>NC_060082.1:57675233-67675233 GCF_922984935.1 Meles meles | reverse complement strand
CAAAGAAGACATCCAGATGGCCAACAGACACATGAAAAAGTGCTCCACGTCACTCGGCATCCGGGAAATACAAATCAAAACCACAATGAGATCCCACCTCACACCAGTCAGAATGGCTAAAATTAACAAGTCAGGGAATGACAGATGCTGGTGAGGATGCGGAGAAAGGGGAACCCTCCTCCACTGTTGGTGGGAATGCAAGCTGGTGCAGCCACTCTGGAAAACAGCACGGAGGTTCCTCAAAAAGTTGAAAATAGAGCTACCCTATGACCCAGCAATCGCACTACTGGGTATTTACCCTAAAGATACAAACGCAGTGATCCGAAGGGGCACGTGCACCCGAATGTTTGTAGCAGCAATGTCCACAATAGCCAAACTATGGAAAGAACCTAGATGTCCATCCACAGATGAATGGAGAAAGAAGATGTGGTATATATACACAATGGAATACTATGCAGCCATCAAAAGAAACGAAATCTTGCCATTTGCAACAACGTGGATGGAACTAGAGGATATTATGCTGAGCGAAATAAGTCAATCAGAAAAAGATAATTATCATATAATCTCCCTGGTACGAGGAATTTGAGAGGCAAAGTGGGGGGGTTTAGAGGGTAGGGAAGGAAAAAAATGAAACAAGATGGGATCAGGAGGGAGACAAATCATGAGAGACTCTTAATCTCACAAAACAAACTGAAGGCTGCTGGGGGGAGGGGGAGAAGTTGTCTGGGTGAAGGACACTGGGGAGGGTATGTGCTATGGTGAGTGCTGTGAAGTGTGTAAGCCTGACGATTCATAGACCTGTGCCCCTAGGGCTAATAATACATTATATGTTAATAAAAAAATTTTTTAGAAAAAGAAATACTGCAACTGTTGGGCAAGAAACAAAGAAAGCTTAAACTAAAACAGGACTTAATGACCCTTTGAAAATGGGAGGCACAGAAAAGGAATGGAGAACAACTCTGGTTTCTGGTTTAGATTATCCATATTTAATATACAATAACTAATATTAAAGTGATATAATACTAAAGCCATACTATAGGTTATAATATAGTGATATCATTAATTAACTTGATGGAATTAGAGAAACCAGGTGGAATGACGGCAGGTTCAGTTTTGGTCATGGCACATCTGAGAGGCATTTGGGTAAGGAGGGAGAGGTGTCCCGGAAGCAACTAGGTTAGCCCTCGCAGATGTGAGATAAAAATCGAAATTTAGACTCGAATGCTTCGGCACTAGTAAAACTCATGTGTGTGCATGAAATCACCCCAGGCAAAGGCACTGATTACTGAAAATACTAAAGACTGAGCGCCAGAGAAAGGCATTTGAAAAGCAGGCAAGGCCGGGGCAGGGGGCAGGTAAAGAATGCTCATGAACTTCGGCTGTCACAGAAAAGCTAGATAAACTTTGAGAAGAAATTACTGGATGGGAATTGAAAAAGCCATTAGAAACGTAGACAAGAGCAACTTCACTGAAGCCATTCAGGAGAAAGTCGGAGAACTGAACCGAGGATGGGGAAGGGGCAGTGGAAGCCGGTGAAAATACTGTGCTTTGAGGCAGTTTACTGATCGACGGGAGGACTGGGCAACCTCTGCATGAACACAGCATGAGGGGCCTGCTTTGTTTCATCTCATTTTCCCAAGATGGAGGCCCAGAACACTGGGAAGCAGGAAAAGGAGAAAAAGGCTGAAAGCACGGGAAAGAAAAAAGGCAAGCGGCAGCAGTCTTGCAGGGGACAGGAGGCCATGGGGTCACCACCGGTACGGGTGCTAGCCTGGGGGCCTGCGGGTGAAGTCTGGAGGAAGGAGGAGGGGGAGGGGCAGGGGTTGGAAAGTGCGAGAAGGGCCCTCCAGGACACGCGCAGGGCAAACGGAGTTAAGGCGAGGACTGCCGTGGAGCAAGGGAGAAAGAAGGGGTGGGGGAGGGCTCCGGGGCTCCGACCTCGGACCACAGTCATCTTCCTATCCCCCCGTCCGCTCCTGGTAAGCGGCTGAAAGATTTGCCCGTGGAGTGAGTTCACTAGAACCCGGTTCCCAAACAAGCGCGCGAAGTCAAATCACCTACAGGCTTTTTAAAATGCAAATGCCAAGCCCCATTCCCACGGATTCAGAAGTTCTGGGGGTGTCGCTGAAGCGAGGGGATGTTCCAGAAGCTCTCCCAAGAGCTCGCAGGGCGTTCCTGTTCAAAAGCACCTGCCGGTAAGGTAATCAGCTCCAGACGAGAACGGAGGCCCACACAGCGCCTACCGCAGGGCCCTGGGGCGGGTGTGAGCAGCGCACCCGCCGCGCGAGGGCACCCGCCGCGCGACCCGGAGATTCGGGCCGCTGTCGGGGCGGCGCCTGCGCCGTCTCGGATTCGGCGGGACGAGGGGCGCTGAGACCTTGAAAAATGTGACGATGAAACACAAACACTCAAAATGCTCGCCTCGGGCCATCAGAGCCAGGGGTCGCCCCACACCTCCCGCTCCCCGGCTCCAGGGTCCCCGCAGGACCCAAGGGGCGTTCAGGGCGCCGCACGGCACCGGGAGGGAAGGAAACTGCGGAACCAGCCCCGGCAAGAGAGAAGCTAGAGCAGACGTGGAGGAAACCGGGGTGCCTCCGAGCGTCCCTCCGCCCCAGGGCCAGGGACGCGGCGCCACCAAGGCGCCGAAGCCGTCCTTCCGGCCCCGCCTGGAACTCACCATCGTCTCCGTCACGCCTCGCAGGCCGGGAGGGACCTCGGCTGCCGGCAGACTCCGCCTTCCCGAGGACGCCCAGTTACTCTGGCAACAGAGCCCCGCCCACTACCGGACGTGCGGCGCCGCCACCGCCCCGCCCCTTCGTTCCTAATGGCTGGGGTGTCTTGAAGCTCCGCCCACCGGGCCAGCCCCGCCACTCCACGGCGTTGCCTGGGGCGGCAGAACACTGCGCAGGTCTTTCTGGCGTCATCACTTAGGGTTGGTTGACCGGTGACCCGGAAGTTAAGCTCCCCGGCCTCCGGCGCTCCAAATAGTCTCCTCTTTATTTTCCGTCGGCGTCGGCCCGTCTTCCAGTCAGCGACGCCTCCCACCGTGCGTGCGGGGTTGCCCGAGTTTTAAGACCCCACAGAGCGTATTTACCCTTCTCTTTCGGAAAACTCTTCCGGAAACGAACCCGGGGAACAGGATGTGGTTCTCCTAGAGCGCCGGAAGTCCGGAGGGCCGGGCCGGACCCGGGCGGGGCGGCTTGGGCTGACCGGGAGTGGGCGGGGCTAGACCAGCGCGGGGCTCGCGACCCTCAGCTCGGAAGGGTAAGGAGCGGGGCGAGGGGTCCGCGAGGCCGCCGGTGTGACGGCGGAGGGTGTGGGGAAGGGGCGCGGCCCGGCTTGCAGTTTGGTGCTCGGAGGCTGTGGATTTAGGGCAGGGGTGTCTGTGGAGACCCGGCCGGCGCTTCGGCTTCGGCGGAACTGACAGGTCGGGCCGCGCGGTCGGGCGCTCCCCTCCGTCCCTCCCTCCCCTCGTCTCCGCACCCTCCGCTCCCCTCCCGGGGCCGGGGCCTGAGGGCAGACCCCGCTGTGCGGGGCCGGGGGCGGGGCGGGGCGGCCGGGGCGCCGTGCCAGGGCTCCCTGCTGTTGCCCAGGCGCCGCCGGAGGCCTGTCCCCGGACGAGGAGGCGGGTAGTCCGCGAAGACCCTGTGCCGAGTCGGATCGGTTACTCCTACGGCGAAACCAGTTGTGGCCGAACGCACAGCTCGGCGCTTTGGGGTCCCTGCCCCGGCGCGACTCCCCTTCTCACGGCCCCCCAAGGACGCCGCCTCTGCGCTGGGAGACCGCGCACACGTTTCTGAAAACTTGTATTTCTTGGGAGTCCTGAGTGTTTGTGGCGTGTGTTTAAACGCAAACGGGAGCTCCTCTCTGACTCGGTGACACTCCTGTCCCCGGAGCAAGGGATCACTTTAGTGCCTGTTGTTTATCAGGGACACGAAGCCCTGCAGTGACGTCCCTGCAGTTTCTCCGCCGAAATTCGGGACTCGGGCCGGGTAGCGTTCCCCGGTGCGGCAGCGAACCAGCCGGAGAGCGAACCGCCCGTGGTGTTTTGAGGCCTTTGTCAGCCTTCACGGTGTCACCTGTGACACTGCATGTGAAACGCGTGTGTACTAAGTGCGGAAGCGAGCAGGACACTGTAACCTCTAACAGGGACTTAGTGGATGTCTTCATGTGGTATTAACTCTTTCATTTTATTCATTTTTAGGCTTTTTGTAGAAGTTTTGAGGTGCATTTTCATTGGTTAAAAAATGGCTACTCTTGAAAGTTTAGAAGCCAAAGGTAAGTGTTCTTTCACGATGATTGTACTTAAAACATGCAGTTTGGGACCATAGGATGAAGGCGATTTGAGCCAAGTAGCTCTCCCAGAGCTCTTGGGAACCATCTGTTTCGGGTTTCCTCTGCTGTTTTGTAAGGCGGTGTTTACATCACAGTCTGGTAGTAACGCCCGGGTTAGTGCTCATTACTCCTGTTAAACATTTAGTGCAAAACCAAGGTCTTGCAGCTATATTTTCTATCCACTGGAAGATTAAGATTTCGGTAAACAGTATTTTTAAACATTTAAGTAGATGGACAAACGAGGAGCTACAAAAGACTTCTTTTTGGTGTTGGGTGGTTTTGCTTGGCCGCAGTAACAAACCACCACAAACAGTAACTTAAACAAGTGAAACTTACTGCCTCACAGTTCTGGAGACTACAAGTCCGATGTCAAGATGCTGGCAGGGCCATGTTCCCTCTGAAAGCACTAGGGAAGGATCTATTCCAGGCCTCTCTCCTAGTTTCTGGTGGTTTGCTGGCATTTTTGGTATTCCTTTTTTTTTAAAGATTTTATTTGTTTATTTGAGTGAGCATGGGAGCATGGGGGTGCAGTGGTGAGCAGAGGAAAATGAGCAGAGAGGGAGGGAGAAGCAGACTCCCAGCTGAGCCACCCAGGCCCCCCAGTCTTTGGTATTCCTTAGCCTGTACATGCATCGCCCTGATCTCTACCTTTATGTTTACATGGTCTTTTCCGTGTGTTTGTGTCTCTGTACACATTCCTCCTTTTTTATAAGGACATCAGTCGTACTGGATTAGGGGCCCACCCTACTCCACTATGAGCTCATGTTAACTAATAACTTCTCTAGTGACCTTATTTCCAATTAAAGCCACATTCCGAGGTATGGAGGTTGAGGGCTTTAACATGAGTATTTGCACTGGGGAGACACAATTCAGCTCCTAATACTTGCTAAGTAGTCTTACTTTCTCGTTCTCTACATTTCATATGTTGATCATTCCTACCTTTTGAAATACTCTTTCCTTAATTTCCATGATACCACTCTTATTTTCAGTCCTTCACTGTCCGGTGCAGTAGCCACATGTGGCTATTTGAGTTTAAATGAGTGTTTTTAAAAATTAAAAGTTCAGTTCCTCAGAGTCACCCCAAGCATATTTCAGGTGCTCATCAGCCACCTGTGGCCGGGGGCTCTTGCTCTCGGAAACGCGGGTATCAACTCCCCTCCCGCCCCCCCGCTACAGACAGTTCTGCTGGACACCACTGCTCTAGTGACAGCTTCTGTTTCTTTTTCATCCTCCTTCGGGCTCATCTTTTGACAGAGAGATCACAAGTAGGCAGAGAGGCAGGCAGAGAGAGAGGAGGAAGCAGGCTCCCCGCAGAGCAGAGAGCCCGATGTGGGGCTCGATCCCAGGACCCTGAGATCTTGACCTGAGCCGAAGGCAGCCGCTTAATCCACTGAGCCACCCAGGCGCCCCCTCGGGCTCATCTTTTAAATATTAACGTGTTTCAGCCCTCTTTCTCTTCTGCTCTCAGGGCTTCGGTAATTCTCTGTAATGACAACTTCCAGATCTGTCTATAACCCAGATCTCTTCCCTTGTGATTCAGACCCTTAGAGCTTACTGACCCTGTTACATAGGCACTGGTAACGGTATTATTAGCATGTGCCACCGTGAGGGCTCCTGACTTGGGTGGAGTGAGTTCTGCAGGTTGGGGCTGTCAGTGAGAGATGGGAAACTACTTTCCAGAAGTCAGCTTTGCGGCAAGTACACCTCCAACAGCAAACTCTTTAAAAGATTTAAATCCGGACAACCGAGTTGCCCAGTATATTAAGCATCTGCCTTCAGCTAGGGTCATGATCCCAGGGTCCTGGGATGGAGCCCAAACCCTGCATCAGCTCCCTGCTCAGTGGGGAGTCTGTTTCTCCCTCTGCCCTTCTCCCCGTGTTTGAGTTCCCCCTCTTTCTCAAATAAATAAATAAAATCTTGTTAAAAGGAGGGGTATATATATTTTTTTTAATTTATTTTATTTTGACAGAGAGATCACAAGTGGGCAGAGAGGCGGGCAGAGAGAGAGAAGGGGAAGCAGGCTCCCCGCTGAGCAGAGAGCCCCATGCAGGGCTCGATCCCAGTACCCTGAGATCATGACCTGAGCTGAAGGCAGAGGCTTAACCTACTGAGCCACCCAGGCGCCCCTAAAAGGAGGGGTATATTTAAATCTGTTTAGGAAGCAAAGAAGAAAAGATCCTGCAATAAATATTTAATTGAATTTATTCAGCTGTGTGAATTTCAGAGTCACCAGAAAGCTTTTATAGTATTCAAATAAGCAAACCAAAGAGCGTAACGAAAGTAATAAACTGGGGGTTAATGAAAAGTAGAGCAATTAAGTGGTTACTAAGGTGAAAGTCACTAGCATGGTGCTTGGCAAAAAACAAAACCTAAGTACAATATTATCATTAGTGATTGAAAGTTAGTTATTGCCAGGCCTCTGTGAAAGTAATTGTCTTTTATTTGTTATTACCCGTTTGTAATGAGGATTAGAGTTATAAAGCACTTTCACATACATTATATCATTTGATCTTAATTTTACAGTAAGGTACATAATTCATCTGTTAGTCCTCTTTTTGTTTAACGTTAGCCGTTGTTAGTGAACGAAAGCTCCATGGACTGCCTGGCCTAACACCAGGCGTGCTTACGATGGCTGACATCTGCCATTGGCCTGCGCTTCCTCTGACTGCCTCACGAGAAAAGCAACATTGGTTTACAGCAACAGAACTTCTTCTCAGTGGACATTTGAGCAAAACCGTCACCATGAGAGGGGTGAATGGGAAACATGCAATAAAGAGAAAAATTCAAAAATGAGGATTTGAATCCTAAAAGTTCTTGAGAGCAAGATTAAAATTACAGACATTGAAGTCAGACCGTTTAGTGAAAGTAAATCAAGTAGGAAAAGCTGAGGCCATTTAAATATTTAGAATCACATAAAATAGCCTAACTTTAACACTCTTTCTGTGGAATAACAGGTGTCAGGTGAAGAAGGAACCCCCGGGCAGATAAGCGTGGGAAATTCTGGACTAAAGCAGGGGGTACAGCACCGGACTCCCGAGCCTCTAGCACACTAATGCACACCGCGAAGCCGCAGAGCGAGGGAGTGCTCAGCCCCGTCCCGCTCGTTTGACCAGGGAACTCTTTACTCATGGAGCCTGTGACAAAAGGAATGCTTAGATTCTGCGTCAGTGAATGGGTAGATTCTGCGTCAGTGAACGGGGGGCCTAACTCTTAAGTCCATTGTCTTTAACATGGTTTCTAATTTAATAGTAACTAAACCTTGCTAAGTAGTAACTAAATCTTACTAAGTGCTGACCTTTAAAACAATATTGTTTTCGCCACTGGGTGGCTCAGTCAGTTAAGCATCTGCCTTAAGCTCAGGTCATGATCCCAGGGTTCTGGGATTGATCCCCTCGTTGGCTTCCTTGCTCAGTGGAGAGCCTGCTTCTCTCTTTCCCTCTGCCCCACTTTCTATCTCAACTAAATAAAATCTTTATACACACACACACGTATGTATATATGTATATTGATTGATTGATTGAATTGATTGATTGAAAATTACTGAGTGACAGTCCCTAAACTGTTTCACTGTTTGCTAGCTGAATCTGTGTATATTCTGAAAAGTTTGTCAGACTATAACTGAGTTAGGAATTAATGCTCTGGTGTAGAGGGAAAACAGGGTGAGCAGTTTTTAAATAAGTTAGTGGATATTAAAATGAAATCTCAGTAGCATATGAACAAAAAAGCACTTACTGTTCGGTTCCAAGCTCCATTTCATTAAGCTGATAATACAGAGATTGGGAGGCAGACCCTGTCCTGTGGAGCTCCCAACAGTCCAGAGAAAAACAGATTATATTAAAACACTCTGATATTTGCATTGTTCTGGAAGCACTGAGGGATGAGGGGAGAGTAAGGGTAAGTGATCTGCCCAAAGTCACACAATGTGTGGCAAATAGGACCTAAGGTATTTTGACCCAGTCTAGTGTTCTTTCTACTGTACCTTCCAGTGGACTTGGAGTATCTGTCTTCTCAGATTTGCAGTTTTATAAAAAAAAAAAAAAAAAAAAAGAAACATTTCTTTAATGACAGACTATAAAATCCTATTCTTTTTTCTTTTTTAAGACTTTATTTATTTGACAGACACAGATCACAAGTAGACAGAAGCAGGCAGAGAGAGAGGGGGAAGCAGGCTTCCTGCTGAGCAGAGAGCCTGGTGCAGGGCTCAATCCCAGGACCCTAGGACCATGACCTGAGCCGAAAGCGGAGGCTTTAACCCACTCAGCCACCCAGGCGCCCCAAAATCCTATTCTTTTTGCCTCAGTATTCTAGAGCATGGGTTGGCTAGTCATGGCCCTCAGCCTCCTGAGAATACTTACAGATCAGTTGGGTGATGGGAAGCATTGAATCCCACTAAGCAAAGGGTTATCCCAAACAAAAAAGAATTCTGTGCTTCTCATTATTAGACCTATATTACAAAAAAACAAAAACAAAAAATTTACTCAATTTCTTACTCAAGTTTCATCTTTGAAAATGACTTTTTTTTGTCTTTGTATAAGTACCTATCTCTTACCCTCAATTCTGCCTCATGGTTGGCAGAGCCTAAAATATTTATCTGACCCCTTATGGGGAAAGTTTGCCCACTCCTGTTTCAGAAATCTTTGGGGAAGGCAGAAGAATGAGCCGTAAACCTGAGACACATTTCGTTCTTTGATAACTGATCACAGGCAGAAGTGCTGTTGATGGAACCGCAGAATTGTTCTGTTGGCTCCCTCTGAAGACTGGGGAGTGGGGGCTGATGTTTTGCTCTGCGCACACCACTCCTAATTGTGGAGCTGGTTCCACGGATCATCGCCTTCCCCCGAGAGGCCGACTGCTTCCAAGTGTGTCCCGGACCATGCTTAGTCCCTGTGTAATAAAGGCTTCTGCGTGTGTCATAAGGGCGTGTGTCAAACAGGACGATGACCAGTTACCCGGTGAGAAGATGGGAAGCCAGGACTCCCACTCCCCTCCTGGCCTGCGCGCATTAGCCAGAAGCACAGTTCCTCCCGAGCTGAGTTGGGGCAGCGGCCACGGCGTGTGTAGTGCGGCTATCGCGCCCGTAAGTGCTTGAGTAAGTAAGGGCGGTTGTAGAAAGTCAGGAGTAAACCGAGGCTGAACCACGTTGATAGAATCGCTTCACTGACATTTTATGATGTATATTCTTTGGGAAGAGGTTTCTTTTCAATACCTGTCAGTGTTCCTTTGCCTTTTAAATTTCACAGTGTCTACTTGATTTGTTCTTGAATCTCCACTACCTAAAATTCCGACTCAGCAATGTTGTGATTTGCCTAAAAATCCTGTTTAGTCACTGCAGGGCGTCACACCTGCTGCTGCTTCGGCTTCCGTGGACCTGTGTGGTTTGGCTCCAGTTTGTCTTTTCGTTGTTTTTTTTTAATTAATCTGTAGTTAATTCGTGATTCAGCATCACTTCGTGACAGAATGTCTTAGTGACAGAATTAAATTTGCTTTAGATAGAGTTAGAATCTTTTAAAAAGCAGATTTCAGGAACATGGGAGCAGGCCTTCATTCCTGAACCCGTTCAGTGGCCGATCTCCCAAGTGCTAACGTGATACAGCGTGACCAGAAATACCAGACTGTTTCCCTTCCTGAAGTCGCTCCTTTGTTCATCTTTCTGAAGGTGGGGTTAGTCCTAAGTCCCAAGTGAACGTTCAATATGGAATTGACAAATATTTCATCCTAATGGAAGATGTTTTGTTAAATAGAACACGGTATACACCACATGTCTTTCCACCTCTTCTCTGACCTAACTCGAGATTCCCAGGACACTGCTACATAAGTAGGAAAAATTCCCCCCAAAAATCCGTTAAATGAAAAAATAGTTCTAAAGTCTAGTGATGCACTTTCGTAAGACTTGAGCGTAAGAAAATGAAAGAACTATATTTGATGATATAACTTCAGCTTTCTCCCTTTCATGAAGATGCAGTTAATTCGGGTTATTAAAGAAGAGCAGCCGCAGCCGTAGCCGTGCAGGCCGACATCTGCTGAGGGCTTCCTGGCCCGCACACCACTCCAAACACTACACGTTCTGGCACTAACCTCTTGATTATTATAGTAGGTCACCGGGGTTGAGCATACAAAAAAATAAAACTAAATAAGAGGGGTGCCTGGGTGGCTCAGTGGGTTAAAGCCTCTGCCTTCGGCTCAGGTCATGATCTCAGGGTCTTGGGATCGAGCCCCGCATCGGGCTCTCTGCTCCGCAGGGAGCCTGCTTCCTCCTCTCTGCCTGCTTCTCTGCCTAGTTGTGATTTCTCTCTGTCAGATAAATAAAATATTAAAAAAAAAAAAAAAAAGCCTAAATAAGAACGTAAGGCATAGATCTGCTGATACATTGCGAGAGTTGTTTCCTGAGGCAGTTTGACAATACCGATCTTCACCTGGCACATTAATTCCATTCTTGAGAATTTATTCAAAAGAAATAATCCGGAAGTTGAGAAAAATCTGTAGACAAAAGTATTCACTAAAGCATTATTAAATGAAAAATTGGAAAAAAGCATAAATATCCCCAACAACAGAATGATAAGTAAATAATGTTATATTAATGTGAAGAAATAATGTCATAAGATGAAAAAGAGGAAGAATGCAGCAAAATAGAAAAATAGATTGAGCTTCTAAAGTTAATTATGATTACATACAAAAATAATGAAACTTGGAGTAATGAAAAGTTATTTTAGAGTAATGAGCAGATACATAATTTTTTCTTCTTAGTATTTTTTAATAATGCAATGTTCAGAACAAGAGTGTACCTGTGTGTGTGAAAATAATCTGTTCTGCTCTGTAGTTTCTGCATCAGTATAACAAAGTTTGTGAGAAAGAAAATAAGCTCATTAAAAAATAGAAAACTAAGGAAGGTTTTCTTGTTAGGTATTTCCCTTGCTAGAAAAGACCTTTGTAGGTTAAAAAAAAAAAAAATCATCCTGGGCAAGCTTACCATTTCCTATGGTTATTGCTGGAGCGTTCCATTTCTAGGACAAGAATTCAGGAATCAAGGTGACCACAGTCTTTGCTTGATAGAATGTTTATATGTTATGTGGTCTCTTTTTTTTTAGTATGGCTTGTACTGCAGAAATTCTTAAGAAAGGTTAATTTTAATAAGACCTTATTATTGCTCTTACACATTTGATCTCCTGACTTCATGGGTTACAGTGAAACATGATTAATATTTCATTAGTAAGGGGCGCCTGGGTGGCTCAGTGGGTTAAAGCCTCTGCCTTCGGCTCAGGTCATGATCCCAGGGTCCTGGGATCGAGCCCCACGTCGGGCTCTCTGCTCCGCAGGGAGCCTGCTTCCTCCTCTCTCTCTGCCTGCCTCTCTGCCTAGTTGTGATTTCTCTCTGTCAAATAAATAAAATATTTAAAAAATATATTTCATTAGTAATTAAAAATTAATATTTTAATTGATTAGAACATAGTACTGATATCTAAGTAATTGAGGCTACTTTGGCTTTTTTTTCTTTTTAACTAGGAATTCTGTTTCCTGTCTTTGCCTTAGAAGGTATAAATACAAAAACATAATAGTAATGAATTCACTAAAGATCAGTCCATGATTTTTCGTAGTTAACATTTCTTTAGAAATAAAATTTCTGGCAGAAGTTTTGTACCACATATGCACTCTTACTTTCTATTACCTGTAATACATGTCATCTTTTCATATGTACATCCTGTGTCCTAAATTAGATAGTAACTTCTTGAGCATAGACATCCCCACTACCTCAGTGTCTGGTCAACGTTAGGCACCACGCTGCATGCCTGTAGCCTGCGACCGCTCACTGTCGTCACAATGTATATGCTCGTCCTGTGCCCCTCCCCTGGTTCTCATTCATTGACTGTCTGTCGGCCAAACGGTGCTGGGTGCAAGGCACATTACTTATCCCTTCCCTCATGGGACTTGGGTTCTAGAGGAAGGCACAGACACTGCATAACCAGTTACACTGGGGTGAAAAAAGTCAATTTACGATTTTGATAGAAAAAAGGAGAAATGCAGACTCTCTGCTGCAGGTGCACGTGAACGGGGAACCCAGCCGCATCTGGAAAGGTTAGAGAAAGGCTTCCCTTAGGAGCCCATACTCCGGGGTGCCAAGTGCTTGATCTTCCTGCATCCTCTCCCGCCACAGCTGTGGAGCCTGGCCGGAGCAGACCCGCTTCCCAGCACGTGAAGTGGAGACCTGTGGAGGGTCCTTGTTTACCCAGGGTCGTACCAGGAAGTAGAAGTCAAGAGCGAAACCATTTAAGGAAGTTCGAGCCTTTTTCCATCCTTTATTGACACCTGTTTTGAACATTAACTTTTACTCTGAATTTTTTGTATTCTTTTTAGTTCCAGTAATTCTGAATGTAGGGTAAAGTGTGTCTGGGCATTTTCCTTGTCACTTCTTCTTAGCAAGTAGCTTGTGTTTGCTTTCCCTTTCATAGTCACCCTTACTCCAGTCCCAGTCCGAGGAGCGGGAGATGGCATGGAAACTGAGGAGCCGCCTAAGTCTGTTGAAGGGACCTCGGGAGCCCCGCCCGTAAGGCATCACATCCTTCAGAATCCGCGGAAGAAAGCAGTTCCGGGCGAGAGCCCAGGAGTCCTGCAGCTCGGGAAGATTCTCACTGAAAAAGCAGTGGAAGTTGAAGCCATAAGAATATTAGTTCCCAAAGCTGCTATAACCCATGACGTCCCCAGCAAGAATGCAAAGGTGAAGTCTCGGGGACATCATAGGGGAGAGCTCCTTGGTCAGTCAGAGGGAACTGTAGAACCCAGAAAGGAACTGTCGGAGGTTAAGAATCTGCTGGAGAAGCTCAAGAACTCTGAAAGGAGGTTACTGCAGGACAAAGAGGGGCTTTCCAACCAGCTCAGAGTACAGACAGAGGTAAGAACAAGTGGCTTTAATCGTCACTGCTCTTTACACCTGGACCTTCTGAGCGCACGTGTCAGAAAACTATTTCCTCTTGGAATGTCCTCTGTTTTGGCTCGTCATTGCTCTAAAAAGTTTCCTCTTAAATATCTCTTTCTCCGTCAACCCCACTAGTAGAACTAGTATATGTTGGGAACTTGTCCTCTAAAGTTGAAGATGGGTGCGCGTGGTGCTTCGGACAAGACCACCTCTAAGGTGTAAAGGAAGTCACAGTTATAAAATTCCAGACCACGTTAGACTTTGAAGTTGTCTGGTTAACAGTTCCTCTTTTAAAGATCCATAAGCTCCAAGTATTTTTGCTTATGCAGACGTCGTAGTTGGGGTAAAGGGAACGGTTGGTAAGCATTGGTATCTTCATTGTAAATGGACAATGATCTGTAGGGCTTGGCTGGGTTTCTTTCATCTTTACACGTTGGTAAACATTGCCTTACTCCTCACCCTTCGTCTCTCTCAGACCCTTCACCTTGTTGCTAGATGTTACCTTTAGAAGCGACAGTATAGTGAGTGCTTCTTACCCAAATATCTTTAATATCTTGTAAGTAACTAACTTCTAAATACAAAAATAGTGTGTATTTATTTGTGACTATTTTTAAAAATACAAAAAATGAGAATAGTACTGCCTGTCATTGTACCATCTAGCTATAAATGCGTAATTATACCCCTTGAGTTCATTTTTGCCCTAATATTTTCCTGTGTCACAGAATATTCGATCACAGTATCATCTGTAATACCAACAGTGTCCTTCTGTTGCTGCACCATGCGTCAATACCTATTCTTAGACATGTTTTAATTTTTCACATTTTAGATAAAGTAAAAAAACATGCTTATAGATAGCCCAAATTGCTTCCTTTGCTTAGATTCTTGAACACCTGTGGCACAGGGGTGTGTGGGTGGCTCAGTCGGTTAAGCATGGGACTCCTGATTTCGGCTCAGGTTATGGTCTCAGGGCTGTGACATCGAGCCCCACATCAGACTCCACCATGGCTGTGGAGGCTGCTTAAGATTCTCTCTTTCCTTCTCCCTCTGCCCCTCCCTGCTCGCACGCGCTCTCTCTCTCTCTCAAAAAAAAAAAATCCTGTGGCACAAAGAAATTAATTTTTAAACACCGAAAATAGATTTTAAAAACACTAAAACATTCTCCGTCATATTCTTTGGCAAAATTTATTGGTTTGCTTTTCTAATTTTTTGCCTCAGGTGTTGACTGGAAGCAGTTTGTAATTTGGTGATAATGGTTGGTACTCTTACTGGAAGAGGCTCAGTTTATAATCCCATGGGCTATAAGATATAAATATGCAGACAGAGACAGATGGCTTATGTAGATTATAAAACTTAAATATGTAATTTTGCTTTTCTATATACACTTTAAGTAACGGAGGTCCATATACATGAAGCACGGTTTCTCTTTTTTCATTTTGCTACATTAAAGGCACTGGCATTACTTCAAGCTGGTTGTAACGGTCATATTTTGTCCTAGGTCAATCGAGAGTTAAAGAAGTTGCTAGTGGCTTCCGTGGGAGATGATCTTCAGTACCATTTTGAACGTCTAGCCCGTGAGAAAAACCAGCTTATTTTAGAAAATGAAGCCCTAGGTCAAAACACAGCTCAACTTTCTGAACAGCTGGAACGTACGTCAATACAGTGTGACGTATGGCGGAGTAAATTCCTGGCAAGCAGGTATTTTTTGTTTTAAATAATATTTCATTTCCTAGCTTTTTCTCTATCAGATTTTTTACCATAACCCAAATAAGTAAGTGGTAGTGTGAGAATTTGGGACTCCAATTGTCAATGTATTTATAAGTGTGTATGGATTGTCACAGAGTCTCCCTAAATGAAAAAGTGATATCATCAGATTCTCCCTCATTCCAGAATTCTAGGTTACTCCTCTGTAGTAGAAATCACTACTACTACAGTGTTTAAGAAAATTAAACTCAGACCTCTTACAAATAAAATAAATAAGAACCTCCCGCAAAAAACTATTTCCCCCGCTTCTATCTGGAAAACTCAAACGTCATTTCTCTTCTGTGCTCTGTTCTCATAGCTCTTTTTTTTTTTTTTAATATTTTATTTATTTGACAGAGAGAAATCACAGCTAGGCAGAGAGGCAGGCAGAGAGAGAGGAGGAAGCAGGCTCCTTGCGGAGCAGAGAGCCTGAGCAGGGCTCGATCCCAGGACCCTGGGATCATGACCTGAGCCAAAGGCAGAGGCTTTAAACCACTGAGCCACCCAGGCGCCCCTCTCATAGCTCTTTTAACTGTATTAACTATACATGAGGGCTTCCCAACCTTTTTCTGTACATGCACAAATGGAAAATAAAATTATTTGTATGGTGTAATAGAAGAAGCTACTCTCCCCAACAGAGGTGAAAGCCCCATTGCCCTTCCCTAGGCCCGTGGGTACACTGGTCCTTGGGAACCTCTGTATATATGGTGATTTGGGGTCTGTTTTTATCCCCCTCCTTCCAGCTCTGACTGGAGAACAGGATCTGGGTGTTACCCATCTTTGTATTTCCAGCGCTTAGCCACATGCTTCGCGCATAATTTAGTAACTGTGGATTTAGGTTCAGTGATCTAGAGATTTCTTACATAACACCAAATGTTTCCAGGCTGAACTTTAAGAATCATGATTGTGATGAATAAATTTGTAAGAAAGTATTTCTTCATATCTTAATGTCTGTGATACTTTCCAGTAATTGATTGCTCTCTTAAAGTCTTTGTTTCCTAATTATGCTTGTATAGGATGGATGTGGAGAAAGGAATGTACTGTTTATTGACTCAGAATGAAAGTTCGTGCTCACTGAACATATTAAGAGGCAAATCGTGCATGTGTCATACAGATTATTGCAAATGTAACTTTCTTAACATCCTTGTCAATGCTGATAGTAACATTCTAAGGGCAATAAAACTTAAACTCAGCTTTAACAGCATTTTAACCAATTCAGTCTTTGGTCAGTAATCAATGTGGTCTGAGACTTTAATTTTAGTTTTAAGATTTTCAGCTGAATAAGCATACTTTAAAACTTTGCATCAATTCTGTTAATAGAGAACTGGTAAAATAAATTTTGGAACATCCAATCAGAAGAAAACATGAAGCTGTTGTTTTTTAAAAAGAGAGATAACTCTATATGTACTAATATAAAAAAAACACGATTATTAGATGAAAAAACAAGGCATAGAAAATTTTGTATTAAATAATCCCTTTTTTGTAAATAAAATGGGTATACTTATTTTTAACATATACTTTTATGTTGATGTATCCATAAATATTTTTTTCTGGAGAAATACATAAGAAACTTTATTGGTATTTTGTGGCTGAAAAAGAAGGATGGGGATGCGGGACAGGAGGAAAGACTTACTTTCCTTTTTACATAAGACATTCTGTATTATTAATATTTTTCTAAGAACAAGAAGGTAACTGAGTGATAAGAAAGCAACTCTTGCTTCCTCTAAAATTTCCTGTATTTAAAAACATTTAATTAATATCAATTTTTTCAATATTTGATCCATCTAGAGTAAGATTGAGGTACATTCTAAAAGTTACTCTAGAGGAAAGTTAAATGACTTTACCTTTGTCATTTTGTAAACAAATATTTTTAAAATCCCTTTAATATGTTCTAAGTTCATAAATATCTTAACTACCTTTCGTGAAGATTTAAAAACAGAGCAGTAACTTGACTGTGTTCATTCTTCTACATACGCTTTTGAAAATTAAGGTAGTATAGTAACTTCTCTACAGTGTGTTATCGTCAGAGAATTTATATGTGATATTTTCATCTTTTCCAGGGTGATGGCAGATGAGTTAACCAATTCCCGAGCAGGTTTGCAGCGTCAAAATCGCGATGCCCAGAGTGCTATTCAGGATCTCCTGAGTGAGCGGGAGCAGTTTCGTCAGGAAATGATAGCTACCCAGAAGTATAGCATTTGTTTACGTTCCGAACTCTCCTCTCTCTTGCAACTTTTGTTACTACTATAGTTCTTCAGTGTTTCTACATTTAATAACTTTTATTGAGCATATTTTTCAAATAGCATTTTAAAATAGATGCCCAGGGAGGGAAGAAGACTAAAAAAATAAGACTACATGTTTCTTACATTCTTAATTGAGAATTAATTATAGCTATAATAGGAAAAATCTCTGGGTTTAAAAGTAGTTTTTGGTTATAGTTATAGCAGTTTTGTATAATTTTTGGTAGCAGCCATAAAGTACAGCTATCTTTCCTTTGGAAGGAGATCTTTTTAAGGACTATTCTGCAGTATTGGAGTTTACTTTTATGTGCTCTAGAACTATCAGAATTGATGGTCTTCCTTAAAAGTGCTTTGTACTTCTATACACAGATCTTCCGCAACTTATAATGGGGTTGTGACCCAATAAACTCATTGTAAGTTGAAAATGTCATAAGTCAAAAATTAATTCAATACACCTAACCCACTGAACATCATGGCTTAGCCTAGCCTACCTTCAGCATGCTCCTTACCCTTACGTTAGCCTGAACTTGGGCAAAACCATCTAATACAAAGCCCAGTCTGTCAGCGTGTTGGGCGTCTCCGTAATTGACCAGTGCGCTGAAAGTGCGCAACAGAACGGCTGTGTGGGTACAAAACTCTTGTACCAGTTGTTGGCCCTCGTTACCGTGTAGCTCGGTAGGAGCTACGGCTCACTTCCACTCCCCAGCAACAGGAGAAAAATGCTACTGCATATTGCTAGACAAGAAATAGGTGAAGATTCAAAGTACAGTTTTTATTAAATGTTAATCACTTTCACACCACCACTAGTCAAAAAATCATTCATCAAACCATCATAAGTCAAGGACTATAACTGATCTATTATAAATCAAATCAGTAAGAGTAGAAGAAATCACAGGGGAAATTATAAGAATGAAAACATAATACAAACGACCCTTGACAACACAGGGGTTGGGAAGGCTGACCCCCCATGCAGCTGAAAATCCTTGGATAACTTTTGACTCCCCCAAAAATGTACCTACTTACAGCTACTCTTGACCACAAGTCTTGCCAATAATATAAATAGTTGATTAACACATATTTTATATGTTATGCCTATTGTATACTGCATTCTTGGAATAAAGTAAGCTAGAGAAAGTAAATTGTTACTAAAATCATGAGGAAGAGAAAAAAAAGTAAAATAAAATCATAAGGAAGAGAAAATCCATCTGCAGTACTATACTGTCTCTATCAAAAAAATTGGCCTTTAAATGAACCCACATAGTTCAAACCCATGTTGGTCAAGGGTAAACTGTTTATCAAAATATCAGATTTCATGGGAGGCAACTAAAGGAGTGTTTAGAGGGAAATTTATAGCTTTAAATGCTCATTGTAGAAAAGAAGAAAGGTTCTGTTGGTAATATAAGCTTCCTCTTTAAGAAATGCAGAGAGCAAATTAAGCAGACAAAAGAAAATAATAATAGTGGGAGCAGAAATGAAATAGAAAGCCAAATGCTAGTTCTTTGAAGAGATAAATTTAAGAAACCTCTAAGCAGTATGATCAGGGAAGAAAAAATAAAAAACCACATTACCAGTAGCAGGAATGAGGAAGGGGGTATATTACCTAGGCTCTACAGACATAAAAAGATAATAAGGGGATATTGTGAACAACTCTGTACAGAGTCCTTAGAAGACACTAAACTACCACAGGGTACTCAAGGTAAATAGCCTGAATAGCCCTAATAAATTCAAGTGATTGAATTTTTAGTTAAAAACCTTCCAGGAAAGAAAACTCCAGGCATAAATGGATTTACTGAAGCAAACAACTAGGGAAGAAATAAAGCCAAATTTACACAAACTCTTCTAGAAAACAGGAGAAGGGAATATGCGGCAGCATTATCTTGATACCACAACCAGACAGAGATATTAGAAGAAAGCTACAGACCAGCATTTCCAATGAACATAGATGTGAAAGTCCTAATAATATATAAAAAGAATATATATATATTTACACACCATGGCCAAGTACATTTTATCCTACAATTTGTAAGTTGGTTTATCAAGTGCAAATCCATTAATGTAACTCATGAAAAAACAAGTGACAGACACAGTCCGATCAATAGTCCTAGCACTGCTGGGTGAGTGTGCAAACACATTTCACCTGTACTACAATACGACAACGAACACATTTCACCTGTACTAAAATATGACAACTAAAAAACTGGGGCAGTTCGGAAGTACGTTTGCTGAATGACTTCTAGATAATTACCTGATAAATATATAAATGCTTCCTCTAGTCTTATTTTACCAGAATTCCCAATTTACTGACCTCTGAGAAAAAGATACAGGAGACAGTACTATGTGATTTCAGAAGAATTTCAGGTTTCTCATTTATTGAGTATTCTTGATTTTCACATTTTATCCTCTTACTAATATTCAGTGTTCCTGTGTGCTCTGTGCAGATTATTGGAGGAGCTCCTGGTGTCCTTGCAGTGGGGAAGAGAGCAGACTTACTACCCTAGTACACAGCCTTACACCACAGCAGAACTAGCATTAACAAATCACAAGTTGGCAAAAGCAGTAAATGGTCATCTTCTGGGAAATGTTGGCACTAACGGTCAAAAAAAGATACCATCATCGGTTGAATTCTGCAGCACCCCAGCAGAAAAAATGGCTGAAACGGTAAAATATTTCTCTTTTGTGGACTGTGGAACTTCTAAGACTGTCCTCTTCCTGAAAGGTGGCATGTTGAATTGCAAAGTGCTGGGCATTAGGAGTTAGGAATCATGGGATCTAAACCTGATTCTCATGCTAATGAGCTTATGATTTTGAAGAAAATTATTTTCTCCTCTGGGCTTTAGTTCCTGAAACATTTTTACTCTGTCCTTAAGGAGCAAATATAGTTGTTTTGAAAGGACCTGTCTTTTAGCTACTGAATCATTGAGAATCTTGTACTTGAGTTCATTGTGATGTGAAACTGGGGTAGAAATTTTAATTCAGCCATCAAGAGTAGATAATAGATTACTTCTGACATCAGAAATTATTTGTTAATACCCATATGTAGATATGAATGTGCCAAAAACGGCAGCATCAAATAGTGCATCCCTGATACCTACAGCCCTGGGTGAATTCAGGGCTCATGCCTGTGGTTTCCCGGTTCTACTAGCAGAGCCAAGGTCACTTCAGTGTATTTCGGTATCTGACTCCTATCTCCTATCTTGGGCCTTGTCTTTAACCAGAACTGTTCCACTTTTAAAATCAGCTCAACACCTCTCTCCATGATCTGTACTTTCAACCTTCTTTCCAGCCGATTCTTTATTCTGCTTACCCCTGTGATCACATAAATTTCATTCCCTTGATCCCTGCATTTTCCTCATCTCATCTGCTCACTCTCCTGGCTTCTTTTCCTGCCATAGCTTGCCTAGATTTCATTCTTGGGTGTCTTTTTTCCCTTATCATCCTTCTCTCGGGTACCCTGAGAACTTCAGTCCTTCGGCAGTGCAGCTGCCTGCCTTTTTTGTTCCTGCACTTGTCAAGCTATGACCTCACGTTCAGCGGATGACTTTGGTTCCTAGTTCACAGAAAAAGAAGGCAGAGGCAGGAAATTTCTTCAAGGTCCCACTTGATAACCAGAAACCTACCGTTACGGCAGCCGGTCTTAAATACGTTTCTGTCACTGGAAGAGACGTCCCTCCTCCAAAGCACAGCTCCCCTCCAGGCTCAGCAGGCCTCTCCAGATCATCCCTTCTGTCGGCTCTTTCTTCTTTGGCTTATAACACTCCCAAGTGTCTTCATGTAAAAAAGAAAAAGTCTTCCATTATCATAAGTTCTCTGGTAAGGTCTTGTCACCTTTATAGGCAAGAACCTTGGACAGACTGTGCACACTCGTGCGTACTCCATGCCAGCCGTTCGCAAGTCCTGCTGCCACTTACCCGGTAGCTCCCAGTTCCACTGTTCTCGAATTGTGTGCGAATAAAGCTCATGAATGTTTAAATACTTTGTTACCATATTCTATGTACCAGCACTCCTGCCTTGAGATCCTCTTGACTTCTGTGACCTACTTTCTTGGTCCTCTCATATGCCCTCTCAGAATAATTCTTCATCAACTTTTTTCCTCCTCTAAGTGTTGATGTTCCATAGGAATTTGCTCGCCACGCTTTCCAGACTCCCTGAGTTTGCCGCACGGCACACAGCCAGCTCCTCCCCTTCTCTGCCCGGTCTTCTTCAGAACTTGGCAGGGGGCAAGGCATCCTCCTTTGGAGCCCACTCTTGAGCCTTTCCTCTCATGACAGACTTCCTAGATTCTCTAGGGACTGTCCTAGTTCCAGGGTTTTATGCTTGGGACTTCTTCAACGGAGACATTTTTTTCTGGGTTTAAGAGACACACCCAGCAAGACGTCTCCATAGACACATATCAGACGAAAATAGGACAACCTCTTTTCTCCTCGCTTTTCTATCTGTATTAACCCTCCCACGAAACAGCAGAACAAGAACCCACTTCTCCTCCTCTATCCCTATCGTGGTAAACTATACCACTGTATAAACTATACCACTGTTTTGAGGACTTCATAATAACGTGTGTAAAATAACGTGTGGAAAGCTCTTAGCGGATTCTAATATGTAATTTCTCAGTAAATGGTAGATGTCATTTTTATTTCCTTCATCCCCATAATCTTGTTGGTTTTACAAACCCTGTTGGATCCTTCTAATTTAGCCTCTCTTCCAAGTTCACACACCTGCCCTCCAGCCTTAATTATTGCCCAGTCCCCTCGCCCGCACTGACCCTGGCTTTTTACCTGCCTCCAGGCCATCCTCTGCTGCAGCTATTTTTAAAACGCCCGTCCGAAAAAAGAAAGGAGAAATCCACTTGTGTTGGCACTCCTGTTCGGGCCGATCCCCTCCTCCCTCATTCTGGACTCTCCGTTCTTTCACACTGTGTAGAAGCTTTTCAGAAATCGAGATTTTGCACCCCCTCTTCTCAAGGTGGTGAGCCACGTGTCCCCACGCCCTGCTCTTCAGACCCCGGCAGCATCAGCCACTTTTCACTGCACACTCCTGCCGTCGCCGTCGCATCTCCAGCCTCTGCTCCTGCTTCCGCCCCGCCGCCCTCCCGGCAGCTCCCTGCCTTCGAGCAGCAGCCCGCCCCGATCTCCCCGGCAGACGCAGATGGTCCTTCCCCAGGCTTCCGCTGTGTTGCGTGCGCGTCTCTGTTGTAGCTCTCCGCCGTGCCATGGTGCAGTTACTGGATTCTCCCGCTCTCCCCGACTGTAAGCCCCTTAAGGGTGAGTGAGGACTGTATCTTGTGTTTAGTAATTCTTTGCACACAGTAGGTGCTCCACTGTGCACAGAATGAATCAGGACCCAGCACTAGGCTCGTCGTCTCCACCCTCTGTTCTCCTTGTTGGGAAGCCGCGTCCTTGCCTCCTCAGTGCTGCCGGTAGCCTGCGGTACAACTGACTGCCCCCCTTTCTTGAACGCGCCCTTCTCTCGGCTTCCATAGCTGCACACCCTCCTGGCTCTGCTCTTCTCTGACCATTCTGTTTTACCATGTGCTACTGGGTATCCTCAGGGCTTGGCCTAAATCCCCTTTTCCCAATCCTTTATCCAGTCTAACTATTCTCTTAGTTAGCGACAGAGCCCGTCTGCCCCATTGCTTCACGGTTATCATTTCTGAGCTAGCTTACTGCAGTTTTCAACTTCTTTGTTCTTCCCCCCGGCTACTTTTAATGCCCGCCCTTGCCCCTGTCTTCCAGCATGTACGGCCTGACTTCCCGGAAAGGCACCCTGCTTAAACCTTCCCCATCACCTCCAAGCTAAAATCTAGAAACCGTTCTGTGCTGGTATCTCTGTCTCCTTCTACTGAGCTCCTTTGGTATTTTGTTTCTCTCTCTACAGACATAGAACATAATAGCATATAGAGAGTATGTCCGTACCTTTATTTTACCTTCCAAATTTATAAGCAACTTTAAGTCCATCATCTTTGTCTCCTAGCACCCAACCACATTTTACAAAAATAGATCTCAAAAATTCAATGGAAAAAACCAGCAATATATTTGAAAAATAGAGGTCCTAAAATAGAATGCTGGCTCTTAAATAGTGCCAGGACGTTCTTAAATTAACAATAGCTCTTTGGGCATGGTAGTAGCTTAGAAGGAAAACACACTGCTGGACGACATGAGAGAGAGAGAAACAGACATACCCAGCCATATCTGGAAGCTCCTGACATAGGGCATAGGCTTACTTTAAAAAGAGTTTCTAACACCACTGCTTTTCCCAGTTCCTTTCCTACTGTATTGCCTACGTCGCTTGCCCCGTCACCCATCCCCTTCATGTGAGGATCGTTGGGAGAATATAAACAAGAGAAACAGAAGCTTTAAACAAGCATGTTATCTTTGCCCTTAATTGGAGAGTTTTTTTCAACTCAACCCAGGATTTCAACCCAGATCCTCCTGTTGTGGGTCTCAGTAAAGGAAACAGCAGAACAAGTCAGAGCAGAATTAGGAGAGCATGGTGTCCATGAAATCCAAGAAACAGGAACATGATTGTTAGCATAAAGGATGGCATATACATTAGAAATAGAGAAATGAAAAGCTATTGATTTTACAAGTAAATGATTAAAAACTTTGAAATAGCATTTCATTAGAAGAATGCAGAATCCTGATTCTAGACAGCTGAATGAAAGATCATAGAGGAGAAATGGTGGGTGCTTTTTGGTTAAGGGTTAAAAATTGACCTCACTTAAGGTAGAATGGATATAACCATATTTTTTCTGTGTTCTCATACTTTTTCCACCCATATCCATAAAGAACATTATGGAAAAGGACTTCATAATAACGTGTGTAAAATAACGTGTGGAAAGCTCTTAGCGGATTCTAATATGTAATTTCTCAGTAAATGGTAGATGTCATTTTTATTTCCTCATCCCCATAATCTTGTTGGTTTTACAAACCCTGTTGGATCCTTCTAATTTAGCCTCTCTTCCAAGTTCACACACCTGCCCTCCCAAATTTTCCATTTCTGGAAAAGCTCTAAGTTCTCTAACCAATCACATTCATCACTCAGATGTTATTTTTTTGTGGCAGTTACATATAAATGAAATGGGGCTTTAGAGGTAGTTTTCTATCAATACAACCAAAGGTTTTAGAGTCCCTACAGCATATACATCTGACATTACTTCTTATATTCCTTAGGTTCTACGCATTTTGGATCCAGTTACCTGTAAAGAAAGCTCACCTGATAATCCATTTTCTGAGTCTTCACCAACTGCCTTACTTGCTACAAAGAAAAATATTGGACGATTTCATCCCTATACTAGATATGAAAATATAACTTTCAATTGCTGCAATCACTGCCAGGGAGAACTTATTGTCCTTTAACATAACAAGACGGCACTTGCTTCTTACCCAAGAGTCGTTATTATTTGGGAGCTGGAGTCTTACAGTGGTAGAGTGTCACTTTCTGTCTCAGTACTGTATATCCGCAGCGACGTTTCATGTGCTGGACCACAGATTACCCTTTCTTAATAAATACCTCAGGGTAAGAAAAGAGTGAAGCTGTGTAGATATATTTAAAGTAGATGATACTTTCCAGACATCCATGATGCTTTTCCTAAAGGATTCTGAAAGAAAAAGATCCTATTTTTATTTTAGGCCCTAAGTGACATCTTGCCGTGTGTTTGAGATTTCATTGTCAACTCTACTGCAGGGTGGCTCATACGCAGCTACACCCATTCGTTCACTGTTGTCTGTGGTGGCCGGGCTTGGGTGTTTTGGGCACCACAGCAGAACTGAACAGATGCAGCAGGGCTTGTATGGCTGCAAAACTTAAAATCTCCTATCTGGCCCTTGACAGGAGAATTTTTGGGGATGGAGGGAGAGCGCGTCCATTCCCTTTTTGGGATTTATTTTGGACTACAAAGGCTGCTTATGCTATGGGTGAAGGGACTAATATTTTAAAACTAAATGCTGTATGTTAGGAAAATTAGAAGTATTTTATAGCCATTAGCAAGTGTTTGAGCAAAACATATTCTCGTGTTGGTTTTGTGTGGGGAATTCCATAGTTTGAATGGATGAACTTGACATATAATTGATTTTACTGAGCTCATTTTGACAAATGCAACACAATAGGACTATCCAATCTGATATATAATGGAGAAAGTAGGATCTTTCTAGAACATTGTACAAACTCAAAATCCAATCCATCATTAATTTATATTAATATATATTATTGTTTATTTATGATGGACCATCATAAAACACCCTTTTATAAGCCTTTAAAAATAGCCACAATATGTTTATACCAAATTACCCTATATTAGGTACAGAATCGCCTATCAAAAGAAAAATCTTCTAAAGACAAATCTGGTGAAATAACATATTTTAATGTCAACTTAATGATTTTTTTGTCTGATTCATCTGAGTTATACTTTGAAATGGCAATAAATTTCTCTACATTCTTTATTTTGAATATTGACTTAATGTGCTTTTCAAGTCTTTGTCTAATTACACTCTTTATAACTGATTCATCAGCCCTCCTTTAGGTTTACTTAGTATAAACCTTAGAAGAAAATATAGAGGAAAACTTCATGACATTGGACTTGGCAGTGATTTCTTGGATATGGCACCAGAAGCACAGCCAACAAAATAAAACATAGATGAACTGATCTTCATCCAAATTAAAAACATTTATACATCAAAGGAAACTATCCACAGAATGAAAAGGCAACCTACAAAATGGGAGAGAATATTTGCAAATTACATGGTTTATAAGGGTCTAGTATCTAGAATCAAGGATCTAGAATTGGCAACCAAAAATCAAACCACCTTATTAAAAAATGGGAAAAGAACATGGAGAGAAATTTCTCCATGAAAAGATACTCAAAAATGCCAAAAAGCGTATCAAAAGATTCTCCACATCACTAATCCTTAAGGAAATGCAAACTGGTATCACTTCATGCCCATTACAATGGCTGTTACCAAGGAAGGAAAATGTGTGTTGATAAGGATATAGAATTGGAACCCTTGTGCGTTCCTGGTGGGAATGAAAATGGTTCAACCACTGTTAGAGACAGTATTAGAGTTTCTCAAAAAATTAAACATACAGGGCACCCAGGTGGCTCAGTCGTTGGGCCTCTGCCTTCAGCTCAGGTCATGCATCCTGGGATGGAGTCCCACATAGGGCTCCTGGTGGGGTGGGGAGCCTGTTTCTCCCTCTCCAGCTCCCGTGTTTGTGTTCTCTCTCGCATCTGTCATAAATAAATAAAATCTAAAAAAATTAAACATACGATTATCATATGATTAAGCAATTCCACTTCTACATAGATACCCAATAGAATTGAAAGCAAGGACCCAAATAGATATTTTTATACTAGTGTTCACAGCAACATTATCACAGTAGTTAAAAGGTGGAAATAAAAGAATTTGCAAACACCAAACCAGCTCTCCAGGAAATACTGAAAGGGGTCCTCTAAGCAAAGAGAGAGCCTAAAAGTAGTAGATCAGAAAGGTACAGAGACAATATACAGTAACAGTCACCTTACAGGCTAATAATGGCACTAAATTCATATCTCTCAATAGTTACCCTGAATGTTAATGGGCTAAATGCCCCAATCAAAAGACACAGGGTATCAGAATGGATAAAAAAACAAAACCCATCAGTATGTTGCCTACAAGAAACTCATTTTAGACGCGAAGACACCTCCAGATTTAAAGTGAGGGGGTGGAAAACAATTTACCATGCTAATGGGCATCAGAAGAAAGCTGGGGTGGCAATCCTTATATCAGATCAATTAGATTTTAAGCCAAAGACTATAATAAGAGATGAGGAAGGACACTATATCCTACTCAAAGGGTCTGTCCAACAAGAAGATCTAACCATTTTAAATATCTATGCCCCTAACGTGGGAGCAGCCAACTATATCAACCAATTAATAACAAAATCAAAGAAACACATCAATAATAATACAATAATAGTAGGGGACTTTAACACTCCCCTCACTGAAATGGACAGATCATCCAAGCAAAAGATCAACAAGGAAATAAAGGCCTTAAATGACACACTGGACCAGATGGACATCACAGATATATTCAGAACATTTCATCCCAAAGCAACAGAATACACATTCTTCTCTAGTGCACATGGAACCTTCTCCAGAATAGATCACATCCTGGGTCACAAATCAGGTCTCAACCGGTATCAAAAGATTAGGATTATTCCCTGCATATTTTCAGACCACAATGCTCTGAAGCTAGAACTCAATCACAAGACGAAAGCTGGAAAGAACCCAAATACATGGAGACTAAACAGCATCCTTCTAAAGAATGAATGGGTCAACCAGGAAATTAAAGAAGAATTGAAAAAATTCATGGAAACAAATGATAATGAAAACACAACAGTTCAAAATCTGTGGGACACAGCAAAGGCAGTCCTGAGAGGAAAATATATAGCGGTACAAGCCCTTCTCAAGAAACAAGAAAGGTCTCAAGTACACAACCTAACCCTACGCGTAAAGGAGCTGGAGAAAGAACAAGAAAGAAACCCTAAACCCAGCAGGAGAAGAGAAATCATAAAGATCAGAGCAGAAATCAATGAAATAGAAACCAAAAAAACAATAGAAAAAATCAATGAAACTAGGAGCTGGTTCTTTGAAAGAATCAATAGGATTGATAAACCCCTGGCCAGACTCATCAAAAAGAAAAGAGAAAGGACCCAAATCAGTAAAATCATGAATGAAAGAGGAGAGATCACAACTAACACCAAAGAAATACAGACAATTATAAGAACATACTATGAGCAACTCTACGCCAACAAATTGGCCAATCTGGAAGAAATGGATGCATTCCTAGAGACATATAAACTACCACAACTGAACCAGGAAGAAATAGAAAACCTGAACAGGCCCATAACCAGTAAGGAGATTGAAACAGTCATCAAAAATCTCCAAACAAACAAAAGCCCAGGGCCAGACGGCTTCCCAGGGGAATTCTACCAAACATTTAAAGAAGAACTCATTCCTATTCTCCTGAAACTGTTCCAAAAAATAGAAATGGAAGGAAAACTTCCAAACTCATTCTATGAGGCCAGCATCACCTTGATCCCAAAACCAGACAAGGATCCCACTAAAAAAGAGAACTACAGACCAATATCCTTGATGAACACAGACGCAAAAATTCTCGCCAAAATACTAGCCAATAGGATTCAACAGTACATTAAAAGGATTATTCACCACGATCAAGTGGGATTTATTCCAGGGCTGCAGGGTTGGTTCAACATCCGCAAGTCAATCAATGTGATAGAACACATTAATAAAAGAAAGAACAAGAACCATATGATACTCTCAATAGATGCTGAAAAAGCATTTGACAAAGTACAGCATCCCTTCCTGATCAAAACTCTTCAAAGTGTAGGGATAGAGGGCACATACCTCAATATTATCAAAGCCATCTATGAAAAACCCACCGCAAATATCATTCTCAATGGAGAAAAACTGAAAGCTTTTCCATTAAGGTCAGGAACACGGCAGGGATGTCCATTATCACCACTGCTATTCAACATAGTATTAGAAGTCCTAGCCTCAGCAATCAGACAACAAAAAGAAATTAAAGGCATCCAAATTGGTAAAGAAGAAGTCAAACTATCACTCTTCGCAGATGATATGATACTATATGTGGAAAACCCAAAAGACTCCACTCCAAAACTGCTAGAACTTGTACAGGAATTCAGTAAAGTGTCAGGATATAAAATCAATGCACAGAAATCAGTTGCATTTCTGTACACCAACAACAAGACTGAAGAAAGAGAAATTAAGGAGTCAATCCCATTCACAATTGTACCCAAAACTATAAGATACCTAGGAATAAACCTAACCAAAGAGACTAAGAATCTATACACAGAAAATTATAAAGTACTCATGAAAGAAATTGAGGAAGACACAAAAAAATGGAAAAATGTTCCATGCTCCTGGATTGGAAGAATAAATATTGTGAAAATGTCTATGCTACCTAAAGCAATCTACACATTTAATGCAATCCCTATCAAAATACCATCCATTTTTTTCAAAGAAATGGAACAAATAATCCTCAAATTTATATGGAACCAGAAAAGACCTCGAATAGCCAAAGGAATATTGAAGAACAAAGTCAAAGTTGGTGGCATCACAATTCCGGACTTCAAGCTCTATTACAAAGCTGTCATCATCAAGACAGCATGGTACTGGCACAAAAACAGACACATAGACCAGTGGAACAGAATAGAGAGCCCAGAAATCGACCCTCAACTCTATGGTCAACTAATCTTCGACAAAGCAGGAAAGAATGTCCAATGGAAAAAAGACAGCCTCTTCAATAAATGGTGCTGGGAAAATTGGACAGCCACATGCAGAAAAATGAAATTGGACCACTTCCTTACACCACACACGAAAATAGACTCCAAATGGATGAAGGACCTCAATGTGAGAAAGGAATCCATCAAAATCCTTGAGGAGAACGCAGGCAGCAACCTCTTCGACCTCAGCCGCAGCAACATCTTCCTAGGAACAACGGCAAAGGCAAGGGAAGCAAGGGCGAAAATGAACTATTGGGATTTCATCAAGATCAAAAGCTTTTGCACAGCAAAGGAAACAGTTAACAAAACCAAAAGACAGCTGACAGAATGGGAGAAGATATTTGCAAACGACATATCAGATAAAGGGCTAGTATCCAAAATCTATAAGGAACTTCTCAAACTCAACACCCAAAGAACAAACAATCCAATCAAGAAATGGGCAGAGGACATGAACAGACATTTCTGCAAAGAAGACATCCAGATGGCCAACAGACACATGAAAAAGTGCTCCACGTCACTCGGCATCAGGGAAATACAAATCAAAACCACAATGAGATATCACCTCACACCAGTCAGAATGGCTAAAATTAACAAGTCAGGAAATGACAGATGCTGGAGAGGATGTGGAGAAAGGGGAACCCTCCTCCACTGTTGGTGGGAATGCAAGCTGGTCCAACCACTCTGGAAAACAGCATGGAGGTTCCTCAAAATGTTGAAAATAGAACTACCCTATGACCCAGCAATTGCACTACTGGGTATTTACCCTAAAGATACAAACATAGTGATCCGAAGGGGCACATGTACCCGAATGTTTATAGCAGCAATGTCTACAATAGCCAGACTATGGAAAGAACCTAGATGTCCATCAACAGATGAATGGATAAAGAAGATGTGGTATATATACACAATGGAATACTATGCAGCCATCAAAAGAAATGAAATCTTGCCATTTGCGACGACGTGGATGGAACTAGAGCGTATCATGCTTAGTGAAATAAGTCAATCGGAGAAAGACAACTATCATATGATCTCCCTGATATGAGGACATGGAGAAGCAACATGGGGGGGTAGGGGGATAGGAGAAGAATAAATGAAACAAGATGGGATTGGGAGGGAGACAAACCATAAATGACTCTTAATCTCACAAAACAAACTGGGGGTTGCTTGGGGGAGGTGGGATTGGGAGAGGGGGAGCGGGCTATGGACATTGGGGAGGGGAAGCGAACCATAAGAGACTATGGACTCTGAAAAACAACCTGAGGGTTTTGAAGGGTCAGGGGTGGGAGGTTGGGGGAACAGGTGGTGGGTGATGGGGAGGGCACGTTTTGCATGGAGCACTGGGTGTTGTGCAAAAAGAATGAATACTGTTACGCTGAAAAAATAAATAAATAAATAAAAAGGGAAAAAAAATTAAAAAAAAAAAAGGTGGAAATAACACAGGCATCCTTTGATGGATAAATGGATAAACAAAATGTATCACATGCAATGGAGTATCAGCCTTAAAAAGGACTGAAAGTCTGATTATGCTACAGCATAAATGAACCTTTAATACATTACACTAAATGAAATAAGTTGGAAAAAAGGACAAAGAGTGTAGGTACATGAAATAAACCAAATTCATAGTGACAGAATAGTGGTTAACAGGGGTCAAGGGAAGGCCAAACGGAAAGTTTGGGGGGGGGGGTTCTTTTTTTAAGATTCTGCTTATTTGTCAGAGAGCACAGGCAATGGGGAACAGTAGGCAAAGGGAAAGGCAGGGTCTCTGCTGAGCAAGGAGCTTGATGTGGGACTCAATTCCAGGACCCTGGGATCATAACCTGAGCTGAAGGCAGACACTTGACTGAACCACCCAGGCGCCCCGAATAGAGAGTTCTTAATGGACACAGACTTCCCATTGGGATGAGGATAATTCTGCAGATGGAAAGTGGTGACGGCATGGTATAAATGTTCTTAATGCCACTTAATCATACACTTAAATATTGGTCATGATGAAAAAATTGGTCAAAATGGTAAGTTTTATATACATATATATGTTCTATAATCACACACACAAAATTGTGCATACATTCATAACCACAAACTAATGGCACATTTCTGCAATGGTTGGTTTGTGTCAATAATAGTAATAACAAATAATTAGCTAAACAAAAAAAACTAAAAAGATCTCAAATCAACAACCTAACATTATGCCGTAGGGAACTAGGAATAAAAGAGCAAACTAAGCCCAAAGCTAGCAGAAGAAAGGATATCAAAATTAGAGCCGAGAGAAAATAGAGAACAGAAAAACAGTATCAAGGAAATCAAAAGTTGGTTCTTTGGAAAGATCCACAAAATTGACAATCCTACAGCCAGAGTGACCAAAAAAAAAAAAAAGATGTGAATAACAAAAATCAGAAATGAAAGTTAGGAAATTATTACCAACCTTAAGTTAAAAGGAAAAAAAAAGGAATAATTGTACTTAATAATTTTAAATGTACTGGATGAAATGGATAAATCCCTAGAAATACACAAATTAGCAAAACTGACTCAAGAAGGAACAGAAAATGTGAACAGGCCTATAACAAAGAGATTAGATCAGTAATAAAACTTTCCAATACCATATATTCTTAAGAATATAGACGAAAAAATTCCTAACACATTACTGGCAAACTGCAATAGCATAGAAAAAAGGTTATACACTTCATGACCACGTGGTATTTCTATCAGGAATGCAAGGGTCGTTCAACATAAAATCAATGTAATATACGCACACACACATAATAGAACAAAAAAGGAAAACAACGTGATCATTTCGCCTGATACAGGAAGAGCATTTGATAAAATCCAACACCCATTTATGGTAAAAACACTCAGAAAGGGGTGCCTGACCAGCTCAGTCATTAAGCCTCTGACTTCAGCTTAGGTCATGACCCCAGGGTCCTGGGATCAAGTTCCCACATCCGGCTCCCTGCTCAGCAGGGAGCCTGCTTCTCCTTCTCCTGCTTCCCCACTTGTGTTCCCTCTCTCGCTGTCTGTCAAATAAATAAATAAAACCTTCAAAAAAAAAAAAAACACTCATAAAAATAGAATAGAGGAATAAGAATAGAATTTCCTCAACTTTATAAAGGGCGTTGATGGAAAACCCCACAGCTAACATCGTACTCAACAGTGAAAGACTAAAAGCTTTTCTTCCAAGATCAAGAACAAGACAAGAAGGCCCACTTTCACCACTACTACTCTACATTCTACTGGAAATCTTAGCCAAAGTAATCAGCCAAGAAAGAAAGAAAAGGAATTTGATTTGGAAAGGAAGAAATAAAACCATCTCAATTTGCAGGTAATATTATCCCATATATAGAAAATTCCAAGGAATCTACAAAAACAAAAAACAAAAAAACCTAGTGCTGATAAAGCCAGCAAAGTTGCACAGTTTATTAATGCACAAAATTCATTTGTGTTTGATTTTGAATTTACAACCCAAAAGCAAATTAAGATAATTCCATTTGCACATTTGCACTAGAATCCAAAAGAAGAAAATAACTGCGAATCAGTTTAACCAAAGAGGTGAAAGACCTGTCCAGCGAAACTGCAAAATTTTGTTGCACTAAATGAAAAGAAATCCTGTGTTATGGATTGCAGGACAATTTATTAAAACAGCAGTGCTACCCAAAACAATCTACAGATTCACTGCAATCTCTATCAAAACTGCAACAGCTTTTTTGGAAAAATTGTGGAATATTTAAATGTCAAATTGGTTCTCATTATTAAAGATAACTTTAAACAACACAAGACTAGTTAAATAATGAAAAATTAAATGGTCTGGCATGTGCTGAAAGTGCTATAAGAAGTCCAGACTGGACTGAGTAGCTCTGTTTTCTCATTCAGGGTCAAGTGGTTAAAGGTACAAACAGCCAACTGGCAAGAACCTTGTCCTTGAGGCTTTAACAGAACTCCTACATGATTCTCCAGTCTCTGTCCTACTTGTGTTCACCTTTGTTTTCCACCCTTTCAGTGCTCTTATACGTATCAAGAATACCGTTCCTCCACACATCAGCCTCCTGTATAGTCTTAAAGACTTCACAATATTGACCACGGTTTATAAAGTTTATAATATGCCTAAAGAAAATTTTGCAATTATACAGATCAGAGTCTTCAAGTAAACTGCTCCCTCTGTACGTTAGTTTCTTCATCTGCAACACAAGACCAATAGGGTTGTTATGAGGATTATGTCAGATTATTTATGTAAAGCACTTACAACATTACCATGCACATTATAAACTCTAAGAGCTAGTTAGTTTTGTAATAGAGCAAAATTGGATGCATAATTATTACCTTTTTTTTTTAAGAACATGAGAAAGTAAGGCTACCCTATTTCTTAGTTTGCCAGTTATTCAAATTCAAAGTTGTCATAAATGGGATTTTGTATAAGGCCTTGAACCAGGCTTGTTTAAGAGGTCATGCCTCAGCTCCATGAAACATTCTACTGCGATCTTTTTTAATAATAGATCTATTTCTTTTAAAGATTTTATTTATTTATTTGACAGAGAGAGAGAGACCACCAGTAGGCAGAGAGGCAGGCAGAGAGAGAAGGGGAAGCAGGCTCCCTGCAGAGCAGAGAGCCCAATGTGGGGCTCCATCCCAGACCCTGAGATCATGACCTGAGCCGAAGGCAGAGGCTTAACCCACTGAGTCACCCAGGCGCCCCGAAAGATCTCTTTTTTAAGAATAGAAACTAAGAACAGAAATCTGTTCTTTTTTTAAACAATAATAGAAACTCAGACTAGAAATCTGTTCCTTTCTTGGGTTCTTTCAAGCTAGAAATACTAAAATAATTTAGAAGTAAAGGAATCTAGAGCTCATTTATTGTTCAATTTGTTGCATGGACTACGAGATGGTATAACACAATACAACGCTGCGAGAGAAGACATTTATTTTGTTTAGTGTTTAAAAAAAAAAAGAAATTCACTGTCAGTATCTCCAAAAGATAAAAAGGATTTCCATAATTTAGAGTATGACCAAAGCATAGGCCATAAGAAATGATATCTAAAATTTTGAGAACAGCAGCTTCCAAATGAAGTGTTTAATAGATACTCTCAGTTATAATGATCAGTAAAACGAAATGCTTTGGCTTCTGACATATACAGGTGGCTCTGCAGTTGTTTAGAATGCTTTGCTTCCAGTCGGAGCTGTCTAGTTCTTTCTCTGACAGCTTGTTGCTCTGCTAGTTTTTCAATCCGTTTCCTTCGCAGCCATCTGTAGAAAGAGATGTGATCAGATCTGGTAAGTACCAATGTGAATACTCTTCTTTACATAAAGCTACTGCTATAGACTATTAAAGGAATTTGAATTTCTTTACATTGAAATGCTGCAGTCACAAAAAAATTATTAAAGTACTAATGAAAATTTCAGGTTTATCCCATAGGCTCACATAAGAAAACACAGTCACATTTGCAATCAAATACTTAAAACCAAGTTTGTCTTAAAAATGAGACTGCCAACTAAGAAAACCTGAATTTTGAGTAATAGACACAATATTTTACAGGTGCTATAGGCCCTATTCTTTTTTAAAATATGATTTTCTAAGCAAAGAAGTATTTGATAGATTCCAATTAACATATTTTTTGCAACTAACTGTATTCCAAAACATGACTCGATTAGGTTAAGAATCCCAGCATGCAGAAATGTTGCCTTCCTCTTGTTGTAGGGACACTACCAACAATGCATTTTAGTGCATAAAACAGTTCTTCCTTAAAATGGAAATATAAGGGGGCGCCTGGGTGGCTCAGTGGGTTAAAGCCTCTGCCTTCGGCTCAGGTCATGATCCCAGGGTCCTGGGATCAAGCCCCGCATTGGGCTCTCTGCTCCGCAGGGAGCCTGCTTCCCCTTCTCTCTCTGCCTGCCTCTCTGCCTAGTTGTGATTTCTCTCTGTCAAATAAATATTTTTTTTAAAAAATGGAAATATAAGCCTAAGCATAAAAAATCCAAAAACATGAAGGAAGAATCCACATTCAAACAAATTTGAATTTATAAACCTTGCTTCGGTAAAATAACTCAAGTGACTATACACACACACAAGAAAGTGCATGGACTGCATCTGTGTATGTACCCGTTGTTTTCAGAAATGACCCGGAACAACTAAGCGTCAGAGGAGAAGAGACTTAAGACTTAAGCATCATAAGCCAATGTTGTGGCCCCGAACTGGACATGATTTGAGCAGACTGACCCTTGTCACTGAGAGGTCCATTGGGAAAGTATCATTATGGTACTAGATGAGATATTAGATGAGATTATTAATAAAAATAAGCAGATTACAGAATAGTATACAGTATCTCAATTTACATTTCAAAACTACAATGTATAGAGAACTATGTAAAAGATATGGACTAAGGTACTGACAGTGATTTCTAGGTGATGAAAATGTGACTTTATCCCCCGCCATTTCCACAATGCACACTCATTGCTTCTCTTATATTTATATTTTTTTTAAAGGAAGAAAGGAGTAAAGAAACAAAGAAAGAAAAAGATAGGAAAGAAAGAAAGGAACTTAAAGCAACTGGGTTCAATATTCTCTACCTCTCCCAAGGATTGCTGGCAAAATTACAAAGGCAGGTCTGTTTCCTCACAATTAGGCAGGTAACGGAAAGTCTCAACCAGGTAACTGAAAAGATCAGGTTTGCCTTAAATTACCAGTGTCTGCCTAAATCTCTCTTTCAGTTTGGCTGATAACAGATCTTCCTTCTCAGCCTAACTTTCTTTATAGATGAATATTTCTTGGGAAGTGAGACTCTATTCAGTTTTTCTGAGGAGTATGTAAGAGTAGCTGTACACTATCGTTGACCCATTTCTCTAAAAAATGAACAAAATAACTAACAAATAAATGGTAGGCTATCAAAGGTTATCACACTGGTAAAATATAAAATAATTTTGGTATTGAAAATATCTTGAAGAAAGAATGGCATATAGATATTATACAAATTATGGAGCGAAAGAATTTTCTCACACAGTTTTGAAAGTGTGGGTTTAAAATTGATCAGATATGTATTATCAGAGATAAACTTTTTGTGGGATTTATTTTCAACCTTTATTGACTACCAAAGTCTCTGAAAGGACTGTGAGGAGAGGGGAAGTTTGCCCGGCCTGTGACTCACTGTTTGAAGGCCCGCTCACGGCCCTCTGTGCCTTGAAGGAAGAATAAGCATTCCTCTTGCTTTCGTAGTTCTTCTGTCTTTCTTTCTTTTAACTGTTCTTCATGCTTTTTTTTAAGCCATAATCGAAAAGCTTGCTGTGGATCTCTGTTTTCCTGCTGATTACAAAAACAAGCTTTGTTTAAATGAACCAAAATTACTTTTTGAGGTCCTGCCTATAGGACCCTACATGTTCCACTCATCAATTTTTCACTCCCTGTACTCCTAGTAGCCAAACACAACAGATCGCCCTTGAATCAGGAGCACTGATGGACCTCTGTCAGAAAACTCAACACTGAATTCACTGCCATTTGCCATCTTTCAAGACTTATTGAGGTAATCAATAAATGATGAAGGCTTTTGCAGTGATTTGCAAACTTTTCAACAAGGAGCTCTTTGACAAAATAATTTTTTACAGTGGCACAAAAAAATAAAACAGGGTTGAAGAAAGATTGGGATAGATAATATGAATGGAGTCAAGGTCTTTGTAACCATTCCTAAAAGAGCTCCCTGGAATGCAGTTTGACAACTTATGATCCAATACTGTTATTCATCCTTTCTTTTAAATTCTACTCTTGTTCGCTCTGCTCAGCGGAGAGCCGATTTCCCCCTCTCTCTCTGCTTGCCTCTCTGCCTACTTGTGATCTGTCAAATAAAGAAATAAAATATAAAAAAAAAAAAATTCTACCCTTGTTTTTACTTTTTTAAGATTTTATTTATTTATTTGAGAGAGAGAGAGGTCACAAGTAGGCAGAGAGTCAGGCAGAGAGAGAGGGGGAAGGAGGCTCCCCACTGAGCAGAGAGCCCAATGCGGGCCTCGATCCCAGGACACTGAGATCATGACCCGAGACGAAGGCAGAGGTCCAACCCACTGAGCAACCCAAGCACCCTCTACCCTTGTTTTTAACTTTTAAGAGCATCTAACTGCCAAGCCCCTCTCCAAACTATAACTACTCTTATGGAAGGTGCCCATAAGCATTTACAGCCATAAAAACTTACTCATAACAGCCATGATGATTTTGTCATAAGTGGAAGCTAGTCGGAGTAGCTTATTTTATGGTTCCTCGAAAGTCATGATGGATACTATCTTCAGGGAATTTTCAAAAGTTGAAAGAGCTCTTATTTGGGAGAATAAAGAGAGCAAAGGGACAGATTTGGGGCTAGGGGAAAGCATGCCTCATTAATTGGATGCCTGGCCAAAACAGAAAGGAAAGGATGCATTCATTTAATACCTTTCCCAAACAGAAACTCAATGATAGGAAGGACCATTTCCTATATCTTGCATTTTCCTTTTTTTTTTTTTTTAAGATTTTATTTATTTGAGAAAGAGAGACAGAGATAGCAAGCGAGAGAGAGAGAGAGAGCATGACGGGGAAGGAACAGGAGAAGCAGGCTCCCAGTGGGGTTCTATCCCAGAACCCTGGGATCATAACCTGAGCCGAAGGCATATGCTTAACTGACTGAGCCACCCAGGTATCCCTGTACTTTGCTTTATCTATTACATTGCCAAGTATGTTCCAGTTTAATTTATATAATTTACGTAACCTTACGATCTTTGATGTACAATGCTGAAGCCTGTGAAGATAACCCACGGATGACCTAAAGGACCATTGCTGAATACCTAGAAGTCTGGGAATGGCTGGAGATGACCAAAAAGTGTTCATTCTGGAATTACAGATTGAAAGAGACAAGGATTCAGGGGTGAACAGGGTCACCTGGTATCTGTTTCTTTACTGATTCAGCAGATATTTACATTTACAGAGTATCTACTACAGAGTATCTATAGGCATGTAGATTGCATCAGTGGGGAAAAAAAACAAGTTTCTCTCTCTCATATATTCTGTGATTGCACTGTCCAGTAGAGTGACCAACAGAGTGACCACTAGCCACATGTAGCTATTTAAACAAAGTTAAAAATTCAGTACCTCAGTCACATTAGCTACATTTCATGTGCTTAAGAGCCACACTGTGACTAGCGACTACTTCATTGGACAGTGCAGATATAGGGCATCTCATCTCCATCATCCCAGAAAGTTGTACTGGGCAGTGTTATTCTAGATGAGGAGGAAGGTGGTAGGCAGACAGAAAGTGAGGGAGAATACGTTATTGGATATCTGGAGATAGAGTATTTCAAAGCAGTGGTCACAGTAATACACAAAGAAGGAGTTCTTAACTGGCTATCATCCCAGGACTCAGCACAGAAGGAATAGACCAAAAAAAAAACAAAACAAAACAAAACAAAACAAAACAAAAAAACCCATCTCCCATTCTTTCCCTGGAAGAGGCCCATATGCATACTTGAAAAACTGCTGCTTGAGGGTCAGGCCTCTAATTTAGAGTGCATCTAAAGGCTTCATCTTCCCTAAGGATCAAGAAAGCTGTTGACCCCTCTGCTGCTGTCTCCCTGTCACCTGCTCCAAGTAGCCAGTATCTCCCATGAAGGACATTTACAAACATCTGTTGCACCCAAACTTCTATGGCTGCACCTAAGGAACAAGTTCCTAGGTCACCTGGTTCTGATAGCCACTGGAACTTCCATTCATGAGTCCCACAAGATGGTAGCAATTAAATAAGGAGATCTTAATGGGCACAGGAATACCCCCCTGCCGATATACATCTGGACCCAGTGCAAAGAGAACATGAAAAAAAACACCCATCTCCCAGTTTCTTGTTGGAAGGGGCTTAACCACATCCCTTCCCAGCTGTGCCAGAGGGTCTGGCTTCCATATAGCCTGCAAAATTACACTACCTCGCAAAGATGTCCAGCAGAATTGAGGAGAAATAAGAGCTTTTCAGTTGAACAAAAGCCAAAGGTATTTATCACCACTCAACTGGCCTTATGAGAAATGTTGTAATGAAAGAAAAGGATGCTAAATTAGTAGCAAAAACTATACGAAAGTATAAAACTCACTGGCAAAAATAAATACAGAGTTAATATCAGTACACTCCAGATCACGCCTAACTCTGGCATGAAGGTTACAACTACAACAGACTGTTATCAGTACAAGCTGTTTCTGAACGTCTCATTGCAATCAGAAAGCAAACACTCGTAGATACACCAAAGGTAAAGAGTGAGAATCAAAGCGTTACTACAGAAAACCATCACAAAGGGGAAGGATGAGAGTGGAACAAGGGGACAAAGTAACTACAAAACAACAAGACAACATTTAACAAAGTATTTCCACACCGATCAATGACTACTGTAATGCAAACGGCCTACAGCTGAATGAATAGAAAAGCAAGTCCCAATTACATGCTGCCCAAAGAGACTAAATTCCGCTCTGGGACACACAAAAACTGAAACCAAAGAGGTGGAAAAAGATATTCCATGTAAATAGAAGCTAAAAAAGAACAGGGTTAACTATGCTTATATCAGATAAAATAAACTTAAACTAAGCCAAAACAGAAACTTGTATGGTATTGCCATAAAAAACAGATGCACAGATTAATGGAACGAACAGAAGAGAGAGCTCAGAAACAACCTCATGTGTACATGGCAAACTAATTTTTAACAAAGTTACCAAAAAAAAAGGGGGGGGGGGAAGGATAGTCTCTTCAATTAATGGATTTGGGAAAACTGGATCACAACATGCAAAAGAATGAAAATGGACCTCTACCATACACTCTACAAAAAGTAAACAACTCAAAACAGATTAAGGACTTGAGTGTAACCTGAAGGACTCCTAAAAGGAAACATTACAATAAGCTCCTTGATATTGTTCTTAGAAATAATTTTTTTGGATTTGACAGCAAAGGCAATATAAACAAAAATAAGTAAAAGACAAACGAAAGGTTCTGCTTAGCAAAGGAAACTTTCAAAAAGATGAAAAGACAATCTGTGGAATGGGAGAAAATAAGTGTAAACCACATATCCAATAAGGCAACATGAAAAGATCATCAGTATCATTAATTATCAAGGAAATGCAAATCAAAAGACCATAAACTACTGTTAAGATAGGTATTATCAAAAAAGAGAGAAGAAGGAAAGAAGGCAGGCAGGCAGGGAGGGAGGAGAGAGGGAAGAAAAGGAGGAGGGAAGGAAAGAAGAGTAGAGGGAAGGAAGGAAGGGCGGAGGGAGAGGGCAAGAAAGGGAAGGAGGGAAGGAAGATGAACTCCTAGAAAGAGTAAGAGTAGTGGTTACCTGGGCTTGAGGGGTGGAAGAAAGAGGGAGAGGGTGGGAAAAGGGTACAAACTTGCTGTTTTAAGATGAAAAATGTCTGAGGATCTAATGTTTAACATGGTGACTATAGATGATAACACTGTATTATATAAGTGAAATTTGCCAAGAGAGTAAACTTAATCTTTCTATCAAAAGAAAAAAAGGAGTAAATATGTGAGGTGATGGACATGTTAAGGGGAGAATCCTTTCAGTATGTATATGTGTATCAAATTACCATGTTGAACACTTCAAATATCTTACAATTTTTCAATTACACCTCAATAAAGCTAAAAAAAGAAAAAGACTTAGATCACACATACAAAAATGTAAACTTAAACAAAACATCCTAAATTCTATGAATGGGCTTAATAGTAAACAGGATGCAGCAGAAAAAAGTATCAATGCCAAAGGCAGATCAACAGAAATTATGCAAACTGAACAAAGAAAAATAATTTTTACCTTTTAATTTTAACAAAACCTTAGTAAAATGTGAAATAATAGCAAGTCTTCTAATATATGTGAAATTGGGCTTCCATAATAAAAAGAGCAAGAAAATGGAGGGGGGGAAAAAAAGGGAAATTGTAAAAATAATGGCAAAAATTTCTCAAATTTGGTACAAACATCAACCTACAGATCTGAGCAGCTCAGGAAAGCCCAAGTTAGGCAAATTCAAAGAAAAGCATATGATATATTATTCATATAACAAACCATTGAAATCCAAAGCCAGAAAAAGTTTATAGCAGCCACAGAAAAAAAGGACATTACGTACAAGAAAGCAATGATAAGAATTACAGCTGACTTTCTAACCAGAAACAATGGGTGTTAGAAAAATCACTGACACTAAAACACTATCTTTAAACTGCTGAAAGAAAAAAAACTGTCAGCCCCAAATTCCATATCCACTAAAAATAAATCCTTCAAAAAATATACCTCTGGGGGCACCTGGGTGGCTCAGGGGGTTAAAGCCTCTGCCTTTAGCTCAGGTCATGATCCCAGGGCCCTGGGATCAAGCCCCCCCTTCCATCCCCTTCGGGCTCTCTGCTCAGCGGGGAGCCTGCTTCCCCCTCTCTCTGCCTGTCTCTCTGCTTACTTGTGATCTCTGTCAAATAAATGAATAAAATCTTTTAAAAAATATATATTTCTGATACATTCGGGGATAAATATTATAATCCCTAAAGCAATGATTTAAAAAATAATTCAATGAGGCATAGCTAATAGCTTATGGAAAGCCTTTACATAAGAAGATAAAAGGGAATATTTTTTAAATACTTGATTACTCCATAAGAAGGCAGAAAAAGTTGAGTAATGGAGCTAAAAAGAAATGGAACAAATATAAAACAAATATCAAGTGGTAAACTTAAAACCTACCACATCAATAATCACGATTAAATACAAATTCTGGACTGGGAAGATACAGCTACATGCTGTTTGCACAGGTAAGTCCTTAGAGATGGATAAACAAGCTCTAAAATGGATACGACGATGCGGAGGTCAAGTGTAAGAAAGCTGGAACGGCTTGAATAACATCAAACAAAGTGGACTTCAGGATAAGAGGGACGTTTCATAACGTGAACACGTCATTCACCCGTGAGACACAGTCCTGAATGTACATGCATCATACTTTAGAACAGATGGAGCCAAACCAAAACGAAAACAGGCCCATACATGGTGACAGAAGGTCTAACCCCAATTTCCCAGTGATTCGCAGACCATCCGGGGAAACCCGTAAAGGCACAAACCGTTAGCCGCACTATCAAGCGGCTCTCCCGCACCGCCATTACCACTACGTGCAGTGCAGAACACCAGGCGTGCGGCACTGTGCACGCAGCGGTCACCCGGACAAACACGTGTGCTTACGTCGGTCTCCACACGGAGCGTGCGCGTGCGCACACACACTGGATCTACCTCAGCCACCCGGAGAGGCAGAGCTCACAGCGAAGAGGAAGGCACTTCTGTCCCCTCAAATGGCAGTAAAACTTCAGTCACCTAAAAGGTTGTTGTACCCCGCGTAAGATGGGTCGTTCCGGAATGTACATCCTGAAGACACGCGCTGGAAACCGACACTCGCAGGACCAGAGGCACCACGTGCCGCAGAATACCCGGCGCAGCCCGGGATCCCCCCGCGCCAAGCAGCCCAGTGCACCGACTGCGCAGTCGCACTGTTGCTGAGCTTCGGCGGTGGACAAAATCCACACAAGTTCCTCGAACACTAGTTCTTACGTGACTTCTCGTGAAGGATAACTTTTGAGACAGACTCCAAAGAAAGCAAAAGGAGGAAATAAAGATTCCAAAGGGGCGTCCAGCACCATCTCGCCACCTTCTGACTGACTGTGTGGGGACAGACTCCGTCGGGGGCGGTCCGCGTCTTCACGCGCTCCCAGTGTTCGCTCTAGGCTCCAAGCCGAAGACGACACCGCACCGCACCGCGGCGCACGTGTGGAACCTCCGCGGCGCTCCCGGCCGAGCTGCTCGCGTCACCGGGACACGCGCTCTGCGGACGCGACAGCACCGCGGCCCGCTCCCCCCTCGCAAGCCCGCACCCACCCCCCAAGCCCTGCCGACTCACTCCTTGTCATTCCCCTTCAAGGACACAAAACCTCCCGCACACCCCTCCTCCCAGGCTCTCTGGCTTGGGCCGCCTCTTACCCAAACCCTGGCTCTCCCGCGCGCCGCGGCCGTCCCCGCCCGAACCCGCTCTGCGCTTCCCGCCGCACCGCGGACGCGCACGCGCAGCAGCAGAGCCCGGCGCCGCCTCCACCCCCACACGCCCCGGCGCCGCTCCAGCCTGGCGCAGTCGACACCCGGACAACCTGGCCCCGCGACCGCAGCGACCTGTCGCCTCCATCCTCGTCCCAAGCAATAGAGCTACACGGAGAAGCTCGCGGATCCGTAGACCCTCGTCGTCTGGGACGCTCTGCACCGCCCCCGCCACATCCCACAAAGCGCGTGTCTTCCCCGCCCTAAGCCCCGCGTTCTCCACACGCAGCGGCCAACATCTCTCCAGTCAGTGCTCCACGTCTTCCCCCCGGCGTCCCGCAGGCGCCTCAGTCTGCGCCTGAAGACTGACCGGGCCGTCGCCGCGCGCCGCCACCAACCGCGAAGCCGCTGGCGGGAGAACCTGTGTGTCCTCCTCGGCCCCGCACGCCTCAATCTCGGCGGGACCCTCCATCCGCACTGCAAGACGCGCCCGAAACCGCTCCCGTCCCCGCCTCCGTCTCCGCTCCTGTCGCAGACCCAGCCAGGTCACCTCACGCACGACCCCGTCCGCCTTCCGGCCGCTCCCCCGCGCCCCCTCGCCGCCGGCCACCGGCTCCGCGCCGCAGCGTCACTGCGGGTCGGGACCACCGCGGCGGCTTCCCGCGGGAGCTCCCGGGTCCCGCGCGCCCCACGGCGGTGTCGCGGCGCCGCCCCCGCCCTCGGACACCCCCGGGCCCCCCCGTCTGGGTCTCGGGCGTCCTCACGGCTTCTCCCGACCTGAAACGAGCTCAGTCCTGCCCACGCTTCCCTCCGTTCGCCAGCTGAGAACAAGCTTCGCTGCATGGCCCGGGCGCCCCGGTGTCCCCACGGCGAGCTGTCACGGCTGCTTTCGGCTCGGCGCGCCCGTCCCCGCCGCAACCCGAAGTTCGGTCCGCGGTTCCCTCAGCCCGCACCGGCCGAGCCCGCGCACCTGCCGCGACGCCCCGGACGGCCCCTTAAACCCGCGCTTCCTCGGTTCTAACGACCTGTTTCCCCCGGACGCGGCGCCGGCGCAGTCACGTGGGAACCTTCTCTCCAGAGCCGCCGCCGGGTTCGCTCAGAAAATTCAACAGTTCCGCTGCCCTAAACAACTAAGAGCAACAGTAACCATTCTGACACCTATTTGTAACATCCTCACCAGCTTTCAGCGGAATTACATTAAATACACATTTAGAGGAACTCAGGTCTTTAGAGTATTTAGTCAATCCATGCAGGAGTATCGTATTTGTTTCCATTTGCCAAAGAACGCCTGTATTTGCAACAGTTGTCCCGCCCACCCAGAAATACCGATTTGTTTCCATTTGCCAAAGTCATCCTTTTTGTCCTGCGCAAAGCGGTACTGTACTCTCCAGAGATCAGACATATTCTTGTTCAGCTCGAAGTATTTTATATATTCCTGTATTCCTTCTTTTATATTTCTCTACGAGGTTTTTGCTTTAGGAAGACTATAAATTTCTTACGTTTATAACGTAAATATCCAGTTTGTGAAGACTTATACCTCGCTTCCTTTTCACCGTAGTAAACTGGCTAGAACTCTCAGAACAAAGCTATTTCACATAGAGTGGAGACTTGCTTGTTTCTAACTTCAGTAGGTTTACCTACTAAAATACCTACAGTATTTCCGAAGATACTACTTATACTGTTTTTCAATATTTTATTAGGAATTTTGAAAATGAATTGTACTAAAAAGAAATACTTTTCTCTTTTAAGATAACCATATATTCTCTTTTTATCTACCAATTGATGTGATGGATGATGTAATGTATTAATGGGTTTATTACTTATCCATAATTTCCTTCCTAAAATATGCCCTACTTGGTTACAGTACACTGTTACCTGACAACAGGTGCACTCGAATTTCTCAACGCTTTCTCTTTTAGTTTATGGCTTTTGTGTCTTGCCTCAAAAGGTATCGCCCATCCCAAGATTTTAAAAACTAAAAACTTCTATAAATGGCATCGTAGGCAACATAAAAAATATATTGTCAGTGTAGGAAGATGTATTTATGACATATAACAAAGGATTATAATCTCTAATATACTACACAAGAAGAAAAAACCAAGAAAAAAGAAAAGACTACAACAGGAAATTCACAGAATATACACATGTCCACACGTACTCATGTGTATTACTAATCTGAAGAAAAATTAAGATAAATCATGTACAGTGTTAGTCGGGATGTGGTAAATATCCACTCTTACTGTTGAAGGGACTGGAAATTGACACATCTTTTGGGAGGTTAATTTTTGCACATTTAACCAAAAATTTCACTCTGAACGTCCAGCAAGTCATAAACTCCACTCTTAAGAAACTCTCCTGCAGACTGAACATGTTCACTACAGCACTGTTAATGAGCAGAACAATACCGGAACCAAGCTAAATATCCACAGTTGAGGATTTAATAAATTAACGTATCTCTGAACAGAATACTATGCAGCTATTTGGGTCTTTTTTTAAAAAAGATTTTATTACTTTATGTATTGATTGAGAGCAAGCGAGCATGTAAGGGTGGGGAGCAGAGGGAGAGGGAGAGAGAGACTCTCAAGCAAACTCCCCACTAAGAGAGGAGGGTGATGTGAGGCTCAGTCTCGCAACCCTGAGATCATGACCCTGAGCCCATGTTCAAAATCAAGAGTCGGACACTTAACTGACAGAGCCACCCAGGCACCTCATACTTTGCAGCTAGTTGAAAAGAAATATCTAAACGTAATGATGTAGAAATAGATCTATGATGAATTAAGTGGGGTTTTTTCCCCACTTAAAAAAAAAACACAGGGGGGCGCCTGGGTGGCTCAGTGGGTTAAAGCCTCTGCCTTTGGCTCAGGTCATGATCCCAGGGTCCTGGGATTGAGTCCCTCATTGGGCTCCTTGCTCAGCAGGGAGCCTGCCTCTCTCTCCACCTCTGCCTGCCTCTCTGCCTGCTTGTGTGCTTTCTCATCTCTTTCTGACAAATCTTTTTTAAAAAAAAGCACATAATAGATTTTTGACATGTGAAATTATAAACATAAATAAGACTTAGAAGACTTGCACCACACTGCAAGAAGTGGTTATCACTGGGAGATGAGCCTGGATAGGGTATAGGATTATATTTTCAGTTTTTTCTTTATATGCTTTTTAGAAAAGATGGTAGGGATATGGATTATTTTTTTGTTTTCTCCTTGGTTTTCTGTTTCACAATTATAAAAATTAAATAATTTGGCATCTTTGCTAGCTTTTTTTTAAAGAGTTTATTTATTTGACAAAGAGACAGAGAGAGAGGGAACACAAGCAGCAGGAGAGGGAGAGAGAGCAGCAGACTCCCCGCTGAGCAGGGAGCCAGAGGGCTGGATCCCAGGACTCTGGGATCATGACCTGAGCTAAAGGCAGATGGCTTAGCGACTGAGCCACCCGGGCACCCCTCTTTGTTAGCTTTCATGTAAGATTTGCATATATCTATTCATTTTAAAAAGAATTTTTTTTCGTATAGCTGACACAGTGTTGCATTAGTTTCAGGTGTGTAACAGTGATCCACCATCTCTGAGCTCGCCACGAGTGCAGCCACCATGTACCTCCGGACAACACTACTGTAATGCCACTGACTATATTCCCTGTGCTGTGCCTTTTATTCCCATGATTTAGTCATTCTGTGACAGGAAGCCGCACCTCCCACTCCCCTTCACTGATTTTCCCCAACCCTCTACTCTCCCACCCTTCTGGCAACCATCACTTTGTTCTCTGTATTTATAGATGTAATTTTCTTTTTTGTTTATTCATTTGTTTTTTCAGATTTTATGTATGACTGAAACCTTATGGTATCTGTCTTTTCTCCACCTGCCTATACGTCTGTTCTTAAGTAAGACCATTCTGTAGGGTTTGTGTGTGCATGTGTGTGTGCTATCTTTGTCTTATTTTGAGTATCAAAGTTATGCTATCCTGAAAAACATATTGATAGTTTTCCATTTTCTGTGCTGTAAAAGTGTGAATAAAATAGTAATCATTTGACTTTCACGAGACTTCTTACAATTTAATTGTAAAGTGATCTCTATGGTACATCTTTTGCAAGAGTTGTTCTTGGACCACTTTTTCTACTTTTTCTATCGGTTCCTATTCTGATATTCACATTCCCTTCTGTAAATAAATGCAGCTTTCATATCTGTATACTTATTTTCCATAGAGAAGTTTCACTTACTCTACTATTCATGTTTTCGATTTGCTTTGCTCGCTGAATTCTCCTCATTTCTAGGACCTGCTCTCTTTTCTTTTGCAACCATGCTTTAAATACCATGTCATTCTCTTTTTTCTTTTCTTTCTCTTCTTCTATTTTTCGTTGTTCTTCCTGGTGGAAAGAATATCAAAAGACATTCATGAAAGGTGAATAAAATTGTATATGAGTTATCAGAATAAAGAGATATATTTTGAGATCTGAAATTAGCATTCTCTGCTCTTAAAACTTTCCATCTAAAAATTGGGCTCCTCTAAAAAAAAATAGGGGGACTCTAATTTGCTTAGGAATAAAATGAAGATGCACCAGATAAGTTAAACTGTAGGGGTAAATTCTACAACTACATAGAGGTACAATACATGCATGCTGTTGAGGAACTCCCTGAATCTCACCTTCACTTCCTAATTTACTTTTGGAATTAAACCCCTTAAATTGCAGTCATGCAAAAGGGGAAAAAAAAAAGCCACCACACTCTAGAAGCACCATATGCTTCCATAAATGTTTGAAACATTTTTTTGTTATTGTTAAATTTGTTAATTGTGATAAATGGCATTGTGGTTACGAAAGAAAATGCTACAATCATTTAGAAATATATATAAAAATGTATAACTGAGCAAAGATGTGCTGCCTAGGGTTTACTTTAAAAATACATCAGCCAAGAAGCAGAGGGGATGGAGCATATACACCAAAATTTCAGTGACTTTTAAATCTGGGTGATGGGGACATAGGGATTAACTATACCTTTATATGTGTTTGAATTTTTTAATTATAATGTTTTAAGGTATTTTTCAACTAGTGTATATTTATAAAATAACTTTTTTGCTATCAGAAAAATATTTAGATAGTTAACTACAGAACAAAATGAATTTTTATATGAATTATTCAACTAATGTTATAAAAGGGAGTTTCTTGAACAGAGGTACTTAAATCAGTTGTACAGAGCTATAAAACAGTTACTAGAAGCAAAGCAGCATGCCATAGTGGAGCTCGTACTAAGTTACAAGTGAGGAGATCTGAGATACAATCATACCACCATCATACTATGTCAACTTGGGCAAACCACCTACACCTCAGAATTCTCATCTACGAAATGGAGTGATATTAATGAGCTCTGTTAAGTACCTTTCAATACCAAAATTTTATCACTTAAATAACTGAATTATACATAAATCCAATTATCTTCAAATGATGGAATTCAGAGTTTTCCTTACATTTTTAACAATATAGCAAGTCTTTCTAATTCCTTCTAATTGAAAATGTAAGAAAGAATAGAAAAATTCTACCCAATTAACAGCATAGAATGTCTTTTAAAATACCTATATACTCTGGTGATCATCTCCTTTTTTAAAAAATGTATATACATATATGAATAAAAATGAGGATTTCTATTTTAAAAACCTATATACTATTTCCTAAGCCCTAAAAAAGTATATAAAATGTGAATTTATCAAAGTTAAATTTTACATTTATTTGTAAATTTCTTTTGATAAAAAGGACCTTGGATACTGTGAAAAGTGAAATAAAATCAATTCACTTACGTCAAGGTATTTTAAAACGGAGCCAGTGGCCGTTAGGATATGGGCCCTCACTGGGTGTAATCGCCGACTTTTGAGCAAAGCCAAACTACCAACATAACAAGGATTCTACCAGTACCTACAATGTGCTACAGTAACAGACTGTTTCTTAGTATCACTAAGCCTTAGCAACCAATTATGTGTAGCCAAGATTAGTTTTCTGCTGTCAACACCAAACAAAATTCTTTGTAAATAATGTATACAAGCATTCCTTTTTGCCTTTAAAACTCTTAACTTTTTGTTCCCTAGTGGATACAATTTGAGTCAGTGTGCTCCCCAGGATGCACCAAATCATTGCTCCCCAAATGGCATTTCTGAGAACTCAAATAAATGCATTTGCTTTATTTCAGTTCAACCTCTTTTCTCATTGACAATACTTTGTATAAATATAGACAGTATGGTATGATGATTATACTTCTGAGAAACATTAAATGTATCACACAGAATTATCAGCCAAAGTGTAGACAATGCAGTTGCCAACAGGAACAATGAAATGATGCACCTAGAATACGTAGAGAATAGCAGCCCAACCCAGCAAATATTTTGTTGGGCATAAACAATGAAAGCCTTCCCCTGAAACCAACTAAGAAATATTTAAAAGCCTTAGCATTTACACAGTCTTGAGCGAGTATATAAATAATAATAATCATGCCTTGAACAAGTACATAAGCAAAGGGAAATTCAGTTCTGAGGATCCTGACAGGAGAAAAAGCATCCCAGCACCAAGAGTAAGAGTACACCCAGCAGAGAGGATCAAAAAATTACATACAGCCTCTCAAATAACATTTATAGAAATATGCAGATACACTCATACATGTATGTGGGTATACAGCAACCTTATATAGTTCAGTCGTTCTCAAATATTAGTTTGAATTATCACAAGTTCTGCATTAGCAGACCCCTTGAAGTATTGTTATATGCCTCAAGCAAGTAAACTGAACCTGCCTGTTACAGTTCAAATAGTAGTGACCAAGTAAGTTAACTTTCAGGGTACATTTTTCCAATTCCTGCCTGAGTGTTCTGTAGCCTACATACTCCTACTAACTTTGTTTTTCACCTTTTTCTGGTAATATGGATTCCTTATTTACATGCCAGATATTTCCCTGACAATCCCTACATAATTCCTACACCATTTCTTAATAGATGCCAAGAAAACAGATTTTGACTCCAACTTTCCTATAAACAGGTTGAGTGATTTTGGTGAATTTAATTAAACTTCTAAACATAGTTGTCTTATCTGTAAAAGGATCTTTAAGGATTCTTCTAATTGTAAAATTCTATTTACCTGTGATTCTACTAAGGTTTGGCATTTACAATCATTTTGTGGTTCAGCTTAATATCATTAGGTATCCAGTAAAACGGAGAATTGGGGCACTGATTTAAGTAATTTAGAGAAAATTTACTAACATATTTAGTACCTGGAATTTTCATTAATAAAATAGAATTTAGAGCTACCAAAAAAGATTCAAAATGAAGTATGCATTGCTAAGAAAGTCACTCAAAATAGAATTGAAAGGACACTGAAGTAGGACAGTGCAGCCTCCTGGTTCAATGCTCAGAACAAAGGGAACTTTTGATTCTTGTCAATTGCATCCCAAACTCGTTCCTTCTACTTTGGACTGAAATAGAGATAATATAACTATCTAGTGGCTAAACAGCCAACTGTGTATTAAATTGCCACTTTACACTATCTTTCAGAACAAGTTTTCGTGACATTCGGTCTTTATAAGCCTGCACTCCCTGCTGACAAGTCAAAGCACTTTTCATTTTGGTTGACTCTGTGTTTCCCGGGTTGCGATCCCCAACACGCAATAAATGCTCTCTTTGTCTCACAGCCTCTTCTTGACCAACATTACTTGGCATAGTTGGTAGGATCCAAAGTGCCTGAACTCTGTCTCTGGTGTTGCCACAGATTTGAGGAAGGTACAAAGAGTCCCCTGCAGTCTGACGTAGCCCTGGTGGCTTCAACTCACAATTACAAATCCTCTTAGTCCTGAACGCGCACCGTGGTCAAGGCTCAGGCCTTTACTTGGGTTCCTCCATTGCTGGCTTCCATCCTCACTTATTTTTGCCGGGAGGATCTATCTTCACTCATTCCGACTGAAATATTTGGGTTTCAGGTTCTTGGTAAATACTCAATTATGGGAAATCCTCCTATGAAGGAGCTTCTAATAATTAGCCCCCTGCTGTAACCTTATGTTAAGGAATATGGCCCTTCTTGCTGTGAACTTTTGCCCCATTGGATCAAATTACCCAAAATGATTTAGAACTTCACTGGCCAAAATGGACACTTCAGATATCCTAAAATTAGTTTACTTGCACGCACAACTGGAAAAGGGTTACAAAGGCAATCAAATGGGATGTCTACTTCAGTTGGTACCTAGGAGTTTTTAAACATATTCAAGATTCTAAAAATCTCCTCTTTACAAAATGCCATTCCTCAATTAACTGAAGCAAACAAACAAGTTTACAAAGACCCATGCTCTGTCTCAGGCACCATTGTGTTCCCTTCCTCCTCCTCCTTCATCTCTGGGCTGTGCAGCGGCTATGCTGCACCAAGGTCCTGCCTTAGGAGCCATCTTCCCTTCCCTCTGCACCATCTTCATTTCCTCTGTACCCTCCTCCCCTTCCTCATTCCAGTCTTCTTGCCAGAATTCTGGGGACAGCTCTAAAACAATCTTCACAGCACACAAATAAAAATTCTCAGTAAAAAACTCTGGTCATCATAGCAGTTAAACTAGTCCATCCGCGGGAACACAATTTAGATTCAATGATTCTTTTGAGTTTTATACCTGAATCATGGCATGAATTTTAAGATGACGCTATGAGGTTTCTCTCTTTGTCCGTATGTCACATGCGTCTACATATGCCCGTTACAGTGATATACTTTCTCCCTCTGATGGCATTGCCAAGTTACTTTATAAAAGAGCTCCATTTAATTGGCTTTTTAAAGACAATAAGTGCTTACAAAAATGAAGTATTCCAAAAATTCCAAGAAATACAAAAAACACTAACCCAAACATGTTTCAGGTTCACATGATCTGAAACAGTCTCCATAAATAAATGCCAGTTCAGTAGAGAACAAACTGATGGCTAGTCGGGGGTGCGGACTGCACTTGTGAGAAGCACAGGATGGTGCATGAAAGTGTTGAATCAATGTATTGGACACCTGAAACTAATATTATATGGTAGGTTAACCAAATGGAATTCGAATAAAAGCCTTAGTAAGGGCGCCTGGGTGGTGCAGTCAGTTAAGCATTGGGCTCTTGGTATCAGCTCAGGTCATGATCTCCGGGTCTGGGATGGACCCCCACAGTGGGCTCTGCGCTCAGTGCGGGGTCTGCTTGAGGATTCTCTCTCTACCTCTCCCTCTGCCCCTCCCCCATTCTCTCTCTCTCTCAAATAAATCAATCTTAAAAAAAAAACAACAACCCAACTTTATAAAAAGGGGAACATGGGTGCTCAGTCAGTCGAGGGTCCAACCCGATTTTGGTTCAGGTCATGATCTCAGGGTCATGAGATTTCAAGCCCCAGAGTATGGAGCCTGCTCAAGATTCTCTCTCAAACTCCCTCTCCCTATACCCCTCCCTCTGCTCGTGGGGGTGGGGGGTGGCACGCAGCACGCACACGCATGCACTCTCTCCCTCTGAAAACAAAAAATTCAGTAAAAAAATTAAAAATAAAAATAAATAAATGCTAGTTTAAGCTTGCTGGTTTAATAAAAACAAGAATGTCTTCAGAGTTATCAGCATTAGACATAATGGAGATACACAATTTTTTTCTACCTAGGTTTACTTAATCGTAACTTTTCAGGCTATCTCTTTCAAAACCTGTCAATGGGGCGCCTGGGTGGCTCAGTGGGTTAAAGCCTCTGCCTTCAGCTCAGGTCAGGTCATGATCCCAGAGTCCTGGGATCGAGCCCCGCATCGGGCTCTCTGCTCAGCGGGGAGCCTGCTTCCTCTTGTCTCTGCCTGTCTCTCTTCCTACTTGTCTGTCAAATAAGTAAATAAAATCTTAAAAAAGAAAAAGACTACATTATTTAAAAAAAAACTGTCAATAAAAGAAATAATTTAAGATGATGATTAGCTATTTGATGTTCTAATCCAAGTATAATGGCTAAAAGAAAGTAATTTAAATAAATTTAAATGAGATTACGTTAAACTAGATTGAACAGATATTCACTGCCCATTTAGATCATTTCCAAATAATATAACATATTGAGATATTGATTGCTAAACCTAAGTTTATTTAGTTTTGGCTTTTAAATTTTTTACAGAGAGACCAAAATATGTAATATTGAGGCCTATTTAATAAACAAATTTTTGCCCCCAAAATTAAAATAACTATGAGGGGGGGAATATATTTCTAGAAATTATGAAATGATGAAACATATTTATAATTTTTCCAGTCCACAATTGTTTATTTCTTACGTTTTACTAGGAATTAAGAATTCTGAGGGTTGGAGCACCTGGGCGGCTCAGTCATTAAGTGTCTGCCTTCGGCTCAGGTCATGATCCCAAAATCCTGGGATCAAGCTCTGCAGCCAGCTCCCTGCTCAGTGGGAAGCCTGCTTCTCCCTCTCCCACTCCCCCTGCTTGTGTTCCCTCTCCCACTGTGTCTCTCTCTGTCAAATAAATAAATAAAATCTTAAAAAAAAAAGAATTCTAAGGGTTAAAAATTCTAATTAGTATTTATGAAAATAAAATTATTAAAATTCAACAAGGAAGAAAATGACTGAAAAGCAGGCAAGGAAAGTAGGGTGTCTGTTTTTAGTAAAAGAAGGTATGGGAAATGGAAATGCATTTTGTGGAGGGAAATGAAAGTGATTTTGTCCTAAAGCTAGTTATTTCAGAAAGAGAAAGAGCAGCAGACAAACTAAAATAGGCACAGAGGTTTATAGGAAAGAAATCTTGGAAAAGGAATTTTATGTGCGATCAAGCTGGCTAAGACTAAAATCAATTTATTTAAAGTTCCATTTCAAAATGAAAGAAATATGAGGGGCACCTGGGTGGCTCAGTGCGTTGAGGCCTCTGCCTTCGGCTCAGGTCGTGATCTCAGGGTCCTGGGATCGAGTCCCACATCGGGCTCTCTGCTCGGTGGGGAGCCTGCTTCCCCCTCTCTCTCTGCTTGCCTCTCTGCCTACTTGTGATCTCTGCCTGCCAAATAAATAAATAAAATCTTTTTTAAAAATGAAAGAAATATGAAAAGTACACTAGTTCAAAATTTTGGTTTTCTCTGTTAAAAGGACAAAATTTTCCCAAATTGTTGGCCTGTTCTTCATAACAGATTGTACAAAAATTTCTTTACTTCTAATGTAATCTGCCTAGGAAACATTCTGTTTTGTCTTTATCACATCTTTGATTACTTGGGAAAGCTGAGCCTTCTCTGAGAAGAATAGCTAAGGTTTTTGTAGCATGTGTGATCTTCTGTATTCGTCCTGAAGATTATTTTGGTTAAATGGATTATTAAATGTGGTTTTATAATTTTCTGTGATCCTATTGGGTTAAGTGTCCAAACCTTTTGACATTTTTAATAAACTCCCCAAAGTCAACTTCTAAAATGAGGTCTTTTTGATCTGGAAAATTCCATAGAACCTATTTAATAGGCTTACTTGATATGTTAAATCACATGGAAAGCATTGTGAAATAAGAAATAATACTATACTTTCTTCCTGTAACATCTGTATAGGTATGCATTTTCCAAAAATTGTGTGAAATCCACAGAAATCTGAGTATTTCCTGATAATAATGTGATCAATCACCATTTTAAAATGTATGTCACAAAAATAAGCAACTCCCATTGCAAACTCCACCGTCACACTCATCATACCCAGCATCCGTCTTCCAGTACATCAACCTTTTATGAAACCCTCTTGCTGTCTTCCCCGAACGTCACTATTGCTTATTATCATTCTCTAAACCCTGCTACTCTGTTACCCTCACCTTCTGACGACAGGGACATCTTCCCTTACCATCTAGGCTCTTCGATTTATGGCAGCTGGATTTTGTCCATCTGCTACCAACTCAAGAATGCAACTATGTTCTGTAATGGTTTGTATGTTTTCTCACCGAGCAGAAGTCTTTCGTAGTCATAGAGCTATGGCCCCAGCTCTATGGTACATATTATTGGAGAAACTAACTCTGAGGGAATACCCTCAGAACTTCACAATGACTGAGGGAGACATTTCACAAGACAAGTATCACGGGCCATTTGCCACAGCCAGTCAGTATTACAACACTTTCATTGCATATACCATCCCCAATACTCTGGCACTGTAGGACAAACACAAATGGAATAAAGATCCAATTGACAAAACTTACTAAATATTTCTTTAAAAAATTTTTTTTAGGATTTTATTTATTTATTTGAGAGAATGAGAGAAAGCATGAGAGGAGAAGGTCAGAGGGAGAAGCAGACTCCCCATGGAGCTGGGAGCCCGATGCGGGACTCAGTCCTGGGACTCCGGGATTATGACCCAAGCTGAAGGCAGTTGCTTAACCAACTGAGCCACCCAGATGCCCATAACTTACAAATCTGTCAATCTGCTTTGGTCTATAGCCCTTCCCTTGGTATTATTTAACCTAAGATCCACTCCATTTGGTAAACACTAATTGTCTCCCTTGGAAATCATTACCAGAACACCTCTGAGGATGACCAAGGAATGTGTGACCCCGCCCTACTGAAAGGAAATGTCCTAATCTATCGCAAAGACCTTATCAAGGTCCTTGGAAATAATACTAGCCTCACAGAGCAATCCTTCCCCAGCACACAGGAGATAAAGATCTTTAATATCATAATCTCGCACCTGGAGATTTGTTTCCTGGAAATGTCACCTTCACAAGGATGCCCTCCAGCCTGACTGGAAAGGGCCATATCAGGTATTCTTAACTAATCCCTGTGCTGTTAAATTTAAAGGCACTGACCTGTGGATTAACATTTCTCATTAAAAAACAAACAAAAAGGGGCGCCTGGGTGGCTTGGTGGGTTAAAGCCTCTGCCTTCGGCTCAGGTCATGATCTCAGGGTCCTGGGATTGAGCCCCGCATCGGGCTCTCCGCTCAGCGGGGAGCCTGCTTCCCTTCCTCTCTCTCTCTCTCTGCCTGCCTCTCTGCCTACTTGTGATCTCTGTCAAATAAATAAAATCTTTTAAAAAAACCAACCAACCAACAAACAAACAAAAAAAGGCATATTCACCTGACTGGACATCCCCACTGAAGATCTCAAACGAAAAATATCCAGACCCACTCAAAATCAACAATCTGGACAAGAAGCACTCGGCACCTGAAGTAGAGAGACAGCTTTCCTGAGTCATGACCGAGCTTGTATAAACTCACCAAAGACGCCTAATAATGCTTAATGTTCACAAAATACTTAGAATTCTTCTTGTAGTAGGCATTTTAGCACTCTTGTTAATCCTATTTGTACCCGGTGGTTTTGACTACTTGAGTCTGTTCGATTGTTTTCAAACCATTAAATACTTTCTGATTCTGCTTATTATTACCCAAATTAGAGGAACTAAATGGTAGACAAATGCTGAAATTCAAATAACCCAAGCCATAGCAAGTTTCATCTGGTAACCTTTCTGGCTGAATGTCTTTCTCAGCCCACTATGGAAGACCAGGAGACTCTTGGTCATCTCATTTATAATTTCACGCTCCTCCCTAATTTCACTATACACCAGATTGCCCCCTCTGATCTCACTTATCAAGTTAAAATAGTTTTGCCTCCCTGAAAAGGAAATCCCCTTTGCTTCACTTGAACCACCCAAAATGCCAGGGAAAAATATTTCTAATTGTCCAACAATTTATCAAGAGCTATAAGCCTCCTATATTTGACTCTTGCAGACATGCCAAAGCACAAATAAGCAGCGTTCTCCAATAGGCCTTTCTAGCCGCAACACCACGCTTGCAAAAGGTTCTTTCAATACCTGAAACACACCGTCTGTCTGCACAAATAAAACAGACCCCTGCTTTCTCCTACGATGCCCTCCTTACCAAAAAAATGAGTCCGTAAATAACCAGACTTAAGCAGAGACACTTTGCGCTCCTACAGGACACATTTTTTGTCTGCACTTACGGGGAGCGTCTTGGCATCCGAAGAATGGCAGGACAGTGCCTGCCTCCGGGATACCTACCTTCCCCTTTTCTGTCCTTAATTCGATTACTAAAGGAGACCACACAGGAACTAAGCATAGAACTAATAAAAGAAGTCTTTCCACTAAAAGAACTGAAAGAAAATGGCCAACCAGACCTATCCTAAACCCTTCTAAATATAAAGATGATAGCTGTGGACTATCTCAAGGCTGTGGTCTCCCATGAGCGATGACCTTAGGGAGGGGCCCAGTTTGGGAGGATCTTCAGTTGCCGGCTGGAGTGAGGACACGATCAGAAACCTTTCTTGGACCATCAGCAGGACTGCCAGGTCCACTCCCTGAGCCGTTAGAGACAAGGGAAGTCCTTGGATACTTTCGACCTCATGATGTCCCCAGTAAGAGCACAGCATTAGCTTATTTGCTTGAGACTTCTTGCTCTACATGGGTAAGAACTTCCCATCAGGTAGAACTGGAAACTGCTAAAATTTTTAAGCTTGCTGAATCTCTAATCCCATCCTCTAAAACCTCTGGTTAGATTTCAGACTCTCAGATATCTTTAGTTGGCTCCTGATAGAATGGGGACCATTTTAAGATCTGGGCTACAAATTATCTTACTTCTCATTGCTTTAATTTGTTCTATATTCATTATTATCACACTGTCAATGCTTTTCATGGCCAGTGTGCCAAAGCCTGTCAGAACTCAGAGGGTGTTCGTTCAAAGACTCAAAACCATTCATCAGGTCTACCTTTTAAGTGAAAAGAAAAGAGAACCTGAGTTCTAAACCTCATTTACTCAAATCTCCCCATTACTCAAATGCAGCTGTAAGACTTTCAGCTAGCACGCTTACCGAACATATTACGTATCAGCCACTGTGAGACTCTGGCCTCCAGGAGACATGATGGGGCCAAAGGGCAGGTTGCCAACCACTTGGACAATGAAAGGGGACCGCATGATCATAAAAATTTGTCACTGATGTTTTCTTACCAGAGAGATCTTGATGAGAAGGGGGAAATGTGAAAGAAGATTCAAAATAAATAAGCATTGCTAAGAGAGCCACTCCCAACAGAGTTGAAAGAACACTGAGAGGGGCGCCTGGGTGGCTCAGTCGGTTAAGCGTTTGCCTTTGGCTCAGGTCATGATCTCAGGGTCCTGGGATCGAGCCCCGAATCAGGCTTTCTGCCCCGTGGGGAGCCTGCTCCCCCCTCTCCCTCTGCCTGCCTCTCTGCCTAATTGTGATTTCTCTCTGTCAAATAAACAAATAAAATCTTAAAAAGAAAGAAAGAAAGAACGAACACTGAGGAAGTGAGGCCTATGCATGTCTCCTATTTCAGCTCTCATGTTTCAGTTCTCAGCCCACCATGAACTTTTGACTTTTGTCAGCTGCAACTTGTCCCTTGTAACTGCTCCCCAACACCATCACCACCTGGTGCTTCGGACTGAAATAATATAATACCTGTTAGCTACACAGCCATTGTGTATTCGCTAGTCAGCTTAAACTCTGCCACCACCAGTCCTAAGTCTTTAAAAACAAGTTGTATAACCTTGTGGGTTTTGCCTTTATAGGCCTGCACTCCCTCATCACTGTTCAGAGCACACTTCTGATTGAGGCGGACGCTGTGTCTCCTGGATTGCAATCCCTAAGAGCCCAGAGAATGCTGTGGTTACTTCACAGCCTCTTCTTGATCAACAGAACAAAACCATCATCATTATCATCTGGGATTCTATATGGCATTTTGGAAATACTTTTTTAAGGTTATTAGGCTCTATTCTTAATCTAAAACTAAACCCCTGAAATCAAGGAATTATAGGCATGGAAGATATACGAAAACACATACACACATAAATCAAAGAATTATAATCCAAATCCAAATTTGTTGCCTCCCAAATCCCAACAAATTTATGCCTTCATTTCTCCATCTGACATCTGATTTCCACCTTATCACACCAAGATTACTTTGAACAGTCACTTTTCTGAGCCTCATCTTTAAAATGAAAGGATCAGATGACGTCTTCCCTGAGATCCCTACCTCTAACACAAGTTATTCATTACAATGTTTCGTGATCCTTATAAGAAAGGACCAAGATAATCATGGCATTTATCCCATAAAGACACATTCTTAATATTTAACCACTTAATCTAACAACAGAAAAACAAAACAAGCAAGCAAATATATCCAATAGTTAGAGGAACCATTCTAATTCCTACAGCATTTCTAAAACATGAAAATACATTCTACTTTTAATAGGACCACCCTATGTCCTCACCTCTCTCTTTAGCTTTTCTCTCTTCAGTTCTAGCCGTTTTTGCAGTTCTTTCTGTCGAGGGGAAAGACAATATGTTGAGGTCACTGGAGATACATTTGCAGACTGGGTCCTGTGATTAGATTTCCCATTACCCTTACTTCGATCGGAGTTGACGGCAGAGCTCGGACGTGTCTTGGGGTTGGGTGGTGGCTGAGGAATGTAAGCCAGTGGCTCTTCTGCGGATGAGTGAGCAACAGCATGAATCCTTGCTATAGACTCTTCCTTCTTCGCCCCATTGACATTTGAGTTGGAAGATCTGGGGGACAACTGATGAGGTTCATTTTCTGTACTATGAGCATGAATGGGGGGCAAAAACCCCTGACTCTCAATGTCTTGTAAATTCAGAAGTTCAAACTTTCCATCTCTCTCTACTAGTATTTTCCTATCCTTGTTTTCTTCACAGTTTCCATCAGTTAGTGACAGCAGCACATTTTCTTGTCCAAATTCATTGGAAATACATAACTGTGACAGTTTTCCTGACACACTACTTTCATTTTCAAAATAATTTTTGTGAGTGTCAGTGTCTTCCAGTGGAGGAACTTCCAGATCAACTAATTTGTCTTTGAACTTGAGTTTTCGCTCCCTTTTATCATTCACAGGTTCTTGATTCTGTAGGATCTTGTTGGCTTGTATAATTTTCTCCATAATGTATTTCCTTACTTCCTCATCCTCTTCCTCTTCCAGGTCTCTCTGGCCTTCCACTCTGGATTCTTGGAAAGAGTTTTCACTATCTGAATCTGATATGGGATCCAAAGGTTGAATACTTGGTACAGAAATGAAGTCATTTCTTCTTGGTGAAAGCTCATCCTTCGAAGATTTGTCAGGATCAGAATGTTGTTTGGTGTGTTCTATTTCTGCTTCGTTGTCTTTTAACTCTTGGTTAATATTCTCTTCATTCCCACAAGCCATCTAAAAAAAATATGAAATTCTCCTGAGTAAAAATTGAGACTCTTTGTTCATGTATATGTAGCTAATCCAAAATCAATTTCATATTCATGCAATATATTTTATGAACAGGAAAATGCACATGCTTCTTATTTTACACTCTGCTCGTCACAGTCTAATTCGTATTTATGAGCACCCCAAGGGAAATACACGTGACAATAACACTTTGGGAGAAATTTAACCCTAAATCTGAATTTGATGTTGCTAAATGCTATATTAATATTTTTAAATGTTCATGCTAATGAATGAAAGGTAATTACAAATAAGTCATTATTATTTCAACATTCTTCCTCTATAAAATTTTCCTCCCTTTAAATTTTCAGAAGAAAAATTTTTTTAATGCTTTCTCCTTATGAATTTGTATTCTTCAAAAAATGTATCTTTCTTTCTAGAATCATTACAATATCAGTCTTTGGTCAAGTTCTAATCATTTTGAGGTTCTTACAATCTTTTCAGATTATTATTGCTGCTATTTTCTGCAGGATCTATACCCAAATTCCAGGTTAATTTTTATCTCTGGATGACATTTTCCTTCCTCAACTATCCTCAGAGGCCCCAATAATCTATGCTAAACACCATCACATAACTTGGTTTTACATTAAAAGAGCGTAATTCCAGAGCATCTGGGTGGCTCAGTCATTGGGCGTCTGCCTTCAGCTTGGGTCATGATCCCAGGGTCCTGGGATCAAGCCCTGCATCGGGCTCCCTGCTTGGAGGGAGGCCTGCTTCTTCCTCTCTCACTCTCCCTGCTGGTGTTCCCTCTCTCACTGTGTCTCTATCAGATAAATAAATAAAGTCTTTAAAGAAAAAAAAGTGTAATTCCTTTCTCCCTTCCTCTCCCTCTCAAATAAATAAACAGTATTTTTTTTTTAAGTATAATTCCACAAGAACAGTATTTCACATAGACCAATGAACAATTCCACACAGACTTGTCTTGGCGTGTCACAAACCCCTGAGCTACATCTGCTGTGTCGAATGAAAGGCTTCCCACCTAACATCTCTCCTACACCCAAACAGACTCACCGACCAAACAAATGCTTTACCGGCAATACTTTCTCTTTCTCTCAGACAACTCTCCCTCCTAGAACAAGCCTATGGGAAGTGCTACTTGCTGCTCTCTTCAACTCCTTAAAATTCTCTTCCTCTTTTACTTGCTCCAAGATCATCTTCTCTGATAGCCGCCTCTTCCTAACCTGCACAGCATTGCTAGATTTCTGATAAGCACATCAACCTGGCCCATTAAAATGTCTAACAAGTAAGTAAGATTAAACCAAGATCTCTACATTGAAATTGTTTTTTTTTTAACCATATTTGACTCTGTGATTCATTTCGACAGCATCTGTTTCCTGATTATTCTTTGACTTTCACTTCTTTTTAAAACCCACTGTGAAAGAAGTAAAAAAAAATTAAAAAAAAGAAACCCTCTGCAATAAAACTACCACTTTTTACAGTGAAATTTCCCCCCAGCCCTCATCCCCATCTCTACCTCTATTATCCGTTTTCCCTGCCAGCCTCAAAGGAAGACATGCTTATAATCATCCCCTGGAATGAGTAAGATTGATGAGAGCACTCTGTTTTGCCCACTGTTTTATCCCCAGCACCCAGAACAGCCTCTGATACTGGCAGGTGACTACAATATTTTTAAATGAATTAAGAAATGAGACAGTGAATCATGATCATCACTTCTCTAATTCTACCACTGTGTGCTCTGGATCTCACACCCCTCCAGTAATGAGACTTTGGTTCAACCTTACCACTCTGGGCATCTCTGCCTGTACTCATTCTGATTATTTTCCTGTTAAAGATGCATAAAGCTCCCATTTAAAGGCCATCTTAGAAAAATCTTAACTTTTGGGGCGCCTGGGTGGCTCAGTGGATTAAAGCCTCTGCCTTTGGCTCAGGTCATGGTCCCGAGGTCCTGGGATTGAGCCCGCATCGGGCTCTCTGCTTGGCAGGGAGCCTGCTTCCCTTCCTCTCTCTCTGCCTGCCTCTCTGCCTGCTTGTGATGTCTGTCAAATAAAAATTAAAAACCTTTAAAAAAGAAAAATCTTAACTTTTTACTTTGTTGCTTTTTTCAAATATAATTCCATTTGTCCTCCCCATTGCATAAGAAAGCAAAATGGAACGAAGAGAAATTTGTGATGTAAGACTTGCTGCTTTCTTTCTCTATATTCTTTTCTTTAACCTTCTTCAATCTGACTTCTGGTGTAATTACTGAGTTCTCTGTCCTTCTAAAGTCACCTATTCTTACAGGGGTCTTAAGTCTTTTCTTCATTAATTTCCTATTTATTGACTCTAATTTCATACATATATAGACAAGCATATATACACATATGAATACACACATATACACACACATAAATTATGTATAGATACACATACACACCATATACGTAGATATAAATAAATATAAAGGAGAAAAAGAACTGTCTGTGATCCAGGAATTGGTTCATTTTCCTGGATTTCTGTTCTACAGGTCTGATAAATAGTATGGGATCTTATTTAATGGATCCACTTTTTCCTAATCTGCACAGCACTGCTAGATCTCTGCTAAGGAAATCCAGCAATGCACTTCTTCCTACAGGTATTCCTGTGGCTGTTTTGATTCTACATTCCTTTCTATATTCATTCCCCTGAAGAGCTAATTCAGTCTTAAGGTTTCAAATATTAGCTAAAAGACCATGTCTTTTGAGACTTTGCTTTACTTTTGTTTATATTAAAAGTATAACCACCCTTTTCATTTATATTAAAAGTATTTACCCAAGTTATATAAAATAGAAATTAATTGTACTTGTTTTTATTTTGGGGAAATAAATCACATTTTTATATTATATAAATTATAATTTTAATTATAATTTAAACTTTAGCAAGTGCTAACTTAATCCCTGTTCTCTCATATCTCACTAATTAGCCCTCACCTTAAAATACAATATATAAGTTCTTTATGCCTCAATATTCTCATCTCTAAGAAGGAAGTATTGATACTTGTTCTATTTTTATCAAAGGAATTTTGTTAAGGTTTAGATGACATAATATATGCAAAACTCTTCAAGAATTACAAAGCACTTAGTTAATGAAATTATTATGAATGCTGTTGGCAATTTATATATACCTCTATTATGCTGACACCACTTTTTTCTTTTTCATTAATTAACCATTCCAGGTCCTTTTCAAAGTCGTCTTCATATTCTCCACTTTCTTTTGAGTCCATATCTTTATTTCCATCCATTTCCCGTTTGTTAAAGAATAATGCTAGAAAATTTAAAAAGATAAGGCATATGTTATGTCAACTTCACAGGGAGCAAGGAGTATGGAGATTAATAGGACAAGTAAATCAACACACAGAAACACAAAGCATGCAGTGTTCAGAATACACATATAACTGTATACCCTAAAAGAGAGACATTTTCTAGATGTAGTGCTCCTAAACAGTATCTCCCCCGCTCCTGCCTCCCATTTACAAGGGGGCTCTCATTTACAAGGAGACTAAAAAAGGTGGATAAGAAGATTATCTGAGGCTTAGAACAGGATTTTCCACATCTCCTGCCAATCACTGACATGCCTTGCCCAGGTCAGAGCAGATGACTCAGCTTTTAAGTCACACTCATTTACATTTTTTTATGCTCAATTAAAAACAAATACAGGTTTCCTCTGCTCTCTGAAAGAAGAGCATTCCTATGAAATCTTTTAAAAGCTAAGATGGCATAAAGAAAAGAAGCAATTACTGCTTCATAAAAGCAAAAATCCTTTTCAGATTTCTTTCAATGAGCAAAAACAGGTACTAATGTGGGTCTTTTGTAAAAGAGAAGTAAAATTTCAACTAGGGGAGGAAACCTGAATATCAGTTCCCATCCTTGGGTTTTTAATCCTTCTAGTAGTTTATATGGCGTAATTATAATGTGTGATCTGAGAGCTTTTCAGCTAAGTGAAGTTGATTCTCAACTTGTAAATGTTAACTTCCACAAAAGCCAAACTGTTTTCAACTCTGAGATATGTTTTTCACCAAAAAACCCAAAATGTGATGTCTAATGCTATCTGGAAACAGTGGCAAATAGGGGTGTCAGGTGAAAGTTAGTGTTTGTGAAGATGGTGTATAAACTCAGCCACTTTTAAGAGAACCATTTTAAAGTTATCTATAAATTGAGGTCAGTTCCTAGCCCTGAGAATTGTTATGTGTATAATTCTTCAAACAAAAGAAGCAAATAAATCTTTACTATAAGGTGTTTGTATATGTGGGTGAACATACAATATATGTGTGTGTGTGTGTGTCTATACATATAATTTTGATAGACATTTGTTAAGCACCTACAATATTCCTATATACATTCTCATTCTCATAAAGATTATAAAATAGGCCTATGCTCTTGAGGTGTTTCCCATGTGGTACAGAATAAATAAAACCCACAAATTTAAGATATAGATAAAAACAAATTAAAAATATGTAAATGGGATAAAGATATATATATATATATATATATATATATAGAACAATGGGAAGAAGAATACAAAAAATTAACTCAGTGTAAAGTTGGAAATACCAAGGAAAGCTGAGATGGGCTTTGAATACTGAGTACAAGAGTTTATTAGTTATTGCAGACAAAGAGAACACCATGAGAAACAGCAAACAAACATGGAAGTGCATGGAATTGTTCAGAGAGGCCTGAACGTGATGTGCTCCTGAAGAAGAAGCTGAAAGCAGTGATAAGGGGTCAATATGATGTCAGATTATCTGTTCTGACAGATAAGGTTGAGGGAAAATGGTCATAAAGCAACCAGAGGTAGAAATATAGAGCAGTAATCTGCAACTATTAAAAAAAAAAAAAACACAAAAATGAGCAATGCTCTCTAAGTGTACGTAGAATTTCAGGTTCAGTCTCCAAAGAACTATAGGAATCTCATCTTCAGGGTCTCAAACACCTGGGACCCTGTTTGTGCACCTGTTTCTATGCCCAGGAACCTTCTCTTGATCCTACACCAAGAATAAATTGCCTAAAACCCTTTTGGAGGCAGAAAAGTACAGAAGTCCAGAACACATTTTTTTAGGATATAAAAAGAGAGCTATTTTTTCTGAATTAATAAATTATCCACAAGCTTTGTTTTGGCCATTAGCTTCACTGTACTACTCGCAAACCCTTGACAGGACTACCTAACCTGGTGCCAATTTTACTGAAGGGAGATACACATTCTTTTCCTTCCGTTGTTCATCATCAGATAATAGAGCACATGGGAGAACATGTTCCAGGAGCTACACGAGCACTAGCTAAGTAAAGAGATGAGGCTTTGCAATACTGTGTATGAAAAACACTGTAATAGGTTTTAGAGAACAGGAGGTTCGAATGAGTTACAAGAATGATGAGGACACCCCAAATGTGAATAAACTCCAAGCTAAGACTATGGGTGAGACGTACAGAAAGCGGGAAGCACGTATCCAGTTTCCCGTGCTGCAGGAAAGGACAAAAGACAGCTGGAACACACTCAGAGGCCAGCAAACCAGGGGAGGGTGATAGAAGAGAAAGAAGGGAAGAAGGGAGCCTAGAAGAGTAAAATGCGTTAGAACCAGCCTCTCAGGAATACCTGAAAACCCTGGGAATATTATCCTAAAGAAGAGAAAACACAAGAGTCATTACAACTGTTTTACATTATTTGTTTAAAGATTTTATTTATTTATTTGAAAGAGAGAGAGAGAGCAAGCGAGCACAGAAGAGTGGGTGAAGCAGACTCCCCGCCAAGCAGGGAGCGCAATGCAGGGCTCAATCCCAGGACCCTGAGCTCAGGACCCAAGCCAAAGGCAGACGCTTTACGGACTGAGCCACCCAGGTGCCTCTGCTTTACATTGATGAGATGGCTGCTAGGAAAGGAGGACTGGACTTCCATACCTTCAAATAGTAAAACTAGTGTTAAGGGCTGGAAAGTCAGGGAAAAATTTTGGCAATTTAAAGCAAAATTTACAGCCCCTGTACATGAGATTAGGTCATGATCTCAAGGTCCTGGGATCTAGCCCTGCCACAGGCTTCCTCCTCAGCCGGGAGTCAGTGCACTTCTCCCTCTCCTCCTCCCCATGCTCATGCTTCTCTCTGTCTCAAATAAAAAATAAAATCTTTTTAAAAAATCATAAAATGGGGCACCTGGGTGGCTCGATTGGTTGGGCATCTGCCTTCTGCTCAGGTCATGATCCTGGAGTCCAGGGATCAAGACCCACGTCAGGGTCCCTGTTCAGCAGTGTCTGCCTCTCCCTCTGCCCCGACCCCATTCGTGCTCTCTATCTCTCAAACAAATAAAATCTTTTAAAAAAATAATAATAAGGGGCGCCTGGGTGGCTCAGTGGGTTAAAGCCTCTGCCTTCGGCTCAGGTCATGATCTCAGGGTCCTGCTATCGAGCTCCGCATCAGGCTCCTTGCTCAGCGGGGAGCCTGTTTCTCCCTCTCTCTGCCTGCCTTTCTGCCTACTTGTTATCTGTCAAATAAATAAAATCTTTAAAAATAAATAAGATGAAAAACACAAAAATAAAACAGAATTTACCTTTTGTCCTAAAATGAAGTGAGTTGCCTATTAGAAGTGTTGCATTCCTTGTCAACCCAAAGAGCCTTAAAGCGAAACCGCTGAGCTAGATGACCCTTAAGATTGATTTTAAGCTTTTTATAAGCTGCCAATTGGCAAATAATTGCCAACTCATGAAAAGCAAGGGAATTTAAAAGGAAATGCATAGTATCATGATAAGCTTAATCTGAAACAAATGGTGTGTGCCTGAATCATTAAATCCAAGGCTTAAAAAGTTCTTGTCTCGTTCACTAAAATGTCATCTTTTCTCAGAATAGTGCTCGGTACTGGTACCCTGCCCCCTCTCAGGACAAAGTTAGTTTTATGTACACGGAAGTTAGTCATTCAATCTAATTATTCAAGGGAACAAATAACTATTTCCAATGAATTAGTCGGACTATAATTCCTTCTAGGTATTCACGCCTTTCGTACTCAGCATACAGAACGGACTTTCCTAAACAACTCCAGGCCGGTTTCAGAAATCCGCGACGCGAGGGCTGAGAGCAACCGCACTCGGGAAACCCGGAGAAACGGCTCCGAGTCCGTCTACACCGCCTCGCTGCGGGAAGGCTGAGCCCTGCCGCTCGGCGTCCGACCAGCCCCCGGGGCAAGGCGGGGCACCACCGACCGAGCGGCGCGAGCAGAAACTCGTGACCCGCGAACGTCGGCGACGCCGTTTTCCAGCGTCCCGGGCGCCCGAGCACAGGCCGGGTTCTCCTCGGGCCGGCGGGCTCGCGCCAGGCGCTGAGAGCACAGCCCGCCGGTGCCCGTCTGCTGCAGCGAGCCGAGCGGCCGCCCGAGGCCCGCGATCCCCCGCCCCGCGCCGACTCGGACGTCACGCTGCGAGACGTGGCGCCATCGACGAAGACGCGGCGCTCCCGAGTCAGACTCGCGAAGTCGCACGACGGCGCCCGCACTGCAGAGGCGGCCCCGGGCGCAGCCACGCGCCGTCCCCGCACCGTCGGCGCCGCCCGGCGGGCTGCCAGGGACACCGAGGCCGCGAGCCGCCACTCCCGGCACCGAGGCCCTGACGCCGCCTCCAGCGCGTCGCGGGGTCCCCGAGCCTCCGCTCCCGCCCGCCACCCCGGCGCCGGCCGCCGTCGTCCCGCGCGAACCGCAGCGTCTCGGTCACCGACTCAGTCCCCGGGCTTCGCCGTTAAATTCGGTTTTCTCCGCAGGGGACGGTGCGAGGGGCTCGGGACGGACGGGCCGCCGCACCGCGCTGAGACGCGGACAGCGGCTCCTTCGCCCCGCGGGGACCGGACCTTCGCGCGAGCCTGCGCCGGGGCCCCGCGCCGCCCGAACGCCGCCCGAACGCCGCCGGCTCACAGTCGAAGAGAGCCCGCGTCCTTCGGAAGAAGCGCTGGAGCGCGGCTGACCCGCGTCGGGCCGCCCCGCCAGCCCCGCAGCCGCGTCCGGAAGCCCGCGACACACGCGCCCCTGCCCGCGGCGGGAGGGCCTGGTCGCACGGCGCTCCGGACTCGGGCCCGCAGCCGGGCTCCCCGCGCCGTCGGCGGACGAGCGGCTGGACCCCCGCGGACGCCGCCATTTCGGGGTGACGCGAACGTGGAGGGGACCAGTGACAGAATGAGGGCCTGAGCGCGCGCGGGGGTTCTCACACGAGCCGGCGGGAGGGTCGCCGCGCCTAACCTCCTCTCCTCGCGGCCGTCCCGGCGTGTCCCCGGACCCTGCCCCGCACCGAGCCCCGCACCGTCTCCCTCCCCCCACTCCGCCCCCTCCTGCCTGAGTAGGCCGCGGCGGCTGGGGTCCCAGGGGCGGCCGGCGCACTTCTGCTCTCCTCCTCTTTCTGGGCTCGGACGGGGAGCGAGGGAGACCCCAGCACCTGCTCGCGCGGCGGCGAGGACCCGGCTGCCATAGCAACGGCGCGCCGCCGCGTCTCCATCCGGGCCTCTCACTACGGGGCGGCGCACCCGCGCAGGCGCAGAGCAGCCCGAGAACACCTGCCGCTCCGGGCGCCCTCCCAGGCGCCAGCGGAGGCCCCGTCCTGCTGCGGTTTCCAGGGAGACAACCGGGCAAGCCACGCACCGCGCACAACACGTTAAATAAATCAGTACATTAACTCTAGACCTTCGTTAAGTTAAACACTATTTGAAAATGTCGGCAGTATTTTCTTAGAGATTCACTGTCTTCATGCAGCTCACCTTCCCTTAGAAGACAATGAGAAACATACTAAAGTCACTCCTGTTGTGTATTAGAGGGTGATAAATGGTAAAGAAAAATAGAGCAAGCAAGACGGGATCAGAAGTGTGGGGGTGGGTTATGAAAGTGGGGTGGAAATTTTACATAAAGTAATCGAGGAAGCCATACTGAGGTGACCTTTGAGACTTTTATTAAAATGATATACAGATTTGACATATATACATTACATACATATATTACATAACAGGTATCTCTCTTACCTAGATATAGTTATAATGGAAATATAACTTCCCCCCAAAACTGAGACTTTCTTTCTGTAATTTATTATTATGAGTGTCACCTTCAAAACTGGACGGCCTGAGTTTGCTTGTGACCTTTAGCAGCAGGACAAGCCCACTTTTAGCCTGTATACATTCCTTAAAACAAACACTCTAATTTTTAAAAAAAATTGCTCACACTATCATTGGTTTTATTTGCTCAGCAAATTTGTTCAGGACCTGTTTCATGTGCTCTGCAATTATGATGTACACCCAAACCCCAGAAGGCGAAATTTCCGAGGGATCTCCTGCTGTGAGGCTCTAGCTTACTCAGTATGTGATTCACAATCTCGTCATAACCCTGAGCTGGAGAAAGATTTGACAGCAATAAACTATCATGGAAAAGAAAATGAATCAGAGGGCTGGCCTTTGAGAAAAGCAACAAACAATTTACTGGTTTAAATCACTAACAGGAAAACCCTCTGTTTCTTTTTTTTTTTTTTAAGATTTTTTATTTATTTATTTGACAGACAGAGATCACAAGCAGGCAGAGAGGCAGGCAGAGAGAGAGGAGGAAGCAGGCTCCCCGCTGAGCAGAGAGCCCGATGCGGGGCTCGAGCCCGATGCGGGGCTCGAGCCCGATGCGGGGCTCGAGCCCGATGCGGGGCTCGAGCCCGATGCGGGGCTCGAGCCCGATGCGGGGCTCGAGCCCGATGCGGGGCTCGAGCCCGATGCGGGGCTCGATCCCAGGACCCTGAGATCATGACCTGAGCCGAAGGCAGCGGCTTAATCCACTGAGCCACCCAGGCGCCCCAAACCCTCTGTTTCTAAGTGGCATCTCATTGCCTAATAAAGGGTTACCCTCTGAAACTGACTACCCACCTATCTTTGAACATAAGTGCCCTTCACTAAGTATGCGGAAAGTCTCGCTCTTGTCAGTGCAGTATTCTAGAAGTTTCAGTTCCTGGACATCCAGACATACATATTGAACATGAAAAGCAAAAAATAAAAAGGAAGCTAAACTGCAAAGGTTCTATTTAAGGTATACACATAGTGTTGATGAGTAGTGATTAGGAGACTGTCTCCTTCTGGGCTTTGCTATAGCAAAGAACCACTGATTCATATACGTGAGGAAATGGGTTGTCATAAAAATGCTGTTGGGTTAAGTCTCCATAGGCCTCTGTACTCACTTATATTCTTCTCTGGGAGCATCCCCCCACGAGATCTGAAGCTGCTTTCCGAAACGTCCTAAACACAATGAGTAGTGGATAGAGACAAGAATGCCAATGTGCTACACTGAGTCAGTTTCTATAGTTAAGTTCACATTTTAAGCAGCCAGTGTAAAAGGAAATAAAGTATATTTTCTCAAGCTCTTATGAGAAAGAAAAAGTCACATGTGTCCCTCAGAAAAAATATGTTGTCCTGGCATTAATTTTTAAAATAAGTTCTTAGGTTTTGAGAAGGAAGGAAGTAAGTGAAGAGAGAGACCCGGCTTTCAATAGCATTTTTACAGCAAAGACATAGACAGGTTCCTCGTGTTGTTCATATTAAGAATATGAATGCAGAAAAACTACATTCAAAACCACATACTTTAAAATTGGCTTTGAACTTTTTCAACTTTTTTCTCCTCGCCTATGCCTGGTGAATGCCGCCTGCCTTACAATGCCAATCCAAAAGCGGTGGTGGATACATACCTTTCTTCTCTGAGGTTGGCAATTTTGTTAAAGCTCATTACAAAACTTGGATTTGCAAGGGTACATTTAGCATTAGCAGATAATGGATTCATCTTATCTTCCGAATCCAGTTACAGAGTGAACACCTCCCAAGAACATAGATACCACAGTTCATGTCAGCAACCAAAACACACTTAAAGGGACGCCTGGGTGACTCAGTTGTTAAGCGGCTGCCTTCAGCTCAGGTCATAATCCTAGCGTCCTGGGATCGAGTCCCATATCGGGCTCCTTGCTCGGCAGGGAGCTGCTTCTCCCTCTGCCTCTGCCTGCCTCTCTGCCTACTTGTGATCTTTCTCTCTCTGTCTCTCTCTCTCTGACAAATACCCCTCTCTAACTTTCCAGCGCTATTATAATAAAATCCAAACACCTTACCTTAACTTCAAGGTTCTGCATAATTGGGCCTCTGCTTATTCCTGTAATCTCACCTCCTACCACTTTCTTGCTAATGTGGGATTCTCAAAGAGCTCTAACTAATCTCCTCCCTGTTCCTTCGGCATTGTCAAAAGCTTTCCCATCTGTGCGAGTGCCTCTATCTGGAATGTTCTTCCCAGATATTTGCATTGCTGACTCCTCCCCATCATCCATGCTTTCATTGGTCCAGATCCTAGGAGGAAAATGCCTAATTTCTCACCATTAAGTATGATATTAGGGATAGGTTTTTTGTAAATGTTCTTTATCAAGTTGGGAACATTCCCCTTTAAGTTTACAGAGAGTTTTTAGCATAAATGGCTACTGAATGGTATGCTTTTTTGGCATCGATTGATATGATCACATCATTTTTCTTTAGACTATTGATGGAATGGATTACATTGATTTTTTTCCAAGTCAGATATTTTATTTTATTATTTTTTATTAAGTTATAGTCAATATACATAATATTAATTTCGCTTGTATGACATAATGATTTGATAATTGTATATAGTTTATTGATCGATTTTTTAAAATGTTGAGCCACTTTGCACATTAAATAAATCTCACTTAGTTGTATATAATTCTTTCTATACATCATTAAATTCAGTTCACTAATATTTTGTTGAGGATTTTTGCATCTGTGTTCATGAGAGATCGTGTTCTTTCTTGTACTGTCTTCATTTGTTTTGGGCATTACGGTAATGTTGAACTCATAGAACAAGTTAGGAAGTGTTTCTTGTGCTTCTGTTTCCCAAAGAGATTGTAGAGAATTGGTATCACTTCCCCCTTACATATTAGGTAGAATTTACCACTGAAACCATCCAGTCCTAGTGCTTTCTTTTTTGGACAGTGGATTAGTGGTTCAATTTCTTTAATAGTTATGAGCTCTTCAGATTGTGTTTTTCAGTTATGAGCCCATTCCATCTAAGCTATCAAATTTGTAGGCCCAGAACTTTTCATATTACTTTTTTATTATTGTTAAGTGTCCATGGGATCAGCGGGAATGACCCTTCTTTCATTGTTGTTATTGGTCATTTGTAACTTTTCTCTTTTTCTCTCAGTTAGCTTGCCCAGAGGTTTATTGATTTTATTGATATCTTTAAAGAAATACATTTATATTTCATTGATTTTCTCTATTTATTTCTGTTCTAATTTTTATTATTTCTTTTCTTCTGCTTGCTTGAGGTTTAAATTACCCTTCTTTAGTTTCCTAAAGTAGAAGCTAAGCTTATTGGTTTAGATCTTTTCTAATACATGTATTTAATGCTATAAACTTCCCTCTAAACAGTTTTTGCTCATCCCATGCATTTTGATAAGCTTCATTTTCACTTATTTCAAAATATTTTTGTATCTCGATATTTCTTTTTTTGACACGTTATTGAGAAGTGTGGTGTTCAATCTCCAAATACTTGGAGGTTTAATAGTTTATCTTTCAGTCATTTATTTCTAGTTTAATTGTCATCTGAAAATGTGATTTGTATGATTTCTGTACTTTCCAATTTGTAAAGGTGAGTTTTATAATCCAGAACCTGGCCTACTTTGGTGACTGTTTATTCAACTTTGGAAAGAATGAATATTCTTGCTCTGACTGGATGGAACAGTCTATAGATGTCAGTTAGATTAAGTTAATTGATAATGTTTTTCAGGTTGATTGTGTTCTTACTGATTTTCTGCCATATTGATCTACTAACTAACTAAAAGAGTATATAATAAGGTCTTTAATAGTGGATTTTTATGTTTCTTCTTTTAGTTCCCAATTTTTGTCTTGTGTATTTTGATGCTCTGTGTTAAGTGCATACATACTAATAACTGTTATGTCTTCCTGGAAAATGGACCTTTTTTATCATTGTAAACGCCCTCTTCACCTCTGGTAATTGTCCTTATTCTGATTCTTCTTTAAAATCATATTGCTGGGGCGCCTGGGTGGCTCAGTGGGTTAAGCCGCTGCCTTCGGCTCAAGTCATGATCTCAGGGTCCTGGGATCGAGTCCCGCATCGGGCTCTCTGCTCAGCAGGGAGCCTGCTTCCCTCTCTCTCTCTCTGCCTGCCTCTCTATCTACTTGTGATCTCTCTCTGTCAAATAAATAAATAAAATCTTAAAAAAAAAATAAAATCATATTGCTACTTCAGGTTTCTTTTAATGAGTATTAGCATGTATTTCTCTAACATTTGCTTTTAATCCATATGTATTTTTTTTTTAAGATTTGTTTATTTAGGGGTGCCTGGGTGGCTCAGTGGGTTAAAGCCTCTGCCTTTGGCTCAGGTCATGATCCCAGGGTCCTGGGATGGAGCCCCACATCAGGCTCTCTGCTCAGCGGGGAGCCTGCCTCTCTGCCTGCTTGTGATCTCTGTCAAATAGATAAATAAAATCTTCACAACAACAACAAAAAAGATTTGTTTATTTATTTTAGAGAGACAGCATGGGTGGGGGGTTTCGGGGAAAGAGAGAGAGAAGCAGACCCCTGGCTGAGCGTACAGCTGGATGTAGGGCTCCATCTCTACACCCTGAGATCATGACCTGAGCCAAAATCGGGAGCCCAATTGCTCAATTGACTGGGCCACCCAGGTGCCCCTAATCTATATGTGCTTTTAACAAAGACTTTATTTATTTATTTGAGAGAGAGTACAAGTTGGGGGTAAGGAGGGGCAAGGGGAGAGGGAGGCGCAGGCTCTGGTTGTGATGCTTTGTCTCTTCAGGCTGTGTTTTCTCTTATGTTTTAGCATGACTTGCAAACATTGTTGTTGAAAGGTGGATATGATGTATCATGAGGTAAACAGGACTTTAGTGTGAGACTTAAGCTGGCGAGGAGGTGGCTGTGTTGAATGTTTTCTGTAGCTGCAGGTGCCAAATGGTTCCGATTCCTCTAGTATTCTCTCTCTCGACTTTGGGCTTCCGTGAGAACTCTGTTTCAGAGACTCTGTCTAGCCTCTCCTTCGGTTCTAATTCAGTATGACATGATTGGTGTGGTGGTAAGGTATGGAAGAAGAGAGTCAGTACATAATCTTATGATTAAATCTCAATCTTTTAGTAGTACTCTGTCCCTGACCTTCACGCGTGTTTCTTAACCTTCCCGTTTGTCCCATTTAGGTGAGGAAGCCTAGAGGGAGCTGGAGTTACAGAAATGCACATTTCCCATATAAGATAAGGCTGTTACTGTCTTTTTCCCTGAAGAGTAGATCTTTGTTTTGGAAAAGGCTGTGGGCATATTTCACAGTGGGTAATTTTCCCCTCTATCTAAGAACTTTTCCATCTTCCCACACTGAAACCTTGTATTCATTAAACATTAACTCTATTTTCTCTTCTCTCCAGCTGGGGGCAACCACCATTCTACTTTCTGACAATACGTAGTCTTTTGTATCCATCCCCTCTCACTTAGCATAATGTTTTTTGAAGTTCATTCATTGTATAGTAGCATTAGTATTTTGGTGCTTTCTTGTTCTTTTTTCTCTAGAGTGAGAGAGGGAGGGAGGAGAGAGAACACACAAGCCTGGAGCATGAGCAGGAGGGCAAGAGAGGGAAATGGAGCCCTGACGGGCTCCATGCACAGCACAGAGCTCTAAGTGGGGCTTGATCTGCGACCCTGAGATCATGACCTGAGCTGAAATCAAGAGTCGACACTGAGCTGACTGAGCCACCCAGGTGCCCCTATTGTCCCTTTTCATCACAGAATAGTGTTCATTGTATGGATAATACCAGATTTTGCTTATTCACTTCCCAGTTGATGAACATTTGTGTTGTTTCTACTTTTGACTATCATAACATTGCTATGAAAATTTTTGTTCACGTCTTTGTGTGGACACCTTTTCGTCCTTCTTGGTTAGATTACTAAGTGGAGTTGGTGGGTTGTATGTAATTTTTAAGAAACTACCAATCTGTTTTCCCAGAAGTGGCTGTCTGTTACAGTTCTACCAGTAACCTACGAGAATTCCGGTTCATCCACATCCTTGCCAGTGCTTGGTATTTTCTGCTTTTTAAAATTATAACTTCCTCAAGAGTATATAGTGGTATCTCATTTAGGATTAATTTTTGTTTCCCTAATGACTAATGATGTAGCCACTTTTCATACACCTGTTAACCATCAGGATGTCTTCTTTGGTGAAATGTCTATTCAAGTATTTGGCCCATTTTTAATTTGGGTTATTGGCTTTATTATTGAGTCATAAGGATTATTTATGTATTCTTTTATCAAGTCATATTTACAAATACATAATTTGTAAATATTTTTCTCCCAGTCTGGGGCTTATGTAATCCCCATTTTGGTTCTAGGCTTTTCCTTTGTTTCTCTTCATTAACCCATCCACAAGCTCAGCCTTCAGATGGTTTGTAAATCACCATTACCTCTGACTTAATAGGGAAATTTCCAAGGAAGACTTGAACTCTAGCAACTTCTACTTCTAGAGGCAGTCTCCCCTGCCCTTCTTACAGGAGCACCTTAACAAGTTGACACGGGCTCATTCCTGAAGTGTTGATATTTGTACGTAGCAGACAATTTTAGCAGCCTGTGAAATCTAACCAGCCGCGCCGGCTGACATCTTCTAAGAGCTTCACCAGCATATATTTTATTCCTGTAGATCACAGGTTTATCAGTAATAAAGCCAGAGTTTTCTTTAGTCAGTAACTTTGAACACATGCAATCTAAACCATATCTCCCAAAGATATTTCTTCCATGAGGTCCTACCACTAAAGATATAAACCTCAGAAAAACTTAGAAACCTCCATTTTAATTAATCAATTCAGTGAGCTTTTATAGGGTATTGTGCTAGGTACTCAGAGACAAACAATGACAAAACATTTTCCTGCTTCAAAGCGATTGAAGTGTACATATACATACAAATGACCTCCACACAGACCTGAGTGTTACGTGGTCCTGTAGAAACAGGGGGGAAGGCTGCCTATAAAAAGTAGCCCTTGAACTAATCTTGGTGAGTAAGTTGAATATCAGAGGCAAAAATGGGGGTGAGAGCTCCAGGCGCAGGGACTGTGCAAATACATAGAAGCTGAGGCTGTTCAAGGATGTCGACAGCGCAGAATCCGAATGGGAATCGTGTGGGATGGTGTAGTGAAGCTGGACAATCGGACAGGGCAAGGCTGTCAAGAACCTTCGGTACCATCCTTCAGAGGTCTGCTGACCATCTCACTGTGCTCAACATTGCTAGGTCACCTGTGGGAATGGTTCTCAGATTTTTGTTATCATCCAACAAACACTACTTTATCAAAAGACTTAAATCTTCCTCTTAATAGTAATCAAATTCACAATTTTATGTGGATATTAATGAGTTCACAGGTACCATATTTGTCATTTATGATTCGTTTAAAAGGTATTAAATATGCAACATGGCATGGCTGATGAATTGTAACTATGTATTTATTTCTAAAGATTATACTTGGGGCGCCTGGGTGGCTCAGTGGGTTAAAGCCTCTGTCTTCGGCTCAGGTCATGATCCCAGGTCCTGCATCGGGCTCTCTGCTCGGCAGGCAGCCTGCTTCCTCCTCACTCTTTGCCTGCCTCTCTGCCTACTTGTGATCTCTGTCTGTCAAAAAAAAAAAAAAAAATTTAAAGATTATACTTGGGACCCCTGGGTGGCTCAGTGGGGTGAACCTCTGCCTTTGGCCTAGTCCTGGGATCCAGCTCTGCATCGGGCTCCCTGCCCAGCAGGGAGCCTGCTTCCCCCTCTCCTTCTGCCTGCCCCTCTGCCTACTTGTGATCTCTGTCTCTTTGCCAAATAAATAAATAAAATCTTAAAAAAAAAAAAGATTATTCTTGGGGCGCCTATGAAGAAGGCTTTTTTAGACATTGATAATCTTCTCTTCACATACTTCGTTCAAGAATGTTTCAGATGTATGACTATTATCCCTCCATTAGATTCGCATCCGTTAGTTCCATGTTATACTCATCATTTCTTGTAAATCACTGACTTTGTTTTAAAAGGTGGCCTATTTTGAGAATTTGTATCCGTACATTTCTGTCTTTGTGGAGGAAAAAAGGGAACTCCGGGCTAGTGATTAGTACAATCCTTCTCTCTTGTGATGCTGGGCAGGGCGGTGACAGGTCCCAGTCAGCCATCCCATCGCCACGGTCACCACGGCAGACCGCCAACACACTTAGGGTCATTCCGTACCCACACAACCACTCTGTTTCTCACTTTCAGGATGGCATTCAATAAATCATATATCAATAAAATCATTGATACTTATGTGTCAATAAATATAATAAAGGTAGTTGACCTTTTTAAGTATAAAACAGGCTTTGTGCGAGGTGACTTTGCCCAACTGCAGGCTGATATAAGTGTTCTGAGCAAGCTTAAGGTAGGTTAGGTTAAGCAATGATGTTCAGTGGGTTAAATGTATTAAATGCATTTTCAACTTATATTTTCAACTCATGATGGGTTTATTGGGATGTAATCCCATCCTATGTTGAAGAACAGAAATTTGAGTGTGATCAGTGTATGTACAGGGTTTATAAAGCCACGGGACTTAGGGCGCCCGGGTGGCTCAGTTGGTTAAGTTTCTGCCTTAGGCTGAGGTCATGATCCCAGGATCCTGGGGTTCAGTCCTGTGTGTCAGGCTCTCTGTCCACTTCCCCCTTTCCCTCTGCCCCCTCCAAGCTCATGTTCTCTCTCTTTCTCAAATAAATAAATACATAAAATCCTGAAATAAATAAATAAATAAAGCTGTGGGCCTGGATGAATACATACAGGGAGGGAATGTAGATGAGGAGGGGAAAAGATCAAGGAAGGAAGCCTGAGGTGATCCAACATTTAGCTTCAGGAAGAAGAGGAAGAACCAGGAATAAGACCCAGGAGCGACTAGCACACTCCTGGTGAGAGAGAACCCGGAGGGAGTTGTGTCCCAGAAAACCAGAGGAAGGTCCTGTCCGCTGGGTCATGGGCTGTTGACAGGTCAAATACAATGAGGACCAAGAACCACTGTTTTAACAGCAGTTTGATGGAATGGTGGATCCTAAACAAAATGAGGAGAGTAAGGAGAGACGGCAGGCAGGATTTCAAGGAGTTCTGCTCTAGGGGAAAGGAAGAAATGAGACAGAGAGGTTCAAGCAAAGGAAGATTTACCATGAAGCTAAATAAATTTTAGGGCTTCTCACCTGCACAGGCTCCTTCTGTGGCTCAAGGAGGGGCCCTGATAATGTGTTTATGTGAAAACATGGTTTCGTAAAATTTCCAGAAATCAAATATTTTAATGATAAGAACCCAGTGTCTCCTTCCATTCCAACTTCCCCCGTCAAGTGTACTCTGCCTTTGGTTGGCTGCAGACACTGCTGGAATTTAACTAAAGGAGAGTTAAGAATACATTTACTTTGGGTTAATATTTTAATTCTGAACAACCAAAAATATTTTAAGTATAATAAAAATGATAATCACATTGAATTGAGAATTATTTTCCTTTTTCTCTACCACTTAAATCTGAAGATCTTGAGGGAGAGAAAATAACATTACCTGTCCAAGTCTAAAGTAGGATGAAAACAGAAGTGCCAAGAATGGTGGCAAACTTCTGGTCACTAAGTTATAAACCAGTGCAGTTATTCTTGGCGATAGTCTAGATGTGCTTATAATTTTCCTTTTTTGAAGACTATGTAATCATGTGAAGCAGAATAAATCCGAGAAAGAACGGGGGAGTTAAAAAAATGAAATGCTGTGAGACACTAAGGAACATGACTTGGCCAAATATGCATCCTTTTCGGTGGAGGCTACCCTATCCCACAACCAATCCGCTTTAGGACACATAGTAAAATAGAGTAGCAGTTATGCCCATTAGAATTCTTAAGACTTTTCTGAAGTAACTAGACACCCATAATCTTAATACTGATTTGAACCAGTCAGTGGCAAGCCAGTCAGTATCTCTGTAAAATATGCCATTGTATGAATGCTACAATTTAACTGTGACTTGAGGCACATTAAACAGTAATACACATAAAACCTCTGCCAGAGATCTCTAGTGACTTTTTATAAACTCGGATTTTTGTACAACCCTTTCGTAGTGTAGCATACAGATAGTGGTCATTCGGTCATGGTCATTCGGCCTCTCCTAGAAGAACACGCGGACACAGAATCGGCCGCATTCACAGGAAGCCCACATTTTTGCTGCTTACTCTGCATCAACATTACAGTGAAGAGCTCCGTGGCTACAAGCATGGGGCAGAGCCTGGAACCCTACAGGCGCTGTTCCCAAACTCACTCTATTTTTACTCTCCTTCACTGCCCCAGTTCTCACCTTTTGTTCTCGGCAGGCTATCCCGGGCCCTCTCCCTTTTTTAAAAGAGCATAAAATAATTTAAAAGAGCATAAAGTGAACCCCTCTTTCTCCAAGTGGGCATCAGTGAGAAAATGCATTCCTAGAATCATGATGGCCGTAACAGGGGCAAGAGACGGACACCTGCACAGCTGATGAATCCCAGTTAAATGAATTCTGAACTTAACCTCCAGTTAGTTTTGAACTAAACCTGGCAGTGTGGGCTGCTTTTCCAAAGTGACACCAGACTTCTCCATCTGTAGGACACATGATGATTCTCTGTAGCCTTACCCAAGTTGTTGCTCTTGGCATCTCTTTCTTCCTTAGGATCCAATAGATGCATTCTTGACATAGTTTCAAACCCACAGCTCACTTTTTCCATTTTCACCATGTTTTTCATTGTCATTATAAAACAGCCATTTTTTGCAGTAGTCAGACAAAAGCATAACCTCTTCTAGATGTTTTTTTCACTTTATCATGTTTTTCCTCAGGAAAAAATGAAATCTACATTTCAACACTCTTGGAGTACACTCCAGGAAACACAGGAGGAATGGCTATGTCTGTCTCCGTTACTCCAAAGAATGAAAGCACCATCACTCATTTACCCTCTTGAAGTAATGTGAAAGTTCTTTGATTGTAATGGTTTTGGAGGAATCATTTCTCTCTTCCATTCCTTAGAATACTTGCCTTTCATAGTCATCATTTTTCTTTTATACTGTTATTACTTATGCATGTAGATTTAAATAATATAGTCTATCTGCTTTTGAAGGTATAGGCTTGTATTGATATATTTTTGTGTGTCTTCGTTGTTTCACTCAAAATTGCATTCATAAGATTCATTGAAACTGTTGCTTGTGGCTCTGGTTTATCCATTTTCACCCCTGTATAGCTACACGTCTAGTGCTCAACAGCCACGTGTCTAGCAGTGGCCAAATCGGAAAGTGCAGCTCTGCGGTGTATATACCCAGGAGTGGAATCGCAGGGACACAGTGCGTGTGTAGCGATGACTTTAGAGGACAGTGCCAAAACATGCCATTCAAAGGGGTTTACCAATTTACACTCCCACCAGCAATTTATGAGGCATTTTCTATGGAATTTGAACTTAAGCATTTCCATTTTTAATTTCTAAGATGTATCTTCATGTTCTTTTTCAAGTCAGTGTTTTCCCTTTTGTTACTCTTGTTACTTGTTTTTTGTGATTTCATCTTTTATAGTTAAAATCTTATGCATATTTTACACTCTGTATCTGATAATTCCAATATCTGAAATCATTAGGACTCTTAATTTTTATTTCCGCGGACTCTCACTCGTGGTTACTTTATGTCTCTGGTGATTTTTTGAGTTATGTAACGACTTACTAATCTCCAACCATAATGTTTTCTGTATTTGGTCTGAGCGTGATCTGTCACTGAGTGTTCTTAATATTAACTGCTTTTGTTCTACTGTGGCTTCTTGGGCCTCCAGAGGACGAAAATTACCCATGTGGCATTAGAGTTGACAACAGTAAGAGTAGTAATTACTCTTAAGCGTTTTGTTTGTTGAGGGAGGTCACCGAGAGGACATGACCACTGGCTGAATGGTGAGCTGGCCCCTGGCCCCCGGAGGCTCCACACCCCTCCCCCGTCCTTGGAATGGGCTTGCCTTGCCTGCTCTCAGCGGCTGCCCAAGGACACAGCATCGAAATCGGGATGTGGTGTAGAGATGGTCTGGACAGGAAACGGACTGAACGCAGCTAAGGCCTCTGTGTCAACGTACAAGATGTCGTGGTGAGGGCAGGGATCTGCTCATCCTCCAGCAGCCCAAGATAAGCCTTGTATGTGAGTTCCCTTCGCGTTCTAAACCTGCCACCCGGCAACCTGGAGCAGCCTCTGGAGGGCCGTTCACATGACGCCTGGCAAGCTCGCGAGGAGCCGCGAACCGCCGTGTTGCTGTTTCTCAAATTTCCTACCATAAACACAGAATGTTGAAAAATCATGAAATCATGTTAAAATGACCATGGAACCAAAACATTTGCCAAGCACAAGAAAACCCCGTTAGTAAATTTTTACTGTGCACTGTGCGCTGGGATTTCCCGCCACTTCTTAGAAGCCTCAGCCCGCACGTGCGATCCGGACTCCAGGCCTCGCTCGGGTCCGCCGCAGCGCGGTCCCCCGGGATCTGCCGCGTCCTGCAGGGAGTGAGCGTCGCGGAAGCGGGAGGCGTCTGAACGGAGGAAAGGGCGAAAAGGGGGAACATGGAGCAAATGCAGCTCTAGCAAACGGACGAATGTGCGCAGAGGACTAGGGGCGCCGGGGGGCTCCGTCGGGTCACGATCCCGGGTCTTCCCGTAGGGCCCCGCGTCTGCTCCCTGCTGGGGGGGGGGTCCTCCTCCCTCTCCCACTCCCCCCGCTTGTGTTCCCTCTCTCGCCGGGTCTCCGTCAAATACATAAAAATCTTTGAAAACAAAAAATAGATTTTAAGTTTTGAATGGTTTTTGTTAACATTTCAGCATCTGGGGCAGAATTTGCGTTTTCGCGTGCGGGGTTTCCTCCGGGAAACGCTCCCGCCCCTCGCTTACTCTGAAAGAAGGAGCTTCGGGACGTTTCCAACCGCCGGAGACCTGCCCGATTTGACAGGATCACAAGTAGGCAGAGAGGCAGGCAGAGAGAGAGGGGGACCAGGCTCCCCGCGGAGCAGAGAGCCCGATGCGGGGCTCGATCCCAGGACCCTGAGATCATGACCTGAGCCGAAGGCAGAGGCTTAACCCACTGAGCCACCCAGGCGCCCCGACATTTACACTTTTTAAGCCACCTTTGAAATATGGACACACCCTTAAAATGGTAACTTAGTAACCTGGGCGGTCCTGCTTCTTCCAAGGCCATGAGTCAGAAAGGCCTTCCTCACCCCTCACCCCTTGAAATGGCCATTGGACTAGAGATTTTAGGTGGTTATTTCCCATAAAATTCATATAGACTCTGCTGCCAGGTTCCATCTCTTGAGTATAAGCTTGGTACCCCACCGCCAATTAATAGACATTAGATAATGACTCCAAACTGTCGTTCCAAACGTTGTCACCACCCTTCTCTCGACCATCAGTCCTTGCTGATGACACACATTTGGGCCTCGTAACCTCAGGCCTCTTTTCTCCACTGCAGTTTCCCTTTCTAAACTCCTGCAGGGCTCCAATGCCATCTCCCTCAGAGAGCCACTTAGATTTCCCCGAAGTCCTTGTTCTCTTTGACACAAGGCTTTTAAAGTCTTAACGGGAGATGGTTAATGGTACCTGACACGCTCTTGTCATACGGTTGGGCATCTACATTATCCTCTCTACTTATCACCCATTTTTAAATTCCTCGAGAGCAGGAAATTATGACTTTTTCATCTTTGTAGCCCCAGAAGAGCTTTCCAAAATATAAATTAAAAATAAGGGGAGGGGGGTGCCTGGGTGGCTCAGTGGGTTAAGCCTTTGCCTTCAGCTCAGGTCACGATCTTAGGGTTCTCTGCTCAGCAGGGAGCCGCCCCCCCCCGTCCCCCCCGCACCTGCCTCTCTGCCTACTTGTGATCTCTGTCAAATAAAAAAAAATCTTTAAAAAAATAAAAAATAAAAAGCAGAGAAAGTGTTTAAAAACCTGCCATTGTTTTCATTTTGATTGAAGCATTTTAAAAAAGTTCGCTTGAGTGTCATTTTGAGATTCATAGCTACAAGTTAATTGTAAATAGAAGGATTAAGGAATTGATTTCTCAGCCCCCTACTCTGTCTCCAATGTGACAGGTGCTTTCATACATGTTCTTTCATTTCCTTTTTTTCTTCTTCTAAGATTTTATTCATTTATTTGTCAGGGAGAGAGCTAGCACAGCAGGGGAATGGCCGACAGTAGAAGCAGACTCCCCACTGAGCAAGGAGCCCCATGTGGGGCTGGATCCCAGGACACTGGGATCAGAACCTGAGCCCAAGGCATTCGCTTAACGACTGAGCCACCCAGGAGCCCCATGTTCTTTCATTTCTTCACAGCAATCCTGTCAGGTTGCTGCTACCCCACTAACCCGTAAGGAAGCTCTTTTTCCAGTGACAAGGTAGAGCCTTGAGGGGCAAACCTCGCATTCTGAACTCTCTTCCATCGTTATCAGCACTATTTATGGAAAAAGTCATTAGAACGACTACCAGATCCTTTGCCAGAACCAAAGGAGATCATGTTCACAAATGCCTTTTCCAAACTAGAACGTGTTACTACTCAAGGGTAAGGTATTAATTACAAGGAGGATGTCGTAAGTGGAACACATAGGTATCCAATCTCTATCATTTAGAGCACAAAATGCCTTCAATAAACCCTCCGGTGGAACGGAGGTCATCAACAGGCATTTTAATCTTAACCTCTCCGGTGCATGTACGGCAGCACCGCCCGTGTGGTGCAGTCAGGTGAGGGTCGGACCTTGGTTTTGGCTCAGGTCATGATCTCAGGGTCCTAGAATCAAGCCCCATGTCACACTCCTGCTTCTTTGTCTCCCTATCTGCCCCACTGTCCACTCTCACTTTCTCTCTAAAATAAATAAATGAATCTTTAAAATAATGACAGGGCGCCTACATGGCTCAGTCCGTTGGGCGTCTGCCTTCAGCAGTATCCCGGGACTCTGGGGCCGAGCCCCACATCAGATCTCTGCTAGGCGGGGAGCCTGCTTCTCCCTCTCCCTCTGCCTCCAGCCCCCCTTGCTTGTGTTCGTGCTCTCTCTGGCAAATAAATAAAAAATCTTTTAAAAACAGTGATGACACTTAGCTATTTATACTGGCAGGTACTGAATCTGTTACGTATCCTTTATGTAATTTAATATTCATCTGGCACGAGCATGGGTTTTACAACAAAAGATCAAAACAAGACACGGCCCCTGCTCAGAAGGCTTACAATCCGAGAGGCATTAAGATACAGGGGATATAACTTCAGGGACAGAAACTTCAAAAAATGTTTTTGGTTTAAAAAATGAGTCTTCCATGATAATGAAACAGGTTTTAGAATGCGGTATTAAAGGGAAGGCACTCCTTTGTATATGTGAGAAACAAGTGATTTGGTTTCTGGGACATAATGAACAAGTGATTCTCAGCTGAAGGCGAGAAGATGCTTCCTTTCACACTATTTTGGGCTGGAACAAAGTGGCTATGAAGTTTCAGAACAAGATGGCACCTTGAGCCCTTGATTTGACCGAGTCTCCTTTATTTGTAAAATTCAGTTAACATTGAAGGGAAGGTGGGTCTTCTTGGTTTCTAAAAAGAAGAATGCTTTAAAGAGAGATGAGAGGTACCAAGATGAAGACCAAGAAAAATAAACAGTGTGGTGTGCTGCTAAAAACAACAGAAAATAATGGAGGAGAGTCAAAGGCAAGGATCACAAAACAATGGGAAGAATTCACAGGATGAGAAGACTAAACAGAAAGGTCAGGTGAGGGAAGACTTAGTATGAAATTGACCCTAGGAGAAATTATTAAAAGGTTTAAATATGTAATCCAAAGCTCCTACTGAAGCAATAAACAAATTTAAAATAATTGTGATTAAAAGGAAAAATATAATGTAAAATATTTATTCAATAAAAATAATTTTATAATCTATACAGAATTGAATAAAAAGTACAAATTATTTTCACTTCTTTGCAAAATTGCATACAGTACAACTTGCAAATTGGGCTCAGCATTCTGTAAATATGGCCACATACCTGGATATGAACTTATTATCATCTTAAATAAGTAAAGGCTCCAGTTGGGTACCACAAACCTTGAATTAAAGTCCAGGGAAACATTGCTTTGGTAACATGAATAATTTGATTGTACCACAGTCCGTTTTATTAAAAAACATTAAATAAAATCCCTGGAACACCACTTTTCTATGTGTTTCTGAATAAACAATTCCCTCCGTAGCAAAACACGAGACACAATATAAAACCAGAGGCTGTCCTTTTATGACTTCCCTTCCCCTACTTAGTGTTCTGCTCTTGCCCTGATCAGAAAGGAAAGTGAATGGAAAATGGCCTATATTTATCTTCTTTCAGCTACTTCCAGAGATCCCACTTAGGCTAAATGACTATGTCAACTTTGGAATCTTGATACTACTATTCACACTGCTTACTGTGTTATTCTAAATAAGTCAACCACGGTTGTTTTTCAAGATAAGGCAACAAAGTCGGCTATAAAATGGCCTTCATGTCCCACATACACTAGCAGCCACTCGGCTTGCTAGTTACAGAACTCAATGCGCACATAATAACATTTTTCTGAGTACCTTGGAAATGAAATCACTAGCAATTTTTTATTTTCAGATATTCCAAGATGATCCACCCTTAGAAACAAAGGCAGATTTAATGTACAAAATGCAGGAATCAAGTCTATCCTAGTTTCTGTCCCGTTGAAATAATTAAAAAGAGGCTCAGTTTGTGAAAAGGCCTCATAATAATCCAACGTATCTAACTCCCGATGACATCTCTATCTCGGGTAAGAAGGACAAATAAAGAAAAGCTATAAATAGGGATGAAGATATTTTAAAAAGGACTTTTCATTTTATTTTTGAACTAAAAGGGAATATGAATACAAAATGGGCAACTTGTATCTTTAGCCCATACTAACTTTCCATCACTGAATTAAAAGTCCTTCATACCAAAGATCAAAATACAGGCAAACATACCGTAAGTTTTCTGATTCCGTCTCTTCATTTCAATGATTAGCAGGCCTCAAAACTTGCCTTATTTTCTAACTAAATGAGCTTCTCCGGGAAGCATACGAGTAACGCAAAAGTGTATTTCTAAAGACAACCTACACAAATACAAAATTGTCAAGATGGAAACAGAACATTCATACAATGAATTTTTAAAATAAAATTAGAAATGACGCACATTCCTAATACGGCAGAACGCCAAACCGGAGCAAATACTGCCAGTGGTGAGAACAACTTTCATCTGTAGAAACACAAATGCACACGAGTAACAGAAATAAGAATTAAGCTGAACAGAGGCAAGTGCTGTTGGAACCTGTTTCTATTCTGAGCTGTAATATCCCATGGCCCCGGGGAAGCCCCGTCCACCAGGCCCCGCCTCTGGCCGATCAGACAGAGAGAAGTAACTTGACCTACCAAACACCAAACCCACTCACTATACCAAGTACAAATGCCATGTGGTTTCTTGAATGCTCTTATTACTTGGTTTTCGAAATCAAGTTCACTTCTGAATCAGAAGAAAGTAATCCTTATATTAGCTTTCATAAATAATCCATGAGATAAACTTCACCACTGGCTCCTCTAAACAGTATTGTTACTCTAGGAACACAAGGTCCAGTCAGTTGGTTGCTTTGAAGCCTTAAAAAGCACATTCATAAATATACATCTACAGACTAAAACATAAATACACCCAGGCACAGTTGCTGTGCAGATTTTTGCTATAAGCAGCAGCTTGTCAGCGGTGTATTAAGACGTGGTTACTTGAGGACTCAATTCTGCATCTTCTTGCTTCCTGTATTTCTTCATAATAGTAACTGCACCATTAGCCAGGAAAACCACAGCGATGAGTGCAAAATACCCAGCGTAGATCAGGAACTGAAGGAGATGGGGAAAGAAGTCATGTAGAGAATTATCAATTAGAAGATGAGAAGTTTTATTTTATATATGTGAACAAAGCCGATCATTAAAAGTATATTCAGTTTCCCCATAAGCCTTCACAAAACCCTGTGTGCTCACACACCCTGCCAGGCTCTGACGAAAAAACGAGGCAGCAGAGCATGGTGGGACTGAAGCCCGGCCCGCCTCAGTGCGGCTCCTGCCTGCGTGCCTTCCTAGCCGTGGGACCCTCACTGAATACTGCATCTCTGAGCCGTGACTTCACTTACAAAATGGAATTCACAATATTCCCTATTTTACAGGGTTGACGGGAAGGGATGAGATCATGCGTGTGTTTACTAGCACACACCGCTAAGGCTGTTGTTTTCTCTTTGTGTTGCTGTAGTTGTTACAAAGGAATCACGGTCTCTAGCCTCAAGCTGGTAGAGAGCGACTAGCAGGCCAAATCCGGAAGACAAACAACTTCTGTTCTTCCCCAGAGGAGGGCAGTAGAAAGTTGGCTATATTCCATTACGGGATCACTTTCCACTTTTCATACGGATCTTCTCCAGGCTAACATTTTAATGTGACTATATAGCTTATCAACAGCTTCATCATCATCTTGAAAGAACTCATGAAACAACCATCCGCTGGCTCGTGAGCGCAATCCGGGTGCCGTTCTAAGTCTTCGAGCCAGGTTCTTTAAAATTTGGATACATTTTCCTATAGGAAAACTGTTGATTAATTACAGCAGTTAAGAGTTTCAGCACAACGTACACAATTCGAGAATTCCACCCACTATTTCTATCGCAGGATCACAAGCACTTAGTTTCTCTCCTACCCTCCATTCCAAATCTAAGCACCAAACCCTTGAGAGGTCTTCTCGAGGTTTTCACTGCCGGGGGTAACTGGGGAACACAGAGAAAGTGGTGAGCTCCCACTCCTCTGCTCCCCACGCCTACCTTTCTGAGGCAGCATGATCCAGGGAGGGATGATCAGGCTTTAGAGTTAGAAGCTGGTTTAAATCCCAGCTTTGCCACACTATTATTGACCATGAGACCTTAAGCAACACTTTACGTTACATAACGTCTCGCAGACTCGTTCTCTCGATGCCCAGGCCTGACAACAGCCCTGCATAACTCTAAAGGACCACGTGGCCCACGAAAGCCCTCAGTGCACATCAGCTACTATGATGACCATTTCTGTTCGAGCTCTTGGGCAAAAACAAAGTTAATGACTGCTAACACGGCGGGCCTTTGGATAGTGAGAACACTCGTACCTCAGTATGGAGGGAGTCATCCAGGCTGGGATGGCTGGGATGGGGGCGGGGGAGGCACTTTTTGGTTCAACTGCCCCTTTGGCCAGAGTACAGAGCAAGGCCCACCTACAACTCACAACACACGAAGGCTTATGCGACTATACACTTCCTGAATGAACGCGAGGACCCACAGTCTCTGGGCGTGTGTGCAGCTGTTTCCTTGATGGCTCACTTGTGAAGAATCTTCATGCTATTCATCAATGGCAAGTCATTACCTTGGTATTTGGGTGAGTGGCACTTCGGATAAAGGAGGGAGGAGACATACAGAACTGTGAGATGAAGCAGGGCGTCTCAAACATCAGAGGCAGTGTTCCATGCGCAGGATTAAAAACGGAGGGACATACTGGATGAGGAAGCGGAGAAGCTTGGCCTGGAAGGAACCAGCATTACTTCTTCGCTCTACCAGGCTGTTAAGTTACACTCAGAAATGTTCTAGGTCTTCAGCAAAAACACGATGGTCCCAACGTCCTCGAGGGAGAAAAAAACTGAGGAAGGGGTTGACTAAAGGCAGGAGGAAACATGTCCACCTCTCTCTGTCTCCACCCTTGGAGTTTGCTTCCATCCAGCTCCACGCTGTCACCCCAATCCAGGGACAACACCTGCAGTGTCGAAACGGAGATCTTACCTGAGTGGTAATGTCTAAGCCAAGGCCGCTGGAATCCACCACGATGAGAGTGAGCAGTGTCTGCAGGGCCAGAGCAATGAAGGTGTTCACACCGAACACAAGGGCATAGCGCTCCATGCTGAGGTTAGCGGCAATCTGAAAACTTAAAACACCAACCCACAAAAGAAGAACGAACAGGTAAGAATCACTTCCGAGGTAGTTAGAATTTTCACATCAATTACAAAGAGGAGCTCCTTCTTTCTACTGTCCTTTCCCTTCCCAACCAGGTGAAAAGCCCGTTGCTGCTAAGCGGTGTAAACCTCATGCAAACATCAGAACAGAGCAGGAATATCCGAACAAGGAAATCAATGAACCGCACCTAAGTGCTTCCTCAGGAGAAAAATATGCAATACAACGCTTCCTCCCGTTTGCCGCTTTTAACTAGAAATTTTCATTTGTTTGTAAAGAAACCAAGAGTTTATACTGTCATAAGTTTCCCAAATGCTTCTTTGACTCCAAATACATACGTTGCTATGGTGATGAGTAACATGTAGATGATTCTGAAGATGACGTAGGACGTGTAGCAAACCCAGATGTTGTGCACCGTATCCATGACGTACACGGAGGCAGCAATCAGCAGGGAAAACAGAGACAGCATCATCTCCCCCCACGTTGACCAGGATATTTTGATGTAACCCACTGCAAACACGGCAACAGCACCTACAAAACCAAACAGAAAACCCACCTATTTATTTTGCTAAACAAATGCTCTTTTAGTTAATTAAAAATTCAGCTTAGATTATTAAATTTTAAAACCTTGCAACTTATAGGGGAGCTCAAGGGGCGCCTCTGCCTTTGGCTCAGGTCATGATCCCAGGGTGCTGGGATCGAGCCCCGTATCGGGCTCTCTGCTCAGCAAGAAGCCTGCTTCCCTTCCTCTCTCTCTCTGCCTACTTGTGATCTCTGTCAAATAAATAACTAAATAAATCTTTTTAATAAATAAATAAATAAATAAATAAATAAATAGGGGAGCTCAAGATTAGGGAGGGCCTTGAAAGTGAGGCAGAGAATTTTGGATTCGATGGAATAAATACCATGGAGCCACGGAGAGACAAGGAGAGACTGAATGAGAGCATGTACAGAAATATACAGAAATGGTTTTGTACAGAAATACAGAAATCATGGGATGTCTTCTAAACACCTTAAGAAGTCAGTCAATGGGTGCCTGGGTGGCTCAGTTGGTTAAGCATCTGCCTCTGGCTCAGGTCATGATCCCAGGGTCCTGGGATCAAGTCCCACCTGGGGCTCCCTGCTCAGTGGGGAGCCTGCTTCTCCCTCTGCCTCTTTCTGTCTCTCATGAATAATAAAAAAAATCTTTTAAAAAATAAAATAAAATGGGAATATAATACCCTTTTATTTAAAAGAAAAACAAAAAAAAAAAAAACAAAAAAAAAAAACAAAAAACGACTGCCTTCAGCTCAGGTCATGATCCCGGGGTCCCAGGTTGGAGCCCCACATCAGACTTCCTGCTCAGCGGGGAGCCTGCTTCTCCCTCTGACCTTTCCCCTCTCATTCTCTCTCTCAAATTAATTAATTATTAATTAATTTTTTTAAAAAAGGAAGTAAGTCAAAAAATTAGAAAGGGGCAATAGAATATAATGGTCAAGGACACAGGCTCTGAGTTCAAATCCTAACTTTACTACTTACCACCTATCTGATCTTGGGCAACCTGTTTCCCTAACTATGAAATAGGGATAATAACCGCACCTATCTCAGGCACTTTGTGAGGACTGAGTGAATGTACATAAGTCCTAAGAATAGCATTTAATGCATATTAACACTTCACATTAGTTATTGTCAGAAACTTCCATATACTGTTTCAAAGTTTTATGTCAAGTAGCAAAAGCATCTAATAAATACAGAGATAATGGAAACCTGAAGAAAATTTTGAAAATCATTCCATTAGGCTTCCCTAAAGGATATAAAGAATTGAAGTTTGTTAATCATGCTGATCCATGACTTAAACACTGCTTAATTTCTTCGTAAATTACAAAATCAAAACTCAAAATAAAGAAATCATTCCTTGGGGATGCCTGAGTGGCTCAGTCCGTTAAGCATGTGCCTTCAGCTCCGGTCATGATCCCAGGGCTCTGCGGGGTAGACTGTTTCTCCCTCCTGCTCCCTCTGCTCGCGCATGTGCTGTATCAAATAATTTTCTTTTTTTTTAAAGAAAGAAAGAAAAAAGAAGAGATCATTCCTTGGGGTTACTTTGAATTTAGGAGGGGAGAGGAAATCTGATTACGGTTGACCTCATCACCTGAGGGGCAACTACCCACCCGCCCTCCTTACCCAGGAGGGTGGACACGGCCTCCACGCCCCCGTTGTAGATAGCAGCACTGAGAGAGGGCATCACCTGCTCCCACAGGCCCTGTGTGTAGTTCACCACTTGGAAGTAGCCGCAGGTGGAGAGGGCCCACCACACAGACCAGCAGAGCAGCGGCCGAGAGGAGTAACACATCAGGAAGTCATTCCACAGGACCTTCAGCGCCAGGAGACGGTCTGGCTGGGGTTCCTACACAGGGAAAAGGGAAGAAAGCTCAAACACTAGGAAGGCAACCACAGGAAACAACTGTTACGGACTTCCTTTTCTGTTTGACAGACATTTTTCTTTTTCCTGCTGAAAACCAACTGGTTGGTTATCTCTGTGCATACAAACAGTTTAGAGGTGAACCTCATTTTATTGTGCTTCCCTTTACCGCACTTTGCAAATATGTTTCTAACTACTGGAAAGTTTATGGCAACCCTGTCTCGAGCAAGTCTATCAGAGCCAGGTTTCCCAGTATTTGTCACTTTGTGTCTTTGTCACTCTCACAGTGTTTCAAACTTTTTCATCATGTATTTTTTATGGTGGTCTGTATCCGTGACCTCTGATGTTACTGCTGTCCTTGTTTTGGGCTGCCATGAACTGTGCCTACCGAAGACAGCCAACTTCTTCAGTAAATGTTGTGTGTGTTCTGACGGCCCCACTGACCTGCCATTTTCCCGCTATTTCCCTCTCCTCAGGTGTCCCATTCCCTGAGGCACAGGAATTAATAACCCTACAACTGCCTCTAACTGCAACTTCTGTAATTTTTTTATTTCCTTTGTCTAGAATGTTCTTCATTATTTTTCTATTCAAATCTTATCTGTCTCCCAAAGTCTACCTCAAATACCAGGTCTTTAGGCAAAGGAGAACCTCTGGATGTAAACAGAACCTCTGAGTAGGTATAGCTGGGTGTTTGCAAGGGGAAGTTACAATACCACTCATTTCTCAGCCCTGTTGTGCACAGAGGGAGACTAGTCTGTAGCCAAAACAACAGCTAGGATGGAAATTTCCAAGCCTAAGTTTGCTTCTTTTCTTAAATGTTTTTGAAGGACAAAATCCCAACACTAACTCTTGCTATGAACAACAAACACTTTCATGATGAAAAGGAGCCTATCATTATCTCCTTAGCTGTTGATATTCTGTGATCCAAAGCACAGTAAAAACATACAGAGTGAGCCTTAACTGATGGGAACAAATAATGTACATTTGTTTTTAGGAAAATAAAACAAAACAAAATTTGGGTCAAGGATGGGGCGCCTGGGTGGCTCAGTGGTTAAAGCCTCTGCCTTTGGCTCAGGTCATGATCCCGGGGTCCTGGGATCAAGCCCCACATCGGGCTCTCTGCTCAACGGGGAGCCTGCCTCCTCCTCTCTCTCTGCCTGCCTCTCTGCCTACCTGTGATCTGTCAAATAAACAAATAAAAAAATCTTTAAAAAAAACAAAACAAAACAAAACAAATTTGGGTCAAGGAAGCATAGCTGTTGAGGCAGGTTTACAGTTGGGCAACAGTGAAGTTCTAGCCAAACATAAAAAGCTTCGAGGACTCTCTCTCTTGCTATGGCCTGCTGTGCACTTATTCTGTTCCAAGAATTATTCTTGCCTTAGCCTGGTAGCTTACTGAGCTCTCATTCCTAAACCAGAAAGTTGGGCATTAACAACCTGTTAAGAGTTGACCTGTCTTTGGCTACTGTTTCAGGGAAGAAGACACTTCTCTCAAGTTCAAGGGCACTAAGCTGTAACAGGGCAGGTTGCAACCTCGTAGGGCTACACACTCCCTCCCTCCCATCCCAGCTCAGATACATCCACTGGCTGGGATCTGACTGGAGATATCCAGAGGGAATGGTACGTGACCACAAGGAGAGAAGAAGGGTCGAAAGGCAGACTATGCCCTTCACATAAGACTCTCTACCATTCTGGCTTTGTGCTTGGGGCCAGCCTAGACGGAAAGGGGGACTACTGTCCCAACACAAACCGTCCACCAGTCACTGTCACCATTTCAATTTCATTTCCTTAGATTCTGAAAGCAAAATATTTTGTTATGAGAAGACAAGGAAGATAAAGATCACATACCATGGAGCAAAAAAACCCATACAGTTACAAAACTACACGTAGACTGTAATTTCATGTATTATAAAATGTATACCTACAAATACATACTTACGTATATGTGAAAAGAGATGTTTATTAAGGTCACTCGACTATTAATGGTGGTAGTCTACTATTGTTGGGAGCAGATCAGATGATTCAGACTTTTTTTATGTAGTTTTCTTTTACTGTTTAATTAAAAAATGGAGTGTGAATCTTTTTTTTAAATTTTTTTTTATTTGATAGAGATTATAAGTAGACAGAGAGGCAGGCAGAGAGAGAGGAAGGGAAGCAGGCTCCCCGCTGAGCACAGAGCCCGACGTGGGGCTTGATCCCAGGACCCTGAGATCATGACCTGAGCTGAAGGCAGAGGCTTTAACCCACTGAGCCACCCAGGCGCCCCTGAAGTGTGAATCTTTATAAAATCAGACTTTTTCCTACTAAATGATATATTAGCTATATATTGTACCCACAGCGGCTCATGAAATTAAGTAAATAAAGGCTATTTTCTCCCTAAAATGTGAGGGTAATCTCAGTGGAGCGAGAACCAAGCAATGTTCCGCAGCTATCTATGCCTACTCACACCACCCCTACATCCAGTTTCAGGTGCCACTTAATGAAAGGTTCTGACGTGGTCTTCAAGAAAAACAATAAAACCTCGGGAAATTCTTTCTCTCCACCCAGGAATAGGGGTCTCTAGTACAGTGGTTTTTGAAGTTAGCTGGATCTGGGTTTGAATTTTGACCGTGCTACTTCCGTTGTGCCTTTGGGTAAGTTATCTGATGTAAGCTTTCGTTCCCTCAACTGTACAAGGGGGGCATTGATTCCCACATCACAGAGTTTTCATAAGGATTAAATGAGCTAATGAATCTAAGATTTCTACTACAGAATCCAGTACCCAGGTCAAAACAAATGGAGCTGAGGCTATAATGACGGTAAGGAAAAACCACAGGAGTACACCTGCCTACATGCAGATGGAAAAAATTTCTAAATCTTGGGCTTTTTACTATAAAATGGAAATGAATATTTACTTCAACAGGCTTTTGAAAGAACTCAATGGGTGTTACTGGGTATGCAGCAAGTGCTCAATGAATGTTGGTTTCCTTTGTACTCTATCATGGCTCACTGAGACAATCAACAAATATTTACAAGCACCCACACTGCATGTTTGGCGATGGTCTAGATTCTGCGAATACAGCAGAGAAGTCCCGCCCTCGTTGAGCTGACATTTTGGTTCAGGGAGACAGACGATAAACACACACATGAGAGGGCTTACAGTCGGAATGATACTATGAAGAAAGGGTCGCAAGGGACTGTGGTAGAGAAAAGGAAGGCTGGTGAGAGTGTTGAAAGGCTTTCTGAAAAGCTCATGCCTGAGCGGATACCTGAGTGACACAAAGGAACCAGCCATGAAAATCAGAAAGAAGGGCAGTCCTGACTGAGACCTTCTGGACTGAAGTTCTAAAGTGGAAATAAGCTTGATGGGTTTCGGCCAGTGCCACGTGAGCTAAGGTCAGATTACAGGGGGATTCCCAGGCCACAATATGAGTTTTGGATTTTCTTCGACACACAACAGGAAAATGTATGGGGGCGGGGGTAGGATTAAGTAGGGTTTATTGCCCGAACAGTGAAGATTTAAGTCAAGGGCTGGTGACTGCAATTAAACCACTTCTATGACACTATGTGTTCCTAACTATAGAGGGGACTGGACAGGAAAGGAAAAGGCATTCGTGTGATACCTGGGAATCTGAAGAAAAATGTACTTTCAGATCAATTAGCTCATCAAACTCCGCATTCCAGAGCTAAGGAAAGTTCAGGGATCATCTGGTTTCACAGTCTACAGTTAAGAGTAGCCTCAGTTAAAGAATTAGTGGTGGAATTAGTACCGGGTTCTGGAGACACCTTTCATAAGGTTCAGAAAACCAGGGGGAACCGATTCGAACTAAAAGGTTCTCTGCAGCCCCACAACAACCATCTACAGTGAAGGCACAAGGCTATTCTTGATTACTCAGGTATAATGATAAAGACAATGGAAATGGAACCACAGAGTGCCTGGGTGGCTCAGTCTGTTAAGCCTCTCCCTTCTGCTCAGGTTATGATCTCAGGGCCATGGGATCCAGCCTCGCTCGGACTCTCTGCTCAGCAGGGAGCCTGCTTTTCCCTCTGCCTCTCTGCCTACTTGTGACCTCTCTGCCAAATAAGTAAAATCTTTAAAAAGAAAAAAAAAGAAATGGAACCATGTATTGATTACCTACTACGAATACTCATTTGAGAGCCTTACTTTGCCTCTGAATTTCATACATGATATAACTCTGTGAGGCAGATAGAAGGAGTAAAGAAACAAAGTGTCAAAGAATTAAGTAACTTGCCCAAGATCACCCTGCTGGTAAGTACTAGAACCTCCGTTTGACCATCTTCAAAATCCACTATGGTGTGCTGCTAGAAATTATGTAAAGTACAAAGTGGAAACATTAATGTTACATAGAGCTCAACACACACATACACAAAAGAATGCTTACTCATCCTAAAGGGCATCAGTCTGCAAATAAAAGTATGGGCGTGTTAACAGGTATCCTCCCAGTAATCATGCGTCAGGCCCTGTGCTAAAGAAGGGACTTAATTTTCATCATGTCTAACGGATGAGCAATTTAAAGTAAATCAGGTCGGACGCTAGGCCGAGCACAGAAGGAATCCTGTTTCCTATTTAGGAAAGAGAATCCCTGGCTGTGCTGGAGTGTCCACAGCGAGAGGCTCGTTCTGAACAGAACTCACAGACACTGGAGGGTAACTGGTGGACGGGGCTGTCACTTTGACTTCCACTTCATTTCCCCTTTCCATCAAGTCAAGATCAAACCATCCCCCACCTACCTACTCTTCTTTACCACGTTTACCACAATTACGATTTACACAGTTCGGTTGTGGGCTCTATCAACTTAAAATGGCACGGCGGTCCCCGCGTCCATATTCTGGCTTCTTCAAGCCTGTCAAGAGAAACAGCACTACTTTCGCCCTGTACAGCTGCCAAGCAGCCCAACAGCCTGTTCCGTGCCAGCAGCACAGCCAAGGATACGAAGGAACTGACTTGCATCCTTTACCACACTGCACCCGCCAGGACGGTTCGACCCCGTCGTGAAAGACCTTACAGCATAACGTACAGATCAAAGTGGACCTCGTACGTTCTCTTCAATGACGTCACAGAGAAAGACCTCGTACGCTCTCTTCAATGACGTCACAGAGAAAGACCTCGTACGCTCTCTTCAATGACGTCACAGAGAAAGACCTCGTACGCTCTTCAATGACGTCACAGAGAAAGACCTCGTACGCTCTCTTCAATGACGTCACAGAGAAAGACCTCGTACGTTCTCTTCAATGACGTCACAGAGAAAGACCTCATACGTTCTCTTCAATGACGTCACAGAGTCTATCAGTGCGATTCCGCACACATCACTCATCTCTGTTCCCAATCCCTATCTCCAAAATGAGAAGGTTGATGACATTGAAAGTCCCTGGTAACTTTCAGATACTCTGACCGTGCTATGGCCTGTGGTCAGAATCACTTTCAACTCTAAATTTCACAATTCTTCAGCATATCAAGTACTGACATTTTGCATGTGTATAAACAACAAATGTCAAGTTGGTCTAGGGCAGAGTTTTCTAAATGTGGGTTATAACTCATTAAAACACAATAAAATCAATGTAGTGGGCAGTGATCTGCACTGTAAAAAAAAATGAAATGAATGACAAATAAGATACTATATATTCATTACATTTAAATTAAAAAACTAAAAATAAAACTGAAGTTTTATTCATAGAATGAATTGAATGGAATGTATCAATAAAGTATTGTGCAGTAAAACCTTTGCTTCAGTTATATAGAAAAAACACACACCTATGGGCAGAACTTGTTTCTATGTAAGATGTGTTTCTTACTCACGCTCAAAATGGTTTAAAACTTCCTGGTCTATACAAATCTTCAGAAGTATGGCCAGTGTTAATATTGAAGATATACATAGAGGTATTATGCAAATGTATATACATATTAATTTTCGCTACAGCCATTTTAACACGTTTGAAACAGAATTTAAAAGGGGTCTTTATTCCTTTTTTTCTACTCCGTAAGATCAGGTGATTTTAACTCTTTCCCCTTCCATCAACTCTGTTGGCTTGCTAACGCCACTTAGCAAACTATGAAGGAATCAGCACTGCATTCTTACTTTATCCAGGTATGACTGATGCTGCCCGCAGGTGCCCGAGGAATAAAAGTGAGTTTTATGACCAGAGTCACCGAGGCTCAAGCTCTTTGGGAGGATAACCTAAGCTGCAACTAGTAACGGTAAGTGAAGAACAGGGGTAGGCATCAGAGAGTCATTAGATGCCACAGGGAAACAATCTGAGTTAACTCCACATGGGAGCCGAAAACCACCCACGTGGGTGCTCTACTCCCATTCAGACTACAAGGCTTACAGACCTACACAGTGAGAAGGTTAACAGGTTATTTCCAAATACGTCCCATGAAAGCTAAGACTAATTCAGTATCACTGGAATGAACCTTGCCCCTCACAGAGTATAACCTGTTGGAAAGTTAAGCTTTTATAAAGAAGGGTGAATGAATGGGGGAAGCAATCAGTATTCCTGGCTAGCCAGAACGTATGGATGGATTATTCTGATGCCATTCCTGAGAGACAATTTCACATTCACGCTTTTAAATGTATTCCATCATCATCTTAAATTTTCCTCTCGTGATTGTCTTCCTCTGCGCTGTTCCTTACTGCCCCTCTCTGGGAAAGTGTCACTTGAAAATACAGCTGTCACTTCCAGCCCTGAAGAGGAAGTTAAGCTCCCAACCTTCAATACTCTGGGTTTCGATTCAGAACGGGAAGTAGATATTCATCATTAATTGGAATCATTTCATCTATCATTTAGCAACTGAGTGCTTTCTTTATAGACCAAGTTCTGGACATAGAGGTGAAGAAGACACAGCTCCTGCTGTCTACCTCTGGTACGAGCAACGTGACGCTGTGCAGTCTGACTTTGGAGGTCGCTCACTCCAGGATAAAACACATTCGGCATCCCTAATATAAGTCAACCTTATCTTTAATCAGTGGATGAATGAACCACTGGACCAATTCAGGATAAAAACCGGGATCCAGATGAATTCGAAGTCTAGCAAGAGGTTTCCTGTCCGTTCTGTCACCACTGCTCCAGCAACCACAAGACATTTAAGGCTAAACTTACCGGCTCCTCCATATTTAGGGGGATTTTTGACTCAATGTCCTCCCACCCAGGAAGGTGGTTAGAAGCTGAGGTGTTGGTTACAATGCTGCCATTTTGTGCCTTGATGCCATTCGTCCTCTGGCAAGTGGAAGGAACATGGTGAAAGAAAAGGCTCTTCTGTGGCATAGGCAGAAACCAGGCCACAGCAAAAGCCACAGAAACACAGGTAAGAGAGATGACATTCAGACTGAACAGGGACCAGCCTGCCACGGAGACGAGGATTTGCCCCAGGACAGAGCCCACAGTAAAGCCCACCAAGGTGGCACTCCGACAGTAACTTGTGACTTTCTGGTACATGTTCAGGTCTACCACACTGTAGATATAAGAGTAATAGGCAATTTCAGTGGCTGTGGCGATGCCATAGAAGAATTCCAAGAACTGAATGGCCAGCAGTCCCTGGGCGTAGAGCAGCATGAACCACGTAACAATAAGGCTGAGTCCCTGCAGCAGAACAACAGGCTTATAACGGAGGTAGTCTGTGGCGAGGAACACTGGAAACAGCAGCACCAGGTAAGAATAAGTCCATACTGGATAAATTTCATTGAAGACCTGACAGAAAAAGGAAATTAAAAAACCCGTTAGTGGTATCAATGGACCTGGAATATTCATCACAATGTATTCTTATAAAACAACCTACCCATACCTCTAATAAATCATCTTTATCAACCAAAGAAACCTCAACAACAATTCTGATAATTGTTTGGCATATAATTCCCTGTTTTCACCCCCACATCTTTTTCTTAAAGTCCTCCCCCTTCATCAAGGCCTGGTTCAAAGCCACCCTGGTCTGGGCCAACTTTGCTGGAGCGGACAGTGTTCACGGTGCAGTCCCTGGAGCAAACCTAACACCGCTTCGTGGGTGCCCATCCCCCCAGTTCCCACCCAGCACTGCTTCCTACCCACGGCTGCACATCTCCCACGGAGCTTTAAAAAATGTGCATGCCTCGCCAACAACGTCCCAGGAGATTTTTGTCTGAGCCAGAGCTGAGGACCACAGCCTTAGAGGGCAGACTCCTGAGGGCTGACTTGCTGGCCAATGCTGACCTGCATCCCCTAGCAACCAGCATGCTGCGTGGACCGTACTTGGCTCAGTAACTGTTTTGGAAACAGGTAAGTGTTTGGGAATGGTCATCAATTCTTCCTTCTAGCCCCAGAATAGGGAGCCTTGATGCTACTGTTTGATTAGGTTTCTCGGATTTTAAGTTTCATTGCTCTGAGGGAACAGGTAAAGAGGATAGTTCTGTCCTAGTCTTGACGGAACAATTATCTGTGGATGATAGGATTATAGGCAACTTGGATATCCTTCTTTCTGGATTGTCTATAATATGAAAAGGACAGAAGTTTTGTTTTCTCTTTAATGGAATTTTAAAATTGGAATAAAGTAGAAATAATCTCTAAAATCTCTGAAAAAATCTCTAATTTTTTCTAAAATAAAAAATCTCTAAAATAATCTCTAAAATCTTTCACCATACAGACTCCCCTGGGATTTCACCCCCATCATTCACTGTGTGATTATCCACAAGTTTTTTGTTTAGTTCCCTTTAGCCTTCGTCTCCACTACCAGTTTAAGAGGCATAAACCCTACATCACAGGGCTGCTTGTTGCAAGGATTAAAGGACAGGACAGATACATGCAAATCACTCATTCCCTCTACTTAGAGGTCAAGATTGAGAACTGAAGCTGAAACAGACCCTCTGGGACAGTATGAATGAAGTAATTCAGCTGACCTGACCCCATTCTTCCAGGATCCATCACTGTAGGAGACCCTCCCTTCTTTGACTCCTACCCATGTCTAGCAAGGTCCTGGGGATGTTGGTTTTTTAAATGATCGTTTCAAAGTCTAGATCACTGGACCAGATCTTTCTTGAAGTGCTTGCTGAAAGGCAGCCTGGGTAGCAGGCTAACTACTTTGCCATGGAGCAATCTAACTTGAGACTCTGGCAGTCCAAGGCCAAGGGCAATTTTCTTTTTAACTCTCATGTAGGCTTCAGTTCACCCAAATGTAAAACGGGCTAGTCAGGGTCAGGGTTTAGAGGAATAATCCGGTAAACAGTTACTGTAAAATCTTTTGCCAGTGCGGAGTATAACTACAAAAGTAAAACATCATCTGAAATACAGTCCAGACTTGGTTTCTGTTTTTGACTGGCCAGATATCAAAAATAATTTGTCTGACAATCTCTCCTCCATGAATTTTAGCCCAATTTGTATTTGTATAAATCATTTGTATAAATCATAAATGATTATAAATCTCCACTCGCTGGATCAGGAAATTTCTTGCTCCTGAATATGGGTATGAAAAGAATAATCGAGAACTGTAAAAATGATTGTTATTTGAAAGCGTGTGAATTTTAGCAACTGAGGTCAGACACCACCACGACCTAGGACACCTCAACAGAAAACCAAAGGGGACAGGGTACCTTTGAGATAGAAGCAGTGACTTCACAGCGGGGTTCCATTAACAACTCCCCACCCTTTCTTTTTGCCTCTGGTTTTACAGACAGTCTCCTCTAGTTTTCTTAAGTGTGAAACTGCCTCCTCTGACTCCACTCGCTTCTTCACCTTCGCATTTTCCCTGACCTGTTTTTCCCAACACTACACCCCAAACCATTAGCCATCAAGCCTTAGCTTTAGAAAGAATCTCCGTCACTTCCTTCAGTACCCCACGTTCTCTTGTTCCCCACACTCCCTTCAGGACTTTGACTTCTTCACTCCCGCAATATTGTCTGTACGTGCACATGTTCTTTTTTTTTTTTTTTTTTTAAATTTTTTTTTTTATTTTTTTGACAGATAGAGATCACAAGTAGGGAGAGAGGTAGGCAGAGAGAGAGAGAAGAGGAAGCAGGCTCCCCACCAAGCAGAGAGCCCGATGCGGGGCTCGATCCCAGGACCCTGGGATCATGACCTGAGCGAAAGGCAGAGGCTTTAACCCACTGAGCCACCCAGGCGCCCCACGTGCACATGTTCTATACCTTTCCACAACGGCTGTCCCCAGATGATTAACAGCTACGTTTTCATTATAAAAAACTCATCCTTTAAATTATCAACTTCACGTGCTTATATTTATGAGACTCATTCTACTCCTCACAGAAAACCACAATTAAGGTAACAAAGATGAGGAACAGGAACCTGGCCAGAGCGGCAATGCCTGGAATAAAATTAAAGGTGGGTCAGGGTGGGGAAGAGATGAGTTCTCTTTGACTCATTCTAAATTAAAAAACCTGACTTTTCTCTTATGAGAGAGAGGTCACTCAAGATGAATGTCCCTCTCACGATGTTATCATTATAACAGCAAAGGTCTACTGACTTACCACCCACTATGCGAATCCCTACCTCACTGCATTTAATCCAAACAACAAGCCTAAAAGGTAAATGCTTTCATTACCTCTGTTTTACAAATGGAGGAAACTTGGCCTTATAAAAGGGTTAAGCAAGTTTAGCACTGGCAGAATGAGGATCGGAACCTTGATGCTCTGATTCTACCACAAGAAAATGCCTCATTTCTTCAATCAGAAAACTCTTGTTGATCATCTGCTGTGTTCCGGGGCTACTTCCAGTGCCCGCAGCAGCTTTTTCAACCCGTATGAAGGTGCCTTTACAGAGCTTCCTGAAGAGATAAAGACCACACAAGCTCCGGAGCTCAGCCACTGGATCTCCAAAAGAAAATCCATTCTTTTTCAAATGCCACCACGCACAAACTGTTACACCAAAATATGTTTCTCCAGCAGATACTTTTAATCCTAAAGGGAAACCTCCCACAAGACAAAATGCGCAAATTACAGACTTATTGTCCATGCTCTGGACAATACCCGCTTATCTCAGGTAAAATCTGCCAGGTGAGCAAAGGGAACTGATTTTATCAAAAAGGTACCTTTTACCATTCTTTGGATCAGAGCTTGTTTGTGCTTTGTTCTGAGATACAAAAGTCAAGAGAAAACAGATGTTCATTTCAAGCTCTAATTAGGATTTAGACTTTATTTTAGAATCCAGTTTCAATTAAATAACTAGTTAATAAGCTCTGATTTGCACAACACTTTAAGCTGTGTGGATTACAAAAAATAAAATAAAGTCTTAGTTCTTCAGGAGTTCTGAACCTAATGAGCAATATATATTCCTATGTTATTGATAAGGAAGATAGGAAACATGGGGTTACTTCTTTGAGGTGGCCCCTGAAGGAGGACAAAGTTAGGGGTTAACAGAAAGATATCAATAGATAGGTATGAGAAGCTTATTCCAAGAAGCGATCACAACTTTGAGTACAGACTGGTAGGTGAGAGACTGTGGACATGCTGGATGTATGACGAGAAGACTGATGTGGATGGCAGGTGGGCATGTAGAGGAAGAAGGCAAGGAGAAAAAGATGTAGCAGGAAATAAGGCTGTTAAGGAGGTTAAGAGCCAAATTCTGTAGGACTCTGAAAAGATGAAAGAATAAGAAACCGTTGGAGATTTAAAACTCTGTTTTATTAAATGTTTGGCTTCATCTATCAGAACACTGTCCATTTTTAATGTGTTTAAATCTTAGAAAGTATGTGTGTGGGGGCAGTGCTTGGGTGGCTCAGTCTGCTAAGCGTCTGGCTCTGCTCAGGTCATAATCCCAGGGGTCCTGGGATCCAGTCCCACACTGGGCTCCCTGCTCAGTGGGGAGCCTGCCTCTCCCTCTGCCCACCAACCCCCACTTATGCCCTCCCTCTCTCAAACAAGTAAATAAAATCTTAAAAAAAAAACAAAAACAAAAACAAGGGACACCTGGGTGGCTCAGTTGGTTAAGCGGCTGCCTTCGGCTCAGGTCATGATCCTAGCGTCCTGGGATCGAGTCCCACATCGGGCTCCATGCTCGGCATGGAGCCTGCTTCGCCCTCTGCCTCTGCCTGCCTCTCTGTCTGACTGTGCGCTCTCTCTCTCTCTCTCTCTCTCTAATAAATAAATAAAATCTTTAAAACAAACAAACAAACAAAACAAAAACAAAACCTTAAAAATGGTACCTGGAACAGGTAATAATTTTTTCCTGAAATCTAAGAAAAAAATCCTTTGAGGGTGCAAAGATAGAGGAAATTCCGTCCTCCTTTTCCTTCTTCTGCCTTTAGACTCGGTTAACAATAGCTCCATTTAAGATGATCTACGTAGGCCCTTCTAAAGTCTTACAAGTAAATACACGCTTAACACAAACGCACTGACCATGACCTGACATTCACGTTGCCTGAAAATCATTTTATTAACTGCCCACTGGTGAAAGCAAGCATTAGGCCAGGAAGGAGAACAAGCTGTTCTATTTATTTCTGTTTTTAGATATTTTAGAAACCCAGAGTTCCCAAGGTGGACAGAGCCATACTGTGCCTGAACACCAGTATCAGCCAAGGTCCAAGGTCCTCCTAGACAAACGACCTCCTTTCTAGACCACTGGATTTCTTTCCAAACTCTGCCCTCACACTCCTCCTCTTGCAGTCACAGAAACCGTGCTATGTGTTTGTTACATAATCCGCCAATATTTACTGGGTCCAGCACCCCTGTTCTACTCCAATGCCACTGAAGGTGAACGAAGCTAGAAAGCTCCTGATTGGACAGGCACATGATGACACATGACAACTCGTCCGCCCAGGGCATGTGACAAAACAGATCGGCTTTCAAGCAGCACCAGCGGGAGTTCGTTTCTCCCCCAGCGCCCCTCTCTCAGGCCAGGTGCCCGCCCGGTGCCGGTCACATGGCCGTTCCATCAGCAGCTCAAGATCACTGCTGCTTCGGTGACTGCACTGCAGGAGCAAGTGCTTGCAAGTCACTCTCGCGTATTCTCTGCGGTAACTTTCCTTTTTTTTTTTTTTTTTAAGATTTTATTTATTTGTTTGACAGGGAGAGAGAGATCACAAGTAGGCAGAGAGGGAGGCAGGGGGTGGGGGGGAAGCAGGTTCCCCGCTGAGCAGAGAGCCTGATGCGAGGCTTGATCCCAGGACCCTGAGACCATGACCTGAGCCGAAGGCAGAGGCTTAACCCACTGAACCACCCAGGCGCCCCCATCTGCAGTAACTTTCTTGTAAAATCGCTGGTTCCCTGGGGGTAAAATGCAACCAGTGTTAAAACTCGGACGGGAAGGAGGACCTGCGGCCGCCCTCTGGCGGGGGGGGGGGGGGGGGGGGGGGTCCTTCGGACTGAGCAATGGAAGACCTTGAACTGGGTGAAAAGCGATGCCACCTGCTGGAGTCGGACAAGGCAAGAAGACCAAGCGGAGTCGCCAGTCTAGGAGTGCACGGCGACCTTCCCCTCCCTGAGTGTCCTTGAAAGTGGACGTGGGCAAAGCGACAACAAGCGGGACTGGGAGTGACCCGCTCGCAGGGACAGTGCGCGGCTGCCCCGCGGGGCGATCACTAACACAGAAAGGTGACCGAGTTTATGGGGGTGGGCGCTCACCCCCGCCCCCGCGGCGCTCTGGCAGGGCGCGGTGACCTCGCTTTCCCGCCGCGGCCGAGGCGCACCGCGCAGGAAGGAAACCAGTACTGTCCACTGCGCGATGCCGTCTCGGCGTCCGCCTGTGCCCCGAGAGGTGGGCACGGGGGTCAGCAAGCCCGTGAACCAGGCCGCACCCCTCAGTAATCCAAGCAAGTTAAGGGCTGATGGGTCTGTTGTTCCGTTCGGTCCTTAATCTGAGGTCCTCCGGCCCGTGGAGTCAACAAAGCACGGTTTGGGGGGAAGACGCAGCCGCGCGGGGACACGATTCTTTCAAAAACCACGGGTTCGGGGGCGCCTGCCCTCGGCTCAGCGCGTGCTCCCAGGGTCCCGGGATCGAGCCCCGCATCGGGCTCCCTGCTCGGCGGGAAGCCTGCATCTCCCTGTCCCACCCCCTGCTGGTGCTCCCTCTCTCGCTGTCTGTCAAATAAATAAGTAAATAAAATAAAAAAATAAAAATAAAAAGCCGGCGGGGCGCCTGGGTGGCTCCGTGGGTCAAGCCTCTGCCTTCGGCTCAGGTCATGATCCCAGGGTCCTGGGATTGAGCCCCACATCGGGCTCTCTGCTCGGCAGGGAGCCTGCTTCCTCCTCTCTCTCTCTCTCTGCCTGCCTCTCTGCCTACTTGTAATTTCTGTCTTTCAAATAAATAAATAAAATATTTAAAAAAAATAAAAACAAAAAAACAAAAAGCCGGGGTTCCTCGGCACCTGGCTGCCTGCTTTCAGTCCAGAGCCAGACACCAACTCGCCCGAGCCCCGAGGACAACGCGCCGCGCCCCCTCCGCCGCCCGCGGGAACTGCAGCCAGTCCGAGCGCCCGCGCCGCGGCCTCCACACGCCGCCCCAAGCCCACGCGCCGGGCCCCGCCGCGCCCCAGCCCCGCGCGCCGCACACGCCGCCAGGCCCGGCCGCCGGCGGGAAAGCGCACCGAGCCGCCCCGGCTGCGGGAAGGCAGCGCCCCCTGCGCAGAAGGCGCCCGGCGCTGCTCCTCCCGCGGACCGCGTCCCCGCCGCCCGCCGCCCGCCCGCGCCTACCTCCCGCTCGGTCAGGTTCTTGTCGGGCCCCAGCAGGTAGGGCGTCAGGAAGGGCTCGGACGGCCGGAGGCTGGCGAAGAAGCCGCAGGCGCACAGCAGCGCGGTGGGCAGGACCCAGCCCCCGCGGGGCACGCGGGCCGAGCGCAGGAGCGCGGTGGCCGCCGCCGCCCGCCGGGACCCCGGGCCGGGCACATCCATTCGCCGTGCGGAGGCCGCGGACCCGGCCCGGCGCCTGTGCGCGCCCGCTCGTCCTCCGCCCGCCGCAGGGAGGCTCCGGCTCTGACGCTGCCGCGGCGCGGAACGCTGCAGTCGCGAGCGGCGCCCTTCGCCAGACGCCGCCTCCCGGGGCAGCCCTCCAGTCCCCCGCCGCCGCCGCCGCCTCCCATGCTTCCGCCCGAGCGCGAACGCGAGGCCCGCCCCCCGCCGCCGCCGCCCCCGCCCCCGGGCGCGCAGCCAATCGCAGCGGACGCCTAGACGCTGGCTTCTCTCCCATTGGTCGCGGGCTCCGAAATGCGAGGCGCGGGCTGAGCGCGGGTCGGCTGACGTGCGCCGACCTGCGGGGCTCGGCGTGAAGGCGAGGAGGGCGCCGGCTGGGCCGCAGCGCAGGCCGGGGCGGTGCGCATCGGTCAGGCGGGGCCGGGGCGGTGCGCATCGGTCAGGCGGAGAGCCGGGGCGCACGCTGGCTGGCGACTCGCCGTTCCTCCCTGAGGGCCTGCCGCCCTCCCCCGCCCGAAGAGAAGGCGCAGTTCCCCACGCGCGCTCCCGCGCTCCCAGTCAGCGTCCCTCCGGGGACTGTCCACACCCCGCACCTGGCCGGGCGGCCAGGGCCCCGCCGAGCCGGAGCCGGGGGCGCGGGAACGCCGGACCTTTCGGGCCGCAGCCGTCGCGTTTTCGGTCGCGTTCATCCGCGGGGCCGGGCGTCAGCTCCGGGGGCTTCCCCGAGCCCGCGGCGGGAGGGCGCGCAGCCGAGCCCGGGGCTTGAGCTCGCGGTGGGCCTCCCGCGGCCGGTTCCGGGGGAGCGGCGGAGCCGGAGCCTGCGGTGGGCGGCGGGGTGGGAGCGCCGAGTCACCGCGGCCTCCCGGACGCAGCGGCGTCTGCACCGAGAGCCAGTGGCAGGGGCACCGCGTGGCCAACGCGGCCTCCCCGCCCCGAGCGCCGCTCCGGCCCGTCACCGGCTCCGCGGACACTGCGCTGCGCCGCCGAAGGCCGGTTTCCCCTGTGGTGGTGGCAGTGGCCGGCTCGCTCTTTTACGAAGATTGTATGTGTTCGACAGAGACCACACGTGGGCGGGGTGGGGGAGGGGAAGCAGGCTCCCCGCTGAGCAGAGCCCCACGCGGGGCTCGATCCCCGCCCCCGGGATCACGACCTGAGCGGAAGGCGGAGGCTGAGCCCACTGAGCCCCCCGGGCGCCCCGAAGTCGCAGGTTCCGTCGGAAGCTCCCAGAGCCCGTGTTGGAACTCTGTTTCGCTTTGTTACACAGTCCGGCTCAGTTTCCTCCTGGGGTGGCAAGTGACATTCCTGTCGGGCGCAGCCCCCCCCCCCCCCGCAGGAATGACTCACGGGTACGTCCACCTGCTAGTGAGGGAGACTGTCTCCGAGGCTGCACAAGTGAGGGCACCAGCGCATGCGCTGATGGATCTGGAGAAGCACAGTGGTTGGCGCTCACGCCTGCCCGTGCACCCCAGCCTGTGATCCGGAACCCGAGGGGTCCTTGGGACCTTTTTGGGTTCCAGGAGGTCAAACTACTTTCGTAACAGTATAAAACTTTATTTCCTTTACTGCATGATAGGCCTGCCTTCCTTCTGCACTCTAGAGGCTACCTGATGCGATGACGTCATTGCTCTAAAGGCTAAGAAACTGGGGCTTGTGTGTTTTCCTGTTTAATAACATTTCCAGATTTAATTTCTGATATGGTAACGATCAATAGGAATAAGCCACAAAAACAAAAACTCTTTAGGATCCTAAATAACAGGAATCTTGAGACCAAAAAGTGAGAACGTCTCATCTACATAATACAGTTATGTAGTTCCTAAACTGTAGCCACAGTGTGTACCCGTCGTCGTGACTTCGGAGAGAAGACTCCAGGTCCTCTGGGCAATTGCTTTGCACATTCAGTGCTTTAGCAGAAGGGAAGAAGGAAAGAGAAAGAAACAGGAGAGGCCTCCGGAGAAGTCTCCTCTTCAGAACTGCTCTCTGGCCCTTTCCTGAAGCTTAGACACCTGGACTGTGTTGATCTGTAAATCACTGGGTCTGAAAAATTTCTCTGGTATTAATCACTCGGGCACCTCAAATCCTCTTTGCAATGTTGGGCATTAACAAATAATAATTGTTCCTGAATTGGACAGAAAATGTTTTTATTATTTTTCTGTAAGAGGTTATGCTAGGCAGAATTCTAAGAATGACCTCCAGTGACCCCTGCCCTTCTGTAATCCCCCACACCTTTGAGTGTGGGGTGGAACTTGTGAATCGGATGACATAAGGCCACATGAGATTATCCAGGTGCACCCAATCTAATCAGGAGAGCCCTTTAAAAGCAGAGAATTTTCTCCAGATGGTAGCAGAAGAGAAAGTCAGAGATATTGGAAGACTGAGGAAGATTTGCTGTGCTGCTGCTGGTGGGGGCTATGTACCAAGGATGTGGGCTCCCCACAGCCGTTGAGTCTGACTTCGTGGATAGCCGGCAAGCTGGTGATTTCAGTCCTTCAAACACAGTAACTGAATACTCCTACAGTCTAAAAGGGCTTGGAAGTAGATTCTTCTTCAGAGCCTCCAGCCTGTCCCACACTTTAATTTTTTTTTTAATATTTTATTTATTTATTTGACAGAGAGAGAGATCACAAGTAGACAGAGAGGCAGGCAGAGAGAGAGAGAGGGAAGCAGGCTCTCTGCGGAGCAGAGAGCCTGATGCAGGACTTGATCCCAGGACCCTGAGATCATGACCTGAGCCGCAGGCAGAGGCTTAATCCACTGAGCCACCCAGGCGCCCCCCACACTTTAATTTCTGCCCATGAAACTCTCAAGCAGGGAACACACCCAAACCCACCCAGGCTTCTGATGTATTGACCCATGAGTTAAATTGTTGTTGTAATTTAAAAAATAATAATAAATAAAAATTTTTAAAATTGTAATGTTTTAAGCTGCTAAATGTGTGGTCATTGGTTACACAGCACTAGGAAAAGAATACAGAGGCAAATAGAATGTATTTTTTAACTGGGGTAATAGTCACATAGTGTAAGATCATCCATCACCATGGCACGGACAACTCAGTGGCATTAGTACATCCGCATTGTTGTGTAATCTGCACCACCACCCAGTTGGAAGACATTTCGCCTCTCCAGAAGGAAACTTGTAGCCTATTGCTCTCTCTTCTTCCCTTAAGAACACTAATGTGCTTTCTGTTTCTATGGACTTAACCTATCCTGGGTGTTTCACACAAAGGGAATCATGCAGTACATAACCCTTGGTTTCTAGTTTCTTTAATTTAGCATAGTAATTTTAATGTTCAACATTGTAGGATTTATCCAGTACTTCATTTCTTTTTACGACTGAAACATCTCATGTGTATAACACATTTTGTTTATTCTTCAATCGATGGACGTTTTGGGTTTCTACTTTATGGCTATTGTGAGTAGTACAGCTATGAACGTGAGTGTGCAAGTGTTGTTTGAATGCTGGTTTTCAATTATTTTGGGTACCTAGGAGTAGAATTGCGATCACTTTAAAACTCTGTGTAACTATTTGAGGAACTGCTGAACTGTGTTCCACCGAGACTGTGCCCATGAACATTCCCACTGGCAATGTACGAGGGTGACAGTTTCTCTGCGTCCTTGCCAACATTTGTTTTCCTTTTTTTTTTTAATATCTATCATAAGGGCTGTGACATGGTATCCCACTGTAATCTCCATTTGCATTTCCTTAATGACTAAGGGTGTTGAGCACATTTTCATATATTTGTTAGCTAAGTATGTATATATATATTTTTTTTTGTAGAGAAATATCCTTTCAAGTCTTTTACCCACTTTTGATTGAATTGTTGTTTCTCTCTCTCTCTTTTTTTTTAAAGATTTTATTTATTTATTTGACAGAGAGAGATCACAAGTAGTCAGGCAGGCAGAGAGAGAGAGAGAGGGAAGCAGGCTCCCTGCTGAGCAGAGAGCCCCATGCGGGACTCGATCCCAGGACCCCGAGATCATGACCTGAGCCGAAGGCAGCGGCTTAACCCACTGAGCCACCCAGGCGCCCTCATTTTTTTTTGAGTCATAAGAATTCATTCTATAATCTGGATATTAGACCCTTGTCAGAGAGATGACATGCAAATATTTTTGCCTATTCTGTAGATGTAAATGAACTATTGAAGGGCAGTTTTACTTTTCTCTATTAATATAAAAAATCATGTGGGGATGTGGGTTTTACAAAAAGAATTACGTACTTTTGAATCTTGCTTTCCTCAGGAATAATTTGTAGAAAACCTTCTATCGTGATAAGATGAAACTCTAATTCTTTCTAATGTCCCATTGTGCAGGTAATTTATTTATGGCCATTGACTCTGTTTTTAGGTTTTTGTTCACTGCCCACAATGGTGCAATTAACATCCTTGGACAATATATGTCTATGTATCGTTTGCTTCATTTTTATGAAATTTATTTCCAGGAGTGGGTTAGCTGGGTCAAAGAGTATACGCATTTTATTTTAATTGGCATTGTTCAGTTGTTTTCCAGAAACTAGCAACATGAGAGTGTTGGTTTTGCCCTGCATCTTGCTAACAATAGGTGTAATCAAGTTGTTGGGTTTTTTTGTTTTGTTTTGTTTTGCTAATCTGATAAATGGAAAAATCAGTGGTTCTCAACTGTAATGATTTTGTCCGCTCCAGGAAACATTTGGCAAAGTCTGGAGATATTTCTGATTGTCATAACTGTTAGTCGTGGCTGAGGGGAGGGGCTCCTAGCTTCCAGTGCGGAGCCAGGGAGTCTGCTAAGCATCCTGCTGTCCTCAAGCCAGCCCCACAAGGAAGAGTTATCCAGCCCAAAAGGCCAACAGTGCCACGGGTGAGAAACCCTAGTATAAAGAGCTACCTGCTTTTATCTTCAGTTTGGAAGTCTTTAGGGGTGAGTTTGAACATCTTTCCATATGTTTGTAAGCTCTTTGGATTTACTTGTCTGTATATTACCTATCTTTGTCTTTTGCTCATTTTTCTTTTGGTTGTTCATCCCTATCTTATCAACTGATAAAGCCTTTTATATTTTAGAAACCCTTTGCCTCCTCATCGAAAGTATTATTTTTTAAATATACTTTTTACTCACTCTCTTTTTCCAAATAGTCAAATCTTATTGAAGAACATAAAGCAAAGTTTGAAAAAATGGTCACACTATGCCCTCAGATAGGAAACATCATAAAAATGTTCCGTTCCCCAAAGTGAATTTTAATATGGTTCCAACTGGAATCCAAACACTATCCAATTAAGGTTCCAAATTATCTGAACGTTTATATGGAATACTAAATGTACAAGAATGGCCAATAAAATTTTGCAAAGAAGGACTAGCAAGGTATACTTATATCACCAGATATCAGAACATACTGTAAAGGTGCTGAAATTAAAACAAAAAATTTGGTAATGTTATTGGAATAGCCAACTATGTAAGTGAAATAGATCAGAGAATCCAGAAATAGGGCTCACTATCTATGAACATTAAATAAATGACAACTATTTTATTCAATTAAGTGGAAAAAAAGGATGGATAATTTAATAAATGTAACTGGCAAAACCTTGATCCTTGTGAAGGAAATTAAATTTGGAAAAGTCTTATGGCATATATAAAAACAAATTCTAGATTTAGAAGTGACTTAAATTTAAGTAATACTAATATTCCAAAAACAAGCTCGGAGACATGTATATTCTAGGAAAGCATCAGTACTTAGTACTTAATGGTACTTTAGTACTTTAAAGTACTTAAAGGAAACCCTTTAAGAATGGAAACATACGAATATAAAATAAAATAAAAGTAATATAAAGTGATGGATTAAATGATCATGTTTATTTACTTGGTCTATCTTGTTGAGGAGACTGAGAGCCGACATCTTGTCTTAATCTCTTGTTTTCCTGGCACAGTACTCGTCAAGTTGAAGGAACTTAATAACTCTTGGTGAATGAATGACCTTCAAAAATCACTGATTGTAATCCCTTAAATGACCCATTGCCAAACCTCAAGGACAGCTGTCCCAGCAAGCAGTGACCTACACAGCATGAGGGAGTCCAACATTTTTTTCACTATGGTATAGTGCAGTTAGGAAAGGAGCACTGATTCTTACCTCTTGCGTGACATAGACTTTCAGAGCAAAGGTAAGAATTAAGATCTGCTTGTCTGTTGCACCACTTTCCAGAAGAAGACTGCGTTATAGAGACTTTAAGTGACATGTGGTATGATATGATGAAATTGGAAATGTGCCTGTTGGCCCAGTGTGAACTTTGTTTTATAGGAGAAATAACGATGGAATTCAGTAAAACATAATTATAATCATACAGCATTAATTTTGAAAATAATACTGAAACTGAGGCCAAGAAAGGTAAATCAACTTACCAAGATCACCAAGAGAGTTAGAAGCAGGCTCAAAACAGTCTTTGGTTGTAGACTCGCAGTCCAATACTAATCCTCCATACCGTGCAGACTTTAGTGCTTTCTTGTAGTTATATTTTCTTTTTAGTTTTCAACGTAATGTACCACAAAGCAGTTATCCTGGCAAGCAGAGTATTGAAATGCCTTTCAAATATATTTACTTATATTTTTACTTCATCCTCAGAAATATGATAGGTATAAATAGATGGGTATAAAGAGACGATTTTCTCAGTTTATGGATGGAGACTGAGGGCCAGGAAATCTCAGTTCATCCCTCAGCAAGAGTTTATCGAGAGCCCATTGTCCAAGACATTGTACTTGGTGTCATCGAGAAACAATGACTAGACAGTCCCCACATTTGGGGTGCTCACCTGATGAACTGGTGGTGAACCAATCATCCAAACCCTACACAGCCCGTGCCCCTGAATGGCCCCCAAACTGGTGACCGTCACACAATGGAAGCAAGTAAATGACTGTGCTGCGCTCTCCAGTAAAAGGCCAAGTCAGTTCACAAGCAATTCTCCTGTTTCGTTTTTTTTTTTAAGATTTTATTTATTTATTTGACAGAGATCACAAGTAGGCAGAGAAGCAGGCTCCCCGCTGAGCAGAGACTGCCCCCCCCCATATGGGGCTCGATCCCAAGACCCTGGGACCATGACCTGAGCCAAAGGCAGAGGCTTAACCCACTGAGTCACCCAGGCGCCCCTCTCCTCTCTGTTTCTTAAATAATTGGTCCAGAATTTTGTATTGACTCATCAAGGCCTCACCCCACGCTGAGCTGAGTCATCGAGCAGCCCATCTAAAGGCCTGGTCAGCCTGTGTGGGCTGGGAATGCGGTTCCAGACAGATGAGGCATTGCCACACCAACAGGCCCTCTGGGAAAGTGTCCCGGAGGTGGTTCGGGATACACTTTGTGGAAGCCGTCCTCCTTCCTGCCTCTGTCAGCCTGCTGCGTCCTTCGCATCTAAGCCGGAATGGCACCATCACTCACCACTCTTAAAACATCCCATCCTGTGTGAAAACGCAGCACACCCTACCCGAACAAACATATTGTTAACCTTATTTCACGTATCCACCAACCATTACCTTAATCCTCTGACTTGCATTTCTTTGATTATAGGGTTGTTGTTTCATTTGCCTCTAGTCTCTTCCTCCACACCACAGTCTGGGGAATCTTCCTAACATGGAGTATTACCCTAGTCCTTCCTTCTGGTTGTTCAAGAATCTGGGGTGCTTCTTGAATAAAGCTGGAACTTGTTCTTTCTGACTTTGGCTGACCGCCCCCCACCCCCGTTACACCTGCCACGACTCGCCTGTACACTGACCCTGTTTAACTACAAGCTGTTCCCAGTTCTTGAAGATGCCGGTCAGAAGCCTCGTCTCCCCCATCACACTGCCTTTGTCAGTTCTCTGAGCTACCACACTAGAGCGCGAATGCACCTGGCCCAGGGTTCAGGGTGTGCCCTTGGGAAGGTTCTGGGAGGTTCTGGAGTTTACCAGAAGCGCCCTGGGACCTGACAGTCACTTGGGAAGTCCTTTCTGTGACCCAGCTATTGAACCTCCTCAAGTCGCACAGAATGAATTCCATCTGAGGCCAGAACAGACGAGATTAGTCAGCCAAGCCACATGATGAGATCATTTATTTTCTCATACAGATCTTCCTTTACATAAGACAGAATTATGTCCCAATAAACCCACCGTAAGTTGAAAATATTGAATACACCTAAGCTACCAGACATCATCGCTTAGCCTAGTCCATGGTAAGCATGCTCCCAACACTTACATTAGCCTACGGCTGGGCAAAATCACCTAACTCAAAGCCTGTTTGATAATAATGTATCGAGAATCTCATGTAATTTGTTGAATACTGCACTGAAAGTGAGGAAGAGAATGGTCGTGTGTGCACAGAATGGTTGTGTATCGACTGTTTACGCTCAGGGTCACGGGGCTGACTGGGAGCTGAGCCTCGCTTCCTCTGCTCAGCGTCCCGAGAGAGGACTGCCCCACACACGGCTAGCTGGGGGAAGACCCAAATTCAAATTGCAAATGTGTGTTGCTTCTGCACCACCATGAAGTCAAAAAGTCCTAAGTCCAACCATCATAAATTGGGGACTGTCCATCCTTTATATTCTTTAAAGAATGCGTATAACTTTTTAGAAAACTGTCCTGTTCTAGGAACACGTGCAACATTTTACGGCAACCTGCAAAACAGCATTCACAGTCACAGGCGAATGAGTCACTAGTTAGGAAATCCTGAGTGCGCGGAGATAGGGCATGTGGATTCCTCTCATCTAATCCTCATCTGTGGCCGCATAACTGACATCAGGAATAGATCGAAGGCTTTAAGAGGTTCTCACGGCCACAGAGTCAGGCTCTATTAGAATGTTTCTGGTGTGTCACTCTCCTCCCCTCCTTCTCAACAACGCATAAACACATGCAAACTCTTAATCACACACTCCTTCCCTCTCCTCCCACTCGATCTTGTGTTCTCCATGGGATTTGGTGAGGTGTTTTCAAACGCCCTCCGAAATGGACGGTTCCAAGCATTTGATGTGGAGTCCACCCAGATAGAAGAGATTATGAAGGAAATGCTCTTCTCCGCTCTTTATCTGAATACTGACCCAACCTCCCGTACCAGCTTTCATAGGCCAAACTCCCATAAGATGTTCAACTTTCCTCTCCTCCCAGTTCCGAGGGTGAGGGTTCTCGGCTGGAATTCGTCCCAGCAGAGAAGATACTCTCGGGTATTGGCGGACGTGAGTCCTGAAGCTCCATTTACTCATGCGGAGTCCTGCCCCATGCTGCCGGTAAACGCCTTCCTAGTTTTGTGTACATAACCTCTTCCCACCAACTGTGGGCTTTCTGTGGTCATTATTTTTCTATCCCCTCTGCCTCTTCTGGCATTTCGAGCGTGGCTGTGGTTCAGTACATGTCTGCAGGTGGACACTTCCCCGTCTCCCGAGTCACGCTTCCAGCCTTCATTAACCCTTTTCCACTGCTTGCTTACACTCGGGCCCCACACTTAGCTGTGTTCTATGCTCGCAGCCCAGTCTTCCATTTGTTTCTGGTCGCCCTGACTTTAGCGAGCGGTACGTTCCCAGCACGGATGGCATAGACACGAGGCGGGGCCTGGTCCGTCCTGGAGCCCGGGGGGCACCCCCACACCATGCACAAAGATGGGAGGGGGCCAGGGGAGATTGGTGGCCCCAGCAGAAGTCTGCATACCAGGGAGGAGGTGGTGAGCGCCTGGGCGCCCCTAGCCCAGGCCCACAAGGGGAGGGACTAATCCTGGGCTGAGGCTGAGGGGTCATGGTGGAGGCCGCCAAGTGTCTGCTCGGCAGGGCCCAGTGGCCCAGCCCGGACGCAGGGCAGCCACCCGCAGGGCAGGCTGGGAACGGACACTCCGGAGGGAGAGCTGTGCCCTCCGCCCTTTTCCCTTCTGAGCTTCAGGACGGCGAACTCGGTGATTTCCTGAGGGTGAACCTGTGGCTTGTTGCGTGTGGCCTCAGGGTTCAGCGCTAGAAAAGGTAGTGCTCTGTCTGGGAGGGACGGCACCGTTGTCCCGTGCGTGCCCCAAAGCGGTGGGCTGCTAGGTTTTGGCGGCTCTGGAGCAGAACTCCGAAACATCACAGGGAGAAAATAAGTGGGAAGCACTTTTCTCTCTCTCTCTTTTTAAAAAATTTAATTTATTTGACACACAGAGAGCCCAAGTAGGCAGAGAAGCAGGCAGAGAGAGAGTGGGGGCCGGGAGGGGGAAGCAGGCTCCCCGCTGAGCAAGGAGCCCCATTTGGGGCTCCATCCCAGGACCCTGAGATCATGACCTGAGCCGAAGGCAGTGGCTTCACCCACTGAGCCACCCAGGCGCCCCCCCCTTCTCACTCTTGAAAGTAAACATGAAGAAAACTGAGCTTCTCCAGTCGGTCAAGGAGTACTGACCACCTGGAAGCATCTGGAACTCCGCCCTCTCCGATCCCGGACTCCGTGCTCTGTTGATGTAAGATCTTCAGACGAAACCAACTTTAGAGTATGCTAAAAACCACAGGGTGAGAAAAGGCCTCTCTCTGTAGTAAAGGATGAAGACCCTTGAAGGAGAGCAATTCATTCATGCTTTTGCCTGTAACTCAGATTTATTTCTCCTCTCACCTTCCCTGGGCCCCGCCCCCCCCCCCCCCCCCCCCCCAGCGTTCCAGGGCCCGCGTTCCTCCCGCTGTGAGATACAAAAGAGGAGCTACAGGTTCTTGTTCTAGCAGGGAAGGTTGGGCCCCAGCAATCAGGCCAGGGAGCTCACACGGGGTGGAGGAAGGCATGAAACTTGGGAGCCGCTGACTTTCAGATTTCTTACCTCTCTGCTCCTACCCAACCTAAAACCTCCTCGTGCAGCTTAATAAACGAAGGGCTTGGTGGTGAGGTACGTTGGACAGACCTGGGTCTGGGGTCCAGTCCCCCCCACTGTACCTCCCCCATACACACACCCGGGGGAGCCTGAGCCAGTTACCAACCTCTTCTAAGGCTCAGTTTTCTTATGTAAAACGGAGATCGTAAAATCTCCTTCTTAGGGTAGCTGAAAGGATGAAATGCTTTGCACCGTGCCAGGCACAAAAGGGATCCCAGAGAAAGATCTGTCATTTGCTACTTTGTTTTTTTTTTTTTTTTTTTAATTTTATTTATTTATTTGACAGAGAGAGATCACAAGTAGGCAGAGAGGCAGGCAGAGAGAGTGAGAGGGAAGCAGGCTCCCTGCAGAGCAGAGAGCCCGATGCGGGACTCGATCCCAGGACCCTGAGATCATGACCTGAGCCAAAGGCAGCAGCTTAAACCACTGAGCCACCCAGCCGCCCAAGATCTGTCATTTGCTTACTTCCATAGTGAATCAGCTTCCAAGTCCCTGGGAGAGACCCCGCACACAGTTGGCGCTCTTTAAATGCTCGTGTGGCCAGCAAATGCAGATTGCCTTTCTGAATTCAGCTTTCGTTTATTTGGTCAGAGACTAGAATGTGTGTATGAGCAGAGGAGAAAAGGGCAGGAGAGATGCAGGGTTTGTTGGTTGGTTGGTTGGTTTTTATTTTAATTTTGCTGAGATATAATTTTTATCCTCCCAAAATCATCCATTTAAGACGTGTGGTTCTATAGGGCACCTGGGGGGCTCAGTCATTAAGCGTCTGCCTTCGTCTCAGGTCATGATCCCAGCGTCCTGGAATGGAGCCCCGCATCGGGCTCCCTGCTCGGCGGAAGCCTGCTTCTCCCTCTCCCACTCCCCCTGCTTGTGTTCCCTTTCTCGCTGTGTCTCTGTCAAATAAATGAATAAAATCTTGAAACAAACACACAAACAGTAAGTAAAAAGTGTAGTTGTGCAAGCTACGACGGACGTAGACCGTCACAGAGCTGATGAGGGAGCAGGACTGGCTGAGGACAAAGCAAAAGCTGGCACCTAGCGCCCCTCTCCACCCACTCCCCTCGGTAACAGGTGTGACATTCTTCAGGCACCCCTGATCGCCATAAACGAGAAACAAATCGTTAACTTGCAGAGATCACAATCCTGCAAGACAGGAATCTCCCAACTATCTCGATGTTAATGGCTTGCAAAAGACCACAGTGATCAGGCAGCAAGACCTCCACCTAGTAGGCCCTCTTTAGCATATGAAAGCTCCGTTGAAACCTCCCTTCCCCTCACCTTCCAGCAACCGCAGGCTACACAACCTGCCATCCCTCACAACCCGGGGCAGCAGCTCTTCCTGCCCACGGGTCCTGTCCCCGTGCTTTCATAAACCACCATTTTGCACCAAAGATGTCTCAAGAATTCTTTCTTGGTCATCGGCTCCGGACCTCACCCCACCGAACCTCACCTAGGTTCTAGAACTTCACCAGAACCGCCGGTCTGAGTAGGGGTTTTCGAAACAGGCCTCTGAGGTGGGGGAGCAGTCGGGGCCCAGAACCAAGATGCAAGCTTTGGCCTTGGCTGGGGAAGAGGAGGCGTTTCTCCCAGCCAGGGAAGGAGGTGAGGTCGGTGGAAACAGGAACAGGCACTGGGGAGAGCTGGGAATGACCTTGAAAGCATTTCCTGATGTTTCTTTCCCCGCGTGCGGGGCAGCTCGGTGCGCGCCGAGAACCGGGCCTGCGGGAATGGGGGGTTCCGGCAGCCGCGGGGCGGACAGTGGCTTCCCGCTGGTGGACAGTGGCTTCCCTGGGAAGACCCGGCAGTGGGCGGCGAGCGCTGGCCCGGTTGAGTACGCCGGGCCTGGCGACAGGGACAGGCTGTGAGCCTGCAGGATTCGGGGACTGGAGCAGTCCGCGGCTGGGGACCTCTGGGACATGGGGACGAAGAACAGAAGGACACACAGGAGAGTACTGGGAAGGTTTGCAAGGAATGTTGGAGAAGCAAAGCCTGGAGGGAGCCCACGGGAGAAGACCGGGGGCCGAGAGAGCGGCAGGGACATATGGGAGGGGTGGCTCCGCGGCTCAGGGACCCGCAGGGACTTGCGGGCTGGGGGGGCTGAGTGTTGCCGTGAGCTCCGCACGGTCAACACACGGTGTTCTGTTAACAACTGATAGAAAACGCCAAGAGAGGATCATTTAGACAGATACTGGGCTTTCAGAAAGCACGGCGAGTGTCCCCCTGGGGTGGGAGTTTGCCCGTCACCCGCGGGGGGACAGCCGTCACTCTGTCCACTGCCTGGAGCAGCCGCAGATCCCGCCCGCCTAAAGCCTGTCCCGAGTCCCCTGCCGCTGCCACCGTGACTGCTACCGCCCACTTACAGGGACATCTGTGACCGCATCGGTACTGGTCATGCTGGGAACATCCTTGCTCCTCTCTCGTGCGCAGCAGCCAGAAAGAGTCATTTAAAGCACAACTCAGGTCATAAATTTTCTCCTGAGTGTACTTCCTTTTCTCATTCAGCAAAACCCCCCTGGCCTTTCTAGAACGGTGCAGCCACCTCCTTGCCCCCCCCCTTTACTGTCCCATCTTACTGTCCACTGACCTCACCTTCTCTCCTGCACCCTCTCTGGCTGCGTCAGCTTCAGCCTCCTTGGTCTTGCTGTTCCGGATCACGCCCTCCCCACCCCCAGCCAGTTCACTGCGGGATGTTTGCACTCTGGTCCTTCCTGCCAGCTGCCTTTTCCTCCCGCGGACCTGTGCTGTTTACTTCCCCGCCTCACCTCCTTCTGGTCTTTGCTTAAACGATACCCCCTGACCATCCTATTTAATACTGACCTTCTTCTTTGTTTCCTTCTGTGGTTTATTTCTGCCTTAGGACCTGATGTCTGATGTCCCAGAGGCTTCCTTATTATGTACCGTCTGTCTTTTCCAGCTTGAGGGTGATGCCATTAGATGACGGACTTTGTCTCTTTGTTCAGGTGCGGGGCACTTCCAGACGAAGAGAAACCTGCTCGTGACTGTAGGTGAAGTTTTTGTTTTTTTTTAAAGATTTTATTTATTTATTTGACAGACAGAGATCACAAGCAGGCAGAGAGGCAGGCAGAGAGAGAGGAGGAAGCAGGTTCCCTGCCGAGCAGAGAACCCGATGAGGGGCTCGATCCCAGGACCTCGATCATGACCTGAGCCGAAGGCAGAGGCTTTAACCCACTGAGCCACCCAGGCGCCCCTGTAGGTGAAGTTTTAATGGAACACAAGCGTCAGCACAGACCAAAAGGAGAAAGAGATGTGATGAAAAAGGTCATTTTCTCTGGAAAGAGAAAAGAGAAAATGAAAACAGATAGAAGAAGGAAAAACTTAACAAGCGACTGATATTCTCTAACAGATCTTTACTCGTCCAAGGACGGGGACAGATCACAGGTCAGAGACAAAACAAAGGCTCGGGGTAGGGGTTAGGGGTCCGCGGAGAAGCCTGCAGTTGAACTGAACATCCCTCCACGTCCAAACGGGTTGAGATTGTAAGAAACTTTGGCCCCGGGTGAGAAGGCATTTTTTGAAGTGTGGCCTTGGGTTTAGGTAGGCCAGTGCTTTCAGAGGTGAAACACAGAAGGGCAAGAAAGGTCTTGGTGAAATAGGCAATAAGAAAGGGTTTCTTTGAAAGACGTCCTCCCAACATGACAACAGGAAGAACTGGCATCTGGTGAGTCTGACAGCCGGAGCAGTGTGAGGGAAATGGATCCGTGGGAATGAGGGAAGAATGGGGGCAGGTAGTTAAATATAAACCTGGTTTTATTTGCAAAGCTTTAATCTTGGTAAATGGCACCTTCTTAAAGCAAATACCTTATCTAGGAGGCTCATTAACATTGCTCTGTCAAAATCTAGGCCATAGATGCCGAATTCTGGGGGAAACATTTTGTTTAGAGTCCATGGGACGGGGTGTGAATGCGATAACACACCCTAAAATACAAGCAGTTCGCTACTAAGAAAAATATTGATATGTGATTACTCAAAGGGTTTAATACTTTTAAACTAAAAGTCTATACTTTAATGTGATTACTCAAAGGCTTTAATAGCTAGAAATTGATAAATAAGTCTGTTAGTTTCTTGAGGGCTGTTCATCTACTAGGCATTTCTCTGTAGTAGCTAAATCTTGTTTACTGTAAATAATGAACAATAAATGTTTGTTTAATGGAATTGAATGATGCCCAAAATGTTATATTCATTTTCAGGAAAGTGGATGACGAGAAGTGATGAATCTGTAGTCAATGAAATAAATTGTAAATAAGAATCAGATTATGTCTGTACTTAACGATGTTTGATTGTTGACGCATTTACCATAGGTATCCTTCTGTGAACTGGATTAAGGTGTTTTACTACCCAAACAGAATGGGCTCTATTCCAAGATTGCAGGCAAAAATTAGATTAATGGAAATACTTTTCTCAGTTTCCATTTTCTTTCCCATAAATTGTTCTGAAACCAAATCCTACCACCGTTCGCTTGTGATAGCATCTGACGCAAGAGCTCTGCCGAGCCCTCCTGTACAGTCTTGAGCTCATTGCGACCCAATGACCATCAGAATCGTGACTTAGAGAAAACAATGTTTATGGTATGAGCTGTTGTCTAAAGGAAAACCATTTTCCTTCAGAGACCGTGAAATCTACCTTTGCCTTAAGCTGGACTACTGGAGAGCCATGCCCTTGGATCACACAGCACTGACCTTTCACTGAGCTGTCCTTCGCTGAGGACAGCTCGGCCATTCCTGAGGGGCGCATGGGAAACAGCCCTCTAAAGTCTGCTCTTGCGGTTCTGGACACACTACATGATGGCCTCTTTCTGCGGTTCTTTGGGCGAAATGTATTTTTAATTTCAGTATCAAGAAAAGTGCTTTGGGTGAACATTTTTGTGGGGACACCCAACCTAACAGCTGTTAAGGTTTTACTTTTTTTTTTTTTTAAGATTTTATTTGACAGACAGAAATCACAAGTAGGCAGAGAGAGAGAGGAGGAAGCAGGCTCCCTGCTGAGCAGAGAGCCCGATGTGGGGCTTGATCCCAGGACCCTGGGATCATGACCTGAGCCGAAGGCAGAGGCTTTAACCCACTGAGCCACCCAGGCGCCCAAGGTTTTACTCTTTGCATCTGCTATTTTAAAACGTTCCACGAAACCCAAGCCCACTCAACGCAAGCTGCAGGGGTTTCTGGTCCGCATTTCCCCTCTTTCTTGGGTCCCATTTATGTTCCCACTGATTTTGCTTTTTTTCCTACTTCTTCTTCTTCTTTTCTTTTTTTTTTAAGATTTTATTTATTCATTTGACAGACATCACAAGAAGGCAGAAAGGCAGCTCGAGGTGGGGAGGGGGACCAGGCTCCCTGCTGTGCAGAGAGCCCAATGCGGGGCTCGATCCCAGGACCCTGAGATCATGACCTGAGCCGAAGGCTGAGGCTCAGCTCACTGAACCATCCAGGCGCCCCAACCTTAGATCTCTTAGGGGAACAAGTCCAGAGCTAAAAATATATTCATTCCTATATACATCAAATTATGTTGTGTTTAATTGCTTGAGTTTTATTTTTTCGCTGAGAGCGTGGTGCTCTCAATTACTTTGCCTTGGAAGAAGGAGGAGACTTTTTGACTTAGGAGGGTAGCTGCTAGGAGGGCAGAGAAGACGCTTTGTCATACTTGGCCAATATCAAACCACACTGTCCTCACCAGCCAATAGTTCGTGAGGCCCTTAAGGGGCACTGAAGCCGAGTCCAGTCTTCGCGGCACGGCCGATGCAGCACGGTGAGCCTTCTCCCTCGTTGGGTCTCTGGTGCGGCTGATCCACGTCTCCCCGTCTCATGCCTCCTTCACAGGCAACCAATGCACTGCACACTCACAAAATTTTCACTTAGTTCCGTATAAAAAGATCCAATTTGTCTCTGGAGGATTTACAATGATTTCTGGATCCCGTACTAGCCCTGTGGACTCCGGACATAAGCAAATGTTAAATAGTCCCGCCCCGAGGAAAAACCTGATTAGGCGGGTTAAGCCCGGTGAAGGAAGCCCATGCAAGCTGTTCAAGTCCTGTAGCCCCGTCCTCTGGGCGAGCCTGGGAGAGCGCGGGCAGCCCAACCGGCCGCGGCGCGCTGGAAGACGCGGGTTTACAGAGCTTAGGGCCCCAGGGCCCAGTAAGGGTGGGGGGCTCGGCCCTGTGACCCTACTTAATGCCAGTGAGCTGTACATGTCTAAAACGTACACGTCCACCATTTTTTGTTATCTGTATTTTACCACAATTTTTTAGAAAAAGTAATGAGTGGCCGGAAACAAGGCGTTCGGCACACAGTTATTAGTAACAACTTCATGATAATAGCACTGCATTGATATTATAGTCATCATATTCACAGGATCAATGTCATTAGTAATAATCATTGCCTCTATGTGCTCTTAGTATGTGCCAAGTACCACTCCAGACACTTTACATGGAAATACAGTCTTTGTCACTATGTCCCTAAGACTACTAGAACAGAGAAGTTTCGGCTTCTCATCTGCCGCACCTGGAAGCACGCTTGCCGCATTCCCCACGTTCAGGAAGCCTCTTCAGTCCGCAAGAAGGAACCTCGAGAGAAGGCGGTCGGGGCAAACAGGACGGTCAACCCATCGCCAAATTTCGTGCGGCCAGAAGCAGGCAGGTGTATGACATTCTCCGAGGCGTAGAGAGGGTTACCCTGTGTGTAAAGCGTGCAAGGGCCGGTGAGCCGAGGGAGGCCCCGCGGGGCGAGCGGGAAACACGGTGAAGCAGAGCGTCATCTCGGCGGCCGCGAGGACTCCCGGCCTTTCCCAAACAGACCGACCGGCGGGGTCGCCTCATCCCTCAGCGGGTCAGTGTCTCACACACCTTGTGCCCACCTGGCTCTAGGCCAGCACCATTCCTTCTGACCAGCAGGCCCGGTCCTCTGAGCAAGCCAGAATCCCGTCCAAGGTCGGCAGCCTCTGTCCCATCTCAAAGGGAACCTACTTTGAATCTGGTCGCCACCACCCATCAGTCACCGATTGCCGATCAGGGATGTACTTGGTATCCGTGTGCGTTTCTTACCCAGACCTCGGGTAACTGGATCTCCGTGGGTGGCTGCTGCCTTTATGTTTTTCGACCTCGCAAACACACTGGGTTTCTGGGCGGGGAGCAGGGACATGGAGGGAGACAGATGGGTGAGGCATTATCAGATCTTGTACAGAGAACACAGGGGAAGGGTTGGACAGGCCCGGGAAAGCTTACAGGACCCTGCCCTTAAGCATAAAGCTCTTAGACTACCCTGGTTTTCACTGACCTTTACCCCAACCCCCTGCTTTGGCATTCTGCATAGACTGCCTTGATTCGCATCCAACATCTTCAAGAACTGAGTCAAATGAAATTCAAAAGCTTCACTCCAGGGGCGCCTGGGTGGCTCAGTGGGTTAAGCCTCTGCCTTCGGCTCAGGTCATGATCCCAGGGTCCTGGGATCAAGCCCTGCATTGGGCTCTCTGTTCCGCAGGGAGGCTGCTTCCTTCCCTCTCTCTCTCCCGGCCTCTCTGCCTGCTTGTGATCTCTGTCAAATAAATAAATAAAATCTTTAAAAAACAAAACAAAACAAAACAACAACAAAAAAACGAAAAAAGCTTCACTCCATCTTACACGGGCACTGCTCTTTGATTGACTTTATATCACTCGGAGTTAATCTGCCATTGTCTCTCTCTGTCTCTTTTTTTAATTGAAGTTCAGTTGACACACAATGTTACATTAGTTTCAGGTGTACCACATAGTGATTCAACAGCTGTACACCCCACAAACACAACTGCCACATGTCACATGATTGACTAGTCCCTAAGCTGTACCTTTCATTCCCGTGACTTCCTCATTCCGTAACTGGAAGCCTGAGTCCCCGCTTTTCTTCACCCATTTTGCTTATTTCCCTTTCCCCCCTCTGGCAACCACCACTTTGTTCTCTGTATTTATAGGTCTAATACCGCTTTGCTTTTTGTTTTATTTTTTTAGATTTCAAATATATGTAAAATCATAGGGTATTTGCTTTCCTCTCTGTGACTCACTTCCCTTAGCATAACACTCTTTAGGTCCGTGCATGTTGTCAGAAATGGCACGATCTCGTTCCTTTTTAAGGATGAGTCATATTCCAGTGTGTACATACACCACATCTTCATCCAGTCACGAACGGACGGACAGTTGGCTTGCTCCGTGTCTTGGCAATTGTAAATGATACTGCAATAAACACACGGTGTGTATATCTTTTCAAACTAGTGTTTTCATTTTCTTTGGATAAATATCCAGTCATGGACTTAGTAGATCATATGGTAATTCTATTTTTCATTTTTTAGGAACCTCCATACTGTTTTCCACCGTGGCTGCGCCGATGTTCACGCCCACTGACCGGTGCACAAGTGTTCCCTTTTCTCCATATCCTTGCCAACACTTGTTTGCTGTCTTTTTGTTCCGGCCATTCTCACAGGTGTGAGGGGAGGTCTCATTATGGTGTCGATTTGCATTTCCCTGATGATTCGTGATGTTGAGCACTTTTCACGTGTCCTTTGACCATCTGTATGTCTCCTTTGGGAAGCAGTTCAGGTCCTCTGCCCATTGTTTCAGTCATATTTTTTGGTGTTGAGTTGTGTAAGTTATTTATGTATGTTGGATGTTAACTCCTTATTGGTTCTGTCATTTTCAAGTATCTTCTCCCATTCAGGAGGTTGCCTTTTTGTTTTGTGGATGGTTTTCTCTGCTAAACAGAAGCTCTTTTTTTGGTGTTTTATTTGCTTCTTATTTTTTGTCTTCTCTATCCAACTAGATAATAAATGTTTAAAAAGCCAGAGCAGCATCTTTCATTTTTAATATACTCCTTCAATGCCTATCATTGTGCTTTATTGTATAGATAGGATGAGCTAAATAAATATTTTTAAAAGAAATTAACATGGTGCTATGACTAGGGATGTTAATATTATTTTTTCTTTTCATATACTAAATACAAAACACATAAATATCTTTGGTGGGGACATTTCATATAACCAAGAGATAGCAAATCTTAAAGCTTACAGCATAGTACCAGATATGAAAAACTTATTACCTGGGCATTGATAATGTAACTGTCAATCCATGCAAAGTCATTTTATCTGCCTGCGTCTTACTGCTTGTCCTACCTCTAGTCTCTGAAAACGTAAGAACTCAGGAGAATTAGGCATTCAGAATTTTCTATAAAATCACTTTTTGTTAGGAAAAAATGCCAAGAAAAATGGTAGCATGGAAATCTCAGATGTTTTTGAGCGTATGTTAGGCTCACTATCTTCAAGCACGTGCCAGTTACAGAAGCAAATCCACTGACCCATCTTTCTTGGCCCATCTGGAGAAGTAAATGTTTACCATTTATGTTTAGGGATTTTTAGATGATTCGAGCTATTTGGTTAATATTTTTTCCCTGCATTTGCCAAAGTGGTTGTAAAATCAAATAATTGTGATTATTCAAAGTTAGTCCTAAAAACAATGAAGTCTGCAATTTTAACAACTTGAAAAAAATCCTGGAGTAGTAACTCTATGTTTCCTCTGACCTTTTCATCTTTGTGATAAACCCACAGACTGTTTTCTAATTCTCAACTAGAACTATTAGTGATGTTGAGGATTTTATCTGTTAGTTTCTTCAAGTCATGACTCTGCTGTGAGTCATTTAGCTGCTCTGCATAGCAACCAATTATGATATAACACACAGTGGACAATGAGATGTCAGTGGAGGATGTATTATGCAACGAAAGTTGTAACTTCATCTAAGTGACTTCAAATAGAGGAATAAAAATATAGATATGCTTTTTTATTTAAAAAAGAGGTATTTTAATATTTCCACATAGCATTAAATATAACCAAACATCCTATTGATCCCCAAACAAGTATTTTTCAGATTAATAGGCATTCTTAATTAATATTTATATATGAATAATTAACAATTCATGTCTACCTGTTTGGAGGGGATGAATTATAAATGTTACAACATCCATTCTGTGGAAAAGAAACCAGACTCAAAAAGAGGCTGGGAGTCTGATCATCTGGCTTCCAGCTTCAGCTCTGACACAAACAGGCAACAGTTTCAGGCAAGTTGTTTAACCTTCGGGGACTTACCCTTTTCACACAGGGTAACAAAGTTGGATCTCACGATCTCTCTTCATCTCATCCCTTACCTGTTACTCCACATGGTTTTCTTGTCCCTGTTATATCTTGGTAGATTCTGGATCGGGAGAGATCCTGCCCACCACTTCAGCAGAGGGACCCATGACTAGCTACGAAATTTGGGGGGCCCACTGCAAAATAAAACTGTGGGCTCCTGGTGAAAAAATTACTAAGACTTTCAAGAGGGTGACAAGAGAGCCTTAAACAAGCATGGGGCTCCCGTGAGCGTGGGGACTCTGTGACGTGAACAGATCATGCAATCCCTGAGGCCGGCCCTGGAGAGAACAAAGAATTTTTCTTTACAGTCAGATGCTCTCTTTTGCTGTTAACTGAGTGAAAATCAGAGGCATCTTGGTGGAACAGTGACCTGAATCATTACAGGAAAGAAATCACGAGAATACAGTATTAGAAAGCCAAGGTTTCAGACTGACCAAAATGACAGAACAGGAGGCTCCTGACTCTCCTCCCACGGATTTGCCAGCTACACGGCTGCACGTGGATCACTCCCGTCTGAGCGATAACTAGACCACGGAGTAACTCCTCCACGGCCGCCTCCCGAGAAAACACATCAGGATGGGTAGGAAATGCTGAGACACGTACCATAAACCCCACCCCTGGCACGATGCCTTACAGTTGGGAGGGAACTCCCAACTCCCAGCTTCTCCCTGGGAGTGAAGTGTTTGGACCACACATCTCGTGCCCAACGTTTAAGGCTACTATGCAAGGGTTGGGTCCCCAAATCTGCCACGTCACAGAGCCGACAGGGTTTGGCATTCACAAGCCCCATAGGAACAAAGCAATGAAGAAGCAGCTGTTAAACAGGCACATGAACACCCCCCACCTGTTCCCTAGGGCTCAGTAGGGCGGGGACAGGCAAAGGGACCCATCCCTAGTTCCTCCCTGGAAGGGGTTTGAGTGCAGAATTTCCCAGCTGCTGGCTGAGGGTCTGGCTTCTAATCAGTTTGCATCTGGGTGCTGACTGGGACCTCCTAGGAGCCCTAAAAAGCTGGAGGACAGTTGTCCCATAGTCTCTCTTTGGCTCACTTCAACAACAACAACAACAACAACAGCAATCCAAGTTGCCAGCTTTTTCCTGGAAGGAACTTGACCACACATAAAGTGCTCCAAGTTTTGTAGTTGTCACTCAGGGAGCAGGTTCCCAAGTCGCCTAACTCCATTAGCCACCAGGGTTTGGCATGTACAATCCCGTAGGACCACATTAAACAAAGAAACCAGTTTCTAAGCAGGCAGTTTTTGTAGCTCTCCCTTCCCCAGCTCAGCATGGAAAGAAGAGGCAAGAACACTCATCTCCCCATTTCTCCCTAGAAGGTACTTGACTGTGTACTTTCCCAGCTGCTGTTTGAGGCTCTGGCTTTTAGTTAGACTGCATGTGGGAGCAGACTGGGATGCTCACAGAAGACTGGAAGAGCTGGTGGGCCTGCCCCCTCCGTCTCCCCCAGCTCGTCCAGCAGTAAAACCAAGTGTCCAGCTTCTCCCTGGAAGAAGCATGTCTACCCATCTAGCACCCCAAGTGTTATAGCTGCCACAGAGGGGAATGGATCCCAAATCATCCAGCTTGGTGCTGGCAGAGCTCAGCATTCATAAGTCCCCCAGGACAACATGATACCAAGAAATGCTGCTATACGCATGTACAAGCACATTAGCAACTCTTCTCCCTGGTTCAGAACAGAGTAAGCAAAACCACCCGGCACCTGAGTGGTTTTGATGGGGACTGGACTGTACCTCTAATATCCTGACTTTCCCAGCTACTGCCTGAAGGTCAGGCTTCCAGTTATCCTGCATTGGTGAGATGATGGAACGGATAATTAGTATTCATGAAACTGAACAGGCATGTGGACGTTTTCCACGTCTCTGGAACAATCTACTACTGGGACCCAGAAGAACAAAGACAGCAGAATGGATAATCATAAAGATTTGAGAAGCAACTAGGACCTCAGGCTAGGCTGATTGATGAGGCTCAAGTCCAGTCAGTCAAGACTGGGAGAGTTGGCTGGCTGTTTCATCTAATGCATAGAAAACAAGGCAAAGAGCCAAGGAAAACGAAGAAGCAGGGAAATGTTTTCCAAACAGAAGAACAAGATAGATTTTTAAAGACCAACCTTAATGAGGTAGAAATAAGTGATTTACCTGACAGAGAGTTCAAGATAATGATAAAAATGCTCACTGCAATCAGGATAGCAATGCAGGAACAAAGTACAAGTTTCAACAAAGAGATGGAAAATATTAAAAAAGTACCAAATAGAAATCATAGAACTAAAGTATATAATAACTTAAATACAAAGTTCAATAGAGGGGCGCCTGGGTGGCTCAGTGGGTTAAAGCCTCTGCCTTCAGCTCAGGTCATGATCCCAGGGTCCTGGGATCGAGCCCCGCATCGGGCTCTCTGCTCAGTGGGGAGCCTGCTTCCCCCTCTCTCTCTGCCTGACTCTCTGCCTACTTGTGATCCTGTCTGTCAAATAAATAAATAGAAATCTTTAAAAAAATAAAATTCAATAGAGGGCTTCAATAATAGACTAGATGAGTGGAAGAAAGAATCAGTGAACTCAAAGTCAAGACACTGAAAATCATCCCATGAGAGAAGCAAAAAAAAGAAAGAATGAAGATAGCGTAAGGTACTCATAGCACAGCACCAGGTGGACCAGTTCGTCTATCACAGATATCTGAGAAGGAGGAGAGAGAAAGGGACAGGAAGCCAACTCAAAGAAATAATGGTTGAAGACTTCTCAAACCTTAGGAGAGAAACAGATATTCAGATGAAGATGAATCCAAAAGAGACCCACACCAAGACACATTATAATTGTATTGTCAAATGTTAAAGAAAATGAGGCAATCTTAAAACCAGCAACATAAAATGACTTGTTATGTATAAGGGAACCCCCATAAGACTATCATCGGATTGTTAGCAGAACCTTGTACGCCAGAGAAGTGTGGGATGATACATTCAGAGTGCTCAGTGAAAAAATAAAAACCAAAATAGCCGCCAAGAACCCTCAACCCAACATAGATATTCTTCAGAACTGGAGAGAGAAAGATTTTCCCAAACACGAGCTGAAGGAGTTCATCATTAGACAGCCCTCACAAAAATTGTTAGAGTTCTTCAAGCTGAAGAACTGAAAGGATGCCAATTGGTAGTGTGAAAACATAAGACAGTATAAAACTTGCTGATAAAAGTAGATATATAAATATATAGCTAAATCCAGAATACACTAACATTGGTATGCTGGCGTGTAAATAATTTGCAACACTAGTATAAGGCCTTAAAAGACAAAAGTCTTAAAATAACTATAGCTACAATAACTTGTGAATGGAGACACGATATTAAAAAGATGTAAATTGGGACATCAGCAACCAAATGTGGGGGAAGGAATGTAAAAATATAGAGCTTTTGTATGTGTTTGAGGTTAAGCTGTTATCAGATTAAAATATACTATTAATATATATACAAAATATTACGCATAAGACTTATAGTAACTATAACACAAAACCTTCAGTAGATATACAAAAGATAAAAGAATCAAAGCATACTATGAAAATCATTAAATCACAAAGAGAGCAAGAGTAGAACAAAGGAACACCAAAATGGCCAGAAAGCAATGAACAAAATGGAAATATTAAGTTCATATGTATCAATAATTACTGTAAGTGTGAAAAGACCAAATTCTCCAAACAAAAGACATACAGAGGTTGATGGACACAAAGTAAGAACCAACCACGCACTGCCTAAAAGAATAACTCCAGCTCTAAGGACACATACAGACTGAAAGAGAAGAGATTAAAAAAAAGATTTTTCCATGCAAACAGAAAGAGAGCAATGGTAGCTCTAACTTCTATCAGACTAAATAAACATTCAGTCTAAAACAATAGGGAAAATAAGATCACTATATAATGATAAGGGAGTAAATTCATCAAAGGGATATAATCACTATAAATACGTAGGCACCTAATGTCAGGCACCTAGAAATAGAAATCAATTATTAACAGATCTGAGGGGAAAAATAGACAGCAATACAATACTAGTAGGAGACTTCAGTGCCCTCCTTTCAACAATGGACAGGCGGCATAAAACCAGTCAGTAGATCAGAAGGACCTCACAGACATTTACAGAACATTCTAACCAACAGCAGCAGACTACACCTTTCTCAAGCACACATGGAACATGTTCTAGGAGAGATCATATGTTAAGCCACCAAACAAGTCTTCATCAATTTAAGAAAGCCAGAATCACCTCTATGCTTTTTCTAACCAGAATGGCATGAAACTGAAAATCCATTACAAGAAAGCAAAAATTCACACATATGTGGAGATTAAACAACATGCTTCTAAACAACCAGTGAATCAACAAAGAAATCAAATGGGAAATAAAAAAAAAATCTTGAGGCAAATGAAAAATGGAAACACTACCAAAAACACACCAAGCTTATGAGGAAACACCAAAAACTTATGGGATGCCGGAAAAGTAGTTCTAAGAAGGAAGTTTATAGTGATAAACACCTACATTAAGAAAAAGAAAGCTCTCGGGGCGCCTGGGTGGCTCAGTGGGTTAAAGCCTCTGCCTTCGGCTCAGGTCATGATCCCAGGGTCCTGGGATCGAGCCCCACATCGGGCTCTCTGCTCCGCGGGGAGCCTGCTTCCTCCTCTCTCTCTGCCTGCCTCTCTGCCTAGTTGTGATTTCTCTCTGTCAAATAAATAAAATATTAAAAAAAAAAAAAAAAAAAAAAAAGAAAAAGAAAGCTCTCACATAAAGCTAACATTACATCTAAAGAACTAGAAAAAGAAGAACTAAGCCCAAAGTTAGTATAAGGAAGGAAATAACAAAACAAAATGGAAATAAATAAAATATAGGCTAGAAGGACAATAGAAAAGATCAATGAAACTAAAAGCTGATTTTTTTTAAAAGCTGATTTTTTTAAAAGGTTAACAAAATTGACAAAACATTAACTTAAGAGAGAGAGGACTGAAATATAAGATCAGAAGTGAAAGAAGACATATTACAACTGATACCATAGATATACTAAGAATTGCAAGAAACTGTTATGAACAATTGTACGCCAATAGACTTCTTCTAGGATAACCAAGGAGAAATTAACACATTCCTGGGAACATATAACTAGGCAAGAATGAATCATGAAGAGACAGAAAATCTGAGCAGAACAATAATGAGTGATGAAATTGAAGCAGTAATCAAAAGCCTCCCAACAAAAGGAAAGCCAGGATCAGATAGCTTCATGGGTGAATTCTGCCAAACATTTAAGGAAGAATTAATACCAATCCTTTGCAGACTCCCACAAAAAATTAAACAGGATGATACTCTCCCATACTTGTTTTATGAGCCCCTACCAAAGCCAGAGTATGAGCCTTCATATGAAAGCCAAAGATATGCCAAAAAGAAAATTACAACCTAATATCGCTGATGAATATAGATGCAAAAATCCTCAACAAAATATTAGCAAGCTGAACTTGAAATACAGTATTAAGGATCAAACACCATGATCAAGTGGGATTTATCCTTGGGATGGAAAGGTATTTCAATGTATATATTCAATAAATGTGATATACCACATCAACAAAATGAAGAATCTATATTATAGTATCATTTCAATCAACATATTCAAAACATTTAATAAAATTCATCCTCTTTTCATGATAAAATCTCTCAGTAAGTTAGATATAGAAGAACTATACCTCAACATAAAAAGACCGTATATGGCAAACTCACAGCTAAACATACTCAGAGGAACAAGTTGAGGAACAAGACAGGCTGCCACTCTTCCCTCTTTCATTTAAAATAGCACTGGTCGTCCTGGTCAGGGCAATTAGGCAAGAAGAAGAAATAAGGAACCCAAATCAGAAAAGAGGAAGTAAAATTGCTTCTATTTGCAGATGACATGATGTGATATATAGAAAACCCTAAAGATGGGGCACCTGGGTGGCTCAGTGGGTTAAGCCTCTGCCTTCGGCTCGGGTCATGGTCCCAGGGTCCTGGGATCGAGCCCCACATCGGGCTCTCTGCTCCGCGCGGAGCCTGCTTCCTCCTCTCTCTCTGCCTGCCTCTCTGCCTAGTTGTGGTTTCTCTCTGTCAAATAAATAAAAAATATTAAAAAAAAAAAGTTTAAAATAGTATTAAAAAAAAAAAGAAAACCCTAAAGATTACACCAAAACACTATTCTTATAGTGTTACATATGTTACAGTTAGAACTAATAAATTCAGTCAAGTTGCAGGATATAAAATCAATATACAAAAATCAGTTGCATTTCTATATACTAACAATGAACTATTGGAAAGAAAAATTAAGAAAATAATCCCATTTACAATAGTATCAAAATACCTAGGAATAAATTTAACCAAGGAGATTAAGTGTCTGTACACTAAAAACTATAAAACATTGATAAAAGAAATTGAAGACACAGATAAATGGATAAACATTCCTTACTCATGGATTATAAGAATTTGTATTGTTAAAATGTCCATAGAATCCGAAGTGACCTACAGATTCAGTGCAATCACTATCAAAGTTCCAATATTTTTCAAGGAACTAGGGAAAAAAATCCTAAAATTCATAAGGAACCACAAAAGTCCCAAATATCCAAGCAATCTAGGGAAAGAACAAAGCAGAGGCACCACACTTACTGATTTCAAGCTACATTACAAAGCTACAGCAATCCAAAACTAGGATATTGGCATAAAAACAGACATAGATAAAACAACAACAACAACACAGACATAGATCAATGAACAGAATAGAGAGTCCAGAAATCAACCCATCTATACATGGTCAATTAATTTTTGACAAAGGTGCAGAAAAACACCGTAGGAAGAGGATAGTCTCTTTAGTAACTGGTGTTGGCCAAACTCAATATCTCTATGCAAAAGAATGAACTCGGACCATTAGCTTACCCATATGCAAAAATCAACTCAAAATGAGTCTTGGCTGGGATGTAGGTGGACTGGTGGCGGCGGCCGGGGTGGTTTTGTCTGCCTGCCCAGAGGAGGTGGCCATGTTGGCGGCGCCGGGGGACCAAGCTGTGGTGGGACCAAGCCCAGAATCCCGGGAACTGCCGCGGAGGCCGAGGGGCGCCTGAACGTGCCCCCCGGGGGCAGTCGGCTGGATGGGATAGGAGAGTGAGCATGAGCAAGGGCGAAAATAGGTAGGGACCGGCCGTGCTGATGGCCATGAAGTACCATCGGCTGCAGCTTCAGGAGCAGCGCAGGTCTGGTTTGGAGATCAAGCCCCGGTGGACCCCTTAACGGAAAGAAGAAGAAGAACTGTGAGGTGATGACATGATGACATGTTAATGGACTTGATCATGGGAATCCTTTCACAACGTAGAGGTATGTGAAATCTACAAGTTGTACACTTAAATATATTATGATTTTGTCAAATGTATTTCAATAAAATTGGGAAAAATAATGAAGCCGATGTTCTGTGGGTGTTTGAAGCTCCTATACACCTTCACAGGACTCAGCCCGCCCACAGAGGCGACAGGTAACTGACCGTGTCTATAGGTGTTTCTGATGAATTATACTCCTTGGGATGCGCCTGTGACTTGTGCTAACCAGTAGGATACCTCAGAGTAAGGCTGTGCCAGTTCTGGGCCTAGCGCTTGACAGGACTGGCAGTTTCTGCTTCCTAAATTGTTAACACTTGCTTTAAAGAGCCTGAATCACCTTACAAGAAGTCCAGCCCCCCTGTTGGAAACATCCAAAGGATAGACCATTTGGAAGCCATGTAAAGAGGAAAAGAACAGAAGCCACATGGAGAGTGACAGAGAACCAGCTGTTTCAACATCTTCTGGAGCCTGCTGGTGACTCCGGCTACAGGAGCGTCTGACTATGACCTCACTGGAGAACCCAAATGAAGTCAGCCTTAAAACCACCCAGCCGGGCCCAGTCAACCCACAGAATCATGGGAGAGAGAATTAACTTGTTGTTTTAAGCATTAAGATCTGGGGCGGTTTGTTCCACAGAAAGATAACCTCAGCAGTGACTGCTCCACATGACTTCAAGGAGGCCGGAAAGCTCCCCAGTCTGACAACGTCGATGGCGTCATTGGATGCCAGGTTCCCAGGGAAGGGAGTACAGAAAGGGGAAGTCGTTAAGGAAGGGAGAGCAGGAGGCTGGGGTCACCTTCAGGGGACATGAAGGTCCCAGTCCCAGCAGGAACAGTTGCCTTTGGGCCAACGGTTCCAAGGCCGTTTAGCAGGTTTTAGCTTTCCCTTAGGTGAACCCATGTTTTGAAAAGGTAAACCGTTGTAGTGCTAGAATGAAGCCAAGGTCACACACTCATTTCGCCCATGGTTGTTCTGGTTGTGTTCCATGTCTAAAGACCCCTCCCTCTGAACATCAATAGGTGAATCAGTTCCAAGGGAGACCAGGCCTGACTCACAAGTTGGGACAACTGTGTCTTTACTCATAGAGGGCCAGAAAAATCATTGGGTAAGACAGGGTACTTTAAGCACGCATTCTTACATATGGTATGATGTTTTTTTCTTTCCATGTTAAGAAAAATGAACCATTTAAAACCTTGTTTCCTTTACTCTTAAATCATAGGGATTTTTGTTTTGTTTGGTTTTGTTTTTTAAAGGTAGGAGTGAAAACTATCCAGGTCTATAAATGGTTTTTTAAAAAGTAGTATCTTTTTTATTAGTGTGTGTAGGTTTTAAAAGAACTATAACGAAGCATGCTAACTACATAAATATTACTTTACATAGCATTTTTAATCATTGTGAAAGAAGCCATTTGCTTGTTGGTTCTTGATATTTTTCCCATCTATATTCAGATTAATTAAGAATTAATAGCTATCATCTCACTGAATTGTAGCAAGGAGTTTACATTATAAAAGTTTCACATATAAAATTTTATTCTCTAATAGAAAAAAGGGAAGATACTGAAAATTATTAATGTTTAAAATAGCTATAAAATACATTGCCTGCTCTAAATGGTTGGATAGCTTTACGAGTCCTTCCTATGTCTTCAAATATTCACTTCTAGTAAATATCACAGCCGAAGAGTTCCAAGCGAAGTGCCATACTTTGATTCCATGTTTTCGGAATGATGCGGATAAACCTGGAGATAATTGGTGGGTTGAAAAAGTTCTTCACGTGTCCGTTGATATTATTATTTCCTTCGAAAATCTGAAAGCAAAATATGAGAAGGTCTTTAAAAATGATATCGTGGTTATAAAAACCTTACATATCATTTTCTTTTCTTCTGCAATCTTCGTTCAAGCTGAGGGCATCAAGGAACACAAACAACATCATCGGAGATGGTCTTTGGCCGATTACGAAATCCCATGCCTGACAGACCTCTTTAGGGATTCCACCTCCCAGTGATCTGGGTCAGAAAAACAGAGAGGTCTGACCTCTGACGTGGTGCTGTGAAGTGTCTGGGAAACCATCTCTGCCCTTAGCGCCTCGGTAGCTGCGTGACTTTGGGCCAGTGTCTTATATTCTCTGACTCTTCATGTCCTCACTGGTAAATAATAAAAGTCTACCCCACAGGAGTCGTTATGAAGAGTTTTTAAGTCCGTAAATATGGGACAAGGGCACAGTGAGTGACAGAAATGGTTAATTGTCACTAACATTGAAAATAAAATGCAACCATGGGCTTTTACTGATTCTTTTCGGCAAATGCCTTCTATCCTCAATTGAACAGTGTTTTATGACTTTTTTTTCCTTTTACGTCGCAGCAAGTTCCCCGAGATCTACCCAGAGCAGCAGCTGGGCCACTCTCCGTTCATGGCACCGATGCTTCCTGGGCTGTAAAGACATCCAGGTAAGACACGTAAAACCAGCCAAACCAAACCACCCACCAGACAAGCTGCCCAGGAGTCTAAAGAGAGGGAGAGGTTCAAATGCATTTACCGAGATAAGAGCTGAGCCCATGAGGAGCCTTTGGTAAAGGTCACCCCCTTCTCCTGGGTTGTCCCTCCTATTGGCTCCGGCCTGGTTTCTCTTCCTGGAATATTAGGCTCATCTCCCTGATTTTTCCCTAATAGCATTTTGAAAACTCACGGCTGGGGATTAAGGAGCATAATGGAGTAGTTCATCTCGCAGGAAATTGGGTTCCTCATCGGTTAGGAACCTCATAGTCTCCTGCTTAATAACATGACACAGAAAGCTTTATGGCTGTGGGTATTCGCTCCGTCAACAACAACAAGCTGACCCAAGATAAGCTAATACGATGCTATTTCACAGTGGACGTTCCTCCAGACCCCCGTTATGGACTACGTGTTTGTGTCCCCCTCAAATTCTCAGTATTTCCCAGGGGCTCCATCTCCGCAGAAAGATAGCCTGCGTGGTCTCTGTCCCCTGAGCAGCTCCCTGCGGAACTGGGGTTCAGGCTTCTTAGAGGGGAGGTGCATGTCTGTGCATATCTGTCAAATGCAAGGAGCTGCTTGCAAACGTAAGGTCATCTCTCGCCATAGCAGGATGGGAATAGCTTTGCTGTGGCTTTGTACCTTGTCCACCATGGAGGACCTCTGCCTGTAAGGCTTCCATTCCATCCCCTGGTCACTGTATTGGATGCTGTAGCTCTTCACGTACATCTCGGAGGACAGAGACTTGCAACCCTGTGTTACAATCGCAGTTATCTTCTTGATTTTGAGCAGATCAATTTGTAACCACTGTTGGTTGTTGTTTGCCTGTGAAGATGGTGAGGACACACGAGCAAGGCAGATGTTAAAACCTTCCGTTTTTTAGACCAAGATACTCAGAAATGTGCAGAGCTCAAAAGCCTTTCTTTCCTATCTCATCTCTTAGGATTCTCTGTCCCTTGGAGGACTTCCCTGTTCCTTCTTGTTTGCTGACACAAACGTATATAAAAATTTTACTGGGGTATTTCATATATTGTACAATAATGGTTTACTGGGGCGCCTGGGTGACTCAGTGGGTTAAGCCTCTGCCTTCAGCTCAGGTCATGATCTCGGGGTCCTGGGATCGAGCCCTGCATCGGGCTCTCTGCTCGGCAGGAAGCCTCCTTCCCCCCCTCCTCTGCCTGCCTCTCTGCCTAGTTGTGATCTCTCTCTGTCAAATAAATAAATAAAATCTTTAAAATAAAATAAAAAAGTAAAAATAGAACTACTCTATGATCCAGTAACCACATCACTGGTTGGTTACCCCCCTCCCCCGCAAAAAAACCAATAATGGTTTACTTGTTTGTATTTCTTTGAAGGCCGGGATTTATTATTTATTGTATTTTGTTTCCAGATACTTAGCACAATGCATGGCACACAGTTGGTGTTCAAGGAATATTTGTTGAATGAATAAATGAATCTTACTTGAGAAAAAAATACTAGATTGCTAAATTATCTGTAATATTATTCTCTTAACCAAATTTGTTCAAATGCCGTGATGATATTGCTGATGGGTTATCTGGGAAAGGACTGGACAGTATCCTCTCTCTACTTAACTTCGTTTAGAAAAAGTCCCACTTTTCTTTGCCTTGCTTCTGTCAACTAGGCGGAGTTGTCCAGTTTCTTCTTCTCTGATGTTTCAAACAAATGTAATACCTGAGAGACCTAATAAAGCCGTGACTGGGATCTGACATGGTACAGGAGCTGTTCTGTCTCTGGCCTAATGAAATGCTTAATCATATGTTTGCTGACACATATTTGGAGAAGGAGGGTCACAAGGACTAACTGAGTTTTGAAGCAATCTGAGACCGATTTTCACCCTTGGGAGATTAATCATGCCCCAGAGTCTCAGTCAGTCCTACATGAAATAACAAATATTGATACATTTCTTTAACATCACTTATGTGTACATGTATGTATGTGTATATATTGATACCCAGATATATGTATAATTCATATACTACATGCATTTTTAAAGCAAATTAATTGAATTAAAATTATTACATTAATTAATTTTTGTTAATTTTGTAACAGTCTCTAGTGACATTTGGTGGTTTCTTAGTGTATCTTCAGGCTGTATGTATCCAATCCAGGTTGTACCGGTGACACAGAGGTAGGGATCTAGAGAGATCTGGAGGCATAACAGTCTTTCGTAGGCATAAAACAGGTGGGCGCGCCTCCGTTTGCCTGTGTGCCTGCCTAGGTCCGGCAGAGATTTTTAGCCTCTCTAAAGAGACCTCATAAAGACATTTGATTCTAATAGAAAATTAAGTGAAACAGCTGTGATTTAGAATTCCAGATTTAAAATGATGACCTTAAAAATCAGAATTAGTATTTCATCTTTGAATCCATTATTATATCATGAAGACTAAAAGCAAATGATATACAGAGCAAAATTTTTCAAAAAGCTGTAATACAGGGTAGGGTGACAATTATCTGGGAAAAAACTGGATGACATCCTTTCTCCTTAACTTTTTCTTTTATTATTTTATCATTTTCTTTGTATAATTATAGAAATATAGTATAGTATCACATTATTACTTTTGTTATTTTAATTTCTCTAGGTCTCTGTTTCTCCCTCTACAAAATTGCAAAATGAGGCATTTGGGTGGCTTCCAATGGTGGGAGGACCACTGACCTCTTTATCGGGAGAATGGGCTTCCTGATTCCGCCACCAAACTAAGCTAAAATGCTTTAATCTCCTTCATGTTTAAACTTAAAAGGAAAAGTCTGGACCAGATGCTTAGCAAACCCCTTGCTGTTCTTACATTCTGTGAGACTATGATGGACCAGAAATGAGTTTCAAGACACAGATATCAGTTCCCAAGACTATCTGTAGGAGTCCAAGTTCTTCCATTTTCTCCATTCTCACCCCAACTCCCCTTCCGTTGCTGGCAGCCTAACCTACGGATAGGACCTGGAATTCTACGGAGTCCAGGGAACTGGAACGTGGGTGTCTTAAGGGAGGGACAGAGGAGTATAGAAAAGAGGGAAGGGTTAAGTTTACTGATAGAATTATTCTGAGCTCTGATGCCATTGTGATTTTTTAAGTCAGTTGAAGAGTGAAATAAAAATGTGTCAACTATGAACTGTTACCCTAAAACTAAGTCACTGGAATTATCCAATGGATTATTATTAGGGCAACAGAACTCTCTGGAGGATGCTTATTAAAATTGGGCCACTCTTCTATGACCCTGGTTTTACAGCATTTTGCCATGCCTCTAACTGCCCACAGGAATGTCACAAAGTTCTCAAAAAATAGGAACAAAAAAATTTAAATAGCACTATTAAGAAAATTAAAAGTATTGGGGCGCCTGGCTGGCTCAGTCAGTTAAGCGGCTGCCTTCGGCTTGGGTCATGATCTCAGGATCCTGGGATCGAGCCCCGCGTCAGGCTCCCTGCTCAGCGGGGAGTCTGCTTCTCCCCTTCTCTGCCTGCCTCTTGCCTACTTGTTATCTCTCTCTGTCAAATAAATAAAATCTTTTAAAAAAAATTTTAAAAAAAGAAAATGAAAAGTATTGCTAAATTGTGAAAAACAAAGAAAGTATCACAGATCTAAATCATTTATCACTAATACGAGTTGTCTCAGTTAGGAGCTGGCCAACTCTAGCCCAAGGGCCACATTTGGTCCCCTGCCTGTTTTTGTAAATCAAGTTTTATTGGAACACAGCCCTGCTCATTTATGTACTGTTTATAGCTGTCTTCCTGCTACAAGGGCAGAGGTGCATAGTTATGACTGAGAATGCATGGTTCACAAAGTCTAAAATACTTAATTATCTGGTCCTTTGCGGAGGAAATTTTCCCACCCTTGATAAAAATCAAAACTAGACCAAGAACCATGGAGATGATAAATAATCTCTCTGAGCCAAAGTCAGAGCTAAAGCGATCAAACCAGTAGACATCCTAGATTCTCAGACCTAGGATCACAATTGGCAGAAATGTGAGATTATATTCTGACTTCCCAGGACCCCATGTTTCCCTTAGTGAGGGCCTGTGTTTCCTTCTGGAAGGCTGAGAGAGCTCCATTCACAGGTGTCCTCTACCTTGGCTTGCCAGGCGTTCACACGACCCTGGGCATTGAGACGGGCACGGAAGGGTTCCCAGTAATCTCCCCACCAAGATTTTTTGAATGAGGAAGCTGTAATTTGCTTGTTTTCTATCTTTCCATTTTCCATACCCAGTGGTGCGGAGCATCCTGTCAAGAGAAAAGTAATGAGATTAATTGTGCGCCACCACTATGCCCTGCATGGCGTTTCTCACTTGCAGAGGAGACAAGAAAAAAAGTATCACTACCAAGTCACAACAGAAACAACCATTGCCAACGATGATGTTACTGCCCAAAGGCCAAATCCTGCTCTTAAGCTCTACATGTATTACCAAGCGAGAAAACCAAAGAATAGCAAGAAAAAGTAACCAACACTAACTACCAGAAGAATCAGAAGCTAAATTGGAGCCCGAGAAGTCTGACACATGTTCTGAATATTTAAACCCATTTTCCGCCTTCTGAGAGTCATGGAAACTTCTGTCTTTTCTTTGAGGTAGAAAATACTCCTTCACTATCTATGTATATAAGAATATACCCTGTTTCTCTTTCTAAAGAAAAAGCTACAAAGAAGAAGAAAGAATGAACCCTTGGTCGGCATGTTCAATAGCCTGTTTTCAACCCGTGGAGGGTAATTCATGTGAGGCACCACTGCGAAACTCGCCGAGGTGTGCACTTGCATGTCAGTCCTCAAAGCGGGTCGGTGAACGTGAGAAACACCTAGTGAGTGAGCCCAGCCGACGACCCGTCACAACCATACCATCAGCTCCGCGATGCTTTGTTCTTGTTGGTAAATCATGCTGACATTTTCTTGAAGTGATATCTCTCTCAATGAAAAAAGACTTTTAAAAAAGAAAATCTACAGCTAACGCTGATTATATCAAGAAAATGAAGAGATTTTTTTTAAAAAGTCATGCTTCTTGAATAGAAAATAGATGTTTTGAATAGGTCAACAGTTGAATGTCACATTTTAGTTTGACTCTCTGATCTGAACAAACTACCATTTACAACATATACTATATAGAAAGAAACAAACAGTGACTCTATTTCACCTTTGTTCTATTTAGTGGACTTTTATTATGGCCATTTATGATTACTTGGACTTATTTACACCACTGGTCACTTTATATGCCCTGAAAAACAGCAGCTTGCATAGAAAAAACTTGAGTACCTACAGAGAGCGCCAAACGGAATACAGAGTTCAGTCAAGGTTTCAGGACGTTTGGGGGTGCCAGGGTGGTTCAGTTGCTTAAGCACCCAACTCTTGATTTTAGCTCAGGATCGTGAGATCAAGCCCTGCCTCGGGCTCCCTGCTGAACAGGGAGGCTGCTAAGATTTTCTTTCTGCCTCTCCTTCTGCCCCTCCCTGTCAGCTCGCACTCTCTCTCTCTCTCTCTCTTTAATGAATAAATAAATCTTAAAAAAGATGTTTCAGGAATTGGTAAGTAGTTTAAATCTCAGAAACATTCATTGAGGGCACCTGGGTAGCTCAGTGGGTTAAAACCTCTGCCTTCAGCTCAGGTCGTGATCCCGGGGTCTGGGGATTGAGTCCCACATGGGGCTCTCTGCTTAGCAGGGAGCCTGCTTCTCCATCTCTCTCTGCCTGCCTCTCTGCCTACTTGTGATCTATCAAATAAATAAATAAAATCTTAAAAAAAAAACATTCATCGAACATCTAATACATGCCAGTAATGTTGCTCAGTACTTTCATTAAAGTCTGAGTGTGACCTGTAGGACTCTGGAAGAGTCAGAGCTAGTCTGAGTCTCAGTTCTTATTGAAATAGGCCAATGGGAGTTATTCTAATCGAGGGCCTTACCTTGGAGGGCCATGGCAGTGTCCGCGCCGTCCTGGCACTGTTTGGAGACGGTGCCCGCCCGCTGGCTGGTAGAACCAGTCTTGCTCTAGGTCACAACGTGAATGAGAGTCTGCCTGAGCAGAACCTGTTTCATCAAGGTTTTTTGAGGCACCTCGGTGACTGAATAGAACTAATAATTCTATCCATTCCTCTGTATCTACGAAAGCTTGATTCTCTGACAGGCAGCAAGACAGTAATGCACCTTAGTGTCTTACCGTTAACCTCACAGCCTTGCAGCTCCAACCGAAGGGCCGGTCTGTTATAGGATCTAGTTGGAGAGATCCTAATATATCTAGCCACGATAGGTGGGTCAAACCGATTCTCTTTTATCGTAGAGGCATCTGAATTGCCATCAAAATACTAGAGGAAAAGAGGAAAGCTTAGTTATGGAACAATTCTCTATGAAGTGGTTTTATAATAAAGTTTCAGTTTAATTTAATATCATCATATTAAGTTTTCAGGTGGCCTGAATTAAACCACTTGGTCTTAAGAAACTGGAAATACTTTCACTTCCAGAAGGTGGTGTAGGTGTGCCTCGTCTTGCTCCTTCTGCTAAGTACAACTGAAACACAAGAAGCCACTGAGAGATGAAGAGAAGAAGGCAGACCGGCTAGGGTTCTCGGGACCCAAAGAACAACATGGTAGTCAGTGGGCTCCCTGGGTTTCAGTTTTGTCTCAGATATCCCAGACTGGGGAGTGAAGAAGCCACAACCAGGAAATACCAATGGATACAGACAAAAGAAAGATTCTTTTCTCTAGCCACAGGACCAGGAAAGGGCAGTCCTGAAAGCCAGAGAACATTCAGACAATAACTGCTCAACTTCTAGATAAACATCAGAGAAAACACCATGGCCCCTCCTCCACCCAGAGCCGCAAAGACCCAGTGGGGAGCCGAGACTTCCAAGCCCCTAAGACTGCAATGAGTCACCCCAGCACCCTCACCGGGACTGGATTAGAGAAGGTCCAACAGGAACTCAGGACTTTCATCCCTACGAGTTCCTAATAAGTGTCCCACCGCTGTACATCATGGAGTCTCTCCCATTCCCCCCCAACAGCAAAGAAGAGCGGTCCTCCTTCAGGAGGGACCTTGGACTTGAAGCCCACCTGGCAGGCGTGAGGTGTGCCCCAGCCCCTTTCCTTGCCAGAGCAGTGTCAGAAGGAGCAGTGTCAGAAGGAGGGTAAGAGTAGCAAGACGAAAACCCAGAACAATAACAGACAGAAGCCAACAAAACAGAGCCCGTCCTTTGAAAAGATGGAAAAAGGGGCAAATATCTAGCAAGAATGACAAAGCAAAAAGAGATGCACCTTCACCAATATCAGTAGCGCTGCAGACCCTGCAGACATCAAGAGGGCAGGCCAACACCACCTCCAACTCTATGCACATAAATTCAACAGCTTAGAGGAAATGGATCGGTTAGAAAAACACAATCTCAACTTATCCAACAGGAAATAGATAATGTGCAGAGCCAGTAACTAATAAAGAAACTGTATTCATAATTTAAAAGATTCCTGGAAAAGAAATCTCTAGGCCCACGTTGTTTCTCCGGTGGATTCTACAAATATTTCAAGAATTAACACCAATTCTAGAAATCTCTCCCTGAAAACAGAAGACATGCTTCCCAAATTATTTTATGAAGCCAGTATTACTCTGATATCAAAACCAGAAAAATACATTATAAAAAATAAAACTGCACACCAATATTCCTCATGAATTTAAGGGCAAATGTCTTGAAGTTACGAACTCTGTAACTGTAATCTGTACCCTCTCTCCGAGACGGATTAGTAAGGGCTGTAATTAGAGATTTTCACAATCTGTTCTAAGGTATACTGTAAATAACTTACTACAGAGATACCTACTGATAACACAGACACTGGTCAAATAGTAAGTGATTTGCAGGAAGAATGAAACAGATTCAACGTTCTCAGCGTAGTTACAGCTGACTGAGTCCTTCCGTTCGGAGAGCTCTCTTTGGAAGGGGACTAGGGAGGAAGGGGAGTTGGGGCTGGTACACAGGGGTTTGGGGGAATAATCCTGGCTGAGCTTCCGAAAGAGGGGCAGGGGCCTGTCGCTCGGCAGGCAGGGAGCAGGAGGGAAAGCGCGCTGCCCAGAGCAGAACTGGCACGGACAGAGCTATCTGCTTCCCTTCAGGTACACTGAAACAAACAACAAAATACAATGGAAAAGTCAGTAGAAACAAAACTTCAAGGCCCGTTTTTTAGCGTGAGCTCCTGAAGGGGCAAGACCAGATGTTCTACTCCGCCGTCTGCCGTCTGCCCGTCTGAGCGGCCCGGGTCGCTAGTTTGATCCCGAAGTGAGTTTTTGGTGGAGTTTGGAAGTGTCGTAAGTCAGGCTCACCCTTTACTCTAGTAACGGAGCCATGGTCGCACCACTTGCTTTCCCAAGGCCCTAAGAAAACCATGGGCATTTCTACCTCCCGGAAAGGTCTTTTTTTAAAAGACACGATGACAGGCATAGTCACAGTAGCCTAGGGAGCCCGGGTGAGTCTAGGGAGTGGGAAGGAAACGAGGCGCACAGACCATCACGTTCCTGGTGCTGTTCCCCTTGAAGATCTGCCAGTTGGTGCGGTCGGAGCTGTACGCCACGGAGAACTGAGTGGTGTAGTAGGACTTCAGATACTGCTTGGCCCCTTGAGTCTGGATCCCCGTGAGTACGATTTCCCTCTGCATGTCCACCTGCAACACAGCAAAGTCATCACGGACTGTCCTTGTCAACAAGTCACGTGCTGCTTCCATGATTCCCTGTGCAGCCGGCTTTCTTCAGGACTGACCGCCCGAGGTCTTAGCACTAATAAAATGGCTAGAAACAACCCACATGTGAGCACGGAGGACCTGGGCTTGAATCCAAGTTCAACCACTCACTAGACTTTCGGCACTTCATTAGGCCCGCTCTGCCTTAGCTTTTTCATCTGTAAAAAGGATCTCTAGGCTGTGACTAGCACTAACTAATGGGGTTCGTTTTGAGTATGTAAAGTAGTTAGGGTAGTGCCTAGAACATGCAAGAACAAGGAGAAAGTATTAAATCACCGTCACTTTATTGGTACGGTGCTGTCAATATTAATCAGGTTAATAAGATATACCTGGATCCAAGGGTTAGAGTCAAGTTCTGAAGCGGGTTTCTCCGTGATCCAAGCATTATATGACCCACCATTGTTTAATCTTGCTAATTTGGGTTCCCAATAACCTAAATCCAAAAAAGAAAAAAAATTATTCTGAATTAAAACAAACAGACAACCCAAAAGCATATAATTGGCCATTTCCCAAGTACGTTTAGTCCTAAACCTCCTTAGTCCTTTAGACCTCCGCGGGGTCTTCGGCTAAAGTCAGGAGACCGGGCTGTGGACACCAGGCTTCAGCTACCAGGCTGGTTCACGATGGTGGAATCTTCTTGGCTTCACCCTGAGCTTGGTCAGCTGCCAGCCACCACCCACCCCCTTTCCTGCTACAGGTTATGTTTGTCTTTTCTCAGTTATGTTGATGTGGCTGCTGCCCAGTGTGCTTGCCTGAGGGGAGGACGTGGGAGGGACTATGGGAGCCTCCTGATCCCTTCTAACTGACCTCTTGGTCTTAGGAAGGGTTTTGAGGCAGAGTGAGGAAGTTTGGAAGGAGACCCTGGCACCCAGTGGGTGATCAGCAAAGTCCTTGAATAGATGAATGGTTGAATAGATGAATGGTTGGATAGATGAATGGTTGGATAGATGAATGGTTGGATAGATGAATGGTTGGATAGATGAATGGTTGGATAGATGAATGGTTGGATAGATGAATGGTTGGATAGATGAATGGTTGAATAGATGAATGGTTGGATAGATGAATGGTTGAATAGATGAATGGTTGGATAGATGAATGGTTGGATAGATGAATGGTTGGATAGATGAATGGTTGGATAGATGAATGGTTGGATAGATGAATGGTTGGCACAACCAAGAACCCTGTTCGTGGAGAGAGTAGTATGTGGCCAATAAGGCCTTGTGAATCTGGCTGGAACATTATGTTTGTGATCAAACCTGGAAAGGGCATGAATGGGGAGGGTTTTGGAAATTGGAACATGGTCGTAGAAGTAAGGGATCCCCTCGTTGCTCAATCCCTGCCGAGAGTTTGGACTGCCTGGTTAGAGAGTCCGAGGAGCCCTACCTCTTGGTCTTCCCTGAGACAGACTCTATGGGGACCTTATACATCAGAGAGGATGCTGGCGCCTATTATACACTCCTTCCTCTACCGGATGAGCACCTCATGAGCAAAGCCCAGGGAGGAGCAATGACACACAGATTCGACAGGTAGGGGTTGTCAAGGGTTGTTTTTCAGGCGGTACACTGCACAGTTGTAGGAGATGGCTTCCAAAGACGATGATGCTACCACTCACCCAAATGCTCAGAAGCCTTGATCTGTGAATCAGCTATGATACCAGTGCTTAGTCCCATTGGCATCTTACAATCTAAAAAACAGACAACACACACACACACACACACACAGAACAATGAATAATTTTTGCTTAGAAAATACATATAACTGTGTAAAATCTGCATGGCAGGAGGTCATACCTCTGGTGGGTCAGTCATTTGATCGTTTCACTTCACTTTGTGGCACTGCCTTAAATACATCTGGTCATATTTAGTACTAGTCCTAGCAAGACTAGTGACTGGTGCTAGTCTTTAACAGAAACAGTGACACCCTAGAGGAAAACCACAGAGACCCTAAAATTCAAGTAGTTTTATACAGATTTCCATCTGCTTGTATCTTTTTTTTTTTTAATTTGGATTTGCGTTTTATTTGATGGAGAGAAAGATCACAAGCAGACAGAGAGGCAGGCAGAGAGAGAGAAAGGAGGAAGCAGGCTCCCTGCTGAGCAGAGAGTCCGATGCGGGGCTCGATCCCCGGAACCTGAGACCATGACCTGAGCTGAAGGCAGAGGCTTAACCCACTGAGCCACCCAGGCGCCCCATCTGCTTGTATCTTAAAATAAGTCATTTTACAACCTTAAGTATTACCCTCTGTAAGTCTGTTCTCAAAAGTTGACCTGAAAGTTACAGAGTTATTTATATCCTGATCACAAAAGAAAATGCCAGCCACTGAGATGTCTGGACGATGACACAGAGCTTGAGTATTAAGTACTCAGCAAATATTAAGTAAATGCTGGCTGGCTGGCTGCTGGGTGGATGGGCAGATGGAAATGATTTCTCAAACACTGGAAGGCCAAGTTCAGAGACTATCCCAGTCATGGTTGAATTCCTGGTATCTTTTCCCTCCTCTGGAAAATTTCTTACATTCATTTCCCATGAATCACACATCATGAAGGAAGACACTTTATATTCGTTCCCCAACTGAGAAGAATGCCTTTGGGCTGAAACATGGGGTTTAAGTTTCCTTGAAGACTGAAGTTTGCGGCACCATCAGGCGATGGGTCAGAATAAATCAGTTAGCAGTTAGAATAAAAGCATTATTGCCCCTGTCATGCAGAGTCCCAGAGTTCCATATTTCCAGTCTAAAAATTAGGAATGTTCCAGTAGGTACTGTCCTGCTAAAAGCATCACATGGCTCTTGGACGGTACCTCTGTCTATGATGAGAAACGGTGTTTGCATCCCCGCTCTCTGGTTTTCTCCAACCTCTGTGTCCAGCAGCCACCAGCCAGCTTTTGATGCCTTCATTTCAAGAGTTTTAAATGAACCTAAAACAGAGAGTGAAGGACAACATTACACACCCCAAATGAACAATATTAGTTGACAGCTATCAAAGAATTCTTAAATCCCTGCATCACAAGAGGCTTTGGAAAAGAATTTAAGAATGACCCCTTTCTCTTAGGCAGGACTAGAAGTATAGCAAACAGATAAAAACAAAACAATCACACACACACACACACACACACACATTAGTAAAACAACTTGCCCCAGGACTTTAAAAAATCTCCAGCACCCCTTATAGGACAGAAACTTTCATTTAGCTACATACAAAGCTATAAGCTAACTCATACACAGCACAGCTTCTGAGCCCTAAGGATGAAAATGACCTTGAATGACTCATGACTGGGCCTCGAGAACACTGTGTTTCCTTTCTCTCCCTTCATTAGCTTTTATTTTTTTTTATAAGAAAATTAAAATCAAGCATCTTTCTCCCATGTTTTCAAGTTTTCTATTAAGTTTACGTAGTTGAACAGAGGTGCATGAACTATTTCAGAAGATCACTGAAAGACATGTCTGAAACCTCTGATTATCCACTCTGATATTTAATGCTACCCTTCGCTAGTTAATACTTGAATTCTGCCGACTGTAATTCGTGTCTATTTTCCAGATTGTGAGTGAGAATTAATAGCCTATGGTCATCCTCCACTGTCCAATACAGACCACTTAGATTTGAAGATTTGGACGGGCCAGCCGATTACAGCTTCTCAGTGTTTCTGAAAGGAGGACTGATCTGGCAATTTACATCTGGTGAAAAGTCAGGAATAAGTTTCACCTAATCCTGTCTTGTCTCTGATTTTAATAGAGTGAGTCTTTATAGCTTAATGAATGCACCACAGGCCTGAATGAAACAAACAAGAACACCCTTTCCCCTATCCCGAACCAAACCAGTCCTGTTGGGACTGCTGCGCCCTTCTAAGGCTGACTCACACAGCAACTTCTCCACCCAAAGTACTGGCAAGGGACCTACTGCCCTCACTAGCTTCTCAGAGCATTTGCGGAAGACGGGCTGTTTGTTAAAAATGCAGAGTCCCAGGGCGCCTGGGTGGCTCAGTTGTTAAGCGTCTGCCTTCGACTCAGGTCATGATCACAGGGTTCCGGAATCGAGCCCCGCATCAGGCTCTCTGCTCGGCGGGAAGCCTGCTTCTCCCTCTCCCACTCCCCCTGCTTGTGTTCCCTCTCTGGCTGTGTCTCTCTCTGTCAAAGAAATAAATAAAATCTTTAAAAAAAGGCGAGTCTCTGGCATCTGCTGAAGACCCCAAGATCTACCAGATCAAAGGCTCCAAAAGCAAATCTCTGCCTTAGCGTTTGCATTTTAACCAGCTTCCTAGACTTCCACTGTGCTCAGGACCGTCGCAGAATCATACCCCTACCCACTCCTACGATACACAGGGAGGCCTACAAACCACGCGTACCCAAGAATCCTTTGCGGTGACTGGTATGTTTAAGCCTTTTCATTATTCAGGCGGCATTAGCCCCTGTGGTGCTGCAAAGGGCGCACACCTTAGCTGCCTTTTTCGCACTCGGTATGCAGTCTGGGGGTGTGTGTCTGCCCAGCATCTATGCCAGAACCCATGCCCGACCCTCAGGAAGTAACACCCAGGAGGGAATGAGGGCCAGCGACGGCTCCCCTAGCCGGTTTCCACCAGGGACCTCTTTTCCTCGTGCGGGTCTTTACCGGGCAGCAGGGGCCAGACCCCCAGCTGCTGCCGTCGAGTGCCGTTTTCCAGCAAGGTCTGGCCGTGAAAGTGAACCACGTGGATGTCTCGGGAGCTGCCCATGTTCAGCAGGTGTAGCCTCACCCACTCTTGCTCGAACATTCGCAGGCCGGGCAAGTTGTAGATCATCCCATTAATGGCTGAGAGGACAGAGAGTCGCAATCCGTTAGACATCTGTGTACGCCAGCAGAGACGCTGCCGAAGGGCTCCGAGGCCTCCCACCTCACTACCCATCTTCCTACCTGCCTGCCCAGGCATACGGTAAGGACCCCTGTGTACCCTGATATCAGGGAGAGGCTGAAACGGGACCCCCGCTCCCCCCAATGTCGGCCTCCAGCGGCTTCCTACGGAGCGGACCACTTTCCACCCCGCACCTCACACTTGCCCTGCTCTCTGTTTCCTTGACCTTTACAGGGTGGGTTTGCCGGTGCTACAAGAACAGGAAGACGGCAAGAGCCAGAGAAGTGAACTCCAGTGGCCGGAGGAAAGAGAGTGAGGGGATACACAGCTCGTCACCCTGAGGCCTCCTAAATCGGAGAGGGCTCCGAGCAAATCTGGGAATGCGGACGACCGAGGTCCCTGTTTGCTCTCTCATTCCTGTGAGAGCTCCTCGGCTCCCTTTCCCAGTGTAAATGTCTAGGGCTCTCGGGCTTCACCCGCTCTCTGCTCCGTGAAACGTATGTGAGTGTGTGTACATGTGCGCATGTGTGTGCACACTGGCTTTTGGTTGGTGGGATGGTGGGTTGGGTTTGTTCTCAAAGTAGCTCCCGTGTTGGCTTTCAGACCTTCTCTAGCTCCTCCATGTGCCCACCCCCTGCCGGGGACAGCAGCCCGCAGCTGTCTAAGGACCTGGTGCGGGTCGAGGCTCCTGAGTCCTCAGAAGCACGTCCTGTCTAATCTCATGAAGACCTAGAGTCACCCGGGGTGATTCCGTGCAGAGATGGGATCAAAGTCAGAGGAAAATACCATGAAACTCATGGGAGTTTTTGACTTCTGAAGAGGCACGTCTCCAAGGCCTAAGGGACTGGGCCTTCTTTTCATAGTACCAGCTCTTCTTTTCGTCAAAGATCATAAAAAGTAACACGAATTCTCTCATATCCATGGGCGTGTTGCTCTTATCAAGGACTCCTTTTTCACAGATCAGAAGGGGACCTATCAAGCCAGAATGGATGTCTTTTTCCTGGAAGACAGTAGGAGGAAAATGCACAGATTTTCTCTTTCTCAGGATTTCCTTTGCTCTTCTGGCCATCACTGATTATGTAGAAAAGGAAACCTCAGGGGCTCTGAATTTGAAGTTTATAAATGAAGAGCTCATTAAGCCTGGGTATCTCCGATCATCGGATCCCGCGGCACTCATAGTCCCTTCCTCTGGTTCGTCCTTTATCTCAGCATGGCAGTAATGATAGTATCAATGACAGTATCAATGCCATTTAATTACCATTTATTGAGCATCTACTATTATAGCAAATATTTTGCTGGTAGTATCTTATTTAATTCAGAAAACACTCCTGTAAACGAAAAATAAGCTCACTTATTAAATAGACATTACCAAGTGCCTACTGTGCGCTATCCACTGTTTCCCCATTTTTAACTTTAGAAACTGAGGTTGAGAGAAGTCAAGTAACTTTGCCAGGCCCACCCAGTAAGCGACAGGATAGGGACTGAAATCGAAGTCTGCGCTGTCTCTCTAGCAAGCCCACCCAAAATGAAGGCATCTCGACTTTGCAGCTCTTTCATAAAGAAAGAGCAAAACAAAGCTAGTACTTGCACAAGGAAATTGCAAAAACACGTCTTCCTCTGCAAAGTAGTCACTCTGCCTGGGCTCAACCATTACCATACCCCTTCCTCCTCTCCACGGAGCACATGCTTCTTTCTCTCTCACGGTCTTCTGAAGCCAAGTTGTGACAGACTGTTGACCAGAACCCTTACAAATTCCTCATGGAAAGCAAGACATTTAAGGAGAAATTATCTTGACCCTTCCATCTGGTGGACTCAGGTTAGAAGGTTAGGCGAATGACAAAAACTTTCAATGGATGTACCTACCGGGTTCACTGCTGAGTAGTAAGCCCAGGCCCGGCAGGCAGAGCCGGGACTCTCCGGTCCGGATCGGGTGGTGGCGTGCCAGACGTACGTGTAACTGCTGTTTGGCTGAACAGCATTATCTTCCTTGAACCACTCAGGAGAGTCATCTTCGTAAGTCTTTCCCTCTGATGACTTTTCGTAGGAAAGCCCGTGGGCATGAAGGGAATATGGTCTGGATGCTAAATTTTTGAAACGAACCTAGAAAAAAGAATGACCCACAAATGTACTAAGTCCAACAAAAATCCAAATTAAAAAAAATGTCAGTATTATACGCCCAAGCAGATGGGCAGTTCTTAAATGAGACCTACGCATCTATACAGTGAGATATGTTAACTGCCTACAAGTACAAAGTAACCTATATATTACTTCATCTAATCTTTACAACATCCCGTGAGATAGGGCCCAAGCAGTTTACCCTAGGAACACCAATATGTTTGTTCTTAGGCTGTAAAGCAAGTGTTTGGCGCACGTGACGTGACCACAGCAGGTGCCGTAGATCTGAAGATGAATGAGCTTTGGTCTTGCTCACAGTAAGTCTCCAACCTCCTGGTGAAGAGGCAGCTGCACGTGTGGATTGATGTTAAAGTCCTGGGACCAAAAGGCCATAACCGAAGTATGAATGGGGTTAGACGGGAATGTCTGAAAGGAGCAATTCGGCTGAATGTGCAGGAGAAAGTTTCTTGGAGAAAACAGAATTGGCCCTTACAGAAGAAACAGGAGCTCCGCAGAGGAAGAAATAAAATCATGAGATCACTTTTTTTTCTTTTCTTTCTTTTTTTTTTGAGATCATTTCTTTTAAGATTATCAAATCACTTGGCAAACAGCCTCTGAAAAGAAGTGTAACAATTTGTTAACTTTGGAAAATAAATTACCTATAGCCCTCCTGCCCCTTCCACTGTTACAAAGCCTCTGGTGCTTGTGGAAATTTCCGTGATGATCTTAGCAACGCTCACGAGATGACTTACTTGGATGACATCATCCACTTCAGCTCTAATAATAGGACCAAGAATGCCGAGATGCTCTTCATACTCCCCCGAAGGATCACGTTTGGTGAAAGTGCTATCGAGGTACTTCCGAAAGACCACTTTCTTGTATATGGTGTTCTCTGGGTCATCATCGACGTCCTCACTGAAATAATAACAAGAATAGTATTTGTTTCAAGGAGCAAATGAAAGACTGTTCAAAGAATCGGGGGAATGATCCCTGTTTCTGAGTATAGTATCTAGCATGGATATTTAATTAGTACTCAAGGAGCAAATGAATGAAAACATGAGTAAAAACTTAAGCCAATAAATATTCTTCAGATCCCAACTCACATATCATTTCCTAGGTAAGTCTTCCTATAAACCTTTATAGGTCAAATCTGTCTATGTTATTCCGTAAGTTTCTATAGTATTGCTATAACATATATTCCTGTATATTCCTGTATATTCCTGTAGTACTCTTAAATTTCTTTAGTATATATAGTAAATTATCTTATTTGTTTCTTTGTTTTTTTAATATGTCATTTACTTGTGAGATTATCTATTAGAATCTGACTCTAATACTAGAGTGAAAACACCATGAGGTCAGGGATCATGTCTAATTTGCTCATTCTTTTATTTCTAGTATCTAGCAAGTTATCCAACGCATAGTGGGGACTTGATAGATTTTTATTTAATGCATTAGTGAATGAACAAATATAACCACATATTCACCTAGCAGATTTTAGTATCAGAAGCAGCCAGGGCTTAGGGCTGTCGGATGTCAACGATCACCTCTGTGAAGGCCACTAGGTGGCTGGGAGTTTTATACTCTGTCTTCCTTCCTGTCTTCTTACCCTACTGACCCCATCCTTCCAGACCCTAAGCGTAACAGAGTTTCACAGAACACATGGGGACAAACAAAGCCACTTTGACGGCCATATGCATGGCTTGCATGTTTGGAATGGTATATAAGATTTTGAAGGAACTGGTTCTATCCCTTTCCACTTTGGAAAGGCCCTAAATCTTACTCCTTCAGAGTCTCTCTTCGAAATCCCTAAATAACTATTTATTCTCACATGACAATGGGTACTAGGTTTAAATAGGAAGTCATGGGAAAATGTGTTTTATTTTTATTGGGGGGGGTAGGAAGAGCAGAGGGAGAAAGAGAGAGAGAATCTTAAGCAGGCGCCACACCCAACATGGAGCCCGATGCGGGGCTCAATCTCACAACCTTGAGATCATGACCTGAGCTGCAATCAAGAGTTGGAAGCTTAATCAACTGAGCCACCCAGGCATCCCCAAAATATGTTTTAAACTAACTGAATTCTAACATGGAAATGCCAGCACCAGATTAATGAAATAATTTCTTTAAGCCATACCAGGCACTGTGTTTGCTTACTCTAATTACACTCTGGCTTTTGGCTTTTACTGTACCTGTCAGCTTTTGGAAAAGCTATATTTAGACTGTTTAAGCATGGTCACCATGCTGTGTCCCTGAGAATCTGCAGCTAACTAAGCCTTGCCCCTTGTCCCTCCCTCTCTTCTTTCTCTATATTGTCATCTCAGAATACAGAGTCCACCTCATTATGGCTTTCCATCCTTAAACAGAACTGAATTGAAACTTTTAGAAATGTCTATGGATCCCTTAGAAACTCTCTGTCGTAGTTAGGCCACTTGCAAAATTGCATGAACTCCTTCAACTCTGTGGTTGAAGAGTAACTAGAATCCTGAAAGTTTAAATCTGAAGAGGATGTTTGGGGCCATTCAGTTGGGGGCCATTTCATTAAAAAATGAAAGTAACGGGGTCCAGGAAAGGAGCTCATATATTCTAGGAAACCAGGAATGGCTTAAAACTTCTGAAGTTTTGGGGAGCCTGGGTGGCTCAGTGGGTTAAGCCTCTGCCTTCGGCTCAGGTCAGGATCTCAGGGTCCTGGGATCAAGCCCCGCATCGGGCTTTCTGCTCAGTGGGGAGCCTGCTTCTCTCTCTCTGCCTGCCTCTCTGCCTACTTGTGATCTCTGTCTGTCAAATAAATAAATAAAATCTTTTAAAAAAATAAAAATAAATAAAAGGAGAAAATTTGGCCAACCTTTGAGCAAACTTTGCATAATCCCAGGATATTTCTTCAGCAGCAATGTAATAATATTTTCTGTTTCCACTGTTGCTGCGGAGGTACCACGCTGCGATGCTGTCAGGATTTCTGGAGGAGTTAATATCTGTCCTAGTATCAGTTTGGTAAGGGTCATCATAGGCCACAAAATCAATTTCAGCCGCATATTCTTCACTGCTCTCTTCCTTCTGCCTTGGAATAATCTCAATATAATCTCCATCATTTGCACTGAGGCCTATTACAACTGGTGGGTTAAGTTCTCTTGGCATAAAAGTGTTATTTAGGGTAGGAGATGGCACCTGACCAATGTCTGGATGAGGGGAAGCCTGACCAAATTCTGGAAGAAGCAATGACTGAGTAGATTCAGAGGTGTAGGATGTCTGATCAAGGTCTGGAGGAAGTGATGTATCTAGATCAGGAGGAAGGGCCGTTTGACTAATGTCTGGAGAGAGAGTTGCCTGATTGAGGTCTGGGTAAAGGAGCATCTGATCGAGGTCTGGAAAAAGGGTTGTCTGGCTGATGTCTGATGAGAGAGTCTCCTGGTCGAGGTCTGGAGAAAAGGGTATCTGGCTGAGGTCTGGGGAAAGTGTTGTCTGGTCAAGGTCTGAAGAAAAGCTGGTCTGGTCAAGGTCTGGGGAGAGTGTTGTCTGGTCGAGGTCTGGAGAAAAGGTTGCCTTGTCAGGGTCTGGAGAAAAGGTTGCCTTGTCAGGGTCTGGAGAAAAGGTTGCCTGGTCGAGGTCTGGAGAAAAGGTTGCCTGGTCGAGGTCTGGAGAAAAGGTTGCCTGGTCGAGGTCTGGAGAAAAGGGTGCCTGGTCGAGGTCTGGAGAAAAGTTTGCCTGGTCGAGGTCTGGAGAAAAGTTTGTCTGGATGAGCTCTGGAGAAAAGTTTGTATGGTCAAAGTCTGGGGAAAGGGTTGTCTTGCTGAGGTCTGGGGACAGGGTTGTCCGGCTGAGGTCTGGAGAAAAGGTTGTATGGTCAAGATCTGGGGAAATGGTTAGTTGACTGAGACCTGTAGAGAGAGCTGCCTGCCAGGCTTCAGGTTCCAAAGAAGGGAACATTTGATCAATGTCAGTAGGGAATGACTTTTTTCTTAGGTCATAGTCAAGCATCTGGCCAGACTCTGGAGGAGATGTGTGGCTAGAGTCTGTAGTGGAGTGTATTTGATCAGACTCTTGAATAGGAAATGTCTGATAGTGTTCTTCTGGGGGTATTGTCTGATAAAGATCTAAAGGGGAGCTCGTCTGACTGGTGTCATTTGGGGCATTGTGATTATGGTCAGGAAGTGAGGCTAACAGGCTCAGATTCACAGAGGGGAATGTCCGGTTGAGGTCTGTGGGAAAAGATGTTTCATCAGATTTATGGGGTAACAATGAATGATCAAGTCTCCTGCCTGAAAATGTGATATTGATGTTTCCTCTCAGAGGGTGGAAGCCCCTTGGAGATAGAGGAATATGGTCTGCAGACTTCACTTTTTTCTTTTTTCGTGTTTTAATGAAAAAAGGGATTTTCTCCAATCCACTGTTTCCTCCGTCCTGTTTTACTTGTAGAGATTTATTTCTAATTCCAGAAAATCTGGGGTGGTCACTCTGCTTTCTGTGCTTTTTTATGAGAGGGATGTTTTCTCCCCAAGTCCCCGAGGCATTCCGGGGGCTGTCCAGCAGCTTATCAACAGCCATGTCTTCATCAGCATCTGGAACTATTTCATAACTACCTTTCTCAGACACCACATGCCACTTCCCATTCACAATCTTGGATGGATTCTTTTGCTTTAAGAGTAACGGATCACTGGGAAGGTCTTCCCAGGGTCCCATTCTAGAAGGAGAAGAATTGCCTTGGCTTAAGTATCTCCCAGTTTTTTGTGCTGAAAACCCCACTTGGGGGAACCTGTGCTTTGCTGTATGCTCGCTTCCCTTCTTGGATCCTTTATGCTTAGCATGTTCTTGACCCCTGAATCCTTCTGCATCAAATGGAAGTAGGCTTATCCCTGTGATGTCTGGCTGTAGAGGATCCTCTACAGAGTCCTCAGAATAAGGGCTGGAATGTTCTGCTGTTGAACGGTTGAGAGCTGAGTTCTTGTCTAAGCCAATGTGTCCCAGAGAGGGACCAGCCATGGTGGCTGCTGGGTGAGGAAGAGTTTTCTGAGGTTTCGCAAAGTTATAGACAGTAAACCTGCTAATGTTACTTAGAGAAGAAGAATTTGAACTAAGAGCTGTATCAGTACTCGGAGGAATGAATTCAGAATTGTTCTCCAGAGCTAGGGCAGTAAGATTAAACTCCTCTTCCTCCTGATTAAGTGAGGAATTTCTGAATGACCTAATTCCCAACCATGAAGCCAGGCTGTTCTGGTAATCATCGTCATCATCAACCTCTTCACCCCTGTTTTCTGAAGAATCACGCATTTTCCGTGTAGTCATGCCTGTAGATGCTGGAGGTCCGTAGATAATCTCATATGAGTCTTCGTAATCATCCCGGATACATTTAACATCCCTGAATCTCAACCTTAGGTTTTTGTTTCTTGGATTGGAATTTATTGTCGTTAACATCCAAGTTCCTATAGAAGAGAGACAGAGAAAACAGCTCTAAGCCCAGAGAAAGATATAAAAACCCTAGGTCCATTGTGGCAGATAATTTTCAACAAACTTCAGGTGGGGGTTAACAAGTGTGGTCTGTGGGTCCCCACTGATCTGAGAACTGTTGATCATCTGTAGTCACATAAGGAGAGAAGTTGGGTGTAAGGTGTTTAGGAAACTGTTCAGCAAATTGACATTGCTATGCGCCCAATGTGAGATGTGATCAGTGCCCTTATCTCATGTAACAATATAGACTGAAAGTACTGGTCAGTGAGGGAGAAAACTCTTAGCACAGATAGTTTAAGAGTCACTATTCTAGAATATATTTAAAAAGGAAAAGGTTAAAAATAAAGTAGGCTTTAACTATCATAAACATCTTGTTGGCTGCACATCTCGTTTGAAAACTGGACTGTTGGGGAGAATGATGTAAGATGTATTTCTAAGCAATGAATGACTCAAGTGATTCGAAGGCAATTTCGAATCTCGTTGAAATGGTATTATTTTCTGACATACAGATTTCCCGGGGAGTCTCCAACAGTTACCACTTGCTGACTGTCTGCTGAGTGCTAGGCATTTGGTACATATGACAATTCATGGTCAAAGCAACCCTGTAAAGTGTGATTGTGTTTTGGAGATGAATACGGGAAGCTCAGTGAGGTTGAGGAACATGTCCAAGGTTACACAGACACTGAGTCCCCGAGCACATCCAAGGAGCTCCAAACCCCAGCCTCCGAGGTACTATACCCGATGATCACTAACTAACCCACAATGGCGTGGCTAGCCCTAGAAATGGAAAAGACTGTTTTGATCAAAGAATGCTCTTTTGTGGCTGAACGTTCATGCCTCCTCCTCAAAGTTACACCTTATCCTTTTGCTGTGGCGTCTTTCCTTCTCACTTAGCCCAGAGAAGGATGAATGGAACCCACATGAAAGGACTGGACCCATTTAAGTAATTAATTCCCCAAAGAGAAATCACAAGAAGTACTGAAAGGAAAGCCTGTAGGGGATCAGAAAGATAAATGGAGGAACTGTGGTAGCTTGGGAAGCTGTAGCAGACCTTTATAGATCAGAGGTTCCTCTCCAAGTGTCCAGGCTCTTACCAACATTATCCATGGTGACGGTCACAGATTCCCCACGCATGGGGAAGAGCGTCAAGGTGTCCTCATGTCTCTTTCCATAGATGAATGAGTGCCCAGTGAAGTGAATGGTCAAAATGTCATCCTGGGTCCCTACACTGCAGAAGTGCCACTGGACGGTGTCGTCAAAGCAGAATCCGAGTGTGGGTATACTCTCAGGGACATAGCCATTGATCGCTGGGAAGAGGAAAATCCAGTAACATGCAAGCCTCCGCCAACAAAAGGACATGTGTCAAATTATACCTTCGATTAATGTCCCAATATTAATTTGGTTGTAGCAAAGCAGTGTTATGATAAGCGTCACCAGCCTGTCTCACATGTGACTACATCAAACTCCGACTTCCCAGATGAGAACTTATTTCCCCTACGTTAGCCGAGGGAGAAGTATCAGGAAAAAGACAAAGGTTTTCATTCCCGTTGACTTACTCATTCATTTGCCAAGTGTGTATCACATGCTCTGTTTTCCACATTCTGCTTTTAAAGATAGTCTAAACCTCAACTTACAATATTATCTACAACGAGTCTACCTGGAAGAAAAGCATAATGTAAGAAATTCACCCTGACACGTTGGTTAGTAAGAGATCGTGTCCCTCACAGGCAGGCAGATTTAGCACATTTTGCAGTGTTAATTACACCCTCTTAACATTGAGATAATCTATAGTTTTTTTTTTTTAAGATTTTATTTATTTATATGACAGAGAGAGATCACAAGTAGGCAGACAGGCAGGCAGAGAGAGAGAGAAGAGAGAGAGGGAAGCAGGCTCCCCACTGAGCAGAGAGCCCGATGTGGGGCTCAATCCCAGGACCCGGAGATCATGACCTGAGCTGAAGGCAGAGGCTTTAACCCACTGAGCCACCCAGGCGCCCCGAGATAATCTATAGTTTTTATGCAAGTATTGAGTTCGCACATTTTTATTATTTTTCAAAGGGACACAGGGTTAGGCAGTATCTCTATTTACTTAGGTTCTAAGCCTGGAGCTAAATCTCAGGTGTGATTTCTGTCAGGGCAGCGCCCACCTCTGCCTGTACTGCCACTCTGGCCCGGATACTAGGGTGATGCCTGGCACCAGGGGGCACTTAATGGCATAATACGTTTTTAATTTGTATTTCATTCGGGAGGCTCTTCTAAATGGTCTCTAGCTGTCTTGTCTGATACAGCGGCCGCTGACTACAAGTGGCTACTTGTCTCCACCTGAAATGTGGATAATCTGGATTGAGATGTGCTCTAAGTGTAAAATACACACCAGATTGCAGAGACCTAGTATGAAATAAAGAAAGCCAATTGCATCCATTTTTATATCGGTTATATGTTGAAATGATAATATTTGGGATACAGTTCACTATAAGTTTTCATATGGCTACTGGAAATTTTAAAATCATATTTGTGGCTCATGCAGAATCTCTAATGGATAACACTAGCCTAAAACTACGACAGATTCACTGCCAAAAATGAAATTATGCAAAGAAAGCTGAGTAACTCCCTGTTTGGAATTATTTTCAGGACACCTGCCAGTTCTGAGAATTCCAATCATTCATATCAGAGAAGTGATCATAATGGCTCTTGACTCTGAGGAACAGTGGTGGGGACCCTGACCCCCGTGGCAAAGTTTGCTTTTAGCAGGCTTAGTGCGATTTCTCTCAGACGTCTCACAGCAGTGGCTTTAGGCGCTGGGGTTGAAAACCACAGCAAATGCCAGAACTTTGGCTCAGGGCATTCCTTCTGTTCTGAACTTCCTACCTCTCACTTCAAACCTCTTCATGGACTGGCTTTTTAAGATTCTGGCTCCCCATCTGCATTTTGCCTTCGTTTGACGTGACCCCCCGGCTGTGGATTACTTACCTTGTTTCTGCTCCGGCCACGGAGCCCGTTCAGCTTGTCCGCAGTCTAAAACCCCACGTACCACTGACAAAGGCCTGGAGCCCCCCCATCTCACCCTGTTCCTCCGGAGCGGAGGAGCCCAGAGCATGTGCACATTTGGAGCTTGAGACCAAGACGACTTCCTAAGGAGGACAAGCTTTTGGCCTCTGCTCGTAGGATGGCTGCTCTGGTATTCCCCAGTAACTTCATCACCAAATGTCTGGGTGGCGAGTGAGGATAGGAGGCGAGTGAATTCTAACCCGTGCCTCTGCCTTCATGCACAGTCATCCTTCAAGCATGGGAGGGAAAAACCGATGGACAGAAGCAGTGACGGGACTTACTGCTCATGATGTTTGATTCATAAAACTTGGGGTCGTCACGTTTCACCTTGTCGGGATTTTCACAGAACTTGTTGATGTTGTCCTCAATGTACCAGCTCTTGTTCTCGTCGAACACAGCAAACACGGCCTGCTGCTCGATGTCTGCTGCCCTCTGGAGGGGAAAAGTGCCCTGTTCAGTGATTAACGTCCCAGTAGCGGACCCACAGCACTGAGTTCTTCTCGGAAACCAAAGAGGCACAGTCTCGGGGCCACCGCAGCCACGAAGTCTGGTATTTACGGCAGCCCATTTTGTACGAAGCCTTTGTTAGAGCCCAAGGTAATTTGCAAGGACAAACAGAGCAGATCAGAAAATTCAGAGACTCAAACATCCTAATAGAAAAATGCTATCTCCTCATGGCAGCTGTAATTGTTTTATTTCTCGGAGTGGATACCTTTCCACCCGGATGACTGACTAGACATGCTCCACTCAATTGCAAGGAGAAAACAGAAGGTTGCAATAGGAAAGCTTTCTACCTCTCCCTACCTGTTTCCTTTCCTGGCTCAATAAATTAAGGTCTTTCAGAGGTCCATTTCTGATTTTTCCAGGCATTTATTTATTGTGCATGCCTTAGGATGAACTTCTTTGATTATAGCTTAACCTGACTGGGAATTTTAAGTTAATAATATGGGACTATTATTTTCCAGTGAAGATCCATATCTTTGTTGTATCTCGATCATTTAGTCTCACTAGAGACGGACCATTGTCTGGGTCCATCCTCACCAGATTTTATGTCTCCAAAGTATGATCTCTCATTTCTCCCTGGTCCAGGTCTCTAAAGAGAACAAGGATTGGTAAGGAGCTTTACACTTTTACAAGGTGGCATCTTGTTGAGCCCCGAAACAAACATGTAAAAATTTTTAGGAGGGTATTACCCATTTAATAAAGGAAGAAATGAAGAGAGGCTAAGTGGCTTGCTGATGACACACAGAAGACCTGGAATTTCAAACTGAAAAATGTGGTGTCACGTTGCAGAACTGCCTTCTAGAGTGAGAATTAGATGAAAATAGACGCAAAAAAAAAAGGAGTCAATGTCCCATTTGCGTTAAAGAGGGCAACATAGTGTCCTGTTCTCTGGAAGGTGAAGCCCCACTATTTAGCCAGGAGACCCAATCTGTTCCAGCCACAACAAGTTCCTGGGATCTCTGCAAGTTCAGTGTGCGGACAGGATACCTGTATGCCCCGTTTGTCGAGGGACCGGCTCTTGCAAATGAGGAGGAGGCCGATCAGCCCCGACGCGATGTCCCTGGTGACGTCCACGTTGCTGTAATAGGGCCTGGTTAGGCACTGCGCGTCCTGTTCCGTGGGCTCGTCGGACTCCAGGATGTTCCACTTGTAAGTGTGCGTTTCCCCCGGCCGGACGGCCCTGACCATGGTCCTGTTGTCTGAAAGAGGAGAGTCGGGCTGTTCATTTTCCCATGGTCACGTGGAGCCGCGAGCCCGGAGCGGCAGGACCGAGCCCGGGTGGGACGGCGCCCGCAGAGGTCGCCGCTAGAGGCCGCCCTGGCACCGCGGGTGGCGGTCGGGGGCCCCGTGTCCCAGGTGAACCGGTTAGGGCCGCAGTGCGGAACGGGGGCAACCGCACTGTGCGGTCGTGTCGCTGAGCCGGGGCAGGGCAGGGACGGCAGCTGCCCTCGGCGGACCCCGTCCACACCTGAAGCGACGGGCGCGTTGGCCTCGTCGTCGTGCGGGGAGAAGGTCACTCCGTGCGGGTAAATGCTGTAGACGCGGCTGGCCATGTTCTTGAACACGATCTACAAAGCAACGCAGACTCGTTATTGCGGGACTTCGGTCCGGTGGTGAGAACCGCGCGGCGCCCGGAGGGGCCTGCGCGCCTGCCCGGGGCCGCGACCTCTCCCGGCACCGGCCCGACCGGCGGAGACTGTTCCACCCCGTGGAGAGGGGTGACGTCTGCCCTTGGAAGGGACGTTTCCCACAACATATCGCTTTCTAGTCCGACCTCTGGTCCCCGTCCCCTCCTCCGGTTGGACCACAGGCGCCTTCAGCTCTGCTCCTCCTCTTGAGCCGGCGATGCCCTCGGCCTGGCAGATCCCCTGGGACCCTGTCCTTGGTGGCCTTTTCTGAGGGGCACCCAGAGGGCCACCAGGTAGAGTCACCCTTGCTAGAAAGCACGGGAGAGCTCAGCCAGGAGGGAAGGGAGAGAAGAACAGAGAAAGGCTGCGTTCTCTCTCGAGTGGGTTTAACCGAACAAAAATGCCTTGTCCCTTGGGTGCGGACCAAGCGGCGAGGGGAGGAGCAGTGTCTCCACGGGGTCCCAGCCCGGACGAGAACTTCTCTCACCTTCCGAGGGCGGACTGCCTAAGCACTTGGACCCCCTGCATCTGTAGATTAAGGTAGAATCTTGCCAACGTTTGCAACCTTCACTTTGCTGCTGCCCAGCGCCCACCAAAAGCACTGGGATGGGACACACTTTTAAGGAAAGTTGTCTGAAGAACACTCAGTGTTGGTGAGTCATGTTAAACTTACCCCCATCAGAGGCCAGTCGGGGCACAGTGGTGACTCGTTTACACTCAGCCGTATTTACTGTTCTGTTCTCAGCTCTAATGACAAACATTATTTTACAAAGCTATGTGGCTGATTAATTCGTTCATTTAAGATTTATTTCTGTATTTGAGAGAGAGAGAGTGGACACGTGGTGCAGGAGGGGCAAGGGGGAGAGGGTCTCAAGCCGACTCCCCGCGGAGCATGCAGCCAGAGGCAGGGCTCCGTCTCCGACCCTGAGATCGGGACCTGAGCCGAAGTCGAGTCGGATGCTCAACCGGCTGAGCCGCCCAGGCGCGCCCGCAACTTATTTATTGTACCAGTTGTAGGGATGCTATCAAGGACACCGCCCGCTGTGTTATACAGCATCCTCTTTTTAAGGATCCATGGGGGAAACTGGTCTCAGTATCAAGGGGAATTATGTTTTGTTTATGACGTCTGTGAACCTTGCCCTACATATTTTACTCCGATGCTATAGGAAACTTTGGACAAAATTTGTAGGCGACCTTATGGAAGCATATGGTGTGCTGTGACTTGTGTAAGACTGATGAATCACAGACCTGTGCCCCTGAAACAAATAACACATTCTATGTTCATAAAAATAACTAAAAAAAAAAAGATTGAGAAAGATTTAAAAAAAAGCAGCGCATGGCATGTGTATACTTATACATGGCTTTATTTTCTTTGTCCCAGTGTCCTCCTTCACCTCGATTACATTGGCTCTTTGTTTTATTCCTTTATAATTTGATAAATTGTCTCAGATTCTCTGTATTATGAGGTAGGCTATAAATCAGAGCAAATACTACAAAGAAACTAAAGTTGCATTTGAATTAAAAACTACATGGACATATTTTTCTTTTTAATACAAAGAACCAGTGCTTATAAACTGTCTTTCCTATTTAATTTCTCCCATGGTTCTACATTTCTGTTACTTACTTTGAGTGTGTCTCTGACCTGGGCTCTGATAATCGGGCCCAAGATCCCATCTTCTTTGGTATTATCATGCTCCATACGTTTAGTGAAAGATTCATCTTGATACTGTTTGTAGACAACCTTCTTATAATGTTTTCCAATTTGGTTTGAGAAATTATCCAAATGCAGAGATCTGTATTTTCTTAAAGTGAAATGAATTTTTAGAAAAATTAAACCATCTGCTCAAGTAAAGACCCCTTACAATTTTGAAACTCTTTGCGTTTAGAAGTTCTGCTCTTGGATTAGCTAAAAATGCTAGTTTTCTAAAAAATAAAATTCATAATGTGGTTTGCAAAGTCCCAATATCTGCTCTTTAGCTGGAAAACTGGAAACCTTTGTGTCCTGCAACACTGACAAAGTTGCAGGCACGGTTAGAAACAGCTACTTAGAACTTCCTGTCACTCTGGTCACTAGAAAGACCTTAGATGTCTCTGGGAAAATGTCTATCCAAAAGAAAGGAGAGGACCTACTGTGATTTTTCTCAAATCTTCGTTATCACTTAATTTATGGTAACTTTATTGACTTCCCAGATATTTCTCGATCTCTAAAAGTTATGTCCCCACACCGGGAAGCTTTGACTATCTTCAACAGTCAGAGTTCCATGCTAACATCCATCTACTCCAAGTGCCGACTGAAAAGCAACCACCGCCACTCATCTTCTGTAGCAACTCGATACAAGACTTGGGGCTGCAACAAGAACCACTTTCCCTCTTGGTCCTCTTTATTGCCTAAGTTTGCAAGAACAGAAGTTCTGTGATAGAATTTACTCATTTTCTGCATATATTTTGCACAATAAAAGGCACACACTATTGCCAGAGTCCTGGAATCTTACTCAGTTCCAGCAATTAGTATTATATAATCTTGAGCAAGTTCCTTTTTTGCTCTTTTTCTCAGTCAAATTTTTTGAATAGCAAATACATTCAAATGATTTTGATTACAGAAGAGAGCTCTCACTCACATATTTTTCCCATCAACCCCACCTCCCTGACTGTCCCTGTATATTCTAAACATTCCCTTGCATTAATTTCATATGTATCATTCCAGAGCATCTTTACGCACAAATATGGAAATGTTACTTGCAAATATAAATATTCTTACACTCTCATTCCTTTAAGAAAAGGCACCTTGACTTTTTTTTTTTGCATTTTCCCAGCTTCATTGAGGTGATTTTGACAACTGTATATATTTGAGAAGTACATGATTATTTATGTATCTATATATGTGATTACCACAGTCACACTAATGAGCACTTCCATCACCTCGTGCAGTATTTGTCATTTTGTGTCTGGAATGTGTCTTAGCATAATCTTCTGCAGGTTCATCCACGGTGTCCTAAATGGCAGAGGCTTTCCTGCTTTTTTCAGGCTGAGTAATATTCCTGCACGTCTGTAAAATTTTCTTTATCCATCCATCCGTCAACAGACGCTCAGGTTGTTTCCGTATCTTAGCTATTGTGAATAATGCTGCAGCTATCTCTTTAAGATATTGACCTCATTTCCCTTGGCTATAATTCAGAAGTGGAATTGCTGGATCATATGGTACTTCTATTTTTAATTTTTGGAGGAGCCTTCTTACTATTTTCTTTAATGGTCGTACCAATTTATATTCTCACCAGCACTGTACAAAGTTCCATTTTCTTCACACCCTCACCAACCCTGGTCACCGCTTTTTTGTAGTAGCCGCGCTCACAGGTGTAAGGTGATAATCTCATGGTGGATCTGATTTGTATTTCCATAACGACTGGTGACGTTGAACCTTTTCACATATCTGTTTTCCAGTCGTATGTCTCCTTTGGAAAAATGTCGATTTAGGTTCTTTGCTGATTTAAAAAAATTTGTTTTATATTAAGATTTTATTTTTAACTAATCTCTACATGCAACATGAGGCTTGAACTCACAACCCCAAGATCAAGAGTCCCATGTGTCTCTGACTGAGCCAGTCAGCAAGTCAGCACTGCCTTTCCCATTCTTTTTTTTTTTTGTCATTGAGTTTTTATTTATTATTTATTTTTATTTTGGGTTTCAACACCTTATTAGCGATATGATTTGCAAATATTTTCTCTTATTCCATAGATTGCTTTTTTGTTTTATTGGTTTTTTTTTTGCTGTACGGAAAATTTTTAGTTTGATGTAGGCCCACTTGTGTATTTTTGTTTTGTTTGTCTGTGCTTTTTGTGTTATACCCCAAAAAATCGTTGGGAAGACCCATGTCAAATGGCTTTCCTTCTATGTTTTCTTGTAGAAGTTTTATGGTTTCAGGTCTTTAAATATTTAATTTATTTTGAGTTAATTTTTGTATATATGCTATAAGCTACGAATCCAATTTCATTCTTTTGCCTGTGGATATCCAGTTTTTCTAACATTAATTACTGAAGAGACTATATTTTCCCCCATTGTGTATTTTCAGTGCTCTTGTCCAAGATTAGTTGACCATATATTTCTGGGCTCTCTATTTGGCTTCACTGGTCTAACTGTCTGATTTTATGCCATTATTATACTGTTTGCTACAGCCTTGTAATAGAATTTGAAATAAAAAGTGCGATGCCTTTAAGTTTGATCTTCTTGTTCAAGATTGTTTGGTTATTCAGGATCTTTTGTGGTTTTACATGAGTTTTAGAATAGTTTTTTCTATTTTTGTGAAAAATGCCATTGGAATTTTGATAGGGATTGTATTGAATCTGTGGATTGCTTTGATTAATATGAATATTTTAACAACATTAGTTCTTCCAATTCATTAACATAGGATATCTTTCAATTTGGTTGTCTCCTCTTCAATTTCTTTCATCAATATCTTATAGTTTTTGGTGTATAGACCTTTCACTGCCTTGGTTAAATTTATTCTTTAAACATTTTATTATTTTTAACTTTATTGAAATGGGATTGTTTTCTTCATTTCTATTTTGGATAGATTGTGGTTAGTTTAGTAAGTACAGCTGACTTTTGTATGTTGATTTCATATCCTGCAACTTACTGCATTCTTTTATTAGTTCAAATAGATTTTTGGTAGAATGTTAACTGTTTTCTATACACTAAATCATATCATCTGCAAAGAGAGATAATTTTATATTTTCCTTACCAATTTGGATGTCTTTTATTTCTTTTCCTTGCCTGATTGCTCTGGCTAGGATTTCTCACACTATGTTGACTAAAAATGGTAGGGACTCTTGTTTGTTCCTGTCTTAGAGAAACAGCTTTCTTTGAGTATGATGTTAGCTTTGGGTTTGTCATATATGGCTTTTCTTATATTGAGGTACATTTCTTCTATACTTAACTTGTTGAGAATTTGTATCATGAAAAGATGTTGAATTTTGTCAGTTGTTTCTTCTGCATCAACTGGGTTGCTATTATGATTTTTATCCTTCAATTTGTTGATGTGGTATATCACATTTATCACATTTATTGATTTGTGCATGGTGAAAAATCCATGCTTCCCAGGGATAATCTCACTTGATCATGATGTATGATCATTTTAATGTGCTGTGTATTTGGTTTGCTAATATTTTGGTGAGGATTTTTGCATCTGTGTTCAACAAGGATATTGGGCTCTCATTTTCTTTTCTTGTATTGTCCTTATCTGCTTTGATGTGAGGATAATGGCTTGTAAAATAAGTTTGGAAGTGCTCCCTCTTCTTCAATTTTTGGAAGAATTTGAAGATTCGTGTTAGTTTAAGTGTTTGGTATAATTCATCTGTGAAGCCATGTGATTCAGGGCTTTTCTTTATTTGGAGATTTCTAATTAGTGATTCAATCTTCTTACTTGTTACTAGTCTGTTCAGAGGTTCTATTTCTTTAAGATTCAGTCTTGGTAGTGTGTATATTTCTAGGAAATTATGCATTTATTCTAGACTATCCAATCTGTTGACATATCATTGTTTATAGTAGTCTCTCCAGATCCTTTGCATTTCTGTGATACTGATCGTAATGTCTCCTCTTTCAGTTATATAATTTTAACTATTTGAATCTTCTCTCTCCTTGGTTAGTTTAGCTAAAGGTTTGTCAGTTTGGTTTATCTTTTCAAAAAAACCAGCTCTTGGTTATTTTGATCCTCCTTTTTTCTTTCCTTCTTTTTTAAAATTTTTAAAAATTTGCTTCAGAAGTATGGTGATCTTTTCTATTGTTTTTCCAGAGTCTACCTCATTTATCTTTCCTCAAATCTTTATTTCATTCCTTCTGCTAAATTTGGGTTTACTTCGCTCTTCTCCCTGCCAGCTCCTTGAGGTACAAAGTTAGGTTGTTCATTTGAGAACTTTCTTTGTTTTCTAATATAGGCATTTATTTCTATAAACTTCCCTCATGACTGTTTTTGCTGTATTCCAGAGTTTTTGTGTGTTGTGTTTTCATTTTCACTTGTCTTTTTTTTGATTTCCCATGAGATAAGTTTTTGACCATTCCTGAAAGTGTATTTATTTTTCAAGTATTTGTGAACTTCCCAATTTTCTTTCTTCATTGATTTCTAGTTTCATACCACTGTGGTCAGAAAAGACACTTGATATGATTTTGTTAAGACTTATTTTGTGGCCTAATATATAATGTATCCTAGAGAATATTTCATGTGCACTTGAGAAGATAATGTATTTTGTTGCTGCTGGATGAATTGTTCTCTACATGTCTATTAGGTCCACTTGGCCTACAGTGTTATTCAATTCCACTATTTCCTTATTGATTTTATGTCTGGATGATTTACCTATTATTTAAAGTGAGGTATTTAAATCTCCCACATTATTGTGTTGTTGTCTATTTCTCCATTCACTTCTGTTCATGTCTACTTCATATATTTAAGTGGTTCAATGTTAGGGACATATGTATTTATAATTATTATAAACTCTTGAAAAATTAACCTCTTTATCATATAGTGACCTTGTCTCTTATGACAGTTTGACTTAAAGTCTATTTTGTCTTATGTAAGTATAGCCAATCCTGTTCTTCTTCAGTTACCATTTGCATGGAAAATTTTTATCCCTTTATTTTATCATGTATTATTATTTTTTAATTTTTATTTTTTAAAATTTCTTTTCAGTGTTTCAGAATTCATTGTTTATGCAGCACACCCAGTGCTCCATGCAATCCATGCCCTCCACAATACCTACCACCAGGCTCACCCAACTTCCCAAACCCCCCGCCCTCCAAAACCCTCAGTTTTTTTCTCAGCATCCACAGTCTCTCATGGTTCGTCTCCCTTTACTTTTAACCCATGTGTGTCCTAAAGCAAAAGTGAGTCTCCTGTAGACAGTACATTGTTAGATGTTAGTTTTTTATCCATCTGGCTACTCTATTATCTTTTGATCAGAGAATTTAATCCATTTATATTTACAATAAGCATTAATAGGTAAGGACTTATTATTGCTATTTTGTTGTCTTCTGACTTTTTTGGTAGTTCTTTTGTTCCTTTCTTCCTCTGTTGCTATTTTCCTTGTGATTTGTTGATGTTTTTGTATTTGCATATTTTTATTCCTTTATATTTTGTGTGTCTACTAGAGGTAGAAGTTTTGGCTCTGTGGTTATCATAAGGCTCACACAAAACATAGTTCTAACAGCTGACTTTAAAGTGATGACAACCTAAATTCAATAAAAATGTCTACACTTTTACGACTCCCTCCCAATTTGTGCTATTGATGTCACACTTTACATCTTTTTATATTGCATATACATTAACAGAGTATTTTAGCCTTGTGATTTTAATACTTTTACCTTTAGACTTTTATTTTAAAGTTTTTTTAAAAATTAAAAGTATATTTTAAAATTAAAATATACCACCATTACAGTATTAGAGTATTCTGAATTAGACTATATATTTAACTTTTCCAGAAACTTTTATACTTTCACGTTTTTGTATTGTTAGTGTCCTTTCATTTCAACTTGAAGAACTCTCTTTGGCATTATAAGGCAGGCCAGTGATGTTGAGCTCCTTCAGCCTTTGTCTTGGAATGTCTCTTCACTTCTGAAGAAATCTCTTCACTTCTGAAGAAAAGCTTTGTTGAGTGTAGTATACTATTCTTTGTTGGCAGAGGGTTTTTTCCCCCTTGCAGCACCTTGAGTATATCATCCCATACTCTCCTACCCTGTAAGATTTCTTCTGAGAAATCTGTGGATAGTCTTAGGCGGGTCCCCTTGTATATGACAAGTTGCTTATCTACTGCTAATTTCAGGATTCTTTCTTTGTCTTTGACTTTGGACAACTTGATTATCATGTATCTCAGGATGCTTTGGGTAGATCTTGCTTGAAGTCCCCTGAGCTTCATGAATCTATATGTCTATAACTCTCCCAAGATTCAGGAACTTTGTTGTCATTATCTTTGTATAAGCTTTCTGCCCCTTCATTACTTCTCCTTTTGGGACTCTCATAATGCATATATTCTTTTGATGGTAAATATAAGTCATGTAAGCTTTCTTTACTCTTTTCCATTCTCCACCCCCCTTTTTGTCTCTATAACTGAATAATTTTAAATTACCTATCTTTGAGTTTGCTGAATCTTTCTTCTGCATGATCAAGTCTGCTACTGAAGTTCTCTATTGAATTTTTAAAATTCTGTCATTATATCCTTCAGTTCCAGGTTCTCTGGTTATTTTTTATGGTTTTTATTTATTTGTTACACTTAATCTTATTCATGCATTGTTTTCCTGATTTTGTTTCTTTCTTTTTTTTTAAGATTTTATTTATTTATTTGGCAGACAGAGACCACAAGTAGGCAGAGAGGCAGGCAGAGAGAGAGGGGGAAGCAGCCTCCCTGCTGAGCAGAGAGCCCGATGTGGGGCTCGACCCCAGGACCCTGGGATTTTGACCTGAGCTGAAGGCAGAGGTTTTAACCCACTGAGCCACCCAGGCGCCCCCCCCCCCCCCCGATTTCATTTCTTTGCCTACCTGTCCTCTTGTCCCTCACTGAGGTTCCTTAAGATGATTGTTTTGAATTTTCTGTCAGACAATTTGTAGATCTCGATTTCTTTCACATTGGTTATTTGAGCTTTATTAGTTTCCTTTGGTGGTGTCATTTTTGCCTGATTTTTTGTGATTCATGTAGCTTTGTATTCATGTAATTTGAAGGAGACCTTGTTCTGGTCTTTACTGACTGATTTTGTCAGGTAAAGACCTTCTCCTGTCAAGTCTCTGGGCTGCTGGGATTGCCTCTGTGATCACAGCTGAGTGAAGCTGGAACCAGGTCATGTGGCTGCTTCTGAACCTAGAGTGGCATCTGTGGTTAGCGGGCCTTTTACCAGGGGGTCAGGTGGGCATGGATCCTGTCTGGTCTCTGGGCAGATACGACTGCCTCTAAGGACCTTGGTCAGTAGAGCTAGTGCTGGGATAGTGGCTTATTTCAGGGTTTGTAGTGGAGTCTGGAAATGGCAGTGCTGTTATTAGGTTTTCTGGTGGGTGTGGCTCCCATCTGGTCCTTGAGAAGGTTCCCATCAGGTCATTGGGTATTTCCCTTGGTGGGCAAAACTGCAGTTGGGAGAGCTGGAGCTGGGTTACAGTGATGCTTCAAGATTTGCAGTGGGACTGAGGTCTGCAGACCCGCCTCCTGGGGCATGAAGGGATGGGATTCCCTGAAAGTCCCTGAGCTGGCAGGACTACCCCAGGGCTGGAGCTGGTTACAGGGCCACTTTAAGATCCATACACCATCCAAGGTCTGTAGGCCACCCTCCAGGGTCATGGTCAGGTGTGACTTCTTCTGGGTCCTTTGGCAAATGATGCTGGTGTCAAGACCAAGGCCAAGCGGGGCAGTAGCTGAGTCCATAATGGGACAAAGTTGCTTCCAAGTTTGTAGCTGGGAGCACCATCAGTGAATCTACCATCTAAGCATGACGTGCCTTCTCAAAATATCCTTCCTTGGTCTTGGCTTCCGTTAGGAAGGTCTTGCAATCTGTCAATTCTACCTGGTTCCCAAAGCTGTCACAGAAGTACTTCTGTTTGTGGATAGCTGTCAAATTACTCTCGCTGTGGAGGGATATGAGCAGGGACCTCCTCTTCTGCCACTTTTACCTCCCTTGACCTCTTAATCTAATAACATAACTTGGAGAACTTTTTATACTAGTATATAGGGAATGTTTACGTCCTTTTTTGAAAACAGATGCATAGTAGTCCATCATATGGATGTGTCATAATTTGTTAAACTCATTTCCAACTGAAGGACATTTCAGGTTGTTTTCAAACCATTGCCACTACTCACAGTGCAGCAGTGAATATCCAGTACATACATCACTTCATATGTGAATGATACACCTACATAGCAAATTCCCAGAGTACGACTGCTGGGTCCGAGGACATATGCATTTATCATTGTGAGCACGTGCATTTGTAATGGCGATACATACTGTCGAATCGTCCTCCTGACTGGCTGTATCCAGTTATTGTACCACCAACAATGTATGATAGTGCTTGTCTCCTACAGCCTAGCCACCAAGTTATGTCCTCAGGCCTTGTGAGTCTGTGAGGCGGAAAATAATGTCTCAGTGGAGTTTAATTTGCACTTCTCTTATTGTGAGGGAGCTTGAGTCTTTTTCAAGTGTTAAGATTATTTGAATTTCCAAATTTCTTACTCTCTCTGACACTTTTTCTAATCTACAAAATAAAATAAAAGCTGTTTCTAACTTGGAGAGTTAAAGTAAAACTCATAGCAAATGGTTCACACGGTGCTTGGCAAAAGCAAGCGTCCAACAAGTGAGCAGCGCTATTACACCGAGACTGTTGCTGCCGCTGCTGCTGCCGCTACTGCTGTTACTACTCTCATGCTGCTGAGTTCCCATGGGGAGTTTAGAGTAATTCCAGATTGATCTGGACAAAAAGAGTTGAATCCGATACATGTACACCCCTGAGAGCAGTCAACTCATGGCATTTCACCCCATGCTTCTAAGACCCCTGAACCTTCCCATAGTGGCAAGAACCCCAAAACTCACTTGTCCATATTCACTGGTATTACCGGTGCATAGTCCCAAATGACTTCCTCCGCAGCAATGAAGTATTCCCACCTCTTCATGTACCGCCTCTGGTCACGAGTTAGTTTCTTAGGGTTCCTGGTTTTCTTCGCACAGTTTTTAATGTCTAGGTGAGCCTGCATCCCAGCTGAATTAAAATACAAAGGCAATGAAAGGATTTGAGAGAAGAAATTATGGCCAATCCAAATGGCTATCTTTTAAATAAACTTGTGGAAGGTTTAGGTAATTACAGCAAAAGCGCTGCTCAGGCAACTTCTGAACGTTTTGGACATTTTGGTCCGCAGCTTTCAGTGCCGTAGGGAAAGGGGTAGGAATTAAAAGCAAAGGAAAGAGAAGACGGGTTGAGGAAAAAACATGAAAAGACTTCATTTCTTTCAGAGGAAAAAAAAGGTAATTTCCAGATCCTTAAAATCTTATGACTTAAGACTTGTTGATTTCTCATTTTCCCCGACATCTGTCCCTTGATTTGTAGAATGGAAATAATACTAGCGCATACTGTGTAAAATTATTGTTAAGAATTAAATATGTTAATATACACATTGCTTAATGTCAATGATGTTAGTTTTGCTGTTGTTGTTTTATTATTATTGCGGACTCTACCAAGGGTATTGTGACAATTTCATGACTTCGAATATAATTTTGACTGCTCAGTGCGAACAGGAAACAAAATGGTCCCATTGAAGTGTCTCTTTCTTATGTGTCTAGCTTTTACATACATTGTTTTGGTAAGAAAATTATTTCCTGTAGTGATATCACTTACTTACATTTTGTTTACACAGACCCTCTTCCCAACAGTTTTATTATTTTTATTATTTATTTATACATTTATTTATTAATTATTAACATATAATGTATTATTTGTTTCAGGGGTATTACCCCAACGGTTTTAAAGCAACAACGTGTAATAGAACAATTAGTTATTTTGTTTACAAGATACCACGTAACAACCCTGGCTGACTCTTTTTCCCACCAAAACTTGCCGATGTTCCTTAAAGTCCACTCCTTAGCTAGTTAAATACTATGCCTTTTCTATTCAACATACATCCATTGGGTTCCTCTTTGTGCCAGGCTTTGTGCCCATCTTGTTATAAAAGATAATCTTTCCATGTTCAATCTTCTGTGCTTTCTGTAACTTGGTGCTTCCACAAATTTGCAGATGTTTGGTTTGTTCTAGCTCTTAGGTTTTTTCTTTAGCTGAATACTAAATAGCCCAAAGAAGAATAACTCTATGTATTCACTTACTTCCTTCCTTTTTCTCCTTTTGAGGAAGCAGACCCTTTTTCAGCTTTTGCTTCATTTTAGGAAATCTTTGTCAATTCCCCCACTTCCTCTATCCCAACTAATGTGTTAAAGTCTAAGCGCAGAACAACGAAATTCTGTTCTCAGGACGAAGGCACTATGTCTGGAGCATGGGTGGTTTGAAAAGCAAAGGAGAATGAGGGACTTCGTGCTTGGGATGGAAAGATCCTATAGTCACAAGCAAAACTGTTGGAAGAATTTCTTACCTTGAAAATGTCTTGGGATGAGAGAAGATATGACCCACTTTCCCTGCGGGCTCACCGTCATGTTTGCAGTAGTGGACGCAGCACTGACGAGGGTGAGAGCCGAGATCTTATGATGATTCTGCTCCAAGACCTGGCCGTTGAAATGAATGGAGAACAGCTCTGGCCCAGAACTCATTCCGATCAGATGCCAGCTGATGTGGTCATGGGCACAAACTGTGATGTCTGAGAGGGAGCGGTGGGGGGGACAACAGGCGGTCAGCGCTCTGCCATGAACAGTTCACCCACAGATACCTCCTGACACCTGCTGCGTGTCAGCCGTTGTTTCTGGGGGTTCAGACCCTCCAGCTGTGCCTCCTGCCCTGGCAGAGCAGACATCCGAGTGTTGGGCAAACAAGCAGTCACCGCTCACCGCCATGAGTGGTGCTCGAGAGCTAACCACAGAGCCTGGAGATGAGCAAAGTAGTTCAGAAACACAAGGATTGATTGCTAAGGCATTAGGCCAAGGAGGGAACCAAGTAGGTCACCAACCATCCTGGTCTACATGGGACCGAGGTGTTTCCCAGGGTGCAGGAGTTTCAGTGTTGAAACTGGGAAAGCCGTCTGAAAGCCTGGGCAGCTGGGCACTCTAGAATCAATTTGCGCTCAGCTGGAAGGCATCACCAGAGCCTGCAATACGGCTGGGTTCAGGGGTCTAATCCTCTCAGCTGGACAGAGGTCGAAGCTCTGCTAAGGAAAAGATGTGAAGACGCTTTAGGAATTTTTGATTGCTTCTTTAACCACTTGCTGATTGTTTAAATGACAGCGCAATGAATTGCTCTGTGGGGTATAGACTCCCCTTAAATGCAATGGACAAATTTTCATTATGCCAGGCCATGAGGAGCATTTCATAGATGAAGTAATGGAAACAGAATAAAAGCTGAGTTTCCTTCTTTGTGCTCACAGTAACTGGGAAAATGCTGATGTGCTTGGTGGGAGAGTCCAACCCTGGCTCCCATCCTTGGCTTGGGTTTTAAATTTCAGATTCACAACCCCTAGATACTACATTATGGAGCTGAGAATCAGTCCCTTACCTACAGAGAGGCTGAGGGGCTTGTATTTTTTAGGAGACCACTGTAACCTGGCGGGGATTCCTAAATCATGGGTGAGAACAAGAAGCTAGAACCTGTGAACAAGAAGGTAGAAGGTAGGAGGCTTTGACGAAAGTGTATCTACTCCAAAGAAATTCTTACACTGAATTAAGCAATTACCATATCTGGATTAGCATTTTTCATATTTACTTAACTTACCTTGCTCCATGAGGCAATTGTGAAGCATTAACCTTCCTGTTTCTACTAATGACAGCCCCCTATCCTGCCTCTCTGAAGCCCCAACTACTCTTTTTGACAATAAATTCATAAACTCTATGACTTGATCGAGTTATTAATTTTTTGCATAGGACTTGCTTTTGTATGACTTCTATACATTTACAGAAATGTAAAATGTAAATACAGAAATTACAGAAATGATTCACTCTGCCAGGACAGAGATACAATGTGTCTTCGACTACTCCCCTCTAAGGATTATAGCACTGGCAATGTCTTTTCTATGTAAGAAACGTCCTAACCACCTCTGCCCAAGGATGGGTGGCTAACCCGTTTTTGTAAATAGGCACATGGAGACAATTAACTACCAAAGACCATACCAAGCTAGAGATGTGAGCAAGGCTTGACTCCGATCTCCTAAGACAGATATCAATTGACGAAGTTTTGGGGACTCTGAGTAACAACAGAGTCATCTGAGTACATCTGTATTAAACCAGGTGGGAAGGGAGAGCCAAATGAAATAGAATGCAATTTAAAAGTGAAGTCCAGATCTCAACCTTGGACAAGTTTTGTTTTTAGGAAGTAAGCCAGTTGTGATTGTCAAATACAGAGAATAGCCTCTGAGAAGCTTAGTGTTCTGAAGTATGAAATTATTTAATAAAATAATGTTTTCATTTTTCCATTCTTTTTCCTCAGGGTCTTTGGTTCTAAGTCATTTCTCCCATCCAAGTACTAACCAGGCCCGACCCTGCTTGGTTCTAAGTCATTTCTATCAGAGAGATGGAAGAAGAAGTCTGGATGGGAGTCAGTTTTGTTATTTTTCTTTCTCTCTCTTTTTTAAAAGATTTTATTTATTTATTTATTTATTTATTTATTTATTTATTTGTCAGAGAGTGAGCGAGAGCACACGCATGAGCAGGCAGAGTGGCAGGCAGAGGCAGAGAGAGAAGCAGGCTCCCTGATGTGGGGCTCGATCCCAGGGCCCTGGGATCATGACCTGAGCCAAAGGCAGATGCTTAACCAACTGAGCCACCCAGGCACCCCTGTTTTTCTTTCTCTTAACAGTTGCTCTGATTTTGCTTTTCCACAAGAATCTCCATGAAAACGGAGAGTGAACGTCCTAACACGATTGGGCATTACTCATTCATCACCTTTTGAAACCCTCCCAGTATTTTTGTATGTGGCGTATTTCTCCTGATCTACTCATCCCCACTCCTTGCCTTCTTTCTGTTGATCCTTCCTGCTAGGGAGCGACCTTCAATTTGTATTTTGTAGGGCTTTCTCTGTGGAGGAAGGCATGGTCCTCATGCAGAGGAACCGCAGAACTCACTGAAGGAAAGACTGAGCTTGTATCTTGGAGGTCTTCCTAGAGGCACAGGGCAAGGTGGAACCTGCGCCGTCCCTACAACCCATACGTTAGCTGCACACTCTTTCTCTAGAGAAGACTGCTGAATCACTGACCTCTGAAACCAATAATCATTATGTGTTAACTGAATTTAAATAAAAATTTTAAAAAAGAAAAAATTTCTCCATATATGCATCTTTTCTCAAAATAATATTTTGACAAGTGAATAGCCATGAATTTGGCAAATGATAACAATATACTCATCGAAGAATGTTCTAGAAATGCTTTCTTGGATCTCTTCTCCAGGCCTCTCAGGAATCAAGAGTCCAAGTAGGGCAGCATTTGTACACGCGCACATCTACGTATTTGACCCCTGAACTACTTAAGTCGCCCCCTGGGAGGCTGCTGTGACCCTTTCAGACACCATTGGTTCAAAGTCTAGAGCTGCATGTCCAAGATGGTTGTTGCTTACAGAACATGGAATGAGGTGTGCTATCAGCGTGAAGTTTGCTGAATTTCAGAGATTTAGTATAAAGAGAAAGAATGTAAACTATCTCACTAATAACTGTGTATATTGATCCTAAGTTAAAATGATAACATTTTGGATATATTGGGTCAAATAAAATAGTATCAACATTAAAAAAAACCCAAGGGTTTTTTTTTGTTTATTTGCACCTGTTTATTTTTTTTATTTTTTGTTTATTTTTTGTTTATTTTGTTTATTTGCACCTGTTGTTTATTTTGTTTATCAGCACCTGGGTGGCTCAGTGGGTTAGAGCCTCTGCCTTCAGCTCAGGTCATGATCCCAGGGTCCTGGGATCGAGCCCCACATCAGGCTCTCTGCTTGGCGAGGAGCCTGCTTCCCCCCCCACCCCCTGCCTGCCTCTCTGCCTACTTATGATCTCTGTCTGTCAAATAAATAAAAAAATCTTAAAAAAAAACCCAAACCCAAAACAAAACAAAGAACAAATGATGGGATCTTGAGAACCACTTAAGTGGATTACGTTATCTTTCCAACAAGGAGTTGAAAAATAGTGTGTATGGGGGCGCCTGGGGGGCTCAGTGGGTTAAGCCTCTGCCTTCCGCTCAGGTCATGATCTCAGGGTCCTGGGATCAAGCCTCACATCGGGCTCTCTGTTCAGCGGGGAACCTGCTTCCCCCCTCTCTCTGCCTGCCTCTCTGCCTACTTGTGATCTCTGTCAAATAAACAAATAAAAATCTTAAAAAGAAAGAAAGAAAAATAGCGTGTATGAGCTTGGTCAGCTTCTGTAGGACTTCAAGGAGCGCAGTGGACCAAAGGCACAGATGCTGCGGCCGTGGCGGGACGGCATCCGGGCGTGTGCTACCTGGCATTGTTCCGTTGACATAGCCATTGACCGTGTACATTAACGACGACGACTGGCTCCAGCTCTTGCTTTCATCAAACACAGCAAACATCAGCACATGTTGTTTGTCAAACATCTTCTGAACCCCGTCGTCAGTGAGGGTGCCTATGTAAGAAAGGACGTGCTTTTTAATAGCATCCCAGACAGAAGACTCTCACTAGGTACTCAAGACAGCAAAAAACTTAAGGCAAACAATCAATCATGATGATAACTTCAAGAAGTTCTTATTTTAAAAATAGTATCTTGGGGCCCCTGGGTAACTCAGTTGATTAAGCAGCTGACTCCTGATTTCGGCTCAGGTCATGATCTCAGGGTCTGGAGATCGAGCCCTGCATTGGGCTCCACACTCAACACAGAGTCTGCTTGAGATTCTCCCCACTCTGTCTGCCCCTCCCCCAACTCACATGCACACACACTCTCTCTCTCTGAAATAAATAAATAAATAGACATTTATTTATTTATCAGTCTTTATTTATTTATTTGACAGAGAGCGAGCACAGGCAGGGGGAGGAGTGGGAGAGGGAGAAGCAGGCTTCCCACTGAGCAGGGAGCCCGATGAGAGGCTCAAACTCAAGACCTGGGATTACACCCTGAGCTGGAGGCAGATGTTTAACTGACGGAGCCACCCAGGTGCCCCAGCAAATAAATCTTTAAAAAGTAGCATCTTTATCAAGTAATAGTGATTGGGGGCTTGTTAAAATCCTAGTGCCACAGTAGGATTTTCTCTGACATCTCTAGCCTTGAGGAATGGGATTTAGAGGTAAACTTGTCCAGGTACGAAGAAAACACATGTGGTGACGGTCAAGGCTTTAGCGGAAGTGCTCAGTTTCTCGAGTGTCAAGAGGCCAATAAACAGGGACTTCAACTCAGCGGGCAAGGCACCCTCCGAGTCTCATACAGCCACCTTGCTTGCACGTGTGATGAGGCGTTGGAGAATTTGCGGAGGTCAAGATTAATCCATTCTCTCAGCTGAGAAAGGCAGCTGACAGTAAATGAAAGTAAAATGAAGTAAGAGCTTTTTATAAATTTGAATTTTTTTTCAGCGTCACCACAGTATTTTTATATACCAGGCCATGCAAATGTGTATTTGTGCAGTGAGTAAATGAATTAAGGATGTGCGTATGTGTGTATGTGTGTATGTGTGTATGTGTGTGTGTATGTGTGTGTATGTGTGTGTGTGTGTGTATGTGTGTATATGTGTGTGTGTGCATGTATGGACAGGGGGCGGGTCTATCACATCGTTTCCCACAGAGTAGTTTATTGTGGTGGTTTATGTTTTTAATTAACATATAGTGTACTATTTGCTTCAGGGGTACAGGTACAAGTCTGTGCATCATCAGGCTTACACACATCACAGCACTCACCATAGCACAGACCCTCCCCAGTGTCCATCACCCAGACACCCCATTCATAACCCCCCACCCTCCAGCAACCCTCAGTTTGTTCCCTGAGATTAAGAGTCTCTTGTGGTTTGTCTCCCTCTCTGGTTTTCCTGTTAGTATGTTTATTGAGCTTCCATTAGATTTATAGATTCATTTAGGGACAAGTGGCATTGCTATAACATTGAATCTTCTCCCTCTCTGGTTTTGTCTTATCTCATTTTCCCCTCTCTTCCCCTATGATCATCTGTCTTGTTTCTCAAATTCCTCATATCAGTGAGATCATATAATTCTCTTTCTCTGTTTGACTTATTTTGCTCAGCATAATACCCTCTAGCTCCATTCATGTCACTGCAAATGGTAAGATTTCGGGTTTTTTTGATGGCTGCATAGTATTCCATTGTGTATACATACCACATCTTCTTTATCCATTCATCTGTTGATGGACATCTAGGTTCTTTCCGTAGTTTGGCTCTTGTGGACATTGCTGCTATAAACATTCGGATGCACGTGCCCCTTCAGATCACTACATTTGTATCTTTAGGGTAAATACCCAGTAGTGCTGGGTTGTATGTAAAGTTCTTTCCAAGTACTCTCAGCAATATACAGGATGTATACTTTCAAAAAGACTTGGCCTTGAGGTAAATGTTAGAGATCTTATGGACCTGGTATCAGAACATACTCTCAGACAGGATTTACTTGGGAGAGTCTCCCAGGACTGAGAAAAAGGAAGGATTAGAAGGATTAGAAGAAACAGGAATACCCATGTCAAGCAAAGATCTGGTTTCTGTGCTTCTCCCTTTGATTTACAGAAAGGTTCCAAGATTCTCCCAATCCTCATTTCATTATAGTATATCTTACCCTTTCAATCTCAGTTGTTGCTCTTTTTTTCTTTACCTTTCTTACAAATGAGCAGAGGTCCAATCAGCCCAGAGTTGAAGTCCAGTATCAAATTTTCATAGGAGTAATAGATGTGTGTAAGGCAGGGAGGGTCATCGTGTGTGGGTCCGCTGTCCTCACCGATCTTCCACTCGTATGTATATTCCTGGCCTGGAGCGATGGCGTCATCCATCTTCTCCACAGGGAAAGTGTGGTCAGAGTAAGAAGCACCTGGAGAAGAAGAGCCGTGAAAACATCTGGACAGTCTCTGAGGACAACTTTTCCATCATCCTCAAATCTGGGGGAACATAACGTCTCTATAGAGGTATATATGCCTTTCAATAGTGAACCTTTGTTATTTGGAAAAATTCACATGTACCCACTTCTATGTCTATGCAATTATAAGGGCTTTGGTCTATGGTGATTTGAAGTGAATAAGAAAGCTACCAGTATACTCGGTAAGATTTAGAAAGTTAATTTTCTAGGGCATCTAAATGACTAGTGTTTAGGTATCATCAGAGAGTTGAATCACCGTTGATCAGAAAATCACCTCAAGATATGAGAATGGGTTTTACCTCTATTTTCTCTATAGCGCTTGACAAGATCTCCTCCATTTAATTGCCTGTTAGCATTGGATGTGAGCACACTCAGAGCTTTTTCTACGTTGTTTCGTTTCTCTTCTGTATTTCGTATCTTCTTTCCCACCTCTGACAACCCCAGCCCTATTTTTTCACTTTACCACCCCTCCACCTTGTGATCACCCCATCGATCCCCAGAGCCTTGGAGTCCAGCTCCCTTACGCTGTCTGCCTGCTGCTGTGATTGTGACATGTGTCTACCTCTGACGTTTAGATGTCCTACTCCTGTCCCCTGAGTGTCTCAAGACCCACCGTTAACAGTCTCGCACGTACTCTGGCTGTCCTGACTGGTGGGAGAGAAGGAGGATGTAAAAGTTGGTCTTCCTGACTGAAGAGAGGGAACTGCGATGCGGAAGATGGAGAGAAGGGACTTGGGTAGAATTTCAACAACGAGAAGAAGATGAGGCTAGAGATGGAGCAAGTGAGGTCAGGAAGGGAGGTCAGTGTTATGGACCGCAAATGTGCGAACCATGCCTCGTAATCAGGCGAGTTTCACGATCATCAGCCAGTGCAGGAATTTCTCTTGGGGATGCATTTACCTTCTGTTTGGTACAACAGCTTGATAAATTTGACGTCGAAGGGGAGACCATCAGAGTGGAGACAGGCGCAGAAAAAAAGGATTGGAAAAAAGGGCTCAGATGTTTTACACGATGGGGTGAAGTGTTTGTGGAAACCTTTCTTACTGAAGTGACTGTGCTTTTTAAAAACAAATGATTAATTTCTCACTCCTATTCTCTTTTCCTGCTCCTTTTCTTCTCTATTCTTCCCCCTTCCTCTCTTTTCCTGCCTCCCCCCTGTCTTCCTTTCATCAACTTTACTGAAGTCACGTACAATAAAATCCACCAGTCTTAAGTACAACAAAGCTGTGTTTTGACAGATGCGCACAGTGGCATCGTTACCGTCACAGTGAAGGTACAGAACAGTTTTATCGCTCTGGGAAGTTGCCTTGTGCTGTTTACAGTTAGAACGTTCCCCTGCTCTCTGGGCCAGCAGCTCCCGATCTGCTGTCTGTCACCACCTTCCTCTGTCCTCTGAGGTCATGGAAGCGGAGCAATCTATTACATACCCTCTTGTGTTACTCATGTGAGTGTGGTGTATCTTTCCATCTTCTGCCTTTTCCCGTCCTTGTCTTTAAAGTGGATTTCTCAAATTCAGCATAGAGTAAGGTAATTCTTTTTATCTGGTCTTACAATCTCCTAGTTGCAGTGTTCTTTCCCTTTGCTTATAATATAATCACTGATATGGTTGAGTTTAAATCTACCATCTTCCTCTTGTTTTCTATCTATCCATCTGGTCTTTATTCCTTTTTCTTTTCTTTCTTGCTTTCTTTTAGATTAATTGAGTATCTCTTTTTATCTCCACTATTATTTTATTAGCTTTTCTTTGTTTTATTAGTGGTGCCTTTGGTTTACAATATATGACTTTAACTTATCAGAGTCTACCTTCAAATAATATGATGCCATTTCACTTGTAAGACACTTGCAATAGTACATTTCCGTTTCCTCTCTCCTGGTCTTTGTGCTACTGTTCATCATGCATACAGTTTACTTCTGTATATATACTATATCCCTAATAAATTGTTGTTATTTTTGCTTTGAAGTTTAGATGATTGTCTTTTCAACAGATTAAAAATGAGGAAAAACTTTCTCTATATTTACCCATTTCTGAAGCCTTTTATTCCTTCTTGTGGATCCAAAGAGCCTTTTAATATCAATTTTTTTTTTTTTTTACTAAAAGACTTCCTTTCATGTATTTTTCTGGACTGCAAGTGGGAAATTATTTCTTATTTCTATGCTTGAGACAGTCTTTCCTTTTTCTTCATTTTAAATGGTATTTGTGGTACAGAATACTAAGGGAACAAAATGCCCTCCCCCACTGCACACCAGTACTTTAAAGATATCCCTAATTATCTCCTGGCCTGCACTGTTTCCACTGATGTCTGCTGTCATTCTTATTTTCGTTTCTGGGTCTTTTTTTTTTTGGTCTGACACCTTTAACATTTTCTCTTCATCACAGGTCTTCAGTAACTTAATCATGATGTGCTTCGGTAAGGGTTTTCTTCATGTTTCTTCTTGGTTTTGCCAAACCTTTGTAGGCTTGTAGCCATCATCACATTTGGAAAAATTTCAGCTTTGATGTCTTCAAATATTTCTTCTGTTCCTCCCCATTCAGGATTCCAATTACGCATATGTGAGATTGCTGGATATTGTCCCAGAGACTACCAATGTCTTGTTCGTTTTGCTCAGTCTCTCTCATCTTCATGATTCATCTGGGCAGTTTCCATTGTTATGTATAATATCCGCTGTTAATCTCATCTGGTGTACTCCCCGTTGCAGCCATTGTATTCATCTGTAGAGTTTCCATTTGTGTGTTTTCATGTCTTCCGTCTCTCTCCTCATCGTGCTCTGAACATAAGGAGAATATTCATAATAGCCGTCTGTCTTTGCCTGCCAGTTCTATCATTTCTTTCTATTGATTAAGATTTTTTTTTTTAAAGATTTATTTATTTGACAGATAGAGATTACAAGTAGGCAGAGAGGCAGGCAGAGAGAGAGAGAGGAGGAAGCAGGCTCCCAGCCAAGCAGAGAGCCCGACATGGGGCTCGATCCCAGGACCCTGGGATCATGACCTGAGCCGAAGGCAGAGGCTTCAACCCGCTGAGCCACCCAGGCGCCCCTGATTAAGATTTTTCTTGATCTGGGTCTGTTTCTATTGATTAAGATTTTTCTTGGCTACGGGTAGTACATTTCCTGCTCCTTCTAATGTTTGTTCATTTTTATTAGCCTTGTGAGTTTTACATATTCCTTGCTGGGTTTTGTTGCATTCTTGTAACTAGTATGTTACAGTGGCACGCAGTGAAGAGACGTGGAATTGATTTGATACTTTCAAATCTTGTTTTTAAAGTTCCGTCACCTTCTGAGTAGTCTGCAGTCTGGACTAATTTTATCCAATTTTTGTGCCTTCTGTTGATTTACCTCTACGCAGTGCCCACTTGTGAGGTCTAACCTCATTTAATGACGGGAACATAAACAATTTCTCTGTGTGTGGTCCAGGGACTGTTCTGCCTGTGTCTTTCTGGTGGTATTTTCTGTACTTCTACTACTTTCCTCACATGCATGTGCAGACCAACACTGAAGTGAAGACCTGACAGCCCCCAGTGTAGATTCTTAAGAACTCTTCTCTGTGCCTGTACCATCCTCTTGAGGATTCCGTCCTACAAATCCAGCCACTTCGGCCTACCAAAAGTCTAAACTCGGTTTCTTTAACTCAAAGGACTATTGAACTCTGCTCGGGTTCACCCTCATCGTGCTGTCCTGGAAACTCTCTCCACGCAGTGAGCCTGGGTACACCAGACCCACCTCATTTGTTACTCTGCTCCCATCGAGCATTCCCTTGCATCACCTGTTGTTCAGTGTCTGAAAACTGCTATTTCATGTTTTGTCTGTCTGTCTGTCTCGTTGTTAAGCAAAAGGGTAGATCCGATCCCTCATTTCCAGAAGCCAAAGCTGAGCTGCTGAATTCCTATACACTATTTCATATTGTAGAATATTAGCTACTGTTGTAGCTAACTGCACGTAATCAGGACGAGTCTAGTCTACTCACACTCACGTGAGCTTAACAGCAACAGCATGTTTGGGCTCTCCAGATGGGAGTGTGAAATAAGGCACAAGCTTCCATCATCAACGAGGCAATCGGACACAGCATCAACATGCGTCATGTCCCGCACGGGGTCCTGAGCATGGAAGCCATGAGACAGAAGAGTTGAGTAGGTCTATCCGGATTCACTGACACATCTCCACAGAACACAGAGCATCTTCTTTATGCGAATGGGAATGAATACGACCAGGCTTGGGATGACATGACAGTCGTAATATCAGCCTTACAGACGGAAACAAAGATGGGCTTTACTGCTCTTCGAAGCTGGCGACGTGTTGACGGTGATTACACTGACGGCATGTGGAAAAGAAGACTCGTTACGGCTGGACCGTAAAGTCTTGGCAGGAGACCGAGTCTGGTTACTGTTTGCTCAACACAAATCCAGCTGTATTAATGCATTCGGCAAAACTTTCAAGAGCACTGCTTTACCCATAAGATAAAGCCCAAGTTTGTTACCGTGGCAGCTGCGTCATTTATGGGTTTTCCCAGTCTACCTACCCAGTGCCATCTCTCCCATGCCCCGAAGCTGTGCACATTTTGTACTCCAACAGCTACCTACTACCTCCAAAATATATATCCCAAGCTTGCACTCGTCTCTGTGTCTCTAATGCCATCACCCTAGGAAAAAACTAGACTCCAGAATTAGCCTATTAATCGGTCACTGGGATTCTGGTACAAGACTACCCTCCCGATCAATTTCCCGACTTGTATACAGAATGACGCCTTTAGACTTTGGATCTTACTTTGCCAGACTCCTGTTTAAAATCCTAACCACAGCGTCTTCTTTCACAAAATTCTTAACACGGACCACAAGTCCATATGCATCTCCCCGACTTCTCTCTCCATTCTCATTGTGTGTGACCTTTCCCCTTGATACTATGTAACACTCTCTTGGGCCACCTTTTAGTTCCCCAAACAAGCCAAGTTCCGTCCTACCTCAGGTCTTTACAGATACCACTGCCTCGGCTTGGAGTGTTCTCCCTCTTTGTCTTTCTTTTGGGTAAATATGGGCTCATCCTTTAGATGTCACCTTCAATACAAGCTTACTTCTTTCCTGATCTCTATTTGTGCTGCTTATTTTTTCTTTTACAGCACCCGTGATGTTTACAATTAAGTATGTGTGGTGCTGGATGACTTGGTTCATTTTCTCCTACTAAATAATAACAATTTACATCATGCACATTTCTGTCACCAGAATGCAAGCAACTCAAAGGCAGGTGCTGGTTTATATCTGGTTAATATCTCTGGTACCTTTCACAGTGCCTGGCATGGAGAAGGTGCTCACCGAGTGTATGCTGAATTTCCAAGATTGAAGATCCTGTGGGCTAGAATCAAGGTTATCACGTCTGAGCTCACAGGTGAGTAGGAATGCATGGTATTACAACAAATTTCATGCCAACATTAACCTTATGGAGATACCGTATAAGAATCTGAGTTGCTGTCTTTTCTTAAACAACGACAACACCACCACTAACATGTTGTTCTTGTGACCAAATTTCTGCATAGAATTTGCTGCCCTGAATCCTGGCTACCTCCTTTAGATAAGACAATGACTCTGTGGTCCCCAGTTCCTAAAGGACATATTTTTTCATGAAAAATATGGTTTTCTCCTGACTGTGTTGTGAAACTTGTGCTAGTGAAAAGCTTAACATGGGATTACACTGTATCTTTCTTTTTGCTCTCAAAGATAGCTTGACATTGATAACCAAATCGACTATGGGCTGAAATTTCACTCAGATGATAAAAAGGATCTGAATATTAAAAAAGGATCTGGGGGCACCTGGGTGGTTCAGTGGCTTAAGTGTCTGCCTTCGACTCAGGTCATGATCCCAGGGTCCAGGGATGGAGCCCCTCATCAGGCTCCTTTCTCAGTGGGCTGTCTGCTTCCTCCTCTCCCTCTGCCTGCCACTCTGCCTGCTTGTGCTCTCATTCTGTCAAATAAATTAATAAAATCTTTAAAGAAATAAAAAAGGGTCTGAATATTAAGGAGTTGAAAAAAATTTTTTTAAAATATTTTATTTATTTATTTGACAGAAAGAGAGACAGCAAGAGAGGGAACACAAGCAGGGCGTGGGAGAGGGAGAAGCAGGCTTCCTGCTGACAGGGAGCCCGATGTGGGGCTCCATCCCAGGACCCTGGGATCATGACTTGAGCCGAAGGCAGCCGCATAATGACTGGGCCACCCAGGCGCCCCCAGGAGTTGAGAAATTTTAAAAGTTTGAACAATTTCCGAGAGTAATAATATTTCAGTCTAAATGAAAAAGAAAAAAAGGGTTTTTAAGGAAGAGTCTCTGCTAATAAACAGGAAGAATTATCTCTGGGAAGTTACAAAATAATTCTAGAAGCAAAGGACAAACAGGTCTGATAAGGAGAGTTGCCCTCTTGTCTACTGACTGGACCTGGCATGGCACGTTGTTGACTAGAGCTATCTCCAACCAAGCACAATGGCCCTTATTCCATGTTCCGGATTCTTGGCCTCATGATGTTAGAAAGTGGCGTTTCTGGACATGATGTGTCTACTGTTCCAGCTGTTAAAGCCTCACAGGAAATTCCTGTAGTAGGAAGTGGCATTCTTTCTGTTGCCTTCAGAAGCTCTCAAAAGGACAAAAAGTGATATTCTTCGTAGGCCGAGAGGTAACTTCTGAAGTCCTTCCTCTCTTTCTCCGGAAAAATGCATGCTCATCCTTCAGACATCAGCCTAAATGCACTTCACCCATTCCCTGGTGAATAGTACATGTATTTATGAATACAATTAGGTTAAATATCACACATACACATTTTTAATGAAATATTTGTGAGATCATGTAATTAATGATACTTTCTCTCACTGGATTGTGGGAGAGTCCAGAATTGAAATTTCTTGGTTGAATCACTTGCTGCCTCTGCAAATTTGGGAGTTTCTTTAACCTCCCTTTTAGCCTCACTTTTCTTGTTTGTAACAGTATAATGTTTCCTCTAGCAATAATATGATCATTTTTGATGGGTAATGAGGACTAAAAACGTATGTAAAATGTCTGGCTCCTGACCGATGCTATGGCAGCCTGTTGCAATACATTTTAGTACATTGACTATTTTCTTTCTCAGCCAATTTGCAACTGATACAGCCTCTCTCCTTTGTGTTGTACTTCTGATAAGTTGTATCTAAGTGTCCTTGAGTTCTGTCAACACATGTGAGAAAGATTAGAGGTGGTGACTTATCTACTCTAAAAGTGGTAAAAACTGGTAATAAGATTGCTCATAATCACCAGCAAAATTAATAAATTTCAGATCAAAGGGGAAACAATGTGTAGGCTCTACTTTCTAATCCACTCCTCAGTCCCTCGGTCCAGAAGTCATTATCATCACCATGACCATGTTCCAGGCTCTGAAGGAGGTTCCTGGACACAAATACAAAGAAGTTCGTAAGACCTGAGGGGCTCACAGCTCAGCTAACAGTAGGGTACATGCTGGTGTCTCAGTTGTGACGGGTTTCCCCTCTCGATTTCTTTTAGGGCCACTTGAGTGTAGAAGCCACAGTTAGAACACATTGTGCATCATAATATGAAGCAAACAATATTGATATCTAAGAATCACCCTAAAAGGCTTTAACACACACTAGATGTAGCAGTGTGACTGATTTCTGAATGCTATCAAATTTATTTTTAAATTGTCAGGGTTTCATATTCAGTTTTATTTGAACAAACAATGGTTTTTAAGTGTCTGTCTAGTTGACCAAAGTAAATTATTGAGAATTTCATATTCATTTGACATGAATAAGAATATGAAGTTACATACAAGATAAATTTAAAATAATTGAATGAGGGCGCCGAGGTGCCCCAGTGGATTGAGCCTCTGCCTTCGGTTCAGGTCATGATTTCGGGGTCCTGGGATCGAGCCCTGCATCGGGCTCTCTGCTCAGCGGGGAGCCTGCTTCCCCTTCTCTCTCTGCCTGCCTCTCTGCCTACTTATGATCTCTCTCTCTGTCAAATAAATACATAAAATATTAAAAAATAAAATAATTGAATGAATGGTTTTATGTTTACCATACAACCTAAAAGGTGGGTTATGAGCATCCTGAAACAAATAGTGAACAAATTTGTACATGCGGAAAGATTCTCTAGTTATGCTGAGTGAGGATTACTTATGAGGTAATCTTGGGACAATTTAATCAGTGTTTTTATTCTTTTAACTTCAAAGTATTTTATCCTACATTAGTCCAGAATAAAAGAGGCATGTGGTAGCTTTGAATTTCACAACCTGCGTGATATGAGGCATGAAACACAAGCAGCTACTTAAAGGAAGCGTTTATGAAACGCATTTCTGGTGAATCTGATTTTGACTTTGTAATCGAAACAAAAGTTGAAGCTCTTAACTGAAGAGGGGAGAAACGGACAGGAAAGACTTCTGTGCTAGAGCACAAGAAGTCCCTGTTCAGCTTTGTGCGAGAATGAATTCTTCACACCAAGGGTAACCCTCCGTTTTATATTGACTCAAGTTTGTTCACTGCCTGCTCTGCCCACAGTCAGTGTTGCAATTTGTTTACGGACCATGATGAACCAATTATTAGCCAAAAGGTTCTCAGTACTTTTTAAAAATGTAAAATGCTACATATAAGCTTTGGGAAAGGGAAGTTACATAAAGACCCACTTGGGTTACCCACTAGGGTGCGCATTCTTGAGATCCTCCCTTATGACTCATTTTTTTTTAAACAACCGTTTTCCTTTCCACTGAATTAACGTAGGGCGTGCTTCAGTGTGCACTCAAAGACCAGGAGCCTTTCAGAAGCTGTAATTTAGTTAACGGCAAAGTAGAATGCCAATGTTTTCTAAGGAAAGAGATTCCACTGCATGGGGAGTGCAGTCTCTCTGGAAGGGGAGTTCACATTTCTGACCTTTATGAGAATTATTATATCAGCCACTACAGTTTGTTTTGGGTATTTATCATATACTCAAAGAAGTGCCAAAATATTCAGATGAAAAGTGAAACATCATTGCCCACATAAGCACTGGAATGTTTTGGAAAAATCCAAAAGACTAAGTTTTCATATGGAGAATTTGGCAACACCAAATGCAAAAAAACATCTGATGGAAAACGCATTTCATCTATCTGTCTGTCTATCTATCTTTTCTATTCTGAGTTGGCTCACTAGCAGACAGCTGAATATTATAAAACTGATTTTGTGATAAAATACTCATAATGCAACTCACACATTTCAGTGACTACATAAAGCAAATAAACAAATACTATTAAGATTCACTGTGAAGCAAACTTTAAAAGTTAATTGACCAAAACAGCTACAGAAATCTTACTGAAGAACAACATTTGCTCAACAGTGCATATTAGAAACAGCTCAGTGCATTCAAGCTAGTTTCTGAAATTATAGCCTCAAATTGAAAGTCTTAGTAATAGAAAGTTTTTAAGTGATCAGGTATAACTGCAGATATTTTATTTCCTGGTTTCAAAATATATTCCTGTCAAATACATGCTTAAAGGAAAAGTTCTTGTGAGCACTGTTGCAAATCGTGATTTGTCCAACCCGTCAAATGGGTTACTCGTCCTTGCCCTAAGTACTAGTGAGGTGTCTCCCAGTCGTGCATGGGGAGCGGTGCGAGTGGGAGTGGTTTGGCGACACCGAGCTACAACCTTGCTTTTGTATCAGGTGCCGCCGATTTATGGATGAAAGGCTTTCATGAGACTTTCACTCTGAGTACTGTCTTTCCTGGCCAGAACTCAGATTTCCCACCATCAACTAACTAAAGCATAGCCAAGAATTCAAAAGGCAACACGACTTCTGGCCAACTAAAATAGATATTAGAAAACAACACCCACGAATGAAAGCTCAGGGTCTTTACCGATAGACAATACCACAGACAATAATTTTCAAGTCTGTCTACTTAGACTGTACATAATTCTAATATCCGTGGGTGTTTGTACAATCTCACAGTAGATTAGAAATAATGGCTTAGAAAGAGATTGGAGTTTAATCTAAGCTACTGAAAACAAATTTTAATGTGGTCACGATGACGAGCCACGAAATAACGACACCAACAGCAGGTAACATTGTCACGCATCAACCATGGGCCCAGAACTTGACATATGACTGGCCCCTGCCATACCCTTCAATGGGAGGAATTGCCATGCCCGTGTCATAGGTGTAAAACTAAAGGTTAATGGTAAAGAAAGTTGCCCCCAAGTGCCCAAATTTAAAGCCAGGTCATTCTGGCTCTGAAGCCAGCATTCTTTCCATGGCTGTCTTTTCCTTCTAACTGATGAAAATAGGTCTCCAAACGCTTGCTGAAGCTCAAGGATTAATCCCCAGAGAAGTAGGATTGCGGTCAAGGTTGAATCATTGACTGTTCAGATCAAGCAGCCCTAGGGGCAAGGACTGAATCCTGCCCTAGGCCTACTATATTGTCTCAATCTCCCACCATCCAATTCTCAGATACCTGTCTGCAAAAAAGGAGTCTGGGTTCTCACATAGCTGGTCCAGTATGTGCTTAATGGATTCCCCACGCTGCCCCAGATAGTCAAGCCGTGGAGGACGCTGTGGGCCAGGGTGAGTGTCAGGCAAGAAGAGGATGCTTGATTTTAAAGCAGAGGGCACAATAAAATGAACAGAAGGCTTGTCTTTTTCCACGCAAGGCACTCAATCTTAAATAGATCAAGTTTGCCTCCTGTTTCCAAAATAAAATTTCACTTTCCCAACCAATCTGTATTTACCTTTCTCAGATTTAGGCAACTAGGGGCAATAATGAGGTGACCAGTGGAAGCGGTGGGAGCATCTTAAACAGTTGCTCATAGACCACTGGCTGGGGGGAACTCAGGAATAAATAAACAGTAGAGAAAGGAGGATAATGTTGCAAGGTCCGTTCCCTCTGCAAACAGCCCAGCTACAATACAAAGTCCATGAACCTTACCTCCTCCCACATTTGAAATGGAACCTGGATGGGACATTTGGGGGTTCCTCCCTCCGGCATGATATTGCTGAATTCTCGATGTAGTTGCCCGGAAGCCTCGTAAGTAGGTTAAGCGGCTGTTTGTTATGCCACTGTATGATTTTAGGAATATAGGAGAGACTCCTGCACATCCTACCTCATTCAGAGTCTTGCCAAATTGGCCCTTAAAGATGTCTGACATTTCAGGTAACATTCATTGTTCTTCCTCAAGCCAAAGATTAAGGGCTGATGCAAGTACTCCTGGGAAGGGTAGTTTGTTCACCTATTATCAGTCCTATATGTGTTAGTTGGAATGAGCTCGACTACTAATTTACACAAGAAATAATAAATGTAAAACGCACTGTGTAATCCACAAATTACCAGATAAGTAGGAAATTATCTGAACACGCTTAAAAATTTTAATCGAGATGTAACATAATTTGAATACATTTTAACTGAAAAATCAACTTCACCATCACGTCTAATGCCAAGCCTTACCCAGAGGTTTCACGACAACAAACCTATATGAGGTAGTATGATTCTTAGTCTCATATTACAGCCGAGAGAGAGATGAGGCACAGAGAGGTTAGGCAACTTCTCAAAAGTCACCCAGCTAATAAGTGTAAGCCAGGATTTGCACCGAGCAGTCTACTTCCAGAACCTGCACTGTAAACCACCTTCCTACTCAATTGCCCCCTTCAAAGGTATGATGGCTGGAACACATGGGAGAAAGAAAATTTGTGAGTCATGAAAGGACTGAAGTTATTTAAAAGTGTTATGGTACTCATACCTAGTGCAATATGACTACAATTTTCCGATATCAGCTCCTAAGAGAACTCCGCTGTGCTTGTTGTGGTCTGAACATCATCGTGATGGAAATAATCAGAGTGAGGGCGTCAACAGTACTTACTGTCCCGTGGCTAATGTGGTCACTTCTGCCACCTTCATCTCTGTGACCTCTGTTGTCGTCATCATCGCAATTTACCGAGGGCTTCCCATGTTCCAGGAATCCTATTTCAGACACTACCTGAACAGTCTCATTTTAATCCTCAAAGCAAGCTTATGCGGTGGGTGTAAGTGTTCACATTTTATACACGAGAAGACTGAAGCTCAGAGACGTTACGCTCATAGAACCAGAGGTGACGCATTTGGAATTTGAACGTACGTCTGCCTTCAAAGCGTAAGTTCTTAACCATTTCACTTCGTCTAAAATTGTGATAAGACGCCTACCGCCACCGCCACCACCGAATACCTCTCATGAAGCGCGCTTTACTGCGCCAGGCCACCCCGCCACGTTAGCCCATTGCCACTGTTTCAAACTACGGTTCCCGGGCTACATCCGGCCAGCTGTCTGTTTTTGTAAATAAAGTTTTATTGGGACACAGCCACACTCATTCACTTGCACAATGTCACGGTGTTTGTATTGAAAGGTAGAGTTGAGCAGTTACAACAGAGATCCCAAAGCCAACATGCTTACGACCTGGCTTCTCACAGAGAAGTCTCTGGACGCCCCCTGCTTTAACCCACTTTGAAATGGGCATGTATTACTGTTCTCATTTACACATGAATATGTTGGAATTCAGAAAGATTAGGCAATTTTCCCATCCAACTGTTAAAGAGCAAGAACCTAGTAAACACCTGAGGTCCAGACGACTCCAGATTTTGTTCCTTTTCCTCCCCGAAGCTTACAAAGGCCACAACTTTCACAGCCACCCGCTGAAGGAAAGGAGATTTCTCTAACATGTGGTTTACAATCTGGTTTTAAATGTCGGACATTGGTGTTAGAGTTGTACGTTTTCCACTGCCAGAGGAATATTAAATTACTCTTACCTTCTGAGAATTTACTGTATTTAATTCCTTGAGGATGGATGCTTACGGGCTTGTCTGCCTTATTCTTAAAGTGAACTTTCACGATGTCTCCAACTTCAGCATACAAAGTAGGCCCAAGAAGTCCTACAGAAACAAGGATTTATAAAATAACTGTGTTCAGGAATACCAAAGACAGAGCTGCTATGCATGGAGAGACACAGAGAACCCCAGGAGTGATGGCTGTCACTCCCCCTGGCCCTGAGGCTGGCCTGCTTGTCTTCGATCTAGAAGGGATTGCCGGCCCCTTGTCTCAACGTTGCATGCAGTCAGGACAGGACAAGAAGGTAGAAATGTTTGGCGTGGGCTCAAAGCAAGTCAAGAGAGAGAAGGAATCGTTCTGATCATGTCTACCCCATCCTGACCCCTGTCATTTCTTGCAGATTACTGTGTTTGGTCAAGAGAAGAAAGTTTCACTTTCAGTTGTGCTGGGTGATTTGAGGGAGGTTGACTGGCTCCGTCAGATCTCCCTGAGGGGGGAATCTCAGAGACCTCAATAAAGTGAGGGCGAAAGTCACAGGGTACGCTAGTCCTGAGGTGAGTTCAGAGTCCCTGAGGCAGGAGTGAGCTTGATGCGTCCAAAGAACAGAAAGGAAAAGAGCGCAGGCCGAGTGCGAGGAGATGGGGGAGGGCAGGTCACGGGGGGCTTCGCGGGCTTTGGTAAGGAATTTGGATTATCTTCTGAACAAAATGGAAAATTGCTGGGGCTTTGTGCCGCAGACAGACATGGTTTTAAAAGTTCATTCTGGGGGAAAAAATAAAAAGGACCTCCTAGCTGCTGTGTGAGGAGAGTGTGCGCAGAGATGGGACTGGAACGGGAGCAGGCCGCACAGAGAAGCCGCACACGCGGCGGGGAGGTGGGGAGAAGAGGCTGGGTTCCAGATTCTGGAGGCAGAGCTGGATTTGCTGCTGGGTTGTCGTGGCCTCTGAGAGAGGGAGGCCAAGGGTGACCCTGCGGTGTTTTATCTGAGCAATGGGGTAAACAACGTGACCAGTGACTTCAATGTGGGACACTGTGGGACGACAGGTGAGAGGGGCAGATATCAAGAGTGACGTCCCAAGTCCTACACGACAGGTGTGCTGAGTCTTGCGGCCACATGGATAAACAAGACCCTGTCCCTGTCCTCAAAGACCTCAAAGAGCTCGCAAGCTCACGAGGGGGCAAACGTGCGGTAGGAGCTACCGCTGAGAGGTGGGCAAAGTGCTGTCGGAGCAGAGGATGACGGGCCAGTTCCGTCTCCGGGTTCCGGGAGGACGTGATATCTGAGTCGGGCTTCGGCAGAATCATACGTGAGGATTTCCCAAAATTAAATGTTTGTGACTCTCGCCACCAAAGTTAACTGCTCTCACTTCCCAGCCACCTGTAAACCCTGTGGGGTTAGCTTCTCCCCAGCAGAGACCGCGGGAGCTTGAGGAGAAAGGGGCAGCAGTCACGGAGTTTAACCAGCATTTGTCTGCAGGGCTGATGGTCACGTGAATCGGGTCCCCACTTACAGAACTGTAATGGTGACTAAAATAGCTGCCTTCACAGAGCTTAGAAAAAAGTAGGAAGGACAGATTTCAAGAAACCATCACACAAACATTTAATTACCATCTGCGGAAAGTATGAGAGAAAAGCACAGCTTACGCTGAAGAGTGTTTGACAGAGTGATCTTGTCCGGTCTTGGAGAAAGGTGGGGGCTCGGGGTTGGGACATGCTTCCTTGAGGAAGCAATGCTTGAAATGAAGTCCAAGGGCAAAGAGGCAAAGGCATGGGCAGGGACATTTCAAAGAGTGGGATGAGCACGTGCAAAGGGCCTGTGGCACCAGAAACCTTGGCCTATTCAGAAAACTGACAGATGGCCACAGTGAAGCTAAAGTTTAACAGATAAGAGAGAGAGGCAGAACGTGAGGCTGAAGGCACAATCAGAGGCCCCATCATGTAGAGCCTTCTACGTCTTTGAGTTTTGCCTCTAAGTGTATCTGGAAGCCAATCAAGAGTTTTAAGCAGGGGCGAGACATGGACCAGATCTGGGGTTTTACTCTCTGGGGGCAGTGGTGGAGGATGAGCTGGGGAGAACTCAGAGTGGGTGCGGAGAGAACAGAGGGCTCCAGGCAGGTGATGTGGTGACTTAGTGTAAGGTGGTGATGAGAACATGCTAGAGAGCTATCAGAAGATGAAACGTCAGGGCTTGGCGGATGGCGTACAGGCGGAGCGTGAGGGAGACCAAGTTGCTGTGGATGGCTGGTGATGTTCTGGCTGGGGAGCGGGGGCAGGAGGGAACCCTTCTCTGACATGAGGACACTGCGGGAGGGTTTGTTTGGTAGATACGGTAGGCAGAATAATGGCCCAGCAGAGATGTCCGCGTCTTTACTCCTGGGACCTGTGAATATGCTACGTGGGGTGGCCACTGGGGCTCTGCAGGTGTGACGAAAAGAAGTTTGAAATGGCCGAGTTCCTGAGATTATTATCCTCAGGGAAATGTCATCCAGCATCCTTATAAACGGGACGCAGGCGAAGCAGGGTTCACAGTCCGGCTGGATCTGCAGACGGAGGACGGGGCCCCGAACTCGCACGTGCAGGCTGCCTCTAGTAACGGGAAAAGGCAAGGAGAGGACTGTCCCCCGGGGGGGAGAGCCCTGTCAACGCCTTGATTTTAACCCAGTGAAACTTATTTTGGACTTCTGACCCCAAGATAATAAACTTGTGTTGTTCTGAGCTATGAAGTTTGCAGTAATTTGTTAGCTATGGGCAATGGGAAAACAGGATCTCTGGGGGCGCCTGGGTGGCTCAGTTGGTTGGACCACTGCCTTCGGCTCAGGTCACGATCCCGGAGTGCCGGGATCGAGTGCCGCATCGGGCTCCCAGCTCCACAGGGAGTCTGCTTCTCTCTCTGACCTTCTCGTCGCTCATGCTCTCTCTCACTGTCTCTCTCAAATAAATAAATAAAATATATATAAAAAAAAAACCAGGATCTCTGAGACTGAAGCCCCCTTTCCCTACTTCTGTCTTTCTCCCTGCAGTTTTCTTACTGCTTTCAGCAAACCCAGCTGCATTTATGCTGATGTCACGCCTGGAACGTGTTGTTTGCTTCTGTGTTCGCTCTGCACAGAACTGTGGAGGTCACACTGCTCAATCTTCCATTGAGAGATACTTACAAAGCCTGGGATGTGGGGGTGGGGAGGATGGCTTGCTCAAGGTCAGTCAATCATTGGGTGGTGCCCGTGAGGTTAGAACTCAGGTCTCTGGACTCTTGAACCAAAGCTTTCTCTCCTACCTTGCACAGAGCAGGTTCAGAACCGCCCCCTCTCCTGAAATAGTTCCAATGTCTACACCATTTGTGACTCCTGACCACAACCGGCCGGGCTGGCTGAGCTCTCTCTCTCTTCTGGCTGCTACCCTCGGTCCTAGCTCCTGACGGAAGCCCCCATTGGCTCTTCCCACCTGCCGGGGATGCCCAGGAGCCCAAAAGAACGCTGGCCACGTGGTCACAGCGTGCACGGCATTTGTTGCCATGGCGCCTTGTTTGGGTGATTTGTTTGCTGGCATCGTGTGGCTACAAATGCCCATGCCCGGGATAAGTCTTCTCAGTTATTTAACCTAATAAGACCTCTTGTTGCAATGAATGGTCTGGAGTATTTATTTGCCTCCCTTTCTGTTTCCTTGGAATTAAGGCAAAACAAAGGGATGTTTTCATAAATGCAAACCAAACACCTCCCCTCCCGTGGGCAAACACATGAGTGCTGCCTGAGCTGCTGGTCAGCTCCTCCGTCAGCCCGATGGCCTGGGACCAGCAGTGACGTGGGGGACGGGGCCGCCTACCTTGCGGTCCCAGGAAGGTAGCACAGCATGTACCCAATTTCATGCGGTTTTGCAGTTGCAAAGGACATGAAGTCCGCTAATCCCATCCCCTGCGCTCGTGCATGTGCGTTACAGAAAACAGGGAAGCCCCTTCCGGGCAAACGTTTCACAGCCTTCCTTGAAAGCGCTCGGAGTTGACACTCGCCATTTCGAAGCCCCAGGCTGGATTCCCGAAAATGAGCCCCGGTACTTGTCCACGTGGCTGCAAACCCCGAGGCAGGGACCCCTCCCGACCCCCAGTCCTATGGCCTGCCCCCCCCCAACTACAGTGACTTCTGGGCTCGTGTTGCAGAAGTGTCACATGACTCATTCGTGCAGGAATTCGTTCCGCTGGAATCACACCTGCCAAGAGCAGGAAATAGGGGAAAGGTGCCAGTGACCTAGAACCAGGCTGGGCACGGGGCAGGTCGCAGAGTCAGTGGCAGTGTTTGAACCCGGAGCTTCGTAGGCTTCACCCCGGATTTGCCACACTATATCAGCTACAGACGGACATAAAGATGAACAAAATCCTACCCTTGCCTTTCAAGGATTCGTAGTTAAGTAACTTTGGGATTTCAGGAAGAAGCTGCTTAAAAATGCTGTTAAAAGGCCTCAGAGTTCACTGAAAACAAATGTGGTATGAGATACACAGGGGTCGGTAGAAAGGTGAAGTTTTAAGTGCAAAGGGTTTAAATGTAAATTAATGATCAAGGTCTACTTCTAATTAATGAGGTTGAATCAGGAAATTTCTACAAAAGCTAATAATCTCAAAGGATTAAAAAAAAAAAGATTTTACTAATTTATTTGATAGAGAGCACAAGCCTGGGGAGCAGCAGGCAGAGGGAGAGGGTGAAGCAGGCTCCCTGCTCAGCAAGGGGATCCCAGGACCCCGGGATCATGACCTGAGCCCCAGGCGACCGCTTCACCTACTGCACCACGCAGGCGCCCCAGCTCGAAGGGTTCTGATCACGTACTCTCCTCTCCAAAAACCATCAGTGACTCCCTCCTTCCCAGAAGATAGTCTCCGGCCTGGCCCTGGCCTTTCTAGCACTTAGGGTCCTCGGCACAGTGGCTTACATGGCCCAGACATTCAAATTCAGTGAACCTGGCAAAGCCACACAGGTAAGGCTCCAAACGCCTGTCCGATTCCTCTTTCTTCCAGGGCTAGTGAGTGTGTTTCCCAGCTCATTGTCCCTTTGCACACCTACAGTTTAATTTAACATTTCTTCAGTATCTGCTGTACGTACTAAGCTTGGAACCAGAGCTCTGAACACGAAGAGACTCTGACAGAGGACAGGAGATCCTTCAACTTCCCACCCACAATGACAAACTGGCTTTTAGTGGTAACCTTACTGTCTGTAGCCTTGCCGTCCTCCCTGAAGGTGACCCCTCTTCTTCCTCAAGCCGAGTCCGCCCAACTCTTGAATCGCATCGCATCCTACTTCTTCTGAGTCTGGCTCCGGCCATTACTCTCCCTCCGATGTGATCACCCTCCCCTTTTCCACTGGATATGTTAAGTCGCTGTATTCTTGTTTGTAAAAGTCCAAAATAGATTTAAGCCCCTCCTTCCCTTCCAGAACCACCCTGTCTCTCCTCACATGTGGAGCCAAGTTTCAGGGAACAGTTTTCTCTAAGTTCCTCCTGCTTCTGTTTCCTCCTTCACCTCCATCCACCAGGGAAGCGGCCCTGGGGAAAGCAGTGAAGAGAGCTTCAAGGGGGGTCACTAAGCAGTGGGAAAAGAGCTGGAAAGAAACCACTGGTTCTGGCATCCAGAGTCATGGGTTTTCTGAGAGGCATTTTAGCGGACTTATGTTAGAGAGGCTCGGGGAGGAAACAGTATTACAGAGAGTGGAGTGGAGGGCTCGTGTGGGAAAACGGCCCTGAAGGAAAGGCAGGCAGTCGAGGGGAGATTTTGTCCTAGGAAGGGGTGGGCCTGAACATAGTTGTGTTTCGTTTTACTGCTGTAGACTTTTGGCTGAAGGGAAGGTTCTAGCCAAGGAAGACTGAGGACAAAGGGAGATCAGAGGAAGCAGGACAAAACAGTTTGCACAGAGAGGTAGAAGGAGTCCGGGAAAGCTGACCAGCCTTCACTTGGTTAGTACAGAAGGACGAGTGAATTGTTGACCAGGCGACCCAGCGGAGGAAGTTCTCTTTTTATGGCCTCTACCATTCCTGTGAAATATGGGATCATATTTAAGAACCCCAAAATCCATTCAACCCACTTTCTTTGATTAAAAGGGAGGTGAGGAAAAGGGTGTTGGGGCGGGTCCATCTGGTAAGCGTCTGACCTGAGTTCAGTCATGATCTCAGGGTCCTGGGATCAAGCCCCACATTGAGCCCCATATCAGGCTCCAGGAGGCTTTGGGTTCTGCAGGGAGTCTGCTTCTCCTGCTTCCTCTGTCTCTTCCCTTGCCCTCCCCCGCTCATGCGCTCTGTTTCTCAAATAAACAAACACAATCTTCAGGGGGAAAAAAAAGAAAGAAAGAAAAGATGAGGAAAAAGAAGAGATTTTTCTTTGAAAACAACAGCTGTTGTATACCTCAACTAAATAAAACAGGAGAAGAGGGGTGCCTGGGTGGCTCAGTCATTGAACGTCTGCCTTCGGCCCAGGTCATGATCCCGGGGTCCTGGGATTGAGCCCCGCATCAGGCTCCCTACTTGGCGGGGAGCCTGCTTCTCCCTCTCCCATTCCCCCTGCTTGTGTTCCCTCCCTCTCTCTCTCTGTCAAATGAATAAATAAAATCTTAAAAAAAAAAAAAAAGAAAGAAACCAAAAAACAGGAGAAGAGATGGGAAAAACAGATGCAAAAGAACCAGCTATTTATGGTTCCTCTGAATGAGTCTTGGGAGCCGGCCGGAAGCAACATCACTTGCCAGGGCTCAGCCGCGCTCCATGAACTAGACCGTCAGCTCCAGGAAGGCAGGATGTGGTTCTGCCTTGTCTACTGCGGGGTCCGCAGTGCCTTCTTCAATGCCCAGCCTGTAGCCGGTGCTCAACAGTAGTTTGTTCAACAAGTGAATGAAATTCAAACTCTTAAACGCTTTGTTTAGCTTTCTGATCAGTGTTAAAAACAGCCGGCTTCATGAGCACGGCCCCTCGTGCAAGAAGGGCCCTCTGGCTTCATGCTCCGCTGACACTGTTTGAAATTCTCAACAACATGAATTCCAGGCCCCACATCTCCATTTCTCACCTGCCCCCACAACTTAGGCAGCCCGTACTGCTTAAAAACAACAAAAGCACTCATTTCTAAAAAATGTCACCAAACAGATACTTTAGATAACCAGGGATATCAAATTTTCATAGATTTATCTTTAAAACTGAAGAGTGTACTTCTGGCTTACCTGAAATTTTGGATCGTGGTTTTTCTTTCAGAAAATATGGTTCATACTCTCTATAGACAATTTTCTTAAAGGAAGGATTCGAACTAGAAAGCAAATATAGAAATTAATTTGAGAGTCATATATGACATCTACATCTCACATCACAAAACAAATGGATTTCTCATGTCCTCAGATATGCAGTAGGAAAAATATTTTAATTGCATTTCAGAAACCCAAGGTTTTGTAAATATGAATAATACATGGGGTTAATAAAATAATTATTTTTCTCTTCAAGAATATTTTGTTGTGGCAACCATTCTTTCCCAACTTAGTCTGCCTTAACTAATCCTTACTCAGAATCCATTTTCTAAAAAAGAACCCAGATCACTGTGTGAACCCAAACTTTATGCTTAGATTTTAAATGACTAAAAATAGGGGCACCTGGGTGGCTCAGTAGGTTAAAGCCTCTGCCTTCGGCTCGGGTCATGATCCCAGGGTCCTGGGATCGAGCCCCACATCGGGCTCTCTGCTCAGCAGGGAGCCTGCTTCCCTTCCCCTCTCTCTCTGCCTGCCTCTCTGCCTACTTGTGATCTCTGTCAAATAAATAAATAAAAATCTTAAAAAATAAATGACTAAAAATATAACCAAATCCTTTATGAATAAATACATGGGCTATTTTTTTAATGATGAATCATGTACAGATTTAAATTACTGTGGAACATTATAAAGGACCATTGTTTTGGTGAACCCTACTTCTAGTTGAGAAGTTGGAGATGACTCATGGAGTTAAAGCCCTGGGCACTCAAACCGAAAACAAACAAACCAAATGAAAAAGGCAAGTTTTGGAAAATATAAGTCTCTTGTCCAGAGGAGAAACAAGGGATAAATGGCAGAGCCAAGACTCAAAGAGGTAAAACCATTGTATTCATGGTAAAGAATTCACAGAAAGGGAGGCAGGGAGAGTGGGACCCTTGAACTCTAGAGGGAAAAGAAAATATATATATATATATATTTAAGATTTTATTTATTTGACAGAGATCACAAGTAGGCAGAGAGGCAGGCAGAGAGAGAGGGGGAAGCAGGCTCCCCGCCGAGGATCGAGGCTCGATCCCAGGACCCTGAGATCATGACCTGAGCCGAAGGCAGAGGCTTAACCCACTGAGCCACCCAGGCGCCCCAATATATATGTTTTTACTTCAATATCTGTTACCACATACCTGTAAGTGACTGAACAAGTTTCCTTAGGGAAGTTTCCAAAAACATTTATTTCAGACTTCAGACAATAATAATAGATATATCCCACCTCTAAAAGTATTCTCCTCCTAATATGAGATGAAGTAAGAGAAAGATCTTTGCTTTGTGCTGAAATTCACTTTGGCAAAAAAACAAGTGGTTATGTTGATCTCCTTACAGAAAGGATCATTCCGCTGTAGGTGCGGGACACTTAGTACAAGTTCTTAGTTTAAGCAGCTGGATATACAGGTTAGATTTTTCATGAGAAAGTACCGGGGAGAATGACATGATTCAAAGTTCAAAAATCTTGACAGTTGGTCTAGGTTGTCACTATATGGTTTTGGCTCAATAACTGACACCAGAAGTATAACTCTTACCAGAATTCTGGAACCTCAACCATAGAACGAGGGGATCAGATCAACAGTCATGGTTCCTGTTGGAGTGCCCCTGTGTGAGTCAGGCTTTTGCTCTATGTGTTCTGCTTCCAAGATTCTGCTTGTTATTTTTCAGAGCTAACTACAGAAGAAAGGACAAACTCCCAAGCATAAGCACGGAGTATCCCAGCAAAGATAGCCAGCATGATAATGTCTGGCCATGAGCAAGAGAAATTAATGTTGGAAAGCCTATTATTTTCTTTGGGGTTTGGCAGTTCTGTAAGGGTATGGGTATGATCTAGATCATCAACTCCAGAGATAATATTTAAAATGATTTAAAAAAAATATTTTATTTATTTATTTATTTGACAGAGATCACAAGTAGGCAGAGAGGCAGGCAGAGAGAGAGGAGGAAGCAGGTTCCCCTTAAAGCAGAGAGCCCAATGTGGGGCTCGATCCCAGGACTCCGGGATCATGACCTGAGCCGAACGAAGGCAGAGGCTTTTACCCACTGAGCCACCCAGGTGCCCTAAAATGATTAAAAAAAAAAAAAAAAAGAATTTCTTGGGGGTAAATAGGTGGCTCAGTGGGTTAAGCATCTGCCTTCAGCTCAGGTCACGTATGACCCCAGGGTCCTGGGATCAAGTCTTGCATCAGCTCCCTGCTCAGCGGTGAGCCTGCTTCTCCGTCTCCTGCTGCTGCTCCCCCTGCTGTGTTCTCTATCCCTTTCTCTCTATCTCCAATAAATAAATAAAATCTTTTAAAAAATTAAAAAAAGATTTTTTATTGTTACAAGACCCAGGTAGTATGTAATACTGTTCAAAACAACGCAGTTACAAAGTAATTCTTTAAGGGTTTTCATGTTATACACTACCAGACTCTTAAAATATTACATTATTTCTTGGGAGATTGCTTTGGTTTTGTAATCATAAAAGAGGAACTTGCCTTTCACAATCATTTAAATGGTGATTTTTAGTTAAAAAAAAAACAACAACACTGAATCACATTGAGAGGTTTAGTAATAAAAAATATAAAAATATAACCAAATGGAAATAGTGAGTAGGTCCTACAATTTGTTTAACTTCTGGGAAGTCTTGTTTTTAGCCTTTCAATTAGGAAAAATAATTTGTAGTTCAGAAATAGAGTTTTGTTACTTAAGCCACCGTTTCCTTACACAGTGACCGTCCACAGTGGCCCGGGCAGACCGGATCCCAGGGGCTAAGACGTGACAGAAGCGAGGAGTCCCACGAAGTGCAAGAAAAGGTGAAAAACCAAAAATGCTGCACGTCTCTGGCCCGGCGGGCGCCGGAAAGCCCAAGAATCGGAAAGCAGGGCCGCTCGGCCGGTGCCACTGAACAGCCCACTTCGCCCGAGGACGGTGCGCGCGTCTCCAGCTCTCGGAGGCTGCGGGGACCCGGTCACTGCTCCAGCCCGGGGGTCCGGAAAGTCCCGGGCGCCTCGGACCCGGGAAGGGCTCTGCAGGGGAGGCTCGCGAGGGGGTCGTGCCCGGAGCTTCCGAACCGACGCGCAGATCGAGCCCACGACCCCAGCAACAAACCCCATCCACCAACCCTTCCAGCCGCGCGCAGACGACCGCGCGGAGCCTCCGGGGCGCGCCAGGTCAGAAGCACAATAGCGATTTTGGTTAAAAATGAGCAACAAGTTGTTGGGGTTTTTCTGGTTTTGTTGTTGTTTTGTTCTGTTTTTCGGGTTGTTCTTTTTGGAGCCGCGGGAGCACGTCCCTGCGCGCGATCGCCGCCCCTCCCCGCAGCCGCCCGCGCCTCACCTGGGCTCGGCGGTCTCGGGCCGGTAGCTCCAGTCCACGCCCTGGGCCGCCACGTAGAACTGCCGCAGCCGCGCGGCCGCCGACCCGCCGCAGGCGCCCAGGACCACCAGGACCACCAGGACGCCCAGGACGCCGAGGCGCGGGCCGCGCGGGGCCATGGCTGCCCTGCTCCGGGACGCGGCCGGGCGCGCGTGCACTCCGGGGGCTGCGGGCCGCGGTGTCCTCCGCCGTCGGCTCGCGCGGGGCCGGGGCTGCGGCGGGCGGGGCGGTCCTCCCGGCGAGCGCCCTCCCAGGCCGGGCTTGGCCAGGCGCGGCGCCCCCGGGACGCGAGGTTTGGGGCGGAGCCGGCGCGCGCGAGCAGGTGGAGGCCGGGCAGAGCCCGCCGGCTCCGCGGACTCGCGAGGCGCAGGCAGAACTGGGCCCGCGCCTGCACCTGCTGGGGCCCCAGGGCGGCGGCCCCTCCCTCACGGGCCCCGATGACCTGCCAGGGCCAAGTTGACGTTTGCCAGACCCTCACCCCATGCCCTTTACTGCCTCAGTTTCCCTGGGATCCGGGGGAAGGGTAAGGCCGCGTTAGGGGCACCGAACCACCGTCACGTCGGCGAGGAAGCACGGGATGAGTACACGGGTCCGTAACGGCCCAGAACCGGTCTGTGGGCCTGGACCGCTCCCCGTTTCCACCCCTGCGCAGTTGGGCCTTGACGAGGGCCGCGGCCACCGAGGCGGCAGAGCAGCAGACTCGGTCCCACTTACTAGCTGCGCCGGCGGGGGCAGGGGCGCGGCGTCTTTAGATCAGTTTTGACACTGCGCAAGAGGGTGATCATCTTTTCCAGAGACACCTGTTGGGACGAGAGAACGATACTGAGGCTCTGATTCCTAGCAGCTGGAGCGCGGAGCACACCTGTGTTACTAGGACTGGGGTTTTCCTGCCTCAGCGGCCCCTTGGGTTTCTTGGAGGATCTGGCTGTTTCACGCACTACTGGGTATTTACCCCGAAGATACAGATGGAGTGAACAGAAGGGCCATCTGTACCCCAATGTTCATAGCAGCGATGGCCACAGTCGCCAAACTGTGGAAGGAGCCGAGATGTCCTTCAACGGACGAATGGATAAAGAAGATGTGGAATTGGGGCGCCTGGGTGGCTCAGTGGTTTAAGCCGCTGCCTTCGGCTCAGGTCATGATCTCAGGGTCCTAGGATCGAGTCCCGCGTCGGGCTCTCTGCTCGGCAGGGAGCCTGCTTCCCTCTCACTCTCTCTGCCTGCCTCTCTGCCTACTTGTGATCTCTCTCTGTCAAATAAATAAATAAAATCTTTAAAAAAAAAAAAAGAAGATGTGGAATATTACTCGGCCATCAGAAAGGATGAATACCCAACTTTTCCATCAACATGGACGGAACTGTAGGAAATTATGCTGAGTGAAATAAGTCAAGCAGAGAAAGGCAATTATCATATGGTTTCACCTATTTGTGGAACATAAGGAATAGCATGGAGGACATTCAAAGGCAGGGAAAAATGAAGGGGGAGGGGAATCGGAGGGGGGGGATGAACCATGAGAGACTGTGGACTCCAAGAAACAAACTGAGGGTTTTAGAGGGGAGGGGGGAGGGGGATGGGCTGGCTGGGTGATGGATATTAAGGAGGGCACATATTGCATGGAGCACTGGGTGTTTCACAAAAACAGAGAATCATGGAATGCTACATCAAAAACTAATGATGTACTATGATCTTATTTTGCTATTGATAGAAAACCTAAGAAACCTGAGCATTATTATAACTGTCTGAGATTCCTTGAATCTGCATTCCTCCAAGTTTCTGTCTTAAAAAAAAAAAAGATTTTATTTATTTATTTTCCAGAGAGAGAGAGACTAGCAGAGGGAGAAGCAGGCTCCCCGCTGAGCAAGGAACCTGATAAGGAACTCAACCCCAGGACCCTGGGATCATGAACTGAGCAGTAGGCAGATGCTTTATGGGCTGAGCCACACAGGCGTGCTCCAAGCTTGTGTTGTAAACATGGTTTGTCTGAATAGATCTGCTACATTGTAACCTGGCACCTCACAGGAGGTCTCTATGATGTCGGCTCCTCCTACACAGGGTCCCGTCTGCTCCTTTGCTGATCTACCCTGTCCGCTTAGAATATCCACCCCTCACTCGCTGAACAGTGTCCGTTCAGAGTCCTACCTCTCTCCTTAATTCTGGACTCAAACCGACCTTTTCCATTTAATGAACTACCACGATATTCACATATGATACTCATATCAAATGCCCTCTATTTGTGTGGGTAACTATTGTTTCCCTGACTAGATGATAAACTGTTCAAGAGCGCAACAGTGTCTTACTCTTCTGTATCTGTGAGAGCCATAGTCTGGAAGCTGACAACCGTCACTTTCACAAATTGTAGATTCTTTTTTTTAAAAGATTTTATTTATTTATTTGACAGACAGAGATCACAAGTAGGCAGAGAGGCAGGCAGAGAGAGAGGAAGGGAAGCAGGCTCCCCGCTGAGCAGAGAGCCCGATGCGAGGCTCAATCCCAGGACCCTGGGATCATGACCTGAGCCAAAGGCAGAGGCTTAACCCACTGAGCCACCCAGGAGCCCCACAAATTGTAGATTCTGACTCTGACACGTGGCTGGTAACCACTGTCCCATGATACCCAGACTAGTGATTGGCATAAGATAAGCAGAGGTGTTATCAACAGTATATGAGAGAAACTTTAAAAAGCAGTGTGTCCCTCAATCCCAAGTTTACCGCCAAAGTTCTTGCAAAATTATTGTAAACTTTAGTTAGACTCATTCACAATTTTATTTGCATATTGGCCCATGAGTCGTTCATTGTGCATGATACGTTTATTGCCTCTCACATTTCACGGAGACAAGATAACTGTATTGTTTGGTTCTCTACTTTTCACATCAGTTCCAGATTACTATGTAACTTTCAACAATCTACATATTAAACATGTGATTTAATAAATAACATCTCTTCTTCCTTATAGGACATTCAAGTGTTGAGGATTTTTTCTGCTTCTCTGATTTTCTGATTTTTTTCTTCTTTGATTCTGGGGGGGGCAGTGATATGGTATATATTTGCTGACTGATTGAAAGGTTAATCTGTACTTGGGACAACGGTAATTGTGCTTTACAGTGATGTAAACAAAATGATGTACACAGATCCCACTGAACAAAACATCAAATAATAGAGCATGGCATTCGGGAAGAATCTTTTTAATTGCACATTTGAATTTTGGTCTTGAGGTTCTTTTGGGGAGAGTGACCAGTGAAGGGAAGGGGACACGTGGCTTCCTATGTTGATTCTTGGTCTTCTGGCACAATGTTGATTCTGGTCTCTCTGGTGCCTTCCAGAGGCTTCTCTGGAAGCCTTGCGACACAGGTGTAATAGGGCTGCACAAACAGCTATCACTGGAGACCCCAGAAGGTCTTACAGAAGTTCCGTCAAGTCACACACACCAGCTGTCTTGCAACCAGTAGCGTACGCCTTCCTCCAGTCCGAAAATAAAGAGGCATTTTTATTTTTCCACAGTCTGGTCTTCTGGTAAGCCAGAGGCTTCGGTCTCTGGTTAATGAGTCTGTCAAGAAAGGGACAGCAAAACCCACAGACCACGGCAGATCTCCAGCCCCGGCTTCCGGGGCTTAAGGAAGAGGCGGAGCAGGAAGGAGTGGTGGCCGGAGAGTCTGGGCTTGTGGCACAATCCTTCTGCTCTCATCCAGAACTAATCTACAGGAAACCCCATGTCCTTTTTTAGCAAGTATTTCCAGAAAACTGCAGCAAACATGCTACAGCTGAGGTCAAGTCTGGCAGGAAGCCTCATGTTCAAAAATAGGATCCTGTGGAGGTTGAGTGAGGAGACCAGCAGGACAGGTCTCTGAAAACGAGACAGAAGTAATTAAACTAAATCTATTTTCCGTAAAAGAAAGCAAGCAAGCTTGTAAGTAAGACAGCAAGCGCTCAGCATATCTGTCTCCTAAAGATCCACGTAGTCTCTTTCTGGATTCCAGACATTTTGCCATCTAGGCCACTTTCCTTAGGAAACTCCACTACTCACGGAGCTTTTGGGAAGAAAGAAAGTGTCAGATTATTTTTGTTGTCCCAGGAAGTCACAGAGGGGATTGGCTCCATAAAAGTTGGTAAGGGGCGCCTGGGTGGCTCAGTGGGTTAAGCCTCTGCCTTCGGCTCAGGTCATGATCCCGGGGTCCTGGGATCGAGCCCCGCATCGGGCTCTCTGCTCCGCGGGGAGCCTGCTTCCCTCTCTCTCTCTCTGCCTGCCTCTCTGCCTGCTTGTGATCTCTGTCTCTCTGTCAAATAAAATCTTTTTAAAAAGTTGGTAAAATTTTTCTAATAGTATGACTTCTGGCCATCAGGCAAGGCCATGGGGTTGTTAATACCTCCAAGCAGCCATTAATGGGAATGTCACACATCCTGAAAGTAGTTCTATCTTGTTAGAACATTTCTAGCCTGGAGGAAATGGAAACCCTCATATAAACTTAACTTTCTATTATCACTCTAGTGACATATCTTATCCCCAGCTGCCAACACAATTTCCTTCAAGTCTCAAAAGCTTAATACATACTTAAAATTGAACTATTTTTATTATATATTATATTATATTATAAACCTATAGTTTAATTATATAATGAAACAACAAGGTTTAACATTCTTTCTCTTTCCCCTACTGTTCCATTTCCTTCAAAAATATCTTCAGAGGGAACTTACCTTAAGGGCTTGGGTCAAATGCAGCATTTGTAAAAACTCCGTATGTTCCCAGGTGGCTAAGGAAGAGAAATGCAAAAATGACCCACCACGCAGTGCTGGTCCCTGCCCACGGTCCAGCACATGCTTCCTGCAGAGACCGCGAAGTACCACCCCACCCTGGAATTTTGCTTTAAAAGGGAAACAAAAATAAATGCCCAAGAGCTTTCTGAGATCCCACTTAGGAGCTCTGAGTGATTGGCACAGCACTTACACCCACGTGCGAAGTTACTGTTGATGCTCGATAGGTACCCGAGTACTGCTACACCTCTTCTTGGTGAGAAGGAATCCTTAGAAAATACCCAGGCTTGATGTCTGATCGGCTGGCAACAGTTTTCAAGGAATGGTCGTGCTGCCCCCTACAGGCGTTTTTTAATTTTCATCGGGATCAAGAATTCTACCCACACATCCTGGGAAAGGGCCAGGGGCGCTGGATACCGCAGTGGGCACAGGGCACAAAAGAATTATCCAGCACTCCACATAATGTTAGAATATCTATTCGATATTCCTGTAGGTGAATAACCCCTGAGCCTAGAACTTAATTGCTTTACCTATAAATAATATTTTTTGGCATCTTTTAGAATACAATTGCCACGTGAATTGAGGAAGATTATGACAGGTTTTCCAACCCTCGACCAGAGCCATTCATCACTTGAAAAAGTCAGGCTGGTGTTGGCAACGGCTCTGACGCTGTCTGAGCCACGGAGACAGGGTTCCTGACTGTTGGACTTTACGGTTGTTGACCCAAAGCTGCTCACAGCAACCGGCTAAGTAGTGCCTCGGCTCTAGCATTTTATTTCCGTTATTTGTCCCTTTCCCTTTCATTTCTCCTTTACTTTATAATTAGGGCACTTACTGATCTTAAAAAACACTATGCGTGGTTAGGATATGTTATCTGTGTATTTTACTTTAGAATTAGTAAAGGGGACATGGCAAAAACTTGCAGAAAGGGGCATCACGTGTAATCATTCTGACATATTACAGTGAATGAAAAAGCCAAACTAGACACATTTACTCAATCTTGAAACGGGTCTGTCTTACCTTTGAGGGTTCAAGGGGCTTTCTCCATCATCTAGAATAAGCAAGAAGACACAAATGATCAGTTGACAAGAAACAAAAAAACCAGGAGGAGGAGGCGAAAGGCCACCAGTGGGAGGAGCCACTGGGGAAAGTCCGTGTACTGATTGTCGGATGGGCACATCGTCAGGCGTGTACTGAGACCAGGTCTCTCTCAGAGGTGGGACCTCTGTTAGGCTAAATTAAACACTTGACAGTATGTAACCCAGAGTCTTCTCCTCTTTCTTCTCTTCCCATTCAGTGACAACATCTTCTTTTTCCTGCGGTCCCTGCCTTCAGCATCTTGGCTATTTTTTGTTGTTGAAATTGAGATCATTGGTTCTTGAAACCCACTACTTTGACCCTTGAGGCCCCCGATCATTGCAACCGATGTCACACCCCCCAGCCACTTGTTGGCACTAATCACACAGACAAATCCACACCAACATAACAAGGGCTGCTTGCCTTCTCTGGTAACACCGGTGAACAGGGCCTCCCATCTTACCCAAACAATGACGCCGACAGTGGAAACTTTAAATCTGGCAGCAGGCCGGTCAAGCATCCCATGGATAAATAAAAGGGGGAAAATCATCTCATGGCTAAATAAATTTTAAAAATATTAGATCAAATGAAGATGAACAGGTATATTCATTGCAGGGCACTATTGAGCCTTCCAGGTGAAAATGACTATGTGTTTGAATCTGGAGGGAATGTGCAGCATTTTACTATTATTTGACCACAGGATCTTAAAAAGGCTGAAATCAGCTTGGGACAGGTCAAGGAAAAATCCCCCATCCTCACAAATTGGTTTATTCATTACTAAAGATGTTGGAGGATGGGTGGCTGCTGGTTCCTCTTCATGGTCTGGAGGGTTCTCTAGCAATGTCCCCAAACTGAAGAAAGAACTTGAGGGAAATGCAGGAATAGTGGGATTCTGACATGGTTATGGAGAGTAGGATCTAGGTGACTAGGAGCCCCTTTTGCAACCCTCTGGGTCTGCTTAAATAAACACAAATGTTCCACTGAAGGACTGGTTGTGGCTCTCTGGTCGTCAAGCAGAGCGTCAGAGCGCCACGCTTTGTCCTTTGTGCTCCGCACCCCTTCCCGGGAGAGTGTGTGAAGGAACTTTAGAAAACCAGCCTCAGTGCAAGGCGGCCCTGTGCATGGAGAGAGCTTCAGACAGCGGAGCAAGTGGGTCTGCCGTGGAGCAGTTACGAACGGTTCTCAAGTCCTCAGTTCCACGAGAACCCCGTCAGCTCCCATAGCCTTACCATTTGAAAACGGTCTTTCTATAGGTAAGATTGATCGAGCCATTAGTAGGTGTTTATTGGATGCTCCTCTGTGCCCGTCCTGGTTCTTTGGGCACAGCCTAGTGCCCATCCTTTGTTCTCTAACGTCGTGGTGTGTGTGATGTTGGAGGAGCTGGTGGCCGTTTCCTGTACTGGGGCGTCTGAGCTGAGCCCTCCTGACGCCCCAGATGCCGCTAGTTCCCTCCCATGAGAAATGATGAAGAGACACACTAGCTACGAAAAGAGGTTTCTGAACTCATGGCTGAACATTTGGGACAAAGACTGCTTTAACTTAAGAGATGGTTCCCTTCTTGTACTCCTAGGCCAGAGCTCCTTCTCTGATGAACAGCCCGTAAACACATCTCCCTTACAGACGGTCTTCCTCCACTGGGTCACGTCCCTGCTTCAGTCCCGTGTTAGCTCCACACATTTTCACGGGAACGTACAGATGTCCTGGGGTGTCACACCAGGTCACGACTGAGCAGCCACTCCTTACACCTCTGGCTTCATTTCTCCCTTCCTCCAGAAGGACTTGATTTTGATTCAGAAGCACTAACTCCCTAACAGCCTGGGTAAACCGATGACCGTCACATAAGAGAATGACGAAGGAGGAGAGCATGACGCTTGCCAGTTAGTCCTGGTGAAAACTAAGGCTACCTAGACCAGAGGTCCTCAAATGCCAATGGGTCAACTGGCCTCATCAGAGTTCAGAGGGGAAGGCTTTTGAGAAATTCAGCTTTCCAGGCCAGTCTCTAGATCTCTAGGTCTACTGGGACCTGTGCATTTACAAAGGTGATTGTGATGGGCAGTCAGCTCTCAAGATGACTTCTCCTGGGCTTGTTTTCTTTAAGGGAAAATGTTTTTCAAACATGGACTACTGATGTCGTGGTTTGACGGCCCCTCCCCAAATGAAAGAAAGAAGAAAAGAAGGAGAAGACACTTCCCTATTTACCTTTTTGTCTGAGGCGCTTTCTTAGCAGAGCCAGGAGTGTCCCACACGTCACCAAACCTATCATAGAAGCCACTGCTCCACCGAAGTAAGTCAGGGCTTGCTGGATTGTCAAAGGCTCTGCTGTGGAACAGACACACGAGCAGGGCGTAAGAAGCATGTTGTGCCAAAGGCCATCATTCTTCCAGGAGGGTCCCAAGGACTGTGAGTTGTGAGACCACACAAGATTATCAAAGGTCCCGGCAGGAGAGATCTAGAAGCCATAAAACTACACCAACAGCGTGGGAAGCATTTTATCTTATTCCTAATGCTTAAATACCAAACACAATGCCCAAAGGCATGAGGGGAAGGACTTAATGAAGTAACAAAATGATTAAAGGAGTGGAAGTTTAAGCACATAAAATAAACATGGTTAATTCTGGGGGCCAGAGATTCAGTATACGACAAAATGTAGTCGCGGCAAGCTGTGCAGAAATAAATGAAAACGTAGAAGGTGGATGAAATAAGCCTTACAAAGACATGAAGCTAAATTTAAAAAGATCTATGTGTTTTTAGAGGTGTGTGGTAAACAAAATTCTCTGAGATGGTAAATGAGCAATCTGCATGAAGTAAGCTCCGGTTAAAAGCGTCCTGAAACTTCAGGATGTCTTACACACAGATTATAAAGAAATGAGAGGATTCGTTTGGCACATCGGAGCTCTGAGAAAGGAGTGGTGACTGTCTACACAGAGTCACTGAATTTAATTCCCACTGGTCTGCAGAAGGCAAGGAGATTCTGCTCTATTTGTCGTGAAGCATTCATTAACACAGGGAAACCCAGGGATGGAAAGGGAGACAGACCACTGTCAGAAATACACAGAAAAGAAACACTGATTTTGTTACGTTCCTTATCAAAGTGACTTCCTAACCCCTATGGGAAGTATACCTTGGCAGGCTGGCATGGGATCGGACCACTGGCCGTTCTCTTGGCATGCTGTTCTCGCTGAGCCGTTAAGTAACTGGCCCTCCGGACAATAGAAGGTACAGGTTGACCCAAAGCTGAAACCGCCCCAGGGGTTGGAGCAGTTCATGCCGCCGGGTTCAGTCACGCGCAGCTCAGAGCATTTGACAGCTGCAGGGAAAACAAACAGGTTGAAAGAAGGTAGCAGGGCCTACGGTTTCCTCTGTACCCTGCCAGCCTTGCCAGCAGATCCGAAAGGGGACGGGCCACTTGGACAGTCACACGAGCTCCTCCAACAGCACACGTGCTGTGACGGCCGCTCGGAGAAGGCAGCCCGAGAGCTAGCCTGGGCGCAGAGGAGCGGTCACCGAATACCCACTAATGGCTCCGTCAATCTGACCTACGAAAATACCATTCTCAAAATTTCACTTCTCAAAAATACTCCTCTTCTAACTGGGATCATCACCACCACTGGTCATTAGCCGGCATGTCGGCACGTGTTAATTAAAATACTTAATACTTGTTCAACACAGCTCCCTCCAGAAGCTCGAAGGAAGTAGACTGTCGCCTTCTCTAACCTTTCCTTCGGGGAACTTCAGGTCATTGTCCTTAACGCGTGGATGGAAACTAAAGCTCGGGAAATCGACTCCAGCATTACTGAGCAACAGCAACATTCGCAAAGCATCGTCCGGGTCTCCATGGGGAACCCAAAGATGGAAGAGACACAGGACTTCCGCACGGGGTGTCAGCCTTTCCAGGGGCATCGTGGGTGGCTCGTCCTTTTCGCTAGGTTCCAATTAGGAAAGTACGGGATGTTTACACTATCGTGTCATTCATGGAATTGCAACTTGTTATTTCGCAATTTTGTACTTGGTTTTGTGTTGGGCATGCTCGTTGCTTTCACACGTTGGGACATTTGCAAACATTTCCTCCTTTATGTCTTTGAGACCAGGGCATTGACTTGTGACATAGCAAGGGGAGCGGTGACATGCCTGTGGACATGACCCCCGAGTGGGATTAGTGTAGCTTTCCGGGGAGCTGACATGTGAAGGGGTCGTTGGGGCTGGATGGGATTTCAACAGGCAGTGCGGTGACGAGTGTGGGCGCCAGCCGGAAGGCAGCATCAGAGCAGCATGCCCCTTTCCTGTTACCTCTGCATGCCGGAGCTCCTCCTGCCCACCGTCCCGAAGGGCTGCATCTGCGAGCACTGTCCCCCACGAGTGTGAATCCAGCTTTGCATCCAAAGTAGCAAGTGGTGTTCAAGCCAAAGTTTCCGAGATGGTGCCTACAGGACATGGTTCCTTGTTCTGGCGTGATGAGGGCGGGGCATCGGACCTCTGAAGTACGAGCCGTTACTGTGCCTGCGTGAAAACACGTTTCCCTTTAAAGAGCGCCCAATCAAAGGAGCATAATGGAGTTAAGACGGACACGGAGTAACTGGCTTCCGCCCTGGTAGCAGGCGAGGCTCTAGCAATAGCTCCTCAAGGAAGTTAAGGGGAATTGTTCATCTCAGGTATGGAAAACCAGATGAGGAAAAAAGTACTTAAAAATATCCTTGGAGAGTGGTGCCTGGGTTGCCCACTCAGGTAAGTATCCAACTCTTTTTTTTTTATAAGGTCTTTTTTAAGACCTTATTTATGTATTTGACAGACAGAGAGAACACAGGCAGGCAGAGAGGCAGGCAGAGAGAGAGGGGGAAGCAGGCTTCCTGCTGAGCAGAGAGTCTGATGCGGGGCTCGATCCCAGGACCCTAGATCATGACCTGAGCCGAAGGCACTGAGCCACCCAAGGGCCCCTAAGCATCCAAGTCTTGATTTCAGCTCAGGTCAAGAGATGGAACCCATGACAAGCTCCACGCCGGGTGCAGAGGCTGCTTAAGACGCTCTGTCCCTCCCCCTCTGCCCTTCTCCCAACCTACTCATGCGCTTTCTCTCAATGTCTCTTAAAAAAAAAAATCTCTCTCTCTATCTATCTATCCTTGGATAGATAATTGTCTAGACCAGAGGAAGAATGGAAGGTGGGACATGATGTCAACGTCACCAACATTTAAAAATAAAACCAAACAGAAATTGAAGAGTTGGTGCAGAAATGTAAGAGATTCAGTTGTAAACCAGATACGCATACGCCGACTGTCTGCCCTTGCTGCTCTGCTGGGAGGTGGCATCGTCTGGTGGCTGAAGGTCCGCATGAAATGTGAGACGTGCGTGACGTCACCGGCTTTGTCACTGACTTTCTACGTAGCAGAAGGATGTTCATTGACCTAAAACCTCAGTTCCTTGATTTGAGAAATGGGACCAGCAACTCCACCCCTCGGACCCTCCTGGTGATGAAGCAAAGAAGACCATTCAATCGGTAAAGGTCTCAAAGAGCCCAACATTATGAAAGAAATGTTCTGCTTAAGGATCCATACATCTTGGGGCGCCTGGGGCTCAGTCAGCATCTGCCCTTCAGGTCAGGTCATGATCCCAGGGGGTCCTGGGATTGAGCCCCGCTCAATCCCCCGCTCGGGGGAGCCTGCTTCTCCCTCTGCCTCTGCCCCTCCCCCTGCTTGTGCACTGTCTCTCTCTCTCTCTTTCATAAATAAGTAAAAATCTCCAAAGAATCCATATATTTTTTAATCACAGAAATAAGAAGTCCTGTCACTCCTTACAAACTTTTAAATCCACAGGCTGTTTCTTCGATTCCAGCCTATGACCCATTTCAGACTAAGAAAGAGAGCTTTCACAGCTATAGTATTATAACGCGTATCTGTCACATAGTAAGAGCTTTTATAAGTGTTTGTTATCTTTGAAGAAAATTTCCAGGCGAAGCGCCGTCTCGGTGAGTGTATAGTATTTTACCTTCGCAGGTCGGTGGAGCCGCCGTCCATTTCCCGGAAGCTGTGCACTCAACTTTACTGGATCCTTCCAGCTTCAAGCCCTTGTTACAGGAGAAACGGCAGGTGGAGCCAACCCCGAGTTCCTTCTGCGTGTCAGAACAAGCCAGGCTTCCCCGCTCTGGAGCAAATAATTCTGGGCACTTGATGGCTGGAGAGTCAAATAAATGACATCACAATCTTCAAGTTTATGCAGAAACCAGGTCCGCACCAAATTCATTCATTCATGCCTCTAAGAAATGTTTACTGAGCATCTACTAGGTCAGGTGTTTTGCTAGGCAGCCCGTATCCCACAATTAATAGGACAGATCGTTTAATGCAGTGGCGGGGAAGGGATGGCAGGCTCACAGTTGAAGGTGTGGGTAGAAGTTACAAAAATGAAGAAGTCAAGGGTTTAGGCAGTCACACGTAAGAACCCACAATTTCATCCTCTTCTGTATGCCCCTGTGCTTCCGAGACTCTGCCTCCCACGGCTCTCGCTGTCCTGTCTGGACGGGTGCGGCCCCCGATTCCACGTCTGCCTTTCCTCTTGCAGGAGGCTACTTCCTCACAGATATCCTGCCAACTCCTCAAACCCAACCTATCTAAAAAGGCAAGGACCATCTTCTGTTCTAAACTACTTCCTCCATTTGGATCCCCAGGCTCTTTTTTTAATACCACAGCTCCCTGGCACAGGAAAGCTGAAAAACCTCCTGGTCAAGCTAGATTGGTCCCTGGAAATTCCCTGAACTGACTTAGGTGTACTTGCCTCTGGTTCTTGGCTCATGCTGCTCTCAATTTCTTTCTCTTTTCACTGAAAAAAATCCTACCCCTTCCGTGGGAAACAACTGACTACAGCCTCTGTAGAGACTTTGCTGATCTCTGTAGCCTGGACTTCTCTTCTCAACACATCGGTTTTCTGCTTGGGCTTCCATGTTGTCATACCCCTGCTGCAGCTTCCCTCACCTGCTGGATGGAAAACTTGTAAAATCCAAGAGCCAGGGGTGCTGGGCTGGCGCAGCTGTGATCATGGTGCCATGAGTTCGAGCCCCACACTGGGTATAGGGATTACTTAAAAAAAGAAAAAATTAAAAAAAAAATCCCAAGAAACACAAAACTTTGTGTGTTTCACAGTTCGCACTGCCGGGTCTCAAGAGCTGGTACTTGGCAATCATTTGCTAAGTGGGTGAATAAACATATTTTTAGTTTAATCAGCCATTTACCTCAAAACCCTTTTAGAAATTACTGCAGTTATTTATTTCTGTAAGGATCATGTCTTTGCGTCCATTAAATTCTCTGACAAAAGACTATCATTTATCATGAAATAGTCGACAAACTCAGTGACTATTCTTTCTTTAAATCCAAGCTATTTGAACTCAATGCCTCGGTCAAGTCAGACTCATTTTGCTTAGCACTTTTACAAAACAAAACAAAACAAAACCTCTTGAAGTCTTACATGGTACCCCACAGAAAAATGATCTTTCTGGCCTTTACACAGCACTCCAAGTGTTTTTCAGTGACAGGTGATTTGCCAAGAGACTGTGGATCCTCCTGTCATGAACCCATTCAAACAGTAACATACTGAATTTCAGTTTAGAATGCTCAAATTTTGGTTAATTGGTAAATCCATGGGTGGCAGATCAATTTCACTTACCAAACATTTATTAAATATGTCTATTAGTGTAAATCATAGACATTAAATCACCTGTGAACAGTTTCACTGAAACAACTTTTTCGGAATCTCCCAGGATTTTTTAAGCCCAAGAAAGTGTATAATGTCAGCTGCAAGACAGCGGGGACCTTGTCAGCTCTTCTCAACCCTATATCCCAGGGGATAGGGCCTGGCACCTAGTAGGACTTCTAAAATGTTTGTCAAGTGAATGAGTAAGTTAGTGAGCACAGTGTAACTTGGATGCATGCTAGCGAGTGTGTTTACGTCCGAAAAGAAGCTGGAGGAGTTACTCTTTGAAAAACCGATGCGCGTGACCGTCAGTATACAACGAGACTTCCTACAGCATTAAATACACTGGGGCCATGGCTCTGAGCTCAATTTGTCAGTCTTGTTCTGCCACGATTGTAGCTACAGGTTTTTGCTTTTTGGGGAGTTGTTGTTGTTTTGTATATGAAAGTCTCTGAACCCTCTTAGGTAATAATTAACCTTGTCCAAATAAAGGCCTCTAAGTGACTTTAAGGGAGACTTCAAATCAAGTAAGGAAGATGTTTTCCTGCCTGAGAGGCAGCTTTGATGGGATACACAGAGGCCTAACCCCCGTCTAGTAAATGGTGGGCGCAGCAGACATGGCTGAATTACACGTGGGAAGTGGCCAAGGACACCGCTGGGGGAGGGGCCTAGGGCCGATAGCAGGAGTAATTAATTACAAGAATAGAGAACTGACAAGAATTGTTTTTGTCACATGCTTAGTGCTCTGTCTTCCTGGGCTTCTGAGCAGGGCTGTCACAACGACCTTCACGGATGTTTTCTGCAGCCCATGAAGCGGGTGTGTGCGATGGTATGTAAATCCATGAATTGTCGGTTCGCTGGCCCTCTGTCATTAACTGACAGCAGATTGGCTTATGTTATCTTCAATAGATTTAGTAAATTCTCCCCTATATTTTTGTATTATCTCTTTTTACTGGAGTTAGATACAATTTTGTCAAGAAACTCTTGGAAGGAAGATACAGTATAAATAATAAATCCCTAAACTCAGACTTTAGAGATAAAGACTGCTTCCCTCTGGGGAGTCGGAGAAACGTTGGAGGGTGGAGAGCCGGGCCAGGGTTCAGAGGGCAGCAGGGCGCTATGTTATAGGACTTGGATGAGCAGGGACCTGGCGGAAGCAGAGACGGGACTCGGAATGGTCACTAGGAGTTGGGTCCTGTGGCCAAACGTGGTCTCCAGAGGGTCAATGACAAAGTGATTAGTAAAGTGGTAAAATCAGTGAAGGTAGTGGCCCAGCAGTTGGGGACATAAAGGTCATAGCAACCGGAGATAAGCAATTCGGGAAAGGGCTTCAGGTCCTGGGGGAGGAAGGCAGTGAGGAGACTGGGATATACGGCAGCGCCCATGTCGCCAAGGGCCAAGGGACTGGTGTTCTGACGAAAAAGGAATTAAGTATCTGCGGAGCCACTGGAAAATGAGATCTCACATCGCACTCTGAAGTGGGAGACCGAGTGCGCCACTGGCCACCCCGTCCAGCTAACTCAGTGGCCCTCAAGCCCTGTTGATACAGAGCCTAGATTCCACAAAACTCTATGCAAAAATCAGGGTTCTGGGTCAATGCTGAAGGTTAAAACATTATAGATTCAAGCATGTAGGAAAAGAAGAGGAACGATTTGCCTAAATCCAGAGGATAAATTTGGAGGGCAAGGTGAAAAGACAGACCGAACAACCAGCGCTCAGGATCAGGCTCAGACAGTGTTGCTGGTTCTGAGCCCCACAGCAGGCTGAAGCTGCCGGCCATGGCAGGACCGGTTCCAGGCCCCGGGCAGGGCTGGTCTGCACCGTGGGTGGCAAACACCTCCTCTCCTGGAGAAGAGGGGGCTGGCGGGCACGAAGGGAAACAGGGGCTTTGGAGATTACAGCTGTAACCACCATATTGGTGGCATATGTGATCTAAAATTTTAGTGAGATCATTCTCAGGCATTTTTTATTCTTTAGCCTTAATGCAGAATGTGGGAAAACAGCTTATGATAAATGTCGGTGGAATGAATGACCGAGTGAATGAAAAATGAGTGGGGAAGCATGAGCCCTGAGTGTTATCCCCGGAGTGTTCTAGATTCCTCTGGTGCCCGCGGCGTAGCTCTCCCGGCAGATGGCAGCCTTCTATGTCCTCAACCTCAGACTTCTTGCCCAGAAGGCATCAGCGTGTCCACTCCTCTGCTCCCGGAATCTAGGAAACTGCCCCCCACGGGCTGTCATGGGACTTAGCGCAGGGCTGGGAAAGAGCAGGGCAGGTCTTTTGGTGCTAATCTAGCGCTCACGCCGCAAGAAGGAATAAACAATGTCTCAGCTTTTATCTCCTTCGTGCAACACTAACAGATTTCCACCAACACAGCGGCTGCTCTGATCACCAGGCATTGCCCCGTCTGAAGCTCACCGCAGCAGGTGGAGTGGCAGCCTGGCCGGCGGCCAACAGAGCGCACCGAGACGAGGTCTGGGGCCGCCGCTGGGGGGCGGTGTAGCGTCATGACCACCGCCCGGCCCGCCCGGCTGGAGTCCGGCCCCGCGCGTCCCTGCTCCATGGCCTTTGCCATCTAGGCCTCCTCTCGAGGCCTCCGTGTCCTCATCTTTAAAAGGGATCATGATGGCCACGTTCACGGCAGTGGCGCGGGTCAGGTGGGGTTCTGTCTGGCAGAGCTGGTCCTTGTCGCGTGGGCAGGAAACATGAGCTGTTGGTGCTGCTCTCGTCGTGACGGACCCCCTGAAGGGGACCCACGCCGGGACGCCCCTGGACAGTAAGGGTGAGCCCCGGACAGTGGCCTCGGGAGCCTCTATTCCAGAGCACCGCAGCCGTGCGGGGCCTGGGCTCCGTTAGCCAGAGGCTCAGGGAGACCAAGACAGACGGGATCGGCCCGTCTCGAAGGGACAGTTCGCTGTCCGCAGGGCTCGTGCTAGAGTAATTCAACAGTCACTGAAAGTCACTGAAAAGCGGCAGCTGGCGAGTGTTTGCACGTGGCACCTTCCTGGCCGCTGCAGGGGAGACGGAGCGGGAGGAGGCCTGCGTCCTGCCGAGGGCGACCTCTCAGTCCTCACGGAGGCCGAGCCCGCAGGGAAGGCCCGAGGGGCCTGCGAGGTCCTGGAGGGGCAGGGATGACATCGCATGCATCGCGGCGACGGCTCCGTGCGGGGCTGTGCAGGGCTCGGGAAGGCAGTGCGGGAAGCAACGAGCCGCAGGGGAAACACACCCCGTAAGGAAGTGAAAGTCGGGGCGCAGCGGCGCTTTATCTCTTACTCGGGGCGTGAATCGCAACAGGTCACTCAGCCCCCGAGCCTCTGCTTCCTCCGTTGGGAAACGGAGACGACACCGCCCTTCCCCACTATTCCAGAACAGGGAAGACAGGGAAACTCGCAGTGATACTAAAGCACTTTACCAGGCTGTGAAGCGTTTAAAGGTACAGGGAAATGCAGAGAGCAAGCCAGAGTGACCGTGCTCGGCGGACAGGGGGTTCCCTTTAGCTCGGGAACAGTTTTACACGAATCCCTGGTCATTCTGCCTTCTGGCCTCATATCTGAGAAGCCATACGAGAGGACAGAGCCGCAATCCTACCTTCACAAGTGGGTGCGGAGCCTGTCCAATGTCCAGATGGGGTGCAATCCAGTACTTGCGGTCCGGATAAAGAGAATCCTTCATCACAGGCGAATCGGCACGTGGCCCTGTAACTGGAATCCCCCAGAGGCTGGACGCAGGTCATTGTCCCGTTGCGAGGGCTTCGCAGAGCTGCACACGTACTGGCTACCACGGGCAGAGAGAGCAGAGCGGGGTCGTTAGGACACAGCAACCTGAAAGCAGCCTGTGCACGCGCCCTTCATCCACCCCAGCATTTGGCTGGAACGATCGTTTGAGCTTCATGCGGCTTCCTCACCACTTAGAGGTCAGGCCAGTGTAGAACAGCAGCAGCTAACGGCTGCTCCGCATCCTGAAACCCCCTCCATCACCTTCATCAAGAGCTTTAGAAGTCGTTTAAAAAGGGAGCTGGACGTTTGGAAAGATAGCTTTTCAAGTGTCCCTGGACAGGCATGGAAGTGGCTTTGACACCTTTAGAAACAGAACTATTGGCCTCGGGGTGACTGGGGGGCTCAGTGAGTTAAAGCCGCTGCCTTCAGCTCAGGTCATGATCTCAGGGTCCTGGGATCGAGTCCCGCATCGGGCTCTCTGCTCAGCAGGAAGCCTGCTTCCTTCTCTCTCTGCCTGCCTCTCTGCCTACTTGTGATCTCTGTCAGATAAATAAATAAAATCTTAAAAAAAAATAAAGAACTATTAACCTTGCCAGAACACAGTGACTAATGATAGGAAACAGGAAAACAAAGTAAAATACTTTCTCCTCCCACAAAAGCTCCTTTCCCCAGCCAATGGGTAGAAAGAATCTGGGTCCAAATCCTTGTTGTGTCCTTACAAGCACAGTGTCTCTAGACCTTTCTGAACTTCAGTTGCTTCATGTGTGAAATGGGAAAAATGATACTCCTCGCCTTGCAGGGATCCCCAGTAATATAGAATAATAAATTAAATCAGATGTAAAAAAATTAAATTTAAAAATATTTTAAAGATCATGGACACATGGTAAGCACGTAATGGAACTGGCCATCTGCAAATGCTCTTCCTACCAATGTCATTCTATATGGTAACCAGCCCCAGTGACTCTATTTGTCCACTTACAGAAAAGGTAAATTACACCTCGTGGTTCTTTACCACAGTTCATACACACAAAGTTGGAGATACTGGGGGACTTACTTGGGTTGGAGATCATGCTCTGAGCCATAGGGCAAATCACTTAAACCTCTCTGAGCCTCAGTATCTTCACTTCTAAAATGAGGAAAATGGCATTGCCTAGCTCCCAAAATTTTTACAAGGGTCAAAAGCAAAAAACCACTCTTATGTAAATGTTAATAGCTATTGAGATGTCCCTCTGCCAATTAATGAAACTGTAATGTCCAGATTCAACATGTTGACATTAAAAAATGAAGACGAAGAGAATGCCTGGTTTAGGGCTTTCTTCTTCACTGTTTGGTTTGACTGAGTAGCATATGCTTCGGACCAGAGTCAGTGACAGGAGGCCTGAACTCATGGCCACTTTCCAGCCACTGACTTGAACTGCTTGAAGTTCCCAAAGCATTTTTTATACCTTTCTCTTCCCTTTACCCCCTCCCCTCTCCAGCTACATCTCCCTCAACCTGATCAACTTCTCCAAAGACCTAGTCATTTTCTGCCACTTGAAACATCTTCCTGTCTTCAGTGTGCATGTGTGGGCGGTGGGAGAGAGGAGAGGAGACAAGTCAAGAAGGCTGTAACCTGCAAGGATCAACTGGGAGCGTCTTGGTGCCATGCAATCCATATCAAGCTCTTTATGGCCTTGCCTTCTGATAGCTGGGGCTCTGATAGCTGCGTGTCAGAAGGCAACAGGGCAAAGGGGACCTAGAAAAGGGAAATTGTCTGATAACACTGTCAGGAGTCTTACAACAGTGAGCGGGTTGCAAGCCTTCTGGTCCCTTCCTGCCCAGCCCACATTTGGGTATTTCACTTGAAGCTCACCCAACAACAACAGGAGAAAGTTCAGTCAGAGTCAACAAAGAACTCAAAGCAGGAGGGAACTAGAAGGTCACAGGAAGCCATGGTGAGTGTCAACCTCCCTGCAGTGAAACACCCACAGGCAGCACAGTATGGGGCAATGAACGGGAACTCTGATTACTGTGATAGAATTCTGGGGAAGGATCCCAGTCCCTGCGACAGCTCTCCTCAGGGACTCTGAGTTCTTCCCCAGAACTTCATGGATTTTGTAAAATACGCAGGCTCCAGTGTGGCCAGGATTAAAGCTGAGAAGGCAAGGTCAGAAGCCTCATTCTGGTCTTTCCAGACCCTACTTGGAAGCTACTCTCAACCCCAGCACCAGGGGCTTGCCATGCTCTGGTGCCTGGAAATGAAGGATGTCCAATTCCGTTGAGGTCATTCATTCATTCATTCAATCATTCATTTATTCACTGTTGACCTAACGTAACTGTGGGGTGCGTGTGTGTGTGTGTGTGTGTGTGTGTGTGTATGTGTGTGACCTGAATAGAAAGTGGTTTCCTCTTCATTAAAAACCTGCGTCTGCCTGCTTTCACTCAGATGTTAAAAGTCTGTACAAAGTGAAAGGCAAAGGCAAACAATTCAGGATTATCTAGTATTTTACGATTTGATTTTATTATTAAAATGATATATGCATCAAAAAACACTAATTGCATAGAGGGAGAAGTGAATGGGGAAATATTGGAAGATTTCATATAAGAAAGCTGACAATGCCTATTTCAGGCTGGGAGTATTTAAGAGGATTTTTTTGTTTCTTTATGTTCTAATTTTCCTGTAGTTTTACAAATAAGAATCTTGCTTTGTAAAAGTGATATTTTCATAAATATAACCAAAGAACTGGATACATCGAGTGGGCAAAAGGAAAGGGGGTGTATAAGAAGCATACATCTGTGCTTCAGTTCCCAAACGCAAAGGATTAGAACCCGTTCTATTTCATAAAATGTTGGCAGACTCTCTTTTCGGCCAAGTACCGCAAGCGTCCCTCCTGTTGCATCACGACACCCACAGGGCGCCCACCTTCCACTTTTCCACTCCATGGTTCCTGGGAGCAAAATGCCAGTCAGCCTTGGGGCAACCATCCCGAAGCTATTTTTTTCCCTTGTGGCCTTTCGAGGCATAGTTTTTAGCCAGGAGAACAGTGTACCTGGTTCATGATAGAAGCCTCCAGGTCCTAGTCAGGGGCTGATAGGGGCCCTTCCCTATCTCCTATTGCCAAACATCCTGCTATTCATGTTATCTGCCTGGCCCCTGAAGGCAACTGCGTTTGGAATCAATGGGTTACAGAATGAAAGTGTTTATTAATTTCCCAGTCCATTTCAAACTTCTGGCCCCTAGACAGTCACCACCACTAAAATATAGCCTTTCAAAATACAGCCCACAGTGGGTTTCTGAGAAGATGGGGAGAATTCACCTTACCGTGGCATTCTGGAGGAGGAGAGCTCCAGTTCCCAGAACCCAAGCACCGCAGCACGCTTGCTCCCACCAGGTGTGAGCCTTCACTGCATGTGAAGCGGCAGGTTGATTCGTACCTAAAGGCACCAAGCGGGTGGGAGCAGTTCACCAGCCCCTTGTTTGGAGCTGGAAGATCCTGGCACTGCAGAGCTGAGAGTAGGACACAGAGTAGGGAGTGAGGACAGAGTAATACACGAGTATGCATTAATTTTGACCGCTTAATCTTTTCTAGCGCCAAGAACGGGGGTTTCTGAGTGGGGATTGTTTAAACTGGAGGATAAGAAAAGCCTCCATCACAATGGCACATGGAGGAATTTATATGGAAAACTCTTTAAGTCGTTGTTAAGCATTTTGGCAATATGCATGAACAATTTTCAATAGATCGTATTTTTAGACCCAAGAATATATGCCAAGAATGTAACCAAGATGCATATCAAAAAATCAATTCAGAGATTTTTTTTTTTAATAAAGACGTTACTTGTCAGAGCAAAATACTGAAAATAAACGCAAATGCCATTGATCAGAGGCTGAAAATAAATTATGGTGAATCGATGAAAGGAGTACTAAAGTTCGCTAAAAATGATATATTTCACCTTGGAAAGATACGGGAGGTATCTCAATGTACAATGTTCAGTGAAAAGTGAATAAAAATTATATATATGCTATGATCTCAATCATGTAAAACAGACAGTCAGAGAGAACAGGTGCTGTAATATGCTAAGTCTTTTCTCATTGTAAAAATGTGAACCATAACCGTAACTACCTTATGGAGACTATAAAGTGCTCAATAAATATTATCGGTATCAATATGGCCGAGAGATGTTACCGGGGGCAGCACAGCTCGTGGTGATAGATGGCAATAACCCCACTGGAAGCATCTGCTGCAGACCCCAGCGTCTCTGCAGACAACACCTGGGAAGCCTGGCCGCAGAGTGTTGAGACCACATCTCAGGAAGCTAACGAGAGTAGCCAACTATCCTGGGGTGTGATAAGACATTAACATGCCTGGAGACAAGAATGGCCCCAGAGGGATTCTCTTAAGATCTCTCCCTCCCTTTTAAGCCCAGCAAAGCTCCCTTTTGTGTCTGTCGCTCAGACCGTACATTCACAACACATCCCATTGCCTTCGCCTTCATGGTGTATGGTCGTCTAGTCCCTCACTGCTTCATTTTTGGTTCATTTTTCCATTTTTTTAATCATGTTGGATACACATAGTATAAAATTTACCACTTAACTACTTTTAAGTGCACAGTTCACTGATACAAAGTACAGTCATCTCGTTGGGCAGCCATCACCACCAACCAGTGACAGAGCTCCTGTCGTCCTCGCGCACTGAACCTCCACACTCATTAAACAGGAACCCCTCATTCCCCTCCTCTCAGCCCCTGGAAACCACCATTCCACTTTCTGTCTATGATTTGAGCTACTCCAGGGGCCTCATATGAGGGCACTCATCCCTTATCCTCGTCTGTCTTTATGACTGGCTTCTTTCACTAAGCACAATGTCCCTGCGTTTCATCCATGGTAGAGCGTATGTCAGAATGTCCTTCCTTTTTAAGGCTAAATAACATTTCACTGTACATCTCAACCACAGCTGGCTTCTCCATTCATCCTTTCATGAAAACTTGGGTTGCTTCCACATTTTAGCTACTATGAATATGCTGCTATGGACGTGAGTGTACAAATGCTGCTACGGACGTGAGTGTACAAATGCTGCTACGGACGTGAGTGTACAAATGCTGTTATGGACGTGAGCGCACACATCTTCTCTGTTTGCAGCCCTGCTTCAAATTCCTGCCTCATTTTTCAATCAGGATATTCTTAGATCCGGGGGATTCACATACATTGCCCAAGGATCCCAGTAAATAGCAACACAAAATGCCAATGTTGCGTTTCTGGGACATGACTTCTGTGTGGGGTAGCCCTTGTAAAAATAATAATCCTCGTGACTTCCCTATGCCTCTGCTCTCCTGTAAGAGCAAAATGTGGAAAACATGAACTATGGAAGGAAGACTACTTTGTAAAATCAGATTGCAGACATAGGATGTTATTTTACATACATTTGTAAACTCATAGCAGTTTTAAGCTCTCTTTGCACACATTAATTCACAACCATGAATGAGGCACGTAGGGAAGGCAGAGAGTAATATTTTCCTTTTACAGCAAACACTGAACTTCAGAGAGACCAAAATCTTGTCGCCAGGAAATGATGGAACTAGACTAAATGCCTTGTGCATTCGTCTCCTACCGCCCCACACTGTTCCTTGTGCATCATTCCTTCCTCCCAACCTCTGTCTCCTTTCCGTCATGCCAAACTCTCCGTCCGTCAACGCTCGCCTTGAGCTCCAATATGCTGTAATGGACATGTGCTTTGCTCACCGTTTCCTCCCTAGAGCCGACACAAAGGGTCCGGCATAGTGGTTCTTGGTGAATGTCTGACGAATAAATGCCTTATTTCAAACGCAGGTGTGATGCCTAATAAACTGAGAGACACAGAAGGAATGTTCCAATGTCACAGTACCTTGACACACCGGGGCTGGCGCTGTCCACTGTCCCGACTCAGTACATCGGACTAGGTCAGCTCCTTCCAGCCTGAAACCCTCAGCACAACGGAAGCTACAGCTGGTGTTGTCCTGGAATGCTCCCGAGGATGGGGAGCAATCCATGCTGCCGTGAACAGGACTCTCCAGTGGCCCGCAGGCAATGGCTAAATGGAGAAAGTTGTCGTTGAAACCGGGTCGTGGAAGGGCTCAGTTCCTTCTCAGGAGGACCTCTCAAGAGATGCATCTTTCCTACCAAAATTACCTGCATGTTCTGAGCCCTGAATCCTCCCTTTTCCACAATGGAAACTGCCTAGAACACCTTCCTATGCCCTCTTTGCCTGGGTCACTCATCTGCCCTTTGATTTCAGCTTAGACTTCACTCTCCTTAGGAAACCTTCCCTGCCCACCCCAGCTCAGGAGTAACGACTCCTTTAGTGCGCTCCCCATGCCCCCTGCACCCGCAGACACTGTCCGAGCACTACCCCTTGGACCACAGGCTCCTTGAGCCTGGGCTCAGTCATTCCAAGCTGGATCCCGGGGCCTGGCAGTGACTGGCAGATCTTTAAATATTTACTGGTGGTATTTGTGGAATTGAATCTGGAAAGAGCTGACATGGAACAGGCTGACTTTTAAGGAAAAAGCTGGGATAATAGAGCCCACTGTTGATACACTATTACCCAGGCTTATAAAATGATCCTGAGGGGGTCATATCTCTGAAACACAGGATGTCATCTTGATCAGACTTGGAATGCCAAGTGAGTGCAGGCCAAGGAGAGTTCCTGGACGAAACTAATCCCTGAGAGACCCCAGTTCTGATGAAGTCGGATTTCTTCGTGCACTTCCTTGATAAAGCATTTTGACTCCAAGCTATTCCTGATTGGTTTTTTGTTTTGTTTTTTGTTTTCAGACAAAAGTTCTCATCAACCCTGGGCTTAGACCTCTGGTTTTTACAGCATCAGGGTCTCTACGAACCAAAGATCCTCTAGTGCTTCTTCTCTCTTCCTTTGCAGATGAGAAAAGTGAGGTTCGGAAACGTTAAGTTACTTCCAAGGTCTGCTATCTGGACAGTAGATGAGGCAGGCTTGTAATCAAGTCTCCTGGGCACTCGCTCATCCAATCTCCAATTTCCTGCTGCCCTATCCCTCTTCCTGCCTAACGAGCTGAGGGTATGAGGCAACTGCACAGGATTCGGCCTCGTGCTCTTGTGCAAGAGGGGAAGGTTGTGTCACGTCCTCGGCCAGGACAGCCTGCCTCCCTCCAGAATTGAAGTCACCTCCAAACACTTCAACAGGGAATCCCCCTCTTTGTCCTAATAGCCACGTTCTGACTTCCTCTCAAGCAGAGGACTTGTCCCACAGCTTGTATTGCCAGCGAGGCAGGAAGGGGAAAAAAGAGAAACCGAGGGACCGGTCTAATGCTAGCTACTTCACCGATGCTGTTTCACTGCGTACCTTTTACATCCTTCATGCGCACAAAGCACCCGGGAACTCTTAGCTCATTTCATGGGTGAAGAAACCCTGCCTCCCGGAGGCTGAAACACCTGTTGCGCTGTCAGAGCCTGGAGGAGGCTACGCTGAGGTGAAGAGCCCCTGATCTTGCCACTGTGCCATGCCCCCGCCCGGGTGGCAGGGGGCAACTGAAGGAAACGCCTACCTTCACAAGCCGGCGGGGGTGCGGTCCACTGGCCAGAGCCTGTGCAGCGGAGAGAGGCCCAGCCCCTCACCTGGTAGCCACGTTCGCATTCGAATTTGCAGCGGGAGCCATATGCAAACGCAGAGAGGGGGTGGACACAGTCCATGGATCCCTTGCCAGGGGCTTCCAGGGGTGGACACTGCACAACTGGAGAGAACCACCAAGGAGAGAAAGAGAGAGAGAGAGAGAGAGAGAGAGAGACACTAAGGAAGGAAAAACCAGGCCCACAGCCGGAAGACAATGATGAAACTACCTCAGGAAACCCAGGTGCAGCTAGGAATCTGTGAGGGTCAGAGAACCTCAGGATGTTTGTCCAGACTTGGGGACCAGTCCACAGGGTGACCTCAGTCTTAAAACACTAAAGAAGTCCTCCAAGCTCTTCTAACGTCCTCCGTTCCCTTTACCTCTAAGAACCTGTCCTGGTAGATCTTCTGCTTACACACGTAGAGGCTGTCGCCTCCCTCTTGTGTGAAATTTACGAGCGGGGCACATTCTTTTTTTTTTAATTTTTTTTAATTTTTTTTACGAGCGGGGCACATTCTAAAACTGATCGAGGCTGTGCGTTGGGAGAAGGGAGGACGTCTGAGCGGCGGCTGGAAGGAGGCTCAGGTTGTGGCAGTTCAGGCCAACGTCTCCGTAGCTGGCCACCGCCGTCTGTACCCACAGCAATGGGGCACGGTGGACATGGCTCAAACCCAATCCCCAGAAACTCACCTTCACACACTGGGGCTGCAGCTGTCCACACCCCTGAGGCCGCGCACTGCACCACCTCCGACCCAGCTAACGCAAATCCCTCTTCACAGCTAAAGCGGCAGCTGGTCCCGTCCAGGAAGGCCTCGGCCGAGTGCGGACAGGTCATGCTTCCTCGCTCAGGAGTCTTCAGGGGCGGACACTGGGCAGCTACGAACAACCCCAGAACAATGGTGTGAGCCCTTGGGTTATGCCCAGTGCTAGGGAAGGCTCGGGATGCTACAGCAGCTACCGAAACCTTCCCTCAGTGACGGGCGAGGCGACAGACCTGGTTGGTTCAAAGGTACTTTCAGGGGCGCCTGGGGGGCTCAGTGGGTTAAAGCCTCTGCCTTCAGCTCAGGTCATGGTCCCAGGACCCTGGGATCAAGCCTCACATCGGGCTCTCTGCTCAGCGGGGAGCCTGCTTTCCCCTCTCTCTCTGCCTGCCTCTCTGCCTACTTGTGATCTCTGTCTGTCAAACAAATAAATAAAGTCTTAAAAAAAAACCCAAAAAAAACAAAAAAGATACTTTCGGCAACAGTTTTGAAAGACCCAAACATCCTCATGGTTCATTTACTTTTTAAAGAAGCAAGGTAAAATTACCAAATTAATAATACTCAGCCCTAAGGCCTCATTACTATACTCTATTTGCTCTGCAACTGACAAAGACAGAGCCTGTCTCTCTCTGTGATGCTTTTGCCTGAGAATCAAGAATTATGCTGATTACCTCACTCTACAGATACAAAACATCACGAAAATCAAAATTAGTGTTACTCTCATTGATGGGCAATAGCAAAAATCAGAATTCCCCATCTAACGTGGATCCTCATGATTTCTCATGTTTTTTAATGGAGAAAGCTTGTTTTCTTCCTCTGAAATTCTAGTGGTCAGTGAGGATGGAAAGAATAGGGCCCACATACCGACACACTGCGGTGGCTCACTCGTCCAGGCCCCAGAAGCCAAGCATTCCAGCTTGCTGGGCCCACTGAGTTCGTACCCTTCCGCACACTGGAACCTGCACTCTGAAGTGAAGGAGAAGTTTCCCAGAGGATGGCTGCAGTTCATGAGCGCTTGCCGAGGGAGATCGAAATCCCCGCACTCTCTGACTGTGGGGACAAAATATTGATTTTCTTTTTCACTGCAGGTTTAAAGACAATGTCAGGTTTGCTAGACGTTGGAAGCTGTTTGTATAACCCTCCGAACCCCGTCTCTCTGGGCTTCTAACCCAACCTGGTCATCTTTACTTGGTGCTTTGGTATTGGCTGCATCTTGGGAAATAATCAGTCTTTCACCAGTTTTTATCAAATGAGCAATATCAGCCTTTGCTTTGCTTCCTTTATGTTTCTCTTTTACCCTTTAGGATTTTATGAGCCAATGTTCCAAGAAGGAAATGTTTTACCCAGAGTGTGTGTCTTGGGACAGTTGGAGTGGGGCAGACTCACAGACCATGGAGGGGGCCAGGGCTAGCTAGCCTTTACTCACTGGTGAGTCTCCAACATGATTCTTTCCCTGGAACCACCTCCAGGACAAGACCAACGACCACAATAATATCAACAAACGAGTGGCCTCACCATATTCACATTCTGGCCCGTAGAATCCAGGGAAGCAGGAGCAGGTGTAGTTCCCGATGGTCTCAATGCACTCTCCTTGCTTGCTGCACGACATGTCCTGGCAGGAGGCTGCATGGATTCAGAAGGACCAGAATCATGGGCATTCCCAGGAGGCGTGAAGAAAAGCTGGATTCTTCCCTAGGCCACAGACTCAGCTCCTCTCGGGTAAGACTGAGCCGGCCAAACAACAGAAAATGACCGTGTCCTCTAGTGGGCTAGCCTGGCCCCTGTGAAGGACGTTGCAGGAGCCCACCAGAGCATTGCCTGGCTTCCATTTTAGGCTGAGCTGAGTGTTTCCTAAGGAGGGATGGCTATGTGAGGCAGAGAGACAAAGAGCCACTGATAGATGTGTAGACAGAGACACTCCTCTATGTGGTATGAAATAGGTTGTGGCTTTTAACCAAGAATATTCTTAGAGTTGCATTACAGAAGCCCCTGTGACAGATAGCGGAGAGTAAAGGTTAGGAAGCAGATGCGGGCAGCCACACACACGTGATCAGAATCCTGGCTCTGCTGCCTACTATTAAGGGACTCAAACAAGTTACTTCTCTGAGGCCAACCTGCCCAAGATCAGGGCCAAAGCCCTTCCAGCCTTTTGTTCCTTTCAAATCTGCAGGTAGCACCACATGGCAGAGGAACAGAGGAACAAATGAGACACGAGACCTCTTGTGGCACAGGACAGTCTCATGAAGAGGTGTTTCCCAGGTCCCAGGATGCCAGGCTTAGGTGTGGAGAGCATGACTTGGCCAGCCAGGCGCGTCTCAGTAAGTCTGAGCAGAGAGGGGCTGGGGTTTCTTTCCCGCAAGGGGCTCTTGAGGGTGGACGTATGCACTATGCACTAGGCTCCCGATGGAGGGTTGGCATTGGAATGAGTACTCTGAAAGCACGGAGAATGTCTTTACTGATGAGGTCACAGGTGGGGGCAAGGTCTGAGGCTAGACTATTTTCTGGTGGTGTTTCTTCTGCACTGAGCTGGGGCCACCTGTGGTCCACTTTGGGGTCTATTACAAGAGAAAATTCATATGTCACATAGAGGGTTATACTAGATGACCTCTACATTCCCTCACAACTCTGAGATGCGAAAATTCTAGAAGTCATGCAGATTCCACAGGAGGACGTCCCCGAGGCAGCCGGCAAGTGTGGTGAAGCTGCGCGGGGGCACTAGAAAGGGTTCCAAGGAACGGGCAGATGCAGGGGAAGCAGCAGCCGCTAGATACTGGACAGATGTTTGGTCCACATCTTCCCTCCTATCGCCTCGACCTGGCCAGTCTTCCGGCAGCAGTACCTGTCTGCCCCGGGCTCTTAGAGCATGCACATTCTGTTTGGACTGTAGCTTCCTCAGGATCTCAGAATGTTATACATGAGAGAACAGTCCCAGGTCTGTCCTCCACTCGGCTTCAGGGAATCAGGCAGGTTAGTAATTGTCTATGTCCTTGAATCCCCAGGAAAGGACATAATGATGATTCACTGAAAGAATCTTTTTTTTCCCCTCCTGCGAAGCTGTTCTGAGATGTAACAAATCCTGGCATTTAGAGAAGTGGTCCAACTTAATTTCTTGTTGCAAACGACATGTCTGTTTCTCATCTGTTTCCTACGAGAGCGGATGGTTCCCTACACCCTTTCCATCCTGGTGGCAAAAACATGCCACTCAGGATAGTGGCTGCCTAGAGTGCTGTGTTGGCGGAGACAGAAACTGACTGTGCCCCGAAATTGCAACAATGAGCCATGTCCCCCGTCCTGCAGGTTCGAGGGAGGTTCAAAGCCCGTAGCTTTGAATCGCTTTTCTTCCTTGTGACTGTTTTGCGGTTTACGGGGGAAGGCGATCTTGGAGTGACGGATGTTGAGGGTTGGGCAGGGAGGGGAAGCGGTGGCGAACTGGAAACATCTGCTGGCAACAAGGTAACCTTGCAGGACCGCTCCGGGCAGGCCCGACCCGGGAGTGTAGGGAGCTGACCCGGAGGCAGCAGGATGCACTGAGATTCTGGTCACGTTGGTCGCGACCGACAAGGAGCAGGTCGCGACTGTTTCAATTCATGAATTTGTTAGTGTGTCTGTGAATTATGTATAAAATGAGAGCGGCCTGCGTGACAGTGCACTTACGATATGTTTTCCCTCGGACAGGAGGCTGACAGGAGAGAGAAGTAGAGGAGGACGGAGGGCGAGTTCCGGAATTTATCTACTTCCGACTTTGTCTTGGTCGTCGGATCAGCCGACACTCAACACACAGCGGTTCCTGACGTCGCGTTCGACGGCTCGGTCGCTGCAGTAGCGCCCCGCGCTCGTCCCCACACGCGCCCCATCCGCAGCCCTCAGTCTGGCTCCCGGGGCCCAGAATCCCTCGCGCTTTGCCTCCCTCTGCGATTTCTTCCCGTCCGGGCTTCCCTGCCTCCCCGGGGTCCTCCGCGCCATCGCTTCCGTTCCCCGCAGCAGCGCAACCCCGGGGTGACGGTCTTGCTCCGCGGGGCTGATGTCACTCAGCCGAGCCCTCAGCCCGCCCGTGTGGATTTTAGAACGGCCGCGGCCGAGTGCGGCTGTGTTGCGCGCAGCAGCGGAGTGCTCGCGGCGGTGCTGCCCAGGGCCGTCGTCTCTGCGCAGCCACAGCGTTTGTGAGGCGCGTGAGGCAGCAGCGCTCGTCTGTCGGGACGACGCGCGAGCGCGGGACTGGGAAGGCCGAGGCGCGTGCGCGTCCGCTCACCCGGAAGCAAACCCCCTCCGGGTCACCCCTGCCAGGGCGGCACCGCCCCTCCCCCAGCGTCCAGCACGCCCGCGCGCGGCTGCTGAAGGGAAGCTGTGACACGCTGTGGTTCTGGGTCACCGCCTCGTGTCGTCTCGCGAGACGGGGAGGGCGAGGACAGGGGCATTTGTGGCTAAACGACACCCACGTTGGATCAAGAGTTTGAAACCTGCTCCGCCGCCGAGTGGCTCGGAACCCCGCGCGCGCTCCTCACTCGCCCGAGCCGTTGTCTCGGCAGCGACACGAGGGAGCCAGAGGGTGCGGCTGACGAGGTTCCCGGGACCGCACGAGGCGCCGGCTGAGCCCCGAACGCACGGCAGGGCCCGCGCCGCACTGACGGCCGGCGGGAGAGCAGCCGCGTCCGCTAGGGCAGCTCTGGACGTCGGTGTGGGAGACGAACCGTCCCGAGCACCGGCTGCCGAATGCGGCCGCGGTCGAGGGATCGTAAAACCCGGTTTCTCTCCTCCGGGTCTTCCGCTCCTCGGGCCGCGCGGTGCCGGGGCCTCGGCGACTCGCCCTCTGCGCTCGCGGCCCCGACTGACCCCGCGTCGCCCACGCGGCGGAGGCCTCTTACCTGTGTAGCACAGCGCGCGCTTCCGCTTCCCGCACGGCTCGTCGTTCCACCGGCCCGGGGCCGCGGCGCTCTTGATGTACATCTCCACGCAGTCCTGGTTGTTCTTCTTGTTGTTGGGCTCGTGCTCAGCCCAGTTCTCGGCCTCGGCGGTGAGCGGCCGGTTGGTTCCCACCCACGTCCATGTGTCCTCGATCTTCCGGATCCCGATCCAGTAGTACGAGCTGTAGTAGGGTATGGCGTCGTTGAGGTAAGCGATTTCCTCTCTGTTCTGGATGGCCACCAGGTCGGTGTAGTGCCTCTGGCAGAACAGCCGGGAGTGGTTCCAGGAATAGGCTTTCGTGCTGTGGTGGTAGGTCCACGCCGCCACTTCCTTCCGCTTCGCCGGCTCTGGTGAAGAGAGGGGCTGGCGGTGAGCTCCTTACCCGCCGCTCTGCCGCGCAGACGCGTCCGGGGCCGCACGCTTCCGCCGGCGAGACCCGCAGCGGGACTCTCCGGGTCTAACCTGGCGGATCTCGGGAAGAACAGGAGTTCCCACATTTCGTCTAAACATATACCCAAGTCAGAATAGGAAATTGTCTTCTGGGGAGCCTTGGGATTAGAAATTTGTAATCAACGACAGCGGACTTGGGCCCTCGTACCGTCTCCTTCTGCAAGTGGGACAGACATACTAAGTAATTTGCCCAATGGAAGGGACGCGCAAACGTCTCGGGGGCTGCTTTTGCTCTACGGGTTCTACCTCTTCACCTGGAAAACACGACGTTGCAGGACCCGGAGCCCACCTGCTGGCCCCGCCTCATCGCCCACCATACTCACCTTCTCGGCAAAACACACTCCCACTCTGTGCCTTTGCAGCGCTCTCCCTGCTATTCCGGCTGCCCTCCCCACGTGCGCCCTGCAGAATCGGCCTCCCCAGGCTTTCCGGGACTCGCCCAGGTAGGCTCGCTGCCCCTTCCTCCAGGCTCCTGCCGCACCCCACCTCTGCCTCCACCGCCCTTATCACTGGGTGTGGCAATGTCTCTTCCTGTGACCGCAAGATTAGGAATCCTGAGAGTGCTCTCTTTTCATCTCGGGGTCCCTCACAGCAGGCACAGAGCGTGGCCCTTCCCGGGTGTCCCAGAAATACTTGCTGAGTGAAACACAACGTGTTTGTGGCCCAGGCAGGTCACAAATCAAGTCTCCTGATCTGCACTCACACTCATTCCGGCGCTCTTGACTGTTTCTCTCTGATAAATTACTCTGTGTCCTCCATTTCCGCTCACTCACGTGGTAAAACAAGCCTTTTGAAGACATGTTTGTGATAGTAAATGAAATAAGGGCTCTGCCCTTCACAAGTGTAAAGGGCACTCTGAGGGAAGATAATGTTTTTGTAGCCAGTGGGAACTCACCCGGGGCCAGAAGAGGCCAGATCCCATGTGAAGAAGTGTACAGGGCAGGCAATCAGGCTGGGAAGTGGCCGTCTTTCCTGTTTACAGAGGCTCGTTCCTACTCAACCCTGTCCTCTGCTGCTGGCATGACCGTCATTTATGCTGGTCTCTCCCTCACTGACTCCTCTATTGCATGGCTTTGCCCTAAAACTTTATTCTGGTGTCAACCACGGCTGCAATATTGACCTCCATGGAGTTTACGCAGTTTTACCTCAATCAGCCCCTTCTTCCATAATAACATATTCAAAACTATGTTTTATAGTTGCAGTGGTATAAGTAAATACATCTATGAGTATTGTATACTAAGACATTTTTGTGAGTCCCTAACGGTGCTGTGGACCAGTGCCTACTGGGCCTAATGGATAATTGGTCCTGGAGATGTCCATTTCAGTTTTAACAGAGTTTTCCCCAGCAGTGTGATGGTGTTGGGCGCATTTGTTCCCCAGGCATTTGGGTGAGAAGAGTATTCCCACGCCTCACAACAACTGGCTACCATCCTTAACTTCTCCTACTTGGAGAAGATCCCCTCCTTACTCAGGGCCAGATAAAGGGTTAACATAAAGTTTACCAAAGATCAGGGCACTGAACCAAAGGAGCTGGGCCGCTCTGAGGACCACTCTGTGAAATCTCCGGTTCCAGATGGCTTTTAGGCAGCTGGCCTGAAACAAGAAAAAAAAACTTCTTTTTAGCGTCGATGTGAAATCAATGAAGCCAAAAAAAATTCTTGTCCATAAGCAGTATATTGAGTTATAATCCTCCCTGTTTCCAGTGAGGGTGGAGGTTCAAGCCCTCTGCCTCCTTCTTGTTTCCCACTGCTCTGCTTCCGAGTTGTACCCTGCACCATAGCCGAGGACTGAACTTGTTTCTTCTTTCATTCAGGATATTTGTCAAGTAACTACTCTGTGCAACTAATATTTTTTGTTTATGGAAAATTCTGTAATATGCACATAAGAAAAAGATTGTCATTGTTATTATGCAATAATCTCCCTTGAAGAACTAGTATGCCACACCCCGAAGTACTAGGAAGTTGCACACAGACTCCCTGACTGACCTGTGCTTTGATGCCTGGGGCAGCGGTGAATTATCCTGTGCTACACCATCTACTCTGTGTTATTGATCTATGTTTTATCTTCTTGCTTGTCAGTTTCAGCCTATGTCCACAGTATTATTCAATATGTAATATATATGCATAACTCATATATATTTTATACACATAATAAACTACTCCCTTTGGATCAATAGCAAGTGTTATTTCTAATGAGTTCCCTTCTGTTGGGATTTCATCAGATCTGTTAACATTTTCAAAATGTTTTTAGGCAAGGGAAGGAGCAAGATGGGGGAGGAGCAAGATGGCGGAGGAGCTGGAGACCTACATTTCATCTGGTCCCAGGAGTTCCGCAAGACAGTTACCAAACCATCCTGAACACCTACGAACTCAACGGGAGATTGATGAGAAGAAGAGCAGCAATTCCATGAACAGAAAAGCAACCACTTTCTGGAAGGTCGGACGTGCGTTGAAGTGAACCCGAGGAGATATATGGGAAGACAGACCACGGGGGGAGGGGCCTCCATCAGCCACTGACCGGCAGGTGAGAGAGCAGCAGGACCTAATACTGGAATGTTTAGAATCTGCTCCACGGAGGGACATTGCTCTAGAGGCTAAGCGGGGGATGGAACCCTCGCGGGGACAGTGTGGTCTCAGGTCCCTCAGGGTCACCGGAAGACCCAGTGTGTCTGAGTGCGGCAGAGCTCCCGGGTATCAGAGCGGGGAAGCCGGGGGCAGAGATGGAGACGAGGAGGGAGCTCTCAGCTCGGGGTTGCCATAAACCCTGACCTGAGGCACAGTCGGGCCACTGGTCTTCGAGCAGAGACCTCACAAATGGTAGATCCCCCAAAACGGTAGATCTCTGGGAGAAGTGGTGGGGGAGCGCGGCCGGAATCCACTGGGTTTGGAGACTCCACACGGGGCCGCGCGACAGAGACAGAAACAGTCACAGGCTAGGGGGAGCTCGGAGCACGGCCAGAGGCCAGGGAGATGGGAGCGACTGACGGTTTTTCTCTGAGGGCGCACTGATGAGTGAGGCCCGAGCTCTCGGCTCCTCCGGCTGGAGACTGGGTGGCCGCCATCTTCATTCCCGTCCTCCAAAGCGGTACGGAAAGCGCTCAGGGAACAAAAGCTCCGAGCACAAACCCTAGCAGATTGCTTAGCCCCGCCCCTGGCAGGGGCGGTGCTGTTCTGCCTCGGGCAAAGACATTTGAGAATCACCACAACATGAAACGTGTATGTATTTCTTTCCTTAAAATTTTGGGATATATACAGCTTCTTAGAGACCAAAATCTAGTGTATGGCTTTGTTCTATCTCCCGCCTGATCACATTCTCTCCTTTTTTTTTTTTTAATATATATATTTTTTCTTTCTTTTTTCAACCAACTTCTTATCTTATCAATTCTTTTTAAAAAATCTATTTAAATTTTCACCTTTGTAGTCATATTCTATCCATTCTATCCCTTCGTCATGCTTACCTTTATTTTTGTATATACATAAGTTCTAAGTTCTTTAAAATTTGGGGAGGCAGTTTCTTCTAACAGATGAAAATATACCCACAATCAACTGTGTGGCTCTGTTCTATTCACCAGCCTGAGATAGACACACACACACACACACACACACACACACACACACATATAGTTTTTTTCTCTTTCTTTTCACCCCAGTTTTGGGTCTTTTTTGATTTGTTTAGTATATATTTTTCTGGGGTTGATCTTACCCTTTTAACATTTTGTTCTCTCATTCATCTATTCTTCTCTGGAGAAAATGACAAAGTGGAAAAATTCACCTCAAAAAAAAAAAGAACAAGAGGCAGTACCTAATGCTTGAGACCTAATCAATATGGACAAAGAGAATCCCCCTCAAAATCAATAGGTCAACACCCTGTCATCTAATAGTAAAACTTACAAGTCTCAGAGACAGAATGAAAATCCTAAAAGCAGCTCAGAACTATAGGTCTGTAGTATACAATGGTGAAAATATTAGACTGACAGCAGACCTATCCACAGAGACCTGGCAGGCCAGAAAGAACTGGCATGATATACTCAGAGCACTAAATGGGAAAAACATGCAGCCAAGAATACTACATCCAGCTAGGCTATCACTGAAAATAGGAGGAGAGATAAAAAGCTTCCAGGGCAAACAAAAAGAATTTGCAAACACCAAACCAGCCCTATAGGAAATACTGAAAGGGGTCCTCTAAGCAAAGAGGGAGCCTAAAAGTAGTAGATCAGAAAGGAATAGAGACAATATACAGTAACAGTCATCTTACAGGTAATACAATGGCACTAGATTCATATCTTTCAATAGTTACCCTGAATGTAAATGGGCTAAATGCCCCAATCAAAAGACACAGGGTATCAGAATAGATTAAAAAAAAAACCAAAACCCATTGATATGCTGTCTGCAAGAAACTCATTTTAGACCCAAAGACACCTCCAGATTTAAAGTGAGGGGGTGGAAAACAATTTACCATGCTAATGGACATCAAAAGAAAGCTGGGGTGGCAATCTTTAAATCAGATAAATTCAATTTTAAGTCAAGACTATAAGAAGAGATGAGGAAGGACACTATGTCATACTTAAAGGGTCTGCCCAACAAGAAGATCTAACAATTTTAAATATCTATGTCCCTAACATGGGAGCAGCCAATTATATAAACCAATTAATAACAAAATCAAAGAAACACATCGACAATAACACAATAATAGTAGGGGACTTTAACACTCTCCTCACTGAAATGGACAGATCATCCAAGCAAAAGATCAACAAGGAAATAAAGGCCTTAAATGACACACTGACCCAGATGGACATCACAGATCCGTTCAGAACATTCCATCCCAAAGCAACAGAATACACATTCTTCCCTCGTGCACATGGAACATGCTCCAAATAGATCACATCCTGGGTCACAAATCAGGTCTCAACTGGTATCAAAATGAATTATTGGGACTTCAAGATAAAAAGCTTTTGCACAGCAAAGGAAACAGTCAACAAAACCAAAAGACAACCGACAGAATGAGAGAAGATATGTGCAAATGACATATCAGATAAAGGGCTAGTATCCAAAATCTATAAAGAACTTATCAAACTCAACACCCAAATGACAAATAATCCAGTCAAGAAAAGAGCAGAGGACATGAACAGACATTTCTGCAAAGAAGACATCCAGATAGCCAACAGACACATGAAAAAATGCTCCACATCACTCGGCATCAGGGAAAGAAAAATCAAAACCACAGTGAGATACCACCTCACACCAGTCAGAATGGCTAAAATTAGCAAGTCAGGAAACAACAGGTGTTGGTGAGGATGCAGAGAAAGGGGAACCCTCCTACACTGTTGGTGAGCATGCAAGCTGGTGCAGCCACTCTGGAAAATAGCATGGAGGTTTCTCAAAAAGTTGAAAATAGAGCTACCCTACGACCCAGCAATTGCACTACTGGGTATTTACCCTAAAGATACAAATGTAGTGATCTGAAGGAGCACATGCACCCAAATGTTTATAGCAGCAATGTCCACAATAGCCAATGTATGGAAAGAATCTAGAAGTCCATCAATAGATGAATGGATAAAGAAGTTGTGGTATATATACACAATGGAATACTATGCAGCCATCAAAAGAAATGAAATCTTGCCTTTTGCAACTACGTGGATGGAACTAGAGGGTATTTTGCTGAGTGAAATAAGTCAGTCAGAGAAAACCGATTATATGATCTCACTGATAAGAGTAATTTGAGAAACCATAAGAGACTCTTAATGTCACAAAACAAACTGAGTGGGGCCAGAGGAAGTGGGGTAGGGATAGGGCAGCTGGGTGATGGACATTGGGGAGGGTATGTTCTATGGTGAGTGCTGTGAAGTGTGTAAACCTGGCGATAAACAGACCTGTGCCCCTGGGTCTAATAATACATTATACGTTTAAGAAAATTAAAAAATTTAAAAAAAGAGTAATTTGAGAAACAAGACAGAGAATCATAGGGGAAAGGAGGAAAAAATGAAACAAGATGAAACTAGAGAGGGAGACAATCCATATGAGACTCTCAATTTCAGGAAACGAACTGAGGGATGCTGGAGGGGAGTGCGGTGGGAGGGATAGAGTAACTGGGGGATGGACACTGGGGAGGGTCTGTGCTATGGTGAGTGCTGTGAATTGTGTAAGACTGACGAATCACAGACTTGTACCCCTGAAATAAAAGCTACACTATATGTTAATTGGAAAAAAATTAAATGAGATAATGGAAAAGAAAAGTAAGACATAGTGATCAAGTAAAGACTTTAAGCTTAAAATCGTATTTTATTAGGTTAAAATTCTGCAAAGAAAGTGGAATACAAATAGCTATGAGAGGAAAGAAAAGAAATAATATTAAATTTCTTACTATCTGGAACTTATTTATGTTTTTTTTAAGTGATGAATGTTATTAGATCACTACAGTATTTACTTCCGCTGAAATGAATATTAAGAAATGATGTGACATCTATTTATTACAAAAGGCTAATCTTTACAATGTATTAGACATCCCCTCTGTTATGTTTTAAAACTTAATGACCAAGGAAGTTAGCTTTCTACTTAAAAAGGTGTGAGAGTTTACACAACTTTCCAAAATTCTTTCAGAGGCACAAGCAGCAAAAGCATTACTGCTGAAGAACACCATCATGCAGATTTCATGAAGGGGACCCCAGTATTCACCTTTGAACGTGCGCTGGGTTCTCCCAATATTCACCTTTGAACATGTGCTGGGTTCCTTCTCCAGTAGACTAGAGGAGTGTAGTGTTTGTGATCTAGTGGTCCTCCCCATGGGCTCTTTGGAAGTGTTTGTTTCCCTGTACATTTCTCTGTTGAGCATTTCTAGAGGGTCCTCTGGCTTTCGGGAACGTTCAAGGGAGTGTGTGGGAGGCTGATCAGGGGAGGCTGCTGCTTCACTGTCCGTGCCCGAGTCCAACCACTATCCCAAAAGAGCTGTCTCACATTTTAACTAGCTTGTTTAAATGTTGAAATATGGTTTAAACAGAATTGAGAGAGAAAGAGAGTTTTAAAACATTTTAAGGTTTTCAAGGTAGATGTTGGGTTAACATAGTGATTCTTATTCTTGCAGAACATTTGAATTCCTTTGAAAGACTGATACGAGCACTGGTCAGGATTCTTCAAAAAATGCACAGCTGTAATTTGTTTTTAGACAATTTCAGACAGTTCATGGACAGTTCATGTCCACGTTTAGTGGACTGCAAGTTCAAATCTCTGTGAACTTTAAGGCAACAGAGTAAGTCGCCGGCAATGGACAAGGATTTGTGTGTGAGCGTGGAGAATGGATGATGCCTGAGAATCTTCCTTTGACTGGTCATTTTCCTCTGAAATTTCTCTGGGGCAGGCAGGCTTTCTCACCTCTGTTCCTGGTCTACATTGTCATCTTCAGCCCCAAGATCCTAGAGATTTAAGGGCTGTTTCCATGTGTTACTGAGCCAGTTAAATGTTGAAACAAGAGCAAATGTCCCTTAGAGAAACGGACACACGCTCTGCTAATTTGTAATGTTCTCTGGCTGTCGGCTTCAAACTGGAAGTCACTGGGAAACAGTCTGTGACTAGGTCATTAGAATCATATCCTGTACCCGTGTAAACCTTTATTAGAGCGCTTTACACTATAGTTCTCTTTAATTTCACTTTTCCTAAAAACTGAAAAAATGGAATGAGGAGAGGGGCAGGGACAAAGTTCGAGATCAAGTGTTTTTTCCCTTGTCCTCACTTTGCTTAGGAAGAGGTATTGGATGCCAGCAGGAGTCCCATGGCTGCCAGCGTGGAGGGTGGCGTACAAAGTGGGCAGAAATGGTGCCATGGGAAGGAATCCTGTTCCCCGTCTACACTGTAGACCACAGCTTTGCACTTTTAAAGGCAGAATCGACAATTTTCATCCCCCGCCCCCGCAAGCACTGTTTGCCTTCTGCCCCAGTCCTGATCTCTCTCCTTCCTCTATGGTTCAGGTTCTTGAACTTTCTACTTTCCCTTTATTCTCCAGCTTCCTCCAACCACCAGCCCATGAAACTGCTCTTGCTAACTTTACCACTGAAACCCTAATTACCAAACCCAGTGAACACTCTCCCTTCGTATCTTCCTTGACCTTTCTGCACCAATAAATACTACTGAATACTTCCTTTTATTGAAAATGCTTCCGTTGTTTCTCTTGACTCTTATCTGACATCTTGAGCAATTTTGATGCGTCTTCCTCTGAATGTATGTCAGCCCACTGCTTGCCCTTGTAGAGATAGAGACTTCCCTAGGTTCCTGCCTCCATGACCCTATTCTCTTATCACTCCTCTGCTTCCTGAGGTCTTCTTCTGGTCATCCGTGTGCCAAATGACCCGCAGGCAGCATATCCACCTCCAACGTCCCTCCTGAGCATGACACCGGCAGTCCGAGCACAAAGCAAGCCTATGTGTGCGCAGTCAGAAGTCGCTGCTGGCAGACACTTCTCAAGGCCAAGATGACTTAGGTCTGAATCTCAGCGATAGTAGAGAGCAGATGCTTAATGCTTAATAAATATTTTATGAATGAGTGATCAAATAAATTGAAGAACAAAGGCAGAGGAATGACTGAAGGTAAGACAGAAGTGGGTGCCGAATAAGAAAACACTGAAAAAATATGTGATGATTAATACTCAGTATCGAAAGGCTACAGCAGTGGTTGTATCAAATTTAAAAGTATATTATGATGAGGCAGAAGAGCCCAAGAAAGCTGTGCAAAAACAAAAAAATGATCTTGGTGCTTTGTCTCACTCTATTTGGGTGTGAGAGAAGCAAGGGGCATGATGGCTCACATCCTGTGTGAGGGAACAATGAGTAGGACTCACTGTCTTAACACCGTACGGGTAAGACAGAAGAATGTGTGGAGAAGTAGGGAAACCTGCAATTGGGACAGTGGGTGGTGTGTTTCAGGAAAGCCGGGAAGGGCGTCAAATAGCAGCAACTCTTAGAAGTTGGGGACGAGAAAGCAAATTTCTACCCAACCCTCTGGAGTTGGTTCCTGGCTCTCAGGAAGCCTTTAGTACTCAAAGGGGCTCCTAGAAGAGACAGGTTCTTACTAGCAGTCAGTCTCCCTGACCTGAACCTCGTGACCCTGAAGTCCTTCGGGCCATGGAGGGAAGACGAAGGCTCTCTCTCCTTTATCCAAACCCTTCACATCACCCTGTCATCAAGTCCTACTGACCTCACCTTCGGACCAGATACCTGGGCTTTCTCCAGATTTCCTATTTCCACTAAGGTACTAGTGCAGACATAATTCTTTCCTTCTTGCACATCTTCTATCTGGTCTCGCCTCACGTTACTATCTTCAAGTTACCCATCTTCAATTCTTTCTCTATAATGAAGTCAGAATCGTATTCCTAACACACAAACTTGATCGTATCATTTTACTACCTAAAGTCCATCAGCTGTTCCCATTCCTTGAGCAACAAATACAAACTCTTCAAGATGACGCAGGTAAGACCCTTTGAAACATGGCCTCTTCCTTTTGTCTAGTCTCCTCTCCTGCTGTTAACTTTCAGTTTACTCACATGCACACAATTCTACTATGCATTTATAACAAACATCTTGTGCTTTCCAGAATGTACTGTGTGTGCCCTCTGTTCTCCTAATTGCCCAGAGCACCCTCTCCTTCTCCGTGTGCCTAGAGCTATAAATCCAAAAATCTCCTTCTGAAAGGAGCCTTTTCTATCCCCAGAGTCGCTGCCCCCACCAAGACAGGTGTTCCCTGCTATCCCCTGTCTTTCCCACTGCTTATTTCAGTAGCTATTAATTTATCAAGGGCCTACAGTGTGTCAGGTACTCTTGGACACTCTACAGTGTGTCGCTGGCACTAAAATGGTAGAAACGGACTCCATTCCTGTCCTCGTGGAATATACAATGTATTGAGGAAGACGGACAATGACATGCCAATAAATACTGAACAGTTTGTAACAGATAAAGGTGAAACCTGGAAGCTAGTGGTAAGCGCTAGGTTGAGAATTAAAGTGGGCTAGAGAATTAACTGGGTGGTTACCTTGGGCAGATCTCTCTATGGAGGTCATTTTTTTTTTAAAAGATGTTATTTATTTGACACGGAAAGACACAGCGAGAGAGGGGAACACAGGCAGGGGGAGTGGGAGAGGGGGAAGCGGGCTTCTCACTGAGCAGGGAGCCTGATGCAGGGCTCGATCCCAGGACCCTGGGATCATGAGTGGAGCTGAAGGCAGATGCTTAATGACTGAGCCACCCAGGAGCCCCTAAAAAGGTCATTTTTAACTGAAAGCAGAAGGGCCAGAAGAAGCCAGGCAGGGAGAAGCAGGAAGAAGGGAATTAAAGATGGAACAAAAAGCTGGTGTGAAGGCTGTGAGTGGCAGCAGAGTGTAGAGCGTGCACTGCATTATCCGTGTAACTGGAACGGAATGAGCAGTGGGAAGAGAGGACAACGCGAAGCTGGTGACAGATCATTCCGGGCCTTTGGGAACTAAAACAAGGGGATGAGATTTTGTTCTACATGCAAAGAGCAGTCAGAGGCCTGGGGAGGGAGGTGTGGATTTTAATAGAGGTTATGATGTAGTCTGATTGCTGTCGAAAACTGAGAGACCCTAGAGATTAATTGAAAAGGGAATTTTGATGAGGATGAGAAAAGGGAGCTGAGGGCACAGCACAAGTTAACACCCTGGAACCCACCTTTCTGCCAGGGGGGCTGTGTGTGACATTCCTCAGGCACTCCTGGCACCCAAGATCAAAGGAAAGGGGAAACAAAGGGTTAACTGATAAAGATCACAGTCAGCAGGATCGGGGTCTCCATCCATTTGCAACTGTTTTAATGATTTGCAATAAAAAAAAAATCTTCAGGGGGCGCCTGGGTGGCTCAGTGGGTTAAAGCCTCTGCCTTCAGCTCAGGTCATGATCCCAGGATCTCTCTGCTAGGTGGGGAGCCTGCTTCCCCTCCCCCCCCCCCCCCCCCCCCCCCCCCGCTCTTTGCCTGCCTCTCTGCCTACTTGTGATCTCTGTCTGTCAAATGAATAAATAAAAATCTTTAAATAAAAAAAAGTCTTCAGAAAGCTATGGACTCAATATCCTGGAACCCTAGCATCACCCTTCCTTCCACAGGACAGAAAGTCTTCTACGGGCAGTCACTCCTCGCAGTCCCAGTGCAGGTCTTTCTGCCACGGGTCCTGTCCCCATGCTATAATAAAAACCCTCCTTTTGCCCTGAAAACATCTCAAGAATTCTTTCATGGCTGCTGGCTCCAACCCCACCGCCCCTCTCCAAACCACATCAGGTTGGGGCCAGGTCTCGTGAGTGATGTAATAGCCCAGAAGGGACCTAATGGCCAGGGCTCTGAACAGAGAAGCGTCCTCAGCAGAGGACTCGAGTATAGTGGATTTGATGAATTAGTTGCAGAGAGGCTGGGCCTCGTAAAGGGGAAGCTACTGTACCAGTCCCAGTGGGAGGGAAGGGGGGTCTGGCTGGGGCTGGGGCCAATGGGAATGCAAGCAGGGAGGTAGATGTGAGCGTTGTGGAGGGCGCAGAGCTACACACATTGCTGGCGGCACAGCCCAGGTTCCACCCGGCATCACAGCTGCCAAATACTTCCCTGAAGTTTCCAACGCTACACAGTGGGGCTGGCGTAGCCCAGATGTTAGTAGCCCCAGCAGCTTAAAGGCAGAAAATGAAGCACAGTGAAAAAAATAAAAAGAGGTCTCTAGGTCAACAGCAAATTAGAAATAAAAACAGGAAGGAGCCCAGGACATTAACATCAAGAATCAGAGCATGTATTTTAAATGTGACTACCAATCACCATTATTTAGGTTGAATTACTAGCGTTAAAAATAAAGTAGCATACCTAATTTTTAAAAGTCCATTAGAGCATGATGGAGCTATATCCCTACAAGTACAAAGGAACCATTTTGTATTTGACTTTATAAAGTTTCCGTCTGATTTTCAATCGAAGAAGCGAGACACCTGGAAGATAATGTAATAAATGTCGTTCGTGAAACCACCATGAGCCTAAGTGCCAGGGTCTTTTCTCAGTCTTGCCATTAAGCAGTAGGTCATTTTGACTTTTGGAGATTTGATTAAGTTTCCACTTACTTAATTCTGAAGCTACCTATTCTAAGAGCTGGTGGCCAGCCCCAGAGAAGGGGAACCACGTAGCTACATTCTGAAAAAGAGGTAATAGAAGAGAAAGAACTAAAAGCCACGGACCTAAGATGGTTGAGGTATAAATGGAAGAGACTCCAGAACTGTTCCTTAGTCCACAAAAACTCTGACTAACATCAGCACAATTTAACTGCGAGTTCCCAATCTCCCCTCTCCAAGACTCCTCTGATTGAGAACACCCGACTCCTCCGATTGAGAACACCCCGACTCCTCCGATTGAGAACACTCCGACTCCTCCGATTGAGAACACCCCAACTTCTCTGACTGAGAACAGCCGACTCCTCTGACTGAGAACCCTCCACCAGATAAACCTGAGCCTCCTTCCTCAGGCCCTAGAGGTTCACTGTGGTCACTCTGAACTTGAAGCCAAATTCACACACAGAGGGTTGAGGTTCCTGAATCCCAAGAGCCAAATGAGCCCAGGGCCAAAAGACGAGGGCTTACTTTTGGAATATGGGAAACAGCTCTAGACTGCGGAGTTCCAGCCCAGTTTCAAGACGCTAAGGGAGGCACTTCTAAGCCTGAGGCACAGGAGGCAATAGAGTAGGGCTCTTAACCTAAGACCCACGTGCGGGTCGGGGAACCCACTGTCCTTGTCCAGAAAACTTGTGTTTATGAGGACGTTTGCATTTTCATCTGGGATGGAGAGTTGTATTTTTGCTCGAACCCCAAGGAATCCCACGATCCAATGTGGCCACATACGTCTGAAATAGAGGAGGATCCCAGACTGAGGAGAAGGAGGAGACTGACTCCTTGTCGGTGTAAGTCCACCAGCGCAGAGGATATGATATGCAGGAGATGAGACGAAGGCAATCCACATTCTCATGTCATTGGAGTGCAAACTCAGGACAGACTCAAACTCATTCCTGCTTTCTTCACAGTCTCCTTCTCTATTATCCCCAGCACAGAAAATTCCCACTGCACATATTCGAAAGTGTACTGTAGTAAAGCAAAGGGGTGGGGCGAATCGTGTATGCATGCTGATTTCTTCTGACATCCCATGGAAGGGGGCTCAAAAACACAGACAGATGGTTCCTTGCTAGCTGCAGATCGTAGGGTCTTGGACCCTGGGACTGTGGGAGATATTCCTGGTAAGTCAGGAGTAAAACTGTATGGCTTATCTGTTAATGAGTTCCAAAATGCCTACTTTTCCTTGTATCTTTCCTGGACCCCAAACTCCACAAATTTTTTCTTTTTCACAGCAACACTAGCTGGCATTTACTCATCAGTTACCATGTGCCAGCCTCAGATTTAAATGCTTTTCAGTGTGATCTTATTTAATCTTCCCCATGACGCTATAGAGCGCTAGAATTTTATCTATTTTACAGATGGAGAAACTGAGTCACAGCATGGAGACTTAAGGCAGAAATGGAAACCATTTGGAGTCTCCACGTAAGTCCCGGCAGACTCCTTGGACTCAGAGAGGGATCTGGGAGGGCTGGGATGAGAGCACCTTCGATCTCAGGTCGTCCCAGGGCACCTGCTCTGCCTTGCCTTCAAGCCAGAAAGAAGAGCAGTCCTGGAGACGGTGATCGAGGCTTTACCAAGATCTGCACTATGAGAGTTTCTGGAAGCTCTAAGAGGAAAAACAGCAGCATGGAACCAGAGGACAGAAGTCCAGATCCCGGCAATGTCCAGCCTAGCAGTGCGGCCGTGCATGAAACTCCTGGTCTCCGTGAGGCTTGGCGGCTTCATTTGTAGCACGGAAAGAGCAGCCTCAACCCCCAAGGATGTTAGAGGGTCCAAAGTGGACAGCAGATTTGGAGATGCTCGCACTCTAATGGACTGTTCTCCCCAAAGCACCATGACTACTGCCCTTCCCCACCTGCCTGCCTCAGCCTCCATGCCGCGTCTCACCCCGGTCCCAGATACAGAGAAATGAACTTACCATCTCCTCTGCGCCTGGGCTTCCTCTCGGCCGCCCGCCCAGCCCGGACTTCTTATAGTCTTGCTGCCTCCCCTCAGTGTCAAACTGTTTAGAAAAGCAACTTCCTATTCAAGTTCCAGAAACTCACCACAGCCCTTCCCATGAAATTAGATGTTGATAATACAGGAGCCGTTGATAATACTCAGCGGCGGTGGTCACCAGGGGTGGGGTGGGGGCAGGAGGTTACCTACTTCCATGGGGGCTGGTCTGGCGACGGGGGCATGTGTGAATCACTCCTGGACATCCCGGGCTGAGCAGTGCAGGAATAGTGCCCACACGCCCGGGAGTTAAATTTCCTCTTATTATGATACGATCCTCAATTTAAGGTCATATGTTTGGAAAATATGCTCTGTCTTAATCATAACGTCCCTGTGTAAATTTTCCAGTTATTGTGAAATCGCAGTGAATGTTAACAATTCCAGCAGCCTTCTGAGACAAGGGAGCAAAAATAATAACACAAAATAATAAGGTAGGAAAGGAAAAAGCCACTGAGAAAATCCTGGCAATGGGGGGCGGGGTGATTGCTGGGAACGGTCTTGAAATGAAATATAACAGACGTGGATCGTTATTAGAAAAGAGCTTCTGCTTCTTGTATCAGGAAGAAAACGATGTAAAACTGGAAGTTTCGTGGTGGGGCTAGGAGGCTGCGGACTCAGCGCTGAAGGCCCCGTGGCGAGCTCCCCGAGACCCGTGTCGGCTGCACGTCTGTGGCCTTTCCGCAAATGACCTAAACTCTCTGTGCCTCTTTTCTCCAACGGTGACGCAGAAGGACAGCGCCAGGACTCAGCTCACAGGTGGCTGTGCGCCCGAGTGAGTTAATACGGGAGAGCGCTGGAAACAGTGACCGGCCCACGGGCAGAACCCAAGCGAAGGGGGCCGGGGTGGCTGCGCTCAGAGCTGTCACCAGCGGCCTCAGATCAAGAATCAGGCACTTGGTGTCGAGTCGGAAACCCGACCTCCCGTTTGCCTTCCTGGGGTCGTACTTGTGCGGTACTGCAGGCCATTCTTCATTGCTCCATGAGTGGCCCAGCGTGTAAATAGGAACCTCGTGGGTAGAATAAAAATGGAATAAGATGAAAAATGGAAAGATCTGGAAAGAAATCCAAAGATAACGAGGGCTTAAGGAGCTTGGGGCTGCATTTGCATGGAGGAATTTGGGTCCAAGAGGAAAGCATTAATTATGTAGGGTAGAAAGCCTGGGGAAGGAGGTGACAGGGAAAGAATGACGGGACTGGAACCTGGGACTCAGAGGGGAGAGGCGGGGGCAGCTGTCACGATGCGGTGGCTAGGAGCCCAGCCCTAGGAGCCAGACTGCCGGGCTCTGCCGGCCACGGGCGGTGTGCCTTGGGCAACTCACTACCCTCCTTGTGACTCAGTTCCTTCAGCTAGCTTCATAATAAACAAGGATCACATCACGTATGGAAGTGATAGGACCAGTAATGGGTTTATAAGGGAAAGGCTTGGAGCGCACCTGCACACACAGAGCGTGCGCCCATGGGGGATCTTTTCCCCTGAGATTTGCCTCCTTCTCCTCTGTGCCTATTTTCACTCTCCAGGCCGTGTTCTTGGCATTGCCTCCTTTTAAAAAAATTTCTCCGATGAGTATGACGGAAGGTGCTCTGTAGACTATAGGTCCTTATTGCTAATATATTTTAAGTTGGATAATGTTAAGTTTTAGGGAGTCTGAGGGAAGTAGAGAAGGGTTTCTGGGGAGAAGAATGGTGGGAAAACACTTGAGTTTGTTGAAAAGCTGTTCAGGCCGAAAACATGAATACCATTTGCTCGAATGGACATCGTCTATGAAAATTTAGGTCGTTTCTATTTATGTGGCCATTAAAAATACAAAATGATGCCAGTGTAGTAGTTTAACTAGTAGTGTGGTTTATCTGTTTCATATGTTTTCTCATCTCTTCACAGTCCGCGGGCTCCTCTCCTATGTTAGTCTTCGTGTCCTACTGCGTCTAGCAGAGGCGCACAGACACTCAGCAAACACTTGCGATTCATTCATCAGACCGATGACTCTGGGCAGACGTCGTGAAAACGTTCTCCATCTCCACGTGGATTTCCGCGTGTCCTCTTACATGGGTGCATTTATACATACAACAAATACTGGTGTGCCTTCAAGGCTCCAGGAGGCATGCTAGCGCTGGGGATTCGGTAAAGCCCTAATAGACCGCACGCTTTTTTTTTTTTTTTTTTTAGGGAGGAGGCATTAGATATTAATAAAAATCACCTGAATAAATGCAGAAAGAAAAAAATGTGTTGCAGTGAAAGGATATGATGGGAGCTTGACCTGAGGAAGGGTCCCCAGAGACAGGGATTTCAGAGCTGACAACTTACTTTGAATAAGCATTACCACGTTAGGTGGGGGGAACATTCTAGGCCAGTCACGGACTGGAGCGGCCTGGGAGCCCCAGGACAGCCACAGTGGCTGCAGGTGGTAAAGGAGGCTGGACAGGTAGGAAACACCTGCACCGTGCCCTGTCTCAGGCCACGTTATGGCTGTTGGCCTGTGTAGCATCTGTCCTCATGTGAAATAGAAGGCAGGTAATTCCTCCAGTATAGCTGGTCCGTCTCCTCGGAGAACACTAGGGAAGTTTCTACATAATCGGCTGTAGGATGACAGGCTAGAACGTGGGAAAAGAATATGTAGCTCTTCCCCCTTATTGTTCATATAATACGTTCATTGTTAAAAAAAAAAAAAAGATAAGAAAATTCGGAAAAGCACAGAGAAGAGGAAAAAAGATCTCCCCTAATACTGTGGAATTGAAATGGAATTAGAATCTCATTATACACTTGATACAATGCTTTTTTGTTTTGTTTTGTTTGGTGAGATATCATAAAACTTTGTGATGCTTTAAAATATATTTCTGTTGTAGTTACAACCAAAAAAGCCCCCAATATGTAGGAAAAGAATAAATGAAACAAGATGGGATCGGGAGGGAGACAAACCATAAGAGACTCTTAACCTCACCAAACAAACTGAGGGTTGCCGGGGGGAGGGGGTAGGGAGAGGTGGTGGGATTAAGGACACTGGGGAGGGTATGTGCTATGGTGAGTGCTGTGAAGTGTGTAAACCTGGAAATTCACAGACCTGTACTCCTGGGGCTAATAATACATTATATGTTTTATAACATAAATATTAAATATAACATAAATATTAAAAAATATTTACATTATTTAAAAAAATTTTTTTTAAATTATTTAAAAAAACCAATATATAAGGAGCTGGAAGTAGAGATACACATATGACATAAAGATGAACAGTGGAGGATAAAGTTAACTCTTCCCGTGGCTTGAATGGACTTTATATCAAAACTTCTCAGAAAGGGGGAAATGGGAGAAGGAAAAAACCTCACCAGACCAAGGGAGCCCTTGTGGCTTATTCGCCTGAAGCGTCTGACCCTCCCCAGTGACTGTCATAGTCACGAAGCGAGATGTGAGCCCTCACCAGACGGCTTCCCGAAGATACCACACACAAGCTTCTCAAGCTTCTAAATCTTCCTGTTGAAACTCAATTAAACTGGTCTGTGGTGTTGTGATTAAGCACTTCTTTTCTCTATCTTTGCTCTGCAGTTTTTGAAAGGGAAGGAAAGGCAGTGGAATCCATCATCTGGGCCAAGGGCTCAGACAAAAAACATGTTCACACACATAACCTTAAATAGAAATTGGGTTCTCGGGACGGAGTCCACGTGACCGTGTTCATGCCCTCGCAGCCCCACCGCGGGGTTCATTTATCCATCTTCTGTGTTTCCATGAGGATATGCGCTGGGCTGTCATCTAAGGGAACAAGACAGTCCCCGCCTTGCAGGAGCTCGAAGACCGGTGGACAGACAGACCCATAAACAGGTCACTCAAACAGCGCTGGGGGAGCCAGTCCGCGGACCCGCTCTCGCAGGAGCGCAGAGAGCACCGCTAACACCTGCTGGGGCCCTGCAGCGTGGCTAGAAGAAGTCTGGGAGCCAACGGCCCTGCGGCTGACAGGAAGAAGCAGGATTCTTCTGTGCAAGCTCAGTGACTGGATGTGTACACACAGAAGATACTCGAAGCTCAGCAGATGAATTAGGAAGTGGTTTTTCACATTAATTTTTTTTTACTCTTCCAAAAGCGTGTTGTGTCTGGGGCCCTTTGACTCCCAGAAGGCTGTGATAACCACAGAAAGGTTGTACACTAGAACACTAGAAACATAATCCAACGGTGACCTGTCTGTAAACGAACACCACGAACAGACTATTTCCAAGTCACCGAGGAAGTGAGGCAGAGACATTGTTCAGTTTGTGAGCTACAGTTGCTGAGCACTCGTTCTTGGGCCTACTTTACGAGAAGCATTTAAATACCAGTATCTCACTTAATCCTCACACCGGCTATTCGAGGCAGATCCCAGCCATGCAGTGGGTGCGCCTACTCAGAGATGATTGTGATTGGTGTTTTATTGAAAAGGAATTTGAGACTTGGGGTGGTTAAATGCCTTGCTCAAGATGACGGAGCTGACAAACGAGAAGGCGGGATTCAAATTCAAGTCCAGGAGTGAAACAATACTACACTAAACTCTGTATCTTTGTTGTTTTTTGTTCTATTAAGCTCAGTACAAAGCACTTCCTGGCAAGGGAAGGAGAGGTTCCTCTGACCCCCTTCTCTTGGCAGGCTTGTGGGTATTCTGTGCTCAGGAGCTCTGGCACCGAAAGATGGATCAACAGTGAGACTGAACCGAACTACTTCTACATCCGAGTCAGGACGCAAGGTCACGTCTCAGGTCAGGGTCTGCTGTTGCTGAGCCTGCCTGGGTTAAAATTGCCTTGATCACAGTTGGAAGTTGTTGCCAGTTTGCTGGGGAATGTGTTTTTAGTCTGAAATGTGAGGCAAACATAAATATGCTCCAGTTCAATCCAGAGGAAATTAGGCAAGAGTGGGTGGGAGATAGAACAGGCTAATTTAAATAAATTTTTGTTTAAATTCAAGTAATTAGGGGCACCTGGGTGGCTCAGTGGGTTAACCCTCTGGCTTCGGCTCAGGTCATGATCTCAGGCTCCTGGGATCGAGCCCCGCATCGGGTTCTCTGCTCAGCCTGGAGCCTGTTTCCTCCTCTCTCTCTCTGCCTGACTCTCTGCCTACTTGTGATCTGTCAAATAAATAAAATCTTAAAAAAAAATTAAATTCAAGTAATTAACATATAGTATAGTATTAGTTTCAGCGGAGGTCAGTGATTCGTCAGTTGCATAGAACACGCAGTGCTCGTCACATCACATCCGTCCTTAATGCCCGTCACCCAGTGACCCCGTCCCCCACACCTCCCCTCTAGCAGCCCATTTTCCTGTGATTAAGAGTCTCTTATGGTTTACCTTTCTCTCTGTTTTTGTTTTTTTTTTTTAAAGATTTTATTTATTTATTTGACACAGAGAGATCACAAGTAGGCAGAGAGGCAGGCAGAGAGAGAGGAGGAAACAGGCCTCCTGGCGAGCAGAGAGCCCGATGCGGGACTCGATCCCAGGACCCTGAGATCATGACCTGAACCGAAGGCAGTGGCTTAAACCACTGAGCCACCCAGGTGCCCCAACCTTTCTCTCTGTTTTTATCAAATTTTATTTTTCCTTCCCTTCCCCTATGTTCATTTGTTTTGTTTCTTAAATTCCTCATGTGAGTGAAATCATATGGTATTTGTGTTTCTCAGACTGACTTGTTTCACTTAGCCTAAACCCTCTAGTTCTATACACATCATTGCAAATGTCAAAACTTCATTCTTTTTAATGACTGAGTAATAGTCCATTGCACATATATATCTCTATACCACAGCTTCTTTATCCATTCACCTGTCAGTGTTCATCTGGGCTCTTTTCATAGTTTGGCTATTGTGGACATTCATGTTATAAACATTGAAGAACAGACTGATTTCTGACCCTCTGTCCAATCATCTCGACTAAGATTATGCAGTTCAGAGTTCTTACAGTTTACCACAATGTTCCATTCGTCCTGCTTTGCTCTTTCCCAAGATCAAGTACAATAAAAGATGAAAGAAGTGTTGGTCTTCACATCACATAATTTGCTTTTTTTTTTTTTTAAAGATTTTATTTATTTATTTGACAGACAGAGATCACAAGTAGGCAGAGAGGCAGGCAGAGAGAGAGAGAGGGAAGCAGGCTCCATGCTGAGCAGAGAGCCCGATGTGGGACTCGATCCCAGGACCCTGAGATCATGACCTGAGCCGAAGGCAGCGGCTTAACCCACTGAGCCACCCAGCCACCCCCATAATTTGCTTTCTTTTGATGCACACAGGGGAGTGTTACCTCTAATGGCAATGACGTCTGCTCTCTGAAGTCATTCATTTTGGGGGGGGCATACATCTCTGAAATAGCAAATAGATGCCAAACTGGGAGAAATATACATAACACATTTTCATTACAAAATTTTATCCAGCAAAGCTGGTTTGATGACCCAAACTGCTATTGAAACTAATAACAACCTCACAGTTACCAACACCTCCAGCATTCCTGAGGCAGGACAACCAAATACAGAATTTACAATATGAATTTGGCATTCAGAGGCCCCTCCTGTGGTTCACAAAAGTGTTCCTCCAGTGAATTCACTCTTTTTTCCATTGAGAACTAAGAGAATTATACAGTAAGACCTCTCAGTCAAGCGTCCATCTATTAACAGCCGAATCTCTTGACTGACTGTTATGAGTGGGGCATTGTTCTAGAACCTGAACTTGACACAAATATGTGAGTCAGTTTGCTGAGTCTGCACGGAATGCTGCCTCTAGGAGCTGTCGGTCTAGTTGGAGATGGAAGCCACCTGCAAAGAAAGGAGAGATGATGACATGCGTCCGTGCACACCCACGCAGACCAGGAGGTGGCCAGCGCGCAGCAAGACAGCGAGCGAGCCGAGAACCCGGGGACACAGGCGGTGCTGCTTGTGATTTCTGCCCCGACAACACGAGTCCAGAGCACGTCAGCTTCCCGCAACATCCCGTACAGCTGCGAACCTTCCTAGACAGCCGATCCTATTAGTCCTGAAAATGCTAATATTTATTAGGTTTTAGAAAGTGAGCGATTTCAGGCGTTCCTGAGTAGCTCAGTCAGTTAAGCATCCAATTCTCGATTACAGCTCAGGTCATGATCTTGGGGTCATGGGACTGAGTCCCGAGTCAGGCTCCGCACTGAGTGCTGAGCACCGAGTGTGGAGCCTGTAGGGATTCTCTCTCCTTCTCCCTCTGCTCCTCTGACCCACTTGGGCCCACTCACTCTCTCTCCAAAAAAAAAAAAAAAAAAAAGAAAGAAAGAAAGGAAGGAAGGAAGGAAGGAAGGAAGAAATTGAGCAATTTCAGATGAAGCAGAGAGAGGTATTGTGGGGAGAGATGCATTCTACCATTCCTCCCAACTCCCCCACCCCCACACACATTGCACATATAATTTTTTTAAGGATTGTTTTCAATTATCATAAATTTCTTATGAGTCTGGCGAATGTAAAACTGTTTTTGTCCTTTTTTTTTTGATGTTTTCCCCTAAATTCCTAAATTCAGAGTCAAAATGTACGACCTCCTTTGAGCTCCTCACCATAGTGGCAAGACGGGTTGGAGTTCTATGAAACTATGCGGGCAGGGTCTGGGCCAGTTTCAGATTAGGGCGGAGTCTCGAGGAACCAAATGAGGGAGGTCTTGGGAGGAGTCAGGGAGGTCTGGACCTTAAGGAGGTCTGAGAGTCAAAATCCTGAGGCCACAGACAGTATCAAGGCAAAGAGTAAGAGCGGAGGGTCTTTGAAAGGGAGAGGAGGCCAAGGCACAGTGGACGGACAGGCTGGGACACCAGAGAGGAGCCCATACTCTTTCTCGGGCAGCCTGGTTTAAGCCCTAAAAGGGTCAGGATGAATATCAGAAAAGGCGAACACCATCTACCTCTTTCTTTCTGATTTTATTTATTTATTTGAGAGAGAGAGAGAGAGCACAAGCAGAGGGGAGGGGTAGAGTGAGAGGGGTAGAGAGAGGGAGAACAGGCTCCCCGCTGAGCAGAGAGCCCGATGCAGGGCTCGATCCCAGGACCCTGAGATCGTGACCTGAGCCAAAGGCAGAGGCTTAACCCACTGAGCCACCCAGGCTGACCGCATCTACTTCCTTCTGAAAGGAGAACGTAGCAAAGGGTTTGGGGTGGGGACTCTTGGAGTCCTTGGAGGGCTGCTGTGTGGAGGAGAACCTGTTCTCTGCAGGGCGGGAGACGGCAGGTGGGAGACTGTCTCATGAGGGAAGGCATGGATAGGCAGCCTCAGGCTCTGTGCCTTTGTCTCCTGGGTTCCCTGGGCGCCCTAAGCCACTGCCTCTGCTGGTTGTGCCTGGACCTCGGTCTCCCTCAGTGACGGGAAGATTCTCCAGTGTAGGAACCACGCCTCAGTCGTCTCCGTGTCCTCTGACTCTCGGTGGACTCGCGAAAAGTCAATGCAAGTCACATCAGACTCCCTGCATCCGAGCTGGTCCCCTCCCGGTGCACACTGGCTTACCCACTACACAGCTTTCAGTTTAAACAGAAGCACCATAGAACTGAAGAAATACCAGATTTTTTTCTGATAGAGTAGCAGGGGTACTTTTGGAATGGTTTTCCGAGCAGTGTCTGTCCTGCAGGTGGGCCCGCGAAGGTTGCTTGTGTGATCTGACCCGGTGGCTGCCTCCCCCGGGGTGGAGATTTCTCCAGGCCTGAGCACAGCAGGGGCAGCTGTGGGTGCTCCTCTCGGGGCCCGAGTCCCGCAAGCACGTGGGTAATTTTGAACTGTTTCAGAATTGATGTCTGTATCTACAAATTACTTCCTTTTCTTGTAAATATTTTCATTATCAAAATGGTTACTTTATTGAATCACATGTGAATTGCAGCTACGACATGAAACAATAGATCAGAATAAAATAAAGAATCGGAAAAATAACAGCTGTGTAAGGTGACTTGGCTGGAAGTAATCAAATCAAGTCCAAAGTTTTAATCCTCCTATAATTCCATGATTCTGGCTGCTGATAAAAGGGAATTGTCTTTCCAAAAGGTGTAATAGCCGCTCAGGGATTTGCTTTCCTTTTAACAATTAAGAGACAGGAAAAGACGTAACTCGAGACTGTGATTTGGGTGACCGGTTTTTGCACTTACCTGCACCTAGTAAGTGTTCTCTTTTGACGGCTCGTTTGTTGTTTCACTCTTCGTTAAGAAAATAAAACCAAAACTTTGTAGCTCTTCTGTCAACATATTTAATAAAGACAAACTTCCACAAGAAAATAGTCTTTTGCTAAAGTGAAAACATAAAAGTACTGTGTTCTCTTATATGAGATCCAAGGCAAAAAGGAGTGAAAGCCATCCATCTTCTCCACAAAGACAGCCACTGTTAACATGTTAGTCGACTTTCAGCATTTTTAAATTCATATATTCACAAATAAATCTTCGGCGGAAATAGATTCAAGCTTTATTTTTCTATATTAGTTTTCAAAACTAAACCGTATACTAAAGACATCTTTCTACACCAACCTTTATAAGGGCTGCATAATATTCTATTTCATAATGTAGCATAACTGATTTAAAATATCCCATACCAATAAAAACCCTGTTATTTGGTTTTGTTTGCTTACCATAACTGACCTTTTATTTAAAAAAAACAACAACTACGTGTGGGACATCTGTTCTTGTCTTCTGCACATTTCTTGACTGGATGTTGGGTGTTGAGTTTGATAAGTTCTTTATAGATCTTGGACACTAGTCCTTTATCTGATAAGTCATTTGCAAATATCTTCTCCCATCCTGTAGGTTGTCTTTTGTCTTTTCTTGACTGAACCGAAGGCAGATGTTTAACTGACGAAGCCACCCAGGTGCCCTCAAGGTTGATTTTTTAAATCTTCAAATAATTCTATGATCCTGACTTCTAATAGGAGGGAATTCCCTTACCCACAGTTTTAATCGCCTCCCTGAGGATTTGCTTAAGAGGCGGTGGGGGTGGGCCAGGGTGGCTCATTTGGTTAAGCATCTGATTCTTGATTTCAGCTCAGGTCCAGATCTTAGGGTCCTGGAATTGAGCCCTGTGTTGGGCTCCCTGCTCAGTGGAGAGTCTGTCTCCCTCTGCCCCTCCCCCACCCATGCACACTCTCTCCTTCCCCCTATCTTTCTCTCTTAAATAAATAAATCTCTAAAAAAAGGAGGTGATGGGGATCCTGTATGGCCATGAATGGAACTTTGGGGTCCCAGAGAGCTGTGCTGCCAGGAAGTTTAGTTCTACGTGCCTTATCCAAGGGACAGTGGCTCTTTCTGAATGAAGTGGTCAGCTGGTGACCTCTAAACACCTTTTAGTCTCAACCCATTTCCTCCAGTTTAAGTTGTTCAGAACTTCAAGGTTTTTGTAATCTGCTTTAAAAAAAGAAAAAATGGGCCACATCACCTTGGGCAAATGGCTCGACTTCTCTGAGTTCAGTTTTCCTTATGTGAACTATGGAAATAATAAAGAGGTTCCATAATCCTCCATGACCAATTGAGATTTATTCCAAGAATGCAAAATTGGTTTAACATTGGAAAATCAGTTACATAGTTCTCCATATTAACAGATTAAAATATCATCCTCATACACAAAAAATTGAATGAAATTCAGCATTCGTTCATTTAAAAAATTAGAATGACGGGGAACTTCCAGGTGATAAGTGGTGTTTGCAGAGTAAACCTATAGCACGGGTTATCCTTGGTGGTGAGACACTGTAAGCATTCCCTTTAAGGTCATGGGTAAGATCACATCCTGCTCTTTCCACTTTTATTCAATATGGTACCAGATGTCTTAGACAAGACAGTGAAGAATAAAAGAAAAAAAAAGATACAAGTGTTGGAGACTAAGAAATCAAATGTTCTTTATTCATAAATGATACTATTATCTGAGCAGAAAACCTCAAAGCATCTGCAGATAAACTGTTAGAGTTAATGGGGAAAAAGGCCTTCAAAATGTGGCTCGGTAAAGACATAACAGACAAAGTTAAGTTGCCATTCCGAGCATCCACACAAGGAACTAGAAAACGTGATGTTTTTATTAATAGGCTTTTACGGGATTATCAGAATCTCCGATCCTTAGGGATGAATTTAACGAAGTATGTGCAATGTCTGTTCAGTAAAAAGTATAAAACTTTATTGAAATGTTAGGGAAAACCTAAATCAAATGATATGTTTATGAACCACAGAAATATAATGCTCCTAAAACTGACCTACAGATTTAATACAAGTCTAACAAGAACGCCGTAAGGCTTTGTTCCTATTACAGGGTTCCTTCCTAACTGAATAAACATTTACTGAGCACCTAGGTCTTCCCAGGCACTGCACTGTAGTTACCGTGTAATATCTTGATTATAGGCTGTCGGTGATACTTTACAGTCGCTCAATTAAGGTGTCAGCAAGCTAGTTGCCTCGTCCTGGACCGCAGAGCTGGTAAATGTTGGAGCCTCGTCGACACTCCAGGCCACGAAGCCTCGCTTCAAAGCCTGTGGTCTTTCCGTGTTACCCTGCAGGTGTCTGAGACCTCGTTCGGCTAAAAGACGAGCCACTGTACCTTCCTCTGTGTACTTCTGCGGAGGCACAAATGCTTCGGAAACACCCACAGAGCGTCTCTGACCCGGGTACAAGGCTGCACAGGTCAGAAGCAGCAGGAGCAGCAGCAGAGTGTGGCCTGAGGGTTTGCCCCCGACACGGCGCCATGGGGCTCTGCTTAGGGCAAGCCGCAGCCACTGTGATGGGAGGGGATGCTTCTCTTCTAGAAGGTATCCTCCCTGGGCTATTTCAGTTTCCAAAAGCCCCATAATTGGAGATTCAGGCTGCAGGAATTCTCGGAGGACCACGAGTAAGTGGCAATGTCAGCTACCTCCTTGTCTTCCGAGCCTTACTGTAAGTCGATGTTTTTTCAGTAACTGCCGCAATGACACAGTCTCCCTCCTGTCCCGTAAGCGAGTAAGACTTTGCCATCGTCTGGCTTTCTCCTCTAACTGCCTAGCCTTGACACACAGGTGCACCGTGGAGGGAACATCTGTGCACGACCACACCTCAGAAACGGGGTTTGGGACGTGTACACCCCATCCTAGCTAAGGAAATCCTGGTGGCCCTCTTGGTGTGAATTTAGGGTTACCACTCCATATGGCCTCCGACTGCGGCCTTGTCCTAAGAAGCGTCAGTAACTGTCAGCTGATTACTTACTGTATTTGTGAATGTATTGTAGACGTATTTGTGAATGACAGACGGCAATGAAGATCAACAAGTCAGACTCAGAACTAAATAGTGTGGAAAAGAAACGCTTCGTAATAGAGAGGAACCAACACACAGTGAGAAAAGACAGTCTCTTCAGTAAGTAACCGTGGGAAGTCTGGACACTTATATACAAAAGCATTGCACTGGCCCGTTTCCTTGCATCAGTTAAAAGAAAGAAACTCCAGGGGCATCTGGGTGGTTCAGCCATTAAGTGACTGCTTTCGGCTCAGGTCATGGTCCCAGAGTTCTGGGATCGAGTCCCACATCAGGCTCCTGCTCTGTGGGAAGCCTGCTTCTCCCTCTCCCAGTCCCCCTGTTTGTGTTCCCTCTCTCGCTGTGTGTCTCTCTGTCAAATAAATAAATAAAATCTTTAAAAGAAAATAAAAATAAACTCCAAATGTCTCCTAAGGCAAGGACAACAAAAGTAAAAATAAACACTCTGAGATTACACAAAAATGAGAAGACAGCAAAGGAAACCATCAACAGCCAGCCCACTGAACGGGAGAAGATATTTGCAAATGACATAACTGATAAGGGGCTTAGATCCAAAATATATAAAGAACTCTAACACCTTAATATCAAAAAACCAAACAATTCAATTTAAAAATGGGCAGAGAATCTAAACAGACATTTCTTCAAAGAAGACATGCCGATGACCAATAGACACACAAAACAGATGCTCGACTTTACTAATTATCAGGAAGATGCAAATCAAAACCACATGAGCGATCACCGCACACTGTCAGAATGACAATTACCAAAAAGAAAGAAATAACAAGTGTCAGTGAGGAGGTGGAAAATAGGGAACCCAGTGCACCGTTGGTAGGAATGCAAACCGGGTGCAGCCACAGTGGAAACAGTAAGGGGGTTCCTCAAAAATTGAAAACGAGGACGCCTGGGTGGCTCAGTGGTTAAAGCCTTTGCCTTCGGCTCGGGTCATGATCTCAGGATCCTGGGATCGAGTCCCGCATCGGGCTCTCTGCTCCGCAGGGAGCCTGCTTCCCCCCCTCTCTCTCTGCCTGCCTCTCTGCCTACTTGTGATCCCTGTCTGTCAAATAAATAAATAAATAAATCTTAAAAAAAAAAGAGAACGAAACTACCTTACGATGCAGCAATTCCACTTCTAGGTGTTTACCCAAAGGAAATGAAAACACTAATTCAAAAAGATGCAGGCGTTCCATTTCCACTGCAGCGCTGTTTACACAACCAAGATCGGGAGGTGACCTACGTGTCCTGTATACATGCATAACGCAGCCGTCAGACAGAACGATCTTGCCAACGGCAACAATGTAGACGGACCCAGAGGTGGTTGTGCCAAGTGAGGAAAATCAGAGACCGGTAGCATACGTGGAATCTGAAAAATAAAACAAATGAATAAAATAATAAAATAAATAATAAAAATAATAAAATAAAACAACAGCCAAAAAAAAAAAAAGAAAGAAAGAAAGAAAAAGATTCATAAATACAGAGAATGATCTGACAGTGGCTGTCAGAAGGGAGAGGTAGAGGGATGGGCAAAACAGGAAACGAGGATTAAAAAGGTGTAAACGTCTAGTTCTAAAATAAGTAAGATGTGGGGATACCATGTACAGCACAGGAAATATAGTTAATAAAGTAACGGCTCTGTATGGTGACAGACGGTGGTTAGATTTATGGTGGTGATTACTTTATAATGTACATAAATGTTGTATCACTATGTTGTACACCCGAAACTAAAACCCTATTGTATGTCAAGTACACTGCAGTAAGAAATTACATAATATGGTTGAAAAGTTACAAAATATTGGTTAAAAAGGAGAAACCAAGTTGTGAGCTAAACAAAGCCTTCCTCCGGAAGGTTTTACTTCGTGAATCTGAAGAATCAGAGGACTATTTTACACAACTTGTTATTTGCTCTGCTCAGTGAAATAAAAGAGGAAATGCCATCAGGGACAGATAGGAGAAAAAAAATACCAAGTTCACAATGTGTGATAGAGCAAAGAAAACAATGACAAAATGGTAGTTGTTTCCATGGAAAAGTCAATGCACAGCACAAAGGGGTCTGTACGACTGAGAAGTGGGCTCGTGAGTCAGATTTGACTGTAGCTAAATCACAGTTCCGTCACTTCTCAGCTACATGGCCTTGAAAAAAACTACTAGAGTTTTATGCTTCATTCCTAAAGTGAGGTCAATAGGATTAAACAAGATAATACAGTTATCAATCTGGCATCCAGCAGATGCTCTGTAAAATAATGCTGTTATTATTATGCTCTATAAAATAATATAATAATTCCCATTATTATGTTAACCAATAAACTTGGTATTTCCTCTGTGGATTTAGGCACTCAGGATCTTCTATCAATAAGCCAGCATCCCTAGGAGAGATAGACAGGCACAATACAATCACTATTGTTGAGCAAATGGTTTGGTTTGTTTTTATTTTTTAAATTTTATTTTATTTAAATTCAATTAATTAACATATAATGTTTTACTTTCAGGGGAGTTCAGTGATTCATCCTTTGTGCCCTCCTTAACGCCCATCATCCACTTACCCCATCTCCCTACTCCCCTCCCCTCCCGCAACCATCAGTTTGTTTCCTATGGTTAACAGTTTCTTATGGTTTGTCTCCCTCTCTGATTTTGTCTTATTTTATTTTTCCCTCTCTTCCTCTATGCTCCTCTGCTTTGTTTCTTAAATACCACATATAAGGGAAATCATATGATAATTGCCTTTCTCTGATTGACTTATTTCGCTCAGCATAATACCCTCTTGTTCTATCCACGTCCTTGCAAAAGGCAAGATTTCATTCTTTCTGGTGGCTGAGTAATATTCTATTACATACACATACGACATCTTCCTTATCCATTCATCTGTTGATGGACATCTGGGTTCTTTCCATAGTTTGGCTATTGTGGACATTGCTGCTATAAACATTCAGGTGCACGTGCCCCTTTGGATCACTACATTTGTATCTGTAGGGTAAATACCCAGTAGTGCTGGGTCTTAGGGTAGTTCTATTTTCAACTTTTTGAGGAACCTCCATGCTGTTTTCCAGAGTGGTTGCACCAGCTTGCATTCCCACGACAGTGTAGGAGGGCTCCCCTTTCTCCGCATCCTCGCCAGCATCTGTTGTTTCCTGACTGGTTAATTTTAGCCATTCTGACTGGTGTGAGGTGATATCTCACTGTGGTTTTGATTTGTATTTCCCTGATGCCGAGTGGTGTGGAGCACTTTTCACGTGTCTGTTGGCCATCTGGATGAGCGAATGGTTTGTACAAGGCAAGCTGATTAAACAATTACCTAAGAAAAAGAAGGAGATGACCAGTATTTTGAAGAGTGAAGAAATCTGGATTTCCCCAGTATGACCGTGACAAAACAGGTAAAGGGAGGCACAGAGGGAAGCGGCAGATATTTGGGTCCTCCCATTCCCAGGCAGATGACTGACCCGACTGTTCCAGAAGAATGCCACGAGCAGACCCTAGTCTTTAGCATGAGTTGTAAGTTGCTCTCCGGTGCCTGCAGAAGGTTCATATCCTCACTAAGTTTCCCTGTATTACTGGGTTTGTCAACTCATAGTCTTCTGCTTAAGAGATACTTAACATGGATGGAACTAGAGGGTATTATGCTAAAAGAAATAAGTTAACCAGAAAAGGGCAATTTGTGTATGATTTCACTCATATGGGAATTTAAGAAACAAAGGATCACAGGAAAGGAATGGGAAATAAAACAGGATAAAGTCAGAGAGGGAGACAAACTGTAAGAGATTCTTAATCCTAGGAAACAAACTGAGGGTTGCTGGAAGGGTGTGGGGTGGGGGACGGGGTAACTGGGTGATGGACGTTGAGGAGGGCACGTGATGTAGTGAGCATTGGGTGTTATATAAGACTGATGAATCCGTAAATTCTACCTCTGAAATTAATAATGCACTATATGTTAATTAATTGAATTTAAATTAAAAAATAAATAATTAAATAAATCCTTAAAATAAACCAGTAAATAAGTCAGTCAGTCTCAGGGGTGAGAAGTGCAGCATAGGGAACACAGTCCCTGTAATACACTCATTTAGTGAGACTTTTGTAAGGTATGTAATTCTTGAGTCACTGCTGTACACCTGAAACTAACTTAATATTGTACATCTGCTATGTTCCTATTAAAATTTTAAAAATTATAAAAAAAAAGAGATCCTCTCCCAGGATCTCTGGTCTAAAGACTCAACGACCTACTAGGGGTCCTGGCATGGTCTAGGAAATGGGCCTTACTCCCGCCATCTCTAAGACCCCGACTGGGGGAATGAGCAATGGGGAAGCAACTGCAAATGCCCAGTCTCAGTCGCTCCGGGTGGTGTGCACCTACTGATGAAAAAGAGGGCCATAAGCACAGGCTCCTTAGGGAGCCATATAAAGTGGGCAGGTGGTGATAAGCAGGATGGGGCAGCGGCAGAGACTGACTTAAGCTGGGTCCCAGTGGGCCAGGTCCCAGCTTTGGTTTGGACACTGCCACATGGGCAGCAAGGCGACAGCGACTCTTCCTGTCTGCAGTTCCTGGAGATCTACCCAGGAAGCCGGCCGCACGGCCCTGGCCGACGTGGACCATAAATAGTGGTGCCTTTCCCAGGCAGCATGGTACTTCCCTTGCGATACCTTCCATTGTGGGAAACTCTAAACAAACCAGACTTTACGGGAACCCAACATCTTCCTTTCTACAGTGAAAAGTTTCCTCGCTGATCTCCTTTAGGAAACTCCGTGCGGGGAGGGGGTTTAGGAAGTTGGAAAAAGAAAGGGTTAACATCAGTACATAAACACGTTTATGTGTCTGAGAAAGGAGAATTGTGCAGGTGGAACAGGTCGCTATTAGGCAAGGATGGTACACGGTCCCCAGACAACAACATGTGAGTCTCACAATGAGTGGAAGAAGCCGGACTGGAAACCAAGAAAAGGAGACATAACGAAACTGAAAGATTCTGTGAAATTCAAAACAGGTGGGACCAATCTGTGCTGTTAGAAACCAGGAAAGGGCTTATCCTTGGTGGGTGGGGGGCCGTTGACTACTGGGCGGGGTAAGGAGGGAAGTTTCAGGGGTGTGGTGATGGTCTGCATCTTGATCTGGGTGCTGATTACACGGGTGTGCTCAGTTTGGGAAAACTCATTAGGCTGTGCATTCTTGATGTGGACCCTTTTCATGTGTATTTTGTATTTCAAAAATTTCAAACAGTCACGGGCAATAATGACTGGTAAGTCAGCCTCAGCACTCTCGCTTGCTCACGGTTCCACCTTTCCAGAAAAGAAGCCGTCAAGCATTTTAAGAATGGGCAAATTTGGGAGGGGAATGGGAACAAAAGATTCAGAATTTGGGTGTAATTAGGACATTTATCAGGTCATAGTTTTCTGACATTTATAGATTTATTCCCCACAAATTACAACAGCATGGTTTCTTCCTTGATTCCCACCCTCCAGGAGTCCAAGGATGCTGTCCTTTTCTTCTAAGAAGACAACCTCCAGCTCCAACAGCAGATACGTGCATTGAAGCACTCTTGGTTAAAAGGGAAAAAGGGAAATTTGGTTCTACTTCCTATCGGATGGAGTAGAAATTATTTAAAATGCTGCCAGGGAAAGAATCTGAAAATAAATGTATACCATAGGATGGAAGTTTCAGACTTCTCCTTCTTTGTTCTTAAATTCTGATCCCTGAGTCCAGGAGACTATCCCACCTGCTGCGACGTCTTCATTTCTCTGCCACAGAAGAGCAGACTGGGGTCGGGCGCGATTCCCTGAAGAAGCTCACGTTGGCACTGAGAGCCAAGTGCAGAAGAAAGTCGTCTTAATTGGAATATGTTTCTAAAAATCACTTGAGATTCTACCACCCAGAGATGACTGTAAAGACTGTGTCATGTGAATGGTGCATACACGCCTGGGTACATGTGTGCGTAGAACATGCGCCATCCAGCCTTCCTTCTCTCTTTTTTTTTTTAATATTTTATTTATCTGACAGAGAGAAATCACAACTAGGCAGAGAAGCAGGCAGAGAGAGAGGAGGAAGCAAGCTCCCTGCGGAGCAGAGAGCCCGATGCGGGGCTCGACCCCAGGATCCTGGGATCATGACCTGAGCCGAAGGCAGAGGCTTTAACTCACTGAGCCACCCAGGCGCCCCTTCCTTCTCTCTTAATACCTGCTGGGTATTGTTAACACGTTTACTCAAAAGAAGATGGGGGACGGTTAAAACACTTTGTGGTGTAAATCTGACCATGGGTGTTAAAATAAAATGTTACATTTTCTGGAGAAATTAGCATTTGTGGAACAAAGAGGCAGGCCCCTTACAGATGTGCCCTTTAATCCCACAGGGTAGCTGAATCTTTTAACAATCCTGCAGCCCGGACATAGCCTCCATGATACATACAGGTGTGGACATAGAGCCTCAGAGAGGTGAACCGATGGGGCAGTCGTTTAAGTAGAAAGTGGGAGAGTCAGGATTCCCACCAGCTCTGAATGACTGGGAAGCCTTTGCTCTTCCGTAGTCCCGCATGCCTCCCAGGATGAGGAGATCCTTCCTGGTGTCTAAGTCAGGCAAATACTGATTTAAACATTTGAGATTGACTGTTCAGTGATCAAAAATTTCAGTATAATATCATATCTTCTGAAGCCAACAGACTCTTCAACATTTAGCTGAGAAGCTTGGTGGATGTAGGTCTCAATTTTCACATATTTTTTCAGAGATAAGTCATGGAAAGGTTCAGTGTGAAATATTTTCTCTTTGGACAGTAGCTTTTTTTCCTCCCTATCAGCCTCACTGAAAGATACTTTTTAAAATCCAAATCTAGTTTTTCTAGTACGTAGGATATTTTTCCAAAATGTGTTATCATCTTCATAACAGAATTAATATATTATTCTTGTCGGCAAAGATTAGATATTACAAAGATCATAAATAATAATAATTTTTAAAAAAGTTTCTTGAAATCCTGCCACCTGGAGATCGCTGTGGGTAAGAATCTGATACAGAATTTCTACATACGTCCACATACACAGTCACGCATGTATACAATATTCCTAGATTTCCTTCTCCGTGTAAATGTATACATAGATTTTTAATAAAAACTGAGAGATCAGTGACCTTTTGAATAAAAATGAATTAATACAATGTTCTTTGTTTTAACACGACGCCTGTACCCACAGTTCATATGTATCACGGCAGCCATGAAATGGTGACTTACTGGTCCCTGTTAGCATTGCCTGGAGTGGAGTGCACGAACCCTGGGGCTTAACCCCAGATCTGTCCCTGACCAGATGTGTCATCTTGAGCAAGTCACTCTTCTTCCTCAGCTTCTTCGTCTGCACACAGAGACAAAAGTAATATTTACCTCATGCGGTTGGTGTGAAGGTTCAATGAATGTAGGAAAAACACACAACGTACGTCACATGTCAAGCCCAAACGTATTCGCTGTCGCCTTGCTTGCCTGACCCGTCAGTCTTGTCCACATGATCTCCTCAGCCTAGAACGTACTGTGTGTCCAGTAGGGACTGTTCGTATTAGTGGGATTCAATAACCGTCTGTTGCATGAGGGGATACCCATTCACTGCTGAGGCATTGAGACTGACAAAGAACAGTGGGAAACACCCAAATCTTTGAGTCTGGCAAACAGATTTCAGATTTTAATTTATTTGAGAGAGAGAGAGAGACAATGTGTCCACAAGCGAGGGGAGGAGCAGAGGGAGAAGGAGACAGAGAGAGAGACTCCCCAGTAGACTCCCCGCTGAATGCAGAGACCGAGGAGGGTCTCGATCTCACGACCCTGAGACCATGACCTGAGCCCAAATCAAGAGTAGGTCCCACTGAGCCACCCAGGTGTCCCCAGGCAAACAGATTTCAAACTTTAGTCCTTCATCCTTAACTGCTGACATTTTGGGGGTAGGGGAGGCCCACTGACTGAACTTCTCTCAGTCTCTGATTTCCCATTTATAAAACAGATAATTAAGGGGCGCCTGGGTGGCTCAGTCAGTTAAGCGTCTGCCTTTGGCTCAGGTCATGATCCCAGGGTCCTAGGATGGAGCCCTACATGGGGGTGGGGAGGGTGGTCTCTGCTCGGCGGGGATCCTGCTTCTCCCTCTGCCCACTGCTCTGCCTGCTTGTGCTCTCTCTCTGTGTTAAATAAATAAAATCTTTAAAAAAAAAGAGAGAATTCCTTATCACATTTTTTTGTGCAGATGTGAGACAATTGTGAGAGTTGATCGGTACGTGGAAGCTCCTCCTCTACAAGTATCGTACGGTAGTACCCGGAGCGAGTGCTTTGCTTGGGCCCAAGGGCACCGTCCATGAGACAACACGTGTGGGGCCCCAGAGCAGTGCCGTGTGGGCCGAGGCCATGCCCAGCAGACCCTGCAGATCGCAGTCATCACCAACGAGCCGTTATCGGAGTGTCTCGGAGCCGGACATACTTGGGGTCTGTAAGAACGATTTCGGGTTAGCACTGGCCACAGAGACCTTCCTTCCACACGTGACGTTCTCCTTTTCAAGCCTGTGTCCAGGGAGGACACAGACCCAGTCGTGGACTTGGGACCCGGTGTCAAGCTCAAGCCTTCTACGCTTCAGGCCCACCGTTGTCCAAGGCCTGGGAAACACAGTGGCGGAGGGACAAGGATAAGGGAAACTGAATAAAGCTCGTGTCGGTCGCCGGTGACACGAGCTCCTCCATCAGTCGTTGGCGTCCGTCTGGCCCACACCGACCCCATCCCGCACCCACGTGCTGCGCCCCCAGACAGGACGGAGGCCCAGACACACACGGGCCCCTCTGCTAGCAGATGAGCGGGGCATGAGCGGGGTACTTGGCAATAACAAGCTTCTTCCGAGGAAGAGTGAGTTTCTTGGCTCGTTCCTTGTCAGCATCACAAAGCTGAAGCCTCATTCGTGTCCACTTAGCCCGCCAGGCCCGGTTCCCCGAACGTGTTGTTTGTTGGTCCTGCCACCGTGGCCACCAGGCTGTGAATCAGGCTCCCACCCCGAGGCTTCCCCAGGACTCTCTTCTGGGCATCGTCCTGAAGTGTTTGGTGAGCCGTCACTGAAGGGCCAACCGGGGGGCGGCGAGGGCTTGGCCAGGGAGGCCTTGGCCAAGTCTGGGCATTACTTTTCAGCAGAGGAAGGGGAAGTGGTGACCTATGACCGCAGGCGCTTTTCCAGAAGGCTCGCCCAGTCTTTCCTGCTCGGAGGAAGTGGCCCATCTGGGGGAAGGGCAAGGCCACACCGGGAGAAGCAGACCCTTCCCCGGGTACCGCTCGGGACCACCGCCAGTTCTGCTGAGAGTTCTGAAGGCATTCCAGCGTGGGCAAAAATCAGCGATCTTGGGTTAACTGTCACTAGAGCATCTGGAAAGCTGGCCAGTCCCCCAGCCCCCAAAGAGAAAGGACACTGAGACTGCAGCAACAGGAATGTAAGCCCGATGTCCAGAACTCCCGGAACCCCTGTTGCATCTGGTTGCATCTGGTTTGTTTGTTGTTGTTGTTGTTTTCGCCGAGGGAGGACCTGTTCAGGGCCCTTCTGGAGGAGAAAGCGGACCGATCTTCAGGTTTGGGTCCACACGGACACTTGCTCTGCTATCCCGGGACAGAGGCGCCGGCCTGAGCGAGCGGGTTTCGCGTTAGGATGTTTCCTGCGGGTCACCGGGCGCACAGTCGTGGGGAGCAGAAGCGGTGCTGGTGGGTCGCGTCGGGCTCTCCAAGGCCCGGACACCCGGACGAGGACACAGATACTCGCTCACCTTCTGGCTCAAGAGCCGCGTTCGGACGGACACCCACGAAGGCTACCAGGAACAAACCGGAGTGGGGGTCTCTAGGACGGGGTGAAAGCAGGACACCCCAGGGAAGGAAGGAGGGGGAGCGAGCGCCGCCCTGACAGCCGGGCCGGCCGCGGGAATCGAGGCAGGGTCGGGCCGGGCAGGACCCCACCCCCAGCGTGACCCTGTGCTGTGTCCTAACTGTCGCCGGTCGCTGGCGTGGGAGAAGCCCCAGCGGGGTGTCGCCTCAGCATGAAAGGGGTGGTGGCTCCCGGAGCGGCCGCCGCCGGCCCGTCAGTCCCCTCCGCCCCTGGATGCGAGATCCTAGCGGTGTCCGCGGCTCCCGGGCTGCCCGGCGACCCGGAAGGACTCCTGAGCGCAGCGACGCCGCTTCCACCCGTCGCCCGAGGATGATGTTTGCTGCAGGGCTTGCGGCGCAGCCCGTGTGCGTGTGCGTGTGCGTGTGCGTGCGTGTGCGTGCGTCCGTGCGCGTGCGTGTGTGCGCGTGCGTGCGTGCGTGTGTTTAAGGCAATTCTCTTCTCTGGCTTACCCAAAGTTTTCCTTTTTAAATATCATAAACTTTTTTTTTGCGATTTTGAGGTGATGACACGGTTTTCTCGTGGAATCTCTTAGTCTGGGGATTTACAGTTAAAGATTTTCTAATGTAAATTCTACCCTTACATTCCGGAAATAAACCTCACCTGAGCGCAGATGATACTGTTTTCTGCTTATGTGGCTTGTGAACGCCAGGTTTAAAGTTGGTTCACATATACTCATGAGTGACGTTGGACTCTGCTTTTTCTTGCAAAGTCTTCATCTGGTTTTTGGATTAAGGGTGTTTTGGCCTCACAGGGTAGTTGGGGACTAGTTCACTAATTTGTATCTCTAGAAATTGTTGAACGTATGTGGTAAAATCTGGGGTTTCTTGTTTTCTTGCTTGAAAATGGGTAGAACTCACTTGTAGAACTATCTTAGCCTGATATTTTCTTTTCTTTTTCTTTTTTAAAAGATTTCATTTATTTGTTTTCGAGAGAGGAGGAGGGACAGAGGGAGAACGAGAAGCAGACTCCCCGCTGAGCAGAGAGCCTGACCAATGCCCTGGGGTCACCACCTGAGCCAAAGTCAGAATCTTAACCGATTGAGCCACCCAGGGACCCCGAGCCTAATGTTTTCTTTGTGATAAGAGTTTTAACTGCAAACTCAAATTTTTAAATGATTATAAGAGACAATTCAGTCTTTCTATTTTGGAGATGGGGAATAAAATTCTCAAGTAAATTATTTTTTAGCATATGTGTTTAAATTGATTATTACCGTATATATTTTTTAAAGCTGTTCTTACCATTTTCTTAATTTAAAAAAATCATCCATATCTTTAGATACATATTTTTATACTCCGGATTTTGTATATTTGTACCATTTTTATTAGATTGTCTACTTATTGATACTTTTTGATCCTATTGTCCTTTGTTTTCTATATTAATTTCTGCTCTTAAATATGTTATTTCCATCTCTTTACTTTCTTACAGCTTATTCTATTACTTCTTCTCTAAATCCTTAAGTTGAATGTTTTAAGTTTTAGCTTCTTTGCTTGTCTCAAATAAGCATTGCTATGATAAATTTTCCTTTACATTTCTTTTGCTGCACCCCACCGTTGCTGGTATGCACTATTTTTAATATTTCTCAACTGTAAAATTTCAAAGTTTTGTTTGTGATTTTTTGACTTATGAGTTACTTAACTATATTTAAATTATTAAGCATCCTGAAATTTTTAAAAATTTATTTTTATTATTAACTTGTAAGAAACAGAAGTTTTGATATGTATGATTCTAGTTCCTAGAAACTGATTGACACTTGCTTTGTAGTCCAATATATGATTTATGTCTGTATGTGTTCCGTATGTAGTAGAATTGCCTAATTATTAAGTGAAATGTTCTGTATACATCCATAAAATCAAGTGTAGGTGTTTGGGGATTGCCGGTGAATACACAGTGTGATGAAGGTGAAAAGAGTGATTATCTGTAAAGCTGGGCTCTTTACAAAAATTTCACAGCACCTGGTGGCTCAGTGGGTTAAGCATCTGACTTCAGCTCAGGTCATGATCCTAGGATCCTGGGATCGAACCCCAGGTCTGTCTCTGTGCTCAGCAAGGAGTTGCTTCTCCCTCTCCCTCTCCCTCTGAGCTCCCCCCACACATGCTCCTGCTCCAGCATGTGTTGTCTCTCTCTCAAATAAATGAAATCTCAAAAAAAAAAAAAAGATAAAAAGAAAGAAATTACAGGGTAGGGATAAGCAGTGATTTTTAATCTCTGGGACTTAACTACCCTTCAGGCAAGAAATCTTTTATTTTATTTTGTTTTTTTTTTTTTGCATCATCCATCCATACATCTGTGTTTTCTGAATTAGTGGGTAGTAAAAATAACTACTATCTTGCAATTGTGTATCTTCAATGAGTGTTCTTCATAATAGAAAAATTTGGAAACTAGTCCTGTGGTTTTATGCTTTCTAGAGAGATGCTGATTTCTCTAGGAAGTTCACACAATGTTCCAGAAGTAATTAGCACATCATGCAAGTTATATGCCCCATCAAACATGCCTTCTGCCTATTAGGTCTAAATCCACGTGAAACTGACCACATAAGCGGTGAGACCCCGCCGTCAGGTATTTTCAGAAACTTCTCAGCGCTTTGAGACAAGGTTGGCCAGCCTGCATCAGGGTCTCTATCCAAATTGCATTCTGAATCTAAACTCAGATTGCTTTCATTTAAGGAGTCAGAATTGATTCAAACCCACATTTTTAAGAGCTCTGAGTTTGGGGACTTTTTCTATTCTCAGTCTTCACCACTGCCTTTGTGAATCCAAAGCAATTTTGACTGTATCCTTGACTCAATCCTATATTAACAATAAAAGAGATACGTTCACGAAAGGGAAATATAACAAAGGAGGGACTTTCCTACAAGTTCTTTGAAAAAAAAAAAAACATTTGCATAAACCATATTTAACCAGAAGCTTTGTTTTACGTTTTTCCTTTCTGAATGCTTTGTTGCACTCCCTTGTATTTCCCCTCCCTGTCCCTCCACCCCAGCGAGTCAGAGACCAAGAGCCTTGACACTGTTTCACACTGGAATCTTCCTGGCCCCACCCTAATGGTCAGGCTGGAATAATTACACCTACTGACTAGTCTCCCTGCTTCCGTTTCTCTCCACTCTTAAACCCTTGGACGTGTTCATCTTCCCAGAATATCGCTGTGGTCTTGTCCCTTTCTTGCTCAAGAGTTCCCAGAAATTCCAGAACAAATTTTGCAAGTTTTCACCTGGGATTTAAAGCTGTTTTGTACCATTTTCATTGCTGGTTCTCTGCAAAGCCCATGAAGCCTGTCTGACATCTCCGCCTTCAACACTTCTGCTTTGGATACTTACCTCACCTTCTGGTTGCTAATTAGACCGCTATCAGGATCTGATTCTACCTGTAAATTCTGCGGCCCTTTGCCATGTGGTCGCTGCCTCTCTGAGCCGCGGCTTCTCCTAACTGCAGTCTTCAATACCCATAGCACATGCCGCCTTGACCTGCAACTAGAGGTGCTTTTTCCTTCCACCCCTCGATGCCCCATGTGTCCACAGCCTCTGGTAACCTGTCTTGTCATGTTCTCCTACCTTAGAGCCTTATCAAAAAAAGACAGTTTTCTCCCGATATGGTATGGACTTGGATGTCAAATAAGATAATTGGATGTCAACCAAAATAAATTGAAGATGATTAGCTTTACAAATCTCTTACCCTACAGTATCGTCATCGTGGCAACTCCTGCTGTTACAACTATGAGTACTGGAAACGCTAACACTAGAAGTGTGGCTTGGACCAAGCTTCAGCCAAGGTCCTGAGTAAAGCTTAGTTCCAATTAACCTTTCGAGGTCACACAGACAAGGCTCTACTTATGGAATGTTGACAGCCTGTTAGATAAGACAAGACTGGTAAGGCTAAAGGGAAGTGAAAATCTCATTATTTCTGCTAATAATTTCCCTGTCCTTTGCCATGGGTTACGGGTTGTTTTGGTTCTAGTGACTTTTATTTCCTGAAGGGGCATGTAAACAGGGGGAAGAATCAAATTGCTAGAGTTGAGACGGGGAAATGTTCAAGGAACTTTGGGAGAAAAGACAACATTAAGAGGCAGACGGCAGAGAATGGGGTCTGTGAGGGGAAGGGCATGGATGTCTAAAGGATAACTTCACTGATTTTCCACAGTCTGATTCGGGTAGGAAGTCTCTTACAGTGACTCATCTGTTTCTCATTAAATCGTGATGGAGCTAGGTCTGTTTCAGACTGTGTCAAAGAACACAGCATCGTCTTGCGAAGGTCAAGGGTGAAAACTAGGGCATATGTGGGAAGTGTGGACATTCGGGTGACAGGTTTTTTCATATCAGCGCTAAGGTCATAAAATTAAATATCAATTTAATGAAATATTTCCCTAGGAAACTAAATTAATATGGCCCAGGCTCACTGAGCTCTGGTGAACAAATCCAGAGGAATGGGTAATTCTGTGTGTCTTGGACTCTTGTCAATTTCAGGAAGGTTGGTATTCTGGGTTATGAAAGAAAGGGGTTATTTCGTTTAATCTGAAGCACAACTGTGTGAAGAATCTAATGGTAGCCCCATTTCACAAATAAATCTGAAATCCAGAGAGGCTAATGACTTGTAGGGTCACCCCATAGAGGTAGAGGCAGGATTCCACCGAGCGGGGCTCCCCAGCCCGTGACCGTCATGTCACTCCAGCAAGGGTACAGGTGGCAGAGCTGAGCTGTGGTGGGAATGGAGCGCTGGGTTCCTATTTGAACAGAAAGGAAGGACCCTCTGATTTTCAAGCTTAGGACAAGTTCTCAGACCTGCTTCCGCTCAAGCCCATGCACAAGATCCAAAATCCTACACCAAGAAAGCACAGAAGGCAAGATTTTGGTGGAAAGCAATCTAAATTTAAGGTTCCACTCACAAAACAAGTTCATACCTGACTCAATCATCGTAATAACCCTGGGAGGTAAAGAAGGCATGTTTCATTATTTTATAGGTAAGGAAACAGGAAACTAAGTCTCAGGGAGGCTAAACCCGCGGTCTTTGGAAGAATTTATCTTACAAACCCTTATTTATTTTTTATGAATGTTATGAATCTTTATCTAACAGATATAGCATGATGTATTTCCTAGGATCTCATAGCAGGCTTAGGGCTCAACTAAGGACTGTGTTTTTAAGTCTAAACATACCTTATTCCCAAGAAATAGACACTAGGGCTGCTGTGTGAGTTTGTGCAGGTCGTGCACTGTACAACTCTAAAGGATATATCTTAAGCTACGTGAATGTAAGTAGTACAGCCTAGATTCATAGTGTAGAACACAGAGAATTTTTTGGCAACAGCTCATATTGTAAAGCAGGATCTGAGATGGGATCGAGAAAAGAAAACACAATCATTACCAAAAAATCATGACCATAACATGTATAATTTTGTATGAAAGCGGTATTGGCCATGGGGCAAGACGGGATTTCAACTGGCTTTTACCAGGTCCCTATCCTGTTGTAAGAAGTTAGCCACGTTGGATGAGTGTCTGCTCGGGTCATCGCATGCATGGAGAGAGGTCCTGCGGCCACTCATACCAGCAGCACACTCTTTGCTCCTTCACAGCCTGTGCCTTTAAGGAAGGTAGAACCTCACTGGGAGAAAACATACACATGATGACTTTTAGGCAATGTTAGAAAAAAAACAACTGAGCACAAAACTGCACACTGTAGACCAGTCTTGCAGCAGGAGGCCGCAGGTCGGGACCAGCTGTGAAAGGACTAGTTATGAAAGAAGTTGGGGGCAGGGGTGACTGAGACGGATCTTAAAGACCCAGAGGATCTCAGTAGATCGCTAAGAAGGTTGGGGTGGGAGGAACCTCTTCCTACTCGTTTAAACTGACATCAAAGATGTGTTGTCTGCAGCTAGCATTCTGTTGATTTTTTTAAAGTAACAATAGAGTGGTCACTAAAAAAAAAAAAGGCATCAAATACAAGATATCTTGGGGGGTCCAGTACAAAGAACAATACTGAAAACCAAAGAATAAAAAAATAAATTAAAAAAATCAGTGCAGGCTATCCCTCTCTTCTCTCTTTTGATTTGGTCCTCATGAGATGCTCCATGTGGAAGCCAGCCAGCTGGGAACAGGAGACAGAATGGGGGGCAGAAGATTGGGGGGTGTGGAGACAGTTAAATAAGACGACCTTCATTTCCAGAAGGTGAGGCTACCGTACAAGCAGGACATTATCTGTTTGGAGCTGAACCCCATTACTCTGTTGGAGCTGGAAAGCAAGAACAACATCACTTTCATGAACTGATGTCTAAGAATGCACCCCTAGAGGCAACCGGACGGCAAGGGAGATAAAACTTGCAGTGAAATGGAGGCTGTAGGAACACATGGGTCAGGTTTCCACTGTATTTAAGGTCAGCAGGTACAGCGCTGAGTTAGAACTGGAAATGGAGTCAGGATAGCAAAACTGGACATCTTTATATTCCATAGCAATCCTCTCCCTGGTGGTCCATGAAAAAGAGAATAAAACACTGAGCTACATAATGCACAGGCGTAGGCAGGGCTGCGGGGTGGGTGGGGCAGAAAGAGCTTGCTGGGCTCGCCGAAACCTTTCCAGATGCCCGGAAACAGACGCACTTCATCTTCAAAGTGGGAGACAACAGCACGCGATACATTCCGGGGACGGATCTGAAGGGTCCAGTAACACCTGAGCACCCGAAGAATTTTCTTCCACGAAGGGTGCTTTAATATGGATCATTGATGCTGAAAGAAAAACAGGGGAACAGAAATTAAAATAAGGAGCTTAAAAATTGCAAAACTGAACCGTGTTCAAATGTCAGAAGAGGAGTGAAGGAAATGCCTTTCAGATGGGTTGGACAAGACATTCACTCAGGCAAAGGAGTGAGAAGAAAACCATAAAGCAATGCTTCTCACACTTGCAGGTGCTTGCCACCCAGAGGCAGTGTGAAAATGCGGACTGATTCAGTAGGTCTGGGTGGGGCCCGAGATGCTGCCATTCTCACAAGCTCCCTGGTGACGTTCATGCTGTGGTCCATGGACCACACCTAAAGATATTTCTGGGGCACAGCCTTTGTTTTCAGATCGGATGAGTAAGATGGGTGTTTTAGATAGATTCTGAGCAGCGGGCAGTCAAGGAAAAGTGGTAGAAGAGGACAATGCTCAAATAAAAAGGGAAATTAGAGAAAAACCAAAACTCACGCAAGGTATGGTGGTGATTCTAAATGCCTGATTCCGGCAGGCCATGAGTTAAGGAAATGGTGACAAATCTACTTTCATGAAATAAACGACACCTTTGTGTGTGTGTTTTGTCTCATTCTTGCAGGGGAGGGGGAAGGGGTGGGGGCAGAAAGCCAACTAGAGCGGGTCTTCATAGCACCTTTCCAAGGGAGAACCGGATTCTGAGACTCTGCTCTCATGATGACCTGCCAGGGCAGACCACAGTTCAGCAGCTGCAAACGTGCCTGCCGACGCAGAGATAAAAATGTTTCTGAAAACAAAATTTCACATATGCCCACCACTGAGGTTGGCATCATATCTTCCTGCGTATCTTGGGTGTAGCTTTTACCCAGGCAGAATTTAGACACTGGAAACCAAATGAGGTCATAAACAGAACCAATTTGCAGAACAGTGAAAATAACCCGGCAAGAACTGAAACCACAGGTGCCCTAGGAGTCGGTCATTCACCGGTGAAGAGCTTTGAAGGATGAGCACCCAGGGCTGTGTGGGTTGGCACCAGGGCTCTAGAAAAAAATGCTCCAATGTTTAGTATGATGGTTCTCATTTTATGTTGGGCTTGTTCTAGAAACACACTCTGTTTCTTCCATCCCACTCATCCTCGGTGCCATCACAAATGGTTTCAGGGAGAAAAATCATCACATTGCTGGGGGAGGAGGGTGTCTGGGACTCAGGACTCTTATCAGTGAGTCCAGAGTTCTAGAAGCATAAGGATGAAGAGCATGACCTTTGGATCCAGATGGGTACAAATCTCAGCTTTGTCATTCATTCAGTGACCTCAGACTAGACATTTTGTTTCTCTTTGCCCCTGTTCCTTTACCCGTAAAATGAGAGTATTAGTAGTACTTTGCCCCGCCCCCGCCCGAGGCTTGTAGGCAACATGGAAGGATTTCAGACACCTACAACACCCAGAGCAGTGTGCAGTGTGGAATTAATGCTTCATAAGTGTTTACAATCATCTTAACCATGTCACTAGCTCAGGGCCTATAGGAACGTTACTTAACTAGCTCAGTTATAAAGAGAGTTGGATCATGATGTCCATCAAGATCACTTCAATAACTAAAATTTTATAATTCTATGAATTGAAGTTACCTAGGTCAATAAATGAGAGTTGTCTCAAGGCACGTGGGCAAATAATGCTTCTTTGCTAGATCCTTCTAGAACATCTGGTGATGCATTCAGGACCTACCTTGATGGGGCCAACCTTCCTTTCCAACTTCCATTCACAGCTCCTCTGCACCCTGAACTCTCGGCAGCTCCAGTCACTGCCCCCTGAACACGCCGTGCCAGCCCCAAGCCATAGCATGTTTCAATCCTTTCCCTGTGGTGTTTCTGCCCTGCTTCTCGCCATACACCCAAATGCCATCCATTCTTCAAAACCAACCCAGGGTCCACCCTCTTTGTAAGATCTTCTGTATTGAAAAAGTCCTTTAACACAGAGTTCATTGTCCATCACCATCCTCTGCCTTATATTTTTCTGAAAATATTTTTTTTAATTTTTCTGTCTTCACTACTCAACTAGATAAAAATCTCTTTGAGGTCAGGGCCAAGGACTTACTCCTGCTGGTGTCTCAGTCAAGCTTAGCATTGTTCCAACACAGAAGTATGCCAGAAACAACTGTTGACGGATTCATTGTCAGAATCAGTGAGCCGTTACACTTTATATGGCAATTAGCTGAGCGTGGTAATTAACTTAATGCTAATATTCTTCCTGCCAGCCTCTCTTCCTGTCCCCCAAAATCTTCTAAAAAATTGAACTGGTCTGCTTCCATCTAGTGGCAATTAAAAAACCGGTGGTTCCTGTGATGAGAAAACAGCTCTGGGTGGATTGTGCCAGGAAAGACTTTCACTCAGTGGGTGTGAGCATGAAAGAGATCTCTACATCTTGTGGATTTCCTGCCCACAGAGATAGGGAGCCCAGCCCAGAGAAGGGTCTAGGTCCCCATTTACAGCACTGAACAGAAGATAGGACAATAAAATAAACTAGAACATAAGAACCTCCACTGACCCCATGTCCTTATCCAGTCATCCAGTTCCTGTCTCATCTCCTAGCCAAGCTTTTAAAAAGAGACGGCTTACCTGTTCTGTCTCCACTTCCTCATCCCCACTGAACCCTCCACGCCTGGCTCTCAGATTTCAGTCATGACCTCAAACACAGAACAGTCTCTGCACTGATACCCTTGTTACATCAGTGGGAAATCACTGGTTCTCCCAGCAGCCCTGGAAACCATGTCTACTTCCTTCTTTCCTTGGCATCCATGACCCAAACTCTCCTCATTTTCCTTCTGCCTCTCTGGCAACTTCTCCCCATTCCCTTTCCTTCGTCAATCCTTTCGATACAGATGTTCCCCAGGTTCCCGCCCCCTCTCCCCCAACCTCTTCTGTTCTCCCACTCCACGTGCTACCCAGATGACTGTTCCTGCTCCCAAAGGAGCAGTTAACCTCCCGGAATGTGAGAACCCCCAAATCCACTCTCCTGCCCCAAGGTGGCCGCTGTGCAACAGACTGAACCAATGAACTGTGGGTGAGCTCCAGCGCCTAAAGCTCAACACAGACAGAACTGAACCCGTGACCTTCACCTCCAAAACTTCTCATTCTTCCATGTTCCCTTCTCAGCAAATAGTACGGTATAGACAGCAACCACCCACCCGTTCCCGACCAAATCCACGATGACCTCTTTGATTCTTGTCTCATCACTTCGCCAATTAATTACCACATTCACCTGATTTTACCTCTTACTTCAGAACTCAAACTCACTGTTCTTTCTCTAGACGGGAACCATCAGCTCTACCCTAATAACTTCAAGTGCCTCCAGAACGGCTCTTGGCCTCCAGGCGCACCCAGCTCCCCTACTTGCAGAACGATCCTCGGAAGGTGAACATTTCCGCGGCATCACCTGCTTTACCCCCAAGACCTCAGAATTAAGTCCATGCTCCTTAACAGGGCTTATAAGTTAGGATCTGGCGTATGTTGCCTTATATCTCCCCAGTTTCTCATTTTTTAATATTTTATGTAAATTCGATTTAGTTGACATACAGGGTATATCTGTTTCAGGGGTAGAATTTAGTGACGCATCAGTTGCCTACAACACCCCGTGCTCATTATGTCACGTGGGCTTCCTTAACGCCCGTCACCTGGTTACCCCATCTCCTCCCACCCCCGTCCCCCCAGCAGCCCTCAGTTTGTTCCCCGTAGTTAAGAGTCTGAGGGCCAAGACCGAGCTAAAAGAACTTGCCTCACTGGGGAAGCCACAGGCAGAATTCATGCTCCCCCCTTCCACGTTTCTGAAGGTCAGCGCTTATCAGAGAAGCAGTCATTTACTTTCTTGTACCAGGCACGGAGGCCTGGCGTCCAGAATTAGACCTTCTTAGGGCCTGAGATTTATTGGTTTCTCAATAAATGCTTGATGAATGTTTCACAAACACTGTATTTGATATTGCCCTTATATTTTTCTAGGACAAGAAGAGACACATCATCATGCTTCCAATCCTTACAGAAAATTCAGGGATTATCAGAAAGAGCTCCCTTCACGTAGCTGTCCTTTCTTAACAGGGCATTATTTGTTCATTCATTCATTCATTCATTCATTCTAATCCCTTGACTCTAAAGCAAAACCACTCACACACATAGAAGCCAAAAACACAGTTTTTAAAAGAGGCGAGTGGATTATCACTTGATACGGAAACCACATTTGAATGAGACCTCATGTAGTTACCAAGGAGTTAACATGTCTAACTATAACAGGAAGTATCTCAAGGAAGGTGGAGAAATGATCAACAGAGTAGAAACTTCTCGCTGATGAAACTTACCTTTCCCGGGACTCTTTACCTAAAAATAGAAGAAACAGAAAAATGGCATCAGCGAGAGCAGATATTTCCATTTTTTTTTAAAGTAAAGCAAAAGCAGAGTCCCATTCCCAAAATCGGCTTTTGGGGTGTATTGCGTATTTGTTGTGAACCCCATCTGTGTGTAAGGGGATTTGAGATGCCGGCTCTGCGTGCTAACTCAAACAGTGCTGTGTACTCGAGCGCGACAGGCCCATTGACACAGGCGCTCCTGCATTCCGCTTCGTCCTCTCTGCTGATCGGAAAGACAGAAGTCTATCTAGCTCCAGCTGCCGGACGGGCACACCCGCTCTACCCGGGCACAGGCTTACCCCCTCCAGCCTGCCATCTCAGCCCACCTTCAGATTCTCCCCTAAGAGACCTGGGGGCTGGAAGTGTGTGTTATTACGTCTCACACCACCTCGTCTGTGAGAATCCACAAAGAAATTTCACTCGGGTCTCAGTGGTAGGAATTACTCACTCATCTGAGTAACTGATGTGTTTTAACCTTACGAACACAGGGACATCATGACCAGTTACGCTCCCTTCTTTGATTGGCTGCCGGGAAGCAGACCCCGAGCTAAGACCCCTTCCTAGCAAGCGTACAGGATTTTGTGACCTACCTTCTTGTGCCCTAACTCCACCTCTTGCTCCAACTTCTTTTTACGCCCTAAATTTTAGCCTTCCTTTTCTTACCTATTTTTAAACTGATTTTAACTTACTATGTGGAATGCATTTCCTAAACCATCTTACATTGTTTCCGAAGACAAAAGAGTGTAACTAAGTAGATTAACGAACAAACTGCAGAGTTAGACTCCAGAGGAAATAAAAGCAAAAAAGAAAAAAAAAATCTTTTTGAGCAACAAGCAAATCCCTGGGAAGCACTGTGCTTCTGTGGCGATTAAGTGAAGCTCCAGAATCATCCAGTCTGGATGCGAACCCTGCTTTATCAGCTGTGCTGCGTGTCGGGATAACAGCTTAGTCTCTCCGGCCACAGTTCCTCCATCTGTGAAAGGAGCGTGATAATCACATCTTCCACACCCAGTGGTAAAATAAAATGTATTCCAAGTATTTAGGCCAGGGCCTACCACACACAGTGCTCAGATGTTGTTTTAAGCATTTAAAAGTTAGACTTTACTCTTTTATGCATTTCCTCCAAAATTCAGCCTTCTGATGACATGGGCTGAATACATTTGGCCAAGGAGAATGAAATCTGAGCTAACTTCAGGCTCCGTTTGTTTATCTTCCTATAAATACATTTTCCTTTTAGGACCAACGACACACATAACAATCCGTGGGCAAGAATCTGTTACTACTGAGAGAGGTCTGCTTGAAGAAAAAGGAACTAAGGGCCGCGTGTTCAGTTTCGTGTCCTATTCTAACCCTGTGGGTTGGTTTAGGTGGGGAATTCTTCCAGCCAAGAGAAAACATAGAGCCTCATTAATCTGAAGACTGCCAGTGTTCGAGGACCTGTGAGGGTGGAGATCTGATCTCTGATTCTGGCCCCTGCTGATATGGGATATGAGACTTCTGGCCTAAAACCCTGCCTCAGTTTCCTTATTTACCAAACGGGGCAATGATAATGACTCATGAGAGAATGATTATCTAGGGGAAAACCGTGTTTCTAGGCAAACCCATTAAGAGGGACATGCATTTCTGGAGCCTGGATTTATTTCTCTTCCAGAACAATGGAGCAAAACCTGGATATCCAGAGAGGAGCAAAACCTGGATATCCAGAGAATTAGGGCAGGTGCCAAACTGTAGTTTTAGAAGATCTCTCCGAGGACAGGACAGGAGTCAAGAAAATAGTCGTTTCACTGGGTACTAGGTCTTAAATATTCGCCTGTCTTCTTTTTCCAGCTTGCTGAACCCCAAACACCTACGACATCCTTGGGGCTGATAACTACTATACACATGAGATTTACTGCATTTAACTTTTTTTCTTGTAAACGTGTCAGCTAGACTGTCAGAAAAGCTCTGGGGGGTTAGCCTGGGAACCTAACCATCATCCTAACACCGTTTCTATAGTAAAAACATTCTTCTTGTTGCAAAGAACTAAGTGACAACTACAATCTTTGGAAGACGAAGTCCCTTGAAAATGGAGCGAGCAGAAGACGCTCCGCAGATGAAGTCTATTAAAATGCTACATTAAAGGCACCTGACTGCCCTACAGAGGGAGTGATTTGGGGGCTTCTGTTCTCTCTGCTGGCATGCGTGTATCTAGCCTCACTGCCCGTTATCTGTTTCCTGTTTGCCCCACACTAGATCCCACAGCAGGGGCATGTCGTTTTCACGTTATCAGTTTGAAATCTTGTACAGAAATGACACCAACGTAAAACAATGTAAAAACAACCTGCTGTTCTCACCCCTGCGGGAGAGCCACCTTCGCCAGCCAAACCCCGCCCTGCACCCCACACCCTGCCACTGAATGCAAGTGACTTCACTCTGGCCTTTTGATTCTACTAACAGTTATTATAAGATTTTGGGATTTGGGAATATGCTCCTTACTAAGGTGACTCACAGCCCCCAAATCCTTAAAGGTTGTTTAGAGAACAGCCCCGTCTCCCAGACGGCAGTGTGTAAGGACTAATGGGGTCAGGCTTTGGAGTCTCAATGGAAAAGATCATCAGTGGTGGGAGAAAAAAAAAACCCTCGTTCTTCCCATGCTTTAGAGTAGTACTTGAGTATGTTATATCGTACTGTACGATGATGGGATCCAGTCTTAGCAGAGCTCCCAAGAGCCGGAGCAGAGACATTCGAACTGTTTGGTGCCCTCCCTTGGCCCTGAGGAAGTGTTTGCATGTCAACAGTGTCCCCTTCCATCATCTCTCTGGGTTGGTCATAAAACTAATCTACTGTCATTCTTAAATTGGGAACGAAAGATCAGATCACAGGAGAAGACCATGAGGGTTGGGTAGGTAAATATTCCTGCCACTGGCGGTGAGGATGGGAGAGGGGCAGCCGTTATAGACCGCACTCACCGAACAGAACACAGACTAATTAATCGATAGAAGTATAATTAAAACGGCGATGAACTGACTCCATAGAAAGGCAACACCAAACAGCTGGTTAGCAGTTATTTCGAGGTCACTGATGGCCTCTGAACTTAAAGCATAGAGAGCTCAAACGCTGGTCTTGTCCCTGAACTTCCTAGTCTTAAATGTTTCTGCCAGATAAGTTTGGCCAGATGTGGCGGTGCCCAATCAGGGCTGCCACAGACTGTGAGCCCATAGCCAGCAAGCCGGTCCCAGTGTAGGGCTTGGACACACCTGGGGGGCGGTGAGGGGGTGTGGCTGTTGTTTTCTCCGTGCTGTCCCATGTACTGCTCCAAGCAGCAGCTTCTCAAACAGCCCTCCTTATTCGCTTTTCCTCTCCAGGCTGGAGTCAGGGGGCGGGGGGCAGCAAATGCTGTGCATTGGGTTAAATCTGTATCCTCAGTGAATAGACACCGGGGAGAAAACGTGAGGGTTTCTTTCCAGGGACAATGCAATTCCCGCACGTCAGAAGCCAGACACGCATGTGACTCAGGTTTTGGGGAACGGTGCCTTAAAAACCTTATTGGTCTTTAGATTCCTTTTCTAGTGGAATTGTAGCACTGAGATCAAAGGCATTTAGGGTCTTAGAAGACAGAGATGATGCATCCTTTTTTCAGAATTAAAGAAGAGCAAAGAACCATTAAAATATCTCACTTGTCTGTTATCACCCTGGCACAGTACCTTGAAGACAGTAGGCATTTTTAAAAGGTTTGTCAGAGGATAAGCACAAACCAGCCAACTTGTTTTCATGGAAGCGTGCATGGGCTGCTTCACACATCCCCAGGGATGCTGGCGACAGGACACAGAGCTTGGTATCCTGCTTCAGTTGAACTGATCATACTTAATTTCCTGTGGGTTTCTGTATTTTTTTTCCACTTTGAATTGTGTTACTTTCCTGTGAAGGTGAACTCACATACCTTTCTTTAATCTTCTTGCCAGCCAAATGATAAATGCCAGCCCAGCAAAAGCAGTAACCATGACTGCCACCGGAATGAAGATAGGGTTATAGTCGCCTTCCTTGATCATTGAGAAACTCCTGTCCACTTCTGAAAGAGAGATACAGAGCATGAGACCACGGCAGTACTCACTCAGAGCATCTCATGACATTAGGCTTTGCTCCTCCCCACGTCTCCTAGTAAGAGCCCATGTGATGCCATTCGACAGATGAGGACACTGGCATGGGAAGGACCAAGACGAGTCTACAGCAGAGGTGGAGACAAGACAAGCTTTTCTACCCCAATGCCTACAAATTCTTAATCTCCAGATTTGCAGTTCATGGAACTCCCAGAACTACCTAAGAATCTTGACAAAAAGTGGTCATTGTTGTATTTATTACCATGGCCTTGTTCAATAGCTGGGACTCAACGATGCTGAGAAGACCTAACATGTCTAATATGACTTCAAGAAAAATAAAAGCCAGTGATCTGAGCCAGGTAACCTATCATCAAAGGAAACTATTAATGCTTTTATTTTGAAACAGCTGTGCCAACAAATGCACTTGTTTGCATGGCAAGGACCTACACTGAACTGTCTTTCAAATGATGTGGCCTTACCACGTATTTCCAGTTCCTGTATGCATAAGTAGATGGATACACCTCTATCCTCTTGAAAGAGTGAGCTAAGTTTATTTGGGAACTTTTATTGAAAAAATACCCATATGAAAAAACTCTGTATCCTGTTACCACCAATCAAATAAATGTGCTTTTATACATTAGTAGAGGGTCTGTGTCCCTTATTCTTCGTGTTACTTTGATGAATCTCTCCAAGGTGCATCCACCTCCACACCCAAATGTATAATAGAAAATAGGCTCAAGTTCCCAGATGACCCAAACAGAGGACAACTTATTTATTCACCTTATTTACAATGGGCATGTGTTGAGTGGGGGAATCCATGGAAACGAGGAAGACATGGTGCTTCTCATACACAGATTAGGAAGGCATCAGCTTAGTGATAACGGAGAAATAGCTGCTATTTTGGGAATTGGGGGTCACTGGTGACCTTTGTAGAGACATTTAAATGGACTAACGGAAATGAGGTAGTAGTGGAATGGAAGAATGAGTAAGAAATAAGTCAGAGACAGGGCCTAGCTGCTAAGATAGGAACATCTAACACTAAGCATCTAGTGCCTAGCTGTTAAGACAGGAGTTGAAAGCCAGCTGAAGAGAGAAAAGGCTGCCACTGAAGAAAGGCATAGGAACAGCCTAGGATTTTACAGCAAATTAATGTGTACAAATTTATCTTTAGGCCACACACACTTAACAATGACATTTAAAGGTTTACTCTATCTTTCCCCACTCTCTTCCTATTCACCAGTTCCATTTTTAAATATTCAGTATATCGGGGCAAATTTATTCACTTTGACATTTTGGGCTAGGGCATGACCAGATTCCAGATGATCCACAAAGCGTTTTCCTCTCCCCAGTGAAGTCCGTTCCTCGGAGCAGTGGAGGTAGAGCTGAGGGTCCCCAGGGGGTGACGACAGTCCATGGCCCCCAAATTAGGGGCCTCCAAAGGCTCACACTGAATCACTTCGATGAAAAAGGGAAGTATTTCTGAGTATTTCTGAGCAGAGACCCTCCCTTGACCAAAAGTTTTTAACCAAAGTCTCTTGACTCAACTGTGGAACCATCTGGCTGAGTCCAGACATTTATTATCTCTAAAGAGTTAGTTCTGATAATGCCGCTCCCAGACTTTATTTTCCTGAGGGTGATGGAGAGTGGTGAGTCAGAGGGGAAGCCAGGAGCACTGACAGCCCTTGGGGTGGGGGGCGGGGGGCAGAGGGTAGAGTTGTTGCTGCCCCAGTCCTGGTAATTCTCCAGCACCGCTGGCAGGGTGCCATGCTACACGGCCTTGGACATGACATGGAGATGGACAAGCGCAGTCAGGGAATGTGCTCAGTGAGGGCACAGAATTCCCACCCTGTCACTTGATCAAAGGCAAGCAGTGTTGGAAAACACCCCAATTCTCTGAAGCGAGTCACTCAACTTTTATAAAATTCAGCAGGTCGCTCAACTTAGATCTCTGATTTCAATGTGATTTTGATAACTTTATGAGAATTAAGCCAGTTAAAATTGTGAATCCACTGCAGAAATGTAGAAAGTGTAACCAAACTTCACAAGTTCAGGTGCCACCGGTTTTCTCCCGTATCGGGATAGTTTTCTTGACAGTTAAAAAGAAAAACCCACCATATTTCAAATGAAAAAAAAAAGAGAGAGAGAGAGAGAGAGAGAGAGATCAAGAAACTATGTGTTTGTTTTTCACAGCAGTTGTTATTCCCCTGACAGTTCACAGAGGAGGAAAGGTAAAAATGATTTTAAGAATAAACCAAATAAAACAAGCAAAACCCTACTGGGGCACCTGGGTGGCTTGGGTAGTTAAGTGCCTGACTCTGTGTTTCAGCTCAGGTCTTGATCTCAGTCAGGGTTGTGAGTTCAAGCCCTATGTTGGGTACACAGGGTGTGGAGCCCCCTTTAAAACAACAACAACAAAACCCCCCAAAACCAGAACACCAAAACTGTCAACCCCCTGGGAAGGAATTTGGTTGGTGTTCAGTAAGATGACACATAAAAAGGGTTACTGAGAGGACAGAACAACCAACATTTAACTGAGGTTCAACAAGACTGACTATTTATGCCATGACAGTGAGAAAACTAAAATAAAACAGTATAATCACACCACGTATTATTATTTTTATTAATTATTTTTATTAACATATACTGTATTATTTGCCCCAGGGGTACAGGTCTGTGAATCACGAGTCTTACACACTTCACAGCCGCACCATGTATTATTGAAAATTATGTACAAACTGTGAGATGGTTTCAGAGGTATTTGGCTGTTTTTTTTGTTTGTGGTTTTTCTTTTCAATTTCAGCAACAATAATCGCTTTAAAAAGCATCACAGTGCGATCTAAGTTAGATTAAACTGTGTTCCAGAGAGGACAGAGACTTCTTGGCAAGCCTCTACTGCATTTTCTCAGTGCGTAAACCCAAGGAGGCCACACGACAAAACCTCTGGTCTGAGGAGTTACTCACCTTCGCAATTCGGCTCTTGAGAAGACCAGTTTCCAGAAGGTCCACAAGTGGTCTCCGCAATCCCAGCGAGCTCTGTTCCCTCAGAGCAGTTGAAGGTGCACCTGGAGGAATAGCTGAAGTTCCCCAGCGGGTGACGACAGTCCATGGTCCCCAAATCAGGGGCTTCCAAAGGCTCACACTGAATCACTGCAGTAAGAAAAGAACCAGCACTGTCTGGTGTGAAGAGGTCTTGAGGTCTGGGCTTAACTCCCAGCTCTGCCTTGGCACCAGGTGAATTAACCCTTCCAGTTTCTGCCTCTTCATCTGTGAAAGAGGAATCATGGGCGTCTGGGTGGCTCAGTGGGTTAAGCCTCTGCCTTCGGCTCAGGTCGTGACCCCAGGTCCTGGGATTGAGTCCCACATCAGACTCCTTGCTCAGTGGGGAGTCTGCTTCTCCCTCTCTCTCTGCCTCTCCCCAGCCCCCTGCTCATGCTCTCTCTCCCTCTCTCAAATAAATAAATAAAATCTTAAAAAAAAAAAAAGGAAGGAAGGAAGAGGAATCATGATGACTGTATAAACTTCCTAGAGCTGGGGTGGAAATTAAAAGATCTAATGTAAGTCAAGGACTTAGAAAAGAACCTGACTCATAGGAAGTCCTAATTAAACACTAAGCTAAGTCTTTTAATTATTGTTGGCCTTCTCTGGGGAGAGAATGTTTAAACCTACATAGGTTTACATGGGAATGATTAGCTCAGTTTGGAAATAGCTGTCACATCAGAGTTCCTAGGTATATTAGAATGCTGGGAGCAGGAGATGTGGAAAAGAGCAGGGAAGCTTTAGGAAGCATCAGTCTTGATTCTGTCTTCCCCTTTCTAGGTCCTACCTTCAGCCCCTCCCAACCATGTCCCTGACTTGTGGTTCACAGTAGATCAAACTGACTTGTGGTTCACAGTAGATCAAACTGAGCCTTAGAAGTAGTGATTTCACATTTGTAGGGCCTGCCATGCCATTTGAGGAAGTACTTCAAGTCTTGTGTCCTATTGATGATCACATTTGAGCCATCATTGTGACCTTAGTTTTGAGATTTCAATGAAGAATGGACTAGAGGCATTAGAAAATTTTTATATTTTCCATATACAGTACAAGTCCAACTTAACGTACGTTCTCCAATTCAACTCATACCTGTAAGCCCGTGCCTAATATACTCCAGGCCTAGTCTCAACTGCCATAGAAAGCAGTAAATAGTACTTACTGATCTCAAGCGTCAGTCTACCAGGGACTACAGACAAGTGCATGGATGACTCCAACGAATGTGGGGCAAACAAGAAAGAAACATGTGCAGCAATTGGAACAGGGAATAAGGAGACTTAGCTTGCCTTAGGGTCCTAAGAAAACTTTCCAGAAAAAAAAAAAAGATTCCTGAATTATGTCTTAAAGATGAACATGTGTGTTAGCCATGTCAAAATGAGAGAAAACCATGAGCAAGTCAGTGAGATATGAAGCACACATGAAAAGTGTGGAGAACGACAAGCTTTGTGATGTTACTAGAAGGAAAGAGGATGCAGGGGATGCTGTGAATGAGATTACAAAGAAAGGTAGAAGGGGTGCCCGGGTGGTTCAGTGGGTTAAGCCTCTGCCTTCAGCTCAGATCATGATCCCAGGATCCTGGGATCGAGCCCCGCATCGGGCTCTCTGCTCAGCAGGGGACCTTCTTCCCCCACTCTCTCTGCCTGCCTCTCTGCCTACTTGTGATCTCTGTCTGTCAAATAAATAAATAAACAAACAAATCATTAAAAAAAAAGAAAGGTAGGAGCTAAGGCAAAATGCTGTTATCTTTTTTCAGGTATTTAATGAGTACCTATTATGTATTAAGTATTTCTCTAAGCTTGAGAAGTTCAGGTTTCATCCTGTAGGAAAAATGATAGTTAGAAATTAAAAGGTGGATATGTGTGTTATGTTCATTCGATTGTTTTTTTTTTAATATTTTATTTATTTGACAGAGAGAAATCACAACTAGGCAGAGAGGCAGGCAGAGAGAGAGGAGGAAGCAGGATCCCCGCGGAGCAGAGAGCCCGATGTGGGGCTCGATCCCAGAACCCTAGGATCATGACCTGAGCCGAAGGCAGAGGCTTTAACCCACTGAGCCACCCAGGTGCCCTCGATTGTTTTTGATTAATCAGTCTGCCTATCGAATGAACAGTATTTTTAAGGGGAGCTAATTTAACCTTGTGGAACTCAACTAAGAAATTAAAGCAATAATCTAGGAGGAATGGGGGCACTAGGAGCAGCTTTGAGGAGGAGGAAATTAGAGAAACAGTAAATTATAAAAATGATCAATGTGTTACTGTGCATAAACGTAAGGGGAGGTGAACGGGTTTCATACCAGAGTACTCACATAAATGGTGGTGTCCCATACTGAGATAGAAACACAAAAAGGAAAGCTGGCCGGAACACCTGATTTTATAATCTTTGGGGCATCGCAAAGGATATGCTTAGCTTATTTGGAATTCAGGGCTGGACAAAGATTTGTCAGTCCAAAGCTCACATGAATCTGTGAGTCCACAGAAGTTGGTAAGTTTGACAAAAGTGGGGTCATATAGAATCCCTGGACGAAAGACAGAATGACATAAAATGAGAAATAACGGTAGCGGAAGGGCTTGGGTAAGTGCCCATGAAGAAACTCAAGGAGAAATGATTACAGGTAGAAAGAAGGCCAGGAAAGAATGATAAAATGAAAGCCGAGACCAAAAAAAAAAAAAAAGTAAAACGTTTGAAAAAAAAGTGAAATGGGCATGCCAATGATATAAGAATTAAAAAAGTATATATATATAAATATTAACTATAAATAAATAAATAATAAAAATAAAATTCAGCAGTGGAATGAAAGTATTGGGTAAGAATTGAGTGAAATGAGTAAGACCTATTCCGGATGGTTGACATTGAAATATATTTTGGCTCTAATTCTTTACCCTTTACAGACATTGCTTTTCTCTTCTTATAATTTTCTATACTAGGCACCAGATGCTTCAACCATAGTTTTGAAACTCAATCAATTTCAATAAAAGGATTTGATGTTTCTTTCGGTAGTGAGTTGACTGGGTCAAAGACTCCTTGACTTTGAGTCTACGTACTCTGCTTTCTGTTTCTACCACCATGACTGCGAATGATTTCAGTAGACTCTTACTGATTCTCTCCATCTTCTCTTTCTGTTCTCCAATCCATCTTACACATTGCTTCTAGGAATAGTGCCCAAATGCAGGTGTTAAGATACTAAGTGGCCTCCCACTGCCAAGTAAATGCCAGATTCTTTCAATAGGTACTTAATTCCAGCTTACCTTGCTTTCCTTCAAATGAAATTATGAGCATATATAACTTCCATTAGCTAATTGAAAATCCTTTATGGGCAGAATCTATAGTAGATTTGTTTTTCTATCCCCCAAAATACCTAGCCCAAATAAATGTGTTGGGTTTATTACCGTATTTCTCTGACCTATATTTTGTATCATTATGTGAACTTTTCTCTTCAGCCTCGCCCTGTCATAATTTTGAGGATTACATAGAAATTAAGATTCCTTAATAGGTGATTTACCCTCCTAACTATAAATGGCAATGTTTCTTTCAAGCTTTAGACTTCTAATGAATCTGACAAGTTGGTGGGATTGAGTTCCCTAAGAACAGGAATCTACCAGCTGCCTTCTTTGGGCACTCAAAAAGACTTGCTAGAAGAGGACTGAAATCTCATACTGACTTATGAAATCATTCAGGAAACATAACCACATTGTGCAAGCATATTCTTCTGATTGAAAGTTTTCATTTCTCGGAATGGCTAGTATCATTTTGTGCCCTCAACCTCCACAAGCTACAGGGACCCCCGTGACTATATACAGGAAGAAGCAAGTCAGGAAGGGGCTTACCAAATTGACACTGAGACCCGTAGAAGCCCACATCACAGTTGCAGGTGGAATTATTGATGGTTTCCACACATTCTCCATGGTTGCTGCACGACCAGGGCTGACAAGAAGCTTTAAGGGGGTGTGGGGTCAGAAATAAATTATTTTAACACAATTATTTCTTAGTACTCACAGTCATTTCTTCAGGTATAGGTAAGTTTTTGGCTGGAACTATTTGAATGAACAGGAAAGGTTTATTTGCACATTAAAAGCTGTTTTGCAATAAAACCATATGCTAGAATCTTTTAATTTATGGGCTATACCAGCCGTATAGCCACAGACATAGGCATAGAATGAATTTACCAACGCCAATACGCTATAGCATTTTGGGGAAACTTAGGGTTGTACTCTGAAACCCTTGGAATTACTTCGTTTTAAATGTTATAAGTAGGTTAGTGATGACCCAGCCTCAACCATTTCTGCAATATGCCTGGCAATCCCTTCCTTTATAGAAAGGACTAGAGAAAGAAAGAAGTCTGCACTTGCTAAATCAGTAGAGAGCCCAATACACAAGAGAGCAAATGAACTGTGTTTCACTGTTGACATATGACGTAAGAAAACCCTGACTGTTTTGGAACTGAAAACAGAAATTTCCATCCTCCACAAATAACGAAACACGGCAGTATTTCGTGCTATGGAATGATAGAAGATTAAGCCAAGAAGGAGGCATGAGCATAAAGCCCCCGACCTTACAGCAAGGAAACGGAGGTCACTCGAGCCTGAACTTCCGGCCAGATCCATCTCTGCTTCCGCTTCCCTGCCTTACTTCTTACACACACTTACATACTGCCAGAAATGGATTTCCGGGTGTTAGGAGCAGCCTCACACACCAAACATGCACAGAGATGACCTGATTTTTATTTTATTATTCTTTTTTTAGAGGACTGGATTCCCTCCCTACCATCCTTTGGGATGAGTCCCATCATTCTCCCCACTTTGGCCCCTCCTTACCTGTGTAACAGAGGGCTCTCTTTTGTTTGTAGCAGGAGTCATCATTCCACTTCCCTGCGTCTTTGACCCTCTTGATGTAGATCTCCACACAGTCCTCTTTGGACTTCCTGTTGTTGGGCTCTCCATTCCCCCAGTTCTCCGCTTCCTTGGTGAGAGACTTGTTGGTTCCCACCCAAGTCCATATGCCCTCTACCTTCCGGATTCCTATCCAGTAGTAAGTGTTGATGAAGGGGAGTGTCCTCTCCAGGTACTCAATTTCCCCCTTGTTTTGTATGGCGACTAAATCTGTGTAATTTTCTTGGCAGTACCTTCTAGCCTTTCCCCAGTTCATGGGTTTTTCAGAATAGTGGTAAGTCCAGCCGTTCGTTCCATCATGTGCAAGGAAACCTGCAAGACATGAATGTGAATTATACAGGCTCATGGTTACAACTGAAAAGAAGTGAGAAGTAATCCAGGCTGAGCTTGCCACTTAAAGATGACAAAACCAAGACCACAGAATCAGTCATTTGCAGATTTGAGGTAGAACCTAGACCTTTGGGTCCTAATCACTTTTCACAGTAATATGTAATACTTTCTGCTCATTGCTCTATTTTAGACAAATTTGGTAGCTTCCAAGTTTTTATTTCATAACCTCATTTTCCCCCAAAATTCTTCCAAGTGAAATTTAATCCACATATTTTAGAAATTCATATTTCTTTTTCTATTTCTGTATAATTATATATCCTTAAAATTTATTACCCACTTTTTTTTTTTTATCATGGGATAATTTCCTAAAAGCCAACATTTGTGTTTCTATGGCAGAAGTAATATAAGGACAGGAATAACAACATACTTTAAGTATTCTCTTTCATATCAAAAAGGTAATCTTTTACCACAGGAAGAGCTGCTTCTGGGAAACCCTCCATACATAGCTCAAGCTACAGAAAAATATATTTTTTACAAGAGTAATTTACAAAACTAAATGCTACAGGATTATGAAATTGATTTAGATCATGTCCTGTACACAAGGATACTCAGCTGATGGTGTTTAATAATCATAGGGTGCTTCAAATGTTGTTTCTTTTTTTAGATTTTTTATTTATTTATTTGACAGAGAGAGATCACAAGTAGGCAGAGAGGCAGGCAGAGAGAGTGAGAGGGAAGCAGGCTCCTTTCAGAGCAGAGAGCCTGACGTGGGACTCGATCCGAGGATCCTGAGATCATGACCTGAGCCGAAGGCAGCAGCTTAAACCACTGAGCCACCCAGGCGCCCAATCATAGGGTGCTTCAAATATGAGAGCTTTGACAAAACTGAAACAAACACATAGTTACGCAATGACCTCCTTGTATCATATGCCATTCGAAGCATGGTATGATCTATGTGAAACACTGTGTTACCATTAAAGTAAATGTTTTTGTGGCCATCAATATCTATTGAGTTTTCATTGTGTAGGGCAAAAGCCATGGAGAAATACCAGAGAAAACATAGATCCAATCTTCACAGTCTCCTAAAAGTTCTGAACAAGGAATAACAGATGTAAAGAAAACATAATTAATCTTGATCCAATTAAACATACCAGAAGTGAACAGAGAACTGAGAAACAGATATGATTAATGAGTAAAGAATGTAACAAAATACACATTTGGAACAGAGTTTTGAAGGAACATTCTACCAGGATATAAGTTCTAAGAAGGAAGAAACTGTTTGGTTCAGTGCTGTATCCCCAGTGCCTAGAACAGTGTCTGGCACATTAGAGGGACTTATAAAACCACTTGTTGAATGAAAAGAGCACTATCTTTGCAGGTGACATGAGGTAGATATGGCGTAAGGAATGTGGCAGGGGCAGAGGAAAGCACATTTGCTCCGCCAGAGCTCAAAATCTAAGCTGGGGGTAAGAAGCACTAGCTTACTTAGGAAGGGGAAAGAAGGTTCAAAACAAGTGCTGGAGAATCTTCAAGAATCAGACATAAAAACTTACCACACCAATGGGAGAAGAAATATACATATATGCATATATATTTAAAATAAATATATATTTAAAATGACATATATTTATTAATATATTATATTAATTAACATATTATTAATATAATAATTTATATATAAATATAATAAATATATTGTAATATAAACTTATATATTAATATAATATAATATATTAATTAATATATTAATAATATAATACATATATTAACATATAAAATTGTTTTATATTTAATTAATTTACTAATTAATATATTAATGATATTATATATTATATTAATATATAAAATTTATATATAAATGTCATTTAATTATATATAATATATATTAATTATATAAATATAATTATATATATTTATATGTAAATATATAAATATAATTAAATATAATTATATAATTATTTTAATTATATAATTATATAAGTATAATTATATATAAATATATATTTCTATATATAAATATATAAATATAATTATATATATATAAATATATAAATATAATTATATATATATAAATATATAAATATAATTATATATATATAAATATATATTATATATATTATATATATATTATATATATTATATAAATATAATTATATAATTATATAATTATATAATTATATTTATATAATTAATATATATTATGTACATATAATATATAATATATTCATTATATTAATAATATATTAATTATATTAATAGTATAATATATTAATATATAAATTTATAAATATATATTTAAAATTAAATTTAAAGGTTAATTTAAGTGATATGTGTATATGTATATTCTGACCTTAAGGAGCTCACACTTTAATTATAGAAATGATGCTGATGTGCACTAAACTACTGAAGGAAAACAGGAGCGCTGAGGGCCCAGCTGGCTGAGTTGGAAGAGCATGTGATACTCTTGACCTTGGGCTTTGAGTTCAAACCCCATGCTGGGTGTAGAGATTACTTGGAAATAAAATCTTAAAAAAAAAAAAGTTCCCTGCTAAATATTTGGTATGGATTGTTAAGTGTCCCATCAGATATTTCTTAATTAACTTTATTTCTTCATAATTAAGACTTTTGTGGAATTATCAAGATCTGGACCATCCAACAAAGGTGTGTCAGGGTTAGGAGGTTTCTGGGGAAGGTACTAAAAGTAACAGAAGAAAAAGATGTTCATAGAAAGGATAGAACTAACCACTATCTACCTAATAATCTTCCCTGCGACTGCATGCACTCAGGGGATATTTAAGGAAACGAAGCACAAGTTAAAGAAGGGCTTAGCAAACCCAAATACCGTCACATACCACAGCAGAGCACGGCCCAGACCCACACCTTGACGGAAGTCTGTGAACCCCTCTGAAAGCCCGGACATCTCCGTGGAAATATCTGCAAAGAAAATACAGAATTATAGTTAGATTTATATTCTTAAATCACAAGTTTACAGCACCTTAAGGAGGGGGTTCCAACCTTCTTAGAATTCAAGATAAAATACCTCTCCTCACTAACCCTGTCTGAAGTGAGAAGTTTCTTAGATGTGCTTGAAAAAAGTAGCATTAAATTTGCTTCAAAACTGTTACAGAGTTGTAGCTTTTCTTTTGCTGCTTTTCCCCCCCTTACCTTTTAGCTTCAGGTTGCTGATTATTACTACTCAGATTCTTTTCTGTATTTCAATAATTTTTGTACTTTCTGCTGACCTATTAGATGAAACTATTTTATATTTAACATGTATATTTTTATTTTTTTTAAAGATTTTATTTATTTATTTGACAGAGAGAGATCACAAGTAGACAGAGAGGCAGGCAGAGAGAGAGGAAAGCAGGCTCGCTGCTGAGCAGAGAGCCCGACACGGGACTCGATCCCAGGACCCTGAGATCATGACCTGAGCCAAAGGCAGCGGCTTAACCCACTGAGCCACCCAGGCGCCCCTAACATGTATATTTTTAAAGTGTTCTCTTTTTTTAAAGATTTTATTTATTTATTTATCTGACAGACAGAGATCACAAGCAGGCAGAGAGGCAGGCAGAGAGAGAGGGGGAAGCATGCTTACTGCTGAGCAGAGAGCCTGATGGGGGGCTTGATTCCAGGACCCTGAGATCATGACGTGAGCTGAAGGCAGAGGCTTTAACCCACTGAGCAACCCAGGCGCCCCTTAAAGTGTTCTTTGATGCTTAATGAACTATTGATGTCTGAGATTTAAATGCTAAAATCTTAAACTAGATTACAATGGTTCGGTGCTTCAAATACTTACAAGTATTAGCTAGCCGGGCACCAGTAAAGAAAAGCAGTTCATTTCTTTTTCAATTTAAAAAGAAATACATTTTGCAGAGTCCAGACCACAAGTTCTCTGCACACCTTAAAACCATATCTTCTGAATTTATTGTCTCTCAGGTAGTCCCAGTGTTTAGCTGCAAAACCGCCCATTTCAACAAGATAGAATGTCCTCAAGGATCTCACCAGAAACAAGTCAATGAGGAGAAATCAGCACATCTGAGAGGAAAGACTCTAGAAGCACCCTTTAGACGCGGCATTTTTCATTCTTGGCTTTGCTAAAACCAAAAATGAAGTGTCTTGTTTCTTGTCCTTTGCCATCTGTCTTTGCAATCCCCAGGGGGTTCTATCTGAGCACCTGGAAATCTTTGAGGCTGAGAAGCTCACCATGGCTTTATTTGTCCTTCTTTAGTTCTTCTGGAACGCAGCCTCTCCACTCAGCACCAGGGCGTCTGGGTCCTCGCCCTCAGCTGGCTGTGCTGTGTTTCGGGAGGCTGCGTGGAGGCCACCAGAAAGGGTTGCTTTTTTTTTCATTTCTCAGACTGAGTCTCACATCCTCCTACCCTCCCCCCACTTTCCCCACCTCTTCTTGCTCCCCTTTCTCCACCCCTTTCCTAACCTGGCTTCTGTCATCACCCTGAGAGAGGAAGAGCTGCTGACCCCGGCATGTTGTTAGATTCTCTCCTCCTTCCCTCCTTCCCTTCCTTCCTTCCTTCCTTGTTTCCGTCCTTCCTGCTTTCCCTCCCTCCTGCCTTTCTTCCTTTCTGTCTCCTCCTCCTCCTTCTCCCTCTCTCTTCCTCCCTTCCTCCACTCCACTCCGTTCTCTCTCTCTCTTTCCCTCCTTTCTTCTTGGATAAACCCTGCGCTACCTCTTGGCTATCCATGGTGACGGGTCCCAGATAACTGCAAAAAACACACGATCAAAACAGCATTTGGCACCAATTCCCCATGCCCAGCTTCAGTGGCCGGTTCCTGCGCCCTCTTTCCTTGCATGCCCCCTCCTGGAGGTCGCTGGCAATGGCACCTCCTAGAGTTCCGCCCTAAAGAAGGCAAAGCCCTGGGGAGGTGTTTTGTCCTGGGAAATTTGGGGCGCTAGAGCATTTTTTATTTCTGTAGTGTAAAATGTGAAGGGAATAGACTGCACATGAAATTAGGACCTATATGATGGAAAGGAAGAGTGATGACAAAATTAGATTTTATATATATATATATATATTTAACATATAATGTATTATTGGTTTCGGGGGTACAGGTCTGTGATTCATCAGTCTTACCCAATTCACAGCACTCACCATAGCACAGACCCTCCCTAATGTCCACGCAGCCACCCTATCCCTCCCACCCCGCTCCCCTCCAGCAGCCCTCAGTTTGTTTCCTGAGATTAAGAGTCTTTTACGGTTTGTCTCCTTGGTGGTTTCATTTCGTTTTATTTTTCCTTCCCTTCCCCTACGATCCTGTCTTGCTTGTCAAATTCCTCAAATCAGTGAGATCATATGATAATTTTACCTCTCTGACTTACTTCACTAAGCATAATAACCTCTGCATCCATTCATGTCCATGCCAATGGCAAGATTTTGTTTTTCGGATGGCTGCATAGTATTCCAGTGTGTATATACACCACATCTTCTTTATCCATTCATCTGTCGATGGACATCTAGGTTCTTTCCATAGTTTGGCTATTGTGGACATTGCTGCTATAAACATTCGGGTGCACGTGCCCCTTCGGATCACTACGTTTGTATCTTTAGGGTAAATACCCAGTAGTGCAATTGCTGGGTCGTAGGGCAGCTCTATTTTCAACTTTTTGAGGAACCTCCATACTGTTTACCGGAGTGGTTGCACCAGCTTGCATTCCCACCAACAGTGTAAGAGGGTTCCCCTTTCTCCGCATCCTCGCCAACACCTGTCCTTTCCTGACTGGTTAATTTTAGCCATTCTGACTGGTGTGAGGTGGGATCTCATTGTGGTTTTGATTTGTATTTCTCTGATGCCGAATGATGCTGAGCACTTTTTCATGTGTCTGTTGGCCATCTGGGTGTCTTCTTTGCAGAAATGTCTGTTCATGTCCTCTGCCTATAGGTCTGGCTGGATGTTCTTGCTGATCTTCTGCGGGAGGGGCCGTTGCCCTGATTCTCAATTGTCTTTGCTGGAGGCGGAACCGCAAGCCCTTGCCAGGGGCGGGGCTGAGCAATCCGCTGGGGGTCGCGCTCGGAGCTTTTGTTCCCTGAGCGCTTTCCGTACCGCTTGGGAGGACGGGAATGAAGATGGCGGCCGCCCAGTCTCCGCTGGAGGAGCGAGAGTTCGGGGCCCTCCTCAGTGCGCCTCGGAGAGAAGCCGTCAGTCCCTCCCGTCTCCCTGGTCTCCGGCCGCGCTCCGAGCTCCCCCGGGCTGTGACCGAGCGTTTCCGTCTCTGGGCGCGGCCCGTGTGGCGTCTCCAAACCCAGCGATTCCCGCCGCGCAGCCACGCTGCTGCTCCTGGAAGAGGACGGACGGGGTCTCCCCGGATGTGCCCCTTTTGGGGTGCCTGCTCGAAGAGCTGTGGCCCGACTGTGTCTCAGACCACGGTTTATGGCAACCCCGAGCTGAGAGCCCCCTCCTTGGCTCTGTCTCTGCCCCCGGCTGCTCCGACCCCGGGAGCGCCGCCGCCCTCAGACGCCCGGTCTTCCTGGGACCCTGAGGGACCCGAGGCCACACGGTCCCCGCGAGGGCTCCGCCCCGCTCAGCCTCTGGAGCGACGTCCCTCCGGAGCGGACTGTAACCGTGGGGTTTGGGCCGCTGCTCTCTCCCCTGCCGGTAAGTGGCCGCCGGGCCCCTCCCCCGCGGTCTGTCTGCCCCGATGCCGCCTCCGCCTCCCGTCCCCGTGCCTCCGCCTGCCGGAAAGTGTCGCTTTTCTGTCGCTGGAGTCGCCGCCGCGGGGCTGGTCGGTGCTCAGGATGCTTTGGGACCTGTCTGGCTGAGTTCCCGGGACCCGACGGAATGTAAGTCTCCCGCTCCTCCGCCGTCTCGCCGCTCCCCTCCCGTATTTAAATTTTGGAAAGACGAGTAGCAACAGCGGTAGCTGGAGAACTTGACCAACACAGCCCCCGGATCGCCTTACTGAACCTTCGGGAGGGCGAAGTACTGCTGTTCCCCAGCAGGCACGATCGTCAGCCCCATTTTAACGCAGTCTCATGGGCTTCAGAAAGTTGTGCTTGGTCACAAAGCTAGAAAGAGGCACAGCTGGGATTTTGAACCCAGGCGGGTCAGCTCTGAAGCCCGTGATCCTGACGATTAGGGGCACATCTTCCGCCGGGGGCTCTGGAAGACAGATTGAAGTGCGGACAAACCTGGAGCCAAGGAGCCCCGTGAAGTGCCTGTTCCTACTACCATACCCTGAAGGAATGTCTACACTTGTATTTCTGAGTCTCCTCCTTCAAGTCTCTCTTGACCCTTGTCCAATCAGGCTTTCAGTCACACTGATTCCCTGAGACTATTCCCACCGAGGTCCTCCACTTCAGAAAAGCCAGCAACCAATTCTCTGTCCTCACGTTACTTGTCCAGTCAGCCCGTGGCTCTCCTCCTACTTCACGGACTGTTCCTTCTCTGCTTCGTTTGTTGTTCTGCAGTCCTCTCTCCACCTGTAAGCCTGCAGGGTGTTCCAGGGCTCGTCACGGATTTCTTCTTTTCTGACTTGGTGATCCAAGCCATCACCTTGAAGAACATCTAAGTGTTTGGTGACTGCCACATTTCTATTTCCAGCAAGGACTTCCCAGCCACAAATGCCTACCTGATCATCTCCATTTAGTAGTTTAAAAAGCCTCTCAAATTTTACACGTGCCAAACTAAACTTCTGAATTCCTCTTCCCAAGCCTCTTGCCATCTCAGTAATTATAATTCCTTCTTCAAGTGACATAAGCCAAAGCCTTTGGAGTTCATTGAGATTCCCCTCTTCTTCTGACAAATTATACCTAAACGGTCAACAAATTTTGTTGGGTATGCCATCAAAATATCCAATCACTTCCATTCTATTGTATACCCAAACAACCATCATCTTTCACGGCTATTATTTTTTTTTAAAGATTTTATTTATTTATTTGACAGACAGAGATCACAAGTAGGCAGAGAGGCAGGCAGAGAGAGAGGAGGAAGCAGGCTCCCCGCAGAGCAGAGAGCCCGATGTGGGGCTCGATCCCAGGACCCTGGGATCATGACCTGAGCTGAAGGCAGAGGCTTTAGCCCACTGAGCCACCCAGGCGCCCCTTTCACGGCTATTATTGCAGAAGCCCCCCCATCTAGATCCCACGTGTCTACTCTCTTCCTCTTATGGCCTATTTTCAACAAAACAACTTAAATGATTCAGTTAAAATGTGTATGAGTCAGGGTCCCAGCCAGAAACAGAATTCACCTCAGATGAGTTAATTCTTCACCTACTGAAGAGCCTTTACCAAAGGGACCACTACCACAGATTGGGCAAGGATAATAAAACAAATGAGAGGACAAGGCAACCAGAGACTGGCAGCAGCTGGAGGAAGCAGTATCCTAGGACTGAAGATTCAAGGGAGGAGATGGTGTTACCAGAATCCAATGAGAATTGCAACCCTAAATGATAAGCCACCTATTAAGAGCTGTAGTGGAGGAGAGATACAGCAGCTTCTAGAGAGAACACCTGCACAGGGAGAGGGTGGGTGACCACTCTCTCTTGCTCTTTGATCTCCTGTACCAGCCCCTTAGTAGTCAAACCAATCAGACACCAGCCCAGCGATGCACTCTGCATGGCTCAGCTTCTGGGGCACAGGGTAAGGAGGCCTGAGAACGGATGCGTAGTGAGGGAGGATAGCAGAGGGGAAGAAAATAACCAGCATGAGAGAGCACAAGTGAGACCCTGCAGTGGCCTCTCATCCCACACAGAGTAAAATCTTTTTTTTTAAAGTCCTTACTCTGGCTCACAAAATCTTACATGGTCTGGCACTTGCTTCCTAATCATTTTTGTCCTCTGAGATTTTCATTCTTTTTTGTAAGCTCAGCCAGTCATTTAAAGAGGGTATTATAATCCACCTAGAAATTCAAAATATTACAGCAGGTATGTTTTCAGGATATTCATCCTCTATATTTTCAGAAGCAGAAGGTCCAGCATTAACAAATGCCAACTGAATAAATGGGTAAATAAACCCCTTTTGGGTCATAAACTGCAAATATCCTTTTCTTTCTTAAGGAAAGACTTAATCTTTTTGTTTTTTTGTTTTTTTTTTTTTGGTCTCATTTTGTTGGATATCTTCTTGTTCTACTTGTTTGTTGGACATTCTTATTATTTGAAAACCAATATCCAGGGCTTTCTTCTGAAAGCTGGTCTAGGTCATCTGACATTCAAGCTCCAGACTCACTTCATACCTATATGGTGTGCCAGCAGGTCCTTGTCCAAGAGGAGAGACCTTAGGTCCATCCAAAGTTGGGTTTTAGAGGGAGGAGTTATTTAGTAACATTGTCAGATAGATACTCAGTTTATTCACTTTTCTATACATTTTTAAATTCTGGCCTTACGTCAAGTTAGATTCTAAAGGACTCAGACCACAGCTTTGCCCCTCTGAAGGTCCTCTCAGCGAGTCCCTCAGTGCTGTGGGTTCTGGCTTTTATCAAGGCATCTTTCATATGGATGCTTCTGAGTCATACGGATGGATTTTTTATTGGTTAAAAACATTTTGAAGCTACAGTGAGAAATTTGGCTTAAATGTACTGCACATTCATCTATACTGTGGAGTATGAGTCATCCATAAAGAGGAACAAAGTACTGATACACGCTATGGTGTGGTTGTACTTTGAATGCCTCACGCGTAGGGAAAGATGCCAGCCACAGAAGGCCAGATATTGTGCGATCCCGCTCATATGCAATGCCTAGGATAGGCAAGTCCATAGAGACGGGTAGTGGCCCGGGGCTGAGGGGAGAGATGAATGGAAACTGACTGTTTTCGGGTTTAGGGTTTTCTTTTTTCTTTTTTTTTAAAGTGATTTTTTTAAAAAAAGATTTTATTTATGTATTTGCAGACAGAGATCACAAGTAGGCAGAAAGGCAGGCAGAAAGAGAGAGAAGGAAGCAGGCTCCGTGCTGAGCAGAGAGCCCGATGCGGGGCTTGATCCCAGGACCCTGAGACCATGACCTGAGCTGAAGTCAGAGGCTTAACCCACTGAGCCACCCAGGTGCCCCAATGAGAATATTTTTAACTAGATAGAAGTAGTGATTGTACAACACTATGAATGTACTATACACCTCTCTGAATCATACATTTAAAATGGTTGCTTTCATGTTATATAAACTTTACCTCAATAATAAAATTTTAAAAATAGTGCACATTCAGTCTAAAGAGAAGATTTGGGGTAGGCAAGATCATGGGACATGTTAGCAGCCACCTGAAGGGTGATCAGGACAAGAGTGGTTATTTGGCTCTTCTGTGGTCCCCAAAGGGCAGAACTAGAATAAGTAGGTGAACATTATAAACCATTGCAAAACCCCAGAGAGATTGAAACTAATGCTGGAGGACTGTTTGCCCACCATGGGATGGTTGAAGGAAGGGTCAGTGAATACCATCAACAGAAGAAGCCTTAGGTCCATAGGAAGGACCACTGCCCTTCCCTTGGCCCATCCCCGTCACAGATGACTGCAAAGCTTACTCATTGCTGCCAACCAAGGTTGTGTTCGCTGCAGTTTCCAACACAAATTTATCATGGGTAGAAGGAACACCCAGTCTCAAACAACAACCAGGAACCCCACAGCCAAGGTGCCCATTCTCCAATAGCATACTCCTCCTCCCCTGCGCTTGAACTACCTTCTCCCCTGGACACAGCCTCAACCTTGACATCACCCCAAACTGTATCAACTCTGAAATCTCATACTCCAGCACCACCACCCCCCGTTGTTGGCCCCTCTTGTAGACCTAAGGCTCAACTATCTCATTGCAGCACTTGTCAATTTTACCCCGTTGAACCTTCAAGCCATTAACCAGCTCCTTCATTTCTTCTTCATTTCCATTCTGTTCTGTACTGTTGTCGAGCCTAATGACTGGATTTTGAACCCTGCCTTCGGAGACAACTCATTCCTTTTAAGAAAAGTGGTTCTGCTCATTATTGTGAGCGCATCTGCCTTTGTTTGTCCACTTATCTATTCGTTCATTCAGAACGTATTTGTGGAGTATCTGTGGCATATCAGGTATACGTTAAATCCCAAGAGCACAGCAGTGAACACGATAATTTGCTCCTATCCTTAAGGAACTTAGGATCTAGCAGAAAAGGCAGATGTTAAGCAATTACTAGATATTAGTTAATTAGAATTAAAGGAAGGAAGAAAAACATGGGCTGTGAGAATAGAATTTTTAAGAAAGGACCTACACACAGAACTAAATATAAACATGTTTATTATCAAACTTTGCCATGCCATGCCAAACACAGAATAGGTACGGCATAAGCTTAAATAAATACATACTTTAAAAACTATAAAATATTTTAAATCATAATTTAAAATACTTTGTTAAACCCAAACACAGACCACATTTACATTTCACACAGCTATTTCCACTGCAGTATATATAAATATTTATATGTACAACATTTGAGCAATTTCAGAGAATAATAAGCTATTCCATAGGTAGCCTGCTCACAGAGTTGCTTATTTTTCTCTCCCTTACTTCCCAGAGTTCTTTCACCCTGTCAGAATCTCTGACCTTCTGACCCTTAGCATGCCTCCTTGTTGACTTTTGGCTTTACCTTGGCCAACATGCAGCCAGCACTTCTCTGAAACTGATTTTTCAGCACATGCCAGATTAATGAATCTAGCTAGATTAGAGAGTTTTGATTCTCACATAATTGGTAAGATGGAGTGAGAAGCTCTTGTGACGGACTGGCCAGGAATTTCTCACTGCCAATGATCAACTGATAACTAAAGATTCCATAGGAATTTTAACTTCCCTCATAAATAAACACAAGTATTCATTCATACAGACTGTCCTTTCTTCATGAACACCCTAACAAACAGGATAATGCAATTAGAGAATTAATATTAAAAGTCTTCACTTTAAAACAAAAATCCACTGGATAAATCCTTTTCACGGAGAGTTCCCATCATGAGTTTAAAATCTTATGTTATATGCGAGAATGATATGTTGATGCATCACATCTGACAAACATCTTTGTAGGAACGGAAAGTGCATCCATATTTCTACCTGTTTTTTTTCTTCAACAAAGGTATTCATAAAAGTGTACTTTCCTTTGTTTGCATTTATGCTTTTTTTCAAATCAGAACACTTGGCCTAATGGAAGTTTTTGTCATGGAAAGCCATATCTTTCTGAAAACAAAGCTGGCACTGTACAAATGTATGCCATTGGGGTTCTACTCTCCTGATACTACTCGTGTTTTTATTTATTTTAAAAATAGGCTCCACGCCCAGCACGGAACCCAAGGCAGAGCTTAAACTCGTGACTCTGAGACCAGACCTGAGCTGAGATCAAAGTCAGAAACTTAATGGACCGAGCCACCCAGGTGCCCAGCTACTCATGTTTTTAAAAGCAACTATAGTAAAAAATCTCAACTTTATACTGGTTAACAATATGCATCGCTGGGGGACAGCATTTGCCCTTTTTTGAAATAAATTTACTGCAGAACCTGTTAATTAATAAACAAAGATCTAGGTTAAGTAACATTTACCCCAACGTAGTCTTAACCTGCACATATTTTAAAGTCCCTACAACACTTAACACTGAATTAAGAATTAGGGAAGGTTGTTCTTTAGCCAATGCAAATAAAAGAACAATCTCTAAGAACACTTTATAAAGCACTGAATCCCACAGGGATAAAAGTGACTAAGATTGCTTAGTAATCCTCGCACAGAGTATTAAGTAGGATTTCCCCATGCACTCGCCTGTGGGCTTTAAAAAATGGTCATCTTTTGCACATTGGTAATAGAGGATCTTTGGCCAAGTTGTCTTCCCTAAACTCCTGACGATTATTCATCCCGACAACAGCAGCCATGTAATCAATCAGCAGTTGAGACACAGAAAGAAACAATACCACAAAATACCATGTTTCTCCACTGAGATCTCACAGTGAGCCCGGGAGACAGAACAGGAATTCTGAGACCCCGGAGCCGGAGTCTCTTCACTTTTGTCCAGAAGGGAATATGCTTTTCCTCCAGCAGCCAGCACTTTCCAGATGCTGAGAACAGGAAAGAGAAAGCCGAGTCTTGCTGGTGGCAGACTGGCCTCGCCCACTAGAGCCTGGGCCATTGAAGTCCTCATGGGGTCCATGCTCCCAGCTGTCAAGGTGGCAGATGTGGGAGCTGAGAAGCACCAGAGACCAGAGGAGCCCCTCTGTCGCTGCCATCATCAGACTATTGGTCTAGTCCCCCGGAGGCACCTGTGTTCCTGCAAACAAAGAATGCATACTGTCAAGGACCCTTAATATTCTGCATTAATAGTAATGACAAAATTCACCTTCTAGACCAGACCACTGTGTTCTCTCTCACTGGAGAGTCCAAGCATGAACAACAAAATTCTGTTTAGTTAGTGCAGCAAAACTATTCTGTATGATACTGGAATGGTGGGTACAGGAGGAAACCCTAATGTAAATGATGGACTTTGGTTAATAACAATGTACCTATATTGACCCATCAATGGTAACAAAATTCCCCACTAACACAAGTTGTTACTAATAGTGGACATAGAAGGGTCAAGGAGTATGTTGGAATCCTAGTTTCTGCTCAGTTTTTCTGTAAACCTATGACTACCTAAAAAAAAATAAAGTCTACTAAATTACAAAATGTATTCAGGGGAGAGCTGACCCTTCCAAATTCTCAGAAAGCACAGCAGAGTGGCTAAGAACACCGATTCTAGACCCAGACTGCCTGGGTTTGAATTCTGGATACACCACTCGCTAGCTTTAAGATTTAAACAAGTTATGTAACTTGTCTGTTCCTCATTTTCTTCATCCACATGATAAGAAATTGGCAGCAGCCCCTATCTCATACAATTCCTAATTTAGGGCAGTTTCTAGAAGATAGTAGGTGCCACATAAGGGTTAACGATCATCATCATTATTATATAACTTTATTTTTAACAAGTGAAATGACTCTATTAGGCCAAGTCTTGTTTATTTTTTCTTTTCCTTCTGCAAAGAAATGAAATAACTTTCCATAAAACACCACAAAGGTGGTGATTCTCCCCCAAGGAACCAGCAGGTTTGGAGGGCTCAAGGAGCAACAGAACATGAAGACAGTTTATGTTCTTTCAAAATCACATGGGATTTTAAGTCTTACCTGATTAATTTGGACTAAAAATGACTATAAAGCCATGTGGAAGGATCCATCGGACTCAAGGCTTTGGCAGCTGCTGTGGAATACACAAGAACACTAAATTAAGCCCTGTTTTCCAACACGAACAGAGAAAAATGTGTAAACTATTCAGTGGCATGCTTTGGACAAGAATGCAACTTACCTGGCAGGAACAAATTTCTTTGCTGCAAGAAAAAGAAGACCATTAATTTGGACTAAAGGACTTTGAAGGACATACTACATTCAGCAAAAATACGCTCTATTCACCAGGGACTACAAGGTCCATGCCTTCGGGGCCCCTGGGGCACGGGGGGGGGGGGGGGGGGACGTGCAAAGCACATGCTCATTTCAGGACCCAGCAGCTTCCTAATGCTGGTGACAGCTGTAGGCTCAGCTTGCCACGTTGACCTGCCAGTTTTCCCAGAGAAGTCCCAAGCCTAGAGTTTATGGGAGAGTTCTCATTTTATAAACGTCAGAACTTGATTTTAAAAAGTGTTAAATAAAAAAAAAAATAAAAAGTGTTAAATATTTCATAAGCCAAACAAGCTGTGAGTGTGGCTACACGTGTTTGCAGGGGACAGTCCCCAGGAGATACTCCATATTTAAGCCTGTATTCCAAATGAATGTTTTGGAAATGTCTTAGCCATTTCCTGGGAGCACAAACCCAAAGCCTCACTGCACAACACCAGGGGAGACGCAGAATTCCCCGCGAATGGTATCTCTTGGAGTGGCCCACTGTTCAATACCATGTGTATTTCCTAAAACTCTTCCTCAAAGACCACAGCTCAATTATACTGTTCATTAGTGTTTATCTGGTAACTCAAGCCTAATTACTGTTTAAATGTGCAAGAGAGAACATGACTCATCAATGAGAAAAAAAACCACATTTTTCGAAAACATTTTTGGAGTATGCTCCTAAACTCCCTTACCCTTCTTCCTCAGGCGTTTCAGGAGCCAGAGGAGAAATGAGGCTAATGTCAAGAAGGAGGTCCCGACAGCAGCAAGTCCGACTGCCAGGGGAGCGTTGGACTCAGCAGGAGCTAGGGAAACAGAGAGGGAGGAACTGTCATGAGAAGGAACTGAATTTCAAGTCTTTCTGTTCTGTCCATTTGCCCTTTCCTTTGCACACTGATGAACCACCTACTTCAGGACACACAGAGGCACTAAAGTCCTCTGAGACGGACCCAAACCACCTACGGCAGCTTGTCTCCCACCGCTGCCGGGAGCTCTCTAACCTGTCAAGCCCTTCCCAGAACCCACTGCACCTTGGTCAAGACTGCATGCCTGCTCTTGCCCTCACCTGTCTTCTGTTTCCCGACTTTGACCTCTAGCTCCCCTTTTTCCACTTGTCAGAATTCTACCCATTCCACCCACATGTGAGCTCTTCTGTTTTCTCTCTATCACCATAAAACTAAATATTCACCAGCTTCTCAACCTTAGGAACCTTTCTTGTTTGAACATAATGAATGGTTCGTTACTTCCCCCCTCTTCTGTCTAGCCTCCCAAACAGCCAGCACCAGTCAGGGCTTCACCTTCACAGGTCGGCGGCATCCCAGACCAGTGTCCTGTGGCATCGCAGGTCAGGGCTGCAGACCCATTGAGTGTCCATCCTTCAGGACATGCAAACGCACACATAGCTCCAAACACGGGCTCCCCGCTGCAGCTCATGTTCATCTTTCCGGAAACTGCCAGGCTTGAACATTGTACCACTGCAAATGATGGACACATGGGGAGAGGTTAGCAAAGGTCTCCTGGAAAAGGTCTAAAACTGGCTGAAAACTCTTCAATAGATGCAGTGTATAAGCATTACCTAGTTTTCAGCATGTAGGAAATTAGGGTCAAGCCCCATGGGGCAATCTAGCTTCAGACACACATGAAGTATTTGACCTAACTCCTTAAAGTCTAAATTCAGCCCTACCTTGGCAGGAGGGGACCTTCTGCGTCCACTGTCCCTGAGAGGTGCACTCGAGCTGAGCCGACCCATGTAACTCAAAGCCGTCCTCACAGCTGAAGGCACAGGAGGACTTGTAGGTGAACTCTCCAGCAGAGGAGTGAGCACACGTCACCGAGCCACGCTGGAGATGCCGGACGGCGTCGCATTTCACAGCTGGAAGACACGAGTGAGCACATTAGAAGTCTGTATCAGGAAGCAACTGTTTTCTCAAGTAATCAAGTCCCTAGGTCTTCAGTAGTTTTATCTTGAAGTAAAAACAAAAACTCTACCTTCACACGTGGGCTCCTCACTGTCCCATTCGCCTGTGGGGCCACACTGGAGTTTTTTGGATCCCTTCAACACGAATCCCTTCTCACAGAAGAACTCACAGCTGGACCCACTTTGGAAACTTCCAGAAGCACTTGGAAGACAATTCATGTAGCCTTTCTCTGGGATGGACAAGGCTTTGCACTGAAAAGCTGAAACCACCAAAATGATGGTCAGAAAACACTGCAGTGGAACTGGAGAGTTCATTCATTTGATGAATGAACCCCTTCGTTTTGGGCAAAGCAATGTTTAAAGACCTCAAGGCTCTTCATTCCTCCCTGGACAGTTGGGAAGAGGACTGTCTTCTTTGAATGCCAGTCCCTTCATTGATAATGGCACTCAGTAAAGGACAACCCTTAACAGAACCAGTGTTTCCTGAGCACTGTCCTGACATTTAAAAGAAGTTACAGTCAGGAGAAAGATTTTATGTAGTCAGAGAGCAAATTTTGGGTCCTGGATGCTAACAGATGATGCCAAAACACAGAAGGAAGGTAAGAAGTCTTGTGTCTTCTTAACACTGGAAATCATTCTGTGCTATATTTGGTGGCAAAAATACCAGTACGTGATAATGAAAACTGCTGGTTTTCAACATCTCTACTCTTGCGTTAAAGTGGATTAAATTTTAGTGTGTTTATATATGACACCACACTTCATACATTCTCTTCACTGCTAGTTATGAGCAGTTTCAGAAGAAAAGTGATTATAAGAGTTTTAAAGTCAGGTCATGTTCTCATAATGCTACTTTTAAGTGTTCACATGTGATTTCCTCTTAGATTAGGGTTTCTGCCTACTCCATGCCAATGCCAATGAAGCCATATTAGCACAGCATAGTGAAGAAACCAGCAAACATCCCCTCTTAGTACATATAATCCTTTCCCTGGTTTGGTTCTTTTATATGAAACTCAAAAACATAAGAAGAATGTTGCCCATCAAATCTGATTACTCTAGTTAAAATAGGCATCTGGTTTCATTTTAACTGCCCTAGTTTGAAGATTGCTGCCCTTTAAGGAAGGGGGTGTAGAAAGGAGATGATCTGGGGCTTACCTTCACAAACTGGGACCTGCTGACTCCATTTCCCTTGCGCAGTGCATTGAAGTTTGGCTGCTCCCTGCACCAGGAAGCCTTCCTCGCAGGTGAAGTTGCAGAAGGACCCAAAGGTGAACTCGCCCTCAGGGGCGTGGCTACAGCTCACAGACCCGTTCTGAGGATGGCCGATGGCCTCACATGTCACAGCTGTAACAGAGACACCCGTGAACATTAGCAGGTCTGGCCTGACCATTTCAGGTACAGGTTGAGAAGAAGAATGTTTACAGTGAACCTTGACACGGAGCAACTGTACCTTTACATGTCGGCTTCTTGTTGTCCCAGTTCCCAGATGAGGTACACTGGAGGCGCTTGGAGCCCATGAGTTCAAATCCTTCTTCACACGCAAAGGCACAAGTTGTGTTCCATGGGAAGTTTCCAGAGCTTTCGAGACAGTCCATCGTGCCATTGGCAGGCTTTGTCAGCGCACTGCACTCAACCACTGGGGGTTTGAACGAGTACCGTGAACATGTTTACTTTCTAATGAGCTGGAATTCATAACAGGCAAGGAAGCAGCTTTCAAACCGTAGATCCCAAAGTCCTAAATTAATTATTGGGGATACGCATGCACGTGATAAAACTTTTATGCCTTTTTAATACTTCCATCTTCTCTGACTGATTTATACTTTGACTCTGCTAAGTGGTCTCTGATCTATGTTATTACATCTCTCATCATGTCAGGCAAAAACAGAAAAAAACAGATTCTCGATCAGGATTTATGATCGTTGTGATAACAAAAATACTGACATACACGGGACATTCATTGATGTCCACCCAGCAGGACCTGGATGCAAAAAGTTTTCATATCCAGCCTGGAAAGAGAAGCCTGAGAGAGAAAGAGCTGCTGGGGCTGCTTGACTACCGTAGTCTTATTCTTCTGCCATGCAGAGAGGCCAAGTGGAGAAGTCATGAAGGTTTCTCGAATGTGGCCCCAGCGCCATGGGCACTCTCTTACAAATCACCAGAGCCTCAGAAGAACCCAATGGTTTTTCTAAAAACCTCTCTGAAACTGAGCAGGCACTGTACTGACCACACCTGTTGGCTGGGAGAAGTCTTACTAAAAACAACAACAACAACAAACAAACAAAAAAAACAACTAAAAACAACTCCCTGGAGTTTTGAAAGTGCTGTTAGTTGCATTAAAAAAACCCGAGGCCACGAGGGACAAGTCAGAGGGTGGTGTGCGTGCAGAGGCATTTACCGTTGCAGGTGGGAAGAGGGGCGCTCCAGGCCCCCACAGAGGTGCACCGCGTGGCCTCCGTGCTGCTTGGGACGTAACCCTCTTCACAGCGGACGGAGCACGAAGAATTGTAGCTGAAGAGCCCCAGAGGGTGGGCGCAGACCAGGCTTCCGTGCTCAGGGTCTTCCTGCGCTCGACAGGTTGCAACTGCAAGGAGAGGCCACATCAGATCTGCTCTCTGTGGCCCAGCATAAAGGGAGGAAGCTCTGGAAACTGTCCCTGCTGTTTACCGAATGCCTCCTCTCTGCGGGGCACTATGCTGTCACTCACACAGACGTAACCATCGGGGTTGACACTCTTATCACTCTCATTTTATGGCGAGAAAACTGGCACTCGGAGAGTTGAACTACCTGATCCGGGTGTCTGAAGTCACAGTGGTCACTCTGGGATTTGAAACCAGAGCCCTTAAACACCACGTGACAGTACACGCCCCAGGGAAGGGAGGACGGGCACGGCCGACACCCAAGCAAGCTGGGACACGGCGGGCACTACCAACACGAGGGAAGGAACGCCTGAGACAGGGACTCACCTTGCTCACACCTGAGTCCGCTGAAGCCCGGGTGGCACTCACAGGTGTAGTTGTTGACGGTCTCCACACACTCACCATGGCCACTGCAGGATGCAGGGGTACAGGCAGCTGCAGAAAACACGACGAGGAAGACATTCGTCATCGTGCTTACCATGCCGTCCTTTGGCTTCAGGAGCGACAGTGTGCGACGGAGAAGTCGCCCGTTATAGGGGCTGCCAGAGATTTTAACTAACGGGCTTCACCCACGGACAAAGCTGGGTTTGAAGCTCTGCTGTTTTAAACCGTGATGTTTGTGTGCCAGTGTCGGGGGGAGAGCCATTGTTGGCGTCAAGAACAGAACATGCGCTTTCTCACAAACTTTCAAGACAGCTCTTGTCCAGATAAATGAGTAACCAAGTTATGCATCGTGTGAGCACACACTACGTACGTGTCGGCCTACCTCGGTACACACATCCTTGCCTACACTCACACAAAGAAGTAAAAAGATGTAATTTACCAAGCAGGAGGTTTTAAAATGGTATTTTTTTAGACCATAATGTTACCATGGTAGAGACCAGGTTTTGCAGACTGTCAGTAATTTGGCGAGAGGCCCACAGCCCGACACACCCTCCCACGGCTGCTGCAAGCCCCGTACCTGTGTAACACAAGGCAAGCTTCTTTTTGTCGCATCTCTCGTCGTTCCACATGCCCGTGTCCTTGTCTCTCTTGATGTAGATCTCCACACAGTCTTCATTGTTTTGCTTGTTGTTCGGTTCGCCGGGAGCCCAGTTCTTGGCTTCTTCAGTCAGAAGCTTTTGGGTCCCTATCCAGGTCCACTGCTGATTGACCTTTCTGATTCCGATCCAGTAGTAAGTAGGTGAATGGCTGAACACGGAGTTCAGGTATTTAATCTCTTCTTGGTTTTGAATCGCGACCAGATGCGTGTACCTTTGCTGACAGTAAGCGCTAGCTTCGTCGAAAGTCATGGTTTCTGTGGACGCGTTGTACGACCAGGCTCCGCTCTCTTCAAATAGGACAAGCGCTAAAGGGGAACGCGTGGAAGGCATGGAGAGGTTAGTCCTGCTGTAGTTTGACTCTATCCACTGGGCTTTTTACAGTCTTAGTTTCATCTACCAGGGGCCTTTGGAATGACTTGAATTTTTTTCACCTTTCCCAAAGTAAGAAGGTGTCTGGAGGGAGAAACTGCTGCTGTTGTACGTATTTTTGGGGGTTGGGCCTCTCTGAACTCACCCACCACAATCTACCAGGATATCCCTACAGTAGCATAATCATCAGAATAAGTAAGGTTACCGAGCACTTGATGTGCACTTCCAAGCCCTTTCCATAACACTGGACCCTCGCCACGCCTCTGGGAAAGGCCACTTACAATCAACACTTTACGCGTCAGGAAGTGGAGGCACAGGGAGGTAAACTGCCCCCACCCACAGTGGACTGCACTGCGCAGAGAGGTCAGAGATGCTGCTAAACACCTGTAACACATGCCCCTCCCCACCCCACCCACGAGGAGGAATTATCCTGCCTGAAATGCCTGTGGTGCCCAGGATGAGAAACCCTGATCTAATGAATGACATTGACTTACCAAGAGTGAGAGCAGAGAGAAGCTGTGAGGCGAGCATGACTTCTCGGGCTCTTTTTATCAGAAGTTCAATCTTGAAATGCCTTTCTGCAGGGGAAAAAGCACAAAATAAATTACAGAAAGAAATCTTAGGAAGCCAGTTACTGAGATCACTCTCGATGATGTTTTCGGCGGCATCCTAAGATTTTAGGTAAAGAGTAACAGTGCTGTCGTCTTTGCTTGTTTCAAGGAAGTTGACTGGAATGAATACATACAAAATTTAAGATCTTCATCACGGAGCTGAAAGAGAGAAATTAGAGTTTAACTCGCCCAGATACAGCAAGGAACTGCACAGGTCCTTTATCAAAGGCTTTCTGCATCTCTCTTCGTACTGACAGTCCTGGGTCAAGGTCAGCCTTGCAAAGGCTCTTTGCACTTACTGTTCTGTGATGTCGTGGCTTCGGTGCCCGCGTTGGAAATCCTGCTTTTGCTCCTGCTACTTCTGTCTCCTGCGGTCAGTGGTTCTGTTGGGAAGTCAGCCGAGAGCCGCAGCGCACCGCTCCTGCCGAGCGCCTTTATAGGGAGGCTCGTTTCCTGTGAGTAATAATACAAGGATGTGTGCAAACCCAGTAAAGAGGAATTCCCCGGCAGCATCCAAAAAGTTTCCCGGGAATATCCACGACTCCAAAAAATGACAGTGATGTCAGTCTCTGGTCCTCCAAGCTAATTTGTTCGTGTCTTTTAATTTTACGTCAGTGCTACTAGTATGGCACAGATGTGGGGTTTTAATCTAATAACACCAAATCGATGTCTTTAAAAAGTTTGAAAACTTTGCTTATTAGTAGCATCTCTCCTGTAATTGTAATAACCAGAATCTCATGAACAAAACTCCGCGTTGGTTTTAGTAACTGGACCGCCGTCCATTTCTCATCTGCGCTCTCAACAGTGCGCGGCCGACAGTCTTCTGTTTTCTCTCTCTCTCTCACGTGCAACCCATTTTAAGGTACGCTGTCTCACAGGAGCGGGTCAGGAGGTGTAAGCTAATCTTCAGATTCTGTGCACGGCTAGAGCTAAATTACTAGAAGTAATATCTCCCCGATAAATGTTTGAAATAATGCCTTGTTTCTTTAAAATAACAAAAATGGGAAACAGACTTAGTTGTCCATGTCTGAAAAATGTTTATTCATGATTTGTTCAGTGAAAAAAAAGGATGAAAACCCTATGTACTAATATTTACTTGACTCCAATTTTACTTAACAGTTTTAAAATACGAATGCGCAAAGAATAACAAAACTGAACCAGGATGTTAACCGTGGCTGTCTCTGGATGGCAAGACTTGAGGCAAGTTTTATATTTTTCCAGGTTATTTTCAGCGTTTTCCAACTTTGACAATGGCCCTCTATTACTTTTAGAGTAAAAATTACAGAGTTTGAAGAATCCTGAGTCAAAATGCAATTGAAGGAGATATATACAATGTCACTTCTTCTGTTCTTCATAGTGACATTTCCTTGGGGCGATAGCGCCAACCGTGCCTCTTGTTCTCTCTGTGGCTGAATTCACACGGAGAGAACTGCAGGGAGAGAACCCAATACCGGAAGAAGGGGTAAGAGAAATAAGACTGGAAGGAATTTGAGGGTGAAGATAATGTGTGTTTCTCAGAGGTGTGATATTCCAAACCCACTCGTATTCTCCCAGAATACGCTCCTGAGGTTGGGCCGGCGAATCAGACACATGGGGACGGGGAGCTGAGCGGCTTTCTTCAGGCTGCGGGCCTGCTGCAGCGGCGGTGAACAGACCCATCTGCCTCTCGAGGAGAGACTCCGCACAGTGAGGGGAGGAGGGACGACAGCGGCGGTCAGGACCTGGTGAGGCCCCCACTGGCTGCAGGTGGAGGATGAGTTGAAGACACGGATTGAACTGAACAGTGGGGAGTGTTGAGTGACTGTCATCTCCCCCTCCCCAAATAAACTACGTTTCCTGAGGAACAGGCTGACGAGAAGTGCCTCAAGACCCACAGAATCTTCCAGGCTCTGAAGATGCAGCCCGCCGTCCCCAGAGTGCTGGGTTTCAGCTCTGGCTTCATACTGGCAGTTTCCGCTCGGGGGAGAGGGTGCCGAGGGAAGAGGAAAGACGGGGCAAACATGGGTTCACCCCAGGTGCCACCACCAGAGCTGTTTGGTCTGTGAGCGCCACACTTCCTGGCTTCTTCATCCCTTTTCCAGGAAGTCATTTCCTCTCCTCTCCAGCCTTCAATGAGCATTCAGGACTTTACCCACCTTCCCTTCTGTGCCCAGGTCCCCTCGGCATCCTCAAGGGAGTGAGAGACGGCCAGGAAGAGGATTTGGGGGTTGCCGAGACGAATGTCCCATTTTTATCCAAAGCCATCCTGTATGCTACAACAGCTAGGGGCAAGTGAAAGCTACAGACAGGAGACTACTGGGTTTAACGGGAGCAGCACCAGCCATAAGCACAGGGCAAGACCAACGGTCAAGGTGTGAATCTGGCTTTGGTTCCTCACTGCTGAAGGGCACTGCGAGGCGGGGCACCGGCCTTCCCGAGGCTCTCGGTTGGTTCCTTTACATCTGAGCAGTTTGGCTGGGTGTTTTTTTTTTTTTTAATTTAAAAAGCCTTGATAGCTTCTCCCAAAGTTCTACTCTGCCAACAGTTACTGTACTTCTGCAGAGTCTAATGTCGGGAGAAGAAATCTCAATATGGATATGATTCTTTCTACAGAGTAAAAACGTGATATGTCTCGCACACCCAAAATTGTGAAATGAAATGAACAATATCTTGGTATAAAATGGCATTTCTTGTTTGGTCAGAGCATAAGACCATTTGATGGAAAACCAGTCTGGTTCCCTCTGAACGGACTCCGCGGGAAGCACGTTCACTCATTTCACATTTGTAGCTGTCTCAGAACACCTGGGTCAGGCAGGAGCCCCCACCCCACATGCAGGGAGCTTGTTTAAATGCAAACCTTCAGGTCCAGCACTCAGAGACTCTGATCCAGAGGGTCTGGGTGGGCCCAGGAGTGTACAGTATCCTCGGACATCTCAGGTCATTCTGAGACATAAAGGCGACTTTGAGATGTAACAGCCCAGGCCCATCACATGGAGGAGAGGATATCAAGAAGGCCCTATGGCTGTGCTCAGTTACAGGTATCGTATTTTGACCAAAATGTCACTGTAGCTAATCCTGAGAGCCTCTCTGCCGCAAGGCTCGAGGCCCCACTGGTAGCAGTGCTGGGCCCAGACAAGGACTATTTGGAAGCTCTGGGTTCTCAGACATGAAAATTAGGTGGGTTTTAACCAAAACTGCTGAAGAAGTGAATAAGTATGGAGACATTCAGTGAATCTCTTCTCTTCCTTCAAAAGGACCCCGAAATTCCACTGATCCCCCTTATGAACTTCCTAAATGATTCTGAGACTTAGACATTTGATGTGTTTCCTCGCTTCCTCCCTGGCAGCACCTTATCTTGAAGTTTCCGTTTTCTGTTTGGGGATCTAAGAACGAACTAATGGGAATATCTCCAAAATGAGCCAACCGCGGTGAATTCCCAAAGCGGAAGAAACAAGTGTGGGCAGCCCGGTGGACTGACAGAGCTTTTCCTGAGTATAGCCAGACTGTTTGCCGACACTGGGCAACTAACTGCAGAAAAGGTCCCTGGGTTTCTGAAAAGTCCCCTCACTTGTTTTCCTTGGACCCGACGCTGCTCATTCCGTAACACAGAGGTTTCCTAAAGGGCTATTCTTAGCTTTGCTCTCCTGGCTTCATACTGATAAGAAGTTGGGGTCTGGTCACTGTTTGCATACCGGGGATTGCTCTCTCACCCCAGTTAGCCCTGTGGCCTGGAGCAAGATGTTTGTGTCTCTTAAAGCCCCAGATTTCCCATCTGAGAATCAAAGGTGCTTCACTGAAGTCCTTGCTGCTGTAATATATTACAACATACTGCGTAAATCTAGGAAAAGGCACCAGTTTAAACCCAACCATTCATTATTCTTCCTAGCTGTGAAGTTGTTAGGTACTAATCAATACTGACACCGTATACAAAGCACCTACTGGATACCAAGTGCTTCACATGCATCACTTCGTACAAATTTAACAAAATAAAAGGAGACTTTATTAATTTCTTTTTAGAGGACAAAACACAGACCAGAGAAGTTAAACAATGTGTCTGTGGTGTTTTCGAGTTCCTAAATGGTCAGCAGGGACTCAGATCCACCTTTGTGCTCTTCTAAAGACCACATCCTTTGTGTTCATTCCATGCCTGCTCAGACAGAAAGCCCAGCAGGAAACACACCTTAGTTTTTGTGGGAAAAAAGAATGTTAAAGCAACCTCTTTCACTTTCCATACCCCAGCTGGGCCTGTAAGTTCAGTGTCTTTGGTTGGGATCCTTTCAAAGTAGACCTGAAGACAGGGATGTGGGTGAGAGTCCTTCACTGGGGAGATGATCCCAGGAAGCACAGCCGGAGAGGAGGGAACCTGGTAAAGGTGTGCTGATAAGCAGGTTACCACTGTGGGAACAAGACCCCGCCAGGGCGCTCGGGAGATAGCTAATAATAGCCCCAAGGCGGGTTCAGGAGCTGGGATGGGCCCTCCCATTCCAGCCTGTCAGGGGCTGAGGGCTGACCCTGGGAGGACGTGGTTAATTCCCCTGCCCCTGCACTTCCGGGTGGATTTCTGAGGCTGGACAAAACCCGCCACAAAGGTGCTTGCAGGTGGAAATGACATTATCTGAACTCTGTCTGTCATGTTGGGACAAGATGGCCGTGTTCGTTTCCTATCGCTGCTGTAGCTAATTACCATAAATTTGATGGCCAGAACAACCCAAATTTATTAGTTCATCGATTCTGTAGGTCAGGAATACGGTGGATGGTTTCTGTGCTCTGGGTTTCACATTGTCAAAATCAAAGTGTGAGATAGCTGGGCTCTTCTTGGGAGACTCTGAGAAGAATCTACCTCCGAGGTCATTCAGATGGTCGACAGAATCCAGTCTTTTGTGGGTGTAGGACTAAGATCCCTGTTTCCTTGCTGGCTGTCAGCCAGGAGTTCACTCTCAGTGTCTAGCGGCCACCTACATGCCCTGGCTTATGACCTCTTCACCTTCCAAACTCAGCGGTGGCTTGAATCCCTCTCGCAAATCTCTCCAACTTCTACCTTGTTGCTCTTTTGCCCATCACTTCTGTTTAGGTTTGAAATAGGGGAAGACAGAAGAACCAAGATCCCAAGGCCATGTTTTATTGTTGTTGCTGACAGTACTTTAAAAGGGGTGCCTGGGTGTCTCAGGTGGTTAAGCATCTACCTTCAGCTCAGATCCCCGGGTCCTAGGATGGAGCCCCATGTCGGGCTCCCTGCTGGAGCTGAGAGCCTGCTTCTCCCTCTCCCTCTGCTGCGCCCCCTGCTTGTGCTCTCTTGCTCTCTCTGTCAAATAAATAAATAAAATCTTAGAAAAAAAAGAAAGTGCTTTTAAAAAGGAAAATTATAATTTTTATTTACTATATATATATATATTTACATGTTGTTAGGGTTCAGCCATTTTTAAGGATCTCAGATGACCTAACTAACCTTGTGTGTGTTTTTTTGTCCTACTTCTGACTCTACTTACGGTGTGACCATATTTGCTGTTACCTCAAAGGAGAAAAATAAAACTTTTTGGCTGAGTTGTTCTAAATAAGAGAGATGTGGAAGGACTGACTGACTAAATAGAGTCATTTTCTAACAAACAATGATTGCTGTAACCCAGTTTTATTTATTGCCCATTAGTGCTGGTATTCAAATTTTTACTGAAAAAAGGGGGTAATTCTGGGACTTCATAACGATGGCTTCTCATAGAGTATTTTATTTGTTGCTGCATTCCCCAGCTCTCAGCTTGGCTGGCTTTTACTAAATGATCACAGATATTTATTGGATTAAGAAATGAATGAAGTGACTTGAAATGTAAAACACTTGCTTTTGTGTCCTAATCATGGATTTCAGAATAGTTGACATCCTAAAAAGGAAGTGTTCTTATTTATTAATTTATTTATTTATAACATATAATGTATTATTTGCTTCAGGGGTACGGGTCTGTGAATCATCAAGCTTACACACTTCACAGCACTCACCATAGCACAGACCCTCTCCAGTGTCCATCACCCAGACACCCTCTCCCTCCCACCCTCCTCCACTCTAGCAACCCTCAGTTTGTTTCCTGAGATTAAGAGTCTCTCATGGTTTGTTTCCCTCCCTGGTTCCATCTTGTTTCATTTTTTCCTTCCCTACCCCCCACGATCCCCTGCCCTGCCTCTCAAATTCCTCATATCAGTGATATCATTTGATGATTGTCTTTCTCTGATTGAATTATTTCACGAAGCATAACACCCTCTAGTTCCATCCACATCATTGCAAACGGCAAGATTTCATTTTTGATGGCTGCATAGTATTCCATTGTGTATATACAGCACATCTTCTTTATCCATTCATCTGTGGATGGGCATCTAGGCTCTTAAGGACAGTGTAAAGTTAGAAAATCATATGGGAAAAACTGCCAGCCTCAATCTCCTAGTACCAAACTGAATGCCAACTCTGAGAAGCTCAGTGACAGGTTTGATGATCCTTATGTACATCCCTCTTCATGCTGAGTGCTTACCTGTAGTCAGATCATAGGAAAGCAAGAACTCCTTTAGGGGAACATGTCCATACTGAAAATAATAAGGCTCAATTATTAGAAGTGGTTTTATTTCTAAAAACCAGTAGGGGATTTTTCTCAATAAGGAAGCATTCTGAACTATAGCATTTACAAACCTTCTTTAAAATATCCTAAAATTCTGGGGGGCCTGGGTTAAGCATCCAACTCTTAATCTCAGCTCAGGTCTTGATCTCAGGGTCATGAGTTCAAACCCTGTGTTGGGCTCCATGCTGGGCATGAAGCCTACTTACAAAAAAAAAAAAAAAATCTTAAAATTTTACTAGAATATGTGGAACCTTCCCCAACTAATTCTGGGAAGTTGTACGGTTCAGGTCAAAACGGGACAATACTAGAACAAAAGTAGGAAACCAATCTCTTTTATGATAAGGATGTCTAGAAAGAAGGATCCTGGTCTGGACCCCTCCCACACCAAGCCAGCCTCCTGGCCCTGCCTCTGTGTGTGCACCACTGTGCCTTTTCCACAGACAAGAGCCATCTGTGTATGACCCAGGAGACAGGCGGTCAGCTTCATCCCCTTCACCTTGTTTGCCAGTGGTGCAGGGGCTAAGTTAATGTTTGTGTGGAGCAGAGCATGCAGAGGGAAGAAATCATAAACCTGACAATGGGAGCATGCAGGCATTGTCCAGAAGGAGGACTACGGAAGAAGATTTGTGGCTAACTTTCCAAACAGAATTTCCTTGCTCTCTGGATGTTGGCTTCCTTGACCTTGGATGGTTAGAGGTTCCTTTCCTTGTTCAACAGTGTTGATTTTGGAGAGAAAACAGAGCGCAAAAACCCACAGGTCATCCCCTGGGGAACGTTACAGGAATAGAGAGGGCTGTTTCATAAACCAGCAAGGCCTCATCTCTGCTTCTAGTAGATAGGAAGACAGGAAGAGATGAACAATACCTTTTTAAGAAGCTCAGTTTTATCGCTTTATCTTCGAAAGATGCCTCCAGTCAGTCTGGCTAAAGGTAATTAGCATGGGAGCGTCTTTATGATTCTAACAAGTGGAATGTTTCCCTTAATTAAGACAGCCTCCTCTGACTTGGGGAAATGAAACACTTTCTCCGATGGGAGTGTGAGCCGGCCATAATTCCCACCAACAAAAAACTTGGAGATAGAAGGCGATTATCTGGAGCGATCAGAAATGAGTCACTTTCCTCCCTTGAAATATTCAGAAAAGTGAAGCAAAAATGCATTCTTTTGGGTTTTCTGTATCTAATAGATAATTGACTAATGTCTTTGCTTTGCTGAATTACTGGGAAGCTGAGCAAAGCGGAAGAAAAATCTGGTCATTGTAGTTATGCAAACCAGCAAAACAAACATTTTAGATACTGCCACAAACGGGCTGTGTGATTTTCAGTGAAATGTTAAATCTCTCTGAAGTTCAGGTTCATCATCTGTAAAATAATATGGTATCTGTAAAATGGGAATTCTTTCTACATTGTATTGCTGTGGGTTTTTTTTTTTTAGAGTAAAAATACATGAAGTAATATGAATAAAGCACTTAGCATATATAGTCATTCAATAAATAGTACTAGGTAAAATACTGCTAGAAATGCTAATTGTATTTTATGGGGGGGGAGGGGCAAAGGGAGAGAGAGAAAATCTCATGACCCTGAGATCATGACCCGAGCTGAAATCAAGAATCAGATGCTTAACCAACTGAGCCACCCAGTTGCCCCTAGAAATGCTAATTTTCAGGGGTGGCTGGCCTGGCTTTGCCGACGGCAATTGAAGATTTGCCTGGCCTTTATACCAAGACTAAATAATTATTAGCAAATGCCAGAATCCTAAAATAGACTCAATCCACCTGGGCAGGTGGGAAATTTCCCCGCTAGCGTTGTGAAGCCCTTTCCTTGGGAAACAGATCCCGGATCGAATGAAGGAAAAGAAATAGGAAAGACTGCCCATGGTAAAGCAGTACAGCGGTCTGGGAGGTCTGGAGAGGACGGATTGAACTCTGGAGGGAGACGCTGACCTTCCTGTGAAGCGGGTATCAAGGCCTGCCAGAGTTCCCAGCTGTATACTTGCACCACAGCAAAATACGTGGACAAACTATTTACCCCAGAACTCTACTTTCCAGAGATGTGGAAAAAAATACCACAGGCAAATAAGTTTGGAAACACTGCATAACGTGGCTCTCTTCTTGAAGAGTCTTGATGAGCATGTTAAAGGCTCTGAGAAGTCCTTCGGAAGAGTGCATGTGTGTTCCCAATCCACTTGATCATAGATACTTTCCCCCTACAACCCTGTTCTCTGATGTACCTCTAACAGTATGAAAAATGTATGCATGTGGTTATTCACAATGGCCATAATTTTTAATAGCAGAATATTGGGAACAATCTAAATAAAAATGCACAGCATTTACCCTTTCTCCTTAATCTATGTATATATAATTAAAACTCACTGAGCCCTAGAGAGAATGACTCAGCCACTAGCGAGGGGACATTCTACCAATGTGTACTTGCCTTTCTTGTGTGCTGTGTAAACCATTCAAATTCCAGTCTTAGCAAAATTATAAATTACCAAATGGCATGTTCATTCACTCAAATCTGCAAATAAATTGCTTTTGTAAGCTAAGGGCCCACTGTATAGACAAGCATTTCTGTAAATACTGGTTCTCTTCTAATGGAAATAATTCTGTTGATAAAAATAAGGAAAACATTTTGTACAAGAATAAGATTCTCCAACCTCCTACCTACATAAGCAGAAATATAAAATGTTTTCCTATCATTTTTTTCCCATCGATCTCACAACCTTTGGCGTTGGCTTGGACACTCATTTTCCCTTTTGTACATAGTCATGTAAAAGTTCAAGGCAGAAGAAACTTATTTTGAGGTTTGTTTTGCTGAGTGATTGATCCCAGAAGAAATTTGGCTTTGCTTTTGCAAAGGTCAGCATAATAGTGTGTGAATTTTTCAGAACTAATCATTTTTAGAACTGTTTTTATTTGGTTGGATGTCCTAAGACTATGCAGCAGAGCCTTCCTGCCTTAGACCAAACTAGGTACAAATAAGCGGACTCTCTCAAAATGTTGCAAATGTAAAAATTTCAAGGCAAATATGACAGACTTCTCAGGTTGTGCTATTTCTGAAGAGTTAACAGAACCAAACAAAGTCCTAACAAAGCAAAAAAAAAAAATTATGGAAGGTGGGAGGAAGAATTGGGACGATATGAGATCAAACTATTTGAAGAGTGGGGGGGTGGGTCTCTCAAAAGCTTGACAACACACTCTTCTGGTGAGGCTGAGGGGAAACATCATTTTCCTATGTTGCTGGTGCAGATGAGACCACCCTTACAGAGGGGAATTTGACGATACGCAGCAAAACTACACAATGCATTTATTATTTAATTAAGCAATCTCACTTCTAGGAATTTGGGGTAAAGATACACTTCAACAGTATAAAAATCTATATGCACAAGTTTGCATGTTAGGGTATAATTTCAATGGCAAAATATTGGGAATATTCTACATGGACAAAAGAGGAAACATAATGAATAGACAATAATACATCTTTACAATGGAGCATTTTTCAATTATGTTGCTAATTTTACAAACTCAAGGTGCCAAGGGGTGTATAGTATGCCACCTTTGGTGTAGAAGAAGGGAAATAAGATAAGTATGTGTGCATCTGCTTTTTTTGCAATAGTAGTCGCAAGAAATGAAATCAGAACCTAATGAGATTGGTCATCTCCTTGCTAGTGGTGATAGAGTGGAAGAGAATGAGGCTTCTTTGAACATGTGTCTACATATGGTTTTGAATGGGAGACCATATTTACATTTGCATATTCAAAAATAAAAATAAACTAACATAAGCTCAAAAAAGAAGAAAAAAGAGCCAGTCCAAATACCAGTGGAACATAGCACCGTGACTGTCCATGCTCAGTGGATATAGTCTAAGGACAAAAAGAATTACAAAAGTATCTTGGACTTTAGCTTGTAGGATTTTATTGGTAATAACATTGATGCACTAATCCAGAAACTACTTTTTGTGTAGTACAGGATTGAGTAAGTGAATAAATACATTGAAGCTATCAAGAATTAAGATTATCACTGTGGGAGAAGAGAAATATAAATGTAGATTTGACAAATGAGAGAAAGGCCCTGTGGTGAGATTTCCATATAAAGTCATTATTTAAAAAAATACATCTCCTAGTTCTATCCACCTATGGGGCCTAGACTCAGTGATATCCTAGTGGAAATAACTGCATCTGTTGCCCAGAACTTGATTTCTAAGTACATACCTCTAAACGGAACAAGGTTTCCTTGGGGAAATGACTGACTTCAGGTCTGGGACAGTAATGTACAAGGTGAGCCTGGAATTTCTTGCTGTGCCAGAAATAAGCAAGTACACAAAAACTTAGGGAAACATGTCAAAAGGACATATGAGACAGCTTGAAGTAATCCTCACTGGTGACATTTGGGACAATTTGAGCATTAAAAAGAATATTGAGATTAATAGATTATAACACATTGAATAAAAAAGAATCCGAGACCCATAGAGAAAAAAGGAAGGGGAAGGTCTCACTTATTGAAGAATATTAAATAATGAAGAAGAAATGACAGAACTGGAGGAATAATTGTTTTGCAAAAGACAATTATATTAATCAATACAGGCACTTTATTTTATTTTTTAATTATTTATTTTTATTAACATATAATGTATTATTTGCCTCAGGGGTACAGGTCTAGGGATCGTCAGGCTTACATACTTCACAGCACTCACCATAGCACATACCCTCCCCAATGTCCATCACCCAGACACCCTCTCCCTCCCCCACTCCTCCCAGCAACCCTCAGTTTGTTTGTGGGATTAAGAGTCTCTTATGGTTTTTCTCCCTCCTGATCCCATCTTGTTTTATTTTTGCCCTCCCTACCCCCCACAAATCCCCCGTCTTGCCTCTCAAATTCCTCATATCAGAGAGATCATATGATAAAAGTCTTTCTCTGATTGACTTATTTTGCTCAGCATAATCCCCTCTAGTTCCATCCATGTCATTGCAAATGGCAAGATTTCATTTCTTTCGATGGCTGCATAGTGTTCCATTGCAATACAGGCATTTTAAAGACATATGGATACACATATAAAACATTCTGTTTTGTAAAAAAAAAAAATAGATAATACCATATGCCAAGTTTTTTTGTTTGTTTGTTTCTGTTTTTTTATGAGAAACCTTATTGGTCCGTTGGTAGATCAGATCGACCACATTTGAACCCGTTGATTGACAGCCGAACATTCACGCACCTCTTGATGTGATAGAATAGGAAGTATGCGCCATCATGTATGAAGTATTCGTGACTAAATAAATGAACCGGAATCCAGAACAAGCCTCCAAATCTAACCATCAGCTTATAGAAAATATAATCCCATCTCCACTGAGATGATAGAACTTGGTCAGTCTGACCGTAGCAAGCTTGGTGACGATATGGAATGTTGGAAACTCTCACATCCTCCTGGAAGAAGTGCAAATTGGTTGAAACAGCTTGAATTTGACAATAGTTAAATGATGGGGAAAAAAATCACCTTTCAGGCAAGAATACTATTGATGGCTGTATTATCATTGGGTAAAGATAGTTGGGGACAAGGTATTCATGCAGTCTCAAGATACACCCTACAGATAACTTATTAATTGTCAATGAGAAAGGTGCCTTTTCAATGGAGAAATCTGGTGGATACTGCCTTATTCTAATGATCAAATGCAACATAACCAAATGGATCAAATTGAATCATGTGTCCTAAAATGATACATTGGGAAGAATACAACCCCGTCAATGTAGTTTTCTTTCATATTGAACAAGCCACCTAAGGCGACGACCAGCTTTGTTACTTATTTTCTGGAGTGGTTGATTTTAATTTGAGGATGTTAGATTCCTTATTTTCTTGTCAGGTCAGTAATTTTTAAGAAGATAGTTCTCATATTTTATTCAGTCTGTTAGTTACTTTAATTTGGAGGTTCATCGTATTGCCAGAAATGGAAAACAGCAGGGTTTCTTTTCAAGATGTCTAACTCTACAGTTACTTGTGTGTGTCACTTAGATTCGTAAAGGTCTTTTGCCTAGTAATGTGGAAAGGGCTATAAAAAATGTTTATACCCTTTTATTCAATAATAAGACTCTTGAGAATTTATTCTAAGGAAATAATAAAATAGTAACAAAATGCTATTAGCACAAAACATAACAATTTGCTTTGGGCAACCAAATACTGGAAAGAACCTAAATGTCCATTAGGGAAATAATTTACTATGCAGCCACTAAAAGGTCTACTGTGAAGATTGTGGTAATGTGGAAGGTAATTCTGATGCTAAATTTTAAAAGCAAAACATAAAATTTGTATGCATCCAATTACAGCTTCTAGCAAAATATGTGTACCTAAGGATATACCAAAGGTAGTTGTTAGAATGAGGAATTATGGTTGATTTTGCTGTTTTAATTTTTTCTTTAATACTTGATGCACCATTTTAATTTTAAAATGCAAAAGAATCGGGGTGCCTGGATGGCTCAGTGGGTTAAGCCTCTGCCTTCGGCTCAGGGCACGATCTCAGGATCCTGGGATCGAGCCCCACATCGGGCTCTCTGCTCCGCAGCGAGCCTGTTCCCCCCCCACACGCCTGCCTCTCTGCCTACTTGTGATTTCTTTCTCTGTTAAATAAATAAAAAATCTTTCAAAAAAATAAAAATAAAATGCAAAAGAATTTATCACTGCAAGGGAAAAAGAGACAAGTTTGATTATTCTACTCTTCCTGAGCTCTGGCAGTTTCCTCGTGTGTAAAATGAGGACATTAATTCCAGTTTTGATGAAATGATATTAAAGAATCTAGCTTAGTCACTATCACATGGAAGATAGTAAATGGTTATCAGCTTTTTTTCTCATACCCAAGCACGGTAAGGCAAGGGGTGGGGAGGGATCAGTGCCCCCTGGGAGGTCCAGCATGGAGGTCCAGCACCAGCCACTGGGAGAGGAAGGATCTTAGGAAAGACGGCTGTTCCAGAGCAGGCAGCCACGTGAGAATTCAGAAGCAGATGCCTCCATCAGGAAGAGCTGTTTGCTAATTCCTTCCCACCCAAGTTCTCCCTTTTCACTGTGCTCTGCTTACCATTCCACGAGTGGAGAAAGAGGAGAGGAGCCAGCTTGCTTCTAGCTATTTACTGAGCTGCTTAATCGGCCTTCCATCTTCCTCGCCCAGTCAACGGAATGTAGATCTGCATTAAGCTCCTGTTCTGCAATTTACAGTGTGACTCTGGGCACTTTGTGTTCTCTGAACCTGTTCTTTGTCTGTAAAATGGGAATATTAATCCATACACCACTGCCTCTCAAGGGTTCGTAAAGTCTATAGGGCAAATGCAGGAAAATTGCTATTATCATTATGTTGGTGAAGTTATTCGGAGGCACGACAGGAGAACTGTTGGTTTAACTCCGCTGGCACAGTTGATTCAGAGAGTATGGACTTAAAAAGGTCTATCCTGAAATGTGACTTCCAGCCTATTTTTTCATCTCCATCCTATACCACCGAGCCCTCGGGAAATGCTGAACTTTACACAGTTAAAAAGAAAACTTGCTTAGTGTCTGACATGCACGTGTTCATACCATCTCCTGGAAAACTGGTTCTGTTTGTAGGTCACGGGTAAGCTAGAGATTTGGACTTATTATATGCGGAATTGGCTCCCATTCTCTAGATTTCTCGTTTTCTGGATTTCACCCTTCCAGCTCCTATGACGGCCCTAAATTCTGCCCTCTGATTCTTTAGGCTGATAAGATTTTGGATTTTTCTATCTAAATTTTAACTTGCTCTGAGGTAAAAAATCTGGGAAAAAAAAAAAGAAACGTTTTTCATCTTTATGTCCTTCCTTCCTCCCATTGCAGACAGCGCTGCGATGCCCACCCGCGTAGGCCACTCTCCAGAGTCCGGAACTTACGGTCATTTTCTGGGGGAGAGTTATTCTGCTCGACCTACAGCTCTGTGGCTGGAAGCTGGAAACCTCTAAATATAACTGGTTTCTGAACAGCATTTTTCTTTGGAAAGGACTTCCAGCCACTTCCTACGTACTTCCTTCTTTCCTGTGTTCCTCGGCTGTTCTTCTTATTTCCTTATTTCCTAAGTCAGATTCTTCTGCGCTTGTAGACTCTGATAATGATCAAGTGTCCCCCATGTTGTTAAGTACAATGTCCCCTTGTGGTATTTCTAAAGAGGGAAAACACTGCTGTTTCTTAGTAAACAGGGCATATAGTATAAAATAAAAACTACTGGTGCTTGCAGGCAGATAATTCAGGCTCGAACCTCGATTCTCACTTATTAGCTGAATGGCCTTGAGAAATTGATTTAATCTCTACCCATAACAAGTTTCTCATCTGCGGAACAAAAATAGCAATGCCTGTTTTATCGGATGGCCGGGAAGACCAGAGACAGCTACCTTAGCCCGGCCCGGCATCTGGCACGGAGCCGGTGCTCCGGGAACAGCAGCGATAGCATTTTATAAAACATATTTTATATTTATCTTGTATTTTTAAAAAATATTTTTTGTAAGATTTTTTTCTTTGTTTGTTTGCCAGAGCGAGAGAAAGAGCACAGCAGCGTGCGCAGCCGGTGGAGGGAGAAGCAGGCGCCCCCGGACGCCAGCCCGCACTGGTCGGGCCCTGTTCCACCTGCAGATGAGCTGACGCACGACTTCCGCTTTAATTAAACGAACTAGTGCTCTGCCCTGACATCAAACCACCTTAGCGCCACGGCTTCTGACCTGCACTGTAAGGTCTCAAAGAGCAAAGCCTATGGATGCGTGCGAGCGTGACCCGTGCCACACATGGACGCTTTTATGTCTTGTTCCGTGAGTTCTTTCTGAATGAAGGATCACTCCCTCGGCAGCACTCCATTACCAACTCCTCCCGTCACACCCAGGCCCTCATCCGTGAAAACTGAGTCGGATCAGCGTGGGGGTCGGAGAAAGGTAATCTCACCCACTGCTGTGGTTGTCTGAGGGTCTCCCACCTCATCGGCTCCTTCCCGGTCCTCCTCTTGTAGATGGCGTGAGTGTGGCTCAAGAGGACATTCAGGGGGTAGATTTTCTCAGTGCCCAACCTCTCCATCGCCTCTCACAGTTCCCAAGTTAAACAGGACAGAACATGCAGTGCCTTGCAAACTGTCTTGCATATAACAAGCGCTAAATAAATATTTGTTGAATAAATCAATGACGAATCCTTTCTTTTAGATAACGTAGAGGCAGAGTAATGGACTCCCTCCTTTCAAAACACCCAAACTTGAATCCCCGAGTCTTGTATGTTGCACTGCATGGCAAGAGGGACTTTGCTGGTGTGATTAAGGGTACAGACTGACATTGTGAGCGTGTCCCAGAATGCCCATGTAAGCCCAGACTAATCACACAAGACCTTAAAAGCAGGAAACCTTTCCTACCTAGGTTGTAAAGAGATGAGACAGAGGACAAAGGAGGAGATTCAAAGTGAGAGAATGAGGACACCCACTACTACTGGCCTTGAAGCTGGAGGAAGGGAATCACAAGCCAAGGAATGTAGATTTGAGGAACTGGGAAAGCGCTCAGCTGACAACAAGCAAGAAAGCAGGGACTTCAAATAACTGAATTCTTCCAGCAACTCCAATAAGCAAGGAAATGGATCGCTCCCTGGAGCCTTCAGGGAGAAACACAGCCCCGTGACACCTTGATTCTAGCCCGGTGAGATCCTGTCAGGTTTTTGACCTGCAGAACTGTAAGATAATAAATTTGTGTTATAAGCTGCTAATTTGTGGTGACTTATTACTGCAGCAATGGAAAGCTAGTATAAAAAGAATTCGGATAGTGAGTTCTTCCCTGAAAATTTTGCAGATCTGTAGGTCTAGGGCAGGGCAAGCTTCTCAGAGGATTAGCTGCCTCTATGGCAAATATTACGTCCAGACCTGCAGCCTTGCTTTCTTAGGCTCACTCTGTGTCCAGTCTATCCACAGGAAACTCAGAGCTGGACCCTGAGTGGCTACGAAGAAAAATGGGACTGAAAATGAGTTACGCTCAAGCAGGAGGACAAGAGATAGGAAACTGGCTTCGTTTCCCAAATGTCTTGGACTGTAGTCACAGCAGCTTGGTGGAACCTGTTCCTAAGGAAGGACATAACAGTAATAATGGCTACAACTTCCAAGGACTTCAGTCCCTTAGCTCTAGTTGAGCAAAACCAGTTGGAAATGAGCTTAAATGGGGGATTTCCTGAACATATTCCCTATTGTTACGAAGCTGAGTTGGCTTCCTCCTCTATAATTATGCCAAGCAGTCACACTACACAGTCTCTAGGGACATAGGATTGGTGATTTCTCTCAACATAAGCAACTTCTTAATAGACATTTATACTAAGAGCAGAAGAGTCAATGGTTTTTCCACTAGGAGTGAAAATGGTTATGCAACTAGGAGGAGTACTGGAAGAGAGGGACCTCTAGGAGGCCACTACGCGGATTGCCACCCGACTCCGTGTTGTATATTTCCTTATTTTACATCTCAGCAGGACTTTATTTCAGATTATCAATTTGATTAATAGTAAGTCATGCCCCTGAGGCTTGGTCCCAGGATAGTTTGTTCCCTGCCTGGACGAGGAAGATCTAGTTTGGGGTCTGGAGGCATGTGGTCACCTCCAGGTAAGGGTAGCTAGTAACAGCAGTGAGTCATGACTCTCAAATTCTATTGAACGCCCCAAGTGCTGAGCAGGAACAAGCATGTTCTGGCCCATCTCTCAAACCACTTGAAAATTTCCTTCAGAAATCTTAAATACAGACACTTAGTAACTATGTCACCAAAGTACAATTGTTATTAACTAAACTCTTGGGCAATTTTTTTAGGGACTGTTTTACAAATGATCGTAACTGACAGTGGACCCAAGCCTGCAGACTATCCCATAAACACTTGATTATTCACACAGCTAAAATAAGTTGTTTTATAAATATAATTGCATTCATTTGCAGGTTTACCCAAGTCGGAGGCCAGAGCTCTGCCAAGAATAGGTCTATGTCTTCCAGTCTGCTACTGTATGGAGGGATTTGAGTTCAGTTGGCAATTCAGACCTACTTATAGGTGACCAGCTAATCTTTTTCACTTTCTTTGCTTCGAGCATTAATATAACTACCAACTGTAAAAATACCTGCTCTTAACTTGACAAAAGTACCCCAAGGTAGGACAACCTAATGTGAACACAGGTAATCATGGTTTCTGGTGGATGATGGTCTGTCTTCCCTTCTGTCTGAGAGGTAAAAGATAAAATAGACCAACCCCAGTGGTGATTTGGCACAGGTAATTAGGTACGAGAGAGGAATCCAGATGGCTCTCAGTGTTTGGTTTGGGTAGGAAAGGGTTGTTAGTCCACACAGCAAAGACAGGATTACTGGTCTAAAGGGGAAGGTAATGAGCTCAAGTTTCAACAAGCTGAGTTCGAGCATATGAGACACTGAGGTAATTGGAAGCACAGTTCTGGAGCTTAGGAGACAAGAGTAACCGAAGGCTGATGGGACCGCAAAGTGGCAAGGATATCCTGGAACTAGCTTGGCAGTTTCTTAGACTAAACGTGTACTTACCATGCAACCCAGCATTTCAACTTTGAGCACTTACCCCAGAGAAATGAAAAAAAGATTGTTAACACAGAAACTTTGTATATGAATGTTTGTAGAGATGTCCTTCATAAAAAACTGGAAACAGCTCAAATGTCCTTTAGCCGGTGAAGGGTTAAACAAATGTGGTACATCCTTTCAATGGAATGCTACTCAGAAATAAAAAGAAATGTAGTTATGAGCTACAGTTTGATTTATACATGCAGTGACATGGATGATCTCAAGGGAATTAATGCTGAGTGAAGTTTAAAAAAGCCATTGTCAAATGGTATATATTGACTTTATCTATGAAACATTTTAAAATAACAAAATAATAAAAACAAAACAGATTAGTGGTTGCCTATAATTTGGGATGGAGAGTGAGATAAGGTGGAGTATAAGCATTAAGCAATAAAGGAGAGTCGTATGGTTGAAGAGTTCTATATGTTAACTGTGGTGGTGGTTACATGAATCTACCCCGTGACAAAACTGCATAGAACACACACACACACACACGCACACGCACGTATATAAAACTGGTGAAATCTGAGGAAGCTGTGTATTGTACCAATGTCAATATCCAACCTTTATAGCTGAACTATAGTTATACAAGATCAGTTGACTTTAAGTAAAGGAAACGACCTTCGATAACGTGAATGAACAGCATCCAATCAGTGGAAGGTCTTAAGAGCAAAAACTGTTGTTTCCCAGAAAGGAAGACATTCTGCTTCAAGACTACAGCATCAGGTTCTGCCCAAGTCTCCAGTCCACCAGATTACGTCTGTTGTACTGCAAAGAAGAAAGGATGGAAGGAAGGAAGGAAGATAAGAAAGAAGGAAGGAAGTAAACTCCTAATCTTAAGGATTTTAAGGTCTTGATTTAGAATTGATGAAGGACATTGAGACTTGTCGCATATAGAGAATGCAGGGCAGATGTCCACAAAGGCCACCAGGAGTTCAAGCACACAACTACTTCGAAGAGAAGGACTAGTGGATCATCTCTTCCCTAACCTGCCGTATCACCACCATTGGCTTCCATCTTCTCCAAGCCATTTGCCAAATCTAAGCCTTCCCTTCACACCTCATGGGAGATACCAAACTACTTTCCTTCTGCCATACTTTCTCTTCCATCCCAAACTTCTGCATTCTGTGTCGATAAATTTTCCTTAAATTGAATTTGTAGCATATTACTTGTACAATTAAATATTTTTAATGTTTTCCCATTATCGATAGAAAAAAGGCTCTGACTCCTTAGCCCAGGCATCAAAGCTTTCCCTCATTAGACCTCAGCCTGACTGCATGGCCCTAATTCCACCCCAGTCCTTGTCCACGCACTGGTCCTGTGCCTCTCACCTAAGTCTTCTCTGCCACTGATTGTTGCTGGAATAGTGTCCTCTACTCAACTGTGTCCAGTCACTCAACTGTAACTCAGCTCTACTTGACCATATCCAACCTCCAATGCCATGTTCTTGTCCACGCCCCACAAAGAAACCCACAACTACTTCAGCCCGTGGTGATTTCTGCCTATTCTGCTCAGGACATTCTTCTGACTCTAATTCGTACTTGTTCACAGATGAGCTTGTGATATTCCATCCTGACTCACTTACTTTTAATTTTCATTCAATAATCCAGTACTCAACAAATTCAACAAATATTTATTAAATGTCAAGCAGAATAAGATGATTGCCTTTCAGTTGTCACAGGCATGCTTGAGATTTTGTTTGCTAACTGACAAGTAGAAAAACAATTATAGTGCACTGTTTTGTGGTAAAAGAAGAATTAGTGCACAGAGCAGGGGAAACTTCATCCTGTCTGAAAGTCCAGAAGGGTAACTTGCAAGGTCACAGGGAACATGTAGACAGGAGGACACTTTTTTTCCCTGCGTGTTATCTGCCCTGAAGAAAGAAATAACTTTTACAAATGACAAATTCTCTGTTTCAAGGATATTGCCCAGTTTAAATTAATCAGACGTCTGACTCTGACTTAGAAATATTCTCATGAAATTTGGTGATTAGAGACCGATTCCCCAACACGATCACTTAGGAAACATGCCGTGAAGAGCTGAGGTGCCCATGTGCAGAAGGGTAATAAAACAGAATCCGTTGGTTTGCATAGGAAACACCTTGCTTAACTTAACCTTTAAAATTGTTTTTTGCTATATTAGTCACTAGGACTATTTTCTGATTGCTATGGTAATAGACTATTTAAAATAAGTTTTCAGGATGCCTGGCTGGCTCCGTCAGTAGAGCATGCGACTCTTGATCTCAGGGTCATGAGTTCAAGCCCCACACGGGGCATAGAGCTTACTTATAAGTAAGTAAATAAATAAAACTCAGTTTCATCAGAAATTGTCAACCATTGTCTCAGTCAAAATCACCAGCATTTGTCTTGTTATTGACATTTCGGGAAACACCCAGTTCCAAGAAGACAAGGAGACCTCTGAACTTACTAAATGTGGACTCCAAGCTTTCTGGTCTGAACGGAAGCCGTTTGGCAAAATGACCGACCATGACCACAGAGCAAATGGAGTCCCAGCTAAGACCTAAAAGGTAAGCAGAAATGAGGCCGGCAAAGGTGGCTACAGAGACAGGAGAGCATCCGAGGACTGAGAACAATATACGCGGGTGGTGAGCAGCGACAGCCCAAGTCAACGCCGAGAAGAGTCCAGAGATGTCTGGGCAGTGGAAGGCAAGGCAGCAGGCGGCAGCTTGTAAGCCCTGGGGAGTGGAGCCCCTGGACATTCCTCCACGCAGTGGGAACAGTCGAAGGGTTTTCACTCAACCATTCAACCAGTACAGATAGAGAGCCTTTTGCACACGAGGCTCCATTGTAAGCACTGAGGATATGGCAGTGAATGAGAGAGCTGAACCCCAGACCGCACAGACCTGACATTCCAGAGGGGGAAAGATAGACAGTAAATCGGTAAGCATGTGATTGAACAGAGTCATTTCAGGCAACGATAACCTGTTGCAAAGAATATACAGGTTATGGACACTGGCACGGTGAAGCAGAATGTCGACCCGAGCTGGAAGGGTTAGAAAAGTTGTCTGTGAGTCGGTGAGCACACTGAGCTTAGACTGAAGGCCACCAGAAAGCTGGGTGCGCAAAGATGCGGGCACAGATGTTTAGAGTGAATGACTAAGTACACGCCCCCTAAGGTGGGAGCAAGCCTGGCCTGTCCACGCAAGCAGAAGAGGGACAGTGTGCCTGTAGTGTGTGTGTGAGCAAGGGAGGACATGGACCATGCTCGGGCTGGAATTACAGACGGGGCAGAATAATATAGTCCCCGCAGAGCATATCGAGTGTAATAAGAAAATTTGCACAAATTTATCATGGATTGTATTTCAGCAGCATTTGAAAACTGTTAGAAGTTTTGATTTATATTTTAAAAAGATGATTATATAGTATTAATTATGAAGATGCGGGAATGAAATAAATTAGGGCCCATTTCAGTATCGTAGACCAGGACTGGAATAGGATTGTAGCAACGGAAATAAAAAAAATGGCACATACTTAAAATCTCTTTTGTAGGCAGAGCTCATGTGATTTGTTTATGGATCATATGTGGGAGTAGGGAAAAGGGGAAACGTAACAGAGATTCCTATGTTTGTGCCTGAACTGAATGAGTGCTGTGAGTCCAGATAATGAAGTTAAGAAGGAGAATAAGAACCATAAACTTTGTTTTGCCACATTTATCAGGAGGGGCCCTTTAGACATGCAAGGGAAGATTTCGAGAAGGTGCTTGCATACGATCAGAGCTCAGTAGAAAGGAAACGGCCAAAGAAAATAACTTGAGCCTCACTGACTCATGCATGGTATTTAAAGCCGTGGGAGTAGATGAGATACTGAGTAGTCAAGGTAAAAAGGTGATGAAGGCCTTAGAGTTCTGGGAGCATTTAGATAGTTATCAGAGCTATATGAACGGACAAAGGAGGTTGAGACTGAGCAGGCAACGAGACGGGAGGACAACCAGGAGTGTGCGGCATCACAGAGGGCAAGGGGAGAGAGGGTTTGATGCGGCAGTCGTCGGCTCCCTCGCAGTTGTATAATGCAAGGACAGAAAAGCGCCCCTGGGTTGGGAAATCCGAGTGATGGGTCCGTTGAGTGAAATGGTGAGACAGAAGCTCATTGGGAATATATTAAGGAAATGATGAAAAATAAGACATGTAAACTGCAAGTAGAGGCTACAGAAACTTTTTTGTACGAGGGAACAGAGACATGGAGTCTTAACATATCTTCTTTGTCCATGGGAAATGAAAATGGTTTGGGACAAGGAGTGGTATTTTATCATTCTTTTTATACATCTGTACTACCCAGCACTGAGCTATGCTCAGTATTCTCCATTCTTACTGGCTGAATGACACATGTGTGGAAGGATGGATACTTATGATTTGCCACAAAAGAGATATTGGTAACAAAATGAACCAACACTGTCCACAGGAGGCTTTAGAGTTTTAAGACTTTTTTTTTTTTTTTTACTATTATGTTATGTTAGTCACCATACAGAACACCCTTAGTTTTTGATGGTGTTCATGTAAAACATGAAAGTAAGACTCTGAAAGAGTCCTTGAAATGTGGATACATTTTTTGCTTAGAATTTTAAAATGTGATCATTGATATTGACATGTTTTTGTGGAAATTTTGATGTTTCATTGATTGTGGCTAACATGTTGCAAAGTTACTTTTTGTTCTGGATAAAAAGCTTGAAGTCCCATTTAGAAAGGTCAAAGGCTCACTGGGGTCCTTAGGATGACCTGTTTCCGAAATTCTATCAGTAACAAGAAAATTGCTAATATATTTGACTGGTGTAGATGATGGAAAAACAATGCTCAAACCAGATTTGCTTTGAGAAGATACTTTCCATGGCAATCGGACAATAGTCTTCAGTGACTAACACGGTGAGACAAAGGATTTAAGCTGTTTCCCGCAGCCTTGTGCCTTGCCCTACCATGCTTCTCCTCCCTTTGTTCCTGAAACTGTGAAGAGCCCCTGGAGAATTGCTGTATACTTAGCCAACTTACAATGCACACATTTATAAGCTGTGATAACTGAGTAATAGGAAATACCCTGAACTGAAAATGAGAGTTTTTCACTTGCAAACGGGTTCCCTTTCTCAGAGAAATTACTGGGAAAATGTCACACAAGCAACATTAATCTTCGGAGTCCCTCTTTGTGTGTGTCTTCTTCTTCCATAGCCACCAGAGGTATCATTGTCTCTGTATCTCACTTCTAGACACACACACACACACACACACACACACACACACAGTGATTCAATAAAATAATTTACATGCGGGGCGCCTGGGTGGCTCAGTGGGTTAAGCCTCTGCCTTCGGCTCAGGTCATGATCTCAGGGTCCTGGGATCAAGCCCTGCATCGGGCTCTCTGCTCGGCGGGGAGCCTGCTTCCTCCTCTCCCTCTGCCTGCTGTTCTGCCTACAAGTGCTCTTTATCTCTTTATCAAATAATTAAATTTTTAAAATCTTTAAAATAATTTACACGAAAGTATTAGTGTCCTGATGTAATTATATTTTCAAAGGAATCCCCAGAAGAGAGCACTGTTTGATTGAACAGCAGGCTCCCTACTCCATTTCAAATGCTTTGGACAAAAGGTTAGGAAGTATACATGAATGGGGGTTCCTGGGTCCCTTCCAATCATATGATGTGTGCAGGCATCTCCGTGCACCAGATTTTAGATCAAAGCTTGCTTGATAGCCTTTCATTTATTTATTTATTTAACAGAGAGAGACAGAGAGAGAGAGGTAACACAAGCAGGGGGAGAATGAGGAGAAGCAGGCTCCCCACTGAGCAGGTAGCTCGATGTGGGGCTCTATCCCGGGACCCTGGGATCATGACCCGAGCCGAAGGCAGACGTTTAACACCTGAGCCACTCAGGCGCCCGTAGCCTTTCATTTATTACCTGATTACTTTCTTCTCTGAAAAAAGTGCAAGGGAAAACCACCCACAGTTGACTTTTGGGGGATTACGGCCCTCGGTTGACAATATTTACTCGACACACATTTATTGACCACGTTCTGAGTGCCTCTTACTAAGGACTGGAACTTAGTAAATGTATAGCACATATGATTTCATTTAATCTACACACACACACACACACAACCCCATGAGGATAGTTTTATAATCCTCATTTTACAGATAAACTAGTGCTCAGATCCAATTAGCTAGCTGGTTCAAGATCACGCAGTTACTAAGGTACAGATCTAAAAGTCAAAGCATGGTTTCAACCAAACGTTTTTTTATACCTCTGGGGGCGGCTTCTCTAGGTGAGTGAGATCTGAGGTATTTCTTTTTTTTTTTTTTTTTAAGATTTTATTTATTTATTTGACAGAGAGATCACAAGGAGGCAGAGAGGCAGGCAGAGAGAGGAGGAAGCAGGCTCCCCGCTGAGCAGAGAGCCCGATGTAGGGCTCGATCCCAGGACCCTGAGACCATGACCTGAGCCGAAGGCAGAGGCTTTAACCCACTGAGCCACCCAGGTGCCCCACTGAGGTATTTCAAAAAAGAAGACAAATTCTTAAGAAAAGGGAAATGTCCAAAGTAAACAGCTTTTCTATTTGCCAGAAACTACTAGCTTAAAAATGTAATGGAAATAATTCCATAAACTTTAACAATTAAAAAAATAGAATATATATAGAAATAAATTCAATAAATTTGTAGGACTTGTGAAGAAATTTAAAAACATAAATAGGGCCTTAAGAAAAAAAATTGGATACGTGGAGAGAAGTGCCAAATTACTGATTAAGATATTTAATATTCCAAGTGTTCCAATTCTCAGCAATTGAATCTGTACATTTAATATGTCATCAACCAATATACCAAAGGAATTGTTTACAAATTGTCAGAACGATTGAAAATTTACCTGGGAAAAGTAAACATACATGAATAGTGAATAACATCTCACCAACCTTACAAAAGAAAAGCTTAAGAAAGGAAATTCTTGCTTGCTAGATTTAAAATTACATTATGAAAGTACACTGATTAAAACAGTTTGATGCTATTGCCAAAATAGGCCAAAATAACAAAGCAGGATAGAAAATCCAGAAGAAAATCCATGTATGTATAGGGAATTAAAATATGACAAACAAGACATTTCAGATCATCAAAAAGGATAGCCCTGGGTAGGTTAAGATAACTATCTGATCACTGAAGGGGAAGGATAAAATTAGATTCCTACCTCCCATCCTACATTAAGATAAATTCTGGGTGGATTGATATAATTTTTTTTAAAGATGAAAACAACAAAATACTTGAAAAAACACGAATCATTAGTCATACAATCTTTGATGGGACATTTTTAAACATCACGTTGCCATAAATGAGAAGTTTTTTTGTTTTGTTTTTTAGAGAGAGAGTGTGCAAACAACACATGTGCACTCGAGTTTTGGCGGGGGGACAGAGAGAGAGGGACAGAGAGAACCTTAAGCTGGCTCCATGCTGAATGTGGAGCCTGCTGAGGGAACCCCATCTCGCAACCCCGAGATCATGACATGAGCTGAAATCAGAAGTGGTCGCCTAACCAACTGAGCCACCCAGGCACCCTATAAAATGAGAAGTTTTTAAAATACTGATTTTTTAAAAATTAATGTATATCAAGAGTTTCCATAGACAAATTTAAAAGGCAAGCAACAAATAGAAAAGAAAATTGTAGCATTTATAACCTATGTGTATATTTGTAAAACATATATATAATAAATATTTATATACATAAATACAGTTAGAAAACAATGAATATTCCTAATAGAATAAGCTGCAGAAAAGGCAACTCATAACAAAAAAATCCAGATAGGGGGTATAGCTCAGTGGTAGAGCATTTGACTGCAAAAAAATCCAGATTATCCATATGTGTGAAAAGTTCCATCTCATTCTCAAGCAAAGAAATAAACACTGAAATAAGGAAATATCTCTTTTTTCCCCACCAATAGGCAAAATGTGTAAGAATATATTCTTCCTGGAAAAAATAAAATATTTCACATATAAATGTTGGGTAGGTAATCGGTGCAAATTTTCTGGATGGTAATTTGTCAGTATATATCAGAAATCTTAAAAAAAAAATTTACACACTTTGACCTAATAATTCAGCCGCATAATTAGGAAGATGCACAAAGGTTTTAATGTTGAAGATACAAATGCTTTAAAAATATGCATTGAAACTGTAAATTGTGGCACCATCATTCAATTTATATTATAAAGCCATTTAAAAAAATTCCCAACCCGGGGCGCCTGGGTGGCTCAGTGGATTAAGCCTCTGCCTTTGGCTCAGGTCATGATCTCAGGGTCCTGGGATCGAGCTCCGCGTCGGGCTCTCTGCTCCGCAGGGAGCCTGCTTCCTCCTCTCTCTCTCTCTGCCTGCCTCTCTGCCTACTTGTGATCTCTCTCTCTGTCAAATAAATAAAATAAAATCTTTAAAAAAAAAATTCCCAACCCCTCCAAAGTACAGCTAGCCCTAACAACATTCTGTCAGAATGCCCTAGCACCATGAGAAATGTAGCAACAGTCGGTGTTTCACAACACTTTGCTAAAACATGAAATGGTTTTCCAATGTCTCAGGGAAAAGGCGAAATTCCTTAAGACTTTAAGATTTGGCTCATCCGTTTTCAAGAACAATATCTTCAGCTTTACTCAACAAATATTCCCCACACCAACGCTTTCCCCACGATGGCTTCTCTTTCTTTTTCAATTTAGTTGCTTCTACACATCAAGACCTACCTCCCTGAAGCCTGCCCAAGCCCCCAGACTCTAGTCTTTTCTCTGAATTCCTAGAAAATGTTTTCTCTCACTCACCAAAGGTTTTTAGTGCTTGTTGCCTCCCCATTACCAAGTCGGGAACTATGGGTCTTACGCTCTTACCTCAGACAGGGCGTAGATAGGAGTTTGGCAAAAGTTGATGGGTTAGTCAATGTGCAGACATACTCAGAGCCACCAGCGACTGTATATTATTTCTATCCTCAATCAACATTCAAAATTGAGGAAACAACAATTTTCCAATATAGGAAAACACAAAACATTGAAATGTGGTGAAGAAAAAATCCCCCAGCTGAAGCCAACCTACTTTTTTCATCTTGTTCCGAGTTGGCAAAATGCAAAAAGATATGAAGAACTAATGAATGGATGTGAGTAGGAGGGGTTCTTATGAGTAGCTGGCTTGACCAGATCTACTTCTTAGCGCAGCTAGAGGCACCACACAAGTATGTTTATTGTAATCTTTTACTCAGGCAACACACACAGTGCAAGGATTCTGCTAGGAGCTACCATCCAAGGGCTGTTGGCTGTTGTTCCACTGTGAACTGGAGAGGAGACGTATTCCAGGTACAGGATTTACCACTGTTATCTTACAAATGAGTCACTGGACTCCCTGTCATTGGTCTCTCTCGGCCAAATCCCAAAGCTGCATCAGTCGCACTCTGCCTAGTCTGCATCTCCACCCCGCAGCCGATTGCGATTGCCAAAAAGCCACAAAACCTTGCTCACTGGTCTTCCTTGCAATTTGTAATTATGAACTTCAAGTGGTCCCTACACTCTCATACCATATTTCCCAAGTTCCATTCATCTGTCTATTGTCTGGATGACTGTTCACACCATTCCCTCTCTCCTCAGACTTCCAGGATCTTCTTCCCTACCCTCAGTCTTAAATGATGACATTGTTTGCTATTTCACTGAAAAAAATAGCCATCAGATGAAGATTTCTACAAAGTCCCACTGCTTCGTCTTCCCCTGTACCATCTACTTTGCATTTCCTCTTGTTACCATGGGCGTATTGTCTGTCTGGGCTTCTCAGGCCAACACTTGCACATGGCCTTGCCAACCAGGGCCATTGTTCCAGTGATTATCTTTCTTTCCTTCTCTGCATCAAGTTCTCCATCTCAGAGAAATCAGTCTATCATCACTCAGACATCCTGTATTTTATTTCCCCCCCCCCAGCTTAAGAAACCATTCCAAAAATCTCATTTCTCCTTCCAACTGTCACTTTATATCTCCACTCCTCAAGCTAGTTGTAGGCAGTTTCTGTCCCTAGTCACTCTCCTCCAGATTTCTTTTGAACATACTCCATTTATGTTTCCATTGCAATCACCCACAAAACCGCTCTCATTAACATCACCATTGACCTCCATGTTGCTAAATCCAGTGGCTTTCGTCTTACTTGGACAATCTATAGCATTAGACACTGTTGATCGCTCCCTCCATTCATCTGTCCATTTCTAGGATATCGCACTGTCCTGTCTCCCCTCTTACCTCTCTGACATATGTTTCCAGTTTCAGGCTTATTTGCAGGTTTGGAGGTAGGATTACATTTTGCTGCCTAGTGAATGGTGACAGGCAATGACCACTTAAGATATTAAGTGGTCAGTTCCTTTATTAGGATAAAGGTGATTTCCTTCCCATCACAGGTCGTATTCTTATTTCCAATGTGATTCTTCTATGTCATCTCTCACATTCTTGGCCGTTTCCTTTATGTCAGTTGATCTACCATGAAGGAAATTGGACAAACATTTGCCCAGGCTTTTGGTTTGAGTCTTTTTAAAAATATATATTTATTTGAGAGAGAGAGCACGCATGAGAGAGAGAGAGAGGGAGCACCGGGGCAGAGAGAGAAGCAGGCTCCCCGCTCAGCAGGAGCCCGACTCAAGACTCGATCCCAGGACCCTAGCATGACGACCTGAGCCTAAGGACGATGTTTAACCAACTGAGCCACTAGCTCAGTGGCTTGAGTCTTAACTGCACTCAGCAAAAGACCATTATGAGAGACTGAGGAGCCCCGGGGAGTGGGTCCATTAGAATTAGCAGATGTAAATATAGACGTACAGTTAAATTTAGATGTCAGATAAACAATCAATTCTTTTTTAGTAATCACATTTCCAGTAAAATCTTTGTATTTTCTCTGACAATTCTACCTGGGACAGGACTAGTCTATTTTCAAGAAAGAGCTTGATTTGGTAGCAAATCCTTAGGTGATGGGAAAGGAAGAAGGCTTGTTTTCTAATTATGATGTCTTCCTCCCAGTTTTGTACCTGCCCAGATCTATAATGAACCCATGGCAGAGTCCAGAGGAGCTGGATCTGAATGCTTTGCTAAAGGAAAGAATAAAAGTTTGAGTACATCAGAAGCTTTTGCACTCACAGAATGGAATCCCTCCCGAAAGGGGGGCAGAAGGTTCTCTGCACCTCACTTTGGGACAGCTTGGGCACCTTGGAGCTGTGCCCTGTGGGAAGTGTGGGCTTCGTAGGCGATACCAGAGCCGGTGGTGCCCACGGAAGCCCAGCAGTGCTCACTAAGGAGGGCGGGGTCTTGAAGGAAGTGAAGGTGTCCAGTACGAGAGGGCGGTTCCCGAAAGGCTCAGTGCCGCTGCATTTGGTTCAGCATAAAATAACTGTAAAGGGACATCATGAAGAAGAGGTCAGATTTCCTTTGTTTCAAGGTTGGAAATATCTCCTGAGAACTGACAGTGAAAGGAGTGCTGGGATGGTCGACACCAGGCTCAGCCAACTAACCCGAGGGTCAAAGACCCAGAGGGGAACAAGGCACCGTAGCACTGTATCAGGTGCCTGTGTCTGCGGGCTTGAGGGGAAGGCTTGTTGCTGACCACAGAGTGACTGCCCTGTGCTCCCCTGAAAATACAACCAGGTCTACCAGGTCAAGAGAGTCCCACATAGAACACAAGATAAACAACGACAAAGAATGATTCACATTTCTACTCACCAGGTTTTCATACATCTTAGCCTTTTGCTAACGTTAGAGCAAAAGTTGACATTAGGATGGCTGTTTGAGGACCTTTTCTGTGCCATAGTTCAATGTTTTGTTTTCTTGTATGAAAAGCTATGTTTTTTTTTCAAATTTGATTTCTTGCATGTTAATATTTATGATAGAAATAATATGTAATCTGGTAACTCTGAGTATTTCCACAAATCAATGAAAACGTTCATCATTCTTTACCAACCTCCTATTGTAGAGAAAGCACTGCCCCAGTTTGGGCAGTCAGTTATGCGACCGTGCGTACTGTAAAGCTTTTTATTTGGAGTCACACAGACTTTTATAGAGAGGTTCAGAGAAAAGAGCCAAACTAGAGGATCGAAGGTTAGGATAGGCACCACAGAGGAGGCTTAAGTTAAACCTCAAATGAAGGGTGTGATGTTAAAATCGAAGACAAAAAAAGGAAAAGAGTGTGGAGGTTCCTCAAAAAATTAAAAAAATCGAACTATCATCCAATCTAGCAATTCCACTTCTGGGTCTATGTACAAAGGAAACGAAGTCACTGTGTCAGAAAGATACTCTGCACCTCCATATTCGCTACGGTGTTGTTTATAGTAGTGAGACTGGAAACAACTTCAGGGTCCATCAACAGAGCAGTGGGAGGAGACGTGCTGTATGTGCACGCATGCACGCACAACACGCACGAATACTATGCAGCCATGAAAAAGAAAGGAAATCCTTCCATTGCAGCAACGTGGACGGACCTTTGGGGCATTATGTTACATGAAATAAGTCAGACAGAAAAAGACAGGTACTGTGTGATCTCATATGGAATTTAAAAAAAACTCACAGAAAAGGAGATGAGGTTTGTAGTTATCAGAGGATTGAGAGAATTGGAGGTAGAGGGACAGAAGTACAAACTAGCGGCTTTAAGATAAATAAGTACTGGGGAGGTAATAATGTACTGATAACTAGCGTTAACTCTGATACATGGCATATTTAAAAGTTGCCAAGAGAGTAAATCTTAAAAGTTCTCATCACAAGAAAAACTATACTTTCTCTTTTTCTCCTTCCCCTTTTTGTTTCTATGTGAGATGAGACAAGTTAATTGAGTTGTGGCAATCTTTGCGAGGTATGTGAGTCAAGTCTACGCCACACACCTTAAACTTACGCACTTTAGTGCTGTACGCCAGTGATGTCTCAATAAAACTGAAAGGAAAATTAAAATCCAAAGAGAGAGAAAGGAAGTGCAGGCGGTCGTAAGGGGGTGAGTAACTTTTGATAATGAAAGATCGCTTTGAGTGGAATGGTTATAACGAAGTTGTAGAGACAGGATGGAAATAACAGCGTTAGCTACGTTAGGTGTGTCTTGAATGCAGACTAAGTGACTGGAACTTTATTCTTGAGAAAAACAGAGATACTAAAATTTTTTAGGTAAAAGAGTAAAAAGACACTGGCCCTTTCCTCAGGCACTTACACCTTTCTCCAGAAGTCTGTTGGAGCGGGCTGCTCTTGGAATAATCAGTGGTACCAATACAAGTCTTTCTTCAAATTTCTCCTGGAAGGTCTTCCACAGAAATCCCACTTTTATCCTTCTTTATGAAGGCTTCACGAGTCCTCTTTTCTGTAGGCATGGTCGTTATGGTCCGGAGGTAATGTAAGTAAAGACAGAGACAGTCATGAGGGGAGTACTCAGAGATGGTGCGAACCTCCTGGTGCTTCTTATGCTGTGGAGATAAATCTAGAATTAATTTCTTCTTACGTTTTAGATAAAAAATGAATACAAGGGTTTGGTCTAATATTTCTTCCTGCATTGCAGTTTGGGGTCTTATACCCCCATGCTGGAGATCATGGTCTTTGAGAATGGGAAGGCATGAAAGATGTTAATCAAGGAAGAGATGAAATGAAATTGGAGAGCTGTGAAGACTGTTATGCGCTGGTGTGGGTCGAATAGGTTAGCGCTGGTTGAATTTGCATTGGGTGAATTGGGGAATCCTCGATTAGAGAGAAACAAAGGAAACCATGAACTAAACAATGGCAGTGGCAACTCTAGGAATATTTGTTTTAGTCAAATTGAGAAGAAAAGGGAATCAAGAGCAGTTTTAAATAAGACGACTGTCACAGATTCATAGGAAACTTTAATATACAATATTATATTTAAAACTCATAGCTCAGTGGGGATAAACTGAAGAGGAAAGTGTAAGAGAGATCCTGGCCCTTTGATGAAGCGCGTGCCCACTGAGGGCGTGAGCCAGGTCGAGGACTCAGGGCTGTCCGACTCCTAGTCCAGGGGCCGTTCCAGCACTCCTACTGCTTTCGTGGATGCTTACCTTTGCTCTGCACTGCTGAGTCTGAGATGTGTCTGGCGGTTAAGAAACAATAGGAAGTCACAACACTCTACACCGCTAGTGACGATGTCAGAAAGGTTTCTGTTGCTCTCCCTGAGAGCTTTATAGACGTGCCAAGCTCTCGGTCAAGCAGACTAAAATAAGAACGCAGCCCGAGCCTGCTCGCTTGCAGTACAGCACAGTCAGCTCCTGCACCAAACACAGGTCACGGGCGGATCAGTAGCGTGCAAGTGAAGCCCACGGGTTTAGTTAGAGTCCTCTAACTAAAGATCTGTATCGGCTTCGCAGATAAGAAGGATGGTGTTTTCCTTGAATCTTGGGCATAGCTTTTTCTTTTTTTTTTTTAAAGATTTTATTTATTTATTTGACAGAGAGATCACAAGGAGTCAGAGAAGCAGGCAGAGAGAGAGGGGAAGCAGGCTCCCTGCTGAGCAGAGAGCCCGAGGCGGGGCTTGATCCCAGGACCCTGGGATCATGACCTGAGCCGAAGGCAGATGCTTAATGACTGAGCCACCCAGGCACCCACAACAGGTTTTTTTTGTTCTTTCTTTCTTTCCTTTTTTTTTTTTTTTAAGATTTTATTTATTTGACAGGCAGAGATCACAAGTAGGCAGAGAGGCAGGCAGAGAGGGAGGGGGAAGCAGGCTCCCCGCCGAGCAGAGAGCCCGATGATGCCGGCTGATCCCAGGCTGAGAGCATGACGTGAGCTGAAGACAGAGGCTTTAATCCACTGAGCCACCCAGGGGCCCCTTGGGCATAGCTTTTTAAAAGACTGAACTTTAAAAATATTCATTCTCAGTCATACAATTTAAAACTAAAATATTAGACTGTGCGAGATTATTTTAAAAGAATGCCTTTTTTAAAAAAAAGTGCCTGTAGAACACATAATTTAGATTGGTAAGATGAAGTTTCAACGAAACTTTAACTGGTGGCAAATTTTTTTTTTAATATTTTATTTATTTATTTGACAGAGAGAGAGAAGTCACAAGTAGTCAGAGAGGCAGGCAGAGAGAGAGGGAGAAACAGGCTCCTCACTGAACCGAGAGCCCAATGCGGGGCTCGATCCCAGGACCCTGAGATCATGACCTGAGCTGAAGGCAGAGGCCCAAACCACTGAGCCACCCAGGCGCCCCTAACTGGTGGCAAATTTTAACAGGAAAAATATTGGCTGTAGAAGCTTTCATCATTCTCTGAGCCGTCTCCACATCCGGCAGGTCATGTAGCTCCATGATTTGGAGCTCTGCTTCTGAGGGGACCGCCCGAGTACAGCACCATCAGCAGCACCTGAGGCTCGTTAGAAATGCAGACTTGTCTCCTGCCCCAGCCTAAGAATGTGCTTGGCAGGTAGTAAGTTCTCTGCACTTCCAACCCCACTCTTCTGAGTCTGAGGTCAAGTGTTATGTCTTTTTTTTTTTTTTTCAAGATTTTATTTATTCATTTGACAGATAGAGATCACAAGTAGGCAGAGAGAGAGAGGGAAGCAGGCTCCTGGCTGAGCAGAGAGCCCGATGTGGGGCTCAATCCCAAGACGCTGGGATCATGACCTGAGCTGAAGGCAAAGGCTTTAACCCACTGAGCCACCCAGGCGCCCCTCAGGTGTTATGTCTAATAAGAAGTCTTCCTTCACTGGCCCAAAGGAAATTCTCCCCTCTGCTAGCACTGTCTCGACACTGACCGCCATTATTACATTCCCCTATTGCATGTGAATCATTTGCTTGCATTTGTATGTAAGGGGACTAGTAAATTCCCCTAATAAAACAAAATTCCTGGTCTTCTGGATTGGCGACTGGGGGAGGACTCTAACCAAACCGAGAAGGGGAGTATCCCATTCACGTTCCCCTTATGAGAGGTAAGTTACTCGTCTTCAGCCTGTGGTCCCCAATAGCCTGCCTCCACTTGGCAGAGGCCACCTGTCCCTTCAGAACTGATTCAATTCTTGAACTTCAGAGTCAACAGAAGAAAGGTGAAATTTTCTAGCTCTTTGATTGATTGTCCAACTTCTGTTTCCGTCTGAAGACCTACCCAGTTACCACCAGATGATTGATATTGGGAAATAACCACCGATCCTCTTCCCCTTCCATTTTCTCCCTTGTACACCCATTATAAGCATGTGGTCTTCCTCTACAGCTCAAAGGACAACCCTGTTAAGAGCCTACCTAGCAAGTACAACATTACGCAAGAAGCTCACTAATGAAGCCACTATTTCCCCCATAAACTGGAAGCTCTGTAAAAGCATGGGACATGTCATTTTCTCTATACGTCCCATTTTCAGGCGCGTGGCTAACACATGATTGGAAGTTGATACTTGGTGAGTAATTTTTTTTTCAATTGTGACTTATTCTGCACAATTGTTTTTTTTTTCAAAGATTTTATTTATTTATTTGACAGACAGAGATCACAAGTGGGCAGAGAGGCAGGCAGAGAGAGAGGAAGGGAAGCAGGCTCCCTGCTGAGCAGAGAGCCCAACGTTGGGCTCAATCCTAGGACCCTGAGACCATGACCCGAGCTAAAGGCAGAGGCTTTAACCCACTGAGCCACCTAGGTGCCCCTGCACAATTGTTTTTTTAAAATAATTCACCTCTATTTGACAGAGAGAGATCACAAGCAGGCAGAGAGGCAGGCAGAGAGAGAGGGAGAAGCAGGCTCCCTGCTGAGCAGAGAGCCTGATATGGGTCCTCGATCCCAGGACCCTGAGATCATGACCTGAGCCAAAGGCAGAGGCTTAACCCACTGAGCCACCCAGGCGCCCCTATTCTGCACAACTCTGAAGTTAAGGACAGTGCTTCAAGATTCTTATAAATAGGTTTACATATAAATTATCCAAAGCATGCCACATGAGAGTGTCAGAATTTTAAACCAGATGGGACGACAGGCGTGACCCAGGACTGCCCCAGATATAGGGGATGTATGGTCATTCTAGTGGGATGTATGGTCATTCTAGGGGGATGTTTGGTCATTCTAGGGAGATGTGCGGTCATTCTAGGGGGAGGTATGGTCATTCTAGGGGGATGTGCGGTCATTCTAGGGGGATGTGCGGTCATTCTAGGGGGAGGTATGGTCATTCTAGGGGGATGTGCGGTCATTCTAGGGGGATGTGCGGTCGTTCTAGGGGGATGTGCGGTCATTCTAGGTGTAAAGCTCAGCAGTGTCATCCCATAAACCAGAACTGAACAGGATGAGATGCTACGTCACCGGAAGGCCATCTGGGCTGGCCTTCAGTGCTTCTCATTGGCTTCTTATCTTAGTCACACAGCACTGTCCCCGGACGGACTCCTCTGCCATGAGTACCAGCATTTACTCCTCTAGTCATTTGTTTAAAAGTTCAACTATTGTGCAAATTCCAGGTAACTCCTGACTCCCTGGTTGTCTGGTCGTTTTCCTTGGGTTCCGCCATCTTACCTTTCCCAGAACTCTTTCTGCTACCCAAAATTTTAATTAACACAACTCCGTGTTTGTCTCACCATCATTCTTCATTTCTCTCCTCTCCTTCCTACCCTCCCTGGCTTTGTTTGCTTGCTCGCTTGCTCTCATGTACCTTTCTTCTTCTGAGGCTTGGGTCCAAAGCTATCAGTGACCCTATTGTTCTGTTTCCTGTTAGTTAACCTCTGAGCCTTCATAAATTAAATTTGATAAAGTATCTTGATTAACAAAGGAAATGCACAAGTCACAGTAAAAGGGGAACACAAATGTTAAATATATTTGAGGACCCGTCTATCTATCACATCACCTCTATAAAGATCCGGGAGAAATACGGTGTAACTACAAATGCATTCAGTTACTACACCCCACAAAAATAAACTTTTCTTACAAGTATTATATTTCTTTAACAGAAGTTTTTAAAGATACAAATTGTCTTTTTGATACAAAGTAAGTACTTTGTGAATTCTTGTTGGAATGAGAACACACCTGGGCTTTACGGCAGGATTCTGTGTGATTTGCCAAGTGTTGGAGAAAATTCAACCTGAAGGGGCTAACACCTGGGAGGGTCTCAGTTCTTCCTATTCCTAGAATATTTCCAAGAGATACAAATCTCTGAGTGCATGGTTTTATGTCAGCAAACAGGACTATAGGAGACAGGGAAGAAAAGTTTCTGGAGTATTTTGTTGGGAGGTCACAGAATAAGATCTTTTCCCACTGTGGGAAAATGAAAAACAGTCACAAAGGGAAGAGCATGGTAGCGTAATGTTTAAAACACAGGTTTGAACACATTTCCTTTTAAAGGAACTAAAACCGAGAGCATTAGAAACCTCTGTGCCATTCTTCCTAGAAAATGTTTCTCTGCGGTAGTTTCCTTAGAACAGGGAATCTGTTCTGGTTCTTGTTGTAAAAATCCTGGAGAAGCTTGAAAACAGCAATGGAGACAGGAAACAGAGTTCAATTTGTGGAAAGAAAAACCAGTCACTGAAAATGCAGCTCCCTCTGAAGATTCCCAAAACACGGAGGCTGGATAATAGAGAAGCCTAGAGATGGGTTAGTGGAATGTGGGGTGCCACTGACCAAGTTGGGGGGTTTTGAGTCTGTAGGCTTTTTTCTATCTTTTCACACAAATTCTCTCCCCCAAAATGCCCCCAACGTCTTCTCATGTTATTTAAGACAAGTTTCAGAATCAAGTTCATAGACATCCACCAGAAGTGATTTAGCCCAGACTAGCAGAGACCTAGAAGAATTTTGAATTCTAGGACAGTTTGGACACCAGTAAAGAATCTGAATGAGCCTAGACTTTTCCTGCCTTAGATTTCCATGAAGAGAGCAAGGATAATATTTTTTTTCTATATATCTCTTTGACGAAATGAATTTCTTAGCGTGGGTGAGTTGATGGTCGGTTCCTGAGGCATACTGACTTGTTCTTTGTAGCTTCTGATGGGGAGATGGTTGAATGATGCACGTCTGTCATACTGGGAGCACGAGCTGGACCTTGCTGTTGGGGGGCGGGCGTTGGAGATGACAGAGTGGGCTGAGGAAATTCTAGAGCTACAGCGTCACAGACGGCTAGCTGGATATGTTAAGAGGTTTCCAGAATTGTGCTGCAGCTGCTAGGCAGCCAGGACAGCCCAAGAACCTCGGAGACTCCTGACAGAGAACAGGAACAGGCTTCAGTGTCCCCTTGATAACCGATACCACAGTGTCCAGGTCCAAGGGGGCAGCCACATGGGAGTCCTTGTCTGTAGCTCTAACCCCCAGTTCGAATGTTTCCCTCAAGTTCACGTGCTGTGTGATAAGGTGGTGAAGGCCTTACTCCAGCTCGCCTTGGAGGCTCAGCAGCGGGGCTGTGAGACCGGATCTCTCACAGCGCCCACTCTCTGCATTTGGTGGCATCAATTTCTTGATGCTCCTCAGCTTGTTGTCCCTTTTCCTATGTCTGGTTAGTTGGAAGGTTGTGGAAATTTGCAGGACTAAGCCACTGGACTAGCAAGAGGAGCCGAGGAGGCAAACAGAGCTGAGAATACCCTGTTCTGCTTTGCCCCATCATGCTGCCTCACGCGGGGCTGACTCTACCTGGAGGACAGAACTTCCTTTTCTTTGCACAAAGTCACCACACAGTCCGGCAGCAGCATGGCTGAGGCATCTGGGGTTCCCTGACCCAGTACTTCTGATTCTACTGCAAAGGCCCAAGTTAGATGTCCCTGAAAGGCCAGCCTTCCCATCTTTCCTCGTTCCCTCAGTGGACACCATGGAAAGGGATACCTACAGCATCCTCTTCATCACCTGTTTTGGAGATCATAACTTTATTGGCCACTTATCCTGTTCGGGGGAGGGGGAGTAAAATACCCTCTTGTCTTTAGTAATAGTTGGGTTACCAAGCTGTTTGTTATTGTTGTAATTTTTACATAGTTTCTTTCCAATAGGGTATTAATCCTGAGAAAGCACAACCTTTGACAACCTCCTCTATAGATGATGGGCCTGCCTTTTTTTTTTTTTTTAAGATTTATTCATCCAATCCAGAGAGAGGGAGAGAGAGTAGGGGGAGGGCTAGGCGAGGCAGAGAGAGAGGGAGAGAGGGAGAGAGTGGTGGGGGGGAGAGGAAGCCAAGCCGATTCTTCAACAAGGGTGGAGCCCCGGGCAGGACCAAGGTGGGGTCCACACAGTCCAATGCAGGGCTGACCCCGAAACCTGAGATCACCACCCTAAGATCTCGATCCCAGTGGAAACCAAGAGTCCAGCGCCCACTCACGCGCCCCAGTGATGGACCCAGGTTTAAAGGTTATCTGGGTTCACTTCGAGCTCCTTAAGAAGACAGAAATCAGAATTGTGGGAGGACACCGAGTGGTGATAAGTGCATGGTGGCTTCCTCCAGCCGTCCTGGGGGGCGAGGAGCTCCAGGCCCTGGAGAGGAATCTGTGTCACACAACACCCTTTCCGCCGGGCTGCGTCCGAGTTAGGATGGTGATGTTGACTGTGTGTTTTTCCCCAAAGAAAAGCCTTAATTAACATCAGCAAGCATGACGCCACCCCGTGACGGAGTGAGAAGTTCTGGGAATTCTGGCTGGGGTGGAGGCAAAGAATGAAGTCCATGAGGTCGCAGAATTTCCCCACAAGCCCTCTTTTTCAAATAGCTATTATTAGGCACCTGGATGAAACCCCATGGAGGGTAGTTTCTCCTCTCCACAAGCGTGTTCTCTGGCTGAAGAGCTGATCCCCTGCCCTGAAATCACTACTGCACGGGCGTCGCTTGACCCAGGGAGCGTGTCCACTCCCGGTCAGCGTGGAGGATTCCCTTCCCTCTCAGGTTCAGAGCATCGGGCTGAAGGACGTCTGCGGCAGTGGGATGGGACCTAATCATCCAGGCACATCTGAGACGCGGACAGTTTCAAGGAAGACACAGAATACTGGAACAGAGTTTTTTCGAGACAACGTACAAGATGCAGGCTTCATCCTTACAGATCTGCAACGCCAAGGCATCCGAAAAGACCAGCTTAGAAGCTGCGAGGTGAAGGGGACGGAGAGGAGAAAATGGAGGCTGGAGCTGGGTGCAAGGTCTGGAATTCACTTGTTTCTCCAAGTTCTGAACCGGGATTTGTAACCTGTAAAGGCACAAATTCAGTTTTTAACCAAAAAAAAAAAAAAAAGCAAGGCTTCCTATTTGAGCAACAGAATGACTACATATTATGAGAATTCTTGGAAATACTAATTTCCACTTATACCAGGGAGCCATCTGGAAGGAACTATATATAATAAGTGCTCAGTGTTAACTATTGTTCCTTAAGAGAAATCTGTTAGGGAGATACCATTATAAACCCTGTTTTACAGGTGGGGAAACTGAATTTTAACCCAAGGTATTGGACTTCAAATCTCACTGTTTTAACGTCTATGCCTCTTTAAATGATTAAATTAAACTCTTTACATGAAAAACTTACTATGCCTCCTTCTTCCAGATTTGTCGCTTTAATTTACATCCTAAGTTTTTTGTGTTGTGGGTTTTGCAGCAACGGTAGCCCAGGTGTCAGTATCTGACCACACAGGTCTTCTCTGTCGCTACACGTTTACACTGACCTGATGAGGTAAAAATTATTTGTGACTTTCTTCGTTATAGTTTAATATACATATGTATATTATGTCTATGACATATGTGATTGCATATACATTAGGAATTTATATACGATACAATTTTTTAAAAGATTTTATTTATTTCAGAGAAAGAGAAAGTGCACACGAGTGGGGGAGGGGCAGAAGGAAAAAGAGACTCCCCACTGGGCAGGGAGCCCAATGCAGGTCTTAAGGCTCCCAGCACCTGAGATCATGACCAAGTCAGACTGAGCCGCCCAGGCACCCCCAATATAATTGATGCTGGGTGTAGTTCATTTAACTATGACTTCCATTTCAGAATAATACAAGGGTGCTCAGAAATAATTGCGATGGGGCTCCTGGGTGGCTCAGTTGGTTAAGTGCCTTCAGCTCAGGTCCTGATCCTGGGGATCCTAGCATTGAGCCCCTGCATCGGGCTCCCTGCTCAGTAGGGAGTCTTGTCCTCCCCATCCCTATGCCTCACCCATCTGGTGCTCTCTCTCTCTCTTGCTCTCTCTCAAATAAATAAATAAAATCTTTTTTTAAAAAAGCAGTATCTGTAATGAAAGACAGGCATTGGTAAGGTCAAGTCCACTGGGCTGGTGGAAAGAGAAAAGCTTTTAAAAAGACTTCTATTCAGATTCTGGGTCCAGGGGAGGGTGCGACTGGGATCAATCACCCATTTCTTTGAGTCTCGACTTCTTTATCTATAAAGTGCAGATAGCAATTACCGTAATACCTGACCGAGGGCCGTTCTGAATAGGAAGGATAGCCCATGTAAAACTTTTCCGCCCAGCATACAGTAAGTGCTGAAGAGTGGCAGCCACTACAACCGAAGTGAGGGGCAGATACTTCACAGTGTTCTGTCAGGCAAGGTGCTGTATAGTCCCTGCCTGACTGATGCCCAGTCAAGAGCACATTTCATTGAGCCCAAGTTGTATGATTGTTCTAGGTGCCTCCAAGGAAGGAAAAAAAAAACTATTTGCAATTATGCCACAGCTATAAATAGAAAGGCAGATCCCAACTTCAGGTATGTCAAACGTGAACATTTTCACATTAGAATCAAAACCTTTTTCTGTCCTCTTTCTTATTTAACTAGTAAGGAGTCTATGATCCCCAGAATTTGGGATTTTCCTTGGCTATTCTTTTTCCCTAGGGTCTCCTACTCCTTGGCTAGAAGGGGTTAACAATAAGCACTGTAAGTTTTTTTTTTTTTTAAGATTTTATTTTATTTATTTGACAGAGAGAGAGATCACAAGCAGGCAGAGAGGCAGGCAGAGAGAGAGGAGGAAGCAGGCTCCCTGCAGAGCAGAGAGCCCAGATGCGGGGCTCCATCCCAGGACCCTGGGATCGTGACCCGAGCGGAAGGCAGAGGCTTTAACCCACTGAGCCACCCAGGCGCCCCCAAAAGGAACAACCTATTGATAAATGCAATGACATTAGATGATTAGATTATGTTAACTGAAATAAATTAATTCCAAAAGGTGACAAACGGTGCGGTTCCAGTTTTTATTTTTATTTATTTTTAAAAGGATGTTTTAAGGATTTACTTTAGAGAGAGAGCAAGACAGGAGAGAGTGGGATGGGGGTGCTGGCGTGGAGAAGGAGAGGGTCTTTGGCAGACTCTGCAGGGAGTGGAACCCGACGGGTGGCTTGATCTCACTACCCTGAGACCACAACCCTGAAATCACGATCTGAGCCAAAACCGGAGAGTTGGACGCTTAACTGACTGTGCCACGGGGGCACCTGTGTATGACATGCTTTAAATGACAAATTATAGAGATGAACAGGGCTATAGTTTCCAGGGGGTTAGGAAAGGAAGGAACGAGCGAGGAAAAAGAAAAAAAAAAGAAAGAAAGAAAAAAAAGGACAACAGAGGAACCTCTGTGTTGATGAAACTCTTCTATTTTGACAATATCAATGTCAATTTTCTAGTTGTAATACTGTACCATAGTTTTGCAAATGTCACCATTGGGAATACAAAATCTCTTTGTATTATTTTTCACATATATTCTCCCATATGAATCCATAGTTATCAAAATTTAAAAAGTTTAGGGGCATCTGGGTGGCTCAGTTCATTAAGCGTCAGCCTTCAGCTCAGGTCATGATCTCAGGATCCTGGAATCAAGCTCCACATTGGGCACCCTGCTTAGCAGGGGAGTCTGCTTCTCCCTCTCTCTCAAATAAAATCTTTTTTTAGAAAAATTAAAAAGTTTAATTTCAAAATCTGGCTTCCGCAATGCCATACAGAGATCCAAAGGCTTAATTCTAAATTCAATAGAGCTCAACACTTGGCTTTTGTGTCTTTTAAGGTTGTAAAAGGTAATTTGCAAGTTCATAGAAGCCACGGAGTGATTACCATGAAAGAGACAAGAGATAACAAATGTTGGTGTGTGAGTGACAGGAGGCTTTCTTAGGGACTCAATTTGGGGAATTAACAATACTGTCTCCCAGCCCCTGAACACAGTGTCTTTTCACTTAGTTCAATCTTGCCTAATTTCCTTAGAAGCTCTTTCATTTCTGTAAGGTCACTAGTAATACTCCCTCTTTTATTACTGATTTTAATAATTTGATACTTTTTCTTGATCAGCCTAGCTGAAGATTTGGCAAGTGTGTTGATCTTTTCAAAGACCCCACTTTGGGTTTTGTTGAATTTTATCTATTGTTCCTCTATTCTCTATTTGGTGACCTCTGCTTTAATCTTTATTTCCTTCTTTCTGCCTGTTGGGTTTAGTTTGCTTGTCTTTTTTTGGTGTCTTGAGGTGAAAATTTAGGTTATCAATTGGTGGGGGTTTTTTGTTTTTTTTTTTTAATTGGGTTTTCTGTGTAACTTTTATACTATCACGATTCCCCTTTATTTCTCCCATCTCAGTGTGAATTGAAGTGCTTAGAATTCTTACTCTTATAGGAGATAAGTGAATACAAAAAATAAAAAACTTCTTCCTAATTACCTAAGGTGTTCAGTCTAGTATTTAGGTTCATACCATTTAGTGATACATCTGTATGGCCTTAGAATTAATGGCAAGGTCATCTGACCACAGGCACTTCGTATAAACAGGAACTAATGAAGACTGGGAAGAAGTTCAAACTAAAAATACCAAGTGCTGAGGCACCTGGGTGGCTTAGTCGGTTAAGCATCCGCCTTCAACTCAGGTCATGATCTCAGGGTCCTGGTATAGAGCCCCGCATCGGGCTCCCTGCTCCGCGGGTAGTCTGCTTCTCCCTCTCCCTCTGCAGCTCACCCTGCTTATGCTCACTTTCTCTCTCTCTGTCAAATAAATACATAACATCTTTTAAAAAAAGAAAAAGAAAGAAATGTTAAGTTTCCCTGAGAACAAATTTATGTAATGTCAAAGATGGTAGAAAGGCCAAATAAAATAAAGGTAGAGAACAGGAAATGTTCCCACAAAATAATCTCCTAGATCTCATCAAATGCTCAGGACACTATTTATTCCATCTTCCCTAGCAAGTACATGTTATTAATATAGCTGGTATATTACTTGGATAAACAAACAAACATCGTAATTTAAAAAATAATAGCAAAGCAGAAATCAAATATTCGAAACAAGTTTTTGGCTATGCTGTTTATTTCACTTAGGACACTCAGTGGACAATAAATCGGTTACTTAAAAGTCATTTCAATTAGGAATCTCTTTAGTCCTTCATCAATTATTTCAAGTGTTCTGGTCTCAAACACATTCCTTTCTTCCACGAACTTCTGAAAGAGGTAAGTGCCTCCACCTACACCAAAATAATGTGCTTTGCTTGCTAAAAGCACCCGTCCGTTCTTATCTAACAATCCAAGGAATGTCTGGTGCAAAGTACTGTAATAATCGGGATTGTAAATGGTTTCTGAGGTGAGAATGAGATCATATTTTTCAAAGAAGGTTTCACTACTTAGTATAAGCTTACAAAACTCAGACCACTCCCCTGAAAATAACCGGCATTTACATAATTCTTGTGCTATCTTTGATTTCCTGCGTCGTTTCACATCGGGTTCATTTACGTCATTTCCTTCATCTTCCACAGTAAAGTTAGCCACTACATTAGGTAAGGTCACTTCATCAATCACCGTACTGTTATAATCTTGAAAATGAATTTCTCGGGCCCCTCCCTTGAATGCCGCTATACCCAGCAACCCGGATCCACAGCCAAGATCCAACACTTTCTTCCCAGCAAATTTTACCTGGGCCTTTGTGAAATAAGCCAGTAGGTCAAAGGTACACTCCCAGATTTTTAAGCCTCCTTCATAAACCCCAGAAATCAGATCGGAGTGAGAAGAAATGCTTTGTGACACTATGTTTTCTCCAGCGACGTTCTCTTTCAACAAGATGGTTTTCACGACGGATACATTAACATGCTGGGGACCTGGTAATGTTTCCACGACTTTGTTTTCTAGCACTTTCGTTACGTCTTCGGGCACAGGATGCTCTCTGGCCACTCTCACGCCGCGATGTTTCTCATGTGGCTCCAGGTTGCCTGAGCTGTTTGCGGCAGGGACTGAGCCGTTTGTGTCTTGAGAGGGAGCTGCGCTGCCCACTGGCTTATGCTCCCACAAATGATCCTGAGGCCACTCAAGCTGCTCTGTAGAACGTTTTCTGCCCCTACGTCGACCTTTTTCACTTTCTGAGACTGAAGACTCTTTGGAGGAATCCAGGGCCAAAGCTCCATCTCCACGGGGTGTGGATTCACTTTCCAGAAGGTTTTCTACAGTAAAATTAAACTGAAAAGTCATCCTCGCAGGAAAGGCGCACAGTCCTTCAACTCCACGGAGGATTCGACTTCTGGGTGGAACTGATGACACACACATAAACCTGCTTCAGTTTTCGTTACCTTTGTTGGGATCAGTTTTCCCTCAGCTGCTTACAGTTACGCAGACTGAGAGATGCTTCCACACGCCTTCTTACAGGTCTTCTCTCTTTCAAATTAGCTCTGGAGAAAAAAAAGAGAATTGTTACTAAAAAGCAAAATGAGGGGCACCTGGCCAGTTGGCCCAGCATGTGACCCTGGATCTTGGCGTTCAAGCCCCACATCGAGCACGGAGCTTTTTAAAAAATAAATAAAATAAAGTGGTTTTTTTTTTAAGAAGGTAAAATGACATATTTCACTAAAACGTAACATTACACAGCCCCGCCCCCCCCCCCCCCCCCCCCCCCCGCTTTTCTGTAAAAGCCGTGAAGGGAGACGGACGTAAAGGGAAACGCACCCCCAGGCCTCACACACGAGGGCACAACAGGGCGGCAACTCGGACAAACACGAAGGCCCACAGCGGCCGGCGGGAAAGACAAGCCTGACCTCGTCCTCACCGCCGAGGTCCTGCCGCGACGCCTCGACCTCCGCAAGCCGCCGGGATCTCTCCACCTCGGGCCGCGTCCGCCGCCCGGGACCTTGGCCACGCGCCCCGCGAAGACCCGCAGCGCCGACGCCCGCAGCGGGAGGACTCGGGAGCCGCCCGCGAAGGCCGGTTCGGCTGCGGAGAAACTAAACGCGGCCCGACCGGAGAGTCGCTACACGCGGAGCCGCTTCCCCGAGGCTGCGGGCGGCACTGGGCACGCGGGGCGCCCCGGCGCCGTCCGCTCCCGCCCAGCCCGGCCGGCGGCGTCGTCACGTCGGGACCGCGGACCTTCCCGGGGGGTCGCACGGGGCGGTGGGCGACACGTGCCTGTTTCTACCCACACCCCCCGCGCCCCGGGGCTCGGATTCGTTTCTGGCCTCACGTCCCAGGTGGCCCGGGAGCCCAGAAGTCGCAGGAACAGGCGGTGGCAAGTCTGGGGGCTTCCGCCTGCACCCCCCAAAGCGCGTCAGGGCGGCGCGTCAGCGACCCGGACCTGAGAACGCTCGCGGCCCGAGAAGGTCCGGGCAGCCCGCGCGGACAGTCCGCGCGCCACGCCGGGCCCTCCCTCGGGAAGCGGAGCGCGCACCGGCGAGGCGAGTCCTCCGCGGGCCAAACAGGCGCGGCTCGAGCGTCCCGGGAGCGCCGCCCGCCCCCTCTCTATGGTCCTGGCGCCCGCGAGAGCTCGCAAGGCCTGCCGGGAGCTTCCGGTCTGGGCGGTGGCGGGCCGGCTCGAAGCTGCGCGCGGGGAGGCATGTCGGAGGGACGCGCGGCGCCGCTGGAGGAGTTGAGGAGCTGGCCCGAGGAGCTGTGCCGCCGGGAGCTGCCGTCCGTCCTGCCGCGGCTCCTCATATCCTTCCCGGGCCCTCGCCCCCACGGAGGAGGAGCGCGGGCCTCGCGGCTTCACTCTGGCCGCGGCGCGCTGGCGGCCGGGGGGGCCGCTTCTGAGGTCTGAACCCTCGCTGGTCGCGGGTGGACGGAGGAGCCGCCGAGGCCGAGGAGGGGGCGGGGGAAGCGCGGGCGCCGGGAGCGCGGGCGGGTTCGCGCCGGTGGCCGCCCGGCGGGGTCCGAGCCTGTGGCGTCTCGTCCATTCCCTGTGCCGCTGAGTCCTCGGTGGCCGCCCGGCACGTGCAGTCGGGGCGGACGCGTTCGCCGGGGCAGCGCGGGGGACGGCTACGGGCCTGACCGGTCCGCTGAGTGAGGGGCAGACGAGCCCTGCCCGCTGCTGAGGCGGAGACGGCCGAGCGCTGGGTCGAGACGCTGCGACCGTGCGGGCCCCGCAGCGCTGCGGGCACCGACGCGCGCGGACGTGCCTGGCGCCGGGGGCGTGAGCGGCTCAGGGAACGCGCGCGCCGTCCTCTTCCCGGGGCCCTTCCCGTCGTGGCCGTCGAGGAGGAGCTGCTGCCGCGCAGGTGGCTCGCCTGCTGCGTCCGGGGGGCTGGCCGCCTCGGCCGCCCGAAGCCGCCCGGTTAGTCTCGCTGTGGGCGCCCGGAAGCCGGCCCTCCGGCAGCCCAGCCGGGAGCCCGCCTTCAGCACGAAGCTGCGCGTGAAGGAAGAACGACCTTCAGTCCGGGGAGCGTCGGATTCTCCCAGCCGCGGGCAGACGCACGCGCCGCCTCGGGGACACGTTCTCGCGTCGCGTGGGCGCGGCCCCGCCGAGCTGCACAGCGTTTCTTGGACGTCGCGCAGGCTCAGAGCCGCGGTCCTCGACGACTGACTGGGAGAGCGCGTAGCCGTCCGCCCGCTCCGAACCTGCTGGGCAGTGGTCCAGGCCACGCGGGGCGGAGCGCGGGTCCTCTCTGCCCTTCGGGCTGTGCGGCCTTCAGTAGCTGCGGGTCCGCGTTCCCGCTCGGTTCTGCACCTCAGACCGCCTGCAGGGCAGCCTAAACCTCTTCTTCCCCCAGTCTTGTCTTTTGTCTTTTTTTTTTTTCTAAGATTTTATTTATTTCACAGACACAACGAGAGAGGGCGCACCAGCAGGGGAGTGGGAGAGGGAGAAGCAGGCTTCCCGCAGAGCAGGGAGCCCGATGCGGGGCTCGATCCCAGCTCCCTGGGACCATGAGCTGAGCCAAAGGCAGACCCTTAACCACGGAGGCACCCAGGCGCCCCAACCCGCCAGTTTTCAAGAAGGATAAGTTTTTAATTATAGTCACATCACACAAACATTATTTTCATATTTTGCCTTTTACATATTTTCCAGTCATTACCTGCATGTCTGCATAATCATAAATTAGGTTTAATTTTGGAAGGGGCGAGAGTTTTTTTGACCTTTGCTGAAAATTTTCTGTAAGGCAAATTCAACCCCCTCCAAATAAGTAAAACGAGTTAATGACTGCCTCATTTTGATTGCTGCTGTGAAATTAACGTGTGCAAAGTAAGCTGTCAGAAGAATCAGTGCTTGTGTTAGTGTTCTGGAGTTATGATCTGTTCACTTTTCTTGCTGACATCCTTTAATATTTATTTTATAATAAGAACTTCTTATAATTCTTAATGCTGTACAAGTGTACAGTTTATAGTGGGATTACCGCAACTTTTGTAATGGAGGTAGGAAAACTTACTATCAGATTTATGTGTCTGCTATGTGCAGGAGAATTCCAGTCTGACAAGCTTTTTAAGAGTCACACAAGTAACATGAAAAGAAGAAAGTGTTGAGTGACTTTATACAGGTGCAAATAAAATACTGGAGAGGTTCAGAGGAGGAGGAAATTCCTTTTCTGTTTTAGAAACCAGAAATCCGTGGGTTGTTACAGTAGTTTCTCTGTCAAAAGCATGTCAGTTACACATAGTTTGAAAAGACAATTTTATCCCCTGCTCAGTTTTGAAAGTATTTCCTTGAAGTACTTTCATTATATTATAGTTTGTTTACCTAAGAACATTAAATTTTTAAAAGTAAAATTAAGTAATTTGAATTTGAATTTAATTGCAATTTCTTACTGAATATTGCCTGAACTTCAAGAAGGCTGCTTTGTAGATTTATTCTTAGCAGTGAATATCTTATTACTGTGATACTGTTACCTTCCTTAATTTTTTTACTCTATGTATCAGCATTCTGACGATTGGATTGAGCATATTCGTAAGTAAAATTATCTTAATTGTTTACTTTGATGCCATTAAAAACTGAGTCCTTCATATCTCAGTACAGTTTCATACTCCCTTTAAAGATTTTATTTATTAAAAAAAAAAAGATTTTATTTATTTGACAGAGATCACAGGTAGGCAGAGAGGTGGGCAGAGAGGGGGTGGGGGGGGGGAAGCAGGCTCCCCGCTGAGCAGAGAGCCCGATTCGGGGCTCGATCCCAGGACCCTGGGATCATGACCTGAGCCAAAGGCAGAGCCTTTAACCCACTGAGCCACCCAGGTGCTCCCATACTCCCTTTAAATGTATTCTAGTGGTTAGTGTTACAGCCTCTAAATTTCAGTGGCTTAAAATGACCAAATTCCTTCAAATTTTATTTCGGATGGGTATCTGAACTGTTGATAATGTCCATATTATGAGCACATTGAAATTTTAAATGTTGGTTGTTAAACTGGTTAGACTTGCATAAAACCTCATTTGCTGTCTGCTTTCAGGTTGACTTTCTCATCTTGTCTGTGTCCTTTAATCTTACTTGGCTTATTTATTTACTTATTTAGTTAGGAGAAGAGATGAATTAAAGACCAGACTACACAGTTTACTCATATTTTGAGTTAGCTTATGCTATTTACACTTCACTCTGGTTGTGGATATTTATGATTTTCAATCTGTGTTGCCTGTTGGGTTTAGTTTTTTTAAATAATTTTTTTATCCTGAGTATATATATTTCTACAGTGAATATTTGTACATGTTCATTGTAGAAAATTTGAAACATGCAGAAAATCAGAAAAGATAATGAAATATCCATTAATATGAAATGGTTAAGATTTTGGTATAGAACATTTTCATTTTGATTCTATACATTCTTGCCAGGCTATTATTCTTTGTATATACATGTGTATATTGAGATTGGGATTATACTATTTTGGAAGCTTGATCATTTAACCTTAAAGTATTGTGAATATTTTTTCATGGTTTTAAATGATCTCTAATAGTGATTATAATGATAGCAAATTCTATTCAGTAGATGTACCCACACCCTTTAAGTGGTCCACAAAGACTGGACATACAGATTTTTTTTTTTGAGTTTTTGTTTTCTTGTTATTATTTTAGATACTTAATAGTTTGTTTACATAGGGGTGCCTGGGTGGCTCAGTCGGTTAAGTGTTTGCCTTTGGCTCAGGTCATAATCTCCGGGCCCTGGGATCGAGTCCTGTGTCAGGCTCCTTGCTCAAGAGGAGTCTGCTTCTTTCTCTTCCTCTTCCTCTCCTCCCCCCACCCCACTCGTGTGTGTGTGTGTGTGTGTGTGTGTGAAATAAATTTTTTAAAAAGATTATTTACTTACTTGTCAGAGAGAGAGAGCACACAAGCAGGGGGAGTGCCAGGCAGAGAGAGAAGCAGGTTACCCGCTGAGTAAGGAGCTGGATGCTGGGCTCCATCCCAGGGTCCCAGGATCGTGACCTGGGCCAAAGGCAGACACCCAACTGACTGAGCCACCCACATGTTCCAATAAAATCTTTTAATAAACATAGTTTTTCTACATAGAAAATGGCATTTTTGAAACTACAAACCTTCAGATTGGTAGTACTTACATATTCTTGCAGTTGGGAAAGGGGTGGTGATCTTTGTTGGCCCACGTGACTTAGAAATATGTTACTATTTTGCTTTATAGAAATTCTGAAAGTTATTGTGGAAATGTTTTTACCTCATGTGAACCACCTGACACTGGAAGAGACTTTCTTCTCACAAGTGCTGCCGAAGGTGGAGTACTATGAGTCATCTACGTGTTCTAAGGCTGTTTAAATCTATGCTCAGTTTTAAATCATTTGTTCTTAACTTTGGCTCCTTTTTTTTTTTTTTACTGTATCAGACATATTTGATATACAAATAATTTAGTAAGAAATAGATCTCAGGTGAGAACATAATGGTATTAGTGTGATCATGAGGTGATTAAAAACTATTCTCATTTTAAGTAGCATAGATCCTTTAATTGAATTTATATTATTTGTAGGTAATTTAAAGTGCTTCTGTATTTAATTGAATTAAAATAAACAATAAATATTTGGGATGAGTAATGAAGTTAGCTAAGATCTTCTCTGTAGAGTTTATTAATAATTGTTAAATTTTGTTGTCTAGAAAAATGGGTCTAATTTTTAAAAAAGATTTATATATTTATTTTAGAGAGAGAAGGCAGGAGAGAGCATGGGGGAGGAGCACAGGGAGAAGGAGAAAGAATCCCAAGCAGATTCCCTAGGGAGTACGAAGACCTATGCAGGGCTAGATCTCACAACCCTGAGACCAGGACCTGAGCTGAAACCAAGAGTTTGACATTCAACTGACTGAGCCACCTAGGCTCCCCTGGAGCCAAATTTTATTGAAGAAGTCTTAGAATAAAAAAAAAGGCTGGAATGGTGGTAAAATCAAATAACCAAGAAAAGACATTAAGTTCAGCAACTGTTATTTTACCTTTTACTCTATTTCCTGTTACCTTTTAGATACATAATAGTATATTTTTTCTCTGAAAAGCACAGGCATTTTTTTAATTGAAGGAATTAAAGGAATTTTGGTGCCAAAAGTAAAACATTTTTTTAAAAGTTTTTCAACTTTAGCTTTGAAGCAGGTAATCATCAGAATTTCTATTACTCATATTCATTCTACTGTTCTCTATCTAAAAGTTTCTTAGAATTTGTTCTTGACTACCAGAAAAAGATCCAACTGTTATGTAGATTAAAATAAGGATGTTGAGTGTTAGCTTGCCTTTGGGAAAAAGTGTCCTATTAATTACATTGTGTTGTTATTCTTGCAATGTTTAGGCCATTTAAATTGTTTAGAAAAATCTGAGTATTGAGATCTTAGGGTAGCTAATTTCACAGACCAAAAAAAAAGAACTTAGTTCTTATGAGAGATGGTGGACTCTGAGAAACAAACTGAGGGTTTTAGAGGGGAGGGAGTGGGGGATGGGTTGGCCCTGTGGTGGTTATTAAGGAGGGCCTGTATTGCATGGAGCACTGGGTGTTATAGGTAAACAATAAATCTTGGAACAGTTCGTCAAAAGCTAACGATGTACTGTATGGTGACGAATATAACATTAAAAAAAAAAAAACCCGAAAAACAAAAAACTTAGTTCTAAGGTCACATATAGTACCTCTAACCCAGGAATGGTATTTTTAGTTGATCAAAACGGGAAACTATTTAGAATGCAAGGGAATAGGTAATTCAACACAAATTCATCATCACCCCCAGAAAATACACTTATAAATACTCATGTGAATGTCGATTGGTGAAGACCATCAACTTTTATTGTTTAGAGTAGCACTCACCTTTGTTATAGCACCAAAAAAATGAACTTTGGGTGATTTTTACATGGATGTTATTAAATAGATTCGAACCACAGAAATGGACAACAAATCAATTTCTGTCTGAAGTTTTTAAAAGATTGTGTTATATGACTGTTTTATAGAAAAACATATGCATTGTTTATTAAGTGCAGGTGTTAAGCTAGATAATATCGTGTGGCTATTACTAATAAAAAAAGTCTGATTTTTTTTTTCTTTAAAGATATGTCTTTCCTCTCTTGTGTTTTCTGTTACTCCTCTTTTAACATGCTTGCTTTTCCCAGACTGTGAAATTATTTGATGACATGATGTACGAGTTAACCAGTCAAGCCAGAGGACTGTCAAGCCATAATTTAGAAATCCAGACCACTCTAAGGAATATTTTACAGGTATGTCAAATTTATTAGAAAGGGTATGGGGGAAGACCTTGAACAGTGTAAGAATTTTTATACTGATATTAATTAGCTATATATCCTTTATGTAGTGGCCCACTGCTAGAATTAAATTTATAGACTTAAAGATATGAATGCAAAAAAATATTGTATTTTTTTATACAGTTTCATGCTGAATAAACACCAAACTTATATAAGACAAGTGATGAAGATAGCTTGCCCTACCTATAATTTCAAAACTTGTATGTAGAACACCTGCCATATGCTTTGATGTGTGGGTTAGGATTCTGACTTTTAAAAAACTAAATGGCTGGCCAGTTGTTCCAATATTTGTAGTTCTGATAGACTAAAGTTCAGTGAAGGAGGAATACAGGATCTATTTTGTTCACTGCTGTATTCCTAGTACCCAGCATGTTTGATAACTTTTTATGTTTGTGAACAAAAACATAGTGTGAATGAAATTCTCTCCTTATTTCCAGACAATGGTGCAGCTCTTAGCAGCTCTTACAGGATGTGTTCAGCATGTCTGTGCCACCCAGGACTCCATCATTCTAGAAAACATTCATAGTCTTCCCTCCTCCATCCTACATGTAATCAAAAGTACATTTGTACATTGTAAGGTGAGTATGAGTTTAAGTATACTTTAAATGGCCTGAAATCCACAGGCAAAAGGGCTGAGGAAAATAGTGTTGGACATAAGATTTTGCATGTTAGCCTGTATTACTGGAGTAGACTTTTCCATAGAACAAAGAACCACGTACAGTCATACTTAGTTTTATTGCACTCTGCAGATGCTGTTTTTTACAAGTCGTAGGCTTGTGGCAACCCTATGTCCAGCAAGTCTGTTGGTGCCATTTTTTCCAATAACATTTGCTTATTTCATGTCTCTTCTTCACATTCTGGTAATTTTGGAAATGTTTCAAACATTTTCATTATTCGTCATGGTGATCTGTGATCAGTGATTATGACTTGCTGAAAGCTCAGATGCTGGTTAGTATTTTTTAGCAATAAATATTTTTTAGTTAAGGTATATACACTTTTTTTCAACATAATGCTTTTGCACACTTAAACTGCAGAGGAATATAAACATAACTTTTATATGCACTGGGAGAACAGAAACTTTATTTAACTCATTTTATTGCAGTAGTCTGCAGTCGAACCTGAGCTATTTCTGAGGTGTGCCCGTATGTAAATATTTGTTTGAAAATAAGTGGTTATAAGGAAGTGATTAAAAATGGACTTTTGTGGTTTTGTTTTTTTTGTTTGTTTTGTTTTTCCTTTCTATAAAGAAAGAAGAGACACAGATTTGTGTTGAGTCACAGGAATCCTGAAATTGTTCTGTCATGGTATTGGTGGACCAGATGATTTCCTTAATGATTAGGTACCTATAAAAGGACGCCAGCCCTTTTGTAGTCCATGTCTACATTCCTGAGGCAGCTTTAAAGCATAAAAGCTGGCATAGGATTTGTGGGTCACTGGCAGTTTTGATACTGGTCTTCATTGGGTGAATCAAATCACTGGTTTAACTAATGCTTCTCTTTGGTGATAGGGTGTTAAAAGTCAGGTACTGACCGAACGTTACGTATCTCGCTTTTAGTTCTATATTTCCAAGGTCAGAGATCATGCTTTATACATGCCCGTGTTTCTTAAAGTACACGATACATAACGGATGGTTACTAAACATTTGTTTAATGAGTAAAGTGTAATTTAGGAGAAAGCACTAAAGTTATGTACAGTGATGGAATGAGTTAAAGTAAATTTGGCTCTTGAGCTTTTTTATGATTTGCTAATTCTCTCATTTTTATTTGTGATCAGGATAGTGAATCAGTCTATTCTGGGCATTTACACCTAGTTTCAGATCTTCTCCAGGCTCTTTTCAAGGAGGCCTATTGTCTTCAAAAGCAGCTAATGGAACTCCTGGATATGGTTTGCATGGACCCTTTAATAGATGAAAATGATGATATTTTGAATATGGTAATAGGTAAGTGAGAAAACTTCCTACTTAATATGTGACATATGCTGACTAAACTATATATCCATTAATTATTGAACCCAACATTGTTTCTAATGCTTCATGGTATTTTACTCAATATGTATAAAAAAATTTAAGTCCTACCTAATATATTTTTAATCTTCCAAATTTTAGAATTTATAAAATTGATACAGGATACCATAACAAATTTGTATATTCAGTTAATATTCACCATACGTGATTTTTCCACAGTGATTAACAAAAATAGTCATGCAACTTTATACTTTCTAAAGTAGTCCAGATTCTGAGGCAGGAGCTTTCAGAGTTTTTAAACCATAGTTCAGTAAGAAATGAAGTTTGCATTTCTTTCCAGAACATGTATAGTTGCGTATATATGGGTATGTTTGTGAATGTGTCTGTATATACCACATTTATTTATTATATGTAAAATAATACTTGTTTTACGTGTAATGTACTCTGTCATACTGTTGCATTTTTAAAGAATTGCTGATTGCTGCTTCATAATTTTATCACTCAGCAAGGCATTATAACCCAGAGTTTGAAGAACAGTAATGTATAAGGACAAAGATTTCATTCATAGCTTCTGTATAAAGAATTAAGTTGACTTTGTGCAGTATACCAGGTACCTCTTGCTCTGTAAAAAAAAAAAAAAAACACCCCCCAAATCTGTTAGGTTATAACAACTACTTTATTTATCCACAATTCTGTGAGTCAGAAGTTTAGGTTCGGCTCAGCTGGGACAGCTTTCTCTGGTCCACGTGGTACAACTGGCTCGCTCGTTCACGTTTTTGCAGTAACCACAGTCACATCTGGCTGTTGGCAGAGGCAGAAGCACTGAGCTGGCCACATGTGGCACATCATCCAGTAGACTAGCCTGGGTTCAGCCGCCTGACCACAGCCTCAGGGTCATCATCAGGAGAGGGCAAGCCCCAGTGGGCAGGAGCTTTTAGCTCTTTGCTGACCTCATAGTTACTGTTATCCTACTGACCAACGCATGTCATAAAGCTAAGTCCTGGAGCAGTGTGGAGTGGAACTATGGATTCAGAAGGGGAAGTCACTGACCATTTTTACAACTAAAATGAAAGAGTAGAAGCCTTTCATAAATACTGTGCAAATTTGCTCTAATTCCTTGTTTGGTATTTCCTTTGCAGCTTATTTTGTCGTTTTGGATTAGAATATCTACAGACTATTTCAGTTATAAGAGGGTACAACTTTTATTCTGCTGAACATTTCAGCTAATTTAGGTCATTTAATTTTATTTAGGTAGGTGTAAATATCAAAAATTAATTTTCTGTAGTTTGTAAAAACCATAAATCCAAAGTATGACACTTATTTTTAAAAAAAATTACTTTGAAAGGTTTTTTTCTAACTATAATACCTACTTTAACAGATGTCGAAATTGATCAGTAGATAGTTTTAAATATAGGAGAAACTCACCTGTATGGCATTTGAATGTCCTAAGAGTTCTCTTATCTTTTTTTGTAGTTATTCATTCGTTGTTGGATATCTGCTCTGTTATTTCCAGTATGGACCATGCGTTTCATGCCAATACTTGGAAATTTATAATTAAGTAAGTTTTCTTTCTTTATTTTTATTTTTTGTAATATATTTTCCATATCTAAAATCTTAATTATTCATAAGTTTTGTAGATTGCATTTAAAACATTTTGTACGGTGTGGATAAATAACATTTACTGACACCGCTGTCTTGATTAATCCAGATACTATACACGGAGCTCCCGAACCAAACTGGGCCTCTTTAATTGGCTACATCCAAAACTTAAAAAGTTCTACTTTGTTACTAATACTTTTTTTCTTTTTCAAGATATTATTTAAATTCAAGTCTGTTAACATATAGTGTATTACTCATTTCAGAGGTAGAATTTAGTGATTTATCACTTGCATGATGCCCAGTGCTCATAACAAGTGCCCTCCTTAGTGCCCATCCCCCACCCGCCTCCCCTCTAGCAACCCTCAGTTTATTCCCTAGGGTTAAGAGTCTCTTATGGTTTGCCTCCCACTAATACTTCTGAAATTGCCTACTGCTGCTGTTATTTAACCCACAAGGTGTTTTATTATCTAAGGCTTAGATAAATTAATAGTTGTAATTAGAGCTGAATATAATCCCCTTATTATATGCCTTTGAGTTGTTCAAGTTTAATTCCATTTATACAGTAATTTTAGCTAGAGCGTTATGAAAGGTTACCAGGGAGAATGCCCATAGTGTTCATCAGATTCCTGGGGGTGGGAGGAGGTGGATTTGAGGTATTAGAAAATGGCTACGAACTTCTGCTTTATACACATGCATAAAAAGTAAAGGTCAGTATAATATTTTTAGGTGTTAGATGTTTTTCTTGCACTGCCAGGAAGTCATTGTTGCCAATAAGTAATAGTGGAGAGGCCAGAAGTGTCAACCCAGAGCCGGTCTGCATGTGCTTGAATCTATTCTGAAATCACTCTTCCTGAACTCTTGGGCAATTTGGTTATCTTCTCTGAATCTCAATTTGCTCATCTGAAAATGGGAGTAATTAGAGCTTTCTTGGTGGGTATATTTTATTTTTTTTAATTTACTTTTTTGAGAGAGAGCAGAAACAAGGGGAAGGGGCAGAGGGAGAGGGAGAAGCAGATTTCCTGCTGAGCAGGGAGCCTGATGTGGGACTCAGATCCCAGGACCCCGAGATCATGACCTAAGTTGAAGGCAGACTTTGTGTGTGTGTATGTGTGTGTGTGTATGCATAATTTAATTTTACTTTTGCTCTGCTAACTCAAGGCAGACTCTTAACCAACTGAACCACCATTCTCCCTCTTGGTAGGTTTATAGTGAGAATTAATTGAGTTTATCAATAGGAAATCCCAAGAACTCTGCATGGCCCATAGCCCAGCGAATTGCCACATCACCGCCTTTACCATTGAGTGTCTTCTACTCTTGTTCTCTTCCAGTTCATTTGCTAGCCAGTGTTCAGTCTGATCTTTTGAAAATGTCAATTAGACCATGTCACTCTATTGCTTAAAATCCATCCTATTTTACTATGGGTTACAACATAATCCTCTCTGGCCTCTGCCTTCCTCCCCAGTCCATGTCTGCTGCTCTGTCCCTGTTCCTAGTTCCTCAAAATACCAAACTCTCCTACCCCAGGGCCTTCTCACCACCCTCCCTCTGCCTGGGACGCTCCTCCGCACCTTGCTGACTCCTGCTCATCTTTCCGTTCTCAGCTGACATGTTCCATCCTCATGATCGTGTTCTTTGATATTCCTACCCTGAGAATACGTTATTTTAAATCTCTCTACTGTAGCATCCTGGACTTCCCTACCTTAGCATTTATCACAGCTGTAATTGATTATTCTTAAAATTATTTAATGTTCTTTCTTGTGCTAGAGCAGAAGTTCCATGCAGACAGAGCAGAGATTATGTCTTCATTCACTTTTCCATCCCCAGGGCCTAGCAGAATACCTGGGACTTTTTAGTAAGAGTTCCACTAATATTGTAAAGGGGAAGTAAAAAAGTAGCCACTTAATAAGCTAACATGACAGCTTCAGAGGTATCATCAGCACGTCTCAGTTATGCCATGTCTAATATATATGACACATTGTGATTTTTACATGTTACTTCAAGTCATATTTTTATGGACCTGTGTTACTCGATGTGTTCCTTGTGATTGTGTTCTTTTCTTTTTATTCATTTAGGCAGAGCCTTAAGCACCAGTCGGTTATAAAAAATCAGCTGAAACACAAAGATATAATTGCCAGCTTGTGTGAAGACATTCTTTTCTCCTTCCATTCCTGTTTACAGTTAGCTGAGCAGATGACACAGTCAGAGTCACAGGTAAAATACGGTCTAACAGCATGTAACAGTAGCTCTTTATTCATTTGGCAGTTACTAAATCTCATTTGAATCTATGGATCAGTTTACCTAAAAGGGTTGCAATTTGTTGTTGTTGTTTTTTCCATCTAGGATTATTTACAGCCCATAATTATTTTTCACCCCAAACATTGCATTAGACTCCTACCTACTCTTACTCCCTCTAGAAACTAGCTGTCTCCTGCCTAGCCCCCCTTTTTATGTAATAACTGGTTGTCAAGGCATTCTCCTCAGAATCCTTTCATTCTTTTCTACCCTAGGTCAAAAATCTAACTCCTTGCTCTATGTTTATGTAAGATTGTCTGGTTCACCCACAGTTGGCCTGCTCTTCAGCAATCTGTTGGAACCTGTGGTGATGTGATATGTAACTGTGTGTGTGTATCAGTGTTCTCAGATTGATGTGTACTTACTACATTTATTTTGATTTCAGAAAGTTAGTGTTGAATTGGCATCCCATTTACAAAAGATACTGTATTATAAAATTTTATAAGAAGTTTACTGGCAATTAATAGTTCATTTTCTTATAACAATTTATACATAGTATCTTCTGTTCTCAGACTAGCTCTTTAAATTTTATTTAACTCATAATGGCCCTAAATTGTAGCATTAATAGTACTCAGGACCTAAGAGTTGTATATAATGATTTCAATGGGAAAATGAGTTAAATTTTTCTTCCCTAAAGTAACAGTAACCTTTCTTCCCATTGTGGACTTGCTAGCAGATATGGGTAATTCCTTTGCATCTGTGCTCGTCCCCAACCAGCTCCTGTGGGGGTGGATGTGTAAGGGTTCCTTCCTTTCTGAAACACTGGTCGTAATTTTTAGGGCAGAGGTGATATGAAAGGACTGACCCAAGGGGAAGATGGAATTTTGAAAAGGAGTTCGGAAGGAACTCAGGAGTAGGTTTAGGAAGGAGCTCACCTTTTCCTTCTTGCTTGTCTTTCTCTTATTTGTTCTCCCCTTACATCCTTTCTTTTCCCCTTTTCTTTTCCACCCCCACTTCCTGTTATCAAGTCCCCTTGCCATTTCCCCTCCCCTTTCTGTAAGGAGTTGGCTTTTGGCTGAGTATCTTGTGGCAGGGCAGGAAGGTTGTTCCTTCTTCACTTTAAGCCTGTACGTCTGTATTCTCAACCTTGACCTCCTTTTTTCCCAGTTTCCTTCTTGCTTAACCTGACCCCACAGACTTTCCAGCTGTGCTGGAGAGTAAGATCGGAAGAGATGCAGGACGGGAGACACATGGGGAGAGCCCAGGCAATAGTATAGTGGAAGAGAGAAGTCCTGGGGCTGCCTGACCAGGGTGGCTGTTTGCACATGTATTATCTAAGTTCAGCTTATATAATCACTTGAATGTGGAAATCAAAGAATTTACATTATAAACTTTCCTAACTCTTCATGCAAATGTTCATGTTTTTCCTTGTGAAAATGTGGGACTGGTGGAGAGACTAGCACTACTCACTGTCCATTGCCTGAAATGGACAAGATGGTCTCTTTGGTTTCTCCATTCTGAACTTTAAATTGTGAGCCGCAACGCCCTCTGCCGTTCACGATTGATGTTTATTGAGGAATCAAACCATTATCTTCCAAGCAGTTTTCTCACTTTGTTTTAAAAAAATCAAAATAAAACTTTTCAAAATAACGGCATATATGCTGATTATGCGAGCATACAGATGTACCGGCCCCTGTGTTCGGTTCCAAGACTTCCGTAAGAAATGACCACAAATTGCGTGCCTTAAAACAACAGGATGTATTCTCCCACAGTTCAGAGGATAGAAATCTGAAATGTCTCAGGAGGACTGTGTTCTTTTAAAGCTCTAGAGTAGAGTCTGCTCCATGCCATTCTGTAAGTTTCTGGTGTCCTTAGCATCCCTTGGCTTCCAGCTGGAGAACTCCATTCTCTGCCTTCATCATCATGTGCTGTTCTCTCCCTGAGTCTTCACACCATCTTCTTATAAGGACATCAGGCGTACAGAATTGGGGGTATACCCTACTCCAGTGTAGCTTCAGCCTACCTAATTATATCTGTAATGGCCCTGTTTGCAAATAAAGTCTCTAAAGTACCGGGGATTAAGGCTATAACATATCCTTTTGGGGGGATACAGTTCAACCTCTAACAGCTCTAAGATGGGCATTTATTCTCTATTAAGTCTTGAACATGGTTTCAGAAAGAGAATACTGTATTAGATTGTTTAATGTACAGTTTTTTCTTAAACTTTTTAATTAACATATAATATATTATTAGCCCCAAAGGTACAGGTCTGTGAATCGTCAGGCTTACACACGTCACAGCACTCACCATAGCACATTCCCTCCCCAATGTCTATAACCCAATCACCCTCTTCCTACCTCCCTCTCACAGGCAACCCTTAGTGTGTTTTGTGAGATTAAGAGTCTCTTATGGTTTGTCTTCCTCCTGATCCCATCTTGTTTCATTTTTTCCTTCCCTACCCCTCAAGCCCCCTGCCCTGCCTCTCAAATTCCTCATATCAGGGAGATCATATAATAATTGTCTTTCTCTGATTGACTTATTTTGCTCAGCATAATACCCTCAAGTTCCATCCACGTCATTGGAAGTGGCAAGATTTCATTTATTTATTTATTTATTATTGTAAAAAAGATTTTTATTTATTTATTTATTTGACACAGAGAGGGAGAGAGAGATCACATGTAGGCAGAGCAGCAGTCAGAGCAGAGAGCCTGATGTGGGGCTTGATCCCAGGACCCTGAGATGATGACCTCAGCTGAAGGCAGAGGCTTAACTCACTGAGCAACCCAGGTGCCCCTAGATTTCATTTCTTTTGATGGCTGCATAGTATTCCATTGTGTATATATACCACATCTTCTTTATCCATTCATCTGTTGATGGACATCTAGGTTCTTTCCATAGTTTGGCTATTGTGGACATTGCTGCTATAAACATTCGGGTGCACGTGCCCCTTCGGATCACTACATTCGTATCTTTAGGGTAAATACCCAGTGGTGCAATTGCTGGGTTGTAGAGTAGCTCTGTTTTCAACTTTTGAGGAACCTCCATGCTGTTTTCCAGAGTGGTTGCACCAGCTTGCATTCCCACCAACAGTGTAGGAGGGTTCCCCTTTCTCCACATCCTCTCCAACACTTGTTATTTCTTGTCTTGTTAATTTTGGCCATTCTGACTGGTGTGAGGTGATATCTCATTGTGGTTTTGATTTGTATTTCCCTGATGCCGAGTGGTGTGGAGCACTTTTTCATGTGTTTGTTGGCCATCTGGATGTCTTCTTTGCAGAAATGTCTGTTCATGTCCTCTGCCCATTTCTTGATTGGATTCTTTGTTCTTTGGGTGTTGAGTTTGATAAGTTCTTTCTAGATTTTGGATCCTAGCCCTTTATCTGATATGTCGTTTGCAAATAGCTTCTCCTATTCCTTCAGTTGTCTTTTGGTTTTGTTGACTGTTTCCTTTGCTGTGCAAAAGCTTTTGATCTTGATGAAGTCCCAGTAGTTCATTTTTGCCCTTGCTTCCCTTGCCTTTGGTGATATTCCTGGGAAGAAGTTGCTGCAGCTGAGGTCGAAGAGGTTGCTGCCTGTGTTCTCCTCAAGGATTTTGATGGATTCCTTTCTCATATTAAGGTCGTACATCCATTTTGAGTCTATTTTTGTGTGTCACGTAAGGAAATGGTACAGTTTCATTTTTTTGCCTGTGGTTGTCCAATTTTCCCAGCACCATTTGTTGAAGAGACTGTCTTTTCCATTGGACATTCTTTCCTGCTTTGTCAAAGATTAGTTGACCGTAGAGTTGAGGGTCTATTTCTGGGCTCTCTATTCTGTTCCATTGATCTGTGTGTCTGTTTTTGTGCCAGTACCATACTGTCTTGATGATGACAGCTTTGTAATAGAGCTTGAAGTCTGGAATTGTGATGCCGCTTGGCTATTCAAGGTCTTTTCTGGTTGTATATAAATTTTAAGATTATTTGTTCCATTTCTTTGAAAAAAATTGATGGTATTTTGATAGGGATTCCATTAAACGTGTAGATTGGTTTAGGTAGCATAGATATTTTCACGAGATTTGTTCTTCCAATCCATGAGCATGGAACATTTTTCCATTTCTTTGTGTCTTCCTTAATTTCTTTCATGAGTTTTTTATAGTTTTCTGAGTATAGATTTTTTGCCTCTTTGGTTAGGTTTATTCCTAGTATCTTATGGTTTTGGGTGCAATTGTAGATGGGATTGACTCCTTCATTTCTCTTTCTTCTGTCTTGTTGTTGGTGTATAGAAATGCAAGTGATTTCTGTGTATTGATTTTATATCCTGACCCTTTACTGAATTCCTGTACAAGTTCTAGCAGATTTGGATTGGAGTCTTTTGGGTTTTCCACATAGAGTATCCTATCATCTCCAAAGAGTGATAGTTTGACGACTTCTTTGCCGATTTGGATGCCTTTCATTTCTTTTTGTTGTCTGATTGCTGAGGCTAGGACTTCTAGTACTATGTTGAATAGCAGTGGTGATAGTGGACATCCCTGCCGTGTTCCTGACCTTAGGGGAAAAGCTCTCAGTTTTTCTCCCTTGAGAATGATATTCGCTGTGGGTTTTTCATAGATGGCTTTGATGATATTGAGGTATGTGCTCTCTATCCCTACACTTCAAGAGTTTTGATCAAGAAAGGATGCTGTACTTTGTCAAATGCTTTTTCAGCATCTATTGAGAGTATCATATGGTTCTTGTTCTTTTATTAACGTGTCATATCACATTGATTGATTTGCAGATGTTGAACCAACTTTGCAGCCCAGGAATAAATCACTTGATTGTGGTGAATCATCCTTTTAATGTGCTGTTGGATCCTATTGGCTAGTATTGTGGTGAGAATTTTCGCATCTGTGTTCATCAAGGATATTGGTCTGTAATTCTCTTTTTTGATCCGGTCTTTGTCTGGTTTTGGGATCAAAGTAATGCTGGCCTCATCAAATGAGTTTGGAAGTTTTCCTTCCCATTTCTATTTTTTGGAACAGTTTCAGGAGAATAGGAATTAATTCTTCTTTAAATGTTTGGTAGAATTCCCCTGGGAAGCCGTCTGGCCCTGGGCTCTTGTTTGTTGGGAGATTTTTGATGACTGCTTCAATCTCCTTACTGGTTATGGGTCTGTTCAGGTTTTCTATTTCTTCCTGGTTCAGTTTTGGTAGTTTATATGTCTCTAGGAATGCATCCATTTCTTCTAGATTGTCAAATTTGCTGGCGTATAGTTGCTCATAATGTATTCTTATAATTGTATTTCTTTGGTGTTGGTTGTGATCTCTCCTCTTTCATTCATGATTTTATTTGTTTGGGTCCTTTCTATTTTCTTTTCGGTAAGTCTGACCAGGGGTTTATCAGTCTTATTAATTCTTTCAAAGAACCAGCTCCTAGTTTTGTTGATTTGTTCTTCTGTTTTTTTTTGGTTTCTATTTCATTGATTTCTGCTCTGATCTTTATTATTTCTCTTCTGCTGCTGGGTTTAGGCTTTCTTTGCCATTCTTTCTCCAGCTTCTTTAGGTGTAGGGTTAGGTTGTATATTTGAGACCTTTCTTGTTTCTTGAGAAGGGCTTGTATCACTATATATTTTCCTCTCAGGACTACCTTTGCTGTGTCCCACAGATTTTGAACAGTTGTGTTTTTATTATCATTTGTTTCCATGAATTTTTTCAATTCTTCTTTAATTTCCTGGTTGACCGATTCATTCTTTAGTAGTATGCTCTTTAACCTCCATGTATTTGGGTTCTTTCCAACTTTCCTTTTGTGGATGAGTTCTAGCTTCAGAGCATTGTAATCTGCAAATATGCAGGGAATGATTCCAATCTGACCTGATTTGTGACTCAGGACGTGATCTATTTTGGAGAATGTTCCATGTGCACTAGAGAAGAATGTGTATTCTGTTGCTTTTGGATGGAGTGGTCTGAATATATCTGTGATGTCCATCTGGTCCAGTGTGTTATTTAAAGCCTGATCTTTTGCTTGAATGATCTGTCCATTTCAGTGACGGGGGGTGTAAAGTCCCCAACTATTATTGTATTATTGACAGTGTGTTTCTTTGATTTTGTTATTAATTGGCTTTTATAGTTGACTGCTCCCATGTTAGGGGCATAGATATTTTAAATTGTTAGATCTTCTTGTTGGACAGACCCTTTGAGTATGATATAGTGTCCTTCCTCATCTCTTATTATAGTCTTTGGCTTAAAATCTAATTGATCTAAGGATTGCCACCCTCGCTTTCTTTTAATGTCCATTAGCATGGTAAATTGTTTTCCACCCCCTCACTTTAAATCTGGAGGCGTCTCTGGGTCTAAAATGAGTTTCTTGTAGACAGCATATGGATGGGTCTTGTTTTTTTTATCCATTCTCATACCCTGTGTCTTTTGATTGGGGCATTTAGCCCATTTACATTAGAGTAACTATTGAGAGATATGAATTTAGTGCCATTGTATTACCTGTAAGGTGACTGTTATTGTATATTGTCTCTATTCCTTTTTGGTCTACTACTTCTAGGCTCTTTCTTTGCTTAGAGGACCCCTTTCAATATTTCCTGTAGAGCTGGTTTCGTGTTTATAAATTCTTTTAGTTTTTGTTTGCTCTGGAAGCTTTTTATCTCTCCTCCTATTTTCAGTGACAGCCTAGCTGGATATAATATTCTTGGCTGCATGTTTTTCTCGTTTAGTGCTCTGAGTATATCATGCCAGTCCTTTCTGGCCTGCCAGGTCTCTGTGGATAAGTCTGCTGACGGTCTAATATTTTTACCATTTTATGTTGCAGACATCTTGTCCTGGGCTGCTTTCAGGATTTTCTCTTTGTCACTAAGACTTGTTAGTTTTACTATTAGATGACAGGGTGTGGACCTATTCTTATTTTGAGGGGGTTCTCTGCCTCCTGGATTTTGATGCTTGTTCCCTTTGCTGTATTAGGGAAATTCTCTACTATAATTCACTCCAGTATACCTTCTTACCCCCTCTCTTTCTTCTTCTTCTGGAATCCCAATTCTAATATTGTTTCTTCTTATGATATCACTTATCTCTCACATTCTCCTCTCATGGTCCAGTAGTTGTTTACCTCTCTTTTGCTCAGCTTCTTTATTCTCCATCATTTGGTCTTCTATATCGCTAATTCTGTCTTCTGCCTCATTTATCCCAGCAGTAAGAGCCTCCATTTTTGATTGTACCTCATTAATAGCTTTTTTGATTTCAGCTTGGTTTTATTTTAGTTGTTTTATTTCTCCAGAAAGGGCTTTTATTTCTCCAGAAGGGGTTTCTCTAATATCTTCTGTGACTTTTTTATGCCCCGCTAGAACCTTGATAATCTGAACTCTTGATAATTCTGAACTCTAGATCTGACATATTACCAGTGTCCATAATCATTAGGTCCCTAGCCTTTGGTACTGCCTCTTGTTTTCTTTAATGGTGAGTTTTTCTGCTTTGTCATTTTATCCAGATAAGAATATATGAACGAGAGAATAAAATACTAAAAGTGTGGCAAAGACCCCAGAAAAATGTGCGTTAACCTAATCAGAAGAGACCCCAAATCATGGGGAGAAGAAAGGGGGTAAAACGTTTAAAAAAATTAAAAAAAAAATATATATATATATATATTAGACTGGTAAATAGAACAGAGCCACCGACTTAATTTGGGATGTATTTTGGTCCCTTAGAAGAAACTACCTCCCAAAATTTTAAAGAAAGAAAAACTTATATATGTATATACACAAAAATAAGGGTAAACACCATGAAGGGATGGAATATGACTGCAAAGATGAAAATTTCAAAATATTCTGAAAAAGGAGTCGATAAGATAAGTTGATTGGGAAAAGAATGAAAAGAAAGTGGAGAGACTTTGCTCAGGCTGGAGACTAAAACAAAGCCCTGTGCTAGATTTAGGGTATATTTTGATCTATTAGAAGAAGCTGTATCCCAGAATTCTTTAGAAGAAAAAACCCTGTATTACACAAAAAATAAAGTTAGATACAATGAGGGATAAAATAGGACTATAATAATGAAGGTTTAAAAATATTTTCTTTAGAAAGGTATTGTTAAGATAAACTAGTTAAAAATCTTTAAAAGAGGAAAAAGGAAAAGTTAAAATTAGGAGAAGAAAAAAATAAAATTAAAAATTTAATTAACTTTGTAAGATTAAAGAATCATGGGGAGAAAGCCATGAATTTCATGCTTTGCTTTCCCCTCCTCTGAATTCCACTGTTCTCCTTGATCAGTGAACTTGGCCTTGGCTGGATGTTCTTGCTGATCCTCTACCAGAGTGGCCTGTTGCGGTGATTCTCAAATGTCTTTGCCAGAGGCAGAATTGCACCGTCCTTGCCAGGGGCGGGGCTAAGCAATGGGCTAGGGTTCGCGCTCGGAGCTTTTGTTCCCTGAGCGCTTTCCGAACGGCTTTGGAGGACGGGAATGAAGATGGCGGCCGCCCAATCTCTGGCCGGAGGAGCCAAGAGCTTGGGGTCCTGCCCCTCAGTGCGCCCTGGGAGAAAAACCATTAATCCCTCCCGTGCCCCTGGTCTCCAGCCGCGCTCCGAGCTCCCCCGGCCTGTGACCCAGCGTTGCTGTCTCTGGCACACGGCCCCATTTGGTGTCCAAACCCAGCAGATTCCTGCTGCTCTGCTCCTCCGGTGGGTCTCCACGGATCTTCCACTTGTGGGGTCCCTGCTGAAAGAGCAATGGCCTGACTGAGCCTCAGATCACAGTTTAAGGTAACCCCGCGCTGAGAGCTGTCTTCGGCTCTGTCTCTGTAGCCGGCTTCCCCGCTCTAATACCTGTGAGCTCTGCTGCACTCAGACACCCCCATCCTTCTGTGACCCCATGGGACTGAGACCACACTGTCCCAGCGAGGGCTTCACCCCTGCTTAGCCTGTGGAGCAACATCCCTCAGTGGAGCAGATTCTAACCGTTCGGATTTTGTTCTCCGCTGCTCCACTGCTTGCCGGGAGCCGGCCCTTCCCCCTGCGGTTTATGTTCTGTGGCTTCAGATTCTCTTCTCCGCAGGTCCTGTCTTTCAGGAAGTGGTCGATTTTCTGTTCCTAGAATTGCTGCTGCTGTTCTCTTTGACCTCCGGTTTGGTTTGTAGGTGTTCCCAATGTTTTGGTAACTCTCTAGCTGAACTCCTGCGACCTGATGTCATCTCAGTGTGCTACTCCTCCGCCATCTTGACTCTAACGTAGAGTTTTTTAACACCAATGACTTAGTTTTTTATAAAGATAGGGAAATTTATTTGTAAGGCAGTTACTATAAATTTAACTTCCACCGTAATTGCTACCTTTGCTCATATAATGCTGATGTAAGTTGCTGTTTAGAAAGTGAACATACCCTTTTCTACATAAATATATAGCTTATTATAACTATATATGTGTAACTATTAAAGATTTATTTATTTATTTGAGAGAGAGCGCACATGCTCAGAGAGGGAGAGGGAGAAGCAGGCTCTCTGCCAAGCAGAGAGCCTGACATGGCGCTTGATTCCAGGAACCAGAGATCATTACCCAAGCCAAGGCAGATGCTTAATTAACTGAGCTACCCAAGCACCCCTACATACTTCCTGCTTTAAATTAATTAGTACATCTAGATGGGATTACATGTCAGAATAAAAGCTCTAGATTTAATCAGTATGCTTAGTAATGAACTAAAATTAATCCTTCAACCAAACTAATCCTTTCGATCCTTTGGTTGGAGGATTGCAAGGGAAAATTCCACAATTTTCCCTTGAATGAGAAAGAAAAATTGAAAGCAGGCAAACATGGTAAGTTGTGTGTCACGGGCCATTTATTTAATATGCGCTTCCAGAGATCTTATTCTGTGTAAGTCACATTTTCTGTCCTCAGCAATTTACAGTCTAGGCTGGGAGAAAAATAAACAGGTAATTAGAGAATGGTGTGATTTTTGGAGAACTTGATGTTGGCTAATGGGAGTAAAGGTAGGAACCCAATCATGGAGTCAGGGAAGATTTCTTGTGATACACACCTAAGCCTAAGATTTCTTATTGAGTATATTACATGGTCAGCGTAGATTCGTCTTTAATGTCTGTAATTTTAAGCTTCTATAACACTTTATAAGAAAATTTATGTTTATTATTATCACAGAAGGTGAATTTTCTTCTAACCGATTTCTGGTGAAGAAAGTAACTGTTTCCAAATACTGTTAATAAAAATAAAAGAGGGTCAATTAATGGATCATCTAGTGCTGTTTTGATTGGTTTATTTAAGGTTTTGCTATATTGGAAAGAAATCAAACATAGTTAACATTAAAGTTATGTTACTTCATATGAAATTATTCTCAGAATTAAAGACAGTAAGTATCTATTTGACTTAATTTTATGGTACTAATTTAAGCTTTTGGGATTATAGTGTGTATTAACACTTTGGAGTGACAAAACCCACATTTATTGAGTTAAGTTGCCAGGTGTCAACACTTTAACACTCAAAATAAACTGTAGTATAAGCCACACATTGCAGTCTTCGAGAGAGGTTTAATAGCTTTCCCAAGGTATGTGTAGTTGTAGTGGGGCTGGGGTTTCGTCCAGGCAGGATGACTCCCTAGTCTCTACCTCCCCTGCATACACACAGCCACTGTTTTATCAGTTAACAAATGTGATACCTACTCCCAAAACCCTCACACATTACAGAAAGATTTAACATGGAAAGTGAAATCCTACTTTTATCTTTATAGAGAGATCCACAGGGAAAGTTGTGACTTATTTTTGTGGGGTTAGGGAGCAGATACTAACACGACACACAGTTGTAAATAATTATAAGATTTTATACATATTGTTTTACAGCTTGATTTTTTACTGAATTATCTTAGGGCTTTCTGTGTCTGGGAAGATACATCTACCCAATTCTTTGTAATAGCTCTATGCAATTATAGTTTATGAAAATACCTTGAATTTTTTGACAGATACTTCATTCATTTCAGTTTTCACTATATAAAAATGTTGCGTTGCATTTCTGTGCTGTCTAGTGTTTCTGTAGGATATATTTCTGCTGCTGGATCAAGGGGATTCAACACTTTAGCTTTTAATAATAATGCAAGGAGTGTATTGTCTGATGCTCCAGGAATGGTAAAACAAAGTGCCTGTTACCTCACTTCTTCAGCAACTTTGGGATATTATCAGTTTTTTTCATATTTGCTCAGCAAATAGCCCACCCCCCTTTTCCTCAAAAGATATATAGTTAAGTTGTAATTTGAATTTTTTCAATATTAGTTTATTGACTGTTTATATTTTCTGTGAACTGTCTTCTCTCCCTATCTTTTTCCTGTTTGCTTTCATATCTCATTCTTGTATTGATTTGAGACTTTTTTCTTTTTGACTGTCTGTTCATTTCCATATAGCAAAGAGCAATAAGGTATTTAAATTTCTTTCACTTTCAGATCAACCAGGAATGATCACCTACCTCTTTTGCTTTATAACTTAAGATTTGTTTTCAGTAGAGCTTAATTTTTTAAAATATCTGTCATTTGGTGTTTGTGTTGCTTCTAACAATAGTTCAGAGAAGAGTTAGGTTTGCTTGGAAAATGTTTATAATGTTTATTAACGCATCTGTTTAGGAAATATTGTCTCATAAGTTTAGTTGATTTCATATTCTTATTTGTTATGCTTTCTTTTTTTCTTTTTTGGGAACAGGATAATGCTGACTATAAATTATTTCAGAAAACACTCAAATTGTGTCGTTTCTTTGCCAACTCTCTTTTGCACTATACCAAGGTAAGGCTTATTTTTTATAATGTGTAAATGTGAAATCCACAATAAATTATAAATTTTCCTGCTTTTATTGTTACCGCCAAAAACAGTATTTTGAAGTTATTTTGTCAAGAGTATATTTTATAGGTTTCTTTTTAAAATAGTATATGTTGAACATCTGTTACATCGGTAAGTATAAATATAAATAAAATTACTTACATAAGCACAAGTCAGTTTTCAGAAGATAATTCAGTTTGGCTTTCAATACTGTTTATAAATTCTACCATATTTAAAATTTTTAAATTGTTGACATGTTCAAAGGTTTAAAACTGTAAACTAATTTTGAGAACACTTGCATATTGGGGGGTCATCAGGATAGCAGTGACAGTTGAAGATACACGAATAGAGTAGGTAAGTTATCAAGGCAGATTTTTTGAAGAGCAGAGAATGATTAGAGCAGCTGGTCAAAGAAACATTAGTAATACATATAGGTGATTAAGAAAAAAATACTCTGTCCCTGTTGAATTTGTCTTTAACTTGTCTTCCTTGCTTTGGAGGAAGAGATAAAGATCTCCAGTGACTTCGTTGTAATCAGGGTTCTGTGGCAGGGACGCTGACTTCTGACACATTGCCAGCCCATTCCATGTGCTCCTGAGCCGGACCTGCTGGGCGGCCGCCACTCTGTCGTTGGCTGCTTGGACCCTGGCTCCTGCACTTGCAGGATGGGCGCGTCAGTGGCAGGGCCCGTTGAGAGGGTCCTGGCACCAATGGCACTTAATGGGCACTTAGCCATCTGATACTGGTTTGGTATGTAGGAGGCAAAATTGTGCCGAATTATGCCATTTTGAATCAATCCTTTTCTATCAAAGGAATCTTTAATTTTTAAAAAGTTAATGAGAGCTTTTTTCTACATCCTGTAATACAGTAAGAACTATTTATTTTCCTTCCTAAGAGATAGCCCAGCTGTAATGGAGCAATCACAGCTGTACTCGAATCCTAGCCTTGTTTTTTCTTTGTGACTTGATCAAGTTACTTGATACTTTAGCTTTCTTTTCTGTGAAATGGGGATAATAATATGTCATAAGAGTTTTGAGAGGGCTAAACTGAAATAAAGCGATATACTAAAGTCATTTGCTGCATGTCTACTGAGCACTTAGTAGGTATTCAGTACGTGATAGCTGCTAACTGTGGTTATAGTGATAGTGTTAGTGGTAAATTAGGTACTTAGCCTTATCCCCCTTTTTATTCTCATGAAAGAACCTTTTTTTTTTTTTAACGTGGTACATCCAGGATTTTATTTTGCACATCTTTGTGAGAGGATATGTGTTAGAAAAGTGCATGCAAGGAATGAACAGAATTGTTTTATTTTAGGAATTTCTTCCTTTACTTTCTGATTCTTGCTGTGCACTGCACCATCTTTATCTTCAGACACACAGGTAAGAAGAACGCCGTGTCATTGTTAAAACGTAACGTGCCATTCGAACCACGCACACTTTACGTGTATGCCATTCAAAATAAAACACCTGAGTAATTTTTTACTGTTTCAGTAAATTTTTATCTGCTTGCTTAAAATAATTGGAGATGGAAGCTTCTAAAGAGTAGCTTCCATGTGCGCTTCACTTTTCTTTGTATTCTTAACTAGTACCTAATGCCCGAGTGATGAATAACTGGTGTGGTGATAAATACCAAAGGCCGGGGAAAAAAGGTTATATATGTGTAGATATATTTTTCTTTATCTTTTAACTTTTTATTTTACTTCTGTGAGATTTGTCTAGTAGTCGTTAACTCCGTCTCAGAAAAAAAATGTAAATTACAGAAAAGTATCATAATTTAGATAGGAGCTAGTAATATGTGAAATTGACAATTACCTCCAAGGAGCCCTCAGTTGACACTGAAATACTTGGTCATCTCATTTGTCCAGCAGTCCTCTCTAGTCTCCTAGACAACTTTTCCCATACTTCTCCCTCCTTAAATTTCCCACATGTCTGAAACCTTCTCCCTGTCTCCCATTGTCAGTTCACATCGTCACTGTGTATCACTGAGAAAGATGGAAGCATGACTTCCTCCGCACGTTGACTGCTCTCCCTGTGTCTCGGTCCATGTGCTCCCTGTTCCGTGAACTGGCTCTCTGTGCGCCTGCCTGAGGCCGGCCTCTCATTGGTTCATTGGGTGCATTGGTTCATCCGCACTCACAAGCTCAGGGACCTCACTCTAGCAATCGTTCCCTTTCCCTCTTGTATCACCAGTCTTCCCCCGCAGCTGGGTCTTGTCAGTGTACCAGCGTGCTGTGATCTCTGAGAATGCAAAGCATAATCTCTCAGTTCTATATCCTCCTCCAAACACCTTCCCACTTCTTTGCTTCCGTTTACAACAGAACTCCTGGGAGTTGTCTGTCTGTACTACTGTCTGTACTTTTTTTTCTTGAGACCATTTAGTTAGGCTTTCCGTTTCACCACGTGACCAGAACCCCTCTTGCTGAGTTCATCGGTGACATCCCGGGGTCATTTTGCAGCCTCGTGTTATGTAACCTGTCTGCAGCGCTTGACCCTTCCTCTCCAACTCTTTCTTCCGTTGGCTTCTAGAATACCTGTCTTATTTTCTTCTAAACTCATTGGCTGCTTCTCCTTAGCAGGTTCCTTGTCTCCCTCACTGAAGTTGGGTGTGCCTCAGTAGACTAGTTCTCAGGCCTCACTGATCTCTTTCTGGTCATTTCGTCTCACAGTGTTAAATCCATCTCTCCTTTTAATGTCTGACTCTGCCCATCAGGGTGTCTGAACTCACATTCACCCAGACTGAACTCTTGATTCCCAGCCATTCCATCTCTACCCCCCACAGAACCTGCTTCCCTGGTAGCATTCTCATCTCAGTTTAGATGGCAATCTGAGGGGGCCTGGGTAGTACAGTTGGTAAAGCATCTGACTCTTGGTTTTAGCTCAGGTCGTGATCTCAGGATTGTGACACTGAGCCCCACATTAAGCTCTGTGCTCAGCGGGGAGCCTGCTTGAGATTCTCTCTCCCTTTCCCTGCCCCGCCCAATAAAAAAATGGCAGTTCTATTCTTCAAATTGATCAGGCTAAAAAAACCTTGCTGTCATATCTGACATTTTTCCTTGTTCTCATATCCACATGTCACCTGTTAGCCTGTCAGTATCACACACCTTCACTGTGTGTTTGCTGTGTGTGCGTACCCCAGCGCGGCCAGTTCTCACCACCGGAACTCGCATCTGATGCTGTCCACTACTGGGTCCTTGCCTGGGTTTCCACAGAGATCCTGCCCACTTCCTGCCTCCTCCCTTGCTTTCCTCTATTCTGTTGGCCATATGGTACCCAAAGTGAGTGATAAGACATCAATGAGATCATGGAATTCTCTGTACAAACCCACGAATGATCTAGTATTCAAACAGAATTCAGTAGGATTTTCTGTCCACCTTAATCTTCTTTTATTTTTTTCTCCATGGCACTTACTAACATCTGTTATATTATGGACTTCTTGCTTATTTATTTGCTAACTGCCTCCCTTCATTAGCATGTGAACTTCATAAAGGCAGTGACCTTGTGCATTCTGTGCACTACTTTGTTACCTGCTCCTGGAGCAGAGCATGGCATGTAGACAGGAATTTTCAGGAATCCTCAAGTTAAAAATCCTCAGAATAAAATGGCAAAAAGTAACAAATACACCAAAATACAAGTTTTTATTTTACTTCACATAGGTTTGACTAAAGTTTTGTTTCAAGTCTACTAACTGAGACAGTCTTCCATGAAAAAGTCTTTGCGTCTTCCTCTGGGACAGTTTAATTCTTGCAAAGCCCTTGTTTCTGAGCATTAACTCATAGCAAATTCAGCATCCTGCTTTATTTTAAAACAACTTTTAACAGAAGTGACTGAGCCAGAATTTATCAGAAGTATCTTTCTATATATAGTTTTTTTATTGGTTATTTGATAGTCATATTTACATGACTTTTTTTTTTTCTTTTAAGATGTATTCATTTTTATTGTAGAGCAAGAGAAAGCAGGTAGAGGAGCAGAGGGAGAGGGAGAGAGAAAAAATCTCTGACAGGCCCTCTGCTGAGTGTGGAGCCCAACACAGGACTTGTTTGCAGGATCATGAGATCATGACCAGAGCCCAGATCAAGAGTCAGACACTTAACCAACTGAACCACCCAGGCGCCCCTTCATGGTCCTTTTGTAAGGACACTACTGTCAAAATGGTGTTAAATGCATCAGAACAATACCGAAGATTTGTCTAAAATTATAAACTTTTAATTTTGTCATGTATTTAGTTTGGGGGTCTTTATACAATTGTATCAGTTTAGTACTTTGAATTTTGTTTTATAAAATACATGCTGTGTGTATTCTTCATATATTTTCACTGCTGGAAGATCAGTTTAGAGTACTTATGTCTACCTCAATTAGAAGATACCTTTTAATGGATGTATTTTTTCCCTCCCCTTTCCAGCAAATTTCCCCCAAGCCTATACGCTGCCAGGATCTCTAAGGCACAACAGGAGGAAATAGCAGGCACTTTCCTAGTTACACTGGACCCGCTCATCAGTCAGCTTCTCACATTCCCACCTTTCATGCAAGTGGTTTTAGACAGTAAATTAGGTAAGCGTCAAGACCGTTTTAATTTTAAATCATCTATTAATTACGACTTGTTAGAGATAAGGTTATTTCCCTTACATAATCATTCTTTTTAAAGATTTTATTTAAAATTTCTTCTGCTTTTCTTTAAATGAAAAAAATTCCAAAAAGCAGTTACGTCTCTGACTTCTTTACACATCACAATCAGATTTCTGTTGAAAATATGGAGAGTGTATTTTTAGCAATTTGTTGTGACTTACTGACTATGTTTGTGTCACCTGCAAGAGCTGCCGCCTGACCTACAGCTCCCACAGTGTCTTCTGCTGGTCGTCGTCATGGATAAGCTGCCGTCTCAGCCCGAGGATGTGCAGGCCCTGTGGTGCACAGAGAACCAGCTCTCGGAAGCTACGGCCAGGTAGCAGACGCGGTGGTGTTTCCATCCGGTCACCTTACAGATGCGCTGGGATGCCCTGTCATCGGGACTGATCTTGATGCTGAAGTTTTTGGTTACATCAGATATTCTAGTTAGTAATTCCTACGTAGGCCTCATATATATTGCTACTTTATAAATATAAGTAAAAAACATATAAATCTATAACAGATGCTAAAAATATATTAATTTTGTTTAGTGTTTTAGAAGCTTTTGTGTAGACTTAGTGTTATAAGTGTTGAGTGTAACAGGGTAGATGTATTTGCTACCACTCCAAGATGAGCTCTGATAAACAGAATGCTGGATTCTGCAAGTTCTCTCCCAGGAAATATCACTCCTCGTATTCATCTTCCTCGCCACTGCCAGGCTGTAGCAACTCACTGCACGCGTGATTGCTGGGTCCTAGCATTCACCCTTTCCTTGTGCACCTTCCGTGTGCGGTAGCAAGTCACCTCCTGGAGCCCGGCTCTGAGCTCCCGCCCCTCCCTGCACAGACACGCAAACCCGATCCAGCTCTGCCTCCACATCTGTCCCTCTGCCGCTGCAGTCCAGCATTGCTCCACGTCCCGTCACTGGTACACTCGTTCTCTGCACACGCCGCGCTCTGGGCAGACTGCTGTTCACACCTGTCTTCTCGTGCTGTGTCATCTTTGCCTCTTTATCTTGTGCCTATTTCTAATTTGTTACTTAAATCTATGAAGATTTCTTAAAACTATTTTAATCTTAAAATGGCCCCTCTGTGTGACTTACACCTGTTTTCTATATAATAGCTAATATATATTTAGATTTCAGGTTCCTTGATGAATTTTGTCTTTGTGTAGTTCAGTACTATGATAGACATTTGATAAATGATTAAAAAAAAAAATACAGGGGAAAAAATTCTTCTCCTTTAAGGGATTTCTTTAACAGTGACTATATTTTATTTTTATGGTTGCGTGTTCACACATATTGGAAACTCTCATTGATATATACCTCTTGAGACATTTTGCTTTGGGAAAATAACCCTCCATATGCCATATTATTATTGTACCTGCTAAATATTCAATGTGGAGAGTGTTGGGTTCAGTGTTCTCCATTTCCCTGCAGGATATCTCTGTTCAGAGCTGTTTTCTGCAGTTTTGAGCAGTGTGCTGGTGAACTCTCTCTGCCTGTTTATCTGCGAGGAGTAAAGAGTCAAGGGCAAGTGGAAGTTGCCGTCACCCTGTATCAGCATGTTTGTGTTCATCTCTGTGCATTCATCGCTTCCTTTCATCCCTCCTTGTTCCCTGAACTGGTGAGTTTGTCACCTGCTGCCTACGCTGAGGTTATCACCCCTCTGCTTGCTTTTCATTGAGATTTTTGGTTTCTGCACAGAAGAAAGGAATAGGTAGTGTGTATTCTTTTTGAATGTTGTTCTCTCAGTTTGTACCTTTTATCCTTTGATTCAGTTCTGTCTTAGGAAATGGTAACCCTAGAGTCCTGTAGTACTCAGATATAATGGCTAGCTACAACATTTGAGAAAACATTTTGGGTGGCAAGATATGGAAAGATAAAGTGAAAAGAGGAAATGTGTTAGGATTTTACCTGATTCAGTTTCATAAAGAGAATGAAGGAAAGTGTAGACTGTAGCACCAAGTCTCCTATAGATCTTAGGCATAATGTTGATTTTCTTTAATGGAATTAAAGTAGAAAATATGTTGATAAAATTGTAGGAAAAGAATTCTTAAAATTCACATAAGGATCAATATCATTTAAGATATTTTACAGTAAAAAAAAAAAAAAGATATTTTACAGTGGTTAAGATCCAGCTCTAGGATTTTTGTGGATCCTAATGACTGAGTTACCACATTTAAAATCACTTTTGACTCTCCATAGCCCAATGCTTAATATATAGTAGGGACTCATTAAATGTGGAAGGAATGGTGTTACAGACTCCTTCAGATACTAGAAAGTTGAGCCTTCTCACCGAGGTTCTGTTGTACTTGGATTGTGATGGTGTTTTATTGTTTTGAGAAATGTAATATGAATAATAATGTATCATGAACTTTCTGTTTTTCATTAGGATGTTGCTCTGTTGAATGCTGTGCTTAGTGCTAATATGATCACGTCTCTGTTAGCTATGGATGCATGGTGCTTCCTTTCCCGGTACAATGTGCTTTTTTGGTTTTTGGATTGATTTATAGTAGTAATTGACAGTAAATGATGTTTTATACTTGTAAGTTTATAGAAAAATTTTGTCTCCATAATCCCTTAGTAGCTCCTCAGAATGGTTTGATTTCGTATCATAGCATAAAATCAGGAACCAGGCTCCCTCTTTCCTTCTGTGGTTGAAGTCAATAAGTAACTGTTGCTTAGGTAGTTTTGTATATTGTGGTGTTCCTTGGCCATGGAGAAATTGCAGCTTAGAATATTTATTGTTTTTTGGAAGTTCATCTCCTTGGTTTTCTGAATACTAATAATAAAAATTATTTTGGAAAGATAATCTTCTCTTGTATCACAGATACGGGACTGCTGAACTCTGTGCACACCATGTCGCCATAGTGGCTCAGCTGGTGAGTAGAATTACAAGGTCTAAAACACTGACTTTACATGCAGTTCATTTAGGGATATGATAATCTTGAAGAATGTGAATATCAAAAGGAAAGATAGTATGGTAGCTAAATTTTTTGACAGTTTCTTTCCTGTCGCTTAATGCTGATGCTGTTGAGAAAGATGTGCCAGAAACTGTCAAACTAGGGAAATTGTTTCATACTGTCAAAATCTTACAGAGTTGTATGAATTGTTCTGGAAAAGAAAGAGTAGGTTAATGAGTAAATTTAAAATTGAACGCTAAGTAGAAAATAAGAAAAGAGTTAGTTGTAATGTGGATTACTGAGAGGTTTTTTTTTTTTTTTTTCCCCTTAAAGTGACTTAGACAAGCTGCCTCTTGATTTTGTTGTCTCTCAGGATGATTTGAGAGGGACCAAATGTGACAGTGATTGATGCGTTTGGGGAAAGAAGTCATACTTTGTAAATAGCTACAAAGAGAAAATGATTTAGTGATGATTTATTTTAATTTTTTCAACGTTGACCTTTGCTTTTAAGTTCTGAGATGTTTGATATATTCCATATGATATGGACATGTTGTTTTTGGTTTTTTTTGTCCCTGGCCTTTTATAAAGATCTCATCTGGGTCCATTTGTCTTTCGTTTCTTGGTAACTGTTATGTCATACACGTCTTAGTTTGTTGTTTACAGATGTTGTAGACTAAATCCAGGGAAGTGTGAAATAACTAACAGCTGGCATGTATGTCTCCATGGCTAATTGTCTGGACATGTACCCACTTCTAAGTCCTTAACATGTCTTGTACAAGACCGATCCAAGTAATTTTTATGTTAGAGTATCTTCTTCAAATAAAAAACATTTGTTTAATTAAGTAAAAGCTCTCCTAGTGTATTACGATAGGAATTGATGTCTAGAAAATTGAGCTTATAAAATCTTTTAATGGAGCGAATATCCAGAGTTATATCCACTTCTGCACTACTGTACTTAGATCTTAAAAAAAATTCCATGAGTTGTCTTTCAGTAAGAAGAGTAACATACCAAGTGATCATCCAAATGGTAATCCGAAATTGAAATTCCTGAGGGTTGTTTACAAATACAATGTCATAATTGCTTTCTCATTATAAAAGTAATCTAGGTTAATGGAAGAAAAACAAAGAAAAGCTCTAAATTAAAAATCTAAATAACTTACAATCTTCTGTCTCAGAAACTGTTTATTAACTGCTATTTATTTTGGCATATCAAAGCTTGTAAAAGCCACGATTTTAATTCAGTCTCCTCTTCTGTCTTTTCCCAGATAAAATCTTGCCCTGGAGAATGCTACCAGCTCACCAACCTATCCATACTGTTGAGGCGACTCTTCTTCTTCATGGCCCCATCCCAACAGGCAAGGACATCATCTTAGTCACTGTCTTTGAGCATCTGCTGAGAAAAGGATTCAGACTCTTTGAAGGCTTCCCATTGCCCCATTTATTCCACAGTTAAATGTTGATATGATCTGAGCATCAGTTTTTGACCTATTGATTGCTTTGCTTATTGCTTTTAGATGTGTTTAGATTTTGATGTTGTTAAACAAAAACCAGAGCCGTACAGTGATAAAAGTGGGTTTTATCCTGGGATTCTTGATGTAGGGGAAAGAGGCCTCAGTGTAAAACTGGGCTCAAGTCTGAATATAGCATAGCCTAGTAGGGACTACAGTGAAGGAGCAATGTGTAGGTCGATGGGTGAAAATTACTAAGAGGAAAAATGTCAGGGCTACGGAGGTGGTTCTTGCTAAACTGGCAGTAGGATTCTTGCTGGACACACACCAAGGCTGGGGGATGCTTTCCAGACTGACTCAGCAGGATTCTTGCTAAAACTGGATGATGCAGGCCATCAGTCGTGGTATGATTGTTGTTAAATTCCTGTATGATTCTGACATGGACACAAGCTTGGGAAACACTAGGTTAGTGAAGGGGGTTTGAATCCTCTGGTTTGAATCTGGTCTTACTGTGACCTTGGTCACCTTACTGTGACCTCAAGGAAGTTTCTGAACTTGGTTCCCTGTCTACAGAGTGACAGGTGTTAACTATTTGAAAACTTCTGTTCGGACTTAGAGGTCATATATGCAAAATATGTAGCATAGTGCCATGCTTAGAAGGGTGCTCAGTAAATATTGGGAGTGCTTGCTTTTATTTTTATTTTTATTTATTTATTTATTTGAGAGCAAGTGTGCAGAGGGGGAGGAAGGGCAGAGGGTGAGAATCTCAAGCAGGTGCCACGCCCAGCGCAGAGCCCGACATGGGGCTTAATCTCAATCTCGCAACCCTGAGATCTGTCCTGAGCTGAAATCGAGTCAGTCGAGGAACTGAGCCACCCAGGTGCCCTGGGAGTTACTTGTGAATAGAGAATTTGCCTCAGGTCCGTGTGAGCCTTTCTGCCTGCGAGAGGTTGGTTAGGCACCAGAGAAGCCATGCCAGCCTCCGAGCCGTCTTCCTTGCAGGTTGTTCCGAGGCTGAAAGCACACTAGACCCACCTACTAGCCTTCTAGAAAATATGTAAGGGTTAATGTGCTTCCCTCCCAAACTCCGGAAGAGTTGTCTGTTGCATATCCCTTCGAATTTTAATACCTTTTATTCTCTTCTCAAACTCTTGCCCCTGGTTCCTGGTACGTTGTCCCTCATAGAGGTCCTGTTAACTTAGAGGCCCTTCCTAAAGGAGTGGGATTGGGAGGGAAGGTGTCTTTTTAACCTCCGCTGTCTTAGTTGTTAAATGAGAGTAAAATTATTCTCTTCCCAGGGTTGTTGTGAAATTTTAACGTTTAGAATAATACAGCTCAGAATGAATGACCTCTCAGTGTGATCTAGGAACGTTGATATAAACTCCCGTTTATGTTTAGAGATCTCTTGGATACTCCTCAGTTCTAAGTTTTTCCAAGTAATTGAGGCTATCAGGTATATGTGTTATAGATATCTGAGGGGTTACATTTAATTTAATCAAATACTGATTTCCTGGTCAAGTTACAGTGTTAAAATTTAAACGGACATACCTAAATTTGAATTCTTGTCTGAGAGTCCTTGGGTGTTGGTTTATCCTAAACCTGAGAGACTAACCTTCCCCGGAGGGCAGGGCTGAGATGTGGGAGGCCTGGGACAGAAGCTGCTTGAAGGCAGCACCGCACAAGCGTTAGTTTTTCTGCCAGGCTCTGCTCTTTCTCCTCCCCGAAGGGAGGGGAACGGACCACAGTAAGAACTGGGCTGTGTTCTGGACGCTTCGGTCCTTGGACTTCCTGTGTCAGCCTGGGGTATGTGGATGATGTTCATCTACGGATGAAGAAACAGCAGCTTAGGGCAGTAAAAGAATGTCTCCAAGCTCCCCGTGGTGACGGGCGAGGCGGGGTCCTAGCCAGACCCTCGCTCCAGAAGCTGCACTTTGCACTGCCTCAGTGTCGCCTTCAGGGCCTTCCCTGCCAGTGCTTCGGGGGCCTCCTGTGTGCGGGCTGCTGGGTCTGCCGCCTCGCTCCTTTGAACCGCATGAAACCTGCTTTTTTTCTTTCCATGCATATTTAATAGCGATTTGTGTTTAAAATAAAAAACTTGGAAACCACTGTACTAGATCATGATCCCAGAAAAAACATATGTTCTGGTAGAAGTTAGAAATTTATGAACGTGCTCGTAGTGAACGGTGGTACGTGACGAGCGCCCAGACGGGCACAAATCCGGTTGTGTTGGGTGTTCTAGCTTAGAAGATCGTCTCCGGAGAGCTGCAGGATGGCAGTAGGCAGGACCGGAGGAAGCTGTTGGAGATGGAGGCGTTTTCGGTGCAGGGTCTAGGTTGGGGCAGGTGGAGAGGCGGCTGGGGCAGGAGTGCGGAGAGAGAGCAGGGCCTGGGGCAAAGGAGAGGCAAGTAGCGAAGCTGGAAATAATTATTCCTTTGCACACAAGATGGTATGTTTTTAAGAAGTGAAATAAAACCCCAGATTTTTGTATCAGTGATGCAGCATTTACATCCGTGAAATCAGTGAATCCCAGTACAGTGCTGTTTTACTTTACAAAAAAGTGTGGTAATAATTTGGGGGAAATGCCAGTATAAATAGGGAGAGTAGGATGTGTTTCTGTTCCAGTATGGAGAGAAGTTCCTGATATCCTAGTATTTCTTTAGTGTGTAACTATTGGTAGTATTTCTGTTTGTAGAAACAAGCAAAAGTACGGGGTTTCCTAAGAGGAAAGGATTTAATATAACCTGGTTTAAGTACACTATTGGTTGTGCTACTGTTTTTAATGTAAAGTGAAAAGTATGATAATTATTTGCATTTTAAGCCACTCTGGTATTCTTCCTCTCTTCTCACTTTAAAGGAGAGAATTTCTAAGTCTCTGCGGATTATTCACTTATACTTCACTTCTTATGGACCCCTGTTAACACTGGCGGCTTTAAATACTGAAAATTGTGTTGAGACCAGGGTTTTCAAACTCAGAATAGTACATAGGTCACTCTTTCTACATAACGAATTTTGTCAATGCCTACCCTTCTCTGTTGTCCAGAGCACCATTATTTATAATTTCTATTTTGGGGAATGAACTAGTTCATTCACTTTCATTGCATTTTATTAGAAGAAAGGTCGTGTTCAACTGATGTTTATCAGTTGGCGCAGTTCTCTTGGCTTTGCTGAAGAAGTTCGGTTTCACGAATAAAGCTGCGTGTTACAATAGACACGAAGCTCCTCCAGGGTCCATTTTTCTGGCTCTAACAGCTATTCCAGTAGATAGCCACACAATTTCCCCTTGGTTTTGACAGCTAAATATTTTCTGCTAACAAAATTCAAATATAAATATAGTATATAAAACATAGGAATAGGATTTCTTTTTCAAATTTAATACAGTGGGTTTTTTCTTAACATAGGAATTTGTCATTTATCAAGCAGATTTGGGATACTATAAATTGAATTCTTCTACTTAAAAATTACATTAATATACTTCCTAGATTATACTTTATTCACAAATTAAGTGCATTAGTATTTTTGCTGTTTTCTACTGGAGACTAACATTTAAACTGTTTTTGGTGTTTTTCTTTTAAACTTTTGTGTTCTGTTTTTAGTTTTGTCTGCTGATGCCTCATTTTAAAAAAACAGTGCTGTTTTTCTGTTAACTTGGCAAAGGCTTTGAATTATTTCCGTGGTAGAATAGATTTGCCAACCACACTGCTCTAGGCTGATTCGTGAAACCAGTTCTGTGTGTTGTCTGAGAGCAGAGCCAGCCAGCCCAGTGGAAAATCAAACCTATGACCTTTGCTTTTCTTTAGGTTCTGTGTTCTAGTCAGCTGAGATAACAGCCGCCAGGGTTACCGGATCAGCCTTTTGGCATATTTTGGAATATTACTTCCAAGGTCCCAAGCACAAAAGCTCTTAGGAAAATAATAGGATAAAAATAGCTGGTTGACTAATAATGAAATGCATTATTTTTAACATTTCTCAGTGTCTTCCTATCACATTCCATTTAAGTTGTGTTTTTCATTTTTGCAAACAAATGCAACAGCAGCAGAAATGATGGTACGTGTTCCTCTAGTTACCGTGGTCTGGTACTTGTGATATTATTACTCAATTTAAAACTTCTTAAAAATATCCAGTCATCGCATTGTCTTATGTTACACTTCAATTTGTTTCAGGTGGAGTTTGTCCAGAAATTTTCCCCCAAAGCAGCAGAAAATCTGCCTCTCTGGCAGTGTATTTCCCTCCAGGCGTTACCTGCTGAGCTCAGGAAACAAGCCGGACATGACATCACCAGAGTTGGGACTGCACGGTGTCAGGAATGGCTAAGCAGTAGTCGAACTTGGAGAGAACTTGAATCTCTGGTAAAACGAGTTTTAATGGATTTGATTCATTTAGCAGCTATTTACCGAGCACTGCTCATGGTACCAGTACTAGTACTAGTACGAGGTCCCGGTGATGGGCTATTAATAAGATACGGTCTCTGCCCTCAGGTTAGAAACTAGCAGGATTTTCAGATTCCTGTGTTTTAAAGGGGTCTGTGAGAAACTTAGTATTATCTTGACTGATATAAATTATATTGGGGGACAGGGAGACTGCAGTTCAAGACACAGTGGACCAAGATGAAACCTATTACGAAATATTTGTAGTATTTTTGCTGACACATCATTAGATTAGGCAGACTTTTTTTTTTTTTCCTAAGATTTTATTTATCTGACACAGAGAAGGAGAGAGTAAGCACGAGCGGGGAAATGGCAGTCTGGGGAGAAGCAGGCTTCCCACTGAGCAAGGGGCCCTGTGTGGGGCTCGATCCCAGCACCCTGGGATCATGACCTGAGCTGAAGGTAGACGCTTAACTGAGTGAACCACCCAGGCGCCCCAGACATGATTCTTCTATTTGATAAAACACAATCCCCATTTTATACACATCTGTTCTGAGCCTTTATGTACCTTTTCATTTAGAATACTCCCTCTTAAAATAATGAAATATAAAAGAAATTCATCTGTGAGAAGTAAAAAATAACATGGTTTTTAAAAGTTTACGAAAAAATTGACTATAGTACATGTGGTTGAATTTTCCAGTTTAGTTTCATTTCCTTCTTTGTTCATTCATTCATCCAACAAACATATTTTTTTTTTTTTTTTTTTTTTTTAAAGATTTATTTATTTGACAGATAGAGATTACAAGTAGGCAGAGAGGCAGGCAGAGAGAGAGAGAGGAGGAAGCAGGCTCCCAGCCAAGCAGAGAGCCCGATGCGGGGCTCGATCCCAGGACCCTGGGATCATGACCTGAGCTGAAGGCAGAGGCTTTAACCCGCTGAGCCACCCAGGCGCCCCCCAACAAACATATTTTGAGTGCTCTTATGTGCAAGCGCTGTTCCAGGCATCAGGGAACAAAAGAGAAATTCCTGTTCTCATGAGCTTGCATTGTAACTCAGCTGTGGACAGTAAAATAAGTAATAAATATGCGTATAAGTATGTTGTATCAGCTTGGGGAGAAAGCTGGAGAAAAACAGGGATGGGGACAGGGCATTCAAGGGATTAGGGGCCTATTTGCAATTTTAAGTTAGGAGGTCAGGGTTTTCTAAAGGCTTTTCTCTCCACAGTGAGTGTAAATGTTCTGATACTGTTACGTAATGCAACTGATGATAATTATCAAGATAATTTAAAACGTATACGCAAAGGGAATACAAGTTTTTATGTGCACTTATTTTGAGAAAACTGTTAAACAGCTAGTTAAAAGTAGGTTAAATTGTTGAGGTTTTATATTTATTGTGTACTGATTTTTTGTAGTTGAAGATGAAAAATCTTTTGTATTAGGTAAAGTAATGTACCTGTTTTCTAAAATTGAATAGATCTTTGCCCTGACTAAACTTTCAATCTTAAATAAAAAGCTGTACGGGAATCACTGAAACTTAAATGTTGAAGTATAATGGGTTAAAGGCATTGTTACTAATCATTCCGTTTCCATATGGCCTTCACTTTACTCCCACTGTCCCCCAACACCCCCACTCCTGGCCAGAGAAAGATTCAATATGTGAAGGGGAGTGAATCTAGAAAAGATGGTTTTGTTTTAAATCTAGATAAGTGTACTTCTCAAGTTTTGTATTTGCTTATTAAATGCAGTGTTACTGAGGAATTTTAAAGACATTATAAAACAAGAGCAACAATAAAAATCTAGTAATGTTAAAAGATTGCTAGCTGCATAATGTGAAAAACAATATTAGTTGATGAACATTATAAATTAGCTAGAGCTACTGACCGTTTGATTGAGCCTATTTATTAAAATACAATGATGTTTCCATTTTAATACTAAATTTTAACCTAAAAGGAAAAAATATTTAGAAAATGAAGCAAATGTTTCTGTGTATAAGGAAAATTAGCTCTAATAAAATAATTTTGTATTAAGAAATAGCTGAAAAGATGGCTTTGGGTCTCAGAATATAAATTCGACGTGGGTGTTTAGGAAGGGTTAGAGTAACTCATAACGTCCAGGGCCTCAGCTCCTTTAGCCTGGGGTCTGACCTCGGACTCCTCCGTCTCTCCCCCCCTTTAGAACACGCTGCTGTCTGCGTTGCTTGCTCTATGTCATTCCGCCCGTGAAGCTCTGGATATTCCACAGCAAACTGCGATTATGGATATGGGGAGTCAGCTCTGGGCTTTTTTACACACTAACCTGGTAAGGAAAGCAACTGAGTATTTCCCTGAAGAACAAATAAAATACTGAAAAAAGAGCATAGTCTGGAAATTTCCCTGTAGAGTAAAATGTATGTAATTTCTTCAGGGGCTTGGTAGAAGTTGTGATTAGAACTTAAAACACCTATTCGTACTCTCCCAGCCAGTTCTGAGAGACGGAATTACGTTAGTGAAACTGGAGCCTTGTAGAGCAGCAGGGACAGCCAGCTTTTTGCGTGACCATTTGGACCCTATTTAAAAAAGCAGACTACTTCTCCTGTTGTTTCTCCTCTCTTTCGGGCTAGTGTGGCCTGTTTCTCTGGTTCCATGGTCTTCCATACCGTCTCTGGGCAGTGGAGAGTGACTCGGCTTACACGTGGCAGGGGCAAGGAGTGGCTCTGGTTGGTTCACGTGTCTCTTCCCGAGCTGTGGCGGAGGCCGGGGGATGACCGGTTAGAGTTACGATGCTGCGTGTCCCACAGATTATTGTAGTTTACAAATGACATTTGTTTCCTTTGACTGAGTAGTGCCAGCCACTGGAAGCTGGAGGCAACATTCACGCTTCTGGTAAACCATAGAGATGGTCTTGCGGATACTGTTTTATCATTGAAGTTCATGTGGAGTTCAGTTTCCCTTCTGCAGTATTCTGTCTGTCGTTGTCCCCAGTGCTCACAGATCATTCAGTGAGGACTCCCTGAGGATTCTCTTCCAGTGATGTAGCTTATGATACGACGATAAAACGACAGTTACAGGGAAGAGAAATGGAATTTTAAGAACACTAAGGCATACACAAGTTTCTCAGCGGCAAACAGAAGTAACCAGATCTCCACCTGCATTAAATTTCCTGTCGTGATCTTGAGCCAATTATTGAACCTCTTTCCCCCTTTTTCTTAACTATTAGTAAAGTGAGTAAAGTTCTACTTCATTAAGTTCTGGGGTGTACGTGAGGTAGTAGAAAGCACAGCAGGTCGCCCGGGATATATTAAATGCTTACGAAAAGGTTGCTATTTTCATGTCATTGAAAATTCTCACCAGAACTCTTTTGTGTTCTTATTTAAGGTAACGGGTCAGCCGTATGGTCAGCAGACACTTAGTCTTTTACTTCCACTATTGGGATTTTTCGTTCAGACTCTAGATCCTCATCTCGTAAGTCAGGTAAGAACAATAAGCCAGTTGATGCTTTGCTGAGGAAATTATTGGAAAAACAGGACTTAAAATAGCCTTCTACAAACAGTCCTTTTTAATGATTTCTTCCTCAGTTTGATTGTCACTTCTTTCCTGTTGAGCTGAACTCAGTGTCGCAGATCTGCTTGTCTTAGGGAGGTGTCCTCGTCTCTTTCGCTCTAACAGTAGAGTATGGTTCGGGTACGGCGCTGTTGGTTCAGCCTAAATCTGTTCGTCCTTATCTCCCTGATACTGAATAGTCAAACATTTGTTTAACTGCTCCAGAACATCCCTGAGGTTAGGAGTCATAGATCATGTGTGAACCCCACATTCAAAACAGTTTCAAAGGCATTCCAGCAGCTGTGGGAGTATGGAATATAACCGATGTGGACTTAAGGATAATCCTCATTGTGTCTTTGAAGAAACAACATGATTTTGATGTTAAGAGGACTGCTGAGTTTTCTGTCTGTCTGAACAGACACTTCTCCAATGAAGACATACAAATGGCTATCAGACACATGAAAAAATGTTCATCATCACTAGCCATCAGGGAGACTCAAATTAAAACTACATTGAGATACCACCTTACACCAGTTAGAACGGCCAAAATTAGCAAGACAGGAAACAACGTGTGTTGGAGAGGATGTGGAGAAAGGGGAACCCTCTTACACTGTTGGTGGGAATGCAAGTTGGTGCAGCCACTTTGGAGAACAGTGTGGAGATTCCTCAAGAAATTAAGAATAGAGCTTCCCTCTGACCCTGCAATTGAAGTCAGAGGTCACTGTCAGGGGGATGCTTTTGATGATGCCTAGGTATGGTCTCCTTTTGGAGGTTCTAAGCCAATAGAGGAAAAGGCAAAAGGAAAAGGCACTTTTCTGAAGTTAGAGGCTCTGGAATTAGTCCATACTGGGCAGAATTGGTCCCCCAAATCAAGAGCTGGCCGAAGCTTACAGGCATGTTTAGAAATAAAGTTATGAGGTAAAACTAATTCCTATTTAGGAAGATGATGGAAGAAATAACACCCTGTCATAGGACCTATATGCTGGGAAGTGAAACTATTAATGGTTTGTTTTAGTAGCTTTGTTAGTGGTTGTGTACATTAAGAGCTTAGCATGAACAAATACTGGTCAGGTCTATTTTTAAATTACTGTATGTGTACCATGAATTACTAAATTACAGAGAATGGGAATGCAGTAAAATAACTGATTCAAACTGGATTCTGACAGTTCTAGTGATCTTCTTTGAGAAATTAAATATGGATAACCTTGATAGAATTGTGCCTACTTTTAAAAAACCCAAATAACTAAAGTTCTAAAATTTCAGCATAACTAAATTGTTCACTTAGGCATTGCTTCTTTTATGGACGACTTTCTGTGTTCCTTTGAATCAGGGGTTGGCGAACTCTGGCTTTGTAGCTAGATTCTGCCCTCCTGTTTACGGGACAAGAACTAAGGATTTTTATATTTTCAGAGGTTTGTGAAATAAAATTAAAAAATAAAAAAATAGTATGCAGGAAGGAACATATTACCTATAAAACCTAAAATGTTGACTGACTGGCCCTTCATAGAAAGTTTGCCAATCCCTGCTTTAAATAGTGAACCTCCCTCACTAGAATTTAAAATACAAAACAATTTTTAAGGATTTGAAAGAAGAGCACTAGTATATAGTTTCTCCGGAACACATTTTTCTTTTCTTTACAGCAGTTGGTAGGAGGAACACTGTAATAATGGCCTCATTTGATCATTTTATTCAAAGTCCACATATGTTTAGGCTTTGTAGTGTTCGACTGTTTTGGATTTTGTTGTGTTTCCCCTCCCCACATGCCCATCGGAATCTTCATACGTCTCTACAAAAGATTTACTTTCATTTATAACTGTTCTTTGATCTTTACCACTTTAGGTAGTGACTTTGCAGACTTCACTGCTTAAATTAGAGCCTCCGGACCATGTTTGTTTGGCAGTGCTTGATTTTGTATCTTCTCTAGGAAAATTTTTCATACCTCAAGCTTTCCAGGTAATACTCTTAATTCTTTTGCTCCTGTGTTAACAAGATCCTTGTGAGAATTACTAAAATTTCCCGACTTTTAATTTCTGGAATTCTGTGGATTGTTGACAATGAAAGTCAGGGGAAGATGTATTTTGTGAAGAGATGGTAACTTTGTCAAAAGAACTCATTTTAAGTGGTTTTTTTTTTGTTTGTTTTTGTTAGAAAAATATATTTTGACATAGAAAGAATTTAGAGTTGGCTGTGGTCTGAGAGTCTCCTTCCAGTTGGGCTTTACCACGCAAAGTCCCTGAGGAAGAAAGACATGTTTGTCTCTTATGAAAGAGTATATAATGAGGAAATTTATCAAAGTTGTTCTCGTAGTTTAACATCCATGAAAGGGAGCCTGTTTGTTTTTAAGACAGTATTTCTGAAAGTGTTGGAAAGTATATGTAATTCCGTATAGGACTGCATACACTTCTGAATTTTCAGACCTCACAGTGGAAGGTCCTCCTCCTCAACTGAGTTTTGCCTTCCTCAGTGCTGTGGTCGAATCCAGCAATTCTAGGGCGTTGACTGTTTTCTTTTTGACCTCCATGGGAGAGACTATAAAAAACTCCCTGAGGGGCGCCTGAATGGCACAGCTGTGTAAGTGTCTGACTCTTGGTTTCAGCTCAGCCGTGATTTCAGGGTCTTGAGATCGAGCCCAAGTCGGGTCTGTGTTCAGCGAGGAGTCTGCTGAAGACTCTCTCCCTCTCAAATAAATAAATAAATACATCCTTTAAAAAAAAAAAAAAAGGTCACTGATGAGAACCTTTTCACATAACTGGAGCAAAAATCTGATGGATATTATCTCAATAGATATCTTTGAAAGAAAAACAACGGACTAGTTTTTAAAGGGCTCTTACTTATTTACAGGCAAATGATACCATCCTGCTTGTTTTCATGTCAGAAACGGAGAGGTTGACAGTTTTTCAACTCTGGACTAAAGTGTCCAAAGATACTTGCATTTGAGCTATCTTCTTTTTTACCATTAAATACATTCCGGAGTACTCTTTCATTCATGCGTAACTGTGGACCCTGGCGGGCCCAGCATCTGTGGAACAAATGGTTTATTAGCAGAAATTACATATTCCCAAGGTGAAGTTGAGGCCTGAAAAGTTTGATGGATTCATCAGCATATAAGAGGCCTTTAAAGCCTGAAGATAGATTTATTCAAGAAAAAATTGCTGAGTTTTTGCTATGTGTCAGGTGCTGTTTTAATCACTGGGGATTCATTAATGAACCAAATTAATCAATCCCCACGCTCAGCCTCTGGAAGGCAACGAGTAAGGACATGATGTAGCAGTTAGTGTGAGTGCTGTGGAGAGAAATGGAGAGTGTGTTTGTGGGGTACAGTTTTAAACAGGATATACAGGCCGTGGTGTCCTCACCAAGGTGACCTCTGAGTATCCTGAAGCTGAGGGAACCGGCCAGGCATCCCGCACACGGGGGCAGTAGTGAGAGGAGAAGGCATCTGACCCACTGAGGGGCCAGCAGAGAACACGCTCACACAGTGGGGCTGTGCAGGGCAGCTTACGGACTTCGAGTTTTACTCTGAGTGGAGTGAGGAGCTTGGAAGCATTTATGCAGAGGAGTGACATGCCCTAACATGTTTCAGTGCGTGCTCACTGGGACAGAATTAGGGAAACTTGACATTAAGAATAGGATACGGAGGTTTTCCTCTAGTTAATAAGGTTTGGTTCTCTTTTTAGGACAAACTTCTGCCCAGTCTGTCTTCTATTTTTGCCTTACTGCTGGCTGACAGGAATTGGATAGTAGAACAACATTCCTTGGAGGCGTTTACTCAGTTCGCAGAGGTAATTATAAGAACAACCTATCAAAAGTGATCGCCAAAATATATTATTTGATTTTCTAAAACATTCCAGAACACTTAGTGAGCTACTTTTGGTCTTATTCATGAAAATTTTTCCTTGGAGGAGATAATACCAATAATCTCTTTTGTACCATCTAACAGTGGAGCATAGAGAAATGAAGGTAGTTTCCTAAGGTCCTAGGAGAGTAGGAACAACCAGAACCAGGCATTCAGACCAGGTTTGTCAACTTGGACACCGTCTTCCAAACAGTACTTTTGGGTGTGAAATGAGTAATGCATTTTGTCTTGGTCACTTAGGAGTTAGGTTGATGAACACAGGGACCTGTGAGCTGCGGCCACAGAGAAGGCGAGCCTCCTGTGGGGTGCTCCTTTTCTCTTGCCTGGAGCTGTGCTGTCCCCTCAAGGGCCAGGACATTAGGATGATGGGGCAGAAGTGACGGACGCCTCCAGCTCTGTGCTCGTGCAGAACGCGGCCCGGCCCCGAGGCTCCCTGAAGGAACCAGGAGCTGGTGGTCTTTTGAGTATCCTTCGACACTGTTTTCTTTTAGGCTGCCTTTCTGATTAAGGTAGCCCTTCAAACTTACGGAGTTGTCTTTGCGAGTTGCTGAGATACATTAAAATTAATCTCCTTTATCTTTTAATAGGGAACAAATCAGGAGGAGATAGTTCCACAATGTCTCCGTTCTGAAGACACGAGGAACAAAGTTGTATCCTTTCTGGAGAAGGTATTTATTTCTGTAGCTCAAAATAGCAGCATCACAGATTTTGTCGTTGTTTTAAATTGCAGGACTGTAACCAAGCGAAGTATCTTCTTAGCTTACATTTTTCGTAGTGCTTAGCATCGAGGTGGCACATGAAACGGCTGGCCCGTATGACGAGTCACAGCCGTGGAGCTGCTCGTTCGTGCGCTGGGAGGACCGGGGAGACCCCCAAACGGCTCCTGCCGGACTGCACACACGGCAGCAGGCCCGAGAGGCCCATGTGTGCCTCCCGAATCGAGACACCCGTTAGCCATGGCTCTGCTGCATGGGCAGAGACCAAGACCTAGTTTTCCAGACAGTGACATTTTTGAAGCTGTTTTTATAGTTAGAACCAAACTGTTCCATCACTGGACCTCCATGTTTGTGTCCCGCTTGCAGCTTATCTGGGGGTAGTTTTAGGGTAAGAGCTCACTGCAGCACTAGAAGAACTGGTAAGTCACACGTTTAGAAGACGAAGAGAAAGTGAATTATGCTTAACTACTTACTTTTTTAATCCCACGCCTGTTATTAAGCTGGGCTGTGCACACGTGTGTATTACCCACCGCCACATACCCGATCAAGTATGCGTTTCTTACCCTACACATCGAAGACTGTCATTTTTCCAAACCTGGAAAAATGACAGTTCAACTTTTCTGTAGGGAAGGAGAACACTATAATTTCATCCAGATTCCATGAAGATAATGCATTTACAGATGAGTCCAACTTCCAAAATTTGCCTAGCTCACAGGCTAATGAGCCGGAAAAGCTTAACACCGGGCGCTTAAACACAACACACATGCGTGCACGTTCATGGTCTTTTTTCTTCGTTGGGGGCAGCAGGGGTAGAGGGAGAGAGAGAATCTTAAGCGGAGTACGTGTGCCTAGCACGGAGCCCGAAGCGGGGCTCGACCTCATGATCTTGAGATCTGACCCGAGCCGAAATCAAGAGTCAGATGCTTTCTGAGCCCCCAGGAGCCCCAGCCTTCTCATTCTGCGAATATCACATTTGCTTGGTGTTCACGTGTGTACTTGATGTGTCATGATCCGTGGCAGACCGGGTTTGTAGACGAGACTGCAGTTGCCAGAGTGGAACGTGTGAAACAGGAAAAAGGCATTTTCCGGGGACACTTGGCTAAAGTTGCTGTAGAAGCTGCAAAGTGGTCGTCTCTACAGGTATGGACTGCATTTCAGATAGGAGAAATTCTCCCCTTCTTACTGGCAAAAGTAAAAAAAAAAAACTAGTATGGCTTCTGGCCTCAAATTGACTGTCGCAATATAATCCAATCGACCTACACGTGTACAAGTCTCCTGTTTTACAGTAGCTGCTCTTCTAAAAAATCCTATTTCTTCCTGAAAGGCTATCAACACAGAACAGAGGTGGGACTACAAAAATACAACAGATTTTCTTTTTCAATGTGACTTTGAACTGTTATAGTAACCTTTGGGAAAGTTATGTATCTGGATCGGTGAACCTATAAATGTAGTTTCTGAACTACTGAAGAAAACCATTGAACTCACCTTCCAAAATGTTTCGGTTGATCCCTAGCTTCATTCATCAGATCGGCCTAAATAACTTCTGGCAGTATCTAGAAATCACGTCTGCCTATTAAACGGTGGAAAGCTGATGTGACTAAGGATATTCACAATATTGTTTTGAGCACTCACTGTGTTTAGAATAGCAGTTTGAGAGAGGAACAATGTTCTCGTGAGTTGTAGTTACAATTCTTATGTAAAGAAAGTACATCTATGTGAATAACCTGTTTTCAAGACATATTTAACTTTATAGATTTCAGGCCTACAAATTACATAGCTTTGCTCTAAGTAAGCCTTTAAGAATTTATGACCTTCCTTAGTTAGACTGTGATTACAGAAGACATCTTGGTCCCCATCCCCACCCAGGTGCAGTGATGCTAGAAAGCCTGACGACTTCCTATTGGGTTGAAAAGCATCTGAAAGACCACAGCACGTAGCATCAAAAAGTAAACCAGAACCATTTAGAAAACCCATACCTCGAGCTTTTTTGGTCGGGACGAGATCTTTGTCAGAACACTCTCTGGAAATTACCCAACCAAGGCAGCATTCCTAGTTTCCTTGAGCCCTAATAGTAGTAGCATCTGAATTACTGTGACAAATCAGAAACGCCTTCACGTGTTTTTCTAGGTGATACAGGGATGGTGGTTCCGTCCTGCCCTTGTGAGCCAATGATGAAATAAAATTTATGTTCTTGAAGTCCCAAAAGAAAGTTTTCGATCATCTTGGGAATGGTATCATGGCATTACTTACCCCGTGTTGTTCTCATTTGCTAGCCCGATGCAAAGAGAGCCCGTCAAGAGTTCCCCTTGGAAGAAGAGTTCAGGTCAGCGCTGCAGGCAGCATCAGGGGCCTTGGAGGCAGTAGAGTCCTTACTCCAGAAGGCTCCGGCTCCAGACTGGCTACCGCTGAAGATGGCGATGCTCCAGGAAAGGATTGATGAGCTGAGACGACGCGTACTCTAGGCCGGCTCTTGAACGGACCGGACCGTGTCACCAGACAGAGCTGGGTACGACTTTCACCACCCTACGCTGCACTCTGGAGGTGAATATGACGTACTATGCCTGCGTTTGCTCACACACAAAACCACTTCTGTAAAGCTGGATCTAGTGAAAATAGTCTTTTATTGGACATTTAGAGCACAGGTGGGGGAGATTTCTCAGGAAGAACTTTGGTACAATGTAATCCGTGTGGCCAGTCGGGGACCGCCCGGGTACCCTCAGGGCCACAGACGCTGCAGCTGTAGACCAATAAATAAGCTGCCTCGGAAAACCTCAGTAATTTCAGATCATTTATAGACTTTACAGCTAAAACTTTTTCAGTTAAGTTCTATTTCATAATAAAGCTTACTCCTCTGACAAATGGCACAAAGTTAAGCTAATCAGCTGGAATTTTTGTGTTTATTTTCTTCTGGAATCGTCCTGGAAAACAGTAACTTCAGCCTTTCCGCAGCTACCTGCTCTTCACAGAAACTGGCCTCAGTCAGGTGCGCATGGGCTCCTCCTCCACGAATCCAGAGCCGGGCCTCTCCGCGGGGCGCCAGCCAGCACTCGGGGGCTCGAGCTTCAGTCGGCACAGACGGCAAAAACGGAGGCTTTTGGGTTTTCTTGTCTGCAGAGCCCACTTTGAGGTATTAGTTTGATTTTTGTTTTTGTTTTTTTAAGGAAATCCTTTTCCCTAAAGTTACACCCGTCGTCACCAGTTATCATCTTCCCAGTTCAGCTCCCCTTCGTCTCCCCAGCCTTCAGACTCTCCCTGCAGCGAGATAAAGCAAACCAAGGGCAGGCTGCTGAGACCAGTCGTTTCCGAATGTTAAAGGGCCAAACCCTCCTGCACTAGGCAAAGGACCTTCCCGCAGCAGGACGCTGAGGAGGAGGAGGATTACTCTGGTTCCAGATTAGGAAACCAGAGCACTGGAAACTAACTTCCCAGGGACCATAAAAGTACAGTCTGTGACACCCTATTCTTGATTTAACCTTTTTAAGTAAAAAGGCTGTAATAGTAACCAGTGGCCCCCTAACCAGTCTAAGCACTGCAGTTCTTTCTGGGGAGGGACAGACACCGTTGACAGGAAGCGACCGTGTGTGGGCGCGTCTGGCCAAGAGACCGGGCGCTGGTACGCGCAAGGGCACCCCTGGAACTAGTGGCACGACTTACTAAGCCTCACCTCAGTCATCTCTGCTGCAGCAAATTTTGAGGAAAACTGCGTCACTGGTGAGACGTCATCCTTGTCAGAAACCATCATTTCTGTCCTCAATTCAGGCAGAATAAGAAGAGCAGCTGAAGGCTTAATTTCTGGAATCATATCGGCAAACCAGTCCAACTCTGGATCTGGAACTGGCTTCTTTTTTACCTGAATGGTGAACTCCTCTCCTAAACCAAGTTCTGAGGAAGCCGTAAGGCGCCTTTCTTGTGACGACACTTTTGGTGGCCTGGTTTGGTCTGGGTCATCCGCGCTTTGTGCAAGACTGGTCTTTTGGGGTAGACTCGGTTTCCAAGGCTCGGACTCTTCAGTGAGTGAAAGCAAAGCAGGAAGAGCCTCCTGTTCCCTAGCGGCACCTGGGGGCACAGCTGGGCCTCCAGCTCCCACACTTGGCTCAGCATCCGAGCTGCCGGGTTCCAGGTCGTCCCACGCCTCCTCCGCGTGCACATTAGCAAGTGGGGACGTGGAGGCCTCGTAGGATTCTGTGGGACAGTCCCGGATGCTGACAGCTTTGTTTTCAGGCTCCTCAGGCTCACTCCAGTCAGGCCACTCCTCAGACTTTTTAGAACTTGATGGAAAGTGCTCACGATCTCCTGAGATATTTTTCACATCTGAGAGTCCATTCATGGGAAATTTAATAGGCTGAGGAAACTGATCACCTGTGGGGACATGTATAAAACTACTCTCATAAAGTATTAAGAGCAAGCAGTATATTTAGGAGAAGGTTAACACTTCAAACAAACAAACAAAAAGCGTGGCTCTCATTTCTTAGAAATAGACCCAGGCAAGGAGACTAGGGTCTACTTACAAAAGATATCCCAGCAGAAGAGAGCAAGGATGTGATACATGTTATTCAAATACTTTAACTGGAACATAAAATCATTCACTAAATATTCAGTTTGTTGGCATAACTGTCTACAGACAAATATAGAAATGTCTGAAGCCAGGCAGTGTCATCTCCAAGAAGTGTTGTGTGGTCAAGTAACTCTGTCTTAACCCAATATACCCTCATTTTACTTTCTAAATTTTGTTTTGTTTATTTTGAGAGAGAGTAAGAATCCTGAGCAGGCTCATGACCTGAGATGAAATCAAGATTAAGATGCTTAACAGACTGAGCCACCCAGGCGCTCCAACATACCCTTTGTCTTAAACAGATTTCCTCAAAGGGAGTCAAATCTTTAATTAAAAAAAAAAAAAAAAAAAGGGTGCCTGGGTGGCTCAGTTGGTTGGGCGACTGCCTTCAGCTCAGGTCGTGATCCTGGAGTCCTGGGATCAAGTCCCACATCAGGCTCCCAGCTTAAGGGGGAGTCTGCTTCTCCCTCAGACCTTCTCCCCTCTTGTGCTCTCTCTGTCTCTCCCTCAAATAAATAAAATCCTTTAAAAAAATATATTAAAAAAAAAGCCTTTATTTCTTTGAGAGAGAGAGCATGAGAGCTGAGAAGGTCAAAGGGAGAAAGGACTCCCCATGGAGCTGGGAGCCCGATGCGGGACTTGATCCCGGAACTCTGGGATCATGACCTGAGCCAAAGGCAGTTGCTTACCCAACTGAGCCACCCAGGCGCCCAAGGCCCTGGCACCTTATGCAATGTGTCCGGACTCTGCTACTAACATTTCCCCACACCTACTTAAGCACACAGCTCTTTCTCCTGGCATACGTCCTGCCATCTAACAGAACTAACATCCTCTGATACAACTGGAAAACGCCGCACTACAGCATCAGAAGTACCAAAGTAATGCCTGCAGCCCTCCTCACCAGTTACGAAGAAACGGGAGGTATGTGCCCTGCAGTCCAGGAAACACAGAGGAGACCCCAATGGACTACAGATTTCTAAGTGATAACAGAAATCAGACTCAGTATTCCCAAAGTGCCCTTAATTTCCAGAACTTAAAACTTGGTACTCAGGAAAACATTCATCTAAACAGTGGAAAAGCTATATAGATGGTATATTTCTACCTGTCTGTAAGAGAGCATTGTAGCAAGCTTGCTGTATGTGCTTCTTGCTGATGGGCATGCTGCCAGAAGAGAGACATTGAGGGAATACGCCAGAGGAGGGGTTCTCCAAGACTGGTGCCATCTGACTCTGCTGGCTACAGACGACGTGTGGGGGAGAATCTGAAGATAAATAAAAACTCCCCAAAATAAAAGGGATAGTAAATTCCTTCTTGTTCTATCAGGGTAAGTGAGCAACAATTAAGGGAAATGGGTCCATTTAACACAGATAAAAAAATAGGTTGTAGGGAAAGAGCATGTTTCAGGCCAGGCTGAGTATCTACGTGATGTTAAGGGACTCGGAAGGATTCAAGCATTAGGTGAGGAGTTTTACAAAATGGCCTTTAACATTTTGGCAATTTAAAATCATAATTGATTCTACTTTTAGAAATAAGAAGTCTAAGAGTACAGCACACCAATGTGAATGTACTTAATGCCAAACAGTGTACAGTTAAAAATAGTTAAAATGGATTTAAAATAATTAACATCCTAAAATAATCACTTTACTACTTTAGTGTTTACTTTTCTAATCTTAAAAAAAGATCCACATGTATTTGTAAACATAAATGTGTTTTAACTTGACATGATATTGTAAACCTTTTTTGGTCAGGTTTGAATATGAAATGTGTGGTGGGAAATTTTAAAATACGTTTTCTGTATATTGTACAATCTGTACGTCCACACGCAAACAGGCATTTTATGCGTTACATATGATTAAAATGTAATAAAATGGGAAAAAATGGTGAAAACGGTAAATTTTATGTCATGGTAGACATTTAATCCCAGCTAGGGTGGGGTGGGACTGTTTACCAGAAAGTTCAAAATCAACTGTCAGCACTGGTCCAAAGAATTAACAGCAAAATTTTTGGCTTAATACTTCCTCTGCCTGGGCTACATCATCACAGGGAGGCCTGGTCTGGCCTCCGGGGCCTGACCTCTGCAAGCCCTGCACCCTTTTGCTTGCTCCTGCCACCATGCTCCCTGCTGACGGCCTGCCAGTGGTTCTTACCCAGTGTCCCCTTCTGCAACGCTCTTCCACGCAGACGGACTCCCTGAGGAACCCTTTTCATAAACCTCAGTATTACCCCATATTAAGTCTGACCGGATAGGTAAAGTGCAGAAGAACAGAAGGAGAGAAAAGTCCAAGGATCCCCTCCTATATACGTGCCCCCTCCCCAGCATTCTCCCAAGTCCTGCAAGAAGGGCCACTCTTAACTGGGCGCTGGGAAGGCAGGCTGCCGCCGCAGCTCCTCCACCGTCTTGGAGAAAGAGCTTACCTAATTGAGAAGTCAGTGGGATTAGACTTTGATCTGTCTTATTAAGTCTTCCGGAAAGTTTAGTAAAAATTGTTACTCCTGCTTTGGAGCCCTTTTGGTTTCGTACAGAGATTATGGGCCAACGGTATATAAAATGTCCAGAACTAGGAAACGGCAGTAAATACAACAGGTACAAGGACTGGGGACTCCTGCCAACTTGGCACGCAAAGCCGTCCTTCGAGAGGGACTCCCGAGTCTTATCTCAAAACTGCACACACCACCGTCCCCATATTCCTCTGCTATGAAAGGTAAATACACCTCCCATCTGCTGTTTGGTGACACACAGACTCCACTCGCTCAAGGTGTACGAACACATCCTGCTTGGAGAGGAGGGAGCAGCCGCTTCATCACCCTCTTCAAGCTCCTGACACAGACTTCATCAGCACCAAGAAGAGTTGGACCCATCAGAACTGCAGGAGGCCAGTGTTGCTTTACAGATTCTCCCAGCATCAAAATTCAGGAAAATTTTGACAGTTCTTTTCTACTGTGACAGTTTCTGTGCACTGTCGAATTCACTATCCATGAGAACTGACTGAGATCTGCGTTTCCTAACAAGGTCACCGTCCTAGGCAGGGTTAAACCAAGGAGCAAAGAAGCAATGATGCCGATATAAAATTCTTACTCTTGACTTTTATAGCCTACAAAGACCAGAAATTACTGCTCCGTCCCATATAACATCCAATGGGAACAAGCCAGAAATAAGGATTTCTTGAAGTATCTAAAAATCAACAGCTTTTTACCTAAAAGGCCATCAACATCAGAAGAACTTAAACATCTAGTGTTACACGCTGCTACAACCTTTTTAGCCGGTGACAGTATCTATTAAAATTTTAAATATATACCCTTTGACCCAATAGGTCTACTTCTGGGACTTCATCCTCTAGCAATAAAAGCCAGACTACATGAAGATACAGGACACAGAAGACATCAATTGCAGCAATTGATAATCCAGAAATGAAAGCAATATCCATCAACAGGGAAGTCACTGAATGAATTATATTCAATGAAATATTAGGCAGCTGTCAAAAGGGTGCCATTTTTATGTACTGACCTGGAGATCAGTCCTTGATAAGCTACTACACAAAAAAATTATGTTGTAAAATTGCGTATCTTCATTGTTTTGTTAAAAAATCCTATATATGGGCATGTGTGTATTAACATACACCTGTGTTCCTGTGCTTAACAAAAGGGAAGAAAAGATTCCCACTAAACTATTAAAACTGGCTACCTTACACACCCAGAAAGAACTGGGTTTCTTTACCATTCTCTCTCATTTGATGGAAGACAACCCACCTGCATGATTTGTATAATGTTAAAAATCTAATTAAACATTTAAAATAAAAAGCTATACTTTTTAATCATTCTTACCTTCCGGGGAAAGGTCGACCGTTTTAGTGAAACTTGGGGCAGTGCGTTTGAAGATCTTGGTTCTTTCTCCTCCCACAACCACCTCTGGTCCAAGCAGAGACACCAGCACTGCCAGGCTGTGAAGAGTAATGGCCACAATGGAATCGCTGGTATCACGCAAGCCCAGTAACACCTAGGAGCAAATCAGGTAGTAAGTGTACACAGCCACGTTGCCAGTCTTTCTCCCCATAAACAAGCAGCTGGGCTGCAGTCAGACTAGCTCAGATGTCTTTGTTTCTTACATCGGTGTCTGAGGTCAGTAGCTCTCAAACTGCCTGTGGTCCAGAACCAGTATTTTCCCCTCCTAATCAATCACGGACTGATACATGGCTAAAAATACAACAACAAAAATAAATATGTTGGAAATAATAAAATTACTGTTAAGCTACTATAAAAGGTTCTAGACTTGTCGAGGATGCAGGTCAGCTCCTGCCCTAGGATTGAAGGCAACTGGGCACTCCAGAGATCTCCGCTCTTAAGCCAGCAGCACTGAGTATTCCGAGGAGACCGCCCAGCAAAGACTCATCGGGACTGACCCTGCTTCGTGTCAGATCAGCTGAGAAAGGCTTCAGGGCAGTATAGCTATAGAGGGCTCTCCAAATTCTTGGAGAATTGAAATACTCCAATCAAAAGACAGTGACAAGAGGCTATACCTGTGGCAAACGGGCTAACTGCAGACACGTAGTCTTACCACTAGCCCTACCTACCAGTGAGCCCACAGCAGCTTCAGGCCTCTCAACAGTGCAGGGGCCTAACACTGCCCAGTGTGCCCGCAGCAGGCAAAGTGTGTCACTGGGGCGGCCTGTGCTGAAGGCAAACGTGGCTCAGCCAGAACAGCAGGGCACACAAAGCACACATAGGAGACACCCCTGGAGTGCCTGCTACGGATGACCTGGCAGGGAAGGCACTGCAGGGCACCACAGGTCCTCTTCCATATAAGGCTGCTACCTTCAAGATGTAGCTGACTTCCTGATGCATAGAAACAAGCAGAGACAAAATGAAGAGCAAAGGATTATGCCCCAAATGAAACAACAAAAGAGCTAATGAAATGGAGATAAGCAAAATGCCTTATTCGAAGTAATTGTCATAAAGAAACTCACTGGACTTGAGAAAAAAATGGATGAACTCAGGATTTCAACAAAGGTAGAAAATGCAAAAAAGAATCCATCACAGATGAATGATCCAATAACTGAAATAAAAAATACACTAGCGGAAATATCAGTTGATTAGCAGATGCAAAAGAATGGATCAGCGATCTGGTAGAGATGGTAATGGAAAGCACAAAAACTGCAAAGCAAAAAGAAAAAAAAAAAGAATAGGTTAAAGGAATTGAGTGACATCATCAAGCACAGTAACACCGGCATTAAGGGAGTCCCAGGAGGGGAGAAAAGGAAGCAGAAAACATATGTTGAGAAATAATAGATGAAGACATCCCTAATCTGGGGAAGGAAACAGATACCCTGATCCAAGCAGCAAACAAGACCCTTAACAAGATTAACCTAAGAAAGTCCATGCCAAGACAAATTATAATTAAAGTGACAAAAAGTAATGATCAAGATAAAGTTTTAAAAGCAGCAAAAAGCAAACAGTCAAGTAAAACCCTGTAAGGCTCTGAGCTGATTTTTCAGCAGAAGCTCTGCAGGCCAGGGAGAATGGCGTGACATTCCAAATACCAAAAGGAAAACCCTGCAACCAAGAATAACCCAGCAAGGTTATCTTCCAGAATAGGAGAGAGAGTGAGTTTCCCAGACAAAAGTTAAAGGAGTTCATTACTACTAAACTGGCCTTACAAGAAACATTAAAAGGAATTATCTGAGGGGCGCCTGGGTGGCTCAGTTGGTTGGGAGTCTGGCTTCGGCTTGGGTCGTGATCTCTGGGTCCTGTGATCCGGCTCTGCATCGGGCTCCCTGCTCAGTGGGGAGTCTGCTTCTCTCCCCCCCTCTCCCTCTGTATGCCCTCTCTTGCTCTCACTCTCAAATAAAGAAAGTCTAAAAAAAAAAAAAAAAGGAATTATTTGAGTGGAAATAAAAGGACATAATCCACAGTAAGAAAACAATGAAAGGAAAAAATTTCACAGGTAAAAAAGCAAACGTAGTAAAGGCAGTAGACTAATCACTTTTAGAGCCAATGTAGAAGTTAAAACACAAAAGTAAAATCAATTATGATCTGCAAAAATCAGCCAAGGGACGCATAAAAAAAGATGTAAAATATGACCTCGTACACATAAAAGGGAAGTAAAAATTAAATTCAAACATGTTCTAAAGAAAGTACTGAAGTGACCATCAACTTAATAGAGACTGCTATACACTAAGATTTTATACCTGAGCCAGTGGTAACCACAAATCAAACACTTGTAACAGCGACAGAAAAAGTAAGGGAAAGGAATGCAAGCACAACATTAGAAAACAAACCACAAGAGGAGAGACCAAGAAAAGAAAGGAATGGAGAAGAACTAGAAAAACAAAAAGAAAACAATTTTAAAATGGCAGGGAGTACACATCTATCAACATACTTTAGATATGAACAGACTAAATGCTCTCATCAAAAGGCCCAGGGTGACTAACTAGACAAAAACAAGACCCCTCAACATGCCGCCTATAAGAGACTCACTCAGACCTAGAGACATGTACAAGCTGAAAGGGAGGGACCGAAAAAGATATTCCATGGAAACGGAAGTGAAGAAAAGCCGAGGTAGCAACAGTTTGTATCAGATAAAATTGACCTTAAAACAAAGACTGCAGCAGCAGACAAAGAGGGGGACAATATAACGATAAAGGGAGCAGTCCAACAAGACGATATAAGATTTATAAAGATCTACACACCCACCATGCAAGCAGCTACACAGAGCAAGTATCCACACACACAGAGCGCCCGAGAGTGACAGGAACCGTAGATGACGTCACCATCCCACCTATCCAGACGTTAAGTCAACAAGGGAACAGCGGCTTTAAATGACACATCAGACCAGGGGGACCTAACAGATATGTACAGAACAGTCCATCCCCAAAAAGCAAAATACACATTCTTTTCAGGTACACATGGGATACCTTCCAGGATGGATCACATGTTAGGACGCAAAACAAGTCTCAATAAATTTAGAAGACTGAAACCCTATCAAGCACCTTTACCAATCATAGTGGTATAAAACTAGAAATCAATTACAAGAAGAAAACCAGGAAATTCACAAATACATAGAGTTTAAACATGCTACTGAACAACCCATGGGTCAAAGAAGAAATCAAAGGAGAAAACAAAAAAAACCTATGAGATCAATGGAAATGGAAAACAACATACCAAAATTCATGCAATGCAGTCAAAGCAATTTTAGGAGGAGAATTTACTGTGATAAATGCCTACCTCATGAAACAAATAAAATCTCAAACATTAACTTTATACCTCAAAGAACTAGAAAAAAATAAGTGAAAAAAATGAAAAATGAAAAAGAAAATAGAAAAAATTCAGAAGAGCTGGTTCTTTGAAAAGATAAACAAAACTGTCAAACCTCAGCTGAACGCATCAAGAAAAAAGGACACAAATAAAACCAGAAATGGAAGAGATGTTACAATTGATACCACAGAAATACAGAGGATCCTAAAAGACTACTTATGAATGCCAACAAATTAGGCAAACTAGAAGAAATGGATAAATTGCTAGAAATACACAACCTACTAAGACTGAATCATAAAGGAACAGAAAATCTGAACAGGCTGATTTTTGGTAAGGAGACCACATCCTCCAAAAACTCCCAAAGAACGAAAGGTCAGGACCAGATGGTTTCACCAGTGAGTTACACTGAACACTCAGAGAAGAAATAATACCAAACACTAAATGGAAAAGATGTCTGCACACCGTGCTTCCTGCAATGCTATTTCTAATAGTCAAGACAGGGAACAACCTATGTCCATCAAAAGACAAATGGTAAGAAAGCTGTGGTGTACAGGAAGCCTACCTGGCCGTGACAGTTAGAAGAGGAGATCGTGCCATTTGAGACAACATGGATGGACCTAGAGGGTGTTATGCTAAGGGAAGTGAGGCAGACTAAGAAAGCCTAATGCCATACGGATTTCACTCAGCAGGAGCCTGCTGCTCCCTCGCCCTCCTGCTCCCCCTGCTGGAACTGTCAAATAAGTAAATAAAATCTTTAAAAATAAATGAAATAAATAAAAAACAAAACACACACAAATGGATAAACAAAAAGCAGAATCAGACCTGTAAATACAGAGAACAAACTGATGGTTGCCGGGGGAGGGAGAACAAGGGTGAGGACAACGGAGGAAGGGGAGGGGGAGACAGGCTTCCGGTCACGGTGTGAGTCCCAGAAAGCACGCGCACAGCGGCAGTACAGTGACACGGCCGTGGCGGCGTGCCAGGACAAGTGAGCCGTCGCCGCACACCTGTCGGACTGGCTTCCGTCACAGAGACAAGCAGTAACAAGGACGTGACCACGTGGAAAAGAGGGAACGCCGGTGCACCACCGCTCGAGGGGAAACGGGTGCAGCCACTGTGGAAAAGCAGGGAGGCTCGCCCAAAAGTCAGAAAAAAAAGAAAAGAATTACCATAAGATCCACCAATTCCACCTCTGGGAATTTGTCCAAGGAAAGCACTAATTTACACGTGGCACACGCCCCTGCTCGCAGCATTACAGCACCGGAGCTCTGGCCACCAAGTGTCCGTCAACGGACCGAGGAATCAGGCAAATGTGATTTCACACAGACGCGTGCGCACACGCACACACACGCGCACGCGCACACCACTGAGCCACGTAAGAGATGAAACCTTGCCATCTGCGACAACCTGGATCGACTCTGAGTGCATCGTGCTGAGTGAAGTGAGAGACAAACACTGTGCGATCTCACTTATGCAGGGAATCTGAAAAAAACCAAAACGGCGCCCGACTGGCTCAGTCCGTGGAGCGTGCAACTCCTGACCTCAGGGCTGTGGGTGCGATCGCGATGCTGGGCCTGGAGATTACTTAATAAAGATTGTATTTATACATCTGAGAGACAGCGAGCAGGAGAGGCAGGCAGAGGGAGAGCGAGAACAGACTCCCTGCTGAGCAGGGGGCCCAACGCAGGGCTCAATCCCAAGGGCCTGAAATGAGGACCTGAGCGGAAGGCAGATGCTTAACCATCTGAGCCACCCAGGTGCCCCCCAAAAACTAAAATATCTTTAAAGATGAAAATAACAAAACAAGCTCATAGAGAGAACAGACTGGTGGTGCCAGAGATGGGAAAGAGGATGGTGAGGAGGGGCCAAAAAGGTATAAATTTCCAGTTATAAAATAAGTCAGTCAAGGGTCCCTGGGTGACTCAGTCGGTCAAGTGTCTCACTCTTGATTTTGGCTCAGGTCATGATCTCAGGGTCGTGAGATCCAGCCCCGGGCCAGGCTCCAGGCTCAGCACAGGGTCTGCTGAAGTTTCTCTCTCCCTCTGCCCCTCCTTGCACTCACTCTCTTTCTCTCAAATAAATCCAAAAAAACAAAAGGTCATGGGGATGTAACACACAGCATAGTGACTATCACTAATACTATTTTATTGCATAAAGTTGCTAAGAACATCACTCTTACAAGTTCTCAGCAAAGGAAGAATTCAGTAAACTACGTATGGTTACAGAGGAACAAGTCTCACTGTGGTGACTGTTTCACGATATACACAACTACTGAATCATACGGTGCACCTGAAACTGACAGCTTATATGTTTATTACATCTCAATTAAAAACCCGTTTTAGGGGCGCCTGGGTGGCTCAGTGGGTTAAGCCTCTGCCTTCAGCTCAGGTCATAATCTCAGGGTCTCTGGGATCGAGCCCCGTATCGGGCTCTCTGCTTGGCAGGGAGCCTGCTTCCTCCCCTCTCTGGCTGCTGCTCTGCCTACTTGTAATCTCTCTCTCTCTCTATCTGTAAAAAAGAAAAAACAAAACAAAACAAAACAAAAAAAACCCGTTTTACACGTTCACTCTCCGTATCTATATGTGCGTCACCACAGGACCAGAATCACAGTCGAGAGACAGAGCATACTTAGAAGCCCTCGTCTGCGTCCCTCGTGCTTATGTTCCCAGCCCTGCCCCTCTTTCCAGCTTCACACACACAAAGGACAGGACCTGGAAAACTTGTCTTTACATCCAATGCACAGGACACCTGCCCCAAACAGAGCCTATGACCTCCGTCCAGCACGAACTGGAATGTGGAGAGACCGGTTAGCTCTGTGGCTTGCTGAAAGGAGGACAATAAACTGGGAAACTACAGGGACAACCACGCTGGCCACGTGTCCATTGAACACTGAAAGCCCGTCTTCGGGAAGTCAAAGTGGGACAGATAAACGGAGAAAGGAAAGAAGTGAAGACCGTCCGGCTGAGTCCCAGCGGTGCGTGGTCTCCACGTAAGGCAGTCTGACATCCTTATAGCAAAGTCTCTAGGCTTTAGCTCGTCTGAGTGGGTTTCGGTTACTTGCAACCGGAAGAAACTACTAAGACAGTCACGTGCAGCCCTCGGGAGATGCTTTGCTCTGAACCAGCAGAGTCATGTGTGCGGGCGGGGGGCGAGGAAAGCCACCCGTGACCGCCAGATTCAGGTCCAGGGTAGCCGGCCTCCCCCGGATGACAGCACAGCCTCCTGTGTGCCAGGAACCCCGGGTTCCAGTCCCAGCTCCTCTAGGAATCCTCATTATGACTTGACCCATCATTTCATTTTCTGGTCTGGTTTCCTCACTCATCTAAGATCAAGATTTCCAACAAGACTCAGAGAATGTCAGGCCCAATGCTCACAAATCAGGCACTTTCTCAAAACAAAGCTGTGCAAATAAGCTACCGTGTGTTTCTTTTGCAAATGATTAGAATTCCAACCACTATGGCAATGGCAATCGTAACACAACAATCCTCCCAGGCCACAAACCCGAGGCCTCCTCACACCTTGCCTCGAATGAGCAGCTGAGTCCCGCCTGTCCACAGCCTCTGTGTCCCTCCCACAGCCTCTGCCCCGCACCTGCCCCGGCCTTTCTTCACCTTCTCCTTGCTGGACTAACGGCTTCCCACCTGACCTCCTTTTCTATACCCACCGTCCACACCGCTACCAAAGTGAACTTCCCAGCACATAAATATTGGCCAAGTGGGCCGCCTGGTGGCTCAGTCAGTCGAGCATCGGCCTCTTGGTTTGGGCTCCGGTCGTGTTCCCACAGCTGCGTGATCGAGCCCCGCGTCGTGCTCCATGCGCTCAGTGCGGAGTTGGCTTCGGAGTCTTCCTCCCTGTCCCACCCCACTCGCACCTGCGCGCTCTAAAATAATACATTTTTTCAAAAATGGGCCAAGCCATTCCCCTACACAGGCAGCCTTCACTGTCTGCACACACTGAGCACGGACTGTCTCTGAGCTCGGCTCGGTGCCAACTCTGAGACGTAGGAGAACTGTATTTCAGAAACAGAGTGCTCCGTCCCTCTTCGGCATTTTCAGACACGAGGACAACAGGGCAGCTGCGACTGCCGCAGACGTAAACACAACGTGCGGCGTGGTGGCCGCCTGGCCCTAAAGCCAGCCCTGCCAGCGTGTCAGCCGGCACCTACCGAACCTGGGCTGACTCGCACAACCCACTGGAACTAGGAGACTGGAACAGAAGTGACACTGTCCATTCCTAACCTGTGCCTCGGGAGAGCTGCCCTGGCGCTTCTGGTAGCCCAGGACAGCCACGTGAGAAGTCCACGGGCACTGTCAGAGATGTGGCGAAGGGGAACAGACGCCCTGCCACATCCCGAGACTCCATGGGAAGAGAGGCCCCGCTAAGCCCAGCCTTTCAGCCATCCCTTCCAAGGTGCCAGGGGACGGCTTGTCAGCTGGCCTCGCTTGCGACAGAATCCCCAAACTGAGCCCCGTCAATCCAAAGAGCTGTGAGGCCAAAATGGCTACTGATTTAAGGCGCTAAGTTTTGGGGCACCCCAGCAACAGGTAATGAACACCTCTCTGTCCCACCTCCTAGCTCCTTGAAAGCAAAGTGTTATACACCTCCACGGCCCCAGGACCTAAGACCTGGCATAAAAACAGGCCTTAGGAATCGTTTGCAAATACATTAATCTCATAGGAAAACAAATTATTTTAAAGTTCCTACATGGCTGACAAAATCTTCTAAAATCTTGTACTGAGCTGAATATTGTCTCCTATATATTCATGTCCACCCAAAATGTGACCTTAAAATGATGTCGCACTGGTTAGAGTGGGTCCTAAATCCAATGACCTGGATCTTTTTAAAAAGGTCCAGCAAAGGGACACCCGGGTGACTCAGTGGGTTAAACATCTGCCTTCAGCTCAGGTCATGATCCCAGGATCCTGGGATGGAGCCCCTCACTGGGCTCTCTGCTGCTTCTCCCTCTACCGGCCGCTCCCCCTGCTCATGCATGCTCACTCTCTCTCTGGCAAAAAAAATCTTTAAAAAAAAAAAAAAAAAAAAAAAAGGCCAAGTGAAGACACAGGGGAAACGGACGGACAACGGAGGCGGACTGGCACGACACAGTTCCAAGCCAAGACACACCAAGGACCGCCAGGAGCTACCAGGAAGCGGGGCAGCCGGCATGGAAGGCTTCTCCCCTAGAGCTTTCAGAGGAAGCACGGACTGCAGACACCGTGAGCTCAGACTTCTGGCCTCCGGAACCGGAAGAAAACGGATTTCTATCATGGTATTTGCTCTCCGAGCCCCAGCGCCACCAGCACAAACCTGAGCCCGGGCGGGGGGTCATTACCAGGCCCCCAGCGGCTGATAAACTGGCTGGAAGACTCGGGTCCGAGTCATCTCATGCTCCTCTCCATGATGACTTAATTATTTTATGGTTACTTAATTATTTTATTACAGACACTTAACAGTGTCTGTCACAAAGCATCCACAAAGGATTCCTATTCCTTTTCCGCAAAGAATTAGCAAGCAGAATCGGTTTTCCCAGGTTAAGACCAAATATGCTGGTTTAGTCCACGTGCCCGTGTGAGCGGAGTGGACATGCGACTCGTCTCAGCCCCTGCGACCCCGCGGCTTCCACGCCCGACGCTGCCTCCAGCCTCCCCAGCCAGGGCCCCCGCCGCCCCCCAGCCCCGGCCGCGCCCTCCGCACCGCACCGCCCTGACCTGCGGCAGGATGACTTTCTTCAGCTGCTCCTGGGTGAAGTGCCCCACGTAGGCCTCCAGGTGGGACAGCAGCACCATCCGCACGTGCTCCTCGTGCACCTCGAACAGCTGCAGCAGCACCGGGATCACCCGCGACTGGAACAGGGCCGGCGACAGCAGACAAGGCGGCTCCCCCGGTGCAGTGTCTGCGCCCGTCAGAGGCAGGGACAGAGGAAAAGGCGAACTGTCACTTCCGGGAAAGGGGCACAGAGAATCCACAGGCCGAGCGCAGGACTCGCCGCATACTCTCAGCACTCCTCCGTATGAGTTCTCGGGGCCAAACCAAACGAAACCTTCTTGGTTGCCCCAAATCACTCACGGCTCAGTTTTCTCAAACACACTGTACTTGTAGAAATATTTTTGAGACACAGGATCAGACTCAACGGAACAAAGCAAGCCTGTATTTTCACTGACTCCTGAATCAGTTACTCTGTCCATGCTGGTGTAATCGGGAATTTCATACACTAGATGAGATCAATAGGGCTGCTTCGCTTCTACCTGCCCAACGAGGAGGTGGCAAGTGTCCCAGTGGGACTTGACGCTGGGGGTCCTCCCCTCCTGCCAGTTACGGCAGTGGTTACCAGAGAGACACCCTGTCGTCATTTGGGGACCGTTACAAACAAGGATCGACGCAGTCCCGCAGGCCCATTTGTAAAAGGCTCCCCAGGTGACTGAGAAGCACACCCCGCTGCGTGTTCGACCCAGCAAGAACTACAAAGAAAAAACTCCGGGAATGGCAAAGGATATAAGGAAATTCTACGTTGTAAGAGAGTTACTTATAATGCTGCTTTGCTGGATCGAGATCTTTCAAGAAAAGAAATTCTGAAAGCAGAATCCCACCTAACACGGAATTCCACAGAGCGACGTTAACGCTCTGCTCTCTAACCTGGTACGCAGCCGTCCACAGTGCTTGCGAAGCTACGGAGGGTCCGAACAACACCCTCATTTCACACTCAGAGAAAAACAGAAATTCCAAGTAGGAAAGTTCCTTCTAGGCTTTCCAGTCTTTCCACTGGAAACACAAACTAAATGGGTGGCTCTTGGGGAGTCAGAAGGCACAGGCCTCGCTGCAAATGCAAAGTCCTGTGAGGACGGAGCCTTCTCCTGACACTCCACGTGCGTCTCCTCTTCTAGCCGTACACATGTGGGGACTCGTTTTCCAGAAGACCTGACTCTCCAGGGGAGGCTCCTTAATGACCCAGTGGGCTCCGGAAGCCCGCCCTGAGTCAGAATGGTCACTTGGGCCAACAACTGTTCTCAGAGACATGCCTAACCCCACCTGGCAGGAATCTCCCTCGGCTCTAACAAGGGCTCGTCATGCCCAAACTCCTTAATGACCGATCATCCTTTGAAAAACATTCACCTTTTTTGGGGCCGAGCAGATGAGGAAGGAAACTCTTCACAGCGACGGGCTCCGCGAACACCAGCTGGTTCAGCAGCAGAGGCACCAAGCGCGACGCTATCAGCTCCTCCGACAGGCCGCTGACTCTGTCCAGCAGGAACCTGGCGGCAGACCAGAGGAGCCTGGGAACCTGGGGGTGACCTTTCAGACACAGCCCTCTCCGACCTCGCTCCCAGGGTGTGGAGGGGGGGCACAGGGAACTGCAGCCCGGGAAGGTGAACGGGTGCTGCCGAGGATTTTAGGAAAAACGCAGAGAGTGCGAGACAAGGCTGCCGGCACGCAGACAAGCTCCGACCTGAGCTAGGGAAGTGTTCTCCAAACTGCCCCGTGTTTACGGCGCCAGGGTCCTCTCCCCCAGTAAGCCAGGAGCTTCCTAGCCAATTAAAAGGACTTTCGGCAAATTTAAAAAATGTAGGGTATGAAATTGTCTCGAGTGTCCACAGTAAATAAAAATACAAGCTTTTGTTACTAAACTTCCTAAAATAACACACGCACTGTGTGTGAAGAACACACCGGTGTCCTGGGCCCCTGGTAGCTCATCGGGTCAGCAGCTGACTCCTGACTTCGGCTCGGGTCACTCTCTCGGGGTCGTGGGACTGATTCCCGTGTTGGGCTCTGTACTTGGGATTCTCCCTCTCTCCCTCTGCCCCAAGCCCTGCTCTCTCTCTCTCAAGTAAGTAAATCTTTAAAACAAGGGGGAAAAAAAAAGACACAGGCATTAGGAAGTCACGGGGGCAAATTCCCCCTACAGTGTCGCCAGCGGCAGACTGTGCCTCTCGCTGCCCCCAGCGGCTGTCACCCCGCAGCCCGGCCTCCTCGGGCCCGCAGCCTGGACGGCGCCCTGCTCTGCGCCCCGAGCCCTGCTCCCCCAGCCAGAAGCCCGGCTCACGTCTCTTCCATTCGGAACACATCCCTCCCATCTCCACTGCCTTCTCCGGCTACTCTGTGCTCTTTCTTCTCGGAAGTTTGTCTCGGGAGGTTCTCCCCAGAGTTCACTCCCTCGCTCCCGTCCCTTCGGAGCTCACCTGTGGCCTGGCTCCCCTCCCCGCAGCGGCTCCTCCTCAGCCGAGGCCGCCGGTGCCTCTGCCGGGAACACCGGGCTTGTGCACATTCTCTGGCCCTCCTGTCCCCATCACTGCTTTGTCGCACCGGTCAGCCACCCCCTTACCAGGCTGGGTGGCTGCCCCCAGGTTACAGTTTGGGCACTGGGTGTCCCCCAAGCCTCCACTTTCTCTGCAGGCTGCGGCGCCCTAGTCCTCACTGCTGGCTCCACGGCCGCCGCCGTCTCTCCGGGGCCTGTGTGGCCAGGAGCCCACGCGCATCTCTGCCCACAGCCCCACAGACTGCACAGGGACCCTTGACTCCACACTGCTTGTGCCCAGCAGCTGGGGCCTCTCCTGAGGGATTCTCTCATGCTCTTGGGGATCACCACTAAGGGCTTGCCAATCTGACGGCAGAAGGCCCCCTTATCTGTGCCTTCACTGTACCGCTGGAGCCGGCTATGGTCTATAGACTGACCCAAGCCCCCAGAAGAGCTCAGGCCGCGCCCTCCACAGACACCGGAGTGATCAGCCCCGGAGAGGTAACCGTCTCACGGCTGCTTTCACGGCTTTGATGCCTGAAGCCCACTGCTTACCGATAGTGTCACTGGTCCTCACCGGCCCCCACTCCGGGAGGGTGCCCATCTCTCACTCATCCCTGCCTGGGGCTCTGCGCTCCGACAGGACCAGTTGCTGGCGGTGCCATGCTTGGCTCACACCACGCCCTGCCTCTGTGCGTTAGTTCACGCTGTCCTGGGGCCCACACCACCTCCTCCCTCCCCTCTGGGGTCTCAGGACGCCCCCCGCAAGCTCATCACGGTTTCCCCCACCAGAACCAACCGTCCATCCCAGGGCCTACCAGGAGGCCAACACAAAGGATGTCCAACAAGCTCGGTCCGAGAAAGTAAGCGTGGACTCATCTCTCCAGAACACCCCAAGTGATTACATGGACTTAATCCAAGTTACTGAATTGTAAGCCCTTCACTTTCTGAACTTACTTGAAAAATTCCGTTTTCTCCTCTTCACTCTTCAATGTTAAACTTTTCAAGAAATTCACAACTTCTAGAAAATCATTCCTAAATGCCAAAGAGGAAAAAAAATGTGCAGGACAACAGGTTAGAGAAGGCACGTTAAATACCGAAGCCGTAACCACACACCACACTATGCTAATGGGCAAGGAAGCATTCTCCTGTGCCACTTCAAGGACAAGCAGTCATGAGACACAGGCCATGAGCCAGCCGTGGAGAATCCAACATTTTAAGAGCAGCAACGAGATCTGTGAAGCGGATACGTGCTTCAGCGCCCACGGTGTGCAAACACACCCTCCCAGACCCGGTGCGGTCAGAGTCCTCTGAGCTTCTGCTGCAACAGGATGTGGTGACATGAACTGTCCTGAGAGCACTGGTACTGGGTGACCGAGCGCCACCAGCAGCGGTTGGACCTCCAGTCTGCTCTGGGCAGGAAGGACTCTGGGAGGCTTGGGCAAAGAGACACCTCTCGTGCCAGTCACAGGAATCTTCCCACTGCTCCTGCCCGAAGCAGGGAGGAGGGTGAGAGGTCAGCAGGCGCACACTGCTCAGCCCCAGGGAAGCGCTCCTCCAGTCCTCCCATCCTACGGGAGTCCTCCCATCCTACGGGACGGGGCTGCTGGCCCATCCGCATGCAGCCCCGCCAGCACGGCCGCCCCCCGCATCTCCACGTCTTACATCAACACCCCTTTCCCTCTGGCTCAGCAGCAGAGAAAAGCAAACGTCTGTCTAATCCAGTGGGCTCCCACGTAAGCAGCAAGCTTCAGAAGAGGGAGCCAGTGTGGGTTTTGGCTTTCTCTCCCATCTCTGCTTCAAATACAATTCTTACTAACAACTCTGACCACCAGTGATGAGATAATCTACTTGCTGTAAAGGACTGTCCTTTGTAGAGATCTTGTATCAAGGTAAATTAAATATTGGTATGAATTATATGAAAGGACACAGAAATGCCTCTCTTAAAAGACTCTTGTAACGAGAAAGGTTTTGAACAGTTTCTTTGAAATGTAAACAATAAATAAAATTCTAATAACCAGAGTGACACTACCCCTCTGCCTTAAATAACGCGGCCCGAGTCCTACCCCAGAGGTCCGTGCCCCCCTCCCAGGATCACGTCAGCTTTCGCTCCGCTCTGGGCTTCCCGGGGCTCTCCAACTGCACACTAGGGTCTTCGGTTTCAAAACAACATAAGATCGATTTCCCTACTAAAAGCTGCGACTCTGGGCGGTGGAAAGGAGGAGGAGGAGGACACACAGTTAGGACTGACCTTGACGAGAGGTTCGAAACCATCTCTGAGTCCAGCGACAGGGCAACCACTCTAGCGCGCCCCCCTCTAACCGCCTCTGCGCTCCTCTTCCACCGTGTTACTAAACCAAGAAGACAATCTTCTGCCTGAAGAAAAACGAGCTCCTCTCCCCCAACAAGAAAAATTTCAACAGTAACAAACTCTTGTCAACAACAGGATGGCGGCAGGGAGTCGGCTCCCTGACGGCTGCCAACGGCGGACACAGCCTCGCCTCTGCACGGACCCAAGTCCTAAGGGCCCTGGGCTGCGGCCTCCAGACTCCAGCCTTCGCCACAGTTAAAATCCCTCAGACTTCCTGTGGTAAGACCCCGAGAGGCAGCGCACCGCGGCCCTCTGCTGCCCCACGTGGACGCGATCGAACCTCTCCTGACCGCCAGCGGCAAGCACAGGCCGGAGCGCGCGCCTGGGGCCGCCACACGGCACGGCCGGACGCGGGGTCCGAGTGCAGGCTGGCAGCGGGGACAGCCCGCCAGGCGCCCTCACCTGAAGAAGTCATGGGACAGTAAGGTGCGGAGCGCTGGCCGACATTTTGGAAGGGGATTCAGCAAGGCTGAGTGCAAGGTCTGTTGCAAGCTGGAGAGAACGTCCGCTGAAACTGAAATCCAGAGCGACAGTTAGTTTCCAATGCCTTCTCCCTCCTTCCAGGACCTCTATAGCTGGAGACTGACGAGAGCAAAAACCAACCTGTAAAAGCCCAAACAAACAAAGGCCTGGCTGTTGCCAAAGAGCTTCCTGCTCGCCTGAAGCCAGACTCCGCGGCCGGAGCAGAAAACGCAGCTGCCCACGCAGCCAGCACTGCCGCCCCCGGGCCTTGCCGCGGAGCCCCTCACCCCCGGGCTGTCCTGTCTGGAGGACAAGCTCAGCCGGGGGAAGGCTGGAGAGGCGGCAGGTCCCTAGGCCTCTCCCACCAGGTTCCTCATCCCCAGAACACAGCAGGTTGCTGGGACGACTGTGTTTTCCGATCTCCCAAGGATGGCACGTGATTACCACCCATCCAGACTCAGTGGGGTAGTAAGTTTGGCCCCACGAGGGAGGCCTTAGGGCCCTAAGGGTGTAATTCTCAAGTATTTCTAGGCTGAGACAATTCCGAGTCAGCAGCTGAATGATGCTCGTGACTCCAGAACACTGCAGACGCGGGGGGCGGAACCGCATCAGAGCTGCGACCTGGCCAGCAGGGGACTCCCGGGGTGGGCCTCCCGCGCCCCCGCCCGTCAGCAGGTGGGCAGCTGAAGGCCTGGGGGGCTGGAGCAGAGTGAAGCAGGCTCCAAGCGGCCGCTGAGAGCTCAAGAGAGAAGAAAACAGCGTGCTCAGGAGCCTGGGCTCTCCGGGGCCGCGAAAGAAAAGGCAGTAAGTACATTATACCAAGAAGAAAAAAATCGAAAGGGCTCCGAAAGAATAAGGGAATGTTAGGCTTGCTTTGGATTAATAAAAAAATGTTGAATCCTCCTCTTTCCTTCAGATCTCTCCGCATCAGTCTGTACCAGCGCTCACTTCCGCGCTGGCCCAGTAAGGAACGGAGGCTTTAGCCCGCAAGGACCAATCCCAGTAAGTATCCCGAGAGTGACCGTGGATACCCAGAGTCAGAGCTGAAGGTGGCTCCTACTTAAAATGCTTTAAGTCCGCAAAGTAAAGAAATCAGAGCTTCTTCCAGCAGGGAAACTGCTGTTAAGATCTGCCCTAGACAGGTTATTTGTAAGCAACAGGTTCCTTCCTGCGATCAAAGATTGCAGTCCTTTGAATCCACACAGAACAGGCTGTGAATGACCTTCCTACTTATTCTGTGGATGTAGCGGGACAATCCCGACTCACCCTGTCCGCTTAAGATTGTGAGCAAACTTTCCACCAGTGTCCCAAAAGCATAGGCGTCCCGGGCATGTCCGTGTGACTCGGGCAGGGTCGTGAATTCTGGAGACTGAAAGCAGGAAAGATGATTAAAACTAGAGAATCTGCCTTACAAACCAGATCTCAGTTTTCTCTGAAGCCCTCCCTCATATCTGCATTTATGACACTCCAAGCTAACCTCAGGTACCAGCCACGAGCCTACAGGCTTCCACAGGATGAGGGAAAGGAATTTATCAAAGACTTAAAAATATCAAACAAGGGCAAAAAGAAAACAAAAGGGCTATATAGGATATGTCTGTGGCTTTCAAAAATATTTCTGACTGCAACCCAGATTTTAAAAATTTTTGTTATTATTATTGTTAGTGGCAGCAGTCCATACACATATGTATAAATACACACAATGCAAACAAAAGTTTCATAAAACAATGCTCAGCCTTACTACCTACAGAACGTAATGAGATTTTCTATTTTACTCCTTTTTCTCAAAGCTTGTCAGAACCTCTAACTTGATTTAAGACCCCAAAATCAGTCTGAAAAACACTAGTACATACACACGGTTCCGATCTGGATCAACAGGGCTTATTTCAAGTCTTGGGCCTATACTCAGCTTTGGAGTTGGGTCTGTTTCCCGTAAAGCAGTTAAATGTGTCTCTGGGGATCACTGTCTGTTTACAGTAGTTACGAAAACAAATTTAGAGGAAGCAACTTCCTCACATTTACTGGTAAATACAATCTTTCTTCACCAGCAGCTGGCGGTGAAGACAAGAAACAAAACAGAATAGGAAGGTTCATCGACTTGGCAGGGCAATCTGCAGAGGGAACCTTCGTCACACAAGATCATTAATGCCAATAATCACTCTGCTGTGGCTCGGGGAGTCCCAGCTCATAACCGACAGGCCGATGCGTGGCTCAGGGGAAGCGCGGGAAGGGCGGGGGCGCTGCGTCCCCAGCTCTTTGGGCTTCCAGCAACATACAAAGACCACGAAGCGGGGACGAAGCACCGGCCCTCTCTCTTTACACAGTACCACAGGCGTCCGTACCTCCGAAAGGAAGTGGACTGTCAAGAAAACGGCTCCCTGCTGTGGTGATGCGATTAGTCTGAGAAGCTGTCATGGCCAAAGGCATCCAACTTGGCCAAGAAAGAGGGGGCAGACGAAAGGTTACGTTTCATACTCAGTTACACAAAGAAGCCTTCGTTACAGCTGAAGCGTATCATCTTACCATCTCTTCAGGAGGGACAGATGCTGGGTCTCTGACTGACTGAATACTCCTCAGAAACTAGAGAAATAAATTAAGGAAAATAATTCATACATAGGTTTGGTGAACCAATCTCTTACACCAAGTTACAGAAGCAACCAGCAATGGGAACAGCAGCAAAGACGCCTTCACACCAGTGCTGCATGTTAAATACACAATTTGCAATCTGCTGATTGGAACGGGAATACAGGACCTGGCACAGCGCCAGGCTCAGAACCCCGCGAGGTTCCTCGCCTCACCCCTCCGCCGCGCAGGCGCCCTCTGCTGTTCGGAGGCTTCTCTGCACCTCACTCCCTTGCACCAGTCACCAGGGATGCGTCTTTCTTATCCTGCCTAGTTATTGACAAATAAAAGGCTTTTCTAACATAGAACAAATCCCTCATTAATCTTCTGGCCGAGTCAAGTCAATCTGAAGGCTCACTGCCACAGGAGATAGAAAAGTTGAGGACTTTATGAGCTACACAGATGATGTCCACGAAACAAGGACATTGATTCACTGATTCGAAGACCATTGTTCAAGAGCTTCTATGTCCCAAACGCCACTCAAGGCACGAGAAATACAAAAGGAATATGACGAACTCCCTGCCCCAGCCAGGTGCTCACAACCGAGAAGCAAACTAGCAATCTGAGTGACGTGCTGAGTGCCGTGAAGCACAGGGGGAGGGACAGACTTCGCTGGGGAGGGAACACCCAGGGGAGGGTGGCAGGAAGAGACTCGGCTAGACTGGAGACTTCTGGCTTTATGTTCCATCCTCCAGAGAGCCGCGGGACTGAGGCGCGCAGCAACGGAATGGGCAAGGGCAGAAGAGGTGCGGGATACCGGCCCTGAGAGAACACGGGGGTGGCCAGAGTGCAGCTCAGTGCCTGGATGTGGCATGTGAGGCCGAAGGGAGGCTGAGGAAGAGCCTGCGGAGGGCCTCCCAGGCCACGGTGAAGACTCGGGAACGTGAGTCACAGGATGACTTACGTGCTGTTACACTAACCGGATGTAAGGTGAATGCTGAGAAGAAAGGGACTGACTGGGACAGAAATGTGATTAGAGGAGCACCTCTGTGGTGGAAGGAGCATCTGAACTGGGCAAGAGGCCACGAGGGTGCACATTTAACGTGGCTCACGTGTGTAAGCCCCACAAGAGAACGGGGAAACCAGACAGAGCCAGTCAGTCAGCGAGCTGCCGTTTCCACAGGGCTGCCATGAGGGGCCTGGTTTGGTGTTGTTCTGTTTTTCAGAAAGAGCAAGCCTAGTGGCAACAGGTAAAATGGTGAAAACAAGAAACAAAACAGAAGAGAATGGTTCATCCACTGAGGAGGGAAATTTGTAGATCCTGGTCAGACAAACCGTGAAGAGGTACAGAGGCAGCGACAACAGAGCCCGCCGCGAGGATTAAGATGAGCGGGTCTCGACTCCGGCTGGCAGGACAGTGTGTGACTGTGGACACCGTGGACGGCTGTAAACGAACACTTGTTCCGTACCTAATGCACGCCAGGCACCACTCTGGGAGAGACTAAATCTAAGAGACTCTCTCCCCCTCAAGAAGCTCAAACACTGGCAAAGAAAACAGACACACGAAGGTCATTTCAACACTTGACATTAGCTGATGTGATTAAGTGCCGGTACTCGAGCAGCAGAGGGTAGACACGTTCCATGAAAAAGTTGACCGAGCCAGTTCACCTCTCAGTCTCAGTTTCCTCAGCGACCAAATCGGGAGACAAGAATGGAGGCGGGGGCCCCTCTGAAGAGTAAGGCCCCGTGTTCTGGGAACACGAGCACCGACAGCGAAGTCACGTCCCCAGACCTACGCTCGCCCTAGCGCTGCTCAAAGTCCCCAGGCAGGACTCACAGACCAACATGCTACCGAGTTCTGAGTGGCACCGAGGGCCCATCCCCTGGCTTACCTCGGCAGTGGCCTGAGGAACTTTGCAGACGGTTTCCATCCCTCCCAGCTTCCAGTGCCCGTCCTCGCTCACAAACACCGAGGATGAGCAGACGTTGTTGTGTGTCAGCTGTCCCTGGAGAAAAGAACAGGAGGAGGCTGCCGCGAGAATTGCTGAAGCAGGAGTTTGAAAAACTAAATACTGAACACCAGGAAGAGATACGGGAGTCATCCCACTCGCGGCGCGGTAAATGGAAGGACGACCTGAAGGAATGAGGGACGGAATAAGCCTGGCTCAGCCCCGTGAGGCCGGGGAGCACGCGACGGCAACGGAGGCTCTTCTCTGCCGCCCGTCCCTGCTCCCACCGGCGTCAGGAGAACCACGTTCCTCAAACGTGAGGTCACACGTCGTTACCGCCTACATCGTTTGCTTCAGTCCTTTAACGATAAAGTTTACCTTTGCTCCCACAGGCTACTGTATTGTTTTTCTCCTCTGAGTTCTTTCTCACCTAAATTCTATCACGGACCCAGACCCACTTCACCTGAAATCTTGTCAGCAGGCATTTAAAAATCCTGCTCGAGTTGCTTAGAACAGCTCTGTTGCTGTGTTTCTAGATTCTCTTCCCCTTTTCCACAAATACTGGTCTTCTATATTCTTGCCAATTTTTGTGGCACATGCCACCTAAAGAGCAAAGACCCCGAACCCTGATATGGATAAATACTGAAAGGCGATTACTACTCTTGAGGTCTGTATTCTGTACCGCTCCACATAGCTTTAAAATGAGGGCTTTTGTGAAGACCACTTTCAAACAAGGGAGCATTGAAACCAGATTTGGATACTGCCAGAATATAGTTTTGAAACAAGTCTAGGACGTGGTCTGTCCACTCTACATTTTCCTGGGCAGTTGCACCTTTAAAAACCCTTTTGGTAGATGAGGATTGTCAGGGAGGAGAAATGAAGAAGCTATATTAATTTCTGGTGAGTAAGACTTGGGGAATGTTGGGCAATGACAAAAGAAATAAATGACTGTCGGTTAGGAAAAAAAAAAAATCCTGCTCGAAGAAGAGGGAAATGGAATTTTCCCCCAGACCACAGAAGTGCCAAAATTTAAAACTATTAAAAAAAAACCAAACCAGTCAAATAAATAAGAAGAAAATGAGAACAGGATAGAAGTGTATTTTGTTCCAAACCAAGAATCATTTCAGTAGACAAATGTATTTTAAATATTCTATTCACTAGGTCAAGTATGTGCAAATTTTGATAGGAAATGCTCCAAGATACATATATATATTCTAAAGGAAGGTTCAGAACAGGGTGTATGGTGTTTTTACATTTGAAAAAAACAAAGGAGAATAAGCAGAGGGACATGTGGTTCACATACACAGCGACCCTCTCTGGACTAAGGCTGATCACCGCGGGGGCTTCTGCACAGAGGTAAGGCGCTGCATTCGGGGAGGGGGGCTTACTCTTCCCTGCATGTGCTCTCACCCCATCCAAACTTTCTACCATGTGCATGTACCTGCTCCAACAAAGAAAATACTCCTTCATGTGAAGCACTAGTAATTCTTCTTTATATGAATCTTAGACATATATGTATTTTTCAAAGATTTTATTTATTTGACAGACAGAGATCACAAGCAGGCAGAAAGGCAGGCAGAGAGAGAGGGGGAAGCAGGCTCTCCGCGGAGCAGGGACCCTGATGTGGGGCTCGATCCCAGGACCCTGGGATCATGACCTGAGCCGAAGGCAGAGGCTTTAACTCACTGAGCCACCCAGGTGCCCTGTATCTTAGACATATTTTTAAGAGGTGATAAATCCAAGGTGATATCTGGAATCTGTCTCCAATTGACAGAAAAAGTTAAAAAAAAAAATACACTAAGATGAGTCAAATGCAAGTGTTTCTAACCTGTGACTGGTAACTTTTCATCTCAGAGGACTGCCAAAGGCCTCACTCAGTACTTAATGGAATGTAAATTCCATTAAGAAATAGCTCAACAGGGGCGCCTGGGTGGCTTGGTGGGTTAAGCGGCTGCCTTCGGCTCAGGTCATGATCCCAGGGTCCTGGGATCGAGCCCCGCATTGGGCTCTCTGCTCGGCGGGGAGCCTGCTTCCCTCTCTCTCTCTCTCTCTCTGCCTACTTGTGATCTCTCTCTGCCAAATAAATAAATGAAATCTTTAAAAAAAAAAAAAAAAAAAAAGAAATAGCTCAACAGAGGCTCCTGGGTGGCTCAGTGGGTTAGGCCTCTGCCTTCGGCTCAGGTCATGATCCCAAGGTCCTGGGACTGAGCCCCACATCAGGCTCTCTGCTCAGCAGGGAGCCTGCTTCCTCTCCTCTCTCTGCCTGCCTCTCTGCCTACTTGTGATCTCTGTCTGTCAAATAAATAAATAAAATCTTAAAAAAAAAAAAAAAGCTCAATAATACAGTCACAAAATAGACCAAAAGTAAACCTAAGACTATATGCTTATCCTCTTAAGAGCAAACCTGACCACAGTGTTAAGAGGCTGTCTCCTGGGGCGCCCGGGTGGCTCAGTTGGTTTAGCGTCCGCCTTTGGCTCAGGTCGAGATCCTGGGATCCTGGGATCGAGTCCCCATGGAGCATCCTTCTCCTCCCTCTCCTCCATCTCCTCCCTCTCTCACTGTCCCCCTCCCACTCTCTCTCAAATAAATAAATAACCTTAAAAAAAAAAAAAGAGGCCATCTCTCAGTAGACACCCACTCAAATGAGAACAGGTGTGTAAAGCTCTGCCTTTTCCTAAGAAATGGTCATTTCTTCCTTCAAAATCTAAAATGTCACAGAACTCTGGGGACCGAACAGGAACTCTGGTTTACAGCAACACTGATGTTAAGGCTTTCTCTTTTCTTAAGAACAATAATACCCGATGCAAGTGTTTTCAGGTAAAGATTTCCCCCAAACCAGAGGGAGACGGTGGTAAACCGAAATAAAGTCCTGTAAAAATAAAGTTCTATAAAAAACTGGCCAGAGAAGCCCTTGCCCACTGCACACATGACCTATCTGGAGCCCTTCTCGTGCCTTCCAACGAGCTCGTCTCCCGCAGGAAGATTCACGTGAGAATTTCTGTACCTCCCCTAACTTAGAAACACTCCCACACATGCCAGCCCTCCGGTCTGTGTCAAGGCCCCGGGGCAGCCTGCGTCCGCGGTACTTACTCTGTCGTGAAGGAAGATGAGAGCCAGCAGGATGTCGTAGATGCCAGCACAGACCTCGGCGGAAGACAGCATTTCTAAAGCCACTTCCAGAGGCTGCACTCGCTCAGTGACTAAATGAATCCCATCTGCCTCCACAGTGCAAGACAAAAACCTTAGCAGGCAAGGGTGACGGAGTGTCTTCAAATGCTTTAAAGATACAAACGCAAGGGTTGGGAGAGTTAGTGACTCAGAACCAGACTAACTGCAGTTTCTCACACATCGCGGTCAGAGTCAGAACACGGTTACTTCTGTTCAAGGTCCCTCCCAGCTCCCTACTTTCCTCACCTCCCCCCCTAAATTTCAAATAAGACACAGGAAAATCTATGACCTGTTCTGACTTCATTCACTTTACCAACATTTAAATGATTCTACAGAGACTTCCAGTTCACTTCAGACAGCGTAAGCCCCCAGGAGCCCGGGCCTCTCCACGATACCACCATACACTCTGAACAAAGTATGGCAACAGCCACCTGAGAGCTCGGCAAGGTAAACAAGAGCACGCAGACTAAACAGGGCAGTCAAGATTAGCAGAAGAGACCCCCGTGGGAGCAGGTGTCTGGTTTAGGGCCAGCCCTTCTCACAGCTGTGCGCTGAAGGCAGCCCCGCCTGGAGGACAGTGTAGCAGAGGGGGCTGAAACTCTGCCCGAGACCGTGGCAGCTTTCTGGCCAGAAGGAGGACAGAGAGGAGTCCAGACAAGCCTGAGTATGAGGCTATTCCAGAGGGGAAGGAACTGGAGAAGGAGATGCTCTGGTTATCTATTATACCCACTCGGGTCTCAGACTAACTCCTGAATCAAGCACGGACAAAACAGACCCAAACTGGCGTAGCCAACTTTTGAGAAATGAACTGAGGTTAGAACTACCACGCACAGGAAGTGTGCAGGAGAACAGCTGGAGAACTTGAAGCCTGAACCAAAGGGGATGGACTGCTGACTCAAAAACCTCAGTAATCTCCAGAAGATTTTTAACACAAACAAGAATCAATGCAACATGACATTCAGAATGTGCGGGATGCAACCCAAAATGTTCCTACTCAACAAAGAACCATAAAAAAGCAAAAAGACAACCAAGAAATACCAACCCCAAAATGGCCCGGATAACAGAATTCTTAGAAGAATATAAGGCCGCTTCCCCACTACGTTACAACCATTCTTCCCTAGAGGTAAAGGAAAACAGGAAATAAACAGAAGTTCTTAGCAAAGAAAGAAATGTTATTTAAAACAAGAGGAAGTTTTAGGAAGGAAAAATAAAATATTAGAAACAAACCCAATGAATGGACTCAACAACAAAATGTAGACTGATAGAGAGGCAAGAGTCAGTGAACCTATGCTAACTAGTCTGAAGAACAAAGAGAAAAATTTCTTTTTTATTTTTTTTAAATGATCACAGCATCAAGAAACTATGACAATAATAAAGGTCTAACGTACATAACTGGAGTCCCAAAAAAGAGAAGAAAAGAACTGGCGCATAAAAAATGTAATGGCCTGAGAACTTTCCAAATTCAGCCAAATACTTAAGTTTACAGATTTAAGAAGTTCAACAAACACCAAACAGGATAAATCAAAGAAAACTACGTCACACACATTATCGTCAAACTGGAGAAAATCAGATAAATAAGAAAATCTCAGAGGCAGTTAGAGAAAACCATTATTACGTGGACGGGAATGACAATTTGAGTGATGCAAATTTCTCATCAGAAAACACAGGCCAGGGCGCCTGCGCAGCTCAGTGGTTGGGTGTCTGCCTTCGGCTCGAGTTGTGATCCTAGAGTCCTGAGATGGAGCCTACGTGTCCTGGGATCGAGCCCCCAGTGGGAAGCCTGCTTCTCCCTCTCCCACTCCCCCTGCTTATGTTCCCTCTCTCGCTGTATCTCTCTCTGTCAAATAATAAACAAAAAAATTAAAAAAAAAAAAAGAAAAGAAAACACAGAGGCCAAAAGACAAAGGGGAACTCTTACTCTAAAGCACTGACAGAAAAAACAGTAGCAACCCTGAATTATGTAGCAAATATATCCTTCTGGAAAGAAAAAAATAAAATAAAGGCATTTTTGATGATGGAAAACAGAAAAGTTATTGCCAGAAGAACCACCCTGAAAAAAAATGCTATAGGAAGTTCTTCAGGCTTAAGAGGAAATGACACCACAGGGAAACATGGATCTCCAGAAATGAAGGAAGAGCGGCAGAAACGGTCAGTATCAGGATGGATTCCAAGGCCCCACGTCGGCCTCTCGTGTAAGAAGCACAGGACTGTGCGGAGCAGACATGCCGCCACTGGGTCAGGTTCTCCACGTGAGTGATGCGCAGGGAACCCCCGAACAACACATGTTTAAACCGTGTCCATTTCTACGCAGACTTTTTCAACAAACACTGCACGGTGCTGTACGAGGCTTTTCCTTACGACTTTCCCAGTTAATGTGTGCTTTACCTTACCTTACTGTAAAAAAAAGGCTATAATATGTATCAAGTAAGGTGCGTTATCAACTCTTTATACTGTCAGCAAGTCTTCCACTCTACGGTATGTTACTAGCAGTTAAGTTTTGAGAAAGTCAGCCCAGTTGTGCGAGGAATCAGTACCTCTAACCCCAATTTAACCGTGGGCCTGTGTGTGTATGGCACTGATTCGTATGTTTCAAAAGGACAGTAGGGTTGGGGCTGAAGACTTCTATCTCATTCCAAGCCTTCTATGTTTTATGTGAATGGTACAATTCTAACCCCAGACAGATGATGATGAGCTAGTTATTAAACCGAAATCCTTAGTGCAACCATTTAAAAAAATATAAAGAAATGTAGCTGAAAAATCAAGATAAAATGAAATACTAAGGGCTATTTAAATAAACCAAAAAAAAAAAAAAAAAAAAGAGAAGGGGAACAGAACAACAAAATCCAAAAGGGGGCAAATAGAAAACAAATAACATATAATAAAATTCAACAACATTAATAATTACATGAAATGTTAATGATCTAAACACTCCAATTACGAGTAGATAAGAGAAGACCCAACAATATGGTGCCTAGGAGACTTACTTTTAAAATAAAGACAGAGATAGGTACGTGGACAGAAAGTGAATGGACAGAAAAGGATATACCGCGAAGACATTAAGCATAAGAAGTCTGGAGTGGATGTATTCTCCTCAGAGAAAATATACATCGAGACAGTATATTGCAAGACATCAAATGGGACATTTCTTGCAGAGTAAAAGGACAATTCATTAAAAAGACATCGCAATTATGAATGTGTAAGTCCCTAACAGCAGAGCCTCAAAATACACACGGAGCAAAAATAAAAGGGAGAAGCAATTCCATGATTCCAGGATCATGGCTAGAGATTTTAAAACTCCTCTCTCAGCAATCAACTGAACTGGTAAAAGTAAACAAACAAGAAAATAAATGAAAGCATAAGAAACCTGATCAAACTGACGGTCGGAAAACACTAGACCCAGCAACTGCCGTACACACGCTCTTCCCAAGTCCAGGAGAACGAGTCCAAGAAACACTCCACACCGGGCCACAGGATCATTTTAAATGGATAAGCACCTTAGCCATCTTTTGTTGATCTTGCTTTCTTCTTCTTCTTTTTCAAAAAGATTTTATTTATTTGAGAGAGAGAATGAGAGAGAGAGCATGAGAAGGGGCAGGGTCAGAGGGAGAAGCAGACTCCCTGATGAGAAGGGAACCCGATGTGGGACTCGATCCTGGGACTCCAGGATCATGACCTGAGCCAAGAGCAGTCGCTTAACCAATTGAGCCACCCAGGTGCCCTTGTTTTCTAACTTTTTACCTCACTATTTATCAAGCACTTAATCCCCTTAAAAATATTTCACCATCTTTAAAATTGTTGCCATTTTATTAATCTTGAAAAGTTAGCACTAAACATTTTCGCTCACATACTTCACACCAGTAGCAACATTAGATGAGAAGCTCATATATGTACCTACAATATACATTTTTGATTTACATACATAAATAAAATACAAATACCATAAAATCCCCCCAAGATAGAATGTACCAAAATAAAAGATTAAAAGTAAATTAAAACACTCTTGACTTTCTCCCCCGAACTGCAATGAATCATGGTACACAGCCCCAAGGTTATGGATGTCCCGCTTTCGAACCCCTGCCAGTAGTAATTTCCCCGCACACACCGGTCTCTGAGCAGACAGAGAACGCAGAGACGGATGACAAGCGCGTGGCCGTGCTGTGTCTGACTGTGAGAGGCGGATCTGCAGGGTTTTAAAGCCCTATCAGCTGCAGACTTCCCAAGCTCCCCTCGTGCTGCATGTTGTGGAAAATCTGACCTGAGTAACTCAGACCGGTCGTCCACGATGCCATGCCAACCCAGCTAGTAATAACTGTATCATCGTTTACAACAAAATTTACAACGCTGGAATGATGGTTTTCCTTGCAAATCACCCAGCTTTTCTCAAAGAAATTACGTAGACTTCAATCTCTGGGGTCTGCCCTGCACAAGACACTGGACACCAAGGAAGCCTCGCAAACCAATCAGCGAACCAGGAGACTGACGCAAGATTCCACTGGGAGAAAAACCTCAACACAGGTTTCATTTTCACAAACAAGCACTCCGTAATGGAACATTCTAAAATATCTTCTTGGAAGAATAGGAGCCCAAAACACAGCACTGGTACAAGTTTTCTGTCAGTTGCTTTGAACTAGTCTATTAGGGAAAACTGTAGGCGAATCTTCTGAGAAAAAGGATGGTCTAGTTCCTTTCTTTTCTTAAGATAATCTCAAACTCTGACAACTCTAGAAATATCTCCAGTAGGATTTTTTGCTTGTAGAAGAAAGCTGTTATTAGCCTCCCCTAGGTTACTCTAATAAAAAATACTTTAGAAAATTCTTGCACAATTGTGAACTATTAATTTGTACATATGCCTTCAAAATAATCCCTACGTATGCACATAAACACAGCAAAGACCCAGAGGAGCTGTGAGTTGTGCTAGTGAGCTGGCTGAACGACTATGGTTAAGTGGAGAGAACTTCTTGCAAGTGCCTTTTAAGCTATGGTTTCTGAGTAAAATTATGCAGCCTCCCTCTTCTTTTTGCGTTTTAAGAATCATTTTAACTAATTTGCAAAGCAAAAATTAAATACTTTTTAACTTTTCACTTTTGCCCGTTCAGGAAAATAAAGATATTCATTCAGCTTTTATTTGTTAGGACTCTAAGTATTTTCCTTGGGTTTTCTGTGCCTTCTTTTACTCCTCTAATACTCAGGGCAGACCAGTGAATCCGGAGAAATACTTCCTGGCTGAGTACTGGCATGGAAATACAGAGTCAGTAAATTTCACCCCGTTAATAAATGAAATAATAAATTTCATTCTGCCTTTTTTTTTAACCCTATATTCGCTGCAGAATTCTTGGTCCACAGTGACTCGTTTGTTTACTGAAGAAGAAAGGAAGGAGTAAGTCATTGCATGATTCCAAACAGGGCACTTAACTTAGCCATAACCTCACTCGTCACTCCTCTTCAGCACACACAATATTTTGCATAAATTATACATCCACATTCACAGGGAAGTTAGCAATTAATCAAACAGAAATGTTTCTTGATTCAAGCTTCTGTTGCCCCAAAGAACAGAGGGAGTGATAAGATGCACCCGTGAAGTGTGATCAGATTTTTCTCATCACCGGAAGATATAAATGACTCTTGTTCCGGTGGAGAAAGGGGACTGTGCGGAAGGAGCGCCTAGAAAGTAGCTCTCGTAGGGGCACGAGGGTGGCTCAGTCCTCAAGCGTCTCCCTTCGTTCAGGTCATGACCTCAGGGTCCTGGGATCGAGCCCTACATCGGGCTCCCTGCTCAGCACAGAGCCTGCTTCTCCGTCCGCCCCTCATCCTGCTCTCGTGCTCTGTCTCTCTCTCACACACTCTCTCAAATAAATAAAATCTTAAAAAAAAAAGTCTCTGTGCTAGAGTTACGAATCCCTGTTCCCCCCATGCACTGCTTTACTGCTGGCCTTTGGAAGAGGATTCTGAGTAAGTACCTTGATCGTTGAAAAAGAGCAGCGCTGGGAAACCTGTCCACATTCATCCACATCCACGCACACATGGAGATGTTAAGTGTGAAAGTCCTGACTACAAACCCTTTCGACTTTTCGGAAACGGGTTGTGAGCCACAGCAGGGTAACTCGTGCCCTAGGCGCTGAGCTTTTCACTACCATATTCTGCCCTGGTCTGGTCTGCTTTTTCACTCTGAGAACCACAAAACACAGTGGCTACTCAGCTCCGAGTCACTTGTAAGTTTCTAGCCAGGAAGCGAGCGGTAGTTTCACTGCCTTGAAGAAATATGACAGAATAACCAAGATGCCTGAACTAAAGAGCAAGAATTTTCAGGGAGAAATAGTCTTCCTTCTTCCCTTAAGACGCGAACCTGAGACAGCGACGAAGTACGGGGTCTCTAAAAGCCAGCACCTAGAGGTTCGATGAGAAACGAGGAACACAGAGCAGGATGGGAATGTCAGAAAGCATCCCAGGAAGGAAAGCCCGCATCTGAGGTGCCAAAGAAATATCCAGGTTGAGATTTCCACAGGCAAGTGAGAATGTGGATCTGGAGCTCAGAGAGGTTCCGGCGGACACCTGACTTGGGCAGAGAGCCACAAGGCGGCCACCACATGGGAGAGGCGGAGAACGTGAAGTCTGAAAACTGGCAGGGCTGGAAGGGGCCCGCGCCCCCCGGAGGTGGCCCAACACAGCCGAGGGACGGGGGAGGGGAACTTCTGAAGCTCTTCTGACTGGCTAATGCTCAGCAGCCTTCGAAGAGAACCAGATTTTGATTATATGGGGAAGGAAATATTTTTTTTTTTAAGAAGCTGACAGTGTAGGGAAGTTGATTTACTGGAATAAGGGTTGTAAATAGCACAAAAAAGGCCTAACGGCGAAAGGATCTAAAAGCACGTGGACAGAAGGAAGAGCTGTAGAGCATTCCAGAAGTGATCAGTGCGAGCAGTCACCTCTTCTCATCACCACACGATGTGTGTTCTCAAAAATGCCGACCAGCCCTTCCGCATCACGAAGAAGGCCCGGGCACAACAGCCACATACGTACTCCCAGAGTTAATGTGGCTGCCTTGGTGGCATGAAGACAGTCAGGAATCGTTCTGCGAGTCCGTCCTCCCCGTGAGGCCCTAACGAAGCGCTCAGATGACGGCAAACACAGTAACCAAATTCTGATTTAGGACTTATCGTTCCTTACTCTTCATTAGAAATGAGTCATAACCGCCAGGGAGAAAATGCTGTAACAGCTAATAAAGTCAAGATAAAACGAGAGGACCTCTAATACTGTTTTGTGGCCAAAGGTTACGCCTGCATTTCGTCTTATTCCAGAGGTCACAGCGCACAGGGCCTGTTTTCATTTGTAACCCTAGAGAAAGAGCACACTCACGACTGAACAATGTTTGCAAGGAAAGCGCTGTATAGCCTCTTGAAGTGGTCACTGAAACTACCAGAGGGAGGACTGGGAGCCTGAACTCTGGAGGAAGTGAGGTGAGTTGACTGTATTAATGTTTCAGGTATCCAGGAAAATCAAGGTCCTAAAACCTGATGAAACGTGATACATTTTTTCAAGTACTGCATCTAAATCAAAACTCCGTATCATTTTGTTGCCATTTCACATTCCCCAGATTCATGTGTCAGGTATTCAAAGCCACAAGACAGCCTGCAGAACAAGAGCCGAAAACTTCTGGAAAAGAGTCAGCCGTGGTTTAGAAGAGTATGTACGAAGGGGGAACACGTTCCCTCTCAAGTTCTGAAATTCCTCCAGCTCGGAAGTCCTCAAACACTGACAGTGGATCTTCTTCTCCTTCAAAAACTTTATCATCTGGGGCCCCTGGGTAGCTCAGTCGGTTGGGCATCTGACTCTTGATCACAGTCACAGTCGTGACATCAAGCCCCCGGCTGGGCTCCATGCTGCGCATGGAGCCTACTTAAACAAAACAAAATTTCTGATCTGGGTTATTCAACTTTCTTGGTACATACACCATAAAGAGTAATATAATGTTAAAAAATCCTATGGTTCTATTAAAAAAAACTAAGAATGATAATAAATTTCTAGTATTTCACTAGTAATAATCATCCTAATCACAATTTTTTTTAAAAGATATTTATTTATTTGAGAGAGAGAGCAAGAGAGGGAGGAGGGTCAGAGGGAGAAGCAGACACTCTGCTGAGCAGGGAGCCTGATGTGGGACTCGATCCTGGGACTCCAGGATCATGACCTGAGCTGAAGACAGTCGCTTCAACAACTGAGCCACCTAGGCGCCCTCACCCTAATTTTTTTTACTTAAAAATGTGCAATCTTATTAAATGAAAATAGCAGGAAGCATGTCAGATATGAATCTGACAGTGAAGCAAAGCATTTTATCTTCTGCAAGAATCACAATAAAAAGTATTAACAGTACCTGGACGGGATAGAAAGACAAAAAAAATTGTCTTACAAAAAAGTGAAATTACTTAGCAACGAAATAGCCAGCTATGCTTTTTACCACAACTAACAGAAAATGCATCCCAAGGGGAATGTGAACCTTAGGCACCATCTTTTAACTTTTCAAGAGTTAACTTCCTGCCTCATCAAAGACATAACATCAAAAAATGAACTGATGTGACAAATAACATGCTGAAACTGTATCACTAATAGATAAACTAAAACCCTTTATAATCACTCACAAAGGTAACAACCATTTCAAAAGCCAGAGATACCCGTATCTCCTACATATCGCTAGCATGAGGGACTCAGGGACTACAGTTCACAACTCGAACAGAACAAAGCTCTAGGTCCCTCTGAAGCAATGTGCCTGCCATTAACACTGAACAGCCACAACTCTGCTTCCCCTGCCGAACCTTCCGGAAGATAATCTGAATGACTCCATATCCAAGGAAATACCAACTAAAATGTTTGTTTTCTCCAGTTCAAAACAACAGCTAGGATTGTTCTACTGCATCACAGTCCGAGGTACTATCACGTTTTCTGGTAAGAGGTCGGGGTCTCCTGCAGGTGCCCTTCCAGAAGCAGTAGCCGCAAGGTGGGAGTGGGGAGGCCCTCCTCCCGAAGAGGAAACTGAAGCCTCTTGAAGTGAAGGATCGAAGTGAGGCCCCTCCCAAGAACTAGAGTCCAAGCCCAATGTTCTTTCTGGGGTGTCCAGCCTAACATTCCAGCTCAACAATCTTTCTCGGACCTCACAATGCCTTGGGAAAAGAAAAAAACAGCAGTCACACTTTCTAAAATATATTCTATTTCTAGGTCCGTCATCAATACACTCATGGTGCGCACAGCCTACCGTACAGGGAAGTCGAATCACTATGTTGTACACCTGAAACTAATGTGACACTGTGTGTCAACCTCGCTCAAATTTAAAAACTAAAATACGAACATTAGAAAGTTAAAAATTCAAATAAATAAGTAAAAATAAATAAATTTTACAAATTAAAAAATATACTTACCAAAATGTCAATACTTAAGAGATTTCTGCTAAGGTAGATTAACTTCCTTTACCTTCTACTGGCCATGTAAAATTACCTTCCAAACTTTCTCACGAAAAAAATACGATAAAAGCTATCACGCCGAGTGTCATGGAACTTTCTGGCTATACCTGGCATCTGACCGTGTCACATAAATTGGGAGATTTGCCCACGGAGGACGGACAGCGGAATAGGAACACTGTTCCTGATCATCTGCCTCCTTGGACCTTCGGTAATTTCGACTTCACATCTTTAAACAGAAAACGAGATGGGAGAAAGCACGAAGAAGCCTCACTATTACGGTACCTTGGCAGCTTTGTTAACTTTGTCTTCGTTTTCCCGCTTATACACGAAGACAGAAGCGCATCTGCCATCCTGCAGGACAGCGGGGGTAAACGGCGAGTCCAGAGGGCAAGGTGAAAGGCGGCTCCTTCAGCTTGTAGCTCTTCAAAGCGCTGCTCTCCGATCCCATCCCTTCTGCAGTGGGGCAAGGCGGCGCCTCTGCCTCAAGGCCAAGCGGGGCTGAAACAGAAAACACCCCCGGCCTGAGTCTGTCTGCCCCGTGTGCGGGAGATCCCGGCCACCCCGACCCAGACCTCCACCTGCTCGCTCCTCCCGTCCTCACCAGCAAGGCTGTGTGGCAGTAAAAATGGCAAAAGCTCATCCAGTTACCAGCCAAGCCTGCAAGTACCCACCCACGGCTCCAGAGAAAATGCACTTAAGCATCACAGGCAGTTCCTGCCGGTCCCCAACACCACCTTCCCTCCCATGGAGACCCTTCCCGGGCTCGGGGCCGATCAAAACCAGGACAAGATCATCCGTGCTCCCTAACCCGTGCACATACCGGCCTCACAGGAAAGGGCAGCAAAAATCTGATAATTCATCAGTGAGAAAACTTCTGTACAATAATGTAAAAGACAACAGCTTAAAATTATAAAAAGAACATTATAACCTAGAGTATTTTTTTTAAAGATTTTACATATATTTTTGACAGAGACACAGTGAGAGAGGGAACACAAGCAGGGGGAGTGGGAGAGGGAGAAGCAGGCTTCCCACCAAGCAGGGAATCGAATGGGGGGCTCGATCCCAGGACCCTGCGATTATGACCTTAGCTGAAGGCAGACGCCTAATGATGGAGCCACCCAGGCGCCCCAACCTGGCGTATTTCTAACAATGAGGAAAAACATGTTAACAAGTGGAGAGCTCATACAGGCCAAGCAAAGCAGTGAGAACACCAGCGGAACAAGGGGAAAGGAAAGAGACAACTCACGGAACATAAAGGGCAATGACCACAACAAAGAGCGCACCCGCACCTCTCCTCATGCTCCAGCCAAGTCCAAAGGGGAAAGTGCAAAACTCTGTCATCCCAAATGCTAAAAAAATGCACACATACGTGAAATTCCAGAAAATGCAAACTACCCTATAATGACAGGAAACAGATCAGCGGCTGCCCGGGGTGGAGACCCAGACAGAGGGGTTGGGGGAGAGGAGAGGATTGTGGAGGGGGGTAAGGAAACTTTGGGGGGAATCGACAGAGTTATTATCTTGATTATGGTGAAGGCTGATTACAAATACCAAAACTTGGAAAACTGTATGATTTAAAGTATGTTCGGTTGATTACATGTCAATTTGACCTCAATAACATTGTTTCCAAAAGAAATATACATCATATATCTATGTCTCCATCTACGCTTGCATCTACATACACGTATAGAGATACATTCACAGAAAGACTTGAAAAAACATGCTCAAAAAACCCCAAACAAACAAAAACAAACAAAAAAACATGCTCAAGTCCTAACAGAGGTTTGGGGGAGGGGTCAGATCATGGGTAATTCCCAGACAGACAGACACGTGCCTGTATCTCCCCCATCTTTCTCTGCAGCCGGGATACAAATTCCCACAGTTCGAGCAGGACTGCGGCCGCCTACCTGGAGGCTTGGCTCTGAGGGGAGCAGCCACCCCAAAGTTCCACCCAGATCAGGCCATCTACCATAAGGATCCAAGAGCCTGAAGATTTATGTGGAAATTTCCATACTTTCCAACATTGGTTCAAATGTTTTTACCCCGTAGAGGCCAAACTACATATGTTTGAAAAATGCGTGTCAGTATGCAGTTCTGGCTTTACCACAGTGTAAAGAATTAAGCATAACGAAGGCTCTTAACCGACTCTGGCAACGGAGCAAGAAGTTGCTAGTTCTAAATACCAGGGCCATGTGCGATGAAGATCTTTAAAAATTTCAGTTAAAAAAATCCCATCCTTTAAATAAATGTATACCAGCAATCACACACGGACCCATTACTGAGATTTTTTTTCCACTTTAGTGAAGTTCCACACAACAGTGTGTTACCGAAGCATGAAATGCTGCTCAAGACACACGCCTACCAGACAACGCCAAGGCCCACAGGCCCACCGACGTAGTGCAGCAGGAACACAACACGACGAGGGCTAAAGCGATCTGAACTTGAAATGACTCAAAGTCCAAGAATATTTCTGCAGATAAGAACTAAGTTGTCTTTGTAACAAATCCCCTGAGCTGATTGATACCTCCTCTGCAATTTATCTTAAGAGCAAACGGTATTAAAAATGCCAAGTGTCTCAACTATACGTCCCAGTCTCCACGAGGACTACCAAGAAAATCAGTGTTCATGGAGGCTCATGGGGAAAAGCAACTACTGTTAAGTCCCCTGTTCTGGAGATGGTGGGTGCCCACCCGACCTGGGACAATCCCCCGCGGAACCATGAGGGTCACGTGCAGCACTTGGGTCTCGCTCCTCTTCTCTAGAGCATAGTTAATGGGTCAGGCCCTTCCCTGGGCCAAAGGCCAATCAGGTCACACGTTAGCCATCCCTAGCACCCAGGGCCTGGGTGAAGAGCTAAAATGGCCAGATCCTTGCCTGCCTCAGGAATCTGAATGACGAGAGAAGAGTTCCATTAGCTGAAGGAAAAAGGATGCCATGAGGTAGAGTCAGGGCTATGGCGAGCCAAAGCCATGAAGAAGCAGGACTTGGCAAGCACAGAGGACGGCAGCTGGCAGCAGAAGGAAAAGCAAAGGCTGGAGCAGCTCAGCCAGGTCTGCAAGCGCACGCTGCTACGCTCCATCTTGAGGCCCTGGGAAACCCAGCTGTAAATCCGTTTCCTCCCTGCCTCGCTGACACTCCTACGACCAGGGGCGGCCAGAGGTCCACCTGAGGTAGCTTGAATGGGTCCATGTTCTTTGAAACCAGCCGCCATTTCACCAGCAGAAAACGGTAACTGCTGCGTGTGAAAAACCAGTCAGACTGGAGGAATTAGTCCGAGAAGGGTTACTCTGAAAAGTGTGTATCTGAGGTTAGTCTAACTTCCTTCTCTGTTTGCCACGAAACACAGCTCTCCAAAATCAACACGTAAAGAACTGCAAGAAAATGAAAATCCTCTTGGCAGACTATCACGTGTTTGTTTAGTTTTAATATCAGTCCCCAAAGGAGATAAGATGGTCACCGGGATTGAGGAGCGGTGCTCTGGCTCAGTCAATGGACGTCAGCAGAAGTACAGCAACAGGCATTTAGTCTTTTTTCTTTTTCTTTTTGGACAGAGAGAGCATACACAAGCAGGGGGAGTGGCAGAGGGAGAGGGAGAAGCAGGCACCCCTGCTGAGCAGGGGGCCCAATATGGGCTCAATATGGGCTGGAGGCAGGTCTCATCCCAGGGTCCTGGGATCATGACCTGAGCTGAAGGCAGACGCTTAACCGACAGAGCCACCCAGGTGCCCAACTTAGTCATTTCTAAATTGCAAAATACATCCTTGTGGGAACACTGGGCTTTTCAACATCTAGAGTTACGAAATCTTTATGAGGTTCAAACTGGTAATTTTCTTAGCAGTGTGTCTTTTGGGCTTAGGACACTAAGAAATACAACTTCGGAAAGAAAAAACAACAACAACGAAACGAAACGACTCCCTTTCTGGAGAGAAAGCGCGATTAACCTACCCACACCAGGAGGGCGGTGCTCTGGGCAGGAGGGGTACAGCCTACGTCCAGGGCAAACTTTATGAGGAGGCAAGAAAGAGATGTGCTGTCGACCGCTTTGAAGTGAAAAAGTCACAGCAAGACAGAAAAGCGCAGCCTCAGATCCCGACCCAGCAAGGTTAGTCTGCAGGACTGACCACCGCCTTCCGCAACGCTGGGAGGCGGTTCCGGCTGGAACCGCGTCGGTCTCGTCACCTGCCCCCGCCCCGCGGCTTCCCAGGGCAGCGCCTCGCGGTTCTGCGCCACCTGTGGACGACGCACGCGCTGGCCTAGGTCACCCGCAACTCACACGCTCCACCAGGAAACCCGCGTCACCTGCGCGACTCTCTCTCCCTCCTCAAACTTGAACCCAGGCGACCCGCTTCTGTGCTCCGCGGCTCCGGAGACAGCGGCCCGCACCGAGCTGCAGGGAGCGGACGCGGTGGTCCGGCGACGCCGCTGCCCCCGCCCTGCGGTCGGCTGCAGGCGCGTCCCCCGTGCCGAGCGCAGCCCGCGGCACGGACCCGAGCCCTCCGGGGCCGGGAGAGCGCAGCGCGGCGCAGCGCGTCTCAGACGACCGCGGACACGCACGCGGGTCCCAGAACTACGCGAGCGGTGACCCCGGGGTTCGGGGCCCGCGTCGGGGCGCACCCGGCTGCCCAACACGCTCCTCCGGGACGCGCTTCCCCCTCGCCCTAAGGAAAAGCACGACGCATGCACGGAGCCAGCTGGGCCTCCGGGGGCCTCCGCGGCCGGCGCTTCCCCCCAAGAACGGGAGCGGCCCCCGCTCCCAGCCCCGCTCGGCTCTCAGCGCCCCGCACTCTCGCCCGACCCGCGGCGCCGACTGCGGCCCGGGGCCAGCGGGGCCCCTCCGCCTCCGCCGGGGGCGGCCGGGGCGGCGCCTCCGTCGCACACCTGCCGGCCAGGCCCGGTTCCGCCGCCCGCGAAGCCCCGATCCGCAGGGCGCCCCGCACAGGCAGGGGGAGGCGGGGCGGAGGCCACAGCTCAACCGGCAGCCGCGCCGAGCGCCGACCCGCGAGTGGGGCGCGCGCCCCCCCGCCTCCACTCGCGGCCGCTCCCCCGCGGCCCGGGTCCGCACTGCCGGGGGATGCGGCGCGGAGCTCCCCGTTACCTGCGGGAGGGCGGCCGAGGGTCTTGGCTCGGGGCCCTCTTCGCCCCCTGCTGACACCAAGCTCCCTCGCCTACCCTGCGCGGCCGGGGCCACCACGCGCGGAGTCTTCGCGGGGGACGCTCCCTCCGACACCATAGAGACGGGTCCGGAAGCGGACAGAACGCCAGCCTTCAGGCCTCCGACGCCGCCGCTGAGGAGAACGAACCCGGAACCGAGCTAGAGCGGCCGCACAGGTGACTCTCAGGCCGGTGCCATCTTCAGTGTGGGCGCGGGGGGCGGGGTCGAGGGGGAGTGTTTCCTGTCGCGTCTTCAGTCCCCGCTCCCGGCGGCCTGGTCAGCCTGTGAAGCCGTTTCCTCTCCTGGAGTTTACGTTGAACTCGCAAGCTGGTCTTGACCTTAGTTTTCAGGCCTTAAGCCGCGAGTTTAACTTGACATCCGCCCGAACCTAAAATGGCCGCCGTCGCCTCTAACAGGGAGTCAGGGGGCGGGCGCAGAAGGGAGGACGGAAAGCCGCCGCGGCCTGTCGCAGGGGGACGTCTCTCCCGCCCGCGGCCGCGCCTGTTTGCGCCCCGTGGGCCGCAGCCGCCCGGGGTGGGGCGGTTCCGGCTCGAGCGACGGGGCGGGTCCCTTGACGCTGCGCGCGATCCGGCGAGGAGCACGGCGGGACGGGTCGTGCGGTTCGTGGTGTTGGTGGTTGGTTCTCACAGGACGTTGTGAGAGAAGCGAACGTGCTGACGCGGTGGACAGACCCCTCGGGGTCCGCGGAGCCCCCGCTCGCAGCCCCGCCGCGGGCCGCGGAGCCGAGGGCTCCCGGCGTCCCAGGCCCTCAGGCCGTCCCCGGCGGCCGGAAAGGGGTGCGGTGGGAGGCCCGGTTCCCGCGTGTGGGTGAGCGACGGCGGCGGGGGTCGCTGCTGTCCCGAAGCGCCGGGAGCCGGTGCCTGTCGGGGGCGGGCGGGCAGCCCGCGGCGGGGCGAGCTCGGCTCCGGGTGGGGCTGCGCGACGGAGGCGGGTTCGAGCCGCGACCGGGGCCTGGTCTTAGCGGCCGCAGACGGCGCGGGAGGAGGAAGTGAGGCGAGGCGGACCCCGGCGCGCGGTGACGCGGCGGCTGCGCGAGGCCGGCGTTGGACGCTCCCTGTGGGACGCTGCGGGACGCCCTCGCGCCGACGCCCAGTCTGGTTCTTTGTTCCCGGTGTGGACCGACCGCGCGTCACTGCCCCGCCGTCGCTCGAGCGCGGCCACCACGTGACGGAGGGGACGGTCCGGGCGCGGCCATCGCCGCCCTGCGCGGCCCAGTTGGTCGGCGTCGGGCGACCGCAAGCGCCGAGGCCCGCTCGGATTTCCGGAGCCGCGTATTCGGGCGCGGAGCGCGTCTCGGGTTCCTCTGAGCCCGTCTCTGCTGTTCGCCGCGGCGCTGAGGCCGCCGTCTGCGCGCCGAAACCCGTCTGTGACCCGCGGCGGCACGTGCGGCGGCGGAAACCAGCCGGTCAGCGCCGCTGTGGACGCGCCTCGGAGAGCGGGGGGGGGGCGGGGGGGGACCGCGCGTCGCCGTCACCGCGGGGCGCCTTCCTGAGGACGGGGGTGACGGGGGGCGGCTGCTCCCTGGAGCGTCGCGCCGAGTGACCGATGTCCTCGTCGTGAGGAACGTCGCCGGCTCGGTGAGCCGCGAGCGCTCTGCAGTGTCGCACGTCAGCAGATGTCGCACGTGTCACCAACTTAGGCTTGTTCCGCGGGTATTGAACGTGCGCCTTTCCGCGTCCGGTCCGGGGCTGGCCGCTGAGAGGAGGAGGAGGAGGACACAGTCACTGCCAGGAACTGGGCTCCAGGGGCCCGATACGACTTTGCTTCTGTTTCCGCGAAGACGTGTGAGTAGCTAATGCTGGGACGTTCTCTCCGACTTAGAGCGCCCCGCCCCGGGGTCAGGCCACTGTGGTCTGAAGCCGGACACGGGCCCCATGACTTCGGCGTTCCCGACGCGTGCTCGGTGTCCTGGCTCGGCCCAGCGCGCACTTCGTCCCGTCCCCGCTGTGCCGGCCTCGGCTCCACGGACTGGAAACATCCGGCGACAGGCGGGGGGAGGCCCTGTTGTCACAGGCCTCAGATTTTAGGGGTTGACGGGTCAGTGGAGAAACCCACGAAGAATACAAATGAACAGAAGTCAGTTTGTACGATTTAAGTTCTACTAAAACATGAAACGAGATGTTAAAGAGGAGCAGTTCCACTCGGCCCTTCAAGATCCTTCTGGCTGGACTAAAATTGACGTGAGAAAATCAAATCAAGTTTAATAACATGGATACGTCCTGTACGTATCGGAAAGACCCAGGAAAACCAAGTAACTCCCCAAACGACCCAAACCATCACCTTAAATACTATCTCCAGTTAAAGACAGGAGGGGTGGAGGCGGGGGGCATTTTTGGAAGTTTACCAGAAGTCCAGTAAACAAGGATAAGGTTTAAATCCGTTCCTTCTCCGTTGAGAACAGTTTCTAGAGATTTAGGGTCATCCCCCTTTTATGAATGGACATTTCCCTTCTACATGTAAATCTCTTACAAAAGGGTAACTTCTACTCAGTTTTCAGAACTTCTCCTGGGTTTGCAGTTTCTTAAAAATAACCAGTGTAGAATAGTCAAATATGTAAAAGAGCATATCTTGGAATTTGATCATTTAAGCCAGACAGCAACAGCATGTCGCACACGAAACCGACGCACACAGAGGTTATGATAGAGTAGGCACTTAGCTAGATGTGATCAGGAGACGGGACATTCCAACCATTAAAAAAATAATTTACTTATGTATTTGAGAGAGAGCAGGAACACAAGCAAGGGAAGGGAGAGGGTGAAGCAGACTCCCTGCTGAGTAGGGAACCTAATACAGGGCTTGATCCCAGGACCTTGGGATCTTGAGCTGAAGGCAGACGTTTAATGGACTGAGTCGCCCAGGTGCCCTGGGACTTCCCAACCGTTAAAAAGACAAAAAATGCAAGAAACTGCTGACCACTACCAGGGCACAAAGAACTGGAAAAGACCCCTGGAGGATATGCATGCATTCCTCCCTATAACATGCAGCCCTACAGTAACCTATAGCTTAATTACAATACATTGACATTGCACTTTTCTCACCTCTGAGGGAAGATGGCAGCTATGACAGTTCTGACAAAGGCCATATAGGGCCCAAACTCCCCTTCTCAACAGCTAGGAGGAGTCCCTCAGATGACTGGAAATACCCTTGATTGGAGACCATCCTAGCTATGACCCATAAGCCATGCAAGGATGAAAGGAAAAGACAGTAAGACTCTGGGGGCGCCTGGGTGGCCCAGTGGGTTGAGCCGCTGCCTTCGGCTCGGGTCATGATCTAAGGGTCCTGGGATCGAGTCCCGCATCGGGCTCTCTGCTCAGCAGCGAGCCTGCTTCCCTCTCTCTCTCTCTGCCTGCCTCTCTGTCTACTTGTGATCTCTCTCTGTCAAATAAATAAATAAAATCTTAAAAAAAAAAAAAAGTAAGACTCTGTATGATTGCCATCTTGAGAATGTACTTTCATTTTTAAAATAAACTCTTGCTTACTTGAGAGTTTGGCTCTGAATTTTTTCTTGGCTGAACTCAACAACCAAGGCCTGCACAGAAGCCAGGAAGGAGCCCGCCACTAACAGTTACATCAACCAAGTCACACAGCTGGTAATGTCATAAAGTAGTTTGTGTACAGATTTCGTACTCTTTTTTTTTTTTTTTTAAAGATTTTATTTATTTATTTGACAGAGAGATCACAAGTAGGCAAAGAGGCAGGCAGAGAGAGAGGAGGAAGCAGGCCCCCTGCGGAGCACAGAGCCCGATGCTGGGCTTGATCCCAGGACCCTGAGATTATGACCTGAGCTGAAGGCAGCGGCTTAATCCACTGAGCCACCCAGGCGCCCCAGATTTCGTATTCTTAACCACGGTAGCATACTGCTAATGTTTTAGTGAGCAACAAGGTAGGGAGAAGACAGGAGAGGAAAGGGAGTTACTTTAGTTGGAGCTCCGAAGACAGCATCACTGAAAAGGTGATCTACCTGTGACTCTCATATTTGCCTGAGAGACTATTCTACCTTTTTAAAAAATTATATTTGAATGGCTTCTTTCTCCTCTACTGTAGGTTCCACAAGGAAAAGAATCTCTGCTTTGTTCATTGATTGATCCTAGGTGCCTAGAAAAATACCTAGCTCAGGAGCTCAACAAGTATTGATAAATGAATTGTTAGAATGCCACAGGCCCAAAATGATGTAACTTGGGCTGAGCCAAATCAGGCCTTTGCCTAATCTAGCTGCAGTTTCAACCCTCCCCGGTAAAGTAGCCTTAAGGAGTTAGTCAGAAATTCTCTGATGGGTGCCAATGGGTCTGCCACATGGACCCTCCATCCCTCACAGGAAGATGAGATCATCTGCATGATTAGTGCCCCCTCCTCGTGAGCGGCTCGGTTAAGCATCTGCCCTGGGATGTAGCCCCGCATGGGGCTCCCTGTTCAGTGCAGGGCCTGCCTCTTCCTCTCCCTCTACCTGCCTCTCTACCTACTTGTGCTCTCTCTGTATCTCTCTGTCAAATAAACAAATAAAATCTTAAAAACAAACAAACAAAAAACCCTCCCCAGTCATTCTCCGTAAAGGAAGTGACCTTACCTGGAAGAATCCTTTTTTTTTTTTAAGCAATAACTTTTTGCCCCACCCCCCTTCCTATAAAAACCTTCCACTTTGTCCAACTGCTCAGAGCTCCTCTCTTCTTGCTAGATGGGATGCTTCATTCTTGAATTGTTTAACAAAGCCAATTAGGTCTCCAAATTTACTTGGTTGAATTTTGTTTTTTTCACAGAATGAATAGAAATATCAAAAGATATGCGCTAATCTGTTAACAGTCCCTGTGTGGGGTAGGAACCGGGGATTACTTCTTTTGCATTATGTATCCGCTTATAGTTTTATGTGTTACCATGAGCATATGTTACTTCTGTAATTTTGAAGTTAATTTAATAAAGGAATAAGGAGCTGAAATGAACACTTAGATTGGAAGCTCTTGCAGTCTTATGTCTATAAACCAGTGCTCATGATTATTCATTAGGTGGTAATGTTGGGGCGGGGCTTGCCGTAGCATCTGTGAAGGACTTGATAGGAATGACTAGAGGGTCAGTGTGGGCATTTCCTGATAAGGTGTAGATGGCAGTTCCGCCAATGTCACACACTTCATCCGAGAAATAATGACAAGTGATTCACTGCTATTTTCTCACTTATCTTTCAAAGCTGCGTGTCTAGTTCAGGATAAGTTAAACATTATTTGCCCCATTTCCTTAAAAATAAAAGTCCCTGTGCCTCGCCACTCCCACGAGTCTTCCTGCGTGACCATGGGCCACTTCGTCTGCTGAGTTACTCCCCCTGCTCCCTGCACACGCTCACCCGAGTCTGTGCTGTAAATCGAGGACGCGGCAGCTACCTGGGGCAACTGAGTGTCCCTGGGACAAAGGGATGGCATAAGTAACTGTCCCATGGTCAGCAGACATTTTAAAAACAAGTGTACAAACAGATCCCAGAAATTTCAGAGCTCCTCCTTCAAGCTTTTGCCTTTCCTTTTGGCACTATACGTCTTAAAAATTATTTTCCCTTTTTCTTGCAACATCTGTTTTCTTCACTCTTGATCCTTTTATATACTTCTCTGTCTCACTGTCTGGGGAAAATAGACTCCAGGGACATTCTCAGCAGCAAAGGCCACACCGGCATGTACAACCACGTGGACAGGAAAGAGGCCTGTGTCACAAAGGCACGGGACAGCACCCCTGCTGCTTCCTGCTCCTTTGGTAAGAGGCGAGAGCGCACGAGGAGGGGCTTACTGGTCTTTCTTGCCTTCTCTACGAAACAGGATAGCAAGAAAGACCTAAGGGAATCAGGCAGAGAAGTGCTGAAAGCAGAGTAGCCCGACATGAAGTAGGTAAGCAGGGCGTTTTGAGAACGGGAAATCAGAGCAAGGAAGGGCACTTACATATTACATGAAGATGTGATCACGCTGAGAGATTTTGGGGAGAACGACTGAAACAGGAGGTGTCCTCAGCTGAACTCTCACAACAAAGACAGGGCTGGGGAATAAGCCTGGTCAGGTTTCAGCTCGCTGGCGCTCTTCTCCCCAGTGGCCGGAGTGATGAATGGATAAGCAAGAAGTGGCGTATCCATGCGACGGAACATTGTTCAGACATGTGAGAAGCACCGAGACATGCCGCGGCCTGGAGGAACCGTAGGACATGATGTGAAAGAAGCCGGACCCAAAAGGCCACATACTGTATGAGTCCATGTCTATGAAATGTCTGGGACCGGTAAATCCACAGACACCGCAGAAGAACGGTTGCCAGGGCCTGAGGGTAGAGGGGACATGGGAATTGCCAACTGATAAGTAGTTTCTTTTTCCGGGGATGAAAATGTTCTGGAATTAGATAGTCGTGATGGTTGCACAACCTTGTGAATATACTAAAAATAACCACTGAATTGTACATTTTGGAATAGTGGCTTTCACAGCATGTGAATTCCTTCTTAATAAAACGCACGTAGTGTGCGTGAGCAGCACACGTGTGTATGTGAAGGAGCACACGTCCTTTTCATGAGGCCACTGTGCAACAGCTGTACCAGAGGGGGACTCCGCATGAACAGCAGGTGCCTTGTGCCAGACTCTCTTACTGAGACTGAAGTAACAGGAGTCCCGTGTTGATGAGCCGCAGAGAGAAACCACATCAGTGCAACTTTGTTGCACAAAGTTACTTTGTTTGCAACAAACGGATCAAGAGAATGGCTTCCCAAGCTGGGGCTCCGGAGCCAGGGTGGATGGGCTCCTTTCATTTAGGGTTAGAAGGACTGTCTAGGTGGGGAAACCTTGTCACGGGATGTTTGGGGTGTAGAGGTGGGCGTGAAGTCGCACGTGTGCTTTAAGGGGCAGGTCTGTCACACTTGGGAGTCGCGTGAGTGAGGCTTGAGCTCCTCCTCGGGTGGAGAGTTTTGTATTATACAGAGGTCGAGGGAGTTGGTCACTCTAGATGCCACCCCATGGCCCTCTGCACAGTGGAAGTCGGAGGTTAGACTCAAACTGGCCTGGTGGTGTGGACTCGCTGGAGGCCTTGTCAGGGCAGTCACTGTCACTGGAGGGGCAGCTTCCGTTTCCATTTGCCTGAATTAAGAGGGGAGCTGGAAAGAAGTGCTTAAGGAACAATGTGGAACACAGGTGGGCGAGTACAAGCAGGTGGGCAGTAAGGTCAGGTCTTGGAGTCTAGCTGGTGACTTTGTTAAAAATCAAGTGTCAGAAAAATGGAAAATCAATTGGGAAGAGTCATAAAGACAGGGTGGCTCAGTGGGTTGAGCCGCTGCCTTCGGCTCGGGTCATGATCTCAGGTCCTGGGATTGAGCCCTGCGTCGGGCTCTCTGCTCGGCCTGCTTCCCCCCCTCTCTTTCTGCCTACCTCTCTGCCTACTTGTGATCTCTCTGTCTGTCAAATAAATAAATAAAATCTTAAAAAAAAATACTCAGGAACAAAACAAGTAGCTAGACTCAACTAATTTCAATGAGAAATGACTGATAAGCTTGTCCTCCCTCCCTTTCCAAAGCATCCCATTGGATTTCTGGAATTTGCAGATACCTTGAGCTCCCCAAACTTCCGTGGGTCTCCTTTTCAAAATCACTGAATTAAAGCGGATTCCTTCATACCCAGCCCTGGAAATAAATGAGCTCTGAAAGTTAAGCTAATTGAAAAGCAACACTTCCTTACCCTGCCCTGCTGGGGTCTAGGCCTTGATGCGCAGCTCCGTGTTCTACCTGGTGCAAACGGTAATAGTCGTGCTCTGCAGGCTCGACTTCACGGTGATGCACGAGCCCAGTGCTCATTACACAGCAGACTCGAGACACTGGCAAACTGTAGGCAAGGGGGAAAAAGCTGACTTGTCAGCGACATTTATTCTGGTTTTGAGTAGCAGTTACCATCCTCCAGATTCCAGATCACTTACTTCGGGGCCCCGAACTACCGACCTAGCAAGACTGAAGGCTTGGAAGAGAAAAGGAGTAGAGAGGTGATGTTCACATTAAACATTTCTTTTCACAGTTAATTAACTGCAGGGTTTCTATATTGCGTGGTCATGAGGTTCAAATGAAAGTTTGTTTGTTTGTTTGCGACACTGCAAATTCCTGTATATTGGACCTCGGGTAACCAAAATATTTCTAAATGCCTCGAGAGATCATGATTTGTAGTAACTTGATATGAATTTAAATTCCTCAGACTTCAGAGTGGCACATTGTTCTCCATTAGTCTTCACTGAAGTGGTAACTCAGGAACTCATCATCTCTGTCTGTGGACGGTATTTGTGGTGGGGACAGATGTGAGGAGAAAGGAAGGAGGTTTTGAGGAGGGCAGAGTACTTGTGATTTGAGGATTTTGATTTGTGATTTGAGGATTTGTATAGGCCTTTGGATAGATCCCTCTCGGATAGAATTTGTATTGTTTATCAACTGCTGCGTCACAGACCACCACAAACTTAGTAGCTTAAAACAACATGACCTGTTTTTTGGCTCACGAATTTGCAGGGGTTGGGCGGGGCGGGGCAGGGCACTCATCTTGGCTTCTGAGGTCTCAGCTGTGGTGGATCCGGAGCCGGTCTGGCTCCAGAGCGGGGGCGGCTCCAGAGCTGGGGCTGGAATCTTCGGGAGGTTCATTCACCTTAGCGGGTGACTGCTTGGTTGTCTGCCGGGTCCTCCGCTCTGGCCGCCTACCGCAGCCCCTCCACATGGCCTCTCCCTGTTGCTTGGCCTTCTCACATCATGGCAGTCGGCTCTAAAAATGAGCGTCCCAAGAGAACAAGACAGCATCGAAAGGACTTTCTTTGACTTAGCTGTAAGTCTTTCTGACTTCTGCTTAACTCTACTGGTTAAAAAAAAAAAACAGTCCACTCAGGTTCAGGAGGAAGGGTATGGATTCCGTGTTTAACTGGAGAATTATCAGTGTAACTTTGTAAGATGCGCGTGTGAGCTGGCATGCGTGGGGCGGGCATCTTTGAAAATCCCACCCGCCACATCAGCCCAGAACTCGGAAACTTAAAACAGCAGCACGTCATCACTTTTCACAGGAAGTCAGCTTTCTATGCTTGACCGCGCGGTCCCTCTACTGGTCTTTCTTGAGCTCACTGGCAAGAGTGCATTTGGGTGACCTGTCCGCGGAGGGAGGAGGTGTGCCCCCGTGAGACAGCTCACACGCCTGGGCTTCTCTTCCAAGTTCTCCACAGCCTGTCAGTGTCAGGGAGCAAACCACAGGGCACAGGCAGCAGCTGCAAGTCTCCTGGAGGTGTAGGCCCGAGACTCGGACATCATTTCTGCCACGTTCTGGTGGTCAAAGCTAGGGGTTATGTGAGCCCAAATGTAAGACATGATTAAACAGAGTCTATCTGATGGGGGGAAGAGCTCGAGAGTATCATGACCACCTTTCTCAGTCTTTACATATCGCCTTCGGGCCACATTCACATTCTGCTCACATGCAAAATATGCTCCCTCCTAGCCCCAAAATCTCATATCACCATGTCATTAGGCTGTGGCTGGAAGTGCAAGATACCATCACAAAATCATACTCAGGAGAGGATGAGGCTTCCTGGGTGTGGTTTTCAGGTTCTACTTGAGTTTGGTTCCTCTTGATTCAGAGAGACTTGTGAACTGCAAGAGGTTATCTGCCACCTCCCCTGTCCACTTCCACCCAACATCCAGTGGTTGGGACAGGGACAGGATAATCACCAAGTTTATTCTCATTCCCAATGGGGAGCAGCGGGAGATAGGCAGAAGTTATCGGTTCATCACAAATCCAACTCCTGCCGGGCACCCATGCAACCGGGAGAGTCCCCTTCCCTCTGGGGCCAGGGAAGGCTCTTTAGTTGGGACCATGTAACGTCAGAAGCCTGAGGACAGGGGCGCCTGGGTGGCTCAGTGGGTTAAAGCCTCTGCCTTCAGCTCAGGTCATGATCTCAGGGTCCTGGGATCGAGTCCCGCATCGGGCTCTCTGCTCAGCAGAGAGCCTGCTTCCCTTCCTCTCTCTCTGCCTGCCTCTCTTGTGATTTCTCTCTGTCAAATAAATAAAATAAACAAAATCTTTAAAAAAAAAAAGAAGAAGCCTGAGGACAGTCAGTTTCTTGGAAGGAAGTCTGTTTCCTTTTTCTTTTCAGGATTCTCGTGGAATTTAAAATTCCTATTTCTCAAGAATTTTTCTAGCTTACATCAAGATAGAAGTCATACCCATTTTTAAAAATGGTTACTGCATTGTAGGGAAAAATCCATTGTAGCTCAGAGATGTTTTCTTCTATTTTGGCTATCAGTATCTTCCAATTTTTTCCAATTTTCATTTATTTGTTTTTTGGAGAGATAGGTGGAGGGAAGGAGGAGAGCATCTTTTTTTTTTTTTTAAATATTTTATTTATTTATTTGACAGAGAGAGAGAAGTCACAAGTAGTCAGAGAGGCAGGCAGAGAGAGAGGGAGAAACAGGCCCCTCACTGAACCGAGAGCCCGATGCAGGGCTCGATCCCAGGACCCTGAGATCATGACCTGAGCCGAAGGCAGAGGCTTAAACCACTGAGCCACCCAGGCGCCCCGGAGGAGAGCATCTTAAGCAGGCTCCGTGTCCAACGCAGAGCCCAGGGCTTGACGCGGGACTCCATCTCACAAGCCTGAGATCATGACCTGAGCCAAAATCAAGAGTCAATACTTAGCTGACCGAGCCACCCAGGCTCACCATTCCTGTAACTTTTTAAAAGGATTTTTATTGGAAAACCTACCAGCCAAATGTTGTGCTCTGATTTTTACCTTCTGTATTATTCCTATTTAATCTACATTCTTGTTCTCTGCCTCCTCATAGAGCGTTTTGACTTTTTATTCCAGATTACTGATTTTTCTCAATGTTCTTTCTTTCATGCCTTTCTATTTCAGGCCAGTCTTTATTCCAGACAAGCAGGGAGGTGCTGCCGGACTCCAGAGAGAATGTAATACTGAAGCTTAGTGCATTATCGCTCTAGTGGACTTTCAAGAACCTGGCGAGAACATATATGTGCGATTTTTGATGTCTGAGGAGGTATCAGTATTTTCCACATTCCCAGTAAACTAGCAACGAAGGCACAAAAGACCCAACACTCACCTCACTGGAAACCTCAGCGTACCCCCAGTGCTTGAATGTGGGAAGACTTCCAAGGCAGTTGGGTGGATTTAGGAAAAATCCTCCCGGTGACACTTGGAAAAGTGGAAAAAAAGTGAAGATCAGTTTATATATCTCGAATTCTGTTTCATGACTGGAGACGAGCCAGCTAGTGAAAACTAATCTTGTTACAAGAAACAAAGACTCTAGGGGCGCCTGGGTGGCTCAGTGGGTTAAGCCTCTGCCTTCGGCTCAGGTCACGATCTCAGGGTCCCGGGATCGAGCCCCACATCGGGCTCTCTGCTCCGCGGGGAGCCTGCTTCCTCCTCTCTCTCTGCCTGCCTCTCTGCCTGCTTGTGATCTCTCTCTGTCAGATAAATAATAAAAATTAAAAAAAAAAAGAAAGACTCTAGAAGCAGGCGTGCGGCTGGGTTGAAGAAAAACCATCTGGTCTGTGGGACCTTCTGACAATCGGCTTAGGTTGGTGGCGCACTTCTGCGGGCCTGGAGTGGACGTCCCGCACAGGGCCCGGTGGCAGCCCGATGCCAGCTGCGGTCACAGCGCGACTAGGGTGGTGGCAGGTCATCTTGTGCCGCGTTCGTCACGTGTCATTCCCGGAGCTTCGGTCCCCTGCAGAGGCGTGGGAGGCGCTTCGCCTGCGTTTGGCGGGGACAGGCGAGGGGAGGGAGTGGCCTCTTCCCCAAGTCCTGCGGGACACAGGGACACAGCGGCGGCTCGCGGGAATGAAGGTGACCGAGGGCAGCAGGGTGGGGACAGAGGGAGGAAGCAGAACGCGGAGAAGCCGTTCTGGCCCTGTGAGAGCAGCTCCGGGAGCTCTGAGAGAGCAAAAGCCTCCCGAGGAGAAGTCCTTTCCAGCCTCAGGCCGTGGCAGTTGGGTCATGAAAGCGCAGGTGACCTCCACTTGCAGGCAAGACCCAGTGAGGCCGGGACACCGACTTGCCTGTAAACCGCGTGTCTGAAAGGGCCCAAGGCCCAAATCTTGTTCTCTGACGTACGTAAGAATTTCAGATACTCTCCCTTATTCCTGTGGCGAAACTTCCCTTCATACATGATGTGAAGATAAATCAGCTCATGCCTGAATGGAAAGTTCACAATTTCAAAATTTGTGAAGCCCTGAAATAACGAAAAAAGTCACACGGGAGAGGAGGTGTGCCCGTGCACCTCAGTGAGCGCAGCGGGCGGCCTTCCCCGCCAGCTCCCGCCAGTCTGCGGAGGTTCGCTTCCTCTCTCGGCGCCACCCACTCCACGCGTCTAGACGTTGCTCGCGGCACGAATAGCGCGGCCGGATACTTGTCCTGAGGGGACTGGATCGGAAACTGGCGACGCTCACGTCCTGACCAAACGCACGAGCCTGGGCAGGCTTTTCGTCTCTCCCGGCCGCGGCACGGCTGCTTCGAGCGACGGATGGGACAGGGCTCGGCGTCAAGGCCCTTTCCAGCTTTAATGCTCGGTGGTTAAACGGAAACTGCGACAAAGAAACGGGTGCTTTTAGGGAGATCGATCGGGTGGTGAGGTCGAAGCCACAAATCGTCCCTTAGAGTCCCCCCCCAGGAGCACGCGTGCTTCCTGATATACAGCGGGTGATTAAGACAATCTGTTCACAACATTTAAAATTTTTATGTGTTTGGTCTCTCAAATCCAGAGATACACTGAGTTATTTTAAAGGCCCTTTCCAGCTCTATTATTCTATGCTTAAAATACAAATCAAGCCAAATAAATAGTGTAGTAGATCACTGAGGTTTTAAAATTCCAGGACAGAAGTCTTATTTTTGATCTGTGTAGTCCCTTCAAAGCCTAACATTACTCCTTCCATAGCAGGTACCCAAGGAACTATCTCTATGTTACGGTTATTTGTTTTGCTGTGTTTGTCAAGTAACAGCACTGTAACAATGAGTTGCTTTCAAAATTCATTATTAATTATAATGTCTATTTCTTACCACCCAAATCTTACAAAAACAAGAAAACAAATGGGAAACAGGTGAGAAAAATATTCTGTTCCTTAGTTTTCCTGTGAGATGGCTTTTCCATACTTTAGATGACACGAATAATAAAATTTTAAAAACCCAATACGAATCTAGTTTCACATGCCCTAACAGATGTCTCAGGCTTTCTACCTTAAAATCAGAAAGACAAGAATTCAAATTGCTGAAGAGACTCTACGCATATGTAACATAATCTACGGCACATGTTCCATTACTCAGTGAAAATGAGTTAACTTTAGGAAGCAGCCCTGGAGAGGCAGACGGCATGGGAAAAAAAGGATGATATTCTTTTCATAAACTTGAAAGCCACACACATCACCTGGAGTACTCGAGTTTACAGGGAAAGCGCAGGGAAGAGAGAATCCACACGCAGCTACACAAGCATGAAACTCTCAATGAAACACATTAAATAGAAACACATGACTTTCGCTAATTCATTTGCACTTTATCCTTTTTAATAGAAATTAAATTAGTCACTTAATGTACATAATGCAGTGTGTTTTCCAGGCTGGATGCTTTTTAGCGTTCACTTTTGCATCTCTATGAATAACACGGGAATGTTATTCACCATCAAGATGTGGTGAACAGGGTCAAACTATACGTAACAGAGGACAGAGGGATCAGAGTTAATTTCTAGCTAATAACACAGGAAAATAAAAAAACAGAACAAAAACACAGACCTGCAATAATATCCACATGCATTATTAGCCAAGATTCAAAGTTAACCCAACCCACACAGATTTCTTCTAAGCGGAGAGCACACATGGGAAGGGATGATTTTATCGAGACCCGTAGCCATAGTAGTAAGGCTCATCAGGGCGGAATCCATAAGCTGTGGCAGGGCGTCCGAGAATGCCAACTGGCTGGCCAAAGCCATCCATTCCAAGGCTGAGAAGAGAAAAAGGCGTGATAAGTTATATTGTTCATCACCCAACCACAATGTAGGCCAAGGGGAGGCTGGGAACTTTACACCTCCAAGATTTTCTTCCCAGCAGCAACAGTGATTTACGTGGCTATCATTAGGCCTTTTTCTTGTGTGTGTGTGTGCATAGGTATATGATATATATATGAAATATACACAAATATACATATACATTATATATGTATAATATTAGTTAAATTAATTTAGCCACAAATATGTGTATAATAAATATTTCTAACAATGTGTTAAAAATGTGGGAAACCTCTGTTATCAGGTACTACTATTCAAGACAAAGAGGAGGACAGATCAGAAAAGTTTTAATAAATTACACTCATATATGACTTTTATGCTAGAATATGAAAAGATTTTATGTGCTAGCGAGTATCACTAATACACTGCTAGCGAGTGATAAAACTAAGACTATAGTAACATGAGCTTTATTACTCATAAGAAGATCATCTTTTCATAAAAATACAGTATTATGAATAAGGACATGCATTTTGAATTTTAGCAGTGAAGTCTCACCTAGGGTCAAATCATACTATAAGCCTAAACTGAAAGAATAAGACAAGGAATTTTACAATATTTAAGTTAGCCAGATTTGTTCTGCAAATCCTTCTCTGAGTCCTCAATTAAAAAAAACAAAACCCCAAATAAATCATACATGTTTCTTTTGAATGACAGTAAGACAATTATAAACTTTGTTTCAGTTTATTCTATGGAAATAACAGAAGCCTAAAGATAACTTTCAGAGTTATAAAGATATTTGAAGCATGGATAACCTTTAATACTTTAAAAGTTATTCTTTCATCTACTGATAGATTTAAAGGAAAATCTTTTCTCCAAAGCACTTGTTAAGGATCAGAGAATTCTGCAACACTTAGCAAAACGACAAGAGACTTATTCTGTCAGGCGAGGATGGCGGCTATGACATGCTCATGCACAGCTCATGCAGTGAATGCTAGTGAGCTCATTTCCAACCAAAGGAAACAATTTATAACGCAGAAACAGAAACTTGGAAAAAATAAATGCATTTAAATGTTTTAATATTAGAGACTATACTAGATGGAAGGATACTTTATCAGCAAAATCTCAATAAGACTAAAAAATATAGAGGCACTAACTTCCTCTCACAACTCAAAATGAGATTAAGTTATAACACAGAAGTCATGATTAAAATGCTGTTTTAAATAACGTGTGTGTGTGTGTGCACCGAGACAGGACTGCGTACTAAATGTAGAGAACTGGAATACATATAGGGCATATTATTCGTGTGAACTTACTGCTCAGGGAAACAGGTTTTCTGAGATAAAAGTTTTATGTTAGCATTTGTTAGTAAGTGGTCCTAAAGAAAACAAACTTTTGGGCTCCTTCTAAATAAAAAAACTGTGTCTATAATTCCTAAAAGTTGACTGACATTTTTAAGTCTGAATTTTATTTTGAAATGGCGAAATATAGGCATGTCCTTCCTACTTTGGTCTCCTGGGAAGACATTTTAATTTTATGATGAAGGGAAACGTTGCTCTAGAGGCAACTTGATTAAAGAAGTTTCAGGAAGTAACGCAGCCCATGAACTCAGATACACCCGTGTCAGTAAAAACCCAGGGAAAGCTGGCCGCTGGCATTTTTCTCCGGAAGCCCTTAAGGCCAACAGACACTCACGTATCCCAACAACTGTCAACTACGGACCGGCTGGCGGGACAAAGCTCACGACCTTCAACTCCTCTCTTTTTCGTCTCCTGCCCGCCTGCCCCCAGACACTGGCTGGATTTTTAGCATCTCTTCTGAGCCGAATAGCAGGAGACTTAGGTTAAACTCAAGTTAATTTTGTCTTTGTTTCTCAGTCTAGAGGTTTTTCAGGAATTTGGGACCAAGAGGCAGTGCAGACTGGCAGAGAAGCACGCGAGGGCCCGTGAAGAACAGAAGGGCTTGCAGAGGACCGCGCGGCCACGGTGCAGCAAGAGGACAGTCCCCGGAGGGGAGGCTGGCGGCCACGTTGCTCCTCGGAGGCCACTGCTGGTAACTCACCGAAGCAATGCTTTGGGGGTGACCTGTAACTCTCTCAGGAATATCTGACCTTTCGTCAGGCTTGTGCTCATTGAGGAATGGCTCCTAAAGTTCTGAGAGCCTGAGGTCACTACACGTTCACTGCAAAACTGTATTTTATTTCTATGACCAACAGGAATCGTATTCCCACGTGGCTTGACACCAGGGAAAAGTATAAGCTTAGACATTAACCAATCTGCCTGGTGTAATTAGAAAAATGGATATTCTGTTTCTTAAAAAATGTCAGTCACATCGTTGGTACGAATTTGCACCCCAAAGTCCACGAAGGTAAGACTGAAAGTCTACTCAATAAAGTTCTATTTATGCGGTCAGCACATCACTCGGTGACAAAAGTGTGTTCAGGCCAAAGTTTCTAGACTTCCACAGATACTGTCTGGGAAACAATTTTAAGGAGAAAAATTAGAAACTCTTAACGTGAGTTTTTCTGTAATTATCCACCATGTATCACAGATGCCCTTGCTGTTTAAAGAAAATCAGGTCTGAAACATTCTGACCAGCTTGGATGGTACTTTGATGTAAGTCCTAGGTCCTTTTGTATTATGAAAGATCAGCTATATCTACATAAATACTATCTTTTAAATAAAATTCACTGGGAAACAGAATAGCTTGATTCTTTAATCTCTCGTTTGGTTCTAATATAGAGGGGAAATTGGATTTTCGGGATGCTGAATCCTGCGGATAGATGTTCTTTTGGGATGTGTGGGCACATGTTGTACTTTCTCCTTTGGGATGAAGATGTGGCCTTGTTAATGTTGAATCTGGTTCAAAATGAGGAGAGTAAAACAGTAAGTATTCCTTTAAACAGGAGCAAACAGATTCTTTATGTAAGTTCTAGAAGAGGACAGAAGCTGTGATTATAAAAGGGAAGTGCGGCAGCAAAAACTGTGCTTTCCTGATCCACTCAGGACTCAGAGGCACAGGCACGCCCTCGCCAGGAACGCCAGGAACCAGGGACACTGAGCTGTGGTCTGCTGTTCGTGCTCTTGCCCCGTGGGACTGCTCCCCTTCAGATGAGACTTTGTCTATTTGGGTGTTTATACCGGGTTTAATCTAACACGGCACATGTGTCTCTGTATGTACCTGCTTTCTTCCTGGTACCCCTAACCTCCACAGAAAGGTTATGTCCCTCTAGATCAGAGAATGCCACTCCTAGACCACTTTTTAAAAGTAGGGTTATGTAGTGTCATTTAACCACTATCCTCAATGTCCACATATCATTTTTTACCTTTAAATTAGCAAACAGAACAAAATGCAATCTCTTCTTAAAAATACATTATTTCTAGTTCAAAGAAAACCAGGAAAGGTAATGCCCCCCAATCCTTTTGCTACTAAGTTTTATGTCCCAAGAACGGTGATTTGGGGGTACCTAGAAAGGAAAGTGACAAATTCTTCATGAGTAAAAAATTATATTTGAAATTCAACAACAAATATAAAATCACATCTAGAGCTTATCTTTAAAAAAACATTTGGAAATCTAATAGCATTCAGCAAGCAGGAGACGGAATTTTCTGTAATAGTGACAAGGCTTCAAACAAATTTTTAACAGCATTCATTGTATTTCTAAACTTGCAGTAATTTAGGGAGGGGAGAAAAAGAAACCCAGGCATGACAAGTGATAGTTCCCATGCAGCACATGACAAGGGGAATGGCAGCCAGTAAGGGGTCCGAGGCACTCTGAGGCTCTGACTGGACTTCTGTGCCAGAGACATTCCTGGAGAGAGGGAAGAAAATCACCTACCTCTAGCTGTTTGTGAGGCTTAATTAGTGCATATTTGTAAAGCACTTTGAAATCCTTGGATGAAAAGTGCTGCGTAAGTGAAAAGTATTATCATTATTTTATTAAAATTAAGTAAAGGCAACACAAGTCTTTGTCTTCTTTATAATTCTCAAGTCAGAAAATGAATGCAGAGCAAATAACGAACATATCAGAGGATGCTACAAAAAATAAAAAGGAAATTCAAGCCGAGTTCTCTTAACATAGGTTCACAGAATCTTTGACTTGGAAGCATGTTTGGAAATAATCTAAACTACGCTTCCATTCACAACATCCTTGACTGGGTCTACTGAATTCTTTGCAAACATCTCCATAAATGGGAATGCTCACAAAGCAGCTCATTCCATTCACGGGCCCATCAAACTATTAGAAAGTTTTTGTATCTTGATCTGAAATCTGTTAGTTCTAGAATTACCCTCTGGAACCACAAAAGAAAACGGATTCTTCTTTAATGTGGCTATTTCACAACTCTCATTTAATCAGTCCTCATGATATGGTCTCTGGGATGTTTACCATCTCATTTGCTCTCTAAAACAACTTTGCTACTTTTCAATGGTTATCTTAAATGAAGAAGTGAAAATAATGTGATACTGTCCTTATTTTGTGGTCTGAAATCAGCACGGAATATAATGAGATCCTGTTTCTAACTCTCTAATACCATAGGCTAAAAATGCATTGATCTCAAATTTTTATTATTTTTTATAGGTTAATTTTTTAAAAGATTTTATTTATTTATTTGACAGAGAGAGATCACAAGTAGGCAGAGAGGCAGGCAGAGAGAGTGAGAGGGAAGCAGGCTCCCCGCTGAGCAGAGAGCCCGACGCGGGGCGCGATCCCAGGACCCTGAGACCATGACCTGAGCCAAAGGCAGCGGCTTAAACCACTGAGCCACCCAGGTGTCCCTGATCTCAAATTTTTAAAGGAACCCTTACCACAAAATGGCTCACATTGAATGTGTATGTGGGTGTGTAGTTGTGTGTATATATACACACAGACACACACATGAAATTTTCATGTTGAATATCATCTTTTTGGTGTGGGTCTTTCTTCAGGAATTCTATTCTCCCTAAAATAAAATCCTTTGTGACAATATTTGTATTTACAAATATATTTGTATTTATAGAGGGTAGTGATAGAGGGTAGTGATTTTTATTAACTGCCTATCTTTGTGGTCCACAGGATAATACTGAAGTTTGGAATTCTTTTGGGATTCTGAAGTGAAAGGACTTAACATAGGCCAGCTTTCTTCAGAGGAAGCTTTCCAGGGTATTATAGAGCTGCATGAAATGATCCTATAATAGCTTTTGAGTTCATTCTTTTGATAAATTATTCCAATATATCTATCATAGAATCAAAATCAGCATTTTATTATCTAAGATTATAAATTGATCATCAGTAATTTCAGCTTAACTATAATTTGTCATGAGAAATTTAGAAATATGAAATTGTAGCAGTGCAATGTAATAGTGATCCTTTGTAACCAACCAACCATCCATCCATCCATCCAGCCAGCCACCCATCCGAACGGACATGAGTTCCTACGATGTGTTAAGTATGGTGTTGACAGTCAATGTTAAAAGAAAAATGTGGTACTGGGAAGCCAGTAATAAGACATGGTCCTTGACCACGGACTGGGGGCGACTAAACATGGAACAGAATTCCCATAATATATTGTATTACCCTAGTATTTTTATAAATTGCTACAGAATAGAGGAGGAGCAGATATTTACTACATGGTGAGAGTATATTAGAGGTATGCATAAATTGTTACAAAAGAATCTAGGGTGCTAGAAAGTCTTTAAAGAAAATACTTCTAAAGATTGATTTATTTATTTGAGAGAGAGAGTGAGCAAGCAAGCGGCGGGGAGGGCAGAGGGAGAGGGAGAGAGAGTCCCAAGGAGACACTGCGCTGAGTGTGGAGCCCAGTGCAGGTCTCAGTCTCACGACCCTGATGACCATGATCCCAGCTGAAACCAAGAGTCAGGCGCTTAACCGACTGCCACACAGGCGCCGCCAAAATACTTTTATTTTAATGCGTCTGTCACTTCCTCACTATGTATCTTTTTACTTTATTTCCTATGAAACTATAAGTACCATAAAGGGGTAAAGACAGTCACTCTCCTTAACTGCTGCGCCGCTAGCGGCTAGCTTCGTAGCTGGCATGGAGGGGCCTTCAGAAGTATTTCCCTGTGTGAACAGATGAATCTCAAAGGACAAGGAGGACTCACAGGTGAGGAAGATGCTGCAGCCTGAGCAGGAGAGAGAAGGTGCTGAAGAACAGAAACTGCTTATGCTTGGAGTCTTAGGGTTATGGTGAAAGCAGGTGACGGGAGGTAAGGCCGGAAACGGAGGGTAAGGCTAGACTTTGAAAGCTCTTCAGAGGCCAGGCTAACTACCCACTTTGGAGAGTTGTCTATGGTTTTGAAAATGGGGAAAACCTACTTCTGAGTTTTAGCAAGAGAACTGTGGCAACTATGGGTGTTAAGAGAAGAAAGCCTGGGGAACATTTAAGAGAACATCATGGCTGTCCATACACGGAGTGACAGGAGCCCGAGAGGCAACAGCAGAGGAAACAATCAAATATGCTATCTTCCCTGATAAAAAAAAAATGCTATCTTTTCTCTTTTGAAATGAGTTTTTTAGTTATACTTTTACCATTTTAAAAAAAGATTTTATTTATTTATTTGTCAGAGAGAGAGAGAGAGAGCACAAAGCAGGGAGAGCAGCAGGAAGAAGCAGGCGCCCTTCTGAGCGGGAGCCCGATGTAGGACTTGATCCCAGAATGCTGGGATCATGACCTGAGCCACCCAGGCGCCCCATACTTCCACCACTTGAGAATGGAGGAAAAGAATTTCAAAACTGGCTGAAATTTTAGAGGTTATAGTTAATTGGAATGAAACAATTTTGGTACTTTCCCACAGGCTTCATCAAGTAACTAAGAGGGTGTGCTGTTCCATGTAGATGAAATCAGACTGTAGAAGTACTTTGCCTCTGTGGTCAATAGGTAGGGCTGAACTATTCTGGCAGAAAAGAACATTTTTTTCTTAAAATTCCTATACGTAGTAACAAGAGAAGTATAGATAGAATGATATAATGCCTATAAAATTATACCTAGCATTAGATATACTGAAATCTAAATGCCTGTAATTTATAAGCCAACCACTAGATGGAGAGCTTGTCTTATCACTGAGTATCATTTGCTTTTACAAAGTTTTAAACCAAATTTTACCAAATTTAAACTCTCAGCAAATTCAACATTGACAGAATATGGTTTCCACTGCTTTCTCATATAGCCAACGCTCTCCTTTTATAAATGTGAAATAATTTAGTTAGAGCTAAAAAGGGATATTCACATGCAAAAAAGTTTTGTGACTGTGGGGGCCTATGAAAATGATAGAAGATGCCGATGATCTCGGTCACGGAAAGATGCAATGAACGTGCACGTTAAGGTACTACTACTATATGACAACCTCTAAAATTTTCATTGAACGTGCCGAAAGCCTCTGTTTCTATAAATCTGTACACAACACATATTTATTTGGGGCTGCTGAAGGGTGTTACTTACTAGCTTGAGGCTTTGTGTTAGTGAGTACAGGGGCACAACTGAGCAGTCTCACGGTGAGCTTTACCGACACATACCACGGGCTGCTGCCATTTTCCACTTAGTTTTTATCCTTAATCTGTTATATGCATGAATATCAATTTTCCTTTTATTATGATAAAACTAAATGGCTAATGAATCTTAAAGAATCACATTTTAGTGAAATCAAACCAAGTAATATTTTTCCAAAAATCAAGGGCAAGTGATAAGAGTAGTGGGAGGCTGTATTTAAAGTGTTCATCTGGAACTTATTTAAAAAACTTTTTTAAAAGACATCTGTCAGTTCTAAGGGGAAATAAACCACCTTGGGGACAGATCCTTTCAACTTAGTTACTATACTAAGATGCTTCAGATAAGAACTAATTTGTAGTCATGATGGAAGAGGCATGTATAAAATCGTCACTGATTTACCCCAAATGGTAAAGAAATTCCACTTCACTGATGCTTCCCTAATTTCATTCAAGTCACACTTCTCTTATAATGCATCTTGATCTGTTGTTTTTAACCCATCTCCAGGGGCTATTTTATTTTTTATGTGGAAATATTATAGTTGGCACTTTTTCACATTATACCATTGCATTAATTTTCTAAATTCCTTTTTATTTTTAAAACTCTTAGAGTGTAATTGAGATTCTTCTATTAACTCTAATTCTTCGGCATCTGCTCTTACTGTTGTACCTGACGATTCAACTTCATGACAGTCCTTTCTTCATGAGCTTTACAATTTTTTACTGTGTTCAACTTCAGGGTTTTGGTTTTTGGTTTTTTTTTTTTTACTCATTTATTGTTGCCTGTCTGTTGGCCCTTGAACTTGGAAATATTTCTATGGAGAGGTTCTGTATTTGTTTATAATATATCAAGACCCTGGGGATTCCACTGTCCTGGAACAATTTTAATGACAATTTCTTGGTTTGGGGCTCCCTGAATTAGATGAATAACATAAATCCTGAACCCACTCATGCACACGGACAAAGCTTACGATTTCTCTTTCCCTTGGATGACTATCCTCCTAACTTAGGGCGTTGGAGCCAAAGATAAGTTTTGGTCACTTTTCCAGGCTGGTGAATTAAGATTATCTAGTCCTTTTTTCAAATGACGAGAAAAAGGCAGCCCATTGAAGTTCCAGGCTTTATATATGGAATTTAGTTCCATTTTCCTACACTATATAACCTATACTTAGTTCAACATATTCTTGTGGGTGGTTATTGTGTGTGTGAGAGAGAGAAAGAGAGAGAGAGACCGAGAGAGAGGGAGAGACAGACAGAGACTGGGTACATCTTATCTTTGTGAATCTGGTCATGAATTATGAATTTTTTGTTACATTTTATCCATCTTTTCTATATGTCTACATTGGGGGGAACTTCTAAGTCAGCTCAGTTTACCATCTTGCTGGAAGTCCTTTCCATTTTAGTCTTATTATTCTGCTCTGCACGTTCAAGAAAAGAATGTTTCAACCGTGTATTCCTGTACTCAGAACCGGCTTTGCTTAAAGAGAACAATGACTCAAAAGAAATAATTGGAGCTATGAGAAGATATTTTCTTTTTCCTTATTTGTAGCAATTAACAGAAAAAATACTCTGATAGGTTCCTAATGCAAGCTGTCAGATGTGATTATCAAGCCGAAGTGATATTTATTCAAACCTATAATGGTCTCAAACTTTCCATAATAACCTTTTAATGAAAGTATACCATCTAGTCATCTTTAACTTACATTTCTTCAGTTAAGTCCAAGGACTTCTTGAAATTGGCAGTTCTGTAACATCAGGCAATGCCTCATTCCACACCACCAAATGTTAAGGAACTTACTGAGCTGCTGAAGGAACCCCGAGGTCAATAAGCTGAGTCATTAGCTCCTCCTTTGAATAACTGTTTGTCTGTTACTGGCTCAACATTTATATAATCTGTCATAATACCTTGGGTTTTTAAGGTACAAAAATTACTGCTGTAGGCTTAAAGTAGAGAATATAACACAAGTAGCAATGTTTTCACAGTGATCGTTTAACCAGACTGCCTGGTACTGAGTGAGTTAAAGCCTGAACACCACAGCTAATTACTATGTAATGCTAACCTTAGTTGCTGGTTCATTTTGAGACTCTTTAAAATATGAACTGTGTATTTTACCCCTATGCACTCTCTTAATGATTTGTTTTTTTAGACTGAAATCACTTCCAGCCGTCAGTTATACTCCTGGTCTCTACATATGCACTTCTCCAAGCACAAATATTTCTTTTTCCTATTGGTCTGCCAACCCTGTCAGAGCAAATCTCACTTTGAACTAAATGCTATGATACTCAAAACCTCTTGGATTACTCAGGCTGCTAGTGTGATCTATGACCTTCCAAGAATGACAGCTGAACTTTCCAATTTGCTTATACTGCTTGGGGAACGAGAAAGCACATGCCAAATAGGAAAATGTTTCTGATGTTGAACAGAGAGACGTTCTTGTTGGAGGTGGGAGCAGGAGACTATTAAGTACTGAAAAATACTAATAAGAAATGAAAAGAAACTAAACATGCTGCAAAGTCCAAGACCTTGAGCATAATTCAAAAGTTAATACTAGTACTAAAAAACTTTTCAGTCCAATATAAATGCCCCTCAGTTGCTGTAATTTAAGCACCATTCAGAATCTTAAGTGATAATGTATTACCAAAATGAACAAGTTCAAGAGATGGAACAGAACCTAAAATTATCGTGAGTACTACGCAAAATGGACTATTACCGATTCCCCATCTTTCTTCATGAAACAGAGATCTGAGAGATGGACACCGAGTAAACATGGCTATCTAGCATGCACGCTATGTGCCCCCTCTCAGAAATGAAAAATTAGCATTAATTTTCTGCGAAAACCTTGTCTCCCAAATCCTTAAATTAGTAGTACAGTGTGAGGATATTTTCATACAGTTTTAAAACCTTTCACTTTCCTTTACTACTTTACATAAGAGATGGACAAGTGTTTGTTATAAAAAAATCTGAAAAATCTTATTGAATATAAGAAGCTTAATGTAACATTTCCAATTTATGTCATAGTCTACTTATTCATTTGTCTCAATAATTTTTAGGCTAATAAAAATCAAATGCTGGTTGATAAGTAGGGACTTATTTTGGTACCTAAAATCAAACCAAGTGACATTTTTCTAAAATTGAGGGTACAAGTATGGATAATAGAAACTATATTTTAATAAACTGAAAGTGCATCATTTTAGGTAGCTAAGCGTGACAATGTGAAAATTTGATCCAAAATAATATTTATAATATTAAATATACCACTAAAATGCATTGCCGTAAATTATTATGATATTTTAAAACATCTATTTTGGGCAATGTTACATAAATATTTCCAGTCACTAATTCAGCAATTTCAGTAATCACTACAGGTCAGATAAATATTTCATATTATTTCGCGTCCTCTAGAGCATTAAAAATCCCACTGTACTCTAGAATATGCCGACACTGCATTTATCACTACAAGAACAGATCCTAAAGTAAATCTCTACTCTTAAATTTCATAAGCTCTCTTGTCCTTGAAAATACATTTGTTATATTATGGGTCTGCAAAAACAAAAACAAAAATGAGTTCACTTTCTACTTATGTCTATCTAAGGCCAATTTCAGATTGTCAAGATACGGACTGACTGAAGTCATTCTGTTCAAACAGACTGTAGTCTGTTGATGACGAGACAAGGTATTTCTGTATCATCTTCACAGGACGGGTCTAACTACGCTTTGGGTACATGCGGCATTGACGCCAAGCAAATTCGGTGTAGACTGGGATGTATAAGTATATGATACTAACAATAACCTTTCTGACTTATACCCTATTGCCATATTTTAAAGTTATTTTTAAAGCAATATAAGAAAACAACATACTTTTTTTCTCTATTACTGACACACATGGACATTTTTTCTCCCTTAATTTAAGAACTGGGAATTATATTTATTAGCAAGACTAATTAAAGTATGAACTTATCAACAACTCTTGAATTTTATTAAAGTTAGTGGAGTGCAATGACCTCAAAACAGAATATCTGGATATGATTTCTGCTTCTAATGACAGAACTTGTTGCAGTCCATATTTACAACTGTCATAATTTTTTTTTTTTGTAAAATAAGAATAACGGCTATCCCTTTTAACATCTGCCTTGAGATTATTATACTTCCAAGTCTCTTACAAGAACAGTACAGAGACTCCTATATATTTGGTGGTGTTATTATTATGACATGTGAAAATGATAGAGCCTTCCCTAAAAATACTTATGAAATTCTGGCTCCTGCCATAAAATCTAGACAGTTAGGAGATACTCTATCATATGTGGCATGCTTCTTACACATGCTTTCTGTTTGCTTTTATGGGGCTGTTACATAATTCACAGAGATTTATGCCTACACATAGGCAACTAATTGTTATTGCACTAAAATAATGCCATGGCCAATCATACCTTCCTTTTACCATAGTGAGACTGGACTGCTTGTATAAATAAGGTTACTCAAGCAAAACCCTCCAGATTCTATATCATGACTGATGCAAATGATACAACACATGTTGGGATGAAAAATACCGGGACTGTCTCTTTACATGCTTCTTTACCTTATTTTAGATTCAGTGAGTTTATTTTGAAAGTAGTAAATCAAGGGTAAGGTTTTTAGTTATTCCACACAAATCATCACTTCCCAAACTGCACACATTTCTGTACTCGGGTTTACTGCTGTTTGAAAAGGGCACAGGTCATGCATGTGTTTAGGACAGGCTATTTTCATTCTGTGATGTTCGTTATCTTGGGGTTGTGCCAACCTGACAATCTGGGACTTATAAACGAAGCTGGGCAACCAGGAGCAGAACTCTTCAGGGAGACGGGAATGCACCAACCATACATTTTTGAAATTATAGGCAGTATGGGGTTTTAGGCAGTATTTCAAACTAGCATATAGGTACATCTATGTTCGTTTTTTCGAGTACGCACGGCAAGAGAAGACTGCCAGCTGACTTAACTTAAAATGACTATGGCGTCCCCTTGCTGATGGCAAATAGCACCCCCCACCCTCAAGATTTTAGGGGAAAAAGGCAAGATGCAACTGTTATAAATTGTAATAGTTTCTTTTCTCGCCTTAGTATAAACACAGAACAAGCTAAATTACAAAAGTCCGGCATTTACACAGCCCCTCAAAACCTGGAAAACTTAAAAAAAAAAAACAAACTTTTTGAGACTTTAAAGAAATCCTAGTCTTTACCACCCCCCAAAAGATCTTAGCATGGTGTTTGAACACCCATGTAAATAAAGTCTTATGGGATTTCTTGTATCAGTTTGAAAAGATGTGATTTTTAGGCTACAGTTGCAACTTAAAAATTTACTTGCCTAACTATGTTCATAGAGGCCTCCTCCCATCCTTTCACATTCGAGGGGCTCTAAATTAGCCACTTGATACTGTCCACACAAATTTGGATTCTTTTTTAAGACTGTATTGCCTTTTAATTTCTGACAGGCCAAAATGAAGGCGCTTTGTTTTTGGCTGGAAAAAACCTGAAATGGAAAGAATTTCTGAAAAACTGGGATGTATTAACCTTAGATCAAGAAAAAGAAAATAGGCTTAATTAATATATTTCTTGAGATATAATGCAGATTTATGCCACAAAAGAGAAGATATTTTGGAAATCATTAATTATGGCCCTGTTTATGATCTTTTCAAAAAGACTTAAAATCTTTAACAAAAAGGCCTTAAGAAGGCATTTGTTGATTGTGCCTTTCTAATCTGAAATGAGACTGCAGAAATATGTGGCTTTTCCATAAAAACCAACATAGACATACACAGATTTTGCATTGACCTACAATTAACTGTTAAGTAGAAGTATATACAGTATATATAGTTACTAATCGTTCTTCTGAAATATAAAAACAAAGTAACATTTGAAAATGGCTTCTCCTACAGACTGTCCCATTTGTCTCTTTGAAGTACATGAGTTCTATTTAATTAATAGAGGCACTAAGCAGTTATGAGATTACCAAGTGATTAGGGCTACTACTGAAAGACTGCATATTGGCCTAAAATTCCTACAGGATAAAATCTATAGGATTATAGTCCATAATTAATCCCCGTAACTCCAGACATCTCTCCACTTCCAAATAACCACCAGTGGAAGTTTACTGCCTTTTTTTTTTTTTAATGAGAAAACTTGATACATCTTTGTAATCTAAAACTGTTTCAGTTAAAAGTTTTGAGAGTTCATCCATAGTTATGACGTCAGTGTTAAAAGAAGTTCAAAGACTAAAATGTAGTGTCATGTGTTCCCTTGGGAGTATCCTTCTGCCTGCCCACCTACCCACCCACATACTTTGCCTAAAAATGAACCTTTGCTTAGGAGACGGGAGGTATCAGAAATCGACATTCACATCAAACTCTCATATAATGGCGCTCCTCAAATCTTGCATTATTCAAATTATGTTTTGTAGGACACTGATGTATTTGTAAAGAGGCATTGTCTCTATTACAAAGACACATCAAGTTGCTGTCTGGACTAACCCTTCCAAAGTGCCTACTGTTCTAATGAAGTAATTAAATTCTAGGGAATTACCAGACCATCAAAGTATAATGTGTTATTAAACAGCCTATATAATTCAAGAGGTTTATTTCAATAATAATGTGGTTCTTTGTCAAGTATTGCTCTGCTTAGCTTAAAATGCAAAAAAATCTGAACCTGTCCCTCTATTTGCTTTGTTATCTAAGAAAATTCATCACATCTTTAAAAATGTTTTAACTTTATTTTTTCCAGCTTTGAGACATAGCTGACATATAACATAATCAGATTATCTAATTTTTTTCTTAAAAAAAAAATACTAAAGGTGTATAATCCTTTGTAATGGAAGTAAGTTAGGAAACGGCAATGCTCCAAACAGCATATTCTTACACAACTGTTTGCTAAGATATGGTGGCATCCTTTTCTAAAGATTAATTGTGTCCTCTACAGATTAAGGACAATTCAGAAGTGTACAATGCCTTTGTTTATTCATTAAATCATTTATTAATGATTAAATTTAGTAATCATTTTAATCAATTAAATTAATTATTCATTTATTTAATCAAGGAGTGGGAATAACATAAAATGTATTAGATTAAGTATTAATTCCTTAATTACCTTTCTAAGCCTGCTAACACAGTACCCTTAAATGTTTTCAAAGAAAGAAAGTTGATACAGAGAATAGGAAGTAGGATATTGCAAGTCATTTCAAAAAAATTATATTTAAACCCCGAACTATAAGCTTCTCAAAGGGAAAGTGATTGTTTATTACTGATTCTATATCCCTAGAGCCCATTCAAGTGCTTGTCAATTAACAAGGTTACTGAGGAAAGGAAAATCTAAGTGTGAAAACATTTAATGCACGCCCTTACCTGAGTATATCTTTATTTTATACTCTATAAAGTCAATTTCATTTGTCATTACTCTATTATTTCATTAAATTTCTTTAAGTAAAAGTTAAAGGTATCTTTCGGAAATAACAAAATAACCTCCAGGAGCATAAATGCTATACTCCTGATTCACTGATTACCAACAGGTCATCGTTACTTAAGACCCAGCAAAAGGAAAGAAATATTAAAGAAATCCCCTTTTATTCATTTTAGGTATGACATAGAATTTGTTTCTAATAGAACATACGCTATTTGGTGATGAAAAACTAATGTAAAACTTGTAATATCCCTTTTGGCAATAAAATTTTTTTATGGTAGAGAATGCTTACATTCAGTATAGATGAGTATTTCTTAGTAGATTCAAATAGATACGTAGTACTATATGGCATGGGTACTAAGAATCCCTTAATTCAATCCTAACTACAAAGGCAAGCATCTTTATTTGTATAAGATACTGCAATTCAAAAGACAGCTTTTATCTTATATGGGTCATTCAAAATTTTCTCATATAGTACAGGTTCCTATCCCAAATTTTATAATATAAGCATATTATATATATATCAATTACATATATAATAAATATTATGCATTGTACATTTGAAAGATTACTGAAATGGTAAAGATTAAATATAAAATTTAGACACTGTAACAAAAAAGCTAACACTGAAAATAAAATACAGCATGGGAAATCGAGTAAGACATGTATGTGTTTAAGTAATGGCTCTGACCCTTATAACTCATTTATTAAACAAATAAGTACCGAGAACCAGTGTCTGTCAGGCACTATAGATATAACTTTGAATAAGAAAGTCTAAGTTCCTGGTCTTCTGGAGACTACATTCTTGTGGAAAGAGGTAGGTAAACAAGTGAGCCACAAAACGGATGATTTAGCGTGCTAAAACAGTAACTAGACGGCGGGGGAGAAAGAGCTGCTTTGATAGTTCCGTCAGAAAAAGACTCTGAGGAAGGAGTATTTGAGGAAAAGGGAGGAACCAAGAAAGGCTCCAAAGTCTATGGCTTGACCTACATTCACTGAGATGGGAGATTAGGGGAGGAACCTATTTGTATGTAAGAAATCAAAGTTACATTTGATGATTTTCTGAAACATTCAACTGAATGTGTTACATAGTGACAGGAATGGTTGGTGCTCAGAGAAGAGGTCTCAGACGAAAACACAAGCTTACAGTATCTAAGGCCACGGAATCTAGATGAAAACCTTTGGGTAGTGGGTGTCATACAGAACAAAGCCCAAGTCCTGAAGTAAGCAGTGTTTAAAGGTGAAAAGGAAGAGGAATATCCAGCACAGAACACTGGGAAGGAGTGGAGAAGGGCTCAGTGGACAATCAGAAAAATGGGGAATCTTGGGAGATGGAAGAAGACAGACTTGAAAGGCAGAGCCTTGACATCTGTACCACACGCTGCCGAGTTAAAGGTGAGAAAGGCCCACGGGACCCGGCGGCCTGAAGATGACTGGTTATCTCAACTAGACTGCAGAACCGAAGGGTCGATGGGAGTCTTTTGAGGAACATTACATGAAAACAGTGAGACATGAGTAGCAGATAAAACGTGATGTGGGGCCAAAGAGAATTTAACTAGGGGGATTCCGGATTATGATCATAAGCGGGCAGAACTGACGCGGCAGAGGGGAAAGAAGGGTGGCACGAAAGAAGACCTCGAGAAGGCAAGAGGAGACGGAATTCAGAGCGAAATGAACTGACTGCACTTTGGTTTTTCTTAATAATAATGTCTTCTTCCCTGTGAAGATTAAATTAGATAAGGAATGTAATAAACAGCAATCCGCATACTGCCTGGCACTCACCAACTGTATTTCAATAAATACCATCACTACTAATCAACATATCTGATTGTAGACAGATGCGAAACCATTTTAGAGAATAACTTTTCAAATAATACAATCTGAATAAAGATTGAGTCTGTATGGTATTGAAGCCTGTGTGTTTCTATTCCTTTCCAGTAGTTTAAAACTGGACTGGACTGTTCATGTTCCAGAAACAAACTTTTTTTGAGCAGCTTCACTTAGTCAAGATTTTCTTTTTTAAAGAACAAAAACTTCAAAAAAATTAATGCTTACTTTGTGCAAAAATTTTCTGTGGACTCTCAAATATAGAATTTTGGGAGGGTAATAAACTAATGGTCTGATGCAGGTTTAAAGTGGCAGAACAACAAAGAAACAGACTATAGAATAGCCTTCCCTACCAGATACAGAGGCTAAAATTTTATTTCAGCCTCAATCATTTTTTTTTTTTACTTGCAAACTATGATGTTGTGCTTTAAGTACGCAGACAGGCTTATTGGAAAACATAATAATTCCAAGAGAACAAACTAAAATTTTAAAGTTTGATATTTCTACACTATATATAACGCCTGCTGGAAAGGCCCAAGGCCTCTTAAAATTTTCAAGCCACTGCTCTCCTACCCTCCGCTCTTATTGGGGTAACTAACAACTGGCGCTCTTCCCAAAGCAGGCCCTCCCTCTGTGTTATCAGATGGGACTTGACTGCCTCCAATTCAGAAATATTCTGAGTTTCAGTATTTTTCATGACAGTGATCTAAATCAATGAATGGGTGCTAGGCACTATTGATTTATCCCAACATGTTTACTTTTATGAGAGTGGAAATGCCTTACTCTGTGAAAACAGATGGCTATTAACAGTAACTGTGACCTCAATGGTGAGGAACTAAAGGCACCTTGCTTTCATTTATATACAATTTATTCTATAATATATCATTTATATATTTAAATATGATCTATATAATCATATTATGAGAGCATATTTATCAATGGTTATAATTTAAGATGGCCTCTAAGCGTGAATTTCTTGAGAGAGAAGTTAAATTTCTGTTGCCAACTATAAAACAAGACAGAAGAAAAGATTAAAGGTGTGAGTGAAATAAAGTTAACAACATATAGTAACTGAGTTAAATAATGCCTCAACTGAGATTTCACTGTAGCCAAGATAAAGTTAAAAAAAAAAAAGATTTTAATGTACTTCAGTACGCAGATATATATACTTAATAATGTATTAAATTCAGCTTGCTTATTGTGATTTTGAATTTCCACTGGTTTATTCAACAGATATTTATAATATCACTAAGTATGACCCATTTGATTAAGATAGTTCAGTGGATTCTTATAAAAATGTTTTTACTTTAAGAATAGCTCTGATAATAAATTCCATTAAATACTATAGAATCTTCTCTACAATCAAAAGTGAAAAATAATGTTCTGACTTTTTAAACAAACTCATTAGGTACAAATTTATGTTGAAATGGAACATACAACATAATCGAAGTAATAACACATCAGCTTGTTTTATCTGAAGAGAAAGGAAGGCCTGGTCTTTCCGAAGCACTGAAGGGGACCCAATTTGAACCTCGGGGGTGGCGTACACGCATGTGCACCCTCCTCCTCGACACACGCACACCTTTCTCCCTTCAGTTCATTAACATTCTAAATCTCTCTCCCAGGTTTGGCTTTGCAACCCCTTACTTGATAAAGTAGGTCACTTAAAAAGGAAGAAAGCCCAATAAAATGAATTACAAAGACAACAAGATTAAATTGATTGCACTGTTTTCATACATTGTAGCTAAAATTTTGCAAATATGCAGTGGGCTGTGGTTTGGCATTTAACAGCATGCGATCAGTGAGGAGGAGGAAATTTTATTCTCATTAACTGTTGCAGATTTACTGCAGTGAAAAGGGCTATGTAACCCGAGATGTGACAGTACAGAAAGATCAAAGCCATGCACTGGAAACTAAATAAACCCTCTGGCTACTTCCTGCAAGGAAAATTCACCCTGGCAATGTAAAACAGAGCCCAGTTAAAAACTACTCTCCGTTTTATGAGCTGTCATAGCAGCTCAAGTGGTTTGGACCGGCTGAGTTTAGAACATTATATTTCCTTGTTTTTGTCTTAGATACTTCTGTAAGCAGTTTTATAGTTTTTTTTTTTTTAACACAATAACCAAAAAAAATTTTTAAAAAGCAACTCTTTTGGTTGAAACTGAGAAGGTAACCACTAAACTTATTAAAGCAGGCAGGTCTTCATTTGCACATTCTTTTCTCATTTACTACAGTTTAATATTTTGCTCTTAGATTTATTTGGCAATTATACATATACTTTAATAATTCATCTGCAATCTATACAATTCCTATTCAAAATAAGTGCAAATCAGTTTACAGAACCCATATGGCTCATATATGAAGGGTAAGCTATTTGTAATAGAACATCTGGAAGGACTACAGGCAATATGGGAAATATGGGAATTAATTAATATTATATTTAAAAACCTATAGGATCTAGACTGCATGTTCTTTAAAACAAGTAAGAAAAAATATTTGGTTTAACATTTCTAATATAAGGAATTTTTAACAATTGTTCACAAATACTTAAATCACATTGTTAAATCAATCAAATCACAGATGAGCTACAATAAGTCAACTTTAGATTAGAAAATATCTCTGAGTTTGGGAGAAAGCTCACTATCACTGAATCCAGATTTATGGGAAATAAGAGAGTACATACTGTGTTTTTCTCTCTTTTTTGGAGAGGGTGGTGTTTATCAAATTGCTTGTAATTTTGTTATTTTGATTAGAATGTCATTAAGCAAGCCTTTATAATGGTAGCTACATCCCATTCCTTTAAAAAAAACTTTTTTTTTTTTAAAACTAAGAGCATGTCACAAAAGCAGTTCTATCTGCTGATGGACTTTCTACTTTCTTTCCACTTTAATTTACAACTAATTTTTATATAACTCTAGAGTTAACAAAAATGTGATTAATACATATAAAAATGTATAAACTTTAACACTAGATAATCACTCTTAAAAGGTGGTGATATAATTAACTTTCCAGTCATGACTGCATTGACTTCTTCTAGTACAAAGCTGCACCATAATTGATGTGTTAACATTTTTATAGGATGTAGTCATAGTCAGATTACTTTTTTTTAATTTATAGACTCAGTTATGCTGAATTTCATCTAAATAAAAGTCCTAATAAAGTGACAATAAATTTGGGTGTCTTTGGGAGCATCTTTGTACTTTATATACAGCTAACATGTATGCCTCTAAAACTCTGCTCTGCACCAGACTGAAAATTACCAGAAACTTAACAAGGGCAGTTTTGTTGCCAACTTCTCTTGCTTCTAAATTTCCAAAGGAAAGTAAATCACTTAAAATATTTTTCCAAGTTAGGAGTATAATTTCTCTAGGATAAAACATCTTCCTAAGTTTCCAGGATTCTAAGCCTCAAATTTTGGCTTGTATTACAGTAACGTTTACAATTTGCTAATGCTGATGTGTGATAATCTAATAAAATCTGGCCTTAAAAGTTATGGGCCCAATTTACTAATAAAGCCTAATTCAATTCTCCTTGGGAAATGCAAATCATTAGTGTCCAAGTAGCAGAACCGAATTTCCTTGCCTTTGTTAAAGGCTAGAAAGAAGCTGTCTCTATAAAATGTCTAAATAAGTAAGACAAGTAATACTAGTATCTGATGATTCGTGTATAGGCATAAAACAACAGCATCATGTATCTAAACATTTACATTGGTTAATTGGCTAAATAAATGATTTGCATGAGATATTAACCTTCATAGACTGAGATTATTTTACTCATTTCATCCTCCTTTTTTATAGGACTAGATTATTCTGTAGAGAACCTAATGAACTAAGTACCTAAGACAATTTAACAGTAGTGAATTAATCAGTTAATGTGTTAAAACATTTTTAACAACTTGCCTCCAAGCAATCTGAAGCACCAATTTGTAATAAACAATGTCAAATGAATTAAAGCAGGTAAACAATGTCATGCATTGTTTACATATCTTACTCTGCATTTTAGTAACATTTACTCTAAGATGCGCTAAAGCACAGTTCACTGTCAGACTAATAAGTCTGCTTGCCCTTTGGAGGTCAGAACGGTGTGATAGTAAAGGCTTCCTTATTAGCTATCTGGTTTTGGACCAGTTCCTTCAAAATCTCTAAGTCTTCCTTTCTACATTTGTTAAAATAGGGATGATACTACTCTTTCCCTCACACACTATTGACGATTAAATGAAATACACGAGGATGTAAATGCTAACCAAATGCAAGTTACTAGTCTTTGTATACTTTGACTTAGACCAAAAAAAGCAAAACAAAAACAGAAACAAAAAATCTTAAACATCTTATTCCTTGAAACTTTTAGAAGGTTCCTCCTATGACATTCCATCTCCTGAAGTAAAAAATAACTGGCAGAATTCCTCTGAGAGTATTTAGAAAGAAAAATGCAATTTAATGTAAGAATTGTTATAGCAAGAGTCTCACAGTGTAAAAATCACTTACTTGCATTGGTTTAATTTTCTCATCAGAACTGTGTTAGTCTCCTGTTTTCAGGAGACTCCTACTTTTCACAAGTTTAAAAGTAAAATTTCATTACCTTAGATAAAATTTTACCTGTCACACGGTATTATTTCTTATAAGTGGTTTTTTGATTTTAAAAAATTTCATCATATATTTTTTTTAAGATTTTATTTATTTATTTGACAGAGAGAGATCACAAGTAGGCAGAGAGGCAGGCAGAGAGAGAGAGGAGGAAGCAGGCTCCCCGCTGAGCAGAGAGCCTGATGCAGGGCTTGATCCCAGGATCCTGGGATCATGACCTGAGCTGAAGGCAGAGGCTTAACCCACTGAGCCACCCAGGCGCCCCTCACCATGTATTTCTGATTCGTTAATATTGATGAAGGGAGGAAGAATTTAGAATTATTATTATATTGTAATTATAGCACTAATTACTAGGCTTGAAATACATGTTTACACATATTAAGAACAATGCTATTTGGATAACAATACAATTATAATAAAAATTTGCACAGATCTAGGTATTTTTAGACCGAACCATATACCCTGAAACAGAGCAACTTTTCAAAGTAAATAGAATATTGTTGGTTACCCAACTCCATCAGCTTCTATACAGAAGTTCCACTCTAAGTGTTTTAATCATGACTTCGCAAAATTGCATTTAAACTGAGAAGTAACTCTTGCAAATAACCCAAACTAGATACAGCCAAGAATAAATATTCGGGACGTATGCAAATGTGTACACCAAGAACAGAGAGTCAATAAGATATACAATTGTGCCTCGCATATACAAAGCATTCAGTAAGTTTTTGTCTTTTAATATTATACATTCTTTAGTAATAGGTTTATCTGAAGATGAAAATGTCTACATATTAAGATTAAATCATGAATCTCTTGTCATAATGTTTTAATACATGCAAATGAATATAAATGGAATGACCAAATACTCCAATCATACTGCCGACTTTCATTACCAGAAATCAGAGATGTGGCAGGGCTGTATTCACTTTGTGCTATCAAAACATTACGGGTGAGTAACATTTTTTTTTTTAATATTTTATTTATTTGACAGAGAGAAATCACAACTAGGCAGAGAGGCAGGCAGAGAGGAAGGGGGAAGCAGGCTCCCTGCTGAGCAGAGAGCCTGATGCGGGGGGGCTCGATCCCAGGACCCTGAGATCATGCCCTGAGCTGAAGGTAGAGGCTTAACCCACTGAGCCACCCAGGCGTCCCTACAATAGTTTTTGATAAAAGTTTAAAAGCACACTAAATACAGCAGTATTTTAGTGAATGATTATCTGTAAAAGATTTCATAAGTAATACCAGATCAATTCAGACCAATTCATTAGTTCCTAAAATGCTGCTGTACGAAATGGCTGGTCTCAATGTCTATCAAAGGAACTATTTCTAGGAAGTTCTTTTCATTTTCTTTTGATCCTTCCATATAATTTCTATACTACTTACTCAGTAATGAAGGTCACTAAAACTTTATTAGAATAGAAGAGTATGGGTTATCAATTAAAATCGATATAGAACTTATCAAAGAGGGGATTTTATAGGCATATGTACATTCCTCTCAATATAAAAGAACTTCTTGACTTGCCAAATTAAGGGTTGTAAGAAAGACAATAATTTGATTTTCTCCTTTGAATTAACTGCTTTGAAATAGTCTCATAATATACAGTTCTAAGAATAATACGTAGTTCTGTAAACATTACACAATGGCATCTAGACAGAGTATGTAATTTTGAGGTTACTTTTTTCAAATGAAAAAACTGACTAAAGAGCTGAATATAACTAAAGTGGCCTGAAAGCTAAAGAAATAAGTCTAATTTTGACATGCAGAATCCTTGTCTCAGGAAAAATTACACATTTAAAAATTTGGATAAAAGATTTTCTTTATATATTAATTTGTTAGTTCTACTCAGGATGATTTCAAAAAGTATAACTATTTTTGAAAAAATAAATTAGAAAGAATGGACTAAAAAGTGTGTATATATAATATATAACATATACAATGGACAGAATAGTTAGTGTCAAAGTATTCTCAGAAAGGGAAAGAAAGAGGAAAGCTATCTAAAACACACAGAAAATGAAAGTGGAAGAATCAGATGGCTCAGATAATGCAAACATCTATTTCATCTTTGACTCCAGTGAAATGGTCAGTAAATGACATCACTGTGCCAACCACAAAGAAGAACTCCAGCCCCTCTGAAAAATATTTTTCAAAGCCCCAAGGAAACCTAAGCAGTCTCTGCAATTTTTTTCCCAGTTTATGAAAATTGGATTCCTATAAAAGAAAAATGGACCATTTTTACTGCAACAAAAACTGATTTGTAAAAGCTGGAAGCAGTTTAAAAATACTCAACATGAGGTTCTTGTTAGTCTTGAAAAGTAAGAGTTATAATAAAAAAACGGTCCAAAAATATGGTGCGGATATATTGTATATAAGAGGGAAAAAAGCGAGTCCTACTCCTATTATTTTTAATTAGCTTTAATAGCAAGTTCCACTTTACTTTCTAACACCAGTTCAGATTTTTTGGGGGTGGGGGTGGAGAGGAGATTTACATCTAACCCTCTGGGATTGGCAACTCTATAGCTAATGCCTTGGAGCCCTAATGTATTTTGCATCACCTCTAAAAGTCGGGAAATTCTGGCGCCAAGAAGTTCCAACTGATAGTGACCCATGTCTAAAACCCAGGATTTGCTGTCCAACTGCCAGTATCTATTTTATCAAACATCCAGTCTCCCCTGCAGAACAGGATAGATGAGTTTAACAATTTTCACTGTTTCCAATTAAACTGCCTTGGTTTATTGCAAAAGTGTAGGCATTCAGATTAAGAAGGATCCCCTGACTTAGATTTTTAAGAAAAAAATACCAATTTAAGCAGTTTAAATAATTCTCTAAATTTGGCTTAGTGTCCCCATTTTAACAGATTTGTCCTATTACTAAACTTTGTCATTTTAGGAATAAAACAAAGAATTTTTCTTTGACCAATTAAAAAAACCCCTCTTATCATACAAATTCGAAATTTATTTTTTACTTTTCAGGAACGTGGGATCATCTACGTTACGTGAATCCACTGGAACTAATATGTTAAAAAACTACAAGGACAGGGAGGCCATGAGTACTGGCTGGAGAGCATGCCACTTGGCACTGTCTATCATTTCACATTCTCAAATCATTAAAAACAACGGTAAAGATAAAAATTCACATTTATACATTAATTTTTAAAACATTCTTTAACTTGACAGTACTTATTTATTAAAGACATATGATAAAGGACAGGGAAATTTTTTTAAGTTATCTGGACAACTTCCCTGATTTAAAGGAAAAAAACCCCCAAAATAGGTAACATTTCCACTTTTTTACAAGTATTTAAAGAACAGTGTTTTCAATATTCAGAATTCAATCAAGACATTATACTTAGAAATTTCATAGTTAACTCCAATTCTTCATGCTGCCCATGAAGTCTGCATATTCTCATCTTTCCAAAGGAGATGAAGAACAAGAGTCCAATACCCTCCGTTCACATTTCTCAAAAAATACTATTTTGTTTCAAATATTCCTATTTTGTTACAGTAAAAAGTTTCAAAAGTAGTATTTTAAAGGCAATGTTATTTGGTCTAATTGGCTTTAAATTCACCTATTGGAAATCAGAAGCTAAAAGGTAGCCATTAGTTTAAAATTCCACATCTGGGACAGTATGCAGCAAAATGACCATGCCAAAATGTGAATAATTATGTAGCAATTTAAAATACTTAAATCTCTGCAGAATTAAAAAGTAAGCCAGAGTTAAGATCCCTGGTTTGTTACTATCAAAGAAGAGCACAGAAATCCTATTAAAAGAGAATCCTAACTAACCAAAAATGACTGAATAAAAGAAAGAGTAAATGATTCCAGAGTAGGTCAATAAAACAAAATGTAGCAAAAAGCAACCATGAGTATTTGGTTATACTGTATACTTTCTCTGTATCTCGCTGATACAATTTACAGTCCCTTGTTATTTGATCTATTACCTACAAAAAACTGAGGAAATTCATTGTAAATTATTTCTTCTGGAAATAAAAAGAGAAAATGATACAGTTATGTGATTTAAGGCCTGAAAAATTACAAAAGACAAGAGATGAAAGACAAAACTTTCTCAGGGGAAGTTTTTTTTTTTTTTTTTTAAACAGGTCAAACAATTCTCAAATCAAAATGATTATAATAAGTATTTCACTCTTTTGATTTGAAAAAATAGTCTACAGTATGTTTTGTGGCTAATCCTTTAAGCCAACATTACTGTTATGTATCTTTTATGATGTAAAAGAAGCTACTGAAATACTTTTTTCCTTGTGAAGCAACTGAAAGTACAAAGGTAAGAGGCTTTCCCAAAGTCTTTTTTTAAAAAAAAGTTATTAACAGAACTGGGGAATAAAATCCTGAAACCTTTGGACACAATGTATAATTTACATTTTATTGGGTACCTGTATTTCTTAAAACACTTTTATTGTTTTATAAAATGACTGTTGTTGAAAACCAGAAATGAGAGATTTTGCTGAATTGAGCTCATAAATTCACTGTTTTGAATATTCAATTTTAATGAAAGTGTTCAGGTTCCTAATCATGTAATTATATTAAAAAATGAAGGCAAGTCTTTCTGAAATTAGTAATGCATGATTAGTATTAGTCTGCTTTCTTTAGATTGGCAAGATCTGCAGGAGATACCAAAATAATGTTTTTGTTCAGAGTGAAACATAAATGGCACAATAATTGATCTTGTAATGCTATCAGCAAAAATGTCAATATAAATAATTAGGATTATACACCCAAATCATTTCTTCCTTTTCCAATTATGTTTCAGAAAACATTTTTACAGTGAATTGTCACATGATGGAGTATAGTAGTTACAATGATTAAACAGAGCCTCTATTTAAATAATTATAGCTAATATAGACAGAAACATCAGAAGCAATCAAAAGCCATATGCTTTCTAATATTTAACTATGTTTAACTTTTATGTCCTGAGGCAAGGAGTTTCTTACCATGACAATCCAGTACACCAATGAAACTATTTCTGAAATGTTATTATTTATTTAAAGTCCACTAAAGAATCCTGAGTCCACTAAAGAATATGGAACTATATATGAGGTTATCCTGCATTTCATGTATGACTCCTACGTTTTCAACATGTTTTTAAACTTTGGGTCACAGCCATCAATGAACTCTGAAATCAGTAGGCTGCAATCTGTATTTCAAAAGTGAAACCAAACAGGATAAAACAATATGTACTTGTGCATTACAGGTAGTAAGACTAATTACCATTTAACAGATTTTTTGTTTTACTTATATGTATAGATATGTATGTATGTAAACAAATATATAAACATATATATAGCATATCTTTGTGCTTGCACTAGGTTGCAATATGAAATGTATTTCTTAATGTGAGTTGTGATAAAAAAATAAGACAGAAACACTTAAAAGTCACTACTGTATGCTATGCTTCCTTCCAAATTAGGCATCATTTTTATTAGAAAGAACCTAAGCTTTGGGGACATACAGACCGGAGTTCAAACTTTCTTCTCTCCCACCCTATTCGTGTGAGTTGGTTATTTAAATTTAAATTGTTAGAGACTTGATTTCTTCATTTGTAAAATGGTTGCAATAATACTTGCTTTAAAACACTGCTGTGCAGGTGGCAATAAATGAAGAATATTCATAAAACAGACTACATATGACAGATGACCAATACTGTTTACAATAATTATTGGATTTAAATGGCTTATTATAAGTGATCATTAAGAATTACAACATATTGGTCACAATTTTTTTTAAAGAAAAGAAGAGTCTGAAGGGCAACTAGTCTCCACCCACTCACTGAACCAGTGTACTGCGAAATTTCAACAGTCAGACTACATCAAAAATATTACACCTCTAAGAATGATATGAAGAGGGAAATATTGTGCACACTTTCTGATGAAATTTTAAAAATCTGTGACACCAGTAATGGAGTGGAACATCTGCTGGGAGAAATGTCACTATGATTGTAGAATGAGGCTGGCATGCCATATTTTTTTTTTCCCTTTAAATATTTTATTTGAATCCCATGCAGGGAAGACTAGTCTTCAATTGAATCAAAGTGTCAACTTTTAAAAACAGTGATGTCTGAGTAATTATTAAAATACATGTATTGTGTTCTTATATTTTAGTGGCTTTGGAGAGCACTTGGGAAACAATGTGAGTTCATTAATTTGGCAAAAGAACTGTCTATTTCAATGGACAGCCTGTATTTTCCAAAGTGATGAAGCATTTTTTTTTCAGATCTGCAATCTTCATTTTTTAAATATAAAAAATGTGACTCCATAAGTTAATTTAATATCAAACAAGCATGTTCTCGAAAATGTTGAGGATTTTTTTCCTCTTTAATGAAAACAGAGAATGGGGGAGTGAAGAGAATTCTAATTTTTCAAAAACAAGGGAAACACCATATATTAGATTTTTCTTGGAAGACTATTTACCTGCCAGGAAATGAGTGCTGCCCAACTACATCTCCATTTTGAAGGTGATAATCATTGAAGAAGTCTGGACTTATGGCTCCTTCAGAGGCAATTAATCCATCTAGAAAGAAGGAAAATTGGTAACTAGTGAAACATATTGGTAGGGAATAAAAAGGAAATAATGCTAAGCAGCAACACAACAGAAAATAATCTGTGTATTTTATCTGGAAAGAGAAACGTGAGCACGACGTGCTACTCCCTCGGGGACCAAGAGGAGACCATGCGTACCTGAGCCTTCCCGACAACGCAGCGAAACAACTGAAGCTTACGGAGCACCGACTATGCGGGAGCACTACACTAGCACGGAGATAAAGAAGACGACCTCGGCCTCCAGGGGACTTCCGGTCTTGTAGAAAAACCGGGAAAAGGTAAGGGGTGAGGTGAAGTAGTATGTGAGAGTAAGGATGGTCGCCGCTAAGAAACCAGGACGAACCAAGGCAACGAGGCAGTCAACAGCATGACGTGAGTAATTTCACACCCAGACAGCTTCATTGTGTAGCAGGATTAAGAAATTAGGTATTTCAAGTGAGTTAATTTCTTTTTTTTCAAGTGAGTTAATTTCTAAATAAGCACTGCTCAGCACTTTCAGTGCCCAAACCTTCAAACACACACGCAAACCTGAAATGTTCGTAAGCATATTTTATATTCTCTGTGTTTTAAAAAAGTATAATGAACATAATACATTACTCCTTGATGATTTAATCTTCATTCTAAGTCTCAATTACTTTTTGGTCATGCCCTGGGTTATTAGATTTATTGGACTACCTATGCTAATTTGCCTCTACACCACTATGCTTTGGAGTTCTTTTTCTTTGTTTATAAAGTACTCCTTTTTCTTTACCTAAGTCTTTATTATTGCTTCCTACTGATTTTAGAATACTACTTTCTTATTTATTCTAATCTAAGAAACCAGATAACATATTATTGATAGAATTATGAATCAGTTAAGAATAAGAAAAGAATTTGAGGCAAAAAGCTCTAAGTGATGGTTTCTGGACTGACCGAGGCATAAAAGAAATGTATTTCAGTATGTGGCTTTTGTAATAATTACTTGGAAAGCTGGCAGGCCTTTTGAAGTTTCCTTTTCTGAAGGTATTCTGGGTTGTTAAGTGACCTATAGATAAATGTGGGCTAGGTCATACAACATTGTTTATAAAGTTGGCACAGTAAGCAAATTATTTAGTCACCAGATGGTCATTTACATCTACCATTTGCATAAAATACTCTGTTAGGTTCTAGGGGAACTACAAAAAGTCCCAATACATAATTTCTGTTCTCAAGAATTTTAGATTAAGTGAAACATAAGGCAAACACTTAAGATGCAATTAAATAATACATTTATTTAATAAATGACATACAGCAGGAATGGATGTAAGTCATGAATGAGTGCTGCAGGCAGAGGAAGGTGTAGAGAGATTACTATGCTCTGTAGGGGTTAGAAAATCTTACTCGGGGAGGGAGGCAGGCAGAGGCATAACTGATTTGAGTCTTGAAAGACTGGTAGCAATTAATGACAAAATCTATTTGAGGAGCAAAGTTATTACAAATCAAGTGGATGATAAAATTAAGTAATAGTGTTGGCAAGTGACTGAGGTGATTTGTATTTCCGTACGACCCCTGTACCACTTTTTTGTTACATATTGTATACTAAAGATTTGTATTATTATATAATTGTTGAATTGCTAATGAGTATCTTTGGTATTTCTCTTATTACTTTAGTAAATTTTAAATATTTAAGAGGTAGCTTAAAAGTATCTAATATTTAGTCCAGTTTCCATGTCCTCGAAAAGTTAGTAAATCAAAAGACAAGCTAAACAAAAAAGGTTACAAAAAATGAAATTATGGGAAATGCCAAGACACAACAGATTGAGAGTTAAGCAGTTGCAATAATATTTTACATGGACTGAAGACTTCTTATAGGAGTGTGGCTAAAATTAACAAGGTTAAGACCACAAAAATCAGTAAGTTCCTCTGTTAAATTAAAACCAAATAATTAAAGGTCAAGTTTTAAGGAATCTGTGAATTTCAGAGGAACACAACTAAGTAACGTGCCAAAATAAAGTATTACACTTTGAAAGTGAATACAAAGATATTCAGCATGCTAGTCGTATAGAAGATTGTGATACCCAGAAATAAATACAACCAAATAAAAAGACACATGAATTGTATTTTAAAAGTTTACATATGAAACATGACCTAATGAAGTAAACCAGATTAAGAAGAAATTAAATGAAAAACTGTTGTCAATTTCTCAACATCTTCATTTTGATTCGGAGCTCCCATTGTCTTCAAAGGGAAAAATGAGTAGCAAAAGGATAACGGAAATACAGAGAACTACAAACTAGAAGCTCATCAAATAGAGATCAAACTAAAAATGTCTAAGTTTAAAGATTCAGCCAGCAATTTTATAAACCTAGAGCACAATTAGGATAATATAATAAACCTGACATAATGTAAGTAAGAAAGAGTAAATTTATACTTCTGAAATTAATTTTTAATAATCTGAGAGCACGGCAATTCATTCAGTAAATTATAGCTTCTACTGTGTCCTTTATAATGTCTTGACAAAATTTAGGCAGCTCTGCTGTATGGGCAATCTTTCTTTACTAGAATGAGGAATAAAAGTGAAATTACATCTTAGATAAAATCCTCAACTCAAACACCTCGACTTCTTTGGAATTACCTATTTGTTTCTTAGCATTCTGCATCCAAAATTAATTCTTTTACAGAAGTAATAAAAAGGAATCATATATTCCTGATTACAAAGTCCAGCTAAATCTAAGAGTGTCCTTCCAAAGCTCCTACTCTAACCTTGATAGCTACAAGGAACCAAAGAATTTCATGGAACATTTAAACTACCAGAGAACAAACAGAAGACAGAGATGATATACCCCAGAGCCCTTTGTAAGCTGTACAGCATTATAAACTTTTTGGTTACTAAATTATATGAAGCCTCTTAGACCACAGCTATACAACACACCTTTCTGAGGTGCTCCCAGTAATGATGATAAATATGACTGTGAGTAAAATGGGGCATGTACTGGGGCAAGAAGGAAATCAAAGCAAATTTATTGTGAGCACAGGTAATTTATCAACCTTCTGATTTTTGCAACCCAGTAAAAAACTGGCTTATAGATATTGTGAATAAAGGTAAAATAGGGGTGCCTGGGTGGCTCAGTGGGTTAAAGCCTCTGCCTTCGGCTCAGGTCATGATCCCAGGGTCCTGGGATCGAGTCCCGCATCGGGCTCTCTGCTCAGTGGGGAGCCTGCCTCCTCCTCTCTCTCTGCCTGCCTCTCTGCCTACTTGCGATCTCTCTCTCTGTCAAATAAATAAATAAAATCTTTTAAAAAAGGTAAAATAACTCAGTATCTTCTTATATACATTATTACTGAAATAATCTTTATTTCTTAAAGTCAAATGAAAACATAATATTGGGCTTTTTAGTGAATGAGTCAAAAGTGAAATTGTGACTGTCTGGGAGAAAACATATCAATAATGAAGAAAGTGAGAAAAAGAAATTGTTAAAATAGAAAAATCATAACTTACCGAGTTACACCTTATAAGAGATATCACATAAACATACTAGTAAATGAAAACTATTTTTTTTTAAAGATTTCATTTATTTATTTGACAGAGAGAGATCACAAGTAGGCAGAGAGGCAGGCAGAGAAAGAGGGGGAAGCAGGCTCCCTGCTGAGCAGAGAGCCCGATGTGGGGTTCGATCCCAGGACCCTGGGGGATCATGACCTGAGCTGAAGGCAGAGACTTAACCCACTGAGCTACTCAGGCACCCCGAAAACTATGGTTTTACAATAATCCTGATACAGAAACAAACACTGTAAGCTTTATATTCCAGAAATATATTCACATATTAAATGCTAAGAATAAGATTCAGCAAGTTGATGAAAAAACAACAAAAAAGTAAAAAGTCATTTAGTGGTAAGACGGCTTTATAAATTATACTTCCTCTGTGGGTAAGCGTGTTAAAGCAAACAGCATCATTTTTATGATGGAATTTACTCAGTGACTACATTCACAATAATTTTAGACTCTAAGGAAAAAAAATACCATAACTAAAGGAGATGCTAGATTCCTATTTTCTTGTGACAACACTAAGAGCCTTTTCAAGAATAAAAAGGAAAGAGAAACATGTATTTTCACATATTTAACAGTTTGAAAATATAGAGGGCAGTACTGATGAGTAGGCAGCAACAAATGCTATTTCATTTTAACATAAAAGATAAGACCCAGGGAGTCACGGGCCACTTAACTTCACCTCTGTGGCTGACAAGCTACTAGGGCTGCTTTCATCAGAGGTAGCCTATAGTTTCATGCACACCAGGGACTTGAATAAGATGGCTCAAGTGTTCAAACAAATCTGCAGTTTTACAAATTTCTCTGGTGTTTCTGAAGATGCAACCGCACACAGTGAAAGACAAGAGGCTGCTGTTATCTAGGTTTCCATGACACGCATCAAGAGGTACCACAGATTCATTTAGTTGAATTATTCATGGAACACGAACTAGGGAAAATAACTAATACACTAAAATAATATAGATGGCTTGATACGAGACCTTCATCTTTATTAAACTCATAGCAACGTAACCTCCACTGTTAAATGTCTACCATACCATCAGTCTACAGAGATAAAAAAAAAAAATAAGGGTATCTAATGATTATATTCTACTCCTCAAATGCTTAAATTTATTTATTTTCCCATCAGCTGTGGTTGCTTCTAAATTTTGATATATAAAAGTATATATAATTCCGATCTCTCACAAAAGCGTAAGTTGTACATTTTAATTATAAAATAGCTCAGAAAAATATTTATGATTTTCATTTTAAGAGGTTAATCTATGTGAATTAATTTTGGGACTGTGGTATAAATTTTTAAAAATTTGTTCTGGAGTTCTAATCATATTAGAACAACAAAGTTGAACACTGAGATGGTTAAGAGTTTTATTCAGTTTTGGAAACTAGTAATTGATTTACACTGAAAAGTAGCCATCAATTTTCAAAGCAAGAAACCTGATTCCACAGAATTCTGATTCCGGTTGACAAAAAAATTCCTATCATATATATTTTACATCATTTTACTTCATGAATATCTGAATATGTAAGGAACAGCTGCTTGCCATTACTGAACTACGGCATTCTGGTTGGCTGAAATTAATGATCTACTCCATCTCGTTTGAAACATAAGGCAGTATTTCATAACTACTGTAAAGTTCAGTTTGGAAGAAATTAATTTTTAAAGTAAAGTACCAATTTTCCAAGATTCTAGTATCTATATCAAGTATAAAATAATACAGTGTTTATGGGCAATTTGCACAAAACAAAATTATGAAAATAAAGTGTGATGAATACATAGCAGGGGGAAAAAGCCATTAATTGAGACATAATATTTTAATGCTTTTCATATCCAACCTGCTACAGATCTTAATTAGAAATCCTTTTCTTGGCACGCCTGGGTGGCTCAGTCATTAAGTGTCTGCCTTCGGCTCAGGTCATGATCCCAGGGTCCTGGGATCGAATCCCCTATTTGTGTTCCCTCTCTAGCTGTGTTTCTCTCTGTCAACTAAATAAATAAAATCTTAAAAAAAAAAAAAGGAAAAAAGAAATCCTTTTCTTCCTTACAACTAAATGAGTTCAATGAAGTAATATTAGTATTGGCAACAGTGCAACACTTTGACAGCCAGAATACGCAGAATATGCAGAAACTTACTAAATCTTTGTGCCAAGCTCATCCTTGGAAAAGGCAGTATGGCAGAATCAAGAGTTATAATATATGTATGATTTATATAAAAATTAAATTTTACCCTGAAAACACTAGCAGAGTTAGAAGAAAAAAGGTTTAAGTGTCTAAATCTTCCCAACCAAGTAGAGTTAACTAGTTCAAAATGAAAGCAAAACCATGGTAAAATGAAATACATTGGAAAACAAAACATAAATTAGTTAAGTTATACATTTAAATAAATCCCAAATAGAGTAAAAATGAAAACCCTGAGGATGTCATTTTAAGTTATACAGTCTAGAAAGTAATAAACTGGGTTGGGGGGGCTGTGGGCCTGGTGGTGAGCTCATATCAAGGAGGGCACGTATTGCATGGAGCACTGGGTGTGGTGCACAAACCATGAATCTTGGAACACTGAAAAAAAAAAAAGTTAAAAAAAAAAAAGAAAGTAATACACTAAGAGTAATTTTCCTGGGTACAACATTTTTTTATGGAGATCACATCAAAGACTAACTTGGAAAAAAAGGTGAGTTAACAGGTTTGCATGGTGTGTATGGATGGTACTTCTAAAATTATTTGCAGAATTCCACTTATATACTACAAGAAGTGCTTCCAAAGCTTGGGAATGAGCAAGGCTGGTCGACCAAAATCCCTATTTATAGCACACAAACTATTTAATTTTGCTTGGTTATCACCTTACCTGAGTTATAGAAAAGGTCAGGTCTTTCAAGAATATCCCCTTCATGGATGTACGGCTCAATTCGATCATCACCGTACAAGTACTGCTCACTCTCGTCCAGCTGACGGCTCTCTACCATCTCCAGCCACTGAGAGTTATGCCAGCGAAACTTTTCACTCTGAATTTTCTTAGCCCATTCTTCATCATATTCCTATTGAAAACAAACAGTCGGGTATTATTATGTAAGCTTATAAAGGAACTACCTTGGCCCTCAGATAATAGTACTAATTTGGAGGCTCTTTGTTTGGGTCAAAGGGAACATTAAAATACCTGTCAGAATTAATTTATACAATGATCAATAAAACCAATTAACTACATATATTAAAGACATCTGTTTGAATTACTAATTGCTAATGGCAAAATCTAAAAGTTTAAACTTCACAAATTCTCTACTACTAGAATTTAGGTGTGCAATCAGACTTCGGCTCTCAAAGAAATCTGTGGCTAGAATCATTGGTGGCGGTAATGATAGGTGGTTAAGCACTAAAATGATGTCTTTCACTACATCTTCTCTGAGATGAACACTTTTCAGTAGGAAAGAAAGGTTAAGTCTCCTAACTACTGAAATGGTTTACCAGGGAAAACAAAGAGAATTTAATTTTATATTAAATTTAATTCTAAGCAAACAGAATAAGGACAAAAGAAAATTATCTTTTTTTTTTTAAAAGATTTTATTTATTTATGTGACAGAGATCACAAGTAGGCAGAGAGGCAGGCAGAGAGAGAGAGGAGGAAGCAGGCTCCCTGCAGAGCAGAGAGCCCGATGCAGGGCTTGATCCCTGGACCCTGAGACCATGACCCGAGCTTAAGGCAGAGGCTTAACCCACTGAGCCACCCAGTCGCCCAAAAAACATTATCTTACTTAGTCATAATTACTTCTTTAAATGTCTATTCCCTCCTCCAACCATGAACTCCTGAGGAGCAACTTTTGACTGTGATTGCTTTACTGCTGTCTCTCTCATACCTGTTCACACAGAATGCCCTTGGTGAACGTTTCTGAAGGACTTTTCAGCAAGTTACTGTTTGCTACAGCTGAACCTATCTAGCTCTTGACTTCTGCCACAGATTGCGGCTACTTCTAGTGTAGTCACGGAACAATTAATGGACAGTACCACTGATGGCATAGATTAAAAAAAAGATTTCAAGGTATCTCTTGTCACTGTCACTCTAGGGTCTTAGTTTTAAATTCCTCTGTCATATCTGTAATATTTTTGTTTATAGTCATCTAAAAAGGACTTAAAAAGGTGCCAGGCAATACTACATCTTCCCACAGTCAAGATGATCATGATAATTAACAGGTGGACCAAAGATACGTTTTAAATACTGAGCAATTTTCATCCAAAGCTGAGGCTCAGAGTAAAAAAATGTCGCCAGAGAAGGAATTTCTGGGGTGTAAGAATAAGTCTAAAATCTTATTAGAATGTAACTATTATTAGTATCTTGTTCAAATTTTACTTGTTAAATTTGGTAAGTTTCACATTATCGATAAATCTCTCAGTATTAGCTGTCAGACTGTGTGTTCTAGACTGTACATCTTCGAAACTATAATGGGTGTCCCTTAACTGAGGGGAAAGTAGAAAACTTTTTTGGCTCTGATACTACTGATGGCAGTTTGCCACCAAATTATTAAGCTTTCCTTTTTTAACAGTTAAATATTAACATTCCTATTAAGCTATTTCCTGATATATTATTTAAAATTTAATTGTATGAAAGATTGGTTATAAACATTACATTTTACTTCAAAAATAATAAACTAATTTTATTATTAATAAATAATAAATAAATAATAAATAATAAAACTAATTTACTAATCCAACTGTTATAATTTCAATATTTAAATCACTGGATTTTTTTTTTTTTTTTAAGATTGATTTTAGAGAAAGAAAGTATGCGTGCATGCCTGCGAGAGTGGGGGAAGGGGCAGAGGGAGAGAATTTTCAAGCAGACTCCGCGCCCAGGACTTGGAGTCCAAGGTGGGGCTAGACCTCAGGACCCAGGAGATTACCACCTGAGCTGAAACCAAGAGTCAGACACTTAACTGACTGAGCCAGTCTGGTGCCCCAAAGGAATTTTTTTTTTTTTACTCCAAGTTACAGCTACAGTTTTAAACTGTATTTGAAATTGACAATTTAGATATAAACAATAAATGCTAAATCCAAATCCCATCTTGTTGGTACGCTTACAATGAACAGATATGATGATAATTAATATAATCACCCATTTACTGATTACACATAAGTTGTTCTGATAAAATGAGATAATACATATAAAGCATTTAGAAAACCTATATTGAAAACACTTAATGTTAGCCATTACTGTTAATTAATCGAAGTGACGGCTTCCTGAATAATTACTATAATTATTATCATGTTATAAATGAGAAAACGAGGCCCAGAACACTTAATTCACTTAAGTGCACACAGCCAATGTGGCTATTACAGCATTGTAAACCCTGGGTTAGTAATGTGGAAAAGGCAATTAAACAGAGGACAAATGAGTGTTTGTCAGGGTCACTGTGGAATGGATTCTTTAGTAATGAGAATATAATAAATGAACTCCAAGGCCAACGTTCAGCTCCAAGGTTCTACGAATGTGTTGAACTGTTGACCAAGCAGTGATCTGAGAGGAAGTAGCTTCTGGTCTGTTAAGTTTATTTTATACCATATGGTATTCTCAATCATGTTCTCTCTGACCTGGCCGCACACGGGAGGGTGTAAGGGAAAGAGGGAGTGAGAAAAGCAACAGCAGAGAGATGTTACAAGTAGTTTCATTGGCTACAGATTTGAATGGTTCACTTCGGGTTTCCAAAACTAAATGTAATACTAAGTGGTGCTAATTATGCAATATGAGCACTGTGATTAGTTTTAAAATAATTTTGCCCAAATGCTAAATTTAATTTTGAACCTCTTTAAAATTCCTGACTTTGCAAGTATACTGTTTGATTCTGTAGTGGCACAGTTGTATGCGTTAGCTGCAAAGTTGGCTGCACAAATATATCACTGTCACATCAGAAGTGGCCGGATAATTTAAAAAGAACTGATCACATACACTTAGAGAAGAATGAGCTTATTAGCCATTACGATAAAAAAATTAATGCATAAACAAAAAGTAAATGGTATTTGGGGCAAGGAATTCTCCATACTAACTGGCTTTTTTCCTTAAAGATAAATTAGTTACAGGTCACCAAAATATGCCTTATATTATGCCTTATTATACCCAGAAGATGCCTTATAATACCAGAAATCCCATTAAATCCACATTAAATACTGGAACTAATTTGATAGGTATTGTTTCTTTTGTGAATACTAGCTTGTTGCACTTGGCAAGAGGTATGAAACTTCTTACTTTGGTAGACAAATTTTAAATTTGATTATCTGAATGAAGAAGTATTCAAGAAAGATGATAGAAAAACACATGACTTGATTGCTTTATTATCATTTAGTTTCAAGCATATGGACTCCTAGTGTAAGAACAGGAGATAAAACCTAGTCAAGTGGTCAAAACACAGAAAAGATGGGGTTCGCTATTCCATTGAGAGTAAAACTTGCTGCTTTTATCTGTGAAACGTTACAGAAATAGGTATAAGTTTAAAAGTAAACTGGGGTGCCTGGGTGGCTCAGTCAGTTAAGCATCCGACTCTTCCTTTCATAGTCCAGGGTTGTGAGATCAAGCCCCCGTGTCTGGCTCATGCTCAGTGCAGAATCTGCTGGGGATTCTCCCCCTTTCCCTCTCTCTCCCCCTTCTGGCCCCTCCCTGCTCACGCTGGTGTGTGCGCCAGTGCTCTCTCTCTACTAATAAATAAATAAAAAATCAAGAGTATTAAAAAATCTTTAAATCACATATACCTAAAATGTATTTAGCCTAGTAAGTAATGCTCTGCACAAAGAAAAAAAAATCATGCTTATTCTAGGCATTAGTATTTTACATGCTTCTCAGAAGATTTTACTATTCTAATAATAAAAGTACATGTAAAAATGTGTAAGAAGATGCTACTTTCTTCACAAATGCCCTTCAATCTTCAGACTTTTAATCACCCTTAAGCTTAGAGCAATGTTCTTATTAATGAGCCTACACACAGGAGGCTCAGTATTTAAAAAGAGACCGTCTCTCCACAGCCTATCAACCCTCTGACAGAAGTCCGACACACAAAGTGTGAGCATCCATGGCTGAATTATGGCATTAACGCTTGATTTGTTAGTGTCTTGGGAAGCTGATTTTCCAAGGCAGTGAGTTAGCACAGATCTAGCACTACTGTAATTAGACAATTACAATGTAATTGCAATTTACGCAATCTGAATTCCTTTAGAGTTTTTACCATTTTTGGGGATCAGTTTATGACGGAGTAAATTCATAGAACCAAGACACATCTTAACATTGTAAGACCAAAAAGTATAGTAGCAATGATGCAGACTGTACTGTCCCTTAAAAAAAATCTCATTCTAATTTTAAGTATTTTTGTACTATAAAACTATAGGTTTAATTTTCTATGACTAACATAATGATTAATGTGTGCATTATTGTTTACAGAATCACAGTGAAAGCACTATGGCCGCCTGCTTAGCTCATCAGAAAACAACAGTTTTTCCTTCAGGAAATAGTAGACAAAATCTGTTATTCCATACCAAGCTGTGTAATCATCCAGGCTATAGAAAATTATGTTTTGCAGATGATCCAAAGATTACAGATCCCCACTACAGTGAATCTGCTACAGTGACAACAGGGATTTTCATGGGAGATAACCTTAAGATTTAATAAGTACTTGTGGCTTTTTGTTATAGATCATAGCAAAGAAAATAAACCTTGACAAACCAGTATCAAGGCATTAAAGTCTCAAGTAGTTACAACAAGACCGTTTGAAAATATTTATAACTGTAAAACTATTTCATTATCGAAAGAAAACTGAAAATAGTAGAAAAATAGCCATACTGTTAGCTAACTAGAATCCTAATACTATATAGATCCTATTGATTTTCAATGACTTTCTTAATTCCAATAGTAATTGCTAACTTTAGGAAATATTTTAAAATAAGTATTTTTAAGATTTAGAACCTAAGTATGAAACATTATTAATATACTGTATTTGTGCCATAAAAGTTTGCTTTAGGTTGTGATAATACAGCTTCAAGTACTTGAATGTTTACCAACTATAGCATTTTGGAATGAAGTGTGTTATGAGGAATACGATATTGGTTTAAATAATTAAATTCTCCTTTTCCTTTGTAGTAAACATTAGTGAAAATCAAATGAGATAGTACTGTTTTCACTATGCAATGCTGGCTTTTCATCTTTATGTTTCTGAAACACTGATTTTTATGTCCCAGGTTCCTTGACTATCAAATATTTTAGCTTATGGCTACCGAGAGTCTATTTAGTACTAAATTAATAGGCTAGGTAGGACAGTGGTCCCAAGGGTTTTAGATTTTGGGAAAGTTTCAAAAACAAACTTTGGGGACTGATGTTAAATGTAAATCAACTGCTACCTACTATTATTGTCTTAGAAAAGAAAGACTATTTTAAGACTAAAAATGTAAGAAAGACAATCTCAAAATGAAGATCTACTTTCCCCAAACAAATCATGTTAACAACCTAATTGCATTTAACTCTTCCCCAGCCTTGCTCTCTGTGTGTGTCTCTCCCTTGACCTCCTCCCACCTTTCTTATTCCCCCGCTTTCTCTCCCATTTTTGTAAAAACCGGTACAAGCTTTATCGTGCTCCAGGGATGAGCACTCCGGAAGACCTGGCCTCAGCTCTCTTCTTTGTGTGTCCTCAGTGAGCCTAGTTTAACAGCCTTGGCAAAGGCAGTTTTTTGGTGTCTCAGAATCTGAATTTACAGGTGTCAGTGATACTATGGTAAGGTGTACTTCAGAGAACACTGGGGTAGGAGGCAGGAGGCCTGGGTTCTGTGTTTCGCTCTGATACCGACAGAAATGAGCGACCATCTCTGGTATTTTATTTCTTTGGGTCTCAGATTCTTCATTTCTAAAATGAAACAGATCTAAGATTTGCTCAAGTTCTAACATTCTATAAATAAAAACCTCTGATTAATACCACTATTTCATAAAGCTACTGAGATGCTTATCCCCCAAACGGAAGAATCCTGGCAGTCTAAGGAGTTTGTTTTAAAAAATCAAATAGCAACTCTGTGAAACTGTGTGAGACCGATGACTCACAGACCTGTCCCCCGAAACAAATACTGCATTCTATGTTAATAAAAAATACTCACGAAAAATTAAATAGCAACTCTGAAAGAATATCCAGTATCAAAAATTTAATAAATTCAACATATAGCAATCAAAATCTGTTCTCTCTAACCCCTCTCTCCCAAATCTCTCCTCTCTTAAACATCCCCTGGCCCCATTGTCAGGAAATAACTGGAAATTCAGGGATGTCATAGCTCAATCACAGCCAAGATAAGTCATAAAAGCTTATCAAACCATTGTGGAAATACTCCAGAAATATAGTTACTTTTTACTTCATTTTTGAAATGCCTCTTTTTACAACAAGGGTACCCTGATGTCCTTGCTTTGAGACTCGAGTTTGTCTTGTATTTGAAGGTACACATGCTTTGTTTTTTATTTTCTCTTTTCAGCTCCTGACATGATCTTAAGCACTCAGTTTCTATAAAAACTAAAGTGTCATTAAAGACTTATGGTTTGATTTTAAATGGAATGTGCCATCCTTTTTGAAGTACTACATCGCTTTGTTTACTACTTAACCACAGAAACATGGTGAAGCCTTAACCAGCCTATTATCAGAGCCTGTTCACTATCAGGAAAACTCTTTGTAACTGGCTTCCGTCACACCTTGTATCTGATTAACACACTATAGGATAACATAGAGCTACACAGATCTGCTTTGTGTTCTAACATACCTGATGGAAAGCAGATTTTCCTTTCTCCTTTAATGTGACAACCCCTAATTGAGAATGTAATATGGTTTATTTAATACACTTCTTCATACTAAATTAAAGCAGATCTAGAGTAATTTAGTTGCTTATTAAGTTAAGGTAATAACTGCTAAGAATATGCCTTTTTATAGCTTAGAAAACACTTATCCCAACGATATGTACAGGATAAGTAAATACAGATACACACATAATTAAACACACATACATAACAGAGCTGTTGACTTTAATGCACATACTACCTATTTCTCAACAGTACTATGCCAAATTTTGTCCTGTAGTCTTGATTATGACACTTTCTAACCAGACCTCAAATATAATTAATTATCTCTTCAACCACTGCTTAAAGCACTGAGGAGGCTCATCTGTGAAATATCATTTTAAATATCACATTCAGTAGGGACGCAGAGTTAAAGACAGATATCAAATCACAGGGACCTGTGGCTGGAAAGACAAGAGACATCACCCCTTCACCAGAACATCTAGGTACACAGACCTGTCCCCCGAAACAAATACTACATTCTATGTTAATAAAAAACACCTAGGGAAAAGGGTTTCCCATAAATACCTTATAGACACAATGGGCCATTAGTATAGAACATCTTTGCTAGGGCCAAAGAGTAGTGCTGCTCCTGGAAGGCGAGCTCATGTCTAGATGACAGTCTGCCGGTGTTTTCTAGAGTACAGAATGAAAACTTTACATTCTGGGAACTTTGTGTTGTTGAGTTTTGTATTCCTAGTGTCTTAGTGTTTTAACACAGTATGTCCTTAATAAAATAAATTAAATGTTTTACAACCCAGTAATGTCAGGGGAGGAATCTGTTTACCAACTGGGGAAGAATTTATGAGGTTGTCAAATACTTCATGCGAAGCTGAGGAAGTACTGAGGGATAAAAATCTAATTGGGTTTTTAGAAACTATGATTAGAGGATTCCATTCTTCCCTTCAGGATTCCCAAGGCTTGGAGGAGAAAAGACAAAAGATCAACTACCATATATCCTCTCTCCTTGTCTCCCCACTCCTCTCCGAATCTACTCTAATCCCTGCCTCCCAGAGCTACACGTAAGGCCTAGTCAGACAGGTGACAACTTGCTGATGAGCCCGTAGAGACCGCATCACCAAACAGACAGTCCTCCAGGGTACACAGAGTATTACCACCACACATCTGTTTCAAGTCACCAATGGAGGGCTCGGGCCCAAACACACTAAACAAATCATCACTAATGTAGCATTTCCATAATTTGGGGGACAAGTTCTTTACGGCACAAGGCATATTTCCCCAAGGCTTTCAAGGTACCTAAATGTTTCTCATTATTCCGCCCTGTCTTAAATAAAAAAGAAGTTTGCTTTCTTAAATTGCCTCAAGCTACAAATACATTAGCTCCTTTTTAAAAAATTTTATTTATTATAGTACATAGTCATGCTGAGAATACTAGGATATCAAAGTCCAGAGGTAAAAAGAATCTTAAGCGATCATCCACTCCCATTCTAGGCAGGTTTCTAACTATTTCAGAAAGTTGGTTATTCAGTTATTACTAATGCTGACTGGACAGAGGCTTTACATTCTCCCCTGACAGCTTATTTCTAGTGTTTCATCATCTTTGCTGTGTCTAATCAAAGTTTCTCCTGTTTTGAATTAAGTCAATTTCCTCTTGTTTTACTCTTGAAAAAGATTCGGGACAAGAAAATAGCACCCTGAGTCATGATCAGTAGTACAGTCTGAGCTCAAAGAACCGACTGGCAGCTATGTCCTGTCCCAAGTGAACCTGAGAAGCTGTCATTTTACTGATGCATTAAAATGGCCCACTCCTCAAATTTCTCCCAAACAAGGAGGCTTAGCAAGGTAGAAGTATAACTCTGGTCTGAGGTTAGTGGATAAATTGAGTCCAAATTAAAATAAGTCACCGCAGATTCAGAACATGGGTAATTTAACAGATGAGGCACGTCTACACTAGAAAAGGCAGATTCCTGTTTACCACACTGTCCTAATCAAGGCCTTTCAGTTAATTACCCTATTTAGAACTGCTCTGACATGGAGTTTTAAAATGCCAAATTCAGCCATTTTGCAGAATAATCTTAAAGTAAACTGTAAACAGTCATATGTCTGGCCAAAATAATACTCCAAATAATGTTCCATAGTTAAAACCCAAACAGTGAACAGATTATCTTCCAACACCATTTAAAAAATTTAAATGAAAATAATGTAGATAATTAACTGTACCAAGGAAAGAAAATGTTGGTCCAGACAGGTAATCAACATATAAACTTCTCAACAAGATCTGAGTTTCGCCCTAGTTCGAACAAAAAGGCTGACCATCATATGGGATATGCTACATATTTTCCCTAACCCAACTAACAACAACTCTCTAATCCCCAGAAACGTCACTGTAGACTGAATCTTTAAAAAGTTATATACTGTCTGAGATCACTCAGCTGGTGAAAGAACTAGAATCAGTTGTATTCTAGATGCAATACTCTGTTAGACCAAATTGCCACGTTATAGAGGCCAAAAGTTGAATGTAAAAATCAGAAACCCTACTCAGGTGCGAAGGGGAGAAAACGTTTGGGGAAGAAGCTGCTCCCAAGAAGGGTGCAGTTCCTTACTATCAAGCTAGAACTGAACCAGGGCCTTGACTTTCATGAGTGTGTAAGAGCAGAAAGGTGAAGAAACATTCTTCCAGCAGAATGTGGGATGTTTCGAGCCCTTCCATCAGCTGTAGACCACTTCTGTCCATCTAAGAAACTTAGCTGTGAATATGACCTAGTTGGGTAGCTCAGCAGGACTTTTAAATCACATAACTCACACATGAGTATCTTTAAATATTGTATTTAATAAGTTTATTATTTCTAAATATCTTTTCAGACTAAACTTTTCCAATGTGTGAAATGAAACAATCTAAAATTACTTGGCATAATATCAAGTACTTACTTTGTTAAGTCTCATGTGGAGTCATAGACAGATTAGGTGAACCTTCAAAATAGCTTGTTCGAATTTTTTTATACAAAGTCAAGTGATCAGATACCATCTTAGGGAGCCATATGTAGCTGGCTGATACATCAGTTTCATTTTGCTGATTATTCTTTGAAGACCTTATCAACAAGGTTCTTTGTAAAAATAATTACCTAAATAATTTTCTTTGTTTACATTTTAACTCTGATCAGGATTTATAAATTCCTTTAAGGATGGTAAGATCAACAAAGTAAAATGAAGATTAAAAATCCTCATTGGATTTAGAAAAATGAAGGCCAGGGTGACTTTAGTGAGAACCTTATCAGTGCAATAACGGAGGCAGCACCCAGAATTGGTACAGATTGAAAGGATGAGGGGAAATGAAGAAATGAAAGAAGTAATATGTAGACTTTTTCAAAACATTTGTTTGACACAGAGAGAGAGAGAGAGAACTAGGACAGCAGTCTAGGAAAAATAGATAGACACAGGGTGAGGAAAATTTCTGTTCAAGATGAGAGACTTTAGCCCAGAGTTTAAAAATAATTGGGAGTAGGGGCGCCTGGATGGCTCAGTGGTTTAAGCCGCTGCCTTCGGCTCAGGTCATGATTTCAGGGTCCTGGGATCGAGTCCCGCATCGGGCTGTCTGCTCGGCAAGGAGCCTGCTTCCCTCTCACTCTCTCTGCCTGCCTCTCTGCCTACTTGTGATCTCTCTCTGTCCAATAAATAAATAAAATCTTTAAAAAAAAAATTGGGAGTAAAATTTTTCACCTTATATTCATATTTGATTCTAAATATTTTTATAAGAAGACTGAGCTGGCATTTTGGAACTATCACTAATTTATATTCTAAACCAAACATGCCTAATATGTAAATCTAAACATTATTGCCTTCAAACAAGAAGGTAATTTTAAAAGTATGCTAAAAGCTTATAAAAATTTTTTAAAAAATTGAAAACAAAGTATGCTAAAAGCAATCCATAACAAACTGACATCTTTTCTCCTTTCCTCGTTGCTTAAGCGAAGATAATCACAAACAGAACATTACAAAGTTTTTTATTCGTACACTATATACTTCATATACAACACTGACTTAGTGATCTATAAGAAAATAGTATACAAGGGGCACCTGGCTGGCTCAGTCAGAGTCAGGTACGTGATTCCTGATTCCAGCTCAGGTTGTGATCTCAGGGTCCTAGGATTGAGCCGTGGGTCGGGCTCCAAGCTCAGCAGGGAGTCTGCTTGGGATTCTCACTCCTTCTCCTATTGCCCCTCCCCCATCCTCCTCTCTCTCAAATAAATAAATAAATATTAAAAAAAGGAAAATACTATATGAGCCATGAAATTATTCTCTAGGAGTAATAAATATTCTCTATTTATAAACCCTGTGACCAGGGGCCTACATGTCTGAAACATCTTACTGAAGCAAGAATTTGATATCTAAAATTCCTTGGGGCACCTGGGTGGCTCAGTGGGTTAAGTCTCTGCCTTCGGCTCTGGTCGTGATCCCAGGGTCCTGGGATGGAGCCTCACATTGAGCTCTCTGCTCCGCAGGGAGCCTGCTTATACCTCTCTCTCTGTCTACTTGTGATCTCTGTCAAACAAATAAATAAAATCTTTGAAAAAAATGTAAAATTTCCTTATTTTAATGAAGAGATCAAAGCTAAATGCCAACATACTCATTTAACTTTAAACCAGTAATGATAGGGGCACCTGTGTGGCTCACTTGGTTGTATGTCCGACTCTTGATTTTGGCTCAGGTTACAGTCTCAGGGTTGTGAGACTGAACCCTGCATTGGGCTCCATACTGGGCGTGGAGCCTGCTTAAGATCCTCTGTTTCTCTACCACTCTGTCCCTCCCCCACCTCACACATGTGCTAAGGAAAAAAAAATGTATAAACCAGTAATGATTTGACTCAGTCAAATCCAAAAAGCAGATGATATCAAATAAGATCAATTTCTGTACTAAAATGCAGGAAACGGACAAGAAGTTAACTGATGGTGGTTGTCTGATTTCATAATGTAATCACTAGCACAAATGCCAACTTAAAGGATTTCTAATAAAGTTGTTAACGGACTCTTTAAGATGTTATTCTGATTCTTTAAAAAGCTTAAGTTAAACTTTGAAAACTACTGAATAGGCTATACTCAAGAAGTTTTTTACAGGGCGAGTCAAAATAAAAAGTATTAATCCAGTTCAAAGAAGGAAGCAAGCAGGTTGTGTACAGCAATATATGCCATAAGTGAAAATACATTTAAAGTAATCTAGTGTATGGCACATCCCAGGTACAAGGCCCAAGTTTAGGCAGAAGACTTTGGTGGGCAGCATGAACATGATTTCTGAAGAAACGTATACATAGAGAGCATGTTTCTAATTGCTGACTCAGATTACACTTCTGATTATATTCCTTTGGTTATAAAGCCTTTAAAAGGTACTGCAGAGGGCACCCGGGCAGCTCAGTCGGTTAAATGTCTCCTGCTCATGTCACGATCTCAGAGTCTTGGGATTGAGCCATGGGTTAGGCTCCCTGCTCAGTGGGCAGTCTGCTTCTCCCTCTGCTGCTCCCCCTGCTTGTGCTCTCTTTCTCTCTCTCAAATAAATAAATAAAATATTTTAAAAAATTAAATTTTCTACAGTCATGAATAACATTATTTTTGTATGTTTCATCATTCCAAAACAACTTACAAAACAAGTATATGCATATAGACAAAAATCAAATCATTGAAATAATAATTGAGTTATTAAAAAAGTTTAATGGCCAAATTGCAAAATTGACTGTATTGAGTTTTGGGAGAAATTCTCATTAACCCCCTGGTCCTATGAAATAATTTCTCTGCAAAACAGATGATTCTGAGATGACATGGTAGACCAAATCTAAAACACTTAATATGTATAAAACACTTAAAAATTTGAAGGCTAAAGGTCTTAATGTTTTGTTGTTTTTATTTATTTATTTATTTATTTATTTTTATTTGTTTATTTACAGTATAACAGTGTTCATTGTTTTGGCATCACACCCAGTGCTCCACGCACTACGTGCCCTCCCTATTACCCACCACCTGGTTCCTCAACCTCCCACCCCAGCTCCCCTACCCCCCCCGCCCCGCCACCCCTTCATAACCCTCTGGTTGTTTTTCAGAGTCCATAGTACTTATGTATTTGACAGAGATCACAAGTAGGCAGAGAGGCAGGCAGAGAGAGAGAGAGAGGAGGAAGCAGGCTCCCCGCTGAGCAGAGAGCCTGATGTGGGTCTCAATCCCAGGACCCTGGGATCATGACCTGAGCCGAAGGCAGAGGCTTTAAACCACTGAGTTACCCAGGTGCCCAAAGTCTTAATGTTTTAAACATGAATTTAGAATCACTGAATTTTCAGAGATTTATCAAAATACAAGTTTGCATTTACATGAAATGCAAAGTTCTAAACAGATGTACAAAGTCTTCTTTTCTCCCAAATGAAAACTATCATCATACTTTGTATAAGAAGAAAAATTACTTACCGCTATAATATCTAACGTATTATCACAGACCTTTCGGATTTCATTATTTTTATCATGCATCAGATCTATGAGATATGCTGGAGCCTCTGAATAAAAGTGGTTAAAGATACAAACTCATTTGAGATTGAGGCTATTCAAGCATATTAGAAAGTCCCACCTTTCTCTAAATTCAAATGCTGCCATAAATCTAAATTCAAATTTTAAAATAGGATTAGTAAAAGATGACCAGAAACATTTAACATTTCATTTTTTAAAGGACAGGGATAACAGAAATAAAAAAGAAAAAAAAAAAACACTAAATAAAAATGGGTAAGGAAAACAAAGCCGGTAAATCTGAGAAAGTACAAGGCCCAATTTTTGAAAACATGACAATCATGAAAATAACTGAAGAGGGAGCTCTAGAGCTGTATCACTATAAAGCTTTCTTAATCACGCTGGCCCACCTAAAGGTTTAGGAAAATTAATTTCACAAAAAAATTGCAGCAGAAAAGAATCAGTTATATCTTATATATGGTTATGAGAAAAATAAGGCATTTTCACATGAAAAATGAAAGCTATAACCCAATATTTCAAAAAGGAATAAAGGAATTTAAGAAAATAGAATATATGTAAAAGAACAATATAAATCAAAATTAGAAAACTCAAATACAATAATTCAGAACTAAAAATAAAAGTAAAAATCATTTCAGATATATATGAGCTAAATTTATAATAATATGTGAGTAAACAAAAACAACAGATAAAATTCCAAGAGAAATGGAAGGTGAAAAGGAAGAAAATTTGTAAAATTTAAAAATAAAAAGAGAAAATATTAGAAGATAACAAATATTAAAGATAGGCAAAGAAGATACAACATAGCAGAAATTTGAAAGGAGACAACAAAAGCAATAAAACAGAACAACTAACTAAAAACTGTAATTCAGGAGAACTTTCCTGAAATTGGGGGGGGGAAGAGAACTACATATTGAAAGATCACATTTGATACTTGGAAGAATGAAGCAAGGATGATTAATACCAAGTCAAATTCTAATAAAGCTACTTGGCTTTAAAAAAACCAAACATTGCTCTGGTCTCATTGGCAAAAAACCAAAGTCATTTATAAAGGAAAAAAAAGTAAATTGTCGTCGGACTTTATGACAGATACCAATAATTAGCAGACTAGAGACTTCACACAGGCATTAATTCAGGAAAAAAGACAGTGGAAAAATACCTTTCAATTGTTGAGAAAAAATAACTAGCAATCTAAAACTGCATATTGTGCTAAATTATTATTAAAGAAAAGACACTAGTTATTTTCAGATAGAGATAGATTTTATTATTCATAGATATTCACTAGCACTTTAAGAGAATGTAATTATGAAAGAAAATCAACTCAGAGAAATAGACAAATGAAATTCAAGAAAAAACAGAAAACAAGGGAATAGGTCAACATATTATAAATCTTAAATAAGCACTGGTTTTTAAATGACAATAACTAAAATAATCCATTTTCAAATGTTAAAAAAATGAGGTGAAATAATTATACTAGATAGTAAATAACGCGGAAGATGGGACAGGAAACATTAGACTTAAAAGTGAAAGGATACAGGCCTCTAAAATTGGAGAGAATACATGTTGAAATTTGGGTTTAACTCCCAAAAGAAAAAAGATGGCATATATAAATAATAAGTAGGGGAGAAGGAAAGAATAAAGAAAACTTAATCAATAAACCTCAACGAATCTCAAAAAGGCAGTGAAGAAAAACTTATTATCTCTAATATTAGTTGGTCTTGGTTAAAATTGTATTTGAAACAGAAACCACAGGTTTCTATCAAGAAAATTTAGCACATGTGTATAAGCAAATGACATTCTTTGTAGCATTGATTAAAATGCTGAAAAAATTTTTATCAAGTTTCACAGCAAGTAGCAAAGACAGAGGTTGGCCCACATCTTCTACTCATCAGTGCTACTTACTAATTTTCTTGGGGGACTAAAAGGATATATTTAAAATATAGGAAAAAAGTATAGAATAATGCATTCTCAGGGGGACTCTAAAAGGACCCAGTCAAATTTGGCTTGTTTTCCCATTCTACAATTTTTGGGGTTGTGTGAAAATTAATGATTACAATAGCAGTGGTTTCAACTTCAGATTCTCAACTCCTGCGATCTGTGCTGAGATCTATTCTAAATATTTCAAACATCTTAACATAAATCATCTGTTTATCTAATATAAGTCTAATATAAGTCTATATCTAATATAAGTCTAATATAAGTCTAATATAAGTTTAAACACATTTTTATTGTGTTTAAAATAAAAGGATATTGATCAAATTCTCTAAATTAAAAAATGGGAAAAAGAAATCATTTACGGCCTAATAAATCTTTATTTAGAAATTTAAGTATATCAGTCATAGCAAAAATCACAATAAAAATGCTTAAAGTTACAGTGAATATTTTAATAATAATTTCTAATTATGTGACAAAAGACCAATTTAAGATCATTGACATCAGTAAGAAACCCTGGTTTTCGAACACCAAAACACTGGACAAAAGCACTCTAGCAATCTTTATACAACCTTAAGGGATGGATGCAAGCATCAGATTGAACCAGCATTCCTAGTGCTTTTGTAAAAATTTAAATCAGCAGATTTTTTTATGTCTCATTCCCTCCATTATCAACATACTATATTCTTCAGAATAACTATTTAAAAAGTACTCACTTCAGATCCAGTGACTTAACAAAAATCAAATTTGGGAGAAAATAAAGTTACACTGAGAAGAAAAATCAAATGGAAGTTGTCTTAAGATTGTGGCCTTTGATAGTAAGGAACTGACAAGTGCATCTTCAACAGACCAGGTTAGAGACATTTCTTCACTAAGTACCAGCACTTGGTACGTACTACAAATACTTCGTTCTTCAGTCGTCCTCAGAAAAACCCCTACGTGATACATGTAAACAAAGGTGGTCTTTCAAAGAAGTTATCTAGGAAAGCTATGCCTTCTCTTTCCTGTCTTCGAGCATGTTTCAGAGATGCTCAACCCAGAAAAGCATATTAAAGTTTCTGAGAAGACCCTGTAGCAAGAAAACCTGTTTAATTGCGTGTATTCCCAACTCATTCATCCAAGAACCTTTCTCCATTAAGCAACTATTAGAAAAAAAAAATTTCCACAGAACACCACTGGGGAAAGTGAATTTATTCCAATGATTGAAGACTTACTGAAAAAAGTGTATTGGAACTTATTTTCCTGAGTCAGTTTATAAACCAAATTTCAAAAATATTACTTTGTGATAAAAGAAGATCTCTCTAATGTAATTAAGGCAAAACAGTATTTGCATATTAATAGCCCATATCAAAATGAATATTTCTCAGTTAGACTTGTTATACTTCAGACTTGACTTTTGGGAGACTTTATATGGCTCCAGAAATCAATTTAGTCCTCAAAAGCAAGGCAATTTCCTCCAAAGATGATACTTATGATCTTGTGTCATTGGCTTTGAATATAATACTGAAGGAGTTACAAAATGTTTTGAGTGAGGACCCAGATCATTAAAACAAGAAAAAGAAAAAAGTCTCCCAAGGTATTACTCCTAAAAGAGCATTTGCCATTTAGACACATGTTCATTGACCAAACAAGTACTAACCACATGCCAGATACTATGTTAACTTCTGAGGACAGATGAAGATGAGGAAGACAAAGCTGGTCCTTAAGCTTGAAGAGCTCAACATCTTTTGGTAAAAACAGGGGTACAAATACACAATTTGAAGTTCTTTATTGAAGGTCAAAATAAATTACTCCTACTGGGAAGGAGGGAGCTGAACTGCACTAGAAAGGCTTAACTGCGAAGACGGCTTATAAATCTGCCTTTGATGAGCTAGGGTTATTAGGTTAAGAAAGAGACAAATGCATTTGAGGCTGCTAAGGCACACGAAGAGGCAGTAAGATGGGTCTGTCCGATATGATGACAAACTGTGGTGTGCTAAGAGAAACTTCATATTGTAGAGTAGGAGGGAACTTTGCAAAAATAGATTATGGTCAAGTTAAGTGTGGATTTTTCACATGGGTAATGAAGAACTTTGCCAGTGGAGTTCAAAAGCAGATTTTTTTTTTTTTTTTTGTACACAAAAAAGCAGATTTCCAACGCGTGCGCGCGTGCACACACACACACATTCACACACATACACACACTCAGCTTAGCTGCCATTTCTACTGCCAGCATCTCATTACACCCCCAGACTTGGTAACATATCTTCTCCTGTGCCCAATGCACACACCTTTATGACATTAATAAACTAAATTATAATTTTATATTTCTTATTTACTTATTTCTCTCTCCAATTAGACTATAAACTCCTTGAATATAGAGACTGATACTTTTATACAACTAGCACTTAAAACAGTATCTGTTAGATGCTTAGAACTTGACAGATGTTTACATGATGAATGATTATGTGTAACGGAAGAGGCAGCAGATACAAAACGTTCAGCAATGAGACTGGGTGGACGGTACTTTCATCACCCACTCCGAATACAGAAGGCAGACTGTTTTTCAGGAGAGAATGTTGGTACTGAGTACCCTTTTGAATGTAATAATGATCAACTATCACTTACTATCTCTGTTTGTTAGAAACAACTACAGGTACTTTTAAGTCCATTGGTACTTAGGAACAATCATACAGGGCGGGATATCTTCTTTTCATTGTAATAATATTATGGCCATTTTACAGATGAAAGATTTAATGCTCAAGGGAGATTAGATAATTTATCCAAGGTCCTGCAGTTTTAAGTGGCAAAAGGTAACCTAAAATTTGGACCTAAAATTTATTTGATTATAATGCTCTTTAGCTCGGTGGAAAACATCCAGATGGCAGTTAGCAACAAATGCCTAGGACTCAAGAAAGAGATTTTGAAGATATTAAATACTTAGTATAGAGTTGGTAGCTGATGTCATGGGAACAGATGTATTTTCCCATATAGAGTGAATATGATAAGATTTTTGAAAGAGTGCTAAGGGTAGTCCTAGGAACATCTGATAGTTAATAGAGAAGGAAGTTCTAATATGTGTGTTAAGTTCTTAGGAATCACAGCATGACAAGTTAATAGAATTGTTTGCAAGATTCTACCTAAAATGGATTTGGGGTCAACAGCTTCCATGAAAAATATCTAGCCTTCTAAAATTATTTTGAAGCTTGGTATTTTTACACTACTTTAACATATGCTAGAAAAAATACCTAAAGATGCATTTTTTCTGAGTATGTGAATGTCATTATCTATTGTAAACATTAAAAGGATACGCGTTTCCTTGATTATGACATCTCTCGTGGCTTGGTGGAAAACCATCTGGTAGAAGACGTAAATTATCTGACATACAAATTCATCATCTTCTTGTTGAGCTGAAAGGAAGCAGAACACTTCAAATGAAAGAATGCTATAGTTATATATAAAACTGAAAAACACTGACTGGAATAGTGGAGAATGAGAAAACTAAAAATGACAGGAGATAGGTAAGGGACAACCAGTTTACATTATTTATAATGCATGGTGGCATATGCAATTTATATATTTAGGTATTTTTTTTCTAAATTCCATGATGATGGTCAGTGAGGAAATTTATAATGTATTTTCAGAAGTTTTAGTAATTTTGGTTACAGTTCAACTAAATAGGTTAAATTACTTTGAAATACAAAGGTAAAAAATAAGATTTAAAAAAATATATATCAGCTCTGAGTTTAAACCAGACTATCTGAGATTGTCTCAAAAGATCAGGTTGTACTTAAGAAGAACGGAAGGACAAAACTGGTTTAAGAACATAGCAATAGTGCTTCTCTATAATTCTCACTATATTTTGCCAACAGGTATAAAGAAATTTTTAAATTAACTTCTATGTCCCTAATGTGAAATGGTAACACTAACTTTTTTGGTTTTGGTTTGGTCCATCATAAGAATTTCTAAAACAACTCTAATTTGTGAAATAAATCTCGTTCTATATTTTGCCTTTATAATATTGACTTTACATGAGAAAAAAAAATCACACCTTCTGGATTCTAAGTTTTTGGGAGAAAAACTACTATAAAGACATATTATTCTTGAATAATGTTAAAAAAAAGTTAAATTTTACTTATTTTCATGAAATAAGTTATTTCAGTTTTAATCAAATTGATTATAATAGTAAAAATAATGTTATATAACCACAGGGTAATTAAATTAAATGTTTAATATAATACAAAGGATAGTTTAACAGAATAGCTGATGTCCACTGATTAGTATGTAATGGCAAAAGCAAACACTTATAGAAATCTAATTTTTAGGTACTGGTTATGAAATTTGATATATTAATAGTTTTTTGTCAACTCTTGACAACAGTTCAATGATATCTGTTAGACACAGACTTATGGGTCAACAGAGCATCTAACCAGTTGCGTAGAAAAAATTGTGGGCCCCTTAAAGTCCAAAGGAGTCTCTTCAATAAATGGTGCTGGGAAAACTGGACAGCTATGTGTAAAAGAGTGAAACGCAACCATTCTCTTAGACCATACACAAAGATAAACTCGAAATGGATAAAAGACCTCAACGTGAGGTAGGAATCTATCAAAATCCTAGAGGAGAACATAGGTAGTAACCTCTTCGACATTGGCCACAGCCACTTCTTTCAAGGTATGTTCCAAAGGCAAAGGAAACAAAAGCGAAAATGAACTTTTGGGACTTCATCAAGATCAAAAGCTTCTGCACAGCAAAGGAAACTGTCAACAAAACCAAGGCAACCCACAGAATGGGAAAAGTTATTTGCAAATGACACTACAGACAAAGGGCTGATATCCAAGACCTATAAAGAACTCAAACTCAACACACACAAAAGAGATAATCATGTTAAAAAGTGGGCAGAAGGGGGCGCCTGGGTGGCTCAGTGGTTTAAGCGGCTGCCTTCGGCTCGGGTCATGATCTCGGGATCCTGGGATCGAGTCCCGCATGGGGCTCTCTGCTTGGGGGGGAGCCTGCTTCCTTCTCACTCTCTCTGCCTACCTCTCTGCCTACTTGTGATTTCTCTCTGTCAAATAAATAAATAAAATCTTAAAAAAAAAAAAAGAATAAGATGCATATCTTTAAAAAAAAAAAAAAAGTGGGCAGAAGACATGAACAGACACTTCTCCAAACAAGACATACAAATGGCTATCAGACACATGAAAAAATGTTCATCATCATTAGCCATCAGGGAGATTCAAATCAAAACCACACTGAGATAACACCTTACACCAGTTAGAATGGCCAAAATTAGCAAGACAGGAAACAACGTGTGTTGGACAGGATGTGGAGAAAGGGGAACCCTCTTATACTTGGTGGGAATGCAAGTTAGTGCAGCCACTTTGGAAAACAGTGTGGAGATGCCTTAGAAAGATAAAAATAGAGCTTCCCTATGACTCAGTAATTGTACTACTGGGTATTTACCCCAAAGATACAGATGTAAAGAAAAGAAGGGCCATCTGTACCCCAATGTTCATAGCAGCAATGGCCACAGTCGCCAAACTGTGGAAGGAGCCAAGATGCCCTTTAACGGACGAATAGATAAAGAAGATATGGTCCATACATACAATGGAGTACTATGCCTCCCTCAGAAAGGATGAGTACCCAAATTTTGTATCAATGGACGAGATTGGAATAAATTATGCTGAGTGAAATAAGCCAAGCAGAGGAATTGATTATCATATGGTTTCACTTACTTGTGGAGCATAAGGAATAACACGGAGGACATTGGGAGATGGAGAGGAGAAGGGAGTTGGGGTAAATTGGAGGGGGAGACGAACCATGAGAGACTGTGGACTCTGAGGAACAAACTGAGGGTTTTGGAAGGGAGGAAGGTGGGGCATTGGGTGAGCCTGGTGGTGGGTATTAAGGAGGGCACATATTGCATGGTGCGCTGGGTGTGGTACATAAACAATGAATTTTGGAACACTGAAAAAAATTAAAAAAAAAAACTGCAAAGGATTTCCCTCACCTACCTACCAATGTACCACTCTCCCAGACTACCTGGGCTAAAATTCCATTAATTATTCTCTTGGTATATATACAGTGTTTCCTCACTTAACCCCAAGGGTTTTAATCTTGAAAACCCAGATATTTCTTTATTTTCTTTGTTATAGAAGTAGAGTTGACATGTTTTATTCGTTTCAGGTGTACAGCAGTGATTCGATAATTCTATGTATCACTCAATGTTCACCATGGTAAGTGTACTCACCGCCTGTCACCATACATTATTACGGTATTATGGACTGTATTCCCAGAAATCCATGTATTTCTTAAAAAGAGAGGTATAGAGCCTCTGCTTATGATAACCTCATGGCAGAGAACATTAAAACAAGGTAAAAAAAAAAACCACTGTGAGCTGGCTCTGTCAGCCTGCTTCATACCTATCTCTGCTCTCTCAACCATAGTCAGTGCGGAACAGCGATTCCAGAACAGGTCATCTGTTTCAACTTTCTCCAGCTCATCAGAAAATCCTCATTCTCACTCTGCCAACTACACTGTCTTCACTCATACCTCCCAACTACCTCTCTTTTAATTCTTTCTTTTTTTTTTTTTTTAAGGTTTTATTTATTTATTTGACAGAGGAGATCACAAGCAGGCAGAGAGAGAGGGGGAAGCAGGCTTCCTGCTGAGCAGAGAGCCCAATGTGGGGCTTGATCCCAGGACTCTTAAATCATGACCTGAGCTAAAGGCAGAGGCTTTAACCCACTGAGCCACCCAGGCACCCCTATTTTAATTATTTCTAATTTGAAACCTTCTCTCTGTGAGAAGGGTGGACCGAAGGACATTTATATATACTTTATGTAGGAACACTTCCAACTATGGAGGTATTATCTCTAGGTGACCTATTAAAATGCATTATGTTATGGAATTTGGAAATCAAATTTTTAAAAATTCAAAAGAGAGTAGTGGGCAAAAGACTTAAATAGGTACTTAACTTTATTAGCCATAACAACTGGCCAATAAATATAAAGAGGGACTCAATTATAAGTCATTAGGGAAATGCAAATTAAAACTGCCACTCTGAAGGCCTCAGTGAAAGAGACCAATGACGTCCAGATGCGGGGGTGACATAGAAGAACTGGAACTTCAGCACATTTCTGGTGGGACTGAAAATTGGAAGAACTGGAACTTCAGCACATTTCTGGTGCGACTAAAAATTGGCACAACTGTTTTGAAAAACGTACTGACATTATTTACTAAAGCCAAACATATGGGGACTCTATGCCCTAACAATTCTACTCCTAAGCATATGTCTAATAGGAATGAATACACATATTTACCAAATGAAAGGTTAAAGAATGTCCATAGTCCTTCTCCTATCAAAAAAAACAAAAAAAAAACCCTATTGTCTACCAAGAGTAGAAAGGATAAATGGTGGTATATTTATACAGCAATGAGAAGAAACACAGTTCTGCATACAACAGATGAATCTCACATTATAAGATAAAAAAACCTGGATTCTATTTATATAAAGTTCAAAGCCAGGCAGAAGTAATCTATATGTGATAAAAGAGAGGACAGAAACCAATTTGGGTAAGGACGGGGAGGTGACACAGAAGGGACTTTTAGGGTGTGGTGAGGTTTCATTTCCTTATGTGAGTGGAAGTAACACGGGTGTGGCTCATTTTGAAAAATCATTAAGCTATATTTTTATATTTTTCCTTATGTATGTTATACTTCAAAAAGGCCTATTAAAATAATACAAAATGCACATGTATTGTACCTGTACAGGAAAGACTGAGATTAGAGTGTCTTTTTCGGCTTCCCATACTTTGCAAAATTTCTGTAAAAGCCCTAACCCCAAATGTGACTTTGATTTGGAGACAGGTCTATAAGGAAGTAATTAAGGTCAAATGAGGTCATAAGGGTGGAGTCCTGACCCGCGGAATTAGTACCCTTGCAAGAAGAGGTACCAGAGTGTTGTATGTGTGCTTGTGTTCTCTGCCCTGTGGGGATGTGATAACACATCAAGAAGGTGGGCTTTTGGAAGCCAGGAAGAAAGGCCTCATGAGGAACCAAACTGGCTGGCACTTTGATCTTGGACTTCCCAGCCTCCAGAACTATGAGAAAAAAATATATATTTTTTTGTTTAGGCCACCCAGTCTTTTTGTTATAGCAGCCTAAGAACACTAACACAAGGTTCTAGAGAACTTGACGGTAACAGAATATTAGATTCAGATAGACTCTGTATACCATGTGGAAAACAATGAATCCTGGCCCCTTAAAAACAACACAAAGGTAAGGGGAAAAACTCTATCCAGGCCTCATTGTCCAATACTATAACCATAGTCACTGTGGCTAATTAAATTAAATATAAAATTCAGATTCTCAGTCCTAATAGCCACGTTTCAAGTACTCGACAGCCACATGTGTTGGACAGCACAAATAGAGAACACTTTGTTCATTATAGAAAGTTTAGAGGACAATATGGACTTAGGAGGGAATAGGATGCTTTGGATGAGCTTCCAAATGAACCTTCCTGATTAAAAGAAGGGTTTGCACAACACAGGAGATCTGATTCAATCAACACAAAGCTCAACAGAAAGAAGACAAGATAGAATATTAGCATTTCATGATTGCAGATCTTTTATATTTAAAAGTGTTCACTAATACCCTGTTTCTATATTGACATAAAAATGAAATAAAGTAAGCTGCAATGTACCATTTAGCAGTTCGATGAGTGCAGGGATCACCCCGGACTTGGCTAGCAGCGCGGCACAAGAGTCATCCATAGACACAGTTCCGATCATGATGACCACTTCTAAGACAAGGTCATCTTCTGCAGCACCTAGTCAAGTAGAAAGTTCAGTGAAATGTCCTGATCCAAATTCATTTATATCACCAAAACTTGGAATGCACAGAAGAAATATTGTAAGCTACTATATCAGTTCTTATGAAGCTTTACTTAACACGCTTATAAATTTGTCCTCTTCCCCACATTTCTAAGCTCAATGAGGACAGTTCAAAGTGTTGGGGGAAGGCAGTAGAGAAGTGAGGATAAGTCTCTGAAAATATAAATGAAGGACGATGTAAAGAGAGAAAATAGAAGACTCACTTGAATGTCTCAAAGAACTTTCTGTGTGCAGCTGTATGCATATATAGAGATATATGGCATATGGTAATTTTAAAAAGACAGGATAAAAAAATAAGCAGGATAGGGAAGGGAAACTAATATTAAGAAAACATATTGTTAGGAAGAATAATACATAAATATAAGAGGAGACCTACCGACCACCTCTCTGGGAAGAAGAAACTAAACTGAGCTGAAACTCAAGGTGTAGGAAGAAAACGCGTCACCTAGTATAATATTGGTCAGAAAACACTGCTGGAGCAGGCTTATCCATAACAGAAAGAAATAACTTAATGATTATGCAAAAGGAAAATACTTAGCACAGACCTGGTTTTAGTTTATCCTTGAGATACGGAACTAACTTGTACTCCTTAAGAACCAATTCCCAGTCTAAGTCTGGAATGGTCAAATTTGCAAGAGTTCCCAAGCATTCAATCACAAACTCCTCTTCCTCATCATTAGAGATCTGGGCTGCAAGGTCCCCAACATAATCCTAAATAAAACAGAATTTTAATACACATTTAAAATACGATTGCTGCAGAAAAGCCAATCTGATAATGTAGCCATAGGAAGTTCCATGCTCTTCCAAATGAAGCCAGCCAGGTGGCCCAGAAGCCAATGGTTTAAAAGGCAAGAAAACTGGAGTGAGGATGTTAGGGTAAAGGGTAGGGGATCGTAAAACAAAAACAACTTTAGAACTTACATTGAGATTTCTAGAAGCTAAACTTACAAGAAGTTGATAAAAAAAGAAGCAACTTGGGTTATGAGTTAATATTTGGTAAGAGCTCTGTAAGAGTTTTATTTCCAAACGTAGCACTTTAAAGCTTTAATTTCCAGGCTATTTTGATAGACAGAAACGAAGAAGCTATACTTACAATAAATAAATTTTTAGTTGGTCCATCATGCTGGGAAATATTCCTAATCATTTTCATCAGCAATGGGTCCTTGAACTTCAGAGCCCTCTTCATGAGCATCTTCAGCCCATTTCCTAAAAAAACCAGAAACTTCTTCATTAGAATTAAGGTTCATTTAAGTTTAATGATTTTTTGTTTTTGTTTATAAAAAAGAATCCCCAATCTACACACGGTAAAATGCATGAATCTTAAGTGTACAATAAATTAATTTTGATATATGTATGCCCCTGGGTAATTCATACCCATATCAAGATATAGAATATTTCTATTCACTCCGGACAGTGCCCCTTCTCAGTCAATTCTTTTCCCCAAATGTGATCGCTTCTCTTCTCCTTTTCCTCTTCCCCCTATTGTCTTCCTTTTAAACATAGATTAATTTTATCTGTTCTAGAATTACACATAAATGTATGTGCACTTTTGTGTGTGGAATCGGCACCACAAATTTAAAAAATGTAAATAATTTTTGATCCAGAAAATTTGTACTTCTAGGAATGAATCTTTTTTTCTTTTTTCTTTTTTAAATTTTTAAATTAACAAATAATATATTATTAGCCCCAGGGGTACAGGTCTGTGAATTGCCAGGTTTACACACTTCACAGCACTCACCATAGCACAGACCCTCCCCAGTGTCCATCACCCAATCACCCTTTCCTTACCCCCTTCCCCCTCGGGCAATCCTTAGTTTGTTTTGTGAGATTAAGAGTCTCTTATGATTTGTCTCCCTCCCCATCCCATCTTGTTTCATTTATTTCTAGGAATGAGTCTTAAGAATATAAAAATGGAAATGTGAACAGTTTCAGAGAAAGGAAAATAATAGCAGCATGGTTTGTTACAGAAAAGAAGTGGCAACAAACTAAATATCTAAGATATCTGATTAAATTCTAGGAAATCCCTTAATGAATTATTTTACAGCTATTAGCAATTATGTCTTATATGTTTGGATCAAGCAGGAAATCAAAAAAGAACTTAAACAATTCACGGAAACCAACGAGAATGAAGGCACTTCATTCTAAAACCTATGGGATACAGCAAAGGCGGTCCTAAGGGGGAAATACGTAGCCATCCAAGCAATTATGTTTTATAAAAGTATTTAATCACATGGAACAAGATTTAAGATCTTACTAACTTAAAAAAAATTTTGTCACCATATATAGATAGAAAAACCCCATTTTAAAAATATACGGACACAGACCTGTACCCCTGAAACAAATTATGCATTATATGTTAATAACAATAATAATTATCATTATAATATATAGAAGCATGGTACCAAAATTTTATCTATCATTACCTCTGGAAAATTAATATTTTCCTATTTACTCATGCGTCATTTTTTTTTACTTTAAAGCAAACATATATACTTTTCAAGTAAGAAAAAAACTACTGAGCAGGTTCCAAAATATCATAATGCACGACAAGCTACTTTACGAAGTTATTACCTAAACAAATACCCAATACATATTTTTCTACTGAATTATCTTACACTGTAACAGATTGTTTTGCAAATAAAGAGTGTGTTTCACCTAGAAATGTTTTCAAAATTCAAATTTCAATTAAGGATAACTAAACCCTGGTTTATAAAATGTTACTAAACGGTGTTTCTACTCATGACATAAGAGTATTTATTCTGAATCCATGTGACCTTCAAAGATGAGAGCTATAAATTTTTACAACTATTTAAAAATAGGATTTACATAGCTAGTATAATTCTTAATTCCTAATTATTTCTTTTCCGTCATTTGCCAGTCCCCATATGATGGAGGTCATCTATGAAGTTCAAAGGCACGAACCTTCACAGATAAGCTGAACATTCCTTTTATTAGCAGCAAGATTAATGCAGAAGGAAATGAGTTCCAAGTCAATTCGTTCATCTGAACATTCAAACAGCATCTTCATTAACTAGCAAAAAGCACAGGAAATATTTTATTCAAAAAAATACCAAAAATATCAGAAGTCTTTTAATACAACGTATTATCTTGGATCTTATGTTGGGAACAATAAAATACAATTATATTTCAACTCACAGACTTGGTAGGCTGTCACTACCAACTAATTGAATTAATGGTTAATGAACTATAAGATGTTTGGTTAAATACAGACTACCAAGTAACAATGGAGAATACAAGAGGAAAATTAGCTGCAGCCTTTGCATTTAAGGAATCTAGAACACTGTAGAGAAGCAGAGCATTCTGAGCAAAGGAAACAGTGTGTGCGCGGGTTACAAGGTAAGGAAGAACAAAAAAAGCCAAGCATGGTTGCAGTGAGTTAAAGTGTCCACAGATAAAGGTAAAACCAGATCATGCAGGGTGTTGAAGTACATGTTAAAGATGTGGGGCTTCATTAAAAGGATAATCGGAAACCACTAAAGGCTTCTAAATAAGTAAAATGTCAGGATAAGATTTGTATTTCAAAATGATCTGGACAGTGTGGAAAATAGGCTGAAACAGAATAAGAAAATGTGGGAAAACCATCAAGAAGACAAGAGGAAAAGTCCAGATAAGATGATGACTACTTGTGCTAGATGGGGCCGTAGGGATAGAGAAAAAAGGCTGGATTAGAGATATCTTTAGGAGCAAGAATCAAAATGGGATTTAATAACGGACTAGATATTGGGGTTAAGGGAGAGGAAGGGTCAAAAATGACTCCCAGGTTTCTGTGCTGAGCAACATCATGAATGGTACCACTAACATTTTCCAAAACATGAGAAACTAGAGTAGAAGGAAAGGGAAGTAAAGAGAAGACAGTAATATTGGTTTTAAGTATGCTGAGTTTCATAAGCTGCTTATGCAACAGTGTGGTGCAGATATTCAGTAAAAGTTATAAACGCAACCCTGAGTTTAGAAAAAAAGTTTGCACCAGAGATTGAGGAATCATCATATATGACTGATGACTGAAGCTGTAGGCTGGATCCAGTCTTCTGGGCATGGGTTGAGAATGAGAAAAAGGGGATGCCTGGGTGGCTCAGTGGGTTAAAGCCTCTGCCTTCGGCTCGGGTCATGATCCCAGGGTCCTGGGATCGAGCCCCACATCAGGCTCTCTGCTCCGCAGGGAGCCTGCTTCCTCCTCTCTCTCTGCCTGCCTCTCTGCCTACTTGTGATCTCTCTCTGTCAAATAAATAAATAAATAAATAAATAAATAAATAAATAAAAGAGAATGAGAAAAGGACTCTATAATGGTAAGAGGAAGAGAGGGTGGATCTGAAAAGCAGCAAACAGAAGAGCAGAAATCTAGGAAAATGCAGGCAACCCAAGCCATCTGTCAGTAATCGGTATATGTCATGAAGAGAGACAGTCGTGACATTAAAGAAGAAATGAACAAACTTTATGCTACAGGTTTGAGAAGGTAGTCTTCTGTGATTGGTAAATCAGCAGATTAACTTAGTGTATATTATGTAAAGATACTTTTCTCTAAGTCAAATTGCTAAGACATGTGGAAGTCAATCCTACAATTTATTACCTAAGAATTTCTTATGTCATGTCTCAGGGCCATACCTTTTTAGACCAACATGTCTCTGTGAATCCAGTAGGTGAATAATAACTATTTGTTGTCTGGTTAGACCCTATTCTGTAAAATCTTATTTTAATGATTTTCTATGTAGTTTCGGATAACTTTCAAGTTTCAGAAGGGATATATGGTCAACACACAAAAATCAATTGCATTTCTATGTGCTAGCTATGAACAACTAGAACCCAAAATTGAAAGCACAAATCTGGAGCACCTGGGTGGCACAGTCCTTTAAGTGTCTGACTCTCGGTCTCAGCACAGGCCCTGATATTAGGGTCGTGATCTCGAGCTCTGTGCTCAGTGCAGAGCCTGCTTGAATTTCTCTCCTTCCTTTGCCCTGCCGCCCCCAACTCTCTCTTTCTAATAAATAAATCAATCTTTTTTTTTTTTGAGATTTTATTTATTTATTTGTCAGAGAGAGAGAGAGCAAGCGAGTGAGCGTACAGGCAGGCAGAGTGGCAGGCAGGGGCAGAGGCAGGAGCAGGCTCCCTGCGGAGCAAGGAGCCCGATGTGGGACTCGATCCCAGGATGCTGGGATCACGACCTGAGCCGAAGGCAGCTGCTTAACTGACTGAGCCACCCAGGCATCCCAATAAATCAGTCTTTTAAAAAAATAAAATAAAAACACAGATCCCCTTACAATTGCTCCAAAAAATACCTAGATAGGTATAATGTTAACAAACTATCCTCATATATATATATATATATATGCTGAACACCACAAAACATTACAGTAGGTGAATAGTTGGCAATGTATCATGCCTTTTTCCAGAGGCAGCTCTTTAACCACAAATGTTGCTACTAATGGAGTATTTATATAAGAATATTTATATAAGAATCATTTATATAAGAATCATTAACACTAATAATATTACAGAATGAAAAAAATTCTATGCAAAAACTAAAATAATCTTAATATACTGGATATACATTTAGCAGATTTTGCTACCCATCTATATATTAAGTACCAATTAAAAGTAAATTATAGCCCGCTCCCCCTATAATTTACTTTTAATTGGTACTTAATATATAGATGGGTAGCAAAATCTGCTAAATGTATATCCAGTATATTAAGATTATTTTAGTTTTTGCATAGAATTTTTTTCATTCTGTAATATTATTAGTGTTAATGATAAAAGTAAATTATAAATTAATTAAAATGTAGGTGACAATCCTCTAATATAATTAGTATGTTTTTCATACGCTAGTTAAAAACTTCCTATAGATTTTTCCAAAGTTTTATTTATGCAAGAAATTTCTTTACAATAACAAAAATCTGCTACATCAAAGCAAAATATGTTGCTATTTACTTGAAATTAACCTTGTAGTATGAAAATTGCTCTTACAAATGGGGTTAGAGATGATCTGTTTAGAAGCTAAGGGGTTTTGTTTTTGGTAATTTTCGTGTTAAATCTGGGGTGAAGTAATCAGAAACTAGATTTTTAAAAAATAATGCACAGTTTGAAATCTTATCCAACTATCCCCCACCCTTGTCAAATCAAGAGAAATTAGGACTAAATGTGAATGAAATGTATCATGATATAGAATTAGCTTTTCATAATAGGAAAAAGAAACATTTCAATTTTAATTAAAGCATTCATATTTAAACATAATAGTTTCGTTCAAACTCCATGTGCAACATTATGTCTCTAATTTGATTGCTACCCAGGCACTTCAAAAGTAACTGTAATTGCTGACAACTAGGAAATATTAAAACTAGATTTGTTTTAACTATGTCCATTGTCAGCTTTTCCTAATTTAACAGGAAGGCACTGAAAGGGCTTCGGCCCGTGCAATGAAGAGGCAACAGTGTTCAATCAGACTAGTCCCATATTGAGTATCAGATACCAAAGACCCACGACTGAAATCACGGTGTCTAGACTCCCTGGCACCTGACTTCACTTATTTACCAGTGACCAGAGGCCAACCCCCACAGCTCTCTGTACTCACGTACACCTCTACTGCCCCCATCCCCCCACCCAAACATCTTTGAATGATTATGGCAGAACTTTGCATGCCACAGGAATCTCTTCTGACTGGCTACTCCCTAACTCTGCCTTTTGAAGTGATGCTCTGGTTTCTGAACTTCAGCAGATAATGGCAGGCAGGAGCAAAGGGGGCTGTCAGAAAGGACGTTTACCAGCATTCAGCTAAAAAGAAGCATGTAGATCAAAGAGGGGCCAAACGGGACCACTGTGGTGGGAAACACGTGGATCTCTAGGAAGATTCCTACACACTGTTCTAAGGTAAAATACTAAATAACACCATGACATCATTACCTAAACATGTACTTTGATTGGCCCTTCTAATACCAATAAATATTTTTATATGCATCTGGATGGCATTTACACCTATTTAAACAAAACATGCATCTTAGAGGTCTAAATAACAATGAACTGTTAATGTGTACCTTTAACTATTATTACAATACAACTATTAACTCCTGGTTATCCCCAAGCTTGCTTATCTGAAACAATTCACCCACTGAGACCATTAAGATCATATAAAAAGTCAGACTTGCCCTGGACCCCAAATTTTACAGAATGGTAACATAAGAGGGAAAAATCAGAATATGCTGGATAACTAGAGGCACTGTAGTACTAAAGAAAAGCAATATAATATCGGGAGAGATTATAAGGCATACTGAACATATAATCACCTACTCTGAGTGCTAAATAATTTCCAAAAATTCCAATTATAGATCTATCTTAGAAGAACATATATGAGAAAGGCAGTATTTAAACTCAATATGAATGCATCCAAAATAATGTGAATGATATGATATTTTACCAATAGTACCTTACTTTTGTATACTGTTTTATGGTTTATAAAGCTCCTTTATAAAAATATCTAAAGTAATTAAAGAATATGAAACTCCACATTTTTTTGGTCATTGAAATGAATATGAATGACTACTGAACCATTGCTTTCCTACTTTCAAAGTTATTTTAGGCCTTTCATTTGAAAATTATTTGTAACACTTGACGGTCCTTACTAAACAAAAATTAATGTGCATAATTTCAAAGTTAACTAAGTATTACATTAAGATCTAGACCTCAGATATAGTTGCTGTCACAAAGAGTTTGTTCTTTTTTTTTTTTAAAGATCTTTTATTTTGGGGCGCCTGGGTGGCTCAGTCGGTTGAGCATCTGCGTTTGGCTCAGGTCATGGTCCCGGGGTCCTGATAGAGCCCCGCGTTGGGCTCCCAGCTCAGAAGGGAGAATATTTCTCCCTCTCCCTTGCTTGTGCTCCCTCTCTCAAATAAATACATAAAATCTTTTTTAAAAAGATTAAAAAAAACTTTATTTTTACTTTTTAAAGACTTATTTATTTACTTTAGACAGAGGGAGACCAGAGAGAGAGAGCATAAAAGGGGAAGGAGCACAGGGAGAGAGAGAATCCTCAAGCAGACTTAGCATTGAGTGTGGAGCCCAAGGTGGGGCAGGTCCCAGGACCCTGAGATCATGGCCTGAGCTGAAACCAAGAGTCGGATGCTTAACCAACTGATCCACCTGGGTATCCCAAGAATTCATTTAAAAAAAAGAAAACATTTCATTTATTTATTTGACAGAGAGACACACAGTGAGAGAGGGAACACAAGCAGGGGGAGTGGAAGAAGGGGAAGCAGGCTTCGCACAGAGCAGGGATCCCGATGCGGGGCTCAGTCCCAGGACTCTGGGATCATGACCTGAACAGATGCTTAACGGCTGAGCCACCCAGGTGCCCCCAAGACTTCATTTTTAAGTAATCTCCACACCCAATGTGGGGCTTGAACTCACAAACTCAAGATCAAGAGTCACACACCCTACTGACTGAGTCAGTCAGGTGTCTCAACGAATAGTTTAAAGCTTTACTAGTTTTAAAATCATTAATTTGAGCAGCCACTACCTGTGAAAGGAGTATCTCTCTTTTTTTTTTTAAAGATTTTATTTATTTATTTAACAGAGAGAGATCACAAGTAGGCAGAGAGGCAGGCAGAGAGAGTGAGAGGGAAGCAGGCTCCCTGCTGAGCAGAGAGCCCAATGTGGGACTCGATTCCAGGACCCCGAGATCATGACCCGAGCCGAAGGCAGCGGCTTAAACCACTGAGCCACCCAGGCTCCCCAAGGAGTATCTCTTTAACTTGGAAGGAAGCTTGGAAATTGTAATTTAATCCCAGATTCCCTTTCTATCATTCTCTTATTCTATAATGAATTTGGCATCGGGTGGCAATCACGTCTTGTCAAGTTTTCCCTAAATATGTCAAAACTGAGTCCTATGAAGTACAAGTTACAGGATGGATACCACTTTAGGACCAAATATATTCAAGAGTATCATTTTGTTTCTCAAAATATGGCCTCATACTAAAAAGCTTCAGGATGTTTATGATGTAATTTAGTACCATCACCTCACTGTGCCTATCAGGGTTGAATTTTTATAAAAAATAATACAGAATGTTGACTACTACATGAGTGTGAGAAGATTTTGTTCAGGAAATATAGTTCACAAATGTTCTGAAAACCCCCATTGCAGAAAAGTTTGATGTTAGAAAATTATGTCATGAAAACATGCATGAATATTGTTCTTGAAAAGGTATGGGAGAATTTTCTACATACAAACATTTCAATTGCAATAATAATGTGGCAGAAATGAACCAAACAGGCTTTTATTTCCACTTCTTTATTAAAAATAAAGTTTTATGTCTCATGTTTGAAATTATACATTCTAAAAGAGGATAATCCCAAATTGAAGATTCAACAAAATAAGTTTTCTGTTCCTTTTTATTTTACATTTATTTCTTTTTTATTTAGTGTTATTTTCTTTAAAATCTAATCTGGATAAAAACATCAATCTGGACAAGAATATTATTCTTTTTTGGCTGCTTTCCAATTCATATCCTGTAGTCAATGGAGTTCTGACACTAAATGGGATTGGAAAAGGAACACCCTTTGAAACTGCAAAGCAGAAACCCTCGGAACATATGGAGTGAGACTGTAGTAAATCACCTGTAATCTCCCTTTGACATGGCTACTCTTTTATTGAAAACTTGTTTGACAAAGAGTTTGATTACACTTTACATTGGCTACAGTCTGACATGTGTTATCTCTATAAGAAGTCTTGCCTTGTTAGATAAGATACACTGTATATTCTTTGAAGAATATCTATTTCCTATAAACATAATTAGTTCATCCTCCTGACATAAAAAGCTAAGAAATTACCCTTGAGAGTTTATCAGGTTTTTTTTGTTTGTTTAAAGATTTTATTTATTTATTTGACAGAGAGACAAGAGAAAGGGCACACAGCATGGGGAGCGGGAGAGGCAGAAGCAGGCTTCCCTCTGAGCACAGAGCCCAGTGTGGGACTCAATCTGAGGACCCTGGGACCAAGACCTGAGCCGAAGGCAGCTCCTTAATGACTGAGCCCCCCAGGTACCCCAAGAATTTTATCAGTTTTTCATTGCATGTAGATAAAGTATAAAATTCTGGAATAGTAAATTCAATTCTAGAATCATCTCACTAACTTGAAATGAATAAAAAGATGGGCAGTTAGAATAAAAAGTGAAATTATGGTCTATTTTTTACTATATATTATCTTTCAAATAATATACACTGAATAATTTACGTTGGGCTAACAAGGAATTGTCTAGTAGGAATCTTAAGAGGAACTACTTTAGTAAGTGTGACTTACTGTTTATATTCCTCTGAAGTGTTTTTTTAAAGTGGTATTTTTACTGTTGACTATATATCCTACAATTTGCTTTTTGTTTTAGAAAACCACTTTATAAAAATTTATGTAATATTAAAGACCAGCCCAACAAGGGTTCCAATCATCAGATACTTAAATTAGTGGAGCTCAGTTTAATAAAGATCGATGGCACAGTAGTGATTCTGTGAATGTAAATTCCCTAAGAATAAAATGTGTATAATATGTATAGAATTTCCACCCTTACAACATAATCCACGTAAAGAAATCACTAAACTCCTTCAAGACAAAGAGACCTAACATATGAAATATATTAAGCAACGGAGTCTTAGCAAAATCTTTCTTAAGAACAGTACTACAAAGACAAAAGAATTTTGATAAAGCATTTTTCCATCAGAGAACACACAGCATTTAAAATCATTGAGCATAAATAAAATGAAAGGGCAAAGTTAGGAACTATTTGTAATATCGGAAAGAATTAAAATAGTTATTTCATATTGAGATCTCATTTATTAATCCTAAAAATATTACCATGCTGATGGAAAAACTGGTAGAGGGCATGAGTAAATAATTTTAAATAATGTGAATAATAAACATATAAAAACCGTTCAACCTCATCAATATTCATGGAAATGAAAATAAAAACAGACACATTCCAATTTTAGAGAAATGGTATTAGTCACAGTACTGCTAAACATGAAATACTAGGAAACTGCCCACGTGTCCATCAACAGGTGAATGGGTAAAGAAGATACAGTGTGCAGGTGTGTGTAGGTGTGTGTGTGATGGAATACTAACCAGTCATCAAAAAGAATGAAGTCTGGCCGTCTGCAATGACATGGATAGAGCCTGCGAGTATAACGCTAAATGAAATAATTCAGTCAGAGAAAAACAAATACCATATGATCTCACTCATATGTGGAATTTAAGAGACAAAACAAATGAGCATAGAAAAAAGAAAAGAGAGAGAAACTGATGGTTATCAAAGGGCAGGAGGGTGGGGGATGGGTGAAGTAGGTGGGGGGTAAGGCGTGCACTCGTGGTGATAAGCACTGGATGATGTATGGAGTTTTCGAATTACTACTGTACATCTGATGTAACACTTTATATCAACTACCCCAGAATTAAAATGAAATAAAGGAAAAAAGTGAAATGCAAGTTGGAAATACAAACATGCCTTCTTAGAAGGTAATATGTCAAGTATACAAGTGTTCATACATTTTGACTTAGTAATTCTACTTTTAGGAATTTAAAGAAAAAAATCAGAGACGTGGATAAACATTTACATATTACATTATTCCACATTATTTCATTTGTTTACACATTTACTTATATCTATTTTTATGTAATAGAATGGAAAAACTAAACAACTTAACAATTTTTAAAATGTGATACATTTATGTAATAGGATATTATACAACTATTAGAAATAACTTTTGAAGACAGTTCAATGACTGTTCAATGACATGGGAGAATACATTATGATCTATTAAGTAAATAAGGTAATATACAATTACATATAACATAATCTTAATATATTATTTTTTTAACTTTGCAGAAGGAAATGTACCAAAATATTAAATGATTATCTCTGGGCCTGGGATAACAGAAAGTTATTTTCCCTTTGACACTGCTCTGTACTTGCCAATTTTCTATCACAAATTCAAAAATTTTTTTGAGTGTTCCAGAATTCATTGTTTATGGTTTTATTCCTTTATTTGACAGAGAGGGACCACAGGTAGGCAGAGCAGCAGACAGAGAGAGTGGGGGAAGCAGGCTCCCTGCTGAGCAGGGAGCAAGATGCAAGGCTCCATCCCAGGACCCTGAGATCGTGACCTGAGCCGAGGGCAGAAGCTTAACCCACTGAGCCACCCAAGCGCTCCCAAATTATTATTATTATTTTTAAAGATTTTATCTATTTGACAGACAGAGATCACAAGTAGGCAGAGAAGCAGGCAGAGAGAGAGAGGGAAGCAGGCTCCCCGCAGAGCAAGAAGCAAGATGTAGGCCTAGATCCCAGGACCTTGAGACCATGACCTGAGCGGAAGGCAGAGGCTTAACCCCGAGCCACCCAGGCGCTCCTCCCAAATTATTTTTAAGAGGGAATTTTTAAAGGAAAAATGTATCTGGCAAATCAAGAGAACAAACTGAAAAATTCCCATTTTTTTATTATTATGTTCAATTAGCCAACATACACTATTGTTGTTAATGTTTTAAAAAAAAAACTTAAACCACTTACCTGTGGTATACAGTCGGTGTATGCAAACATTGATTTAAAGCGGTCATCCATGCTTATGTGGTAAAGAACACACATTGCTATTTGTTTGTAGTTTTCATTACCTGGGCATAAGAAATCAAGGGTATGATTAAATCATAGATAAAACAAAAATTTTTAATCTATAACACACAAAATAATACATTAAAACTTTTAAACTCCTGAATCAAATCCTTATGCACCCCTAATTAAGAAAATATTTTGAGTTCCCTGTTTCAGTCCCAAAGTTTGGAATACAATATCTGTGAAATATCACTAATAATCAAGAGATAATATGTATTTTGCAAGGTATGCTTGCGAAAAAAAATTAACTACAAACCAAAGAATTTATCATTTTCAATAGTCTATTATAAAACAGATAGAGTCACTGGGCCCCCACACTTCCCATTCCATCAAAATATGTGATTAATACAGTTCTTGACAGTGATGATATATGCAAAATAGTAAGCCAAAAAGTGTATTTAACTCCTATGAATCAGAACTGGAAAAATAATCTAAATGAATTAAAAAGAAGTACAATAGTATTTGTAACATTAAAAAAAACAGGACTATAAAACGTTAAGGGCTATAAACTAAGCATAGTCTAAGGGCTGCCTCAGAACTCAGAGATCAGAAAAGAGAAGCAAATGATATGTTATAAACTGAAAAATAAAATGCAATCCTTCTACTTAGATAGGTCTTATTTTAAAGACCTATTTATGGTCTCCAAGTCAGTGACAGAACTAGAATTAGAAAAGTTGTTTAACCAAAAAGTTTTTTTTTTTTTTTTTTCTCATTTTATTTATTTTTTCAGCGTAACAGTATTCATTCTTTTTGCACAACACCCAGTGCTCCATGCAAAACGTGCCCTCCCCATTACCCACCACCTGTTCCCCCAACCTCCCACCCCTGACCCTTCAAAACCCTCAGGTTGCCCCAACCTCCCACCCCTGACCCTTCAAAACCCTCAGGTTGTTTTTCAGAGTCCATAGTCTCTTATGGTTCGCTTCCCCTCCCCAATGTCCATAGCCCGCTCCCCCTCATGGTTTTATTCAAAATAGTATCCTGAGAAATCTTTGAAGATATCTGGAGTTTAAAAAAAATCAAGCAGATAACTGAATTTAACTGATAAATATGAAGTATGAAGATTTTCAGTATGTTTTAACATGGAGGCCCATACAATTACTAAAATACTTAAGTATTTTTAAAAATTCTATTTTAGATTCTGATTGAATTTTTTCATATATCAGGCATATCTTTCAAGGTAGTTAGAAATTCTTAGGGGACATAAACTTTGGTATTCAGCCAAGGCTTAGTAAAGCATATGGAGTTTCCCAATAAATATCTGTTGAGTGATTCCATTTTTAGTATTTAAACAGCATAATGACTGTAGTTCACAATCCTGTATTGTATATTTGAAAGTTACTGAGAGAGTAAACCTTAGACATTCTCACCACACAAACAGTAACAGTGTGAGGTGATGGATGTGTTAACTAATCCTTATTGTGGTAATTATGTTGCAATATATACACATATCAAATTGTTACATCCTACACCTTAAAGTTACATAAAGTTTTGTCAATTTAGATCTCAATAAAACTGGGAAAAAGAGCAGTGTTACATTTAAAAAAATCAGAGGTTAAAACAGAACAAATAAGTACATTTATTCAAAGGCAGAAATTACTAAATTCTAAAAACTCCAGATTTGAGAAATATATTTTAAGGAGTTACAGGAGGTTCTTTACAAGTAAGGAAAAAAATATGCTGACCCTTTATCTCTAGCTCTTTTTCTTCCTGGACCTTATATGTTAGATAAAAATATATCACATGGTAAAGAACAAAGTGAATCTTCAAAACAATCTGCCAAGTATATATTATCATCCCTGTGTTTCAGATGAGGAACCTAATGTTTAGAGAAAAACAAATACTTGCTACACAGTCTTGTAAGTGGTTGAGCAGGGATTTAAACTCTGATTCTAAAATCTTCACCAGGTTATGTTACAATGCCACTCGAAAATTTTTTTCATATCATAAGGTGAAATGGCCTTCTAAGTAATATGTTATTATTGGGCATAAAAGACTGATCTTTCAAACCATAAATGACTCTTAATCTCACAAAACAAACTGGGGGTTGCTGGGGGGAGGTGGGATTGGGAGAGGGGGAGCGGGCTATGGACATTGGGGAGGGGAGGCGAACCATAAGAGACTATGGACTCTGAAAAACAACCTGAGGATTTTGAAGGGTCAGGGGTGGGAGGTTGGGGGAACAGGTGGTGGGTAATGGGGAGGGCACGTTTTGCATGGAGCACTGGGTGTTGTGCAAAAAGAATGAATACTGTTACGCTGAAAAAATAAATAAAATGGAAAAAAAAAGACTGATCTATACTGACATACGATAGAACAAAACATATTTTTGAAATAGAATTTTTAAAAACCTGGACTTTTGGATCTTTTAAAATTGTTTCGCTAAAGCTTATTTCCTTTAGCTTTGCAGACTGGATAAAGTGACAGGACCCATCCATATGCCGTCCACAAGAGAGTCATCTGGAACCTAAAGATACATCCAGACTGAAAGTGAAGGGATGGAGAACCATCTTTCATGCCAATGGGCCTTAGAAGAAGGCCGGGGTAGCGATTCTCATATCAGATAAATTAGATTTTAAACTAAAGACTGTAGTCAGAGATACAGAAGGACACTACATCATTCTTAAAGGGTCTATCCACCTAGAAGCTCTAACAATTGTAAATATTTATGCCCCCAATAACGGGAACAGCCAACTACATAAGCCAACTATTAATCAAAATGAAGATTCATATTGATATGAACACATTAATTGTAGGGGATGTTAACACCTCACTCTCAGTAACAGACAGATCATCCAAGCCAAAAACCAATAAAGAAACAAGAGCACTGAATGGCACATTGGGCCAGATGGACCTCATGGATATATACACAGAACATTCCACCCTAAAACAACAGAATACTCATTCTTCTCGAGCACACATGGAACTTTCTCCAGAATAGACCACACACTGGGTCACAAATCAGGTCTCAACCAATACCGACAGATTGAGATTATTCCCTGTATATTCTCAGACCACAATGCTTTGAAACTGGAACTCAGTCACAAGAAAAAGTTTGGAAGGAAGTCAAACACTTGGAAGCTAAAGACTATCCTGCTCAAGAATGTCTGCATCAACCAGGAAATCCAAGAAGAACTTAAACAATTCATGGAAGCCAATGAAAATGAAGACACATCAGTCTAAAACCCCGGAGATACAGCAAAGGCAGTCCTAAGGGGGAAATACATAGCCATCCAAGCCTCGCTGAAAAAAACTGAAAAATCTAGTTTTCAGTATCAACATAAAAATGACTTCTTGGGATAAAATAAAATAAAAATCCATCCATCAGATGAATACATACTAGTAAACATTCAAATTTAACTAAACATCTGCGAATTCACTAACTTGACCATTTGGAATACAATGCATAAAGAGGCTACATGTTATATGTGAAATAATGAGATTACTTATTTAATGTCTTTTTCTCTATACCATCATAATTTATAAGAAATTTGCAGAATAAAGAATCCACATCGAATCATTTTAGGTAAGTTTCAGGCCTTCTGTAGTACTTGAAAAACTTTGCCACACAATCTGCAGAGCAGACAAGACACTGAATGAGGGAGATAAGTGCTAAGGATATTGACCCTAGTCTTAGATGAAAAGGTAAGATATAATAATATAGGAGAAAGTATACCTAATCTGAAGATGAAGATTAGTAAATCTAAGTATTTGGGGGTAAGAATTTTATTTTTAGGAAGATGTAATGCAAAAACTGTGAAATTACTCCAAAAAGAGAAAAGCAGAGACTAATTGGGTGCTCCCAACTCCAACAGTTTGTTCTTAGGATCAAAGCCATCTAATAGAAAAGATCAATAGATACTAATAAAGCACATTTTTACACTGCTGAAGGCATTCACTTATACTTATTCTAGTGTAAAACACACCTGCCATAGGAAAATAAATCTTTATATAATTTTTTATAAGATGTAGATTAAAAGTGAAAAATGCTAACTCTATTCTCTAAGAAGGAAGGTCTCTCTTAGGGTTTGGTTAGATCATACTTCACAGTATTAGCTTTTCTCCCCAGAGACCGAGATACTTTTAAATCTTCTCAAGAAGGGCCCTTCAGCAGACTGTCATGTTCTGAAGGCAAGTCTCTCTTTCTCTGTTCTTCTCACTTCTTTCTTTCTATATTCTAGTTCTTCAGCTGTGGGTATGTTTTAATCCTATTTGATTTTTACAAAATATTATTTTTTAAACAAAATATTATTTGAAGACTTTTCTCTATGTAGTGGGTTTACTGAAAAGTAGGATTTCAATGCACACAACTTTGTAAATGGTAAAAGAAACAGAGAAATCAATAACCAATAAAAAAGATTCTTCAGGGATGCCTGGGTGGCTCAGTGGGTTAAAGCCTCTGCCTTCTGCTCAGGTCATGATCCCAGAGTCCTGGGATCGAGCCCCACATTGGGCTCTCTGCTCAGCCGGAAGCCTGCTTCCTCCTCTCTCTCTGCCTGCCTCTCTGCCTACTTGTGATCTCTCTCTCTGTCAAATAAATAAATAAAATCTTAAAAAAAAAAAGAAGAAGAAGAAGAAGAAAAAAGATTCTTCAACACTGAAGTAAATTACCAAACAAAATTCAGTGTGGAACTGGGAATGAAATAGGAAGCTATTCCATTTTTGGGGAGAGTCTATTGCAGTTCTCCACACCTTCCTAATTCTTCTCTATCTGTGATCCTCTATTAAAACAAAAACAAACTATGAACATCTTCCCAGTTTCCCATAATCTTTTGTTTCCCCACAATTTTTACCTAAAATGACTATCATGCCCTAAAGCATGCTGAAAACTAAAGGGCTGAGTAAACAGAAGCTGCAAGGCATCCGGGCTATCCTGAAAGACCGTGGACAGCCATTGTTTATATAACCATAGTTCTTTGAGAAAAGAGGAAAGAGAAAGGGCTAAGCTGATAGCAATATTGTTCCTGTTGTATGGTTAGCATACATTTTCTCACTTACTCTTCTAGCGACTGAAGAGGTAGGTATTCTCTTCGATTTGGAGATGAGGCAATGAGATTCATCAAGCCATGGCATTCCTTCAAAGGAAACACCGCCGTGATTCTGAGATTCAAATCTAGGTGTGAACTACAAAGCCTGTTCATGGACTTTCTATTAAGTCTTCCACGACGCAGGAGAGAGGCTGACATCAATAATGCCAAGTAAATGTAGGGGACTATCATTACTCCTTAGTGACTTAGAAGGGACTCTACTAGGTCTGGGAGTCTTGGGGAAGAGGGAAGGTAGCAGAGGAGATGCTAGAGGACAGGAAGAGCAGAACGGCAGTCACTTACTTATTGGAGGACCTGGGCCCAGGTACAGTAGATTCTAAAGGCTGAAAGAAGTGCCTGACAGGGACAAACTGCATTATCCCCCCAGCAATTTTGGGAACCAGATCTTCAGCAGTTCTAAACCTCAACTGGACAAGAACTGCTATCAAGGAGTGTTTGATTTCATGAGAAAAACAAGGTGCTCTTAGAAGCTTAAAAGATGCGTGGCGTGGGGAGTGGGCCAACCAGCTCGGTGGAGAGTGTAGCATTGTGGTTAAGAGCTGGGACTCTGGAGAGGCAGACCACGGGGTTCAGTCCGTGACTCTTCTTCCACTTGCTGTACAGCCTGGGGGCGCAATTTCAACTGTGGGCTTCAGTTTCTCTCTCTCTCTCTCTCTCTCTCTGTGTGCGCGTGCACGCTTCAGTTTCCTCATCAGTGAAACCGACACAACAACTGCCCCTACCTCCAAAGGTTGTTCTGTAAGGATTAGTCAAGAGAATTCTGGTAAAGCAAGTAATCCTCAGTCTGACTGAGTAATGAACCTACTCAATGAAGGTAATCTCTTATTCTTTGAAGAAGAACACTACTGTCATGTGTCCCTAAAACATATGGTGGGTTTTTTAGTCTCAAGATTAGATTGTCGTTAGAGAAAAAAGAAGTTCTGAGAAGCAGCCGAGATTCCTCTAAGATGAGCTACACAGGGTTCAGAGGTATATTCTGAGTCTGTGGCTGAGCCACCTTCCTTCTATTCTATTCAGCTACTTTCTAAAAAGCTCTACTATTCCCAAAGTTTGGGCTTAGGAGAGTCACGTCATACTACAAGGCTACACTCAGTGACCCCTAGCTTTCATTCCCTCATTCTCTCATTCTTACAGGGTTATTATGAATTCCTTAATAAAAATAAAACTTGAGAAAATAACAAAGTACAGATTTAGTACATGTCCCTCCTCTACCACGACCACAAATGCGCTGTGAATCTCTCTTCTTCCTTCCATGTTTCTGTATCTGTAATGAAACTTAATTTCACTCCTAGAGCAGGAAATTGTAGAGGTGATCAGCTACGAAGAAGAAGAAAGAATGCCAAGAGAAGTCTGAAAACACTGAAGACAAACCTCACGGTTAGATGCATTACTTATCTTCAGGGAGCATGTCCCATGCTCCACCCCCCCCCCTTGTTTGGGCTAAACACAACTGATCGGAAGAATCTGGAATATGATTGACATTACACCAGAGAGCTTCTTTTTCTTGAGGGAAGTGTGAAGGGAAGTGATGACCGATGTAAGGGGCTGCAGTATTACACCAGGTTGTTGATATGTCTTCTAGATTTTGTCTTGGTAAACATTCCCTAGAATCCAACCAATTGATTCACAAATATCTATGAAGTTGACTTTCTTCTTTTTTGTATTCATTTAGGGATTTTAAAAACACAGAAATTGTCTTTTGCCCTTTTATTCAGAAAAAAGATGTAAATATTCTATAAATGATCTTATTATCTACATTACCTTGATAATTCTAATTTACATCTTATGGTTATAAATCACATATTTCCTTTCATCCCCCATATGGATGAAGATTATAGTATAAATCATAGGTATATTATTCACGATATCATTAATGATTATATAAATCACTGCTTGATGAAAATACAGCCTATAACTTTATGGCATCTAACAGATATCTGAGAGCTATAACAAAAGGACAAAGTATTTTAGGTCAAAAGTGCCTACCTGAGATGGGAAGATGCCTGGAAATAACCTAAATTCATCTCTTCAAACACAGCTTCACACAAAAAGTAATAGCTTTCTGGCAGTCAACATTTATTATTACTTAAAGGCTAATTTGCAGATCACACAGCAATAAACAGCCATTAAGAGAGATTAAATGGTCCAAGTAAAATTAAGAGCTTATCCCTCATCATAAACTAACCATTTTCTTCATTCATTGGAAGAAAGGATATCTGAGTTCTTAAAAATAAACCTCAAAAAAAAAAAATCTTGTATATCCTAAGTGAATTTGGGGCCTTAGGGTATGATTTTCCCATAAGAATTCATGACTAAGAACCGTAAACTGCAGCTAACCAGCTATGATTCCACTATATCCTACAAATGGCAGGCATTTCAAAAGAGCTCCTTTAAGACTTATAGACATCAATTATTCCCAAGTAAAAACAGGCTGCCAATAGTCTGTATGCTGGCAGAGCACCAAAGGCCCTATGAGTTTTGAGCAGAGCAGTGAAAAGGCTGAATATTTTGGGAACTAGGTCCTTAATGACTAGAGGTGGATTAGTCAAATCTGTTCAAGTAATAAGGCCAGGGTGGAAAAAAAAAATGGCCTAGCCATTATGATTCCTTTGGTATTTACGGTAATAAACATGAATCATGATGAACTCACTGGCTATTAAATGCAGAGGTCATAAGTACTTCGATAGGATTTCCACAGGAATTCACCGTTAATTAGCTGGATCATTATTTGAAAGCGTTACTGAATTATCTTAGCCGTTGTGCAGCCATTCCCCCAAAATTGGTCATTCCCAGCTGAGGGCAGTTAATGCCTTAACAAACTGGTCATTAACTCCAGTAACTGATTTTGTGGGAATTATTGCACTTATAAAGTACAATCAAGAGGTCCCCCCACCCCTTTTAAAAAAAATTTGCAGCTGTAGTTCAGCTGGAGCAGCTGAAGGAGAAGGAAAAAAAACTTCTCCCGACTGCTCTCATGATCGATTTTCTGCCAATGAAAGGGCAAACGCAGGCTGATGGGTTTTGAATTTTAAAATGTCTTCGGTTTTTCATCTCTGAAGTGATTAGTAAAAGCACCAGTTAGTTACTAATTTTGTAAGACACTTGGGATTTTCCATTCACAGTTCAGTCAAGCAGAAATATGAGTCTGAACACCAGAACTCAAAGCCAAATTTCCGCTTCTGCAGTACACCCAGCCCAACACTTTGTAAAAACAGAGTGAGAACACAAGTTGTGGGCCACATTATTAGCCAGATTCTCATTCTCTTCTGCACTCCACATCTTCATTCAAAGTAGAAAACTCCCTTTGAAGTCACAATGGCCCCATGAGAAGAAAAGATACATGCCCAGTATGATTAGACAGCTTTAGTCTGAACTTGAATTTGGAGCTCAATTTAAGATTGCAACTATATGGATAGTCGCCTGTTTCAGGATAAATTGTTCACAGTCAAGTGTAGTAAAGATCTGAGATGAACAGATAAAAACCAAGAGTTTTTAATCATGAATTGAAGGATGAAAATTATAGAATTTATAGGTTATAATGATCAGTAGAAAACAAGTGTAAAAATGGTTTTCTGATAGTGTTTCATGGACGACTTTTGTGTCCAATTACTTAATTTAAAAACTGTAAGAAACAAATTTTAAATGTACCATTAAGCTCAACAGCTCAGTCACATTAGGAGGTATTCACTAAGTAAGTACTCTAAAATCCAACACTTTTGATGCATTTTCATTTGTTTTCTGTGGGTACATTTAGCTGGACATTTAACTCTGTCGGTTATTTTTCAAATATTTTCAACATGTTTCAATTATTATCTTGTCTATAGTAGTCTTTTATTACATCCAGGGCATACAACAACAATTTATAATACATCCTACAAAATGTGCACACTTATGGTACAAAAGATAGGGAACAAAATAAAGCCCTTAACAATGACTGCTTTCCAGCCTATAGGTCCACACCACCGACTTAATGTGCTTTGGTCAGCTTTTACCATGTAGAAATGGAGACACCCCAGGCAAAATTCACACACAGAGTATTGGAACCAGCTGGTGATAGAAGAATCCTAAGAAAAAAGGCTCTTGATTTAATTGGGAAAACAGGAGGAAGCATAAATTTTACTGCCATTAATAACTTCAAGCAATCTTGATATGACTCTACCTCACCCTGACGGCTAAACATGTGCTTTTTGTTAAAGTGTTTGCCACATCTGACCCCTATTGTTTGCTCACTTGATCAGGTAAGAAAATGTACGTTTATTTATAGGATAAATGAGGCCTATTAAAGTTGAGCAACAGTGCAGTGGTCTATGAGGAGCTGCATACTGAAACAGATGTGTGAAATTCCATAACAGTTTTGTAATAAACAGGGCAAATGAAAATTTTTTAAAAAGTCTACCCTAAGTTTCTTAAACCATCATAAAGCCTACCTAGTTTTTAAAAAATGGAAAACACCTCCAAATTAGAAAACGTATTATTTTGACAATTTCCAAACATTACTTATAAATCACATGTGAAAGTGACTAATACAAGTTAGGCACCTGATGGATATTTATTGAGTATGAGTTTGATCATTAGCTATTATTATTAATATTGAAAAGCTAGTTTTTAATAAGCTAAAAAAAGGCCACTTACTAACTACTACTCTCTTCATAAAATAAAGACACTTTATTTTGTTTTTGAACACATGTTTTGTGTATCTAAAAATTTTGAAATTTTGTTTCTTAACTCTAGGATGGTATAATAAAAGTGAAGTCATATTAATTACAATGAAAAACAAATTAACAGTTTAAGGGAATTTCAAAGATGTTCAGAACATTTTAAATTTTCTTTTAAGAACATATGACAGAATGGTCAGAAGAAATAACCCTTATTTTTAAGTGATCAAAGTTTTGAGTCCAACAGTATCTGTTCTGGTGATCTCCCACAATAAGGGAAATCAGACTTGTCTCAACCGGAAGAAATCAAACATTTATCACTTAACTCTTGACCTGGTCTGACTTGCTACATGTTGATAAAATCTTTCTACAGCCTTGGAAAATGCCCTGAAACCCAGACTACCCAATGTAATCTAGAACAAGATGAATCAGGTGCCATTTTTACTCTCAAAATGATTTTGGGTTTACCCAGAATGTAGAAGCATTCATATCCATTTAGAACACCTTAGAAACCCTAATTTATCTTCCAGTGAAGAGAAAATGGTCTAATATTACTCTGATTAGAATTTGGGCTTTTTGAAATGATTTATGCGGAATTATGAAACAGGCACGGCAGTGTGCTACTGAATCTCCAGACCCTGATTTTCCTGCCATAACCAATAAATTAGCTGCAGCACAAACCAGCCATGTAAATTAGCATGCCTCACAACTTTCAAATTCAGAAGAATCAAAATTTATACAGATAGGAATCTGAATCAAGATTTAAATTATGGACCCATCTTTCATACTAGTTACATTCAGTGCTATGCATGCATCAGTGCCCTGGTGCCTCTGGTGATTAAAGGGCAACTTGAAGAAAGATGTCTGGGCTAGTTAACATTTTTAGTTAACTTGCACATAGACTTATAAATCACATGTGAAAGTGACTAATACAAGTTAGGCACCTGATGAATATTTATGAGTATGAGTTTGATCATTAGCTATTATTATTATTATAAATATCAAAAAGCTAGCAACATCTCTCGGTAACACTGCTAATTCCTCAGTTTTTTGGAGGAAACATTCTCATTCCTGCTCATAAATGAACTAAACAAGTATCCCTAGGATTCAACATTTGTTTTTTGTTTTGTTTTGTTTTTTAGTTTGGTGAGTTTTGTTTTGTTTTGTTTTTTCAGAGTCTTTCAAAAGTTTTTATTTTGGGGCACCTGGGTGGCTCAGTGGGTTAAGCCTCTGCCTTCAGCTCAGGTCATGATCTCAGGGTCCTGGGATCAAGCCCTGCATCGGGTTCCCTGCTCAGTGGGGATCCTGCTCCACCCCCCACCCCCCGCCTGTCTCTGCCTACTTGTGATCTCTGTCTGTCAAATAAATAAAATCTTAAAAAAAAAGTTTTTATTTTAATCCCAGACAGTTAGCATACAGTGTTCCATTAGTTCCAGGTGTACAGCACAGTGATTCAACACTCCATACAGCACCCTGCGCTCATCATGACAAGTGCACTCCTTCATCCCCATCACCTAGTTCACCCATCCCCACCCTCTCCCCTCTAGCGACCATCAGTTTGTTCTCTGTAGTTAAGACCTGTGTCTTACATTTTTCCTTTTGCCTGTTTTGTTTCTTAAATTCCACATAAAACAGAATTGGTATTTGTCTTTCTCTGATTGAATTATTTTACTTAGGATTATACTCTCTAGTTCTTTTCATGTTATTGCAAATGGCAAGATCTCATCCTTTTTTGCAGGTAATACTTCATTGTGTGCGTGTGTGTGTGTGCGTGTGTGTGTGTGCATATCACGGCTCTTGTAAATAATGCTGCCAAAAACACAGGGCTGCACGCACAGATTTCTGAATACCTTTCAACAACAGTATGCTAATCTAAGATCAAACCTGTCTTTCCATCTTTTTGAATAGTGCTTCTGAAATTATCTGTGGCGGAGGGTCAGGTTTTAGTTTTCCTCCCACATATCAATGATCAATACTTTTATGAAGTATAATAAAAGTAAATTAAGCAAAATATATGCTTAAATATATGCAAAATATATGCAAAATAAAAATATTACATTCAGCAGACATAATATTATCTGAGTAAGTGGCTATAAGTCGTCTAAACACTTATTCTTGATTTCTAGATTTACTTAGACCAGTAACTGAATGTGCATTAGTTGCTGGACCACACTTCGAGTTATCACTGTGCCTTGAATTACCAATTCACTAAAGAAATCTGTATCATGTAATTGAAATTAAAGCGCTATTTCAAGGTTTCAAACAAAAGCCTATAACCAGGCATAGTCAAAACTATGAAGTAACAAGACTTTTTCTGTGCTCATTTTTTTCACTTAGCAACCATTAGCCCCTCAAACCTTCCCTTTCTTTTTCTTCCTCCTTACCGAAGCTTCACATTTGTAGAAGGCTTTCTAGTTATGACCTAAGTAGATATCAATTCTCCTATCAGATTTGTGCAACAATCCCATGAGATGGATTTTCTAAACAAAAGGCTCAAATCTATTGACTTGCTTAATGTCACTTAAGCAATAAGGAGGGAAGGGAAGAAAGAAAACTCAAGCTCAGCTCTTAAATGTTCATTCCTTTCATCCAACATCCTACCAAATATTTATTGAGAACCTACAACGTGCCAGGCATTGTTGTAGGCACTGGAAATACAGGCATGAGTAAGAGTGATACAAATCCACATTTTCATGGGTTTATAGTCTTTGGGGCCTGGTGGGAATGGTGGAGATGGTGTGTGGTGAAGACAATAAATAAAATAATTACATGAAAGATAGATCATGTGTAATGCAAGGAAAAGGAGAAAGAGTACATCAGAAGCTGAAGGATGAAATCTTACATAGGATAACCTGAGAGCAAAGCCCTTTCATAAGGGAATGGACCATGCAAAAAACTAGAAAAGACATGCTGGGCAGAAGGAACAGGTAGTACAAAGGTCCTGGGGTAGGAATGTCACCACTGGGGTCAAGGATTAGCAAGGAGGCCAATGCACTTTCAGCAGAAAGAACAAAAAAGAGAGTACTAGAAGATGCAGTTACAGAAATTAGGAGCTAGGAGAGACACTTGTAGGCCATTGTAAGGACTTTGGTTCTTCCTCTGAGATAGGAAGTCATTAAAGATTTTTGAGCAGAGGAATATGCCATGATTTAACTCAAATTTTAATGCAATCACTCTGTGTGCTGTGTTAAAAAGAGAATGTGGGGCAAGGGTGGAAGCACGGAAAGCAGTTAGGATGGCACTGTGTTAAGCCAGGAAAGAGAAGAGGGTGTCTAGGAGCAGGGTAGGAGCAGCTATATTTTGAAGACAGCTGCCTGCACAAATGGACCGGATGCAGGGAAGGAGGGAAAAGCAGAAATCAAGGAGAACTTCCCCAGTCTGGGTCATTTAATTAGAAAGAGAAAGTTGTCATCTATATATAGAGGAAAGACTGTGAAAGCATAAGGATTGGGGCTGGTGTGTATCAGAAGCTTGATGTTGAACATATCAAGTCTCAGACGCTAATGAGGCATCCAAGTGGTAATGCCTGGAGTAAGGAAATCAGAAAAAAAGCTGAATTGTCTTTCTATTTGTGCTCTGGAGTCATCAGTTTAGGCAGATGACTCCAATAGTTAAACAGGACTATTTAAATAGAACGGATGCAGTCACCAAGAGAGTTAGTACAGACAGAAAAATTCTAAGGACTAAGCCCTTGGAGATAGTCTGATGCTTAGAGACTGGAGAGAAGAGGTGGGAACAGAAAAGAGACAGAGAAGGACTGGATTCTTAGGATGAAAACCAGAAGAGTATTGTGTCCTGGAAAACCAATGAAAAAAGATGAGGAGAGAAACTGTATCGAGTGCTGTTCACAGACTGAGTACTGTGTGTGCTGGCAACCGACCACTGGGTTTAGCAATGTAGAAGTCACTGGAACTTGACCACAGTAGCGTGATGGGGCATGTGTGTGAAGCCTAACCGGAAAAGATTAAGAACAGTGTAGAAGAGTGAGGAGGGGAACTGGGAGGGGTGAGAGAGGAGAGAAAAGAGAGGAGAAAGAGGGGTGGGGCACGAAGAGCAGGGAACAGAGAAGAAAGGATCTGAACGCATGCGAAAAGGAAGAGAGAATCTGGGAGGCAGGAAATGACCATCATTCTTGAGGCATTCTGCAGTAATGCGAAGAAAAGAAACGGGACAATAGTTAGAAGGTAAAAGAGTGATGTGAAAGTCAAGAAGAATCTTTATTCAGATGGAAGAAATAATAGCGTATTTGCATGTTAGTGGAATGATCTCCAGAGAGGGAAGAATTAATGCAGGAGAGGAAAACGGCTGCAATGAGAACCTTGAGTGAGTGACACGGAATGGGCGGGAGCGGGAATGTTGGCCTATGGCAAGAGCAGGAGCAAGTTCATCCATAATCATGGGAGGGAAGCCAAGTACAGACCAGAGGCAGGAGGGTTAAGTGTGGTAATAGGCACTCATGGGAGTCTTGGGACTGCTTCTACTTTCTCGGTGAGATAGGAAGCAACATGGTAATGAGTGGAGGATGAGGTGTTAGATTTATGCGAAGGTACAGGAATGAAATTCTCACTTAGGAGAGTGGGAGAATGACCCGATGAAGAAGATGTAGTGTGAGTGCTGGGCAGCATGAGAAGTCCGGTACTGCTGGATGATCCAGAACACACCGTGTGCTGCTGCCCCTCTGTGCTCAGGGTCTTCCATCTCCGTCCTCCTGCACCACGTCACACCCCCACCCTCCTTCACAAAGTGCCGAAGAAACTGATAAAAGTGATTCTAAGAAATGAGTCGTTGAACACTCAGGATGTGTCAAAGGCAAGACAAGAAATGTAATTACTGTGTAAGTATAAGAGAAAGTAAGGTTTATCTTCGGGAAAGGGAGAGTTTGGGTCATACCTAGAAATCCAAATATAAAATTATGCAACTATATTTTGGTAAAGCCAAACTTGTCTTCTAGGGGGACTTAAGCTGCTAATTTGAGACTTCTAGTGTATTACTATAGTCAGGAGTGTTTAACAGGAATTTTAACATTTAACATTTAACAGGAATTAAGACCTTTAAAGGAATGCTCTAATTCACTGATTTGTTCAAGAGTGTAGTCTAATGACCCCTAATGCGGATCCATAAAGTCACACCATTTTTATAATAATAACAATATAGTACTTTCTTTCTAGAAATTCTTCTTCTCAAGAGGCTACATATGACATACAGAACTATAACTTCACAAGAGATTGTTGAGGGCGTTAGGAGAGCCAGCTGCTGTCCATTAAGCCTGACTTTAAAGAAATCTGCAAAAGGTAAAAATGTGTCACTCTTATCACGAATTTTTTGTTTTGGAAAAAGTTGTTTTTCATAAAATATTTATGTTAACATGTAGCAAGTTTGCTATTTTAAGATGAATATTTAAATTTTGTCACAATTTTAATCATGAATACAATAAATATCCATAGATATAACCCCTCATGAACAAAAAGCTCCTTGGGGTTCCTTGACAATTTTTAAGGGTGTTAAAGGGGTCCTGAGACCAAGAGTTTAAAAGCTGATGCTCTTATCATCGAATTCCTACAGTCTCTTAATAAACAAGGAAAACTTACAAAATAGTGGGAAAATTGGGAAAAGTGGTGGTTATCTATAATTTACAGGTAGCTATCTAATCTGTTTGATCATCATGCTGGCTGTGCCTGTTCCATTTTTGTTTTAACAATGCAAAAATTCATACATGTAGGATGAGACCTGCAAATTTTATAAGGTTTATTCCCTTGAGTTTAAATTCCTCTGAAAATCAAGTTAAAAATCGAAAAGCTGACATGAAAACTCAGAACATCACTCAATTGAAAATAGATTATCAGTATCATTCACACAGGAGAAAGAATACAGTAGATAAACTCAAGGGGCGCCTGAGTGGTTTGGTCGTTAACCCTCTACCTTCAGCTCAGGTCATGATCGGGGGCTCTCTGCTCAGCGGGGAGCCTGCTTCCCTCTCTCTCTCTGCCTACTTGTGATCTCTGTCTGTCAAATACATAAATAAAATCTTTTAAGAAATAAATAAAATAAACTCAAAATTGTTCAAAAGAGTTCACCAGTGAAATCTGGTGTTTGCTTGTTTGTTTTCCAATTACTGATTATGCTTTCTGTAATACACTGTCTCTGTCATTATGTGATGTTTAAGCTTTATGAACAAACTATGTCATGATGATCCAAGCTCTTCCAAAGAATACACTTTGGTTGTGAATTTATGCTTGCTTCTGTAACTAACATCATACCCAAGCACATCAAACAGAACTTAGCTTATCAAACATCCACGCCAAAGCAACTGAGGGCTGCAAGAACATTTGCCTGGTGCATCAGACAAAAAGCTAAGAAAATTTAGTTTTCAAGTTATTTTTGAAACACTATCAGTGCATTTTCCAGGAAACCAAAGAACACACTATGACAAAGAATTTCCTTGCCATCTCCCAACCCAGGATATTCTGACATAAGGAAGCACTCTTGAGACACATCAAGGCCAAATGGCTTAAGGAGTCATGTCAGGGAAAATTTTTTTTTTTTATGATTTGATTCCTAAGTGAGCCAAAAAAATCTTTAAACACTTAAAAACATTAATTCAACATCATAAAAAAACTTGACTAAACTAACAATTGGATAAATAAAGCCAAACTTTTAAGGTCCAATTTAATTTGCATATAATCACATTTGCTGAAACCGTTGGCTATGACAGGTCTCCCAGATGGTAACATAAAGTTAGTAGGTATAGGAAATTATGTGTCAAGTGTGGGGATAAACAGATAATTGATATTGAGCTAATAAGCAGAGTTAAATTTAGGATTCTTATGAAGTCTTATGAAAGAAACATATCAAAAATAAAGTAAGAATTGAGTAATTTTGGTGGTATTTAAGAAAAGCAAAACAAAGAAATATTTAGATACAAGATTTCTCATGGATACAAATAAAATTTCTGAAACATTTTGGGACCTAATGCCTTCCTTCTCAGTGCCTAGGAAAAGATCAAGACTAGTCAAACAAATTTCAGGGTAAGTGGAAAAAGAAAATTTTAAGTAACGATTTCAAAACTTCTTTATTAATCCCTTTATGTGTCCCTAATGTCAAAGAAAAAGCAAAATTCAAAATTCCTAAATGAAATGTTTTACATAATGAAATTTTGAAATAATATTTGGTTCTACTGAATTACCTTTCACTCAGAGCCTCACATGGCAAAAAAGCTGAACTATAACAAAACTTCACCTTTGCCTTTAATAATAATTCAAATCACACAATCTTCTTCAAGTACATTTTCTTCAGCTATTCCGCAATTCACGCAACAGCAGGGGTCGCAATGTACTAGTTAAATGTTTCAGGAAAGGCAAGAAGGGGATTAAATGTTCAGATAGCTCAGCTTTATTAGAACCTGAAAGATTCATGATTCATTGTCCTCTAGTTAAAATAATCTCTCATTAATGAAAAGATTTTTCAGTTATGGAATCCCCAAATAATAGTAAAGAAAACCTACCTAAAATCTGATAGCAAAACAAAAAAAAAAAACAAAAAAAACAAAAACCAAAAACCAAAAAACAAAAAACAAAAGAAAAAGAAAAAAAAATCTGATGAAACTTCCAGTTGAAACAGCATCCCTCAAAAATCATTTCCAAAAAGCCCTACAAAAGTGGTTTTACATTTTATACATCTTTTAAAAAATAAGTAATTGCTATATATAAAACAGGCAGTTCTTTAACTCAGTCAGCAACTTGAACATATATTAAACTGAATCTTTCTAAAAAAAAAAACAAAAACACCAAGCTGACCACTCGTACTCTATCCTATGTTCTCTAATTCCTTCTCTCTGACTACAATGAAGAAAATGTACCCCAAATTTTTCAAATATTTGATTTACAAAAGGTTTTTTCCATTAAAAAAATTCCAATTCCATGGAATCACTTTATACTACTTGCCAAGAATAACCTAAAAATATTTATATTATCTACTGTATAACACATAAAAAATCCAGCAGAGACAATGATTGATATTCTTGAAGATTTGATGGGAAAGTAGTGTAATCACTTTCTCCTAGTTCACTGTTTTCCAAAAGAATGTCAAATCAATCAGAGAACATAAAATTAATGAGTTAGTCATAAGTGGAATAAAAAAACCATGGGAGATAATAAAAAATATAGTTCACTGCACATAGAAATGGTAAAGTCTGCTCTGTGAACATTCAAAAAATCAGTATGCTAAAATCTAACATATAATAAAATATGTATATTAATATGCACACATGGATATATATGTATACATGAAATCATATTATACTTGTGAGTACTAGATTGTAGTATAAATTATTACAGACTGCAATAAAAGATATTTGAAAGTCACTGCTCTATGCTAATTATATTCTATCCCTTTAAAACCTATGCTCTCTATAATGCTTCTTTACTACAACTTCTATATAATTATAGTGGCAAAAGACCAGAGATATTAAATATATCACTGAGCTACTCAGTTGAGAAGTTTAGTTTATTGTGTTAGGAGTTAATGATTAAATTTTCCACACAAGTAACATATACATTAACAAGTGTAAAAATGACTATTCTGTTATTAATCATTTATCAGGAAATCACTTACACACTAAGTGTAATTTCTTTGGATACAACAGAGAGAACAATTAAGCAAAATAGGTTTCTTCACAGTTAAAAGAAATGTTCCAAAGTCCATGCAATAAAAATTACTAGGAGGAGTATGTAACTGGGAAGAAAACCCTTTGGGCATTCATTTGGAATTCATTTCTAACAAAATATACAGTTCAAATAAGCTCAGTTGTCAGTTTCCAAAACCGCGGGAGATTAGAAATAGATCATTAGAGGAGAGGAAAATTGCTGCTATAGAACTGCAGCTGGTACAGAAGGAATGAGAAGTGACAGCTAAAAATAAGAGGGGAAAAGAGAAAACCTGTATATAAAATTAAAAATACATGGAATTTTGGAACCATTTAGCAAAGGGAAATACTTGAGCACAGTAAAATTTACACTCTTGTATAATAAATTATCTTCAAAACTACAAACTCAAATCAATGATTTATTTTTTTTCTTTTTGTTGTTATTTATTTTTTTTTTCTCTTTTTTTTTTTCTCATTTTATTTTTTTCAGCGTAACAGTATTCATTCTTTTTGCACAACACCCAGTGCTCCATGCAAAACGTGCCCTCTCCATTACCCACCACCTGTTCCCCCAACCTCCCACCCCTGACCCTTCAAAACCCTCAGGTTGCCCCAACCTCCCACCCCTGACCCTTCAAAACAACCTGAGGGTTTTGAAAAATCAATGATTTAAAAAACAGTCACAACTAATACTCATAAAAGCACTTGAACCTAAGTACTCTGGCTCCAAAGCCCATGGTATTCACCTACACAATACTTCTCAATACAAATTTAAATTGTGTTTATGGTATTAAAGTACAGTTAAGAAAATATTTATGAAAAGAAAGATGCAATCAATCTGAAAGACCTTTATATAAAATGATTAAATGTTAATGGTATAAGCCAAGAAAACTTACCTACCAAAAAGACCCATTCCTGAATCTTTCCCAAAACAGAATGATATCAGAGCCTACTTCTTAGTGTTCACATAGATCAACACTGTCATGACTTAATAAACGATACTGGTTCCTCATACAGCAAAAAGGCTGAGTTATAACCATTTTCTCTTTGCTTTTAATAATTACTCAAAACCAAACTGGGGGCATCACCATCACGTTGCCTGATTTCAAGCTATATTACAAAGCTGTGATCACCAAGACAGCATGCTACTGGCACAAAAACAGACACACAGACCAGTGGAACAGAGTAAGAGCCTAGATATGGACCCTCAACTCTACGGTCAAATAATCTTCAACAAAGCAGGAAAAAATATCCAGTGGAAAAAAGATAGTCTCTTCAATAAATGGTGCTAGGAAAATTGGACAGCTATGTACAGAAGAATGAAATTCGACCATTCTCTTACAGCATACACAAAGATAAACTCCAAATGGATTAAAAACCTCAACGTGAGAAAGAAATCCACCAAAATCCTAGAGGAGAATATAGGTAGGAACCTCTTTGACATCAGCCACAGCTACTTCTTTCAAGACACGTCTCCAAAGGCAAAGGAAACAATAGTGAAAATGAACTTTTGGGACTTTATCAAGATCAAAAGCTTCTACACAGCAAAGGAAATAGTCACCAAAAGAAAGAGACAACCCACGGAATGGGAGAAGATATTTGCAAATGACAGTACAGACAAAGGGCTGATATCCAAGATCTATAAAGAACTTCTCAAACTCAAAACCCCAAAATAACAAATAATTGAGTCAAAAAATGGGCAGAAGACATGAACAGACACTTCCCCAGTGAAGACATACAAATGGCTAACAGACACATGAAAAAATATTCATCATCACTAGGCATCAGGGAAATTCAAATCAAAACATTGAGATACCACCTTACACTAGTTAGAATGGCAAAGATTAACAAGGCAGGAAACAACAAATGTTGGAGAGTATTTGGAGAAGGGAAGCCTCTTACACCATTGGTAGGAATGCAAGTTGGTGCAACCACTTTGGAAACAGTGTGGTGATCCCTTAAGAAATTAAAAATAGAGCTTCCCTATGACCCTGCAATTGCACTACTGGGTATTTACCCCAAAGATACAGATGTACTGAAAAGAAGGGCTATATGCATCCCAATGTTCATAGCAGCAATGTCCACAATAGCCAAACTGTGGAAGGAGCCGAGATGCCCTTCAACAGACAAATGGATAAAGAAGATGTGGTCCATATACATAGAATATTACTCGGCCATCAGAAAGGATGAACACCCAACTTCTGCATCAACATGGATGGGACTGGAGGAGATTATGCTAAGTGAAATAAGTCAAGCAGTGAAAGTTAATTATCATATGGTTTCACTTATTTGTGGAACATAAGGAACAGCATGGAGGACATTAGGAGAAGGAAGAGATAAATGAATAGGGTAATCAGAGGGGAGATGAACCATGAAAGACTGTGGACTCCAAGAAACAAACTGAGGGTTTTAGAGGGGAGAGGGTGGGTTGGCCCAGTGACAGGTATTAAGGAGGGCATGTATTGCACTGGGTGTCATACATAAACAATGAATCTTGGACCACTACATCAAAAACCAATGATGTACTGTATAGGGACTACCATAACACAATAAAAAATAAACAGTAATAATACTCAAATCCCAACACCTTTCCATATTTTTTCAATTCATTCTCCAGGAAAATTTTCATGGATATGTTTGTGAGCATTATTTAGCCATCGTCTGTTTTATTTCCCATAGAAAGATAAGCCAAGAAGTTACTAAGGGAAGCTAACCATACACAGCTCCACAGAATCCTTCTGCTTTCCATCAGTTTTCACAGATCAGCCAAGAATAGAGGTAAAAACTTCTCAGAGCATCCATTTATCCTACATAATGTAAGATTTGAATAATACTAGCTTTTTACTTTCCTTGGTTAGTAAAATCTGATGCCATAGGAATTTATATTTCAAAAAAAAAATGAAGCAACACTTTAAAAGAATGACTCCAATGAGCTAACACTTTTCAGCAGCCCTCTCCTCTCGACCATATGAAGATGCCAAGGTCATCATTGCTTCTCAGTTATAGCCTAAACTTATGTATTGTTTTATGTATTTGCTGAAAAATAAACACGTTTCTCCAAATGTTATGTCTCCTTTAGTGGTTTCCTCTTTTCTCTTTTATTCTATCAGATAATTTTTTTCTTTTTTAACCCTTACCTCTCCTGAGCTCTAGACCTGTGTTTCTATCCGCTCACTAAACATCTCATCTTTGTCTCTAAAATGTCTCAAACTGAATCTATTGCTGGCTCCCTCCAATGACATCCTTCACAATTCTTTCTCTTCTTGGCATTAGCATTCTAACTGTCTTTGGGTTTTATGAGTTCTCCCTCTCTCTATCATTACCCACATTTGAAAAGTAAGCATGTCATATTAAGTTTTCCAGTAATATGTACCTCCATTGCCTTATTCCTGATATGCTGCCTTTCCCTACCCCAGGTTTTCTGTGCTTTTGGTCTTGCTGTTACAACTGACTATGATTCTCATCTTTGGACTCTAGTTCTAGTCCCTCCAATAGAATGTCAGATTAATTTCTCTAGAGCAGTACTCTGATTGTGATCCAACTAGCTCAAAAACCTGCAGTGATTCCCACCATCAACTAAATTAGGTCTAACTTCTTAGCCTAACCTTAATCTTCATAATACCACATAAGAGCATAAACCCCATTTATTTTCAAGGTTATCTCCCACTATCTTTTTAGTTGTTTTTCCTCATACTGACCTAGCACCACCGATGCCTTAGACAATGTGGATCGCTTTATCTGAAATACCTTCTACAGCCTCCATTATTCTTCTTTATAAAGATCACCTTTTTAAAATGACTTTCTGAAAGTGGTTTTTTTTTTAAGATTTTATTTATTTATTTGACAGAGATTACAAGTAGGCAGAGAGGCAGGCAGAGAGAGAGGAGGAAGAAAGCTTCCCGCTGAGCAGAGAGCCCGATGTGGGGCTCGATCCCAGGACCCTGGGATCATGACCTGAGCCGAAGGCACCCCACTGAGCCCCGAAGGCGCCCCACTGAGCCAACCAGGTGCCCCAAAGATCACCTTGTTAAAAGGACACATCTGTCACTGTCCATCTCAAATGGCACTCTACCTATGAAGTACCAATAAGGGAGCACTCTCTCTTTTGAATCTGAATATATCCACAGACTGAAACATATTTCCCTACAGTGCTTAGCCCTGTGCTTTGCCATAGATTTCCAACATTTTATGGAATTAAAATTGAATCAAACTGCACACACATCACAGGAAAGTAAAAATAAATAAGCTACTCAGTTTGTCAATAAAGATTTAATATCTATGAGAAGGGTATCTGTACTCAGAGACAAATAAGTCAGCAACACTTACAGAATGTCTACTTTGATCAAGTAATGATAATGATGATGATGGTGGTGGTTAAAAAGTGATTACAGCTAATATTTACTAAGAAAATACTATGTGTTAGGTACTATTCTAAGCACTCTATGCAATACCTCATTTAATCTTCAAAAGAACTTTAAGTTGGTTATAATTATTATCACAATTTTAGAGATAAGAAAACCGAATCAGAGTTTGGGTAATTTGCCCAATGTACTTAGAAGTAAAAAGAGTCATAATTCTAATAAGACAGTCTGATTCCAGAAATTGAGTTCTAGAAGAGATGAAGGAAATATTTTATGTATTAGATATTATATTTTATGTCATAAAACTTACTGTCAACAAAATATGGACTGGGTATCTTATAAGTAATTTCCCCCAAATCTCTTTTAAATCATTTGTTTTATAAAAGTGGGTCACTGGATACTGAATGAACCAGATGGTCTATGAAGTCTGACTTAGTCATCTGCATACACTGAGAATCTGACCTTGATACACAATTGATACACAATTCTGCCAGATTTATTATAAAGGATTCACATGAACTAAATTCAAAGCCCCGTCAGTTCTGCCTTTAAAGTTTTCTGTTTCCTTGTTAAATGTATTGCTTTGATTCCATAAAAGCAATTTTTGAAAGTGCTCCTCAACAGAGTTTCTTTTACAATGTACAAATGTTCTTGGATTGACGGATGAAAGGTTTTCCTATTCTGAGAAAAGGAGTAAGAAATAAGTTTCCTTAAAAACTCCTCTATTTTAAGGGGAGATGGAGAATTAGATTTTTAAATTATAGCTCTGTCTATTCTACTTAACCATGGTCTACTTAATATAACTATACAGTGTCGTTTCTTATAGTAGTTAATAAATCCAATTTTGGCAGCAGATACAACTGAGTCTGAATGTGAACCTTGCCTGAGTAAAGATCTCAGGTAGTGATTCCATGAGATAACATAAATAAAAGCAGACAACAAAACGACTGGCATAGTAAACGTTCAATAAACATTACTGCTAATATTATAAAGAGCATACTGATGATATCAATGACAGATCATGTTCATAGATATTAGACAGCTAAGAATAAACTTAATTTTTAAAAAAGATTTTATTTATTTATTTGAGAGAGAGAGAGAGGGCACAAGTGGAGAGGGGTAGGAAGAGGGAGAGGGACAAGCAGACTTCCCGCTGAGTAGGAAGACAAGGCAGGGGCGCAATCCCAGGACCCAGAGATGGTGACCTGAGCCAAAGGCAGGCGCTTAAATGACTGAGCCACCCAGGCATAGCAAGATTAAACTTAATGTTAAATCATTTTCTACTATTGCATTATTATATTGGGAACCGTTAAAAAAATTTGAAAACATGGAAAAAGCTACAAAAAAAAAAAAAGAATGAAACTTCAATACTGAAACAAAGGAACAGAGTCTTAAAAAGATGTGTAAGAACTTGTTTTCTGATTAAAAAAAACAATGGCATTCCACGTAGAGCAAAAAAGCAGGTGGACAGGCAATAGGCATAAAAGAACTTGTTTAGGGAACTGTTTACAGTGTAATATATGTTCAGTATAAACATAGTATAAAGTATATGCTGGGGGGTAGCGGGTGCCTATAAAGACAATGAAGAGATCATAAAGGACTTTTCTACTCTTGCAAGAAGCATTAAGGATGAGCACAAGAGTTAATTCTTGAATCCATCCTTACTATATAAATATCTCGCAAACAGCTAAAAGAAAATGTATTATTAACTGAATCAGCCAGTACAATATTTTCTAAGTCGGGCTACAAAAAATTGCCCTTTTGTACTTAATAACAAAAAGGCTGTGGCAATATGTGTGTTCAAAGTATGGTAGAATATAAGAACTTAAATGATACCCACTTTTTAAAAAAATTGTTGAAGAGAAAATAATTTTTCCTTCTTGCTTCCTTGGTACTACTTTTATATTATCAGTTTGATTTCACTTTCACATGGGTAAATGAAACCAGAGTGAAAAAAGTTTCTATTCCATTTCATTCTATGGCACCAGAAATCCTACCACATGTCACTTTCCATTCATTCAGCTTACTTTTAGTACTAAGTTCGCAATCAAAGAACACTCACAGAATGATCTCTGCTCAGTAGACTTCAACACAGAGCTCAGTTTTCCAGCGGTACTGGAGATTCGAAGCAACACTATCATTGATTTTTAAAAGGCATACCTAGGAGTGCAGTGAGCTTGGGAAGCAGTCCAACTTGTACCATCTTGTTCCTCAGTCCTGTGTCAAAGGATAAGTTCAGTAAAAGCCGGAGGGTGATATTCAGCAGATCTTCATGTTCACAAGGTATCATTTTTACCAGTTTTTCAACGATATCCATTTCCACCTATGTAATATAATACAAATGCGGTGAGGTTCTGCTGTACAATAAGACAAAAAGATTGCAGATAATAATTTTTTCATTATTTTTCTACCCTCATCTGTACCTATTTTATAATTATGTGTTAATCTATTTACTCTCATTTCAATCTACAAACTTTTCTAAAATCAAACTTTTGAGAAGAAAAATACATTTTTCCACATCATCCCTTCCTTCCTCAACTTAACAGTGTCAACTGGAAGAAATATTACATTGGGTTCTTGAAAACACATTACTGAATGCCACCTACTAAGGGCCAGGCCCTGTGCTAACTCAAATGAGGTTCCACAATGTACAAAGAGCAGAGAAAGAGAATAATAATAAATGTAATAAAAATGGAATGCACAAAGTCCTCTGGAAGCAACATGGAAGAAACTACTAAGCTACTTAGGAGTACAGAAAAGATTTCAAATGAGGAAAAAGTTTTTTTTAAATGTGTAATAACTTGATCCCTGGTTCAAAAAGGCAAGGACAATCAAAGAAAAAGCCAGTGCATAGGCACTTAGACCTAAAAGTACTGGGGCACTGCAAGTCTTTGGTACGGACGTAGTATAAAGTGTAAGTCGGGGAGTGACAGGAGTGTATTAAACAGATACTGGACAAATCACAAAAAGCTTTTAACGCTCTTTGAAGAACACCTGAATGATTTTAAGTCCAGAGGTTGATGTGGTCAAACTGGTAGCATAAAGATAAATGTATCAATACATACGGACATACATAAATATATGCATGAGAAGAACAGGACACAAGTTAATAAGGGGGCACTGTATACGGACAGACTGAAACAGGCAGAGATCTAAAGTAAGTACTTAAGAATATCTTGCAGGGGCACCTGGGTAGGTCATGATCCCAGCATCCTGGGATGGAGCCCCACAATGGGCTCTCTGCTCAGCAGGGAGCCTGCTTCCTCCTCTCTCTGCCTGCCTCTCTGCCTCTTGTGATCTCTGTCACATAGATAAATAAAATCTTAAAAAAAAAAAAAAGAATATCTTGCATTAGACAGGTCTATGTAATTACGGTCTGAATCAGAGAAAGGACAGAGAGGCTGAAGAGGAACTAATCCGAGAGGTGTTAAGGAGATAAGGCCAGAGCATCTGAGTGAGAAATGAAGAGAAAGCACTGAAGATGACTTTCAGGTTTCTGGCTTGGTCAATGTGCCGGGGGTCCCCAAGACTACCCTGGGTTTGGTAATTTGCTAGGACTCAGCATATAGTCATCTTCATAGCTGCGATTATGCTGAAAGGATGCGAAACAAAATCAGAAAAGGGAAAAGGCACATGGAGGCAAAGTCCAGAGGTGTAAGCCTCCTAGAATCGTGGATGTGCTTCAGCACTGAGCTGAGACTGAGACTCAGCACCCACGGTTTTTATTAGGGGCTGGTCACATAGGAATCCTCTGCCAGCACAAACTAAAATTCTACATCTAGCAAGCCAGTAGGTGTTTGGCAATAACTACATTGCTTGTGTAAACTGTTCAGTCATAATAAATTACCCTTATCCATTAGGGAATAGTGGGAACACTCCTAAAATCCATGTTCCCAGATGCCAGCCAAGAGCGAGCCTTGGGAGAAGGTCTGTCTAAGGAGAGCTGTCCCAAGCCCTTCTTTGCTCGTCAATATGGTGGATATTAGTTCATTAACTAAGGTCTATAAACTGAAAAGCAGGTGTCAGATAAACAGGACAAAAAATTATTTCTGTCATATTTAACCTCACCTGATATTCAATGGATATTTGAACATCTTACAGAACTCAGGAGAGAAGCTGGTCTATAAGTAACAATTTAAATTCTATGACAGGAATCAACAAACTATGCCTAGTGGGTCTGATCTGGCCCACCATCTATTTTCACTCAACCTAAGAGCTAAAAATGATTTTGACTTTTACACTTTTAAATGGCTGAAAAATAAATCAAATGAATAATATGTCATGACACAGGAAAAACTGAAATTCAAATTTCAGTTTCCATAAATAAAGTTTCATTGGAGAACAGTCCTATTGATCTGTTTATAGCCTATAGCTGCTAACATGCTAGTAGAAGATAGGAGTTCTGGCCATTTACAGGAAAAATTTGTTGACCCCCTACTCTAGATGATTATAAAACTATTTCAACAGAACTTGCTTTAGAGTGAAAACACAGAGGACAGAACTTATTTGGTAATCTAAGTCTGTATTCATATTTCTTAAGGTAGCAGTCCGAATGAATTGGTTATAAAAATACCTCACGGGGCACCTGGGTGGCTCAGTCAGTAAGCACCTGCCTTCAGCTCAGGTTATGATCCCAGGGTCCTGGGATCAAGCCCCATATCGGGCTCAGCAGGAAGCCTGCTTCTCCCTCCCCGACTTGCCTGCTTGTGTTCTCTCTCACTCGCTATGTCTCTCTGTTAAATAAATAAATAAAATCTTTAAAAAAAATAAAAATAAAAATAAAAATAAAAATACCTCACATCTTTGTTACAAAGCAATGGCTAAAAAGGAGAGAAATTCTTAACAGCTATATATGTTTCTTTGATCATTACCAAAAGACTTATAATCTTGCTCTACCTTTTCTTGCATTGGAGGTCTAAAGCATTTATTTATACCACCCTTGTCCTATCTTTTTAAGATTTTTTTTTTTTTTTTACATATTTTAGAGAGAGAGAGAGTGCATGCACAACCAGGAGGGGGCAGAGGGAAAGAGAGATAGACTCTCAAGCAGACTCCATGCTGAGTGCAGAGCCTGACCAGGGTTCAATCTCACGACCCTGAGATTAAGACCTGAGCTGAAACCAAGAGTTGGGTACTTAACTGAATGTGACACCCAGGCGTCCCCACCCTTGCCATATCTTACTTGCAATCTTTCACTGACCTCATAAAAATCACATTACTAATTGAGTCCTCAATGTTCCTTTTTCCTCTCATTCTATGCTAAGGAATGAACATTGATTTTTTTTTTTTTAAAGACTGAATTGACAAAGAACAACAATTCTTCCTTCAAACCTCTATCTCCTCAGTCAGACTGTAATCATATCCAGAGTTCTTCATTAAAAAGCACAAATCCATCTCCAAAGACTCTCTAATTTTGGTTCTCCCTTTCTCCTAGTTTATTCTCCTAAATACACGGGGGCGACCATTCATTTGTTAACTTCCTAAAATTTCCACAGGGCCAAGGACAAAAATTTATCAAATTTATACAAAACTCTAATTCTATCACTAGCTTCACTGTTTACTATGAATAACATCTTTTCTAGCTCTATTTATTCATTTAACAAATATTTTTTTTTTACCTGAAGCCCTTGGTACATATTGGTGAACAAGGAAGAAAGGATTCCTGCCTTCATGGAGCTTATATTCCAAAAGGAGTGAAATATAGTAAAGAAATAATTCTACAGTTACTTAATTATAAAGGAAGAACTGTACCATTAAAAAATATGAGTGGATCTGATATACTCTCAGCGTGAAGAGTTATCAAAGAAGGCTTCTCTGAGGAAAAAAATCTCCTGGATGAACAGAAGGTATCTTATGTTAATTGAAAAGGTAGAGGAAAGAGTGGTCTAGATGGAAAAAAAAAACCCAGCATGTGCAAAGGTGACCTGGAAAATTAAGCATTCAATGAACTCTTTAAAAATTATCCTTCTGACTACAAAGTGGAGAATGTATTGGAAGGAGGCCAGAACAGAAATAGTGAGATAAATTAACATGCTATGGAAGTAGTCAAGTAGAGGCATTAGTGATTAAAAAGAAGGCAGAACTATGTGTCTAGCATTGTGCTGGACAGGGTGGGAGATATAAAAATGAATTAAAAAATACTTTTTCTTTTTTCTGAAAAAGAAAAAGAAAAGTAGGCAGAACCTCAAAGCTACTCTTAGGATGTAAAAATCTGGACAGGATGTGGGTCCCAACCTAACTGCAAGAAAATTCCACATATAAAATCATAACTTAAAAAATAACTACCAGAGAGCTAAGGTTGCCAGGAAACCAGCTGGCCTGATATATAAGGAAAATAGGCACCCTCAAGGAGATAAGGGTCATGAGCACTGGTTTACATAGAGCAGAGACCTGGAGAAACCAGTTGCCACAGAACTGGGAAAGACGACTGCGTGAAAATTTTTAAACAAACTGTTAACGGTCAAGTGTGAAGCAACCTGACTACAGAACCGGGAAGCTGCTGATGCTCAGAGAGTTTTCAAGCACTTGGCAAGGTCTTTTCCAAGGTCACAAGAAATACTGGGGATAGGACAGGATATGGAAGAAAACTTCCCCCTCAGTAGAGTGGGTCTCGGGGAGGGGAACAGCTGCCCCTGGGGAAAAGGCATAAAACCCTGTCCAGATCTTTTTCTCCTATTTCCCCTAAAAAACAGAAGACTTAAAAGAAGCTTAAATGCTGCCACATCCAAAACACAGGTGAAGCCTCCCTGCAGCTGGGGGAAAGAAACAGAAGAAAACTCCAGAGAAGTGGTGCTGACAGATGACTTAGGAAGCCCCACTGCTGGTAACTAGAACTATGGACACAAGACCAGGGTAAGACTGACCTAAAGCTAAATTAGAACAACAACTGACCTTGGTACCAGAATAGCAAAAGCTGAGTAACAAGGAATAGCAGTACATTGTTGGGAAAGGGTTAACATGAAGTGAGAAATCCTCTCTGAAGCACAGACATATTGGGAAAGTCTTAAGTGGAGGGTGGAACATGAACACTGAGAAAAACCCTCTGCACTGGAAAGACAAAGTCATGTACATGAGGGTGAGCTCATAACGCAGGGAGGGTAACCAAATACGGCTCAACTCCCAACAAGAATGACTTAACCTCAAAAAAGAAAAAAAAAAAAAAAGAATGACTTAACCTCCCACATAAAAGGCCTAGAAAATAAGATCTGCCCATTTCCAGACATAAGTAGTATTTATCTCAATCTCGACTCAGCTAATGTGGTATCTAGCTTTCAATCAGACATTATGATACACAAAGAGCAAGAAAACACCCCACTGCAGGCAGTTAACACAACAGACTTAGATATGACCTGTATAAGAATCAGAGGATTTAAAACAACATCAAGGAATTATTTAGTAATAATTTAAAATGATTAATATGTTTAAGGCTCTACTGGAAAAAATGGATAACATAAATGAACAGAGAATTTGCAAAGAGAAAGATACTAAAATTAAATGGAAATGTTAAATATATAAGGAATAACATGGAGGACATTAGAAGGAAGGGAAAAGTGAAGGGGGGGGGGGATCGGAGTGGAAGAAGAACCATGAGAGACTGTGGACTCCGAGAAACAAACTGAGGATTTTGGGGGGGGGGGGGGATGGGTGAGCCCGGTGATGGGTATTAAGGAGGGCACGGATTGCATGGAGCACTGGGTGTTACATGTAAACAATGAATCTTGGAACACTATATCAAAAACTAATGGTGTACTGTATGGTGACTAACAACATAATAATAAAGGAAATGTTAAATACATACAAACACAAACACACACAATACAGAGATAAAGAAAACCTTCATGGGCTCATTAGCAGACCCGATATAGATAGTGACAGAATAAGTAAGCCTAGAAGTAGGTCAATAGAAATTTTCCAAATTGAACCAAAAGAGAGAGAGAGAGAGAGAGAGGGAGAGAGAGAGAGAGGGAAAAGATGAAAAGAATAAACAGTAATATGGTATCTAAGAGCCATGAGACAATATCAAATGGATTAACATGCATAACCAAAATCCAGTAGAAGAGGGGCAGAATGGCACAGAAGCAATACTTGAAGAGATAATGGCTAAGGATTTTCCAAAAATAATGAAAGAATCAAACCATGGATATAAGTTCAAAGAACCCCAAGTAGAATACGACACACACAAACACACACTTATGCCTAGAGAGACATATGTTCAAACTGCTGAAAAGCAAAGATGAAATCTTGGAGGCAGGGAGAAAATAAGCCTCATTATATACAGAAGACAAATATAAGAATTAAATTACACTTCTTGTGAAAAACTGTAAAAGAAAATTATGGAGTAATATTTATAAAGTATGTCAACTTAGAATTCTGAATACAGTGAAAATATATTCCAAAAAATCAATAATGACCTACCAAAAAAAGAAAAAGACGGGGGGGGGGGAGAGAAGAAACAAATTACCAATATCAGTAATGAAATGAGAAATAATCACTTTGGTCCTTTGGATTGTTTTTTTTTTTTTAAAGATTTTATTTATTTGTAAGAGACAGAGAGAGAGCAGAAGTGGAGGGTCAGAGGGAGAAGCAGACTCCCTGCTTGATGCAGGGAAAACAAGCAATCTAAGGAATATGTATCCTTTCTCTTGTTCCCCTTAAAATCATATTCTAATAGGACTTATTTTTTTTGTTATACTGTATTTATTTAGTAAATATGCAAACACAATTTAAATCATTAATTGACTTTGAATCATTAAGTGAACTAAATTTCCCTTAAAATATAATAACTCTAGGGGCGCCTGGGTGGCTCAGTGGGTTAAGCCTCTGCCTTTGGTTCATGTCAAGATCTCATGGTCCTGGGATCGAAGCCCGCATCGGGCTCTCTGCTCAGTGGGGACCCTGCTTCTTCCTCGCTCTCTGCCTGCCTCTCTGCCTACTTGTGATCTCTCTCTGTCAAATAAATAAATAAAATCTTTAAAAATATATATATATATTTAACTCTAAAACACAAGGTCAGTGTCAGTTCACATCAACAGTAAAATGAACACTTTATTCGGACAAATAACACAACCTCACAAATATAGCAACCATTCCTTCTCTCCACCCCTTTTAAATAAAACTGCCACAGGACTCATCTGTTACTAATTAAATCAAGTTATTATTTTTCTTTTAAAATAGCAACAGTACACACTGGTTGTTATAGCAAACTTAATAATAAAGTAACTGGAGAGTTTTTTAAAAATAAATTTGTATTTCCATTGCAGTAGATGGAATGTGAAATATGTATCCTGTAGTCCAATCAGATGGTTAAACACTAGACATAGCCTTCTAATCATCTGTTTCTGATTGATAAAAGCTCAATCCCAAAAAATAAATTTAGTAATTGTCTCAACATGCAATGCCCTTTCAATTCTGTCTATAAAATGGAATTTGTAGTTAATTAGTACTTTTATTCAATATTTTCTGTAAAGTTTATCAACAATCTATTAGCAAATTTATTTCAGCCTTTAAATAATTCTTTTTCAGTGTTTTTGGAAGCCAACATTTAAAAGTTGCTTACTACTAATCTTGCTAAAAATGTGTGTGTGAGCTTACCATAAAGACATTTTTTTCCCTCCTCTGGAAGCAGAGAAAGAATAGGAAGCCAAATACCTGCAGACGTTTCTTTGAGCAAATTAATGTCTGACTTTCTCCTACTTCATCTGCAAAATTAGCTAAATCTAGATATGTATGTAAGGTCTAGTCAAGCTCTGAAGATTCTTTTTTTTTTTTTTTAAAGATTTTATTTATTTATTTGACACAGAGAGAGAGAGATCACAAGTAGACAGAGAGGTGGGCAGAGAGAGGGAGAAGCAGGCTTCCCGCTGACCAGAGAGTCTGATGTGGGGCTTGATCCCAGGACCCCGAGACTATGACCTAAGCCGAAGGCAGAGGCTTAACCCACTGAGTTACCCAGGTGCCCCAAGCTCTGAAGATTCTATACAATGCCTTTAAATAAAATGCATTTCCTCCCCAGTAAAAGATGAAATGCATACCATTTATAGTAAAAATCTGGCTAATTACATCATTTTTATGACCTTGGATGAATGACCTTTCCTGAACCTCTATTTTTCCTTCTCAATAAAAAGTTAGATTTGATGAGACAATTTATATGGTATCTTTCAAACCTAAGGTCTTACCAGAAAATGATTTTTAATAATAATTTTGAGATCATTTCTGATAGAATGAACAATTTTATTTCCTAAATACAAATTCAATCAAAACATAGTAGACACATGCTGATGGCAAATCAATCTGAATTTTGCAAACCTACTAAAGTGAACTTAATATAAACATGTAAAGGGAAGAAAACACACTTCAACTTATAGCAAAGGGAAGTAATTATTTAGCTACACTCTACTCAACAGTGTGTGTGTGTGTGTGTGTGTGTGTGTGTGTGTGTGTATCACCATCTCATCATATTCTTAAGATAAATGAAAACAAAAAATGTTATTATTCTAAATAAATTCAATCTTAAAACAATATCAGGAATATCGTGAAATTATATACTAGTAATGAAAATGACAGAAACTAAATACCTGTGGTTAAAATAAAATATCATTTATTTCAAGTATCAGAATTCAAGGCACTTATTAGATCTGATAAATGAGTCTCAGATTTTCAAAAAGCATGCTGTGTCATACAATGAGCATAAGGTACTTCCTAGTTCATTTAACTTCAAAAGAAGAAAAAAGAGCAGGCAGAAATACTCTATGTTTAGACTCTCTGAAGGAGAATCCACTTATACCAGTAATACACAGTCATATAATGATCTGTATTAGAATATACTTCTAAAATGTAAAGGTCAATGATCTAACAGTTCTATTTCTAGGAATCTAAGGAATAAATCAGAAATATAGACAACGAGGGGTGGCTGGGTGTCTCTGTGGGTTAAGTGTCTGCCTTATGTTCAGGTCATGATGATCTTAGGGTCCTGGGATAGGCTGCCTGTTCAATTGGGGTGGGGGGTGTCTGCTTCTCCCTCTCCTTTTGCCCCTCCCTCTGCTGATGTATACACACTCTCTCTTTCATTCTCTCAAATGAATAAATAAATAAATAAAATCTTAAAAAAAGAAATATAGACAATGATGCATATACAAATGTGTTCACTCTGGTGTTATTTATGATAGCCGTAATTATAAACAACTTAAATATCTGAAATCAAGTTATGATTAATATATGAACTATTTAGTGTAACAGTTACATCAGATCTTAATGTCAAAAAAAGCAGATAACTTATTCCATCTTTACATTATTTCTGAATTGTATTTTTCAGAAGGATAAATACTATATAATTAACTTGTATTTCTTAAAAACCATTGTATCAACACAATATAAAATGGCAAACAGGAACCTACTATAATAATTCAAACAAGAAAATTAAGAGGGTATAAAGAAAGAGGGCATGAACTAATACAACTGCACTGAGACTAGAAAGAAGGTATAAATTGATGAGACACTAAGAAGGAGAATCAATAGGCTGTGGCTACCAACTGGAATGGTAGGTCAAAGAGGAGAGATTGGTCTAGACTGTAATTCCACACACTAATACCAGAAATGTAGAAGAAAATATAAGGGAAAATAATAAGCCAAATGATTCTGAAGCAGTAGCTTAAATTTAAATTACTTTTTAAATATTATTTTTAATATGGAAAGATTCATCCTATGTAATACATTAGGAAAAAAATTTTATGCAGGTAGTTTCAATTAAGTGGAATACGAACTAATAAGGAATACAGTTCCTAATGAAGCCATTTAAGTGAGTTACTGCTTTTGTAAAATTTTCATTCAGAATTATCTCGGTAGGGGGATAATGTGTTTACTTTTATCAAAACATCCTAACCTGAAAATGGTGAACATGGACTATTTAAATGTAAGTTACCATATCATTTTTATTCTCCATAAAAATGCTGAGTTTCTTCAAGAATGACACAACTAGAATAAGCAGCTCAAAATTGTCCCGATCAAGAGCCTTCACCAGCATGTGAACTATGTTCTTGTTCCTCATCTTCAGTTCTGTACGTGTGTCTTCAGCAAGATTCAGAAGCAAATAAAGAGCAACTGGAAGAGTAAAATGGATGAGAGTTAAATGACTGGCATATTGAATCAACAATTTAATAAATCATTTCTACTCAGCACAGTAATAGATGCAGTTCTAAGAAGATAACATTATTTTGAAAGTTTTAATTTATTATTAATTGTCTCATTAGGAAACATTTGTTATTACTGAGAAATTGATATATATATGTTATATAAAATAAAACTATATATATATATAATTTTCTTATGATGCTGAGAAGGACACAAACCAAATTAAGATAATGATTCTTAACCTCTTAGAGTTTAGAGCTTAATAGTAAGCAAATGGCATTAAAAGTATATGTTAATAAATAATAAAACAGGCAGACAGGGGAAAATAATTTTATACACGTAGAAAACAGGGTAAAACTTCAATAACTAGGAGCTGCTATGTTAAAAAGAATCTAAGACCAAACTAACGGTGACCAGAGGGCAGGTAGGTGGGTGATAGGTTAAATGGGTGATGGGGATTAAGGAGTGCACTTGCAGAGATGAGCACCAGGTATTGTATGGGATTGTTAAATCACTATATTGCACTCCTAAAACTAACACTGTATGTTAACTAACAACAACAAAGGAACTATAATCCAAAATGTATAGTATAGCTAGAACTAGGTATGAGGATACTAAAATCTATTTTACATATTCCAACTGATTTTCTGATAGTTACAACAGAAAACGCCATATGGAATTCAGTAACGCAATATTATACTAGACAAAGTTAAGGCACTCTCTACTAACTCTAAGCAAAATTTCTTTTAGATACCTATAATAAAAATGCTTCTATTCTTGTAAGAAACCCGTATGATTCTTCCCTTTTGACAGTGAGAATTTGTAACATATAATGTTTTCCATTTGCCTTGACTGACAGGAAGTTTCAGAGTAAAGACCTGAAAAGCTTCTGTCAGAATCTGTAGGCTATTATGATCAACACAAACCTATGGCTTTGGTTTACTCATTATTTTAGCATTTCATGTATTCTTATAAACCATATCTATACCTTTATGAAAATAAGAAATATATGCAATAGTTGTAAATACTTAATTTACTTAACAAATATTTGAGCTGTAAAGGTAATTCATACTAATTAGGGCTACTGTACTAATTGATATATAAACATACTAATATAGTCAGGCACTGTACTAATTGATATATGTGCTGCCGAAGCGAGCTGTACTAATTGATATATAAACAGTACACCATTTTATCTTTAAGAAAATTTTAATGGGAAAATATTATAAATTTTATAGATGAGCAACCTCAGATTCAGAGAAGGTAAATAACTTGCCCTACCTAGATAGCAAAAAAGTGATGGAGTTAAATTAAAATTCAAGCCCATCAGAATCCAAAGCTCACATATTTACACTATTACACATGCTGATTTTCCATGCAAGGCATTATTAAAACGTTTTAAAGCTGAATGTTCCTAAGACACAAACTGTTCCAGGCCTTGGACGTTTTTAACCTTCTATGTTAGCTGCACAGAAGCATTGCACAGCATCTCTGGAGCAGCGCAGGAAGCCCTGGCTGGGGTTCTGTGGCAGCTGTGCTCAACCTTAAGATCAACTGACTGGGCTGTTCTCATTAGGAAGTTTTGGCAGGATCATTCTGGTTCCATCTTCCATGCTGCAGGATTGTTCTGACGCCATTTTCTGTGCTGTTTTTCCACAGACAGAAGGTGTCCCCTGTAAATAGTGTGGGATGTGCTATCTTTGATGTACTTCACAAGCATTATTTCCAGCCCTGTGTGTGTACCATGTACTTTTTCTTCTAATTCTCTTATTTTGTTCCGTTTCCAAATTCAAATTCTTAACTGTATATTGAGCAGAACACTAACTAGTTAGGAATCTGAAGAAACATTAAAACAGACATAACTCTTTTCCAGATGTTCTGAAACTTAGGTAGAGACAAGGAAGATATAAAAAAGATTCAAATTAACTTCTAGCAATGGAAACTATAATGAGTGAGATGGGATTATACTATATAGGATTGACAGCAGTTTAGAGATTGGAGAAGAAAAGATTAGTGAAATTGAAGACACGGTCATAGAAACTTTCCAAAATTAAACAAATGGAAAAAAAAGACCAAAAATGTAAAGATTATCAGTGAACTGTAGAATAATTTAAAGTGGCCTAATATACCTGTAATTAAAGTCCCTGAAGAAATAATAAACAATAATTTTCCAATATGACAAATATTATAAACCCATAGTCCTAGTAAGTACAACGAACCTAAGAAGAAACATGAAGAAAACTAAAGCAAGCCATATCATAATCAAACTTGTCAAAACAAATGATAAAGAGATAATCTGAAAACAGCCAGAGAAAAAAGAAATTTTATACAGACAAAAAAAGAAAAAAAGGAAGGATGACAGAAGACTTGTCAGTAAAAACAACGCAAACAGGTCAAGAATGGAAAAACATCTTTGGTATATAGAAAGAAAAGTCACCTTTAAATTCTAAACCAGTGAAAACATTTCAAAATGAAAAAAAAATGTCTTTTTCAAACACACAAAAGATAAAATAATTCATCATCATTAAATCTGTCCTATAAGAATTATTAAAGAAAATCTTTCAGGCACAAAGAAAAACACCAGACAGAAATATGAAGCTACTCAAAATATATCAGTGGGTGTGGTGCAAAAACAATGATTACTGTTATGCTGAAAAGAAAAAAAAAATATCAGTGGAAATAGTAACTTTATTTTTTTAATAATTTAATATCTTTAAAATAAAAATACTTCTTTGTATACCACCTTACACCAGTTAGAATGGCCAAAATTAATGAGACATTAATTACCTAAACAGTAAGTGTTGGAGAGGATGTGGAGAAAGTGGAACCCTCTTACACTGTAGGTGGGAATGAAAGTTGGTACAGCCACTTTGGAAAACAGTGTGGAGATTCCTTAAGAAATTAAAAACAGAGCTACCCTATGGCCCTGCAATTAATTGCACTATTGGGTATTTATCCCAAAGATACAGATGTAGTGAAAAGAAGGGCCATACCCCAATGTTCATAGCAGCAATGGCCATAGTCGCTAACTGTGGAAAGAGCCAAGATGCCCTTCAACAGACGAATGGATAAAGAAGATATGATCCATACATACAATGGAGTATTATGCCTCCATCAGAAAGGATGAATACCCAACTTTTGTATCAGCATGGATGGGATTAGAATAAATTACGCTTAGTGAAATAAGCCAAGCAGAGACAGTCAATTATCATATGGTTTCATTTACTTGTGGAGCATAAGGAATAACACAGAGGACATTAGGAGAAGGAAAGGAAAAGTGAATTGGGGGAAATTGGAGAGGGAGACAAAGCATGAGAGACTGTGGACTCTGAGAAACACACTGATCATTTTGGAGGGGAGGAGAGTAGGGAGTTAGGTGAGCCTGGTGGTGGGTATTAAGGAGGGCATGTATTGCATGGAGCACTGGGTGTGGTGCATAAACAATGAATCTTGGAACACTGAAAAAATAAATAAAATTTTTAAAAAATGTAAATTATATTGTAGGATTTATGTAAGTATATATATGTGTATATATATATACATATGTATAACTAATGTTAATTATAAAAACAGAAAGTTGAGAAGGGAAGAAATGGGAGTAATGGTTCTTATACCACAGATGACGTGGTACAATGTTACCTGAAGCAGACCTAACATATGATAAGTTAAATATGTATACTTGGAGGCAGACAACTTATGATTAATTTAAGATGTATAATATAAATCTTAAAGCAACTGATGGAACAAAAGAGTCATCACGAAGCCAATAATGGAGATAAAACAGACTAAACACAAACAAACAAGAAAACCCTTATCCATAAGAATGCAGACAAGGAGGAAAAAGAGGGGGAAAAATAAATAAAAGCAAGATTTAACTATGTGTTGTATATTAAAAACAATATAAAGAAATAGATTAAAAGTACAAGGATGGACAAATATAAAACATGCTAACACTAGTCACAACAAAGCTGGAGTGTCTATATTAATATAAGGAAAAGTAATTTCAGACAAAAGAATATTACCAGAGATAATGAAGATCATTTCATAATGACAAGAAGGACAAACTAATCAAGAGGACATGACAATCCTATATCTTTCCATCCTTAAGAGTAAAACTTGAAAATTCATGGAGCAAAACCAGACATAGCTGCAGGAAAAATAGTCAAATTCATAAATTCAGTCAAATATTTTAATATTACTCTTTGACTGACTAATAGAACAAGTAGAGAAAACACAAGATGTAAAGACTTGAACACATTAGCAACTAACTTCTCAGTGATATTTATAGAACATTACACAGAACAGTACCAGAATGCACATTCAATTGCGCATACAACATTTGGAACCATATCTTACACCATCAAAGTCTCACTAAATAAAAATTTCAGTTCATAAAAAGTATTTTCTTGGAGAGTGAGGAAGATGGCAGTGGAGTCGAAGGACCCTAGGCTTCTCTCATCTAACTAGATAACCATCAAATAATCCTAAATACCCCAGAAATCAACATGAAAACTGAGAAAACAGACTCCGCAATCAAAGGGAGAGGAGAGGCCACGCTGAGAAGGTAGAAAGTGTAGAAACATGCCTTGGGAGAAACAGACCGTGGGTGCTTCAGAGGGGAGGGAGCCATGGTTGGGGAGAAGGGTGAAAGAGAGAGAAAACAAACTCGGGAACACACACAGAGAATGCTTCCCCAACGCCACTGGCTTGAAAAACAAGAGGAACTGAATTTCCTGAGTTCTTCCACAGTGGAGCTTAAAGCCTGGGGTTTTAAAGGTCAATGGGCTTGGTTGAGTCCTGAGGCCACTACACTACTCCTGGAGAGAAGCAAACACTCCGGGGGCAGGCAGTGTGGAAACAGCAATGTGAAGAACCCTTGGGACACAAAATGGGGAGATTATTTGCTCTTCTCAGAGCATGTTACTGAGAGAAGACATTCACAGAGACACCTCTCTGGGAACAAAGGGACTAGATGGTGCCATTTCCCACCTCAGCCCCTCAGCATAAACAGAGAGCCCCCTGTAGGAAGCAGCACAGTGTCCACACTGGCTAACTTGCATATACCAGGCCCTGTGCTCTGGTGGGACTGCCCATATAAGTCAAGCTTGCCTTAGTCCCAGTGGGGTGGACCCCTCCCACAGAAGTTCAACACAACTTCTGCTCACACCATGTTTCCCAACCAGAGAGTTCTGCAGGGCCTCAGTTCTGGTGGAAGTGGTGATAGATCTCATTTCATAAGCAGACCACATGACACCTAGTTAAAACTTGCCTCATTCAGGTGAGGAACCAAACGCTGCCCACAGCAGGCAAGGAGAGCCTCTGCAGATGACTGGCCTGAAGGACAGAGCAAAACTCCATAGCAAGGCTCATGAAGCACATACCAGAGACACTCCTTGAAGGGCCAGACCCTGGGCACTATATGACCTCTTCATCATAAGGCCATTACTTTCAGGAACAGGAGACATAACTGGGTTTTGTAATATACAGAAGAAGACAGAGACATAGACAAAAATGCCAAGATGGAGGAATTTATCCCAAATGAAAGAGCAAGATAAGACCAAGGCCAGCAATCTAAGTGAAACTTATATAAATAACATGCCATATGAAGACTATAAAGCAACAATCATAAGGATACTCACTGGGCTTGAGGAAAGAATAAAAGACATCAGTGAGACCCTTATCACAGAGGTAAAAGAGTTAAAAAAGAATCAGAGATGAAGGATGCAATAAGATTGGAAACAGGCTTGATGAAACGAAGTGGGCTGAAAGAAGTAGAGGAATGAATTAGTGACATCAAAGACAGAGTAACAGAAAATAATGAAGCTGAAGAAAAGAGAGAAAGAATTATGCAACATGAGAATAGACATAGGGAACTTGTAAGTGACTACATCAAACGTAATAACATTTTTATTATAGGAGTCCCAGAAGAGAGAGAAAAGGGAACAGAAAATTTATTCCAAGAAATAATAGCTGAAAACTTCACCAGTCTGTGGAAGGAAAGAGTCATCCAGACTCAGGAGGCACAGAGAACTCCCATCAAAATCAATAAAAGCAGGCCAACACCAAGACATATTATAATTAAATTTAAACATTAGAGTGATAAAGAAAAAATCTTAAAAACAGCAAGACAAAAGAAGTCTGTACCTTACAAAAGAAGATCCATAAGGGTAGCTGGAGATTTCTCAACAGAAACTTAGCAAGCCAGAGAGAGTGGTATGATATATTCAAAGTGCTGAATGGGAAAAAATCTACAGCTAAGGATACTCTATCCAGAAAGGCTATCATTCAGAATAGAAGGAGAGATAAAGGGTTTCTCAGACAAATAAAATCTAAAGGAGTTCATGGCTACTAAACCAGCCCTGCAAGAAATACTAAAAGGGCCACTTTGAGTGTAAAGGAGAGACCAAAAGTGACAAAGACAAGAAAGGATCAGATGAAACCTCCAAAAACAACGAAAAAACAAATAATAAAATGACAATAAATACATGTATCGTAATTACTTTGAATGTAGATAGAATAAGGCTCCAATCAAAATGCACTGGGTGTCAGAATTGAGATATCTCTATGTTCCCTATAAGAAACTCATTTTAGACCTGCAGACTGAAAGGGAGGGAATGGAGAAAAATGTATCATGCAAATGGGTATCAAAAGAAAGCTAGAGTAGCAATATTTGTATTAGACAAATTAGACTTTAAAACAAAGACTGTAACAAGAGGTAGATAATGTACTATATCATAATAAAGGGGAAAATCCAACAAGCTCTAACAACTGTAAATATTTATGCGCCCAACATGGGAGCACCAAAATACATAAAACATAACAAATACAAAGGAACTGATTGATAACCCAGTAATAATAGGGGATTTTAATATCCCACTTACATCAATGAACATATCATCTAAACAGAAAATCAATAAGGAAACAATGGCTTTGAATGACACACTGGACTAGATGGATTTAACAGATATATTCAGAACACTCTACACTAAAACAGCAGAATACACATTCTTTTCAAGGGCACATGGGGCATTCTCCAGAATAGATCGCATTTTAGATCAGAAATCAGATCTCAACAAATACAAAAAGACTGAGATCATACCAGACACCTTTCTGACCACAACATTATGAAACTAGAAATCAACTACAAGAGAAAAATTGGAAAGACCACAAATATATGGAGGTTAAATAACATGCTACTAAACAATGAATGGGCCAACCAGGAAATCAAAGAAGAAATTAAAAAAAAAACAAACATGGAAACAAATGAAAATGAAAACACAATGATCCAAAAACCACTGGGATGCAGCAAAAGTGGTTATAAGAGGGAAATACATAGCCATACAGGCCTATCCTAAGAAGCAGGAAAATCTCAAATAAACCACTGAACCTTGTACTTAAGGGAGATAGAAGAACAACAAATGAAGTCTAAAGCCAGCAGTGGAAGAAAATAATAAAGAGCGGAACAGAAATAAATGATACAGAAACAAAAAAAGAAACAACAGAGCATATGAATGAAACCAGGAGCTAGTTTTTCGAAAATATTAATAAAATTGATAAACCTCTAGTCAGACTTATCAAAAAGAAGAGAGAAAGGACCTGAATAAATAAAATCACAAATGAGAGACGAGGAATAACAACTAATACCACAGAAATACAAATAATTATAAGAGAATATTATAAAAAACTATAAGCCAACAAACTGGACAACCTGGAAGAAATGGATACATTCCTAGAAACATACAAACTACCAAAACTGAAATAGGAAAATATAGAAAACTTGAACAGATCCATAACCACCAAAAAACCTGAATCAGTAATCAAAAAACTCCTAACTCCAAGGCCAAACGGCAAAGTCTACCAAATATTTAAAGAAGAGTAAATACCTACTCTTCTCAAATTATTCCAAAAAGTAGAAAAAGAAAACTTCCAAATTCATTGTATGAGGTCAGAATTACCGAATACCAAAACCTTACCCTAAGGCCAAAACCAGATAAAGACTCCACTAAAACAGAATTACAGGCCAATGTCCTGTATTGATAAACACGTGCAAAGATTCTTAATAAAATGCTAGCAAACTGAATCCAACAATACATTAAAAAAATCACTCATGACAATCAGGTGGGATTTATTCTTGAGTTGCAAGGGTGGTTCAGTATTTGCAAATCAGTCAACATAATATACTACATTAATAAAAGAAAGGACAAGAACCTTATGTTCCTTTCAATAGATGCAGAAAAAGCATTTGACAAAGTACAACATCCATTCATGATAAAAACCCACAACAAAGCAGGTTTAGAGCAAACATACTTCAACTTAATAAGGGCCATCTATGAAAAACCCAAAGCTAAGATTATCCTCAATGGGAAAAAACTGAGAGCATCTCCTCTATGGTCAGATACAAGACAGGGATGTCCACTCTCACCACTGTTATTTAACACAGCACCAGAAATCCTGGCCACAGCAGTCAGACAACACAAAGAAATAAAATGCACCCAAACTGGCAAGGAAGAAGTACAACTTACACTATTTGCAGACGACACAATACTCTACATAGAACACCCGAAAGACTGCACCCAAACTGCTAAAACACAAATTCAGTGAAGTCACAGGACACAAAATCAATGTACAGAAATCTGTTGTATTTCCATACATCAATAATGAACCAGCAGAAAGAGAAATTAAGGAATCTATCCCATTTATAATTTCACCAAAGGGACACCTGGGTGGCTTGGTCTGTTAAGCATCTGCCTTCGGTTCAGATTGTGATCCCAGGGTCCTGAGTTGGAGTCCACACTGGGCTCCCTGCTCTGCCGGGACCTGTTTCTCCCTCTGCCCGCTCTGCCTGTTCTGCCTGCAGCTCTCCATGCTTCCACTCTCTCTCTGACACTTAAATATAAGATAAAATAAAATTTCACCAAAAGTCATAGACATGAATAAACCTATCCAAAGAGGTGGAAGACCTATACTCTGAAAACTATAAAACACTGATGAAGGAAACTGAAAATGACACAAAGAAATGAAATTTCATGTTCACAGATTGGAAGAACACTTTTTTTTTTTTTAAGATTTTATTTATTTTTGAGAGAGAGAGAGAGGAGGAGGACAGGAACAGGGAGAGGGTCAGAGAGAGAAGCAGACTCCCCACTAAGCAGGAAGCCTGATGCGGGACTCCGATCCCAGGACCCTGGGATCAAGACCTGAGCCGAAGGCAGATGGGTAGCAGACTGAGCAACCCAGGTGCCCAGAACAAACATTGCTAAAATGTTTATAATGCCCAAAGCTATCTACACACTTAATGCAATCCCTATCAAAATACCAACAGCATTTTTCACACAGCTAGAACAATCCTACAATTTGTATAAAATGACAAAAGACTCCGAATAACCAAAGCAACCTTGAGAAAGAAAAGCAAAGCTGGGGCCATCACAATTCTGGACTTAAAGTTATACTACACAATGCTGTAGGGATCAAAACAGCATGGTATTAGCACAAAAATAGACTCATATATCAATAGAACAGAATAGAAAACCCAGAAATGAACCCACAACTATATGTTCAATTAATCTTGGACAAAACAGGAAAGAATATCCAACGGGAAAAAGACAGTATCTTTAACAAATGGTGCTGGGAAAACTAGACAGCAACATGCAAAAGAATGTTTTATTTGTTTTTTGTTTTTTTAACCACTTTGTTACACCCTACACAAAAATATATTAAAAACGGATTAAAGATCTAAATGTGAAACCTGAAACTATAAAAATCCTGAGGAGAACAAGACATTGACCATAACAACTTCCTTCTAGATATGTCTCCTGAGGCAAGGGAAACAAAAACAAAAATAAACTAGTGGGACTTATCAAAATAAAAAGCTTCTGCACAGCAAAGTAACAATCAATAAAATTAAAAGGCAACCTCTGGAATGGGAAAAGATACTTGCAAATGACATTATCTGACAAAGGGTTAGTTTCCAAAATATACAAAGAACTTCTACAACTCAATACACAGAAAACAATAACAATCCAATTAAAAAGTGGGCAGAAGACATGAAGAGACATTTTTTAAAAGAAGACATAGAGATGGCAAACAGATACATGAAAAGATGCTCAACATCACTCATCATCAGGAAAATTTAAATCAAAACTACAATGAGATATCACACCACACCTGTCAGAATGGCTAAAATCAAAATCACAAGAAGCAACAGGTTTTGGCAAGGATGTGGAGAAAGGGGAAGCCTCTTCTTGCACTACTGGTGGGAATGCAGCCACTCTGGACAGTAGTACGGAGGTTCTGTAAAAAGTTAAAAATAAGCTGCCCTATGATCCAGCAACTGCACTACCCAATGAATAAAAAAAACACATTAATTCAAAGAGATATATAGACCCTGATGTTTACAACAGCATTATCTCAGTAGCCAAATTACAGAAACAGCCCAAGTGTCCATCAACTAATGGATAAGGAAAATGTGGAATGTGTATACACACACACACACACACACACACACACACACACACACACACACACACACACAGGAATATTACTTAGCCATCAAAAAGAATGAAATCTTGCCATTGCAACAACATGGATGGAGCCAGAGAGTTTAATGCTACACAAAAGAAGTCAGAAAGATGAATACCATATGATTTCATGCATGAAAAATTTAAGAAACAAAACAAATAAGCAAAGGGAAGAGAGAGAGAGAGAAACCAAGAAACAGACTCTTAACTAAAGAGAACAAACTGATGGTTACCAGAGAGGAGGTAAATGGGAGGATGGGTTAAATAGGTGATAAGGATTAAGGAGTGCACTTTGTGTGATGAGTATCAGGAGACTATGGAATTGTGGAATCACTATATTGTACACCTGACACTAATATTATGCTGTATGGTAACTGAAATTTGAATGAGAAGCATTTTCTCTAACAGTAATGGGATTACATTACTGAGAAATCCCCAAATATTCAGAAATAAAATAACTCCTTTCTAAATAACCTATAGGACAAAGAAGAAATAAAAGATGAATTGAAAGGTGTTTTGAACAGAATAAAAATGAAAATAAAAACATGATATATCATGGCAAACCCAAAAGATTCCACTCCAAAACTGCTAGAACTCATACAGGAATTCAGTAAAGTGTCAGGATATAAAATCAACGCACAGAAATAAGCTGCATTTCTATACACCAACAGCAAGACAGAAGAAAGAGAAGTTAAGGAGTCGATCTCATTTACAATTACACCCAAAACCATAAGATACCTAGGAATAAACCTAACCAAACAGGCAAAGAATCTGTACTCAGAAAACTATAAAGTACGCATGAAAGAAATTGAGGAAGACAGAAAAAAATGGAAAAACGTTCCATGCTCATGGATAGCAAGAACAAATACTGTGGAAATGTCTATGCTACCTAAAGCAATCTACACGTTTAATGCAATCCCTATCAAAATACCAACAACTTTTTTCAAAGAAATGGAACAAATAATCCTAAAATTTACATGGAACCAAAAAAGACCCCGAAGAGTCAGAGGAATGCTGAAAAAGAAAGCCAAAGCTGGTGGCATCACAATTCCAGACTTCAAGCTCTATTACAAAGCTGTAATTATCAAGACAGTATGGTACTGGCACAAAAACAGACACACAGATCAATGGAACAGAATAAGAAGCACATAAATAGACCTTCAACTCTATGGTCAACTAATCTTCGACAAAGCAGGAAAAAATGTCTAGTGGAAAAAAGTTTCTTCAACAAATGGTGTTGGGAAAATTGGACAGCCACATGCAGAAGAATAAAACTGGACCATTTCCTTATACCACACACCAAAAAAGAGACTCCAAGTGGATGAAAGACCTCAATGTGAGAAAGGAATCCATCAAAATCCTTGAGGGGAACACAGGCAGCAACCTCTTCGACCTCAGCCGCAGCAACTTCTTCCTGGGAACATTGCCGGAGGCAAGGAAAGCAAGGGCAAAAATGAACTATTGGGACTTCATCAAGATCAAAAGCTTTTGCACAGCAAAGGAAACAGGCAACAAAACCAAAAGACAACTGACAGAATGGGAGAAGATGTTCGCAAATGACATATCAGATAAAGGGCTAGTAGCTAAAATCTATAAAGAACTTATCAAACTCAACACCCAAAGAACAAATAATCCAATCGAGAAATGGGCAGAGGACATGAACAGACATTTCTGCAAGGAAGATAGCCAGATGGCCAACAGATACATGAAAAAGTGCTCAACATCACTCGGCATCAGGGAAATACAAATCAAAACCACAGTGAGATATCACCTCACACCAGTCAGAATGGCTAAAATTAACAAGTGAGCAAACAACAGATGCTGGTGAGGATGCAGAGAAAGGGGAACCTTCCTACACTGTCAGTGGGAATGCGAGCTGGTGCAGCCACTCTGGAAAACAGTATGGAGGTTCCTGAAAAAATTGAAAATAGAGCTAGCCTACGACCCAGCCATTGCACTACTGGGTATTTACCCTAAAGATACAAATTTTAGTGGTCCAAAGGGGCACATGCACCTGAATGGTCTATAGCAGCAATGTCCACAATTTCCAAACTATGGATAGAACGTAGATGTCCATCAACAGATAAATGGATAAAGAAGATGTGGTGTATATATATACAATGGAATACTATGCAGCCATCAAAAGAAATGAAATCTTGCCATTTGCGATGATGTGGATGGAACTAAAAGGTTTTATGCTGAGCGAAATAAGTCAATCAGAGAAAAACAATTATCATATGATTTATCTGATATGAGGAATTTGAGAGGCAGGGTGGGGGTTTGGGGGGTAGGGAAGGAAAAAATGAAACAAGATGGGATCAGGAGAGAGACAAACCATAAGAGACTCTTAATCTAAGGAAACAAACTGAGAGTTGCTAGGGGGTGGGAGGGGTAGGAATAGGGTGTCTGGGTGATGGACATTGGGAAGGGTATGTGCTACAGTGAGTGCTGTGAAATGTGTAAGCCTGATGATTCACAGACCTGTACCCCTGGGACAAATAATACATTATATGTTAAAAATAATAATAATAAAATAAAATAAATAAATAAAAAATAAAAAATGACCTTGAAACTAACAAAAACTAAACACAACATACCAAAACTTAAAGTACGCAGCAAAAGCAGTATGAGGAGGGATGTGTATAGCCATAAATACTAACATGAAGAAAAAGGAAAAAGAAAAAAAAACTCAAACAACCTAACTTTACATCTGAAAGAACTAGAAAAAGAACAAATGAAGCCCAAAGTAGTTGAATGAAGGAAATCACAAAGATCAAAGCAGAAATAAATGAATTAGAGAAGAGAAAAACAACAGAAAAGATTCAGCAAAACTAAGAGTTGGGGTTTTTAAAAAGATAAAGTTAACAAACTCTTAATGGACTTACAAAGGAAAAAAGAAAAAGGATTGAAATGAAATTACAAATGAAAGAGGAGACATTACAATGAATACAACAGAAATACAAGGGATCTTAAAAGACTAAGATAAACAATTACAAGCCAAGTGGATATCCTAGAAAAAAGAATAAATTTCTAGATACATACAACCTATCAAGACTGAATCATGAAGAAAATCTGAATAGACCAATAATGAGTCAGCAGATTGAATCAATAAGCACAAACCTTGCAAAAAGAAAAGCTAGGACCAGATGGCTTCACAGACTACTCCTACCAAACATTTAAAGAAGAATTAATGCTAATCCTTCTCAAACTCTTCCAAAAAGTTGAAGAGTTACCCTGATTCACAAAGCTAGATAAGGACACTACAAGGAAAAATATAAAACAAAAAACTACAGACCAGTATTGTTGATGAACAGAGATATAATAATTCTCAATAAAATACTAGAAAATTGAATGCACAGCACATTAAAAGTATCACATAGCACAACCAAGAAGGATTTATCCCTGGGATAAATGTATGCTGAACAGATGGTTCAGCATACACAAGTAAAAAAATATGATACATCACATTAATAGAATAAAAGACAAAAATCATATGATCATCTCAATAGATGCAGAAAAAGCATTTGACAAAATTCAACATCCTTTCATATTAAACTCCTAGGGACAGAAAGTAGTTAAATTGAAAATCCTACTACGAACATCATACTGAACAGTGAAAAACTGAAAGCTTTTACTCTAAGATGAGTAGCAAGGCAAGAAATGCTCACTCTGGATACCTTTATTCAATATAATACTGGAAGAACTAGCCAGAGAATTTAGACAAGAACAAGAAATAAAGGCATACAAAACTGGAATGGAAGACATGAAAATGTCTCCTTTTACTAAAGACATAATCTTATATCCTTAAGACTACTAAAACACTATTAGAATATGGACCACATCTTCCTTATCCATATTCAGAATAAATGAATTCAGTAAAGTTTCATGATAAAAAAATCAATATAAAAAATCAGTTGTACTCCTCCCATACACTAATGACTATAAAAGGAAATAAAACAATCTCATTTATTATAGCATCGAAAACAATAATATGCCTAGGAATAAATTTCACCAAAGAAGTGGAGGATCTATACACCAAAAACTGTTAAGACACTAATGAAAGAACTCTGAAGACACAAATAAATGTAAAGATATCCTGGGCTCAAGGATGGGATGAGTTATTATCATTAAAATGTCCATACTACCCAAAGACATCTATAAAGCCATGTTCTCTCTCAAAATTCCAATGTCAAAAAAAATTTCCAATATCAATTTTTCACAGAATTCCAATTTTTCACAGAAATAGAAAAAAATACAAAAATTCACATGAAACAAAAAATGACTCAAAACAGCCAAAGCAGCCTTGAAGAAGTATAAAGCTGAGGCCTTATATTTTGTTTTTACAATATATTATGAAGCTATGGTAATCAAACAGTATGGTGTTTGTATAAAAACAGACATAATAGAACAATGAAACAACTAAGAGCTCAAAATAAACCCACATATAAAGGTCAACTAATACTTGACAAGAGAGCCAAGGATACTCAACAGGGGAAAGGATAGTTTCTTTAAAAAAAAAAAAAGGGGGGTGGGGTGGGGTGGTGGTGTTGGGACAACCGAATACTCACATACAAAAAAAATGAAATTGGACCCCTAATACCACTCACAAAAATGAACTGGACTTCCAAAGGAAAAATTAAAAAGGACTGAAATAAAATCATCCTTAGAATTAAGGACTTGCAAATGTAAAATTCCTAGAAGAAAATAGAGGAAAAAAGTTCCCTGACATCAGTTTTGGCAATGATTTTTTGGGAAATGACACCAAAAGCAAAACCAACAAATGAGTTCTCAACAAATGAGACTACATTAAATTTAAAAAGCTTTTGTACAGCAAAAGAAACAATCAACAAAATGAAAAGGCAACCTACAGGATGGGAGAAAATATCTGTAAATCGTGTATCTGATATAGGGTTAATACCTAAAAGGTGTAAGAAACTCAAACTCAATAGAAAAAAAAAAGAAAAAAAAAAAAAAGATTTAAAAATGGACAAAGGATCTGAATAGACATTTTCCCCAAAGAAGATGTACAAATCACCAATAGGTAAATACAAAAGTGCTCAACATCACTAATCATCAGGGAAATGCAAATCAATACCACAATGACAGATCACCTCATACCTCATAAAGCAGAATGGCTATTATTAAAAAGAGAAGAGATAAACGCTGGCAAGGATGTGGAGTAAAAAGAATGTAAATTGGTAGGAAATTTAAACTGCACTCTTGGTAGGAATGTAAACTGGTGTAGCCACTATGGAAAAGAGTATGGAGGTTTCTCAAAAATTAAAAAAAAAAACTACCATATGATCCAGCAACACCATGTCTGGGTAAAAGGAAATGAAATGATGATCTCAAAGAGATATCTGCATTCCTATGTTCAGTGAGGCATTATTCAGAATAACCGAGACATGAAGCAGCCTAACTGTCCACTGATGGATGAACAGATAAAGACGTGGTACACACACACACACACACACACACCCCTGAAATATTATTCATTAAAAAAAAAAGGAGGATATTCTGCCATTTGTGACAACACAGATGGACCTTGAGGGAATTATTTTAAGTGAACTCAGACAGAGGAAGACAAACACTATATATTCTCACTCAATATGGGGGATCTGAAAATACCGTACTCCTAAACACAGAGTAGACTGATGCTGGGTTGTGGGGGAAAGGGGAAGACCTTGGTCAACAGGTACAGACCTTCAGACATAAAACGAATACGTTTCAGGGATCTAATGTAAACCATGGTAACTACAGTTAACAAAACCATACTGTATATTTCAATGTTGCTATGAGAATAGATACTAAAATCTCTCACCATAAGAACAACAAAATGGTAATTATGTGAGGTGAAGGACATTTTAACTGACCTTACTGCGGTAAACATTTCTGCAACATATGCGTGCACCAGGTCACCGCACTGTGTGTCTCCACCTAGCACAGTGTTATATGTCAATTACACCTCAACACAACCAGAAAAAAATCAATAGTCAACTACAAAGCAGGAGTCGAAGGCACACTTAAAATCCCCACATTATTCTCACTAATGTTCATGAGACTTTGCATCCCCTACAATGATTGTGAAACCATACTACTGAGTTGTTGAGCTCTCAATAAACCTCAGAAAGAAGAAACAAACTTTTATTAATCCACAGAAGGATTTTGAAAAATTTTTTAATGATTTCTAGGAAAACAAGTTAAATAAGATATTAGTACTATTAGAACTAATATTAGTTAATATTAGTGTTCAAGGGGGGCGCCTGGGTGGCTCAGTGGATTAAGCCGCTGCCTTCGGCTCAGGTCATGATCTCAAGGTCCTGGGATCGAGCCCTGCATCGGGCTCTCTGCTCCGCGGGGAGCCTGCTTCCTCCTCTCTCTCTGCCTGCCTCTCTGCCTCTCTCTCTGCCTGCGTCTCTACCTACTTGTGATCTCTCTCTGTCAAATAAATAAATTAAAAAATAAAAATAAAAAAAAAATATTAGTGTTCAAGGGATCAGATTGTCATTGTCAAAAAGGACAAACACTGGATTAAAAAATCCTTTCTGAGGGGTGCCTGGGTAGCTCAGTCATTAAGCGGCTGCCTTTGGCTCAGTCATGATCCCAAGATCTTGGGATCAAGCCTTGCATCAGGATCCCTGCTCAGCGGGAAGCCTGCTTCTCCCTCACCCACTCCCCCCTGCTTGTGTTCCTTCTCTGGCTGTGTATCTCTCTGTTAAATAAATAAATCTTTAAAAACAATCCTTTCTGAGTAAATAAATTGCAAGTATATACACATTTAAGAGCTGATTAGGGCCTTTTTGTGGAAAATAGCAGAACGAAACTTAAAACATTATTACACAAGCTAAAAACAAAAGAATTTACAGCATATTAAAATTTAGAGACTTTTCAATTATTCTGATACTAGTTTTACTGATCTGAAAAAAAACTGAACAAAATTAATGTAGTGTAAGCACTTTGTTGTGTCTCTCATTGCTTAGGAAATCATACCTCGTAAGAGTTGTTCCTGTTTTACCACAAGCCCCTGGTACTTTTTAAAGGTTTTTTCATAATCTTTTCTCAAGGTTTGGTTTTCAGGGTCTTCATCAAGTAAGCAACTTAAGTTAAGGATCATCCATACTCACTGAAGCAAAGAAAACCTACTGAAAAATACTATGAAGAATACTACTATTATATTTTATGTGCAGTATTATCTAGCTATTTTCTCTAACCAATCATTTAAAACTCAAATATTCATCTTTGCACAATAACTGTTAGAACTTCTGAACCAAGGGCTCAAAGATATGCTTGGAGACCTTGGGTGAACACATGTTTGGGTTGTTACCAAATACCTGAATCCACAGGAATTTTATGAAAATATCTTACAAATACATACAAGTCTCTTTCAACATATTAACAAGTGGATCCATGAACCAAAAGGATTACTGCGTTAGAGAGTGTTTTAGTTAATAAGAATACTAAATTCCACCTCAGACATATGCCCAGAATATTCAAAGAATGTTGATCAGATCTAAAGCTCTTTCGTACCCTCTTAAAGACTCAACAGCAAAAGACAAATATCCCGAAGTTAGAGGTCAACAAAAATTTTAAATTACATCTTATGGCCCCAAATAATCCCCTGGACACCTGTAAAAATAATCAATTATTTCAGTGCGACTTCAGGATCCCCAAGCACTTAAAAACTTCCTCCTTGTTGACTGCTGCTTGTGTCAAAACACAAGGACTCTCCTGCAATTCAGTATGTCTCATAATCCACGATATGTCATAATTTAATTGAAGCATTTTTTTCCATTCTTAGTGATTCATGAATAATGATGCCTCTTAACAATCAACGGTAGCTGATACCTGTAGGAATACGATATGTCCTAAAATATCAGTTCCTGTCACCGAACAATCACAAAATATAAATTAATGATTGCTAAAAGTTCCATTAGTAGTTTTCTCCATACCCTACCTATTTAATGAATTTTGGGTATATTTAGGAGACTTGTGATTCCAAAAATGATCTAAAGTCTCCAGGATTATTGAACTGTCCACAGAGTTTAATTCAACACCAATCTAGAAGTCCAAAGCTCATAGCACAAATAGAAAATTTCTATACCTTGAAAGATCCTAACTAAGAAAGGTCAAAGCTGTGTGAGTATTAGGGTACACTTTCAGATTATCATGAGGATTCCATGATGGAGAGGCAAGAAACATGATACTCTGCACAGCAGGAATACTATTCTTACTTTTTTAAAGAGATCAATAAATATGGGGTTCAAAGGAAAATTACCAGTATGGTTGTTGAATAAGCCTTTTGAAAAAGCAAGGGCCTTCGATCTAGAAAAATTAACTGTAGAAGCAATATGATGAATATGTTCAAATACAAGAAATGTGATGTTTAAGAGACTCCCCTTAAGTCTCTATTGCTTTAGCATGCAAGATCAGATTGAAGGGACAGAAGTTATTGACAAGAGGATTTTAGTACACTAAAGCAAATAACATGAGTAATAAATAGGCTATCAAACCATAGAATGAACTAAATCGAAAAGCAGTGACATTGTCAAAGAAGAGAGTAAATAACCAATTTGTAAGGGAAGCTACAGAAAAGATTCCTGTATTGAAGGATAGGTTAAAATAGATCATTTTTTAAGATTCTTTTCCTTGGTTCCATCATTGTGCAGGCCTCTCAAATGTGTATGTGTTAAGAAGTTTTGTACTTACTTATTAGCAAAATAGAATTTAAAACTCTGTTCACCAAATTCATACCCATTCCAATCAAAGTCACCTTATGACATAGACAGAACTACATAAACAACAGTGGTGAGCCAGACATCAGCTAACCAAAGGACCTTAGGGACATAATGCTACAGCCACTTAGAGACTCACCAGTTCAATCACCTAGGACCACTATTATCTGCTCCTTCTATCTTATCAACCGAACAAAGAGATAAAAAACATACGCCAAACTATATTCATTCTGATAGTCTCACTCTTCATCTTAACCTTCAACACTCTTTTATTTTTCCAAATAATGTAAACGGCAAGAAAACCCCCAAACTATCCCACCCATCCAAAGCTCACAGCAACAATACTGGGGTGAAATGCCACTCTAAAAGGATATCAGCCTTCTTCTTCTTAGAGAGTTCTTCTTGCCACAGCTCATGTCTTTTTAATTCATGATCAATGATATTCATACAGAGAGCTCCAATTTTATAGTGAGTGATAAGTCCATGAAACTGAGAAAAGCTTTAAAGAAGAGATTTTAGTTATGTATTTGAAGCAATGTTTTTTACATTCAGGAAAGTTATTTTGGATAAACACTTGAACATTGGTACAATTAATGTAGAACATAAATGGGATATATATATTTCAATAAATGAATATATCCAAGGTATACTATGAAGACCTGAAATTATAAGATTACTTTATATATATTACCCTTACCTGAAATAAAATTATTTTTAAGTTAGAAATGAAATAAAGTGCATTTTTTGTAGTCAACCACCATTTTAACTATGCAGATACTCTCAAAGTTTCAGACTGCTGTAAAATAAAACTAATAATGCAACAATACTAATATTAAATAAAATAGATTACCAGAGAGTAAGCCAGTAAAAAATTAGCAATCAGGTTTTTACATATGTTTCCTACACAATTCATTCATACATGTATTTATTCAATAAATACCTATCTGTTAATGCTGGCACATTTTTAGAATAGAGGCAATTCTCTGGAGATTGGCTAGAAACTTTTCACAATATCTCAATAAACATCTTTCTAGAGAATATATGTATATAAATAGCATATATGGATACATAGCAGTTATACATACATGTACACATACATATATATACATGTACAAATATATATACACACATATACATATATACACTGGCACTTACTCTGGGTCATGCTTTACTCTAAAAATTATCCAAAAATAGTATTATTACTGTCCAGTTTACAGATAAGGAAATTGAGGCACAGAATTAGGTAATCAAGAACACACAGGCAGTAAACAGCAGTACTTGGATTCAAATTCACTCTATTTCCAGAGTTCATACTCTCAAATTCTAAACCAATTTACTATCCTATTCTGTGTGTATCCATGTACATGCATGGGTCAGTATAGACTGAATGAAGGACAGAACAATGGAGAGGACAGAGAAAGGGAAAGAGTGTAAGAGTTCAGAGGCAGGGCATGGGTAGACACACAGGAAGACTGAGCAAACCCATAATCCACAATCCAAACCACTGACAGAGTGAAACACAGATAGACTTCTATTTCTATTTCCTTATTTTTATACTTACCTGGAAAAGCAAAAAAAGATGTAAATTATATTTGTAGCTAACTCAACACTTTGTTTCCAATCTTCTCTTAGGACTCTTGCTAACGCACCAAGGGCAGTTTCTAAAGAAAAAAGGAACATGCAAAAATGATCAATCGCCTTGCCTGTGGTATAAAGGGTTATTGGTTTTAAATGTCTACTCATTAATAAATAACAAAGCTAAGATAGAACTGGGACAAAAAAGGAGGATGCTTCTTTCCAACACAGAAAACTGTTTTTAAAACTGAAATACAACTTTTACTTAGAAACCCATATCTATGATTTAGATAAAGTAACATAATAAGGACATTATGGGTGACAAAATAACAAAAAGACCATTTCTTTCTTGTTTGTATTTCCACTTGTAATCTTGCTACTGCAGTGACATTTTTTGTTTGTTTTTTTAAATCTGATTTAATGTGTTTGTGAAGAAGGAAAAAACTAGAATGAGCCTAAAAAAAAATGAGAAATTTAGCAGGCTAAAACTAGCTCCACTGAAGCAAATTAATAACCAGCTAAAGCAGGAGGAGTCAAGATGGCGGAGAAGTAGCAGGCTGAAACTACATCAGGTAGCAGGAGATCAGCTCGATAGCTTATCTAAACATTGCAAACACCTACAAATCCAATGGGAGATCGAAGAGAAGAAGAACAGCAACTCTAGAAACAGAAAATCAACCACTTTCTGAAAGGTAGGACTGGCGGAGAAGTGAATCTAAAATGACGGGAAGATAGCCCGCGGGGGGAGGGGCCGGCTCCCGGCAAGCGGCGGAGGAACGGAGCACAAAATCAGGACTTTTAAAAGTCTGTTCCACTGAGGGACATTGCTCCAGAGGCTAACCCAGGGTGAAGCCCACGCGGGGTCAGCGTGGCCGCAGGTCCCGCAGGGTCACAGAAGGATCGGGGATGTCAGAGTGTCGCAGAGCTCGCAGGTATTAGAACGGAGAAGCCGGCTTCAGAGACAGAGCCGAGGACTGAACTCTCAGCTCGGGGTTACCTTGAACTGGTCGCGGGCTGGGTGAGCTCGGAGCGCGGCTAGAGGCTGGGGATACGGGAGTGATTGGGTGCTGTCCTCTGGGGGCGCACTGAGGAGTGGGGCCCCAGGCTCACGGCTCCTCCGGGCCGGAGACTGGGAGGCCGCCATTTTCATTCCCGTCCTCCGGAACTCCACGGAAAGCGTTCAGGGAACAGAAGCTCCCAAAAGCGAACCCGAGCCGATTACTTAGTCCGGCCGCCAGTAAGGGCGGGGCAATCCCGCCTCGGGCAAAACACTTGAGAGTCACTACAACAGGCCCCTCCCCCAGAAGATCAACAAAATATCCAGCCAGGACGAAGTTCATCTATCAAGGAAAGTAGGTTCAACTCCTAAGAAAGCAGTGCAATTCCAGAGGAGGAGAAAGCAAAGCACGGAACTCATGGCTTTCTCCCCATGATTCTTTAGTCTTGCGGCTACTTCAATTTTTTTTTTCTTTTTTCTTTTTTCAATTTTTTTTCTTTTTTCTTCTTCTGCTAAATTTTTTAAAACTTTTACCCTTTTCTTTTTTAATGTTTTTTGACTAGTTTATCTAAATATATATATTTTTTCTTTCTTTGTTATATTTTTTTCTTTATTTGTTTTATTTTTTAAATTTTTTTCTTTTTTTTTTCTGAACCTCTTTTTATCCCCTTTCTCCCCCCCACAATTTGGGGTCTCTTCCCATTTGGTTACAGCGCATTTTTCTGGGGTCTTTGCCACCCTTTTAGTATTTTATTTGCTCCTTCATATCCTCTTATCTGGACAAAATGACAAGGCGGAAAAAATCACCACAAACAAAAGAACAAGAGACAGTACCGAAGGCTAGGGACCTAATCAACACAGACATTGGTAATATGTCAGATCAAGAGTTCAGAATGACGATTCTGAACATTCTAGCTGAGCTCGAAAAAGGCATGGAAGATATTAGAGAAACCCTCTCTGGAGATATTAAAGCCCTTTCTGGAGAAATTAAAGAACTAAAATCTAACCAAGTTGAAATCAAAAAAGCTATTAATGAGGTGCAATCAAAAATGGAGGCTCTCACTGCTAGCATAAATGAGGCAGAAGAAAGAATTAGTGATATAGAAGACCAAATGACAGAGAATAAAGAAGCCGAACAAAAGAGGGACAAACAGCTACTGGACCATGAGGGGAGAATTCGAGAGGTAAGTGACACCATAAGACGAAACAACATTAGAATAATTGGGATTCCAGAAGAAGAAGAAACAGAGAGGGGAGCAGAAGGTCTATTGGAAAGAATTATTGGAGAGAATTTCCCTAATATGGCAAAGGGAACAAGCATCAAAATCCAGGAGATGCAGAGAACCCCCCTCAAAGTCAACAAGAATAGGTCCACACCCCGTCACCTAATAGTAAAATTTACAAGTCTTAGTGACAAAGAGAAAATCCTGAAAGCAGCCCGAGAAAAGACGTCTGTAACATACAATGGTAAAAATATTAGATTGGCAGCAGACTTATCCACAGAGACCTGGCAGGCCAGGAAGAGCTGGCATGATATATTCAGAGCACTAAACGAGAAAAACATGCAGCCAAGAATACTCTATCCAGCTAGGCTATCATTGAAAATAGAAGGAGAGATAAAAAGCTTCCAGGACAAACAAAAACTGAAAGAATTTGCATACACCAAACCAGCTCTACAGGAAATATTGAAAGGGGTCCTCTAAGCAAAGAGAGAGCCTTAAAGTAGTAGATCAGAAAGGTACAGAGACAATATACAGTAACAGTCACCTTACAGGCTAATAATGGCACTAAATTCATATCTCTCAATAGTTACCCTGAATGTTAATGGGCTAAATACCCCAATCAAAAGACACAGGTTATCAGAATGGATAAAAAAACAAAACCCATCAGTATGTTGCCTACAAGAAACTCATTTTAGACGCGAAGACACCTCCAGATTTAAAGTGAGTGGGTGGAAAACAATTTACCATGCTAATGGGCATCAGAAGAAAGCTGGGGTGGCAATCCTTATATCAGATCAATTAGATTTTAAGCCAAAGACTATAATAAGAGATGAGGAAGGACACTATATCCTACTCAAAGGGTCTGTCCAACAAGAAGATCTAACAATTTTAAATATCTACGCCCCTAACGTGGGAGCAGCCAACTATATCAACCAATTAATAACAAAATCAAAGAAACACATCAATAATAATACAATAATAGTAGGGGACTTTAACACTCCCCTCACTGAAATGGACAGATCATCCAAGCAAAAGATTAACAAGGAAATAAAGGCCTTAAATGACACACTGGACCAGATGGACATCACAGATATATTCAGAACATTTCATCCCAAAGCAACAGAATACACATTCTTCTCTAGTGCACATGGAACCTTCTCCAGAATAGATCACATCCTGGGTCACAAATCAGGTCTCAACCGGTATCAAAAGATTGGGATCATTCCCTGCATATTTTCAGACCACAATGCTCTGAAGCTAGACCTCAATCACAAGAGGAAAGCTGGAAAGAACCCAAATACATGGAGCTAAACAGCATCCTTCTAAAGAATGAATGGGTCAACCAGGAAATTAAAGAAGAACTGAAAAAATTCATGGAAACAAATGATAATGAAAACACAACTGTTCAAAATCTGTGGGACACAGCAAAGGCAGTCCTGAGAGGAAAATATATAGCGGTACAATCCTTTCTCAAGAAACAAGAAAGGTCTCAAGTACACAACCTAACCCTACACGTAAAGGAGCTGGAGAAAGAACAAGAAAGAAACCCTAAACCCAGCAGGAGAAGAGAAATCATAAAGATCAGAGCAGAAATCGATGAAATAGAAACCAAAAAAACAATAGAAAAAATCAATGAAACTAGGAGCTATAAGATTGATAAACCCCTGGCCAGACTCATCAAAAGAAAAGAGAAAGGACCCAAATAAATAAAATCACGAATGAAAGAGGAGAGATCACAACTAACACCAAAGAAATACAGACAATTATAAGAACATACTATGAGCAACTCTACGCCAACAAATTGGCCAATCTGGAAGAAATGGATGCATTCCTAGAGACATATAAACTACCACAACTGAACCAGGAAGAAATAGAAAACCTGAACAGGCCCATAACCAGTAAGGAGATTGAAACAGTCATCAAAAATCTCCAAACAAACAAAAGCCCAGGGCCAGACGGCTTCCCAGGGGAATTCTACCAAACATTTAAAGAAGAACTCATTCCTATTCTCCTGAAACTGTTCCAAAAAATAGAAATGGAAGGAAAACTTCCAAACTCATTCTATGAGGCCAGCATCACCTTGATCCCAAAACCAGACAAGGATCCCACCAAAAAAGAGAACTACAGACCAATATCCTTGATGAACACAGACGCAAAAATTCTCGCCAAAATACTAGCCAATAGGATTCAACAGTACATTAAGAGGATTATTCACCACGATCAAGTGGGATTTATTCCAGGGCTGCAGGGTTGGTTCAACATCCGCAAATCAATCAATGTGATACATCACATTAATAAAAGAAAGAACAAGAACCATATGATACTCTCAATAGATGCTGAAAAAGCATTTGACAAAGTACAGCATCCCTTCCTGATCAAAACTCTTCAAAGTGTAGGGATAGAGGGCACATACCTCAATATTATCAAAGCCATCTATGAAAAACCCACCGCAAATATCATTCTCAATGGAGAAAAACTGAAAGCTTTTCCGCTAAGGTCAGGAACACGGCAGGGATGTCCATTATCACCACTGCTATTCAACATAGTACTAGAAGTCCTAGCCTCAGCAATCAGACAACAAAAAGAAATTAAAGGCATCCAAATTGGTAAAGAAGAAGTCAAACTATCACTCTTCGCAGATGATATGATACTATATGTGGAAAACCCCAAAGACTCCACTCCAAAACTGCTAGAACTTGTATAGGAATTCAGTAAAGTGTCAGGATATAAAATCAATGCACAGAAATCAGTTGCATTTCTGTACACCAACAACAAGACAGAAGAAAGAGAAATTAAGGAGTCAATCCCATTTACAATTGCACCCAAAACTATAAGATACCTAGGAATAAACCTAACCAAAGAGGCTAAGAATCTATACACAGAAAATTATAAAGTACTCATGAAAGAAATTGAGAAAGACACAAAGAAATGGAAAAATGTTCCATGCTCCTGGATTGGAAGAATAAATATTGTGAAAATGTCTATGCTACCTAAAGCAATCTACACATTTAATGCAATCCCTATCAAAATACCATCCATTTTTTTCAAAGAAATGGAACAAATAATCCTAAAATTTATATGGAACCAGAAAAGACCTCGAATAGCCAAAGGAATATTGAAAAAGAAAGCCAAAGTTGGTGGCATCACAATTCCGGACTTCAAGCTCTATTACAAAGCTGTCATCATCAAGACAACATGGTACTGGCACAAAAACAGACACATAGATCAGTGGAACAGAATAGAGAGCCCAGAAATCGACCCTCAACTCTATGGTCAACTAATCTTTGACAAAGCAGGAAAGAATGTCCAATGGAAAAAAGACAGCCTCTTCAATAAATGGTGCTGGGAAAATTGGACAGCCACATGCAGAAAAATGAAATTGGACCACTTCCTTACACCACACACGAAAATAGACTCCAAATGGATGAAGGACCTCAATGTGAGAAAAGAATCCATCAAAATCCTTGAGGAGAATGCAGGCAGCAACCTCTTCGACCTCAGCCATAGCAACATCTTCCTAGGAACAATGGCAAAGGCAAGGGAAGCAAGGGCAAAAATGAACTATTGGGATTTCATCAAGATCAAAAGCTTTTGCACAGCAAAGGAAACAGTTAACAAAACCAAAAGACAACTGACAGAATGGGGAAGATATTTGCAAACGACATATCAGATAAAGGGCTAGTATCCAAAATCTATAAGGAACTTAGCAAACTCAACACCCAAAGAACAAACAATCCAATCAAGAAATGGGCAGAGGACATGAACAGACATTTCTGCAAAGAAGACATCCAGATGGCCAACAGACACATGAAAAAGTGCTCCACGTCACTCGGCATCAGGGAAATACAAATCAAAACCACAATGAGATATCACCTCACACCAGTCAGAATGGCTAAAATTAACAAGTCAGGAAATGACAGATGCTGGCGAGGATGCGGAGAAAGGGGAACCCTCCTCCACTGTTGGTGGGAATGCAAGCTGGTGCAACCACTCTGGAAAACAGCATGGAGGTTCCTCAAAATGTTGAAAATAGAACTACCCTATGACCCAGCAATTGCACTACTGGGTATTTACCCTAAAGATACAGACGTAGTGATCCGAAGGGGCACGTGTACCCGAATGTTTATAGCAGCAATGTCTACAATAGCCAAACTATGGAAAGAACCTAGATGTCCATCAACAGATGAATGGATAAAGAAGATGTGGTATATATACACAATGGAATACTATGCAGCCATCAAAAGAAATGAAATCTTGCCATTTGCGACGACGTGGATGGAACTAGAGAGTATCATGCTTAGTGAAATAAGTCAATCGGAGAAAGACAACTATCATATGATCTCCCTGATATGAGGACATGGAGAAGCAACATGGGGGGTTAGGGGGATAGGAGAAGAATAAATGAAACAAGATGGGATTGGGAGGGAGACAAACCATAAGTGACTCTTAATCTCACAAAACAAACTGGGGGTTGCTGGGGGGAGGTGGGATTGGGAGAGGGGGAGGGGGCTATGGACATTGGGGAGGGGAGGCGAACCATAAGAGACTATGGACTCTGAAAAACAACCTGAGGGTTTTGAAGGGTCAGGGGTGGGAGATTGGGGGAACAGGTGGTGGGTAATAGGGAGGGCACGTTTTGCATGGAGCACTGGGTGTTGTGCAAAAACAATGAATACTGTTATGCTGAAAAAAATAAATAAAATGGGGAAAAAAAATAACCAGCTAAAGCTTATACACACAAAAATAAATCTATTTTAGTGTTATGTTAAATTAATGCCAACAGGCGTAAATAAAACAAATCTTTTCCACAAAATTAGCTTCAGGGTAGAATAAACATCTCTGCTAGATTTTTATCTTTAGAAGGGGAAAAACTTAATGAACTGATTAATGAGAATTACCATCTATTAAGTAAACATAAAGCAACGAGACCAGTTTCAAATTAGAATTGTTATATGGCTTACCAAATCTTAAAATATTAAAGCATTAAAGGAAATATCTGTGTGTTATACAGAGATCATAATTCAACTTTCTATAATAGGCACTCAGAATCTACTGTACTTCATGGACTGAGTTATTAGTATTTGTTATGGTAATGAAAGTGTTCAACTTGTTTGTGCTCTTGGCCAGATTATGAAACAAGTATCATTAATCTACTTAGTGAGACATTTTTCAAACTAGAAAACATCTATAATTTCATAATGTTATTTATACTCACAATGCAGAGTACTGGTATACCATATGATCTGAACAAAACTTCTGGAGTGAAGTAAATAGGTAGGCAATATACATTAACATGTAAAGGCCCCACAAAGTTTTACTTAATAATCTAGTTAACTCTATTTATCCAGCATTACTATTTCACCACTATAATCCAGGGGGAACAGTATTTCTTAGAATATACAGTTGGCCCTTGAACACACTGGCTTGAACTGTGTGGGTCCATTTATATGGGGATTTTTAAAAATAAATATGTATTTTATATTATGATTGAAAAGTAAGGTAGAAGTTGCCAAATGACTAGAAGGGCAGGCAAAGGAGAGATGCAGTGAAGCCTGAAATAGTAGGGCTCTTGCGTACTCCTGGCACTTCTCACCCTACTCACTATCACTGAGGTCTTGAACTGAGAGATGCAAAGGAACCAGCTCTGGGGAGAGATTCTCACCGCAGTGGTGGGGCAGGGCCAGTCATGGGCCAAAATTGGCCAAGGACCACAGAATAACCTGCCTGTCCCTGACACACCACCCCCCACTCCTCCCCCAAGGTAAGAGGTCCAGAACACTGGAGCCAAGGGCACCAAGTGGGAACCTAGCATGTAGAATGGACAGCAGGGGTGCTGTCCATGGTGCTGAAAGCTCTCCAAAGTGAGGAGCTAACACATCCAGGGAACTGGCAGTTCACCACTTGACAGCATCTCCTATAAGCAGAAACTGCATTAGAACTTCATAAAGGGGGTCTGATGGAGCAAGCAGTCTAGAGAGACAGGTAAAGGTATTCTTCCTTCCCTTTAATTATAATTAAAATTCCATTATAATTTTTAGAGTGTATAGATAAAGTGATCTCAAAAATCTCAAAATAATATATTAAAAAATGTACAAGACCAGTAACACCTATTTTGAAAAAATCGATAAATTGGAACACTTCTCCTACCTATTCTAAAACTCTATTCAAAATACAAAACAAAACATCACATGCACATTATCAAATAGATCAAAAGAAAAGAAAAGAAAGCATTAAAATGTATCTATGAAAGTATCAGAACAGTACATGGCACAGAATAAGCTTTCAAGAAATATCCATTGCATAACAGAATGGCAGGCATTTAACAGAAAAGGCATTTCAAATCTTTGGAGGAAGGAGGAGTTATTCACTAAGTAGGTTGGAATAACTGGCCATTGAACATGCAGAAAACTTACACCGCTACCTCTTACTTTCAACAAAAATGAATTCCAGAACCAAGTATTTCTGAAACAACCAATGTAAAGACCTCCAAACATCACTCCTCCACAAGTGAATTAAAACACTGGTAAAAAGTGACTAACTTTTTTAGAACCCTGGAAATTAACTACATTTTGCAACAGTTAAGAAATATGGCTGAACCTTAGTAAGAGCAGTAAAAACTCTGTTTCAACTTGCCCTAATTCTATCCCCTCTGAGTAACTTTGTGGAAGCCTTGGAAACCAACAGCACTGCAATTTTAATATCTGTGAAAAAGAGCACCAAAGCAGCAACTGGAAGAGGCAGAACAATTTGGCACTCCTGAAAACCCCTACTCCAGTGAGCTGTCACTATGTGACCTATCTGGATATCTGCTGGAAAGCTCCATTCTCAGGGTTTGCATTTATTCTACCTGACTCAGAAATTGCTTTGTACAGGTTTATACCCAGGGCATTTGTGGAAAACCACTAATGGCAACATTGTAACTGCATGTGGTAGCCTTGCCAGTTGGGGTTAACAAGAGTCTGACCAAAACACCTTAAAAGGAAAAACCAGGGGAATGAGATATTCACAAGGTCTTTGAAAAGCTCCAATAAATTCCTGGGAAACTAGAAGGTCATATACATGTGCAGGTATGTGCTGATACCTGGGAAAGACCTAAGAAAGACCTACTCTCTCATCTCTGGCCAACCCAGGCAATGGACAAGCATGAATTAAACTCTAAGGGCTTGAGAGTTCCTGGCAGGCTCCATCAGTACAGCATGAGACTCTTGATCTCAGGGTCATGAGTTCGAGCCCCACCCTAGGTGTAGAGATTAACTAAATAAGTAAAAAAAAGTTTTAAAAAAAGTAAAGGCTAAGGTCTTGTAAACTATCTGCTTAAATACTGAAGACATGCTCCAACAGACACACAGACACAGCCCCTCAGCAAATGCTGGGACACTTAGGGCCAGGCATTTAAAAAACCTCTATCCAGGGGTGCCTGGGTGGCTCAGTGGGTTAAAGCCTCTGCCTTCAGCTCAGGTCATGATCCCAGGGTCCTGGATCGAGACCCACATTGGGCTCTCTGCTCCACAGGGAGCTTGCTTCCTCCTCTCTCTCTGCCTGCCTCTCTGCCTACTTGTGATCTCTGTCTGTCAAATAAATAAATAAAAATCTAAAATAAAATAAACCTCTATCCAATCATTAGTTAACACTAAACTAACTGAGCTAGAAAGCTCCAGTGGCAGCACAAAGAATACAGACTTTTCAGAATTAACCCAAGAAACTCATTAAACCAACAGTAAATATAACATGCTCTAAAGGGAGTGCCCCAAAGTACTTCAACACAATTAAAAACTAAAAGATATGTGAGAAAACAGGATGCTATGTCCTGTACTCAGTAAACATTGGAGTCAATAGGAATTGTCCATGAGGAAGCTTGGATGTTGAATTCATGAGACAAAGACTTTAAACTAGCTATTGTAAATATATTCAATGAACTAAAGAAGACTATCAAAAGATTTAAAGAAATGTATGGGAAGGTAGGAGAATGATGTCTCATCAAACAAATAATATCAATAAGGAGATACAAATCACAAAATATGAACCAAATGAAAATTCTGGAGTTATAAAGTACATCTGAAATGAAAAGTTTGTCAGAAGGTCTTAATAGCAGATGTGAACTAGAAAAAGAAAGAATTGACAAATTAAAAGGCAGGCCAATTATGATTATCCAGTCTAAGACACTGAAAGAAAAAATAATGAAAAATAAATAGAGACTCAAAGACATATCGGGCACCAAACAATCATACTAACATGGAGTCCCAAAAGGAAAGGAGAGAGAAAAAGGAGCTTAATGAATATTTAACAAAATCATGCTCAAAATTTCCCAAGATTGATGAAAAACATGAATCTGCAGATCCAAGGAGTTCCATGAACTCCAAGTAAGACAAACTAAAAAAAACCTAAACACATCGTCATCACACTGGTAAAAGCCAAAGGCGAAGAAAATGTTGAAAGCAGCAAGAAGAAAGCAGCTCAATAGTTACACAGAATCCTTAGTAAGATTAACAGCCAATTTCATATCAGAAACCATGGAGACATGAAGACAATGGGGTGGTATAGTCAAAGTACTTGAAGAAAAAGAGAGTCAAATAAGAATTCTACATCCAGCAAAACTACCACTCAAATACCAAGGAAAAATTAAGTCATTCCTATTCCTAGGTAAACAAAAATTTAAATAATTTGCTGATATTAAACCTTCCCTATGAGAAATACTAAAGGGAATCCTTCAGACTTAAATGAAAAAATACCAGAGAAGAACTTAAATCCACACAAAGAAATAAAAAGCACTGTAAATATAACTATATTAATAAAAAGACAGTATAAACATATTTCTGATTGTATCCTTCTGTCTGATTAAAAAACTCATACATTAATAATCATATTACTGTGCTGATAGGCAAATAATGCATAATGATGTACCTTGTATTACTATAATAGTACAAAGGAGTGGAGAGGGAATACAGGTATATTGGAGCAAAGTTTTTACATACTATTCAAGTTAAATTACTATTAATTTGAACTAGATTATTTTAATTTAAGATGGTAACTGTAATTCCAGGGCAAACACTCAGAAAAGAATTCAGGAAAACATAATAAAAGAACAGCAAAAGGATTAAAATGATATACTAAAAAAATGCCCATTTTACATAAAAGAAGGCAGTAATAAGGGGCTATAGAAACAAAAATGATAAAAGATACAGAAAACAAATACAAAGTGTTAAATAACAAGCTCACTTTATGAATAATTACATTAATGGTAAATAGACAAAACACTCTAATCAAAAGAGAGAGACTGGCAGAATTAAAAAAAAAAAGCATGATCCAACTATATAGTTTCTACAATACAAACATTTAGATTCAAAGGCACAAATAGGGTGAAAGTAAACAGATGGAAAAATATATGATATAAAAAAGAGACAACAGGGGCGCCTGGGTGGCTCAGTGGGTTAAAGCCTCTGCCTTCGGCTCAGGTCATGATCTCAGGATCCTGGGATCGAGCCCCGCATCGGGCTCTCTGCTCAGGGGGGAGCCTGTTTCCCTTCCTCTCTCTCTCTCTGCCTGCCTCTCTGCCTACTTGTGATTTCTGTCAAATAAATAAAATCTTAAAAAAAAAAAAAAAAGAGACAACAGATTGAGAGAAACTATTTCTAGGCACATAAAAGAAAAAGGATATTAATGATATAAATTTATATACTAAATTATTTATGTAAAAAGGATATATTTCTATAAGTAGAAATATAAATATATGTATAGTCACACACACACACACACACACACAACACACACACACACACACACACACACACACACACAAATACTTAAGAGGGGAATACAGACTTCACAGGGTAGGAACTCCAAAAGTCTGGTGACATGAGGAAAAAAGCAAATTTCATTAGAAATCAGGGAAATGCAACTTAAAACAAAGAGAACTTGTTCATTACCATAACACAATGTAAAAAAATTTAAAGTTTGATTGCTTTCATATTCCACTGGTCTGGGGACAGAGCAGCACAACCATTTTGGAAGGCAGTTTGGCAAAGTACCTTAGAACATTATGACCTGTATTTCTGTATGACCTCTATTTCTGTGTACACACCTTAAAGAACCCCTTGCTTGTGATGAAACCAGGGAGGAAGACAAACCATAACAGACTCTTCCTCTTAGGAAACAAACTGAGGATTGCTGCAGGGGATGGGGCTGGGAAGATGGGGTAACTGGGTGATAGACACCAGGGAGGGCATGTGTTGTAATGAGCATTGGGTATCGTATAAGACTAATGAATCACAGACCTGTATCTCTGAAACAAATAATACATTATATGCTAATTAATTGAAAAAAATAAACTCAATAAATTAAATGGGCTATGGGATTTATGGAATTGAGTCGGAAGAAAAATAAACACAAAATCCTGTGGTTCAGACTACATAAAAACAAACAAAAAAAGCCCCAGCTTCTGTTCAGTTTAAATGCAATAGGATTCTGGTCGCTGCTGCAGGAACACAAGTGTCAGTAAATACCCATGCTTTATTTTTCTTTAAAGATTTTATTTATTTATTTGAAAGAGAGAGAGAGAGATCACAAGTAGGCAGAAAAGCAGGCAGAGGGGGAGAGGGGGAAGCAGGCTCCCCACTGAGCAGAAAGCCCCATGCGGGGCTTGCTCCCTGGCCCCGGAGATCATGGCCTGAGTTGAAGGCAGAGGCTTAACCCACCGAGCCACCCAGGCACCCCTGGATCCATGCTTTAAATAGATGGCTTTATATTTGAAAGAAGGAGGAGGAGAAGGAGAAGGACGAGGAGGAAGTAGAGGAGGAGGAGGAAAAGAAGGAGGAGGAGAAGAAAGGAAGGAGAGGGGAGAAGAAGGAGAAGGAGGAGGAGGAGAGGAGAAGAAGCAGCAGCAGCAGCAGCAGGACAAGGAGATCAGGAAGAAGAAATGTACAAAGATGTTCACTGAAGCAATATTTCCACAGAAAAATTTGGAAACATATAATGACCAATCAATATGGCTAAATGGCTAAATGGGATGGCTACAGCTTATATAAGCGTCATAAAAAAGCAATAATCGAACATAGTTTAAAAACTAATTAGATTACGGGGCACCTGAGTGGCTCAGTCGGTTAAGGGTCTGCTTCTGGCTCAGGTCATGATCCTAGAGTCCTGGGATTGAGCCCCACATCAGGGTCCCTGCTCAGTTGGTGAGCTTCCTTCTCCCCCTCCTCTCTGCTTGTGCTCTCTCTCACTATTTCTCTCAAATAAATAAATAAAATCTTTAAAAATGTTATTATATTATATATATATCCATCTGCATGTAATCTCGAAACATTACTATAAGAGAAAAAATTAACAAAAAGTAGTATGATATTATTAATATAAATTTTTATAAAATAATACTAAGTAAAAAATTCATATATATATGTATATATACATACATATATATATAAAGCATTTATGAAAAAGATCTAGAAGAATGAACACACTCCAAACTCAGATTATAGAGTAATGGTCAACAGGGGTTCACGTGTAATATTCTAATTCTTTTTTTTTTTAATATTTTATTTATTTAACAGAGAGAAATCACAACTAGGCAGAGAGGCAGGCAGAGAGAGAGGAGGAAGCAGACTCCCTGCGGACCAGAGAGCCCGATGCGGGGCTGGATCCCAGGACCCTGAGATCATGACCTGAGCCGAAGGGAGAGGCTTTAACCCACTGAGCCACCCAGGCGCCCCTATTCTAATTCTTTTTAAAAAATATATGAGTTGCAACCAGATGGACATCACAGATATATTCAGAACATTCCATCCCAAATCAACAGAATACACATTCTTCTCTACTGCACATGGAACATTCTCCAGAAGATATCACATCCTGGGTCACAAATCAGGTCTCAACCAGTACCAAAAGACTGGGATCATTCCCTGCATATCTGCAGACCACAGTGCTCTGAAGCTAGAACTCAGTCAAAAGAGGAAAGTTGGAAAGAACCCAAATACATGGAGGCTAAAGAGCATCCTACTAAAGAATGAATGGGTCAACCAGGAAATTAAAGAAGAACTGAACAAAATTTATGGAAACAAATTATAATGAAAACACAACTGTTCAAAATCTGTGGGACACAGCAAAGGCAGTCCTGAGAAGAAAATACCCAGCGATACAAGCCTTTCTCAAGAAACAAGAAAGGTCTCAAATACGCACCCTAACCCTACACCTAAAGAAGCTGGAGAAAGAACAGCAAAGAAAGCCTAAACCCAGCAGGAGAAGAGAAATAATAAAGATCAGAGCAGAAATCAATGAAATAGAAACCAAAAGAACAGTAGAACAAATCAATGAAACTAGGAGCTGGTTCTTTGAAAGAATTAATAAGATTGATAAACCCCTGGCTAGACTTATAAAAAAGAAAATAGAAAGGACCCAAATAAATAAAATCATGAATGAAAGGGGAGAGATCACAACCAGCACCAAAGAAATACAATTATAAGAACACATTATGAGCAACTATGAAGCAAGATGGGATCGAGAGGGAGACAAACCATGAGAGACTCTTAATGTCACAAAACAAACCTGAAGGTTGGTGGGGGGAGGGAGGGATGGAGAGGATGGTTGGGTGATGGATATTGGTGAGGTTAAGTGCTACGGTGAGTGCTGTGAAGTGTGTAAACCTGGCGATTCACAGACCTGTACCCCTGGGGCTAATAATACATTAAATGTTAAAAAAAAATTAAAATTAAAAAAAATATATGAGTTGTACTAAGGAGGGTACTTATTGCATGAAGAACTGGGTGTTACATGTAAACAATGAATCTTGGATCAGTGCATCAAAAACTAATGATGTACTGAATGGTGATTAACATAACATAATTTTATATATATACACACATATATATGAAAAATATATGGGTTGCATAATTTTAAAAATACTTAAAATGTACAAATTTCCTGCTTGGCATGTTGGTAACAACCTCGGACTTCCTGGACAGTTCTTTGTATTCATTCTCCAAGCTATAAAGTACAGGTGTGTACTGTACAGCTTCCATAAGAGAAGCATGAAAATGACAAAAAGATTTTCTCTGTCATGTGTTGGAAAATCAGAGAATTATGACATCTTCCAGATTTTATTTTCGGCAGAAGTATAGTCAGAAAACCATGTATTTAAAGTAATTCAATAATGGTATTACTGAGAAAAAAGATTTTAAGAGCATCATATCTCCTTTTTCTTTATTGCCTACACATCTAATGAAAGGAGAGCACCAAATACAATCTAAATAAATTTATAAATGTTAATAAATATTTTTGCTGTGCTACAGAAAGAAAACTAATTTTGGAACTCTAACCAATTTAATAAAGCATATACATATGTGTGTAAATGTCAGAAGTTTGATTTTGTATCCTAACCAAAAGGATAAAAGTCTTCCAGAGCAGAAGAACTAGAAGATACAGTATCATTAATACTTTATTTTTGTTGTTTAAACTCTTAAGTAAAAAATTTTTCATAAAAAGTCTGGGAAACAAATGCATTCCTAACTTTGGTATCATTATAGATTTCTCCTCTACTATGATAGACTTAAAAACCATATTATACAACAATTTTTCTATTTTTAATAATTATAGATATAAATCACCATTCAGTAGTAGTTCTTCCAAGTTATCAGGATTTCGAGCAAGCTGCAGGATCAAAGCAGAACCCCGAACTTTGTCAGGAATATCTTCATATAATAACTCAATGTATTCATCCATATCGTTAATGTTAGCAACTTCATCAATCTGAAAGGAAGAAGAGGAATTACTCCAAAAGAACAATATTTAACAAAACCACTGTTAAAAGAATCATACTTTGTGGTCAATATACTGCTCTTTTAATAACAGATAAGTTTTCAAAGGACTCATAGTAGCTATCCTCTTGTAGAGGGGAAAATTAGACCTTTGGGCACTAGGACTCCAATACAAAAGTAGTTATAAACCACATGAAAATGGGAAGTATATAAACTCTAAAACTGGCCTATTAATGTAAAGTATCTCAAATTTAATGCAAAATAATTTATATCTACTTCAATAGGTTAAATAATATTTCAAAACATAAGGCAATAATATTTAAAACATTTCAAAACTTATCAAAAAAATTATGTCTAAAAAACATAACACTACTTTTGCCTGTATGAAATACTAAATATCTACATCTTCCAGGTACTTCTAAGTTGAGTAATTTAAAAAATTTCCATACGTATGTACAATTACTGTATGAATTATTGATAGGAAAAGGCAACAACCTTACAATCAATCAGTTCTCTAGTAGATCAGAATATAGTCTTACCTCCATTCCTTCAAAAGGAGGTGGATCTTTAGGCTTGCTTGATTTTTCTTTTTTTTCTGTAAAAAGATTTTGTTTTTAATGAGAAGAACTGGGTTTTAGAGTTTCTGGGTAATTTTTATTTTCAGCAGCTGAGTTTAATTATGGATGAGCTGGGGATCTTAAAATTGAATAGTTTATGGAATCTTTTTTCCAAGAGATAAAAAAATAAAAAATGTTCACTATAATCCAGCTGTTCTAATGAGGATATCAAGGATATAAATGAATAAAATCTATAAATGATCCCAAAGTCATAACTTCATTTCCTTTCACATTAACTTTTTGGGTATATAAATAGCCAGACTTGCCAACAGCAAGCAAAATAATCCCTAATTCACATTCAAGGTGGGAGGAGGAAAATCAATAAGGCAAAGGTACATTAATGGGTTGACTAATATAAAAACCGAAATTTAAAAAATCACTTAGGGTAATGAACCACATAAATAAGTATTACTGTTTTGTTTCAATCACTTTTAGGGTGCAAGGTTTTTGGCTCTGAAATAGTGAATACCATGTAAAAAAGTTAAAAAAGAAAAATGGAATCTTTTTAAAAAGTAAGTGTGTATTTAACATAGTAACAGTATTTCATATGTGTCTTCAAACATTAATATCTATGTAAACAGACTGATCTGGATGTATTTATCCATGTATAGCAACATAAAAATTTCCTCATATTCCTTTAATTTGGGGGGAAGAGGATGAGAAGATTAATTTACCTTGAAAACTCGGTTAAAGGATTTTATTAGTGAAGTTATTTTAATATAAATGCATTCAGGATTATATTAACTGGCATTATGAAAGATCCATTTTAACTATACTGTACAACTCAAAATAAGTACACATACATCTTACTAGAGTACAGTATTTCCTTTGCTCACTTTGAACTTATTTATCGAAGAAGTTATCTCCCTCATTTAAAAAGATCTTAACAAGAATATTCTATAATGAAACATTTAATAAAAATTCTTCTTGATAGTACTTTCCTTATAGCACTTATTATGAATAATTAACAATTATACATTGAATGCCAGTGATGTAGTTGGATGCAATCAAGTTCCAACTGCTTATTTTTGCTTTTAAATAAATTTATAATCAATTCATTTGAAAATATATACTGATCACAGATATTATATTCATGGTTAACTAATAAAAGTATATATTAGACACAGGACATTTTATTTGCTGTGGATAGAGAGAAAAGATTGAATAATTTGAAAAATGTCTAAATTTTCTTTTTTTTGCTTAGTATAATCTTTAGCATTTATAAATTATTTCAGACACAATATTTTAGAACTCACAATGGTGAAAGAAATACATGTAAACTTTAATCAGTACTATGAAGTAGAATATGCATTCAATAATCTTAAATGGCTCTCCACTGAAATGTCTGTATTTTTATTTCATTTCATTTTTGGTTTACATTATTTGATGTCTTCTAAAAATGATCAATTGCTTAGCTCTAACAATTTAATAGTTTGTTTCTTTACAAGGAAACTAAAGGTAGGAGAATGTCAACAAGGAAGACATTAAAGATGAAAAAGCAGTATTTTCCTAAGAAAGAGTCATAAAACTTGTATCTTTAAGATAGTCTAAAATATGCAACACATATTTTAACATTTAAATACCTGAGTAACCCATTCAAATTATAAATTAAGTATCAAGAAGAAATTTAGAAAATATAAATCTAGTTGGGGTAGAGTAAATAGATTTTTCTGCCCCAAATTCTCTCCTTTTATTATTCTAGAATCAGTATTACAGACATTTGCTTTCCATTCCCTCTTTCAGCACATGCGTACACATACCTAAACACGCACATGTAGCACAGTGTGAAACAGAAACAGATGATTTTTTGTGGAAGTGTCCCACACAGAGCCTCGTGTGCAGGAAAATAGGTTTATTCTTTCATTCACTTACTTATTTATAGCACTAGACAAAACAAAATAAAGCAATAACAACAAAAAACACCTACCATTCAAAAATCAAGAGCACAAACTATAGTCAAACAACTCTGGTTATGCATTAAAAAGTGAGGAATTCTACGTACCTTTTCCTGACGAGTCACGGCGATTCTGTAGATAGTACAACAGTTGCTCCACCTCATTTAACTTCGAGGGATGAATAAGTTTACATTCTTCAACCACCTTCCGTGCCAGGGAAGTTATATCTGTGTTGGCATTGAGACTCTTAAGACGGATGCTGTAAGCATAGCAGAATTTTCCAACTCAGGTAATATCGTAGGAAGTGATAACTTACAAACTACTTCTTTTAAATAGTTTATAAAGCAGTTAAATGTACTTGACATAGACACTTTCAGTAAAATATAATAAAGTATTAGATATAATTAGGCTTAGAAAAAATGCAAAGAAATTATTTCTTTGAACAGGACAAATGAAATAACAAAAGAACATTAAAATCTCTATCTGATTGTTCCAGGCAAGAGAACATATTCAGGGATCTTGTTTTAAAACAGTCTTTCTGGCAATATATATAAAGTTTTTAGTCATTATTGGATGTGAGAATCCATACTGCCAAAAATAAGTAAATTTCATGACCACACTCACAACCATTTTTTTTTTTTAAGATTTTGTTTATTTATTTGACAGAGATCACAAGTAGGCAGAGAGGCAGGCAGAGAGAGAGAGGAGGAAGCAGGCTCCCTGCTAGGCAGAGAGCCGATGTGGGGCTCGAACCCAGGACCCTGGGACCATGAGCCGGGCCCAAGGCAGAGGCTTTAACCCACTGAGCCACCCAGGCACCCCCATTTTTTTTTTTTTTTAAGGAGGGCAACACACAATATCAGTATATTCAGATTCAGTTGTTCAGGTGGAACAATTGCCGATGTACACAGATTCGTGGTACCAGGGAGAGCCCTGGAGACATAAAATTAGGTTCAGGGTGAAACAACTGGTGGCAAAAGACTCTTAAGACTCTTATAAGCAGGGGCACCTGGGTGGCTCAGTGGGTTAGGCCGCTGCCTTCGGCTCAGGTCATGATCTCGGGGTCCTGGGATCGAGTCCTGCATCGGGCTCTCTGCTCGGCAGGGAGCTTGCTTCCTCCTCTCTCCGTCTCTCTACCTGCCTCTTTAATCTACTTGTGGTCTCTCTCTGTCAAATAAATAAATAAAATCTTAAAAAAAAAAAAGACTCTTATAAGCAAATGTACCCATGCAAGGCTTATATTAAAAAAGAGAAACATAAGAAAGTAGTCACTGTGTAATTCTTTTTGGTGAAGATGGCCAATTTTCGAAGAGCCATCATGGTATTAGATTAGAGGCAGTAGGACAGAGATCTCCAAAGAAGCGTCTCACACTCAGCATCTGTGAAGTCATTATCTGGAGAGGGATGGAGGGATGGTCTCCTGAAGTAAGTGTGGCGTTGTGATTTACACATTATTCCCAGCTAAGCAGCCACCCCCAAATCTGGTCCTCCAAGGATTCTACAACTCACCTAATAAAGGTTCCTTTAATAAATTCCACAAGACTTTAATAAGTTTCCTTTAATGCATAAATTTGATAGAGTGGCTTCTAATGTTTGCAGCAACCTAGGAATACTTGGTCCATTTAAGTTTCTTTAATCTATTTACGTTTCTACCTTTTAAGTCTTATATACTATTTTATTGTTGTATAATTTTAGCCCCACATTAAGAAGGCACTACATAGTGCCTTTGTTTAAACTGGTGAACCCATACCGATACATTATCACTAACTGAAGTTCACAGTTACATTAGGGTTCACTCTTTGTGCTGGTTAGTTCTCTGAGCTTTGACAAATGCTTAATGCCAAGTATCCACCATTACAGTATCATATAAAATAGTTTTACTGTCCTAAAAATGCCCTGTGCTTCACCTATTCTCCTCCTCCCCCATCCCTTAGACTCCTGACAGCCTCTAATCTTTCTACTTTACTTTTGCCTTTTCTAGAATGTCACATAGTTGGAATCACATAGTATGTGGTTTTTCTAGTCTGGCTTCTTTCACTTATATGCATTAATACGGTAAGGTACTTCAAATGTGTTTCCATAGCTTGACAGCGGATTTCTTTTTAGTGCTGAATCATACTTGGTCATATGAATGCACCATAATTTGTTTACTCACTGGCCTGTTGAAGGATATCTGGGGTGCCTCCAGTTTTAAGTTTTCTATAAACATTCATGTACCAGTTTTTGTGTGGACACTGTTTTCAACTCATTTGAGTTCATGTCTAGGAATACAACTGCTAGATTATACGTTAAGCCTATGTCTAGCTTTGTAAAAATTGCCAAACTGTCATCCAAAGTGGCAGTACCATTTTATATTCCCACTAGCAATGAATGAGTTCCTATAGCTCTATATCCTCGCCAGCATTTTGGTAGATTTTACTTATTCTTTTTTTTTTTTTTAAGATTTTATTTATTTATTTGACAAAGAGAGAGATCACAAGTAGGCAGAGAGGCAGACAGAGAGAGGAGGAAGCAGGCTCCCTGCTGAGCAGAGAGCCCAATGCGGGGCTTGATCCCAGGACTCTGAGATCATGACCTGAGCCGAAGGCAGAGGATTAACCCACTGAGCCACCCAGGTGCCCAGGATTTTACCTATTCTAATAGGTGTGTAGTGGTCTTGTGATTTAATAAAGTAGATTTTTCTACCCTTTTTAGATCTATTTTCTACCAACAAATATAGTAACAATCTGACTCATCTTCTTTCCATCCAAGGTAACAAATTTTCTTCTTTCATTACATAGGTCTTTCTCCTAAATCCTTCCCTTCTTATAAAAGACAAAGAGGAGGATGCCTGAGTGGCTTAGTCATTTAAGTGTCTGCTGTCAGCTCAGGTCATGATCTGGGTATCCTGGGACTGAGTCCCAAATCAGGCTCCCTGCTCAGCAGAGAGTCTGCGTCTCCCTCTCCCACTGTGCTTTCTCTTCCTCTCTCACTCTCTTTCAAATAAATAAAATCTTAAAAAAAAAAAAAAAAGATGGGGTGCCTGGGTGGCTCAGTGGGTTAATCCTCTGCCTTCAGCTCAGGTCATGATCCCAGGCACCTGGGATCGAGCCCCGCATCGGGCTCTCTGCTCAGCAGGGAGCCTGCTTCCTCCCCCCTCTCTCTCTGCCTACTTGTGATTTCTGTCTGTCAAATAAATAAATAAAATCTTAAAAAAAAAAGGCAATGAAGAAATAGGGCTAGAACTTTTAGAAAATGTCAGCCCTATGCTTACTGATTATACCCAAATCAGTATTATACTGATTATACCAAAATATAAATATACCAATTATGCTTACTGATTATACCAAAAATCAGAACCTTCATTAAGCAGTCCATACATATGAAGAACACCAAAAATTCACAAGAAAAATACCCATATTATTTTGGACCATAATCATCAGTATCTCATTAAGAAATCTTCAGAAAACTGGCACTCTGTTGAAGATGGGCTTAAATATTCCTTTGCCTAATAAGGGGAAGTGAAATATAGTACAAGTCTTCTAGACTTGGGCCATAGCACTCAGTACCCCAACTTAATGACACCTTCACTTCATATCTATCTCAGCTGATAAGAGTGTCCTTTCCAAAACTCTCATCCTCAGATGCCGGCAATGTTAAAACCTCCAGAACTATCAACAAGCCACATTCTCCTTTTGGTCCTACAATGATTCCTTTCCAAACCTTGTGCAGCCACAGTTGAGTATCACAAGGTTGAATTACTCAGGTTTTTCCCTTACTAAAGTTTTTTTTTTTTTAAAGATTTTATTTGATAGACAGAGATCACAATTTTATTTATTTGACAGACAGAGATCACAAGTAGGCAGAGAGGCAGGCAGAGAGAGAGGAGGAAGCAGGCTCCCTGCTGAGCAGAGAGCTGGATACGGGCCTCCATCCCAGGACCCTGGGATCATGACCTGAGCCAAAGGCAGAGGCTTTAATCCACTGAGCCACCCAGGCGCCCCCCTTACTGAAGTTTAAATCCACTTAGTCTAGCCACAGTTGGTAGTAACTCTTTCCAAGTGGTTGGCCCTCAGGTGAATATATCCTTTGTCTAAAAAGCCCATGGATTTCCATGCAATAACAACATTCTTATTTAATTCTAGCTGAATGAGACTACTGACTGCATTCTTAAGAACTAAAAGTGAAATCTCTCACCTGAAATGTGGCTACCTGAGGTTCTGAAGGCAAAGACTCTGACCTGCTAGCCTTTTTTGGGAAATCAAATTAGTAAGATCTCAAGAGATTTTCACATGTTCTCAGAATGTACAAAACTTGGGCAGGACACACAAACACATCAATGTAAGAGAGGAAGTCCAAGAGGACGCAGTGTAAGCATGTGTGTATGTGCATAAGTGTATTTTTCTTCAATTTAGTGAATTATCCAAGGGCTCAGTTATTTTGATGAAGTATCTGTGTAATTTAGTCTCCTCACACACAAAAAAGAAGTCAGATTAGGGATCTTACTAAGATATCAGGCAGCTTCTCTTTTCAGGCTGCTATACACCAAAGTGTCTCCATGGAAGCACTATTAAAATTTGGAGCCGAATCGCCGTTTGTGGCTATCTTGTGCATTGCAGGATGTTTAGCAGCACTCTGGCCTCTATCCACTAGATTGGCAATACGGTCCCTCCAGTTACAACAACTAAAAGTGTCTCCAGGAATTACCAAATGTTCTCTGGGGGAAAAAAATCACAACCAGTTGAGAACCACTCTTATATACTTAAAGTGCTTTTCAGTATGCTACACCACCTGGACACAAACTAACACTTTTTTTAACCAGTTAAAATTCTTTTTATTTAGTTCCCAATCAAATTTTTTTTTCCAATCAAATTTTTTTTTAATTTTTTTTTTATTTATTTACTTGACAGAGAGAGACCACAAGTAGACAGAGAGGCAGGCAGAGAGAGAGAGAGGGAAGCAGGCTCACCGCCGAGCAGAGAGCCCGATGTGGGACTCGATCCCAGGACCCTGAGATCATGACCTGAGCCAAAGGCAGCAGCTTAACCCACTGAGCCACCCAGGCGCCCCTCAAATTTTTTTTAGTGGAGGGAGAAAAGAAGATTAGGAGAGAATACTAGGTGATCTCATATATTCTCTACTTCCACAACACTATAAAAGGAGGGCAAGACAATTACCAGCACAACTATAGGCTAATGAGAAAGGCCATTTCCCAAGGGGCTCCTGAAAGTATTACAGAAGTGGGAAGGAAAGTAGGATGTCAGGAGATGTAAACTCAATTCAGTGAGTAAGGAAATGCTCATTTTATTAGTAACATCTTTCATAAGGCTAGACTTCTAACGGGTGAATTCAAAGTACATGCCCCATGTGGGAATTCTGGAACTCATACTATTTTCTACAATTCCAAGGAAAAAAGAATACAGACAGGATCCTCTAAAATAGAAATTTCCTAAATTAAGCTAAAAGTCCCACATAAACATATCTTTTATTACCGATTGCACAAGTTATAGTAGTTTTTTTTTTTAAGATTTTATTTATTTATTTGACAGAGAGAGAGATCACAAGTAGGTAGAGAGTGAGGCGGAGTAGGGGAGGAAGCAGGCTCCCCACTGAGTAGAAAGCCCGCCGCACGGTTTGATGCAGGGCTCAATCCCAGGACCCTGAAATCATGACCTGAGCCGAAGGCAGAGGCTTAACCCACTGAGTCACCCAGGTGCAAGTTGTAGTAGTTTATATTCTGTTATAGGATTTTTCTAAATGAGATAAATTAGAAATGATACTTTTCAGCAAGTTCCCATTATGCTTATGTAAACCTGATCTTCTCTGGAATAAATATACTCTATATGCAATATAGTCTCTGCTTCACTAAGATGAAGTATATCTAGAAGAATGTCATAATCGTCTGTCATCTACGCAGGCATAAGGTTCACTACTTTCAAAACATACCAGATGAAGAAAACTTACATCTTTTGGCATTCCTTTCGTTCTCCCAACATGGGATCACCCATTTCTCCAAGAATGGTCGCTTCCACTTCATACTGAACAATGAGTGCTTTTTCTGATGGATGTACATCAATATTTCCTCCTTTAACTTTCCTATAATATAAAATAAAAATAGACATAGATTAAAAACTCATAAAAGATAAAATGGTTTTTATCTGGTTTCTAGTTCCAAAAGCATGCGGGTTAGACTAACATTTGTACTTAAATCAGATTTTCTCTTGACTTGGACCAAGACATAGTCTTTTTCTTCAACTCTGTAAACTCTGTACTATACTTATAACTCTTGATTTTGCAGAAAGTACCTTAATAAACAGCTATACCTGGGAAAAAATACATTTACACAAAGAATCATGCAAAAAAGCAAGTCAATAAAATATACAAGATGTTTTAGAGAGAATAACCTCAAAAATCAGCAATTTAAAAACAAAGATAGATGCCCCCAAATTTATTTCATATTTTATGATATATGTATGTATGTATCTATGTATATGTGTATTTTTTTTTTTTTAAGTAAGGCTCCATGCCCAGCATGGAGGGCTTGAACTCAATGCCACTGAGATGGAGACCTGAGCCAAGATCAAGATTTGGAGGCTTAACCTACTGAGTCACCCAGGCATCCCCCAAAATTTATATTAAAAAGAAAGCAATCTGCCTAACAATTAGCCTGTTAACTGTATCACAGAATGATAGAAAGAAATTATTTAAACTACAATATTTATCATGTACCATCTTACATAACTGTGTAAATTGTGGCATTAGTACCTAGTCATTCTTCAAATCACATTCAAGTAACACAAAAATTTATGGATTATGTTTTATAGTTATGCGTCTCAAATGATAGTGTCCCTAATAGTTCCCATAGAAAGTTCCTATATACATCATCCTCCCACCTTTCTAAAGTTATATGATGAATGTTTAATTATTGTAAACCAGTGACAAATTAACCACCACCTGTCACCTGGCCACATTAGAAGGTGACAAAATGAGATGTATTCAAAGAGATTAAGCAATAGAAACAAGATAAATTTCTTACCGTGCTCACAGTTGGCTAGTGGGCATCTCAGCCTGATGAGAAGGAATATAAATACAACAATATCTTAAACTGATTCTAATAATCAGAAACTCAAAGCTTTTCCGTCCATTAGAAATAAATGGCCTATTATGCACATTTTCTACATAATTTTTAAAATGATCTTTTCATCAGAATTCTTTATGAAAACAAAAAAGGTAAGAACATGAATCTGTATAGGGACCATGACTACGAGTCCAGCCCAGAGACAGGGCAGGAAATCAAATACAACCCTAAGGTGTACGTGGTCAGCAACTAAACTGATGGTAAGATGTACGGAGTAAAGCTGGTTAAGGAATGAAAGCAGCTAGAAACCAGGCAGGCCAGTGAATTAGGAAGTAAGAAATTAGGAAGTAAGATAAACACACATATACGAAATAGGATGGTATAGAGTCCAAAAGGTAAGATAAATGGACGCAAGTTGAGGGCAGCAATTAAAAGCTATAGAAATCACAGGACAAAAGGAGAAGAGCTTAAAAAAATAGAAAAGATGTACTATATAGAGCAAGCACCTCACAAACTATCTTAATTGTAAAGTAAACTAGTTATTTGCTTCCTGATGAAACGGAGAGCAATCCCACTCATGAATTCCCTACATCGACCGGATAACCGCTGTATCCAGTTCCGTGAAGAGAACCACAAGGATAAAATGTAAGTGCAGATCCTAAGAGGAGGCTCTGACCACCACTTTCACAGTAGGTCCTCCACATATTCAGAGGAGAGACAAAAGCATAATTGTTGTCTTCTGGTCTGATATCTTGCCTTTTTCGAAGAACTCATACATATCAAAGAATCTCATCACTCCTTTCTAGTTTTTGTTTGATTTTTTGTGCCCATGTGTCTTATAATATAACATGGAATTGATGGTGCTGTTAGATGTTTAAGTATCAAGAGAATGAGCTTCTAAATGCTTTCCCTGGAACCCATGTATTAGATTTAAAAATTATAACTGCTTATTAGAATTATTTTCTATTTGAAGCATCTTATGGCACATATCAAAACTGCTGTCCTTTAACTGTAAATTTTTCAACTAATGGAGCCTTCTCAATCAATAACAGCTCTGCTTTATTTTTTTACATGCGTAAGTAAACGAGAACCTAAAATATGCTAAATTAATTTAGAAAAATTGTTTTTTAGGTCATTGTGAAGTCTGTGCTTCACAGAGTGATTTAAATACATCTTCTATAATTCCATGTCGTAACTGTCATCCTGGGGTACAATGTTCTTAATTAAAAATTTCTGAAGTACATCCTGATGTTCCAGACTTTATGCAGTTGATGATGTCATCATGAATCTTAAAAGAGAAAATAAATGCTCACAATGCATTATGCATTCATCAATTTTCTAGAAAAACAAATATTCATTAACCTTTATTGCTATCAAAAGGACTTATTACAAGTTTCCATTCAAGGTGGTAGCATAGGATGATTCTGAGCTCAAAATCCTCCCACAGACACATCAAATCTGTAGGTACATATGAAAAACATTCCTCTGGGAAAGAAAACCTAAAAATTAGCTGCATGACTCCTACACATTAAGTGAATGAAAAATATCCACACTGAAGTGGGAAGGAGATGCTGAGATACGATCTCACCACAAGCCCCATTCCTGCCACAGTGACCCACAATCAGGAGAGAACTCACAAACCTGAGCTTCAGCCTGAGGAGTGAAGGCTTTAAACCCATACCTAACACAACTTTGAAGACCGGCACCTGGGAGATGAGCCCTAAAATATCTAGCATTGAAAGCCAACAGGGCTTGTATCCATGAGATGCATGGCTATAGTGAACAGAGAAACCGTTCTTAAAGGGCTTATGTGCATGGACATACCTACCCCAGAGCCCAGTGCGGAGGCAGATGACAGGTGCCCAGAATTTCTGTGAAACAGACTTATTTGCTTATCTTAAAAGTTAGCATAGAAGCTATGCTTCAGAGTGCCAGCATCCCCTGTGGAGGAGCTTGTATACTTGTCTGGTGCTCTGGGCTTTGTGGCTACCACCCAGGGCATGCCCCATGATTGCCTGGCTCTGGGGGCCAGCGAGGCTTGTGTTCATGATTTCAAAGGGATATCAGCAAAGAAAGAGTTCTTAATGGGCTATCGCTCTAGTGATCAGCAAAGAGGGAGTGGAAACACCCATCTCCCAGTCTTCCCTCTGAAAGAGGTATATTGGCAGACTTTAAAAGCTGTTGCCTGACTGGCTTCCAATCAGCCTGAATCGACATGCTTGACTGAATCCTCCCCTTTAGGACACTGACAGGTCTTAGCACACCTTCAACTACTGAGAGTCACTAGAAGTAAAGTAGACTGCTTGTATAATCACAAAGATTTGACAGACAAACAGGAGTTAGGGCAGCGTTAAACAAGATTCATCTCTTACATGAGGCACAGAGATTCAAAGAAAATTGAAGAAACAGAGGAATATGTTTCAAACAGAAGTACAAGATCAGACCATAAAAAAGGACCTTATGAAATGGAGATAAATGCTCATTCTACCTGACAAAGAATTCAAAGTAATGGTCATTATGATGCTTACTGAGCTCAGAAGAATGGACGAAAAAAGGTAGAATTTTCAGCGGAGACAGGGAATATAAGAAAGTACCAAACAGAAGTCACAGAGCTGAAGAATAAAAATAACTGAGCTGAAAAACGCAACAGGGGGTATTCAATAGCAGACTAGATGAAGCAGAAGAAAGGATCAGTGAATTCAAAGACAGGGAAATAGAACTCACCAATCAGAGAAGGAAAAAGAAAAAAAGAATGAAGGGACCCCTGGGTGCTCAGTGGGTTAAGCATCTGCCTTCGGCTCAGGTCATGATCGCAGGATCCTGGGATTGAGACCCACATCAGGCTCCCAGCTCAGCGGGGAGTCTGCTTCTCCTTCTCCCTCTGCCACCTAACTCATGCTTGCTCTCTCTCCCACTCTCTCAAATAAATAAATAATGTTTTTTAAAAAGTTTATAAAAAGAGAAAAGGAAGGTTATTACATAATAATAATAGGGTCAATCCAACAAGAGGATATAAAATCTATAAATATTTATGCACCCAACATAGAATCACCTAAATATATAAAGAAAATATTAGCAAATACAAGGGAGAAATAAACAGCAATACAATCGTAGTAGGAGAGTTCAATACCCCACTTTCATCAATGGATAGATCATCCAGACAGAAAATCAATCAGGAAACACTGGTTTTAAAAAACACATTAGACCAAATGGTCTTCTTCTTCTTTTTTTTTTTTTAATAAAGATTTTATTTATTTATTTGACAGACAGGTCACAAGTAGGCAGAGAGGCCGGTAGAGAGAGGAGGAAGCAGGCTCCCCGTTCAGCAGAGAGCACAATGCAAGTCTCGATCCCAGGACCCTGGGATCATGACCTGAGCGGAAGGCAGAGGCTTTAACCCACGGAGCCGCCCAGGCACCCCCAGATGGTCTTAACAGACATAAACAGAACAGGCTATCCAAAAGCAACAGAATACACATGCTTCTCAAGCATACATGGAACTTTCCCTAAGACAGATCGTATGTTAGGCCACAAAACAAGTTTTAATATATTTAAAGATTGAAACATATCGAGCATCTTTTCTGACCATAATAATATAACACTAGAATCAATTAAAAGAAGAAAGCAGAAAAATTCACAAATGTGTGAAGATTAAACAACATGTCACTGAACAATCAATGGGTCAAAGAAAAAAACAAAAGAGAACTCAAAAAAAACCTTGAGACAAATGAAAATGGAAATACAACATACCAAATCAAAGGATGCAGCAAACGCAGTTCTAAGAGGCAAGTTCATAGAGATAAATGTCTGCATTAAGGAAAAAGAAAGATCTCAAATAAACAAACCAACTTTATACCTCAAGAAATTAGATAAAAAAAACAAAAACCAAAAAACCAAAAAAAAAAACAGAGCCCAGGAGTACCTGGGTGATGCTGTTGGTTAAGTGTCTGACTCCTGGGTTTCTGCTCAGGTTGTGATCTCGGGGTCATGAGATTGAGCCTACATGTTGGGGTCTACAACTCAGCCAGGAGTCTGCTGGAGATTCTCTTTCCCTCTCCTTCTGCCCCTCCCCCTGGCTTTCTCTAAAATAAATAAATATTTTAAAAAAGGAAAAAGAACAAGGCCCAAAGTTAATAGAAAAAAGGAAATAAAGAGCAAAGTGAAAATAAATGAAATACACCTTAAAGGGACAACAGAAAAGATAAATCAAACTATGAGATAGTTGACAAACGTTTAGCTAGATTCACCAAGAAAAAAAGAAAGAGGACTCAAATAAATAAAATCGGAAACAAAACAGGAAACATTACAACAGACAACACAGAAATACAAAGGATCACAAGTCTAACAATTAATTATACACCAACAAATTGGATAGAGAAGTGGGCAAAATCCTAAAAAACATTCAACCTCCCAAGACTGAGTCATAAAGAAACAGAAAATATGAACAGACCAATTACTAGTAAGGGATTGGATCAGTAATCAAAAATGTCCCAACAAACAAAAGTCCAGACCCAATTTCACTGGTTAATGCTACCAAACATTCAAAAAATTAATACCAATCATTCTCAAACTCTTCCAAACAATATAACAGGAGGGAATATTTATGAACTAATTTTATGAGGCCAGCATTACATTGACACTAAAACCAGATGAAGAAGCCACAAGAAAATTATAGGCTAATACCTGTAAGGAACATAAATGCAGAAATCTCCAAAAAATACTAGCAAATAAAATTCAAGTTTACATTAAAAGTATCATACACCATATCAAGTGGAATGTAAGGATGGTTCAACAAATGCAAATCAATCAATATGATATGCTACATTAACAGAATGAAGTGTAAAAGTCCTATGATTATCTCCAATAGATGCAGAAACATTTGACAACATTCAACATCCATTTATGAGAAAAACTGTCACCAAAATGAATATACAGGTAATGTGTCACAACGCAATAAAGACTGTATATGATAAAGACACAGTTAACATACTTAACAGTGAAAAGCTAAAAGCTTTTCCTCAAAGACCAGGAAGAAGGCAAGGATGCCCACTCTCACAACTTCTATTCAACATAGTGCTAGAAGCACAATCCGGAGTTATTTGTCAAGAAAAAGAAATAACAGGCATCCAACTCTGAAAGCAAGAAGTAAAACTGTCACTCTCTGCAGATGACATGATATTATTAGAGAAAATTGTAAAGACTCCTCAAAAAACTGTTAGAATAAACAAATTCAAGAAAAGTTGCAGGTTACAAAAACCAGTATTAAATATCAGTTACATTTCCATACATTAATGATGAACCTCTTAAGAGCAATTAAGAAAATAATCCCATTTATAATTATACCAAAAACAATAACATATCTAGAAATAAGTTTAACCAAGAAGGTAAAAGACCTTTACACTGAAAACTGTAAGCTACTGACGAAAGACACTGAACACAATACAAATAATGAATAGATATTCTGTGCTTATGGACTGAAAGAATTAATACCAATAAAATGTCCATACCACCCAAAGAAATCTACAAATTCAACACAATCCTGATCAAAATCCCAATGGCATTTTTTCACAGAAATTGAACAAATAATCCTAAAATGTGTATGGAACTACAAAAGACCCTGAATAACCAAAGCAATCTTGAGAAAGAACAACAAAGCCAGAGGCGTCATATTACCAAGTTTCTTTCTTTCTTTCTTTCTTTTTTAAGATTTTTATCTATTTATTTGACAGAGAGAGAGAGAGTACAAGCAGGGGGAGTGGCAGAGGGAGAGGGAGAAGCAGACTTCCCATGGAACAGAGAGCCTGTCATGGGGCTCCATGTCAGTATCCTGGGATTATGACCTAAGCCCAAGGCAGATGCTTAACAGACTGAATCACTCATGTGCCCCACATTTTCTGGTTTCAAACTGTATTACAAAGTTAGAGTAATCAAAACTGTATGGTATTTGCATAAAAAGACATATATATCAACAGAATACAGAGCCCAGAAATAAACCCACACATTTATGGCCAACTAATTTAAAACAAAGGAGCCAGGAATATACAACAGAGAAAGGATTGTCTCTTCAATAAACGATTTTTGGAAAATTGGATAGCTATATGCAAAAGGGTGAAACTGGACCATTATCTTACACCATATACAAAAGTTAATTCAAAATGGATTAAAGAGTTGAATATAAGACCTAAAACCATACAACTCCTAGAAGAAAATACAGGCATTAAGCTTCTTGCCATAGGTCTTGGCAATTTTTTTTTATTTGATACCAAAAGCAAAGGCACGAAAAACAAAAATAGATGATAAATGGAACTAAATCAAACTAAATATCTTCTGCTTAATAAAAGAAACAAAAACAAAAAGGTGACCTATAAATGTGAGAATGTATTTGCCAATAATATATCTGATAATGGGTTAATAGCCAAAGAATATAAAGACCTCATAGAGTTCAACAGAAAAAAAAAAAAAAAAGAATCCAATCTGATTAAAAAATTAGCAGAGGATCTGAATAGGTGTTTTTCCAAAGAAGACATACAGATGGCCAAAAGGTACATGAAAAGATGCTCAAAATCTCTAGTCATCAGTGAAATGCAAATCAAAACCACAATGAGATATCACCTATACCTGTTAGAACGGCTATTATCAAAAAGAAAAGAAATAGCAAGGGTTGGCAAGGATGTGGAAAAAAGGGAACCCTTATACACTGTTAGTGGGAATTTAAATCAATGTAGCCACTATGGAAAAACTATAGAGGTTTCTCAAGAAACTGAACATAGAACTACCATATGATCCAGAAAACCCACTTCTGAGTATTTATCCAAAGCAAACAACACTTAGTCAAAAAGACAGACCCACATGTTCACTGTAGCATCATTTACAATAGCTAATACACAGAAGCAAACCAAGTGTCCACCGACGGATAAACGGATGAAGAAAATGTGGTGCATGTATGTGTGTACATGTGTGAAATACTGCCGTTTGTGACAACATGGACTTTGACGGCATTATGCTATGTGAAATAAGTCAGAGAGAGAAAGAGAAATTCTGTATGATCTCACTTTTATGTGTAATCTAAGAACAAAAAAACTCAAACTCACAGATACACAGAATAGATTGGTAGCTACCAAAAGTAGGGAGTGCAGGTAGGCAAAACAGGTGAAGGTGGTCAAAAGGTACAAAATACGTCCTAGGGATATAATGTACAGCATTGTGACTATACTTAATGTTGTACTGTATACTTGGAAATTGCTATGAGAGTAAATCTTAAAAGTTCTCATCACAAGAAAAAAATTACTGTATGGTGATGGATTTTTTTTTAATTTATTTATTTATTTTTCAGCGTAACAGTACTCATTGTTTTTGCACCACACCCAGTGCTCCATGCAATACGTGCCCTCTCTATTACCCTCCACCTGGTTCCCCAACCTCCCACCCCCCGACCCTTCAAAACCCTCAGGTGGTTTTTCAGAGTCCATAGTCTCTCATGGTTCATCTCCCCTTCTAATTTCCCACAACTCCCTTCTCCTCTCCATCTCCCCATGTCCTCCATGTTCTTTGTTATGCTCCACAAATAAGTGAGACCATATGATACTTGACTCTCTCTGCTTGACTTATTTCGCTCAGCATAATCTCTTCCAGTCCCGTCCATGTTGCTACAAAAGTTGGGTATTCATCCTTTCTAATGGAGGCATCATACTCCATTGTGTGTATGTACCACATCTTCCTTATCCATTCATCCGTTGAAGGGCATCTTGGTTCTTTCCACAGTTTGGCGACCATGGCCATTGCTGCTATAAACATTGGAGTACAGATGGCTCTTCTGTAGATACATCTGTATCTTTGGGGTAAATACCCAGCAGTGCAATTGCAGGGTCATAGGGAAGCTCTATTTTTAATTTCTTGAGGAATCTCCACACTGTTCTCCAGAGTGGCTGCACCAACTTGCATTCCCACCAACAGTGTAAGAGGGTTCCCCTTTCTCCACAACCTCTCCAACACATGTTGTTTCCTGTCTTGCTAATTTTGGCCATTCTAACTGGTGTAAGGTGATATCTCAATGTGGTTTTAATTTGAATCTCCCTGATGGCTAGTGATGATGAGGATTTTTTCATGTTTCTGATAGCCATTTGTATGTCTTCGTTGGAGAAGTGTCTGTTCATATCTTCTGCCCATTTTTTGATATGATTATCTGTTTTGTGTGTGTTGAGTTTGAGGAGTTCTTTATAGATCCTGGATATCAACCTTTTGTCTGTACTGTCATTTGCAAATATCTTCTCCCATTCCGTGGGTTGCCTTTTTGTTTTGTTGACTGTTTCCTTTGCTGTGCAGAAGCTTTTGATCTTGATGAAGTCCCAAAAGTTCATTTTCGCTTTTGTTTCCTTGGCCTTTGGAGACATATCTTGAAAGAAGTTGCTGTGGCTGATATCAAAGAGGTTACTGCCTATGTTCTCCTCTAGGATTCTGATGGATTCCTTTCTCACGTTCAGGTCTTTTATCCATTTTGAGTTTATCTTTGTGTACAGTGTAAGAGAATGGTCGAGTTTCATTCTTCTACATATCGCTGTCCAGTTTTCCCAGCACCATTTATTGAAGAGACTGTCTTTTTTCTATTGTATATTTTTTTTTGTTTTGTCAAAGATTATTTGACCATAGAGTTGAGGGTCCATATCTGGGCTCTCTACTCTGTTCCACTGGCCTATGTGTCTCTTTTTATGCCAGTACCACACTGTCTTGGTGATCACAGCTTTGTAGTAAAGCTTGAAATCAGGTAATGTGATGCCGCCAGTTTTGTTTTTGTTTTTCAACATTTCCTTAGCAATTTGGGGTCTCTTCTGATTCCATACATATTTTAGGATTATTTGCTCCAGCTCTTTGAAAAATACTGGTGGAATTTTGATAGGAATGGCATTAAACGTATAGATTGCTCTAGGCAGTATAGACATTTTAACAATGTTTATTCTTCTGATCCAAGAGCATGGAATGGTCTTCCATCTTTGTGTGTCTTCTTCAATTTCTTTCATGAGTGTTCTGTAGTTCCTCGAGTACAGATCCTTTACCTCTTTGGTTAGGTTTATTCCCAGGTATCTTATGGTTCTTGGTGCTATAGTAAATGGAATCGATTCTCTAATTTGCCTTTCTGTATTTTCATTGTTCGTGTATAAGAAAGCCACTGTTTTCTGTACATTGACTTTATATCCTGCCACATTACTGAATTGCTGTATGAGTTCTAGTAGTTTGGGGGTGGAGTCTTTGGGGTTTTCCATATAAAGAATCATGTCATCTGCAAAGAGAGAGAGTTTGACTTCTTCCTTGCCAATTTGGATACCTTTTATTTCTCTTTGTTGTCTGATTGCCGTTGCTAGGACTTCTAATACTATGTTGAACAAGAGTGGTGAGAGTGGGCATCCTTGTCGTGTTCCCGATCTCAACAGGAAGGCTGCAAAGCTTTTTCCCATTGAGGATGATATTTGCTGTGGGTCTTTCATAGATAGATTTTATGAAGTTCAGGAATGTTCCCTCTATCCCTATACTTTGAAGTGTTTTCATCAGGAACAGATGCTGGATTTTGTCAAATGCTTTTTCTGCATCAATTGAGAGGACCATGTGGTTTTTCTCTCTTCTCTTATTGATTTGTTCTATCACATTGATTGATTTGCAAATGTTGAACGATCCTTGCAACCCAGGGATGAATCCCACCTGGTCATGGTGGATAATCTTTTTAATGTGCTGCTGGATCCTGTTTGCTAGGATCTTGTTGAGAATCTTAGCATCCGTATTCATCAGTGATATTGGTCTGAAATTCTCCTTTTTGGTAGGGTCTTTGCCTGGTTTGGGGATCAGGGTAATGCTGGCTTCATAAAAAGAGTCTGGAAGTTTTCCTTCTGCTTCAATTTTTTTGGAACAGCTTCAGGAGAATTGGGGTTATTTCTTCTTTGAAAGTTTGGTAGAATTCCCCAGGGAATCCATCAGGTCCTGGGCTCTTGTTTTTTGGGAGGTTTTTGATCACTGCTTCAATCACATTACTAGATATCGGTCTATTCAGGTTATCAATTTCTTCCTGGTTCAATTTTGGGAGTTTATAGTTTTCCAGGAATGCATCCATTTCATCTGGGTTGCTTAGCTTATTGGCATATAACTGTTGGTAATAATTTTGGATGATTGTTTCTATTTCCTTGGTGTTAGTTGTGATCTCTCCCTTTTCATTCATAATTTTATTAATTTGGGCTTTCTCTCTTTTCTTTTGGATTAGTGTGGCCAATGGTTTATCGATCTTATTGATTCTTTCAAAAAAACCAGCTTCTAGTTTCATTGATAGGTTCTACTGTACCTCTGGTGTCTACCCCATTGATCTCTGCTCTAATGGAGTTGGTTTGATTTGTTGTTGATTCTCCGTTCTTTAAAGTGTAGAGACAGCTGGTGTATTCTGGATTTTTCAATTTTTTTGAAGGAGGCTTGGATGGGTATGTATTTCCCCCTTAGAACTGCCTTTGCTGTATCCCATAGGTTTTGGACTGAAGTGTCTTCATTCTCATTGTTTTCCACGAATTGTTTAAGTTCTTCTTTGATCTCCTGGTTGATCCAAGCATTCTTAAGCAAGGTGGTCTTTAGCTTCCAGGTGTTTGAGTTCCTTCCAAACTTTTCCTTGTGATTGAGCTCCAGTTTCAAAGCATTGTGATCTGAGAATATGCAGGGAATAATGTCAGTCTTTTGTTATCGGTTGAGTCCTGCTTTGTGACCAAGTATGTGGTCTGTTCTGGAGAAGGTTTCATGTGCACTTGAGAAGGAGTATTCTGTTGTTTTAGGGTGGAATGTTCTGTATATGTCTGAGGTCCATCTGGTCCAATGTTTCATTCAATGCTCTTATTTCTTTATCAATTTTCTGCTTCGATGATCTGCCTATTACTGAGAGAGGTATATTAAGATCTCCTACTATCAATGTATTCATATCAATATGACTCTTTATCTTGATTAATCATTTTCTTACGTAATTGGGTGCTCCCATATTGGGGGCGTAGATATTTACAATTGTTAGATCATCTTGGTGGATAGCCCCTTTAAGAATTATGTAGTGTCCTTCTGTATCTCTGACTACAGTCTTTAGTTTAAAATCTAATTTATCTGATATGAGAATCGCTACCCCGGCCTTCTTCTAAGGCCCATTGGCATGAAAGATTCTTCTCCATCCCTTCACTTTCAGTCTGTGTGTATCCTTAGGTTCAAAATGGGTCTCTTGTAGACAACATATGGATGGGTCCTGTTGTTTGATCCAATCTGCAACCCTGTGTCATTTTATGGGCGTGTTTAGGTCGTTCACATTGAGAGTGATTATTGATAGATAGGTTGTGATTGACATCGTGTTACCTTTGAAGTCTTTCTGTCTGTAGATTGTCTCTACATTTCTGTTAAATGATATTCTTAGGATTTTTTCTCATTTATAGGACCCCCCTTAATATTTCCTGCAGTGTCGGCTTGGTGGTTGCATAGTCTTTTAAGCCTTGCCAGTCTTGGAAATTCTTCATCTCTCCATCCATTTTGAATGTCAGTCTTGCTGGATAAAGTGTTCTTGGCTGCATGTTCTTCTCATTTAGTACTCTGAATATATTTTGCCAGCCCTTCCTGGCTTGCCAGGTCTCTGTGGACAGGTCTGATGTTATTCTAATGGGCTTTCCTCTGTATGTAAAGAGCCTTTGTCCTAGCTGCTTTTAAGAGGGTCTGTCTAGAAGCATAATTCTTCATTCTAACTATCAGGTGCCGTGAGGACTTTTAAGAATCTAAAATCTTGGTGGGGGGGGACCGCTCTGCCTCTAGTACATGAAAGTTGTTTCCATTCATGAGATTGGGAAAATTTTCATAGACAACTTGTTCCACTATATCTTCTAGACTTTTTTTTAAATTTTTTAAAAGATTTTATTTATTTATTTGACAGAGAGAAATCACAAGAGAGGCAGGCAGAGATAGAGGAAGGGAAGCAGGCTCTCCGCCAAGCAGAGAATCCGACGTGGGACTCGATCCCAGGATCCTGAGATCATGACCCGAGTTGAAGGCAGCGGCTTAACCCACTGAGCCACCCAGGCGCCCTCTTCTAGACTTCTTTCTTTTTCCTCCCCTTCAGGGATTCCAATAATTCTGACGTTGGAACGTTTCATGGCATCATTTATTTCCCTGATTCTGTTTTCGTGGCTTCTGAGCTGTTTGTTCCAGGCTTCCTCCTGATCCTTCCTATCTGTCCTCTAGATCACTAATTCTATCTTCTGTCTCAGTTACCGTAACTTTTAGAGAATTTAGATTAGATTGGAATTCATTGAGAGCATTTTGAACATCATCCCTGCTGGCTTTCAGTTCTCCCCTAACATTGTGAACATCATCCCTGGTGGCTTTCAGTTCTGCCCTAATCAATTCTGTTTGGTCATCCATGGCTTTCTCCAACCTAGCTATTGCCTGGATAATTGTTAGCCTGAATTCCTTTTCCGACATATTGTCTATGTCGATAGCCATTAACTCTGTTGCAGAAGGTCCATCCTCTGTATTTTTCTTCTGTTGGGCATTCCTCCTCCTAGTCATTTTGGTAAGAGATGACTGAACAGATGCAGCTGGATGTATCGACTGTGGTGCAGTCAAGGTGCACCCTGGAACGCTTCTGTGCAATCAGGATTCCCCACCCAAATGAGAGAATAAAGAAAAGAAAAAGAAATAGAGAAGAAAGAGACCAAAAAAAAAAAAAAAAAAAAAAAAGAAAGAAAGAAAGAAAAGAAAAAAAAAGAGTGAGAGAGAGAGAGACAGGAAAAAAAGGGAAGATAAAAGAGAAGGCTCAGCCCAAATGGGCCCCAAGGTAAGATTTATGAAGTATACAAACAAAAACAGACAAACAAAAAGACTGATAAAAGTATATGACAAGAGAAATATATATATATATATATTAAAGCAAAAAAAAAAAAAAAAAAGGAAGAACCTCATCAGAAAGAACCCCAAGTATAATATTTATATACTATCAGGACAAACACAAATACACAGAAACACTGGCGGAAGGAAAACATGGGAGAGTGGTTATAAATTCTCAGTGTGGGTGAGGAAGGTTATTTTGATTCTTCCTGGATGTATCTTGATGTTTTTGTTAAGGGACTCAACTTTCCTAAAATAAAGGGGGATTAAAAATTGGTTTACCTATAGGGGTAGCATTGATTGGGGAAAGGGGATTACCTTGAAGTTTAACTCTATATGTATATTAGAAAATAAAAATTAAAAAAGAATAAACTAGACTAAATTAAAATTTTAGAAAAATTTAAAAAATAGAAAAGCAAAAGAAAAACACGGGTGTATGTAACAAAAAGTTCAGGTTAGAAGGTTATTAAGGAATTTGATGTACTGGACATGTGATTGTACCATCACTGTGATGGTAAATAGGTTAAAAAAAATTATCTATATGTATATATATATATTAAAAAAAGGAACCAGAATAGTGGTAAAGAGTTAAAAATAAAAGTTGTATTTATGAAGTAGTGGCGGTTGTTCTCTTGTCGTCTTTTTTTTTTTTCTTCCTTCCTGGTTGGTTTTCTGGGGGAGAGGCCTGCCACGTGGGTTTTCAGACAACAATGCTCCCTGAGTTAGGTCCTCCCGCCCCCCTCAAGGGGGTGGGCTCTGAGGAAACCGTTTTTTTTCAGGCTTTTGTTCTCTGGAGGTTTTTATGTTCTTTCATCTGTTTTCTCTTGCCTTGAGAGCTTTTGGTGGTTTTTGGAGGTTTAGAGGAGAGCAAACTGCACCCCGACCTCCCTCTCAGAGAGAAGCCTCAGAATGCTCTGCAGAGCTGCTGGCAGAGTAGGTTCTGAGTCACTGCCCCTGGGAATGCAGGATCTCCTCCTTGTACCCACTACCATGGCAGTGGCGGCTGTCTGGGCAGCTCCAGACCACCAGAGAGGTTCCAAGCAGCGATCACACACTGAGATTTTCCCGCTGGCCTAGGCTGGGAATGCTTGGTTTTTCAGAATGCTAGCGCTCTAGGCTAGTACCTGTGCGCACCTCTCCCAGGGGAGGGTGTGGGACGCGCGCGTGTTTCAGGAATGCCATCTGGCCAGGCTCCCAGCCCCTCGGGAACCAGACCCCACGCGTTCTCAGGCGCACTGGCAGCTCAGGCGCGCTGGCAGCTCAGGGACCAAGACCTGCTTTCTCCGCCACACTCTGTCTGGCTCAGCACCAGGGGAGGCTTTCCTGGGTCCGGGGACTTAAGTCCCTGTCCCTAACCACCCTGATTCCCACAATATCCCCCCGCGATCCTTTGCTCTTTTTTTTTTTTTGGAGTGCTTTCAACCAGACTCCAAGCTAATGATGGTCCCCAGACACAGGGCACTCTCGTATTGGGGTATTACTTTCCAATCGGTCACCTCTGGTGGCTCCCTCCCCCTTTTTGTTTATCTTCCGATATCAGTCTGACGTTCCCACTCTGCTTTACCTGCCACTGGCATCTTCTGCTCCTGTAGAGATCCAGAGATCCAGTGTATAATTCTGATCTCAGGCTGATTTCATGGGTGATCGGAGTTCTTTGGTAGGTAATCAGCTCACTTTAGGGTACAGGTTGAAACGGCATCTCCTCCTACTTCCCCGCCATCTTGACACCCCCCCACCCCGTGATGGATGTTAACTAGACTTATTGTGTTGATCACTTCACAATATGTATGAATACATATAAATCATTACAATATGCACCTGAAACTAATATGTCAATTATAGCTCAATAAGCAAATTTCAAATCAATAACCTGATTTTACACCCTAAGGAACCAGAAAAAGAATAAACTAAATCCCAAGCTTGTAGAAGGTAGGAAATAGTAAAGATGGAGGGATAAAAGAAACATACTAGCATAAAAACAAGACATATAGATCAATGAAATAGAATTGAGTCAAGAAATAAGCCCTTACACCTACCATCTATTGATTTTCAATAAAGGCAGCAAGATCTTTCACTGGGGAAAGAATGATACCTTCAACAGATGGTGCCAGGACAACTAGATATCCATATGCAAAAGAATGAAATTGGGCCTTTACTTCATACTGCATAATTACCTCAGATTGGATCAAAAACATCAATTTTAGAGTTAAAATGATAAAACTCTTAGAAAACATAGAAGCAAATATTCGTGGCCTTGGATGTGACAATGGTTTCTCTTTTTTCTTTCTTATATTTTTACATTTTAATTTCTGTACAGTTAATATACAGTGTTATGTTAGTTTCAGGGAACAATAATATAATGACTCAACAATTCTGTACATCACCCAGTGCTCATCTTAAGAGTATTTTTTAATCCCATCAGCTATTCCACCCATCCCCTCATCCACTTCCCCTCTGGTAACCATCAGTTTGTTCTCTATATTTAAGTGTTTGTTTCTCAGTTTGTCTCTCTTTTTTTTCCATTCATTTGTTGTTTCTTAAATTCCACATATGAGAGAAATCATGTGGTATTTGTCTTTCTCTGACTGACTTATTTCGCTTAATGTAAGTCTCTCCAGATCCAACCACGTTGTTGCAAAAGGCAAGATTTCATTCTTTTTGATGGGTGAATAATATTTCAGTGTGTTTTGTGTGTGTACACATACACACCACTTCCCCTTTGTCCATTCATCTTTTTTTTTTTTAAGATTTATTTATTTACTTGACAGAGAGATAGAGAGAGAGCATAAGTAGGCAGAGCGGCAGGCAGAGGGAGGGAGAAGCAGACTCCCCACTGAGCAGGAAGCCTGATCCAGGGCTCAATCTCAGGACCCTGGGATCATGACCTGAGCCAAAGGCAGCCTCTTAACTGACTGAGCCACCCAGGTGCCCCATATTCATTCATCTTTTGATGGACGCTGGAGCTGCTTCCATAATTTGGTTATTATAAATAATGCTGCAATAAACACAGGGTCATCTATCCCTTTAAATTAGTGTCTGTATTTTTTGATCAATACCTAGCACTGCAATTACTAGGTCACAGAGTAGTTCTATTTTTAACTTTTTGAGGAACCTCCACACTGTCTTTCACAGTGAATGCACCAGTTTGCATTCCCAAAAACAGTGCACGAAGGTTCCTTTTTCTCCACATTCTGGCCAATACTTGCTGCCTGTGACTTTTATTTTAGCCATTCTGACAGATGTTAAGCGATATCTCATTGTAGTTTTGATTTGCATTTCCCTGATGATGAGTGATGTTGAACATCTTTTCATGTGTCTTTTGGCCATCTGTAAACCTTCTTTGGAGAATGTCTGTTCATGCCTTCTGTCTATTTTTTAATTCAATTATTTGGTTTTTTGGTGTTGAGTTGTATAAGTTCTTCATATATTTTGGATACTAAACCTTTTTCAGATATGTTTTTTGCAAATATGTTCTCCAAATCTGTAGGGTGTTTTTTAGTTTTGTTTTTTCTTTTTTTTTTTTAAAGATTTTATTTATTTATTTGACAGAGAGAGAGATCACAAGTAGGCAGAGAGGCAGGCAGAGAGAGAGGAGGAAGCAGTCTCCCTGCAGAGCAGAGAGCCCGATGTGGGGCTCGATCCCAGGACCCTGAGATCATGACCTGAGCCGAAGGCAGCGGCTTAATCCACTGAGCCACCCAGGCGCCCCAGTTTTGTTTTTTCTTTTGCTGTGTAGAAGCTTTTTATTTTGCTACATGCAAAAGAATGAAACTGGAACATTCTCTTACAGTATACACAAAAGTAAACTCAAAATGGATTAAGGACCTAAATGTGAGATAGGAAACCATAAAAATCCTAGAGTTAATTATGCGGTATAAAGTAAGGGTCTAATTTAATTCCTTTAGGTGTGGATATCCAATAATTTCTCTGACATCAGCTTTAGCAACATTTTTCTAGATAGGTCTCCTGAGGCAAGGGAAACAAAAGCAGAAATTAACTATTTGGCCAATTATTTCTTAAATAATGGCATCAAAAGAAACTAAAGAAAAAATTAAATTGGACTTCATCAAAATTTAAAACTTTTACAAAAGGATACTACAAAGAGAATGAAAACAATAACCATGGAATGGGACAAAATATTTGCAAACCACTTTTCTGGTAAGAGTCTAGTGTCTAGAACATATAAAGAACTCTTTCTTCCAAAGAAGATAGACAAAGGCCAAGAAGCATATGAAAAGATACTCCATGTCACAGTAACTAGGGAAATGCAAACCATAATAAGATACTACTTCACATCCACTGAATGGCCATAATTTAAAAAAATAAATAACAACTATTGGTGATTCGAAAAATTGGAGCTCTCATACACTGCTGGTGGGAATGTAAAATGGTGCAGTTACTGTGAAAAACAGTTTGGTAGTTCCTCAATAAGTTAAATATAGAATTAGTACATGACCTTGCAACAACTAGGGATATCCAGAGAGTGAAAAAAGGTATAGAAACAAAAACTAGTGCAGGAAAGCTCAAAGCAGCTTTACATAATAGCCAATAGAAACAATCTAAATGTTCATCAACAGATGAATGGATAGTCAAAATGTGCTATATCCATACCATCAATTATCGTTCAGCCATTAAGTGGAACGAAGTACTAATGAATGCTAAAACGTAGATGAATGTTGAAAACATTATACTGTATAGTAAAAAAGTTTTACACAAAGGCCATACTGATTTTGCTTATCATATATTTATAGCACTTAACATAAATACAATAATTACTTCTGATTATATATGATTTGAAGTCTGTATTCTTTGCTACATTATAAGCACCATAAAGCAGAGAAAGTATGTATCATTCATCCAATACTTTCAATCACTCAGCTGAGTGACTGTCACATGGTAGAATCTCAAATAACCACTGAATGAATGAATGAATGAATGCCATTTACTCTTAAAATTCTCCACTGGTTCCCCACTGCTTTTACAATTCTCAACTATTTATTATGGCTCCTAATTCCTATAAGATTTGGCCCATTCTTCTTTGCAGCTTTATTTTCACATCATTTAATCATTACTTAGTGAGTACTGATGTTCCAGGCACTGTGCTGTGTGCTGAAAATACAATGACAAGATACATAGCTCCTTAGTCTTTTGGAGCTTATAGACCAAGAGGAAAGACAAACAATAACAAAGTATTTGGTATCATGAATACCTAGCGGGTATAGTGACCTGGATTGTGGAATGAGAAAACAGAAGCTCAGGAAAGACTTTTTGGAAAAAATGATATTTAAGCAAAAATAGGAAAAATGAGGAGTTAGCTAGGTGAATACTAGGGCAAGTTCCAGATAATGAGAAGGGCATTTGGAACCTAATACTGAAACACAGAGATCTAAAAGAAGTTATTTCTGTAAGGCTCAGGTATGAAATTATTGGGGGTGGGAGGGAAGCAGAGCGATAGGAAGCTGAAAAGGCAGGTGTTCTAACTCTAAAAGCAATGGAAAGCCATTGGAGAGTTTTAAAAGGAGGCTAAAAAATCCCCAAATCACAAATAATTGTCTATGTTTGTGTATCATCTGATTGAGGACATGAGCTATGCCTATTTACTCATTTCCCCCAGTAACCAGAATAACGATAGGCATATACTAGGTATTTTGTAAGTGTTCATTAAGTGCTACTGAATCAAAGCTGGTAGCAGAAGAAGAAATGAAACCAGATTCAATTCTACAACCTACTACCCATTTAAATATAAAGAGATTAGAGAGTCCTCAGTGATAACTACAATGAAACCCCTGAAATCAACTAATTACAATTAGAGTGAATCTATTAGATTGAAAATATGTTGCTATCCTGTTGAAAATGAAATCTAAAAGTAAAAATATTACAAAAGGAATATATGTAATCATTAAGAACCAATAATTAAAATGGTTTTGCTGGACATCGTACGCCATCAGGCCTGTATGGTTGTATGTCAGCAACGAGCAGTGCAAACTTATTATTTATACTGTCAAAATTACATAAAACTGAAGAGAGTATGTTTCAACCTTTCCAAATTCTGACCTTATTTTACTTCAAACACCACAGTGACTGGTTTATTTTTCTAACTCTAGATAACATGACTTTAAAAATAAGGAATAGGGGCATCTGGGTGGCTCAGTGGGTTAAAGCCTCTGCCTTCAGCTCAGGTCATGATCCCAGGATCCTGGGATCGAGCCCTGCATCAGGCTCTCTGCTTGGCAGGGAGCCTGCTTCCTCCTCTCTGTCTGCCTCTCTGCCTGCTTGTGATCCCTGTCTGTCAAATAAATAAATAAAATCTTTAAAAAAAAAATAAGGAATAGGTTGAGAATTATGCCTAAGGGTCCATACAGGTACAAGAATCCTAATAAAAACCTATCTTTGGGCACGCCTGTACTACACAAAAGAAGCTGACAGTGTATCAGTGGCTCTTTGTAGGATAATCTGGAACATAAAGCTGAAGGAGAAATAATTTATTTTCTTCTGTCATAAAATTTTCGATCCAGATACTTTATCAATGTAAGTGAGGAAACAAAGACTATATACTAGTCACGACTGCATGTTGCTGTGAAGATTTACTGAGAAAGCCCGGTTACTTGGCAGTTTCGGACACATTCACATGCAGCGAGAAAGGCAGGAATGCATAAGCCGGTGCAGCTGGCTGCCGGTCTTGAGACTGCCTGACTCCCTTCCGAGCATCGCCTAGAGGTCAGGGGTCTTTCTGCGATGGTTCAGCCCACGCCGAGCCAGTGAACACGTGCAATAAAAGCACAGTATGACTTGAAGTACTGCCACTACGTTGCACGCATGTTTCATTTTTAAAGGTATTTTCATATCGGGCCAGCATCTCTCTCCTAAGGTACTATTTGCCCCATATTCAAAAAGGACACTGTGTCCAAAAAAGTATCCGTGATTCTCCCCGTGTACGTTAGCCGGTCAGGACCAGCGACTTAGCCAAAAACGGCGATTCCGAACCGAGACGGGCTTCCACGGGCTCGCTGCGAACTCTGGGCCCAGTGCCGGGTGTCCTCTTCCTCAGGGCTGGCCTCGTCTCTGACAGGGGTCAAGTGCATTATCCCACGGATACGGTTTTCTCCACAGAGAGGCTGAGAGTACACAGGCCGCGCCCCGACGAGCCCCGAGCAAGCCCCCCGCGGCCAGCACCGCGCTCCGGGCAGTCGAACGGCGCAGAAGCGCGGGGGAAGGGACCACCCGGCCGGCCTCCCCCCACTTCTCTCTTCGTCGTCGGGTCGGAGGCCCGGGCAGGGAGCCCCAACCGGAGCCGGACGGCAGAGACCCCAGAGACTCGGCCCGGGGCTCCCAGGGGTTTACCCGACGCAGGGGAAGGGAGACCCCGAGGGCCTGGGGCGGAGGAGCACGCGGTCTCCTCGGCCCTGCCGCCGCCTCCCGCGACCCGCGCGCTGCACGCAGCCGGGAAACCACCTTCCGAGCGTCGGGTCCCGCCCAGCCAGGTAAGGGAAGGGCATCCCCGCACCCCGAGGGCCCTTCGCGCTCCGCCCGGTGCACCCCGCCCCTCCCTCTGCGGGGCTGCCCCCCCGTCGGCCGCCCCGCCTCTAAGCGACTAGCCTTGCCCCGTGACACCTCAAAGCCGACCCACGGCAGCCGGACCCAGCCGGGCGGTGGGGGCGAGCCCCGGGGCGCGGTCACCTTTTGAGGTATCTGGCGTCCTCCCCTTGCATGGCGGCGGCGACGGCAGCGTGGGGGGAGCGGAATCTGAGAAGGCCGGTGGGGCGAGGCCCGCGGTCGGCGGCCCCAGGATCCTCACACCCAAAGGCGATGACAGTCCCGAGGCCTGCGAGGCGGGGCGGCGGCGCTGCGGTTACCACGGTGAGGCCGCCGGCTCCTCCCACCGTGCCCAGGCCCCCAAACACTGCGGCGACCCGGACCCGCCCAGAGCCGGCTGCGCCAGCGCCGCCTCAAGGCGCATGCGTCCGCTCCGCCGCGCCGTCTGCGCAGGCTCAGTGTGAGGCGCTGGGCCCTGGGATGAATCTGACGCGCCCTTGAGCGGAGCCGGGTTTGGGCGTGTGCGGTCGGGAAGTGGCTTTTGATCACCGCCCCCTTGAGGATGGGAATTGGAAGAGTCCTCCCGGTCAGCCCCAGGGGACTGTCAGGTTTTAGCTTCAAAACCTTTTTCCGTTAACCTTTTATTTTTTTTTAATTTTTATTTATGTTTTAAATCTGTTTTCAGTGTTCCAGAATTCACTGTTCTCGCACCACACCCCGTGCTGCACGCGGTCATTGCCGACCGCTGCAGAGCTGCGCGGCCCTGGCAGGTAACCTGCAGCCTGTAACCAGGTAACCGGCTTGGAGCATCGTGGGCGGGGAGCGCTGACCGCACGGAGCAGCTCGTAATTTGTGGAGACAGTCGGACCCTCCTACAAGACGAACACAGCCAGTATTGTCACTCTGTGACTCCCACTTCGGTATTCTGAATCTAGAATGCGCTCCCGCACCCGCCTCGCCCCATCCCGTGCCCCCCCCCCCCCCCATGCACGCACTCTTACTAGCGCCTGAAATGCCAACTCCTACCCTAATTATCCCCAACTCAAGGTGCCTTCGGACTTGTTTCCTCCGAGGCTGGCCATAGGGAAGAAGAACTGCTTTTGAATCTTATCAAGTAAATACCCTCCGCTTTCACTTCTGTGCCCACGGGCTCAAGTCTCGCATCTCTGCAGAGGACTTAGTTCATTTATGCGGTAAATAGTGACCGAGGGTCAGCTTTATGCCAACACCAAACCAGGCTCTAGGGTTTCAAAGAAAACACCTCTCGTCCCTTTCCTCTCCTGTAATCCTGTCGCTTACTCTCTTTCAGGTCTGTATTTTCAGTCACCTTGGGCCCTGTCTGCATAGCTGTTTCATTATTCTTCTCAAATGCAGCGCAGTGCGTAGAATGTTAAATATAGACACAGAGTCCTTACCCGCCAAGAGCTATTATTTTTATCTGTCTACCCATTCACACCAGCTACACTATTTCTGTCAGTGTTGTCGTCATTCTCTCAGTCTTCCAGAGAAGAAGATTTGGCGTTAATTTGCCCTCTTATTAGACTGTTAGAAAATTCTATCATTTCTTCCTTCAAGATACTCCTGCAATCCAGCTTTTCTTCTCCATTCTCACGTCTGTTGATCTCACCACTTCATACCTGGAATACTGCAATTCTTTCCTAACAGGGCTTCCTATTTTCTGTTTTTGCAAATATTCATTCTGAATATGATATGACATTTTACAAATTATCATTCGTAGCTAGATTACCTTAAGACCTTCACAGTATCTAAAATTGCCAGATCACAATATCCATTAAAATGCATAGCTAATATAACAAGCATTCTTGCAAAATAAGCTTCTTGAGATCAAAGATTCTTTTGCTCTGTTAACCACTATACCCTTAGAACAGCATCTGGCCCATAGTTGGCACTAACTAATTACTGGGACACTTGGGTGGCTCAGTTGGTTAAGCCTCTGACTCTTGATTTTGGGTCAGGTCATCATCTCAGGGTCATGAGATCAAGCCCTGTGTCTGGTCTCTGCTCAACGGGGTGTCTGCTGGAGATTCTCTCTCCCTCTGCCCCTCCCCCATGGTGCACACACTCTCTCAAATAAATACATAAATCCTTTTAAAAATGGAATTATTGCTGTGTTTGATTTAACACGTTAGTAAAAATTCAGGGATCTATGATGCTATGCAACAATGGATAGAAAAACAGAAAAACCCTCACTTTCATTGAAGGCAGCAACTACTTTAAATCCTTACTCCAAGAATCAGTTATTAAAGGGAAGAATTAAGCATTTGATCCATGTCCTTCCAATCCAGGGAAAAGAACTATAATTTACCTCCTCTCAACAGGGGAAATCTCTTCCTTATATAAAATGCCTGCTAATAACAAAGAACAATAATTATAGACACCACAAAGAAAGTGAAAAGATAAATTAAAAAATGATACACCTGGGGCACCTGGGTGGTTCAGTGGGTTAAAGCCTCCGCCTTCGGCTCAGGTCATGATCCCAGGGTCCTGGGATCGAGCCCCGTATAAGGCTCTCTGCTCAGCAGGGATCCTGCTTCCCTTCCTCTCTGCCTGCCTCTGCCTACTTGTGATCTGTCTGTCAAATAAAAGTAAGTAAATAAATAAAATCTTTTAAAAAAAATAAAAATAAATGATACATCTATTTCTATCACATAAAAACCAGGTGGAGTTAAATTTCAGGACTGTATGAACCAAGCAGTTACCAGACACGAAGAAGCAAAAAAACTGATGAGTTCTAATATTCAAATAACTTTTCTTCTTTAAATTAACTTCTGCTAAACCAGTTTCTTCATTTATAGTAACTTCTGGCAGCTATACATATTTAATTTTTATTTTTTAGTAATTTTTATTTAAATTCAATTAGTTAACATATAATGTTTTATTTGTTTCAGGGGTACAGGTCTGTGATTCATCGGTTTTATATAATACCCAGCGCTCATTACAACATATACCCTCCCCAATGTCCATCAGCTACTTACCCCATCCCCTTCCCCTCCAACAACCCTCAGTTTGTTTCTGACTGAAACAATGATTCAGAGAATCTATGATTAAGATTCTCTCTTATGGTTCGTCTCTCTCTCTTTTGTCTTGTTTCATTTTTTCCTCTCTTCCCCTATGATCCTCTGCCTTGTTTCCTAAATTCCACATATCAGTGAAATCATATGATAATTGTTTTTCTCTGACTTATTTTGCTTAGCAAAAAACCATCTAGTTCCATCCACATAGTTACAAATGGCAAGATTTCCACTATACATTTTTTAAAGCTGCTAATAAAGCAAATGTGCAGGCATCCAAGTTGTTCCCCATCATAGTCAAGGCAAATGGTATCACAATACAAAACCCAAGAAAGCTTTCCTGGAGAAACGCCAAAGTCTTCTTCCTGAATTGTCTGTGAATTTTCAATGACATCTGCAATGAACTGGCTAGCCACTGGGCCCTCTTCTCCAAGAGATCCAGACTGAAATCTCAATGAACACAGAGGTGATAGATTCACATGAGGAACAACATTTAAACCACAGGATTTAATTAAAGATATTTTAAGGTGCCTGAGTGGCTATGAATTGAATTGGGTGCCTGAGTGGCTCAGCTGATGAAACGTCTATCTTTGGCTCAGGTCATGATTCCAGGATCCTGGGATCGAGTCCTGCATCAAAGCTGCTTCTCCCTCTGTCTTTCTCTCTCTGACTCTCATGAATAAATGGACAAAATCTTAAAAAAAAAAAAATAGGTCCCCTATGAATCAAAAAGGGAAAGACAGAAAACCCAGTGGGGAAATGGACAAAGAAGAAAAGGAGGAAATAGGAACGGCAAGGAAGAAAGTAAACAAAACATGAAAAGTGCTCAACCTCAACAGTAACTAGGAAGATGCCAATGAAGACCATAGAGAGATACTATTTTACACTGGCTGGGATGCGAAAATTAAGAAGTCTGAATACTCAAGTGCTGGTGCAAATGTGAAGCCCTGGAAATTGCTTGGTAAACATTTCTGGTATGAGTGCATTGGGACTACCACTTGAGAATAAAAGGTCCTGTATTTTGCAAAGTTTGACAGGCAAATGACCCTAACTCTCAGCAATTCTACTCTTAGTTATAAACCTCAGAAAATTCAAGCCCATGTGCACAATAAGGTTTGTTCCAGACTTATCAAAGCACTATTGTGCCTAATAGAAAAAGAGAAACTGAAAAAGTACTCCAAAGTATTTTCACAGGAGAATGGATAAAATACATCTCAATTACTTGTACTATGTCATATTAGGCAGTCGAGAAAGTTTATGAACTAGAACTTCACAAACCACATGGATGAGTATTAGAAACATTATACTGAATGAAAAGAGCAAATTGCAGATTACATAGAGTATGATAACTTGTAAGCATTTTTCAGTGTAACTTACAATAAAATACTTTCTTTTTGGTGTGCAATTTTATGAGTTTTGATAAGAGCGTAAGTCGTGTAACCACTACACAGTCAAAACACAAATTCCTTTATTCCATCATCCCTTCAAATTCCTTTGTGTTCCTTAGGAATCACCCAATTCTCCTAACCCCATGCTCTGGTGAATTCTGATCTGTTTTCTATTCCTATAACTTTTCCTTTTCCAGAATGTCATCTTTTTTTTTTTTTTCAGAATGTCATATTAATATAATCATACATGATGTAGCTTTTTATGCCTGATGTCCTTCACTTAGACAATACACTTGAAAGTCATTCATGTTGTGTTTCAGTAACTTATTCTTTTTTTTTTTTTCAGTAACTTAGTCCTATTTTATGGTTAGGTGATATTCTATGCATGAATGTAGCACACCAGAAAAAGCAATATGAATACTTACATATTGGTTTTGGTATGAACCAAAGTTTTCTTTTCTCCTGTACAAACACCTAGGAGTAGGGTTGCTCAATTTATGGTAAATACATGACTAATTCTATGAAACTGCCAAACTGTTTTCCAAAGTGGCTGTGGCTTATGCATTCCCACTAACAATGTAGGAGTTCAGATTGATCCGCATTCTCACCAGCACTTAGAATTGTCAAGTGTTTCTGTTTGTTTGTTTACTTCAGTTATCCTAACAGGTGTGCAGGGCTATCTCATTTGGTTTAAATTGCACTTCTATGGTGATTAATGATATGAACATCTTTCCATGTTCTTAATTATTATTTACATATATACATTTTTGAAGTTTCTGTCCAAATATTTTGTTCATTTTTTTATGTTTTTGCTGGATTGGTCAAACTGATCAAAGAGATAGAAACAGATAGAGATATAGAGAAATTACTGATTTATGAAATGCAAGGACATCACTGAGATTTTATAGGTATATATAAAAATGGTAATAAGGAAATACTGTGAATAACTTTATACTGATAAATTTAATAGCTTCAAATGGACAATATCTTGAAAGGTGCTTATTACTAAAACTGAGATAAGAAGAAATATAAAACATAATATATAGGGGAGTCTGGGTGGCTCAGTCGGTTAAGCAGCTGCCTTTGGCCCAGGTCATGATCCCAGTGTCCTGGGACCGATTCCCACATCGGGCTCCTTAACTCAGCAGGGAGCCTACTTCTCCCTCTGCCTCTGCCTGCCAGTCTGCCTATACTCTCTCTCTCTCTGACAAATAAATAAAATCTTTTAAAACACATTGTATATATATACATGTGTATGTATATATATAAAAGAATATTATGCAGCCATTAGAAAGAATGAGACTTGCCACTTATGACAATATGGATGAACCTAGAGGGTATTATGATGAGTAAAATAAGTCAGACTGAAAAATACAAATATGTAGGGGTGCCTGGGTGGCTCAGTGGGTTGAGCCACTGCCTTCAGCTCAGGTCATGATCTCAGCGTCCTGGGATCGAGTCCCACATCGGGCTCTCTCTCAGCGGAGAGCCTGCTTCCTTTCCTCTCTCTCTGCCTGCCTCTCTTGTGATTTCTCTCTGTCAAATAAATAAATAAAATCTTTAAAAAAAAAGACAAATATGTATATAATTTCACTCATATGTGAAATCTAAAATAAAATGGTATTTGAAGATTTCACATATGAATGAAGTCATACGATATTTGTCCTTCTCAGTCTGAGTTACATATCTCTTAAGTCAGATACTTGGATAACTGGATGGCTCAGTCAGTTGAGCAAATGCCTTTAGTCAGGTCATGATCCTAGGGTCCTGGATCAAGTCTCACAGTGGGCTCCTTGCACAGCGGGGAGCCTGCTTCTCTGTCTGCTTTTCCCCCGGCTGTGCTCTCTCTCCCTCTCTGATAAAAATATCTTAAAATCTTAAAATCTTAAAAAAAAGAAGAAGAAGAAAAAGAAATCAAATATCTAATTGCAGTTTTTCATGCAAAGAACACTCCAGACACAGAATCGCTAATGAATTCTACCTAGGAAATATCAAATTACATGTTCATGCAGAAAATAGAGAATGAAGGAATTTTTACCAATTAATCTAATTATGTCAACATTATCTGGTATCAAAATCAAAGATATTAAAAAACAAAAGCTACAAATATCCTTGGTGAGCATATACACAACAATATTTAATAAAATATTGGCAAATTAAACCTGCAGTACATAAAAAAGTATAGTACATCATGACTAAATAGGCTTTATCCCAGGGATGCGATATTGGCTTAACATATGAAAATCTAATAACATATAATTTGGCATATCAACAACATAAAGATGAAAACAAATATGGTCATGTTAATAGAGGCAGAAAATGAATTTGGCAAAATTCATTTTTAAAAGAACTATCAGCTACTAAAAGTAGAAAATGACTTCCTCACTCTAATAAAGACATCTGTGTCAGTTTATTTCTAGGCTTTCTATTCTGTTCCATTAGACTATATATCAGGAAGTATGATACTTCCCATTATGTTCTTCTTAAGATTGTTCTGGTTATTTTAGGTTCATTGTTGTTCCATATAAATTTTAGGAAATTTTTTTCTGTTTCTATAAAAATATCACTGGAATTTTGATATGGTTTTGTTGAATCTGTAAAATAACTTCAGATAGTATGAATATTTTGAAAATATTCTTCCAGTCCATGAACACAGGATGTCTCTCCATTTCCTTATGTCTTCTTTATTCTCATGTTTCATTGCTATGTAGTGTTCAGAGTAGAAGTCTTTTACCTCCTAAGTTTATTTCCTTTTTTAAAAAAGATTTATTTCATTATTCTAGAGAAAGAGAGACTGAGCATGCATGCATGGGGGAGGGGCAGATGGAAAGAGCCTCAAGCACCCTGTCTGAGCACAGAGACCCACGTGGGGCTTGATCTCATGACCCAAGAGATCAGGACCTGAGCCAAAACCAAGAGTCAGATGCTGAGACACCCAGGCACTCCTAGTTAAGTTTATTTCTAAGCATTTTATTCTTTTTGCTTAATTGCAAATAGGATTGTTTCCTTCATTTCTTTTTCAGATATTTGTTAGTGTATTGAAATACAATTAATTTTTATGTTGATTCTGTATCCTACAACTTTATTGAACTTGTTTACCAGTTCTAACAGATTTTGTGGAGTGTTTACCATTTTCTATATGTAGGGTCATGTCATGTGCAAACAGAGATGATGCTCTCTCTTTCCTTCTGATTTGAATGCCCTTTCTTTTTCACGCCTAATTGATCTGGTTGGTAGGTCCACTACTATGTTGAATAAAAGTGACAAGAATGGGTATCCTTGACTTGTCCCTGATCTTAGTGTGAAAGCTTTAAGTTTTCACTGTTAAGTATGATGTTGGTTTTTCATATATGATATTAATTATGTTAAAATAATTTCCTTCCATTCCTGTTTTGTTGAAACTTTTTTATCACTAAGGGATGTTGAATTTTGTAAAATGCTTTTTCTGCATATATTGAGACGATCATATGATTTTTATCTTTCATTCTTTCAATATGATTTATCATTCACTGATTTGGGTATGTTGAACCACCCTTGGATCCCAGGGATAAATTTCACTTGATTGTGGGTATATGATTGAATTCAAATGTGCATTTGAATTCAGTTTACTAGTATTTTTCTGGGAATTTTTGTGTCTGTATGCATCAAGTGTACCGGTCAATAGTTTTCTTGTAATATCCTCTTTAGCATCAGGATAATACTGGCCTCATAAAAGGAGTCTGGGAGTGTTCCTTTCTCTTTTACTTTTTTTTTGGTAATAATTTGAGGAGTACTGGCGTTAATTCTTCTTTAAATATTTGGTAGAATTCACCATGAAGCCATCTGGTCTTAGGCTTTTGTTTGTTGGGAGGTTTTTGATCATTGACTCAATCTTTAGATTTTCAGAAATTAACCCAGCTTTGTTGATTTTTTTCTTCTAGTCTTTATTTCTGCTCTGACCATTTTTACTTTTTCCCTTCTGTTCTCCTGTTTCTAGTTAATTGAGGTATAAAGTTAAGTTGTTTGAGATCTTTTTTTTCTTAATACAGGCATTTAGGACTATAAATTTCATTCTTAGTACTGCTTCTGTTTTTGCTCTATCCCATACATTTTGGCATATTGTGTCTCCATTTTCATTTGTTTCAAGGTATTTTTAAATTTCTCTTTTGGGGCTCCCGGGTGGCTCAGTGGGTTAAGCCTCTGCTTTTGGCTCAGGTCATGATCCCGGGGTTCTGGGACTGAGCCCCTCATCGGGCTCTCTGCTCAGCGGGGAGCCTGCTTCCCCGCTCTCTCTGCCTACTTGTGATCTCTCTGTCAAATAAATAAATAAGTCTTTAAAAATTTTTTTCTCTTTTGATTTCTTACTTATCAGTGGTTCAGGACTATGTTAATCTCCACATACTTGTGAATTTTCCAGTTTTCTTTCTGCTATTGATTTCTAGTTTCATTATCCTGTGAGAATATTCTATATAATTTCAGTCTTAAGTTCATTAAGACTTGTTTTGTGACCTAACGTGATCTATCCTAGAGAATGTTCTTGTGCACTTGATAAGATTGTGTTCTCTGATGTTGTCACATTGAATGTTTTATACACACACACACACACACACAAGATATATATATCTGTAGGGCCCATTTGGTTCATAGTGTGTTCAGGTCTATTGTTTCCCTATTGATTTTGTCTGGATTTTCCATCCATTATTGAAACTGGGGTATTGGGGTACCTGGGTAGCTCAGAGAGCTAAGCATCTGACTCTTGATTTCAGTTTGGGTTGTTATCTCTGGGTTGTGAGATCAAGCCCTTTGTCGGACTCTGCACTGGGCCTGGAGCCTGCTTGAGATTCTCTCTCCCTCTCCCTATGCCTCTCACCTCCCATCTTTACCTCTCTAAAAAAAAAAAAAGGAAAAAAGTGAGATATTGGTATTTCTTACTATTATTGTATTGCTATTTCTCCTTCCAGTTCTGTCAATATTTACTTATTTCTATATTTAGGTGCTTTCATCTTGGGTGCATATATAGCCATAACTATATATTTTCATGGCTGTCAGCAGGGCTTTATTACTTTCTGGAAGCTCTAGAGGATAATCAGTATCTTTGTCTTTTTCAGGTTCTAGAGGCCAGCCATATGCTTTACTCATGGCCTCTGTTCTCCATCTTTAAAAATAACAGTGGTAGCCAAGTTCTTCTCAGACTGTCATTTTGGTAGTCCTCCTTTGATCATCACCTTTTCTAAGACCACTGCCAGGATAGATTTTCCAAAGGAATTTTAAGGATTCATGTGGGCCCAACTGTGGAAAGAACCAAGATGCCCTTCAACAGACGAATGGATAAGGAAGATGTGGTCCATATACACCTTGGAGTATTATGTCTCCATCAGAAAGGATGAATACCCAACTTTTGTAGCAACATGGACGGGACTGGAAAAGATGATGCCGAGCGAAATAAGTCAAGCAGAGAGAGTCAAGTATCATATGGTCTCACTTATTTGTGGAGCATAACACAGAACATGGAGGACATGGGGAGATGGAGAGGAGAAGGGAGTTGAGGGAAACTGGAAGGGGAGATGAACCATGAGAGACTATGGACTCTGAAAAACAACCAGAGGGTTTTGAAGAGGGGGGTGGGAGGTTGGGGAACCAGGTGGTGGGTCATAGGGAGGGCACGTACTGCATGGAGCATTGGGTGTGGTGCAAAAACAATGAATACTGTTACGCTGGAAATAAATTAAAAAAAAAAAAAAGGATTCATGTGGGCCCACCTGATAATGCAGGGTAATCTGTCTATGTTAAGATAAGTCCCTAACTTTAGTCATATCTGTTAAGTTCCTTTTTGTGTATAAGGTAACATATTTACAGGTTCCAGGGATTATGGTGTGGGCATTTGACAGGGGGAGAAGGGGAGAGTACTATTTTGCTTACTAAAACACCATTAATACTAAAACATCAGACAATACCAAAAGTTGACAAGAATATGGAGAAACTGGAGTTCTACATTGCCTGTGAGAATGCAAAATGGCACAACCATTTTGGAAAATAATTTGGTAGTTTCTCCAACAGCTAAGCGTACATTTACTACATGACTCAGCAATTCCACTTCTAGATATTTACCAAAGAAAAATGAAAACCTATTTCTACAAAAATTGACATCTGTAAATGTTCATAGCTGTTTGCATAGCAATATAAAATTAGGAACAACCTAAATATCCATTAATACGTCAATTGATACAGGGGCACCTGGGTGACTCAGCGAGTTAAGCTCTGCCTTCAGCTTAGGTCATGATCTCCTGGTATTGGGATCGAGCCCAGCATCAGGCTCTCTGCTCAGCAGGGAACCTGCTTCCCCTCTCAGCCTGCTGCTCTGCCTACCTGTGATCTCTCTATGTCAAATAAATAAATAAATTTTTTAAAAAATGTATGTCAATCAATACAAATGGTGGGATAGTCACACAACGGATACTATTCAGCATTAAAAAACTAAACTATTGATGTATATAGCAACATGAATAAATCTAAAAACATTATGATAAAAGAAACGTATGGTTTGATTCCATGTAAAAGAAATTCTTGAATTAAAAAAAAAAACGCACAAAAAACAAAAGACTATTACAATGGGAGGCAGACAAGTGGTTGCTTATACCAGGCAAAGGAGACACACAAACTGTAATCAGGATGGTAAGAATTTGGGGTAATGGTTATTCATACATGTGAACACACTTGTCAAAATTCATCAAATTATATAATTAAAATGCCTTCATTTTATTGTATATAATTATTATATAAATTATTTCTCAGTTTTGTTGTTTTAAAAGGTATAACAAACAAGGAAATGAGAAATTCATATTTAGATGTAACATAGTTAAATTACATAATTCCAAAGGTAAAGAGATTTCAGATATCTTTAAATACTTTTATATGTATTAATTTAACATTTCCCTCGTATTCCAACTCCCTCCCAAATTGAATATAAATTTTTTGAATGAAGTAACCAATCCCATTCAGCATATGGAAGTTGTTGTGATGGTTAAGAGCTTGAATTCTGGAGTCAGAACTGTCTGTAGAGTATCTGATTCACCATTTATTTACTCTTTGACCTTGGGCAAGCTAAACATTATGAGTTTCAATTTTCTCATCCATCCAAAAATATAATTTATGTGTCTTAGAGTTATCGTAATGTTAAATGAAGTAGCATTCATAAATTTATACCAGGGTGATTATGACATAAATGTTGGTAATTGTTACTAGGTAAACTAGGTTTTTGAAAACCTCATGTATATCATGTGACTTTGAAGAAATCACTTAAGCTGTGTCTTTTTAATTTAGAAAAATTGGGATAGGGGCGCCTGGGTGGCTCAGTGGGTTAAAGCCTCTGCCTTCAGCTCAGGTCATGATCCCAGGGTTCTGGGGTAGAGCCCCGCATCGGGCTCTCTGCTCTGCGGACAGCCTGCTTCCTCCTCTCTCTCTCTGCCTGCCTCTCTGCCTGCTTGTGATCTCTGTCTGTCAAGTAAATAAATAAAATCTTAAAAAAAAAAAGAAAAATTGGGATAAATACCCACAATATAAAAGATTGGGGTGAGTAGAAAATGAATTAATATTTGTGAAAGTCTTGCAGACTGTAAAGTTATGTGAAAATCATTATGATTTCAACTTCACCCTTACATTGGTTCAGCTACATTTTGGATACTGTACTAGCTGCAGTGAGTAGTTCAAAAGTATAAAGAAAAGCAATTTCTACTTCTTGATCTTATAATTTAACACAGAGGAGAAGGAATACAAAGATACACAAAGCCCTCTATGACAGAACTACTTAAATACAAATAATCTCAGTGATACATCAACATTCCAAGGATGGTTCCTGGCAGGCTTTGGAGCTATTAACAAACTGCACTGCTTTGGAAAGCCTGCTTGTTAATATTATATTATATTATATTATATTATATTATATTATATTATGCAGATATATATATGTATGTGTATATATATATATATATATATGTATATATATATATATATATATGCAGAACTCTTTCTCCTGGAAGCTTTTTCTAAACTCCATACTTAGTAAAGTGCCTTCTCTGTTCCCCTATGGCATTTACTGTACATTCTGTACATAATTTGTTTATGCTTCTATCTTTTCCAACAAGAGTGATTTAAAAGGTATAGAACCATGGATTTCCAATTGCATTTCTAATCATAGTGCTTGGCACATAGTCATAACTAGTAAATGGTAATTGGTGCTGTATCAGATAAAATTACAACCTTCAGGGAGTACATGAAATATTCACCAGGTATGGAAGCAAATAAATTTTGAACATATTAGTCCATGTCATAATGGTGGCATGAGTCAGGTAGAATGTTGGCATATAGGAGGGAGTCATCTACTCATCTTGGTGGGTAGAGTTCAGAATAGGGTTCACAAAGATGAATAAAAATTTTCTTAGAAGAGAGCATAATAGGGATATTCTAGGAAAAGATAATAGTACATAAAAAGACACAAAATCTTGAAACATCATGGTGTGCTTAAGTAACTACAAATAGTTTGAGATGTTTAGAGAATTATGTTTGAGTAAGAGCAGTAAAAATATCTTTGGAGAAGCCAGCAGGGCAAGATCATGGAAAGTCTGGTATAAGAGAATATGATATTTAGATATTTTCTGCAGGCATAGGGAGCCACAGAACTGTTTGAATATAGGAAAGTCATGTTGAAACTTATTATATTTGGCCATATTAATTACTCTACACTACCACACAGTAACGTAGAACAGAGGTGTAAGAATTATATTTTTATTTTCCAAAAAAAATTTCATTTAAATGTCTTGATAGGCTTCAAGATTCTATAGAAAATCATTTCTTACCTTGTGACTGCCTTTGGGATATCATCAAATGGCCATTGTGGTCCAAAGAGCCCACATCCACTGGCTATTAATGCAGTCATCTTCTCACTTTTCAAATTAACTTGAGTTCACGATGCACATCTTAAAGTAAAGAAGATTTCAGTTAAAAGGTCCCCTTAAAATACATCCTCTTCCTGATAGTGATAACCTCTGTTTTCAACTAGTATGACATCAGACATCAACTATGACATCATCGGGTTGCTCCAAGGGTCAGGACAAGAAGGTAGGTGACCCACAAGAACAATCATGAACCTCTGAGCCTTTCTTCTTCCTTGGCTTCTCTTACAACCTGAACCACACTTTGAGAAAATACCTGTGTTGAGGGTCAAGCTGGTGATTCTTAAAGACAAATAAATACTCAATACATTAAAGTATTAAAATTAAAAATTAAAAATACATTAAAGTATTAAAATTAAAAAAAATAAATACTCAATACATTAAAGACAAATAAACACTCAATACATATCAGGGGAAGATGTGCATAGTTAGTCATACATGTATCCATACACATTCATTCACACACAAAACTCTGGCGTTTGTGAATTTGTATATACAAATATATACATTCATAGTCAATTGGAATTTCTTAGCAAGAGAGCATAATTATTGCTATGCTTTTGGAAAGGTGCACATGGCATGGTGAGGGAGGCAGAAGTTCTAAATTTATTCATCCAGATTAGTTTTATTTATTAATTTAACCAAAATTTACCAGCAGGTGTGCTTTAGACTTGAGGATGCAAAAAGTGAATAGTTTCTGACTTAAGAATTGTATCTAAATCCAGTAGGGATACGCAGGAGGTATGAATGAAATTCAAAGTAACACATTCTACAGTTGAGCTACGATGTATCTCTGTAGAAATCAAGATGACTATGGAATCACTAGTCAGATATCTAATGCATATCCTGCATAAGGCATTCACCTAAGAACGGAGGCTATAAAGAGAATGAAATACAGACCTACTTTAAAGGAGTTCAAAATCTATGAACAGGCAATCAAAGAGCAAGTAATTGGGGGTCTCAGTCCTATTTCCTACACACCTATGTCCCACATCAAGTTTTTCTTTTCTTAAGGGTCCTGTTGTTTTAAACTGTCTTACCTATTAATTTTGTTCTTGCACGAAGATGCCACACTATTTCTTTTCGATTTATTGCTTCAATTCATAATCTCTCACAATGAAGTTTCATTTGAGTTGGTGTTAAGTGAATCCAATCTCTCATTCAGTACATGTTTGTTTGCTACATGTTATGTGTTCCAGGCACAATTCAGAGCTAATGTAGTAGTCTGGACAGGGTAAATTCAGGCAATGGCTATATTAGCAACCAGATGTTTCCTCTGAAGTCTTAGATTGTTAGTCCTGGAAAGCATGTGACAACTACTAGCAAACACCTCTGCTGAAATGAGTTGGAAGCTGTTAGGTCGCCAAGGAGTGCTCTCTTCCTCACCTCTTTAGGAAAGGCATTGCCATACCCTAAGTGTGACATACCCTCCGGGTCATTAAGAGCAGAACCAGAACCGTCAGTTCATTCCAAATCAGTTCCTAGCAACAACTAGTTAGCAATAGTAACTTTGAAGTTGGGTGTGAAATGAATTTGTGCTTCTAGGCTTGAAATATATTATGTTCTAATGGGGACATAATCCCACAAGAAGGGACTGAAATTAAATCACATGTTATTTGACTTTAAAACTTTGAACTTTAATTTTCCTTTTCTTTCATTTCCTCTCCCTTCTCTTTCCACCCACTTCTTCCTACCATTCTTCCTCCTTTCCTTCCTTCCTTTCTTTTCATGTGTGGACAGTACATGTGTCATCAAAGTCACTGCACATTAGAAACAGAATTATATCTGATTTGGGGCATTTCTTTCTTTTTTTTTAAAGATTTTATTTATTTTTTTGACAGAGAGAGAGATCACAAGTAGGCAGAGAGGCAGGCAGAGAGAGAGGAGGAAGCAGGCTCCCTGCTGAGCAGAGAGCCCACATGCGGGGCTCGATCCCAGGACCCTGGGATCATGACCTGAGTTGAAAGCAGAGGCTTAACCCACTGAGCGACCCAGGCGCCCCTGATTTGGGGCATTTCTTACCAAATCCATTGCTCTCCAATGTAGTCTTTGCTATATCGAGTGGGAGAGTAGATATATATCAATAACCCGAGAATGGTTACAATGAAGTCAGAAAACAGTGTGGAGATTCCTTAAGAAATTAAAAATAGAGCTTCCCTATGACCCTGCAATTGCACTACTGGGTATTTACCCCAAAGATACAGATGTAGTGAAAAGAAGGGCCATCTGTACCCCAATGTTCATAGCAGCAATGGCCACGGTCGCCAAACTGTGGAAGGAGCCAAGATGCCCTTCAACAGACGAATGGATAAAGAAGGTGTGGTCCATATACACTATGGAGTATTATGCCTCCATCAGAAAGGATGAATATCCAACTTTTGTAGCAACATGGACGGGATTGGAGGAGATGATGCTGAGTGAAATAAGTCAAGCAGAGACAGTCAATTATCATACGGTTTCATTTACTTGTGGAGCATAAGGAATAACACGGAGGACCTTAGGAGAAGAAAGGAAAGTGAATTGGGTGAAATCAGAGGGGGAGACAAAGCATGAGAGACCGCGGATTCTGAGAAACAAACTGAGGGTTTTGGAGGGGAGAGGGGTGGGGGGTGGGTGAGCCTGGTGGTGGGCATTAAGGAGGGCACATATTGCACAGAGCACTGGGTGTGGGGCATAAACAATGAATCTTGGAAAAGGATTGGAAAAAAAACATTTTTAAAGATTTTAAAAACTTTTTTATTTTTTAAAATTTTTATTAAGTTCCATTTAAGTAACATACAGTGTAATATCAGTTTCAGGTATACACTTTAGTGATTCGACACTTGCATGCAACACCTGGTGCTCATCACAAGTGCACTCATTAATCCTCAATGGATTGCTTTTATTCTATATGTCACAGTCCATTACTGTCAATTTTTGTTGCTTGAATTGTTCCAGGTTTGGCCAGTGAGAAATCCTTCAACTTGGTTCCCATATTTTTTCCAATGGATTCCCATCATTTTTAAGCACCGTCTTACTTTCTGGTATGGAAAGATACTCTAAGTTCATATCTTTGGCAAGATGATAAACGGTGTTGTACTATTTACTCAGGGAACACGGCACCGTTTATCATCTTGCCAAAGATAGGAACTTGTGTTCATGTCTTCCTGATGTCAGTAACCATTGCTGCTTGATGCTACTAGTGTTTGTTCAATGGCTCTCTAGTCACTCTGGTTGTCTGAAACCTATTCTCGAGTATATTTCTTAGAAAGTGCTCATGGGAACAATATTCCTTGAGGCTTTGCCAGTTGATAACAGTTGTCGGTGCTTTTTGCTTCAAGTTCAGTATTACTGGATTTACAATCCTTGGCTCACATTCTCTTTCCTTCAATATTTTCAATATGTTGCTCTATTTTCTTCTGGCATGAAGAGTTGTGAAAATGTGTTAATCTAATTTTCCTTCCTTTAGAAGTCGCATGTCTTTTTGTCTAAAAGGCCAAAGATTCTTTTTTCTTTTTTACAAAGTTCAATAATTTTACTCCAACATGTTTATGTTGGATACTCTGTAGGATAGAGACAGTTACATGGTGTGCTCTTTCAAATGTAGTTTCACATTCTTTTTAAGAAATATCAGGAACATTATCTTGAATTATAGTTTTAGAAATTTGTTTTGTTCTTTTGCTTGGGCTTTCATTTTCAGGGACTCATCGCTTCTTTGCCTATCTTCAACATTTGTCCTTTTTTCTTGAGTTCTTTTGAATATCTTTCTTCACCTGGTAATTTGATGTTTTCCTCTTTTTGATTTTCTGTTATTAATACATGACTTCTCACATTTATTACTCATGTGTTCTACAATAGATTACATTTGTAAAGGATTTTAAACTTCTAATTCTCTTTTTGAATTTCATCAGCTTATTTCTGACTTTTCTCATTTTAACTTGTGTTATTTCATGTTTTACGTCATTAATATCGTTGGGGTTCTTTTGAAATAATAACTTGGTGTTTTGATCTCTCTCTTTTTCATGTCTTTCTAGTGTGACTGCTTGGGATTCAACCTCGACACACTTATTTTATTTTCTTTGATATAGTTTTCCTGAATGTTTAGAAAGTAGTAGTGTTTCTGACTTCACAGACCTTGCTTTTCTGCAGTTGGCGGCAGTGTTAAAAAATATTGCACTCTGCTTTCTGAGATTTCCTAGCTCTGTTTGACTTCTCCACTTTTGTCTCTATCTCCTTTCCTTTACCTCTCTTGTTGCTTTCTTGCCGAATTCTTTGAGTCCCAGTAATTTTTCCTCGGTGTGGAGCCCTGTGCCCTGGGGGATGAGGCTTGAGAGTTCCCAGATAGTAACTGTGTCACCTTTTTTTCTTTTTTAAGATTTTATTTATTTGAGAGAGAGAGAGAGAGACAGAGAGAACAAGCAAGGAGCGAGGCAGAGAGAGAGGGAGAAGCAGGTTCCTTGCTGAGTGGAGAGCCCGATGCAGGACTGGATCCCAGGACCCTGAGATCAGGACCTGAGCAAAAGGCAGACACTTAATGACTGAGCCCCCCTGGGCACCCAGCCCGGGTGCCCTGGCTCACCTTCATAGAGCTTACAGCATGTGCTTCTTACTCTCATGTTCCTGGAGTAATTGATGCCTTTCTCAATTTCTGCCACTCTTCTCAAACTGACTTATACTTCTCAGACATTATCTGTTGGGTGTTTTCCGGTTCTCTTATTCTGAACATCATCAAATGGCTTGCTATTTCCCCCTGCTCTCCCCACACAGACGCCAACGACATACAAGTCTAGTGGCTCTTTGTACATTGTCTCTACCTGCTTGTGTGCTGAGGCTTGTGTTGCCTCCAGTTACCTGGTTTTGTTGGATTTTGGTTTTTGCTATCTAGATGCTATATTTTTAATGTGATTTGGAAAGACCCTCCCCCCCAACAAAAAAATTATGCTGCCACGACTATCTTCCTAGAATTTATGAGAGGTGCGTTGTATATAGGTAAGGAATCTGAGGCCCAGGAGATAAATTTATTTGCCCAAGATCATGCAGTTAACGCAGAAGACAGATATGTGTGTGATGCACCTTGATAATGCCGGGTACTGAGAAGCTGCCTGATGTGTGCTCTTTCCTTCCTTCTTCCTTTCCTTCCTTTCTCCAATTCTCTCTCCTTTGTTCCCTGCATAGCCTAAATTTAAACCCAGTTATTTCTGATCCCAAAGTCTCTGCAAGCTCATTTAATATGCTATGCTTCTACCCCACTAGAGCTTTTGAAAAATCTAAACAAAATTATCTTTACCAAAACCGACACTCATCTTGCTCTAACAAATTTTCCTTTATGTTTTTATGCTTTTTCATCCTTTTCAAATAGAATCTACGAATGTTAGATTCTTTGACCCATGCCTCATTAAAATATGGTTTGTTAGAAGTAAAGTGGTGGGGGCGTCTGGGTGGTTCAGTAGGTTAAGTCGCTGCCTTCAACTCAGGTCATGGTTTCAGGGTCCTGGAATGGAGCCCTGCATTAGGCTCCCTGCTTGGTGGAGAGCCTGCTTCCCCTTCTCCCTCTGCTGCCTGCCGCTCTACCTACTTGTGCTCTCTATCTTTCTGTCAAATAAAAAAAAAAAAAGAAGAAAAAGAAGAAGAAAAGAGCCCTTATTTCAATGAATCCATTTATAGGCATCTTACATAATCCCTTAAAAGCTTTTTTTCTTGTTTTCTGCCACCACCCAGGAAACCACATATGATCCACAGATGATAAGGAGTCCATGAAATCTGAATCTGAAAAACCTTGATTTCACCTTCAAATTTAAAATTACAGTACTCACAGAGAGTTTAAACTTGGCCAAAGTTGAATGTTTCATTTTTGAAAAATGTGATAAAAGTACTATTTTGATGAAAAAACTGCAGCTCTCAGACACAAGTCCATAAAATTCTAAGCTCTGTTGGTTAGGGTGCTTGGCTATTGATGATACTTGACACGGATTTGTTAAAAAAATTGAATGCACTATGAAGGCTCCCAAGGAATTTATACTATATACTCTGCCATATAAAAAGTTCAATTTACTAATTCTCCATAATCCTCTATGTAAAGCCAATCAGTAATTAGATCGTGGGGAGCAGAGTTTTATTTAAGGTATGAAGTCACAATACAAGTCCTAAGGGACTAATGGCTCTGCTTTAAGCCAGTGTTTTTATAAAATCCTGTTCCAGTTTTTGGCTCTGTAATGGATTTCCCAGGTTGGTGATACACCACCCAGAAAACACTCTTTCTTTATTTTTCTTTCCTTGAACTTCCTGCTCTTACTGTGCAGGCTTAGTTCATACTGTTTGAATTTACTTATTGTGGTTTGCATAAAATTATCATTCACTCATCTACACATAGTAGATAATGGTTATTTGCCTATAAATCTAACAGGTACTGAGTTTTATTTACCCTCCTGCTCTGTGGGCACTCTCTGAACAAACGGGCAGTTGTTCTTGAAACCTTTTCCATTTTTATGAGATTTGGAACTGTTTTTCCTTGTTGCTTTGTGTGCTTCTTAGCAGCTTGAGGCTCCTTCTTTCATGGTGTTTACTCTGGAGCTGGTGTGAACAGGGGCTCTTGGAAATGGTAGAGTGTTAATATCCTGGAGAGTGTCCTGCTACATGTAAAAGATTGCTTTCGAGGCTGCTGGGAGCTGCAGCAGATCTTTCACAATATGTCCAGATCACTCCCAGTCACGAGCGGTCACACACCTACGCTCAACCTCTCACACTCTCCGATTTTGCATGTGCAGAAACAGGCCAGGAAATTTGACCTCATGTTGATTGGAACGCTGCTTTGCATTCATTTTCAGAATACTTGGAGCCTCACATATGTTTCTTGTTAACGCTCATGTTTGATTGTTCTAAGTCTTTTTTTTTTAAATTAAATAAACCTGTATCAAAAATTGTCACTTTGCTTTAAAGAAGCACAATTAGCTTGCTCTGGGGACACAAACAGCAGAGAAAAATGAAATATTTCTGCTCCTTTACATGTTTCCAAAAATGAGAGTGGCCTAAGACATAGCAGTACCCTTAAGGGTCAAGGGATTTTAAATAGCTTTTGAACAAATCAAGTACAAAGCGGCATTACTTAAATGAAGAAAGTCATTTAAAACAGAGCTTATTAATGGAATATGGTTTAAAATCATGTCTGTTGTAAATCTGTCTTCAGAACTGAAAGTCACTGGGCCAGAGACTGGAAAGTAAGAAAGCTGATAGCTCAGTATAATAACTGTAAATTTGGAGGTGCACTGTTTCACCCCACAAGGGCATGATTTGGTAAACGTCATATACAAGATAACATACTTAGGCCTGGATGACTTCATAAATTTCCAAAAGTACAGTTATTGGAATCTATTTCTATTTTACTTAACTACTTACTGTGTCTCCCCAAACTCAGCTTGGTAAAGCTATGGCCTCTCTAAGACAAAAGGGAAAAAAAAACCAAACCTGTCTATCAATTGATCGATCAATCTATCATCTATCTACATATCTGAATCCAAGTGGCTAAATCAAGTGTCTCAAGATCCAGATATCAAGTTCATGTTGTTCCTTGACTCCTTCCTATCTTTCAGTTTCATTTTTCATTCTATATATTTGAAATAGTGTTTTGTATATGAATCGTACTTTCTATTTTCTGTGTTTGACATTTAGGGCAGCTTGGGGACCCAGGTAGGGACTGCCCATCCCAAGTTTATCTAGTTCCACAGAGAGAGCAAACATCTTGCCTAAGAGCACACCTCAGCTATGCAAACCCACTAATCAGAGCCCAGCCTTCCAATCTTCCCCTTCTTCTAATTTCACATACCAACCCAGTAGTCTCCTTACCCTAAATCACCCCAGGGGCGAGTACCAGACAAACAGGGACCACCTCTATAGCACAGAGTCCACACAGAAATTATTCAGACTAACCAATCCTGAACTTCTCCGTTGTACTTACTCTGCCTCAATCATTCCTTCCCTCAAAACCCAAATAAGGGCTCTGGTCCATATTTTCCCCTTTTCTCCTTGTGCCTCCTAACTGATGCAAGTGCTTCCTCATGTGGCCTGGCAAGCCATGGAGTGTCCCTTTCTCTTGAGAACTGTAGGTAATAAACTATATTTTCAATAGTAGTTATCTGATCTGTGGACCTCGCCATACCTGATCTAAACAAATTCTGGGGACATTTTCATAACCTTTGGCACCCATCCCTGTTGTAGACTCTGGGACTCTTCTTAGCCCCGTTTCCCCCTATTCTTAAAGAGCTCTCTGACTCTGGACCGTGGCTACTGCTTTTTTGAGGCTACTACCCTTCTTTTCCTGAGGTACCCTCTTGTAAAACACCTATCCCAGAGGATTTACTTGAATTAGGGGGCAATTAGGTATCAGCCTGCCTCTGGCTTTAGGAGTAAATGTGCTCCATCCTGCCAGGCATAACCCAGTCTCCACTTCTGCCTCGGGGTGGAGTTGAGTCTGGTTGTGATGTGCTTCTGCTGCAGCCGCCCTAGGCTCTGCCATTATCTCTAACCTCGGCTAACCTTACTTCCTGCACTAATCCCAAACTCAGATCCCAGTTCTCCAATGAAATAAAGAGCCTTCTGCCCAGTTGTCCTGGCTCGTTTCTGCTATTTCCTATATATTTTTTCTGCTATCCCCACCAACCATCTTTTGACTACCTAGTCAAAGTTGTACCAGTCCTTCAGTCTTCTATGAAATCTCCAATATTACCCTCTTCCTTGAGTTTGATTATACTTAGTTGAACATTTTATCATTTTTTGTCTTTTTCTATTTCATGTGCTTGAAATCTGAACAGAGGACTTGAGCATATGTGCTAATTCTTTTTTTTTTAAAGATTTTATTTATTTATTTGACAGAGAGAGATCATAAGTAGGCAGAGAGGTAGGCAGAGAAAGTGAGAGGGAAGCAGGCTCCCTGGCGAGCAGAGAGCCCGATGTGGGACTCGATCCCAGGACCCTGAGATCATGACCTGAGCCGAAGGCAGCGGCTTAAACCACTGAGCCACCCAGGCACCCCCATATGTGCTAATTCTATGACTTACAGGCTGTGTTAGGCTACTTGGACATCCATAACAAAATACCACAGGCTGGAGGACTTAAAAAACAGCCATTTCTTATCTCACAGTTCTAGAGGCTAGAAATCCCAGGTCAAGGTCAGATAGGGTTGGTTCCTAGTGAGGGCTCCTCCTGGCTTGTAAACAACCACTTTTCACTGAACCTTCATATGGTCTTTCCATTCATGGGGAAAGAGAGAGAAAGAAAGGGAGTTCTCAGGCATCTGGTTTTGTTGTTGTTGTTGTTGCTCTGTTTTGTTTTGTTTTTTAGTTTATTCTTTTTTAAAAATTTCTTTTCAGTGTAACAGAATTCATTGTTTATGTACCACGCCCAGTGCTTTTAGTTTATTCTTCATTTAACTTTTAAAACACTACCATAGTTGAATATTAAAACAAAAACAATAGCAAGTAGTGAGCTATGATCATAGTCCTTCACTCATTCACTACTGCATGCAAAATGAAAGCAGTATTATTCACTGGCCCCATGAAGAGGTCTGACACTGAACACCACCCTGGGATGATGTTCATCACCCTCATAGGCTTCCCCATTGTAATGGTGCCATCCTTCCTGATTTGGATCAAAATCTACCAGTGCTACCTGGTCCATTTCATCAGACTCTTCTACCTCCTTCCTCTCAGATAGGACTTTTTCCAGCAGAGAGAGTTCATCAGGAGAGAGAGAGCCATTCTCGGAAAGTTTACCTTAAATTCGATGATGAGGCGACTCTTCTTATATGGTCTACGATAAATTGGCATGCCTTCACTTAGCACACACTTCATATTTCCACGCTTGACAATTTGACCTGGGTGAGAGGTGATGATAATGGTTTGGTTGTCAAGAGCAGGTATTGTCTTTTGAAAGCCACACAGGGCTTCAACTAGAGGTATATCCACACACATGAAAATGTCTTTTCCTTGTTGAGTAAAAACAGCGTGGTCCTTCTGACCTAAAATAATGATATATCTCCTGGTTCCAGTCCTGGTTCTTGGTCTCCTTCACCACGGAATGTTATCTTCTGCCCATCTTTCATGCTTTTGTCAATATGAACTTCTAGAATCTTCTTTTATCGAACTGTCTTCCTTCCATTGCAGCTTTTACATCTATCTTTAGGACTGATCCATTCCCCATGGCCCTGGCACTCCATGAACAGAGGCTGAGTTTGTTGAACCATTCCAAGTCCTATCTGATGAAGTCTTACTTGCATTCCAGTATCTCGGCAATTGGGACAACATTCAACTGTTCCTTTCTTACCACCTCGGCCTTCGCAATTATTGCATATCACATTCTTTTACAGAGCTAGTTTTCTTGTTGTGCCATTATATAAATTTTCTAAGGTGACTGAGAGCTGATGTTTCTCCTCCTCCAAAAAACATATCAAAGATGTCCGTGGGCAGATGAACAGACTCAGGTTGTAATAGATGCCGGAGCACTTGCTGTCTTTCCCAGCCTGCTAACGAACCCCAAAACTAATATTCAGAAGGAAGCCACGTGGACAATGTCAAACATCACAGCTGGCCGCCAGGACCAGATTCAGCAAGTTGTAAATCATGGATTAGTCCCATTCCTCGTTGGTGTTCTCTCTAAGGCAGACTTTAAGACACAAAAGGAAGCTGTCTGGGCTGTGACCAACTATACAAGTGGTGGGACAGTTGAACAGATTGTATACCTCGTCCATTGTGGCATAATAGAACCATTGATGAACCTCTTAACTGCGAAGGATACCAAAATTATTTTGGTCATTCTGGATGCCATTTCCAATATCTTTCAGGCTGCTGAGAAATTAGGTGAAACCGAGAAACTTAGTATAATGATCGAAGAATGTGGAGGTTTGGACAAAATCGAGGCTCTACAAAACCATGAAAATGAGTCTGTGTACAAAGCTTCATTAAACTTGATTGAGAAGTATTTCTCTGTAGAGGAAGAGGAAGATCAGAATGTTGTGCCAGAAACTACCTCTGAAGGCTATACGTTCCAGGTTCAGGATGGCACCGCTGGGACCTTTAACTTTTAGCTTGTACAGCCGACACAGAACGTTGTTTGTGGTGTGCTCTGTTTGGTAGAAGTTTGTCTTACTGTTTCTCTACTAAGAACTCTTTTTAAATGTGTTTTGTTATTGTAGCACTTTTTACAACAAAACTCTACTTGACCAGTTCCAAACTGTACAAACTGTATGAAGCTCCTCCTCCCAGTGGGTTTCTTATTTCTATGTGGAATCTCCTCTCTTGCAGTGTCTGTAAATAAAGATTAAATTCAAAAAAAAAAAAAAATGTCCGTGGGGAGCCAAAACCACCACCAGATCTACTTTCTTTAATTACCTGTTCTCCTCCTTTGTCATATGATTCCCTTTTCTTTGCATCAGAGAGCACTTCATAAGCTTGAGAAATCTCTTTAAGCTTCTCTCCTTCATTTGGGTTCTTATCAGGATAATACTTCAAGGCCAGTTTCCTGTAGGCCTTTTTCAGATCTTCCCGTGTGGTGCTGGGTTTCACTGCCAAAACATCATAGTAAGTCATTTCTTTCACCATTTTCTATAGCCAGGCCAAGGCTGGTGTGGGGGAGCGGGCAAGAGCATGTTGCTGACACACCAAGCATTCTGGAAAGTTCCTCTGGCATCTGTTCTTCTAAGGAGACCAATCTCACCAGTTCAGGGCCTACGATCCATGGCCTCACTTAACCTAATCACTTTCCTAGAGGCCCCATCTCCAAATACAGACATATTGGGGGCTGGGACTTCGACATATGAATTCTATGGGGACACAACCAAGTGACTAGAACAATTACTTTATATTTGAAAAGGAGGATAAGACTGCTCAGAATTTCTTTCCAAAGCCTACAAAAAGGCTGAAATTGTTAAGTGTTCAAAATTTAAATTTTAAATAAACAATTTTATTCTGTGTATTTATTTAGATAGCAGAATAAGAAGCAAATTTATGTCATCTGAGATTTTGAAGTTAACTTTTCTGGCTTTTAGTGTTGGATATTGTCTACTAGAAAGACTTCACATAGCTGGTTCTTTCCATTGCTACCACACACAGGATAAAACAGTCAGATTCTCTTTCTCTTTAAAATAGAATTTTAAAGAATATTACAGAGGAAATCATCTCGTTCATATGGTCAATCTAGCTTCACATTCCATCATGAAAATCCCAGAATTCTAGCTGAATATGGACAGGCCATTTACAATTACACATCATGATTATGGAGACCAGTTTCGTTCCATTTGGAGTTTGGGACTCCTTTTTTAGTAAGTTCCACCCTGTCCCTTCCAGATCTATTAGACTTTGTGTCTCAGACTCTTTTCCTAAAGAAACACAAATTCCTTATGGTGAGCATTAGGTAAAAAAATTCAGCTCAAGGTCAAATTGTTGTGCAGGCCACCCTTTAGCACTTCAGGTTGGTCATTCAGACCATCCTGGTTCCTAAATCATGGATCCTTCGAAAAAAATTTCCTGGATGCGGCCATCTGTTATTACACACACTTCCTTTGATTTACCCCTAAATTTCTCTTTGTTCTCACCTTCTTTCTGCTTTATTCCTAGTGGTCATCATGCCTCAAGCAAAACATATATTTTCTTCTTTAAGAATTCTCTCATCTGAATCATTTTTCTCAATTAATGGAATCACTTTTGATCCTTCTACTTTCATATCTCTCACAGGTAAGACAGGTAATTGATCACCAAATCATGATGATTCTCTCTCTAGACTTCTGATTTCATTCATCCACTCAACAAGCATTTATTGAGAATTTTTTATGTGTCAGGCTATAGGAATTGAGGGTGAATGAGGTTGGCCCAGCCCCCACCCTCATTGGTTTTATAGTCTAGTGGGCAATGAATTTTCACCGCCTAGGAAAGTGTTAGGCTGAACTCACCATAGAGGTGATGCAAGCACAGAGAGTACAAAGGGAATAGAAAATGCAAAGTCCTGAAGGCAAAAGAATCATTGTGTAATAGTGAAATGCAACCAACTTCAGCAAGTAGAACTTTCTTCTAAATGGTTCTCTCACCTCTAACTAATATATTTGCAGATAAACCTTTCTTTCTAAACACAGACTTATTATATCCTCCTTTAGGAACTACTGGTGAGTTTCCATTACCTACAGAAGAACTGAACTCAGCATACCATATATAACCCTGAGTGAGATATCTCTAGCCACCCCACATCACTTGGGAAATGCCCAAATAAAAATAACACTTTAAACTTCCGTGAACTTCTCTTCCTCTTGTATTTGTTCAACTGATGAACTCACTTTAGACTCAGTTTTAATGTCATCACTATGAAAAGTTTCCTAACCCTTCGATTTCTCAAAATTAACTGATTTTTGGTTTGATTTTGTGGCTTGTCCCAAGCACCTGTGACTGCCTCTTTGGCTAGACTATATGTTTTTCAAGCCATCAGACCATTTTATTTTCATTGTTTTTCTAACTCTGAGATTGGTGCCTAACATATCAGAGGTGTTCAGTAAATGTATACTAAAATAAGTTCTCAAAGACTGAATTCAACTTCTTATTCTCCTCAATGGGAATCAATGCAATTGACACCATTTTGTTTGATTTTTCTCCTTCCCATTTTTAGAGATCATTTATCCATTAAATGCAAAACTTGCAATAAGTGTAGTGTTTAGTTTGAGTCAGTAGAAGTGTTGACCAACAAATTTGCAACTCCAAATGTAAGGATCATCATAACAAAACATATATTATTGGCAAAAAAAAAGAGTAATCTGAGGTTTTCCATTTCAGGATCTCCTGCATTCACACTACCTATCTAGGAATTTATAATACAGAAAAACAAAAACAAAAACAAAAAACCAAACACCCTGTGTATTGTTCTCTATATGAAGGATTTTTTTTTAACAGGTCTGAATTTGCTTACGCTGTTTTCCCTGTTTAGAATATTCTTCCCACTCTTATTCTTTTAAAGAACCACACTTTAAGAACCAGCTTTGCATCAAAAGCTTCTGCACAGCAAAAGAAACAGTCAAGAAAACCAAAAGACAACCAACAGAATGGGAGAAGATATTTGCAAATGACATACCAGATAAAGGGCTAGTATAAAAAATCAATAAAGAACTTATCAAACTCAATGCCCAAAGAACAAAGAATCCAATCAAGAAATGGGCAGAAGACATGAAAAGACACTTCTCCTGGGAAAATAGTTATTGATTCTCAAAATAAAGTGAATTGCTAATTCTCTCCCAGCAATTTTATGTAGATTATGGAAGTTATTACAATGTTGTAGCTTGCTGTATCCTTGCCTATATCACCCATTGGGCATGAATTCTTTGAGATAAAGGATTGTCTCTTCACTTACTTGGTTTTTTTTTTCTTCTTAGCCCATTTCAGTTCCTAGAAATCTACAGTAGTTTGCCTCAGTGGAGGCTTGTAGTAATAAAGTTAGTAAATTAGTGAACCAGCATATGATGGACAGTAAAATCAGGTTATATGTGTAGAATAAATATTTCTTTTTGAGTTAGAGAACTGCATTGGTCTTCTTTTTTTTGTTTATGCTAATTGCATTAACAAAATGAATTTTATATATTACTATAACCATAGAATGCTGCTGATCATCCAAGCCAGAGTCTCAATGACAGTGAGAAAATTGAGGAATTAAATGGATGGCTGATTGGTTGACCTAAGGATGCATTAACCTCCAAAAATAAATGATACCTATGATATTCATTGCTAGCCTGTGCAAAAGCTCATAGGCCAAAACAATGAATACTGTTACGCTGAAAAGAAATAAAAAATAAAAAACAAAACAAAACAAAACAAAACTCATAGGCAACGTAGATGCTGGCCATGGTGCTGAAGAATTAAATTGCATGTGATGATCTAAGACATATAGTCTTACAGAAAATCATAAAAATTAAATCAATGCCGGTCTAGTGCACGTTTATTTCATAGATTATACTTTAACATGTGCTTTTATATAATGCTATCAATGCTCATAACGCTTCCCATTTCTAACTAGTATTTCTCAATACAGAGTAGATTGAAGTAAATGATTATTGAATCATTTCATGTTTCTTCAGGGACTTAAAATTGTGAATGTAGTTATCCATCATACTCTTATCACAACTCCCTCCTTGTGGAAGTACTATGGATGATGACTTCATCAAATTAAGGCTTTGTTAAGAATATCATGATACAGGTAACAATAAACATTCATGAGAGGCAGGGAACTTTATTGAAAAAAATTAGATTTATGATGTAGATTGATATTCATCCTCAAATTTACTTACTGGAAACTTTCTACTTTCAGACATAGTTTTAATACTTCTACTAAGAAGTGAGGAAAGCTGCCTAGAGTAGGAAAATTCTGAGTTAAGTATACCTGATGAAATTAATCTTGAGATCTATTTTTCTATTATGTTAGCTCTACTTGTGGATGGATACCTTTTAAAAAAGATTTTATTTATTTATTTGAGAGAGAAAGCACACAGGGGGATAGTGACAGGGAGAAGCAGACTCCCAGCTGAACAGAGAGCTTGATGTGGGGCTTGATCCCAGGACCCTGAGATCATGACCTTAGATGCAAGCAGATGTTTAACGGACTGAGCCACCCAGAAGCCAGTGGATGAATATTTTTATATATGCATGTAGCTTAGGCCTAAATAGAACTGCAATGTGGAAGTAGTAAAATGTCACTATACATATTTCTTCCAAAGTCTGTTTATGTGAAGGTCATTGGATAATAGTATCTGAATATAGAGGAGACAAAATAAAGGGACAAATCTTTTAAGCACTGTTGCCAAACATAAAAATTTTTTTAAAGATTTTTATCTATCCATTTGAGAAAAAGAAAGAGCAAGCATGAGCTGGGAAAGGGGCAGGGTCAGATGGAGAAGCAGACTCCCCACTGAGCAGGAAGCCTGACACCTGTCTCAGTCCCAGGATCTCAGGATCACGACCTGCGCCAAAGGCAGGCATTAACCATATGAGCCACCCAGATACCCCTGCTAAGACATTTTTAAGAGAATATCTGAAGCCACATATTAAGGGTTTTTTGTTCTATATTTTTGTCTTACTTATCTCACATGATTGCTGAAAGAGTGAATTGAAATAATGATTATAAACACATTTTATAAACTAAAACTTCCTATGCAAATGCAAGATTTTGTTTTTACTATTTCAAGTTTGATCTGGAGTCTAAGCCTTATCACCTTTTATCATACTCTTCAAACTAGAATACATAAACCCTGGATGGTATGTGAAGACTTTCTGGGGGGGGGAAATGTCTGAAAAAAATAAAAGGAATATATGTCCAGATCTTTGACTTTGTTATACACTTGTTTTCCAAACTGATCTGCCTGACAAAGCACCTTTTCTATCTCCCTTTATGCAGTTGTCTTTTTTCACTTTCCAGTCTAGATATCCTATTTAGGATAATATTATGATTCAGTTTTCTGAGGGGTAAAAAAATCTCTATGGCTTCTATCAATGGGACAATTAGAAATATTAATGTGATATTGAGTAATTGGTTGCTTCTGGGTAACAGCTGCTTGGGCAAATAAAATTTCCATTTCTTTGTTTTCAACAAAATAGAGGGAAGATATCATAAGAATATTAGCTGATATCTAATTAAAATAATTTTTGATAATAGGACATACAGGATTTTTGACATACATAAGTATAAATAAATATACAGACATAGTGTAATAAAAGTGTAATAAAACTTCCCTTCCCATACCATGAAGGCTATTTCTCAGTGTAAATAGTAAAAATAGTAAAACAAATTGTAATAGAATTTATGATCATCCATTTCATTTTAGTAGTAAATTGTTTATCTACAGATACATTAAGAAATTGAAATATATATATATTCTTTAAAATTATTATTTTGTTTTAATTCCAGTATAGTTAACATATGGTGTTATATTAGTTTCAGGTGTACAATATAGTAATTCAACAATTTCATACATCACTCAGTGCTCAGCATAAATGCCTATTTCCTAAATGCAAGAACTGAAACCATAAAGCCCTAGAACAGAGCAGACAGTAATGCTGCTGGCATGTCTCCTGGGGCAAAGGAAATAAGAGCAAAAATATTCTATTGAGACTACATCAAAATAAAAGCCTTCTGCACAGCAAAGAAAACAGTCAAAAAACCTGGAAAGCAACCTGCTGAAATGGAGAAGATATTTGCAAAGGACATATTTGATAAATGGTTAGTATCCAAAATACATAAAGAATGTACACAGTCCAATACCCCCCTCAAATAATAATCCTATTAAAAAATGGGCAGGAGAAGTGAACAGATATTTCTCCAAAGAAGAATCCAGATGGTCAACAGACACATGAAAAACTGCTTACGTTACTTATCATCAGGGAAATGCAGATCAAAATTACAATGAGATACCACTTGTCAGAGTGGCTAAAATAAAAAACACAAGAAACAGTGAGTGTTGGTGAGAATGTGGAGAAAAAGGAACTCTTGCACTGTTGGTGGCAAAAAAAGTTTTGAAACCGAGTAGTATGTGTTCTCCAGTTTTGTTCTTTGTCTTAAAGATTGTTTTGACAATTCTAATGTCCTTGGATTTCATATACTTGTTAATCAGCTTATCAATCTATATATAAAAAGCCTTCTGGGGTTTTTATTGGAATTGCATTGAGCCTACACCGATATGGTGATGGTAAGGGGAATAGATTGACAGTTTCCCTGTATTTACTATCTTTTCATTTAAGTGTCCTTTAATTTCTTTCAGCAATGTTTTATACTTTTTAGAAGAGAAGCCTTATATATATTTCTTTAAATTTATCCCTAACATTTTAATGTTTTTGATACTATTTTAAGTAGAGATGTTTAAAATATTTTTCTTAGTTGCTACCATATAGAAATGCTGTTCATTTTTGCATATTGACTTTGTATCACAAAATTATTAAAATAACTTATAAACTCTAATAGTTTTTTAAAAATATTTTATTTATTTATTTGACAGAGAGAGAGGTCACAATAGGCAGAGAGGCAGGCAGAGAGAGAGGGAGAAACAGGCTCCCCACTGAGCAGAGAGCCCGATGCGGGACTCGATCCCAGGACCCTGAGATCATGACCTGAGCCGAAGGCAGAGGCTTAAACCACTGAGCCACCCAGGCGCCCCAACTCTAGTAGTTTTCTTATAGATACTTTAGGACCTTAGGAGTTTTTTATGCATACAATCATGTCATCTGAAAATACAGACAATTTTCCCTCTTTCTATTTTAATGATATTTTTTCTTTTATCTTATTATACAAGCTACATCTGGTAGCTCAATAGAAGTGAGAATAGAGATTATTCCCAATCTTAGGGAAAAGGCATTCACTATTTCACTATTAGGTGTATGATTAACTGTGAGTTTTTTGTAGATGTCTTTTATAAGGTTGCAGATGTTTTCTTCTGTAATTATGTTGGTGAAAGTTTTTTTTGTCATGAAGATGTGAAATGCCTTTTCTGCATCTACTGAAACAATCATAATACTTTTCTTCTTTGATTTGTTGATGTGAGTTATATTAAGTATTTTTCAAATATTAAAGAAATGTTGTATTCTTGTATTCTGTGTTAAATCCAATCTGTCATGGTGTTTGTCCTTTTTGTCTAGTTTTGGATTTACTTTGCTAATTTTTGCTAAGGAATTTTGCATCTATTTTCATATTGGTCTGCAGGTTTCAGTTATTTTAGTAGTTGTTTTTTTGGTTTTAGTATCAGGGTAATACTAGCTTCATAAAACCAGCTTCTACGTGTTCCCTCCTCTTTTTTTGAACTGTTTGTACAATAGTCATTGTATTTTTTTTCTTCTAAGTGAAAATTGAAAATTTTATTAAATTTTACTCAATGGTTCTCAAAATTCACCATGCGTGGAAATACCCAAGGCACTTAGTAAAATGCAGACTTCTAGGTCCTATACTCACAGTTTCAGGTTTAATGGACCTGGGTTGGGCCACCAAATTTGCATTTTTTTGCCATTTTATCTTTGTGCTGTAGATACATATTTTTAATTAACATACAATGTATTCATTGTTTCAGGGATACAGTCTGAACTCACCATAGCACATACCCTCCCACCAACAGTGTAAGAGGGTTCCCCTTTCTCTGCATCCTTGCCAACACCTGTCATCTCCTGTCTGATTACTTTTAGCCATTCTGACTGGTGTGAGGTGGTATCTCACTGTGGTTTTGATTTGTATTTCCCTGATGCCAAGTGATGTTGAGCACTTTTTCATGTGTCTGTTGGACATTTGGATGTCTTCTTTGCAGAAATGTGTGTTCATGTCTTCTGCCCATTTCTTGATTAGATTATTTGTTCTTTGGGTGTTGAGTTTGATATGTTCTTTATAGATTTTGGATACTAGCCCTTTATCTGATATGTCATTTGTGAATATCTTCTCCCATTCTGTCTGTTGTCTTTTGGTTTTGTTGCCTGTTTCCTGTGCTGTGCAAAAGCTTTTGATCTTGATGAAGTCCCAATAGTTCATTTTTGCTCTTGCTTTCCTTGCCTTTGGTGATGTTTCTAGGAAGGAGTTGCTGTGGCCAAGGTCAAAGAGGTTGCTACCTGTGTACTCCTCAAGGATTTTGATGGATTCCTGTCTCACATTGAGGTCTTTCATCCATTTCTATTCTTTTTTAAGTTCACTCTCATAATTCTTGTGTTTTTATTTTTTTTTACCTACTTAAAATTTCAACTAGATGTTTAATACAACATATTCCATAGTAACTTTTTAACTTGGACTTTTTTCAAGAACATACTTTTGTTTCTTTTTCTTTTTAAAAAAGGTATATATAGATATAAGCTTCAAGGTAGTCCTTTTCCCCTATTCAATACTACTCCTATATATATATATATATATATATATATATATATATATATACACACACACACACACACACCAGTTTTAATTTGCCTGTATCTCTGGAAAGTTGAGTCCTTTACAAAAGATAACCAGATACACCTGGGAAGAACTGAAACACATTTCCTCACCCACAAAGAGGTTTTATAACCACTTTTCCATCTTATTCTTTTGTCAGTGTTTCTGTGTGTTTGTTTTGTTTTTATACTTTATAAGTCTTATTCTTGGGATTCATTTGGCTGAGGTTTTCTTTTTTTCTTTTTCTTTTGTCAGTCTGTTTGTTCATTTTGTTTTTGTACTTTGTAAATCTTACTTTTGGGGCTCATTTTGGCAGGGTTTTTTCTTTTGTTCCTTCTCTCTTTTTTTCTTTTTTATTTCTTTTTGGTGGTGACTTCTGATTGCTCTGATACTTTCCAGGGTGCATCTTGCCTGCATTGTGGTTGATATATTCAGCTCATCCCCTCAACCACCTCTCACCAAAATAACGAGGAGGAGGAACACCCAACAGAGTAAAAATTTAGAGACTGTGACCTTTGCCACAGGACTGTTGGATATGGACATAAACAATATGTCAGAAATAGAATTCAGGGTAACAGTTATCCAGACAATGGCTAGGTTGGAGAAGACCATGAGTGGCAACATAGAATCTCTAAGGATGGAAGTGAGAGCTGATCTAGCAGAACTTAAAAATGCTATCAGTGAGAATCATTTTGATCTAAATAATCTAACAGCTAGGGCAAATAAGGCAGAATATCAAATTAGTGATCTAAAAGACAAACTGATAGAAAAGAAGGATCAGGAGGAGGCCTGGAAGAAACAGCTTAGAATCCATTAAAAGAGAATTAGGGAAATAAATGATGCTATGAAACATTCCAATGTCAGAATTATTGGGATCCCTGAAGGGGTGGAGAGAGAGAGAGGACTAGAAGATACAGTTGAACAAACCCTAAATAAGAATTTCCCAAATCTGGGGAATAGAACAGGTGTTCATGTCCTATAGGCAGAGAGGATATCCCCCAAGATCAACGAGGGTAGAAAGACCTCCAGGTAAGTAATTGTGAAATTCACGAATTGTAAATTCAGAGAAGATGCCTTAAGGGCACCTGGGGGCAGAGATTCCTTAGGTACAGAGGAAGGACCATCAGTATAACGTCAGACATGTCCACAGAAACCTGGCAAGTCAAAAAGAGCTGGCAAGACATATTCAGGGCAATAAATGAGAAGAACGTGCAGCCAAGAATACTTTATCAGGCAAGGCTGATGTTCAGAATGGATGGAGAGATAAAGAGATTCCAAGACCAGGGGCGCCTGGGTGGCTCAGTGGTTTAAGCCGCTGCCTTCGGCTCGGGTCATGATCTCAGGGTCCTAGGATCGAGTCCCACATCGGGCTCTCTGCTCGGCAGGGAGCCTGTTTCCCTCTCACTCTCTCTGACTGCCTCTCTACCTACTTGTGATCTCTCTCTGTCAAATAAATAAATTAAAAAAATCTAAAAAAAAAAAAAAAAGAGATTCCAAGACCAGCAAAATCTAAAAGATTATGTGACCACCAAGCCGGCACTACAAGAAATAGTAAGGGGGGTTCTATAAAAGAAGAAAGACCCCCCAAGAGTGATACAGAACAGAAATTTACAGAGACACTCTATAGAAACAAGGACTTCACAGGCAACATGATGACAATAAAAACGTATCTTTCAATAATCATTCTCAATGTGAATGGCATAAATGCTCCATAAAATGGCACAGGGTTGCAGACTGGATAAAAAGACAGGACTCATCCATAAGCTGTTTACAAGAGATACATTTTGAACCTAAAGATACATCCAGACTGAAAGTGAAGGGATGGAGAACCATTCTTTATGCCAATGGGCATCAAAGAAAGCTAGGGTAGCAAGTCTCATATCAGATAACTTATATTTTAAGCTGAAGAATGTAGTCAGAGATACAGAAGTACACTACATCATTCTTAAAGGGTCTATCCACCAAGAAGATCTAACAATTGTAAATATTTATGCCCCCAATATGGGAGCAGCAAACTACATATGTTAATCAAAATAAAGAGTCATATTGATAAGAATACGTTAATTGTAGGGGATCTTAACAGGCCACTTTTAGCAATAAACAGATCATCTAAGCAGAAAATCAACAAAGAAACAAGAGCTTTGAATGACATGTTGGACCAGATGGACCTTATAGATATTTACAGAACATTTCACCCTAAAACAACAGAATATGCATTCTTCTCAAGTCCACATGAAACTTTCTCCAGAATAGACCACATATGGAGTCACAAATCAGGTCTCAACTGAAATCAAAAGATTGAGATTATTCCTTGCATATTTTCAGACCACAGTGCTCTGAAACTGGAACTCAGTCACAAGAAAAACTTTGGAAGGAATTCAAACACTTGGAAGCTAAAGACCATCCTGCTCAAGAAATGTTTGGATCAACCAGGAAATCAAAGAAGAACTTAAACAATTCATGGAAACCAATGAGAATGAGGACACATCAGACCAAAACCTATTGAATATGGCAAAGGTGGTCCTAGGGGGCAAATACGTAGCATCCAAACCTTACTCAAAAAAATTGAAAAATCCTGAATAAACAAACTTTCTTTACACCTTAAAGAACAGGAAGAGCAACAACAATTTAAGCCAACCCCATGCACAAGAAGGGAAATGATTAAGATTAGAGCAGAAAATAAAAAAAGATTAGAGCAGAGATCAATGAGTTAGAAACTAGAGATACAGTAGAACACATCAACAAAACTAGCAGCTGGTTTTTTGAATTAATAAGATTGATAAATCATTGACCAAAATAATCCAAAAGAAAAGAGAAAGGACCCAAATTAATAAAATTGTGAATGAAAGGGAGAGATTACAACTAACACAAAGGAAATAGAAACAATAATCAGAAATTATTATCAACAGGTATATGCCAATAAATTAAGCAACCTAGAAGAAATGGTTGTATTCCTGGAAACCTATGAACTTCCAAACCTGAAACAGGAAGAAATTGACAACATGAATAGACCAATATCTAGTAATGAAATTGAAACAGTGATCAAAAACCTCCCAAAAAACAAGAGTGCAGGATGTGATGGATTCCCTGGAGAATTCTACCAAACACTTAAAGAAGAAATAATGCCTATTTTCCTGAAGCTGTTTCAAAAAATAGAAACAGAAGGAAAATTTCCAGACCCTTTGTATGAAACCAACATTACCTTGACCCCCAAACTAGGCAAAGACCCCTCAAAAAGGAGAATTTCAGACCAATATCCCTGATGAATATGGATGTCAAGGTTCTCAACAAGATCCTAACTAATAGGATCCAACCAGTACCTTAAGAAGATTTTCCACCATGACCAGGTGGGATTTATCCCTGGGATGCAAGGGTGGTTCAACATTCACAAATCAATCAATGTGATAGAACAAATGTGATAGAACAAATCAATAAGAGGAGAGAGAAGTACCACATGGTCCTCTCAATTCAGGTCTTGTAGAAAAAGCATTTGATAAAATTCAGCATCCTTTCCGGATTAAAACTCTTTAAAGTATAGAGATAAAGGGAACATTCCTCAACTTCATAAAATCCATCTATGAAAAACCCACAGAGAATATCTTTCTCCATTGGGAAAAGCTGAGAGCCTTCCCAGTGAGATCAGGAACACAAGAAGGATGTCCACTCTCGCCACTGTTGTTCAACATAGTACTAGAAGTCCTAGCAACAGCAATCAGACAACAAAAAGACATAAAAGGTATTAAAATTGGCAAACAAGAAGTCAAACTCTCTCTCTCCACAGATCACATGATACTTTATGTGGAAAACCCAAAAGACTCCATTCCTAAATTACTAGAACTCATACAGCAATTCAGTAATGTGGCAGATACAAAATCTGATTGAATAAAAATCAATGCACAGAGACCACTTGCTTTCTTGTACACAATGAAACTGTAGAAAGGGAAAATTAGAGAATCAATTCCATTTACAATAGCACCAACTATAAGATACCTAGGAATAAACCTAAAGAGATAAAGGATCTATACTCGAGGGACTACAGAATACTCATGAAAGAAATTGAAGAAGACACAAAAAGATGGAAAAACATTTCATGCTCATGGGTTGGAAGAATAAACTTTGTTAAAATGTCTATGCAGCCTAGAGCAATCTATACTTTCAATGCCATCCCAATCAAAATACCAGTGGCATATTTCAAAGTGCTGGAACAAACAATCCTAAGATTTGTATGGAACCAGAAAAGACCCCAAATCGCTAAGGAAATGTAGAAAAAGAGAAACAAATCTAGGGTCATCATGTTCCCTGATTTCAAGCTTTATTACAAAGCTGTGACAAGACAGCATGGTACTGGCACAAAAACAGACACACAGACCAGTGGAACAGAGTAGAGAGCCCAGATATGGATCCTCAACTCTATGGTCAAATAATCTTTGACAAAGCAGGAAAAAAATATCCAGTGATAGTCTCTTCAAAAAATTGTGCTGTGAAAATTGGACAGCTATGTACAGAAGAATGAAACTCGACCATTCTCTTATATCCTACGCAAAGATACACTCAAAATTGATTAAAGACCTCCATGTGAAACAGCAATCCATCAAAATCCTAGAGGAGAACATAGGCAGTAACCTCTTCGACACTGGCCACAGCAACTTCTTTCAAGACATGTCTCCAAAGGCAAAGGAAACAAAAGCAAAAATGAACTTTTGGGACTTCTTCAAGATCAAAACCTTCTGCACAGCAAAGGAAACAGTCAATAAAACAAAGAGATAACCCATGGAATGGGAGAATATATTCGCAAATGACACCACAAAGGGCTGATATCCAAGATCTATAAAGAACTTCTCAAACTCAAAACCCAAAAAACGAATAATCAAGTCAAAAAGTGGGGAGAAGGCACAAACAGACACTTCTCCAATGAAGACATATAAATGGCTAGCAGACACATGAAAAAATGTTCATCATCATTAAACATCAGGGAAATTCAAATGAAAACCACATTGAGATACTGCTTTACACCAGTTAGAATGGCGAAAGTGATAAGGCAGGAAACAACAAATGTTGGAGAAGGTATGGAGAAAGGGGAACCCTCTTACACTCTTGGTGGGAATGCAAGTTGGTGCAGTCACTTTGGAAAACAGTGTGGAGATCCCTTAAGAAATTAAAACAGAGCTACCCTATGGCCCTGTAATTGCACTACTGGGTATTTACCCCAAAGGTACAGATGTAGCAAAAAGAAGGGCCATCTGTACCCCAATGTTCATAGCAGCAATGGCCACGGTCGCCAAACTGTGGAAAGAGCCGAGATGCCCTTCAACAGATGAATGGATAAAGAAGATATGGTCCATACAAACAATAGAATATTACTCCTCCATCAGAAAGGATGAATACCCAACTTTTGCCTCAACACGGTTGGGCCTGGAAATTATGCTGAGTGAAATAAGTCATGTAGAGAAAGTCAGTTATCATATGGTTTCTCTCACTTGTGGAACATAAGAAATAGCATGGAGGACATTAGGAGAAGGAAAGGAAAAGTGAATTGGGGGAAATTGGAGGGGGAGACAAACCATGAGAGAAACTACAGACTCTGAGAAACAAACTGAGGGTTTTAGAGGGAAAGGGGTGGGGGATGTGTGAGCCTTGTAGTGGGGATTAAGGAGACCACATACTGCATGGAGCACTGAGTCTCGTACGTAAACAATGAATCTTGGAAAACTGTATCACAAACTAATGATGTATTTTATGGTAACTAACATTACACAGTAAAAAATAAAAGGGTATTGATAAGATAAAATAGTTAAAATGGGTTAAAACAGGAAAGAAAAATTAAAAATTAGAAAAAGAAAAAATAACAAAAATTTTAAAAATTTGATTTTGAAAGACTAAGGAATCATGGGAAAAAAAATCCATGAATTCTATGTGCTGCTTTACCGTAGCTCATCGATGGGTGAACTTGGTCTTGGCTGGATGTTCTTGCTGATCTTCTGCGGGAGGGGCCGTTGCCCTGATTCTCAACTGTCTTTGCTGGAGGCGGAACCGCAAGCCCTTGCCAGGGGCGGGGCTGAGCAATCCGCTGGGGGTCGCGCTCGGAGCTTTTGTTCCCTGAGCGCTTTCCGTACCGCTTGGGAGGACGGGAATGAAGATGGCGGCCGCCCAGTCTCCGCTGGAGGAGCGAGAGCTCGGGGCCCTCCTCAGTGCGCCTCGGAGAGAAGCCGTCAGTCCCTCCCGTCTCCCTGGTCTCCGGCCGCGCTCTGAGCTCCCCAGGCCTGTGACCGAGCGTTTCTATCTCCTGTGCATGGCCTTGTTTGGAGTCTCCAAACCCAGCAGATTCCTACCAGGCTCCCACACCGCTCCTCCCAGAGAAGGAAGGGGGGTGTCCCCAGACCTGCCACTTGTTGACTGCACCACGGACCACGGTTTATGGCAACCCCGAGCTGAGAGCTCCCTCCTGGGTTTGTCTCTGCCCCCGGCTTTCCCGCTCCGACACCTGGGCGCTCTGCCGCACTCAGAGACCCCCGGTCTTCCTGTGCCCCCGAGGGACCTGAGACCACACTGTCCTGGCAAGGACTCCACCCATCGCTTAGCCTCTGGAGCGACGTCCCTCCCCGGAGCAGATTCTAATCGCTCGGATTTCCGCCGCTGTTCTCCCCCCTGCGGGTAAGTGGCTGCCGGAGGCTTCCCCTCCCCCCACCACTGTTTGTCTTCCCATTTATCGCGTCAGATTCACTTCTCCACACGTCCTACCTTCCAGAAAGTGGTCACTTTTCTGTTCGTAGAACTGCTGCTGTTCTTCTCTTTGATCTCCTGTTGAGTTTGTAGGCCTTCAGGATGGTTTGGTAACTGTCTGGCTGAATTCCTGGGACCAGACGAGATTCAGGTAATATATATTATTATATATATAATATAATATAATAACATATTATTATATAATATATATAACATTATATATATTATATAATAATATATTATTATATATAATATAATATAATAATATGCAGTATTTTTATTTTTAAAATTTAAATGGGTTTTTATTTCACAGTACAATATTATTATGATGTTTAATTTAATTTTTAAATTTTATGTAAAGTCAGTTAATGTTAATTAATTGGGTATTATTAGCTTCAGAGGTAGGATTTAGTGATTCATCAGTTGCATATCACACCCAGTGCTCATTACATCAAGTGCCCCCCTAATGCCCATCACCCAGTAACTCCCTCCCTCACTCACCTCCCCTCCAGCAACCCTCAGTTTGTTTCCTATAGTTAAGAGTCTCTTATGGTTTGTCTCCCTTTCTGATTTTATCTTGTTTTATTTTTTCCATTCTTTACCCTATGTTCATGTTTTGTCTCTTAAATTACATGTGAGTAAAATCATATGATAATTCTCTCTCTGATTTATGCATTTTGTTTAGCATAATGCACTCTAGTTCTCTCTATGTCATTGCAAATGGTAAGATTTCATTTTTTTCATAGCCGATAATAAACCATTCTATATATCACTTCATCTTTATCCACTCTTCTGTTTATGGATCTCTGGGATCTTTCCATATTTTGGCTATTGGAGACACTGCTGCTATAAACATTGGGGTGCATATGTCCTTTGGAATCACTGTTTTTATCCTTTCCATAAATACCTAGTACTACAATTGCTGGGTCATAGGGTAGCTCTATTTTTAACATTTTTTAAAAAATTTTATTTATTTATTTGACAGACAGAGATCACAAGTAGGCAGAGAGAGAGGGGAAGGCAGGCTCCCCGCTGAGCAGAGAGCCCGATGTGGGGCTCGATCCCAGGACCCCGGGATCACGACCCGAGCCGAAGGCAGAGGCTTTAACCCACTGAGCCCCCCGAGGAACCTCCACAATTTTCCAGAGTGGTTGCACTAGTTTGCCTTCCCACCAACAGCTGTAAGAGGGTTCCCTTTTCTCCACATCCTCACCAACATCTGTTGTTTCCTGACTTTTCTACTTTAGCCATTCTGACTGGTGTGAGGTGGTATCTCTTTGTGGTTTTGATTTGTATTTCCCTGATGCCAAATGATGTATTGAGCATTTTTTTCCTGTGTTTGTTGGCCATCTTTGTCTGTTCTTTTGGAGAAATGTCTGTTCATGTCTTCTGCCTGTTTTTTGACTGGATTATTTATTTTTTAGGCATTGAGTTTGATATGCTTTTTTATAGATTTTGGATACTAGCTCTTTATCTGATGAGACATTTTCAAATATCTTCTTACATTCTGTAGGTTGTTTTTTAGTTTTTTTTTGACTGTTTCCTTTGCTGTGCAAAAACTTTATATCTTGATGAAGTCCTGATAGTTCATTTTTGCTTTTGTTTTCCTTTCTTTTAAAGATGTGTCTAGAAAGAAGTTGCTGTGGTCGAGGTCACAGAGGTTGCTTCCTATGTAGTCCTCTAGGATTTTGATGGATTCCTGATTCACAGTTAGGTCTTTTTAGCCATTTTGAGTTTATTTTTGTGTATGGTGTAAGAAAATAGTCCAGTTTCATTCTTCTGCATGTAGCTGTTCAATTTTCCCAACACCATTTTTTGAAGAGGCTTTCTTTTTTCTGTTGGATATTCTTTCCTGCTTCATTGAATATTAGTTGACCATAGAGTTGAGGGTCCTTTTCTGGGCTCTCTATTTCTGTTGCATTGATCTGTGCATCTGCTTTTGTGGAAGCACCATATTATCTTGATGATTACATCTTTGTAATACAGCTTGATGTCCAGAATTGTGATGTCACCAACTGTGGTTGATTTTTTCAACATTCCTTTGTCTATTTGGGGTCTTTTCTGATTCCATACAAATTTTAAGATTATTTGTTCTGGCTCTGTAAAAAAAAGTTGATTGTCTTTTGATAAGGATTGCTTTGAATATGTAGATTCTTTGAGCATGGAATCTTTTGTCCATTTCTTTGTGTCTTTCTCAATTTCTTTCATAAGTGTTCTATAGTTTTCAGAGTACAGATCTTTTACCTTTTTGGTTAGGGTTTTTCCTAGGTATCTTACAGTTTTTGGTGCAATGGTAAATGAGATCAATTCCTTGATTTCTCTTTCTTCTGTCTCATTGTTAGTATATAGAAATGCAACTGACTTCTGTGCATTGATTTTATATCCTGCTACTTTGCTGAATTCCTGCATAAATTCTAGCAATTTGGGGTGGAGTATTTTGGTTTTCACCATAGAATATCATGTCATCTGTGAAGAGTTAAAGCTCAGCAGGAAGTCGGCTTCTCCTTCTGCCCTTCTCCCCACTCATGCTCACTCCTGCCCCCACCCCAACAAATAAATAAATAAGTAAGTAAATAAAATTAAGAAAAAAGAATTCTAACATGAAGTTAGGTTTACAGGCACTGTGGAAGTGCTGAGAGTTAAGCCTTCTAACCTTGAAGTAAACTCAGGGAATTCTTCTGAGAGCTAAAGTTCCTATATGACCTTTCAAGCCCTTTCTTTGGACTCTTTTCCTTCTCTGGGAAAAGGGCCCTGGAAAGCAGGTATGTCTGCATCCTCAGGCCTTCTACTTTGGTTTGTTTGTCCCAGGAGCACATTTTATTTTATTTTATTTTTAAGCTTCTAATTTATTTATTTATTTATTTATTTCAGTGTAACAGTATTCATTGTTTTGCACAACACCCAATGCGCCATGCAATACATGCCCTCCCTATTACCCACCACCTGGTTCCCCCAACCTCCCAACCCCGCCCCTTCAGAACCCTCAGGTTTTCTTTCAGAGTTCATAGTCTCTTATGGTTCGCCTCCCCTTCCAATTTCCCTCAACTTCCTTCTCCTCTCCATCTCCCAATGTCCTCCATGTCATTTGTTTTGCTCCACAAATAAGTGAGACCATATAATACTTGACTCTCTCGGCTTGACTTATTTCACTCAGCATAATCACTTCCAGTCCTGTCCATGTTGCTACAAAAGTTGGGTATTCATCCTTTCTTTCTTTCTTTTTTTTTTATAAACATATAATGTATTTTTATCCCCAGGGGTACAGGTCTGTGAATCACCAGGTTTACACACTTCACAACGCTCACGATAGCACATACCCTCCCCAATGTCCATAACCCCCTCCCCCTCTCCAAATCCTACCTCCCCCCAGCAACCCCCAGTTTGTTTTGTGAGATTAAGAGTCATGTATGGTTTGTCTCCCTCCCAATCCCATCTTGTTTCATTTACTCTTCTCCTATCCCCCTAACCCCCCATGTTGCATCTCCACGTCATCATATCAGGGAGATCATATGATAGTTGTCTTTCTCCAATTGACTTATTTCACTAAGCATGATACCCTCTAGTTCCATCCATATCATCACAAATGGCAAGATTTCATTTCTTTTGATGGCTGCATAGTATTCCATTGAGTATATATATACCACATCTTCTTTATCCATTCATCTGTTGATGGACATCTAGGTTCTTTCCATAGTTTGGCTACCAGGAGCACATTTTAATTTCTTCATTAATAGTATCTGATCTAGCCTGTCCAGTCTTCAGGTTTAACCACATGACATGATTTGGCTACTACAGCTTTTAAGCAGAAGCCAAACAATACTGGTACAGTAAGAACAGTGCCAGGAGAAAAGGTTTGTACCATATGGCAACATTAATCAGAAATGGTGTGATGAGTACTAAACCAAATCTTCAATCAATTGGGACAACCAAAGATCAAGATTAAGCTACCAGGTTGGCCTGAGAAACAGATTAGCGTGAAGGACATAAGAGATGCAACAAACGGGAAGAAAATCAAGAATGCAGAGAATTAGATCAGATTTCTGGACCATAGTTAGGAACATTAGTGTAATAGTCAAGTTGTTAAGGCAAGAAGAGGACAATGGAAAAAAATCAGAAAATAGGACCACTGAGGTAGATTGCTAAGCCCCGGTCAGGCACTCCATAGGTCAACATGAGGGAAGATGAGAAATTCTCTTGATCCAGGTTTCCCATCCAGGACTGTATAGTATCAAAGAGGTAGGTCATCTACGACCAAGAATATCTCAGAGCCTTACCTACTTGTCTACACCTGGGAGTAGTGCTCTCTGCTCCTTAACCTGCCTTATTTCTAACATGCCTTTTCTTCTGAAGCTTCATGGAAAAGGAACAGAAGTAAGGCGGTCAACTACCTGCCTGTCCTACTTTGCTAATCTCCTTTCCAATCCTAAGTATCTTTGTTGCATTGGTGAACTGTAGAGCACCCCATATAGCCTTTCCACTGCTGGCACCATCTTAAATCCTGAGAGTTGGTATATTCTGATGGTAGGGATAACGGTGTTCATCAGAGGTCCACTGGTGCCCTACCCCAACCCAACCACCCATTTCTGAGTAATGTTCTCTAGAGGCAACTCTTTTAGCTGTTTCTTCATTGCACAGTTTACCCCTAAATAACATGCTTCTACCACTACTTCTATTTGTCTTTCATCATTAGATATTACCTGTTGACATCCTTGTGGTGGCAATGAAGCTTTTGGTTTCTCACACCACTGTTTCTTATCCCTACTTTATTCCCACTTTTTTCAAAGTGCTAAATTGCAATTTTTTTTTGCTAAATTCATATTCACTGTAATATTATGATTACATAACATTTGTATCTGTGCCATGCAATTATAATTATTTAGATTTTTATTCTTTTATAATTTTTAGTTTTCTCTGGAATCAGTAAATCCCTCCTTTCTTAAGTCCCTTAAGGTTTCTATGCACCTATCACAAATTCTGCCTTACGTTGCTAATCTCCCACACTATATCCAACACATCTGGCTCCCCCTCAAGACTTCCATCCTCTTGTCCTAAACTGGACTAGTGATTTCCTAAAACTGCTGCCTGCCTGCCATTAGGGAAGTATTTCACTAGCATCTTGGGAATCTTTTTTTTCTTTTATGATATATTCTCCACTTTGCTAGATCCTGTAAAATTCAAAATGCTACATGGTCCTTCGTTCCTTTTTAAAATAATTACGTTCTACCCTTTCATTTCATAATGTGAGCTTTGAGCTGTGCTATTTTTATTTATTTATTTACTTATTTGTATCTCTGTGCTAACTAATAAGATGCCAATTCTTAGCCTTAAGAATTTCAGGACTTTCAAGCAGCTAGTGAAAGAAATCTGAGAAAAATCAAAAGGAAAAAAATATTCCATCATTCTTTTTAGTTGCTTAAATTTATTTTATTTTTTTGCAGTTTTCATAATTTAATGAAAAATTATTGATAAAAGGTGACATTAAAGAAAAAGATTGAATTTATCCTGAAAAACTGGACTATATAAGACAAATTTAAAAAAAAACAACAAAAAGAAGCTTCAGAGGTAATACTTCAAACAATAGCAAAATGTAACAGACATTTTGGGGCAATTGATTTTACGCAACTCAAGCCTCCTTCATTTACTTGGGTAAAATCCTGTAAAAATACTATAACTATATTTCCCTGACTGAAATATATCAGGGAAATTTATCACTCACCTTGATAATATGATGATTTGGGAAAGTCTACACAAGTCTTGATTTTATGTTCCTGTCCATTCTTAATATTTCTGTAAAAATAGATTTGACCGTTGAGTTAGTTGTTTAAAACTGGACAAGCATTATTTGTACAAGGAAACTTTTAGATACCAGACATTAGAATTTGTGGCTATGTCCTATGAAATCTATTACTTGTAAATTGTGCAAATCTGACTGGCTGTCTAACAATTTGTTGCCCTTGCAGCATATCCAAATTGATGTCTTTTTGTTTTTTTGATGAAAACTTATAAATGCATCTGAGGTTTATTTGTTGAGCTAGAAAAGAGTATGCATTTTAAAAAAATGCATGACTTTGTTGTGCTCTTTATTCAAATAAAATTGCTACGGTTTTGTCTTATTTAGAATTAAAAATCCCATATCTCCTCTTGGTTTATCTTCTTATTTTCATATAGCACATTTTTTAGTATCTTCCTGTGAAATGGTGCATGGTAATTTTTGGTGCCTTTTTCCACAGCAAGACATCCTTCCTATACTTCATAATTGATAGTTGGGCTGAGTATTAGCATTTTAGCATTGAAATTTTTTTCTCAGAATTTTGAAACTTTTTATTATTTCCTAACTGTCACTTCTGCCATTCACAAATCCAGTGATGATGGTCTGAACGATTGTCATCTCCCACCTGCCTCACTGTAGGAACCTCCTACCTGGTCTCCCCACTTCCCTCTTGCCTGGCTGTGTAGCCTGCTCTCCACAATGGCAGCAGAGTGAGCTTTTTAAAAAAGGAGTCAGGTCCCGAGAAGTCTCCACTCAAAACCTTACAATGAATGCCCACCTCATTCACAGGACTGCCAGTGTCCGTCAAGGCCCTGTTCTCTGTTTTCATCTCTAGTTTCTTCCCCCATGTTCACTCTACTCTGGGCATGCTGGACCCCTAGCTGTTCCACAAACGTGGCAGATATGCTAATGTCTTAGAGACTTTGCACTGGCTGCCCTTTGGCCAGAAAGCCTTTGACCCAGACTCAGAAAGGTGAATGTCTTCACCTCTTTCAGTCTTTGTGTAAAACACACCTTCTCAAAGAGGACTATCCTGATTATCATGTGTAAAACTACTGCTATTGTACTCTCTTATTCTCAATTCCCCTTATCCTGATTTATTTTTTCTTGTTCCACGGTGCTTAGGGTTCTCACAAGCTGTATTATTGACTTATATATTTTTTCTAATTCCACAAACTCTAGGAGGGCAGAGCACATAGTCTACCTGCCTGATAACATTGTTGATGCACCATAAATATCATTTGAACGAATGAATGGGGAAGTGATCATTATATCCTTATTCTGTGTAACATGACAGAAGCCCTTTATTTTAGTAATATTTCTGAGGCAAAGGCTGTGTACACAATCAAACTTTTTACAACTTTACTTTCTTTTCCATATTGTAGATTAGATAACCTTTCCAAAACGCAGAACTGGTCATGTCAGCCCCATCTCTTTCTTCCTCCCTGCTTAAAGTGTCCCGAAAGGTTTTCCACATTTTTAGAATTAAGACAGAATTCTCTGACGTAGTCTGTAAAGCTCTGCAGACATTGCTTCTTGCTTGAGCCAGAGGGCTTTGGCATATGCTGTTCCCTCTTCTAGGAATGCTCTTCCTGCCTTCCTTTGCTAAATTTGCCCCTGGATCAAAGCCACATTCCCACCAACAGGGGAGAGAGCCTGGAAATAGAACCAGGCCAGGGGCTTGAGCCCCTTTGATTCATTGGGGAGTGAGCATATAAACTTTTAAAGTTTCGGAAATTCAGGATGACTAAATTCTGGAGATCTGATGTACGTAGCCGAGAGACAGTAGTTAACAACACTTTACTGTATACTTGAGACTTACTAAGGCTGGAGCTTAACTAGTCTCAACAAATAAATAGGTAAATAAATAAACAAATAGCTATGTGAGGGGACAGATAAACATTTCACAGTGTATAGATCCATCAAAACGTGTTGGACACCTTCAATATATACAATTTTTATTTGTCAATTATACCTCAGTAAGCTTGGGGAGAAAAGGAACTACCCTACCCATTAATTCATTTAATATCTCTTAATCATAGTCTAAACAGTTATTAAGTCAGTGAGTTATGCTTAAAAAAACTAGAAACACTGTCAATTACAGTTCATTTTTTAAAAATTTATTTTAAAGTAATTTAATACGCAGTGGGGGACTTGAACTCACAACCTTGAGACCAAGAGTGACATGCTCTACTGACTGAGCCAGCTAAGTACCCTCAATTTCACTGTAGTAGAGGGCAGCCATCTTTCTCTCCAATTATGCATCTAGTTAAGTCCTGCTTATTCCTCAGAGCTCAGCTCAAGGGTGACCTTCCCAGGGGAACATTCCCTGACTAGAATATATCCACCTCTGATGGGCGGTCATGGCATGCATGTGTCTCCTCCTTGGCACTCATCATAGAGACATGCTTCCATGTGTCTGTGTTTTCTGGCCAATTCCTGTTGTCCCCACTAGGCTGTAAGCTCCATGAGAATAACAGGTTGAGATTAGGTTTGTTCACTACTTGACCCTTGGTGCCATGTACAGTGTCGGGATCATGGCAGGGGATCAAAGTCCTATTTTTAAATGGATACATAAGTGTAGAACAGCGTGTGTAGACAGTTTTATTCCATATTAGCTCTTATCCAACCACCAATGTTCCACAATTCCCCCAAACTATAGGTGTTCTAAGCTTTAGGGTTTCCTCCCTCTCCCTCAGGTGATACGTGGTAAAGTCTACAGAGTCCTAGCTGATCTGCACACCTGTTCTTCTGCTGGTCCTGCTTTTGTTAATAGGTGCTTCGTGCACCTCTTCAAATCTGGAATTTTGATTTCAATCACTGTATTGAATATTAACATTAATTTTTATTAAAATGACTATCAATTTTATATTATTCTGGTCTCACTTTGGTTAATGCTGATTTTAAATGTGGTTCTACAGTTGCTTAAGAAACACCAGTCTTCATGGTTTCCTAAAAATATGTATATCCTAATTTTTAAAATCATTGGTAAAACTCTTTGAGTATATACAGAACTTTCACAGACCTCAAAAACCTATGATGACTTTCAGCCCTTGATAAAACCTCCAGATAAAGAGAAGTGCAGGAGATGTGGAGGGAACAGGGAATGAGCGACGGAAAAATGGCAGAAGCAAGGAGGAGAGAGTGTGCGTGAGTGAGTTGCCGCCAGGAGTTTTTTTGCACCGGGTTTTTCATCTTTGTTCTATAGAGTATGTGAAGTGTGAAACAGTCTTCTGGCTGATGGTGGGCTTCTGACATTTGGTTTCAAGATTCATTTTTGTTTTGAGAGGGAAGAATTCTCTGTGTAATGATGATTTTCCTGGCCTCGTCAGTAAATCTAGGAGTTGTTTTTCTACCAGAGGTGATGGATTTGCTGTGATGTAGCCCTCCTCTGTTACTCAGTCCCACCGCCGGCGGGTTTTACGGATTTATGAAAGAGATGAGTCAATTAGGAGTCCAGCCTGCAGTTATAAAGTGGCATGACAGTTAGAAGGTTTAATTTGGCTTCACATGCAAGTCTGCCTTACTTGTTCTCTAGGTAGCCTGGTCGTCCGCACGCGAGTGCTGACACACTATTTTACGTGACATCCCTGAGCCCGTCTACGTTCCCGACTGCACAAAATGTACTTGCTGGCCAAAGCACTATTAATGTCAGCCCGGAAAAATGACCCAAGGGAGTCAAGTAGTTTATGACGTTGGTTGTCACTAGATGTTGAATTCACCCAAAGTACCTTTGTAACTGGAATGATAGGAGCTTTCACAGTGATCCCAGAGATCTTGATAGATGCACCAGGAGCAAAGGAGGGACAGATTTTCAGCGTCACTCCATTTTTGTCTGGCTTTCATCAGAGACCCAGGGCAGCTGGAGAGTTGTCTACCGAGTCTGTGCAGCGAAGGGCCAGATGGTGAAGCCACAGGGCTCACCCGAGCCTCACTCTGGCATCTCACACTAACGTTTCTGTGCCGTGCGTGCAAATGAATTGCGATGTCACCTGTAACCAGGATTTATACAATCATTCTTTTGGATGTGGTGGAGCTAAAACAAATATGTTCTATCTATCATATCAACCAAAAGACAACTTTAGTTAAAAACAAAAGGAAAAGCAAAACATATTTGGTCTAAGAAGTTACCCTGTGTGAAAAAGGAAGACTGTCCAACCCCTATAAATCATGGCGACTTCTCTCTGCAGTAAGCACTTTTCTTCCCCTCCGAATTATCATTTTGTAATCAGAAAAGCCCTAGAGTTTAAAGTATGCCTCGTACAAATGTCACTTCCAAGCTTCAGTGCTAATCCAGAGGAAATATTATCCTAGTGGTCTCCAAGGCCCAATGTCTAGGTGTTGGATACATGATAAACTTACATGGGGCTTTCTTAGTGAGATATAGTCCTCTAGAGGATTGAATTTTTCAAGGCTTAGTCCAACCCAACCCCTTAAATAAGATTTAAGCTTCCCTTGTCAGGTTCTTTTAAGAGCTTTTTAAATTTTTTTTATTTGCTGCTTTGACCAGGTTCTAATCCCTAGTCCCCAGTGACAACCTTTGGCCATCTCAACTATTTTGTGTCTGCTTTCCCAGGGCCCGGGACAGCTTGCACATTTTAGAGGTATTTTTTTTTTCCTCTCCCACAGGAGAGCCTCATTAAAATAATTTGAGATGGAAATTTGTAACAATAAGATTGTCTCTCTACTTTACTGATAATATGACAGATTTTTTTTTTTTACCTTTTTTTCCCCATTTCATAGACAGCTCTCTCGAATGGATTAAATCATGACAGAGTACTAGGTATTAGAAATAAAGAATGGGTCTACCAGTTTGTACCTGAACCTTGGATTTCCAGCCTCCAGAACTATGAGAAATAAATGTCTGTGTTTAGGCTACCCAGTCAGTGGTATGTTTTATAGCGCCTGACAATAATACAAATTTTATATACTTTCTTGTGCTTAAAAATAATGGGGAAATTTCAAGGCCCCAGAAAGAAGAAGGGAACTCAAAGTGAGGATGAAAGTTGGAGCTTCTATCATTGCATCTAATGGATTAGCTGATATATATATATATATCTATCTATCATGTATGTGTGTATATATTATATTAATTTATATAGTTTATTAATGTAGTTTATATATACTAATGTAGTTTATATATATTAATGTGGTTAATATGTATTAATTAATACATATTAATTATGTGGTTAATATGTATTATTAACATATTAATTGGTTAATTAATGTTCTATGAACTCTTACTTATTCAAATCCTATTGAAATATGAAATTATGGAAATTATGTAAAATCAAGCTTCATGATATTTTAAAGGAGATTTTTGATAAGAAGTTGAGTGTCTTATAATTTATATTATCTATAATACAATAACATACATACTTTTTATATAATGTTTTATGATTTTAACTAACATTAAGTGAGGGTAAAGAGAAAAGTACATACACTCATACCCCAAACAGATGTTTTAGGCAGGGACATTTTTTTCCCTTTATTACAGATGTGAATATTTTTTTTTTAATTTAAATGCTTGGGGAATCAAACCCCCTAATGAGAACTAGGCACCCCAGTTGAATTCTTCTCCTCCTGAGGACGACAGGAAGGAGTCCTTCAAGGGCCACTCCAGCCTTTCCATCTGTTAAATTGAATGACTTGACCTGAAAACTATGGGCTTAAATATTTCTTCAGCTGCAAAGGGTCACTTACCTCAAACTCCATTTTAATTTAATGAGGAACGTGAGGTTGAAACCTGTCTGCTAACCTCGAATCTAATTGTTTTATATACCCAACAGACAGCCTTTCTGTACTCTATGAAGCTCTGTGGTGCGTGAAAATAGTCATCTAAACTTGACTCTTGGACCTTATATTCCAGCCACAGTCAGGGAGTGGGCTTTGTTAATGACTTCCAAATTATAATCAGTAGTATTTACTGGGTCCCTGTTTCTTAAAAAAAAAACAAGATAGAGGCAAATACTCTATATGAAGTTGGACCAGTCCAAGGTGGAATGAGGCCTGGCAGCTGGTTTGAGTTGCTCCTTTTTTGAACTATTTTTCATCCTGCTGTGTCATTCTCACTTAAAGTTTACTTCTATGCCCACTTCAGCAGAAAGAAGCATTGAATTCATCAAGCAGAATTACTTACTCTGTATTCTCATTATTAATTTTCACTAAAACCTGTATATGAGACTACACAGTGATGACTTCATCCTAAGTTTAATTTCCCTGATTTGGGTGATTGTTTTAGCTGTCTGAATCTACCTCCCTGGGTTGAGGTTGGGAATCTTCATTCAGGTGCTTTTTTTTTTTTTTTTTTTTTTAAGGTTTTATTTATTTATTTGACAGAGAGAGAGAGAGATCACAAGTAGAGAGGCAGGCAAAGAGAGGGGGGATGCAGGCTCCCTGCTGAGTAGAGAACCCAATGTGGGGCTCGATCCCAGGACCCTGAGATCATGACCCGAGCCGAAGGCAGTGGCTTAACCCACTGAGCCACCCAGGTGCCCCCATTCAGGTGCTTTTACTTCAGCCTTGTTTTAGCCGCCGATCTGTATATAGTATTCTCAAGTTTTCCCCTATAGGATCGTTTGTAGTATTCTTGTACTTTTGTAGGAACTATTTATTTAGTACACAAATTTTTATTGATTACTGATGCTCTAAGTATTTTTTTTTTTTGCTCTTTTTGTTAGCTGACTTTTCACTTTCTCTATGGTTTCTTTTGAGGACTAGAAGTTCATTATTCAAATATTAATTTAGTCAAATTAATTAATTATTTTCCTGGTTTTTAAAAAAGTTTTTATTTATTTATTTGAGAGAGAGAGAGAGAGAGAACACAAGCAGGGGAGAGGGCAGAGAGAGAAGCAGACCTGCCACCTTGAGTTTTCGTTCCATCCCAGGACCCCAGGATCATGACCTGAACCAAAGGCAGATGCTTAAGTGACAGAGTCACCCAGGTGCCCCCTGTGGTTTTTGTTTTTTGCATCTTAAAAAAGATATTCTTTGGGCGCCTGGGTGGCTCAGTGGGTTAAGCCGCTGCCTTCGGCTCAGGTCATGATCTCAGGGTCCTGGGATCGAGTCCCGCATCGGGCTCTCTGCTCGGCAGGGATCCTGCTTCCCTCTCACTCTCTCTGCCTGCCTCTCTGCCTACTTGTACTCTCTCTGTCAAATAAATAAATAAAATCTTTAAAAAAAAAAAAAGATATTCTTTTTCACTCTGATATCCTAAATATGTTTTCCTATAATTTGTTCAAAGAGTTTTAGAGCTGTGCTTTTCCACAGTTAAGTCTTCAATCTACCTAGAGTTGGTTTGTGCAGGATGTAAGGTAGGGATCCAATTTGTACAACATTGGGACTCTTATTGAAAATACTTTTTTCTCTATTGCAATACTATCTCCGTCTTATATCAACTTACAATATATGAATAGATTTGTTTGGGTGCTTTATCCTGCTTTAGTAATCTTTTACCCATTTCTGTACTAATTATACACTGTCTTCATTTTCTTTTCCTGAAGTAGACTTTTTAAGTTAATTTTTCAGTAAGTGTCTATGAATGGTAAATTCAGTCTTGACCTAAAATATCTTTATTTTGTCCACTTTGCTGAATTTTCAGTCTCAAGTATGGAATTTTAATTTGATAGGTAGTTTACATTTTGTGAGATTTCCAAAATATTTAGCTTATCATACTACTGAATGAATATGTTTTCTATATATTTTTTCCCTTTATCTTTTTTACTTCTGGGGCTCTCTCTTCATGATCCCTTGTGAGAAGGCAAAGCAATCTGAATAAATTCAGAGTTCCCACCTTCTCTTGTTACCATATGTTTCTTTCTTCTAAATTCGTTGCTTTCCTTTCCTGCCTGAAAATTAGATGCCTGTGGTAAAGCTCTAGATCTTAACCTCACTCTCTCTGTGAATATAGGTGAGTGGTGTGAGGTGGTAACAAATTGAGCATTTCAGCTGGGAAGGAAAAACTATTTGCATAAGGAAACAAATGCAATGAGCCAGAAACTGGTGCCAGCTGTACCAGTATGAGAAATAGTCACAAAATGTAATGTGACTCACAGAGATAAACAGAAGCTGACAAGGCATTTTGTACAGACCAATCAGTCTTTCATCCCCACTCAGGAGTTATGGGTTTGAAATACAGAGATCTTAGGGCATTTAATAAACTTTCTCCAAATACAAGTAATTAATGCCCATTTTATACTGAAATAAATCAGTTCTTTATGTAAAAACGGAGAAACTTGCCAATATCCATTGCAAAATAAAGAATACTGGGTAGCTGAGGTCAGTGACGGCCAGTCTCTCTCCGAGGATGAAATATCCCAACCTTTTCAGCGTATGAAATGTCGTCAAGACATCACTGCTGTTGAGGTTAAGAACCTGCCTCCTGTTAGATGTATTGACAAACACAACTAACAAAGGAGGACCCCTTAGTTTTCTTTGCTGCTGTTTAGTTTTCCCTACAGCAGTAGAAAATTCTGAAGGATAGATGAATGAGCTCTAATGGCACATTTCATTTGGATTTATTTTCTTTTCAACTTAGAAATGCATCCAGTACAAATAATGTCCTGGGGAGGTGGTGAAATTTCATGGTAGGTAAGAGGCAGCGTCACACTGAAAATAACCCCAGAAGAGCCATATGGACAAAGTATATTCAAGACCTATAACTTTCTTCCAAAGATCATACTGATAATCCCTAGAACTTATTGAAAATATACTCTGTGCCAGGCACTGTGGTCTTTTAAACGAAGTATATTTCGTCCTCATAGTGATTATATGAGGTATACGCTATTATCATTATCCTCCTATTACAAAAGAGGGGAGTGAGACTAAGAATTCATCAAGGTTGCCCAAGTGGTAGAAATGAGCTTCTAACTTAGTCAAATCTGTTTCAGTTCAGAGTCTTTTTTCCCCAACACCATGAAATGCTCACTTGGTTTCCCTGTTCCGTTGGGTATCATCTGCTTTATCTCCATCTTCATGAGAACTGAGTATAAATGAGGCAGGATGGTATTTGTGTTAGATGAGACTTCATGTCATCAACCCAACTGAAGCTGGAATTAACAACAATAGATTGAGATAAAGTATCACCTTCCAACTGAAAACAGGACCTGGGACAACACTGAACTGATTGGCTCAGGATGGGATGTTGTTCCCTTTCATGAACCACACGCTGCAGCAAGGGGGAAATGGATAACTCGGATTGCAGTTTGGGCAATTCCTGAAGCCAGGGATGGGGAAAATTTCATCAAAATTGAATGGCTGTTCCTTGAGATGGATGGAGGGGAAAAGGGGAAATAGAAGCTTAGGAACATAAGTCAGAGTCAAACAAATGGAATCCTTATTTCCTTGTAAGATTAACATGTAAATTAAAGGTAAGGAAAGATCATGGTTGGATTCCACATCTTAGAAAACATCCACTGATGATGTGTGAACTAGCTACCTATTGCTGTATTGAAACATTCCAAAATTAGGTGTTTAAAAGAAGAGACTTTTACTTCTGTAGGTCAGCAATGGGCGTAGATTAGCTGCCTCAGGGATTTTTACCAAGTTGGCTGGGGGAAGGTCTTCTAAGCTCACTCAGAATTGTTGGTAGACTCTAGTTCCTCCTCTTACACTCCAGGCCTGTTACACTGAGACAGTTTCCTTGCCCTGGGGGCCTCTCCATAGGGCAGCTCCCAATAGGCACTGGCTTCCTTCAGAGCAAGCAAGCAACAGAGCAAAAGAAAATGTCCAAGACAGTCTTTATATATCCTAACCTTGGAAGTGACATCCTGTCGTGTCTGCCATACTGTATTCTTTAGAAGTGAGTCAGTAAGTCTATCCCACTTTGAAGAAAGAGGATAACACAAAGGTGTGAATATCAAGCAGGAGAGGGGGCCATCTTAGAGGCTGCCTATCATGTGTGCATTGGATTATCTCTGTGTGTGTGTGTGTGTGTGTGTGTGTGTCTACCACCTTTGGAGTTGGTGGGTGGTCTGGGTTCGCACATGATATGGGTCCAATAGACTATTGAGTTCTTATGGGCTTTCCTGTTAGGGACATTATGGGGATAAAATGGTGGTCATGTTTCCTATAGGAAACAGATGGCATTTGCACGTTGAGAGTTTGAGCGGGTTTAATAAAGGGACTATTTACAAAGGTGTAGGTAAGTACAGCAAAACTGCAAGAAAAAGCACATTACTTCCAGGGCTTGTGGCAGCCTGACACATCACTACCCCAAGGGTTGAAGCCGTAAACGAAGGAGCAGTTAGCAGAAGTAGGACAAGATATCTGCATGAGAAGATGCCAGACTGGAGCTGTGACTTTCCACCAAAGGAAGCAGTCAGCCGGTGGCGTCTGCACAGGGAAGTGCCAGTGGAATCAATACACCAGCTCTCTCTCCTCCAGTCTCTTGCTGCCACTACCTGTTGGCTGAACCCAACTAGAACTGAGAAGGCAAAGAATCCTCTGGTGTTGTCAATACAGGTCAGCCTCTGAGGTACACAGTGTGTGGGAAGAGTGGAGAATGGGCCCAGAGGGACGATCAGAAGTAAGAAACCAACTGAGTACTTGTGAGGAAAATCGTCCCCATGATACAGAGAGAAGAAACAGGCTTACATGATGAGGCGCTGTTTAGAGCAAGCTAGATGGAAGTGTTTGGTTTGCTGGCAGAGATGGGTATTTAACATCAAAACAGGCTTTCATGTAGTTGTGTCCCTTGAAAAATCCTTAAAAATAGGAAACGCATATCCACCTCTGTGAAAAGATTTGGGCGAGGTTGCCCTGATGAGAGGAGCCTGGTTGGCTAGGATGACTTTGAAGGGTCCTTGTAACTTGAGGATTCTGTGTTCTAGGACGAGTGATGGAAATCAGGAAACAGAATCTCCTGCAAAATATTTCCTATGCTTTGAAATGGAAATTAGGCTGTTCCAATTTAGGAATCCAATTAAAGCAAATAGTCAGGGTGTTAGCGGGTTGTGCTCCTCCCTGTTTGAAGTGGCAAGTAAAGAGGGAAGGTTGCTTTTCCCTGGATCAAGCAGGATCTCACTCAGCCTGTTTTCATCTTTACTTAGCACCTGCTGGCTTGAAGTGGTGTCGCCCAAGTCATTAGATGGGGCATGTGCCAGCAGCTTGACCTTCCAAGTCTGCTGCCCCTCCCCCCTGCCCCCATGACAGCCTCTCCTGATATAGATGGACAGGGGCTGGTTTAAAATGACAGTCTCAAGTTCGTGTCGGAAGAGAAGGCTAATTCAAAGAAACAGCCGGGCAAGTTCCCTTTCTCTGTAGGAATAATTATCAGCCCCCTCTCCATGGCCCACCTGGGAGCCCATTTTGCCTTTAGATCCCGCTGGCAGAAGACCGACGATGAACTCTGTCGACATAGCATGTCCTTTATCCTTCACAAAGCCATTCGCAATGACTTCTTTCAGAGCTATCTCTACCTGCTGGAAAAAATTCCCCTGGGTAAGTGAGTCAGAGCTACTAGATAAGGGACAAGAAAGGGGGACTTTGTGAGGTTCTGAGAACTCAGCAACAGGAGTTAGAACAAGGACACTCTTCATATAAAAAAGAACCTACAACTGATGTCAGGGGACTTAAATGTTTCCATGGCATTCTTTCTTGCAAGGTGCAAAGATCAGGTGCTGCCTGGAAAGTTGGGTCTCTATTTCGCGATGCCTGTGCCCTGTCAAGAACTGTGATTTTCTTTCCTGGGTGTTGGTTTGCCCAACTACCAGGCTTACAGAAATCCATTTCCTGAGTTTTGAAGGACTTTTTAAATATTTGCCACAATTGAGAGGGGGGCAAATTAGGTAACTCAAAGATGAGAGTATTCACGTGGTAATCTGTCAGCTAAGAGATAAAAAGAAAGACTAAACGGTAATAGATCAAGGTGTCCGTGTGTGTGTGTGTGTGTGTGTGTGTGTGTGTGTGTGTACAAGAGCCCACACTCCGCATGATCCTTTCTGGGTTTCCTGAGTCACAGTAATAGAGAACCGAAAAGGAGCAGGTTTTAGTCTGGTCTTTGAATATTAACAAGAAACCTGGGGCAGTGTCTGTCTCCCTTTTCCCTATTTCCTCCAGTTTTCAGGGAATTAGACAATAGGGCAATAAAAAGCTTATCGGGTTTGTTCCACTACTTTTCTTAGCCTCCGTGAATGGGGTTATTTCAAGGAACCCTTAACAGCGCCGAAGAGGAAATAACTTGTGATTAGAGAGTGAAGTGCCCCCACTTGGATTTATATTTTCCCCCAGCGAATGCAGGCCAGTATGTATCAGCCCCCGTCTGTTTTCCTAAGGCTGTCTGAAAGCCCCTTTGTGCACTTGATGTGGCCAGCGTTTCCAGACACGGTAGGAGCCACGTAATTCTTTGTACTGCGTTCAAGAAACTGGTTGCTAGCAGCCTAGTGAGTTTTCTTTTTATAAATCCATTTACGAAGGGATCTTTAATTCCAGACCTACAAATGCTTTCATCTTATACAATGCTTCTTAAGAATTTCCTTATTTGTGATTCTGTTTGATCCTCACAGCTACACTATGGGATGGATAGGATAATATGATTACTTCTCTCCTCCCACCTTTGCACCCTTGCCCCCCATCTTATTTTTTCAAATGGGGAATAGAAAATTCAGAGATGATGAAATCTAACCTAGACAGATCTCATTCAGATAGCAAAGCAAGAAACTAAGACAAGGGCTCTTTCCCATAGGTCACACGGCCCATGAGTAATTCTTTAAGGATGTGTCATGCGTCTCATTTGTATCCAAATGGAAAAACTAGAGCAGTCCCTTTGGAAGGTGAGGCTGTCCTGGTTGTTCCACACACCGGCAGAGCACTGCTTTTCCAGAGACACTCTTGAAAGCCTTGTGTGTGCCACATCTCAGTAACATCTTAGTGGCTGAGCTGCCGTAGACTGGGAAAAGCTATCACTAACAATTACTAAGATACTCACCCAGGGGCAGACGGCTGCCAAATGTTAAAGATAATTACGAGAGAGAAGAAGGAACTCCTCTCTGAAAGTAGCTGAAGATGAGTTAAGAAGGAAGAATAAAACAGTATCTTCTGAAAATAGTTGAAAATTAATTGGGGGAAAGGAGACTATAATTTATGTTTGGTCTCAATCCCTTTTTTAATCAGTAGAGTCATTCTGATTATACCGATTTTTCTCCTCCGTGAATGTGCTGATGGTTTATGAATGATTTTTAATCTTTACCAAAAATATTAATAAGAACAAAGTTTTGACAGTGTCTCCTATAGAAGCCCAGTGTGAAATTGGAAAAAGTGAAAATTTTCTGCTTTAGGGTTGGGGACAGGGTGTGTGCCCTGCTCTGTCCTCTTAGTCTCACCAATGGCTCCTGAGGCACTTTGAGATCTCCCATCAGTTCCCATTAACACTCTTTGAAAACCTTAGTCCATTTCTAAGCCAAAGACGAATCTGTCTCACTTAGTCAGTTTTCCAGAAACAGGTACTGCTTATTTTCCCTGACTGAGATGATTCAGTCCAGGCATTCGTTTCCCTTGAGAGTAACCGAGGTGGCCCCATCCACAGTGTCTCTTTGATTTTAGCAGTTGGGAGCGATTTTTGTCTGTACGCACTACGCTATCCTGCAGTAACAAACTAACCCTAAAATCTCAATGGCCAAACATAAAAGTTTACGTTTTTGCTGTATCGTTTCAACGTGCATTGTGGGGATGGCGCCTGTGTTCCACATGGGCACTCAGGGATCTAGGATGGCAAAGCCTCCACCATTGGGAACATGCTAGTCACGACGGCAAGGAAGCTAGGAGCTGAAGTTTTCCTACTAGCCCATAGATATTGTGTCCCAGAAGGACATACATTACATCTCTTTAGAGACCATCGCCCAGAACCAGTTGTGTGGCCCTGTCTAACTGCAGGGATGCTGAGCAACATGACATACTGTATGTATATGTGTCTCTGGTAAACGCTTCTGCCCGGGGGGAAACACTGATTTCTAGAGGTAGAAACACCAGACACTTCTGCTCTCTGATCAGTTCAATTTAGTGTAAGAGACGTTTATGGAAGCCTGTCATTGTGCAAAGAGCTCTCCAGTGTCCTGGAGAAGATCCAAAGAATTAGACACAGTATTTGTTCTTCAGAATTTTATAAAATGGTAATGAAGGCAAATCAACAAATAATTTTTTATTAATCCTTAAAAGGTTTAAAGTAAGGTTACAGGAAAGGCAAGCTGTCAGCCCTATGAATATTCGGCTTTTTTTGCAGTGTTTTCTTCTCATGACAGACGCTAAAGCACCTCCAGGAGACGATAAGCTAATTTCAAGGGGCGGAAAGGAACCAGCGCGTGTGTCTCGCTTGCCAGTATGACTTTCATCCGATCACAAATCTTCCCCAAACCTGTGATTATCTTGCTTAACCCTTGGTTTTCTTCCCTAGGTGATTATAACGTCTATTTATGGAACGCATATACCTACCTATGTTAATTCTCTGATGGGACTCTAGTTTCCACGACTCGTTTATCTTGTCCTCTTCTATATCTACAGAATTTAGCATTGACCATGGCTCCTGGCACATAGAAAGAACTCCGTATCTGTTCACAGCAGATCAAGTGGGCTCTTAGTAATAATTCATTTCAGGTCACTCAAGTCTTGAGTTCAAGTTCTGACATTGCTCCTGATAGAGAAAGTCGCCTCTGGAAGTTGCTAAAGTCTTTGAGTGTCCTTTTCCTCAGGGCAGTTGGAAGCATTAAGAGCAATTGCACGTAGTAAATAGCCAACACTCGGTAAGGATTAGTTTTCCTTTTCTTCCTCGGAGCCAGGCCTCTTCTAATGTTACCATGTGGTCTTCCCGAGCAGAAGCAATACCAAAGACGATGAGCTCCGCGCACTTGTATGGGACTTTTCAGGCAGCAGGGGGTAGTGAGCTTTTTGGTTTGAAATGAAAACTTAGCCAATAGATGTGCTCTCTCCTCAGCTCCACTCAAGGGTTTTGGAATTGGCTTCCCCTCCTTTTGATGGTTTCAAAACTTCACAGAAATGAAAATAAAGCCCTTCTTTTAAAAAGGTTAGGGAAAGGCTACTGTAGGGTCTGCACAGAGAGTTTGTTGTTTGGGGTAACTATGGGAAGGTTGGTGGCTAACCAGACTCTCTGATTCCTTCTTTCCTGCCTTCATCCTTCCAGCTGCCTGCATTAGGTGGCCGGTCCCACACGCACACTATGCAGGGACATTCAGTCATGGGGACATTTGCTGGAATATCCTTGGCCAGATTCAGAAATTTGTGGAGAAGCAAGAGCATGCATGATACAAATTTCCTGTGAAGGCTTGGCTGAGGCATCGAACACAACACTGTTCAGGAAGAAATGGGCGTAAGCCTGCCGCTGCTCTCAGTGCTCTGTGCGTTCCTAAGTCAGTGACTCCTGACGGCGTTAGGTTACACCGTTCTTTTCCGCACCTTACATCTGCGGGGCAGATGCGCCGTGGAGTTAAGTGACCTACCAAAGGTCACGTGGCTGTGGGTGGGGAAGCAGGGTTAGAATCCCGGGCAGTCTAACTCCAGAGTCGGCCTTTTTTTTTTGAGGTTCAGAATCATGTTGTCTCCCAGTGAAAACGGCAACTTGAGTTATGTAGGCAGCATGGAAGGTTTACTGTGTTTATTTGTTGACAGGAACATTAGCTTTGTACTGAGATAATCAACAAGAGAGGCAGGCCAGTGAGTAGGTTCATGTAACCTGTTTATACCAGCACAAGTGCCCTTGGGGGCTTGGGGTGAGTGATTTGTCCGAAGGTGGTTGTTGGTGATCAAATAGGAAATAACAACTGCATACATCTCCAGTTGGTGAAGCAGTGCTCACGGGGCTTATTAAGGCCCAGCAGAGATGTGCCTACAGGTCAGCCCCTCCAGGATCCTTCTAGTGCTCCCCACAGTGCACTTCCGAGTACACAGAAGTCAGTGACTGTTGATCACACACGGAGTAAGAGTCTATTACTCCTGTGCTTGTTAAAGGCTTCGTCTGACTTCACATTTAGAACAGGGGTTCCACAGTTTAGCAGAATACGGATGGGGTAGGACATGGCTATGACATGTCATTTCTATGTGATATTAAATTACTAAATCTTTCTGAGTCTCTCATCACTCATGGGCAAAACGATGACTCTACCCCCAGTTCCGTGTTATCATAATGAGGATTGAAATAGATAATGTGAAGAGTTTATATGAAAGTGCTTAGTATAAGGCCGGGTGCCTAAGAGGTAACCACCAGTTTTTAGTAGCCCCCCTTCCCTTACCTCTTTCTACAGAAATCAGTCTCCAAGGAGGAAATTGCAACAACGGTCACCTCTTTGGCATCACAGTTAAAGGCCCCAGTTAACAAATAAAAACACTTCCCATCAGACAAGTGGGACTGCCAAACAAAACTCAGCATATAACCCTTGGCATTTTTCAAATTGATTTTACCCGTGTGGAGGCACCGCTGCACAACTCACTGAACAGTGATACGTTTTTCAAACGTTTGCTGTTACCTTTGCAATGCAGATGCCGCAAGATTATTTGCTTTAAAGAAATGGAGAACCAGATACCTTGTTTTATTTAGCAGAATTTTAGATACACACATGGCATGAGAGAGATGAGATACAGGTTTTGGATTTAAATAGACCTGGGTTTATTTATTTTTTAAAAAGATTTATTTATTGGACAGACAGAGAAAGAGTGAGAGAGGGAACACAAGCAGGGGCTGGGAAAGGGAGAAGCAGGCTTCCTGCTGAGCAGGGAGACTGATGCGGGGCTCGATCCCAGGGTCCTGGGACCATGACTTGAGCTGAAGGCAGACGTCCAACAACTGAGCCCCCAGGTGCCCCTCGACCTGGGTTTAAATTCTGATTGTGTTCTCAGTAGCTACTCAATCTTGGGTAATTTAGCTCTTGCTGTCTTGTGCTCTTCCGTAGGTAATAACATCTATCTTACCTGTTCTGCTAGATGTGAGTGCTAAGCATAGGTAGCGCGTACGTCCGTGTTTGGTCAACGGCAATTACTATGTTTCATTACGTGGATGTGCCTAATTAGGACGATAGATAGAAACGACACGGAAAGTGTAACTTGCGTCACGTATGTCAGATTTTCCCTCTAGCCACTCTCTCCTTTGTTGAACCTGCATGCTATTCAAAGAACACAAACTGAGCCATATTCATTTAGTCAGTGGATATTCAAAAGAGGCCTACTATGTGTTACGCATAATGGTAAGTGCTGAGGTTGCAAACACAAGTGAGAGACAGCCTTAGCCTGAAGAATTTATGTAGGCGAGAGAGCCATACAGGGTGTTTTTGTGGAATGTGGAAATAGAGCCCCACAGGCTGCTGGCGAGGTGCACAGGACACATGGTGACTGCTGAATCAGGGTCTGATTGTTCCAGTGCACATCTCACCGTGAGGAATCTCCCCCCACTATCTTAGCCTGACTTGTAGACTTCTAAAGCTCGATAGTAGGTGAGATAGAACACTCAAGAGAGAGTTGGGAAGATGTTCAGCCAAGTGGATAGGGAATATGGCATGGGGTGGCAGGTCCTTGCCGAAGTGGGGAAAGTGTGTTGTCCCCCTGCCCTCCCTTTGGTCACCTCATTTGTGTTCAAGCCTGGAAAGAATTAGGAACCACTGAACTAGCCCTCAGCTGAAAAAGAAGAAACCCTCGAAAACTTTTAGGGTAGGTAGCGCATTATTTTAGAGATCAAAACCACCAGATACCTAAAGCATCCAAGGAGTAAATCAAACCTAGAGGGCCCCTCAGGGCAATTCCAAGACTTGATAATCACAAGTATTCTAGTATTCCGACACACAAGACCTAGATTGTCTTTCTTATTTAACTTTTTTTTTTTTTTAAGATTTTATTTATTTATTTGACAGGCAGAGATCACAAGAGGCAGAGGCAGGCAGAGAGAGAGGAAGAAGCAGGCTCCCTGCTGAGCAGAGAGCTGGATGCGGGACTCAATCCCAGGACCCTGGGATCATGACCTGAGCCGAAGGCAGAGGCTTTAACCCACTGAGCCACCCAGGCGTCCTCTGTTTAACTTCTGTCACTTAGCATAATGCCCTCAGGGTCCATCTATGTTGTCATAAATGACAGGATTTTCTTCTTTTTTGTGGTTGAATAATATTCCATGGTACCTAGATACTTCCTCCCTCCCTCCCTTCCTTCCACCTTCCTTCCTTCCTTTGTTCCTTCTTTCCATTTTTACCATTAATTCTTTAATAGCTAAATTGGGAAGTTCTCATCTGCAAATCTCTTTTATGGATGGTCTTACCATTCATAAAACCATCTCCTATTGGGCTTTTTTCCCCCCGTTTATAAACAAAAAGTTAACATGATCCATTATCCTATCTCAAATCATTTCAAACTAAATCTCTCAAACTTAACCTCCCTCTTCTCTCAGATCAGTTTTTAGTTGACAAACAGTTTTAACATCTGGAACAAAGTCTAAAAAAAGTATAACCAACCATTTAGAAAAACAAAAAGGAAGAAGAAGGAAACAAAAGACAAGAAGATACTCAGCAGATATAAGTGCTTAGCTATTAACAAAATTTTCCTTAGGAAATTCGCAAGATCTGAATTCTTCTTCAGGGCAAATTAATGTGTATTCTACTTTCCTTTTTGTAACAAGTAAACCATTGAAAGGGTCTTGGGAGTTCAGCCCATAATGTAGGTCAGGAAATAGTACCATATTATATCAAGAACGAGTAGAACTATATCAAGAACTCTGTCTTAGACTACCCCAAATTTCACAGAGACATTGCAGTCCTACAAGAATGAGCTGCTAGATGTTTTCCTTCACTGGAAGGCACAGGCTGATGATTGATTACCTTATCTGAGTCAACTTGCATCATTGCGGGAGCTACCAAGCGAGGGGAACATGGGGCTGGCCATGACACCTCATATATCCTTTTAGTGAAATGCTCCTGTCAATTAGGTGAAAATGAGAACTGAAGCCCATAACCATAAAAAACTACCTATTGAGTCTGACCCCTGCTGGGCTTGGCATTCACTTATGGTCTAAGTGTTGCTGGCATAATGGACCATTCCCATTTCCAGATTAAGGGTTTTAATAGACTTCACCAACTAGTTGACTTAAGCAGGTGAGGATGAGTATGGCTGCTTTGCTGCTTTGGCTGGATCAATGAGAGTACTGGGCTCTAGCTTGCTTGTGGTCCCAGGCAGCACGCAACTTGGGGAAGAGTCTATGAGCTGTGATTTCCTAGACTGGTTTTCTGAGACACAGAAGAATTTGGAGCACTCATGTTACTGGGATGGCGAAGCTTGATTTTTGTCATCCCTGTAGAATATATTGAGCCACCTGCTGTTCACACAACACTTTACTAAGTGCTAGAGAAGAGAGATTGGTGTAGGGTAGTAGTTTCCAAAGTTTTGAACCTGAGGACTCGCCTTTTAACGTATTTTCTTAGTTGTTAATATGTGTATGAAATGGCAAAAAGCATCTACATATTTAATTCTTTTCAAAGATTTGTATCTAAAAAATCTGTAACAGTTAATATATATGGAACTATAGCATATAATATTGTTAGTCTCTAGAAAGTGTACATTGGAACTGATTCTTCTATCCCTTTCAGCAAACTCATGACTATTCAAAGGTCCAAAAATTGGCTCCAACATCTCTTTCCATCTTTGGAAAATACTGGTGTAACTCCATAGATGGAATATATTATAATGAAACATTGTAAGTGGTGTTTGTTGGATTTTTAACTTTTAGAATCAAAATTTGGGACTATGTAATTGTTATTCAATCAAGAACCAAGTAGTGCCTTAGTCCAATTTCACAACCTCAGTGCTACTTGAATAAAAATGATTCCAGTTAAGGTTAAATAGATTCTCACATACTCTTTTTATTGAAAATTATGTTTATTTTGATTTGCTTTATATCATAACATTTTTGTAATGTTATATATTTTGTTTGGAGTTTTCACCTGTATTTTATTTGTGATGGTTGAGATAAAAAAAAATATGTCTTCTTTAGAATATAACTAATTTCTCTTTGATTCTTTCTTACTCTATTGCCCAGAATCCAATTCGTTCTACTTCTGGATGAACTTATGTTTCTGAAGCCTATATTTGCTGTTGTAATAACGACTGATTTCTTTCCAGATCTGATAAGTATCTGTCATTTTGGGATTTCTTTTCATTGGATTCCTGGGTTAATTTCATTGTCTTTTGACACATACCTTCTCTTGATTTTAACTTTGATTGGGCTGGAATATAGCTTCAAGAAACTCTGATGAATGAATCTGTGGTAGGTAAATATTCTTTCATGTTTGACTGGGTATAAAGTTTTAGGTTAAAAATAATTTTCTCTCAGAATATTGATGGCATTCCTTCTTTGTTTTCTAGTATTTATTTTTTTCTTAAAGATTTTATTTTTAAGGAATCTCTACACCCAATATGGGGCTCAAGCTCACAAGCCCCAGATCAAGAGTCACATGCTCTACTGACTGAGCCAGTCAGGTGCCCCTGTTTTCTAGTCTCTTAACTCTTTCTTTCTCTCTCTCTCTTTCTGCTTTATTTCTTTCTTCTTATGTTTAGCTAGCCACTGTTTAGTACATGATTAGTTTTTGATGTGTTCAATGATTCATTAGCTGCATATACTTCCCAGTGCTCTGATGAGACCTATGTTACAAGCCTGATTCTATTCCTTTGAATATAGTTGCCAGATAAAATATAAAACTCTAGATATATTTGAATTTTAAATGATCAATGAATAATTTTTTGTGTAAGTATGCCCTGTGCAATATACAATATTTCAAGTATACATATACTGAGAAATTTTTATTATTTATATAAAATTTAAAACTGATTGCTTGTCTCTTATTTTTATTTGCTAAATCTGGCAACCCTCCTTGAAGGTCAACCACCTTTCCCCTTCTAAACAACTTTAGGATCTTCTTTTTCTAGGATTATTATTCCTTGTGTTTTGAAATTTCCTAAGGATTTGTGTAAATTAAATACATGTTGCTCAGTATTTGTTGGACCCTACAATCACTTTCAACTCTGGGAAATTTTCCTCTATTATTTCTTTAATAATTTTCCTCCTTCCATTTCTCTGTTATCACGAATTCTAATTGGCTTGATGTTTGGGCCTCCTGAATTAAGTCTTTATAGCTCTAATCTATTTACCTCAGTTTTTCATGTCTGTCTTTTTATTTATGTTCTGGGATTTATTCAGTGTTCTATTCCAAATGTTCTATTTGATTTTGGTAATCAAAACTTTAATTTCTAAGAATTCTTTGTTTTTCTTTGAATTATCACTTTCTTGGCATCTTATTTTTGGTTTATGGATGCACCAGTTCTCATATCTCACCAAGGTTGTATTTTTTTCTATTTAGTTTTGGTTTAAATTCTCATCTACTTCCTGAATTATTTCTGTTTTCTTTTGGGTCATTTCTAATGGTTTATCTCTATCTTTTTCTTTCAGACTGCTGTTTTACCCTCATGTGTTTGGAAATCATTTTTTATCCATAGTTAGGGATAAGGACAGGTTCAATGATTCTAGGTAATGGAGAAGGTTTCCTCTGTTAAATGTCTCCCCTGAAAAGAAAGGATGACAAGGAGCTGTACATGTATAGGTAGATCTTACCAGACTCTGATCTGTGTGAGCAGATGAGATGCTTGGGTTCATCTCTATGCTAAAATGAGTCGTATTCCAGGATGCTAACACTAACTGCTTTAGGTCTCCTTGGGCAATTAATTGAATTAAAAAAATTTTAAAGAAGACAGTCCCTCACCCAGGGTTATAGCTGTGCTGCCAGTTGCTTTTGGGAGGGTGTGTTTGTCTTCTCACTGGTTGGCTTGCAGAGAGATGTTTGACTAACTCTTACTTCCTTTTGCATCTCTACAAGACTGAAAAAATTTTTAGCTTTGTTCCATCTGCTTTTTGTCTTCCAAACATTTGTTGAAATCATGAATCCATCAGTGCACTCCTCGCGTTTTCTTCACTGTTATGTGTTGAGTTTATTAAAACAATTTGGGAGGAATATGGGGAAAGGCAAGATAAGTACATGTATGCAGCCTACAGACTTGAATCAGAATTTCCTTCCTTTCCTCCACTCTCTGTCATTTCCTCCTGAATGTCCTCTAATGAGAATATTTTATATCTAAAGAGGTGCACTTTTGTCTACAAAAAAAAATGTACGTCCATATTTACTCTTCAGAAATGGGAGTACATATTTTTTCTAAAAATAAATGTCTTAAAATAATACCTTGTATGGTTTCTTAAATAATTAAGTGGCACGGTATATGTGAATGTGCCCAATATACTACCTGGTACAGAATAGTTGCTCAACAAATCATTTTATCCATTTTTATTATTTTATTTTCAGAAGAAAGAGCTCAAGCACATCTTCTGTAATGTTGATACAAAGAAACAGTTCAGTATGAGTTGCTTTAAAAAGTGGTGAAAAAAATAGCTACTCTGAATATACCTTGTGATTAGAAGTAAAGGTTAATGATTAAGTTCTCATAAAATTTTGGAGCTCAAAGATAAAACTCACTATGAAACTTGTGACCTTCTTCATTCTATTATAGCAAATGCTGTTAAACTTCTAGAAAATATAGTAATAAACTAAAGTTCCATTAAACTATAGAGTTAGTAAGTCATGAAAATGCCACTATGCATGAGATACCTGAAGATCAGAGAGGTTAACAAGTTTTCCTGAGGTAACATAGTAAGTCTCTGAACCAGAACTCAAACCTAGGTCTTCTTACTATGCCTTTCCTCCACAGCACAAATTCACAGGCTTCTAAGAGACAATTCAACATATGTTAAGAATGAACTTGTTCTGTCATATAAATCTTAATAATATTTCATTTGCAGTGAAATTGTATGCTTTAACAAGTCAGATCATCAATGGTGAGATGCAGTTCTATGCCAGAGCTAAACTTTTCTACCAAGAAGTACCTGCTACAGAAGAGGGTATGATGGGAAATTTCATTGAACTGTCCAACCCAGATATCCAGGCTTCTCGGGGATTTCTTAGGAAATTTGTTGGGGTGAGTTATCCAACTGCTGCTTGATAAGGAAGCAAAGTCTTTGCAAACATTGTACTCACATGCTTCTGTGTGGTCATTTAAGTCATATTGAAGCCATATAGCTCAGCCAATAGTTGAGCCTGAAAGCCTGCTTTAAGATGTTGAGAAAGGATGGGTTGCATCAAACCGCTGGTTCATCCCACTTGGCATTTCGTCATCCTAGTACCAGCTAATCTCTCATGCTTCAGGGGAAGGTGAACTAGCAGTGCTAATGTTATAATTTGGGTATTAAGAAGACATCTCTTTTTGGACTCTCACAGACGAAATAGTTGACACCAAAATGATTGATGAGAATGCCATTTGTGACCTTGGGGCCATTTATTGCTTTCCTGTAATACAAATTCAATATAGTAAAGAAATGCATGCTTATGCGTGGTTTTAAAATGATAAGAACAGCAGAATCTCTTTACATTATTTAATACATAGTGCAGACTTTGCCTTGAAAGAATGTGATCTTTCTGTAGCTCTGGTCTTGGGTGAAACTCTTTCCTTACTTCCCCACCCTATAGAGACAGACTGTATAGTGTGGTGGCCAAAAACTTGGGCTTCAGAGTCATTAGGTTCTTCTATTTAGTGTATAAGCAACCTTGGAATTGTTTCTTAAGTGCTCTAAGTCTCAGTTTTTTCACCTGTGACTAGGGCATAACCCTAGAACCTTCCTCATAGGATAATGTGAAGATTAAATGAGATAATATGTATCAAGTGCTTGCTTTGTTGTGCATAATTATCATCCAGTAAATCTAATTTATTTCTACTACTCCTAATAATAGGCTTTCATAAAATACGTTCATTACAGTTTAAGGAACTTCATGCAGTTGTTAGAATAAACTTAGGAGCTGCGGACCCAATAAAGCTGCTATTGGTCCTACTGAAGCCAGAAAGTCCTAACTGGCAAACGGGTTTCATCCCAATTCATTCTGAAGTCATCTATTGGAAATCTGGAGCCCATTTTATTCTGATAAAAGCACTGGGTGTTATATGAGACTGATGAATCACAGGCCTGTACCTCTGAAACCAATAATACATTATATGTTAATTAATTGAGTTTAAATAAAAAATAGAATAAGTAAACATTATAAATAATTTATAATAAATTTATTATAAATAAACATTATAAATAAGTATTTGGGTTAGGTTGCCAAGCTCCTTAGAAGCACACTTTAAGAATATCCCTAGTGTCGGGGCGCCTGGGTGGCTCAGTGGATTAAGCCTCTGCCTTCGGCTCAGGTCATGATCTCAGGGTCCTGGGATCGAGCCCCACATCGGGATCTCTGCTCTGCGGGGAGCCTGCTTCCTCCTCTCTCTCTGCCTGCCTCTCTGCCTACTTGTGATCTCTCTCTCTGTCAAATAAATAAATAAAATCTTAAAAAAAAAAAAAAAAAGAATATCCCTAGTGTCGCGGTGAGGTTCACCTCACATCCATCCTCCTTGGAGCCCCAAGTGCCTGAGCGGAGAGAATTGGATCAGGATGGAGCATCCACTGGGGCCCATGTGTGAGCATCAGCCGCCGCCCCGGGGGACGGTAAGGCTGAGGTGATGGCTCTGTATAGGTCAGGGCAACCTGGAGTATTTCTAATCAGTGTTGCCGACTGATTTCTTGGAGTGGTTTTCTGAGATAGTCGCTCAGCTAAGCACTTTAGAGGTATCGTCTTGATTATGTTCCATCAGAATTCTAGAAGGTAAGTACTATCATTATCCTTGTTTTTCCAGTTGTGGAACCTGAGGTTTGGACATGTTGCGTAAGTTGTCAAGGTGATGGAGCTGGTAAGAGACAGAGCCGGGACTGAAGCCCAGCCAGGTCTTCTGACACCAAACTCTTTTCTCTTAACCACAACATATTTTTTCCATTTGTCTAATGAAGCAGAAAAATCCTTGCTGTGTATGTGTGTGCGCGCGTGTGTGTGTACCACAGACCTCAGTTCTCCTCCAACCTGGCGGAAAGCAATTCCTCCTGCTTGCCTCGTGGCGAGGCTGACTTTGATCCCACTGCATCTGAGAAGCTTAGCTAGTAATTCAGCTGTCTTGTCACTCCGAGCGGAATGCCAAGCTGACCATAGGGATGCTGGTCAGACAGAGCCCATACACATGCCCATGGACCTGGGAAAGGAAACAGCCTTATGCTTGCATATTTATGTTGGAAAAAAACAGCCTGCTCTTTTCAAACAAATGTAAGGAGTCCTTCTTAGTAGACAAGGCTCGTTGTGAAACAGTGACCTCTAACTAACTACAAACAGTCTTTTTAAAGAAATGATATTTTCGTGCTTTGACCTTAATAATCTGCTAAATTAGTATCCAGGTCAAGATACAAGGCGCTAGGGAATACGAGTATCTGACATGATTTATCTCATGTCGACTGGGAAAAGGCAGACCATTTAATATGAAATTTTGTCTTCCTTTCACCACCTAGTGATACAGGACAGTGGAAAAGGTGTTTACACTTGTTTCAAATGTGTTTGCTTTAGCAAATAAACAAATGATACTAGGATGATGTCAGTGGCATGGCCGATAACTTTCCTCGTTTTAGCCTTCTAGTGGGGGAAAGCAGCAGTTTATACAAAGTAACCAGTATTTGGTGGTTCTTTATCTTTGACCTCTTGCAGAGATTAGATGACTAAAAACTCTGGGTCTTACTTGTTCTATTTCATGGTTTTTATATGGTGGCATTTAACACTTTCCTTTTAAACTCCACTAGATGAACTTAAAATGATGTTCTTTGAAGCAAAATATATAGGCAGAATCAAAACTAAAATGAAATTCGTAACAGCATTTTGCTATTTTGTATGAATCCATACATAGGAAGACCGCATCAAAAGTGGCAATGAAAATAACAAAAACGTGCTGTGATGAGCACTGGGTGTTATACACAACTAAAGAATCACTGAACACTACATCAAAAACTAATGATGTATATAGAGTGGGCTTACTTAACGTAATAAAAAATAAGCATAATATTAGATGTAATATTTATTCAAGGTCATTATATAATAAAAGCGTTTTTCAATTAAAAAAAGAAAATAACAAACGTCTTGTTTTGAAATCATACATTGTGTGTAGATCTAGTCATATTCATGGAAAAGACATGAGCTTTCAACAGGGGCAGCCATGGTGTCCAAGAGGCAGGCGATGTCCCTGAGATCTGTTTTTAAATACTCCTTCCTAGAGGAGTTGTGTGTGAATGGGAGAGAGTGAAATTTGGTGCCAGGATCGGGGAGGCAGTGCCAGTCTGTGTAGAGCAGATAAGGAGAACTAAGCCAGAGTGGTGAGAGCTGTGGTGCACAGAATCAGGGCGAAGGGTACCGTAATGTATTTGTAAATAACCATTGTTTCCCAAAAGTAACTATAGTCAAATATCACACATCTAAATTGAAGAAAAATACAACTCCAAGGGTGAGAATTTTCAAGAGCATTCTATCTCAAAACTTTCACCTCTCTGACCCTCGGTTTCTTTGTCTAAAAAAGTAGGGAAATTAAACATGAATGCTTTAAAAACTCTAGGGTTTTGCTAAGATCCTTCAAGGTCTTATTGGAAGAATGATAGGGAGGGTGAATGGGTGAGGCCCTACCTCCCATTAGCCAGAGCAGCTCTGTGTTTATGTGGTTCATTGAGATAAAGGAGGGAAGCTTTTATCATCTCAGCGCTCTTTTTCATTCTGTGGTTTAAGTCTAAGACTACTTGCTACGATAACCTGAGCAACATGATGCATAGAGGCTTAAAGCCAAGTAACGGGAGGAAAATTTGTAGTTATAATCTCTAATTGAGCATGTAAATTTCTACTAACATCATTTTCAGTAACTCAAATGAATTTCCCTATACTTTCCCCATCTTGTTTATGTAACAGATTTACTTAAAAGATGTTTTCATTATGGTGTTAACAATACAAATCTTTAGCCTAGGCCTTTTTTATTTTTCTGAACTAGTTTACACTATAATACCCGAGTGAGCGAGGTGACATAGTGTAAGTAGGAACGGCAAACCCACGGAACACGTATCGCCACTTCCCCATCCCAGGCTCAAGGCAGACGTTACTAGACAATCACAGGACTCTTTCCTTCATTGAGTCTCATTGAAGCCTTATGACTTTGTTGAACACAGCATTAGACGGATACTACCAAGGGAATCAGGGCTGGTACTTGAAGCGACAATGGGAAGGCAGAACGGGCTTTGGATCCAAGCAGTTCCCTGTTCAAGTCCTAATTCTGCCATTACTGTGTGGTATTAGAAATCTAAGTTTCCTCAGCTTCAAACGTGGGAATAATCATGATTTTATGGAATTGTTTTGATTATTATAGTTATTACAGATGCAAAGAGCTTCTGTGTATGAGCACTTGATAAATCATGGTTATTATGATTCCATTTGAAAAGAAGCCACAACAGCCCCACTTTTTGTTCTTCATTGTGACTTTATCGATGTGAAGAAGGCCTCCTGGGTAGACTAGAAAGGAGCATTTCCGCTGTTTCCTTCTGCTCAAACATCACCTCTTGATCCGTAGACAAATGTTTTTTTAAAATCCTTAGTTGCTGTGAAAACAAGAGCAGTCTTTCTCAAGATTTTGATTGGCAACATAAGTATCTTATTGCTGTAATTTTTAACACAAAACATACTTAGCAGTCATCCCTCATTACAAGTAATCTAGACAAGATAATGCATAGACACTGAATAATATACTCGTGTATATGTGTGTATATATGTATGTATATACATATGACACATATGTATCTGTGTATGTGTATGTACCCATATGTGTTACTTTGTAGAAGCAAGTTGGAGAAAGTTTCCATTGTCTGGTTTCCCCCTGCACCGCCTATCTATCCTTCACCTCCAGTTAATTTAGCGTACAGACATACTTCATAAAAACAATTTTAGAGGGAATTAGTGTCCAGTAAATCAGGTAATTTCTCTTATAAAGGCAGAAAACAATTTCTAGCATGAAAAGAGATGAGGAGACTTTGCTGCAAACATCTTCTATCCATGTGACAGGGCTGTGTGCCATTGGGGCTAGGTTTGAAGTAAAATTCTGGCCTGAAAGGCTTTCTCACTGCTTTGCCCTTCCCTTTCCTTTCCTTTCCTTTCCTTTCCTTTCCTTTCCTTTCCTTTCCTTTCCTTTCCTTTCCTTTCCTTTCCTTTCTTTCCTTTTACTTTTCTTTTCTTTACTCTCCTTTCTCTTCTCTTCTCCCACCACTCCTTTCCTCTCTTTTTCCTTCCTTCTTTCCTTCCTTCCTCCCTCCCTTCCTTCCTTCCTTCCTTCTTTTTTTTTTTTTTTATATAGCCACAAGCCACCCTGCAGGTCCATTTAGCTGTGGGCTTGACCCAAATTTGCCATTAATACAATTCTACTTTTAAAGGGCTTTCAGTGGTTCATTTCCTTGAGAAAATTACCAAGTTTTTAGACCTAAGATACTACTTTCTGACTTTGAAATTCTTTTGAAGATCTATACTTGAATAAAATAAAGAAAGTGAAAGCTAGCAAGGTTGGGTATTTTTTGAAAAAGGTAACTGGGTATTCTAGAACTCAATCTAGAGTTGGTAGAGGGTGGTAGTGGGTACATGCCCGTGTACTTTGTTCGAACTCACTGAATGGTATATTTAAAAGAATGCATTTTATTATGTGAAACTGACCAAAATAAAGTCGGTTTAAAGAGGTCATTGGAGCGTCCTAGACTCAGGGTCAGTGTTTGTATTTGAAGTATTCCATAAGGTACCTTTCTGCAGGGCCCCGGGAGAGCTGGGACAGACTGTGCCTTGGATTGCGGCTCTGGGATAGGAAGGGTCAGCGAGCATGTCTTGTTGCCGGTTTTCAACAGTGTGGAGCTGGTGGACATGATGGAATTGTTCCTCCTCGAAGCCCAGAACTACCTGCAGGTCAATGGGGACAAGGTAGAAAGTTACCACTGCCAGATCCTGCAGGAATTCACGCCCCCATCGGGCAGATACGATGTCATCTGGATTCAGTGGGTCTCTGGTTAGTGCTGCATGGTCCAAGACCTGCCTTTCTCCCCTTCCCACATAGAGAAGAAAACACCTGGGGCTAATTTGAGGATATGTGGAGAGGAAGCAAAGACCTAAAGAGAGATAGAGTTGTAGTCATGCTTAGAGCAGTTAACTAGACTTGGGCATCTTAGAAACCCCCAGAGCTCTGCTCCTCCCAATCTCTCCCCTAAGATGCTCTGCTACAAACCTGAAAGTTGCCATCTTCAGGGATGGAATGTCTTTATACCAACCTAACTCTAAGAAGAAAACCAAATACTTGAAAAACTTTAAGAAGTGAGGTCAAAAAAGTTTATCCCCATTTATTGGCAAAACTAGACTTTCTTAGATTTAAATTCTCAGGAAATGAGGTAGCAATGAATTAGAATTTGATCTAAGTGAGTGTGTGTGTGTATCTAGGAGACACAGAGGAGTGATGACAAAATTGGGTTGTTTGAGGATGATGGCGCGGACTCAGGGGCTAGGCAATAGTTTATTTTGTGCTTGTGAGATAGACCAGCTAGTTGAATTCCTATTTTATAGATGGGACACGGAGCCTCCTTAGAGAGGATACCCGTCCTCTTACCTAAATTCCTTTTTTTTTTTTTAAGAATTTATTTATTTATTTATTTATCAGAGAGAGAGAGAGAGCACACAATTAGGCAGAGGCAGAGAGAGAAGCAGGCTTCCTACTGAGCAAGGATCCCAAAGTGGGACTCGATCCCAGGACCCTGGGATCATGACCTGAGCCAAAGGCAGTGGCTTAACCACTGAGCCACCCAGGTGTCCCCTCTTACCTATATTCTTAAGTCTCCTGCAAGTAGACCAGTTCAGGCTATTAAGTAATTAATTCATGAATGAATGAACAAATGGTCTCCTTATTCTTAGCCTTGTGGTCTCTCCTACCTTCCTACTCTCTTCCCTCACACCCATCATTTCATCCTGTTCCCCATCTACTTGGCCTCACCTGTAGGGCACCTGACTGATAAAGACCTTCTTGCTTTTCTTTCCCGGTGCCGAGCTGGCCTGAAGGAAAATGGTGTCATCATACTGAAGGACAACGTGGCTCGGCAGGGCTGTCTCTTCGATCTCTCTGACAGCAGTGTGACTCGGGACATGGACATCCTCTGGAGCCTCATTAGGAAGAGTGGGCTGGTGGTGCTGGGCCAGGAGAAGCAGGACGGTTTTCCAGAGCAGTGCGTCCCAGTGTGGATGTTCGCGTTGCACAGTGATGGACATTCCTGACTGGCAGTGGAATGCAGGGCTGGGCTGCACAGGGTGCTTTGGGGCAGAGGTCCTCTCCTTCTAGTTCATGGGGTGATGGAGAGAAGAGATGCAATGCATGTCTGGAAATGATGTAGTATGTAGAAGTTTCCACTAATTTTATGAGGACATGCACACACCCAATGGATTTTCTGGACAATAGAGTGAAACAGCAGGAAAATTGTTTTAAGAACTGTTTGTATACACCCAAACTATACAAGTGAACACAAAACCAGAAAAGGGATCAAGGTTAAATTCTAAACTGTCTTGGTCTGTGAAGATTTGCATTATGGAGTATCCCGGGATGGGCGGGTTCAAGTCCCCCTCTCTGCCCTCATGCTAGTTACATTCTCTTTCGTTCCTCTTTCCCACTGCGACTTCTCTTAGACGAAGATCCACCCTAGTTAAGACGGCACCAGTCAAAGTGTCTATGAAAACAAATCCGCTGCTTCAGTTTTCTTTAGCCTTTCTCTTCCCAGAGAAAGTATGTGTAGCTTCACTCTCTATTTTGGTTCAATCTTACCACCCAATGATGTAATATGGATGTAATTTGATAACAGAGGTCTCCATTTCAGTGATGAGGAAGTGTCTCCTTTCAGGAGAAAATGTTGTACATTGAAATTTCAGCTGTGAACTACAAGTAAATGTCCTCGATAATCTAATTTTAGCCATTGGCCTCCAACACTGTTTGCTTCATTGTAGCCAGTCCTGTTTCTTTCTTTGCTAAGAATGTACATTGGGAAGAGAAGGGAAATGATAAACCCTGAAAACTAAGCTAACTGGACTAATTTAAGGCATTGGTTTAGTTCAAAATAATCTAGGGGATGCCTGAGTGTCTCAGTTCTTTAAGCATCTAACTCCTGATTTTGGCTGAGATCATGATCTCAGGGTATGGCCTGCCTGGGGCTCCATGCCAGGTGCAGGATCTTCTCTCTCCCTCTCCCTCTGCCCCTCTCCACCTCAAAAAAAAAAAAAAATCTAAAATCATTCAAACAAAAAATGCAATTTAATGTTTTTTTTTTTTAAAGATTTTATTTATTTATTTGACAGAGAGAGAGATCACAAGTAGGCAGAGAGGCAAGCAGAGAGAGAAGAGGAAGCAGGCTCCCTGCAGAACAGAGAGCCCGATGTGGGGCTCGATCCCAGGACCCTGAGATCATGACCTGAGCCGAAGGCAGCGGCTTAATCCACTGAGCCACCCAGGCGCCCCACAATTTAATGTTTTTTTAAAGATTCATTTATTTATTTGAAAGAGAGAGAATGAGAGAAAAAGCATGGCAGAGGGAGAGTCAGGTTCCCCCTGAGCATGGAGCCCCATGTAAGACTCAATCCTGGGACTCCAGGATCATGACCTGAGCTGAAGGCACTTGCTTAACCAACTGAGCCACCCAGGCATTCCAACTTGTAATTTACTTTTTATTAGCAGAATGTTTAAGTTAAATATAACTGATTTAAGGCACTCCAATATCTTCATGTTGAAAATATACATATTTGTATATTGACATGTATTTGTATCTTGATACATGTTGAGTCTTGTTTGAGATGCAAAATATCAATTTAAGTAAAGAAGGTCTACTGCATGGATATGCTATAACCATAAAAAATCATAGTTGTAAGTCAGAACTCTAACTTAGGAGGAAAATAATCGTTATGAAACATTTACTACCCTGTTATAGGATTACCGTGGTAGTTTTATTTATGTCCTGGAAAATTAAGTCACTTACTTAGCCTCTGGCACCTTCTACATGTTGTGTTACTTGCCGTGCTCTAGGGTAACAAAACAGAATGAGAGTTGGAACCATTAGAGAACAAACCAGAACTAAATCAAATGGTAAGCCATTGCTAAACAAACTGAATATGGCAAAACATGGGCATTCATGATTTAATCCTCTGTGCCTTGGAGAAAATTAGCCAAACCATTTTTTAGGGCTTATTCTAGAACTTTTCTTTTATACTAGCACCCGTAATTCTCTTATCTCTTGACTTTCTGTTTTGCCAATATTCAAATGCTAGTTGACACATTACCAGTTGTCTCTGCTCCCAGGTTCTTGAGCTTTGGAAGAAATAACATGGTTGTCCTAGAAATAGGTTCTTTAACTCAGATGAGTTTTGGAGGTTGACCAGCAGTCCCTTCGTGTTCCTAAGTCAAGTCACTTTACAATTCTCCTCAGACTGGTTTCAGATATTTACTGCTTTATACAATTTCCCAACTCCGCATCCATCCTTAATTGAGAAAGCTGAAGTTGGGCATCTACATTGCATTAACATCCCCTCTTTATTCTGCTGAGAGTAAGTATAAGGTAAATGGAAGGGTGGCTGAAAAGGGAAGGTTATTGGAGCCAGATCATGCTGTTTCATGGGTCATGCTAAGGTTTGGATGTATTACACAAACAACAGGAAAAAATTCTGGAGGATTTAAGTAAGGGACTGATTTTCCTGGTCGTGGGAGTGGAGGCGTAGATTGTGTAGAAGGAAGACATTTTGAGTGAGACCTACTCCAGGCGTCCTCAGTCTAATTCAACAAGCCAAACATGCTGCTGTGTGTTCATTGATGCCTCCATGTTGTGGTGCAAGTGACAGTCTATGTTAGTCCCCCAGTTCTGTCCATAGTCCACCTGCCTCGGAGTCATGTGGGAAGCTTCTATAAGACAGAGATGGACAGATCCTGTGCCCATGAGAATCTAGTTCTGTGAAGTGGGCTCAGATATAGTCTGTATTTTTTTTATAGGGTCTCAAACTGATTCTGATAATTAGCTTTGTTTGAGAATACTGATGGGAAAAGAGGTGAGGAGCTGGGCTAGTCAGAACCCCAGGAAGATAAGGTCGGGAAGGCAAGAGTATGGGCCTGTTTCCGGGGAAGAGCTAGATAGTGAAATCCGTTCTCCACACTGATGTCAGTCTTTCTGCAATATAATCTATGTCATGTATAAACTTTCAGTGGCTCCCCGTCACTGACGGAGTGAATTCCCATCTCCTTGGAAGGACATATAAAACCTTTTGTGATCTAACCCTGCTTTCCCGCTGCAGCTTCAGATTTTCCACATCCCCCGCAGCTGTACTTAACTACGTCAGTTCCCTAAAGGAGCTAGGATTTCTAGCTCGTGGCAGTTATAGATATTACTTCCTTAGCATAGAACATCTCTCATTCTTTTTTGTCTGACTCAGACTGCTTAGATGTTGCTCTAGGAAGGCTTCCACAGCCCCGAGGTGCTGGGTTAGGTGCCCTCGCTCTGTGCGACCTTCATACCCCGTGCTTCACCTTTTACAGCCCTTGTCACGTGGCATCATAAGCAAGGCTACTTGACATTTCCCCTCTTTAAGTCTGAGCTCTTTAATGGAACATTCATGGTTGGAGTCTCAGTCATAGGCTTAGGCTCTAGTATAGCAGAAACTCAAGCCTTTCTTGGAAGTCTGAAAGGTGATGTTATGTAGAAAGACTCAAAAACAGCCTAAGTTTCTGCATTCAACATGAATCAGAGCAAAGCAGCAGCTAAAAAACAAGGGTGTCTGAAGTTGCATGGGCACTGGGATGAGTAAGACTGGTCAAAACGGTGATCAAACAATTCCAGCTCACAAGAACCAGGAAATGCACAGAAACAAGAAGGAAGGGAGTTCAGGGATCAAGCATCTGAAAAGAGATTGTAGCAAGGAAATTGGGTTCTGAGGTGAAATGCTGCCTAATTAGGAAATCCCCTTTTCTAATAGGAGCCAACCCAAGGGCATGGCCAACCCAAACCCCATAGTTTCATCAGGTGAGAGGGTGGATTTCATAAGAGAGATATTTAAAATTGTAGGTAGGTCATAGCAAAGCAACTCTTAATCCTCTCCCATTTCCTGCTAGGCAACAAATCCAAGGAAACAAACTAGGCTGTAGATGAAGTTAATCCTTCTGTGAATGTTGCATGCAAGTCGAAATCGCTCACCTGTACTTCCCAGATGAATTCAGTGCAAACACGCCTGCAACTCCAGATGAACTTTGGAGGGCCCCTCGGTTTATGTAGCGATTCACGAATGGGTGCAATCTCTATCTTCACCTCCTTTTCCGAGAGCCTGAGCCGCCACTCCGAAGCCGCATCGCAGGAGCACGCCAAGTCTTCGGGGTCGGCAGTTTTATAGATTCGGGGCCATCATAAAAATAGAAAACAAAATGAATAAGGTCATCCACGTGAAAGATGATCTGCTTTGTATTACGGACACGTTTTGGCCTGATCCTGGTTTTTTTTCTTTACTCTCTACCATTTCCTGAAACCGGCCTGCTCTGAGTGATGTACTGGGGAGAAGCCCTGTGTCAGATGTATTCAGCCGCCTGTCATGAATAATTAAAACCAGTTGTGTTATGCTTTCCTTAGTTCCCCTGACTCTTTGATGCTTTGGTGTCCATGCCAGAAAACTACCTCTTATAATCATCGGAGGCCAGTGTTTTTGCAGAGGTCACTGCGAGCTAATTAGGCAAATATGTGAAAAATAGTTTAAATTATCTCAATTAGTAGAGTGTGTGTATAGATGTATCTAGGGTGGGGTTGCGGAGAGACTTTTAAAATAATAACTGACTTGCAGAGTTAGTGATTTGGTGACAGAGAACTATGCATATACGGTACCTTTGTAGGTTCATTAAGCTGGCATGGTCTGACCTTTTGCTGTATGACAGGCAAATAAACATATAGAAAATGTCCAAGTAGATCATGGTTCTGTAATGGGAAAGACAGATACATAAAGAGTAATGAGTCAGGACGAAAAGGACCACAAGAGAAGTATGGACAAAGAATTAAAGTGATGTACAAACCAGAATCTCTGGGATTCGAGGGATGCCACACAGAATCCACTCACCCAACATTTTTTGAAAGCCTCCGGTATGTCACCCAGGTCTCGAGGGTCTCAGGATGCACCAGGGAATCAAATCCAAACATCCCTGGCCTTGTGGAGCTTGTACTCTATAAGACCTGGGGGTGCACTAAATATAAATCAGTAAATTATTTGTTATGTTAGAAAGTGGTAAGTTTTGGAGAAAAAAAGGGGAAAATAGAGAAGAGTAAGGGGAATTGAGAGTCATGAAGAAAGGGCTGTAATTTAAAATAGTGGCCCGCATTGGATCCTTGGCGAGCTGACATTTGAGCAAAGGAATGAAGAGGGTAAGGACATTGGCCATGTGCATGTCCAGGGGGAGAGGGGACAACCAGTGCAAATACCCCAAATCTTGAGTACACTTGGCCTACTTGGGGACCAGCAAGGAGGTCAGTGGAGCTCTGGCAGGGTGGATGAAGGAGAAGGTGCAATTACGTATGAGATTTAGAGGGATAAGGCTGTGGCCAGATCGTGTAGGGTCTTGAAGATTATGGAAGGGGCTTTTACTCTGACCCAGAAGGGAAAGTGCTGCAGAGTTCGGAGCAGCGTAGTGACATGACCTTTCCTTGACTTGAGAAAAGTGACAGTGGATGGAAGCAAGGAGACCAAGTAGATCGGGAGTTCGTAAACCATGACTCCTGCTCCAAATTCAGCTTGTTGCTTTTTGTAAATAAACTTTTATTGGAACACAGAGAAGAAAACCAAACAGCTACAGCGATAGCTAAAACTAGAGCTCAAAGGGCCTGAACTTAGGCAGCGCCCACAGGAGCAGACGACATGCAGGGGAGGCGAAATCAACAGGAGCTGGTGCTGACTGGGTGTGGCTGATGAGAGAAAGAAAGGATCCAAGAAGACTTGAAGATTTCCAGCTACAGTCACTGGGTGGAAGATGTTCACGTTTAGAGTTCAGGGAATACGTGACAACGTCTGAGGTACCCTGGCCGATGACCCCCTTCAACAGACCGTCACTTCGTGACGCACACTCTGTTCCGTAGTTAGATACTTCTTTCTCTTCTGGAACTCGACATTCCTTAAAGTAGCTTCAAGACTTCCGAGGGACCAGTCGTTTTTTCCCCTCTAAACAATTTAGCCAATTTAGATATGGACTCAGGAATCAAGGATGAAATATTAATATAATTAAGTGTGGAGGAAGGCTGGAGCCCAGTAAGACTTCCTCTGGGGCTCCGGTTCCCCGACCTCACACGTCTGGATCTTGGGGCTTGACTGCCCCCACCAGCCCAGTGCTCCCCACTGCATCCCAACCCGGGGGGACTCAGGTCTGAAGGGCTCCTATTTGCCAAGACAGATACAGGGACACGTGCAACCTCTCCTGACTCAGGGAGGATGGAAGACTGACAAGAAAGGCTTGTCAAGCATCAGGCATCTACACTGTCTTTCCACAGTGAAACGAGAGCAAGACGGAAGACAATGCTCGCTCTGTGAATCCAATCACTTCCGCCAAACTCAACAAGGGACATCGCTACCGTTTTTGTGAGAAGGAGTAAGGTGTGAAGGTCTCAAGCGCTCCTTCTTTCCTCCCCCACTGATGTCTCCTGGAAGTAGAATGAAAAAGCTGTGCCTCTCTGTGGAAATCGAGCACAGTGCGAGGCAGTCCCCCTTCCCACGACAGGACCTGCGTTAGACACACGAAAACTGAAAATACAAACTCAGGTAGCTTTGCGCAGCGGCATCGTAGCCAATGAGGTTTATCTGAGGCGCGATTATTGCTAATTGAAAATATACACTCAGGTAAAGTAGTCTAGTCCTATGTGGGCCCTAAATGGGAAAGTTGCCTTCTTGTGGACAAAGTGCAGGGCCAGAGCACTAAGGAAATAGCCTGTAGGGAAATAGACTGTTTCACTGGTCCAGCCGGGCAAAAGGGGGAACGTTTAGTACATGGAGGCATGGATGCCTCGTGAGCGTCAAGGGTGAGGCTGCGCCTCAGGATGGGACCAGAGAAAAGGGAGCCCCTAGGAGCTCATGAAATAGACCCTCTCCATCTCAAGCCTTGGCTTCTCTCTGAGAGTATGCTTCATTTTTCTCTTTTCTTGTGGGTGGCGTTCTCTGTGCCCTCCTCTCTGTAACAGAAAGCAGAAAATACAGGCTACCAGGGCTTCCCTGTTTGCCTGCTCTGGATTCAGCCACAGAGAGTGACTGAGGAAGTGACGACTCTCAGTAGCCTTGACCTTGCTCTCCATTCTCCTTTCGCGGGCAAGGGTTACCAGCTGGTCTGGCCTAGGTCAGAGCTTCATTTCTTTCTTTCTTTCTTTCTTTTTTTTTTAATAATTTTTAAATTTTTTATAAACATATAACGTATTATTAGCCCTGGGGTACAGGTCTGCGAATCGTCAGGCTTACACACTTCACAGCACTCACCATAGCACATACCCTCCCCAATGTCCATCACCCAGACACCCTCTTCCTCCCCCCTCCCCCCGAAGAGCCTCATTTCTTGTTCACTCAGCTAAGCTGCAGGGCTGTGTGCGCCCCACCCTCTCCACCACCAGCTGTGGGATCTAGTTGCCACGACTAAAGGAAGCGAGCTGGGAAGAAACTCCAGAACTGTCTTCAGTGTCTGAGTGTCTTCCAGAAGTAATCAGAAAATTTTAAATCGTGCAACATGATTATGTAATGCACTAAAATGCAGTTAGGCGGTCTCTTGATAGGAACTCTTTAAAAGAGTGTCTTGGAAATGCAGCTAACACCTGCACTTGGGACCTTAGCAAGAACAAGTGGGCTGCGACTTCCCGCACCACTGGATTAAATATGTGTACAGAAAGGATACGGGTTATTGTAAGAAGAACAAAAGGATGTCAAGGAAGAATGTCTGGTTCTCACCCCCTCCAGGAATATTTGTCAAGAAGGAAAAAGGAATGTGGCAGACAGGCCCTCTGTGTCCGCCAGATGTTCTCTGACAATACTTACTGTTAAAACTGAAATTTAAATTCTGAGAGCCAAGCAGTGAAACAGCCAGTGGCCTTGGGAGTCCTGCTCATTCGGCCCTTCTGGGTCCCTTCTGGGTGTTGCTCTGGGTCAAACCACCATTTCTTGTTAGTCTGTCTCTGGACTTTTAGTCCTTTGGCCCTTTCCATGGCTCAGAAGTTACACGAGTAGTTCTTTCTGTCTCCTCCTCACTTTGGCTTCTGGAATTTCCTTTCAGACTTGGGGTAAGAGCAGTAGTAAGCTCTTGGCAAATGCTCGCCGAGTTCTTTACGTCTTTGATTTTGTTTAACCTTTTCAACAGGCCTGTGAGATGGATGTTTTTCTTATTTTTATGTAAATTCCATATTTCATAAGTGTAGAAACTGAGCTTTAAAGAGTTTTAAAGAATTCCCCAAGATGAGTGGCTGGTTAGAGGACCGAACATAATTAGGAACCCAGGCCTGCTTGATAGCTAAGTCCGTGCTCTTGAGACAATCTGCAGGGATGATCATGTTGTCTAGGAGCACGAGAATACTGTGTGTGCACTGGTGACACACTGACGTCATGCCATTCCCAAGCACAGACAGGTCAGATGGTACCTTCTGTAGAGCTTCCTAAACGTGATGTAGTCGTTTCCCCACCTGTGTGATGGCTTTCTCTTTCCACCCTCCAGAAAATGCTTGTCCCACTCACGTAGACTGTCAGAAGACTCTTCACACTCTTCTTAAGAGGAAGGCTGACTCTGAAGAGGCCTGGCCACAGAGCGCATTCACAAGATGTTCCCCCGTCCGTGACTCCTGGTTTGGAGAAACAGATCTACAGTGAAAAGGATAACCCAGGGTGGCCAGGCCCCAGGCCTTCTATGGAGGCTACAGGCAACCAGTCACTACGTCAAGTGATTGTCCAGAAAAGACTGCTGACGCTCTGCTCGGCAAATCCTGGACTTGTCCTTTGCCTTTGGCTCTCCCTCCTTGTTTTCAGGAGGTATATCTTCACTTCTTTGTTATTACAGTATGTTATTAGATCATTCCTCCAAAACTGCCATAAGAAGGCATTTAGCAAGCTTTTATTGCAGTGTAAGTATTTACAATCCATTTAATAATTTCAGGACATTTCAGAAATTTTGTCAGTGTAGGGGCACCTGGGTGGCTCCGTCAGTTAAGCATCTGCCTTCGGCTCAGGTCATGATCTCAGGATCCTGGGATCAAGCCCCATGTTAGGCTCCCTGCTCAGCGGGGAGCCTGCTTCTCCCTCTGCCTCTGCCCCCAAATCGCGATCTCTCTCTCTCTTGATTTTTTAATTTTTTTTAAGACCTATTTTATTTATTTGACAGAGAGAGACAGCAAGAGAGGGAACACAAACAGCGGGAGAGGGAGAAGGAGAAGCAGACTCCCCACGGAACAGGGAGCCCAATGCAGAGCTCAATCCCAGGACTCTGGGATTACAACCTGAGCTGAAGGCAGATGCTTAATGGCTGAACCACACAGGCACCCTCTCTCTCTCTTTAATAAATAAATTAAATCTTTTTAAAAATCTTTTTATCACAAGTAGGCAGAGAGACAGGAAAAGAGAGAGGGAGAAAGCAGGCTGTTTGCTGAGCAGAGAGCCCGATGTGGGGCTCCATCCCAGGACCCTGAGATCATGACCTGAGCTGAAGGCAGAAGCTTAACCCACTGAGCCACCCAGGCACCCCAGTAAAATCTTTTTTAAAAAAGAAATTTTGTCAATATAATTCTTTTATTTTTTTATTTATTTATATATAGAAAACACATATGGTAATTAACTTAACCACACAAGTAACTTGCCCTTCAGGTTGGTTTTCGGTTGTACGTTGTATTTCAGTAAACTCTGCAGAAAAGTTTGTCTTTTCTTAGTTTTAGACTTTGAAATGTGATGTAAGCTGTGAACACTTTTTTCTGTATATATGCCCACACACACAAAGAATTTTACATATCAATTCAAGAGAAGTATTATAGTAAAAATTATTGTGGTGGTAAGACTATCTCTATTTGAGTTTCCCAAGCTGAAGAGTCATCTCAGCAGATTCCTTTATTTTTTAATTATATGTGTGTTTGAAGAAGGAACTCTTGTAAGCTTGAATCTTGGAGGTGAAACCGACTTTGGAAAGGTTCCAACCCAATATCTGACTTGTACTTTTGAGGGTAGATAATAATAGCAAGGATTTATTGCTCTTTCCTAAGTCTCTCTGTCAATACTTCAGATGTGTTAGTTCACTTAGACTCGTCATGTTCCTAGAAGCTGAGTACGACCTTTATTCCCACTTTACATAGCAGTAAACTGAGGCATAAAGGATACCAGTAACTTCACTGAGTTCATGCAGCTGGAGTTGTGTCTCCGAGCTCTTTGGCACCACGCAGTGCTGTAGAACAACTGTACCAAACATGATCTAGAAGACGTTACCTCTGCCCTTACCAGCCCCGAGGCCTGTGTGATCTCTGGATCCTTCTGTATTCCCATATTCTGCACCGTATAACCCTTTTCTCCTCTACCATCAAACCCCACAGTAAGATATTCCAGAAATAAATGAGCACAAAGTATAACATAACAAATTGTTACAGAATTGACCCTTTCTAGGCCCTGTTCTTTTATTTTCACTCAGGGAAAAAGAGTCCGACTTTGTTCTCTGGAACCCAAGTGCGTTCCCTTTCTCTACTCCAGGAGAGTGTCCTTTGTGTCCTCTGTGGACACCAAGTGTGGACAGAGAGGGCAAGCAGTGAAGGAAGGACTCACGTGCACACCTTCTGTCTGGCAGTGAGAACACAGTAATGGCTTGTCTCAGTGAACATGCCGTGCCTGGGAGAGGTGAGAAGTTGGGGACAATGGGTCTCAGGGAAGCGAGAGTTCATCGGCTACGCTTCACATGGGCCATGCCATTCATTTCTCATCACAGGGATTGCATTTCAGTGGCTGCTAATCTGAGGACAGGGTCTAGACAGAGATTGATGAGAAACCTTAACCCTGCCTGGAATGTGGGCAGATTCTGGGGCTTCCAGCCCTGGCTGCAGAAGAAGCCGTTCAAGGAGCCAGGAGCCCAGATTGCCTAGAGTCTTGGCTAGGGACGGATGAGTGCTTTTTACAGAGGCCCTGGTTTGGGGTCTGGTGTGTGATACTCAAGTCAGGTTTAACCCATGATGATAGGAAGAAGGATGAGGCCAGCCAACTTGGTTGACAAATTGGCATATTTATATTTTCATTTCTGAGGGAAATTATGATGGATTTTTTTTCTTAAGATTTTTATTTACTTATTTAAGAGAGAGAGATAGCACACGAGCAGGGGCTGAGCCAGGGCCAGTGGCAGAGGGAGAGGGAGAGGGAGAAGCAGACTCCCTCCTGAGCAAGGAGCCTGACGTGGGGCTCCATCTCAGGACCCTGAGATCATGCTCTGAGCAGAAGGCAGACGCCTGACTGACTGAGCCACCCAGGGGCCCCTGATGCAGTGCTTTTACTCTGGAAATATGATGACACGATCCCTACTTCTAGAGAAATATGTATAGATACGTTCTTATCTTTATTTTTAACTCCTCATTCTTCCAGTGAATAAGAAGGCGTTGATTTATTTGTCCAACTAACTGCTCACTCATTCACTAAACTGATGAGTCAGTTTATTTCTCAGTATTATTTGGCACCTAGTGCATGCCAAACATGGTGCTAGGCCCTGGGGAGCCCATGGGGAGCAAAATCGATTTAAATAACTTTTAATTTGGCCCATGGCAGATGTGAAAGGAGCATGGCCTCAAATAAACCGTAATCTTTATTGTGATAAACGCCATGAAGCAAACACACGAGAAAGAGAAGAGTGGGTGTGGGATATCTAATTCATATCTGAACATCTAGAAAAATTTTTGCTGGCTAGTCAATCCGGATTCTTTGGGGTTCACTAGGGGCGATTTATGAAATCAGGGCTGTGATGAGATGCCCTGGATGGGGTGCTCATAAATTGCAGGGGGTAAAGGGGGACTTGGAGGGGAAGAAACGTTCCTCTCTTCCGTACCTTCTCCCATACCATCCATAAGTCTGGTCTGTGCTGTTCACAGTTTCGTTCCCAGCACCTGGCGCAATGGCTGGCACGTAGTAGGTGTTCAACAAATGTCTGTTGGATAAACGAATAATTTAAAAGATGACATTCCTGTGTTTCTCTGTCTCCAGGGAGGGGGTCAGGGCAAAACTGGAAGTAAAGAGGCAGATCGATTGGGAGTTAGATTCAGCTCATAAATCCCACACTGGGACTTTATGTCTTATCGGCTATATGAACGACCTGCAGACAATACCAGAAAAATGTCCTGAAGGCAGAAGTCAAAGACCAGCAGCAAGGAAAGGGGATCTTCTCATTTGAGGCCTAAAGTTTGGGATGAGGCAGTGGGTCCCTGCCAGTCCAGACTTTGATGGCATCCGTAGTAGCCTTGGTCTAGGGGGCCACACCAGGGGGCCGAGACCTACCTCTGTGCCCTCCCACGCTCTCCAGCGCTCTTCCGCACTGCCTCTGACAATGAAGCTGAGAACTCCCCAGCGCTGGAAAGACAGTGAGTCAGGTCAGAGCAGGTGGAGGCAGAGAGAGAGAGAGGAGGAAACGCTGAATAAAATGCCCTTTCCCCTTTCCATCCTCAGTAGCAAGCTTCTGGGATACAAGTAGTTTGTTTCAGTTTAACTGCGATTGCCTCATTGCTAACGCCAGGTTTCAGACTAAAGCCACTCGAGTAATTGCACAGGCTCTGCAATGGCCGCCTCCTGGGACAGGGAGCCATGACACTTGCCTTGTCTTCAGTTGAAAAGTGATTGCCCCTTCGCTTTAGAAGGCACAAGTCTCCTCTCTCCTCCCTCGCCCTCTGTGTTCCCATTAACCAGACACCGCCCCGTGTGACTGCTTGCTGTCGTTCTACCTCGGCTTGTACTTTCAGGTAAAGAATAGCAACCCAAGCTCTACCCTACTCCACTTTTGCCCTCTAACTTTAGGAAGACCCAAATGAAGCCTCTCGAAGATCTGCCCTGTGGGCTCTTCTGTCTTCGCTGTTCCTGGAATCACCAGCACACCCTTGCCCCGGGGCCTTTGCATTGGCCCTTTCCTCTGCTTAGTCTTTGTGGGGGCTTAACTTTTCACTTCCTTCAGGTCTCTGCTATAATGTGACTATTAAAGAAAGGACTTCTCCATTTCCTCTCCCTACCCTCCTCACTTTCTGAAAATTTCTCTAAAACATTATCAGAATCTGACATCATGTCAGCAACACATCATGTATATTTCTGTTTATCTCTCTCCTCTAAATTATAGGTTCTGGAAGGCATTGCCTTTGCCTTTTTATTGTCATATTCCCAGCATTTAGTCGAGCGTTGTCACATGGTAGATGCTCTAATAAATATTTATTGAATGAATAAGACAGTGCAAATACAACCAGCCATCAGGGTGGTGAGGAAAACAAAACGAAACAAAATGAAACCCTGAAACCTCACCTGTGACCACAAAGATGTTCGCACTGAGACTGAACACGTTTCCCATTTGTTTACTTCTATTTTATTTCCTGATGATCAGGCGTCTTGGCAGATGCCTTTATTCTCACAATTCTAAAGCCCAGTCCCCCTCCCTCTATTTCCACATATACTCCCAAGCCCTGAAAGCCTTCCCTGTTTTTACAATGCCAGGAAGGACTGACATAACAATACATCTGGTGACCCACTTACAAGCCACCCTTAAAGCTGTCCTCGGTTTCAGGGGACTGTTTTAAATGGACCACCCTGTATGTTGCATTAGATGGTGCCTTCCTGCCAATAAGCTCAGAAGGGTTTCATAAACAAAAAGATGATGTTGGGGAAAAGGGTTTTCTCTCTCTTTTTTCTTCTAATTCACATGGAGAATTTTATTGTAGAAGTCTCCTGCTCGGCTGCACCATGACAAAGCAATTCAGCCCAGAGCCATGATTCTTTTGGTTCAGAATCTGTTACGATATGTTTATACTGAAGAGCAGGCTTCAGGGTTTTTTTTGGGGGGGGGGGCTAGAGAAGACGAGAATCTATAGGAACAATCATTCTAGATAACAGAACGGATCCCCGAAGCTTCACTTGTTGCTTCCTAAAGGGTTTCTGCTGGGTCCCTGAAAGGAGCCTCAAGTTCAAGAGGGAAACGGCAAGGCAAGCTAATTTATGGCTGTTCCAAGAATGCAGTTGCTGGATATATCCTGACAGGGGGTTCTGTTGTGCTTTGAAGAATAATGTGAAAATCCAAGCTCAGAATGAGCTTCTGTAATATGAAAATTAAAACTCTACCCCAAACCTTTACCTGCATCTGAAGCCAAGCCCTTTCAGATGTGCAGGAGGGAAATGTTGAGTTTGTATGGAAAATCACTTTCTTTTTATTAGCAAGCTCCAGGGTTTCCTGATGATCTGAAGGGCTGTTGCCTCTCGGAGAGCAGTCATGGGGCATTCTTGGCATAAGCAGGGGCCAGAAAGACTGGAAAAATCTTATTTTGTAACATTTTCTGCCTGATTTTTAAAGTCAAAGAAGACAAATGGTTCTGATAAGTTCAGCAATACCTTTGAATTTGACTTGACTTTTCATCCTGAGCTGACCTGGGAAGGTTAAAAACCAAACCAAACTAAAACAAACAATAGAAACAAAAATCCAAACCAACATATCATGAACAACTTTTCCTGCCCTCTGCAAGCATGTCTGCCCCGGGAGACTTGGTGGAGTGAGGGATGGTGAGGGGCTCAGTCATCTTTTTTTTTTTTTTTTTCATTTTAAGATTTTATTTATTTGAGAGAGAGACAGCACAATCAGGGTGAGGGGTAGATGAAGAAGCAGACTCTCCCCTGAGCAGGGATCCCGGTGGGCGGCTCCATCCCAGGACTCCGGGATCATGACCTGAGCCAAAGGCAGACAGACACTTAACCCACCGAGCCACCCAGAAGCCCCCTCAGCAGTCTTCAGACACATTTTCAGTTCCCTCTTTTTCTGGCTGTTACCTGCCCACTTTGGTCTTCCTGACGTTGTTCAGCTGCTCACCTCTAAGCAGACTCCCCAGATTTCTTCTCATCTTCCCAGATCCTACCAAGAGACTTTCTTGAGCAGGTGTGCCGTAAACATTCCAGTTCACAACGATCTTCCCACCTCTCAACTATGAAGATTTTCCAGGCTCCCAAACCCTCCACTGCTAGAATTAGATATTGCCCCGCATCCCTTTATCTCTACACGTAAGTCAATGGAACTCTTTCCAGCAACCTTCTAACTCTCCTAAGCCACAGATCACCTCTGGATTCTTTACCAGGAGCCCAGAGTCTTGAATTTCAGGAGTTTATGGGCTCCTTGCCTCAACTAAGGAGCAGCCCCCCCAGTGGCTTCTCTGCTGGCTCCCTCTACCTTTAATGCCTTCTAACCCACATGTCCTCCTTTTCTTTTCTTTACCATCCATTCACTGACATCAAATCCACCCTTTGCTCATGTTTCCTAGCTTGAGCCCTCCCAGTGCCAATGTGGTTCACTTGAGTGATCCTGTTAGTCAACTCTGGCTCATTACAAAATGTGTACGCCCTCACCTCAGCCTTCCCGATGGCCTCACGGTAGTATTGTAATTGCATTCTCTGTCTGTAGTGGGCAAAATGAAACACAAGCTGTGAAAGTGGCTACGTTTTAAGCTGCTTGCCAAGGCAGACCTTAATAAAAAGTGAGCGAGGTCTCCTTTAGGACTTTTCCACCTAGTGGCTCATTCCTGGAATGGGATTTCCTGATGGCTAGTATCTCTCAATCAGATACCTGCTTCTGGATCATGCTTTTAGATTTTTAGGCTGCAGAGGTGATCCTTTTAAGTGGGGACTATAAGAAAAACTCAACAGTAACTTGACAATCCCAAGTTTGAGGGAAGTTTGAGGGAAATTGAGGGTAAGAGTAAGGACTAGGTAGAGATGATTTTGTGCAATAATTAGAGCTTTCATTTATTGAGGAACTACTTTGGACCAAGCACTAACTAGTCACTCTGTATCGGTTATCTTCATTAAACGTGGCTAGAGACTTTCAGTTCAGAGCGATCACTAGATCCTCTCTGCCAGGGCTCGTTTCCTAGGCTGCTGTTCTGCATGTGGTATGTAGAGCATGAACCCAAGAAGCTGACAAACCTGGCTTCAGGTCTTTCCTCTTTTTATATGAGAACAAATCTTCATGCCTTAGAATAACATGGTCAGTTTCTCACCTGTAAAATCCAGGAATGATAATACCTACTTAACTGGATTGATGTCACAAGTGGTAGGGTGCTGACCATCCTGACTCCATCCTTCTCATGGCGGATCAAGGGCCTCTTTCAGAGCTACATGCTCTGGGCCCCTTGCAGAGGAATATGCGTACCTTAGAAATGCCTGTCACACCTGGGGCGCCTCCCACGAACCTGTTAGAGGTAACTTCTCTTTCACCTTCCTGATGTATAGGTGGTGTCCCAAGACCTAATTGAAATTAGCTGTCAGTTAGGTGCCTGGGAACCCTTTGATCTCACTACGGTGCCCTTTTGCATCTCCATTTGCTCTATAAAACCTGTGGACGAAGGTCCGGACCTGTGGAGAGTAATGAGGCCGCCTCTGTGGATCGTTCTCTGCCTGCTCCCCTCTCCGTCAGTTACCCGGAAAATAACTCAGTGACTCAGTACGGAGTCACCCTCGCTTCCCGGTCTCAAGTGCCTTCTCAGTTTGGGGGGCACTTTACTGTCCCTCCTTCACCACCTGACACAAGTCTCTCAGATATTATGACTAAGGTGTGATTATTGTGACTCTTCCATAGAAGGTAACTCAAGAGACGAGAGCAGTGGTAATAATTTGACCTAAATAGTGTGTTTCTGGCCCTTATTTGGAAGGTATATAACCAAGAGGATGACATTCATTGTTCCTGATTTCACACCTCACAAGAAAAACAACTAGAAACTATTCAAGGACAAGACACCGCTGAGAGCATCCTGGAACACAGAGAGCCAAGACAGAGACAACACAGAGACCAAGACAGACGGCATTAGAAGGTAAGAGAAGTTACAGGTTGTCTGCCCGGCCCCTCCCCCAGGCCAGTATAGTACCAGCCCATGGCAAAAAGCAACCCAATTACAAAATAAGCAAAGGACATTAGTAGACATTTCTCCGAAGAAGATATCTGAAGGGACAACAGGTACAGGAAATGATGGGCAACATCACTGGTCATTAGGAAATGCGAAGTAAAACCACAGTGAGATACCACCTCGCACCACTTACATGATCCTCATCAAAGAGACACTAGATAACAGATGCCGGCGAGGACGTGCAGAAAAAGGAGCCCTTGTGCACTGCTGGTGGGAACGCAAATCGGTGCAGCCGCTGTGGAAAGCAGTATGGAGGTTCCTCAAGATTTAAAAATAAAACTACCATATGATTCAGCAATTCCACTTCTGGGAATATAGCCGATGGAAACAAAACCCTGACTGAAAAACCCCATGCCCATTGCAGCGTTACTCACAATAGCCAAGATATGAAAATAACCTAAGTGTCCATTGATGAACAATAAAGAAACTATATATTATATATTACATATATTTTATATATGTGTACATGTACATATATACATATATAATGGACTATTATTCAGCCATAAAAAATGAGAAAATCCTACCATTTGCAACAACATGGATGGACCTTGAGGGCATTGTGCTAAGTGAAATAAGTCAGAGCAAGAAAAATACTATCTGACCTCACTTATATATGGAATCTAAAAGCAAAGTCCTAGGAAAAGAGATCAGATTTATGGTTACCAGAGACAGAGGGTGGCACACGGGGGAATTGAATGAAGGAGGTCAAAAGGTACAAACTTCCAGTTTGGAGACCACGAGACACAGGCCTATAAGGAACCACAGGACGACGGCAGGCAACACTGCATGCCATATGGGGAAGTCGTTAAGAGCTCTCATCCCACGGAGAAATCTGTTCCTTCTTTCTCGTCTTCATTCTTTTCTTTTTATTGTATCTGTATGAGAAGATGGTTGCTGGCTGGACCTACCGTGGTGATATGTCACTGTATATGTGAACCACACTGCGCCGTGTGCCTTAAACTTGCACAGTGGCGTATGTCAATTATTTATCAATGGAGCTGGAAAAAAATAATAAGATTCTTTATTTAAGGTTTTGTGAATGAAAAAGTTATACCACGATTCATAAAGGCTCTGAGCCCTTTAAAGCTATGGAGCCATGGGTGCTCACAGAGCTAGGGAGGAAAATTGGAAGGAAAAATTCGGAACACACATCCCGAGACACACCCCCACCAGTCCTTCAGATGGGGTCTTTAGCAACAAATGGAGGTTCACTCACAGAGCTCCCATAACAGATGAACACATGGTGAGCATTTGAGAGAGAAAATACATCCTTCAAGGAAGCTCTTAAGTTCTTGGGAGTTTAGGATGAATACAGAAAGAATCTCTTAAAAATGAGAAGGAATGAGAAAATTAGGGAGACTCTGTGGTTTACTCTTTGTTAAAAATTGCAAAATAGGAGTTTATGTCTGCATTTAGACCTCTGCACTAAGATGCACTCCTCCGCACTACGACCTGGAGAAAATGAGTCTGCGCGCCCTTTAATCCATGACCTCGAGAGATCGGGTTACCTCTTTGAAAGAGCTTTTCTTTCTCTGGCCAACTAAATGAATTGAAATTGATGTACTTAATTGTTTTCTAAATTGCAATTTTTCTTCCCCAGATGTTTTTTATCAGGGTTGAGCCCGATGGGCTCTGTCAGTCACACAGGGAGATGAAGTCATGTGGTAATAAAAGAGAAGGGACTGGGGGAGGAAGGGAAATGCCACACAGTATATTGTCTAATTGAAAAATGTGCCACGTAAATGCTGCCCTTGAAATCTCTGCCTCCTGAGGGCTGCTCACAACAAACAATGCACCACATCTTCTGTGCTGGAAAGATTAGACTTCTCCCCTTTCTCCGTTATTCATTCGGGCCAACATGAGGGTTTCCTTCCTTACCCTTTCTTGGGTGAAGTCACTCTACTGGAATTGGGATGCAAGGTAACAGGGTTCTCAAGCGAAAGCTTAAATAAGGAAGGGAAGGGGTCAGGCCGGAGGGCGGGGGTCAGGATGATGGGTGATGAAGGAGAGCGGGGCTCTAACTAAGCTCCAGCCTTGCAGACGGGAGAAGAGCGCTGGCAGTGGTAGCCCCGGATGGTCTGAGAGATGGTTACTAATGATCGTACAGCCTGGAACAGAGGGATCTTGTGGGAAAGTCAGAAAGTCTCAGGCTCACAATGCATGCGGGTGAAAGCTGGAAACGGAACCGGTGTGGAGAGGGAAGCACAGACAAAATGGGGACTTGCACATGCTCCTCACAGCAGGAAGGACAGAGCTGTAGATGCGGGACCCACCTCGGCCTTTGAGGGAGACTGGAAGACTAGGAGAGAGCTGGTACGAACGAGTCTAACCAAGTGACAGGAAGACCCTGCCCGAATTCCCACTGAGGAAACCAGAGAAGCGCTGGCTGCAGAACGAAAGCGTGGGGCTAAAAGGTCTTCGTAGAGATTTTTCTAGTCCTTTCTCTACCTTCATTTGTGCTGGTCTTCACCCTGACTGCACGAAATCAGTCCCGTATTTTTAGACTCTCTGTAGGAAATAACTTGAAACCAACAGGGCTTTTACCAGCCCTCACTGTTAAAAAGATCTCCCTCTTGTATCAGAAAAAAACAAACCCCAAAACCTTTCTTTCCTCTTGTCCTGTCATCATTGAAGAAGGAGGACACCTGGTCATTATAGAAGAAACCCAATGAATCACTCATTTAAGTTTCTGCTTGTTTAATTGAGGCATACCTCACATTTGATGGAAACAAACTCCAGGGACTTCTCCAAGTTCTTTGATTGCACTGGAATCTTGATGAATCAACCACTTCTTTGAAATATGAGGACTATTGCCCAAGGTTTACAATCCTTTGTAATTTTCTTTGTAGTGATATTTGGAGTAACTAGATTCAAACTTCATGACAGTCAGCCCTACAAAATACCAAAGCTCAAGGGGGGAAAGGATCACATCGTAGGAAGGTGTAGATGATCAGGGCTTTGTCTGGGCTCAAAAATTTAACCTTAACCTTAACTCGTTTCTCTGAGTTCTTCTCTGGGTTAAAACCGACATCACCGCCATCCCCTCACCTCTCATCTTCTTGCTTCTCATCTTTGCCTTTTCCTCCTATTCCCCTCTTCTTCTTTCTGTCTTCTAGCTCTCTTTCCCTTTTCCTTTTCTTGTCCTTTCCCCACTCACTCTTTTCCCATTTCTTCTGCCCCCTCCTTCCTCTTCCTTTCTTTTTCTTCTCTCCATGTCTTCTTTTCCTCTTCTTTTTTCTTTTATGTTTCCTCCTTCACTTGTTTCTTCCCCATCCCCACTCCCTCCACAATTTTTTGAGTTTTCAGTTTGTGCCAAGATTTAGGGAATGTTTTACTTATGCCATCTAGTTTCACCTTGGTGATAGCCCTAGATATTGTTTTTTTTTTTTTTTTTAAGATTTTTTATTTATTTATTTGACAAGAGATCACAGGGAGACAGAGAGGCAGACAGAGAGGAAGGGAAGCAGGCTCCCTGATGAGCAGAGGGCCCGATGTGGGGCTCAATCCCAGGACCCTGAGATCATGACCTGAGCCGGAGGCAGAGGCTTTAACCCACTGAGCCACCCAGGCGCCCCAACCCTAGATACTGTTTTTAGATACAGACGTTAAGTATCAGAAAAAAGTAAATAATTCATCCATTCACGTGGCTACTACTTGTGACTCTGGGTCTCTGATGTCAAATCCGTGCTTTAACAAAAGCCTCTGTAGGGAGAGATAATAAGTATGGCAGGCAGAATGAATCAAATAAGATCATAATTATTTAAAAGCATAATTATTAGAGAAGAAAATGGTACTCTGTTCTTGTAAAAATTTGAACTTGATTGGGGGAGGTAATTATATTATGTGATAAGTAAATCATTTTAACAGAAGAGTGTATAAAGAAAATCATAGAGACATGACAATAATTTTAAATACAGGAAGGTCTTTATGTGTACAAGTATTTATTGGATCTCACAGAAGCTCCTCAAGGATGGATGAATGTGCTGCTGCAAGGGACTCAACGTTCCTTGTAAAGTGCGTATCTGTACTCGTTAGGAGCAGTTGCCAAGTGACGGAAGACCAAATTACAGTTACTTTGCATTTTGTTAAAAGCAGTCTAGAGGTCGAAGTGGTTCAACTCCTTCTCTTTCTTACTCTCCCACCACCAGCACGTCGGCTTTTGGTCGTTACACTTGTACAAGCTTCATTACGCTGAGAGCTGCCAGAGCATCACATTTTCACCTCATTCCACCTAGAGACAGAGAAAACAAACCTTTTCCTTGTGGGATGCTGGGCAGCTCTGTCCGTTGAGCACCTGACTCTTGATTTCAGCTCAGGTCATGATCTCAGCGCCGTGGGATGGAGCCTGGCGTCAGGCTCTGAGCTCAGCATGGAATCTGCTTGTCCCTCTCCCTCTGCTCCTCCCCTAGCTTATGCTCTCTCTCTCTCTAAAATAAATGAGTAAATTAAAAAAAATAAATAGAGAAAATAGTTACCAGAAGCTTCTCCCACCCGGTCCCCAGCAGACTCTCTCGCATGTTTTATGAGCCAGATCTGGGTCATAGACCAACCTCTGACTATTTGCAAAGAGAATGTAATGGAGAGCGGGGCCGGAGAAGGGGCTAAACTTCTTCCAAAGGGTGAAACCCCCGCTTGCCACCTAAGTATATCTAGAGATGAACTAGTAAGTAAGAGGAGGAGGTTGTTGCTGGGCAGGCAATGAACAGCTTATTCATTTCCCCGGGAACAATGTCCTCCTTGACCTCCCTCAACTGCAAGCAGACCCACATGGACTATTCGCTTTAAAGAAAAGAAGATGGGGAGGAAACCAGAATCCCATGAAAGATCACAGCGAGTCTGACTGTCCTCTCAAACTCCTCGGTTTCTGTTGGTTCTCAAATCCAGATCCTAGAACTTTGAACAGGGAAGTTCAGGAGAACGTTCAAAATTGAAGAGCAAACGAGCTTTATTGTTTGAGAGGACACGGACAAGTGAGGGAGGCTGTGTAAGGAAGGAAGCGTATCAGTAAGGATGGAGGAAGCTCGACACGTGGCACGTGAAGAAACAGAGCTAACGACGGTCATGACTCACGGCTGAAGTAGGGGCTCTGGAAGGGCCTGAGAGATTCAGAAATTGCATCTTTACTTTTTTTTGGTAAACCTGACACTGTGTGTCAAGGTCCTCAAGGATATCTAATATCCCCAATAGCTACTACTCCTACTATAACTACGACTATTACGACGACGACTACTACTACTAATACAGTGCTCTGCGTGCCAGCACTGTTCATAGCACTGTGCCCATGTTAAAAGTCATTTAACTGTCACCCGTATTAGAGCAAAAATTTGTAAGTGGCAGAAAGTTGTATGTATCCCATGGCTCCTTAATTCCAGTATAACGGGCTTTTTGGCATATAAAGCAGCTACGCTGAGAGTGGGAAAACACATGACTAGATCCAGTGGAGGCTGGTCCATGGGCTTCTTTCTTGGCTCTCTCATTTCTCGACATCCTTTTCCAGTTCCAGTTGGCCAGGGACACCGTGATTATGTCTTCAGTTAGCTTGGAGCAGGGCAGCTCCCTTGGGAGGAAGGCACAGCTCCTCGGCAGTGTCTGTGATTTTCATAGTCGTGGCCTCTTCTTCCTTTAACTTGTCCAACGGCTCATGAACTCGGGTCAATTTCAGAACCACAGCCAAATATCCTACAGCTAGCCACCATAAGTTTTCCCTTTTCTTCCCTTGGCGTCTATGATTTCATTACATTGCTACCAGGCATGGCACTCTCCAGTCTAGTTCAAACATTTTCAGATGGAATTTACAATTCTCTAAAGGACCGGCAGCTCTCTTGCGAGACAGCAGGGCCTAGTCCTCCATGAACAGCAGGTCCAAAGCCATTGACTGGCCGCTGCCACCTTGTCCAGGCCAGAGATAGAATTTAAGCGATGGGTTCTAGCTCCAGAGTTCATGGTCTTAAGCCTTCTCCCCTGTCATCCCTTCAGAATCTGTTCTTCACACCGTGTTAGTGTACTCAAGTTGCAGCGAGCGTATAAACTCAAAAGTGCAACTAACGAAAGGAGCCATCGAGACTGTTTTATAGGGCTGAGGAGAAAACGTCACACGTGGCACCGAAGAATTGGAAATGTTTGGGGGAGAGGAAGGAGGAGCGGTTATATTCTGAATGGGAACATGTTAGAGGAGGAGAAATTTACAGAGAACGAACCAGACACATTTCAGTTTGGCTGATAACTAACTGAGTTCTTCAAATTTCCCATCTGAGGTTAGGGTAGAGTGGATGGATGGGGGCGGCCATGCTGGCAATTCTTTCCTTCTTTCTGTCTCGCCTTCTCCCAGGCCTCTCTGGTTCATGGGAACCATGACGGTGGTACTTGGCTGCTAGCACTAGGTACTACCAGAGTACCTTGTCCTGACATGGAGAAAGTACTTTCTGACACCCCAAACCACGTGCAGTGGAATGGAGAATGGGAAGAGGGGCCTTCATCTGGGGGACATGTCTTGTCTGCTCAGGGATGGAGCCTTCAGTGAGAAGCTCTGCTTATCAGATGATTGATGTGGTCAGCAGTGGGCCAGCCATCCAAGGTCCTGGGGGCCATACCAGGGTACTTTTGAGGCTTACTTCACAACATGGTAGTCTCTTCTGTCTGTCATATGGCAGGGCAGAATATACTTCCAGAACCTTGTTTTCATGGTCTGGTTGTGGACGGCATTTTTGGGACGGCAATTCAATGATCTCCAATTAACAAAGAAACAAGTTGGAAAGTACTTTCATATATGCGTTCATCAGACGGTCAGGTGGCACCGTGGACACCTGTGACAGGCCTGTAATAAATCCCGGTCTCCACCTGCCCGCAGCCTGATAACTGTATTTTCAAAGAATCAGAGACCTGTAGCATTTAAGGCATTTCATCACACTGCCTCTCATTCAAATCCTCCTCTGCACACAGAAGAAAACTGCAGCCCAGAGAGCCCCGGTGCAGTAACACATGGTGTTTGCCCTAGGAGCCAACGTTCTTTTGCACGCACACACCTGCCTTGGATCAATGACATTCTGGAAACGCAAAGGATAATTACTACTGTGACAAGCAGTAGAGAGAAGGGACTTTGGAAACTGTGATGAGGGGAGAGGGGAGAGCAAATCAGTCTGACTCAGCACTTTGCTTGAGTTGGAGGCTTACTGGACGCGAAATTGAAGGAGGCTCCATGCTTTACCGAAGCCCTTTTTTGGGGATTAATCTTCTCGCCCACATGAAAGTAGAGAACTCTGCCATACACACTTAAGTACTACTATTCAGGGAACTCGAAGAGGTCATTTACCAAATAGCTCCTTTACTCTTCCCACCAAGAATTCGGTGCTCTAATTTAGGGGAGTGGTTTTGGGGGAATTGGCTGGCCCAGTGTAAGGCGGCAATTTAAAGTTCAGTCATTTGCTTTTCTCCTTCCATCTCCTTTCTCTTTGCCATTCTCTGGGGTTTTCCTTTATTATTTTTTTAATGAAAAATTTGTTCTATAAAGGTAACATGAGTTCTGCGTTAAGAAGTTGTTGTAAACAGAAAAGAATATGTAGAGAGAAGAAAATCTGCATCTGAATTCTGACCGTGAATCTTCTTGTTCTCTTTTCTGGGGACAAACCCTAAAACAAGCCTCTTCTGTTTTCCCAGAAGTATATATGAATTTATCACATACATAGAGCACCCAGTGCTCGACAAGACAAGTGTCCTTCTATTAATTTCAGTAGAGTCTAGTGATTCATCACATACATAGAGCACCCAGTGCTCGACAAGACAAGTGTCCTTCTATTAATTTCAGTAGAGTCTAGTGATTCAAGTATATATGAATTTATAACAGCCTCTTTTTATACACTCGGTAGCTGACGAAGCTCACTGTATTATGCCTTTGCTTTTCTCACTTACTGCTTCGGAAAGACTATTACCTCTCAGCATGCAGAGATTTCTTTCGTTCCTCTTAGTTACACTTAAACTTTGATGGAATCTATTCCATTTTATCTTGGTACTGTTCCTGTCTCTCTGGAGCCTGCCGTGTGGCCAGGGCCTGGGAGATGAGTTCCACACGGCAGACCGCGTGGACTGGACCGCGTGGTCCAGAAAGGCCTGCTGCTTCCCGGCCCCAGAGCCCAGGTGCCCGTCTCCGCTGTATCAGCATCCTGGGTGACGGGCTGTAGTGGGATTCGTCTGCCCCATTCTGGTTCTCCGCTGACCTTTCCAGTCTGGCTCAGAGAAGGGGGCTGGTGGGGTCTTGAGAAGCCGGACTGCCTTGCGTTTGTTTCCTTGGCTGCCCTGTCAGTGAGGGAGGGCGCGCCCCGACTCTGCGATCTCTCGGAGGAGACGTTGGGTTTTGCTGGCAGGCAGACCCTCAGGCTACTCAGCGGAATGTCTCTGGTTCCATAGCTTGGGGGGAGCCAGGGGGCTGTGCTTCCCGGCCAAGGGAAACACTGCCTCAGACTCAAGACCACGACTTGGCAGAGGCGCTGGGGCCTGCCGAGTTGAGGAGCGGGCGCGCTCCTACCTTTCCGAGCTCAAACCGCTCGTCCCGGTTGAAAGTGAGAGGAGGATGGAACGACTGCGACGTCGGCTGTGTTCGCTGGCGCACAACGGGCTCCGTGACGTGGATTCCAATCTCCTTTTGGTGCCATGGGAACGGCAAGGGCCCCCTTCCGTAGCTGAGGAGGAGGGAGAAGGAAGCCAGAGTCAGATCAGACCCTCTCAAGCCTCAGCAGAGGCTCGGTCTCTGCTTAGACAAATAATCTTGAGGAGACCCAAATCCCCTGCTCATTGTGAAAACAGACAGTGCCAGAGCAAAACAGAATTAAATTGTTTCTCTTTCATGGCAGCTGAAGTGTAAAAACCGTTCTCTTCTGACCTTGTGGCCAGAATGGCCTGACACCTCATAAATGATCCGAAGGGTTCAGGGCCGGGGGTGGGGGAGGGGAACTTGGGGGGGGGCGGGGGCTGTGGGGCCACACCGCAGCCGGCCCTGAGCGCGGGGTGGCTGGAGGCCCTTCTGGCCTTCCTGATACGTGGCACCCCGTGTTAGGATGTGGAGGAAAGTGGTTTCTCCAAGTCAGCTTTTCTGAGTCAGGACAATCGCTCGCCCCCCCTTCGTGTGTTTAGTGTTTGCCCGGCCCCAGGGCCCATGAGCTGTTCACTAAGGAGGCAGGAAAAGCACAGCGAGAGCTGCCCAGTCTGACAGAACCTCTGAGGTGTTTTTAGAAACCTCCCATTTTTCTCGGAAAAGGAGGACGGGGAAGGAAGCAGAGGCTGCAGTGGGAGAGACACAGAAGATGAAGACATGAATGAAGGAAGGAAAAGGAAGGAGGGAAGAGGAGTGTGGGTGGGAGAAATGGTCTGAATTCAGAGCCTCCCTCCTCCGGCCCCCACGTGGTGACAGGAAGCAGGCCACCTGCTCCGCAGGACGGGCTCACGGCCACTTCCCAGCCTCCCGGGGAGCCTTCAGCTCCCACATCCATCCGCGCCCTACACACAGTAGGTGCTCCGTAAATGTTTGCGGAGCGGAGAGATCCACAGACTGCGCCCCAGAGAGGGAAACAGATTCATCCTGGGAAACTCCAAGAATGTAGAGCAGAGTTGTTTGGAGCAAACACTATTCCTGTAGCCTGAATCACCACAAGGTTTAAAGAATCTGGGTATTTGTGGGTGTGTCTGGACATCTTGTGTGTGGGAGTGTGGGTGGGTGGTCTGGACGGGTGGGTAATAAGTGACAGGAGGGCCCTAGCAATATAAAGCCTCCATAACTACTGTAAAAATAAAACTGGGAACAGCATGCCCAGACCTCCAGCCATGCGGTGACCAAACTTGACCTTGGCAGAGATGAATAATATTGTGGAGATGGATTCAAGAATTATTAGTCAATGTTTTCAGTCCCTACGGGCTTTTTTTCTTTTTCCCAGGGAACTGCTGGGTGGGTTTTTGGCAAATGACTGCAACAGCCTGTAGGATTCCAGAGCCCTCCTAAGCTTCTTCTAGACTCTGCTATATTGATTTTTTTTTTTTTTTTTTTTAAATTTCTGGTTCTTTTCTTCTCTGGCGGGATGTCTTTTTTGGATCCCCCTTTGGACAAAGAGTATACTTTCTCACTCACTCCCGCCTTTCAGGCCTTCCTTTCTCAGACGTTAGATCCTCACAGACAGACAATAGATCCTCTTCCTGATTCCTGGCCTGGAAAAGGAGAGGACGGATGATCCCAGAGAACCGATCATTAAAGCCTGCTTCTACCAGGCTTCAGAATGGGTGACAGGATGTTATTCTCCGCAGCTGTTGCAGTGCAGACATCTTGCGATGTGCGTTGTGTTGCTGAAGGATTTGGGGGCACCGTGGCCGCAGATAACCCACGGTAAGAGTATCCACACCACGCACATCACAACAATGGGAACCTGGCAAGACTGAGTTCACATACCCTCATACATATATCTGCCGTCACACCCTAGCAAGCTCTCACATTTGATTTTGGTGTTTTTGATAGAGGAATCGCCATCTGTGAGGGTTGGTAACAGACCCTTAAGCCCTGCAGTGATTTGGGGTATCAGGTAGGAAATAAGTCTTGGAAATCAAGTTTCCTAGATGCTAGGGATTGCAAGCTACAGGTATAAACTCGAGGAATATGAAACTAAATCTTAGGGGAAACTACACGGATAACAACCTTGAATCCTGCATCCCCGTTTTCTTCATATACGCATTTTGAGGTTTACCTAATCATTCCCTGACTAATGAGCCTAATTCTCGATTCCGTGTGGCCACCGCACTCTTGTGATTGCTGTGCACATCTGCATGTGTTTATGTTGATTTTATGTATTTCATTTCTCTCCCGCTAGACCTTAATCTCCTTGAGGAGAGGAATCAGCACGGTCTTCATTGTGTAACACAAGTGCCTGGGATTGTTTTGTGAATCCTATGTGTAGTCAGTACACGAAGCACACGTCCCACTCTCGGAAGAGCGTTTTAATGCGAAGTTGGCTTGTTTGCTGACTTCCTCTCCCATCTCTTTACTAGTCAGTGCACACTCAAGAAATGCTGATGTCAGCCGTGGGGTGACATCATCATGAAAAAAATATAATTCTAAAATTATATAATACACTTCAAAGTCAAAAGTAAATTACCGATAGGTTTTTCATGGCTTTGTAGGTAGCAAGATGGCATTTAAATTGTAGGTATAAGTTTCTGACCATAAGCAATTACCCATTTTTTAATAAAATACAAACTTTCTATTCAGTTACTAAATACTTTTGTGGATGTTTCTCTTGGGCTGGTCTCTTTAGTTCTCCCTGGGGCATCCTATTGGACCCTTTACCATTAGAACCTCCTGAAACTTGAGTCTGGTCCTATAGTCAGGGGAACCACACAGAGACAATCAACTAAATAAATTTGCTCTGTTTCTCAACAGGGTTCTATATCTCTGGCACCATTTTGGCAACAGAACTAACTCTTGAAGTTCTAATGCTCAGATAATGCAAAATCATCCCTCAGGCTTGTTACTTTAATCTTCTCTCCAAAACTTCTTACTGGACTGCAGACTGATTCATGCTTCAAGTCTTTTGCTCCCATTGTCATATTGGGCCACGTTAATCCTGGACACATGCATGAAATGCATTTCTACAACCTTTTCCTCTTCCGTCTGCATCATGGCCATGTGCCGAACCCTGAACACCCAGCACGCCAGTCTTGACAGACTCTTCACTGCCTCTCCATTCATACCAACCTACCCTGGGATTATTTCCCTCAGGAATTCGCCCTTATTCAGTTGTCTTCATGAAAAAATAAAACACTATTGAATAAATTAAGACAATGATTGCAATGACATTCTATTTGGAAATATGCATTTGCTTATTTGACTTCTTAGAACCTAAGACCTTCATCCGAGTGTTCCAAATACATTCATCCATCCATTCACCTGGGGAAAGATTAGGATTTGTTGTGTAAGGAATTCAAGAAAGCAAGATAGGAAACAGTTTCTAAGAGACAAACTGGATTTTGAACAAAGGTCTGGAGAGCCAAACAGGCATTAATAGGAACGTGTTCCCGAAATCCTCCCTTTGTTGTCGCCTTTAGCCTATGAACAGCCTTAAGAGCTTGTGTTCTGAGATGTCTCCTCCAGCAGCGATCAGACAGTCTTCTTCCCTGAGGTGGAATCAGCCCCCTGGCAGCCGGGGAGATTGCGGGGCGGGGGGGGGGGGGGGGGGGGCGGGGAGTGGATGCGCAGAGATTGTGAGGAGTAGAGTGGAGTAGTAGAGAGTGAGGTAGTGAAGTGTCTGTTATGTCTTGCTTCTTCTACCCTTAGGTAAGTTGAAGAGAACTCAAAGCAGGTTGGTACTGGGGCAGAGGCCAGCTTAGTGGCTGCCTTAAACCAAACTGGGTCACATTCCCATCAACCTGGTCATGCAGCAAACTCAGGCAGAGAAAGGGACCACGGTAGACCTTTTTCCGAAGCATGGCTGGACAGACAGCCTTGAGAAAGAGCCGGGACTGTGGCTATGGAACTTGGCAGAGGGGTGTCACCGTATTGGGGGAGGGTTGCAGTGGTTCCATGGTGAGAGCTGCAAACTCTGGTTTGTTGTCAAACCAGGGCCTGATGAATCATAACCATGGCAGACCTCAGAGGGGTCTCTAACACCAACGGGAGTAGAGGTGAGGCAGAATCCGCCGAGGGTCACGATGGAGCCCTGCCAAGACCAGTGAGATGGCAAGTGATACTGACCGCAGATCATAGCCACTGAATGCCAGCAGGGCATGGACACCTCGTGGATAAAGATGGTCTCCCAAATCAGGAAGGAAGGGGCATTGTTCCTGGAGACCCTACTCTTTCCTGTGGCCTTTGGGGTCCCACAAGTCATCTTCCTCCTCTTTGACCTCCTCACTCCTCACTGTCTTCATGCAGGCTTTCACAGAGACTGGGGATTTTTAACAAAAAAGATGTTAAATACTTCTCAAATAGACTGTTTAAATTATTGGATCAAACTGAATTTTCGGTTTGGCTGAATTGTTAGTATATTTTTCTCACCTCCCTTTTGAGGAAGACTGGATTGTTTACCAATGAAATACTAAACCTGCTATTTCTCTGCTTTTTCTCATTTGCCGTGCGTGAGTTGAATTTTGCGATTCCCACCACATAATAGCTGAGTAATTTGCCTTTTCTGGGATGGGAATATTTTAACAGGTGAGTCCAAGAGCTCAGCTGAGCACATTGAAGAATGTAATTTTAAAGCTTCGAACAGGAGTTGGCAAGCTGCAGCCCGAAGGCCAACTCTGGCCCACTGTTTGGTTTTGTAAACGAGGTTTTATCAGAACACGGCCACGTTCATTTGTTTGTCATTCTCTGTGGCTGCTTCGTTGTCAAGACAGCAGAGCCGAGTGGTTGCAACAGAGCCCACATGGCCTGCAAGGTCAAATGTGTTTAGTATCTGGCTCTTTATAGCAAAAGCTTGCTGACCCCTGGTGTAGAGTAATACGGTTTTCTTCAGCATCTTGTCCAGTCCCCTTTTGGACAGATGAGGCCAGGGAGATCCTGCAAAGTTAACGGACATGTCCAAGATGACATAAGGGAGGGGTGGGGTGGAGAGAACAGACCATGAAATTTCTAACGCAGGGGAAGGCGAGCTGGGCGGTCTCTACAGAGCTGGGCCCCTTCGAATATTTTTGTCTTAAGTCATACCCCTGAGGCTGCGTGATCATCATGAACTAAACTTACTAATAAACCCTAAAGGAAAGTAAAACTAGTCCGTGAGAGTTCCTTGCAGCCTGTGCAATTACCTGGGATTTATAAGGACAGGAAGACTCAGTTTAGTCAGCGGGCCCTGGACACACCGAAGACCCTGCGTTCAGAGGCCATCACGTGAGCTCAGTGGATATTAGGTAACAGAGTCTCGAAGGAGGGCCCGAGGTTAGGGATTTAGAAAATAACCTTAGAAATGGACTGCTGGAATCCCACGTGACACTCGCAGCTGGGGAGCTGTCCGCAACCTTGCTCTGTTCGAAGAGGCCGTCAGAGAGGCAAGGGCTGTGGTGCCATGTGCCTCTTGCCAGCTTCTTGAGGAAACCGGGCCCCTGAAAAGCAGAACATGGAATGGCTGCCAAGTCGCCGCCTCTGCCTCCCCCTCCTCAGAAACCTCTCCACCTGTTTTCTCATTTCGTTTCTGAATCCCGAGGTCACTTTTCACCTCCTGCCATCCGGCACCGGCCTGTCACCGCACTGGAGCAGGGAGGGTTTTCGGCCCTTACCTCGTTTGACCGCTCTGAGACATCTGACATGTTTGCCCACACCCTTTTCAATAATACTCCCTCCTCCCTTGGCGTATGCCCTGCTCATGTAATTCCCCGAACTTGTTGCCTCTCCCCAAGCTCATGCTTCATCTGTCCACCACCCTCAAACGTGGACCTCAGGGTCCCAATCTCTTTCCTCTGTCTTCTTGTATATTTTCGCCTGGAAAATCTCATTTTACAGTCATGGCTTCAATTGCCAGTTAACCGGGGTCCCAAATCTGTTTCTTGCCCATAGCTCACTTCTAGACCGTAGACTTCATGCCCTTTTGTCCACAGAACACTTCCACCGGATTTCCCTCAGTTTGATTTTCTCAGATTCAAAGTCCTGAAACCGTAAACTTTCCCTTAACCCTAATACTTTCTCTGATATTTGAAACTTATCACCGATCTGCTCAAAACCCTTGAGCAGCTCCCTGGAGCCACACAGAATAAGGTTACTACATTCCACGAAGCTCCACATGACCTGGTTCCTGGCAGCCTTTTCTCCTACTTGGCCGCTCCTCTCCCCCGTCTTGGTAGCCCTTGCCCTCTCCCTTCTCTGCTGTGTCTTCCTTTGCTCTAGTTGATATCACTCTGCCTTTGCCAAGTCAATTCAACTTCCAAGATTCAGTTCAAGTAACCATCCAACAAGATGGTGGACACCAGAAAAGGAAGGTCCGAATCCTTACTTCCTTGTCCCTGCACATTGGTGGGTCCTGGGATTTGTCATGTGGACATAGCGACTTTGTGACAGCAACCTGCTCTTTGCCGGGCAAGACTTATCTGGTGCAGTTCCTTCTGGAATTTTCCGTTCCCCCACCCATCTGGGATTATCTTACTAGCCTCACTTAAATAGCTATGGGGCCAAGTGGTAATTCTTGGAGTCAGATGACTGTCAGTGAAAATTCTTCTAGAGAAAACAGTGCAGTAAGCGGAATGAGGATTTTTTTCAAGATTTATTTATTTATAAGAGAGAGCGTGAGCGGGGAGTGGGAGGTAGGGGGAGGGGCAGAGGGAGGAGAAGCAGACTCCCCGCTGAGCACAGAGCCTGTCTGGGGCTCTGTCCCAGGACCCTGGGATCATGACCTGAGCCGAAGGCAGACATTTAACTGACTGAGCCACCCGGGTGCCCCGAGAAGGAGGATAATCTTAATAGGAGCAGAATATAGCACTTTATTCAGCATTTTTTAGAACATTAGACAGATGCGGCTCTAGGGGACTAAGGGGCATGTACCTGGAGTTTGGGTGCCACAGTTTGAATTCTGACTCAGTTCTTCACTAGCTTTGCAACTCTGGGCGAGATTCTTCGCCGGTCAGGGCCTCAGTTTCCTCACTCGTAAACGGGACGTTGCGGTAAGTGTGCCCTCTAGGTAGGGTTGTGGTGAGCGGCATCGTCACACTAATATACACGTGTGTGCAGTGGGAGCATTTGTGCACACGTTACTTAGAACAGTGCTTGGTATTTAGTAAGTTGCCTCCTATGATGCTTCCCCCTTTTTTAGAGATGGAGGGGGTGGGTGGAAGAGGGAGAGAGACACTCTTTAGCAGCCTCCACACCCAACGAGGAGCCCAACGCAGGGCTCAATCGCTCCACCCTGAGATCACAACCTGAGCCGGAATCAAGAGTCGGGCCCACTGAGCCACCCCCGCGCCCCTTCCTACTACTATTTTCCGCTAGATGACTAGGGCAGAAACCGAAGTTAGTGGCTGTGAGGACGATGAGGCTGAACAGCTCCCTCTCCCACACTGTAAACTCCACCAACAAACTCTCAACTCTTCGTTAAATAGCACACACTGAGCGATGTGCTTACGGGCCCACTGTTTGCTCAGCCGTCTGTTGGAGGCGAGTAACTCACGGTGATACTAGGTAGCAGTAAAACAAGGAAAGAACGAACAGGCTTATGAACATGGAATTCTTTATTTTATGTGCAAATGCTTAAATGGTCTGAACAAGAAGTTACAGAACTTCAAACACCACAGATGAGCCTACTCATAACCGCCGTGCCCCTCCGCGCGAGTGATTTCCGAGGCATTTCTTCTCACAGCACCCAGAGCATAAGAGGTAGGATGGATAAGTATCATTATCCTTATTTTATGTATCAGAAAACAAACAGTGGCCCAAGAGCCCTGTGTTTTCTGATTCCTGTCTTGTGCTCATTCTAGTGTTCTGTTTTTAAAAATATTTTCAGGGCCACCTGGGTGGCTCTGTTGGTTAAGCATCTGCCTTTGGTTCAGGTCATGATCCCAGGGTCCTGGGATAGAGCCCCACATCGGGCTCTCTGCTCAGTGGGGAGCCTGCTTCTCCCTCTCCCTTCTGTCCACTGACTTGTGCTTGCTCTCTCTCTCTCTCTCTCAAATAAATAAAATCTTTTTTTTAATATTTTATTTATTTGACAGACAGAGATCACAAGTAGGCAGAGAGGCAGGCAGAGAGAGAGGAGGAAGCAGGATCCCCGTGGAGCAGAGAGCCCGATGTGGGGCTCGATCCCAGGACCCTGAGATCATGACCTGAGCCGAAGGCAGAGGCTTTAATCCACTGAGCCACCCAGGTGCCCCTGAAATAAATAAAATCTTAAAAAAAATTTTTTTTAAACTTCATTTTACATGTCTGGTACTTAAAAAAAAACAAAAAAAGACCACGCTATGCTGAACCCATTGACACACTAGGGACTCTGTCCAGAGCTTCTTTAAAGCCCCTTTGATAACTTTTCCCAAATTCGAGGATATGATGATTCTTATTTATTTATTTATTTATTTGACAGAGAGCACAAGTAGGCAGAGCAGCAGCCAGCAGAGGCAGAGGGACGAGCAGACTCCCCACTGAGCAGAGAGCCCAATGCGGGGCTCGACCCCAGGACCCTGGGTTATCATGACCTGAGCTGAAGGCAGCCGCTCAACCCACTGAGCCATGCAGGCGCCCCCCTTATGATGACTGTTACATCTTCATTGTTGCCGATGCTGATGGAGGAGCCTAGTGGTACAAAAGGAGAGCTGGGGGTAACAGGAAGCAGAAAACACTTTAACAAAGAAAATGGGCTGATTCGATATTTGCCCGTTGTTCTCTAGCCACTGCTTTGTCTCCTCTCCTGATGCATCTGTCTGCTGCTGCCTGTTTCTAGCCTCACCAACCCCCTATTCCATGCTCCCATGACATCCAGCCTAGGGTGCTCAAAGGTGCTCAAACACGTGATCTCCTACCACCACTCTGGTACCCTTCTCCTCTGTTCTTCGATTTGTTGCCGGAGTGATCTTTTCAAAACGCATATCAGATCCTCTCACTTCTTTTTGCCTAAATCCCCTCAGTAGATTTTCGCTGGTCCTGAGACAAAACTAAAATTCTGTATCATCTGGCTCGACTTCCTACGGCAGACGGGCTGTTAAGAATACCCCTTCCTGTTCCTCCTTGACATAGACGGTTTGCAGATCCCAGATTCCCTTCCCCCCAGGGGTGACCACGTCGCTGAGTTGAGCTAATGGAACGTGAGCAAAGGTAGTCCTGTGCTACTTTCAGGCCCGGGGTCATGAGAATCTCCAAGAGGCATGTCCACGACCCTCCCAGCTGATGGGGATGATGCCACTTACGTTGACTTCGAAAGCCACATGTCAAAGATAATGGAGAGGAACTAGTATGAATCTCTGCGTGGATTCTCTGGGACTCCCCCTTCACCACCTGTAGCCCGGAATTGTCTTGGGATGTTATACGAGAGACGTAAACTTTATCATCTCAAGCATGATGTGGTTGGGTCCAAGTTGCTGTGGACTGGCCTACCGTAACTAGTATGTCACATTTCTTACCCTTCTACCCCCAGCGCTGCCCAGGTACCTCTCCAGTTCGGCCAAGGAGGTCCTCTGTCGGTTCGTTTTGGCCATGTTCCCTTCTCCCGAGGTGCTTTGCAGACACTACTAATCACTCCAGGAAGGCTTTCTGTAGATCTGTAGATCTCAGCTTCTTTCTTCTAGCAGTAATAGCTACTGTTACTGCGTGTGCCGCTATGTACGAGGTATTACTCGAGCTGGTCACAGGTATTATTCTATTCATTTCGTCCAACGATCCTGTCAAATAGGTATTACGTGAGCGCTACTTTACACATGAAATCCAAAGAATATGGACCACTGTGCGATAGTGCTGGAGACGGCGTTGGACCCCGCTGACCCCCAGACCCACTGTTTCACCTTCCACACAATTTCTGCACTTGCGAATGAGGCTGGGTCCATTTGTGAAAGAGAGCTCTTTTGTATTTAACAGGACTGCTTTCCCTGAGCTGTTCTGCAACCCTGGGGAAGTGATGCAGCACCCACCTGGTAAATCAAGCATTCATTTTTGCATCCAGAGCTGATTTTATAGAAATCTAAATACAGTTTACTAGATTTACATGTTAACACTAAAAGGAAAAAGTTCCCTGCTTGCCTTTTAGTTGGGGCGACCCTTCGGTTTTATGGGCTTGTTTGAGTAAGTAATTATTCTGCTAAGGCCAAGTCCTCCTTTATGAAGTCATAAATGTGTCCTGGATAACTCAGAATAACTAGCAAGCCCTTTCCTTTGAGCCCAGCCGGCAAATACAGCTTAGCTGGACGTGAGCTGGCTTGCTGGCCCCTGCAGGTTTCTCTCTTTCTCTGGAAACCTCCTACAAAACCATGTGAGGTGGGGGGAAGAGGATCAGATAATTGGGATCTTTAAGATGGTTATTATGAAAAATGTTCTGGAACCAATTCAAATACCAATCAGAAACCACATTGTTCAACTAAATCACTTTCAGATGCCACATAAGATACAAAATACAATGATTTCCAGTTTAAAAATATAATGTTCCTTTAAAAAAAAAACACAGTATTTTATTTTATTATTTGGAAAAAAAAAAAAAAAAAGGCCCTGCCTTGGCTGGAATTCAGCCCCGTCACAGATGATGTACAGACAGGCTTTGTGCCGTTCCCTTCGGATCCGGGGCCTACGGACCTCACTGTAATGTATTTAAAAGTTCCTTAAAATGGATGTGACGGCTGTTTTCTTTGTGTATTACAGAAATATACAGAGTTCAGAGGCTCCGTGGCTACACTTCAGGCATGTATGTCATTAAAGGAATGAAAAAAAGATGATGGCCAAATGCTGTATTAAAATCCCATTAGAAACGCTGGGAGGAATTTATGGCTTTCGTCTCTTTTATCTGACAGGCGTCAGTTTGGAGAAACAGTTTCCTTTCTTGCCATTTTTTCCTTCCTCCCTCCCTCCCTTCCTTTCTTCCCTTCTTCCGTCCTGTTTTCTTTCTCTCTCTCTCCCTCCTTTCCTCCCTCCCCTCCAGTACCTTTCCTTCCCCTTCCCTTCCCTTCCCTCTGCTCCCCTTCCCTCCCTTTTCCCTCTCTCTCTGCTCCCCTTCCTTTCCTCCTCTGCCCTTCCCTCTCTTTCCCTTCCCTTCCCTCCTTCCTCTCCCATCTCCTCCCCTCCCCGACTTCCTTCCCCTCCCTTGTTTTTTTTTTTTTTAATCTCTCCTGTTTCCTTACTGGTCACGGAATATCTGCATGTCATCTTTACCACTAGAAAGTAAATATTATCAGGTTTCTGTCAATGTTTGCTCTTCCATACTATGTCCTGCATCAGACAGCCCTGGGGGACGCCATTCACCCTTTTTCCAGATAGACTTTTCTATCTGAGGATTCCATAAATCCACGTTTGTTGATCTGCGCCGTCGTCACTGTGATGAGGAGCAAGGGGGCTAACGCACTGTGTGACCTTAGGAATGATTTCTGTTGCAGCAGCTCCCTTATGATCCATCAGGCTCTGAGCATGAATTTTAATGGACTTAGAATGACTTCTCCAGCCTGGAGGCCAGAGGTCACTGGCTTTCAGAGCGGATCTTCCACAAACTGACATGGAACCTGAAGCATTTGTTTGCTCTGTCAAGAGAGGTGCGAATTTTTGTTCCTGTTCAAATCCGCAGGCCATGCTGTCTGCTCTGTGGAACAGGAGGGAAATCCCAAACCGTTATGTCACTGAGTATGAAGTTACTTATGGATTAACGTGGAAAATTCAGCCCACAAAGGGCTGCCACAGGCTTGACAGCAGGAGCAATGGGAGCCCCGAGGTCTGGTTTCGGTCCCACTTTGCCACTTACAAACCTAGTGGCCAAGGGCAAGTGACTTCCTCTCTCTGGGTTTCGATGGCTTATCTGCAAAACACACGTTGGCTTGGAAATGCTCTGATTCTGCGAAAGCAACCTGACAGGGGCCAGAGGGAGAGACAATTACTGCTATGAGATGTTATAACCGCAGATACACACGAGCTTTCTCCCCCCTAAAAACTACAGGAGTGAGAGAAAGACAATTCTGTACTTGGGGGAACTCAGAGGCGCTGGGAACAGAGTCCACTTATCTAATGTCACATTTGTCTCAGTCTGCAAGCCTAAAAGTCACCCTGGGACAAGGTCAGTGCCACTCATCTCGGTATCTTCCCCTCCGTGCCCATTTGTTGAGTGTGGGAATAAAGGCCCAAAAGTCAGGGAACACGGTGATGAGGCAAGTGGCCGAGGAGGAGGCGTCCGAAAGACGGGCAGGAAGCAGAGAGCACGCTGGTGGCAGACGGACGGCGGACGGACGGGTGAGGAGGAGCAAGGCACCACCGGTGTTGAGTGTCGCGGGGAGGGACAGAGGCTGACCACGAGGGGTATCGATGGTCGGTCACTTTCACATAAAGAAGTTAAAGCTCTTCACTTGCCTATGATGTCTGCAGAAGAGGACACAGCACTATTAAGGCTGAATACAGGTGAAGAAGGTCCTCTTCTGTGAAATGCTACACAGTAACAGATACATGTATCTTTGATCTTTTAGTTCCCACGGCTTCCAGTCTATACTGTCTGTTACTTTTTTTTTTTTAAGATTTTATTTATTTATATGAAAAAGAAAGAGAGAGAGAGAGAGCATGCGCAGGGAGAGGGGCAAAGGGACAAGCAGACTCCCCACCGAGCAGGGAGCTCCTTACAGGGTTCGATCTCGGACTCTGGGATTATGACCTGAGCCAAAGGCAGATGCTTAACCAACTGAGTTACCCAGGTGCCCTTGTACATGTTACTCTTACTAACACAGGGCAGACTAGTTAGTGAAGGGGGACAGAATGGTCTAGGAACTGGCCGACTGTACTTCGAGGGTGGATGGACATGCCTCCACACACTTGCTTCTCCTTATCAAGCGAAGGGAAGAATTTGAACGACTAAACAGTAAAGAATGACTTGCAAAACTAGCAGAAGATTGAAGCAGCAGTAGGTGAGAAGTGGAAAGTGTAGACTTTTGATGGTCGTGATGCCCCGATGACTGTCTCAGCAGAGCAAATCTGTATCTACAAGAAGGACTAGCTCTGTTCAGTGGCTCTTCATACCAACGTCAGGTGCAGACTCAGCTCCAAAACAGAGAAAGTGCTTGTAGTCAGGACCAATTGGATCATCCAAGGTCAGTTTTAAAGAATCACAAGATGCATTCTGAGAAGAAAAATTGGAAATGAGTAAGGAAATTATGAGCCAGAAAGATTATGGATTTCTGTAGGAAAAATTGTACCAAGAAGATTAGATTACTTTTTGGGAGAATAATTTTATATTAGCAAGAGAAGGAAAAGCGGATGTTATTTATTAGAGTTTTTATAGAATGTTTGGTTTGGAAATTGCAAAATTGTATTTTTTATTTATTTTGATATCTAGTTTCAATTGGCATAGATTATGTTCTAAAGCCGCCTTGTATAAGAATCAAGAAAGAAAAAAGTCAAGGTGTTGGAGTTTGGGAAGCAATATGGTTTACATCTCTTTCCTATAAATATTTTTATTTCTTCTCTGGAAGAAAAAGAAAATAGAGCATTAATGAAATTGGCACTCAACTCCTTAGTTTGAAAGTGTTAGTAGGCAGTAAAAAAATGGAAGCATTAAGAGACAAATTATTTCTTTCCCTTCTCTGGGTCCACGAAAGTTCAGAGGAGGAAATTTATTCATTCAAGCATGTATTTCTCCATGATCACATTGACCCCACAGTAAATACAGAAAGACATGGATAAAAATAGCTATTTTTTATTATTTAAGTTATCTGACTTTTAATTTCCTTATATGTAAACTGAAGATTAAAATAGCTAATTCTGAGGGTTATTGTGAGCATGAAATATGATGATTTATTTAAACAGCACAACACCCAACATATGGTAATGATACTAATAACAAATATTATCAAGGACTTGCTTTGTACTAGGTGTTCTGTTTTTTTGTACACATTAATGTATTTGATAATCACAAGTGCCTTCTGGTGGATGTAGACATCAGTCCCATTCAATGGATGAAAAGACTGCAGTTTCGAGGGTGTGAGTGATTCACCTGAGCTTAGAAGTAATGGAGCTGGGACTCAAACCCAGACAGTCTGACTCCATTGTTCATACCTGACAAGCTATTATGACTATTCCTACAACCCCTAGGCTCAGCTGAAATTACAGAAATAAGAATTTAAATTTAGAGAGGGATTATTAAAAAAAAAAAGGAATGAATTTAAAAAGGAATTTTAAAGCATAAAAATCCTTGGAGAATTTCGTCAAGGATCTGTCAGCGGAGGTCCTACTGTCCCTTGCAGACTTAGGTGAACTTGGTTTAAGATTTCCGTCTGATGCCTAGGCAGGTTCCGAACTATCGCCGCAGTTTCTGTGAATTCCTAACGGTTTCCTTCTTCTTGGTTTTCTCTGCTTTGCTTTGTAGTCATCCTGGGTCATCCAAATGCAAAACTTGCTTTCCCCAAATATGTCATATTCTAGTGCTTTTGCTGAAGATCTGAGAAGTTATGGGAGAAGTCACATCACATAAACATCATTAACTTCCCGGACTCTCTCTCCAGCCCCCTCATGTTACACATGCTCGGCAGGCATGCTCGGCAGGCATGCCACGTCCAGCCACTTAGTAAGTGGTGGAGCCAAGATTCTGGGCAAGACTCTGAGCCAGCCCGTGCAAGTGAGGGAAGAAACGTCTTCATCCACTCAGTTATTCTTCTTAGCCCTGCATTTTCTCTCCACTAATAAAGGAAAACTAGGAAAGGAATCTTCCAAGCTAATGTCAAGTAATCCTCCAAGTAAACATCTCTTAAAATCGCAACAGACAAAAATTAAAAACAATAAGATCATACTAAAAGTTAGAAGTGTTTCTAACTTTTGTTAAAAGTTTCTAACTTTTGTGTTGACGATTCCAAAAGGTTTCCTAGCTTTCTGACTCCTGGCTGGGTTGGACCAACAGAAACCCTGGTAGGAGACGGAAAAGAGGGTCCCTCTCTCCTGGGTCTTCGGTCCTGGCTCTGTTGCTAAATCAAAGTTCACTGCTCTTCTTGAGACAGCTTCTGTACACAACTTCCTCCTTCCTGTTCGAGTATCTGGGTCCTTCCTTTACATTTTGAGGCCTAGAGGTAGAAATAGTCCTGCCCTTACTACATTCCATGCTGTGATTCTTCTACACCTTATCTGTACTTGGTGTTGCGGGTTGAATCACATCCTCCTAAAAGACAATGCAGTCCTAATTTTCAGTGCCTGTAACCATGGCCTTGTTTGCAAACATGATCTTCATAGATGATCAAGGTACCATAAAAGTTCTTAGGGTGGGCCCTAATCCAATATAACTGTGGTTTTTAGGGAAAAAAGGAGGACCTTGGACATAGAGACATATGCACAAGGAGAATGCCACTTAAAGCGAAGGTGGAGGTCAGGGGTGAGGCATCTACAGGTCAAGGGATGTCAAAGATTGCCAGAAACCATCAGAAGCTAGGAGAGAAGGCAGGAACAGATTCTCCTTTACAGGCCTCAAAAGGAACAACCCTGTTGCTCTCTTGATCTTAGACTTTCGGCCTCCCAAACTGTGAAGCAATTAATTTCTTCTGTTTAAGCCACTTATTCTGTTGTACAGCAGTGCCAGGAAATTAATGTGCCATGTGAATGGTCCCTTACTTAACATTCCTAGAGTTTTCTTGCTTGAGTGTGTCAACTGGTACCCACTGAGTGTCTGACTGTTCTAAATGCTGCTGTAAAAGGAAATAAGTTATTGAGATAATGTCCAGCTAACAGCAGAATTTGACAAGGTACGACCAGTTAAAATTGAGTTGTGAGCTTTGTTTGAAAATCTTTCAGGTAAGATAGCGCAAGGTATCAGATTGGAAGCCAGCATATTTGTGATGGTTTACAGCAAAGATAATTTCTGTGTTCCTTTTCAACTGTAATAATTAGGTTCCATCTCCAAATGTTTATAAGCTCTTGAGGACAGTTTAGTGGGAATGGAAAATCTGTGACATGCTCAGAAGAAAAATAAAACAGGATGAGGAGACAAAGAATAATGGAGTAGGGGCTCTCAGAGAAGTTGACTTTGGAACAGATATTTAAGTACAGTAAAGGAGAGAGCCATGTGGAGTCTAGCTGAGAGTGTCCCAGGCAGAGGGGACACTCGATTCAAAGGGTTGGAGACTGGATTGTTCAAGGTGTTTTTCAAAAACAGAGAAAAAGCCAGCATGGCTGGAACTGATTGAGGCAGGAACAGGTAAAGGATGACATCAGAAAATTAACCTTCGTTTTCTTTTCTAACCAATTAGGACATTTTTACTTTCTCTACTGGATTGTTGTGAGCAACTTAAAGTTTGAGATGAGTGTTTGCAAAGTGACTAATCGGATATTTCTCATTAAGAAGTATTGAAGGGGGGCACCTGGGTGGCTCAGTGGGTTAAGCCGCTGCTTTCGGCTCAGGTCATGATCTCAGGGTCCTGGGATCGAGTCCCGCATCGGGCTCTCTGCTCAGCAGGGAGCCTGCTTCCCTCTCTCTCTCTCTCTGCCTGCCTCTCTGCCTACTTGTGATCTCTCTCTCTGTCAAATAAATTAAATCTTTAAAAAAAAAAAAAAAAAGAAGTATTGAAGGTACCAACGTGGGCCAAGAACCCCAAACTATTTCCACATTTTCTTTGGACTCCCCTTCCACAGTGCAATAGTGCTAGAAAAAATATGTATTATTCAGAAAGACTAAGAAATATATATATTTTAGTTATAATCTGGTTTCTAATCAAGTGAATTTCCTTGGCTCTGTTAGACATGATTTCTTTTTCTTTTTTAGCCCCAAATTACTTTCCAGCCTCTCTTGTTTATCCTGTTATGATTTGTGTGGCCATGCATGCTTTCCCTAAGCTTCCATTATTTCTCTGGATGCATGCTCTGGTTTGGGCAGTCCTAACCACTGTAACATAAAGAACTCTTACAGATTTTTAAGGAAGTTTTTCACTTATAAAAAGTAATAAAAGTATTAATTTCCTTTTCAGATTATTTAAATGGATCATAAAACAGCCTCATTTACTGAGCTTACCTTTCCTTGTGTCCTGAATAACCAAGAGAGGGTGTATGGTCTGGGCACGAAAGCATTTATGCACACTGGTGGTCTGTAAGCTTTAATGTCTCTTCCTAGAGTGATTAATTTAAAGCAGGGCAAGACTGGCCCAACATTATTATTTCATTTTAAGTGCATCTGGAAATCCAGAGAGTGAGCCCTTGTTTAACTCTGTTGAAGAAAAAGAAATGTACGTAATAACTCTTTCCTATTCTTAGAGTACTTACTCCCCATACGTAGGAGGCAAGACTCATGATGTCACTTGGAACGGAGACAAAGGTGGCAGAACCATTTATGTCCATTGATGAGGTACGGGTTCAGGAGCAGAGCAGATGGGGTTCAGGGAGGCATGAAGAGGCTGCAGTTGAGGGACATAAGCAGAAACTGAAGAATTTAGAAAGAGAAAAGAGACTCCCCAAAATAATGAAAAAATGTGACCGATGCTATGTCACAAAATCCAGAAAAATAACAATATTTTTACCAGTTGACACATATCACTATGTTCTCTTCCTCTGTTTTTGACTGCCTGTTCACATTAAAATGATTTTGTCATATTTTCTACAGAGAGAACAGAAATGTATCACGGTCTGCCCTTTAGCACAGTTGATTGAAATTTGTTTTTTATGACTTTTGGGTTAGATGAATACTACTGTGGCTTCATATGCAGACACTCTCAGTATTTGTTTTATTTTAATTTATTTTTTATAAACATATAATATATTATTTGCCCCAGGGGTACAGGTCTGTGATTCATCAGGTTTACACACTTCACAGCACTCACCATAGCACATTCCCTCCCTAATGTCCATAATCCCACCCCCCCATTCCAACCCCCCCCCCCCAGAAACCCTTAGTTTGTTTCCTGAGATTAAGAGTCTCTTATGGTTTGTCTCCCTCCCAATTCCATCTTGTTTCATTTTTCCCTTCCCTACCCCCCACAGCTCCCCCATCCTGCCTCTCCGCTTCCTCATATCAGGGAGATCATGTGATAGTTGTCTTTCTCCAATTGACTTATTTCACTCAGCATAATACCCTCTAGTTCCATCCACATCATTGCAAATGGCAAGATTTCATTCCTTTTGATGGCTGCATAGTATTCCATTGTGTATACATACCACATCTTTATCCACTCATCTGTTGATGGACATCTAGGTTCTTTCCATAGTTTGGCTATTGTGGACATTGCTGCTATAACATTTGGGTGGACGTGCCCCTTCGGATCACTGTTTGTATCTTTAGGGTAAATACCCAGTTCACACTCAGTATTTTTACCACGGCTTCCAGTGTGGTATATCACTGGAATTGTGATAATTCCAGTATTCTCTTTTTCACAATTCCCATCAAAGTAGAAAGGATAGTGCACAATGTGTCGCAACTGTACAGACTGCTTTATATTCCTGTCAGGGAAGAAGGTCTGTCTTGAGGAGGCATTTATGAAGAATAAATCACTGATGTGAAACTGAAAATTTACTCCACTCGTGACTGGAAAACTGTTCTTCAGGTTTGGCTTCTGACCTGATAGGTTTTTCACTTCCTTCTCTGCCACTTCCCATGCACTCCCAGCACTGCCACCGCAGGACATGTCCCTTCCAATATGTCCCCTGGCCCAGAACCTTTGGGTCATGACAGTAGGCAGAAAGCACGGGTGCCACGGGAGTTGGTCCGGATGGCACTTCTGCACCCGCGTAACTAGCATTTGTGACCACGGAGTGTATGGACAGGAAAGTGAGAACGTAAAGAGACAGTGGTCTCTTTGATTGGGGCTAAAATATCTTACTTTTGAAAATTTACAAAAACCTGTGTGGCTTCTCAGGGCCTTTTATAAGGTCCATGTAGCTTAAGAGCCACTTAGAAGGGGCGCCTGGGTGGCTCAGTGGGTTAAAGCCTCTGCCTTCGGCTCAGGTCATGATCCCAAGGTCCTGGGATCGAGCCCCGCATCAGGCTCTCTGCTCAGCAGGGAGCCTGCTTCCTCTCTCTCTCTCTCTCTGCCTACTTGTGATCTCTCTGTCAAATAAATAAATAAAATCTTTAAAAAAAAAACCATTTAGAAGCTTAAGTGTCATTAAATTCTCTGTAAATCTTCCTCTGGGGCGAAATCTAAAAATAGGGTTTTGCTCTCTCCCCTTATCTTTACAAGAGCACCAGGAAGAGCTAAGTTTGCTCAAAACTCATTCTTCACTGAAATTTAGTTGGTAACCCTTTCGATTAGCTAAGTAATCAAATATTATCCGTAACTCTGTCCCAGTGGTTTATTCAGAAAACTCAATGAGTGGCATTTTCCATGTGATTTTTAGGGGGGTATTGAATAGCGGTGTTGAAATAACAACAAAAAGAGTAAAATTAATTTGCTTTGTATTTATCCAACTAAGGATAGAAATTTTCCATTGAAACTGGTTCATATGCTCTCACGGTTTTAATTTTGATTTTTCCCACTTTCCCAAGGTTTCATCGTTTTTTCTTTGCATCCCTTTCTTTTTATATATTTTTCTCTCATCTTCACTGCTCCCTGTTCCCTCCTTAGGAATTAGGTGTTCTTAGCAATGGTTTTGGCTCAGAAACACACTCCGAGAGAACTCGTTCCTGGTTTTATGTTACTGAGAGAGTAAGTGTGTGGCAGGAACAACTCAGGCGGACTGGGGTCCTGGGATTTGGGGAATGCTTCGTTGCAGAAAGCTATAGTCGATTCAGGCTGCTGTAACGGAACACCACAGGCGGGGTGGCTTAAAGAACAAACATTCATTTCTCCCAGATCTGAAGGCTGGAAGTCTAGGATCAGGGTGCCGGCGTGGTTGGGTTCAGGTGAGAGCTCTCTTGCTGGCTTGTGAGTGGTTGGGTGTCTTCTTACTGTATCCTCACGTGGGGAGGAAAGGGGGAGAAAGAGAGAGAGAGAGAGAGATCACCTCTCTTGTCTCTCTTCTTCTAAGGGCACTAATCGCATGGTGAACGCTCCACCCCCCGGACGCCCCTGACCTACTTACTTTCCAAAGACCCCACCTCCAAGGAACAACACACCGGAGATGAGGGCTCCAGCATGTGAATTCTGGGGACCCAAGCATTCAGTCCATAGCTACCATGTAGCAGTGCAGGGAAAAAGTTCCCCCAACAGAGATGTACGCACGCATGCACACACACACACACACACACACACACACACACACATCTCTGTGCAACATACACATCTCATCAGCTCCCAAACCTTTGTATGGTCATAGTCATGTCAGTCTTTTGCTTCCATGAGTTCCCTTTCAAATATTTTCTGCACGTTTTTCTTTCTCTTTCAAGTCTCTCCGTGACGCATATTTTACCCTGATTTCATTCAGATAAGATGTTTGTACCCTGCTGCTAGGTGTAGTATTTTGTTGGCTGCTGGCATTTGGTTGAACACACAGGAAACATAAGGTTAATCCAGTCACTTGGAGATACTGGGAGGTCTTCACGTAGAGTAGCCAGCTTGTGGGATCCATTTGTATTTTCTAGCCATTTTATAAAGCAACCTCCACCTAGACCAGAAGAGAAATAGTCTGCCTTGATTGATTGATTGATTTCTCTCTTTCTCTCTTACTGAGAGCCTCCGGGTGGGAGGAGAAAGGACAGGACATATTTCCTATAACAACAAAACAATGTCACTTAGTGCTTAACCTTCCCTGCCTGACTCCTTTCAGTTAGGAACGTGAGTATCACTAGGCAGAGCATGTTCTCCTCATCAGGACCTTCTTAAGATGATTTCAACTGTGGTTCTCCTTTGCACATTTTAAAGTTTAAAACTAAAATGCTGAATTATACATTGATATAGTTTTAAAATATATAGTTTCTGTACATTGAAATTGAGTTTTTAAGGTAAAACTGTTACTCTACTTTTTAAATATTATCTATAGCAATATTATGTATACCATCATCTATTTTTAAAGGCATACAAATATCTCTTTAATAATTAGACATTTTTATCATTCTCTTTTCTTCTTAAAATTGTATTTTCATGCTACTTTCGCCTCAGAATTTTATATCAATGTAACATTTTTATATCTATGTATCTTTTATTGATTACCCTTTCTTTTTTAAAAGATTCTATTTATTTATTTGTTTGTTGAGAGAGTGAGAGAGAGTGGGCACCAGTCAGGACCAGGAAAGATGGAGAGGGAGAAGCAGGCTCCCCACTGAACCGGGAGCCTGATGCAGGGGCTTGATCCCAGATCCTGGGATCATGACCTGAGCTGAAGGCAGATGCTTAACCGACTGAGCCACTCAGGCGTTCCTTGACTATCCTTTCATATGCCTATGCAACAAAAATTTTAAAAAATTTCTATTCCTTTTTTTTTCATAATCTCCATAGTCAAAACTTTCATGTTTAAATTTAAATTCCTTTTGCTACAATCTTAGCTCAGTAAAAGAGAAGATAAAATTTCTGTAACCATACAGTTTTACCAGCCAAAATTTTCTTCTGTATAATCACTAGTTATTTTTCATATGCAAATAATCAAAACCAATATGCAAAAATTATCACTTTTATAATTAGTAAGTGTTAAAAATTGTTTTGGGAAAGATGAAAATTGCATTTCTTAGTGTGATAGGTACTGGAGATTTATGGTGTTTTGATCAAATGAGATGACCCAAATATTTAAAATTGTTTCTTTGTTTGACACTCCAGAGATTATTATACCTGAGAACAAAGCATAGCACCAACAGGGATGGGAGGCAGCTGCACCTTTCTTTTAGCAAGTGGGGGACAGACTATGGACAAGGGGAAGTGGGGAAAAAGGCCTACAAAGATCTCATTGAAGACATCTATGTAGGCAGATTGCTTTTAGGAAGAGTAGATATGGAAGTTGAGTATCTGGAAATGGGTTTCCTTAAAACCGTATTTGTAAAGAGTGAGTATACCTGTTTGAACAAGCGGACTGATAGAGTTCTTAAAGTAGTTCCCTGCACCTTCTCCCCCAAGAATGGTAAGAGATGGTGCTGTAGGAGGTCCCAGAACAATTATAGACCCTCTTTGAGACCACTGGAGTGGGGAGGAGCACAGTGGGAGAGCTTCTTTTTAGATAAGTTTTAATCTTTAGGAATTCTGGGTTAATTATATTTTAATTACAGTAAAAACTTCATTTGATTTCTGCTGCCATATATTCTCTGTTTTTTGAAAATCTATTTAAATGTGCTGAGATAACTGACTTTTCACAGTATTTTTTTGCACCATTTCCTATCCACTTATAAAGTCTTATTTAGATATCGCTCCTCATTGCATGTTCTTTATATTCTCACTTCCCTTGTCATTGCTATAAAATGTTTCACGTGCGACTTTACAAATGTGAGATCCTTATTATAGCCCCTTTTGTAAAAGATTGTCTGTTGATTTCCATATGCAAAATGCCATTTTAAAAGAAAATATAAATAATAAAAGCATAAATAATAACTATAAATATGTAAGTGTTAGTGATTGTAACAATAACTAACATACCTGAGGGTTTTGAAGGGTCAGGGGTGGGAGGTTGGGGGAACAGGTGGTGAGTAATGGGGAGGGCACGTTTTGCATGGAGCACTGGGTGTTGTGCAAAAAGAATGAATACTGTTACGCTGAAAAAATAAATAAAATGGGAAAAAAAATATGCATTTTATTTATTAAATATAAAGTCAATAAGAAATAAGTCAGTTTAATACACCTTATCATTGTATATAAAACTGGCAAGGTAAGCTTATTAACTGATACAAAAAGCACACAGAATAGCATCATAATTTTAAGTCTTGTAATATTACATCGGGAGGAAGTCGACACCAAAGTAAATTATAATTGTATAACAGTTAAATTGATAATTTATTATACACTATTTATTCAATTTATTTTCAATTTATACTTACTCCAATTTAGCCAATCAGTCCTGCTCTCGAAACAAAGGAACCAGACTGTTAACTCTACACGGAAGAAAAGTGAGACCTAGCGTGGTCTTACCACGAAACAACTCTTTGTTTCAGTTATTTGACGCCGTGTTATGTAGTTTTTTAAAAAAATTTAATTTAACTTAAATTTTATTTATGTATTTATTTTTATAGATATTTTACATATTATTTATATATAAATAATATATATTTATTTACATATTTATTTATATATATTTTATATATATTATTTACTTATTTCTTATTAACATATAATGTATTATTTGTTTCAGGGGTACAGGTCTGTGAATTGTGTAAGGTCTGTGCTTACACAATTCACAGCACTCACCATAGCACAGACCCTCCCCAATGTCCATCACCCAGACACCCCATCCCTACCACCCTCCTCTCCTCCAGCAATTGTCAGTTTGTTTCCTGAGATGAAGAGTCTCTTATGGTTTATCTCCCTCTCTGGTTTTGTCTTGTCTCATTTTTCCTTCCCTTCCCCTATGATCCTGTGTCTTGCTTCTCAAAATCCTCCTATCAGTGAGATCCTGACTGATTTATTTTGCTCAGCATAATCCCCTCTAGTTCCATCCATGTCATTGCAAATGGCAAGATTTCATGTTTTTTGATGGCTGTGTAACCGTCCGTGACAAGTTACATAGCTTTAACCCAAGTGTTACCTCCTCCTTGGAGACCTGTAGCAAAAGTTCAGAAACATTGGGGAAAAAACTTGTCCCTGGATCACTTGGCCACCAGAACTTCAGTGCAGGTGTGGTGTGTGGGGTCCTAGCTGGGTTTTAGTTGAACGGGGAAGCATCCTCCATCGTTAGGTCAAGCAGCAGACCTGCCTAAGCAAACAGGTGATGTCAGAGTCCAGCCCAAGGCCCAGAAGTGTTGTGGAGGGAGGAAACAAAGGAGAGGAGAGGGGGGTACAGAAAAAAGGGTAGTAGTGTGTGTGGGTGGGTGGGGGGGAGATGGTGAGAGAAAGAAACAAGTGAGCCAAGCCCAGTGCTAGGAAAGGACAAGGCGGTCTCTACTCCCCGAGTCCCTGTCCCCATGCCAGTACCATCATTACCTAAGCCTACTTAGCGAGTTTTCTAAAACCCAGAGAAGCTTTGTGGGTCTGGCTCCCAGATCTTATGCAACCACTTGTTTTGGGAACAGCCTGGAAATTTCACAAGAAAGCTGAGTTCTCAAGAGATTGACAGTTTGACCAAAGGATCAAAGGTTTGGTGCAGTGGGGCTAATTTTCAGAAAGCCTTCCCAATTGTGAAGATTTTCCTTCTTGTTATGGCAGTTAAGACATGTGAAAATAGTAATTCGAGGCACTTAGAAGCAGCTTTCTTCTTTATTCACAATGTTTTATGAATGTCAGTCCTCTCCGAACTCATGAAAACAAAATAGGCGGCCGGGATGATTACCCCCGGACCACTGATAAAAGGAGAGGGAAGTACAGAAATATGCACTGGTTTGTTTGACTTACCAGAAATGGAAAGTCACGTGGTTGGGTTACAAGTATTATCGCCTTCAGATCAACAAAGTACATAAGCGGCACGGCTGGGGGGTCGGGGGAGGAAAGGGGGCTGTGTGATTAAGAGTGAGATGAGCGATAGTCAGATGGGTGGGGAATGAAATACCAAGTTATTTGAGATTCCGAGAGCTCCAGTAAGCCATGTAACAGGGTTTGGGAAGTCTGTGATGAACAGAAGCTCATATAGTCTGTTGCTGTTGAAAATGCATACAAAACGGGCATCCGGGCAGTTCAGTGGGTTGGGTCTCTGCCTTCGGCTCAGGTCATGATCTTGGGGTCCTGGGATCAAGCCCCGCATCGGGCTCCCTGCTCAGCAGAGAGCCTGCCTCCCTGCTCTCTCTCTCCCCCTGCCTCCCTGCCTGCTTGTGATCTGTCTGTCAAATAAATAAATAAAATATTTTAAAAAACGCATATGAAAACTCATAGCAGCCCTCTGAGCCTTTTGTTTGTTGAATTAACAGGAGATGATGTAGACAAACCAAGTACTGGTCAGCAGTCCCTAATAACCAGGAGATGTCTGCTATTTATTTGGAAGGTAAAGAATGGAATCAAAAACCCATTTCTCCCAGCATTTTATAAATCAGTTTGGCTGCTGAGCCTAACTCAGAATAGGGGACCTAAAGAAACTTTGCAGTTTCAACAGGCTTTCTGGTTCATTGTTCCTGCAGTTTGGGTCAGGCTTTACAACCATACCTGGGGCGTGTCAGTCCAGGAAGTCAAGGAATTGGTATGTGTTTTTATTATGCTTAAACCTACCTGGATTTAAAAGGCATTAAATGTCTTCTGATTTCTTTTCTTTCCTTCGGTTGTCCAAGAACACATGAGCTGGATGCTGTGACTGCAAACATTCACTCTCGGCGCTGATCACCTGGACATCTGTTTTCAACCCTCTGAAGATTCCCAAAGGTAAGCCTTCCCCTTGAAAGTCTTCAGAGCAGAATCTTTCAGCCTGTAAAGATCCCTGAGCCCAGGATTTCCTGCTTGGAGGACTTCTGGCCCCAGCCACCCAGTATACTTTTACCCATTGTTCGATTCTCCATGTAACAGCCAGATCCCCAGTTTCCTCTCGGGACTTGTAGATTACGTCATCTCCACCCAAACTGATGAAAGTGAAAAGTATAACTTACTTACAAAGAACTCTTTCTGGTGCCATCTATCTCCCTTCCGTCATAACTGAGGAAGCTCAGTCTTGCTGCACAGAGCACACCCTGAGTCACTCCTGAAGGGCTTCGATACCGAGAGAGCAGAACGGGACAGGCCGGGTCAGAGTCATCTAAATTCCTCTCGAAGGAACACTAGTGCTGATATCAGTTACCACTGCAGCTAAATTAAGATGGTTTTTCCAGAAGGAGTTAGCATTCAGCCACAGTAAATTTACAATGGAGACTTCCAAAAGTGACATGTGTTTCTCCTCACTTACTGCACTCATAATTTCAATCAGGAGGACACTGATTAACCCCAGAACACAGTTTCTGGGGGAATCTTACTTCCATTATCCTAATTTCATGAACTCAGAGAAAAAGGGAGAAGCTTATAATTTATTATGGCAAATTATGCAAAGCGAACCTCTGACGGCCTATATCTATAAAAAGATATGAGACTGACCATTATTTATTTTTTTTCTGGAAGGGTGGGGGAGTTCTGAATTCAGAGTTGCATGAACTGACTGCTTCTGGACTGCCTTATAGATACAGTCCATCCAAGTAGGAGAAAATGCTAAATATCAGGTTGAAATTTGTCAGCATGTTAAGACATTTATTTTAAAAGCATTTAAGAAGGAAATGTAGCCACAGTTCCTCAGAGGTCATACATAAGAAGGTGAGAAAACATAATGGTATCGCAAAGCCATGTAAAATTGAATGAATGAGCAAATTTCCTCACAGGTAAGTTCTGTCACAGTGTTTCTCCATCTTGAACAACCCATCTTTCCCCTGTCTCTAGCAGCACTGCTCTGGCCAGTCACCTCACTGAAATCCTCACTTTCTCCGCTGGACCTTTTCAAGCTTCTTTCTCATAGCTACCATGGTGGTTTAAAAAAAATGAAGTCGTGTTATCCCTGTTTATTTAAAAAGTCAAAATTCCCATTGCATGTTGAAAAAAATGCAGATTCTCTCAAATCTAATTTCTTATCATGTCCTTCTCCAATCATTATTCTCCACCTGTCTGTACCATAAAACGTCCCTGCTTCAGGGCCTTGGCACATCACAGGCGCACTGCCTGGAGTTCTCTTTCCCCCAGTGTTGACCAGACTATCTCCTTCTAGCCATCAGGGTTCAGTTCTAGCCGTCACATCAGAAGGAGCGCGCAGTTATATTTACTATCCCGTTTATCTTGTTCCATATTCTTCGTAATGCTCCCACTCTCTGGGATTGTCTTTGTTTACGTAGCTAATGCCTTTCTTCCCTACCGAGTGGCGACCCAAAGATCAGGAACCTGTTTGCTCTGTCCCCTGTTGTATTTCCAACACTTTGACATGTAGAAAGACAATGTGCAACCTGCTCAATGAAGACTCCAGATGACGTGGTAGTGGGGAGGCTTGTGATGAAGAGAGCACGAGGTCAGGGGTGGATGTATGTTGTAGCCAGATGGCATCAGGAATGGCCAAGGACCAGGTGGTAAAATTATGGGCAGCATGACCCTGTAGAACGAACATGAACTTGGGATCAGACCTGAGCTCAAATTCCAGCCTGGCACTTACTAGTTGTTGGACTTGGGTGAGGTACTTCCAACTTCAGTGAGGCTCATTTTCTCTACTGACGAGGAATAGGGCACAACCAGCACTTGCAAAGAACTATCCTACAGGGGCGCCTGGGTGACTCGGAGGGTTGGGCCTCTGCCTTCAGCTCAGGTCATGATCACAGGGTCCTGGGATCGAGTCCCGCATCGGGCTCTCTGCTCTGCGGGGAGCCTGCTTCCCCCCCCCCCCCCCCGCCTGCCTCTCTGCCTACTTGTGATCTTTGTCAAATAAATAAATAAAATCTTTTTTTAAAAAAAGAACTATCCTACAGTGTTGTGAAAATTAAATGACATAATGTGGGTGAAGTGGCTACGTCTGTGCCTTCTGTATACACAGGCTCTCAGTGAGTGCTAAGTTACTGTGATAGACCCTGTTAGTTACCTACCAGATAGCCTTATTTTCTTTTTCCTTGAGAATACAGCCCTAATTTCCTTTTTTTTAGATTTATTTATTTATTTTAGAGAGAGAGCGCACACGGGGTGGAGGGAGGGGCAGAGGGAGAGAGAGAATCTCAAGCAGACTCCATGCTAGCCCAATGAGGGGCTCGATCCCAGGACCCTGAGAGCCTGACCTGAGCTGAAACTAAGAGTCGGACGCTTTACTGAAAGAGCCACTAGGTGTCCCCAGGCTTAATTTTCTTTTCATAGTTGGAGTTGTTCTCCTTTTATTGCAAAGCTATATAATTGTCTTATATAACTGTCAATACGGATTTTACATATAAATGTCAGTAACTTTGCCTTTTACAATCTTCCTCAGACAACTTGCGTATCTTTGAAATCAAAGCCAGTATTCTTATCCTTCTTATTTTTCTGATCAATTTTTCCAAAATTTAAATTTTCTCTGGACAGAGGCCTAATTTTATTCAGGGTGGTAATGCCTAGGCCCAGGTGCTGAATCGTGTTAGATCTGAGATGATCCTAAGTAACTTGTCTTTCTCATTTTCACAGACTCCTTTGAAATTACAGGCGGTCATGTGACCTAGTAGTGGATGACGAGAGTCCGGGGAGGTTGGCGGTATGTGTGTGTTTGGGTGCATGTGGAGGGCGGAAGAGAGTTTCTGGGGACATTTTCTGCCTTCTGATACAAGGACAGACATGGTGGTATTGTGTATAAACCCTTCTTTCTGCCTTGAGTGTTGAAGGGATGGTCTGGGATGCGGGAGCCATCCTATAGCCTTGAGAGGAAAGCCTTTCCCTTTTTGAGCCACAGAACCAATGCCAGAAGTCACTTGCCTCCATTTTGTTAAATGAAAACAATAATCACATGTTCGCCTGAGCTACTGTTAAGCACCTGCTGTTGAAAGTGGTCCTGACTGATTCGGGGGTGGGGGGTGGGGTGGGGTGTGTGTGTGTGTGTTAGTCCTGACTGATTCAGGTGTGTGTGTGTTAGTCCTGATTCGTGTGTGTGTGCACACACGCCAGGCAAGTAGAACACTTGAAGGTCATGGTAAGAAGATTTGTTACTTGTACCCAAAGTTCGCTGGTTCGGTGTCATCTGGATGTTTGTGAAGTGTAAGTAGGGACCGGTTGTCGATTTCTTTAAAGTTACACTTTAAACATGGGAGAGGTTAAGAGTTTGGATTTTAAATTTCATTAATTAAATCTGATGCTCAGGGGAGCAGTCCTTCCAAGACGCTGGCTATATTTTATTGTGGAAAACAATAGCTTGTATATTTATCAAAAGCCAAGTTTGAGAAGAAATCTGTTTTTCATTTTCAATGTTAACCTCCTTTTATTTCCTTTTATAAAACAACATATATTCTGTTTATATTTTTTGGATATTTGAGTAAAGAACAAACAGTATTCACAAAAAGCTGCATTTCACAAAACCCTATTTTAGATTTTAAATATTTAAAATGTTTGTAAGAAAAATGGCTTCAGATAAAACTGACAGAAATTAAAAATGTTCCATTATACAATGCACTGTATCAAATAGACCATGCTATGTTGTTGGAGGCTAGAATTGTAAAATATCACTATTATAGGCGGTGGGTGTTATGGAGGGCATGTATTGCATGGAGCCCTCGGTGTGGTGCATAAACAATGAATTCTGGTACACTGAAAATAAATTAAAAAATTAAAAATTAAAAAATAACACTATTATAGTTTTAGGTACTGTAATTAACTAGCTGTTAATTTGCATAATAATGAGTAACATTTATATAGTGCTACTATGTGCCAGATATTGTCTGGGATCTTTGTAGTAACTCCTTTAGTCTTCTCATTAACTCTTTGAATTTGGTACTATGGTCATTCCCAGACATGGAATAATTTGCTCCAGTGAAGCAAATTTGAACCATAATCTGGCTCTAGATTACACACTCTTGCCCACTACACCCTGCTACCTTCCAAGTACTACTAATCCGTATATTTCGTATGAGGATGGTTATATTACTTGTTAACCTGGATGAGCCATGTTTCTTGACACATTTCCTCTTCGGCCCTTCATCTGAGTATGTAAAGACACTGTCTCGCTTATTAGCCTACATGCCTGGGGATCCAGGATTTGCCGCCCTCCCGTCCTCTGCTCTCCCAGTAAGCTGCCAGGTTCGGAGGTGGGTCACTGCTGCCACTGTGCACTCAACCAGTTAGAACAAAACTCCCTCCGAAGAAAAGCCAAAGCCAAATTCTCAGCCACCATAAGAAGGAAGGATCAGTTGCTATTTGGGGGCAAATTGGAAAGAATTGCACTAGCGATATTCGGCTTGTAAAAGTCTACCTCGAGTTCTGCCGTTTTTACCCATTTCTCAGCCTGGATTTCTGGGGTGTACATACCTTCCTTCATCTTCTGGGAGGCCCACACAGGTGTTGTCCTTCTATCTGTCATTGAGACTCAGGAAATGTGGGCACAGATGAGGACTACTGACCTGGGTTTTGCGGCTAGAACAGAAGTTCCAGAAAGAGGAGGAAAAATTGCCCCTGCAGTTGTCTGCATGTGGTCAGGCCAACTCTGGGTGGGGAAGGGGGTACGGGAAAAGCTAGAAGCAGAAGTAGTTAATGGAAGAGGGCAGAGCCTATGAGCATAAAATGTGCAAGAGGAACAGGAGACTGAGAAGAACGAGAAAGTCGGGGGGTCCGGTCTGGGCGATGGAATGAGTCTTTACAGAATGTGAGGGAAGAAAAAGTCTGTTCTCCCAGGCTCTCCCTTGCAGAAGCTGCAGATTTAAAGGAAGCTGCCCAGAACGGCCTCTCTGCTTGGATGCTCTTGAGACATCAAGGAAATCAACAATTAAGCCTAGGCCTGGCCACATCCTTTTTCTCCTGGCATTTACATCCTCTCTGCATTCTCCAAACCTTTGATATTACTCCTTAAGTTAATCACTCATTTTCTCTTTGCAGGGTCCCTTCCCTGCATCTGCCCCTCTCACCCCCATGAAGGGCTGCTGGGGGCTCCCCGTTCAGCAGCCGTCCTGGATCAGCCCATGCTGCTCAAAGCTGCTTTTCCGCTTATGGGGAAACCACAGGAAAGTTCCTAAAATGGCCGTCTCGGCTTGCTCCCCACGATTATGTTCTTTTTCTCTCCCTCTCACTTTCAGGTTTTCCTTTAGTTCTGTGTATGCAACTTAGCTACTGGGAGGAAGAGATGACTAGAGCTAGCTTTGGGGCAAAGTTGTAGAGGAGTTTCCGTGGAGCGGCTGCAGCCCCACAGCGCAGACGGACACTTGCCCCTCCTCATCTGTCAGTCATGGCGTCCCCACCACTCCTCTTAAATCTGGTCCCACTGAAGTTTCTAGTCACCCCCCAGTTCATGCCTCAAATGCAGAGCATTCGGGCCTTTTGTTAACGGATGCTTTTGAATCACATCTTTTTTCCTTTCATCCCCAAATCTTGGTCTCATGTACTCCTCTCTGATTTTTCCTTCTCATTCCCCCAACTGGTTCCCCTTCTTCTGCCTCGTCCTTACATTGTGTCACCCCTGGGCTTCTGGTTCTGCCATCCTCCACTTCTCCCTCACCTTCTTCCCTATACCGGTTCAGCTGGGTCCCCTCCAAAAAGACGTCTTCAAATCTTGACCCCCAGTGTCACAGAATGTGGCCTTCTTTGGAAGTAGCATCATCGCAGATGTAATTAGCTAAGTTATCCTAAGGTTGTAGGGAGGGAAGGTTGGTGCTGGGTCCAGTATGACCGGTGTTCGCATAAGAAAAGGAAATGTACTTATTTATTTAAAGACTTTATTTATTTATTTGAGAGACAGAGAGAGAGCACGAGTAGGGGGAAGGATAGAGGGAGGAGCAGATTCCCTGACGAGCAGGATTCAGTCCCGGGACCCTGGGATCATGACCAGAACCAAAGGCAGGTGCTTAACCGACCGAGCCACCCAGGCGCCCCAGGAAAAGGAAATTTAGACACAGCATATTCAGAGGGAAGGCGGCCACAGGAAGACAGAGGCAGGGATCAGAGTGATGCCGCCACTAGCCAAGGAACACCTGAGCAACCAGAACCTGGAAAAGGCCAGGAAGGCTCTGCTCCGAGAAGCTTCCAAGGGGTCATGGCCCTGCCAGCACTTTGATTCAGACATCCAGCCTCCAGGACTGTGACAACCCATTCTTGTTTAGCGTCACGGGCGGGTCCTTTGCTCCTGCAGCCCCATGACCGGCAGCCCTCCCCTCCCCAGCCACCCTACCTCTTCTCCTCCCTTCCCTTCGCTCTTTTCTTCCCTTTCCCTGATGACCGTCAGAGCTGCTCGCATGGCTCCCATGGCCGCATACACCCTGACAAATCCTGAACTCCCAAACCGAGTTCATCGCTTCCCACTTACCTTCTTCATCTGGGCGTCCTGCAGGCATTTGAAACTCAGCACCTTCAAAACAGGACTCAGACTTGCTCTTCTTTCTATGTTTTTGTGGCAGATTGTATTTTCCTAGGATGACTGCCACAGTGTGTCTCATTGTGACCTTGTGTCGTGACACAGTAAGTCCTCCTGTCCAGAGCTGAGGGTCTCTGTTCCCTCCCTGAACCGGGTGGACCTTTGTGACTACCTTGACCAGTGAAGGGACAGGGGACAGAGGAGACCTTATGCAATTTCAGAGCCAGGCCATAAAGATTGCCCATCATCCCTCCCTCCTGGAGTGGCTTTACTAGGTTTTGCTGTCCAATAAACTCTCGCTTAGCCTTCAAGACGGAGATGGCGCTGCTTTGAAGAACTGTCTTGAAGCATCCCCTTGTCTTAGCAGAATTACTCTTTTCCTCTTTGCTGAAAAAACCTTGCAATGCTTCTCTTCATCAGAATGATTCGTTTCTAGCGGTCTCTCCCCCTAAACTAAGGACTAATGCCAGGACTGCTAGATTCGGCACCAGGCACTCAGGATTTCAAGAGCAACAGGTATACTGCGGTCATGCCATTTCTTCAGTCATCCGTCTGTCCCCTCCTTTGCTTATTCCTCTGTCAAATTCTGCTTTCCGGTGGCACTCTGTTCGTGAGGAAAGAGTGAGGTGTAACCTTTCTAATTTGGCTTAGCGAGTTGGAAAACCGAAGTCATTGTCACTTGCCCGGAGAGCTCATAGGATACCTTGGGAACAACTTCAGTAATAAAAATAAAACACGTGTTTATGAAGCCAAACACTGTAACAGCCCCTTTGCCGTGTCACTACACTCAACCCTCACAAGAACACTGCAAGGTGGATTTTACTGTTGCGTAAGCTGATACTCAGATATTGAATAACTCGCCCAAGATTACGGTTAAGAAATAACATTGCCAGATTTGGATCTAAGTCTGTTTGGCTCTAAAGTTCCTTTTCCTCCCATAGTAGGTCATATTTTCTTCTTCATTTAGCGTCCGTGCTCACTCCTTGGCAATCACTGCATGGTTACCATCTCCAGACCACCCCGCTATGCAGCCACGGAAAGAGCCAGCGGGGGGCGGGGGGGACCTGCCACCCTGCAGCCTTCCCACCTGGCTTTCCAGATTCCCGTGCCCCCCACCCCCCCGCCGCTGTCTAGTGAGTTGTGCTTTGTTTCTCTTCCCTTCTCGGTTATTCTGAGCAATTCAGAAGGTGAATTTTCGTGAGGCGGCAGAGCGAGCAGTTTGATGAGTCAAGCGAACATGGGAAATTCTAATTCAAGACAGTCTTGCGTTCAGATAGGGCAGGCGGGAGGAAAGTCACGCGGAGGAAGGAGGGCCGTGGGTGTGCCGGTGGCATCTGTGTGTGGGTCTTTGTGTCCGTGTGGGCTTGAGGACGCCGGCACATGTGCTCTCTGCCGCGGAAGGCATCTGCCTGCGGCTGCCGTGGTTCTGGCTCGAGCGTTTTCGTTGTCTGCCCGCCCATGTGTTCCCAGGGCACATGTGGCTTCTGTGCGGGTGTGCCAGTGGCGTCTGTGTACGGGTTTCTCTGCGTGTGTGTGGGAGTGTGAAAGGAAGAACTTACTTCTAAATGGCTTTTCCAGATTTCCATCCGAGGCTCAAGACTCAAGATGGCAATGATGTCAGGAGCGTGAAAGAAATTTGCTATTGATACCTTAACTAGGAGGCACACAAGGGCCAGAAAATCGAGTCAATGATGTCCTATATCCCCTTTCTTTTTCTCTTTCCAGTCTTCAGAGAGTCTCTTCCCCATCTCCACTTCATCCCTTCTCTGTCCTGGTGAATTATTGTTCATTCTGCCTGAGCATCACCAAAAGGAATGATTATTTTGTGTGTCTTCTTAAAAAGGAGGGGAGGGCAGTGAGGTCTGGAGAAGACTGGCGGAAGGAATGTCTAGACAGAGGGCGCAGGAAGCCCGCGTCTCCCCTGCCATGTTGAATCATCACACGAGCTGCGTGCCAGGCGCTGTGTTATAACGCAGTCACACCCCTTCCGCAGTGTCCCCGAGCGGCAGGCTGACACTCGACAAGGACATACAAGGTAAAGAAACCGTTGGGATTACGATAAAACTTGAAACAAACCAATCAATGGGAGCAGCTGTGTGAATTGTGGGATATAAGTTTTATTTGTGCCATATCAAAGGAAAACTTGCAAAATATTTGACTCAGATGAAAAATTTAGAAAAAAAATAAAGAGAAAAAACTATGAAAACCATCTAATGCAAAGCTCCTATTAATACTTGAATCAGACTTTACTCACTAATCTCAGCTTTGGCTGGTGACTCTTCATCTAAAAATGAAAATTTCTTATTTTTACACTTCCATGAACTTTGGATAGCTAGAGGAGGTTCATTTGAGGGAGCGAGAGGACGGAAGAAAAAGGCAGAGGAGAGGAGGGATTCTATATGCCTGGGAGAGACTGACAGATTTTTATTTTTCTGTTGAACGACAACAGTACAATCAAGACACCAATGAGATGCTTCCTCTGAAACTGGGACTAGGGGATAAGGTTTGCCATCTGTAGGAGTAAGTCTGGAGACTGTCTGGAAGTATGTTCCTGAAGTGTCTGGGAACACAGACAACCCCAGTTAAGGTCACCTGGGTGTAATTTCAAGCAGGCAGTTCTGGAATGTGATTTTAATTTAGTGATTGGAACCCGGTTGTGTTGTACTCTCTCTGGTGAAAGAGTTGAGCGCACACGAGACAGTCGCGCCAGGACAAATGGGAAAGGGCGCTGCTGCTGGGCAGTCTGGAGAAGGGGAACTGGGAGACACAGACACGACCGGTGCAGGTGCCGTGGGCCAGCGATCTCTGCCCCGCCTCTAGCAGGCAGACGGAACATGCATATTCCCGATTGCTCTATTCTCTGCTCACTGAGTCACATTTGTGCTATGAACTACTCTGTTAGTGAGAAGGTGGTCCTGTGGCAGGGGAGGGCGCCTCATTCGAGACCCCGGAAGAAGCAGTTCCCAAGACACGTGGAGGAAGAGGCGGTCGATTGCATTGATCATCTTCAGTCCACCAGGAGTGTGAGAAGGCTGAGACAGGCTTCCCGGACTCATGGCGACGCAAAGACACTGACAAGCCCCTTCCAGCACTGGGTCACGGTGAGGCCGGTCAGTGGACAGGACGCTGGCTCTCCTCTGGCAATCACTGTGCCGCTAACTAGACTGAATGCTTAATACCGCTGGGTCGTTATCTGGAAACAACACGTACAGAACGGGATAGAGGTTATCAGTAAATGCGTACTTCCAATCGGTCTTCTTCCCTGACGCTGAAAAGGACAAGCTTGGCTTACATCAGGCTCTCTTCCCTACCACCCCCCCCACTCTGAAGCCTAGTCCTGATTTGCTTGAATCTTTTTTTGTTTTGTGACGCAGGATGGAGAGGAAAAGGGGGCGTGAAGGGGTCAGAAGGTGAGTATGTAAAGGAGACTCGTCGCAGTGTGTGTGAGGAGCGGACTGGGGAGAGAATACGGAACCTTGAAGGACTATGGATCAACTTCCTGGGGTTTGAGGGAACAAAGTTAAACACTTGTTATTCCAAAATTATTTGGGTTGGGTGGAATGGAATACATTCTTTTAACCTGTTTGGATCAAAACAACGGAGGCTTTAGGAAGATTCAACATAAATTCTGTTGCTTATTATTCTAAATTAGTCTCCTAGAGGTTTGGTCATTGATATTTTGATTGGCAAGCTCAGTGAACCCACCGTCTACTCTTGTTTAAGATGCCATGTGTTAGGGCGCCTGGGTGGTTCAATTGGTTGGACAGCTGCCTTCGGCTCAGGTCAGGATCCTGGAGTCCCAGGATCGAGTCCCGCCTCGGGCTCCCAGTTCCACAGGGAGTCTGCTTCTCCCTCCGACCTTCTCCTCCTCATGGTCTCTCTCACTCTCTCTCCTTCTCAGATAAATAGATAAAATCTTTAAAAAAATGCCATGTGTTAGACCAGATTGTGCCCTGACACTCCAGGCTATATGTCCAGCTGCTGACTGGTCATTTTCATCTGGATTTCCCTCCAGCATCTCCCACCCAAATAAGCTCATCGTTTTCAAGCTTGGTTCTCCTGGGTGTGTTTCTTCTTTCAGTGGATGGAACTATTTTGTGCTCAGGTTTCTAAACCAAACCCAAGAAGTCTATCTTGACTTCTTTCTCTGGTATCAATCTCCCAACTTGTCTATTTTAATTCATAACTATTTCCAAAATTTCCCTACTGCTTTCCATCCCACTGCCATGACTTTGGGTCAGACCACCATTTTCTCTCACTCGGATGAATGACATAGTTTCCCAACTGCTTTTCCTGTCTCTAGTCCTTCCCTAGCCCAGACCTCTAGATGAAAATCATGCCCCTGTTCAGCTGTGTTCCTCTCTGCACTCTGCTTTTCCTACATAGTTCTCTTCAATACTGGTTTGAAGATTCTTTCCCTCTGTCCCGCTTCCCACTTGCCTTTTTTCTCTCTCAAAAATAAAATAAATCTTAAAAAAAAAAAAAGCTGAACTCATAAAAATAGAATAGTGATTGCCAAGGGCTAAGGGTTGCGAGAAACAGGGAGATATTTATCAACAGGTAGAAACTCCCAGCTACAAGATGAGTAAGTCCTGGGGGGCTAAAATATAGCGTGGTGACTATTATTAACAGTAATGCATGATGTACTTTGAAAGTGTTTAAGAGAATTCTTAAATGTTATCAACACACACACACACACATATAGTAGTGACATAAGGGGTGGGGTGTTCACTAACTTTACTGTGGTAATCAATCTGCAATATCTCTGTATCAAATCAGGAAAAAAGTAAATAAATTCTAAGCTGAAAAAATTTGATCCTTAAATTCGAAGGTATTGCTCCGTACCATGTGGTTTTACCTACAAGATGTCTGCTTTTCTCCCTGGAGGCTCCCCCGCCCCACTCCCACCCAGGTTTCTTAGATACAACTGACGTACAACAGTGTGTAAATTGAAGGCGTACATAGCTTTAATTTGATACATGTGTATGTTGCAAAATGATCGGCACCACAGTGTTAGCTAAGAAAACCTCCAGGGTGCAAATTCCCTGGGTGCTTTTATGGTCTGCTTCTTTAATTTTTTAATGTTTTCAACAATTTTCCTAAGTGTGCTTCTTCTCTCATTTATATTACTAGGCATTTGGTGGAACCATCCATTTTGAATTTGCCTTTCAGTTTGGAAAATTATTCTTGCTTTGCTTTTCTGATTTATTTCTCTTCTCTCTCTATTCTCTTCTCTCAAAACTCATAATAGCTGGAGGTTAGATCTTCTGGATTCATCTCCTAAGTCTCTTATCTTTTCCTATGTTTCCCATTTCTTTTCCTTTTTACCCCAGGAGTAAAGGAGCTTCCAGGAAGCAAACTAGACCATATCTTTCTATCCTTCTGTTGAAGTTTTATTCTGGAAATTTGATTTCTAACTCAACTTGATCCTCCCTTACATCAGATGTCAGTGAAACTAGAGGCCCTGTTACAAGCCCGGACTCGCTTCCAAACTGCTCCTGCTGTGCATTTTCTACTTGGCTCCCTCCAGCTCTCCTGGCTTTCTCTCCAATTTACGGTCCTGTTTTTCACCTTCGCTTTTGGCACAAGAAGTTTCTGAACAATATTGTGTAAACTGCTATGAGACATCTCTAGACCTCATAGGGGCTTGGCACCATGTGGACTTCAGAGCCACGATCGGGCCCGTTTGCCGGGGGCTGATCCCAGCACGAAGACTCCCCTGTTATCAGGGCTGCCGCTTCTGTATTAAAGGGACTCCTCCTATCGGTGAAGAACCCTTTTGGATTCAAATCACCTCTCTTAACTTTTATTTTGCCATCGATACAAAATTTCTTGAATCACGTTTTGGCAAAATGATTGGGTACTTCTATTATGGGAGGTGCAAGCGGTAAGAAAAAGGAACAGAAAATTTCATGGCAGCTTTCTTCCTGCCCCGGGTACCCACGTAGGCCTACAGAGTGGGCAGTTGTTCACAACGCCCTGGACTCTGCCGGAGCAGGCTCTTGTCTCTGAGCACATGGCTGGGGCTTATCTGATTCCAGGCCAGATCCAAGCAGTTATAACGAAACAGGACACTCTCTGCTTTGAGGGGAGGGGACTGCACTTTGCGTTTGAGGCATATTTTTAGATGTGAAAACGGATTCAGGGAAGTCCAGCCAGAGGTTACACATCTAGTAAATGTCGTAGTTCTGTGCGTTCCTGCCTCTCTCCCTCTCCGTATCCTCTACGCTGCCCGAATTAACCTCCTTTCCCTTGCCCTTTCACAGCATTAGCATTAGAGGCTGGCGGGGAAGAGCCTGAGACCCACCGTCGGCCTCCACGGACTCGAATCCCTGCTCCATCACTCGGTGACCTCAGTCCACTTGGTGACTTGCTCTGTCACTGTGGCCTTAGAAAGGAGACCTTGCCCATCGAGACCCACTCTCCACCCTCCGCAACTGCTCTCTTCCCGAGTAGTCTGACCTCTGTGGACTGATCCGCGGGACCCTTGCTCTGGGGCTTCTGGCTGGTTTTAGCTGCACTGAAGCATGGGAAGAGAATGATGGTGCAGGACCGGTTCCTTTTTCCTTGGATTTCCATCAGGCTGGCTGCGTCCCTTTGCAAAAGGGGCTTCTGACTGATGGTCCTCCCCACCTGATCTCTTTCTGGCTTCTGGTGATCATTCCTTCCTGCCCCCGGCTTAGGGATGGCCATGGCCCCAACATTACCCATGTCGGGGTCTGTGTTTTCCCTTATGGGTTCCTTACACCCACCTCCACTTTGTCAGATAGTGCTTTTACTAAACCTCCTCCAGCTAACCTGTTTTTGAGCACTCCGTCTGTTTCCTGCTGGGACCCACAAATATATCTGAGACTCAATTTATGTTCATGCAAAATCAGTAGAAGAATTTGTTTGCCCCATAGACTTGCTGTGAGGATTAAGTGAGATATCAGACCCAAGACCTTACATCTCACATGCAGAAGGCACTTGGTAAGTCTTAGCTATTACTCAGTTGTAGCAATATCACTCAGTTTGGAGTAAGGTTAAAATCTGCCTTTCGCTGATTACACTTCCATGTTCTGTTTTCCTAATACTTATGTATGTTGGTTTTCTCCTACATTATCCTATTGTAGGAAATGTTTCTTTCTCACTTTCCTTTCTCTTGTAGCTCATGTTTTGCCTCTTAAATAAGTTTCTTAAAAGATAACTGGTAGGGGGGCTCCTGGGTGGCTCAGTGGGTTAAGCCTCTGCCTTCGGCTCAGGTCATGATCCCAGGGTCCTGGGATCGAGTCCCGCATCGGGCTCTCTGCTCAGCGGGGAGCCTGCTTCCTCCTCTCTCTCTCTGCCTGCCTCTCTGCCTACTTGTGATCTCTGTCTGTCAAATAAATAAATAGAATCTTAAAAAAAAAAAAAAAGATAACTGGTAGGTAGTGTAGGGGATCATTTATGAAAGGAACAGGCTGACAGAGATTACGGTTACAAATACAGGGAAGAGTTCCTATTGCTAATGCAACAGTCATGGCCAAAAAAATAAGAATGAAAATCAGTGTCTATGGAGGGCAGGTGCTCTGAAGCCTGCCTATAGGTTTCAACTCATAGCTTCGTGAATGAGTTCATGCGTCTCCATACATGGAGATAAGAACAGAAATCCCTTACAGACAGAAGAGATCCAAACCTGCGTAGGACGGTGACGTTCAGGCAGGCGTTAGCAGGACGAACTGGTTTTCACTTTCCTCAGCTTTAGGCTTATGAGTGGTCTTGACAGAAAGAGAACAGAGCAGAGAAGGTGCTCAGCAGAGGGCTTGGTCACGAGGACCTAAGACCATCAAGTTTTAGTCTTTGTTCATCCAAATGCAGGGCATTGCTTCGTACAAGCAAGAGCTGAAAAACATCTCGGGAGCAGATGTAAGAAAGCCCTCTTTCCTTCTGAGCAAAAGCTGTGGTTTCCACAGCGACCGCTGTCAGAAGCAGAGGACGCCGTGCCGCCAACGGAAACCAGACGCTCTGGTACAGGAAGCCGTGGACAGATACGAAGTATTTTCAGCTGAATGACCTTCAATTATCTCCCTTCATGCTGAGCCACGGTTTTCTGCCATAATCTTCCTTTGGGTACCTAGAGAAGAGAACAACAAAGGGGCTCCATCGGGGAGTGATTTATGGAGGACGCATACAAGGGTCATCTGTGGCGTGTGAGAAAGGGAGGGAGGAAGACCCAGAGTGAGAGTACGACTGTGTGAGAGAGATGGAGAATTCATTCAAGATCAAAAATAAAAACACAAGAAATACGGTTTTGTGGGTAGAGTCCTGGCTAGGAACCAGGAGTCCCAGTTCATATGGGACCCATTCAAAATACATTTATTATGGATCCAATCTCTTAGCCTCACTTTGCTACGATTCCCCCACCACGGCAAAATGGGGTTAGTCTTTGTAGATTTCCTAATTCCAGGGGTGCTGTGAGAGGGATAGTAAGATGATCCATTTTTCTTCACATTAGCTCTAATATCCTGGTGTTCCCTCCCTTATCTCCCGGACTATCCTCGGCCTGTGGTTAAACATCTCAAAAGTGCCGAGACTGCATAATCCTTTCTCTTCTCCCCAACTGGAACCGGTTCTTAACCAACTTCCCTTTACCAAACCACTTTTTTTCGTCTTAATGACCTTATTTTGATAACTGTTATGTGTCTTTTTAAAGAAAGGGAGGGGTAGTGTGGTGGCAGAGATTTTTTCATAGTAAGAAAACTGTTTATTGAAAATATAAACTTTTAGGGGAGATTCACTTGTAAGACTCATTCCATCTCTTTCACTGGGTTTTACTAAATTTTTCTCAAAATCTTACATATCTTCTCGAACTCGGACTTTTCATTGACAAAGTTAAATTTACCTTGTTTCTTCTTTCTTGGCTCTCCTCAATTCTGCCTCCTGTCTCTTTCCTTCCACTAAAAACCAATTTCTCTTTTTTGAATCTATTTCTGTTAACAGACCCACAGTTTTTTCTAGAAATCGGGTTTAGTAGAGGCTCCTCCTTTCCCGTATTAAGTTTACTGATTCTGGTACAATAACCAACAAGAAATCAGATATTTATTTTTAGGTCCTTGATTGAGGCCTAAAACTGAGAGGAGCTCTGGGATGAATAACGAAGACCAGATCCCAAACAACGACTTTTTACCTTCTCAACAAATATCTATCAATGTTCTCTTCTGACTCCTAGACAATAATTTTTCCCTTGTGGATATTTCCTAAAAATACATAAACATGCGATTATTTCTTCCGTCTTAAAAACTACTCCCTCAAACAAAAATAGAAACAAACAAAACCACCCAAACAGAAATGACTGTACTCGTTTCCCAGGGCCACCATAGCAAAATGCCACAGACTGGGTGGTTTAAGCAACAGAACTTTATTTTCTCACAATTCTGGAGTCTAGAAGCCTGAGGTCAGGGAGTCGACAGGTTTGGTTTCTCCTGAGGTCTGTCGTCTTGGCTTGCAGACGGCTTCCTGCTCACTGTGGTCCTTCCATACATCATCTCCCTAGTGTCTCCCTGTGTCCTAATCTCTTCATCTTGTAAGGACACTAGTTATGTTGGATTAGGGCCCATCCTAATAGCCTGATTTTAACTTAATTATGTCTTTAAGGCCCCTATCTCCAAGGATAGTCATTTTCTGAGATACCGGGTTTAGGGCTTCAATATACAAATTTGGGGTAAAACAAAATTCAGGCTATAACCCAAACTAACCATAAGAAACACTAAAGACTCTCTTTTTACCCCACTTCCCTCCCTTACAACCACCTCATTATCCATTCTGCTTTAGAGAAAACCTTCTTTTTTAATTAATTTATTTTTTTAATAGATTTTATTTATTTGACAGACAGAGATCACGAGTAGGCGGAGAGGCAGGCAGAGAGAGAGGGGGAAGCAGGCTCCCTGCTGAGCAGAGAGCCCGAGGTGGGGCTCCATCCCAGGACCCCAGGACCACGACCCAAGCTGAAGGCAGAGGCTTTAACCCACTGAGCCACCCAGGCGCCCCTAGAGAAAACCTTCTTGAAAGAGTTACATATGCTTTCTGTGTCCTGCTTTCTCCTCCCATTCTCTCTTAACCCCACACCATTCAACTTTTTGCGTCCACCAGCCCACCAAAGCCATTGCAGTCAGGGTCCCTAACAACCTGGTAAGAATCCAGTGGCCACTCTCAGTGCTCATTTCACCTGAGAAAGCAGCAGACTCTGACACAGTCGACCCTCTTCCTTGATACTCTACTCATTGGCTTCCAGAACACCACACTCTCTGTTTTCCTCCTGTCTTCCTGATTATGCTGTCTCAGTCTCTTTTCCTGGTTCCTCTTCTTCCAGAACTTTTAGTTTGTAACAACCCAGACTCTCCTCTCTATCGACATTCATTCCCTTGGTGAACTTGCCCAGTTTCATACTTTTTTAAAAAAGATTTTATTTATTTATTTGACAGAGAGGGAGATCACAAGTAGGCAGAGAGGTGGGCGGGAAGGGGGGGAGCAGGCTCCCTGCTGAGCAGAGAGCCTGATGTGGGGCTTGATCCCAGGATCCTGAGGTCATGACCTGAGCGAAAGGCAGAGGCTTAACCCACTGAGCCCCCCAGGGACCCCCAGTTTCATACTTTTAAACACCATCAATATACTAGACTCCCAAATTTATATCTCTAGCCTTCACTACTGAATTTCAGATGCCTGTGTATCATTTCCATATGTACATAATACATACAAAATTGAATTCCTGATAACTCTCCCCAAACCTGCCCCATCTGTTATCTTTTCACCTCAAATTTTGGCAGTTCTTTCTGTTTGCTTAGATCAACAATATTCAGAAATTCTTGACTCATCTCTCATTCCGTGTTTTACTCACCATGAAATCCTATTGGCTCCACTATCAAAATGTATTTAGAATCAAATCACTTCTCACTACTTCTATTACCACTAGTCTGTGCCAAGACATGATCTTTCTTTACTTGGATTACTGTAATTGCCCCCCAGAATGTTCTCCCTGAGGCCACGTTTCACTCCCTAATGTAAGGCAGCCAGAGCGATGCTCTGGAAATGCAGTCTGATCGTGCCGGTGCTAGAGCTAGACTCCTCCAGTGGCTGCCCACGTCGTTCATTGGAAAGACCAGCCTTTGCCATGGCCCAGAAGCCCTTCGTGATCCGCCCTCTCTTCCATCTTTAATGTCATCTTCCAGTATTCCTTCCTCACTGTGTTCCCGTCATGCTGGTCTCACTGTGTCTAGCACACAGCGCACACATTCCTGCCTCAAGGCCCCTGAGCTCGTGGTTTCACCTGGGGCGTTCTCCCAGATGCCCACACGGAGAACTCACTCTTCTCACTCAAGCCTTGGCTCAAGTTACACCTTTTCGACAGGACCTGCCCAACCACCTTTTTAAGACTGTCCACTTCCTCAAGCTCATCTCCACTCTCTGACTCTGTTCTGTTTTTTAATCTACTTAATCTATTCATATACTTATCACCTTCTGAGGTACTATATAATTTGCTCAATTATTATGTTTAATATTTCCATCTATCATAATGTCAACTCCAGAAGGGTCGAATTTTTTTTTTTTTTAGTCTGTTTACAGAGCTATCCCAAGCCCTTAGTCTAGGTCCTGGCAAATAGTAGTTATGTGATAAACACATGCTAAATGAAGAAATGAGTGACTTGAGGAAAAGGGTCTCAGAAGAGGAGATCCTTTCAGCAGAGTTCCTTCTATTACTACGTTCTGTGTAAATAACTTGGTGGATCAAGAAAGACCCTCATGGGCCCTTTAAGACCTGGAAAGACCATCATGAAGATGGAGCTTTCTAGGAAAGGTTGGAATCACCTGAGCCGCAAGCCAATGTGTCTGAAATCTCTCCTCAGATTAACTCTCAGCGGAAGGGACCTCAGTCCTGAAGTCCACCTCACATTCTCTGACACCTTCCTTTACTCGCACATCTTCCATCTGTCATGAGACCCTATATGTGACTCAACCACAAAAGCCTTTGGTCATCTTGATCTTGCTACGGTCATCCATGTGTCATTCCCCACCTCAGTTTCAATCATACTGACGTCTCATTCAGGTCTTTGTTGACTCATTTTGCCACACTAATTAAAACAGGCCGTGATGTCTGTCACATTTAATAACCCTACATTCTGGAAGTCACCTCCTTCTTGAAAATATTTATTTAGATCTGTGCTGTTTACAACAACATCCAAATTTATCTCCCAACCCCATTCTTCTTTACCTTACTCTTGCGTTGTTTTAGATTCAACTTCTGAAAATAAAGCTCTGATCTCATGAGACCTTGATTAGCTCCCCAAAACTGTCGAATAAATTCCAAACCCCTTCACTTAGGATTCGGGGCTATATCTTTAATCCACCTACAGTGCAGCCATCAGCCTCATTTCTCGTCGCGTCTCTCCGTGTACCTCAGACTTCAGGCAGAACGGACCACTTCATCCTCACTAAACAGATCTAGGAGCTCCCTTGCTTCCCTGCCTTTTCCTACTGGCAATTCCACTTAAGATGTTCGTTATGCCTTTTCTTCCTCTTGACTTCCTTCTATCTCAGGCTGAGTGTACACATCATCCCCTGCATAAGATTGTAAAATGACTCTGAAGCATCCTTCCATGAGGAGATATTTCCTTTCACCAAACTCCAAGCACACTTTACCTGAGTCTGTCGTCCTCTACGACCACTTCTGCCGTCGCATTTGTACATGCAGCCGCCCTTGCTTTCTCCCCACCCCGCTGCCTCTACATCGGGAGCCCTCCCTCACCGGCCTGGATTTTATCTGCCTTGGTGTCCTCTGCAGTTCTTAGCTCCACACCTGGCCCCTCAGACATGCACACCGATGAGTCCATTGAGTAGATGTTGAACAAGTCTCTGGTCTTCTCCTCGGGCTATAACTCCACGCCGACTCCTTACTCCCTTCACTCTGGCAACTCCCTGCTCTTCTGCCATCCGCGTTATTTCCTTCTCCAGTACGTGTTGGCTCCGACCTCCCATTAGATCTCATGCTTTAAGGTATTCAACAAAAAAATGTATGCCAGTTGTTGAAGGCTTCAAATTATGATTTCTTCATGTGTACACTCACTCAATCGGCTCGTGTATTTTTTAATGCAGAAATACATATTCTGTCTATAGCTCTTACCTCTTTGTCTTGTGTGTTATACAGTTTCAAAGCACATTCATATTTATTTTCTCATGCAACTGTGAAGGTCTAAATAGAAGTTTTTAAAAGAATAAAGTGTGTTTTGATATTTTTGGAGACCAGAAGTACTAAAAACCAAACATTGCGGATGATGCGGGATGGTCCTATCTTCAAACATCCTCTCCCGGCGTGAGAACCCGTGTCCAGGTTTGGCTGCAGATGTAATGGTCGGTATGGTAAACATTGCCTCTGCTTTCATCCTTTCTTGTTCTTGGCACTTGGGATCCTGAGTGAGAGGAGGAGAGGTTTCACATCACAAGAAAGTGAAACAGAACAGTAATTGACTTTACTGACATATGGTCATTTTGGTAGCATCGTCTTCCCATGTGAAGAAAAGTAAAAACAGAATTGACAAACCGACTAACATTTATTGAGGACCTCCACTGTATTGGACATGAACTAGATGAGAAAGACCTTGAGGGAAGGCACAGAGACTGATTCATCTTCATGATCGCTTTCTGCGTCCAATGTTGCCAAGTTCAATTTACTCATTAAGAAATGTGTGATCACTTTGCTATGTACCAGGCAGATTGCTAGACACTGAGTAAATAATGATGAATATGTCTGGTATCTGATTTCAAGGAACTTACGATAAAGAAGGGGAAACAGAGGGAAAAAAAAAAACAGAAAAAACCCTGCTACAATATAGTATGACAGGTTCTGTGCCAGGCATTTCTTCGGGATATAATAGAAGCACCTAGAATGCTTAGTCCCAGTATCATTGTCCTTTGGAAGCTTTTCCGAGGTCTTAAAAAGCATTGGTCGGAACTCAGTTGTGATGTTTAATCACAATACAAGGCCAAATGTAGTAAAATGGCCAGTGAATGGGAGAGTCAGTGAGTGTCGAAGGGGTTTGTAGGGAGATTAATTTGGGGTGGGTGGTTTATGGGGGCTGGGACTGAATGTCCAAACCCATCCTGGCTGATGATCCCCCCAAATTTTATTGAGATAAAATTCTTGGTTTGATGACCTATAAGAACAGAGTCAGCTGATACAGAAGAACATTCTCACTTTAGAGTTAAGGCTTGGAGAACTGCTTGGATTAATTTAGGGCTATGTGACATTCTGACCCTCTGCACAGAGATTATACTGACATCCTGCGCAGCTACGAACTTTCCCTTGCTACTCTTTGTGGGACCTTAGAAAATAAATCCTAAGTGAGTGTGACAAGAAAGTTTGTAAAATGATCTGCCTGTGTTTATTAAAAGGTAGTGAAGTCTCTCTAACCCAAAGATGAGTTCTTTACATCTGGGAAAGAGAGAGTTGGATCCTGTTCTGCTTCATCCATCATAAGCTTCTAGCTGCGGTCCAGCAGTGGAATATTTATTACAAGCAGTGATGGAAGAGGCAAGAAGAGCCCAGTTTGATTTTCCAGATCTAAGGCTGTGTTTTGAGCCACCCCTTTAAAAAATGCTTTGACTTCGACACCGAGCCACCTTGATTTGGAGCTGTCACCACCGAGAGAGAACATGTCTGGAACACTTGCAGTGTCATTTCTGGGTAGTCTGTCCTGTACGGCTTGTTGCGCCTTATTAAAGAGAGACGAGTGAATCCTGTGTGGGACTGGGGACTCTATGAAACCATTAGTGCTGTCATAGCAGGCAGAAAGGAGACCACCAGGCAGAACAGAAGACCACCCAGCACAAAACATGAGCTCCCATTAGCAACGTCATCGAGATTATGGGCTCGTGACATTTGCATTTCAGAATGTTGAGCCACCAAGCACGCTGTAGGATAATTACTGCTTTGTGATGATATTTAGCAACTCTCACAATGTGGACCACCAATTCTGGTTTGGGTTTATTCTTTTTATTAGCAACATCTGAGAATGTCTGTGGTAGAGACATTGGTAAATTTTGCCTGTCCTGTGGCCAAAGGAATGAAAGGAAGAACGACTTTGTTAATATGGAAGAGTTCAGCAACAAAAAGCCCATGACACATGTCTGAGAGGCTCCACTGAGGGCTCTTTAGCTTTTTTTCCCCAAACAAAGCATACCAAGAGATTTACTACTGCTTCTTCAAGTCCAGTCAATGTACAAATGGCCTTGTACTGATTTCAGAGTTTCGGTGGGATCTTTTATCCAACCAAGTTTTCTGGTCACTATTTTTATTTCAGACATACCCAGCTGTTTCTTGGTTTAAAAAAAAAAAGAAACTGAAACAAAATAAAACACTTTTTTTTTTTTTCCTAGAGGAAGTCAATGTGGTTGTTCAAGATCAGTTATTTCTTTGTCAAGGAAAATCAGTACAATTTCTCTTCTTTCCTCCCTTTCTGCCTAGATACTTCCTTACCTTTATTTAATTCTATCGTACCCCTCATATGGACTGTCTTGGTCAGATTTTAAAATCCGAATTTGCCAATACTGATCCCGTCTGATTTGCTTATTTTCTGATGACAATTTTGTTTAACTTTTTTTAAATTGTTGGTACATTCTTCTTTTGTATTCTCCTTTACTAAGCTGACATTCTGTGGAAGGCTACTTATAGTTTTCCCTAGATATTTACAGTCCCTTACCCAACTCAATGTCATTCTCAGCTTTATGATTTTAAACCTTTTAAATTCAACTTCTTCCCAAGAAAGTTTCCATTTTCTTTGAGCATTTTGGATTCAAAGAAAATGGATAACTCATCCTTGAATCAATTACTCAACATCTTAGTGTTTCTATTGGGACTTACCTAGCTTGAAGATCTTGCCGTGAAATTGATTTGACATGTTATTGTCAATATTCATAAAATTGACCATCAGTGGAAGTAACAAAGAAGTACCTCGACACTGTTATAGAGAGAGGTTAAATTTTATATCTACTGCATAAGTCTCTTGACTCAAACCCTTTGGCAATAATCAGTCAAAATTGAGCTATCTTCTGTTGAAACCAATCTCTAGAGCAGTGTTAACAGTAGAACTGGGAATTTTAACCATTGCAGTCTGTTGCTTGAAGAAGCAACAGTCCTGTCTCTGGCAAGATTCTGATTCAATTAGCATTTATTCAGAGGGGATACGTCTTCCAGTCTTTCCAACTTAGCAAGAGTGGAGTATGTAGGCATCCTACACAATGCAGAGCTATAAATATTTGATGAACAAATGGCGGGACATTAACATAACTCAAGAAAGCTGTAGCCAAAAAAGGTGGGGGAGGGCAAGATTGTAAAAGACATAGATCTTGAAGAAAATCGTCACGAAGCTCAGGGACTTGACAGCTCAGATTTCTGTTTCACCTCTGCATCTGCATAGCTTGTTTCTGAACTCACTGTACATGCCACGGTTTCCAGTAACTTATCCCCAATTGAATTCTATCCTGGAATGTTGAGGTTTCCAAGTACTAAATAATTTACCAGTTCTGGAATGAGCCTCCAGATTTCCCAGCAATCTACCCAAGTCTCTCCTGACCGTCATCTCACCGGTATTATAAGAAATTCTGAGTTTCTCAAATTGGTAGAGAAACTCTTTGGGTTTACTTATGTGAGTTCGTCTTCCTTGTCGCCCAGGACATTTCTCTACTTTCCCATGCCCTGCATCATTCTCTGATCCCTGGGGGCTGATCTATCCATTTCCTGTGGGGTAGACACTTAGCCCAAACGTCTGTGATTGTGAAGACTCCCCCTAGGTTCTAGGAAGGCGGGCGGAGGTCGTCGTCAGTGCCTGGTGCACACAGTTTGTGTCTCAGGAGAAGAATCATAGACAACAATTAACTCAGCATTTGTCAAAAACACTGGCACATCGACATGTCTTAGCTCCCCAAAGATTCGCCTTTTGCTTTGCTAACCTCAGGATACTGGCCAGCCACATGCAACTGCTGCCAAGCCCGGCCGGCTCATGGGCTGCTGCACTTGACTATCTGGAAATCATTCTTCCACTCACTTGGGAGGTTCTGGGGCCTCTTTATTTCCTCAGAAACAAGGCCCACCCCAATGATTCCAAGAGCGCAGTGCAGCACAGTCTCCGCCGGCAGACAAGCTGTGAAAGTTGGAAGTGTGCAGCCCCGGTCCTTCCCCGTCCAGGGCGGGACATTCTTGTCCCAACCACAGAGGTTTACAGCCTCCCAAGACCTTTCTCAGGCGAGGCAATAGGGCCCAGCGTCAGGTTTAGTCAAGATGAACGATTAGGACAATCTGTAGCTACCGGGAAGGAGGTTCCCGGCTGAGTACCAGCAGTGACCCCCGGAGGTGAGGTGAGGGTTTGCCTTTTTTCCATCTGTTGTCGGGAACAACGGATAGAAGGAGAGGGCCCTGGTTTGCCTCTCAAGGGCTCAGCGCCATTTCTCAGCACTGCCGAGGGTGCCCCGGCTGGAGGAGGAGGCTTCCTTTCGTTTCCCTTCCTCGGTGGGCTGGCCACAAGGAGAAGGGAAATAGGAGGGAGATCGCCTCAGTGTTGAGGTCCTTTCCAGGTCGCGCGTGAGCATTTCCCCTTCACCCGCGGTACTGCGCCAAGATGTCTATCAGCCGGACACCGGCGTGACAACAAATTCCACCTATCACACGGACTTTCCTTCTGATCTCAGATCGAAATGGCCGTTCTTCATCAGATATAATAAACATATGAAAACATGATCGATAAAAAACAGAAGTTGAGTGAAAAAAAACCGTACACTCTATTGTTCTGTTCTTTCTCCTTTCATTGCCTCCTTTCCAGACTCTTCATCAGAAGCAGACTTCAGCAACAGGCTTTCTGGTTTACGTATCTAACGACATCACTTTCTCGCTGTCCCGTCTCCGATGGCCTGCCACCCTCTGCGGCAGGTAGTTCACGGTCTTCAGCGTGCTGCCGCACTCGAGGACCCGAGCCTTGCCGAGTCATCCCAGCTCCCCAAATCGTTACGCACTTTCGAGGCCTGTCTCACAGGCCGCCTTCCTGACCCGGAACCCCTCCTTCCTCAGGTCTGCTTTGGAGCCGTGACTTCAGAGTGCAGCTTGAACACCACCTCCGTGCATGAGCCCTCGCCAGCCCTCCCTTCCCCGCTGGCGGGGTCACGCCTGCGGTCTTCGCTCGGTGGAGTCATGTATGTGCTTCTTTGTAACATGCCGCAACATCGTTTCGTCGCTGTTATTTCTGCTGCTTGCCTCGTTCCCTCGCACATCTTCCCCAGGAGCCCGTGGGTTCCTTTGGAGCAGGAGTTCTACACGACTGTCACATCCCCTCCCAGGCGTCCTAAATGCCCACCATCGTGGGCTCATTACACTGTTGCAGAATGAATGGAGGGAAATTGAAAAGATAAACAAGTAAACTGTAAATGTATACATACGTGTGTGTACATGTATGTAATCCATTTCATAAATTCGTATACCTTAAAAATGCTTTCTCCTCCTTTTTCGTACCCTGCAGAAATAGTAGGCTCCTTCTTCTTGCCCCCTTCTCCTTGTCCTTATTTCTCCACTTCATCTCCTTGGAGAAGATACATTACATTACACACATTACATCCATATGGCTGCGTTGTTCTGTCAGAGCTCCAAAGACCTCAGGGACTGCCTAGCCGCCCTCTCTCCTGGCTGCTGCTCTCACTGGGGCTCATGGTCCCTTTGGGTCTGGGGTAGAAGTCATGTCCCTCTAGGGCCAGCTCATGGGTTATTCCAGCCTCCATCTCAGTAAATCTCTCTTCCTTAAATGTCCTTGCCCTGCTGACCATGCTCCTGCCCACCTGTGCTGTGGCTGGTGCGGGGCCCAGATGCCTGACTTACCGCTCACCAATCCTGTAATGTATTAACTAAGAATATTAATTTCTTCCTCTTACTCACATCTCGCTGACAACAATGGGAGTCAGGAGCCGACGTCTTGAACAGACTTGGTGATCGGGGAGAAAGCGCCTGCCCTCAAGTCAAATTTGCATCTTCAATCTCTGTTTCCTGGTCCACGTCTGTTTCCCATTCCGCGGGCAAACATTTACTGAGCACGGCTTGCTCCTCATTCTTATCTTCGATTTGAGATCTTATCTTTCCCCTTTTCGTGGGAAAATTCTTAGACAATAAATCAGAGACCATCGATTCCTGGCTGTGTAAAGTGCCAGACCCTAGTTTCCTTATTTACGACATGGGAAGGGCGGCCTCCCCCTGCACCAAGCTGCGGAGTGAATCAATAAAGCAGTTTCGGGAGTAACTTATGACAGTCCTATTTACTGCTCCTTGTATGGTTTCTGCTCTTTTCATGTTCTTAAACTGTCCGCCTCTTTCCTCCATAGTGCATCTTTCTTAACATTTTTTTCTTCCTGCTTTTTAAGTTTCCTTCTCTTTCCGTAATTCTTTCCATGCCCCTCTTCTGCGCGTGCCATTCTTTCATGGATGTCTTCAAAATGCTTCTTGGTAAACATCTTAAAGGATGAATTTTTTCCCCCTTTGGAAAAAAACATGCCAATTCAGGGGAAATTTAAACACATGCCTGGGATAAAACAGATGTATAATTTACCTTTCAGAGAATTGTGATTTTTGAGAATAAAGTCCATAATGACCAGCAGGAATCTCCTAGGGTTCAACTGGTCAGAGTCTGAGTGTTCTCTTCTCCTCATGCCGCTCTTATAATTAATGGTCTCATAACATGGCTCAAGTGTTGTCTTTTTCCTGTTTCTACTTATTCTTGGTTCTTCTTAATTTTATTTGCTTAATGATTTATTTGTTCAATTTTGAACGCCAGACATTCGCGTGGTGCTGTGTTTCGATGAAAGGCATGGTTCTCCCTCCCTGGGAGCAAGCAGTCACATGGGGGTAAAAAGGAACATAACTGGAGGAGCATCTGGTAATTACAACCCATATTAGGGAGAACACATGACTGGGTTTTGGTCTGATTTGTCCCCTGATGTATTCACAGCATCAAAAAGCAGTACCTTGGACATAGTAGGTGCTCAATAAATATCTATTGAATTTATGACTATATTTTGATTTAAAAAATGTTGAACAGGAGTTAGTCGGTTAGAGGGAATGGAGTGAAGGGTTGGGACAAGCAAAAGGAACAGCATACACATATTTACAATCCCTTTCCCAACTAGATATAATTCTCAGCTTTATGAGAATAGAATAGAAATAATAGGCTTCTATTATTAGAATAGAATAGGAATAGAAAGCATAATAACTATGGGAAACTGAAGTTTCTGTTTGGCAAAGGCTTAGAGTGGGGGATGGGTAAGATGAGAGTTGATCCGATAAATCAAGGGAACCCTTAATAATGACCACCAGTACTAGTACCTTGCACGGGTCAGGACCCTTACATACATTATCCTAAAACCTTAAAGCAAGACTATGAGAAAGATTATTATTCAGACTTCTTTGTTCATTTCAACCTGATTTCCCCCAAACACAAATGGCGATGTTACCTGAGAATCGTGGCCATACACTCCCCTGATGACAGACAGGATGATGAGGCCCCCGGACTTGAATTCAGCTGCCTCGGGAAAGAAGCGTTCAGGGTTAGGAGTGTTCTTTCAGCTGCTTTCAGAGTCTCCTTCTTTGGGAATAAATTTGAGAAGGCCCTAGACAATAAAGGATCTCGAGGTTTCAATTGTGGTGCAGTGTTCATGGAGCAGTTGGATGCCAAATTTCAGTAAAATGTGGAGTAAGTAGACCAGGGGAAGTTGACCTGGAGCACAGTTCTACCGAGAACAAAGAACCCTGGGAAAACAGTCTGTTCTGCGGCTACCCCATCAAAAGGTGTGAGTTTTGGAGTGGGCTGGACCAAAACAGCAGAAATCATGGCTATTTTAAATTCTAAAAAGTTTCAAGTTAGTGGTTGGAAATTTACACTAGGGTTTAGCAGTAAGAGGTTCCAAGAATGCTAGACTTTTTGTGTTGGAAAGGATCTGACAACTCCTGTAGTCTGACTTCCTTGTTTTATAGCCGTGGAACCGGAGGTCAGAGACGGTCTGTATCTCCCAGCTGTGCATGGAGGTCTGCGTCCTCTCCGTGGCACCGCATTATCTCCCGATAATTTTTAGGTGCTCCTTTTCTTCTATGAAATGCTCCCTTTAATAATAGGGTACACAGAATTGTATCACTGTTGTTTAATGGGCTGCTTGCCAGTCACTTAAAAGAAAATTAGTTCATAGTTCCTTTAAGGATGTGGAAAAATTCCATGGAGGAAGAAGCAAACTCAGCACAATATTCTTCCGTATTGGCATTATTGCCATTTCGGTTATTTTTATTTAATAATTCATACAATTCTTTTCATCTAAGGAGCTCCAAATACTTTGTCCACATATGTGCCTTAATCGTTCTGCAACATGTAGCAAGTATTATTAATACAATATTAGTTTAAGAAACCAAGGTCAGGTAGAGTGAGTTACTGGCTTACCTTCGGGTCCTGTAGGAATCACAACCAGAATTGAGTTCTGAAGAATTCTGACTAATGTCCAAGGTCACTCTTACCTAGGACTTCTGCTTGGAGGGTCTGTGTGCAATGGAAAGGCAGACTATAAGGGCCTCAAAGAGTGCCCAGAGAATCCCTGAAAAGCTTTGCAATCATCCCTCCGTAATTAAAGACTGAGCTTTTTTACAAGAGAACGTCATGAAACGACTGCTGCGGTGCGTGATATGGTGCTTTTCTCCGTCATCACTGACAGCAAAGCTTTAACGGGACCAATGAACAAGTAAGAACTCCAGGGTGATGGAAACTGATATGGGAGCATCTGGTATGGCGACTGGCAGAGGGGGTGCTCATTAAATGTTTATTGATGGAAAGAAGGAAAGGGAAGGAGGGAGGCTGGGAAGGGGGAAGGGCTTTTGAAACAGCTTTCGAAACAGAAAATGGACCCAAATTTCAAGTGGCTTAAGTATCCCAAGTATCCCAAAGAGAATATAGATGCAGTATTGGGGCCTCTTCAAAATATTCTATTTGCAGAATTTGTGACTAACCTTGGAGTGAAGTTTTGACTTTCATCTCAAGGAATACTTGAAAAATTTTGTTGAAGTCTCTTGTCATGTATTTGCATAACTGAAGTAACTTGGCCTTTTGACCAAAACTATTGCATAAGAAATCATTTTGTATGTAAATGTGAAAACAAAATGTGAGCGGAGTGCGTGGAGCTTCGGAAAGGAGACTCTTCTCAAAAGAGAAATCTCTGTTGGCAAATCCTTTTTGTTATAAAAATTATTGAACTTAAGGGTAACATGTTCTATAAACCTTCGGTAAAAGTATTCTGTAATTGTGAAACTCATAGCACATCATCTTTGAGGAACTAGGGTTTTGTTAAGATATTTTATTAATTTTTAAAGTTTAAAAACATATGTACTGGAGACAACGACAGAGGATAGAAATATATTTCTGTGTCGTGTGAGGAAGTGTCAGCATTGTGGAAGGGTGTTTTCTCAGAGAGAGGTTTTTTTTTTTTTTAATTTTACTTATTCATTTAACAGAGAAAGAGACAGAGACGTGGGGGAGAGGCAGAGAGAGAGGGAGAAGGAGCCTCCCCCCTGAGCCAGGAGCCAATGTGAGGTTGGAACCCAGGATCTGGAGATCATGACCTGAGCAGAAGGCAGATGTTTAACCATTTGAGCCACCCAAGTGCCCCCCAGAGTGAGTTTCTAGAGCACACCTCTCATCCAAAATTCTAGCACTACCGATTTGTTCCTCAAGAGGCCTAATTTCATAATGAAATAAAAATGCAAACTCCTTTGGCTAAGTCTCTTCAAGGACCTTCCCTGGCTGCCCTTTCTGTCTTTGGAAACTTCCCAACAAGAAACCTTGGTTTAATGCCTGTCTCTGAAGTTCCTCTTCTGTCTTGTCTGCCTTGAGCCCTCTCTGCACCCCCCACCTGCTTGCCTCCCACGCTGTGCCAATCTCCATCATTAAAACCAAAAAAATCCCATTTGTGATTCACATTCTGGACACATGCACCTTCTTTACAGAGAGCCCCCCCCCCCATCGCACTTACTAGGCAATTCACTTCTTCTCTGGAGCCCCAAAGTATTCACAATCAGAGGTGCACCGGAGGAGAGAACATGCTATCATGTATCCTCCTTTGTGCATACTTTCCTTTCCTTTTTTTTTTTTTTAATATTTTATTTATTTGAGAGAGAGAGAGCAGAGTGAAAGGGAGAGCGTGAGCGGGAGAGGGGCAGAGGGAGGGAGAGAAGAAAACTCCCCACTGAGCAGGGAGCCCAACTCACCCGGGGGCTCGATCCCAGGACCCTGAGATCATGACCCGAGCCAAAGGCAGATGCTGCACTGACTGAGCCGCCCAGGCGCCCCGTGCGTACTTTTCTTATCTCTGTCACTGGAATATGAAGGCAAAGAACCGGACTTGTTTGTTCTTAAACTACCTACAGTGTTTAAACAAGGCTTAGTCCACTTTAAACCCTCAGTGACTATTTGAAGACTCAGTAAGTCTGAAAAAGCCACTCTCAGGACATCACAAAACCTGATTACTTTCTTTCCTGCATAATGATGATTAAAATTAAAATAATAACAGCTGACTTTTCTGGGGCTTGAGCGCGCGCCAGATCGTGCTATGTGAGTGCTCTGCATCTATCCCTGCCTGGACGCTGCGGCCACTTGGCTTCGATCACCATTTTCATTTTACTGACGAGGGAGCCGCGGCGAAGAGGTTAGGGAATTTGCTCAAGTTACACAGAACGAAGGCCACGGGAGAGGATTGGGATTAAAACCCACGCAGTGTGGCTCCGGAGTGCTCCCTCCTAATTTCTCCACAAACGTCTCACTGCTTCCCGCCTCGCCTCGTGTCCCATGTCCATGCGGCCTCGTGGGGCACCTTCTTTCCCAGCCCGTGAAAATACTCTCCTCTCTCCGGAGAAGACCACATGTGTTGCAGTTCCCAGCAGTGAGTGAGACTTCGGCCATCCTCAGAGAGAGCCACAGAGCCTGCCTGGTAAAAGCCGTAATTTTCCCGACCGGCTCCGAGCTTGGCCCGCTCTGAGACAACGCAGGCAGACGCTTGGCAGCGGGGCTCTCGCAGACGCCGCAGCGTTGGGCTGTGTTGGTGTTGGCAGTGGGGGACGCTCTGCTTCCTCCCCATTCCACGAACTGTCACAGCAGCCTCTTTGATCCTCCCTCCCAGGGTCTTAAGTGTGCCCAAACCGTTCCTCCACGTTCTTGCTCTGTTTCAGATAATTGCCCGAGAAAACGCTGAGCTCGGTAATGAGCAAGGTAGGGGAACGCTGCTCCCTGCACGGTGCACCGTTTATATGTGGCGCCCTCAGAAGGGCTCCGGAGTGGAGGCCTTGCTTATTTTTATTGCCCCAAAGCCATGAAAGAGAAAAAACGGGAATGGACAGAAATTGATACATCTGGAACAAGAGCCAGGCATGATTTACTCACATTTTTACCTGACCTGAAATTGCTTATTTAGAAAAAAGAAACATTATATAGTCTCAGGAAAATGTCATGAATCAGAGCCAGCGTGATTTCACATTGGGGCTCCATAAACTTTTTTAAGCAAAGAAACTGTCCAGGAAAGTCAAATGAGCCAAAGGTAGTCTTGCCACCGAGACCATCTCCATAGCAGCGGCTTCACAGAGGGCTGCCTTGGGTGGCGGGTGGCACAGGCTGGGGAAGTCAGTCAGGGCTGGAGTGGATGGAAACCTGCTGGGTCACTTGAGGTTGTCCTTACCAGGGCACCAGGTGAGCGCTGGCTTGGGAAAGTAACGGACAAGAGGCTTTCTCCGAAACACTGCTTTATTGCCTCAAAATTGCTTTGAGCTAACCACATGCTACATCACTGAAACATACGACTACAGGAAGTTAGGAGAGGAAGAAAACCAAGTTGATTCAAGCCTTCTAGCCTGCCTTAATGGCTCCCTTACTCGTGTGTTCTTGGCACTGAGTAAGGGATATGAGCACAGTTAAGAAGCAATTAGATAATAAATGCTATTCTTATAGCTACCAGCTGGAGGAGACTTTAGAGACCATCATTTTTTTTTTTTTTTTTTTTTTTTAATTAACTGAACTCCAGCCTTTATTTGAATTTCATCTGTTTTCCCATTAAGGTCCTCTTTCTGTTCCGGGCCCCGATCCAGAACAGCACACTGCCTTTGGTTGTCGTGTCTCTCCTGTCTCCTCTGATTTGTGAGTTTCTTAGTCTTTCCCTCTCTTGTTTAAAGATTTTATTTATTTGAAAGTGAGAGAGGGAGAAAATGAGCGGGGGAGGAGCAGAGAGAAAGGAAGAAGCAGGCTTCCTGCTGAGCAGGGAGCCTGATGGGGCTCGATTCCAGGACCCTGGGATCGTGACCTGAGCTGAAGACAGACGCTAAACCGACTGAGCACCCCAGGGACCCCCACCTCTTTTTTTTTTAATTGAAGTACGGTTGACCCTCAATGTTACATTAGTTTCAGTCAGTCCTTTGTTTTATTTGTTTAACACCCCGTACAGTCGTTAGGAGGACGGGCAAGGGATCTCCTAATATGTCCTCCTCTGAGTTTGTATGATGTCTCTCTCACCAGTGGCCAGCAGTGAGGTGTTTTGGGGGAGATAAAAGAGGCAAAGTGCTTATCGTAGTATATTGTGAGTACATGATAGGGTACTCACAATTATACTGTGAGTACATAATAGGGACATTAATTTCCAACCCTTGGTTAATGTCGAATATGCCGGGCTTCGCTGGGTAACATAACTCTTTTCCTCTCCCCCATTCAGTTCTGTTCTCTGGAGTTGAGTCACTAAGACTGGACCCATCTCAGGCTGTGTCTGGGTGGGAAGGGGAATTGTTCTTCATGTTTGGGAGGGGGGAATGTCTACGTGTATCTGAAATTTTTCTGTGAAAAAGACCTGACTCTTCTCCCCCATTTTTTTTTTTAAACATTTTATTTATTTGACAGACAGAGATCACTAGTAGGGAGAGAGGCAGGCAGAGAGAGAGAGAGGAGGAAGCAGGCTCCCCGCCAAGCAGAGAGCCCGATGCGGGGCTCGATCCCAGGACCCTGGAATCATGACCTGAGCAAAAGGCAGAGGCTTTAACCCACTGAGCCACCCAGGCGACCCTCCCCCATATTTTTTATTCAACCATTTATCTTACCAAAATGCTTTCATGTACATCTATTTTGTATTTGGGGCTGTAACCCAAGATCAGAGTTTGCTTTGTTGATCAAGTTACTCCAAGTTCAACCGTTGTGCCTCCTTCAGGTTGGCATCTGGGACCTTGGACCCGTCCCCAGCCACGTGCTCGCCAGCCACGCCCTTTTTGCCGCTGCAGGCGTTCCAGGTTCTCCTCCTGGTCTACCTGCCCGAGCTCTAGCCACAGTCTTTGCTCCAAGGAGAACTAGCTTTTCTTATTAAAAAATGATATCTAGAAATCAAAGAGGCCATCAGTTTTTAACTTCTTCATGGGTCAAATAAGGAAGCTGAGATGTTAATGGGGGAATACATTACCCAGAACCTGTCACCACCTCGGTGGCACGTGGAATTCAAATCTGGCTCCAACTCCTGGTTCAGTAGCCTGTCCTTTACTTGGGTCTTTGTCCTGGTGTCTGTGCTTTCCCAGTGAACTCATGCTGTATGCTGAATACACAGTATATTTTCTGCTGTCTGTGAAATCTCTGTTGTGCCTTCGACAGAGTCAACAACAGAGCAGTTAACAAATGCATGAGCTTTCGGCAACAGCTTCATTCAGCCTGACTCTCCTTCGTCCAGGCCAGACCCTCACTGACGCTCGCTCTAGACTACTGCAATTTCCACCAATACGGTGGTTTCCTTTCTCTCTTATCCATCCTACTCACTGTTGCCAGATTGAAGATAGGAAAGCAGAGCTTTCATCGTCTCTTACCCAGTACCATTGTGTAGGATAAAATTAAGCTCCACAACATTCTGACTCACTCTCTTCTTTCATTTCTCTCAAATCGTGAGCAGTCTCCTAAGAGCATCTTTGCAAACTTGACTGCATGACACGCGGCATGGGAAGTACAGCCCTTCTCCGCTCTTTCCTTACTGTGACCGATCCCACCTCTTTCTGCCCCCGACTTTCCAGTTTTCTTGCTTGTCCCAAAATAAACCCCCTTTTCTCTCACAGGTTTTAACCAGTGTTCCTCTGGAGTAATGCTCCATCAATAACCGTCTTTGAGACTGAAGCTTCTCTTCTTTCCTTTTCTACTGGCTCATTGCACTGACCATGTTTATAGGCTAAATTATTTCTCATCCTAAAACACATTTAAAAACCTTCCTTTGCCCTTTCTTCTTTACAGCATGCTCATTGTTCCTGCCATTCACCCTCCTGTCAATCAGAAGAAAAAGTCTCCACTCACAGCTTTGACATTTCTACCTACTCTTGGCCAGTCAACTTCTCCTACCCAGATCCAGACCTCCTCTCTAACCAGCTACGGTATCCAGAATGGTCTCTTAGAGTGTGTAATTGTTCCTCTAGCCGTGGTCACAGCAGGAAGCCGCACACTGAGGGTTTAATTTTAGTGAAGTGGACTTTAGTGAAGCAAAGAAGCCCCGTGGGGAGGTTGAGGGAGCTTAGCCTGGGTGGTGAGGGAGCCAGGGACTGGCCAGAGCAGGAGAGCCAGGCCTGAAGCAGTGAGTGGGGGGAGCATTATCAGAAACGAACAGGCGCTGTAGCCATCGGATAGGAACCCTGACCTCAGCCTCTGCCAGAGCCACTGGCCAGCAGAGAGAGAGAGGAGAAGCAATTCCTTCCTTCTCTCTTCCCTCACCCTCGGATGTCCCGCTCGTGTCCGCCATGGGTTAACCCAGCTGAACAGTGGACAAGAAAAGCCCAAGTAATACGGTTTGTAGATGTCAGTTTTCTAGCAGTTGTGGAGTTGGGCAGAGAAGGGTGTGTAATGGACTTGGGGGTGGGGGGAAGTAAAAGGCATAATCGTCATACTTACATTTGGGAACATTTTTCTGGCTCCTTCAAAGGTTTTCTGCCTCTGAGATCTATAATGCTGCCTCCTGGTTCCTTTCAGTGAACCAGGGCTCCTTTTCAGAGCCCTAGACGCTGGAGCTCTGGTGGTGAAAAGGCAGGTGCTGCCCCTTCCTTTCTGGAACCTTATGTCATGACCATTCCTTTCAGTCTGCTCCTCCGGCTCGTCCCTCCTCCCCATCATTGAATATTGGCCTTCCTCAAAATCTCCTCCTGGGCTGTCCTCTCTCTATGGAACGAGATTCACCCCAGGGCTTTTGTTCTCATGTGTGTGCATGTGGGGACTTCCAAAGCTATATTCTAAATTCAGCCCCTTTGGCTTATTAGCGAAGGATTCTAGACTTTCTCCGTACCGGCTGCAATCTTTTTATTCATTTCCGTGATTTCTCTCACACTGTTTATGCTCCTCCCACCCATGAAGGCATCCCATTGTTGTTGTTTTTTTTTTTTTAATTTAATCTGTTTTGTTCCTGTATGTATCTCAAGTACCCATAAAAGTATCTGACCCACGGTAGGCCTGCACGCATTCACTGACTAACAACTGAACCGCTTCCACGGAATCAGATTACTCTCTACTCCCCAGACATACGACCTTGCTTATTTCTGTGCGTTTGCTCCCATAAGCTTTCTTGCATCGTCTCCACCATCTGAAAGCCAATGCTCCTTCGAGACCGAACTCGCACGGCACCACTTCTGCGAGCCCTCTTACAGACCGCCTAACGGGAATGACCCCACTTCCCTTCTGTACTGGCACTACACCTCGTCTGTATTTCCGTTTCAGCAGACTGTTACGCCATATGTTTTAGTTAAATGTATATATTTCCTTTTTTCTAGCTTTATTGAGATATAATTGACATGTAAACATTACATACATTTAAGATATACAATGTGATGTTTATATGTAGGTGTACATTGTACAGTGATCATACAGTCAAGCTAATTAACATAGCCATCGCCTCACAGAGCTGTGATTTTTTGCAGCAAGAACACTTATGATCTCTCGTAGCCAGTTTCAAGGACACAATCCAGTGCGGACTGCAGTCATCACCTGTGCACTCCATTTCCGGACTCGTTCCTCTTGCATAACTGAACCTTTGAAGCCTTTGATGAATCGATGTGGGACTTCTTATCTCCTCTCATGTCCCTAAAGTTACCCAGGCAACTTAGGCATTACTCTTTCCTCCCCGTGTTTCCACAAAGCCTATCAGAGCGTTTTGTTAAATTTGAGACCATAATGGGCTCCTGGGTGGCTCAGTCGGTTAAGCAACTGCCTTCAGCTTGGGTCATGATCCTGGAGTCCTGGGAATGAGTCCCGCATCAGGCTCCCAGCTCCGCGGGGAGTCTGCTTCTTCCTCTGACCTTCTCCCATCTCGAGTTCTCTCTCTCTCTTTCTCTCTCAAATAAATAAATAAAATCTTTTAAAAAATTTGAGAAGATAAGAATTAAGTTGTTGTCCAAGTATATAAATTAGTCTCTCTCAGTCATTTAAGATACTGGCTGTCTGTCTCCAGACATTATTAGTGTGAGTAAAAATTCCAGGTGCCTCCTTTGCAGGAGGAGTGTCTGTTGCATCTTTCATTTTGTAAAGAGTTGCAGAAGGTGTAAAGCAAGTGTCAGGCAGCACCAGCTGGATGGCCTCAGGCTCTGCAGTCCGTGAGACCTCAGCTAGAACGGCCTTCCAGACCTCCAGTACCGCGATGCTCTACCAGCTGAGCCGCGCTCTGAATTTTGTATGACCCAGGCTCAGTGAGCTCAGCCCTACTGGTGGGAAGTCACTCTGATCCCAGCTCCACATCATTAGGAACGCTGACAGGGGGGAAAAATATCCAAGAGTAGATATACACAGAGATCCAGAATAAAGTTCTGATGAACTTATAAATATTAAAAATGGGCATCTCAGTCTGTCTGGGGATGACTGAGGTTTGTTTGTAATCATTCCACCGGCCTCGTTGTTGAACAGCTTTTGAACACACCCCGTGTGTTAGAGATCGTCAGCCAAATCCAGGCAGAACCACAAGACAAAAAGATTCTGAGTCCTGGAATCACACCTCCTTGAGACGTTGCATGGCAAATTGCTGTCACTTCTGAGGGTACAGAAACTGATGTCATCTTAACCAAAAAAAAGAAAAAAAGAAAAAAAGTGGAATTGAGAGAAGTGTTAAGAAAGAAAAGGGTGGGCTAAATGGTGTAAAGATCATACTGCAGGCTGAGGTACACTGGAGCTTATTCCGCATTAGCTGACATAGTTGAAGCAGCTGTTGATGCTCAGTTCCTCCGGGAAGAAAGACAGCTCACTGGTGATAAAGTGTAAGTCATCCCTGTAGGAATTTGTGTTAGGCTTGATCACTCATGGCCAGCAATGGAGGAAGGGCGATTCAGCAACATAAACACACAGTCGTGAGCCTGAAGGCCAAGCCGTGTAATCATACCTAGGAAAGAAATATTCCTCTAAAGGAAACAACTTCCAGAAATGCATCGTTTGCATTCATTTTAACTTTTTCGTTGTTGTGAGAATCTGCTGAACGCCTGGAAATCATATTGATTCACACATGTCCATCCCAGGAAAGGTATTTGCTCTTCATTTCCTTAAGTAAATCTTTTTTGGGGAAGTTATCCCAGGTCAAAAGGGACACATCGCCTCAAACTTTAAGTCAAGCCCCTTTCCAGGAGGCAGAAAAATACTTAAAATTTTCAGGTAATGGGTTTTTCCAGACTCCAGGCAGGAAGGATTTCCAAAATTTATAGTGGATCTGAGTTGCATATTGTACACAGCATTCTTCTAGCTGAATTTTTTTTTTTTCAAAAATGATGAGATTTAGTTTTGGATATGACACTCATTCAAGTTTTCATTTTGCCCTTCACAAAGGTTATCTAGAACTCTGTATTGCAAAAAATTGGCAAAGAGGTATTCTAGTTGCACCAGAATACGTGAGATAAAAGTGGGGACTTTACAAAGTATTTTGAGATGAAATCTACTGAAATCAATTTCATCCATGAGATAAAATGTGAAAGTCAATACGGATTACTGGCCAAGATTTTTGATCTCACCTTCTGGAATAGTAGGTACATTTGTTGACTTATGCTGAGTGCCTGGCATATACTAGACTGGTTTATAATCTTTCCAATCTCAGAATCAGTTCCAGACCACTGAGACAAAGCTACTCGCCAAGGCTTTCATGTGAACAGTTCCCAAGTGTGCTGTATATAGTATGGCCAAGAAAATGTGGTGACCATTCTCTCGAGGATTGACCTAATTTCTTCATAAAAAGCCTTCTGTATGATCAAATAATCAAATAGTGATTAGTTTTGAGTAGCTCAAATGTATTTACTAACTTCCTTCTATATACCGAATTGAAAATACAGACTTAGATTTGTGCCAATACAAGTAATAATAACGAGAGGGAAACGGACACATGCCCGGAGTCGGGTGCCATTCTCAGTGCTTATCCCTAATGTGAATTAATTTAAACAATAAAAAGAAAAATCTAGAGTCACGTATGTAATAATTTAAGACTTTAACTTAGCTTTAAAAAGGATGCTAAAGCAAGCACTTTAATCTTATTCCTCACTATGACAGCCAGAATTTCTATAAAAAATGTGTAGAAAATTTGGTGGTTTTTTTTTTTAAAGATTTTATTTATTTATTTGACAGAGAGATCACAAGTAGGCAGAGAGACAAGCAGAGAGAGAAGGGGGGAAGCTGGCTCCCTGCTAAGCAGAGAGCCCGATGTGGGGCTCGATCCCAGGACCCTGGGATCATGACCTGAGCCGAAGGCAGAGGCTTTAACCCACTGAGCCACCCAGGCGCCCCAAACGAACTGTTTTTGAACCAAATGTAGTTGGTTCTTCAGGACCATCTGAATTTGGGGACCAAATACTACTTCCACATTATTATTATTATTATTAATTACTACTAGCAGTGGTAATATTGCTTACTTTTACTCAGTGATTTCTATGACCAGGCACTGGACTTCAGTTTTTTATTTTCATATTTCATTTATCTCTTTCAACAATGTTTTGGGATAGATATGATTTTTGTTCCCATATACTACTAAGTTATTTGTCCAAGATTATGTAACTTCTAAGTGGGAGGTCTTAAAATTCAATCTAAGCCATCTTAGGGTTAACATAGAATAAGATTCAGCGACTACTTGATATTCTAAAAAGTATCTTCATATTGGTAAAATCAAAGCTCTGGAAATTCTTTTAACACTAGGAAATGAAGTAGCTTAGCTATGTCTGGTTAACTTTTATGAAAGATAAATATGGTCAGATACAAGTAGTCCATGGAAGTATAATTCTTTTGCTTTGTTTTATAATAAACACAAAACAGAATTTCTCTTCTTTTCTATCTTAAAACATATGATTTTAAAATATTGAGTAATTACAGTTCTAGGAAATTGATGGACAGTATAATCTATAAACCTATCTAATACAAAAATGTAGAAAGCCTAGATAAAATATGGCATATTTCAAGCGCTCAAATATTCTCTTGAAGTCATAGTTGAGAATGGACAATCCACAGTTGCCAGAATCAGAAGGAAGACTGAAAACCACTGGGGAAAGGAAAAATGGTAGAATGTATATGGTGTATGCCTCTAATTATACTAGGGACATAGTTTCTATCGTCCTTACAGAGATGGATGCTGATGCCTTGGAACCATATAAAACAGGGAATTAAAACAAAGACCATCTGAACAGATCCAGAGCTTAAAAAGTCTTGCATCTTTAATTAAAGGATGGAATAGAAAAAAAATTACCATAGATATACAGACATGGCAAGGAAGCTTGCCGGAGAATGAAGTCTCTCCTGATAATTTGTAAATATGTTACTTTTTCTGGCAGGTGTTTGAGATTTGAAATTGTATGTTACGTGATCTAGAAAACTCTAGGCCTAGAAAATAATAGTAAAATTGATCGATGGCTAGTGATACTCCTGGGTCACTTGGCAGATGCAAACATTAAATTACTCGGGAATTCCATCCACAGGTACAAAGGATTCTTAGGAGAAAAAAAACACACCTATCCTATTTAAAGATACACTCCTATTAAAAATTATAGAACACTGAAAGAAACAGTCTGGTGTGAGTGAAAAATAGCCAATATGGCAAACAGCAAGCTTGGAATCCCTGAGAACTTGAGATAACTGGACAATAATATGACATAAAATGACTATGCTAAGATTTGTGCAGTGGCAGTATTGTAGCCAATGAGGTTTATCCGAGGTGTGATTGTTGCTAATTAAAAGTATACAAAAATAAGTAAAAGTCAAATAAATAAGTAAAGCATGAAAAGAAACTGACAGCTGAAAAAATTCAAGAAAAAAATTTAAGTTATTGAAATTTAAAACTCAATGAACAGTTTAAACAACAGACAAGTATCTGAAGAGAAATGAGTAACATGAGAAATAATATTTCTAAAATGTAGCACAGATTGATAATTAATGACACACAAAAAATACATGTACATACAAGAAATTGAGAGACATGGAAGATAGAATGAGAAGGCCTAGCATTTATTTCATTGCAGTGATAGAAGAACAAACGAATGGAGAAAGAGTTTCAAAATATTCTGGAATCAATGAATATACTGAATCCTCTCATCTAAGCTTCACAATAACTTTCAACAAATAAATAAAAATAAGTCATACCTGTACCTACTGTTGTGAATTTGCGGAACACCACAGACAAAGACCAAATCCTTGAAGCAGCCAGATAGAAAAGACAGAGTATCTACAGAGCAATAGCAATTAATTTTTTTTAAAGATTTTATTGATTTATTTGACAGACAGAGATCACAGGTAGGCAGAGAGGCAGGCAGAGAGAGAGGAAGGGAAACAGGCTCCCTGCTGAGCAGAGAGCCCGATACAGGGCTCGATCCCAGGACTCTGGGATCATGACCTGAGCTGAAGGCAGAGGCTTTAACCCACTGAGCCACCCAGGCGCCCCAGCAATAGCAATTAAAGTGCTTCCATAGCAACAATAGAAGTTGAAAGAAAATGCAATATTTTTAAAGTGCTGATGGAAAATAACTGCCAAACTAAAATCTTATATAATAGCTAAATATACACAATTACAAGCAAAATAAAACATTTTCAGTCAAAAGCAGAGATTTTCACTAAAAAAAGGTCAAAGACTGTGTGGTAATGGTACAAAGTTGACAAATGGAGAGTAGAGTGGCTCGGAGACATGTCCAAGCATTTAAGGAAACTTGATATGGATCAAGGCAGCCTTACAAAGCAGTGGGGGAAAGTTAAGCTCTTCCATCAATGGAAGTTATAAAATTGATCATCTATGTATAAAATTAAAATTAAATTAATATCTTATTTTATATCAGACACAAAAATAAATTCCAAAACATGAAATCTTTAAAACTTTAGAAGAAACTATGACTTGAAAGAGAAAAGAATTTACAAAACACAATTTTAAAAGGTAAAAATCATAAAGAAAAAATTGATAAATTTGATTACATTAAAATTAAAACATTAAGTGTGATACAGATGGAGAAAATTAATTTGTAACATGTATAATGAATCCTGTACATTAGGATAGGCTAGGTTATGATAGAACAACAGGTCCAGTGCTCCAACAGGTCCAGTGCCTTAAAACAATGCAGGTGCATATCTTGGTCATGTCGCATGGACACTGCTAGTCAACAGGGAATGCTACGCACTGTGGTTACCTAGAGATCCTGGTTATAGGAGCACCAACATCTTGACCATTGCCACGAACCATGCCGGAAGGAAAGAAAATTTTGGAAGTTTATACTGGCAGTTAAGCAAATGCTCTAACTTAGAAGTGATCCACACCACTTCTATTCAGAATTCATTTAGCAGAACTCCAATTCCAAGGAGGCCAGGAAATTCCATTTTCCATGTGCCCAAAAAGAAAGAACTGTATTTCACTATGAAACACTATTAACTATAACACTGACAAAGAATTTGTCATGTTTGGGGAGCCTGGGTGGCTCAGTAGGTTAAGCCTCTGCCTTCGGCTCAGGTCGTGATCTCAGGATCCTGGGATTGAGCCCTGCATCGGGCTCTCTGCTCAACGGGGAGCCTGCTTCCCTTCTCTCTCTACCTGCTGCTCTACTTGTGATTTCTCTCTCCCTCTCTGTCAAATAAATAAATAAAAGAATGTGTCATGTTTATGCAGAATATATAAATAGTGAATATAAAGTTAAAAGATAAAAATTTAACAGGAAAATGAGTACAGGGCATGAAAAAATAATTCTCCAGAAAAAGAAACTCAACTAGCTATTAAACAGTTGAAAAAACCTAACTGGTTTATAAAAACCTAACAAATGCCCAACCTAACTGGGAATCAGGAAAATTCCAAATTACAAATAAGTAGATAATGTTTAATGGCCACCAGAATGGCAAAATGTAATATCTGATAACACCAATGAAGGCGAAGATGTGAACTGGGAACCCCCCACACAGGTTTGGGATTCTACTATAGTACAACTACTTTGTTGAATCATTGCAACATTCAAGTTAAACATGTCAATACTCGGCAAGTGTACTTCTTGAAGTCCATCCTACAGAAGCTCACACGCCTAAGTGCAAGGAGACATGCCCAGGGATGATTGTCTTAGCTCCATTTTTAACATCAGCAAAGTGAAAACAACCTACCAGTTCTTCATTAGGGAAATACGTGCTCTGAAACTCCCATATGATACTGAATCTCAAAACTTAAGTCACAATAAAATAGAGTTTTGTATTTATATGGCATAATTCATCCATTCAAAATTTTAAAAATGGGAACACACTGGGATATCTTTGTTAAACATACAGGGAAGTATATGTCTATATATAGGAACATCTGTTACATACATGTATCTTAAATATACAGGAGACAGAAGCATCATGTGTAAAATAATTGTTACTTTGCAAGAGCGGGGAAGGATGGAGGGATTTCAACATCATCTGAAATAGTTTACATTTTTAAAAATGAAAGAAAGACTTGAGGCAATAAACAAAAAATTAGCATGTTTTCTCTTACCAGTGGTACATAAGTGAATACAATATGTTCTGAAACTTCATGTATATTTTGGGTCTCATAATTAGAAACTAAAAGAAAAGAAGAAATATTAAGTGCATTTCCAGTCAAGGTGGAGCTTTAAAGTCCCACTCCTCTGCTCCGAAGACTTAGCAACAGTAGATTTCTGTGTGTATGAAATTAAAAGGTAATTTACTGCTCTTAAAGCAGTAAAACAATGTTAAAACTATAAATATATTATATATTTTATATATCCATACAGTATTTATTTATATTATTTATGTATTACATATGTTACACATATATAGATACATTTTAACAAACGTTAGATATATTTGCTGATAAATAATAAGAAGCAAAACAACAATCAGGAAGAAAGCACAGGCCTGCCAGACTCTGGGACTAGAAACAGCCTCAAAGAAATTTGACTCCTATGAGGTATAAAGAACATAAAGGCCCCATACATGACAAAGGACGAGAGCTAAGCTCACTGTGAGAAATAAGAGACTGACTTCCATCTAAGATGAGCTTACAAATTAAAATTCTAAAACATGTTAAAAAAACTAATATTCAACAGTCAACATCAGTCAGTGTATTCAGTAATTGTGATGAATTCACTCTCAACTAAATGAATACAATAAAGCAATTTAAAAATGATTTTGAAATGCTATATTAAAGATGGATATAAAAAAGAAGGAAATTGGGGCACCTGGGTGGCTCAGTGTGTTAAGCCTCTGCCTTTGGCTCAGATCATGATCTCAGAGTCCTGGGATAGAGCCCCACATCGGGCTTTCTGCTCAGCAGGGAGCCTGCTTCCCCCCCGCCCTGCCTGCCTCTCTGCCTACTTGTGATCTTTGTCTGTCAAATAAATTAATAATCTTTAAAAAAGAAGGAAATTGAATTTTTGAAATAAAAAATATAATAGAACAAATATCAAAACAATGAGTGAATCTCTGACATGAGGGTATAAAAGAAAATTAGTATAATGGAACATAATGCTTAGGAGATCCTCTGAATATGGCCCAGGAATGTCATGGAACAAATTTGAAAGAGAAGTTAGGGGAAATAAAGGGTAGATTTTGATGAATCGATAATAAGACTTCTGGAAGTAGAGAATAAAGAAAATATGGAGAAGCTTTGTTTAAAGTAATATTTGTTGGGAAATTTTTAGCCTTAATAAAAACAGGCGTCCCCAGATTTGAAGTAAACACCAAATGCCAAATAAGAGAAATAGAAATAAATTCACACTCGGCATATTGTAGTAAAACTTCAGACCAGCAAAAAATAAAGAAAAAAATTTCTAACCGAGAGGAAAGACAATTTATCCACAGAGATACGAGAGAAAATCAAGCGATAAGCTCTCATTTGCAACACTAGATACTGAACTACATTAAATAGCCATCTCCTTCCAACCATGTTATCTAAATGACTTTTCTTCAATGAGGAGGAAAATAAACGTATGTTTGGATATTTAAAAATAAAACCCGTCTGGCCTCTCAACAGGTGCTTACAGAAAGAACTAAAGGGTCAATGTCAGTTAAAAAAAAAAAAAGTAAATCCATAAAGGAAAAGAAAAACTGAAGAAAAAGCAATGAGAAGTGACATCACTGAAATATCTTGGCAAAAATGAATAATCCTTACTCTAGAAAACTTGGAAAATAGAGAAAGGTGGAAGAAAATAAGTATCTATTAGTTTGAGCATCCCAAGATGTTCACATTTTATTGTATTTCCTTCCACTTTTTACATCAATCACTGGCTTTTGCATTTTTGTATATAATTATAGTAATATTGTATATCAAAGTTTATAGACTGCTATTTTTTTTCGCCTGACAATCTAACAACCATTTTTCTCTATTATCCTATTTTCCTTGTTAACATACCTTTTGAAGCATTATTCCAATTGCTTTTTGGAAATTACCTTTTAAATAACTTTTGAATTTGACATAATTTCAAACAAGAATGAAAACTTCTGGAGTAGTACAAGGAGCTCCCATACATATAACTTCTGAGAACTACAATAAATCCTTTCATCATGTAGGTGCTCAGACATCCTCCGGAAGGGGGAACTCTGAGCTCTTCTGCCTCCATGAGGAGCAAGCAGCCCGTTGTCCCAGGAGAGCAGCTATTCCTGCCGAGAGTGGCTTTGGGAGGGGATCATCTGAGATCAAAGACTGACTCTGTATCTTACAAGCTGTGTGCCTTGGACAGAGGCCCCAACTGTGCAGAGCCTTATTTTCCTTGTCTATAAATGAAGAAAAGAGTACATATCTACTGAGGTTATTGAGCCAATTAAAAGAGATAAGATAGGCAAAAAGCCTGGCACCTGGTAGGGATCCAGTACATATTTATTTTCCCTACTTCCTCAAATAGCTGTTCCATACCTGAAATAATTTACTTATAATAGAGAACCAACAAGTGTTGGGTCAGCTGGTATGAACATTTTCATAGTCTTCGATACATGTTTTGAATTTGCTTTTCAAAAGGATACTGATACACTCACCCCGGCTATGCATGAAAGTGCCAGTTTCACCACACCCTTGCCACCACAGGGAATTAGAATTCAAATTTTCTGGTAGATTATTAAAAAAGAAAAGCTTTTTTTTTTTTTTTAATTGCTGCTTTAAGTTGCGTCTCTTTGATCAAAAGTACGGGTGAATATTCCCCATGTACATGTTCCCTGTTTGCTGGGTTACCTGTTCATAATGTTTGTCCAGTTAACTAAATCGGTGCATTGGCATTTTTTATATCAGTATGTATGGATTGTTATTTTTCTTTCTTCCCTCTGGTGTAGCGATTATGTCATACTTCTTTATTTTGCACCCTTAACACTGTAATTTACTTAGAGGAAGTTTCCTGCACTCAATATGTTCAGCCCAGTGGTTTTTAGTATATTCACAAAGTTGTATAATCACCACCACAACTTAATTTCAGAAACTTTTAACACCGCAAGGAGAAACTCCATATGCATTACCAGTAATTTCCAAAGTTCTGCCGCCCTCCCACCCTAGCCCCACACAGCTACTAATCAACGATCTGTATGGATTTGTCTATTCTGAACATTTCTCATAAACATACCCAAACACTATGTCTCTTTAATTGTCTCTGCTAATTGGCTTCTTTCACTTAGCTTCATGTTTTTTTTTTAAAGAGTTTATTTACTTATTTGACAGAGAGAGACACAGCGAGAGAGGGAACACATAGCTTCATGTTTTTAAGGTTCATCAGTGATGTACCATGTATCACTACTTCATTTGTTTTTATTGGGGAATAATATTCCATTGTATGGATATACCACATTTGTTCACCCACTCATCGGGTGATGGACAATTACAGAATTTCCACTCTTTAGCTATTGCAAGTCACACTGCTATAAACATTCATGTTCAGGTTTTTACATGAACATATGTTTTCATTTTTCGGGGGTATATAGCAAGGAACGAAATTGCAGGGTCAAATGGCAACTCTTTGCTCAACATTTTCAGGAATGGAAAACAATATTCCAAAACGGCTGCACCATTTCACATCCCTATCATTCCTCTTAGCACACCCTTGCCAAAATCATACTCCAAGGAAACTTGAGCCCAAGTATTAAGGTCTCAAGCCCCAGGGATTCAGACCTTAAATCGAAAACCATGCTCCCAGGATACTCAGACCATCAGGCTTGTTCAGCAGAAGTATGGAGGATGGAGAGCCCATCTGCAAAGACAGCATGGAACTGTGGAGTGGATTCCTGATTCCACCTACTCCCTCGCTTGGGCAAGACACCTGATTCCTCACTTGTCCAAGTGAAGTAAAAGACTCATTTCTCATTTAGGATTCCAGTTATGATTACATGACATGCTTATAAAAGGCTCAGTATTGTATTTAGCATTTATGTAGCACTCAAGAGCCATTTTTGTTCCCTCTGGAAAGGAAGCAGAGGAAATTGGAGAGACAGACAAGCAGGAACAAGGAGAAAAGCAAGGAAGACAGAGGGAAATCGGAGCCCAGGAAAACTGGGTGCTCACCTGGAAGCTGTGAGGGAGCTGATCTGAAGGGGAACAAAGAGATTTGGCACAAACGCTCTTTTAAAAAGTACATTATCTCCCACCTGCTTCCCACCCTACTTTAAGTCTGAAGCATACGATACTGAGGGAGAAAAAGTCAGAGGATGTAAAGAGTAAAAGGTACGAGTCAGTGAGCAAGGGAAAATAGGAAGCAAGAGGGAGAAAGAAGACATAAGCAGGCAAGTGTAGAAGGAAATGAAAGATAAACGACAATAAAAGAATCAAAACAAAGTTAAATACCTTGGTAGCAATTCTGGCGAGCAGACAAAAGACCACCAACGGTCTCTGTTAATTTCAAAGGCAAGCCGGTCTTAGTCCTGTTAGTTTGGACCTTTAAGTTTTGTTGGTTTCTTTTCTTTTTTTTTTTTCTTTTTTAAAATGTTATGAGTAGACTGAATCATGACAAATGTTCAATTTAAAATTGATTTAACTGCCAATTGCCTCTCCTGTGAGAATCAACTACCAGCTCCGCTCTAAAACAGATAAAAATGCTTGGATTAATGTATTCAGCAAAAGAAAAATATATCTCTTTCTTTGGGGTACATTGGAGGTAAAGTAAATGAGTTTCTGTTTAAGAGAAAGAGCCAAAGAAAGGGAGAAGCTCCTCTTTTATAACGGACGCTGCCCTGAGGTCTCCACTGTCAGAGGCACAGAGCGAAATCTAGGTAGTGATTTTTTTTTCTTTTTTAAGATTTTATTTATTATTTGACAGAGAGAGACACAGCAAGAGACGGAACACAAGCAGGAGAAGTGGGAGAGGGAGAAGCAGGCATCCCGCCGAGCAGGGAGCCCCATGTGGAGCTCGATCTCAAGACCCTGGGATCATGACCTGAGCCAAAGGCAGATGCTTAACGACTGAGCCACCCAGGGGCCCCTCAAGGTAGAAATTCTTGATTGAAAACATGACTGAAGCATTGAGCCCAGTAGGGTTTTTAGGGGTCACAAGTCTTTGACACTATTCCACATCAAACATTTTATTTTCAGGACACAGTGACCGGAAAGGTTTCTCATTCCAATCAACGTAAAAAAAAAATGGCAAACTGCTCTCCTTCTCCCACGCCAGAGGCCCTCCTGGGAACAACTTACAAGATAAGACATCTTTGCAACCCAACACTCTCAGCTCTCGCCTTTGGTCACTTCGTCCCTCTCACTTCAGTAAGGCTCTTCACAGGAGAGCAAAGACCTGACCCCATGCAGAGCAAATACAAAAGGCAAAATTATTTGAACAAGCTATGCAAGTCAGTGTTTTCTTCAGTCTAGTTCTTGGTGCCTAATTATTGGCAGGCCAGGAAAGCTTAGAGCCTGTGGCATAGGAATAAAGAGGTTTAGGAAGCCTGTGACTTTAAGTGATCTGGGCGGGATTTCTGGGCAGGGAAACATGGATTCCTGGCTCCAACGGATTTGAATCCCGGGGCTGCTTTGGGGAAGTGTCCTGTTTGTGCTGGGGATGTCCCAGGGCAGGGTTTCATTACAGAAATGGAGAGATGTTGCCTTAGGCTTCGGTGCCTTTCCCAGGCTTGTTAAGTGCCATTCACTCATTCCTTCATTCAGTAGGGGTTTATGAAACACTTGTGATGCAGATCTGGGGAAAATGTGGGTTAAGGGCAGGCAGCATCCCGGGAATTGTCTCTCTGACCTTGAACAGGCAGAATTTGAGGTTGGTAACAGAGACATTAATTAGACTCAGGACGTTTTGGGTCTGTGTCCCATATCTTTCATTTTCTAATATGACCTCTGGCACCTTATTAACTTCTCTGTGTTTCAGATGCTGATAAGGAGACTTATTTCATAAGGTTATTATGAGCGTTAAATAAGATATGATTTTACCTATGCTTGCCTTGCACGTTGTAACTGTTATTAATATTTTATTAGTCTAATATTAAGGCATGTTGCTTCTTCAGATCTCTAAATTAAAACAAAGAAGCATGGCTATTATCATAGGAGATATTCGATATATAACAAACCTCTCCAGAGACGCTTCTAGGTGATGGAGTAGAGCCCAAGGTACCTTTGCTAAAAGGTCTCAGTCTTCGAGTACTTAAAAGTGAGTTATGTTCATTAAAACTCTTTTGTTCCCACTGGATTGCCAAGTGCTTTGTGAATACAAACTGATCCCAAGAGACACAGACATCCATTACCTCTGAGAGGAGACCTCCATCTCCACCCAGCCCGTCCTGCCAAATCCAAGACCTTTCCAGGCCTGCAGCGGGCTGAGCATTGCCATACCTCCGAGTTGAAAGAAGCTTTGGAGGTCATCAGTCTCAGCCCTGCTCCGCTGCAAGAGCCAAACCACGGAGCTGAGTAAGACCCTTAGGTCAGCTGATAATATTTCCTCCCCAAGTCTCATGTTTGTTTTGTTTTCAGAGTTTCGGGTCCCAGACTTTCACAGAATGGGCCAAGTAACTTCTAATGGGCCACCTGCGAATTATCATTGAGTTAAGTGAAAAACCAGCGGCTTCATTCGGCGGCTCCCTGCTTTTGGAGGTGGCTGCGCATCTCTGAATTGGCTCTGAGTTTCTATGAAGGGTGTAAGAAAACCACTGCATTCACCATCCAGGCAGTATTAAGACGTATGCATTTGCTTTGTGTGTAGCCTTTGGAAATGCATTTCCACACAGAAGCTCATGCAGAGTAGTAGCAACCACAGCCACAGAAGGCCGATGCGGGGCGACCAGAAGTCCAGGAGAGAGGCCTCCCAACCATCTCCGAAGCTGAGCTCCGGAAGGATGAAGTGCCTTTCAAATAAGAATAATAGTAGTAGTAGTAGTAGTAGTAGTAATATAACCAGCTGCACCAAGAAGTAAAGGGTTAAGCAGTGTTGTTCATTGTCACATGATGCTGGGAAAGAGCTGAGCAGGAACCTCGGGCCAGGGAGGAGGCACATCTTGCCTGCACATGTGGCCTCCACCACAAACACTTCAAAGTGCCTCCTCAGACCGACATAACATTCTGACGCCGACTGTAAATGGCCTTGACACGCAGAGTGGAAAATATCAAACACTCCACCAGTCCCCAAAATGCAGTGTCTCTGCACTGGGAAAGGCCTTAATGAGCCTGCAGTGGAGGAGGGGGAGGTTGGGAGGGAGGACTTGGAGCCAGGGAGAGGGGAGGGGGTGGACGGGTGGTTCTGATTTAAGGCTTGTACCGATGCGTGCTGGCGTGTGCACTTGGGCTCAGACCACTGTGGATCGAAATGCCCTAGGACCTCACAGAGCAGCCCCCAACATCAATTCCAGGCCTTGCTGAGTCAAGACCCTACTGAGACTATTTCCCCTTGCACATTCCAGAGCATATGACTCTTAAGTGGAAGAATTTCCTGGCCCACAGAGCTATGATTTTTCTGCAAAGGAATCTCTGTGCCTTGTTTTCTTCTGCACGTTTCCCCTCCGTTCTCATCGAGGACACTTTGCGATGCTGTCCTCTCTTTGGTAAATTTTCATGATGGATAAAGGGCAGCAACCTAAAAGGTCTCTTCCAGGGGTGTCTGCATTTCTGTGAACAGAGGATTTCCCTCGGGGTCTGTTGTTCTCTGTTCCCAGGAAACCCTGTGCAAAATAAGTCAGTCTGCAGAATAGTCCAGACAATGTGGAGGAAAAAGCTGAGTCCCTCCTTAATACCCCATCTCCTCTCAGATGTATCATGGGATGCTTCCATGGGGATGGGCCGCCCATTCATTCTTTAATTCAGTCACTATTTTTGAAACACAGGAGTACATAAAATTTGTAAAAACATGCTCCCTACTTTTGAAGATATCACCAGTAGTGGAAATGGACATGCAAGGAGTAGCTACAGATGAGTGTGGGTGTTACAGTGGAGACCTGATACAAAGTATCCAAGAACACAGGGAAGGAAGAGACCATGTCAGTTTCAGGCATTCAGAAGTCTTCCCTGAGATTGTATTTAAGCTGGGATTTGACAAATGGGTGGGATTTCGCCAGGCAAAACAAAGAGCCAGTCCAAAATCCTGGGAGAGAGCAAATCCTGGTAAATTCGGGGAAAGAAAAGTTCAGCTTGGGCGGACACGAGGTGTGAGGAACAGCAGCGGTAGGTTGGCTGGACAGGTACAATGTTCTGGGTTCATGGTCCAGGCTAATGCTTTCCTTACAAGCCTGCAGGAGTTTCTGTAGGGATCTGACTTGATCCCATCTGCACTGGGAAAAGGCAGATTGAGCGGCAGAGTAAGAGATGAACTGGAAATGAGGAAGCCTGGAGACTTGACTGTGTGGGACTTGCTCTGTCAATTTTAAGAACATCACTTGCTCCTCAGAAGAGATATTTAATTTCTATGTCTTCCCAGATCTGCTAAACTCTCTTGGTACTGCTGCTCCCAACTCCTTAGAGGCTTAGCATTGAAAACGCCAGTGCTCTCAAGGCATTCCTCTCCTGGCTTTTGCCCCTGCGTTAAGTCTTTTCCATATCATGTGTTCCAGGAGCAAGAACTTCGGGAAGTCATCAAAACCACTGGTCCGTTATAGCGCTACACCCCAGAGGAAATATGGGGGATGAAGTCCTGTTCCCTGGAGGGAGCAAACACATTCTTATATAAACACAGAGCCAATGTGAAATTTTAGCCAGAAAAATAGAATCACTTAAAATGTATTCTGGTAACTAAGCTTGTATCAAACAGGCCTGAAGGGACTCGTCAGGAGTTTTCTCGCAAATTACATCTACGTGGGTTTAGATGGTGTTTGGGTGGTTAAAATTCTTCTAGTATAGTAACATGGCAACATCAGATAAGAGAATAATAAAAAAAGGTAATTGAACCTCCTGTGTTAAGTCCTGGAGTTTTTACAGGTATAGTCTTCAGGGAATAAGGAGGATTTGGCACATGAACAGGAAGTGTTCTGGAAAGAGAGAGAGAGCGGTAGCCGGCAGTGCTTTCTTGCAAAGCTTTAATTGTCACTGCTGGAGACAAGAACCCAGAATGAACTGATTTGCCTGATGAAAACATCAGATTTTATATATTTTAAAAATAATTGGTGGGAACTGCTGTAAAAATAGTTATCTCTTGTTTCTCCCATCACAGAAAGACCATGGATGGCCGAAGTCATTGCTTTGTTTGGAATATTGGTTCCGATTAACACTGTTTATAGTTAAGGCTCCGTTGTTTATTACTGGGAACTTGTATAGCCTTGCTCGGCCAGTATGTCCTGGGCACACTGAGCACACGCTTTTGTTCTGTCCGTCTGTCTCACCAGATGTAGCACTTAGGGACTGCCCTGCCCAGTACTTACCGAATACCGGGTAGCGTACTGTGACTTTTTCATGCCTGTTACTTTATTCCATCTTTGAGCAATTCTGTGAGATAAGTCCTTCTTTTGGCCTCATTTTACATGTGAGGAAACTGAAGGCTCTGGGGGGTCGAGTTAATTTGGAGCTCCCAAAGAGTAGAAATGAGATTTCAATTCAGATCTGACTCCCTTTGCTACACAGAACACTGACATTGTTAAGGGAGGCTAGAAGCTCTTACTGGAGTGTGAGAGTGAGGAGAGGGGGTTGATCTGGGTTGAACATAATCAGGTGGCCTGGGAGAGTGAGGGACAGCTTCACAGAAGTACCACAACATTAACTCTCTTCTTTTTGGGGTGGGCTTCGCTTTTCACCCCCTTGGGTGCCAGAGGAAGCAGGACATTGTTTTCCCTGGACCCAGAGTTGGGTCTCATTGAACAGGTCACGCTGCAGAGCCAACACCAAAACTAACTCGGCAAGCTCAAGGTCTGAAAGCAATTACACTAGACCTAAGAATAAATGGGCTGCAAGTAAAACAGAATTTAATGATGTGTATTTAATTTCCAACTCCCCCCTGCTTTTACAAAATAGCTGGTATATATAGAGATCTGTCTCCAGGTGGGCGTATACCTGGCACTCTCTCCACCCCCTCGGCCAGGCAAGAGCCGCCACTGCTCTTCTGTGTCCCCACCCGCCACTCCTGATGAGAGCAGAGGACAAATGGATCATATACTTGATTGTGGGGAGCATCTCCACGTGACCAGCAGCCATAAGAGGATCTCAAGCAGATGTCCTGTTTCCTCTGGTACATTCGCTACGAGGTTTCCAAGCCAGTAGGAAATAATGCCCAGTCTGCCAGAAAAGATGTGAGCGGGGATCTTGTCCCTATATTGTTCCAACAGAGATGCTGAATCCAGCCGGTCCCTTCAAGTGACAAGCCACTGTGGTGTAGGTTGGAATAAAAGATGAGGACATGGGGCACCTGGGTGGCTCAGTGGTTTAAGCCGCTGCCTTCGGCTCAGGTCATGATCTCAGGGTCCTGGGATGGAGTCCTGCATCGGGCTCTCTGCTCAGCAGGGAGCCTGCTTCCTCCTCTCTCTCTGCCTGCCTCGCTGCCTACTTGTGATCTCTCTCTGTCAAATAAATAAATAAAATCTTAAAAAAAAAAAAAGATGAGGACATGACGGGTCATCATTATCCGGATGTCCTCAAGGCAGCTCCTCTTCCCCTGCAAATGTGTTCCCTGCCCGTACGTCCTGCATCAGTGCGTGGTCCTGCCACATGTCAGGCTCCCATGTCGTCATTTCTGCCTCCTCTCCTAGTAAGCCCTGCCTTGTCCTCCTGGTTATCTCTCTTCTCTGTCTTCTCCTTCCACAGCTATTGTGGGCTCTCCAAATCCTCTTTTTCGTCTTGTCTCCTTCTGCCTCCACACCGCTGCCGCAGCCAAGCTTGTAATCAAGGAATAAGAACAATTACCATCAGAGCCCCTGGCTGGCTCCGTCGGTGACTCTTGATCTCAGGGTTGTAAGTTCAAACCCCTCACTGGGTGCAGAGCTTACTTAAAATCTTAAAAAAAAAAAAAAAGAAAAAACCCACAAAAATTGAATTCACAAAACAAGTATCGTCACAGCCAACATCTTAATGTGTGTTTACTGGCTGCCAGCGGCATGCTGACAGCTCTGCCTTCTTCCGTTCCTTTGCTCTGATAATGTGTCTCTGTTCCAAGGTGCTGGATAATTTCCTTGACCAACAGGATAAAATCGTAACTCTTTCATCCGGAAGCATGATCGGGCCCTTTCCCCATGTGACTCACCTGCTGCCACTGTGATCCTTTCTCTGGAACCTACCGATGCCCCCGCTGCAGCTCACCTGTGCTCTCCCCTCTTCTCGCTTCCAGTCCTGCTGCCCCTTGCTCTCAGGTACCCCCCGCCACGGTCAGTTTCGTGTACCTCATGAATTGAATCACCTCCCCGGATGACACAGTTTCTCTGTGGCTCTTCCCTTCTTCACCCCTAAACCTATCGTTCCTTGGAGCACAGGAAAGGTTCTCCTGCGAGCGAGCACATCCTGGCAACAGAACTTGAGCCTCCCAGGTCCTCAGCAGCTTCCGCAGACTGTGGACTACATTCCAACAACGGATGTAAAAAGAAACGCTTTAGATCAACCATTCTACCACCCACATCGCAGTTTTGGTTGACAATCATCAGTATTGAAGGGACCCACCTAAGAGCTCTATAGCAAAGAAAATGCAGTCCCTGTGGGGATGATTTTCATCAGCGCAAGGAAGGATCTTTCAGTGTTTTGTCCCTCCGTCTCAGTTTCTAGAACAGAGCCTGGCATATTTTAGGCAATCAAATAGTTGTTGAAAAATTTTACTGATGCAAGGAGACAATTTCATGGATACAATTAAACATTTGGACTTGCACATTTTCCCCATGTTACATTTTTCATTTTCTGTGGTAATGAGAGTGTAAACATTTCTGAAAAGCCATTTACTGATATATATTGAGAGCGTGAAAAGAATTCATACTCTTTGTGGCAGTGGCTGCAAGCTGACTGTCCATGACCCATTATTTTTCTGCATCTTTACTAACAGAAATCCTTTATTATTGAGATGGAAAAGTGTCCAGGTAAACCTCTACATTTCCAAGCTTTCTTTGAAAGTAAGTGTGGCCATGTGACTAAGTTTTTATGACTAATGAGATGTAAATGAAATTTTTCATTTCATTTTCATATCCAGGGAGTCTTGGAATTGGAGCAGAACACTGTAAATCGCTCTTGTTTCCCTCTCCTTCCCAAAGGCTGAAAGTCAGATGAGATGGCTGACTCTCCTGCAGCCATCGTGGGCTCATTCAATCAAAAAGGCTTCATTACAGGGTATTGGAAGCCTATGGAATTTCTAAGAGGGCCAAGGAAGCAAGCTTGGTGGTGTCAGTCCAGGCCATGCATCCAGGAGAAATGATATTTTGGGGACTTCTCCGCCATTGCCTTATTGCTCAGCAGCTGATACCTATGAAAGCATGATGGACAATCCATGGGCTCCCCCACCATGTCTCCTAGAAGATCCCATCTTTCTCTGCTTGCCTCCCCTTGGTCATTTCTGCCTCCAAGCCTTGCAGTGGTGTGTCTCCTTGCTGGAACTCAAATCACCTTGGAAACCAGAGCTCTAAGGAGATCTGGAAAATATCGTTCTATTTTCCACTTTTCCCAGCCTGTGAAGTACAGGAAGACGCATGAAAAGGGGACTGGAGTGGGTGTTGAGAGAAGCAGGATGAAGTAGTTACCGTTCTGTCAACTAAGTTTCACCTGTGGTTCTTCGAGTCAGAGCTGTCATTGTTCACAATGAGCAGGGACATGAAGTGGTGAGACTGCGTGATGGGGTATGTCTCGTGCATGTGATGCTGAGGAAGAAAAATCTAGAGAGCGTAGGAAAGGGAGGTTACGGAACAACCGTCAGCTTTGAAAGACAACAGCAAATACCCGCTGGCGGCAGTCGATTCAGGAGCTCGGGGTAGTCCCTGCAGCCTCCTGACAGGCCTCCTGCTGCCACTCAGTCCCTTCCAGCCTCCCTCTACACAATGGCCAAGGTGACCCTGTTAACACTTAACACATCAATCACAAGAAGTCAATCTGGCATTTCGGTCCCTCTCTCTCAGTCTCCATACAGTTTGCTTTAATAAACATTCCATTGAACCAAAAACCCTCCAGGCGCATCGTGGGGCTCTTCCGCTTGAAACTCCCCATTGACATCCCCAAAGACACTCAAGAGCAGAGGCACAACCCCTCTGCCACCTGCCCCTTTGCTCCTCCCATGGCCCAGGACACTTCACCTCGAGTTCTGCTCTGCTGCTCTTTGCCTGGAAAACTGTGCCTTCCGGGAGCGGGGCGGCCTCTCCCAGAGCCACCTTCTCAGGGAGGCTCCGAATCGCACACTGCGATCTCCCTCCCATCGACGTCCTACGGCCATTCCTCTTCGTTTTCTCCCTAGCACTTGTTTCCAGCGTACCGTAGTTTCAACAAACCCGCCGTAGTGCACTGTCCCTTCGACTCCCTAAAGTGTGAGCTCCGGGTAGACAGAGGTTGTCGGCTTCTCCCTGCAGGTCTGTCTCACAGAAACCAGAGCAGTGCCCCGTGACAGGGGCTTCAGAAACGCTTGTTGAACAAATGGATGAATGAGTAAACTGAGGAAATGAAGGAGTTGTCAGATGGATGCAGAAACAAAGGCGGTTTCCTGAGGGGGGAGAGGAGGTAACAGGATTTCTAGGGAGAGAGAAAAAGGAACTTTCTTTTTTTCTTTTTTTTCCCCACAGGCAAGGTCATTTATTTATTTATTTATTTAGTTTCATTATCATATAATGTACTATTAGCCCCAGGGGTACAGGTCTGTGAATCGCCAGGTTTACACACTTCACAGCACTCACCATAGCACAGACCCTCCCCAATGTCCGTAACCCCACCCCCCTCTCCCTGCCCCCTCCTCCTGGCAACCCTCAGTTTGTTTTGTGAGATTAAGAGTCTCTTCTGGTTTGTCTCCCTCCCAATCCCATCTTGTTTCATTTTTTCCCTCCCTACCCCCTAAACCCCCCACTTTGCCTCTCAAATTCCTCATATCAGGGAGATCATATGATAGTTATCTTTCTCCAGTTGACTTATTTCACTCAGCATAATACCCTCTAGTTCCAACCACATCGTCGCAAATGGCAAGGTTTCATTTCTTTTGATGGCTGCATAGTATTCCATTGTGTATATATACCACATCTTCTTTATCCACTCATCTGTTGATGGACATCTAGGCTCTTTCCATAGTTTGGCTAGTGTGGACATTGCTGCTAAAACATTCGGGTGCACGTGCCCCTTCGGATCACTATGTTTGTATCTTTAGAGTAAATACCCAGTAGTGCAATGACTGGGTCATAGGGTAGCTCTATTTTCAACTTTTTGAGGATCCTCCATGCTGTTTTCCAGAGTGGCTGCACCAGCTTGCATTCCCACCAACAGTGTAGGAGGGTTCCCCAGAAAAGGAACTTTCTAAAGCACTTTTCTTTCTGGGTTCCCTTGGGGGCAGGAGAGTTGAGGTGCTCTCTGCCAGCCACCCTTCTATAGAGAGGTCTCGGGGCCGACAGGGTGGTGGCTGGGAAGGAACACAGACAGGCCTGGGACCCATGACCGCAGGCTCCAGCCCTGCCCCTGCCTCCAGCTGCGTGACTTTGGAGAAACCCTTCCCACTCATTTGGCCCCTTGATTTTACCCATGTCCCCATGTCCCCAGGCTTCTGGGTCCTGGCTTTCTTCCATGATGGACTGGCCCTGAAGGGAGAATTCATGGACGAGACATTTGAACTCTGTAACTCCAAGGATACGAGTTTCCTCCGGAAGGGCTTGTGGCAGCTCTGCCCAGGGAGCACATCCTTTGCAAGCTCGCGTTAACACCCCAAGCCCATGCGGGTGTCTGCACCCACCTCATGGGACGCCGTGTCCCATCTGCTACAGCAAACTGGTGCTACAGTCTTCGGTTCCACTCTAAATATGCAAGCTTGCTCTGGACACCTCACATATCTTGAAGGAATCCAGGGATATTTTTCTTTAATCTGCCTGAGATTTGTTTTGGCAGAAGTTCTGAAGGCTGAAGTCTTGAGAGGTTGGGGTTTTGTTAAATTATACTTTCAGTAAGGTTAAATAACTCGGGCAAAAATTGGAGTGTCCTCCCATCGGCTCTGCCCTTGAAGCTCTACCTATCCTGCAGGGCCATCCTGTCCGTGAAGCTTTTCCTCGTCATCACCCCGAAACGGTGTTCTCTTCCCCCGGTGGCTGTGAGCTGGCAGAACATGTACGGGAGAGTCAGAGGGAAAAGGGTTTGAACACCACACCTTGCTCGTGGGTTACCGTGACCAAGTTCAGTAACTTGCATCAACCTCAGAGTCCTCGACTGTCAAAGGCGAGAACGACAACCGTAATAGCTAATATTTACCAGTGCCTGCTGCCGGGCGCCGGATTAGGTATCTTACATGACCTAACTCATTCAATCCTCTCAAGACCCCTGTGGAACAAGGCATTTTACTGTATATATATGAGGAAACCGGAGGTCAAATGGAATGATGCGTTATACCTGGGCAATGAAGATTAAGTTTAAACAATGTATGGATTGTGGCATTCAGTAGCACTTACTAAATAAAAGCTTCTTTCCCGTCAGACCCAGTAAAGGAGTTTGGGTGTGTCATTCTCACAGCGCTTACAATGAGTTGCCTTATATTGTGGTGTATGTAGAATTAGTGAGATTGTCCAGGGCAGGAAATAAGGGCTAGTTTATGGACTGAGCCTCGTTTCTCGGTCCCTGCCCTTGGACACGTGAGCTAATGTTTACGAACCTTGGTCTTCTCAACTGTAAAATGGGAGTAATAATATCGATGAGGTGTCATCGAACCAATATACAAACATAGTCTAAAACAACGCCTGGCATATAACAACTATTATTATTATCATTTATCAATAACGTTAAAATCTATATTTCTTTTTAGTTTGAAATTTACTGAGGAATAAATAGGTCTCTTCTGTCTTTCTGCCCCTGCTCGTGGCCTCATCCTTTTCCTTATATGTTGCAAAGTTGCTTCTCAGATTGCATCCAAAGAGCCGCTTGCACTAGAATACGCTGAAATCTCGTTAAAAGGAAGATGCCTGGGCACCTCCCCAAACAAGTAGATCCAGATCTCTGGCAGTGGCCCATGTGTTGTGTAAGGAGTTTCTATGCCGATGATAGATTAGGGTCATGTATTTAGTCAATAGTGCCAAATGCAACACCAGATTTTTGTGATGCCAGTTTTAGGAATAATGGCCATCCGTCCACTGCTTTTCCTCTGAAGAATACAGAACACCGATATGAGATTTTATGTTTGTGCAGATTACATTGCGATAGCGAAGGAGTGGGGAATATTAATCTCTCCTTTCTGTGTGGTAGAAGGACCCCCAAGAAGATGAAACTGTTTTCCTAAAGTCACATGATTGAAACCCAGAACCTCTATCTCTTCACACGAAACCCCAGACTCCAGTTAGTAGAGCTCACGTGCTTCTTGTGGGGTTCCAGGGTACGGTAGCCTTCCTTCTCTTTGCTTTCATCTTCTAGAGTGATCATTCATAAATTTCAACCACTTCCGTGGTTTTCGCGATCACAGACTCTCTGGACATGGTTCAGCATGTTTTTCTCCTCGACTTCGGCATAGATGTGATGCAGGTGTGAGTCTCCTGCTGGGCAGGATTAGCGAGTAGTGCAAGGGTGAAGGCTCTGGGGGACCACACCTATGGTGTCCCGTTACAGGCAGGTGAAACAAGTGGGGACCAAATCCAAGATCTGCGGGAGAAGAGCCTGCATTCCAGGAAGCAGCCTCAGCGTCCAAGCAGGAGGTATCAGGGGTGGTTGGAGAAACTTGAGAATCAGAGAGTTGTCTGCTCAGAAAGGAGCCCAGTCCATGGGGAACGTTTTAGGCATGGAGAATGACTGTGGGGGGTTGACATAACGAGCAGTCAGGTTGAGAGAGCTGAGTTGGAAGAATCATCTAGAAGCTGGGCGGTCATTGACAGAATGCCCATTATTTTAAAACAAAAAAGAGAGCCGTTAAGGAAAAGATGGCCCTATAACACATGGGCAGAAAGTAAATGAAAACAGAGAAAAACAAGCTTTTTGGCTCAGGCTTTAGTCATCAAATTTCCTTGTTTTGGAAATAATGAATATATGTTTCTAGAAAAATGCACCTTAGGGAGTTGATCAGAAATGTAGTAAAGGTTTCTGTTAGAAGATGTTCATTGTGTTACACATATTATTAAAATAACAGAAGCAAATTAAACATTTTAATAATGGGAGAATTTTAAATAATTTAGCATATATTGATATGAAGTGTTAGATGTCTATTAAATAACAAGTTTTTAAGGAATGTTTTATGGCATAAAAATGTTGCAATGTCTTACAATAATGTATGTAAGTGAAAAAGTAAGACATAAAACTGTGCATACAATTGGCTTTCATTATGTGAAAAAAACACAAGGACATAAAAAAAATTGGAAGTAAATATACCGTAAAGGAAATAATGATACCCTATCTCTAAGTGACAAGCTTATGAAAGATCTTTATTCTTCTTTGTTGAAATTTTCTAAAAATACTTGAAAGTACAACTGACATGTATCTCTTCAATAACCTGAAAAAAATAGTATTTGAAGAAAGATGGTGTGACCGACCCCTATGGAAAGATAGCCAATGTGTCTGGAAGCCAATTTTCCTGCTCAAAACTGCTTCAACATTCTACACCTGGAGAACAATTCCAAACCAGCCTCATGCTGCACCACGCCTGTGGCCATCTTGCCTCAAACCTACAGGAATTCCCCAAGCCCATACCGCTCAGCTGGCCGCAGGAATGCGCGTGTCTGAGCCACTTCCCTTCAGCCATGTGGGGAACATCACTCCCATATATCCAGAGCTGTAAGCAGTCCAAATCCTGACATTTTCTGTGGGTAAAAGGAAGAGAAGGGGCTACGTGATGGCATGCGGAGAATCGCATATCATCTCTCCTGCCATTCCATTTTACTAGCTTTCTTAGGGCCCAAACCCTTCAACACGCTGCTTCTTTCTTTCTTTCTCTCAAGAATTTGCCCTAGACCTGGTGTGTGTAGATGTCTCTTCGGCTCCCCTCCTGCAGCATTCTAGCCAGCCACTCGGATGTGTGGTGGGAGAAGAAAACCGGTTCGCATTACCACTTTTTTATTCTCTGGGTTGAATTCTCTCTAGTTATTGTTTATCTGGTTTTGAAATGCTCTCCTCTTGGAAAATGAGCCTTTGCATACATTGCAGGCAGGAATATGAATTGGTACAATTCTGAGTATTATAAACGCATATATATTCTTTTTAAAATTTTATTTATTTTGTTATTATTACTTTAAAGATTTTATTTATTTATTTGACACAGAGAGAGATCACAAGTCGGCAGAGAGGCAGGCAGAGAGAGAGGGGGAAACAGGCTCTCCACTGAGCAGAGAGCCCGATGAGGGGCTCGATCCCAGGACCCTGAGATCATGACCTGAGCTGAAGGCAGAGGCTTAACCCACTGAGCCACCCAGGTGCCCCTTACCTACATGATATAAGACTCTTGAAAGTATGCATACTCTTTAATGTCAAAACTTTTAGGACTTTATTCTAATTAAATAATCAGCAATGATTCATGAATAAGAGTTTTTATCAGATTATTGTAATTATTATAATTACTCAATTATTATAATTGAGTAAAACCAGAAATAATCTAAATATTTAAAAATTAAAGATTAATTAAATGAATAATAGAGTCACAAAATGGTAGAGTATGCAATTGTTAAAAATAAGAATATTCAATGACCTGAAAATATTAATGATGTATTCACAAGTACAGAAACCAAAGTATAAAATATTGTGAACCCAATTTTTTAGAAAGAGAGAAAAGAAAAGAAAGACAAAAGTGAGCAATGAAAAATCCATACAACTTGTCGATCATTGTAGAGTCTCTGGTGACATTTACATGACATTTTACACTTTCCTTCTGTTCCAAACATTATACACTGACCATAGTATTTCTTTTATAATCAGACAAAAAGAAGCTATTTTATAATTTCTTCTCATTTAAATACTATTGATCTCACATGAAATTTAGTTTAAATAACAACATTCAAAATAATGTGTCATTGGCATTTTTTTGGATCAAACTCCAAAGCTTGGAGAAAAGGTAAGGAAACTAGCATTTGTTGAGAATTTCCTATCTGCCAGACGTTCTCCCAAGCTTATTTTATCTAATCCTCAAACAAACCATCAGGGACTGATGACGTGACAGACAGTCTCCTATAATCCTTTGTACTGCAATCCTTTTATACTGGAATAAAATTCACCCACAATGTTTTCTCGCAAGGGTCTTGTACAAAGTGATTGAAACCACTGTGTAGTCTTCAAAACGATGATCAACCAGTCACTGAGGATGGGACTGGAAACTGTTCTGTGATGGTTGGGATGTGGAGACATGTCAAGTAGCAGCCCCGTGAGGAAGCGACTTCTGGGAAGGAACTAGTTCAAGGCACCAAGAATATCCATAACTGTCAACCAAGTCCAAGCTCTTAGCAGAATTGCTCCCTTCTCCTTCTTTTGGGTCTAATCATTGCACCAGATGACTTGAGAAAATTCACCAAATTCCAAAACAAACATAAATGTTTCTCTAATGGGTTAAATGACCAGAAGGTTTATGAAATGGGAAAAGTGGGCATTGATTATTTAAAATTAATTCCATTTTCCCTGAGATCAGGAAACTTACTTATTTACTTTTTCCAGTTCTTTTTATTTAAATTTCTGTATCATTAACATACAGCGTAATATTAGTTTCAGGTGTACAAATAGTGATTCAACACTTATCTGCATCACCCAGTGCTCAAGACGAGTGTACTCCTTAATCCCCATCACCTGTCTCAGCCATCCCCCCTCCCCCCCCCACCCATCTCTCTCTGGGAGCCATCAGTTTGTTCTCTATGGTTAAGAGCCTGTTTCTTGGCTTGCTTCTCTCTCTCTTTGTTTTTTTCTTTGTTCATTTGTTTTGTTTCTTAAATTCCACATATGAGTGAAATCATACAGTGTTTGTCTTCCTCTTACTGACTTATTTCACTTAGCATTATACTCTCTAGCTCCATCCAGGTTGTTGCAAAAGGCAAGATTTCATTCTTTCTTAAGCCTGAGTAATATTCCTATATATATGTATATGTATATATGTGTATTTATGTGTGTGTGTGTGTATCATCTTCTTATCCATTCTTCAGTCGATGGGCACTTCTGCTGTTTCCATAATTTGCCTATTGTAGATAATGCTGTTATAAACACTGGCTGCATGCATCCCTTCAAATTAGTATTTTTGTATTCTTTGGGTAAATACCTACTAGCTTAATTGCGAGGTCATTTTTAACTTTTTGAGGAAGCTCCATACTGTTTCCCACAAAGGCTGTACCAGTTTGCATCCCCACCAACATTGCAAGAGGGTTCCTCTTTCTCCACACCTCACCACCACCTCTTGTTTCTTGTGTTGTTGATTTTAGCCACTCTGACGTATGTGAGGTGATCTCTCATTGTAGTTTTGATTTGCATTTCCCTGATGTTGAGTGATGTGGGGCGTCTTTTCATGTCTGTTGGCCATCTGGATGTCTTCGTTGGAAAAACATTCTTCTGCCCATTTTTTAATTGGACTCTTCCTTTCTTGTGTGTTGAATTTTATAAGTTCTTTATATATTTTGGATACTAACCCTTTATCAGACTTAATCTTTTTGAACAGACTTGATAGTTTAGTTTTGGCTTTTAAAATCCTTTGCGCCTTTTAAAGCTGTTTTTTTTTTTAATAAGGAAAGAAGACTTGTTTTTTATAAATTCCTTCCTCCATCAGTTAAAACACCTGGGTTCTTCCCAGCAATTGAGATAAAAGGTAAGTTTTCATAAGATGCCCTTCTTCTAGTGACCGTAGAAGAGGAGTCTAACATTTAGGGAGTGTGTACCTCATCTTCTCTGGAGCTTTATTTATTACAAATTCATCACTAGTCAGTTTATGGAGAATGCTTTCGAGTTAGTGTGACTGAATAATATCTTAACTCCAGCTGGATGGGAGTAACAAAATCTTTACAATTATGTGGAGGAAAAAGTAATGCAAGCTTCATTTAGGCAAAATTCTTTGGCCTTGACAACTTCCAGAATTCAGTGACTCAGGGAAGGTCTGGAACTTCACATAAGTGAACATGGAGGCCATCATGATAATTGACACCTGAATTTGGTATCTAAATGCTGCAAGAAAAGAACACAATTACAGACCACAAGAGGACAAGATAGATACTCTCTGTATATAGCTATTCACCCAACACTGTTGTCGTTGCCAAGAAGAGAATTATAAATCACTCCCTGATCATTCTTCATATGTTCCCCAGATTGTAGTTCATTTTCCTGAGCCTCAACTTACTGGAAACAGGAAAATAATTACACAACTATTCAATGGGCCAGATTCTATTGTAGGGGTGAATAGGGAGGCATCAGCTGGTAGCGAGTGCAGAGAGACCACTGTGTTCTTGAAACTCCTTGCCCCCTCCAAAAAGCCATATCCATCTGGGGATAGATTTCAACCAGGACTTGATCCTTCTAGGACCTTTACATCAGGCGAGAAGTTCTGCAAAGCACCTCCTGTCAAACCTTCCTGAACTCACATCCTGAGCTATCTGAGAACCTCAAACTCTCCTGCTTACTTTCATTGTCTGGTTTTCCATTCCCCAGAAGCAGACCCAGAGACAAAGATTCACGTTGAGCAGTATATAAAGGCAAGCAGGAAATGTTGGTGGAAAAGTGGGGGAATAAGGCAAGGAAGAAAATGTTGCAAAGAAAGTGCAGCCTGAGAAGCCAGATACTACCGTGGTTGACTGGAACGTATCCCAGGGGATCTCTGGAAAACAACGTACAGTGCAAACCTCAGAAGTATCCACCCGAGGAGTCAGGAGGACTTAGACGCCTACTTGAGCCAGTTGCTGGATGAGAGTTGCGTAGAAGGGTGGTAGAGTGGGGGTACTTAATTCCCTGGTACTTCCTGTCTATCGAGTGCGGAAGCAGAATCCCACCTGACACTTGGGGGAAAGCCCCAAGGGAAGGTCATGCAGATACGTGAAGCTGGCCATCTTGAGGGACAAGGGCAAGGTGCAAGGGACATGGACAGGACACTGACAGCACCTGCTGTAAATATCAGGACCTTGAGTGTAGGGTTGGTGGCGATCTCTATTCCTCCACCCCTTTTGGCGTATGTACTGTGTAGACCACTGTCTCTCAAACTTCAGAGTGTGTGATAAGCACTCGGGAAGCTATTTAACCAAGCAAACTCTGGGACCTCACCCACTGAATTCTGACCCATGGTTCAGGGATGGAGTCCAGGAATTCACGTCATTAATAAATACCGCACGTGATTCTGACACACGTGGTCTGATTGCACAGTGAGAAACAATGCCTGGAATCCCGGGTCCTACATGGGAAACAGATGAGCAGAGGGGGAGGCCATGGGGTACAGTGAAAAGAGGATGGTACTTGGATCAAGAGAACCTTGGATGTAAATTCTGGTTCCATTACTTAGTGACCTTAGAAAAATTACATAATCTATTTGTTTCTTTTTACCTATTGGAGGGAGAGAAAAATACCCCCTTGTGTTATTTCCTATGATAGTTACCTAAGTAACATAGAAGAGTACAGAGCAGTACCTGACTTACGTTAAATGCTCAGGGTTGATGCTCTGTCTTTTTCCTGTTACTCAGAGAATTGAAGTCTGTCGACAAAGTGATGCCAATGGCATTTAATAACGTTCAATAAATTATACCGACTAAACGAAAACATGATGATAAAATAATGCAGAACTTGGCTCTAAATTTGCGCCGTATTTTCTCAATGCACCTGCAGTTGGGTACTTGCTGCCTTCCACGTATTGCCGAAGATTCCCCGGAGGCTGGGAATGGATGTGTCCAGAAGCCAAGGAACAGGTCCGGCTGATCTCTCCCCAGACCTGAGCCAAGGACCTGGACTCCAGATTCTTATCCATAGACACTGAGTTTCCACACTGAGAAACTATTTGGTAGATCGGGTGTTTGTGCTTCTAGAAAATATATTTTCAAGTAAAAGAAAAAAAAAGGGAAGGTGCCGAGAGAAATGTTGAATAGACTATGATTTTGAATAGATTATACCTATTTTTCGTTCTTAGGTGATCAGGCCCAGACTGAGTGGCAATCAGGATGAATTTGGGACTGTTACGGTATTACCGCAGTATAACACTCTAGAGAAAATACCGGGGCACAAAGCAACACACTTTGTACTTAGTAGGTCCCCAAGTGTTCACTGAATTCAGTGACATTATTCAGGGCAGGGTTACCTTTATGCTTTTCCGCGTTCCCTAGGGAGCTCACTCCCTGGGCCTCATCTTTTCTCTTAGTCGCCCAGTTTGGCTTAAACATTAACCAAATCTCTCTTGTCTTAAAGTAAATGACTTGTGCTCAGTCTTCAGGAGTATAAAGGAACGTGTACCAAAGAACGAAGATTTGTTGCTGCCCCTAAGATCAATTGACTTGATCCCATAAAACATGCCTGGGATAATAGCGAAGATTTTATCTTATTTTATTTTTCAAGAATTTATTTATATATTTGAGAGAGAGAGAGAGAGAGAGAGCATGAGAAGGGGAGGGTCAGAGGGAGAAGCAGACACCCTGCCCAGCAGGGAGCCCAATGCGGGACTCCATGCCGGGACTGCAGGATCCTGACCTGAGACAAAGGCATTTGCTTAACCAACGGAGCCATCCAGTCACCCAATAGCGAAGATTTTAAAAGAAAAATTTTCTTGTAGTGTTGGCTTCATTTACTCCTGACAGAGATCACAAAGGTCATTTACCACAGAGTACGCCACCACCCACAAACGTGGCGCAAGAACTCCTGTTCCTTCAAGTTCAGAAACATGGGCTATGCGTCCACCATCTAACATGATCAAAGGAATCGGCCCTGCTGGGCATGGAGCTTAGGGCACAAGCCTTGTGGGGAGCCAGTCTTTTACCTCACCCTCCTACACTGCACCTCTCACAGCAGTCACTCACCCCTGCTTTCCCAGGAACACTGGAGTGGTCTCTGGACCACCAGAGTGGTTGGTAGAAGGAAGGGCCCCACGGCTGAGGCACCTGCTTTAGTCCCGATCCACCAGGACCCGCCCTCTTACTAAGGGGCCAAAATCAAGCCGCATCTCTATGTCATATTCTCGAAGGTAAAAGGAAAGAGTTGGCTTAAATGATCGATAAACTCTCCTCCTCTCTAGACGTGATTTTTCTAAGGAAAAAAAAATCAAGATATCCAGTAATAAGTATATCCGATTCCCATTATTTGCGGCAGGTGCGTCCTCTAAGTGGCTGGGAACCCTGAATTAGCAAACGGTGATCCGTTGCCCCTGGAGAAACATAGTGTTAGGTTCCTGTGAGCCTCGGCCACATTTTCACGAAATGATCGATAGGGAACCTGGTTTTATGTGTGTTTCTATTTAAAGACACCTATATATATTGTGATTTATTGACGATGAACTCATAGCCGACAGCCCTGTAGTGGTGCCTGAATGAAAGTTGTCGAACTTGCATTTTTCCTCTATAAGGTGCCTCTCAGTCTTCTCGTCCTCAGGAACAGACACAGCATCTCCACACTGCACTTGGGGACCATTTTAAACAGATGAAATCAACAACAAAAAGTACAAAGTGTTAAAAACATGGCATTGAATAGACCGTGGGAAGGACACTTATTTATAGTATGAGAGTCGCCACAGGAAGGCAGAGCACCGCCTCGTCTAACCTCAGCTGGGACTACGTGCACGGGGCTACTCAAAATTTTTGCTGCTCCGCACATGTCTGGGGATGACTGCGAAATCACCCACAAATATATATTTGGAAGTTACAAATGGATTTTAGTGAGTATCCAGATTTGTAAACACGGAATCCATGCATAATGAGAATCAACTGTATGTTAAAAATTTAAAAAAAAAACAAATTATTTTGTTATTTTATAGTCTCTTGCTTGTTAAAACAGCACACTTTCTGTAAAACCTTGACTTAAAGCAGTGTAGTAATCCCCTCTGTGTTGCATGAAATTACAACTTCATCTCACAGGTGGTGAAATGTGGACACGCAGCCGCTTCCCAGTGTCCCGAGGAATGTGACAAGTGAGCCGGGATGCCCCAGGAGTGTGAACTTATCCTGAGTTTGGCACTGGGGCCGTCCTGCCCCTACTCAGTGACGGACAGAAACGATGCTCCCCCTTCGCTACCTGCTAGCTAAGTCCTGGACTGACGTCGGCAGTAGAAGGTTGGCAAAGCGTCCGGGGACACACATCCTGGAATTCTACCAAGTGACTCGAACTACCAGCCTGATTGGAGTCCTGGATGAGTGCTGTTGCCTGGGGATGGACTGGCTGTTCTTTTACCAGAATTTTCTGTTTCAGGGACGGCATCACTGACGTTTTACCCCTGCCCACTCTAGTCAGTCTCTGCTCCACAGCCTCAGACTGAGGACATTGTGGCCTCACCTAAGAACCAACCGTTCCTTTTCTGAAGGGCAACGATCATCTTCTATTCGTTTTTTAAATTCCACTCTCTTCCTCACCGTGTGCGTAGCAATGACTGGGACGTGGAGCCCACTGGAAACACGTCGATGCCGTTGAGTTCTACTCCACAGTGAACAATTCCCCCAACATTTTCAGAACTTTAACTGAGGGAAATACCCCTGCGGAGAGTGCTCAGACCCGCTGCGCACTTTATGTTACATCATCTCCCTTAATCCTCAATGACCCTGCAAAATTGTTAGTATTCCCATGTTATAAATGAAGAAATAGGACCCCATGAATTTACATCACTTGTCTAAAGTCACAAAGCTAGTGAGTGCACGTTTACTATGACTGAAATTTGAGCCCGTTTTTTCCCCCTATGAGCAATGGTTAGTTTATTGGTATCAGTAATGCCTTGTTGCTCACTAGCTGCAGTTTCAACTAAATAGGCAATTTCAGATTAGGGGGAAAAAAAGAAGAAGAATTCTGCTGCTTATTGCCCAGGCCTTCCACAAGAGCTGTGGAAGACAGTAGGGACTGGGCAGTATTCAGGTTAAGAAGATCTGCCATTCCAACAGACACATGAAAAAGTGCTCCACACCACTCGGCATCAGGGAAGTACAAATCAAAACCACAGTGAGACACCACCTCACACCAGTCAGAATGGGCAAGATTAACCAGTCAGGAAATGACAGATGCTGGCAAAGATGCGGAGAAAGGGAGCCCTCCTACACTGTGGGTGGGAATGCAAGCTGGTGCAACCACTCTGGAAAACAGCATGGAGGTTCCTTCCAAAAACTTGAAAATAGAGCTACACTATGACCCAGCAATTGTACTACTGGGTATTTACCCTAAAGATACAAACGTAGTGATCCGAAGGGGCATGTGCACCTGAATGTTTATAGCAGCAATGTCCACAATAGCCAAACTATGGAAAGAACCTAGATGTCCATCAACAGATGAATGGATAAAGAAGATGTGGTATATATACACAATGGAATACTATGCAGCCATCAAAATAAATGATATCTTGCCATTTGCGACGACATGGATGGAACTAGAGGGTATTATGCTTAGTGAAATAAGTCAATCGGAGAGAGACAACTATCATATGATCTCCCTGATATGAGGACATGGAGATGCAACATGGGGGGTTGGGAGGGTAGGAGAAGAATAAATGAAACAAGATGGGATGGGGAGGGAGACAAACCATAAGTGACTCTTAATCTCACAAAACAAACTGAGGGTTACTGGGGGGGAGGGGGATAGGGAGAGGGGGGTGGGGTTATGGACACTGGGGAGGGTATGTGTTATGGTGAGTGCTGTGAAGTGTGTAAACCTGGCGATCCACACACCTGTACTCCTGGGGATAAAAATACATTATATGTTTATTAAAAAAATTAATTAAAAAAAAAAGAAGATTGGCCATTTACCAGTTGCTTCTCTGCCAAGAAGCAAGAATGTAGACATTCACTGGGAGAACCATTTTACGATGTTAATCTTTTAAGAAAATGAAAGTTAATGAAAGTAATATATTACAGGTTGAATACAAACAACCGTATCAGAAAATTCAAAACATAATCTGTAAAATGGTGTCTATTTTACATTCACTCATGTTTCAACTAGTTACAGAGCTTCTCTATTATCTCACAAGAAGGCACATAACTGACATTTTCTTCTCTCTGTTAGTAGCTGCCGGACGTTGTGGGTCTGTGTGGAATTGAGCAGGCAATACAATCTCCATTATATAGATGATGTTCAGAAAGCTTGGCTGTTCCCAAAACTTCTTGTGCATCAATTAAGGGCCCCGCATTGCAACTATCAGTCAACCCTGGGTTTCGTGACCTCTTAAGGTCCCTCGCGATCTATAGTCTGTGCCTTTCTGCAGCTACTCTAAAGATGATCAGATTCTCCCAATATTTATGAACCCATCTAAGGTCTTTGGAAGAATATATAAACCCATGGAAGAGACTTTTTCTTTTCTTTTGACATCTGCTACAACTATTCCAGCATCCCGGGGCTGATTCTTCCCTTTAAGATCTGCTTATAACCGTGTACTGAGAAACCATGACAAAACCCTTGGAAGGGGCCCTGGAGCTCATCTTGTCAACTGCGGTCCTCTTCGCGACACCCGTGCTTCGATTTAATGCTTCCGGTGACGAGGACTTCTCCACCTCCTGTGCCACTGAAAGAAACTCTTCCTGGTATTTATTTAAAATCCATCTTCCCATGGCCTTTCCCTCTAAGTTGTAACTCTTTCTTATTGAACCAGGAAGAATAGGTGCAGATGGCCTTGACAGGACTATGTGGTGTAATCACAAGCCCAGGACAATACTAGTTTATGAGTTTCCAATCTGGTTTACCATGTGTCCCAGACTTTCCGTTGTATAATGAAACTTTACCATAATAGTTGCTTTAGAATAAGTTGTGAAGAGTTTGGCGAGCCTCCCCTTTGTTTTTCCAGCTCTACCGTGGTCTCATGTAGTGGGGGTAAGATGTGCTCGCAATGTACAAGGTTCTTATTCTCACATGTGGTGAAATCCGAAAGATGACCCGTGATAATTCAGTCTCCTCTCCTGGAGAAACAGCTCACTGGTAAAAAGAAGCGTGCTCAGACATGCGTTGTTAGGTACAGCTGTCTCCCCGTGTCAGTTCGTTCCGGGACTAGTGTCCTGACTGCTCGGTGTCAAACTCAGTTGTGTGGTGCCTGGTGGTTGCGAAATTCGTGAAGCCACTGGGTCGCAGTCGGCAGGGGACTGAGCATGAGAAATGTGGTCATTTATCGTTTAGGTGCGTGTGGAATGAGTGAAGGAAATAAAAGCAGGACAGTCCTGTCCATGAAGCGTGAAGAGAATGCTTTGGACAGTTTAGGTATTGTTGTTTCATCTTCAGTGTACTGTGTAAAATCTACAAGTATTTACTCATTGTTTGACGATGCTTTTTTTTATTTTGCAACAAACACTTTTAGCAGCAGTAAGTGTTTGAAAAGGATGTGTGTTGTTGAAAAATAAGTGAATTTTGATTGCTTGAGAAAGTTAACGATGAACGTGTAACGTGCACAAAATGTGTCTCTTCGTGTTGACCGCCCACCGTGGGGTCACAGTGGTATGACGGCTTGGAAACCAGAAGGCTCAGACCTGCTGGAGAGCCATCAGCAGTTACTTCAAAAGGTAGCAACTCGTTTATAAACTGTGATCTATTTACAACCACAGAAATACTCTTCATATCATCCTGTGAGGTACGAATTTTCATTTAGATCAAGTAGCTACTGTTACTTTCATTCACTTTTTAAAATTTATTTTTATTAACATATAATGTATGATTTGCCACAGGGGTACAGGTCTGTGAATCGTCAGGCTTACACACTTCACAGCGCTCACCATAGCACAGACCCTCCCCATTGTCCATAATGTGACCCTACTCCCCTACCCCCCAGTAACCTCAGTCATGTTTTATTCCAAGATTTCTTGTGCATGAATTCAAAATAAAGCCACAGCTGTTAGTGTGTGACTTCATAAACAGCAGAAGAAATTCACATTTAAATACGGAGTTTTGGGTCAGCGTCATCAGAATCTACAAATAAAAAATTAGCTCATCCCAATTATGCTTTTTCCCTCAGTTCAGTCACCAAAGCTAACCTTTTAGAAATTCATCCTTCTGACAGTGTAACATTTGACATTATTGTGAATGTCATCAAGTTAGTGAAAACGTTTGACATTGAAGATAAAATCACATTTTGGCATTGATTACTCAACGGCAAATTCTAGTAAGCTACAATGTTCCTGATAAAAGAAGCAGCCCCGTAAGCAGAGAATTGGATGTGATGCACTCATACTTCTTAATTACATGCAAATAAGTTGGGAGATTCTACTGTACACAGTAACTGAATTCCGTAATTTTCCTACAAAGCCGATTTAAAATTCTTTTTTTTTTAAAGATTTTATTTATTTATTTGAGAGAGAGAGAGATCACAAGTAGGCAGAGAGAGAGGAGGAAGCAGGCTCCGTGCGGAGCAGAGAGCCTGATACGGGGTTCGATCCCAGGACCCTGATATCATGACCTGAGCCAAAGGCAGCGGCTTAATCCACTGAGCCACCCAGGCGCCCCCCGATTTAAAATTTTAAGGACATACTTTGACATGGCAATATGCATTTTTTCTTTGTTATTTGAAATCAGCCTTAAAAAAACAAGCTTTTGAAGAACTCCTTTGTAAAGTAACCCAAATGTCCTACAATTAAAAAAAATATATCAAAAGATTTCTATAAAACTGGGATTGAATTTTAGTCTAAATCAGTTGGAAATCTTTAAGTCAAGTATTTGATGAATGAAACAGAGAAGTACTTTAGCATTTGAAGCTTTGTATATATTATCTTTACTGAGGTATTTTGAATATTTATGTTGAATATATTGAAAACAAACTTGCAAAGAGAAAGGCATTGACATGTATCCCTACAAAAGCAAATAAGAAACAGATCAAATTAAATGGTGAGCATTCAAATAATTTACCTAATAACTTTTAGACCTGTAGGCACTAATAATATCAATGGTAATCAGTAAGGATTAGCTTTGTGCCGGGTACTGAGCAAAGTGTCATATGCTTTATCTTCCATATTCCCAAGTGTGACGGAACCATAACAATAAAAAAGAATAGTGATAATACTATTATTATCCTGGGGTTTAGTTTGATTTTGGTTTTGGATTTGTTTGTTTTTGTCTTTGTTCTTAAATTAAGAATTTGAGCTGAAAGGAACAGAGGCGGATTTACCCAAGATCAGGCAGCAGGAGGCAGAGCCAAGGACGTGACGCACCTCCCTCGGGCTCCAGATCTCGGCTCGTAGCCTTTGCCCTCCAGCGGAGCTTGGCCCACTAGCAATCGCTCAATCCTTTAAGATCTAGGCTTCACCCCGAAACTGCTAAAAGCCTCAGTTTGCCTTGTTTATACCATGAAAAAGTACCCGGCTGTTCCCCAGTGTTGTTTTCCCAATCCAAAAATACATTGTCACTTTCAACTTTATATTTATTTATTTTTCATTCAGTGTATTATCCCCCTCCTGGTTAAAATCCTAATTCTCTCTTGGGAAGACAAGAAAATTTTTTAGCTCTTTTGGTTTACGAACAAGGACTCTGAAGCCCAACATGCTTAAGGACATCCTCCAACTCACAAAGCAGGCTGCAGGCAGAGTTGGGTCTGGAAGTCGCAAACTTAGTTATCTCGCTTAGTGCCTGTCCCTACCTCAGAGGGACTGTTCAGTCCCCACAGCAAGGTTAGCATGAGTCCGAGTCCTCACTCGCAGCTGCAGGTAACCCAGCAGTGATTCTGTGGATGTAGAAAGAGCTATGGCCTCAGGGTGGGCTTGCCCAGAGAACCGCAGGGCTGCCCTAGTCAGAAAGAAACACTCTTGGGAGAGCGCGGGCTCAGAGACGCGAGGCGCCTTAAAGTCGCTTATATTTTCATTGAAGAACATTGTCATTTGCAGGAAGCAGGGAGTGTAGGTCTGAAAATCCTGTCTTCCCTGACTCACTTCCAGAGAAATGAAGAACAGGACCCATGCGGCTTCCAGCCACCCTTCCTGACAAGGCTCCCCTCGAAGGCCCTTTCCCTGGATTTTCAGATGACATCATCAGCCTAAAGCATCTCCAAGTGGAACTGGCTGCGCCCAGAAATCTGTCAGCTGAGTGTTTGGAAGAAACTGAGAAACCCTTGAATCACGTGAAGGGATCAAAAGTACTTATTAAAGTATTTTCAAAAGAGCTCTGGGTTCAATAAGAAGAAAATGAGATCAGATAGAGAGGAATCTGGAGCCCCAGTTCTGGTGTGGAAAACTCCTTATAGCGAAGACCAGAAGAAGGGAACATACCGAGGGGAATGGAGCTCATTAGGAAACAGAGTGTTCGTGTGCCGTGGAATTGCTCTGCCCTTGAACCTGGAGGAGTGTGCAGAAGTAAGCAATTACTTACAGAGACACATCTTTCCTGAGAGATCTGATCCAAGAAAAATAATGAATTACAAAAACACAAATCCTAAGGAAAAAAGAGGGAACAGCCTCTCTCTGACCGAGAGCCTTTTTTGTGTCTCCAGATACCCTGCGACCTAGAGTCCTGACGACTTAGGCATCCGTCGGTGGTTGGCGCTCTAACCGTTTCGTTACAGAAGACCCCAGGGAACTTAGGGACTTTCTTCTCTCACCGACCAACCAACAGTCAACCAATAGCCAGTCAATTAGATGACAGGAGCCTCTACCTGCTTTACTTTAGACTACAATGTAATGCTTTACTTTAGACTACAATGTAACTTAAATGCATGTTACTAAGTAGAACAGTTGTCGGTGGCAAAGAGGATCCATTCACTTAATAAACTCCTCATCTTTGAAGAGACCAGAAATAGCCAAAGCGCAGGCAGACATAAATACTGAGGCATCAAAACTAGCATAGATTTCTTCCCCAGAGTGTTGGAACCCTGTGTGTTGTTCATGAAATTTGAAAAAAGGCCAACGGGTAGGGAGATAGCTATCTCAAAGGGATCAGAGATCTGACGGCAGCAATCGTCCCTTTTAAGTTTCAGGTGTATAATTAATGAAATATGGTAAATTGTAAAAATGAAAAATACAGAGAAACCCATAATACCCGGTGTTCTTTGGATATGATAAAACAGATACTTCATATACAACATGTAAGATCTTAAATTAGCATAATTATTTCTGTAAAACTGGCAGTATTTGCAATAACTTTAAAAAGTCTCGGGGCGCCCGGGTGGCTCAGCGGGTTAAAGCCTCTGTCTTCGGCTCAGGTCATGATCTCAGGGTCCTGGAATCGAGCCCCATGTCAGGCTCTCTGCTCTGTGGGGAGCCTGCTCCCCCTTCTCTCTGCCTGCCTCTCTGCCTACTTGTGATCCCTGTCTGTCAAATAAATAAATAAAACCTTTAAATAAATAAATAAAAAATAATTCCAGTTTAGTGACATATCTTAACGAAGCCGTACGCCCATACGAGGTCAATCCTTACCCACAGAGTTGTTCACTGGAGCTTTGTGTAAAAAAGAAGAAAGAAATAAGAAATATCATGAAGTTCAACAAAAAGGGATTGAGTAAGTAAATCACAGTGGCACACTTGACTGCCCTTTATGTGGCCATTAAAAAACAGAATTTATGTATGTGACCAAATATTTATAAATAAATAAATAAAAACATTTATATTTATATGATTTATATTTATATGAATAAAAGGTAAGTTAGATGATAAAATCACCTTATTCAAAACTGGTAAAAGATAGTGAACACACTCGTGTCTCTATTGCAACTTGAACGCAGTATATTTAAGTGTTTATGGCAGTTGCTTCTGGGTGGTGGAACTGCAAGCGTTTTTGCTTGTTTACATTTATACTTCTATTTTCTAAATATTTGTGTTTGTAGTTGATATGTCTGATACAGCATCCGATCTTTCCTTAAGAGCAAACATCTGCTCTCTGGGCGTAGGTGACCGTCTGACTGGTCCAGGGGTAGTTCCCTGACCCGACCTTATCTCATCCTTAGGTTGGCTGGTGAACCTTAATATGGCTCCATATTTCAAGAGTGATGAGAGAAGTAGAGAGAGAGGGAGGAGAGAGGGAGAAAGAGAGAGAGAAAGAGACAGAGACAGAGAGAGAGATGGTCCTTAAAGCTGCCTACATTCTCATTTTCCATGTTTCCTGGTGCCAGCTGAAGAAAATACATGCCTCACAATCCACCTCTCTTTTCAGGATGGCGGACGTGTGTCTTGTAAACAACTACAACAACACTGTACCAGAAAAGCTAATCTATTATAATTAAGAAAAAATGTTAAGTTGCATTTTGAAATAAAGCTGAATCAGGATAATAAATTTTTATGCTTTGCCGATAGAAAGATAACTAACTAGACACACTTTATATTCTTGACATTCTGTTGAATAAAGTGTGCTTTTCTCAGAGAGGTTAAATTTGTTTGCTGTGTATGCTTCCCTATTTTTTCTTTTTTTTTGTTTTTTTTTAAATTTAATTTTTTTTATATTTTAAGAAACATATAATGTATTATTAGCCCCAGGGGTACAGGTCTGTGAATCGCCAGGTTTACACACTTCACAGCACTCACCATATATGCTTCCCTATTTCTATCATTCTGAGCAAAGGATGTTGTTTTACATGAAGCTAAGATTTTCCTCCTGTATGTAAGTCTTCATCTTAGAGATGTTCACTCAGAATTTCACGTTCAGCACAGTTTTCCTTATTTATTCATCCTTATTTGTCCACACACCTTTCTGAGAGTGGGCATTAGTAATGCTATTGGTCTTCCGTCCACTGTGCTTTGGAAACTTGCAGAATCCACCTATCCTGCAAGTGGGGAATAATATATTAGAAGAAGTCATTACTGAGCAGATGGAGAGACGGATGGACAGATGGAAGAGACCTCAATATGAATCAGGTAGGGTTTTTGTCTAGTGTATGTTTAGCCCTGGGCCAGTCTCTCAGAAGCTGTGAGAGCAAGAATCACGGTTTCCATCCTCAGGAAGCTTGAAATACTGTCATGCCAAACTGCAAGTAAGATCCTCCGTAAGGGAATCTATCTTTGTCAAGGCTCCCTCCTTGAAGGCAGCTGGATCATTCTAAGATACATGAAGTTCTGGAAAAATCATTTTGGGGCTCTGCCTATGTAAACAACTTGCGTGACCCCAAACTAGTGTGTCAGCCCCATTCTGGAGGTCCAACCTCGTGTGCTTCTGCCGAAGAAATTCCACACCAGCCATTGGGATTGATGAGCTTGCCCGGTCAGCCTCTTGAGGCTCTGGGGTGACCCCGGAGGTGGCAGTCTCAGCGCTTCTCACAGCATCTGGTGGACCCTACACATGGGAGCGCAGGTTGCCTGAGATGCGTGCGGGTTTCTGGCTAGGCGTGGAAAGCCTTGCCTGGGTGGTGTTGTGGGCTCCACCTGTTCACAGGCACTAGAAAGTGGACTGGAAAATGCTGAGGGAGACGCTACAAAGCACAGGGCTCCATAAGACATGAGGCTTGAGGCAGGAGTCCTTGCCCGCCAGGACTAATGGTGCTTCTAAAAGTAGGCGTTTCTTTTTTCCAGATGTCCTTCCCCTGGACTCACTGTCGCTTGCTTTGTCGTAAATGCCCGTGGTGTCCAAGGCACCAACTAATGACTTTGGTAATGGAAAATTCCACCTCCCTGCCTAGAGTCTGACATGCCGTCACTGAATTTCCAAACAGCCACTGTAACAACAAGTCTAAGCACAGACGTACTTGTATTTACCTTCCAAGCCTCTGAACAGATTAAGGGAAGGAAATACGAGCTCTTGCTCCTGACTTCAAACCAGGTGACTCTAGTGGTTTTCTCCAGTGCTTAGTCATTTTCCCTGTGTGGGTCAGGAAACTGGTGGGCTAGATGGCTTTCTTCTTCTAAATGAAGAGCCTCCAACCAAAGTAGGACCACAGAGTTGTAAAAGCCAAGTAGTAAAGACCCTCGGCCAGGGAAGGTCTGGGAAGCTGGAGTTCAGAGGACAAAAGCGGGGCGTGGGGAAGATCATGGAGTCTAGTGCCCCCCCCCCCCCGTCCCAGAGCCAAAGAGGAGCCACCAACAAATGCTGAGAATGTCCTTTTCCTTTAACACAAAGTGCCATGGGCAAGCAGTGTGGCCATAGAGCACAGGAGATGGAATGCAGGTCGCATTCATTGAAGGACTCTTCTCCTTTGGTCCGGAGTCAAGTGGGGCCTTTCCCAAAGAGGACCCACGACCTGCAGTTCCATCTCGTGACTCAGGGGCTTTGAAGGCACAAGGACATGGTGCCCTCAGCACAGGTGTCAGTGTCCTCCTGGTGAACACCGGCAGGGACAACAGTTTCAAGGAAAAATCAAGAAGTTTCGAGGACATCAGAGACTCACAAGTGGGTTCCAGAGCAGAAGAGCCCAGCAGGTGCGGCATCTTTACCGCTGTGGGCAGACATCAGCCTATGGTTGTGCACAAGTGAATACAGTGTTTAATACACGTCAGAAGTCTTCCTCCACTCCGCAGGAAAGTCTTTCTTAGAGAAATGAAAAGAACTTTTTATGACTCTTCGAGAAGATCATTGATATTCTGGAGACTCATTTTCCTTATCACAGAGGTGGCGTGAGGACGAAGCACGCCCCGTGAGTCTGCTGTGTCCTTAGTGTGAACAGTCAGACCGCCGTTCTGTTCTGAGGCTCAACAGCTACCGCTGTGTTCTCTGGGCACGGGCGGGGGGAGCACAGTATCCTAGTTTTTCGAAAATGTGGGATTCTTTGCGGGACCCTTCCCCTGGTTGCCAGTTACAGTGGTGAGTAATTACGTGCAAATGCATGTTCTCTACCGAAAGTTGCGAGAAGCAGAAAACTCATTTCTTCAGCGTCCTTGAAAAGACACTAAGGCATGTCTGTGTGCCAGCAGTTTAGAAATGAAAATTTCCACATTCCTTGTGCCTGGTCTCATTAATTCTCTCCCACCCCACTGGTGTTAAGGTTTTATAAATAAGCAAGACAGGATTGATTTGTTCCATTTCAGCAAACTGTAAAAGAAAACAGTGGAGAAATCACTCCCATCATCATTCCTCCCAGCCCTGCCCCTCGGCTCATTGCTCTCTAAAACTGGGTGAAAGCCTGTGTAGCCCCCTCAATTAGGTGAAAGATGATTTCATCTCAGTAATCGGTAGGGAGGTTATTTCCAGTTTGCGCAAACATGCCAAAATAAGGCAGCAGGCTTCACGAAGAGTCCAGTGTGATTTCTCTCTGGCTACAGGGAAACTCAAGATGTAGGAAGACCGGACTCCTAGTATTGTGAGGGGTTACGGCATTTAGCCGGACCTACATGGATGTAGCCTAGAGGAGTGGAAGGAACTTTGAGGGAAGAATCAGAATACCTGGGGGGTGGTCCTTAAAGGTGTCTGGTAGTGGGGTTCACAAACCTTTTTAGCAAAACCCCGGAGATTTCAGTCAAGGGTGGCCTTTTGGATACAGACAGGGAGAGGGGAAGAATCTTCGGCCGGAGAAGATCTGCTTTTGTAGGTTCCATATTTTAGACTTCTGCATCTGATCAGTTCCCCACACTAACACAATCCAAAAACCTTCCCATGGTTCGAATTTTCTCTACTGCTTCTCAGCTGATTCGTCCTCTTGGCTAAACAGCTCCAGTGACAGGGCTCCCAAAGCAGCCATCTTTGGACAGATGCTCCCCAAATTCCCTGCTAGCTCTTTGAATCTGCACCAATGTATGAACGTAAACGGGAAATGCAATCGTGTGAAGACCGAGTTGACGCTGTCGGCCTCACAGGACTCCCCAATCCTATGCAGTCGCTCTTCTGTCTATAGCTAATGAGGGCAAAAGCAATTGCAAATTTATTTTATTTTAATATATTCTTAAAACATGTGAAACTACAACCCCGTCTCTGACACAGGGTGTTGCTTTTTCTTTTCAAGAGGGAAAACATTCACATCAGGATTGATTTAATTTTTTCCCCCTTTTAAATCATAAACAGTCCTGGTACAAGAAACAGTAGCTGTTATTGATTAAAAGTTCATTTTCCTTGCCTGGGCTGATGATTGATACTTGGAGGGGAGGAGGGGGGTTGGATTTTTGGCTGGGAGATTAGAAGTGGGGCAATTTTGTCACATTACCTGTTCTTTATAAGAGTGTTGGTGTTGGAGGAAATTTAGGTCTGGGGAAAGAGCTTTTTTTCCCTCTGTAAATTTTAGGAGATGTTGGTCCAACTTTTTGTTTTATTTTGTTTCTTGCTGTGCTGGGTTCATCAGCTTTAAGTACCTGCAGTGCATGTGAGCTTGTGAGAGCCCCTCTAAATGGGCTTTTAATGGTCTGTTGAATAAAGCAGCTACCAGTTCCAGAAATGCATGCGTTTTATAGGTGTGTATTTTCAAAGCTTCTATTTGGGAGTGCTAGCTCAGACGTGGCTTTGTATATGTTTTTCACAGACTCAGTACGGCAGTAAAGACTGCCTCTGGAAGCATTAAAAAGCAAGGAATAAATTTCCTTGTCCCATTTATATTTCTAATGTCAAGAATAATAATTCTTGTGGTTAAAGAAAAAAAAGTATCTTTCCTTTAGAAAAGTCATTTGAGCCCATCAGAAAATTATAATTTCACAGGAAGGTGGCAATCAAATTCACTGAATGCGCGTGTCTGTGATATTTATAATCAAGGCATAGGGTTTTTGAGAAAGTAAGAAGTGATCAGCAGTTTTAGCAAAATTCTTTGCCTTCAATTTTCTAATTTGTATGTGTTATGAACATTATCTCTCCTTTGGTTTTCAACCGAAGCAAACATGCACCATACAATAGAGATCCTTGGACCTGTCAGTTAGTGGAACATCTGGAAGTAATAGTGATCTTTGCACAACACCATTTAATATTGACGTATTAAATCTAAAATAACAGAATATATAATATGACACCAGGTTTTATCAGATAGCAATAAAGACAACAAGTAGCTATAACCAAATATTTTTTAAAAATGCGGTGGGAAAACCTAGAATTAAAAGATACTCCATTCAATTTTTCTGAAAAACTGGGGAGACTTATTATTCATATTTAATGGCAAAGCACCTTGGCTGAAACTGAACAAGTGGGGTTCCGTGGAAGCATGGTTTGAAAACCCGTATCCTAGAGATGCACGGAAGTTCTGAATTTGTTTCTAGAGAGCTTAGGTATCGTCAGTTGGACTTCTTCAAAGTTGATTAAAAATCCTCAGGACGGTTTAAATCTGAAGCCAAAGGGAAAAGCAAATAAAGAAATGCTGATAATTTTGACTACCATGAAATGTAGTCAGTTTAGTTTGTTACAAAAAGCACCATAAGAAAAATAAAAAGGCAAAAAAGGAGAGAGTGGAAAAAATATTTGCAACACATATTATAATGTGTTACTAAATCAAAATAATACAAGTTTGTACAGTTCAGTAAGTAACCAACTAGTCCTTGGTAGGGTAGAAAACAGTGGTCAAGAGAAAATAAACGATTTACAAAATAAGAAATACATACAGCAACATGCATATCAAAAATTATTCAACATTATTGCTAATTAGAGGAATCCATATTAAAACAATGCGATAACACTTTTCCCTTCAATCTGTGGGTTTAGAGAAAGGAACACAGTCACACACCGCTATGTATAGTAGTATAATTTTTAGAAAAATAATGCCGTGACATCTACCAAAAGCTTTAAAAATTTTTTGTGCTTTTAATCTAATCAGCAGTTTTACTTCCAAGCATGTGTTACCATCTCTCATATTGCTCTTATGTAAAGGCTTTTGTATGGTATTCTTTGTATCATTGTTTAAAGTTGAAAAAAACGGAAATAGTTTCATGGTCTAATCCTAAAGGACAGGATAAGTAGGCGATGGTCTAGCACACGATATCACACTGTAAGGTCTTCAACGACGCGGTTACAATGTTTCCTTACTGACAGCAGCAGGTATTCATAATTTTAATGGGAAAATGCAAGTTTCAAAGATGTATTATGCTATGTTTCTATTTCTGTTAAATTATATGTGCAAAGTAAGTGGCTAGGAGTTTGTACATCATGGTGTCTTTTTTTAAAAGATTTTATTTATTTAATTGACAAATCGCAAGTAGGCAGAGAGGCAGGCAGAGAGAGAGAGGGAGAAGCAGGCTCCCCACTGAGCAGAGAGCCGGATGCGGGGCTCGATCCCAGGACTCTGGAATCATGACCTGAGCGGAAGGTAGAGGCTTAACCCACTGAGCCACCCAGGTGCCTCTGTACATCACAGTGTCTATCTATCATTATATCTGGATGGGTGGAATGGAATTATGTTTGATTATTCTATTTGGTTTTCAGTCTACACATATTTTCTTCTGTAATGATTATGTGTATCAGATTGAGGGGAAAAACAAAGGTATTTTCCATCCTGGAGAAGCTATGTAAGGAGACCAAATGACATATCTAGCCTAAGACATGTTATTATCTCCAACAATCATCTTTTCTCTCTAAAAATAATCTCTCTTACAGATTCTTCCTCTGTAGAATGCATTTTACCCATTTTATTCATGGGTTGTCTCAGCTGATAACGACTGTTATATTTCTCCAAGGGAATGTATAGACCGTTTCTATGCAGTAAACTCTTCCAATCACCAGCAATGAAATCAAATCACTCTAAATTAGGGTCTTAGGGAGGGAAAGGCCAAGTCAATAAATAGCTTTGTATGATTTGAATGAATCCCTGAAGAAATAAGTCAGACTCTTGGCTTTCATCTTATTCCCAGCCCCTGGAATAAGAATGTTAGTTCAGCCAACTTAATGCTTAGGAATACAAAACAAAACAAAACAAAACAAAAAAACATGGAGAAAAAAAGGCAATAAAATGTTTAGGAAAACCAAAAAAGAAAATAAAACAAAACTTTAAAGTCTCAGTGTCCATAACAAGGATGAAGATACTCATTTTGTCCCATTTTCTGAGCATCTATTTAGAAGATTAGTATGGCCTAAACATGTTTTAAAATGAACATAGGAACAAACTTAGAAGGGGAAAAAGAAGGAGAAATAACATACAGATTTTGGAGTTGGCGAGAACTCCAGGGTTCACAGCTCAGCCCTGCATCTTGCAAACTTTGAGAATAAAGAATCCACTTAGTCCTTCTAAAGGGAGATAATACCAAAGTGAAATTAAATAGATCGTGTACGAGCCAATTAATAAATGTTAGTTTCCTTCTCGGGAGAAGAGTAAGAGGGCAGAGGAGGAAAAAGCAGGAGATCTTCTTCGCTTCTAACCCTCATGTTTGGGCACAGCCCTAGCAGTCTGGTGGGGAAAATATTTATGTGTTTGGAGGGAAGGATGTGGGTAAATGATTGGGAGGAGAGAATATTTTAAGGTAATTTAAGCATCCATCCGAGAATCAGAACAGCAACAGCAATAAAAACAAATGCTGGTCGTAAAGAGTAGTAACAACTGAGATGCTGCGGAGTCCAAGGGACACAGACCTTTGATCTGATCTTCCAGAATCATCAGGTTCTCTCCCTGCCCCGCCTCCTCCCGGACCACGCTGAGGGGTACCCTACTGAATGCCTACCCTGGTTTTGCTGTTTGGCAACTGAGAAAACAATTTTTTCCCTCTCTTTACCCAGAATAATACTTTGAAAACACAATATATGGTTGTTAAAAACGCTTTGAGCTTCAGGGAAGGTAACAGACTCGAAACATTGTTGTCCTTGTCAGGCGCGGCGCAGCGAAAGGTGAGTTTCATCTCTGGAACTCTGACGCTGGAGAAAATTCTGTCTCGCTTCCAATCTAAGTGGGAGATAGTTTGGAGGAGATTTGAAATTTTAGGAGCTCTTGAAGCCTGGCGATTGTGGAGCAGGTTTGATTAAAAACAACACAAGTGTTTGTGAAGTGCGTGATGGGGGCTGGTGAGGGGGAAATGCGAGCGGACATGTGGTAAGTACGTCGCACTGAGTGTGGTTTGGGAGAGTTGGTGTGAATTAGGAATATCATGAATGTGAAATACATCTACCACAAGGTCTGCTATTGTGGGTTTGAGCTTGGAATCCTGAAGTGTTTCTTTAGGATCAAAGCTTTGGCAGAGTGAGGTGGGCACGGGGACAGGTTCCAGTCTGGCCAGAAGCAAAATCTCCGCATTTTCCTCAGGAGACATGTAGTCTGAGAAAATGCTTTTGGTTGCTCTGAGTGTACGTGTTCACGTTTATTTTGGAGTACTTTTGAAATTTCTTAAGTAAAAACGCTTGTACTCCGAAACAGGACAATCACAACAGCTGTTTATTCTCTGTCTCTCGGTCTCTGTCTCTCTCTCTCACACACACACACAAACACATCAACACTTATTCTTTGATGCTTTACTACTGTCACTACCTCTGAGTGCACATGATGAACTGGAAAGAGTCCTTCTGAGGTCCATCAGGAGCTCTGTGCCTGAACCCTCTGGAAGGGCCCCGGTGCTTCTCAGCACATTTCTTCTACCACAGTCAGGTTAGCTTTACTTGAGGTCAGAATGGCAGCTAAAGCATGAAACACACTCTAGGTATTTGGGGAAAGAAAAGGTGACCTGGACGGATGTGGGCACTTGCTGTGTCTCGGGGCAAAGACAGCACGACCACCCAACTGCGTCCCACGAGGAATGCCCAGTTGGGAAGGACATCCCTGAGCGTTTGGGCCAGATGTTCACAGCATCTTGCACCTTCCCAGGAAATTAATTTTGGGATAAAGGCAAAGCATATGACTGGAAAATGCTCCTGTGATGGAAATTGAAAATGTCAGGGAACAAAAGGCATAGGAAATAAGAGTTCCCTTTGGACGCAGCTCTCACAGCTGCATCTGAGAAGAGTGAGGCAGCGTCCCGTTCCCGGCCAAAGCCCACCAGTCAGCCCAGGGGAATGAAATCCAAAAGGGAATCTGGCCTCCCTTGCTCTGACCTCTAGAGGTGGCGGTGGAGGGGACTGCTCCCCATTCCCAGTTTCCCGCCTTCCCTTTCGCCTTCCAAACGCAACGCTGTAGTGGAGCAAAGTCTCCGCCCCTACCAAGTGGCACAGAAGCAAATTCTTAAAGGACTGGATGTTAATTTCTCTCTGTAGCTCTGCCTCCTGCGGATAAGTACTCAGTAAACGCTTGTTCATTGCGTGTGTGGAGGTGGTTAAGGGTTTTGGAGCACCTGCCCTGGGTCCGAGGGCCAGGCACAGGGCCGCACGTTTCCTACGAGCTGTGTCACTCACCTCTTCTACCAGTCCTACAGGGTAGGTCATCAGAACTTCTCAGGAAATGGGGGCACATGGAGATTAATGTCGTATTTGAGCTGTTGGAGGTCGGCAGTTGAATCGAGAACGGCCCACCCCAAAGAATGAGCTCCTTCCCTACCAAGATGATGGGGACTGTCACCGATTACATCCTCTCAGACAATGATTAGGCAGTGCCATGTTTACAAGGTGTGAGGTGGGGCAACATCTGGTATTGTGTCATTGTAGAGAAGGGTCCCCCAAACTCAAATTATTCCCACCTGTTGGCTGATAGACCAAATCCATTCCAAGTTCCTTTCTGAAGGAAGCCCTAGGACTTAGAATCAGAGTGGAGTAATGTAAAAGATTACTGAAATTGAATCTTTGGTGGATTTCCAGCATTTCCCCTGACTGAATACGATACTCTATGAATCAGGCTGCCTTTCTGAGTTCCAGTCTGTTCGACTGGCAAGCCGGAATGTGCAACATCTCCCGTGCTTTCGCCACAGAAAATGGTCTTAACTCAAGGATTAAATTTGAGGAATTTCATGAAAGAATTTGAAATCTGTTAGATCGTTAAAGTCAGAGACACTGCTTTTCATCTTTGTGAACGCCAAACACCTGGGAAAGTGCTCAGTAAATTGGTGAACCGGGTGAAGTAGTATAACTTCATATTCAACCACAAGATTTCCATTTTTCTGGTTCGGTTTAGGCAATTGTTGCCACATAGTGGTCTCTTCTTTCCAGTGTCCTGGGGAGGTGAAAGTGGCTTGTGTAGTATACCTGAGGAGAGCGCGTGAGATAGGAGAGATTTGAGACATATGAAAGTGCCAAGCTTCAGCAAAAACCCTAAAACCCGAGACTGGCAAGCAAATAGCAGGACTGCCTAGATTCAAGGGCACAAATGTGCTTGAACAACTTATCAGTGATGGCCAATGTTGACCAATGACAACCAGATACCGTGAAAGTTACAGGAAGAATAGTTCTTGTATGATACCAGAGAGGTTGGGAGGTTTCCTCTCTCACGACCCCCTATCAGTGTTGCAGATGGCTGGATTTTAATTTTCTACCATCCTGACTGGAACTCATTAAATTAGATTTAAAGAAATAAGTATATATACCACTTGTGACCCTGACACTATGAATCAAAGTTCATACGTGTTAGAAAGGCAATATATAACTTCTGACCGAGGAGCAGGCTACACAGTCCATATGAAACGTGTGCAAGTGCCTTACCCCCACTTGAAGAAGCTTCCTAACTAGTAAATGCGACTCTAGGAAGCCTTTTGGTGAGCTCTGGTGGAAAACAGAATCACTCAGAAACGCCTTTAAATCCCACTTATAGGGGCGCCTGGGTGGCTCAGTGGTTTAAGCCTCTGCCTTCGGCTCAGGTCATGATCTCAGGGTCCTGGGATCGAGTCCCACGTCCGGCTCTCTGCTCAGCAGGGATCCTGCTTCCTCCTCTCTCTCTCTGCCTGCCTCTGCCTACTTGTGATCTTTCTCTGTCAAATAAATAAATAAAATCTTTTAAAAAAAATAAATCCCACTTATATTCATTTTATCGTGTACTATTTCCCAAGTGCTTTATACATATGAATTAACCTGAGTCATACAATAAGCCCACAAGGTAGACGATAATATTATCATTTTGTAGATCATGGAAGACGAGTGACAGACGATAATCCAGTAATCAACCTTCTATGAATGGTCCAGAAAGGCTGTGTGTGTTCCCACAGATTCAGTTATTGATTCTGAATGCAAAGCTCATATGACTGGTGTCATGGCAAACAGGAAATAGATGACAGAACCTCCTAATAACTATAATTTTAAGAAGCAGATCAAGAAGACATGAGAACTGGATGGGGACAGATGGCTTTCATCTTTCCTCACTACAGTACATAGTGAGAAGAATGCAGAGGCCACTTGGGTGTTAGAAAACCAAAGTTTTCTTCCATGTCTTACCTACTCTCCCCTCTTGCTTAGGGGAAACGCATAAACACATCACGATAATTGAACAAGCACACTTGAAGCTGGGTCATGAAATTCTCTTAAAGAGGCTACAGAGAGAGAGAGGGGAGAAAGAAAGAGAAAAGCTTTGGAACAAAGACCAACAACATTATTTTGCTCTTGGTCCCACTGTCTCATCATGACTGAATCATCAAGTTATATGCATGTCCGTATGAACTCTGATGATGTGTGGAGGTAAGAGGGTAACCTTCATGATTCTGGCAGGCAGTGAGGCACAGCATCTGGGGTCATGGATTCCACAGCCTACGTGTGTGTTATCAATCTGTACCGAGTGAGGAGAATAAAAGAATTAACAGCTCTTCCTTCAAGACTTACCTACCCTAAAATATTTTCCCATAAAATTGGGTAGTATATGCTTCAAGTCATGGGATTTGCAGTCAGTTCCTCCTACCCATTCAGCACACTCTTCTTCTCCTCTTGGTTGTTCCACGGGGTCAGAAACAGGCCCCCTTCCCCCCTACCCTCAAGCTCCTAAGCTTCTCTGCGTTTTCAGCCCCTGCCACAGCTTCATTTCTATCAGCCCCTACTGGACCTAGGTATTTTGATTCCAACCACGGATTGACTGACCTCCCATCCTCCCATTTTCCTTCCAGGGATGCCTGTGGTTTGAGCCAAATACGATGCAGCTCTGACCACTTAAAACAGAGCCACTGATTAAGACACAGCTATAACAACTGGATGCAAAGCTCCTGTTCTGACAGTGACCAGCATCCTGTGCCCTGACAAACAGCCAGTCCAAACACACTGGAGACTAAACGGAGCTTTGGGGGAAGAGTGGTTGATTGTGTGTTGGTTCCCATGGACAGAATCCATGTTTCCATGTGTCATTTGCAGACTATCCAAGAGGAATTATAGGAGAGGCTAGATGAAAGGCTTGGTATGAGTGATAAATAGGGGTGAGAAAAGTGGAGACTGGTTGGGTTAGATGAACTTCGAGAAGGTTACTTGTGGACATTAAAGCTAGGCATTGTGCCTTACATGGCTTGAATATAGGCTGTCCTTGCTTGGAGTCCTGAAGTCCTGTCTTCATAGGCTCAACATTAGGATCCAGTTACTCACAACAGAGCTTTATTTGATCTATTTTGGTTTCTATTAGACTACACATCTTTCTTGAGCACCTTCTATATGCCAGGTACTATATGCCAGAATCAAGCAATGAACAAGACAGACAAGGTCTCTGCCTTTAATATGGTTAGCGTCCCATTGATGGAAACAGAAAACAGACCAATAAACAAGGTTATTTTGGGTCATAGTAAGGGTTCTGTGAGGAAAAGTGAAGGAATTAAACAGGGAGAGATGCTAAAAAGTGACTGGGATACAAGAAAACCCCTTTAAATTAGGTCTTCAAAGAGGCCGTCCCCCCTCCCCCCCAAAAAGAGGCCTTCCATTGTAGAGGGTGGAAGAAGATGTGAGAGGAGACAGAACCAGTAACAGGAAGAGCTGAGGACGGAGGCTCACAGAAAGCATTTGGAAGGCAGATGAAGAACCACACAAGACAGGACGTTAGGACCTGCTTGTCCTAAAGGAAGCCATGTGGTTGCAGCATCCTGAAGAGGGAAGAGAGCAGACCACAGGACGTTGGGGGAAGCCAACTGAAGCCACAACATGAAGGCTGTAGGCGATGGTAAAGTTAAGATTTGATTCCAAATGTAGTAAGAATCTTTTGGAAGACTGTTCCATGCTCTTGGATTGGAAGAATAAACATTGTTAAAATGTTTATTTTTATCTATAAAATAATATATTCTATAAATATCTATAAATATAAATAATCTATAAAATAATATATTATCTATACTGCCTAGAGCAATCTATATTTTAATGCCATTCCGATCAAAATTCCACCGATATTTTTCAAAGAGCTGGAGCAAATAATCTTAAAATTTGTATGGAATCAGAAGAGACCCCGAATTGCTAAGGAAATGTTGAAAAACAAAAACAAAACTGGCGGCATCACGTTACCTGATTTCAAGCTTTACTACAAAGCTGTGATCACCAAGACAGCGTGGTACTGGCATAAAAACAGACACATAGACCAGTGGAACAGAGTGGAGAGCCCAGATATGGACCCTCAACTCTATAGTCAAATAATCTTCGACAAAACAGGAAAAAATATTCAATGGAAAAAAGGCAGTCTCGTCAATAAATGGTGCTGGGAAAACTGGACAGCGATATGTAGAAGAATGAAACTCGACCATTCTCTTACACCGTACACAAAGATAAACTCGAAATGGATAAAAGACCTCAATGTGAGACAGGAATCCATCAGAATCCTAGAGGAGAACATAGGCAGTAACCTCTTTGATATCAGCCACAGCAACTTCTTTCAAGATATGTCTCCAAAGGCCAAGGAAACAAAAGCAAAAATGAACTTTTGGGACTTCATCAAGATCAAAAGCTTCTGCACAGCAAAGGAAACAGTCAACAAAACAAAGAGGCAACCCACGGAATGGGAGAAGATATTTGCAAATGACAGTACAGACAAAAGGTTGATATCCAGGATCTATAAAGAACTTCTCAAACTCAACACACACAAAACAGATAATCATATCAAAAAATGGGCAGAAGATATGAACAGACACTTCTCCAACGAAGACATACAAATGGCTATCAGACACATGAAAAAATGTTCATCATCACTAGCCATCAGGGAGATTCAAATTAAAACAACATTGAGATACCACCTAACACCAGTTAGAATGGCCAAAATTAGCAAGACAGGAAACAACGTGTGTTGGAGAGGATGTGGAGAAAGGGGAACCCTCTTCCACTGTTGGTGGGAATGCAAGTTAGTGCAGCCACTTTGGAGAACAGTGTGGAGATTCCTGAAGAAATTAAAAATAGAGCTTCCCTATGACCCTGCAATTGCACTGCTGGGTATTTACCCCAAAGATACAGATGTAGTGAAAAGAAGGGCCATTTGTACCCCAATGTTTATTGCAGCAATGGCTACGGTCGCCAAACTGTGGAAAGAACCAAGACGCCCTTCAACGGATGAATGGATAAGGAAGATGTGGTCCATATACACAATGGAGTATTATGCCTCCATCAGAAAGGACGAATACCCAACTTTTGTAGCAACATGGACGGGACTGGAAGAAATTATGCTGAGTGAAATAAGTCAAGCAGAGAGAGTCAGGTATCATATGGTCTCACTTATTTGTGGAGCATAACAAATAACATGGAGGACATGGGGAGATGGAGAGGAGAGGGAGTTGAGGGAAACTGAAAGGGGAGATGAACCATGAGAGACTGTGGACTCTGAAAAACAACCAGAGGGTTATGAAGGGGTGGCGGGGGGGGGGCGGGCGGGGGGGGGTGTGGGAGGTTGAGGAACCAGGTGGTGGGTAATAGGGAGGGCATGTACTGCATGGAGCACTGGGTGTGATGCCAAAAACAATGAACACTGTTATGCTGTAAATAAACAAATAAAAATAAATTTAAAAAAAAAGACTCTTTTGCACAAATGGGCCCCAAAACCCACATTTTGCTCCCTTCACTTCAATTCAATAGTCCATTCTCCTAGGTTTGCATTGACACGTTGATAGCTACATTAGGACTATCAAACCCTAATCTTTGGCCTATACTGAGTTAAAATATAAGCATATAGGATTGAACTGTAAGTGTATAGTATTGCAAATCATTCAGTAATGGCTCTTTCCATTAAGCTTTTCATGGCAAAGATCTGTTCTTCTCTCATTTGGAATACTCCCTCTAATAGCTTCTCATAATTTACCATTCTTCTTTGGCAGAAAATACACATTAATTCAAGAGAATGGCTTCTGGAGATAGATTTTACTTTTGTCAATTATTGATGATGGGAAAGCTATAAAGGATTTTTTTTTTTTTTAGAAGGGGCAGGTGATACCTCTCTTGGTCTGCTGTTAGAGTCAAGTAAACAGTTTTATGTGAGAGGAAAAAAATTGAGATTATGACTCAAACTTTCCAGTGTTAAGAAATTGTGTGTTAAGTAAGGCAAGATACCTGCAGTAAAATACTAAATAAAATCAACGACTCAAGCCTGGGACTAGTTTTCATAAAAATGTACATTGAATAGTTTCTGCCATATGATTTCACAGGAGTACCTATAATCTGCCATTTCCCAGGCATCTGGGTTCATGAATATTCGGACAGGTAGAGTGTGGAATACTGTAATGAATGGTGACATCTGGTGCTCCTGGATTAAGTGATTCTTCTAGTCCTAGGAGAAATAAAATAGGTTACTACTAAGAATACTGGTTTTTATATAGCATTCACTGATTAATGAAAAAATACATTCTCTATCAGTCCATTGAGTTTTTTCTGGGTAATAACCTTGTACAAGTTGTTGTTACTAAGTTCCCTATTCACAATCTTATATTTGACATTCACCAGTTTTGTTTAGGAAGTTTTGTTTTTAAGCCCTAGGTACTATTCAAAATATTGAGTCTACTTGTATCTCTGAGAAATTTTATGACCTTATTTGATAAGCTGCAATAAACCTACTTCAATAAAAATTTGAAACTCTAGGATCTAACTGTTAAATTGGCCCTAAGGAAATTTTTGGAAATGTATGGGACCATCGTGAACTATAGATCCCAGCTCAAGACTGTTTGGCCAAGGACCCTTGGGGATTGTTAATGTGTGTGAAAATCTTTTATGCATTTTGTCTTTCCATTTCTAAGGCACAACAAGCACAGGCATAGATTGTAGGTAAAGTATATTCACATTTCTTAAGCCCATGTTTCTGATTCCAAACGATGGGCACTTGGCGTCTCTCGCTGGTGCCATAAGGAATCCCTAGACTTGGACATTGCCTGCTTTAAAGTGCAGGTGATTTTGTATCCCCCACTATTTGTGCCTTACTGCCCCTTTGAGAACATAGCTTCTCTGCACGGATGCTTCATTTCTTCACCAGCAACCCCCACATCCGTTCGGATCTTAATGTTCATGGTGCCTGCTCTACATAAGTCTTTTCTCTAAAAATACCAGATCGTCCAGAACCGATAGCTTTCATGGAAAGTCCATTACTTTGTTACTTCTGGCGGCACATGTGTTTTTCTTTGGCTGCCCAGGCTAGCGCTGTTTCCAGCAGCATGGCTAACTGGCGACCCCGTGTCGTTCCTTCTCTTCAGCCTGTCAAAGTCTTGTCTGACACAGGTAAACTGGACACGACTATAGAAACGTGCCAGGCCTTTCAGTGCCACCTCTAAGCTGTCACAGCCGCCCGAAAGTCCCCCTAGTGTGTCGGCGAGTGGTTAAAGCTTTCTGGGTCCAGCACAGCACCTCACCCCAAGGTAAGATTTCTGCAAGCAGAACTTCGTCTTCAAGGTCTGCATTTTGCTTAAAACTAAAGCTCCAAAGGCTTCATTCCATTGCCATATATTTCCCCCTTGTCATTTAGGGTTGGAGAGTCCCCAAGGGTTCCTTTTGGAACCTCGGGCCCATTATTTTGTTGCATTTCTGCTCTGCTCTTTCCACTTCTCCGCCTTCAGTGTGTTTATACTGACTCATGTACTAGCTTTCTCTTCCAGAACACGTTTAAATAAAATTGTAAGTACGGATCCAAGTTGCTTTTTCATTTTATGTACCATGGAACCAGTGAGAGGGAGAGTGACTTGGGCTCTTGCTCAGAACAGCCCTCAGAGGACCAGCCATTGGCGTTCCACACTCTGTCAAAGCTGATAGACAAAGCATGGGAATTCAGAAATCTGCTCTGTAAATCATGCTTGTTGCACTCTCTTCTAATTTCTATCATGCTAAGTATCTGATTTTAAACCCACCTCTGTTTTCCCCTAGAGGGAAAACTCTCTTAAAGCAATAGTGACCACAGTTTCCACTCAGCACCTTGCCTCTTGCACTTAAATGGAGTCTCAATTAGTGTCTGTTGAACTGAATTTAAAACCAGCTACATAAACTCATTGGATTGAACTTGGTCTTCTAGCACAATCCGATTAATTGATAGCTCTTCTCTCTAAAGTTCTATTTCAGGGTACTCATTACATCGTTCAAGTCTGACACTTTCAGAAATAGAAGGTTGAAGAATTCCATCCATAGCCAAAGTTGTTGAAGTGTTTTGATTCCAAGTGTACGTTGCCTCATCTGGAGCCTGAGTGTAGATGAATGTTTGGCCCTTCAAGATAAATTTGCCTTCTATTAGATCACCTAGGTTAATGGAGGAAAAGCTTCCGTCTGTCCTTACTAAAAATAAAATCTCTGGGCTTAATGGAACACAAGATGTCTCCCTTGCACGAGATATAATGCAGCTGGGGTAGAATTCTCTGATGGTTTTTATCGAAAAATGCCCTAGTCTCCATCTCATTCCCTGAAGCACTGGGTAGCTGCCAATTCATTCAGAATCTGTAGGCATCTGGTAAAGCTCTGGTTTGATTGCCTTGGTCAGGTTGGATAGAAGTAGACCCAGACACCGCTCTTCTAGGCATGGCTTCTCTGTTATTGCCTTGAAGTTGATCCACTCTGTAAGTTCAATCGCCTTGAAAATTACCTTTAGTTTTCCATCACTCACATTACCTTAGTCAGTTTCTTAGCTACTTGGATTTTGTGTGGAATATTTATCAAATTAAATCACACCAGTGGGCCCGGGATCCATAAGCTATAAATACATTTATAGTTAATCATTTGACTAAATACTTTTCTGAAAGGAAAACAAAACATGTAAAAAAGGATATCTTCTAGGAGTTTCCAGATTGTGAAAATGCAGATCTTGTCAGCATTCTGCAATATCCATTTAACAGGGCTCTGTCTATGGGGTTTCCGTAGTGTAGTGGTTAACAGGGCTCTGTCTAGCCTGGAATGGGAGAAAGAACCTTAGAGAAAACTGTTAGTTCTTGGTTACCAAAAAATTAAGTGCATTTTGTGGGGGGTGGTTTAGGGTTTTTTTTGTCAGAACTAAGCATAAACAGAGCTAATTTTGGAGTTAATCAGATTTCAAAACTTTAGGATATTTTTTTAAAGATTTTATTGATTGATTGGTTGATTGGGGAGAGAGAGAAAGCACTTGAGCAGGGGGTAGGGGCATAGGGAGAGGGAGAAGCAGACTCCCCGCCGAGCAGGGAGCCTGACACAGGACTCTATCCCAGGACCCCGGGACCGTAACCTGGGCCAAAGGCAGATGCTTAATGGACTGAGTCACCCAGACACCCTGAGCCTCAGAACGTTCTTTAAACAGAAACTCTCAGAACAACAAACATCTCTACAGCTTCCCCGTATCCCCAGGGCTTACCGTGGAGTTTCTGACCAGCTGCCTGACACTGGTAGTCACAGAGCAGGAGCCCCAGCTGCAGAAGTAAGAAAGTCGAAGTAGAACAGTGTCACGTAGCAGTATGCTCTATCTTGTCTCATCCTTCTTTTGTACGGCACATTGTTTTTCCAGTGTTCTTGTGGTCTCTTCAGCGAGAATGTGTGGACAGAGATGACATATAATACCCCTTTAAGGCAAAAAGTGAGATATATTATCTCATATAACCAAATGCTGAAGACAGGCGTTTGAATTCTATCAGTCTGTCTCCCCTCCACCTTCTGGTCTCTTCTCTTCTCTCCTGGCTTCTTTCTCTGCATACCAGTCCTGTGCTCTTGGGTCTGCTTTAAACACGGTTTCTGCAGCGTCCAGGCTCACATCTCAGTTTTGACATCAGAACAGAATTGAATCAAATGGCAATTTCTGTATTTGTAGTAAAAACACAACACCGTGCTCAATTTCTCCCTAAGAGTGATTGCATCTTGAAAAACCTTAGTCCATAGATGAAATGTCAACACAGAAATCCTGAGTATTATAAAATATATGAGAATTTTTTCAGTTAACTTGTCCAAATAAAATATGAATGTCAGGAATAATACAGTAATAAGGCAAATGAAAACCTCGTGAGACTCAGGTGGGAATGTAAAGTGGCACAACCACTTTGGATAACAGATTTGCACTTTCTTAAAATGTTAAACATATATCTGTAATAAAATTCTAACTTTCTCACTCCTAGGTATTTATCCAAGGAAAATGAAAGCATGTATTCGGAATTATGTGTACACCAATACTCGTAGAACACTCATATGTAATAGTGTAAAACTGGCAACAACGCAGAGGTCCGTGAACAGGTGGATGGATCAACAAACTGTGGTATATCCATACAGTGGAATACTACTAAACAATAAAAAGGAAGGAACTGTTTATACAGACTGCAACATAAATAAATCTCAAAATAATTATATCCAATGAAGGAAGTCAGAAAGAAAAAAGTACATATTGCACGATTCTATTTACTTAAAAGTATAGAAAGCAAACTAATCTGTCGTGACAGAAAGCAGATGGCTTCCTGGAGAGTGGGAGTGCAGTGAGGAAGAGCAGAGGGGAGAGAGCATGACAGGGCATAAGAAAATATTTGGTGGTGATTGACATGTTCATTGTCTTGACTGCAGGGATAGTTTCATGGTGCCTCATGGTTAAAATCATTTCAAATCATACACTTTAAATATATACATTTTAATGTGGGCCAATTAAGCCAAAATAATCTTGTGGAAGTCAACTAACATTATGCTTAGGAAAAAAAATTATAGTATAAAGGCTCACATTAGAAATAAAGAAAGGTCTCGGGGCACCTGGGTGGCTCAGCGGTTTAAAGCCCAGTGTCCTGGGATCAATCCCCGCATCGGGCTCTCTGCTCAGCAGGGAGCCTGCTTCCTCCTCTCTCTCTGCCTACTTGTGATCTGTCTGTCAAAAAAATAAATAAAATATTTTAAAAAAGAAAAGAAAGGTCTCTGGGGTGCCTGGGTGGCTCAGTTGATAAAGCATTGGACTCTTGATTTTGGCTCAGGTCATGATCTCAGAGTCATGAGACCGAGCCCTGCATCAGACTCCTTGCTCAGCAGGGAATCTGCTTTAGATTCTCTCCTTCTCCCTCTGCCCCTCTCCACCATGCTCTTGCTCGCTCTCTCTCTCTAAAATAATAAATAGTTAAATCTTAAAAAAAAAGAACTGAAGAAAGTTCTCAGCTCAATAATCAATACTTCTATCATAGCAAAGTTGTAGAATATAAATTCAATACACAAAAATCAATTTTATTTCTGTATACAATAAATATCTAAATGATATTTAAAATTACCATTACAATAACATTAAATGTCTGAAATTTTTAAGGATAAATTTAACAAAACATCTGCATGATTTATCATAAACTTTAGTATCAAAAGTTTAAAAGTTAAGAACTAAAGTTAAAAAGACCTAAATAAATGGAAGATAAACCATTTTCATGGGTCAGAATACTGATATTAAGATATCAGGTTTTCCCAAATTGTTCTAAAAAATCAATTGCAAACCCAGTCAAAATAGCTTTTTCTTGGTAGAAATTGAAAAGCTAATTCTAAAATGTATATGGAAATTCAGAGGATCTAAAACAGAAAAATCAAGTTGGAGGACTTACAAAAATCAAGTTGGAGGACTTACACTCCCTGTTTTTAAGCCTATAAAACTACATTAATCAAGATAAAATGGTCTTGGCAAAAGGACAGACATAAGGATCAATGGGAGAAAACTGAGAATCCAGAAGTAGATGGTAATGGTGCCAAGGTATTTCAGTGGGTAATGTATATTTTTTTATCAACAAATAGTGCTAGAACAATTAGACATTTACCATTAAGAAGACAAAACTTGACCCTTACTTTCACCATACAGGAGAATTAATTCAAAATTGACCTAAAGGTACTAAAACTAAAATCCTTTTGGAAAAACTTATAGGAGCAAATTTTTGTGACCTTCAGCTAAACAAAGATATCCTAGATTGGACCCCCCCAAAATCTGCAAATGATAAAAAATAATTGATACATTGGAGTCCAACAGAATTAATTTTGCTTACTAAAAGCAGTATTTAAAAAATGAAATGGCAAGCCACAGACTAGGAGAAAATATTGCCCAAAAATGTATCTGACAAAGAATCTGTACAAAATGAAAAATACAAAAGCACATTTACATCTCAGTGTTGAAAAGAACAACAATATAAAAATAGAAGCAAAATATTTTAACAGTCATGTCACCAAAGTAGAAATGTAGATAATAAATGAGCACAGAAAAAGGTGCTCAAGATCATTTGTCTTTAGGGTAATGCAAATAAAACCACAGTAAGATACCAGTACACACACATGCATATGGCAAAAATTTAAACAACTGACCATAACAGATGTTGGCAAGGATATGTATACGGAGCGACGGGCTCATGCACATTGCCAGATAGCCCACCAATTCCACTCTGTTTTTATGCAAGAGAAATAAAAACATAAGTTTACTCCAAAACTTGTACTCAAGTGTTTACAGCAGATTTATTTATAATAGTCCCAAACTGGAAATGACTCAAATTTCCATCAACTAGAAATATTTTTAATCAGACCTAATTTTGAAAAACAAACGTGTTCAGTCCCCATTGGAACGCTTAGAATCACATGGTTTTCTCAAGTTTTATAGTCATAGCCAAGTGTCTTAACTGTCAGTGAAAACGTTTTGATTTTTACTAAAATTTAGAAGACACTCCTCTAGGGCCCATTAGTACCAGTCTTATAAAGGGAAGAAGAGGGAGGCTTTGTGGGTTTCACTCTTAGTAATTGTCAGACACATAACATAATGCTAAAAGCAACTTTACAAAGGGCCTTCAAACAAATGCAATCTCCATTTATTTTTATTTATTTTTACTTTTAATAAAGTAATATGTGGTTGACATAATTAGTTTAGTTAATTAGTTTAGTTAATTAGTTAAATTAATTAATTAACTGCTTAATTAGTTAAATTAGTTTTAGGAGAACAACATACTGATTCAACAGTTACTATCATGGAAAGGTCACCGCGATAGCATATTATAGTATTACCGACTATATTCCTCCTGCTGTACTATTCATCCCTCTGACCTATTTCTTCTGTAACTGAAGTTTGTTCCTCATATTCCCTTCACCATTTTGCCTACCCCATTCCCCTTTGGCAACCAGTTTTTTCTATATTTATGAATCTGTTTCTCTTTTTTATAATCAGTCTTTCCTGTTTCTACACAGGACGTGTTTCTACATGTCTTGACAGGAGGGAACCTTTCCAAGTAGACACTCATTCTCTGGGCTCTGCAGAGAGCCCCCAGCTTATATGACCCGATCTGAGTCACCAGTATCCCATGTCCTCGTTCGTGCACCGCAGTAGCTGTGCTTTCTGGATCATTTTGATGAGAAATCAGAAGAAAACATGAGAACCAGTTGGGAAGCAAGCTTTTCCTTTGATGTGCATTAGTATGAAAACCAAGTATCTGGTGTGAACAATTTCCAATCCTTGAACACACACACACACTTTTAATACGAAATTGTCACTTGAGCAAAAACCTTATATTTTAGCTGATCCAATGAAGAGAAGCTATTTGGCCCAGACTTAATAAAACTTCCGTATAAAACCAGCGAGAAGGGGCACCTGGGTGCTCAGTGGGTTAAGCCTCTGCCTTTGGCTCAGTGGGTTAAGCCTCTGCCTTCCGCTCAGGTCATCATCTCAGGGTCCTGGGATCCAGCCCCGCATCAGGATCTCTGCGTGGCAGGGAGCCTGCTTCCCCCTCTCTCTCTGCCTGCCTCTCTGCCTACTTGTGATCTCTGTCTGTCAAATGAATAAATAAAATCTTAAAAAAAAAAAACAACAAAAAACCAGCGAGTAGCTGCCAGGGCTTCCATGCAGAGTGTAACTTGATTTATCCTGGTCCTCCGAGAGCCGCCCAGCTTTCCAGGAGGCTGGTAAACAGTAGGGAGGGCTATGGCTGAACCGGGAATGCTGCAGGCAAAGTCGGTGCTTGTAAATATGCCTTCGGATTTCATTTCAGATTTCCTGTGTCCAAGACTGGGCTCAAGGCTGGGCGGCTCCCAGCACGGTGAATTCTTGAGATATCCGGAACTTCCTTTTTCAGAAGTAGGTGTATTTGGGCTACAAGAAGACAAAAAGTAGAAACACGTGAAAAAGTGATAGAGAACATTAACTTAGTAAGTCGTATTAATTAAATCCAATAAAAGAATTGGTAATTCAAATCCTTCAATAATCCCAAGTTTTCATTTTATTGGTAAATTCCTACCATTTTCCATGTCGTCTCTTAGAAAATGTTGTAAATGTTCTCTCTTGAAGTTAAAACGTGTCTGACAGAAGGGAGAAAGAAAAATAAGAAATTTCTGGGAAAACTGACACACACTTAGAAATTTACTTTTGAACAACTAAGAACTGGGTCCATTCCTATGAAAGTGAAGCAAAAGCATCAACAAATCCACTGTGGGCCAGAAGGTCTGAAATTTTCTCTAAGCAACAACGTACATTCCTGTGTTTCTCTTTGTGCCCTACATTCGGTCTGGAGAGAGACCAATATACTCCACTCTGGAAAGGTCTTTTGCTTTCCATGCACCCCTTGTTCAAATCTCCCTTCGAAGAAGAAAAAACAGCACTGAAGAGAGATCCTTGTCGGAACGTCGCCTCTCAGGCTCGGTGGCCTCCTGGCCGCTGCAGATGACCGGAATGAAGCCAGCAGGTCAGTCGGTCGTTGGTGTCCTTCAGAGATGAGCGGATAGTCAGGAAATCAGACCCCATGGATTGTCCGAAGAGACAGCTTGGGCTGAGCACGTCACAGAGCCCTGGACATGAGGCCAAGAGTACAGTAGGCTGAAGGGCAATTTGGTGCACAGATACCTGGTGAGAATCGACCAACTAAAATGAAACAAAGGGGAAAGGGCTGTCAAGTTACGCAGCCGTGGGCCTTGGGGAACTTGGGTTTGAGCTGTGAGGCCTCACACACAGATTTGTTTTCAGGAAATATGGTGCAGCGCTGTGCATGCATATTCCCTTCCTTACCGTGCTCTGTAACGCCTCCAGCCTGTCTGGTTGCTAGAATCCAGTGTGTGATATGGACAACCCACAGGTGTGTGTTTCCTGGGCTCCCAGTACAGTCGAGCTTGGGGGGAGTCAAAAGTCACATGTGGATTTTTGACATACCCTCCTCATTTTTCGAGGGTCGGCTGTGCGTTACCCTCACGGACCGGGCAGATGGAACTGTTCCCGAGGTCTGACAGGTAATGCTTGGCGGCAGGGCGTGCCCTCAGTCAGAGGCAGGAATAACCGGAAACGCGGTCTTGTTGAGGCAAAGGTGGAAACTAACTTATTCCTCCTGTTTCAACAGATAAGGCCCTGAATCTCATCATCATGGGGCAGGAGGCTGTGAATATTCTGATTTCTAACAAAAGCCTCATTTGCAAATTTTCCCTTACCTTCTTATAGCCACAAAACTCTGGCTAGCTAGACTTCGGAGCACACACAAAAATATACCTCCTAAAATGTGTGTTTTGTCCCACTTAAATACACTCAGGGAAATAACACTAATTGATCTTGGCAGAAAAGCTTTGAATTATTGAAATATCTGAATTAAATTTATTTTAGAAGTGAGGTTTTACAACTTTCCTATACTTAAACTATTTGGATTAGGCTCACAATATGTTGCTTGCTAACGTGGCACTCAGGGGACCTATTTAGTGAATGCAGAAAATGATTTTAATTATACATACCAAATATTTATATTTAGATCACAGCTGTAAATTGTTTGGAAAGGCTATTTTCACTTAAATTGCTTAAAAATTCTATTTGCAATCTTTATAAAAGCCAAGGATGTATTTAATAAGCTCTTGCTCCTTACCCCGTGAACCTTAAACAACGTAAGTGCCTCTCCAAGGAGTCATTAATTATACGTTAAGGTACTCTAAATTTTCCTTACAGAGCAACTATAAGGACTACGCTCTATTGAACTTTAAGTCCTGTGCCTTGACTGTACAAAGCCGGAACCTACATGGACGTACTCCTCCGTGGCCACTTACTGCAAAATGTTCCAGCCGACCTCGCTCAACAGTCCCTCTCCCCTTTCCCACTGCCACTTTTCTCTTTAGAATTTATCATTATCTAACTCACCACAGAGTTTCTTTTTCTTTTTCTTTATTGTTTGTCTCCCACCCTGGGCTATAAGCTCCATGAGGATAAGATCCCTTGTCTGTTCCCTGCTGTTCTATCACTGGAATTGTGCCAGGAACGTAGTATTTGCTCAGTAAAGAATTGAACAAGTGAATAAATGAGATGTGTCTGAGTTCTGACATCTTTTCATATAGAACACAGACATTTATTTATTAAACACATACCAGGTTTACTCCCGGCCATGTATGTTCTAGTGAATGACAAGAGAGAATTCTGCCATAAAGGAGCCAAGTCTTTTCCCTCACTGCGGATGTTAACTGTGAGGATACTTCCCGTGTGAGCGAGCAAAAATAACAACCATTCCAGAAGAGGGAACAGTGGCTGATTCCCCTGAAGGTGGGGATCGTTGAGGAATATCTCCATGTTCACCTTAATATGAGTTAAATCTTAAAGGAAGAGGATGACAACGTTTCATGTAGAAGCAGGTACAAGTAGTCAGGAAGTAGTCGAGGTTATGCAGCTTTTCAAATTTTATTCAATCAACGGCCTTGCCACAAGCCTACAATTTAGTCATCCTGCCTTTAATCTTACCCCATAATTTAATCAACGTGATTGTTTCTTCTCCAAACCAATCCCCCATAATGCAATGACTTTCTCCAGTTAACGTGTGAGCATGCGAGCATGCGTGTGTGAGCTCACATACATGCTCAGGATCCAAGGGTTTTTGTGATACATTCTTCTATACTTTTAACAGAAATAGCAGAGAGCTTTCTCTCTGTGACTCTGAAGTTTTGATTTAAAAAAAAAAAAAGCTTTTGGGGGTGCTTACCCTGCAACTATCACACCTTTCTATCTGCTAGAATATTTGGAAAGAGCTCAGTCCTCTTTGACCATCTCAGAACATCTCCCATACCACAAGCTTCGCACTATGTGTTCGATAAGGGCTGAGGCTTGAAGAAACAGACATCTCTCCCACCAATGTCTGGAATACCCACTTCTTGATGGAAGCCATCAATTTCAACCTTGTGTTAAGGGGAAATGAACAAGGAGATAATGAAGACTCTTTGGGGTTTTGTGAGTGTGTGAGTTTAAAAAACAAACCCGGGGAAACAGACGGCAACTCACATCATTGAGACATATTAGATCCATGAAGATTATTCTCTCTTAAGTCCAAACTGATCCAGACCTACGGGCACACGGGATTACTGTGAACGTTACTGCTCTCTTTTATTGAGAAAGCTCAGAGGTACAGAACGGGCACTGAGTGACCACTCAGCAGGTGCCTGGGAATGCTGCCTGTGACTTTAGGGACTCTCACAGAAGACAAAGATTTGCCTAAGATAGTTCGACCTGGACTCTGTATTATCCTCAGCCAGAATTCATTCTTCCACTATTTTAACTACAGTGAAGAGCTGTTGTCATTTTTTTCTACTCTGATAGACACTTGTTAAAGCCCTGTATTATTGCTTCAAATCTTTATCCCTCACAGGGTTTCCTTTCGTTTGGTACAGGACAGGGATGATGGCATCATTTAATCAGTTCCACAATTTAAGCTCTCTCTTGCTTTCTCTCTCTCTCTCTGACAAATAAATAAGATCTTAAAAAAGAAAAAGAGGTAAAACTGAAAGATGTAGAGTGGTGAAGGCCCACTGGCATCTGTCAAGTCCCTGGATCCAGCTGTAACTGAAACTGGTTCTGCCCCTACAGTTTTTGGTTAGGAGAACTAAAAAATTCCCACCACACCCGCCCCCCACTTTTCTTTTCTTTTGTTTTCTTTTTTTTTTGCTTAAGCCAAATTTAGTTAGGTTTTCCATCATTGCACAAGAAGAGGCTGATACAGATGGAGAATGACTGAATCGTCATGATCCATTCCAAAATTAAAGTTCCCGATGTTCTGAGGATAATTACATTATGAACTGGGTGTGGTGTGTTTCACAAGGAAAGCTGAAATCTGAAATGAAAATAATATAAAACCTCAATTAAGTTTGAGGGAACATTTTTAAAAACGTACACGGGTTCCACTATTGGAACTGTTTTGTGAGACTGACGGATGGATAGATAGGTGGATGGACGGGGCTTACACGGAGGTGTTGGGTGACACTGGTGTTGCTGTGACGTCTGTGGTCCTTGGGGAGATGGTTTTGTAGGGTGTAAACTGCCTTCCTTGACAGAACATGGGGTATTGTCTCGAAGGTGTTGTGAATGCCTTCGTTCTCATGATGTCTCAATTACATCTTCCTTTCTAGATTGTAGTGGCATTTTGTAACAATACCACCTGTTACTAAGAGGTGCTAAGTATCACTTGGGCCAATAGGTTGCTTTTAGCATGTCTGGGTACAGTGAAATTTAAAACTACACTGAGAAATCTGTAGTGGGTGGTGACCTTTCAGGGGTAGTGTTGAAATCTGGTTCATGATTAAAGCAGGGTGTGGTTAGAGAGCCAGGGACAGAAAATTCTCTTTTGGCAACGTGGTGGAGATGTGGGGTTAAACTGTCGAAACAGCCACAAAACGCTGTTGCCAGAAGAGAAAAATAAAAACACTAACAGCAGCTTCTAGCCGTGCCAGGTGCTGTGGTAAGTGCTTTATGCGTGAGCTCATTAAATTCTAAAAGCAATGTCGATTTCCTACTACTCTGCACATGTTACAGATGAGGAAGTGAAAACAGAGAAGCTACCTAATTTTCCAGAGTTTCACGGGTGACTGCTGGTGAAGGCTAGGTTTGCATTCAGGTCCGTCCGATTCCTAGCCTCCCACTCTTTCTAACTGAATGACGGCTCATCCCGTTGGCACTTCTCTCTGACCTTAAGGACTCATAAACATTTCTCTGCTCTCCAGCATGCACAGGATTTTGTTTTACTCCACTAATCCTCATATCAAAATCTTCTCTGTTAAAACATCAATACTGTGAAATACTGACTTACAAACATGGGAAAATATTCAGTTTCCTTCTTCTCTGTTCCTTGGCCTGGATTATCATGAAATTTTTTTTGTTCCCCTCACCTGCCTTTGCATTAAAGAAAGACAAATACCATTTAATTTTTTTTAAAAGCATAAAATCTCCATGTCACTTCCTATCTCTGTTAAGGAACTTTTTTACAGCAGTGAATATTTTCAAAAGCCTCTAAAATTGCAAGAAGATAGACACAGGATATGTCCTGACTTAGCATGCACATTTAGATGTGTTTTAGAAATCACTGTCTGTTGCTCGAAGTCTCCTGATTAGATCACTGTTTAAGAGGGAGAGATTTCTAGGAGAAAATTCACCCTCATAGCCACTATGGGATGGGTTAAGTGATGCTTGACCCTGTCTGAGGAAGAGCAAATGCATATGTTTGTGGGAGTCTCATACAGGAATGTTGTGGGTCTATTTTTACCTCAAACAGGAACACGTTCTTAGTCGAGGAAAATACTGGTTAATATTGACGTGTCTGGAGAGGAGTGAGCATCCTGGGAAAACAGAATCAATTTAATTAAGATTTCATATTGGTTAAGGTAGACTGAGGGTTTTTCCTGTTACCGATTAAGTTTTTAAAACATCTTTAAACACTGAGATTTTTTTTTTTTTACATTAGAACTTGAGAACATGGAAGTTTGCCATTTCTCCGAATTAAAAAGAAAGTTAGCAAACATACTAATTTTGAGAGATACAGGCTTATTGTGGCTGGCCATTCAGTTATCATGCCCAAGTCACTTATCTTTCCATTCACACATGACTTACTTCTTAGGCCAAGAAATAAGCACTTTCCTAAAAGCAGTATGTGCCTTGAACATAAGACTTTTGGAAACAAACTTCTCTCAAACAGTTAAATACTTGTAAGAAAAGTCAGAGGCAGCTTTTAAAAACTTGAAGTAACAGTGGTTAAGAGGAACTTTGAGGAGGGGTAGCTCTGATGTTGGGGAAATTAGAATCCAATTTCCCTCTGTCCAGCAAGAGCCTCAGTGCAGAGAGGAGAGAGGGTCTGCACACGGACCTCAGGCCAGCCAGGTGCCCTGAAACAAGAAACAGTGTTGGGAAACATCTTTCTGGAAGTTTCTCACCAACTGAATAGCATGCAGCCCACCTCTGAGAATATGTGACCGGAGAACATCCCCTGTCCTGACCGACCACAGACGCCATGCTGGTAGGCAAGGGTGCTTCATGTATCATCCAACTGCGGTTGTATTATGGAAAGAAAGAACCACCGAGAGAACCAGCCCCAAGCCCCACATTAAAGCAATAGTGAGTCTGGCGTGGTTTTCATGGTAATCCTCCTGGACAAACAGTAGAAATCCTATCACTATTGATAAATAGTGCGGGACTCGGGGTTGCTTTTACTCGCAGGAGTTATTCTCATGTTTCCTTCTAGAGGCTCCTTTAAAACTTTTTAAAAGAGGTGTAATGGGTTAGATTGAAGAAGGAAAATAGCGGATAAGAGATGAATCTCATTAGTAGGAGATCCGTACTTGATGCAAAATTCAGTCTTTGGGAGAAAGATGTAGCAGGGAACTTATGGCATAAAGAGGACAAACGTCTCCGGAAAATGTTTCTACACGCAGATAAATCCAAGGGCAAAAGCTTTTCGCTTCGGGGCGCCTGGGTGGCTCAGTGGGTTAAAGCCTCTGCCTCCAGCTCAGGTCATGGTCTCAGGGTCCTGGGATCGAGCCCCATGTCGGGCTCTCTGCTCAGCAGGAAGCCTGCTTCCTTCTCTCTCTCTCTGCCTGCCTCTCTGCCTACTTGTGATCTCTGTCTGTCAAATAAATAAAATCTTTAAAAAAAAAAAAGCTTTTAGTTTCATCACTCTGTGCCATTTCAAAAATTAAAAGAGAGAGAGAAAGGGATAGAAAAAATGTGATACTCTTTAAGGCTGTCATGTGCCAGGAAATGAGCAGCTTTACAGGATGGATCGTCCTATTCTAGGCATTCTCAGATATTGAGAACAACAGTATCTAGCCCATGGCCAAGGCACAAATGAATGCCCATCTATCTGATGTAATCATCCAACCTTCACTCAACAAGTAGATGTTCCAATATTGTTTATTAGTAGATCATTAATTACATTTCAAACAGGATTTTCAAATAAAAAGTCTATATGTAAGTCATTAATCGAGGCTCCCTTTATGGGAAGGAATGATGAAAAAAAAAAACCCGCAGAAATTGGAAGTCCCATTTGATGACCTTAAACATATGGATACAGATTTTAGTCAATGCATTTCAGAAAGAAAAGGGAAAAAAAAACAAAACAGAAGAGAAATCTGCTCTAGAATTTTGTTCTTTGCATTATGGACCTTGTCAGGAAATGCATGAGAGCTTCCTCTTATCCAGGGTAGGCGCAGACCAGCATCACATCAATGGACTGAACCGCTCCCCTTCGAAGAGTTCTCCAGGACTTGGAGAGTAAACAGGAGGGCCTGTGATAGGCCAAGAGCTGAGTAGAATCCTTTGTAAATACATATTTACTCTGCAGAATTTCTATTATAGACATAGGACTATTTGGGGTAAAGGAGAGGAGTTGGGGCTCTACCTCAAACTCAAAACAAGATCTCTTTCAAACTACAAAACTATTTTGTTAAACAGGCTCAGAAAGACTCTGGATTTGAGATCGGGTCTGCCAGGCCACGACAACGGTGATAAGTACCTACTGAGTATAGTTTACTAATGAGTTCAGGGTTCTAGGGAGAATTAGAAAGAAGGCAAATATCGGGCCCTTGTCCCTTGAGAGCTTATGGCCCAATAAAAAAAGGACTACCACATAATTGCTTACAAGAAATGCTGAACTAGGGCAGGTTTTCAGCCAAATTACTAAAAAACACTGCCAAAGCTATTTGATCAGCATGCTTGTTGGCAGAGTCTTTCAAGGATCCCTCCCAGCCTGCTCTGTGGTCTTCCACCAAATCTCACCCAAGGGACACTCAGGGGCCATGTGCTCCAGGACGCCCCCCAGAGGACATACCCGTGCACTGTCAGAGCAGGGCCAAAGCGGACGAGTTCCTTACTGGGTACTTAGGGCATCTCCCTGGCTGGCAGAAGTCGTCACTGCATTACCGTCTAAGTCAAGCCAAGCTGCTGTTAACTTCCAGCTGACCTGGAAACCAGCGCAGCATTGCTGGTGATCCGCTCTCTGACTATTTGCAGATGACCGTAGCCATGTCCGAGTGCAGCTGCAATGACAGATTTTTGGCACCGATTTTTTTCTGTCTCTTGTTTTTCAACACCCAGTTTGTTTACTGGTTGCTCTAGTCAAGTTGACTTGGACTAAGGCGAATAGAGACGGCAGTGACTATGCAGAAAGGAAACTTGTGACTCACATCACAAGTGCCAGACTCTTCGATTTGGGTGGGACGTTATAATGACTCAAACCATAGCCTTCCCTTCGATTGGGGTCACCCCCAGACCATTGAGACTTCTCTCTGGATTATATTTATGTACACATATCTTTACATATTTTATATACGTGTATACCTGTGTGTGTGTGTGTGTGTGTGTGTATATGCAGAGCTGTGTGCACACTGCGTGTGTATACGGTTGTGGGATACTCACACGGTGGCTCCCAATGACGCATGCCTCCCCCGCTTGTGTTCTTGCCCTTGGATGGGCCCCACGCATGTGGATCCTGGGCTCCCTGACACAGCAAGCATGATGCACACTGAGGCTTGATCGCCGTGGGCGCGTGGGGCTTATTATCTCAGCATGTTGCCTGCTGGAGCCCTGAGCCCCAGTTTCAAGCGCTCCAGTCTGCCGGGGAGGCCCCTGGGGAGAGAAAGATGCCTCGCCAGCCCGCACTGTCCCCGTCGTCATGTTGAGGGGCCCCACATGTGACTGTAGCAACACCCCTAAACAGTTCAGCGCTTGCCCAGCCAAGCCTGGTAAACCCACAGGACCAGAAGGACAATAGCATTTTGTTGTGTGAAGCTCCTAAATCTGGGTAAGTGGGACGTTGGAGGGTAATGGTTAACTGAAACGACAGCGTGTGTTGGTGTATGACGTCTAGAGAAATGCCCCGCGTGTGCTCTTCTATTTATGTTTTTATTTTTTAATTATAGGATATTTAATAAGTAAGACAAAGTAAATAAACCCTGCTTGCACATTTTCACATAATTAACAAAGAATCGTGAAGCAAACACCTATGCGACCGCAGCCAGGTGGAGAAACAGAATGCTGGAACCCCCCGGGCCCGCACCGTCTGCCCGTCCCGCACCGTCCCCACAGGCACAGGGTCATGCTATTTGTGACATGACCCTCTCAGCCTTTCTTCATAGTTTTGCCACTGACGCATACCTTCTTAAACACCATGGTTCATTGCGGTGCGCGGAACTCTCTACGAATGGGCTCACTGCTCTCTTTCATGACTTGCTCCACCGGCTGACCGTGTGCCTGCGGCTTCTGTCCACGCTGTGGCTCTGGTTGCTTCATTGCTGCTGCGGCACAGCGCCCCGCTGTGTGGACGCGACACGGTCGGTTTATCCGTTTCACTCTGAGGGGACAAACATCTGAGCTGTTTCTGTGAGCTACTGCGGTATGGACACGCAGTTATGAACATCTTTTTATCTGCATCCTGGGCAGGACCTTCTCGACGGCAGAAATCTCTAAGGCTGGGCGCCTGGGTGGCTCAGTGGGTGAAGAGGTTGCCTTCGGCTCAGGTCATGATCCTGGAGTCCTGGGATCAGGTCCCTCATTGAGCTCCCTGCTCGGCGGGGCGTCTGCTTCTCCCTCTGACCTTCCCCCTCTCGTTCTCTCTCTCTCTCTCTCTCTCTCTCTCTCTCTCATTCTCAAATAAATAAATAAATAAGAAATCTTAAAAACAGAGAGAGAGATCCTCGAGATGCTTACAGGGGATTCATGAGTACCAAATGAGAATACTGAGATTTATTTGTCCTTTCCACTCTCAGTCTCTTGTGAACGCTGGGTGGAATTTTCCAGAGGCTCTATCACAAGTGATACGGTGCCAAACCAAAAGCAGAAGCAGATACGTGAATCCAGCTGTCTGCTAGGAAGTCAGACACTAAGGAGCTTGGCTAAAATGTAAAACAGGTCACTCTTCTCCCTGATTTCTTGTTGGAAATAGTAATTATTTTGGCTAAAACATTTCTCAGTTAGTGTTTAGTTTTAATATTATTTTAACAACACCGTGATTTTTAAATGAAGTAACACAAGCTTTACATTTTTCTTAGTTTTAATTTCAAATGCACTGTATATGTAAGGATAAAACTCACATAAACAAAGCTCTTAATATTTTTTAAGAGTATTAAGGAGTCCTGAGACCAGAAAGTTGGACACCTCTGCTCTGGGGCATAAGGTATAAATATTTAAAATGTAATAGAAAATGCCAGCCTGTTCTAAAGATGCAAGTTTTTTCTTCCCCCACCAGCAGCATAGGAGAGCTCCCATGGCTTCATATGCTTATCACCTAGATTTCTGTTTTCAAATCTGGTGGAGCATAAATGTGTCTCATTACAGTTTAGTTTTGTATTTCTCTGATACTAGTAAGATGAGGTATATTGGCTAATCAGACTTCCCTTTTATGAACTGCATTACGTCTTTTTTGTTTTATTTTTAGATATTTTTAGATTCTTATTTTTAAGTAATCTCTATACCCAGCGTGGGGCTTGAACTCACAACCCTGAGATCAAGAGTCACAGGCTCCACTGACTGAGTCAGCCAGGTGCCCCTGCATGCTGAAGTCTTTCATTTTCTCTCTTCAAGTTGTCTTTTTCTTACTGATAGGTAAAAACTTCATACACTCCAAATGCCGTTTCTTTGCCAAGTATACTGTTGCAAGTACGTGGTGAAAGCTTCACTGAATATTGTCTTCTTAGTCTTTCTATGGTGTTTTGATGAACAGAAGTATTTAACTCAGCATAGCCAAATTTACCATTCTTTTACTTTATGGTTATCTTAGGGAATTCCTTTCCATCCAGAAGTTATTTTTTATGTTCTTAAAAGCTTAAAGTTTTTACTTTCAGATTTTGGCTTTAACCCTACCCGGCGTTAATTTTTATGTGTGGCCTCATGTAAGAATCCACTTCATTCATTTCCCAGGTGGATAGCGAACTGTCCTACTATCCCTTCTTGAAAACTGATTTCCCCACCGATCTCTCATGCCACCTTCATCACACATATCAGGTGCCAGTCTCCGAGTGGGTCTCATTGTTCGGTCTCACTGGTCTTTTTGTTTGCCCCCATGTAAAAGCACAGTGTCTTAGTTACTGCCTTTATAATGAATCAGGATGTATGGGAAAGCAAATTATTCAGAAATGTCTTGTCTTCTTGGCCCCCTCCTGTATTTTAACCTTACACCACTTCAACCAGCAATCATGCAAAGTGTGGGGAGCAGGGCAGTAGGCACAATGGTAGACAGGTATCTGTTGGTGGCAGATGAGTGCAAATGTGAGCAATTAGGGCCCACAAAGATTTTTGCCCATTTTTAGTGTAAAAAATGGAGAAGTATGTCAGTGATCTTTCCTCTCGCCCTAAGATTATTTATTTAATTTATTTGAAAAAAATTTGAATTTAAGATTGTTTATTTATTTGAAAGATTATTTATTTATTTATTTGAAAGAGAGAGAGCACAAGCAGGGGGACTGGCAGGCAGAAAGAAAGGCAGGCAGAGGGAGAGGGAGAAGCAGGCTCTCCACTGAGCAAGGAGTCCAATTCGGGACTCCATCCCAGGACCCTGGGATCATGACCTGGGCCAAAAGCATATGCTTAACCAAATGTGCCACCCAGATGCCCCATGTCAATGACTTCTCTTAAAAATAAATGTTACCTCATTAATAATGAAAATGAATTAAGTTCAGAAATCCCTTCTTGTTAGTCTTACTTGAGTTATTGAGTTGAATCTGAAACGCTAGTCAAGTTTGAGCAAAGGAAAAGACAAGTATGACTTTCATTTTTCCAAATCTGTGGTTAGATCCTTTATTTATATACAGAACCTGCAGAGCTGGTCCATAGTGGGCACCTGATAATGATTGCATGAATGAATGAACTTTTCATTTTCTTGAGTCAGACCCTAAGAACTTAGAACCTCTAAGTAGACTCCTAAAAATTCACCCATTAAGAAAAGACATTCAAGTCTCTTCCCATTAAAAAAATAAATAAATAAAGATTTCCCTCATTCTACTTTCCACCCACACCAAGTTGCCATCTTCTTTTACTAATATTCACCTAAGAGTCTATTTCCTCACTCTTTGTTCTTGGTCTTGTGAAATCTGGCTTCTACCCCTTCTATTTCTCCAGCCACAGCTGTCTCAATGGTTAAAAATCTCCAAGTTGTCAAATTGAAAGCTTTTTCCTTGATGATAGAATCCTTTATCAAGAAAGATAACTATTGGGCGCCTGGGTGGCTCAGTGGGTTGAGCCTCTGCCTTGGGCTCAGGTCATGATCTCAGGGTCCTGGAATTAAGTCCCACATCTGGGTCTTTGCTCGGCAGGGAGTCTGTTTCCTCCTCTGCCTCTCTCTGCCTGCTGCTCTGCCTACTTGTGCTCTCTCTCTGTCAAATAAATAAATAAAATCTTAAAAAAAAAGAAAGATAACTATTTATCAGCCCCCCTTTTCTCATGAATATTTTGTCTCTGCTGAGGAAGGATTGCTAATAATCACTGGGCATGACTTAAATGCCATAATCTACATGGGTCCTTCCTTGGTCACCCTCACTGGGAATGATCTCACTTCCTTAAAATGCCTAAGTATTTGCCTGAGCCACAATTTTCTAGGCTGTGATACATATTACATTAATATCCACACAAACGCTATAAATCAGTCTGTGAAAACTGCCAGCACCAACTAAGATCAGACAACTCTCTATTATGCCTTCTTGGGCAGAGGGATAATACATGTTAAAGGTTCTGAAAAGTCCCACAGTAAGGATAGCTAAGTTTTGTCCATGATTTCTGGGATGTTTCTGGCACAAAATCCTTTTTACTTATAATACTTACTAACATTTCAGGGGACGTGAATGGTGTGTCGAACATGACTTAAGAAATGATACTGGGTGGCTCAGTGGATTGGGCCGCTGCCTTCGGCTCGGGTCATGATCTCAGGGTCCTGGGATCGAGTCCCGCATCGGGCTCTCTGCTCCGCGGGGAGCCTGCTTCCTCCTCTCTCTCTGCCTGCCTCTCTGCCTGCCTCTCTGCCTACTTGTGATCTCTCTCTGTGTCAAATAAATAAATAAAAAAATCTTTAAAAAAAAAAAAAAAAAAGAAATGATACTCAACTATTTATTTGACTCATGCTATATCAAATTTTCTTTGTTCACATGCACACCTTTTCTTTCCCTCTAGAACAGCAATGCCTACAAAGCTGGGACTTTGGTGTCCCCGTGGAACCATGCTTCCTTCCCAAGGGCTACTTTTTAAAAAATCCAGATACAGACAAAGCTATCAGCCTGTAGTCCCAAACGCTGAAATCTGAGGGATTTCATTTATAATCCAGTGAGAATTACCAGCTTCAGGTCAGAGGGACAAGCTTAAGGATCATATTTGAGTTGAAACTGAAAATAACTATGAGGGCCCAAATGTGGCATTAAGCTATGTCCAGATGGTTTAAGGAAAGAAAACATGGCATAGCCAGGTTATGCTCCTGGGTGTGTAGCGTGTGGCTATGTAGTACTGTGTCCGGATGAGTTTGCTGCTGATCACGTGTATGAGAACCTCTCAGGACGGCTTGTTAACGTCTAGGTCCTTGAGTCCCACTGCAGATCCATTGGGTTATCTGGGAATTGGATTCCAGGGTATCCGCAAATTTGTTTTGATACGATTCCCAAATTATCCCATGCACACTGAAGGTTGAGAACAACTGCTCTAAATGTAGAAGATTTGGCATACTTCCAGGAAATACTTCTCACTTTACATTTCAAGAAAGCAGTTGCCTTAGGAGACAACATATTTATTCCAATGACGTTGTTGTTTCTCCGTCCAAACGTTTTTTGTGACTACGCCTTTTGTGTTGCCATAACGGCCTCTAAAACATTCCTTGGCATCTACTCACGGCGTAAATCTGTACTCTGAAAGAGTGGATTTACATGTTAGCAATGGTTCGACCCTTGAGAAGCGCGTGATGAGGTAAATGGCCAAGCAAGATAATATGGTTAGGGGTCTTAAATAGGGTGTGATCATGGGAAAATTAAACCAGTTTTCTCGGGTGGTTGTAATAAAGTGCAAAGACGAATAGATTTCAAAAAAAAAACGATGCATATTTTCACAATCACTGTATTTATTTGCAATGAAAATTGTTAAAATATTACATTTGGCTTGTAAAAACAAATACTCAAAATATTCTATTTCTAAACGTTCCTGAAAATACATTCATGCACTGCTCTTGTACCAGAAACATGTCCACATGGACGGTAATTCAACATGATGCTTCAAATCTCAGCATGTTGATGACTTTTTAGCACAGATGTTTTCAGATCGAGTTTTAAGAGGATGAAATGAAGAGAGCCAAAAGCCAGACTGGAAGGGAACCTGGGGGTTGCATTCTCAGATTCTGAATAACATTTTTACTTGGCTATTGCTTGATCAGATGTAAGTTCACCATTTTAAACATCTGCTTTTCTCTCCTGATTTCTGTTCTGACCCAGACTTCTGTTCTGCCCTGGGTGCTTGTTTTCTGAGTCCTGCTCCCTCTAATAAGGTCAGATATTTGAGCAACTGACCACAGGATCACATTTTCCTGGCACTAAGGAGAAGATAAAAATGGCCAGCGGTGGGCAAACAAGCATATGCTTTCTTCCATTTATAGATTCGTAGATCAAATGTCACTGTGACTTTCAAGACATTGTGCATTCTAAGCAAGTTTATAAAACAATCACAACACCACAAAAATAATTGTACAAATTTCAGAACAGTTTCCCCCCCGCTAAATTTACTTTTAAAAAAACCTCACTAAGGGGCATCTGGGTGGCTCATTTGGTTGAGTGTCTGACTTGATTTTGGCTCAGGTCATGATCTCAGGGTTGTGAGCTCGACCCCCACCTTGGACTCCAAGCTTATCAGGGAGTCTGCTTGAGATTCTCTCTCTCTCCCTCTCACTCTACCCCTCCCCCTGCCTCTAAAATAATAAATTCAAAAATATTTTTAAAAAATCTTACTAAGAGTCAATCAAACTTTCTGAGCCTTAGTTTTTCATCTGTAAAATACATACAATAATGAGATTGCGTTCAAAGTGTCCTTAGAAGAATTAGATAATTCAAGTGGAAAACACTAAGTGCTCACAAGTGTTAGCCATTGTCACTATTATTATACAAAGCAACTGGCTCAGTACTTGGCATATGTGGTTGCATAAACAGTAGCTATTAATATTGTTATTAAAAAAAGCTTGCTAATGAGATAGGAAGATAAATTAATCAAGACTTTGGGGCACCTGTGTGGCTCCGCCGGTTGAACATCCAGCTCTTGATTTCAGCTCAGGTCTTGATCTTGGGGTCATGAGTTCAAACCCTGCATTGGGCTCTATGCTGGGTGTGGAGCCTACTTAAAATTTTTTTGACTCGGGGCGCCTGGGTGGCTCAGTGGGTTAAAACCTCCGCCTTCGGCTCAGGTCATGATCCCAGGGTCCTGGGATCGAGCCCCGCATCGGGCTCTCTGCTCCGCGGGGAGCCTGCTTCCTCCTCTCTCTCTGCCTGCCTCTCTGCCTACTTGGGATCTCTCTCTGTCAAATAAATAAATAAAATCTTTAAAAAAAAATTTTTTTTGACTCAATGGCTATATATCCTCAGAGTAGAAACAATTCCAAATTCTTACTTTTTGGACATTGGCTAATGTATTTTTTATTCTAACTAAACACTATTAAAAGCACGGATTCCTGTGTTGAGCCTGATTTTCTGACTGAGATTGTCCATATGTAAAAAAGTCTTTACATGCTGAAATCTGCTAAGATTTTAGTCAAAGTACTTTCCCACCAAGGAAAAGACAGTCAAGGAATTAAACTGAAACTTCATTCATTTACATGTTTGTGCGAGCTAAAGAATGTTCAGTTTACTGACAACTGGTAAAAATAACCTGAGCTGAAGAAAGATGACCCAGGAATCCTATATTCTAAGCCAGACCTACTTTTTAAATTCTACCTTGGAGGCTAAAAATGGTTCAGTAAACTTCCCATTTCTAATTTTTTTTTTTTTTTAAATACAGTGCCCTGCTGCACTTCTTGGCTTTTACCAGAGCAAGGAAGGAAAAAACCTGGCAAGTATCATGAGATAGGTGTCTCTCAGGGGCACTTGTCGAGCAGGAAGTGCCAGAAATCTCATAGAATGTCTAGTACAAATTTTCTCTTGCGACTCTAGAGGTTTGCATCTGGATACACTTCTGCATTTTCTGGGTGCTGGGCCAAACTGAAACATTCAGTTTATCCATTGCTAATAAACATGTCAGCAGTTTCTTTGCTCTCACATCTGTTGTGAAAAATGTTATCTTTCCTGAAGTGTATTTATTTTGTCTGTAATACCAGCTTTCATGGATTATAAAATAGAGATACGCCTTCCCTTAACAAACTCAATCGCATATGCTGGAACTTGCCCCATCAGAGTGATGAGATAAATTAAAGATGTATATTCTGTCTTGGGTCCAGAAAAGGAAATCCATGTAAAGAAAAGCAGCAACTCTCAGAAAGGCCGCACCCATGGAGGCGATGTGCCTCTCGATCAGGTTCATCTCGAAATCTACGCGAGACACTGTATGCATCACAGGAATTCAGTGCAAAGTTTTAAAGATCTATTACCGGTTGTTTCATTGTAAAGGCTGTCTCAGTCAAGCTGATGACTTCCTTGCCCAGGGAGACACGTCCAAGCACTTGCTGCTCATTCAGCCGTGTCCAGAACGTCTGCACTGCCAGGTCACCAGCACTGGGGCTGCTCAAAGATCAAATGAGGATTTGTTCGTGAAGACGCTCTAGAACGGAAACAGTCGGCTGTTATGTAAAAGGTAAGTGGTCGCCAATATTTCTTCCCCGTGCTGTTCTCTCATTTTAACTCATACTCGAAAAGTCCATTTTGTCAAGATTCTGTTTCATCCTCAGCAACTCTGCTTCCTTGCCTTCCCTCACCAAATCCCACCCTCTCCAAGTAACTCATCAGTGAGAAGGGGGCCTCTTTCACGCAGGTGAGGAATAGCATGTTTGGAAATTCACCACATGCAGTTTGGAGGAGCAGGTGGGAAAATCCTGATACCAAGTGCGTGGTAAATGGGACGGGGGCTGTCAGAGATGTGCCTGCGTCCTCCTCAGACTCCTCCTCTGAGGTTAAGGATAATGCCACATACCACCCTCAGAAATCCAAGACCTTTCCACTCAACTGGCAAATAGTCCATTCCTGCTAAAGTCAAGGAGGGAGTGGTGAAAGTCCCCAACCTTGCCACTCTGCCCCTTTAGCCCTGTAAAATATACCAGAAAATGATGTGCCCATATATCAAGTTCTTTGTTAAAGGTTTGGGTCAATATCGGAAAGAAATGTACCATTGAATTGGACAGTGATTCATTAAAGAAAATAGCAAGGATGCACACAGAATTTAAAAAGTCAAAAATCTGTTTTCTAAAAGTCAATAAAATCCATCCACTTTTGGCAAGATGAGCCAGGGAAAAAGAAAACAGAAGGCACAAGTAAATAATATTAAGAACAGAAAAGGCGACGTAAGTAGAGAAACATCTCAAAAAAGATAAAAAAAAATCATTGAAAGCTAAATGATGGTAAATTTGAGGAGTTAGGTAAGATGTGTGCATTATTCGAAAAATATAATTTTACAAAAGTGACTTAGAAGAAATAAAAATCCTAACCAATCTTTTACTATTAAAGAAATTGAATCAATGGTTAAATCTGCCTAAAAATAAAGCAGCAGGTAAAGACATTTTACAAATAAGACTATCAAATATTAAAGAAACAGATGATCTCAGTCCTACACAAAACTTTTTCAGACAGGGGAAAAAAGCCCAACTCATTTTTTGAAACAAATCATAGCTAAGACATTCTTGAAAAACTATGTTGAAGGGACTCATCCTACCAAATATCTTATTCTTAATATAAAAGCTCTAATAATTGAGTGAGTATGATGTTGGTGCAGGGATAAACACACAGCACGGTGGAATGGAGTAGAGAGACCAAAATAAACTCATTCAAATACAGAAACCTAAGATATAACAGAGTTGTTACTGCAGAATACTTGGGAAGAAGATTTGACTTTTTAGGAAATGCTACTAGTCTTCCAGTAAATGGTTACCAGTAAATGGAAACTGGTATTAGTTATTCATATAAAAAATTAAAATGTGATTTCATCTTACACCACACATTTACACAAAATCCGTATAAATTAAGAGCAAGATTTTTACAATTTTATGAAAAAAATATAATTATGAGCTCAGATTACGGAAGCATTTTTTAAAATACAAGAAATGCAAATCATAGAAAAACACCAGGAGCACATGGGTAGCTCGGTTGGTTAAGCATCTGTCTTCAGCTCAGGTCATGATCCTAGGGTCCTGGGATGGAGCCTCGCATTGGGCTCCGTGCTCACGGGGTAGTCTGCTTCTCCCTCTTTCTATTCCTCTCCCTTTGTGCCTGCCTGCTCCTGTGTGCTCTCTCTCACTCTCTCTCAAATAAATAAGATCTAAAAAAAATTGAAGTCATCAAAATGCTATTAGAAAAACGAAAAGTCAAGTCACAAATTGGCAGAGGAGATATCTATCTATCTATCTATATAGATATATATATAAAATAAATTATGAAAAAATCTTGGAATCTAGAATATGTCAAGAACTCCTATAAATAAAATTTAAAAGGACAGATAATCCCAATTTTTAAAAGTACTCAAAATACATGATACATAAATCAGAGGAGGACACAGAAATGGCCTGTATGCCTATTTTAAAATACTCACAATTTCACAGACACAAAAATCCTCAGAAAAAAATTAGCAAATGGAATACTTTTAAAAAATCATTCACTGTGATCAAATGGAATTTATTCCAGGGATACAAGGGTGGTTCAGTATTTATAAATCAATTAACATGATCCATCACATTAATAAAAACTATTAAAATTATATGATCATTTCAATAAATGCAAAAAGAAGCATTTGACAAAGTACAACATCCATTCATGATAAAAAAAAAAACTCTCAACAAAGTATGTTTATAGGGAACATAATTCAACATAATAAATGCCATGTCTGAAAAACCCACAGCAAACATCATGCTCAATGGTGAAAAACTAAGAGCTTTTCCTCTAAGAACAGGAAAAGGACAAGGATGTCCACACTCACCAGTGTTGTTCAACATGGTGCTGGGGTCCTAGACACAACAATCAGACCACAACAAGAAATAAAAACATCCAAACTGGTAAGGAAGAAGTAAAACTTTCGTTACTTGCTCATGACATGGTAACTATATAGACAGAACCCTAAAGACTACCAAGAAACTACTAGATCTGATAAATGAATTCAGAAAATTTGTGGGATACAAAATTAATATTTAAATCTATTGCATTTCTATATATTGAACTAACAGAAAGAGAAATTAAGACAACTCCATTTACACTTGTATCAAAAAGAATAAGAGGGACACCTGGATGGCTCAGTGGGTTAAAGCCTCTGCCTTCTGCTCGGGTCATGGTCTCAGGGTCCTGGGATCGAGCCCTGCATTGGGCTCTCTGCTCAGCAGGGAGCCTGCATCCTCCTCTCTCTCTCTGCCTGCCTCTCTGACTACTTGCGATCTCTGTCTGTTAAATAAATAAATAAAATATTAAAAAAAAAAGAATAAGATACCTAGCAGTAAACGTAACCAAGGTGAAAGACTTGTATTCAGAAAACTATAAAACACTGATGAAAGAAATTGAATATGACACAAACAAATGGAAAGACACTCTGCGCTCAGGGATTAGGAGAATAAGTATTTTTTAAATGTCTGTACTACCCAAAGCAATCTACAGATTTAATGCAACCCCTAACAAAATACCCACAGCATTTTTCACAGAGCTAGAACAAATAATCCTAAAATTTGTATGGAACTACAGAAGACCCTAGATGGCCAAAAAAATCTTGAAAATAACAAAACTGGAGGTATCACAAGCCCATATTTCAAGATATACTATAAGATATTTCAAGGGGTCCCCAATCTGGAGGGCTTGCGGGCCAGTGATCAAAACGACTGTAGTAATGAGAAGAGAACGGCGCTGGCACCAAATGGACACGCTGATCAGTGGAGCAGAACTATTTCCTAGAGGCTAAAAGAGGAAAGTGTCCACAGAGGTTTTTAATTCTCCCAATTTTCCATTTTCCAGTTTGGCTTGGAGGTACCTGCTCTCTACAGGAGAGCCACGTGCTGGTGGCTTGCTGGGCATCACCGCCTTCCTTGGAAGTCCTGTCTACCTCAGTACCATCACTGGACATTAAACGCTTTATTCCTAAAACATACTTGTGGAATGGGAACGCTAGTAGCTCAGCTTGGAGTGGCCCTTCATTTAGAAAGTGACTTTCAAAGTTAAAGGCAATAGAGGCCTTTTTGGTTTCAGTATAGAATGCAATTTTTAGCTTAAAAGTAAATATTTCTCCTGCTCTTAAAATGCTAGCATTTGAAAACCAATATATACTGGCAAATAACATAGGGAACAGACATGCAGAACGCTTAATAATGATTGAATACATAAAGCATTTTTCTTCTGTTGTTATGTGACAGTTGGATGAGTTTCAACTTCCTGCTCTCCACACAAGCTCTAATCTTCCAATTCTGAGATTTTTCCTTTTCTTCCTCCTCCCTGCCTCCCCATCCCCTTCTTGCCTCCTCCTTCCTCTTCGGGAAAACACAAATGGTTTTGATTACATAATAGCTGCAAACTTTATATCTCCCTCTTCAACTGTTACACATCATAAACCGAAGAGTGCACTTCAGACTCCATTAAGACAAAGGTTGGTCTGGACTGTTGGGAGGCCTTTCATGTTGGTACGGTTAAAAAAAAAATTCTGTAAGGAAAAAGAAATGCACTGGGCCGAGCTACTGACCACGCCCTGAGTACCAACCGCTCAGCCTAAAGATACCAGCTCTAGTCGGGGAAGAAGTGAAGCCTGGATCCCAGGACTAACACGGCCCCTGTGAGATTCACTCAGCCCCGCGGTTTTAATACGTGAGGACCACTAAACAGCAGAATGTTAAGCTGGGACAGGTAGAGCCTGCATAGAAACACCAGGTAGTGTACACACCCTATCGATTCTTACTTTTTCTTCTCTCATCGGGAGCTTCCTTTGGCACCTAACTTTACAAATAAAGCTCTATTACTTTCATGATGCTTGGGTAAAGGAGCTAGGAACTAAGAGCAGGGAAGCGCTTTTTATTTTTTCACCATTTGCAAATGTATATTGAGCACACACTATGGATGAGGCCGAGTTCTAGATCCCTGGACTCCCCCAGTGAACAAAACGGACAAATTTATCTAGTGGAAGGGAGGAAGGCACTTTTATAAAGCAGTATCTCCAGTAACATGGGGGGGTAGGAGATAGGAGAAGAATAAATGAAACAAGATGGGATTGGGAGGGAGACAAACCATAAATGACTCTTAATCTCACAAAACAAACTGGGGGTTGCTGCGGGGAGGTGGGATTGGGGGAGGGGGAGCGGGCTATGGACATTGGGGAGGGGAAGCGAACCATAAGAGACTATGGACTCTGAAAAACAACCTGAGGGTTTTGAAGGGTCAGGGGTGGGAGGTTGGGGCAACCTGAGGGTTTTGAAGGGTCAGGGGTGGGAGGTTGGGGGAACAGGTGGTGGGTAATGGGGAGGGCACGTTTTGCATGGAGCACTGGGTGTTGTGCAAAAAGAATGAATACTGTTACGCTGAAAAAATAAATAAAATGAGGAAAAAAAAAAAAAAAAATTTAAAAGGGCAGCACCAGCAAGTGTATTATACAGTCTTTTCGAAGGTGGTGAGTATTGTGGAAGCCTAGAAGGTGATACATGGGAAATCTGTGTGGGGGGAGAGTTGTGACTTTAAACACGGTGGTCAGTGAAGCTATGTTCCAAAAGGGACGTGTGATCAGAGGTCATTTGAATTTTGTGACAAGAGATGCTAGTGATTTTTCCATATTTGAAAAAAAAAATTATTCAGGGTAAAGACCTATTTCAGCTGTTTCTTTGGTAAATTATTTATGCTGTTCGGAGATGTGACTGTAGATGTTTATCTTTATACCTTGCTTCGCAGTAAATCTAATTCATTGTAATACAATAATTTGCATTGACCCCTGCTGCCTGACAGGCACTGTATTGAGCACTGGGAATAGATACATCATTAGGAAGGAAAGCAGGATCTCTGTGCTCTTGGAGTGTCCATTCTCAATAGGAGAGTCAAAGAAACACCTAAAAGAACAAGATGGTTCCCACCGTGGTAAGGGCTATCCAGAAATAAACAGGCCTATAGCGTATGGGTGCAGAGAAGGGAGGGTCAGGAGCAGAGTCTCTGACTTTGATCTGAGCTCAAAATGAGAAGACTGTGCCTATGCAAAGGGCGTTCTCAGCATCGACAAGAAATACAAAATTTCTGAGGAGAGGTGCCGTTGACTTGTTCTAGGACGAGTACGAAGGCCAGTGTGGCTAGAGTACGATGGAGAGTGGCACGAGATGATATGACAAAAGCAGACACTGTTGTGAGTTGAATTGTGTTCCCCAAGACGATTGTTGAAGTCCTAACCCCCAGGGCCTGGGAACGTGACTTATTTGGAAATAGGGTTTTTGCAGATGATTAGTTAACATGAGATCATCGTGGTGGGCCCTAATCCAGTATGACCATGTCCTTATAAAAAGGGGAAATTTAGACGTGGAAACAGACACAAACAGAGAACATCATGTGAAGATGAAGGCAGAGGTTGGGGTGCTGCATCTGCAAGGCAAGGAAAGCCAACGATTGCCAGCAACCACAGACGTGAGGGGAGAGGCGTGGAATGTGTTCTCCCTCACAGCCGCCAGAAGGAACCAGCCCTGCCGACATTTTCATTTTGGACTTCCAGTCTCCAGAACTGTACAGCAATCAACTTCTGTTGTTTGACCCACCCAGTTTATGGGGCTTTGCTACAGCTGCCTTAGGAAACAAAGTCAGGCAGAGACAGATGCCCTAGACATTTAGATTTTAGTCTAAGTGCAATGGGAAGATGCTGAAAGGCTTTGAGGATGATCTAATGAACATCTTTAAAAAGATCGTATTGATGCTGCCATCTGGTCATGGCAATGCAACCAAAGAGAACGTGGTGATCTCCCCAAAAGAAGCACAGTCAAACTTTACAGCGATTAGAGAGCAACATATACAGTATAGTTTTATGCAGTATAGTATAAAACTGTTCTCTATAATATATATAGTTTTATACTATACATATACTATGTGTACTATAGTATACTATAGTATATATAGTATGTATACTGTAGTATAGTATATTATGTTATAGTTATACTATGTTATACTCTAGTTACACTATAGTTATATAGTATAACTATATATATTATAGTTATATAGTTATATATACTATATAACTACATAGTTTTATATATATAGTTATATATAGTATGCTATAGTATAAAACTATTCGCTTAATGTATATACAGTTTTATACTATACATACATTATTTATATAAATATACTATTTATACAGTATAGTCATAGACAGTATAGTTTTCTCAACTTTTCAGAAATTACATTTCCATTTTTAATCTTTAAAAGCAACTTCTTGGATACAAGTTTTAAAACTGTAATCTGCAGATTTTCAAATACTGAAGGAAGTCTATTAATAATTTGACATATAATTTGACCCCTTTTATGATTAGGAATATCCATTTTAGTTCATAAAGTATTTATTAGTTTGAATGTTATGTGATGTGTGAGGCATTAACATAAAAATAAAGGCAGATACGCTCTTGACAAATTTATAGTCTAGAGAAGACAGATACACATGAGAGTATCAGTTTTTGACAATGAATAATAATGGAAGGTATAGAGAAGGCTCTAAAGGAGCAACTTGAAGAACTCAATGACGTTTTTTGGAGGAGAGGATGCTCGAGCCAAGCACAGAAGGTAAATAACAACTGGTAGATGACAGGAGGAGGAGGATATGCTCCAGGAGAAAGGAAGAGTCTGGCAAATCCACATGGTTTCCAGCTAACCGTGAGCAGATGGGCAGCCCTAGAAATTACAGAGGTGACAGAAATGTGCGGGCAGAGAGAGGCCTGGTCATGGAGGCCCTTGTAGGACAGCCAAGCTCTTCGACGTTGTACAGGCAACAGGGGGAGATGCAAGTGAGAGATTAGATGTTCATCTCAATAGATGTATCAGCCAGAGTTCTTTGGTTGCAAGCAAATCTGAAATTGATCACTACAAAGACGTTTGTGGCAAAAAGTTAAAGGCTTATGGAATTGAAGGAAACCCTGAAAAAACCAGGCACTGAGAAGAATTTCAGCGCAAGCCCAAGATAGAGGTGGCAGGATGGTATTGAACTTTACTCAGGGGTGAACCATTTCCAGCTGTGTGCCTCAAGAAAAAAGTTACTTTATCAAACAAAAACCCGTACATATGTATAAAATGCCAAGTAGTTTAAAAAAAATTTTTTACGCGCCTGGGTGGCTCAGTGGGTTGGGCCGCTGCCTTTGGCTCGGGTCATGGTCTCAGGGTCCTGGGATCGAGTCCCGCATCGGGCTCTCTGCTCGGTGGGGAGCCTGCTTCCCTCTCTCTCTCTCTGCCTGCCTCTCTATCTACTTGTGATCTCTCTCTGTCAAATAAATAAATAAAATCTTTAAAAAATGTTTTTAATTAACATAAAATGAATTACTTGTTTCAGAGGTACAGGTCTGTGAATCATCAGGCTTACACAATTCACAGCACTCACCATAGCACAGACCCTCCCCAATGTCCATCACCTAAACACCCTCTCCCTACCCCCCAACCCCCAGCAACCCTCAGTTTGTTTCCTGAAATTAAGAGTCTCTTATGCTTTGTCTCCCTCCCAATCCCATCTTGTTTCATTTTTTCCTTCCTTTCCCTATGAGCCTCTGTCTTGTTTCCCAAATTCCTCTTATCAGTGAGATCATATGATAATTGTCTTTCTCTGACTGACTTAGTTCATTTAGCGTTAATCCCCTCTAGTTCCATCCAGGTCATTGCAAATGGCAAGATTTCATTTCTTTAATGTAAAATGGCAAATAGTTTTGTAGAAATTATATTATAATAAGAAAAAAATAATCTCCACACTGATTTTTACTCCAAAGAACTACTTTCAACCATTTCAGCTATTTGTCTTTCTAAAAGTTATCTCTGTATTTGTGAGTTTAAAAAAAAAATGCCTATACTGCTAACCAGAAACAAACACAAAGATATCATATGGTCGGCCTCTTGCGGAATGAGTTGGGGACAGTGGTAGAGATGGAAGGAAGCAGGGGAGGCCCTGGGATGCTACTCTCTTAGTACAAAAATGATTGTGCTTTGTAGCTGTGGATCTGAATAACTTAAATGTATGCCTTAAATTGTCAAAACCATATGTTATTTATTCTGAATATAAACATAAACATAATAGGACTACGCTGCTCACCTAACATAAATCAGAGGAATTAGGGTTGCATCCAAATGCACCTGTAATGCAGGGAAAGTATGAATATATATTTTGGGGTTGAAAGAAATCCTTTTTTCAGGAAAAAAAAACATTTGGGAGGTGTGAGTTTGCTTACGTCTCTATCTTGCTATGAGCAGAAATAGAAGCTCGGTCACATCTTCCATTTATTGGCTGAGCAAACTTCTCCTGATATTCATAGGAAAAATTATTTTGATTTCAGGCCAGATTGAAAAGAGTCCACCTTTTCTCTGAGATGGTTTAGATATTAAGCACACAGTTTCCACTATGTCTTTTGCATTTATCATTCTGTTCTACCTCAGTTTTTTCCCTTCTGATCTGCTCTGCAGGAAGAGGGAGAGCAGCTTGGGTGTTTGGTCTCACAAGATGGAGCTACGTGCTCTTAAGTCTCTTCTGAGCAGTTTTCTAGGTGAGAGAGTTGTGCTTGGTCTCATCTTTCCTTAAGAGTCTTATTTGGTAATTCTGTAAACCATCCTTATCCGTCTAAATATCCACTTACCGGCACACACACTTAAGATGGAGCCCATCTTTCAACACCTGAGTAAAGGTCTGAACAACTCAGGGAAAAACTTCATCATCAACAGAAGTAGTCTTATGCCTGATGTTGAACAATTTCACCCCTTTAGCCAGGGTTTACAGGGGCGCTTGGAAACTTTCTCCGCTCTGTGATGCCTGCGGTCGACCACAGCAGTGTATTTCCAAGCTTCGAGTGCACCGGAACCTCCCTCCGGTGCTGGTTTAATACAGGGACTCCTGTGTTTCTGAGGTCCGAGCTCCATCTGATGGGTCATCAAGTTTGATATGGAAGAAAATAACTTTTTAAAAAGGTGTTTTTGTTTAGCTTTTTAAAAATACTGGGGCCCTAAAATGGTAAGCAGAATCTTGAAGAGAAAGAAAGGAGAAAAATCTCCATGAAGGGAATCAGATGCCTGTGGCCTGTGCCTGTGGTTCCACGAGATAGGACGAGAGGTGTCAGGAACACCCGTTATAAAAATTGGGACCCCAGTCAACTCAATAATATCAGGTTATGGATATTCTGTAATTCTGTAGAAACTGTAAGAACTAAAGGAATGGTGGTCTGACTTTTTGGGGGGGAGGGCTCGAAGGGGTTGCACAGTTCTTCCCAGAACCTAACAAGTTTCCCTTTTCTAAAGAATATATTGCAAGGGATGAGGGTAGTGAATAAGAATCATTTTTCCTTTTTGAGAGTCATTCCTGTAGTGAGCCTCTGTGTGGAAGAGATGATGCCAAATCTAGCAGAGATACTGGAATAGGAAAGGGTGTAGAGTCGATATGAATGGTTCAAACCCCCTCAGCACCTGCTACATTGCTTTAAATATCACCTGTCTCAAAGTCTGCATTTCTGACCTAGGTAGAACAATAGGGACAGTATTTACCCTCCCCTATGGAACAACCAAAATAGCCAGATTAAATATATGGAATAATGATTTTCAATATGCAGACAACAGAGGACAACGATCCCTGAGGAACAGAAAGTGCATGACGTGAGCCCCACAATTATCTCAGATTTTCACTTTGTGGAAGTTGCCAGACCATAGCACATGGACAGAAAATCCAGGTAGAATCCAGGAGACTCACTGAGTTGAGGAGGTAAAGCTGAAAATCCAGAGAGATCAAAGTAGCTCATGGTTACAAGACACTGAACCAGAGAACACAGGACTGCACAGAGAGAGAAATCGAATGAATGTCAAAGTATTCCCCACTCCTTGAGTACTCATTGGAGTAATGATCATTGGAATTGAGTACTCATTGGAATAATGATCAATGCATGAATGGAAGAAAAACATTTGAACCAAGGAAAGAATTCCCTGAAAAGTTCAGTGTTAATAGGACCCATCAGTCACATAGGGCCAGGAACAGTATCTGCTCTCATCAACCCTAGGAAACTTTATAATTCACAATGAATTGGGAAGAGTTCTTAGAAGAGACTTGCTTCAGTAGTGAAGAATAACTAGTCCTAGGCCAAACACCCTGTTCTCCACCTAACAAATCTTAAAAGGGGTACCCAAAAACATCAAATTATTTCTAAGTAAATTAACTGCATCCCAAAAGAAAGCTCAAGAATATTATGGAAACAAAAATATCCAGTACCCCAAAATATAAAATTCAAAATGTCTGGCTCCTGGTTAAAAAAAAAAAAATTACCAGGCATGTGAAGAAACAGGAAAATAAAATCCACAGTGAGGAGAGGAGGCGATCTATTGAAATCGACACAGAACTGACACAGATATTTGAATTAGCTGAAGAGGATATAAAAATGGTTATTGTAACTGCATTCCATATGTTCCAAAAGTTATATAGAAACATAAAAGAAATTTTAAAAAAGCAAATCAAGCTTCTAGTGATGAAAACAAAAGGACCCTGAGATGAAAAATACACTGGATGTGATTAACAGCACATAGGATCTTGCTGGAGGAAAGATAAGTAAACTTGAAAATAAAGTAGTGGAAACTGTCCAAGATTAAGTGCATAGAGAAAAAAAAGCATAAATAAAGTAGCATCAGTGAGCTGTAGGACAATATCAGCCTAATAGGGGTATATCGGAGAGAGGGGTGGGAAGAGGCAGAAAAAGTACTTTAAGAAATAATCGCTATTTTTTTAAAAAAATGATGAAAACTGTAAACCCAAAGGTCCAAGAAGCTCAATTATTTCCAAGTATAAAAAATATGAAAAAAATTATACCCATGGATGTCAGTCATAATCTTTACAGAAAATTTTTAACTATAAATTCAATGTCTTCATTAAATTTAGGGCTAATCAGATGATTAATTTCTCCTTGAACGAGCTTTGGTAGTTTGTGTCTTTCAAGGAATTGGTCCATTTCATTTAAATTGTTGATCTGGTGAATTCTACCAAGCATTAAAGGAAGAAATAATACCAACTCTGCACAAACTCTTACAGAAAGTTGAAGAAGAAAGAATACTTTGTAAATTATTATTTGGTTCCAGTCTTTCCTGCAGTCAAATGCTCTACCCCTGAGCTATACCCTCAATTCCAATATTCTTGAATACCAAATCAGAAAAAGATATTATAAACAAAGGAAATGATAGGCTAATATCATTAATGAACAAAGATGCAAAAATTCTAAATAATACATGATCCAAGTAAATGAAACCATATCAAAATAGATAATATATTATTAACAATAGAGTTTATGTCATGAGTGCAAGGTTGGTTCTACATATAAAATCAAGCAATGTAATTCATATTAAATTACAGAAAAGTCAATCATCTCAGCTGTAGGAAAAGCACTTGACAAAATCAGGTTCACTCCTCATCAAAACTCTCAGTAAACTAATCATAGAAGAGAAATCTCTCAATTTGAGGAGGGGCATCTATGAAAGCCCAATGGCTACTATCATCCTTAGTGATGAAAGACTAAGTGCCTTCCCCTAAGTTCAAGAATAGGACATAAATGCCTGCTCTGCTACTTCTATTCATCATTACACTGGAACTTCTGCCCAGTAAAATATGGTAAGAAAAATAGGTTAAAAGGGATTCAGATAGGAAAGGAAGAAACAAAACTATATTTACAGATAATATATTCTCTAAGTAGACAGTCCAATGAAATATACAGAAAGCTACTAGAACTAATAAGTCAGTTTACCAAGATTATAGGATACAAACCAATATCAAAAAGTGGGGCACCTGGGTGGCTCAGTTAGTTGACCATCCAACTTTTGATTTGGGCTCAGGTTGTGAGACTGAGCCTCATATCAACTCTGTGTTGGGCATGGATCCGGCTTAAGATTCTCTCTCTCCCTCTCCCTCTGGCCCCCCAACCGCCACTCACAGGCGCTCTCTCTCTCTCTCTCTCTCGCTCTCTCTCAAAAAAAAAAAAAATTTCATTTCTATGTGCTAGAAACAAAAACTCAGAATTTAAAAGATATATAACTCATAATGGCATAAGAAAATATGAAATACTTAGGAACAAAGCTGATAAAAGATTTATAAAGCCTGTATGCTAAGAACTGCAAGACTTTGCTGAGAGAAGTGAAAGAAGACCCAAGTAAATGGAAGAAATATGTTGTGTTTGTGGGTCCAGAGACTCAATACAGTCAAGATGTCAGTTCTTCTCAACTTGGTCTGTGGATTCAACAGATTCAGAATCCTGTATATTGTTTTAGGTGGCAAGTTGCCTGTGGAATTCAAATGGAATTACAAAGAATATAAAATACTCATATAATACATCTTTGCAAGAGAAGAATAAAGTCTTCAAACCGAAGACTCACTTTACAGCTAGATTAATCATGACAGTATGGTATTGGTGAAATGATAGAAAAATAGATCAATGGAAAAGAATAAAATCCAGAAGTGTACCCACATATTTATGGACAAGTGATTTTCTATGAAGATGACAAGGCAATTCTGTGAACAGAGGATACTATTCAAGAAGTGTTATTAGAGCAACTGGATACCCGAGTGCCAAGCGTGCCTGTGACCCACACCTCTTACCATCTGCATAAATTTAAAAGGAATCCTAGACCTAAATGTAAATTGTCAACCATAGAAGTCTCTGAAGGAAAAGTTTCTTAGGACACCAAAGCATGATTCATCCAACAGACAAAAAGTCGACAAACTGTAGACCATTAGAATGAAATACTTCTAGTCTTTGGAAGACACTGTTAAAAAACATGCAAAGACAAGCTACCAAGCAGGAGAAAATAATTGCAAATCATAAATCTCATGAAGAATTTGTATCCAGACCTGTGAAGTACATGTAAAATTCAGTAATAAGAAAACCACCAACCAACCCAATAAAAAATGAGCAAAAGATTTGAACAACATACTTTACCAAAATAAACATATGGCTTATAAGTACATGAAAAGATGCTCAACATCATTAGTCATTAGGAGAATTCAAATTAACACCATATCACTACACACCTCTTAGAATGGCTAAAACTAAAAAGAATGACCGTAGCAAGGATTGGTGAGGGTGTGGCGGAGCTGGGAATCATTGGTGAATACGCAAAATGTGGAACCATTTCAGAAGACAGTTTAGAAACTTGTTAAGAAGTTAACCATGTATCTACCATTATCCAGCCATTCTACTCCTAAATAGAAATGAGAGCATGAATCATACAGAGACTTGTATACAAATATTCATTGCAGTTTTTTGTAATAGTCGAAATTAGGAAACAACCCAAATGCCTATCAGGTGAATGGACAAACAATGTATGTTATAGTCATACGATGGAATACTACTCAGAAATGAAAAGGAATTGGGATGCCTGGGTTGTCCGGTTGGTTGGTTAAGTGCCTACTTTTGGTTCAGGTCATGACCCCAGGGTCCTGGGATCAAGTCCCGCATCAGGCTCCTTGCTCAGGAGGGAGTCTGCTTTCCCTCTGCCTGCTGCTCTCTCTGCTTGTGTTCTCTCAAATATTAAAAAAAAAAGGAAGAAAGAAAGAAAGAGGAATGAACTTGACAAATGCAACAATATAATGAATCTCAAAATAATTGTGCTGAATGAAAGAAGCCAGAAAATTAGAAGAATGTGAACAGTTTAATTCTATTTGTAGAAAACTCTAGAAAATCTAAACTAACATGTAGTAATAGGAAAAAATCCCCACTGGATTGCCAGGGAGAAAGGAAGGAGAGAGAGAAGGGACCAAAAGGGCAAGAGGACACTGTTGTAAGCGGTTGATATGCTCAATTCAACTTCTTGATTACGCTGATGAAAGGGCAAGAGGACACTGTTGTAAGTGGTTGATGTGCTCGCTTCAGCTTCTTGATTACGTTGATGACTTCATGCACATATACATATGTCAAAGCCCATCAAATTATGCAATTTGTTACACAACAATACTATCTCAGTAAAGGTATTATAAATGTCCTCTATTTCTTTCAAATCTGTTTACCTGCTTTTTCACTGCCCCAAAGTAGATCCTTTTTTTTCAATTTTATCTTTTTTACTATGTTATGTTAGTCACTATACAGTACATCATTAGTGTTTGATGTAGTGTTCCAAGAGTCATCGTTTGCATATAACACCTGGTGCTCCATGCAATACGTGCCCTCCTGAATACCCATCACCGGGCCAATCCATCCCCCCACTTCCCCTCCCCTCTAAAACCCTCAGTTTGTTTCTAGGCACAGTCTCTCATGGTTCGTCTCCCCCTCCCATATACTCCCTTCATTTTTCCCTTCCATCTTCTAATGTCCTCCATGATGTTCCTTATGTCCCAAGTAAATCCTTAATTAAACCTTTGTTTTGTGTTCTCTAATTTCTCTCAGAGAATTACTTTTTGTCTGAAATTCTGAAAAAGACTGACTCCCGCCCATAAAGGCTTCAGGCATGTTACCGGTGTCACTTTGATGTTGACTAAGACCATTTCTATGGTCTAGTTTTGTGTTTCATAAAGTTTTCCTATCAGGCTAAGCAAAGAGCTATAATCACTACAGAAATTGTGGTGAAAGTACAACTTTCAAGGAGCGTAAGAGTCACCAAATGTTATCAACTCTCGCCTGGAAGACAAGAAGATTTCTACGTATCACTTCTTTCAAACAAGGGGTAATTACCACATTCCAGGCATTATAATAATTATTTGCGGGCTTACTACATCATAGGTACTAAGCTCAGTATCTAGTCCTTTCTCACATTCTTTCATGCAGGTGTTTATTATCACCCATTTACAGATCAGCAATGTGATCAGAAAAGTTAAATACTTGCCCACTTTTACTTATCTCAAACACACAAAAATTCTTGCAAAAGTGCTTTTATTTCCTATACAAATATAAAATCTAAAAATTTCTCCGTCCTAGTCATCTAGAGTTCTTTCTCTGGTTCTCTAGTTGGGAAGAAAAGAACATTTGTCCTTAAATATTCAAACACACACACACATACACACACATGCACACAGTTTCTGGAAGGCCTTTGCAATATTCTTTCTAGTTCTGTGATTTCATTCCTAGGCCTATTTTCATTCATTTTAGACTCTGTAGTTTCGAGGTTGTTCTAGCTTTAAACCTTCTCCTGTGAGTTGAGAAGCCCAAGAATATACAGAATATTGGTTAGAAAATGTCAATAATGGACTTCAAAGGGATTGGGATACATAAATTGAAAGTTGTTATTCTTCATGTAATAGAAGAATTGGTGAAATGTTGAATTTCCTTTAATGAAAGGTCTTAGTACCTTTCATTGGTAAAATGTTCCTGCCTAAGGAATGTAAACAACTGGTGTCTTGGTGTATGGTGAGGGTTTCTACAATAACACCTGAACAGCATGAGGTGCAGGTAGTTTTCAAAGTAAAATAGGACTGGAAGCAAAAGGGTCATGCACCTTGTCGTAAGGTGAGACGTCAGTTATGCCCCATGGGCTGTTCAAAGGGGCGCAGCAGATGTAAAGAAGGGGAAGCTGGAACCGAGCCACATAACACATGCCTTCATTTCATTCATGGAGCAGACGGAGCACAGAGCAGATGGCCCCTTACTTTGATGAATGATCAGAAGGGAAGCCCATGGATGCCACAGAGAAAAGGAGCATACAAAATGCTTTTAGGGACCACGTGTCAAGGAGAACTCCAGATGGGATGGTTAGCTCTCACTTCTCACTGCCACATCCCAATCCCTTAAGAAATTGCAACTGAAAAGGATGATCCGTAAAAAGACAGAACAGGATCAAATGGTTAATGGTATAGGATTAACGTTTTCTTCATCAAGCTTCCACTCCAGGCACACGGACCTACATTCTTTCTTTTTGGGGCTTTGTCACTGTTTCTTCTCCCAGAAACCCCTGCCCTTTCTGCATAAGCCGAGTCTTTCTGCTCTTCAGGACTCTGCTCAAACTCCACATCCCTTCAGGTTTCCCAGCCCATGGTTATTGTCCCTTCCTTGATTTCCAAATTACTCCGTTTGTAACAACCATTCTTTAATTAATAATAAATTTGATATATAATATTCTTTTTGTAAAAGAAACCTCTGAGTAAAAGTAACTTGAGATCTGAAATCATTTTAAAATTGATCAGACTCCTGCCTAACACAACATTAGAATATAGTAGATATTTTCTATATCTACTATATAGATATAAACTATCTATATAGTATTTTTATCTACTATATAGATATAAACTATCTATATAGTATTTTATACTATTTTCTTTGTGCTAATCAAGATCATAATGTTTCTATCCTGTCACATTTGATATTTAAAAAGCATGGTACAGCAGGGGAACCGTCAACAAAATGAAAAAGCAAACTACCAAATTGTGGTGGGGGGGGGGAACACTTGCAAATCATATATCTAGTAAGGAGCTAATATCCACAATATATAAAGAACTCATACAAATCAATAGTGAAAGAAAAAATCCAATTAAAAAAGGAGCAGATCTAAATAGACATTTTCCCAAAGAAGACATAGAGACGGTCAACAGGTACGTGAAAAGATACTCAACATCACCAGTCATCAGGGAAATGCACACCAAAAACACAACAAGATATCACAGCACATCTTTAAGAATAATTATTATGAAAAAGACAAGTGTTGATGAGAATGTGGAGAAAAAGGAACTCTTGTTCACTGTTGATGGGAATGTAAATTGGTACAACCACTATGAAATGGTAAGAACGCTCCTCAAAAATTAAAAAAAAATAGAGCTATCATATGACCTGTCAATTCCATCTGGGGTATTTACCCATTGAAAACAAAAACACTGATTTGAAAAGAGATATGCACCTCCATGCTCGTTATAACATTGTTTGTAATAGTTAAGATATGGAAACACCTAACTGTCCATTGATGAATGAATGGGTAAAGAAGATGTGGTAGATTTATACAATGGGATATTATTCTGTCATAAAAAAAGGAAATCTTGCCACTTGTCACAACATGGAGGGACCTCAAGAGAATGATGCTCAATGAAATAGAGAAAGACAAATACCGTACAATCTCCTTTGTATGTGGAATCTAAACAACAAACAAAAAACAAGTTCATAGATACAGAGAACAGATTGGTGGTTGTCAGAGATAGGGGGTGGGGAGTGGGAGAAATGAGTGAAGGAGGTCAAAAGGTTAAAAAAATGGGTACAAGTTTATGTTATTGGGCAATATCCATAAAATCGATTTCAGTGAGATTATTCATGAGAATGATAGTTTCGATTTAAAAGATGATCAAGTGAAAATTGCATTATTACACCATGGTCCAATTTTTTGTAATATGCACATATGTGTTTGTGGATAGAAAAAGTATGAAAGGAGAAAAATGAAATATTACCAGTTATTATCCCTGAATGATAGAATTACAAGGGATTCATTCTATGCTTTTCAGTAAACTATGGACATTTTACAAAGAAAATGTATTACTTTTGTATTCATAGAGACACCTATGAAACTGGTAAATAAAAATTAATCCAGAGAAACCCCTAAATCTACAGAAATTATTAGACAGCAGAAAGGTACTTGGTGGGGAAGGGTTGGGGGGAGCAAATCTTTCACTCCTGAGAGCACACTGAAATTCGAGCAACACTGCCCTTGGAGAAGAGCGCCTGCACGATTTGGAAATTATCACTACATGCACAGTAGCTATTTGATGTCCAGTCTCCAAGGGCCCATACAAAGGAAAGAGTACATTTGGATAACATGACGGAAATAAACAGCTCCAAGACAGCAGTTGGCAGCTCCTGGCCCTCCTGTTACTCTCGATATTGTCCTTTTATTCATTAGGGCTTTTTTGGTTGCTGGTGACAGAAACCAACTCTAACTGGCCTGTGCAAAAAGAGAATCCCTTCATTCAGGAAACTCTGGAGTGTATTTGAGCAATTCGTAGACCTGAAAGAAAACATCCAAGAACCAGAACCTTGGGATTTTAGCCAGAGATACGAAGACACAAGATTCCTCCTGTCTCTGTATGACCATCTCCTCTGCTTGGCTTTCCAATGAGGACATTCTCTCCACATATCTGCTAGCAGCCCTAGGTTCACATCCTCCTGCCTTGGAAACTGCAGAAAATATATTAATCCTAGGAAAAGATCGTGATTGGCCTTTCTTGGATCATGTGCCCACCCTTGATCCAGTCACTGAAATGAGTGGATGTAGACCCGAGATACCCACTTTTCAACCCTACAGTCAGGGGACAAAGTTGTTTTTTTTTTCCCTTAGGAATTTTTTTTGCTGCCATCATATTAAAAGATGGCAAAAATTCAAGAGAAAGTATGAATTGCTTCAAAAATATTAAGATAGTTCTACTATCTGTAAAATTTCTTTTTGCCAAGATAAAATCCACAACAGATTCATTAAAGACCATTGTTGAGATTAAAACATTTATGGTGCATCATTGTAATTTGTATCTGAAAAATAAGCATTTGGCTATGTTAGTTTCTAGGAATATACAAAAGTCACTGAAATAAACAGTGAAGGGAATCTATCTTGCATTCCACTGGAGACTCACTCTGCTTCGGAAAAGTGCCGAAGCTACAGTGTAGGGCCCCTCCAGGGTTGGCTACCTTGCTTCTTGGCTTTAGATAGAAACGTGCAGCGCTACATCAGAAACTACGGATGTACCGTATAGTGGCTAACTGAACATAAAAATTTTTTAAAAAGCAGAATTAACTAGCAAATGAAGTCATAAAAATAATAAGAAACCTGTAGCACAAACAAAATCATTTTGTTTTTAGTTGTTTTAAGCAGCACTTTGTTAACTGAAACAGTTTCCTCGCTTTTACATACATGTTCAAAGCAAAAAAAAGGGAGGTGGGGGAAATGGTAAGCTGTAGACTTATTCTTATCTGAATGGGTCTCCCAGGAATGGATTACTTTGAGTTCAGCTTCCTTCTAGAGACTTATCCCTCTGGCTCCCTTCATTCTCACAGTACACCAGAGTTCCCAAAGTTTCTATTCAGAGTTTTCCACTTTGTGAGTTTCTGAGAAAGTTTAATGTCTACCTACCACCTGCATTTTTCCCTCTGGGTCTGTGCATCATGAGGCAGACACAGTGTTAAATAACTACTTCATTTATCAGACAGTGATCCATCCTTGAGACTCTCCCTTGCTCTAAATCACAGTCTACAACGGGCCATATGTAAATGGTGGAGTTTTTCTTCATTAGTCAAGATGAATATCACATTTAAGGAAAGTATTCATGCCTAACAGCTTCAATCAGAAACCATGATTGAATACTAATTATAGACTGAAAAATGCTCTAATCCTTAGGCTTTGATTGTTTAAAAATCCTATAATTCCTTTGAATATCCTTCATATTATTAAAAAATTCCTTTTAAGGAAGTCAAAGTCAAATGAGATTCCTGTACTCCTTGCTCATTCTTTTACTGGAAAAAACCTATTTTTCCCATAATTTGAACAAAACTCATTTTCCCCCTCCCTTTATTGAAGTATACATGAATCATCATTACTTAATGAATATTCTTAAAATAAACACACCTGTGTAATGGTGAGCCAGGTCAAAAACAAGAAACCATCACAACCCCAAGAAGCCCCCTTGTGTTTCTTTCCAGTTACTGTATCTTCCCATTATCACATGTATTTTTGGTCTGTCTTTGAAATTTATATCCTTCTTCAGTATATACTCTTCTGTGTCTTGCTTCTTTCACTCAGCATAATGTTGAATGAGATTTGCCAATGTTGGTGCATGTAACTGTAGTTTGATTACTGTCATTGCAATTCAGTACTTCATTACATATATAGAACACAACTCACTTTCCATTCTGTTATTCATGTATAGTTGGCTTATTTTTAATTTTGGCTTGAATAGTTCTACTAAAACGTTTTGTACGTGTCTTTTGGGCACCACATACATGAACTTCTAATGGTATAAATCTGAGAGCGGAATTGCCAGGTCATAGTATACATGTGTCCATCTTTAAAATATAGTATCAAACTATTTTCTAACTTTGTTATACCAATTTACACACTCACCAGCATTGTATGAGTTTCATTTTCTTTGCCAATACATTCTGGTGGCTGTGTAGGAGGCTCTAATTTGGATTTCCCTGAGGGATTATTAATTTTGAGCACCTTTTGATATGTTCATTGACCATTGAATCTCTTTCCAACATGTCTGTTCAAACCTTTCCCAATAATTTGCCTAATAATTTATTTTTTTTAAAGATTTTATTTATTTATTTGACAGAGACCACAAGCAGGCAGAGAGAGAGGAAGGGAAGCAGGCTCCCTGCCAAGCAGAGAGCCTGATGTGGGGCTAGATCCCAGGACCCTGGGATCATGACCTGAGCCGAAGGCAGAGGCTTTAACCCACTGAGCCACCCAGGCGCCCCTGCCTAATAATTTAATTGGATTTTCTGTCTTCCTAATTTGCAGGTATTCATTACATATTCTGGCGGTGAGTCTTTTGACAGATACATGTATTGCAAATATTGTTTTCCTCTTTGTGATTTGTCTTTTCACTTTTTTTTAAAGATTTTTTTTTTTTTTTTTTTTTTTTTTAGAGAGAGAGAGAGCATCGGTGGTGGGGGAGAGTGAAGAGGAGAGAAGAGAGGGAAGCAGGCTCTCCTCTGAGCAGGGAGCCCGCTACAGGGCTCAATCCCAGGACCCTGAGATCATGACCTGAGCCGAGGGCAGATGCTTAACCCACTGAGCCACCCCTGTGCCCCTATCTTTTCACTTTCTTAGTGGTAACTTCTGATGGACAGAATTTTTCACTTTAACCATCATCACTGGTTTTTGTTTTTGTTTTTGTTTTCACTTCTTTTAAATTTCTTTTCAGCGTAACAGTATTCATTGTTTTTTTACCACACCCAGTGCTCCATGCAATACGTGCCCTCCCTATTACCCACCACCTGGTTCCCCAACCTCCCACCCCCCGCCCCTTCAAAACCCTCAGGTTGTTTTGGAGTCCATAGTCTCTCATGGTTCATCTCCCCTTCCAGTTTCCCTCAACTCCCTTCTCCTCTGCATCTCCCCATGTCCTCCATGTTCTTTGTTATGCTCCATAACATCATCAGTGGTTCTTGATCCTGTTCTAAACTCTGGTTCTTACTTTCAATGATTAAATTCATAATAAGTGAATTCTCCAGATATATGGTATATATTAATAAAAATGGCATCTGAGCTTTAAATCCAAGGGCCTCCAGGGCTTCCCAAAAGTGACAAAAAACCTTCATGCTATGAGTCTCTCCCTGACCTGAAAGTAGCTCAGGCTCTCACAAAGGGGCAAAGCCCAGGGTCAAAGATTCTACAGCTCAAGTTACTAGTGTCACAATATGACCGCAGGCCTAGCAAATCTAAGTCCTCACTAAGAATTCACAAAACACATAGGAAGGCTCCAATTTTTGCCACAGTCAGGTTTCTTGGGTAGAAAAGGAAGAGGAGAGTGGGATTATATTGAACCATACAGACTTAAAGGCAAAAACGTCTGAAGTTCTAAATCAAGAAGAATGTCTATAATTTCTCAAGATCAATAATTTTTTCCAGAATGGCCCCCATTCCACATTCCTGGATTTTAGTTGTTTTGTTCTCCTTGGATTTTCTGAGTCAGTCTTACATGCTATAATAAGTCCCATTTTCTATCTAATTTAATAGTTGTCTCTTCCTTTATCTAAACATGTGTAGTTAATATAAATTTGGACAAATGCTAGAGATAAAAACACAAAAACAGAGGCAGTTTATTAGTGCAAGAATGAGATAAAACCATAGGTAATAAATATTTTCCTCTGTTTTGTGAACATTCTATAATGCCCCCTGGCAAACCCTAGGATATCTTGCCACTCAGTCTGGAAGACTGGTCAATGACAATGAACCACAGTGCCCTCCCTCAATAAAGCTAAGTCCCTTTTGATGGCTGGCATAACGATAAAGAAAGATGGAAGTTAGTACAAACCTGTTATAATTTCCCCAAAAAGCAGAGTCTGAGTTAGACATTAGTGTGTAGGAAGTACATTAGGGAGTGCTCTTGGAATCAGTACTTGTGACAGAAGGACAGGAAGCACAACGGCGACGGAGATGTTAGAGCGCAGTGCTGGCGCAAGGAATGGCTGACCTGAACTCAGCAGCGTTCTGAAACGGGGACGTTCCTTCAGTCTTGTCCAACTTGAGGCTACAGCGGGACCTTGATAACTTTCATTCATTGGACAAAGGCTGCCCTGGAAAAGGAGCGTGACCATGAGTAAGGGAATTCCAAGAAAGAGCGGACAGATCAATGTTTTCAGCTAGCATCATTCTCAGCAGGGAGGAAAATAAGTCGTCCCCACCTAAAAGAGAAAACGGGGAGGCGGAGGCTGGGCCACAGGATCCACTACAAATCCTTTTTACATACATACAAGAAGTCTTCCAAGGATATCCTTAAGTCAATATCCCGAATTATGACGGCCACATTTCTCCATCATACAATGGTGAAAAAAATTGTCAAGGAGACAATGCAGAACCTTACAATTTCCTTATCTAACATAATGACCATAGTTATAAACTAAGTAACCAATATTTTAAAACTCAATTTTTTAAAAACTCATCTCTTTCTTCTCTGGAGTATCTTAAGCTTCACAATCTTTCCCAGTTATCTCCGCATGCTCCCCCCCACCAAGGGCTTTTAAATGTGTGAGGAACAATTAGGCCCATACATCTTGACAGCCTTCTTGTCAAGGCATTCAGTACTTTCCTGTCTTGCCAGTGCCCTGTGCTGTCAGGCAAAGTAGTCTAAACTGAGGGACATTTTGAGCCTCAGAGCGTTGGGCCTACACGGTGAGGTGAGGGACAGAGGGAATTCTTCTTTCTTATTCTGGGTTATAGTTTGTTACAAAGCACCATAAAATTTGTGCTTGTGTCCACAGTCCCTTCAAATCTTCCTGGAAAACAGATCCTATAGCTTTGGTCTCTCCCTCTACAAGAAAACTAAAAACCAGTTCATGAAGCCAGATAGGAAGGCAGATATGCTGTTTTCCTGGTCGCCTTTGCCAACCTTAATTTTTGCTCTTACATCTCCTCTGTCTCCTTGTGCATATTAATTCATGCAGATGCATTTACAGAGACCTCAGATCCGTCCTTACCACAGACTACTTTTGTTATGGCAGCTGTGACAAATATTTAGTTTAAGTAAAAAAAATTTTTTTCATTTGTTTTGCAATCTTTTGTTGGAAGGCCAATGCCTTTATTTTGAATTAGTATCTATTAACTAGAATTTAAATATTTCTCTTTTGTATTAACTACACCACAAACCACATAAAGCATTGTCTATGATTTTTACTTATGGTCTCTTTCAAGTAGACGGATTAATTTCAAAGGCACGTATACAATAACTTACATGATATATATATATATTTGGACCTTTTTACTTTCAACCTTTTGTGTATCTAAAGCAAGTCTCTTATAAGCAGTGTGGAGTTGTATGTGGTTTTAATACAAATTTAATTATTCTAGTCTTCTAAATATTTAGCCCATTTATAGTCAGTGTAATTACTGGTACATTTGAGTTTAAACCTACCATTTTATTATTTTCTTTTTGTTGTTAGTTATATATGCTTGCATTATGTTTAGTGGTTACTCTGATATTAGGCTGTGTTAAGTCTGGTACAAGTGAATACTTTTGCTATTTCCTACACATGCAAATACTTTAGGACTCAACCTCTATCCAGTCTTTGTGTTTTTGAAGTCACATGGTTTGACGGATAGGAGTCTCTTAATCCCATAAGACACTATAATTATATACATATTTACATTTTATTTATTTATTTGAGAGAGAGAGAAAGAGAGAGAGAGATGAGAGAGAGCATGAAAGGGGAGACGCAGACTCCTTGCAGATCTGGGACCCTGATGTGGGTCTCGATCCCAGGACTCCAGGATCATGACCTAAGCCGAAGGCAGTGGCTTAACCAACTGAGCAACCCAGGCACCCCTATAATTATATTTTTAAAATTTATTTTAATCTTTCCATTTCTCTTTATTCCATTTTAACTTCTTTTATGTCTTCCTGCATTCCCATGCTTCCATATGGGATAATTTTTCTTCTGCCTGAAGAACTCCTGTTAGAATTACTTTCAGTGAGCCCCTGCTGGTAATGAAGACTCTCGGTAATTCATGGCTTGGAAATGTCTTTATTTTACCTTAACTTTAAAAGATAATTTTACTAGATACAGAATTTGAGGTAGGAAATTCTTTTGTCTGAGCTATTTGAATATGACTTCACTATCTACTGCCTTCCAAAATCTTTACTGATAGTTGTTATTGTTTCCTTCTCCGAAATCAAAATCTCTTATCTAGCTGCTTTTAAGATTTCTCTTCTTTTTGGCTTTCAGTAGCTTCTTAATGATTTTCTCTGGTGTGACTTTCTTCATATATTCCTGCCTGGAATTCATCATACTTCTTTAATCTATGGCTTGATGTTTGTCAGCAGTCTGGGAAAATTAATAACAATTATCTCTTCAAATGTTGCTTCTACTCCACTCTTTCTGTCTTTTTCCTTATCCCGGACCGCACGTACACAGTTGTCGGACTCTCTCATGATGCTATATGATCCTTATATTCTCTATTTTCCTGTCTCCTTTTATATTTTATCCCAGAGTGTTTTACTCACTTATCTTCCAATTTACTTATTTTATTTAAGTTATGTATAATCTGCTCTTAAATTCACCTAGTTATTTTTAAAACTCAGTTATGAAGGAGGGCACATTTTGCGTGCAGCACTGGGTGTTATACGTAAACAATGAATCCTGGGACAAAGAAAACTAATATATATATATATATATATATATATATTATATACAAATATATACAAACTATAACAAAATTATATACAAACTATAAAAAAACTAATGACGTACAGTATGGTAACTACCATAACATAATAAAAATATTTGAAAAATAAAAAATTAAACTAAGTTAATGCATTTCTTATTTTAAAACTTTGATTCAATTATAGACTCCAGTTCTCTGCTGAAATTTTTCAACTTTTCCTCTATTTTCTCAAAAATAGTAATCCTAACAATTTAAAAGTCCATGTCTGGTAACACCAATAAATATTTCTCCTATAGGTCTTTTTTTCCTTGTCTTTTTTCTTTTCTTTTTTTTTTTTTAAAGATTTTATTTATTTATTTGTCAGAGACAGAGAGACAGAGAGAGAGAGATCACAAGTAGGCAGAGAGGCAGGCAGAGGCAGAGGGAGAAGCAGGATCCCTGCCGAGCAAGGAGCCCGATATGGGACACTCCTGGGATCATGACCTGAGCCGAAGGCAGCCGCTTAACCAACTGAGCCACCCAAGCCTCCCTTCCTTGTCTTTTTTCTCTGCACTTTTGCTCATTTGGCCTTGCCTACTGGAATGTCTGGCAATGTGTAATGAAACACTACGATTGTGTATGGAATATTTTTTTTTTAACAGTGTAATATTTTTATTCTACAAAAATTAGAATGACCAAAGTGTAATGTTTTATGAATTTTGAGAAGACATATGGCTTAGTTAATGGGAGTAGAGTACGGTGGGAAAAATCATTGAAGATTTTTGTGATATGTGCTTCTACATTGTATCACAAATGAATTAAGTTCTCATGTTTGCATATTACTAAGATTATGGTATTGTGATACTCATCAAGAAGTGTCTTAAGATTTTTGAGTCATGGTTTTTGAGCCATTTGTTGGGGGTTGTATATGTATGGAATATTTTAAAGAGAGTTTACAGCTTATAATGGTGATATCTCCCTGCACAGAGCATTTACTTTGCTTTTGGTGGCCCATTAGCCTAAGCAGATCACCTTATTCTAATCTGGGATTAAACTGACTTCAGAGTTTTAGTTTCTGCAAGGGCTGATTCTGTTCATTTTTTCCTCCAGGTTTGTAGCCCTTTACGGGTCCCCACTGAGAGTCTGGTTATTTATCAGATCCTTAACACCTTCACAGGCTCCAGTATCTAATTTTTGTCCCTTCAGTCCCATAAATCTGCAAAAGCTGCAGTTTCTTAATTTCTTGGCTGCTTCTAAATTGGGGAATATCTTTTTTTTTTCCCTTTTTATTAATTTTTTCAGTGTAACAGTATTCATTCTTTTTGCACAACACCCAGTGCTCCATGCAAAACGTGCCCTCCCCATTACCCACCACCTGTTCCCCCAACCTCCCACCCTTGACCCTTCAAAACCCTCAGGTTGCCCCAACCTCCCACCCCTGACCCTTCAAAACGCTCAGGTTGTTTTTCAGAGTCCATAGTCTCTTATGGTTCGCCTCTCCTCCCCAATGTCCATAGCCCCCTCCCCCTCTCCCAATCCCACCTCCCCCCAGCAACCCCCAGTTTGTTTTGTGAGATTAAGAGTCACTTATGGTTTGTCTCCCTCCCAATCCCATCTTGTTTCATTTATTCTTCTCCTATCTCCCTAACCCCCCATGTTGCTTCTCCACGTCCTCATATCAGGGAGATCATATGATAGTTGTCTTTCTCCGATTGACTTATTTCACTAAGCATGATACGCTCTAGTTCCATCCACGTCGTCGCAAATGGCAAGATTTCATTTCTTTTGATGGCTGCATAGTATTCCATTGTGTATATATACCACATCTTCTTGATCCATTCATCTGTTGATGGACATCTAGGTTCTTTCCATAGTTTGGCTATTGTAGACATTGCTGCTATAAACATTTGGGTACACGTGCCCCTTCGGACCACTATGTCTGTATCTTTAGGGTAAATACCCAGTAGTGCAATTGCTGGGTCATAGGGTAGTTCTATTTTCAACATTTTGAGGAACCTCCATGCTGTTTTCCAGAGTGGTTGCACCAGCTTGCATTCCCACCAACAGTGGAGGAGGGTTCCCCTTTCTCCGCATCCTCGCCAGCATCTGTCATTTCCTGACTTGTTAATTTTAGCCATTCTGACTGGTGTGAGGTGATATCTCATTGTGGTTTTGATTTGTATTTCCCTGATGCCGAGTGACGTGGAGCACTTTTTCATGTGTCTGTTGGCCATCTGGATGTCTTCTTTGCAGAAATGTCTGTTCATGTCCTCTGCCCATTTCTTGATTGGATTGTTTGTTCTTTGGGTGTTGAGTTTGCTAAGTTCCTTATAGATTTTGGATACTAGCCCTTTATCTGATATGTCGTTTGCAAATATCTTCTCCCATTCTGTCGGTTGTCTTTTGGTTTTGTGAACTGTTTCCTTTGCTGTGCAAAAGCTTTTGATCTTGATGAAATCCCAATAGTTCATTTTTGCCCTTGCTTCCCTTGCCTTTGCCGTTGTTCCTAGGAAGATGTTGCTACGGCTGAGGTCGAAGAGGTTGCTGCCTGCATTCTCCTCAAGGATTTTGATGGATTCCTTTCTCACATTGAGGTCCTTCATCCATTTGGAATCTATTTTCGTGTGTGGTGTAAGGAAGTGGTCCAATTTCATTTTTCTGCATGTGGCTGTCCAATTTTCCCAGCACCATTTATTGAAGAGGCTGTCTTTTTTCCATTGGACATTCTTTCCTGCTTTGTCGAAGATTAGTTGACCATAGAGTTGAGGGTCGATTTCTGGGCTCTCTATTCTGTTCCACTGATCTATGTGTCTGTTTTTGTGCCAGTACCATGCTGTCTTGATGATGACAGCTTTGCCCATAACCAGTAAGGAGATTGAAACAGTCATCAAAAATCTCCAAACAAACAAAAGCCCAGGGCCAGACGGCTTCCCAGGGGAATTCTACCAAACATTTAAAGAAGAACTAATTCCTATTCTCCTGAAACTGTTCCAAAAAATAGAAATGGAAGGAAAACTTCCAAACTCATTTTATGAGGCCAGCATCACCTTGATCCCAAAACCAGACAAGGATCCCACCAAAAAAGAGAACTACAGACCAATATCCTTGATGAACACAGACGCAAAAATTCTCGCCAAAATACTAGCCAATAGGATTCAACAGTACATTAAAAGGATTATTCACCATGATCAAGTGGGATTTATTCCAGGGTTGCAGGGTTGGTTCAACATCCGCAAATCAATCAATGTGATAGAACACATTAATAAAAGAAAGAACAAGAACCATATGATACTCTCAATAGATGCTGAAAAAGCATTTGACAAAGTACAGCATCCCTTCCTGATCAAAACTCTTCAAATTGGGGAATATCTTAACGGGGAAACACCACCAAATGCTACAGCCATCTCTTTCTTCTATTATTTTTAAGGTCTTCAACCCTCAAGTTCTAGTTGCCTTATGGTTTCCCAGTGCCATCGAATTTTTTAAAATTTATCTGCCATTCAAATTTTTTTTTAAAGATTTTATTTATTTATTTGACAGAGAGAGATCACAAGTAGGCAGAGAGACAGGCAGAGAGAGAGGGGGAAAGCAGGCTCCAAGCTGAGCAGAGAGCCTGATGCGGGGCTCGATCCCAGGACCCTGAGATCATGACCTGAGCTGAAGGCAGAGGCTTAACCCACTGAGCCACCCAGGTGCCCCTGCCATTCAAATTTTTGTTGGCATGTTGATCAGATACAAACTATTCTGTCCTGGCTGGAAGTGAAAGTTAACTGTTCCTCTAAAGATGATCATCCTAACGTCTATCGTATCTACATTGAACTGAACACTTTTTGAGAGTGCTTAACTCACTAACACTTAACAATGACAACCTTCAAATTAATACTTGGGAATAATACCTAGGAAAAGATCTTTTTAAAGCAACGTTAAATATGTGTGATTTCTTATTCAGACTGCTAACGAACTTTCAAATGTAAACTCTTCACATAGTCCACTCTTTCAGACAATGCACTGATAAACATCTCCGGATGTATACCTTTGTGTCATGATTTCTTGGTGATTTCCTGAGTCGACTTCTGAAGGCATAATTTCTTGGTTAAAGTTGTAGACATTTTAAAGTGTTGCCATGTTTTTGCCTTCTTGTCTCCAGAAAAATTTAACTATTTGCATGCTAATAATTGGACTTAATTTTATGTGTGTATCTGTAACTTCGTGCGTTTTTTAATTTAAGAAGAAACAGGAACTCATTGAACACGACATCAAAAAGTAATGAGGTACTATATGTGGGCTAATTAAGTTTAAATTAAAAAAAACAAAGAAGAAAAGGGAAAATGTTCGTATCCTGGAAAATACTTTTCCCCACCCATCATCCAGTCATAAAATTTACAAAAGGAGTTTTTATTTTATTCTTCACACAGAGCAAAAAATCTCTTTGAGCTTGATTCAAAATATATTAAATTTCATCCATAAAGATCTTTTGTTCCTAGCAACATGTTTGAGTTTGTATCAAAGAGGGAGTCCCCGGGAAATTCATGTTGTAATCTTAAATGACTCGGTAATTGCCGAAGTAGCGCTCTGGTGGGAAAAGTCTAACAAACAGAAAAGTGACTTAAAATTTTGCAGGAGGTGGGACATTTTCCACCTCCCTGGGTAGCAGGGCAGCGCTGACGCAGCTTTTGTTGCCGCCCGTCGGTGAGACCCCACGTGCGTGTGTGTAACAAAAGTCAGTAGAGACAGTTCGCCCGAGGGAGGAAAAACTCGAGTTCTGCACTTTGGAGCGACAGGAGCAGATGCCGTGTGGCTGTCCCTTTAAACCGCTGCAGGAGTGCGGGGTGGCCTAGTGCGCCTCAGCCCGCGAGGCTCATTTCCAATTACCAGGCCCGTCTATTATGAAGTGTTGAAAAGAGAAAGAAAAACAAATAATAAAGTTACAAAATAAAGTTTATTTTATCAAAATTAAAACTGCTTCCTTCTCTCCACTTGAGAGCAACCTTGGGAGGGAGAGGCCTGAAGATTACATCGCTCTAATCCCTTAGCAGTTAGTTCCACAGCGGGAGGCGTCTGCTGCAGACAAAATTATAGGGTTAGGAATGTTCACAGCTCGGGGACCTGATTGGCTGACTACTCCGCCGGGCTTTTGAGTCCAATGTTTATAGGTCTAAATGAGAGCAAAGAAAGGAAAATGGTTCATAAAGAGGGTCCCAGAGCATGTATTATTGAAATAGCAGATGGAAATATTATATTTTTGAAACATTCTTTCTATAGAGCAGTCTTACGAAGTGTGTTTTGGTAGGACACACTGAGCCAAAAGTGGAGGCGGGACGGGAGGAGAGTTCTATTCTCAAATTTTTGGTGTCAGCAGCACACAAAGCCAGTGCTTCCCCCCAAAACAGAAATGCGGGGCCGCATGGTGTGTTCGCAGCTTCTGTTCTATGTGACAGAACCAGGGGAAGAATCCTAGAAGACACCTGATTGTCACTGCTCAGTGTGTGAGTCTGCTGTCTGCATGTTGGCCCTGATGGCTTTGCAGACAGTGTGTGGCCTCGTCTTCCTGGACTTTTCATGTTTCCTAAAATGCCTGAAACCTAAGCCAGGATCCAGGGCATCGTCTCAAAGAAGCTGCGATGGGCCACCGCACACGTGATGACGTTCGGGTAACGGGGAGATGAAGATGGTAGACTGTGCACCACGTGGGCAGTGTCACTGACCATTCAGCCCCGGTTTACAGAGTGAGCATGCAGGCCTGCGATGCCAGGCAAAGAGCAAGAAAGCAGGCGAAGGGCAAATGCAAAATTCATCACACTTGCTTTATTTTCCTCTACGTGGGAGCCTGTACCCATGACAGAGTCAGTAGTTCAGATTTATTCTGTTGTGTTTCCAGGAAAAATAGCCCACTGCTAAGCCATCCATCTGAAGTGCTCACGGTCAGTCCAATCTCTCTGCCATTTGGCTCTCGGGACACGGTTCAGTTACTTTGCAGGCCTCAGCTATTAAGTGCTACACCACGATGTGATTTAGTACATGGCCACGGGCGGTTACTTCAGCCAAGGAAAGAGAAAGAATTCACAGTAACAGAATTATTCTAACCTTGATTCTAGACATGCTCTATGTCTGTGACAAGGGTCTGAATGCAATTTCTGGGTAAGTGTATTCTTACAAGGAATGCTCTCTCTCTCACACACACACACACGCACACACACGGGCACACACACACACAGCTAACCTAGGAGAAGGGGGAATGGTTATGATGCAATAAATAAAGGAAGTTTCCGCCCGCTGAAGTCCAGGCTACTGATACTTGCTGATCAGATGATGTAGGTATTGGTAACAGTTTGAGGATTCAGGTTTTGTATTTAGGCTCTCAGCATCAAACAACAGTCAGTTGGCAGAGGCTAAAAAGCCAGTAATCTATGGCTTCTGCAAAATCAGAGCGAGCAATCAGATGGTCACCTCTGCCAAAAGAAAGAAGTAAGAAAGAGAGAAAGAGACTGCAACTCATTCCCACCCACCCGTGGGGCCACCTCAGAGCAAAGGAAAAAATGCTTTGGTAATGGCTCCTCCGGGGACAGCATCTGCTCAGGGAGTTGGCTCAGAGGCCCTCAGGAGCTCAGGGTTCCAGCCAGCGGCAGAAAGGACTCTTGGCAAAGCTGCTTCCTGTGCCTCTTTTGATCACAGGGCTCGGGCTTGGAAAGGCTTTCACCAGTCTTGTGGTTTCCCGGTCGTGCGTCAGTCCTTTCTGGCGGCAACACTTCACTGCCTCCGGGCCGCCCCTGCGCCCATGGCTCCCGGCTCCGCCGCGCGTCCTCTGCAGCTTTGAACTAGACTCCAAGGACACTGCTGGCTGCAGCAAGAATCCCGAGCCAGAGGCCTGCAGCTGGGAGGCTAGCATCGCTCTTCTGGTGATGAGCAAGTTGGAGGAGGAAGACATAGGTCTCATGGAGTCACAAAAAGTTCGCTGAAGCCGTGCAGCACAGAAAACGATGGATGATCGCATGCAGCCTCCTCCCACAGACTGTCCGCCCTGGAGTCCCTCGGGCAGCTGGCTCAATACAGAGATCTCCAGTCGAACCTTACACCTGCCGGACCAGAATCTCTGAGTGGGGACCGGTGGTCTTTTTTTTTTTTTTTTTTAAAGAATTTCCTTGTAATTCCAAGTTTCATCACTGCTAGTGTCATAGGCCTAATTCCATAAATCAGGAAACTCGGGCCCAGAAAACCTGGATCACTTGGCCAAAGTAAAACAGCCTGAATGTCACATGGTGCTCTTGCCACCGTACCATACTGTTACCTGCTCTGTTTTTGTGGGGCTGTAATTGCGCTTGTGTGTCATGCTCCTAACCATGGACTGTTCCCATGGGCTTTGACTATATATATATATATATATATATATATATATATATATATAAAATCTCCAAAGAGGACCCATTCTGCTTCCATAGGGCCTCTTTCAAATTGCACTACCCTCAACTCAGGTAGTACTGGAAAAATATGTAGGTTCTAAGTAGCTATCAAAAGAGGTAGTGCTTTTGTTCAAAAACTCAAAAATTTCATTCCAAAGTTTTGGGGACATCTATAGAGCAAGGTTTCTGCTGCCTGATTTGGAGGAGTGGTGCAGAGTAGTAAGGGTTGAAAAGAAGACCAAAGATTTCCCAAGGAAAAATGGATGATTTCCCTTTTGTAACTAAATGGTTTCAGAAACACTCAATTTTGCAATGGATCAGAGCCATCATAAATAGTACCAGGAATAATATAGGCTTCTATCATTCACATGTTACACACTAGAGTTTGGACTGTGACAAGAGGCAGGGACTGTCTCAGAGAAGTCAGAGTTCCATGCGATTAAATACTTAATGGCAAATGCTTGGAAGATATTTTTTAGCGTGGAAGAATAAAACTGTGTTTGGTAATACAACTTCTGGAATCAGGTATATCTGAATAAAAATCCCAGATCTACCACTGACTAGGTGTGGGGCCTTGAGGACATTATTTAATTTCTTTGAGTCTTAATTTTGTCATCTATAAAATGAAGCCTAAAAGGACTCTTACAAAAGTAAAGCCTGGAAAGTGGAAGGAATTAGTGATGGGATGCTGAAGTTATTTAAAAAAATTAATAAATGGAAGGCAAAATGAAAGAATGCAGGTGAACCAAAATTATCCTAGGAGAAATTCACCTAGACCAGTAAGTCCAAAGGAGTAACAAACTAATAAAACACATGTATGATAATTAACCTAAAGTCTCAATCTGACTGATTTTTACCAAATCCCAAATTCTGTGCCCAGAGGAAAAACTCTACCCAATCCTAAGAGTGTGTGAAGATCACTGAACATGTTTAGAATGTTGCGTAATATTGTAGAATATTGTAGAATTGTAGAATATTGTAGAATATTGCGTAAGCTCCATCAAATTAAGGCTTTTTACTGTTTTTTTTTTTTTTTCATTCCTGTTCCCAATGTTCAGCTGTGGAAAGAATGAATGGATTTGTAGGATCTAATAGGGGCCAAAAGCCTCAACACCTCAACAAGGGAGGAGGCTGATGAATATTTAAGTTCTTACTGAGACAAATATTTCTGGGTGATGGTCTGTCCTGAGCGCAGTTGTGCCAAATCTGTCAGCCATGACAACCAAGGGATAAAGAAAGTTGCCCTGTTGTATTTCTAAAATGCCTTAAACTCTGTATTGATACCAATAAAACTAGGGAACGATTGCCTGGAGCAAAGTTCTGATATTAGTAAGAAACTGCTCAATTAATAAAAAGTATTACTAATATTATCTCAAATTAGATGACATCCTAAGAAAGCTAAAAGTTTGCCCTGAACATTCTCCAAATGTCACCACAATATAATGGAGACCTGGAGGACAAGCATTGGAAGTAGACAACAATTTAATAAATCCTTCTTGTGGGGTGCTTGGGTGGCTCAGCCAGTAAGTGTCAAGTCCTGAGATCGAGACCTGCCTCCAGCTCCCTGCTCAGTGGAGAGCCTGATTCTCCCTATCCCTCTGCCCTTCTCCCCACTTTCTCTCCAATAAATAAATAAAATCTTTAATATATAAATAAATAAATCCTTCTTGTATTAGAGTTGAAGCCCAAAGCCATTACATGAGGGGAGGAAGGGAGATAGAAAAAGGGAAGGAAGGAAGGAAGCAAAGAAGGAAGGAAGGAAAGGAAGGAAGGAAGGAAGGAAAAGAGGGAAGGGGGGAGTGGAGAGGTAACAGGGGAAAAAGGAGAGGAAAGGAGTAAAGGAAGGAAGGAACAAAAATATAAATACTGAAGACAGCACAGAAGCAAACACTTAAACCGCGTTGTAAGCAATTACAAACATACAGTTATTTTCTAACTTGCTTTCTCTTGAAATCTCCTTTGCATAGCAAGTCGAGTTAGTGACTATAAAATGAGTCGAATTGCCACAAAGAACAAAAGGAGCTCCCCCTTCACAGCTCTCTGAGTACCCCCCATGCCTCGGTCTATGGAAATGACATGGCATGTTGGTTATGAGTGTGGGCTTGGGGTCAGAGAGATGGATTGTCCCTCATTAGTTCTGTGACTTCAAGCAAGTCATTTATCCTGACTGGGCCTTTGTTATTTTTGTTTTTCTGAAAAAGGAAGATAAGCATACAGACCTCACAGGAATTTTGTAGTTCGATCCACAATCTGGTACATTCTAAGGCTCAACAAATGGTAGCCATCACTTTCATTACCACCACCATTAATACTATTGAGACATTCAAATATCTCAGATGTATCCCTTAACAATGTGTTATATGATTTAGTGTGGAAAAGGGACCTGAGAAATATATTCATTGCTGGGGTCCCTGGGAGAAAGACCTAAAAGCTTAATTCCCCTGCAGCCACTGGGATGGCTATAGCTAGCTTTTATGTATAATCTTATTCTCACAGACTGCATGCAACTTTTACTATACTTTGCAATCTACCTTCTGGTTACACACAATAGATTTTACCTTTTGCTGATAGAGCAACAAAAGCAAAGAAAAATGAAATACTTGGCTTGGGATCATACGATGAGCCATAATTATCATAATTCCCCAAATCCCAGCCCTGGGTTCAGCCAAACAAACTAGATTTTCCATGAGGTTTAACAGTGAGTCAACCCTAGAGATATCTGGGACAATTTTAAAACAATCCAAATATGCTTACATTTTCTATGCTGTACAAAAATGAACTGAAATGGGAAAACAGGGAATACAAAACAGTGTAGTAAAAGAAGTAAGGAGTCTTTTTGGTTCTGCTGTAAAAACAAAGTAGATTTGATTCATGAGCCATAGGAAGATTATTCTGCCAACAGAGAACCAAAAAAAGTGAGGTCAGTTTTAGAGAAAAATGATTAACATTGTCTGTGTGGTTACTAGGTGGTTGCATGGAGACCCCAAAATTTTTTAAATAAAATAAGAAATATTGAGTCTAGTTCTGGAGAATAGAATAGAAAGAACACAGAAGTAGGAATGAGACCTGGCTCTGTTCATCAGTAACTTAACTCCTTTATGGAAGTCACATAGTTGATCCAAAGGAGATACCTAATTTAACCCTACAGAATGCTTATAAGGACACAATAAAAGTGGTTTTTTTTTAAGTATTTTAAAAACCTCCCACATTCTCTCCCCCCAAAAAAAAACCTGAAAAAAATGTAGCCCCAAGGCCCATTCTCTTTTACTCACAAATAAGTGTTTCTTTTTTTTTCCCATTTTATTTATTTTTTTAGCGTAACAGTATTCATTGTTTTTGCACAACACCCAGTGCTCCATGCAAAACGTGCCCTCCCCATTACCCACCACCTGTTCCCCCAACCTCCCACCCCCAAATAAGTGTTTCTTAACTGCTAGGCCTTAGATATTATCAAGTATACCAAGACCTATAAAACATGGATTCTACAGTTGGAAAATTCAGAGTGTAAACATTAAAGGATATAATTATATAAAGATAAATCGAGACATGATTTGATAAATTACTAAAAGATTTCCATAGAAGACTGCTGTAGAAATCCATTCATGTTGATGAGAGGCTGCTGAAAGCTGGAGTAATCAAGGAAACAAAATAAAAGGAAGTTGGATTTGAGCTCAGACATGAAGGATTTAAATCATTAAAATGGAAGTGGGGGGGGTTTGTATTATACTGAAGGGTTAGAAATTTACCTCATGGACACTGGGGAGTATCTAAAAAATTTCACATAGTAATGAATTTTGGGGAAGAGTCATCTAGGTGAAGTGGTTTGGAGGGGGGAAATAAGCAAGGAGACTCACTAGAAAACACTTGTGATAGTTCATATATAATAACAAATGGAATACCATGATGGTTGTGGGAATGAAAATGAAGCATAATATGTGAGAGATCTTCTGAGAGATTTTTTGAAAAAAACATCTACAAAATCTGACAATTGATTAGGTGGAGAAAGTAAAGATGAGGATAAAACTAGGCAAGACTGACACTGGTTTTAAAATTAAATTTAGAAAAACATGGTACCATTTATAGACCTAGGACATCAAAGGAGAATATTTTGGCAACTTTCAAAAAATAGAATTTTAAGTACAGTGCTCAGGGAGTGGTAATAGCTCTAGAAATTAATACTGGCAGCTATGCTCAGAGATGTCATAAGAAATCAGGGGTAGGCTAGGAAACAAAGAATTTAAGACCATATTTGACAAATCCCGACTGTCTGTAAATAAGCCTACCCTGTAGACAAGGCATCATCTACTATGACATAAGCAGCATATCCACCTCCCAAGGCCTGAGAAAAATGAATGACACAATTTGTTAAGATGTTACCGAAACCCAAGTGCCCTAATGTCATTCAGGGCGTGTGTGGAATATGTCAACAGAATAACTTTTGTTACAGTACATTCTAAGAATGATGGTTTATTGTCCTAATAACTAATGACAAGTACGTTAACAATTATGGTAGGCAGAATAATGGTCCCCCAAAGATGTCTATGTCCTAATTCTTGGAACCTATCATATATGACCTTACATTGTAAAAGGGACTTTGCAGAGGTGATAAAGTTAAGAATCTTGACCTGGGGAGATTAACCTGGATTATACCAGGTGGTCCCCATATAATCACATAGGCCGTTTTTAGTAAAAGAGGGGTACAGGAGAGTCAGAGTCAGAAGCAGTTTTGAAGATATTATGCTTCTGATTTTGAAGATGGAGAAAGCGGCCATAAGACAAAGAATGCAAGAACCTCTAAAAGCTGGGAAGGCAAAGAAACACATTATCTCCTAGAGCCTCTAAAAGGAATGCAGCTGTGTCAACATCTTGATATTATGAACTTCTGACCTACAGAACAGCAAAATAATAAATTTGCATTTTCAAAGCCATTAAATTAGTGGCAACTTGTTACAGAAGCAGTAAGAAACTCATACAATAACATTATGTGTATTTTCTGAGTAATACATACTCATTGCAGAAAATTTAGAAACTATAAAAAGATTTTTAAATGATATAAATATCAAACTTTCCTGGACATGATCGAATAACTATACCTGACTTGCCTTCCTGTCATAAACAACTAGGAAGCTGGACAAAGTACAAAAAATATATAAAGCAACCCTTTTTAGACACAGGGCTCCACTCTCTACAAGAAGTGAGGGGGAAAAGTGAGCTCTGCGATCCCTCAGCTTTCTTTCTGAAAACGTTTTTGAGACCACATTTGAATTTCAGTCATCCAGAAGGGAAAGAAATCTTTTTGAACACCCATAGCATGGAGTAGAGACTTGAGAAGGACTACACCTTAGTTGTAGGACTAGACTAACTAAAGAGGAAAGGCAACTCTAGACTTCCATTTAAGAAGTTTGGAAATATAACCCATAACCAAAAGAAAAATGAATCAATAGAAACAGATGCAGAAATAATAGAGATGGCAGAAGTAGCAGACAAGGATATTAAAATAGCTATTATAAACATAATCATAAATTTAAAATAAAACAAACATAAGAACAAGAGAAATAGAAACTGATGAATCAAACTGAACTCTAGAGATGAAGTTCATCTCCAGGACTTCAGCAGATAGGAATAACCTCAAATTATACATTCCATAAGAAAAGATCCATGAACTTAAAAACCTAAGAGAAACTGTCTAGACTCTACAACACAGAGAAAAATGGCTTAAGAAAAGGCAAGACTTAATGACTTGTAGGACATCATGTGGTGAACAAACATATATAAATGGATTCCCAGTGGAAAAACTGTTTGAAGACATAAAGGCATAAAATTTCCCCAAATTGATAAAAACTATAACCCATATATTGAAGAAACCCATATACTCAAGAAGCAAAAGAAAACCAGAGGAAGGTACATCATTATCAAGCAGCCAGAGAAAAAGCCACATTACATACAGGGGAATATAAGAATGACTAATGACATCACACTAGAAATAAAAAAGCAAGAAAACAATAAGACAGTAAGTGAAAAGTGCTGAATGTAAAATATGTTCACTTAGAATTCGATATTTAGAAAAAATAACTCTTAAGCATGGGGTAAATGAAAACATTTAAATATAAACAAAAACTGAGAGAAGTTGTCACTAGCAAATACCTACTAAAAGAAATATTAGGGGCACCTGGGGGGCTCAGTCACTAAGCATCTGCTTTCAGCTCAGGTCGTGATCCCAGGATCCTGGGATCAAGCCCCATATCAGGCTTCCTGCTCAGTGGGAAGCCTGCTTCTCCCTCTCTCACTCCCCCTGCTTGTGTTCCCTCTCTCGCTGTGTCTGTCTCTGTCAAATAAATAAACAAAATCTTAAAAAAAAAAAAATACTAAAGGCCATACTTCAGACTCAAGGAATACCAGAGAAAAAACTTGGATCTATACAAAAAAATTTTAAAGGTGAAATATACCAGGTTCCATTTACTTGCCATTTATTTTGTTTTTTAAAAAATCAACCATTTAGGGGCGCCTGGGTGGCTCAGTGGATTAAGCCACTGCCTTCGGCTCAGGTCATGATCTCAGGGTCCTGGGATCGAGCCCCGCATCGGGCTCTCTGCTCTGCAGGGAGACTGCTTCCTCCTCTCTCTCTGCCTGCCTCTCTGCCTACTTGTGATCTCTCTCTCTGTCGAATAAATAAATAAAATCTTAAAAAAAAAATCAACCATTTAAAACAATAACGTATTTGGGACCTCATACATAGAAATGCACCTATGACAATATTGGCACAGCAAATGAAAGTATATGTATATGTACTTTGTACGCAGTATATGTACTGTGGTAAGGATGTTATATTACACACAAAGCAGTATCCTATTATTTAAAGGCAAACCTTAAGAAATTAAAGATGTATACTGTAAACCTTTGAGTAATCACTTAGGAAAATACATTTTGGCTGGCCATTTTGATTAAAAGGCAGGAATTACACTGGAGAAAAAAGCAAGGCAAAATTATATACTATCTAAAATAAATGCCTTATTTATTTATTTACTTATTTACTTGTTTATTTTTGAGAGAGAGTATGAGCGGGGAGTGGCAGAGGGAGAAGGAGAGATGGATTCCTTAAGCAGACTCCACAATCAGCATGGAGTGTCATGGGACCCTAAGAACATGATCCAAGCTAAAATTAAGAGTCAGATGCTTAACTGACGGAACCACCCAAAAGTCTGAGAAGTGCATTTTTAAAATATTTTAATTTAAATTAAATTTAATTAACATATAGTCTATTATTAGTTTCAGAGGTAGAATTTACTGATTCATCAGTTGCATAGAACACCCAGTGCTCATTTTATCAAGTGCTGTCCTTAATGCCCATCACCCAGTTACACCACCCCAACTCCCTTCCAAAAAGGGAGTTTTCTTATGGTTTCTTATGGTTTAGAGTCTCTTATGGTTTTTCTCTCTTTCTGTTTTTGTCTTTTTAAATTTTTCCTTCTCTTCTCCTATGTTCATCAGTTTTGTTTCTTAAATTCCACATAGGAGTGAAATCATAAGATATTTCTCTTTTTTGGACTGACTTATTTTGCTTGGTGTAATACCCTCTAGTTCCATCCATCTCATTGTAAATGGAAAGATTTTCATTCTTTTCGATGGCTGAGTAATAATCCATTACATGTACATATAATAATATACATGCTATATATACGTGTGTGTGTGTATACACACACACACACACATATATATATCAACTTTTTAATCTATTCATCTGTTGATGGACATCTAGGTTCTTTCCATAGTTTGGCTATTGTGAACATTACTACTGTAAACATTGAGGTGCATGTGCACCTTTGAATCACTAGATGTGTATCCTTTGCATAAATACCCAGTAGTGCAAATGCTGGATTGTAGGGTAGCTCTATTTTTAACTTTTTCTATTTTTAACCTCCAAACTAATTTCCAGAGTGGTTGCACCAGTTTGCCTTCCCACCAACAGTGTAGGAGGGTTCCCCTTTCTCTGCTTCCTCACCAGCATCTGTTGTTTCCTGAGTTGTTCATTTTAGCCATTCTGACTTGTGTGATGTGGTGTCTCATTGTGGTTTTGATTTGTATTTCCCTGATGCCAAGTGAGGTCGAATATTTTTCCATGTGCCTGTTGGCCATTTGTATGTCTTCTTTGGAGAACTGCTTCTTATAGGTTTGTTCAGGTTTTCCCTTTCTTCCTGCTTCAGTTTTGGTAGTTTATGTTTCTAAGAATGCATCCATTTTTTTTTCCCAAATTGTCTAATTTGTTGGCATATTGTTGCTCATAATATGCTCTTATAACTCTATTTCTTCAGTGTCAGTTATGATCTCTCTCTTTCATTTATGATATTATTTATTTGAGTCCTTTCTGTTTTCTTTTTGATAAGTCTAGCTAGGGGTTTATCAATTTTATTAATTCTTTCATAGAACAAGCTCCTCATTTCATTGATCTGTTCTACTGTTCTTTTGATTTCTATTTCATTGATTTCTGCTCTAATCCTTATTGTTTCTCTTCTCCTGCTGGTTTAAGCATTCGTTGCTGTTCTTTCTCCTGCTCTTTTAGGTGTAAGGTTAGGTTGTATATTTGAGACTTTTCTTGTTTCTTGAGAAAGGCCTGTATTGCTACATACTTCCCCCTTAGGACTTCCTTTGCTGCATCCCAAAAGTTCTGAACTATTGTGTTTTCATTTTAATTTGTTTCCATGAATTTTTTAAACTCTTCGTTAATTTCTGATTGACCCATTCATTCTTTAGTGAGATGCTCTTTGACCTCCATCTGATATATCACCCTGGATTCACATCTCTACACCTTCTATCTTCCAAAAAGTGGTCACTTTTCTACTTGTAGAATTGCAGCATTTCTTTTCTCAGATCTCTGATTGATTTCACAGGTGTTCAGAATGATATATAGCTGAATTCCAGGGACCAGATGAACTTAGGGTCCCATACTCCTCCACCATCTTAACTCCTCCCCCCACCAGAAATGCATTTTAAATATAAAGACAGAAATAGGCTAAAGGTAAAAGAATGGATAAAGACAAATGAGGGAAACACTAACCATAGGAAAGGTGATGTGGCTATATTAATACCAAATTTTACTTTGGAATAAGATATATTAGCAGAAATATAGAGACAATTTCATAATAATAAAGGGATAGGTTCATCAAAAAGACATATTCCTAAATGTGTATATAGTCAATAACAGAGCTTCAAAAACAAAAACTCATGAACATGAAAGTAGAAATTGGAAAATCCAAAATTATAATTGGATGCAAAAACACATTTCTCCTAGCAATAAACAATTTGACAGAAAATCAGTCTGGAAGGTTTGAATACTATCAAACAACTTGAAAACTATTTGACAGGATAAACATTTTTTTCAAGTATAAATGGAACACTTATCAAGATTGACCAAACACAAGGCTATAAGACAAGTCTAGAAAAATTAAACAGATTAAAGTCATACAGAATATATTCTCTGACCTCAAGAAAATTTAAAAATTAACTAGTAACACAAGATATATGAAAGTCATCATATATTTAAAAATTAAACAACATACTTTACAATAAGAAATGAATTTAAAAAGAACATTACAAAGCAATTAAGACAACATTTCAACTGTCTGAACAGGAACACACGATGTCAAAATTTGTGGGATGCAAAGAAAACAGTGCCTGGAGATAAATTACAGTTATAATGCTTATATTGGAAAAAAAGAATGTCTGCCACCAGTGATCTAAGCTTTCATTTTAAGAAGCTAGAAAAAGATTATACTATTAAGCATACAAGAAATATGAAGAAGGAAATAATAAAGAGTAAAATCAGTAAAATAGAAAAGAGAAAATCAACAGAGAAAAATTAAAACTCTAAGAACAACTTCTTTGAAATACCAAGGAAAATTATGAACATTTAGCTAGTTTGATTAGGAAGAAGAAGAAGCAGAAGCAGAAGCAGAAGCAGCAGCAGCAGCAGCAGCAGCTTAGCCACATTGATAAACCTGGCCTATGATTCTTACTTCAAGGTAGTGATTTGTTGTGAGACACATTATGGTTAATTGGCTTCTTAGAAATTAGGGTAAGATCTCAAGGAACAGATAACCAAAGATAGTTGCAAAATGCCCATAGAAGGCCAGTTCTGTTGCTGGTAGACCCTTTGCTTCACTCAGTCCCATAAGAATTCATCTACAAACATTGGTGGTAGGAGCTAGGGTGGACATGAATTGTTCCACAGAGTCCTCATGGTTCCCTCTCCTTGTTCCTTCGGTTATCTCTTAGATGTCTCTTTACCAGAGAGTTCTTCCTTAGCCTCCTTGTGCAATTTAACAATCTCCCCAGCTCCTACACACACACACACACACACACACACACACACACACACACTTTCTGTCTTATTAAGTCTTAGACGGATACATTTTTTCTTCATGGCACTTACCATCACTGACATCTGCCATACATACCACCTTCACCCCTTGAGAGAAAGTAAGCCCCACAAGGGTAGGGAGAGCAGGGATTTTGTTTTGTTCACCATGCTATCCCTATTACCTGGAATGTATCTGTTCACAGTAGGCAAATGACTGCCTCATAGTAGCTCCTCAACTATTTGTTGAAAAATTAAAGAAAAATAATATAAGATGATTATTGAGTTTGAGAAGAAGAAACCAAACTAAAACAAAGCACACAATTACTGGAGAAGAATTAAAATGTCTACAGGAGATACTTGTTAGCTAAGAGTTTTATTTAAATTTTTTTGCCATAAATTTATGATGGAAACCCAACACCTACCTCGCATTCTCTACAAAATCTTTAGTTAAATGTGCAATGATTGGATCTTGGGTCAAATGTGAAATGGGATGAGGTATACCACAATTCTGACAAGGGAAATAGAATCAAACAGCAAATTTTTAAAAAGTACTTCCTGATTGCTTTGTTCTTAACCATAGATAAAGTTGTAAAGAATGATTCATGAGTGGTGAGGACAGTCTCTTCAATAAATGGTGATGGAAAATTGGACAGCTATATACAGAAAAATTAAACTCGACCATCTCTTACACCATACACAAAGATAAACTCAAATGGATGAAAGACCTTAATATGAGACAAGAATCCATCAAAATCCTAGAGGAGAACATAGGCAGTAACCTTTTTGACATGGGCCACTGCAGCTTCTTTCAAGACAAGTCTCCAAAGACAAGGGAAACAAAAGCAAAAATGAACTTTCAGGACTTCATCAAGGTACAAAGCTTCTGCACATTAAAGGAAATAGTCAACAAAACAAAGAGACAACACACAGAATGGGAGAAAATATTTGCAAATGATACTACAGACAAAGGGCTGATATTCAAGATCTATAAAGAATTTCTCAAACTCGACACAGACACACACACACACGAAGTCAGGTCAAAAAATGGAAAGACATTAACAGACCCTTCTCCAGAGAAGACATACAAATGGCTAACAGACACATGAAAAAATGTTCATCATCATTAGCCATCAGGGAAATTCAAATCAAAGCCACATTGAGATACCACCTACACCAGTTAGAATGGCAAAAATTAACAAGGCAAGAAACAACAAATGTTAAAGAGGCTGTGGAGAAAGGGGAACCCTTTTACACTGTTGGTGGGAATGCAAGGTGGTACAGCCACTCTGGAAAACAGCATGGAGGTTCCTCAAAAAATTAAAAATAGAGTTACCCTATGATCCAGCAATTGCACTACTGGGTATTTACCCCAAAGATACAGATGTAGTGAAAAGAAGGGGCACATGCACCTCCATGTTCATAGCAGCAATGGCCACAATAGCCAAATTGTGGAAAGAGCCGAGATGCCCTTCAACAGATGAATGGATAAAGAAGATGTGATCCATACATACAATGGAACATCACTCAGTATTCATCATGATGAATACCCAACTTTTTCATGAACATGGATGGGACTGGAGGAGATTATGTTGAGTGAAATAAGTCAAGCAGAGAAAGTCGATTATCATATGGTTTCACTTATTTGTGAAACATAAGGAATAGCATGGAGGACATTGGGAGAAGGAAGGGAAAAGTGAATGGGGGAAATTGGAGGGGGAGAAGAATCCTGAGAAACTATGGACTCTGGGAAACAAACTGAGGGTTTTACAGGGGAGGGGTGAAGGGATGGGTAAGCCTGGTGAAGGTATTAAGGAGGGCATGTATTGTATGGAGCACTGGGTGTTACACGCAAACAATGAATCATGGAGCATTGCATCAAAAACTAATGATGTACTGTATGGTGACTAACATAATAATAAAACAAAAACAAAAATTAAGTTGGGATATGAAAAAAAATGATCCACTACCCGTGATTAAGAGTACATGATTTTTCACTTATACACATTATAGGCATAGTTACTATACTTTTCAGTGTCACACAAGAGATATAAGAAGAAAATGAATTTTATCACAGCATACACTAGAACTGTAAAAATAACCAAAGGTACTGAAAGTAACTGAATGATAACTTAAGGTCTTAAAATTCATAAACCATTCAAGTAGTAAGTCTACAAACCCTTGAAAAGCATGTTGAAAATACTAAGCTAAACCCATGATTAATGAAGACAATTTGACATGATTGTATTTCCCATTTTTAAATTTTATATTAAAATCAATTCAGTTCCCTGACTAGGTAAGGCGGAGAACACCATAAAATGAATATCTTTACAGGGAGTAATTTTTTCACGATTTTCTCATAATAACACATTTTACAGATTCCTAGATTATGGTGGTAGTAAAAATTCTAGTTGATTGCTTATTAGTTCAAGGTTGATGTCTAATAAAATCAACAACCACCATTTTTCTGAATTCTAAGATGCCTTGACTGTCACAGGCACCACTAATTTAATAGCAACTATGGACACAAAAACAAGTAAGCAAACTTACTAAACATTCACACTGAATGTGAGATGCATTCCAACCATGAAAAACAGTCAAATATGGGCAAAGTGCATGTTAACATTGAGGAAATACTGTACTTTGAAAATAGAAGATTTGAATTCAGCAAGTTCATTGTTCACTGGTTTTGAAACCTGTATTTTGAAAACTGAATCGTTTGGCTCAGTTATCCAACTCTAGAAGACCATTCTGGTCTTCCTCGTGAGGCAGAGGAAGGGAAGGCTTTTAAGAACAGAAGAGCAGACCAGATGACTTCTAGCCCTTGGGCTCTAAGGTTGTGGATCCATGTTTCTTGATGATACAGTTATTGAAAAGAAGAAGATCCTAATTTGAGTAGTTCATGCAAACACTTGTGTTGATTTGCATTCTTATCCAAATCTCGACCACAGTTCTCAGGAAATTTCTACCCTTGTAACCCCTGACTTTAAGAGGGTCCCTGAAGTTGTTGATTTTAGGAGTTGGTAAGTCATTCTTTCTACATAAAATCTTCGACGACAAGCTCCAATAGCTAAAGTAGACACAGTTTCCAACGAGCAGGACGGCAGCTCCTCTTCTAATAAGTTAATCCAATGGTTTTTGTCATGAGCAAAACAAGAAATCATGTTTTTAATCATACTAAAAGGTCTCTGCATCTTGTTAACATCTGGAGTTCAATCACTTCTGTGCTAAAAACTGGGGAATGCTTCAGCAGGGCATAAATCTTGCCCCTCATTGTCCATGTGATCCAGATGCTAGAGGAGAATGAACGTTCGTTTGTAACACATCTGGTGTCGGCAGCTTTGAGTAAACTCTAATAGAAGGAGCGCGGAACTAACGTGGCATTACACCTCCCCTCGGGCCAGGGGTTCTAGGCTGAAGGTAAAAGCCTGCAGGTGTCCCCTGGGGCTTAGCAATAAACCGCACTAATCGGCTCTGGCGTTGTGTTAAGTGCAGGGTGTTTTGAATTTTCCACAGAAATTTCACAGCCCAGTAACTCTATATTCCACCTGTCTGCTTGGGACAACTCTTTAGATTTGCCGCCATCTTGGAACTCCAAATAAAGGGAAGATCCAGAACCATTGTCAGGGTTGGGCTACCCCAAAAGATGCAGGAGGGCAGATTATGACAAGAACTAGCTTCAATGTAAGTGTAAGTAGTGACTGGGATTCTGTTGAGAAAGGCAGTCTGGCAGAGTTGGGAGAGCATTCCCATTTGAATTGGGACATCTGAGCTTAAGTCCCATTTCAGGTATGTGTGCAAAAGTCCAAAATTATCTGGGTCACAGTTTCTCACAAGGATAGTTGAGAGGTGATGGCTTTCTGTAACAAAAAACTCAAGTCCTAAATTCTTAGAACAGCCTTTTAATTAACTTTGTAATACAACTTTCCTTTCCAACCTCCTTTATCCTCAATATATACTTAAGATGTAAATTACCACAAATATCCCTTTTTAAAAAAACCTATTGCATGCTTTTTTAAAAAATATTTTATTTATTTATTTGACAGAGAGAGATCACAAGTAGGCAGAGAGGCTGGCAGAGAGGGAGAGAGGAGGAAGCAGGCTCCCTGCCAAGCAGAGAGCCCAATGCGGGGCTTGATCCCAGGACCCCGGGATCATGACCCGAGCTGAAGGCAGAGGCTTTAACCCACTGAGACACCCAGGAGCCCCCTATTGCATACTTTTGTGCTTTGGGGTCTTTGTACTATACCCCAGGGTAGAGGTGGTATCTAGTGGGAGCATTTAATAAGCTCTGCGGGATACATTTCATGTTGTCACAGACGGGCCTCTGATTACATCACACGTCCATGAGCAAAGTATTGGTGATAGTCAATGATAAGGCATGCAAATGCTAGTGGGTAACTGGAGGGTTTAACTTAGGATTTAAAAGAACATCTAGTTAACTATGAATGTGTTTGTATGATAGCATTGTGCTCTGTTGGGGGTCAGGCTCCGAGGTTGTGGAAGGAGGATGCTCACCCCAAAAACATCTTAAGGAAGATCAGATTCACATCTCCCCATTCACGCTCTGCCTGGCTCCTGCACTCGTTGAGGCAAATTGTGGGTGAAACCTTCCACCGTATTCTAAGTGTTCTTTATTTTAAGTTGGCACAGCCCGTATGGTTAAATTTTATGAGTTAAATGTGCATTTGACATGACTTTGCCAATCATATGTTTTGAATTTGGTATTTGTAACTATAAGTAGAATGCCAGAAGAAGCTACTTTCCCATTTAAACTTGAAAACTGCCACACCACCAAATGAATCATATAGAATAAAAGAGATAAGACATGAACACTGATACACGTTTATAATCTCATTACAAGAAAAAATGTGAACAGAAAAAGTAGGGTTGACGAGAGTATTAAAATCTTAAGGAGACAGAGCTCTCGCGGTGTTCAGATCCTGATAACTTCCCTTTGCTTTTGTTTTTTTAATGTGTCTTCTGAGTTTTTTTTTTTTTTAAGATGTTATTTATTTATTTGAGAGAGGGAGACAGAACATGAGCATGAGCAGAGGGGAGAAGACAGGGAGTAGACTCCCTGCTGAGCAGGGAGCCTGATGCAGGACTCGATCCCAGTATCCCGGGATCAGGACCCGAGCCGAAGGCAGACACTCAACTGACTGAGCTACCCGGGTGCCTAATTCCCCTTTGCTTTGGTTAGCATGCATGTTCTCTGCAGTACTTCCATATGTGTCATTCATTCGCTCATTCATTTGTTCATTCGTGTTCTCTGCCTATCTGTGAAATAACACCCAACATCAAGCTTAGGGAAGAAGGAAAACAAAAAAAAATGATCATATCCATCTAAAATAAAGCCAGACAGAGAATTTTTCAGTTGTTCAACGGGAAAGTTTCCTAATATTAACCCCTTATCAGATGTGCCATTTGCAGATATCGTCTTCCATTCCATAGGTTGCCCTTTAGTTCCGTTGATCGTTTCCTTCACTGTGCAAAAGCTTTATATTTTGATGTAGTTCCAATAGTTAGTTAGTTTGTTTGTTTGTTTTTGTTTTTGGCTTTTATTTCCTTGCTTCAGGAGACATATCTAGAAAAACATTGCTATCGCCAATGTCAGAAAAATTAATGCCTGTTCTTTCTTCTAGGATTTTTATGGTTCCAGGGCTCACATTTAGGTCTCTAATCCAGTTTGAGTTTATTTTTGTGTGTGGTGTAAGGAAATGGTCTAACTTCATTCTCTTGCACGTACCTGTCCAGTTTTCCCAACACTACTTGTTGAAGATGATTCTTCTCATTGGATATTCTTTATCCAAAGATTTATTGGCTATGTAGCTGTAGGTTTATTTCTAGATTTTCTATTCTGTTCCATTGGTCTGTGTGTTTATTTTGTGCCAGTAGCACACTGTTTTGATTAATAGAACTTTGTAACAGAACTTGGAGTTTGGAATTATGAGACCTTCGTTTTTATTTTTCTTGTTTAAGTTTGCTTTGACTATTCAGGGTCTTTTGTGGTTCTTACAAATTTTAAATTGTTTGATCTATTGTGAAAAAATGCTGGTGGTATTTTGATAAGGATTGCATTAAATCTGTAGGTGCTTTTGGTGGTGGAAACATTTCAGCAATACTCGTTCTTCAATCCATGAGCATGGAATGTCTTTCCATTTCTTTGTGTTGTCTTCAATTTCTTTCATCATTTTATACTTTTCAGAGTACATGTCTTTTACCTCCTTGGCTAAATATATTTCTAGGTATTTTATTATTTTTGGTACAGTTGTAAGTGGGCTTGTTTTCTTTCCCTTTCTGCTGCTTCATCATTACTGTATAGAAATGTTACAGATGTATGTACATTGATTTTATATCCTGAAACTTTACTGAATTCATTTATCAATTCTAGTTGTTTTTTATTTTGGTGGCATTTTTAGGGTTTTCTATATATAGTATTATGCCATTTGCAAATTGTTAAAGTTTTGCTTCTTCCTTACCAATGTGGATGTCTTTTATTTCTTTTCTTATCTGCTGTGGCTAGGAGTTCCAGTAATGCGTTGAAGAAAAGTGGTGAGTGCACATCCTTGTCATGTTCCTGACCTTAGGGGGAAATCTCTCAGTTTTTCCCCCTTGTTTGTGATGTTCACTGTGGGTTTTTCATATAAGGCCTTTATTATGTTGAAGTATGTTCCCTCTAGACCTACTTTGTTGAGGGTTTTTATCATGAATGGATGCTGTACTTTGCCAAATGCTTCCTCTGCATCTATTGAAATGATCCTGTGGTTTTTATCCTTTCTCTTATTGATGTGATATATCATGTTGATTGATAAGCAAACATTGAACCACCCTTGCATCTTGGGAATAAATCCCATTTGATCCTGGTGAATGATTTTTCTAAATGTATTGTTGAATTTAGTGTTTTTTTAAGTATTTTGTTGAGGATTTCTGCATCTAAGTTCATCAGAGATATTGGCCTATAGTTCTCTTTTTTTGTCTGTTCAGCTTTGGTATCAGGGTAATACTGGCCTCATAAAATGAACATGGAAGTTTTCTTTCCTCTTTTTTTTTTGGCACAGTTTGAGAAGAATAGTTATTAACTCTTCTTTAAACATTTGGCAGGATTTGCCTGCAAAGCCATCTGGTCTAGAACTTTTTGTTTATTGGGAGTTTTTTGATTGCTGATTTAAGTTCATTGCTGGTAATCAGTCTGTTCAGATGTTCTGTTTCTTCTACAAGCAGTAAATATACCAAGATGGACCATACTACACGGCTGTGTCTTGGCACTTTTAGGGAAACCACCAAAGCAAGGACATTGAAAATTATAACAAAAGTCCAACTGAGGAGATTAAAAAAAAAGAATATTTTTTAAATTGATTTTTATAAAGGAAGGGAGGGAAGAAATAATTAAAAAGAAAAAACAGAAGAAGGGGAAAATAGAAAACCAATAGCAAAATGGCAGACCAAAACCCACCTTTATCAGTAATTGCATCTATATAAAAATTGAATATACATATTATATATATATATGAATATATATGAATGAAATATTTCAATTAAGATTTTCAGACTGGATTTAAAAAAATACAATTATAGCTAAGTAAGAAATAACACCATAAATATAAAAATATACAATGTTTCAAAGACTAGAAAAAAGACATACCAAGTAAACATTAACAAAAAGCAGTTGATGGGGCGCCTGGTAGCGCCTGGTAGCTCAGTGGGTTAAAGCCTCTGCTTTCGGCTCAGGTCATGGTCATAGGGTCCTGGGATCGAGCCCTGCATGGGGCTCTCTGCTCAGCAGGGAGCCTGCTTCCCCCTCTCTCTCTGTCTGCCTCTCTGCCTACTTGTGATCTGTCTGTCAAATAAATAAAATCTTAAAAAAAAAGCAGCTGATATGACTACAGTGATAGCAAAGTATACTTTAAGTAGAGAAGAATTAAGAGAGATAAAGAGGTGTATTTCATCATATTAAAGAGGCCAATCCATCATAGGAACACAGAAACCTGAATAATCACTATCAAGTTTGACTTAAAAAGCAAAAAGGGAGAGGGAGGGAGGGAGAGAGACAGGTAGGAGGTAGAGCTGGCTGGGGATGGGACAGACTAGGAAGAGAGAGGAAGGCAGAGCGAGAGAGAGAGAAAAACAGAAGTGCCCAACATCAAAATAAAATAGGGTATGTCATTACAAGCATTAAAAGATTGAGAAGTAGTAGAAAAACTTTGCATCAATAACTTAACAACTTAGTTTAAATGGACAAATGTCTTTAAAAACATGGCATTAATAAAGCCTATGATCAGGCGGAAGAGAACCTTCTTGGCCATGCTATGCTCAGTACCTCCCAGCAGAGCTGAAGGAGCTGAAGGCCGCTTACATTCTTCCTGCCTATACAGACCCCGGGACCTGCAGAGCCCCTGCTGCACCGAGACTGCCTTGATGTAGGGTGACAACATTCTGGTTTGCCTAGGACTGAGGGAATTCCCAAGACAAGGGACATTAAGTTCTAAAACCAGGAAAGTCCCAAACAAACCAAAATGAATTCATCAGCCAGAGCCCTCGCTTCAGTGGAAGGGCCCAGTCCATATCTCTCCTGGCAGCCTCAAGGGCTGAGCTGGGCAGGTCAGCATCTCCTAGCACAGCCAGGACCAGCTTGTAGCACAAGCTTATCCTGTGGGGCAGCCTTGGGGAAGCTCCGTTGTGATAACACCTTTAAAAAATTTCTCACCCAACTTACATAATAAAATGGCTCAACCATTGTCAATTGTCAGTAATGATGGTATTCTCTGCATTAACTCAGAATATCAAGAATGTTGTACCCTGCACCCTGCACCCATGCCTACATGTATTTTCTAAATGGAATTTTGTGTTCATATTCTCGGTTATCTACAGCTACTCCGGTCTTACTAGCTTGCATCCTCTACCTCTCCTAAGCTGTCTACCTCCAAACAATATATTATTGTTCTTAAATGTGAAACAAACAGCTGTAACCCTATGCAGTAGCTACTCATTCTTGCATTAAATCAGAGAAGAAAAGATAATGGTGAAATCCAAATTCCCATTTTTATGCAGGTGGCATTTTTTTTAATTAATATATAATGTAGTATTGGTTTCAGGGGTACTGGTCTGTGGTTCTTCACTCTTACAGAATTCGCAGCACTCACCATAGCACGTCCCCTCCCTAGTGTCCATCACGCAGCCACCCCATCCCTCCCAACCTCCTCCCCTCCAGGAACCCTCAGTTTGTTTCCTGAGATTAAGAGTCTCCTATGGTTTGTCTCTTTCTCTGGTTTCATCTTGTTTCATTTTTCCTTCCCTTCCCTGTCTTGCTTCTCAAATTCCTGATATCAGAGAGATCATATGATAATTGTCTTTCTCTGATTGACTTATTTCATTAGCATAATACCCTCTAGTTCCATCCACATCATTGCAAAAGGCAAGATTTCATTTTCTTGATGGGTGCACAATATTCCATTATATATATATATATATATATATATATATATATATATATATATATATATCTCACATCTTCTTTATCCATTCATCTCTTGATGGACATCTAGGCTCTTTCCATAGTTCAGCTGTTGTGGACATTGCTGCTATAAACATTCAGGTGCACGTGCCCCTTTGGATCACTACATTTGTATCTTTGGGGTAAATACCCAGTAGTGCAATTGCTGGGTCATAGGGTAGCTCTATTTTCACCTTTATGAGGAACCTCCATGCTGTTTTCCAGAGTGGCTGCACCAGCTTGCATTCCCACCAACATTGTAGGAGGGTTCCCCTTTCTCCGCATCCTTGCAGATATCCGCAAGCATTTTTTTTTTTTTTGAAGGAAAAACCCACAGCCCCTACACAGACCTTTCATTTCAGTTTACCCTAGCAATCTTTTTCTGCTGTCGTACATTTAATGTTTTCCTTTAAACAAGAAACTCAATAGCTAACCTCAGCATGATTGCATGAGAACTAATTTGGAAAACATTAATAAAATTACAGCTTAAGATGTTTGGGCCCTCAATTCAGTGGTAGGTTTCTTTTCATTAAACAAGGACAGGACCGGAAAGGAGGGTTGGAGACGTGGTTTAATCCTCTGGGCATTAGGTCATTTAAACTTCAAGAGTCCATGTCTTCTGCCCATATTTTGACTTGATTATTTGTATTTTGGGTGTTGAGTTTGAGAAGTTCCTTATATATTTTGCATATGAGCCCTTTATCTGTAGTGTCATTTGAAAATATCTTCTCCCATTCTGTAGGTTGCCTCTTTGTTTTGACTGTTATCCTTTGCTGTGAACAAGCTTTGTACCTTGATGAAGTCCCAGAAACTCATTTTCACTTTTGTTTCGCTTGTCTTGGAGACATGTTTTGAAAAAAGTTGCTGTGGTCGATGTCGAAGAGGTCACTGCCTATGTTCTCCTCTAGGATTTTGATGGATTCTTGTCTCATATTGAGGTCTTTCATCCATTTTGAGTTTTTCTTTGTGTATGGTGTGAGAGAATGGTCGAGTGTCATTCTTCTGCATGTGGCTGTCCAATTTTCCCAGCACCATTTGCTGAAGAGACTGTCTTTTTTCCATTGGATATTTTTCTCCTGCTTTGTTGAAGATTAGTTGACCATAAGTTGAGGGTCCATTTCTTAGCTCTCTATTCTGTTCCATTGATCTATGTGTCTTGTTTTTGTGCCAGTACATGCTGTCTTGGTGATCACAGCTTTGGAATATAGCTTGAAATCAGGCAATATGATGCCCCCAGGTTTGTTTTTCTTTTTCAACATTTCCTTGGTGATTCAGACATGAACAGACACTTCTTCAAAGAAGACATACAAATGGCTAACAGACACATGAAAAAATGTTCATCATCACTAGCCATCAGGAAGATTCAAATCAAAACCACACTGAGATACCACCTTACACCAGTTAGAATGGCCAAAATTAACAAGACAGGACAATAAATGTTGGAGAGGATGTGGAGAAAGGGGAACCTTCTTACACTGTTGGCAGGAATGCAAGTTGGTGCAGCCACTCTGGAAAACAGTATGGAGGTTCCTCAAAAAGTTAAAAACAGAGCTACCCTATGACCAGGAATTGCACTACTGGGATTTTACCCCAAAGATACAGATGCAATGAAAAGAAGCAGCACGTGCACCCCAAAGTTTGTAACAGCCAAACTGTGGAAAGAGCAGAGATGCCCTTCGACGGACGAATGGATAAAGAAGATATGGTCCATATGTACAATGGAATATTACTCGGCCATCAGAAAGGATGAATACCCAACTTTTGTATCACCATGACAGGATTGGAGGGTATTATGCTGAGTGAAATAAGCCAAGCAGAGAAAGTCAATTATCATACGGTTTCACTTATTTGTGGAACACAAAGAATAGCATGGAGGCATTAGGAAAAGGAAGGGAAAAATGCAGGGGGGAATAATGGGGGAGAAAAACATGAGAGACTATGGGCTCTGGGAAACAAACTGAAGGTTTTAGAGGGGAGGGGTGGGGGAATGGCTTAGCCCAGTGATGGGTTTTAGGGAGGGCACAGGTTGTGTGGAGCACTGGGCATTATACACAAACAATGACTCATGGAACCCTACATCAAAACTAATGATGTACTGTATGGTGACTAACATCACATTAGGGAAAAAAAACCCAAAACTTCAAGAGTCAATAAACAAAAGGTAAGAACTGCCACTCACTGGGGGATCATCTCTCTTCCTGGAAATAAGGCCAGGATTCATTTGAACATGGGCAACACTTACTTTCCTTTTTGCTTCCCCTACAAGTTAAATCCCTTGAGAGAGAGCAAACCTTGATTTGCTTAGGAGCTCCGGAGGCCATGGTCACACCCTAATCATCTCTCAGTCTCCCAATGCGTAGTTCAATACAGACACTTAAACTTGGGACTGAGTACTTACTCAGGTAAGCTGGGACTCCCTAACTACTCCTTAGCTGCGGCTCCGGAGACTTGAGTTGTCACCAGCCGAAAGGAAGAGCTTCGGCGTCACTGGAGGCTATTTCCTTGAGATAAAGGGCCATTTAATTTTGGAAATCACCAAAAGACCACACAGAAATTGTGCAGAAAACATTGTCTTAACCCTGAAAGGAAAACCCTCCATGCTATTGTACCACATATCCTGGGTGAATGTTTTTTCAGTAAAAACAAAGTGGGAAGAGGCACCGGGGAGAGCTGAGTGGGCAGGGAGACTTCCGTATGAACAGGAGCTTTTAGAAAATGACAAAGGTTCTCTTTAATCCAAAAAGGGAAGACAAAAACAAAACAAAACAAAAAAATGGCCTAAGCTTACAAAAAATAAATAACTAAAAATATACAGGATCCCCTCCTAACTTGAGAAAATTAGCTTGTTATCAATATTTAAAGGTTTTTTTTAAAAATAAAAGGTCAAAAGAGAAAAGTTCTTCTCTAAATGCACATCCCTGGTTAAAGAGTAAAAAGTTGTTTGAGGAGCCCTTACATAAATTTATAGATGATGGATTCAATCATTTATTAAACAGTGTAGAATTTATTAAACAAAAAAAAACCAAAAAATTTAAATTTATTAAACAAAGTCAAGTCGGAAAATGCGGAATAGGTGCCACTTTACCCTTTCTTTGGTGCAAGTAGAGGCGTGCTCTCCGAGCCGGTGAAGCTTGGCCCGGTGCACTTCTGTCTCTTATTTTCAGACTTAAGTCATTTGGTTCTATTTTGTAAATTGCATATCATTAAAAACCTCTTCTTTTTGAACTCATTTACTTTTTGCATTCTGTATTATAGATATGGTCAGTCTTATGCTAATTTATCTTGTTTTATTAATCATGAGCTTTTTCTCTGCTGCCTCCTTTCCGGGCTTCCATGGGCTAACCTCACAATTCTCTTTATTTTCACTCTGTACTTTATTATGTTACCCACGGTCCCTTTTATTTTTCCTTGAATGCATATATTTTGCTTTAAAAAAGGGAGGAAGAACTAGCATTTGTATTTGTGCCCAAATGAAATGAGATTCGTATTCCTTAAAACCGAAACTCCTCCCACCAGAGTAGGAAGTCAGTGTTCTCTAGATTTAGATGTACGTTCTACAAACCAAGAATGACTGTGATGAAATGTTTACTTGGAGGATCACCGCGTTTTACTGATGCTGACAGTTGCTTCTTGCACTCCGCTCTTTACAAGAAGACACGGCAGAACAGGAGCCTACGGGGAGTACAGGCTCCGCTACCGGCAAGACGCAAGCCCGCACTCCCACTGCTCTGTTTGCGTGACCTTGAGCCAACGATTTCATCTCTCGAAATTTCCAATTCTCATCTGTAATCGAGGGATCCTAATGGCCCCTACTTCATCAAATTTTTGTGAAGATTAAATTCAACGAGATATTGAAAACTAAAAACTAAAAATAGTGTATTAGACATTAACATTGACTGTTGGTAACGCCTCAGCGTTGACCATTTCTTTCAGCAAAGGTATGGTGGAAGTGAAATTTCAGACACTTGATCTGTTTGAAATAACTCTATTTTGTCCTCACCCTGAGAAATGTTTTTTTTTTGAAGGAGTAATTAATGCAAAGGACACAAAATCCAAAAGGCAAAGGAGACATTGCGAACCCTGGCTATGTGTTCTGCCTCTGTTTCCCCACCCAGACAACCAGTTCTGCTCTGCAGAAGCAATCGCTGTGAACAGCCCCTAGCGGTCCTTACAGAAAGAGCCTCTGTAGGTGCGGGCACACGTGTGCATCCCCGTGCTCAGCTGAGCCCGAGCTCGTGCACATGCACGTCTATTTTAACACGAAATTATAATGCGCCACTCTCGCTCTTTAAACTTAAAAATGTACTTCAAAGATAATGATGTCGACACCTTACTCCTTTTAAGGGATTCCTATTATGACATTTTACCTGCATAACGTGTTTCATTGGGGCCATGGTATCAAACACGTAGACTGTTAAAAACTTCCATTATAATCAATACTGAAACAGATAACCTCAGAAATACACACATTAAGTGTGCTTATAGGGTAGACTTCTACAAGTAGAGACATGAACACAAAGTCCTATATGCACCTGTAATCCTGCTGGCGACCACCACGTCGGGCTCCAGGGAGGTTTAATGACACGCGCGCTCACTAATTTCGTGTAAGAGTGCCCGTTTCACTCACCTTGACCAACATACCATGCTATTAACCTTTACGGTTGTTGTCAATCCGGTGGGCAAAAGGGATATTTTAGTATTTCGTATACTTTCTTGTATGGGTCAGGTTAAACATCTTTCTTTTAATTATTATTTTTTATTATGTTAGTCACCATACAGAACATTGTTAGTTTTTGATGTAGTCTTCCGAGATTCATTGTATACGTGTAACACCTGTATCACTTTAAAGGCAATCTGAGGGTTTTTTGTTTTGTTTTTTTAGATTTTATTTATTTATTTGACAGAGAGATCACAAGTAGGCAGAGAGGCAGGCAGAGAGAGAGGGAAGCAGGCTTCCTGCTGAGCAGAGATCCTGATGCAGGGCTCGATCCCAAGACCCTGGGATCATGACCTGAGCCAAAGGCAGAGGCTTTAACCCACTGAGCCACCCAGGCGCCCCTGAGGGTTGTTTTTTTTTTTTTCAATTAACTATTCATTTGAGCTCTTCCAAGACACCTATTTTCAGCATAACTCATACAAAACATAGAGTTGGGCTTTTCATTTTGACCAAACATATTTGGTTTTTTCCCTGGTAGGTAATTTATCCACTTACATTTGTAGAGACCAGTCTTGATTGGTCTTAATTCTGTCATTTATGTCATCTGTTCTTACTGCTTCTACTAAAACATATCACACTACATGATCTATTTTCTTCCTGTTGTTCTCCGTTTATGTGTTCTTGATTTTAAAAGAATAAAATTAAAGTGATAGTTATATTTTTTAATGCAAGGAAGCATATATCTCAGGCATTATCTGACTTAATGGGATATGACTACCAAATCTTAAAAAAATTGAAAATTCCAAACAAGATGGGGTTGGGAGGGAGCCAAACCATAAGAGACTCTTAATCTCAGGAAACAAACTGAGGGTTGCTGGGGGTTGGGAGGGATGGGGTGTCTGGGTGATGGACACTGGGGAGTGTCTGTGCTATGGTGAGTGCTGTGAATTGTATAAGCCTGATGATTCACAGACCTGTAGCCCTGGGGCAAATAATACATTATATGTTACTTTTAAAAAATTGAAAATTCCAATGACATTTAAACTGTTCCAGGGAAATTTTTTTTAAGTCACAGATAAGACAAATGTTTATTACCACTGCTTTCCACTTCACATTGTCCTAGAGGTATTAGCCAACACCATTAAATAAGAAAAATAAACTAGGGTATAAAAAGGAGAGAAAGTAAAATTATCATCGTTTGCAGATGATATGATTGTATAATTGGAAAAACAAGGGAATTAATTTAAAAAAGTATAACTCTGTAAGGTGTCTGGGTAAAAAAAATTAACATACAATGTCAGTCCCTATACATACAAACAAATCCCACTTAGAAAACCTATAGGAGAAAAGATCCCACTTAGCAAAATAATAACAGCCCCAAATCCTAGGAATGTGCTTAACTAGAAAAAAATAGGATCAATGTGAAGAAAGTTTAAAAATTCTTAAATTTCTTAAAAAAAACACACTCAGACACACATTCACATACATACACACACAGACATCCACAGATGCACACTTACACATGAAGAAAGGTACAGAATGTGCTTGGAAAGGAATATCCAAATATATTTAAAAAGTCAAAATCACCTAAGCTAATTCATAAATTTGATGCATTTGTTCTAGAGGGTAGGCATGGGACTAGGCTGACTCTAAAGATCATCTAGAAAAATAAACAAATAAAAATAGCCAGAAATTTTCTGAAAAGTTAAAGCGAGAGAAAGAAACTACTTCTACTGGGTTTTATAACTCTAATAAAAATTTAAAATTTGCTAATTGCACATGATAGGCCGATAGGCCTATAAAAGAAAAAAGAAAATCCAGAAGTAAATCCAAATACGTACAAGATCCAAGAAACATTTCAAAATGGCATTGAAAATACGAATTATATAACAATTTGTGATGGAAATCTGGATAGCCACCTGAAAAATACAAATTTGGATTCATAACTCTCACCAGCATAAATTTAAAATTCATCAAAAATTTGAGTGTAAGAAATAAAATCATGAAAGTAGTAGGAGAAACCATGAAAAAAATTTTACTCCCTTAAGTGTGAAATGTTTAAGTACAAATGAAATCCAGAAGCTATAGAAAATTGATAAATTTGACTATATAGGGCGCCTGGGTGGCTCAGTGGATTAAGCCACTGCCTTCGGCTCAGGTCATGATCTCAGGGTCCTGGGATTGAGCCCCGCATCGGGCTCTCTGCTCAGCAGGGAGCCTGCTTACTCCTCTCTCTCTGCCTGCCTCTCTGCCTACTTGTGATTTCTCTCTCTGTCAAATAAATAAATAAAATCTTTAAAAAAAAAATTTGACTATATAAAATTTACTTAATATTTGAATATCAAGAATCACAATAATCAAAGTCAGGGTCAAACAAAAAATTGAGAAAAATTGTTTGCATAAGATATAAAACTGTAATTTCTCTAAGATATAAAGAATTCCTACTAATTAATAAGGAAAAATCGAACAATCTGTTAGCCTAATGAGCGTAGACTGTGAACAGACAGATCACAGAAAAGGAAATATAGACAACTCTCAAATACATGACAAAATGATCAAGAATTGCTACTTTAAAGCACATTATAATAGAATTTTTTAGTTTAAAAGATTGGCAACATTCAGAAAGTGTGATGCTTGTGTTTTGGCTGGCGTTCAGGGAAACACCCTTGTAAAGAGGCTACATGCAATGAAATCAATAAAACCCGTTTGTAGGGTATTTTGACCATAATAACCCAAATCACTAAAACACATACCCTTTAACTGGCAATTCCCCATTTAGGACCCTGTCCTAGAGATTTACTCACGCATGTAGTAAAGGGATATATATACGACATTCCTCACCGCAATTGTGTCTGGAAAAGCAGAATATGGTAGCCACCTACACACTTCACATAGAGAACTCCTCGTGCAACGGTAGCATTACACATATACTCGTATATGATAACTAGTAGATAAAGGAAGAGTTTTATGTACAGATAGGGGATGATCTCCAAGATTTTCTTTAATTAAAAAAATTTTTTTATTATTATGTTCAATTTGCCAGCACAAGATGTGTTTTTAAAGGAAAAAAAAGGGATAGAGGATATTGCGTGTGATATATAAACATTTAAGTAAAAATTAACTGATAGATTGGAAGGAACACATAAAATATATGTATCTGAACTCTGGCCACTATAGCCCACATTTCAGCAGTTCCAGACTCTTATCGTCCTCCACACACACCATTTTGTCCCAACCACCACACTCTCGATTATATTCTTCCCTGTGGAGGCTGTCCTTCATCCTTATTTTTCCTTGTCAAGGTTCAACCTATCTTCAGATGCTCCTGTGAAATTAATCTTTTGCTTCTTTTCTTTCAACGTTACCATCTGAACCCGGGCTTTTCTCTAATCAACGTTAGTAAATTCTATTAAATCTACATCATGCTGGAAGAAGAGAAGGGAGGGACAAGGAACAGCTGAAATACCTGTCTGCCAGACACTTTAATGCCCCATGTCATTTAATTTTATAACAACCATAAAACTCAGGTTTTATTTCAGTTCCAAATGTTGAAACTAGCTTGAGGAGATTAAAGAATGTTCCCAATGTTACACATTAATAATTGGACGTGCAGAGGTTCAAGTTCAGTATCTAGGATCCTAGGGTTTCCCTTTTCCACCATAGAGCCTTATACTTGAGGGATTTTTGCCACTTTTCTGGAGAACCCAAACCTTTGAGATCATCTAGTTCAACACCCTGGATTTACAAATGAGGACAAGAAAGATGGAGGGGTTAAGTACTTTGCAAACTAGTTAGTGTCATTGGGGTTGGATAGAAGGTCTATAAAAACATGTGTATGTAACTAGGACTAGGGATGTAAGGTCAGCCTGGTACTTTACACTTTTATACTGGAATTTAGAATTAACAGGATAATTGGTAGACTTTAAAATTAAAACGTTGTCACATACCATGGACCGTGGAGATTCAGGAGTGAAAGCATAAACATCTGAGAGCGAATATCCACCTGTGAAAATTAGTGTCTGTCTATGACATTTATACAAATGCTTTAGTGTAATTAATTCTTTGCCAAGCATCTTTCTGTGCAAAATGGGTTCTTGACATTCTGGTACAAAGTCCATGTGCCCGACGATAAAATACTGGGGCCTCCAGTGCGTACTTGCCTCCTCCCTCTAATATCTGGCTCCCATCCCACGGCCTCTACCACTCTGGCTCAGGAAGTAGGCAATTTCCTGCCCTGGCTGAGCCGGATATTAAGACCTCTTTGTTCCTTATCTCTAAGAAATAACACCTCTCTGTAATATTTCAAATGGCTGGCTGACTCATGGTCATACCTACCTAAAAGGCTCTGCTATTCTTTAACATTCGTGTTGACTGGGGGAGAGTTCTTTGCCCGCATTCTAAATGTAAGTGTTGCAGGGCGGTATGGAGCGCGCTGGATCATTACAGTTTGTAGATGGTCTGATTTTAGGATAAACGAGATTTCTAAAAGAGTGGTAAAGCTAGAGCATCTTCCTTTCTGCCCCTCCGCTGCCCCCCAGCTCATCCACAAACAAACCCACCATTTTATGGCAATTTCTATTTGTGGAAGCATCCTCTCTCCCAGGAGACATAGTAAGTAAATTCATTCATATTGGTACAGACAAAACTGAAACTCCTCGGCGTGTAACACGGGCAATTTGACTCTTCTCCTTGGAAGCAGTACACACAGAGATAATAACTGCTGACAACCTCTGGGTGCACCCCGATGTGTAAAGACATGACGCATCGATCTGTACGCATGGGCTGTGTTCTCTGCTTGACTGATGGTTAGTAATACCATCTGCACATCCACAGCTTGTCCAGTCTCCAGGCTTCTTCCATTGGGTGGAATGTTCTTAATACAATATTCCTATTCAACACTTCAAAGCCCTTTCAAAACATTTCACTTTTCGTGTAATGCATGCCCTACATTCCAGCTTCTCCTGTTAGGAGCTCTGATACGAGAAAAGCTAAAAACAGTTCATCACGACAACCGACCACAGAAAATATAATTCAGAAGTAAAAAGGTGGGGAGCACAGTGTAGTCTCTTCCTTCTTTAGCAGGTTGGAGAAATCAAAATATCTTAAACCTGAGAAAATCTTAAAGGTCATTTAGTCTCACCGGCTTGTTGTGAAATTGTGCAACCTAGGTAGGATTAAGAGCATTTTAAGTAGTGGTTTGAAAAAGTTCCAGGTAGAGGGAGTCACATCTACACGGACACAGGGATGCTGAGTGGACCACCAAGACACTCGGACTAGATGGGCCAGGCAGGAAGGATCAGAACCTAAGATTAAATAAGCAGGGTTGAACAAATTTACAAAGGATCTTGAAATTTCCACTTCCACATTTCCAATTTGGTGAATAATTTTCCACTTTTCTGGAAATTTAGACATTGAATCATGTAGCTTAGATTTGGAAAGGAACTCAGGATCTCAGCTTTTATTTCTTTTCTTCACTACACTTAACTTCATTTAGGTGTATTTTTTAAATTTCATTTAAAAATGTTTGCCATCCCCTAGATGGCACAATTGGCAGGCATTTAGTGAGTACACCAGAATTCTTTGTGAAGTGAATGAGCTCATTCATTCAACAAGTCTACCTAGACACGACATCCTTTTTATGGCTTCCTGAACGGCTGACTGCCTGACTCTGGTCTCTGTGAGTATCTTAGGTGATGGAGCCCGGCCATCACCAAGGTATCCCATGCCCTTACCGAGCTGCCATTACTGAGAAGGAACCAATTCTGTAGAAAGGAAGGGTCAGACTTTGGGTTCTCGGGATATTGTAGTCGAAGAACACGAGCTTCTGTGTCTCCGGCCCCGAGGCTCCAGGCAAGACACAAGGCCTGCACCGCGCGGGGCCTGCGGCACTTCTCAGCAAGCCTTACGGAGTCGGACGCTCCGACGCGCGATGCCCGCATGAGGCCGCCGGGGCTCCCTGTGGGTACTTAACTAAGACAACGGGGCAGTGGCGTTGGTTCGAACCCGGGTCTGGCTCGGAAGTCGGGTTCTTTCTGACTTGCGGCGCGGCCTCTGCCGTAGAGAACAAAATCGGTGGCTTCGAACGCGTGGCAGAGCCGAGGGACGGGTCTGTCCGCGGCGCCCGCAGCCCGGCCGCTGGCCTGGCCCGACTGCGCCGACGCGGGCGTTTCGGGGGGTGCGCGTCGGGCCGCGCGTGGCGGTCCCCTCGGGCGGTCCCCTCGGGCGTCTCCCAGCAGAAGGCGGCGAAGATCGCAGCGGCCGGAAGGCTTCCCCCGGGCCGCCGCGCCGGCGAGGACGCCCGACTCCCGAGCTGGCGCCGACACGGGGCACGTGCTCTGCAGTTTGTCTCGACGCGGAGGGAACCAGCCTCGCGCGGACCGGACCGTCCCGGACGCTCAGGGCACATGGGGGAGAAAACACGGACGGGCCTGCACTGCCGGCGGCCGCACCGACCGCCCCTTCCCTCGCCGAGAGGAGACCCGGCGGGGAGCGCGGGAGTCCGGCTTGGCTCCGCTCCGACCCGCCGACCTGCCCGACGCGCTGCACCGGCGAGCGCCCCGCTTCGTCCCGAGCAGGTGCGGCGAGAGCGACAAGCTTCCCAGACGGCGGGCTGTCCGGAGCCTTCCTGGCCGCCCCGTGAACTTGCGGCCTTTGGCGCCAGCGTTCAAGGTTAACTTCCCTCCACCGGCCGCAGGTCCGTCCCGCAGCGCGCGCGGCAGGGGGGCCGTGGGAGGCCAGGATGGGCCGGGGACGCCCGTTCCGGCGCTCAGCGCTGAGGCTGACCCTGGCCTCTGTCGGGGGCCCTGGCGCCTCCGGCCAAGCAGGTGAAGAAAAATACCGGGAAATGGTGGTGGGAAATGGTAGGACCAGTGGACAGAAGTCTTCATTCGGGAGCGGACCCGATTGCCTCCGTCGTCACCTGACATGCCCCAAATGCCCGACGCTCCGTGGCGGGCACGACGGAGAGGCTCCGTGAGGTCCGGGGAGGTGACGTGGAAGCGACGCCAAACCCTGACGACGAGGCCTGCGAGAGCCAGTGCGCCCGCCGGGAGAGCCGGGGTCTGCGGCGCAAGGCGAGCCTTAAGGAAAGCCAGACGCGCGTCGGAAGCGGAGAAGGTCCTGGGAAGGGCGAGCACAGCGGCGGCCGGTACAGCTGCGGGCAGCGCGGACCTACGCTGCAGTGCACGACGGAGGAAGGAGAAGCGGCGCGTCGTCAGAAAAACTCAGCTCCAGCTGGATTCGCAGAAATGAGACTTAACCCAGGAAAAGAGCGTTGAGGAGGAAACGACGCCTCTCAACAGCATGTCTTTGTTCCGGGTTGTCTTAGGGAAACCCGCCTGGGAGGTGCAGGGCTAGAAGCAGGATTAGAGGTCACCGACCCCAGCCCAGTTGTCACACAGCACGGGAGAGCGCAGGCCCGGAGCTAGCGACTGGCCCACGGCTGCACAGCCGGTAACCGGACAACCAGGACTAGACTCCGTCCTTCAGACTCCTGCTTTAGGTTTCTGTCTTCTGGTTGGGATCAGAAGACTCTGGATCTAGGGCTGATTCCCGTAACAACCAACTATTATATGATGAAATGATTCTACAAGCTTTCTGTGCTGAGTTTTCTCATCTGTCCTGTTACATAGAATTATTAGAATAAAATGAAGATGAAGCATGTAGCATTCATGGTAAAAGGCAAATAGGACTATTCAAAAATGAAGAATTCCAACCAGATGGCATCTCCTGGGAGCTTAAGGATGGGAATTAACTTTGTATCTTTCCCAGGTCCTAACATACACAAATAACACTGAAATCAGCCTAAATACTTCCATTATAATAAAGTCAAAATAACTTAAGATTGTGTATAACAGGGCAGCCACCTAGTAGGGCTTCTTCCAGAAGGCTATATCATATTTTCAAAATAATAAATATACCCTTTGGATAAAGCAATGTCCCTCTGCAACATAGTCTTAGATCTAGGAAGAATTTAGAAATATAGAGTTGGTTGGAAAAAATAATTTTGATTACATTTCCAAATGTCAGAAGTGAACAAATAACTTCTAATTAGTATTAAACTTATTTTTCTTATTCCTTTGTTCCCAATTTCTATAGGGAAAATCATTCCTGAAACTAACCTTTCCTATATTAACAAACAAGATAAGTGTAATTTAGAAATTTATACAGAATCACTCAGACAGTTACTTAATAATTCCGTATAATTGACATCTACTTAAAAATACCATTAGCATTTATGAGCAAAATTACGTTAAATATTTCAATAATTCAGTTTAAGCTTAGTATTTGAACTTTCTAAAAATAGAATTACTCCATTGATACAACCCGACATTCCATTTACTACCTAGTTTTTTTTTAATATTTTATTTATTTATTTGAGAGAGAGACTGTGAGTGAGGAGAAGGTCAAAGAGAGAAGCAGACTCTCCATGGAACTGGGAGCCCGATGCGGGACTCCATCCTGGGACTCCAGGATCATGACCTGAGATGAAAGCAGTCGCTTAACCAACTGAGCCACTCAGGCGCCCTTACTACCTAGTTTTTTTTTTTTTTTTTTTTAAGATTTTATGTATTTATTTGACAGAGAGAGAAATCACAAGTAGGCAGAGAGGCAGGCAGAGAGAGAGGAGGAAGCAGTCTCCCTACAGAGCAGAGAGCCCGATGCGGGGCTCGATCCCAGGACCCTGAGATCATGACCTGAGCCGAAGGCAGCAGGCTTAATCCACTGAGCCACCCAGGCGCCCCTTACTACCTAGTTTTAAGTGGAAGAATGTGGATCATATATTTGAATTCCTAAAATGCTGGCCTTTAAAAATTTATTGTTTTTATTTGTCCCTGTATTTTCTTAAATATCTTTTTCTTTTTTCTTTCTTTTTTTTTTTTTTTTTTGCAGAGAGGCAGGCTGGGGGGCGGGGGGAGGGGAGAAGTCTTCCGCTGAGCAGAAAGCCCAGTGTGGGGCTCGATCCCAGGACCCTGGGATCATGACCTGAGCCGAAGGCAGAGGCTTTAACCCATGAGTTTATTCTCTATAGTTAAGACTCTGTTTCTTGATCTTCTCAATCTTTTTCTTTCTCTTCGCTTGTTTGTTTCTTAAATTCCACATATGAGTGAAATCACATGGTATTTGTCTGTCTCTGACGTATTTCACTCAGCATAATATTCTGTAGCTATGTTGTTGCAAATGGCAAGATTTCATTTTTTGGTGAGATATACGAAATATAAATACCTCGCACCTTCTTTATCCATCTATCAGTCGGCGGACACTTAGGTTGTTTCCATAATTTGGCTTTTATAGATAATGGAGCTGTAAACATGATGGTGCATGTCTCCCTTTGAATTAGTATTTTTATATCCTGGTAAATACCTAGTAGTGTAATTGCTGGGTGGTAGGGTGGCTCTATTTCTAACTTTTTTAGGAACCTCCATATGGTTTTCCAGAGTGGCCATACCACTTTGCATTCCCCCCGACAGTACAAGAGGGTTCCCCTTTCTCCATGTCCTCATCAACACCTGTTGTTGATTTTAGCCATTCTGATGTGTGTGAAGTGGTCTCTCTCTGTAGTTTTTATTTGCATTTCCCTGATAATCAGTGATGTTGAGCATCTTTTCATATGTCTTTTGGCCATCTTTATGTCTTCTTTGGGAAATTTTCTTAAACTCTGCTGCTAACTAGGGTATCAGATTCTTTATGTTAACATTTATTTATTCTGTCCACATCTTTTCCAGAGGACATTCATCATTCAGTACATGAAAATGACACCCTTCTCATTTCCGAAATGGTTGAATTTCAGTGGGTATATTTTGTGAAACTCAACTAACTTTCTGCCAGTACTGTGAGCAAAAAAAAGGTCCAGATTGCCACATGTAATTTTACTTTTCAGCTTAGAGGATAGCAATGATAGTTATCTTCGTCATCAAAACCAGGGCCAAATTTTATCAAGTGATCTGGTATTGTTGCCAAGGAATTAAGATATCTAAGAAACATGAAGTTGGTCCTCAAATTTGGTAGCCCTCACTGAAGAAATTCCAAATAGTGTGTTTTAATATACAGAACTTTCACTGCCATCAATACTTTCTTGGGTTCCGAAATTCCTGTGAACATTTCTCAATTTGCAGAGATGGAAAAGTGCTCTCAGGGCATGGTCACCATTCTCACATCTTGTGACATCAATGCCTCGCACACGAAATCTGATTTGTCAAAATGTAGTCTTGGGGAAACTTTGCTAACCCAGGACAGAAAGCAGTATTTTAATGTCCATTGACAACTTCTTGAATTTTCAAGTTTAGAAAAAACTTTAGCCTATTCCTATTCTCCTAATTCAAAGGAGAAGTTCCACAAGGGGGTGGGGGGGAAACGACTGTATAGGATAAAAGAAGACATCCATAGCATTTGGTCTGAGCAAACTATACCAACAGGGACTTGCTTAGCAATAGTCTAGCTCAGAGTCCTCAGAGGAAACCAGAAGACTGGGAACATCAGCAAGTGACCTGCACATTGTCCAAGGTGGTATGAGATATTTATCAAAAGTTCAATCATATGGTTTCACTTATTTGTGGAGCATAACAAAGAACACGGAGGACATGGGAAGATGGAGAGGAGAAGGGAGTTGAGGGAAACTGGAAGGGGAGATGAACCATGAGAGACTATGGACTCTGAAAAACAACCTGAGGGTCTTGAAGGGGCGGGGGGTGGGAGGTTGGGGAATCAGGTGGTGGGTAATAGGGAGGGCATGCATTGCATGGAGCACTGGGTGTGGTGCAAAAACAATGAGTACTGTTACACTGAAAAGAAATAAATTAATAATAAAAAAAAAAAAAAGAAGAAGAAGCCTAACTTTCAGGGTGCCTGGGTGGCTCAGTGGGTTAAGCCTCTGCCTTCTGCTCAGGTCATGGTCTTAGGGTCCTGGGATCAAGCCCCGCATCGGGCTCTCTGCTCAACAGGGAGTCTGCTTCCCTCTCTCTCTCTGCCTGCCTCTCTGCCTACTTGTGATCTCTCTCTGTGTCAATTAAATAAATAAATAGTCTTAAAAAAAAAAAAAAAAAGAAGAAGCCTAACTTTCTTACAAGGTCGATAGGCTTCCGAGTGAGAAAAAGTAAAAGCTACCGTCTCTTAGGCCCAGGAGCAGCAGAGAGTCACTTTGCTTCATCCGTTTGATCAAAACCAGCCCAGATGCAAGGGGAGAGAAACTAGGAGTGGTGTGCATGAGCAGGGATAAGAAGTTGGTGGCCATCTTTGTAGATCGTCTACCATATCTAGTATTAGATCTTATGCTAATAAAACCCCAATTAAGTTTTTCTCCACGGGACAAGAATATTTCAGTGCTTGAATAAAAAAAGGTATGATACAAAATTCTCCCTAAGAATGGATTAGGTATCATGACTCAGTGACTTAACAGGAGATGCTCAGCTATTCTGAGATTATCGCTTGAGTTCTCTCAGTGCTCATCCATTTGTTAAGGGTATGAAAGCTTTTTCTATGGTGTACCACTGTGTTTTATAAGCATTTTGAATCAAGTGAATATTTTTTGACAGTAAGTCATAGCGACAACAAACATAAATAAATGTTCCGTTATCTCTAAAAAAAAAAAAAAAGTTCAGACAAGATAGATCAAATAAAGCATCTGGCTCCAGAAGTAATTCAGTGAGGATCCAAAGAATGCTGGGAGAAGGGTCACGTATCACATCTGAAAATGATATGCAGTCACACTGCAGACCACAGGCTTTGGACCCAGACAGATCTGGGTTTGAATTCTGCCTCTATCGCTTACTAACTGGTTGACCTTGTGAAGGTTACTTAATCTCTCTGAATCTAGTTTCTTCGTCTGGAAAATGGAGATAACACTGACTACCTTAATGGACGGCTGTGCGATTAGGGAGGCACAGGGGTATGAACGCCTAATGGTTTCTGGCTCACAGCAAAAAAAATGAGAAAAAAAAAAGTGGCTACTTAAGGGGATCACAGATGTAACCAAAAGATTTTACAAAAGATTGTGCGGACTACACGGAGAGGAGCAGTGTCTATCATTGGAAGTCAGACAGCATGACCAGTGCAGAAGCTCCATTTAAATCTTCTAGTTTTCTAAGTAAAATAGCTGATTATTAGTAACTTTGTAAATCAAATTCAGGACTAGACTAAAAGTAGATTTTGCTAATAATAGGAGATGACTCGATATGGGTAAAAGATGCCTAGATGTATACTTATCAGACAACTGAAAAATTTACCAATGAAGACAAAAAGAGCTAAAAGCACAATACTCATCAGGATATTACTTGTTGGAAGTGAAAAAAAAAAAGAATATTACTTGTTGGTTATTACTAACAGTTTGAAGATGTCCCCTAAGAATTCCTTCATTTGGCTGGATAAGTGGAAAATGACGCGATAGTGTTTTCACTGTTCTCTGAAATTGGGTGTTGCCTATCTTATACTAAAACCATTGGTTAAAGAACTAAAAAAACAGATTATAATTTTGAGGTATACATAAACCAGATTCATATTTTTATCCTCAGAGGGGCTAAAAACATATCCTGTGCTTTAAAATTTGAGTTTCAGTTTAACATTTTGAGAAACAATACTATTTCCATTTATCAGAGCACGTTGCTAGAGTCTTGCATATCTAGAGAAGGGTAATAGAACCGAGGTGTGGAACATACATAGACTGGATAAAACGTGTTCAATATTATATCTTTCCGTATCTAAAAACAAGTAAACAAAAAGATTTTTCAAAAGCTACAGGAGAAAGTTTCATATAATCTTTGTGGCCGGTGAAGAAACTCAGAAAGAGAAAACAACTGGAACCACCATCCCTCCCCTCTCCTCACCCATTACCGTCTTCCCCATTAACAGGCAGGGCATAAAATAATTTTCAGAGAAACATGAGATTTTTCTTTATCAAAGAGGGGCAGAGGTTATAAAAAGGTTGAGAAACACCTTTAGAAACCCAGCAGCTGGAGAACTCTTTAAACATCACGAGGGACAACATATTCTCCCCGTGAGGCATGCTACAGGAAAGAGATGAATTGAAGCCTTTAATCTCCTCTGTGGTAAATGAAGCCCAAAAAATCAGATTATAAACATCGGGTTACTAGCTCAAGGGGTTCCACCAAAGACTTTATTGCAGTGACTATGTCCGACCTTTGTTCCTATCTGGTCTCTTAGGAATAAACTTAAGTCAGAGGAACGAGATCCCCAAGTGAGGATTCACTTCACACGCCGCCAATCCTACAATCATTCAAAGAGGAAAATGGCAAAAAAAATATTACTTTTACAGTTGTCAGTTTTATATGAAGTTTCATACATTGCTTTTGAAAATGACCTTTCGCTTAGATGCGACAACACGGATAAAATTTTCTTCTGTCCGAGCAGGGGCCTTGCTGCTCACGGTCAGGGTCTGATCACACTCTGCCACTCTTCGCCTCACTGAGATTTCTGCTCAGCATGTTTTCAACCCTGTTTCTTCAGTGTGGCCCCTCATTAAGTTAGATTTTTTTGAGTTGAATAATATTTTACACAAAAGAAAAACAGATCATCTCTCTCTGGGCAATAATGAGGAGTTCAAGATGATTTGCGTAGCACTGAACAACCATAGTCGTGGCAAGTTCTGACATCATACCTGCTGCTGAATTTCCGAATGTTTCAGGGAAGTTTCAGTTGGTGGTAACGAGTGCCTATTTATATTGTCAAAATTACCAGCTGATACTTGAGCTTACACGAACAGAACAACTGCTGAGCTCACATTAAAGAGGAAATAAGCATGCTAGAGGTGATGGAATCGTGCCAACCGTGGGCTGTGGGTGACTGCTGCGTGGGTTATGATACTTCGGGTCTTGCTCAGGGACCAGGCAATGATAATGCAGTAGAATAAGGATGGGCTCAAGCTGAGATCTCAGACAGCAGTGAGGTTGTTTGTGGAGTTGTGTAACAGAAACGCCTGAGCAGCTCAATAAACGTGTCACATCTCCTGCCTGAAGGCTGCTTCAAGACCACGTTCATTGGCCGAAGCAGCAGAGCAGAGCCACTGTGCAGACAGAGGGCTGACAAGACAGTTGAGCTCATCCAGAGATGGGATGAATTAGGGTTATAAAAATCAGTCAGGAAAAACACAGAGCTTTTTGGATCATCTGTAACAGCTGGGTCGATCCTCCCCTTCGTGTCCAGATGGGCAACCCCAAACTCTCCTGCTGTATGCCCATGTGTTACCCCGGGGACAGATTTGGACTAACCAACAGCTGTGCAAGGTGGCCTTAATGCCCGAGATCCTCCATGGGCAGTGGGTCCCTGACATCAAACTCAGAAGACCTCTTTGAAAACCAACTGTGGGGGGCGCCTGGGTGGCTCAGTGGGTTAAAGCCTCTGCCTTCGGCTCAGGTCATGATCCCAGGGTCCTGGGATCGAGCCCCACATCAGGCTCTCTGCTCAGTGGGAAGCCTGCTTCCCCCCCCACCCGCCCCACTCTCTGCCTGCCTCTCGGCCTACTTGTGATCTCTGTCTGTCGAATAAATAAATAAAATCTTTAAAAAAAAAAAAAAAAGAAAACCAACTGTGGAACCGTGTGTAACGTGGATAAGCCATTGCTTTCATAAGACTGACCACTGGATGTGTTTGTCACTTCAGCTTGCCAGCGAAAACAGGTCGCTATGAGCCAATTGGATGGACAAAGGGAAATAGACACCAAATGTTAGAGGCCGTTGGTGACTGGATACGGACGAAGGAAGACATCGGACATGGACCTATGCCACTAGCACTGCCCTTCAATGGAGGGTTAATTCCAAAGGACTCGCTTTAGGTAGTCTGGTCAAGGAAACAAAATCCTAGTAGACCCTCTGAAGGTTCTAGTCAAAACTCAGTTATTTGCTTCAGGATAATGAATTCAAAAAAATTACTCTCGGGTTTAAAATGATGATGTATACATTTTCTTTGGGACCTAATGAATCATTTGGGGTGTTTGAGTCTCCATATAACACAAAAGTGACATAACAATTTGGAGATCAGAGAAACAAACACACATATGTAGGTTCACTCTCAATTAACATGTGCCGGATACATTTGACAGTATTTTCGGGATTTGGGTGTCAACTTCTATACCCCTGATATAACTAAGACTGATAATCCATTTTCTCAATCCTTAAGATGTCTTGATTTCAAGAATGTAAGTTCTATTTAACATCTGAACATCCAATACATACAAGAGGCAATGACTGCCTACAAATGTCAGTTAACCTCAAACGGAAGTGGAGCTACTCACCTGGGGTACAGTTTCTTACCAACAGATACAGAGCTGTACGAGGATGGAGGCAACATTTAGTGTGAATATGCATCTTTCTGGTGTTTTCATCAAACTAAAAATTGGTCAAGATCATTGTTCTGTAGCTTGAGTTATAGATTCTATTTCTACATAACACAAGATGCCTATCATTTCTGAGATAAGGGAGTTTATAGTTTATGATAATTATATTTCAGAGAGAGACTACCTGAAGGAATTTGGAGTAATCTGTAGTGATTTTAGTTTGAAAAATGGTTTCTCCTGGAGCAACTGGCCATAAACCTGCCATTTGAAGGATCTGATCTATTGCTTGGAAAATGCAAGAGAGGGAAAGGGCAACGTCTTAGAAAAACTTAGGGGTAAAAGAAAATCTTAAAATATTAAAAAGCAATTACGGGGCACCTGGGTGGCTTAGTGCATTAAAGCCTCTGCCTTCAGCTTGGGTCATGATCCCAGGGTCCTGGGATCGAGCCCCGCATTGGGCTCTCCGCTCAGCGGGGAGCCTGCTTCCTCCTCTCTCTGTCTCTGCCTGCCTCTCTGCCTACTTGTCTGTCAAATAAGTAAATAAAATCTTTAAAAAATATATTAAAAAGCAATTAGAAATGTGAAGCCATGAGTAGCAGAGTATAATTCTTAACACAAATAATGGAAGTAAACTCAAATTCTCAACAAACTTAGGACTAACAATAGTTTTTAAACGATTTTTTGCCAAAGTCAAACCTCTTAAGACACTAGGTGATCTGTTTTAGGCTAAATATAAGCAGAAAGACAGACAGATCATAGTTAACAGATCACCTAAAATTCAAAGTCATGGACTAGCCTTAATTTAGTAGCTGTCTTTGGACAGCAGAACAGGCAATCTTAAGCAGTGTAAGTTTAAAAATGTTGTGAACAATATGAAATAGGAGAAGTCAATATAAAATAAAAGTCATCAGAGAAATTGGGGGAATTGAATAATGTTTGCCTACCTATTTTCAAGCAAGCCAGAATTCACTATTTGAAGTATCAAGTGTATCATTTGGGTCTCCCAGCACTGCAAAGGAGAGGCTATCTTGTTGAACATCATAACTGTAGAGTCCATTGCAGTACACAGTTGATAAATATTGCTAAATGAATGGAGTGTGAAGATTCAAGAAACTTGGCATCCTTAGGCCAACAGTATTGACATCCCTGCCATCACAAAGCCTGTAGCACTTTTAAGTTTAATGTCTGGGTTCTGAGATGAATGCACAGGACAGAAAGCTCTTCGCAATATTAAAAATGTGGGACTCATTTTTCAGAGCTGAGCACTAAGGTAAGAATGACCTGGAGAGCAAAGCATGCAGAGAGGGACGACTTTGAAAATGAAGTATACACATCACACTTACTGGAACACCCAGGCCAGCTTACATTAAACTAGTATATGACCGGTAAAGAGGGTAGTGGTTCATTCACTCGTATAAAGAACTGTAGTGGTTCCTATCATAGATCAGAAACTCGCGGCTTCCGTGACTTAATAAATGCCCAAACATGCATTTCTCTTGCATAGACGTGCATGCTCAGTACGGCGCGGCGTGCATAAATCAGGATCCAATCCAAAATTCTACTCACGAACGACAGATTTTCAACAGTCTGACCTTAACCTCCAGTCAATAAAAGCACTTTTGTGTTTGAAATATACCTATTCATGATATGCGACTCATTTTATCTTGTTTCCATATGGATGGGACTGGCAGTGGGGGAAACAATGACAAATCTGTCTGGACTGGAAATGTTCGACCAATCCTCCCTCCTCTCGGATCTACTCCCTGCTCCTGTGCCCCCAGCCACGTGGCTCCAGGAGAAGGACAGCGTGAAGAGGCTAACGGGTGACTGCTGTCAGCCACGTCTTCGTACTCAGGCACGTATCTGTCGAGCAGCGGAAACGAAAGTCTCTGCCACCCTACCACCTAGTGCTGGGCTGCTCCTGTCTCCTGCATTCATGGCCGAGGCAACAGAAGGGCAAAAGCTTCCATTCCTGTCCTCAATCCCCTCCCCCAGCTGAGCCTGGGAGAGGCATTAAGGAAGGCCGCCTTTGCGCAGAGCATTTCCCCCCTCGAACATGCTCTCACAAGCCCCCTTTGTTCCCTGCCCTCCGCCCCACTACAGGCTACAGCAGCAGTCGCCCAGATGTTCTCTATCACAGCCTGAGCCGTGCCAGCAAACTTTGGCACGCACGAAAGTGCACTGAGTACTGGCCCTCCAGAAATACCTTATTCCCCTCTGATTTCTGCAAATATTTTTAAATGTTAATGGGTTCCACTCACCCACAACCTGGGGGGAGGTTACAGAACAGGGCTCTGTGTGTCCAGCAAATTAGCAGCCCGAGGACACTGCTTGGCGCCTGGGTTCTGTCCCGCCCTCGGGCGTTGGCTGGGGTTCTCCAACCTTGAACTGCGGAGGCCCGTTTGCCAGCACATAGCTTTCTAGTGACAGAGGTTAGATGGGCGGTTGGCAGGAAAGTTACTCCAAGCTACGAAAAACAAAGGACCCTATCTTGCTCTGAAAGTTTTGAAAGCAGAGAGTTCCTTTGAGCATCCCTGAAATAAGATTTTGAAATTTTTTTTTCCTCTTACTCAGCCTCTTCCCCGCCCCCCCCCCCCCATTTCAGTACCTTGGCACAAAACAATCTGATGGGTGCCCTGGAACTTTGGCCATCATGCACGTTTGGAAGTACCTTAAAGATAGAAAACAGTACGTTAACAGGAGTCTCTGTGCAAAATGTAATAAAATGGACATTTGGATCTTACATGTACAAAGGAGGATGATAGGTATTTGGAGGGAGAAGAAGAATAGAAAGACTGCGTTTGTCACAGGAGAGACTTACTCATCTTCCTGACATTGTGACAGTTGTTTGGGGCTGTAGCTGGGGCCTCAACGAAGTCCGTGGAACAGAAGAGATAGTTGAGAGCCACCCTTAAAGAGCCCATCCTGATGATCTCACTGCTCACTCTGGAAACAAACTGCTTATATGTTACCCACCACTAGGCCCTCGTTTCTCCGTAGCTAGAGCTCTCTTGCTGCTGACAAAGTCACACTGTGCAAGGCTGGTAGCCCACACGTCCTGCCCCTGCCCATGTTGGGGAGAGGACGAACTGACCTTGGGTCTTCTGTCTCTTGGATGCGAGCTTTGGAGAAGCACGCTGTCTCATGCCATGATCCAAAGACTTCAGAATGTGCCGGGTACACCATTGGTATTCCTGCTTTAGGTGAAATTGAGGAGTAGAGAATCGGGAGGACCCCAAAAAGATCTGACCACAGAGCAGATGCAGGGCTGTACAACCCAGATAAATCTTGAGAATCTCAAGAAGTAAAATCATCTACCCACATATCAGCTTGGGCACTGAGGAAGGAAACCACATCTCAATGCCTACTTCACGTGATTTTTCTACGCCTCTGTCTTCATTAGCACTTTTTAAAACTTTACTAGGACTGTCCTACCCAACCAAGAAATGGTATGAATGTTCACTACAGGAATTTCCCCCAGGATCCACCAATTCTTCCGTGGAAACCACCGACTGACAGGTATAGCCCTGGATTCTTTGAATCCTTTGCTTCAAAACTTTCCCCTTGATCTTTCTACCAATTGTGGACTGCTTGCCCGATCCTAATCAATTCCCCACATTGAAAGATCAGATTTAAGCAAAACTTACAATCCTCAATAAATTCTGACCTTACCTTTCCCCCAGCCTTTCTAGACACGGCCAAAGCTCTATGAGGCGATGCTTATTTCCCCACTGCACCTTGCCCACAGTCGTATTGCATATTTAGGGATCCAACCTGAGACAGAACTAAACTTTTGAGATTTTGAGTTTTATACTTAAAACTAGGGGAGATGGATAATTTTTTTCAATTCTCTATCTTCTCAAAATTATTCTTCTCCATTATTTAAAAAGTTCTGATATGATGTAGAAACTGAAATTATGAAGAATTTCCATTATGAGCTAATTCTAAAATGAAACTAGATAAGTTTAAGAAGCAAAACTTTACTTAATAAGCTAAAAATATAGGCAGGAACCATGACTTCCATCTCTAAATTTGAGTGATGACAAATTATTTTGGTGCAAACTGAAATATCCCTAAATGTTTATCCCTAAATGTCAGTATGAACACTTGGATTTTTCTGATGTGGGAAAACCTAGCATACAGTTTTTATCGTTGGCAGTCCCCGCAAGTGGGATTTGCCCTGGGTCTGTACTGGTAAGCCTCCAACACAGAAGACACCGCAGAACAAGAGTGTAACCAGGATAAAAGCACACATAAGATTTTGCTACATTTGTTTCTAGTCAGCAGCCCAACAAAGAACAGTTATAAATGTCTGATATAGGTGTCTCAGCAAAGAATATGAGTTTAACTACAGAGACCACTAAAACCTCTGGATGAGAGGTGCGCTGGGTCCAAAAAAAGAACTATAGGATGATCACTGCCCAATTTACAAATATCTTTGTTTTTCCATTTTTTTGTTGTTGTTTTTTTTTAAAGGAAGTGCAAACCCAGGGAAGATTCAAGGTACAACACTGTTTCTAAAGCTAAGTCAGTAAATTCTAGCTAGGATCCTGCAAAAACTTTGGCTTTCCTTTAAAAGAGGTCTGCCAGTTTGAGGTTCAAGGACCATTGCTATACACTCTAAATCCTATCTTAGGCCAACATAAAGGAGACAAGATTTTGTGTTCAAAAAAGCAGCTAAATATAATTGTTCATCTGTTCTACCTCCCCCAAATCAGAGAAAGCATAAAAGTCAAAATAAATCCACAATAAGCCTGAAGTGCCAGGAAAGATTATCACCAGTATCCATGAACTGGCAGATGAAATCAGACTGACTGCAAATTCCAAAAGACACACACACACACACACACACACCCCTTAAATCCACACAAATGAAGGAGACACTCTCCTGAAAATCCAATTTTACCAGTAGAATCCCAGATTAAACAGGTGAATCAGAGATAGCAGGGGTAGGAGGAATGGACCTGAAAGAATAAGTAATTAAGGGCACAGAACAGCTGAACCCAGCTCCACACACACAGAGCCACTTTGGTGTTGCCCAAAGCAGAAAGCACAAACACTGGTATTCCATAAAAATGGGAGTTCTCATCCAGGATGGGTAGAATGGGCTGTGGGAGGGGCATGTGCCCTTAGCTATGCCATTGTAAGGGTTAGGAGAGCTCACAGAAGAAAACAAGTATCTCCTATCCCCAAGCCTGCCTATGTCAAACACGTCCTTTGCACAGCCAACAGAGTCAGGGCTCATGGGCTAATTAATATGGGACAGGTATCATTCCCCAGGCTGGTGAAATGTGTTCCAGCAGGCAGCAGTGATCGGCCTAGCCTGGGGGTTTCAGCTTCCTTTATGGCACATGGACTTCTTTGTCAGACGAAGCCTAGGGAGTCCTTCTCAGAATAATATTTTGAAATGTATAATATTTTAAAAATTTATACAATCATAAAGGAAACCAATTACACTGAAATGAAAGTATTAAAATATTTTTAAATTATAAAAATATACTTGCTTCTTTATTAACACATAAAATGGTAAGATCTAGCAGCAGGTCGAACACGGCCAAAGTTTCAAAACAGTAATGATTATAATTCACACTTACAAACTACCGTGATGTGGAAATGTCTGTGGTGTCTATCAGTGACAAAGTCGCAACATCCTGAATTCTATCTGCATTGGTCTGTGGTCCTCAAGTTAAAAACCTCCGACTACAGACTCACCAGCAAGCACGAACAGGAAACCAAATATCAACTGCATGAGAAGGCCAACCACTTGTTTTAAAAATTGCAGTGCTGTGCGGAGATTCCTCAAAAAATCAAAAATAGAGCTACTCTATGACCCTGCAATTGCACTGCTGGGTATTCACCCCAAAGATACAGATGTAGTCAAAAGAAGGACCATCTGTACCCCAATGTTCATAGCAGCAATGGCCACGATTGCTAAACTGTGGCAAGAACCAAGATGCCCTTCAATGGACGAATGGATAAAGAAGATCTGGTCCGTATATACTATGGAGTATTATGCCTCCATCAGAAAGGATGAATACGCAACTTTTGTATCAACATGGATGGGACTGGAGGAGATTATACTGAGTGAAATAAGTCAAGCAGAGAGAGTCAATTATCATATGGTTTCACTTATTTGTGGAGCATAAGGAATAACATGGAGGACTTGCAGAGAAGGAAAGGAAAAGTGAATTGGGGGAAATCGGAGGGGGAGACGAAGCCTGAGAGACTGTGGACTCTGAGGAACAAACTAAGGGTTTTGGAGGGGAGGAGAGTGGGAAGTTGGGTGAGCCTGGTGGTGGGTATCAAGGAGGGCATGTATTGCATGGAGCACTGGGTGTGGTGCATAAACCATGAATCTTAGAACACTAAAAAAAAAAAAAAGAAAATAAAAAAATTTTAAAACCTGCAATATTCCACAAAAGAGCTAATTCCTAAAGAAGAAAAAATGCAAGAATTGGAAAGAATCATCAGAAAAACACAGTTTGTAACTATAGATAGTTTCAAAAGGAAAAGATGTAAAATTTAAAAAAATACTTTGAAACAGGATGTGATGAAAAAGAAGCAGAGTTTTTGGAAATTATTAAGATTATTAAAATGCGACTGAACTGCAGAATGACTGAGACCTCAGATTAAAATAGTAAGCTGGAGGGGTAAGCCAAAAGATAGTATCAGAGGGGCGCCTGGGTGGCTCAGTGGATTAAGCCCTCTGCCTTCGGCTCAGGTCATGGTCTCAGGGTCCTGGGATCGAGCCCAGCATCAGGCTCTCTGCTCAGCAGGGAGCCTGCTTCCTCCTCTCTCTGCCTGCCTCTCTGCCTACTTGTGATCTCTGTCTGTCAAATAATTGATAAAATCTTAAAAAAAAGATAGTATCAGAATTAAGTGACAAGAATAAAGAGATTAAAAGGAAGAGAGAAAAGATGAGATATGTATATCTAAAAGTTCTGCCATTCATCTAGTAAGTCCCTCTAGTAAGTGTTCAAAAAAGCTAAAGTAAAAAAAAAAAAAATAGAAGGAAAAAAATCAAATAAGTAGCAGAAACAAGAACAACAAGACAAAGTTTCTGCCAGATGAACAAAGTCTCTTCAGTAGGGCAAGCAGTAACATCTAGACACACTGTATTAAAATGAGTTATCTCCAACGTTAAGTAGGAAGTTGTAATAGACTATGAAAGAAATAGAGTATAACCAAGTGGAAAGAAAAATTAAAACAGCATCGGACCTCTCAGCTGTAACAACAGATGCCAGGAGACAACAGACCAATACTTTGAATTAACCAGGGACAATGAGAATTCACATGAAAAATTAAACCATCCTTTAAAAACCAGGAAAATTTAAAAAAATTTTTAAATGTAAACCAAGGCAAATAATCATATGCAAAGTCTGAGTTGAACACATATAGTCTTTCTGAAAAATACAAAATAATGTACTATAACAAACTAAAAAACTGAATTTAAGAAAGAAGATAATATAAGAAAAAAAATTGTAATCAAATGTAAAGCCTGCAGTTAAGTTCAAATAACAACTGATGATTGACCCTAAAGTCAAGTCAATTGCTAACGTTTTAGCAACTGATTCCTAAGGAATCAGGAATCAAAAACACAATGATAGGAGAGTATACAAATATACCCGATCAATGAAAAGGATTCCAAAAGATCTTAAAATGGAAGTTGATGGTGTGGTGTTGAAAAATTCTGCTAAGGGATGTGTGTGCTCCGGGAGATGGCGGAGATCCTTAGATGCGGATTAATTCTGGATGTTAACAGTAAGGTTGTTATCACAATGTGATTATAAATGTATACAAATAATTTTCAGTTGGAATAACATGAGCACCCCATATTATTTCCCTCCCCTGCTTTGGCCCTAAAAAGTTTCAGGCCCAAAATCATGATACAGCTCTAGAAAGTATAAGACCTTGAAATGTGGTTTTTGTGACCTGTCAATATTCTTGGCTCCATTTTATTTTTCCTATTCTTATGTTCCCTCAATTTGGATTTCTTTACTTCTTTAAAAAAGATGATATATATATTTGCACATGTGTGTATGTATGTTGAATTTTAGGTGATATATGTGTGTGTGTGTGTGTGTGTGTATCCATCCATCCATCCCAGGCAGGGATAGAAAGAATATATTTATAGTTTGAGGGATGATTTCAATTAACTAAAGACAAGGATACGGTTTAACTCATTACTATTTAATCTCCATCTTATTATGTAATCCAAAGATTACCTAGCCCAGAATTGTCCTAACCTTAAGATGGTTTTCAGACTGTCTACTCTTCTGAAAATCAATAATAGCTTCACTGTAGCTGTTAAGCACATATGTGGAAAGAACCATGCATAGAGTGAATGAGCTAAAAGCAGAACTTGAACCATTCAAAGTGACCAGCTAACTACAGCAATGAGTAGGCTTCTTTCAAGCAAAACAAAGCAAAACCAACACGTGGCTTGTAAGAGTGTATTACTAAGAGCACAGACCCGTGAGGCAGACTGCCTGGGCTGATCCCGGCTAGCAGGTGTGGCAACTTGGACAAGTACTACAACTGTTTGTGTTCAGTTTTCTCACCTGTAAAATGGGAGTGGGGGGAATAAAAAAGGTTGTTGTGAGGCTTCAGTAAGATAATGCATGAGAATCTTGTAGAATAGAGGCTACCACAATACATGTTAGCTACAACCATTTTAATAAAATATTTCCCTGGAAGACATCTTTCTCAGAATTATATTAGCATCCTATCATACAAATGATGATTGTTTTGAACAATACAGCTCAAAGCTCATTCAGAACAGAACAGTCAGATTCTTTATAAATAACAGATGACATAAATAAAAAAACTTACTTCTTTGACTTTTTCTATTTCCACTCCTTTCATCAGACCATATAATGGATAGTTTATTAGTAGGCATTTTCTCAGAATGACCCATGTGAAAAATTACTAAGTCCTGTTGAAACCTTCCCAGGTGTCTAGGCCCGCAGCAACTTACTAGTCCATCTTACCCAGTTAAACCGATTTTTACCATTAACAAAGGCTTTTATAACTGACGGCTACCATACTGCACGTTTAGCAAATATAAAGGAACCCACCATCAATGGTTTGCTGCAGGAGGCTGGCGTGGACAGGCAAGAGGTGATTTACACACCTGTTCTTACCGCCATGTTTCCCACTTACACGATTAGGAATCATCAAATGGAGGTGGTTGTTGACTTATTATTATTATTTTTTTTCCTGGAGAGTTTTTTGTTAAAAATTACCAGCTCATCACTATCTCTTGTCCAAAAGAACCAGCCTTTGTGGCACCTGGGTGGCTCAGTGGGTTAAAGACCCTGCCTTTAGCTCAGGTCATGATCCCAGGGTCCTGGGATCTAGCCCCACATTGGGCTCTCTTCTCAGTAGGGAGCCGGTTTCCCTTCCTCTCTCTCTGCCTGCCTCTCTGCCTACTTGTGATCTCTGTCTGTCAAATAAATAAATAAAATCTTTAAAAACAACAACAACAACAAAAAAAACCCCAAAAGAACCAGCCTTTGCAAAGTCCCAAAGTTAAGAGTACCCACATTATCTTTTAAGATGCAGCTTTTACAATGTAAAAAGCAAGTATAAGATACCCTGATTTGCATATATAAAAGAAATATGGTATAAAAAAGAACAAATATATTTCTATCTAGAATATAATAGTCATGAAGACAACCTTCTATTCTGGGTTAAAAATCTGAGTACAAATCCTTTCAGATGCAATAGTAACTATTGTGGAAATGATGTGGTTTGGTTCCACATACTAAATTAACTTGGAAATGTTGATACATGATGTAAGTACTCTTCAAAATCCAGGCTGTTTTATTCAAAGAAGTTTAAATTCAGAATATTTTATTTTGTTCTGGAAATTTTATAAAGGGGTTTTGCCAAAAGCCTTAAATATTTGATTCTACTTGTTAAGATTTGCAGGAACTGCTTTAAATTTATTATAAAAAATAACAGCAACAGCAACACATTTTCCCCTTTCATTAAGGTAGTGAAAAAAAGAACTTTAAGAGCTTTTCCATAAAAATGCTCTAAAATATTCTATTAAAATTAAAAGGCAACTGCCATTTCACACGTGGTCAGATTTAACTATTCGAAGTTATTTTAGGTATATCAGCCCCCAAAGACCAAACTACCTGAGAGTCCAGCTGTGTTCAAAGATCTCCAGAACCCAGCCTCCAAAATTGGATAGGGCTTGTGCAAAGGGCTGTTAGACCTGAGAAGGAAAGGATAGTTCTGGTAGTATTCGATGTAGTTAGTATTTGAGCCCCTAAAAACCCTCACTTGATTAGAAGCTCCTTAATGAAGCAACCACCCTGTAGTGGTCAGGGAGAAATCTACACTAAAGCTTGCTTGGAACACAAGACCAAACCAATATTGGGAGCCTAACCGCCACTGCTCCCTGCCATCAGAGATAGTGAATTGAGAATCTTAATAGCAAATAATCTTCCAGGGTTGTGAGAAATAATGGCATTTCAGTTGAAATCTTAAGCATTCATGATTATAAAAGTGTATTTAAACTGCTACAATAATATGCATATTTGCCATTAAATATTATACTGCTTCTGGTATGGTTCTCCTTGCCCAGTTTTGTTTTATGGCAATATTTATGCATTTTAAATGTGGTCCAAACATTAGTTTGCCACAGAGATACGTACTTTCCTGCATGAGTAATTTATGTATTTCTTAGGGTGGTCCATTATACACATGTTTAATTAGCCTTAGAATCAGATTGTTAAATAGTTGTTTAAATGTCCCAGATATCAAGAAATAAGAGTACCCTATATTTTTCAGGAATTTATTATTGACTTTTGCACTTAAACCTTAACAACGTTTCACCAGTATCCTTGTTAGGCTCTCCCAGAACCCCAACAAAAATTGACATAACTTACTTTTACCATAGTACCAGATGCTTAAGTCTTTGGAATTTCATTTTTTGGAAAGTTATCCAAGAAAAGTGAACTAATGACTACAAGATAAAAAAAACTATGGACACAAATGATACAGTAACTACATTGAAAAGCCAACAGCCTTGTCAGTCAGTGTTAACATCTCACTTCCTGCACCGGTGTTAGAACAAGGGTACGGAGGTGGGAGTGGTTTTGCCTGGCTGGCTTAGCCACAAGTGAAAAGTACAGGGCTTAAAAACCATCCGTACTTGGGGTATAATTCTGACTCTTCCAATTACTCATTTGTTTGATCCTGAGAAAATTGCTCAACTTCAAGTGACTTCTAGATCTTATCAGATTTCCTCTGAGATCCACCCAAAAATGAGAAAACAAAAATAATGAGCACCGTTTTAATGATCTTATTTACACAAATATGATGTTAATACTGAGAGAAGCTAGAACACAGTAACTGTTAGATTAGGCCTTAACCTTGCCTCAAAATATCCCTCTAAGATTCTCTCAGCCTTGCCCTTAGATGATTTCTTTTTCTTTTAAAGATTTTATTTATTTCAGAGAGAGAGAGACAGAGTGAGAGAGCATGAGAGGGGAGAAGGTCAGAGGGAGAAGCAGACTCCCCATGGAACTGGGAGCCTGATCTAGGGCTCGATCCCAGGACTCCGGGATCATGACCTGAGCCGAAGGCAGTCACTCAACCAACTGAGCCACCCAGGCGCCCCCTTAGATGATTTCTTATTGTCAAGTATGGCTCTATGTCATTTCTCCTGTCAAGTATGGAAAGTGAAGGATTTCCTCAACTTCCCACACACTCAGTACTTGCTTTTCAAGCCAGGCCACTGGCTTCTCTTCCACCTCGATCAAGGAAGGAGCAATTTCCAGTCTACTCGCCTGCGCGCTTACTGCGAGTGTGACTGTTTGTTGGAAAGCCGCCATATGTCTGTGAGCGCCGAAGGGACATGGGTGTTCGTCTTGTTCCCTCCCGCCACACCAAGTGCCCTGGCAAGGCTGCTGCCCCTGGACAGTGCGTTCCCTCCGGAGCCCCTCGTCCCCCCAATTGTAGAATATTTGGACCAAGTTCAGAGAAGAGTTATTAAAAGGATTAAGGGACTGAGGGGACCAATTTATGAGGAACTCAGAAACGTGTGGGTAAGTGGCGATTTAGAGAGGCGTGGTGGCTCGGACGTTAGTTTGGGTTTCAAGCCCTAGTCGGCAGAAAGGCCTTTTTCGGGCTTCCACATCCAGAAACGCCCGAGGAAGGGGCGGAATGTCCCTCTGGCTTGGCCCTCCGACGGCTGCTCAGGCTGCCTGGGTGGTACGCACGGTCCAGTGCGGTGGCCTCCCCGCACCCGCGCGGGACGCGGCGCCGAAGGCAGAGCCCGTTCGAGATGCCTGAGGATGCAGGTCTGCTCGGCGGTCCCGAAGACACGCCCGGGCTGCACAGGGCTAGTTCCCCCTTCCCGGGAAAGCAGGCGCCAGCCTCCCACCCCCGCCGTCGGCCTGATGCGGGCGTCGTTTAGGAGGAGCCGCTGGCCGGGTGCAGTGTGCAAGTCGGTCTCAAGCACCCTGCTCAGAACGTCTTGGAGAGCGACAGTCCCCACGTGGCCACAGGGGAAAGCCTGAGAACGCAGATGAGTTACGGAGGCTGCGAGGGAGAATTCCCGGTAGCAGCACGGCCCCAAATGTTCTGCGGGGGATGTTCCTCCGTGTTACACACACTGAAAAAGAAAAGAGCTAAAGAGTGGAATCAGTGAGGTCAGACTGGGCGTGGGTGATGCTGTTTTCAGACAGCAGCGTCTCAGAGCCGTTTCCACATCGAAGTCTACTGCGTCTCACCAAGGCGGGGAGGCTAGGGTGCGTACTATTTCCTAAATTCCGACCGGGCTTGGGATGCTTTACTGGGGAAGCACAGATCCTCGTGCTCACAGCTACTTCCGTGGCGTCTTTGCTGCACCCAGCGCAGGAGAGACGGGGCGCGCCGCAGCCTAGGCTAGAACTCGGCTTTTAAAGCGAACCCACTCCTCCACCTCCCTGGCCTGCTAGCTGCTCTTCACTTATGAGAAGCTTTTCATCCTACGTAAATGAAATGAAATTTGTCAACCAGAAGCATCGACTCGAAGCTACAAAAGGTCGAGCTCGAAGGCCTTCTGCTTTCTCGAGGGATCCAGGTGAAGTGTGGATTTATAATTTTTTTCCTAAGGAAGCCCCACAAAACTGTATAGGCTTTGTGTCCTGCAAAACTCGTGATGCCATATCAGATGAAAAGAGCCCAATGGGTTCTCACCACATTAATAAGTTGGGATTGAGACAGCTGAACTTAAATTGCTAATGATATGACAGACTAAAATGCACTTTGAATTACTCTGAGATCACCTTTGAGAGAGAGAGATTCATCCTCCTCTGTGGCTAAAATGTATATCCAAGTAAGAACTAAATCTAGATTCATTATTTCTATACTCTTCATGAATGCATGAACTTTAACCATCTCACTTCTTAGCATTCCTCTTAAGACATTTATTGTATCTACTACCTGGTTGAATAAGCACCTTACCCGATGGTCTTACTTCCGCCCTCCCGCCTCTCAGCATTTCCCACTGTGAATACCCACCCTGAAATCAACACGCTGTAAATTTTGCCATGGATGGAATTCCTTCTCAGGACCATGTGAAGTTTCTGTATCAGTTTTTTTTCCATGAGTGGGGGCTGCCACAGTTAAACGTGAACCTGCAGTACTGCGATCTGGCATTCTACTTCAGTTCTTCACAAGCTTCATTTATATTGGTCTTGTCTCTTGGAATTTCCCATCGACTGTCTCAATAAAATAATTACCAGCCTGATCTTCCTCTTGTCTGATCTCTAGTTTGACATTATGCCTTCGCCTTCAAACTTTATCATTTAATCCAAAACAAAAACTTTATTGTGACTATTAAATCAATAATATTCACAGACTGACCTTGGTAATTTATTTTTACCATGACTGAGAAGCCAACATTTAAGCTTTGACTACTGATGCTTAAAACTGCACATTTCTTCCAGACTATTCATATTTAACAAGATATGCTAACAACCACACACACACACAAATCACTATCCAACCACTCTGTGTCTTCGACCAAATAAAGCCTTTACCCTCTCATTTTTTCAAGTAAACTTATAGTCCAGATTATAAAACCAGGACTGAGTATAAAAGCCAACATTTTACCTTCCTGTGTTTTCTTCCCAGCATCTTTCTGAGCTGATGACTATGAAAATATGCTAAGCCCAAAATAGCAGTTGTGTACTGCTGGCTTGGCCTCAGTCATTTCCAAGCCAAAGGGGAATTGACAGACACCCCCTTTACAAGTCCAATGTTTGTAAATATCCTATGAAATGACTTCATTCACTCAATGGTTCTGGAGGAAGCTGGCAGAATAACGTAGTAATTAAACTGAGGACTGATGGAAACTCTTAAACAGGAGAGCTATTTTGCACAGCAATTCACGTCAATGCTTTTAATGCATTTTCACTTAAAAAAATGCTAGAAATACTAGGGCAGTTAAAAGGAACTGCCTCGGGGCACCTGGGTGGCTCAGCGGGTTGAAGCCTCTGTCTTCAGCTCAGGTCATGATCCCAGGGTCCTGGGATCAAGCCCCACATCGGGCTCTCTGCTCAGCAGGGAGCCTGCTTCCCCCCCTCTCTCTGCCTGCCTCTCTGCCTACTTGTGATCTCTGTCAAATAAATTTAAAAAATTTAAAAAAAAAAAGAACTGCCTCTTTGAGAAACATATTTAAAATTCCAGTAGAGATGGCGTATGGAAAAGAAGGAGAAACTCAGTTTCCCGGTATCATCTTAGAATCAGTATGATTTATTTTAAGTATAATGAATTGTGAAATCAAAACACAACTGTATTCAAATGTAAGTAGAAAAGACATCCCAAAGCCAGAACATCATGTACTCAAGACCCACTGCCTGTGCGCTAGGTGCTCACTCCGTGGTGAGTATGCTGTCTGCCGCTGTTGTCGCTCTGCCCAGCGTCCCTTTGGTTCCTCCAGCTGGCCGCCAGCATACCCTGATCCATCCGCGCGGTCACTCATTTATTCAAGGACACTGAGCCACCGCCTCAGGCACTGCCTAGTTGTCATGTAGCTGTAAACAAAAATACTTCCCCACATACCTCTCCTAACTGCCTAATAGTTACGAACTTGGAGACAGACAAAAATTCTAATACAAAGTAATAAATTAGAATCCAAAAGCAGATAGAAGGAGCTCTGAATGCTTCTCAAAGGAAAATGCAAGCTGTGAAATTACCTGTCACTTCTTTTTTATTAAGTTTTTAATTTTATTTCCTGCATAGTTAGCATACAGTGTTACGCTAGTTTCAATTATACTATAGTGATTCAATGATTCTATACATCACTCAGTGCTTATCACGGTAAGTGCTCTTAATCCCCATCACCTGCTTCACCCAGACCCCCGCCTACCTCCCCTCTGATAACCATCATTTTGTTCTCTATAGTTAAGAGTCTATTTCTTGCTTTGTCTTTTTTAATCTTTGCTCATTTGTTTCTTAAAATCCACATATGAGTGAGATCATATGGTATTTGTCTTTCTCTGAATGACTTATTTCACGTGGCATTATACTCTCTAGCTCCATCCATGTAGTTGAAAACGGCAAGATTTCATTCTGTTTTATGGCTGAATAATATTCCATTGTATATATATATACCACCTTTCCTTTATCCATTCATCTACTGGTGGACCCTTGGGCTGCTTCCGTAACTTGGCTATTGTAAAAAATGCTGGCAAAAACATAGGGGTGCATGTATCCCTCTAAATTAATGTATTTTTTGTGTTTTTAGGGTAAGTACCCACTAGTGTGACTATTGGACTGTACGGTAGTTCTATTTCTTAACTTTGTGAGGAATATCATACTGTTTTCCACAGTGGCTCCACCAGCTTGCGTTCACACTAACAGTGCTTGAGGGTGTCTTTTTCTCCACATGTCATTGCCAACACTTGTTTCTTGTGGTTTTGATTTTAGCCATTCTGACAAGTGGGAGGTGATCTCACTGCAGTTTTGATTTGCTTTTCCCTGATGATGTGTGATGTGGAGCATCTTTTCATGTGTCTGTTGGCCATCTGGATGTTTTCATTGGAGACATATTTATTCATATCTTCTGCCCACTTTTTTAATGGAATTATTTGTTTTGGGGGGGCATTGAGTCATATCAGTTGTTTATAGATTTTGGATACTAAACCTTAATCAGATGTCATTTGCCAATATCTTCTCCCATTTAGTAGGTTGTCTTTTAGTTTTGTTCATTATTTCCCTCGTTGTACAGAATTTTCTAATTTTGATGTAGTTTCAATAGTTTACTTTTGTTTTTATTTCCCTTGCCTCAGGAGACATATCTAGAAAAAGGCTGCGACAGCCATTGCCAAAGTATAGGACTTCATTTTTAAAAGACTCTAACATACAAATAACCACCATCTTTCCTAGTACCTGATGGCATAGATACAAAGCCTAGAAAAAAAGGGAAACTTTTAGGCCATTCGTAACAATTTAAAGAATGGAGTAAGAGAAGTTGGCAAAAATCAAGATCAACTTAGGGAAACCAAGCGAGAAAATTCCAAGATAGAGTGAAATTGGATAAGTTAGTGACTAAAAAGAATTTGTTACACTTCAGAAATATTTCTCATTTCTCTTTGTCAGTATTTAACTTAGTAAATATTCTTCTGGATGAATAATCATATTCCTTTGAAAATACAAATAACATGGGGGTGTGAGGTAAAGGGCTGCCAGTCATTCACATTCTGCCTATAAGAATTTACGTAAGAATTTAATGAAATGTTTGACACAGTTCTTTGTATATTAAGGAATGCTGTAAAATCAGAATGGCAGTGTAGTTAAGATCACGGATTCTGGAGCCATACCACCTGAATTTGAAATCTAGCTCTACTAATAACAAGCTATGCAAGTTTAGGAACTAATTTAATCTCTCGATGCCTCAGTTTGCTCATCCACAAAATGGGAATAATAGTTGAAACTATTCCACAAGGTTGTTGAAAGGTTTAATCAGTTAATATATGTAAAGTACTTAAAACAGTGCTAGGACTTGCCCTTTTGACCAACCAGAACAACAGAGACTGGTTTTATGCTCCCTCCTAAAACTACCAGAAATAAACAAATAAGATATGAAATAGAATATGAAAGAATGATTATCAAGACACAATACATCAGGCAATGAAGGATAGTGATCCCTGAGACATGGGAAACAAATGAAGCAATCCCGAATGATTGCCCTAATTTACTGCCTTGAGAGAGTTCCCAGACCACAGTATAGAAGGGAGTTGAGGGGAGGATCCATGCAAAGCTTTAAGGCTCCCTAAGTTGAACAGATGGAGTTCAGAGTATGAGCAGAAGAACAAGGGGGCTAGAAAGTGCAAGACAAAGTACCAGAAAGGAGAAATTTTTAAAAAAGGCAAAAACAAAAACCAACCAAAAAAAAACCCAAAAAACAAACAATGGGGATCAGCAGAGTAGTGACAAGCAAATGCCATGTGAGCAAACTATGTAAGACCAAGGAAAGTACTAACCAAAAGCACCAGAGAGTATAGTACAGAGCACTCACATAGGACCAGGAATAGTGGCTATTGTCACCAGACTGAAAAACCTTAAAATGCATGGAACATTTGGTTAAGTACTCAGAAGATTCTTATCCCAGTAATAGGAAGTCTTTAGTCTTGACTAAATATTTCTCTGGTCAGATCTAACACATTTTAAAATGATTCTCAAAGGGGTTCCTGGGTAGCTCAGGGGGTTAAATGTCCAATTCTTTATTTAGGCTCAGGTCATGGTCTCAGGGTAATGGGATTGAGCCTTGTGTCAGGCTCTGCACTCAGCATGGAGTCTGCTTGAGATTCCCTCCCTCCCTTCCCCTGCTTGTGTGCTCTCTTTAGCTCTGTCTCTCTCTCAAATAAATAAATGATCTTTTAAAAAAATAATTCTCAAAAAAGAAAAGACTATTTCCAAGTAGGAACTGCATCTCAGAACAAAGCTCAAAAATATTTATAGGAAAACAAAAATAGCAAGCCAAATTCGCAAGGTAAAATTCATCATGTGTATCAAATCAAAGATTACCAGGTATGAAAAGGAGGAGAAAAATATGAATCGAAATGGGGAAAACTAATCAATGGAAAATGACTCAGAACTAATACAGATGTGAGAATCATCAGACAATGCCATTAATCATAATTAATAATGACATCACTATTATATTCCACATGTTCAAAGAGTATGGATAGACATTAAAGATATAAAAAAGACCCACACTGAACATCTATAGATGAAAACTATGTTTGTGATGAAAAAGACACACCAGATGGAATTAGTAGTAATTAGACATTAGACGAGAAGATATTAGTGAACTTGAAGAAGCAAGAGAAGCTATACAAAATGAAGCAAAAAATATTAAAATACAGAAAGAGCTTCAGTGAACTACAGGAAAATGTCAAGTGGTCAACAAACATGTAATGGAATCCCCCAAAGAGAGTGGGGAAGATGGAAAATATATTTGAAGAAACAATGGCAAGAAAATTTTCAAATTTGATGAAAACTAAAAATCTACAGACCCAAGAATCTCATTTAACCTTAACACAAGACATATGAAGAAAAGTACACTATGGAATATCATACTCAAATTGCTCCAGAACATGGTAAGGTACAAATCTGACAGGCAGACAGAATAAAAAAATAAAGTTATATACATGATAATAGATTTGTCGTCATAAAGAACACAAGCTAGAAGACAGAGCAGCATCTGTAAAGCATTAAAAAAAAAAATCAAACTAGAATTTTATACTCAGTAAAATACCCTGCAGAAACAAAGGCAAAATAACACCATTTTCATTTAGGCAGAAGGAAATAGGGATCTGCACACAGGACAAGAGAGTACCAGGAATTTTACCTATATGAGTAAATGGACGACTTATTTATTTATATCTTTGAAAAAGATCACTGTTTCAATGAAAATAATAATACATTGTGAGGTTTGTAACACATATGAGTAAAATGTATAAAAATACCCCACACAGCGAAGAACGTCGTCGAGGCGACGCTCCCAGCCGAGCCCCGCGTCCCCCGAGGAACCAGGCGCCACGAGGGGAGCCTGGAAACCGTCGTCCCCACCGACGCTGTTTCCGCGTCATCTCACGGTTCGGCTCTCGCTCGGGGCCGATGAAAACCCCGTTAAAATACCGAAATTTCCATCTCTAGTGAGATTATTGATAATGCTTGAAATTCACCCAGAACTTTAAAGAAAGTTTTCGTATAAACGTAACTCGGGGCGTGCGGGCGCTTCGTCGTCGCCACACGGTTGGGGCCTGGAACGACCGCCGGCCGCACGGCTCCGCCTGCACCATCGTCCGGTCCGCGTCCCGGAGCCGGCGGGCCGGAACGGCGCCTGGATTCGGGCGTGGGGACCCGAGCGCACCCCTGGACCGCGGACCGGACGGCGCCGACGCTCCAGAAGACGCTCTCGAGTCCGAAGCCCGCCGGCCGCACGCGGACGTCCGAACGCCGCCCGTCGGGCCTGCCCCGACCTCCCTCACTCACCCGGACCCCCGGGTGTGGCCCCTACTTCCCGCTCGGCTTCGTCCCAGCTGCTGCGAACACCCGCCCAGGGACGCCGAGCGGAAGGGAACCCAAACGATGGGGTTTTCTCCTTTTCCTCCTTACGGCGACGTCTCGGGTGAGCGCACGACGGACGCAGCCGCGGGGCCGTCCTGCTGTGTCTGCGCGTGTCTTCGCTGGTCCCGCTCGCCCTGGAGCGGAGGCGCCGGCCTGGGCTCGAGGCCGAACCAGACCACGAAGGCAGGACCCGGGAGAGAAAGGCGCAGCGGCTCCCCACACGCCGGCGTCCCCCCGGGGAGAAGCTACAGGGACGCGAGAACCGTTCGCAGGACTCGGAAACGACCGGCCGTCGGGTCCCTCGGGAGACCCGGCCCCGCAGAAAGGCCCGCTCCACGCGTCGGCTCCCTTCCCACTGTTCCACCCAGGCCCTCCACACGGTTCCTCGCACGGCCTCCGCGCGCCCGGAAAGCCCCGCCCCGCCCCGCCCAGCAAGGGCACGGCCCCGCCCCAGGCGCTTCCCAGAGGACCCGGCGGGCACCCGCGCCCGCACTTTCCCGCCACCGACGTGCAGCCCCTTCCGAACTGCCTGTTTGTCTCCACCCTCATCGCGGCGCCATTTCGCCCCTTACGGCGTGAAGCTGTTAACCCGACGACGGCAGGAGACAGCGAGAGAGAGCAGACTCGGCTCAAAGACAGGAATGTCTCCGCGGCCGCGATTTCCTCGGGCGGTTTGTCCGGCAGCGCCGGAGGCAACTCGGACGGAGCCGGGCCCTGCGACAAGCGAGGGGGGGGGGGGCGTCCCCAGAGCGCGGAGCGCTGATTGGTCGGTCGGCCGCGGCCGGGAGAGAACCCGGATGTGCTGGGCCGTCGCGTTGGCAGTCGGGGCTCCGAGTTCTGGGCGTTCTGGGGGCGCGGGCAGCCGGGGCGCATGGCGCGGGGTTGGGCCGGCTTCTCTGAGGAGGAGCTGAGGCGACTGAAGCAGGCTACAGGTAACGGGACGTGCCGGCGGAGGCTTCTCTTCGGGTTTAGTGAGGGAAGGGGCGGGGCTGCAGCTTTGAGGGGGCAGGGGGTGGGAGGAGAGTAACGTGTTGGTGTTTGGGGAAGGAGCCGCGACGGGAGGAGGGGATGAGGGGCTCCCGGGGTGCGTGCGTCGGGAGCCGGGCGGGAGGGCGAGCCCCAGGAACCGCGTCCTGCTCTAGGAGGGAAGTTCGGGATTGCAGCTCGGCGTTGTGGACGCGACTTTTCCCGGCGGGAGGAATGGGACGTGGGAGGCAGCGCGCCGACAGCCGCCGTCGCCTGTGGGAAGGCTGGGCCCGAAGCGGGGCTGGAGGGCTGGGGTCGCGCGGAGCGGGAGGGGCACCGCATCAGACTGTGGCGAGTGTATCAGAGTCGACAGTGGTTGGCAGGAGGGAGCGCAGGGGTCCGCACGGACGCGAAGAGACGATGCTTTTCCGAGTCCCTCTGGCGTGTGCGTTGGCTTCTGGTCGCCGGATGACGTGCGGTGCTGCCTCAGAGTGAGGACGCCTCGAGTTGGAGCGGTTGCGCGTGAGGCTGTACCTGTTGACTTCGCTGCGCCGAAATGCTGCGCTTCCCCCGCTGGAACGTGTGCTTTTTGTTCGCTTGTTTCCTTTTATGGAGGAGCCAAGTTTGCTGTTATTTGGTGAGAAGCTCTTGGGAGGAATTATGCTTTGTCTGTGCTTGAGTTTCACGAGACTGTGGTGGCCCCGGCGGTGCACGCGCCGTAGTTGACCGACGTTGCTTTGGGGGGAAACGAACCCTGGCGTGCGGTTAGTTAGCTTGTGGTCCAGCTTGTGGCCCAGGTGAGTCTGTGCGTTGTCAGCACAGATGCAAACACTGACGGCCGACGTGGAAAAAGTGGGCAGGTAGGAACGCAGGGCCAGGGTGATGATATGGCTGGAGAACTTTTGACTGGCCCAGAGGTCTTCCAGAATTGTACCGTAGGGGCGCCTGGGTGGCTCAGTCAGTGGGGTAAGCCGCTGCCTTCGGCTCAGGTCGTGATCTCAGGGTCCTGGGATCGAGCCCCGCATCGGGCTCTCTGCTCAGTGGGGAGCTTGCTTCCTCCTCTCTCTCTGCCTCTCTGCCTAGTTGTAATCTCTGTCAAACAAATAAATAAAATCTTTTTAAATAAAGAATTGTATGGTAAAAGGGATACTACAGTGTGTGGTTAACAGACTCCCACCTTGATGTTCTCATATTCTTTCTGCTCTGTGTTTGGAACATCGGTTCACATACTTGCACGTACAGAGCACAAGTGTCCGTGCTTCTGGTCTGACGCGAAGTTAGAGGTGTCAGCTTCTGTATGACACGCGCGAAGCTGAACCAGGCATCGTCCTTAAAGGAGCCGGTAGTCTGGTGAGGAGAAACGATAACGTAATGGGTAATAGAAAATTTACAAGAGCTTGCTACAAAGTTAGCTGGGGGTTGGGTGGAGCTTGGAAAGATTTCAGAGATTAGCAGAGGTGAGTTTGCCAAGGGAAAGAAAACTTAATATAGACTAAATTATAGCAGTAGATTCATTACGTAGAAGTACATTTGTAAATATCTCTGCAGTTTGGGATAGAGAAGAGCGGGAAGGATGTTAATGTCCAGACCCATCAGACCACAGCGAGGCTTAGAGCACAGACACCAACCACCAGCCTATGTCTACCCTACTTGGCGTTTTTGTATACCCATAGCCAACACAGTGATTGGTATATAGATCTCCTAGCTGTACCTCCAAATCTTTTGACCTTGGATTTCTCATTTGTAAAACTAGAAGATCTGACCTTTTAATTCTTAAGACTCTTCCAGCTGTTCTCCAACCTTAAAAATACAATTAAGTAATCCATGAAGATGGAGTTGGTTGTTAGCAAAAATATGCCCAACAGCACTCTAGAGAAACCCATGTGCAGATGAGGAAAGATTAAGAATGTTCTTAACGTTCTTTTTTTTAAGATTTTATTTATTTATTTGAGTTAGGGAGAGAGAGCACACAAGCAGGGGGAGTGGCAGGCAGAGGGAGGAGAAGCATACTGGTCACCGACCAAGATTGACGCAGGGCTCAATCCCAGGACCCTGGGATCATGGCCTGAGCTGATGGGGGACACTTAACCGACTGAGCCACCCAGGCGCCCCTGTACTTAGAATTCTTACTTATAATATTTAAAAGCTGAGAACAAACCAAGTGTTCATTTTTTAAAAGGTGGGGATAAGTAAATTGTATTATAACCATCCAGTGGGCTGCTATACAGCTACGCGAATATATGAAGTATACCCAGAAGCATTAACGTGTAAATTTCGTAAATAAAATGCATGAAAAGAGCAGGTCTCAGAAGAACAACCTGATACCATTTGTAGACGATCAGAATCATGCGACATAGGTATATTCTTTGGGAACGTAGGACATCAAAGTGCAGGATACTAGAGAGGCAAGGGAATGTTATCTGGAAGGGGCAAATACGTCGGGAATTTCAAAAGTATTGGTAATAATGAAATCAAGTTGAGACAAGTTATGCTATAGTAACAAATAGCCATAATATATCAACTGTTTAAAATAATATATGTTTATTTTTCAGTCTAGCTTCATGTCCGATATGGTCTGGCGAGTCACTCTTTTCCACATAATGACTTCACGTTGTGTTTTGGTGCTATCATTTAGGGGTTCACCATGGCTGAGGAGAAAAAGGTTGAGAATTGAGCATTAACAACTCAGTGCTTCTGTCAATAAATGACAGGTGTCACTCATACTTACATTTCATTTAACAAAAGGAAGTAATGTGATTTGGAGGCCAATAAGTGCAATTATCTGTGTTCCAAAAGAGAGGATAACGTCTATCATTAAATAGCAGTTATGTCTATTATAGTCATATTTTATTTGTAAATCTTACTGTTTGTAATTATCCATCCAGGTTGGATGTGTGTCTATAACACATACATGTATTTGATGTATGACTTATTTCGTACTAAAAAACTGGAAATAAAAAAATGCAGCTACAATGCTGTCAATGTCTAAAGAAAATATTCCTCAGTTATTTATTCTTGACACTAGATCTTTGCTGGGTATATTATGAAAAACTTCTCTGAAGATCTCCTCCTAGCTTGTAACTTGTCTTTTAACTTTTACCTTTTGATGAGCAAAGTATTTAATTTTAATATGGTGAAATTTGTCAACATTTTTGTGTCTTAAGAACTTAGTACCCTACCATGAGGTGATAGTACCCTTATAGTACATAAGATACTATTGCTTATTTTCAATTAAGAGTTTTTAACAGTCATTTTCATTGTAAACTACAACAGATTCAAAATGCTACAGAAAGAAATGTGCTTCTAATAAGAATTTTAAAGTGTTGATTTGACATTAAGCCCTTAACCCATTTGGGGAATGTTTTGTTTGTTTTTGTATGGTGTGAGGTATGGATCTGATTTTATCTTTTCCTTACAGCAGTTTTTTCCTCAAGTCCATTTACTGAATGAGTCCACATTCTGCTGTTGATAGGCTGTGCCATCTCAGTCATAGACCAGTGCTCCGTGCATGTCTGAACCTCTTCCTGGGTTCTCTCTTCTGTTTCATGAGTCATTTTGTCTATTCCTGTGCTCTCTGTCCTGCTCCATTGGTCTGTCTGTTCTTTCACTAATACCAACTGTCTTTATTATTGCAGCTTAATAGTGGGATTTGAAGTCAAGTAATGCCAGTCCTACAGTTTTGTTCTTCAATATTATACTATGTATTCTGAGTCTTTTGCCTCTCCGTATAAACTGGAAAGTCATTGTGTCGGTTTGCACAAAATATCTTGGCTGGGATTTTGATTGGGATTGCAGTGGATCTGTAGATCAGGTTGAGACGAACTGACATCTTGATGGTATTGAATCTTCTGTTCATGAATATGGAATATCTCTCCATTTAGTTCTTTGATTTCCTTACCAGAGTTTGTAGTTTTCTTTATAGATCTTCTACTTTCTTAGATTTATTTCTAAATATTACATGTTTTTTAGTGTTTATGCAAATGGCATCGTGTTTTAAATTTCAAATTCTACTTGTTCATTGTTGGTACATAGGAAAGCATTTGACTTTTGTATATTAATCTTGCATTCTGCAACCTTCTATAATGGCTTATTAGTTCCAGGTGTTTTTATATCATATGTTCTGTTTTTAAGTGGCCTAGTTTATTGTTTGATTTATTATTTGTTACTTGATTATTTAATCAATTTTGATTATTTAATTATTTGTTACTTGATTATTTAATCAGTTTTAATCTCATATGCAGGTTCTGTGAAAATGCAAAATAGAATGGAAGCTGCAGTACTGGATTTCGTAGGGACTATTAATTCAGCTTCGTGAGCGTAACTGGGAAGTAAACAGGCTCAGTGGCATTTTCTGATGGTGCGGCTAAAGACCGGTGGTGAAGACTAAGTTTCTGTCCCAGAATAGAGGGGGCTACTTTGTGTTTCTGGCAAAAATGAACAATAATAACATTTTACTTTTGATGGTACATGTATCTTTTAAAGATATTTTCTTTACCTGTCTCATTTAATCCTTACGCCAACTCCATGAGTTAAGTAAAGCAGGTAAATTTTCATCCCCTTCGACATATGAAGGAACTGAGGTATGGAATAATTAATTGACTTGCTTAAGGTTATTGAGCTGGACAAAAGCAGTACTGGAACTGTGACTCCAGAGCTTTGAATTCTCCTTTGGAAGATTTAAATACTAGGCTTGTGTTGCTTCAGAAGTCAATGTACAGAATTTTAAAAGCTCTATTTGGGTTCATTCACAGGGATTTCACCACAGTTTCTTTTCCCAGGTATGTTGTAAATAATACCATTTGCAGATCTTATTAAATACCGTGTGATCCTGAGTAAATTCTCCCAGACTCTGTCTTACAAGGTTAACACTGGCATGGATAACCCAAAAAGTATAATGGGGTATTATTTATTTTATAGTGCTTTTTTTAAAAATTCCTCCCAGTTTTATCTTCCTCTATTGGTTTGCTTAGGCTGCTAATAAAATTAGCTTGCATATGTTGATTAATGGCTAAACTGACTTTGGGGAATACAACGTTGCTCTGCTCTGGAAGACGAAAGTTAACAATCGAGGGTTAACTAGTTTTCTTGGAAATAAGAGATTTCATTCAGTTATACTTCGTACATAGCATCTACCTGTGTATCAGATTGGCCTAAGATCTGCTATTAGTTAAGAAAGGTGTGGCCAAAAAAAAGGTGTAGCCTGTCTGTAAATGCAGCCACCATTTTTGTTCAGGAGAGCAGATAGAATCATAAAATCAAATTTAAGACCAATCAAGGATTCATTTGTCTACCTTGTTTGGTCAAATTAGTTGATTCTTGAGGCAGTTCTCAATTTAAGTTGGAAAAGAAACCTTGCATTTTTATTCTGAGGCCTAACTCAGCAGACAAATGGACTTCTTTTAAGGTAAAATTTTGAGTTGGGACAGTTTTTTTTAAATATTAACAGTGTGATTGGAGAACTGTTAAAATGCTATAGGAAGATGGCTGTTTTTCCCTGGGCTTTTGTGGTAGGGAAGAAGGGAGAAGCCCTGTAGAATTATTATCAAAGTTTAATGTTAATCCTTTATTTTCTTAGAGAAATTCTGACTATTTGCTGCTCTCACAAGGGAATTTTTCTCCATTCTCTTTTTCACACAGATCCATTTGAACCACAACGACGTCTCCCTGTGAAGAAAAGTCGACAACAACTTCAGCGGGAAAAAGCTCTTCAAGAGCAAAGCCAAAAACTTGGACTTCAAGATGGATCAAGCTCAGTACCTCCAGAGCAGCTGCTTTCTGCACCAAAACCAAGTTTTAGGAGTCCAGAACCACATTCTTCTCTCCGGGTTCCTCCTAGTCCTCTTACACTTGCCTCTCCTGTTGGTGATGGAAAACCACAGGGGACTGAAAGTCCACCAAGGGAATTGGGACTTCAGAATTCCCATGATAGTCACAAAAACATCGAGGTTCTGCCCCCAAAGCCAGATTGCAAAATGGAAAAAAAGAAAGTGGAATTGTTAGTAAGTCTATATATCCGTGAGACATTTTTCTCCTCAGTTAGGCTTTGAAGAAATAATAGTTTTAACATTTTCTCCTTTATGTTCTAACCTAGAAGTATAATAATAGCATAACCTGTTAAAGAATCCTACCCCCAAATATATCGTAAGCCCGTCAGTGTTGGGCATGCCATACATGTTACGTCACTTCGTCTTTGCAGCAGCTTACAGTACCTGTTCATGATTTTCACTCCATAGGTATCTTGGACTCAGAAAAGATAACTTTATTCCCAAAGCAAATACATAGCTAGTAAGTAGCAGAGTTGGGGTTCACATATAGGTCTTTCTGGATCCATTTGTGAAGAGATATGAAGGGATGGTCAAAGGAAAGTTGAAATGGAGAGGACTAATAAAACAATTCAGCTCCATCATTAGATTTCTTTTTATTCTTTGTTTAATGTGCTTTTGTTAGAAATGACCTCCAGAATTTAGTTTAGAGACATTCTTTATGGAAATTACCATTCTGTCACTTGTGAATCAAAATATTTATCCTATAGCTTATGTTTTAATATCCACTCCTGTTTGTTTCCTCCTGGTTTATCAGGGTGGCATTTGTTTCTGTTTTCCATTTTCTGAGTCTCACAGTATCTTAGGATTTCTCTGATCCAGATTCTGTGCTATGAGTTCACAACCCAGAGACCAGTTTTACAAGAGATACAAAGCCACATGAATTCTGAAAACAACATTGAACAAGTGCATACATTTAATTGTCTTTAAATATAGTTTATCCGCACAGACCTGAGACAAGTAGGGGAGGGTGGGTTTAAATTGAGCTGGACAATTTTCATTGAATGTTGTTAGAAAAAAGAATTTTTAGGTACTTGGGAAAATTTTCATAGAAGACATGCAATTTGGGGGACTGTTGTTGAAAAGGAGGAATTCTGAGCCTATAAGAAGGGGAAAGATCTATCCTACAGAATGCTCAGAGATGGCATCTCACATCTCTGGAAGAGGCAGAAGTGAGGCCAGAGAATAGTAGAGAATGAGGGAGATGAAGAAGGATGTGGAAGCTGAGGCTTGCTGTCTGTCGAGCTCCCTGATGCAGTCGTGTATCACGTAGGCCTCCAGGGAGAGATACCCTGATCAAAACAGAGGTTAGAGAAAATGGAGGTGTCAGCGTTGCGGCGCAGTCAGGGGAGGGCGCTGGCAGAACTGGAACTCCAGCACTGGGTGAGAAGATTCCTGCGATCGTGAAAATGGGAGTGGACCAGTGCCAGCTCCAGGGTGGAGGCGGTGGGAATGGGAAGAAAAGTGATAAATATGGAACTGGTTACTAGGTCTGGAACTAGAGAATTTTTGATAACGATGGCCATAAGAAATGACAATAAAAGGAATGAATAGCTTGATTGTGACCTTGTTTGAGTTGACATCAAGTTGTTGAATTTATGAGAAATTTTAATTTAAGTCAGAGTTGAACAGATGGAAGGCTATTTTCAGATCTTTGAAGTTTCTTGGTAGCCCAGCATTCAAATCTTAGCTCATGGTGTTTTACTCTGTTTAAAAATGTTTGAGAGCTGGAAGTAAGCAAATTAAAAAAAAAAGAAAGAAATGTTGTTTATTACCCTGAGAGTGTTAAGTGGTAGAGACTTTCAGTATAGAAACTCTAAAAGATAAAACATGATATTAGCTACATGCCAATTTATTTTGCTCTCCATTTTGCATATAATACATAATTAACTTATACAACTTTCTTTGTTCTCCTAACAAATGCCATAGTACTCTGGATTCCAGTTTGTGGCTTCCTAGATTATATACATATAATGGATTTCAAAGGTCCAGTTTATGTAAGCCTTCTTTTTTTTTTTTTTTTTTTTTTTTTAATGTAAGCCTTCTTGACTTCAAATCATAATCTTGGTTCCTATTAGAACAAAATAACGAGCTGCAGATGGGTTCCTTTTAAGAGGGTTTTTTAAAGAAAATATACATAATCTGGTTGATTAAATTTTATACAAAGGGGGGTTAAGCCTGGTAAGGTGTAGGATGGGGTTTCAGAAACTAATTTTTCTAAATTTTTTGTTCCCTAGGCAAGAAAAGTCTCGTTGGGAAGTCCTCCAGGAGGAACAACGGTTAATGGAAGAGAAAAATAAACGTAAGAAAGCTCTTTTGGCTAAAGCTATTGCAGAAAGGTGAGGCACCTGAACTAGGAGAGGTTGTTAGTAACTTGGGATTGGTTCTGTCATGTTCTGTATTTGTTTTCCCTTGTCTCTTTTGATAAATTGACATTTTCTCTACAACATTCCTTTTTAATTGTTTTTTGTAAAGTAGGTTCCATGCCCAGTATGGGGCTTGACCTCAACAACCCCAAGATCAAGAGTCACATACTCTACTGACTGAGCCAGCCAGGCAGCCCTCTACAGTGTTACTTTTAAAGCTAAACAAATTATCTTTTATAAATGATACTGAAATTCCAGCGTTCATTTATTAAGGAGGACTTTGTAAGCCTAAATTATACCGAATTTGTGAATACAGAGGCAGTTAGAACTTCAGAATCAACATCAGTGTTTTCCGTTTGAACCATCTACACATCCTAAGGAAATGGTGAAGAGCCATCAGGATAAGTGTATTAGCAACAAATTTTCAGGTTTTAATTTTGACGTGGGAGGCTTTAGTCATGCGACATGTAAAAGAGTAGGATTGCTTATTCCACATAAGTGACTTCCACTCCCAGAAATCTTAATTGTGTTTTCTGTGGACATTTTTCTTGAATAATTTACCTGCCCTCGCTAATACACGATACAACCTTTCATCAGTGATTCAAGGTCACCGTTGTGAGCACTCTGCCCTGTTAACATGCACTTCGATTTTTCTGTCACCTGCCAGTGTCGGTTTGTTTTTCCTTTACTACACTGTGCTAGCCGCCAACAGCAACCTTCCCTTTTGAGCCACTTTCCACCTCTCTCACCCAATCTTTCTGCCCTTTTAGTTTGTAATTTCCAGTGTGCTGTGGCCTTAGGAAACCGAACTTAGGCCATGAAATAATGGTTGAGAATAGTAAGAATGAAATGCAAGCGATATTGTTGGCATTTTCTTTTCAGATCTCCAGAAAAACTGGCAAAACTGTTGGTTATTGAAGCTGGTGTATATGTTGGGGGAGGGGGAAGGGCGGGGCTAGAGAGAAGGGCAGGTAGGTATGTGAGTCATTCAGAATTTTATCTGTCAGGGATATATGTATTTGAAAATGATGATTTTTTTTTTTCTTCAGTTGGTCCCCCTTGATCTTTCATGAAACATAGGAAATATGCAACTAATTGAATTTACATTTCAAGAAGAGAAATGTACATGATTATTGAAAGTGAAAAGTGATTTTAAAAATCACTTCAGTTACTGGTCTTCAGTTTGGAAGTGGTTGGGGAAGCTGTTCACTGGGGATTTTACAGAAAGATTTATAGGCTCAACACTTATTCTTTATTTGCATTTAGTTGAAGACAAAAAGTATTGATACAGGCAGAAATGTAAGGAAACATAACCTGATTAGATTATTAATAAATGGGGGCGCCTGGGTGGCTCAGTTGGTTAAGCAACTGCCTTCGGCCCAGGTCATGATCCTGGAGTCCCGGGATCGAGTCCCGCATCGGGCTCCCTGCTCAGCAGGGAGTCTGCTTCTCCTGCTGACATCTCTCCTCTCATGCTCTCTCTCTCTCCCTCTCTCACTCTCTCTCTCTCAAATAAAAAAAAAAAATAAAAAAAAAAAGATTATTAATAAATGCACCAGTGAAGTACTTACTGTTAACTTTTGTAGGCAGAAAACAAGTGAAAATGCATAATGGAGTAGAAATCAGGAGATTATAAGTGGCAATATAATGGTTTTCTGGGGGAGTTTTATTCTGTGAGAATGGGCATGAAACTTTGAAATAAGTGAAATCAGATTGAAGGTTGGCTTTTGTATTCTGTTTCTTCAGTGTGTCATGTGTTTGGGGGTGGTGAGGGCACTGAAGTTGAATGTGCTTTTAAACAAAGGGGGAAAAAAGAGTATTTGGTTTTGAGCCCCAGAAGGAATTTTGAGGAACTGTAGTATTGCCGGAAAAGCAAAAATTAAAGTAATAAAACTTTGGAGGAAATGGGTCCTAAAAAGGATAAAACCAAAAAATATAAAGAAATAGTGTTTAATACAGGCATCAGTTCTTTGTCCAGTGAGTATCAAACACATGAAAATGGGCTTAGCAAGAATTTAAGGCTAGAAATTCAGAAAGCTTTGTTGGATATTCCATGTAAAGAGAATACAGATATTTTCTTTCAATATTTATTCTCATCCTCATGGAATAAACATAGACCTATAAGTGAACTATTCGTTTTTTGTTTTTTTCTTAAATCTTACATTTTCCTTTGTGTGTTGGAATAATTAGGGAAAACAGCTCAAATGCAGTCTTAGAGATAAACCAAAATGTTGCCAGCATTTGTTTTATTTCAATTTGTGCTGGGTTGGTTTTTTTTTTCCTAATTTTTAAAAATTATACATTAAAATCATATTATATATACAGTAGGTTGCTTTTTTCACTTAATATTGTGTATAGATACATGATTTTAAAATGTTTTTATTTTTCTCTTCATTTTTCTAGATCTAAAAGAACTCAAGCAGAGACCTTGAAACTAAAGCGGATTCAAAAGGAGTTACAGGCTCTAGATGACATGGTGTCAGCTGACATCGGAATCCTCAGAAACCGGATCGATCAGGCCAGCCTCGAGTATTCCAGTGCGCGGTGAGTTGAGAGAACTCTGACCCGGCAGTCAGAGCAAAGTAATGTTTATTGCCAGCAGAGCCAGGAGCTCTCAGGTATGTAGTCATGAAGCCTCAGAACAGTACCATTCGGTGCTCTCTTCCTGGATTGTACTAAATGCAGCGTCTCTTCTTCTTGAAGTCTTCCTTAAGTTTGCCCCACCCTAGTTCATATTCCTGTTAGAGCATTTCTTGCATTATTCATTTACATTTTAGTCTTTCTTGCTCAACCATCAGCTATGTAATGTTTGGGACTCTAAGTGTCTAAATGACTTGTCCCCAAATTCTGTTGTTCTAACACCAACTCTGTACTCTTTCTATTAAGAAATTTTGGTTATCTGAGATGGTCCTTAGAGATTAGCCTAATTCTCATTTCAGTTTTCATCAAAGAAAGAAAATCTAGCTTTTTTTTTAAAAAAAGCCTACGAGTATTTTAAAGAAACTAGCACTCTGTCTTGAAAGCTTGAAGATTTTCCTCTTTTTGTTTTTCTTTTCAGTTGTATTCTGATACAGTAGTTTGCTATCATGTGTTTTCTTGGTTTCAACCATTGGCATTTTTTCGTGAAAAATTCATCATGGAGAATTTTTAAAATGAACTAACACATGTAAAGGATTACATGAACTTTGCAAGTAGATAAAAGGGCAAAAAATTAGGTCCAATTTCAGGGTTTTCAGTCCTTTCAGCATTGCTTTAATCATCCTGAATTGTCTTTTTTCACAAGGGAATGCCATGTTAATACATCTCTCTCTGTAGCACTAGAAATCAATCAGAATGCCTCATTAGTCCAGGGTAAACCACAGCATCAGAATGTTTATTTAATAGTTTAATAAAGCAGAAATGCTTGATTGTGGTTTTTAACTCAGGGTTTATTAAGAAAGGTTTGTGATGTCCTTGTGATTTTCGTAATTGTTGTTTGACCATATGTTATTAGGCTTAATGGGTTGCCTTTATTAATTAACTGCTTAACTTAATGTCATCAGTAGCTGATAACTGGAGGTTCCAGATTTCTATTAATAAGGTCATTAAGGAGGTAACCAAGATTTTATTAAGATAAAACTAATCCTGGATTTTCAGTATATTTTATTCTCTGTAACTTAAGTTTACCAGAGGAACATTCTTAGGCCTTTGTAGCCCTTTATATGAATAATTCAGATTATTATGGATACCTTTACAGAAAATCATGTCATCATATTTTAATTCTGTGGTAGAGGAGGCTAGAGAAGGGTACGTTTGTTTACTGAACATAATATAAGAAATGTCAGTTTTAGTCTTCAGAAAACACAAAGAAGGTTGGATTACTGGTTAAAGAAGAAAATATCCCGTAATATATAAATGTGTTTAATGAAATTTTAGTAAGTTTTTATATAGTAAAAAATTTTAGATAAAATTTTACGTCTTTTAACAAAGATGGCAATTTCTTGTGGTACAGGTATTGACGTAGTTGTATGTGAATATCCATATTGTATGTGTGAGGCTGTTTTTAGAAAGCTAAGGTGTTGAGAGAAATCAAAGAGAAGCCATAGACAATTGTGATTAGGACCAGTGTTGTATCTGGTTCACTCATAATATTAAAACATTTTCTAAATTTACATCTGTGGTTATTGAGAAATTAGAGGTTGGTGATACAGTCTTGTGGTTTAGATTTCTACTGGTAGCTAATCCCCAGGGCAGCCAGTTTCTATTGGAGATCTTGTGTTTTTTTCTTTTTAAATAAAAATATTATTATATTTTTTTAGTACAGTGCAATGTCCACAAAAGGTTCTTAGATAATGAATAGTCCAGACTTTGTTTTAAAATTAGTTTCTGTAGGGCATTATTAGAATAGATCCCTTTAAGGAGACCAACACTTTGAGTGAAGCAAATTGAGAAAATTATTGCTTCTGTTCCCATCTGTGATTACCAGGCTGCCATATGCTGCATTAGACCAGCTTGTGAAACAGAGTGACTGTGTGTAGAACATTTCCTTGACCCTTCGTGGACCAGGAAGTATTATCATCGATGTTTGCTATCTATGTTTAATAGATACTGCCATTAACATATACACATGCACGTGCATACACATACACACACATATACATAATTGTTTTATGTATAATTTATAGAAGTAAAAATAATAGGGATTGTGGAAAACAGCTCTATTAACAATTTTAATAAGAATGTAAGCATAGCAGACCTCTTTGTGTCAAGTAACGTTTGACTCCCAACATCATGAAAAGCTGGAAGAATGCAGTTACTTCCTTTCTCAACACAAGTCGGTCTAAGTACTTAAAATACTGTGTGCTCGAGTTCTTTCTTTTGGAATTATTAACTCCAAGAGAATAGGATTTCCTTTTTATCCTCAGAAATACGTTTTTTGTTCATTGACTCTGGGCTTGAGAAAGTTCATCTAGGACATGTCTTTCTGAAGTCTCGAACTCTTGAGATTTCACCATGGGATCGGTTTCACCATCTAGAACCTAGACTGCTGTTTTGGCCTTGATATTAGGTTCCGAGGGCTGCTGTAACAAGTTACCACAAACCGGGTGATTTAAAACAAAAGAAATTTATTCTCTCCTATTTCTGGAAGCCAGAAGTTTGAAATCAGGGCGTTGGCAGGGTCAGTCTTCTTCAGAGACTTCGGGGCAGAATCCATTCCTTGCCTCTCCCAGTCCATGGGGGCTGCAGGTACTCCTTGGCTTGTGGCTGCACCGAGTTCTGTGCTTCTGTAGTCACATTGCTTCCTCCTCTTCCCTCTCAAAACTTCCTCTGCCTCTTAAAAGGATGCATGTGATTGTCTTTAGGGTGCAACTGGATGATTCAGAATAAACTCCTTTCAGAATCTTTAACTTAATCACATCCTTTACCATGTGAGGTAATGTTCACAGATTCTGGGGATTAGGAAGTGAGTATCTGTGGGTGGCCATGTTTTTAAACCTTCCACAGCATTTGTCTTTTGATTTGTCTGATAGCTGCGAAATGTCTTCAGCTCTCAATTTTCTCCACTTTGTCACTGTGGGCAGAAAATGAAAAATACTAATTGTGAAGTGTGTTTAGTGAAAGCTGAAAATAGGTTACAGATACGGTGTTTCTAGTCTTCTTTTTTTTTTTTAAGATCTTTTTGAAAGATGATGTAATACTTTGAACAAAACAATAAGAAAACTAAACCGGGGGCATCATCCTTTAGGTCATTCCATCATTCTCTGTTTTCTTATTAATGTTTTTCTGCATAAATGGGAATAATTGATGAGTAATAAGGAAATAATTCCCAGGGTGATAAAATGGCAAAATATTTCAAGATATAGGAACAATATATCCTATCTCAACAGTCCTACAGTGTATCTCAGATGTATAAAAGGATTCAATGGGCCCATATAGTAATTGCAAAATGTAGTTTTATTCTATCCTTTCTTAGTATAAGAACCTTTATATGTTGATCCTTACAAATAGAACTGCTTGGAAAAGAAATGAGAAAACTAAAAGTGGATCAATGGAACCAAACAGCATGCCAAGGGTTAATGATTGAGTTCTTAAAAAATATCAGGATACCAAAACCAAGAGACAGATTCTAGAATCCTTTAAATCACATTCATTAAATCACTCGATGTCCCTTTAAAATAACAAAAACAATTCTGTAATTACATTTCCAGTTCAATTTATTTTACTGCATTACGTATAATGCTCTTACTATTCTGTTCCAAAATGTCATCATACTCTGAGTTGGTATTATCCACCCGACCCTCGGCTTGCAGTGCAGTTTGTGAAATTAATCAATATTTCAAACATCAATCACTCTGTGCACGAATATATATGCATGTTTCTGGCCAGAAAAACTTTAAGTAAATAAACAAAATGCAAAATCTTCAGTGATTTATCCAGGGTGAAAGATCAATGGAAACCTAGGGACCTGTTTGCAAATTTAATTTCAATTCAGCATTCATGAGCCCAGTCAGTAAATCTTTACTAGCTGACTCTGGCTGGCTGAGGGAGACCCCAGACCACAGAAAGGAGGTTTGAGTTGGGGGAAGGGCAAAGTATTCATATACCTGTGGGGATGTTGTCAGAGCTCTGAAGCTGGATGCAAGAACATTCATAAACAGGACGTGTTCCTGAGTTTGGAAATGAGGGATTCACATGTCCAACAAGGCTCCTTTGGAACAATTCTTTTATCATAGAGGGTAATTGAAAAACAGCTAGTTTTCTCATTCTTAGAGTTACTAGGTGACGGTTTAAAAAAAAAAATAAGAATGGTAAATGAACATTATGTAAATAACAGTTTTCAAGTATAAACACTGAGTCCTGAAACTTTGCCTAATTTTAGCTTGAGATACACTACGTGTTTAGTGATAACTGCTTTTGGATTCTGGTGCTCCGAAGAAGTTCTGTTTTTTGAGTGCCTACCAGACACTGGGTGAGACACTTTCCCCGTTTATACCGCTTAATCTTAACGCTCCTATGAAGTAATAATATCATTGCCATTTTACAAATAAACCAAAACTCACATGAACTTACTACCAACGATCGCTGTACTAGAATTTTCAGACGTTGCACGTATATTCTCCAGCCTCTTCCTTAGGAGCTAGGTGTGTTTTATACTCATGGCGCTGACCCTGGGCCACACCTGATTAAAACAAGGATGGGCCACTGACTCCAGAACATTCAGTCCAGAAGCTAAATAGGAGTTGGTGGCCTGGCTGATGCTCGGAGCTCTGTTCAAACTGATGCGCCAGGCTCAGCCAGCCTGGTTCCCTCCCTCCCCCGGCCTCCCCGCAGCGGAACTGGAGCACCGAGAAACCGAGTGGAGCACATATGATGCAGAGCCACAGCTGGTGGCCATATTGGGCTGGGAGTACGATTGGAAAGCCAAAATGAGAGAAACTGTGGTTTCTGAGCATTAAAGAGAATAGTTTCTGGTTCTGATGACATGCTCGTGAGATTGCCTCTTGTATCCTACAATAAAACCCACTTTTCACCTGGGCTAGTTTGACTGGATATCTGTTCTTCACATCCAAAAAAGGCCTTGACCAAAACAGGTACCTACACAGTAAATGGCAAAGGCAGGATTTGAACCGTAGCTTTTCTAAAAATCGGAGCCTTTCATTTTTTTCACTATATTCTTCTTCAAGACAGAGAATCTTGCGTTAGGAGGTAAAACTGTTTCTGTTCTGCTGTAACTGTGGTGCCAGAAAGTACTTACTACATTGAGTTGATGTGGGCAGTCATAGCAGGCACGGCGCCGTGACCTTCACAACTGTTCGTGGTTATGAAACTGAACAATTAGTTGATAAATGTGGGCCAGTCTCTTTTCCTGGCCAAAAAAAAAGAAAGAAAGAAAAGGTAAAAGACAGTGAACTGACGTACGATAGTTTTTCTTGTTTCTAATACAAAGGAAAAGAAGAGACGTTACAGGGTGACTTCCCCAGTAGAATTACCTTACTTCTAAGATTGGTGTTGCCTATCTTTGGAATGAATCTATATTCATTCCAAAGATATATATATGTGTGTATATATGTGTATATATGTAAATAGAAAAAATGCGCTAAACAAAGCAAAAGTCTAACAGTAGTCTGTTGTTGCAAAATTGAGAGGGAACAACTTAACCCAGGGATTCTCAACTGGGGGCAGTTTTTGCCCCTGAGGAGATTTTTGGTAGCATCGGAGACCTTTTTGGTTATTACAAATATCGGGTGCTACCAGCGGAGCGGGAGAAAGCCCATGATGCTGCTGTGCATCCTACAATGTCCAGGACTGCTCCCTAGAACAGAGAATGATACGTCCAAGTGGTCAATAGTGCCAGCATTGAGAAACCCATCCTAAACCTATCCTGACATGTTTCTGTTCTTCTTGATCCTTGCTTCCTGCCTCACCTAGTATCATTTACATTCACCGTGCAACCACTGTCCATATCCTTCTCTACCAAAATTCTTCTTCCTTTTCTTATCTGTTAAGAGATACAGATTTTCTTCTCTTACTTTGTTTGGCCTCTCACACATTTTGACCAGTTGTGTGCTGGAGCTAGGTTCCACTGTGTATCTCTTTCCAGTTCTGCAATCAGTGATGTCACATTAACAGCCTGAAATTGGCCACGGTGGTGCTAGTTATAATACAGAAATTGAGAAACACTACAAATCAGGGCTCTCCCTGACCAGAGCTAGCTCACCACTGAATTAACCTCTCAGCCTGCTTTCATCCAAGCCCGGCTTCGGGAAGAGGAAATGAATGCGGAAGAATGCCGTTACATTAGGAGGGTCCAAATGTGGATGTTGTAAAAGTTTCAGCATCACCAGCCTGGTTTGTCTGACATGTAGGACAAGTGTGCATACAATTTGAGTATCCATATCTGCATTATATTTCTTTATTTTTCCCCAATTCTGGAGTTTAATTATTGTTTCTAGGCCCTCCTTTGAATATCTTCTTAAGTGGAAAACCAACGGACCGATCTTTGTACCTGTCCCTACAGGAAGCGCTATGACAGGGCGGAAGCCGAGTATGTTGCGGCGAAGCTAGAGCTACAGCGCAAGACTGAGACTAAAGAGCGACTCACCGAGCACCTCTGTACGATCATACAGCAGAACGAGCTCCGCAAGGCCAAGAAGTTGGAAGAGTTGATGCAGCAGCTGGATGTACAGGCTGACGAGGAGACGCTGGAGCTCGAGGTGGAGGTGGAGAGATTGCTACACGAACAAGAAACCGGAGCAGGGAAACAGGTGCTTCACTTGGAGAGGCCGTTTCAGCCTTCTGGGGAGAGTGTGACAGTAGGATTTGCTGAAGAGAGCAGAAATCATCAAGAACACGCCACTTCCTTAAAGATAGATGAACAGTGTGAGAATCCCAGCAGCATTCCCCTTCAAAATCCAGGCCAAAATCAAGAAACTAAAACTCCTGTAAAGGCCATTTCAGCTGCTCTGACCACATGAAGTGCCGCATTTGTTCACGCAGCTAGTACAGGGTTCAGTAGCGCGCTTCTGCTGGAGAGCACGCCATGAGCTCGGACAAGTGCGTCTTTAAAACGGTGTTAATTTTTGAATCCCTGGTTAGTTTTAGTAGCACATATTTGACATTCTAAACCCTCACATGATGATAATTTTATACGGAGGCGCACAGTTCACCTTGATCCAGGGCCAGTTCCCTCGGTGTACCCTGATAACTGGGGGAAAACAGACGACCTAAAAAGACAGAAGAAAAACTACATGGTTAAGAGTGTTGTTGGACCAGGTAAATATGGAAAAGTAAAAGGGAAAATAATACTCAACACCTCACCGAACTCATTTGACTTCTCCTAGGAGAGGTGTTGATGACGAGAGTCCTATTTTGTGTAGTCCGTAAAGAGACACCAAAATTAACATGTGAAAAAGAGGCAGAAGGAGACAAAAACAAACAAATGTTGCATGTTGAGTTGCTTATTGGATCATAACTAGAGCTGCAAAACACAACTTGGGAGATGCAGTTTATGAAAGATGCTTAAGTAATGTTATTTTGTCTTCAATTTGCCTTCTAAATGGCTTTAATTCACACCCTAAGTTTGGATTACTTGATACATACACACACAAATATAACACTAATACATGTAACTTTACTGTTAATACATGTCTTTAATCAGCACATCGATTAAATCTAGACAGCGAAAACATTTCTACAGCAAGGGTGAAAATAATACAGGAAACCTATCAAAAAAATGGATACACTTTCTAAAGTTATTGGTAAATATGTGTTAGATGTAAATTATAAAACATTTAAATTGTTAAAGTGATTTTCTTAATGTTTTAATAGTTTGTTAATGTCATTATACAGTGTTGTGCTCTATGTGAATGTGTAAATAAATACTGTTGGTTTGTCACAGAATCTGAATTCAGATTAAATCGTGATCTAGATCTACTTATCAAAAATTCCAAAAAATACAAATACTACATTTTAAGTCTTGAAAAAAGAACTGTTATAAAAGAGAGTAAGGACAGGGGCACCTGGGTGGCTCAGTGGGTTAAGCCTCTGCCTTCGGCTCAGGTCATGATCCCAGGGTCCTGGGATCGAGCCCCGCATCAGGCTCTCTGCTCCACAGGGAGCCTGCTTCCTCCTCTCTCCCTGCCTGCCTCTCTGCCTACTTGTGATTTCTCTCTGTCAAATAAATAAAATATTAAAAAAAAAAAGAGAGAGTAAGGACAAATGTAATAATTGTATTTATAGTAATGCTGAAAAAGTTGGGGACATTCTATTTTTAAATGAGTTTGTTTGAGGGTATCCTAGCAGTGTGGATGAGCTGTGTATTTTTATATTATGTAATTTGAGTTAAAATTATAGCTTTCCATTACTGACTTATCTAAACAGAGGCATTTATATAGATAGTTGTGTTTTTATTTATGAATGATAGTCATAAAAATTGAAAGCATCATTGTCCAATATACTCTTATTTTTCTAAGTAATAAACGAATCTGATACATCTATAATGTGGTCTTTTGTTCACTCTTAAAAAAGCCTCAAGCACTTTAGTACGTGTTCTTACACGCTCCGTGGTGGTCACGCACCTGTGTCTCCCTGTGGTAGATGGAGTCATCTGCTTTTGTGTGAGCCTCTGGTAAGGGAAATTCATCAGTGAATGCGGTTCGAAGATCAGCTACATACAGGGATCTACAATCTACTTCTCAGAGTATTTATAAGGTAGATGGAGAAAGGAGAACCATGAAATAAAGGAATTAGAAGCGACCTCAGAGATCATCTGATTTTGCCATCTTACCTTACAGAGGAGGGATTTGAGAGCCGGAGATTTCACGGAGGGCATGTTGGCATAAACGTAAAGTGCTGGTAACGTCGCTGGTCTAAAACTCTTGGTCTATCTCTTAAACACGTATCAGGCCGTAAAGTTCACTGTATCCCTCCACTTGAAATTTTTGTTTTATAACCCATTCAGGGATTGTGTTTGTGCTTGTGAAATGCTCTCAAATGTGTCTATAAATGGTCCGCTGATACCATAATTTTGAAAAACTTGCTTTGCTTGGCTTTCCCAGGGTGGTATCCGAGTGCTCAGGTGATGATATAAGTGACAAAGTTATATTGCATCCGTTTTGCACAAGGCAGCTGTATTCCATGTGTGGGAGGAGTAAGAGCCGATGAAGAAGGGGGAGCTCATTGGTATGAGGCCCATATGCATTGGCTTTGCCTGGGTAGCCCTGATATCTTTTAAAAATCGTAAAACATATTCGAAAGACTTTTGATATATGGATTCATAAATCCACACATAATTGTTACTTTCTGTGAAGGAACTCGTTGGTTCAAAATTACTGCCCTGAGTTTATTGGAGCACTTTGTAGAGCTGTCCCTCTTCGTTGTTAAACTCCTTTTCTCTTGCTTCTACTTCTCAGATCGTTGGAGCATAAGGTTCTCAGGGCTCTTAGTAAGGTGATGTGTAATTTAGGAGTTAAGTACTTAGTGTTCTCTCACTTGTACTGTTTGAAAGATAACCAGTGGCAGTAATATCCACTCATTGTCTTAAAAACCACACTCTGAAGGGTAAACTTGTATTCCTGCATTTAAGGGTTCTGATACCTTGATTCCTACTACTTTCTTAAAGTAGAACCATTTTTATAGGTTTCGGAGAATTTCTTAAAGCACAGTTCTCATTGCATTTAAAAGACAGTGAGTTTTTCATGCTTTTCACCTCTGCATAATTCTGCTGAATTACAGCACTTGCGGGTGGTAAATCTTTGTACTCACTGAGAGCACAGCTGGTTTCCAAGTCAGATGATAGAAATCTCTGATTGGAATTTCTAGAACATACATTATTGCTAGATTGGCGTTTGAATTATAGAGTAAAAACTCAGCTGTAAACATCTCTCATTCTTTGTTTGGATTTAGCAACACAGTACTCTCAAGGAGCTTTATCTAAGTATTCAGCAACTTCCTCTTCTGAACATTGGCACAAAACGGACTCAAGTTTTTCTGACCCAGGCCATTCCCAATGACCTTTATAAATGATGTTTTGGGTTTTGTATTTCTAAGGAGCCAAGTCAGCATTTTAAAAGGCCCTGATAGATATAACTCAGTCTGCCAGACAAGACCTGGGGCCACTCTGGACCAGGGTAATTATACCCCCTCTCCATGTAGATCTGCCCCAGGCCTGACTTGAACTACTCTCTGGAGGGATGAAGCAGGACACTATTCTCCATCTGTCTTTACCTTAATGTCAGCTACTTTTGCAAGCTCCTAATCCCAAACAGCTGTCTTGAAAATGCAACATTATCTCTTTATGCAGTTGATCAAACCACTGTATATAGCTACATACATGGACAGAGCCATGTGAGAGGTGTATGATCTGCCCCTTTTGTCCTTAAGCTTATCATCTACTGAAGGACCAAGATGTACACTCAAAGACTGATACAGAACATGTCTTCTTGATGGGAGGCAAGATAACCAGTTGGAACACAACAACATGGTTGCAACCTCCGGAAGTCCCAAATTTTTAGAACACTTCTAATTTTAAATATTCTGTACACTTTCCCCCCCAAAATCTATGACTGTATCTAGGGCCTGCCCTATCTTTCAGTTTGCCTTCAGCAATAAGGTGCAACACATGCCCAACTAAAACAGCAAAAAGCCTCTGATACACAATGTGTACACATTCTGAGTTCAAAAAAAATTATAGTCACCACCACAGTAAGAGTATTGAGAAAAGGGGAGGTTTTTGCATGATTTAAAAGAGGGGGCCACTGGGGTTCATGAGTGCAAAAAAACCCCCAAGTATTAGAAAAAGGAAGTACATGCCTTTCTGACAGAGGGTTGATGGTGTCCTACATGGAGAGTAGCATAAAGATAAGAGCTCATTACAGTACCTGCAGGTGTTGCCGAATCAAAGAGCAATAATTACTGCCCAAGCCAGAGCAAGGTGGAAATGGAACAAACCCGTGTGAACTCAAGGATAACTCAACATGAATGTGTGTTCTAAGATCACATAGAAGAGAGGTCGTTCCAAGCCAAATGACTCTAGGAGCCTAAAATAGAGCCATAATTAAGCAATAAGACGTGACAGGGAACACATTTCTCAGTGATTATAGCATGCCTCGAGGGATAAGTCACTAGGCCAAAGGTTCATGTGATGAGTGAAGTAATAACCCTGCGATGTATAGCATCACACTGTTGGAGGGAGAAGGAGACGGAAATGAATAATCGGAGTTTGCAGAGTCGTTTCACGAGCTGTTATTCCAGTCGTTGGGCAGTAATACCCCACGCATACAGTGCGCGTAGCCGTCAGTTGCATCCTATACCTGGAAGCTCTGGGTTTACACCAGAGCCTTCACTCATGTTCCGACCCTGCAGACATGTCCATCTGCTTATCTTCTCAACCAAACAAAAACCAAGCCATGAAGATACAGACTTGGAAGCGCCCAGCCACGTAGATGGCATCACAGTCTGGTAGAATTTTCATTGCGGGAACATAGACCTGGCCTTTATAACTGAGAAAGAGCTGAAGCAACCACCCGAAGTCATTTGCAATATTTTGTCTCATTTACCTGCCGTGCATTTCCCTCTGAAACTACCAGTAGACATGGCCCCACCATCACACAGGTCCAGAAACATCGCTGGTCTTCTAGTCTGAGCTTTCCTTAAGTGCTGTGCTGCTGGTGGGAGTCGGGCAGAACTCCAGAGCCAGTGGGCAACTGAACCACAGTGTGTGGTGAGGCAGGCCTTTCACCCGGATGAGAAGCAAGATCCCCACTAAACGGTGGGATGAAAATTTTCCAGACTGACAGATGCCTTGAAAAGCCAACGGAGGCAGTTGTCTGACTTCCAGATCCCTCTCCATGTTTCTGTGGTTCATCACTTCAGAACATCTTTAAAACTCTTCTGAACCAGCCTCAGAGAATGAAAATTTTTGTGGTTCTTCATGTCTCCCATCGCATAGCCTACGGTTGTGCGCTGAACAGATTCCTGGCCAAACAGTGCTTTAACTTAGATAGCCCAGGTGACCAGTGCTCTCACCCGCCCCCAGAACCCGCGCTGAAGGAAAGAAGTGACCGCAGTGCTACCAACGGAACACCTGCATCCCTCCAGAGCTCGTGCGCTGAAACCTGACTGCCATGCCGTAGTGTCAGGAGGTGGGACTTTGGGAAGTGATTAGGTCAGGAGGGTAGAGCCCCCATGAATGGGATTCGTGCCCTTATAAAAGAGACCCCAGAATGTTCCCTTGCTCCTTCCACTGTGTGAGGACACAGCAAGAAAGCAGTCCGCTGTGAACCAGGAAACAGGGTCTCACCGGATACCGAATCTGCCAGCACCTTGATCTTGGACTTTCTAGCCTCCGGACTATGAGAAATCAACTTCTGTTGTTTCTAAGTGGCGCAGTCTGTACTACTCTGTTAGAGCAGCCCGAACAGACTCAGACAACAGTTATGTCTTGGGGAAACTAAGTAGGTTACTTTTCTCGTGTGTCCCCATTTAATACAATAACGTATATTAAAGCAATGTATTTTAGCTTGCATAGTGGAAATCTTAACCCCCCGCTCCCCAAAGGAATTTCAAGCATCAGAGAGCAGATGTGAGAATGGAGGGGGAGTAAGCTGCCTGGAGAGGGCTTGAGGGGATCCTGCGGTCTTACTCCACTCCATGAACTGGGACGTGAGTCCCTGGAGCCTTTATTGCCCATGGCATTTTAATCTCCATTTGAGGAAAATTACCCCAAGCTGTCCTCCCCCGATTTCCTATTGCTAATGCAACATGTAGTTGAAGAAGTGAAACCACATCTGCCATTCTAGCCACATACGTGGCTGCAGAGTAAACCATCCCCTAACTGTCTTCAAACAGCAACCACTTTTTTGCTCATGACTCTATGGATTAATAATTTGGTCTAGGCTGGGCAGTTTTCTGATACTGCTGGGATCTCTCAGGTGGTTACAGTAATTTGGTGGCTTACCCGGGGCTGCAAGGTCTAGGAGAGCCCCACTCACATTCTGGCAGTTGGTGGCCTGTCACCTGGGCCTTTATCTCCAGTTAGTCTCTTATCTGCAAGAGGGCTCGCTTGAGCTTCTATTTATGGAGGTCCCAGGGTTTCAAGATGGCAAGACAAGCGATAGATGGGCTCTACCCTCCCATGTATCACTTCTGCTGCATTCTGCGGATCAAAGGAAGTCATAAGACCAGCCCAGATTCCAGTGGTGGGGGAGTGGACTTCGCATCTTGTTGGGAGGAGTAGGAGACTCACATTGCAAAGGAACAGTCATCTAGGAATGGGAGGACTTGTGGTGGTCGTTTTCTCAAACAATTTACCACAGTCTGCCCCCACTTGCTACGATAATTCACATTTGTTTCCCACACAGAATGTACTGCCTCCTCCCCAAAAGTCTCATCCTGTTACAGTTTCAGGCGTGCAGTCCATGATCTCATCATCTGATCCAGCCCTTATGTGAAGGGAATTCCTCAGCTATAGTGTCTTCGGTGTGGCTCCTCTTCACGTAAAGACCTGTGAGCTAAAACGAAAAGTCACCTGTTCCCACACCTCAGCGTGCAGTGTGAGACAGGACAGGATAGCTTCCACGGACATGCCCTTCTAAAAAGAAGAGGGCCGCGAGGCAGAGAGAAGGCCTTCTGAAATCTAGCCTGGGGTGCATCGTCGCGTCTCCCTCTTCTGAGGAGTGTAATGAAGGGCCTAGTTCTCATCTCGGAATGGCTCCCCAGTTCAGCGTTTTCCACAATTCTCGGCTCTGTACCGGGAGATACCTTTGCTTTTCCGTAAGAAATGACCCATGTTTGCAACTGAGAAACTTATCAGCATGCTTCCTGTCCATAGAAACTAGAGGGTCCAGAGTCCTCTCTTCATTTTGGAAAGTCTTGGTCTCTTTCAGTTCAAACTGGTGGTGGTGATGTCGATTTGACTCTCTTAAAACTTTGTTGGTTCTCTTTGACTTTTAGTGGAGTTAACACATAATTCCAAAGCCATGTTTGCAGTTATTTTTTAATGAAAACCTCTTGATTTTGTGTATGTCGGGGAGATATCACCCAGTGCCTCTACTGTGGACTGAATTGTGTCCTAAAATATGTATGTGGAAACATTAACCTCCACTGTGACTGTATTTGGAGAAAGGGCTTACTTATAATTATGTAAGATTAAATGAGGTCATAAGGGTGAGACCCTGATCCCATAGGATTGTAGTGTCCCCATAAGAGGCAACAGAGAGCTTATACAGGCTCTGTCTCTCTCTCTCTCTCTCTCATTCTGCCTTTCATATGAGGACACAGTATGAAGGTGACCATCTGCAAGCCAGGAGAGAACTCTCACCAGAAACCAAATCCGATGGAAACTTGATCTTGATTGTCCAGCCTCTGGAACTGTGAGAAATACATTTGTGGTATGTTGGCCATCTAGCCTGCGGCATTTTGTTATGGTAGCCCAAGCGAATACCAATTTTGGAAGCAAGCAGTGGGATGCCGCTGTAACAAATTTCATCCCACACCTCCAAAAATCTTAACCTATTCCAGCATCTGAGGTCTGAAGTCCAAAGTCTCATCTACATATCCTCTCACTCAGGTATGGCTTCCATAAAACTAGGCTACTCAAAAGGGTAAATTTCACTCCATATAAATCATGCCTCAAAAACGAGATTTTGAGGGAAAATAGGGACTTCATTATTTTATTTTCTTACCATTCTATGTCAGCAATTTGGACTAGAATCAGATGGGCAGTTCTTTTGCTGTTCTATCCACAGAATCAGTAACAAATAAAATGGTTATTTTAGGAGAATAATTTGAGGGGTAGTTTTTTATGCAGCAGTACATAATTGATACGGCTCAGGAGATTGAATCAGGAGCTCTTGTATGTATATGCACAACCAAATTCAAGCTGGCCATAAAGGAGGCCAGCCACCCTTAGGATGATTAGCAGAAACTCTGCCCCATCTAGGGGGGTATATGCCATATCTAAATGATGCCTGTGTGATCCGATCAGAACATCCATTGGGGGAAGTATTAGTGCAGAGCTCTGTGCTGAGTGCGGAGCCCACTCAGGCCTGGATCTCACGACCCGGAGATCAGGACCTGAGCTGAAACCAAGGGTCAGGGGCTTAACCACCCAGGTACCCCTCAGGATTTGGTTCTTGACTGTTACCTGTCCAGCCTGCCATCCTCTAAGGTCTATATGGTACCACTGGTTCCTCATACTCAACTCTTATAGATTACATCTTCAACATCCGTTAGACTAGACTGTGGGAGACCTCCAGGGCTGGCTTTCTCTCGACGCCTTCTACATGTCTCTGGGGGCCACAGAAAACATTAGGCTTGCCTCCTTTACCACTCTGGGACCACGGAAAACTCTGAAGAACCTATTCCCCTTTTGCTCTAGATGTGCCCGACAGCTTCTTTGGCACAGTGCTGGGTGGAGGGGGGATCTCTCTGACATTTGCCATCTTTTGGATTCTAACCCGGAAAGAAGGCACATGTCTTCTTGTTCTTAGAACCTGAAAACCCCACATTCATGCTAGGGTTCAGCCTGTTGGGAGAGGTGAGAAGACAGTGTAAGAACTGCCTTCAGAGATTCACCAGCATCCAACCCTCTTACTCTGCCTTAGAAGAATAACTTGTCTTCCAGCCAGGGGAATTTTTATTTTACGTGGGCAGGAAAAAATTGGCTCAAATTGATCAAATATTCTTCCAAATCTTTTTTGTCTGAAGCCTGAAGCTCAGCCTTTTAAACTCCAAAGCCAAGAATTTGTCTCTTTTGTTCTCTGGTTCTGCTGTGACAGCCCTCCCTGGAGGCAAGGAGTGACTCATGGTCTAGCTGCCCGGATGGGGGAGGGTCAAGGGTAACAGGAAATCACAGGGAAAAACACATTTGTTAATACATCAAAATATGATCCTGCAACACTAGGATTTCTATTCTCTTTCTTACTCTCTGTTAAGTGGAGAACAAACCCATCCTTCTCCTTTCTTACGAAGCCTTCTGCTTTAGATAGGGTTCGTTGGGATGTGAGTAATAAAAATCAACTCGTTCTTGCCTACCATCTCTCTGCAAATGAAATGCAGGTGCTGGGAGAGGGGGTAGGGAGGACTGGAGGCAGAGACAGAAATGTAATCATGTCTTTTACCAAGGCACCGAAGACCTCAGTTCCTAGCAGGACCTCGCTTGTTCTGATCTCTGCTCGTCCTTGCATGCTGGTTTTGTTCACTCTACACTTCCTGGCCTCTCTGTAGATAGGGTCTAAATTTCAACTCCTGCGGCTATGGTGATACCAGAAACTCTCGCTCTGCTACCTGAATTCCAGTCAAAGGGCTACTGGCCTCAGTGCGGTCAGTGACCCAGCGGCTGTACCTGAGGGAGGACTTGTGGATCATGCACCACCAATGGAGAAGAAGATTCTTGAAAAAGTGGAGGTTGAGCAGTAACTCCTTAGATCTCTAGACGACCACGGCCGGCATGGAGACGATTTCACCCTCGTTAACCTGTGTCGGCCGTTCTCCTGTCGCGTAACTCTTACCATACTGCTTAGTGTATAGCTATTTATGGGTATGTCTGTCTCTTCTAGAGATCACCAGCAACCTGTGGGCAAGACCTTAATTTCCCTTCCCCACAAAGGCAAACGGAGTGCCCTGCACATCACAGGCACTCCGTTTGCACAGGCACAGGCGCTTTGAAAGATCGAATGAATCAGTGAATGGGAAAGAGGGAAAGTTAATTAAATCAATAAGGCCCCCCCAAATCAATGGATACTTCAAGAGAGAATAATAGGGCATTTATATGGTAGGTAAAATTTTGAAAATATAGCTAGATAACCTCTATTACGGGCTGCAACTTTCTTCAGGCAGGGAAAGAGTTAAGCAGTTTTGCACTGTGTTCATGGACTTCTGACATGATATAAAACACTACAATTTTGGCTTTTCCATTTTAGCTGACATAGTTTAAGTTGATGAATATTTTGATTTGTGCCAGTCTCAGGCAGTTTTAAACGCTATCCCTGCAGGAGTCAAGAAGTCCAGTCATAATCATAACAATATGCTTGTCAGTCAAAAGCACCGGAAGATTGTTTAGGTGCAAAGAAAGCGTTTTCCCCTGAAAGGAAACAGGGCAATTGAAATCACCTACTTTTCAAGGCATTGAAGTCAAAACTGTTACCAGCTTCATGGTGTGAAAATCCAGGTCTCGGCACCCCCTTGGTCAGACTCCAGTATGTCCTGGGGCTCTCCAGCCAAAAAAACAAGTTACAGTCCAAAGTTCAGCAGAAATTAGACTAAAGAGAAAGCACAGCGATCAAGCTTGATTTCCCCATCATTATTTGCAGGTCACCATTTCAGCAGGGAATGTATAATGAGTTCCCTTCCATCCTTGCAGTCAGCGCACCTTGGAATAGATTTGCAGAGCCAACTAAACCGGAGAATTCATGCAATTACACAAGGTCTAGGCAGAAGAAAGTGGTTTTTTTTCCCCCTGAACAGACCGAGCAAATAATACTTGATAGAATTGACCTAAAGGTTATACCATAGGAACTGTTTGCATTATAGCAGGCAAAATTAAAACATTCACATAAAATTGAGTTCATTAGGAAATGGGGAAAAGCCAGAAACTGGTGTGGGAGAAAGAAAGAAGAAATGAACAGCCCAGAGAAATGGATTTCAAAGTTGGAGAAAGCCCAGAATTATTCAGACCTTTGGGTATGTTGGTGTCAGGACCTTCTTTTTTCAGTGTTAATGCGACCTTAGCAATTGCAGCTGCTCACCAAATTTGCTCAGCAGCACTGCCCCAGCCGAGAATTAAGACACAAACCTGGTACGCCCCTTCTAAGTTTATTGCATTAATAGCCGCTTTGCCATGGAAATGAACTGGTTAAATAAAAAGCTACTATAATAGAAAGAACACCTTTCACCCCCAAAGAATTCCATATACCCCATGCTGATATCAAAAGAACCTCCTCTTGGGAAAGAGCAATGTGGAAAGCAGAGGGAACAAAAATCTGGTGTTCGGAGCCCGCTGGGAGCTTCAGACAAATATGAAACAATGACTTCATGGAGCAGATAAATTTTTCACATTCTTCAATCGGTTTTATTGGCTAAATGCTCATGTATCCAGTTGTATGCACACCAAGCCGGCCCCAAGAAGAATCTGAGCGGGTATTTAAAAATAACATCCAGGGTGGAAATGTAATAATATGCTAGCCTTTCTGTCCAGCCGTTTTCCAGTGTTTCTAGAAGTGGGTCATTCTTGAAGTCACCTAAAACCATGTCCTCTCTCTTACTGACAAGGGAATGGTAACTTTGCAAAGGTGAAACAATTTTCAGCAATCATAGAGCCGGGGAATGCATACTCTCACGATATCTAGGTCCAACCTCCACATTCCCCAGTGGCCTAAGACGCAGCACCAACTCGCAGGTCACAGTGTGTCCTGGCTCTGGCTCTGGCTCCCAGTTCTGTCTTCTAAGAGTCTTCATTTAAGCCACTTTCACTTTGTCCCTGATTGGCCACGCCCCTACGTGCCTCTGAGCCTTCCTGTACTGTTTCCCCTTCTTCTCCGTCTAAGCTCTGTCTTTCTGTCCTTTAGACTGGGTGCCTCCATGAGACTCTCATGGGCTGCGCTAGCCTTTGCCAGATTGCTCTCATCTGGATTCCTCTCAGCTGATGCTCAGCCTAGGCTACCTTGCTTGTGAGATCACTCATGATTTCATTGGTCCCTGAAGGCCATGGAGGATAATAGAAAATAGAGAAGCTGGAATCAGACTTGGTTGGAGATTGAGGCTCTGTCCCTAACTGTAGTAATTTAACCTCTCTGAAGTTTCATTTTCTCATGCGTAAACTAGAAATCATCATACCCAGCTCAGAGAGTTCTTGGTAATATCAAATAAAGTCATGTATCCAAAACCCCTAATCCTTTACTCTGTAAAGTAAGTCAGAGTTTTGTCTCTTGTACCCTGCTTTATCTTTGACACCTAGAAGAGTTCCTAGCACAGAGTAGGTGCTCAATTAATGCTTATTAACTCAATTAATTGCTAAGCAAATGCTAAATTAATTTATCATAAGCATTAAGCTTAATTAATGCTTATGAATATTCAGTGTATAGTAAACATTGACTTTCTTCTGTTTTGTTTCCACTATCTGTAATTTTTGGAGGATGGGGCTATGCATATATCTTCTGGTATACTCACTGCGAGGAGCTTTGATGCATGTTTTCTCCTAGTCATTGGCCTCCCTGTACACTAGATAACTCTCAATGGCACCTGAAGATCCATTTGTCATGATGGTGAGCCCATTTGTCCCTGAACTTCAACGCTACTCCCCACAGATGGATGTGATAGCAGAGTAAAAAAAAAAATCATCATCATCGTCATCTTAGGAAAAAACAAGGGAGCTAAGAAGACAAATGAAAAATATGTACATTTATTAACCTTTTTCACCGGCCCAGTGTGCTGAGATTCATGCCATAAAACTAAAAAATAAAAGTCTAACTGCTAATAATAAAGGTATTAAAGAAGGAAAGGAGGATGTAAGGGAAGGAAGGGGGGAGGGAGGAATGGAGGAAGAAAAGAAGATGGAGAGAAAAAAAAAGAAAAATAGAAGAAGGAAAAAAAAAAAGCTGTGAACATACCGCTGTTGCCTCAAGGCTGCGTGTTTTATGTTTGTTCCCAGGCCTCTCGTGATCGTTCTGGCTCAGGCTGGGAACAACCTCAGAGGAGTTCTAAAATCCCAAAAGGATAGTGGTATTTAAAGTCCAGAAATCTCATAACAGAGTCTCTTCTTCAGAGATCATGCCAAACCACTGTACATTGGCCTCTTCTATCAGAATGAGAAACTAGGTCTGAGATCCTAGAAGATCCCTTCTTGACTGTAGCCCAGGGACCTCTCCATAATTTTTTTAATCAACTTGGACTCTGATGTACACAGAGAGACAGTTTGGAGCAGTTGGGACAGGCTTTCCCTTGGCATAATGGAAACCACATGCGTCATTATGGATTTCTAATGCTCCATTGAGTTGGGTACATGTTGCTTTGAAGAAAAGGAAGCCATTTCCAACCACATTTCTCCTGATTTATGCACAAGCCCCAGAAGGTCCAGACAGGTTGGAAATGATTTGGTAACTGGAGAAGTGACCGGGTGAGAAAGTATACTTTGTAAAAGACGAGGGACTTGACTCTCACTTTAAACCCTTGCCTTGGGCAGTGTGTGCACTGCGGAGCTTACCTCATGTCCTTGGTTTGCATCAGATCGAGGGCGAAAGGCTGCACAGCTCGATGAGTTAGGACCAGATTGCTTTGTTTCTACGTAGGCCAAACATAAATCAGTCCACAAGGCACCTGTAATGACAGGCCGTGATTCACTCTCCGCCCATTCTTGGTTCTCTTCTTCTTTTTTTTAGATTTATTTACTTATTGGACAGACAGAGATCACAAGCAGGCAGAGAGGCAGGCAGAGAGAGAGGGGAGGAAGCGGCCTCTTGCTGAGCAGAGAGCCCGACGTGGGGCTCAATCCCAGGACCCTGGGATCATGACCTGAGCCGAAGGCAGAGGCTTAACCCACTGAGCCACCCAGGCGCCCCTCTTGTTTCTCTTCTATTCACATGTTTTCCTAACCAGAAAAGTAGAAAGCAATGAGGATTTTAAAAAAAACAGAAGTGTTATAGTCAGCCTCCAGAGAGACTAGAGGAGTCCAGAATGGCACAAACCCAGAGCACTGGACACAGGTGACTACATAGATCTTAGCAAGGAAGCTGGGGTCAGACAGAATCTGATGGTAGATGCTGGAGAGGTTTACATCAAGCCGCGAGAAATGAAGTCCTGGATTCCAGCAGTGTCTCAGAGCCGGCATCAGCTGTCGCCTGACAGCTAGAGCTCCACTCTCCTGCCGTGGGCAGGTGGTCTCCGAGACCACACGCATGTGCCTCATCTTCTCCTTCTCTTACTCTTCGACCTGTAAGCCTTCCGGTCCAGGAGAGTCGGTCACCCATCTTTTCAGGTCACTCTTGTTTATCCGTGGGAAATCTTGAGGGTTGTTTCCTTATTACACCTTGGGTTTTGCCCTTAGTACATTTCTTCATGATTGTGTTACTCTTTATAGCTATCTCATGAAAAGTGGTCTTACCTTTGAGCCCCTGCTGTATTTCCATTAGCAAATGCCTTTCTTCAAGTCCCATCAGAGGTGGAAAAATGACACAGAAAAAGATAGCAGGGTAATTTTGCCCTTTTGCAAATTTTATAAACCAGTCAAGTAGGCTTGAGACTTTCTGCCCACCAAATCCAGCAGTCTTGGAAAACAAAACAAACAAACAAACAAACAAAAAAACAAAACAAAACAAAAAACCCCACAAAACTGTATATGCCACTGTTTCCAGTCTTTTATCTATTTTTAAAACCTTATTCAAATCACTCGTTCTTATGATACCCTATGCCATTTGTAAAATTTGTCACTGATCGTGGGTGAGTCATTGTTTCAGTTGACATTTGTTCTTCTACTAGTCCATATCCGCCATTGCTCTGCGTAGTTACTAGGATCTGATGCAAAACAATTATTCTGTTTGTAAGCAACGAGTGACCAAGGTGCGGCTAAGTGCTTGCTATTTCTTGGGTTCTCCTGGGCCTCACCACCAGTCAGGAGACAGGTTACGGTTTCATCTTCAAGGAGTTAATTTAGTTTGCATTAGGCATTTTATATAGTGCATCAAAGTTTTGCATGTACTTTAGTAAATAAATGGCAGGCTTCGGTTTGCCAAACTCTTGAGTGGAAATATTCCACAAATGTCTGTTTGTTTAAAATGATCACATTTTAAATCAAACTTACATGAACAAGGTATTCAAGTGCTGCATCTAGCAACGCGATGGTCTTTTATCACTAATCTCCTCTAATAAGGACGATAAGCCCCATTTTAAGATAAAGAATGGAGGTTCGGAAAAAGAACGGAGCCGAGACCATACGGTTCTGGTTAGCGGGCTCCGGATTTAACTCATGCCGTCGCCATTACTGCCTCAGTAGGTGCTATGAGAATCAAATAACATCTTATAGCTATCTAGGACGTCAGAGTTCCCAGTCTCGCTGGATATTTCCTCAGGACCAGCTAAGATTGACAAGGCCATTGCCATTACTATTACGTCGACTTTATAGCTGAAGAAGTAGAGGAGCAAAAGGTGAAGGAATTTATCAAAGATTCCATCTCTTGATCCCTAACACAGTGCTCCTTTCCAAGTCCATCCTGCTGTCTTCCGAGACTTCCTTCTTGGCGCTACCCTTGCCTCCCCTGTGCTGTTTGTTAGCTTGCAGTAGAGGACGAAGCTGGGGATAATCACATCGAGGATGAGGAAGAGAATGTCCTGTTACACACACAAAAAAGCTGTGTGTGTTTTTTTTCTCTGAAAACTTATGTGATTGCTCCCATTTGTATGGTTATACCTGTGGTCTCTTAACTTGTTCGATTAACTGGAATACACTCTTCAGGGTAAAAGAATAAAAAGGAGTAAATGTTAGGTCTCAAAATTATGTGCTTCATACAGCGTAGTGTACAGCTAAGAGTAAAACCTGTCTAGATTTTTCACAATAGGAGATGGCTTCAAGAGCTTTAATCTACTACACTGATGTGCTTTCATAAATTTCATTCCTTGATCATACCTTTCTTGAATATCTACCATATGTCAGGTGCTAGGATACTAGAAATCCATCAGTGAAAATCAACCAAAATTGGATTCCTGGGTTGAATAAAAAAGGTATAGTGACGGGGGTGAGGGGATGTATGAGAGGAGAGACAGTAATGAACAACAATGGATGATATCCGTTTGTTACTTCTGTGTATACATAACCACGTATGTACAAACCTAGCCCGGTTGAATATATGCTAGAATAAAGCAGCGATAATAGATCTACTGAAAACAAGATTTTGAACCTGAAGTCTTGTGCTGTGTGTAGTATTTCTGACATTTTATTTGTTGGATTCGTTATTTTTATTTTAAAAGTAAAACAACAGCGATCCCTCTAACTACTCAAAGAAAGAGTTGGGAGGAAAAGAAAATCGTAAGGTTCCAGAAGAGGAATTAGAGGAGCACAGCCGCTGTGGGCTCTCGTGTGGACTCTCTGGACTGGGTTGGGGCACACGGCTGTGGCTGCCATTGTGTCATACGCATCCCCTTGCTGCGCAGACACTTAGTGCTGGTCCACGGTGGGCCCCTCGGTTGTTGCGGGATTAAAAAATTATGACATAGGTCACTTAAGATTTAAGGGAAGAAGTCGTTTGTTCTGTTCTCAGTCTTACTGAGCTGTCCTGTTGTCGCTCTTCCCTGAAGTCACTGTCTTCTCGAGCTTCTAGTTACTAACAATTTCTCAAGCACAGTTTGAGAGTGTCTGGAGGCTGCCTTTCTTATAAGTGGCGAGGTTCTGCTAAGGAGCCCTTCCCCCAGAACACGTTTTTTCAAGTGTGCAGTTTTCCGTCTCACCTTCCCCTGAGCTATTGTCTGAGAGGCATTTAGCTTTGAGTATATAATCGGAAAGTCCTGTTTAAGAAAGTTTGATGTTGGTGTTGCATGATCATTTCTAATAGAAGTGGAACATCTTGTGGGTTGCTGACTGGACTTAGGATGTAGGAAAACAGGTAATAAAGCCGAGCCAATCGTGATACATCCCATTCGTAAACGGTCTTCACGGTTGTCACTCTTGCCCTACACAAATATGGCAAGGGTATACAGCACATACGTGTCACAGTGGCTAGCTCGTGTAGAATGCCATTCGTCATCTTAACCAAACAACTGCATTGTAAAAGTTGGATTTGGTCCAACTTGTATGGAAGAACCTTTAGCCCTTTCCTCAATTATCCCCTTTCCCAAATCCCAAAGAGTTCTAAAACATCTGAGAGGAGTTTCCCAAGTTCTTCTGAGCAAGTTCCCTCAAGCAGCCGTGTGCCGCCCACCATACTCTCTCCTTCTCTGGTTCTCTTTAGTGATCTTCCCTTGAAGACTCTTCATCATGCCACTAGAGTTGGGCTGTTCCCTCCTACTGTGGTCCCTTCGTCCCCGGTGGTGCCCACACTGTCCTGCAGAATCCCTGCTCTGGGGAAGCAGAGAGACCTCTCTTCCCCTTGCTCTCAGAGCTGTGTGTCGTGCCACCCTCTGCTACCAGGATCTTCAAGGGGGACTAGCATTCCCAGCTCCTCAGAGAGATTTCTTATTTGCAAGCCCTTTTTCTAAGTTTCAGACAATAGTCCACGGGGGTTGTTGAAAAGACTAGTTTCTCAGAAGACTTCATGCTGTGCTCCTGTCTTAGCTCCCGCTCCCTAGCAGCTAGATCCTGAGGCAAGTGTTAACTCACTGGTTAGCCTTTGCTTGGGACGTCAGATGAGAGGGGATGAAGCAAGGGAGGATGGGAAGGAAGAGGAAGTAATACTGCACTGGCCATGGCTTTGGATACTGAATTCACAACAGTAAAGAGATGAAGCTGGTCGTGTACAGCAGGCCTCTCCAGTAGGAGCTTCTGCAGATAGACTGTGTTAAGAAATGAGGCTCAGAGCAGTCAATGGGTATGAAGAAGAGGAGGAAATTAACTTAGCCAGCCTCTAGCTAGTTCCCTTTCTCACTGGTTGAAGTTTGCCTCGTGGAACGCTGCTTCTGGTTGCCGCCATCTTGGTGGTGGCTGGTATGCAGATATGTAATGCATGTGCATGTGTCGTGAGCCTGCGGTATACTGTTTTATCCAAGTCTGGACACAGGAGAGGCAGCTGAGGGGGGGACTTGGCATTCACAAGGCAGCAGACTGCTCACCCCAGCAGGGCCAGCTGAGTTGGTGGGTTGTGGCCATGCAAGGCAACGAAGAGGTGAGCGTCTGGTAAGCAAGGGGCTCCCAGGTAATCTTGAGAAACGCTTAGAAGGTGTCAGTTCACCTCCAAGTTCACCTCACTCTATCCTGCTCTTTCCCATAGTCTTGTGAGCATCAAAGCCCCCCAGGAACTCTGTAATTCAGTTCAAGATTTGGTTTACTTTGATGTTTGTGCTACAGAAACGCAGTCCATTAAATTTTGACAAAGTGTCAGGTGTAAATTAGTTATGAGGCCATTGGGTATCTCTTTTCAGCAAAACTAAAGGCCTAAAAATGAATAGAGTTTTAATTGAATAATATTTCTCAGGGACTTCTTACATATTTTAAAGATTGAAAAAAAAAATGTATCTGATGCGTTAGATAATCATCAAGATGGCACGATGAAAACTGCTAGTATAAATAACCTAGAAAAACTAAACTTCCATCCCTAAGACACCTTGGACTCCTTTAAAGAGAGGCAAAATGGATGCTTAAATGTAAATAAACTAAAATAAAGACCAATACACCCTGAGGGACGGGATTGTTTAGCTCACACAGTGGAATGAAAAGTGGTTTTTGTTTGGGCCTTTTTAGTTTGTTTTATTGATATGGTTTTAACTTCTCCATGGTTAGAACTCAAGTAATTTTCTTCTATTCTATTATAAATCGCTGGTGGGTTGGTAAAGATTCCGTTTCATTCTGATGTTTGGAGAAAATGATCTTTCTGTTCCATATTCAGAGATAAAAGCACATCCCAGCTGAAGAGATTGTCAGTGACAGGGCCAGGTCCCTTTTCAGGAATTTCCTTCCGGGACTTGGCCCTTCAACTTCCAAAATAACAATTGTTTTTCAGCTTTTCTGAAATCAAAATAATTCCCAACAGGGTTTGGTTTTATGACATCGCAGGTCCTTCTTTGGCCTGTGGTAGTTACGTCCGACTGCCTGACGCTGAGCAGGGAGAAGCTGCAAGGAAGCCTCCGTCTGTAGGCGAAGAGGGAGGGAAGGCGGGAGAAGCAGGAGTGAGGAGCAGAGACCCTCACTATTTGACATGCACATCGGAATTTCAAAACAGGCCAGAAGGCCCGGTATCCAAGCAGAGAGGAAATGTGTATCAGATGAAACACCCACACTTTGATCTTTCTTAGAATGTAATTCCTTTTGGCAAAAATTCTTTCTTCTCCATACCCATTACAGAAACTAACTTGTCGTTGCCAATCAATAAGGATAAAACAATAACAATAATGTTAACACCTTCCAATGGGAAAACAGTGTTGGGAACTATGTACTATCTGTTTTGGCTTGGTTTCATATTTAAAATGGGATTTGGCAAAGTAACTAAGGGCTTCTGTCTACCTCCCCTCTATCCTTTCCAAACCCTGTGCATCTTAATAAACTGATGTCAGAGGAATCTGGCAGGGTGCTTCGTGATGGCCTCTCAAATTAACGTATACGTAGGGCAGAAAAGGCCTTTCTGGAGGACGCATCCTACCTCAGGCCCTAACATATTCGCGGTTACTGTCCAGTGATGCTGGCACCTGAGGTACCGCGGAGAAGAGGTGGTTGATAGTGGGAGGGGGAGGGGGGTGCAAATTACATCATTTCTGGGTTTTTTTTTTAGATTTTTTAAAAATTTATTTATTTGACAGAGATCACAAGTAGGCAGAGACCGTATGTTTTTTTTTTTCTGACAAGAGTGACATCCTTCCGAAGGCAGAAAGTACAACCTAGGTCCAAAACGTCAGCACCCCTCAGAAAAGAAGGCAGTTTATAACAGGAAAGTATTTACCTCTGTGGACTAACCTCAAGGGCAGTCTGTGTTTGTTGGAGCTTCCTTTCTTGAAACTATCCCTAGCCATGAAAAAGGATTATCACTTAGTAAGAGCAGAAGGCAAAACGCACATTTAAGGAGAGCCCGCTATGTGTCAGGCGCCCTGCTAGCTGCTTTACGAATATTAGTTCCTTTAGTCTTTATTATAACTTTACCTGGTTGTTATTATCCCCAGTTTGGGAATGAGCAAAATATGGGTTAAGAAGACAAAAATTAAGTCTCTTGTCTAAGATCATATATCTAATAAGAGAAAGCTCCAATAATAACCATGAAAGCAGATGCTACATTTGTCTCTACGGTGGGTGCTGGGCTGCACGGGCAGATGGCCCCGTCGGGACGGAGACACCGAGTCCCCAGCTGCGGGAGGTGGGAGCGACTGGTGGCTCGCTGGTGCTGATTCCTCCAGGAGTTGGCCTCGGCTAGTGAGAGTGGCCTTGCCAAAGCTTGCGCCCCCTTCCCAGGAGGCAGCCTACAATCACAGACTAACAGTTGAGGGGACACTAAGGACTGGCGCCCTTGTCTCAGTTGGGAAGAACCAGGGGCCAGAACCCCTCAAGCAGCTGAAGTCTGTGCTGTGATGCATCACAGCACAACCCTTCTATGCCCGGTGCTGCTTCCTTGACCCACTTAGCCTTGTTGTCCTCAAACATACCCTCCCATCAACTTTTGCATATACATCTCCATCCCAGAGTCCGTGCTCCGGGAAGTCTGAGCTATGATGGCCTTCTGGAATGCACGTTAAAATGGAAGCAAACAAACCAGAAAAACAAGTGTGATGCTAGGACACAGAAGAAACGAAAAGATAAACAAAACCTGCCTCATCATTTCAACCTAGTGGTTCTAGTATTCTATGTAGGGCTACTCGGAAGGGACACCCCTGTTCCAGGTGGAATTTCATAAATCATAGGCTTTTCCTTTCTTTAGAATCAAAATGAATGTTAAGGAGTCTCTCTTTCCCATCCCACCCCCCCCCCCCACCATCGTATCACAGTTTAAAAAAAATTAATGAGGCTAAAGTAACAGACCTGGCCACGGTCACCCAGCTGTTTGGTAGATGAGGACCCAATGCTCGATCCAAGACATCACTCTCTAAAACACAGCCAAGCTCATACTTAACTTTTAATTGGATTAAATTAAAATGCTGTTATAGTATGCAGTAGGTGCAATAAAGTGTGTAATTCAGAAATGTTTGGTTCTCTCATCCTGATTTAAGAGTGAATGATATAACTATTGTCTTTAAAAACGCAGTAAAGCAACTCTTAATATCATGCAAACATTACCTGTGCTCTTTAACTGGGTCACACTTGATTCTGCTTATTCTAACCACATAGTGACTTTTATACATTCACTTGGAACTGTTGTCATTCACCCAGCTTTAAGCAATACACTTTTCCTCTCTCTCTGCCATCCTGTGCTAATTTTAATTTAAATTTCACCATAGTACATGATAAATTGTTTATTTCCCTTAAAAAGAACAACTTCAGTGTGCCTTCCAGGACTCTAAGAGTTCTTTTTTCCTTCAGTCAGCTTAGTTTACAAATGGGGGTCTTGGAAACTGAAAGAACATTCCATTGCACAAGGGGAAATTTTCCCACCGTGCTTCTGACCCATTGCCCTGCCCACACGCATGTGCGAGCACCTGCACACGTGCTACCCGTACGCTCCGTCGAGGTTAAGGCCACGGACTTTGGTTTCATGGGCTGGACCACGGACTTTGGTTTCATGGGCCGGATTAGCATCGCTGGGCTGCTGGCAGGGAGAAAGGACTTTCCAAGCTGTTACACACTGGACGTGTTGAGAGTGCATGGCTATGTAACACCATATTTTTTAATACAACTGACAGTCTGTCTTGAGATTTAAGTGTTTTTTGACAGTTTTTATGCACCTGTTAATTCAAAGCTCTTAACATATGCCAGTTAAAAAGAGCCAGGCACTAAAACATCTAGCTTTAGAGGCTAAATATGGCTCAGCTGCAATCCCAGGAAGGCAGGCAGGCGGCAGGCAGGCAGGCAGGCTGACGGGAACAATTCCTTCCTCCAAGATGGAAATCAGCTGTAGCCTCCTCTCTCTGACCTGAACACACTATTTCTAGGCGGGGTGGCTGGAAACACCATCTGATTTCTCGAGGAACAGTTAGAGGCGGCTTGGGTCCTTAGCATGTTTGGTTACGCTGGATAATGCACTCTTGTGTTTAGACGGAGACCTCAGGGCATAGGGAGACCTTGGTGTCCTTACAGATGCTCAGGGGAGCAGCCTTCACCCCGGAGTCGCTTAGCACAGCTCTGCATTTGTCACCCCTCCGCAAGCATCTGCGCTCCATGCAGCTGGGGACACGTGCCTGAATTTTTCCATTGCTAACTCCGACGGCAAGGGCAAAGACCATGCATTCCCCTGTAACACACAGAGTCCTGCTTCCGGTGTAAAGAAAAATTCTGTCAGCCATAAATAGGGGTGAATAAGGGAGTCGTTTTAGCAATAGCCACATGCCAAAATATAAGCGGTCTCTGTGCATAAAAAGTAATTTATACTCAAAGCACTAAAGCAGCATAGGTTGGAAGGAAAATAAGGTTTCGCTTTTATTGTTCTCTGGGACTGTAGGGGGCAAGGTGTAGATTATGATACACTTCAAACATCTGGTACATTCCCCGCTTGAGGGTGCAGAAGTGTTGTGCAGGGAAATACAATGTCAGCTGCTGACGAAAATCTGTATATACTGTAATTGAACATTTTCTAGTAGGCACATTTTAGAAAGTAAAAAACAGGTGAAAATTTTAATAATGTATTATTCATATCCAAGATATTATCATTTCAATATGTGGTCAATTGTTAAAGAACTTGGGTTTTTTTTGTTTTTTTTTTAGAACTTGGTTATTTTTAAAACTTATTACTACGGTTCTTTTTGGTGCGAGGGCTTTGAAGTCTGGTGTATATGCTGCATTTTCATCCGAGTTTGGACTAGCCGCATTTCGAGTTCCTAGTAGCCAAGTGTAGCAAGGACAGTTCTAAAATATTGGCCATGAAAATGTTCCAGCAAATGAAAAATAACACTTAGTGACCTTGGGGCATATTTCTAGAAACTGGATAACGGCCAGGGGACCCGCAGAGAATTCAACAGCTTCTACTCGTGTGTCCTCCCCTGTTACAGCGCATTTCTTTTCAGACAGTTGTTCAAGTGTCCCTGCCAGCTTCACAGCAGCGATCATCAGATTCAAAGTAAAGAACCGTAGGAGAACAGGACTATCCGAAAGTGGAATGAGTTGCCTAGATGGCACAGTGAATTTCATGTCGTCGGAGTATCTGAGTAAAGTCTGAGTGATTCTCTGCATTGATGCGGCGGTGAGGTTCCATGCCGCGTCATCCGACGGCATAAGGCGGTGTGCACAGCAGTGAAGAGCTTAGGGTTTCAAGCCAAACGCACCTGGGTCTGAATCTCATCTCCACTCTTTGTGTGGCGGCAAATATTTTTACCATTTTGAGCTTCAATACTCTCATTTGTAAAACAGGAGTAACTACTTTGTAAACCTGTTTTGTGAAATAAATGAAAAAAAAGATACAGCTCTTACCACAATGTTCAAAAAGATAGAAGTATGACTATTACAGCATAAGAAAACTGTAGACATTTGGTACAAAGGCAGATTACGGTGCAGATACGGCATTTAGGATATTGGGCATCACGTCTTTAATTTCTGTAATCATGCTGATCTGTTGTGCCCTACCATGGACATCAATTACTAAGCTAAGATGATTGCTAGACTTTAGAATGATTTGCAACAAAATGGTTCCCTTCAAAATTGTTGTCTTATTTTTAGGGGAGAAGAGATAACTAACTTTCATTGAGTGTTGAAGTTTTTTTTCCTCTTTTTCCTTTGTTTTAACATACCACGCACTTTCTGTATCTTATCTTAAAGATCGCATGAGGTGGTGTTCATTTTAGGGGTGAGGATATTGAGGACCGGAGAAGCCAAGGGCCGCACGATTCCTAGGTGGTGTGGCTAATACGTGAGTCCAGACCTGTCTGACTTGAAAACTCATGCTGTTTCCAAGACATGGGAGTGGCCAGATTTGACGTTTACTTATTTGAAACTTTCAATCAACAGTAGAAATCGATAGAAATAATGTTTCAGTTCCTACTAAAATACCAACATTCTGGCTCCTGGCTCCACTGTGGTTAAAATCCATGTACCTCTGCTACCACCATCCCCACCAGAAAGGGGGTTAGTGCCGAACCTGGGAATCATGACTGTTGTCTGCATTGGTCTGCTTGGACTTCTGCACTGTGAAAGGTTTAGCTCTTGGAAGAGCTCACTTCTGATGTAAAAAATGCTAGAAATTAGGACACAGGCCAGAGCAGATATCTCAAGAGACTCCTCTTAGGGGCACAGGGAATGTGCATCTTATACAAATGGTCTCAGGGCAGCAACGGCGGCCATCTGCGGTGGGAGTCATCTACACACGTCTGCAGACTGACTTTCCGGGTGTGTCTGTCCTGACACAACTTGGTTAAGGTTGGGAGAGGGGAAGGGAAGGGGCAAGGAAGAAGCACAGAAAAAGGTTGCTTGAAGGCTGCTGCTCCGGACAGTCATGTATGATTAGTCACTCTCAGTGCCTTTGGGACATGTCAGTCATGGAAGAAAACAAAAGCCCTTGGCAGCTGTTTGGAGGGTCTTTTACATCGAGTCTAGTCTTCATAGCCTTGCGGAGAGGGGTCCACACAAGAATGTCCACACTGTTTCCTGGCTTCAGAGCTGTCAGAATCCCCCAGTACTTTGATCACAGGACAGAGAGGAATAATCCAGTTCTAACTGCGTTTGTATGTAAAAGGTATTCAATTTAGTTTAAACAAATTTCAGTGTTTCCCTTAGGCTTTCTCATTCCAGAAGAACTGTTTCTGCAAATTATATGTAATTACCCCTTCTGGTCAAAGGTGAGAAGGAAATTAGCATCACAATGGCAAGTTTGCTCCCTGGGTGTGGCCAGCTCCCAGGGTTCCAGGGTTCCACAGATGACTTGAGTGTGTTAAGCCTCCATTTACAAGCAGGAGAGTGCAGCAGAGCCCATGAGGACAGCATTAAAAATTTCTAATCATAGACAAGCATTTCAGACATTCATTACCACACAAGCCATCAGTGGATTAGATCTAATAAAGCCAAATGCTTGCAGACCGCAGCCCCGGGCTGCTTCCACTCTTCCAAGTAATGCAGAGTCCAAACGGGCCCACACCACACCCTGCCTTCTTTTGAAACAAGCGAGCGGTCCTGTATTTCCTCATAAGGGGGTGTCAGGAAACTAGTTGAAAGACAGTAGGCCCAGGCATTTGGGTTTTAGTACTCCATTTGGTTAGAGACAGTAGGAAGCGATCTAGTGATGCAGCACAGGAAAACGTTTTCAGAAACTGTGTTAAGTCCGAGGAGGCAGACGTTTTGAGGGGAGGTGAGGGAGGCCCCTGCACTATTCCTAAAGAAGGAAAATAACTCCTCGTTTTCAATAAAAAGAAACTGCAGACTACTCTTCCAGAAATAAACATGAAAAACTCCACACACACACACACACACACACACTTCTGAGATAGATGCCAAGTACTGCTCTAAAACCATGTGAATTTTTCTCTCGAGCATTTGTCAGCCTGACTCCAAACCATTTTATTCTTTCCTCATTTCTCCTCTCTGTTCGGTCTGTTTTTAGTTCGTAGCTTCTTGGCAGAGCTTCCGTTGGAGCTGAGCGGGCCTGTTCTTTCTGCTCCCCGCCCCCTCTTTCTCTTTGCTTTCCTTTAAAAAGTTTCTTAGTATTTTCAAAGTTCTTTTCTAGTGTTCTTTCTTCTGGGCTCTGCAGTGACTCTGCAAAAATGGCCAAGACCGGAGCAAAGGCAGGGCGTGGCTCTGGGGCGCTCTGTCCTCCTCTGCCAGGCCTGCACGCAGCATGCGAAAGGCGGCTTGACGAGCGGCCCGTGACATGCGCGCACCCGCAAATGCCTGTTGCTTGTGACCCGCTTCCCTGCGAAGGCTTGTAGCTCCCCAAAACCAACCCGTGAGCAGACCTGCCCCACACCGCCATTTTGTGCGGAAGACTTCCTTCAGGAGAATCTTCCAAGTTGCTTTTAAGAACTAATTTTTTGGGATGCAAAGAGTAGAGGTTACTATCTTAATTTATTTACAGATTGCTTGGGGGAGCTGGAGTGCATTTAGCTCGTGTTACTCTTTCCATCATATGTGATCAGACTGGAAAGGACATTTAACATCAGAACATACTCGTAAGTGTGCTTCAGATCAGGAATGCTCAAAATAAATAAATGAAAGGGCAAATCAATCCCTTTAACAAACTGAGTTACTTAAATTTGAATTAACCCTGTAGTTTAATGGGACAGTAGAGTCAGAGTAGTTTTTCCTCTTTAGGCCCTGCCCAAGTTCACGGATATTTTGTATTTTTGAAAGACTTACCTGTGAGGAATGAAGCTCACTCTGTCTTCACATAAATTCTGAAATAAGATTCTTTTCCTTTTACTCTATCAGGAGCTTTTCTCAAAGACATAGAAACACAGAGCCATTCGTTGATGATGTGCATCGGATTTATGAACAAAATTTAAATCCACATCATGTATAGGATTTGCAAAATCATCATGTTAATTTCAGGAAGCAAAAATAAAGGAATTAATGCACACAAGTGCAAAGACTAATGTGGGGGGAAATCACCTGACATAGAAGACGAGACACGTGAATTGGAATGGTTTGATTTGGCTAACTGCAAGAAAAAGTGGTCAGACCTTCCCCTCTTTAAGTATGTAGCCTGGGGGTTGTCATTTCAATCACTTCTGCAGTTGCTCTGCTGAGTGCTTTTGAAACATCCTGTATCTACAGATGATAAGAACCCACAGCCAAGAGGGAACAGAGCCTGTGGCCGTGTCTCCATGATGCCAAACCCTTGGGTAAAAACTGAAACCACTACTTCAGTGCCTTGATGATTTTCACTCAGCTCTTCGGCATTATAAAGGAAAACAATTCAGGTTTTTCAGTTTTCTTTCTGGTATTTGTCATTGTATAGCTATAATCAATGTCCAGATAAGTATATGTTTTCTCCACCAAAAAAAAAGTTTAAAAATTATGCAAAATTGGTAATTCAAGAGAAGTAAATCTTAGAGACATAAAATAAACAGCTCGATCATGGTACCCTGGTCACCTGTGTGCCTGGATTATACACAAACACATAAACACACATACATGTAAACACACACACATGTGAACACACACACTCAAGCACCAATTTAGGAAAAAATCCAGTTAAGACAGATTTCCCTCTGTATCTTTAGATATTTGATTGATACTATCTTATTCTTACTCATCCATAAGACTGACAACTCCTATGAGAGTAAAACTTTGCAGAAGTATATGATTTCTCTTTGGAAATCTGCAAACCATTTTTCCTTCTATTACTTGAAATATTGTCACTGTGGTTTCAGTTATGTGCAGAGTATATTTTAAAAGCACTGCTCACGTCCAGAATGCTCTGAACTTGTCTGTTATTTTAGTGATCGTATGGTTGCTGAAATATAAGATAATTTATGTGCAAAAAAAAAAATTCCAGCTTTACTTTCTAAAATATACTTAACCTATTTTTAGCAGAAATGAAAATTTTATCCAAAGAACACAATTTATAATCTTAAATTAAGGGATCCAAAATCAAGATGAGAATAAGTATTTTGTGTTTTAGTAGCATAAAATATTTGCCAACAAGCTTACCTTAATGTATATTAATTAGGAGATGGAAAAATGAGGGAATGCATTTTAAGTGACCTACTTTACAGTTGACTTACTTAAAATGGATTTTTAATGATTTCTAAAATATTTTCTTAAAAAAATGAAAAGAAAATGTTTAAACTATTTGATAAAAGCCGCTTTCAAGAGGCACACAGTGTACTACTGACCTTTTCCCTGAGCTTGGAGTTCTCCAGAAGTTCTCCCGGCCATAGGCCTGTTCATAAACACCAGACCAGTAAAGACATACTTGTCACACCCCATCTTGCTATCTTCTCAGTTGTTCATTTTACAGAAATAATTCCTCCTCCTATTTCCTCAACTTTTAAATGCAACTGCCTTAAGGTGATAAATACATGAAATGACATTCATTTCCAAGATATTAAATATCATAACTGAGGTCATTTTAAGATTAGAAGGAATCAGTATTTTCCAGATAATGCACTTGTATCTGCGCAAACACACACATGTGCTTAAATAAGTTTGGAAATGTGTAGGATTACCTATAAAGTTATAAATTACAGTGCTCGAGAAAACACTTGACCTGGACACTGAGAAATCATATAATTAAATAAAAATTGAAAACCTTTGAACATGTCCAGATCAGTATAAATGGCTTCACAGACACATATTTCATGTTTTCATTTTAATAGCAATGAAATATTTTGTTTATGTACATTCACTTTAAAACCCTACTTAAAAAGCATGTCATATAAGGCATTTATGCACATGTTTACCATATATTTAAAGACAGATTTTAATGAGCGATGGCTGGAAATCCATAAAGGTCTGCATGTCAACACTGGTTCCATTATAGAAAATACTTTCTCTATTTCATTTCTAAAAATATAAAATGTTTGGAGAGTGTGGAGGAAAAGAGAGGAGAAATGCCCTGAATAAATGCATACTGATTCTAACAGTGGGCTTCTTTCTTTCTTTCTCTCTCCTTCCTTCCTTCCTTCTCTCTCTGCCTCTCCTCTCTTTCCTTCCTTCCTCTTGAGAACAAGAATAAATAAATTGGTGCAGAGGTGAACGGACACAGACACTGTGCTGTGGGGCGCAGTGTCGCCGCGGTGATAATGGAGAGATGCTCTTAGCCCCGTGCTCCTCAAGCGCTTTTGGACATTTAGAATGTCCTCAGCATATTTGCTAGGTCATTTAAACTTTTGAACATCATTTATTTTGTCTATTCGTCAAAATTTCAAAAGTTGGAGCTTTGTGATTTTTTTAAACAAGGAAACTTAAACTAGTTGCAAAGCAAATACTGCCAGAGAAAACAGACACATTAAAAAAAAATCAGAAAGGAAGAAAAAAAGGAGATATAAAATGAGAATAATTGTATGGAAATGAGAGAGAGAAAGAACTTCGGGGAAGGGCAAAGAGGATAAAGTTAGCGGAACTGAAAAGTTCTGGTAAAGGAATCAAACACCAACTAAAGAATGTGGAAGCACAGTAAACATCGCAAACACGCCCCTGCAAACCCCAGTTCTGCAGGCTTTTCTACTGCCACACAAAAGTGTATTTTTCAGGCAAATTGGTTACAGCAGTGACCGTGCCTTCTACCAGCAGCGAGTAGAAATAAGGCAGTGAGTGTGGCGGGGCCTCCTCAGCGCTCCGTTCTGCACCTTCGCAGTTCCCTGCCCGGGCTCCCGCGCCTGACCATATGGAATCCATCTCATCCAAGGACATGGACGAGAAGAGGGGTTTGCGGAAACCAGGGCTGCTGCTGGCTGTTTTAACGGCATGCCACAGGGAAGTTTTATTTCCAATTGATTGGTTACAAATCAGATAAATATCGCTTCTAATGAAAGCAGCTTTGAACTGCTGGAAATGTTATCTATGGGAGTCTGGGGTTTATCAAAAGTCAAATGTAGCTTTAATCACATCAACATGCTAATTACAGGCAAACAATAAAAGCTTTAAGAAATGATTGTGCACGTTTTATTACTATTGACAGTCACCATGGTATATTTATTTCAAGAGGTAATTGTCAGAAGACTTTCTCCAGAAAGACTTGTTTGTATAATTAAGTGCGTGTTATGCAAGCTTATCTGCCGATCGGCTCCTGCTCATTAGGTAGCTTCCCCAATGCCTCAGAACACAGAAGCAATTAAAAAAGAAAGGCTCAGGGAGATGGTTTTTCAGTATTCATTTGTGAGGGATTAAAAAAAAGAAAGGCCTAATGTGCTCTAAAAAAACCCAAAATGTATTAGAGTTAGAAATGTGACCAGTCACTAAAAACTAAAGAAATAAAACAACAAAGGTCCTAAACTCTTCATGATCAATGATGTAAGAACAGGAAAAAAATTAGAATGGAGGGTGTATATTTTCATTTAGAGTAGAAGCTGGGGGGGGGGGGGCAGGAGTTTTTCTCTTTGTATACAAAATATTCAATGAAATGGGCCTTCCAACCTAAAAATATATGTGATGAGAATGAGACAAAATGGAAAGTAGCAATCATTGGCTGCCTAGACCCCAGTACCACTGGATTTATTATTTTTCTGTGGATTTATTACATAATTCCCCAAAATGCCTAATTTAAAAATAAGAGCCTGAAAGTTTGATAACATCATTCCAAATCTGCACAGCCACACATGCTTTTCCATCCTTATATAAACAACAAAGGCACATTTACAATTGCCGCCCTGAGCATTTTTTTTAGGCTAGGACACCTGAAACATATTTAAAAAAAAAAAAATATTTCCATCTTACTTTTAATGACAAACTGCTTTGTGACTGGACTAGAGGAAAAAATAAACCTTTCAAACTATAAACTATTTTTTGTGCCATAAAGAATCATTGAATTCTAAAAAGGAAAAACCCTAATTTAAAAAATATCATTATTATAATGAAAGGTGTTGGACTGGATTTAATTCTTTCCATTCCCAAATATTGGCCTCAGTTCAGTTTCCATTTCATTCAAAGCAATTAAAAATGTGGCAAATCCTTGATCAATTTTCTTACCCTTAAACAGGGTCAGTTCTGAAGTTGTTGTCACATTTTAATGGGTTCAGAGTCAGTTTATGCAAGAGACAATCAAATGTTTGCTTTTAAAAGCCCTATAAAAAGTAAGAGCTTTTAACCTTTTGAATGCATTAATAAAATGCTAATGACATCATGGCCAAGACCACATTTGGAGGTTCCCCAAAACTCCAAATGACCGTTGTGAAAAGAAAACAGAATTTTAATCAAATGATCTGTTATTTTAATGACCACTTACAAAACAGGAGATTTATTGAGAAGCATAAAGTTTGTTTGCATGAGTGAAGGCAAAGCTTTTAAGAATTACCTTCTTCTGGGTCCCCCCCTCCCAGTTCCTTGCAATATAATACTACCAAATATTTGTGAATTGTGACTCAAGTCTGCAGTCTTATTTCTAGCAGAAAATAAAAAGGAGGCTGGAAACCAAAAAAGTGGTGCCAATTTGTCTGCCCAGGCTCTGATTATTGGATGCAGAATTTTTTTTTTTCTTTCAGGGGAGAAGGATTTGGTGGGAATGTTTCTCCCTTCAGGGTGAGATATCTGATATCCATCCCGAGACCAATCATAAGGCTAAACTTTCATGCAAACTGCACAAGGGGAAAAAATTAAGTCTTTGGGTAAAATTCTCATCTAAATTTGCAACAGATCTCTCATTTCCGCTAGGCAATTATGGCGCTTTTTGCCATTTCTGATTGCAAGACGCACTGATTTTTTTAAAAGTTATTTCTGATAACTTGAGAACCTTCGATCCCTAACCCCCGCCCCCAGCTCTCGTTCGTCTCTTTCGAATCTCTGTTCCTCATTTCTGTCTCTCCCGTCTAGAAGTGCTATCCAGTGACCCCCGGTGCTGATTAAAGTTTCTCGGGTGACCCCGGAATGCATTTTATTACACTGGCTGGTCATAAAACCTGCTTAAACTGCTGGCTTATCCAAACTCCTGCCTCTTCTGTGGAAAGCCCCACAGCGAGCCCGACCTCAGGGAAAATACAAACAAGCACACACACAGAACCGAGAGAACCAAGGAAGGGCAGACAAGGCTTGAACACCAACGGCCAACACCAGGGAGCCATGCGGCAGAGGGACGGCAAGCAACTTTGAAAGACAGATGCTTGCAAGGCCTCTGGAGGAAATCCGCTTATTGCCAGTATGGACGGGACAGGGTGTCGCCAAAACAGGGAAAGAGGGCAAAATGACAACCTTTGGTGTTTTGTTCTTTTCCTAAGGTGACGTACAACACAGAAAGAACTTCCAAGGTAAAAGCAAGGCATAAGTCACACAGATTGGCATAAGGCATGTCTGAAAACATCGTCCTCCTAAAATGAATCCCGGGAAAACATTTATTCGGCTTTTGCAAAGCAACATGAAGTGGCTAGAAAGCTTTTTATATTTATGTGCCTACTATGTCTGGGTAAAAATATGTATTATTGTATTTAGATGGCTTAGGAAGAATTAACTTACAGTTAGGCTCAGGTTAGCTGCTTGTTTTTCTGGGCTGCCAGGAGGTGAAGAAAGACAAAATCTATAATCTTCACAGTCCTGCATGGCTGGCGTTTCTGTGCCAGAGATAAGACACGGCAGTGCCCGTAGGAGAGGCCAGGGAAGTCGGCACATGAAAGGATAGTGGTGGTTTATGGGAATCCGAAGCCACCAAGCCCTGGACTTTCCCTGATGCTAAACCAAATGTACACGTGTAAGTGTGTGGGAAATCCAATTTAGCATTTGGAAATAAAAAAATGTTTTAAATTCCATTCCCATTTGCAAAGTCTAAAAATAAATCGGCAGGGTCGGTTCTGATCCTTGAGCCAGAGAAGAATAGTCTGGAAGCTTTCTGAGAGGAGTCCATCTTCAGTTTGTAGAAGAGGAAAGCAAGGTGCCCCTCAGTTGCCTCACAGGCAGGAGGAATACTGGACACATGGGTAGCCCCAGCAGCTCTCCAACTGTGCACAGCAGAGATCCACGAGACAGGAGGACACAGTTTCCCCACCAGTCAGGTCCCCATTTCAGGGACACTCAAGCTGGATCAGGTTCAGAGTCTGCTCAGAGCCCTTGACGTTCCTAACGTCCAAAGGACAGGCTCCCAGACTGCTGAGCGGTTTTCTCCGTACTACGGTGGTCACTTTCATACCAGCCACAACCCGTACCAAGGTAATATCAGGGGCCCAAAGGGATCATTAATGACTCTTTCATTGGTAATAGGGGGTTAAAAGTGATTTGCGAGAGTTACTCTTGAAATCATTTATTTTGTGCCTCTTTTTTTTTAACCCATTAGAAAATTTGCTGCGTTATTCTCTGTTTTGTTAAGACAAAAAATACAAAATAAACATGAATTCAACTCCTCTGTGGATGGCAAGTGGCCCCTTGTACCTGTGTATTCTTTTCATGTAGCCACTAAGCAGAAGTCAAGCATTCCCTCAAAAACGTTAGTGGAAGCTGGTGACTTGTCAGTATCTTTAACAGACTGGTGACTTCTGCTCCACTTATTTCAGTCTTGACCTACCTTGACTCATTCAGAGATTCCTCATAATGGATGATAAACCTGATAAACTACTGACGTTCAACAAGTGTTTCTTTCCCCACATGCAGCCTGCGCTCTGCTGGGAGCAGGACTTTGATATGTCGCTTTCCCTGCTGTTCATCTACTGAGCATGGTGATTTACAGATGGAAATTCTTTACTTCTTACTTAACCATACGAAGTACGTTTGGTTATTCCTGGTTTGTAGGAAACTGAGGCTCAGGGAAATTACGTAATGGCCCAAGTTCCCAAGCCAGTAAGGGACAAAGTCAGGAATGTAAACCCAGACAGTCAGACCTTCTGCCCTGCCCTTCTGCTCCGATTCATTCATTAACCAGCATCTCTTAACTTTGCCAAGTGCCAAACAGAGTACACAGAAAGCAAAGATCTCAAGTGCATCTGGTGGCTTATCCTATTTTTCTCAATGTGTTAGGTCCATGATGTATATTAAGTCACAACTCAAGGTTATGTCCTTTCATGAAGACTTCCTCAGTAAACTCGCTTATTCTCCACTTAATAAATCTGTTTCTTACCCCTTCTTTTCTTGGTGGAATATACATTTCTTTTATTTTTATTTTTTTTAAAGATTTTATTTATTTATTCGACAGAGATGACAAGTAGGCAGAGAGGCAGGCAGAGAGACGGGGGGAAGCAGGTTCCCCGCCAAGCAGAGAACCCTATGCCGGACTCCCTCCCAGGACCCTGAGATCATGACCTGAGCTGAAGGCAGATGCTTAACAACTGAGCCACCCAGGTTGGCTATGAAGATCCCCATGATCTTCATAGTTTTATTCCTGTTTGGGGTTCTTTGATCTCTTGAACCTATGGATTTATAGTGATCATCAAATTTGAAATTATTGCGACCATTATTTCAGCATTATTTCTTAAGAATGTTTTTCTGTCCCTCCCCTCATCTCCAACACATAATCCTCCTACACTGGGATTTTGTGTAGATTAGGTTCAGTTTGTTCTTTCCTCAGTACCCTTTTTTCCTCTCTGTGATCAGTTGTGAAGAGTTTCTATTGCTTTGCCTTAAGGTAAAGGCACTACTCTTTTCCTATGTGACATCTAATCTGCACTTAATCCTGTCCAGTGTATTTTTCATTTTTTGACACTGTAGTTTTCATTTTTTTTTCCATTTTATTTTATTTTTTCAGTGTTCCAAAATAATTCATTGTTTATGCACCACACCCAGTGCTCATGCAATACGTGCCCTCCATAATACCCACCACCAGGCTCACCCAACCCCCAGCCCCCTCTGCTTCAAAACCCTAACCTTCACTCCTACCACTCTTCTCCCTGGACCCCAGTCATCATTCTCCTTGCTCTTCCTTGGAAACATCATGCTTTTCCTGACTTTCTGCTGAAATGCTCTGCCCTCTATGGGCACTTGTCAGCTCCTCTTTCGGTTTGGTTCTCTTTCACATCTTCCATGTCTCTTACTTAACATACTCAATCGTTCCTTCAACTTCTTGAACATATGTAATGTAATTGTAATTGTTTTAATGTCCTTGCTTATTACTTCTATCATCTGTGTCATTTATGATTTGCTTTTATCAATTTTTTCCAAATTATCAATCATAGTAGTTGCATGCTCGATAATTTTTGACTGGATTACAGACATTGTGAATTTTACATTGTCAGTGGCTTGGGAGTTTTTTGTTCGTTTCCTTTGTCATGTCTATTTCTATAAATATTCTTGAGCTTTATTCTGGGACACTGTTAGGTTATTTGGAAATAGTTTGGTCTTTTGATCTTGCTTTTAAGTTTTGTTAGAATAGAACATGACAACATTGAGTCAGGGACTGGTTTTTCCTCACCTTGAGACAAAATCCTTCTGAATAATTAAAACTCCACGCATTATGAGGCTTTCCGTTCTGATTGGTCGTATTGGTTTCACTGGTCTTTTCAGATTTTTTTTCCCCCCTCAGTCTTGGGTATTTCATTAAATGCATGTGCTTATCGGTATTTAGCTGCATACTTGAGAAGAACCCTCTGTAGATATCTAGAATGTTCTTTTTTTAAAAAAGAATTTATTTATTTACTAGAGAGAGAGAGGGAGAGGGAGGGGGGGAGAGAGAGAGAGCGCGCGCAGGGGGAGACAGAGAAAGGATCTAAAGCAGACTCTATGCTGAGCACAGAGCGATGCAGAGCTCTATCTCATGACCTTGAGATCATGACCTGAGCTGAAACTAAGAGATGGACGCTCAACCGCACGAGCCACCCAGGCACCCCTAGATGTCTACAATTTTCTGTGGGCAGCTCTCACTTATCTGGTACTCTGCCTGTAAAACCTAGCCATACTCTAACCCCAGGCTCCCAGCTCTGCCTCCTCAGCTTAGGGAGACTGACACTATCCACCTGAATTACCCTACTTGTGCCCTGGCTGGAAATCTTGTCTAGACTATAAGCTGGGACAATTGTAGGACTCACCTTGTTTGTCTCCCATCTTTCAAAATAATTTTCCTTCATTGCCTCATGCCTGATGACTTGAAAAGCAACTTTCACATATTTTCTTTGTGTAGATAGTTGTTTTATGTGGGATGGTAATTCATTTTGATGGGAAGTAGAAATCTCCACATCTTGAGCAAAGTATTACCATGGTCTAAAGCTACTAGTCTCTTTGGCAATGTAGTTCCTTAAAATCTTGGTAGGCTTAACGCGTGAAAAATCTAGTAGGTTTCTCATCTACTTGCACAATTCTATGTGCCAATAACCATACTCTAAATCTTTTTAGGCATAGTTTTCAGATCTGCTTTATGTCTTTGCTTTCTTATTTCTATACTTGTCTTTTTCCACTTAACAGTAGCCACCTGGAGGCTTTAGGCTTGAAGGTGAAAAATTGGAATGTGGGGGCGCCTGGGTGGCTCAGTGGATTAAGCCGCTGCCTTCGGCTCAGGTCATGATCTCAGGGTCCTGGGATCGAGCCCCGCATCGGGCTCTCTGCTCCGCAGGGAGCCTGCTTCCTCCTCTCTCTCTGCCTGCCTCTCTGCCTACTTGTGATCTCTCTCTCTGTCAAATAAATAAATAAAATCTTTAAAAAAAAAAATTGGAATGTGATCAGTTTTGCCAACAGAGAGGTTTTATGGGACATTTTACCCTCAAGTTTTTTGTCATTACTATCTCATACTCTTTGAGGTTGATTTTTTTAAAAAATCAGTTTTTTTCTAACCCTGCATGATCTAAAATTTCTCTTCTCTCTATAATTATTTTAATTTCTGCTTACAAATTGGCCAATTCTTTTTCTGAGTTCATCACTTTCTTGCTTTTTGACAAAAGCAATTAGCAATAGCAATATTCATTGCTAATTATTTTTTTCTAATCTGCGGATATCATGTGGTCTGGCCCAATGCCCAAGTTATCACAGGGATAATTTTACCTTTTCTTTTCTTTTTCTTTCTTTCTTTTTCCTTTCTTTCCTTCTTTCTTCTTTTTCTTTTTTCTCTTATCTCCTTTTTTCTTTTTTCTTTTTTTTCCCCTTCATTTCTTCTCTTTCTTTCCCATGGAATAACATTCATTTCTCTTTCCTTACCCTGATGCCATTTTTCTCACTGCCTGCTTCACACTACTTGAAAGATTTTAGATTTTTTATTTCAACAATACCTCATTTCAAAATATTAATTTCTGTATTAGGATAATTAATATAGCTACCATAGAGGAGAAATGCCAAAATCTCAAAGACTTAGTGAAATAAGTTTAATTTTCTCATACAATACTTCATGTAGATTGGCAGTCTCCTTCAAACTGTATGCCTTCTGAACCATGTCAGAGAAACGCAGGAGGCACGTCATTTCTTTACTGCCTCATTTTTACTCTTAGCCCATTGGCCAGAACTTGTCACATGGTGCTAACCTAACTGCAAAGATAGTTGGGAAATGTTGAGAGACAAAGGGGAGAAACAACAGAGATATGATTATTAACTATCTCTGCCATACGTGCTAATAACTTAGTATGGTATCATTCACATTTCTCCTATGGTCACATCCTTCTATTATATATTCATAAATACCCATATATATAGCATCTTATCATTGTTTTATAAGTGAAATCATATACTTTTCTTGATCTTTCCTTCTATTCAAAATATTTCAAAAAAATTTCAAAAACACCTACTGGACATCTCTCCAAATTAACTTCTAGATTTCTAATTCATTCTTTAAAAAAAAAAAGATTGTATTTATTTATTGAGAGAGAAAGAGAAAAAAAGAGAGCTCATGAGCAGGGGCAGAAGGAAAGGAAGGGAGAGGGGAATCTCAAACAGACTCCACACTGAATGCAGACCTGTATGCAGGACTAGATCCCACCACCCTGAGATCATGACCTGAGCCAAGAGTCAGACACTTAGTCAACTAAGCCACCCAGGAACCCCTAATTCATTCTTTTTGATGACTCCCTCCATTATATCCCATGGTATAGTTCTACCATAATTTATTGTTTATTTGTTCAGGTATATTTACTTTATTATTTTATTTTTGTTTGTATCAACTGTTTCAATATATATCCAATCATATAAAATCCATTTTTAAAAATTAAAGTTTTTTTTCCCTCCTTGGGATAGATATCCAGGAGTGGATTTACTGGGTTAAAGTGTACATGTCTGGTATATTTTAATATTATGCTAGATTATTGTCCGTAAAAACTGAAAGCATTCACATTTCACCTGTCTCCATGAACCTGACAACAATACGTATTTTGACACTTGGTAATTTTGTCAATTTGATGAGGAATAAAGAGAACTGGGAGGGGCGCCTGGGTGGCTCAGTGGGTTAAGCCTCTGACTTCTGCTCAGGTCATGGTCTCAGAGTCCTGGGATCAAGCCCCGCATTAGGCTCTCTGCTCAGCAGGGAGCCTGCTTCCTCCTCTCTCTCTGCCTGCCTCTCTGACTACTTATGATCTCTGTCTGTCAAATAAATAAATAAAATGTTTAAAAAAAAAGAGGGAGAGAGAGAACTGGGAAATAGAAGTTAAAGTAAGACTATCTTCATATGTTGGTTGGCAAGTTGATTAATTCTTCATATCGTTTCCTATTGGGAGTTATATCTCATTTTTGTCAGTAAATAAGAACTTCTTATTTTTGTAGTTAGTAAACTTCTGGTGATCTTCTGAATTGTGAGGTTTTTTTCCCAAATAAATTCTATAAATGTTTGGATATATTTACTTGTAAATACTTAATATTATAATATATAATATGATAGATAATATTTTGTCATTCAAAAAGTTTAATTTTTGTATTGTCAAAATGATTTTTATGCTGCTAAGTCTCTCCTGCCCCTGGATTATACTTGTGTACTAGATTTTCTTATATTTTGTAGATTTAAGGTTTTTAATCCATATAGACTTATTTTTTATATAAAGTTGTTTCTTTTTTTTTCAGATGGGTAGCTTTTTGTGCAGCACTTTTAATGAAGTAATCCATTATTTTTCCTCTTTTCATATATCAAATCATGTATTTTCTGGGATTCTCTATTCTGTTCTACTGGTCTATTTGTTTCTTACCATGCCTATAACCATATTAATTCAATTTCAACTGTTTTAATAGTATGTTCTGATAGTAAGGCAAGTCCCTATTCACTATTCATCTTTGTCAAAACATGTTTGGCTATTCTACGAAATATTTGCTTCCTTGCAAACTTTGAAGTTTTCCTGTCCACTTCCCCCAAACTTCTGTAATGTTAAAACTGATATTACACTAACTTTAATAATTTTTGGCAAATTGACATTCTTATTACATCAGATCTTTCCATTGAAAAACTGGAAAGACTTTACTTGTGAAAATTTTATTTTCTTTCAGTTGATTTTCTATTTTCTTCGTGTAGGTTGTGTTCCTTTAAAAAATTATCTACACATATTGAATAGTTTCTTCTGATTTACTCTCTTGAGCTACCTCTACAATCATATTCTATTTTAACAAGGTTTGTACCCACCCCTGTCTTGTTCTTGATTTTATTGAAATTGCTCTAATGTTTTGTCATTTAGCATAAACTTTAGCTGCTGGTTTTGGATAAATATACTTTTTCAAAATTGGGAGATACTGCCAAATTTATTAAATGACTTTTGAACATCTAGTGATATGATTACATGGGTTTTTTTTTTTTTAAAGATTTTATTTATTTGAGAGAGAGAGAAAGCAAGAGAGCATGAGCAGAGGGAGAGGCAGAGGGATAAGCAGACTCCCTGCTGAGCAGAGGGCCCAGTGCCGGGCTCTATCTCAGGACCCTGGGATCGTGACCTGAGCCGAAGGCAGACACTTAACTGACTGAGCCACCCAGGGGCCCCAATTATGTGGGATTTTACCTTCAGATTTCTAATGATGGATTATCTTGATAATTAATGAAATATCCCTTCATCCTTGCAATGAACCGTCCCTGTAAAAATAACTGCTTATTCTTTTCATGTATCATAAGATTCTGTTTGCTTATCTTTGGTATGGATTTTGTGTACCAATATCTATCTATATATATATATGTATATAGGTGGTATTGGCCTTTATTATTCCTCTTTTGTAATATTAATTATTAGATTTTAATATGAAAGCCTTGTAGGCTTTGAAAAATAAGTTGGAGAATGAAAAAGTAAAACCAACATTGGAATTATCTATTTTTAAATGGTTAAATGAAATTTAGGTATTAAATCAGCTGTTCCTGGTACTGTTTTATTTTTTATTTTTATTTTTTTTAAGATTTTATTTATTTATTTGACAGACAGAGACCACAAGTAGGCAGAGAGGCAGGCAGAGAGAGAGAGGAGGAAGCAGGCTCCCTGCTGAGCAGAGAGCCTGATGCAGGGCTCAAGCCCAGGATCCTGGGATCATAACCTGAGCTAAAGGAAGAGGCTTTAACCCACTGAGCCACCCAGATGCCCCACCTGGTACTGTTTTAATGGAAAATCTTTAATCATTTTACAGTCTCTTCAGTGGTAATTGATTCACTCCAGTTTTCCTGTGTCATATTCAGTAATTTTATTTTGCTAGGAAATTATTCTTTCTTTGGCTTCTCAAAATTTGTTAAAAGTTGTATGGAAAGCTCATTTATAATTCTTTTTATCTTTTATGAATATATGATTTCTCTTTTTAAATACCTGATCATTATTTATTTATACTTATCTCTTAAAGCTTAGCAGTTTTGTGAAAAAAGTTAATCATATTACTATTATTTTTCTTTTTTAAAAAGTCTACTGGATTTATGCCTTTTCTCATCAGTCTTTTTATATGCAGATTAGACCTTTATTTGAACTTGAGGGAAATTTATTATTTTCTTTTTATTACATCTAATTTTGTGCCTTTTTCTTCCAGAACTTCTGTCATTCACATGTGAGGCTCCTGCTTTATCCTTCAAGTCTCTTTTTGAGATTCTATTTTGTGCTTTGAGATATTATCTTTACTTGATATTCTAAGCCTAACTTGACTCTCAGTGGTAACCAACCATTCCATCAACTAATTTTACTGAATTGCCTAGTCTGGAAATTGTAATTTTACACACAGGAGGTGTGAGGGCTACCTGAATCTTTGTAAGTTGTCCTCTGTTCTTCAACACCAGTATGGAGTATTATATATATATGTATTATGACTATAATGTTCTTGTGAACAGCTGAGCTCTCTTCAACTGATCATTTTTCATTATGAATTCATTGTGTAGTCACTGGAACACATCAAGTGGACTGCAGGCTCTGGAATTGTAGAAGGTAGAGCATCCTTTACAAGCAAGAGGCCGACTCCTATTGAGAGACTATGTGAAACCCTCCTGTTCCTAGCTCTCCTCCCTCTCTTCTAAGCCCAGGAATCACGAGAGTTCAACCAGTCTGCTTTGCTCCTCCTTGGCTCTTAAAGGCCAAAAGACCAGACACCTTCAATGGAAGTAATGTCAAATTTCTTCCAAGGGTTTATGTGATCTTAGAACTAGCTACTTTCCAAGATCCGTAGTTTCTCAGTCTTTACCGCTAGGATCCTCGGGCTCTCTCAGACAGAAAAAAAGCCCTATGTGAGATTTCTCCTCTAGGTGTCCCATGAAACTTGGGTTTCATTAGCACATGAGTGTATACCCACCAGCTTCAGGAGGTCTGGAGACGGAAAGTAGAATAGGCTGAAGTTGGAATAAAAGGGAGAACAGAACATATTCAGGTTACCACCTTCCTAGAAACTTCCTACTATTTTTTTCAGAAATTGTGGCGACTGGAAGAACCCAGTAACAGAGTGATGGAGACTGTGAAAAACTGGGCACTCCATCCAGTTATCGCCAAGTAAGAAGGAAGGTCCTGTGTGCTAACATCTCATTTTTTTAAAAAAAAGAAATCATAAATCCAGAATTTTATGTATCATCTTCCCATTTCAAAATATTGATGATTTGTTAAACTTTTTTTTTTTCGCCAATACTTTGTGAGACAAACCAACTATGTCTTTAGGTTGAATTTAAGCCTTATAGGCTCCTAGGTTAGGATTTCTGGACAGAAGGTAGATCTCTGGATGATAGATGGCCATCTCTAGTTTTGAAGTTCTGCTCATGAACGATGACTATTTTGCCTTCTTTATAGGCATGTGCCTTGCAGGCAGAGCCATGTCCTCTGTGTAGCTTTGTGTTGTAATCCCCAAGGCTCAAGTGTAGCATAAGGTGTACATGGACACTTCATGTGTATTTATGGGATGAAGAAAGACAATCCTGGTGCCACTGTCAGGAACTAATGGAACTTTGCTCTGGCTTTTGTGAATACAAACAGTACCACAGTGAAGGAAGCTGCTGACGGTGTCATTTGAAAATGAAAGAGGGATGAGGCGTGTGGCATGAAAAAAATCCCCTGAAATTGCTTTTAGTGGAAGTAAGTAGAACGTACACTTTTGAATTGTCTATAAGACCAAATGTCTTCGAAATCTCAACTGTTCATCTTTTCTGTGGCAAAGAGTTAGCTGGATAGTGAATACTGCTTAGTGAGAAAGAAGTTTTGTTCCAACAAACTTGTGGATTTGCAGATTTCATAGTCTAATAACCACCTAAATGCAAAGTCTTGTCTAATAAGGTAGAGTGTGAGGATGAACTCAGAACAGGAGATTTTTAGTTTTGTCTATCTGAGACACTTCTATAAGAGACTTCTCTAGGAAAGAAAAGCAATGAAATCATTGTGAGGAATCTGTTATAATGCTGGAAAAAAAAAGATTGTCCGAGAGGAGGACTCAAACACGATTTCAAAATTTGAGGGAGAAAGGCCAAACATCAGGTTTTGGATTGCAGTCCTACTCAATCCCTGATTGGACTCTGGTGGTCTGTTCACCACAGTGCTGCCTGGAATAACCTAAGTCCTATTCCTAATTACAACCCGCCTTTGGTGTTCCTAGACAACATCAACATGTATGGGATTAATAGAGAGAACCGTGCATGCTGAGTAACAGTTGTGACAAAAATACCATTTTTTTCCTAAGAGTATGGGGAGAGGTCAAAATATTAATGTCTAGATTTTCAAGACTGCTGTTATTATTCTGAAAAAAATAGTGTCATTCGATTGAGTTATTAGATTTGTTCTGGGCTTATCATTGAACCCATCTCATTTTACTCTCTAATTTTAAATTTCTTTGTTTATTAATTTTCTCTCTCAGAGTTTGAAACATGAGTTTCAAAACAGACTATTATTAACCTCAGAGAGTATTGGGTCCACTTATACATGGCAAGGAATGTAGAGTGTATAATAATATGACACATTTGCTTATAATCCGTCTACTTTCAAAGAAAGGATGTGAGGTGTGCCATTCAGAGTGAATGAAAGAGATTCAATCAGCCCTTTCTGTCTGGGAATTCGAGAATCTGAGTGTACCCAAAGGAGACCAAACCTGGCAATTTCTCCAGGACTGTCACATCGCGCTCTTTCCCAAGGCTACGACGCGCGAGGAGTTCGCGGCTGTGCTTTCATCACAACTTTAAATTTGACACTGGTGGCATCATAAGCACAGAAAATAACTTTTTTTAAAAATATCACAGCTGAGTTTTTAGGTCACATAAAGTAGCATTAGAAAGTGTGCTCTGTGTAGAGACTGCTGACCTTAAAGGATATACAAGGAAGGGAATTTATTATTAATGAATTTGCTGTGTCAGATTCTGTGTTAGCCCGTTCATATCCATGATCTCATTTACTTAGCCCCATAATAACTCCATTAACTAAGTACTTTATTATCCTTATTCTATACACGAGCAACTGGAGGTTTAAAGAGGTTAAATACTTTCCCCAAGATCACACAGCTGGTAAGTGACAGAATGAGGAAGCTTAGCCATGTCTACCTGATTCGGAAGCATGTGCTCTTCCCATTACAATTGGAATGTTTGGAATTCAGATTCAGTTCTTTCTGGGTCTGAATTAAAGACCTGCTCTGTGGCATCTCTCAGGAATCAAATAAAATAGCAACTAATGAAAATAGCTGGTTCACCTCCTAACAAAGCGTAACACACCACAGTAGCGAAGGACAGGGTCTCATCATTGACATAAAATTATGACAGGAGTGAAAACTTTCTCAGCTATTCCTCTTATGGATGCCATGACATCTAAAAGCCCACTATGAGTGTTCCTTCCTTATGCCCTCTTTAAAAACAGAAACCATTTCTCTGGAGAGCAGAAAGGCTAATACCTGAAAAAAATTCACTCAGGTGTCTGGTATGCTCTCACAGGTGTCAAGTATGCGTTTTATGAGAGGACAGGAAAAGGTAGTCACTACATTTGGTGTATCACCAAGAAGAAGAAATCAGATGTTAGTAGTAGTACCTTGAACAAAATCTTATTGGAAACAATTTCCAAAATTACTATTAATATTGTGAGGCATTAGCAATCAGACAGGGGAAGGATGAATTGCCCTTCAGTCCTGGGGCATTTGATCTGGCATTTATTTATTTAAGATTTTGTTTATTTATTTAACAGAGATCACAAGCAGGCAGAGAGGCAGGCAGAGAGAGAGGGGGAAGCAGGCTCCCTGCTGAGCAGAGAGCCCGATGCGGGGCTCGATCCCAGGACCCTGGGATCATGACCTGAGCGAAAGGCAGAGGCTCTAACCCACTGAGACACCCAGGTGCCCCGGTTTGCATCATTTTAAAGGTCAAGTACTGGCATCAATTTTTGTCTGAATTATGTACCTTTATGATTTTTATAATCCTGTACATGAACAGTACACTGTGAAAACTGAAGTGGTGATTTCTTCCCCTCAGCCTTGTGAATTTGACTTTTGAATTGTCATTGAGTTTGAAGTGCAAATTATGGATTTGACTAAGACAGGTAGTACACAGCAAATTATGTAAAACCACAGTGACTTATTTTGTCTCACTGACTTTCTTACTCAACTGAACTTTGTGTGTAATGTAACTAAATATAGAATATACCACAGGCCCTAAGGGTTAAAAGACAAGAGACAAATTCTAAGCACTGCCCGTAGTTAGCAAAACACAAAGTTCCATTTTTAACCAACTTTTTTCAAGGCTTCTGAAAACTTACCCCGCTCTTCATGAAGCGCCGCTGAGCCCTGTCACAATGAGACCAGCCGATGGGGCTGGCGGCCATCTTGTGCAGTGAAAGACAGAGTGTCTGGATCTGAGCCAAGGAAAGCCGAAGTGATCAATATTACATTCTGAAAGCACCAATGGACCCTTTGTGCCAGGACTAACGCTTCTGGGAGAGGTGCCAGAAGATTCACGTGTGCACATGTGTGCGCACACAGTAACATGATGATTCAGGAAACCCAGTCATGTGGGAAGATCAAAAGCACAGCAGGATGTTCCTGTGACTCTGGCATTGGTCAGCACAGCTTCAATGGCCACATCCAAATACGAAGGCAGTGTAAAGAGTGTACAGATGGAAGAGAAACAGAAACTTGAAAAAACGTCCCAAGGCAGCTTTTTTTTCTCCCGTTGTCCTTCCACCTCCCGTGAGCAGCCCGGGTGCATTGTCCGTCACTCCCTCACACCACTTTGAAGTGTGATTCTGTCCCTGAATCCTAGAGCGTGGATGCCAGCCTGGCCTGATCTCACCTCTGGAAGCCTTCTGCCCTCCAGCATGCTCACAAGTGTTTGGAACATCTCTTGGGAATGGAAGGGAATATGATCCCAGACCCAAGTCCAGACGGCTACTAGAACATGTCATGCGTCTGGCACTGAACAAGATCACGTTGCCAATTTAAAACCAACTTAATGACCTCAGTTTTCTTGGGAAAGAAAAAAGACCATGTGGCCGATGGGAGAACAATGAAAAGGTATCCAAAACCTTTTCATTGTTCTCCTATTTATCTGATCCCAAAGATCATTTCTCTGAAAAGTCGAGGCCATATCTGGGGGTGAAAATACATATTTAATGATAGCATTATCAGAAGAGACTCATGAGATACTCTTGCTACTGTTGTCCTTACAAATAAATTTAAAGGACACATTGAGCCTGGGAGGAAATGCATATTCAGTTAAGAGCTTTTTCATATATTTAATATCTGTGTCTCTCATCATATTCACAATTCTTACAGTCTTTGTTATGAGTAGCTTCTCATCCTGTTTCTGTGAGGAAGATCATCGTAATTACAACCTTACATTATGGGAGAGCAGAAAGAGGGGACTTGGCAGAGGTCATGAGGCAATGCCATTGCCTGTCTGGGAATGTCCTGGACAGGAAGGGAACCGATAGATCTGGAAACCATTGTGAATTGGACATTCCAGCGTGCCTGGAAGAAAGCAGTGCTCAGGTTGCCCCAGCCGAAGCTTTGAGCTGACTCAGAAACACCGATACTGACCGAACAACTGAACGAATGAAGTATTCTCAAAACAGTTTCCCTCCAGATTTTCCCTCTTTTCAGAATGGAGTTATCGTTTCCTTCGATTTCCCCTAGCCAAGAACCTCAGAGTATTCTAAATCATCCTCTTCTCCTCGTCCTAGCATACCCAATTGAGGATCAATTCTGTCCATCCCATTTTCTGAGTATCTGCCCTTCCTTCCATCTCCAGGACCATTGCCACCTGCTTCAGCTTCTGCGTGGCTGTCCGAGGGGATTCTAAACTTACGTGCTACCATGTCGCACTCCTCGCCAGCTCTGCCGCTGAGCTGCATTGCCGTGGGCAAGTACTTCAACCATGTTGTGCCTTATGGTGGGATGTTATGGGGCTTAAATGAATGAATAGGTGCAAACCATTTAGAACTGAGCCTGGGAACGTGGTAACAGTTAATAAATGTTATCCAGTATTTTTGTTATTATAACTTGGTATTCTTCCATGAACTTGCATTGTCTGTAGAAAAATAAAACAACCCCTTTGGCAGGCATGCAAGACCTTTCTGATCCGACACGGCCCACTGGTCTAGTCTCATTTCCCATTCTTCTCCTCGTTGGGAATTCTAGTACTACCAAGCCACTTTGCTGTCTCTGTATCTTTTTTTTTTTTTAAGATTTTTTTTTTAATTTATTTATTTGACAGACAGAAATCACAAGTAGGCAGGGAGACAGTCAGAGAGAGAGGAGGAAGCAGGCTCTCCGCGGAGCAGAGAGCCCGATGCGGGGCTCGATCCCAGAACCCTGGGATCATGACCTGAGCCGAAAGCAGAGGCTTTAACCCACTGAGCCACCCAGGCGCCCCTGCTGTCTCTGTATCTTAGTGCAGTCTTTGTAACGGCACACACTGTCGTCATCCCTTTGCAAACAAACTCCTCTTACCATGAAAGTCTCAGCTTTAATGCTTTGTCCCCTCAAGAACCTTGCTGGACAACTCTAGATAACGTCAAGCACTTTCCCCGAAACCACCACTTAACTTTGTGCATATGCCGCTTGTAGTTATTACCTTACTGTGTTATTAAACTTTAAGTAGCATTTGTCTATCTTCATTGTATACTTCTTTCAGGCAGAAATAGTTCTTTTGATCTTTTTTCCTTTTCCCTGGTACCAGGGTCTGGCATTTAGTATATGTTCAATAATTATTTGTTGAACAAATAAATAAATTGCCAGGAATGACCTATAGTACTAACAGGGAACAGTATTTCGAACAAAGGGAAAAACCTGCTATTATTATTCATGGCTCTGCTGGGACAACTCCAGTTCTGCACATTTAGTGAGGGTAGGCAAGTATGTATGTGCATCCTTTGAAGAATCCCATAGTTTGCGACGGGTTTTACCTCTGTGTATCCCTTCTCTAACACTCTTCCTTTACGTAGATCCAAGTTTCTGACCTACACCATTTTCCTGAAGAATTTAATACTTCTTGAAAGGCATACGTCTCCTGGCAACAAATTCTCTCAATTTTTGTTTATCTCAGAAAATCTTTATTTCTCTTTTGTTTTTGAAGGATAATTTCACTGGGTAAATAATTCTAGATTCGTAGATTTTTCTTTCAACACATTAAATACCCACTTTCACTTCACTTTCTTCTTGCTTGCATGATTTCTAAAAAGAAGTTTGACATAGTTCCTACTCTTGCTTCTCTGTAAGGTGAGGTTTTTTTTCCCTTTGCTTGCTTTCAAGATTTTCTCTTTGTCTATGATTTTCTACAGTTTGCATTGTGTGCCCTGATATAAATTTTTGGTCTTTATCTTGCTTGGTGTTCTCTGAGCTTTCTGTAACTATGTTTGATGTCTATCTTTAATTTTAGGAAGTTCTCAGTCATTAAAGCTTCAAATGTTTCTGTTGCTATCTGTCTTCATTTTCCTTCTGATATCTGCATTGTCATATATTGTACCTTTTGCAGTTGCCTCATGGTTCTGTTGTATTGTTCACTCTTCCTTCTCTGCATTTCTGTTTTAGAAGTTTCTATAGACATTTCTTCAATCTCACTGACTCTTTCTTTGGTTGTGTCCAGTCTATGAAGAGCCCATCAAAGACATTCTTTGTTCCTGGTACAGTGTTTTTGCCTTCTAGTATTTTCTTTTGATTCTTTCTAGAATCCCCATTTCCCTGCCTCTATCACCCACTTCTTGCATGTTGTCAACCTTTTCCATGAGAGCTCTTTACATAGTAATCATAGTTGTTTTGAATTTTCAGTCTAATAATTCTAACATCCTTGCCATATTTGACTCTGTGATGCTTGCTCTGTCTCTTCAAACTGTGTTTTTTTGTCTCTCAGTATGCCTCAAATTTTTTTTATTGAAAACTAGACACAATGTACTGGGTAAAATGAGGTCAATAGGACTTTTGTGTGAGGTTTTACACTTACCTTATTAGGAGCTAGGTTGTGTTTAGTGTTTGCTGTATCTGTCGTTGTCAGAAGCCAAAATTTCTCTCATGTCTTTGTGTTTGTCTTCCCTGATGACTTTGGGTTTTCCTTAGAGATTTCTCCTTAAATAAGGTCTGAGGAATGCTTTCTTTCAGTTGTATTCTCTAGTTATTATACATGAACCTACTGGTATGGTAGTAAGTTGTGGGGAGAGGAGAAGGGTTGTAGTCCTGTGATTAGCCGTCAGTCTTTTGGTGAGCCAGTGCCTTGGGCTGTGACCTTCATACGTGTTTCTCAGTCAAACCCTCCTTCCACTTAGGCGAGTCAGGAAATAATGGTGGGCTGGGATTAGGTATTTCCCTTCTCCCAGATCATTTAGGCTCTGATAAAATCCCAGTCAGTTACATTCTGTTAAAATTGTTTATTTTGAGGGCAAGCCTTGTTAAGAAGTACAGAATACTCCGAGTGAATTTCAGAATGGTCAATTTTCCTCTCCCCCTCCTGAAAACACAGGAGATTTTTTACTGGATGTTCACTGTGAGAACCTGGTGAGGCTCCCAGAGGTAAAACTCACAGAAGTATGGGGGATTCCCTAAAGTCAGGCTCCTTGGAGTTTTTACTGCTCAAACTTGTCCTCAGACACTAAGTCTTTAGCAATATGTCAGTTACAACTTAAATTTTCTTACTCTGCTACTTGTTCTCACAGAGGTTTTGTGCTCCTGGTCTTCTGCTCTGGTAAGCTGTGGTTCTCTGGATATACCTGTTTCTCCAGTTTGATGGACAGTGGTTTGCCCTGTGATGTCAGTTTTCTGATGGAACTAAAAAGTTTTTACTTTTTTGTTTGTTCAGCTTTCTTCTTGTTATGAGGATGGCAGTCATGATTTCTAAGTTCCTTACATGTTGGACCAGAAACCAGAAGTGTAGTTTGTGACACATAAAATTATAAATACATGATTGTTTCCGCTGGTTAATGGTTTGTCCCCTAAGATAAAAGTGAGTGCTTATTTGTCCATCTGTGGCAAGATGACATTGCTTCTGAGAGGTGAATAATAAATAGCCCAATATTATCTGCAATTTTGGGCTTCATTTCAGTTCTACCGTGTCAGAGGAGCATTGTCTTTTATTTTTTCAAAGATCTTATTTGTTTATTTGACAGAGAGAGAGAGCACAGGCAGCGGGAGCGGGAGCAGGGGAAGGAGAAGCAGACTGTGCCACCCCGGTGCCCCAAGCGTTGTCTGTTCACATCAGTGCTTATATTCACTGTGATGTCATAACAGAGATTATAAAGTCAGTATTTTCTTAATTAGCTAAAAATGGTTTCATTCCGGTGAGTCAAATGTCATGGGATGACTTTTTCTAGTAGATAATGAAGCAGCTAAGGAATGTGTGGCTTTTATGGAAAAAAATATGGAAGAAGTGAGTGGTCCTTATAAGGCTGGCATTCTTAAAACGATTTTTTTTTTTTTTAATAGACATAGGGTGACTACAAAGTGACTACAGTGCAGACTGAGACATACAGGTCTCTGGGAAGCAACTATAATTTCCAATTTACTTGTCTTTTTATTGGAAAACCTGATGCTTTGGTAGAATGGAGAGTTTTCCATCAGTCCATCCTTTGCTGATGCTAGGACCAGCTTGTCAGTGATATACATACACATGGATTCTGGAAAGCAGAATCTGGGTGAGGCGTGGGAGAATTTTGGAGACACCAGATTCTAAATTACCGCACGCTATTCTTAGAAGATGAAAATAGCTATTGGTGGTTTTTAATTAGGTCAGATTTCATTGGTTCTTACCCCAGCAAAGACAATAAAGAACTTGTTGGCTAACTCTGGATGTGGTCTCCTTGCATGATGTTAACTTTGGTATTATTGGTTGTCACTCAGTGTGTATGACAGTGTAACTAGATCGAAAAACTTGTGCCTTAAATGTATACGTGGAGTAATATTTTGTGGTATTAAGCAATTTTTTCCTCTTCTTTAAAATAAAAGGTACAGGGACACCTGGTTGGCTCAGTCAATTAAATGTCTGCCTTCGGCTCAGGTCATGATTCTAGGGTCCTGGGACCATGTCCCACATTAGGCTTCTTACTCAGCAGGGAAATTTCTTCTTCCTCTGCCTGTTGCTCTCCCTGCTTGTGTTGTCTCTCTCTGACAAATAAATAAATAAGTGAATAAATAAGATCTTTAAAAAATAAAATAAAAGTTACACATCTAGCAAGTAGCAAATGATTTCAGAAAATTGTTTCTCTAACTTTCTTTTAATAGTATTCACCATTTTCAGAAAAGTGGTAAATATGGAGCACAGAAGCCTTCAGCCAAATAGACTTTATTGTTGCAAAATCCCCTTTGGATTAAACCCAACCTAAATGAACTAAGTATAAAACTATAGGAACTTGAAAAGAACAAAAGAAGAAGACAAACAAATTAGAACAAATAAGGAACTCGGAAGGATAGAACATAGTAATACTGAACAACCATATTATGCTATTATGAATAGCACCACAGCTTGGCCTTATTTATGTCGTTACTATTGTATTTCCTCCTCCTGTCCAGTGTCTCTCTCTGCCTCTTCAAATGCTCTTGACCCTAACATTCCAGCTGCTATGTGTATCACATAAAAAGTTGTGGTAATCTTTGACATTTCAGTTTAGGAATTATTCCAGATTATTGATCATTCTGAACTCCTTGAACCCCCCCACAAATTGGTTATCTTAAATCTCAAATCTCCCCTTGCCTTTGGATCTTGGATTTCTCATCTGTTGGTAACCCAACCTCAAACCATCCTGACTATTATGGGTTGAATTGTATCTCGGTGTTGCCCCCTCCCAAAGATATGCTGGAGTCCTGTTTCCCAGTATTTCAGACTGGGACCTTATTTGGAGAGAGATTCTTTAGAGAGGTAATCAAGTCAAAATAACTGGTGTTGAGGGGCGCCTGGATGGCTCAGTGGTTTAAGTCTCTGCCTTTGGCTCAGGTCATGATCTCAGGGTCCTGGGGTGGAGCCCCGCATCGGGCTCTCTGCTCAGTGGGGAGCCTGGTTCTCCCTCTCTCTCTGCCTACTTGTGACCTCTCTCTCTCTCAAATAAATAAATAAAATATTAAAAAAAAAAACTGGTGTTGAGTATGAGTAGTTTCCCTATGAAAAGATGAAATTGGGACATAGAGACAGAAGCCAACAGCAGGAAGACCCTAAGAGACACAGAGAGAACATGGCCAGCTACAAGCCAAGGAAAAGCCTGGATCAGATCCCTCCTTCACAGACCTCAGAAGGAATCAATTCTGCTGACACCTTTGTTTTAGTCTTTAGCCTCCAGAACAGTGAGATGATAAATTTCTGTTGTTGAAGCTACCCAGTTTGTAGCATTTTATTGTGGCAACTCTAGCAAACTAATGCACTGGTCCTTATCGGACATCGCCTTAGGATGCTGCTTCTGATGAAACTTTTTTTTTTTTTTTTTTTTTGCCTCTAAGCATGGAAAACAAATGCATGATGTCCTCCCACTCCATGAGATACAGCAGCAAAGCAACATTCCTTACGCTCACACTTATCAGGAGGGTAAACTGAATGGCCACACCTTGGGCCTCTGAATCATTTTGCTTTATGTCTACATACTAGTAATAGTCTCTTTCAAAACACATAATGCACTATTTTATAGATTAGCAACTGTTGTTAAAGATATCGTTCGCCCCGCCCATCAGCCATATTATCTTCATGAAATCCCATGTGAGAAACATAGTGTTTCACAATTGGGCAGGCAATATCTATAAAAATTTAAAATATACTGAGTCTATAGTCAAGGAATTCCACATGACCCTTAAAGGAAATATAAGTTTGGAGCATTCGAAGATCAGGGAAAAAAGCCAGTCATAGTCTTTGGATGTGTCACAATGTGGATCTTTCTGAAACAGTCTGTTCTTCCCCTTTGTGAATAATTTAGAGTAGAATGGAATAGAGTGGAAAATACCCTTGAACATCAAATATTTTCTGTTTGGCCCCTTGGGCTTCTTGGAATTTAGAACATTTAGGATGAAACTTTTATTTCAACATAGACCTCACCTACACCATGTAGCTGTGACCCTTCACTTTGTGGATCCTCAAATCGGAGAGGAAAGATGATGTTGCTGATAGGAATCAAATGCATAGGACCCAGACACCGATCAGATGTGTGTTTTAAAGTGATTTTATAGTGTAGCTAAGACAGCACTCAACCCATACATGTGACAGTAATGATGGGCTTCTTATGAATTATTAGTGTGAAAGCTCAGAAGCCTTATTAAACACCCAGAAGAAACAAGTTGTGTGCACCTGCTTCTGTAATCCTTACGTAAGTGAAGGAAGAGCTATGATTTAGACTGTTTTGTGGTTTCTTTGGCCTCTGTCTGCCCCAGAGAAAACAAACACACACACAGCTGTTATAGCACTTGCTTTCTGCTCCAGAAAAGGGCAAGTATGGAATAGAAATCTTGAGTGCCTGCAGACACTGCCTAATAACTAACAAGTGACACGCACAGCAGGTCTCTCCTGCTTCCCAGTAAGGAGGCAGTGATTCATTATAAAAGCATCTCTACACCTGCAGTGACGGCTTTTTCATGTTCATTTGTGCAGCAGAAGCTGTCTTTGCATAACCGAGTGAGTTTGAAGCTGAAGAAGTAACATCACGACTGTGGGCCTGGAAATAGCACAACAGTAACCACAAATCAAAAACCAGTAATAGATATGCACAAAATAAAGAGTAAGGAAGCCAAGCATACCACTGAAGAAAACCAGCAAACCATGAAAGAGAAAGAAATGAAAGGATCAGAGAAACACTGATTAAAAAACAAACAAACAAACAAAAACCCACACAAAGCAAGTAACAAAATGGCAATAATACATATCTATCAATAATTTCTTTGAATGTAAATGAATGAAATGCTCTAATCAGCATACATAGAGTGACAGTGGATTAAAAAACAAGACCCATCTATTTGATGCCTCCAAGAGACTCCTACTAAAGACCTAAAGACACCGCACATTGAAAGTGAGGGGATGAGATACATCTATCATGCAAATAGATGTCAAAAGAAAGCTGGAGTAGCAATACTTAACATTGAACAAAACAGACTTTAAAACAAAGGCCATACAAAAAGACAAAGAATGACATTACGTAATAATAAAGGGGACAATCCAACAAGAAGGTCTAATAATTGTAAATATATATGCACCCAGCATTGGAGCACCCAAATACATAAAACAGTTACTAACAAATATAAAGGAACTAATCAGTAATAATAATAATACAATAATAGTAGAGGACATTAAAACCCCACTTACATCAACGCACAAATCATTCACACGGAAAATCAACAAGGAAACAGTGGCTTTGAATCATATGCTGGACTGTATGGATTTAACAGATATATTCAGAACATTACATCCTAAAACAGTAGAATACACATTCTTTTCAGGTGCTCATGGAACATTCTCCAGAATAGATCACATACTAGGACACAAAACAAGCCTTAACAAATTCAAAAAGATCAAAGTCACACCATGCATCCTTTCTGACCACAACACTATGAAATTAGAAGTCATCCACAAGAAAAAAATCTGGAAAGACCACAATAATATGGAGTTTAAATAACATGATACTAAACAATGAATGGATGAACCAGAAAATCAGAGAAGAAATAAAAAAGTACATGGGAACAAATGAAAATGAGAACACAATGGTTCAAAACCTTTGAGACACAGCAAAAGCTGTTCTAAGAGGGAAGTTTATAGCAGTACAGGCTTAACTCAGAGAGCAAGAACAATCTCAAATAACCTAACCTTACACATGAAAGCTAGAAAAAGAACAACAAACAAAACCCCAAACTAGCAGAAGGAAGGACATAATAAAGATTAGAGCAGAAATAAATGATATAAAGACTAAAAAAGCACAATACAACAGATTAGTGAAATCAGGAGATGGTTCTTGAGATCACAAAATTGATAAAACTCTAGCCAGACTCATAAAAAGACAGAGAGAACTCAAATAGACAAAATCACCAATGAAAGAGGAGAAATAAGAACCAATACCAGAGAAATACAAGATTACATTATATTGTAAGATAGTATTATGAAAAATTATGAAATTATGAAAAATTATATATCAACAATTGGACAACCTAGAAGAAATGGATATAAATTCCTAGGGACCTATAATCTACCAAAACTGAAGCAGGGAGAAATGGAATACTTGAGCAGATCAGATACCAGCAATGAAATAGAATCAGTAATCAAAAAACTCCCCAAAACCAAAAAATCCAAGACCAGATGGTTTCACAGGTGAATTCTACCAAACATGTAAAAAAGAGTTAATACTTATTCTACTCAAACTGTTCCAAAACTAGAAGAAGGAAAACTTCCACATTTATTTTATGAGTCAAATATCACCCTGACATCAAAACCAGATAAAGTTACCAGAGAATGAGAGAGAGAGAGAACTACAGGTCAATATTGCTGATGAATGTAGATGTGAAAATCCTCAATAAATACTAGCAAACAGAATCCAACAATACATTAAAAACATCATTCACGGGGCGCCTGGGTGGCTCAGTGGGTTAAAGCCTCTGCCTTCGGCTCAGGTCGTGATCCCAGGGTCCTGGGATCGAGCCCCGCATCGGGCTCTCTGCTCTTCAGGGAGCCTGCTTCCTCCTCTCTCTCTGCCTGCCTCTCTGCCTAGTTGTAATTTCTCTCTGTCAAATAAATAAAATATTTTTAAAAAAAAAAAACATCATTCACCAGCATACAAGGTTGGTTGGTTCAATATTTTCAATTCAATCAACATAATACATCACATCAATTAGAGGAAGGATAAAAACTACATGATCATCTTACCATCTGCAGAAAAGACATTTGACAAAATACAACATCATTCTTGACAAAAACCTCAATGAAGTAGGTTAGAAGGACATACCTCCAAATAGTAAAGGTCTCATACGAAATAACAGTGAACATCATACTTGGAAAAAACTGAGAGATCTCCCCTAAGGTCAGAAATAAGACAATAAGACTGTTGTTAAACATAGTACTGGAAGTGCTGCCGCAGCAATCAGACAACACAAAGAAATAAAAGGCATCTAGATTGGTAAGGAAGAAGCAAAACTTTCACTATTTGCAGAAGACATGATATTATATACAGAAAACCCTAAGGACTCCACCAAAAAACTCTTAGAATTGATCAATGAATTCAGTAAAGTCACAAGATACAAAATCAATATGCACAAATCTGTTGCACTTCTACACACTAATAATGAAGCTGCAGAAAGAAATTATGAAAACAATCCCATTTGCAATTGCACCAAAATAATAAGATACCTAGGAATAAACCTAGCCAAAGTAGTGAAAAACTTGTACTCTGATGAAGGAAACTGAAAATGGCACAAAGAAATGTAAACACATTCCATAGTTCTGCATTAGAAGAGCAAATATTATTAAAATGTCTATAGTACCCAAAGCAATCTACACATTTAATGAAATCCTTATTGATAGACTAAGAACATTCTTCACAGAACTAGAACAAAAAATTCTAAAATCTATATGGAACCACAAAAGACCTCAAATAAGGAAAGCAATTTTGAAGAAGAAAAGTAAAGCTGGAGATACCACAATTCCAGATTTCAAATTATATTACAAGGCTGTAGTGATCAAAACAGTACGGTACCAGTACAATAGACACATAGATCAATGGAAAAGAATAGAAAACTCAGAAAGAAGTCCACAGTTTTATGGCCAGTTAATCTTCAAAAAAGGAGGAAAGACTATGCAATGGGAAAAAGACAGTCCTTCAACAAATGGTGTTGGGAAAACTGGACAGCTACATTCAAAAGAAGGATCCTGGACTACTTTCTCAAAGAATACACAAAAGTAAATTCAAAATGGATTAAAGTCCTAAATGTGAGACCTGAAACCATAAAAATCCTAGATGAGAACAGACAGTAATTTCTGACATTGGCCATAGCAACTTTTTCTAGAAAGGTCTCCTGAGGCAAGAGAAATAAAAACAAAATAAAACTATGGGGACTACATCAAAATAAAAAGCTTCTTCACAGCAAAGGAAACAGTCAACAAAACTAAAAGGCAACCTACAGAATGGGAGAAGATATTTGCAAACGACATATCCAATAAAGGACTAGTATCCAAAATATGTAAAGAACTTATTCAACTCAACACCCCCAAAAATGGGCAGAAGACATGAACATTTCTCCAAAGAAGTTACCCAAATGGCCAGGAAACACATGAAGATGCTCAGTATCATTCATCATCAAAAAAATGTAAATCAGGGGCACCTGGGTGGCTCAGTGGGTTAAAGCCTCTGCCTTTCATTCGGTTCATGATCCCAGAGTCCTGGGATTGAGCCCCGCATCGGGTTCTCTGCTTGGCAGGGCGCCTGCTTCCTCCTCTCTCTCTCTCTCTGCCTGCCTCTCTCCCTACTTGTGATCTCTCTCTGTCAAATAAATAAATAAAATCTTAAAAAAAAAAAAAGAAAATGTAAATCAGGGGGTGCCTGGGTGGCTCAGTGGGTTAAAGCCTCTGCCTTCGGCTCGGGTCATGATCCCAGGGTCCCGGGATCGAGCCCCACATCGGGTTCTCTGCTCAGCGGGGAGCTTGCTTCTTCCTCCTCTCTCTCTGCCTGCCTCTCTGCCTACTTGTGATCTCTGTCAAATAAATAAATAAAAATCTTAAAAGAAGAAAATGTAAATCAAAACTACAATGAGATATCACCACATGTCAGAATGGACTCAAGAAACAAATGTTGGCAAAAGCATATGAAGAAAAAGGAGCCCATTTGCACTGTTGGTGGGAATGTGAAGTTGTGGAGCCACTATGGTAAACAATATGGATGTTCTTCAAAAAGTTAAAAATACTTCTACTCTAGGGGCGCCTGGGTGGCTGAGTGGGTTAAAGCCTCTGCCTTCTGCTTAGGTCATGATCTCAGGGTCCTGGGATCGAGCCCCGAATCGGGCTCTCTGCTCCGCAGGGAGCCTGCTTTCCTTCCTCTCTCTTTGCCTGCCTCTCTGCCTACTTGTGATCTGTCTGTCAAATAAATAAATAAAATCTTAAAAAAAAATAGATCTACTCGACAATCCAGTGATTGCACTACTGGGTCTTTACTCAAAAGGTTCAAAAAGCCTAATTTGAAGGAAGACATGCATCCCTATGTTTATAGCAGCATTGTTTACAATAGCCAAAGTATGAGAGCCATGCAGTGTCCATTGATCGATAAATAGATAAAGAAGATGTGGAGTGTGTGTGTGTGTTTGCAAGGACATGGATGGAGCTAGAGTATTATGCTAAGATGCTAAGTGAAATAAGTCAGTCAGAGCAAGACAAATACCATATGAATGCACTTATATGTGGAATTTAAGAAACAAAACAAATGGGCAAAGGGGAAAAAAAGATGAGCGGACCAAGAAACAGACTCTTAACTACAGAGAACAAACTGATGACTGCCAGAGGGGAAGTGGGTGAGGGAATGAATAAAACAGGTGCTAGGGATCACACTGTGCACTTGTGATGAGCACGGAGTGATATATGGAATTATTGAATCACTATATTGTACACCTGAAACTAATATTACACTGTATGTTTACTGTACTGGAATTAAAATTTTAAAATAACAACAAAAACTCCTACGTTATGAACATCATCCCAAAACAGTATACACCAATGACTTCATTATTTTAATATGAATAATAATATTATATAATAATTATATTATATTATATTAATAATATATAATAATATATAATAAATTAATATATATTTATATTTAATTTATAATATATAATTTTTATTTAATTTATAATATATAAATATATAATAATATAATATATAATATTATTAATATTATAATAATAATATAATAATAATAAGCTGCATAATATTTAATTAAACTTATAATGTATTTAGTCATTATCTGATTACTTGGTTCTTTCCACATTTTTGCATTATAAAAAATGCTATTATGGATATTCTGGTGTATAGATTGTTGTGCTCCTGCAAATTATATTTTCAGGATTTATTTCTAAAAACTGAATTATGTCAAAGCATACAATTTTTTAAATACAATTTGCCAGAATACCCTTTAGAAAATTGGACTTTCCCTGTACCTTTGTTTTGGCTTAACTCTAAAGCAATTTTGGCAAATTGGGAGAAAAAAGTAATTTCTGTTGGGAGTACATAAAATTTACTGATTAATTTAGGACTAATTGACATTTTTACACACTGTGGTGGTTTCATCTGAGGATGTGTTATGGTTCTCTTCAAAGCAAGTCTCCTTTGATGTCCCTCAAAAGTATAGCTTACCTTTTGTAAGCCCTATACATTTTTTTCATTTTATCCTTAGATATTTGGCATTTAAAAAAATATTTTATTTATTTGACAGAAATCACAACTAGGCAGAGAGGCAGGCAGAGAGAGAGGAGGAAGCAGGCTCCCTGCAGAGCAGAGAGCCCGATGCGGGGCTGGATCCCAGGATCCTGGGATCATGACCTGAGCTGAAGGCAGAGGCTTTAACCCACTGAGCCACCCAGGCGCCCCAGATATTTGGAATTTTATTACCATTATGATTAGGGTGTTTTATTTAACATCGTATATTATATCTGACTATATTTGTCTGTTTTAATATTTATTTATTTATTTTAGAAAGAGAGGGAGTGAAAGAGCATGAGTGGGGGTGAGGTCAGAGGGAGAGAAAAATCTCAAGCAGACTCCCCACTGAGCAAGAATCCGTACCTTGCGGTGGGCGGGGGTAGATCTCACCACCCTTAAGAACCGGACCTAAGCTGAAATCAAGAGTTGGATAGTTAATGGACTGCACCATGCAGCTGCGTCCCTGACTATATTTAGAATGTAGGAAAACTATGGAACTTTTAATATTTAATTTCTAACTGGCTACATTATTGAACTCATTGATTCTAAGGGTTTTCTTTTCTGTTGATTTTCTCTGGTTATTGAAGCGGACAATCATATCATTTTATAACATTTGATAAATTTGCTTCCTCTTTCCAATATTGTTAAACCAATATTGTTAAACCATTCCCTAGTTTTCTTATTTAATTGTGTTAGCTGGCATTTCCTGGACAGTCTTACATAATCTTTGTGATCATAGTCTCTTCTCATTATTCCTAACTTTGATGGGAATTTCTGTGGAGTTACATCATGAGGCATGATATTGTTCAATTATTTTAAGCTATGCATCTTAGCATGTTACACAGTTACTCTCTAATCCTATTTTTAAAGTTTTATTGAGAATAGATACTGAACTGTATTAAATATCTCTTCAGTATCTCTTCTGATGATTTTCTTTTGAATTAGAATGGATATCCTACATATTAGAATACATAGAATACATACATAGAATACATACATAGAATATACATAGAATACATATTAGAATACATATCCTAATATCAAACCACTCCATTCTTAGAACAAGTGCTGCTTGGTCATTATAGCTTAGTCTTTTAAGAAATATTTTAGGTTGTTTAGTTAACATTTTATTTAGGAAATTGATGAGTCCTTTGGTTTTTGTGCTCTCTCTGTAAAATTTTGGTATCAGAGTTTTGTTAGCTTTCAATATAAAAAAGAAGTTAGAAACATTCTTTCTCTATGTTCTAGAATAACCTAAATGACCCAGAATTATTTGTTCCCTGCATGTTTGGATGCATGCACCCACAAAATTAGTTGGCTCCAGAGTCTTTTGAAGGGACAATTATTTAATAAATTTCTTTATTTATTCCATGAATTTTGACCTAGTAAATATTTCTGCCTTTTCTAGGGTTGATATATTTTATTTTTATTTTCCTAAAACATTGCTTATTTACCTTCTAGTTATTTACAGAGAATTATAGGATAAATTCTCAGTTTTTTACATTTTTCTTATCAATTATTGTAAGTTCCTTCTATTCTCTTTTTTCTTAAATAAATTATATTATTGATAATACATACATCTTGCCCATATGATGCATTTTTTTTTAAAGATTTTATTTATTTATTTGACAGAGATCACAAGTAGGCAGAGAGGCAGGCAGAGAGAATGAGAGGGAAGCAGGCTCCCTTCAGAGCAGAGAGCCGGACGTGGGACTCGATCCCAGGACCCTGAGATGATGACCCGAGCCGAAGGCAGCGGCCCAAACCACTGAGCCACTCAGGCGCCCCAATATGATGCATTTTTATTAATAATACACCTGTTGTTATTACTACTTTATTAGTGTATTTTTTGAAATTTTCCTTATTTTTTGCCAAAAAATAAAACATGAAATTGAAGTTATCTGTTTCTTGTTCCATTATACTTTTTCTCCTTCCTTTCATAAAGGCAACCATTATCATGAACAATATACAGTATTATTTTATGTTTTTAAAGCACTTATGGAAATAGTTATGATACTACCATACTGATGTATACTTCTGCATCTTCTATACTCCATTTTCAAAAGCTATGTTAACGGACCTGTAGATAGAGTGACATATTTATACATCTTGATATGGAGAGATTATTTGTTTATAGCTGCTGTTTGGTGTTTTGTCATGTGACTAAACCAGATTTTATTTAATCCCTTCCTTTATTAATATTTCCATACTCTTTATTTTTTCGTCTTCAGTTATAATTTACTCTTTATTAAACTGAGATGTAATTGATTAGTATTAGTTTTAGAAATACAACATAATGATTTGATATAGGTATATTTTGTGAAATGATTAAACTAAGTTTCATTAGCATCTATCACCACACTTAGTTACAATTTTTTTTAAATTTACTCTTTCAACAACTTTCAGATGTGAAATATAATATCATTTTAACTATAGTCACCATGCTATATTACATCCTCAGGACTCATTTATCTTGTTGGTATAATTTGCTTTAAGTGTATCTTTTGTTGGCATATTCCTGGAGTTTTCCTCTAAATATTGTCTGACCAATTCTGACATTTAATAATTAATTTAAATCTGTTCGTAATATTTTGAGTACTATATACTTGATTTTGTGTTTTATATTTACTATGCTTCTCTATATTTTCTGGGTTTTTTTTCTTTTTTCTTTTTTGCTTTCTATTGATATAGTTGAATTTTCTTAGTTTTTTTTTCCTTTTGTAGTTTCAGAATTATGCACCAATTTATATTCTTTTAATGGTTAACCTCAGATTTGTAACATATAAACTCAATTTACCTTAATTTAGCAGTTTAAAATTAATCATTATCAGTATCTTCCTACCAACAGTGCAAAAGCCTTAGAATGATTTAACTTCACATCTGATTTTCCAGATAATTTTTGTCTAGATTTTTGCTAAGCTTGATTTTTAATTACAACAATTTAGTGATTGTCTTTGTATTTACTCATAATAACATCACAAATATTAAAAAATGAGCAAGCCAACTTTACAGAAGCCATTGGGTGCATAAATGGGAATTTTTTAAAAAAGAGTCTATTTATTATTTGACAGAGATCACAAGTAGGCAGAGAGGCAGGCAGAGAGAAAGAGAAGGGGAAGCAGACTCCCTGCAGAGCAGACAGCCCAATGTGGGGCTCGATCCAAGGACCCTGGGATCACGACTTGAGCTGAAGGCAGAGGCTTTAACCCACTCAGCTACCCAGGTGCCCTGAAAAAATTTTTTTTACCATAAAGAAAGATAGTGAAGCCATCTAAGAGAGATTAATAAATATGTTCAGAGTATTTAAAAAAATAAAAGAGCTGATAGTCATTCGGCAAGAATAGGAGACAGTAAGAAAGAACTGGTTAGTTAACATAGGTAGTCATTGAAATAAAGTAACTCAGTAGATAGGTTGAACAACAAACCAGATCCTGCTGAAGAAAGAACTCATAAAGCAGAAAACAGATCTGAGGAAATCAAGTCACTCAAAACACAATACAGAAAGATAGATACAGTATAGGATAGAGAAGTTAAGAACATGAAGGATGTAATCACCAATTCCAATATATGTTTGAAAAAAAAATCAAGGCAGAAGGCACATAGAAAATGGGAGAAAGATAATGGTACAGATAATAACTAAATTTTTTCCAAAACTGAAAAAACACATGAAAAGGAACATATCAAATCCTCAGTAGGTGCATTAAAAAAGCCCACATTTATTCAAACTAGTGAAATTAAGAAAATTTACAGCAAAGAGAAGATCAAGTCTCTAGAGGAAAACTTGGTGCAAATTATTTTTTTATTTTTTTGTTTTTATTAACATATAATGTATTATTAGCCCCAGGGGTATAGGTCTGTGAATCATCAGGCTTACACACTTCACAGCACTCACCATGGCACACACCCTCCCCAGTGTCCATAATGCAACCACACTCTCCCTACCCCCTTCCCCCAGCAATCCTCAGTTTGTTTTGTGAGATTGAGTCTCTTATGGTTTGTCTCCCTCCTGATCCCATCTTGTTTCATTTTTTCCTTCCCTACCCCTCAAAACCCCCACTTTGCCTCTCAAATTCCTCATATCAGGGAGATCATAGGATAATTGTCATTCTCTGATTGACTTATTTCACTCAGCATAATACCCTCTAGTTCCATTCACATCGTTGCAAATGGCAAGATTTCTTCTGATGGCTGCATAGTATTCCATTGTGTATATACACCACATCTTCTTTATCCATTCATCTGTTAATGGACATCTAGATTCTTTCCATAGTTTGGCTATTGTGGACATTGCTGCTATAAACATTCAGGTGCATGTACCCCTTTGGATCACTACATTTGTATCTTTAGGGTAAATACCCAGTAGTGCGATTGATGGGTCATAGAGTAGCTTTATTTTCAACTTTTTCAGGAACCTCCATGCTGTTTTCCAGAGTAGCTGCACCAGCTTGCAATCCCATCAACAGTGTAGGAGGGTTCCCCTTTCTCCGCATCCTCGCTAGCGTCTGTCATTTCCTGACTTGTTAATTTTACCATTCTGACTGGTGTGAGTCTTTGTGATTTTGATTTGTATTTCCCTGATGCTGAGTGATGTGGAGCACTTTTTCATGTGTCTGTTGGCCCTCTGGATTTCTTCTTTGCAGAAATGTCTGTTCATGTCCTCTGCCCATTTCTTGATTGCATTATTTGTTCTTTGGGTGTTGAGTTTGATAAGTTCTTTATAGAGTTTGGATACTAGCCCTTTATCTGATATGTCATTTGTGAACATCTTCTCCCATTCTGTCAGTTGTCTTTTGGTTTTGTTGACTCTTTCCTTTGCTGTGCAAAAGCTTTGATCATGAGGAAGTCCCAATAGTTCATTTTTGCTCTTGGTTCCCTTGTCTTTGGCAATAGTTCGAGGAAGAAGTTGCTGCAGGTGAGGTCGAAGAGGTTGTTCCCTGTGTCCTCCTCAAGGACTTTGATGGATTCCTTTCTCACATTGAGGTCTTTCATCCATTTGGAGTCTATTTTTGTGTGTGATGTAAGGAAATGATCTAGTTTCATTTTTCTGCATGTGGCTGTCCAGCTTTCCCAACACCATTTGTTGAAGAGACGGTCTTTTTTCCATTGGACAGTCTTTCCTGCTTTATCAAAGATTAGTTGACCATAAAGTCGAGGGTCTCTTTCTGGGCTCTCTGTTCTGTTCCATTAATCTATATGTCTGTTTTTGTGCCAGTACCATACTGTCTTGATGATGACAGCTTTGTAATAGAGTTTGAAGTCTGGAATTGCGATGCCACCAACTTTGGCTTTCTTCTTCAACATTCCTCTGGCTATTCGAGGTCTTTCCTGGTTCCCTATAAATTTTAGGATTAATTGTTCCATTTCTTTTTTTTTTTTTAGATTTTTATTTATTTATTTGACAGAGAGAGATCACAAGTAGGCAGAGAGGCAGGCAGAGAGAGAGAAAGAGGAGGAGGAAGCAGGCTCCCCGCCAAGCAGAGAGCCCGATGCGGGACTCGATCCCAGGACCCTGGGATCATGACCCGAGCCGAAGGCAGAGGCTTAAACCACTGAGCCACCCAGGCGCCCCAATTGTTCCATTTCTTTGAAAAAAATGGATGATATTTTGATAGGGATTGCATTAAACATATAGTTTGCTTTAGGTAGCATAGACATTTTCACAATATTTGTTCTTCCAATCCATGAGCACAGAACATTTTTCCATTTCTTTGTGTCTTCCTCAATTTCTTTCATGAGTACTTTGTAGTTTTCTGAGTACAGATTCTTTGCCTCCGTGGTTAGGTTTATTCCTAGGTATCTTATGGTTTGGGGTGCAATTGGAGGTGGGATTGACTCCTTAATTTCTCTTTCTTCTGTCTTGTTTTTGGTATATAGAAATGCAGCTTATTTCTGTGTGTTGATTTTATATCCTGACCCTTTACTGAATTCCTGTACAAGTTTTAGCAGATTTGGAGTGTGGTCTTTTGGGTTTTCCACATAAAGTATCATATCATCTGCAAAGAGTGACAGTTTGACTTCTTCATTGCTGATTTGGATGCCTTTCATTTCTTTTTGTTGGCTGATTGCTGAGCCTAGGACTTCTAGTACTATGCTGAATAGCAGTGGTTATGGTGGACATCCCTGCCGTGTTCCTGACCTTAGTGGAAAAGCTCTCAGTTTTTCTCCATTGAGAATGATATTCACTGTGGGTTTTTTAATAGATGGCTTTGATGATACTGAGGTATGTACCCTCTATCCCTACACTTTGAAGAGTTTTGATCAAGAAAGGATGCTGTATTTTGTCAAATGCTTTTTCAGAATCTATTGAGAGTATCATATGGTTCTTGTTTTTTCTTTTACTAATGTGTTGTATCACATTGATTGATTTGCAGATGTTGAACCAACCTTGCAGACCTGGAATAAATCCCACTTGGTTGTGGTGAATAATCCTTTTAATGTACTGTTGGATCCTATTGGCTAGTATTTTGGTGAAAATTTTTGCATCTGTGTTCATCAAGGATATTGGTCTGTAATTCTCTTTTTTGATGGGGTCTTTGTCTAGTTTGGGGATCAAGGTAATGCTGGCCTCATCAAATGAGTTTGGAAGTTTTCCTTCCATTTCTATTTCTTGGAACAGTTTCAGGAGAATGGTAGTTAATTCTTCTTTAAACGTTTGTTAGAATTCCCCTGGGAAGCCATCTGGCCCTGGGCTATTGTTTGTTGGGAGATTTTTGATTATTGTTTCAATCTCCTTACTGGTTATGGGTCTGTTCAGGTTTTCTATTTCTTCCTGATTCAGTTGTGGTAGTTTATACATCTCTAGGAATGCATCCATTTCTTACAGATTGTCAAATTTGCTGGAGTATCGTTGCTCATAATATGTTCTTATAATTGTTTGTATTTCTTTGGTGTTGGTTGTGATTTCTCCTCTTTCATTCATGATTTTATTTATTTGGGTGAATTCTCTTTTCTTTTTGATACTTCTGGCCAAGGGTTTGTCAATCTTATTCTTTCCAAGAACCAGCTCCTAGCTTTGTTGATTTGTTTTATTGTTGTTTTGTTTTGTTTTGTTTTTTTGGTTTCTATTTCATTGATTTCTGCTCTGATCTTTATTATTTCTCCTCTGCTGCTGGGTTTAGGCTTTCTTTCCTGTTCTTTCTCCAGGTCCTTTAGGTGTAGGGTTAGGCTGTGTATTTGAGATCTTTCTTGTTTCTTGAGAAAGGCTTGTATTGCTAGATATTTTCCTCTCAGGACTGCCTTTGCTGTGTCCCATAGATTCTAACAGTTGTATTTTCATTATCATTTGTTTCCATGAATTTTTTTCAATTCTTCTTTAATTTCCTGGTTGACTCCTTCATTCTTTAGTAGGATGCTCTTTAACCTCCATGTATTTGGGTTCTTTCCAACTTTTCTCTTGTGATTGAGTTCTAGCTTCAGAGCAATGTGGTCTACAAATATGCAGGGAATGATTCCAATCTTTTGATACCAGTTGAGACCTGATTTGTGACCCAGGATGTGATCTATTCTGGAGAATGTTCCATATGCACTAGAGAAGAATGTGTATTCTGTTGCTTTGGAATGGAATGTTCTGAATATATCTGTGATGTCCATCTGGTCCAGTGTGTCATTTAAGGCCATTTTTTCCTTGTTGATCTTTTGCTTGGATGATCTGTCCGTTTCAGTGAGAAGGGTGTTAAAGTCCCCTTCTATTATTGTATTATTGTTGATGTGTTTCTTTGATTTTGTTATTAATTGGCTTATATAGTTGGCTGCTCCCACGTTAGGGACATAGATATTTAAAATTGTTAGATCTTCTTGTTGGACATACCCTTTAGATATGATATAGTATCTTTCCTTATCTCTTGTTATAGTCTTTGGCTTAAAATCTAATTTGTCTGATATAAAGATTGCCCCCCCCAGCTTTGTTTTGATGTCCATTAGCATGGTAAATGGATTTCCACCCCCTCACTTTAAATCTGGAGGTGTCTTTGGGTCTATAATGAGTATATTATAGACAGCATATTGATGGGTTTTGGTTTTTTATCCATTCTGATACCCTGTGTCTTTTGATTGGGGCATTTAATCCATTTACATTCAGGGTAGCTATTGAAAGATAAGAATTTCGTGCCATTGTATTGCCTGTAAGGTGACTGTTACTGTATATTGTTTCTGTTCCTTTCTACTTTAAGCCTCTCTCTTTGCTTAGAGGACCCCTTTCAATATTTCATGTAGGGCTGGTTTGGTGTTTACAAATTCTTTTAGTTTTTGTTTTCCCTGGAAGCTTTTTATCTCTCCTTCTATTTTCAATGACAGCCTTGCTGGATATAGTATTCTTGGCTGCATGTTTTTCTCATTTAGTGCTCTGAATATATCATGCCAGTCCTTTCTGGCCTGCCAGGTCTCTGTGGATAAGTCCGCTGCCAATCTAATATTTTTACCATTGTATGTTACAGACTTCTTGTCCCGGGCTGCTTTCAGGATTTTCTCTCTGTCTGTGAGACATGTAGTTTTACTATTAGATGATGGGATGTGGACCTATTCTTATTAATTTTGAGGGGGGTTCTATGGATTTTGACCTCCTAGATTTTGATACTTGTTCCCTTTGCCATATTAGGGAAATTATCTACAATAATTCACTTCAATATACCTTCTGCCCCCCTCTCTCTTTCTTCTTCTGGAACCCCAATTATTCTAATGTTGTTTCATCTTATGGTATCACTTATCTCTCGATTCTCCCCTCATGGTCCAGTAGTTGTTTTTCTCTCTTGCTCAGCTTCTTTATTCTCTGTCATTTGGCCTTCTGGAAGCAGGCTCCCTGCTATGCAGAGAGCCCTATGTGGGGCTGGATCCCAGGACCCTGGGAGGCTTTAACCCACTGAGCCACCCAGGCCTCCCTCATGTTCCTTTTGTTTGTGTTGTGTGGTGAGTTTTTCCATCTTGTCATTTTATCAGATAAGAATATATGAACAAGAGAATATAATACTATAAGGGTGGAAAAGACCCCAGAAAAATGTACAATAACCAAATCAGAAGAGACCCCAAATTGGAGGGGAGAAGAAAAGGAGGAGTAAAAAGAAGATTAAAGAAATTTTTTAAAATTTTATCTGTGTGTGTGTGTATATATATATATATATATATATATATGACTGGTGAATAGAACAGAGCCACCCACTTGATTTTGAGTGTATTTTTGTCTCTTAGAAGAAACTACCTCCCAAAATTTTAAAGAAAAATTTATATATAGATAGATAGATAAACATGATGAATAGATGGAATATGAGTGTAAAGAGGAAAATTTTTTTAAAAATAGATAAACATGATGAAGAGATGGAATATGAGTGTAAAGAGGAAAATTTTTTTAAAAAATCTAAAAAAGGAATTGACAAGTTGGTTGGAAAAGAAAGAAAAAGAAAGTGGAGAGAATTTGGTCAGGCTTGGGACCTGAACAAAGCCCTGTGCAACTTTTTTTTATGAAAGGTATTGTTAAGATAAAGTAGTTAAAAAATGTTAAAAGAGGAAATAGAAAAGTAAAAAAAAAAAATTAGAATAGGACAAAATTAAAATTAAAAAATTAATTAACTTTGCAAGACTAAAGAATCATGGGGAGAAAGCCATGAATTCCATGCCTTGCTTTCTCCTCCTCTGGAATTCCACTCTTCTCCTTAATCAGTGAGCTTGGTCTTAGCTGGATGTTTTTGCTGATCTTCTGCGGGAGGGGCCTGTTGCCATGATTCTTAATTGTCTTTGCCCGAGGCGGAACCACACCGCCCTTGCCAGGGGCCGGGCTAAGCAATCTGCTCGGGTTTGTGCTCGGAGCTTTTGTTCCCTGAGCGCTTTCTATAGAGCTCTGGAGGATGGGAATGAAGATGGCGGCCGCTCAGTCTCTGGCGTGGAGGAGCTGAGAGCTCGGGGAGCTCGGGGTCCCGCTTCTCAGTGCAACCTTGGAGAAAAGCCGTCAGTCCCTCTGGTCTCCCTGGTCTCCAACTGCACTCGGGCTCACCCGGCCTGTGATCGAGCGTTTCTATGTCTGGTGCACGGCCCCATTTGGAGTCTCCAAACCCAGCAGATTCCTACTGCTCTGCTCTTCCAGTGGATGAAGGTGGGTCTCCCTGGATCTGCCACTTGTGGGGTCCCTGGTCAAAGAGCAGTGGCCTGATTGTACTATGGGTCACAGTTTAAGGTAGCCTCGAGCTGAGAGCTCACTCCTTGGCTCCGTCTCTGTAGCTGGCTTCCCTGCTCTGACACCTGACAGCTCTGGGACACTCACACACCCCCGTCCTTCTGTGACCCTGTGGGACCTGAGACCAGACTGTCCCCGCGAGGGCTCCACCCCCGCTAGCCTCTGGAGCAACATCCCTCAGTGGAGCAGACTTCTAAAATTTCGAATTTTGTGCTCCGTTGCTCTACCGCTTGCCAGGAGTCGGCCCCTCCCACCGTGGTCTATCTTCCCATCACTTCAGATTCACTTCTTCACAGTCTTAGCTTTCAGAAAGTGGTCAGTTTTCTGTTTCTAGAACTGCTGCTGTTCTCTTCGTTTCCTGTTGGGCGTAGATGTTCAGAATGGTTTGATAACTATCTAGCTCAACTCCTGTGACCTGATGTCATCTCAATCTGCCAGTCCTCTGCCATCTTGGCTCCTCCTCCTCTGTGCAAATTATTTTTCATGGGATTTCTTCAGGACTTCCTTTCTGGCTCAGGCATTCCTTTTCCTTGGTTTGGGGTTTGCCTGCTCAGCCTGCCATGTTCATCAGAAGTCAATATGACTTTCCTTTGTAATTCTAGTTTTAATTATGCTTATTAAGTGGTCAGAATCAGTTTCTCAAGCCTTCTCCCATAGAGCGCCTCCCCACCATATCCCCCAACTCCAAGAGCTTTTCCCTCTATTTCCTATTTAGAAATCCAGAAAGAGATAACCTCACAGAATTTTATCCTATATCAAAAAATAACAGGGGCACCTGGGTGGCTCAGTCGGTTGGGTGTCTGACTCTTGATTTAGGTTCAGGTCATGATCTCAGGGTCATGGGATCGAGCCCCATGATGGGCTCCATACTCAGTGGGGAGTCTGCTTGAGATTCTCTCTCCCTCTTCTTCTGCCTCTCCCCCCTTTCTTTCTCTCTCTCTCTCAAATAAATAAATAAATGTTAGAAAAAAAAAAGATGGAAAGGCTTGGTTTGCTTAGGAGGCCTGAGTTAGCCCTCTGAAGACTCCCTCCTCTCCTTTAATGTATAGGAGATATCCAGAAATTCACAAGCCCCATGGTGTGGGAGGTAGGAGTTAAAGAAAGTAATTGAGTTGAACCATTGGACTTTTCTGGTGTTGCTGTGGCATGGGATGAGGAGACTTATGAAAAGGATCCCAGCACTGGGGAGCTGAACCCAGGGGGCTGAAACGGAGAGGGGTATACTTGATAGAGTCCAAGTGGGCCTTAGAGAACCAACGTGAATATTGATTTAACCATCTAAGAGAAAGAAGGTATATGTTCATCAATAATACCTGCAAAAGGGAGGCCAGAAATTGTTCCCAACCATAAGACTTAGTAATCAAAAAGGACTTATCTATGGATTGTGGATCCTATTTGTGGATCTTAGAATCTCTCTCCCCAGTATCTTTGAGGCTTGAAACCCCTCCCTGATGTGCTTAGATGCTCCTAGAGGAAAGCCAGGGGGATGGAAAGCAAGTGGAAAGGGGAGCACCAGAATCCCCAAAGAGACTGAATTATCTTGGAGAGACAATTTGGCTCTAGAACTCTGAGATACCATTAAATACTGAATTTGAGTTTTTCTTCGTCCTTCTGGATGAAGGGCTTGGGACTAGATCAATTTTAGAAATTAAAGAAATTACTTTTTTTATTTCAAAAATATAATGTTCAATCATTGACTCTGCCAAATCATTTTCTAAATTTCAGAGTGTTTATCTCCCCTCTTAGACAATGAACATACCATGAGCAAACCTGGTTTTTCTGTTTGCTTGCTTGCTTGATTGCTTGTTTTAATCCTCAGGGTCAGTAGGCAATCAACACATGTTGAGTTGAGTAAGTAAATGAATGCAGAAAGGTCTGGGAGATTTAAGAAGGGACATATTTTGCTGGTTAAGACTGAGACAGGTGTGAAAAATAAAATGAAGACAGACATCTTGTTGAGAAGTGAAGTTTTGAGGTGAATAGTTAGAATCTGCAAATGTAGAAAATCAAGTTTTTTAAGGTCACTGTGTTGAATTCTATTGAACCTTTAATCTCAAATATCATTAAAAGCAAAATCTGAGCAAAAAAGTGCTGGAATCTTCACTTCATGTGCTGCTGACTCACTATTTATACTTTTATTTGATCTTCAATAAAGCTCTCTTTGTTCTCATACATGAGTAATGGGTTCAAGGTTTTTATTAGTTGTCTTGCTACAGCAGGGTGCAGTAGCTGAAATTCTTCTTCGACCTGTGGAAGTATAGATTCATTTTTCAATGAGACTCTTATCTTCAGAAAGAGCACATTTCACCAACACAGTCCAAGGTCATGATAACAAGTCTTTCCTATGGTCTAAGAATAAGAGTCTGACTCCTAGCAACTGAGGAACATGCTTTTGATAATACTTATGTCAATGTGATATGGCAAAGGAATCTTCATTACAAACAAAAAAAAAATTGGAACCTTTCAAACAAGAGCTGGATAAAAAGAATAATCTAACTACAAGTATACTTTGATTTATAGGATATTTAACCCTACATTTTATAATTCTTTTCCATTTTTCCACCAAGAAAAATAGTAAGTCTGAATGCTACTGTACAACTTTTCTCTTTACTCCATTCCCAGGGGAAGAAAGCAAAGAGTGACTCCAAAATACTCAATGGTAACCCAATTTTGGGATATGGACCCTTTGGTGAGATAAACAAAGGGACTGATGTTCTCTTCTTCCTCCTGATATTTCTAGTTTTTTAATTGCTGCGACAGTATACTCAAGTGAGGTCAAGTGAGAGTTAAGTAGAGGACAAGGGAAGGTAAACAGAGACTCCTGAGGCTGAGTTTGTATTAAAACTTACATTTAGGGCACCTGGGTGGTTCAGTGGGTTAAGCCTCTGCCTTCGGCTCAGGTCATGATCTCAGGGTCCTGGGATTGAGCCCCGCATCGGGCTCTCTGCTTGGCTGGGAGCCTGCTCCTCCTCTCTCTCTCTGCCTGCCTGTTTACTTGTGATCTCTCTCTCTGTCAAATTAAAAAAAAATCTTAAAAAAAAACAACAACCTTACATTTACAGGTTCAGATTATTGCATTGGCATTTCTGTAAATCACTGATACACACCAGCATGACACACCATCTGTCAGGGTCATTGCAGCACGTGCCTAATTGTGGTCAGAGAACCAGGTTCTAATCATGGCTGAGTGCCCTCTCCTACCCTGGGAAAATTACTTAAACTTGGTTTCCTTATTGGCAAAAGGGAATAGTAAAACCTACTTTCTGGGATTATCATGAAGATTAAATGAAGTAATGGGTATATAAAATGGAACACAGTATTTGGCATATAGTAAATACTCATCAAATGATAGCAATTACTGCTATTACTGCAGTTCCAAAGTTAGGAGATTGAGGTTAATGTTAATGGCTGCATAGCTAGGAGGAAATTTCATGGCCTGTATATTTTAGACATCTGTTTTCAGTGCTATATACTTAGTATATCACTTAATTGAACACACAAAAGTATATTTAAGATCCTGCTACATACCAGAAGGCAATTTGTAAGGATATTTGACACTTGTTAAACCAACTAATATTCTGTTCTAAGGTGTTTTTTTTTCTTACATGCCTCTACTCATCCTTACAGAAATTCTCTGTGGAAGACAAATGGTAGATAAATAGCAAGAACTAGGCCTCCAATTTCTTGCTTGAATTATAGTTCCTGTAAAAAATTTAATGTGGGATGTCTTCAGCTTGAGAAGTGGAATATGAAGGGAACTGGCTTTTTTAAACATAAGAGAAACAAACAAAATGCGTTCTTTGTGTCTGACATTTTCCTATGAACACTATCTCTGTGAGCCTCGAACATATTATTTCACGTAGCAGCAGGTAATATTCAGTTATATCAACATCATGCTATATATTCATAATATTGAATATTTGGATTATTTGCAGTTTAAGTCTGTTACAAATAGTATTGCTTATTTGAAAGTCTGTTGTTTAATTTGTGAACTTTCCAGTTTTGCTTCTGTTGTTGATTGTTAATTTCATCTTGTTGTGGTCGGGAAATTTTGGATGATATCTGTTGTTTCAATCTGCTGAGACCTGATTTGTGGCTAACATATGGTCTACCCTGGAAACTGCCCTGTGTGCACTGGGGAGGGATGTGAGTTCTCCTGTCGTCAAGTAGAGTGCTCTGAGAGGCCTGTTCCATCTAGTTGCTCTATGGTGTTATTCAAGACGTCTGTTTCCTTATCTTCTATCTACTTCTATCTGCTCTTGAGAGTTAAGCATTGATGTCTCCTGCTATTGTAAAGCTGTTTACTTCTCCCCATAATTCTGTCAGTTGTTACTTCCTGTATTTTGCTGGTCTGTCATTAGGTATATAAATGTTTATAATTGTTATGTATTCTTGCTGTGTTGAAACTTTTATTAATATACAGTACTCTTATTCATCTCTTTTAACCTATGCTGATATAAAGCTGATTTTGTCTACTATCCCTATAGCAACTTTTGCTCTTTTTTGGTTACTATTCGGTGAAATATCTTCTTCCATCCTTTCACTTTCAGTGTCTGATTTGGATTTAAAGTAAGTCTCTTGCAGACAGCATATGGTTCAATCACACATCATTTCCTTTCCACCAGTCTCTGTCTTTTGATTGGAGAGTTTAATCCATTTACTGATAAGGAGGGAATTCTGCCATTTTGCTGTTTTTTTCTATAGGCCCTACAGCTTTTTTGTCCCTCATTTCTTGCATTACTATCTGCTTTTGTGTTTAATTTTTTTATAGTCAAACATTTAAATTTACTTCTCATTTCCTTTTGTATATATTCTGTAGCTATTTTCTTTGTGGTGACCATGGGGATCACATTTGACATCCTAAAGTTCAAACACTGTAATTTAAATTTATACCAGTTTAACTTCAGTGAAATACAGACTCTGCTCCTTTACAGCTCCGTCACTACCTCTCCTGGTGGTGGATGTCACAAAATTACATCATTTACATTGTGTGCCCAAAAAGCTAAACTAATAATTGTTTTGAATGCACTGGTCTTATAAATCATATATGAAGCAGCATGTAGAGTTACAAGCCAAAGTTACAGTGACACTAGCTTTTAGATAATAACCTTAAAAAATACATTAGTCTCTTAAGTAATGCAGAACAGGAAAGGTGAAATTACAAACCACCGTTAAAATAATACTAACTTTTATTGCTACCTTTGTATTTAACTTTATGAAGATACTTGTTTCTGCAAATGGCTTCAATTTACTGTCTAGTTTCCTTTCATTTCACCTGGTAGGATTCCTGTGAGTATTTCTTGTAAGGCAGTTCTAGTTGAAATGAACTCCCTCAGATTTTACTCATTTGGAAATGTCTTAATTTCTCCCTCACTTTTGAAGGATAGTTTTGCTCGAGATACAGGATCCGTGGTTGACGATGTTTTCTCCCCCACTTTGAGCACTTTGAATATATTGAACCATTGTCTTCTCACCTCCAAAATTTCTGATGAAAAAAATCTTCTAATACTGGTATTGAGGATCCCTTGTATGTGGTTAGCTGCTTCTCTTGTGCTGCTTCAAGATTATTGTTTTATCTTTGGCTTTTGAAAGTCGATTATTATGTGTCCCAGTGTCAGTCTCTTTGAGTTCATCTTATCTGGAGAATATTGAGCTTCTTAGATATTTATATTCATGTCTTTCCTCAAATTTGGGAAGTTTTCAACCATTATTTCTTCAGATATTCTCTCTGCCCCTTTCTCTTTCTCTTCTCCTGGAACTCTCACACGTGTAAATGGCCTGCTTGATAGTGGCCCACAGGTCACTTGGGCTATGTTCACTTTTCTTCAATTTTTTTTCCTTCTGTCCTTCACATTTGATAATTTCCACCATTCCACCTTCAAGTTTGTTTATTTTCTCCTCTGCCTGCTCAAATATGCCTTTGAATTCTTCTAGTGAATTTATCATTTTAGTTACTGTACTTTTCAGCTCCAGAATTTCTTTTTGACTCCTTTTTATGTTTTCTTTCTCTTTGTTGATAATGTCATTCTGTTCACACATCATTTTTTTTTTTTTTTTTTTTACTTTCTCTATATCTTCCTGTAGTTCTTTGAACATATTTATGACAATGATGGTTTTAATGCCTTTTCTAGTTAGATCTTCTGGCAAATCTTTTCCAGGAACACTTTTTATTTATTTATTTTTTTACTTTTAATAAACCTTACTTTTCTGTTTTTTCGTATGCCTAGTGATTTTTTGTTGAAAGCCAAATGTTTGGGGTGCCTGGGTGGCTCAGTTGTTAAGCCTCTGCCTTTGGCTCAGGTCATGATTCCAGACTACTGGGATCAAGCCCCACATCAGGCTCCCTGCTCGGTGGAAAGCCTGCTTCTCCATCTCCCACTCCCCCTGCTTCTGTTCCCTCTCTCACTGTGTCTCTCTCTGTCAAATAAATAAATAAAATCTTTTTTAAAAAAGCAAGAAAGCGAAACATTTGAATCTAATAATGTGATAACCTGGATATCAGATTTTTCTCCTTTCCCAAGGTTTCAATTATTGTTTTTGTTTATTGCTTTTCATTGTTGCAGACTGTGTTCCAAGGATCCGCCTGAGGCGCAAACTTAAGATCTTCTCAGGTCTTTCCGAGCCTGTGCCTTTTCTTGGGTGTAAACAATCACTTTCTAATTTTCCACACATATACAGTTGCTTGTGAATGTCCTAATCTTTATTTATTTTACTGTTATTGAGAGAGAGAGAGAGAGAGAGAGAGAGAGCGAGCACGAGTCGGGGGTTGGAGGAGGTAAGGAGGAAGGGCAAAGGGAGAGGGAGAGAGAGAATCTTAAGCAGGCTCCACCCCCAGCATAGAGCCTGATGTGGGGCTGTATCCCAGGACCCTGAGATCATGACCTAAGCCAAAATCAAGAGTCAGGCATTTAACTGTCTGAGCCACCAGGTGCCCCTGAATCTTGTAATCTTTAACGGCTATCTCCCAAATGGGGAAAAAGAAAAATGAAGGGGAGGAAGGGCACTGGCCACTAAAACCCCTAGAAATCATTTTAGCTTGAGGGGAGGGGATTGCAATAATGGGGGAGTATGACAGTAATAGTCACCCTCATGTTCATCTGCACCTCTGTGATCAGAAGCAGCAACCAGTAATTAGAGCACAGATCCCTGATGTTGGAGGATAGGGTTCTTTTTGCCCATTCTGGATCTAGTAGGTTTCTAGCTGCTCTAGGAACACGTGCACAACTGCCTGCCATAGGGCTTAGTATTAACCTCAATTTACCATCCGTATTAGACAGATTCTGCCACTGTAATTGTCTACTGGGGAGATAATTTCTGGTGTCTCCTACTCCTCCAGCTTCCCAGAATACTTTCTACTCCCCAGCATTTATTTACCTCCATGTGTCAGCCTGGATATTTTCTTCTGGTCTATTTTTCAGCTCACTAATTCTCTTTTGAACTGTGTCAAATATCCATTTAAACTTATATACTGGGCTTTCAAGTTCAGTTGTATTTTTCAGTTCTAGAAATCCCATTTGATTTTTAAAATTCCATTGGTGAAATTCTCATGATACATTACTTTGGTTATGTTAATTATTAGTTTTTTAAGTCCATGTTTGCTTTCTCTGATATCTGCACCACCTATTTCTGTTGTGTATTGTTTCTCTTGGTCTTGTTTCTGAATATGTCTCTTTTTTTAAACAATGAAATGTTAGACATTTTATATGAAAATTATAGTGACTCTGGATGTTGTATTCCTTAATAGAGAATTCAGCCTGTCTTTGAAAGCAACAGAGAGGCAAATCAGCTCAATTCAATGGGCAATGAACTCAATTTTGGTACGATTCAGTCTACATCAATTTGTTTGCATTCTTTAGGGTATAGTTTTCTAGATCTCCTAACAGAGAGCCTGAAGTATTTATTGTGGATTCTTCTCCTTAATATGCCATGAACTTCAGTTTTTATCTTCCTGCCCCTTGTCAGGTTGCCAAAATCTCTGATCTGATTTTTATTCACATTATGCTATGTCTCTTAGCTTTTTGCCTGGTTCAACTTAAATACCTTGAGGGGACAAACATGTGAATATTGGTCTCATTTGTCTCAGCCTCCCTCCTTTATGAAAGCTCAGCAATCCCAAACTCAAGCTTATCTTCCTTTAATGCGATTCCATGGATAGAGCTCTGCTGGAGTCCCTGCTTCATAGCAGGTACTTTCTTCTTGTTCTTGTTCTACGCCAAAATGTGGCAGGCAACCCAAGGATAAAGGGGAAATGGACAAAGTTTGGTTTGCTTCCAAAAGCATTCTTCTCTGGAATGTAATCATTTAAGTCCCAGTTGCCTTACAAGCCCTCTGATATTTGGGGTGAGGAGGATCTAAATATTTCAGATTTTTCGGGCTGCTTCGGTGGGAACATCGTTGGTCTGCTGCAAGCTACGGCATCATAGCCCAAAGTGGAAACGCTCACGTTGTGAACTGCCACTGAGTGTTCACTGTTTGCCGGGCATTCTGACGGATCCTTACCTATGTCATCTTACGTGTTTTCAACAGTTCTTTGAAATGCTGAAGCTCAGAAGGACTAAGTAACTCACTTGAAATTTTTACGACATAGAACCAGGGAATCTACTCCCTGAGCCTCTAAAGTTCTACTCTTCTGTCACGCTGGGCTCAAAGTGGGACATAATAGCCTGTCTGGGAAGGTTAAAGATTCATGGTCATTTGGTCCAAAATAACATAAAACCGGATATTTGGGATCCTGTGTAATAATTTTTAATGGGGAAACTGAGACACCTGATAAATTAGAGAGATCAATAAATCATACTCTTCAAATTTTGAAGGAACTAATTCAGCCTTCGAGCTTAAAGGAGCAGCCGATACTCAAAGGAAAAATCCCAGAAAGAGGAAAGGATTAAAAGGCAAGTGGCAAAAGGAAGTTTAAAAAAAAAAAATCATGTTGAGAAAGATGGTTCCGGTGTTTTAATTAGCAATAATCACGCCTCGGATAAACCTCATTGGCTAAGATACTGCCATTGCACGAAGCTGGTTCCGGTGTTTTAAATGTGAAGTTGGACACCAAGTTCGTGAAAAGCAAAAGTGTGTATTGTATAAAAAGATGAATGGTGATTTAAATGTTGAAGTTAATAGTTCATGAGCCGCAAAGTGTTGAAAAAATACGTTATTTCAGGTTTTAAAAATTTTTTAAATGCGTAAATCTCTTTCTATCAATTCTTCCATCTTTTGTAATGATAAAAAAGCAAGGAAAGAACTAATCTAATTTGCAGTCATGCCTTTTATACTATGTTCCTCATATACATGTTATCACACAGCAACCTTTTGAGGTGAGCAAGAAAAATATGGCCCTGAAATTTCTTACTGCTGTTTGCTGTTGAGCAGAACTTAAGATGAGCCAAATCTGGGTGGGTTTAAGATGATAAAAAATAGAAAACAAGGAGAATAATACATATGTATACCTTAGCAACTGTAACTGGCCCATAGGAGACGCAACCAGGCTGTTTGTTCACCTGAAGCTGGTCTTAGAGGGAAAGGGGAGAACTGGGAGAAGAGAAGGGCGAGCCCTGTTTGGAAGGAGAGATTTGCGCAAGGACTCTGGAGAAGAAAGCAGGTGGAGACTGGGCTGCACTTGGCTCCGGATTTACGGGAGCAGCCAGCCAAAGAAGGTGATCCGAAGTGGCACACCCACCGGGTAGGCTATAAATAAGCACTAAAGTCATCTGAAGGACCTTACGGGTTTCAAGTCAGCCAGACTTACCCAGGCCCAAAGCATTTTGTAGCTCTCCTTTAAGAGCCCACCCACTTTTGCTTGGCTTAGAAATAGTGCTCCAGGGCCCAAAAGGTGGGGAGCCTGCAGAGGCAGAAAGCCAGCCTGGGACCTCGGCTCAGATGTCTTGTGAGGGGCCAAGAATCTAGTGAGCGGGCAGGTCCTTTTCTTCTGAGTGTGATACAAGAAGCCACCAGGCTTCAGCTGTTCTGGGGCAGGAGGGAAGAGTCAGCAGTGGTTTTCCTGGCAGCTCTGTGTGCTGCTGCTCGCCTGGAACCATTCCCAGTTTGAAGCATCTTCATCACATGCATTTGCCTACCCTGGAAGGACTTTTCCAAAATGGAAAGACAACAAGAATTTACTTCCTGTTTCTTTGTGGTGCACAGAGGAACCTAGCTGGGCTATGTGATCCTAAGGGAAAGAGCAGATGAAGGGAATCAACATTTGTTGAGTATGCACTGTGGTAGGACATGACATCTTTCTTCTGTCTTCTTAATCCTCCCAACAGCCATTTGCCCATTTGCGGTAGGTCTGAGTTGTCCTGGTGGTGGAGAAAGTCTCGGGTTCCTCAGGAGAAGGACGGTGTAGTACTTGCACATTCATGTTTCCTCTGAGGGCATTTCGCAAGGCATCTTGACTACTTGTTGTGTTTTACGTATTGGAACACACCGTAATATCATAGCCGTGCACGTCGTCTGTTCGTTTGCTCTGGTCTCACTCAACCTTCAGGACCATCAACCACCACTTATAGACTATATAGTGACCGATTTGATGCAGCTATGCAACGTAGGCAGACCTTAATGATGACCTGCATAAGCTGGAGTGGGGGTCAGAGAGGGAGGAACTTGGGGTAACTCCTAAGTTTCCTGCTGGGGAAAGAGGAGGGGCATGGAGAGATTAGGTGAGTTTGGTGTTGGACATATTGAGTTTAAGGTTCCTTGATGAATGAATGAATGTCAGCAAGAACAGAGCTATCCTTTTTTTTCTTTCTGGACTTACTATATGCTAAGCCCTGTATAAAGGGCTTGTATACATTCTCATTTAATTCTCACAAATATCTGTCAGGAGGGGCCATGATTAGCCCTATGGGAAGGACGCATAAACGGAGGCTTACAGAGGTAACTAAATTGCTCACTTTGCCCAATGCAACAGTAAGTAACAAAACTTAAACTTTAGACACTAGACTCATTGACAAACAGGTGGTCGTTAACCCGTGAAAATCTATGCGATCTTACAGTAACAGCCTGTGCAATGGAGAGCATGGGGAAGATGAAAGGCAGAACCCTGGAGAGTAGCAACATGCAAGACATGAGCTGAAGAGAAGGAATATTCTCTGAAGACCAGGAGGTCTTCAGAGCAACAGAGGACACCAGGAGAAGAAATTTCAGAAAGAGAATGTTCAATACTCTTGATAACAGCTGAGACATTTAGCAAAATAAGGTCTAAGAGTATTCATTGAATTTGGCAACGTGCAGATTACAGATGTCTCTAGCTAAAGCTGGCCCGGTGGTGTGTGCGGTGTGAGTGTCAGTGGTTTGAGGAGCAGACAGCCCCTGTGAAACCGCACTGAGTCCCAACTGAGTATGTTGGACTTCCCGGCCTATAACAGGATAGGCACGTTACCAGTGGGCTACTGGGAAATGGGTTTTAGCCTACTGTATTTCATTCTTGCAAAATTTCAGTATCACTCAATAGGGCTACTGGATGGAGGTGGGAGTCAGTGGAGAGCATTCACCCACGCATAGGAGGAGTGTTCCTGCAATGCCACTTATGAGTACAAGAACCAGAACTGGAAGGGCAAAGGAGAGTTTCAAGGCTGGCAAAGAGTTTCCTTCTCAGAAACACTACAAGCCGGTGAGCCTGCGGAATTGATCTTGCACTTCTCTCTTTTCCCTGTTTCATCATTAATGAATATATATTGGATTGTGACCCATGAGCGGGAAAGCATTTCTACGCCTGAAGCATATTATTTGCGTGAGGGTGGTATTGTCTTGCTTGTGTGTCATGGAACCTGTGACCTGTCTCCTGTGATTATCATGTCAGCTTGTTAACATGTCAGGGAGGGCAACTCCTGGTTTCCACCTCAGAGGAAGCTTCTTAGGGTGGGGGCTCATTCTGCTAGCCAGATGAGACGCCGTTCTGCCAGCTTCCTGCGCCAAGGAAACCCTGGACAGTAATCAATACCAAACCTAACTATGAATAGGACCACCCAAGGGCACATGGCTGGAAATCAAACCTTCTTCCTCCTTCCTACCTTGTTCTGATCTCTTGGCAAGTTTCCTTGCTAGTCCCAGCTTTGCTCCCACTTACTTGTGGAAGAATCCAGAAACAGGAGTTATTTTTTAAAAGGGTAGGGCCGAAAGAAGGGTTGTTGGAAAGGCACTCTCAGATGCTGGAAGGGTCATGAGGAAGAGGGTTCTGGTTACTGACATCACCCAGAGCTTCAGATTTTTAATAAATACTGATTGATGGATGGAAGTCAAAGTGAAAGCCAAGGAATGATCTACACATGTTCAGAGATTTTGAGTTAGAAATGCTCGCCTTCCAACTCTTCCCAAAAGGAAATCACATGGGGAAAGCAAAGCAGTGATTAAGGAACTAAACAGGCCACGGCCTTCTCTGGGGCCTTCTGAGTCCCCAGGATGGACCTGCTGCCTGCCTGCTGGGACGGGCACACGCTCCCAGCCACAGCTTCCCTTCTCCTGACATCTTTCTGCCAGATGGTAGTTCTTGAATTCTAGAGGTGCTTGGCCCTCCTGGTTCCTGCAACCTGAGCCGAAAGAGCTTTGATTCACCAATTTCCCCCTCCCTCCACCCCTCTAGCGAGCAAGGCCCAGCGCCTGGACAGCAAGGAGAGGCCAGGCAGCCACCTTGGGCATTCTGAGAAGGCCTCTCCTGCCCACTTCTGTGTGCCCAAAGTAGAGCACCGGCGCTGGTTCTGAGGGTCCCTGGGAGCCACAAACCCAAGCTTTTCACCATTTATTGGGTGGCCGGAGCTCTCCAGTGGGTCTTGAATCTCCCTGTAGGGTTATGCGCATAGCTTTCAGTTACAATCCAGCAAATCCAGAATCTCAGCAAATTACTAATGTTGTGTAAACATAATCAGGGCGTGGATCCAACCCACTAGTAATTGTTAATAGGAAAAAAAAAGGAAAAGAAAAAAATACTTAAAAGGTCTGAAAGAGCAACACCAAAAATGCACTTCTGCCCGGCCTCTGCCTTGGGGATTTATTTGCTTTCCTGGGGACCCTCCCAGAGCTTTCCTCCAGCCCACCCTGCTGTCCGGACTCCCCGTGGTGATTCTGGCTGAGGCTGAGGGACTCTGGGACTTGGCCACTTGGCCGCTGCAGCGGAGGCATATGGGGTGCCTGCCTGCCGGAGCCCTGAAGGGCCCCTCCAGCCTTCCGAGCCTTCCTTCCGCTCTCCCGTGCCTCCGCAGGGTTCCAGAAAAAACGCTCGGGTCGGTGAAAGGGGGTCCTACCGCTTGCCTCCAGACCCTGTCCCAACACTGGCTTCTCCCTTTCCCAGGACGCCTTGTTAGTCTGACCCTGAATTCCAGTTTCCGGGCTTGGAAGACATTCTGCCCACCCCTCCCTCCCCAAGGTCCACAAAGGCCACCCCAGTTGCTGGAGGAGGACCCCCAGGCTGGGCCTTGAGAGCCTTGGTGCGGGCCCATGGCTGAGCTCGCTCCGCAGTCAGAGGTATTTGAATTCTCAGTCCCAGCAGCTGAGGGTTTTGGGGAAGTGTGCATAGAAAAATTTATACAACTTACACACAGATACATATTCGGTCGACAAATGTTAAGCAAATGTATCTGATGTTTTTGTTGAAACAGCGTCGTAGTTAGTATTGGTAGGACTGGTTGACATTATTACACGAATGACAAGTGGGTAATGTTAAGGGAGCGCCTGATCCGTCCCGAGAACACCGCGAGTCTAAGTGCAGACCTCCGACCGCGTTTCCGAGGAGGGCGCGTCTCTGATCTCTCCTTCCTGTCGCTACCTCCGGGCCACTAACCGGACTGACTGACGGCCCTGCAGGGACCAGGCCGCCGTCTCCCAAAGGCGGGCTTCCCGGACTGACGGAGACCCCTGGGTCTCCATCGGAAGCTGCGCGCGTCCTGGGGGTGTCCGAAGGCCCTGGTCTCTACCCCAGACCTTTGTCACAAAGGGCAGTTCGGTCAGTGTCGGGACAAAAAGAAACGTTCAATTCGGCTGTCAGCGAGGGCAGAGGAGCAGGGAGAGGCTAGGGCCTGGTGCGGGTCTGAGCAGTCCCCGCGAGCGAGCCGGAGGCTGACCCGGCTGCGGAAACCCGCGGGGCCTCGATCGGCCTGCAGGGAAGGGAGGGCCCCGCGGCCCTTTCAGCCCAGCCCGCCCGGCGGGACTCCTGGGGAAGACCTCTCTGTGCGATTAAGTCGCGTCCCTTCGAGAGCGGGTGGCACTGCCCGTGTGGCGCTCAGCTGGGGCTCGCGGGCGCTGCGGTGCGGGAGATCCCCGCGGAAGGCGTCCGCCTCGGTGCGGGCCCACCCGGGCGCGCGGCCGCCTCCCAGCAGCATCCCGCTAGCCCGGCCGCTCGGCTCGCACCGGCCCAGACGCGGCCAGATGTTTACTGCCTCGAGCCCCGACCGCTGGGGAGACGGAGCGGCGGGCGCGGCGCACCGCGCGGCGCTGGCGGGGCTTTGGGCTCGCGGTCGGGGGTGCGAGCGAGTGGGGGCGGGGTAGGGGGAGGGCGAGGGGATGGAAATAGGTGGGGGGAGTGGGTGGACTAATGATGAAAAAGTCTCCTCCATCCCGGCTCCTTAATTAAATGCATGGAAAGAACCGAGGCGAGCACATCTGGTTTCAATCTGCAGCCCTTTGATGGCATCAAATGTTCTTTTCCCAGATCGGGGCTGGGAGTTCTGGGCTAACTATGGCCGTTTGGAGCCCAGAAACCATTTACACACACTCGGACCCTTCTTTCTCTCCAGTCGAGCCTCTTGGCTATAGAAGGGAAAAGAAGGGCGGGGGGGGGGAGCCTAGTAATCAAGCCTGCGGGCAAGTATGTGTGTGTGTGTTTGAAGAACATAAAATGCCACAAATAAGCACTTAATATTTTACTTACTCGTCATATAGTAACTCATTTCTAATGAGACTATTAAAGCTGTTACCAAATTCCAACAGGTCATGAAAAAATCCCTCAGCACCTCTCTGTTCCTTGTCAAGTTAGGGCTAGGCAGACGGGCGGCAGGGCATTATCCCTAGACCTGAGAGTTCTCTGTCCCTCCCTGTCCTTCCTCCTACGGCCCCTCCCCCGCCCGCCCAGGCACCCGGGTAGGACCCTGTGCTCAGGACCCTAGCCTGGCCACTCGCTCCAGGAATGCCCCTGACTCCTGCGCATCTGGGCAACGGGACCCTCCCGGCTCAGCGTTGCCGCCTGGGGAAGCGACCTTGGCCGCACGGAAGAGGTTACGAAATTGGCCAGGGTGGGAGGAGGGAGCAATTTTGCTTCACTCCTGGAGTTCTTTCCTCCAGCTAAATCAATATGTAAATTTCCTACCGCCTTGGCCCCCGGGCTCCGAGCGGCGCGAGAGACTCTCGAATCGATTCGGTGCCTTCCAGATCTCCCCTAACCCGCCTTTGGTTCGCGGAAGAAGCGTGGGAGAGCCTCCCGCTATTGTCGCTGCTGTTATTTTATAACATTATTTAATAGGCTGTCTCTACGGAGCCAAACGGAGCCTTAATTTGCTTGCTCTCTCCTTCGTTCTCTCTCAGACACTCCTCCACCCCCCAAAACTGTCAGAACTACAGGAAACGCTAAAGAAAAAAAGGGCAGAGAGAGAAGAAAATTTGATTGAGATAGTTGTGGATTTTTTCCAACAAGTTTCCCCACAGCTGTTATCAAAACATGCAAATGAGTTTTTCCAACAGGATCTTAAACCAATCTGGAGGAGTTAATGCCCAAGCAAAATAATCAGCCCGTTTGAAGTGACTGTGGGTTTCAGTTTGTCTTTTCTCCCCGTGATACTATTGCAGGGGAATGATAATTAGACCTTTACTTTAAAAATCCAAAGGGGCTCTCTCGCTTTCTCTTCCCTCCCTTTTCGCTCCCTCCTCCCTCTCTAGCTCCCTCCCTCTCTCTTTCTCTCTGGCTCAGATGTTGGCAAAGGGGGTTTTCTTAATCAGACTGTTTTTTGGTCCGAAGGAAAGGAGGAAGAAGGAGATTGTGATGGAGAAAGGGGGTCTGTAAAACGTCAGGCACTGCACAAAGGCTTTGCCACGTAATTACAGGCTCCTATTAAGTCGAGATCTGCCCTCCCAGGGGTCTCCAATTTTCTTGTATTCCCTACAAAGCCTCCTCTGCATGCCAGTTTGTGCCTTTTGAAGTGCCAGAGAGCTTCTTGATCCAACTGAGAAGGAAAAAGGAGCTCAGCGAGAAGAGGGGGAGAGCGAGCGAGAAGGGAAAGGGGGGAAACCCACCACCACCCTCCTTCGGACTCTTGAAGCCCTTTTTTTTTTCTTCTTAACGAAAAGTAAAGTGAGAATCCTGCTCTCCAATACATCTGCAAGACATCACCCTCTCCTCCTGAAACTTTAGTCACTCCTGAGAATCCACAGGAGTGCAGAGAGGGGGAACACGGTTTCTTGAAGATGTTTTAAAGCTGGAACAAGCCTTCTTCTGTTGGTGCTTGAACTCTTGCCTGGGAATAACTTTTTTAACCTTGAAAAAAACCCCACTTTGATTCTTCTCTCCCACCCCTTCTTCTCTCTTCTTCTGTTTGCCTGACTCCCCCGCCCCGCTGGCCTCCCCATTCCTTTCTCCCCCTTATTATTATTTTTAGTGTGTGCGTGTGGACGCTTTTGGAGAGCTGGAAGGAATTTTTTTTTTCTCCTGACTTGAACATAGGGTGACTTTTTAATTTTATTTTTTGGTGTGGATTATCTCCTTGGCCCGCGCGGGACTTGGCCTCAGGAAAGCAGCCGAGGCTGTAGAAGGCTGTCGGTGCAGAACGCGCTCGCTCTGCAGAAGGGGTCCCCCGCCCTCTTTCCGATTTCTTTTTGTCCTTAGCCTCCTTTTCTCTCTCTCTCTCTCTCTCTCTCTCCCTCTCCCTCTCTCCCTCTCCCTCTCCTCGCTCTCGCTCTCTCTCCACTCCCCCCTCTCTCTTCCCCACTCGGCTCCTCTCCCCCCTCGCGCCCACAGCGTTTGGTGTTGATTCGAGCGGGAAGAGGGGGGTGGGTGGGATCGGAGGGGGAGACCATGACCTCCAGCTACGGGCACGTTCTGGAGCGGCAACCGGCGCTGGGCGGCCGCTTGGACAGCCCCGGCAACCTCGACACCCTGCAGGCGAAAAAGAACTTCTCCGTCAGTCACCTGCTGGACCTGGAGGAAGCCGGGGACATGGTGGCGGCGCAGGCGGACGAGAGCGTGGGCGAGGCCGGCCGAAGCCTCCTGGAGTCGCCGGGACTCACCAGCGGCAGCGACACCCCACAGCAGGACAGTGAGTGAGGGGCGCGTGCCCGCGGGAGTGTGTGTCCGGGACCGGGGACCGGGGTCCCGGCTGGGCGCCTGGAACCCTCCCGGACCAGGGAGAGAAAGTCGGGGGCGCGAGTGGTGGTGTCAGCGGCCAGGGGAAGGGCCAGGCACAGACAGGCAGGAAAGGATGACGAAAAGGGGGATCTGCCGAGGGCGCAGCCGGGGCGGGCGCTACACGGAGGCCCTGAGGCCCCAGGCCCTGAGGTCGGGCTTAGGGACTCCGTCCGCTGAGGACTCTCGCCGCAGCCGACCGGGCTGCCCCTCAGCCGGGCGAGCACCGCGGCCAGGTCCTCCTGCGGGGCAGCCGGACTGGCAGGAAGAGAGGGGTGGAAAGTCGGGGAGCCTGCCTGTTTGTGAGGGCAGCGGATTAAAGATGCCGAGTTGGGTCGGGAGGGCTTCTCCCGGGTCGCGAGTGTGGGTTCGGGGGCAGGCGGGGCAGAGAGGCAGAGGGCACCGCGCACGGCGCCGAGACCCACGCGGCTCCTGCGGCACAGCGCGCTCGGGGCCCCGATGTCCGCGGCGTGCGGGGGGGGACCGCGCCGGAGCGCCCAGCCCCAGCCCGCGATCCGCTCTCCGTCCTCTGCTGTCGCCGCGCTCCACCTGCACATGCGTTTGAGACCCCTGCAGAATCAAAGGCCTGTGCCCCGGGAAACTCGGGCAAAGCAGAGGGGGCGTCCTTTGGGGTGAAACCCGGGCTCCTGCCCCGCTCCGTCCCGCACCGGAGAGATGCGCAGTTAAAGCGCGGGCTCCAGTGCGGAGCCTGGTGGCACATCCGATAAGCTCTCCCTATTGGCCCTAAGTCCTCCCAGAAAAGTCCACACAGTCTCCCTTTCCCATCCCTCCGGACTGTGCCCCCGCGGAAATCTCGCCTGGCGTTGTTAACCGGGCCTTGAAAGGTGGCGGCAAGTGTATCCGTACGTTCTGGAGTCTGTAACAGACCTGTCACCTGAATCAGCCCAGGTGACATGGGGCTTGGTATTTCCTCCTCGAGATTGCAGGACTCTGCACGTGGCTGGAAGGTTTTTAAATGAGGCAAATTCTTTTCCATTTCATTATTTGTAGACTGTTATTTTGTCTTCAAATTTGGAACCTGTGAAAACAGGAGATCCCCTAGGCATGCCATCATTCAAAAAAAAAAAAATTGCCAATATCAGACTCTCAGGAAATAGAGGGGAAGGAAACAGGACCCAGAAACAGCTGGAAGCAAGGCCCTAGCAAAACTGTGGGAGCCCAGCAGCATGCCTCAATGAAATGATAGGCAAGGAGATCCCCTCTCCCCGGGCCCCCTGCCCCTTGTCCACTTCCCCAGGTCCATGCCTACCATCCCCTCAGGTTTTGTTTTGTTTTGAAAGCCAAAATCGAACTGAAGTCAATCCGACATAGGTATTCCCAGAGGCAGAGGGCGATGGGGAATTTGGACAGGATAATCTGGCCTGGCCTGGCCTGTCACTAGAGAAAGGCGGCTGCTCTGAGGAATGAAGACCTGGTGTTCCCAAGTCCAGCGTAATGGCTGAGCACAGACGCAGAAGCTTCCTTTTGGTGATTTTGGTGCTGAGAGAGGGTGGGGGAGAGGAGGGTCGTTCCTGCAGCACGCGCCGTCCACAGCATGAGTTAATTGTTTGCGTAGACACTTTGAATTCTGGCAAAATGCACCGCCGAAATAATGTGATTGTTTTTAAACGCTTTTACTAGGGAAAATTTAAATGTGCAAAGCAGGGGGAGAATAGTGTTCCAAATCTCCAAGTGCCTATCACCCAGCTTCACTGATTTCTGCACTTTCTGCCAGTCTGGTTTTGCCACGGTTATTTATTAATCACAACACTTACCACTGTTGGGAGAACTGGAGGCCGGACCCACAACAGAAAACAGGGTCCTGAAGAAACGACTGCGTAAAAGACCAGGGTGGGGCGGGAGAGACCAGTCATTGTTGCTTTACCCCTAAAGCAAGCAAAGCAAGCTTGCCGGCCCTGATGCGCACGGGATGCCGACCGACCGTTCCTGCCCTTTGGCTCTGAGGAGACTCCACGGAGAAGGGAGCTCGGGTTCACGGTGGCCTTCTAATGAGGACGGAAGGAGACTGGGGTTGGAGGCCAGCTGGCGGGCACCCTGGAAGCTGAGGTGGAGGTGGCCGGCGGTGGCAGGGAGGCAGCCCAGGGTTGACTCCCGTGAGACCCAGGCCTGGCATGGCTAAGGTCGTGCCATGCTCCTGGTGTCCGCGGGTATGCGCGAGGACACAAAAAGGGCAGCGGGCGAAGTTGGGGACCTCGTGTTCCAAGGGAAGGTTCCAAAAGAAGAACCATTCCAAGAAATGGTTCCAAGGGAAGGGGATGAAACCTCTGGGTACCTGCCTGATGCAGTCTTAAGCGCACGCATCTCTGCATCTCCGAGTTTCAAGGAGTAAGGAGGCCTGGGGGGAGTGGGCCCGGAAGGGAAACTGAGGTGCAGATACCAGCCAGGAAAAGGAAGGATGGTCCACAGACCGTTAGGAAGGAGGTAGCAGAAATGCAGCCCCAGGTGGTGGGGACCAAGTGACTGACCCCCACTTGGGAAAGCCGATAGGCCTTGCTTTCTTGAGATGGGCGGGGGCCTCTTCTAACAAAGGGTTGTTGCTTTAAAGAAGCAATGTTTCCTCAACCTCCTCACTCATCTCTGAGATGAGGATAGGAAGGTCTGGTAAGGGGGGCACATGGTGTCCAGGAGGAGCCTTGTCCTTAGCCCTGGGGTCCCCCATCAGGTGTCGCCGAGGGGTCTGTTGCAAGCTACGTGAGTGCGGACGGGTGGGCCCTGCGAGGCTTCCAGTCCAGTCCGCAGAGGGCAGGGAGGTCAGACTGCGAGTCCGAGGAGAGAGGAGATTTCAGTCGTCAGGACTAACGTGGGGCTCTGAACCAGAAGGGGACAGAGAGCCACGCCAAGCATTAGGTGCCCCTTGCAGCCTGCTGGAGTCTACCCCAGAGGGGGAAACCATACTCTCCTTTGGAAAACATGGGAAACACATAAAAGACATGGTTTACTCTTCCAACTTTATGGAAACGTTCTTCTTAAATGTTCTTTTCAGCCGAAATTAATGAAACATATTCCATCTACACTCATCCTGCAGATTTTCCAGTTACCACCTGGCATGACCTTAGCACGATCCAAATGAGAGCTTCTGTCTGGTCTCCTTCACTCCTTACAATTCTGTTTCCCCCTTACTTCATACTCATTCCACTTTAGTCTCTGTAGAACGATCCCTGTTCCCTTTTACTGATTTTCCCAGCCCAGTAAATGTCTCAGACTTCTGGGTTCAGATGCCTTAAGTGTTTAAAAGAAATGGTTCTTTAACTGTTAGGAATCCTGTGGCTAATGGGGGAGTCTGGGGTGTGAAGAGGGGTAGAACTGGGGAAGCCTGGGAGAGGAAAGAGGAACAGGTCATAAAAATAGGCAGACCTACTCCGAAGAGGACGGTGCATCCACGGTCATTTCTTAATCCGAACTTCTGCAAACTCTTTAAAAAAAAAAGCTCCTGCTTTCCACGTTCCCAACCTCTAAATTAGTGAAACCAGATTGTCCTAATAAGACCTTTTGTTGGAAACACATGTAGTCATAAAAAGGTAGACGGAAAGTCAATTAGACACGCGTGCACACACGCACACACTCCCAAACCAGTGCTAAGTGTGCACCAGGGCACAGCTGGGCCCTGGGCCTCGGTGGGATGCGAATGCAGAAGGGCGGGAAATCGATTTGTCACAAAGGGAGAGGTGTGAACGTGGCGTGAAGGAATCCAAGGCCCACAGTCCTCCACCGCACTCCCCAGCTCTGCTGCGCACCCCCCCCCCCCCCCCCCCCCCCCCCCCGCCCCGCAGAGGTAAGGCCAGGGAGCCAGAACATCTCTAGGGGGCTCCCTAGTCGGAATACACAACAGAGTATCAGTTTCCCTGGAGTTTCAGCATTTCTAACACCCAGGGCGCCCGTAATTTCTGCGGCACCACCCTGGGCCCCGGAATCGGTGCTGACACTCTGAATTTGGGCCTCAGTTATCTTGATTCAAAGGGGAACCCATGAACTATATCATTTTAAGGGTAGCCTGGAAGTTTTTTCTCTTTACAGGAGTCAATGAAATCCAGGATTGAGGTAGGCCACTGAGTCCCCACGGTCGCATATCAAGTTCAGAGAAGAGGTAAATCTTGTTTATATCACAGGCAGGAGCAGGGCACTGGATGGCCTCCTCTTCATATTTTGGAAAAAATGGACCATCTGGCGACTCCCACCTGCCTGGGGTAGACGGGCTGCCTGGAGTGGGATCCGGGCCTGTATAGTCAGAGCCCCAGGGAGACAGTACCCACTAGGGCTCCAGATCGCCCAGCTCTAGAACAGTGAGCCCCTGCCGCCCCGTTCATTTCTCCCGTGGAGCCCTTTCCAAGACTCCGGAGTGCCTCTGCCGCTCAGGTGTCATGCAGCCCTGCATTTTGGCAAAGCAGCTTTAATGGTCCCCCACATGCTTAGGTCAGAACATAGGGGCTTCAGGCCGGCCGGCATGGGTCACAGAGAGCCCAGCAGAGCCTTCCTCCTCCCAGGGGCATCATTTTAGATTTTACCGCAGGAGTGAATAAATCATCTCCAACCCAACAAGATGTCACACACACCCCTCCCCTGCGGAAAAAAATCACAGCAACTTCAGAACCAAAGATACCTTCCTATCCTACTGGCTCCGATCCGCTCTGATCTTAAAAGGTGCTCCCCTCAGCAGAGATCCTTTCCCACTTTTAAACTAGAGGTCCATTTGATTTTTATTTTAAAAGATGTGTTTCTTTTACAATCCCACTCCTGTAATACCCTACTTACCTGCTCCCTCCTTCAGCAGGGCCCACTGCCCCCAAAGCAGGCCACTAGCTCTAGGAGAGCTAGACCCCCTTCACAGGGGGTCCCCCAGGGGACTTGTGGACTGGGGTGTTGCAAATCTGTGCGTGCCCACGTGTGCACGCCATCCCTGCATATCTCCTGCTCCCGGTGGTGCCAGCTTTCAACAGTTCTGAGAAAATCTGTTTATTTTTTATTCTTTGAGAGATCGAGTTAGAAGAAGCCATAGGAAATATATATATATTTTTAAAATCAGGGAGCACTCTTTATTGAGAAGGAGATGAGGCTTGCTTTTTGCTGCTGCTGCTGCTGCTTCTTTTTTTGCAGGGGGTGGAAGAGTTTCTTGGGGAAGAACTCTACCCCGAAGAAAGAGTAAAACTTGGGTGTTCAGCATCCTCTATTCAAACCAATTCTTAAGGTCATTCAAGAGGATTCTTGGAGTATTCCTCTGGGCGGGAGATTAGACATTTACAGGAAATACTCGGTAAGGGGCTAACTTCCTGTGTCCATTGGGGTGTGCAAACATTTACAGGACTACCTGTGAGTCCGCACCACTGTAATCTGATGAGGCTCGGCTTCCAATTCTGTTTTAATTTGATGCAGGGCCCAGTACCACCCGCCCCAGGCTTGGTGTCCCTTAACTCCCTTTTCAAGGATACAAAGAGGAGGTCTATGTCAACAGCATTAATATTTATCCACAAGAATTTGGATTCTTGTAAATTCAAATCGCTTGATGAGCAGACTAACAATACTCAATTAAAAATTAACTAAAATAGAAAAACAATTTCGACAAACTGCCACAATCTCCTTTTCTCTGAATGCCCTTTCTTATTAAATCAGTAAATACGGAGATACATTGCCCAGACATCTGAGGAGAGACAGTCAGTGTTGCTTGGGGGTTAGCGGGTTTGTTTTCCACCTGCAGAAGTTTTTGAGTAAGATGTCTCTACCGTCGTCGCAATATGAGAAGATTCTTGGCCTGGTCCTTTGTCTAACTTAGCGAGGCAGGCTTACAGAAGTAGTTGTACAGAAAACTGTGAACTCTTGATTTGAGGTTTTCACTTAAAAGAAAATCACTACATCGCACTTGTCCTTGAACCACTTTTCTTGAAAAAATATTGGGAAAAGCCGAGAACAGGGGTGACCGTCGCTTCAGGACAAGGTGGGGGCACAAAGGTACAAACAGTGGTTGGTGGAGGAAATTTTGTGAAAGAAAATAAAGAAAACTTGTCAGAACCAATCCATCGCACAGTCCAAGGACAATCAGAATCTTACGGATTCTGCTGCTCCTGTAAAGCTCCCAGAAACAGCAACGAAGTCAGGACCGGGATTCGTCCTCGCGGAAGGGATGGCCCAGCCCTTCTGCCGCGCCGCGGAACGAGGCGGCTCGGAGCCCGAGAACGGATTTTGCCGCTGTCGACTTCCCCAGACCCGGCTTCGGATGAGGAACGGACCTGAAAAGTGCGTACTGATGTGGATCCCCAAGATTCGAGCTGTTAGGAAGAACAGGGGCCGGCCCGCTGGTTCCTAGCTCGTGTGCGCGGAGCTGTCTGCGCGCGGCTGGAAGAGGCGCTCACGCGCGCGCCAGGAGCGACGGGGCCCAAACGTCCGGGCCGGGGCGGACCGCGCTCGGCCCGACGGAGGGCTCTGGCGGACCCTCGCCGTTGCGGGGTGGAGGCGGGAGGGAGGACGGAGAGTTAATCCCCAACTCCAGGGAGACGTAGACGTTGGACTGGACGGCAGCGCAGACGCCAGTGCCCCGCGCCCCGCGCCCCGCGCCCCGCACCCCGGCCGGGACAGAGGTGCCGGTCCCTCCCGGCTGCGGCCCGCGTCTTCCCGCGTCCGCCGGCGTCCGAGGAGCGCGTGGAGTGCAGCGCCCGCAGGGTGAGCGCGCGGCGAGCCCGGCCCCACGCGCCCCCGCTCTGCCTCCTCCTGCCGAGAGGGGGCGCCCCCCCGCCCCCGGGCCGGGGTCGCCCCGACCGCGCCCGCAGAGAGCCCGGGGCCTGGCGCCCGGCAGGGCCCCTACGCGAGCAGCCAACGACGGGGCGCGCCGGGGCCGCGAGGACCCCGCGGGATCGCGTACGCGCATGCGCCGCGCGCGTCTCGGCGGGAGCCCGGCGACAGCGGGTCGGCCCCGGCCTGCGGTGCTCCGACTGCGGGTGAGCCCGACCGCGAGGGGCGCTCCCAGGGCTCCCCGGTGGGACTGGCGACGCCGGGTCCGCGGGTGCCAGGGACGGCGCCTGGGGAGGGGAGGGTCCGTCTCCGCGCAGGTGGGCGAGCCTCGTGTGCAGGGGCCCCGGGGCTTGAAGAAGGGGGAGCGGACTGCCGAGGGGCCCTGCGGGGACACAGCCTCTTCCCGGGGGGCAGACACTGGCCGTCCTAGAGTTGGGCCCTGCGGTTGGAGGAACCCTCTTTCCCTCAAAGGAAGGGCAGTACTTACCCCAGGTCTTGTGTGTGTGTGTGTCCCCACCCCTGGCTTTCACCCATCCGCCCTTTGGGGGCAAGAGTTTCAGGTGACTCACAGGACATAGGAGGAAAATTCTTATCCCCTTCCGTAACTCTTGGGATTTTCTACCTCGCTCCTACCACACCCTGAATCTGGAGGTCAGCAAGTCAAGGCAACAGTGCGAACAACCAAGGGGCAGAAGGAACACTTTGTCTTCTTAGCAGAGATGGTGGGTCATGCGGACCTTCCCGGATCATCTGAGCTGGGGTGTTCATGAGCAACAGAAGGGCCAGGCCAGGGCTGCAAGGGAAATTGCATTCCCACAGACGTTCGTCTGAGAGGAGGAACATTCACCCCATTCACTTAATTTCTCATCATCAGTCATGTCGTTATATTTTAGAGGACCTCACAGTGCTGGAAGGTGGTGTAGTTATAAATAAGCATAAAAACAGATGGGCGCTCTCCCAGTACTCTAAATGTACATGGGGAGGCCAGAGCTTTTCAAAGAAGATTCAGATATACAACTTAAGGGCCAAGGAGCCCAACTCAATCAAAATCTGAGCCAGGATATGCTAAGTTGAATCAGCTTGACTGTGGGGCAAAGTGAAAGTCTTAGCCAGCACTTGGGATGTATAAAGACAACCCTGTTTGCTCAAGTTTCCATTGTATTTATGCACACAGATTCATGCTAGTGTGCAACGGACTTGGAAGATATGGCCTGGGCCTGGTGGGTGGTGGGGAATCGGGGTCCAGCTTCCTGCCTTTGTCAACCATCCTTGTCTTCTTTGCACGCCCTGGGGCCCCACTGGTTGTCCCAGAGGTGTGTGCTGCCAAGAAAACTGGTGCCTAGAGACCGTGGGAGCCTCCTAAATGGTGTTTTCTAAAATCCTCAGAAAAGGAGAGAGCTGTTGAGCTCAATGAAACCAAGTATTTTCAAGTATTTTCCCTCTCTGATAATTCATTTTATAATAGCCCACTTAGAGACTTCTTGGAAGCAGAGCTTTGGGGAGCTGGTTACTGCTTCTTTTTAAGGTAACTCATGAATACATGTAAGTTGAAAGGTTCGATGGAAATAGGTATTGAGTCTAACCCTTTACACCTGAATACTGACATGTAGCCATTCACCCAGAGTGGGAGGTGACCCTCAGGGATTATGTACGCTGTGACTCTCTCTCCATTTACCACCAGGCCTCTTTCCCTAACTCCTGGTCTGGATCACAGCGGTCCTCTACCACTGGGATAGCTGCTAAACTGTTGCCTCGGCTCAGTGAACGCGTCAATGGGAGAATCACCTCCCCACGTCTAGCGGATCCTCTTTCGAATCCAGCCTAAGCACTGGGCCCCCTCTGCTCCCCTTCCGACTTTATACCATTTGCCTAGGAGCTCTCCTGCAGGCTCACCTTTTCAACAATACTCACCACCCGCATACTGAAGACCCCCAGGTTACCGCTGCATGCCCCCCCCCCCGGGACTGCAAGTCTATGTGCCACCACCGATTCAACATTTCCGTGTGAACTTGGCAGAAGTGCTTCAGAGTCCAGAACAACAAAGCATGGCACCAGCGAGCTCCCTTTGCCCAGTCGGATCCTCTTACAGCTTTGCCTGTTTTTCTCTACCACAACATGGGGATGCAAAACTCAGAAATTTCAGACTCATCCTGACTCCTTCCTCCCGCCTCTGTTCAGTCCATGTCCAAATCTCAACAAGTTTACCTTCTAAAATCACCTGAATCCATCTCCTCTTAAAAATCTGTGTCTTCCCTGCATGGCTCTACCGGCCTCCTAACTAACGGGGTCTCCCTGAGTCCTTGCTTGTCCTCCCATCTGTAGGTGGCGCATAGGGTGGATATAATAGATCCTCAAGGAAAATTTGCTGAAGGAAAAAAGGGCATGCGAGGACATTCTTTTACAAACACATTTTTAAAAAATTGTGGCCCTCTCCTTTAAAACTCACAATTGCTTTTTATTTTTTTAAATTTTTAATTTAAATTGAATTCTCATATACTATATTATTAGTTTCAGAAGTAGAATTTAATGATTCATCAGTTGCATACAACACCTCAGTGCTCATTTCATCAAGTGCCCTTCTTAATGCCCTTCAGCCAGTTACCCCCTCCTCCTCCCCACTCACCCTCTCTGGGGCAACCCTCAGTCGTTCCCTATAGTTGAAAGTCTCTCATGATTTACCTCCCTCTCTGTTTTCATTTTATTTTATTATACATCAGGACCAAATTTGTCCTGTTTGGTGTTTTGTTTTGTTTTTTTAATTACCTTTCATAGTCTATATTTCCATTCATGTCCCAGCAACCTGCCCATTCCCACAGAGACCAGAACTGTTCCCTTACTTTTCCCTAGTATGCTAGTTAGGCTAGAGCATTTGCCCATGTCCTCTAGTCCCCTTTCTGCTGCTCTGACTTCTCCTAGGACGTGTCCTTGCTCTGTACCTCTTCTTTGCAAACCTACCCATGCCACCTTCCAAGGTTCTGCTCCTCGTGACACGTTTCTTGACTGCTTCATTTTAGACCAAGCAAACCCTTTCCCTCGATGCTTTACTATAGAAATGATCAGTGCTTTTTACAAGTATTGCTTAATTATTTTCTAAGTATGATATGGTTGTTAATATACCTTGAGGATTTTCTTAAGATGAGAGATTTTGAGGGGCCGGGTAGGGGAGAGGCATAGTCCCACTATATATAGGAAAGCTGCAGTAAGCAAATTAAGCAGGTCTTCTTCTTCTTCTTCTTTTTTAAGTAGTGTGGTTCTGCTGTTTTTGCAATTTCTAGCTGTGAGTAGTTTTTTTTAATATAAGCATAATGCCAAAGTGCGATACATGCTCATTTTAGAAAATGTATTATTTTACAGTAAAAAAGTTTAAATTGGAAAGTAAAATCACCTGTATTTCACCACCCTGAAATAGACGCAGTTTGTAGTTTGGTGTTAAAATATTTCCTTTTTTTTTTTTTATACAATTTTTATATTAACATTCTCCATTACTGATTTTTCTTAAATTAACAGAGGAATTTTCATAGATTGAGTTTCACCACAAATTAAGAAAATACACAAACATGTAACCCACTTGCTCTCATCAGAAAATTACACACACACACAAACAACAAACAACAACTCCGCAAGGATTGTGGGAGCTGTGACGTCACACCCATTTCCCAGAGTTCCGGCTTCCGGTGGGCCCACTCCCAGCAGTAAAGACCTTCAGAGTAAACAGCTTCTTTTTCTTTTCTGCTTGTTCTAGCTGGGAACCTTCCCTAGACATGAGCACATGTCTCCTTTTGAAATTGGAAAAGCCTGCATAATACTTGAAGGACATTCCAGGACCACAGTTGGAGAGCTACTGCTCAAAAAATTAGTTTTTACATGGTTTAATAAGGAACTGCTCCATAAAACCATCGAGGAGAAAGATGTCTTAAGGGAGTGTACATTTTCTGTTTTCGTAGATCCCTGGATCTTGACTTTTCATTTTATAAGTTTTTTTCTTTTTTAATGTTATAAAACTTATACAATGCTTTTGTAAAAAAGGAGGAGGAAAATGACATTTATCTATACCTTGTAGAATGATGGTCAGGTAGACTAGTGACAGCACACAGTAGAGTATTTTGGTAGGAGAAGCACTTCTAAAAATAAAAAAAAAAATACAATGCATTTATTTGTACATGAAAGTCTACATTGCCACAACCCTTATTTCAAGTGATAATTGCAGAGAAAACATAAATTGTTATCATGAAATGTATTCAAAAATCATTCCCAGGCAAGTTGATGTTAAAATATTTGCCTGATGAATGTAAATATTTTCTTTAGGGAAAGTATTATTTAGTGATATAAAATTGTGTAGGGCAAAAATCTTTAAATTATGAATTAGATATATCTTAGAAATTAATCTTTCTTTCATGGGGAAGGGGGAACAGAGAGAGAATCATGATTTTCAAGGATTAAAAAACCACACTTGTCCAATAAAAGTTTCTGCAGTTCCCTGCACTGCTTGTTTCTGAGGGAAGAAAGAACGCGAACCGCCCAGAGAGCCCTTTGCCTGTAACCAGATGTGCTCTTCAGCAGCTCTGCTCAAGTTTGAGGAAAGACCACAGGATGAATCCTCAACACATTTAAGAAATAAAACGTAATTTAGCTCATTAATCAGAAACTGAAATCTGCAGTTTTGCTACACATATTTCAAAGGCTGAATCCCTCCTGACAAGAGAAACAGAACATATCACCGCACACTTGACTGTTACGAGTCTGGTCTTAGTTTCCCTCAGGGAAGAAGAGATTTTTCTGGGTGTGATCGTTTTTACTCAGAATATGTGGAGCACTAGTTAAATTTATGCCTTTCTCATCCCCCTTCACCCCAACATTCTCCTTCCTCAGGGTGGTAAGAATATCTTTTTTCTGCTGTTTTGGATTTTTTTTGGTTTGGAGAATCAGAGCTACCTTGAATAGCCAGGAAATTCCAGCTGTATCTGGGTAGGCCTTAAAGTCAATCATTTTAACTGACTTACTATATGTACTCAGACTGCTAGAGGATTGAATTCTTTTCCCTGATTACTTGTATAAATTAATGCCCTAGTTTATCTTAAAGAATTAATAACATTAATAATATAAGTAATAAAGTGACATGAAATAAGAAACTGCTTCACAAACTCCAAGAACATTTACCAACACTATTGTGTTTTATAAAACTAGTCCGAAGAAACAGGTGGGGGTAGGGCAATTATTTTCATTTTACAGAGAAGAAAACTGGCTTGGAGGGTTTTAGGAACCTACTGTTAAGTGACTCAAGTATTTCCTTCTGGTCCTGTTTTATTTTTTTCATTTTATCCCATCATCGTTGCTGTCAACCAAATTCTTGTGGATGTGTCACAGTCTAGTGACGCAATGCTGAATTAGGAATAGGGAGACCAGCACACCACTTCACAACATACTACCATGCTGCACAATCTCTTTTATTTCCTTTGGCTCCTAGTCTTTGTTATAAGGTAGGCAGGGAACTGCTGAACCTGTCTTCCTCATGGGAACACAGCAGGCCAAAAGGGTATTGCGTTTGCAAAAATACTTGAGGAATTAAGGGCCAATTTATTATTACACCATAGGAATCAAATGGAGATTTTTCTAAACTAGTTATCAAGCAAAAATTGAAAGGTAAGAATGCGTTTCAATAAATATATCCCCAGCCATCAAAAAGCAAGAATCTTTCATTTAGATTTAAGGCATCAGGGATTTTGAAGCATTTTACTTTGTATTTAAAGAATTCATGGTAAGTTATGATTCTACAATTTACTTACTGGTTGACTTTAGATAACTCTCTGGGTCTTGATTTCCTTACCTAAAACCCTGGCATGCTAATAGCTATTACACGGGTTTGTCACTTGGAATAATGAGGTGATGTGGACAAGGAGTCACGCACCCTACTTCTGTCCCACTGAAGGCAAGGACATGTTTGCTCGTGTCCTGCTCCCCCCTCCAGAACATCTCTGACAAATGTCACTTACTCCAGGCTCGGATGGATATTCAGTGTGATTTCCCAGTCAATGTTGGAGGCCATGTTAATGTCATTAAAACTAGGAATAGTCCCATACTCCAAAAGCCATGCTTTTAAGCATGTCACTTACCAAGTGACTAAGTAGACAGATGTTTTTGATCTACAGTCAGGAACTGATGCCTTATGATTTCTAGTGACACACATCTAAGTCACACCATGAGTGCCTGGCAGAGCTGGGAGTCTGGCTCAGAGGATCCCTCCCATGGTCCCCTCCTTCAGGCCACCCTTCCCCTCGTTAGCGTGAACCAGTCATCCGAATCTTCTTGAACTCTGAGATGGCAGCGGCCTTTCCTGCTTCCACTGGCTTCATCCATCACTGCGGACTGTGCAGGGACTGAAGAAGACAAATGTCTTCCTCCAAACTTGACCCTGAATTGAAGGAGAGTATAGGACACAGGCTTCCGACCTCGGGGATCGAGACTTCTTATCCCAGCCCTCCCGCAGCCACTGTGTCTCCCAGAGACCAGCCGTGCCGGGTTTTTCTGTGGTGTCATGTCTGACAGCACCGTTCACCGCTCCCCTCAGACTTCTGTGGGGTCTAGTTGATTTTTTAGACACAAATAATACTCGCCATGTTCACTGTGATTGTACGTACAGTTGCTGTTCTTGTGCCAACCTGGCTTTCCTAACCAGCAGAGGAAGAGAAACATTCTGTTCCCCAGTCAGATACGTGACCTGCTCTCCCGTGTGTTGCTTTGAAATCTGGTCAGCCTAGAAGACATACAGACCCCGTTTCTGTATCATAAAGCATCCGAGACTCTCTATTTTGCTGCCAGGCAATTGACAATTGAATCTCCTTGGCATCCTTTGGTAACAGGTGCGCATCAGCTGTGATACATGCGGAGAAAAAGGGTCACTGTGGGTGAGGCAACTGGACGAGCCTGTCACGTGGCTCTGCGCGGGGCCAGAGAGGCAGTTGCCGTGTGCTTTCTGCAAAGAGAGGCAGAGCTCTGAGCTTGCTCGGTGGTGAGCTGGAGACGAGGAAGTGACCTGTCGTAGCATGAGTTCTGACATACAGGGGAGGACGCGTGTGTTTGCTAAAACGCTGGCTCTGCTTTACGGGGTTACAGTCTCTGACTGGGGTGTGGGGAGCTGGATCGCCATTCTCCTTTAGAGAGCAGGCACCTGTCCCCGTGCAGGAAAACCTTCCTTTGGTCCTTGTTGACTTCGTTTCCTCCTCCTCTGTGTCTCCTGTGCGGTTCATCTCTAACGATCTAGAAGCAACAGACAAAGAGAAATAACAGGTCATGGGATTCTTTCTCTATGGAGCTTACGGTCGAATCTTGTAGATCTTCAAGTGTGATGCCTGGTTTGTCTTCATCAGAATGAACTGAAATGTCTTGAAATGCAGATTCTGGGACCCCATCCATACCCAGCAAATCAGAATCTCCTCAAAACGTGCATTTTTACCCCAGATGATTTTCATGTGCCGTCAAGTCTGTAGACGTAGACGTAGACCACGTTCTTTCATAGCGATTGGCATCAAATGTATTTTTGCCTGCTGTCCACTGGCCTGTGTGGCCCGCTGTCATTCAACCTTCCCCTTACAAGCATTGGTTTTCTCTCTTCAGCAGGTATTTAAAGTTTTGAAGAGAAGGGCAGACCGAAGGAGGCTTTATACCTCAGAGTGTGGCGGTGCTTTCCTATTGTAAATGACTTAATAAGCAGTTGCTGACTGCACAATGCATGGCGCATTCGCTAGCTGCGGGCACTGTTTTAAGTGCTTCACCTGGGAGGGGGGGAGGAAAAGATATTTAAGGCAATTACTGAAAGTTGTAAAAATCCTAACTCTGACTAATTTTAGGTGATTGTTATCTTAGCTTGTATTCTGGAAGCGAAAACGTGCACCAAGAGGGCAGTCTATCACACAGATACTATTGTTCGCAATTTAACTTCAGTTTTAAGTATGTTTTCAGATGAAAAGTATGCCATGTTTAGAAGTTACAGCTCAGTATTTTGTATCTCTCTCTCTCTCTCTCTGTTTTTGTTTTTTAACGAAGTCTTTCCTTCCTGTCTGATGGTTGATAAAGCACAGTTTTTCTATTTGTGCAATTTTGCTTACCTTTTTTTAAAAAAAGATTTTATTTATTTATTTGACAGAGAGAGACACAGCAAGAAAGGGAACACAAGCAGGGGGAGTGGGAGAGGGAGAACAGGCTTCTTGCCCCAAGCAGTAAGCCTGATGCGGGGCTTGATCCCAGGACTCTGGGATCATGACCTAAGCCAAAGGCAGACTCTTAACGACTGAGCCACCCAGGGGCCCCTGCTTACTTATTTTATACACAGTTGGAAAAGCCCACTTGTTTTTATTTTGTTTTGTTGTTTTGTTTTTTTTTTTTTTGCCAGCACATGGAATTTTATTAAAAACCATTCAATGAGTAGGATGGATCTTGGCGTTTTCTAAACAAAACTCTGAAGCATGAGTTTATAAGTTCTGCATAACTTCATCAACCCATACTACAAGGGAAAAGGTGGCTGGATGTCACGTGGTGACTGAAGGACTGAACAGACTATTCCCATCGTCATGCGGGGACATCCCCGAGGACTTGCAGAAACTCTTGGGTGGATAAGGTCCTGAATTACCAAGTGGAAGCCAAGTCCAGACTCCACCTTGGGTCCCATTAGTTATAGACCAGTGGCTCCCAAACATTAGCATGCAGCAGAATCACCTGGGGGGCTGTAAAAACACGGATTTCTGGACTCCACTCCAAGAATTTTGATTCAGGAGCTTTTGGGTGGGGCCACTAAGTTTTCATTTGCTGCCTTTTTCAGATACTGGCCGTGAGGTTTTATTTGAAATTTCAGCATAACTTTTCCACCTTTACCATGTTTAAAGATAAATTTATCCCATTAGTGGGGTACTAGGTTGGCACATACTCAAGTTACATCTGAAATATCTTCTTTTAAGGTATGCTCCAAGGCTTTTGTCCTAAATGGATTTTCTACTAAATATTAAGCTTTTTTTCCCTAATGAAGTATATGCAATTCATAGATTGTTGTCCAAAGGGTGTGTGGAGGGGGAGGGGGAAGGATAGAAATAGCCTCTTAAATGACAGACCATTTAACTCATTAAACATCATTTGGAAAAGCAGGGTCAGCAGACTTTGGAAAGCTCAGAGGAAGAGAACAAGAATGGAGGGCCCTTGCAGAGATGAGAAGGGCCAAAAAGCAAGGGGAAGGTCTTCTCTGGAGCTGTATCTGCAGCAGAGACCACTGCTGAGTAACAGGCTCGGAGCCCATCTGGGATTCTTTGGTGACATGAACTTCGCTCTCATGGTTTATGACATCACTGGAACCCCCTTGGTGGAATTACAACTTCATAATTCACAGTTAGCTGTTGTTTATTTTATATTTAATCATTTGTGGAGCGCACTGGCAGCATACCCAGGGGAACTATGTGGTTATGCTCCTGCAAATCTTGTTGTTGCATAATTAAGTACGTCAGAAGTAATTCACCAAGTGTCATAACATCCCATATTTCAGACTTGCAGATGCTGGCCTTGCTCGTGATTGTCCTGAAAGTTATCCCATCTGACTCACCTTCTCGATGAGTCTTCCTTTTGGAGGAACAGTTACCAAAGACAGCTGGGCTTCTGGGCTTAAATGCTGTTTCCTGAGTAGTAAGCACAATGCTTCCATAGAAAGACGAACCCAAATGTGATATTGACTTTGATAATGTAACTGTAAAATGCGGTTTTATTTCCATTATCCCATAAGGATGTAAGATGAATCAATCAAATAACAAAGACAGTTTCCGGGTTAGCCTAGGGAATGGAGATTTGTCCCAGTATTTCTTTGTGTTCGGCCCTTGGCTGCTCAGAAATGACCCCACTTATCTAGTGCCTTTAGGACTTTCAGAGGGAGAAGGGAGAAAGGGAAGGGAATTAAAATTTCCTCCATCTTTCCTAAAGGAACGAAATGAAGATTTATTGACACCCAACATGACCAGGTCATGTGCTGGGTGATTTATACTACTTATGTTATGTTAAATTCTCACAGTAATGTTGAGTGGTAGGTATTGTCACCCTCGAATTCACAGATAGGGCTGAGACTCCGAGGAGCTTAGCAACTTGCCTGAAGCCTCAAAGTCGGTCTTGTTGAAACCAGCACTTGTCTCGATGCCTCTGGAACTCCGTATTCCATAATTATCTCATTTACCTTCCAGTGGATAGAAGGCTGGAAGAAGAAGTTGAGCTGAATGGCTTTTCTGCAGCATTTATTCAGTGAGACACGGAACTCCAGGGAATGTAGTCCTGGACTGTGTATTGGGATCGCAAGTGAAAAAATGCAAATACCCCGTCTGGAATGATATCTTTGCAAAGAAGATGCCTCGATGGCATTGGATAGTTCAGTGAGCGGGAAAATGGAGGGTAATTACGGGGCTCAGTGAACTCGAATGAAAGAGTGAATTGGAAGATAATGTTAGAGAGGAAGCTAGGTGAGCCAGAGAGCTTTTCTGAAGGTGAAGAATTTATTTTGATCATGGTTCTGACCTTGAACATGCCACAAGGCCCTCTAAACTATAGTCTTATGAGACAGGAAGAACAGCAATGTATTTTTGACGAGTCTGTTGAAGATTAAATCAGGTATATGTGGACCTTCCTTACTTTATTTACCTCAAAGTACAAAGCTTCTCAATTGCATCAGTTCTAATACCGATGAGAATATTGGGGGAAGACCCAAAATTTCTGCTTAAATTCCCTCCCTCTATGGGAATGAGTTGTGTTTGTTTGTTTGTTTTTTAAGAATAGGATTTTATTCGAAAGATTCGGATAGTCTGATTTGGTTGTTTGGGGCTGGAAATTCATTTTCCAGACGGAATGTTACAAGGCGTAATTAGGTTCCCTGGAAGCCTCTGAAAGGCTGGTACATGTATGAGACAGACGGACTATAGTGACCATGGAGGCAGCCAGAGTGTTGCTTCTGGAAGGAATTGGCTTAGTGGTTCAACAGTAAGGAGGAAGAGGGTGTCTGGGCCTCTTTTAGGTGTAGGACCAGTGCTGGGCAAAATTGGGAACAAGGTGAATTTAGTCTCTGTGCGGTCTTCTGCAGCACCCACCCCTGGCCACTGCAGTCCAGGTGCCTGTCATCCTACTCATGCCTCTTCTCTAGAGTTCCCAGTGAGGAGGACAAACACAGAGAGTGATAGCTGAGTGGGAAATAAGGCACTGAGTTGTCATCGTCTGGGCAAACAGGCAGTGAGCCCTGGGCCCTCCAAGGCCCCATCTTCTGGGATTTGCTGATGAAACAAAGTTGGAGGCCTAGGTTTAAGTCTGTAATGACTGCAGAACAAACTCCCACTCTACTCTTTCTTTCTCTCACTCACTCTCTCGTACACTCAGCAAATTTGTGTTGAGTACTTGCTGTGCGCCCATCACTGTTCTAGGTGCCGGGGATTTGGCAGTGAAAAACACCGCTTGCTTCTGCTCACAATCTTATTTTCTCCGAGAAAGGCAGGCAATAGACAAGTAAATAAACAAACAACCAGGTAAATAATGCAATTATAAAACGTGGTAAGTCCTGAAAAGGAAATGAACCAGGCTTCTTTGAGCCGGGACAGGGAGGAAAGGAAGGTGCTAACTATGTGGAGATCAGAGTAGAGACCACCGGAGCATTGTGCCTCCCAGGTAAAACCGGGCAGCAGAAGTGAACCCTGTGGAGGCCAGTAGACATGAACAAACCTGGGAAGTCTGAGGAACACAATGAAGGACAGTGTGGCTGGAGGACAGCAAGTGACGGGCGCTGGCAGGTGACATCAGAGAGCGGCGCAGGGGTCAGGTGATCACAGAGGGAGAGCAGGGCTTACAGCCTAAGAATGATGGCCGTGGGCAGCCGTGGGAGTGACTGAACGTGGCGGGTCTCGTGATCTGACTTCGGCAGTGAAAAGAACGACCTGCTCTATCCAGAACGTTGGCAGACTGGAAGAGAAAGGGGATGCAGTCCGGCGGTTCTTGCAGCGGGCCAGTGAGGGTTATGGCGTCTCCAACCGCCTTGTGGGCGAGGCGCCGAGCGGCGGTGGCAGGCAACATCTGGGCTCGCCAGAGGGCCCAGGAGGCCAGTGAGTCGCCTCGCTTTGTCCTTGCAACAGGCCTTGTCCGGGGGCGCACCCAGGGCACTTACTTTTCTTAGTCTCTTCCTTTCTGCGTGTCTGTACCCAGGTTTTCTCTCAGACTGGCCAGGCTTTCCCTGGCGGGCTCCCTGGCGGCAGCGGACAGAGGAGAGGGAGTGGTTGGGTGCAGCGGGAGTGAAACGGCAGCGATGTTTTCCCGAGTTCGTTATTTGAAAGTTAGAGCCTGTAATTCGGGTCCTGCCTGCGATCTTCCCCGAAAGGAAGGGCTCCGCTTCAATTCTGCAGAAGCAGCCCCTCTGGAAGTCCCCAAAGCATCGGAGGGCAGCGCCGCGAACGGCCACGACCCGGAGACGAAATGCCTCCAGAAGGGCTTCGTGTTGCCTGGGTCAGAGCTGCTGCCCTGCAGCGCGTCCGCGCTCACGCCGCCGGTCAGGGGTGCCCCGGTGTCTTCTCCCCGCGGCGGCCCGCGACCCCTCCTGCAGGCTGCGGGCGCAGCGCGCTGCCCCCCGCCCGCCGCTGCGAGGACAGACGGTCCCGTGTCCCCTGTGCCGGCTCCGGAGGACGCTGGGGGAGCCTCGGGCCTGGGCTCTTGCCGGAAGGGCCCGTCGTCCCGCTGGTGACGTGAGTCCGACACTCGCTCACACACGGCTCACCTCGTGGCATTGCGGTCCCCAAGCCCGAACGCTCCTCCTCTTTTCCCTCTGACCGACCGTGCCTCAAGCCCTGGGCGGGACGGGCAGAACCGGCTTCCGGTCTCCACGGCAGCACCGCCCCTCCCGGCCTCTCCTTCCGGCCTCTCGCGGCACGCGGCCCTCCGGCGGCGCACGTCCTGCGTCACGACGGCCGGTGATCCGCCCCCTTGCGCCTTCCGCTGGGAGCGCTCTGACCGGCGCGGAGCGCCCATCGGAAAACCGCCCGAGGACGCTGAGCTGGTCCGTCCGTCCTGCTGCTGAAGACTTCCAACCCCGAAGAGTCGAAGCGTTTTCCAGCTCGTCGCACCCGGAGCGCTGAGGGGCGCGTCTGCCTCCTCTCCCGGAGCGCTCGCGGGCCGGCGCCTCTCGCGTCGTGCCGCGTCATTGGGCGGATGACAAGTCACCGTCGGCGGAAGCGTGTCATGGCGCCGTCGGTGAGGCCGACCGCGAAGGGACGCCGGTATTTGAAGGGAAAAGCTGGTCCGCACCGAGAGCGAGCCTGGGACAGGACGGCCCGGCCCCGAGCTCCGCAGCAGAGCGCCGAGGCGGTCGGTTTCCGAACTTCTTCCCGCGAGGGAGTCGGATCCGAGTTTTCCCGGGGCTGAAACACTGGCCTTACCGCAGGGTTAATTCGGGGTTGTATTAGGCTTTTCGCTTCGGGGCTCCCGCTGATGTCAGTGTTCCCGAACAAACAGGCACCGAACAGGCTGTGGCCGGAACCACCAGCCTCTGCACCGCTGACACGGGGCCACGCAGGACAGTCGCGGTGGGGAAGGCCTGCGCCTGGGGAGGCCGGGCCGGGTCGCTGCCGCTGCGAAGGGCCGTCAAAGGGCGACCCGGGGCTGGACAAGCGGCGGAGCGGGGAGCGACTCCGCAGCCCCCCAGAGCCCGACTCCCCGCCAGGGGCTTCCGACGGCGTCTGCAGGACTCGTTTGGAGGGATCAGGATTTGGGAATTACAGTACTTTCGCTCAGACTCGGAAGCTTACAGATATTTGTGCCCGAAGACAAAGAATAAAGAATTTGGAACCGGAAAAATCTAGGTTTCGGGTCTGCCTATGGCCTCCGGGCCGTGCTTATACGACGGCATGATAATGTCTGCTTGTTCGTGGTTGTCGTGGGGTCTTGGGTGCGGTGGGGGAGAAGGGCAGGTGGAGCCCCTGGGCAGCGTGCCACGGGCGAGGAGCCATTCGAACAGGACTCCAGTGTCCTGGAATTGCTGGTACGGGGCAGAGGACCACGAGTTAGGAACCGTGTGAGCACGAAGCAAGCACACCGGGAATGGATGCCGACCTGCTCCGTCCCGCAAGAGCCGCTCCAGGCAGCAGGGCGAGGCCTCTGCGTTTCCTTGCCAGTAGCTGACATTGCTTCACGCCGTCATCGTTAAAAATACCGACTCTCCGCCCCCAGACTGTCAATCTGGCACCTTTCACCAGTATTAAACACATTTAAAAATGATTTGAAACAACATTACATTAAAAAAAAAAAAAAACCTGGTAGATTTTTAGTCAAGGGAACAAAAAACAAGTTGCTGTTTGTGTCCCAGAGATTTTTTTTAAACACATCGTCTGCCCAGTGGAGGAGAATGGCAGCTTGGAAAACAGGCTGGCTTGGGGGACCAGACGCCTAAGAGGGGGGAGGTGGGCAGCTCAGCGTTTCACATCCCAGCTTTTCTTCAAAAGGACCGACGGTGGCCTTGGAGAGGAGGGAAGCAGAAGGGAAAGGAAGAGAAGTGGAGAAGACAGTTTCTCATTCACATAATCCCATGGTTTTCAGCAAGGTCCAAAGTCTGAGAGTTCTGTGGTGGTGCGGTGGGGAGCGGGACTAAGGAAATGTGATTTGCCAACATCAGCAGTTTCTGACACATTCAAATTCTAGCCTTCGGGGATAGGTGTTTGATGAGAGCAGGAGGAAGAGGTGGCATGAACAGATGGCATCTGGCATCGGTGGGGGACAGGCGGCGGCTGCAGCTTGCTCACTCAGTTCCATGGGAGGCATTTCCAGAACAAACAGAGTCACCTCTTAATTGCCTGCATATGGATCTCCCACTTGGTGGATTCTTTTCAAAATCTGCCGTTGGTGTTTCTAAGGCACACACTGTAGACTTCCTTCACTCTCAGAGAGACTACACTCTGAGACTCCAAGGTCGCCTGGAAACTCAACCTAGGAGAGACTTGTTGGAAGTGTATACCTCCTAGGTAAATGAGAGCAAGGAGACCACATAATTTTCCAAGCATGAGTAAGGGCTATTACACCACCTTCTGTTTCGGGGAATGGAACGAACACTCATCATGCACCTTGTAAATGGTCATGCTTTTTTTCTTTCCATTAGTTAGAATAATCAAGAATTGGTTGGCCCCTTCCCCATCTCCACCCCAAACCGAACTCATTTACGTTCTCCTGCTAACAGCAGCCTGTTTTAAGAGTAGCACAAAATAAAACAGAACGCACGATTTCTATGATATTAAGGGCTTTGTAAAAAAGGGTCACCTTGACCATTTGGGGATTGTGTTTCTGTTTTTGTTTTTACAACTCGGAATATCGAGTGGAGAACAGTATCAGCACTAAACAGGCAGCTTTCAAACCCCCAATGCAGAAGCTGGTCCTTAAATAATGAGAAACTTCTGGTATCGAGCATTTCCAGTCCAGTGAGGTCATAGTTGGTGAACAACCCCACTGGACTTTGGGTCTACACACTTCCCTCTGTAGAGAGTTATAGGAAATTTCTTGGGATGCTCAGCAGTACCCCATGACTTTGGTGAATTCTTTCTGGCCTTTCGGGTCTGAGTTTTGCTCTGAGGGAGCGGTGGGACCCCCTGGAGCCAAGAACACGGATTCCATGGAGCCCCTCATTTCCCTCACCTGCTTGTTCTGTGCTGTTTCTCTGGAGCCTCAGCTTTCTTTTCTCTGAAACAAGGATCCACTCTGGGATTGTGAGCATAATGTGTTGACTGTGGCTAGCCCTGTGCCTGGCATGTGGCAAATTCCAAATGGAAGTTGTTTGAGAATAAGTGTTGTGTTCTTACTTTACAAGAGCAGACACTGTGGAGTCCTTTATCACTCAGCCATAAAACCGTGTGCATATTTCCTTGAAATATTCGTAAACATCTGGAAACAATTTAGTCTGAGGACACTTTAGGTAACTAAAGGGACTCATTCTTAAAATGAATATATAGTCTCTGGAGACTCTGGGGTCAAAGAGCAAGTGACCAAATACATTGACTCGACCCAGAAAGTTTCATGGTGAGAGAAAGGGGGAAAGAGAAGAGGTCAGAGAGAAATAGATTTTGCTTAAAGCTAAGTACCAAGAACATTTTGAGTGAGAAGGAACTTCTTGTTTACTGTATCATCTCGACGTCAAAGCACTTGGGCTGTACCTCTGTGTGTTTGCTGAATGACTTCAAAGTCGGTGGTTGCGCCTCTCTAAAACTTCGTACTGTTAGGATTACTTTACCTATCGAAAAGAGATCTTAGAAGGTAAAACCTAGAGCCCCCTACTAACTTTGAACCCAGAAAGCAGTATCAAATAACGTGAGAAAGGACTAACACTCAAGGTACAATGTGGGTCAGGAGTTTGTAATGTTACATAGCGTTCAGAGCTCTCTCTGGAAATGGCCTATACTTGTGGCAAAATTGAGGTGTCTGGTTTGTTTTCTGTTTTTCTTAAAAATTGCTTTTATTTAACCCATTCGTTTGAAAAAGCAATTCGATTTTTAAATTTGGTCTTAACAAGAACACAAAGTCAGGTATGTTACAAGGGTTCCAACTTTTAGCCCAGATTTATGCTCAGGGTTATCTCGTCTTTAAAAATATATCTACCCAGTTAAGTTTTCTTTTAAAAAATCTGGGTACCAAGTAAGGATATTTAATAAACTTCCTACTATTTTCTGTGTATATTCTTTTAGGAAAGAAGGGGCATTATAGCACCAACATAACAAAATGATTATAATCTCAAAATGAAACAAATGGGTGCCTTTAACTTAAGAAGAAACTCACTATGGCATTCTTACTACTTTATTCTGGGTTCTTGAAAACTTCGTTCTTTGTTCTGAGAACTGTTGACGGGAATCTCTGCTTTCTGCCTCCTAGACTTCACTATGTAATTGCCGATTTCACTAATGAAACTCACTTGATGATTTTGTGGTGACCCATGTTCAAGTAAAATTTATATTATTCCTCAGCTATACATCTTTTGGTTCCCAGTTCCATGACAACCAAATTATCATCAATGTACATTAACAACCAACTGCCGAGTTAAAGCCAGATAAAAGACAATCTGAGCTAAAAGCAGACATTTGAGACATGAATTATTGATTTGCAGTTGTACTGCAAATCTTGAATCCGTCAGGATATGTTGTTTCCTAATCCACTGATACCCAGTCTCATAGTCCGCCATTTCTTAGGGGCAGTAAAGGAAACCTTTACTAATTTTCAGTGTTTAAAGGCACCTAATAACAAAATATGTTTGTACTCTCAAACAACAACAAAACTTGAAGATTTTTCAATTGCATCAATTTGAGTTTAGAATGACTCTGTGGATCCCTGTACAGTCCTTAGAACATAGTAGGGACTCCTCAAAGAACTAGAGGAATGCAGGACTGAATGATGATATTCTCCACCATCACAGGCTAAAGTGTACCTTGGACAGAAAATTTTAAATTTAGTTAAGGCAAATGACAAAATACAGTTTACTTGGTAGAAAAAGTTGTAAAACATGGAATCTATGGGAAGAAGGCGGTCCATGATGCTGAAAAGATTGAGAGCATTTATATTTTTTGGTGAAGATATGAGTGGAAATAAGACTGTACTTTGAGGGAGGTTTTTGCACTTAATCTTTACGTTTATGACCAGAAGTCTATGCCAAGAGGGACGTGGGGGTTTTTGTTGTTGTTGCTGTTTTGTTTTGTTTAACTTTCAGTATTTAGTTCCAGGGTCCTAATACTCAGCCCCTTAAAAAAAACATTTTCATTTCTTAGGTATTTATCTTGCTTGCTTTAGGACACCAGGTGGCGATATGGGGCGAAGTGTGGGGAGCTTGGGGCACCGGGATTGGATCTTGTCCTATGAAAGGGGAAACAAGGATGTGGTTGGAGATCTGGACAGTGGATTGATCAGCAAGTGTTTGAGAGACAGACAGATAAATAGATCAAAAAAGGGAGAACTTATTATAGATTTGGTTACCTTTGGCTGAAAAAGACAAGGTTGACATTCATCATCTGTAGGAAGTACTTGTGTCATGAGGTTCTAGAAAATATTCTGCTTCGAAAATTCAGGAGCTACAAGAAAGTCTCTAGCTCCTGCTAGCCATATATTTTTTTAAGTGTTTTATGATATATAAGATGCTCCCTCCTCTCTACCCTTCCATTCGTTCAACTGCAGAGCATCTACAATGTTCCATGCATAGCACTAGAAATATTGGAAATATAACATCTGGTCCCTGACCCCTATGAGCTCATAGTTTACAAGAAGCAGGTGTGTGAATCCTAAATCATCAGTATGTTTTGGGTTCTAAAGTGGAGTCAGGATTGGGACAGGATAAAGAAGGGTTGCAAAGAATGGAGTTGTCATCCAGTGGCCAAGGAAGAACTTCATGGAAGATAGGAACTTTGAGCTGGACAGTGAAAGATGAACACGTGTCCATCATTTAGAATAGATCAGGGGAGGGAGATTATTATAATGTCCATTAGGCCACCATGAACAGTTCTAGTGTCTGTGGTGTGTGTGAGAAAAATTGGTTAGGTCTTAGCATTTATTCATAATCATACTCAAGGGGCACCTGGGTGGCTCAGCCAGTTAAGCGTCTGCCTTTAGCTCAGGTCATGATCCCAGGACCCTGGGATCGAGACCCACCTCTGGCTCCCTGCTTAGCCAGGAGCCTGCTTCTCCCTCTCCCTTGGCCCCTCCCCCTGCTCATGCTCTCTCTCTCTCTCTAACATGCTATCTATCCTTCTCTCTCTCCCAAATAAATAAAATCTTTTAAAAAATAATCATACTCAAAAGCACAAACAGTAGTTACTCTCAGGAGACTAATTTTTGAATTTGAAAATGGGAGAGAACACATGTTTGGCAAAACCTGACTTCCCCACAACCCCTCATATATGAGAATTTGTGTGGTGAGAGCAATTATAGACGGAGCTCTAGATATGCAGACATTTTTGGGTCAGGATGGATATACATGGCCTACCTAGATTAGGTGCCAGAGAGGTCTTAGAAGTATGATTCCAGGAAGAATACAGATAAAATAAAACTTAGAAAACAGATGGAAATTTCAAAAGATCTCAGAGCCTAGAGAGAGAATAGGAAGTTGACTTGATGCGGGTAGTGCTGTTGGCTCCAGAACAAAGGAACGCGCGGCCTGGTCAGAGGCAGCCGCTGGAAGAGCCGTGACTGCAGCGAGCTTTTCCCAGGCAGACAAAATGAGGCTAGTGAAGATAAGGTGCTAAAGAGGTGTTTGCTTGACAACATTTGGGGGTGGCTAATAGCACAAGTCTGGGTTGTGGGTTCCCGTGGAGAAGGTAGGGTGAGCTTTCAGGTGGGAGATGAGTTTCAGTCAGCACTCTTTCTTCAGAGCCAATCCCCACCTGGAAAGTTGTTGTTCGAAGTGTTTGTTGAATGAATAGTGAAATAAAGCAGGTGGGTTGGGGGCCAGCCAGCAAGCAAAGATTGGGTCAAAATGTTTATCAGCCAAACTTGGAGTGAAATAAAAAGCGTCTTTTGGTGACGGCTGACGGGTTTGATCAGGTTGGACACACAGATAGCAGGAAACCGCTTGTTTTTATTGAGCGGGTCCCTCGGATGGAGTCTGACTTCACCGAGAAGAAATTCCCTCCCTCCCATCCTTCCTTCCTTCTTTCCTTCTTTTCTTCCTTCCTTCCTCTTGTCTTGCCTCTCTCCTTTTTTTCCCTTTTTCATGTTTTTGTCTTTATTTCGGGTACACCGCATTGTTTTCCTCAGCCTCCTTCCTTCCTCCTTCTCGCCCTTTCTTCTTCCCTCTCCTTTCTTCGAGTCCTCCCTCACCCCTGCTTTCCTTCTTTCCCCTTCCTCCTTCTCCCTTCCCCTCCCCCTCTTGTCCCTCCCCGTTCTTGTGTGAGTGACAAGTATAGTATTGAAAATAAACAAAGTAAAGGAGCATAGTCCCAAGGGTTTAATGTAAAGTGGGAAAACTTTAACCCTTGTGCCCTGGGTGGTTCACAGAGTTCCAGCAGCAGGTTTTAGGGGCCTGTGGGACGTTCTGTTGAGGGGGGAGGCACAGTGCCTTATTATAACACTCAAACCTGCCTTATTGCAACATTTACTCAAGAACTATCTAATGTACAAAAATGTGTATGTGGTACTATGTTAAGCACTCTGACGGGTATTAAGTTCTTTGTTCTTCAGGTAACTTAAGACTTGGTTTATGGGTCTAGAATCTGGACTCTAGATTAGATATATAAACAAATATATACAAAATCAAGTGGAAAGGAATGAGAGGAACAGATTATATGAGAGGAACAGATTATAGGAAACGGTAGTTATTTTCATCTTGGCAATTTGGAATTGGAGTGGGAGCTACAGGAAGCACATCTCCGGGAAATACGTTTCTATGCATTTCCAGGAAGGAATATGTGTTTATATTAACAATTGTCCATGGTCAGGAAGTCCTTCCAATGACTGACACTAATCCTGTGGGTTAAGAACTAATTTCTTATTTTCCCATAGTTTTAACACTTTTGATTAAATTATTATTTTGAAGGGTTTAACTCAAGAGAAGAGTCTTAACAGTTTCAATAAGTGAAGGTTAGTAAATGCATCGGAACATCCTTCCTTGGTTCACTGTTGAACTGTATAGTAGAATGTGGCTAACTCTTTAGAATGAAATTAAAGGATAACCTTGCATTATTGTGGATTATAACCTTGTATTATAATAAGCATTATAACCTTACATTGTTATTAAGCTGTGGTACTACATGTATTTGATGAAAAACTAAAACTTTTTATTTCAGACTACTAGTTTTCTCTTATTTAATAGTCAGATTTGTCCTAGTTGAAGAATCATTTTTTCAAGATAAGAAATGATAGGCCATAACAAGTCGTGAAGATGGAAATGGATCCAACAGAGAATCTTTGGAAATAAGTGAAAGAAACCCCTAATTCCCACTCCCTCACTCCTTCTTTCTCTCTCTCTCTCTCTCACACACACACACACTCACACACACACACACACACACACACGCCCTACTTTCTTACATTTTTCTGCATCTGGGGCTTTTGAAATTTTTATGTCATCAAGAAGGCTTACCTTCTGCAGAAAGCCCTTGACCCTGAGGTACTTGGGAAATTTTAGGAGCTGGCCTAATCCTATATATATTCCAGGCAAATTTTGACAGCCGTATTGCTTTTCCTCATTAAGTGATCCTGGAACTTTTCCTAAATAGTCGGGCACATTAACACCGGCATCTTGATTCGGTTCCAACCCAGCCTTCAATTGATTCCATTCTGGCTAGTCACAGCATTCTTCCCTGTTCCTCCTGTGACCTGAGCCATTCCAGGAGACCGATGTGTGTGTTGTTAATACATGCAGAGTTCTCAGGAGACAGAAGCTACAGAAAAGCCAAATACCATGGTTTTGTTATTATTACTAATCACAGGGCCCTGCCTCAGAGGAATGAAGGTGAGAAGAGATGAATTAGCATTGATAAATGACTTGCAAAATGGAATATGCTGTAGAAAGGCTCTAAATATTACTATAAAGAGTGGAGACAGCATGCAAATGTGATTAAGGAGGTGAGGTCAGAGGGCACGCGCTGGAATACGGGTGCACTTAGGGTCAGTGTGACCAAATTCTGGAATGATGTAATTTCCTGCACATACCAATCTCAGAGGCAGGCTTTCAGGAAACAGGATATTTGATATGGCAGTTCTGCCTTACTTCGGAAGGGCCCGGGGAAGAATAACAGTTGACTTTCTTGCTGGGCTACAATCCCCTAAGCCCCCATCCCCCACACCCACTAAACTCAACAATTAACATCGTAAATAATTTGAAAATTTGTATTGCTGGGTAAAACAGGCACAGCCAGGCTCTTAAAGGGAAAACTTTTAGGAACAAAAAGTCCGATAAGATGGAGAGTATGGTGGAGAATGGCTAATAGGTCCATTTGGTATTTGTAATTTCTTGGAAACTGAATTAAAAAGTTGAGAAACTCAGATCTTGAACTGGACTAAATTTTAAGATAAGACAGTGGATCAAGAAAAATATATTTTCCTAGAAATCTGATCTTACTGAAGGTGAGATACGATGGCCAAGCAATGCTTCTACATCGTATGAAACTCAGGGGCACTTTTGCTTGCAAAGTCAAATGGCTGGGAGCAATAATTCCGTCTTATTTACAAATACGTGATTTCGAGTTTTCATGTTTCCTGCTTGCGAGACGTGGGAATAGTATCATTTATCACACGGAGATTCCATGAGGCAAATACAGTTTGTTTGTTTTAAGAAATTATTGATTTATTTGGCAGAGAGAGAGCAAGCAAGAGAGCGAGCACAAGCAGGGGTGGGGCAGGCAGAGGGAGAAGCAGACTTGCTTAACTGACTGAGCCCCCCAGGCGCCCCCCAAATGCAGTGTTAGTTTTCTGCGGTTTGCTGGGAGGAAGGGCACGACCACAAAGGAGTTTATTCCATAAATGGGAATTTATGGGTCCAACATCCAAATTTCAGTGCCACGAAGTTTCCATTTCTCGCTTGGGTTTGTTATACTGCAGGTCAGCGCATGACACTCGGGAGAAAGGCTGGATCCGTTTTTATAAAATGAATTTAGGGAAATGTAGTGACTCGAGAGAATCTTTGAATTCAAAACTGAAAGAGTTTGTAAGTTGTTGAGTCAAATCTACTCTGGGATCCGGAGTGCCTTCTCTGGTATTCCGGCGGGCAGAATCCGGCTGCTGGAAGGTCCTCGCAGAGAGAGAGCCGCAGCTCAGGAACAGCTGCTCACTTCGCAGGGTGCGAATTAGTTTCATCGAGTTTCTGTGAAAATCTTGTGTGTGTATATGCTTGTGTGCATGTATAACACACATGTCCTGTAAGAGGCGTATTTTTTACGTAACTGCATTTTCTCTCTCAGAAGCTGGTCACATGGGCTAAGAAGTGTGCGCGCACTGACGGGGAAACGAGGGAACTGGAACCGCACTCAGAATCTGGGAAACGTGCCCATAGTGTTTACCAGTGTTTTAAGAGAGCATATTCATACTCTTCTAGAAACAAGCACATCTTTTTATTGATTCAGGATCTTCTACTATTTCACAATGAAAGCAGATTATAAAGAAACTCAACTGATTTTCTTTTTTCCTTCTGTAGTAACCAAAGGCCCCGGCCGGGGGTCTAATGAACAGCAGCTGTGCTCCGAGGGTTTCTACAGATACAAGTTAAAGTAGGGGAACATCCGAGGGTTTTGTCGTTGTTGTTGGAGTAACAGCAGGTGTAGGAGTTCGAAGGGAGCTAAAGGCATCAGCTCTGCTAATTTGTCCTTCAGGCTCTTCATGCAATAGACTAGGAAACTGGCAGAGCCCGGAATCGGCTGCACTGGGGGGAGGCTGAGCGCTGAGCGGCCTGTGGCCGGGGCTGGCCCCCCAGGGCCCTGCAGGGGAGGGTCTCACTCACCCCCGCGGATGTCTCTGGAGACCTGGATCTTACAAGTCAGCTGCCAGGGGAATGGCTACGTTCATTAACTGCGCCCGATGGATTGGCAGAGCTGAGAAGGGGCGCGGGAGGGTTTCCTTCCAAACCTTGTCTTTGCAGACCGAGGAAACCGGGGCGATCCGCACGGGATCAGCTCGCTCGTTGGAGAACTGGGGCCTGGAGGCGAGCTTTGCTCCCGCTCAGTGCCTGCTGCCTTCCACGGTGGCTTCCGGGGGCTGCATCGTGGTTGTCAGCCCTCGGAGTGACGTGCTGGGTCGGTGTCGCACACCTGTGCGTCCAGTCACTTGGCCCCGTCCTCCCCCTTCTTTCAGCAAAGCTTTTCTGGAGTGTATTTGATGCCAGTGTCCGCTGTCTGTCCAGACGCGGTTGGGGGAGGGAATGGGTGTCCGTGGGTGGAAAGGTCACTCTTTCCTGCTGGGAATGTGGACACGCGTGAGAGTCGCGGCCACAGCTGGGGAGGGGAGAGCGTTTCTTCTTCTGGGTCAGGACCAGAAGCTGCCAGGTGCGCCCAAGTTCTTTCATGGACGAACCAGTGACCAGTGACAGCTTCCGTCGGTGCCCATCAGCTCCAACTCATTCCTCCGGTCAACAAGGAATCCTTAAAACTAACAAACAGAACCAGAAACCCATCGGAGGTGTGAACCTGCCTCTTCCCATCCCCCCGACTAACCTGACCCCGTCTTCTCTTTTCGCCCCGTTTTCGGGATACACTCTTTTCCGCCCTGTCCCCTGGGACAGTCACTGAAACCTCAGCTGACCCCAGCACAGGCTTAGACCGACAGGATGATTTTTCTGGGACCTTCTAGATATGCAGTGTGGGGGAAATAAAACCTAAACATGCTGTTCTCTAGTCTTCGGCCTGAAAGGTTCTGCCCTTGAGCGTGTCCCATCGGCAGGGGTGCGCACGTCCAAAACCCGGTGCGAAAGACAGAGACCAACACCTCACACCTGAGCCGGTCACTCATTCATGCCACCAGGTGGGCAGGAGCAGAGGAGACAGTGCCACACGAGAAGTCCCAGGGCCGTACGGCCATCAGACAGGACCAGCATGCTGCTCTGTGGCTCTTTGGGAACTCAGTGGGCGTTAGTCCCACGGTGTGGGCGCCGTGGTAAAGGCACCGCTATCCATGACCAGCAGTGACACATCTGTATGAGAGAAAAAGGGGCGACCTTGAATCTCAATATCGTATTTTAAGCCTTTGGATGCCTGTCCCCAGTGTGCTGTTCTCCGAGAGCAGTGAAACGCGGTATTCCTCGTGAAGAGATAACAGGAGCGGCAGCGGGCAGTCCAGAAGGGATGTGGTTAAGATTTGTCGAGCCATTTGAAATTCTTTGTAAGTAGAAATACTTCCCCCAGTGACTCAGGAATCCAAGTTTCCAGTTTAAAAAGGGCAAAGAACACACTCTGCCATTTGTGCTAGAGATTACTATCTTTATTTACATGCAGATTACTTTAAAAGCTAGGAAAACCTATAAAATTTTAAACGTCCCACACCAGGGGGCTTGAACTAAGTCTTTGTCAAAGAAAATGAATTCTCCAAGATCTGTTTTGAGCTACTTTCTTTGCATCGAAGCACAGTCTCTCCCAGAGGAAGGAAACAGTAAAGTTCTCACAGAGAGAAAAGGTTTCCCACTCAGTCAAAGTGCCTGCGCCTCCCCCTTACGAAAGCTTTAATTTGGCTCCGCCCTCGCCTCCACCAGTTAACTTGGAGCACCAATAAAAGGAGATTATTTTTGGACTGAGAATCTGCCTGGCACATTCTTTGAACCTAATAGAGCTAAATAAAGCCATCCAAACCCCCGTGATTTTTAAAGGGGGTCGCCCACGGGTGATAGGCCTGTGATGGGTTTTGTGCAGGCAGCATGTGTAAGAACATGGTCTCATCTGGACACATCAGGAGCGTCGTGTATGAATACAGCCACTTCTCACACACACGTTAACTGAAAAAGATACGGTATGTGAACATGCGGGTGTGCGTGAGTGCTCATGTGCGCAGACACACAGACACACACACACACACACACAGACACGGGGCAAATCACTGAACCTCTTAGACCCTCAGTTACTTTACTGTAGAATGGAAACAGTTGTCTCCCATGAAGGGTTATCATATTGGGTATAAACAAGTTTATACATTCATGTGTATAATATTTAGTTTTGAAGTATAATATTTAATTTTGATTTTTTCCTTGCCTGTAACTTTTCTATTTTTGTATGTATTTTTTCCTATTTATTTGTCTCTCTCTTACAGTAAATGTAAGACGAGCTCATCACAGATAATGAGAGTAGGCTATAGAAAAGACAGTAAGGGGAAAATATCCATTATTGCATCACTCAGAAGTGAACACTCTTAACATTTTGATTTATTTCCTTCCGGTTTGGGGTTTTTTTCTGAGTATTATTTTATATAGTTAAGAATATACCATATGTGTAACACATTCATGAATATGGACACGTGTATACATCATGCATATCACAGGTGTTCTTTCATATCATTTAACGTCTTTATACACCGACTTTTATGTCTAGATAAATCTCTAGACCGTGGCCGACATCATTTATTGGCCACTCTGTACCAAACTGTGTAAGTAGTTTACATATGTTAGCTCATTCTCAGAGATAGTGAGGCGGCACATGGAGACACGTGCAGCCCATGCGACCAGAGAGTAAGTCAGCCTCTGCCAGGCACTCCGGGACCGTCTGAACTCATTTAAGTGGCAGCAGGGGAACTCGCGAGCGTGCGGCAGTGACTTGGTAAAGCCCTCGTACCTTGGGAAGTTGAAGCCAAAGAAGGACGTTTACAAGTGTTTTTAAGAAAGATCTCTTGCCTCCTAGGGGCTCCCGGGCGGCTCAGTCGTTAAGCAGCTGACTCTCGATTTCGGCTCAAGGCTTGATGTTGGGGCGCTGGGCCTGCGTCCCCGTCGGGCTCCACGCTCGGCGCAGCGTCTGCCGGAGAGTCTCTCTCCCTCTCCCTCTGCCCCTTGCCCCGCTCCCTCTCTCTCTCTCTCCACAAATAAAATCCCAAAAAGGGGGAGAGAGAAAGATCTCTTGCCACTTTTATAAGCACTTGAGGATATTTTTTTTTTAATTTTAAAGCCTGGAGAACAAAGCGTCTTTTGTTCTCTGCTCCGGGCGCATCCTGTAGAGACGCCGGCGCTGGGGAGCGGGGTGCGCCCCGCAGACACGCAGGCTCCAGCGCTGGGGCGCGCGTCTCAGCGCCGCGGCGGAGGCCTTCGCTTGTGAAAATCCACCGTTTTTCTGGCCTTTGAGCCTCTCAAGGAGGCGGCTGAGAGGGAAACGCCGCAGCATTGCTTGAGCTTCCCAAACGCGGTCTCGGAAGTGCCAGGCGCATCAACCGCGTTCAGGGCAGCGCTGGGCCGAGTCGCTGCCACTTGCCTCGGCCAAGGCTCCCGCTGCGCTGACCCCGCAGCCACCACGGCTCTCCGGGGAGCCTGCGGGGCGCCCGCCGCCTGCCGGCCCAGGCGCAGGAGAGAAGGTGCTGGAAGGGCGAGAGTTAGCACAGCGGACAGGATGGTGAGGGACGGTGGGCGCGGGGTCCTGGGGAAGGGGCCGCCCCGCCCTTAACTCTCTGACCCGCCCTCCGGGAGCCCGCGGGCCCGAGCCTGCTGCTCCCCCGCGCGGGCGGTCCGGGATCCCGGTCAGGCGCTGGCGGCCGAGTCTGCACTCGCAGCTCACGTCGCAGCTCGCGACTTCTTTCGCCGACGCCCGTCGCAGATACTTCGTGCCGGGGAGGGACTCGGCTCTGCCAAACCGAACTCAGCGGGCGTCTGTGGCGCGTGGCGCAGCGCATCGTCCCCCGCGGCTGCCGGCGGAGCGGGTCTGTGCGGGAGCGGCGGGTCTGTGCGGGAGCGGCGGCCTGTGCGGGAGCAGCGGCCTGTGCCGGAGCAGCGGCCTGTGCGGGAGCAGCGAGTCTGTGCGGGAGCAGCGGGCCTGTGCGGGAGCAGCGAGTCTGTGCGGGACCAGCGGGTCTGTGCGGGAGCAGCGGGTCTGTGCGGGAGCAGCGGCCTGTGCGGGACCAGCGGGTCTGTGCGGGACCAGCGGGCCTGTGCGGGAGCGGCGGGTCTGTGCGGGAGCAGCGGGTCTGTGCGGGAGCAGCGGGTCTGTGCGGGAGCAGCCGCCTGTGCGGGAGCGGCGGGCCTGTGCGGGAGCGGCGGGCCTGTGCGGGAGCGGCGGCCTGTGCGGGAGCAGCGGCCTGTGCGGGAGCAGCGAGTCTGTGCGGGAGCAGCGAGTCTGTGCGGGAGCAGCGGCCTGTGCGGCAGCAGCGGGCCTGTGCGGGAGCAGCGGGCCTGTGCGGGACCAGCGGCCTGTGCGGGACCAGCCGCCTGTGCGGGAGCGGCGGGCCTGTGCGGGAGCGGCGGGTCTGTGCGGGAGCAGCGGCCTGTGCCGGAGCAGCGGCCTGTGCGGGACCAGCCGCCTGTGCGGGACCAGCCGCCTGTGCGGGAGCGGCGGGCCTGTGCGGGAGCGGCGGCCTGTGCGGGAGCGGTGGGCCTGTGCGGGAGCAGCGGCCTGTGCGGGAGCGGCGGCCTGTGCCGGAGCGGCGGCCTGTGCGGGAGCAGCGAGTCTGTGCGGGACCAGCGGGCCTGTGCGGGAGCAGCGGCCTGTGCGGGACCAGCGGGTCTGTGCGGGAGCAGCGGCCTGTGCGGGACCAGCGGCCTGTGCGGGAGCAGCGGGCCTGTGCGGGAGCAGCGGCCTGTGCGGGAGCAGCGGCCTGTGCGGGAGCAGCGGGTCTGTGCGGGAGCAGCGGCCTGTGCGGGACCAGCGGCCTGTGCGGGAGCAGCGGGCCTGTGCGGGAGCAGCGGCCTGTGCGGGAGCAGCGGCCTGTGCGGGAGCAGCGGGTCTGTGCGGGAGCAGCGGGCCTGTGCGGGAGCAGCGCTCTGCGTGCGGCTGCCCATTTCCGGACAGAAAGGACTTTTCTTGTGGAAAAAGCGTTTCTGTTTCCCCGGCAAACATTAATCAGGTTGTGTATATTTTTTTTCACTCCTAATTTTTATTCTCGCCCAAAACTCTTTCAGAGAGGTGCGGGTTTGGTCCCTTGAAAGGAGAAGGATTCTGCGAGGTTCCCCGCGTGCCCCTTGTCTGTCTGCTCGGTTCTGGGGCTCCGCCCGCGCGTCCTCGTCATCGGGGACAGTCGTGCTGGCCCGGTGGCTCCGGGAGGAGGGGACCAGGGCGTCCGCCCACGGCAAGACCGAGCGCGACCTGTAGACGGAGGGCTGGAGAGTGGCGGACAAGAGGGAAGTAAGGCTTCCTTGGGCTCACAAGGAGGCAGCCTTGCTTACACTTGCATCGGGATTACTGCCTTTAAAAATAAGCAAAGTGACACAACGACACAATGAGAAATACCGGTTTGCCTCCAGGTACCAGTACATGCGTTTTGGTACCTGGTACCTTTCGTACATATGAGATTACGTTTTAAATGTACCAGCCGATTGAGCAATTTAAAAATATCCTAAGGCCAATGTTTGTCCTATCTGATACTGTGTTTTTGGAAATACTTTTTTATGAGTCAGGTGGCTTCGAGGGAGGCTTCTAGGACATGGGATGTGCAGCAGGTCCCAGGTGGAGGGTTGGAGGGTCGGAGGTGCCTCTGGCCGGGACAAGCCTTCGGCGGGTTGTGTCCGCAACTGTCCAACCTGCGGGTGCTTGGACCTCGGCCAGATCGTTGGACGACTTGGAAAGCCCTTCAGAGCGCTCCCAGGCACTGAAAAGTTATACTTCTTCACGTCTTGAATTTGCACTTCGCGTCGTTAGTAACTAGATATGTAGATGCTTCGTAGGTTGAAAGAAAGATGAGCGGGAGGGAGCGGCAGGTGGCACCCGGAGACGACCCGCCCGCGGCCCGAGATTCGCATCTTTTGCACTGACCTTCCGGATCTCTAAGGCAGGACATTCGTCCCATGCCCCGCCAAAACCAAGCTCCACACGGTTCCCAGGATGCTGCCTGCAGAGCAGAAGGTTCTCGTCACCCAGTCCCGCTGAAAAACCCGTCACCGGTTCCCCCGCACCCAGAAATGAAGCCCAGAGTCCAGTGTGAGAGGCCCGCGGCCCGTGGCTCTGCTTTCCCTACAGCGTCGTCCTTCTTGCCTCCTCAGGGGTCCCAAGTGCTCGGCTGTGGCGACCAGGAGGGCCGAGATCAGATCGCTTCCAGCCCTGCATTCTGGAGGCGTCTGCTTCTGTGAACCTCTACAATGAGCACAATGACAGGCTCCCACACGGTGCGGTGGTGGGGAATGAACGAGGTGAAAATCCACTGTGAGGGATGAGTAATACTGCTTATGTCGCTCCGCCCGTCAGTTCCAGACTCTTCCCGACCCCCACCCCCACCCCTGATCAAAACGCGTATTTTTCCTCCAAAACTCCGTGCAATTGCTTCTTTTTCTGTGACTCTTCTCTTGTGGGAAGGCACAGCGGGTTCCCTCCTTTGTGCCACAACTTGACAGTCTGTGCTGCCATTATTTTACTCAGTTCATTAAAAAAACCTACTTGTGGATATATCTTTTTCTTACTAACCTGTGAGATCCTTCGGGGCTGGAGGCCACTGACCTCTCATCCCCCACAGCCAGCAGGCAGCCAGTAAACATGTGCTGCCTTGAACAGAAAGGAAACAGCAGTAGGAAATCGAAATTGATTCATCATTGCAATTTCATTTCAGTTCCAGGGTTTGAAAGCTCTAATAAGCTTTGGGCATGGACTCACTTTAATTCGTGGCCATCTGATCGCTCCGTCTCTACTCAGACCAAATGCTCTTCTTGCTTCGCTCAAGAATCACACATTTGTCCGACTCCCCCACCCCCCCATGGAGTTGGCAGGGGCATGAGGTGTGTGTGAGGGAAAAGCAGACCCACGTTTCTGCTAACAAATGTAATGCTCATCACAAACGGACTAAAGAGAGCATTACCCAACGTAATCCCCTAATTTCTTAACCATGTCCTTAGATTGAGGTGCTTTCCCAGGTTTACATCAGAAGACTCCAAATTCTGATTTGTTTTCTCCCGTTTCCATCGTTCTATCACAGGAACACCCCCGGAAGGGTAGACACTCGTTTTAAATTTTACTTCGATAGCACTTAAGACAAAGACAGTATAATATGGTTCTTCCATAAATGGGAAATGTAGAATGTTTCAGACAACTCAGGGATTCCAGAAGGCTGAGGTTGTGGCAGCTCAATGATGGATGACGCGGCGCGTAATGGATGGGCACGAGATCTCTGCAATCATCTTGTTCCCGCTGGCCTTGTGCATAATTGGATTCGTGCTCCCAGGATTTGGGGAGGGTCTGTAACTAGATGATTGGGAGAAGAGTAGAGATAGCTTGCAGGCTGTAACTGCAATTCTCAATTTGTTGCCAAATCAAATGCTTAGAAGTGTTTCTCTGAACGAAACACCTCTTATAAAAACCAGAGGATTGCAACCCAATCATAGCGAGAAGTTGGTGTCTTTACCTATTTTAATTTCTGGGTTAAAACTGTACCCAACACATTCTCTCGAATTCCTACCCACTTCTTAGAAGTTCTTCCACCTTTTAATAGTTTAGGAAACAGATTTCTTAACCTCTGCATCCTTTCAGGACCTCTGGTTGTATGAGAGGCAAGCGGGGCCAAGCGTTTCTGAGTTGCATTCTGTGGCAGAACTGGCAGGAGTCAGGGAGGCAGCTCTGTGCCGTTGGTCAGGCTGCCCATCCTCTCTCTGCCTCAGCCTCTTCATCTGCAGCATGGGGCTAATAATTACATGACCTCCCGGGGAATGCAGTATGAAATATTCCACATAATGCACTTAACCTGGCCAACAGCAAGTACTCAGTAATTGTTAATCAAGGAATGTTTATTAAGCACCTACTTGGGAAGCCATATTTATCCAACATTAGATCCCAGAAAGTATGTACAGGGTTACAAAATGTTGTCGCTGCCTTCAAAGTTGACAATGAGGATGCCTTACTTAGGTGCCTAGTATTTTTAGAAAAGTCATCTTATTTGAACCTCACTTACAATCCTTTCTGACATTTAGGACTTTGATTTTCTTTCATGGTTAAGTAAAACAAAACAAAACAAAACACCCTGGAGCTTAGGAAGGATGAGGGGTTTGCTGAGAGATGATGTGTGACGGAGACAGGACTGGCTCTCGGAGCTCTGCCTTCTGACTGCCATTTCCAGTACACACCAGGCTCTTGGTTTAGTAGCTCTTCAGATAAAGACGTAGAAAACAAAGAAGACAAGAAGACAGTGCATTGTAATGCGCTAATTGTATAAATCAAGCACTTTGTGCAATTAGGGTTAAGAAAAGAGACTAATTTGGTCTGGAGAAGCTGAGAAAAGTAAGAAAATTTTAAAAAATTTTTAAAGATTTAATTATTTATTTGAAAGAGAGAGGGTGAGAGAGAGAGAGAAAGAGAGAGAGAGAACATGAGTGTGAGGGACAGAGGGAGAGAGAGCCTCAAGCAGACTCCGTGCTGAATGTGGAGCCCAACATGGGGCTCGATCCCACAACCCTGAGATCACGACCTGAGCCGAAACCAAGAGTCGGACACCCAAGTGCCTGGCCACCCAGGCTCCCAAAATTAAAATTTTAATTAAAGGTTAAAGATAATGTACACACCTACTGATCATTCTTTATTCTGAATGTTACTAGAAGTTGGTTTCCCTATATATGAAATTAAAGGTTACTTTGCTTAGTTTTGCTAGCCACTATTAAATTATTAATGTTTTTTGTTACAACTATATTGTGCTCTTTTTTTCCACCAAGAAGAGATTTGAAATATAGCGGACATAGCATATGTGAGGTGTTTTACAATCTTTGGAAGAAAGGCTCCGCAGAAATGCAAACTTTCAGCTCAAAAGTTATGAACACAATTACATTGTCTCTCCCTAATGGAATTCTGTTCTCTCCAACTACACTGAAAATGAGTGGGGAACATAGATTTCTAGTTATTTTCCTGAGGTTCAGCAATCTCTAGGCTGTGGTTAACTTTTGGCTTGAGAACACAGGAACACACTCCAAATATCCGTCGTCTCCAAAGGTTATGTAGGGGGCACGAGATGTAATTGATTCATTGGTCATTGGTCACTGTGGTCATTGCACAGCACCATATGTATGCAAACATGCCTTCTTGGCTGTACTGTGTTCTTCAAGGAACCCTGAGAGGCAGGATAGACTTCAGAAAGCCAGTGACATACACCTTCCTGTCTTTTGTTTTAAGCTCCCACAAGGGATGATCATGGCAAAACTCACCTTTGTGACAGTCTTTGTTGAAACAAATAAAATTAAACAGATTTGCATCAACAGATCTTCCCCCTGTGTCCAGTAGACTATATACCAAACTTTTCTTAACCCTAAAGGTTGGACTTTCTCACTAGGTCTGGATGATATATTGTTTTTCTGGATGTTCTGCTCTTGGAAGAGGCATCGACTTGGAATCTAACGAATAGGCCTTGATTCTGTTGTTCCTGGATCCTTTATAACATTATTTTCCATCCCTGTCATGAAACTGCTTTCTAGAGGGACCAATAAAACTTACCTAGTAGCTTGGTCTGGACTTTGAAACAGATACTGAAAATGGTTCTAAAGGCTCACAGCTTCCTTGGCTCTGAGTGAGCTGCTGTCACTTTGTAAGCTCTCAGAGTTTAATGGAAGAGTATCCTTAGAAATTTACCTTTAATGCCCTCTCACTCCTTGGGGGGGGCACATTTCCTTCGTGTCTGCATTATGCAGCAATGTGTGACTCCTGATAAAGTACTTGTACCAACCAGCACAACGTGGCAGTTGACTTCACTTGGAGCAGTACACACTCTGCCTTGTTTTATTTAAAAAAATTTTTTTAATGTATTTCATGGCTTTTTAAAAAATTTTTAGTTTATTTTTGTGTGTGTGGTTCCAAAATTCATTGTTTATGCACCATGCAATCCGTGCGCTCCTTGACGCCAGGCTCATCTTCCCCCTGCCCCCCTCCAAAACCCTCAGTCTGTTTCTCAGAGTCCACAGTCTCTCATGTTTCGTCTCTCCCTGATTTCCTCCAACTCCCTTCTCCTCTCCATCTCCCAATGTCCTCCGTGTTATTCCTTCTGCTCCACAAGTAAGTTGAAACCATATGATGATCGACTCTCTCTGCTTGACTTATTTCACTCAGCATAATCTCCTCCAGTCCCGTCCATGTTGCTACAAAAGTTGGGTGTTCATCCTTTCTGATGGAGGCATAATACTCCATAGTGTATATGGACCACATCTTCCTTATCCATTCGTCCGTTGAAGGGCATCTTGGCTCTTTCCACAGTTTGGTGACTGTGGCCATTGCTGCTATGAACATTGGGGTACAGATGGCCCTTCTGTTCACTACATCTGTATTTTGGGGGTAAATACCTAGTAGTGCAATTGCAGGGTCATAGGGTAGCTCTATTTTCAACTTTCTGAGGAATCTCCACACTGTTTTCCAAAGTGGCTGCACCAACTTGCATTTATTTAAATCTTAAACATCTGAAATATCTATTTAAGATACTGTGGAGTTTCGGGGTTTTTTTGCTTGCAGCTGACTCCAGCTGGCACTGACCTCCCATGAGCCATTGTCCGGGAGCTTCTAACCTAGAAACTGATATGTCAGAGTGAGTTACCAGACATCGCTGGCATGAGCCTAGGTAATGACAATAGGTCTCAGCAGTTTCAGTGGGCTCTCCGGAAAACCCAAACCCGTCAGACCTTTCACAGTGCCACAGGTTTGTCCTTTTCCCTGTGGGCCATTGGATCTGCTTCACGTTCTCATGTTCATAGCACTGTTATAGTTCAACCCAGGATTTTCTGAGCTGAGTCACACGTCCACCAGTACGGACACCCACGTATACACACACATGCACACTGACATTTTATGAGAAATAAGTCCTCCATCTTTCAGTGCAAAATTATTTTAAAATTCCAGAACTTTGCAAAACTGTTTTTCATCTTTGCTGCCTTCTCGATTGCTTGCATAACTGTCAAATCTGATCATTTTCTTTAAAAACTATTTAAAAGAAAATAAGCATCCATACAGTGTTGAAATGACTCTGATATCCACAAAGATCATTAGTAATGTTATTTAAAACATCAAGAACATTACGCATTTGACTACAGAAGTCTGTAGACATAGAATTATATAAACTGTAGTTAATCTGTGTTAAACTAATAGATTATAAAAATGGAGATAAGTCATAAATAAGTATATTGTTATTTACTCTGGAAGTGTACAGAGTTATCCATTGGCCAAGTATTTGAAGAAGAATTTGTAAATTAAAATCCAGAAGAGATATTTGAAATAGTCCAATTCAGTGCCCCATTTGGCAGCAATAGAAATGGAAATGCATGTGGCAAAGTTACCTTTTTTTAAAGATTTATTTATTTATTTGAGAGAGAGAGTGAGCGAGCATGGGGGGGGGCGGGTAGAGGGAGAGGAGGGAGAATCTCGAGCCGACTCGGTGCTGAGTGCAGAGCCGGCCTCACGGCTTGACCTCGAGATCCTGAGATCGTGACCGGAGCTGAAACCAAGAGCTGCCTCCTTCACCCAATGTACCACCCAGGCACCCCCCACAAAGCTACCTTCTCAAGATGGCAGGACTTGGGTGGGGGGTCATGCGCTTTTTTAGGGACGGACAGGATGAAACCCACATCGTTTGACTCTAATCCCCTGAAGTGCCTCCCCACCCCATTCTATAAAGTTGTCTTAATGATAAAGTTTATGAAAAAACTTTTTAAACTATTGAATTGTAGAAAATGTGAGAAAGGTTATAAAATCACTATTACGCAAGTCTGCTGTGGGGTTCTGACAAATGAAAGAAAGTCTTTGATATCAGAAGAATGGGCTCCCTCCAGTCAGGTGAACATGGAGTGTTACCTGGTCCCCACACACCCACGGTGGCCAGCAAAGCCAGCGCCCGCTGGTCTTGGGACGAGCTGGGACTGGCCCTAAAACTAAAGTGTCAGGGAAGAAAAATCAGAATCATAATAATCAGCCCCAGACAAACAGATCTGTAATAAAGGAAGACGCTTCCTGCTGCTGTCAAAGGAGGTATGATCACTGTCCCTCGAAAACCTTAGTATAGGAGTAACCAAAGGAACAAATTAAAGGAGCCCAGCGAGGGTCTGCAGACATGTCTGGAGAGCAAAAAAGGAACAGATTTCCTCGTAAGTAACTCCCGCTTGGGCTAGATAAAAAATCGTAAATATGTAGTTTAGGATGTCCCCACTTTTGCCTAAATCCACTATCATACATATACTTTCCTTTAACCACTTTATGGCAAACATTTTGCTTGTAAAATCTGATTCTCCAAAATCTCTTCCCCCACCGGCCCTCCTAATTAGGGTATGTTTTATAGGGTCCCCTGAATTCATAGAATCTTCCAGTTTATCCCTAAGATACTTTATTTTAAAGGTATTGGCTTCAGAGTAAGGTAATCAGGTCATTAAACTCTATGCTATTTGAATTGGAGTCACAGAGGAGTAGAGAGGGGAAGAAAGCTGCCGACGGAAGTTCTGTCAGTGGTTGGGAAATGGCTCTGCCGTGGAATGACAGACCAGGCTGCCCCCGTTTGTCCTTCCTCTTGCTTCAACATACCACTCTCAGAGTCCTCTAATGAAAGTCATTTACAAACTTGAAAAAAATCTAAAACTAAGAGAAATCTGAAATAAATAAATAAATAACTCACTCACTCAAGGAGGTGGAGGGCAGGATGCCTGCGTTGACCCGGAAGGCACATTGGAAACAGATGCTGAGGAAGAGAATCATTTAAGTGGATTGTTCTTACCCTTGGTTATCCTGCTTTTCTGGGTATCTCTCCGTTCCTTCCTTCCTTCCTTCCTTCCTTCTTTCCTTCCTCCATCTTCCCTCCCTCACTCCCTTCCTTCCTTTCTTCTTTCTTTTAGTCGACTCCAAACCTAGTGTGGAGCCCAGTGTGGGGCTTGAACTCACAACCCTGAGATCAGACCTGAGCTGAGATCAAGAGTCAGAGGCTCAACCGACTGAACCACCCAGGTGCCTCTGGTTATCTTTTCTTTTAATCAGTAAGATTTGCTATTAGGTCTTTCCTCTATCCTGGCTTCTGCCTGTTATGAGTTGAGGTATGACTTCTTCCTGCCAACACTCAGATGACGGGGAGCTGGAAATGGTAGCCATGACGTGAGTCACAGTGACACACAGATTACTCATAGGTTTCCACTCCAGGCAGACAGAATCACCCAATGACAAGGAGTTCTTCAGTGCTGTTCAACAACAGGGACATGATTCAGTAGAATAAGATTATTCCACATGGATTTTTGAGTGTTCTGCCCGAAACCTCTTTTTTTCCCCTCATGTGACCTTAGTGCATCAGCTTCCTTCCTAGTTAAAATAGTCACACAACCTTGGAGGGGAAATCACTATTAATTAAGGTTTTGGTGTGCTTGGCAGGCAGTCATTCGCTGTAGGCTGGAGAATGAAGTCACCGGGTTTTGCCCAAGCTCCTTTTCCAGTGAAAGGGAACAGAAAACACAGTGACTAGAAAGGACTAGTTATAAGAAAATACAACCTGAAGCTAAACATAATTTTTGGCACATAGAAACGAGTGCACCAGGACATGTCTAAAGTGGTCAGGAGTTCCATACTTGTCATCGTTATCAAAGCCGAACATTCGTTGGGTGCTGCGACGAAGGATGGGGCACCATTCTCTAGGCTTTGCTCACCTGCCTTCGAGGCTCACCTTCTAATTTGGGGAGATAATTACTGACGCAAAGTCTTGCACAGAGAAAGTACATGGAAAGCCTGGGTAACACATGCTCCTGGAATTTACGCGTCTTATAAACAATGCAGTGAACCTTCATTCCAGGAAAATTTGTGTGCCAAGGCTTTCCAAAAACTCACCCTGGAAGGGGCTGTCAGATTTGGTGGCTGCATGTGAGTTGATCAGGGTGTGTCAAATAGGCATTTTCTTTGTTCTTTTTCTAGATTTTATTTATTTATTTGAGAGAGAGAGCATGAGCGGGGAGGGGCGAGGGAGAGGGAGAAGCCGACTCCCCCACAAGCAGGAGCCCAAGATCATGATTGGAGCTGAAGGCAGACGCTTAGCCGACTGAGCCGCCAGGTGCCCCCAGACAGGCATCTCAGCAGGCGCCACTGACTACCGTTCTGTCATTCCAGAGAAGGGCCTTGGTGGGCCAGGAGCTGGGATATACAGTTGGTAAGTCAGAGAAGGTTCACCACGGAGCTCGTATTCTAGTGCACGGTCAGCGGCCGAATTGCATTTGGTCAGAAGTGTTGTTAGAAGGCAGGTGGTTCAGACGCTGGACAGAGGACCATGAGGGCAAGGCTGCTTCTGGCTGGTGATCAGAGAAGGTCCCTGGGATTGCTGACAGGTGACTGAGGCTTGGAGGAGGACGAGGAACCATCGAGATGCAGACTCAGTGGCTACAGGTAAGGCCTAGGATGTATTGTCAGGTGGAATCAAGGCCAAAGAAGAACAGAAAAGGAAAGACAAAGAAAAGGTCACCATGGTCCACAGCACACTAGAGTGCAGTGAATGGAGGGACATGTCACAGCATGGCTGAGAGAGGGGTGCGGGACTTCAGCGGGACAGAGGAAGCCTCAGCAGACCGTCTCCTGACCTACCTCCATGCTGCTGTCTCTTTCCTCCTCCCTGGCCCATGACTGGCTCTGATGGCCGCCACCCCTACTGGGGTAGCTTTTTGTTACTGTCGCTTCACTTTTCAAGAACTTGTGACTTCTTTCCCCACACCAGTTACAAAGTTCTTGAAGGCGGACTACACGTACGGTTATTTCTCTGTATCTCTCCGAGTGCCTCTCTGCCCAGCCGCTTCACGTGCTCAGTAAATATTTGTTCAAATGCATGAACCAGGTGTGAAAGTTCAAGACTGATGTGACCATGGTTAGTGACCTCACTTTGGGGGTTAGCCTAAGCTGGTTGATACAGACACTGTGAGCTCACCCGTGGCGGAGGTCAAGGCTGGGAGAAAGAAGAGAAATGGTCATTCTCATTTCTGTCTGCTAATTCCAAGTCTCTTAGAAAACTTCTGGTTTCCTCTTTCTCTCCACGGTGCTTATAGGTGAACTTAGTTCTTGGAAAATAGAGTCGTGCTGATTCCAGCTTGGAGACTGATCTCTGTAGGGGGCTCTGGGTGTGGAGGAACAGGCCGGTTCCCTGGGCTTTCCCCAGCATGGGTGACAATAGCCCTCATCCACTCTGTCACCTAGCCAAAGGTGTTCTCAAACCAAGACAAAACGAGACAAAGCAAAACCAAAACCACAACAAAAACCACAAAAGGACAAGATTCAGCCACTGCCTTAAATAAGCTACGATTGAAAGTTTTCTGTTGGGCCAGTTACGGAAAATACAAAACAATCCTACAAACCTGCAGCACGGATCTGGAGATCTTAGTCACCGGGTCCAAACTTGTGATTTTTCCGTAAGGACGCTGAGGCCCAACGTCACAGATTTGACCAGTAATCCTGCTGGGTTAGAATCTGAGCCTTCAGATTGCCCCCCCAAAGCCCTTTCTACAATTGTTCCACAAGAGAATTTAAAACAAAATAGAAGAAGTGTGTGTGCCTGATTGTAACAATTTTAAAAACGTGTTGTTTCTATCTTGTGTTTATAACCCGTTTTACAGACAAGGTTGAAATGCAGAGAGATTATGGCACGGCCTCTTCCTCCACAAAATACTGAGCATAAATCGCTATTTACATTTGGCTCTTCTTATTCCTAAAAGAGAATTTTAGGGGTTTCTGGGTGGCCTGGTCGGTTAAGCGTCCAACTCTCAGTTTTGGCTCAGGCCTTGATCTCCGGGTCCTGGAACTGAGCACAGCGTCGGGCTCCACGTTCAGCAGGGAGTCTGCTGGAGATTCTTTCTCTTCCTGTCCCTCGGCCCCCACTCGGGGGCACGCTGTCTCTTGCTGAAATAAATACATGGACCTGAAGGAAGAGAGAGACAGAATTTAATTTCCTTCCACTTAAACATCACTGAAAAAGAGCCAGCCTCTTCTGTTGACCGCGTTAGCATAGTCCAGGCTCCACAGTGGTCCAAAGTCAAAGACGGGAAAAGCGGCTGCGAGGGCTGCAGTTCTCTTCGGGCCCCTCTTTGACTCTGTCTGGTGTCAGCACAGAATCACCCTGGTTCCTTCTCTTGTTGCAGTGAGACGTGAATTCTCTGTTCCCTGTGGCTTTCTGCTGTAGGCTGCTTGTCCTACAGTTAAAACTTGAGATGAAAGAAAAAGAAAAAGAAGAGAAAAACAACTTGAGATGAAAAGTTAAGGAAGTGAAGTCATGTCTCTCTTCTCGGGTTCTTAAATGCCCCACGATAGCCTCTCGATTGTCTTTTCTCCCGTGAAGAGTCTAGTTCCATCACCGTGGTTCTTCCGAGGCTGCGCGTTTCCACTGCTCTCTGCTTTCAGCTGTGCTTTTTGAAAACCTGTTTTTGCCCAGATTTTTCTTTAGAACATTAAAATTTATTACCCCTCTCCCCCCAAAAATGAATCATTAAAAAATACGACTCAGAGTGGTTACCTCCCATGAAGGCGCCAATTTCTGCGGCTAATGTCAAGATTGATGTTGTGTCTCTTACAAAGTGACAACAGTCTCACTACAAAGGAGAACGGCCATCAGCAGAAGGCAGGGCCTTACGGTTCATCTAGAGCTCGGCAATCCTGCTCGAATACCAGGGCTTGCGTGGGGACCACACACCTGGAATAGGGCAAGTTTAGAAAGCTCTTAAAATCTCAGTCAGAACTCACTCTTTTCCCAGAACTGTGCCTTTCTTGGTTTTCTTCTTATCCATTGGCATTCACCAAAGGGCTCAGATATTTAGGGGGAAAAGATCACTGAATAAATATTGAGTAATATGACCCAAGATTTGTGTTTTTAGACATGTGGCGACCAAATTAGTTGACCCAAGGCACACAGGCTGGGAAATCACTGGATTTTCATAGCCTGGCTTTAGCCCTTGGCCTTCCTCCTGTTTCCTGTCTTTTTTTTTTTCCCCTTTCTAATTCATTTCTAGTGAGATTACTTGTTAAAAGTGCCCATGGCTTACCTGTCGTTGAGTGTCGAATCTGCCTGCTTTCTGAACGTTTCCCCAAAATCTGAATTAAGAAAGGAAAATTGTCTTGTTAGAAAGCCAGGAGTTGACTAGCAGAAAAAATGTCCCAAATGGGGCTTTTCAGACAAACGTCTGTGCATGGCTTCTGTGGTGCAATTTTGGATGAACCACCACGTCTCAGATCTTGGCTCTTAAAGCTTTTGTTCGTTTGTCAAACTCCGTAGATCTCACTCTGTGGTCCAGAAGCCGAAATCAAACCAACGAAGCCGCGTCGCACATGTGGGTGGTTTTCTCACTTTCTCTGCAGTTCTGCTGTGATAGAAATCTTCCCAATTAAATACCGACAAACGGTGAATGGAAGGGAAAAAAGAAACAACAGCAGTGGCTTTGAGCAGTCAGTCGGTCTCTGAGGAGAAACCACGTTAGCAGCGGTCGCCGTGAAGCCCGCCCGTGCCCAATGCCTCCCTCGGGCCAGCAGGTGTGCGTCGCGCTGTCCGATGACCCGAGAAAGCAGGTCATCTTACCTCTGTTCTATTGTTTTGTAAACTGAGGCTCAGAGAAGGAAAGTGGCTTATCCAAGGCCACGCAGTCAGTAAGTAGCTGGGCCTATGGGAGAGCACAGGTCGTCTCGGTTCCCAAGCCGGTTCACCTTCCATTCCCTGCCCCTCCCACCGTGCCCCCTTCCCAATGGCTGTTCAGTTGGCGCTGATGGAAAGACTCTCTTTTTCGTTTTTTTGTTTGTTTGTTTTGTTTTTTGACATCTAGAAATAAATTAAAAGTAGGTAAATAAGTAATTCATCCGTAGAGACATTGGGAGTAGGTTACATATCTGAAGCCAGGATTTTACTTTATTTTTCATCCAAGAGAACATATTTGTTGGGTAATTGAAGTCCTGTAGTAATAATTCCGGTACATGAGTGTTTTACATCTGATCCTCCGTTCGTGTTTACTGGGCACTGAATGCAAACATACATGTCTCACTCTGAGGTTACAGTCAAAAGTAGACTCAGAGTCACATGGCAGGTCCCAGCATGGGGGAAATGACGCATCGAGTCCCAGGAGAGAGCCAGGGTTCCAGCATGGGGCTGCACGGGAAGGCTTTATATCGGCTCTCCTCGGGGTTCCGATCAGGAATCCTTTCAGAAAACTGTCCTAAGAGAGTTAGAGTAGATGAGATGATCCCGAGTCGTGGCTCTCTGGGAAAGGCTCTGGCCTGGAGAGGTGCGAGCGAACCCATGAGACAGAGTCAAAAGCAGCCCAGGCCCCACGAGGACACCTCCAGCCTGCAGGCTTCTGTCTTCTTCTTCTTTTTTTTTAAAGATTTTATTTATTTATTTGACAGACAGAGATCACAAGTAGGCAGAGAGGCAGGCAGAGAGAGAGAAGAGAAAGCAGGCTCCCTGAGGAGCAGAGAGCCCGACGTAGGGCTCGATCCCAGGACTCTGGGATCATGACCAGGGCTGAAGGCAGAGGCCTTAACCCACTGAGCTACCCAGGTGCCCCTGTCTTCTTCTTTTTTTTTTTTTTAATTAATTTATTTATTTTCGGTGTAACAGAATTCATTGTTTTTGCACCACACCCACTGCTCCATGCAATCCGTGCCCTCCTTAATACCCACCACCTGGCTCCCCCAACCTCCCACCCCCCATCCCTCCAAAACCCTCGGGTTGTTTTTCAGAGTCCATAGTCTCTCATGGTTCATCTCCCCTTCCAGTTTCCCTCAACTCCCTCTCCTCTCCATCTCCCCATGTCCTCCATGTTATTTGTTATGCTCCACAAATAAGTGAGACCATATGATACTTGACTCTCTCTGCTTGACTTATTTCGCTCAGCATAATCTCCTCCAGTCCCGTCCCTGCTGCTACAAAACTTGGGTATTCGTCCTTTCTGATGGAGGCATAATACTCCGTTGTGTATATGGACCACATCTTCCTTATCCATTTGTCTGTTGTAGGGCATCTTGGTTCTTTCCACAGGCTTCTGTCTTCTGAAGGAGCATCCGCCGTGCCGAGAGCTGAACTCTGAGCTGTGGCCACGTGAAACCACAGTAGCTTTACACAGAGCGACTGACTCAGTTTTGGGGGCAAAACTATTACAAATAATATTGTACACTTTTAAGAGCATTTTATTCTCCAAAGGATGTATGTCCCCAAAATTACATTTGAGGTGTTTTCATGCTATCTTCTAAGGCTTAGGACTGACACTTGACTCAAAATAAATAGTGTCATTTGCCAAGTTGACCGTAAAGAAAGAAATTTGCACGTCAAGGACCACGACGTGAAGTTCAAGGTCCGGCAGCTGTGGTGTGACCAGTGCTGCCCCACAGCCGGGCCTCTGTGTCGGCAGAGACCTGGTCGGTCTGGAGAGTTGCCGGGACTCAGTGGTGGAGGAGCTCAGCTGCGCTGTTGACAAGGCATGGATGTCCCCTTAAACTTGGCTTTGATCATCGTGATGCGCTAGGCTTGGTCTCCACTGCAACAGTCATCCCAGTGAAATGACCCCTGTGCCATTTATCGGGCACATATTAAAAGGACACAGTCCTAATTGCAACTGGAGCTTAGTGTAACCAAAGAAACTCAAATGAACGCCGCAGCTGTACCTTGCTGCTTTTCATAGGCCTTGCAATAAAAGCTAAGCAGTTTTTAGTGGCTTTTACAATTACACTTCCCTTCAATTTTCCAAAGGTTGCAGGGCCCACCACACAAATCCCATTAAAGTAAGTAGTTGTTGTGCAATGTAAGTTCCTTTGAAAACATTCTTCAATGCCTGTAAAATGATCAGCGGGCTGCTCTGCAGATCCGCTCGCCTGCCATGTTTTCAACCAAAGGAAGAAGGCAGGCTTTGATGTGGTGGTTGGTCTCTGCTACTGAAGCTGGTGTTTTATCTTCTTGCATCAGATTTCTTTCCAAATTGATGTGACTCAGGCATACGAGACACATTCTTCTTCAGATTTTATTCCTAAAATATGTTTTTGCTGTACCTTTAAATTACATTTGGCTGACCTATTTGGAATTCCCAAGGCTTCTCCCACCAGATGCAGAGCAGAAGAGGGTCGGGGTCTTTGGGAGTTAAGGGAAGGCCGCCTGGCAAGTGCGAGGCTGTCCGGGGCTGGGGTCACCAGTGCTACCCGGTCCCCTGTCGGAGGAGGACGGCCCTCCTCACTTCGTCTTCCCCACCCAGCCTTCAGGGCAGCTTTGGCAGCCAGATGTGGGGTCCCCTGTGATTCCAGCCCCGGGGACGCACAGAGCTGTTGTTCCCTTTAACTTGTATTTGAACGCACGGGGCTTCCCACCGAGGACTCGGGCTTGCCTGCCTGAAGCGACGCTCACATGGGTTCTCATCCGCATCCATCACAAGGCCATTCCCTTTCACATCTCGTTCTCACCAGTGTTTCTCCTTGTTTGAGCCCTTCCTTTGTCTTGGAGCTTCTTTTCTACTACGGGATAAAAATGAAGGACTAATTTCTTCATTTACGAAGGAACCCGAACCACACAGCTCCTCCCATCTCTACTAAGCTAGCTGAAGAAGAGATGGTGAAGGTTCTGTCCTCCATGGGTAAAGTCATCCGGAAACAAAAGATACCGTTAACCTAGTTATTTGCTAGGGACTGTTAAAAAGAATAGTTGGGAATTCAGAAATTATTCAGCCCTTCAAAACGTCAGAGAATCACCGAAGTTCTAAGTTTCTGGCCTGCACCTATACCACAACACTACCATGACTGTTTCAAGAGTTTATTGTCTTGTAATTTACCAAGAGACCCTCAGTCGTTTCCGCGGGAATACAGGAGCACGCAGAGGTGACGTAACATTGACTCTGGCAGAACTGAACCATCATTGTTTTAAGTATTTGATTACACACTGAAATATATGTAGGGATTACGAGAATGGAGAGATCAGTATGGATGGAAATTATCGGCAAAGTTTTAGAGGAGGTCACATTGGGATGCATCATAGGAAACAGAGATTTTGAACTGTGTCCTAAAATGAACGAAAGTGAGGGGCTAATAGATGGAAAATGGGGTTTGCTACTTTGTAAAAACCTGCTCATGTTTAATTGATGAAGCGGAGAGGAGCGGAGGCCATTGAAAAAGAAACTTCGAGAACATCTGGATCGAAGTCGCTCTTCCAGATGAGAGTTTAGTTCTCAGTGACTCTTCTGGTAGGAATGACAACGCATGATACACAGGGACCCTCTATCTTAGACCCTCTTTGTAGAATTCATGTGGAAAAGCCTGTATTTCCTGTAACATTTCCCCAGGGTCATGGTTTCCTCTGTGCCTCTGACACTTCATGCGCGTGACCATGGTCCGGCGCGGGCACACCGGTGTTGTGATTTGCGGGAATTCTCACTTCCTTCGTCGAGCCTTCATTTACCTCCTCTATAAAATGAGAGGGTGGAAGTAGGCGACTTCTTTGGCTTCCATTGTTTTATGACTCATGCGTGAAAGTACACCTGCTCACAGGGCCATTTTGCTTTTTTTTTTTTTATTAGAAATCATGGCCATAACTGTATACTGGCAATTTACTCAATCATCCACAACACACATAAAAATACTAATCATTCATAAAACCCACAAATGCCTTGGATCAGAAATGCTGCGATTTTGATAAAGCTGCACCCGCACCCTCTGTGGTTATCCCGCAGCTCGCTGCGTCCTGCCCACTCCAGAACCCCAAAGCCTGAGACGCCCCCGACGTCCGGTTCAACACTGGTGTCCTTGGGCAGCGTGTGTTAAAACCAACTGGCACTGTGACTGGTTTTACAGAAAAGACGACCCCCTCCAACAACACATACACACAACCTTCTCCCCCTCCCTCAGCCGGCGTCCAGAATCTGTGAAAAACGACTTCTCACAGGCGCTGCGAACCCCCCGCCGTTGTAAGGCTCTGCGACGTGCACCTCTCTTCTCAGGCCGCCCAGGACACTGGGTTGGGTCCCGTCTTCTGTGTTCTTAGAGGAAAACAGCTTGTGGATGGTGAGCAAAGACAGCCGAGCCCTCGGGCTGCCGCTCGAGCTGCCCCTGTTGCCGCCGACTCAATGTCTCGTTCCGTTACGCCAGCACTAGGGAGGACATTTGCCAGATCCAGGCTCCTCGGACTCCTGTTATTTGTGTGTCTTTTCTCACCTTCAACATGATCCGGACGAGTGTTTCCGTTTGTTAAAAACAACAAGAGCGTTCACTGGGAAACTTTTGCTGGCGTCATTTCAGGTCATCATAGCTATTTATTCTGTGTCATAAACTATAATTCTCCATTTCCCTTCCTCCCACGTCAGGGGAGCTGGTGGTTTCTGGTGGACAGTCAGTGGAATTTGAGCGAACGGTGGAAGGTTTCAAAGAACTACCAAGAGATTATGTAGCAGGTTGTAGGACTAAGAACAAAACATAAAATATTCTTGTTCTTGATCACAGTTTGGCAGCACAAAAAGAAAAGGCTCATAAAACAGCATAAAGAATTTAGACTTTGTGGCTCTATCAGAGAAAGACTTCTCTTTGGGGGAAACAAAGTGCAGTATTGGCTTAATAAGGGGTTTCCTTCATGTGAATAGACGTAATCGTCCAGGGTCTGTCTGATCGGTCTCAGTCCTGGGCAGGATGGAATCTGCAGATTTTTTCCAGAGCCCTGTTTGAGAGGAGCACGAAATGCACCTTGTGCTGTTGTCAAAAAGGCCCGGATGACCTAGAGAGAAGTACAAGACAGATAAAGCCGTAGACAGGAAGACTGGGGAAAGAGAATGGAAACCACAGGAAAGCCTCCAAATATTTAAATACGAAGGAGAACACAGAGGTAAGGCCCCTGCTGAGTGCTGTCTGACCCCAGGCTTTGTTCTAGTGTGGATGACTGTGGCTGGTTCTGCTGATCGTGAGCAGTGGTACAGTGAGGCTGGGGGCTGGAATGTTCCAGGCCTCGATCGGTCCCCGAAATCGCGCTAGTTCAACTGGCTCCCGTGTCGGGATGCTGCGGAAATGACATTCTTACTGAAAATGTCACAGCAGCTTCTTTGACGCAAGGCTCCTAGTGGAGAGACCACAAAGGGAACAAAGCCAGGGAGGTGGTCGACTGTGAACACGACCCTAAAACAGAATGTCAGTCCTTCTTAGCCGGGGGAGTGGAATTGGGATTATACGGGGTTTTCAGCAGAAACCCGAAAAGACAAGGACATTTCACATTCAACAAGCACCTGCTCTCTCCGGGTGCTTGAAACATCCCGAGGAAACCTGCGGTCGCTGTTCAGCCCCCGGGGAGCAGGGGTCTCTGAGCAAAACCACTTGTCAGGCACTGAGGGGTCCCTGCTGGGGCTCCTGGATAGGAGCCACACTTCGAGTCCACACCCAAATGTAGATCGTGCCCTCAGTTTGTGACAAGGATAATATTACAGCTCAGGCAGCCGCCACTTCTCTGAGGATCTGGATTCGCGCCAGTTGCTTTTACTCATTTATTTTGTAAGTAAATTTCCGGGTCCCTGGGAGCCCAGTGCAGGGCTTGAACTCATGTCCCTGAGATCAAGACCTGAGCTGAGATCAGGAGTCGACGCTTCAGCGACTGAGCGCGTGCTTTCTTTTGTGTGTTGTGTGTCTCTGGCCAGAGGATCAGGAGAGTCGCGTGCTGGGGGAAGGGCCAGGAGCTCCTCTCTCCAGCGTGCGGAGCCCGGCCGAGCTCTTCCCTCCGTCTGTCCCCGCGCCCGGCCGTCTGTCTCCTGCGGGGCTGAGAGGCCGCGGGGAGGGTCGTGGGAGTGTAAGTCCAGCTCCTCCGGCCGAGCACGTGTCTGAGCCCGCACCCCTGCGCTGGACATCTCTGGGCGCGGCGTGGCCTCGGCAGGTGGCCCGGCCTCTGGGGACGGCTCGCGGGTGGCGGCGGGGCCGCTGGTGTTGGCCCAGCTTCCCGCCTCCTCGTTCCTGTCGGTGCCGCTCGGCGCGGGGCCCCACCCGCCACCCTCTCACCCCAAGCGCGGGCTGGGTGAGCCGCTTGCCGAGGTGTCTTTGGGGGAACCGACAGGCAAACAGGTGAAAACTCGGGGTCACGATCCCCCGAGGGCCCTGGGTGGGGCTGTTCCAGAGATCGCGCCGTCCGCTCCCGTGCCGGCTTCTCATCGGGCGAGCCCCAGGCCCGTGCTGGCTCGGGGGCCGGTGTGGGGGCGCCTCCCTGATCCGGGCCGAGGCTTCGGCCGCTGCCCTTAGCGGAGCCCGGAGCCTGGAGCACGTGAGTTAGGCGTGATCGGTGTCCCCTGCAGAACGCGTGGGGAAGCGGGAATCCTTCTCACCGGTTTGACTCGGTCTGCGTTCGTGGGGTTTTTGGTTTGTTTTTTAAGATTTTATTTATTTGACAGAGAGAGGGAGACAGAGATCACAAGCGGGCAGAGAGGCAGGCCTGGTGGGAGAAGGGAAGCAGGCTCCCCGCGGAGCAGAGAGCCCGATGCGGGGCTCGATCCCAGCACCCTGAGATCATGACCTGAGCCGAAGGCGAGGCTTGACCACTGCGCCACCCCGGCGCCCCTCTGCGCTCGTGTGTTTGTGGGTACGTTGACGAGGAGCAACCGGAGAGCTGCTGGTTTCCTTGGTGGGAAACTGCACTGAAGGTCCTAAGACAACTAAGGCCCCCGGCCACGTTCTCTCCGGCATCTCCGCAGAAGCCCCGAGAACGGGGCAGCAGTGAGGCGCCCCCGTCGGTCCGGGCTGGTCCCGGGTTAGGAGGCGGCGCGGACGTCGGGGCTGCCGGGCTCTTCGGGGCTGAGCTCAGGGGCCGCCGCGCCCGTCCGCAGGGCGGGAGGGACGTTGGGCTCCAACCGTGCAGGAAGGAGGGGGCGCGGGGCGCGGCCTCTCCCGGTCCACACTCGGGAGGGGGTGACGGGGACCCCGCCATGACCTTAGCGCCTCAGCCTGGGTTTCTTCCGCCGCAGACGAGCAGCTGAACTCGGAGGAGAAGAAGAAGCGGAAGCAGCGCCGGAACCGCACGACGTTCAACAGCAGCCAGCTGCAGGCGCTGGAGCGCGTGTTCGAGCGCACGCACTACCCCGACGCCTTCGTGCGCGAGGACCTGGCGCGCCGCGTGAACCTCACCGAGGCCCGAGTGCAGGTACCGCGCCGCCCGCGCGCGCTTCCACGGCGGCTGCGGCCGCTCCGCAGGGGCCCCGAGGGCAGCATCGGACGTTTCTTGTGTGCTAAGGCGTTAGTCGTTGATCTGTGAGAGCCCGGGCACAAGCGGGGCCCCACGTGGGACTCGACCCCGGGGCCCCGGGACCGTGGCCCGAGCGGAAGGCCGACGCCCGGCCGACTGGGCCACCCGGGCGCCCCCGCGCAGTATTTTTAGAAATTGGCTGCGGGCCCTTGGGCGGGTGGACCCTGCCCGGCTGCGGGGCTCCCCCACGGCTGGCGGCCCTGCGGATCCCGCGGCCGGCGCTGTTTTCCCAGAGTCTGACCCCCCCCCCCCCAGCCCCATCACCCCCCCCCCCCCGCGTCCGGTCTGAGCGTGAGGTGGCCGCGGAGATGTCCCCGCGCCACATCTCCTCCTGCTGCGTTCGGGCGTGTCCAGACCTGCAGGAGGCTTGGGAGGCAGACGCGGGGCTGTGCGCCCTGCTGGGCGCGACGCGAGCGCACCAGGGGCTGCCCCGGGAGCCTGTTTGGGGGCGACTCCGTGTCTCTGGGAAGGGGCCGGGCCGGGCCGGGGCAGGCAGCGGCACGTCCTCCCGACACTCCCGCGGCGGCAGCTCGACTCGGCCCTGCGGACGTGGGCGACGGCGCGGCCGCGCTCGTGGAGACACACGACCGCCTCGCCACCGGCCCCTCGGGAACCCTCTGCCCAAGTGCGGTTCGACGCCCTTTACGCGAACGGGTCGGATCGCTCGTCCGGCCGGTTCAGGGAGGCGGCGGGTGCCCTCACCCTGCCGGTGTGGAAACGGAGGCACAGAGTTCCGAGTGCTTCCCCGTGTCGCACAGCCCGCGAGCGGCTCGGCTGGGACCTGAACGCAGACAGACACGGTTCATGCTTTCCAGCCCCGCAGGACGCGTCGAGTGAGGCGGCAGCTCGCGGCCGAGCGCTCCTGCGGCGTCGCTGTCGCTGTCGCTGCTGCCGGTGAGGACCGCTGTGTCCTCGGGAGCGGGCGCGGGTCCGGCCCCCCGTCCTGTCCGCTCGAGGAAAGGTCGTTGGTGTGTGTGCTCAGTCGGGGCTTGAGGATTTCTTTCTGCGTGTGACACATCGCGCCATCGACAGGGCTGGGGCGAGACCCCCAGAGCGCGGAGGCGCCCTATACCTCGAGGGACCCTTGAGGCGATGGAGAGGCCCCCGGAGGGCCCTTCAGCCCGCGGAGAACGTTGGCCACAGCCGCCCCGGAGGGAAGCGGCGACCGACCTCGAAGGGCCTCCCGGGAGGAGGTCAGCGACGGGAGGATGGGCCAGAGCCCGGCCCGCGCGGGCGTGAGGCCCCCAGCACTGCCCGGCGGTCCCCCGCTCGGGGAGAGGGACCGGGGATCTGCAGGGCCGACGCGCCGTTGTGTGGTCTCCGTTCTGCCGCCCAAGCGCAACCCCAGGCTTTGCCTGCCCACGTCCTCTTCCCCACGCAGCTGACCCAGCGCTGCAAACCGCGCTGCGTTTCCCGCCCAACTGCCTTCCTCTCCCGTCACCCCATCTTCTGGGCCCGGGCCTCGGCCTGCCGCGTGGCGTGAGTCCTTTTACCCCGCAGCACCTGGAAGCGCTGCTTCGGCCGGCACAGAAGGGCGCCCGGACAGGCCGCTCAGCGTCTTCCTTTCTTCAACGCGAAGAGCGGTTCGTGAGCCGGTCTTGGCCCCCTTACAGCGACGAACAAATGCTTTCTTAGACGCTGAAACGATTTTCTCTTCCTCCTTTCTCACCCCACTCTGTTCTGATCCCCCTGGGGGCTGCGGACATTTCGGATGTGAGGGACAGACCTTTCCCCCCGCCACGTTGCTGCTCCTCTGGGAAGTCTCCTTCCCCAGTCCCCACCGCTGCCTTCTGACCTTGGCCTCCCTTTCGCATTCATCCCAACATGACACCGTTCGGTTGAGTCCTATGTGGGCCAAGTTCCCCATGAGTCTGTGAATCCTCTGGGATGGAAGCCATATCTTACCACTTTTGCAAAAATTCATTTTTTTCCCTCTTTTTCCTCTTCTTTTTCTCCCCCTCGAACATTTCTCAAGCACCTATTATACTCTTGGAAGTGTTTCACTTTGTTGGGGATGAGTGAGACCCTGGCCCTCTCCTCCAGGGTGTTGTCGGTGGGAGACAGAGAAGACAGACGAAGATAGAACGCCACCCTGTTCTGACGTAGGAGATGATTCCTCCACTCAAGGAATACACCAGAATTCGTGATAGACCAGAGGAAGGGACGAACAAATCTGCCCAGGGAAAAGGGGTAAAAATACACTTCAATGAAGCACCCATTCTGTGCCAACTCCCATGACAGCCCCGTGAGTATTAGCATCTCTGTGCGGTTCGGAGGCGCAGGATCAGAGGCGCTGATGGCAGCATTTTCAAGCAGTGGGGCCGGTATTTTGGTCCAACTCCATTAGACTTTCCACTACGATTCTTCACAAGAAGGTGATTAATTAAAGTCAAATCTTGAAAAGCAAGTCGTTGGATGCCTAGATGGAGGGGGGGACTGTCATAGGCAGAGGGAGCCTTCAGAGTGAATATACAGAGGAGGGAACAACTGAACACGTCCAGTAGTCCCGAGCCCAGGGCGGGAGCTGGAATGACGGAGGGTCCATGCATGAGGCCCATGTGAGGCAGGATGTGGCTGGGATACGGACCAGGAGCTCATTCCCGAGCAGACTCTGTTCTATGGTAAGAAGTTCTGGTTCTATTCGGTGAGCGATGGAGAGCCAGCGGATGATAGAAAGCACATTGCATTTGCATTTAGGACGATCAAGGTAATAGTAACGCCAAGGACACGTGAGCAACAAAAGAGCAGGGCGCGTGCGGAGCCAGAAAGCGAGCGCCAGAGTCACCTTCTCTGATTTCTGCCCGGCCCTTCCACACGCACGACCCACGGGGCACCAGCCGTGTGGTGTTTTACACCAACATTGCTCCCAGGAGCCGTGCGGCTGTCCCACTCCACACCAGACTGGCTTTTTCCCAGGCCTCGTCCAGCGTTTCCCGTTAATTGTACCTAAAAGATGTGTTTTGCAGTTTGTCAAATGTACGTGTCTGTCTTCTTTTACGAGACTGGGAGCTGCTTATGAGCAGAAAATAAGCCTCATCTCCCTACTCCTGGCAATTAGCACAGACTCTGGAACACGGCAGGGACCCCATAAAGCTTTCTTGAATGAGTGAACGATTGCATACGGTTCCATGGCTCTCTGGACGACTGGTGTGGTCATGAGCCAGATGTCCTCGAGCCCAGGCACGCAGGCGCTTCTGATCCAGTGAACGCCAACAAGTGACTTACTCTGATCGAACCTGTTTCCTCGACTCTGAAATAGAAAAACTAAAACCCAGTATATGGAATGAGCACCACCAGTAGAAGGAACGAATGCAGTGTGCTTCCGGAAGTTTCCAGCCATAGCAGCTCTTGATAAATGAGAGGTGTGCTGTGAGCGGGGGCGGGTCCTCCCCGCTGTAACTTCCTGCCCCTGGAGCTCTTTGCACGGCCCCAGTACACCACTTGCTTCGCAAACTCTTGCCGCAGGCGCCAGTGGATCTGGACACGGAGAACTTTCTTTAAATGTCCAATAATGCATTTCAAAAGCAGATGATATTTGCACATTTTGGAGAATTTTGAAAAAGACTTCTAAAAAAGCCAGTCTCCATGGCAGAAGTCTAATGAGGTTTTTCTCTTTTCCTTGATTACAAAGCAACAAGGGTTATAGACCACATTTTGCTGCCTTGTGGGTTGGTCTTGGATCTCCTTCGGGGGGTGGTGATGGAGGCCCCGAGGGGCCTGTCGTGATCATCGCCGATACTAGGGCAGTGAGCTCACGTGGCCCGCCAGGCAAGGACTGCGGCGTCTTCGCATCGCTCCGGGAAGAAGGCTGTACCTGACCCGTCTCTTCCGTGGGGAGGCGTTATAGGGTAACCTTGGCCAGGACATTACGTGATTCGTGTAACCTCTTCTTGTTTCCCCCTCCCCCCCGTGCCTGACTCTCTTCCAGGTGTGGTTTCAGAACCGAAGAGCCAAATTCCGCAGGAACGAGAGAGCCATGCTGGCCAACAAAAACGCTTCGCTCCTCAAATCCTACTCAGGGGACGTGACTGCTGTGGAGCAGCCCATCGTACCTCGTCCTGCTCCGCGACCCACCGACTATCTCTCCTGGGGGACGGCCTCTCCGTACAGGTGACTGGCGGGCCCGCCTCCCTTGCTCCACTTCCACACGTGTCTCGCGGCCGGCCACGCGCAGAGCTGCTGGTGCGGCCGGCCGACATTTCTTACTGGGTTAACCTCCTCAGAGACATTCAACTTGCTGACACCCCCAGATTTTCACGGGAGATTACTAGTTGCCCCAGGAGCAGGGTTTGGGGCAGAAGAGAGAGGGACGGGCCATCAGCCATCTCCTCTTGGACTCAGGAACTCTTGCAAAGGTTTCAAAGATGGGGAAGAATCTAAAAGAAAAGGTCACTAAGATATGCCCAGAGTCCCTCTTGCAACCAGTGAGGAACAAAACTTGACTCCACTTCCAAATGTAAGATAGATGTGTTTCATTAGGCTGAAGGAGAAATTTAACTCTTAAGGCTCCAAGTGCAGGCTCAAAGGTGAATGTTATGGTAACACTGATTTTGAATTAAAAGACAAGAAGGGGGGCGCCTGGGTGGCTCAGTGGGTTAAAGCCTCTGCCTTCAGCTCAGGTCATGATCCCAGTGTCCTGGGATCGAGCCCCGCATCAGGCTCTCTGCTTGGCAGGGAGCCTGCTTCCTCCTCTCTCTCTCTCTCTGCCTGCCTCTCTCCCTACTTGTGATCTCTATCTGTCAAATAAATAAATAAAATCTTTAAAAAAAAAAAAAAAAAAGACAAGAAGGAAGGAAATGAAAAGGAAGGGAGAAAGGAACGAGAGAGACAGAGCCAGAGAGGGAAGGAGGGACATCCACAACCATCCTGACAGCGCTCATGGCCACAGTCCCTTGTTAGCAGGTGGGGATGTCTTATGATCCAAAATACCTTCCTGTTCTATTGCAAATTCTCACTTCTCTGGAGTGCTTTGGGGGCCAGTTTGTCCGTGTGGGGTGTTTAAAAGATAAAAACAATGTGTGATTCACACTAAACTTTTATATTAAAAGGGGAAAATTTTTCAAGAAGTAACAGAATACTATTTCAATTTCTTGGAGAGGCTCTTAACTTCCATTTATTATGCTGTTCACATAACACAGATTAATTTAGCCCAAGAGAAGTTGAACCTAAGCATCGTTATTGTTCTTAAGTGCCTTTCTTTGAAACTAACCCTGAGTACTCTTAGACACAGGGTCAAGGCTGCGTGTTCTCGCTGGCCAGCTGCAGTGGAAAAGTATTCACAAATTCATTTATTATGTTTTTATTTGCCTTTTTATTGTGAAGGTTAATCAACGCTTTAAAGAGAGGTCTTCAACTAATTATAGGAGATTATCCCCCAGCTAAGGTTCGACTCCTAAGTGAAAAGCCACATTCGTGAAATGTAAATACTTTTCAAAATTGATGGTTTTAATCAAAGCGTAAGGCCTCACCTCAATGTTCTTTCTGTTCCAAATCAATTCCTTGAAAGAAATGCCACAATTGTATTTGGATTTTTTTTTTAATCCCCCATTGGGCAATTAGCCTGAATTATGTTGGTTTTAGCACTTAGAGACCCCATACCTGGGAAACTGGAAATTTCTCCAGCTCTCAGATATAGTAAGCCTTGCTGATTTCAAAAGATTAGTCCTATCTCTATGCCGATTTAAAATTTAGACTCTTTTCCCATCGGAGAACTTACTAAAAACACATTTTGAAGACCATTTTGAAATCACATATCTTTTAATATTTTAAATAAGTACAAGACTGCTTTGTTTCTCTGATAAATATTGCTATAGCTCACAGACTCATTCAATGGCCTGGGGAATGGATGTGGTTCAAAACTTAATGTTTCAAGGTCTCTGGTTTGAACTTGGTCCTGACCAGGAAGTCTTGCTCCTTTTCCTGCCTGGGTCCCAGTTAGGAACTTTTCACCCCAGCTCTAAGCCGTCCAGATGGCTGCCATGTATGTAGTCCTTCCCAGTCCGAGAGAGAGTCTGAGGGCGCTACAGTGTGTACGGGGGGCTGAGATCCTCCCTGGATTAGTACTGGATCAGAGTGCCCGCCCCGAAGTGGAGGTCAAGGCCCAGTGCCTGCATCATCCATGTGTGGTATGTGGGCATCATGCTGAAATTACTAACATGCAGTTTGTGTGTGCCTTTTGGGGAAGTGTTCTATTTTATTTTGAAAGATTTATGTAGAAATACTAGATACATTTTTTAAGAAACATTCATAATGCCACCATCTTGATATAACTAGTCTATTTTTGCAATTAGAGTTCAGTATTTTATATAGTGTAGCCTTAGTGTACATATCTTGTATTCTGCTGTTTTCATTTAAAAATCATATAAGCTAGTGCTTTTGACTCATTTCATGGTATACTTTTATATAATTTTTTCTCTTAGATACAGAGTTTGTAAAAAAAAATTAAAAATCACATAGAATCTGATTGTTCATATTCTGTATGAAGAATAAATTAATCTCCAGATAGAAGTAGAAGAATGATGGTTCAAAACACTAATTTAATCAATATCAATGTTTTTGACCCAATGTTGACTGAAGTGTTTATATTTTGGTTAATTTCTAAAAGTGGCAAAGCTATTCTGTTCCTCGGAAATTTTTCTGCTCTGTTTAGGACCAAAATACGTTATGGTTTCACAATTTGAAGCTTGGTAGGAAATGTGTCTTGTTTAGGAAACATAAAAGAGAAACAAGTGTTGAAAAGCAAAGGAAATGAGAGACCTTTTGTGTTATGAACAAATTAACTGGCTGTTTCTGTTGGTACATTTATGTCAAGTTAGTTATCTCATATGTGACATTCATTAAAAGGCATTTCTTTTGGTTAATCCTTGGAACGCTCCTGTGTGCTAGCTCCGTCCTTGCTGTGGTTCCAAAGAAGAAACTGAACACTTGCCCAAGTGTAAGCCTTCAGCCAGCAGAATGAGACCCGGTGCTCGTGGTGCCTGTGTCTGTCCAGCATACTAGGCCACATCACCATGTTCTCATTCAGATTCGGGCTTCCATTACACTGAATGTAGGAAAACGAGGAAGACCGGGAAACTGGAAACATGCCCTTTGATTCAGTGTCTATCTCAGATCAGGGTTGCATGCCTGCAACTGAGAGCCGCCTTCGGGGGTGTGTGAGCATCCCCTTGGAAGGATTGATGTGGCTTGGTCATGCGACCCAGGCAGAGTGAGCAGTTTTGCCAGAAAGGATGGCTCGCTGGCTTCCACAGCTCTCCCCTGGAAGAGGAGGGGAGGGAACCAAGACTCAAAGCAATCGTTTGCATGTGGTCAGAATCATGGGATGGGACAGAGCCAAGACATTTTTTTCTGGGTGTCTTTTATATCCAGCGTGGTGGCTGTATAATTTATCGTCCAAGCTGGGACACTTCGGAAAGTGAAAGGGGAGTGCTATTAATAATGACACCAGAACAACCGGCGTCACCGGGGACATAGGGTTCCCCCTATTTATAGCACAGCATGGCCCCGTCCGTTCCCTTGAGCATGTTACGGGTCATGACGTCAGGCAGGCAACTGAACCACCAGGAGGAGCAAAGCCTTCTCCCACACAGACACTGCTGTCCTGGCAGGTGTTGGCTTCATCTACCCATTGCCTGTGGGGTGGGGGGGGGGCTGGTTTTTGGCACATGTGCCCACTGCTTAGATCAGAACTGTTTGCCGTGGGCAAAGGAGGGTGCACACGGCACCAGAGGTATTAAGTCCAACAAATCCCGTGGTGGCTTTACCTCCTGGGGAGCAGCGACCAACCAGATCCTAGACTTTGACCTGTTTTTCTAGATGAGGTAGTCGAGAAGCTTCTCCCCAGAGACAGCCTTTCCTATGGGAGCTGGAGAATGGCCTGGATCATCAGTGCCGGTTCCAGAGGGGGGACTGGGCTTCAAAGAGAACTAGTGACAGGCGAGAGAGCGGCCAGCTGTCCCTGTCCACCGCTCCCCTCCCCGTCCTTCTCCTCCTTCCCCCTTTGATCGTGGTCACGGTGCTGCCTGACATCCACTGAACGCATTTGGCTCATTTCTCCCTTTCACGCTTTCAAAAATAGATCCTCGTCCCTCCCAAGATGTTGTTTACACGAGGGGCTTCATAACGGATTCTAACGGAAGACACTGAAAAGGTAACTTGTCAGAGGGGGACGAGGGTGGCTGCCGGGGGTAGGGTTTAAGCGGGGACGAAGTGGTTTGAGAAAGCGGGTCTTGCAGTTTTTATCAACTCCACCAGCCACCAGGGAGGTCCTCAAGTGGGGGTACGATGGGGAAGCAGGGCCACAGGCGTATGTGTCCTCGAAGGTAAGGGGAGTCACATAGCCGAGAGCAGGCCTCCGAGATTACCAAGCTTGTGAGTTGCCTGGGATCAGGTTGCAATGCAGATGCATTCTGTATGTCTGGAGCAGGACTCGGCTGCGTCTCTAACCTGCTTCCCCGTGGTGCTGAGGCTACGACCCTAGGAGCAGGGGACTATAGGATATGGGGCAGGGGTCGGAAGAACCGCGTTCTTGTCCTGGCTCCGGCCGCTCCCCAGGCTGTCGGGTCGGCAGGCTCTCACGCAGCCTTGCATCTAAGGCCGAGCGAGCGGCGCTTCCCTTCTCCACCCCTCCCAGGGCGTCCGAGTCCCAGTAGCGGACCCACATGTGAAAGAAGAGACACGAAAGTTCTCGAGATGAGAGAGAGATGCAGGCCCGTGTGTAAAACGTTCCTAGGAGGGGAAGTTAGATACGGCAGAAGGATCGTGAGCAAACAGCACACGCCGAAGGCGAACGCCAAAAATCAGATTCTGAATTTCAGAATTGCTTATTTAAATCACAAAGGATCACCTCCAGAAGGATTTATGGGGTCTCTCTTTAAAAGTAACCGTCCACAGGAGAGTGGGTATGGCGTTGGCCTAGATAAAGCGGGTACACCTGGTTCTCGCCCTGCAAGAGCCCCAGCCAGAGGCCGGCCTCGGACCGCCAGCATCGCAGCGCCACAGCGGCCTCGCGCTCCACCGCCTTTGGAAAAACCCAAGCTGGTGAAACCTTAGGGTCTCAGGATGACACCCAGGCTTCTCGGGCTGACAGATTTGTCTTTGGGGGGAAATTTTCGACAGCTTATCATCTGTCCGAGAAGGCCAAAGAGAAAACGAAGTTGCGTTGAAAACGGAGGTAGGCGCTGTTGTCCCCCAAGCGCTCCTCAAGGGTGTGGTGATTTGTGGGGCGTTTCAAAAAGCAGAGGGGCAGGTGCCCGTAAGTCTCCTGGTTTAGAGTCATACCGTATATAGAATTTTCCATGCTTCCTTGGTGTTTGGCAGTGATCTGAACACGCTCCTCCTCCCGACAACCTTTCGGGGTAGGTTGAAGTGATCCAAAATGATTTGTCCCCAGTGCAAACGGATCCGAACCCCGCCGTGGTTAGCATTCTGCCATCTGTGGCTGATCACCATCTGTTAAGAATCTCCAAACAAGGAGATGGAAAGATCTCAAGCTTGCTAAAATGTGTCAGCTCCGTACATGACCCGGCGCAGAGCTGCTGAATCCACGGATGGGCCCCAAGCACTTCTGTTTCATCTCTGCTTCCGCAGTGCACTTCACTTGGCAAAGCGGTTTCTCGGTCACAGACACAAAGAACCGACATTCTTCAAAACTCGAGAGAAAAGATGCTTTCGCCAAATCCTATAAACCCAGTCCCTGTGCTCAGCTCATGTCCGTGTCCTGTTAGGGGGGCAGGTGGCTCTTAGAAGGCAGGACCAGTGGGCCGCATCTCTCGGTGCTGCTAAGCTCTTGACGTTGTCACGTGCGTCATCGATACGGATCACTTAGTCCCTGTCTCACTTCCTGATCCTGGCCAGTGTTGCCTTGTGTAGGAATGAGTGCTCGTTTCACATTTTGAACGGTCCTATAAAATTGGTCAAAATAGCTAATTAACCCTCTTTGGTTTCGTCTTGGGATAAAATGTTTCAAGATCCTCTCTCTCTGCCTAACATAGACCTTGATAAGTTTTGGTGGCGTGGGAAACAGGTGGTCACAACAGTCTTTCACATTGGCAGCCAGCCAAGGCTCTCTGTGTCTGTTGTCACTTTGGGAAGTGGGTCCTCTCCAACTTGCTTTTCATGCTTTTTTAAAAGCATGACTAAGCGGCTCTAGAGTACCCACTCTTCAATTCCGTCTTCTCTGACCTGTCACACGTCTTGCTTGTCACTGGTGTGCCAACGGACTGCCCGCTCCAAGCCTCCATGGCTCTTTCAGTGCAAGCTGAGGAACCAGAACCATGTCGAACTACCAGATGGAGCACAGACTTGTAATTCTTTAGTGCGGGCGCTATTCCAAACCCTGGTTAATTGCCGATGAAGCAAGACGGGCTCTGTTCTTGTCTCCTACTTCTCAGAGGTGTGCAATGTGCTAGACTAAGTTGGATCCATTTTTGAAAATTTATAACTTTCCTAAACATTTATCAAGGGCAAATGTTATCATTTGTTATGCTCCTAGGAAACTGCAAGACTCATTCCTGGGAGCAGCTGCTGTTTTCATCTTCAGGCCCCACTAGCTCGAGGCCTACCTACAAAGCACTGCACGGTGTCAGGAGTACAGTGACACCCTTACAACAGCACCACAGTCCAATCGGACTAGGGTACTTTCTTGACTCTGGAAACTCAGGCTTCCATTTAGGGGAACGTGTCCCAGTGAAAATCCAATTTCCTGCGCAATATATAACTCTAATTTGCACTGATTTGGTTTTGAGATGGAAAATGGATTACTTTCTGGCCGCATCAGAGAAGGAATCTCAGTATTTCCAAGAGATGTGTTACCATATGAAGTCTTCAGACTAGAATATCAGATGAAATTAGTCAACTATGAAGCAGCTATATAAAAATTGTCTGTAAAATAGATAATATTGAAGTCACAGCTACAGTAGATGTTTCTAGAAAATAGCGATGATGTCTTCAGTAAACAAAAACAATCCCCCAAGGTTCCAGTCCCCTTTGTCTACTATGGAAAAAGGACTAGATCTTTGACCATCAAAAAAGAAGAAAATCAGGGCCCCTGGTTGGCTCAGTGGGTTAAAGCCTCTGCCTTTGGCTCAGGTCATGATCTTGGGGTCCTGGGATCGACCCCTGCATCGGGCTCTCTGCTCAGCGGGGAGCCTGCTTCCCCCCCCTTCTCTGCCTGCCTCTCTTCCTACTTGTGATCTCTGTGTGTCAAATAAATAAATAAAAATCTTTAAAAAAAAAAAAAAAGGAGAAAGTCTCTATTAAATAGGACTTTGCTTGCCGAGAGCCTCAAAGGAAAAATAGAACCCCAAGAGAATTAGGTCCAATACTTGAAAGAGTGATACTCCATGACCATCCACAATTCACCGTCAGAGAATTTTTTCTTTATGCTCTCTCATAAAATTTTAGCCTTCTGTTTCCAGGAGCCTTCAATTTTATTCTGTTTAATGAATAACATAGATAATGTACCACTTCAGCTCCTCTCTTAGGTGTTTTGAATGGTACTATGGACCATTGAATTCTCTTGCAAAAACCTGGTTAAGAAAGGTGGACTGGTTCATTTCATGATCTGTAACTCAGGAGCATTTCCCAAACTCAGTGGTCTCTTTTCCTAATAACTGACATCTTTGATTTCCTTGAAACCTTGGGTTTTGGTATATACTAGCAATTTTTTGAATGCAGGATTTACAGGTTTGCATACATTTCTGGTAGTGCCTTGAATGGAAGCAAGTAATTCATGTAGAAACTAAATGAGAATACTATATGGGTTTCAAAAATAAATGAAAAATTTTGGTGTATTACTAAAAGCAAAATAAAACAAAGAAATAAACTTGTCCTATTTTAACAGGGTTTCTGATCATTTACCTCACTCCTAATTGAAACCTATCTTAACTGGGGACACTTTTTCTGCCCTGTTGGTAGACAGTGGCAAAGTGATAGTCTGTTGTTAGATATATACTAATCTATACTAATATTTGTTCATTTTTTAAAGATATTTTTGATGGATCAAGAGTAGGTAGTCCTCGGCCCTGGCCTTTGTCCCGTCCCTTTGATTTTGCTTATTCTATCAAGATAGCAAATGTAATACGAAGGACTACTTCCTAATGATAAAAAAATATTGGTAAATTTTTTAAAAAGATTATTTTTTTATTATATTTAAATTTTTATATTTAAATTTTTAAAAAAGATTATATTTATTTTTTTGAGAGAATGCATGAGTGAGAGAGAGAGCTCAAGCGGGGAGAGGGGCAGAGGGAGAGGGAGAAGCAGACCCCCTTCTGAACAGGGAGCCTGATATGGGGCTCCATCCGAGGACCCTGGGATCATGGCCTGAGCCAGGACCCTGAGATCATGATCTAAGCGGAAGGCAGAGGCTTTAACCCACTGAGCCCCTCAGGTACCCCTGGTAAAACATTTTAGAAAAATCATTACTCACAGCAGGAGACCGAGATCATTGACACTGAGCAGGAATCCATTTAATCATAGTAGATGATTATCAGTTATCTATTCATTACTTTCTCGAGTGTCGGTATGTGCCAGATACCAGTTAGGTTACCCTCACCTGAGAATATAGCGGTGAACCGGATAAGATGTGGTGTCTGATCCACGAGCTTATAGGCGAGGCATCGAAGTCAGTGCTAAAAGCGAAATTACAGGACGCTCTAGGAGACGGTTGAGAGCTTCTTCCCGGATATGGGTAAGAGTAAAGCAGGTAGAAACGAAATGGAAGAACGTAGGATTCTTTTGGAACACTACCGAGTCTTCCTTTTTCTGCCTTAAGACACACACACACACACGCACACGCACGCACACACCAGTGCTATAAGAATTTTAAATTAAGGTTGTGTGTTTCTGGAGAGACCTAGTGATCTGGGACTAATTATACTTCATTAACTGAATTTTCCTGGGTTAACTGCTAGTAAGTGAGCTGAAACAGGCTATTGTGAGTCTTGACCGTAAGTCTCCCAAACAGGGACGCATGACACAGGCTGTCTATTTGGAGAGCAGCTTTACTTTTCTCTCTTTCTGGTCTGTCACTTGATCCCCAGAACCACAAACTCCCGTGTGGCTGGTCGACTGCCCCGGAGTGCAGTCAGCCTGGAGCTCCTGGCGTCCCATTTACAGTCTATCTCATTCCAGGCCTCCGTTGAAAGGGATTTTGCTAATCTTAGAAACAACTAGAAGCATTCTCATTTAACTAGAACGAGTTCCCTTTTAACTGTTTAGCAGACAGTAAAGAATAATTTGCTTCCAAGTCCGAGAGACCCTTACTTTTTCCTTTAAAAGAAATTCATGGATTCCATTCACGGAAAACCACCAAATGCCCATTTCTGTCCAGCTGCTTTCCTAGGTCTTAATTACCATCTCTGACAATGAAAAACAACTCCAGGCTTTTCTCAGGAATAAGGAAAAGAGAAACAGTTATCTCTGAGGCCAGGAATCCTGAACCTGGACGGAGCCTTTGCTCGTTCATCCAGGGGATTTAAACAGTTCCCAAATAACTGACCTAAAAGGCATCCTGAGCTACTCAAGTCCTCTTGAGAAGAAGCTACAAAGTCAAGGCTGGTCGCATGGGAAGCTGCGGCCGCACTGGGTGCTCCGGGCCGTGGCGCCAGGGAGGGGGGCTCTGCTGCTGCTCAAGCAGCTCTGGGCGCGGTCCCGGATGGCCCGCAGCGTGGTGGGCGCGGAGTCGGCTCCTTAGAGTGACAAGGGCCCGGTGCCCCCCTTCCAGACGCCGCGTGTCTCGCTCCCCGCTCCCGCGGGCCGGGACAGCCGCAGAGAGAGCACACACTGCTCCGGCTGCTCGGCCGGGAAACGTCCCGCTTTTCCGCAGAAGCAGCTTTCTCCTCTCGGCGCAGAAATCAGTTATGCCTCCCTGTGTCCGACACTGCAGGTCTCTCTCCCCGCCCTGCCCGCTCTCCCCTGCGCCTCCCCTGCCCTCCCGGACGCCGCCGTCCTTTCCCAAGTGCCCTAGACCCGTGCAGGTCCGGGGCTGAAAGGGACCTCAGAGGTCACCCGTCCAGCCCACCCGGCCCCGCCTGCCCCGTGCTGAGACTCGTGTCCTCCCGGGGCACCGACCTGCGGCTTCGTGAAACTAATGCCTGTTGTTCTCCCCGCTCTCTCCTTTGTCCCTACAGCGCCATGGCTACTTATTCGGCCACGTGTGCCAACACCGGCCCTGCACAGGGCGTCCACATGGCCAACAGCATTGCCGACCTGAGACTGAAGGCCAAGGAGTATAGTTTACAGAGGAACCAGGTGCCAACAGTCAACTGAGGAGAAAAAACCATTAAACAGGCCTACGGAGAAATCAAACACCATAAGACACCTATCCTGCTCTGTCATTTCTTCATCTGCTGGGAAAAAATCAATCAAACAAACAAACAAACAAACAAGCAAACAAACCTGAACTAAAACATTGGGACCATGGCAGAGAAAGCAGGAGAGGAGCAAAACGAAAATTAGTTCACCAAGTTTCTCCTCCCTCCCGGGTCCCACCACCGCCACGTGCTTCTGCGTGTGTTGATTCTGCTTTTCCTTCTCCTCGTGCGCTTTGCTTTAATATACTCCAAGCTTCTTCAGTGAGGTTCAGCCCACCCTCCACCATGGCCGTATAGGTTTCAAAACGAAACAAAACAAAAAAACTACAGCAGCCAAAGAAACCACACATACATTCAGAGTCATTGTCTAGCATCTCCTCAGTGACCTGTTTGAACCTCAGTGCCTTGCCCCATCCCTCTTCCCAGTTCTCTGTATAAAAGCTCTAGGAGCTTCTGAGAAGCCTAAATCTCTCTGAAAAATCTGTGCCAGACACGATTTCCTGTTTTGTGGTCTCCATGTCTGTCGGTCATGGTAAGGTCTTTCCATCAGCTACTGTTCAGAAAGCAGTTATGTACAACATCTGGTCACTGGCTTGTGTCTGGCTAATTCTGACCTCTAAGCGGTAGATCGAAGCTCTCCTCATCAGCTAGAGATGTAAGCTCTCAGCTGTAGATGACAATATGGCCATCACCACCACCCCGCACCCCCATCCAGGCAATCAGCCATCGTAAGTCAAAGGTATTTGTTATTTTTGAATGACTTGTTGACACTCGAGAGAGGGAGAGAGATTTCTTTAGGAAAACAAAGACTGGGTGTGAAAGGCCTGGCCTACATCTCTTTAGTGCCTTAAGGATAGTCAGATGCACACTTATATATATACTGTATATATTTATATATTTTATGTATATATATATCTAAAATATTCTGGCAAGCCTGAGTTTGCAGTTTCTCAAACACTACCAAAAGCAAATCTCACACCATCACCACTGTCCTTAATCTCTACAGTGATGAGATGTTTTGGGGGATCTCGTTTCCTTTCTTTCTTGACACAAAATTCTCATCAAGGCCACAGAGCACAGGGCATGTGTTTCAGAACAGGTCTCATTTTCACATTTGAGCTTTGAATAAATTAGAGCCTATTCGAGCCTATAAAAGTGTTCTTGAGTTTGGAGACAGCTCTGGTGGAACAGGAGTATATCCTGATACGTCACGGGGGTTACATTTAGAGGAGGGAAAGCCATGTTGTCATCTGCCCCTTCTCCACTCAAAAGGAATCTGAAAGACACATGTTTGAATGGAATCCTTAATGTCTTGTCTAAATTCCAAAAATGTAAAAGGCGACTGTGGGCTATTCTTTTACTAATATTTTGAAATAAAGTTTAGTGCCTAGGACTGTGAGCCAGGACCGACCTGTCTTTGTTTCTTTCTTTTTGTCTCCAGCTGTGCTTTTGTAACTTGTCGGGTGGACAAGACCAAACCACACTACCATGCTGTGCCTCAGTTTACCTTTTTGTAAAATGGGTTTAATAATACTCACCTACCTCACAGGGGTGTTGTGAGGCTCTTATTCATTTGCTCCTTCATTCTTTCCTGTGTTCTCTGCTTGTGCAGCACTTGGTAGCCATGGGAGGAAAGGGACTACAAAAGTATACAATGTTAATGGAAGGGTACGGTACCCAGAAGCCTTGTTTTCTAGCAAGGAAATGCTACCTTGCTGACAATACTTACAGCCTTGTTTTTGGAAATGAGAAATAGGTTTCTATTTACAGACCTCTCAAAAATCACATCACTTGACCAAAGAATAATTTAAGATACATAGAACAGACACATTTTTGACATATTTTTATCCTGACCAGGTTGGTTTTAATAACTTTAGTTATCAGTAATTAAAAAGCTTTAGATTGGTTTTGGCCAAATATGCCAACTCTGAGTGACAGGCATGGACTGCTGAGTTTAAGATGCACTTTCAGCACACACTTGATCCCCCCTCGGCCTAGCAAGTTGAACCAATGGTGGCACTTTTTCAGCCAAACAGCCACCAATCTGAAAATGTATTTTAAATGTTGAATCTATACTTCTTTTAGTAACAGGAAGAAAGCCCATCTTGTGCATTTTGCTTCCATCCACTGATTCCCTCTTCTTTTAGTGTATTATTAAAATATTTCTTTCTGATGTTTCATGTGGACTGGCTGAACGCCACATATTACTTGCTTCCTAAGGATTCCCTTGACTAATTCTTAGGTCCCACTAGCTGCTGCGGATTATCAAGATTCAAAGGAACAGTGTAGACTAACAGACGAAAACGTTCTTTGTGAAATGAGTGCAATCCAAGAAATTGGTGAACATTTGGAGTTTGACTTTGGGCTATAGTGCAATGAAGAGAACTCATACAAGACAAGATGTTGCTAGGAAAGGGGAATTTTTGAGGAGGGAGGAAAGGAATAGAAAGTCATGTGAAACAAAGTCATTTGAAGCTTTTGTCCTGACATCCGTTTTCAGTAGTGAACAGAAAAGCCTGAGCCCAAAACCCAAACGCTATGTGAAACTGGGCAGTTTTGCCACCAATGCCTGGGAAGCAATTTCTGGGAAATCAGAGCGTAGCCAGCGCTGGTCAGTCATAGGAATTTTCATTGCTTTTGACTCAACACCACCAACATTTATTATCTAAGCACCTGATCAAGAAGTATACACATGAGACAAGCACTCAGTATTGTTCATTTATTATTGATTTTTTTTTTTAAAGTAGAAGTTTGATATATGATTTAGAGGAGTAGCCTTTTGGCTTCCAAGCCAGGTCTCAACAGAGGGCCTCAGGACAACAAGTTCCAAGGCCTAATCCTCCCTGTTCCTCACCATCATTACACCCAGATAGAGATGAAAACATGCAAACTATCTGTCTGTGTCCCCAGTCCCTTCCCAAACAAGATGCTGATCTGTAGGACACTTGGCAGGTTAAGTCAAACCAGAAGAGGTGATTGAATAAAAAAGGGAATGATACTTAGGGTATAAGATCTCATAATAAATGTAATATGTAAATTATATCTTGCTTTATGATGTAAAATATACATTGTTTGCGCTAGAATAGAAATGATTCCTTTTCAATAAAAAGAAGAAGGATACTACTATGCGGTCTTTTGTTATATACATTTGAGTCTGCTGATTCTTTTCTCTTTGAACTTCAAAAATAAATCCACTAGGACCTAAGGGTACTTGCAGGGAAGAGTGAAGGTAAGAGGGATTTGTGAACAGAACTTTTATTGGAGTGTGATAGTATTTCTGAAAAATGAAAATAGTCTATTCCTCAATAGCAAAGACAATGGTGGGAGGGAGAGGGGATATTTATTGGCATAATGCGTAAAGGGACACTTTTATGAGAAATTAGTTAATTTTTACCCATTTCTTTAGAATCCACAATACCAGCTCTATATGACAAAACAGACAAAATACCACACACATGTATTTTAGGATAACGAAGTAACAGAGTAAAATTTGAGCACCTCCTGTGTTTAGCACTGGGTGTGTGGTATGGGGGTGGGGACAGAAAGCCAAACTGGGAGGCATATGTTCTGTTTTCATACAGATTAAGAGCCGATTTAAAAGGGAAGTCCGTGATGAACCGACGCGTGCAACAGTCAAGACAGTAAGTGAAGGTGACAAACGAACAGAGCAGACGGGAGAGTCCAGAAGGAAGAAAGACACACCGAGCTGAAGTGAGAGAGGGCTTCACGGAAGAACTGGGGCTCGTTTAGTCATCGAGGACCGGGAGGACAGGAGGTGCTGCCTCCAAGTCAGAGAACAGGAAACGGATGAACGTGGGGACACAGGAAGGAGGAATTGGTGTTTGGGGACCATGACAATATGGGCCCAGATGGACTGGAGGGCTTAGTTTGAATCCACGTGGAGGAAAACACCGGAGACTGAAACTGAGCCTTCATCCTGCAGATACGGTGTGTCGGGACAGAGGAGTTTGGGATTTTGCTCAGGCCATAGAAATCCACTAAAAGTCACTGAGTGGGGGAAAAAGTCATGCAAAAATAGCAGTACAGCAAGATTACTGTGGTGAAAGAACGAAGACAAGCCAGAGCAGAACAGGAGCTAGAAGCCGAACAGTTAGAAGGGACAAAAGCAAAGGTTGCACAGGGAACATCTTGCAAGGAAAGAATCAACAAGACTTTACGGCAGGAAAAAGAGAATAGAGTCCAAGATAATAATGAATTGAAAAGTGGGAACTAGGAGAAGGGATCACAGACAAAACGGACAAAACCCAACAGAAACGGGAGACCCTGTGAAAGAAGGCAGTAATTACAGTTTTAAGTACGTTAACTGAATTTGAAAACAACAAAATGTAAGTTAAGATATGAAAACTTGGCTTGAAACCAAGGTCAAGGATGGAGATAGAACTTTGGGATTCATCTTTAAGGAGGTGATACCTTGAGGTACGAGAATGAATGAGTTCTTTGAGAGGAGAGAACATCCTTGTGCTTCCACTGGAAGCGTCGTGGACCCTTGAACAACACACTTTTGAACTGCCCAGGTTCACACCAATGTGGATTTTTTACAGCACAGTACTTTAGGTGTATTTTCTCTTCCTTATGATTTTCTTTCTTTAAAAGACTTCGTTTATTTGAGAAAGAGACAGAGAGTACAAGGAGGGGGGATAAGGGACAGAGGGAGAAGGAGATGCAGACTCCCCACTAGGAGGGAGCCCAAAGCAGGGTTCAGTCCCAGGACCCTGAGCCAAAGCCGATCCTTAACCCACTGAGCCACCCAGGTGGCCCTTTATGATTTTCATAATAATATTTCCTTCTGTCTAGCTTACTTTATTATAAAGATACGGCATCTAATGCATGCAAAAATTTGTGTGGGAAGACTTTCTGTGCCCTTGGTAAGGCTTCTGGTCAAGAGCAGGTGTTAGAAGCGAAGTTTTAGGGGAGAGGAAAGTTTCACGTGGATTTCTGACTGCACCAGGGATGGTGCCCCAAACCCATGTGGTGCAGAGGGTCACCTGTAGTTTCAGCCCGGGAGGAAGGTCCGACTCTGCAGAACACGTAGCGAGGAGACAGCTGCTGAAGACCATTTGCAAGGAGCTGTTTGAGAAGCAGGAGGAAGACCAGCTTGTTGGCTGCCCCAGAGTTAAGGAAAGAGGAGTCTCCGAAGAGCAGAGAGAGCTGAGTACGGTCAGATGCTGGGGAGCAGACCAGCTTCACTGGGGGTGGAGGAAAGGCCACTGGATGCATGACTTTCTTGAGTATGTTTACTGCGGCGCTGGGGGAAGAAGACACATTTTGACCAGTCATGGTAAGGATGAGTTCCTTAAGAACCGGAAGTGGAAGCCGTGGCTCATAGACTGCTTGCTCGAGACCCTCTGGCATCGGAAGTCTATGAATAAGGATTCTTTGAGCTGCAGGTGGCAATTGGTTCAAATCACAAGGGCTGTATTTAAAACCCACGGGGGTGTCCACTGGACCCAAAGTACGACTGACTGCTGGAGCCGAGCCACTCCTGGGGTCCCAGAGGCTGGAATGAGGCCGCACCCCTAGACAAGCCAAGGTCCGCACGCCCTGCCCCGGAGCCCACTGGCGCTCTTCCGACGCTGTCCGTCCTCTGGGCAATGAGTCTGCAGCGCCAGCTGGATGTGCGGACCTGGAACCTGCCGTCCTCACTGCAGACCACCCTTCGGGCACTTCTGATTGAGGCTCCCTGCCCCGGTGATCTGGAGCCACTTTCAGGGCCCCATGACGGCGACTGCTGTTTGGGGAGGGTCAGGGCGTGTAGACGGAACCCGGTGAACACAACGCCGTTGCCACCCTTGCAGGTGGAAGTCTACTTTGGGTGCAGGATGGGCTGACGTGGAAAGGGAAGTGAGTGGGCCACAGGTTGGGATTCTGGGATCCGACCATCCCCGCAGTGCCGTATTCTGGGAAGGAATTCCAAATAGTTTGAGAATTCTACATGTCAGCCTGAGTTTCCAGGTCAATAGGAAGTATATTCATTAAGAGAACAGTGTCGGGCATAATTTGTGGAGTAGTTTGTTAGCCTGATTGGTAACAGAAAGGTCTGGCTATAAACGTGGATTTTCATTTGTACTCTTGCCCGGACGGCGCCCGGTGGAGGAGAACCACACGCCTCCTTTAAGATCTGGCCTGGTTACCTTTTCGTTCACCTTCTGGATAATCCATTAAACAAAACCAACACCAGAAATCTGGTTGAGACGTAATTCTTGAATGGAGAGCCATCTCAGCCCCGCTATTTTTTTTTTTTTTCTCTCTGAACAGGACTCAGAGCTCTGCTTACGCCTAAGGCCTCAGTTTACTTCTCCCATGGGACAGGCTGAGAAGAGTTTTGAAAAAAGTTAACTTGCCTCCTCTACTCAGCATCATCTCAGTATAAAGGGCTTTACAGTCGATGCGGTCCTGACACTGCATCAGGCTTGTGGGGGGACAGGACAGCAGGGAGTCTGGGAAGGGGCCGAGAACGAAGACTTCCAGTCATTTCTCCAGCTCCTTTTAAGCCCCTGTAATTCCCACTGTGTCTCAAACCTTCTGACTCTGCTAGAAAAGAGGGAAGTCTTAACATTTTGCAGAGTTTGCTATTATCTGACCCTTGGGAGGCTTGGAGGCCTGGCCTTGGGTACAGATCCTCCCTGGTCTACCGAGTACCGCAGGTCACCTGGTTCTCGATTTCAGAGCCTGTAACAAATGCTCCACTTTTACCCATCAGTTTCTATATGGTCAGGTACATTTCAGTTGCAAGTGGCAGAAACCCAACTCAAATCAGGCGGTGATGGTTGAATCAGGGGATTTGTTACATGGATGGGGGTAAGTCCATATCTGTTATGTAAATGGGGGTAAGAAGGAAAGGAAGAGCTCTAGGATCTAGGGTAGCTCTGAAAACCCCAGGCAACAGAACTGAGAATTGACATCCCCAGAACTCTGTCTGCCTCTCACCTCTGCGTGCGGGTTTTCTCCACGCAGCAGGGAAAGCCGCTACCAACAGAGGCAGCGTCCCATCCATTTCACCTGGGAAGGAAGATCAGAGAAACAAGCTCCTGTTACGAAAACCCTGGGGGAGGACTCTATCGTCCTGATTTGTTTCGTGGACATGCATGACCCAGACATCGTGTCCTGTGGGTGGAGAGGTACTGAGCACCCAAAGCAGGGCTCCTGCTTGTTTCAGGTACTACTTAGGCACCAACATGATTCCTCTTGCCCCCATCTCTAGTTCTGGGCCCTACAGCAGCGCTCAGTCCCCAGGCCATTTCAACTTTGGAGGCTGTATTTTATTTTATTTTTTTTAAAGATTTCATTTATTTATTTGACAGACAGAGAGAGATCACAAGTAGGCAGAGAGGCAGGCAGAGAGAGAGAAGGAAGCAGGCTCCCCGCTGAGCAGAGAGCCCGATGCAGGGCTCGATCCCAGGACCCTGAGACCATGACCCAAGCCAAAGGCAGAGGCTTAACCCACTGTGCCACCCAGCCGCCCCTGGAGGCTGTATTTTAAAAATGGTAAAGCAGCAGTTAGCCCTGGACTTGAAAAGTGACTGCAGGGAGCAAAGGTATAACCCTTGCTGGCCAGGAAGCATCTTGGAGTGTTAGATGACAGAGAAATGAAGTTCTGCTGTGTTGAACCATTACGCAACAGGGCCTATTTCTAACTGCAACCTAGCCCCACCCAAATGGTACACCTCCCTCCTCTTTCTCCTCTCTTTCCCTATTTGTTCCCTCCCTCCTCCCTCCCTACCCCCTTTCCCTCCTTCCCTCCCTTCCTTTTTTCTATACTACCTGCATTTCAAGATGTTTCTTGTATCTCATAGCCTTATAGCTCTCCCTGACCACATCTTCTAACTGGACTTTATATGGTTGTCCATATAATGGATCTTGTGCCTTTTGGATTACTCCTAATAAAGTAATTAAATGTAATAGTAAATTAATACGCTAAGTAATATTTTCAGTAAATTAATGCCTAACACTGTGGGCTTCCTGGAAAATAACTTCCAAAATGTTATTCTAGTTATAAAACAGCAGCATTCCTGAAAGGAAGATAGCCAGGTCTTCTACGTATTGAAGGCATCTGAAAACTATCTCTTAGAGTCATATATTTATTTGCTTAGTGTCACTCAGTTAAGAATAGGTAAATTAAGGCCAGCAAAACTGGACAGCTAGAGAAACTCACACATGACCATGGGAAGACAGGAATAAAAATGTTCATTCCAGAATAGTTTGTAAAAACGAAATTTTGGAAATAAACGAAATGTCCATCAATGGGAGAATAAATAAGCTGTGATATATTCATATAATGGAAAACTATTCAGAAATAAAAAATGAATGAGTGAACCATGGCTACACATGTCCACTTGCATAGCTCTCAGAAACATAGCTTTGAGGGGAAACAGTAAGTTCCAGAAGTCCATGTGACACTATTTTATGAAGTTTAAAAACGCGCTCTAAGATATACATTGTTTGTGAACATGAATGTATGTGGTAAAAATATAAAAAGATGCATAGGGATGAAAAGCAATTTCAGAATAATAATTTCAGAGAAAGCAACTTCTGAGTAAGGAGACAAGGGACTGGATTGGAAAGGGCACCCTTGGTGTTCCAAACATATCTGAAATATCTTATTTCTTAAAAAAAATATGAGAAACAAAGAGGACAAGTATTAAAGTTTGACGAAAGCTGTGCGGTAAGTACAACATGTTCATGCTATTGATCTCTCTACTTTTCTGGGAATATTACATTTCAAAACTTGTTAAATGTGGGAAGAAGAGAACGTGTATGTCTATCTTACTGCTTCCACAGGGGGAGATGGGAGATTGAGGTGTGTGTGTTTGTATAATCCCAGATTTTGTTGTAGCCAAGTAGAGAGGAAAGAGGTCATAGTACCTTTTCTTAGAGGACTAAAGAAAAAAAAATCCTGCATATAACTTAACTCACCTAATCGAGCTTCGAGTATAGAAGTGTTGATGTCTCTGAAAGATTTCTACCAAAAATATCTCCCTCGGTTTAAAAACCTAGTTTTTAAAAACCTAAATTTGTACCTTCAGAGTATGGGTTTCCAGGAGTTGCCCATGATCTGGGAGGTATGAGGTGACCATGCCCTGAAGTTATCATTAGCCATTTTTTATCATTCCTGCATGATCCTGAAAGAATCGGACATAGTTTTAAGACACGGGATGGGGGAAAGAGGGAAGAAGAGAAGTGTGTGTGTGTGTGTGTGTGTGTGTGTGTGTGTTCTGAGAGTCCCACTGCAGAACAGCACACGGACAAGATCTCTGCGCAGAAGAACCGAAGGGGGTACATGACGCAGTGAGACAAGCAAGGGCCTTGTTTCCGGTCCCTGCTTAGTTACTAACCTGCCATGCGATCTCAGGCAGTTGCTCCTGCCCCAGGTGTATTTTTCTTCTTTGTAAAGTGATGACCCGCCCCACAGCCTGGGGGAAGGATTAAAGAAGACACATACACAAATACACAAAGCACTGAGAGCCTATTTGAATCATGTTGTGGATTTCCTTGTCTTTCTGTACAACCAAGGGACAACTCGGGTACAGGGAAGAGAGCCGGGGAATGTCATCAGGTCGCCCAGGCTCTCTGTGTGGCACCAACGCAGAAGAAACTCAAGGATGAGGAAAGTGTGGCAGCCAGAAACGGAGGGGGAAAATGCAGAAAGGAAAAGAAGGAACATGTAGTTTAGAATGTGTGTGACTGCCCTGCTCTTCCCAAAAGTAGACACAAGATGGTTTTCCCTCTGCCTAGATACTCTTACAGTTAAGGTATCTTGGGGCACCTGGGTGGCTCAGTCAGTTAAGCGGCTGCGTTGGGCTCAGGTCGTGATCTCAGAGTCCTGAGATTGAGCCCTGCATTGGGCTCTCTGCTCAGCGGGGAGTCTGCGACTCCCCCTCCTTCTGCCTGCCATTCCCCCTGCTTGTGTAGGAGCTCGCTCTCTGTCAAATAAAGAAAGAAAGAAAATCCTTTAAAACAATTGAGGGGTCTTTACAGGCAATAATGTAGCAACTTCTTTCTAGATATGTCTCCTGAGGCAAGAGAAACAAAAGCAAAAATAAACTATTGGGACTTCATCAAAATAAAAACTTCTACACAACAAAGGCAACAATCAATAAAGCTGAAAGACAACCTACAGAATGGGAGAAAATGTTTGCAAATGACGTGTCTGATAAAGGGCTAGTATCCAAAATATTTTTTTAAAAAGTACACAACTCAACACCTAAGAAACAATAATCCAATTAAAAAATGGGCAGAAGACATGAATAGATATCTCTCCAAAGACATACAGATGACCAAAAGACACATGAAAAGATGCTCAACATCACTGATCATCCCACACCTGTCGGAATGGCTAAAATCAACAACACAAGAACAACAGGGATGTGGAGAAAGGGAAACCCTCTCACGTTGTTGACGGGAATGCAAACTGGTGCAGCTGCTGGGAAAAGCAGTGTGGAGGTTCCACAGAAAGTTAAAAATAGAGCCACCCGACGACCCAGCGTTTGTACCGCTGGGTATTTAGTCAAATACAAAAGTACTAATTCAAAGGGATACATGTATCCTGATGGTTATAGCAACATTATCTGCAACAGCCAAATTATGGCAACAGCCCAAGTGTCCATCAATTGATGAATGGATGAAGAGGATGTGGTATTCATATATATATGTACGCACACATGCATATATACGTATACGTATGTAATTTAATATTCCGTTGTGTGTGTGCATTTATATATATACAATGGAACGTTACCCAGCCATAAAAAAGAATGAAATCTTGACATTTGCAATGACACAAAGAGAGCCAGAGAGTATTATGTTAAGCAAAATAAATCCATCAGAGAAAGACAAATACTATATGATTTCACTAATATTGGAATTTAAGAAACGAAGCAAATGCACAAGGGACGAACAAAGGGAGAGAGAGGCAAACCAAGAGACAGACGCTCAGTCATGAAGGACGAACCGACGGTTAGCAGAAGGAAGGGGCGTGGGGGTTGTGTTAGGTGGCTGGCAGGGATTGAGCGTGCACTTGCCGTGATGAGCACAGGGCCACATGAGGAAGTGGTGAGTCACTATGTACACCTGAAATGAAGATCGCACTGTGTGTTACTAACTGAAATTTAAATACAAACTTTTTAAAAATTGACCTTTTTTTTTTTTGGTGTGTGGTTTTTTGTTTTTGTTCTTTGGAGTTTTTTGTTTGTTTTTGTGTTTGCCTTGAATACAAAAATGGCACTCACAAGTTTAGAAGCCCTTTCTCCCACTCCAGTGGAAATCCTACAGAACAATGACTGAGGAGTTCCAAAGAATTCCTCTTTCCTCTTTGGTTACACAAAGAGCTCAGACACAAAGCAGCAGGGCACAGAGAAGACTGTGTTTTACTTCAGTTCCTTCTCCTGCCTGTGTGATGCTCCTTCTCCTCAGGGAAGAGGTGTTTGATGACAGTCTGCTAGAGACATCCCTCAGTCTGGATGGCACTCCCTATTTCTCCTGATTCCCAACCTCTCCCTTCCTGACTCCAAGCCAGTTTCAAAGAGTCTGTTTGGAATTTACTGGTTTTGAGTCAGCAAGGGAAAAGGCAGTCATCATGGAGGCCTAGAAATGATTGTGGAATGTCCCTCTCCAAGACTGAAAAAACTGAAGTCTGGGCTGTTTCCCATATGACCTGCTGTCTCTGTCACTGGGAACCTACCTCAGGCCCTACCTCTCAGGAGACAATGTGCCTCTTTCCCGTCTCACCCCAACATCAAATAAATGGCTAGTGTTCAGATGGTATTGCATTTCCTACAAATATACGCTGTTGACAGGAGATGCATAAAACACAAGGATATTTTGAAGAGAATATAAATCAGACGAGTATTAGACCAAAGAAATGTGGCTTTTCCATATTAGTAAGAGATAACATAGATGTTAAGGCAAAGAGCACCATTGGGATAAGAAGGGCTACCACATAAAGGTAAACAGAACAACGCAACATGAAGCATCACAATTTTAAATAACACTTAACAACATGTAATGATGTAGCCTTAAAACTTGCAGTATATAAAATGACAGAACTATAAAAAGAAATGTAAAAATCTACAATCACAATTGGAAATTTTAACACACTTCTCTCAGTAAATGATACAGAAGATTAAAAACCAGAAAGCTTATTGGAAGAGTTGAACAAGACAGCTACCATACTTGATCTTTATGAATACTGATAATATAATTTGTAAATAGCAAAGAACTCAATATATAGACTACCTTTTTAACAGAAATTGATTACATTGATTAAACAATATCATTAACCAAAGAAATATGATGGGGAAATATCATGGACCATGTATGAAAGTCATAGACATCAGAGGTGTTCCAGAAGTATAGGTCCAGGAAAGCCAGGAGACACTTTAGGTAAAACCACCGACTGATTCTTACTGATTCTGATAAAATTTTCTCTGCTAAGAGACAGTTGGTTCTAGGAGCAAGCCCAAAACAGGAAATATTCTCTTATCCTGTCTCCAGATGGAGCCTCACCAATCTCAGTGATGTTTATTGTTGTAAGTGATTTCTACATTTCGTTCTAAGTTTGAGTCAGACAGCTACATGAGGATAATTTTTAAATGTCGTTTTTACATGACTCTGATGTATTTTCACCGCCTGAGTGGCATGGCCCCAAAATAAGCAAGGTGCCAGCTTCTGGTAGCTAGCTGGGTACACCAGAGGGACATGCCAGCTCTCAAGTTTCTTCCAGTTTCCAAGCCTTTTATGGCAAAATGCAACTCAGAAAAGAAAAAGAAACCAACATATTTTGCTGACTGGGCAGCCCTAGCACATGGATTTCAGGACAAAGCCATCAGTGTCGATGAATTTCCCTAATTATGCTTTAGACCCTGACACACCATTTTGAGAGTGGCCCCACATCGTGCTGGCCAGTTTGAACTCTAAAAATTGTCCAATTGCTAAAGCAAACATGCTCCAGGTTTTCCAAGGAAAATAATCTATTTTCCGATTTCCTGTGCTCCATCAGGGTGCAAAACATAAAATAAGCCAAAATTCCTCCACAGTGGGCTTGCAGTCTTAAGAAGACCATTATTTTCTACACAGAAAGTCAAATATTTTTTCCAGAACCAATTTTCTTGCTGACCACATTGAGTATTGAGAAATCAGGGAGAGCCTTCTTGGGAAAGACTGAACCAAAGGAGGAATTTGGCTTTAGAAAACAGGAAGTGGGTTTCTATTGCTGTGCGTGGCCAAGAGAGAATATGACTTCTAGACCGCATTGTCAAAGGTGTGTGAATTGTCTCTAAAGACAGTCAGTACTCCTGAGTCTGACCTAAACCAAGGCAAGTTTTACCCATTACTCCTCCTTTAAGGACAAAGCTCTAGGATAATCCTGACGGACTTTACTGCATCTTCTCTCTTTTCAAGGAAAAGGAGATCAAGTTGGGAAAGATCGGTTCAACACTTCTAAGAAGTCTTTAGTACAAACATATTTCATCCATTAGGGTAATGTTTTCCTCAGGCTTGTCCAGGAATAAATCCCAACCTTCTCCCCTTCAGATCCCAAAGACACAGCTGATTTGTTTTCAGTTGGGGCAATGAAATGTTGAAATGGGAAACACATGTCCATTTGGTCTGGAGAGGACAGGCTAGGAAGCGTCTTGTTTATGAGGCCCCCACTCAGCAATAATCTGACGGCCCAGAAGACCGAACAAGCAACCAGCAATTAACTCCTAAATAATAGCTCTTCCTGGGAAGACAGTGGATTTTAAGTCTGTGTAGAACCCTCATTATCTAATATGAGGCTTAAAAGGCTCCTTATTTAAAAACAGGAAGTGCTTTTAGAAACCTTGCTTAATTGTTGCCCTTCTCTTTCTTAGAACACAAATAATTGGACTAAGAGCCCCACCCGGACGCTTGTGACCCTGGATCCCTGCCCGTCACAGGTAGTGCGCCACTAAAATCTCCACGAAAGTTCTCCCATTGTGTTGTTTACCTTTATAGTTTTTCTAAATGCATCCCAAAGAAAATCGGCTGAGAAGTCGGAAAAATGGAAAGAAAAGTATTATCTCCCGAGAGAATTAAGCTCAGTAAGCCACGCAGAGAAGTCGCTGAGTCAAATAAATCTCAGGAAATGGGGACCTGTGGGTGGGGCGTGTAACGGCAGCATCCTCCGTACCAGGACGGGAGCGCACAGGAGGGGTCACCGTCCGATCAGCCTTGTTTGTGTCCCCTGCCCCGGGACCAGTGTGTTTGTGGCCCCGTGTGCTGCCGACAAAGACTCACTCCTGGAAACAGTACAAATACAGGAAGTTTAATCATATGGAATATTTTATGTAAATTCTACAAGTAGTGTTTCCAGAAACAACAAGCTGGGAGGCGAAATGGTGAAATAGGTCCTTCCGCTGATAATTCCGACACACGATTCTGTGTACTGCTGCGGTCCTTCTTAGAAGCGCCAAATGTCACATTACTTAAATAATTCCCAGAGTGCTTTCTGGTGTTTCCTACTGTTTGACTATTTGCTATAGACCATGGTTCTTTCTGGTACCGCTAAACTTAGTGTCTCTTATTTATTAACAATGAACATTGATAAATTAATAATCAATAATGAATACATTTATTAAACAAACACTTTTAAGAGATCCACGATGAGTAAAGAGTGTAAAGAATGTTGGAAAGATTTTAAGAATAACTTATGACTATCAGAATTCCCAGGAATTCTGATTTCTTGTTCCCAAATCCCTAAGATTAATACCTGTTGGGAAGGTAGACCACTGGCTGTGGATAAATTTAGAAAGAAATCGTATCTAGAATGGAAACCCGGGGCTCTGGTGTTCAATGCCCTAGCAAAGAATGGTGAAAATGTTATGAATTTGGGAACTGGAAAAGTTGAATATAAGCCTTCCTGCAGAAACCTGCCCTGCAGGCAGTCCCAGGGCAGGCCACTTGGCAAAAGAGTTTAAACTAATACTTTACTGGAATGTCGATAAGATCATATAAAATTAGGAATTCCACTTTGTGCTTTTAAAAGAACTTTAGATAAATAAAGGGTGTAAATTTGGGCAATTGTCTGTAGTGATCTTTGCTAAAATTTTGCACGCACATGCATAAAGCTGGGAAAGGCAAAAATGGGTGGAAAGCTGACTGGAAATTGGTAGAAACAGCTTTGTGTCTAGCTCCAAGTTCTCTGGCCCTAGTAAGGCGTCTTCTCCTTCTGCAAAATAGGGTCAGGAAAGGGTGTGGTGAACGGCTGCTGACTGGACTGTGAGATCCTGGTGATTCCTGGAGACTGCCTCCAAGCAGGCTCCAGGAAATCTTGTACCAGATGAGCAGGAAAGCACAAAAAAAGGGATCAGCCAAAATAGAAAATCAAAGGTCAGACGTGGCCCAAAGATGCTACCCAAATAGTAGGGGCGTTAGGACAACGTGACCATCTAGCGTTTCCACTGCTTCCAAACTTCTGTCACGTGAAGACCATTTTATGCTTTCTACAGCTGCATACCATCCCTGCTCTTATTTACTTAATATTTTTCTTTAATTCGATCCATTTTTTAACTTAGCCTTGTCCCAAACAATAATAAACATGAAGTTATTGATTGATGTGCAAACTGTATTTCCCTAAAGCGTACTTGCGTAACTATTACATGCATCGTAACACGCGGGTACACAACCACCACACTACACAAGTGTCCATCGGCACACTGCCTACACACAGCTTGTCTGGGGCGCCTGAGTGGCTCAGTGGTTAAGCCTCTGCCTTCAGCTCAGGTCATGATCCCAGGGTCCTGGGATCGAGTCCCGCATCGGGCTCTCTGCTCAGCAGGGACCCTGCTTCCCCCTCTCTCTCTGCCTGCCTCTCTGCCTACTTGTGATCTCTGCCTGTCAAATAAATAAATAAAATCTTTAAAAATAAAATAAAATCAACTTGTCTACCACTGAGCCATACTTTGGGAAAGAGTCATAAAGACGACTTTGCCCAGTTGACAGAATGAAACCTGGAGGAAAGCACTTATTTTCGAGGAGTGAAGGGAACCCCTCTGGGCTGACACACAGGCCATGCTCAGAAGGGCCCACGCTTGGCTTCATGCTCTGCTCTCACCTTGGAATTATTAATTTTTAAACAAGGAGCCTCATATTTTTGTTTTGCACCGGGTACCGCAAATCATAGAGCTGGTTCCAAAGGGACAGAGGAATATGAAAGGGCGGGCGTCAGAGCATGGCTCAGTTGTGACCCTGAAATTCGCTTTTCATCAACAATTTTTTGCAATGAATCACTAAGTAGTTACTAGAAAAACCACCACCCTAAAACTATGCAAGACAGGGGCACCTGGGTGGCTCAGTGGGTTAAAGCCTCTGCCTTTGGCTCAGGTCATGATCCCAAGGTCCTGAGATGGAGCCCCACATCGGGCTCTCTGCTCAGCAGGGAGCCTGCTTCCCTCTCTCTGTCTCTGCCTGCCTCTCTGCCTCCTTGTGATCTCTGTCTGTCGAATAAATAAATAAAATCTTAAAAAAAAAAAAACTATGCAAGACATCCATGGATGACAAAAACGAAATGCTACAAACGGGGGGGTTTTGGAGGGGAGGGGTGGGGGATGGGTGTGGCTGGTAGAGGGGACTCAGGAGGGCACGTATGGCGCAAAGCGCTGGTGTTATACCTGAAAAAAGAATCATGGAACACTACATCCAAAATGAATGATGTACTGCATGGTGGCTAACATAACATAATAAAAAAAAGAAAAAAAAATTAAAAAGATGCTAGATATTAATTATCTTGCATTAGAGCTTATAGTCAGGTAGGGGGTCAAGATGAAATTCAGCAAACAATTTGATAATCTAGCTTAAGAGCTAAACTCTATTTTGTGGATGATAATTACAATGGTGTTTTAGAAAAGAAAGCCATCTCTGAGGAGGTCATCATGGAGAAGATGCAAAAGGGAAAGGTCTGAGCCATTCGACGTGGCACAAATCCAGTTTTAGAAGTGTCTGTGTCGACCCTCTCATAGAAAACCCTTCACAGTCTGGACTCAGGCTTTCTTTCCGGTTTCTTCTCCGACCAGTTTCCCCAAAGACAGACTCGTCTCTAAAATTTATAAAGCCCAGGTCAAGGGCATCCGTGGCGGCTCACACCGCGTGCATCTGGATGTTCGGAAGTTATCAGGCAAGGTAACGCTCTGTGTAATAATGCACGACACTGGTATCCGACCTTCACCAGGATCTGCCGCTGGCTTCCAAATTACATTCCCGGGACCCTTGGAGTCCCACTCGGAAGTGGGGTGGGGTGGGGAGAGCTGGCTCCCAGCCCCAGCGGCAGCCTTCTGTTATGCATCCGGCCCCATCGCAGCGCAGTGACCTCAGCGGGCCACGCCTGTCCACGCACTCCCCAGTAGCTGCCTTCCGGCCTCATCTCCGCATAGGGCTGCTTGCCACGATGGCATGCTTTGCCTTTGGAAGGGGAGATTTTGGGGAGAGGAACTTGCAAGCTCTCCACTAGGTTGGGGGGCCATTTGGACAGGGGATTTTGGATCCGAAGAAAGCAGATCGTGGTCTGCGAAAGACAAAGGTAGGGTGGCGGGCAGGGGGTGAGTGTGGGCTCTGGGTGAGCGTGTCCTCTCGCCCACGCGCTCCTTGGTTCACGGAAGGTGGACAGCTGGGGGCCGACTGCAGCCTGGTCCTCGGATGCACCTGACCTCGAGAAGGTACAGCCAATGTACCGCATGTTCTAGCCCCCTCCTGAGGGGTCCTTTTCCCTAAAAAGCATTTTTAAGTATCTCTTTGTCTCTACATACGTCACTCTGCCTTTCTTTTTCAGCTGGAGCTCCTATGTCTGCTCTGCTGAGGTACAATAAGACCTTGTTCAAACGCCGTCTCATCTTGAAGTGCTGCCAACTTTCAGGCAGAGATAGCTCGTTTCCACTTTGCTTCCCCTTGGCATTTTGTTTATGTCTCTGGGACAGATTTTATTACCTCGCATTCTAATTACTGTCTTTCCCTGTTGGACCGGAAGTGCTTTGTACGTGTTTGGTTCCTTGTACAAAAACAGTGACTGGTGATGCAGAGTCTTCCCTCTTAGAAAGGTATTTACTGAGGGAATGAATGAATGAGACGCTCCTGTGGGCCCAAGTGTGCCACGTTACCCAAGGGCATCGCCGGTCTCTATGAGTCTGTGTGAGTCTACGGGGCACCAACCTGCTGAAAACTGGAAACAGGCATCCAAACATTTGGTGCCACGTGGATGAGTCCTCAGATGATTGACTGAACTTTTCAGTTGTCATCGGAATGATTGGCGTCGGGCGTGCACGGCCTTGGGTTACCCGTCCTTGTACTCCCAGCACACTGTGATCTCCAAGTTACTCTTGCAGACTCGTGCGCTCGGCCGCCTGGTAATGGGATGCAGCCTTCCTCACCACACGCTGCCTTTGCGAAAGCTGACAAGTTCAGTGCCAAAGGTGACTCCAGTCCATCAGTCCTCCTTGTCATTAGCAAGTAGCATTTATTAGGCACCCACATGTGCAAAACACATTTCCAAATGAAAGACATCATGACAAACATTAGCTGATGAGATTTTTTAAGCCACGGAATCAACTTTCCTGCCGCCTAGCAAGCTATTTTACAAGAGTTCCGCCACAAGGGATTTGAAAGCATGTGCTACATTTTGATTATTGAAATCTCCCTCACTTCATCGAAGTCCTCTGTTTCCCCAATTGCCTGCCTCTTGTTATGCCTTTTATCCCAAACTCCGTTCACTGAGCGTGCTTGTTTGTTAGCGTGTCTGCCCCGCAGGGCTCGCTGGGATCGAGTGGGAACACGGCACACGGAGAACCAGCAGCCCCCGCTCCCGCTTGCCTGTGTCACTGGTGATTGGAAGGAAATCACTGACCTTCAATGCCTGTTACAGAGCTGCTGGGAGAATGAACGAGGTAATGCCCGAGGAAAAACACTTCGAAAACTCTTCAGGAATACAAAAGCAGTAGGGTTGTGTTGTTACCTGCTGTTATCTACACCTTTCCATGTGACCTGGGGTGTTGGTTCTCTTCTGAAACAATCCGAGATGGTGTCTGAGCCATTGTGCTCTCGGGTGTCCAAATGTGACAACAGAATAATGTAGTCAGTAAGAGCTGAATGGTGATTGTGAGGGTAGAAAACAGGATACCCTTAATCTCCGGACATAGACTGAGGGCTGCTGGGGGTCGGGGGCACGGATAGGGTGTCTGGGTGATGGACACTGGGGAGGGTATGGGCTGTGGTGAGCGCTGTGAATTGTGTGAAACTGATGATTCACAGACCTGCACCCTGAAACCAGTAATACTTTTTATGTTAGTAAAAAAAATCAATAGTCTATTTAAAAAAAAAGATGGGAAGTTAGAGACTCAACATTTTCCATAGGTTTCCGAGGAGATTCAGGACTTCTAATGAAGATTCCAAAGCTCAGTGCACTACGCTCCTTCCAGATTCCAGCCGTCTGCACTGTCCTCCCCCAGCCATAGCTTTCCCTTAGGGGTTTTTGAACATGAGACCCAATTTTTCATGTGCTTTTATGTGGCTTTCATGATGGAAAAGCTGCAGAGCATCAAAGAACCAGCTTAAGCCGGTGCATCCGAGTGGTCTATCCCACACGGGGGCCATGGGGTCGCTCGGAAGGAGCAGGCCAAGCGCCGCTCTCCCGTGTGGCCAGGCAGCAAACACAGGGTGGCTCTTCTTTGACGCAGTGACATGGGTACACGTGCCCTACTGACGTTTTCTGGACACACGTATTTGGCCAGCTGGTTTCCTCACCTTCCGGAGAAGTCCGACAACACAGACGTTTGTGAAGTCCTACGTCAGGGGAAAGCTATAAGCACCTAGAAGAGAATGGACCCGTAAGATGCAGAAAAGATCCTTCTTAGATGAGAACTGGTCAGAGGAAGGCCCGGGCGCTGAAAGACGCGGCTCTTTTAATCGCACAACAATACCACACGGTGGCTCCAGAAAGAACTGCACAAGAGGGCAAAGTGTCTAAAACCAGTTTCCATCTCACAGTACCTTGCTCTGAGGCGTTGGAAGAATTTCACAAAAACAAGTGCCGTTAAAAGTAGAAACTGTGCTGAATATTTGAAACAGCTTCTCAAATATTGCAAAGAAATATTTTAAACTTATATTTTATCGGACCTTCTCTGATGGTCCCCAAGCGGATGGGGGCCTCGCAGCCCCCAGTGTGTCTGGTAATTGCCCACTCGACCTGCCTTGCTGTCCCAGTAGGTGGCAAATCCCGAGGGACAGGCTAATGTGCTGGAAAGGTCTGTGAGCCAGCGGCCTTTTCGCGGGTTTAGCTGATGACCTTAGGAAAATCACGTACGCATTTGACTCAGTTTCCCAACCAGAAAAGTGGGGATCAAAATGAGTACTTCAGAGTGCCATTGCCAGGAAGTTACGGTCAAGGGCGAACAGTGTCTGCTGTAAGCAGGTTCCTAATCCACGGTTGTTGAATGAAGAGAAGATGTGTCTGCAGAACACTTGCGTGCACTTTTCAATCTGAAGTCTGGGACTGCAGGGTGTTTTCAAAAATGCAATTTAAAGAGAGCTAGTAGGATAAAATTCCTTCTTTTTATACCCTTTGTCCTGTCTTTTGCTTTTCTCTCTCAACACCTCTTCAGGAAGACTCTCCTTCTACTGGGCCTGCATAACTCTTCTAACTTGTGCTTTGTGCTTTCCTCTTGCTACACATACAAATATGCTCATTGATTCATGACTTAAAAACATTCTTTTGGGGCGCCTGGGTGGCTCAGTGGGTTAAAGCCTCTGCCTTCAGCTCAGGTCATGGTCCCGGGGCCCTGGGATCAAGACCCACATCAGGCTCTCTGCTCAGCGGGGAGCCTGCTTCCCCCTCTCTCTCTGCCAGCCTCTCTGCCTATTTGTGATCTCTGTCTGTCAAATAAATAAATAAAATAAAAAGTTCTCTTGATCTGCAACTCCATCAAACTGATCTTTCACCTTTCTCCATTTTACTATCAAAATTCTCAGATTAACTTTCTTCTTCCATCTCTTTACTGTGAAAACATACTACAAACTTCAAAACTGCTTTATTACTCACTATACAACATAAAATATACTTCTGAATATCTCCAATGACTTTGTAATCACTAGGTTTCATGGACTTTCAAAATCTTATTATTAGATATTTTTTAACCTTGGTAGGAATAAAGATTTTATGTTCTAGATCCAGAGTCACAGCTTATGAGTTTTAAGATATCAAATGAGTCCACTAAAGGTCTTTAGACCCAAATTTCTAATACATATATATTTTCCAACTTGTGAAAATACAGTGAAACAGGGGTATATGAACATCCTTTGAAAATGGTAAAGTGTTGTACTCATATTAAGAATTATTCATGAATTATTTACAATAATTAGTAATTATTCTCAAGAAAAAGATCTGGAAAGAACAAAAATACATGGAGGTTGAATAATATGGTACAAGACAGTTAATGAATCAACCAAGAAATCAAAGATGAAATCAAAGCATACATGAAGACAAATGAAAATAAGACACAATGGTCCAAAATCTTGGGGATGAAGCAAAATCTGGTCTAGGAGGGGAGTTTAGAGCAATAAATGCCTACCTCAGGAAACAAGAAACCGCCCCCCCCCAAAAAACCCCCCCAAAACAAACCTTATACCTAAAAGAGCCAGACACAGAGTATACTCAAATGAACAAAATCAGAAATGAAAGAGAATAACTCACACTACAGAAATACAAAGGATTATAAGAGAATATTATGAAAAAGTCTATGTCAACAAATTAGATAACCTGTAAGGAATGGATAAATTCCTAGAAATATATAAACTTCAAAACTGAGTCAGGAAGAAATAGAAAATTTGAACACACCAATTACCAGCAATGAAAATGAATAAAAAAAGTACCAACAAACAAAAGTCCAGGACCAGTCAGCTTCACAGGTGAATTCTATCAAACATTTAAAGAAGTTAATACCTATTCTACTCAAACTATTCCAAAAAAATAGAAGAGGAGGGAAAGCTTCCAAACTCATTCTGTGAAGCCAACATTGCCCTGAACAATACTTGATAAAGTTTACTGATAATGATCAATAGAAAGAGAACTATAGGCCAATATCTCTGATGAACAGAGATGCAAAAATCCTCAACAAAATATTAGCAAACCAAATCTATCAATACATTAAAAATCATTCACTATGATCAAGTGGGATTCATTCCAATGGATACAAGAGTGGTTAAATATTTGCAAATCAATCAGCATGATACGTGACATCAATAAGGAAAACAATAAGAACCATCTGATCATCTCAATAGATGCACAAAAAGCATTTGGCAAAGTGCAATATCCATTTGTGATAAGAGCCCTCAACAAAGTAAGTTTAAAGGGAACATAACTCTACATAATAAAGGTCATTTATGAAAAACCCACAGCGAACATCATATCCCACAGGGAAAAACTGAGAGCTTTTCCCCTAAGGACAAGAACAAGACCAGGATGTACATTCTGACCACTTTTATTCATCATAGTTCTGAAAATCCTAGCCACAGCTATCAGACAACAAAAAGTAATAAAATTCACCCAGATTGGTAAGGAAAAAGTAAAACTTTCACTATTTGCAGATGACATGATATTATATATAGAAAACTCTCAAGACTCCACCAAAAGACCACTAGGACTGATAAATTATTCATTAAGGTTGCAGGATACAAAATCAAAACACAAAAATCCATTGCATTTCTATACAACAATAATGAAGCAGCAGAAAGAGAAATGAAGAAAACAATCCCACTTCCAATTCCACCAAATATAAAATAAGTTTACCTAGGAGTAAACTTAACCAAGGAGATGAAAGACCTGTACTCTGAAAAATATAAAACATTAATGAAAGAAATTGAAGACAACACAGATAAATGGAAAGATATACCATGCTCATGGATTGGAAGAATCAATATTGTTAAAAAGTTCATACTACCCAAAGAATTTACAGATTTAATGCAATCCCTATCAAATCACCAACAAATTTCTTCACAGAACTAGAACAAAAACATTAACATGTGTACAGAAACACAAAAGAACCTCAGAAGCCAAAGCAATCTTGAAAGAAGAACAAAACTGGAGGGGCACCTGTGTTGTTCAGTCAGTTGAACATCTGACTCTTGATTTCAGCTCAGGTCATGATCTCAGTAGCCCACCTCAGACTCCATGCTTCTTTCCATCTGTCTCCCTCTCCCTGTACCCCTCCCCTTGGTTCATGCATGCTTTCTCTCTAAAAGAAATAAATGAATCTTAAAAGAAAGAAAGAAAAAGAAAGAAAGAAAGAAAGGAAGGAAGGACAAGGCTGGAGGAATCACACTCCTAGATACAGGATATACCTCAAAGCTATAATAATCAGAACAGTATGGCACTGGCACAAGCTAGATGCACAGATCAATAGAACAGAATACAGAGCCCAGAAATAAACCTATCATTACATGGTCAATTAATCTTTAGCAAAAGTGGCAAGAATATGCAATGAGAGAAAGACAGCTGCTTTAACAAATGGTATTGTGAAAACTGGACAGCTACATACAAAAGAATGAAACTGGACCATTTTCTTACACTATACACAAAAGTAAACTCAAAATGGATTAAAGATCTAAATGTGATACCTGAAACCATAAGAATCCTAGAATAAAGCACAGGCAGTTATTTCTCTGACATCAGCTATAGCAACATTTTTCTAGATATGTCTCCTGAGGCAAGGGAAATAAAAGGAAAAACAAACTTTTAGGACTACATCAAAATAAAAAATAAGGAAACAATCAACAAAACTAAAGGCAACCTACTGAATGGAAGTGTCCATCAATAGATGAATGGATAAAAATATGGTGTATGTATACACACACACAAGGGAATATTACTCACCCATAAAAAAGAATAAAATCTTACCATTTGCAACAACATGGATGGATTGAGGGGGGTGTTATAAGGCTAAGTGAAATAAGTCCATCAGTGAAAGACAAATATTGTATGATATCACTCAAAGGTAAAAAGAGTCAAACTAAAAAACAGACTCTTAACTATAGAGAACAAACTGATGGTTACCAGAGGGGAAGTGGGTGGGGGATGGGTGAAATAGCTGAAGGGGATTAAGCTCCCTTATCATGGTGAGCCCTGGGTGCTGAATGGAAGTGTTGAATCACTATATTGTATACCTGAAACTAATGTAACACCGTTAACTATACTGGAATTAAAATGAAATTTAAGAAGAAATTATTATTCCTATTACTATTATCAGGAACACAAGATTAATTAGAAAAGAGAACCTGCTCTAGGATACACTATCGTCTACTGGTGAAGAAAGATCTTGTGAGATGATTTAGAAGCAGGCAAATGGTGCCCAAAGAGCCAGTCTAAAAGTTTTTGGAAACCTAGGATGTAGCAGAAGTGTGACTTTTTATGGGGCATTGGCATGTTTAAGAAAAAGAAAGCATTTTCTGATTTACTAAATAGAAAATTAATTGAAGAGAAACATTCGTAGCTTATTATAGTTTAACCCAAGGGACTTGACCCCAACGTAAGGCCCTCTGAAAGAGAGTTTTTACCCTCTTCTACTTTTATTTTGCAGCTGTCACGGCTATTTGTCACCCAGCTAGAATGGAATCCCTAAGGTTAGAGATTAGCTGGTCACTGAGAAGAGAGGAGGATCTTGCGGTCTGGAAAGCTGCATAATGCTGAGGCTTGGGGAACCCACCCATCCTCCACACAGCTCTGATGGCTATGAGTACACATGCGTGCGGCTGGATCGCAGCCTGGGAAATGAGTGCCTGTGCCCGCACACTTGGAGACAGGGATACTGGTACTTCTTCATAACTACTACGGGTACACAGAAATCAAGGCCTGTCTGCGAGATTGGAAGGGTGGGTCATAGCTTGTGGAAATATTTTAGAATTTAAGAGAGAAAATGGTATTTGGTTACAATAAAAAACATAGTTACGTATTAAAAATATGCCATTTATGTATTTATAGACTGTGTTTATATATTAGCAATGCGTGCTAATTAAAGTGGACTGCTGAAGCATTGATACTCAACCACGTCCAAACTTAATTTCTGTTATCATCGGATTTTGAAAATAATCTGCTAAAAATAGTTTCTTATTCTCAGTAGTCATCTCCTTCGCCCTTGAGTCAAATTATTCAGATGTTTATTGTGTCTTCTCACAGTGGCCAATTTTATTTGGAAGAGCAGCTCTACTTTCTACAGAAAGATGAAGGAGATATGATCAAAAGGGCACTGGAGAGAGCAGGATGTCCAAGTTTCCATCCTGATGCTTGCCATGTCAGGGCTATTTTTGAACTGGATTAAATTGTCCTCCCCCTGGACTTTAGCATTCTCATTATTGAATGAGGACTGCTCAACCTCTAGGTTCCTGCCAGCTCTGTGATGCTCTGAGAAGAGTTTACTTTCCCTCTCGCCCTTGTTCTTCTACTCCCATTGCTTTGATTCTTTCAGATAAGAATTTTGCCAACCTTGTTCATTAACTTGTTCTTTTTTCCTGTATATTTACGAAGCTCAGCTTTTTGGGGAGTAAAATTCATACAGGATGTCCCCCTCTGCCCATGTTACTGAAGCGAGTAGACACACAAACCTGCAGTCTGGGGGAGAATTCTGGGCTGAAGATATAAATATGGGAGTCATTGGCCTACAGATTAGATTTGAAGTCATGCGGCTGGGTGAGATCACCAAATAAGTCACCAAAAAATAAATGAGTGTAGTTAAAGAAAAAGAGACAAAGGACTGAATGCTGGAGCTCTGCAACACTGAGTAAGGGAGACCAGGAGAAACCAACAAAAAGAAGTTGAAAGGAGCAATACAGGAGAAAATACAGGAAAGTTAATGTTGTGAAAGATGGATAAAGAAAATATATCAAGGAGAAGTGATCGACAGTGTTGAATATTGTTGATGGTGTAAGGAAGATGAAGCCTGAGAATTGACCACTGAGCTTAGCCATGGGGAAGCCATTCGTGACCTTGTTTTCAATAGGGAGGAGGTAATTAAAATGAGTTTCAGACCTGAGAGAAATCGGAAGCACCAAGTATAGACAAGACAGTGCTGCAGAGGGAAGCAAAGGAATGGTGCCGGTGTTGAAAGATGAAGCAGTATCTTTCTTTTTGGTCTTCAGATGGAAGAAACAATGAGGTATTTGTATGCTGATTGGAACTGTCCTGTACAGAGGGGAAAATTGATGTTGTGGGAGAGGGGAGAACTTCTTAATGTCCTTAGGCAGGTGAGAGGGGATGGAATCTGTTCTGTGCACGTAGATAGCTTGGCTTATGTGGGAGCAAGGAGAGAGTTTATGTTTAGTAACAGGAGGAAGGAAGAGTATGTGCCTGCATATGCTGATGGGTAATCTGATGGGATGACGGGAGTCTAAAACTTCTATTTATTTCAGTTTTCTCAATAAAGCAGGATACAAGGTCATCAGCTGCGAACGGGGATGAGGGAGGAGGTGTTGGACATCTGACAAGAGAAGAGAAGGTGTGTTAGATAGTCATCTACAACAGTAATCCAGTAAATGGACTAGCCCATAATTTGGCTTATGGGCTGTGGCTTTGACACAGTGAGAAGGCAAGGTTATTAAGAATGTGTATAATGGGGAGATTCTAATGATTCGCTATAAATTTATGCTATGTGAGGGAAGGGAAGAGACATCGAAGGAATGACATCCAGTGAGAAAAGGGTCGGGTTATTCATTGTAGTGAGCTTGAAAGATGACTGAGGCTGGACTGACAATGAGAGTGAGTGGAAAATAGGATAAGAATGACAAAAGTATGCAGATGTTGCACTTATTTGTAGTGACAAAGTCAGAGAATGACCATGGGAGGATGTGGCTGAGGTCAGGGAGGACAATGTCATTAGAGAAGAGAAGTCAAGGACATGGGAGGTCACTTCCATTTACCAGATGTGTGAACTTAGAGAAGGGGAGGGTTGGAATAACATGCATAGTAGGCCCTCAATAAGTTGACCTTAGTCTTTCTGAGCCTTTATTATCATCTATAAAATGAAGATATTAACGTCTTCCTGTCTACAATTTTGAAGATCGAATGGAACAATGTATTAGAAAGCATCTCGTAAATAATGCACCAGTGCACAAATATAAAGATTTTATTGCATTTGTTTTTGTTCGTGGTGTGGGATAGGAATCCTGTGAAGAGCTGAAGATTTCAGATTTTAAAGGTTTAACAATATAGGATCCTAAATGAGAAAGTGGCATAATCAAACACAATCAGTGAGATTACCTAATTCACATTGAGTGGAGATAAATTTGTAATTATTTAATAATTATCTCTCTCCTCTTGGTTTTCCAGTAACATACACACTGTCCCCAAACATACAAACTGGATCATCTTAGTTCCCTCATGCTAGTATTCCCATTGTTCACGTGGTAACATCTACATTCCTGGGTGTGTTATCCAGGAACCAAGAGCAGAGGTCATTTTGCCTTTCTACCTCCCTATCTTGCTCCTATCCCCTTCTGTGATTTCAGAGTATCACATGTCCTTCCACTCGTCTGTGCCTTTGTCCATGCTCTTTTCTCTATAACCTATAGTGTTAGTCCTCACGTTGGATTCTATTGACATTATTTGATTCCCTATGCTACCACTCAATAAGGCTTTTTATAAAAGTTTATCTCTCTGTAGTGCTTTTATTATGTCTTTGTCCTTGAATATATTCTTGATTGTAATTATTAATTAAACAATTAGTAACTGTTTATACATAAATATATACAATTATAATTTGATTTATTATAATTAATTATAATTAATTTGTTAATAATTAATATATTATAATTATAATATAATCAGTGTTATATGTAAATACTATATAATTAATTATAAATATATAAACACTTAATAATTGTTTAGATACATGATTAACATACATCCATGTGTGTTCCATTGGACTGTAAGCTCCTTTAGGGCAGGAATCAGCTCTTACTTATCTTAGTAGAAATGAACAATGGATTCCAACTTCATATGCATCCATTATTTGTGCTCGAGATATATCTGTTGCCTGAATAAATGGATAGAAGACTGATTGAAAGCCATTTATGTACTAAGCACCATGCTGAACGCTGTGCTAAGTATTTTTTTAAAGCCAATAAGTATATGCTCAGTAAAACTTGATTTGTTTCCATGTCCCTCCTGAATTGGAAACTGCTGGCAGAGTGAGAGCAAATGAAGTCTGCATGTCAGCTGTAAAAGGCGGCAGCCGGAGAGTCATGGAAAGAGGACTAAACTGCGACCAGAAGCTCTGATTTCCAGGACTAGCTCATACGCTAGCTTTGTGACTTGCCACCTTGAAACATCCCCGAGCATCAACGTCCTCCTCTGTAAAATGAGGTATCTGGATTATGTGATTTCCAAAGTCCTTTCCAATGTTAACACTTCATGATTCTAAAATGCTCTGAAATCATCAGCATTGCTGTCAAACCCCAAATCAAATTTTGCCAAGGAGAACCACTTGCAAATTTCTGGATGGCCAATAACCTCGACTGGACAATGTAACTGTTCACAAGAGAGAAAAACAAATTATAATCCTTTTTTCCATAGTCTCAGGCAAGATGATTGGTTCTGCAAATTATGCACTGTTGTGAGCTCAAAGTCCCAACAAGCACTATGCCTCAGCTCTGGCTTAGGGGGCGTAAATAAAAGTATCTTCGATCTCGATGGAAAACGTGTGTCCCAGATCTGCTTCAGAAGGCATGAATAAATGCACATCTTCTTCAATCTAGATGGAAAATATGACGTGCTTCAGGTTAGGCTCCAACCAATGTGCAGAGAATCACTTCTGGAACCACGAAAACTGGAAAGAAAAACAACAACAACAACCCTGCACAACTTCAACCAAATTGGAACTGATATTCGTTGCAGAGCCTGGAGAGTTGCCTCTTGGCAGAAGGAGATTTTTCCCAGTTGGTTTCAAAAGTCTAATGATCTAAAACAACAGCTGGGCTTGTAACTCCTAATAGGCCGCATCTGCCCCTGACATCTGAGAGTGACCGTGACGGCGCTGCCAGTAGGGACCTCGCCACACCTCAGAAGAGCGCCTTGTTCTTTTTAAAGATCATATATTGCCTTGTTCGCACAAGCCTGTGATTGAAGGATCCGGGATAAACAGGGGAGACATACAGAGAAAACAAGAATAAGGTTTTATTTGCTTAGGGCAAAAACTAAACGTCTTATAATCCAACTCTTTAGTCCAATGGCTTTGTGTTTTTTTCCATTGCCACAAAAAAGACAGCATGGTATAATGGAAAAACTGTAGGCTTTGGAGGCAGGTGGCCCTGGGCTTAACTAGTAGCTCCTAAAATTTATTCATAAGTGATCTTACAGAAATTGTTTAATCTCTCTCCGTCTCTCTATTCATCCACAAAACAGGAGCCCTTATTTCTATCACACAGAGTTTTGAAGGTGTTTTGTGGGTAAGATACAGTAATACTTTATATGTACCGGATTCCCAATTTGATTACAAAAGTTCTGCGATGTGGAAATGGTAGTGAGGATAACTATTTTAAACTTTATTTATTTTTTTAGTAATCTCTGCACCCAACAAGGGCCAGACCCCGAGATCGAGTCAAGTGCTCTACCAACTGAGCCAGCCAGGCGCCCTCAATATTTTAACAACTTACAGGTGTTATTTTAAAGTGGGGGATAGAATTTTTAGTCTTTTTTTTTAAGATTTTATTTATTTATTTGACAGACAGAGATTACAAGCAGGCAGAAAGGCAGGCAGAGAGAGAGGAAGGGAAGCAGGCTCCCCGCTGAGCAGAGAGCCCAATGTGGGCCTCGATCCCAGGACCCTGAGCCCATGACTTGAGCCGAAGGCAGAGGCTTTAACCCACTGAGCCACTCAGGTGCCCCGAATTTTTAGTTTCATATACAGAAAAGCTAAGCAGTATTGTTGCCGACTGATTGTCAAGTGTAGGGAAGAGATTAGTTTCCATCGCTTCTTAGAAAAGGGAGTGAGCAGGGGTGGCTGCATGGGTGAGTTTCCTGCGCAGTGGCAAAGGCCCTTGTACTTAGAAAAGCCCCATATGCTCCGTTTAATGCTCTGCTGTCCACACCTTCAAGTTCTTAGTAATTTTTAGACCAGGAGTCCTGCATTTCCATTTTGCACTGGTTCCTGCAAGTGACACGGTCAGTCCTGAGATTTGGAAAGGAAATTCGGTGCTATACACATGCGTGCTCAGGTTATGGAAAAGAGTGTGCGCGTGTGGAGGCGGTTCTCCATCTTGTAATAGTAACAAGTATTAGCACTCGTGCTTCGGTTTCAAAGGACGCAATTAATTCTGAGTTGGTTGTGAAGACTCCAGAGGGAATAGACCCACATTTGCATACGTTATCATAGCCACGACTGGAGAATGAATCAAAGGGTAGCAAGAGAATGCGTATGCAAAAGCTTTTAAATCCCGGCTCTGCTTGTTAACTGTGTAACTTTGGGGAAGTTATTAAATCTAACTGTGCCTCAAATTGTCATCTATAAAATGGGATAGTAGCAATTTTAGTGGGTTGCTGTGAGGATTCAATAATTTATCACATGTAAATTAGTGAGAACACTGACACAGGGTGAGTGTTCAGTAAGTATGACCTATTATTATCATCTACAAAGTAGAACTTAACAAAGTTCCACTTTCGTTTGGAAAGAATATGTCCCTGCTACTTCATGGGACTCGAAAATCTTTTGGGCTAAGATAATGAAGTTAACTCTGACTTTTATTTACATTGCTTTGCAGGTCAGACCCACCTGAGAAGGATGTTCATATATTTTTTAATAAATGAAGGGAAGCATCGGTAGAGAGCTTAACCACTTGGGGATAAACATTTGAATGTAAGTCACTCGTTTGTAGGTGTCTGCGTGTAACCACCCACTTGTTCAGCAGTTATTCACTGAGTGTCATATGCCAGGTTCTGTGCAAGTGGTAGTGATAAGTTGTGAAGATGTCTTCTCTCTCAAAAAAACTCATCATCTAATAGAAGATATAAACCCGTAATCCTATTATAAGTACAGTATGAAAAGCTCTATGGGAAGGATAAGAACCAGGTGTATGGAATCAGAGGGCAGTACCCCCAATTATTTTCGAGGCAGCAGTGGATCAGAAAGGCCTTCAGAGATGATGGAAGTTCTAAGATGAGCCCCAAAAGGCCATGGGAATGACTTATGAGAGAAGACGGCAGGAACTATGAACAAAGTCCCAGAACTGTTTATAAAAATTGCACAAATTTCAGGGCGCCTGGATGGCTCAGTTGTTAAGCATCTGCCTTTGGCTCTTGTCATGATCCCACGGTCCTGGAATCAAGCCCCACATTGGGCTCCCTGCTCGGCGGGAATCCTGCTTCTCCCTCTCCCACTCCCCTGCTTGTGTTCCCTCTCTTTATTTTATTTATAAATAAATAAAATATTTTTTTAAAAATTGAACAAACTGGGGTACCTGAGAGGCTCAGTGGGTTAAGCCTCTGTCTTTGGCTCAGGTCATGATCTCAGGGTCCTGGGATCAAGCCCCACATCGGGCTCTCTGCTTGGCAGGGAGCCAGCTTCCCCCTCTCTCTCTGCCTGACTCTCTGCCTACTTGTGATCTCTGTCTGTCAAATAAATAAATAAATAATAAAATCTTTTTTAAAAAGTTAAACAAATTTTGGTATTACTAGAATGTAGAGTATACCATGAAAGAGTAGTGAGATAAAATACTGAATGAAGAAGGGCCTAATTATTGACTCTGTAAGCCATGTTAAGGAGTGTAGACCTTATCCTGAGAACATATTGAGTCATTAAAATTTTAAGCAGTGAAGGATGTGATTTACTTAGTTACGTGGACTACAGTATGAGTAATACACTGGAAGGAGAAAATTATTGTAGGGCAGATAGAAGGTTGTGCTATAATCGGAGTGAGAGATGCTAAGGACTTGAACTAAGGTTATGGCGATAGGAATTGTAATAAGTGGACTGAGTCGGCAGATGGCAGATGTGGAATCATCAGGACTCTGAGGAGTAGAGAAGGGAGAGAAGCAGGAAGGAGCACCAAGTTTGGGGCTTGGCTAGTTGCATGGTTGGTAATAAATCATTGATCGCTGTGCTTAAGAGGATGAGTAGGATTGCAAAGGAGGAAAACTTAGAAAGTAATGAATTAATGAATTTAAGTTGGGATTCATGAGTTTAAGGTGTCTTTGGAACTCAAAAAATGAAATGTTCAAATAGGCAGTTAGGTACATAATGTGAGCTATGAGTAAAAGATCTTGGTTTAGGAAACTATTTGAGAATCATTGTCATAGAGATGAAAAGTGAAGCTATTAAAGGAAGAGAATATGTTTAGAGTAAGAAAGAATCTGGATTTAGAAAAGAACTCTCTAGAGTAGATGGAAGAAAGATTGTTCACAAAACCAAGATGTAGGCAAGAAGACAAAAGCAAAACCAGGAAATGCTGTATCAAAGAATATAAAAGGAAAAGTTTCAAGAACTGGAGAGTATCTGAAAACTTCTATAACTTGAGGGGAAAAAAATAAACACCCAGATCTAGGAAGCCCAAAGAATACTATATAAAATTAATTCAAGAGATTCACAGTAAGACACATTGTAATTATTGTCAAGAGTTAAAGACAAGGAGAAAATTTTAAAAATAGCAAGAGATAAGCAACATGTTACATACAAGGGAACCCCTAATACATTCAGCAGATTTTTCAGCAGAAGCTTTGCCAGCCAGAAGAGTAGGGTGATATTTTCAAAATGATGAAAGAAAAAAAACTGTCAACTACTTGGCAAAGTGGTTCATAATTGAAGGAGATTATGATAAAGCATTCTGTAGATAACCCAAAGAGAAACATCACTACCAGACTGGCCTTATAAGAGACATTAAGGAGAATTTTTCAAGCTGAAACAAAAGGACACTAATTAGCAATATAAAAACATCAAAAGCATAAAACTCACTGGTAAAAATAAATATATAGTTAAATTCAAAACACTCCAATATTGTAGGTGGGTAAATAATTTATAGCTCTGGTATTATTAAACTCTAGTATCAATTATTAAAAATAATTACAGCTACAATAATGGATACACAGTGTAAAACAATGTAAACTGACATCAGAACATAAAAGGTCGGGATGCCTGGGTGGCTCAGTCGGTTGCACCCCTGCCTTCGGCTCAGGCTCTCTGTTGCCTGTGCTCATGAACAGGATGGGAGTAACAGTCCCGGTGCTTGAGAAACACATCTGCCATGGGCTCTCAGCATGGCTTAAAGAGTCACACTCATTATTCCAATCAGGTTCAAGTTATCAGCCTCGCAAAATGGGCATTCACATCCTCATTTTACAGAGAACTGAGGCTCAGAAAGATTCACAGACCACCAAAGACACACGTGTAAGTGCTTAAGCAAGAATTTGTAGGGACGTCTACCTGACTCCAAAGGTATGTTCTTTCCGTATGTTACGCTGCTTCACTGAATTCTGCTTTGAGCTCTACACACACCCTACATTAAATCGCATTTTATGTTAAAAAAAAAAAAAATCTCAGGGTCCTGGGATCAAAGCCGTACATTGGGCTCCTTGCTCAGCAGGAAGCCTGCTTCTCCCACTGCCTACCGCTCCCCCCTGCTTGTGCTCTCTCTCTCTCTCTTTCTCTCTGACAAATAAATAACATCTAAAAAAAAAAAAAACCCATAAAATGTTGGGAGTGCTGTAAAACTGTAGTGCTTGTCTATACATATAAAGTTATTATCAGCTTAAAATAGGCTGTAATAAATGTTTTATGTAAGACTTATTATAACCCAAGGCCAAAAACATAGAGTAGACATACAAAAGATCAAGAGAGAGGTGTTCAAGCATACACTACAGAAAATCATCAAATCACTGAAGAAGAAAGCAAGAGAGAAAAAAGGAAAAGGAATTATAAAACAGCGAGAAAATAATAAAATGGCAAGAGTAAATCCATATCTATCGATAGTTAATTTAATTGTGAATGAACCAAACTCTCCAATCCAAAGACCTGAGTGCCCGAATGTATTTTTTTAAAAAAAAAGAAAGAAAAGAAAAGAAAAAGGAAAAAGAAAAAGACCCAACTTGATGCTGCCCACAAAAGGCTCACTTCAGCTTTAAGAAAACATATAGACTAAAATGAAGGAATGGAAAAAGATATTCCATCAATAAATAAAAATCAAGAGAAAGCGGGGGGGGGGGGGGGCGGCGCCTGGGTGGCTCAGTGTGTTAAAGCCTCTGCCTTCAGCTCAGGTCATGATCTCAGGGTCCTGGGATCAAGTCCCGCATCGCAGCAGCATCGCATCGGGCTCTCTGCTCAGCAGGAAGCCTGCTTCCTCCGCTCTCTCTGCCTGCCTCTCTGCTTACTTGTGAGCTCTGTCTGTCAAATAAATAAATAAAATCTTTAAAAAAAGCAAGCACGCAAACAAGCAGGGGTAGCTATACTTACATCAGATACCCGTATGTCAGACAAAATAGACTTTAAGCGAAAAATTGTAACGAGAAAAATAAGGTCAAATTTAGTAGAAAGAAGGAAATAACAAAGGTCAGAGTAGAAACCCATGAAATAGAAACTAAAAAGACAATAGAAGAGACCAATGACGCTGAGTTAGTTTTTAAAAAGCTCAACAGAATTAACAAGCTGTCAGCTAGACTAAGGAAGAAGATGCAAATAATAAAATTAGAAACAGAAGAGGAGACAAGTGACACCACACAAACAGAAAGGGTCATGAGAGAAGACTATGCAACATTACACACCAGCAAATAGACCTGGAAGAAATGGATGAATTCCTGGAAACATACAACCTACAAAGACTGTATCATGAAGAAATAGAAAACCTGAATAGACAAATTACTTTTAAAGAAATTGAATCAAGAATGCAAAACCTCCTAGCAAAGAAAAATCCAGGACCAGATGGCTTCCTGGTGAATTCTACCAAACATTTAAAGAAGAATCAGTATCAGTCTTTCTCAAATTCTTCCAAAAAAAAAAGAAGGAACACTCTCATTTTATGAGTCTATCATTACCGTGATAACAAAACCAGACAAGGATACTTTCAAGATATGAAGCCAAAAATACATTATATATTAACTTTAAAAAAGAAAATTATAAGCCAATATCCCCCTTGAACATAAATGTAAATATCCTCAACAAAATATTAGTGAACTGAACTCAATAGTACACTGTAAGGATCATACACCATGATCAAGTGGGATTTATTCTAGGGACGCAAGGATGGCTCACCATTAACAAATCAGTAAATGTCATAAACTCCATTAATAGAATGAAAGATAATATAATTTGGTATTGGCATAAAAACAGACACATAGATCAATGGAACAGAAATAAATTCATGGTCAACTAATGGTCAGCTAACATATGGTCAATATATTATGTATATATTGGTATATATCTTTTGCGACTAATTTTTTACAAAGGAGCCAAGAATATACAAGAGAAAGGATACAAGAGGGCTCCTGGGTGGTTCAGTTGTTTGAGTGACTTGGGCCATGATCCTGGAGTCCTGGGATTGAGTCCCACATCGGGCTCCCAGCTCCATGGGGAGTTTGCTTCTCCCTTTGACCTTCTCCCCTCTCATACTCTCTCTCTCAAATGAATAAATAAAATAAAAAAGAAAAAAAAATATACAAGAGAAAGGATAGTGTCTTCAACAAATGATGTTGGGAAGACTGAAGAGCCATGTGCAAAAAAAAAAAAAAAAAGGGAAAAGAAACGAGATCCCTATCTTACACCATACACAAAAATCAAAATGGATTAAAGACTTGAATATTAAGCCTGAAGCCATAAAACACCTAGAAATAAACAGCAGAAATAATCTCCTTAAAATTCGTCTTGGAAATGAGTTTTTTAATTCCACACCAAAAGTTAAGGAAACAAAGGCCAAATAAACAAGTTATACTACATCAAATTTAAAATTTTCTGCACAGAAAAAGAAATTATCAACAAAATGAAAGGACAACCTATAAAATGGAAGAAAATATTTGCAAACCACATATCCACCTAGGGGTTAATATTCAAAATATTCAGAACTCCTACTTCACAGCAAAACAAAACAAAACAAAAACCCACCAATAGCCCAAATTAAAAATGGACCAAAGACCTGGGTAGACATTTTCCTAAAGAAGATACACAAGTGGCCAACAGGTACGTGAAAAGGTCCTGAACATCAGTAACCACCAGGGACATGCAAGTCAACATTACAGTGAGATTCCACATCATACCTGTTGGGACGTCTGTTACCAAAAGAAAGAGATAACCAGCACCAGTGAGGACCTGGACAAACGGAAGCCTCATGCGCTCTGGGGGGAATATAAATTGGTGCAGCCACTGTGGAAAGCAGTGTGGAGGGGGCGCCTAGGTGGCTCAGTGGGTTAAAGCCTCTGCCTTCAGCTCAGGTCATGATCTCAGGGTCCTGGGATCGAGCCCCGCATCGGGCTCTCTGCTCAGCGGGAAGCTTGCTTCCTCCTCTCTCTCTGCCTGCTTCTCTGCCTACTTGTGATCTCTGTCAAGTAAATAAAAATAAAATCATAAAAAAAAAAAAAGAAAGCAGTGTGGAGGTTTCTCGGGAAAGGAAAGACAGCTACGATGCGATCCTGCAACCCGCTTCAGGGGACACCTCCAAAGGAAACCGACATCGCTATCTGGAGGAGATACCTGGGCTCTGGGATTTACTGCAGCGTCATTTGTAACAGTCAAGGTACAGAAACCACCCAAGTATCCGTCAACAGGTGAATGGATGAAGAAAATGTGGCATGTGCATACACACCGGGATGCCTTTCAGTCTTTAAAAAAGGAAACGCTGCCATTTGCGGCAACACGGATGAAACTGGGTGGTATTATGCTTAGTGAAATAAGCCAGACAGATACAGACAAGTACTGTTTGGTATCAATGATATGTGGGATCTGAAAAACCAAAGTTGAACTCATAGAAACAGAGAGTAGAAGGGTTGTTGCTAGGGGCTGGGGTGGGAGACACAGGGAGAGCACAGTTACGGGGTAACAAACTGAATTTTGAGATGAATCAGGTCTGAGGATCTAATAATGTGTAACACGGTGACTAGAGTTGTTTAACTGAAACTTGCTAAGAGCAGGACTTGTGTTTTCACACACACACACACACACACACACGAATATGTGAAGTAAGGGACGTGTCAGTGACTTGCTGGTGGAAACACTTTCCCAGAGTGTATGTAAACCAAATCACCACGCTGTGTACTTCGAGTGCCTTACAATTTCATTTGTTAATTGTACCTCAATAAAGCTGAAAGAAAAAGAGGATCTATTCACAGGAAGCCAAACGACCTCCTCACGTTGAACTCTCTAATTGCAAGGATGAAAACATACATGACTTTACAACGGAAAGATCTGACTCTCGCCCTCTTAAGTGCTCAAATTTGACGTCTCCAGGAGTAAGACAATTTGATTTTATATGCCACCGGAGGTAACTTAATACGAAGTGAATAGCATTCCCTATAAAGTACCCTTATTGAACATGTTTGACCTGCAGCTAATTATTCCTTTAAACCGGACTTCCAGTGCACAGCAGCACAGGGGATAAAAGAAGCTCGCTAACTGACAGCCAGATGGGAGCAATCAGTCGGCAAATTCACAACTGCCCCAGTCTTTTCAAAATTTCATGTTGTTAAAAAAAAAGTATCGAGACGTTCTTGAGAGAGACTAAAGAGATACACAACCAAATACGATGGGTAAACTTTAAGTGGATTTTTTTTTTCATAAGAAAACCAGCTAATTAAGATACTTTGTGGACAACTGGGGGACATTTAAATACAGACTGACACTATATAAGAGGTTTATGGTTAATTTTGTCTCAGGTAATACTAGTATGGTGGCTATAAAAAATTCTTTTATTTTTAAAAGATGTGGGGATGCCTTAATTTTTAGGGGTGTCACAATACCTGCATCTTAGAAATGGCAAAATGTTGGTAGCTGTTCCACCTAGATGTTTGATACCTGGAATGTATTTTGTTATTCTTTCAAACTACTCTGTATGTTTAAAAAAAATTATAACACGATGTTTGGTGGGGGAGAGAACATAATTTACTCCACAGTTTGCTACCTAGAAAATTGTCCCAAGGAATTAGTGATAAATTCATAACAAGTGATAGAACAGTCCCCACAAATAACTGTGTAGCAATTATAGACGAATAGACCCCATATTTGCAAGGAACAAAATTAGTCCCAACAGGACTTTTTGTCAGGTCGATTTTTAAATTTATGCAGAGCAGCAAAAGGCGAAGAATAGCTAATTCATTTCTGAAAAGGGAAAACAGGAGATCTGTGGCTCTAAATAGAAAGATTAGAAAGCTACTTTAAAAAGATATGGGGTAGGGATGGACTCATGGACAGCACAAATTAGCTCACAAACCGGTGTATGAAGTTTTGACATACGATAGACGTGGCCTGACGAGGTACACAAGGAGAAATGATGTGACAAATGGATCTGGAGCAGCTCTAATCATACAAGAGAAAAGTGAAACTGCAGCCCGATCTCAAACCAAAGCAGTTTTTCATTTGAATCAGTTGGGTTTGAATCAGTTCCACACACAGTGAGAACCCAAATCTGAAGAAAGAGAAAGATCACTCGCTGGATGAGAACCTTAGGTTGAGGGATTTGTGTTTTTAAGACAGGAGAGCCCGAACTTCAGAGAAGCACGCATCAGAGGGCGCGGCCGGGAAGGGGAGCGTGCCCGCCCATGGCAGCTGGCGGCTGGCGTCCAGCAGGTGCTCGGTAACTGCTGAAGGAGTCGATTAGCTGGGACGAGAGAATGGGCTGGCTTAGCCGGGAGGTGCAGCTTTTTCACGACAGGTGTGAGAGCGGAGTTAGCAGACGCGGCTACCGGTACGTGTGCTTGGCTTTATGACTTCTCCCCTCAGGTTCAGCAGCAGGAAAGGACCCACTGTGGCTAAAATCAACACATTTCTTAAACTCAAAAGGCATGGGAAATGGTGTGTAGGTATGACCCGGACAGAGAAGAGTTTTCTAAGAGATGTCCTTTGCGTCTTTGTAATTGTTTTCCTAACCCGGCACCAGTGCACTTTCCCGAAGCGTACGGGAACCTTCCTGAAGCTCGGATCTCAAGAGATCCACAGTGGCATGTGTGGCAAGAGCCAGTGGCGGAAGGGAGCTAATTCTAAAATTAAAGTGTCTAGGATCATATCCTGGAAGTAACACACACAGGCTATGAAAACCTCCTGCGAGCTCCCGAGCTTCTGAAGCGTCAGCTTCCCCTCTTACCAAGTCCGGATTCTGTTCGTCCAAGCTCATCCTTGCCAGTTAGAGACATGGACTCTGGCTAACTTGAACTCACTGAGAGGATCCAGGACAGTCCGCGAATCAAGGGAAAGCTGCAGGACCAGGCTTAGGAAGATCAGAAACCAGGGTGGCTCCAGACATCAGCCACGCAGCAGGAAAAGACGGCTGGCTCGCCTCGCATCGCCCTCCACGCTTAATACTCAGTTTCCAGCCTTTGTCAGTGCGCTTAAGATTAGACTCTAGGAAATTTAGATACAAATAGCCCGATTTATTAATATAACGCTGTATGTTGACTACACTGGAATTAATAAAATAAAATAGCCTGATGTAGACTCATTGCTTATCTTCCAGCTAGAGGAGGACAGAGCCGTTTTCACACGGTTCCATCAAACTGTGGATGAGTACTGCTAGCGAGCGGACGGAGTTCCTATCCAAAACCAAAAATAAACACAAACTTACGTATGCTCCGTGCCTTTGGCTATGCAGGTACCTACATCCTCATTTCTGTACATGAGCCGTCAGCAGTGCTTTGGCCAACACCCTGTAACTGTTCCACAGGGAGAATGCATTCATCTTCTCTCCGAAGATGCACACCCCAAGCTGCACCCACCTCCAAGGCCAGGGTCTCCGAACAACATGTGTTTGTGCTGTTCTGTAGACCTATCTCAAGGGTCTGCAGCCTGTAGACAAAGCAAACTCACACAACAACAACCACCACCACGGCTCTCTGCTAGAAAGCAGTGCATTTATATTAGACCTAATATTCTTATGTCTCAGAGATCCCCACTGGACAGATACGGAAAGTGAGGTCCAGAGTGGCCATGCAATTTGTCCAAAGCCACCAACGGCTACGTAATTAAGCCAACACCGGAAACTGGGTCTGTCCAACTCCAAAGCCACCTCCTTCCCATCACAGAAGGGTCAGAACAACACGACATAAATGTTCTTCTTGGAGAATTTTAATGGGAAACAACGCTCTGGTACATGAAAACAGAGGTCTGAGGACGGTTTTATCTTATGGGAAGCGGAGGAGGAAGGTTCAAGGTTGGAGATGCATGAGGAGGGATGAAAAGCATATTTATTTAATGGAGAGGAGGATAAACAGGACTTTCCTGTTCTTCAAACCATGTCGCAGTGACGTTAACGCTCCGTACTTTGTGAGGGGCTTACATAGCTGTTTCCTCAACCATTTTTGCATCAATATGTAGTTGTTTGGATTATTTTATTAGTAAGGGCTTTGACTGATGTATGTTAGCAGGTCGCTTGGAAATCTGATTACCCAATTATTGATTTTTTTAACCTATGTACCTGTAGAATAAACATACTATTCAATTAGAGGTAGGGTGGTGTTGAAACGGACGGACTGTTTAGAGAAAAAAGAAATTAGATTTTCACCTCACATCATACAGCAAAACAAATGCTAGATGCATTTAAAAGTTAATGTTTTTTCAAAGAAACCATTAGGAAAAATAACTTAGAAGAAAATATAGGAAATATCTCGGAATGGGAAAAAACAAAAGAAACAACCTCTTCAAGCTTGAAGACAATGAGATGTCCCTGCTAGCTGGCGGTCAGGAATGCTCAGGAATTGCTCAGGTTTTAGTGATCAGAAGTCAGTGATGATGGACGTGTTCGGAAGGCGGCGGAGCGGTCAGTGTCCAAAATGCAAATTCCCTTTACACTCTCCCAAGAGCTTTCCCATCCACACTTCTTTATACCCAGCAAAGAAACAGTGCCAGACATTTTATCCCACTAAGATTTATTCCCAATTTAAATCTTGGAAACTGCACACAGGCATAATAATTTTGGTCAATCAGGAGAAAGCTTATTGTGTTTCAAAACAAGTCATGCAAGGAAAGACTTAAGGAATTTCATTTTAGCCTGAAGATGTGAAATTTAAACTTCCACTAAAGGACGCTTGGCGGAAATGTTTAGGGAAAGTCATGGTGTTGGCTAGACTCTTTCTGAGTGACTTGTTCCGATGTCAGGTATGTGGTAAGGGTTAGTAAGAATCTCACATTTGGCACAGTCTCGGTTCTCACAGTCTCAAATAACAAGCTGGTCGTACTCAGATCTTATTTTCCTTGAATGTTTAGATTGCATTCCACTGCTGGCTTGGTAGCTATTCTTCAACTTACACGTTTAAAATGAACATTTATCTGTTGGTAAGCAAGAAGACCACAGAGTATGTTTTTCTTTGTTTTTAAGTTTTGGGTCAGAATATTGAGGACAAAATGAATTCCAAGAGAAACAAACTACAGATCTAAGTTAACGACTGTAGTCACTTCTACAGCATGCGAATTCTTGTGTGTCATCTCAGACTGTAATTTTTAAATTAGTGATTATATGGTGTAAATAATGTGAGAGCTTCTGCCAAGCAAAGCAAAACTAAAGGATAATGTCACAGTGGGGAGTGCTGCCAATCAGTTGGATGAGCTCTATCTAAGAGATATGTTTTAAGTGGCAAGAGACAGAGTTGGTGGGATCTCAAAAGACTGGTGAGTTCATATGCTATTAAGTGTCCGTCCCAATCAGTATGGCTTAGCCTTGAAGACGAAGCTCAACTTGGCCATGTCAACTGACACTGCCTGAAGTTAGATTAAAGAACTAAAGGGCATCCATTGCATTGCTCAAGAAAGAGTGTTAGGAATATTTCAAAGCTACAGACACAAACAGATGTGAACCTCACTGAATAAATGAACAAATAAAAATGGGAAAAAAGGCAGAAGGCTTTCAGAAGTTCATTCCCTCAAGCTTTACAGTATAGCTGACTTCCCTTTATCCTGTTTATCCAACGAGAAATTTGGGTTATGGAAAGTATCTACGGATTCCATCAGAAAGAAAAAAAAGTCAACACTTGATACATCAGGAAAGACACTGCTCAGTCTGGGGGAGGAGTAGGGGCCTGCCAATGAAGCACTGCGTCTGAGCGGTTTACACATCAGGCACCTGGACGCAGCAGAGAGGTTGGTAATCGATGGAGAATGTGTAGGAAAGCAGGAGGGCTCTGAAGGACGGCAAGCAGGGCTGAAGAAACTGAGAGATTTGACTCTGCCTGGTGAAACCGTAATTCAGAAGGGATGTGGGTAATGATGCATGAATGTTTCTAAGTTCTAAATGCCTATGAAAGAGGAAGATTTAATGCTTTTAGAGCAATAAATTCAAGCTAATTATTAGGATAAACTCTCTGACAGTGTTATTTGTTTTATTTAAGAGATAAACTGCTTCTAGAGTAGAGAAATGGAAAAGGGTGAGCCAAATCCCAGCTGAGGGAAACATCTTATAACGGGACAGGAGTGTGGTGTCTAACGCACCATCTCACAGCGGGCATGTGACCACGAAATCAGGGTTTCCTGTGGGGCTGATTCTCACATGAACCTTTGGGCATTGAATTCAGGAGGAAGTAAGCATAGCATCTCCCTGACTGAGGCCACATCTGTAAAGAGGGAGGAGTAGGTTTTTCTCCATCTCACATGGAAGGTCCTCTGCGGAAGCCCGAGCCAGAAGTGGGTGAATACAGAAAGCATCCATAAGGCAGAAAATGGCTTATTTGGAGGTCTAATGCTTCTGCTTGTGCTTTTGGGTGACATTTGGTGGTCACTTTCATTTGGCACCCGCATCTCTGAATTTCATGGGCTATTGGATGTCTCTTTCAGTGTCTTATTCTTAGATCTGCTTCTAAGTGACAGTGGACATATTTCTGAACATTTCTTGAATTTATTTTTTCCTGGAGTAATCACAAAACAAACCTTGGTCCTAAGTTCAAACTCAAGTCTTCAGAGTCACTCAGATTTCGCATTCACTGTTATATTTGTAACATCTTTGACTTTTTTCTTGATTCCTTGTGTGTAAGAACCTTAGGTCACCAGTATTCCTTGTTTGGCATGATGTTTTTCTTACCTTCTCTTGGGATCTTCCCTTTAGGAAGACAGAACTTTAATTCCTTTTCTGTGTTGTTCAGGCCCAACTATTCAGGATCTTTACAAATCTCACATTTTCTCATATGGTTCTTTTTAGCCATGCAAATCAGGTTGACCCAAGTTTGCAACAATACCCAGAGTGAAGACTGTCCGAACCAAAACGGCAAATGCCAGAGGGAAAGGGGTGGAGGGATGAGCAAGGTGGGTGAAGAGCCATGAGAGATATGAGCTGCCAGGTGTAGGATGAATGAGGCATGGGGACCAAGGCACAGCGAGAGAATACAGTCAGGGGTATTGTCATAGCACTGCCTGGGGACAGATAGTAGCTGCTGTTGTGGTGAGCCGAGCACCACGTTCAGAAATGGTGAATCGCTATGTTGTACGATTGAAAGTAATGTAACACTATGTATCCACTATTCTCTTAAATAATTTTTTTTAAAGAGGGCAAGCGTTTGGGGGAAGTCAGGAAATAGAAGGCATTTTTTCTTAAACTGTGATAGGGAGAAAGAGATCAGCTCAAAGGGTAAAGATGAGTAAACAAGTTTTAAATAGATTGTGTTAGTGTAAGTCAACAAGTATTTCTTATTTGCTGATGTACACATTGCCCTGGGAGAGAAAGTTCAGAGTATGTAAAATGAAATATAAAACTAGATATTAGAGAACTTAACATCTTGTGGAGGGGACTGGACACAACACGTGGCATCTTTGTTGTAAACTGGGGTGATGTGACCCTCTGATCTCTCAGACTGGGGTAAGTTGACAAGACAACGAATGACAGGTCGTGTTTTCAAGGTCAGTTTGGCACCCCTGGCTTATCAGGGGTCCCTTGGCACCCCTGCCCTCACCTGCTAGAGAGTGAGACTATGGCTTTAAGTGAAAAATAACATTTTTATTAAATGGTCGGAAACTATTCTTAGGGATATCTCACATTCCACTCTTGCCCCTTTATGAACTATTTCTGTCACGTCCTGAGAGACGAACCCTGATTATCCTCCTCCCCTGAGTTTTCCATGATAACTTGGCCCTTTGTAGCTTTCATCATTATCCCATAGAGTCTTTATTTATGTAAGTTCCATGAGCGTTTGGGGCTTCCCTCTCATGTCCAACACTATATCCTTGGAGCCTTCTACAGCATCTGGAACAAACACCTACACACAGTCAAGCATCGCACTTTGCACTGGGGATACAGAAACGAACATGGTAAACGTCATAATTACAAACGGATGTGTTATCTCTTTGGTTTTGTTGCCTGAGCTGTAAGTGAGGCAACCAGTTACTCCCTCGCAGACTTCCCTGATCGGACAGATGGTCCCTTTGGATTGATGTGTTTTGTTATACTCGGCCGGGGATCTGTTCTGTCTCTTCACGTTAGCTTTATGGAGATCCGACAGTGTTGTTCTGTGTTACTTTTATGAGTCACCTTCAGTGTTTAATTATGAACCTGCTTTTCTTATTGCTGCTTTATGTGTTTCAGTTCTTCTTAACTAGACCACCAGTTCTGTATTTTATAGTTAGCTACTTTCGTCGTATTGCTCAATATATAATAATGCACCTGATAAATGCTTTCAGGTTGATTTTCCAACATTATCTTCTTATAATGATTATGGTCTCCAAATGTGACTATCGGGAAAAGTGATATTTTGTTTCTTAATCTGTTGTTTTCTTTCCAGAACATAGAAAAGAAAAAAGGAAACATGCCCTGGGGAAAACCTTCATTTGTAGCATTTACCGAAGGAGAATAAGCAGCTGAGTCTGAGGGGCGAGGCTGGTGGCTTCATTTTTGTTTCGGTTTGAGATTTTTTTTAACCAGACAGCAGCAAACAAAGTGAGAATGCTGGTCATGAAACTTTAAAAATAATCCCTTGAAGTGATCATGTATCTTAAATTAACTTTTGCTTTATGTATTTCTTTGTAATAAAGATGGCTGCAATGTGATCCTCTGCCATTTCCGTGTACTCTGAATAGCATAAATCCTAACCAGCTTTTAATTCATTTCTTTGAGGAAACTTCCTTCCTTATGTCTCATTTCCTGAACCCTACAATGTGGTCCAATTTCGTGCTATCCTGAGTGCCATGTTCAAAACTAGTTTAATTGCAAAAGTTGGAGACCACGTGAACTGTGGACACTTACTGCCCATATAATGTGTTCTTGCTTATTAAAAAGATGATATAGTGAATCTAATTGATCTTATATGTTCAAATATATCTTATGTTACCTATTCTGTTCAAAATATAATAATTATAATAATAATAATGAATTAATCAGTAACAGCTGCCATTTCTTGAGGAAGCATTACATTTTGGGGACAGGACTGAAGACTTGACATGGTGACTCTAACAATTCTGTGGGGAAGTTCTTATTATCCCTATTTTGTATGTAGGAAAATGAGGCTTAACAAGTTTAAGAAATGTACCCTAAGTAAGTGGAAAAGGGAGAAATCAAATAGGGTTCTTCGTGGCTACAATGTCTCTAGCTTTAATTTCTTCGCCAGGTAAAGTTCCCGGCGGTCTGGACAAGCATTCCCAACCTGCTCCACGCTTACTGCCTGTCGGCACGTGAGGGGGAGCTTGTATGATTGGTAGAATGCCCTGGCACCACAGGCAGGCTGGCAGATGACCACCAGGGATGATTTCTAAACCTCTGTCCTAGTTTGATAGAAGGAGTAATAGTATTTGGAGTCACAAAATCTGTATTTCAATTCTAAATCTAGGAATCCCTTTGGCAAATTACTTAATGAGTTGAAGGCTTAGCCTTCTTGCCCTGACTTGATAGTATTAATAAATTCCTCCCAGAGATGTTTCAGTCATTCTGTTATATGAAATTGTACTGGGCATAGGGATATCTCAGCTTAAGTCCAAACTGACTGGCAAACACATGGGAGGGATTTACCAGAAACCCTCCTGCATGGGTAATTTGGAATCTTCTGGCATGTCTAGGAATAGGGTGGGATGGGCCCAACCTATGTCCTTTTGCAGAGAAAAAGAGGATCCTTCAGGAAGAAAACATCTTCAGGGAAGAAGGATCCAGAGGTAATAAATCTGACCAAATAATACAAACTTAATTAATTTAAAGGAAGAAAGGTTCTAAATAACTTTTGGTGTTCGTCAGTAGAAATGTGTCCCATGCTGGTCTCCACTGAACTTTAGATCAAAAACTAAGTGGACGATGAAAACAGAGGAGCTATTTACTAAACTCTTTATAGAACTTCTGGGACAAGAAAAAGTTGCTTGGGATTCCTCTGACAGAGGGAAACACAAGAAAAGCATCTCCCTTGTTTTGCCAAAAACCATCTTAGAAGTTTGGAAACATGGGGTTTTTAGGAAATCATGTCAAAAGCCTAGGAAGTGCTGGTGGCACCAGGAAAAAAAAAACAAAACCACACAGTATAACTGGTTAATTTTCTGTGCCAACTTGACCGGGCTACAGTGTGCCCAGATAGTTGGCGAAAATATTTGTGTTGTGCCTGTGTTTCCAGAAGAGATCAGCATTGGAAACTGGTGAAGTGAATAGGGTGGATGGCTCTCCTCTGGGTGGATGGGGTGGGTGTCATCCAGTCCCCTCAGGGCCCACGTAGAACAAGAAGGAAAAAGAAGGTGAATTTGTTCTCACTCTGCTTGAGCTGAGCCATGCGTTTTCTCATGCCCTCACATCCTGACTCTTTCCTGATTCCTGGGCTCTGAGACTCAGGCGTAATGGCAACTCAATGGAGGAAGGGATGGTCTTTCCAATAAATGGTACAACTGAACATCCATATACAAAAAATAATGAACTTGAATTTCAGCTTCACAACTTTTGCAAAAATGAATTCGAGCTGGTTCATAGACCTAAATGTAAAATGTAAAATTTAAAAACATTCAGAGGATAAGTAGAAGAAAACCTTCGTGATGTGGGATTAGGTAAAGAATTCTTAGACATGACACCAAATGCTGATGCCTTAAAGAAAACAAATGGATAAAATGGGCTTCAAAAAAATTTAAAGTATTTGCCCTGCCAAAAACACGTTCAGAGAATGAAAAGACAAACTTCAGGTCATTTGCAAATGACCATTTGACAAAAGTCCTTCACCCAGAATATATAAAGCACCCTCAAAACTCAACAGTCAAAACACAAACAACCCAATTTAAAAATGAGTAAAAGACTTAGACATTTCGTCAAAGAGGATATGTTGATGTCAAACAAGCACATGAAAGAATGCTCCATGTCCTTAGCCACTGAACTAATGTGAATTAGAACTATGATGAGGTAACACCGTGGAGCTGGGAAAGATGCCGAACAATCAGAAGTCTCAGACCTCGCTGCTGGTAATGCGAAACAGCACAGCCGCTCTTCAACACAGCATAGCAGTTGTTCTAAAGTTAAACATACACTTAATATAGGACCTAACAAATTCACTTCAAGGAATTTACTTTAGAGAAATGAAAACCTGTCTGTGTTCACACAAAAACCTAGGCATGAATGTTTGTAACAGCTGCATTCCCAATCACCAAAGAACTAGAAACAACTAATTGTCCCTTAACAACTCAGTGGATAAACAAACCAAGGTATACCCACACAGCGGAACCCTACCCAGCAATGAAAAGGAATGAACTAGAGACATTAGCTGGACGACTTTCAAAGACATCATGCTATCTGAAAGAACCTAATCTCAAAATGTGGCAAAGTGTATGATTCTGTGACTATAATATTTATGAAAAGGCAAACCTATGATGACCAACAGATCCGTGGTTGCTAGGGCTAGGGATGGGGAGAGGGAATGCTTGCAAGGAGGCATCACTAAGACTTACTTAGCATGAAGGAACAGTTCTGTGTCTTGACTATGATCAGGTGGTTACATGAATTTCTACAGAACTACCCATGAAAAAAGTCAGTTTTACTGTATGTTAATAATAAAAAAATTTGTTACGGCCAGTACCCTCCCAGGCTCTCTCTGTCACCAAATACTCTCCTTCTCCTTGTTCTTGCATTCTATTGCCAAAAAAAAAAAAAAAAGGGGGGGGATCCATGCCGATTTCTTGTACCTACTCCATAAAATCTGGCATATTCTCTGTCTTGCTGAAACTGTCCCCCAAAGGAACTCATGATCCTTATTCTCCTCCCCACAAGGAATTCCTTAATAATTCTGGCTCATTCTGCCCTGCCATGTCTTGACTCCTATAACTCTTCCTGTATCCTTCTTCTTGGCACATATTCTAACACTTAGATTATTCAAAAAATGTTTCAGGTGCATATATTGGTCTGTCATGACCAAAAGACTTTTTCCTCAAAAAGCATGCAGATAGAGGACAAAACCCAGACTTGCTGGAGCCTGAGTAATCAAAACGTTATGTCGAAACAAGAGCCAATATAATTTCTGTTAGTGTGAGACTTTCAGAAGGATAGCTTAGGGAAAAATCCCAGTGCACACGAAATTCTGATTGTCTACAAAATGATTAATCACAAATTTCATTGAATAATATATAAACACTTAATCATACCTGTACATGCCCTCACTCACACCCCCGAACCAAGTTTATAATTGCCACTATCCATTCGAAATGACTGGTCGTGATCACAGGAAAGTGGGGTGGTAGTGTTCTTTTCTCTTTCAGATTAAATAGATTAAAATACTCATATAATTTCATTTCCATGTCTCTTTGTACAACACCAACAGTTTGCTTTGGCCTCTCTTCTAATTTAATCATCTCGATTATCTTTATTTTTGCAGTCAAGTTCGGGATGGAGCCAGGATACTTCGACATTGGTGAAGTTGCAAAATATTTTTACCCCAAACATTGTCTTTAGCCAGATTTGTCTTTCTGTGGTTTTCTCTGCTGGGGATGTTCATTCCACATTCATTCAATGAACACTGACTGACAACTTACTGTGTGCCGGGTCCGGTGTTAGATGTTGTGAATAGAGTGATTAATCAGACAGACATGGCTCCAGCATTCACAGGATCCACAGACCAGTGACTGTAGGCAGACAAAGGAGCCAATATTTATAGGACATGCACAGGAATGTGTAAATTATTAGTGCACACAGAAGAAGGGCCTGACCCAGTCAGTGAAAGTCAGAGAAGGTTTCCTGGAGAGAATAATGCTTGGTTGAGTTTTCAGAATAAATAGCAGTTAGACAGGCTAAGAAAGATGGGAAGGAATTGACAGAATAAAATTCTTGTGACAACATTATATCCAAATACTCTGGGATTCTGGAACCATTGTAATCTGATATCGTAGAAATGCGGCCTCTTTCTCTTAAAAAGCCTTCCCTTGCTTCTCTGAAACACAGAGCTTTCCTGTCCTGTGCACTCAGCAGAATGTGTTGTCTACATCTATCTTTTGGCAGTTGTATGATAGCCCCAGAAAGCAGAGAGCCAGTTAGGATCGCAGGCTTTGGGGTGAGAGTCCCCGGGTTTGTTCTGGATTTGGATTCCAACTGCATTATATTTTGCTACTTACCATTCTCTCTAGAAACTTCCATCTCCTCACCTACAAAATATGAGTAATAATACCTACTTTGCAGAGTTGTTACATAGGTTAAATGAGCTAATAAATGCAGCAGTGTATCTATTTAGAATGACACAGGAGATATTATCATGCATCAACATGAAGGTTACCTATTACCAATACGTGTGCATGCCACAGTTTGCTAACTAAACTGTATGTTGCAGGAGGGCAGAACCAAATTTGAATTAAAAAAAAAAATCCAGGAGTTTTGTATATAAAGTTCCATTTGATTCTTTCAATGTATCTCTGAGTTTGCTATTATTTTCCCTTTGTTGCAAAGACTGAGTCTCAGACATGTTAACTCAGTTGTCCAAGAATTTGTCCTCATGCCCCTCTCCCCGAAAGACTCTGCCTTTTCCATGGAATAATGAAATAAAAGAAGCAAAATGTGCCATATTGGGTTTTTGAGTTGCAAACAACAGAAAGAGAGATTGGCTGATTTAAGCAAAAACAAATGACTGGAGGAGTCCCTTACAGTTCTGGATTCGCCGGCTGATCAGAAAGCAAGGTCTGAGAAGCACAGCTGAGTGCCCAGAAGAGCGCTACGACGGCCCCAGTCTGGTCTGGTTAGTGTGCGGCCATGGCCCCCAGCCGGGGACACTGAACTCTGGGTCATGGCCACCAAAGCAGGTTCTAAACAGTCCTGGCATCTTCATAAAGCTGTGTTTTATGCTGTAGGCTTGGCTGTCCCCTAGTGGCTGGAGATCAGGGAACCAGATATCTGGCCTTTGGGGGCATTACCACCCCAAACCTACAGTGCCAGATTCCCCAGCACAGGGAGGAGGTTCTGTGGCTGGGCAGTCTAAATAAGTAAATAAATAATAAATAAATAAATAAATAAACAAACCGAGTTCCACTAATCCCCCTATAGGGTTTCTTTCGAAGCCATGTTGACATACTCTGCAATCTGAAGCAAGAGATGCACTTCGAGTCTAAGAACTGTCAGTGCTGGCTTTATCTGTTGTGCCTGCCTGCGCCTGGATACCGCACCAACTTGCCAGCGTAAATGCAGAAAGGAAAGCTTCAGGTTTCCGGTTTGGGGGATTTCTGTGCAGCCTTCTGGGAAACTGAGATGAAACAGAGTAAGCACAAAAAGGAAAATGCGGCTGAGAATTGTAGCTACAATTGAAGAATGAAGGACAAGTTCAAGTGTAAGGCAAAACAAGGAAAAAAAGGAAACATAAACACAAGTACTAAAATCTAGGAAAGGATCCTAAGAAAGCTAAGAAAACAAGATAATTTTATACAAAATTTGGAATAGGAAAAAGCAGGAACCAATATCTAATAACGCAAACGATCCTGATTCACAGATCACAATATAAACAACAGGACTATTTGCAGGAAGAACTTAGAGGGGGCAACAGAACAGACTTTGGGGCACTGTGTCAAAAAGAGTTGTTCTAGAAGGAAATTAAGAGATTCAGTTCCTCTACCCCCCTCAACCTCCAGAATTAAAAATGCTCTTTGGGCCTCACATTTTCCTGCAAGACGACAGATTCCTCCCTGGGTCGCAGGAACACGAGGCCCCTTTGTATCTCCTTTGATGTGTGAGTGTATGTACTGGGGTATCCAGCCTCTGTGCGGGCCCTCAGCTTCAGGGACAGAAACACAGAGAACGGAAAGGCACGAGAACATCCAGCTGCCCAGAGTCGTGGAATTTAAAAGTCACACATCAGTGAGGTTTTTGTTCGAATCCTCCGACGGTGAGCTGTGTCTATATCAGTCAAGAGGTAATCCGCGTTTTCCGCCTGTGAATTAGGAGGATTGTTAAAATCATTTTAACTACCATTTACTCAGCGCCTCCTGGCAAACATTATTCTTGGTGTGTTTTTGGGTCCTCCTATCAGTCAGCTGTTGGATAAAATCCCTGCCTCCATTATACAGAAAAGGCAACAGAGGCTTCTGAGTTGAGATCACATGCCCAAGTTTGTGCACAGAGAAAGCTGAGACTCTTGCGTGGGTCTGTGAAACACTGGCAGTGAGCTGACTTCTGCTGCGAAGAACAGAATCCTGACCCGAAGACCCTTAAATCCTAAGGCGTATGTCGTCTGATGCAGCGGGGAAACTGCAGGGGGCTATCCGGCAGCGAGTCCTCGCTGACATCGAGGACTGGGGTTTCCATCTCTCTACTCTGCCCTATGTGTCGGTGCTGTCTCGTGTTCAAGAGCGTCACTGGAGCAGATTCGAGCATCCCGTGAAGACATGACCACTTTTGTTTACAAAGAGGAGGGGGAGGTGCTCCAAGTATAATTAACATACAGCGTCATACTCGCTTCAGATGCACAATACAATGATTCAACAACTCTATACTTTTCTCAGCGCCCATCAAGGGAAGTGTACTCTTAATTCCCTTTACCTATTTCACTCATTTTCCGAACTACTTCCCCCTGGCAACCACCAATTTATTCTCTACAGTTAAGACTCTTTTTTTTGCTTGTGTCTTTTTTAATTGGGTTCTTCATTTGTTTTGTTTCTTAAATTCCACAAATGACTAAAATCGTATAATACTTATCTCTCTCTAACTTACTGCAATTACCATTATGCCCTCTAGACCCATCCATGTTGTTGCAAATGGCAGGATTTCATTCCTTTTTATGGCTGAGTAATAGTTCATTGTATATACACACCACATCTTCTTTATCCATCCATCTTTCTGTGGACACTTGGGTTGCTTCCATATCTTGGCTCTTGTAAATAATGCTGCCATAAACTTCACAGTGCATAGACCTTCTCAAATTAGTGTTTTCATTGGAGGGAGAAGGTTAATACCCAGGAGTGGAATTACTAGATCACATGGCAATTCTCTTTTTAATTTTTTGAGGAAACTCCATACTGTGTTTCCCAGTACCTACATCAATTTGCATTCCCACCAACAGTGCCCAAGGGTTCCTTTTTCTCCACATCCTCACCAACACTTGTTGTTTCTTCTGTTTTTATTTTAGCCATTCTGACAGGCATTGTGGTTTTAATTTGCATTTCCCTAATGGTGAGTGATGTTGAGCATCTTTTCATGTGTCTGTTGGCCATCTGTATGTCTTCTTTGGAGAAATGTCTATTCCGGTCTCTGCCCATTTTTAAATTGGATTAATATTATTATTATTAGTGTTGAGTTGTATAAGTTCTCTACATATTTTGCATATTAACTCCTCATTGAATACGTCATTTGCAGATATATCTCCCATTCAGTAGATTGCATTTTTATTGTTGATGATGGTTTCCTTCTTTGTGCAGAAACTTTATTTTGGTATAGCTTCAACAGTTTAATTTTGCTTTTGTTTCTCTTGTCAGAGAAGACAAATCTAGAAAAATGTTTCTACAGCTGATGTCAAAGAATTACTGCCTATGCTTTCTTCCAGAATTTTATGGTTTCAGGTCTCACATTTAGGTCTTTAATCCATTTTGAGTTTATTTTTATGTATGATGTACAAAAGTGAGCCAGTTTTATTCTTTTGTATGTAGCTGCCCAGTTTTTCTAACATCATTTGTAGAAGAGATATCTTTTTTCCATTACAACAGATTTCCTTATGTTCATTTTGTATCCTACAACTCCAGTGAATTTCTTTTTTAGTTTTAGTAGTTTTTTGGTGGATTCTTAAGGACTTTCTGTATATAATATCATGTCATCTAGAAGTACTGAAAGTTTTATTTCTTCCTTGGATGCCTTTTATTCCTTTTTCTTGTCTGATTGCTATGGCTAGGAGTTCCAGTACCATGTTGAACAGAAGTGATGAGAGTGGACATCCTTGTCTTTTCCTGTTTTTAGAGGAAAGCTCTCAGTTTTTAACCACTGAGAATGATGTTAGCTGTGCATTTTTCATACATCGCCTTTGATGTATGTGTGTTCCCTCTCGACCTACTTTGTTGAGAGTTTTTATCATAAATGGATGTTGTACTTTATCAAATGCTTTTACTATGTCTGTTGAGATGATCCTATGTTTTTATCTTTTCCCTTGTTAATATGATGTATCAAGTCAATTAATTTGCAAATATAGAACCACACTTGCATCACTGGAATCAATCCCATTTGGTTGGAATTTTTTTAAATGTATTGTTGGATTCAGTTTGATAATATGTTTTTTAGGATTTCTGCATCTCTGCTCATCAGAGCTATTGGCCTATAGTTTTCTTTTTTTGTATTATCTTTATTTGGTTTTGGCATTAAGGTAATGCTGGCCTCATAGAAAAAAATTGGAAGTTTTCCTTCCTCCTCTATTTGAAATAGTTTCAAAGAATAGGTATTAATTCTTCTTTAAATATTTGGTAGAATTCACTGGTGAAGCCATCTGTTCCTTGACTTTTGTTTGGGAATTTTTTGATTACTGATTCAATTTCTTTTCTAGTAATCGGTCTGTTCAAATTTTCTGATTCATTTTGGGAAGTTATATGTTTCTAAGAACTTGTCCATTTCTTGTAGATTGTCCAATTTGTTCACATGTAATTCTTCATAATATTCTCTTTAAATTCTTTGTATTTCTGTGGTATCAATTATTTCTTCTCTTTCATTTCTGATTTTGGTTATTTGAGTCCTCTCCTCTCTTACTCTCTCTGTTCTTATTGTGTTGTCGTTGATGATCTTTTTTTTGTTTGTTTATTTTCAGCATAACAGTGTTCATTGTTTTTGCACCACACCCAGTGCTCCATGCAGTAGTGCCCTCCCTATTACCCACCACCTGGTTCCTCAACCTCCCACCCCCACCCCCCCCGCCCCTTCAAAACCCTCTGGTTGTTTTTCAGAGTCCATAGTCTCTCATCGTTGATGATCTTTTAAAAAAAAATCTCTTGGTTTCATTGATCCGTTACATTGTGGGGGTTTTTTTGTTTGTTTGTTTTTGTTTTTGTCTCTCTCCCACTTATTTCTGCTCTGATCTTTATTATTTCCTTCCTTCTACTGGTTTTGGAGTTTGTTTTAATTTTTCTAGCTCCGTTAGGTGTAAGGTTGGTTGTTTACTTGAGATTTTTCTTTCTTCTTGAGGTAGGTCTGCATTGCTATAATCTTCCCTCTTAAAATAGCTTTTGCTGCATCTCAAAGATTTTTGGATGTTCATGTTTTTATTTTGATTTCTCTCCATATATTTTTTTATTTCCTCTTTGACTTCTTGGTTGATCCATTCGTTGTTTACAGTAGCATGTAATTTAGCCTCCATATATTTGTATTCTTGCCACTTTTTTTTTTTTTGTAATTGATTTCTAGTTTCATACCACTGTGCCTGGAAAAGATGCATGTATATTATTTCAATATTTTTGAACTTGTTAAGACTTGTTTTGTGGCCTAATGTGTGATCTATCCTGGAGAATATTCCATGTGCACTTGAAAAGAAGGTGTGTTGTGCTGTTTTGGTTGGAATGTTCTAAAACTGTTAGATCTATGTGGTCTGATGTGTCATTTAAAGTGACTGTTTCCTTGTTTGATTTTCTATTTGAAGGATCTATATCATCTATATTAATATGATGGTCACAGCTTGAACCCATTCTGAAAGCACTAAAATTTTTTCTCCATTCCCCTCAATTTAGGTGTATGATGTTATACTTTACATCCTTTTATTTTGTGACTCCCTTGACTGATTTTTATTTTTTTAAAGATTCATTTATTTATCTTAGAGAAAGAGAGAGAGGGCATGCATGCATAAGTGGGGGGAGGGGAAGCAAGAAAGGGAGAAAGAATCTTCAAGCAGACCCCCCACTGAGTGCAGAGCCTGATATCTGGCTCAGTCCCAGGACCTCAAGATCATGACCTGAGCCAAAATCAAGAAGGCTTTCTCAACTGACTGAGCTGCCCAGACACTCCCTGACTGGTTTTTATAGATGCAATTGATTTTAATGTTTTTATCCTGTAATCTCCATCCTGGTTTTGTAAGTGATTAACCTATTACTTTTATTATGTTTGTATTTATATATAAATATAGGAAAATATATGAATATATTTTCATATCATGATTTTCATAATTTTCTTACTCCTGATTATGGCCTTTTCTTTCCACCCAAAAAATTCCCTTTAATGTTTCCTGTTAATCTGGCTTATTGGTGATCTCCTTTAACTTTTATTTGTCTGGAAAACTCTATTTCTCCTTCTTTTCTGAATGACAGCCTTGCTGGCTAGATTATACTTAGTTGTAGGTTTTTCCTTTTAGCCCTTTCAATTTATCATGGCATTCACTCTGGCCTGCAAAATTTCTGCTGAAAAGTCAGCTGATATGGGGTTTCCCTTGTATGTAACTGTTTTCTTTTGCCTTTTTAAAAAGACTTTGTTTATTTATTTGACAGAGAGAGAGGGAGAGGGAGAGAGAAAGAAAACAAGCATGAGCAGGAGAAGTTGCAGAGGGAAGGTAGAAGCAGGCTCCCCACTGAGCAGAGAGCCTAACATGGGGCTCCACCCCAGGACCTTCGGATCACAACCTGAGCCAAAGGCAGATGCTTAACTGACTGAGTCACCCAGGCACCCCTTTTCTATTCCTTTTAAAATTCTCTCTTCGTCACTATTCTTTGACATTTTAATTATTATGTGTCTTGGTGTGGACCTCCTTGGGTTGATTTTATGGAGAGCTCTCTGTGCCTCCTGGATCTGGGTGTTGGTTTCCTTTCCTTAGATTATGGAAGTTTTTAGCTATTATTTCTTCAAGTAAGCTTTCTGCTGCCCCTTCTCTCTCTCATCTTCCTGGAGTTCCTATAATGTGAATGACATGTTTGATGATGTTACTGAGTTCCCTTAACCTATCCCATTTTTTATTATTCTTTTTTTTTTTTTTTTTTTTGCTGTTCTGCTTGGTTTCTTCCCAGTAATCTATCTTCCAGCTCACTGATCAATTCTTCCTCCTGCTCTAATCTATTATTGATTGTCTTTAGTGCATCTTTAATTTCGGCTATTGAGTTCTTCATCTCTCGTTGGTTCTATTTTATGTTGTCTATCTCTTTGTTGACACTCTCACTGATATCCTCCACTCTTCTCAAGTCCAGTATCTTATAATCATTACTTTGAAATTTTATCAGTCATATTGCTTATCTCTGTTTCACTTTTGTTATTTTGCTGTGCTCTTGTTCTGTTCTTTCATTGGGAACATATTCTTCTCTCTCATTTTGTCTGTATCTCTGCATTTGTTTCTCTGTGTTAGAACAGTCTGCCATGTCTCCTGATCTTATGAAGAAGAGGTCCTGTGGTGCCCTGTAGCACAATATCTTCTGTTCATCAGAACCAGACATTTCAGGGGTATCTCTTATGTGGGTTGTGTGTGCCCTACTATTGTGTTTGCCCTCAGTCCAGTTGGCTACAATGGCTCTCTTTGCCTATTGTGGGCAGGTTTGGTTCCTATGCTGTTAAGATGTCAGTCTGGGGCTGCCATGGGCTTGTAGTTGGGTGATGTCAGCCTTCAGACCAGATACCTGCCCTCAATCCATTGCCAGAACTATAGCAACACTACACTGCAAGGCACTCTCTGTTGTTCTCTGAGAGGCTTTTGTTGGTGGGGAGGCTGGCAGCTGAATCAGATGCCTGCCCCAAGCATCTTTTGGGGCTGTCATAGCACTAACCCACAGGGAACTCTCCCTATGGCAGGGCTGGCAGTCAGATCAGATGCTTGCCCCCTGTTCGTGTGCTGGGGCTACAGAAGCCCTGATCAGTAATGCTCTCTCTCCACACTGCTGGTTATAAGGCCCAGCTGTTTGGGTATCGGCCAAACTGGTATGTGTGGTTATCTACCCGTCTCATGAGGGAAGGAGCACTTTGAGGGGGCAGTGGTGAGATGCAGCAGGAGCTGCTTTGGTGGGACTCCTGTGGGGTCGGGTGGGTTAGATGGGGCACAGCAGAGAACTGCAGGGCGTAAAGTGTCAGCACGGTTGGAGGAGGATGTTCTAGCTGGTTCCCACAAGTGTCTAGCTATCTGGGCTGGGTGTGGGGGTGAGATAAATGACACCTGCTAGTTCTTTGGTTCTTGGAGAAGTCTCCTAAACATCCCTGCCCTGCCAGCCTATGTTCTGAGGTTAGTAAATAAATTTCCTTCACATGTAACCCAGGCACTTTTCAAACTGCTTCTTCTATGTTGTATTTCTGTGGAGTTATCTGTTATGTGGTCTCTTTAAGGGTCAGGACTCTTTGAGGGTCAGTTTCCTATCACCCACTGGTTCTTCCAGGGGCAAACCCACTAATTTCTAATGTACTCAGACTTGAGTCCCACTGGTTGTGGAAAAAAAAAACAACTCACAAAATTAAACCCCACTGGTTGTCAAAGACAAATGTTATGGGGACTCATCTTCCCAGTGCATGTCCCACGTGCCTGGATTACCTGGTTTGGGGTCTGCTTCTCTCCCTCCGTTCTGACTGTGGGGCCCCTCCCTTTAGTGGTTAGCCTCACTGTGAGTTTGGTTCTTGAGTGCGTTGCTGCCTCTCCTACCCTTTCGATGTGGCCTCCCCTGTAACATTAACTGTGGAAAGTCTGTTCTACCAAACCTCGGGTCATTTTCTAGGTTGGTTGCACTGATGTGGCTGTTATCTACTGTGGGACAAGGTGAGTTTAGGTTCCTCCTACTCTGATATCTTCCCAGAAATCTCCTCCAAATCTTTACATTAGTGAGAAAATCTTTCCCTGATGTCCCCAGCAGCTTTTCCTGCATGTACTACTGATTAGCACTGAGCCACGTGTCTATGCCTAAATCCAGTCACCTTCCAAGATTATTACAATTGGCTTATTTCAATCATGTTCCCCTGCCCAAGGCTGTTATAGGAATCAACTTCCCTTAGCAAGCAAAAGAAGGGGGTGCGTAGGAGAGAGGTGGTGGAGATGGCAGTTGGGAAGACAAGCAAATTGTCTGCCACAGATACTGCAACAAACTTGTTTTAGGAATGAATTTAGTTTCCAATGGCTGGAATGGAGGAGAGGAGAGGAAAGGAGAACAGGGGAGGGGAGGGGAGGGGAGAGGAGGACAGGGAACATTTATTGAGACTATATTATCCATGTTAACCAATTTCACATATTCCACTACTTTTTCTTCACAGGGTACTTACTTTGATGATACCTATTTTCTAGAAGCTCTATAAAGACCTTCAAATCACATAGCCAAAACATGGTGCAGGGATGATTTTAATCCAGATTGATTAGAATCTTAGGCTTTTAGGGGAGAATGATTAGAAGTTATTTGTTTTAGATGCAAGTGTCAAGGAGACCAATATCAAAGGAAAAGTGCCATCTTCTAGAAAACTAACCCTATAACTCTTTGCACACCTTTGAGCTTCTCAAAACCCCAAATTTAGTTTGTTAATTGTATGCACAGCCTGTTGTGTTCATGTCTATGGTGTCTGATAATCAAGTAAGAGGAAATTCTTCTGACACCCCGCTGGACCTCTAGTTCCACATATCAGGGGCTATGGCAATCTTAGACAGCACTGGTGGGAAACCAGGGAGAAAAGAAAAGAAAAATAGAAAAAAAAAAAAAAAACCCACAGGCAGGAATGGAACAAGGAATTCCAAGAGGGGCTTCTAATATTTCATTGTTATTGAAAATTACACTTCATAAAAAGTCTTGTTCATTTAAAGTTTGAAGAGTGACAGAAAAATGGCTTTCATACTTAGGTCTGCTAAATGTATGATAAATCAAAAAAGATGGAACAAGGAGAAACTTTAAAAACAAAGCAGAAAATCAGTGTGTAGTATAAATAACACTTCATTAGGGCTGTAGTGCCTTACAAAAAGCCTAGAAAATTCCACAGAGAAATCGTGGTATATGGCGCAGGAGAGAATAATTTACTATCATTAGGGGTTTGTAATCCCTACAATGGAAAGGGGAATGTATGCATGTAACTCTTTAATGATAGTGGGCTTGCAGGCATAAATCCCTAAGTGATGAGATGTGAATGCATTCTAAAAAGTCAAGTTTCTATGGGATAAGAATAAGTCAGGCTGTCTGGTTTGCTCGGCTTGCTGACCCAAGTCTATTACCGACCCACTGAGAACTGCAGCCTTGGGAGAGTACCTCATCCGTTCCATGTCCTAAGTGGGGCCATGCTCGGGGTAGAGGTGGTGGTTTAAGTCTCTTGCTCATCGGACACACATCAACACTGGACACACACAATTTTTGGTTAGCAGTAGTTGATGCCAAAGCATGGCAGAATGCCACACCATCCAAAACACTCTCAGCCATAACCCAAGTGTTTCCTGTCCAAAAAGCCTTTTCTGTACTAAGTTTTAGGCATCCAGCTTAGTGTGGGTCCCAAGCAAAAATGAGGAACAGGAAAAACTAATAATTTTACTCTCCACCCTCAAACTCCCCTTTCCACCCTTAGGAGGGTTTCTTCTCTTGATGCTATTCTCAAACTCTCTTCAACAAATTCTCTGAAACAAAGAAATGCAAATGAAAGGCAAGAGTTTAAGGGTTACTTGGCCCATAGGCTTTTTTTTTTTTTTTTTTTTTTACTTTAAGCTAGATCCAATCCTTAAGCTAAGCATGATTTAGAAAGATTTTCAAAGAGGTGTTCTCCAGACAAAGATGCTTGGATGTTGGATGGGAGGCAGGACATTTCCAGAATCTGAACTAAACTAGACTGTGGTGCGTGGGAGGTTATTAAGTTTGAACCAGGGGAGCTATAGAACTAAATGGGATTCCAGGTGAAATATCAGGAAGAAGGGATCCAGCCTGGGAAGTGAGAGCATGAGATTGGCATTCCAAGACCAGCAGTTCTGAGGGAGGCTGTGAATGACACACAGAAGGCCAGGAAGCAGCTGATGAATGATGCTGGCTACCAGGGGTTGGCTGGGTTAAATCAGGGGTCCTTCACCTGGTGGGACACATGGCAGAGGAAAGTCAACAGTGGTCCATGAGCAGCCTTCAAGAGGTCTGGAAACACCCTTAAATCTCATTTAAAATTCTCTGCAAGATGAAGTATTGAAGCTTGGATTAAATTCTCACAATAGTATGCCCCCCTAAAGTGTCTAAGTGCAGCAGGCCAATGAAAGGGGACTCTGGGACCCCCTGGAATCCATCGTAGCAGCCCTGGGCTGTAGCCAACCGTGCCGTTCAGCCTGGTCCCCACTCTGGGGGTACATCTGCTTTCAGCGCCTGCCACAGAGTGGCTGAAGCATTTGTTGTCCACCATGATCTAGTTCCCTGAAAAGGGGCCAAGAAGTTCACTTGACTAGTACTGTAGTGATACCCCGCTCTCTCTCTCCTTCTCGTGACCCATGGGAATAACGCACCATCCCACTGTCACCCCAGGGAGAGCAAGTCACCAAGATGTCTGATGGCTCTGCTCTGCGGGCCGACCAGCTAGTCAGCTTCAATCTCTTGCCTTTTGGGTTTCTTGGATGCAATCGAGATGCCATTATATGTCCTGTGCACCGGGGGACGCGTGTCAAACTCTCCCAACGGCCTCCTTCCCCAGGATTCTCCAGTTGGGGACAAGGTGAGAATGCAACCCACGGTGCCCTAGCAGTTACTCTTTTCGAAACCCTTCTGATTGTACACTTCCTGGACACATGAACCTCAAATAATTTATGCTTTTGAGTGGGTAACAGGCCAAGGTATCGAAGCCTACAATTCGGCATCCTCTTGGCAATCCCCGTATGGATAACTTTACTTTGGGGTGTGGGAGAAGTTGGAGTCTGTTCTGGGAGGGTCATAGGTGAAATTAAGACTGAAATAGTTGCATTTTGACAATCTGTTACTTAGGGGTACGTGAGAGGGTAGCAGAGGGCCCATGAAGATTGAGAGTGTCCAATGGAGACCTGAACCAGCCTGTCAAATCACAAAGTATTTTAGGGAAATCGGTCCCAGAAGAACCATGGCTCCCTCTGTTTCTTTGAAAAATTAGCCAAACATTCAGGTAACATCTGAAGAGGAGGTTTCTCTGGTCTGATCTTTCTGTGTCGTGTTGGTAAACCTGTGTCAGGCACGTGTTGCTCTCTGTGTCGGGTGCTCAGAGGGACACGCCCCTGCTGAGGGCAGCCTACCATGTGGCAGGAAGCAGAGGGGAAGAATCAGGAGGGAAGAGAGGCACACGAGTTTCCAAATCCTTTTTGGAAACTTTCATGTTAACCACCAGGAGCAGCAAAAATGATGTACTTTCATGCGGGGGCTGGTGCAGGTTTATGTTATAAAGAGAAGAATTTGCCATTCAGTTTTTCACATACTGGTCTGCAGTGGGAGTGGCTCGTGGCCAGGCATGACATTTTAGAGAAGCCCAGAGGGTTTTCTCCAAAGTCCCAGATTGTTTGTGTTCTTTGTAAAACAGACTCAAGTACAGAGGAGCTCACTAACCCAGCCCCATGCGGCATAGGCGGTCCCACATAAATGTGCTTTCCAGATGCCATTTAGATGTGTGCTATGACGGAATGACATTTGCAAGAAGTGGATCCTCACAACGACCCATACGAGAGGGCACGGGAGGCTTTCCTGACCCCACCATAGACTGCCCGGGCCCAGGACACATGTCGCATAAATGCTCACCTCGCCTTGTCCCCGTGGCTCCAAGCATTCTGAACCCAGCTCCAGATCGGAGCTTTTCCCAATATTTTACATATAGGATAATTTGGGAAATCCTAGTTGTATTCACTATTCATAAAGATAAGAGCTAAATTAAATTCCTTTCATGTTTTTAAGCAGCTTTCTAAGTGCTAGGTCCTGTCGGAGTTACTTAGATTCCGTTGAGAGCCGAGAAAGACGCCAGGTTCAGAACTGAGAAAAACGCCAGGTTTAGAAAACTCCAGATGCAGTCCGTGCGCTGGCTGGGTGCTACCGGGCCGCGGCTAGAGGCTGGGAGGCAGGGCACTACCGGGAGGACCAAGCGGGTGGGAAAGACGGAAGTGTGGGCTGGAGGGGCAGACCACGAACCCAAGAGAGTGCATCCGAGGAGGACGGCGTCCTCCGCAAGATAAAGCTGGAACTGGGCAAGGCAAGGCCATATTGGCCATTTCTTGTTCTACGGGATTACCTGGTCCAGCCTCCATCTTTCTGGGGTTTTAAGAAAGTACTAATATACTGAGAGACATGATACCCCATCTCAAAATCTTACTATGCTCCATTTACCCAGAATTTCTTACTTCCTATGGCTTTATCATCACGTTTCATCAGCTTTGCAAAAATGAAATTACCCTGCTGGGATTTTTTGGAGGTCTGCTGCGATGTCAAAGCATTTGCGATTAGGAGAGCTGTAGATCCCACTCTATCAAATACTTCACAGAGAAACCGGGTTATCACTGCCCTTTGAGAGCTGGTGAGCAGACTTGCTGAGGGAGGAAAAGGCGTATCATACCGCAAAGTCAGTGTACTCCTGAGACGGTCTAACCAGTAAGGAACCAGACTGCGCATCCTCTGAGTGTGCAGAGAAAGTCCCTTTCCTTGGTCTGGGTCTCCTTCTCCCACAGTACGGAAATCCATTCTGGCCATCTCTGGACTCATCTTCCCTGTGTTTGCCTTCTCCTGGGCCTATCCCTACCTGCATGTTCTGTTCTTGAACCAACTGGACTCAGTCAGCTCTGGGGCTGGCCCGAGGAGTTTCCACATTTGTGAATGCCTGGCTCCTTCCAGCAGACCTTGTACTGACAATGTGGCTTAGAGAGCCTGAGGTTCTCGTTTCTGAGCGTGAGACAGTGCTGGCCCCTGACCCATCACACACACCCTCGCTCGCAGCCACTCAAGGAAAATTACCAGCTGTTCCCAGCTCACACCAGAGCTTCTGTTCTGGGCCCCCTTCCTAGAAACTAGGTCCTCCCTTTAGCTCTTGCCTTTCGCTTCTCCAGACAATGGGGGTCCCGCAGCACCTGGGTGAGGGGCTGTGCCTGGGTACCCAAGCAAGCACCTTGACTACTACCTGCGGGTCAGCCTGGACTACAGCATCTGAGAATCACCTACTGCCAGGATGCCCAGCGGCTGGGTCCTATTTTCCGACAGAGAGCTGCACTGTCATGGGGGGTCCCTGGTGCCAACCATGTACCTGAATCTTCACTGAAGACCACAGTAATGCTTACCTCCCCTGCCTGAGTCACAATGAGCTACCTCTCTTCATCCCGACGCTGGCCTAGCATCATGTCCACTCCCAGCCCCAGAACCTTCTCCTCCCGGCTCCTATCTTACTTGGTTACTTGCAAATCTGATGGGAAACAGCCTTTATGGGTTATTAAAATCCTCTCCCAGGTATCTTTTTAAGAAGTACAAAGACTTTCAGGAAGACATAAAACAGTTACATATTGGATTACTTTTCATAGAAAAATGCAGGCAGCATTGAAAGGTAGTGAGAAACTTGGGTCTGTTGAGTTTGTGTTGGGGGTAGAAGGAAATCCAACAAGACAAAAACTCGCAAGTACAGAGATTAACTTTTCTCAATGTTGCCAGCACTGGTATGAGGCAGTTAAATCTCTTCCTAATAAATGTATTAAATTATAAAAATATTTTTCTTGCCAGTTAACTTATTCTGTCAACTCTAAAGGGAGACTTTCAAATAAGCACAAATTCTAAAGGGAGACTTTCAAATAAGCACGATGAATCACTCCACATTTAGCCATTCTGAAACCCTTTTTAAACAAGGGTTTCTGAAATAATGGAATGGTCCTATGATGCCTTTAACATAAATTTTTAATATACATTTCTGCGCCTGATATTGTAAACTGCTTTAGAAAAAAAAAAGATAATTTCATGAAATTTTGCATCTTGAGAACTCTGGAACTGAATAAATCAATTTTGATGTTGCAATATGGGAATTGTTTTCCAGTTCTATTCTATACTTTGCATTTCAGCTTTTCCCTTCTCTCCCTTCTATCCATTTCTGAGGTCATTGCTTATTTATTTAAATCCTCGTATATAAAAAAAATAAAATAAAAAAATAAATCCTCATATAGCACCTCGTCCTTGATGTGAACATGGTGGGTGCTGAATGGTGTTTGTTAAATTGAATTGAAGTCAACATGACCACATATGGGCCTGTTTTACCTATAAATCTAGATCAAGATTGACTTTTTGTTTTCCTATTGTGTGATGAAAGCAAGTTGGCAGGGAGCTAGCAACTTTTCATTCCCTGGAATCACTTTTATTATTTATTTACTATTTGTAGTACAAACATGTTTCCAGGAACTTGAGACACTAGAATGTAGTTTTCTACTTAAATTCAATCCCTCTGTTTAGGAACCTTCTCTCTATCAGGAGAGTTTGGCAAAACTCTGAACCTAGTGAGGAAAAAAAAATGACTGCAACTATTCTTGGGATAGGAGAGAAGAGAAAGGAGAAATATTTATTGAATCCCTTCATGCCTAACAGACTCATAACTGTTTCCAGAACCAGTTCAAACTAATTTTGCATCTTGTGCGATTTTATTTCAGGCTTAATGAACTTTAGGACCACAGAAAGGGGAACTGGTTTGGCAAAACATTTCAAACTATTCTTTTCTCTTCTCTCTTATCCCTTCTTTTTCTTAAATGGTTTGGGTCTTGGCAAAACCAGAAAGTGTTTTTCTCTCGTGCTTTTTATTTTTTTGTCTTTAATTTTTAACTAAATGTGCATTTCAAAGGAAATGTAACCCAGCTGTTTCTTATTCTTTTACACTCAACAAAATGGTACTTTGCAAAAACCATTCCATGTCCAAGAAGCCTTGAACCCCTTAAAAAAAAAAAAAAGAAAAGCCTTTATTTTCTTTAAACCAAGAATGCAAACTTCACCAAAAGAGAAGAATTGGAGTCAAGAAAGGGATTTGGTTCAATTTAAATTTAGAATTTATAAGTGAGAGAATGATTGCCGCCTTGGCAGGATATACGTATTTCCAGGTAACTGAAGTTAACCTATTTTGTTTATGAGCCCCGACCACATTGGATGGTGGCACTCTGATATTCTCCTTCCCTGGGGCCTTCCTAAAGGAAAAATCGTGTCTGGGGGTGCGTGTGGCTTTGGGAGTGGGGTGTGGGGCAGGAGGGTGTATCAGGAGGGATGGTAATGCTACAAGGTCATTGGGGAAGAAAAGCAGAATGACCCCTGATTATCTGAGACTTCAGGATTTAAGAAAATGATTACTTTTAGAGAACTGAAGATGAAAGGTCCTTTTAAACTGTTAACCAATAATTTACTAAATGAATATAACTCTCGAGAAAAATACAAAGAGAGATGCTTAATTTACTCGTGAGAGAGGAAATGTCCAAGTCCTGGAACGATTTATTTGCAGTACAGAAATCTGTATGTTAATTACAATCTTTTAAAACTTTTGTGCAGTTGCTAAAAGAGACGGCTGAAGTTCCTCCGCTGGGCAACGCTTTCTTTTCTTAATTGGAAGTTACTGAGTACTTGGAAGTAGCACAATGTATTTCTCTAAAGCTATGTTATAATTCAGACTTTCACTCATGGAGAGCAAACTCCCCATTTTCCTACTGCTCTGAATCACACTTTGTTGATAGTTAAATGGAGATGTACACTAAATATTCCTACAGATTTGCTATGAAAAAAAATCGTACATGTGATAAAGTGGAAATTTAGTAGGAATTACATTGACGTTGCTGCACATTTTGCCAAGACACGTAATTCCTACAGGCAGCAGACAAGGGCGTTTAAAAAATCATACTACTTTCTATTTATAAGACCACTTTGCATTTGCGGTCACAGATATTCTTTTGGTATCGACTGATACTTGTTTCTTACTTGTAAACATTTTATTCTATGTGAGATTCGGTTTGACAGACAAGAACGGAGAGGGCAGAGAAGCACCAGGGTCTCTAACTCAGCAGAACGTCTGTGGGAAGCAGGAGAAGGTCCCTATTCAAGTGAGATGGGCTGGAGGCACGGTAGGCAAAGTGGAGAGCGCCTGTGTGGGAAGAAAAGCAGTCCATTCCGTCCGTGAGGGCCCACACGTGGGCTCTCAGCCCGGAGAGGGCAGCATGGCTGGGTTTCAGGCGCCACGGACCCCTTCTGAAACAGCTTCTCAGATCTGAGAACCGATGGGGGAGACGGAAGGGATTTGGAGAAGAACCAACGACTGATGAAGAACTTTTAAGAGGTTTGCTTATGGGCTTTAAGAGTCTCTGAGCGCCTTCTCAATCTCTCCGGCAAAAACCTTAAGAAAGTCTCTGTGGTTTGATAATGCCCTTGATCCTGAGCATTGTTTTTCCTCTAGGGATATTGATTCGTGTTGAATTCTGCACGGAAGTAGATTTTAAGTGTCAACAGAGGACAGAAGTTAATTGAACCACTCCCTGCTCACTGTCCAGTGGAGGGAAATGGACACACTGGCCAGGTAACTTAAATCAACCTGGGAAGATTCTTGCGGTCCACGTGGGAAGGGTGTGCCCTCTCGGAGGGCAGAAGCCAGGTCTGAACCACGTCCGGAACATTCCCCAGCTCCGTCCGCCGTGCGCAGTCAGTAAGTACTTGCAGAGCGGAATGAAGGAAATACGGCAGCTCTGGGTCGACGCGCTAATCCATTTCTCTCACCTTTAAAAACTGTCCTTGAAATAATTAAATTGAATTTTATTTACTTTCCCTCAGATCCAAAGGAAATGAAATATTTTGGTAATAAACGGGCAACTCGGGCATTTTTGCAAACCACGTGTGCTTTCCCTTCTGATTCCCTTACTGCTTCGGAAGCAAATACCTGCGTCACACTTAATCCAGTGTGAGCTTCTCCTCAACTGGGAACAGGAAGCCCTGCGGGAGCTTCGCATTAGGAGCAACGTGGAGTGGTTTGGGCGTGTGCGTTCACGGTAATGAGTGCGTGGACAGGAGGGTGACAAAGCCAAGACAACGTGGGCTTGTCATCACCGGATGGCTGAGTGACAAGTGTAGTGAAGGACAGTGCCTGTGAGCAAGGCACCAGGGCTGGGGCCACAGGACAGGGGAGCAGAGCAGCGGGAGCAGGCTGAGCAGATCAAGGAGAGGCTGGAGGACACAGAGCCCTCAGGCTGCAGGTTGGGCTGCACGGTGGGAGAGACGGAAAATCTACAGGGACCGGCACACAGAGTCTTTCTAGAACGTCACCATATCATTGCAGTGCCCCCTAAATCTTTTTTTGTTTGTTTATTTTCAGCGTAACAGTGTTCATTGTTTTTGCAAAGCACCCAGTGCTCCATGCAGTACATGCCCTCCCTATTACCCACCACCTGATTCCCCAACCTCCCACCCCCCGCCCCTTCAAAACCCTCAGGTTGTTTTTCAGAGTCCATAGGCTCTCATGGTTCATCTCCCCTTCCAGTTTCCCTCAACTCCCTTTCCTCTCCATCTCCCCATGTCCTCCATGTTCTTTGTTATGCTCCACAAATAAGTGAGACCATATGATACTTGACTCTCTCTGCTTGACTTATTTCGCTCAGCATAATCTCTTCCAGTCCCGTCCATGTTGCTACAAAAGTTGGGTGTTCATCCTTTCTGATGGAGGCATCATACTCCATTGTGTATGGACCACATCTTCCTTATCCATTCATCCGTTGAAGGGCATCTTGGTTCTTTCCACAGTTTGGTGACCGTGGCCATTGTTGCAATAAACATTGGGGTACAGATGGCCCTTCTTTTCACTCCATCTGTATCTTTGGGCTAACTACCCAGCAGTGCAATTGCAGGGTCATAGGGCAGCTCTACTCTTAATTTCTTGAGGAATCTCCACACTGTTCTCCAAAGTGGCTGCACCAACTTGCATTCCCACCAACAGTGTAAGAGGGTTCCCCTTTCTCCACATCCTCTCCAACACACATTGTTTCCTGTCTTGCTAATTTTGGCCATTCTAATTGGTGTCAGGTGGTATCTCAATGTGGTTTTGATTTGAATCTCCCTGATGGCTAGTGATGATGAACATTTTTTCATGTGTCTGATAGCCATTTGTATGTCTTTATTAGAGAAGTGTCTGTTCATATCTTCTGTCCATTTTTTGATATGATTATCTGTTTTGTGTGTGTTGAGTTTGAGGAGTTCTTTATAGATCCTGGATATCAACCTTTTGTCTGTACTGTCATTTGCAAATATCTTCTCCCATTCCTTGGGTTGCCTCTTTGTTTTGTTGACTGTTTCCTTTGCTGTGCAGAAGCTTTTGATCTTGATGAAGTCCCAAAAGTTCATTTTTGCTTTTGTTTCGTTGGCCTTTGGAGACATATCTTGAAAGAAGTTGCTGTGGCTGATATCGAAGTGCCCCCTAAATCTTTAAGGCTTTCCTTTCCTCCGTGAGGCTTTGAAATAACATTCTGGAACCCTTATTTTCATGACCCCTTCAGCCACTACCAGTTCACAAGTAAGCGTTGCTCTACAACGGGAGGAAGGCAAGTCAGTGTGGATGCCGGAGGGGGTGTGCCTGGCTGGAGGAAGAATCTGGAAGCGGGATTGTCAGAGGAAACCCGTACCCACGCACGAGTACGTGCAAGGTCGCCTCCCTGCAAAACCGACACTAGCCTCGTGAGCCAACGCTTCGGTGGTCAAGGCCGGAGCTCATCGAATTTTTTCTGCTTGCCTGGAAAGAAGGAAGAAACACACCTGTTTGGTACCTGCCAAGTGTTAGGTGTTTTGATCAATGATTTCTTACGTATTTCTCACAACAGCCACGGGCTCCCCCACAGGCTCTGTTCACGCAGGAGGCGCTGGAGTTCACGCCGGGCCCCACCGCAGGCAGGCCCGTCCTCTGCTCGTACTCCAGGGTGCCCTGGTGCTACCCAAGCAAAGCTTGTTCTCTTCTGCCTCTCCTCGTCTTCTCTCTCGGTGATTCCACTGCTGACATCTGGGCTATTCTCAAGGTCACATTTTCTCAGAACAATCCCCTGAATTGGGTTTTATTGTCCCAGTTTATAGGTGAGGCAACTGAGGCCCCAGGTTTCAGAGCCGGAAAATGGCGCAGTTGGGGTGCAGGTCGGCGCTTGTGGACTCTGAGCTCATGCTCTGAGCCACTGGGGGCTTCTTCCTCGGCACTGCTGTCGCTGGGGAGCCACCAAACCACTGACCGTGGCCTCTGTGGCATCCCGGGGACTCAGTGGCTGATAGCTTGCGGGTATCAGTACAGGCTTGAGACACATGTCTTGTGACTTTCACGCCGAGGCAGTCGGCTCCTGGCCATGCAGTGTGGCCCCTGACTGTCCCTTCCCGAAGGCCAAATTAGGGATGGGAAAACGGAGGGAGGGATCTCGTCTGGCGCTGAGTGCCTGCGATGGCGTTCATCCCTGTCTTGTCCAAGACTGACTTGGAGTTTAATGGGAACCAGAGTGACTGGAAAGGTTTCGCGAGGACAGACTTCTCATTTTTTCCCAAGGATACAGCCATCAAGGAGGAACATCAGGGAGTGAGCATGGCCGTCCCTTGCCCGCCCCCAGCGGAAAGCCGTCCAGCAGGCAGGATGCAGGGTGTCCTAGCAGAGTCTCTCATTACTCCCCCGCTCGCTCGGGCGTAAATCGTTCTCTAATTGCAGATCAGGCATGAATCGTTCTGGAAACATGGTGCTCACTCACTGTTATTGTGTTACTGAGACATAAATCCTATGTCAGCTTGATGAAACGTCTGCGGCCATCGGGTTAAACAAGTCAAGGCAGCTACTTAACGATTTCCAAACACTCTATTAAAGTTCAGACACGGGTCCAGCAAAAGACCATGCTAAAGTGGCCTTTAAACAGCCGGTTCTCACATTGGTCCGGTAAGCAGTAGCCTCTCCCCTGCTCTGAACTTCATCTCGGAAGGGCCTCGGACCGACAGCACAGGTGCCGGAGGAGAAGCAGCCCAGACTTGGGGGAGGGGCGGTGCTCCTTTGACCTCGGCAGCTTTTCGTTCTGGGAGGACTCGTCGGATGCCTCTGGGAGGACTAGCGGGATGCCTCTCTCACACACCTTCTCCCAACCTGTTTCCTGGCATCTTGTACAAAGTAGAGAGGATAAAGGACCCATTTTGTGCCATAGACGTGACCTCAGTGAGCTAATTACAGCCCCAATTTATGTAAATGAAGCGTATGTTTGGGTGGTTTCATCGTTTCTGAGAATTTCCTTGTGTAACCCATGTGCTCCGCTACTTTCTCCGTGGATGATCAAGAGGACTTCCCTAGCCCTGTGCTGCCGTGCTCCCCTCGCAGGTCTCAGAGCACCAGAGATGTCTTGCTTCTACTCAAAATGAGCCGCTCCCCCTCTGCCCCTCTCTTGTTGAAAACTTCCCTGCCTTGTTCCCTTTACAGCCTCTTCTTTTTTATGGCTCCTTCTCATTAGGAGTTAAAGAACGCGAGCCTCCCCCATTTAACTAAACGAATATACTTCTGCAGTCTCCGTCCCGTCTGCTGCCCTGTCTGGGCCCTTTCACAGTTACGCTTTTCGTAAGGCAGATGTGCGAACCACTACACCATGGAACCTACGGTTACGCTTTTTGAAAGAGTCTTTCTCTCTCACCAACTTCTGCCTTTGACTTCCCGCTCAGTTCTCAGACCACATCAGTCTTGGCACTTCCCCTAAAAACTCTTCTGGAACTGATCCTGCCAAAGTCACTAGGTGTGTTAGAAGATTTTGCCTGCAATAACAGAAACCGGGTTAAAATATAAAGGAGATTCGGGGCTCATGTACTTAGAAAACCAAGAGTAGCAGGAAGATAAGACACTGCCCGCATCCCAACAAAGCCAGGTCTACACCCCCCTGTGAGTCAGCGGAGTACAAAGAGGCTGACTTTGCACTTGAATGGCCGTGTGATGTTCAGGATAAATGTTAAACGTGGAACTTGGCCTTTCAGTCCTCTACCTCTCCCTGTTTTTGGACCAGTCTAATACATATAAAATACTAACATTATTTTAGCCTGTATTTCTCTGATTACTCAGAGAATAAGTGCACTTATCGTGCGCTTATTAGCCCTTAGGGCTTTGTTTTTTTATTTCTTATTTAATTATTAAGAGTTTCTAGAAAATTCCAAATAATTTCATGGTATTTTGACAACAGAAATATGATGTCATTCACCTATCAGCTTTATCTAGGGGTCTTTCACATAATGGAAAACCTTAATTTTGATATAATTATATGTGTGTGTGTGCATTATATAAACTTATTTTGCCTTACATGCTTTTAAGGTTTGGCTTAAGGACATTCGATCCCAAAATAGTCACCCACCTTTTCTTCACTAATCACATAGATTTATTTATTTATTTATTTATTTATTTATTTATTTATTTTTTAAGATTTTATTTATTTATTTGACAGAGAGAAATCACAAGAGAGGCAGGCAGAGAGAGAAGAAGGGAAGCATGCTCTCCGCTGAGCAGAGAGCCCGATGCGGAGCTCGATCCCAGGACCCTGAGATCATGACCTGAGCTGAAGGCAGCGGCTTAACCCACTGAGCCACCCAGGCGCCCACTAATCACATAGATTTAATATTCATGTTTAAAATTTTAAATTTCGGGGCACCTGGGTGGCTCAGCTGGTTGAGCCTCTGCCTTTGGCTCAGGTCATGGTCCCAGGGCCCTTGACTGAGCCCCGCATCAGGCTCCCTGCTCCGTCCGGAGCCTGCTTCTCCCTCTCCCTTTGCCGCTGCCCCTGCTTGTGCTCTCCTGCTCTCTCTGTGTCAAATAAATAAAATATTTAAAAAATTTTTTAATTTAAAGGATAGCTTACTTTTGCCTGTGATATGAATTTTATTTTAGGAATGAGTTTTATCTTTCTCCATATTTTTAGCCAACCTCCTAATATCTGTCAAAGAATTTATCTTCCCTCTCCCCATTCTGTTGTGGAGCCACATTTATTGTTTATTAATTTGCTGAGTACAAAGGCTTTGTCTCTGAGCTCTCACCTGTCTACCGGTCCTGTTTGTTTTGTTTTACACCATTATTATGTTTTTAAATTATTCAAGCTTTGTAGTGTGCCGTAACATGTTATAGATCAATCCTACCATTGTATTCTTAAATTTTCACATTGACATGGCCATTCACAGACTTTAAGTCCTCTACAAATATTTAAATATAAAATACATAAAAACAAAGTTGAACTCTTGATTGAGATAACATTTAGTTAAGAAATTAATTTGGGGGAGAACTGACATGTTTATAACATAAAAGTCTTCCATCTAAATGCATGGAATTTCTGTCCACTTATTCAGATTATCTTTCTCATTTTTTTATTTGTTTTTACTTTCTTATATGTTTATTTTTGGTTATTTCCTAGATATTATATCTACTTTTCTCGGTATTGTGAATGTCATCTTATTCTATATAGTTTTTCCTAGTTGGTTGTTGTTGCTATAAATAAATGCTACTGATTTTTGTAAATTTACCTTTCATCTGATAACTTGTTGAATTCTCTCACTGATAGAGCTTTGACTGTTCTACTGACAATCATATCATCTACAAATAATGATGATTTTTTATTTTTATTTTTTCCCTTTCCAGTCCGTATGTCATATCCTCCTTAATGCATCCCGTCCCCACTTCTACATTAAATAATAGTACCAAATGAATAGCTTTGTCATGTTCCAAGCCTTAAAAGAATTAGACTATTTGTTATAAATTTCTACATTCCTACAATAACTAGTTAAGAAAGCTTTCTTATAGTTCCAATTTGCTAATTTTTAAAATCACACATGTGTATGTTCAACTTTATATAATAATTTTCTGCTTTGAAATAATCAAAGATTTCTTATGATTTCAACGATAGGGTATTTTAATGAAAAACTGTCCTATTACAGGAGAAATACTTTCTTGATCATATTTACTATTTTTAAAAGACATTTATTATTAGATTTGATTAGTGAGCATTGTTTTTAGGATTTCCGCATCCACGTTCTTAAGCTACGTGGGTCATAATCTTCTTGTACTGTCTTTTGCTAGTTTAGGAATAAAGATTTAAATAGCTTCAAAAAATGGCATAGCCAGTACCGTATTTTTTGTTCTATTTGGGGGATAACCTGAATAAAAAAAGATCTAATTTCTTGAAAGTATGGTAGAAGTTACCTGTAAAACCATATGAGCTTACAATTCTAAAGAAGAGAAGTCTTGATCACCTTTACAACGTATTTCCACATTACACTGACCTGCTCCGGCCTCCTGTTCTTCCTGTGCCGGTATGACCGTTCACAGATACGCTGGAGTAATCCATTTATTCAGTCTTTTAAACCTATAGACATTACGTATTGAAAGTACTTTACAATCTCTGTTTTTTCTATGAATCTTTCCATTTTTAATCCCATATATGTTTATTTCTATCTTTTCTCCTAATTAATTTTAGGAGATTCCTCTATCTTACTGATTATTTTTTATTGATTTCTTAGATTCAGGTGTAGGTTACTATACTTTTCCTGGTTTTCCTGTTTTTAGGTTTCTTTTTAATTATGTGCTTCTTTCTTATTTTGGGAGTTTGCTCTTGATCGATTACAAACTTCTTAAGTTAAATGCCTAACTTTTATTTTAAAAAAATGTTCTTGAAATACCACATCAAAAACAAATGACGTACTGTCTGGTGACACAGAACACAGTAAAAAAAATTAAAAATAAAAAAATAAAAGTATAAAAAAATGTTCTTGGCCCCTAACAAATATCTTCAAAGTAAAAATGTATTTCTTTACCCGTGTCCCATAAATTTTATGTCTTACCATTATCATTATTCAGTTCTACATGTTCTACATTTAGTATTTGTTAAAGTTCCAGTAATGCACATAACAGAAAAAGGTCATTTTAACCATTTTTCGGTGTGCAGTTCAGTAGCATTAAACACACTCACAACGTTGTATAGCCATCACCACCGTCCACTTCCAGATCATTTTTTGCCTTTCAGACCAAACAGTTCTGGAACAAGGCATCTGCATTTTCCCAAGTCCTTATCTGTTCAGCGGCCCTGTTTCCCCGGAAGGTAGGTCTGGCCTGAACTCCACCGCCGGGCAAAGGTGGGCAGACCTGGGCTGGTCAAGACAGCTTCCGCATTAGATACACCTGGGTGCCCTGGTTGTTGGAGAAGTTGCCCCCGGGCCCCCAGGAGGCCACAAATCCAAATGGGAACAGAGTGTTGCCAATTTTCAGATGCAGCCTCAGAGAGATCAGTGGGTGTGGGGGGGAGGGGCTCCCTCTACATGGGAAGCTGTGCAGGTGGTTGGGGCCGTGTCCTGGGTCGATAGGCCTGTAGGTACGTAGCTGCATAAGGCCTGGGGAGCGGCTCATACGAGTGCGTGCACTGGGCATGGTTCATGGCAACCAGGGTTCTGTAACAGGACATGAACCTGGAGAGGCACGGTCACCACCTGAGAGGGCTCTTGTGGAAACCCGGCAGGGGTTTCCTGGCACCTTACCTACCCAGCGGTCCCTATTCCCTCTGGAGGCATATCTAGAGGGAACTTAAGTGCCTCACCAGGGTGGGGCAGGGCGGGGTGGCTGCGGTGTCCTGCAGTAAGAGACCGCGTGTGCCCGTTTACTGTAGAAGCCCCAGGTTCCCATGACACAGCACGTTCAAGTGGCGGCTGACTGCGGCCAATTTGCAGCTGCAACTTCTTTTCGATGGATAGAGGCAGAATCACTCTGGCAAATACTGATCCTGTCTTAAAAATCTTAGTTTCTCCAGAGTATCTCATCAATAAAATCATGGGTACGTAGCCATTTGAGACCAGCTTTGTTCACTTAGGAAAATACATTTGACATTTATCCATATTGTTGTATCAGTAGTCTGTGTTTTGTTTTTTATTTTAATTGAGGTGTAACTCATTGTATGGATGTTCCATTCCTGTTGGTCCATTCATGAGTTGAGGGTGTTTATTTCTAGTTTTTAAAACTTGTGAATAGAGGTTTTTGTAAGATTGTAAGTTCTGGTCTCTCTTAGGTACACACGTTGGAGTGGGGTTGCTGGGTTGTTGGGAGGCGCTGGTCATTTCAGGGACTGAGACCAAAGCTGCATCCAAGAGCTCACCGAGGAGGAGGAGCTATGCAAACACTGCAGGTGTTTCGTTGAAACTTCCAATGCGTTAAACAGGATTAAGCACAAACTAATAACAGAAGGAAATTTCCTTTGTCTTTAAGAAATAAAGCTATTTTGGGACACCTGGGTGGCTCAGTGGATTAAGTCTCTGTCTTTAGCTCAGGTCATGATCTCAGGGTCCTGGGATCAAGCCCCGCATCAGGCTCTCTGCTCAGCGGGGAGCCTTGCTCCCCCTCTTCTCTCTGCCTGCCTCTCTGCCTACTTGTAATCTCTGTCAAATAAATAAAATCTTTAAAAAAAATAAAGCTATTTTTAGAAAGAAACCTAAAGTGATTATCATACTGAGTAGTGAAATAGTAAAAGCTTTCCCCGTGAGATCAAGAACAAGACCAGCATGTTCACTACCACCGCTTCCATTAAGATTTTACTAGCGGTCCCATTCCCAATGGAATAAGTAGAGAAGATGAAGTAAAACATAAAAAGATTGGAGAGAGAAAAAAATAAAACTGTCACTTTGTATATCCCATGATTTTATTCACAGAAGAAAAATAATGAAAACTCTACGTATAATCTCTTGCAACCACTAAGTGATGGTAACCATCACAATTGTTATTGGAAACAGTTTTTTGTTTTTTTTTTTTAAGATTTTGTTCATCCATTTGATAGAGATCAAGTAGGCGGAGAAGCAGGCAGAGAGAAAGAGAGGGAAGCAGGCTCCCCCACTGAGCAGAGAGCCTGATGTGGGGCTCAATCCCAGGACCCTGAGATCACGACCTGAGCTGAAGGCAGAGGCTCAACATACTGAGCCACCCAGACGCCCCTTAGTTATTACGAGCTGGAAGATATCCCTCCAAAAGCAAGAATGGAACCAAAAAATTTCAATGACCACAGCTCAAATGGCCTTTAAGATTTAATTTTGAAATTCTGTAATCATACCTTGGAAATCTCAGTTTATGCTGAGAATTTTTTGAGAGAGCTCCAGTTTTTTATAAGATGGATTTATAATCATACCAGAATGAAACAAAATCTTGAGGTAGTCGATGCTCTTTCAACATTTAAATGTAACAGAACATCCCAAAGAATCGTGACTAGGAAGAGCTCATTTAATGCATTTTGTCTTATAAAAATACTTGCTGATTTTAACTTACTTCTTCATGTTTTATATGTTAATGGTACTTAGGCTTTGATGGTTTTATTGCTCTATCGGCCAATATCTCTCTGCAACAACACACTTCACCCTCCATTATGAGTACAAAATAGAACCTAATATGTGAGGAGTTCAAGAGTTCTAAATCAGACTAATACAAATTCCTTGGATTTTGAACTTTTAAATTATTTCCATTGTCATTTACTTTACTACCACTGACACCTTCAGAAGAGGTGTGTCTTTTCTTGACAAAAAGTCCAGGGAAACATTTACAATCTGAAAATGAGGGTTAAAAATTAAGGGTGCCCGGGTGGCTCAGTCATTACGCACCTGACTTCAGCTCAGGTCATGATCCCAGAGTCCTGGGATAGAGCCCCATCTTGAGCCCCACTCGAGCTGCATATCAGGCTCTTTGCTCAGCTGGAAGACTGCTTCTCCCTCTGCCTGCTTCTCCCTCTGCCTGCTTCTCCCTCTGCCTGCTGCTCCCCCTACCCGTGTTCCCTCTCTCACTATCCCTCTCTGTCACAAATAAATAAAATATTTTTAAAAATTAGTAAGACACATTTCTTACAATCCCAATTTATCTAAATAATGCTAAACCATAAACTGAAAAAGAGGCTTCAATTCAAATTCAATTGAGTTAAGTTAAAATTTAAATCGAGAACAAAACCAGTAAATTATAAGAAAATATGCTTACATTTTCTCAGTTATGTACACACTTTCAGTTTATAGATGACAATTTAACCTTAAAATATTACAAGTTGTAACAAAATCCTACAAAGCAGGCAGGCTGGCTTTAGGGATGTGTGACCTGCCCATTCACACAAAGCCCAGTACTTAGAAGGACCCCGTGCTCGCTTTAACGCTCTGCTGCTGCCATCTTGAAAGTCTTAATTTTTGAACAAGGGACCCACATTTTAATTTTGCACTGGGCTCTGAAAGTTAGGTAACTTTAGAAAGAAACCTAAAGTCTTGCCCGACCAGATAAGATAATTCAGGACACCGACAGCTCACTTCCCGAGTTTAATCTCACTCCCAGCGGCGTATACCCTGCTCAGGTAGACTACTCCTTGGACCACCGGCCCGGATGCCATGGCCTTGTCTAACTGCTGTACAAGTTTCTAAACACTTCCTCTCTTCGGACCCCTCTCCTAACAAATTGGTAACAACCAGCTGTGGATTGATAAATAGACATGACGTGCCTCAAGCGTTGTTTTCCTAGATACGTAACTGGTGACCAACACCGTGAAGAGTAAATGAATCCGTTTGGATGTGAGGCGCAGGACTGCAACGACTGGGTGGGGTGTCTTGTTGTTTGTGGGTGTTCCGGCTGTTGGCCACAGCCTAGCCGAGAGCTATGGTAAATTTCTAACCATCATGCAACCAGGAAGAATGTGTGTGATGATCTCAATTTAAAATGCAGTAAGGCACAGAAAAAGTCAGAAACAGCATGCAGACTTTATGATGACTTGGACCAGTCTCACAATTTGCTAGCAGGAGTCACCTGGTTCTCCTCCTGAACTTTCTACCCCTAAAACAGTAGAGCTATGGGTAAATGGAAAGCAGACCTACAGTTTTGATTAAGACTTGAAATTTGAATACATTGCCCTGAGTTAGAGGAAAGGATCACTATCTCTGAATATGAACTTGTCTGAATTAAGATTAGAATTAGCCTAAGGCTTCAAAGCTATGGCAGTGAACTCTCCCCACTGATGACATGTCATAGGAGAGGACAGAAACTTTATCCTTGGAGGCACTTAAACTTGAGCTAAGGAAAAAAACACAAGAAGCACTTTTGTTGTTCAAAGGCGTGGAGTTTACATGCCCAAAGGAGCCCAAGGAGGTCAAGTGGCTTGTCGGAGGTCACAAACTAATCAGATGCAGAAGTGGGACCAGAGCGGGGACTCGAGCATCTACGTCCGGGCCCCATACTTTTTCATGCAACTTGTCTTTCGATCATTGATTTAGAATTCCAGTTCAAAAGTGTGAGTTTAAGTGTATTTTTTTTAAATTTCTGCCTTCACCCTTGAGTCACACTAAAAGCAATTAGAGAAAAACACCCTCCATTTTCTTATGGCAAAAAAAAAATCCAGAACCCTAAGTTACAATTCTAAGCCCCAAATGTTGTTACATTGGACCAAAATAAGGGCAGATGCTGAGAATTAAGACAAATGTCCACCACCTTTGTTTTGAGGAAGAGATTCTTCTAAAGAGCGTTTCTCAAACTTTAGTATGCATCAGAAACCAGCAGAGAGTTTCTTTTTTTTTTTTTTAAGATTTTATTTATTTATTAGACAGAGAGATCACAAGTAGGCAGAGAGGCAGGCAGAGAGAGTGAGAGGGAAGCAGGCTCCCTGCCGAGCAGAGAGCCCGATGCGGGACTCGATCCCAGGACCCTGAGATCATGACCCGAGCCGAAGGCAGCGGCTTAAACCACTGAGCCACCCAGGCACCCCGCAGAGAGTTTCTTCTTGAGTCCCACCCCCAGGATTTCTTACTCAACAGGTGACACTTGAGAATCTGCACTTCTAACAGGTTCACAGGTAATGCTGGTTTTATGCTGGTTAGGGACCACAATTTGGGAACCTGAAAATCCTCTCGAATTTTTTAATTAGGGCAAGGAACTCTAGGCGTTGGTACTGGCCCTTGGAAAATCAAGGACTGTCTCTTTAAATGCCCAGTTAAATACCACAAAATAACACGGGAGCATAGCTACCATCTATGATCTAGTCTCCTGACTGAGAGAGGCTGCTAAAGGTTTAAAAAAAAAAAAAAAGTGAATAGATGAAGAGAGAGAGAACCCATGAGAACATGAGAATGCAATAATTCAGGGAATGGTATAAATGACATCCAACAGCATTTTGAACATGATCTGAGATGGTCACTCAAGGAGAGAGAAGTAACATAGACCCCAAAATACGGATGACATCTCATGTTCACACTCCCCTCCTTCCCACCCTTCTCCAGCAAATTTTAGGCTCATTGAAAATGACATTTATGCAGAAAGAAAGTAGCATGGGAACAAGGCATAGAGAAAGCAATGATTTTATTTTTTAAAAAAAGAAAGAAAGGAACCTAAAGAAAAGCACATGAAGTACATACATCATAAAATTAATTCCCCTTACATACACTGTGATCCTTTGAAAGTTAAAAAAAGAAAAAAAAAAGGGTAACAAATGGGAGAAACAAGAATTCAAAGAAGAGAGGATAACCTATCAAAAGGAATAAAAAGTAGACCGGCAGTATTCTGAAAAGAAGTCAAAGAGAAAAATAATATCATTTCAAAGATTTAGGTCATTTTGGACTGTGAAAATTTGTTTCAAAGTCTGGGGCAGGCTTGAGGAGATTTTTCAATAAATTCAGTGGGAGGGGAAAGTGAAATAAGAACACATCTATAGAGGAGAAAACCGGGGGGGGGGGGGGAAATGAATGAACAAAAAGTTGCAGATCTAGAAAAAAAAAGTTGCAGATCTATGATAAATTCTTAGGAATAAATTTTCCCCCAGAAAGCAGAAGCTGAGACTAGGTCCGTATGCAGGCAGCTATCTGGGGAAATAGTCCCAACCAGGAGGAGAGGATTGGGCAAGAATAAAGGAGGAAGGAAAGCAAACCAGTGTGGGTTTTCTCAAGTCGGGGACTCTCAGGGCCATTGAATGAGATGTGTACTCACGTGGGAGAGGACAGCACTTGGGCATCATACTCTCCTGGTCAAGGTCACCTCCATGGACTGTTAACCCCATGCACTGATTGTGTACAGGTACCTAGAGAGTCCCCAGGGGAATCCCAAGCCCTACATCCGAGGCAAAAAAAAGGATGGATTTGGGGCGCTATCTGAGGCAAGATTCTGCCAGATTACATCTTACCAAGTTAGTTACTGCAAGAAAGACTGTAAAAGGCCGATGGTCAGAAAGGATGTAGGATGGGAGCAATTATGTTGGACATGGAGGTCAAACTGTGTCTTAGGAGAAAGAGACAAAGTCATGAACTTGGAAAAACATCTCAGTAAAGTTACTGAACTTGAAGGAGAAGGAAAGAATGTCAAAATATCCAGGCCAGGAGCAAAACAGACACTAAAGTCACTTAAAAGGGGGAAGAAATTACACGGGTTCAGCCCTGACATTGCAGCAGTCCATACCAGGAGATCGTGGAGTTATGTCTGTAAAACCCACAGGTAGCAAAAATGAACCTGAAGAATTTCACTGCGAGTCAAAGATGTTCTAGGTATAAATGCAAGAGACACAGGTTTTCACACCTCCAGGAACTCAGAGAAGGTAACTCCTGTTAGAGCATCTTGAAACATACTTGGGAACAAAAATCTAGCCAGCCAAGACCTCAGAGATGAAGACGCCATGAAACAGGACTGGTAGAAATTAGTGACTTGATTTAAACACAGAACTCTGACATTGAAGTCAAATAATAGGATCCAAATGGCTAAAATTCTGACATTGTAAAAATAACATAATTAGCAAACACCTCGGGTGAATTATTTTTCTCACATACCATACTGGAGGATCATTATGTTCTGTCTGGCATTAAATAGTACATTTTTCCAGTGTTCTATTCCAACTGACTAATGCTCAGAACATAATGCCTCCATATTAGGGATATGTTGACTCATTAGTAACTCCTGTGGAAAAATAATTATCGAAGTTCACCACTCCTCCAGTTTTACCATGATTTCTCTATCTTCTGTTAGAGTCATATAAAAGTAAGTGAATTAGATATCCATAAAAGAGTAAATATAATGTGAGAGTCTGGGTGTGTGCGCGCGCACACACACGCACACACACACACACACACACACACACACCCCACCAAGATTTTGTGTGCATCTGTGAGACGATGACCCAGCCAGTCTGGCACAGTTTAACTCTCTGAGCAGAGCCTTCCCATACTACCTCCTCCAATAAAGATCCTACTTCCTTACTGACTCATGTTGTCTGTGATCAGGAGGGATTTGGGGAGGCTTTGCTATTCACTAATGGTTTATGTTTGCTTTGAACCAATAGCGTTGGTTATTTGGGGGGAAATTGTCGGCAGTAGTTTGGAAGGAAAGGGAAGAACACGAAGAGCCAGTTATCAAGAAGATGTCTGGAGTTGCGAGCCTGTGTTTATGTCTTTCTCAGAATCTGTGGCAGCAAATGTGGATCAGACACTCTGGTGGAGAACAGGAGTTTGAAACATTGGGAAGTTCTGGGTCTTTTGTGTGTACAGATGTTAAGATGGTTTGTTCTAGCTCTGTGAAAAATGCTGTTGGCATTTAGGTAGGTTTTGCATTGAATGTGTAGATTGCTTTGGGTAGCATAGACATTTTCACAATATTTGTTCTTGCTCAGTCTGCTTGACTTCAGCTCAGTCTGGAGTGTTGTGGAAATATTGGTTTTGAGTTAGACTATTGAGTAAAAAGCATTTTGAAGTAGAAAATGATTTCCATTAATATACAAATATGTACTCGTCTAAACCCTTGGATATATCTCCTTTATATATCTGTAACTTTATCTATATCTAGAGTTCCCTTCTACAAACTATCTGAGTTGATGACAGAGAAGCCAAGTATCGAACATTCATCTGGGGCTGGAACAATATCCAGCGAGACACGCATGTCAATGAATAATTGATACATAATATTAATTGCAAACCATCAGCCAAACTTCTCTGGGCATATCATTTTGTTTAATTCAGATTTTAGAACCATGGACTATTTCAAATACCCCACAAATAAATAAGTAACTAAATGAACTGAGGTGTGGGAGGTAAACTCAAAACATAACACAAATACTAGCCAATGAACATAACTACATAAAAATGAATACCCACATAATCAGAGCACATTGAAGAAGACAACAAGCCTAAGCGACTTTGGAAGACAGTATTTGACTATGCGGTGTAAGAGTTCAATCTCCCCCCAAATGTAGCACACATTACTCTAGTTAATAAACTTGTTTTGCACAGGAGTGTGCATTAGGAGTTTTGAAACGATCTTTCGTGTTTTCTAGGATTGAGCAAGTAGAAAAATACACTGCAGATAATGAGAGCCAGACTTATCCCTGTCAGGCAAAGAGAAGAAGAGAGAACAAAGAGAGGTCTAGATAAAGAAGCCTGTGGTGTTGAATTAGAATCAGAGGTATCGGTGCGAGCTCAGAGCCTTTTACAGGTCATAGATTATCAATAGGCGGATGGAGAGAAGCAGCAGACATGCACGTGTACATACGTGTGTACGTATGTGCAGACATGTATTTCCTAGTTCTCTGCTCTCTCTAGAAGCAATGGCAGGAGAATGAGCATTACTAGCACCAGGTTTGGGTTTCTCAATACTACTGTCAAATAAAAGGAACCAGAGCTCCTTGGAAAAATGGATAATTCCAGGGCCGGGGCAAGGAAAATATAGAAATACCTTGGAATATTCGGTGGTACCAGGAATTAAGGAACTACTTAAACATGACGCACATATGCTGAAAAGTTATAGGAGCCAATCTGAAAGAACTCCAAAAGCTAAATAGAGACAATTTAAACAGAAAGGAAGAAGGAAGGAAAGAAAGAAAGAAGGAAGGGGAGGGAAGGAGGGAACAGAAGGATGGAAGGAGAGAGAGGAGAGGGAAGAAGAGAAAGAAAGGAAGAGAAGGAAGGGAAGGGAAGGGAAGGGAAAGGAAGGAGAAAGAAAGAGGGAAAAAGAGAAAGCAAGGAAGCAGGGTATAGAAATCACTATTTGTCAAGCATTACAGTAGTAATTATTGCAGACAAAAATGATCCTGAACACTAAAATCTGAAGACAAAAGGACAATGAGACACAGAAGATTTGCATTTTCTCAAAGTATTTCCCCACAAAAGACTTATTAATTTAGAAGAGAAAAACACTGAGTTAGTATAGAAACTTTGAAGTCACCACCTTAATCATGACATCAAAATTGGCATCAGCAGCAGCAAGATATTTCAGCATAGTCTATCTCCTTTTTTTTTTTTAAAGATTTATTTATTTATTTATTTGACAGATAGAGATCACAAGTAGGGAGAAAGGCAGGCAGAGAGAGAGAGGAGGAGGAAGCAGGCTCCCTGCCAAGCAGAGAGCCCGATGCGGGGCTCGATCCCAGGACCCTGGGATCATGACCTGAGCGAAAGGCAGAGGCTTTAACCCACTGAGCCCCCCAGGCGCCCCTATCTTTTTTTTTTTTTTAAAGATTTTATTTATTTACTTGAGAGACAGAGAGCACAAGTAGGGGGATCAACAGACAGAGGGAGAGGGAGAAGCAGGTTCCTTGCAGAGCAGGGAGCCCAATGTGGGGCTCGATCCCAGAACCCAGAGATCATGACCTGAGCTGAAGTCAGCCGCTTAAATGACTGAGCCACCCCGGCACTCCTACTATAATCTATCTCCTGATATGATGCACTGAGAAGGAGGCAAAATCCCTTTTGTGGAATCCTTGCCAAAAATGAGCATCCTGTAAAGAAGATGTGGTCCATATACACAATGGAGTTTTATGCCTCCATCAGAAAGGATGAATACTCAACTTTTGTATCAACATGGATGGGACTGGAGGAGATTATGCTGAGTGAAATAAGTCAAGCAGAGAGAGTCAATATCATATGGTTTCACTTACTTGTGGAGCATAAGGAATAACACGGAGGACATGAGGAGATGGAGAGGAGAAAGGAGTTGGGGGAAATCAGGGAGAGACGAACCATGAGAGACTGTGGACTCTGAAGAACAATCTGAGGGTTTTGGAGGGGGGTGGGGGTTGGGTGAGCCTGGTGGTGGGTATTAAGGAGGGCACAGATCGCATGGAGCACTGGGTGTGGTACATAAACAGTGAATTTTGGAACACTGGGAAAAAATTAAATTTTTTTAAAAATGAGCATCCTGACTTAATCATAGGAAAGCATCAGAGAAACCAAATGGAAGAACTCATTGAAAGTTTCAAGGTCATGAGATACAAAGAAAGACTGAGGAACAGTCCCAGACCGGATGAGGCTGAGACGTGACAACTACACGGATCCTGGACCGAAAAAGGGACGTTAGCGGGTGAAATCTGAATCAACTTTCTCTGTAGCTTCGGGAGTAGCACTGTTTCAGGCTCATTTTTGTGGCTGTTGTTGCTATTTTTTTATCCTTGTTTTGATCATTGTACTGTGGTTATATAAATGTAACATCTGTGTCAAGGGTAGACCAAAATTCTTGTACTATTTTGCAAATTTTTCATGAATCTAAAATAAGTTCAAAATGACAAGTTAAAAAAAAAAAAACACTAATCCAAAGAATAACCGGCCCAAGCAGAAGCGTCTGAACACAGAGAAGCGGGCAGGGCGACTCCAGTTTCAGGTGGAAAACGTGAAGCTCCGCGGATACCTAAACTTCGACAAACCTTCATGAATCAGTACCTCGTCCAAAGGTGGGAGCACGCGCTTTAGGCGAGCCACCCTAAGACGGAATAACTTTTCCTACAGCTTCTTCTCCTTATGTAGCTTTACACCCTTCCGCACTCGCCGTCTCTTGTTGGCACGGCCAGTGTTGCCTTCGCCTCTGTGACAGTGTCTCTCCCTTCCTGTCCTCACTGGCTGCCATCTGGGCTCCTTACCTTGTTCACGGATGCCCACAATGACAGCTTCATTCCTCTGACTTAAGACTATGTATTCTTATTTAAACAAAAGTAAATCTCCTTGGATATGATGAAAACGGAACAAAACAAAACATTGTGCCCTAATGATAATTTATATCTCATCACAAAGGAATTTATGGAATAAAAATCATCATTTTTTTTTTTTAAACGGGGTGGTAGAAAGAGCCTTACGGTGTTCTGTGCCTAAAGTGAAGGATGGATAATGAAGGAGGAGAAAGGAGAATCAGGGCCCTTCGGGGAGAATATTTTCTTCTAAAATAGTAGTTCTCAAACTGGGTCTCAATGGAGTATTGGGCAAAAGTGTTCAGCTCCTAAAGCAGTGGCTCTGTTCTCATATCTCACTGGGAAAATAAAAGAGTGAATAGAATTTCTTCTTGTTTTACTTGCCTTGAGTTTTTGCTCACTTGGAAAAACAGAAAGAACTTGTCAACAACCAGAGGTGCTGAGCAGAACACCTTGCTTGTCCGTGCATAGTGTACCAGGGCTATAACGGCACATCGCTTTACATATAACAGCAACATCTTTCCTGCTAGTAGAAAATGTTCATGTGTATTTGACAGAATGAAATAGATCCGTGTTCTTTGATACTTTCTTTACATAGAGCATCAGAGCTTCTGGGCATTTCCCTGAACAGGTCGGGGATTGTTACCGTACTTAGGAATCTAACAGCTCGCTGTGAGTTGGAATCACATTCCCCTATTCTACCCTCAAAGAGGTGTTGCTAAGCCCTTCCCCCAAGAATATTGCAAAACACAAAGCCAGGGACACCTTGGTGTCTCCTTATGCCAAGGCCGACTTGCACCCAGGATTTTTGCATAGCAGTCAGCTCGTGCCACCGCATCGCTTGCGGCTGCACCAAAGCTTCATGTGAACGCTGTCATTCACTACCCTCCTTTACGGGGGTCTAATATAGAAACCAGCCTTTGCCTGCTGCCAGCTCTCTCCCTCCTTTTTTCACTTGGGAGATTATTTATTTATAACAATGTCTCTAAGTCTGAATTTATTGCTATGAGCTGGGTATTTAATAAAAATCTCTTTTGTTGTTGTTGCCTTTGCTGAATTCGAGGGCATTGTAATTCTGAATGTGTGGGCATTCTGAATAATTGCAACTATGAAAGCATAAAATTTTCCCCCCCAAAATTCAAAATTCTTAAGCCATGGGTGTTGAACGTGACACAGTCTTGGTCTGCTACTTAAGCATAAGGCTAGACTCGTGGATTGGTCCCATTCTGAGACATCCACATACAGCAAAGAACACGGAGGCTTGGGTCTTTGTAGTGTAGGAGCTGGGAGGTAAGTGCACAATCAGGGAAGAGGGGAACACATTCCCGCTTTGGCCTGGATGATTCCCCAGGGCCCCGGAAAACCACTCATGGTTCAGAGGACCTTAGTTATACAAGGCACCGTGGCCTCAGCCCACAGAAAGGCAAGGTGGTGTGGTACAATGGCAGATACACTTCACCAAGAGGCCAAAGTTCTGGCCCCACAACTGGTACAACCAGCTGTGAGACCTTTGACAAAGCTCCCAATCCATCTGGACCTCACTTTCTTTACTCGAACAATAAGGAATTCGAGCTTGGTGACTGCAAGTGTCTCCCTTCCTGTCCTAAAATTCTGAAATACTACCCTGGGATTTTTGACTGGATGCCTTTCATTGCTTATAGAAACCTAATTCCATGAGAACTAAAAATAGAGTTCTTTACCAATTAATTAAGTTGTAGTGAGATATTTAGGGAGAAGATAAAATGAACTTTTTCTCATAGGAAATTCTCATATACCGTTTGAAATATACGCCACAGAAAGAATGTAGAAATTGGCCACAGAACACCAAGTCTCTTCTCAGCCATCACTTACATGTTTTTAAGAGAAACGCAGTAGGATGAAGATAGTTTTTGTGTTGCAAACTGGTCCAGCCCCCAGGTGGCCTGCAGATTTGCCCTCCTGTAGGTATTTCTCCCCTAAGCTGAAATCAGTGTCCATTGAAACCCCACTGCACATTATTTTTTTATTTGGGCACAGGCATTGACTTCAAAAGACCTTGGTCAAATGCACACAATTTACTCCCACATACAAACAGTATAAAAATATACTGAACTGTATCTTTTTAATTTAAAATGCTATCCTTGTGTCCATTAACAAGACAATAAAGATCATACCTACCCACCCAATGAAATGTGGCTCAACAATAAAAAGGAAGAAACTACCGTAACACCATGAATGAATCTTTAAAACATGCGGAGCAAAGAAGACATTCTCAGAAGAATATGGATTCTACCACTCAATTTATAAGAAACTCTAAAAAGAGAAGTCTAATCCTGCAGAAAAATCAACACAGTGGTTGCCTGGGGTTGGGCTGGCAGAAGACAGCTGGCAAGGAGCAAGAGGGAATTCTCTGGTGTGACAGAAATGTTCTAGATCTTGTCGGCGGTGTCGGCTACACAGGTGTATGCATTTATACAAACTTGTGGAGCAATACATATAAGATCTATGAATTTCACTTGTATAGATTATAACTCATTAAAGTTCATAATTTTTTAACATGCTATCTCAACGATCTAGATAACCTACCAGTGAGAGTATAACTTGGGACCAATGTTTGGAGAAGTATTCTCATACGAGTCTAAAGAACCTAGAAATACTCATACTTTTGACTCAGTAATTCCAGTTGTAAAAGTTCATCCTAAAGCAAGAGTGGAGGGACAAATATTTTTCTACAATTGTCATCACAACAATATTATATTCCCCCAATATTTTATTTAAAAAAGTTAAACATATGAAAAAGTCGAAAAAAAATGTTTACAGTGAGTACATTCACAACTATCACTTTGATCCACCACTAACATTTTACCTGCTTTGTCATGTATCTATCCAGGTATCCTTTGAATTTACAAATTAATTTGTGGAAATTTGACCTTTTTTTTTTTCCCCACAATGTTGAGTCCTACCATCCAGGGCTGGAAGAAAATATATCAAGACACAAACAGATTTTTTTTTCCTTTGTAATGAGATTCCACAGGTTTATAAATATTCTTATGTGTGACCAAAATATTTTCTTAAGTGTTTTCATGGAAGTAGAGTTGAATTTACCCAGAAGCAGATCAAGTAACCATCTCTGTGTTATAAAGAGATAAGGAACACACCTTCTGCTTTAAGACACCCTCTCTAATCTGCCCAGGGTCCTCAAAGTTCCACCATCTGGTAGTCATTCTTTTGAGTAAATGCATTGAATCTAGAGTTAAAAATAGGACCACTTTTTGGAGAATGAACACATCAAGCCACTATTGTTGTCTGCACATGTATACACTCAAATGAGCCCCTACTGAGGCAGAAGTTCCGGAGCTGTGCAGGCAAGTTTCGAACTGTGCCGACACAGGAAAGCAGGCGAAGCCTAGTGCTGGTGATTCTGAGGGGCTCCTGGGCAGTAGGAGTAAACCTGCCATCTGCAATATGGAAAGAGGGCATCCGAGTGCACATACCGGCTAGGGACATTGTCATGTGGAGTGTCCCTCATTCTGGAAAGGCCAGCTGCAAGGGTGAGAACATAGTCCCTGGACTTGTTGCAAAAAAAAGTTTGTAGATAGTCAGATAAAGCTTTGATTTCCTTTGTAATGATAAAATTTCTGGGATCCCTCAACATGCTGAATTATGGTTTGTGTTAGGTATTTAGAGGTTCCCCACGGCTGCAGTTCATCTGGCTCTACATTGTGTCATTTTGATTTTGTATTGAAGGCCTGTGGAGACTTGGAATGGGCGTCCTCAGGGGGCTCAGAGAGACTTTTTGCCAATCCAATCAACTCTATCTCTGGCTTAGTTATCTTGTTTTCAAAATCATAGGCACTGTTGTTCCAACATTAATATTTTTGAATATTTGACAGATCCCTGAGGGAGCGCACAGGGCCTCCCCACCTTTGTTTCCCCTGAAAAACAAGTCAAGATGAAGTCTTTGCTGATGAAACTCTTGGCTTCCTCTTCCTCAGTGTGCTTCCTCCCTCTTGGAAATCCCAAAATAGTCATGGAGGCTGGCCTCCAAGGCTGGAGTTGACCTGGTGTGTGTGGCTGTCTTCCAAAAGGAATTTTTATGGAAATATTACTCTGTTTTTTTCTCATCAGGGCCTTTTCTTTTGTTATTAGAGCCCATGCAAGGCTGTGTTCTTCCCCTCTTTACCATTCTTTCACAATCCCAAATTATTTCTTTTCTTATCCCATCAAGAAGACAAGCTTCCTTCCCTGGCCTCACAGCCTTTTCCGAGAGGCCAGAAGTAGAGAAGCATGGTGCCTTGATCATGAACATGCAAAGACATTTGGGATAATGAAACCCTGAAAAGAATTATCCGTCCATCCAGTAATTAATTCCCCCTTTGCTTCAGTGGGAACTTGGCTACAGTTTACTTTTCACACATACACAAAATTCCTGCAGTCAAAAAAGGCTGGAGAGTAACAAGGAGTTCCCACGGTCGGTACCGTAATCGTTCTGCCAAGTAAGACTTCAGTTCACTTTCCCATCAGAATGCTGGGACCGTGTTAACAAGAATAAGTGTTGATTACTTCCCACTGACATTGTCTGGGGGTTTTTGGCTGCATACCCCATTAGACTGTGAGCTCCTTGAGAGCCAGCACTGTGCTTCATGTCCCGGTTCTTTTTTTTTTTTTTTTTTTAAGATGTATTTATCCATTTGACAGACAGAGACCACAAGCAGGCAGAGAAGCAGGCAGAGAGAGAGGAAGGGAAGCAGGCTCCCTGCTGAGCAGAGAGCCCAACGTGGGGCTCGATCCCAGGACCCTGAGACCACGACCCGAGCCGAAGGCAGAGGCCTCAACCCACTGAGCCACCCAGGCGCCCCCATGTCCCGGTTCTTAATACAAAGTTGACACATGGGAAGAGTTCAACCGGGGTTGAGTGAATGGGCTCAATTTATAGTCCAAAGACCAAAGACGTGGCCCTTCTTCATGTCTTACTAGTTCAGTATTACAGGGAAAGCCACTTAGCCTTTCTGAACTTGTTTTTTTGAAAAAAAATGGAAATAGTATTATACATGCCTGCAGGAGTTATTTGAGGGACAAATGTGGCAATGATGTGTTAACTATAAAGAAGGCCAGGGGACAGGCCCTTCTTTCCTCCCGCCTGCCTGTCACCCCAAGAACGTGAGGACTCGAGACAAACAGGGTGTTCTCGTGCTGACCCCGGGGTGTGCCTGTTGTGTGAGCGTAGGCGTGCTCTCTTTGAACCTCTGTTCCTTCTCAGTGGATTGAGGAGACTGTGTTGGGTAGACGCAAGGCCTGATACACTGCTTGGCCCATGACAAGCTCTTAGCAGGTGGTCACGGTGGGGAGTCAGAGTAATCTTGCGACAGACAGGAGCTGCGCGGTCAGGCGGACCGGTCAGTCAGTCAGACAGGTCAAAGCTGTGCTCTGCCACTGAAATGGCCGGGTCATCTCGGGCAAGTTACTTATATTTTTGAACCTCAGTCTCTTCAGCTATGGAACAGGCACAATATTAATACCACTTGCATGGGATTATGATGACTGCACGGAACAAGGGGTATGAGGTGCAGAGCCTATGGTAGGCAGGGGAGTTTCCCGTTTCGCTTTCCTTCTCCCCAAATCAACAGGCTGCCATCCTCCCAGCCTTGACTAGGCAATCCTCTCTGGTCTCCCTCGCAAACACCCCAGGCTCTGACCCACACGAAGTTCCCATTCTTTCATAGCAGCACCCGAGTCAACCGTCCTTTAACATCACTGTGCCTTCAGTTTATCGATCCTGGGAACGTCTGCCTATGCTCACTCCTCTCCATCTTTCATACTCAGCTTACATTCTATGCTCAGTTGCTGTAATGAGTCCCTTCCAGACGCTCTCCATTCATCCTTGCCTCTTACTTTGTTGCACTTGCTTGATAAACCCCCGTAGTGACATCCTGCCGTCTGCCTCCTGTCCACCAGCATGCATGCAGCTACGTCTGACTGGAGAAAGCCCCAAACCACTGACCTGTCGTCTTTACAGTCACTGCCACCAACGCAAGTGGATCCTTAATGCTGTGCAGTAGGCATATTTTATTTCTCTACTCCATTCTCCTTCCTGGTCTCCCAGATACCTGTCCACACTCTCCTTTTTCTCCTCCTGCCACTCCGCTAAAACCACCTCATCGAGGTTCAAACGACCTCCAGCTGCTGACCCCAAGGATTATGTCTCAGCTCGGATCTTCCTGAGTCAGCGGCAGCCTCAGTGGGCACCGCACCTGCGTCCGCCTTCACAGTTTCCTTCTCTGTGTCATCCTCATCTCCCTGTCCTCTAAATGTTGGCGCGCCCGGCCTTCAGTTACTGACTGAACTCTCTCCCCAAGTGAGCTCAGCCTTTCTCCAGGCTTCAAATGCCATTTACATAATGACGACACCCAAAATATTGCCCCTCAGCTGCCAACCCTGGCCCCGGGTTTCATCATGGCCTGTTAAGATGATTTCCGTAACCTCATAACCCCGCTCCTTGCTTCTGCCCTTGTGTCTCCTTAGGCTAAGTTCTCACAGTAGTCAGAATTATCCTGTTAAATATAAGTCCGATGATGGCAGTCTTGTGTTCAAAAACCTTCCAACGCTTTCCCATATCATCCAATATAAGGTCCAAAGTCCATGCAATGACCAATATGTCCAGTCTTCCTGCTCACCTCACCACACACCCCACACCCACATTAAATCTCTGATCTTACCTACCACATTTCTTAGGTGGAGACTTTTGTCTGTCTTGTTCACTACCATATCCCAAGTGTTTTGCACATAAACCATAACCAACTGATATTTTTGAACACGTTAGTCAATGAATCAGTGCTCATGCTTAGCAGGCTGCGTAAAATGTAGGTTTCGGGATCTTTGGGGACACAGTGATGGGTCTCTCTGCACCCCGGTTCTCATTTGTCCATAGTAGAAAAGCAGATAAAAAAGATGACTTTCTTTTTCTCTGCCAGTGCATACATTTTGAATATAAATTATGGAGAAGTAAAGCTTTATTCATAAACTTAAGATCTGTAGGCATTTCAGCACCAGGGTTTTCAAGAAAGTGGAGAGAGACCAGTCTATTGTCCACTATTGTCCTTGGCCTGCTCTGCTTGCCATCTACGCCTGGGCTTTTCTTCTGCTCTGTCTCCTGCTTCCATTCCAGCTGTCTGTTGGGTGGTGGTATCACAACTGAATAATGATAGTATTTGCTAATATTTATGAAGCACTGACTATGTGACATGAATGATGCACAGTACTATATCATCTCATTTAATCTTTACCCATGAGGTGGACACTATTTTTACACCTATTTTATAAGAGAAATGGAGATTCTGAAGAATCAAGTAATGTGTCCAACTCAGGCACCTGATAAATGAGTCATTAACACAGTGACCAGACGTGCCACCATCGAGGCTGCCCCTGCCCTTCCTACTGCTGGTTAAGAAAAAATAAAAGAGGAGAGAATGCCAGGGCCAGAAGAGTAGTGCTGAGAAAACAGGTTTTGTTTCAAATGATTAAAAAGTCATGGGACGGATTCTGAAATCTGTTACAAGCGTCATTTGTGATGGCAACAGTCTACACAGAATGGAATCCCATGCCAATTGAGTTTGTGTCCATGTAGGAATAAATGAAAGCAGCCAATCCAGATCTCTGCCGACAAGGCATTGGGGAAATACCATTGTGTTCACTTCAGCATCAAGAAAAGGGAAGACTGAAATGGTATTCCTGAAAATTGAGTCAGCATAAAAGAAACAAATTGCCCTCCAGCTACCAGATACTCAGCCTGATACTGATGCCCCCAGAACACTGATGACTTTCTGCCCCCTCCAATTCTCTATTGAAAGCACCACTGTGCCATCCGTCACTCCACCGCAGTAACTCCTGGCTTTCATGACAAACATATTTCCTGTAATTGCCAAGTTGTAACAGGTTACAGTTTATATATGCTAAGGACAGAATAATAAATACCAGGAAAGAAGGAATGAATCTCTGTTGCAAATAGCTCTAAGATACAAGGGAAATTGGTATGAAGAGTACATATGGCACCCCTGGAACAAGAAATAATAATAAGAAGAAACATGAATGGTAGAAAGAAAGACCTCTACCTTTTCTGTCCTTTCCCACATGACACCAATGTAACTGAGAAACTGTAATCAGACTTAGATTGCGGTGAGCAAAGGCACACTAGAAACTACTTGATCAAACTATGAGAGAGAGGTAGAATTAACTTTCCAATGACTTTCTCCTGCATTCAGTTGTGAATTCGAGGCAAGGTTTGTTGAGTTACTTGTTCCCTGTGCTGTGAGCTGTGAGCTTAGTTTCCTCATCTATGAAAGGGATTAATGATATCTCAGAAGGTGGAGTAAGAGACTCCTTACAACTTCATACAACCTCACGAGGTGATGGTATTTCTAAATTACGTATCCCAGTGCTTGGCACATTGTAAGATGCGATGATGGCGGCAATGGCAATGGTGATGAAGACGATGATGATGTAGTTAAAAGAAAGATGGAGAAAAATCATTTCTAGGCAACTCTTGACTTCAAATTCTCTTAAAATACATGGCATAGAGAAGTGAGGAGCGCTTGATGGGGAATCATGAGCCCCGCCCCCCATCAACCCTTTTATTAACCTTGGCCAATGACTTACATACTTTAGATTTCCATTTTCTAACATGAAAATGTTGGTTTAAAATACCCCATGATCCCGTTTAGCTCTAAACATCTCTAATACTTTGCAATAAATGCCGAATTTCCCCTTAAAACTGGCCCTATTGAACCAGTAATTATTATTTGCATTTGTGAGTAACAGATTTATACTAGACTGTCTTTGTAATGTGAACCCATTTATGAATTTCAGATTAAAAGAGAATGTAACAAGAGAGCATAAGCTTATACTAGTTTCCTAACGTGGTTTGGATTGAAAAAGCACTATTCTGGCTAAAACTCTCAAATGATACTCAACTTTCTACTAAGCACCAAGTGTTTGGGGAGAACCAGTGAAAATACCTATCATACATATCACCCATATATCACACAATATAGTGATGCCTGTTTCTTGATGTTATGTTTTCATCTGGCCTCTGAGAGAGACCACTGTTCTCTAGGATCCATGCAAAAAAAGAATCTGTCACCAATGGTTTTAAAATGTGATGGGTGTGAGAATTGCAACAAACAAAAAACATGGTTGAGCAATAACTTACACATGAAAAAATTCTATAGTAACTTTTGAGACTTCATCAAGATCAAAAGCTTCTGCACAGCAAAGGAAACAGTCAACAAAACAAAAAGGCAACCCACGGAATGGAAGAAGATATTTGCAAATGACACTACAAAAGGCTGATATCTAACATCTATGAAGAACTCCTCAAACTCAACACACACAAAACAGACAATCATGTCAAAAAATGGGCAGAATACATGAACAGACACTTCTCCAAAGAAGACATAAAAATGGCTAACAGACACATGAAAAAATGTTCATCATCATTAGCAATCAGGGAGATTCAAATCAAAAGCACATTGAAATACCACCTTACACCAGTTAGAATGGCCAAAATTAACAAGACAGGAAACAACAAGTGTTGGAGAGGATGTGGAGAAAGGGAAACCCTCTTACACTGTTGGTGGGAATGCAAGTTGGTGCAGCCACTTTGGAAAACAGTGTGGAGATGCCTTAAGAAATTAAAAATAGAGCTTCCCTATGACCCTGCAATTGCACTTCTGGGTATTTACCCGAAAGATACAGATGTAAAGAAAAGAAGGGCCATCTGTGCCCCAGTGTTCATAACAGAAATGGCCATGGTTGCCAAACTGTGGAAAGAGCCAAGATGCCCTTCAACGGTTGAATGGATAAAGAAGATATGGTCCATATACACGATGGAGTATTATGCCTCCATCAGAAAGGATGAACGCCCAACTTTTGTAGCAACATGGACAGGACTGGAAGTGATTATGCTGAGTGAAATAAGTCAAGCAGAGCGAGTCAATTATCATATGGTTTCACTTATTTGTGGAACATAAGGAATAACATGGAGGACATTAGGAGAAGGAAAGGAAAAGTGAATTGGGGGAAATTGGAGGGGGAGATGAACCATGAAAGACTGTGGCCTCTGAGGAACAAACGGAAGGTTTTGGAGGGGAGGGTGGGGGGGATGGGATTAAGGAGGGCACATATTGCATGGAGCATGGGGTGTGGTGCATAAACAATGAATTTTGGAACACTGAAAATAAAATAAAATAAAATGGGAAAAAATGCTAAAGATGACCTGTTTCTAAATATCCATGTTTCTATTTACCATACTTTCTCTCCCATATAGTTTTCATAAGTTAGATAAACAACTGTTTGTTCAGTTTCCACCATGTGCAAAACTCTCTGCACGGTGCTGTAGGGGAGACAGAGGAGAACCAAAGTTACTCTTTTCGAGGAGCTAGCATTGACTAGGAACCATGGGTTAACACATGCGTAATAACAACATTGGAGAGAAAAGGCCCAGCTTGCTCTGAGAACATCGAATGAAGCAGTGCGTGTGTCCAGAGGTGAAAGACCTTCTTCCCACTGGGAAACATCACGGAGCACTTTGTGAGACATTCAGTCAGTTCTAAACGGGAGAGAAGGAGTCCCGGAATGGGATCGGAGAAAAAACTGTTTCATATTGTGGGAAGCTGGATTGAGAGACTGTAGAAGTCCTGGGAATGGAGTTACAATACCTAGTTTAGGCCACTCGCAACCTGGAAAGCCTGGCCAAGGAGCTTGAACTTGACTTTGAAGTAACAAGAAACCGTTAGAAATGTTTGAGCTGAAGGGTTACAGTATTGTACTTGGGCTTTCTTAAAAAGAGAACTGTCAGGAGAAAGAAAACCAGAAGCAGAACGCAGAGGCCAGTTGGGAGGCTGTCTCAGCGGACTTGTTATGGGAAAGTAACAGTACCAAAGTGGGCTGGAATCGGAGGGCGTGGACCCCGGGATGGGCACCTGAGAGGCTTTGGAGGTTTGCCTGCTCACCAGCGGGGCAGCCTGAGTGGCATGAGGGGGCTGGGGTGACGGGGAGGGTGACCGTGATGTGACTCAAGTGGAACATGATGAGGTCCGAGCAGGAGAGTCCAGGGAAACCCAAAATGAAGTGACTGGAAGACAGTTCAGAAGGTACAAGACATGTTCTTGAATGAAGACGGCGCTGGAAATAGATCTGCTTGTTGTTGGAGTCGTGTTCTGTGGAGGCCCAGAGGCTGAATGGAATTGTCAAGGGAGAGATCACAGAGGGAAAGAGCAGCACCTCTATTTAGGGAGGAGGAAGAGAACAACACAGAGGTAAAAAGGGGAGCACAAAGGCAAAGAGCCCCCAAGAGAGAGGAATGCACAGCGGCACGGACTGGTTCAAAGGGTCGAGGATTGGTGCTTTCTTTTTAAAAATATTTTATTTATTTATTTGACACAGAGACGGAGATCACAAGTAGGCAGAGAGGCAGGCAGAGGTGTGGGGAGAAGCAGGCTCCCTGCTGAGCAGAGAGCCTGATGCGGGACTCGATCCTAGGACCCTGAGATCATGGACCTGAGCTGAAGGCAGAGGCTTAACCCACTGAGCCACCCAGGAGCCCCGAGGATTGGTTCTAACAACAGGAACATTTTCTGTGGCTTTTGTGGGAGAATTTTCTTTAGACACAACAGGGAAGACTGCAGTTTAGTCGTGAAGGATTCCTGTATCCAGCTGTTCTCATTTGCTTTTTTTCCCCTCTAGTTTTCTATTATGAAAATGTTCAGATATATAGAGAAATTCAAAGTATTTTACCAGGACCACCCATATACCCAACACTGGATTCTACCACCAGGTTTTCACCACGGTTGTTCTATTACATATCTATTTAGCCATTCACACGTCCATCAATCTCCCTTTAAAAAAATGCAATCAGCTAAGTAAGCTGTACCTAGTTCTGGGTAGTTCTAAAGTTACTGCTTCTAAGCACACTGTACCCCTCACTATACCAGCGTGCACATCCATAGTTCAATATGTGCTTAGTTTTATTTTCTTTTATGGGAGGATATATATACCAATGAATGAAAAAATCTTAAGTAAACATTTGCTGAGTTTTGAGATATATATACATATATATCTGCATCATTTACATACTGACCTTTAGCTCACACAAAAATGGATTTGCATAATGCAGAATTCTAAGTAAATAGAATCACAGCATCTGTTCTTTTTGTGTCTGCTTTTCAAGCTCACAACATGCCGATGACATTATCTACATTGTGTACTTCATTCCTTTCTATTGTTGAAAAGTAGTTCGTTGGATGAATATAACCCAGTGTGGTTTTTCATTTTTTTTATTAACAGACAAGAAGGCGGCTTCTAGTTTTTAGCTATTATTCTTAAAACTGCTATAAACTTTATATAAAGGGGCTTTTTGGACACATATTTTCATTTCTCTTGTATAAATACCTGAGAATGGAATTTCTGGGTTTGTGCTGCCACATAATTTCATTTTTACAGGAAGCTCCTGAAAGATCTGTTGCTTCTACTTACAGTGAGAAGCTCAGAAGAGTTAGGTCACTTTCTCAAGACTGCTCACCTCCTAAGAGGTCATACTAGGATGCAACCCCAGGCCTCCCTGAGCCTGAAGACCATGGACTGTCCGCCACACCGGGTTATGTAGAAGGGACACTTTGTCTTCCGTGATTGTTATCTCCTGCGGACTCGAGCCGAAAGTGTGTTTGCCCCTTTCTTACCGCATGGTACGTCATCGAACCGTACCTCCCGTTTCCCTTCCTCCAAAGTCTATCCTGCCGCTGTCTGACAATGAGCACACCTGGGAAATCTAACTCATGTTAACCACCCAGACAGCATCTTCCATAACACAACCCAAATTTGCAGTTTATACCTTTAATACTACCTGTCTTCAGCTGCGTTGAGGAAAATAGGGGTAATAACATTACTTCTCTCTTAGGACTGTTGACTTAAATATATATTAAATAAATGTTAGGTGACAGGTTCTAAGGATGGAATCGTGATCCAAACAGGAGGAGGTACTGTTTTTGTGTAGCTTTCAATTTAGACAAGAAGAGACAGTAATCAAAAGATTGTATTAATTAATGCAGAGTTACAAACCGGTAAGCGTTCTGGGAGAAACTTTGGGCGCTTAGGGCAAAATCCAGGCAGAAGAAGTCTGGAGAGTGACTGGCATTGAAAGGGAGAGTAGAAAGGAGGCGGAAGCCTGAGTGTAGACTGACCTCTTGAAGGGTGGTGTGGTCGGGGAGAGAGCTGCATGTTTCTGTTCGAAGAGAGCCAGGATCAGTGGGTATAAAACAAGCAAGGGGAAGAATTCAAAGGAAATGTGGGAGGGAAAGAAAGAGAGAGACGGAGGGGATGAGAGGAGAGGAGGAGGGGAAGAGATGGGAGCAAAAGGGAGGCCTGTCCGTGAGGAGATGACGGATCGAGGGAACAGAGCCTTGCACATACGGTTCCGCAAAAATATTTACTGAATCGGAAGTTAAAGCTTTTAGGTGGAGAGCTAGATAACCAGGGCCTGCTTGCTACCTTCAGAAGCTCATTTCATTGTACGGTGTGTATGTATGTATGTAAAATGAAAACAGCTTTATTTTACTTTCCTGGGGATAAATATATATATATTCAGAAAGCACAATAAATAAGAAAATAAAATAGTCTATAATCCTATCTAAAGAAAAGTATGGTTAGAATATCAGTATGTAGCCTTCTTGATGATTTCTTTTTTTTTTTTTAAAGATTTTCTTTATTTATTTGACAGAGAGAGAGATCACAAGTAGGCAGAGAGGCAGGCAGAGAGAGAGGAGGAAGCAGGCTCCCTGCGGAGCAGAGAGCCCGATGCGAGGCTCGATCCCAGGACCCTGAGATCATGACCTGAGCCGAAGGCAGCGGCTTAATCCACTGAGCCACCCAGGCGGCCCTTCTTGATGATTTCTATTCATACATGCACACGTATGTAAACTCGTATTTCTTTCTACAGAGGCATCAGCGTTCGCACCCTACTTTTTGTTACTCAACGGTATATGCCATGAACATTCTCTATGTTAGTAAATTTCTTCCTCTTGAATTGTTCTACAGTATTCTGTTGTAGAAATTGGTATAATTTATTTAACCTATCCCCTATTGATAAGCACTGGGTTATTTTGAATTTTAGGTGTTATAAAAAGCATTGTGCTGAGTATCCTTCTATATACGTCCTTGTACAAATGCTTCCTTAAGAGCTGCACATCACTCAAGTGCATTCCAGAAGGTCTGAAAACAGCGTCTCTTCCCAACCAAGAAAATGCTGGAGCTCCCCACACCTTGCCACATTAGGGTACCAACCTTCTTTCTAATTTTAATGAAAGCCCTTGTTGAGATGCTACTCAGAAATGCCTCCTTTTTTTTTTTTTTTTTTTAAGATTTTACTTATTTATTTGACAGAGATAGATCACAAGTAGGCAGAGAGAGGGGGGTAAGCAGGCTCCCTGCCCAGCAGAGAGCCCAATGCAGGGTTCTATCCCAGGACCCTGAGATCATGACCTGAGCTGAAGGCAGAGGCTTAACCCACTGAGCCACCCAGGCGCCCCTGCATACGCATTTCCTCATGAATACATAATTTGTCTTAGGCAGTACCTAGAAACTACTGGAGGATATTCCTAGTGATAGGAAATAAAACTTGCTCTGACTTAAGGGTTTTTCCAGAGAACAGAGGAAGTCGAAAACCGTCAAAGCAACATTTTTTATGTTTTGTACCCTGATACCTAGCTCTCTCTGATGGGAAAATAAAGTAACTAAAGTATGCGAAAACAGAACTTAAGCAGTGTAGGGAGCCATGGATTTTCCCCTGAGTCAAAAATTGTGTCAAAGTTTTAATCTCCTTTAGTTTTTTTTCTTTTTAAAGAATAAATATAGTGCTCGCTTCAGCAGCAAATATACTAAAGAATAAATATAAAGGCATCATCTCTCAATCCTTGAAAATAAGCATGGGAATCAAAAGAAAAAGTCTCATTCTTTGAACTGTGATTAAGCAAACATTTAAGTATTAATATAATTGCAGACAAATAAACTACAGAATTCTAGCAATTTATTACAGTTCTAATTTACAATAGGGGATACCAGTAATATTCCTGCTGATATTTTAATAAAAATTTAAAATGTGTATTTATAACACTTAGTCACTTCCCTTTAAAAATAAAATCTTTTCAGTCTGCATGTAAAGTGTCCAGATGTCTAATTAGGAACCCTGAAACTCAGCTGTACTGAGTTAATAAATATCCGTGGCAAGCATAAACCAGATTATTAGATTAGCCAAAATATCCCATTCTTCAACAAAGAAAAAAATACTTGCAAGTTCATAAAATGAGCTGTCAGAGTGGTTTGGTAATTTTCTAAATAAGATTATTATATTTACATGTTCTCACTGACCTCTATGCCATGATTAGAAATCAAGCCGTGCCTAATTTATCTCCCTCATTTTTTGCTGTTTCCCCTCAACCCTCACTCTTCATTCTCTGGAAATATTTTATTTTTGGACTGAGAGAAAGTTTATATAGACTATTGTAATTTAGATAGGGTTTTTTTTGTTTGTTTCTGGAAGGATAGAAAAAGATGAATTATTTTTGATATATGTATCAAATTGTGTGTGTGCATACAATTTCCCTCTTTTAAAGGCTTTGTGGCATATTAGTGAATCAAAATGGATGAAATTTCCGTAATCCTAATCAGTCAGTTGGCCACTCTTCCCAGAGCTAAAGTTTTTTTATGACAAGGAAGCAATAAAGAGTTATAAATATGTATTTTTAATTTCTACTAGGATGATGAATAAAACGTAATTGATGTACCTTATAGGAAAAGAGGCATACGCCATGATATTAGTAAATTACTGATATTCTGGCATTTATTCCTATCTGAAGCTAAATTAATAAATTCATGTTTGCATAAATCTTTATGCTTGTTTTCAAGGAGTCTAGAGATGAGCACACTTATATTTTGCTAAGAGAGATAATTAAACTCCCATAGGAAATAAAAGTAACATAAAGACAATGTTTAGGGGCACCTGGGTGGCTCCATAGGTTAAGCATCTACCTTTGGCTCAGGTCATCGTCTCAGGGTCCTGGGATCAAGCCTGGCAGGCATCCAGCTTCTTGCTCAGTGGGGAATCTGCTTCTCCCTCCCTCCCTCTCTCTCTCTCTCTCTCTGCCCCTCACCACTGCTTGTTCTCTCTCTGTCTCAAATATAAAAAAAAATCTTAAGAAAAAAAAGATAATGCTTAATACTTAGTTCAAATTGTTAGCATGAAAACATCATGGATGCAAAGGGCAAAAATTCTTACCTGGTATCTGGTCTATACTCAGTATCTGCTGTTCTCAGAATGGTCACTCTGTCTGCCATAGCCCGGCTACTAACCACTACCCCATCTGCCTCCTTATTGAGCAGGTGAGGATAATAACAGTACCTACGCCATAGGATTGCGATGAAGATCGAACAAATGCTTCGAACAGTGTCTAGCGTATAGTAAATCCTCACCAAATGTTACTTTTAACTAGTATTAGTTAATTAGTTATTAAAATACTTTTAACTATGAGTACCCAGCATAAGAGCATCTTGTCCAGATTACCACTAACGGGATTGCTATATATCTTACTAATTCGATTGCAAAAAGTCTTGGACAATAGTGATAGGGTCTTGTTTTCCTTTTGTAGCTTCCTCCTGTTCCAGCTTTGTATAATAAGCATGAAACCCACATTCTGTAAATGCCACTGTTTCAATACGTAAGTGATTTAGGGAATTAATGTGTAAATTTAAGTAGTGTGAGTTATGGTTTAATTGGCCACTGACAGAAATGAAAAGAAAACACAGGATTCCTTCTCAGTCCACCAGAGGAATCCAAAGGGGGAAAGCTGAGTCTTTCTTATCATCTGCTAATGCTCTGTAACAGAAAGGACTCATCAGCCAGATTTGTCTTCTCAAAAATAAAGTGCTTTTGAAAAGCGTTTGTGTGCTGCTCACTTCTGCCCAATTCCATGAGCAATACGTGGGGTTTTTAAACAACAGCAGCGACAACAAAAACAGATGGTGGTGCTCAGTGGCGCCCCCCGGTCCCTGCGCCGTTCATGAGACAACAACGCCACCTGCTGGAGGGGAAAAGTAAGCCTGATAGAATTTCCGGGTGCCCTTAGGACAGTGTTTATTTATGTCTCCTCCAGGCAATGCGGACTGCTGGGCTGCTGCATGACGAAGAAAGATGAGAAACAGCCCCCATTGCAGGAATCATCCTGTTTAGTCAAACAAACGAGACGTTGCTTCTACTCACAGCTGACATGTGAGTCTCTGTTTGAAAACCTGACACCCCACCCCTCATCGAAATCCTTCCGAGGATTTTTGTTTATCTGGCATTTGCTCTGTGGCTCCTTCACAGCCAGTGGGTTCACTCTCCTTGTAAGGGGCTGCTGGGAAAAAAGCAATCTCTAACACCAGTCACTTAATTAAGAGGAGACATTACTTTTAATAAATCATATAACTGCTTAACAAGTCCGAAAAGATTGTTCCATCTGGGAGAACTAGCTTTGCAGTGTCCTCTCCTTGCCATTGCTACACAGTCGGAAATCTCTGAAGGTCAAGAAAGAAAACTCAGAGTCTGATATTCTGAGAGTGAGATGACATGTGGATCCCAGGCCCTGCTCTGGGAAATTAAAACAGTGTCTTTCTTTGGGACAGTCTTCAGAGTGGGAGGCCTATCCCTACTGCTCAAGATGGCACCTTGCCACTCACCAATGCCTTAGTCTAATGATGAAAGCACTCGACGCTATGGCTTTTCCCTTGCTGGAAAGCACATACCAAAGTTAACTTTGGGCTTTGGGCAGCAGAGAAAATCTGGAAATGCTGCTGCCATTGCCACGTGTATTGGAAACCCAAGAGGGCATGACAGATGGGAAGTAAAGTTTGCGTTATCAAAGAGCAGAAGCAGTCTCAAAGAAGCAGGCATCTCTGTTTTCTTATCCTTGGGCAGGCTATTTTCCCTAGGCGCCCTTTAGACTGATTTTCTGGCCATGAAGACCAGCTTAGGTAAAGGAAAAGATAGGTGTGCACTTAGAACAACAAATGCCACTTGCGTGTCTGTACAGAAATAACTATAATATAATTCGATGTGCAACGTCATCTGAGTGGCATGAGTAATTTGGAAATTTATAGGTCATAAAATTTTCAATTAAGATAAACAGGGAAGGGGCACCTGGCTGGTGCCTCTGCCTTCCGCTCAGGTCATGATCCCAGCCCCGCATCAGGCTCTCTGCTCAGCAGGGAGCCTGCTTCTCCCTCTGTCTCTGCCTGCCTCTCTGACTACTTGTGATCTCTGTCTGTCAAATAAATAAATAAATAAAATCTTTAAAAAAAAAAGATAAACAGGGAAGACTTACACAAAGAAGGTCAAATTGGAAAGGTAACAGCAAGGAAAATCTGGGGTCCAATCAGAAAGAGAACCAGACTGTGGAGATCATTAGGACTGTTCAACTTTTTTCCACTTCTTATTCTTCCAGGTACACTGTCCAACTGCACTTTCCTGCCTTGTTGAATTAGAGATGGCCGTGTGACTTAACTCCACTGAAATGCAAGGCAAAGCAGTATGTTATTTTGGGGCTTAAAAGGCAATACAGAATTCTCCACGTATCCTTTCCTGCCTCAGCAACTGTGGATCCAAATGCTGAGATGAAGCTTCTATTGGTCCAGTCTCTTGGTAACCAAAATTATTAGAGTCCACCTGCTAATTCACGTTAGACATACATTTTCATGATGTTACGTCATCAAAATTTTGAGGTTTGTTACTGCAGCATAACCTGGTCCATCTTGACTAAAACATGGGGTTTCCACGGAATATATAAAATAATTAGCTAATAAAAGTAAAGATAAGAAGGAAAGTCTTAAGGAAACTAAAGTTAGGGTGGAACTAGAGGAAAAGAATTTATTCGGTAGCAATAAAGAAATGTTTCATGTGTAGTATACAAAGTAAGCAAATACCCATAGATCTATACAGTAAACATATAGAGAGATACAGTAAATGCATAAAGAGACACAGATACATATTTCCAGAGCTTAGCATTCCTCCCACTGAATAAGCCATTGCTTCCCTACTCCCCCAGCCCTGAAAGCATCAGCAGTCACCACACGGCATTATGTTTCCAGTAGCTCCTTCTTTCTGTTAAATTCTCCTTCATTCCCCAGACTGGAAGTTACATCAGCTGGATTCCCTGCTCCCACCTTCTCTGCACAGAGTTTATACAGCAGCAGAGCAATTTTATTAAAACATGAGTCTGACTGTGTCACTTCTCTGCACGCTGCCTTCCGACAGCTCACGACACACTCAGATCAAGTCAGTCCTTCCCAGAGTTCCTAAGGTCGTGAGTGTTTCCTGACTCTGACTTCTGTGTCCTCCCTGTCCTTCACCCTGTAAACAGCTGTTCCTCAACTTTATCAAGCACACCTTGCCTGAGGGCACTTGTCTTCCTAGTCCCGGGCAGAAATGTTCTTGCTTTGATGTCTACAAGGCTGACTCCCTCTGTTCCTTCTAGATTCTACTCAGACCTTTTCTGATCACTTTTCACACTTGAGTGACTACCTATCAAAATTGCTACAATTTATTTTTTTCCAATTGTATCTAAGACTCTGCTATATACTCCACATTTTCTGTGTCTTTGTTAACAATCTGGTTCCCCTAATGGAACATACCAGGTTGGATGGAGACAGCTCCTGTGTTTGTTTGCTTCTCCATGGAATTCCGTTCCATCACCCAGATGCGTACCTGGCACGGGGCAGTTGTTGGAGAACAATTATTTCCTCCGTGCTGAACTCCAGTGCTCTGCTATGTGGCTTCGACTCTGCCTTTTCAGTCCCTGAATTGGCCATTCAGTGTCTGTCTAGGGTCAGGTTCAAGGTCAGAGCCTGCCAGCATGATCATCCCAAGAAGAAATTAAGAGGGCTTGCTGCCGAGGTTCCCAAATGCCTTCCGTGGAAAAAATTGTTCTTGCCCACAAGGCAGAGAGACAAACAAGGGCAGATTTTGGCAGTTTTACATTCATTTAATTTTGTAAAATTTAAGTTGTGTCTGACATTTTCGGCACTACCGCGTCCTTTCATGTATAAAATGATGATGGGATTCCATGACAGCTTTTGGTTTGGCCATTTGTTCGTTAGTGTTTTCCTTCTCGTTGGCTTTACTTGGCAAGGTTAAAGAGTTGAGAGTCTCCAGTAATTTTCAGTTCTCAAATATTCTAGAATTACCTATCCTAAAAGGTGAGAATCTAAAACCAGGAGAGATGCCATGACTCCTACAGGTTCAAAGATCTAGGTTTTAGCAGAGCTAAAGCTCAGAGGCACATTCCCTCCTTTCCAGCCAGTTCAGCTTTCTCCTGACAAGAGTCCTTTCCTCCGGGAAGCCCTCCGAGAAGGACCCCTTCTCCAGCTGGGAGTGCTCGTCATCCCGACACGGGTTCTTTTCATTATGAAGCACTTTAGGGCTCCAGTAGAAAATCAAGACTCCTCTTTCTCATTTTTCTGTCTTTATTCCCCTCTGGGGAAAAAAAAAAGTTTAGGATCAAGACTGAACACTTTCATTTCTTGCCATGTCCGCAAGGATGAGGACTAGTGCCAAGAATCAGATTAAAAGAATAGGTACTTTTCGTTGGTAACTGCACAAGGTGTAGAAATTGTATTTCCTCCTTTAGAAATCTGGCTAATTTATTTAAATACTTCTTTGGTTGCTTAAAATAACAACACAGAAGAGTGGATAGAATAAAAGCCCCAGCCCTCTTCCTCGCCCAAAGAAAACCACAGTTAACAATTTTGCATATATCCTTCAGGATCTTGTTCTATTTACATATATAAATAAGTAGTATTCTAGGAATAGCATGGGAAAACCCTGTAAGTCTGTGAGAGAATGCGCGCGCACACACACACACAAACACACCACACAGATACCACTATGCTAACAGTGAGCGGTTAGGGCAGGCTAGGAGCGTGAGCAGAAAGCTATGCTGTGTGTACAACATTCCTGAATGCTTCATTGTTTGACTACCCTTTTGCTGTCCTGGTGGCTGTTTGGTATATTTCTCCAGTACTCTGTGTCTGTGTGTGTGTACATGTGTGCACTTTGCAAATATCCAACTAAACACTAAGCTTTACTGTAGGCCAGAGCCCTGTCTCCATGCAATCATCACCCCCTAACTGGAGGGCCTGCTCAGCACCCAGCACGAGGCAGACACCGAATGCCGGCCATGTTGACCTCTGCATTTGTTTATTCTCATCCTTAAAGACCGTTTGAGCCAAAGATGGCTCGAGCTATTAAGAAATCCTTCCCCATCCCTGGTACTGTATTGGCTCATGAGCTGCTTTCAGTTGAGTTTCTTATTGTCTTGGAATCTGGCCTACAAGCAGGCAGAGAATGCCAAGTGCACAGCAGATCCCAGTAGACAAGGACTGGTCATCACAGCTGACACAGAGAATGGAATGTGCTCCCTTTGTAGAGGTAATGGCCCTGGAGAGAAGCTTCGAATGTTACAAGCCAAACAACTGACTATAGCACCTTCCCGCCACCCAGACTGTCCTGACTTCTCTATGGGAACCATCTGGGCCACCATCTTGGGGTGTACATTGTGATCACCATCAGTAAACTTGGAAAATCACTGAATTCCAGGATCAAAGGGACCTTAAATGTATCTTACTCCAACACCATCTTCTTTATAGTTAAGTTATTGGCGACTGTTAGTAATTTACGTAATATGCTCATTGTTACGAAGTTTTCTCTTCATCCATATGAGGATTGGAAATCTCCCTTCCTGGAGTTTCTACTCATTGTTTTCTCATAAACAAGTATTTAAAAACTGACCTCTTTCAATGTCAGAGTCTGTGTTATGTGTTGAGGCTAGAAAGATGAGTAAGGTACAGCTCCTGCTTTCGACAGCCTCATGGGTGGATTGAAAGTTAATTATATAAACATATAACAAATATGCAGTATTTATGTGAAATGATGAATAGTTTTGTAGAAAAGCAGGGTAGAGGCACAGCTAAACCAACTTGGGCTGGCAGGACGAAAGAATGGAAGACACCTGGTACATGTGATCTGTCACTTCTCTTTCTGCCTTGTTAACCACGGAACTCTTTAACCAGCTCTAGTCAACCCAACTACATCATCTACAGAAAACGTCCACATCTTTTCCATGACCATGATAATCCTTGGGGGGCACAGTGACTGAATCTCCACCACTCATTTCCTCACTTCACTCCCTCCCCATATAGAAACAACAACGTTTCAGGAATTGACCCCAGAATCTCATATTCTTTGCCAGGATCACTCATCTAAGCCTGTTAGTGCAAAGCATTCCACTGAAGACAATTACTACTGAAGGAATGGGAAAGTTATAAAGGGAAAAATTACGTTGTGCTTGGGAGTGGCATACTTTCTTTCATTTGTTTCTTTCCAGAAATGAGTGAGGTAACATGTAACCTATTTTCTACTAGTGAGCAACTCACATTCATGATGAAGCCAACGCTGTTATCAGAAAAGAGACAAAAAGAAGTTGGACCCTTGATCATGCTATTGAGCTGGATGAGCCAGTTCTGACCCCGCTCCCAAGCTTGCAAGCCGAACAGCACAGTTACTCCTGTATCCGGTTCGATATGGGTTTTCTGTTACTTGCATCTAAAAGCATCTTAAGGGGGCGCCTGGATGGCTCAGTGAGTTAAAGCCTCTGCCTTCGGCTCACTTCGGCTCAGGTCATGATCCCAGGGTCCTGGGATCGAGCCCCACATCGGGTTCTCTGCTCAGCAGCGAGCGTGCTTCCCTTCCTCTCTCTCTGCCTGCCTCTCTGTCTACTTGTGATCTCTGTCAAATGTCAAATAAATAATAAAAAAATAAAATCTTTAAAAAAAATAAATAAAAGCATCTTAAGTGTTGAACTTGCCGAAAGCCTTATTGAAATGAAAAAAAAAAAAAAAAAAAAATAGAAGGTCTATGTGTGTTTTGTTTCAAACAACCAGTCTAATAATATTAAGAAGGGAATGAAAGTTTCTTTGGTATTCTTGTTTCTGTGAATCAATTATGGTTCCTTGTGCCCAAAGGCACATTTTCCAGGAGAAGTGTTCTTGATTCACTTAGAGAGTGGATAACAGTTGGAAGCAATTCAGCCTCACAAGTATTGATTACATGTCCACTCTTTGCCCTGCCTTATGCTAGGCACCACGGTATATGCAAAGTGGTTCTGAATAAGATATGGCTCCTTTCTTCAAGGAGCTTGGAATCCTTTGGAAATCAAATGTAATATAAGCACTTTGAGCACTGGTGTTGTACACTGAGTTTCAGATCTTGCCTATTACATGCCTGGCACTACACACATGCTGTCTCGTTCAATCTTCACATCAACCGTCAAGGTCATTATTTATGAATGAGGAAATTCAGTTCAAAGAGGTAACTAACTTTCCCAAAGTGACTTGTCAGACATGATGGCGCTGGGAAATGAATATAGGACTGAGTCCAAAACCAAAGGTATGACCGATGTTTAGGTGGGATCTGAATATGCCATTAATAGGCAGGCGCTCCCCCCCATAAGCCAATTTATGTCTATTGTAGTTCTCTGTCTTGAAGACATGCTCTGAAGTCAAAGGTGGTGCTCAGTTGGTCTTTTTTAGGGAAAAAACTCTCAAATGAGGCAAAAGCTCCATCTGATGGCAATTAGTGCAAAAGGCAAGAGCACTGAACAAGCTTTTTGTTGTTATTTATCCATTTAATGAAGATTTATTATACCTCATATATGACAGGCATTGTGTTCAACACAATGAAGCATACAAAGACTCGTGAGGTTCAGTTTCTGCTCGAAGGAGCTGTGACCTTCAACGTATCAATGACTACCATGCATCGTATGCCTGCTAACCACAAGGCGTATGTCATAAATCATCCATAACCTTCAAACGGTGGGGTAGTGTAAGTCGTTTTTTGTTCCCATTTTATGGATAAAGAAGCTGAGGCTTAGAAAAAGCTATACTCAAGTCACACAAGCAAAGTCAAGATTTGAAAGCAAGTCTGACCCCAAAGCTTATGTTCTTTTTATAGGAAGACTTGGCCACATTCGTCTGCCACCTGAACTTGATTGACAGATGTAGTGTCCAACAGGCTTTCCTTTTTTATCCACCCCCCCCCCCAACTTGGCTCCCGTTCTCTTCCACACTGAGTGCCTCCCTAACTGGTGTTGGCTTAGGCACTCAATGACTCCACACCATGTGTTTTCAGCTCGGCAGCAGAACTCTAACATCCTGACCTGATGTTTACCAAGTGATTGATTTTGAGAAATCTGAGGTCTGAGCATTATGTTGCGAGCTCCGTTGGCCAGAACACACCTTCTTGCCTCTAGTGCTGAACTGGCTATATGACTTAAATTCAACAAATCCATTTCGAACGCTCACTAGGTCTGCTAGGTCCTTCCATGTATGGTGTGTCATGACTTCCATTTTGCAAGTAATAGCTTTGGAGCTGTAGTAGATTCCTCAAGGTCACTCATGCAGCAAGTGTAAGTCCAAGATTCAAATTCCAGTTCTCTCGATCCAGCATAGTTTTAAATATATATCCAAGCTTTCAGTGTATTTTCCAGGATACGTCTGAGTCTAATACATTTTCTGCTACACCAGATGTGAACACTGTTGGTTTTTGTATGGTGAGAACTACTTTTATTTAAAGCATTTACTCTCTTTCTTCCTCTCATTCCACTTCCATGATTGCTTTCGGAATATTTTACGTCTGTGCAACCTCTGCTTTTTTTCCTTGGTGTCTCATAATTACTGGTCCTGGCTCCACGCTCTCTCCCATAACTATTCCCAGAGGCCAGCTCTCACCATGTTACAGCCTGTCTCTCAGTTAACTTTTCATGAGAAATGCCTCTTTTGTGGCATTTACCAAAGGGGGAAAAAAATCTCCCAAGCTTCTCTAAATAGCATAAAGTAATGCTTTTCTCATAGTCTTGAAAAAGTTTCTTTTTCTTTTCTTTTTTTTAACTTTGTATGACTTATCCCGTTAGTAGGACCTAGACAGCTTGCCACATGAAAACTCTTCAAGCAGACCTTCTCCAGGCCTTCAGGATGACTAAAGCAGTGATTTACTCTCCCTAGCTCCAGGTAGTCTCTTAGGAATGCTTTATGATTTTCAGAAAGGAAAAAAATAGCACATGAAAAATGTGAGATATATTTTTTAAATTAACGTTAATGGTAAAACTCAGTAGGACCTCATTTGGGTAAGGCCACAAAAGTTTTTATGTCTATTGCCTTGTGAAGTTCTCAGCAACAAATTAGACTTTTTTTGAATTTCTTGCATAAACCCGTCTTTCTTGAAACTTGAGCGTGGTGACCCTTGAACTGAATTGAAAGAGAGAGTGAAATGAGAAAAGAGCTGGGGTCGCTCACTGCTACCTTCAGAAGCTGGTAGATCCTTGGTAGAACACTACGTGGTGTAAAGTAAGATTAAGACAACACTTTCCTTGTAGAAAGGACAAGTGGAAAAAAATGTCCTAGTCTTTCGAGAATAAGCCAAACCATGCTTTTAACAAATGAAAATGAACAAAGCAGCAAAGTGGTGAAAAGTAGTAAGTGAGAAGTCTGATAGACAAGACTGTAAAAATCCCCACCAACTACTTTTTAACTGCAAGGGGTTCAACATCTCTGGGGTTGGTAACAGTTACCACTTCATAGGACTGCTGTGAGGTTTAAATGAGATCATAAAAGTAGAGCACATCTTGCCTGTTGACCCTAAATTTGGTAACTATCCTAGCTGTTATGATAACGATTATGACTATTTTTTCTATATGTCTATCTTCAGTGAAGGCCAAGTGGTATGACAGGATTTTTCCATTTGGGTATCTGGTCACCACCTTAAGCTTATAATCCTGCACGGCAGAAACAGATTTTTCTGAGATCAAGGTGAAAGGACGGACGGAACCAACGACACTGACCGAGGAGACAGATTTAAATTGTTCATTGACACCAATCAGTCGTGCGTTTCCAATGTGTGCTTACTGAGGCAATTAGCCTTCAGGCTCTGACTGAATTTCTTAATAAAGTATTGGATAAAAAAGATTACATCACTCCAAGTCTCAGCATAGGTCTTCGGAAATCACATGATTTAAATTCCGTGTTTTGAGAGGGAGAAAGTTGTGCAAGAAGGAATTCACAAGCTACTAAGTGACACTGGGAATGACCGGAGAAGAGAGGGGCAACTTGAACATTCAGCGGGTTATCCAGATTCTGCCACGCAGACCTCGCAACCCAGGAACCTTTAACACTTAATCCTTTAGTAGAATTTAAATTCCTGTATTACTAAATAAATAAATTCCTGTATCACTATCCTTTTATTTTTTTAAGATTTTATTTATTTATATGACAGACAGAGATCACAAGCAGGCAGAGAGGCAGGCAGAGAGAGAGGGAGAAGCAGGCTCCCCGTGGAGCAGAGAGCCCAATACAGGGCTCGATCCCAGGACCCTGAGACCATGACCTAAGCCAAAGGCAGAGGCTTAACCCACTGAGCCACCCAGGCGCCCCTGTATCACTATCCTTAAAGTACATCCTAACTCCAGAACTGCTTCTGAAATGGCCAGCGACCCCTGTTGCAAAGAGACCATTTCATTGGAGAAACTCGCCCAAGGCAGTCTTCAGCAGAAATGACCCTAAAGCACATACAGAAGTGGGACTGTGGACGGCGTGACCCCCGCCTTGCTGACAATAAGGTCCACGTCTCTGGAGAACTGCCTTTAGCAAAAGAATTTATATATAAATGAATGAATGAATGAATGAATCCTTGTATTTACATAGCATGGAAGCAGGCCAAAATTTAAAAAAAAAAAAAAAGATCAGAATTATGCTCCATAGTCAAGGGGCTTACATGCTATTTTATATAAGAAGCACGGACAATCCTAAATTAATCTGCTGATGCCAAACTACATTTAGTTTGGTTATTATTGGATTTTGGAGATTTATGAACCAGAAATTATAGCCTCTTACTCCTTAAACTGTGTGAACTTGCTCTAAATTTTGAAGCAGTGTTTCTGGTCAAGCAAGCAGGAAATGAATTTTACCAAGCGAAGAAAGTCAGCCAACCACCAGGCAGGCCACACGTTTGCCTGCATAGCTGCCGCCCCAGAGATGGTGGAGGACCAGGGAAGAGGCGGGACGAAGCCCGTCTCCAGCTCCACTCTCTCCCTCCCTCCAGACACCAACATTTCTTCCACAATGTATGAACTGTATTAGCTTTGACACAATATTTCTGATTAATAAATGCCCCCAAACTCGTTTATTTTCACAGTCTGTGGGCTGGCTGAGCTTGGGTGAGGCAGGGCTCAGCCGTGGCTCCCTGGGTGACTGTTTCTCTGGGCTGGCTGGGGTGGGCTCTGCTCCCCATGTCTCTTCATCATCCTGGCATTGGGAACTGGCCAAGTCCTGTTTCCCTCAAGGGAGCAGAGGCAGAAGGGAGCAAGAGGAAGCCTGTGAGGCCTCTTAAAACCTGTGCATGGAACTGGCCCTGTCACTCCCATCCACACTGTCAAAGCAAGTCATGTGGCCAAGCCCGAAATCTAAGAAGCAGGTACCACACAGCCTCCACCATGCAGGCAAAGGTGTGGATGAAGAGAAGCCAGAGAACAGGGGTTGGTCTACTAGTCTGAGCCATCCCCAACCCTACAGAAAGTGCTTTTGCCTAAAGAATTTGAAGTTTCTTATTAGAAAGATTTTTCTTCCTTCACTTTTCATCATCATTCAAGGTCCTAAATCCCCTGCACCTCTTCCTGAGCCAGAGTCCAGAATTCTTGTTTTCATGAACAAGCAGCATTCACATTCATGGTACCACCTGAGTTCACTCCCTGTAAGTAATAATAAAGGAAATAGGACACACAATCATTCTATCTCGCTCGCGTGTGCACACACACTCACACACACACTACAAAGAGTATCCAAAATAAGGAAAATCTAATTTTATTGGGTAGGATTAATCTGAATATCTTCATGGAGAATTTGAAAATCAAGCAGAACCTGGAAGGATTATTACTAAGCTCTCTAAAGCTTAATTACTCCAAAAGTGTTTAAATAGTCCAAAAACCCAGTTGTAATATTCCACCCATTACCTGCATGATGAGAAAAGAGCTGTATGGACTGGTTAATATTTTGCTTTTTTACTTGTTATTCACCACAAGCCGTCATCCAGCCATAGCAGGAACACAGACCATTAGTGCAAGGCAAGTGAGTGACAGTGAGAGCTTAGACCTAACCTGTCACCATGGCTAGACAGAGCCCAATTTGGTGGGTCAGGAGTGGGATGGCTCATGCATGCGCTGTGTGTCTCTCTCTCCCCATATGTGTACACACGTATGTGTACACATCATCAAAAGTAAATGCTTGCGGTGTTCCTTGATCAATTAATGCCCATCAGGGATCAATAAATTACACCACATCTGCCCAGTTGCTGTGTTTGGCATTAGGAGCCACTAGTCCATTAAAAAGATACGTGTTTGGGCCACGAAGATGATACACGGGTTTCCCCCGCTACCTGAAAGTGGGCTGTTCCTATGAAAACTTTTCATAATCCAAAATGAGGTAAAATGAAAAAGCGATTACCATTAATTTACATGGAAAAACTTCTGAGCTTCCCCAGACTCAAAAAACCACCTCTCTCAGGCTTTTCTGACACCTCAGGGCATGTCTTGCTAATGAAGGCACAAAACAGACTGAGATAAAGCACAGATCCTCCCCAGACAGGGCTCCGAGCTGGGTGCTCAGACGCCGTGTCATTCCAGGGAAGGGACCGGCGGCATCGCTGTCACGGCTCACGGCGCACGCTAGCAAAGACAAACTACATGCTATTTTCACGTTGCATCTTGTTTTGTGAAAGCGAAGATCCTCTTCCAATTTCTCTTGGTCAACAAAAACAGGTACAAGTATAAGGTCTTCTGTCAAAGCAAAGTGACGTACTGCAATCTTCTGAAAAGTGGGGGACACTTGGTTTTAGAAACAGTGGAGTAAGGCAACCGGACAAAGAAGTTTACAGTAGTAGAGGAGAAGCCGCTGTTTGGGCGAAGTAGCCCTATTCAGTGTTCCCGTGCCGTCCTGACTCCCCTTCACCACAGATTTTCCCATCCTGTTTTGTGCTTGTTCACTGTCTGTCTCCACCATCTGCTCAGAAGCACGAGAAGCACAAGCAAGTGCTTGCCTGTGTTTATCATTTATCTCTCGATACAGTGCCTGCCACGCATTAGATGCTCAATAAGTACTAAATGAGAGAAATGAACAGCATTCCAATATGGCACACGGCACAAGGGAAGCATTTTGTAACTTCGCAGTGTTATCCAACTATCTTATAATTATTACAATCTCCATGAGAATTACCTAAGGAGAAAAATTACAACGAGGAAACTTCAGATCACGAATGCACCAGCCCAGGCAATCGGTCGACTTTGCCCGTTATCTAATTTGGGGATTTATGTACAGATCTCAGCATGAACATGTACAGCGTATACTTAACGACGTGGGCTACAGGGCACAGAAACCTGCTTCATGGTGGGGGGCAGGCCTGTACCCACCGCCTACAGACCCACAGAGACATTAGTAACAGACAATCTTGGACTTCACATGGAAATGGTTTCACTATGAAAGTCCCTCAAGGTTGTGAAATAGAACTGAGATTCAAGTGCAAAATAAAATGCAGGGCTTACCAGAGGAAAAATACAGTTTTTCTCTGTGTTAAAAAAAAAAAAAAAAGAGAGAGAGAGAGAAGATTTTTTCTCCCTGAACGATAGGACCATAATGATTCAATTTCTCCTGCACCAATCAGCATCAACTTGTGAGATCCAGACCTGGCACATGGAAATTTCAGCCTTAAGTCAAATATTATTTCAAAGTTAATGACAAAATCTATTTTTGCAGTGGTCTTGTTTAAAATATTTCCCCTTAATACTCTTGAAATGCTGTAATTGAAAGCAGTTATTTGAGATGCCAGTACATACTTCTTTAATTATGTCCTGTACCATCTGTTTCCAATGAAAGGGCAGTATCTGTTTGCAGTTACCAATCTTATGAAAAACAGGCTTGTCCTGAAATAGATTGGAACTAAAACCAGAAAGCATTTCTTTCAGAGGCATCCTTTCAAGCCAATTAACTTTAATCATTATAGAAATGTTTATTTCCCATCTTAGTCTCTCTTCACATGTAAATTCCTTCAGGGGAAAAGATCTCTTTTTGTGACTGTTTGAATAGTTCCCATTTGGATTAATCAGAACCTGCTGGCCTGTGTATGTTCCGATTGTGAATGCTGGCAGCTTTCTTGATGAAGGAGGCACTGGGTCCCCAAGGAGGACAGATCTAGAAGCAGCAGGCACACACCTACTGGCCAGAGCACGTTCTCTTAACCACCAAGGACCCGTGCTTGGCCCCAGGCTGCCCTCTAGGGTGGAGCCCAATAAAGTGGTTAAATTGGGCTGGAGACCAGAATCCTGAGCTACATCAGTATGAAACCCATCTACCCAGATGAGCCTGATACTCTCTTAGACCACACATTCACGTGTCACTCTCAGAGAAGGTGTTAGGTTTGGGGACCTTGCAAAACATGGCATCTGTGGTGTAGCTTCCAAATGGCCTCATGGCGCCTAGGGGAGAGTTATTTCTGAATTGTCTGTGTTCTTCAGGGAAATTTTCTAGACACAGGTCAAAACAACCTGGTACAAATCAACCTCGGTGAGTATTTGTTCAATGCATTTATTCTCCTATATTATGGGGATACATTAACAGAAGGCATACAGAGTGTCTCTCTTATAGTGTCTTGGAGACAAAATGGTCAGAAGACATGACACGTCAACATCTACATCTTGAGGATTGCGTAACAAGATCTTCTCCGTGCTTAGATAGTGTCTGATGCAAAGTATCTGGGGTCAGGGTTGGTGTTTAATAAATACTTGATTAATTTAGCTCAGCAAGCATACATGACTTGGCCACCGTTTAAGAAAGCTGGCATTTATTGAAACTTTAATAAGTTCCATTCACTGCGATGTCTTACATTCATGAGCTCCTCTAATCCTCAAAACAAACAAACAAACACCCCATGAAATAGATACCAAGTATCCCCGATGTTCAGATGGGGCACTGAAACTTACATATGGCAAGTAACTTACTGATGTTGATCGGTTAATAGTAAATGTCAACATGAAATCAGGAGTCTGTCTTATTTGAAAGTCAATATTCTTACATGTTCTCTGCTGTCTCTTGTGCTCTGTCCCTCAGGAAGGCTTGCTTCTAACACACCAGAGCTCAAGGACTTCATGGTCATGCATTTAAAATCTGAAACCACATTATCATCATTTGGGAAACAATGGTCCCTATTCCCATTTCTCCCTTGAAGTTTCTGGAGTTGTACCCTAACTGGACCCCTCACAACTATATCCTTCGACTTTGGTTTGCTGAAGCTAGAGTATGTGTAGTTTTGGATCTCATGAGCTTCATTCAAGAAGTGAATATTGTCCTTGCTTCCCAAGAATCACGTGGGTAACTAATATATTTTCCCCCTTTGGAGCTGAAATGTTATACTGTCAGGCTGGATGGATTTGACAGGCTTGAGTTAAAGAAAGCCGCCCATCAAGTCCATGTTCTCTTTCTCTGATGATTTACATGGAAGTGTAAAAAGAAATCCCTTAAAATTTCATAGTTTAGTCCCATCCCCAACTTTCAGAAATCAGTCAGGAATTCCCGTGGGAACCTCCAGCGAGAGGCCACACAGGGTGACACAACACGGGAGATTTGGGGGAAATGGTGGAACATCCAGAAAGAGAACCAAGACACACTAATTATACAGTAGCTGAATGTCTTAACACGTTCACACTAATGAGTGCCTTCTGACATTATGCGGTCAAGGAGAAGCTCATAGCCATGTCCTTGAGGCTGGCATTCAGGGGCTATGATTCATAAACTGGGTTGGGAGCTAATGAGTTATGAACAAACTCCAAGCATTAATTCTGCATCAAATGGCTATGACCTATGTGTCAACTGCTCATATATTTTTTTATTTTTTTAAACCGTTTTTTTTTTTTAAAGATTTATTTATTTATTTGATAGACAGAGATGACAAGCAGGCAGAGAGGCAGGCAGAGAGAGGGGGTTAGCAGGCTCCCTGCTGAGCAGACAGCCCGATATGGGGCTCGATCCCAGGACCCTGGGATCATGACCTGAGCCGAAGACAGAGGCTTTAACCCACTGAGCCACCCAGGTGCCCCTCAACTGCTCATTTATCATTTAAATAATATCAATCACCACTTCTCAGTCTTCCCGCACAGTGTATGAAATTCTACCCTAGAAGCAAGTGAGTTGTATCTCTACCCAGAGAATGTTCCATAAATTCATCAAACACATCCATACACAAAACTGGGATGAAGGTAAGAGCTCCGTTAAAGAAAACAGGAATGACAGGGTGGTGCAAAAGTCAATGTATTCAAATGAAAAAAACTAATAACAAAAACAAACAAACAAACAAAATAACAAGCATTTGGGGCACCTGGGTGGCTTAGTCAGTTAAGCCTCTGGCTCTTGATTTGATCTCAGGTCATGACCTCAGGGTCATGAGATCGAGCCCCAGATCAGGCTCCACACTCAGTAAGGAGTCTGCTTATCCCTCTCCTTCTGCTTCTCACCACCTCAAATAAATGAACTCTTTAAAAAAGTAACCATCATTAATTTAATTTCTTACTTTGTGCTGAACACAGTGCTAGGAGCTTCATTGTGACCTTTATAAGGCCCTTTGAAATGAGTGTTCTTGTACCTATTTTACAGATGAAAAAATTGAGGCTCAAAGAGATTAACATTTTTAGATTCCAGAACTTGTTAATGATAGAAGCAGAATTCAAACCCAGCAGCTCTTCCTGACTCCAAAATCTCTGTTCCTTCCACATTCATGCAGTTGTCTTAAGGATTTTAATAGCAGAGAATGTGGTACAGAACGCTCCATTCCATGAAGGAAACAGATTCGAAAAAATAGAGAAGCTAAAGACTAATAAAGGATCCTGGAAATGTTCCTGAGCTAAACATTAGATCTAAGTTTTATTTTCTGCTACGTCAGTGAAGAACTTTACAGCTTGGGTAAGTCTTTCTGCCTTTCTGGGCTTCATTTGTAGCATCTATTCTATCGAATTAAGAAGATGAATTCGGTGCTGTTAAACATTTGAGTGGGAAGTTTTGGGTGTCCGAATCCTACTCTACACTACCTCGGGGTTCTCTGTTGAAGGAGGTACTGGAATGAGGCCAAATAGTCAAATAAGGAATGACACACCTGCATTTCAGGTGGAGGGCTCCTTGGCCAATTCATACTAGAGCATCTCGGGCTTTGAGAGAGGACTGGGCCCTTCCCTCCCCACTCTCATCTAGCATGTTTGGTATAGCATACTCTAAATTCACCTAAAGAATTAGCCTCATGAATAAGAACAGTCAGCCTGCCTCACCCACCCAAGTGCAAAGGAACATAGAGTCCAAAATGTGGGTGAACTTGCCTTGCCAAATAAGCCAGTGCAAAAGCAGGGGATGGAGAAGAAGCCAAAGAGAAATGCAATTTCTCTCCTCTACAAATGACTTCTAAGATTGTTCCTGGTATTATAAGTCCATGGATCAGGAAAGCTGCTGTCCATAAGCAAGCAGGACTAACATTCCATGACTGCCATTCAAACTAAGGCGTGCAGGGAAATTGCAGATTACCCACAAAGAAATGGCAATGAAATTAAAAGCAGATTTTTAATTCAAGCAATAGATAGCGGAAGACAATAGCATAATACATTCAAACTGCTAACAGAAAAAAATTTAAATCTAATTTTTTTTACTTAGCTAAACTACTATTTAAGAGGAAAAGGGAAAACACAGTTTACTATGCAGTTTCTCACTGAAAAAATTATCAAAGGATTTGCTTCATGACATTTTCACTGGAAAAACCAGGTAGCTCTCCTGAAGCTCATGCTATCTTTCACTCTTTCCTCTTCTCCTGTTTTTTTCTGTGCCTCTACCATGACGCAGAATCTCTAGGGCTAAGGGGACGTGCCCACCATCTGGACCTTGGTCTCAATTCCCAGAACCCCTGAATTTCTTGCCAAATCACCCCTATGCCTACTTATACATTCTTAATGGGTCTTTTCCCCTAGTTGTTGTTCCAAGAGTGGGAGTTTCCACCCGTGGTTACATCCCTGTGACCCAAGAGATGGCCCAAAGGTGACTGTTTGCAAGGGTGTGGATGGCTTGGGTGTATGAAAGGGAGAACTATAAACATGGACATAAGGCTTTTATTGATGTGGGATGGAAGCAGAAAGAGAACAGAATGTTTGCAAGCTGCAAAACACAGGCCAGGGGCCCAGGCTCCCAAGCCATGATTTTCTGGCTTGAAGTCCAAGAAATCCAAGAAATCTGATTCGAGGTTAGACTTTAAGGTTATTATGAAGGCATATTTGTCAAAAGGGTTTAGAATAGCATTCACTTAACAATTGGTGGGCTTTATTTATTTATTTTAAAGATTTTATTTATTTATTTGACAGAGATCACAAGTAGGTAGAGAGGCAGGCAGAGAGAGGGGGGGAAGCAGGCTCCCTGCTGAGCAGAGAGCCCTATATGGGGCTCTATCCCAGGACCCTGAGATCATGACCTGAGCCGAAGGCAGAGGCTTTAACCCACTGGGTCATCCAGGCACCCTTGGGTTTTATTTATAACTGTTAAATATTTAGGCATAGGATCTGTGAACCTTCATTTATGTTCTTGCTCAAGGCCCTGCAAATATGAGGGGAAGCCTAGAAGAAGAGGGTTCTTGTAAGGAAGGAGCAGAATATAATACTGGTAGGTATGAAAATTTAAAAACATGTCAATAATTATTCAGCAACTATAAAAAAATGACAATTTTTGTAGGTTCATTGGGTGCTATATCCCATTATTCAAAAGAAGGACACAAATAATGAATAACCTCATACGTCATTAAAACATTTAAAGCTAATTACACACAGTAAAACAACAGAAAGTTTAGGGTAAGCACTAAAGGAATAGAAATATTTAGTTTTGGAATGGAGAGAAGAAAATAAAAAGGAAATACATTGAACTTCATCAATCCTATAGAAAAAGGAAAAAATGGAGCAAAGAAATGGTGGTAAGCAGATAAACACAAAATAAGACAAAGAATAAATCCACATTTTAATGATTAAAATAAATATAACTGCAATGAGAGCACCTGCTAAAAGATAGGGATGAATAGCTTGGATAAAATAAAGAATAAAATCCAGTTATCAACTACATATAAGACATACAACTGAAATAAGACCATGCAGGCTAAAAATGCAGTTACTAAAAAAAGATTTACCATATAAACCTAAACAGAAAAAAAAGCTTATTTTATAAAGCTAATATCAGATAATATAGAATTTAGAGCAAGATAGTTAATATAAATAAAGTGTAATACAACATAACAGTACAGGGGGAAGTCAACCAAGAAGAAATTACAATCACAAACGTGTATGCACCAAGAAGTGGAGTTCCTAATACATAAGCAGAACTCTGAAATAAGCGTGTCCCCCATCACAGCAAATAAAAAACAGGCATGATACAGAGGATTTGAATCAAACATTACCACACTCGGTCTAACATCTGTAGTTCTATTCTCCCATCCATAGAAATTATTTTTCTCCCTTTAGTTAGAAAATATAGGGACACCTGGGTGACTCGGTTGATAAGCTGCTGCCTTCAGCTCAGGTCATGATCCCAGGGTCCCAGGATCGAGTCCCGCATCAGGCTCCTTGCTCGGCGGGAAGCCTGCTTCTCTCTCAGCCTCTGCCTGCCTCTCTGCCTGCTTGTGCACTTGCACTCTCTCTCTCTCTCTGACAAATAAATAAATAAATAAAATCTAAAAAAAAAAAAAAAAGAAAATACATATTGTTTTCAAAAGCATAAAATATATAAACAATTAGCCACATAGCATAACCTTAAATGAAAAATTAATTAACAAAAAGATAACTTGAGTATCCCCTCTCTACGAGATTTTTTAAAAACTTAAAAAAAAAAAAACCTCAGGGTTTAAAAGAGAGAGCATAAAGGAAATAGAAATATATTTATAACTAAATAATGATGAAAATACTAAATTTTGTAATTTGTTAAGAGATAGTTAATGTGATGTTTACATGAAAGCAAGTAATAGAAAAATGAACTCTAGAAAAAGAATAAAAAATAAAACTTTACTAGAGTGATAGAGACTAATGGCCAGGAGGATAGATAGATGGAATTAATTTTGTAAGAACAGGATCATACTCTTTACGGTTCTGAATAAAATACCCAACATTTAATTTTACAAAAAAAATAATAAATTGCTAAACATGTGATAAACATTCCTTCTGTATCACTTATTGATTTTACAAATCCCTCTAACTTTAATAAGAATATGTGAAGAAAATTAAATTGGTGTCACTTTTTCTTAAAGCTACATTCCCAGTATCAGACTGGTTTTCCGCTCTGCCACCAACAATGAAGCAATTGGTATTGTTACATTCCCTCTAGTAGCCTCACCTTCCTAGTTTTGTTACTTAGTTTTGTTTAAGGGTTATAACACCTTTATTGTGTTTTGCAACCATAATTTCTGTAACTCTTTTTTCCCCTATTTTTAAATGGATTCAATACCCACCAGTACTTGTTTTTCTTTAATTTGACCACTTTTCCAATCTGGTGTTCTTAATTTCTTTAAAATTCATTTAATTGTCTGGGTTTTATGATTGAATGTTTTAGTCAAGAATTCTTCCCTGAGCTCTATAGTCCTTTGCTTTTTTCATATATGAGGTGTCTGCCTTTTCCCCTATTTCCTGAATGACAATTGGCTGGGTTAAATATTCTAGGGTCTGACATTTGTTCCTACAGAAAGTTGTAGATATGCGTCATTATATTCTGGAAATCTTTTCCTCCTTTGGTGACTCACTTTTTCTGCCGAACTATCTAAAGCAATTCCTTTTTAAAAGGTTTTAGGTTTTTTTGTTTTATTTTTATTTTTTTAGTTCAGTAATTTAAAAGTAAGTTAACCAGGATTCTCAATAGCACTGATTTTCTATCATTATTTCTTAATATGCAAAGAGCCCTCTCAAGCTGTAAATTCAATTTGCTCTTCATTTCAGGAAACTTTTTGTTATTATGGTGTATCTTGAGTGGAGGTCTTTATCTCAGGGGTTCCAACTGCCCTCGATGCTAGGTGACATTGTCTTTCATAACTATCGTCTTCCCCTAATTGCTCAAATCTTTTGTCTGTGATTGTTTCAGCATCTGCCCCATGCCACTAATCCAGTTTTTAATCATGCCTATTCATTTCCTTGTCCTTTCTAATTCATTCATGAATCCTGCAATGTTGTTATTAGTGCATAATCTGTTCAACTCATTCTGCAACTTCTTTTTTCATCTCATTCTTTTGCCTCATCCCATCTCCGGGCTCTTATTTTTACAAAGTTATTTTCTGTCGTAAAGCACATATAGCATTATACCAGATTAAGATGGCACAGAGGAGCAGGGGCACAGATAACATATATAAATATATATAACATAATATACATGCAATATTTTATATACACAGGCAACTATTAAATTCAGATAACAGTGCTTTGTCTAAATTATTCGTAAGCACTTAGGCTTGGAATGGATGTTAACATTTTTATATTATATTTTGATATATATATATATACACACACACATATATATATATATATCTGTTTCTAAAGGGAAGTTGAGGGGTGCCTGGGTGGCTCAGTGGGTTAAAGCCTCTGCCTTCGGCTCGGATTGTGATCCCAGGGTTCTGGGATCGAGCCCCGCATGGGGCTCTCTGCTCGGCGCAGAGTCTGCTCCCCTCTCTCTCTCTCTGTGTCTCTCTCTGCCTGGCTCTCTGCCTACTTGTGATCTCTCTGTCAAATAAATAAATGCAATCTTTAAAAAAAAATAATGGTAAGTTGAAGAGTGCAATATAACTTCTATTAGTTTCCTTCCATGATATCAGTTTGTATTAACCAGTCCAGGGCCCATCAGCTCAATTTAACTGCATACCACTGCTTGTTCTAATCTCGTTCCGCTTTCACACTAGCACGAGAAAGTAAAACTCCAGGCCTAAATAATGCCCCTCTGTTGCCAGTATTTGCTCAAAGCGCCCTCCCACTTCCGCACTCCCTCCCTTGACCAGGGTTTCTAGCTCTCCTCTGTGGACTTTTGATCTTCTGGCTTGGCGGCCCAGCTGCTACTACTTGCTTTAGATCCCTCTTTGTTTTGACAACCAATTTGAGCCAGTTTCGGAGCCCTACCAATTTCAGTCTATTTCTTCTACTCTCTTCTTATGATCCATTCCATTTTCATGACTCTGCAACTCAAAATAAGAGACACTTCAGCTAAGACGAGTTCTAAAAATTCCCTAGGCTATGAAACTGTGCCTTGACCTCCCTACCAGCGCGCTGGGCGCGCCGTCGCAGGGAGACGCGAATGGCAGAGAACGATCACTTACACCGCAGACTATGACAACGATGCCTCCACCTGCTCACCCCCCACTTAGTCCCTCACTGGTTAGTCCACAGCCTCCCTAACTGAGTAAAGCCAGAAAGCTTCAGCCCAACCTGGAACTCCTCTGTGTGCTGATCCAATTCCCAACCGCGCCCTGGGGGAGGCAGGCAGGAACCTGAAGACCAGCACTGGTCCAAAGTGGCTCCAAATAAGTTACTTTCCAAATACTTCAAAGAGATAAAGAAGACAGACAGACTGTATGGCTGGTAAAAACTTGACGTCAAAGGCGGATGATGGATTAAACCACAGCTCACTGTATTTTTAAGTTTTGAGTGACGGCGTAAGTGTCTTCCTGTTTTTCTTGGCAAGGCAAAAAACTCAAATTTTGCCTGTGGTGTTTTTTTTTCCTTACTTTATTATTTTTTTTTAAACTGTGGTAATGCAGTATTTTCCAAAACTGAGAAAAAGCATTAAGTTATCTTCTCTATTGCTCTGGCCAAAGAATTGCTCCTTATGCTGTGTATTCCAAGACTTCTATGAACTAGGTTAATCTTCAATTAGGAAGTTGCTCTCACAACTCTCTCTGGGACGTGTCTCCCAATCTAGTGATTCTTCTTATTAAATATTTCTTTCTAATTCTGGCTTTTCCTTCCTTAATTTCCAAAATTTAGATTCATACTCCTCTGAACTACATTTGCGTACGTCATAATCCCAGCACGGGCTATGCCCTTCCTATTAAGAAGTGTTTCTTTCAGTTAATGTAGGGAGAGTTGGCACAGGCATGTGTACAGGGGCAGGACGTTCCAGACTCTGCGTGAGGACTTCTCAACCCCCAAGAGGTGATATCTGTTTAAGGTCATTACTGGATGATACCTTGAAAGGAAAATAAAACTTTAAAGATAGCCTGGTAGATGAGTGAATTAGGAGAGTTTCAAGTCTCCATCATGGTGGGGAGAACAGGACATTAACCAAGTAGACTTAGCATTTATTGGATCTTTACTGGATTCGGAGATAGTTCTATAGGGTCTTTCCACTCTTTCTTTTGAACCTTGAATGTTTTCTCCCCCTGGGTGAACTCTAATATACATAAATATATAAAATATTTATATATATATAATATATGTATGTACATACATATATATATATGTTAGGCAGATATAATTTCTAGGGAAAAGATCTTTATGATGCTGGTGTAGGCAATAATTTCCCAGACATGACCAAGTAAACACTAATCATAAAAAAAAATAGTTAAATCAAGTTCATCAAAATTAAACATTTTGAAAGATTCTGTTAAGACAATCTGAAGACAAGACACAGACTGGAAGAAGATATATATATATACACATATATTCTACTTTTAAATACTAATTTTTAATATATTAATTTATATAATTATATTCAATGTAATTATTAAATTAGATATATACATTTTGCTAAAGAACATAATACTTGAGTTAACATTTTACAAGGAAAATATACAAACGGCCAGCTTACTCATGAAAGAGTGTAAAGTAATCTCTATTAGTCGTGGGGGCAAAAGCAAATTAAAATCACAATGAGATACCAATTGACACTCACCGGAAGGTTTAAAATTTCAAGACTGGTAACACCAATTGTTGATTAAGACGTGGAATAATCAAACCTCTAATGCACTACTGGTGGGAATATTATATGGTTAAACCACTTGGGAAACATCCTGACAGTCTTTCATAAAGTTGGGCAAGTACGTATCTAGGACCCGTCAGTCCCACATTTTGGTACTTACCCAAGTGAAATGGAAACATATATTTTAAAAAGTGAATGTTCAAAGTGACTTTACTCCTAATAGCTAAAAAACTGAAAAATGTCCCAAATGTCCATTAACAGATGAATGAACGGACTGTGATCCATCCACAGAGTGTAACACTACATACAACACGGCCAAGCCTCAAAAACACTATGTTGGGTTAAAGAAGCCAGACACAAAAAATATCTGTAGTATTTCATTTCATTTAATAGTGTTTGATTTTTATTAAACTGTTCTATAATAGTTAAAGCAAATCTGTGGTTCTCGGGGGTGGGAAAATCGGTGGTTGATTAACTGGGAAGACTCAGGAAAGATATTCTGGCCTGATTAAAATATTCTAGATCTTGGAAAAAATATGGGCTACATGGGGGTATCCATTTGAGGAAACTCTTCAGCTCTTAAAATCTGTGCATTTTACTTGATATAAATTATACTTTCATTTTAAAAAAGATTTATGGTGAAAAAATTCATACTGTAATTTAGTTCATTGATGCCATTTCTTCCTAAATGCCTACATTTTATTTTTCCACTCCTGATGATTTTATACTTGAGTATAAAATTAAACATCATTTACTGACAAACTCGTGACTATATTTATTTAACTACAAGGATATAGGGAGTACTAGCGCCAGGCATTGTTAAGTGTCCTGGAAACCAGCAAAGAATTTTTTCCCAAGGATCAGCCTAGAATCATCTCCAAAGAAGGCAATCTGACAGGGACAGAAAACTAGGGGAAGAGGAGGGGGAAGCGCGCGCCAGCCGAGGAACTCTTTAGGGAACTCATTAAAGGAACTCTTGGTCGTGAAGAGTTTTGATTATTAAATAAAATGAGACAAATAATTACTCAAAAGTTTCATGCATAAGAGATCACATTTGAGAGTGACCACGAAAGTCATGGGAACGGCTCTAGATTTCGTCCAAGCGGTGGGCGGCAGCAAACCCCAGAAAGACAATTTTATCTGGTAGTGTGGTAAAAAAATAAAGGCTCTCTTGGGCTGGTGTCAGCATTGGTGGTGGCGGCTGACTTGCTTGTTTACTATGCCTTCTGTGAACATCTACTCTTCCAACACGGTAATTCTTTTCTGTTCATCCCTCACAGCAGTGCAGTTCAACAGAACTCCCTGTCATCATGAAAATACGCTAGAGCCAAGCTATCTAAGTTGGTAGCCGCTAGCAACATGTGGCTGCTGAGAACTTGAAAAATGTGGCTAGGGCAACTGAGGAATCAGATTTTTTATTTTGCTTCATTTTATTAAGTTAAATTTAAATAATCACATGTGGTCACTGGCCCCCATGGTAGGCAGGTCACCTCGAAGGTACACATGTACAGATAAAGATATCTACAGCCCCAGGACACCCCAAAGGCATCGAAGTTCTCTGTGAAAGGGTGCCTTGACTCTAGAAAGTGAATTAGCATGCTTTTTTTTCTTTTTCCATGCAAATATCCTCAACTTTTTTGGAGAGTATATACCTTTTTAACCTCTGGATCTCAGTCCCGGGGAAGCTCCTGGCTTTTCTCTCCTCAGCCCCTGTGAAGCCACGGGGCCTCATTGCTGAAGAGTCAAACATTGTCACAACGCTCACTTGTCCTTCAGCGATTTCTGTGTGTCCCTAAAATACAGGGAGAGCCCCTGGTGAACAAAATAAGTTCAGGGACTTCACCTCCTGCGTCCGAGGACTCCTGCCCTGCGCGCCTCAGACAAATCAGACCAAGCAGTTCTACCCCGAATCTTCAGGAGAAACTGTATTCTGCCCCTTGTACTCCTTTATTCCTTCCCCTTTCTTCCTCTCGGTATCCGTGTACTAGGGCTAGTCTTCGCGGATTTTATTTTTCTTTCCAGTATATAAATGAAAGCAAAGATTTCTGCAGGCTTTTTATTGCGCATTCAATTCACAAAACCATTAACTTTTTATCAATTGGAAATTCAGTCCTCAGAATTTTAAATAATCAAACCTCCTAGTATTAAGAATTGTTATAATGATTATTTCAGGGATATTATTTACAAATTTTGTCAGCCCATTCGTAAAGATAGCTTCACTCGGGTCAGTCGATTCCACCTGAATGTAATGGAGCACAGTCGTTAGAAACCTGTGTGCTATGGTGAGCGCTGTGAATTGTGTAAGACTGACGAGTCACAGACCTGCACCCATGAAACCAGTACTACATTACATGTTAATTAAAAAATTAAAATTTAATTTAAAATTAAAATTTAATTTAAAATTAAAATTTAATTTAAAAGTAAAAGTAAAAAGTAAAAAAGCCAATAACCTTAAAAGAAATTAAGATATTTCTCATTTTTGCAAAGTTTTTTTGCCATGACCAAAAATATTTTCAAAAAAAGAAAAAACAAAAACCTGTTAGACTTCAAAATCTGATCCTACCGCTGACTGTCTGACCATAAATAAGTTAGAGATGTGCTTCATTTTTAAATCCGTAAAATATAGAAATCCGTCTCACAAAAGTAACGTGAAGATTAAAAGAGGGAGTGCGCGCAATGCTCCAAGAAGAGCCCAGGGTCGTAGCATACGCTCCATCGGCAGGAAGTATCCTTTTATCACGTGCTTCTGTGCTTCCTCTTTTAGTTTACTAACTTAGAAAAACAAACAAACAAATAAAACAAACCTCACAGATTGTTAGGAATAAGAGCCTTTGTTGACTCTCTCAGATGGTTCCTGATGCTCATACTCAACCCTGAACTCCGGATCCGGCGAGGAGTTCTCACTGAAGTCAGGGCCGTGTCAGTTCCCACATCAGCAGCCCTGTGCTTCTGAAGTAAGGAAGAAAAAATTCTTCCATCGCTGAGAATAAGGCAAATAGTTTCCTAATATGATTTTTTGTTTCCATATGGCTGTGAAAAACATTTCTTAGTTCCCTCATGGATGGATTATTTTGTCTGTTTTGCTTTGTTTTGTTGTTCTCAATTCTTAACAAATCATTGATTTCTTTGTCCAAAGAAGAAGGAAATCCCCAAATGTGGAATGATAAAGATCTCTGTGACTAATGATAGAGTCAGCTTCGTCTTCTTTTAAAAATCCTAACATCAGGTCCTCAAAAATGAAAATGCTCATCTTGGCCCTACAGAAACAGGTTCTGGCCATATAGATGTTGAGTATGTTGTGGAAATATATCACCTGAGCAGGTATTTGGTGATTATAAAACTGGCATAATGGAATTTCCAGTGTCAATAAGAAAGTTTTCATACGTTCCTCATTCCAGAACTTCTAAATTCACAACTTTATCTTGGAAGCCAATGAACTTCAGTGTGGAGAACCAGGGTTGTGTAAGGGCTTCTGAGCCCCCTGCCCAGAATGCTGCAAGGACATGCGCCAGTCACCGGGCTGAATCACATCTCCTTCCACACTTGAGTACTCACCCATCGCTGCCTCCATTGAGACCATTTAACATTTTACTAACCACTAGCCACTCTGGGGGAATATAATAATCATAAAGACAAGGAGAAGCAGCATTCTCCAGGAAGTTTCAGTGAAATGCCTACAGTGCATCTGGCGGGTCACTTAGTGACTTCCAGGAACACCTAGAGCGTTAGCGTTGGCTGCCTCAATGTTTCAGGATTCAGAATGGACATTCTAAAAAAACAAAGACTACGACCGACTCCTTGAGCAGCCCCTCCATCTGTAAGACTTCTCTGCTGTGCGCTCTCACACTTGTGTCATTATTAATTTTTCTTTTTCTCACTGGACTAGGACCCCAGAGAGAACGGAGACTTGTTTTGTTTGGTGTTGTAGAGCCAATGACTGGCAGAGTGTCTCCACATAGTGACGTCTCAGTTCTTATTTCTTGAACAGATACATGATTAAATGAATTAGCCAGCCCAAATTAGAATAAAATGTTAAGATAAAAATTTAATATGAAAACTAAGCTAACCATCTTTCATGTGTTATAATAGTTAATGAGTGATCAAAAGACTGGCACACTAATGGTAGCATTCTTTTTATTTTATTGTTTGTCTTTTCCAAAATTCCAACATATGCATCTTACTATAACTAATTTAATTTGTACGTTGCTTTAGACACCAAAGGCGAGATGTGTTTGTCAACCACATAAAGATCGGCAGAAAGATGTGTGAACTCGACTTTGAACTAATAGTTCACAAAGGGAGATTCTTTCTTGTATCAGAATTCCAGCTCACAAATGCAGAAGGAATGACGGAATTAGATATCACCATTTTGCAAAACCTAATGAAATAGTGGATGTAACCAACGGTCATCAGTGGATACTAAAATCATTAGATGAAAAGCTAACGGGGAAGATTTTAACGGGATGACGTGGGCTGAAAACACCAGAACCAGATCTCAACATCACAAAAAGCAAACTAGCCAGGCATGTTGTAGCTATGGCGTGATGCCTGAAACATTCATAATCCATCTGTGAAGTATTCTTGCCAAAAATCAAATCTACTTAGCAAACCTCTAGATCAAATTTCCAGTTCACAGGGACTGGGAGGGGTAGAGGCACATGTTAGTGACACCACAGAATCCAAGCAGCAAATAAGCAATAAAGAAATCCAGACTATGGGGAATTCCGCAGAATAAACAGACCAGTTTCCTCCGCAGGTATATGACAAGGGGTCGAGGGAAGACGGAGGAGTATCCTCTGGTTTGAAAGAGATTTAAAAGGTGTATCTATTGGGACGCCTGCGTGGTTCAGTGAAGTGTCTGCCTTCAGCTCAGATCAGGATCTCAAGGTCCTGGGATTGAGACCCACATGGGGCTCCCTGCTCAGTGGGGAATCTGCTTCTTCCTGTTTCCCTCTCCACCATTTGTGCTTTCTCTCCGCTCTGTCTTGCTCCCTCAAATAAATAAAGAAATAAAATCTTAAAAAATAAGAGAGAGAGGTATCAATCAAATGCAAGTGTAAACACTTCAGTTCTGATCTGAACAAACTGTGAAACAACACATTCTAAGCAGTTATCAGGCAATCAAGACAGTTTGAACACTGACTAAATATTTGATCATATTAAGGAATTATTTGTTAGTTAATTTAAGTATGAAATGGTCTCAGTGGGACTCTTTTACAGATGCCCATTCAGCTATTCACGGAGGAAGGAAATAATACATGGGATTTGTTTCAAAGTAATCTAGCCGGAGAAGGTAAGGGATGCGCAGGTCAAACACATCTGGTCGCATCTGATACCTACTGAAGCTGGGTGATACATATAGAGAGAGTTTAATGCTCTTGCTACTTTCATGATAAGCACTGTAAAATGAGGGAGAAAACAGGCAGAAATGAATTTTGAAAACAACGCAGGATTATGGTTGAGACTGTGGCATTCTACTACTTATCAGCTGAGGGACCACAGCGAATACTAGAAGAAAAAAAAAAAACCAATTTCTTGTTCCTCAGTTTCTTCCTCCATTCAATGGGGTCAACAATGGTACATGCCTAACGAAGTTGCAAAGATTCGATGAAGTAGTACCTGTAAAGCACGTAGAGCTGTGACGGACACACAGTATGCTAATACGGGTTAACTCTTTAAAGAGAAGTCATGCTAACCATGCTAACGACGGAAGGTCAGCGGGAAAACGTGCCCACTCTAATTATTTGGTAGTAGCTTCCTAAAGTCTTGACATGAGTATGATTTTGACAGCAGATGTGAGCACAGCAAAAGCAAATTGGGCTTAAGTCTGCAAAGGTGGGGAAAGCAGGCGTGTGTGGAAATACTTGCCGGCTCTTTTCTGTGGACTCCAAGAACCAAAGATAGGACAGTTTTCATAAAATTACAGAACTGTATAACTGGTATCCACTTTATCCTTTCTTTTATCGAGAAGAAACCTAGGGCCCAGGGAGGTCAAATAATATGCTGAAAAATCACCTAGCTGGCATTTAAACAGCTCATAGAACCAGATCTCAAGATCCCAGCAAGAAAAGTCATATATTTCTTATATCCCAACACTGCATCTGTAAAGAAAGTCCATTCATCCATGAATCTAATTGTGACTAGAGAGGCAAGCTATTTTATTCTGGGATTTCCCTAAATATTGAGAAACAGGAAGGAAATCGCGTGGTAGGGCCTGAGGAGGGTAAAGCAGATACCAGAGCGTCACCCCCTGGTTAGTGAGAAACTGAGTTCTTCCCTATCACTCACCTCTTTGTTTTGCAGGGTCAAGTTTCCAAAGGATTTTGTAGGTCAAACCCTACGCGCTAGTGGCTATAATCATTGTGGCCAGGGAGACCCCTCAGAATGGTCACACCAGGAGCTCAGTAGTGACAGTAGCTTGGGTCATTTCTGAAATCTGGTTGGAGGTAGTTGAAAATATTATTCAACTGCCCTGAAATAAAGGAAACATTTGTTTTATTTGAGAGTGTCCTAACTGTTCACAGGGAACATCCAAAGTAAGCATATTCTTTCCCAAAAACCGTTTTCAAGAAGGGTGTATGTTTCTTGCATTGCCAAGAACATAGCCTTAATCTGTGAGACACTTGCGAGCTAAAATGTATTTCAAAGACATTTTAAACTCATCTCTTAATAGGTCAGTTCTTCTTGCGAAATTTCAGTGGCTGAAATGAAGAAACGTTCACAAGAAAAGTAAAAATTGAAGTCATTATTCAAAATATTGTCTTTAAAATGTACTGTTAATCAAAATGGGCCTTGAGAAAGGTCAATCAACCTTTTTTATGTCTCCTCCCCGTGTAAATTATTGATGGGAAAGAAAACTATGAACCAGTTACTGCTCTCAGAGACCATTTGCACACAGGGAAACACTTCCTAAACTAAGCAGTATTTTCGACAAAGTAGTTTACTGTCTTCAAAACATTTCTCCATAGGAAATATGCTTGCAAAAGAACCACTGTTCTAGTAATTACAGAACTTACCTGTTGTCCCCTTAACACCATGTCTTTCCATGTGCCTTTTCCCATATTTGTAGCTATTCTTTGTTACCATACTAAAATTTAATAAGCTATGATTTCTTAAAGGTTACTGGCAATGTGGAATCTGAAATCATGCCAGCAAACTTTTTATACGCTATGACATTAAAATCCATTTGTCTTCTTTTACCGTAAGGAGCTCTTTCACTCATGCCTGATTTTGTAACATCATACATTGGTAATTTGAAACATAATTGGTTTACTGAGTTATTCAGATCTTCCAAATATTGACACAAAATCACATTTATTAATATCACCAGCAATTTCATCAGAAAAGCTTTTATGTATTGGGAAGCTGTCAAAGTCATGGTGGTAGGCAAAATTTTCCAAGATTCTAATTTTCTTTTGAAACCTTTAATTTTATCATTGGCAACAAATACTTGTTTTTGCTGCACTGACAAACTTACTTCATTTCTTCTTGAGAAAATATCTGCCAAATACCCGAGTCTGAATAACCAGTCTTAAAAAAGAAACAGCAGACCCCAAATGGAGTCACTTGTGCTTAGCCAATGTCACCAAACCAAAATGTAATGTCTAACTTAAATGCAGTTTCCGTCCCCCATGCCCCCACCCCAGGAAAACAAATTTAACTAGTTAGTCTGGAATTCCCCGACCAGCACTAGTTAAATAATCCATCTTATAGAGCCTTTTGTCTCCTCCCGAAAGGTGACCTGATCCAAAATTATCCTCTTTTTCTTTTTTTTTCATTTATGACTTCCTTGTCTGACCCCTCCTCTGCTTTTAAAAACTTTTCCTTTTCTGTAGCTCTTCAGAGCCCCTTTCTGTTTGCTGGATGGGACACTGCCTGATTCATGAATCCTTGAATAAAGCCAATTTGATCTCCAAATTTACTCAGTGGAATTTTATTGTTTAACAGTAGTGTGTCATTTCTTCCTTCAAGTAAAACAACAACAAAAATTTCATGAATAAAGTAGAGAGTTCAGCGCGCAACTCAAGTAATCCTGTGTGCTTTTCCTTAAAAGTAAGAATTCGTCTTATTTCATTATGTAACCGAAGAGCTTTTGTGTGCTTTCCCTTTTGTTACCCTGAATGTTAAAGGACATGTGCTAGCTTTGCCTGTTTTCTTTGTTACTTTGAGTGTGTGCCGGTGAGCAGGGCCATGTGGTCTGCACGGCTTACACTAAAGGACCAGCAGTTTTACCCACCAAAGCTTTTGCTCCATAAGCTCATTATTATGAAAGTAGTTTTGACCACATAGATCCCCTGATAGGGTCTCAGAGACCTAAAAATCACCTGTTGATGACACCGAGAACAGCTGCCCTATGGATATTAATTCTGACAGACTAGAACCTGAAATAAAAATGTAATAAAGAGAAACTACAGGAGAGACAAGAAGGATAAGGCTCTTAAAAAAGAGCTTAATTCCTATGAAAAGTAACATTACATGGAAGACAGAGGACAGTATCTTCAGGGCAGGCTACAAACCTGATCCTACAGCTCAGTGCTAAATGAAGAAATGAAAGGAATAAAAATCTAATACAAAATAAGAAATTACATTAAATACAATAAAAGCATTTTACATCTGAAATGTGAAAAATACATTTGGAATATCCCTATTATTACTTCCTTTCTACCATGGGAATAATCTTGATTTGACAATACTTTATTCGACAAATTTAGGAAATACTCTAAGTTCTCGTATCATATACAAGAATAATTCCTTTTTTCCCTTTTTTTTTTTAGAGTTCCACTTTAGCATTTCAAAGAAATGTAAAATCTGTGCCTCCAGATTTTGGGTAACAACTTCATTACTAACCTCATAACTGGGAGGAAATTTCCCCCAAAGTAATGCAATGGATAAAGCCAATTTAGGTGCAAAGGCAACTAGTTTGACTGGTGTGTGGGTCACCTGAAAAGTACATTTTTGCACACTGATGCATTAAATATTCATCAAGAAAACTTGGTTTCGAGAATTCTCAGATGAACCTTTGCCGGGCACATAATCACTTCCTATTTTTTGAAACTGTTTACTGCATGCCTTTTCTAAGTGTAAAACCTTTTCCTTTGTAGAACATGTAGAAAATGTTTTGCTTTTTTTCTAGGGGAGAAGGCAATAAAAAGGGGGGGGAGACAATAATAAAACATCCTTAATGCCATGTTACCACTTTGTAACTTATGGGATTTTTTTTTTTTTTTAGAGGAAAAATACACATTCACTGTAAAAAAAAAAAAAAAAACTCTGTGAAATTTACTAGTAAAAGTTGGCATAAGGAAATAAGAATCACTACAGAAATGGTAACCACTGTAAACCCCACTCCCTCTTTCCTTCCTCTCGTTAAATAGTCTGAACTCAGGAGAAATAAAAGCATGAAACAGTTTTATGTTCTTTTCCTCATTATTGCCTTCCAGAAGGCTAGTTGCAACTTTCTTTCCTATCTCATGCTGATATACAGCAGATGACACAAAGCTTTACCATTTTACTCTCACAACGGGTGTGGACTTGAGAGCCTCCTGCCCCTGGGGTCCAGCCCCTGGGCCTGAGTCTACTGGACAGTCACGACCCCTTCACCATTTTCCATTCCTTCCCAACTGCAGTCAATGCTAATGTTTTCACTGAGTTGTCCTCCTTGCTTACTCTTTCTCCCTATGAAAAGGTTAATATTATCTCAGTATTTTTCTTATGTCTTTAAAAATTCTTTAGCATAATTTTAACGCCTACATATTAAACTGTCGTATGATTATTCCATACCTTTCTGTGATTGTTGTATTCAATTTGTTTTTATAAATCTCTCATGCACAGATTTTTTTTTTTAATGAATACTTAATATGCATCGGAAAACCCCAGTGCCCTTCTCTAAACCACCCCTTCCCCATAGAATTCCAGTGTGGCTACAAAGGTTTTAGCTGAGTGTTATGTAAAAACGGAATCTGGCTGGTATTTTCCGGCTGGTGCCTGGGAGGGATCCTCCAAACATCTGTAATTTCCTTACTGATAAGAGTGTCTTTGTTATTCCTGATGGACCTCTGGGAACTAATCTGAGTTTATGCTAACAACATGACGCATGGTGGGCCCCTAGATAGTTTCTGGCCATGCCAGGAAGACCAACTACCTCCCTAGAGGGTTGCAGGAACGGAAGAGGGGCTGGAGATCTAGTTCAGTCACGCAGGTAATGATTCAATTAGCATGCCTATGTAATGAAGCCCCAATAAATTCTGGACACAGAACCTCAATTGAGCTTCCTTGTTGGGGATACATCAATATAGGGAGACACTTCTTTCATGTTCAACGCAGCAGAGACATCAAGAGTGATGTGTAATACAACTGTCACCAGCTAGACCCCAAGATCTGGCCTTTACTGCCCACCTGCTTAAACTCATTAACCCCTGTCTTGCATTTTCCCGAAAGCACTTCTTTCTGGCTTTTTTCTTAACTCAGACAAAAAAAAAACCTGAGACCACCCCCCCCAAGGTGATGGCAGCTGTCCTGAGAAGACCTCCCACAGGCACAGACCTCCCAGACCAATGGAGCTAAACCTGACTCATGGCTGTGCAGATCAACCATGGAGTGACCTCTGGCATGACCTACAATTACCTTTACTTCATGATAATATTAGATCTCCACCCGAGGAGGAGGCTTAGCCTCACTGACACGCCATGCGAAGTATGTACAGCCATGTTTCCTTAAGGTACATGTGTGACCTCATGCCTGCCTCTACACAGGACGACAAGGCTCCTCTCTCTAGATATCCATCCTAACCCTAGACGAAAGGAGCTCATTCACTCTCAGAGAGTGACAGCTTTGGAAGCCATTCCCTGTGATCTTCTTATTTGCTACAAATACATTTTCTTTGTGTGACGACTCAGTCCAGTGCAGTCTCTGACCCACCAAGGAGCCAACTCACCTTGGCTTGTCTACAAAACAGGCCCATTCCACTCGATATCCCAGTTATGAAGAACTTGGGCCAAGCTTAGCAAGGAAAAGTTTATGTGTGTAGAGATGAAAGAGGTTGCGAAGCAGTTGAGAGTCAAAGTATGGGTAGTGTGAGTTCGTTTTCCTAGACTCCTAGTTGCAAGGGAGAAGGTAGTAAGTAGACCGGGAGCTAAGGAAGGGGCTTTGAATGGAGAGTCGTGCATGCTTACAATGCTGACTGGAAGGCAATAATTGAGAAAGACGACCAAAGAGAGTGGGTACTCGATGAATCAACTTCTCTCAAGAGGACATTGGGACAGGGTCCAGGTGGTTGGACTGATTTAGGAAAGGAGGTCGGACAATGCTTCTCTGAGATAGCTGAGAGCCCTTCTCTGCAAGTGTCCATCAGACCGAGTGTGTTCACTGCCATTCAAGAGATTACTTAATCCCATCCTGGAGAGCAGAAACCAATTCCTGGCTGCAAAGGCTGCTCCTGGTGAGTTATTGTGAAAAAAGCCTTCGGCTGCCTCTCATTTGACCTCATCCCTTCTACTTTCTTCTTTCCAGCTCTGTCTCTTGGCTCAGGTAGGAGACCCTGAGGGCAAAGCATCCCCAGATGGGATGGGAACAAAAACGACCCCTGAGCCAGCAAGACCCTGCCCGTGACCAGCTCCAAGACACTGACAGATGTCACTTTTCCTGGCCTACCTACACGTATCCACCTTTGCCCTACATTTTCCTTATATAAACCCGGAAGGATTTTCAGCACGTTAGGAGAGTCTTCTCGCTGCTGACCTCACTGAGATAAATTCCTTTCTCATTTCACCATCACTCTTCTCTCTCCCTTTGGATTTTGTCAGCAGCAAATGGCCAAACTTGGTCTGTTTGGGACTCCAGGAGCCACAGACTCTTGTACCCCAATGCTCCCGCTACAGCTTTAGTTGTTTCTGACAGGCTACTCAGGCAGAAGAGGTGATGTGCGCACCCTCACAGGCGTGGAGTCCATCATCATTTCCAGATGGTTCTAGTTGTCTCTCCCCACCAAACTAATTCGTAGTTCCTTAGGGCCACCAGGACATTCTGGTTTCCTTTGTTGAGTTCTGCTGAGCATGGGGACCAACAAAGCAAATTATCTGGCTGAGACCTATTTCCCCCATGAAGCTGCATTCCACTGATTTTTCCTCTTTGTGTGTGTGCTATTTGGGATGGCAGGACTGGGAGCTCATTCTCTTGGTAAATGGAATCAAGTTTTAAAGGCCCACTGGAAATAGTCCTGGAAAACGCTACAATGAGTTAAGTGTAAATGAATCAGAAATATAGGGATTAGATTTCCCTGGAAGTATAAATGGGCTGAAAAATGAAGGGAGGGAAAAAATTTCCACCCAAGGTCCTTAAGAAAGCATTGGAATGTGTTGCCAAGAAATGACAACCTGTTTTTCCAGCACTCAAATGCCATTTAAATTTTCTGCCTTTCCTTTTTCAGGCACCTGACGAAAAGTGTTTGGTGTCAGTTGCTTTCTTCTACCCTGAAATAGGACTTTATTAATTCAATGAGCCAGGATCCAGTCCGTCTTCCCATTACATAGACTAGAGGGGCACCTGGAGTTTTACAAGAGCTGCTGATGAAGCAACGGGAGGCAGGCAGCTCTGGGGAAGCCCTGCAGCTCTGGGGAGGGCCGCTCTGAGATCGTCACCACCCGACGCTAACCGGAAGAAGCTTCCGTCCCTGATAAAGTGTGCTCTTGTTGAAATAAGGGAGCACAAGGTGTGCCCTTTGCCTGCTGGTTCACGTCCACCATCTTCTTACTGGGAATGAGATCCTTCCTTTCTCAGATACCATAATAATGGAAAAAAGAACAGTTGTTCTCTGAGCTTAAGTAACTGAGAGTGTCGATTAGCTTTTGTGAGGTAACAAACCACATCAGCTGTACTAGCTTAAAAGAGCAAAGATTTATTATTTTTCAATATTGATTATTTGTCAACCCTGTGGGTTGCCTGGGAGGTTTTCCAGGTTGGAGCTGGCTTGGCCGGTGCCTGAGGCTCTAAGATGTCCTCCCTTCCATATCTGGGTTGTGGAAAACTTCTGTTGTCTAGTCTTCCATTTTCATATGTTCCAAATTGTGTATGCTAAGTGCCCATTAATTTTTATATGGGGAACTATTTTTGTCTTACATATTATTCCTCTGATGTTTATGTAATTAGATTCATGACGTACATAGTTCTGTATTCTGATTTTATTTACTAAAAATTACATTTTTAGAGTTTCCCCATCTTCAAAAATTCTCCAAAACAAAATTGCAATAGCCGCACAGTATTCTTTGATGTTAGGTGTGCCTCACCATCAAGGCAACCATTTTTCTTCGGTTGGTACTTCCACTGTCCCGTGTTTCACTGTATAAATAACACTAGGAGGAACACCTTTGTAGACAGGGTTTGAACGAGCCTCTGTCTCTTTCACACCTTTGGAAGTGTGACTGTGGTGCCACAAGGTAAGAACTCTCCCAAGGGTCTAGATCTATGTCACCGAATTTAGTGACGAGAAGGTCCAAACGTGTCCCCCCAGCACTGCGTGACAGCTTATGACCGCAGCCCCATTCTGTAGTCCCCTGCAGCGCTGCTGGGAACACAGTCTTGACAAGCAAAAAAAAAGAAGGGAGGGAGAGCACTTGGTATAATTTTCATCATTTTGATTATTGGTCAGTTTGAGCACTTAGATTAACTTTCTTTTCCTTTTCTTTTTCAATAAATTGTATCTTCATGACCTTTGGCTTTTTTTATACTGGATCTTAGTCCTTTGAACACTGATCTGTCAAGGTATAAGACTATCGACCCACGCTTGTCATATCTATGGTACATTTCCTCCAAGTGTGTTATTCACATTTTAGGTTTTTGATATATCAAATCCATAGGTGCCAAATCTATCGATATTTTCCCTTTTGATTTTTTCCCACCATTTTTACACTCAGATCTTTTTTTCTATTCAGAGGTCAGAAATTTGCTCATATTTTCTGCTCTTATGTTTTTAGACATTTATCTCTTTAATCTAACTTATCTTTCTTTTGCTGTCCTGTGTGGGTTTAAGTTCTAACCTAATTCTCCCCCGAATAACCAGCTTTGCTTGTACTGTTTGTGGTCTAATCCATACCGCCTCCAGAGACTTGGGATGCTTCCTGATCATAAAAATAATTTCTCAGATCCAGCTACCTGCTCAGCATCTCTACGAGAACATCCACCTAATCACTGTATAAAAATTGATCTCCTTTCCTTCTCCCCTCCACCTCAGGCTTCCCTAGTTTAGAGAATGGCACGTCCATCCTTCTGGTTGCTCGTGACTTTCTCTCACCCCTCCACATCGAATCCATCAGCTGCTACAGAAGCCCTGTGTTCCCACACGCACTGCTTCCACTCTGGCCCAGCACCACGACCTCTTGCCTAAATTATTACGACCACCCGCTGTGCTTTTGCATTAGGTTAACTTCAGACCATTCTCAAAACAGCCTCAGAACGGTATGTCAAAACGTGTCCTCCCTCTGCCCAAAGCCCCCAGTGGCTTCTCTTCTCGTGCACAGTGATGGTGAGATCTCTCTACCAGCCTAATGACATCGCCCTATTACCTCTCCTAATGCTTGACCCCATCTCACTCACATCCTGCTGTAGTGATCTCCCTGATGGTCTTTGGGAAGTGCAAGCATGATCCGGCCTTAGAGCATTTACGCCTGCCGTTTCCTCCCCTGGAATGCACCTTGGCCAGGTAGATGCACAGCTTCTGCTTTTGCTGGTGGTCATTGCCTCAACAACACTTTCTCACCGAAACATCTGCTGCCCACAGTATTTTGCAAATTACACTCACTCCTTTTATGTCCCAAATCTCTGCCCCTCCTTTAACTTTGTTTTAATTTGTAACACTTATAACTATATGGCATGCTACATTTTGTATTTATTTACTTGTTTATTATCTGTCTTCCCATAGTAAAAGAGGCTATGAGAGTAATAATGTTTCCTTTTTTTCACTGATGAATCTTCAATTTCTGTGTTTTTATACTTATAATCCCATCAAAGTATTCTGTGTTTTCACTCCTTTAATGCTCGGGAAGACAATAGTGGCTCCGGTGTTTAAGTAGATCCTGTTTTTGAGGTCATTTTTTGTTTGTTTTTCTTGAATGTAAATGAGTTTCTACGTTTTCTATCTACTTCTGAAATTTGGTGGTATAAAACGCCAAAAAAAAATTATACAGTGTTCTGTGCCCTACATTTTACAAAGAGTCTTTTAAAATTAAATACCTGGTCCCAAGGATATTATCGATTTTTTATATTTAAAGACTTGCATGGAATCCTGAGTTCCTTCACAACACTTCTCAAACTTTGCTATATAATGGGATGTAATAAGCTGTGTTATAAGTGTTAAGGACTTTGCTCTTTTTTCCCCATTTCCCAGTACAAGAATTTCATTCTAAATTCAATAATCTGTCCTAAGAATCACCATGTCTAAATGAAAATGCTATATAACTAGCCACCCACCTTTCAAAGTAAGGCCTATTGTTTGGGGAATTTTCTTCAGTGTGAAGGTGGGAAGGTTTTCTTTGCTTGTTTGTTTTGATCTACCAAAACTTGCATAATTATCTGTTATAGTCTTTAAAGAAATTTTCCTGTTAATTAAAAGAAAAGTCGGAAATAACTAAATAAAATAACAAATACAATGGGCCTAAACTATAATGTTCATGCCACGAATGTCCCAATGGGCTGCGTTCCTCTTGATTTTCCATTAGGTATGGTTTTCCACTAGGCATTATTTTTAGCTTCATATAGTTACCATTCCTATAATTAAATGCTAGGAAATAAAAGAATCAGACTACTCCCTGCTCATCCAAACCACGTTCTTTCTATTTTGAAACATGACCCCCCAAAAAGTAAATAATTAATTAAGTGAAAGGAAACTAAAGAGGAAAAAAGAGGGGAACATGAAGGGAGAAAACAAGGAAGTTTCTTTGGGAAGTTTGTAAACATAGGATGGGTAAGACTTTTTTAAAGTTTTCATTAATAAGAAACCAATGTCTCTTTTCCCTCTCCTTCCCCTCCCTTCCCCCACTGCCTTCCTGCTCCTTCAGATGTCCACCATTCAACCCAAAAAGTGGTGGTTCTCTTGTTCCTCGGCTGTTCTCTTGAGACACCCCATGAAATAGTGTCAATTGTGTTTTACCATAAGATCTATGAACAATTTTCTAAGAAATCCATGTTACAACAAATGTGTAACATAAAATTACAAACACGAAAGTGTTACTTTGGAAAAATAAGCCATAAGTCTAAGTATGATTGGTTGTTTTAAATGTCTTCCAGTAATAATGTCTGTTATTTATTCATTTATTTTGTCAAACAGATAATCAATAATGACACCAAAGACTTAAGTGAGGTTTATGAAAGAGTAATTTTAAAACTAGGGAAATTTTCTCTACATTTTATCTGCAAATTAGGAAACACTTTCATTGTTCAGTTGGTGACTTTATTTATTAGCAAAAGCTTTCCTCAAACTAAATCTCACTTCACTGTATGTCTTTCTCAGTTGGGATTTTGTTTGTGTGCATATGACAAAAACTTAGAAAATAGAATATATGTGTTTATGAATACAGTCCCAGGGTACACTGAGCAAGGCTGCTAAATCAGTTCCATGACCATCAAAGCCCTCAGCACAGGCCTTCCACCTCATTGTCCAGTCTGCAATTATCATGCCGACAGTAGGAATCAGGAAAAAAAGACAAAGAGAGTCTCTTAATTTACAGATGGCTCCAAGAATCTGTACATGGACCATGATAAAGGAGGCTGAGAAATGCAGTCCTTATTCCAAGCAGCCATGTGCTTAGCTAAAATTCGGAAGTTCTATTATTACATTTAATACATTAAAGGAAAGGAAAGTATATAAATGAAATATTTAAAGTATGTTAAAGAATATCAAGACTATAAAAAACTGAGGGAGAATGGCCAACCCAAAGAAAATGCTTAACTTACATCTTAGAAGTGCGGTCAGCTGTTTCTAGGAGGAGCCTCTGAATACCTCCAAAGCACTTCTCAAAGAGAGAAACTTGACTGCCCTCCTCAGCTCTCCCGTTTCCCCACCCCGCCGAACCCACATTACGGGGTCACGGAGGAGTTCAATGAGAAAGAGAACAAGCATACCGTACCACCTCCTGGAGGTGGCCAGACCAACACCAGCCCTAGTTTGGGGGAGAAAAAAAGCTGTGATTATGACTGAAATAAGTTATTACATGAAATCGGGCAGTTTTAACTACTAAGCCGTGATAGTAAAGAGATTATATAAGAGATCAGAAATGTCGCAGTGCACCTGGGGATTTTATTCAAAAGCAGAGAAAGAGCTTTTCTTCTGAATAGTGTTTGGAGGAACAATGAGAATAAAAGAGAAGATCATCTGCGATTATATCACATGAGTATTGCTTGTACAAAGCAACAGTTACAGTATCTACCTCACGGGATTTTTCAGGAATATTATATAAGACAGGAATATAAGAAAGTTGCAGAAACCAGGGCTTAGAGAGGCACTAAATAAACGTTTTTTTCCCCTCGATTCCTACTATTCCCTCCACAAATATGCATTGAATTCATACTGCTTGCCAGTTAGGATTTTCAGAATAAAGACGTAGGAGGGGGAAAAAACCAAAGCAAACAGTAGAAGTGAATTTGAAAAAGAAAAATCTTTATCTCATGTCTCTAGTCTAAAGAGAATTTGATGGATCTGCCTCATACCACCTGGGGACTGCTGTTGAAATGTTAGACACAATTCCCAGGAGGAACTCCAGAACCTGAAGTTTGGAATTTTAACCTTGTTTTATTAACAGTCATCATACAACATAATTGTTGAGTTGCGAGCCTGTGGAGTTATTTTTCTGCTAATAGGTTACACCAATCCAAATGATTCCACACACAGATGTGAAAGAGAGGTTCTAAAACCATTTGGCTGTACTGGGCTGGAGAGCGGCCTCTTTCCATTTTGTCACCTAAAGTATAATTTGTTTTCTCCACTAACATGGTGAGTCTCACTGGCCTCTTGCTGGTGCAGCTGTAATCGCTGGTGGCTACAAATTTTATCTCTGGTGACACCTAGTGGTTCCATAGTGTAGTGAGAACATTTCCACTTTCTGAATTCCCAGGTGGGAAGGAGATAGGCTTGTGGTTGGTTTTTCACCTTTAACCTCATCAAATAATCATGTAAGAAAAACATCTTTGTGTCATGGAAATTCAGATTCTTCCACTTCCTAGTGTAAAACAGGTGATATTTGTGCTCCCACATCATTGATCGAATGTCAGAAATCTCTGGAAGAGAGATGCTGTGTTCTTTCAAGAGGCTGTAATTATCAAGCTGCTCCCTTTCCTACCTTTGGAAGCTAGGAAGGGGTTCCAGATTAACACTACGGGGGAAAGAGAAGCAACGCCAAAAGTTTCTTCTCCCTGGCTGGAGTAGAGACAGGCTATGGAGATTTTTAGAAAGAAAGAAATCCAACGATTCACATTTTTCTGTCTGGCTTGAACTTGTAATTATTTAAAAGCAAAATGAAAAACAGAATTTGGCATTCCAGATTTGAAAGCCATTTCAAAATCATTTTATTACAGACACAATTGTGGTTCAACAGTTATTTATCTTACTGTTTCTTTTGTTTTCTCTAAACCCATAGATTACAAAAAATTAGAGTTAAATGAATTCTCGGACAACAGAAGAATCCAACCCATTATGACTTTTTCTTTCTTCCTAACTTTTACATAGAAAAAAAAACACAAAAAATAATATAGTGTACACTCACATGTCCCCATTTTCTTTAATAAAATAAAGAAAATATTATGGAAAAAGTTGGTCTTGTTTTTTTTCTTCATTCCAATTCTGTTCCCCATCACTATCATGCATATGGTATTTATCCTCCCAGCCCATGTTTTGTAGAAACAATTTGCTCTCAATATATGCACCCATCAAAAATATTATTCAGTGTGTGTTTTAATTATATAAATATTATTGTACTGTAGGTATCATTCTTCGCTTTGTTTTTTATAACTATTCATGTATGGATACATAATCTTAGTTACATTATTTTAACTGCTGAATGCCATTGTATGAAGAGATCACAATTTATTTGTCTATTTACTGCAAGAAATCTTTTCCAACTTTTTTCCTATTGAAAATAAGGCAGTGCAAGTATTTTTATAAGGGTGGGCAAAGGACTTCTAAAACTCTGTTCCTCCATAAAAGCAACAAGAACACAGGGAAACTTGTCAAAATCAACTTTTTTTCCAGAATTTGGGGAACTGGTCAAAGGCTTACAATCATCTGAGGAGTGTTTATTTAAAAAAAAAAAAAAAAAAAAAAAAAGGCTGACAATCAACCTCAAAACCACAGTAGCTGTGAAAATCAGCAACCTAGACTCACTAGCAATGACGGAATAGGTTTATAGCTTCCCCCAAATCCTGCAAGGAGCCATCACTCTTTGCCTTGTTTGTTATCCCCCATTTAAAAATTACCATTCACAGGGCTCGTCTTTACCTGACTCAAGCTCCTTCAGTGTGAATGATATATTTATATGAGTAAATACCTATGTTAAGAAAGCAAAGGGATATAAAATCAACAACTTAACTTTGTACCTTAAAAACCAGAGTAAGAAAAAAGCAAACTAATCTAAATCTAGCAGAAAGAAAAAAAAACAATAAAGCTTAGGCTGAACATGAATGAAAAAGAGTTGGTGGGGGGAAGAGAAACTAATTGAAACCAAAACTTTGTTATTTGAAAAGATAGCAACTGATAAATTGATAATTGATTATCAATTGATAAACCTTTTGCTATATTGCCCAAGACAAAAGGAAGAAACTCAGATGACTAAAATAAACAGAGGAGAGGATATTACTATTAAACTTACAGAAATTGAAAGGATTTTAAGGGCATATTCTGAACAGCTGTGTGACAACAAATAACATAAATGAAAGGGACAGATTTCTAGAGAGATACATATTATCAAAACTTCTCAAAAAGTAGAAAGTAATTTAATACAATTTTAACAAGAGACTAAATTAGTAATCAAAACCCTCCTACCAAAAAAACCCTCAGGACCAGATGGTTTTACTGGTGAACTCTACCAAGTATTTAAAGACAAATCAGGGTTGCTGGGGGGAGGGGGTTTGGGAGAGGGGGGTGGGGTTATGGACATTGGGGAGGGTATGTGCTATGGTGCTGTGAAGTGTGTAAACCTGGCGATTCACAGACCTGTACCCCTGGGGATAAAAATACATTATATGTTTATAAAAAAATAATAAATAAATAAAAAATTTAAGAAAAAAAAGACAAATCAGCATCAATTCTTCACAAACCCTTCTCAAAAAAAAAAAAGGACTGAACATTGCCCAATTCATTCTATGAGCCCAGCATTACTGTGACACCAAAACCAGGCAAAGACATCTCAAGAAAACTATAGATCAATAACTTTTATAAATATAGATGTAAAATTCCTCAACAAAATAGTAGCAATCTAACAGTAGCTAGTAGAATCCAGCAGCATATAAAAAGGATTACATACCATGATCATGTGGAACTTATTTTGTAAAGACAATATTGATTTGTCATCCAAAAACCGATTAAGGCAAAATGCCATGTTAATATAATAAAAAACAATAACCTTATGAGCACCTCAATCAACACAAAAAAAATTTGATAAAACTTAACACCATTCATTCATGTTAAAAACACTGAACAAGGGGCACCTGGGTGGCTCAGTGGGTTAAAGACTCTGCCTTTGGCTCAGGTCATGATCTCAGGGTCCTGGGATTGAGCCCTGCATCAGGCTCCCTGCTCCTCAGGAAGCCTGCGTCTCCCTCTCCCACTCCCCCTGCTTGTGTTCCCTCTCTCGCTCGTGCTCTCTCTCTCTCTCTCGCTGTCAAATAATCAAATCTTTTAAAGAAAAAAGAATTCACAGAATGGGAGAAAATATTTGCAAATCATTTATCTGGTAAGTGTCTAGTACCCAGAATACATGAAAAAGCACTTACAACTCAACAATAAAAAGATAAGTAACTCAATTTAAAAATAATCATAAGATAAGTAGACTTATCTCCAAAGAAGACACACAAATGGCTAATTAGTAGGAAAAAAACATGCCAACCATCATCTGTTGTTAGGGAGATACGAATCAAAATTCCAACAAGATACCACTTCACACCCACTGGGAAGGCTATAATAATAATAATAAAAATGACAATATCAATTGTTCACAAGCATATGGGGAAACTGGCGCCCTCAGACATTGCTGATGAGATTCTGAAATGGTGACGCCATCTTGGAAAGCGATTTATAGTTCTTCAAAACATTAAAAATAAAGTTACCATATGAACCAGCAACTCTTCTTCTCAGAAGAGAGAAGAAATAAAAACATGCTCACCCAAAACCTTGTACATACATGTTCGTAACAGTGTTAGTCATCATAGCCACAAAGGACAAAAGAACCCAAGTGCACAGTAGCCGATAAATGGATAAGCAAAGTGTGGCAGATGCATGCCGCGGAATAGCAGCCACACAAAGGAAGGCAGTGCTGACATGTGACACAACATGGACGTATTTTGACATCACTGTGCTGAGTGAGTGAAGGCAGCCACAAAAGGCTACATGCTGTGTAATTCCATTTACATGAAGTGTCCAGAAGGGGCAAATCCGTGGAGACAAAAAATAGATTGGTGACTGGCAGATGCTAGAGGAAGGAGACGATGAATAATTGCCAGTGGGCACAGGGTTTCACTTGGGAGTGATGAAAATATTCTAAAATTAGATAGTTTGGATGGTTGCTCGACTCTAATATATTTAAAACATATTTTAGGGCGCCTGGGTGGCTCAGTGGTTAAAGCCTCTGCCTTCGGCTCAGGTCATGATCCCAGGGTCCTGGGATCGAGCCCCACATCAGGCTCTCTGCTTAGCAGGGAGCCTGCTTCCCTCTCTCTCTCTGCCTGCTTCTCTGCCTACTTGTGATCTCTGTCTGTCAAATAAATAAATAAAATCTTTAAAAAAACCATATTTTAAAACTATTGAATTGCACACTTTTAAAAAATGAGTTTTATGGAATATGAATTATATCTTATATTTTATTTTTACTTGTTTGTTGTGAAATGGTATTTCATTGGTTTGCATTTTGAGGACTTCAAGGCAGCTTAAGCATCTCTTAATATTTATTGATCGGTTTTCCCTTTCTGTGAATTTTTATTCATACTCACTGCCCACCTTCTACTGGGCTGGTGGTTTGCAAAACTACCTTTCAGTGCTGGTAATGAATGAACCAGAGGCTTCCCTCTTCAAGCAATGGGGGAGCATTAACAGCCACTTGGGCATGTCAGTATTTTCTAGGCAGGAACCACATCCATTCCAGAATGGAACCTCTGAAATATATGGTTACCATGACAAAGGACAACATCTGAAAGGATTCCTTCAGTTGCTAGAGTATTTTACCTTTGACTAAGAGATAAATCACTTGAGTTTCTCTTCACTACTGTGCCTTACTGACAATTACAGAGAAGTTATACCCAAGTAAGTACTTTTTCTCCTACTAATCCTCTAGGCAGTCAAAGCTTGTCTTCGTTCTTTCTTTTTTTAAGTATATATTTTTAAAAGATTTTATTTATTCATTTGGGAGAGAGAGAAAGAGCATGGGGGAGGAGGTCAGAGGGAGTAAACTCCATACCGAACAGAGACCCTGATGCGAGACTGGATTCCAGGACTCTAGGACTATGACCTGAGCTGAAGGCAGTTGCCTAACCAACTGAGCCACCCAGGCACCTAAAGCCTGTCTTCTTTCTAACATGACTCTTTTTCTTAGTTTGTGTTGTTAAAAGAAAGAATTGTGGGCATATTAGACTTTACCTCACCATACACCATCTTCTAAAGTTCTTACCAAATTTGCCAATTGGAAGAGTTCATCTTTGTTGACTGACTTCCCAATTTCATGTCTATCATCTTGCCCACCATCTGCCCACATTTTCTCCTGCTTTGCAGGCATCTGAGCACCTACATTACCTCATGGCCATCTAAACCACCTATCAGTTGACACTCACCAAAGTTTGGTCCCACCCCAAGCACTCAAAGTCTAAAATTAAACTCTCCTCCAGAAAACACTTCATTTTCTTCAGTGAAGCTGGATTTCAAGGGGTCAGGAAACAGATCTGTCAGGTAGTAAAAGGCTCATGGGACTAAATAGTTTTGGCATAAAAAAACTTGCTAATCACAATTTATTTATTAAAATAAACCATACACACGCAGAAACAGGACAACAAAATTTGTATCAAGGTGACAATTCTGGATCTTTCCTAAAGTTTATTCATGTACGCATTTAATCCTGTGAGAATTTTAAAGAACAAATTTTTGCTAAAGCAAAGCCTTTGGTAGGGTAGACTAGCAATATCCACTTAGTAAAATACGAAATGTTTGAAACATCTGAAAATACTCCATTAATGAAAAAAGAACTAAATTGTGAGCACATACATCATCTCTGGAATGAAGCTTTTGTTCACATATTTGGATCCAGAAATACCTCCCTGGGAACGAATAATCTTCTGCAGTAGCTTTGAAGTCGCCAGGATCAAACAATGGAGAAGAATGAGGTTTCTGAAAGAGCAGTTCACACACATGATTCTAGGTCAGGAAGGGAATTCCTCCACGTGAGAGGCCAGCAAACACTCATTCTGAGGATAGCTCACCTCATCCAATACTGAGCAATAATTAAAGAGGAATCAATAGAGGATGTAAACAAAGATTTCACAAGAAAAAAGAACAGAAAGGTAATATAAAACAAATTACAATTACATAATTTTAAAAACTATTTTCACAGAACAGATGAAAACGACTTTATAATTTAGTGAAACAATTTTATCTAGATAATATGATCTCAAAATAGAGATATAAGATTTAGGAGAAAAGAGTGGATGGGAAAAAATATTCTACAAAACCAAAGGGCCCTTCAGAAATAGTACGAAGAAAATAAACATTGCTTAAAACATGATAAGGAGCATTAAAAAAAAAAAATGATAAGGAGCATTAAGGACAAGATCACGTCAACCAGAAAGACTTTTTAAAAGAGGTCGAATATAAGACAATTGGCATCACCAAGGAAGAGAACCAAAATGGCAGAAGAGAAGAAAATATTTCAACAAAATTTTTAATAAAAGTTTCCATGATTATACAGGTTGAAAAGCAGATTATGTCCCCAGAAAAATTAACTCAAGACAATCAATGGTGAGTTATATCCCAGTAAAGTTAGTGATTTTCAAAGACAAAGAATTGGAAATTCGGGAAAAGGAAAAATGTTCCATTAACCCAGTCAAGAGAAGAAAAAACTCAGCTCGTCTTTATCTTTCCATAGCAACGCTAGATGACGATGGAGCTGTGCTTCCAAAACCCTTGAGGAGAACACTGTGGCCTGAGAATGCTATGTCCGGCCAGAGTTTAATTTGGAGTGAATGTAACAAACTTTTTTTTAACATGAAAGAACTTAAGGAATGTGATTCTCTTCTTCAACAGGCTAACAGAAAATGAACTTTAACCCAATTAGATATGAACGGACAAGGCATGGCAGTATGCAGTGAATTTAGCTCGATACAAAACTAAGACATAAAGGAAAGTAAAGATTATTATGAATGTTATTTCAGAACTCAATGGAAATATTATAAATTTTGAAAATATAGAAATGATAAAATTAACACATAAAAACTAGAAAATAACAGGGAAGGTAATATCAGGACATTGATTTCATCAGTATTAAAACTTAGGGGTTAATAAATAATCGAGTACAGTAAACCCTTGACAACACAGTGGTTAGGGGTACCAACCTCTGTGGGGTCAAAAACCTGCATATAACTATTGAGTCCCCCAAACCTAACTTCTAATAGCCTACTGTAGAGTGGAAGCCTTACTGACTTGATTGACATATATTTTATGTATTACTTGTATTATATTTTATATTCTTACAACAAAGTAAGCTAGAGAAAAGAAAACATTATTAAGAACAATGTAAGGAAGAGAAAATACACTAATAGTATTCACTGAAAAAAATTCAAGTGTACGTGGGCCCACACAGTTCAAACCCATGTTGTTCAAGGGTCAACTGTAAAACAGAAAGGCATAAAGTTTCATCAAATAATCAATTAAAATTATATGGGGAATGACGGAGGGAAGGAAATAAAAACCCATCTTTGATTTCAAAAATTTCATCTTTGGTCACAGTTGGGAATCAGATTCACTCTAAAGTTTTGAAAAATAAATACATTACAAAAAGTCTTCTTAAACAAAACAACAAAAGTAAAATCCATATATGTTATATAAATAAATCAAAACTCACCTGTTAGAAAAAAAGAACCTGGATGAATTACAAATAATACCCCCCAAATATGCTAAATATCGGGGACATTTATAAAACAAAATTTCTCAAAAAGGTTGTAAATAAAAAGATGGGACAAAAGCGTTCCAGGAAAGTGTAAACAAGGAATCATGAAAACAATTTAGGAGTTGAGATCTTAATCCAGATAGCCTTGAATTCCACACTTCGAAATAAATTTTAAAGCATTAAATGTGATTTTTTAAAGCAGTACATAATGAAAAAATTTACAATCCATAATGAAGATAAAATAATTACAGAAATCTACATAGGAAGAATTGCACGTCCCCCTAATATTCTCGTCTATCAGGATCTGTGCCTTGAGTAACTCCCTCCCCTTGAAGCTGTAAAGGTAAGGGAGGATGTGGGCTGTGACTCTGGCTGTGATGGGATAGTACTATGTTCCATAACATGGTAAAAGGGATTCTACAGTTTTAGTGAAAGTTATTAGGCAACTGACTTTGAGTTAATAAAATGTGTACTACCCAAGCGGGCCTGGTACAAGTCTAGGTCTAAAGGTGGGAGATGGAAGCCAAATGTTGGAGCATAAGAAGGCACTGCCCATGTGTCAGGGGATGGCTTCTAGGAGCTGCAAGATGTCCTCAGACACAGCCAGCAAGAGTGGCCCTGTTTCACAGTCTCAAGGAACTGATTTCTGCCAACCCAAAGGACCTTGGAGAGGATCCTAAGTCTCAAATGAGATACCATTCCCTGCCAACACTTCGATTCCAGCCACCAGAGATCCTACCCAGAGCCTAATCCTCTGACCTACAGAAACCGTCAGAAAATAAATGGGTGACTTTTTAAGCTGTTAAGCTTGTAGTAATTTGCTACAGAGCAATGGAAAATTAATACAGTGTATATTCCATGTAACATAGTAGCATCAAAATGGTAAAGTAAAACAAACTATAAGAAAGTTACTGGCTTAGGTACTAATATAAAATATTCTTTTGCAGTATTAGTAGTAGAAGACTTTAATTCACCTTTGTCAGCATGACATCAAAGAATCAGAAAGCAAGTAAGAATTTAAGACACAGCAAAGACAAAGGTAAGTGTGTGTGTGTGTGTGTGTGTTTTGTGAGAAAGATCCGTATATCAATCTCGAACCATAAAAACAGAGAATCTATTTTTTCTCTAATGCCCACAAAAAGGTCTAGCCACAAAAGATAACTGTGTCAGGTTAGAAATTTCTGTGTCAGTTCCAAAATGTAGAAATAGCAAAAACACTCGCTGATCACAAAGCAAAACATTACAAAGTAAGAATGAACTTATGAAACAAACCAAAAAACAACCTACCATGCGCCATCTAAACTACTCTACTTTAAACAATTCTTGGGTCAAAGACGAAAGTAATACTGAAATTACAGAATACTGGCAATACGGCGTCACAGGATCCAGAGCGTGCGAATGCAGCCAAAACAGTGCGCAGACAAAACCCCATCACCTTCGGGGGAGGAGCAAGATGGCGGAGGAGCAGCGAGAGCTCCTGGCTTGTCCCAGGACTTCAGCCAGACCGTTACCAAACCATCCTCGACACCTACGACTCAACAGCAGCAGTTCTAGGAACAGCAAAACGACCACTTTCTGGAAGGTAGGACGTGCGGAGAAGTGAAGCCGACGCGACACATATATTCGGGAAGATAGACGGGGTCCGGGGAAGCCTCCGTCATCCACTTACCCGCAGGGGTGAGAGCAGCGGCCGAAATCCGAACGATTAGAATCTGCTCCGTGGCCGGAGGTCGCTCCAGAGGCTAAGCGGGGAGTGGAATCCTCGCGGGGACAGTGTGGCCTCAGGTCCCTCGGGGTCACAGGAAGACCGGGGGTGTCTGAGTGCGGCAGAGCTCCCAGGTGTCAGAGCGGGGCAGCGGGGGGCAGCGACGGAGCCGAGGAACTCGGGCTCTCGGCTCGGGGCGCGCATCAACCGCGGTCCGCGGCGCAGTCAACCAGCGGCAGATCCGGGGACGCCCCTTCCTTCTCTGGGAGCAGCAGCGTGGCTGCGCGGCGGGAATCTGCTGGGTTTGGAGACTCCACACGGGCCTCGCGCCGAGACAGAAACGCTCGGTCACAGGCTGGCGGAGCTCGGAGCACGGCGGGAGACCAGGGAGACGGGAGAGACTGACGGCTTTTCTGCGAGGTGCTCAGCTCCTCTGGTGGGAGACTGGGCGGCCGCCATCTTCATTCCCGTCCTCCCAAGCGGTACGGAAAGCGCTCAGGGAACAAAAGCTCCGACTGCGAACCCGAACCCGAGCAGATTGCTTAGCCCGGCCCCTGGCAAGGGCGGTGCGGTTCCGCCTCTGCAAAGACAATTGAGAATCAGGGCAACAGGCCGCTCCTGCAGAAGATCAGCAAGAACGTCCAGCTGAGACCAAGTTCAGTGATCAAAGAGAACTGCAAAACACCAATGCTAGGGGAAAAGAGCACATAGAATTCATGGCTTTTCCCCCATGATTCTTTAGTCTTTCAAAGTTTAATTTTTTAAATTTTCATTATTTTTTTTCTATTTTTTTAATTTTTCCTCTTTCCTATTTTAACCTTTTTAAACTATTTTATCTTACCAATATGCTTTTAAAAATCATTTTTAATTTTCATTTTTGTAGTCATATTCTATCCCTTCATTGTATTTAACCTTATTTTTTGTATACATATAAGTTTTTCTTCCTTTAAAATTTTGGGATACAGTTTCTTTTAACATCCCAAAATATACACTAAACTTAGTGTATGGCTTTGTTCTAGTCTCCTGCCTGAACACATTCTCTCCTTTTTTTTAAATTTTTTCTTTCTTTTTTCAACCAAATCCTCATCAATTCCTTTTTTAGAAACTTTTTAAATTTTCATCTTTACAGTCATAGTCTGTCCCTTTGTCATATTTAACCTGATTTCTTTATAGCTATAAGTTTTCCTTTCTTTAAAGTTTTGGAAGGAAGTATATTCTAACAGACCAAAATACACCCAAAATCAAGTATGTGGCTCTGTTCTATTCACCAGCCCTGATCATATATATATATATATAGATATATAGATATATATATTTTTTCCCCCTTTCTTTTCCCCCTGGTTTTGGGTCTCTTCTGATTTGTTTAGTGTATATTTTCTGGGATTGTTGTTACCCTTTTAGCGTTTTGTTCTCTCATTCTTCTATTCTTCTCTGGACAAAATAATAAAGAGGAAAAACTCACCTCAAAAAAAAAAAAAAGCGGTGGTATCAATGGCTAGGGACCTAATCAATAGGGACATTAGTAAGATGTTGGAACTAGAGTTCAGAATGATGATTATAAAGATACTAGCTGGGCCTGAAGAAAGCATACAACATACTAGAGAATACCTTTCTAGAGAAATAAAAGAACTGAAATCTAACCAAGTTGAAATAAAAAAAGCTATCAATAAGGTGCAATAAAAAATGGAGGCTCTTACTGCTAGGATAAATGAGGCAGAAGAGAAAATTGGTGTTATAGAAGACCAAATGATGGAGAATAAAGAAGCTGAGAAAAAGAGAGAGAAATAATGACAGACCCGAGGGAAGAATTCGAGAGATAAGTGATACCATAAGATGAAACAATATTAGAATAATTGGGATCCCAGAAGAAGAAGGGGGGGCAGAAGGTATATGGGAGCAAACTATAGCAGAGAATTTCCCTAATTTGGTGAAGGGAAAAAGCATTAAAAGCCAGTAGGCACAGAGAACCCCCTGCAAAATCAATAAAAATTAGTCAATACCCCAGCATCTAACAGGAAATCTTACAAGTCTCACAGACAAAGAGAAAATCCTGAAAGCAGTTTGGGACAAGAGATCTGTAACATACAATGGTAGAAATATTAGACTGGCAACAGACCTAGCCACAGAGACCTGGCAGGCCAGAAAGGACTGGCATGATGTACTCAGAGCACTAAACGAGAAAAATATGTAGCCAAGAATACTATATCCAGCTGGGCTGTCATTGAAAATAGAAGGAGAGACATAAAGCTTCCAGGGCCAACAAAAACTAAAAGAATTTGCAAACACCAAACCAGCCCTATAGGAAATATTGAAGGAGGTCCTCTAAGCAAGGAGAGAGCCTAAAAGTAACAGACCAGAAAGGAACAGAAACAATATACAGTAACAGTCACCTTATAGGCAAGACAATGGCACTAAATTCATATCTTTCAATAGTTAGTCTGAATGTAAATGGGCTAAATGTACCCAACCAAAAGACACAGGGTATCAGGATGGTTTAAAAAAAACAAAAAACAAGACTGGGGTGCCTGGGTGGCTCAGTGGGTTAAAGCCTCTGCCTTCGGCTCAAGTCATGATCCCAGGCCCCTGGGATAAAGCCCCACATCGGGCTCTCTGCTCTGTGGGAAGCCTGCTTCCTCCTCTCTCTCTGCCTGCCTCTCTGCCTACTTGTGATCTCTGTCAGATAAATAAATAAAATATTAAAAAAAAAAAACCCAAGACCCATTGATAGGCTATCTGCAAGAAACTCATGTTAAACCCAAAGACACCTCCAGATTTAAAGTGAAGGAGTGGAAAACAATTTACCATGTTAATGGACATCAAAAGAAAGGTGGGATGGCTTATATCAGACAAACTAGATTTTAAGCTAAAGACTATAATAAGGGGCACCTGGATGGCTCAGTGGGTTAAGCCTCTGTCTTCGGCTTGGGTCATGGTCCCAGGGTCCTGGGATTGAGCCCCACATTGGGCTCTCTGCTCCATGGGGAGCTTGCTTCCACCCCTCTCTCTCTCTGCCTGCCTCTCTGCCTACTTGTGGTCTCTCTCTCTCAAATAAATAAATAAAAATCTTTTTTAAAAAAATCTATAATAAGAGACAAGGAAGGACACTATACCTTATATATACTTATGTACTTAAAGGGTCTGTCCAACAAGAAGATCTAACTATTTTAAATATCTATGCCCCTAACATGGGAGCAGCCAAACCCATAAAATACCTAGGAAAAAATCTAACCAAAAAGGCAAAGAATCTGTACTCAAAAACTATAGAATACACACTGAGGAAGACACAAAGAAATGGAAAAATGTTCCATGCTCATGAATTGGAAGAACAAATATTATGAAAATGTCTATGCTACCTAGAGCAATCTACACATTTAATTCAATCCCTGTCAAAATACATCAACTTTTTTCAAAGAAATGGAACAATTAATCCTAAAATTTGTATGGAACCAGAAAAGATCCCAAATAGCCAGAGGAATGTTGAAAAAGAAAACCAAAGTTGGTGGCATCACAATTCCAGACTTCAAACTCTATTACAAAGCTGTTGTGATCAAGACAGTATGGTACTGGCACAAAAACAGACACATAGATCAATGGAACAGAATAGAGAGCCCAGAAGTGGACCCTCGACTCTATGGTCAACTAATCTTCAACAAAACAGGAAACAATGTCCAATGGAAAAAAGACAGTCTCTTAAACAAATGGTGTTGGGAAAATTGGACAACCACATGCAGAAGAATGAAACTGGACCATCTCCTTACACCACACACAAAAATAGATTCAAAATGGATGAAAGACCTCAATGTGAGACAGGAATCCATCAAAATCCTTGATGAGAATGCAGGCAGCAACCTCTTCGACCTCAGCCACAGCAACTTCTTCCTAGAAACATCCCCAAAGGCAATGGAAGCAAGGGCAAAAATGAACTTTTGGGACTTCATCAAGGAAAACAGTCCACAAAACCAAAGACAACTGAAAGACTGGGAGAAGATATTTGCAAATGACATATCAGATAAAGGGCTAGTATCCAAACTCTATAAAGACCTTATCAAACTCAACACCCAAAGAATAAATAATCCAATCGAGAAATGGGCAGAAGACATGAACAAACATTTCTGCAAAGAAGACATCCAAATGGCCAACAGACACTGAAAAAGTGTTCAACATCACTTGGCAACAGGGAAATACCAATCAAAATCACAATGAGATACCACTTCACACCAGTCAGAGTGGCTAAAATTAACAAATCAGGAAACAACAGGTGTTTGAGAGGATGTGGAGAAAGGGGAACCCTCCTACGCTGTTGGCTGGAATGCAAGCTGATGCAGCCACTCTGGAAAAGGGCATGGAGTTTCCTCAAAAAGTTCAAAACAGAGCTATCCTACGACCCAGAAATCTCACTACTGGATATTTACCCTAAAGATAAAAATGTAGTGATCCGAAGGGGCACATGCACCTCAATGTTCATAGCAGCAATGTCTTCAATAGCCAACCTATGGAAAGAGTCCAGATGTCCATCAACAGATGAATGGATAGAGAAGATGTGAGAATATATATAGAGAGAGATATGTATCTCTCTATATATATTACAATGGAATGTAATGGAGCCATCAAAAAACAAAATCTTGCTATTTGTGATGAAGTGGATGAAAGTAGATGGTATTACGCTAAACGAAATAAGTCAATCAGAGAAAGACAATTATCGTATGATCTCACTGATTTGAGGAATTTGACAAACAAGACAGAGGGTCATAGGGGAAGGGAGGGAAAAATGAAACAAGATGAAACCAGAGAGGAACACAAACCATAAGAGCCTCTTAATCTCAGGAAACAAACTGAGGGTTGCTGGAGCGGAGGGATGGGGTGGCTGGGTGATGGACACTGGGGAGGGTATGTGCTATGGTGAGTGCTATGAATTGTATAAGAGTGATAAATCACAGACCTATATACTTGAAACAAATAATACATTATATGTTAATAAAAAAAAGAGCTCCATAAACGTAAATATTTAAACTACCAGAAAGAATGAAAACATTTAATCAAATATCCAGAACAAGAATTTAGAAAAAAATAAACAAAAAATGAATTCAAGGAAGGCAGTAGGAAAGAAGGCATACATAAAGACAAAGCTGAATTTCTGAATTTGGTAAGAGGCAATAATGAGACTAGTAAAAGGACACTTCTCTTCTATTACATTCTTTCCAAAAACCTATATTCCCAGTCTTATCATGGGGAAAACTCCAGATAAATGCAAATCAAGGGATAGTCTACAAAATGCCTGACCAGTACTCTTAGAAAAACTGTCAAGGTCATGAACAAGGGAAGATGGTGAAACACAGATTAGGGGAAACTAGGAGACCTGATGGCTGAATGCAGTGTTAGATCCTGGATTGGATCCTGGAACACAAGAAATGGGTGAGATCCAAATAAAGTCTGTAATTCAGTGAATGTAATTGTACTAATATTTCTTAGTTTTGACAAATATGCCAGGTCATGTAAGATGTTAACATTAGGGGAAGTTGTGTGAAGGGTGTATGAGATCTCTGTACTAGTTTTGCAAATCTTCTGTAAATCTAAAACTATTCAAAAAAAATTTTTTAAGAACTTCAGAAGACCTAGAAAATCTAGACAGCAATTAAAATGGAAGAAATACAAGTCATTATCAAAGGGCTATCTCCTCAAACAAACAAAAGCATCCCAGGTCCTAAAGTCTGTATAAAAGGGTTTTACCAGAGACCATAGTAACTAATAACTCCAATATAATCATTCTGATAACAGAGAAATTTAAAAAACACTCACATTCTTTCCCATGAAGTAAATAATTCAAAATGATATAATTTTTCCCTTATAAGTTTAGTATATTATTTCTATTTTCTAAAAATATGGGACGCTATATCCAGAAATGGCAGATAGTGGCAGAAATCTTTGTTTCATTCTTGACTTCAGTGAGAATGCTTCTACCTATTTCCTTATTACATTGGTTCTAGCTTTTGTGTTTATATATCACATTAAGAAATTATCACATATTTACTCTACAAGAATTGTTGTCAAGAATAGACTTGGGATGCCTGGGTGGCTCATTTGGATAAGTGTCCAACTCTTGATTTCAGCTCAGGTCATGATTTCAGTGTTTTGAGATCCAGTCCCTCTTTGGGCTCCACACTAGGCATGAGCCCACTTAAGATTATCTCTCTCCCTCTCTCTCGGAAAAAAAAAAAAAAAAAAAAGAGTAGACTTAAAATTTTATCAGATTTTTTTACCGCCACAAAAATTATCGTGTGAATCTTCTTCTTTTTAAAGCCATTAATGTTAATAATTGTGTTATAGGTTCTCTTTTACTGAACCATCCTTGTATGTTTGGAATAAATACTACTTGGCTAAACTTCGTTATTCTCTTAACATGGTTCTGTGTTCTGTTTCCTAATCTTTTTGTTAAGGGTTGTTCAGTTACATGCATCATGAATTTATCTGAACTTTTATTGTGCATATGAGTGTGTGTGTGCATATATTGCCCTTCTAGGCCTTTGCCATCAAGGTCATACTAACTTAAAATTTGGAGATTTGCCCTACTAAGGTGACAAGAGATCAAGTTGATTCCCTTTTAACTAGTCTCCTCCTTCTCTCTAACTAGCAACCAGTCTCCAGATTCTGCAGTCCAATGTGAAATGGCATCGCATGGTAAGCGATATTCTGTAAGACATGATTGTAACTGAAATCTCTTGGGTTAAAAAAAAATAACTTGCTCACTGTGTCCATTATAGGGATATCATAAATAGAGTTTAAAATACCTGTGCTTGAGGCAAGGAAAAGAGGCAGCTTAGTTGAAAACTGTTTTTAGTTTTTTCTTCCTTGTAGAATTGTGTTGCTTCTCACCCTCATATACCCCTGGAAATGACCTTCAACACTGATTGAAATGGTGAAAGTTTTGACTCACCATCCCAGTGCCCCCCCCCCCGCCCATCTCTTACCCAATCTGCTTTAACAGCCTCATCCTTCCCTCCATCATCACTGTGGAAACCCTTCTTACCATCTGGGTCAGAAGATGAAGGGAGCTATGAGAGAGGGAACCCCTTCCCCACTCCAGTTATAGTGAGACTAACACTTACATAGCGTTTATAACATTTTTGGCATGCTCTGCGCATTTTAAGTAAATAACTCATTTAATCCTTGCAACAGCCTTTCCTTGGTAAGTACTACTGTTATCACCACTTGGAAATTCAAGAAACTGAGGGCAGGAAGTGACCTGCCCATGGTCATATAGCTACCAAGTGGCAAAGCTAGGTTATGAACTTGTGGAGTTGGGTCCGCAGGTGGCCAGTCTAAGTACCAAGCTATACTGTGTCTCTCCTATAACCAAGAATCTTTCCTGCCTTGGGGATTACGGAGGACCTTTGAATAAATTATCAAGTTGAAGATTTTAAATATACAGGATTCTGTATTAATAATATTGTAATGCTTTTCAAATAACCAAAAGAGATGGAAAATTCATTGAATCAGATTTAAATACCAGTAATGGAGACCATTTTCTAGGAGGGAATCAAGGGTAGAGGGTTGGCAGAGAAGAGAAGGATAGAGCACAGTGATAGCACTTACAGGAAAAATAGAACCATGACACATTTGTCAAAACTCAGAAATTAGTAGTAGTACAATTGTATTCACTAAACTATAGACTTTATTTGGATTTTACCCATTTTTCCTGTTCCAGATTCCAAGGCAGGATCCCACACTGCATTCGGCCATCAGGTCTCCTAGCTTCCCCTAATCTATAACTGTTTCACTATCTTTCGCTGATCATGACCTTGACAGTTTTGAAGAGTACTGGTTAGATATTTTGTAAAATATCCTCCAATTTGCATTTATCTGGTGTTTTTCACATGATTACACTGGAAATACATGTTTTGGGAAAATACCACAGAGGTAAAGTGTCTGCGTATTCCATCACTGGAATGATGCCCAGGAAACCAGCAACAATTCTGGGGCTGGGAACTAGGGTAAGGGAGCTGGGGCAAAACTTGGAGACTTTGCCCACTGTATACCCACTATACCGTGCATGTGCATATATTACTTTTAAAAATCCTTAAATAAATGGGATGTCATGCTTTAAAATTTATTCAGAGAGACACTTGTATAGGTAATCTAGGTTTCATCATTTGGTCAAACAATGTATTTGTCCTTAAGCGTACAATCTATCTCTTGCCCTTATAAAGGGGCTCTTAACTATCTCTCTCTCTCTTAGCCTCAATTTTATACTAATTTTTCCTTTATCTTCTCTTAGCTTTTATTTATTTTTATATCATTGGATTTTTTTTTTCTTCATCTCTAAGCCACCTACAATCCCCTTTATTTCCTTGTGGGGAGAAGAGACCCTATTTAATAAATTAGTGTAGAGCAAGATGTCTTCCTATATAAATTTGAAGCTTTGTGTTTTTCTTTTGCTACTAGGGATTACAAAGTGGAGGTTTCCCGTCAGTGAGGGATGACCATGCAAAATCTTGATCCACTAGGATAGACACAGTATCAGAGAAATAGAATAGTCCAAACACGATCATTGCCAATAGGATGAAGAAGAGTTTTATTGAAATACGAAGTGTACAGAAAATTTAGTAAGCCTAAAGAGTTAATTTGTGATATTTCAATTAGTATAATAGACCTACATATTTGTCTCTGGAACCACAATAGAAATTAGGCAACTGCTGAGCCTGCAGATTTAAGAACATGGTCCTATGAAGGTTAAAACCACACTGCAAATTTCAGGTTTTAACTTGTTTTTCAGAAGCTGGGTTTATATTTCTCTTAGCTCTGGGAAAGATCAAGTCCAGAAATCAAATTATATTCAAGAGAATGAGGCTGAAAATAGTCTTGGGTTGAAAATAGTCGAATGTAAAAAAAGAGAGAGAGAAAGATGGTCAGATGGCTCTTGGGATACAAAACATAAACTTGTTTGGTGCCGATGTCAGGGTGTGAGCCTAAATTGAGTTCCTGCTAGGATTCAAGGATGTCAGGACCACTCCCATTGAGGCAGAACCAAAAGAACGAAAGAGCCTGCAAGAAAAGAGCACATCTCAAGTGAAGATTATCCAGGTGGCGATTCAAGAACAAGGGGCTGGTGGAAGAGGGAAGGAGAGGTTCTCACGGAGGCAGCTGCTGAGTCCTAGGGTGATGGGCTGCTGTGAGATAGAAAAGCCAACAAGCAGCTGGAAATGGTGAGAATGAATGAGGCTGCCTGTGGCCCTTGTTATAAAGCCAGACCAACTTTTGCATGACCCCCGTTCTCCGGATAATGGCCATCAGTGGCCACGGGACGCCATCAGCCTGCACTAGCGGCAACACCAATGCCTTTGACAAATGGCAGCAACCACCGCAGCAGAATCCTGTGGCTTCCACGGGGATACGCAATGTCGTCACAGCACATCAGCAGTAAAGGAGTCATCACACTTTTGAACGACTACAGGTAGCTCAAATATATAAAATGAAATCTCTCTGAATCTAATTAGACAAATCTATCCCATTATTTCTCTTTCTCAAAAATATACCAGCAATTTTTACTCACTTATACTTCCAGATGAACTTTGGAATATACTCAAATTTCTCCCAGAATTTCTTTGGCATTTTAATTAGAATTACACTAAATTTATATATTAATTTATAGAGAAATCACTCCTTTAAATTATTGTCTTGGCATCTGGCACATGTATTTTTCTTTCCACTTACTTGAATCTTCAGTGAAGTTTTTTTCTTCATGTAGACCTTGTACATTTCTTGATCATTTTTGAGGGATATATTATTGGCCATATTATTATTGCATGTCGATCGAAAATTTGCAAATTTTCTCACTGTGCTCTGCAGACATATCTAAGAAAACTGTTGGAACTAAATATGACAAAAATTTCATCCTATCTTTTCTTCTAAAGGTTTTATAGTTTTGTCTCTTACATTTAGATCTATCATCCATTTTGATTTATTTTTGTGTAGACATGAGGTAAATACACAAATTTGTGTTTTTAAATATGACTATCCATTGTCCCACTCTTATTTTTAACACATAATCCCGTCACATTGTTGCAAAACAATGTCACCTGCACAATTTCTATCCCTGGGAACCTAAAGAAATTTCCTTGTGTGGTGGATATATAGTAAATATCTGTCTAGTTGTAATTTTTATTCAAATATACAGACACAGAGTCAAGTTTCAATCTAAAAACTCCAGCCACTTATCTCCAAAGAATTTTCTTGCATTATTGATTGAACAATGTCTCTTTTATGTTTTCTGCATCCTTTCTCTCTGGGACTTCTATTAGTGAGATAGTGGTTTGTAACATTTTAAGACGTCCCAAGATCTCATGGCTTTAGATTTTTGGACTCCGCACTATTTGTTACACATGAAAACATACTGAAGAATCAACTCAGGACAGAATAAAATTTTTCTCCATATGAAAGGATTGATGTGTGTGTATTAGTGAATTGACACATCAAAATGTTAACTGATGAGACAATTTCTTTTTTTTTTTCTTTGCATATTTGTGCTGTTCCTTTTGTAAAATTTATTTTTTCAGTGTTCTGGGATTCATTGTTTATGCACCACACCCAGTGCTCCATGCAATCCGTGCCCTCCTTAATACCCACCACCAGGCTCACCCAATTCCCCACCCGGCTCCCCTCCAAAACCCTTAGTTTGTTTCTCAGAGTCCACAGTCTTTCTTGGTTCATCTCCCCCACCAATTTCCGCCAACTCACTTCTCCTCTCCATCTCCCAATGTTCTCCATGTTATTCCTTATGCTCCACAAGTAAGTTGAAACCATATGATGATTGATTCTCTCTGCTTGACTTATTTCACTCAGCATAATCTCTTTCAGTCCCATTCATGTTGATGCAGAAGTTGGGTATTCATCCTTTCTGATGGAGGCATAATATTCCATTCCATATATGGGATGAGACAATTTCAATAATGCTCTAGGACTGTTTGAGAAGAGATTAATGCCTTGGGTACTCATATAATTAAAACATAGGTTTGTGCTTCATTCCAACAGCTATTTTTAAATGCCTGTCCCTAGTAACAGTAAAAAGAAATCTGGAAGTTTAAAAATTGTTGATATTAATTAATGTAAATATTAATATAATCACTGAACCAACACACACTATCTTTTCAGGTGTCACTGGACTACTTGTTGGAATATTTGTGGCTCTCCATGGGTTAGGTTTGCTAAGTCAGTATTACCACTTCCAACTTGACCAGATAATGTTGACTAATGAGGATAATAACAATTTTTCTGTCCTTTGAAGATTTATTAGTTTAAAGAGGAAACTTTCCATACTGAATACAGAAGCAGTTTGGTAAGATGACCTACCTGGAAGTATTAGTGTTCACAGATACCATTAGCATAATCAAAGTGGATAAGAAAAGCACGAGAGATAGCAAATTAAAGTCGTAGATGGATGGGGAGAGCTGACTTGAAATTGTTCCATAAGTGCCAGTTCCATACTCTTTCTAAAATGCGGACACAAAGAAAGTGTCTGCAATTACCAGCTGGCTAAATGTTACAAATTATTTGGAGTTAAAATTTTCTGCTTCAGTGAATTTCACAGGGAACTTGTGAATAATATTTACAGTATTATGATAATCCTTAAAGACCCAACCCAGGAGTCTCACCGAGGTATAAATTAGGAATGTGTTACAGAAAGGAGTCACAAGGAACCTTCAGAAAATGAGAATAATTAGAGATCCTCACCCTCTTGAACAGTTGGAGTTGATGTGAACACGATGGTTTCCATGATCTGTCTTACTCAGTTTCTTTTTTTATATTACATACTAAGAACACTATCTATTAAAGTTCTGATGGTTTAAAGAGATGAGATGGAATGAAAGCAGTAAATTCTATCAGCAGAATTCTATCAGATATTGAAACAGATATGTGTGAACATAGGGCTCCATAACAGGCCACTACCAGACAGTTTTAGAATGCGTGAATGGAACCATATTGAGACTTGGACCTGAAACGACCCTTTGACTAACCAGTACCAAGTAGATGCGACTGGGGATTGATATTGGAAACACTAACTGGTTATGATATCTGTGTATACTTGAGCTTAAAAACGAAGTTCCTCTTTTTGCTGGCCCCAGGCAAAGAAAGTGGAAACCCTCCCCATTTTGAAGGTCATGGAAATTTGGGTCTCTCTGTCTATAGGTGTCCTATGCTTTTACAGTCATGCTGTAACTTTTGAGTCACCTCAAGAGAGTTACCCCAGTGGCCATCAACAGGCCATTCATGAGAAATGCTCACTGCTCCATTTGGGGTAGAGGAATCAAAGAAGCACAGGAGGCAAAACTCCACCTGGGAAAAATGATAAAAAGAAAGGTGTAAAGTCTCTAGGCATGCCATGTCAAGGTCTCTTCAATGCGTATTAATATTTTAAACCAGAATCCATCAAAAGGCAGGCACTGTACCAAGTACACGTGGTTTTGGATGGAAATCAAGTGGCTTTGCCACAATAATACAATCTTGCTTTTTTGAGAGTCCCATGTGTTGACTCTGGTCTTACAGGAAGGAAAAGTAACGTTTGGCCGGTACCACCTTTTTTCTTTGTTCATTTGTGTATAGATTCATTTGTGTCTGAAGACTGATGAGGAACCCAGATCCATGTGAAACCCAAACTTCATGCATCAGCATAGTGAACCCACTAATCGGGGAATCGGCAGCAACCCTGTCCTGAACTCTTCCCATCCCAGTCTCCAATGGCTTTCATGCTTCAAATCTAAAGCTTTGCCTTGTTCAAAGAAGTCTACAAAGCAGCACTGTGATCGTGACCCCCCCCTTTGATAAAATAATTCCCCATTGTTCTTAGAGATGAGTAGTACATCTTTAGGTTTCACAGAAGGACTTGTCCTGATTTGGCCTCTCTGGCCCCATTGCTTATGACTCTCCTTACTCTTTTTGGTCTGGCCACATGGCCTTCTTACATGTTCTCTAATGCAATGGTTCTCAGTTCTGGCTTATATTAGAATTACATGTGGAGCTTTAAAAAAAAAATACTATTGCTAGGGCCATACCTTCAGAGATTTTGATTCACTTGCATGGGGTGAGTTTTCTTAGCCTGGGTTTTCTTAGCCAGGGTTGAGAACCACTTCTCTAATGCATCAAACCCTTTTCCCACTCAAGTCCTTAGCACATACTGTTCTACTATTCCAAACACTCTTTCTCCATTCCCTCCACCACCATCATCTCTAGGTTGAAATTAAAACTTTTAAAGTTAAAATTTCCTGGATATCCTTTACTAGGTAGCTTCCCTTAGTAATTCCTGTAATTCCTCTTTTAAAACACAACAATTTCTGTTATTTGTTTTAAGTTTGCTTTCCCATAAGAGTAAAGCCAAAACTATCTGTTTTCCTCCTAGCCCCATTGCTTAACATGTCATAAACACTAAAAAAAAAATAATAATAATAAAAATAAAAAAAATCCGATGGTTAATTGAAAATGTCTGTGTCCTGGGAATTCAGCCTTGGACAGATATTAAAGAGCTATTTAGTCCCCCATCTTTCCATAACAAGATTCTTGGCTGGGAAGGAAGATTTATAAGGATGGCAAAGACTTTTTGATGAGGGAAGTGTGTATTTGGGGTCCCATCTTGAGCCTAGACCCTGTTTATCATAAGATCCTAAAATGTCTGGAGAATTGGCATTATAGGCCCCTTTCTTCTTCCTGGAAGAAAGCTTCCAAGAAAAGACAGCTGAGGCACAAAACTAGTTTAAAGAAAATGACCCATGTAGAAAGATTGAGTCAGTTCTACATTAAGCCCAGTAAACTCTCTTTCAAGGATTTCTCTTACCAATCTTCCTAGGAGTGTAAGTCATAAGTGAAAACTAAAAGAACCACAATACTGAGAGTGTACAGTGTGGTTATGCTGGTTCTGGTGGCTTCTGCAGTAGTGGAAAGTAATTTAACTGGCTTTGGGAGTCAGGGAGGAGCTAATCCTGGGTGTAGCCTTCAGATCTCTCGGTATCTGGCCTTGCCGCGGTTGGAGGGATCTGAGAATATCAGCGAAACACCTTCGGTAAGGCACCAGCAAGACAGGAAGCCAAAGACGTAAAGGCATTAGATATTCATGACCTCAATTCAGATTCTATATCTCCCTGAATTTTGGAATTTTGTTATTGTTGAAGAAGAGAGGATTCTAGTGAGCTAGAGATAAAGGAAAATGTGCGAATTCACATCATACTGGAGAAGACCATGTCCATGGTTCCCTTTGAGCATTCCTGGGATTGTTCGAGAATTACTACAGGGGAGTTCAAATTCCCTCAGAATAATGATTATTATGGTAATACCATTTCCCCCAGGCTTAGGTGGCATCAGAAACACATCATGTATGTGATTTGAAACATCTGAGGTTTAAGGAACTAGTCAAATTGGCATGACTCCAATTTCTCTGGCCAAGAATGACAACAGATAATGAACAAAAATGTCAATGATATAAGATATATATAAAAAGCAGATGGTCAGTTAAAAGAAGAAAGCCAAAATAATAATTATGGAAGCTTAAGGCGCACCAGCCTGGTCCTAGAACCTAGTATTATGAAATATATTACAAAGTACAGGTTTCCAGGATTGTGACCATTTCATCATTTACTGTGGGTTTCCAATGGAGAGCCATGGTGATTAAGGAGTAATTGAAAATGAGATGAAAGAGAATTTATCCATATAATAGACATTAAAGCCAGAGTGATAATCATAACTCCCCAGAGGAGGTACTGAAAATTTCTGGGAACACTGCTGAGCATGTTACAGAGCCCGAACATAAGAAAAAACCTCACTGGGGAAAGCAGGTGAAATTCCCGGACAATTCCTGTAACGTACTTGATTGACATCACTACAGAACCAGCTGATAGATGTTAGACAATCCTTATCACTTGCCAATGTGCGCACTGGCTTCTGGCATTCCGCTAACATTGGCGGTACCTATGGTGCAGGCAAAAGCATGTCCACAACCAGGAGGGGACAGGCTGTCAATCAGTTATTCGACAAAAATGTGATGCCAAAGTAATATGAGAAGAACGATAACCTGGTGATGGAGTCGTAGTCACAAATTTGGCTCCATGAGAAAAAGAGAAGCTAGCTAATGGATGGGAAGCTAAGGTCCATGTTATTATAGATCAACTAGTTGGCAATTTGTGATGGAGAAGCAAGCTCCATAATTAAGAGGAAATAGTTCACTTAAAAAGTGCTTCTTGGGGTGCCTTGGTGGCTCAGTGGGTTAAAGCCTCTGCCTTTTAGCTCAGGTCATGATCCCAGGGTCCTAGGATCAAGCCCTGCATCAGGCTCTCTTCTCACCAGGGAGCCTGTTTCCCTCTCCCCCTCTCTCTCTGCCTGCCTCTCTGCTCACTTGTCATCTCTGTCTGCAAATAAATAAATAAAATCTTCAAAAAAAAAAGTGCTGCTCAATCCTGGCTGTACATCACAATCATGAAAGCCGTGGTTTGGTTTGGTTTTTAGTGGCTGGTCTTGAATACAGACCTATTCATTCTCTAGAGGCATATATAAAAGGTTTTATGAGTTCTCTAAGTCATGATAACATGCAATATGGTAATAAGCAACATAGCAAAGAATTATTCTCTTAAGATTGAGTAGGGTCATGTTTGCTGTTGTTAGGAATCAATGGTGGATAGGGATATAAATATTGTAGAGAATGGGGCACTTGCGTGGCTCAGTCAGTTGAGTGTTCAGCACAAGTAGTGATCTTGGGGTCATGAGATTGAGCCCTGTGTAGGGCTCTGCGCTCAGTAGGGAGTCTGCTTGAGATTCTCTCTCTCTCCCTCTCCCTCTGCCCCTCCCCCTGCTCATGCACTCTCTCTCTCAAATAAACAAATAAATCTTCTTTCAAAAAATATTTTAGAGAAAGAAGAATAACTCTTGCACCACTGTCTGAGCCCAGCCCAGAGAGGGAGGAGTTAGGAAATGTTCTGTGTGCTCTCACCAGGGACGGTCATGACAGCGTACTTGTGTCTACTGGGGACATGCCAGTTTTTAGTTCAGATCCCGAACAGGAAGTTTCTCTTACTGTCCTAGTCGGTTCAGTCTGGTTTAACAAGATATCACGGACTGGGTGGCTTAAACAATGGAAATTTCTCACACTTCTAGAAGCTAAGAAGGCCAAGATCAGAGCACAATAGATTCAGTGTCTGGGCGAGGTTGTTGCTCTTCCTGGTTTTCAGATGGTCATCCGTCTTCTCCTCGCATCCTCACGTGGCAGAAAGAGAGAGAAGGCGAGCTCTCTTGCATCTGTCTTATAAGGGCATGAACTCCATCTTGGGGTTCTACTCTCGTCACTGCATCTCAACCTCATTATCTCCCAGAGGCCCATCTCCAAATACCGTCGCACTGGGGATTAGGGCTTCAACACACAGTTTTGGAGGGAGCACAAACATGCAGTCCACAATATGGACTGAAGAGACAGGCATGGAGCCCTATCCATGAGAATAGCTCTCGCACCCCACAAAAGACAGGACATAGATCCCAAAGGGCATTCAATGCTGGAGTCAGGGGAGGAGCACTGAACAGACAGAAAAGGGCTTTCGTTAGGGTAATAGGTAATCAGTGGCGGCAATTACACATGCATTAGAAGGCGTACGTGCCCTTAGAAATGGCGTTATTACACGGCAGGACCTAAAAATGAACTTTGAGTTATTTCAGAAATATAGACTGAGATTTTCCATAAACAGTACTATTGGGTCTGAGGCAAGGAGGTGCCATTGCAACAGAGGCTTGTGTAACAAGACAAGGATGCACGCAAGGGAAGAGAAGCTCTTCTAGGCTTTCTCCAGTGTCTTCAGTAAAGAATCAGGACGTCTTAATGGAACCTCACTGATTGTCACTGATAAGTTTAAAGAGCTGTGCACTGACCTTGACGTGGTTCTCCTTCTATGGCGTGAGACGTTCTTCGGTAAGGCCTGACTTAAATCCTCCTGTGGGTATTTTCTATCAAGAGACTCCCCACTGAGTGGATTGCACTGATCAGTGACAGTGGTGGGCAGAGGAGCTCCTGGTAATGAACATGGCCGACAAAATTTTGTCTGGAAGTGTTCATTACAGAAACACAGTGGTTGGCGGAAAAGGCCACCGTTCAGGCCAAGATGCTATCATGGATTTAAATTGGTTTGTTTTCAACGCTGCGAACTCTTGGACTCGTGTTCCAGCCCAGTCTCTGGGAAGGAGAGAACTCCATGGGATGCCTCGCAGGCCTGCTAACACTGATTCTTTCCTTTTTCCTGATACTTCCAGGAGAATATAGCTGCCTGCCTATGGGACGTGTACTCAGGCCTGTTAGGTGACCAAGCCATGATCCTTGCTATGAACTCCAGGTAGGCTAAAGCTCTAACACTCCCCCATTTCACTGACTGCGCATCTTCAAAATGCAATAGAGAAAAATCACAGTTGTGAAAAACAGAAAACGGCTCCAAATACCACCATCCCAACTCAGCAGTTACTATTTCTTTCTTTCTTGCATTCTTCCTCACTTCTTCAGTACTGAACGGATCCGCAGGTAGTATAATTATTGTAGGCTAATCGGATTTTCTGTAATATTTTTCCCTTTGGTATTATGTCTTAAGTTTTTTCCCTACATGCTCATATTTTCGTTTTAATGGCAGTATAAGATTCCCCAATTTTGAAATTATATTTTATTTTGTCAATAATATGATAATCATCTTTGTACATAAAAGATCGTATCTCCTCTGAAATATTTTTTTGAAATAGAATTCTGAGGGTGAGATTACCAATTTAGATGACAGGCAACCACAAAAATGGCCTGCTGCTGGGAATCCTAATTGGCGGACAGCCCTCACTGCTCCCTGACCGTCCAGGCAGCCTGGTGGGATGGTCAACTCCAGTGGGTGACTTTGAATCTCAGAAACCCATCAACCTAGCTGAACCCTTCTTAGAACTTGCTATAGTCTATATACTTTCTAACCCTCCTTCCTTCCTTCTCTCCTTCTCTCCGAAATCTCATGCACCTCTAATCCTGTTTTGGCATCTGTTTCCCAAGATCCCAAACTATTGCAGATGGGACTGAAAACCTACTTAGAGCTTTTAGTAAGGAGTCAGTTTGCTGTCCAGAAAAATGCCACTAAAAATCCCACTTCAAAGCCTAGTCACCAGAAGACATAGATCCTTACATACATTTTTCTACTTTACTAATTTAATAGGCCCAAAATTGTACCTCATTATTATTTTAATTTGTATTCCTTTCAAAAAAAAAAGCAAGACCTAATATTTTCTGTATGTTTATATATTTATGAATTTTCTCATGTGGGAATTTTTTCGTGGTCTTTGCAGCTTCATGAGGATTTCCCTTTTGGCATGTACTTAGTAAGTGTCTCATGACATTTCTATGGGGTTAAAATTTTTTGTTCTTATCTTCTCAGAATTGATTTTAGCATCATTGCTATTTTTTCTTTCACTTTTTTGTATGACATCTGGTATAAAATTAATTCTATATCACACTTTACTAATGTTCACTTTCTCCTAGTTTTCTGTTCGTTGATTTTTGTTACCCTCTAGGCTATAACAGATATTTTTGATGTTATGAATGAATTTAAATTATCTTCACAGTTCCATTATGCAAACCAGAAGTCAAGAAACTTGCCCTATGGGCTAAATCTGTTTTTGTAGTCTCCTGGTTTTGTACATTCTGAGAGATAAGAATGTGTTTTACATTTTTTTTTTTGACAGAAAGGGAGTGAGAGTGGGGAGAGGAGGGGAAGATAGAGAGGGAGAGAGAATCCTAAGCAGGCTCTGCGCTCAGTGCAGAGCTCTACGGGGCTCTGTCTCGTGACCTTGAGATCATGACCTGAACCAAAATCAAGACTGGATGCTTAACAGACTGAGCCACCCAGGCACCCTCCCTCTTTTTTTTTTTTTCATTTTTAAATAGTTGGGGGAGGTTTAAAAGGAGGAGGATATTTCACAACATGCAAATGCTATGTGAAATTCAAATTCCAAGGTTGGTAAACAAAGTTTTGTTGGAATACAGCCACAATTATGTATTTATTCATGCATTGTCTATGACTGCTTTTGCATTATATGGCAGACCTGAGCAGACATAGGCCATTTGGCCGGCAAAGCCTCGTATACTTGTCATCGGGACCGTCACAGAAAACATTTGTTGATCCCAATGCAGATAACACTGATTTAAAGTGCTTCATTCCCAAAGGCTTGTTTAAACTCTGAATGCTTTTTTACATTCATCTGTATAAGGGAATACTTACGTGCTTAAGGGTTCCAAGCTGTTCTTGAGGATTTTGATGGCAGCGGTCGATACAGGAATGTACACCTGCAATCAAATTGTATAGAACTAAATACACACACACACACACACACACACACACACACACACACACACGAGCACAAATAAAACCGGGGGGATCTGAACAAGATGGCTGGGAGGAATCACTATCAATACCCGGTCGCGATACTCTGCTATAATCGTTGGAGAATGTCACCACTGGGGAAAACTGTGGGAAGTATATTAGATGTTTCTCTTTATCATTTCTTACAACATCATATAAAGCTATAAATATCTCAAAAAAAATTTTAATTTAAAAAAAAAAGGCATTCTAAGAACACATTCTGATCCAACATGAAATATTCTCAATAGATTAGTGCCACATTCGGCCAGGGAGGGGAGACAAGAATATTTAATACTGGTATTTTCTACTCCCATATTAGATATTCTCTAGAATTTACATTCTCTCCCATTGTTTAGAATTTTATTGTGGTGCCACCACTAAACTGTTTTGACTTAGTGCTGTTTTATAATAGATTTTATTATCTGACTGAACTAGGTCTTCCTTATTTTCTTGATCACTTCCAGCATGGTAACTTTTGATAATCTCTCCAATTTAGTTTTCTAAGGGGAAGGTCAATGTGTTTTATCAACTTCTGATGAAAATGTCCTGAAATTTTAATTGCGCTTTCAGAGTTTGTAAAATAATTTAAGAATAATTGACATTTATAAATGATGTTCCTATTTATAAATCTATCTTTCTAATTATTCAAGTTATGTTTTGTATTCTCCCTTAAAAGTTTGAGGTATTTTTAACATAGATTCTGCACATTACTAGACTGATTTCTTATTTATATTGTATTTTGGCTCCATCCTTCCCCAATTTTATTGTTTGAACAGCAATTTCTGATATGCTGGGATACATGTGGGATTTTGGGGGGATATATTTATCCTGTGTTTGAGCTCACTGAACTATTTTTATTAGACCATGTCTTATTTGAAAAACAACAAATTCTAACACAGTATTTTAAAATAGGAAATTGAACCCTTATGTTGTTCCTGTTTTTAATAAAAACTCATACACGACTTCTCAATTAGCAAAATGTTGGTTTAAATAAAACTTTTTAAGAAATTATTCAAACTACTCATTCTCCTTAAAAAAATGATGTTGCTATTTATTTACTACTTTTTCAAGATTGATTAATGCATGATTTTTAATTTAATCTATTATAGGTATGTGTTAATTAATAGTTTTTAGGCTATTGGTCCATCCTTACATTCTGATGATAAATCATAATTGGTGTTATAATGTTATTTTATTTTAAAAATTATTATTCTAAAAATTTAAACTTCATACTCATAAATGAAATTTGTTAGTTTTTTTTTTTAATCCCAGTGTAGTTAATATACAGTTTCGGGTGTACAATCATGTGAGTGATTCAGCAGTCCCATATATTACTCAGTGCTCATCAAGAGAAGTGTTCTCTTTTTTTAATTTAATTTTTTTCATTGTTCCAAAATTCATTGTGCACCACACCCAGTGCTCCATGCAATACGTGCCCTCCTTAATACCCACCACCAGGCTCACCCAACCCCCCACACCCCTCTCCAAATCCTCGTCGTCTATTTCACCCATCCCCCCACTCACCTCCTCTCTGGGAACTATCTTTAACCAGACTCTAGTTAAGAGTCTGTTTTCTCATTTGTCTCTTTTGATTTCTCTTTGTATGTTTGTTTTGTTTCTTAAATTCCACAGATGGGTGAAATCATATGGCATTTATCTGTTTCTGACTGGCTTACTTTGCTTAGCATTATACTCCTTAGATCAATTTATGTTGTTGCAAATGTCAAGATTTCATTCTTTCTATGCCTGAATAATATTCCATTGTATATATACACCATTTCTTCTTTATGCATTCATTTATCAATGGACACTTGGGCTGTTTCCATAATTTGGCTATCGTAAATAATACTGTTATAAACATAGGGGTGCACGTATCCCTTTGAATTAGTGTTTTCATACTCTTGAGGTAAATACCCAGTAGCCCAATTCCTGGACTGTAGGGTAGTTCTACTGTTAACTTTCTGAAGGACCTCCATACTGTTTTCCACAGTGGATGTGCCAGTTTGCACTCCCACAACAGTGTGAAAGGGTTCCTTTTTCTCCACATCCTTGCCAAAATCGGTGGTTTCTTGTTGATTTTAGCCATCCTGACAGATGGGAGGTGATATCTCATTAGAGTTTTAATTTGTAGTTCCCTGATGATGAGTGACGTTGAGCATCTTCTCATGTGTCTGTTGGCCATCTGGATATCTTCTTTGGAGAAATGTCTGTTCATGTCTTCTGCCCATTTTTTAATTCACTTTGAGGGGGATGTTAAGTTTCATAAATTCTATATTTTGGATACTAACCATTTATTGGACATGTCATTTGCAAATATCTTCTCCCATTCCATTGGTTGTCTTCTAGTTTTGTTAGTTGTTTCCTTTGCTGTGCAGTATTTTATTTTGATGAAGTCCCAGTAGTTTAATTTTGCTTTTGTTTCCCTTGCCTCAGGAGACATAGCTAGAAAGATGTTGTTACGGCCAAAGTCAGAAATTATGGTCTGTGTTCTCTTCTAGGATTTTTGTGGTTTCAGGTCTCACATTTAGATTCTTAATCCATCTTGAGTTTGTTATTTTGTATGGTGTAAGAAAGTGGTCCGGGTTCATTCTTTTGTATGTAGCTATCCAGGCTTCTCCCAACAGCATTTGTTGAAGAAATTGTCTTTTTCCCATTGCATATTCTTGCCTCCTTTGTTAAAAATTAATAGACATGTAATTGTAGGTTTATTTCTGGGTTTTCAATTCTGTTCTATTGATCCACGTTGTCTCTTTTTGTGCCAGTACCAAGATGTTTTGATTACTACAGCTTTACAGTCCAGAATTGTGATACTTCCAGTTTTGTTTTTCTTTTTCAAGACCATTGGCTATTCGGGGTCTTGTGATTTTATACAAATGTTAGTATCTTTTGTTCCACGTCTGTGAAAAATGCTGTTTTTGCATCTATGTTCATCAGAGTTGTTGGTCTGTAGTTCTCTTTTTTGTGGTATTTTTATCTGGTTTTATATCAGGGTAATGTTAGTCTCATAAAATGAATTCAGAAATTTTCCTTCCTCTTCTACTTTTTTAAAAGTTTGAGAAGGCATTAACTATTCTTTAAATGTTTGGTAGAATTCACCTGTGAGGCCACCTGGTTTTGGCCTCTGGTTTGTTGGGAACTTTTTGATTGCTGACTCATTTTCATTGCTGCTTATCAGTCTGTTCAAATTTTCTATCTCTTTCTATTTCTGTTTTGGTAGTTTTGTGTTTCTAGGAATTTATCCATTTCTTCCAGGTTGTCCAATTTGGAATATAATTTTTCATAATATTCTAATTATTTGTATTTCTATGCTGTTCATTGTTATTTCTCCTCTTTTTAATTTTTTTTATTTGAGTACTTTCTCTTTTCTTGAGATGTCTAGCAAAAGGTTTATCAATTTTATTGATTTTTCCCAAGAACTTAGCTTCATTGATCTGTTCTATTGTGTTTTTAGTTTCTATTTCATTTATTTCTGCTCTAATTTTTATTATTTTTTTCCTTCTGCTGGTTTTAGGTTTTGTCCATTGTTTTTTTCCTAGCTCCTTGAGGTGTAGGTTAGATTGAGATCTTTCTTGCTTAAGGTAGGCTTGTTTTGTTATATACTTCCCTTTTGCTGCATCCAATGATTTGAACCATTGTGTTTTCATTTTCATTTCTCTCCATGTAATTTTTTAATCTCTTTTGTGATTTCCTGGTTGACCCATTCATTGTTTAGTAGCATGTTATTTAACCTCCATGTTTTGGTGCTCTTTCCAGATATTTTCTGGTGGCTGATTTCTAGTTTCATGTGTGATGATCAGAGAAAATGCATGGTGTGACATTGATCTTTTTGAGTTTGTTCAGACTTGTTTCATGGCCCATTATGTGATCTATTCTGAAGAATGTTCCATGTGCCCTTAAAAAGAATGTGTATTCTGGGGTGCCTGGGTGCCTCAGTTGGTTAAGCATCCAACTCCTGATTTCAGTTCAGGTCATGATCTCAGGATCATGAGATTGAGCCCCAACTCAGGCTCTGCACTGAGAATAGAGCCAGTTTGGGATTATCTCTCTCCATCTCTCCCTCACCCCCTGCCACTTGCACTCACTCTGTTTCTCTCTCTCTCTAGAAAATAAAAACAAAAAACAATGTGTATTCTGCTATTTTAGGATGGAGTGTTCCGAATATATCTGCTAATTTTATCTGATCCCTTGTGCCATTCAAAACCGCTGTTTCCTTGTTGATTTTCTGTTTGGATTATCTATCCATTGACATAAATGAGGTGTTAAAGTCCCCTACTATTATTGTATTACTATCTATTAGTTCCTTTATGTTTGTTATAAACTGTTTCATGTATTTGGGTGCTCCAATGTTGGGTGTATAAATATATACAATTGTTATATCTTCTTGTTCAGTTGTCCATGTTATTATTAGATAGTGTCTTTCTTGGTCTCTTGTTACAGTTTTATCATAAATTCTATTTTCTCCAAAGAGAAAAGCCATTAGTATGGCTATCCCGGCTTTCTTTTGTCATCTATCTGCATGATAAATGTTTCTCCATCCCCTTGCTTTCAATCTACACGTGTCTTTAGGTGTGAAATGAGTCTTGTAGGCAGCATATAGATGGGTCTTGTTTTTAAATTCACTGTCACCCTATATCTTTTGTTTGGGGCATTTAGTCCATTTACCTTCCAAGTAACAGGTGTATTTATTGCCATTTTGTTACTTGGTTTGTGGTTGTTTTATAGCTCCTCTTTGATCCTCTCTTCTCTTGCTCTCCTCTTACAGTTTGCTGGCTTTCTTTAGTGACATACTTGGATTCTTACTCTTTACTTTTTGCATATATATTACTGGTTTTTGATTTGTGGTTACCATTAGATTTGTATATTACATTTCTGCATACGCCTTACACTTAAGCCCATTCTTTGCTCCTCTCCCCTCCACATGTTTGGTTTATGATGTAATACTTTACCTCCTTTTATTTTGTGGGTCCCTTGACTGATTTTTATGGGTAGACTTATTTTTATTGCTTTTGTCCTTCCTACTTTTCTTACTCTTACTTATGGTCTTCCTTTTATAATCATACAGTCTCCTTTAACATTTCCTGTAAGGCTGGTTTAATGGTCATGAACTTCTTTAGTTTTTGTTTGCCTGGGAAACTCTTTATTGCGCCTTCTCTTCTGAATTATAGCTTTGCTGGAGAGAGTATTTTTGGTCACAGATTTTTTTTTTTTTTCCCCTTTCAGCACTTTGAATATATCACGCTACTCTTTTCTGGCCTTCAAAGTCTCTACTAAAAATCTGCTGGATAACGTATGCGGTTTCACTCGTATATAACTGTCATTTTTTCTCTTGCTTTTAAAATTCTCTCTTTATCACTACGTGTTGCCATTTTAATAATTGTGCGTCCTGTGCGGACCTCCTTGGGTCCTTCTGCGCCACCGCAGGAGGTGCTGTGGCTTTACCTTCTGACTGGTATGTGTCATTATCTTCCTCTCGCCACAGGCCAGAGTCACCTTGGAGCAGCGCTGGCCATTGCTGGCACTGCTTGCACATTGTCAGGCTTGCAGCCCCTGTGTGAGCGGGCCGAGAGCGACTGGAGTGGACATGTCCCCGCCAGTGGGATGGGCTGACTGGGGGGGGGGGGGGCTCCCAGTTTTAGCAAGTTGTGCATTAGTCTTCCATGGGGTTGCTGCCACCCAGGGAGACTGAGGTCCCACAAAGTGGGCCAGGAGATAGTGTTGGCAAGGTTTGGGCCCATCTTCGAGGGCAAGGGACAAAAGGCACCAGGACTGCGGCAAGCTCAATTGGAAAGGACACATCCACTGAAGCTGGGGGCCTGGGGAACCTTGGTGTAAGCAAGTCGGGTAGTGAATGCCTGTGCAGTGCTGGTTCCTGCAAGCGGCTGTGTGTTTATGCTGAAGGGCAGGGGAGGGGAACGGCACCCGCTAGCTCCTCAGTTCCCGGAGAAGTCCCTCAGGGATCCTGCCAGTTCCTCTGTTCCTGCAGGAGTTCCCCAGTGACTTCTGTCCCTCCAGGACTTGATCTGAGATTAGTAAATAACACTCCATCCCAGAAGCCCCAAGCATTTTTCAAACAGCTGCTTTTATGCCGGATCTTCACGGGCTGTTCATCTGCTATCCCTTTAAGGGCAGAGACTCTGCTTTCCATTGTCCTCTAGGCTGTCCCAGAACCAAGCCTGCTGATTTTTAAAATTCCAGGCTTTAAGTCCCATGGGTGGTCAGAACTCATGAAATCTGGCGTCTCTAGTTTTCAAAGCCAAATGTCTTCCCTGTAGGGGCTTCCAGTGTTAGGGTCCTTTTCACTCCTCTCTCTGGGCCTGCAAGCTCCGTCCCTCCCACAGATGGCCCATGGTCTGTTTAGCTCCCCACCAAGTCTCTGCCCTTTCTATCCTCTTATATATGGCCTTTTTACCTTTAGTTGTAGAGTTTGTTCTGCCAGTCCTTGAGTCCTTTTCTGGATGACTTACACTGATGTGGGCATTTTCTAGTTGCAAATGTTGGACAGTGTGAGCTTGGATCCTCCTCTTCTATCAACTTCCCAGCCTTTCTGGAATTAGTTAATATTTTTGAGATTGTCTTTTATTATAAATGTTTTGAATAACCAGTTATAAACAGATCCCTGATTACCATTCATTGGTGGTTCTTCTGAACTTATAAGCCTATTTACTGTTTTATGTTGAGGTCTGTGTGTACATCTTGCCTGGGTGAATTAACTAGAATTTACAGAATAGTACTACACAAAGACAGATAATAGATGCACATGAAGACCTTATGTACTAAAATAATACTTTAGGTACCAGATAGTACTTGGCCAATGTATGACAAATAAAATCTGGAAATATGACAAATTTCTGGAAAAATGACAAATAAAATTAAAGGAAGACAATTATGACAAACAGATCGTTCTGATATCAGTTCCACCACTCCCAGATTTTGTGACTTTGATGAAGTTACTTAACTTCCCGGTGCCTCAGCTTCCTTGTCCGAAAGTTGGGCATCATGAAAGTACTCACCTCTCAGTATTGCCGTGAAGACGTACTAAGATGATGCATGCCGGGCAAGTAAAATCCCTAGTGTCTGGTGATAAAGTCCTCAGGATCAGTGCTGCTTGACCTATTTTAATTCTCCTTTGGGAAACTGATGAAACTTTTGGACTACCCACCCCACAAAATACACACAGACACGTAGAAACAAAACTTGGTATTTTATAGGGCTCACCAAAAGGCAGACCCTGGATTAGAACCTTCTGTTTCATAATTTTTTTTGTAATTTTATTTTATTTTTTTTCAGTGTTCCAAGATTCATTGTTTATGCACCACACCCAGTGCTCCATGCAATCCCTGCCCTCCTTAATCCCCACCACCAGGCTCACCCAACCGCCCCCGCCCCCCAAGACCCTCAGTTTGTTTCTCAGAGTCCACAGTCTCTCATGGTTCGTCTCCCCCTCCAATTTCCCCCAACTCACTTCTCCTTTCCTTCTCCCAGTGTCCTTCATGTTATTACTTGTGCTCCACAAGTAAGTTTAACTTTTTTTTTTTCTTTTTGGTCTACCTAAATGTGTTGAAAGTCCTCCAGGCAATAATTTTCCTTTAATTTTAAAAATTTATTATAGATTTTGCTTTTTGTATGTTGGCCAAATATTATTTGGTTCATAAAATTTCACACAAGCTATATCCTCACATATACCTGTTTAATTTAATAATATAAATCAGTCTTAGTTGTTTCTATTAAACCCATAAAATAGCTTACTCCTTTTTTTTTTTTTTACTTCTGTAGGCTTTCTTAATATTTAGTTTCTCTTTCCTCTTTTTTCTTTTTTAAATATTTATTAAATTTGCCAGCATGGATCATTATATTTATTATTCCCCTTTCCTCATTTCATACTTATTCATTTTGTTTATGCCCTTTATTTGTTTGATTATATTTTTAGTAGCTTTAAAATCTGGTTACATGTTTAGTTTGCCATTTTTCTCTCATTTTATTTTTTTATTTTTAAAAAAGATTTTATTTATTTATTTGAGAGAGAGAGAAGGTGAGTGAGAGGGAAGGAGAATCTGAAGTAGATTCTGCACTGAGAACCAAGCCCAACCCAGGGCTCAATCGCACAACCACAAGACCATGACCTGAACCAAAACCAAAAGTGGGATGCTTAACCAACTGAGCTACCCAAATGCCCCTTATTTTAAATGAGAAAAATTCTAATGATGTTCAAGTATTTTTAAGGACTTTGAATTTTCTCATTTTTAAAATAGATTTCTCATTGTGATTTGAGAATAAAACATATATTTACAAATATGATATGAGAATAAAACAAATATTACAAATGTGATAAATATTTGTCAGCACACCATGATTATTGAGAAAGACGATCCTTGTTATCTCATTTAATATAATTTATCTATACCTTCTTATTAATTTTAGTAAAGATCTCCTCTTTTGCAGAATTTTAAATTTTTACCTACCTAATTATTATTATATAATTATATATATAATTATATTTTGTATATAATTATATATAAATTTATATATTTATATAAATATAAAATTTAAATTTATATAAATATAAAATTATATATAATTATATATAATTATTATTATATAGGTAATTATAATTACCTAATTATGCTGATAATTGAATGCTTAATATTCTATGACTATTTGTTTTTCCTTGTATTTTTAATAATTTTCTTTAACAATTTCTATTTCCTCTTTTATTTTAAATAATTCAGTACCTTGTACTTTTAATAGTTATTTTTAATAATTTAACTTTTTTCTATGTGTTATTAACTATCCCTCTTATTATTTCAAATGATCATATATTTATCTCTCAATATTCTTTTATTTGAACTAAACATTTTATCATATTAAAATGTCCCTCCTGATTTTTTTGTGATCTGTTTAATATAATTTCCCCATGCTTTTATTAGGAGGCATCTACTTTGTTTTATTCAATTGTGATTCTTAAGATTATACTTGCAAAACGTGTTGCCTTTTGCTTACTGATCATACAGTACTTGAGTGAGGAATGCTTATTCTTCTTTCCCAATTCCTTTCTCTATCACCTGGTTGTGCACCCTGGAATATAAAAAAGCATTTACACTGAAATTCTTAATTCTAAGATGTCACTTACTGTAAAACACATTAGTAACTTAATTAACTATTCTTTTGAAAGCGAATTACACGTGCATCAAAAAAAAAAAAATGTATCCTCAACGGCAGTCGTCCATGTTGACCCATAGACTTGCGTGTGTCTTGTTTCTTTAGCATCCTCAGTGTCTCACACTCAGCCTTCCTCACATTTAAAATTTGAAGATCTGTTGCCTGTTAGCAGTTATGCACAGGCTTAGAGGATCATGCTACTTTTCTTATCTTTAGTCATGATTTGGAACATTTTAGCATTTTTAGGACTAGCAGTATGATTGCAAAGTACATTGAAAGAAACTATTCACTATTTCATCAAAATCTTAATTTTGCATTTTCCTAAGCCAAGGTATTTAGCCCTAAAAGTTAATTATCGTCCCCTGAAAATTCTACTGGAAGCTGTTCAGAGTCTAATAATTCATTCAAGCAATGAATAAGTCAAATTAATCTTCCCAAGATTTGAAAATTATCTAACATAGTCTAAGAAATTCCATTTCAAACAGTGGGATTAGACACTTTGATTTTCCCATCCAGTAGAGAAAAAGATATTCTGAGCCCAACAACAGAATTTCCTACCTTACCATCTATATCACCATCTTTAAAAAAAACAATACTTTCACCTCAAAAAAAAAAAAATCAGAAGGACTGTTATTCACATCACACATATCTAAGGGATAACAACTGTGTCATAACTTGTCTTTCCAACTGCTGACAGCAGGTTTCTTCTGCCAAGAATTAGAGGCTGCATCCCAATAATTTCAGAAACATTAAAATGTAAGAAGCGTCGTATCACAGCTTAGAGAAAATGTGGCAGTAATATATTTCAGCTAAAGCTCAGCATGGCTTTGCGGGTTTGCCTGGAATTGTAACCACTCTTTACATTATTGTGTCTATGGAGAAATATATTCTGGTTTCTAAATAACTGATTACAGATGGTTTTTGAAAAGAAACTCATTCCTTTACATTTAAAGCACCATTGCCCTTTTTATGAGAATATGTAAAACCCACATGTTGTATAAAGCCAAGAGCTGGGCCTCATTTTCTAGTCCATTCCCTCTTACACCAGAAAAAGCCACTAAACTTAGATTACATTTGTTCTCTCCTCTATTTAATAATTACACTTCTTTCTTACCAGCTATGTAGATCCCCTACTGCAGTTCGAAACCCAACTGAAGATAATAAAGTCCTCCTTTGAAATGGTATTTTCTATACCAAGTCTTGAGGAAGTGAAGGAGATGGGAACCAGGGAAGAAGACAAAGAGGACCTGGAGGTGAGCGTTTGCGTCCCTTAATTGTCAGGAGCCTTCACGCGGCACAGCAGTCACGCCAGCGCCCCTCCGCAGGTCACAATCCTTGTTATGTCCTTCACCTTTTATCGATACCATAGATTAACCACTTTCATCTTTCCAGCTTTCATCTGTACCCCCTGGACTCCTTGTGAATTCTACAACTCATGGGATTTGATGGGTTGCATAGGAGTTACAGGAATAGATGAATGAAGAGATTTTTGGTTCATTATTTTAGCAAGGACAAGCGTTTATGGACAAATGCTCCCAGGAGGGAAGTAAGAGCAGGGAGAGGCGGAGGGAGGAGCAGCCCTGCAGCGAGGGGAGCGACATCTCGGCCTCGGTTTCCCCAGCACAGCCACAGGGCGCACCGCCCTGGAAGCTGGAGCGTGATGCGTGGCGGGTCCGAGAGCTCTGGTCTCTCTGGCTGTCTCTCTCCTCTCTTACCTCCAGTTTACGGGGAGAACGCAGGACCCCGGGGCGTCAAGCCGTAGACACTGAACAAAGCTGTGTCTAATTTTACCTGGCCGGCTGCTTGTGTCACTGTTTTTGTTTTTCAGAATTTATATCAAAACACTTTAAACTTATTTGAGGACACTCTTCTGATCTTAGTGTCTAAAGATCTCTACAAACTGCAAATCTTAAAGGTAAAATAAAGGGAAAATGAGCAATTTTGTTTTCTTGTCGTAAATCTCAAGAGGTCATTATATTTCACGTAGTATTTCCCTTTGCCTATTATGTCTCCTTCAAGTATTTGGTGGCTCATTTTTTTTTCTTTTCCTCCCAGGTCGTCTAATTATCCCCAAAATGAAATCGCTTCCCTTTATTTCAATTAAAGAGACATAATTTTAAGAATTCGATGTTGGGGGGTGCCTGGGTGGCTCAGTGGGTTAAAGCCTCTGCCTTCAGCTCAGGTCATGATCCCAGGGTCCTGGGATTGAGCCCCACATCAGGCTCTCTGCTCAGCGGGGAGCCTGCTTCCTCCTCTCTCTCTGCCTGCTTCTCTGCCTACTTCTGATCTCTGTCTGTCAAATAAATAAATGAAATCTTTAAAAAAAAAAAGAATTCGATGTTGGGAAGCTGGCAGCGACAAAACACTTAAGAAGCCAACTGTTCTGTGGCAATGTAAGAGTGATACAGTGCGGCTGAGCAGAGAGAGGGCGATCGGCTTGGTCTACCTGCGGGTCCATGCAGCCATGCCTCGATGGTCTCCGCGGGCTTGCTTCCTCCCCAGCACCGCTGCAGCGAAGCATCCTGGCTTCACGGACACCGTGGTGTCAGAGCAAAGCCCAACAACTGTCCGGATCCCCACTTACGTCCGGACCTCACGGTGTCTTTAACGTCCCAGGCAGAGACAGGAGGCTGCTCAGGATGTCTTACCATCCTCAACGGCTTCTAATATGATGGCATCGGGGGCACCTGACTGGAAATACTGGGAAACCAGGTTGACTTACGCTACTAGGAGCTTTCTGAGTTTAGGCAAATCATAAAATACACTCAAGTAGAGAAACAGAACTGGTATCTGGGAAGACAAGAAGGAATGCGAGGGAAAACAAAATACACGGAGTTAATTTGTGCCTACCTTGAGTCGAGTATTTTCTGTGCATTTTTAAAAATTTAACCTCACAACTCTTCAAAGTCCTTACTATTATCCCATTATTACAACCACCTCCCCACGCATGCGCTTTCAACCAATAACTACTGTTAGGGGCATTTACTCTACATCAGGTTAACTAAGCTGAATATTTCCCGTATAGGTTATCTCATGCAATCCTTAAAATAACCCTCCGAGGAAGCTACTGTGATTTTCCCCCATTTTGCTGATAAGGAAATGGAAGCAATAATATACGCCACGCTAATGAACGGGGAAGGGGGGGGGGCTCTCTAACTTGGAAACCTGTTCCTTGATCATGTTCTCATACCATCCATGTCTAGAAACTCACTTGATTCTCAGAAAGAGCTAAAAGCCCACTCTTGGGAAAGGCACAGCCTGGCCCCCCTGGGATTTAGAGACTCTTCTGCCCTGGGAAGTGGACTTCAGAAGAGTTTTCTACAATGGGAGCAAGTGAAAGGAGGAGATTTAGCACAAATACTGTGGATTCGAACAAACAAATCTGTTAGCGGGGGCTCCTGGGTGGCTCAGTGGGTTAAGCCTCTGCCTTCGGCTCAGGTCATGATCTCAGGGTCCTGGGATCGAGCCCCGCATTGGGCTCTCTGCTCAGCCGGGAGCCTGCTTCCTGCCCTCTCTCTCTGCCTGCCTCTCTGCCTGCTTGTGATCTCTGTCTGGCAAATAAATAAATTAAAATGTTTAAAAAAAAAAAGAAAACGAAAGAAAGAAAGAAAGAAATCCGTTAGTGGTGGTTGGTATGTGAGGCATATGCCGTTTCCTCCCTTCCCAAGCTTGTAAATATGTTGCTGCCTCTGAAGGTTTAGAACAAACAGAGTTACAGCAAGATGGAGATGAATCAGAATTAGCAAGAACTTTCTAACCGAGCTGTCTCCAGGAATATTCTCTGCAACTATGAGCCAGAACATATCTGAGTGTTGAGTCTGCAGAGGAACTTCTGGAGTGAGATGACATTTCAGGACCAGATGACATTTCAATTCTTTTTTAAAACTGAAAATCGGATCCTGTGATGAGAGAGACAGAGAGCGGATGCGTCCTTTGAAAGAAAAGCAGGAGAAGCTGCTAAGAATCCCACGACAGCCTCTTGATAAACTTTCCGTGATGACTGACAAAGCGACTTACAATGCACATCATGAGTAAATATCCATTGCATGAAATTAACCCACTGAGCCACCCAGGCGCCCTCCATTGCATGAAATTAAATAACATACAACCCGGGTGTAGTTATGCCAGTAGATGGAGTAGCATACTCCTAGCTTGACATCTTTTTGAGATAAATGTAGGTTAGATATGAAATAATCAGGGTCCGCGGGGGCCCCTGACTTGGCGAAGTTGCAGACTAACGGAGGGAGCTTGTAGACATGGAAACCCCGGCTCTAGGGTGATGATTGTGTTTTCCACAGGACATGGCTGTGTGGATGAACGAAGACAGCTCCTACCTGCAGGAGAGGATTATGGTGATCATCAGCAGGGTGCTAAGCTTTGCATCCCGGAAAGTCAGGGGCTACGTAAGTCACCCAGCGCCATCACGCCACGGGCTTCCAAGGCCGCATTGCCATAGCCCCGCTTTCCGGGCCTGGGGCCTTGAAAACTCCTAAGCGCCTGCTTGGTAGGAGCGTGCTGGCAGGTGGGACATGAAGAAAAGAGTCAATATACTCCATGATTTAGGCCCGTCAGAGCAGAGTCTCTCAACCAGTTGCTAAGACCCTTTCTGCTTTCCGCCCGCAGAAGGAGTGGCCAAACGTGTCGCCGACTCGTCACCTCCACTCTCTGTGGGTCGCGGTCCGTGTCACGTGCAACCTTATTAACCCTCCATCCCTCCTTCCTCCTCATTTCTCCTTTTCCTAACATATTTTTAAACCATTATGCACTTGTTTGAAACTCATACAAGTCATGCCGAGTCGTGTCATCGTAGAGCGCGCTAGGATGGGGCAGAAGCCCTCACTCTCCTCCCCGCGGGCTGCCGGGTCGGCCCGGCTGACGGCCCCGTGCGCACACCCGCACACGCAGGCACGCTCTGAGATACACGGATTTTACGTAGTGCTTCTTTATTAAAACCCCATTATATTTGTGCCTGGTTCTGCAGTTCGATTTTTCGCTGAACAGTCCGTGCCTCAGGGATCTCCATGGGAACATGTGTGGGGTTATCTCATTCTTTCAGCCAAAGCATGTATCTGTAGTTTTCATATATTGTAATCTACTTACAGATGGACATTCAGGAATATTTAGGGTTTTTTTTTTTTAGTTCAACAGTATACAAATGGTCACCTTTGTTCAAGTACATACGTACTTAGAAATACTTAGAAAGATGATAGATCACAGAGCAGGAATAGGTTACCGTTTCAGCACTACAGAACTACCTCGTCCGTACTCCTGCGGATGTTACACTGACTGTTTCCCTACACCTCCACGACACGGGCAAGTCACTGGACTTTCTAATTGTTGCTTTTCAAATGGAGAACAAATAGGCATCTCATAATTGCCGGTATTTGCTGAAGTTTTCTATGTTTTTAATAACATCATTGCCTTCCAAGAGACCTTACTATCTACAAACATTTCTCTCTCTTACGGATACTGTGTACCCAACCTCTGTTTTGCAACTCATCCTTACCTGTGATTTTTTTATTAATTATTTTTATTAACATATAATGTATTATTGGCCCCAGGGGTACAGGTCTGCGAATCGTCAGGCTTACACACTTCACAGCACTCACCGTAGCTCGTCCTCAACTGTGACTTTAAATGTGCACTTCTAATTGCTCCTCTGATTGTTTGAAATATTTTAGGAGTTCAGAATAAAGAGGATCAGAAACATGCATTTATGATACCGTCTTTGTGTAGCCATTTTCTACTACTTATACAAATGGCTTCCAGACATATTGAGACTAAAAGCCTAGATAACCCTTAGAACATACCTGAATTCTTACTATTTTGTTTAACATCAGCTTTGGGATGTTACACAATTTGCTTACACGAGGAAAACTAATCCGTGATGTTCTTTGCATCGTGTTGATGATTTCAAAAGAGGGATGGAGTGGTTTGTTCCAGTCTTCTGGCTCTCCGGTTCTCTAAAATGGCTGGCCATCCCTTCAAATGTTTGAAAGGCGAATCACACCAAGTTTCTCAGCAAGGCTTGACATTGAGTTTGGTTCGCATCTCCGGCCTCCTTGCTGCGTAGGCCCTGAATGCTTCAGACCCTCGGCGAGAATTTGATGGGGACTGTCTGCGCAAGACCTATTCGTATGCTTCTATCTGCTTCCACATTTTCATTCAGTATACATGTAGTCATTCGTTCATTCGTTCGTTCGTTCTAGTGAGTTCCACTCAGGTAACGGGTAAGACATTTTGGAGTTTTGTCATCTTCTATCTCCTCTTCTCGACTTTGATGATGTTCATAAAGGTCATTCCCCCTACACACAGCCCACCGCTCAACTGTGAAAAGATAAATATGCAATTCCATTTCTGTGGCAGAAGGCTCTCCTGAATTGACGGTTCCTACTTTTCCAGATTCCTTCCAGAAGCCTCGTAGGGTGACTTAGCACTTCGCTCTGCAACGTGCCGGAGCGCCAGCAGGTGGAGACACAGCGGCGTTCCCCGGGACACGGAGGCTCCGCTCGCCTCAGCCCGGTCAGCCCCGGAGGCATAAGACCGAACTTTCTCTTTAGGGTAATGTCCTCTAAAGAGGGCTCGTCCATGAAATGGATGGAGGAGAGAGGACAAATACACGAACCAAAACAGCTGGATGTATTACTAAATTAAAAGCTGAGCTTCCCACAGGCGTCCTCTGTGAACCTCCACGTCCGACGTCGAACATCCTCAGTGAAGACTTGTCTGCCCTTCTCTAGGGTCACGGTCCACTCTGCTCTCAGGCGCCATCCATTCAGCGGGGGGACTTTTTTCCCCCATAAACTACCCGATAGCCAATGTCTTCTCGGGTCTCAGAGGCCTTCATCCTATCGAACAAGCCTGACTCCCATTTGTAGTCAGGATTTTGATTTTGACTTGGATTTTCTATCAAAAATACTTTTAATGCAGTAATTCTCCTTATCTGACCTCTGCGCTGTCATGTTCGTCCCTCCCATTAAACTGTTCAGTTTTCAAACAGGCAAGGAAATGTGAGCTAACCATGCCGTGGTGGATCACGGACAGAAGATTTTCCCCAGGTTTGTTCCTTCGGCACATCAGCATTTGAAAGACGGGTGGGATATAAGGAGGGTGATGGCCGTGGAGTGGGAGGGCCCTAGGCTCGCTTTATCTCCGGGATACGAGTAGATAATTTTCAAATTATCCTGGACACCCCAGAAATCGACCTGAAGACCGGCAAAACAAACTCCACAAGTAAAGGTAGAGATGAGTCCAAATCAAAGCTGGTAGAAGTGCGAACACACAGCTCGGGAGAGACCCAAGTCCTGAACGCTGCGGTGGGGAGGGAGCCGCAGGTGAGGGCACCGGGCAGACTAGCGCCCAGGGAAGATGATTTCCCCAGAGCAACTGGCTTGGAAAGCAAGAACTTGCTTTTTGTCATAAATAGGCCCCCCAGTAACTACTACAAGAAAGCATTTGTTGTCCGCAGTTTACAGATGAGGAAATTGAGGATCAGGAACATATTTGAATAAAGGTTTTGTCAAGTCTGAAGTTCATCCTCTAATCCTAGTCTGATACATATATATTAGAGGACCAGATACAGACACTCCTTGTTAACTACGCACAGTTAATGCATTTTTCTCTCCTCTGTTTTCCCACTAGGCAAGTGTTGATGCCCCATGTTTGGGTGTCCTGGCAGCAGAACTGTCTCTTCTGTGTTGCCACAGTGATCCCTTAATCACACAACAGGCGTCCTCAGGCCTGTACCACCTCCTCTGCATTGCGAAGTGTCAGAATGGTAAGAATGGTTCACACCATCTCTTCTAATGGATACTAAGGATTTGTCCCTAATTCTTCCACTTAAGGGTCCCAAGAAGGCTCTGTAGATTTCTAAATCCTTCCCAACATCTGTAGTCCCACTTTCTAAAATATATTTTGTAATCTTTTTTAGAATTAGCAAAATATGTAATAGTAATATGACTAGTAATATTTGGTTCTTCGAGATCTATAAAGTACTATACTTTAATTACTGTTGTGTGTTAATGATGGGGACAGGAATTCCGTGGGGAGAAAGGGAAGAAGAAGAAAGATTATCAATGGGACTTTTAAAAAGGAGGCATACTTTTCCCCTCTAATGGGGCATCAGATAGAATATTCAGATTCTCACTTTGGTGGTTGGGAAAAATTAGCCCAACACTAAAGTCAGTGTTGCTGTGGGCAGCCTAACAAAGCATAAAAGCAAGTCCTGAAAGTATCAAACTATTTCCAAATAACTTAAACGGATAAAAGATTTATCCTCCCATAATACATGATTATTAAGTATATAAATGTATATCATTGTTCTTAAGGCATTGAACATCAGATAACAAAGGACAATGGTTGCTGAGAGACGGGAACAAATGAGTAAACGAGGTGGGATTCCAATCGCCCGAGCTTACCGCCTAAAGGAGTTTTTAGGCTCTAACCCAGTTGTCTCACCAAGCTGAAGAGACAGAATTAGGAATCAAGACAGCTAGAGTTTACAGGTCTGAGTACCAGTTTACAGGCCTGGGACCTGAGCAGCAGGAGGAGGGCCCAAAGAGAGACCTCCAGAGACCTGCCAGGGTCCACTTTAACCATTCAGGCATGGAGTGATCAGAGCCCGTGAGGAGACTCCCTGAGGCTGAGGGAGAACAGTTAGAGACAAAAATCCAGTGAGCTCCCGAAGGCTGGGAATCGTGCCTGTGACTCTAAGCCAGAATTTAAAACTTCATAATTTATAAGTAAAAAAGGCACTCAAAGCATTTTGTTTCATTAGAAGAAAAAAAATTATCTCTAGACTAAATTGTTTTCATGCCAGTGAACAAAGCTTAAAAACAAGATCTAAAAAGATCAAATGATCTCCAAATACTTTAAATGTTCATCAGAATGAAGTCCAAGACTACTCCCAAGAATACAATTCCAACACTCACCAAGTTAACACTCACGGTGTCTGACATCCAGTAGAAATTACTAGGTATGCAAAGAAGCAGACTAAAACCCGTAACGAGGAGAAAAATTCATCAAAACTGACCCAGATGATAGAATTAGTAGACAGGGACATTAAAGCAGTTACTGTCATATATTCCATTCATTGAGGGAGTCAGAGAAAAAGACGAGTGTGTGAAGTAGGGACACAGGAGAATTTCTAAAAGACTTCAGCCAAGCCTCTGGAGATGAAAACTGCAATGTCTGAGCGGAAGGACACTCCAGCGGAGATCAACAATATCATTTTAAAGAGAGCCAGAGGAAAAAAGACATTTCATTCAGAGGAGCAAAGGCAAAAATGACGGCAGATTTCTCATCCAAAACAATAAAAGCCATAGGCAGTAGTGCAGCCTCCCAGTGTACTGAAAGGAAAAAAAAGTCAATCTGGAATCCTTCAGTCAGCAAAAATTCTTTTAAAAACGAAAGTGAAATAAAGACATGTTTAGATATTCAAGAGCTGTTAGAATTCATCACCAGCAGGTCTGCACTATAAGAAATACTACAGGAAACCCTTCAGGAAAAAAAAAAAATCCAGGTGAGAATCTGGATCTACATAAAGGAATTAAGAATAATGGGGTAAAACTATGTAGGTAAATACTAAAATTCTCTTCTCGTTATTTAAATCTTTTAAAACAACGATCACCTGTTGAAGGCAAAAAATAATCACAATGTGCAAGCTAAATATATGGCAATAGCTCAGAGGATTGAGAGAGGGACTACGACCACAGTTCCAGGTTCTTGCACAGAGTCATGAAATATCCCTTAAAAGTAAATTGTGAAAAGCTAAAGAGGTATAATATAAAATCTAAGAAGCTTAAAGCAGCCTCTTAGATAATGTAGCAAAGAGTTACATATAATAAATCCAAATGGAGATGTAATGTACTAGGTACTTTAAAAGAAGACAAAAAAGGGCACCTGGGTGGCTTCATTGGTTGAGCGACCAACTCTTGATTTCAGCCCAGGCATTGATCTCAGGGTCATGAGAAGGAGCCCCATGTTGGGCTCCCTGCTGAGTGCCAAATCTGCTTAAGATTCTCTCCCTCTCCCTCTCCCTCTGCCTCTGCCACTCCCCCGTCCCCTGCCCCCAGCCTTTTCTCTCTCTTTCTCAGAAGAAGTGGAGGAAGAAGAAGGAGAAGAAGAGAAAGATAAGACAAGACAAAGAAGGAAAAAAAAAGGAAGAACAGACAGGAAAAATAGAAAACAAATAGTGAAGACTTAAAGCCATCTAGAGTAATTGTAAATATTCTGAATACCTCCAATGAAAAGGCAGAGATTCTCAGACTGGGCAAAATCAAGGCTCAGCTATATGCTGCCCATGAGACATCCACTTTAAATGCAAAGCCACAAAGACAATAAAAGTTAAAAGTTGGAAACTGATATAGCATAGTAGCATTAGTCAAAAGGAAACTAGAGTGGCTAAGTCAATATCAAAAAATATATACAAAAATATACATGTTATATATGTTATATACATATATATATGTTATATGTATATATGTACATATGTACATATGTTACATATGTTATATACATATATATGTTATATATATATGTTATATATATATATATATATAACATATGTATATATATATAAAATTCAGAGCAAAGAATACATCCAGGGAAAAAGAGGATAATTTCATAATGATAAAGGTGTCAATTAACTAATAGGACATAATAATCCTAAATACATATGTCCCTAAAAACAAAAATATATAAAAATTAAAAATCAAAATACATTAAACAAAAATGTATAGAACTGGAGTAGATCTAGAATTACAATCAGAGAATTCAGTACCCCGCTCTCGATAATTCATGATGACACAGAAAAGTGTTAAGGATACAGACTTGAACTAACTTGACCTGATTGACATTTATAGCACACTCCACCAATAATGGAAAAATGAACATTCTCAAGGAAAAACAAAATTTGCCAGAATAGACCGTATTCAAGCCATAAATCAAGTCTTAAGAAAGCAAAATGTCTTTAATTCATACTAAATCTATTCTCTGACCAAAATGGAATTAAATTAGAAATAAAAAACAGAAAGGGATCTGGAAAATTCAAAATATTTGGAAACCAGGTCATCCACTTCTAAGTAACCCATTAGTCAGAAAAAGAAATAAAAATGGAAACTGAAAGTATTTTGAGCAAAATGAAAATATAATCTCCAAACTGAAATGATCTAGCAAACAGTTAAAGGAAGAAACTGTATCAATCCTATTCAAATTCTTACCGAGATGTGAGAAAGACTGAATGCTTGCCAGCTCATTCAGTAGGACAGCAAAATTCTGATGCCAAAAGCACATAAAGACGTTATAAGAAAAAGAAAAACAAAACAGAACTAGAGACCAGTGTTCCTCAAGGAAACAGGAGCAGAAATTTATAAATTGATGCACATATGTATGGTCAAATACTTTTTGATGCAAATTCAAAGGCAGTTAAGTGAAGAAAGAGAAAACATCAGTAAACAGGGTTGAAAAAATTGGTTATATACATGCAAAAGAAAAGAACTTTGATCTGTATCTTTTACATAATGCAAAATTGATTCAAAATGGACCCATAAGACTAAATGCAAAACCTAAAACTGTGAAACTAAAAGAAGTTCTTGTACCTTGAATTAGACAAAGATTTTCTTTTTCTTTTTCCTTTTTTTTTGAGACCAGGCAGAGGAGAAGGCAGTGGGGGAGGACGAAAAGGAGAGGGAAAGAGAGAATCCTAACCCATCTCAGGGCTCCATCTCAGGACTCTGAAGTCATGACCTGAGCCAAAATCAAGAGCCAGATGCTTAACTGACTGAGCCACCGAGGTGCCCCAAGGACTTCTTAAATACAACACCAAAAGCATGACCTATAAATTTGAAAAATGAAAAATTAATCCGTTCTAATCTTCGAAAGACACTTAAGAGAAGAGAGAAGCCGTACACTGGGAGAAGATATTTGCAAGTTACATATCTGAGAAAAGGCCTGTAGCCAGAATTTAAAAATGCACACTCAAACTCAGTAAGAAAGCAGAAACAAATTAAAATACAGTAAATTTGATTTGAATTATTTGAATCATTTCACCAAAGAACCACAGATGGCAAGGACACACACCGAAAGATGTTCAACATTTGGTCATAAAAGACACGTAACTTAAAAACTGCCATGAAATCCCACTCCGTATCCATTAGGATATCTCAAATGGACACGCTGACCGTACCATATGTTATTAAAGATGTGAAGCCGCCGAAACTCTCACACATTGCTACAGGGAGTGTGAAATGGTACAACAATTTTGGGAAATAATTTGGCAGTATCCTAAAAAGATAACACACACATACCAAACGATCCAGTCATTCCATCACTTAGGCCGTACCTAAGAGGAGTGAAGGCAGATATCCACACCAAGACTTGTACACAGATGTTGACAGCACCTTTATCTGGAAAAGCCAAAAACCGGAAACAACCCAGATGTGTCTACCAGTCGGCAAATGGATTAGCAGACGAGGGTACGCACCTACAACGAGTGGTACTCGGTACTCGTCAGTAAAACAGGAAAGAAGTCTTGATCCAGACAACTTGGATGAATCACAAAATACTCTTGCTGAGTGAAAAGTGCCAAATCATGGAAGATTACATGCTCTGTGAATCCATTTTTATAAAATTAGAAGACAGAAAACATGAACTTGACAGCCGATAACAGAAAGCAGATCTGTGGTTGCCTTTGGATCGGGGTGGACACAGGCAGCAGGTGTGCTGGAGGAAATGAATATGGTTGTGGCTTTTTAAAAATTTTGTATTTGCTTATTTTTTACTGCAGTAATATTTTCACTGGCATATACATATATTAAAAACTTAAAATTGTACATTTTTTTACCTTTGTTTTTATTTTTTTTTTCAGCATAACAGTATTCATTGTTTTTGCACAACACCCAGTGCTCCATGTAAAACGTGCCCTCCCTATTACCCACCACCTGTTCCCCCAACCTCCCACCCCTGACCCTTCAAAACCCTCAGGTTGTTTTTCAAAGTACATTTTTTTTTTTTGTTTATTTACAGCGTAACAGTGTTCATTGTTTTGGCATCACACTCAGTGCTCCATGCAGTACGTACATTTTAAATAAACTGTAGGTCAGTGAAATCTCTATAGGGCTGTTAGCAAACCAATGAAATCATGGAAACTCCCCTTCTCCGGGACCGAAAGCATCGGCACCTGAAGTCTTCACTGACAGCTTCTGGCTTTGCTGCGAGGCAGCTTCCTAGGCTCCTCGCAAAACACTCCAAGTCTGCTCTCCCACCAAGAAGCACTCCGACTTAGCCACAGCTTCCCCAGTGCGGGGGGCGATGCATTTGATGGCCTAAATGTATTCAATATGTGCGCAACCGATTAAAGTCGTCTGTGTCCTGCATGTGTGTTTCACAGAGACCTCGTGTGAACGTGTATGGACCCTGGATCAGTGCTGTCCTAACATTTGATGGGATGAAAGTATTAGCAGGGAGTTAAATGTTCAGAATACTTTAGATCTCCAGAATTGGGAAGGAAGGAGGAACTGGAAATAGCAATGTCATAGAAGGAACGGACGATCACGTAAAAACCTTAAAATCTTTTCCTTCATGCAGCGAATACTGAAAGGAAAAGATCCGCCATGTACGAGAAGTCTGGTAATCACTGCCTCCTGACTACTCCCTCTGATATGGAATTCCTACCTAAGATCTTGCAACGGGACAAAACTAAAATTACCCAGGTAACTTGCCCCCCTGCACTTGGTCCTATGACTTTTATTTCATGTGTGTTATTACCTTGAGTGGCAACTTATTTCAACAGTTTACATTTTTAATTAATGTTTTCCATGTTTTTAAAGTTCGGCGAAGCCCAGAGTAAGTAACCTGTAGACTCTTTGGTTTCCCAATTTTCATCCCTATGAATAAGAATGATGCCTGTTATTCCTGAATACAGCAATGAATATTATTTTATGTAATCCTTACAGAATGCAAATGAGAGAAGTGTTTTCTAGTTTTATAGTTCTTTTTTTTGGTCATTATATATACACTAAAGATGGGGAATTTCTGGTTATTTATTTAGTAAACTTAATGGAGTCACCAATTAACAGGCTTTGTGATAGTTTTATGTTTCACTCAACAAACATCAAAATAACCTGATTTAGATATTGTTTTTAAATAAAGTGTTAAAAAAATTTCTAAGTTGAAGTGATAAACTTCAGTGCCAAGTAGATAGTTTTTGCCTTGACCCAACCCTGGGGAAAAACCATGAGGTTCCGTGTAGTCCCTCGCTTTCTTCAAAGTCCGTGGCTTATCCATCTGCTTGAGAGGTCACCCTGCTCGGCCGCCTAGGTTGGGCAGCAGCCTAGGCTGTCCCTAGATGGGCTTCTAGCCACACACGTCAAGCCAACAGCTCAGCAAAGCTGCTGGGGAAGTCCTTCAGGCGAGTTCATCTCTTGACAGGGGGAGAGCCTTTAGCTCCTCCTAAAACTGGATACAGAAAGCAGTGACTTCTCCTCCCCTGGCTGAGAGAAACAGAATTGTGGGAGGCTGAGGAGCTGTGGAAGCAAACATCTTACTTAATATGGTCAAAAATACTGCATAGATATCTTAAATATGTGTTTGCGTGATGATGCATGTTTCCAAAATCAAGCATTATTCTTTTTTTTTTCATTTTATTTATTTATTCAGTGTAACATTATTCATTCTTTTTGCACAACACCCAGTGCTCCATGCAAAACGTGCCCTCCCCATTACCCACCACCTGTTCCCCCAACCTCCCACCCCTGACCCTTCAAAACCCTCAGGTTGCCCCAACCTCCCACCCCTGACCCTTCAAAACCCTCAGGTTGTTTTTCAGAGTCCATAGTCTCTTATGGTTCGCCTCCCCTCCCCAATGTCCATAGCCCGCTCCCCCTCTCCCAATCCCACCTCCCCCCAGCAACCCCCAGTTTATTTGTGAGATTAAGAGTCATTTAACCATAAATGACTCTTAATCAAGCATTATTCTTATTCCGTTCACCTCAAAGATCATGAGACTGGTTGACTATGGAATGGTCCGTTTGTGTGAAGAAACCAAGCATCTCTATAGGTTTACTCGAAAATTCTTCCACATTCTTGTATCCTCCACTCCAGTACCCTGGAACTGGGACCCTGAGCACCATGATGGAGCTGGGAGTGGAGGACTGACTCCTCAGATCGCCGTCCTCGCTACTACCAATTTCAGGTTGTGTTTTGTCTTGTCTGAGTTGAAGGTTCTTCAGATTCGGAAATCCTGGATTTGTGGGGAGGGTGCCCTGGATCCTTGCATTCATGACCTCTTGTTTGGGTCCCACTTGTGACACCAAAGCAGGACAGTGGTGCCCTGTGGGCAAGAGCAGTAGCTGGCAAACCCCGAGGCGAGCGCGTTCAGCGGCAACTGGAACGGCTGGACCGAGAGAATCGGAGGTTGCGACAAGGGGATCAAGAAGACCACGGCCAGAGACAAAGTCCAAAGGAGGCGAATAGGACGATAAGCACCAAGGTTTTCAGCCAAGAGAGCTATAAACAAGACACCATGAAAAGGGAGGATCAAATTTTTTTAAAAAGCAGTTAACAGATTAAGAAGCCATTCTTTTATATAGTGACCAGTTATAAGAGAGGACACTGTCTTCTGAAGGAGCCACAACGGAAAAAAACTAAAAATAATACAGCTATTTGTGAGGAGAGGTTCTTCACAGATGTTTGCTTTATTTTTTAAACAAATTTTGTGAAAACACAGAGAAATAGATGATAAATTATGGAATATCAAGTTAATAGATTATCACGCAGCCATTACAATGAGTAGCATCAAGAATATGTAATAACACAGTATAAGAGTAAGAAACAAGGGGCGCCTGGATGGCTCAGTCAGTTAAGCATCTGCCTTTGGCCCAGGTCATGATCCCAGGTTCCTGGGATCAAGCCCTGCATAGGGCTCCCTGCTCCGCTGGTGTCTGCTTCTCCCTCATCCTCTCCCTCTGTCCCTGCTCATGCTTTCTCTCTCTCTTTCTCTCTCTTGCTCACTCTCTCAAATAAATAAATCAATGAAATGTTAAAAAAAAAAAAAAGAGTAAGAAATTGGGGAGATATAAGTGATTTCTAAAGATTCCAGCTGGTCCTACGGGATTGGTATATTTCTAAAGAGTAACATGTAAATCACATTTTATAGGGAGTCCCTGTCGTTTGATATAGTACTGTCATACCTGGACCTTCACATGACAAAAACTTCTAGCAGTTCTCATTTTCACTAGAAATTGCTCCTTCTACAACTCTTAGACACTAAAATAATTTCATTGAATAAACAAATAGAGATTTAAAAGAGAACATTCCCCCATTTCAATTTTTTTTAATTCGACTAATCATATAATGAAATCTGGCTTTCTTAAAGAAGGGCAAACTATTTGTGATACTCAGTCAATCTCACCAAGCCTTAGTGACCCTCCTTTAGCTTTCTTCCACAGCATTCCAAGGATACCACCCCTCACCCCTCTGCCCAGTAGGAGGGAGACTGGGGGTCCCCCATTTTTACTCAAACCTCAAGTTTGCCCTACTGACCAAAAAGAGCTATGCTACATCCTTTAAAGAGGGATGCAGATAAGCTTTCACTGGCAAGACTGGGTACCTTCTGTACTTGGGAAAATGATGGTGTGTGTGTGTGTGTGTGTGTGTTTATAATATAATACGCAATATATATGCATATATTTGTGTACAGGAAAGGAAAAAATGTGCTTCGTCCATCTTTCTTAACTGAGAGATCCATGTAAAATCATGTAATTTTGCTATTTTATGGTCCATGGATATTACTCTGACTTAAAAAAAAAAAAAGGATTGTTTGAATTGTTCTTATACCTCAGTCATTGACATATGAGCCTTTCTCTCTCCCTGTTTCTTGGTCCTTCTCTGTAAAAGAGGAAAGTCCAGTCCACCCCTTGAATCATCCTGCCTTTCTTACTTCATCCTCTCCTGCATCTGCTAATCATGCTGGTATCAGATCTCAGCAAGCTAATTTCCAAAACTAGAGAATCCCACAATAATTTCTAATATCTGAACAGCTGAATTGGTGTAAAATCAGTATTTTACAGTTCCTCCTAATTGTAATACCATGGTTTTTCATTTTTTCCTGGCCTGGCCCAAGAGGTGACTTATTTAGATAAAAGTGTTTTAGCCACTTTAAAAATCAGAAGAAAGGGGCGCCTGGGTGGCTCAGTGGGTTAAGCCGCTGCCTTCGGCTCAGGTCATGATCTCAGGGTCCTGGGATCGAGTCCCGCACCAGGCTCTCTGCTCAGCAGGGAGCCTGCTTCCCTCTCTCTGCCTGCCTCTCTGCCTACTTGTGATCTCTCTGTCAAATAAATAAATAAAATCTTTTAAAAAAATCAGAAGAAAAAAATAAATGTAATTCCACTTGAATTATAGTCATCTCAATAGCAATACAGTTGTAAAATTCAATTTTTAACCTTTTTGAATGGTGGAAGAGGGCCACAACAGCAGAAATGCCTACGGCCTACAAAAATCACTTGGCCCTACCTGGCCCGGGAGCTTCATCCAGGATGACTGAATTCGGTTGTCTTTCGTACGTTACGGTAGGTAAGGCGTGAGGTCACAGCTCTCCTTTTTGGTTTCAGAGTGTAGGATTCACCCTGCTGCCGTCCTTGCTGACTGACTTCGTGTGGAGTCTCCTCATGAGACTCTCTTCACCTAATAACATAATCGCAATCAGGGCATCGACCCTGCTGAAGTTGACCTTGGAATATCACGCACATAAGGTCACCATGGTAAGATCCTCGACAGTGAGTAGAGAAACAGATTTTCTTCTCTAATGTGCTCTTGTTGCCTCTCTTATATGCCTAAACTTTTTTTCCCGTGTGTTTCTTGCTATTGTTCATGATGTTATTAATCCGATGAGGCTTTTTGTGTGTGTGAAGTCGTTGAAGCCCGCAGAAGAGTTTAGAAAATAATGTCATGAGTGTTTACCTACCAATCATACCAAATCGTAATATCTTACCAACATCTGCATCGGTTTTTTTAAAAGAATACATTAAAAACCGTAAAATGGTACATATATAATTGAAATCCTATGTGTAACCACTAGGAAAAGTTTTCTAGGACCCTCAGCTCGCTGTAGGGCCAGCTGCACAATTGGTGGGGCCAAGTGTAAATGAATTTGGGTTTCCTGTTCAAAACAGAGGGGGAAAAGTGTCTTTGGATATACAAACATATGAAGAGTGTTTTGCCTTTCCTCCACAGTCTCTTTCTCTCTCGATTTGTCATGGCATTTCTATTTTCTATTTAATGCCTTTCTAAGTTAAAAAAAAAAAAAAAAAGGAAAACCAATTTTTAAATAGCACAGACTTCACCATCTTTGTATTGTGCGATGCCAGTGATCGATGTAAATATAACAGCATTTGGCTCAAGAAAATAATGCAATTCACATTTCATAGCTCATACAGGACTCTGCTTTGGCTCAGGTCACGGTCTGGGGCTTGGGAGAACCAGCCTCGCAGAGCTCCTCCCTCCGTGTGAAGACAGTGGGAGATTTCTCCCTTCCCTCCCCCGCGGCTGCTCCTCCCGCTCCTATGCCCTCTCTCTGTAAAACTAACTAAATAAAATACTTTAAAAATAAAACAAAATCAGTTATAATGGAAAATTGTGCACAGTTAAAATTAGCCCTGAAAAATCCCTAAATTGCACACTGAGTATGTGGGCTTACAATCTCTAAGCAAATCTAACACGGCAAATCTGAAGAACTAAAGCAGATCATGATTGCCATCCTCAGTGCACGATACCATAGCTGGCTTGTTCTGGGCCCTGCCGCAAGGAGAAGGGGGTGAGAAGGAAGAGCTCTAAACTCATCGTTCAAAGGTCTGTGGAGAAGAGCAGTGTTCAGTGTCCCCCATTTCATGCTCCCCTTGGAGCATGCACAGCGTGAGGAATGTCCTGCACTTTTAACCGTTTGTTTATTCATTCATTTATTTTCTACTTATTGCTTGGAGCAGGGGTTCTGCACAGATAACTGGCTGTGTATGAGACAACTGCAGTGAGATGTAAATTATGCCGACCGACATTTCAGCTTCTGATCGCTAAGGAATGTTTTCAAAACAAAAAGCGAAGTTATCTTGTTGGGTGAAATCTGGTGTTGAATAAACAGCCATTAATTTGAGACAAATTTCAGGTCTAGCTCGTAATCTCCTTCTTCAAGGAGATTTTTTTCCTTTTTCCCCCTTTATAAAAAGGGGAAAAAAATAAAACCAACGTAGGGCCTATGAATAGAATTTGCAGCATTATGTGACTCAGTGTTTACCATTCTGGGTCATTCTTTGAACACATAGTTCATCCATTCCCTATGTAAATTCAAGTCTTCTTTGTCAGAAAGGTTTTCTGAAGTATACAGTTCCATTGTTATTGTGTTCCATTATTTTGACTTCCTTCTTAAAGGACTTGAATTATACATGTTTTCTTTTTTCTGTTTGTTTGTTTTTGCTTTGGGGGTTTTTAAAATTATTTTTGTTAATATATAATGTATTATTTGCCCCAAGGGTACAGGTCTGTGCATCATCAGGCTTACACACTTCACAGCATAGCACAGACCTCCCCAGTGTCCATCACCCAGCCACCTTCTCCATACTCCCCTCCCCCCAGCAACCCTGTTTGTTTTGTGAGATTAAGAGTCTCTTATGGTTTGTCTCCCTCCCAATCCCTCTTGTTTCATTTTTTCCTTCCCTACCCCCCCAAACCCCCGCCCTGCCTCTCAAATTCCTCATATCAGAGAGATCATATGATAATTGTCTTTCTCTGACTGACTTATTTTGCTTAGCATAACACCCTCTAATTCCATCCACGTCATTGCAGATGGCAAGATTTCACTTCTTTTGATGGCTGCATAGTATTCCATTGTGTATATATACCACGTCTTCTTTCTCCATTCATCTGTGGATGGGCATGTAGGTTCTTTCCATAGTTTGGCTATTGTGGACATTGCCGTTGTAAACATTGGTGTGCATGTGTCCCTTCAGATCACTACGTTTGTATCTTTAGGGTAAATACCCAGTAGTGCAAATGCTTGGTCGTAGTGCAGCTGTATTTTCAACTTTTTGAGGAATCTCCATGTTGTTTTTTATACATGTTTTCTATACTGAGCTTATATATCTTAAATAAGGAAGTCTACCTTCCCCCAAATAAACTAAAAAAAATGGGTATTTTCCCACTATCAATAAATGCATAGGCTTATTTCTCATCCCAATAGATGTTCTACATTGTGGAGTCACACACATAAATATGCTGCCCTCTAGTGCTTGTTTGTGCATTAATTGCTGTCTTGGCCATTCTGAGAAAGGCTGAATTCTTACATCCAAGAAATGCCTTGCTTTAGAGGTGGCCATGGAAAAAGAGGCTCTTGTTGACCGGTTACATTGCTGTTCCAGGTGTCGAAGATTGTGGACACCATCTATAAGCAATTGTGTGAGAATCCTTCTCACGTTATGAAGCGCACAATGTTGCGGGTCGTCACCTTGTTAACACGCACCTCACCAAAGAAGGTTGTCTTCCAACTTATGGATTACCCAGTCCCGGCAGACAAGTAAGTAAGTCTCCCTCACCCCTTCTAGGGGCTTTGTTCATAGCCTCCAGAATCCGACAGAGCTGGCAAGTCAGGCCTGGCTTCTTTTTGTCTGAAAAAGCATATCTGTTTTGCATCACCTAGTATGACCATAAAATGTGAAAAGGATCATGCGCTTTATTCCTGTTCTCATACAATACCTACGCACGGTAAACACCATCAACAAATGGTTGTTGTCACTGTTGTTTATCTGAGGCTTTAAATTGTGTTCTGCTGCCTAACCCGTAGGAACCAACCTCTCCGCACAGTGATGGTGGGTTTTTCCCCATAAGTGATTACATTTATAGGGCTTTCCCCACCCCCCTCATTTATGAAGAACAGATGTAAGGTACTTCCATCCACCGGCAAAATAATGAAACATTAAAAGTAGCTGTTCCTTAGCTATTTATCTGGAATTCGTGATTGAGGATCACAGAAAATATTAAGGAGCAGAGAATACCAGTGTGGGCCAGTGGGACAGTCTGAGACTCACACAGCAGAAGAGAGTCGTAAATGATGTCCCCCCATTCCCGTCATCTGGACCTTGAGAAGGAAAGTAATACTTCTTTACTACTAACCATACACAAGGCAGGAAGTTACATTATGGAGAGGATTCAGGCTTCCGAAACAAATGGGTCTGAATTCCTTCCCAGCCACACAAGTTTCTAAACTCCTTGAGCCCCAATTTGTCTGTGAGGTGCGAAAAGTTCTTTATCTATACAGCAATTATATGGGTTAGATGAGTTAACACCCATGAAAGGGCATCAACGTCCACAAAGTGATAAACCAATTATACGACTGACTTTTTTTTTTCCCCCTAACTGAAAGCTTATATTTATTTGGGAGGCTCATAAGTACAAAGTATTTTACTACCGAGAAGACACCTGGAAATCAAAAATCTTCGTGAGTCTCAGTGTTTTCTCATTCAGGAAGTAAGAAGCCACTGTATGCAATATGTTACCAGCCTCCAAACCTTTTGTTGAGAAGGAATAGCCCAACATTGATAGGCGTTGCCAGTGACTCCGTACGAACGACAGAGAGAGCATAACCCGAGTGAGGTGAATTTAATTAAAACGGTCACCGGCAGATCTTGTGCACTAGTAGGTGAGGACTGAGGGAGAAAGGACTAGGATTTGGAGTTGAGCTAAATCAGAGATAGAGAATGTCTGGTCACCTGGAAGGTTCGATCTAGAAGTAAGGGAATGATACGGGGCGTATGAGACTGGATGTCCATGTGGTTCCAAGCAAAGTTCTAAAGCTGAGCCCAGAAGGCGGGAGCAGTGGAATAATGGTTCTAAAGAGCTGGTATGTCTGTGCTCTGTAGGACCAGGCCTCCCTATTAGGAACCTAAATGCAGAGAGACGACAAAATAAGGTTCAGAGCCCAGCATGAATTGACAAGGGATCAGGAACATATGCCCACACAGAGGTGTGTAGCAGTTTTTAAGATAAGCAATAAGAAAGAGTCATCTTGAATGGCCAGGCATGTAGAAAGGACCTAGGGGACTGGGACTTGAGAAGCCAGGGTTCTTGTGAGTGACACCTGTGTCGCTAATTAAATGTGTGACATTTCACAAAAGGGCCCACTCCTCTGAGCTCAATTTAAATTTCCTTTTCTGGGGCGCCTGGGTGGCTCAGTGGGTTGAAGCCTCTGCCTTCGGCTCAGGTCATGATCTCAGGGTCCTGGGATCGAGCCCCGCATCGGGCTCTCAGCTCAGCGGGGAGCCTGCTCTCTCTCTCTGCCTGCCTCTCTGCCTACTTGTGATCTCTGTCAAATAAATAAAAGTTAAAATAAATAAATAAAATTTCCTTTTCTAATTTTTAAATTTATATAGTTTTTTTGCTTAGTATTTCTATTTGGGTTTTTTAAGTTGATATATTTATTTATATTAATTTGTATTTTTATACCAGCTTTTAAATATTCCATTTTTCCTGGATAAACAAGATCACAAGGTGGGGGGCCAGAGTATGGAATGGAGAAAGCTTATCAGTTCCTGGCATTGACCTGGACAGACATTTAGATGTGCTAGGAAGTGAACTTGCAGACGGTGTTTTCTGTTAACATCTCACTGAAATCCTTCCTGTGTTTTCAAGGACAAGAGATTAATGGGATCCTTTGGAAATGAGCATATCAAGTTGGTTTCGATTTGTCTGCAATGTCTTTGCTATAAAACATGTAAACCCAAGACCTTTCCTGATCCGTGACACAGAATTACGTAGGAAATGACCAGCCTGATTCTCACTGTGGTGGGGCGGGGGTGGGCTGTGTTTGCAGCACTTTGATCCTGATGTGGCACGCGGCAGGTTCCGAGTCCAGCGTGGCCCCGCACGTGCTGAAGACGATCTTGCTGATACTGAAAGGAAAGCCTGGAGAAATGCAGGACAGCCTCAAGGAAAGAAGGCGGTTCTCGCTCGATACTACCAACATGATGCCTGTAGCGGTAAGGGACATCAGGAGTGCGTCTCTGTCCTCGTGTTTCTCTGACCGTGAAAATCCCGGTCTGCCCACAGGCTCCGCCGTCCTTCTGGACACTGTCCTGCTTTCATTCGTTCATTCATTCATTCATCCAACATGCACTTATTGAGTGCCTACTATATGCCGCATCCTGATCAGGAAGCTTACCTTCTGGTAAAAAACACAGACAATGAACAAAAAGGTGTGTCATGTGTCAGACGATATTTAGCTGAGAAGAGACATCAAGTGATGTGGGGAAAGGAAAGTGACAGCGTGGGCTTCGGAAAGTCGGTCAGGGGAGGCTGCTCTGTGGAGGCAACACCCAGTCAGGGAATGAAGCCGTGATCCCTGCTAATATCCAGGCAGGCGATTTCTAGACAGAGAGAAGGACACAAGCTCCATAGTGATGAAACCTTGCCTGGTACATCAGCGACCGCAGAGAAACCAAAAGGAGAGAAGGGAGCAAAGGTGAGGCTCGGAGACGGTGGCAGATGGTGGCAGGGAACCACCACCCACTACACCGCACAGACTTTTATAGGCCTATGAAGGCCTAAGGCCATTTGTGCCCACCATTTTCCATCTCCTGAGGGGTGAAATCTTACTCGCGGGAGTCCGTTCCAGTCTTATGGAGATACGGTGGCGGTGAGATGGGTCGTGCTCCACAGACACCAGGGAGGGTGGTTCTTGGACGTGGCGGACGCCGTCGCGGTGGTCCGTTGGCCACATGACGGTCACTGGCCTGGCCTGCCTCCTCGGCAATATGTCACCGCCTGGGTTGTTCAAGCGCAGGGAGGGCCTGGGTTCCTGGCAGGACCCTTCTCCATGGCCGCAGATGAAGGGGACACTGGGATGTGGTCGTCCTTGGGAACCACCTTGCTTCCCGCTGGTTTGGAGCCAAGGATGCTTGACGCGCTGGGGGAGCTCACAGAGCACCGGGCACAGGTCCTGGCTCAGAATGGACCAGAACGAGTGAATGCCCGTGCGCAGGGGGGTCGCGGGAGGGGCGGTGCTTCCCCCTCCCGCCTCCCCGAGGCCGCGGGTGTGCGGGCAGAACGTGCATCCTCGCCTCCTCCCCCCGCAGGCGTCGCAGGCCCTGTGCGCGCTGCTGCCGGTCGCCTCGTACCGCAAGGCGGTGGCCCAGCTCTTCCCGCAGCTGCTGATGGCGCTCGTGCTCCAGCTCTTCTACAGCGGCGACCTGCGGCTCACGACCCAGGACAGGACCGTGTGAGCCCGCGTCCGTTACTGCCGCCGCGGCGGGGGATGGGCTGCCGCGGCCCCTCGGGCTCAGGCGCTCCTCACCGCGCAGCGTCTGCGCTCCCTGGTTTCCTCCCCCGGGAGGGTCGAAGCCTTCAGAATCCCCAAGTCCCGAGAGGTGCGCGGGCCGCCCCGAGCGTGTGCCCCGCGCGCCCGGAGCGGCGGCGGCGGGTCGCGGTGTCGCCGCGGGAGCGCGCGGTGCCCGGGCGGGGAGAGCCAGAAGCGTCGGCTCCAAAGCCGGACGGGGCTCGCCCGGCCGCTGGCTCTGCGCTCGCAGGGGACAGGAAAGTAACGCGCGTCGACGTGCCTGTGAGCTGGGGAGTCGCTTGCGGCTGGCGCGTGGCGTGTGGCCTTGCACGCGCACAGTCCCGTCCGCACCCGCCAGACCAGCGCTTCCCTCCCCCGACGCACCCCGTCAGCTCGGCCGCGCTCGGGACGCGCGCCCCCACCGCCTGGTACCTGCCCTCGCCGCGGTGCGCTGGGAAGCCCGGCAGAACTGCAGAGCGCGACCCGCTCCGCTAGGGTGTTCGGGGCCTTCCCGGCGCCCGAGCAGACGCGCCCCACGCGGCCCCACGCAGACGGGAACGTGCCTACTGGTGCCGAGCGGCCGCGGCAGAGAGCAGCGGCGCTTTGCGCAGTCTCCCGCCGTTCAACACCCTTCGTGCACGAGCCGCTGCGCGGGTGCCCGGCCCACGACTGTACACGCCGCCCTTGCAGCGCACCCCGAGCCCCGTGCGCCTTGGTCAGGGAAGATGACGGGCGGGGAGAGCTGCCTTCCTTGGGCGCGAGCCCTTTCCCAAAGCCCTTTCCCTGCCCGGGCGCACCGCAAAGGCGGGTCACGCGTACGTGGTTACATGAAGGCCACTGCCAAGTGGTGACTCTCTTCTCCGGGCCTTAGCTACGCCCAGGACGCCCTGCGGGTGCTGCTGACTTGCTCGGGGCTGCAGCAGGTGGACATGGCCCTGAAGAGGAAGAACTGCTGGAGCCGGTTCAGCCAAGCGCTCTTCCACCATCACGGGGTCTACCTCGTCGCCAAGTAAGAAGGAGGCTCCGCCAGGTGCCGGGTCTCTACCCCCTTCTCCAGCTCTCTTCAGCTAAGCCACGTGTGAGCACAGTCCGCATCCACTCCGACCTCCCCCTCCCCGCTAAGGATCTGAATTGCCCTGGTTTCTACTTACTCCCTTATTTTAGGGGCTTATTACTTATTGGTGTAGTTTTCTCTTTCCCGGTTCTCCCACTCGACGATACAGACATCCTATCATCCTCCCCGCAGAGAATAGGTTCCCCTTTCAGCTATGGAGAACTAGAGGAAAATGTGATTTTTCTCTTCCTCTGCTGTTAGCGGATCCCAGCTTCGTGGGCATCAGACAGTCACAGATGTGCTCCCACTTTAAAGGGGTTCAGTAAAAATCTGTTCTCAATGAGACGAACAAATTTGGAAAGTACAACGAAGGAGAACTTTTACTTTTCTTGTAATGGAAAAGGTTGTGGGGTTTTTTCCCCCTAGTTAGCTCCTTACTGAACAGCAGTTTCTGATTACAGGGATCAGATTTTCTGATAAAGAGTCAAGACTTGGGGGCACCTGGGTGGCTCAGTGGGTTAAGCCTCTGCCTTAGCTCAGATCATGATCGTCCTGGGATCGAGCCCCGCATCAGGCTCTCTGCTCCGCGGGGAGCCTGCTTCCCCCTCTCTCTCTGCCTGCCTCTCTGCCTACTTGTGCTCTCTCTCTCTCAGCCAAATATGTAAATAAAATCTTTTACAAAAAGAATCAAGACATGACAAGATAATAGACCATTTAAAGTTGTAACCAACCCAGAAAGTAGAGTCTATATGGTCTCTGGGTCCTTCATGTGTTTCAAGTGGCATTTTATTTACACACAGATTCCAGGAACATATGTGGCCACTAGTTAAATGTCACAATATCCTTAATATCTTTGGATCTTCTTCCTTAAAGTGTGGTCCTCAGACCAGCAGCAACATCATCCCCTAGAAGTTTAAAATAGAAGAATCTCATGGCCCACTCCAATCCCAATCAATCAAAATCTGCACTTTAGCAAGATTCGTGGGTAATGTGTATATTTATTAAAGATCAAGAAGCACTGGTTTAAAATGCCAACCTGGAGTCCTAAAGTAAAACCCGTCACAGCGACTTTCACAGTCCTGCCACATCTGGGCCAGGCCGGCGTGTCAGGACAACTGTGAGCCTGGCCACTGCCCAGAAGGGCTTTTGTGAATCAGGACCCACCACTTCTCCCAAGCAAAACAGGGTAGTCCCAAACTCTCCTCTTCATTACATCACTCAAAGGAAAGACTTGGTCTAAAACCTTGACGATGACCTACTCAGCCTTCCTGGATTGCCAAGATATTTATTTTGCACTGTCTGTTTTCTGTCCTTTCGGTCAGGCAGCCTGTCGTGTTGCAGGACCCTCCGCTGTGGGGTCAGCGGGGGAGAGACGGGAAAGAGGAGTGATGTTAACGAATGAGACACTGCCTGTGATCCAGCTGTCTGTAATTCCCTGGAGCCTGTGTAGAATTCAGGATGGGGTCCAGTTTACCTTGGATTAGGAGATATTAGAAAATATCTTTCTTTTTCATCTGGGAGGTATAAAATATTGGAATAATGCTTCTCTCTTTCCTACCATTAGCTGTGGCTGATGCAGGGAGACTCTCCTCTTCTTTGCTAACTCGGTGCCTTACTCTCCATGACAGAACTCTCAGTGAATACAACTTCCCACAGTTTCCAGAGACCTTGCATTATCTCTACAAGCTCTCGGTGGAAGATCCTAGACGGTCAGAAGACAGTATCATCACAGTAATATTCCTCACTGAAGTAAGTTTCAGTAGATGACTGTGAACAGCCAGGTTCTCATTCCTTATCCAAACTTAAGTCAACCCTCCAATCTTTTTTTTTTAAGATTTTATTTATTTATTTGACAGAGAGAGATCACAAGTAGATAGAGAGGCAGGCAGAGAGAGAGAGAGGGAAGCAGGCTCCCTGCTGAGCAGAGAACCTGATGCGGGACTCGATCCCAGGACCCTGAGATCACGACCTGAGCCGAAGGCAGCAGCTTAACCCACTGAGCCACCCAGGCGCCCAACCCTCCAATCTTTTTATCTCCCTCTCTGAATATTAATTCTTACCCAGAGTTAAGACAATGACAGATAACTTTTGTCATGTCCTAGGAGATGTGGATTTGCACAAACACTAACTGTTTCTGTAGTACCGGTTCACACATCCCCGCGGGCTTGTTAAACTACATCAAAAACTAGTGATGTGCTATATGCTGGCTAATTGAACATAACAAAAAAATTTTTTAATTAAAAATACAGTAGACCAAGGAATATTTAAAGTACACTCAAAGTTTACTTAAAGATAGTAGATAATACCTGAGATCTGAATGATACTTCAGACTATCTAGGGGGAAGAAAAAGAAATGGTCCAAATAACTAACTAAAATGAAAATATAGAATATATTAATATTTATATTAACATTACACCATATATTGTAATGCTATACTAGAACTGAGCAAATTGAGAAAGTCCTTTTGCTTAGAAAAGGCATGTAGAAAGTTCTGTAAGTTGAAATTCTCTGAGTCAACTATTAATTTTTCCATAGACATAATACATAATAAAGTACTAACCAAAGGTGTTATGCCAAATAGCCTCAAAAATTTGACATAATTTCAAGCATCATAGTCAGCAAAACAGGTAATAAACTGTAAAAGACATACCCATACACAACAGTCCCTACTTCTAAAGTTTCCCGAAAGATACATAGTCCGTTTAACTGAACATTGCACTCGAAAATCACCAGTGCTGCCAAACTTGCTTTAATCCATTTGAATCTCTCATTATTTTTACTATGTGACTCATTCTTTTCATCGTATCACCCTTTTCAGTGTGTTCAGACATTAAGTAGACCCAAATAGGACATCCACCATGGCTCCCACAAAATGACATGTTCAAAAGAAATTGACAAAAGCACGAGATTTATATGAGCATTATTAATGTGACCGATCTTGTTTAATGAGCCCTAATGGCCTCTGTCATCAGGAATGTGGTGCTTACTCCTTTTGGAGAGTGACAAACCTGTCTAAGAACCCAGCAATGAGGGGTGGCCTCACCATGATGTCGCTTGGCCTTTAGTTGTTCTGAGCACACGATCTGCATGTTTTACCTTATCTTAGTCTTGTTAGCTGGCAGTATTTAACATACCATTTATTTATATATTATTTCTAATTTTCTACCGACATAAGTAACGAGAGTTTACATCTTCGTGCCTAAGTCTTCTTCCTTGCAGGATTTTAGATTACTTCCTTCTCGTAGATTCCATGAATCTGAAAGAAGAGCTAAGGAGTGTAAACATTCTCAAGGGTAAGGAATTTTATGGCCAGACTGATTTCCAGCAAGCAGGGTCACCCAGCGCTCCCCCCGTGGTTCGCTCACCCCACTGCACTCTTGCCACTCTTTTTTTTTTTTTAAAGATTTATTTATTCGACAGATAGAGATCACAAGTAGGCAGAGAAGCAGGCAGAGAGAGAGAAAGAGAGGAGGAAGCAGGCTCCCGGCCAAGCAGAGAGTCTGATGCGGGGCTCGATCCCGAGACCCTGGGATCATGACCTGAGCTGAAGGCAGAGGCTTTAACCCGCTGAGCCACCCAGGTGCTCCCACTCTTGCCACTCTTGATGAGCTTTCCAAGTTGAGACTAAAGGTGATGTCTTGTGGGGGATTTGATTTGTCCTCAATTTTTTAAATTTTAGAGAGGTTGAACATTTCAAAAATATAACTGTCCATAAATTAAATTTCCATAATCTGCACAACCCGATCTCTTCTGTGCCCTTTTGCTTAGGACAGTCTTAGTGTTTTTCTCAATGAATTCTAGGATTCTCTGTCTCTCACACACACACCCCCACAGAATGTCGTGAAGGATATCAAACGTGTTATGCATTTGATTATAACGCCGATCGAGAATCAATACTCAGTTGGTTGTTTGCCTTTTATTTTTGCTTATGGAATATGATTTCTTTCATAAAAATTAAGCATTAAAAAATCTACTGTGGCCAAAGAGTTGGTAAATACTGTATATCACGTATAATTTGTTCACTTTATATATTTTTATGTAAATTTTTACATGCAATGTTGTTTCCCATGAAGTTTATATGGTGTACCACGAGGTACACCATCGTCTTTCATTAAAACTAAAGTTTTCACTAAATAAGTAACTTCCTATCCCAGCATCATTAATTAATCAATTCACTCCTCACTGGTGCCACTACCTTTATGAATTCCATCCTTAATTCCATAGACACACGACACACCACACCCACATTAGGGTCTGCCCTGGGAGACTCTTCTAGGGTCCATTCATTTTCTCATTGCTGTGCAAGGATCACACTGGAATTAGGGAAGCTTGCAACTAAATTTTAATGTCTTGCAAAGCAACTTTCTATCAGCTCCCTTCAAAATGTCTTTAGTCTTTCCTATGTATTTATCTTTCAAGTCACATGTTAAAATAATTTTGCCAGGTTTAAAAGAAAAAAAAACTTTCACTGAAACTATGATTGCAGTTAAATTAAAGCTATGAGCTTCTTGGGAATATTTGGTATTTTTATAATTTTGCTTCTTTTTTTAATTCAATACTTTGTCATATTCATATAAGTCTTACATATTAATTTTGGAATTATTAAGTGGTTTATATTATTTTAAGTTGTTAGTGCAAATGTGGCCTTTTTTGGTTCTTGAATTTATCTTTATTAAATGTGATTTGGAGTATAGATTTTTGTGTTTGTTTTGTATCTTGAGACAGCCGTCACATAATATTATAGTAGTTTTAGGTGTACAGCACACTGATCCGACAACTCTCTACGTTGCGCCGTGCTCACGAGTGTGGCCGCCATCTGTCACCATGCAACACTCTTACAAGACCCTTGCCTATATTCCCACTGCTGTGCCTTTATCCCCATGACTTACTCATTCCATAACTGGAAGCCTATATCACTCACTCTCCTTTATCCATTTTGCCCAGCCCTCTACCCCTCTTCTTTCTGACAACCATCAGTTTTCTGCATTTAGGAATCTGATTCTGCTTTTTGTCTTGTTTATTCATTTCCTTTTTTTTTTTTAGATTTCACATATGGTTGAAAATATGGTATTTGTCTTTCTCCGTCTGACTTATTTCACTCAGCATTAGACCCTCTAAGTCCATCCATGTTGTTGCAAATGGCAAGATCTCATCTTCTTATGGCTGAGTAATATTCCACTGTTTTTATATATCACATCTTGTTTACCTTTTCATCTCTGCATGGGAACTTGAGCTGCCTCCTTAACTCGGCCCTTGTAAATAATGCTGCTATAAACAGCGGTGCATGGATTGTTGGTGGGAATGCAAGCTGGTGCAGCCACCCTGGAAAATGGTATGGAGGTTCCTCAAAAAGTTGAAACTAGAGTTTCTCTGACTCAGCAATTGCACTACTAAGGATTTACCCTAAAGATGCAAATGTAGTGGTCCCAAGGAGCACCTGCACCCCAATGTTTATAGCAGCAATGTCCACAATAGCCAAACTATGGAAAGAGCCCAGATGTCCATCGACAGATGAGTGAATAAAGAAGATGTGGTACCTCTTGTTCAACATAGTATTAGAAGTCCTAGCAACGGCAATCAGACAACAAAGAGAAATAAAAGGTATCCAAATTGGCAAGGAAGAAGTCAAACTCTCTCTCTTCGCAGATGACATGATTCTTTATATGGAAAACCCCAAAGACTCCACCCCCAAACTACTAGAACTCATACAGCAATTCAGTAACGTGGCAGGATACAAAGTCAATGTACAGAAATCAGTGGCTTTCTTATACACTAACAATGAAAATACAGAAAGGGAAATTAGAGAATCGATTCCATTTACTATAGCACCAAGAACCATAAGATACCTGGGCATAAACCTAACCAAAGAGGTAAAGGACCTGTACTCGAGGAACTACAGAACACTCATGAAAGAAATTGAAGAAGACACAAAAAGATGGAAGACTGTTCCATGCTCTTGGATTGGAAGAATAAACATTGTTAAAATGTCTATACTGCCTAGAGCAATCTATACTTTTAATGCCATTCCGATCAAAATTCCACCGATATTTTTCAAAGAGCTGGAGCAAATAATCCTAAAATTTGTATGGAGTCAGAAGAGACCCCGAATTGCTAAGGAAATGTTGAAAAACAAAAACAAAACTGGCGGCATCACATTACCCGATTTCAAGCTTTACTACAAAGCTGTGATCACCAAGACAGCGTGGTACTGGCATAAAAACAGACACATAGACCAGTGGAACAGAGTGGAGAGCCCAGATATGGACCCTCAACTCTATGGTCAAATAATCTTCGACAAAAAAGGAAAAAATATTCAATGGAAAAAAGACAGTCTCTTCAATAAATGGTGCTGGGAAAACTGGACAGCAATATGTAGAAGAATGAAACTCGACCATTCTCTTACACCGTACACAAAGATAAACTCAAAATGGATAAAAGACCTCAACGTGAGACAGGAATCTATCAGAATCCTAGAGGAGAACATAGGCAGTAACCTCTTCGATATCAGCCACAGCAACTTCTTTCAAGATAAGTCTCCAAAGGCCAAGGAAACAAAAGCAAAAATGAACTTTTGGGACTTCATCAAGATCAAAAGCTTCTGCACAGCAAAGGAAACAGTCAACAAAACAAAGAGGCAACCCACGGAATGGGAGAAGATATTTGTAAATGACAGTACAGACAAAAGGTTGATATCCAGGATCTACAAAGAACTTCTCAAACTCAACACACACAAAACAGATAATCATATCAAAAAATGGGCAGAAGATATGAATAGACACTTCTCCAATGAAGACATACAAATGGCTATCAGACACATGAAAAAATGTTCATCATCACTAGCCATCAGGGAGATTCAAATTAAAACAACATTGAGATACCACCTAACACCAGTTAGAATGGCCAAAATTAGCAAGACAGGAAACAACGTGTGCTGGAGAGGATGTGGAGAAAGGGGAACCCTCTTCCACTGTTGGTGGGAATGCAAGTTAGTGCAGCCACTTTGGAGAACAGTGTGGATATTCCTGAAGAAATTAAAAATAGAGCTTCCCTATGACCCTGCAATTGCACTGCTGGGTATTTACCCCAAAGATACAGATGTAGTGAAAAGAAGGGCCATTTGTACCCCAATGTTTATTGCAGCAATGGCTACGGTTGCCAAACTGTGGAAAGAACCAAGATGCCCTTCAACGGATGAATGGATAAGGAAGATGTGGTCCATATACACAATGGAGTATTATGCCTCCATCAGAAAGGACGAATACCCAAATTTTGTAGCAACATGGACAGGACTGGAAGAAATTATGCTGAGCGAAATAAGTCAAGCAGAGAGAGTCAAGTATCATATGGTCTCACTTATTTGTGGAGCATAACAAATAACATGGAGGACATGGGGAGATGGAGAGGAGAGGGAGTTGAGGGAAACTGGAAGGGGAGATGAACCATGAGAGACTATGGACTCTGAAAAACAACCAGAGGGTTATGAAGGGGTGGCGGGAGGGGGTGGGGTGGGGTGGGAGGTTGAGGAACCAGGTGGTGGGTAATAGGGAGGGCACGTACTGCATGGAGCACTGGGTGTGATGCCAAAACAATGAACACTGTTATGCTGTAAATAAGCAAATAAAAATAAATAAATTAATTTAAAAAAAAAAAAGAAGATGTGGTACATAAGCACAATGGAATACTATGCAGCCATCAACAGAAATGAAATCTTGCCATTTACAAAGACATGGATGGAACTGAAGGGTATTATGCTGAGTGAAATAAGTGAATCAGAGAGAGACTCTTACATGATCTCACTCATATGTGGAATTCAAGAAACAAAACAGAGGATGATAGAGGAAGAGAGGAAAAAACAAAAAAAGACAAAATCAGAGAGGGTGACAAACCATAAGACTCTTAATCTCAGGAGACGAACCGAGGGTTACTGGAAGGGGGGGGAAAGGAGATGGGGAACAGGGTGATGGGCGTTAAGGAGGACATGTGATGTCATGAGCATTGGGTGTTATATAAGACTAATGAATCCAGTGAAACTAATAATACATTGTGTGTTAAATAATTGAGTTTAAATTTAAAAATTTTAATTCGTGTTTTTGTTTTCTTTGGGTAAATGCCCAGTAGTGGAATTACTGGGTCATAGGATATTTTTATTTTTAATTTTTTGAGGAACCTCCATACTGTTTTCACAGATATGGCTTTTTCATTCAGTTTTCAAGCTCATTATTGCTGGATGTTCAGGAAAATTAGTTAAACTGTATTATCTTAAATTCAGCTACTTTATTGTATATAATAATATTTTGGTTAATTCTCTTGGATTCTCTAGGTATATGATCCTGATGTGCGAAAAATAAAAATAACATATTGTTATCTCTGGTCAGATTATTTTTATGAATCATGTGTTTTTGCCTTGGCCTTTAAAATTCCATTTTGTGAATAATCTGATCTTTCCTTTGCCTGTTTACCTACTATGATCTTAGTATTTTCCCCAGTGAATTGTATGATTCTCTGTCTATCTCTCCCTCAAATACACACACACACACACATTTGCAAAGGATATCAAGTAACATGTAAACATGTACTTTGACTATACACATCCTTAGTGAAATATATCCTAAGGACAAAAAAATCTATAAAAAAATTAACTTTTACTTAGGAGTTTTATGAATATTGTAAGGTGATGATATAATTTTAAGACTATGGTATGCATTCATATAGCAGAAAGCAAATAAGCAAATAAACATACTAACACTATTGGCACAAAGTTTTTCCAGGTAAGAAAAAGATGAGGCAAACATAAAACCATTAAAAGTTAACATAAACTCTGTTATGTTAGATTTGAATTGAATATATCAACATTGTCAAAATAAACCCATGACTTTATTTTATTTTATTTTTTAAGATTTTATTTATTTATTTGACAGAGAGAGAGAGAGATCACAAGTAGGCAGAGAGGCAGGCAGAGAGAGAGGAGGAAGCAGGCTCCCTGCGGAGCAGAGAGCCCGATGCGGGGCTCGATCCCAGGACCCCGAGATCATGACCTGAGCCGAAGGCAGTGGCTTAATCCACTGAGCCACCCAGGCGCCCCACCCATGACTTTAAAAAAAAAAAAATAACTCTTAGTTTCAAGTAAAGGCCGAGAAGACATGATATTCCAATAACGATGTGTACATTCTAGTACACATTTCTAATGGTTGCCAAATATCATTACTCACTAAAAGGAACCTTGTCTCCTTGAAGAAATGGTGGCAAGAAAAATATAAGATAAGCCTGGTACATCTAGTTTTCTACAAGCAAAGAAGTGTTCAAAGATAGATACATCATGTCAAAAGGACACAAAAGTCAACTTGAAAGGGCTCCTGCTGGCCAAATTTAGTATCAAAAGGAGTAACTGCAAATAATTTTAATATGTTGGGAAAAAAATTTAAATGCTTGAGTCCTTGGTGGGACTCAAACGTGGAATGCTAGAAGAGAGAGACAGAGAGACGGATGCCAGCCAGTAAATGTAGAAGGAACACTAGACGTGGAAAATTACCACTTTGCAAGTCCCAGTGTGATAACTAAATAAAGAAAAAAAGTACCAACGAATTTGAAAACTTTTAAGTGAAAGATTGTTGGAGAATATTCACATAGTACCAAATTATCACCCGCAGATTAGTTACTAGTTGCAAATAGAAAATATGCCTTTATGTTTTGGTGTGTGATCACTCAGAAAGAGCTAACTTGATAACATTTGGAAATAACACATCAATAACCATCAGTCTTCCATTGTTCCTAATCAATTTCAATTACCGAATTTTCTTTGCCTCATGACTGGGACAAAACCTGTAATATAGAAAAGCTGCCCATTGACACAGAGTATCCGATATCCTGTGAAGGTTTTAATCTATTTCACACCCTTTTTCTCACTTCTCATTTTATGTTTACTTACTATATTGGTCACATTGGTTTATTTGAATGCTTTTTTTTTTCTAGCACAGGCATTAGATTGACTAATTCCACTGTTTTTCTGTTTCCCAGTTCCATAACCTCTGCTTCTACCTTCATTACTTTCTTACACTAATTTTCTGTAGCTCAATCTCATTTCTTGTGATATTTCATTCTCACAATTTCAGGAAATAAATAATTCATTCATTTTTAACATTTTATTAAAGATTTTATTTATTTATTTGACAGACAGAGATCACAAGTAGACAGAGAGGCAGGCAGAGAGAGAGAGAGAGAGAGAGAGGAGGAAGCAGGCTCCCCGCTGAGCAGAGAGCCCGATGTGGGGCTTGATCCCAGTACCCTGGGATCATGACCTATGCCGAAAGCAGAGGTTTTAACCCACTGAGCCACACAGGTGCCCCCATTTTTAACATTTTTTTAAGCAAAATGAACTTAGGACTTTCCTTCCAACCACAGGGAAACATTTTATTTTTGTTGTTTTATTGTTTTTGCAATAATCTTTGTTATATGTTTGATTTCCTCTCTGGTTTATAATTTTGATCCACAAAATAGAGGAGAGTTCTCTTAAATTTTCAAGTGCTTTAGGCTTTTTTTTTCCACTTAAACTTTCTTCTTGGGTTCCTCTTTTATTATAGACACAATGATTTTTTTTAAGGTGCTTTTTAAATTATTTACTTTAGGGAAGTTATTGATTTTTTGGATCTGATAATTAATTTTTGTGAAAGTTGTTTGGAAATTGAGAAGAATATATGATCTGCCCTTCCCTCTCAGTGTTGGCTCTCTTGTTCTCTATTATTCTGTGTACTTGACCGGTCTTAATAATATTTTAAATTCCTGACATTTTTTTCCTAAACTGTCATTTGTGTTTCTAAGATATTTAAAAATATGTATATTTTGGCTGCTAGTTACTAGATGCATAAAACCTCATGGTAATCATATCTTCGTTTTGGGTATTAGCTGTTTAAGACTAAAACTCCTCCGCATCCTGAGTCTCCTGTCCTACCTGTCCACCAGTCTCACTACCCTCCAATCTTCTCATCCCTTCCCATCCTATAACTCTGGCCTTCCTTCTAGTGTTCACACACACCCTGCTCATCTACCACAGGGCCTTTGCACATGGCTTACTCCTTGGGGAGATCTTCTCTAAACAATTTATCTAAATAATGCCAACTCTGCTTTCAAGTCCAAATCTAAATATCTTTTCATTCTAACTCAGTCTACAACTTCACAGTCTAAATTCGGTTCTGCTTTAGATGTTTTCGTGGTACCTTATAGCTTTTCTTCCTAGTACTGATCGCAATTAGCAACTCTGTTTTCATCAGAATAGTGTAGTATAAAAATACTGTCCAGTATCAGTCTCTCTTGCTAGTCTATAAGCCCCACAAGGTCATGGATGGAGACTGTTTTGCTCACTACTGTGTTCCCACTTACTAGCATAATGTCTGGCCCACAGTAGGCACGGTCTCCTAGTACATATAAACATTCACTGTCAAGGAACTCATCCACCTAACTATAATGTGGGACAGGGAAGTAATTTAAATTGAGTCACTAAGTTGCCAGCAATGGAGAGAAAAAAATTTAATGCATATATTTAACTCCTAACAACGTGGGAGTTGGGATGCTGAACCCCATACCATCCAAAATCCACATACAACTTTTGACTCCCCCAAAACCTAACTACTAATAACATAAACGGTCAATCAACACATATTCTGTGTGTTGTATGTATTACATACCATATTCTTACAAGAAAGGAAGCTAGAGAAAAGACAATGTTGTTTTAAAAAATCATGAAGAGGAGGAATGCATTCACAACATTATGCTGTAAGAAATCCGTATCTAAGGGGACCCACACAGTTCAAACCTGTGTTGTTCAAGGGTCAACTGTAGATACGTACAAAAGTATAAATGCATGTGTTTCCTATTAGGACTGCTGCCTTCTGCTTCCAGAGAACACAGAAACGTGTGGGGCTATGTGTAAGTAACTGGAGTTTTAGGGAAACTTGTGCTTCAGTTTTACTGAGAATGTTCCATTTTTATCTCTGACGCAGAAAACATGAATTAGCCTTCACTCCGCTTATGAACGTACCGACTGTTTTCTTTCAGCTCCTGAATCATTTCTTCAAGGACCCATTCCCAGAAGAATTTCTGGTTCTCTTCAGAAACTGGGTCAATGACGCCAATCCTGTGGTTAGCAAGCTGAGCCTTCAGAAAATCGCCAGCATGGCGCCAGTTATCAACGAGGCACGTGAGTGTGTGGTCTGTGAACCGCCGTCGCAGTCTAGGGCTTCCCACTGCTCAGGACCCTTCCTGATCCAACACGGCTATGTCTCCGTTTCTGGACACTAACACAATTCCAAAGCCTGGGTTGAATGGGAGCAGTGTGGTAAGTACTCAGGAGCTTAATCACCCTGTTTCTGTTTTTCCTGGAAAATCATTCCTGGCCCTTGGAATGGACCAACATTGTCCAACGCAAGCTCTCGGAGTCTAAGCCACACACAGGGAAGTTCATTTCCCCTCCAACCTACACACCTGCCCCCACACTGACTCCGATCCTAGAGCGCTCGCTCGAGCTGCTTCGGCTCAGCACACTCCTCCTCCCGTACACATTCACTTTTGTCTGCCTCTTCAGCTCAGGTCGAATTCTGCTGAATATTCGCACCTGGCAGGTGCATCCCTCGCAGAGCCACGTCCAGCGTGAGCCCTTGTTCCCACAGTACTTCACACCAGCAGTTCTCTGTCTACGCTGCTTGAACCCGCACGATCAGCCCCTCCCAGAAACTGGCATAAATATACATGGTCGGGCGCGCCCCAGAGCTGCGGACTCTGAAGTCGTGGAGGTGGGGCCCGCCAGGCTGTGCCTCTGAAAGTCCTCCAGGCGGTCGTAATAACTTAAACTTGAGAGCCACGGTCTTACACGCTTTCCTACTGAGTCGCGTGAATACTTCTTGCCTTCCTGGAAGATCAAACCTAACAAACCATGTTTTGTGATGCTCTTATAAATTCTTGTTTTCAAGTTTTTCTTTAAATGCCAGTGAGCAAACCGTGTCACCAGCTTCAGGTGCGCAGCGGAGAGACTCAACACTCACAGGCAACACCCAGGTGCTGCTGTAGCACAAGGGCCTCCTCGAGCCTCACCACCTGTTTGACCCAGCCCAAAGCACCTTGCCTAATGGGGTTATGCTGATTCTGTAAATCACTGTTGGTTTAATAAGTTTAATAATAAACCCTCGTTTACCTGTTCAGCATTTGTCTCTGAAAGCTCAAAGGCTGTCCGTTGGGCACCCATTTTGCATTTAGAATGACATGAGCCATGATCCGTTCTCTGCTTTCGCTAAGTCACAGAAGTCAGTGACATTCTTTTAGTAGCAGAGTTATTTATTATCTTCTCTAGCACTCTTCCCAATGTTTTTAATGACTGCAAGGAAGATTCTGGGTCAAGGTTGTCTAGGAGAGTAAGAGAGAAACAGTGGAGAGTGAGCTGGGCTGAGGTCATGTCCTATCTCTTGGTAAAGACAGCTTTTCGGCCAAACACAAGGCCTCTGGCTATTATTTTGGCAAATCGTATTTATTTCTTTTGCATCTTCTCTTTCCGGTCTTTGTTTCTCTCCCTTGGTATCTTCGTTTTGCCTTTTTCCTTGCTTTCTGTTCTGTGGTCTCTGATCAGCCATCGAGTCTCATGACCTGGTTCAGCAGCTCAGGGGTTCTCGTGCCCACACGAGTCACCAGCGCCTAGTTTAGAGGTCGCCCTGCTCATGCTGTGCTGCTGAATGCTTCACCGCCAGCTCTGGAAACAACACCTGTTGCTCTGCGGTACTCTCACCGCGGCTATTTCGCGCTATCAAAGGGACATCATTGAACACAGAACTGGGGAGAGAGGTCTGGTAGTGCGTCATTATTTAATATTCCCACCAGATAGGTATTAATGTCTGTGAGTAGCCTCAAGGACATGTAAGAGTCCAGAGAAGCAAAAGAAATAGGAAGTCATGGGTTTTGAGTATTTATTACCTTGGCTTTATTTCTTCCTAGTTTTCCAAAACTTATTTTTTAATAGTGACTTTTTTTTCCATTTTATTTATTTTTTCAGCGTAACAGTATTCATTGTTTTTGCACAACACCCATAATAGTGACTTTTTAATTGTGACTTCAGTGTAGTTAACAAGTAGTGTTCCACTCGTATCTGGCGGCCCGCGCGCTGACTCAGCAATTCTGGACATTACACAGTGTTCATCCTAAGCGACTCTTAATCCCCTTCCCCGGTGTCACTCCCCACCACCTCCCTCCCCTCTGGCAACTATCGGTTCTTTCTCTAGAGCTGAGAGTCTGTTTGAACAATCAGCTCACAGAAGTTCTGACAACTTGACAACTGCGTCTTGGGAGGCCAGCCCAGCGCGCGAGTGCAGGGGCCCAGACCCAGACGCGTGAGTGCTGAATGCTACGTCATGTCTCCTTCTAGTTCCAAAATCCAACCATTTCCTCTCTTATACACAGATAGAAAATGTCTGCAGCTTGTTAGTGTCCATCTTGGATGCCTTCCTTTCAAAAGACAAAACTGTTATAATTCGGGCCTTAATCACCCTTCGAAAACTTCTAGTCAGACTGGACAAGGTGACCTACTCCTCTCTGTGCACGAGAATTGCTTCCAGCTACTGTCCTCTGATGGATCACGTGAGTCACACAGTTAGATACGTGAAATCATTAAGTTTTATAGTTAAGCGGAAGCCCCAGCTGAGGCAATGCTATTACATTTCAGAATAAATCAACAGAAGATAGTCATTTTGTGCAGAACTACCATTTCTTCTCCAGAGATGACAATATTAGTCAAATAAGTACTGTCTATGTATATAGTTATATACCTATGTACGTATATATAACTACACTATGAGAACCTGGAAAATTTGTCCATAAGAAAGGAGAATCAAAGAGCATCCTCCGTCTTTGGAGGAAAGAGGAAATGTATATAGCTGAGGGGCTATATCTCGGCTAAGCCTAGCTCTGGCCTGCTTGGGTTCAAATCCCTCATCCGGCCCCTCCCAGCTGGGAAATCTTAAGCAGGTTATTCAGTTCCTTATGCCCTGGTCTCCCACCTGTAAAACAGAGAGAGTAGCAGGTGCATTATGGGCATGAGAGAGGACATGTTAATGCCCCCAGTGTGTTTGTTCTTATCATATAAAACACTGAAGGGTATTTCATCAGCTTGCCTGGGTGGCTCAGTGCGTTAAGCATCTGCCTTCAGCTCAGGTCATGATCCCGGGGTTTTGTTACCCAGTCTCATTTCAGGCTCCTTGCTCAGCAGGGAGCCTGCTTCTCCTCTGCCTGCCTCTCGCCCTGCTTGTGCTCACTCTCTCTCTCTGATAAATAAATAAAATCTTTAAAAAAATAAATAAAAGGTCTTTCATCAAGAAGTTAGGCATTTTGAAAACTCTTGTTATGTATGGTAAAGTATTCCAGAAAAGTTGGATGACAGTAACATATTTTAATAAGCAAAGACACTTTGGTATGCCATAGGGAATATTTATTTTTAAAGACTTCTGTAATGAGTCATTTGTGAATTGGAGAATTATTTCATAGAAAATTATTTTCCAAAAATTTCTAAGCTCTTAATTATTCAGATTCCATTGAAGAAAGCATAGTATTATTAAGCTATAGAAAGAAGTCATTTAATGACAAGAATTATTTTCAAAATAACATAATGATAATAATAATGGCTGGGTTTATTGAGCATTTACTAAGTACCAGTCACTATTCTAAGGGTTCTACATGTACTAACTCATATAATTCTCTAAACAACTATTACTATTATCCAGTGTACATACAAGGAAAATGAAGCAAAGAGAAGCGAATATTTGGCCAAATTCAGACAGTTAAATAAATAGTTGGAATGTCCATGTAAAAAAATATTTCAAAATTAAATCACTTGGAGGGAAAATAAAACTAAACTAAACTAAATAAATAAGCAATCATACCACACCAAATGAAAAGAAGCAAAATCAGAGAGAAGAGAAAATTACTAAATATCACTTTAAGTTAAGTCATTCCTTGGAGGTTGACTGTTTGAAAAATATTAGGATATCAATGAAACTATGCTACTGTGTTTCTCCATATTTAAAGAAAAACAATGATAGGCATGCAGCCCCCAGGCTCCCATGGCCACTTCCCCCAGGCACAACACAAGGCCTTGCCTCCCTAGGGCAGCAGCTCCGCACAGAACCTGAACTCCAAGGTCCACACCAAAGCTGATGGTGAGAACATTCTAGAAGGCCCCAGCCCATGTTCCCGGAGGGAGAGATGACAGAGTTGGTGAACACTTGTCAAGACCACAATTATTTAGCGACCTGCATAAACAAAAATGACAACTTTGCTAATTTGAGAATTTACCCACATGGACTGGTGTTGTTGGATCTTCAGAATTATCACAAGTCTTTTGAACAAAATAGAAGAAAGAATGAAAGAATTAAGTCAGGACAGTACTGGGCAGGTGAAGCGATGACCACCCATAGTTCGGGGAAGGGCCACTGACAGATACCCGCCCACCGCCGATGGTCGTCGGTTGAGGAAGACATGGATAGAGGGGTATATGAGGAGATTCACTTCATCAAAACATTAAAATTCTACAACAGACGCAGTTCGGGAATATTCTCTTCCTTAGTGGGGCTATTACTCTGGCAGAGAGTGGTTTGGGTATCCCCAGGCCATCATGTGCAGTGGGAAAGATGAAAGTGGCAAAGACCCCCTGATTCTGGGGCCAGAGATGGGGCATATTACTTGAAATAGTCAAACTGGAACCAAAGACAGTCACTGTGGCAAGAGATTGGCCAAATGGACGGACGTAAGAAACACATGTCAGAAACATGTCTTACTAAACATGTGTCTTACACGATCTTAGAGGATGCTGCTCTCAGGTTCTAGGAGAAGACTACACCAGCGCTGAAGAGGTAAACCCAAGAAGGGAGAGAGTTTGACTACAGGATTAATGATGGGACAGCTGATCCAATCCCCGTATCTCCAGAAGAAGAGTCCACATGGGAGTTTCTCAGACTGATTCTCGACCTCTCAGTAAAAGTACTGAAACAGGATGGGAAATATTTCACACAGGGTCACTGTGTCAGTTTGAGGGAAGCCCTGTCACTCTGTGAAGAACAGCATGGGCACCTGTATTGTCCTGTGGAATTCTCGAAGGAGTTCCTCTGTGTCCCTTCATACTTGGACTTGTGGGTCTTTTACAGTTTGGAAGAAAGCCAAACCTTGAAGACCAGTACCCCCTAACTGCCTGACTCACTCTGACATATTTGCAGATAGGCTTCCTGACCTTCACAGGCCATACTCTAGATCAGTATGAGTCAGGCAATTGATTGTGAATTCCTTCAATTTTCTTTTTTATTATTATTATTTTTATTTTTTTAAAAAGCAAGTAGAAAATGTATATGTTGATGACCTAGGGGGTTTGTGATTTTGTTTCGGGTTTTTTTTTTTTTTTTTGAAAGTCATCTGAAGAATGATTAGACAGCACAGGGAAGGCTGCTAAATGTACTGAGCCCCAAAATGTGATTTTTGTTATTTTTTTAAAAGATTTTATTTATTTACTTGCCAGAGAGAGAGAGCGAGTGAGCATAGGCAGGCAGAGTGGCAGCAGAGGCAGAGGGGGAGGCAGGCTCCCGACCGAGCAAGGAGCTGGATGCGGGACTCGATCCCAGGACGCTAGGATTATGACCTGAGCCGAAGGCAGCCACTTAACCAACTGAGCCACCCAGGCGTCCCAATTTTTGTTATTTTTTTGTAGGAGGGGTTGCTTTTTGATTTTTGCTTTGGTAGACTTCAAATTTGGTTGTTTGGAGGAATGAACATCAATGTTCTTGATGCTGTTACCCAAAAAACTGACCTTTTATTGACAAATATTAAAATCTGGTGCTTATAAGAAAGAGTTAAGAAAAAAATGAATAGCAATGATTTGATTAAAATACAAGTGGAGAGGGGCACCTGGGTGGCTCAGTGGGTTAAAGCCTCTGCCTTCGGCTCAGGTCATGATCTCAGGGTCCTGGGATCGAGCCCCGCATTGGGCTCTCTGCTCCGCAGGGAGCCTGCTTCCTCCTCTCTCTCTGCCTGCCTCTCTGCCTGCTTGTGATTTCTCTCTGTCAAATAAATAAAAAAAAAAAAATTAAAAAAAAAATACAAGTGGAGAGCCCAGATATGGACCCTCAACTCTATGGTCAAATAATCTTCAACAAAACAGGAAAAAATATACAATGGAAAAAAGACAGTCTCTTCAATAAATGGTGCTGGGAAAACTGGACAGCGATATGTAGAAGAATGAAACTCGACCATTCTCTTACACCGTACACAAAGATAAACTCGAAATGGATAAAAGACCTCAACTTGAGACAGGAATCCATCAGAATCCTAGAGGAAAACATAGGCAGTAACCTCTTTGATATCAGCCACAGCAAATTCTTTCAAGATATGTTTCTGAAGACAAAGGAAACAAAAGCGAAAATGAACTTTTGGGACTTCATCAAGATCAAAAGCTCTGCACAGCAAAGTCAACAAAACAAAAAGGCAACCCACGGAATGGGAGAAGATATTTGCAAATGACAGTACAGACAAAAGGTTGATATCCAGGATCTATAAAGAACTTCTCAAACTCAATACACACAAAACAGATAATCATATCAAAAAATGGGCAGAAGACATGAACAGACACTTCTCCAACGAAGACATACAAATGGCTATCAGACACATGAAAAAATGTTCATCATCACTAGCCATCAGGGAGATTCAAATTAAAACCACATTGAGATACCACCTGACACCAGTTAGAATGGCCAAAATTAGCAAGACAGGAAACAACGTGTGTTGGAGAGGATGTGGAGAAAGGGGAACCCTCTTACACTGTTGGTGGGAATGTAAGTTGGTGCAACCACTTTGGAGAACAGTGTGGAGATTCCTCAAGAAATTAAGAATAGAGCTTCCCTATGACTGCAATTGCACTGCTGGGTAGTTAGCCCAAAGATACAGATGTAGTGAAAAGAAGGGCCATCTGTACCCCGATGTTTATTGCAGCAATGGCTATGGTCGCCAAACTGTGGAAAGAACCAAGATGCCCTTCAACGGATGAATGGATAAGGAAGATGTGGTCCATATACACAATGGAGTATTATGCCTCCATCAGAAAGGATGAATACCCAACTTTTGTAGCAACATGGACGGGACTGGAAGAAATTATGCTGAGTGAAATAAGTCAAGCAGAGAGAGTCAAATATCATATGGTCTCATTTATTTGTGGAGCATAACAAAGAACATGGAGGACATGGGGAGATGGAGAGGAAAGGGAGTTGAGGGAAACTGGAAGGGGAGATGGACCATGAGAGACTATGGACTCTGAAAAACAACCAGAGGGTTTTGAAGGGGCGGGGGGGTGGGAGGTTGAGGAACCAGGTGGTGGGTACTAGGGAGGGCACATACTGCATGGAGCACTGGGTGTGATGCCAAAACAATGAACACTGTTATGCTGTAAATAAACAAATAAAAAAAAATACAAATGAGAAAAGAATTAAAAAGAAAAGAAAAAAATAACTTGCTCAAGCTGACTCATCTTTGGGGGACAAAACTGGGATTTTGGCAGGTGTGGGGCACTTCAAAGCTCTTTCCACTGGTCTAGATAGGCTTTCAGTGGTTAACGCATGTCTTCCTGTAGACCAAGGGTATGAACAGGTAACCCTCGGACGAATGCACCTTGCGGTGTTTTAAGTTTGACTCTCAAACAGTGTTAAGTCTGATATTTTTAAACTGGGAGACTTCTCGCAGAAATCTGAATTGTTCATGAAGCTTCAGAAGATTTGAGAACACTGGAGCCCACCAGCCCCCTTGGCAACAGTCTGCAGGAGCCAGATGCCCTCTCTGAGAGAGCCCCAGAGCTTGCTTTGTCTCAGCCTCCATCTCTCCCTGCTTTCCTTCAATGCCATCTGCTTTGCTCATTTACATCAGCTTTCCTGCCCTTAGGACATGATTCGATGACCGTTGCTTTAGGTTTTTGTTTTGATCCACATTTATTAACTCAGGGAAGGAACACAAGAAGGAATGTTAGCCATTTGTCTTTTGTTGGGAATATATCTGATATGTTCCTGAGAAGAGAAAGTTAAAAAAAAATGAAATCATGAACATTTCTAAAAACTGGAAAGTGATATTATATTTTTTAAAAAATTAACCTCTTCTCTAACTTGCAGTTTTTCTTTTCCAGCTTTTTATAATCCCATAACCTTCCTACCTGGCATAAGCAAGCCCTTAGAAACCTGGTTCTATGCCAGTGTGCAGAGATCTCCCTTTGGTATTCCTTGGCAATCTGCAAAGGTCTACAGCATTTGAATACACCATGTTACTTTACTTTAAGTATGTTTATAGAAATTATTTCCAGGTTATACAGATTATTCCAGTTTATCTTTTTAGGACATTATTAAATACTGTCTTCCTGAATTTAAGAAACACTTTTCACAGGGAATTTTTCTAATGTATTTTGAATTTTGGTAAGCAAATCTTTATTTTACAATCAAAAAGAGCTGACTACTTAGACCCTGGTGAATCTTTTCTAAAAATAAGCGATAGGAATGCCTGGGTGGCTCAGTCAGTTAAGCGTCTGCCTTCGGCTCAGGTCATGATCCCGGGGTCCTGGGACCAAGTGCCGCATTGGGTTCCTTTCTTAGCAGGGAACCTGATTCTCCCTTTCCCCCTCCTCCACTTGTGCTCTCTCTCTGACAAATAAATAAATGACCTTGAAAAAAACTTAAGGGGTGCCTGGGTGGCTCAGTGGGTTAAAGCCTCTGCCTTCGGCTCAGGTCATGATCCCAAGGTCATGGGATCGAGCCCCGCATTGGGCTCTCTGCTCAGCAGGGAGCCTGCTTCCCCCCTCTCTCTGCCTGCCTCTCTGCCTACTTGTGATCTCTGTCTGTCAAATAAATAAATAAAATCTTCAAAAAAATTTTTTTAATGATAATTATGCATGTATGAACACATATGGTATATATATACATATAGTATACATACATGTAAATATATTTAAACATATACATGTTTATATATAATATATACATTTATATTTAATATATATTATATTTGTACATAAATAAATGTATATATTATACATAATGTATATAAATAAATATAGATAAATATATATATGGGAGATATATATCTCCCACTGCTCACAGAAAAGAACCCTAGCGATATCCTCAAATGGGGCCTTTCTCCGTGTGCATATTCTAGAGCACTGGGGGCATCCGGAGTATGGCCATTCAGCACTTCGGCGAACTACTCAGGGACATGAGTGAGTACACATGGATGCTGAATGATGTGATTCTTGGAGGCCTGGTGCCTCTGATCCTGTTTTTGGAAGACACAGAAATTAGAGTCGTTCAAGTAAGTCCTGCAATCTTGTTTTTCTTAGCTTTGCAGAGAACCGCAGTGTTTTAGGTAAACGCAGATGAGCAAACCCTCAGCGACCCTTTTCTACTCCGCAGGCATGTAAGTATACGTTAGCGATCTGCGTCTCAGAATTAAACTGGCCAACGTGGCATTTGCTCAAGGACGAGTTTTACAGTTTCGAGGTGGTGGTGCTCAGCATCTGCAGCAATCTCGTAAGTGGCCGTGAGAGCTACAGAGTTACCAAGTTGGCTTCAAAGGCGACCCCGAGTGACGAAAGGCTTGGGAGTCATGTAATAACCTGAGTAACATCAATAAACAAGAGAGTGAAGAGATTCCTACCCCTAGTTTTAAATCAGCCCTGACTGGATATAAGCAACCAAGCTCTTTTTTCTGGAAGCCTCTCCAGAGGGAGCAAATGTGCTTTTTCCAATGACTGAGTATTTTTTTCTTCATTTTATTCTCAGGTTACATCTCATGAGAACTACATTACGTATTTGATATCTGATACCTTAGGATTCCTGAGAAGCTCCCGAGTATATCTGAGGAGAGCGTCGGTTATTTTAATAGGTAAAGAAAATTCAATTTTCATTATGTAATTTTCCTTATAAGGTACAGAATAGGGTAACAGCTGGAAGAGTTTCTTAAAAATATATAAATTTTCTTTGTTTATGATGGACAAAACTGCCATGGTGACATCTATGAATCGAAGTTAATGCCCGTGATGAGAATAGAGTTCTACTTTCTAATGCAGTGAGTATTTCTGTGTGATTAAATTCTCACACAAAGTGTACCCAACAGGATGAATTTCAAATTTAGGATGGTGGCAAACCATTGCTAACTATTCCCCCTCACTGCTTAACAATCACTACCCAAAGAATAAGAATAATATAAAAAAATACAAATACCATCTTTAATAAAACATAGACATCTCTAACCACAAACTACAACAAATGAGGAAATGCTACCAAATCCAGCAGTTTTTTTTTTTTTAATGTTGTTGGGGGAGGGGATATGAAGGAAGATTCCAACAGAAGATACCTAAAGTTTCTGATCTTGGACAAACCTGACCAAAAAGTGTTTTTTTCCCCATTAAATTATCACTATAAAGATCAAAATTAGCAAACATTTACTTGGAATGACAGAAAGCGAGCTCCCAGTTTGACAGTGAGATCTTTCCTCAGCCCTATTTGGCATCACGGAATAGCAGGGCCACCAAGGACTGAGGAAACACAGTCGTGTTGTACTGGTAGAGAAGAGCCTGTCAGTCAGTCAGGGTAGAAGACAAACTGAACTGTGGTCATCACTAGAGCTCCTGATATTTGTTGATCTCAGAGGAGTCAGTGAATACAACATACAGAAAACTCTGCGTCATCAGAGCTTTATTTCAAACCAGAAAGAATTCCTGCTATCCTGAATTCTACCTTGGAACTTTCCACAAACACTGTATTATATATTCTGTATATAGTCTGTATATAATATTGCAAGATCCAAAAATAAGTAATTAAAAAAAGCACTATCTTTCTACAGAGGTATTTCCAGGGTGAAAATAGAGGAAAAAAGAAAAACAAAGTTTAGAAAATGTTTCTACAGACCAGATAAAAATGAGGATATGTATTTCTGTGAATCCAAAACTTTTTTATATAAAGATCTAAGGTATAGATACAAACACACAGGAATTAAAGGATGGGAAAATGGGAGCTCAGGAAAAATAAGTTTTCAAAGTATGGGGGGAAGCATAAGAAAAAATATATAGCCATTATTAAAAAATGCACTACAACCAGCAGAAGAGAAAATACATATTGTTGATAACACAGTAAAAGACAAGGGGTACAGGGCTGAAAAATGCTAGCGAAAGGAAAGAAAACCAGCAAGAAATAGTTTGAAAAACTAAGGGACAATGAGAGATATGGAAGATAAATAAAAGACATCACTCATCCTGAGGTAATTAAAATCAAAACCACAATGAGATCAACCTCATATCCATCAGAATGGCTAAAATTAATGACTCAAGGAAACAATAGGGTGTGGAGAAAGGGGAACACTTTTGCACAGGTGGTGGGAATGCAACCTGGTGTAGCTACTCTGAAAAACAATACAGAGGTTCCTCAAAAAGTGAAAAACAGAACTACCCTATGGCCCAGCAATTGCACTACTAGGTATTTGTCCAAAGGATACACAAATGCTGATTTGAAGGGGCATGTGCACCCCAATGTTTATAGCAGCACTATCAACAACAGTCGAATTATGGAAAGAGCCCAAATGTCCACCCATTGGTGAATGGATAAAAAAGATGTGATACCACACACACACACAATGGATATTAGTGATTAAAAAGAATGATATCTTGCCATTTGTAACAATGTGGATAGAACTAAACAAAATAAGTCAGTCAGAGAAAGACATATCATATGATTATGATTTTTGTATTAAAATAAAATTCCACCCATAGGTGGAATTAAAGAAACAAAACAGGTGAATATAGGGGAAGAGAAGGAAAAGTAAAATAGATAAAAACAGGAAAGAATGTCCAATGGAAAAAAGACAGCCTCTTCAATAAATGGTGCTGGGAAAATTGGACAGCCACATGCAGAAAAATGAAATTGGACCACTTACTTACACCACACACGAAAATAGACTCCAAATGGATGAAGGACCTCAATGTGAGAAAGGAATCCATCAAAATCCTTGAGGAGAACGCAGGCAGCAACCTCTTCGACCTCAGCCGCAGCAACATCTTCCTAGGAACAACGGCAAAGGCAAGGGAAGCAAGGGCGAAAATGAACTATTGGGATTTCATCAAGATCAAAAGCTTTTGCACAGCAAAGGAAACAGTTAACAAAACCAAAAGACAGCTGACAGAATGGGAGAAGATATTTGCAAACGACATATCAGATAAAGGGCTAGTATCCAAAATCTATAAGGAACTTAGCAAACTCAACACCCAAAGAACAAACAATCCAATCAAGAAATGGGAAGAGGACATGAACAGACATTTCTGCAAAGAAGACATCCAGATGGCCAACAGACACATGAAAAAGTGCTCCACTTCACTCGGCATCAGGGAAATACAAATCAAAACCACAATGAGATATCACCTCACACCAGTCAGAATGGCTAAAATTAACAAGTCAGGAAATGACAGATGCTGGAGAGGATGTGGAGAAAGGGGAACCCTCCTCCACTGTTGGTGGGAATGCAAGCTGGTCCAACCACTCTGGAAAACAGCATGGAGGTTCCTCAAAATGTTGAAAATAGAACTACCCTATGACCCAGCAATTGCACTACTGGGTATTTACCCTAAAGATACAAACATAGTGATCCGAAGGGGCACGTGTACCCGAATGTTTATAGCAGCAATGTCTACAATAGCCAGACTATGGAAAGAACCTAGATGTCCATCAACAGATGAATGGATCAAGAAGATGTGGTATATATACACAATGGAATACTATGCAGCCATCAAAAGAAATGAAATCTTGCCATTTGCGACGACGTGGATGGAACTAGAGCGTATCATGCTTAGTGAAATAAGTCAATCGGAGAAAGACAACTATCATATGATCTCCCTGATATGAGGACATGGAGAAGCAACATGGGGGGGTAGGGGGATAGGAGAAGAATAAATGAAACAAGATGGGATTGGGAGGGAGACAAACCATAAATGACTCTTAATCTCACAAAACAAACTGGGGGTTGCTGGGGGGAGGTGGGATTGGGAGAGGGGGAGCGGGCTATGGACATTGGGGAGGGGAGGCGAACCATAAGAGACTATGGACTCTGAAAAACAACCTGAGGGTTTTGAAGGGTCAGGGGTGGGAGGTTGGGGGAACAGGTGGTGGGTGATGGGGAGGGCACGTTTTGCATGGAGCACTGGGTGTTGTGCAAAAAGAATGAATACTGTTACGCTGAAAAAATTAATAAAAAGGGAAAAAAAAAACAAAACAAAAAAACAGGGAGGCATATCATAAGAGACTCTTAAATACAGGAAACAAACAGGGTTGCTGGAGGGGTGGTGGGTTGGGGAAGGGGCTGAATGGGCAACAGACATTAAGGAGACCACTTGTATCGAGTACAGGATGCTCTGCAGGATCCATCTGTAGGTGACGGATCAATCAATTCTACTCTTGAAAGCAATACTACACTAAATGTTAACTAACTTGACTAAATTTTAAAAAAAGAAATGGAACTATGCATAAATGATATCCCTGAAGAAGAAAAATTATTAGAGCAGAAAAAGGAATTCAAAGATACAATTTAAGAAAGAAAAAAAGACTTGATTAATAAACTGAGGTGGTAAATAATTTTTCAAGAAACATACAGAATACAACATTAAGACATTTCACAATAAAGTTATGAAACTTCACAGTTCAAGTATTCTTGAGCATTTAGGGGGAAAAGGTCATCTATAAATTACAAAATAAGTAGATCTGTCATTAGATTTCTCTACTTCAGTATTCAACCCTAAAATACCAAAGACTAGTGTCTACAAAATCCTAAGGAAAAAGAAAAGGGGAGGGAGGAAGAAAGAAGGAAGGAAGGAAGGGAAGAGGGGAAAGGAGGGCAAGGGGGGAAGAGGAAATAAGGCAAGAAAGAAAGCATCCCAGGGGGAGGGAGAGGAAGGAAAGGAAGAAGTATGGACAAACTGAAGGAAGGGAGATCCAGAAAAAACTCTACAATATATATGATATTTCTAGTAAAAAAAAAAACAAAACTTGCAAATATTACTGAAAGATGCAAAGAAGATTTGAATAAATAGAAAGGTATAAACCATATTTTGGCAAAAAAAAAATCAAAATTTAAAATGTACATGGAAGGGATGCCTGGGTGGCTCAGTTGGTTAAGCATCTGCCTTCAGCTCAGGTCATGATCCCAGGGTCCTGGAATAGTGTCCCACATCCAGTTCCTTGCTCCGTGGGGAGCCTGCTTCTCCCTCTGCCTGCTGTTCCCCCTGCTTGTACTCTAATGGTCTCTCTGGAAAATAAATTTTTAAAAAATTTTTAATGTGTGTGTAATATAGGCATAGAGTGAAATGCCAATTAAAATATCATTAGGGTGTTACCTGGGTGGCACAGTCTGTTAAATGTGTGCCTTCGGCTCAGGCAATGATCTCAAGGTCCTAGGATAGAGCCCCTAATTGGGCTCCCAGCTCAGGGGGGAGTCTGCTTCTCCCTCTCCATCTGCCCCTCCCCTTGCTCATGTGCCTTCTCTCTCTCTCTCTCAGATAAATAAAATCTTAAATATAAATAAAGAAAATGAAAAATAATAAAATATCAGTAGGACTTTCTTTTCTCAAAAGTGACATATTGATTCTAAAATTAACATAGAATTTAACATACGAGAATATCCAGGAAATTCTGACCAAAAAAAAAAAAAAAAAGAGTGAGAGAGAGGGAGAAAGACAGAGAAGACTAGTTCTATCAGATATTAATACAGCTACAGAACATAAAATCACATGGAATAAATAGACAAACAATACCAGCCAGAAATAACCATCAAAACATGCACTATTTTAAGATGAATCATGGCTTTAACAGTGATGAAAATATAGAATATTCCTTAAATAGTTCAGGGACACCCGGTGAGCCATCTGGAATTTTAAAAAATTCCCATCTTACTTCTCACTTTAAATAAATTTCAGATAGTCAAAGGCTCAAATTCTGAAAATAAAACCATAATAATGATAAGCAAAAATTAGTATGGAAGAATTTGCTTTATAATCAGGGGTTGGGTAAGATCTTTCTAAGGTAAAAGTCAAAATCTAGGAATCGTAAAGAAAATATTGATAATCTATGAAAAGTGTAAATATTTCTGCGGGGGCCACTATAAACAGAGTAAAAAACCAAACTGAGATGAAATACTTATGACACCACAAATGAAGGGTGAGTTCTTCCTGTCCAAAGATTCTATACAAATTCGTATGAAAAGACAACCCATTAGAAAAATGGACACTGAACATGAAAAAATTATTTGGCTCATTAACATGAAAGTTTCATAACTTTTTTTTGGATGTTCCATAACATCCAAAAAGTGATGCAAATTGAGATGAAATGTTTCCATCCAACACAATGACAAAGACCAAAAAGTTTTACACTGAATGGTCACCGTGAGGTTGCTGGAAGTAGGTAATCTCTTCACCTCACTGGTGAGAATGTAAATAGCCACCATCTGTAAGTAGAGCAGTTGGATAGCATCCATCAAAATGGGAGATGTGTACTCTCTTGACTCAACCTCCTCTTGGGAAGATTTATTCTCGACACACTTGCATGTGCGAAATGACGTGTGTACCTAGATATTCATTGCATCGTTGGCTGTATAATGCTAGCCGTCCTTAGCATGTGGCATCTCTTCCCATCTGTGTTTTCTGATTACTTTCAGCATTTCAATGGTGTTACTTACACCAAGGAAGAAACAAAAATCAGCTTTTTGTTTCTGGTTCGGCCCCATCTTACAAAGCTTTCTACAAAGTCTCAACCAATGGTGTATCTTATACCCCCAGTAACCGATCATTAGTTGCAAGAAATGCTTGGAATTATGTTTTGTTTTGTTTTTAATGGGCAAGAAGAGGACAATGATATCTATTGACAGCTAGCAATATGTCCTAGTCCCGACATGTAAAATTTGAGACTTCGCACGAGTCTCTCTGGATGTCCAATTACTTGGGGGCAGTGGGGGAAGGAAAGATAAGGAGCCCCTGAACCTGCATTTCTTCATGGTAGCAAACTGAGTGGACTGTTAACTCCACAGTCGCCACACTCATGGCTGGAGCTCGGACTTCCTGTCTACCACGCTCCCCACCACCACCAACTGCCATCTTCCACTGAGGTCACACTCATGTGGGCATGGTTGGCATTTTGGATATTCCGCCATGTTTGTCAAATTTTCAAATTCTGCCTGATCGTTCATTTGTGACTTTCACAACTGCCATGTCAGGAGAGCCATTCAGTGTTCGAAGTTGCTGTTCAAAGCCATTCAAAGTTGCTGCCTAACTTTGCCACCTGTTGCTTTTCCTTTGGTGGTTATATTGCATTTATGAAACATGTCCCTGCAGTGTAAGAAAGACCCAAATACAGCTGTGGCAGAAACAAGGTAGTAGTTTTTTCTCTCTCACACAGCAGGCCAAGTGCCAGGACATTGGCACCAGCTCTTCTACTGCTTGAGTGACCTTGTCACAGTTTCCTACATCAAGTCCAAGACGTTTGCTCCAGCACCTGCAACCACTTCTACATGCCAGTCAACTGGAAAGGAAAAACATGTCAAGAGGTCACAGCCAGTTCCTTAAACAGTTAATATTACCTCTGCTACATGATCACTAGCCCAGAACACACACATGTTGCCAAAGTGCAAAGAAGTCATGAAAATCTCACTGTCTGCTGGGTGGCCATATGTCCAGCTAAAACACAGCAGCGTTAGTAAGAGAACTAGAGGAAAGAAGCCATTTGACATTGGGGGGAAATCAGTACATTCTGGCATGGGAAACTTTCATTCATCTATTTGTTTTCTCTCTCTCATTCTAAAAGGAATTGCATTGGATTACAAAATTAAGCAGAGGAGAAAAACTTGACATATAAGGATACCCCACAACAGACATTTTTGTTTCAAGCATTGTCAAAGGTTTAAGCCCATGCTCCCCCAATGCCAAGAAGAGTAGCTTGAGCTTTATGATCTGTAGATGGGTTTTGAAAATGATCAATGGTTCTGATTTTTGTGATCTCTGTTTTGGCTGAAGTAGAGACAACATGAAATATTGGTGGGGGTTAGATCAGCTTGCGCTCACATCTCAGAATGAATGCCCGTTAGCCGCGTGACCTCTACCAAGTCACTCAACCTCTGTAGGCTTTGGTTGTATCATTTGTAAAATGAGGATAACAAGAACAGTTTCAAAACCTATCTGAAAACATTTAAGAGCTTTTATAAAGGCAGGGATCCAAAACAGAAGTATACTATAGTATACTATAGAATACCCAAAGAAGTATGCCTGATATCTGGGGATTATCTCCCTTTTTAGGTTTTGCCAATTCTAAATGCAAAAGGGTGGTTGGGAAGCTGAAAAACAGTGCAATAATTTTAGGTTTCACTGAACTGAAAGACCAAAACTTGCAATAGACTGATCACTCTAGTAAATATCCCCTGGCTTTCCCACAACTAAAATAAGATAATAAAATAAAATATATGCATTTAGACAAAAGAAAATAACACTTTTAAAATTTGCAGATAAATAATTATATTTTTAAATATTTAGAAAAAAAATATTTAGAACACTGGAAAGAATTCAGAAAAAAACTATTTGAATAATATGAAATTTAGCGAGTTTCCTAGCTACAGCATCAAAATACAAAGATTAATTGGACTTCTATATCCCAGAAATAAATGACCAAGAAACCACATTTTTTAAAAAGATTTCATTTATTTATTTGAGAGAGAGCAAAAGAGGGAGAGCACAGAGGGAGAGTGGGAGGAAAAACCAGATTCCCTGATGAGCAGGGAGCCAGATGTGGGATTCGACCCAGGACCCTGAGATCATGATCTGAGCCAAAGGCAGACACTTAATCAACTGAGCCACCCAGGTGCTCCAGGAAAAAAAATTTTTGAAAATGCCTAATACAACAGTACCCCCCCAAAAAAAATCGTCTAATACCTCAAAACCAAAGAAAGATGTATAAGACTGATACACAGAAAACTAGAAAACATTGAGAAAGTTTTTAGAAACTTCAGAGTGACAAATCATGTTCGTGGATTAAAGGATTCCATATTATGGCAATGTCAACTCTCCCCAAACTGATCTGTAGATTCAACGCAATCCCAAATGAAATTTTACCCAGAGTGCATGTGCGTGCGTGCGTGCGTGTGTGAACGCATGTGTGAAATGAGACAAGCTGATTCTTAACTTCACATGAAAATTTAATGGCTAGAGAGGAGCCAAGATAATTTAAAGAACCACACAGCTGAAGAACTGCTGCTGGCAGGTGTCGGGACGTGTCATCCATGAAGGTGGTGTCGCAGTGGCACCGACAGAATGAAGTCAAGACACCGACCCCCACACAGGTTACGTTGTAAGTGACCTTGCACCGACCCCCACACAGGTTACGTTGTAAGTGACTTTGCACAGCAGTGGGGAAAGGACTGGTGTTTTTGTCTCTTAATGGTGCTGGGTTAATCACGCACACATAAAAAATATATTGACTCCTACTTTACGTATTATAATTGCAGTTCGGTCTACAATCCCAAAGGGTAAAAGGTAAAACAGTAAAGCTCCCAGAAGTACGTATAGTAGAATATCAGTGTGACCTTGAGACAGCAAATATTTCCTATCAGGACTCCAAAATTCACTGACCATAAATAAAAAGATGGTGAATTGGACTGCATTAAAATTACAGATTTCTACTTATTTAAAAAAAAATACAAATGGGAAAGTTTAGTCCCAAAGTAGGAGGAGATGTCTGTAAGTCATGTGACATTAAAAAACATTAGTATCCCAAATAAAAAATGCCCACAAATACCTAAGTAAAAGAACTCAATATAAAAACAGGCAGATATTTTGTAAATGAAATAGCCAAGTGGCCAAAAAATGCTATATAAAACTTATTAATCATCACCAAAAAAGGCAAAGAAAATCAGGGTGATACTACTACCAAATCCATGGGAATAACTGAAAGGAAAAAGACTAACCATGTCAAGTGGCAGAGAGGATATAAAACGGAAAGGTTCATAGTTACTGGTGGGAGTGAAAATTGATACAACCACTTTGGAAACTGTTTGGCAGTAATGATTAAAGGTGAAGATAAACATATCCATTAGCCAGTAAGTCGTCTGGTAGCTATAAACCAAACAGTGCATACAAACGCACACCAAAATTCATACAAAATGCCCATAATAACATCATCATTCATAATAGCCATGAGTTGAAAACAACACACCGTCCAGCATCAGCAGAACGGATTTTTTTAAAATGCTGCATTCATAAGACAGAACGTCCTATAAGAGGGTTCAGCAAACCCTTTCGGCAAAGGACCAGATTGTAAATACTTTAAGCTATGGATATATCTGGTCTCTGTCAAAGCTCCTCAGCTCTGCATTTTTAGGGTAAACGCAGGCATGGGAGCTATTCTGTAACTAAATGAGAAATGAATAAATAAGCGACACGTGAACGACCGCTACAGTAAGGAGCCTGGATGAGTGTCACAATAATGGTCAAGTTGAGCAAAAGAGTATTTTGAAAGGATGGGAGAGGAGATTGGGAAAGGCATGAAGAAGGCTTCTGGAAGCTAGTACTTGTTCTATTTAAGGTCTAAGTGGTAGCTAGAAGTGGTCACTTTGCAGTCGTTCACCAAGCTGTGCAATCATGATTTGTGCACATTTCTGCACGTAAATATATCTCAATAAAGAGTTTCATTACGTAGTGATTATCTGAAAGCTCTAAAGGATGTTTCAAAGATAACCTAGAGATGTTTTCCTTTGAAGAAAGCTATGAAGGCAGCCAGATCAGAGAATGACTTTGCATAAGATATTTGGGGGTAACTTTAATTTTACTTTGTGCACAGGGTACTTAGCAAAAGTAGGAGGCCACTTACTGCTCAGAGATGAAATAGAAGTCATGCTTGAGGGTAAGTGTTGAAGTTACAATGTTGAACTTACAATGGTAAGTGTTGAAGTTACGTGTATGTCTAAGTGAACTCACTATTAGTAATTGAGTTCACAGGTGTGTTCTTCCAGCTGTTTTGCCGGGGATGGGAGGAGAGTGGTGAGGGGGAATCCGTGGAAGGACTAGGCTGGAGGGCGTCTCTTCTTTTCTCCTTTCCCCTTCCCTGCTTCCCTTCCTTTCTCCTCCATTTCCTTCTCTTCCCTTCCTTTCTGAGTGTGTGTGTGTGTGTGTGCTTAAATCTATCCAACCCTCTCATTATTTGAGACCTAACATCACCCTCAGCCCTCAGGACCTACAGAGTTGAAGATTTATCCGCTCATTCATCTATCCAACAAATATTTTGCAGCATCTACCATGGGACGACACTATTCCGGCTGCAGAGCACCCAGCAGGGAACCAGGCAAAGTCCCTTCCCTCCAAGACTTTACGTTTTAGAGCAGAGCAGTGCACTCATGCACCAGGAATGCGTCTCCCTCTTGGCCTCATTTCCTCCCCAGGATCAGATTCACAAATAGGTGAGGTAGAAAATCGGGTGGCAGCCTGACTGCCTTCCCTTTTCTGATGTGTGTCAGAGAGTTTATTTTTCAGAGAAGTTTGAGGTTTACAGCAAAACTGAGAGGAAAGTACAGAGATTTCCAATATGCCTTGCCCCGACCCCACATGCCTCCCGCGATTTGACATCCTTCCCCCTGGTGACACGTTTGTTGCAACCGAGGAGCCCACACTGACACGTCATTATCTTCCTCCCTCTTCCACTCGCTCGTTCACCCGTCCACCCGTTTATTCAACATCTATTTACTGACCGCCTACCGATGTTAAGCACGATAAGTCTGCCTACATGTCTCTCAGGATCGTTTTCTTCCTTCTCTCCTTCATTTCTTGCTCCTTCTCCTCTCCCTTGCCACCTCTGTCCTTGTTTTCCCCTCTCAATTTCTTTTTTGTTAGGGAGAAAAGAACTCCTACGAGTCTGGTATCTGGATAGAATGGTATTAGCATTTTGGCATTATATATTATCTCAGACATTTTTAAAGAATGTAAGTTATTACACGTTGATTTTTTAAACTGCCTTCGTGGTTGTATAACTCTTTCACTTCACATATTCATGCCAAGGACCGTGGGTTTACATCCTCATGTGACGATGTGTGTGTGTTTCATTTTATGATGTGCCTAATTTTTACGCGGTTCTCTGTTGAAGAACATTGAGGCTGATTCCAACTTTGTCATTATTATGAGCACTACTGAACCTCTTCATGAATATATGTTCTCACTACTTAGCACGCTCAGCACATGATAGGCACTCTGTAAATATTTAGTGAGTGTTCCTAGTTTTCTTTATTGAGGTCTGATGGGGATAAGCAGATAGAGCTTCCTGGATGCTTCTAGTCAAAATAATGAAAATCGGGGGGGTCGGGGAAGGAAAGGAGAGAATCTGTGAAAGGTGGTGGTTCTGTCCATGGTTAGAGCTTCTCGACCACGAGAGAGACGACTTGCACTAAGGCCCTTCTTCTCTTACAGCCATTGACCAGAGGCTTCGCGACAAAGACCCTGAGACCAGGGAGTTGGCGGAGATAACCTACACCGTTTTTAAGGAAATAGCCCATAGACTGACCTCCTCCAACCTTAAACAAATCTTTCGAAGAGTATTTAACTCTATCTACACAAAAAAACTGAAGCCTCTTTATAATTATAAGTGGCCCGACAACCCGGCCGACAGTCCTGTGGGGTTTCAGGACACCAGGAATGACAAGGAAGCTCATATGGGTGAGAATTAGGAAACAGTTCAGGAAAGAATGAGATGTTGGTCTGTGGCTCAGAGCACGTCTCAGAAGAGAAATGATTTTCCTTTTCCTCTTGATAACGAGTCTATACATACATGCTTTTCTGAAGGATTCTAGAAGCCTTTCCTGTCACTTAATTCTCTATTCAAATATCGAAATCCATTGCCTTCCTATGTTCAACAGTGATCGATTAATACAGCTGAAAAATCATATAAGCAAAGTGTTTGATGAGAAGTTCTTGGATTTTTATTTAATCGATAAGCATCTACTGAACACCTTCTAAGTACCAGGCACTGTGCTAGGCAGTGGGGACATTTGGATTATATAAACAAGGTTCCTGTTCTCGGGAAGGTCATGGTCTAGTGACACACCATTGTGCCTATTTCCATCCTTCTGGGACAAATGCTGCCTAGAGCAGTATTGAAAACGGAAGAAATGGGACTTGCACGGAAGGAGGAAGGGAAATAGGGAGATGTTATTTCTGAGGCAAGAAGAATACTGGGGGAAAGCTGGAGACTTGGTCATGGACACAGGTGGGCAAGGAAAGAATGGGGAGAGCTGAGTCCTGAGGGGAAGATGATGTCGTGCTAATCACTTGAAAACTTTCAAAATGAAAATTGGATAACCCACTCTCGTTAGTGGTGGCCCATTGCCCTCAGGATGCAGTCGAACACTGTCCTGACCCATCAGAAAGTCCCCAGTGATCTCGCTTGACCTGTGGCTTGGGTTCATCACTGTATCTCCCTCCCACCCTGCCCTCCCTCCCTAACATCAGACCCTCCACTTACAGGAAACGACTTGTAGTTAGCTGAAAGCCCAGATGGTTCAGGAGTTGTGTCTTTGTAATATGTCCACGTGCAGTGCATGGATGTTTTCATTTCTCTGGTGTGGGGCAGCAGCCACTGCGTCTGCCTTGGGTCCTCCTTCGACTCCTCTGACTTAATTCTGTTGACAAAGGACACCCGCTTCTCCTGCGAGCCATGCACATCATCAACAGCTTCAATGGTAGAGGCCATAGGAGAGTAACATACTACCAAGATTGTGGGTTCTCCCCCGTCCTCTCCCACTGCCACTCTACGTGCCCCTTCCCTTCCCAACTGCATGCCTTGCAAACGGCAAGCTCCAGCATCAATGTGAAGACAACAGCCTTGCTGAGACTACTTAACCTCCAACTCCTTGCAGTCAAATCCCTGATTCTGCCTCTCTACTTGAACCCTGACCAATACCTCTGAGATGTATTTTCCAGACCCCTTTGATCAAGTAGGTTCATGTTGCTCCTATGTTTTGCCTTAGTGTTCCGTGTAGCTTTCATTGCATTTCCCTGCCTATAGTTAAATTACTATTGTTTTCTCTCTCTCTGCCCCACAAAATTGAAGTTTCTTGAAGGCAAATATGTTTTCCACTCGGTTAAGTACTCTGGCTCAGAATGGATGCTCAGTGAACACAGGCCAGATGAACGAGATGCTAACAGGCCATGTTTCACTCATGTTTCAGCAAGAGTTTTCAGATGTTAATTAGTGTTACTTACTATTAACAATAATGAAAGAATGGATCATTTTAATCTACTCTTTAGTCCATATTGCTTCACAGTACCCAGATGTTCCAGACCTCACTTTTCAAAATCAGGGCAAATTTCATTGCCCACCAGAAGACATGAACAGACATTTCTGCAAAGAAGACATCCAGATAGCTAACAGACACATGAAAAAGCGCTCAGCATCCCTCAGCATCAGGGAAATAAAAATAAATACAACAGTGAGATACCACCTCACACCAGTCAGAATGGCTAAACTTAAGAAGTCAGGAAATGACAGGTGTTGGCAAGGATGCAGAGAAAGGGGAACCCTCCTACACTTTAGGTGGGAATGCAAGCTGGTGCAGCCACTCTGGAAAACAGCATGGAGGTTCCTCAAAAAGTTGAAAATAGAGCTACCCTACGACCCAGCAATTGCACTACTGGGTATTTACCCTCAAGATACAAACGTAGTGATCCGAAGGGGCATATGCACCCAAATGTTCATAGCAGCAATGTCCACAATAGCCAAACTATGGAAAGAACCTAGATGTCCATCCACCGATGAATGGATAAAGATGATATGATATATATATAGATAGATAGATAGATAGATAGATAGATGGTAGAATATTATGCAGCCATCAAAAATGAAATTCTGCCATTTGCAATGACATGCATGGAACTGGAGGGTGTTATGCTAAGTGAAATAAGTTAATCACAGAAAGATAATTATCATATAATCTCTCTGATATGAGGAATTTAAGAGGAAGGGTGGGGGTTTGTGGGCAGTAGGGAAGGAAAAAATGAAACAAGATGGGATAGGAAGGGAGACAAACCATAAGAGACTCTTAATCTCAGGAAACAAAGTGAGGGTTGCTGGGAGGTGGGGGATAGGGATGGGGTGTCTGGGTGATGGACTTTGGGGAGGGAATGTGCTACAGTGAGTGCTGTGAATTGTGTAAGCCTGATGATTCTCAGACCTATATTCCTGAAACAAATACATTATATGTTGATATAAAATATATATATTATATATATTATAAATATAACATAATATGTATTATTTTAATCATAAGCCTACTAACATCTCAAAGTTGAGTCACTCTACAACTCTAATAGTTTGTGCTGTTGCATCTGAAAAAGTGAGGAATGTTTGTAAAATCAGATTAAAATAATGTTAAAAAAAATTTTCCTTGCCCACCTTCTAAACTTGCAAGATGCCTAGTGTGATAGGCTAACTAGTAACCTTACCAAAGAGATCCAATTCCTGATTCCCAGAATCTGCGAGTTTGTTACCTTACATGGCAAAAGGAATTTTATATATGTGGTTATTTAAAGGATCTTGAGATGGGGAGATTATCCTGGATTATCCAGGACACCAAAAATAATTATAAGGTCTTTGCAAGGGAAGTTAGATCAGAGAGAAAAGAGATTTTTGGAGATGCAAGACACTTGCTTTGAAGTTGGAGGTAGGGAACAGGAGACAAGGAATGCAACTCTAGAAGCCAGAAAAAGGCAAGGAAATAGATTCCCTTCTGGAGCCTCAAGAGGGAGCACGATCTGACCAACACCTTGATCTTGGCCAGTGAAACTCATTTTTGACATCTGAACTCCAAAACTGTAACATAAGTTGATGTTGTTTTATGCCACTAAATTTGTGCTAAATTTGACAGAGTAGAAAAAGGAAACGAACACACCTGGATTTCTTTTTTTTTTTTTAATGAACTGGTTTTTTTTTTAAGATCGTATTTATTTATTTGACAGACAGAGATCACAAGTAGGCAGAGAGGCAGGCAGAGAGAGAGGAGGAAGCAGGCTCCTCGCTGAGCAGAGAGCCCGATGCAGGGCTCGATCCCAGGACCCTGAGACCATGACCTGAGCCTAAGGCAGAGGCTTTAACCCACTGAGCCACCCAGGCACCCCACACACCTGGATTTCTATAAAACAAAGCAAACCAAACCAAACTATAACTCTCCCCACTCCAAAAAACAAACAAGCAGATTTAGCAATGAGTGTGATAGACCTTATACAAAGTTTGAGGTTTGAGATTACCGCAAAAGAGCTGATACTCTCTGATACTTCTCTATTAGACATTTTCTTCAAAGTCTGTTGGGCTACCCGCCCTCACTCAGCCTACAGTATAACCTCCTTCATCACCACCTGGTTCTCTCTCCACCCTCTCCCTCCCATCTCCTCTTCCCTCTTTGTTCCACACCTACTATGTGATGGGCACTTTCTTACAATTATTTTATTTCATCTTCACAATAATTCTGGGAAAGAGAATTTTTGCCCCATCATGCAGATGGGGCACCGCCATACACTCTATTAGCTTTGATATCTGTGCAGCCGGAGGGAACTACTACGCAAGTAGTTCCCAGTGAGGTCACTATTCCAGAAATGACAACTGACCTCTATTTTGTACAAAAAATGATGGTGGCACCTGGCCAGGGAAGAAAATATCCTCCTCCTGAGCAGCTTCTCCAACTCTCAAAGTGTTCCCGTAGCACACTCTGCTTACTGTCCTCAAACAGAGTAATAATAATTGATAAAACTAAGCAGCTACTATATGCCAGACACTGTACAAAGCGCTTGGTTTGCACCATCCAAATTTATTCTCCCAAATATCTTAATAGTTGGCTATTACTACTGCTTCCATTGTACCCATAGGGAATCTGAGCCTCAGAGAGGTTGGGTACATCATCACCAGCTTAAGGAGAGGCAGGTAGTACATTTGACCTCAAGGACTCTAGACCTGAGTCTAGACTTAATCACTATGCCATTGTACATGCCTTTTATGGGTCCATTTTTCCCACTGAGATAAACTCTAGTTATACGCTGGAATTACTTGGACTGTTTGGTTTTACTTTTTGCTTTGTTTTGTTTTAAATAACAATAAGCAGATCTAGACCATTGACATCAGAATCTTTGTGCCAAAAGCCTGGGCATTCGTGTTTTTTAAGAACCCAGGTGGATCTAGAGGGAAGACAGTACTGTAAATCAAATGCATCATTTTGTCCTGGAGATTGGGTTTAGACATTTCTGTCTCTCAGTATCCAGCACTGTGTCTGACGTGTGGAGAAAAACTTCATAAAGTTTAGTATTTATTACACAGTAGGAACCAATCAGACAGGAACCAATCATTTATAAACAAACATTTATTCAGTGTCTAGTGCACGCAAGGCACTATACTGGGCAATAAGGATATAAACTAAACATTTCCAGATACATGATTCTAATAAGATATTTCCAGTCCTTCCTTCCACAGTAGGGTGACCAGCAGGGGAAGAGTCTATTTCCCTGTAAAAAGGAAAAGTACCTGAATTCTAAATAGAGTTATTGTTTAGACCAGCATGGTCAAGATTCTAAACATCTGACAGAGTAAAAATAGAAAATTTACTATACTTACATTAGTTGGTTTACTTTCTGGTGTATTTTGCTTTCTTTGCAATTTCTAAATAGACACTGATGCCAAGTTAATGAGCAGTGAATCGTGTGCATGGTCTTGAGGCAGCAACACCTTATAGTAGTCACGTGGGTAAACAGGAAGGCGCATTTGGTGCAGAATGTGTCACTGTGGTCCCAGCAAGGAAGTGTCACAGTGGTCCCAAAGCCCTTCAACAATCAATGTGAACCACTACCGCAATGTCTCCCTCTTGGGATAACAGTGGAAGAAACTGTTGAATTGAGGAGACATGAGGTTGAGTCCTGTCTTCTGTGCTTACTTTTAAATAATTCATTTCAGGTTGTCTTTCTGTGAAAGGGGTTAATATTCTCCAAGCAAGCTCAGGATTACTATGAGGCTTTAATGGTATGATCGTATAGGAACACCCCATAAAATATTGTGTCTAAACAAATCATGCCGTCAGTAAAGGCCCTGATTTGGATTCCTGAGTTTGTAGGTTATTCCTGGAAGCCTCTGAGCTGGGTGAGATGTTCTCTCCAGGCACCTTCCCCCAACCCTTGGATATGCAAGCTGTGGGGACTAAGACAACAGCTGGGTGACCTTCCACAGCAGAGCTCCTTCCCTGGACTCTGAGCCCTCAGCTGACATCCCACTGATCTGGAGCTCATCACTAGAAGTCTCGCTCTGCCTATAGGATCCCCCCAGGGAAAACTTCAGGAAAACTTAAGTCTTCAGTAAGTCCTGGTTGTACTCAGCATAAAATTCTAACTCCTGAGCTTGGCCAACCTTCCCTCTCCTGGGCATGCTTACCTCTCCAACCTCATCTGTCCCAGCCTCCTCTTATTCCGCACCTGCCGTCCTAAGGAACTACTTGCAGTTGTCCCAACGCAGTGATCAGGAGCAAGGACTCTAGAAAGAGGTGGCCTGGACTCCGCCACTTGCTAGCCATGTGGGTGCAGGCAGGATCGCTGACAACTTTGTGTCTCAGTTTCCTCCTCTGTAAAATGGGATAACAAATGGACCCAACCCTCAGCATTTGAAGACATTAATTTAACTTGCCCTAAGATAGTAAGCTTAGACCACTTCAGTAGACGAGACAGTCTAGGTCTACTTAGTAGACTACTTTAGTTACTTAAGTTACTATTTAACTTGCTACTTAACTTACTACTTAAGTTACTGCTTAAGTAAACTGTCTAGTCTATACTTACTATGGTAGGATAGCTAATAGATTAATCGTCACAATGACTAATAGTCAATCATTCCTGGATGCTACTGTTTTTATTATTGGTCCTGCCCTTACAACCCTCCTCTTCCCCTTTCCCCTTATAATAGCATCAAGAGCCCCCAAGTGCCGCCCCCAGGAATTTCTAACAGTGTTGTTATCATTACAACTCTAACATTACCCAGCTTTACAGATGTCAGAGGTGAAGCCCAGAATCTAAGTCGAGTGATTTCAGCCTGCTTCACCCGCATGATGTTTCTACTTCACTACTTCCCCTTCATCTGGGAGTCAGCCGTTTCATCACCTCTTCCTGGCGCCCTGCCTTGGCCTCCTGAGACCAGCGGCGGTGTCCTCGTGTGCTCCCAGGAAAGGCACAATATGACAGCAGATTTTCACTGCCGCATTCAAATGTTCTGTCCACTAGATAAGATCCCTTGAGAAAAGGAATCTTTTTTTTTTTCATTTTTTAATTCATTCGAATTAATTATGAATTCATTATTCATTTCTGTGCCTGTTTCCACGAAAGACTGAATGTAGACTCAAGCAATGAGACGGCTATCGGGCCTGGGGAGAGGGTCCTTCCAGAGGAAGAGGAATTTGTGAGTAGCCAAAGCCACCCTGAAACGCAAAGGAAGCTTTAGCTCACTTGACAGCAGCCACTGCCTTTGGCCGGATGCCCCTGGGCTGGGACCTACGGCCTGCAGTTGCCATTTGGGGTCAAGAAGGCACAGCAGGCAACCCCAACGCATCTCCCGTCCGCGCAGCCAGTCTTCCCTGAAACGCCTTTACGCATCGGAAGGGGAACTGACAAGTACAAAGTGTGCTAATCCGTGGACAAGTGCCTTCATATAAATTCTAACTCCTACAGTCCTCATGATAACCATTTAAGGCAAACTTTATTAGCCCAAGCTTGCACGTGAAGACAGCGTCTAAGATTTGACTAAGGTCAGAGAGACAGTGCCAGGCAGCGGAGGACTGACACACAGCTCTGCAGGACCCAGAGCTGGCTCCTCCCGGAACGTGGCTGGAGGTTCTCTGGCCTCCTCCTCTTGCGCTGTGACATACTGTCCAGGAGACCCTTAAATGCAAAAGTATCTGGTATGCGGGTTAAGAAGTCAACAGTAACCGAATTGCATAACAGTGTGTCTGTTGAAAGTGAAAGATAAAGGGAAAAACAAACCAAATGCCCATCAACAGATAAATGAATAAACAAAATATGGTTTATCCATACAATGGAATATTATCCAGCCATAAAAAGGAGTGGAGTATACAATACATGTTATGACATGGTTGAATCTTAAAATTATTAATGGAAGGGGCGCCTGGGTGGCTCAGTGGGTTAAAGTCTCTGCCTCTGGCTCAGGTCATGATCTCAGGGTCCTGGGATCAAGCCCCGCATCGGGCTCTCTGTTCTGCAGGGAGCCTGCTTTCCTTCCTCTCTCTCTGCCTGCCTCTCTGCCTACTTGTGATCTCTGTCAAATAAATAAATAATTAAATAAATAAAATCTTTTTAAAAAAATGTTAATGGAAGATAGTCAGGAAGAAAGGGAGGCAGGGACAAGCCCCTTCCCCCTTAATGGAAACCACCCTTAATGGAGGTTAAGGAAACCCTCATGGAGGGTTAATCAGATTAAAACAGCCCACCAATAAGCCCATAAAAGTTTCTAGACCTAGAAAATTCCGGTGGCAACCCTCTTGGGTCCTCTCCGTCTTTGGGAGCTTTGTACTGTCACTCAGTAAGCTTGGCTTTGCTGCCCACCACTCCCCACCTGGTCTACACCTCTTTATTCCTCCAAGCGGTGTGACTGAAGACCGTGGGCACTAAAGGAAAAGGAATCTTGTAACAACATTACGCTAAGTGAAAGAAGCCAGACACAAAAGACTACATATTACATGATTCCGTTTATATGAAATACCCGGACAGATAAATATACAGAAACAAAATGCAGACTCGTGGTGTCCAGGGACAGGGAACAGGAAGAAATGGGGAGTAACTGCTTAATGGATGTAGCATTTCCTCTTGGAGTTATGAAAACGTTCTAGAACCAGAGGTGGTGGTTGCACAAAAGTATGAAAGCACGAAACACCACTGAACTGTACGCTTTTAAATAACTTCAGTTGCGCGAATATTATCTCAGTTGTTTTTTTTTCAAAGAGTGCCAGAAAACAGGCTCACTCTCCCTGAGCAGCAGAACACTGACCCCACATCCTGACCAAGCCCACTACCCTCTCTCAACCATGATCTGCACCAGAGTGACACTTTTAGCCTCTGCTACAGTGTCCATGATTCCCATCTCGCCTGTGATGTCCCAGCCCAGGAAGAGCCTCTCAAATCTCCCTCCTGCTATGTGACCTCAGGGGCACTGAGCCTCGGCAGCGAACAGCTGCCCTCAGGGTCTCAGTGTGTCCTTATGAGGCCTGCAGATCAACCGGTGACTGTATTTGGTAAATGAAACCAGAATGCGAGTGAAGGTAGCAAAGCCCAAAAGAAAATCTACTTTCCATGGTTGTGGACACACTGCAGGAAATGGTTTCCCTGCTCAAACTCTGCCTATCACAGCAACTAAGCAAAGTATAATCTGAATATGGGCCTGTGTGGTGCTGAAGTATGTGAGGAAAGTCTTGGGAAGTGATTTCAAGGCCAAGGACGGCCCTGTGGGGTGGAGAAAGGCCCTGCGCGGGCACAGGGCGTCTCAACCGGAGACCTTGAAGACTAGAGGGGGGCGACATTCTCACCAGTGGAAGACGCACAGAGCAAAGTGCACAGCCTTGTCATCACTTGGTCAGAGGAAGTCCCATACCCTAGTCCTCCGCTGTCTCCCTTCCGGCTGGCGACTCCGCTTCAGCCTCGCCCGCCGCCTGTGAGCACAGCAGGGCCCCCGCCAGCCTGGGGATCTGACGGCTGCTCAGAGCAGAACCCACCCATCGCAGACTTTCACATCCACAGAAATAACAACTATTTTTCTTTTCGCATTTACAAACCCCTTCACTGCAGTGACTGAGTCTTTGCTCTAATTAACGAGGCCCCGCTCCGCACACCCAATTCCCACAACCTGAAATTACACTTTCAAATCTTTATCCCTGCCATAAAACCGCCCCCGGTAAAGCGCCCCTGCTGTACTTTATTGTCATAATGAAGTACTCTTCGGCAATTGTGTCTCCCAATAAGTGAGTGTTAGGGGCCCTTTCTGGAGGAGAATAAATAACCTCACCCAAGTCTTCCTCCCAGCAGGAGAAACCCCTCCCCTGAGGAAAACAGTAGTTCCATCCCATCACTGCTCTGGGCTGCTACGCTGTGACCTCCGGGCAACACGGCTGCCCCTGAGTCAGGCCTGGATTCCCGCAGTCTGATCCAATATACCACGGCACGGTGTTCTCGCATTGGACTGACAAGACTAGAGCCGTGTTCTGGTCCAGTTTGGTTTTTTGTATTGTGCTAAAAATGGACAATTGTATAGGAGCTTGAATTTTCGGTCATTTTATTATTTATTTTTTATTAACATACGACGTATCATTTGCCGCAGGGGTGCAGGTCTGTGAATCATCAGGTTTACACACGTCACAGCACTCGCCATAGCCCAGACCTCCCCAGTGTCCGTCATCCAGCTGCCCTATTCCTATCCCCCAGTCCCCCGGCGACCCTCAGTTTGTTTCCCGAGATTAAGAGTCTCTTATGGTTTGTCTCCCTCCCGATTCTCTTTCATTTTTCCCCTCCCTACCTCCCAACCCCCCCACCTCTCAAATTCCTCATATCAGAGAGATCATATGATAATTGTCTTTTTCTGACTGACTTATTTCGAGGAGCTTCAATTGTATTGTATAATCGCTTTAATAATGGAATTTGTATCAGAGTGACTCGATCCTTAGCAGTTCCTTTACGCTCTCTGGCACATAGGAAGAGATTTCCCAGGCTCCTTCAGAGTTAAGTTGGCAAGTGCCAGTCAATACGAGTGACAGTGATGAGTGTCATTTCTGTGCCTACGTGGTTAGGCACTGGATGCGCGTGCTCTTCCTTTTCTGCATCAAAGGTCACTTGTTAAAAATGATGGCGACATGACATGAAAGGTCCTTGGATCCTTGAGTCATTATTTGGAGGAAAACTTCCCAAACAAGGTGTCCAACACACATCATGTGAGCAAAATAATGCATTTCTAATGTGAAACCATTGGATTTCCAAGTTTGCAGATTCTCAAAGTGTATCCTAATTATGTTCGCTAACATAGCATCTCATGGGGAACTCAGATGTACTGGAAAATGTTCACTTGTAATAGCTTCTTATAAATCAAATAATAAATCACTTGAGACATAAGGTCTTCAAAACAAACTTTTTTATGCACAATTTTCATACTTCCTTATCTTCGTGTTATACCCTTAGTATACACAGTTGGTGTTTCCTTAAAATCTTAGGTGTTGCCAAATACCCATTTACCATTTTGAATGTTAGATTCCCTTTAATAAGTCAGCAACTGTCTTTCAAAAAGTCTGCCAAGTGAGAGTTCTCAAACATTTGAAAAATTACTTACCTTAATAAAACTCTTGCTATATGGGCAAAGAAAATACTTCAGTGTTTTTCAGAGTAAATGATAGTCCTGGAAGGTTCGTTGTTCACTGGTTCCAACTGATCACAATGATCGAGGTCTTTAATTCATCAACCCGTAATTAAAACAATTTTATTTAATCATCTTCTAGACTAGTGTTTATCATCCAACACGCCACATCTCTGTTTACTTCCAGCATTATGTGAAAGTGACCATTTTTATTGTTACTTCACTTGATTGAATAGTCCCAACCATTCTTGTAAGTGGAGGCTGATGGAAGCCCTTACTAGAACCTCAGCTGGGTCTGTTGTCCAGAACAGCGACCCCCGGCTTCTCTGTGCGACCCGGGCTTTTTCACAGCTCCAGGAGTGAGGCCCTGTGAGCACAGAAGGAAGCTGAATCCCTTTTTTCTGACCTATCCTTGGAAGTCACAAAGTGCCGCTTCTGCTGTAGCCATAGCAACCCAGACGTTTGGGGAAGGAGCTTGGAACCCATCATTCATGAGGAGAGGCGTCACGGTAAGGTTGTAGGAAGGGCACAGAGGATTGGGGTAACATTGCACCCGCTTGGGGAGAATGCCGTCGGCCACAGCCCCACAGTTTGTAGCCTTGCTGAGCTAGGAAAGCTCACTGCGGGTGTACTCCAAACAGAAGGCCCTACAAGCAGAGTAAAATCAGGGCTACCATCACGTAAAAGCAGAAAGCTTCTGTTGCAGATGGAATTTGCAATTTCTCAAATTTCCTCACAGCAGGAGCCATCGAAAAAGATAGCTCCGAAGGCTGTAGGGAAGAGATCAGAATTTTCACATGTAAAAAGCACGTCTTCCCAAGATCTTTGACTGTTGTTTCTTATGTGTGGAAATGACTGGAAGCAAACAGAAAGCAGACCCGCAAATTTGAATAGAAGAAATTGGTCAAAGGAGCCCCGAGTCTGGCCCATAACAGCTTTCAAGTGCTGGAGTAATCTCAGGGCACTCAAACTCCCACCAAAATAAGCAGACTTCGAAAGCTGGGCAATCTCCTAAATTATGATGCATCCATCATAATCCTCGCCTTGCAGAGGGAAGATCCAGGTCCACAGAGGACAATGGACAAGAGAGATTCTCCCAGAAAACAGAGTCAAATCGGGAGTTTCCAGACTGTCTAACCAACGAGCTCACCCCTGTGCTCAGGCGCAGAGTCCTCCCCATGTCCACCAAGCAGAATCTGATGACAGCGACGGGCCGGTGACCACAACATCTCCCATCCGTCCTTTCTCTGAGTGGTAGTTTCTTACTACGCTTCCCTGTTCCTTCTCACTGCTGTATACTCATGGTTGGAGGCAGAGGACGTCCTTTCTGCCTGCCGGAATGTGGTCACTCTATTGCGAAGAAAACAGCCACCACGTGTAACCACCATGAGAAGCAAAGAGACAAAAAGGAGCCTGAGCCCTAGTGGGTCATTAAGGAACTGGATATAAAGGAGAAGAGGGACAAGATGATAAAGATTCATCCCAAATTTCTGTCATTTTATTTCAACTCCAAGGAGATAAAGCCTGAGGAGCTGACGGGAAGTACTGGGCATCGTTCTTGGCATACATTAAGCACTAAATGTTACCTACTGCACAGAAGATTATTCACAAGCACAAATTCTACTATGCAACACATTTAGTTACTCTATATTAACTGTACTTTTCTACAATAACTTAATCTTTGTCACAAGCCCCCTTTCCACCCAGTGACAGAAACCTCCTCAGTCCGTTCAGGGGGTTGCCCCCCGTCCATCCTGTAGACAGGATGTCAAAGGGCTCAGGCAGCGCCAAGACAGCAGGTGCTCTGGGGACAAGAAAGTGGGTGTAGCCCGCCTTTGCTCAGCATCCCCACAATGACCTCGGCTGACCCGACCTCACGTCTGTCAGGGGTTCTGTGGGCCAACTATTAGGTCATCCCATCTCAAAACCTCATGACACTCAGCTGTCTCAGCCACTCAGGGCCTCCCCGATGCAGGAGAAAACCTGTTCTTTCTTCTGGACACCAACTGTGGGACATTAGCTGGGGCACCTGGGGCACTTTGCCTTCTGTATTCCACCGTCCCCACTTCCTGCTGGACCAGGGAAGCTCTCTTGGTGCTTCCCTGCATCTGTGAGGATGGGCCAGAGGCTTCGATCCTTTCTTCCCCAGACCTGTGGCTCCCTGGAGGGCATCTGTCCCTCTCTCCCATCGAGAGAATTTACGGGAAGCGTGGCCGGAACCACACCTCCCAGTTCTTTCTCCCCCAGTAAGGAGACAGGTCCGCCTGCAGTGGGATTCTTTCAGATCTTTTGTTTCTGCCCAGAGCTTACAGGGCAATTCTCGTGTATTCTGCGTTCTTTTCTCCCTGAGGACACCAAATTGCTAAGATTTGGAGGGAAAGGATCATAAAGTTCAGGAGATTCTAAGAACAACAAAATCGTTAGTAATATCAAAAACATTGTCCCCCTACATAGTTATTATCATTGGTCACATTTACTGTGAATTCACTGATTCAAAGAGGCTTTGTAGAGCAGTAATTAAGCACCACGACTCTGGAGCCCGCCGGCCCGGGCTCAGGTCCCAGCTGCACTAACCATTGTATGACCGTGGGTGATTGTTTTTAGTGCTTTGATTTCTTCTTCTGTGCCATGGACGTGATCACAGTACGTCCCTTATGGTGCTGTTTCAGGTGTTTTGAACGAGCTAACTAGTGTCAGAACAAAACACATCAGGACAGTGCACATAGGAAACGCCGTTTGTTTGCTGCTGTGACTGTTGATGAGCTTGTTGTGTTCTTCCCGGGCGTGGCAGCGGGCCGTCACCGACCACGGGCCACTGGTTCCTACGATTAGGGGAGAAAACAAAGCCCCGTGTCTCTTCTAAATGAAAAAGTTGTATGTGAGCCCGTTAAGATGACACCATAATCTCTACTCTTACAAGCATTAAAGGCACATACGGGCCATGAACTTAGAACTAGCGAACTATGTACAGTTGGAAACGGCTGCTTATCTTCGTTTCCTCACTCATTTTATTTCCATCCAACCGAGTACCTCTCTGCTAGCACGAGGCACTGCTCTAGAAACTGGAGCACAGCCTGGATGCGACGGTCCCCCCCGTCTGGTGGAGGAAGAGGAACGTAAGTGAACTGAGGAAGAACAAGCAGCTGCCAAAATGGTACCACGTCCCTGCGAAAATAACCCTCCTTCTCCGCCTGTTCCGTAAGACATTCTAGAGTCTTTCTGGAACCCGGACACCCGCTTCCAGGCAAGGGAGAAGAATTCTTCAAACCCAGCCATGCTCTACAGGGGGTGGGGGGAAATGAAGGAAAACTCTTCCGAGAATCACCAGATTAGGGGAGGGAGACACAGAGGCCACAGAGAGGTCATCCTGCGTATTCTGCCACGGCTTCTGATCACGGAAATGTTCTCCTGGCTGTGGCTTAGTGGCGTTTAGGTGGCAATAGTGCCCCCTGGCGGGGTACCAGGCAATGGCATGTACACCTCAGGATGGGCAGCACACGGCTGGGATGTAGGTATTGTTACATTAGTGTGCCCAGGAGGAAAGCAAGACTTAGGGTGAAGTGACCTGCCCACTGCCATAGAAACTTGTAATTTCTCCCTGTGCTTTGACGTGTGCACAGAGAACCGCAGGACACATATTGCCACGTAAATGAGAACAGTTTCCAGCAGATTCGTGGCCTCAGGGCAAGCACAGCTTAAAACCTCAAAAAGCCTCACATGGTTTAACTCTTCCTTGGGCCCTAATGAAATTAAAAAACCCAAATCAACTTCCTGGTGAATGAGTAAAAACTGGACTCTTTGGCACAGTGAGGGCAAAAAGGACACATTTTTCCAGGATTTTCAGCTCACGTTGCTACTGAGTGTCTTGCTGGGTGTCGGGCTCTGTTCTAAGTGCTGGGGATGCAGCAGCAAATAAATTCAAAAGGATCTTTGCCTTCACGAAGCTTATGTCTGGCAGAAGGTAAGGGAATAGACAAGAAGAAGAGAAGAGAAAAAAAAAGAAAAGAGAGGAAGAAAGGAAGGAAGGGAGGAAGGAAGGAAAGGAAAGAGGGAGAGAGGGAGGGAAGGAAAAAGAGAGGGAGCAAGAAAGGAAGGAAAGAAGGAAGGAAGGAAGGTAGGTGATGGGAAGTTCTGGCGGGGAACCATAAAGTAGGTGAGGGGGAGAAACGTGGGTGAGAGCGAGCTCTTCCATGCAGCCTCCCCTACTCTGCCCATGTCTAATGGTGCAACCAGAAAAGGCCCTCTTGGTGCTAGATGCATCGCAACAGGGCTCTTTCCCTGTCTCTGGAGATCATGGCTAACAGAGCTGCTCTTCTTGGAGTTGCTTGGGTGAACGACTTGAGCCTATTTGCTTTCAGAAAGACAGTGACATGGGGAACTAGGAAAGTTCCAGATGGGAGGCGGCTTCTACACGGATTGGTAATATCCTGTTATTGCTAAAGCTGTTTACCTTAGGAGGTCCCAACAATCTGGCAAGTACCCCACTGGGAGGAGGAATTGGACAGCTCTCCCTTTGCCGAGTCACTTACCAGTTCCACAAACACACCAAGTTGCATGCCAGATTCTTTGCCTGTGAACTCTCCACCCACAGAATTTCACTGCCATATGAAACTGAGTTTATAGGGGAGGAAAAGTCATGGGATAATAGCATTTTGTAGGGCAGACACATCAGATCATGCTTCAGAGAACATTTATATTTTAACAGGCCTATATTCATGCAAACCAGGCTTCAGAGATTTTATTTTACGGTTTGAAATAAAAAAACCACTTTCACATTATTTCATGATCATTTTTTATAAAGGACATTTAGGAAGCATATTGTAAACGGATCCCTCAACTGCCTTCAACGTGGTAAATTTCAGTTTCTTACTACATCGTGAAACTGGTCTTCAGTCAGTCCCTTCATATCATGTGCTTTGCTTTCCTTTATCTCAGGACCTTCACCCCTCCCCGCTTCAGTCCCACAGCTGCACCCGGGGCCTCTCATCACCAGGAATTACTCCACCACCTGTACCTCAAATTCAAGCAATCCTGCTTCGGGACCCCCACCTCTTAGATTTCTAGAACCCTGAAACTTCTCTAGACTTTCTTAGGGTTGCCGTCACAAAGGACCCCAGACTGGGTGTCTTCAACAGCAGAAATTATTTCCTTACAGTTGTGGAGGCTGGGAAGTCCCAGGTGAAGATGAGGCAGGTTTGATTTCTTCTGAGGCCACTCTCTGCTGGCTTAGTCAGGGTTCTCCAGAGCAGAACCTATATAGGGTATATACAGGAGATTTGTTATAGGAATTGGCTCTTATAATTATGGAGGCCAAGAAGTCCCACAATTTGCTGTCTGCAAGCTGGAGAACCAGGACTGAGAACCAGAAGCTCCAATGTTTGAGGGCAAGAGTTGGACATTCCAGCTGAAAAAGAGAGCAGATTTACCCTTCCTTCATGTTTTCGTTCTATTCAGGCCCTCGATGGATTGGATGGTGGATGGCCTCCTTGGTGAGGGGAATCTTTACTCACTTTACTGACTCAATACTAACCAGAAACTCTTACAGACACACCGAGAAGTCATGTTTTACCAGCTGTCTGGGCCTCACCTATCCCAGGCAAGCTGAGATCTAAAGTTAACTTTCACAGCTGCTTTTTCTATCTTCACATGGTCCTTCTTCTATGTGTCTGTGCCATAGCTCCTCTCCTTAGAAGGACGCCAGTCATACAGGACCAGAGCCCATCCCATGACCTCATTTAAGCTTTATTACTTCCTTAAAGAAATTGTCTCCAAATACAGTCACATTCTGAGGTGCTGGGGGTAGGATTTTAACAAAGGAATTTGCGGGAACACGATCCATCCCATAACCTTCATCCCTACCACACCAGGTCTCCACTTTCCTGGGACATTCAGACCCTTGAGTCCCTCCCCTCACACGTTCATTTCCTTCTCTGCACAGCCTAGGATTCTTGTCTTCCACTTCAGCAACCTTCCTAACAAAAGACATGATACCCCCAGCCTTCTTCTGGTGGACCTTCTAAGAAGACACAAAGGTTGGCTCAATTCACTGTTACATAACTGAACGAACGTGAATTTGCCCCTTGGTGAAGCACAGACACAGACGCCAGGCGGGATTGTCAGCCGAAGGAAACGTGATCAGATGCAAATAAGGAATCATGGGTAATAACTTCCAAAGCTGTGACTGCCCAACTGTGGGTGAGTGGGTTTCTTTTATTTTAGGTTAGGATAAATACTCAGAAAGGGGAGTTTTGTCATCCCGTGTAAAGGTGGGTATGAGGTCATGTGTGCGTACTTGGGAAGCGCATCCATGCGCGCATCGCATGTCGTGTCATTAACAAGGCAGTGTGTGTCTCTTTAGGCAGAGATTTTTTTTTTTAGATTTTTATTTATTTATTTGACAGAGAGAGATCACAAGTAGGCAGAGAGGCAGGCAGAGAGAGAGGAGGAAGAAGGCTCCCTGCTGAGCAGAGAGCCCGACGCGGGGCTCGATCCCAGGACCCCGAGATCATGACCTGAGCCGAAGGCAGAGGCTTAACCCACTGAGCCACCCAGGTGCCCCAGGCAGAGATTTTAACATTATGGTGGGATCACTTTAATCTGCGCACACGCCATAATCTGTCTGCGCAGGTGTGAGTCTGTGGTCAAGCCCAGACTGGTCTAGCCAGGGAGCGTCCCCTGTTTGTGCTAAAAGATAAGGTTAATATTTCTGTGAAGAAGGGAGGAGTCAGGGGGGTCTTGCTAGGGATCGTTTTAACCTCATTAACCCTGTGGGGCACAGTTTCAGTTGTATGTCCCTTCTCGATCCTAAATCCTAGATGGACGTTGCTCCTGGAGAAGAATCACACAAGTACCCAAAAGGCGCTACCGCAGATGAACAAGTTAGGTCTAGTAGAGATGCGCGCTCCTTAAAGCTGACTCACCCCCTGGGGCCCCAGGCAAGACAAGCAGATAGTTCCTGCCTCTACCACTTTCCCAAAGTTTCTCCCTACACCACTTGCCCACTCGTTCTCAGCAGATGACTTTCCTCCCTATATCACAGAAAAAATAGACGCCATCATCCAAGAAACTGCTCAACGCCACGTTCCAGACCCATAAACGTTTGCTTCTAGTCCCTTTCTCACCCCCAATCTATTTGATTTGGAATCTATTTGATTCCAAAACTCCTGTGTTCTGTTTCTCTCAGAGGGAGGAGGTAGCCGAAATGGCAGGAGAAAAGGAAAAAGGTGTTATCGAGATGGTTATTTCTAATCTGTAGCCAAGCATGAAAATAAAAACAAAATTCGTGTTCATGTTTTAATACAGAGTTTTACATTTATTTATTTTGTTTCGGGAGCTTTAACATGAAACCGTATCCTATCCAGCGCTATTAAAATTATGTAGGTCTCTACACTGTATCGTATGCCTGAAGCTAATAAAACACTGAATGTTAGCTACGGCAGGATTACAATAGAAAACTTAATACCAAAATTTAAAAAATAAAATCATCAGGGACAAATTAAAAAGTCTGTAGTTTCCTTCTTTCTTGGGAGGGTATCACAAGATCCCAGGAAAGTTATGGGTCAAGCTTGAAAACTAAAACCTGCCCCCGGGGTTGAGCCGCGGTTGTGTGTGCACGTGAAGCAGACACCGGCTTGTGAGGGCCACGGCCTCCAGCTGTTTCGTAGGGCCAAGGTGGAAGCCCATCCCACCAGGTATCAACGTGTAGGATTTGGATGAGGATTCCAGGAGTCCCCGGCACATCCATCGGGCCTCGCCTTCCTTTTCGGCTTTCCCCCAACCCCCAACTCTTTGCTTCTTTTTTTTTTTTTTTTTTTTAGATTTTATTTATTTATTTGACAGAGAGAGAGATCACAAGCAGGCAGAGAGGCAGGCAGAGAGGCAGGCAGAGAGAGAGGAGGAAGCAGGCTCCCCGCAGAGCAGAGAGCCTGATGCGGGGCTCGATCCCAGGACCCCGAGATCATGACCCGAGCCAAAGGCAGCGGCTTAATCCACTGAGCCACCCAGGCGCCCCACTTTGCTTCTTCTTAAACTCATAAAAAATCTTTCCTGCTTCTGTTTGTTGGCTCCTTGTGTGCAGTTTCGTGAGGCGATCACACAGGAATCACTTCTCTCTCCTGCACCGCCGTCAGCTTCGAGCTGCCGGGATGATAGAACTTAACTCGGCCATCGTGTTTGAAGCGGAGGAGAAAGTCAGGAAAGCTCAGCTGCCAGCTTGCAGGAGGTTAGATCGTGCGTGTGGTATTTTATGACTCACTCCTACTTTTCACAGTACAAATTTACCTTCTCAACTGAGAAAGAAGATTCATTTCTGAGCATTCACTCTGCATCACTGCAGATCGACGTATCACTAACATGAAAAATCTGGCAGTGTTTTCTAAGGTTGAATTCAGTATCTCTCACGTGTTCACGTTTTTACTGACTTTTTTCATTCCCAAGCTTCTTTCCATCTATTCATTTTCCTTCAATACGGACCCAAGCTGTTTTATGTTCATGCTCAAAGCCACACTCCTATAAAGAGAGCATTTAAAACACCCAGAAGTAATGTCTCAGACGGTTCTTCCACACCTGGTCATAGAAAGATCCCAGAACTTCATGCAGAGACTCCTCAGGTTAATTCCACTGCACCATCCCTAGCGCCTCTCCATGTCCAGAGGCCTTCCGTGTAATACCTCCCATTACAACAGGGTGAGCTACACCGAAATGAATGAGAACTCTGATGTCTAGAGGCTCTAAATGACTTGCTCATGGTCAGGTACATAGCTAGTGGGGAGAGCCAAGTCTACTAAATGAATATTTCTCCAGTTTGAACTTTATTGTAATTTTTTGTTTGTTTGCTGAGTTATTTTTTTTTAATTCCTTTTCAGTGTTCCAGAATTCATGGTTTACGCCCCACACCTAGTGCTCCATGCAATCCGTGCCCTCCTTAATACCCACCACCAGGCTCACCCATCCCCCGACCCCTCTCCCTTCCAAAACCCTCAGTGTGTTTCTCAGAGTCCACAGTCTCTCATGGTTCATCTCCCCCTCTGACTCCCCCCAACTCCCTTCTCCTCTCCATCTCCCCATGTCCTCCATGTTATTCCTTATGCTCCACAAGTGAAACCATATGATAATTGACTCTCTCTGCTTGACGTATCTCACTCAGCATAATCTCCTCCAGTCCCGTCCATGTTGATACAAAAGTTGGTATTGTAATTTTTATTTTTCATCGTGCTGATGTCTTTGCTTACCAGGTTGCTAACTGATGAAGACCCCCAAGAGAATATCTAGACCTTTTGTTGTAATCTAGACAGTTATCAGTGACGAGTCAGAGAGATCTTTTACTTTGATATGCTTCGCCTTCTAGTGCAACTCTATGGGGGAAAAGAAGTATATTAAGTACCTGCAGCCACTCTGCCTTTCGTCTATGTGATACAGCCAGAAATGGGTTAGGACCAAAGATCTGAGGACTGAGGAAGGTCAGAAAGTAGAAATAGTACCAACCAAGATTTATTGTATACTTATCTGATGTTTTCACTTTCTCCAGCACTTGTTTCCAAGAAATTAATACAAACCATCTGATATTTTATTACTTCCTGCAGCAGAGTGATACCAAGGACAGAGCCAGTCTGTCCTTGGGCTCTGCAGATTAGAAATCTGTATTAAGGTCATCTAAGGAGATGATGCCCTCTTGTGATTTCCCCATTACAAAACATTATCTTAATTACATGCCTAACAGTCATAGTCATGAGAGATTTCCCCACATATACAAGCACTTTGGCCCATTGACACATATTCAATTTAAGGGAAGAAAAGTAAAGAATTTATAGATAGTAAGACAATAAATTGTAATATACTTGACGAGGGACTCTTCTTTTTACAGTGAAATTATGTCAGTTTCATTAATAGCAACAAAGTAGCAAGGCTTGGCATTTAGCCCACTCTTTCGCATGGAGGAGGAGAAGGTGACCTTCCTACAACCAGGCTGACTCCGAAAGAGAGTTGAAGGAGCTGAACCCCAGCAGGCTCAGCTCCTTACCCAAATGCCCCTGGGACTTCATCTCTCACTTGACTTTCTGGGCTTTGCTCAAGGTGCAGACTCTCCTGCCTCCTCAGACTTTCATTCCTGGCGGCTGCCCCACCCTCACCACAACGCCATCAACCACCACCAGGGCCTGTAACCGGACACGAGAGCAGAGGCAGCTTCGTCTATACAACTCACACATACTACTACCAAAAAAAAAAAAAGCCCAAATGCCCGCCCTTTTATGAAGTCATGGCTCCATCTTTTTAGGAAAGAGAACACATTTTCTAAGCAGCATGGTGAAATATTGTACCTAAAGCCTAGATGAATAAGGCACAATTTAAGCTTGAATGAAGAGCCACACATCCTAGAATCCTAGCCACCCCTTTAATTTCAACAAATAATTTGCTCAGCAATTTCCCACAGTAATAGTGATCTTCCCAGCGTCGTTCTCTCGGGTCGTGTTATTACAAGGTCAAATCTGAAGGCATTTACAGAAACAGTAGTGCGCTTTGAAGATGGCACCAAGGAGGGAAACACTGACGCTGTCATCTTTGCCACTGGTTAGTCCTTCTGTTTACTCTTCCTGGGGGAAGCCATCCTCAAAATCCACAGCGACAATCAGATCTCCCCTCCACAGTGGAAAAACCAACACGGCCACTATTGGCCTCCTTCAACCTCTGCGAGCCATCATGCCAATTACGGAGTTGCAAGCACACAGGGCTACCAGGGTTTCCAAGGGTGAGGAGAAGTGTGATGGGCTGGAGAACAGCCTCCTGGCCACAACTGTGCCTCGGTTTCCTTATCAGTGCTGTCTAATCTCTTGGTTTGAGCCTCCAAAACTCAGGCGACCTCACTGCTTTGCTTCCTTCTCCCAAAGTTAGCTACACCACTTGAAACATAATTCAGGTGGATCCACAATGATCCTTTACTAAGGTGGTTTGTAGGCAAAGCGCATTTAGCATGTGTTAGCTCAGGTGACTCAGGCTTCCGGATAGGCTTGAGCAATTTCCACAGTTCATCAGGTATCACTCAATTTTTAATTCATACTCTACATTGTAAGTACCAGATCCAGCCAATGCAGGTAAAGCTTCATCTCGTCCAGAATGTCTCATGTTCAGTTATACGTTTGCAGCTATAAATGGTCATTTTACTACTCATAATCCCATTTCTACACCCTCATGCCCTCAGTTTGGGCTTCTCATTCCCACTAACTACATCCAAGACATTCCAAATTTCATCTCTCTGAACTCTTCTACAGAACTCGAGGTCCAGTTCCTGATTTTGAAATCCCGTTGAAACAGAACAGGGCTGGATTCGGGTTCCTTTGACCCTAACCACAAATCCCAGCACTCTCTGACAGCTGAAACGCAGCGCCCATTGAGCAGCATACGTCGCAGGAATGCACAAGCAGAACGTTTACCCAAAAAAGGGACTTGACTGCAAAGACTGGCAAAACCCAGACCCAACCAGTCTGCACCAAGATGGACCCCAGCACTGAACTTTCACCCACTTCCCCCTCATTATAACACTAAAAATCATGCCCAAGGTAGAGATTTAACATGCTAACTGGACATGCAACCCCTGAGGAAGCGTGACTTTTGTGCCAATAAATCGCTGCATCTACCTGCTTCACCACCACCCCTTTCCCACCAAGGCCTCTTCCAAGCTCTCCTGACCTCTCCCTGGGGAGCCAGCCTGAAGGACTGTATCTTTTAAGATGATTTCCATTATTTAAAGTTTTTCAAATATGCATTCAAATTAAATGATTAGATAAAAGAAGCTTGAGAGAGGAAGACAGGACTTTGCAGAAGCCACACTCCAACTGCTGGAAGAGATTAAACGCCCATAATGTGAACTCTCCTCTACATCTGACACTCTTCACTTTGCTCACTGCAAACTCCCGTCACTCCTCTCTAACACTCTTTATGGTGTTTTGTCCTACATCAAATGACACTTTTATTGACTACTTTTTGTTTTAAGGTCCTATGCTAGGCACGGGGATGTCACCAGAGTGTAACATGTATTCCCTTCCTCTGAAGGGTTTAAAGCGTAATTGGAAAGACAAGACAAACAGGCGATTAAATAATGCAAGCGATAATAGTAACAGTGCAAAATAACAAGCAGGGCAGAACATGAAAAGTTGCCATGAGGAGGGAAAGAGAGAAGGCAATAGTACTTCTAAGAATCTGTTTATGCCAGGCTCTGTACTGGGTAGTTCTATAGTTTAAGCTATCTCGATGGCAACATTATAGAACTCATGCTGTTTCCCTGAGTTTTGTCTATTCAAGGCTTCCGGATCTTGATTAGAATAGAAGATAGTCATGTAATGTAGGAATTCACTACTATAACGTTATTCTATCGAGTTGCTACGATTAATAGCCCCATCCCATGAAAGAGAAACTTACAGCTCATAGGCAATTTTTTTATTCTAGACTTTATGCAAGTCACATGGGAATTTAAGAGTATCTCAACCCCACACTCTGGAGTAAGAACCAGATGCAGGCCTTCCCTGTAGCTAAGTCAAGCACAGACAGAAGTAGCACTACCCGAAAAGACATGAAGCAGGTGTTTGTGCGCATGTGCCGCTGCTCCCCACTAAGGAGCTGACCAAAGCAGCCAGAACCCGGAGCCTGTGTAACCAAGGGTACCCAATCTAGCGTGGTCTGGGCAAGTTTATATGCTGGACTTTGCCAGTCCTTTAACTCAGCAGTTCTCATGCCTGCGGAAGGTTTTTGCTTCCTTTCCTTCCAGAGCTAGTGGGTGAGGTGAGGTATTACAAGGGATTTGATTAATTCGTGGACTTCGCCCTTCATTTCTGACCCAGCAGGCTTAGGATGACGCCTGGTCCTGGGAAACTGTTTTATGTTTCTTCGTAATCCTTTCAAGTTACTCTTGGTGTTCACTGATGTTTAAGAATCTTTTAATGCTCAAATGCATGTGTCACGGAAAAACAGATTAGGTTTGGCTCCGGTATAAGCAGTTAAATAAAAGCCACTTTTAGTGATTCACCGCTTGATTTCTCAAGCTACTTGCTTACTTCTACCAAGAGTTACAACATGCACTGTCTTAACCTGAGGAAGCTTCTCTTAAACAGAAGAGCATATTTTTTGTGCCCACATTTTCCCTACCAGCTGTGCTTTCTTTCCGAATGATCATGCTTTAGTGCTAAATGAGTATGGTTCCAAAAGTGCTCTCTGCCGAGTAACATATGCTGCTGTTCCAAGTACAGCAGCTAATTTCTCCCTGCGGCCACCTTCCGCAGCAGTCTACATCCCTGTTTTCCTGCCTGAAAAAAGGATTTAGAAATCAAATAACTTTCTCAAGTTCACGCAGCTAATACCCGCTGGAGCTGACTTTCAAACCAGGTCTTTCAGAGTCGAAATCATTCTTCGTCGGTTTTTTCCTCTTGGTCGTCATTTTCTTTTCTGCCCACGTCTTGAACAACATCATATTACCCACAGGCATCTCTTAGTCTTATTCCTGGCCTGAGGACTAAGGAAGTTGAACCTTGGTGCTAGGTAGATTTCTATCTACACTTTCAGCTTGTCTCTCAGTCTTTGGATAATTCATTGGCTTGACACACCACTAAAAAGACTAACAAGTTTACCGTTTGGTAACTTTGACTTTCATTATGGAGACTGCATAAATGTTGTCTAATGTTTATTCATTCATTTTGTTCTTATTAGTATTATGGCTCTGAGACCAATTCCCACATCCCCCTACGCCATCGAGCAATTCTCCAGACACCAGCTGGGAGTCCTACAATTCAGTTCTGACACTGTTGACCCAGAGATTGCATCAGATTCTACGGGTTAAGAGTTCAGTCCAGCAAGGCTGTTGCCTTACCCACTTCAGCTGCCAGTGACAAGATTCCGTGACCGACTAGCTACAGCTTGGAGGTTCCTATGACTCCCTCCTTGGGTTCAATTTATTTTCTAAAATGCTGTAACTCAGGAACAGCCAGATGGAAGGGATGCATAGGGCAAGGTAGGGGGAAAGGGTGTGGGGCTTCCATGCCCCTCTTCACAAATATCCACTCTTCACCAACCCAGAAACTCCCCAAACCGGTCCTCTTGGGCTTTGATGGAGTCATGAATTCATTAAGTCATTGGCTTTTGATAGGAACGTCCAGCCCCTCTCCCCTCCAAAGAGGCAGAAGGATAAGACTGAAAGTTCCAACCCTCTCTTCAGCACCATGGCTGGCTCCTCTTGCAACTCCCTGCATTCTTAGGGGACCTGGGGAATCAGAGTCGCTTCCTTGACATAACAAAAGATACTTTTACCATTCTCATCACTTAACACATTTCAAGGGTTTTAGGAACCCTGTGCCAGGAATGAGGATGAAGACCAAATATATATTTCTTACTGTAAATCAAAAATGTATAAATGCTTGCTTTTTATTGTAAAGACGGATTTATTTCCCAGAAATACAAAGTCTCCAATTGGAAAGAAAATATTTCTCTTACTGGACATTTCCCCCACCCAGGTCTGATCCAACCCCTTAGCAAGGATGTCACAAGGGTTGATATTATCAAGAAGGTGAAAGACAGTGAGAACAAGTACAACAATATTTGTCCAAGTTTCATAACTTTATATAGGCTTGACTGCAAGGAAGACTGCTAAAGATATCATCTTTATTGACAGCCTCTTCTGCTGTACGAGGTTTCTGATTCTAAAATTGGGTCCTCTTTCTAAAACTTCAGACCACTCAGTAAATAATCTGGTAAGAATATGTGTTTGCACTGGGCATTGTGGTAGGAATAGTGTCAAGAAAAATCCAAGGAAGAATAGAAAACATGGCTCCTACACCCTGAAAAAAATCTATCCTCTATTTTTGGAAATGAAATATCATTATGCAATTACAATGATAATGGTAACTAAGGCATGACAGTGTCAAAATAAAATAAGATGGAGATCAGGCTTGAAGATCCCCAGAGCAGACAAAAAGCTAAGCCACTTAAGCAAAACTTAATCTAGCTTAGTTCATAGATGTAAATGCAATTTAACTTGGATTCTTTCTCATAAATGTCTCTAAACATCATAAATGAAATGTATCCTCTTCCTAAAATGATATAAGATCATCACTTTCAACCAATCCCCTGCCATCTGGCCACTTCTGTTGGAATAATCACTATCAGCATCATCATTGTAAAGGTGAAACTACTTCCTCATTTTCACTTTATAAGTCATCCCCATGACACAACGCCTCTGAGTTTCATACCACTTCTGGGTTTGAAGCCTCCCTGTTTAAGACTACTTTGTTTCTCACTCAATGAAATAGTCATATCAGGTAAATCTTTCTGAATTTTCTTTTGACAATGGATAATCAGTACAGTGAGAGTTAAGATGTCAAAATAAGTGAGTGCTTCTTTGAGCCTAAGGAACCCCTTGGAATGAAAAGAAAAAGAAATCATTTTACTATATAATAGCCATGATATAGCATTAAGGAGGGCACGTGTTACGATGAGCGCTGGGTGTTACACACAACTAATGAATCGTTGAACACTGCATCAAAACCTAAGGACGCATACATGTTGGTTAACTGAATCTCATCATCTTCAACATCATCATAAGCCATCATATCACAGCTTTGACTTCTGTGGGCTTCGACCACTCTCTGGTGGGCTTCAACCAGCAAAACCCGCAGCGGCAGAAATAATGGCTTGACATTACCGATCACTCAAGAGAGGTGAGACGGAGCTCTGTGACTCTCCTGGTTATTAATGCAAAGACTTTAGATAATAAGGTAACATACGTCACGCAGCGCAGGGGACTAAGTGCAGAGCAGGACATTACAAGGTTCTTAAAGCAAACGAGGCAATTGATCATAGGCAATTCAAAGGGTAAGCTTTACTATTTCTGGATATAACGTTTCTAGAGGCAAGGCAAAAGCAGGCAAAAATCCCACAAGTTTGGTTGAGCCTGTATTAGATAAGTGAAGCATGTCCTGTTTTCCACAAGGCAGAAAGCCGTTTTCTGTTAGAACTTATTAACCCATGATTGTATTCCCACAGACTCTTATCCCACCAGAAAATGTTAACTCCTGTGCTTAAACAGGGTACTTCTTGTTCTCTGATGCAAAGATCAAAGAACCTTTGAATCTCTTCTAACACATTCAGAAGTCAAGCCAGCAAAACTAGTTCACAAACATACGAAGTTTCATAAAAACAAATGCGTGATAATCTTCAAACCCACTTGACTGATCTGTCGGTAACATCACTACAGAGTGATCTGTTATCGTCACTACAACATTTCATCATTACATGTAACATTTTCATAAACTTTAAGCTTTCTCAAGCAACTTCAAAGTTTTTTTTTGTTTTGTATTTAAATGATAATGTCTAAGGGTCTTCTGTGTTTACTCCTCAGCCAGTAAGTGTTGGGTCTTCCTTTGACGATATTCTGGAAGGGATGGTGAAACGGAAGGGAACTCATTTTAACGCTCACAGATGGTATCCTAAATTTTAGAGACAGAACACTGTTGGCAGTCACTGAGGAGTACAACTGGGAAAGTAGCAACAAAGACCACTTGAACGTAAGCTGCATGAGGGACTGTATCTGTAATGCTCAGAACATTACCCGGCACCCACAGGCACTCACTTACCAGATTAACGACTGAAGAGCACGGCAAACGGAGCTGAAGCTACAGGTGAAAGGCATCATGTGCGTTCTCCTTGGTCGTAGGTTCCCCCCAGCTCCATGAACCTTATCTATTTGCTGTTTTGCTATTTGAATGTCATACAACTCAACACATTGGGTAGTGTGTGAATGAGCGTGTGTGTGTGTGTGCACACGTGTGTGTGCATGTGTGTGTATAATAGTGAAATTACCCTCTATGTGTTGTCTCCTCTGCTAGGCTCTGTACTCTGTGTCTTACAAATCTTTGTGTCTTTAGCAATAATTCAGTGCCTGACACATCGTAACAATTATGAAATACTTCTGTTGAATTAGTCAACTACAATTTGAATAAATCTATTACTATTCTTCACAATTTTTTTGCCCAAAAATAAAATAAGTGGGTTGATTTGTAAGTGGTTCTCAGCAAACCACAACAGGGTACTTCCACACAGGGGAATCTTGAGACATACACGGACAGTTTTCTGTTTTCCTAATGCCAGCGAGGCATCACTGGTTCTTACTGCCCAGGTACCAGGGGAGCTAAATCCACAGGAATCACTAGGCTAGTCCCACACATTGAAGAATTACCCTGCTCAAACTGCCAGTGAGACCATTCAGAATTTGATTCCCTAAAGTCCTTTCTAGTTCTAAAACTCTATGATGGTAAGTGGAAAATACATTTTAAACATTATTGTTTCAAAACGCAGACATGAATACCAAGCTAACATCACCTAGTGAGGCTCTTGCCGTGCTTCCGATTTGCCTTGAGCTGTGTTTCTGGCTGACACGTTGCTCTCGGGTACAGTACGTGGTCTGTATGAACAAAAAGGCCAGTTTTTCTAGTGTGAACTCCAAACTACTATCCTGGCTCCTCATGGATCCCAAAGTAGCCCAGGAAATCTTTTCTGGCCCTTATGCACCAACGCAGTTCCAGCTGATAGGATCTGGGAAACTGAGTAGGGCCAAAAGGCTCTTTAGTCCCTCCACCCTCCAAAAAATCTATCAAAGCCCCTAAGATAAGGGGTCTCCCTCAAATGAGCCATAAAAGTGACTTTGCTTATTCCCTAAGTCTCCCGCTCCAGAAGGAAGGTTCTGGTAAGCGCTGCCATTTTTCTGCTGACTTAACTTGTTTGTGCTTGTGTAAAACTCTTCCTCACTTTGTTCCCTTAATCACAGCCCTTTCCTGAGACAGAACAGTGACCTTGCCCTTTGGTAAAGGAGCACCGGGTGGAGGGACAGATAACTCCGAGCCTATGGCCAGCTCTAACTTTTAAGTCAGTGTTTCTCATCAGTTCATCCAAGGGTCAAAATCACAATGATTCACAGCCAAACTTTGTTTCACACTCCTGTTGCAATTTTCACCTGTTTGCTAGCTCCAGGATGAAATAGACAATCTTTTTCCTAAGTTCTAGAACATAGCATTTTATTTTTTTTCCTCATCAGAGTATTTTCACTTCAGTTTTATTGTCTAAAAGTTTTTGACTGAGTGATTGATTTTGTCGTAGTTCTTTCGTCCATTCACATGATTACCTCACAAGATAAAGCGTATACCAACTTGGTGTATGTCCATTCATATTTTTCTCCCTCATCAGTCTATTACAGATTACTTGAGGGATGGTACGTGTGTTATGTCCGCACAGATGCAGAATTTTTAAAAAATCATTGTTTATCTTTGAAGTTAGGATCATATCGTGGGCACTTTTCTATGCCATGCTTTTTTTTTCTTTCTAATACTTTATGGGGTATTTTTCTACGCCATCTGTTAACAGCTCTAATTCACACTTTTTGGTACCTGCAAAACATCTCATGGAAGGGATGGGATAATTTGTCCAACTCTCTGACAAAGAACATCCAGAACATCCACTCTATCCTCAGTTTTTTGTCACTTCGAACAACACAGAAATAAACTTCTTTATGCAATATATAGAAACACGCTTGTATTTTTATATCTGTAAGATTACCCAGGAATAAAATTGCTACATCAAACAGTATATATCTTTTTTCTTTAATAATAAAACTGCGAGCACGTTATCATCATCATTATCGTCATGATTTAAGTTTACAAATGATAAATCCACAAAAGGAAATGTTTTATGTAATTTTAAATCACTGGTCCAGGACCCACAGATACATAACACAGAAGACCCACGAAAAATACGTCTTTGGAAATGAGCACAACACTCCTTTGGATATGAAACTTAAAATATAGAATACTTCTTAAGCTTGTAGCAGGAAATGCAATGGACTGTCTCAGCCCAACTTAGCAGCGCCTGTACAAGGCGTCCCTCTTGAGACGTTAGCTTCAGACTGTGCACACCGAAGGGACTGCACCTTTGTTGTGTTCTGCAGGAACACCGGGGATCTGGTCCGCATTTTCAAAGGCTGCGGTCATTTCATACAAACCCTCCAGCATTAAGAACTGCCAGAGAGGACAACATAGTGTCATAAGAGTTGTCCATCCCGTCTCTTGTAAGTCAATTAGAAGACAAAACCAAACCCAAAAGGTCTTCAAAATCCAGAGCAGATCATGCTTCTCTCCTAGGAAGAGGTAGAGAAACTGATGGGACGAGATATGCATCATTTTTACCAAATGGCAGACGTAGATTTGATCCGCATGTCTAGCGGAGGAGACACGGCTCTCTACCCCTGCTGACCTGCAGCAAGTTACAGCGGTGGGCAGGCCAGCCACGCCAGTCTGCACTCTCTCCACAGCGCCGCTTTAGAAGACTTCAACACGTGAAGACATAAGCCACTGTATTATTCAACAGTGCCCTCCAGGGTCATCACCCAGGAAGCAATGTGCAACCTCACTCCGTAGGAAACGTGTAGAATAATTTAGCACAATCTGACATGCTTACGCGGTCCTACCCACTCTCAGCAAACAGGATGTTTTAGCTCCAACCTGTTTCCCCTACTCGCAGCTCCTACTCCAAGACTTCATATATGTCAAAACAAAAAGCATGACATTATGGCCTCTAAGCCACTGCTAATTCCGGATTCTAGTAGCAGGACTTTTAAAACTGGCATGAATTGGGGATCAATCAGTTGAGCATGCCTTTGTTATTACTGGCCAACTAGAATTGGCCTATATTTTCTTCTTATCCTGGTGATCATACCACTTACAAGTTTAACTGAATGTAACCTTCTTAAAATAATGTAACCTTCTTAAATTATCCTTGTGGTGCATTTATTACTCTTCCAAACCAGAAATGGAGACAAATTTCTCCCTAGGACCATCAAGGAAGGAGCCCTCAGCTCCCCCATCAGCACCCAGGGCTGAAATTCTACTTAAACTATTCCTTGTATTATTACCGGAAAACAAGAATCATTATTGTCATACGCTAACTTAATATTGAGGGACAAAATTAAAAATCAACCCACTATATACATCATGTATTATATGATCTACAACATCCTATTTTACTAGTGAATACTGGCTTAATTATACATAATACTATATACAATTGTACATTAAACTATTTGCCCCATTCACATAAGTATGTACATTAAACGCTTCAACTCACTTCATACACATGATGGTGTAGCATCTGTAAACCCCAGACCACATGAACAGTCTATACCACACATCATCATCGATATCACATCGGACATCACATGACTGACTGTCCAGAGCACAAGTTAATCAGATTAATCCTGGTCACTCTTATCATAGCCATTATCTTTTCTTTTTTAAGATTTTATTTATCCACTTGACAGAGAGACAGAGATCACAGGTAGGCAGGGAGGCAGACAGAGAGAGGAGGAAGCAGGCTCTCCGAGGAGCAGAGAGCCAGATGTGGGGCTCGATCCCAGGACCCTGGGACCCTGACCTGAGCCGCAGGCAGAGGCTTTAACCCACTGAGCCACCCAGGTGCCCCTCATAGCCGTTATCTTTCCTTAATCACCAAGCTTGGAGAAACCAGCAACCTACAGGTTATACACTTCTTTCCTCTCCGGCCCTATAATATGTGTGTATGGGGTGGGGAACGGTTAATGGGAAACGATACCTGGCATCTGGTTCTTCCTTCAGGACCATCCAACCTAAAATTGTCCATCCATTCCTTAAATAAGACATCCCAATGGACTAATCACTGAGCAGCTCATGCTCACCCATGAGTGTGGTACCACGCATATGGTATTTTTTAATTTGGGGGGATACTGTGACTCAGCTATGGCCATCAAAGGTCCTAACATAGGTGACTTGTAGCTGATCTCAAACTGAATATTATTTACCAACATTATAACCATAAAGTATTAATTGGTCAAGGCTCATAGGACATATAAAAACTTCATTATAAATCTGTACACATATTATCTGCAAAAGAAATTAGCTTAGCAAACCTTCTCATCTCCCAATAGACTTTTAGTTGGGCATAATTATGTTTATCTTGCCAAACCCCCAAAATAAGACGCTATAACACATACAAAACCTAAATAATCCTAACTATTCCATAATTGATATATTTTCTGCCATTATAGTTTCAACCAAAACATACTGTAGCCCAACTCCTAATTAAATAGAATTTAAAAGCACTAATTTTTTTTCCAAATATTCGGCTTCATGGGCTAGAAATCCTTTTTAATTTTTTATTAAGTTTAATTTCACCCCTTTCAAAACTGGCATAGCACTTAATATTTCAAGATTTTTATGGAAAGGAATTTCTCTAGATCTGATTTAGTTAGTGTAGCTTAATAATTAAAGCAAGGCACTGAAAATGCCTAGAGGAGCTTATAAAACTCCATAACCTCATAGGCTTGGTCCCACTCTTTCTGTTAATTTTGTATTAAATTACACATGCAAGTATATGCCTCCCAGGGAAGATGCCTCTGGACCAGTAAAGGTACAGGAGCAGGTCTCAAGCTCGGTAAGAAGTACTTCATCGTGCCTTGCTTAACCACACCCCCACAGGAGACAGCAGTGCTAAAAATGGTTCTAAATGGAAATGAGACTAAGTTACATTAACTTATTATTAGAGTTGATAAATTTTGTACCAGCCACCCCAGTGATGCAGTTAATCCAAATTAATAAAATTTTGGTGTAAAGCATGTTTAAGATAACCTCATAATAGAGTTAAATTTTAATTAAACTCTAAGAAGCTGCAACTAAAACCAAAACAACCTAGAAAACTGACTCTAACATTTCTGGTTACGCAGTAGCTAAGATCCAACCTGGAATTAGATACCCCACCATGTTCAACCCTACACCAAAATAACTAATATAACCCCCTTTTCACCAGAATACTACTAGCAATAGCTCAAAACTCAAAGGACTTGGCAACATGTTCTGGGATTGATAAATCCAGATAAATCTCACCACCTCTTGCTAATCCAGACTATCTACCACCAACTTTAGCAAACCCCCAAAGGGAATTACAGTAGGCATAAATATTAGCATAAAATATTAGGTCAAGGGGGAGCACGTGGGCAGCTCAGTAGGTTAAAGCCTCTGCCTTCGGCTCAGGTCATGATCTCAGGGTCCTGGGACCGAGCCCCGCATCGGGCTCTCTGCTCAGTGGGAGCCTGCATCCCCCTCTCACTCTGCCTGCCTCTCTGCCCACTTGTGATCTCTGTCTGTCAAATAAATAAATAAAATCTTTAAAAAAATATTAGGTCAAGGCATAGCTCATGAGGTGGGAAGAAATGGGCCACTTATTCTACTTTAAGAACATTAAATATTGTGTAAAAACCTTTACGAAACTGAAGACAAAGGAGGAGTTAGTAGTAATTTGGGAACAGAGAGCTTCATTTCATTAGCCCATGAGGCCTGGACACACCGTCACCCTCCTCAAATATCAATTTCACATTTAAGACAATTTCTAATTATCTAACACGTGAGAGGGGACAAGTATCCTTGGACAAACCACGGTGTGAATAAAGCACCTTATTTACACTCCCAAGACCTCATCTTAAACCGAACACTTTTTAAGATTTTATTTATTTGAGGGAGAGAGAGTGAGAGGGCAAGCAAGGGGAGGGTTACAGGGGGGAGGGAGAGAGAGAGAATATGAAGCTGACTTGTACTGAGTGTGAGCCTGAGGCTGGGCTTGATCTCCCAATCCTGAGACCATGACCAGAACCAAAACTAAGAGTCAGACACCCAACCCACTGAGCCACCCAGGTGCCCCTAAAATGACCACTTGGAACTAAAGCCAACCAAAACTTACTGCACCTAACAGTTATATTTAAACCAAAGAAGATATGTATTTACAAAGACAGATATAGGGAGTAGAAATCTGAATGGGCACTATGGAGGAAATCTGAAAGAGAATGATGAAATAAGTATTTAAAGTATTAAAGAACAAAGTTTATTCTTTTACCTTTTGCATAATGAATTAACTAGAACAATTTCGTGAAGAAAAGTGAAGTCAAATATCCCAAAACCTTAATGTTTCAGAAACATTAAGGAACAAATTCATCTATTTGGCAAAATAGTGAGATGGTCGATAAGTACAGGTGAAAATCTGATGAGCTAAGGATAGTTGACTCTCCAGAGAGATTTTCAGTTCAGCTTTAAAATTAACTAAAAAGGTAATAAGTCCTACATAAATTTTGTTATCTAAAAAGGTACAGCTCTTGAGACATAGGAAATAACCTTCTTTAGTGGGTAAATATTTACAAAGCCACACTTAGCTTAAAATCAGCCATCAACATCTGTACCCCAATGTTCATAGCAGCAATGTCCACACCAGCCAAACTGTGGAAAGAGCGGAGATGCCCTTTAACAGACAACTGGATAAAGAAGATGAGGTTCATATACACAATGGAATATCACTCAGCCATCAGAAAGGATGAATACCCAACTTTTATATCAACATGGATGGGACTGGAGGAGATGATGCTGAGTGAAATAAGTCAAGCAGAGAGAGTCGATTATCATATGGTTTCACTTACTTGTGGAGCATAAGGAATAACACGGAAGACATGGGGAGATGGAGAAAAGAAGGGAGTTGGGGGAAATCAGAGGGGGAGATGAACCATGAGAGACTGTGGACTCTGAGAAACAAACTGAGGGTTTTAAAGGGGAGGGAGAGGGGGATGGGTGAGCCTGGTGTTGGGTATTCAGGAGGACATGTTATTGCAGGGAGCACTGGGTGTGGTGCATAAACAATGAATCTTGGAACACTGCATCAACCTAATGATGTATTTTACGGTGACTAACATAACACAATAAAAAAATAAGCCATCATTTAAGACAGCATTCAAGCTCAACAATTTTATTTTCATTCCAATAAGAAAAATTAGCTTCTAATATAAGATTGGAATAATCAGTTAACAAAAGGAATGCTGTTAATACTAGTAACAGGAATTATTTTTTGTTATAAGTTTCTATTAGATAATATAACCACTGACAGCAATTAAATAACTTTAACCTAATAATTAGCTATTTATTAAATCAATTGTTAATCCAACACAAGCACGCACCTAAAGAAAGATTTTTAAAAGTAAAAGGAACTCAGCAAACATAAACCCTGTTTACCAAAAACACCTGTTTACCAACCTGTTTACCGAAAACATAAACCCTGTTTACCAAAAACACCTGTTTACTAAACTGTTTACCGAAAACATAAACCCTGTTCACCAAAAACACCTGTTTACCACCTGTTTACCAAAAACACCGCCTCTAGATTTCTAGTATTAGCGCATCTCACACTAGGTGCACTAACTAGCCACAGTATCTTAACCACGGAAAGGTAACATGCTTATTTGTTCTCCAAGTGAGGACTTATATGAATGAATGGTCATGTGAGGGTTTTACTGTCTCTTCCTTTCAGTCAGTGAAATTAACTGTCCTAAAAAGAGGCAGGAATTACAAGATCAGAAGACTTTACAGAGCTTTAATTAATCTAAATACAAACATTTTAACCACCCTGAGGAATGATAGGAATTTAAGTGGATTAATAATTTTGATTGGAGTGACCTCGAAGTATAAAATAACTTATGAGTGATTGAAATTTAGACCAAACTACTCAGAATACACATTATCACTTACTGATCCAAAACTGACCAATAGAACAAAACATCCTAGAGACTGATAACAGTGCAATCTAATCCCATTCTAGGGTCGACATCGACAATGCTTATAAAACCTCAGTGTTGGATCAGGACGTCCCAATGTTGTAATCACTACTAGTGGTCCTTCTGTTCAATGATTAAAGTTTTACCTCATCTGAGTTTAGACTAGAGTGTTCCAGGTCAATTTCCAGTTAATATTTTCCCCACAGAAAAAAAACTGAGAGAAATAAGGTCAACTTGAGAAAATTGCCTTAAACCTAAAACACGTTATAATCTTTTTTTTAAAGATTTTTATTCATTCATTTGATAGACAGTGATCACAAGTAGGCAGAGAGGAAGGCAGAGAGAGAGAGGAAGGGAAGCAGGCTCCCTGCCGAGCAGAGAGCCCTACATGGGTCTCAATCTCAGATCCTGAGATCATGACCTGAGCCGAAGGCAGAGGCTTAACCCGCTGAGCCACCCAGGTGCCCCCAACACATGTTATAATCTTAATCTAATTAATTTCTATATGTCCAGACCAAGACCAGGGCTTGTTAAAGTGGAAGTCCAGTAATAGCATAAAACTTGAAATGTTTTAAGTCAGGGTTCAAATCCTCTTCTTAACACTATATTCATAATTAATCTTCTGTTATTCTTATTTTACTTGCTGTAGTACTTCTTATACGAATGAAAAGTATTAGGTTATATAGAACTTCATAAAGGACCAAATATTGTTGGTCTTCATCATCTACTTTATCAGCAAAGCCCTCAAATTCTTTATCAAAGAGTCTTGACAATCATGAACACCATCCGTATCTATATCGTAGCACCAATCCCAGCCCTTACGCTAGTCTGAACGACATGTATTCTACTGCCCATGCTGTATCCACTAACCAACATAAATCTAGGTGTGTTATTCCTATTAGCTGTAGCAAGTTTAGCCACTTATTCTAGTCCCTGATCGGGATGAGCTTCAAATTCAAAATATGCCTTACTTGATATACGCCAACCAGTAGCCCAATTTCATGTGAAGTAACACTAGCAATTATTCTCTTCTCAGTACTACTAGTAAATGGGTCATTTACATCATCAGCCCTCAGTACTATTCAAGGGTATTTATGATCCATTTTTTCATCATGACAACTAGCCATAATATGATCCATTTCAACCCCCACCAGAAACTGCCTGAGACCCTTTGACTTAACAGAGGGAGAATCAGATTTTGTCTCTGGTTTTAGTGTTAACTATGCAGCAGGCCCCTTTGTTAATTTTCTAGCGGAAATATGCCAACACTATCATAACAAACGCTTTAACAATTCTTTTCCTAGAATGTCACAATACTTACATACAGAAATGTATACAATTGACTTCATTATTAAAACCCTTCTTCTGACATACAAATGGTTAACAGACACAAGAAAAAATGTTCATCATCTTTAGCCATCAGGGAGATTCAAATCAAAACCACATTGAGATACCACCTAACACCAGTTAGAATGGCCAAAATTAGCAAGACAGGAAACAATGTGTGTTGGAGAGGATGTGGAGAAAGGGGAACCCTCTTACACTGTTGGTAGGAATGCAAGTTGGTGCAGCCACTTTGGAGAACAGTGTGGAGATTCCTCAAGAAATTAAAAACAGAGCTTTCCTATGACCCTGCAATTGCACTGCTGGGTATTTACCCAAAAGATACAGATGGAGTGAAAAGAAGGGCCATCTGTACCCCAATGTTTATAGCAGCAATGGCCACGGTCACCAAACTGTGGAAAGAACCAAGATGCCTTTCAGCTGATGAATGGATAAGGAAGATATGGTCCATACACCCTATGGAGTATTATGCCTCCATCAGAAAGGATGAATACCCAACTTTTGTATCAACATGAACAGGACTGGAAGAGATTATGCTGAATGAAATAAGTCAAGCAGAGAGAGTCAATTATCATATGGTTTCACTTACTTGTGGAGCATAAGGAATAACACGGAGGACACGGGGAGATGGAGAGGAGAAGGGAGTTGGGGGAAATCAGAGAGGGAGATGAACCATGAGAGGCTGTGGACTCTGAGGAACAAACTGAGGGTTTTAGAGGGGAGAGGGGTGAGATGTTGGGTGAGCCTGGTGGTATTATATGGGTATTATGGAGGGCATGGACTGCATGGAGCACTGGGTGTGGTGCATAAACAATGAATTCCGGAACACTGAAAAGAAATTTAAAAAATAAATAAAAATTTATCCCCTCCACCAAAATAAATAAATAAATAACCCTTCTTCTATTTTTTTGAATCCAAGCATCATAACCACAATGCTGATATGACCATTTTACATATCTCTTATGAAAAAAATTTATCACTAATGCTAGCATTAGGCATATAATATGTATCAATTTCCATTACTAAAGCAAGTATCCTGCCACAAACTTTAAAAACATATCTGATAAAAGAATTACTTTGATAGAATAAATAATAGAGGTTTAAACCCTCTTGTTTCTAGAATTATAGGATTAAACCCAATCCTCAAAATTTAAAATCTCCATAATATATCACACCATGTTAAAGTCAGCTAAATAAACTATTAAACCAATACCCCGTGGTTTATATTCTTTCCATACTAATAAATCCTCTTATATTTATTATTATGTCACTTACCATTATTACAAGCATGATAATCATTTTGTTGAGCTCACACTAATTAATAATCTGAATTGGTTTCCAGATAAACATAATAAACCATATTCCCATTCTAATTAAAAATTCTAACCTATGACCCATTAAAGTATCCATTAAATATTTCTCCACCACATCTGTACCTTTCATAATAGCTATCATCATAGCTATTATGGTCAATGAACATCTACTGAAGTTTTCAATCCAATAGCACCCTTTATTATTATAGTCACCTTTATTAAAAAACCTGAATTTTCCCTATTCTACCTTTGAGTACCAGAAGTTACACCAGATATTCTATTAATTATCAGTTCTATCCGCATGACAAAAACTTACATATCAGTTTTATATCAAATTTCACCATCAGTTTTATATCAAGTTTCACCATCAATTAATCTAAATATATTAATTCTTGCTATAGTATCAATTATAGTTAGGGGAATGAGGAGGGCTTAACCAAGCACAGCCATAAAAATTTCTAGCCTATTCATCAATTGGCCATGATTTAGAGACCAAGCATCACAGCTCTAAACCTATTAATTTACATTCTATTAACACTTACTACATGTGTACTATTTATCTACAGCCATCCACCACAAAACTTCCATACACATGAAATCATGGAGTAGAATACCTATAATTACTACTATGGTTTTTCTGATTATATTATCCCTAGGAAGCCTCCCAACACTCACTGGTTTGTTTGTTTGTTTACCCAAATGAATAATTTTCCAAAACTAGCAGCATTATTATACCAACATTAAAACTACCCTAGCCCTACTTAATCTATAGTTCTACACACAATTATTATTCTACCTCACTACCCTTTCTGTCAATAAATAACAGAAATAAAATTACAATTTGCAGACATAAGCCAAGTAATTTTTTTATGTCCATTCAACATTGAATCAACATCAGTCCTTCCCCTAACACCAAAATCATCAGTGCCGGACTAGGAATCTGGGCTAACGTAGGTGAAACACCTCTAAAGCTCTGTGGTCCTGAAATACAGATTGTGGGCTATCTTGTGGGCTATCTTACATCAACTAAATGCAAATCAAACACTTGAATTACGCTAAATCCCCTCTAAATCCTCCAGTCAACTGTCTTTGGTCTTTTCCAGGGTTTAGAGGAGAAAGATGGGGCAACGTGACAAAACCAAAGCTCCTTTTTTGAATTTGCAGCTCAATCTGTTATTCACCACAGGGCTTGGTAAAAACAGGATTCAGCCTCCGTCTTTAGATTTAGTCTAATGCTTACTCATCCATTTCATCTGTTTCCATAAACCACCTGCTATTAACAAACCATGAAGACATTGACACATCACGGTTACAGTTCCGTGCTCGAACCAGAATGGGAGGAACCTCCTTAACTCTTCTTACTCATGCTGAATTAGGTCAACCTGGAGCTTTATTAAGAAATGATAAAATTTACTCAAATAAATAAAATCTTTTTAAAAAAAGAAATGATAAAATTTGTAACATTGCTACTGTTCCCTTGTTCATAATAATCTTTCCAACAGTAATATCTGTTAGAATCAAGGGCTTCGGCAGACTCTGATACAGCATTTCTTCAAACAAACAATATAAACTTTTACTTCTTCTACCACTATTCTTTGGCCCACTGGCCCCATCAAGCATTAAAGAGGTACCAGCACAGAATCAACCCGTAATTAGTCCCCGCAGCAGCTTCTGTGTATTTCACTATCTTTTCTTTACATTTAGCAGGTTCCTCGGCGATGCTAGGTGCAATCAGTCTTGCTACTACCGTTATCAATCTAAAACCACCAACTGCGTCTCAGCGCCAAACACCACCGTTCGGTGTGTTCTGATAATCAATGCAATATTGTTACTGACATCCCAGTACCAGCAGCTGGGATTACTGGACTATGAGCAGATCCCAAGTATCATTTCCTTTGATCCTGAGTGACCCAGTTTTATATCGACATCGACCCTGACTCTTCAGCCACACAGAAGGATATAATCTTATTTATGGGTTTGGAATAATTTCACATATTGTTGTATATTATTCAGGGGGAAAAAGGCCTTTCGATATGTAGGAATAATATGAGTCATATTATGTCGGGGAGTTAAAAATTACTCACAGATCTTCAGCTGCACAGGGGTAGAGTCGCTGACCCCGGCATCATTCAAAGGTTAACCATGCTTGCAACACTGGTATTACAGCCGGCATAGTTTAACCAGAGCAGTACACTAAGTACCGCACACAAATTAACCAATAAAAGCAATATGTAGACATTTTGCTCAGTAGTACTAATTCCCAAGAATTTCTCCCTTGGCTGATTTTCTGTTTCTGTTTCTGTTTCATTTAAAGCGAGCTCCAAATTCTTGATTTTTCTGCCGTTGGGACTCCCTTCCTGCCTTTTGGATTGGTGCCTCGTCTTGGCTTTGTTATATTCATCTTGTTTAGAAGTCCAATGCGCCATCCATTGCGCCACGGAGCCACCTCATCTTGTTTATTTTGAAGGAGTTTGACTCGATTCTCATCACTTCTTGACACACCAGGTACGGCACTCTTCCTTAGTTCTGACCTCTTGTGACAGCGAGCCCATTTAGGCCAGCTGCGAGACACGTGTCTCCTTGGTTTCCTCCTCAAGGTGATTCAGATAACTTACCCTCTGTAAGATGTGCTCTTCTGAGCAGACGAAGTGTCCAAACATTTATCTATTTAAGAAAAAAAAGTCTACATTTGCTCTTCAGCAACACCCGGACTCATAAAGTTTCCTTTGCTCTTCTACCAATTCACATGAGAGCCACCGAGCTAGCACGAGTGGAGGGAGGAGCAGAGAAGCAGACTCTCCGCTGAGCAGGGAGCCTGACACAGGGCTCAGTTCCAGGACCCCAGCGTCATGACCTGAGCCAAAAGCAGGTGCTTAACCTACTGAGCCCCCCAGGCGCCCCTCATTCACACGTGTTTAAATAAGAATACCCAGTGTCAGAAATCAATGATCTCTTCTGAAGCTTTCTTGAAGGAAGTTTACCAAAGCTGTGGGACCTGCTAGTTAAGGACTTGTTTGACTTGGATTTGTCTCTATTCTGTTGTTGGACTTTTAAACTTTGATTTTAAATCATTCCTTGTCACTGTTGCACCTCACCGGGACTTATGATTTTGGTGTGTGAGCAGACGATTAAGCAGATGAACTAACAGCTGATAAGTTTTTCATTAAGATCACCTCACAGGAGCCCCGCAACACTCCGAACAATGTCATTTCTCCAAAGCAGGGGTAAACCTGTGGCCAAATCCGGTCCCATTTGTTTCTGCATGACTTGCAAGCCAAGAATGGTTTTCACAGTTTCAAATGGTTTGGGGAAAAAAATCAAAAGAAGATGAATATTTTGTAACATATGAAAATTATATGGAATTCAAATTTCAGGATCTATCAGTAAGTTTCACTAGAACACATCCTCACCCATCAATTTACATACTGTCTGCAAGGGTTTTTGGCTACAGCGGCAGAGTGAAACCTGAAATATCTGCTGCTGGCCCTTTGCAGAAAAAGTTTGTCAACCCCCAACTCTAGCCTTCTCCGAGAGGAAAGGAGGCACCAGGCACCAAATCTCCCTGGGCACGTGCAAAATGACGATCTCTTTACAAGCGTGTACAGGTACCTCTTCTATGCAGTTATGGGGACTGAACAAGTCAAGGAATAGAGAAAAGACACGGAGTTGGTCCAGTCTCAGTGTTTAACTCAAATATTCCTGCAGGAAGTCTCAGTTGTCAGGCCTGTTCCCTGAAGCTCTCACATTCAGACTTCTGCCTGGAAACCGGAAGCTGCAGGGTCTAGAAGAGCCGTCAAAGATCGTGCACGGGGAGGTGGCCAGGAATTAAGAGTAAGCTTGGGACACACCTGATCTGCCTCCAAGAAGGGCCATAGTGTCTGAGCTAAACTGCTCTACCAAACCGCCTCTCTAACTGGCCCCAATCCAGAGAACAGGAAGGAAACTGCATAGAAGGTTTGGAAAGGGGGGCAATGAAGCAGGGAGTGGCCACTGCCCCAATCAAGCCTGGGCAGTTGAGATTCTGAAGATGAAAAAGAGCTTTGCAGAAAGCTACAGCAAGTAAAAGCTAGGCTGAGATGCCCAGGAGAGGGACCAGGGCCAGTATATGTGTCCGCCACAGATGGAATACACTCCTGAAAAGGTCAGAGAGTGGAAGAGTGGCCTTTTTCACCTGCTAGAGAGAGAAAACAACATTAGAGGCTAAGATGGAATTGGGTGTGTGTGTCCTGCCCCTCCTTAGATGAACAAGCCTACAGGAATGTTCCTGAGGAAGAGCTCTACGAAAAATGAGAGGATATAAAGTCATGTCATCTGTGGTGATTCACAGACCTGTTCCCCTGGGGCAAATAATGCATTATATGTTAATAAAAATAATTTAAAAAAATCATGTGGTCTGAATTGAAGCCCTAGAAAATTTAGTGATCCCTGTGATTTAAAGAAAAAAATCTTACCGATACCTCACATTTACCATTTGGCAATTGTTACCTCTACATGCCTTGTGTGGGGGGATATATATATATACACACACACATATCCCATAATCCTTGTGATAACTGAGCAAGACAAATGGTTGTAGTGTAGTATCCCTATTTCATTAACAAAGGAACCAAGAATTGGAGAGGTTAAATGACTTGCTCAAGGCCAAACATCTGACAGTATGGAGATCTGACATCTTGTCTGTTCACTTAACTGTGTTTACTTTACAGATGGGCACCAACATCTCCAAAAGACATAAAAAAGCAGTTCCTCCAAAATGAAATATATGACAGTTTATGCTAAGCATCACCTGCTTCATGGAGGGATTAATGGGTAGAATAATTGAGGTGTCATAATTTAAGTGATATAAGAATACGCTTGACAGGGAATGAATTTTTAGGAATTTCACTGTATTTCAGGAGTGGGAGTTAGGTGCAGCTTGATTAATCTTATCACCAACATAATTTTACCTGGTACTAATGGGTCAATTTACTAAACTTGATTTTTTCCATGATGGTACACTGTCCCCCAAAATCAAAGAAATACCAATTTGCAAAATCCAGGCCTTTGACCACAAAAGTCAAAAGAGAGAACAGGAGGAAGGAACAAAGAGAACCCATTTTTACTGCTGGGATATGTCAATTAAGCCGCTAGATTTCTATAGTATTAGGGGGGCTATTAGGAGATACCCCTGATCCCTCAAAAAATTAGGACTGAATAAAACAGGGTATACTTCAAAATAACACAGCAGAAAACCAAGTCATCTGGGAAAAACTGCCTGACTCCAGACCAAGTACCTTCTACAAGGTACCTAGAAGGTAAACAGTGATCATGTTTGCCTTGACTAAAGGGAAAGCAGGCACTGGGTAGCCAGGAGACTGGGCAGAGTCCAGCCCATCTGGGGAGCAGGCGGTACGGGCTCACTTGTGAGAAGACCAGGAAGTGATTTCCCCTTTGAAAGCTGTTCCTCCCCCAAACTAAAAAAAAAAAAAAAAAAAAAAAAAAAAACAAACAGATAAAAGCAGTTCCTCCCATTTTCCAATAATTTCCATGGAGTGCTGGCCCAGGGAAAACATTTTCCTTCCCAACTGCCCAAACGACTCGGACAGGACTTACACATACAGAAGGGAAGATAAAGAAAAAGGTAGAGAAGGGGAAAAGGATGGTATTATAATGGGTTGAGAGGGAGGAGGGGGGATGGGAAGGGAATCTACAGTTCATACCAAGTGTGGCCAGAATGAGAATGACACATAATTCAGGTAGATCTTTTTTTCCCTGAGAAGTAAGGGACAAGTTCTTGTCATCCAAGCTGCTTCACTACATACTTATGTGGTTTTGCCTAAAAAGAAAAAAAAAAACAGAGAGAAGTAATAGTAAGGCCTAAAGATAGTGTCAGAAACAGGAAAAGATTAGGAAATCTAATTTTTAAAAAAGAGAATGGAGGTGGAAATGGCAGCTAGTGGAAAGAAGTTTTCAGATAAGAGACCGGACTTTTCTTTTCATTGAGAAGATGAAGAACATTGCAGGGAGGAACGGGTGATTGCCTGGTATACTGAAATGCGGACGTGCCCTGACCGTGTTCCTCATGGAGTCCTATGTCAAAGAGAAGGAGGAATAAGTGTGTGTGCACGTCCACATGCATATTGTTTCTTCATTCACAGACACGTACGCGTTTGTGGGTACCGCGCGCTTCTGGGTTTTAGTTGTGAGGCTCCTTTTCTTGCTCATATTCACTCTCTCTGGTAGAAAATCAATGATAAAAAGCCAAAAGCAAAAAAGATAAATACATATGGTGGGCCATCAGTCTCTTAATTTGGAGGAGTTGACTAAAAACAAAACGCTGCTCTTTTCGGAAAAAAAAAAAAACAAAAAAAAAACAAAAAAATATTCTCTTTAGAAATCAGAGAGAGGGGCCCCTGTTTGGATCAGTGGGTTAAAGCCTCTGCCTTCAGCTCAGGTCGTGATCCCAGAGTTCTGGGATGGAGCCCGCCTCGGGCTCTCTGCTCAGCAGGGAGCCAGCTTCCTCCTCTCTCTGCACCTGCTTCTCTGCCTACTTGTCATCTCTATCAAATAAATAAATAAAATCTTTTTTAAAAAAAAAGAAATCAGAGAGAAAAAGCAAAATGTAGTTCGATTAGTAAAAAGAGTTCTGATCTATTTTTTAATATTGCTTTTTTAGTGCAAAAATAAAGGTTTTTAAAAATTTATTTGTTTGAGGGGGAGGAGAGCTCCAGTGGGGGGAGGGGCAAAGGAAGAGGGGGAGAGAGAGAGAATCTCAAACAGACTTCCTGCTGAGCACAGAGCTCAATCCCACAACCATGAGATCATGACCTTAACCAAAATCATGAGGGGGGGGGGTGCCTGGATGGCTCAGTGGGTTAAAGCCTCTGCCTTCGGCTCGGGTCATGATCCCAGGGTCCTGGGATCGAAGCCCCGCGTCCGGCTCTCTGCTCTGTGGGGAGCCTGCTTCCTCCTCTCTCTCTCTGTCTCTGCCTGCCTCTCTGCCTACTTGTGAGCTCTGTCTGTCAAATAAATGAATAAAAATCTTTAAAAAAAAAAAATCATGAGGGGGACGCTTAACCAACTGAGCCACCCAGGTGCCCCCAAAGTTTCTAAGTAAGCCAAAGAATGATACAAAAAAAAAAAAAGAGAAGAAGAAGAAGAAGTTGTTTTCGGCAATACTGTTCTAGTAATGTTCTTCGGGCCTTTGCACAGGCAGCCATGGGGAAGAGAGTGGCCATCGTCGGAGCTGGTGTCAGTGGCTTAGCCTCCATCAGAAGCTGTCTGGAAGAGGGGCTGGAGCCCACCTGCTTCGAGAGGAGTGAAGATGTTGGGGGCCTGTGGAAGTTCTCGGTGAGTGGGACGTCAGTGCAGCAAAGCAAGAAGTGAGGACGCATTGCAGAAGCACAGGCCTCCAAACCAGATTCCATGCGGTCAAAACCCCTCTTAGGTTAGGATCTACAAAACACAGGAGCAGGCTGGAAAGTAAGTTGCTTGCTCACTTCAGAAGTAAATGAGATAGTGAGCTAGCTTTGTAGGTTCTGTGTACAGAATTCGCTGCTGGTAAACCATTAATAACTGAGCCACTTCTGGGAATGAAGTGCAAGGGCAAATACTGGTTAAGTTTATGTAATGTAACTATATCAGTTACTCATTTAAAAACCAGAGTTGTTCTCATTCTTTTGTTGAGCTTAACCAAAGGTCCACTTAATGATTCAGACCACAGGTTTTAAGGTTTCAGGTGCTGTTTGGCCTTACAAAAACCATATAATTAATGATACTGCCAAAGGAGGAACCAAGAAGAAGATACACTGACTTGAAGTTCTTCAATGTCCTTTAGTCTCTGTGCATTCATAATAATGACTCTGTCAGCAGACAGGCCTTTATGCAACCATTAAATCACTTCCTCTGTGGCCTGACAACCACATCGGCTGGTGTGAGGGGCTTGCCTGTGCCCCAGCTCCCTCACTGTCTCTCACCTTAGAAACACTGCATGGCTAAGCCCACCCCGTATGTCTTCTTCTCCTTCTCCTTCTCCTTCTTCTTCTTCTGATAGACCGTTCATATATGCCAATTTAGGAGGAGCAATAACCCTTTTTCAATTAGCAATAATCGCGCCTCGGATAAACCTCATTGGCTACGATACTGCCACTGCGCAAAGCTAGCAATAACCCTTTTTAAGCTACCATTTCCTCAAGTGCAAAATTAGTATTGTGTTTTATACCTCAATAAGATTGAATTTGAGGAGACAGTATTATAAAGACATGAGAATATGGTTATTTTTCTGGACTGTAAAGAATTCTTGAAACTGCTCAACATCTTGCATGACATTGTAGAGCCTGACTGTGTTGCTCAAATGTGCTGACGGGGCTTCAGACTAGCACTCTGTTGATTCTTAGGGCTATTACAGTGGACAGTTTCCATATGCCTAACACTTTTTCCCATTGAATTAAATCTTTACAACAATCCTATACGGCAGGTATGAATTTTGATAAATGAATCTGAAGTCTTAAATAGAAAAAAAAAAGTAGTAAACGGCTGGTAAGTGACAAAGGCAAGATCCAGATTCAAGCTGGTCTGTCCCTCCAGCCTGAATGTTTAACTCCTCGGTCAACTGCCGGGTGCCATTCTAGTAAGTGGCCTATTGAACTAGCAGGATTTCCACAGGAATCTTGGCCAGTCCCCGCATTCAGACTCACTTTGCAGAACGTTGTTGGCGGTAGGCATTGCCAATACAGCTCTTGAGAGCAGCTACATATCCTGCTGCTCAGGAAAGACTTTGACATTTGAACCTGGCATCATAGATGGATGATGTCCTCAGCTGCAAACATATGCTTCTCTTAAAAAAAAAAAAATAGACAGACTACCCCAGAAGGTGGAACTGAGGCCCAGAGGCTGGAGACTTGAGACACAGAAGATTATTCCTAAGCCTTGACACCTAATAATGTTTACCCTACTAGATTTCAGAATTGGGACTGCTAACTCCTTTCTTCCTTCCATTCTCTCCCTTTCGGCAGGGGAGCATCTGTAACTGGCACCCAACGCCCGTGTCGTTGCTGTCCTTTAGTAGAGGAGAACTTGTGTGCTAGTTCACAGGTCCACAGCCTGGGAGGCATTTTGGCCATTACGATCAGACCGGTCAGACCCGGAGTCTCATTCATACCTGATTTGGATAATTTAGGTGATACCATTTGGGACTTTTGAGCTGATGATGTACAGATGAGAGTCAGGACTTGATCTGATGCTGCAATGGATTGAGATTTGGGGGTGAGGAGATGGGGTGAATGTATTTTGCACGTGGAATAGATGTGAATCTTTAGGGGCCAGTGGCCTGTGGTAGACTCAACAATTGAACAATGATCCCCCGCATAGGTACCAGGCCCTAATCCCTGGAACTCACAAATGTTCCTAATAAGGAAAACTAAGATATGATTAAGTTAAGGATCTTGAGATGGTGAAATCATTCTACATTCTGTGCTAGAAATACCATAGCATATATGCTTCTAAGAGGGAAGCAGAGGGAGACTTGACACCCAGAGATAGAAGGGGAAAGACAATGTGATCACTTGAGCAGAAAGTGAGATTTGAAGATGCTATGCTCTGACTGTTCTGACCTCCGTCTTCAAATAGGAGGAAGAGGCCACTAGCCAAGGAATGCAAGTGGCCTCTGGGCACTGAAAAGGCCAAGGAATGCTGGCCTCCACCAGAAGCTGGAAGGGACAAGGAATAAGCTGTCCCCTAGACCCTCTGGAATGAACACAGCCCAGTGAAACACCTTGATTTCAGCCCAGTGATACTGATTTCTGACTACTGGCCTCTGGAATTCTCAGAAAATAGATTCCTGCTGTTTTAAGCCATTAAGTTGGTGGTAACTTATTACAGTACAGAGGAAACTAAGACACTGGTTACTTAGAGTTTCCTAATTACCTCTGTGAGAGGGTCCACACTGCAGGTGATGGCATACTTCCCTTGTTTCTCAAACACCACACGGAGCCTACGCTGTGTGCCTAGAATTCACATTATGGGATTATATTATAAAATCCTGTTAATTTTTAATTTTCATTACCTTTGGTTTCTAAAGTCAACACTTTACATTCTCTCAGCATTTTTCCCCCCTTCGAGAGGTATCCAAAAATTTCTTAAGTGTGAAAAAATAAAGGTGCGGATCATTTACCACTGCGGCTGTTTCCTGTCGCACCTCCCTGTGCCCCGCTAGTTCTCGAGTGCAACACTGATCTAAAGCCAGAATGATGTATTTCCCTCACCTGTTTTGATCACTGAGAAAATAAAGTACTTTAGGACTAGGTCACAGGTCTAGTCCAAGGGAAATGTCTTTCTTTCCCAGGAGATCCCCGAACAATACATCAATAAATTGTCCGGATTTGGGCCCAAAGTTTCATGAATAATCCTCTTTTTTCTGGGCGAACAACCCTCTGTTTACCTCCCCTGATTTTATTCCACCCTTAGGATCAATTTGTTTCTTTTTTTTTTTTAATATTTTATTTATTTGACAGAGAGGAATCACAACTATGCAGAGAGGCAGGCAGGAGAGAGAGGAGGAAGCAGGCTCCCCGCGGAGCAGAGAGCCCGATGCGGGGCTCGATCCCAGGGATCGTGACCTGGGATCATGACCTGGGATCATGACCTGAGCCGAAGGCAGAGGCTTTAACCCACTGAGCCACCCAGGCGCCCCAGGATCAATTTGTTTCTTAATGTGTAGTCTCTACCAAGCTTTCTAACCTCACCAAAAGCCACAAATCACAAAATTACTATACAAAAATAAATTGTTTTTATATATTTTAGAGTTAGCAAACTGGCTCTTTTTGTACTGTAGCTAATCTAATCTATTTTATCTATGAAGTTTTTAATATTTTAACATTTTAAAATCGTGATATTTTACATAAAAATCTAGAGATCTGTCTTCTTTTGAAAAATCAGAATATCAGGCAACACTGTATTTCCCCTTACTCAAAGTAATAACTGGCCTCTTTTAAACTAAATTCAAATTCTCTGTTTCATTATTTTCATTTTTGGCCCATTTCCTCATTTTTTGTAACTTTCTCTGCACCTATAGAATGTGTTATGTACAAACAGCAATCCCTTAAATTACATGGAACAAAAGTCACAGCCATTTACAGAATCTTTCATCTCCTTCTTCATATGGTTTTATGATCTTTTTTGTTTAAACAAGCCTTCATGTTTATATTGTTAGAATCGGGTAAATACTGGTCACCACGGAGCCACTCAGAGGATTCTGATTACATTTTCTTCCTTGAACAACTTTTATTTGCACTGGAATTAGTAATTGCCTTGTATGCTTTGTTTAACCTTACAAATACTATCTGTAATTCATCCCCCAAGCTCTCCCTCGAATTATGGTTCTCTTCTCAATCAGTTTAAACACACTTAATTCTTCTTTCAATCGTCTCTTAGAGATAGTTCTTCTGCTTGTCTTCCTTCTCTAGTAAGGGCTGCAACACTGCTGCAGGGATGACCCTGGTTTTTGGAGCCTTTATTGTCCTATTATTTCGTTTAGTCTCCCCTTTTAGTAGATTACATTCAGACTACATCCTCCAGTAGTTCTCTGAGAAGTTATACATCTGAAAAAAAAGACTTTAGACCTTGTATGTCTTACGATATCATTACTGGATCTGGATTCTCATTTGATTAGACTGAGGCTTAGCTTTGGGCTTTCTTTGGTCTGTTACACCAGTCATCATTCATCTATGTTCAATCTTCTAAGATGTTCTTGCTGGTTTTTGTTTGTTCTTATTTTTCTTTCTTTTATTTTCCCTTGTGGCTTCATACCTCTGATACTTTTACAGTTGTTTTAATAGAGACTTGGGTGAAAGAAGAGTTAAATACATCTATATAATTGGTCATGTTTAATCAGAAGCTTGGATTACTTTTGTACCAGAAAAGAATAAATCTACTTCCATAAACAAACAGGGTTTCGTTCTTTGTTGACCTCTCCCTCCAAAAAAACTATATTTAAAAATGCCATTATTGACTCTATAGCCATTCCCTAATGAACTTTCTACCTGATCAACTTGGAAGGATCAGTCTATAAATATGGGCTCTGAGCTGCACTATGTAACACTGAGTAGGACCAGTAAGAAGTCCATCATTGTTTAAAAAAAGAAAAAGAGCAAGTCACAAGTGATGTATTGGATTATGCTACAGCTCTGTCCTCAGCAATCCGGACTTTGGGGGCCTAAGAACATCTGCAGATCAATCAAGACTGATACCCTGGAGCAGCCATAGTTGCAAAACTACCTCAAACGTGTCTCAAAGATTAGCATCATCCTGACTTTACCTCCCTTGGTGTAATATTACATCATTTTCCCCAAACTTGGCTTGCCCCAGCACCTCACCTCTGCCCTTGTATTAGTTTTCTAAGGCTGCATAACAAATTACTGCAAACCGACCAACTCATAACAACACCCATTTATTACTCTCAGTTATGTAGGTTAGGAAGCACAGCATAGTTCAGCTTCCTCAGCTTAAGGCCTCATAAGGCCAAAACCAAGGCGTGGCGTGGCTGGACTGGGCTGAGCTCTTTTCTACAGGCACTGGAGAAGAACCTTCTTCCAAGTTCACACAGGGTGGTGGCTAAACTCAGTGTCTTGCTGATGTCAGGCTAAGGTCTCTGTTTCCTTGCTGGCTACAAACGGGGGAATTCTTCTCTCATCTTCTCTCATGATCTCCTTGTGAATTCTTGATCTTTTGCAATGCTTTTCATCCATAAATACATACTAGACTACTAATGCTCAGGTCACTCTTTCATGTCTAGCACAAATAGGACAACAGATAAATATCCAAAATTACACAGGGAGGAGCATAAAAGCATTCCAAGACAAAAGAATTATCCCCAATTGGCACAGCTTAATCTCCAAGTATCTTTTGGATAAAAACTCAGTCTATCGGATCCTCTCAGCCCCTGAATTTTTCCAAGATTGTATCTGAACTTATGGAGAAAAAGGACTTATGTGACCTTGGGGTGGAGGAAAGCCAAAGTTTCTCAAATTCAACACAGATTCTGGGACTGTTCTCTGGCCCCTCTGGTCTCTTGGTGTCACTGTTGTATTTGTTATCATTCATGCTTATCCTTTAGGAATCTTAAATTGAAGACAATAGTTGATGAACTTGGAGACTGTCCTCTCTTAGCTTCGAGGCCGAATGACCTTGCTGATTAAACCCTACTTGCCTCCTATGAGCATACCTGATGAACCTCCCCAAGACACAGTTTTCCCATTAAGTTCCTGAACCAAGTAGGCCGCTCTACAGCTCTCTCCTAAAACGCCACTTAGCCCCCTCATGGCAACTCTCTGGTAGACTACCTTCTACAAGTCTCAGAAAATTACTGTGTTTCTATGGCGCTAATAAAACATTATACATTAATAAAAAATAAAATTTTTTTTAAATTTCTGCATTTCTATTGGGAGCAAGTGGGAGCTCCTTGTTTTGCTCAAACTGAATGTGTTCAAGAGAGCTGAGCTAAGATCCTGCCTCTTCTGAATCACTGCTCCTTGACTCCTCTGTGGCTTCCCCCTACCAAGGTTGGTCCAGGGCAAGTCTTTAACATAAGTGATATCTTACCCAAACCTCAAATGTGAAAACAGAAGCCCCTCTGCCCTCAGCATTTTATATGAGGTATGTTAATCTTAACACTTTAGCCCAAAGAATAAACTTTAAGACTTGGTGATTCACCACCACCCTCCTTCCTGCCTCTATTCCTTTCTCCCACCCAGTCCTCCAAACTTCACCCTTCCATTTCTTTTAAACCCTTGCTTTTCAAACTAGAAATTATGACCTATTTGGGTGTTACGAAATAAATAAGTGAATCAATCTGCATTTTTAAATGGGAAGGAGATAGAACAAATCAGAATATAACTCAAATAGTTAGATTGATTTCTTCATAAAACTTCTGGTGTGTGTGTGGTGTACTGTGTTGCAATATAAAATGTATTACTAACTATAGGTTGTGGCCAAAAACGTTTGAAAAACACTATTATAAACGTACCTTAAGTCCTCTCTGCCCTAGGTACGTAAGAAAATAGTATGTTCTAATTCACCAGAACTACCTCATGATGTACTGAAGAAGATTTTTTTTACTGTGGCGAGCATACCACAATAAATATTTATCATTTAACCATTTTAAAGTGTATCGTTCTGTGGCATTAAGCTTATGCACATGGTTGTACAATCATACCATCATCCATGTTCAGAACATTTTACAATCTTCCCAAACTAAAACTCTGCCAATTAGACAATCACTCCCCTTCTTCCTAGCCCCAGGCAATCACCATTCCTTCAGTCTCTGTGAACTTGCTAACTCCAGATATCTCATATAAGTGGAATCATACAGTATTTATCCTTTTGTGACCGGCTCATTTCACTTAGCATAATGTCCTCAAAGTTAATCCATATCATAACATATATCAGAATTTTTTCTTCAATTCTAGTTATATATTCCTAAAAAGACATAACGAAATTCAAAATTTGTTTCCCTTAGAAAAAATGTTAAGAAAGATGTATTCTTCCATATTCTAAGGTTCTTTGATTAGCATCAAATTGTTTAAGTAAAGTGAATTTACTCCTCATCTTACTGAATTCAAGATAAGGTGAGTGATAATTATTTGGAACTGGCACTGACCATGGTAAGTTTACCCATTTACAAACTCTCTTCCATTTGAAACTATACACTTATAGGACCATCCAGAGGAAGGCAGAGCTAGCATTTACCAGTCTGTCTTTACCAACTCTTCCAAAGAGATGATGTGTTTCCCAGACTTCCCATACCCTGATGACTTCCCCAACTTTATGCACAACAGCAAGCTCCAGGAATATATCACTGCATTTTCCAAAGAAAAGAAGCTCCTAAGATACATACAATTTAAGGTAAGATGCTATCAAAAGATTAGTTTGAGGCATAATTGTGAGGAATTCTATATTTATTAGCAGATTCTTATTTGTTCCTTTCAGTATTTCTTCCTTATTGTCAATATTTTTAATATTGTGGCCTCCCTGACCCTAGATTTAGAGAATACATTGGAAATTTACAAAATACCACATACAGTTCTTAGACAAAAATGTCATTAACTTAGAAATCAACAATAAATAAATAAATGTAAAATAGCCATGAATTTATAAATTCAAAACTCTTTTTTCTGAACAATTTATGGCTCAAAGAAGAAACTGCAGTGGAAATCTTTATATTTATATCTGAATGATAAAGTCTACATATCAGTACTTGTGGGAAGCATAAAGACCCAAAGTTTCATGAAGATTATAAGGTTAAATACTTATTTAGAAAATAAGAAAGTTTCAAAAACAAGATAAAGAAATTAGAAAAATAAAGGCAGAATAAACCCAAAAGAACATAGAATGAATAGGATAATAAAAAGAAATTAATGAAATAGAAAAAAACATATTAAGAAGAATAGAGGGGGTGCCTAGGTGGCTCAGTGGATTAAGCCGCTGCCTTCGGCTCAGGTCATGATCTCAAGGTCCTGGGATCCAGCCCCGCATCGGGCTCTCTGCTCAGCAGAGAGCCTGCTTCCCCCTCAATTTCTGCCTGACTCTCTGCCTACTTGTGATCTCTCTCTCTGTCAAATAAATAAATAAAATCTTTAAAAAAAAAAGAAGAAGAATAGAGTTCATCCTTTGAAAAGGAAAAATTAGATAAAAAGCTGACAGTTTGAGGAAAAAGGAACAAAGATGCAAATAAATAAATAAATAATGGATAAAACTGATGTGGATGAAATAAAAAATGTAACAGGAATACTATAAAAGTGTTTGCCAAATAAGGTTTAAATTGGTTAAATTTAAAATCTTTTTTTTTTAAACTTGCCAAAACTCACACAGAAAGAACTAGAAAGTCTGAATAGTCCTTTAGTAACTTAGAGTTCTTTTGAATCAGAAACTAAAATTTTTCCCATTAAGAAAAATTTCCACAGGTAATTCCAAATTTGCAAAAAATAAATTATTTCAATATTTTATAAACCCCAGAGACTAAAAAACAAAATAGGACTCCACACTTATTCTATGATATTATAACCTTGACATCAAAAGCAAACAAAAACAATAGGAAATAAGAAAATTCAGACATAGTTCCCTCATGAAAATCAGTGGGAAAAACTTCTAAAATGGACCCAACATTTTTAAAAATTAACCATCTTCATTGAGTTGAGTTTGGGCTAAGAATACAGAATATTTTAATATCATGAAATATAAATATGTAATTTAGTGCAAAACCCTGTCAAAGGAAGAAAACAATGCATTTACTAACTTCTGAAAAGGCATTAGATAAAATTTAACATCCATTTAACATTTAATGAAAGAAATTAATGAAATAAATTACCTAAAAGAAAGCAAAAGAAAAGCAAAGCAAAGAAAAAAGAAAGTAAACTCTCACCAGACTAAGATTAGAAGGGAATTTTCTTGATTCATAGAAACATATTATCTTAAATCCACACTGCTCAATGCGGTAGCCACTAGCCAAAAACTGAGATGTGCTCTAAGCATAAAGTACTGGATCTCAAAGTCTTCAGCAGATGGATAAAGAAGATATGGTCCATATACACAATGGAGTACTATGCCTCCATCAGAAAGGATGAATACCCAACTTTTGTATCAACATGGTAAGGACTGGAGGAGATTATGCTGAGTGAAATAAGTCAAGCAGAGAGAGTCGATTATCATAAGGTTTCACTTACTTTTGGAGCACAAGGAAACATGGAGGACATTAGGAGAAAGAAAGGAAAAGTGAAGGGGGGGATCGGAGTGGGAGACGAACCATGAGAGACTGTGGACTCTGAGAAACAAACTGAGGGTTTTGGAGGGGACGGGGCGGAGGGTTGAGTGAGCCTGGTGGTGGGCATTAAGGAGGGCACATATTGCATGGAGCACTGGGTGTGGTGCATATACAATGAATCTTGGAAAACTGAAAAAATAAAATAAAATTTAAAATAATAATAATTAACGTAAAAATGTCAGGGAAACTGGTAGTATACAAGATCAAGATATAAAAATCAATTGCATTTCTGTAAACCAGCAGCAAAAAAACAGAAAGTATAATCCAAAAAGGAACCATTTACCATAATATAAATAAATGCATAATCCCAGGCTTCTTCTAAATGAATGATATGTAAGATTTTATGGATTCATAAGTGCTTATTTAATTATATTTCATAAGTAACAGGCATTATGCAGATCTGTGTATTATGTACATTTCACACTGTGTTTAATCAATATGAAATGCTATATATAATAAAGTTTATAAGAATGAATTGTACCAAATAGAGGTCCTCTTCCCAATACAATCAGAAGAGCTAAAAAATATTTTTGATGAAAGAACATACCAACCAACAGGCAGCTGTTCAGCTGTGAATAAATATTTATTGATAATCTAATCCAGTGAAACTCAGTATATGGGCCAAATAGCATCAACATCTCCTGGGAGGGCATTAGAAATTCAAATTTTCATATCCTATGCCAGATCTACTGGTTCAGAACATCTGGGACTGTGGCCTGGGAATCTGTACTTTAATAAGCTTTCCTGGTAATTCTCATGCACACTAATTTGACAACTCATTCTCTGAATATAGATGATATCTTTCATTTAAGGCAATAATACTAAAAAATAAAATAGCTAAAGAGATATGTTAGGAAGTAGTAATCGTTACTACAAAAATGACTGGCCTCCAGATTACTTAGTACATGTGGTACATGCCACTTGTAAGCTATGATCGAATTCACAGTCATATCTCAAAGAGGGGAGTCACTCAGTACAAAACATACTGGTTATGCCCAAGAAGCTATGTGAGGATAAAAATATATATTTACCTGGGCACCTAGGTGGCTCAGTCAGTTAAGCATCTGCCTTCAGCTCAGATCATGATCCCAAGGTCCTGGGACTGAGCCCCATGGCCAGCTCCCCACTCAGCAGGGAGTCTGCTTCTCTCTCTCTACCACCCCCCACTCATGTTCGCTCTCTCTCTCTCTCTCTCTCAAATAATCAAAATCACAAAAAAACATATTTACCATTTCATGTTTTGATTTTTTAATTTTGAATTTGTAATATGTATTTTTTTAATTTTTTAATGTTTTATTTATGACTTATTTTAGAGAGAGAGCTAGAGAAAGAGAGAGAGAGAAAGAGTACAAGCAGGGTAAGGGGCAGGGAGAAACAGACTTCTGGCTGAGCAGGGAGCCCGAGGCGGGGTTCAATCCTGGGACTCCAGGATTCTGACCTGAGCTGAAGGCAGGGGCTTAACTGACTGAGCCACCAGGTTCCCCCATAATATGTATGTTAATAATGGATGATTTTTCGCAAGCCACTGTTGAGGACTTTTTCCATACTATTTCATCAAGTTAGTGTCAAATGTACCTGCTGGCATGGAAAAGGCAATCTTTCTGTATTTCTTTCAGACCCTTGTATCTGGTATAAATAAACGTCCTGATTTCTCAGTCACTGGCCAATGGGATGTTACCACTGAAAGAGATGGTAAAAAAGAATCAGCTGTCTTTGATGCTGTGTTGATTTGTTCTGGACATCATGTGTACCCCAACCTACCAAAAGAGTCCTTTCCAGGTAAGGCTGAAATTTAGTCTGCCATCTACACAGCTGGCATAAGGGAATATCTTCATAGTATCTTTTCTATGTATTCAAAAGCACAGATTGAATTAAAGCATGCTTCTGTTATTACATGGAATATATCCAGACTGTTAAAGTTCCATACTATTTTGACTGCTTTCACCCACAAGTCTTTGACAGTAGTTTTTTGTTTTTTGGTTTGTTTTTTTTTTTTTTTTAATGGAAACCAGATGATTCCTATGTTTCCCACTTTTCACTCAGGACTAAAACTTTTTAAAGGCAAATGCTTCCACAGCCGGGATTATAAGGAGCCAGGAATATTCAAGGGGAAGCGAATCCTGGTGATGGGCCTGGGGAATTCAGGCTGTGATATCGCCACGGAACTCAGTCACACAGCTGAACAGGTACGGTTTCTCAGGTAGTCAGACTATCTTTGAAGGCACGGAGACCGCTACCATTTGAAGGGGGTGATAAGAAACTAGGGAGGGGACAGTGGTGTGCAGGGTTCTTGACGGGAAGACTAAGCAGCGTTTCATACATCTCAGGTTCCCTCCATAACAGGTGAGGCTTTGGTTTGTTTTTTTGTTTTTTGTTTAGATGTATTTATCTATTTAAGAGTGAATGTGTGTGCAAGCAGGGATAGAGGCAGAGGGAGCGGTAGAGAATGTCAAGCAGAATTCCTGCTGAGTAGGGAGCCCCACATGGGGCTGGATCCCACAACCATGAGATCAGGACCTGAGCCAAAATCAAGAGTCCAGCTGACTGAGCCACCCAGACACCCCAGCAAGTGCGGTTTTAAATGGTTTGGTATGACAAAGGCAGAATGTCACCGAGGAGTGATGTCATTCAACAATCTTCTTCAGGACATTTGGTATCTAACGTGTCAGCAATTCCTCTGAAACTAGTGTGGACTTGGGGTTAAGATTATGACTCTGACACTCCTGAGCTTAATACATCAATCCTTGGAGTGTCTGCTTTCTCACAAAGATAAATAAAGCAGATCAAAATCGAACCTACATTTTGAGCTTGGTAAGGAGTCAAAGAATTTACATATGTCAGCAAGAGACAGTTCTAGTTCATTCATTCATGCATACGGTCGTCCCACTCTACGTTCATTCGTTCATGCATACGGTCGTCCCACTCCACGTTCATTCATTCATGCATACGGTCGTCCCACTCTACGTTCATTCATTCATGCATACGGTCGTCCCACTCTACGTTCATTCATTCATGCATACGGTCGTCCCACTCCACGTTCATTCATTCATGCATACGGTCGTCCCACTCTACGTTCATTCATTCATGCATACGGTCGTCCCACTCTACGTTCATTCATTCATGCATACGGTCGTCCCACTCTACGTTCATTCATTCATGCATACGGTCGTCCCATTCTACGTTCATTCATTCATGCATACGGTCATCCCACACTTACTTGCTGAGAGCCGACTGTGTGCCACACTGGCTTGAGTGCTGGAGAGAAAGCGGAGAATAAAACAGACATGATGCCCGCCCTGAACTCAGAGTCTAGTGTAACATACGGATATTAAATAAGTAAATGCACAAATAATGGGAAAATTGTGAAAAGTGCTAGAAAAAACAAGAAAAAGCATGCTGTAAGAGTGGATGATTATAAGGGCCTCAGACAAGGAAGTGGGAAGGCCCTTTCCAGCTGATGGCATTTAAGCTCAGAGCAAAAAGTTGAGAAAAGGGTTCAGTGTCAGAAGAGGACTCCAAGAAGAAGGTCTTGAAGCAGGTAGAAGCTTAGAGTCTCAAGAAACGGAGAAAAGACCCCTTCGCTGCAATACCTCGGGTCTGGAAAAGAATGGTATAAGGAGAGGTTGTAGAGGAAACGGAGAAGAGCAGAGGGCCCACAGAGGGAGGGGAAGGAGTTTGAAAAACGGCACCTGCTCGTGGGAAGATTCTTTAGGACTGACTGCCCAGAAGCCCACAGATAGCAATTCTATCTCTAGAGGCTATGCCTACTGACATCACACTGGGCATCCGTGACACAGGTCCATTTTCAGTGACAGTGACACCATCAGTGAAGCCAGGAGATCAGGACGGGACAAATGGCATAACAATATATTCCTGTCTACTGTTCAAAGCACTGTAGGAGACAGTGTAGAGACACAAAGAAGTCAACTCTAGGGCCCCTCTCATCAAGGAGCTTAAAATCTACTTGGGGAAATAAGACATCGGTAGGACGTAAATTAAACATAACCTCAAGAGTTAAGCAGAAAGTCTACCAACGGTACAAGAGCCACCCCTGGAACAAGGATGCACAGGCAATGCTCCAGGAGCGCAAGGCTCTGACTCTGCTGACTCCGGAACTGCAGGCCTCACAAAGGGGGTAGACCTGAACCAGGCCTTGGAGGGTACCTATGAATCACGTGGTTGAAGAGGTGGCAAAGAGTGTTCTTAAAAGGGAGAATGGCACACACGACAGTGTGGAGACAGGAGTGAGAACAGCACATTTCACTGTTGTGGTTCATCGTGCTGGCACGGAGATGGACAACGGTGACAGTTTGTGTAACGCATATGGTACTCGGGCCCGGGTATAAATGCGCTCCTTCGATTGTGGAAAGAAAGTACGCTGGGTTTTATGATGCCCATTTTACAGAAAAGATAACTGAGGACTAGGCACGTCCATTGTCTTCTTGAAGGTCGCAGAGGAAATTAATGAAGTGTTTAGAGGACTGAACGTCAGACCTGATTCCAAGGAACAGAGTAGCTACAGGAACTGAGGAAAGGAAGACTGGAGTCAGGTTATGTCGTATTTTTTAAGGGACTGAATGACTGGCTAAAGAATTTGAATTTCTTTATAAATGATGGTAAATCACCTCAGCTTCTTGAGCTAGGAAAGATCTCATGAGGCCATAGTTTTAAGAGATTCATCCATTAGTTGTATATATGATAAATTAGCAGAAAGAAAGGCCAGTTTGATTCCCCAGTCTCTCCTTTTTGGCTTCCTTTACAACTAAACATAATACATATATACATACATACTTTGAAATGGCATTATATATAAAAATTCTTTTTTAAAAATGCCTGAAAACCTATACCATTAGGGATTATCATGACAGAAGGGGAGGAAAGGGACACATTCTCCCTGTCAGGCCGTGGTGGTCCTACCGCATGGTAAGCACACTGCGTTAAATTTCACACAGAGTTGATGTGGCGGGTACGTCTTATCTCCATTTTATCAATAAGGGAACCAAATATTAGAGAAGTTCAAGGAATTTTCCCCAAACCACATAATTAGTAAATAGCAGAGCCAGGATTTGAGACTATAGTTCTCAGATGCCAAATTTCTTGCATTCTCTTGGGATGGGGAAAGGGATTTTAAGTTAAAATGCCATTTTGGGGGGGGTCATAATTGCTTGGTTGTAAACAATGATCATCACACGTGCACTAGAGGAAATGCGATGAAAATTCAGTTATTGGTCACCTCCAGCAGAGAAGATGACAGGGTGCTTGATCCAAAGATGTGGACTGGAGTGTAGGAAGTTTATTTGGGAGTGCTTTCAGGATGAGTACCTCTGAGGCAAGGGAAGGAAGTTTCCCTCCACCTTACTCCAAAGCTGTCCTTCTGAATTGTCCCAAGTTGGAGGGAGAGCTTGGACTTTCATAACCCTGCATCAAACAGACCCTGAAGACAGGGAATCTGGAAAGAGAACAAGACTTCGGGGAAGGCCTTCCCTTTTCCACCAGAGCAACTCTCAAAGAGGGCTAATGGCTGAGGGCGGCCTTCTGGCAACACTCCCAGTAGCTGGTGTGATAACTCCATCCCAAAAGTCAGATCTGAGGGACAAACCGCAGTACCCACTACAAATGGTCACTACTTAATGGTTAAATTGCCGGGGTTTTTTTTAAGGTCATCATCAGTTCCAGAAGTGGCTCCTGGGTGATGAGCCGGGTATGGGATGACGGCTATCCATGGGACATGGTGTTTATCACTCGGTTTGAAACCTTCCTCAAGAACAACTTGCCGACAGCCATCTCTGACTGGTGGTACATGAAGCAGATGAATGCAAGATTCAAGCATGAGAACTACGGCTTGATGCCTTTAAACGGGTAACACGGAGTTAAATATGACCTGCCTGCCAACTGTTATTTCCGTGTCGACACCTCACAATGTGTGTTGAAACTCCCAAACCAATCAAAATAATATTAGTGAAATAACCACGTCTCACATTTCAGGGGATGAAGAACTGCAAAAATGCAGCGTGATTTCTTGTTTCACAATCCTTGTTACCAGATTTGCTCAGCTGTAAAGTTATATAATGAGTCAGGAATTAGTCCCCTAAGCAAATAAAGTAAGAGTTATGTTTTAGCACTTGGTGTGACTCCACAAGTCTCTGACATGCATCGTCCTATCCTCAGAACAACTATGAGGAGGTCTCTATTATAATCCCCATTTTAAAGATGAGAAACGGAGGTTCAATGTACTGAATGAATTTACCAAAGCCCCAGAGCCAGAAGGCAGAAGCAATACTCAAGATGAGCCCAGATCTGCTGACTCCGGAGCCCCTCACTCTTAACCAGCTTGTTTCGGCCTCTCACTTCATGGCGAAGTTCAGTTCAGCAAAGCAGGACTTTTCCTGCTACGCTCACAACGCCTGCCCTTAACTGAAATGTGCAACAACACATACATCTTCAGCTCCCTCCTCACTCGTTCCTATAATGTCCCCCTGGACCTATCCCTCAGACACATATGAAATTACTTTGATATGTGCTGAAAAATCCAAATTATAAACTGTTTACATCAAAATTAACTTACTCAACAAATATTTAAGCCTTATTATGTGTCAGGTCCTAGGTGAAGCCCTGTGAATACAGCTGTGAACAAAACACAGAAAATCCTTGTCTTCGTGAGCTTACCTTCTAGTCGTGGGCAAGACAAGAGACAAGTGGCAGGAGAGCACATGCTGCTGTGTTCTCCGGAGAAAGAACAAAACAGGCAGATGTAATGGGGAGGGGGGGGCTAGCATCCCCAGAAAAGGCCTTCTTGAGAAGGAGACTTTTCTGCAAATTCTTGAAGGAGCTGAAGGAATGAGCCAGGAGGATGTCTGGGGGAAAGTATCCCAGAGGAAACGGTTTGTTCACTGCCTTTTCAGGGCCATGACTAGAATGTTCAATGGCCTTCTCTCCCTGCGGAAAAGGGGATGGCGAGAGCAGCAGGAGAGGAACCAAAAAGACATCAAAACGGCCAATGGCCTTGGGTCTGGTAAGCCGTCATAAGGACGCTGGCTTCTACTCTGAAGGCAATGGGAAGCCAGAGCAGGCACCTGAGCAAGCCAGGGACAAGATCCAAGTTAATCCAAAGAAATCACTCTGGCACTGTGGTCATCATTCAGTGGACAGGCGTAGGTCGAAGAAGGAAGTGAAAAGACTAGGTACCAGGCTATTGTCAAAAACCCAGATGACAGAAGTTGGTGACTTGGACTAGGACTGTGCCAGTGCTCAGCAGTGGTCAGATTGGGATATATCTTAAAGGTAAACCCAAGTAGGACTTCCTGTTAGATTGGATAACAGATGTGAGAACAGGAAAGAAGTCAGAGATACCTTCCAGACTTTTGATCTGAGCGAGGATGCCAGGATGGAGTTGACCGTTACTGGGAGGTGGAAGACCACAGGGGGAGTGAAATTTAGTCTTAAACATATCAAAGTTGGATGCCAATTAGTCATCATTATAAAAGAATGTTGAGCAGCCTAGGGATACACAAGACAGAAGGGAGAGTGGAACCATAGTTTAAAAATGTGGATTCACCAGAGCAGAGACAGTACTTTAAGCAATGAAACCAGATGACATCTCTTAAAGAATGACTGTAGGTGAAGAAGAAAGGTCTGAGGGCTGACGTCCTGGGGCGTGTCCTCGGACAGAGGTCAGGAAGAGAAGGAGAATTCAGTAGGAGACACTGAGACAGAATAGCAGGTGGGTAGGAAAGGAATCGCGAGAGAGAGGGGTGATGACCTGGAAGCAAAACGAAGACAGTGTTTCAAGAAGGAGGAAACCACCCACTGGGAACCACCACGGGTCGCTGCATACAATGAGAACTGACAGGATCGTCCCATCTGGCAGCTCACCGTCCTGGTGGCCTTAACAAGAGCCGTTTCCAGGTGGCAGTGGGCCAAAATTATATTTTAAATTATAAATTTAATTTAAATTTACATTTTAAATTATAAAATTAACCCACCTGATGGCGGTGGGTTTAAGATAAATGGCAGGTAATTCTCACAGTTGAATCCAGCCTTTTTCCAACCAGGATTCCAACCCATCCCATTGTTTGACTCGGTTTTGTCCCAGGTAGGCTCTCCCTGTGACTCTCTCTCACAGCTCCCATAGCAACATAAGAGCAAAGCCTTTTTCTTCAGTGTTACTCACTTTCACCCCAAAGTTCAGATTTATTGACACTCACTAGATAATGCTGGACAAAAAATAATCAAAACATCTCCTTTTCAGACTTCCACCAACCAAAGATTTGAATTGGCCCCCACCTTCTTCTGGCCTGTATAAATCGCTGGCACTCCCTCCCTGACCTGACTTGTGTCTTTGTCTGCAAGGGGCTCACACCCCACCCCACCAGAGAGCTCAGGCCAGATCTTTGTCTTATTTTGGTTTCCCAATGGGCATTTCCCGAGATGGGCATGACAGTTACTGACACTCCAGATGAGAAAGATGAGGCAAGAGAAATTAAGAAAGTTTAATTCAAATGAGGTTCACAGTTAATAAGGATTGAAGAAAAAAAATCCAAATGCCCAGCTAAATACCCAGATTTAGGATCTTTCTTGATACATCTTTAACAGGGGAGAGGGTGTGGGTGCTGATTCTGGGATTTGGAGGTCTGTGGAAGAGGAGAGAAAGATCCCAGGAAGTAGAGACAGGATCAGCAAAAGGCAGCTTGTCTTACTGCACAATACTGCCTCATTTCAGTTTTGTTTTTCAGCCATGTTGGTGAGACTCCATGGCACAAGGGGAAAAACTTGGGTAGTTTTCTTCTTCCTTATTAGTTGATTATTAATTGTTATGGAGCAATAAAACAAAGAGGAAATATTACTGTTCTAGTAGTTGTCTCTATTTTCCGAACAGAACCCTGAGGAAAGAACCTGTGTTTAATGATCAACTCCCAGCTTGCATTCTGTGCGGCACGGTGTCCATTAAGCCGAATGTGAGAGAATTCACCGCGACTGCAGCCGTGTTTGAGGACGGCACGGTGTTTGAGGCCATCGATTGCGTCATTTTTGCAACAGGCTATAGTTATGACTACCCCTTCCTCGATGAGTCCATCATTAAGAGCAAAAACAATGAGGTCACCTTGTTTAAAGGCATTTTCCCTCCTAAATTGGAGAAGCCGACCATGGCAGTGATTGGTTTTGTCCAGTCCCTTGGGGCTACCATTCCCACAGCTGACCTGCAAGCCCGCTGGGCAGTACAAGTAATAAAAGGTAAGTAGACTAAGAAGGTCATTGATGGGGAAGAGGGATGCCATTAAGAATGCCTTTGAGTCTTTGTGAAAACAGTAATAACAACGGGAAAATCCTAGGTCCTATCAAGTTTTGAATGTATAATTCTGTACTTTTGGTACTATCTTTTATAAGCATTTAAAAATATATCACATTAGATTATCATATGCAATAGTACAAGATATTATTCAAGAAGTATTTTGTGATTCATAACTCCTTAGAGCTGTAAACTCTTATTAACCTTGAGAACACTAGAGCTTCTGGTCTTAGGTGTATGACAATTCGATAAAATTATTATTTCAAAACTCAATAGAAAGACCTTATTTGAAAGCTTAATAAGAGAAGATGCTTCCAAGCCAACTTCAAATATTCACATTATGATTCAAATTATGATTGCTGGAAAGTCAGTGTCGTTTCTGCTCTTCTTCCCCGTCACGTGTCAGATAAGAACAAGCAGTGGATCATTGGAAGCAGAAAGTACTGGGAGTAGCAGGTCATCAGTCTCTAAGGTAGAGGAATACTGAGAGTCTGTATTAAGAAAATAGTGAAATAAGTCAAGTCGAGTCAATCATCATATGGTTTCACTTACTTGTGGAACATAAGGAATAACACGGAGGACATTGGGAGATGGAGAGGAGAAGGGAGTTGGGGGAAATTGGAGGGGGAAACGAACTATGACAGACTGTGGACTCTGAGAAACAAACAGGGTTTTGGAGGGGAGAGGGGTGATCTTGGTGGTGGGGATTAAGGAGGGCACGGATTGCATAGAGCACTGGGTGTGGTGCATAAACAATGAATTTTGGAACACTGAAAAAAATTAAATTTAATTAAAAAAAAGAAAGTAGTAATAATAACAACAACAGCAAACTCAATTGAGGTCAGGAAAGGAAAATGGGCAGCATTCTCCAACAGAAGTTACAAGGCTCAAACCCTAATTCATATTAAGGTTCGAATGCAGTTACGTGAAGATTCAGATCAGAAGACAAAAGTCCATGGTCGTAGAACAAAAAAAGGTGCCAGAGTTTAATGTGCAAAGTTTGTTTGGTCCTAGAGGTATAAAATTTCTGGAAAAGGGAGCTTAGCAGGTCTACTCCCTTTGAAACCATATATAAGGCTTCCAGTCCTACCTGACTTGCTGGGATTTAAATGTTCTTTCATACAGGAAGTTGGAAACTGCCACTTTGTGTATGAGACCCGTTTCATGACCGGGCTGTCATCAACATCATGCCAGCAGCATATATCAGTGATCCCTTTAAATCTCCTTCACTCTTTCCTCCAAGTCTAGAGATGTGTTCACCATGCAGCAACAGGCAGGAACGGGTGGCATGAAACTCCACTCAGAAAAAAGTGAGCTTAGGGTTCAGGCTCAGGGAGACTGACATTAGAGGGTCAGACAACTACTCTGCTGGGATCATTGTAACCTGGGCTCTGAAGAAAGGAGAAAAGGCAGAGACCAAATCAATAGAGAACTGATATTCAAAGCAAAGACAGCCTTAGAGGACATGAATGATAAGGCAAATAATCCAATTTGGGGGAATCTAAATGCCAGAACAGAGGGGGCCAGATACAGGCAACTCCATGGTAGGAGCTGGTGGGCTAGTGAGCATAATCACTTCCTTCTTTCTGCCCAGGGACAGGACAAGGTCCAAGGTTTGGAACAAGGCCATGCCTACCTACAAAGGCTGTTCAAGTGACCCAACCTGAAAGAACTGCAGGGACGGGGAGTCAGGCAACCATTGTAGGTCTTGAGCTACCAGATCTGGGATTTCTAGTCTTCTTCAAGGTGATCCCAAAATTGCCAAAGAAACCACCCTAAATTTCAAGTACCTCTGGGCACAAAAGCATGTTTTGGCATGGGTTTCAGAGGAGTCTGTAAACCTATTGCAGAATAAGCCTGCCATCTGGGCAGTCCCAACCTGGATCCGGTGTCTTGGGGCTCCCCCGAGTCCTCTGTGTCCTGTGCACAGCTCCTGTCTTCAGTCTCACCCAGAAACTGTTGGCTCTTCAGAGAGACAGTTGGGACTTGAATAGATTCTACAACATACGTGTTGGAAATTCCTTTTTCTGACAAAGCCGGGTAATTTCCTATGAAGTTTTTTTCCTTAAATCTAAAGTAGAGATGCTGATATAACTTTGGCTATAAACTAGTAGATAACATTTTTAAAATACAGCTGAGAGACTAGAACATAATCCTTAAAACTGATTTTAAACATTTGTTAACTGGTTTAAGAGCAAAGATACAAAGATACAGAGCTGTTTGGTTCCTGGTTTTTAATTATGTCACGTTTCAGTTCTGAGAAAACTGGAAATGACTTACATGTTTCTCTCAAAATGACCACCTGTTGATTTTCTCAAGATTTTACTTTGCTAGGCAATGACCCAAAAAATGGAAATACTAATGTGATACATAAATCCTTATTAAAAAGGAAAAATGGCAGGCTGATCTTATGCCAGACTTATTTAACTATTATCATGTCTTTCCCCTCTCTCCCCCACTTTTTTTAGGAACTTGTACTTTGCCTTCTGTAACAGACATGATGAATGATATTGATAAAAAAAGAGGGAAAAAGCTCAAATGGTAAGAGCACCTTTTATGAAAAAGGTGTAAGGTTTCCATAGCAAAATCAGAACCCATGGATACTTGTAACTCTCTTAGTCTTAAATGGTCCAGAGTGAGGCCTTTAAGGTGACAGCTATGAGCAAATTCATCCATTCAACAAGTATTTACGGGGGATTTCCTTTGCCCCTGACACAGTTCTCAGTCCCGTTTCATCCCTCCATGGCTCCTGCAATATATAACAGAAAGAAGACCTAGAAAGGATTAGAAATCAGAGGAGTTTGGGAGTGCACGAACGTGGACTTCTATTTTCCAGCCCGTAAATCCTCTAAGATACAGAGGTTGCCGCCAACCGGATGACTCTAAGGAACAGGACTCAGCAAATGAGAAGAGTCTGGAGAACAGAGCTCTAGTCCTACCTCTGTCACTAACTAGCTCAGCGGCCATGAACGGGCGTCATGAGTTAGAGATCATTTCCACTGGTGAACGGGGATGGAAAGGCCTTTCTCCGCTGCTGCATGGTACTGGGGAATGTCCAAATGAGATCAGCATGCAGGTCTCTTGGAAAAGGCTACAAAGTGCAGAATAGATAAGCGAGGTCCCCTTACCAACACAAGGGACTGACGTTGATTCCCTCTGATAAAAAGCTGTGAGGCATTTTCTGTGTTCTTGTTCCTATAAGACTTGTACACAGAGCTTCGGAATCCACAGTGCTGTTTCCTCTTCCTACCTCTAGGTTTGGCACCAGCGAGACGGTACAGACGGATTATATTACGTATATGGATGAACTTGCCTCCTTCATTGGGGCAAAGCCCAACATCCCATGGCTGTTCCTCACAGATCCCAAACTGGCTGTGGAGGTGTTCTTTGGTCCTTGCAGCCCATACCAGTTTAGGCTGGTGGGCCCAGGCAAGTGGCCAGGAGCCAGAAATGCCATCCTGACCCAGTGGGACAGGACCCTGAAGCCCATGAAGACAAGGGCTGTCGGGAACCCTCAGAAGCCTTGCTTCCTCTGCTGTTGGGCCAGGCTCCTCATTCTCCCTGCTCTGTTAGTTGCCGTTTTCTTTGCATTGATCTAATTATCATTCGTCCCAGGCTTCTGAAAGTTACTGACAACACCCAGGAAGGAACTTTGCTATTTAAAAAGAAAGAATTTCACACCTCCTACTTTCTTATTCAACAGACATTAGTCAGTAAAACTGTACTATTTCCAGGCTTTTAAATAAGCCTCTTTAAGAATCGTGTGACGATCTAAAGACAGCACTAATCATTTCTCTTTAGATTCCACTAACATCCCATCATCACAATTACACTCTTCACCTCTAATCTCAATCGTCTCCTGAAACGTTTTGACATGATTTCTTTTCTCCTTCAATCAAGGTTTGAAATACATACTTTAAATCTAAACAAAGAGCAAATTCAGCGGAATAGTATGGCATTCTCTGGCCACCCCTGCAAACCATTTTCAGGAGGATCAAGTAGAGAATTTGGCTATTAATTCTATTTTTGCTCTACACCAAATCCTCCAGGCAATGAGTCCTGGTCCCTGGCCAAAGAGCAGAGCATGGAGACTTGGTCGATAACGAAAGTTAATAAGAATGAACTTATCATAGCTATATTCTCAGTAAGGACACACGCTTTCCAACATGTAGCAGCAAAATAATGTCAACAACAATGAGCAGAACACAAAATATACCTTTTAGATGAATGAAATGTCTCAAAGAAAAATAAACATTTAACCAAAAGCATTACCAAAATCGAATGCTGCCTTTATTACATGAGCTTCTGGGGTAACAGCATCAATCTAAAGTTTGATTTTGGAAAGTATCACATTGCATAGTTAAACTTCTGATAGTTTAACATTTTTAAAGTTTGCCATTATAGAGCAGATAAAATAATCTGTCCTCGTCATCAGTCACCAGAGGGCTCCATACATGGTTACGTCACCTATTTCTTTTTATACCTTCACTTCTGAAGCCAGGGGAGCAGCAAGATATATATATGGGGAAAGAGCAAAAGACCACATTTTTCTCCATACCTTTCCTTCTCCTTTTTCTAAATTCTCTTTACATATTTTTCTTTGGAGCTAAGGTCTATCATGGATGTTGTACACAATTTTAAATATTTCCCTTTCCCTAATTGTTTAAGATAACAAAGAAACATTCTGCTTTTAAGGTCTTCTCACAAGATATGAAACAATCCCGAATGTTCCCAAGTGAAACAGAACTTTTCCTGAACTCCATGTGCTAGATGGAATCAGATAATGAAAAATTAATGACAGCCCATAGTTTATTTTGCTTGATGTTATCCAAACTAGCACAGAAAATAAACTGCAGATAAAACCGATACAATCCAATTTCTGTTATTTTTCCTCATGTGATTATTTAAGTTTTTGTAAACACGAATTGACTCATAAAAGATATGATATTCTTCCTAAACTAATGTAGCCAACACATTCTCTTAATGATCCTGTTCACATCAATCATTTCCATGCTAAATCAAACTACTGCCAGTGTTTAGATTCCTTCTACACATAACAGTAATGATTTTCAATCATTCGTTTTTATGTATTTTACTGACAGAATTAAATGTATATTTATACCTTAACAGACATACAATTTGAATACATGAAGCACAAAATATCTTTTCACTCCCAATGTCATCTCAAAATTCTTACCAGAACTTTAAAGAGCATAGTCAGGTATTACAACTACAACCAAATAAAAATTGTCTTCTTGCAGCAGACACAGCTACACTGATTAGACTCAAAGCTGACCTGCACGATCTCAGGGCTGTTGGCTGCACCATTTTCCAGGATGGGAAGCAGGGATTTGAAGCAGGCTTTTGGCTCTTCAGCCCTTCTAGAGGCTTCAAGCTCCTGACACCAAGCAGTTGTTCTCAGCCAAATACTAAGCCAAACTTCGGTGTATATATCTACCTATCTTCTCATTCCTCTGTTCCTTTCCCCTTCCTCTTTATCTTCCTCTTCTTTCTAATTATTATTCTTACTTCTTTCCCCCTTTCTCCTTCTCTAACTTCTTTGTCTTCCTTCTTCCCTTTTGTTCTTTCATTTGCTTTCTCCTTCAGTGGGAATGGTTGGAGGAGTAATATTCACTTTAAAGGACTCTTGGATCTACCCCAAATGGTCTTTAAAGTGAGCATACTGGGATGCTTGGGTGGCTCAGTCGGTTAAGTGTCTGCTTTTGGCTCAGGTCATGATCCCAGGGCCCTGGGAATCAAGTCCCACATTGAGCTCCTTGTTCAGTGGGGATCCTGCTTCTGCCTCTGCCTGCCCGCTCCCCCTACTTGTGTGCGCGCGCGCTCTCTCTCTCGGACAAATAAATAAATAAAACCTTTTTTAAAAAAAGTGAGCATATTCCCCTACATGCCATCACCCAGCCAAGCTCAATGTTACATGAGATCCAACCCCAAGGTTCATTCCAGGCACCACTCAAACGTCAATTCTATACAAAAATACAATCCTTTGTCGCTCTCCACCTCCTGTCCTGCATTTTTTCCCATGGCATCTGACATAGTCGCCATGTGTTTGTGAGTGATCTCTCCCCTCTCTGGAAGTAAGCTCTGTGAGAGCAGAAACACTGTCCATAGCTGTTTCCGCAGTGCTTGGAATGGTATCTGGCACCTCATAAGCAGCCAATAAATATTAGCTATTCTTGTTGAAAACGGGCATTATTCAGCCTCAATCAAATGTTCCAGACACAAAGCATTAAGTGTGAGGTGATAAGAGACTGTTTTGCTATGGGTGGCGCCTTTAAAGCGTAGCTTTTATTATTATTTGGGTGTGGTGAGGCCAACAGAGCAGGGCATGACTGCCACTGAGAAGATGGGTTGTTACTCCTCTCAGATCCCAAGAGCACGAGGCATGCCCACTCCCCAGGGAGCCGCCAGGGTCAGACAGGAGGCCGAGGGAAGAGAAAACACAGGCAAGAGCCTTTGTTGGTTGTGGCTTGTTTGTTTTTGTTTTGGGTTTTGGTTTTTGGTTTTTCTTTCGGCGGGGAGGTTCTGTGAGAAGAAACAGGGGAGGCAGCGAAGGCAGGTTCGGGACCGACTGGTTTGAATAATTTCGGCGGGCTCTGGGGTGAACGGGGTCGTGCCTAGTTGTCTGGTACCTGGCGTGGGAGAGCCGGCAGAGGAGGGATGGGGCGTGAGCTCTGGGTTGGTGCCCGTGCTGATGAAAGCCACACTCCTTGGGCCAGGTGAGGTTTTGGCTATTTGTACAGATTAGCTAGCCCGGGGAAGGGCAGTCACAGCTAGCGGGGCTCCGAGAAGACAAAGCACCCAGAATACTGAGTAAAGAGACACGATTAATACAGTGGTTAACTCTGCCCTGGGCTGGGGCTGGAGGGGGAAGCAGGAGTCAGACCCTAGAGATGGAGGGATTCCTAAAGCCGATGACAGGGATTAAAGTGGGGTAGCAAAGTAACCGCAGCCGCGAGAGGGCTGGAACGGACGCACAACAGGAGTGGGAGAATCTCCTGCTCTCTGAGAGCCAGAGGATCTAGTAGAAAACCATCTGCTCTCAGGACAGTTGTTGAAAGGGGAACATCTAATGCCGGCCTTTCGCACGTGGGTTATTTTGTTACTCCAAGGGAAAGTCTTGCAAAACGAGGCGTACTATAAACATTTTTATCTATAAAATCAATTTTTGTCTATTTGAATAAAAATATATAAAGTCCTTTGGTCAGGATCTTTTTCTTGAGTATTTTTTAAATACATAATTCATTTTCAATTAATTTTTCCTATTCTCTTGTGCTTAATAACCAAATACTGGAGTTATCACAAGTGCTTCTAACAAGGAATTAAGTGTCCCCTGAGTCCCCCACACTTCGCAGATACGGCATTCTGCCTTCCAAGTGACCATTTTATTACTATGGTGGCCTGTCAAGGAAAGAAAGAAGCCTCTGGTGACCAACAAAGGTTTGTACTTCAAAAAATATGATGGTAACTTTTTCTAAGTCATTCATGCAACACATATTTATGAAGCATCTTGTGGGCTGGGCCTTGTCTTAGGTGACCAACATGTAACTTGTCTTCACAGAATTTACAGCCGGGAGGTGAGAAGAGACATGAACAAGTTTATATTTAAATTTACTCCTTTTCAGGCTGCTTACACTTCGGAGTGATAAATGGTTGTTCATTTTTAGCTATTCTTTTATTTGTCTACAAAAAATCCGATTCTGCAGGCCTGTGCATTACCAGACGGTAATCGGAAGACAGTATAATCGGAGACGTGACACCCCATTAAAGTAAACTCACGTAGCAGGTAGCTGTTATTGTCAGCGACAACTGCGAGAACAAGACTGACAGTGTCTCATTAATATGAAATAGGAAATATTAATATTAAACAATAAATTCTGCGAAGACTGGTTAAAGTGTTTATTACCTAACACAGGGCCCAGCCCTAGAAAATAATAATATTGTTAGTTAGGTCTCTTTGCCAGCATCTTAGATCTGTTCCCTAGTCACTAACTGACAGCCTACTATGGCCAAGCCGCCATGCTAGAAGCTAGGACGGAAAAGCCAAGTTAGAAATGGTTCCTGTGTTCAGGCAGTTACAGTCCGGAATGTAACAGAGAACTGAAAAATCTAACTTTGCTTTCGATAAGCAGAAACACTCATACACATCCAGCCTCTGTACTCGCAGTTACCAAAGATTTTTAGAAATTGCTAGTACCTGCTATCATTTTAGAGCTTAATGAAGTATTAAAGCTTAATCAATCCCCATACAATCCTTTGACATGGGTCGTCACAAGATAATTGCCGTAAGTTTTATTACAAAAATAGAAATTCACAATATCTTTATCTTTATCCTAAAGATATAGCTGCTGCAAGTTCAAGGTCCTGCAGGTTTGGGGATAGATAAGTTCTTCCAGATCCATCATTGTGAATCTGGGCCTGCACCTCTCATCTTGTTTGGAGACAACACCCAAAGTATAAATCAAGGCCTTTAGGAATATGAGCTTGGCCCAAGCGGCCTCCTGGCTCAAGATGCTAGAGGTCAGTGGTCCTCAGCACAATTCAGTGCAGTGCCCCCTTTGGATAGCAAGTGTCTCGTAAGTTTTTCTTGTGTGTATACAAAATGATTAGAAAGTCCAATTTCCTGGCATTGATAAATGCTACTAGCCTCATAAAGTCAGCCCCTTGCACTGGCTTCCAGAAGTGACTGGGAATCAGTAAGAGACTCTCAGTACCTTCTCTGAACGTTTCCTCATCCTGGTAGTGAGACTTCTCAATATACAGCTTCTCAAGCTGGACACCACAGGCATAACCCTTGATTTCCTTCTTTGCCTCATGCATTGGTTTGCTAGAGTTGCCATAACAGGAGACCAAACCTGAGAGGCTTAAACAGAAGAAGTGCATTTTCTCACAATTCTGGAGCCTACAGGCACAATATGCAGGCGTCAGCAGCCTTGTTTTCTTGTTGATGACAACTTTTTCCTCCCTGAGTCTTCACATGGTCTTTCCTCTGCGTGTGGCTGTGTGCACGTTCCCTCTCCTTATAAGGACACCAGTCCTATCGGATTGGGTCTACCCTAAGACCTCGTGTGAACTTAAACATCTCTTTAAAGACCTCATTTCCAACGACAGTCACATTCTGAGGTATGTGTGTTAGGAAATTGGGGAAGACACAGTTCAGCCCCTGACCCCTCACCACCTGCCTATGCACAGCGTCAGCGAATGTTTTTGCTTCCCTCCACAGCCTCTCCCCTGGTCCAGGCACCATTCAGTCTCCCCCGTGGTTCTAGGAGCTTCCTACGTCATGTCTCTGCTTCCTACACTCATTCCCATTTGAGAGCATTTTTTCTCTCTCTCTGCCTGAAATGCTGTATCCCAAGATCTCTGCGTAGCTAGCACTTTCTTATATTCCGATTTCAATTCCCATAGGACAATCCCAAAATGCGATGTCTTCCCTGGCCACCCAGTTCACATCAGCACAACCCTCTTTCAGATCATCCTATTTTATGTCCTTCTTGGCACTTTTATTTCTGAAATCATCTTACTCATTTTTTTACTTGTTTATTCTCTTTTTTAAAATTTGTATTCAATTAACATATAGTATATTATTAATTTCACAGGTAGAGCTCAGTGACTCATCAGTCGTATATAACACCCAGTGCTCATGACATTGTGTGCCCTCCTCAAGGCCCATCACCCACTCCCCTCATCCCCTCCCCCCCTCCCCTCCAGCAATCCTCAGTTTGCTTCCTATAATTGAGTCTCTTATAGTTTATCTCCTTCTCGAATGTCATCTGGTTTTATTTTTCCCTATGATCCTTTGTTTTGTTTCTTAAATTCCACATATGAGTGATATCATACGGTAACTGTCTTTCTCTTACTGACTGTTTTGCTCAGCATAATTATCTATCATCCCCTTTCTCATTCACAACTAGGATCTAAACGTAAATACTGCCTGTTTTACTCTCCACAATACCCTCAGTGCCTTCTCCGTGCCTTGCATATAGTGAACAGTTAGAGAATATTTAAGTAATCAAGAAATCTGCATGTATATTGACTACACACATTAATATACATTCTTAATACATATTCATTTAAATAAAATTATTTAATATGTTCCTTTTAAAGTCATTTTCACTCAGTAAAATAAATAATATTGTTCATTAGTAACCCTCGAATTATCATATATTCATTATGTAAAATGATACTTCCATTGACATTTGGGTAACACAAAACAAATTTACTTTTGTTGCTCCTAAGTATTATGGTTGCCTTTCATCAAGGAGATCACCATCCAAATCAACCTATCATAACAAATTATGTCAATAATATTAAATCAACAAATCTTAGGTGTTTTTTAAACACCTTCAAATATCCAATCTACTATTCTTTTTTTTTTTTTAAAGATTTTATTTATTTGACAGAGAGAGATCACAAGTAGGCAGAGAGGCAGGCAGAGAGAGAGAGAAGCAGGCTCCCTGCTGAGCAGAGAGCCCTATGCCTGAGCCGAAGGTAGCGGCTTAACCCACTGAGCCACCCAGGCGCCCCCAATCTACTATTCTTGAAAAAAGGTTTAAAATATGTAGAATGACAGACCAGGGTAAAGATAAATTTGCACTGTACTTGATTCAATCACGTTTATAAAAGTAATTGGGCTATCTATGAAAGACCCACAGCAAATATCATCCTCAATGGGAAAAAGCTCACAGCCTTCCCATTGAGATCAGGAACACGACAAGGATGCCCACTCTCACCACTCTTGTTCAACATAGTATTAGAAGTCCTAGCAACGGCAATCAGACAACAAAGAGAAATAAAAGGTATCCAAATTGGCAAGGAAGAAGTCAAACTCTCTCTCTTCGCAGATGACATGATTCTTTATATGGAAAACCCCAAAGACTCTACCCCCAAACTACTAGAACTCATACAGCAATTCAGTAACGTGGCAGGATACAAAGTCAATGTACAGAAATCAGTGGTTTTCTTATACACTGACAATGAAAATACAGAAAGGGAAATTAGAGAATCGATTCCATCTACTATAGCACCAAGAACCATAAGATACCTGGGAATAAACCTAACCAAAGAGGTAAAGGACCTGTACTCGAGGAACTACAGAACAATCATGAAAGAAATTGAAGAAGACACAAAAAGATGGAAGACCGTTCCATGCTCTTGGATTGGAAGAATAAACATTGTTAAAATGTCTATACTGCCTAGAGCAATCTATACTTTTAATGCCATTCCGATCAAAATTCCACCGGTATTTTTCAAAGAGCTGGAGCAAATAATCCTAAAATTTGTATGGAATCAGAAGAGACCCCGAATTGCTAAGGAAATGTTGAAAAACAAAAACAAAACTGGCGGCATCACGTTGCCCGATTTCAAGCTTTACTACAAAGCTGTGATCACCAAGACAGCGTGGTACTGGCATAAAAACAGACACATAGGCCAGTGGAAGAGTGGAGAGCCCAGATATGGACCCTCAACTCTATGGTCAAATAATCTTCGACAAAACAGGAAAAAATATTCAATGGAAAAAAGACAGTCTCTTCAATAAATGGTGCTGGGAAAACTGGACAGCTATATGTAGAAGAATGAAACTCAACCATTCTCTTACACCGTACACAAAGATAAACTCAAAATGGATAAAAGACCTCAATGTGAGACAGGAATCCATCAGAATCCTAGAGGAGAACATAGGCAGTAACCTCTTTGATATCAGCCACAGCAACTTCTTTCAAGATATGTCTCCAAAGGCAAAGGAAACAAAAGCGAAAATGAACTTTTGGGACTTCATCAAGATCAAAAGCTTCTGCACAGCAAAGGAAACAGTCAACAAAACAAAAAGGCAACCCACGGAATGGGAGAAGATATTTGCAAATGACAGTACAGACAAAAGGTTGATATCCAGGATCTATAAAGAACTCCTCAAACTCAACACACACAAAACAGATAATCATCATATGGTCTCACTTATTTGTGGAGCATAACAAAGAACACGGAGGACATGGGGAGATGGAGAGGAGAGGGAGTTGAGGGAAACTGGAAGGGGAGATGAACCATGAGAGACTATGGACTCTGAAAAACAACCAGAGGGTTTTGAAGGGGGGGGAGGGTGGGAGGTTGAGAAACCAGGTGGTGGGTAATAGGGAGGGCACGTACTGCATGGAGCACTGGGTGTGATGCCAAAACAATGAACACTGTTATGCTGTAAATAAACAAATAAACAAACAAACAAAAAAAGGGCAGAAGATATGAACAGACACTTCTCCAATGAAGACATACAAATGGCTATCAGACACATGAAAAAATGTTCATCATCACTAGCCATCAGGGAGATTCAAATTAAAACCACTCTGAGATACCACCTTTCACCAGTTAGAATGGCCAAAATTAGCAAGACAGGAAACAACATGTGTTGGAGAGGATGTGGAGAAAGGGGAACCCTCTTACACTGTTGGTGGGAATGCAAGTCAGTGCAGCCACTTTGGAGAACAGTGTGGAGATTCCTCAAGAAATTAAAAATAGAGCTTTCCTATGACCCTGCAATTGCACTGCTGGGTATTTACCCCAAAGATACAGATGTAGTGAAAAGAAGAGCCATCTGTACCCCAATGTTTATTGCAGCAATGGCCACGGTCACCAAACTGTGGAAAGAACCAAGATGCCCTTCAACGGACGAATGGATAAAGAAGATGTGGTACATATACACAATGGAGTATTATGCCTCCATCAGAAAGGATGAATACCCAACTTTTGTAGCCACATGGACGGGACTGGAAGAGATTATGCTGAGCGAAATAAGTCAAGCAGAGAGAGTCAAGTATCATATGGTCTCACTTATTTGTGTTCTCCAAGCGCCTTCAAGTTGACCTTGTCCTTTTTTTAAGAAAAGCATGTAAGCCAGCCAGGACATGCTCCCCGCCCACATCACAGAAGAGGAAATACACAGGAAGGAGTGGTTCATCCAGAGATCTTCCAGTTCCCTGGCAGGGTGTGGGCTAATCCTCAGGACAAAGCATTGGAGGGAAGCACCTATAACCTAGAAAACCATCTCTCTCTCCACAGTTTCCTTGGGTTAAGATAACACTATTTAGGGGCGCCTGGGTGGCTCAGTCTATTAAGCCTCTGCCTTCAGCTCAGGTCACGATCTCAGGGTCCTGGGATCAAGCCCTACATCGGACACCTTGGCTTATGCTCTCTCTTGCTCACTGTCGCTCTCAAGTAAAATTTTACATCTTTCTGTAAAAAAGATAACACTCTTTAATAAAGGAAACTCTGACTATGATTTCTAATCTTTAGATGATGCCTACACTGCTCAAACATTTTCCTGTAGACTTTTGTCACTACCGTAATCACAGCTTCTCACACTCAGTTATCAGTTTAAGTTTGGTTGAAGCCCTGAAGATAAAAAGCTCGCTAAGTTGGAAACATTAGCTGGTCAGGATAATTGCCCATTTCTGATTACCAAAAGGATTATGCTGTAATACTATAGCCCATGTGGAAATCCATAGCCTCCTGCATGTTGTGTAACTGGGTGGGTGTCTGACAAACAGAGATTTCAATTCTGGTTGAGTCCATGACACAGGTATGTAGAAAGCCTAAGGTACCCCCTGACATTGAACAAACCATGGCAGTAATGAGGCTTTACTTTGAAGTTACTGGCTTGTCCTTTGGCTTTTGTGCTGCTTAGAATATTTTCTGTGTCACTCAAATAGCCACTGCTTTCATCTTTCTTCTGCTTTCACATCAATCCCAATAAACGATCTGTAATTCACTCTTTTTTTAAGATTGATTTATTTATTTATATGACAGACAGAGATCACAAGTAGGCAGAGAGGCAGGCAGAGAGAGAGGGAGAAGCAGGTTCCCTGCTGAGCAGAGAGCCTGACGTGAGGCTCGATCCTATGACCCTGCGATCATGACCTGAGCCGAAGGCAGAGGCTTAACCCACCAAACCACCCAGGCGCCCCTGAAATTCACTCTTAATAAAGATTTCTGAAAACATAACCTCTCCTAGGGCGAGTATATGTCAATCTCTCTTCTGGGTTACTGGTCCTCTAACTCTTGATACAGGGGAAGCTAGGACATCAGCTATAGGCTGGTGTAAAGGGAACAAAGCCCCCAAATCATGCAGGCCACAGGCTTATGTACCTAACCAGATGGTCCCAGGACTAACACCACAGAAAGGTGGCCAGTGATTAAAAAAAAAATTCCAGTTTGCAACTTAGATCAGCTCCTCATTGATATCCATGAGGAGCACAAGTTGATTTTTTGGTCTTAGCAATAACAATGACAAGATGGTGAGTCTCTAGGTAGTAGCAATAGTGGAATTCTTGCAGACAGTTCTGGAAGAACACGGTGACTCCAGATGGCCCACCCGTTTAGTTAAGAGTCCCGCCAGAAGCAAATGGCATGTCGGAAAGATTCCGCATCTGACTTTAGAGGAGAGAATACTGCCAAGAACCAGACAATATCAGAGTCCCAATCGAGTGCCTTTAGGATCAGAACAGAAGTTCAGTTCTGATTTCAAAGACAAAGAGGGCAAAAGTCCAGTCATAGAGAACGCGTGTGTTAGTCCAGGGTTCTTCCAGAAGGATATGCCAAGACAGGACTAACCACGCCAGGATTTTATTAGGAGAAAGCTGGGACAGGTAACAGGGAGACAGGAATAGCTGTCAGGTAGGAATGTGGGTCTGCACAAAGCAGGGGAGGACAGCTGGCTGAAGAGTCCTAGACCGCTGAGCAGTCTAAGAACGGTGTGTCGAGGCCAGGCCCTGGGAGAACTGCAGATCCGAAGTTGGGCATCAGACGAGTCCTGTGTCCATAAGGAACAGACAGTTCAGTGTCCCTGCCGCCCTCAGTGATCAGTGGGACCAGCGCACACGAGCATGCATGGCCTGTTTAAAGGCAGTGTGCAGTGAGCAGCTTGGGTCCTTGGACGGTTACACCGCCGGTAGTTGGAAATCTGCGCTTTCTCGTGGCTGTGGAGGGCCCAGCGCAGCAGGACTTGTCAAAAGGCTTGGTGAGGAGACCAGTGAAGAGCTTCTGTCGGATCACTTTAGTATCACTAAAGCAAGACTCATCCCAGACCCTGCAGCCGGCCAGTGTGTGCTTCCCCCGGGCGGTGGACTGGCTCAAGGATCGGCTCAAAGGGCGGCAGCAAAATCAACGGATGGAAAATTCTCTACGTATAGGCGAACAGGAGCCTCTAGGGGAAGGCGTAACTGGAAAATATTAATCCTCCCTTCCCAAACGTATCTAAATTAAAGGGAGGCACTAAACTATCAAGTGAAGACCCAGAGCTTCAAATACGAAAATAATAACTTCTTGAAAATTTTCCAACAAGATAATGGCAAACTCCTATCTAAATGCCAGTGTGTCCCCTGCCTCCTCAGAAACACTATTACTGTCCAGTGTTCCCTGTTATCCCCTGGCCTCTTCTCAGTCAGTCTCCTTCCTGCAGAACAACAAACACAATACGGGAAGCAACACAACCTGCTTTGTCCTCAGACTGCTGATCTGCCGCAAACAGCATTTCGGTGCTATGCTTCCGGCTCCAAAACCATTCTTCTGTTTTCCAGTCCAAAAGTCTCGGTAAAAATGATAACATTTAGGCTAGAATTCATCGCAATTATTAAATGTTCAGTACATGCTAGGGTCTATCCCAGGCCCTAGGGATTTACCAGTGAATCAGACAGAAATGGCCCCTACTACTACAAAGGTTACATTCTATTGGAGGAAAACAATCAATAAAAAAAATATACAAGGGGCGCCTGGGTGGTTCTTGGGTTAAGCCTCTGCCTTCGGCTCGGGTCATGATCTCAGGGTCCTGGGATAGAGCCCCACGTCAGGCTCTCTGCTTGGCAGGGAGCCTGCTTCCTCCTCTATCTCAGCCTGCTTCTCTGCCTGCTTGAGATCTCTCTCTCTGTGTCAAATAAATAAATAAAATCTTTATATATATATACATATATATACACAAATTATTTAAATATCATAGAATAATAGAAAATAAAGAATATAATAATTAAAATATTTCATCTCATATTTCATGTTATTACATTTCTAGTATTATCATTATATATTATATGTAATATTCTTTTTTTTAAGATTTTATTTATTTATTTGACAGAGAGAGAGATCAAAAGTAGTCAGAGAGGCAGGCAGAGGGAAGGGAAAGGGGGAAGCAGACTCCCCACTGAGCAGAGAGTCTGATGCGGGGCTCGATCCCAGGACCATTAGACCATGACCTGAGCCGAAGGCAGAGGCTTAACCCACTGAACCACCCAGATTCCCCTATATGTAATATTCTTTTAAAGAATAAAAGAAAGACTGGAAAGAAAGAATAAAGGGCAAAGAAAGTGATCTGGTCCGGTCCTCTAGCTTTAGTGACACAGGAAATACGCAATGTAGGGGCGCCTGGGTGGCTCAGCAGGTTAAAGCCTCTGCCTTCGGCTCAGGTCATGATCCCAGGGTTCTGGGATCGAGCCCCAGATTGGGCTCTCTGCTTAGCAGGGAGTCTGCTTCCCTCTCTCTCTCTGCCTGCCTCTCTGTCTACTAGTGATCTCTGTCTGTCAAATAAATAAATAAATAAAATCTAAAAAAAAAAAAAAAAGAAAGGAAATACGCAATGTTGATGGTGGCCAACCCCAACAACCCCACCAGAGTAATGCACGCACTTGTCTCAATCTCTCCCCTCCACTGCCGCTCCTTTCTGCACAGACACATCCGTGAGAGATGACCTATGAATGCTGGAGCCGTAGTGCCGCCTTTGTCCCCACGTCTCCTGTGACTCCTCAATAGCTCATTATCAAGTTATTCACACTGAATCCCCCGTGCCCGCAACTGGACTTGGCACGTAGTAGGCATATATATTTTAATGAATGACTAAATGAGTTAGTGAATGAATTTAACTGAATTGAATAGCAGTCTGGGGAAACCAGACTTGGTTGATGTCAGGGGTTTTCAGCTATGGGGACGCCTTTGGTTAAGCAGTAAGTCATCTTTGTGGAATGACTGACTGACCTAATCTCCAACTCAAGAACCTTCTCAGCATCAAACTCACCACCTTCCCCACTGCCCCCCTCAGCCATGTCAGAAGGAAAACGTATGCCAAAATCCCATGGATTTAAGTGGATTCATAACCTGAAACTAGTTTCACATGACACAACAAATGTAGAGAATGTGTTTTGCAACCAATTCTAATGACAAAAAAAAAAAAAAAAAAAAAAAAAAATTGGCATGGACATGCCTGAAAAGGAAAACATAGTGTATTATATGCAAAACAAAGGAAGAATGGGCCCAAGCATTCTTGTGGAAAGACATGACGTCTGTTCCAAATCCTGTGGTACGGATAGTACCCAGGCAGATAAAGTTAATCACTGTTCTGTGTCATAAATAAGGAAACGCTTAGAAAGGGTCATCAGATTAAATCCACACTTATTTACGGAGCTCCTGGTGAATACCCAGCTCTCCACTAGGTGTTGATGAAGATAAAATTAAAAGTATACATGATAGGAAATATGAAATCTCTCTACACAGGTCATTAACATTCATGAGACCATTAGCAGACAATCCCTCAAAGTCTGCAACATCGAGCCATGTGGGACACAGTTTGATCTCTGGGAGCTCAGCAGCAGCGAGTGCAGGGTTAGAAAGCCTTCTTGGGGACAGTAAAGTTTGTTCTGGGCCTTGATAAGACCATACAGTCTTATATGGATAAGACCTGTATGGACAAAATGAAAGTGGAAGCTCCCCCCCACCCCAGCATCAGGAAGAGGAGAAGGAATGTGGTACGCGTGACGGGCATTCAGGGGTTAGACATCCCGGCAGGCAGGGTATGTGCAGAGAAATGACGAGAACAGTGTGAATGCCAGTGGGGTGAGGCTGTCACCCCAAAAGAGAGGCTCAACATGACGGCTGGATTAGGAAGATTAATTTCCCCAATACTATTTGAAGTCCCAATCGCTGAGAAAGACAAAGAAACGTACTGCTACAGCAAAAGATCGCCACGACAGGGATCAAGTTGAGTTTATGTTCGCTGGCGAGCAGGGCAGTGTCCAGAAAGGGAAGTAGTCGCTGGACAGAGGAAAAGGGATCCTGCCCTTCTGTCCTTTTAGCCTTCCTCCCATGGCCCAGGGCATCCTCCCAGCCAACGAGAGGGGTCACTGCAAGGTGATGTACCATCTGATCTGGTATTGGCGGAAGCTTCAGGAAAAGAAAGTCTAAATCTTTTCCCCTGTCTCCCTCCTTCTGTCCCTGGGATAAGACAGAACCAGTGAGGCATGGACCCAGACAAGCGTGTGCAGGAGTATGTCTGCGGAAAGAACAGTCCTGGAGATGTGACAGAATGAAACCAGAGATCCAGAAATCGTAAGAAATCAAGATCTCTGCACATAGTTGCAGATGCTCAAAAACTCCCTTAAATGTAGCAAAATGCAATAATGAGAATTACAAGATATTACATGATATGGAAAATATCCCCAGATCCTCACGCATTCTGCAATAATCATCTTGTCTGACGAGCACCAGGCTTCCCACACTTTACCAGGAGGTCCAAAGTAAATTCTTTCATCCCCTCCAAAATCCTAGTCTGTTGCCCAGCGAAGCCAAGTAATAGGCACCCTGTGCAGACCACTCCTGCTCGGTTTAGTATCCAAACCACAGACTACTTATGGAACTTGAAAACTGGGGAGCCAAAGTCCATAAAAAGTCCAAGAGCCTGACCAGGTAGTTGCTGTTGTCCCATCATCTTGTAGCAAATTTAATCACCCTGAAGGGAGGAGCAGATTTTACAACCCTCTTAAATTCTTTGCAGCCCCTCGAAGAGGCAGAACTCTGTATTTCCAAAGCACACTAGAATCCCCAAGTAGCTAATCAGCCATTTAATAAAAATATACTTATTGAACACCAGCTATGGGCTTAGCAGTGCCCTGGGTAGAAGAATAGGAAGATCTGTGGTCTTTGAGGTAAAGAAGCTCACCACCTAATGGTTGGAACAGTGCACAGTTAAAGAATGATTTAAGAAGAAAACATACAAATGACCCACAGTTACTGGAAAGGTGCTCAGCATCACCAATCATCAAGGAAATTCAAATCAAAACCACAGTAAGACTTACCTCCCTCCTATCAGAATGGTTTATGAAAAAGACAAATAATAAATATTGGTAAAGATGTAGAGAAAAGGGGGCCCCTGGCCATTGCTGGTGGGCATTTAAGTTGGTGTGGCCACTCTGGAAAACAGTTTGGAGATGCATCAAAACAGTAAAAATAGAACTACCCTATGATCTAGCAATTGCACTTCTGGGTACTTGCCCAAGGAAAATAACACAGTAATTTGAAAAGATACGCACCCCCATGTTCACTGCAGCATTATTTACGATAGCCAAGATATGGAAACAATCTAAGGCCCCTGACGAAGGAGTGGATAAAGAAAACGTGGCATCTATAAATACGATCAAATATTACTCAGCTATAAAAAAGAATGAAATTTTGCCTTGTAACAATATGGCTCAAACATGAAGGCATGATGCTAAGTGAAATAACTCATAGAGAGAAAGACCAATACCATGATCTCATTTATATGTGGAAACTTAAGGAATAAAAACAATTACCAAAAAAACCCCAAGCTCATAGACACAGAGAACAAATTGGCAGTTGCTGGAGGTGAGGAATAAGGAGCAGGGAAAATGGGTGAAGGGATCAAAAGGTACAAATTTCCAGGGATTAAAAAAATAAGCTGTAAGTATGTAATGCACAGCATGGTGACTTTAGCTAATAATTCTATATCATAGATGTGAAAGTTGCTGAGAGTAAATGTTTCAAGTTCTCATTATAAGAAAAAAAATTTGAAACTGATAGATGTTAACTAGATTTATTGTGGTGATCATTTTGTAATATATAAAAATATTACATCATTGCATATACCTGAAACCAATATAATGTTACACTTCAATTATGCATTAATTTTTTTTAAAGTATGCTTATTACAGTAAAAAAAAAGTTTAGAATCCTATAAAACTGACTAGAAAAAGACTGGGAGGTCAGAAAAGAGTCTGGTGGAAACTGGAATTTTGGGAAAAGCTACTCACAACATCACCACCCACATGAGCGTCAAACCCTAAACATGCTGGGGAGCATGTCTAATTGGAAACATTTGCTCTGAGTCACAGCCTTGGGGAAACAATTAGGGAAAAGTATGTTTGCATTGTGTAAGAAAATGGTTTATCTTGGTAGACTTGTCTTTTAAAGTAGAACAGCTCAGGGGCACCTGCCTGGCTCACTCCATTAAGCCTCTGCCTTCGGCTGGGGTCAGGGTCCTGGGATAGAGCCCCATATCAGGCTCTCTGCTCAGCAAGGAGCCTGCTTCCCTCTCTTTCTCTCTGCCTGCCTCTCTGCCTACTTTTGATCTCTGTCTGTCAAATAAATAAATAAAATCTTTAAAAAAAAAAAAAAGCAGAACAGCTCAATAGGTAAAATTGAGTCTTACAGAAGACTATTCTGTACTTACACTGTACGTAGCTTCCAGAAAACAGACCCTAATCTAAGGCAGGAGTCACAGAAAGAGAGCCAGCCATATTTGCAGAGGCTGAATGGGCTTCGGGGATGCAGTCTGAACTAGGGTAAGAGCATCTCTTATAAAAAGTAAGGGGACCACATCCCTTCTCAATTAAGCCCGACCACTTCTGCAAGTGAGAGAGAGCACTAGTAATGAAGATGTCCCCACAGCCCTTCCAAGACGGTGCCAAGTAAACCAGGATGCTTGGCCACTCTGCTTATGGAAAATACACTCTCTACCCACCTGACCTTGCTCCCATCGTCAAAGTTCCACCGTTAGAAATACATTCCTTTGGTTTAAGACACTGATGTCCCTTAAAAGCCAAATTCCCCTTTCCTGAGTTGCTTATCAACCCTTTCTCAGTCATTCACCACTAGCCTGTTTTTCAGATCCCTTGCAAAGAGACATCATCACCTGGAGAGAAGGCTTGAAAGGTTCCGAGGGGAGGTAAACCTCCCCCTGACTCGCACGCTCCTCCCCCCAGTCACACGCTCCTCCCCCTGACTCACACACTCCTCCTCCTGACTCACAGGCTCCTCCCCTGACTCGCACGCTCCTCCCCTGACTCGCACGCTCCTCCCCTGACTCGCACGCTCCTCCCCTGACTCGCACGCTCCTCCCCCCAGTCACACGCTCCTCCCCCTGACTCACACACTCCTCCTCCTGACTCACAGGCTCCTCCCCTGACTCGCACGCTCCTCCCCTGACTCGCACGCTCCTCCCCCTGACTCACACGCTCCTCCCCTGACTCACACGCTCCTCCCCCCCCCCACACCCCTCGCGCTCTTCCAGGTGCGTGCTCACCCTCCCTGTGCGCTCTCGCCGGCGTGTGCGTTGCTCCCTTGGTCCCTGGGGCCGACGGGCTTTTCCACTCTCTCTCTCCACTTTTTCTTCTCATGCTTCAAGACAAACACTGATGCAAACCTTCCTCCAGCCCCTTCCCGCAGGGTAGACGCGTTGCCCTTCTGAGTTTGACAGACGCTTTCATAAGCCTCTGCTGCTGTGCCTGTCACCGTCAGAACGGTACCCGCAGCAGCGATGTGTGCGGCCTGCTCCCGTCCTTACGTCCTGCCGCGGTGCCCGACCTAACAAATGCTCCGGGCACGTTCACACCTTCCCCTACTTTTGCTCCCCTCGAGAGGAACTGGAAAAGCGTCACAGTCCCAGCACCCATTAGCTGCATGGCCCTGTGCGGCTGAACCTAAGTCTCAGGTGTTCCCGGGTAGCCTCGAGAGAGCAGTACAGCTGACTCCCCAGGTCCTTACAGAAGTAAATGAAATAATGCGTCTGAAATGCTTAGCTCGCTGCCTGGTATGGAGGAGGGAACAGTCAATACGAACAACGGTGGTCATCACAGCGGAAAACCCCAACACCCCCCCATCAGCACGGTGGGGAGCATTTTACCTGCTGTATCCTGGAGTCTGCCCGAGACGATGCACTCCTGGGGCCGGTGCCCTGCCCTCTTCTTGCTGTTGCATCCCAATGCCTCAACCAGCGCCTGGCGCACTGTACGGGCCCAGTCAATGTTTGTGGGACAACCCTCTGGAGGAGTGTCTTCTCCATGCTTTCCAAAGTCGGTGTTCTCATGACACTCGTTTTCTAAGCTATTAGAGGCGACACACCACGAAGACATAAACGTTTGCGGATTTAATTAACTTGAACAGCTCCATTTCTTCATTAGTAAATTGAGAATCACAGTCATGATTATCTCACAAGGGTGTTAGGAGATAACGAATGGAAGGATAACACTTTCTAAATAGTCGTTGGTAGTCCACATATGCTCCTTGACCTCCATCCGATCTTCATCCAGTTCTTGGAAAGTCTAGTGTGAACCTCGGGCTGCTGTCGCCTCTGTGGTTTGAGCTACAAAAAACAGCAGGGTGCTCGGAGGACATGGAGAGCTGGGACCAACCAGGAGATAGACTCCCCGCTGGTGGGGAGGGGGAGGAGCCCTGGGAATACCTTCTCCCTGGTCTGAACCCATTTCCGCCTCCGGGTCCTCCATCGTGCCCAGGGTCACAGCTGAAGAGGCAGCTCCAGGGCACTTTGAAAAATGTTCTCTGGCTGTTTCCGTCTTGCTCACTTGAATCTATCACATAACTCTGCAGACATTATCATGCATCTGATCGAGTACCTGAAGTACCCCCACTTGTGTCCCCAAAGGTGCTGTCAGGCTGTGGGAACGTAGAGGGAAAGACCCCCGAGCTCATGACTTTCCTGATCACTTTCAGGTAATGGACATTTCTGCAGTCTTGTTAGGTCACAACTGCACTCTTAATTCGGAAGATGGAAGATCTGGTCTCCCATGTGGAGATCAAACACTTGGACTTCATTGAAAGTTCTGATCTTTTCTCTAGTACCCCACTGACTGGGTCTGATGCCAAGGGAGCATAAGGTCCTGGAAGGGGCCTTAACCACTTTATGCTTCCACTCTTCCTCCTTATGATGCCAACAGGAGAGGTTTCTGAAGCTCCCAGGGAGGCCAGGAAGGGAGTAGGAGGAAAGGGAAAGAGAGGTTAAAAGAAAACGCTGAGCAGGGGCAGGGTGGGGTGGCTGGAGATCTAGTTTCGTTGGTCTGATCATACTGCAGCTTCCACGTCTCTGGGAAGGTAGATGTTTAAAACTAGTTCTTACTTGTATGGGTGTCTTGGCTTATACATCAGGGGCCCCAAACAATGGTGACCTCTCCCCAGTAGCTCTCTTGACCCAGAAGAATGGACCCTATCCTGGCAGACACTTCTGTAGCCCTAATAGACAGGACTTAATATGGCCCCATATTAGCTCTCTTCTGGCGAATCACATTGGGCCCCCCAGGAAACCCTTATAGAGGCTTTGTCTCAATAAACTCTGGGGTTCTGGCCAAACACAACGTAAACGCAATGCCCTATCACAGTTAGCCAGCCCAAATCCCATCCTCTCGATTTCCCAGGCAAGATGAGGTGGACCAAAATTCCACGGAGCCCCCAAAATGCTCTCCAGGTGGCAGGACTGAGCCCCACGACATGTCTGTCTCAAGAAGCAGGCCTTTTGATTTCACTTCTTTGACGGAAAACGACACACAACACACCAACAGCTCTTCCCAAAGACGCTTCTCCAAAGATTCTCTCTCAAGTTCCACGTTCTTGACTCTTACGTTCTCGGTTCCAGTAGCTGCAACTTCCCATTTAACAAACACTCTCGGCAGCAGACTAAGTCCACTTCGTGACAACTGGATGTCAAACAAGAAATCCTCTTGAGAAATTTCAATGCATTTTTGTCATCGCTGGCTTTTATTTCTACTTTTGAAAAGGTTTACTGAGGCTTACTCAGTGAATTAAGAGAGTCGTGGAATGTTGAAAGGACTTCAGTAATTATGTAGTTCAGTTTGTGCATTTTACAGAGGAGACATCGGAAGACCAGTAAGAATTACCACAAAATACACAACCAAGAGAATAAATCGCTGAGAATTTACTGTATTACTGCTGGAGAAGAACAGAGAACGTTGGGTCGTCTAAGAATACAGGAATGACTTCTACTTAACACCACATAAACCACTGGTCTAGACAGTGCCTAATGACACTTGGCACATTGTTCCCACCCCCTTTGGGTTCCCTCCTCCAGCACAAGGACCAGAAGGCTAAAAACTCTATTCCTAAGACTTTCTTGCAGTTAGGGTTTGGACGCAATTTGGGTTTTTCCAGGGAGATAGATAGAAGGTAAAGGGAAGCAGAGGCTGAGTTTCTGTGACTGTGTTGATCTATAATCCTTTTCCAACATGTGTGTTTACATCAGCCCAACTCTACATCCCACCCCCTGCAGGTGTCGGTGGTGACAACAGCAGTTCCTGTCTCCACCAGACAGTAGCTCCGGAGGCGTGATCTTACAAGGCTTGTGGCGGGTGCACCCTGGTTTTTGCTCCGAGTCCTTCCATCTGTTGCATGAACCTAACTCCTGTACTAAGTCCCATTCTTCGTGAAATGGAATGGTTACTGCTGTCGGCACTAACTCAAGAGTGATATGCATATTAATCACAACATAAAATTTCAAAGCTGGAAGGACCTTCGTTGAGGCATCAAGTCTATAATCCATCAACAGGTTCCCAAACATCGATTTCCTAAATCTCTCTTATGTCTCTCTATTCTCCATTCCCCTGACACTGCTCTACTCTAGACTCTCAGTGTCTCTGTTCTAGACTATTGAAATTACCTCCTGGTACCCCTGATTCTAACCACCATCCGTATGAATCTAGCTGTCTAGCTAGACATCTGTTCTGCCTAGCTTCCATATGGATCTGATCTTTTCTGATCTTGTCACGTCCTTGCTCAGAATTCTTGAATGGAACACGATAACCGAGAAGACAGTATCCAACCCACTGAGGGCGGCACTTCAATGCCCTTCAGAATCTGGGCTCTGCATGTCCCATTTGCCTTCTGCCATCCCCATTACCCATTACCCATGGCTCCAGCAACACAGAACTGTAGCTCGATCTATCAAGTTCTTGTCTTCTTTGTGAATTTGCACATAGTTTTCTCTCTGCCTGTCATGTGTTCCTTGCTCCTTGACTACCTGGCAGGCCTCTATTCTTCCTTCAAAACTCAGTGCTCTTCTCACTTCCTCTTGAAGCCTCTCTCAGTCTTCTCTTAGGAGGATTCACGCTCCCACCTGAGGGCTGGCACTACTAAACCAAACTTCCACTGGGACATCAATCATCTCTCGCCGTTAGACCATCTGCTTCTGGATGGACGGCACTGGGACTTTTCGTCTTTGAATCCCCAAGAGACTACTATAACACACAACGTGGTAAGTACTCAGGAAAAGGGAGGGAGGGGGGAAGGAAAGGTGGGAAGCAGTGGCAGGGACCCAGAGACAAGACTCAGCGGCTTTACGGTTCTGTCCTCTGAGTTCACTAGTTTTACAAACTCAACATCTCCAAGTGTTAACTCAGCTCCTCACATCATGCCCTCCTACGTTTTCAGAAAATTGAGGGTTCTTTTCACAATTAGCCTAACAAACAGTCCAGGTGCACAGCCTTTGTTTATATACTCTGTAGTTCCAAAGCAAAAATGAATAAAAGAGCCATTGTTCCTTTAATCTCCCAGAGGTTTCACCTTACAGCTTCGGTGAACAGTATCAGTTATTTTTATTTTTTGGAACCAGAACCAGGGATCTCATTCCCGCCCTTCCCCTGCCCCTTTCTTCCTCTGCTCCCTATCACCTCCCCTGGTCTGCTATCCCTACCGCGCTCCGTCCTTCTCTTCCAGGTTTTACCAGGGCTCTATGCCATGAAATATACAAGGAAAGGGGAATTTTTACTTTAAGACTAATAACTCCTCCCCCTTCCCCAATTTTTACATCAAAAGACATTGTTAAACACCATCTTCTTCTACATTTAAAGAACTGCTGGTTCTCTGGGGAAAGGAAGGCAGTTCATTAAGACTAAGACCCCTTAGAGCCAAGCATTCAAAGTGAGTAGGGGTGATTTGGAACAGTGGATTTCATACAGAAGGCTTGAGTTCTGGTTCCAACTTCTTTACTTATTAGCTGTGAGATGTCGAAGAAGTAATTGCTAACATTCTTGGAGTGACTATTGCTACATTTATAATGGGGAGCATTAGACTGATGAACTTCAAGGGCCTTCCTGCTCCAACATTTAATGACTCTGCTATTTTGAGCGCCTTCAATAAGCAGGAGAAACAGCCAGATTTATTATCTTACTGTAGCAAAAGTGGTAAAAATGCTGAAAATAACTTCTTAACGTGCATTTATGTTTTCTTGTGTTAAGGTGAGGATCCTGACGCACAAACCTTGGCTGGTTCTTCCTACTGAAAAATCCCAAGTATTCAGGGACACTCTTCTAAAGAAGCTCTCTCCAGGCCCTCCTTCCTGGCAACCATGGGGAAGAGAGTGGCCATCGTCGGAGCTGGTGTCAGTGGCTTAGCCTCCATCCGCTGCTGCCTGGAAGAGGGGCTGGAGCCCACCTGCTTCGAGAGAAGCAATGATGTTGGAGGCCTGTGGAAATTCTCGGTGAGTGGGACATCACTGGGATACGAACAGAAGGGAGATGGGTCACTCCGTAAGTCAAATCTGGGTGCTATTCAGACTTGGGTGGTAGGTCAAATAAGCCCCAGATCTGGAAAGTAAAATTTTCTCTCTCCCATCATGCTACTGTCCAATCACTTAAAACTACTTCATACTAGCTCATGAAACATTGTTACCTGCATTGTTACCAGCTCTCTGCAGAGCCCAGATCTCAAGGCTATAAAGGGTGCTAATGTCAGCAATTTATAACGAAAACATAACTGTACCACTGCCTACCCCCATGTAATGGAAAGGATTCTATCCCTGTTCACTACTGCTCAGAAAACCTAGGAACTGGTGGGCGGGGGAAAAGAAAGGAAAGGAAAGGAAACAAAGGAAGAGAAAAAATTGGACCAACGTCAGAAGTTCTGAGTTATAGTCTCAGCCTTGGGTTTTTTGGGAAGATTAATCTCAGGCAAGTCATTTCTGTTCTTTCTGGACCTCAAATGCTCATTTGTCAAATGTCAAGGCAGGAGATTAGGTATCCTCTAATGTGCCTTCCAACTGTAACGGGATGTGATGTTAGAATTTATTGTGTCTGTCGCAAAGACTCTGTAAGTTATGAAAGCTGATTGTGCATGTTGTATATGTGGCTACTGAATAGTTTCCAAACTCCAAAACCAGAGAGAAAAATGGTTGCCTTTGCCATTCAGTCTCATCGTTGGACAAATAATATAATCAAAAAATATTCACTATAAAAACAATTTTTAAACTTTGAAAGGCAGGTCGGGGAAACTTCTATCCTTTCTGTCCTGAATTTCCCAGCCATTGTGATTGGATGTAGAGGACACATATTGGACATGAAGACATCATATCCACACGATTCTCCTTGTAACCAAACTCTGTCTTTGTCTCAGTGCTTGCCCAAACTGCAACAACACTTTGCTCTAATAGAAATTATCAGTGCTTACTTAGGACATATTTGTTTTCATCTCAAAAGGTTTTTTTAAGGAGCGTCTGGGTGGCTCAGTGGGTTAAACCTCTACCTTTGGCTCAGGTCATGTTCTCAGGGTCCTGGGATCGAGCCCCGCATTGGGCTCTCTGCTTAGCGGGGAGCCTGCTTCTCCCTCTCTCTGCCTACCTCTCTGCCTACTTGTGTTCTCTCTCTGTGTCAGATAAAAAAATAAAATCTTTTTTAAAAAAGAGGTTGGTTTTGGGGCGCCTGGGTGGCTCAGTGGTTTAAGCCTCTGCCTTCGGCTCAGGTCATGATCTCAGGGTCCTGGGATCGAGCCCCGCATCGGGCTCTCTGCTCAGTGGCGAGCCTGTTTCTCCCTCTCTCTCTGCCTGCCTCTCTGCCTGCTTGTGACCTCTCTCTCTGTCAAATAAATAAATAAAATATTAAAAAAAAAAAAAGAGGTTGGTTTTTTTTTTTTTTTTTTGAAGTGAGAGGTCCTATAATCCTGCATGTGTCATAGGAGATATAAGATCATTTCCATTAGGAAGTAATCAAGAGTTATTATTTTTTAAGGATGCGATTTTCTTTATTTATATTTGTTCAGGGAGATGTGGCCCGCTTAGCCTAAATCATGAAATGGTTCTCTATGATCTCATCAGCAACAATTAAATGCTGCTTGAACATCTCTTTCAGCAGTTTTGTGCCAAGTACTGAGATGAAAAATAAGAAGTAAGCCATAATACAGGTCCTTTGATAGAAAATGGGCAAAAATGTGTTTGATGGCAAGATCTTTCCTGAAGTCAGACGGTCAGAAAACATGAGTCGAACTTGACATTAGGCTACTTACAATCTTCATTTGTGCCACTTTGTGTTTCACTACAGAAATTTTCTTGCCATTGACTACAGGGTGCTGTCCCAGATCTCACTAGAAGTGTTATGGAGAAAAATCCAAAACTACAAATTCCAAAATACATCGAGCCCTAAGCGTTTCGAATACGAGGTTATAAAACTGAGCAACGAGCTAGCCCTTGGTGACCGTCCGTTTAATGAACGAGCGCCTGGAGATTTAGACGACGGTAGGGCTGCTGCTAAAATGCTAGCAGGTCAAGGAAAACTTCCCGCAAGGAGAGCACGCCGCTGAGACTCAAAGGTGCTCTCAGACCACACAAGTGAGGACTATTACATGACGCAGCTCCAGAGAGTGACAGTCCCACTGCGGCCTGTGACGGCACCCCACAGACAGTCATCAACAGTGTGCAGGACCAGGTGGGGGACGTGTCTAGGTAGGAGCGACCAGCATGAAAGGCATGGGGGAGGCAGTGGACATGGGATCTGTAAGTAACCAGTGCCAAGGTCCCTGAGTTTACTTAAGGAAGCAACAGACGACAGACCGGTACAATGCCAAGACTCTGGGTTATGTGCAATACGGGATAGCTCTTTCCCATAAGGTCCCTGGTTATAAGCAGAATTCTACTCCACAGCCCCGTGGGCATGTAAACACATAAAAATACTCTAAACTTTAGTCCCTCCATACCCGGCCCCGGTTCTTCTTGTCTAAGAAAGGTTGCTTGGGACATACGATCCGCTCTGAGAAAGAGATCTTTAGAAAAATGTGTTACGCAAGCTTTTATCTTGCAAGTCCTGCTAGGCAGGACTTTCTTTCAGAAGAAAGAAAGAAACCTAATAATTCTGAACTTTTCACCGTGTGCTTTTTCTGCAAAATGAACACCAAACGAGGTTTAAACACTAGCAGGCTGAATGGGAGAAGTTTTAAGTTTCATATACTCCAAAATTAAGGTCTCGTATCCTCAGAAGACTTTCATGCTACTGCACTACAAAAGGGGAAAACAGTGGAACCAGAACCATCTGGACGTTTGTTCCACTCAACCATTCATTCATTCACTCAGCAAGGGTTTGGGGAGTGCACCATGCGTGGGCCACGATGTTAGGGAAAGCTGCAGATAAGAGGTACAACAGGCAGCCAGCATTTTAAAATCAGAGAAAACAAGTCCTAGACTAACTGTAATATCAGTGAATATGCGATTAGGGCAGTAAAGACCATCAGAGCTCGGTAGAGGTGGAGACAGGATGACTCCTGGTTGGTAAGAACGAGACAAGGAAAGGCATGATAGAGGGGGCAACTTTTGAGCTGGCCTTTGAGGGTATATGTGGACAAGGAGAAGTGGGATTGACGAGCAGAGACGGAATCCGAAAGAAGATGAGGGCAGACTGTTGACATGCGTGCACTACATTCTCCAATTAGCCTCTGACCTCGCCCTCCAGTTGCCCACGTTCCAGTGGGGAAGACGAGAGACATGGACACAGTCATAACCCAAGACAGGCCATGATAGTGTGACCGCGGCTGCTTGGATCTCTGGGTCTAGGGCAGCTCTCTCAGCCAGAGGCAGAGTCTCACTTCCTCCTTCCCGGCTCACATGCTGAAACTGAAAATACGAGCTCTTTGAAGCAATCGTCTGTTGTTATGTAATACATCTGTTTTCCTTTGTGTGTGGAACAGTCCTTCAGGGAAAATTCCAAGGAGCTGCAGGGTACATATTCTTCCTCCTCCTGTTATGACTGGCTGGGGCCAAGAGGCAAAGGAGCTGAGATTCATTCACGATGGAAATAATCCAAGGTCTCACTCTCTCTGTTTCCCAGCAGTCTTATGTTTTTGTTAACCAGCCCACTGCCTGAAGCTCAGGCCTCCCTCCCTTCAATCCACACCTGAGAAACCCCCCTCCCACGCCTCCTTCCACAACCACCAGCAAGAGGTATGGCTGCGGGTGAATGGGAAAGACTCAAACCTCAAAATCCACCAGGCACGAGCCATCACCCTTTTTCTGACTTTAGCAGAAATTTCAAAGCGAGGCTTTTATGAAAGTCAAAATCTCTGAGCCTGCCTATTTATGAGAAACACAACAACCGTGACTAGAAGTTTTATCTTCAAACGGAGGCCTCAAGCAGCCCCACCCCAGACAGAAGCCTGTCAGGCCTTTCCAGCACTTTTTCGTCCGCTTCCTGAGGTCAGTGTGGGGCTGGAGGAAGATGCAGATCTGAATCCGGCAGGAACAAGTCATTCCACATTTCAGAGAGGTTCCTTTGGTTTCCAAGGAAGCAGAGGCAGCCAGCTTGTTAAAGTACTTCCAAGGCAGCACATTGTGTGAATTTTATCCTCCTTAAAACAGAGAAGAAATGTTTGTTTTTCCATTTAGCCTTCAAGGACCTCTCAAAAAGAAAGCCACTTTTCTGTGATATGGCGTCACGATGCACTGGCAAGGTTTAATACAAGTTCTGAGGCACATGGTTTCCTGTGTGTTTGGTGAGGGGCGAGGACCAGTAACCAGTGGTTCAGGGACTCCTCAAGCACAGAGTTCATTCCCAATAGAGCAGTGGCTCTCAAAGCCTGGTTCCTGGGCCAGCAGCACGAGCATCGCCTGGAACTGTGGGAAATGCAGATTCTCAGGCCCCAGGCTAACACACTGAATCAGAAATTCTACAGGTGGCGCCAGGAATCTGTGATCTAAGGGGCCCTTCAGCTGATTCTGACTAGGCCAAATAAACACTCCACTTCGAGAGAAGGTTCTGTTGCTGGTCAAGTGTTCACTGAACGCCGTACAGCCGAGCAAGGAGATTCCCAACTACCACCTCCTGTGAACCACTTAGTTGTGTTGTTATCGTCGTTGTTGTTTGAACACGAGCAGGAGATCAGAACCAGGTGCGGTGACTGGAAAAAGAAAGAAAGCTCATGATGAAGTCCCAAAAGTTCATTATCGCTTTTGTTTCCTTGGCCTTCGGAGACATATCTTGGAAGAAGTTGCTGTGGCTGATATCGGAGAGGTTACTGCCTATGTTCTCCTCTAGGATTCTGATGGATTCCTGTCTCACGTTGAGGTCTTTTATCCATTCTGAGTTTATCTTTGTGTATGGTGTAAGAGAATGGTCGAGTTTCATTCTTCTACAAAAAAAAAAAAAAGAAAGAAGGGAAAAAAAAAAGAAAGAAAGGAAAAAAAAAAAGAAAACTCTACAGGACTACAAACACAGAGCTAATGCGGGGGTAATTCGAGTAAGAGAACTAAGGTGTAGGCCCCCACTCTGTGCCAGGTGCAATGCTAAGGGCGTTCTTTTCCACATCTTACAAGTGCTATGAATTGTTTTAATGTCTTTTTTTTTTTTACATATTAAAAGGTTTCAGTTGAACTAAAATAGAATATTTGCTGAGGAGAATGCCATTCTTGGCCCCCTTTTTGAGCTTTATCCTTCTTCCTAGAACCAAGCTGAAGAAGGCAGAGCCAGCATTTACCAGTCCGTATTCACCAACTCTTCCAAAGAGATGATGTGCTTCCCAGACTTCCCGTACCCTGATGACTTCCCCAACTATATGCACCACAGCAAGCTCCAGGAATACATACGGACATTTGCTCAAGAGAAGAACCTTCTAAGATATATACAGTTTGAGGTAAGGGCCTTCTGACTGGTGCTGTTGATCTCAGTATGTTTATCCGTTGGGGGGAAGCAAGGATATAGTATTCTGCTCTAGAAATCAGAGCCAATATTAGGATAGCTCGCCAATCCAATGTTGGTTTGGATTTTAAAGTATTTGCGTCTTGTTGTTTTTTTCCCCTGAACATGTTCTCCGCTGGTCTCGGAGAGCTTTGAGAACGCAACAGAAAACACTAGACGTGCTTACACCGTCTAAGCGCACACTCCGCCGTCACACTGTCACGTTTTAGAAACAGTCCCAGATTCCCTAGTCCATACTGAGACTTCTTGAGTTCAGTGCCAATGAGGTGTGGTTCAAGAAGCTGTGGCATTCTTTGGAAGCTCTGCCATGAGGAGGAGAGTGAAATTTTAAATGAACGACTAAGGTAGTCCTTGCTCGCATCCTCCCCCGACTTAGTTCCTCAGATCAGGAGACTTGGCAGTCACAGCAGGGAAGACTGAGCTCTGTAAATAACAGTAATACTTCGCATATGTTTAGAATTCCTAATCCCCAGTCAGTACTGTTAAATGCAAACATACGTATGTAGTGAGAAAAACAACCAAAAAATTATGAACTGGGATTGTATTTACTGTCACCAAGGGCTTTCTTTTCCACATCTTACAAGAGCTAGGAATTGTTTTATTTATTTATTATTTATTGTTTATTTGTTTATTTGCTGTTTATTATTATTATTATTACTTATTATTTATTTATTATTTTTTATACTTAATATAATTTTATATTTATTTACATAATAGTCATACTGTGGAAGTGGCTAATATTTCCAAGGGAGAGTATCTATACCTTGCAAAGGAGAAATAAGGATTGATAACCCCGAGATATTCCCATATTTATGGAACTGACAGAAAATGAGGTCAGAGAGAAAGAAGACAGGAATGCCCGTGGAAGGGGGTAGTAAGCAAATGACGTGGCATCTTTCACAAGAATAGTCAGTGTAATCTATCCCACATCTACTAACTAGATGTTTAAAAAGTAAATATGCCCCACTGAGCAATTTTCCTTGGAGATGTGAAAAATCACTATGACTCCTTATTTTAATGTTTTCCCATATATTTCTCAATGATCGGGGAGCTCATGGAAGTTATTTCCTCTATAGAAACACAGTGAAAAAATTAAAACCCACACAATTGTAAATAGAAGGAATTTCTTTCTGGTTTTCTTTAAGACCCTGGTTTCTAGTATAAAGAAATGTCCCAACTTCTTAGTCACCGGACAATGGGAAGTTGTTTCGGAAAAGGATGGGAAACAGGAATCTGCTATTTTTGATGCTGTAATGATTTGTTCAGGACATCATGTGTACCCCAATCTACCAACTGATTCTTTTCCTGGTAAGTTGGGAAAATATACAATAGACGGGGGATTTATACACAAACGTCAAGCGTTGAGCTAGATCTTTTCCATAGATGGTACATAATAATTATTCTTAAGTTCCCAAAGATTTCAAAACAAAATTTGGGCATCTGATGATATGTGAAATATAGTAAGAATTGGCCTCTTGAACCCTTATGCTAAAAGAATCAAGGACCTGCTAGTCAGAGATCAGATGAAGACCGAAGAGGAAGTATTTGTTTAGAGGAAGGGTTTTTAAAAGTCATCTATAGGCACATTTTGTAAATTCACTTAAGAAATTTCAGTGGGGGGGGGGGCCATACTCCACTACTGTACAAAAGTGCCAACATCAAATAAATGCGACACACGAGCAACCGACCTTTCTCCTTCCCTCCTTCCTTCCTTGCAGCAGAAACACACGTCCACCATAAAATATTGGACTTCCCATCTGCAGGCATGCTGTTCATAGGCCAAATAATTAAAAGTAAGATTCAGGAAGAATAGAGGATTGAAGGCGTGAAGGTTAAGAGGCAGTATATTTAGAGGACCTTAGACTAGTCACTTAATTTCATTGTCTTGATTTCCTGTCTTTTAAAAATAGAGACACTGGTATCTGCCACTCAGAGAGGTCATCCAGATCAGATGTTAGACTGTAAATCTTTTAGCAGAGGGCCTGGCCCACCGGAGTACTCAACAAACATTAGCTATTATTACTGTCAAAATACAAGTTCCCATACTGTAGGTTTTTTAGGGCACTGTAAGTACTTAGTTGGGGGTGTAGTGTCAAAAGCCACTGAAAGGATAAATGCACTTTAACTAGGAAGATTTTTTTTTTAATGAAGACTGCTAATAGGAATTTTTTTAAAAAATGAAAACCGAGAGTCTTCATCCTTTCTTCTGAAAATCAGCTCAAAGCACTCCTCATGTTCCCCTCAGGCCTACACGGGTTTCAAGGCCGCTACCTCCACAGCAGGGACTACAAGGACCCAGAAGCCTTCAAGGGAAAGAGGGTCCTGGTGATCGGCCTGGGGAACTCCGGATCCGACATTGCCGTAGAGCTCAGTCGTCTGGCTGCACAGGTACACTTTGAGAAACGAGCCCGGGGTACGCGGCCCTCTTAAGTCAACGCTGAGGCCCGGAGGCTCCGGTTTGCCATGTCCTGAGTCAAGGGCTCCGCCTGGGTATGTACCCATTGAGTCAGGGAGGACTTGAGACATCCTCCCTGGGAAGCTAGGTGGTCTGGCCCAGGCGAGCAAGGAAGTACATTCTGCCGGACCCAGAGGCAAGCGTGCGTGCATGTATAGATCAATAAGAGTGCATTTTTTTAAAATTTTGTGTTCTGATCGCCTCCAAGCGAACTGTTGCTTATATATTTCACAATGTGTCTTATCTCCTACCACACAAAAGGCACTGATTGTGCTTATCATTCCAAAGGTCTGAAAGACATATACGATCTGGTTCTTGCTGTCATTTATCCAAAAATTCAACAGCCAGGACTCAGGAAACACTGGGCACAGGTTATATGTCAGAATCACGTCAGACTAGAACTAAGCACAGAAATAAGTCAGACTACTTCTTGACTTCCGGGGGCAGTCAGTGGGTGGAGATGAGAGGACAGGCATGAAAGGAGATGATGAAACCTCAGCGACATTAGGTGTGGCAACAGCAGCTTAGCCTGGATGAAGTCAAGGAAGGCTTCCCAAAGGACTCTAAGCTAAATCATCCATGACCAACAGCCCTTGGAGAACTTAACCTATTTTTAAGGAAACACATGCTCAATAAACAAATTCTTAAGTGAGTATAAATAAAACTTAAGGAATTTTTTGAAGTTCGATTCTCTTGGGTTGTCACAAAAGCATCATAACAGACGAGCAGCTGGGCTTGTCTCAGAGCTGAGACAGCTGCCATGGTTTGGGTCCTGAGCAGAGGTCATGGAGTGGCTGTGTAAGAAGGAGGGAGAGAGGCGACTTCAGACAGAAAACTGAATTAACTCTTTGGTATCTCCTCAGCCTAATTTCAGGTAGAGATTAAGCTATAATTCTCCCACCCAATCCAGCAACTACCGCCATCCACCACCACTGAGGCTCTGGACTGGCTGGTCCCCTCCATTGCTGTCTCTGACTCTGTGAAGATTAGGCCTGTCACAATTGAAGACACAGCCCTCTTGTTCCAAGATGACAGGCTCTCATTATTTCAACAACTGTGCACCAGCCCTCTGGGGTATAAGGGCAGAGTAGTTCTGTTTCTACCTAGTTTCAATCAGGGACTTTTCATCTTGACCCAACTCTCTAAAAATGCTTCTGCCTAGATATGGGGGAAATGTATGGAGAAGCCCATACAGGTGTCTGTCGTGTCATATCTGCTTCTTTCTTACAGAGTATCGAAACCCATGTTGCCTTCCCCACCAGGTCATTATCAGCAGCAGAAGTGGTTCTTGGGTCATGAGCCGGGTTTGGGATGATGGCTATCCTTGGGACATGGTGTACGTGACCCGTTTTGCAACCTTCCTCCGGAATGCCCTTCCTTCATTTGTCTCTGACTGGTTATATGTCAAGAAGATGAACACCTGGTTTAAGCATGAGAACTACGGCCTGATGCCTTTAAATGGGTACTACAAGTAACTCCTATTTTATCATCCCAAAAGAGCGGGGCACTAGTTTCAGTTGAAATTTTTCTCTCTAGGTCTCACGAAGGGCACTGGGATTCAAGTGAGGACTGCATAAATGACACAGTGTACTCAGAGGTCACGCACGGGGTGAAAATCTTACTGAAATGACTCTGGTGCTGAAAGGTATATGGGAAAATACAAAATGGCAAAGGAGCAGGCAGCCGGATGCCTCTGACATGCAAGATTCATTTACGGTAGCTACAAGCTATAGCACAGAATCTTGAGGGCTGAGCCAATTCATGAATTGTCTTTGGAGGAATACCTTATCCATGCTATGGGTGATGGAGATAGCAATAATAGTATCTACTCGTCAAGACTACTGTGGTATCGGGAAGAGTAAAAAAAAAAATTAAGGCATTTTGTGAACTACCAAGTTTACAAATATTGGTTCTTATTAATCCCAAATTTTCCAGTATGCATCTAAAGAGCAATGAACCAGGTAGTGTTAATCGACATGTCTCAGAAAGCAGAAAATCTCACAATTAAAGTGCACTCCTCCTCAACCACAGAGTCTAGGATTTTAGCAGGACAGTCAGGACCCATGAAACATGTAAAACACCGACAATTCGCAAAACGGATATGCACTGTAAAATTAGTATTTGTTTATATACTTAGAGCCAGAGACCAATACGTACTAACTAGAAAGGCATTCTCGGGGCACCTGGGTGGCTCAGTCGGTAGAGCATCTGACTCTTGATTCCAGCTCAGGTCATGGTCTCAGGGTCCTAGGATCGAGCCCCACATCAGGCTCCCTGCCCAGTGCAAAGTCTGCTTCTCCTTCTCCCACTCCCCCTGCTTGTGTTCCCTCTCTCGATGTCTCTCTCTCTGTCAAATAAATAAATAAAATCTGGGGGGGGGGAAGACCTTTTGTCTTGTAAGAGTAACTGCAAATCATATTCTGGCTTTGCCCTTTAGACAACTGAAATGTAGATTTGGAAATCCATTCATTCTGAGAATGAGGCTCCATCTTAGAAAACGTTCCAGTTACCCTAAGGTATTGATGACACCTTCTCACTTCTCCCGGGTAGGGGACAAGGGGAGAAAAACAGGCTTTACTGTGACCTGCTTTTTGTCACTTTATAAAGCAAAAGAAGAGGTTGCAGAATTATAAACATAGAGAATGGCATGGAAATACATAGACAGATTCTACGATTTATAACCTTTCTGGCTGTTTGAGATATTTGGAGTAAATTCCAAAATTCCTGAATCCTAGAACTTTGGCAACCAAAGTAAAGGAAACCAAATACGGCAATGAAGCAGCTCGCTGAGCAAACGGGATTTTCTCAGAGAAGACCTCACTTATAATAGTAGTTCACTTACAATAATGGTGCTTGCGAGTGGCGGGCGCTGTTTCAAGTGCTTTACAGGTAACGTTTATTTAACTCTCACAACAAGAGAATGAGGTAGATTCCATCACTACCGCACTTTACACACAAGGAAACAAATACAGAGAAGTGGCCACTCGTGAGAGACAGGGGTAGATTATAAACCTGGGTCACCTGGTTCCAGATTCTGCACTCGGAACCACTGATTATGTCTCGGAATTAGTTTTATTCTCATCTGTTTGGTGGATCACCAAATTGTGTAAGTGCTCATAAGGAAATCTTCAAGCTTTGAAGAGCCAAAAGAGGCAGCTCAGACAGAAATTCTTTTTCTTTTTTTAAGATATTAATTATTTGACAGAGAGTGAGAGAAAGCATGAGCAGGGAGAGGGCAAGGGGAGAAGCGGACTCCCCACTGAGCAGGGAGCCCAATGAAGGCTTGATCCCAGGACCTCAGGATCATGACCTGAGAGGAAGGCAGACACTTAATTGACTCAGCCACCCAGGTGCTCCTCAGACAGAATTTCTTTTTTTTTTTTTAAAGGTTTTATTTATTTATTTGACAGAGAGAGAGAGATCACAAGTAGAGAGGCAGGCAGAGAGAGAGGGGGATGCAGGCTCCCTGCTGAGTAGAGAACCCAATGTGGGGCTCGATCCCAGGACCCTGAGATCATGACCTGAGCCGAAGGCAGCGGCTTAACCCACTGAGCCACCCAGGTGCCCCTCAGACAGAATTTCTTAAGGACTATTGCAGGCAATAGAAGAAAACCTGCCACAAAAGAAGAGCTCAGTGGTCCCCCTGCTAACGTTTCACTCCTCAGCTTTGGTTCTAGTGCTCTGAACTATTGCAGATATTCCCTGGAATCGAGGTATGTTACAGCAAGAGCCTTTGTCTCTTGTTTCTGAACAGTCCCCTGAGGAAAGAGCCTGTGTTCAATGACGAGCTCCCATCCCGCATCCTGTGTGGTACTGTATCCATCAAGCCCAGTGTGAAGGAGTTTACAGAGACCTCGGCTGTGTTTGAGGATGGGACCGTGTTTGAGGCCATCGACTACATCATCTTCGCAACAGGCTATGATTACGCCTACCCCTTCCTTGATGACTCCATCATCAAAAGCAGAAACAACGAGGTCACCTTGTTTAAAGGCATCTTCCCACCAAAAATGGAGAAGCCAACCTTGGCTGTGATTGGCCTTGTCCAGTCCCTTGGGGCTGCCATCCCCACAGCTGACCTGCAGGCTCGCTGGGCAGCTAAAGTGTTTGCAAGTAAGTGGACCGTTCAGTCTTTTATCCATTTAGTCAGTGAACATTTATTGAGCACCTACTATATGCCAAGTACTGTGCTAGATGCTAGCAATATAAAGGGAACTAGACATACTCCTTGATCTTACACAGTCTAAAAGAGAGCCAGGGGAATGTTATAGTAGGGGAAGTCTTAAGGTGTTCGGTAAGGACATATAAAATAGAGGCAGGGAGTGGCAAGAAATAGAGAAAGGGACTAGACCGTGGAGGGCCTTAAGAGCTGTGTTACAGAGCTTAGACTTCTCAGAGTGAAATTGGAGGGACTTTGCAAAGATTTTTTTCTTTTTTTAAGATTTTATTTATTTTTTTGACAGAGATCACAAGTAGGCAGAGAGGTAGGCAGAGAGAGAGGGGAAAGAAGGCTCCCTGCTGGGCAGAGAGCCCGATGCAGGGCTTGATCCCAGGACCCTGAGAGCATGACCTGAGCTGAAGGCAGAGGCTTAACCCACTGAGCCACCCAGGCACACGTACTCTGCAAAGCTTTAAGCAAGAGGAAGACAGCAGTAGGTAGCAGCAATGTCAAGATACACTGTGAAGGTGAGAGGGCCCTGAGGACGTTGTGGGCAATGCTAGAGATCTTCCCAGGGCCAAACTGTCAGAATTGCAAAGTCAGGCCACGCCTACTCTGTTGACCACCCTCTCCTGCTCCCTCCACTCTAGACCCCACGGTCTCCAGTGGCCACGAGTGTGCTTTTGTGAGGAAATCAAGAATATGAGGATGACATGAAGAAAAGCAATGTCTCAAATATATTGATTTAATTTACAGCAATCATACTGGTCATCCTTATTACTTAAAGTGCCTTTTTATTTAAGGGCTCAAAAGACTGGGTCAATCTAGGTACACTTCCCCTAACATATTGTCCATAAAAACTTAGACCATGGGTAATGAAGAAAATGTTACAATCATAGACTCTATGTTTGCTGAAAATGTCGTGGATAAGTAAGCGATGTCAAGTGTACCACAAAGAATCGTTATTTTAAAAACCCTGTCGTGAAATCATTTATAAGGGTGCTTTCTGTAAAATACTTCCACTATGTTTTTCTCTTAAAGGCACAAACATGCCAAGCACCTGGAATTTTACCAAAAAAGTTGGCTACAGTTCATAAACCCAGGAAACTTCCATGAAACAAAAGATATCACTTATTCACTCACCGAATACTTACTAAGCACTACTCTGTGCCACACTCTGTCTTGGCACTTGGGACACAACAGTGAACAACGCAGACAAGAATTTTGGCAAACATCTGACCGCAAGGTCTGGCAGGCCGGGTAGGACGCTGCCCAGGACTAGGAAGTGTTCTACACCGCGAAAGTCACAATAGCTTTCTGCCACTGTTATAAGGGCAAAAGAGCTACACTCAGCCATCAGATGCCCCCTCCACTGACAAGCTGTAGCAAAACACTGACAATTCTCTGAGGATCCCCTCTGGCTGCAGGCTGATGGAAAACCCACGCCTCCTTCCATGGGTCTGTTTCCACTGCCACGTACCTTAGAGTGAACTATTTTACCAGGTTACTTCTTGAAAGAATTTTCAATAAGAGGGTGCAAATAAGAAATACAAAGAAACTGTTAAGCTATTACGTGCATGGGGTGTAGCTCAGGCATGCTAAGGATTAGGCACGACGTCACAGGTAGATGAGACCGGGTGATTTGGAGCCACAAACTTCTGTGTTTTCACTATCTCACTGCAGGCCAGCTTTGCCATTCACAGAGGGGGTTCGTTGCCTTCTCGAGAGTTTATTTCTATAAGTCGTTATTCTACTAAAGATACCCACGGCAGCTCCTCTTGATACAAAATCACTTAGGGACATAATTCATAAATACCAAGAAAAATTCATCATGTGTCCTTATATAGTTCTGACTTTTTCATCTTTTTCAATATTTCTTTCTTTGTTTCTTTTCTAGAATCATGTACCTTGCCAACTACAAGTGAAATGATGGATGACATTGATGAGAAAATGGGGAAAAAACTCAAGTGGTGAGATTGTACTTACTAATGAAACAAACCCTAAGTTTTTCCTTTACGTGTAGGAATACATTTATTATTTTATAATATTTTTACTAGTCAAAGTTCACACTTTAGGAACACTTGCTATGATCAAGCAATATTTGATAGGAAAATAATAGTCATTATGCATCACATGAGTGTATAGAGCACATTACGCTCTAGGATAGTTTCTCAAATGAGGGTATTTTGATCCTCAGGGGACATCTGGCAAAGTCCAGAGACATTTTTAGTTGTCGCAAGTACAGAGGGCATACTGTTGGCTTCTAATGTGTAGAAACTAGGATACTGCTAAACATCCTACCTTGCAGAAGACAGGGCACCTAAACAAAGAATTATCCAGCTCACACGTCTCCAAGAAGTCCTTTCCACCAGCCACATGTCCGCCAGCAAGTTGACTAGCCGGGAACTGAGCACTGTAATAAGAAAGCCAAATGAAGCACTAAACTGAGTTCACCTGCCCTGCTATTTCTTCTAAAAGAATATTCATTTCTGATTCATCCAAACACGGGTTCTTAAGTACACCATAAATGGGATTTGTAGAAAGTCATTTACGTGGCTAGACATCAGATATTTAAATGTATTTTATGTTAATTACTTCTGTAGAAGTAAGTCTTTTTCAAATTACGTATTAAAATCTGTTGAAAGAATAATTAGACCATGAATCCCATTCGGATGAATAGGTGACTGTATAAGAAGTCTCTGCCCTTTCAAGCTCTGACACCTCATTCACTGAGAGCCGCCAAACAGTCGCCAGGGAAGGGTCTAGGGCAGAGAAGACCCGGAAACTTCCGACTCCACAAAACCTCCGCGTATCTCATGCGGTTCCCAGCACAGCTCTGTGGCGTGGCCACTCCCGTGTGCTAGCAAGTCACACGGCCCGCTCCACTCCCCACCCTTTGTATCGTGGCCAGTAGGAATGCGGAGGAGGAAGAGAAGAGGCCCCAAAGTCAACCTCACTTCTTAAATGGTAGCCTGTTCTTCAGGGCTCGTAAAAGTAAATGAGGCCATGCCCCCAAAATCGAACATTGGATCTAAGCGATGTTACGTAAAGAATAACCATGTGTTAAAGGGTGAACTAAGTGAATCAGTCATCTGGACACACGAACGGCAGTTCCCTCCAGGCCTGAGGCAGAAGACCAAAATAACATCAAACTCAGATAGAGATTAAGAAGGAAAAGAAAAAAAAAATCAACTCATTTATAGCCAAAGAATGGTAAACTCAATGCTGTGGAGAAATGGGAGTGGGATCATTTGGGAGGCGCTAACTAAAATGCTACTTTTCTAAGGTAGAAAATAAGAACTCAGTGCCTGGTTTACAGCTGTGACACCCATTCCTATGTGTCATTTTCCTTCCTCAGGTTCGGCCAGAGCCAGACTTTGCAGACAGATTACATCACATACATGGACGAGCTGGGCTCCTTCATAGGGGCCAAGCCCAACATACCGTGGCTCTTCCTGACGGATCCCCCGCTGGCCCTGGAGGTGTTCTTTGGTCCTTGTAGCCCATACCAGTTTCGACTGATGGGACCAGGGAAGTGGGATGGGGCCAGAAATGCCATCCTGACCCAGTGGGACCGGACAGTAAAGCCAACCAGGACAAGAGCTGTCAGCGAAGCTCAGAGACCCCAGTACTTTCACAATTTGCTCAAAATGCTTTCATTCCCAGTGCTTTTGCTGGCTGTGTGGCTTACATTTTATTAATGAGAATGCCCTTTACGTCGCAGAGTTTAGCCTAGAAGTTTAATCACAGACATCTATGTAGTTTAATTCCAGATATGTACACATGTGCATACATAAAATCTCATATCTTCTTCCCTCCCTGCAGATATGAAAATGAATTCTGGCCCATTTAACTGAAAGTCTCAATAAAATGGAAGATACTCAGCCTCTCCCTTTTTGATGAGAATCTATACTCTAGAAAGGGTTTTCATAGGATGCATTGGCAAGTTTGGAGATGCTTGAGATATGGAAGAAGGAAGGCGAAGGGGAGTGAGCACAGAGGTGAAAGATGAACAAACTTCAGTAAATGATTTAAGGGTGTTTTATCATGAATCATGATTTCAATTTTATCATGAATTCAATCAGAAATGACATCACAACAATAATGAATCTTCCAACCCGTGACACAGTGTATCTCTTCATTTACTTAGATCTTCTTTAATTGCTCTCGGCAGTGTTTGTAGTTTTCTGTGTATAGTTCTTACCCATCATATGTCAGATTTCTCCTATGTGATATTTTTGGATGTTATTAAAAATGGTAGTTAAACATTGTTTACAGCTTATATCTAGAAATGAAATTGTTTGTCTAGTAACTTTTTTTATAGATTCCATAATACTTTCTACATAAATAATCAATTTGCCTAAAAATAAGATAGCTTTACTTCTCCAGTTTCCATTTGGATGTATTTTATCTCTTTTACTAGCCTTATTTCTTTGAAACTCCAATATAATGTTGAATAGAAGTGGTGAGATCAGACATCCTTGCCTTGTTCCTGATCTTGGAATAAAGCATTGAGTCTTTTACCAGTAAGAGTGATGTTAACTATAGGTATTTCATAAATACCCTTTATTAAGTTGAAGAAGTTTTCTTCTATCCCTAGTTAGCTAACAGTTCTGATCAGAAATGGAGGATGGCCTTTGTCAGATACGTTTTTTGGCATCTATGGAGATGATCGTATGGTTTGGGTTAAAATATGGCGAATTACGTGGACTCTTAGCCCAGTCTTGCATTGTTGAAATAAATGCCGCTTGTTCGTGGCATACTGCCCATTTTACACACTGTAGGATTACATTTGTTAACGTTTGTCAAGGATTTCTGCGTGTTTGTTTATAATAAATATTGATCTGTATTTTATATTTTGTAATATTTTGGTTTGGCCTTGGTATCAGTGTAAGAGTGGTCCCACAGAATAAGCCAGAGATATTCTGTCCTCTTAAATTTTCTGGAAAAGTTTATCTATAATTGGCATTATTATTTTCCTAAATGTTTCACAGAATTCACCGGTGAAACCATCGTGGTCTGAAGTTCTTTGTGGAAAAGTTTTTAAACTATAAGTTCAAGTGTTTTTGTTTGTTTGTTTGTTTTAGTGAGAGGACACAAGCAGGGGGCAGAAGAGGGAGAGGAAGAAGCAGAAGAGAGGGAGAAGCAGGCTCCCCGCCTAGCAGGGAGCCCAAAGCAGGGCTCGATCCCAGGATTCCAGGATCATGACCTGAGCCGAAGGCAGATGTCTAACGAGTTCTTTAATAGATATAGGACTACACAGGTTATGTGTTTCTTCTTGAGAGAGTTTTGGCAGTATGTGTTTTTTAAGCAATTCATTCACTTTATCTAAGGGAAGTCAGAGGAGATATGACGGTCTTTTCAACAAATGATACTAAAGCAACTGGATATTTATGTGATATGAAGAGAATTCAATTAATACTTTGCACCATATACAAAAATTAACTCAAAATGGATCATAGAATTAAATGTAAATCTTAAAAGTATAAAACTTCTAGAGGACAAAATTTTTAAAAAGTCTTTCAATTAGGGAAAGATGTCTTAGATATATCAAATGCACAATCCATGGGAAAAAAATTTATAAACTAGGGTTTATCAAAATTAAGAAATTCCACTGTTGAAAAGACAATGTTAAGAGAACAAAAGACAGGTTACAGATGGGCAGAAAACATCTGCAAATAATATATCTCATACAAGATGTGTATTTATTAACCCAGAAAAAATAAAAATATATATCTATACAAAAACTGGTATATAAATATTCATTTGTACTATCCAAAAGCTATATATAAGCCAATGCGATCAAACAGTGATGGATAGCTAAACCGCACGGGGGCATCAAGAACGAATGAACATAGCTTGTCACCACCCGTGAAACGGTCTTCATAAATGCAGGTACTCCTCCGAAATAGGACTAAATGCACTGTTCACTTCATATGTGTGTAATGCATGTAAGTGTACATAAATACATACGTATATGTGCGTGTGTACCTAAGCATGTGCGTGCACACATATGGGCATAGCAGGCACGGTGCATCTAGTCATATTTCTGAAGAGCACTTCTACTCCGCATGTGACATGTGTGTATGGAGAGAGAGGGCTGAGCATACATGTGTACATACATGACCCACAGTAAGATACGATCGAGGTTATAGAAAAGAGATGTGAAGTGTCATTTGATGTGGACTATATTCCTCATGTCCCAGGAGAGAATTCAAGGGGCCATCCTTACTGAGAGGACCCCCCCCCCCCCCGCCGCTGCAAAGTTTGGGAGAGAGATACAAAGAAGCAGGGCACATCTGAAGAAACCGTGGAAATTCTTCATGACTTCAGGGAGAGTTGGAGGGGGAAAGACAAGGAAGGAGCCTGGGGAAGAACGCAGGACCCACCAGTGGAAGGAAGATGCTCTCTCTGAAGACTTAGCAAGTATCTGGGCTTTGAGTAAAAGATATGGCATTTTTTAAAAAATCTTAAAAAAAAAAAAAAAAAGATATGGAACGAAGAGACCAAGTTACCAGGCTACTATCAGGACCAAAGGTAGCCCCTTGGGCATAACACCCTGGGCTGTGTCTACTGATTAAAGAGAGAAGACCACGACCTGGTAATACAAAATCTCTATAACCAACAAAGATGTATCTGGATGCAGTATTCTAATGTGGCTTTTAGTAAAAAATTGTGGGAGGCAAAATGAATATGAGGGGGAAGTTTTTTAAAGCCACAAGGAAGTACAATGGAAATTCCTGTGCAATTTAAAGTTTACCTCTTGGGTTACAAGCTCGTTCCATGGTCGTCCACTTACAGTCAATAAGGTTTAACTTCGCTTTCTTTTCTTACCTTATACAAAAGAAGAATAACCAGAGACTCCATGTCTGTTCGTTAATCACTCCTCCCTGCAAGGGGAAAAAAAAGTCGTCTTCAGGCATTTGAAGCATTGATTCATCACAGAGCCTTCGCTAATCACACTGCTAAGCATCTCATGAATTTTGCACCTGTTAAGGGACTGACTTATATTACAAACCTACCTTAATGCATTACAGAAGTCCTTAAACATCCCAGCCTGGATGCCTTCAGGGACTAGACTCATAAATAAATGAATGAAGCAGGCCCTATCAATCCTTCTACTAGCAAAGTAAACATAGGGAGGTTAATGCCAGGCCACCCCCAACTACCGTCCACACTGCTGCAAGTGGGGCATGGCAAGTCCATCTTCAAAACCCTTCAGAATCTTCCCATCACCCTTTAGACAATGTTCAAGCTCAAGGGCATACAAGGACCTCCATTAACTGGCCTTTATCTCTCTCATTCTTACTTCCCCTTGCTTTCCTCTTTCTACTCATGATGTCAGCCTGGTCCTATTTCCTAAACTCATACCACCATGATTCTCACTCTCTGCTTTGGCTCATGCTGTTCCCTTTGTCACAGATATCCTTCACCTCACACACACCTCCATCCACTACCATCCCCTTGGATAATTCCTGCTTTTTTGTTATTTATTCTTCCTCCATAATGACTTTCTCTGAAGGCCAGCATCCAGACTCCTTTTTCCATAGACACCCACAGACTGACTTACCCCTTCCTATAGAAAACCTGCTTTCAAGAAAACAAATCTGACAAATTAATTGGCACTCAATTTTTTAAAGATTTATTTGTTTGTTTATTTATTTGAGAGAGAGTGCACAAGAGGTGGAGAGGGGCAGAGGGAGAGGGAGAAGCAGGCTCCCTGCTGAGCTGGGAGCCCAGTGCAGGGCTTGATCCCTGGACCCAGGGATCACGACCTGAGCTAAAGGCAGATGCTTAACCAACCAAGCCACCCAGACACCCCTACACTCCATTTTAAATGAATAATGACCCTTTCCAGACAAAGTTGCCAGACTTAGCAAATATATAGGACAACCAGTTAATTTCAAAATTCAGATAAATGATAAATAATGTTTTAGAGTAAGTGTAACCTGTGCAGAATTTTTATTTTACCTGGCATCCCTATCCCCTGGGTATCTGGATTTCGTCAGGATTTAGCAACTAGAATGTGAGGTCATGTGCTTATGCCATAGGAGGGAAAGAAGTATCAAAGCATCACCTAAATGAAATGGATAAAGACCCAAAAGTGGGACCTCATGTACCAGTCAGCAAATGGAGAAGAATTTGTCTGGCCAGAGCCTCCCACCACTCCTGAATCAGGTCCTGCAGGAAGGGTCTTGTCCTACATCTGTTCAAATGCTCATTCTGGAGATGGAGGAGCAAGATGGCGAGGAGCAGGAGACCTAAATGTCATCTGATGCCAGGAGTTCGGCTAGACAGTTATCAAATCATTCTGAACACCTACAAACTCAACAGGAGATCCATGGAGAAGAACAGCAGCAATTCTAGAAACAGAAAAGCAGCCACTTTCTGGAAGGTCTGACCTGCGGAGAAGTGAATCCAAGGTGATGAGGGGAGGAGCCTCCATCAGCCACTTACCGGCAGGGGAGAGAGCAGCGGCGGAAATCAGAACGATTAGAATCTACTCTGTAGTGGGACGTCGCTCCAGAGGCTAAGCAGGGGGTGGAGCCCTCACGGGGACAGTGTGGTCTCAGGTCCCTCAGGGTCACGGGAAGACGGGGCTATCTGAGTGCAGCAGAGCTCCTGGAATCGGAGCAGGGCGGCGGGGGAGAGAGATGGAGCTGAGCAGGGAGCTCTGAGCTCAGGGTTTCATAAACTGTGACCCGAGGCACAATCGGGGCACTACTCTTCGAGCAGGGAACCCACAAGTGGCAGCTGCAGGGAGAGTCCCCGCTTCCTCTTACGGGAGGAGCAGTGCAGAAGCACACTGCAGGAATCTGCTGGGTTTGCAGACTCCAAACGGGCCGCGCGGCAGAGAGAGAAAAACGCTCAGTCACAGGCCGGGGGAGCTCCGAGCGCAGCTGGAGACCATGGAGACAGGAGGGACTGACGGCTTTTCTCTGAGGGCGCGCTGAGGAGTGGGGCCCGAGCTCTTGGCTCCTCTAGCTGTAGACTGGGCGGCCGCCATCTTCATTCCCGTCCTCCCAAGCGGTACGGAAAGCGCTCAGGGAACAAAAGCTCCGAGCGCGACCCCCAGCGGATTGCTCAGCCCCGCCCCTGGCAAGGGCCGTACAATTCCACCACGGGAAAGACACCTGAGAATCACCGCAACAGGCCCCTCCCACAGAAGGTGAGCAAGAGCATCCAGGCAAGACCAAGTTCACTGATCAATGAGCTACGGGAAAGCGGCACATAGAATTTTTTCCCATGATTCTTTAGTCTTTCAAAGTTAAATTTTTTAATTTTATTTTTTCTTATTCTATTTTTTAAAAATTTTCCTCTTTCCTATTTTAACCTTTTTGAACTATTTTATCTTATCAACACCTTCTTAAAAATCTTTTTTTTTAAGATTTTATTTATTTATTTGACAGAGAGAGAGATCACAAGTAGACAGAGAGGCAGGCAGAGAGAGAGAGAGGGAAGCAGGCTCCCTGCTGAGCAGAGAGCCCGATGCGGGACTCGATCCCAGGACCCTGAGATCATGACCTGAGCCGAAGGCAGCGGCTTAACCCACTGAGCCACCCAGGCACCCTAAAAATCTTTTTAAACTTTCATTGTTATAGTCATATTCTATCCCTTCATTGTATTTAATCTTATTTTTTGTATACATATAAGTTTTTCTTTTTTAAAATTTTGGGATACAGTTTCTTCTAACAAATCAAAATATACCCTTAGCATATGGCTTTGTTCTAATCTCCTGCCTGATCACATTCTCTCCTTTGTTTTTTCTTTTTTCAACCAACTTCTATCGTATCAGTTCATTTTTTAGAATCTTTTCTTAATTTTCATCTTTATAGTCATATTCTATCTCTTCATCATGTTTACCCTTATTTTTGCATATATATAAGTTTTCCTTTCTTTAAAATTTTGGGAGGCAATTTCTTCTGACAGACCAAAATACACCGAAAATCATGTGTGTGGCTCTGTTCTATTCACCATTGTATGTGTGTGTATACACACACACACACACACACACACACACACACATTCATATACATCTTTTTTCCTCTTGTCATCTTCCCCCAGTTTTGGGTCTCTTCTGATTTGGTTAGTGTATATTTTTCTGGGGTTGTTGCTACCATTTTAGTATTTTGTTCTCTCATTCATCTAGTCTTATCTGGATAAAATGACAAGTTGGAAAAACTCACCTCAAATAAAAGAACAAGAGGAAATACCAACAATTAGGGACCTAATCAATATGGACAGTAGTAAGATGTCAGAAATAGAGTTCAGAATGATGATTATCAAGATTCTACCCAGGCTTGAAAAAAGCACAGAAGATACTAGAGAATCCCTTTCTGGAGAAATAAAATCCCTTTCTGGAAAAATAAAAGAACTAAAATCTAACCAAGTTGAAATCAAAAAAGCTATTAATGAGGTGCAATAAAAAAAATGGAGGCTCTTACTGCTAGGATAAATGAGGCAGAAGAGGGAATTAGTGATATAGAAGACCAAATGATGGAGAATAAAGATGAGAAAAAGAGAGACAAACAACTACTGGGTCACAAGGGGAGAATTCAAGATAAGTGATACCATAAGATGAAACAATATTAGAATAATTAGGATCGCAGAAGAAGAAGAGAGAGAGGGGAGAAGATATATTGGAGTGAATTATAGCAGAGAATTTCCCTAACTGGGGGAAGAAAACAGGCATCCAAATCCAGGAGACACAGAGAATCCCCCTCAAAAATCAATAAAAATGGGTCAGTATCCCGTCATCTAGAAGTAAAACTTACAAGCCTCAGAGGCAAAGAGAAAACCTGAAAGCAGCTCAGAACAAGATGTCTGTAACCTACAACAGAAGAAATATTAGATTGGCAGCAGACCTATCCACAGAGACCTGGTAGGCCAGAAAGGACTGGCATGATATAGTCATAGCACTAAATGAGAAAAATACTGTACCCAGTTAGGCTGTCATTGAAAATATAAGGAGAGATAGAAAGCTTCTAGGACAAACAAAAACTAAAAGAATTTGCTGACACCAAACCAGCCTTAGAGGAAACATTGAAAAATGTCCTCTAAGCAAAGAGAGAGCCTATAAGTAACAGACCAGAAAGGAACAGAGACAATATACAGTAACAGTTACCTTACAGGCAAAACAATGGCACTAAATTCATATCTTTCAATAGTTACCCCAAATGTAAATGGGCTAAATGCCCCAATCAAAAGACAGAGCGTATCAGAATGGATAAAAAAAAACAAGACCCATCTGTAAGAGGGTTATGAAGGGGTGGCAGGGGGGTGGGGGGGTGGGAGGTTGAGGAACCAGGTGGTGGGTAATAGGGAGGGCACGTACTGCATGGAGCACTGGGTGTGATGCCAAAACAATGAACACTGTTATGCTGTAAATAAACAAATAAAAATAAATATAAAAAAAAAAGAGGGAACATTTGTATACGGTTGCTGGAATGTAAATTGGTGCAACCACTGTGATCTCATAATTCCATCATTGGGTATTTACCCAAAGAGAGTGAAAACATTAATTTGAAAAGATATGCACCCCTATGTTTATTGCAACATAATTTACAATAGCCAAAATATGGAAGCAACCTAAGTGTACATCAATAGATGAATGAATAAGAAGTATGGTGTATGTGTGTGTGTGTGTGTATATATGTATACATTCATGTACCTTCACAGATACACTTTTGTATACACATACAATGAAATATTACTTAGCCATAAAAAGAATGAACCTGGTGGTGGGTATTATGGAGGGCACGTATTGCATGGAGCACTGGGTATGGTGCATAAACAATGAATTTTGGAATAATGGAAAAAAATAAAATTAAATTAAAAAAAAAAAAAGACCCATCTGTAAGAGACTCATTTTAGACCTAAAGATGCTTCCAGATTTGAAGTGAGGGGGCGAAAAATCCATTTACCATGCTAATGGACATCAAAAGAAAGCTGGGGTGGCAATCCTTTTATCAGATAAATTAGATTTTAAGCCAAAGACTATAATAAGAGATGAGGAAAGACACTATATCATACCTAAAGGGTGTGTCCAACAAGGAGATCTAACAATTTTAAGTATCTATGTCCCTAACGTGGGAGCAGCCAATTATATAAACCAATTAATAACAAAATCAAAGAAACACATCAACAATAATACAATAATGGTAGGGGAATTTAACACCCTCCTCACTGAAATGGACAGATCATCTAAGCAAAAGATCAACAAGGAAATAAAGGTTTTAAATGACACACTGGACCAGATGGACATCACAGATCTATTCAGAACATGCCATCCCAAAGGAACAGAACACACATTCTTCTCTAGTGCATGTGGAACATTCTCTGGAATAGATCACATCCTGGGTCACAAATCAGGTCTGAACTGGTACCAAAAGATTGGGATCATTCCCTGCATATTTTCAGAGCATCCTATTAAAGAATGAATGGGTCAACCAGGAAATTAAAGAATTAAAGAAGAATTAAAAGAAGAAGGGCTTTGAATCTAAACCACCTAAGTCCACTTTTAATCGCTGCACCAAACTGCAAGTCCTAAATTCCATTGTGGCAGATGTGGGAGGAAATTGTGGGACACTGATCAAGGTAATTAATTAAATGAGAATTTATGTAACAGTTGAGCTAGTTTTTCTTGTTTCTACCCATCACCTTCTAGCACAGAGACTGGGACCAGCATTATTTGCTCCAGGATTAATTCTAACTGACAGAACAAACTTCAAAGTCTTTAGAAGAGTATGTTTATTCTCACAGCCTACCGTATCCCAGCATTCTTCCTAGTCTTAATTCCAAATAACTTTTTGCCATTTCCTCAAACCTCCTTTTTCTCAGTCCCCAGCTCTTCTGTTTGCAAAATGTAGTCTGACAAGTTTTGTCTTTAGTTGGAATACTTTATCACTTTCATTTAACCTCTAGTCCACCATTTTTTCCATTTATATTCGATCTGCCTCACCTGTTCTACTTATCCTTTTCCCTTCTTATGCTTACTCTTGAATTAATGAAATATATCCTTCCTTTTCCATTAACTCATTTGTTGTCTTTTACTATTCTGTTAGGAGTTTCCTTAGGGACCACATTATGCACCTTTGGTTTCTTAAAGTCAATGAAAGTTCTATGTAACACTTTGAATTTTTACTACCCTAATACCTTTTTTAGTGTTTTTGGCATGTACCTCATTAGACATTTTGGTTGTTGCTTCATGCCTTCAATATTCTTACACACATATTTACCTATTCATTCTTCAGTATTTCTATGCTTCCATCTGGGATCATTTCATTTGGCCAGAGAAATTTGATTTTCCTTCAGTGTGGGTCTGCTGGTAACTATCTTAGTTCTTTCCTTTTTTGCTTTTTTTTTTAATGAGTTAGTGATTCCAATACCATGCTGTTTTGATTACTATAGCTTTGTAGTAGGTTTTTAAATTAGGATGCTTAAGTCCTCCAGTTTTATTCTTTTTCAAGGTTGTTTGACTATTCAGGGTCCCTTGAAGATTCCATACAAATTTTAGTATGAGTTTTTCTATTTCTCCAAAAAATGTTTATTGGGATTTTGATAGGAATGGCAAAGAATCTGCATGTTGCTTTGGTAATACTGGAATTTAACAATATAAACCCTCCCAATCCATGAACATGGGATGTGTTTTCATTTATTTATGTCCTTTTTAATTTCTTTTAGCAATGTTTTATAATTTCCATTGTACAAGTTTTTCATCTCCTCGGCTGATTTATAAGTATTTTATTCTTTTTGATGTTATTATAAGTGAAATTGCTTTTGTCATTCCTTTTGTCATTTCCTTGACTCACTGTTTGTATACAGAAAAGCAACTGATTTATGTCTGTTGAGTTCTTTTTTTTTAAGATTTTATTTATTTATTTGACAGAGAGAAATCACAAGAGAGGCAGGCAGAGAGAGGAAGGGAAGCAGGCTCTCCGCTGAGCAGAGAGCCAGATGCGGGACTCGATCCCAGGACCCTGAGATCATGACTTGAGCTGAAGGCAGCGGCTTAACCCACTGAGCCACCCAGGCGCCCCGTCTGTTGACTTTTTATCCTACAATTTGCTGAATTCATTTATCAATTCTAACAGTTTCTTTGTGGACTCCTTAGGACTTTTTTTAATATGTAAGATCATATCATCTACAAATAGAAATAATTCTACTTCTTAACTATTCATATGTCTTTTATTTCCTTTTCTTAAGTAATTGCCATGGCTAGAACTTCCAGTACTATGTTCTAGAGAAGTGGTGAAAACAGGCATCCTTTCCTTGTTCCTGATCTTAGAGGGAAAACTTTCAGTCTTCCACAGTTGAGTATTATGTTTGCTATAGGATTTTCATACACGGTTTTGACATGTGGTGATAGTTTCCTTTTACTCCTACCTTTTTGAGTGTTTTTGTCATGAAAGGGTGTTGAATTTTGTCGAATATTTTTTCTGCATCAACTGAGATAATCATGTGTTTTCTCTCCTTTGTTTTTTGATGTAGTCTGTTACACTGATCAGTTTGAACATGCTATACCATACTTGCATTTGGGGAATAAATTCCACTTAATCATAAAGTATAATCCTTTTAATATGCTTCTGAATTTTTTGCTAGTCTTTTATTGAGGATTTTTGCATCAGTGTTCATAAAGGATACTGATCTGTAGTTTTCTTTTTTTGTAGTGTCATTGGCTTTGGTATTTGGGGTAATTCTGACCTCATAGAATAAGTTATGAAGTGTTCCCACCTCTTCAATTTTTTGAGAAAGTTGGAGAAGGATTGGATTATTTCTTTAAATGTGTGGTAGAATTCACCAATGAAGCCATCAAGTCCTAAGCTTTTCTTTATCTTTTATGATGTCCATTTGTCTATTTCTTTGTGATTTAGGCTTGGTAGCTTTTTTGTTTCTAGGAACATGTCCATTTCATCTAGGCTATCCAATTTTTTCCCACACAATTGTTCATACCACTATCTTACAATTTTTCTTATTTCTGTAGAATATATAATAATCCCTCAGTTTCATTTCTGATTTTAGTAATTTGAGTATTCTCTCTTCTTGTCTTTTTTTTTTTCTTTCTTAGTCTATTTAGCTAAATGTTTGTCAATTTTGTTGATCTTCTCAAAGAACCAACTTTTGGTTTCATTGATTTTCTTTACTGTTTTTATTCTCTTATTTCATATATATTTCATTTATCTCTGCTCTAATCTTTATTATTTCCTTCCTTCTGCTGGCTTTGGGTTTAGATTGTTCTTCTCTTTTCTACTTCCTTAAGTTATAAAGTTAGGTTGTTGATTTGAGATCTTTCTCATGTTTTAATGTAAGCATCTATCGCTATAAATTCCCCACTTAGCACCACTTTTGCTGTGCCCCATAAGTTCTGGCATGTTGTTTTATTTTCGTGTGTCTCTAAGTATTTTCTAATTTCTCTTGTGATTTCTTCTTTGGGCCAGAGCAGGAATGTAAATTCCAGGAGACCAGGAACATGATCTGTTTCACTCATCTGGGTACAATCATATGCCAAAAATGGTGCCTAACTCATAGAAATGAATATTTATTAGATAGATAACTAACCCATCAACTAAATAGAATTCTATTTAATAGAATCAACTAAATAGAAGTGTTGCTATAGATATAAAGATATTGATATACTAGAAAGTGAAAAATCAAATTGAGAATAACAGAGTGTCATTCCATTTTTGTTCGGGTGTGTATATGTGTAGACAGACAAATGTCTGGAAAGATATACCAAAATATCCATGTTGGTTATAATTATCTCTGTATGGTGGGGTTAGGGATAATTTTAACTTCTTTGTATATTTATTCATATTTGCAGTTTGGTTGATGAACATTGGTCACCTCCATTATAAAAAGGTTTTTTATACTATACATCTGATATGTGTAGGTGTATGACGGTGTCACTGTAAAGATCATTACCCTGGACCTCAGAACATAAGCCTCTTGCTTAATTTCAGAACTCCTAAGGAAAGCTGGGGAGTTTCAGTTTGCAAAACGCTGAAGGAGCAGGAAGCCCCTCCCATCCGTCAGGGCCTCCCCCAACATTTAAAGCCCTCTGACTGCTTCGAGTCCACACCCAACAGAGAAAACTATCCTATAGGAGGGACAGCACAAAAAGGCAGAAAGAAAGGTAAGGAAAAGCTCAGCACTCCAAAGACTGTGATGAGATTTGGCTCCTACGGCTGTTATTAAACAGTTTGGCATTATTAAATGGGTTGGTTTTAAATGCTAAACCAAGACATCATAAACAAAGTCTGCAGAGAATTGCGACCTGACTAGTGAAGTGATTTATTAAGTTAGTGCTACTTATTATACTTACTGCTACAGTTTCGAGCTAATTACTGACCACACCGTGAGGGCTTTCTTAACCTCTTGTCCCAGCGTAGTAATATTTATTGATCCACTCCTTAACAGAAGACCATGGCGAAGAAGGTGGCCGTGATTGGAGCTGGGGTCAGTGGCCTGGTCTCTCTGAAGTGCTGTGTGGACGAGGGACTGGAGCCCACTTGCTTTGAGCGCACTGAAGATATTGGAGGGCTGTGGAGGTTCAAAGTAAGTAAAATCTTCCTGTTTCCTGAACAGACTGTGCTTGCAGATGGGCCTTATTGGGGGATTTCCTAAGCCACTTTGATCAGACTTATTTCATCCAGCCACACAGGAACTACAGAAATGGGCTGTTGTCTCTCCCCAGATTGTTACCATCCTAACCCAGCCAGGCATGAAAAGGACCTTTCCTTATGGAAACTGCAACTGTCCTGCAGCCCACATTCTTGTGATTCTCAAAGCCACATACTAATATTGGAGAATATACCATGAAACAGAAGTGATAGGGATTCTTCTCAAGATGCCAGTGTATTCCAATCACTGAGCAGATGCTTTTTCAGAGAGTGTGCTCTTATTACTACCGACTGTTTTTTTTTAATTTATTTCTTTTTTTCAGCGTAACAGTATTCATTGTTTTTGCACAACACCCAGTGCTCATGCAATCCGTGCCCTCCCTATTACCACCTGTTCCCCCAACCTCCCACCCCCGACCCTTCAAAACCCTCAGGTTGTTTTTCAGAGTCCATAGTCTCTTATACTACCGACTGTTTTTATCTGACAAACATTGTTTGCTTAGCTTTATTAATGACACTCTAGGGTGACTGCCAGGAAACTCTTTAAAGATATTATCGGGGTGCCTTGGGGGCACAGTCTGTTAAGCGTCCAACTCTGTTTCAGCTCAGGTTGTGATCTCAGGGTGGTGAGATGAGCCTCATTGTCGGGCTCCACATGCAGCGTGGGGTCTGCCTGAGCTTCCCACTCCTTCTGCCCCTCCTGCTGTGTGCACTCTCTCTCTCTCTCAGATAAATAAATAAATCATTAAGAAAAATAAAGTAAAATAAAAAGATATTATTAAATATATTCATTCAATTCATTCTATTAGCTAAACCTAAAAATTGATAATTCTGTCCATTCATCTGATTTTACATAAAAATTAGAAAGATATGTAGACAGATAGCTGTACAGATTCATAGTTTTTCTTTCCTACGGTCTTTTGAGTTTAAGGACTAGCCTGCCACCTCCTAAGTGTGAGATCTCGGGCAAACTTATTTACAAGCCTGTGTCAGTTTACTAAGGGATAGTAATAGAACAGTGTGATTATTTCACAGTGCTGTTTTGAAGATTAAGGGAGATAAGTCATGTAAAAAACTCAGAGTGCAATAAACGTTAGTTACAATAACTACATTTATATTTTATAGACTACGCAAACAGAAACTGAGGGAAGTTAAATAACTTGATTGTGGTTACACAGCTTAGAAGAACTGACATTCAAACTCAGGTGTCTATGACTTCTAAACAGCTAACCCTCTCCTTACAACCATGGCCAACTTGCATTTTTGCTCAAAAAGTTTAAAGAAAAGTTCCAGCGCTGCACTCCAGAGCAAAAACTTTAGGAGTGTATATCAGGTACATCTAAGTGAGGGATCGAACAGGTGAGAACACTCTAGACCAAAGCAAAAGGTTTCGGGGCGCCTGGATGGCTCAGTCGTTAAGTGTCTGCTTTGGCTCAGATCATGATCCCAGCATCCTGGGATTGAATCCCACATCGGGCTCCCTGCTCGGCGGGGAGCCTGCTTCTCCCTCTCCAGCTCCCCTGTGCTTGTGTTCCCTCTCTTGCTATCTCTGTCATAAATAAATAAAATCTTAAAAAAAGAAGAAGAAGAAGAAGAAGTAGAAGCAGCAGCAGCAAAAGGTTTGAATATGCTAAAAGCAGACTCTGGTATCAGCAGAGACCACCCAAAGGGCTCTGCCTAGAAGCCAACCAGTTAGGGGAAGGCATGACATCTAGCCACGTGCTTTTTGCCAGTCTGAACTGAATTTGATGCCAAAACGGATTTTTTAACCTTACGTTTCTCAAACGTATATGACTATAATACACATCCATAGAGTTGTTTAAAGATACTTAACACCAAATAGATTAATTAAATAAATAAAGATACTTAACACCAGACCGGACTTGGTGAATCAAAATCTTTTGAGGAGAGGAACCTATTTTTAACAGGAGACCCAAATGAATCTTACGATGAGACAAGTCTGGCAAACAAATTGCACAAATACTGAATTAAAAAAACCATTCAACTATGCAAACGCAATCAGAGCTAGGGATGGAGATGTTGGTCCCTATATAGGACATGGAACTTGCAGGGAGGAAACTGGAAAAACAGCTTGAATCACATTCCTCGCTCGCTAACAACTGCTCACTAGAAACACTCTAGCTTTTCCCCGAGAAGGTGATATGATAAGGTGGTTATTCCTGTCTTAACCGAACATGTATTTTTTACTGTTGTTCACACTAGGTTCACACGCAGATTCCATTGACATTTTTTTCACCCAGGTAGATTTTTTTATCCTAAGGAAGAAATGTGAAGTTATAACAAATTAATATTTAATAATAAATGTGTCACTGTTTTAGTACCTGATTTGGGACTTAATATCAAAAAGCCAAATGTCCCTTTCTTTATTATCATCAATTTGGCAACAGAACAGGTGAGAGTTATTTTGGATGATCTGTCAAATATATGATTTGATGAATTCCAGGAAGATTTCTTTCTGCCCCAAACTATTTTTCCTACTATCCTATTCCCAGTTCTCAATGTCTAATGTTTCAGAATTAAAGATACCTTCCTACGGGTTAGAAAAGGAAAGTTAGATTACAATGTGAATTAATTAACTTTTATTAGATATAAAATGCTTAAGTATATAATTTCCTGAAACCTGTAACAATATCACATTTCAAACCTCCCAAAACTATATCTAATTTTAAAAAAACAAACAATTTTCTCAGCTCAAACAAGACAAATAATCTCCCGGCAGGGTGAAACATACAGGGCAAGATTTCACAGGTGGCCAGGGGAGCCACGTGAAGGTCTTGATTACCAGCAGCCTGGGTTGCCAAAGGGAGAAGGAACGAAAAAGAATGCTGGGAGCCACCATGCCCAGTCCCCTGGGGAAACTTTGCCTCTTCGCTCCTCTACCATCCAGAATCAGTTCTGAAAATAAGTAAATATTCTATATTTACACACAATCCTTCTAAGGTCACTTAACATACTTAGTGCTGACGTCAGTTTAAACAAAATTTAAGGAGACTTGCCCCAGGCCCAACTCAGACTGCTGAATTCTTCCAAAAGGTTCTCCAGCGGCCCCTTGTGGCAGTTTTGGAACATGGGTAGAGTGGGTCATTAACATATTTTTAGCATTTTTCCAGCAATGAAAAAGTACTTGCCATGCATCCTCATTTTTTTTTCACAATACCCCTAAAAAGTAGTGTTGGGCAGCAAGAATTCCAGCCCCCTCAAAAGTCCTTCCAGCTGGACCAAGAGTCAAACTGACATAAGACAAATTAGCAGGAGAAAATCACATTTGATAGGCATTACACACACAGAGAACCCACATTAACACGTAAATTTCAAAGACAGGCAACATGAGGAATGGATGTCATTCTGAACTAAAGAGAAGGGGGTGTGGTTCTGGGACTTCAGAGGAAAGAAATACACTTCACAGGACCATAAGAACAGTAGATGCTTGGCAGTAAGATACTTCCCCTACGGTTCAGATGGGTCACTCAGATAAAATTTATCTCTGTTAATAACACTTACTCTGGGAAATACCCCCAATTTAGATTCTTCTGTGTGGTTAAGAGAGTACAAAATTTTTCTTGAGCCCATAGGGTCTCAAGTGCCTTCAGATCAAAATAATCCACATGCCCAAGTGGCATGTTTGGGGGGCTGGAGTGGTGGTGGGGGAGCTGTCCTGAAACCTTTCAGGCTTCAGTATGTATAATGATTATCCTCATGGACCTATGAAGAGGGAGCTGAGATCTGGAATGAACAACTTGTCCAGAGGAACACAGGTGTGGAAAAAGCACAACAATGAATGTCTGTAAGATTCCTGAGCCTGCGTATTTGATCATCTTACTGAGGTGTTAAGAGAGGAAAACATGACCTTCCTTTAGCCACTAACCTTCTCTGCCTCTTTCATTGTTCCTGATACCTGTGTTCACAGGAAAATTACCAATATACATTGTTTTATACATTTGGATATAAATATATCTTTTCCCAGCTACATATATTCAATTATTTTAATTACTCTTCATATAACAGTCTCTAAATATCTTTCCATCTTGGTTTCTTTCCTCTAGATTCAACCTGAAATTTTACTTTCTTTCTTAAAATGTGACTCCCACAAGATCCAATATTCCAAACCAACTTATTTTTATAATATATATATTTTTCAGAACAAAAGAGGTGTTTGGCATTGCTTCAGGCAATGGGAAATGAATTGGACACCCTCACTGCCCTCAAAGAATTTATAATCAGTTGCTCTAACAGTTGCCCTCTGTGACTTATGCTTCACTTGGCCTGGATGGTCTGCCTTTACCGAAACAAACTTAATGTTGCATTAGCTTTTTCTGCATTTACAAATTAAAGCTATCACTCATATTATTTTCACATGAACTATCTCATTTTATACTCACAATATTCTCTTACATTATTTATTATTAATTTCAACTTAAATGTAAGAAAACCAAGGGTAAGTGGCTTACTCATAGTGACTCATAATAAATGGTAGTTGATGGGTCCTAGAAGTAGCCACAAGATTGATATTAAACATACATAAGTTCTCCCTATGCTTTGTCTCATGTAAATCCAATCATTTATACTGAGTTTGGGAACAATTAAAAGTTCTTGATCTTGGGATGCCTGGGTGGCTCAGTTGATTAAGCGTCTGCCTTCAGCTTGGATCGTGATCCCAGGGTCCTGAGATCGAGTGCCGCACTGGGCTCCTTGACTGGCCGAGAGCCTGCTTCTTCCTCTGCCTGCTGCTCCCTCTGCTTGTGCTCTGTCTCTCTCTGACAAATAAATAAAATCTTTTTTAAAAATTTCTGGATCTTTTTTATTTGAACCATTGATGATGCAGGTCACTATTACTCTATTCTTTTGAAACTGAATTTTTTTTTAAGATTTTATTTATTTGATAGAGAGAGACACAGCGAGAGAGGGAACAAAGGCAGGGAGAGTGGGAAAGGGAGAAGCAGGCTTCCCACCAAGCAGGGAGCCCAACACCGGCCTCGATCCCAGGATCCTGGGACCATGACCTGAGCCGAAGGCAGATGCTTAACGACTGAGCCACCCAGGCGCCCCATGAAACTGAATTTTTAATCCAGTTTATAGGAAATCACATTTGTGAATGTTAAACAGTATTTCGTTGATTTTACCCTTGGTCAAGAAATGTTTATTTGGGGGTGCCTGGGTGGCTCAAAGGGTTAAGCCTCTGCCTTCAGCTCAGGTCATTGTCTCAGGGTCCTGGGATCAAGCCCCACATCAGGCTCTCTGCTCAGCAGGGAGTCTGCTTCCCTCCCTCTCTGCTTGCCTCTGCCTACTTGTAATCTCTGTCAAATAAATTAATCTTTTAAAAAAATGTATAAAAAAAGTTTATTTGAAATTTCACTTCTGTCCATTCTATTTCAATTCTATGCTTTGGATACACACAAATTTGATCACCTGGATTTGTGTGCATCAAAGTTATTTACTTAAATGTTGAAAATAGGAAGATAAAAATGTGAAACAGACACGTGGGGTATCACCATATGGAACTCTCCACATGCTACCATCTCTGCACTGACCTATACGTGCACTCCTGTCTATCTTTCCCATGGCTCAGTCTCTTTTGTTTCACTTTGTTCTTTAAAAAAAAAAAAAGTTTTTATTAATTTACTTGTCTAATGGAGAGAGAGCACGCAAGCAGGGCAAGCGGAGGGCAGAGGAAGAAGCAGGCTCCTCGCTGAGCAAGGAGCCTGATGCAGGACTTGATCCCAGGACCATGGGGTCATGATCTGAGCTGAAGGCAGACGCTTAACCGACTGAGTCACCCACGTGTCCTTCAAACAGCTCGTTCATTTTAACAGCACATTCTGTTCACTTAAAATTTAACATTATACAAGACCAGTGTAGGGGCAGAAAACTTTTCCCTTCTGCCCTTCTAGGTTCTTTGTCTGGTCCAATAATCAAATTGATATAAGACAGAGTAACAGGAAGAAAAGGAACAAACATTTAATAACATGTATATCTCTTCTGTACCTGGGAGAGACCCAGGAAAACTGAGCAACTCCCGGAAGTGGCCACCACCTTAAATACCATCTTCAGCTAAAAACAAAAGAAGATGTGGAGGGTGGGGAGTCGGTTACAGCAGGTGACCAGGAAAAGCAGTAAGTAAGGGGAAGGTTGTTGTGCTGATTTAAGGCATTTCCTTCTCTTTGATAAGAGTTTCTAGAGTTGTTGTTTTTTTTAAGGTACAGCATTTTTGTTATTTTTTTTTATTGTGTACTTCATTTTTTTCGGTGTTCCAAGATTCATCATTTATGCACCACACCCAGCGCTCCATGCAATCCGTGTCCTCCTTAATACCCACCACCAGGCTCACACGCCCCCCCCCCCCACCCCTCTCCCCTCCAAAACCCTCAGTTTGTTTCCCGGAGTCCACAGTCTCTCATGGTTCATCTCCCGCTCCAATTCACTTTCCCTTTCCTTCTCCTAATGTCCTCCGTGTTATTCCTTATGCTCCACAAGTAAGTGAAACCAATGATAATTGACTTTCTCTGCTTGACTTATTTCACTCAGCATAAAAAAAAAATAATAACAGTGGCAATAAAATGAATAGCACTAACCTTTGCTTGCTAGCTGTGGCCAGAGAATGTGAAATGTAATGCATCATCCTCAATCACTGCTGCGAGTCTACAAGGCCTTGGGTTTCCTATGCAACAGCTGAGTCAGCCCACCTGCAGAAAGTGAGAAACTCGCTCTGTCTTGTTCAGTCGGGAAGCCAGTAGGTCTAGCTCAGGCATGATGGTGTGTGAACTAAAAAGTAACAGAGCAGTGCTTTCAGTCAAGGAAGGCCAGACGTGGTGGTGACATGTGAGACGGAACAGAGGTGGATGACCATGAAATTCTCTGCTTGCATCTCAGTTTCTGACTCAGTTGAATTCTTCCGGGTGATGACCATCAAGCAGCTTTTTTTTTCCTATCTACCAACTAAAATATTTTATTTTTTTATATAATTTTATTTTTTCAGTGTTCCAAGCTACTTTCTTCATCTCTTTCTCCAGTCCACTTCTTCTTTTACTTAAAAAAAAAAAAAAAAGGAAATTGCTGTGGACGGCAAATGCTCTTGGGGATGTGGAGCAACAGGAGGTCTCCCTCACTGTCTGTGGGAGGCAGGATCTGCAGCTACTTTGGAAAACAGTTTAGCAGTTTCTTCTAAAAGTCAACATTGTTACCAATGATCCGGCAATTGCATTTTTTGGTATTTAGGTTCAGAACTGAAGACAAGTCCACATGGCATCTGCATGTTTTTGTTCCTGGCACTTTCATTCCTAGTTGCCCAAATTCAGATGCAATCAAGATTTCCTTCGGTAGGTCATTGGATAAAGAAACCGAGGTACCTTCAGACAAGGGAATCTAGTTCTAAAATGCTAGGGAATGGATCTCTTAGAGAAGAGCTCTAGGCTTTGAAAAGGTATGGGAGAACCTTCCGTAGATCTAAATAAGACAAACCAACCTGAAGAGCTGCATAGGGTATGATCACCACCATAGGACATCCTGCGAAGACACAATTATGAGACAATAAAAATCAGTGGTTTCCATGGGTGGGGGAGGAAAGAAAGATAAAATGCAGAGAGTGCAGGGGACCTGTAGGCTGGCAGCACCATTGTGTATGAGACTGTGGCGCTGGGTGCCTGTCATCATGTATCCGTCAAAACCCATCAGATGTACAACCTGAGTGAGATCTCAGGTAAGGTCAGTGAATCGGTAAATTACTGATTTCTAAATCAGATGAGGTCGGTCATGTAAAGCGAGGTCAGCACATTACTGACCCTGAGGGATAAGGTTGGGTCAGGATAGGTTCACCAATTTGGGGAAATGTACCATGAGGTGTGACACGATATTGGTGTGGGGGGCTGTGCGTGTGTGGAGGTGCGGGACACAGTGCGGCTCTGTAAGCTCTGCTTGATTTTTCTGTGAACCTAACACTTCTCTACAACAATAAAGGCTATTTTTCCCGGGAGGAGAGGGGAAGAATTCCTAGAGATTGACTCGGGCACTTCACCCTGGTACCTCCAGGGCGACACCCTTATGAGCAGAGATTTCCCTTCTACATGTAAGTGTCTCTTACAGAAGGGTAATTCTGCTTGGTTTTCAGAGCTGCCCCTCTGTCTGCTGTTTCTTGAAAATAACCAGTTTAAAATAATCCCCATGTCAAACGGACATATCCAAGGGTGTCAAACTCTGCTGCTCTTCACGGTTTGGGAACAAACAGCCATTTGATCTCCAGAAGAAATTAACGCCTTTCCCTCGTTTTACTTTCAGGCGTTTCCCCAGGTAAATTTATCCCCAGAATCTAACACAGCAAACTCAGCGTACAGCATAACTTGAGTTTTTTACCTTGCTGCCCATTTTATGGAACCAAATTCAACATGTTAGATATCTGTAACCCTCCAAGCAATGAAATATCAAATACTAGGCATGGTCCTTAATTAAGCCTGTTCACCTGTAGCTTAAGATATACACTGGTTAACTTGCCACATACATTTTTTTAAGTAATGTTTGTGTGTAATAAAACAGGAAAAAGTTTATAGCATCCTACTACCAAAACATTTACTCATTCCCACTCTGCTACTAAATGTCCATTTTAGTATCATTAAGTCCTATCTGCAGTGACGAAAAAATGCTTCTGGTTAACATGACATGTTCTTTCATTCTTTCAACATATTAAATGATTTTGTATGATATCCCCAACACATACTAGGTTCTGTTTACCTTAAAAATAAAAATTGCCAGTTATTTTACCAGCAAAAAATGGGTTTGCTGAGGAATAAAAGAGAATTGCAATCGGCTATGGCAAAACCATAGCCAAGTCCAGGGAACAAAGTAAATGGATTTTTTATTTTTTAAGGAGAAAAGGGATAAGTTGGGAGGACTGTTCTGAACTGAAAGTCCTTTGAAGTAAACCCGGAGTTCGAGGTATGGTGGCTTCTCATTGGCTGAGCTGTTGCCCAAGGGGATGAGCAAAGTGTCTCTTTCTCCCGATGGCAGAGTAGAGCAGCATCCGTGTGCGAGGTCAAGACCATCGCTTCCTGCTGGGCCTGCAACCGACCAGAAGTGTTGGGGCCGAAACCTCCCACCTGCATTTTAGTGAGGCTTTCCGTCACTAAGTTTCAAAGTCCTGAAAATGCGCAGCAGTCGCTGCAATCTCCAGATGTCCTGGCAGGAGTAGAGATACTCAAGAGAATCCGTATCAGAGCGCAGTTTTACAAGTGTTACGGGCAGCACAGAAACTCACGCAGTACAGAACAGGGCAAGCTGCCTACAGGGTGTAATGCCTTCATTTGTCTTGACAAGAAGCAGGGATCGGGCATGAGAATAAGGAGAAAGAGTGTTCTAGGCAGAGAGAGTGGCATGTGCAAAAATACAGAATCTTGAGAAAGCTGACACGCTTAGAGAAGATAAAGTCACACCATATAGCTAGACTGAAGGACACAGGATGATGGGTGGTGACTGATGGGCTAGAGAAGACAGCCAGGGTCTCTTCACGAGAAACGTGTGTCCCGTGCCAAGGAGTATACGCTTTACCCTGAAGGCGGTACAGAAAGTGGGCAATACTGGGGTCAGGGAGTTTAACTGGGGGGTCACCATGGGTGATCAAAGCCAGAGATCTAGAGAGACACCAGCCTAGTGAAGAGAGAGCAGAACACAGTGACAGTCTAATAAACATGATGGTTCCCATGTTCAGTGCCTAAGAATCAGTAGCGGAGCCCTTCTAAAATACAGATGGCTGGGCCCAAACCAGACCTACTTGGATTTTATATTTTTTCAAAGATCCCCTGAATCCTTATAAGACAGTTAGTGCATGAATGGCATTTGGGAACCACAGTTTTTGTCCCAAACAGTAGCACAACAACATAAAAATAGTTTCAGTCTTACTCATTTCAAGCAATGGAGCAGATAGATATAAGGTCCACCTGAAAGAGTGAAAATTTGGAATGATAGAATATTTGTAAAGAAATACAATTGTGTTATTCCCAACTGGTTAGAATCACCAGCATGGGAACAAAATATTGATTGGTAGAGGTCAATATAACAATGCTTCACAATGAAAATGACGAATTTGTAAGTTTTTGTAATTCACATTTGTAATAAGTTAATTTTCACTATATAAGCTTGCTCCCTCTAGCAGATTAAATATGACCCTTATAATCTTCCTTAAACTTAGATTAGCCTTTACAACCTTCTTATTTTTACAGAGTCAAAGGTAAACTTCAGTCCAACCTTTGATCAAAAGGTCGTAAATTCTAAATTACTGCTGACCAAGGTAACTTGATTTTGCTATATAGTCTTCTGACATTCAGAAAATTCCATATTAAGAGAATATTTATCATGTGATCATTTATTTTAAACAGATAAATTGTAATATATTCTGTCCACTAGGAAATTCATACTATCAGTATTTGTGCTTAAATATCATTTTTGGGTTTTATTTGGGTTTAAATATCATTTTGGGTTTTTTTTTTTGTTTTTTTTTTTAATCAGCTCCATGTTGGGTGTGGAGCCCAATGCAGGGCTTGAACTCAAGACCCTGAGATCAAGACCTAAGCTGAAATCAAGAGTCAGACACTTAAAAAAAAGGAAGAAAAGAAAAAAAAAAGAGTCAGATACGGATCCACCCACACACCCCAGCCCTGCTTATATTTTTAATTATGTATATGAGTTACATTTATCTGTTTCGAAAGCTGTGTCTTCCTGTTTGGGGCTTGTCATCTCATTCTGTCTCCATCTTTCCATCCTAAAAGTCCAAGTGCATTTTCATTCAATGTAGTAATAAGCTCCCTAAAGATAGAAACTGTGTGTCATGTTTTTATTCTTGTCCCTAACTCCCAGCTCGGGGTCTGGACAGGAGAGATGATTGATATGTATTTGTTTATTAATAAGAATCATTCTCCCTTTGTAAAAACTCACCAAACCCCAGTTTTACCCAGATTTATCTAAACACATAGACATCTGCTTCGGCCAACATAGGAAGAAGTACACACAGAAATAAAGCGTTTTCTTAACAGCTGGATGCCAATCGACCATAATAAAGATTATTACATGATCTTCAGGGGGAAAAATTGTGATGTCATCATCAATTATTGACAAATGACACCAATACAACTCCCAGAGGGGAGTCTTGCCCAGACTCTGAAATCACTACAGAGCTCGGACATCAGAACCAGTTCGCATCACTCCAAGTGCCCTTAAAATTGACCTGACAGAGGATTTCAAAGCCATCTTATTGTGCTTGAAAAAACGATCATGTTGGCTATAGTACAACAATCTTAGTGGAGCTACTTTAAATCTGTGACTGGTTTAGTACGATTAACCCTCATGACCTATAATTGTAGCAACAGAGGCAAACGTGTTGGGCTCTGATTTAAAGTCAGGCTTTGTGCTAAGCACTTTATCTAATCTCAGCCTGACGACAATTGTTCAATGTCGTAATTATTAGTGAACCTCATTTTACAGAGAAACTGAGAAATTGACTTAAGAAACTTGCCCATGGCTATAGAGCCATTAAAGTTGGTAGAATCAGGATATCAACCTCGTCAGACTCCAGGACTCTCAAGTTTAACTCTACTCTGTATTACTTAAAAAGTTATCCGGTCTTGAGAAAAAAATTGGTATTTCTTTGCCTCATGAAATATAGTTGATCCTTGAACATCATGGGAGTTGGGGCCCCAGCTGAAAATCTACATAGAACTTTTGTCTCCCCCAGAACATAACTACTAATAGCCCACTGATGACCAGAAGCCCTACCGATAACATCAATAGTTGATTACCATACCCCTTATACGTTAGGTGTATTATATACCGTATTCTTACACTACAGCAAGCTAAAGAAAAGGAACATTATTAGAAAATCTTAAGTACTGTACTGTCAAACACCCAAGTGTAAGTGGACCCACGCAGTTCAAACCCATCCTGTTTGAGGGTCAACTATATTTCCAAGTTTGAGACTTTGGTTGGATAGAAAGTTCGACACTTAGTCTTACCAAGGACATTGTGTTCCACCATGTGGAAACATCCAGAAATAGTTTACATATCAGTGTGACTCTAGTATTATGCAATTTGAAACTCCTCTCTTACACATTCCTTCTCTCTCTCTTTCTCATTCATTCATTCATCCATTCATTCATTCACGCCTACCACAGGCCAGGAGCCAAATGCCTTTTTGAACACGAACAGGAAAAATGCATTTAACTTTACCAGTCCGGAATCAAGGCTCAGATGATACCATTGCTAAGATTTCGGGAGAATCCTTAGAAACAAATACTTTACACACTGCTCTTAAATGACATAATCTGAACACAAACATTGTTTTAGCTTTGGTAACTCATCTTGGTACTAATAATCCTGAACTTAGGACACGGCGAAGCCCAATGCACATAAAAAGCTTTGCTGATAAAGGGGTGAGATTCCACAGTTTAGTCTTTGAGATTAGGGTCAGCCAGCTTCCTAGGTGATGAGAGTTTTCTGGTGTGATGTGAACTGCGTGTAAGTGTTTTGAATGCTAAGGGAGTTTGCGTTAGAGTATGAAGTGGGGTTTCCCTCTCATACAAAAGGATACAATGACCCTGAACTCTGGATGAATAAATCATGGCATTTTAATATTCAAACACTAGCCTCAAATTGCCCACAAGCATTTATGGAGGACTTCTCGGGTGGCATTATTTGAATGCTCTTATGCAAGCCTCTTTGAGAACCTGCTGATTTCAGAGACATTGAATCACCGTATTTGGCTCTTATATAATTAAACACAAAGAATATTATCTATATGCACAGTGCTTAGAGGAAATTATAAACTCAACCATACTATGAGCTACGTCCGATTTTACCAAAGCATACTCGCCAACATTTACATTCAAGTTTAAGATTTGATTGGTACTAATGCTATTCACTTTTATCACTTGAGCAAAGTTGATTTGCATAAAGCATAAAATGAAGATGGTGCATTCAAGTTAACATGTGAAAACTACCTGCCCCCAGAAGTATTCATTTTAATTGAAATTCTCCCTTGGGTTTTCTGACCAGTATCCCAGAATTTATTGGTTCCTAAAGGAAGGTGGGTGTAGCCTCCCCAGGGGAATTTTCAGAATGGGCCTAATTGCCCCAATGGCTGGAATTAAGTACACAGAGACCAGGGATATTAATATCCTGCAATGTGCCAAAAGAAGGATCGTCCCCACTCTCAGTCCCACCAGCAGTAAGAATCCCACCAGTGAGCAACACCGCAGGGCCCCAACTAGGCCCTATCGAATGGGATGATGGAGCACATACACTAAACCCCATCACCCAGCCATCATGCTACGACAATGAAAGAGGATCACATCTCCCAAGAGTTAGGTTTGGAAGAAGTGTGACACACCAAGGGATTATTTCAAATGCAACATGATTATCACTCTTCTTATTTGATCCTGCAGGAAAATGTTGAAGACGGCCGAGCAAGTATCTATCAGTCTGTCATCACCAACACGAGCAAAGAAATGTCCTGTTTCAGTGACTTTCCAATGCCTGAAGACTTTCCAAACTTCCTGCACAATTCTAAGCTCCTGGAATACTTCAGGATTTTTGCCAGAAAGTTTGATCTTCTAAAATATATTCAGTTCCAGGTATTGTATTTTGGGGGGAATGGTTTTCTCTTCATGGGTTCAGCTTACATGTAAACAAAGAAGTTACTCTGGTAATGAAAGAAATTGTGAAGAAAACAAAGTATTCCAATCCAATTTTTTGCTGGAAGAGCAGAATAGAAGACCTAAAAGGTAGTGATATTATAGATGACACACACTACTATTTATTTTCTGATCTTCTCTTTAGAAATGAAATTTATAAGAAAAAAAATGTACTAAATGAGCTCACAGTTCCCCATTCATTTCATAAGCCTGTAGAAACTATTTTTGGCATTCGGGGGAGTGGCATGGTACATTCTCTAGCAACATAAGACAGCTGGATCATGCATACTAGCTTTCCTCTGCTCCCTCAAAAACAAAGAATCAACAAGAAGAAAACAATATTCTCACTAAACATGCTGAATTTTTATCAATAACCTACACTTCAAACACCAGTAACTATGCTTAGTAAATAAAATTATATTATATCTCTGAATAAATAACTGTTAGTGAGCTAATTTTTTTATTTTCTTTTTTTAATCTAAATTCAATTTAGTTCAGGGACAGAAATTAGTCATTCATCAGTTGCATTTAACACCCAGTGCTGATTACACCATGTGTCCTCCTTAATACCCATCACCCACTTACCCCATGCCTCTTCCCCCTCCCCTCCAGCAACCCTCAGTCTGTTCCCTATGGTTAAGAGTCTCCTATGGTTTGCCTCTCTCTCTGTTTTTATCTTATTTTATTTTTCCTTCCCTTCCTTGATATTCTTCTGTTTTGTTTCTTAAATTCCACATATGAATGAAATCATATAATTGTCTTTCTCTGACTGATTAATTTCACTTAGCATAATACCCTCTAGTTCCATCCACACCACTGCAAATGGCAAGATTTCATTCTTTTTGCTGGCTGACTAATATTCCGTTGTAAATACATAACTGCATCTTATTTATCCATTCATCTGTTGATGGACATCTTCCCATAGTTTGGCTATTGTGGAACATTGCTGTTATAAACATTGGGATATATGTGCCCCTTCGGATCACTATGTTTGTATCCTTTAGGTAAATACCCAGTAGTGCAATTGCTGGGTTGTAGGGTAGCTCTATTTTCAACTTTTTGAGGAACCTCCATGCTGTTTTCCAGACTGGCTGCACCAGCTTGCATTCCCACCAACGGTGGAGGAGGTTCCCCTTTCTCCACATCCTTGCCAACAGCTATTGTTTCCTGAGTTGTTAATTTTAGCCATTCTGACCCCTGTGAGCCATTCTGATCGCTGTGGTTTTGATTTTTATTTACCTGATGCTGAACGATGTTGAGCATTTTTTCATGTGTCTGTTAGCCTTTTGCCTTTCTTCTTGGAGAAATGTCCGTTCAAGTCATTTCTTGGCTGGGGTTTTTGGTTTTTGCTGTTGAGTTTCATAAGTTTTTTTATAGATGTTAGATACTAGCTCTTTATCTGATTGTCATTTGCAAATATCTTCTCTCATTCTATTGGTTGCCTTTTAGTTTTGTTGATTGTTTCCTTTGTTGTACAAAAGCTTTTTATCCTGATGAAGTCCTAATAGTTCATTGTTGCTTTTGTTTCCCTTGCCTCTGCCCGTGTTCTGCTCTAGGATTTTGATGGATTCCTGTCTCACATTTAGGTCTATCAGTGAACTAATTTTTTGTGACACTTCTCATTTCCTCAGTAATCTCAGTTTTGTTCCAGGTTTGTATTATATTAATTTATAATAGCTGATTGTAGTGGAAATCTATATTTGTAAATGCCATTAAAATGTATCTAATGTACTACATTAGAAAACTAGTACTCATTTCCTGGTGGAGCCAACCTACGAATAACAGACTTTTTTTATGCTGGAAGCTTTTATAGATCTTTGTCCATATGACTATTTAATTTATTTAACAGATATATTGCCCTCTTATGGAATGTACTTTTTATTATCTGCTCTTTAAAAGATCAGGTTAAAGTTGTAAGAAAGCTATTTTTCTTATTTATTATATTATTGCTGTTGTGTTTCCTGGAGCTTGGAGAGGGGTTGGAGAAACTCATTTCCATTATTGGTCTCTGAGTTGGTATAAACCACAAAATGGTCAACTATAAGGCTCTGTTGAATGTCTAATAAATTCCTGAGTGAATACTGAAGGTGTTGGTTCTCAAACCACATTTTGAATAGCAATAATTCACAGTATTTTAACTAATCTATTACCCTAAACTGCAAATCTGAAATCTTTAATCTCAGCCAAAAATGCCTGGACATTTTATAGTCCTTTGCAAGCTTTATGCTAATAATCTCCATATATTTTTTCCATTGAAACAGCTTCAAAAATTGCCAACCCAGCATTTTTTAAATATCTGAAAATTTGAAAAGCATGTCCATGGGACTCAAATACATAACCAGGAGAAGCATGCCATTATTCTAGCAGTGAGAGAAACTTTACTTCCACTCGACGTTGTTTGTTACACATCAAAGATATATTCAGGAGGACACGTATTGCATGGAGCACTGGGTGTGGTGCATAAACAACAAATCTTGGAACACTGAAAAAATTAAATTAAATTTTTAAAAAAAGACATAACACCTTTATGGATACTTTTTAAAAATTCTTAGACTTCCAGACAGTGTGAGCTACATTTAAAAAAAAAATTAATGAGCATAAATAATTTCATCCAAATGAGATCATGAACTATATTGCTAACATGATGTACTCTGTTTGAAAAATAATAATGTGAACAACTACCATTCACAGGATGCTAACAGTGTGCCAGACACAATGCAAAGTGCTTTGCCTGAAATATCTTCTCTAACACACAGTCTCCGCAGAGGCGGACACATAAAAGATTCTTAATAAATACTGACCATGTGATCATTTGAATGATGGGCATGTGTTCTATATCTTGCCCAGACTTTGTGTTTCTTCTGTCTTTCTCTCAAGTCCTTATTCAGTCCTTAACAGACTGGTTCCCATGGCTGAGTCTTGCACAAAGTACCATAGCTTTGGTAGCTCCCTGCCAAAGAAGAATGAGAAGGGGACACTTAGCAGTCTTTGTCTTAAGGGGCTTGAACGGGATTCAAATGGAAGCTGCATCGAGTCCTTCAGTGCGCTCCACCCACTCCCACTCCCTCAGTGCGGCCCTGTTATGCCAGAGTAATTTTCAATGATGGCTTCTTTGTGTTCGTTCAAGACGACGGTCCTCAGTGTGAAAAAACACCCGGATTTCTCATCCTCGGGCCAGTGGGAGGTTGTTACCGAGTGCAACAGCAAGAAGCAAAGCGCTGTCTTTGACGCAGTTATGGTCTGCAGCGGCCATCACATCCTCCCTCACATGCCGCTGGAATCCTTTCCAGGTGAGGCCCGCGAGGACTCCCAGATTTTCAGAGTAGGGGTTGTTGGGGAGGAAAGATGTTCTCTTACCTTTCAACATTCTTTGGGCTTAGTCTAAAACTTAACATGAAACAGATTAATAGGAAAAATGAAATGACATGAAACAGATTCGTAGGAAAAAATAAAATGCAATTATGCATGTAGAGAGTCCATAAGAATATGAGGCCCACGGGCAGTCGGGCGGCTGCTGTTCATGTGCCATTCGGAGCTAAAGAGAAGGACGTCGGGGCTGGGACCACGAAGGGAAAGATGACAATTCATAGGGAGATGAAAAAGGATAAGTGTTTGGTAAAACTAATGTCTGCTGAACCACTCAGAAGCAGTGGGACATAGAGAGGAATTTCAACAGACAGACTGCTGTGTTCCTCCCTGGCTACCTCACCCGGTTCCTATTATACTGTAGTCATCCAGGGTGACAGCCCCCTTCCCGGAGCAGGTCCTCAATCTACATTTTTTTTTTTTTTATAGAGAGGCAAGTAGAGAGGGGGGGGGAAGCAGACTCCCTGCTGAGCAGAGAGACCGATGTGGGGCTCGATCCCAGGACCCTGGGATCATGACCTGAGCGGAAGGCAGAGGCTTACACTGAGCCACCCAGGCGCCCCACGATCTATTTTTTTAGGCAGTTAGGGGAGAAAGTCAGAGGTTTTTCTAAGCCATCTGTTTCTTAAAAATTGTTAGCCTAACATTATCCACATGCCAAGGAGACACATTTTGAGGTGAGAAATTTTGCAACTCTACAGTGTCCAGGAATTTTATATGGAGGTTGGACTGACAGGCAGAATTAGCTACTGCAACTGGGCATAATATGAAGATCTGGATAGAGCTGGAAGGATGAAAGTCTCCACATACCATCTTTCGGTCTTCATGACACAGGGACTTCAGTAACTTCCTCCAAAGTCACTGAATCTTCCCCAGAATTTCAGAGAATTGTCACCCAAATCGGTTCTCTGTTGGAGAGGTCCGTATCACCACGTACCCACCTACCTCAGCCTTTATCTATCCTGCCAAACACTGTGACTTTTCCATGGCCTTGGAGAATTTTCCTCAGAGCCATGCCTTCAGACAGGTTACTGAGGAGGTTCCCCGGAAACAAGTACTCCTACAGGACGGTGATGGGGGCACAGAGGGTAACAGGGAAGGATACGGACAAGGGAACCCTGAAGCCATCTGTCCTGGTACCTCCCAGGCCCTTCCCTCAGAAAGTGTACTTCCCCCTGCAGGCCCTCAGGAAAACAGCTAATGCAGTGGTTCACCGTCCAGGTCTCGCATTCACACCATCTGTGGACCCTCTAACATCCTCATGACCTCCAGTGTTCAATTAGTATAGTGTAGGCCCCAATCAGTTAAGAGTTACTCAAGTGATTTTAATATGCAACCAGGCAAGGGGCAGTTGGAAGACAGTTGGTTAAGCCTCCGACTCTCGGTTTCAGCTCAGGTCAGGAGACTGAACCACGCCCCTCCCCACCCCCAGCTCCCTGCTGGGGCTCCCCGGCTTAGTGCAGAGCTTAACTGAGAATCTCGCTCCCTCTCCCTCTTGCCCTTCCCCCAGGTTCCACACCCACTTGTGCTCTCTCTCAGATAAACAGCCCTTTTAAAAAAGGTATGCAGGGGCACCTGGATGGCTCAGTGGGTTAAAGCCTCTGCCTTCAGCTCAGGTCATGATCCCAGGGTCCTGGGATCGAGCCCCGCATCGGGCTCTCTGCTCAGTGGGGAGCCTGCTTCCCTCCCTCTCTCTGCCTGCCTCTCTGCCTACTTGCGGTCTCTGTCTGTCAAATAAATAAATAAAATCTTAAAAAAATAAATAAATAAATAAGGTATGCAGCCAGGTGTGAGCTCTTCTACCCTAAAGTACTGATTCTCAAAGAAGAATCACCTGAAGGGCTTTTAAAAACAACTTGGGAGGCCCCACCTCAGGCATTTCCAACTCAGTAGATATGGCATCAAGCTGAGAATTTGCATTTCCAACAAGTTCCCAGATTCCAGCTAATAATGCTGGTCAAAGGACCCCACTATGAGAACTAATGATCCAAAGGTTCTTTCAAGAAATCCGCTCCAGGGGCACCTGGGTGGCTGAGTGGATTAAGCCTCTGCTTTTAGCTCCGGTCGTGATCTCAGGGTCCTGGGATCGAGTCCCATTTCGGGCTCTCTGAGAGTTCAGCAGGGAGCCTGCTTCCTCCTCTCTCTCTTTTTCTGCTTGCCTCTCTGCCTACTTGTGATCTCAATCTGTCAAATAAATAACTAAAATCTTTTTTAAAAAAAAAGAAACCCGGGGCGCCTGGGTGGCTCAGTGGATTGGGCCGTTGCCTTCGGCTCGGGTCATGATCTCAGGGTCCTGGGATCGAGCCCTGCGTCGGGCTCTCTGCTCCGCAGGGAACCTGCTTCCTCCTCTCTCTCTGCCTGCCTCTCTGCCTACGTGTGATCTCTCTCTCTGTCAACAAAAACAAAACAACAACAACAACAACAACAAAAAGAAACCCAGGGGCGCCTGGGTGGCTCAGTGGGTTAAGCCTCTGCCTTCGGCTCAGGTCATGATCTCAGGGTCCTGGGATCGATCCCCACATCAGGCTCAGCAGGGAGCCTGCTTCCCCGACCCCCACCTCTCTCTGCCTACCTCTCTGCCTACTTGTGATCTCTCTCTCTCTCTGTCAAATAAATAAATAAAATCTTAAAAAAAAAAAAAAGAAACCCACCATAAAAGATAAATATTTAACAAAGTCATATTTTTCTGGGAAATCTGCAGACAGTCTTGTCTTCAAAATGGCTTATCCAGCAAGTTACCGACTTAACCTGCAATGTGGAAACATCCTTCACGTTCTATGTGCCTGATTTTTAGTTTATTTTAGTTTTTGTTTGCTTTTGCAAAATGAGAATGATAAATACTATTCTAATTATTACACAAGTACCATAATAGCATTTCATATGTTCAAAAACGTTTAAAAGAATACATGTGCTATGTGACATTGAAGTATTACTGTACAGTCCGAAATGAGAGAATAGGTAGTCAGAAGCCAGCATCTGACTCGACTCAATTTATCAAAACCGTTTGTTTATTCTCTAATAAATATGTTCGCTGCAGCCCCTGAAATCAACTCTTTTCGTCCTGTTCCATATGCATACAGGTTCCATACGCTTTCAGTCTGTCAGTTGGCCTTGCCACTGTAACCTCCCTAAGGGGTGAGGAGGCCAAGCAAATGATTGACTCCAGAAAAGAAAATCTGACGGTGCACTTTTATGGAAATTGACATAACTCATGGACTTCTCTCTTCTTCCCCCTGAAGGTATTGAGAGGTTCAAGGGCCAGTATTTCCATAGCCGCCAATACAAGCACCCAGGGGGACTTGAAGGGAAACGGATCCTGGTGATTGGAATAGGAAACTCAGCCTCGGACATTGCCGTTGAGCTGTGTAAGAAGGCTGCTCAGGTATGGTGTTCTCTATTCATCTTGTACCACGGAGGAGAGAAAGGAGCAAGGGCATACTGGAATATCCCCGCCACATAACCAAGGTTCCATTACTCGTTAACTGGTTGGTCGGTTGCTTGGTTGGTTACTACAGTGTGGTATCATAAAACATCTTGACGTCAGGAAGCCAAGGTTTACCTCCTACTCCTGCCAGTAATCAGCCATGCTAACCCAGAGCAAGTGTTTTACTTCTCTGAGCCATACATGTGATATATTGTCTACACAGTAGATCCTTTCCAAAAGGGACAATGCCCTGATTTAAGCAGCATTCCTTTTTGCTTACCAGGTATTCATCAGCACCAGACACGGTTCCTGGGTCATGGGTCGGATCTCTGAAGACGGCTACCCCTGGGACATGGTGTTCCACACCCGGTTTAGGTCCATGCTCCGAAATGTCCTGCCACAAATAATTCAAAAATGGATGATGGAACAGCAGATGAATCAGTGGTTCAACCATGAAAATTATGGCCTTGAGCCTCAAAACAAGTAGAGTTATTTTGCTTTTTTATGGTATATCATTGGTAAGCAAAGGTTGCCAGAGGTGCGTCTTTACGAAGAGCCCAGTTGCTAATGTGGTATTTCAAATCACAGCTTAACAGTATGAGTATCATCGACATCCTGGAATTTGAATTCCAAATTTGTTCTGTGTACCTTTTAAAAAGTAAATACTTAAGAAGTTGAAGTAGAAATATTAGGAAATTTTTATTTCCTAATATTGTAGTAATATGCCATTGTGTATACACACCCCATCTTTTGTATCCATTCATCTATCAAGGGACAGTTAGGTTACTTCCATACTTTGGCTATTGTAAATAATGCTGCAATGAACATGGGAGTGCACATGTCTTTTCAAATTAGTGTTTTCATTTTCTTTGGGTAAATACCCAATAGTAGAACTAATGGGTCATATAATTCTATTTGTTTAAAGTTTTTTTTAAAGATTTTATTTATTTGACAGACAGATATCACAAGTAGGCAGAGAGGCAGGCAGAGAGAAAGGGGGAAGCAGGCTCCCTGCTAAGCAGGGAGCCCGATGCGGGCTCGATCCCAAGACCCTGAGATCAGGACCTGAGCTGAAGGCAGAGGCTTTAACCCACTGAGCCACCCAGGCACACCTTTTTCTTTTTTTTAAGTTTTTGTTCCCATATAATTCTATTTTTAACTTTTTGAGTAACCTCCACTGTTTCCCACAGTGGCTACACCAATTTGCATTCCCACCAACAGTGCATTTAGGGTTTCCTTTTCTCCACATCCACATCAGTAATTGTTATTTCTTGTGTTTTTTATTTTAGCCATTCTGACATATGAACTGATATCTCATTGTGCTTTTAATTTGTCTTTCTCTGATGATGAGTGATGCTAAGCAACTTTTCATGTGTCTGTTGGCCATCTAGAAATCTTCTTTGGAAAAACATCTATTCAGGTCTTCTGCCCATTTTTAATTAGATTACTCAGCCATAAAAGAATGAAACCTTGCCATTTACAACAACATGGATGGACCCAGAGGGTATAAGGTTAGGTGAAATAAGTCAGTCAGAGAAAGAAATATACCATGCGATTTGACTCAGGTGTGGAACTTAAGACACAAAAGAAACAAACAAACAAACAAAAAAACACCAGACTATCGAATACAGAGAACAAACTGGTAGTTGCCAGAGAGGAGATGAGTGGGGGGCTGGAGGTAACAGACAAAAGGAATTAAGAGTACATTTATCTTGATGAGCACTGAGAAATGTATAGAACTCTTGAATCATTATATTGTACATCTGAAACTAATATAACACTATATGTTAATTATACATGAATAAAAAAATAAGTTTAAAAAAGAAAAAAAATATTATGAGCTGCTCTAGAAAGCAAAACTAGGATCATGGGAAGAATTTCCTAGTTCCAAAGCTGTCCAACATTGGCAAAGGCTGCTTGAAGAGATTGAAGTCTTCCTTTCAGAGGGGTGTGGTGGGAAATGTGTCCCAAATTCTCCATGTGATACCTCATGCTTTGCTAATTCTGTACACCATAAGGGCTCTTCCCATGAACAGCTTTTGAGAACATACTCACTATCTCTTTGCCAAGAAATAAATTTCTACTGAGCTTATATCACTGATCTTATAAACATAAGCAAACAGTATGAATGTTTATTTTTCTTTAGTCGATAACAGGCTCCTTCCCTTAAAAAAAAATTACAAAAACAGAAGAACTTTGGAATCTTTCAACAAATGCCATGTGACTGCTCAGTTCTGAGATCTGATACATGTAGCATGTATTGTCTTATTCTTTTTTTTAAGATTTTATTTATTTATTTGACAGAGATCACAAGTAGGCAGAGAGGCAGGCAGAAAGAGAGGAGGAAGCAGGCTCCCCGCTGAGCAGAGAGCCCAATTCGGGGTTCGATCCCAGAACCTTGGGATCATGACCTGAGCCGAAGGCAGAGGCTTTAACCCACTGAGCCACCCAGGTGCCCCATATTGTCTTATTTTTTTTAAAAAAATGGTTCTCAAATCTATGAAAAGGGGAATTCCAGAAATAAACCAGACTTTGCTCTATCATACATGCTATCTATCACATGCAGAGACTCCATGGACACTTGGGATCAACAAATATCCCAAACTTAATTTCGTACGTTGGTTTTTATGCTGATCCCTTGATAAAAGTTTCAAAACTAATGGGGATTTAACAAAATTTTCCTTTCTTACTTATGATCAGATGGAGATTAAGTAGAACAGCAAGATAATTAAAACAAGAGTGGAAACATCAATGGGGTAACAATGACCGGAATGACCATAGCCACTGGTATTTTGTTTAAGCCCTTGGGGATGCCTCCTTTTTTGAAATGCCTTTTACCCACATGACCTACATGTTTTCTCTTCTTTATCGAGGGCAGAGATTTGTGACAGGAGAATCAAGTCAGATAGTAAGGTTTGAGGTAGATCAACTAGTCAAGCTAGAAAGTTTTATGGATAGTTGAGAAATCTCTTTATTTGAAGAGCCAACCCCGTAAAATATCAAGAGAGTTTCAAGACTCACTCAACATCATGAAATGTTCCTTGTAAGTGTGTTCTTCTTTGTGTTTCAGATATCTTATGAAAGAACCTGTACTAAATGATGATCTTCCGAGTCGCATACTCTACGGAGCCATCAAGGTGAAACCAACAGTGAAAGAGCTCACGGAAACTTCTGCCATCTTTGAAGATGGAACAGTGGAGGAGAAGATTGATGTCATTGTCTTTGCAACAGGATATACCTTCTCTTTTCCATTCCTGGAAGATTCACTTGTGAAAGTAGAGGATAAGATGGTCTCACTGTATAAATACATGTTCCCTCCTCACCTGGAGAAGTCAACTCTGGCATGCATTGGTCTCATCCAACCCCTGGGTTCCATTTTCCCAACTGTCGAACTTCAAGCTCGTTGGGCAACCAGGGTTTTCAAAGGTATGCGAGTGGGAAAGTGAGGGGCTACGGGTTTTATCTCTGATGGAGTTTGCTCAATAACAGGTTTAGATACGGAGGTGCCAGGAAGAAGTTGGCCAAACTTAGGCAACTCTCGTGGGATTAATGTCCTAAAAAGTTAGTGGAGAATTTGCAAAATAACAAATATAGAGATAAAATAATAACAATAATAGTAAAAATAATAATAAAGAACTGTAATCATCCCTTTAAAATATTAGAAAGTTCAGAGAATTTCAATTTTCATAAAGCTAAGTACATATTATTCTTTCCTGGAATCATGAAAGAATAGTTGAGAAGGAAATGATCTCTGACTCCTGACTTCACCTATACGATGTTTATAATTTCCTCTGAATATGTGCAAATCTAAAGACCCAGGGCCTCTACATTAACTCTCAAACTCTCCAAATTAACTCTCAATATGTTAAGAAGCTCAACCTCACAGATCCTTACAAAGTTATAAAGATATTGGAAGGGTTGGTCTGAGGATCTGCATAGCACTTTGCATTCCTCAGGAGGCCATTATCTCCCTGACCCCAGGGTTCAACTGAGCTCAAGCAAAACTCATTGAATACCTAGCCTTGTGCTGGAGCCTGGTGGGATAGACAGCAATAAGAACAGATCATTTCCACATACCAAGATAAATGCTTTGGTAAAGGGATGCATGGAGTGCCTAGAAAGAGGGAAAAGGGTGCTTTGCAGCATGTTGGGATAAATGAGGGCATGTGGCCAAGAAAAACTTGCTAGATAACCGAGTTTCTCAGGTGAAGAAGAGAGAATCTCTTGAGCAAAAGCAGAGAGGCGTGATGGTTATGGAGAATTACAAGCTATTTGATGTTCCCAGAACATAACATGCAAGGCAGAGAGGGATGAGAGATTTTTAAAGAATAATCTTTCAGGAGAAGGGCCAGGACACAGATGCCTTGTGAGGTATGCTAAAAGGCTTACAATATAAAATGTACATCAGTTCTTTCCAAATCTGGCCATACATGAAAATCATCTGGATCCCTAGGGACCCTGATTAAGTCTGACCTGAGGACCTAAAATCTCCATTTTAGAAAGTTCTTCAGCCAGAGAACCCAATGAAAGGTTATAAGCAACGAATAAACATTACCAGACTTACATTTTCAATAGATTACTTCAGCACTGGTATGGAAGACAGGTTTGAAATGAGAAAAGAATGGGGTCTTTGAGACCAGTGAGAAGGCCATGGCAAGTCTCTGCTGAAATCGGATGTAGCTGAGCCTGGCAGAAAGACAAAGTGGAGAAGACGATAGAAATGTGAGAAACGGGGATAAAATCCACAGGACATGATCGGCTGAATGTAGAAAATCAGAGAGAGAGAGGAATCACAGATGACTTGCAGATCTTGGCCATGGGAACTGGGTGGACAGCAGAGCCAGGAATAAAGAGGGGACATGTGGAGGAAGATACGAGTCTGACCAGGAGGGCTTCAGTGAAGCTCGGTTTTGGACTCATTGACTCTGGTATGTCTGATGACTAACTACATGCAGGGGAAACTGACCATTTCACCATGTCCGCGAACACCCATGGGCAGGGACAGAATCACAAGCACACAGCGATAACTCCTGCTTCCCTCTACCTCCTCTGCCCCCACTGCTGACTTACTCCCACCAGGTTCCTTCAACAGCCTCTCAACTGGTCTGACTACCTTTAGACTCACTTTCCTAGAGCTCATTTCCCAAAATTCACCAGCTAGAAGGATCTTTCTAAAAGGAAAATCTACAGAAAACCCTTCCATGGCTTCCCATCACCTTCAAAATAGAGCTCAACCCACCTAGCATGATTTCTGGCTCTTCAGGCTCACCTTCCTTCTCCAGCCTCTGCCCTTACACACTCGACCTCAAAGGTCTCACTGTAACCTGGGCTCGCCTGAAGGGCAGACCACACAGAACTCGTCCCAGCCTGGAGTTCAGCAACACCTCTGCCTTGATTGGCATAAGATGCATAAATGGCCAAGCTTAATGGTAGGAACCAACTACTAGAAAAAGCAATGACATTGAATCAAACCCACCACTCAAACCAGCCTTTTTTTTTTTTAATTTTTATTTATTTTTTATTTTTTTATAAGCATATAATGTATTTTTATCCCCAGGGGTACAGATCTGTGAATCGCCAGGTTCACACACTTCACAGCACTCACCATAGCACAGACCCTCCCCAGTGTCCATAACCCCCCTCCCCCAGCAACCCTCAGTTTGTTTTGTGAGATTAAGAGTCACTTATAAACCAGCCTTTTATTTCTAGGTTTGTGTACCTTGCCCTCAGAGAGGACTATGATGGCGGACATTATCCAGAGGAATGAAAAAAGAATCAATTTGTAAGAATTTTTTTTTTTAATTCCTTACATAAAGCAATGTTTCTCAGGGTGACCTAACTACCCACAAGAACCACCTACGTGTTTCTTAAAATGCAAATTCTTGGGTCACAACCCAGACCAACTGAATTGGAACCTCAGGATGAATCTGGAAATTTGTATTTTTATGAACATAAAAATCCCAGGTGATTTTTTTTTTAAGATTTATTTATTTATTTATTTGACAGAGAGGTCACAAGCAGGCCGAGAGGGGGAAGCAGTCTCCCCACTGAGCAGACAGCCTGACCCAGGGCTAGATCCCAGGACCCTGAGATCATGACCTGAGCAGAAGGCAGAGGCCCTAACCCACTGAGCCACCCAGATGCCCCACCCCAGGTGATTCTTATACATACTAGTTTAAGAACCAACTCCATGGGGCACCTGAGTGGCTTAGTCAGTTAAGCATTCGGTGTTTGGCTCAGGTCATGATCCCCACCTCCCGCTCCCTGCTCAGTGGGGAGGCTGCTTCTCCCTCTTCCTCTACCCCTCCCCGTGCTCCTGCTCTCTCTCATCTTCTCTTTCAAATAAATAAATAAAATCTTAAAAAAGAAAAAAGGAGGACCAACTACATAAAGACAGAAATTTTACCAAATCAGCACATTTTTCCTGGACTTGTTTTATTTCCGTTTTGTATGATGTCCGTGTTAGATTCTGTAGTGAGAGAGGAAATGGGATGAGAGCAGCAGTAGTAACAGTGGCCACGTGTCTCTGAAAAGTTAGCTGGGGGCCGCCCTATCAAAGTAAATCAGAAGGAGTCGGTGAGAAGCCAAAATAGATGTATGCTCTATGACAGGGTAAAATGGGGTCCACCAGTAACCAAGCACCCTTGGAGAGTAGACTCGGGCCTGATATCACACATACGGGCTGTCTCACGGTCAAATTCTAATTAATCTAACATCTATCGAGTACCTGTTTTATGCCAACTGGAGCGCCAACTACTTTAATAATTTAACATGCAAATATTAAGCGTCTCCTCTGTGCAAGACACTGAGCAAGGCTTTCGTATGTGTTAGCGCGCAAATCTTTGCAGCCATCCTGACTATTGTGTATTGCCGGGAGAACTGAAGCCGCTTACGAAATAGCAAATCATAACTTGGTGATAAACCTTGTCCCATTCCTCAGACTTCCATGACCAGCTCTTGACTGACAGCCCACTCTCAATCTGAGACGGGCCTTCAGACGGGCTAAGTTCGAACCTTCCACCAGTCCTTCAAGCCTCCTTTTCTCGCTCAGCCGGTCATTCTTCCAAGCGCTGTCAAACACCTCCTGTTCTTCTGGGACTTAGAACATTTTGTGAATCTGCCATTTTTTACTTTTTCCATTAAGGTTTGGAAAGAGCCAGAGCCAGACGCTGCAGACCAATTACATCGACTACTTGGACGAGCTTGCCTTAGAGATAGGAGCGAAGCCAGACATCCTGTCTCTCCTGCTAAAAGACCCCAAACTGGCTGTGAAGCTCTATTTTGGACCCTGCAACTCCTACCAGTACCGCCTCACTGGGCCCAGGCCGTGGCAGGGAGCCAGGAGTGCCATCCTCACCCAGAAACAACGGATACTGAAGCCTTTGAAGACGCGGGCAGTCAAAGCTTCCCCGGATTTCCCGGTGTCCTTCCTGTTGAAAACCCTGGGGCTTCTCGCTATCGTCGTGGCCTTTGTTTTCAGCTTCAGTGGTTCTAACCTGTCAGCATAAAGCTCTGGACCTTACTGTCAGCTGGTTCCTATTAGGAAAAAAAAAAAAAGACTAAAAGAAAAAATGGGAAATCTAATGGATTCTGTATTTCAGAGTTGAGAGGACAGAGAGAGGTGGTTGTAAAGAATTAGCAGAATTCGGTCCATGGAGAACACCAAAACGGCGTCATAAAATTTCTTTGCTACTCCACCCCTCCCTCAAATTCACTGGACTCTCCAAAAGGACAGTTACATGGCACTGGCTAAATAGTGCTGCCAGGCCACCAAGAAGGGGCTCGTGTGGAAAAAATCGGACTACGCAGAAGGAAAAGCAAGCCCCATGGTTGAAAACATTGGAAAATTTCAGTGGTGGGTAAATATTTAAATGCCTGCACGAATGTTCCTGATAGTCTCTTACCCAGACCGTATCTGGTTACAAAGTTCGCAGGTGTCAGGTCGTGCTCCATTTGCTCAGCAGGGAAGCGCTCAAAAATCCCGGAGGTGAAAAGGAGAGGCTAGAGTCAGAAAGCGATGCGATGATCGGACATTAAGGAATATTAAGGGCATTAAGGAGGGCACGGGCTGCATGGAGCCCTGGGTGTTGTACGCAGACAATGAATCTTGGAACATGGCAAGAAAAAGAAAAAAGAAAGAAAGCAAAGCCAGTAGGCACATTTCTTACATTTTGCCAGAAGCACCACTGTAAAAATGAAAATAAAGCTGCGGTAACAGTCACAGACACATTCAGTACTTAACAGACCAGACACTGTGCTCAGGGTACACCGCGTGTACTAACGTCCTTTAAATCTCACAGTAGTTCTGTGACGGGATGCAGCTGTTCTACCCATTTTGCAGATGATGAACCGAGACTCAGAGCAGTTGGATAACAGGCCCAAGACCACAGCTGGTCTTATCGTGGAGCTGGGACTGGAACCCAGTTTTGCTTGATTCTGGGACTGTGGATCATAACCTTTTCCCAGAATATACTTATTTACAAAACCCCTATTGTTGATTAAGTACTTATTAACAGTTTATTTTATTTATAATCATATATATGTTGCTTCTGGAGGAACTTAACATAGATAACAGCACTCTTCTTGCAAATATGATCAATTAATTTTTTTCATAATACTTGGTTTATAGTCCGGCCAGATTTAAGAAGCATGTGAAGGCATTTACAATGAAAGATATCTATACAAGGATATTTAAGGTAGTATTTTGAAATTTGAAAATTATGCAAACATTTTTTTCATTTGAAAAATTGAGTTATGGACACTGGGGAGGGTCTGTGCTATGGTGAGTGCTGTGAAGTGTGTAAATCTGGCGATTCACAGACCTGTACCCCTGGGGCTAATAATACATTATATATTTATAAAAAATTAAAAAATTATAAAAAAAATAAAGGAAGAAGATTCAAGGTTAAAAAAAGAAAAAGAAAAATTGAAATGATTTTTCATGTCGTTTCATCTTCATGAAATGAAAAAATTTGAAAAATTTCTCATTTTTTATTTGAAAAAACAAGTGTTAGGGAAGAAGCAGATGCCCACATGGATGAAAAGTATTACAATGATTGAGCCTTTTATTTACCTCTAACCTCGTCGGTAAACAAGGCAGAAAGCAAAACAATATGCAGTCTTGTCATCTGATGAAAGGAAACATACCAGTTTTGTTAAGAGACACATTTTCTTGGAGCTGAAATCTAGAACAGATACAGGCAATTCCATGTCAATAGACCTTGAGCAACAGAATAAACACAGGGTTTAGTAACCACCACAGCCGTTCTCTCCGTGAACTGTGCTTTGGGAGATAAGTTCTGCCCTAAGCCCTGACCAAGGCCTTTTGAAGAGGGAAAAGGTCAGAGATTAAAGATTTAGGCAAATTTCTCGTCTTACTCTTCCAAAGTCTGTGTGGACACTGCTCTTCATTTTGGCCCGGATTTGTCCCCGAAGTGCCCACAGCAATGTAATGGCAATCGCTTGTCAGTGGAAGCTCTATTTCTTCAAATTCCATCGAAACGACACCAGCATTTAAATACAACATATTTTTTCATTGTTCCTAGGAGTGGTTTCCCTTGGAAAAAAATCACAGGTGATGTATATACTTCTTGATTAAAAACCTGATTTGCTAGTTACTAAAGATTATTTGCAAGCCATTATATTATTATTATTAATAGTAGAATATATAAAGCCTATATGGCAAGACTAGGTAAACCATTGCCTGTGGGTTAAAGGCAGTGCACTACCCATTTCTGTAAATAACGTTTTCTTGGAACACAGCCACAATATACGTCCCTGGTCCGTGGCGGCTTGCAAGCTGTAATGGCAGAGCTGAGTGGCTGCAACAGAAACAGTACGACTCACAAAGCCTAAAACACTTACTAGCTGGCCTTTTGTGGAGAAGGTCTGCCAATCCGTGTTTTGTAATATCCAAAGCATTGTCCTAATTATTTTCCTTAACTTGCCTCCTTTATCATTACCCCTACCAGGGAAGCACCGCTGGTCATTATCCTACTTGTACCGTGGACTAGACAGGGAAACTCGTGTCTGGCTGACACTGAATCAGTGGGGGGAAATAGCTCCATTAGGACAAAATTATTATTAAATGTATAACCTTGAAAATTTTAGAAAGAGCTTGATCTCTCGAAATCTTTCCAAATATTCTGTTATGTTATTAAAAAAATACAATAAAGGGCTCATTTCCAGAGCCTGAGACTGACTAAGGAGGACTCACCTGGGTTTATTCTTCTGCCTCTATTCACCCTGAAACAGGAAACCCTCCTGGACAAACCACCTAAGATAGTTTGCTGTCCCAAACTATGACCCACAGACTAACTGCATCAAAATATCTCAGGGAGCTTATAGAAGTGCCTATTTTTAAATACAAATGCAGTAATAATTCAGACCTGCTCAATGAGAGTCTCCGCTAGAATGCCCAGTCTTGCCAAGTTCCCTAGAACATTCCTGCACACATTCGGTTTAAAAACCACCGGTTTGTGGTGTCTCCAAAACAGCTGCTTTCAGAGATCAGTCTTTCCCTCTCCTCGGGGCCAAATTCCCCTTCAGTTCAGCCCCGGTGCTTCTGCCATTCACAGTGTTCTCCTGCAGAGGATGTTAACCAGTTATCACCCTCCCCCCAAGTCTCTCCCTGTGATGTTCCCTTTACTAACCCGTCCTTTTAACCACCCTTCTCTCTATGACAGCTGCTCCGTTTTTCTTACCAAAAGCCAAACATGTCTCATCTGCTCTTTCCAGAAAAATTAAGATATTTCAAAAATAAAACTCTTGGACTGTAACGTGTAACAAAATTTCTAATAATGGGGGCACCTGGGTAGCTCAGTGGGTTAAAGCCTCTGCCTTCAGCTCAGGTCATGATCCCAGGGTCCTGGGATCGAGCCCCGCATCGGGCTCTCTGCTTAGCGGGGAGCCTGCTTCCTCCTCTCTTTCTGCCTGCCTCTCTGCCTACTTGTGATCTCTATCTGTCAAATAAATAAATAAAGTCTTTAAAAAAAAATTTCTAATAATGAAGCTTTCAAGAGCTTAACACAGAAAGAGCCCAGGGTTCAGATCACAGTAAGGAAGGCAAAGGAAGATCCCCTCATACCCGGTCCTTCGCCCTGGAAGATGCTGCTGCTGGCACACAGCCCCCAGTGCAGAGCTCTTGGCCATTTTTCTGGAGGCAGAATGCGTTTACACAGAACATAACTCACTTTCTTGTCCCGTCTCCCTTATGACCAGATTATGGATCAGTGAGACTTAAAAGAAAAAAAAAAAAATCTCCTGGGATTAGATTCTTGGAATCCAGGGCAGATGCCAAAATGAGATTGAACATGGAAAACTTTATTAAGGGAAATGCCTGTGTGAGAAGAAAATAGGGAAAGTGCAGGAAAAGGCTAGAAGAGTCATCACAGAACAAGGCGAGTCTGCCTCTGAGTGAGGAAGAGACAAAACAAGGTTGGGGTAGAAACGTCCTTGACGGCTGTGCCATCCAAGGAAGACACAGCAGAGCCACTGGGGAGTTCTCAAGCCATCAGAGAAAATTAAAATTAGCCACTCAGGAAATGACAGGTGTTGGTGAGGATGCGGAGAAAGGGGAACCCTCCTACACTGTTGGTGGGAATGCAAGCAGGTGCAGCCACTCTGGAAAACAGCATGGAGTTTCCTCAAAAAGTTGAAAATAGAGCTACCCTAAGACCCAGCAATCACACTACTAGGTATTTACCCTAAAGATACAAACGTAGTGATCCAAAGGGGCACGTACACCTGAATGTTCATAGCAGCAATGTCCACAATAGCCAAACTATGGAAAGAACCTAGATGTCCATCCACAGATGAATGGATAAAGAAGATGTGGTCTACATAAACAATGGAATACTATGCAGCCATCAAAAGAAATGAAATCTTGCCATTTGCAAAGGCATAGATGGAACTAGAGGGTATTATGCTAAGTGAGCCTGATTGACTTGCTTATGACTAAGTAAGTCAATCAGAGAAAGACAATTATCATACGATTTTGCTCATATGTGCAATTTAAGAAACAAAACAGAGGATCATAGGGGAAGAGGGAAAAAAATAAAACAAGATGAAATCAGAGAGAGAGACGAACCTTCAGAGACTCTTAATCATAGGAAACAAACTGAGGGTTGCCAGAGGCCGTAGGGTGAGGGGATGGGATAACTGGGTGATGGTCAATAAGGAGGACACATGATGTAATGAGCCCCGGGTTTTATATAAGACCGATGAGTCACTGATCTCTACGTCTGAAACTCATAATACACTATATATCGACTGAATTCAAATAAAAATTTTAAAAATAAAAAAATAATAATAAAGTAGCTTGTAGGCTCTTAGTCCAACTACAATTCCATCTCCCATCAATATACATTATTTTAATCTTACTAATAAGATTAAATATATTTTATATAGTTTAAACTTTTTTGTATGTTTTTAAATATTCCAGGAAAATTTTACCAATATACTATTGATAAAATCACTATAATTTTTCATAAAACAAAGCCATTAACTAAAAAAAAATTTAATACTGGGGCACCTGGGTGGTTCAGTGGGTTAAAGCCTCTGCCTTCGGCTCAGGTCGTGATCCCAGGGTCCTGGGATCGAGCCCCACATCGGGCTCTCTGCTCAGCAGGGAAGCTGCTTCCTCCTCTCTCTCTCTCTGCCTGCTTCTCTGACTACTTGTGATCTCTCTCTCTATCAAATAAATAAAATCTTTTTTTAAAAAAAATCTACAATTGCTTCCTTAAAAATATACTTCTGAAATAAGGAAAATTGCTTTTAGTCAAAATTTGTAAGTGACTGGCCCTTAAATTGAAACAAACATGAGTTTCTGCCCTTTCTCAAAAAAAAAAAAAAAAAGAACATTAATCAATCAATCAGTCTATCACCACTGAAAAAGACACCTGTGGAGAAGACTTGTCCAGGTAGAGAGCCTCTTGATACATTTTTTTAGCAGGTGGGGGCTGATAGGTAGGGACTTATGGTTGTTTTCACTTTGTTTTTTAGAGAGAGAAAGAAAAAAATTGCACTGGGTAGGTCTAATTTCAACTGGGACTAAAACTAAATAAATTTTCACTTTCCCCTCTCAGATTCTCTAGCTCTAGCTCTGCATCAGAGCAGGGTGGGGGAAGGAAGAGAGGGGAGACTTCAGAAGATGATTTAGAAATACAATGAAGGAGCCAGAAAGATCTGTCTGGTGCATCCATCGGTAGAAGCGAGGTATGGCACACTAACCACCAATCCCCAAATCTCAAAGCCTTGCAATAAGACAAAGATTCTTTCTTTCTGGTGTTATAGATCCACTGGGGGCCAGGCTCTGCTCACCAGTCACTCAGGCATCCGGGCTAATGGAGCAGCCCTGCTGAAAGGAGCTGTGAGACAATGCGGACAAACAAAATGCTCTGGGGTCTCATCCTGTCCATTAACCGCTCTGAGCCCAGAAAGCACGCAGATTACCTTCGCTCACAGTTCACGGACCATGTCCCAGCCAAATACTCACAGACAAGAAGTTCAATCCTACCACGCTCCTGGAAGGCAGAAAGTCCAAAATAGTTCCTAAAGACCATTACTGTCTACCGATCTGACTTCCGAGGGTTTAGGTCCACTTCAAAAAGGGGCCTGGATAGCTTTCCCCATCCCACGACCGCAAGAACAGCTGATTTACAGTAAGCACTAAAAATGGCAGAAAAAGGTGCCACTGAAATAATTACTACAAGTCTCTTGCTATTTAGGGAAAATGAGACAATCTGATAAATAATCGTGTTTATGCTCAACCAGTATTTTAAGCCCTTTGTATCTACTGATAGGAGCAACTTGCTTGGTCAGGCCCCGTGACCTACAAGATGTGTACCAAAAATGCATGTACACATCAAGGTCAGTGCCTGAGTACTGAGGGTCCAGACGCTGATTGTGGCCCTGCTCTTCCAGGGTCCCCGACTCAGTGTAAAAGATATTTTGGCTTTTTAAAAACATGCTTAAACTAATAATACTTTCGAAGGCTTACTTTCTGGGTAAAAACTAAGCTTTGAAACCATCCAAATACCATCATCTTCATAGCTGTAGGAAGGCATCTGAACTCAGCGCAGCGAACAATGCTGTCCCCACGCCGTCTTTAATGAGCCAGAAGTAAGGTAAAGGGTGTGCCTCATGAGCAAGCCACAGACTCAGAAGTACACAAGGCCTTCTGGATACAGAGCTTAAGGGTTATACTATAATGAAATCAGGAAAAAGATGTTTATTCTTCCAGAACCTTCCCCCTGCTTCAGTCTGACCAATCTATCCCGGAGTTCCCTCTTTGTGCCTGTGGAAGTCATTTCAATATTATGATTCAATGATCAAGACACCTCATCTGGCCCGGCAATGATGTCGCTGCACCGTCACAGCTGCTCACGGTGTGCGTGTCCAAGACTCTGCGTGGCTTCTCTGCTCCAATCCCCACCACAGCTGTCTGAGTTGGGTATTACCATACTTATTTTAATTGAGGAAACTGAAACTTCAAAAAGTTATATAATTTCCCCAAGATTTCTCCAATAACAACTGCTAAAGACAATAAGCCAGCCCAGGTCTTGTGGCACGGAAGGTCATGATCTGCCCACGTACTCGTTACATTTCCTAAATGTCTGGGCAATCATCTGCACTTTAAAAAGGCTTTTAAAGATGAATTGGACAATGTGGGTGATGTACAGTTTAAAAACAACAATTCTCTCTAAATGTGAAATGGACCAGACCCTCAAAAAGTGAGTCTTCAGTGTAGCAGCTGCTGACATGATTGTCTGACTGTATTTTCTCGCGCTGAAGACTGAAACCAACCAACAATGAAGATGCTGCTGCGGCTCCTTGAGTCCATCCCCGTTTTCAGGGGGATGTGTGGGCCTGAAGGTCATGTCACACGATGTGAAATGTTGGAGTCCAGGAGTGAACAGTCAAGAAAGAATTCTTGCAACATCTGTTCAGAAAGTGTGGTTTCATTACAGCATGGGGACAGAACCCATGGGCAGAAAGAGGATGATTGCTAACATATATCTGGGGGAGTAGAAAGAAAGGAAGTTTCCAAAGGGATTTTTTTTTTTTTAGTAGACTCCATACCCAGTGCAGAGCCCAACATGGGACTTGAACTCATGACCTAAACTGAGATTGACAGTTAGGACGTTTAACAGACTGAGCCACCCAGGTGCCACCAGAGGGTTTTTTTTATACATTAAAGAAGACTTACAGGATCCGTTCCAATGTCAAGCTAAGGTGCCTTTTGCCTCCAGCAAATATTAAGGTGAAACAGTTGAGTTCCTAGAGGAAGGTCACTCTGCTTGTCTCAAACACTTGTCAGTGGGCTATAAATTGCAAGGAAATTTAATTTTCTTACATTTCTTTTACTTTTGCTCTCCACATCATCACCCACCAGGCAACATTTCTCGTAGCATTTCACTATTACCATTAATAAGGTTAAAATGTAAACGATGACTAACCTTAGGTCCCAAATTCTGCACAACATTCCTTATCTCTTAGGCCCAGCGCTTCTGGTGCGCTGCGGACTCCCAGGCCAACGCTGGCTGCCGCTCATCCACTCCAATTTCTAGTAGCTCCAGAGTCCAACTGTGTGTCTGACAGTCCAGCTGTCAGAATTCCAAGCACATAAAGTAAGTGACCAGATGCAATCTCCGATTTCTTTGAGTCGGGGAGGTGGGGCCCAGACTCTTCCTGTTTTGTTATTGTGCTTCAGGACAGAATCACCGGGACAGAAAGGCTCAGTCTGTGACCTGGGAGGAACTATAAAGCCATTCCCTGCTCCCAAGTACAGAGAGTGTTAGAAGCCGGAGTATTTGCAAAGGGACCGTACAGTCAGATATCATCAAGTCTTCTGCACACATTGGTAAGTACGCTGCCGGGAGATTAATAAGCGGTGGATCAAAAGGGAAAACTTGGATTCCTAATACAAAGAAAAATCTGCAATTTTCCCTACGTGCTTCCATTGATATAATCCCTCCTAACACGGTGTCAGACATGGCTTGGGGGTTTGTCTTTGGCAAAGTTGGGAGAGAGAGGTAACCCGCCTTTAGAATCTCATTTATATCGGTGTGCTGTCCTTCTTCCTGTGGTTAAAAATGCTCCACTCTGGGGCGCCTGGGTGGCTCAGTGGGTTAAAGCTCTGCCTTCTACTCAGTTCATGATCCCAGGATCCTGGGATCGAGCCCCACATTGGGCTCCCTGCTCAGCAGGGAGCCTGCTTCCCTTCCTCTCTCTCTGCCTGCCTCTCTGCCTGCGTGTGATCTCTGTCTGTCAAATAAATAAAATAAAAATCTTTAAATTAAAAAAAAAAAATTCTCCAACCTATGCACTATGACAAAGCTTCTGGAATGTCTATTGTCAGGTCTCTTGTTAACCCCACTCCTGGCTGAATTCAGTACACATTTCAACTATCAACGACCTCTGCTTTTGCTCCTTACTCAAAAAACATGTGCTTTGGGGCACCTGGGTGGCTCAGATGGTTAAACGTCTGCCTTCGGCTCAGGTCATGATCTCCAGGTCCTGGGATCGAATGAGTCCCACCTCTGGCTCCCAGCGCAGTGGGGAGTCTGCTTCCGCCTCTCCCCCTGCTTGTGCTCTGTCTCTCTCAGATAAATAAATCTTTTTTTTTTTTAATGTGCTTTTCTTGCTATTTTAAAATAATTTGGAGAACCTCTGCACACCATTTGGGGAATGGCAGGCCTAGCCTCATAGGCTGACCCCCACATTGTCCTAGGAAACCCAACTGAACACTACATCTGACCTCGGTACCTCACATATTTGCATTTCACTTTTTTGAAGTAGAGGAAGTAGTATAGATAAAGCCCAGGAAGAAAGCAAGTTTTGAACCCTGTGGTTAAAAATTGGGAACTCTGATGCATGGGCAGGGATTCCAAACTCACTTTGCAATTTCTTGTTGCTTAGGATATTTTACTTGTTTTTTTTTTTTTTTTTTAAGATTTTATTTATTTCTTTAACAGAGGGGGAGATCACAAGTAGGCAGAGAGGCAGGCAGAGAGAGAGGAGGAAGCAGGCTCCCCGCTGAGCAGCATTGGGCTGATGCAGGGCTCGATCCCAGGACCCTGAGATCATGACCTGAGCCGAAGGCAGAGGCTTTAACCCACTGAGCCACCCAGGCGCCCCTAGTTATATTTTCTTAATTTTGATTGCTCATCTCTTTTAGACACAGTCAGCTTTGAGGGGGCTTTTTCATTAAAATAATGTTTCTTTAGAACCCTCCAACAAAAGGGGCGCCTGGGTGGCTCAGTGGGTTAAAGCCTCTGCCTTTCGCTCAGGTCATGACCCCAGGGTCCTGGGATGGAGCCCCGCATCAGGCTCTCTGCTTGGCAGGGAGCCTGCTTCCTCCTCTCTCTCTCTCTGCCTGCCTCTCTCCCTACTTGTGATCTCTATCTGTCAAATAAATAAAATCTTTAAAAAAAAAAAATAAAGAACCCTCCAACAAAGGAACGGCCCAATTTTTACCAAATATTCACATAAGGAGCAACAACATTTTAAATGTTATTTTTGCGTTAGCATGTGAAACAGCCCCCCAGTAATCAGTGGCCTTGGTGTTCTTTCCACCCTAGTAAAACTGCCTACAGTGTCATTGATCACTCTGTCTGGAATAAAAGAGGGCATTTTTTTTTATTTTTTTAAAGATATTATTTATTTGATAGAGAGAAAGAGAGAGAGCACAAGTGGGGGGTAGAGGGAGAAACAGACTCCCCGCTAAGCAGGGAGCCCCATGTGGGGCTCAGTCCCAGGACCCCGCAATCATGAGCTGAGCCGAAGGCACACGCTCAACCCACTGAGCCATGCAGACGCCCCTACTTAAATTTTTTTGATCACACTTTGGTTTCATGTAATCACCCATACTCGACCAAGAGGTGGGAAGCCCTCCTTGTTCCCAACACGGAAAGGCAGCGACTACTTTGTGCACTGCTGTGTTCATGTAGTCTTGCAAGTTGGCCTTCACAAACATGGGAACAACTCCACTGACACCTTGGGAAGACAGCAAGCAGATGTGAATCAGACTAACACTGCAGGAAAGGAGAAGGTGATGGGCGCCTGGGTGGCTCAGCTGGTTAAGCCTCTGCCTTCAGCTCAGGTCATGATCCCAGGGTCCTGGGATCGAGCTCCACATCTGGCTCCCTGCTCAGCTGGGAGCCTGCTTCTCCCTCTGCCTTTTTCTCTCTCTGTCTCTCATGAAAAAATAAATAAAATCTTAAGAAAGAAAGAAAAAGAAAGAAAGGAAGAAAATGACCTGAACCCATTTTGTGCTCTTCTTTTTCTCTTTCTCTATTTCCTTACTCATTTCCTTCTCTTGCTGGAAGACAACCTTCAGATACACATTTCTATTTTATGCTAACAGCTCTGATTCCAAATATTCTGCAACTTTGTCTCTGTCAATAAACCCCAAATTGTCAGGGTAGATATCTACAAAAGTGTCAGTTTACGGAGAAATCTCCTAGAGCTGTAAAAATAACATAGTAACATCCATGTCCTACATGCTCAGCTAAGCGCTGTTAATATGTCAGCAGATACATTCTTAGAACAGGTTCTACCTCTAGCTTCACTGTAGAGAAAAGGAAGCTGAGATACTGCCTAAACTCATATGCTGGTAATTGACCGGCACTGAATTTCACACCCAGGTCTGACTCCCAGCTCCTGGCGGTCCTGTGAGGAGATACACTGCTCGGAAAAGGCTGGCTGCCTCTGGTCCATGCTGAGTTACAGTGATGGCCAGAGAGAGGATTTCTATTTATTGTGCATTTGCTAGAAAGTCCTTTGGAGAAAGGAAGCTCTGACCCACACTATTAGCTCCCAGTAAATATTTGCTCAATTCATTTTTTTTTCATTGCAAAGCGTACACGGTGATTTCATTCATTCATTTACCCACCAGGGAATCAACTCATTGCCAAGAATTTATGAAACTACGAGTGCAGTCCAAGGGTGCTACTATAGAAAATATGAAAAAGGGAAAATAGGAGATGAGTCAAAGAAAATGTCCTGTTTTGGGGAAACGTATAGCCTTAAGCAGAGAGAGTAACGGACACGACGTAGTGAACCGACACTATCGTAGTCTTCTCTTGTGGGGAACATGCTACCTCATGTAGGTATCAAGAGGGTGGCAAACTCATTATGGACCTGAGTGGTGACGGATGCCTCTATCAACCATCTCTAGCCCCTATCCTACTGCTCTGTCCCTGGAGTTCATATCCCCGTCTTCTCCCCACTGGTGTTCTTTTCACGCTTAAAACCCTGAAGCGACTAGAATTCCTCAGTATTGCTTTCCCACCATCCCAAACTCACAATATAAGCCTCTTCCCTTCGTGCTTTCATTGCAATGTGTACGTAATACACATCTCTGTCTTAGCACGGGACACAGACTATTGTAACAATTTATCTGTCCGTCTGACTTCTCCACAAGAGTGATAGCGACTCTAAAGAAAGCATCACACCTCATTCATCTTTTGCAGCTCCAATACCCTGCCTAGGACTTAGGGTCACAGAAGCCCCTCACTGAGTGTCTGATGGCTGAACCAATTAGAATGAATCATGGAATCGGAGTTGAAAGAACCTTATACAGCATTTCATTCCACTCTACCTAATCTCCTACTTAGAATATTTCCCCCCAGAATCATCCTACATTCTCTGTCTGAACAAATGTCAGAGCCTGAGATACTAGAAAGTACTTATATTAAGCTAAAATTTGCCTTCATCTAAAGTCTTCAGTTGCACCTCTGGCCTTAAATCTAATCCTTCTGTTAGCAATGATCCTTCAAATGTTTATGGGTAAATGTTTACAGAACTGCGTCAGGCCCCTGGTAAGAGCTCTCACGTTAGCCTCTTCTGCTGAGTGAACCCAGTACAGTTGATTTGCTTGCCCAAGGCCTCCACGGTTAGTTCACAGAGAGCCAGGTCCCGGCTGGCCCTCCTTCGGACTCGGCTAACTGTTGGAATGGATGCATTTCTCCTCCTCCTTCCTCTCCCTCTCTCTAAATTAATTCCTGAAGTGTCATTGACATCCAACGTTACGGGTGTCTTTCTTCCTACAGAATCAGCTTGGTGCTTTCACTCCGAGTATGTCCCCGAAGCTACAACACCCAAGTCAGTGAAACACAGCACACTGGTTCTTGTTCGGGATTTGAGACAGATGTGTTTGGTCCCAACACCCACGTTCACTCCATTACATCAGCTGCCTCTCTAAATGTGGGGGTCACTTTACTTCTCTAGGGCCCCAGGAGGGGACAGTTGTATAAGGCGGTGATTCTAGGGTGTGCATCAGGACCTAGAGCATGACTTCCCCTATAGGGAATCTACGGGCTCTTGCCCAGCCAATCAGAGTGAGTTGCTACTGGGAAGCAAACAGCCCTGCAACCCTTTTATTTAACACCTGCAAGAAATGGGCCTTACCGTCTCATTCGAGAGCTATTTCTCGAGCACTTGTTGTATGACATTCCCGGTGCTTCCCTGGCCACAGGGACAGAGCACAGAGCAAGCAGCTGACCTCCCGAGAGTTGCGCTACCTCGCTCTGGTTCCCAGTCCTAAAAAGCAAAAATGTATCTCCAGTTCCGTGGCAAGAGTTCATCTGCAGAACAAGAAAATAGCATCTACTGGGTGACCCGTGTGCTTTCAACACTCACTCACTTGAGTAGAGAAAACTGTCCCAAAAACACATTAGGGAGCAACATCTAAAACCGTGTGGTTTAGGGCTACACGTGCGTGTACTGACCAAAATGTACGGGAATTAAAAGCGCAGAGGCCCACCGACGCCAGAGGCAGCAGAGGACACTGGTTTTTTCATAGCAGCCACACAACAGCTCACAGTTCCTGGGCGTCTCCCGTGCTCCAGGAATGGCTCTACGCCAACTGATGTGTGTCCACGCGCTTGATCCTCACCAAACACCGCAAGGAAACTACCACCGTTTTGTCCATTTTTATGGTCCGCGGAGGGGTTGACTAACTTGCCCAAGGTCGCATGGCAGAGCTGGGGAGCTGGGCTTGAACCCGGGCAACCTGCCAGAGCCTAGTTGCTTAACCAAGGCACCATGCTGCCTCTCGGCATTCTGTCATGTCCTGGGGACAGAAGATGCGCTACCTGGGCGGGGAGGGACAGGGCCACGTTCCCTGGGGTGGATCCATATCTGACGGGGAGAGAAGGGAGGAGGGTCCACACACCGCCTCGCCGGCTGCGGCCTCTCTTCCGTGGGCGGCTGCGCACCAGCCGCAGGCGGGAGGAAGGTGGCAGGAAGGCGCCGGCAGGGCTGGGGCCCCGGGGTACGCCGGGGCTGGCTCTCACCCCAGGGAAGCGTTTGCTGGAGCAACACCTGCTGTGGCCCCCGGGCTTGGCCCCTAGTCCCAGCTCCTCTCGGCCAGGGTCGCGGGGCCCTGTGTCTTGTCGCCCCCCCACCTGAGCTCTGCTTCCGTGTTGATTTAAAAACCGTGTTTGACAAGGTGATCCTTTCCGGCCCTCGGCGGCCGCGGCAGCTCCAGAGCTCGCCCGGCATTAAAGCAGCGGCCTGCGGTCCCCACGTGCACACCGCACACCGGGAACAGCTCCGAGGACTGAGGGGAGCGAACTTGGCTGCAGCAGCCAAGGTCGGGGCGGGGCTGTCGCTTGGGACTGAACAGCCGAGCTGTGCTTTCCTCACACAGGGGACCATGGCCAAGCGAGTTGCGATCGTGGGAGCCGGGGTCAGCGGCCTGGCCTCCATCAAGTGCTGCCTGGAGGAAGGACTGGAGCCCACCTGCTTCGAGAGGAGCGACGACCTCGGGGGGCTGTGGAGATTCACTGTAAGTAGGGGGCCCTGCCGCTCTGCGAAGTGTCTACTGGAAAAGGCTCCATGGGTGGGAAAAGAGGTTGCATTTCTCTCACAATGCTGCCTGCCCCCCGGGGGAAGGGGTCACAAGCATCCGCGGACCAGGGAGCCAGGAGGGCTAAAGACATTGAGAAGAGAACGGAGCTGCGCACAGCCTGAGCTGGGGCTGGGGCGGACACGAGCCACCTGACAGACTTGATGTGGGGCCCAGAGCAAGAGAGGCGGCCCCACAGGGTGGCAGCGAATGGAGTGGCTGGGACAGGCCAAGCAAGCCCAGAACAAGGGAGCAGGGGCAGACCCAGGGGGCCTGAAGCAAGGCCAGGCACCACAGGGTCCAAGGCAAAGGCAGGACCCCAGCAGTGCAGGAATGTGGGCCTCTGTCTGGGACTGAGCGGCTGCACCTGCTTCTGTTCCCTGTCCTGCCCCGTCCTGCCCCGTCCGGGGTGAAACGACACAGGGCTCACACAGGATGAGTTCTTTTTTTTTTTTTTTTTGAAAGATTTTATTTATTTATTTGACAGACAGAGATCACAAGCAGGCAGAGAGGCAGGCAGAGAGAGAGGGAGGAAGCAGGTTCCCTGCCGAGCAGAGAGCCCGATGCAGGGTTTGATCCCAGGACCCTGGGATCATGACCTGAGCCGAAGGCAGAGGCTTTAACCCACTGAGCCACCCAGGTGCCCCCGCAGGATGAGTTCTAACCTCATCCTAAATCCAGGCAATCCCAATCTCGGCCAAGAACAATCCAAGTGAAGAATTGAGTTTGGAGCCTTTTTGGTTCCCTGAGCAGAAGGAAGCAGCATCCCCAAACCTCGGCCAGGCTACAGTCCAACCGGGAGAGGAGAACGGGCGGGAGAAGAGGGGATGACAAAACCCAGGCTTCACCGGCCTGGGGTGAAGGGGATCACGGGGGCACTGCTGGGGCCACTGAAACCCTGAGTTCCACGGCTGCCCGGAGAAGCTTTAACATCAGAGCTGCCAAGCCCCTCCTTGCCCTCCTTCTCAAGAGAGCAAGAACGCTTCCCAGGAGCCGTACACGTGCTGACGAGAAAGCTGGCAGGAATAGGGAAAAGGAGCAAGGTGCCGGACATCCAGGCCTCAGAGCCCACAGGGGCTAAGAGAAAGACACTGTGGAATTTGCAACTGAATCAAATAGTTTCTAACTTAGTGAGCAAAGCTCCAGGAAGTGACCAACTAACTAGATAGGTACGGTTGTCCCAGCATAGGCCAGCTTGGCTCACAGAAAGATCGGTGTATTTTGAAATGTGTCTAACCACCAAATGTGACCATCAATATGCAGAAACCTCCCCAAGGGCACGGGGTGAGAGAGCACATCTGTTCCCATGTTCCAAAGTCCATGCATTCCATTAGGACAGCAGAAACCGAGCACCCAGGCTGTGGCCCTCCCCTCCAGAGCCCACTGAAGACGCTGCTCCCCTGGCATGATACACCTGCCCTGAGGAGCCTCAGAACCCCTCTTACCCCGTACTCCAGACAAATAGGACTAATCTGCCAGAGTTGGGATTTGGCTTGCAAGATGAAACTGCCCAGTGAGCAGGGTAATTAGCAGACTTATTTGGCTGAACCGTCAAAGCAAAAGGGAGTCCAGCAACCTGGGGATACTGGACAAAAATGTACCTGCTACAGGTCACAGACATGCAATTATTAACACGTAAAATCACTGATCTAAGAAGCAAGAGGAACGTGGTCCAGATCCGGCTGTGCCCGCCTCAGGCACAAGCGCCTTGGGGGACACAAAAGAAAGGGAAGCATTCTATGCTTTCTAGAGACATCCCATCCTCCTCCTCCTACCTCAGCATGCGTGTACGGACACATCACACACACACACACATACACACATCACACACACACATCCACACACACACACATGCGCGCGCGCTCGGTTAGCATTATCTCTGTACTCAAAGCAGGTAGCCAGCTCAAAACCACCGATTCAAGTGTCTGCTCTAGCAAGGGCTGTACTCACCAGAAAGCTCAGGGGCAAGTCCACAGTGCCTGTTCTGGGCAGGAGGGGCCATCATGCAAAACCGGACAAGCGATCTGCAGAAACCCAAGAAAACACATATGGAGACCACTTCTGTTTCCAAACAGGAAGGCACGCCAAAGATTACAGAGATCATAAACCACACTCAGTTCAGCTCTGTCTCTTGCAGCTGCCATGGCCTGAAGCAAAGAGGAAACAAAGGTTGCAATGCAAAAAAAAAAAAAAAAAAAAAGCCATCATTCATGGAGGTGGGAGGGGGTGGCAATCTTTAAGAGGAAAGGGGGTATGTTGGTAAAGACCTGACTTCTGTCCACTAACTCAAATGGGGGCTGGAGGTATGCACGGAAAGTCTAGTTTACAACTGACTTTCTTATTTTCTTAGGCTCTTGAGGAGTAACCTTAATGTCACCACATGCTGATTGCCTCAATTATAAAGTAATATTAAGAAATAAAATGTGAGGAATTGCCCCATCACTCAAAATTAATAAGACTCTTAGAGAATCTTAGTCTAGGAAGGGATCTTAGGGGATGATTTTCCTGTAGAACCACACTGAGGTCATCTAGAGGGAATTATATGCCACTGGTAGGAAGACATTCAGCGTCTCCTCACAACCCTGAAACATAGTCTAGGACCTGATCACCCTCCTTGGAATGACGTTCCTCCTTGATGTGCATCAAGGTCTTTTCCTCTGCACATGCTTCCTTTCATTCATTCAACAAACATGTATTGAGCCCCAACTGTGTGCCTTATGTACCACATATTTTTACATTCGATGAGGGTAAACTTCACCCCTTAAATCACTGAAGAAGTATCTCGGTTAATTCTTCTTTAGGCTTAGTAAACCTAATTCTTCCAGTCTTTCTTTGAAAGGCTATTTCTAAGACCTCGATTGTCTTGGTAGGCTTCCTTTCATTCATATATTCAAGAAACATTTATTGAACTGCTATTAGGTTTCAAGGGGGTATATCTGAGAGGCCCCCATCCTCTTGGGGGTTCCTCACATCACCTCTGAGTATCCACAGCTCGCATGGGCTGTAGATCCAAGAACTGGGCACTGTCCTCCAGCGAGACTCTGCCTCTCACTGCGGGGAGAAGGAGACAAAGAAAATGGATTCTGGCTGCTCAAAGGAGGGGAAAAGAAGGAAATAATCATTCTTGGAGAATAAGAGGTAGGAACGTCTTCTATGGAGAGAATGTCTCTAGGAGTGACTTTTATTATCATTTTACATTTATCGTTAAAATGAGGACAGGGACGGGCACCTGGATGGCAAACTTGGTTAAGCGTCTGACTCTTGATCTCAGCCCAGGTCAGGTCCTGAGATCAAATTCTACATCAGGCTCTGAGCTGAGCGTGGGGCCAGCTTGTGATTCTTTCTCTCTCTGCCCCTCTGCCCCTCCCCTCATTCGTGCTCTCTTTCTCTCTCTCAAAAAAAAAAAAATTAATTAGTTAATAAATTAATAATTTTTAAAATGAGGAATGGGAGACCTCTGATCTGACAAAGTTTTCTTCCCATTGCCTAGAATCCTCTCTGAAGGACCCAAAGCTTAAGAAAGTGAATCTCCGTAATAATCGTGGAAGAATGATACGAATGACCAATAAGATTTACTGAGAGTCTACCAGACACTGCTGAAAACACATCACAGCTACTGTTTCAGTTTCTCCTATGGGATATTACTATTCCTATTTACACCTGAAGAAACTGAGACACACAGAGATTAAGAAAATCCCCAAGGTTACCCAACTACAAATGCAGAGCTTGAAGATGAACCCAGGCAGTCTGAATCTGGGCTCTGTGCTCTCAAGAACCACAGGCATTTCCAGAGTCTGGCTCAAGAATGAGGGCAGGCAATTCTAGACTGTTCATGGAATCCCACCAGGTGTCCTAGTGAACGATGGCGACTTTCCCAGTATATTGCAGGACCAAAATGGACCAGGCAGCCAGAACCTCTCTGTTCGTGCTCTTAGCCTTTGCCCGCTGCCCACAGACCATCCCTCCTCCCCTCCCACTTTGTTTTCCCCCAGCGGCCCCATCAGTTCAGGAGGCATGTGTTTGCATCCTGGGAGTGCCAGGGCAACTGGCAGACCCACACAGGGGCGATGCAGCCAGAGATCCCAGCAAGGCCTGGGAATCACTGGGGCCACAGGCACACACAGGAGGGGAGGGCCCAGGAGCTGCAAACCATTCAGAAGGGGCACGAACTGGTACCCTCTGCATATAAACGGAACACTCCAGACCATGTATTTTTCCAGGAGGAAGAATCGGTGGGAAGAAAGAGAGACGAGAGCAAAGAGGTGGTCTTGGACCCCAGCCCCAGGGCCAGGTTTCCACTCTGCATTGTGGTTCTTCCTCAGTTAATATCTGTGATGCATTATTCCGAGACGGGCTTCAGTTTTGCCTGGAAGGTTTTCCTTCCTCTTGCCTTCACATCTCCCAGAGTTTTACAAAACAGAGTTGTTATTGGGTTGTGGTTTGTTGTTTTTTTTTTCCTTTCTATTTATGTTTCTTGTTCATCTGTTTTAAGTTCCCATAAATACATAGTTCCTGGCTTATCCAACCTCATGAGCCCCATTACTCTTTGTTATTTAAACCTGCCATTACAACATACTTGAAAGTTTTTGACCCATTTTTATGGAAATGTTTACAATATGTATTATGCACATCTCTACTCCTCTTAAATAGTCTATATTCCAAATTTAGACTTTTATTATCGTTAACTAGACACTGACCGTATTAACTGAGCATGAGTCACTACGTCATGCTCCCAGATGCCAGAGAACAGTAAGGGAGCTGTGGCCTAACTGGCCCAGAATGTTCATGGCTGTTGTTTCTCCTGTTTCTCCTATGTTGTTTCTCCGTTTCTTTGAGGGTATAGGTTCTTCCCCTCCTGCTTAAGCTTGTTTCTCCATATTACAGCTCTTTACAGCTGTTTCTCTCTCTTTTTTTCTTAAGATTTTATTTATTTATTTCACACACACACACACACACAGAACACAAGCAGGGGCAGTGGGAGAGGCAGAAACAGGTTTCCCTCTGAGCAAGGAGCCGGATGCGGGGCTCGATCCCAGGACCCTGGGATCATGACCTGGGCCGAAGGCAGAGGCATTATTAATGGCTGAGGCACCCAGGTGCCCTTTTCCAGCTATTTCTATTCCCTTTCTTCCCAGAAGAAACTTCACTTTTAATTAAATCAAACCAACCACGAAATTTAGTTCTAATATCCAGTTTCAGGTTTAAAGCTCTGCTATTCACTAAAGCAGCCACTGGCCACATGGAACTATGGGATTGGTTGACATGGCTAAAAATTGAATTTTTATTTCATTTGATTTTAATTTTTTTAAGATTTTATTTATTGGACAGAGAGAAACACAGCAAGAGAGGGAACACAAGCAGAGGGGATGGGAGAAGGAGAAGCAGGCCTCCTGCCAAGCAGGCAGCCCAATGCGGGGCTTGAACCCCGGACCCTGGGGATCATGACCTGAGCCAAAGGCAGACACTTAACAACTGAGCCACCCAGGCGCCCCAGTTAATTTTAATTTTAAAACCAATCCTCAGTTCAGTTACTGGAGCGCTTTTAAGTATATTCATTAGCAATTTGGGTATATGAATACCCCTTTTCAATTCACGTTTAACATTTGAATTGAGAAGTACAATATACACACTGGTATTTGAAAGACTTGCTACACATAAAAGAATAAAATGTACTTCATTAGTAAATTTTTATAGTGATTACATGTTGAAAGTATAAAATTCAGATAGAGTGAATTAAACACAGTATACTGTTAAAATTAATTTCACCTGGTTCTTTTTTTTTAATTTTTAAATTTAAATTTAATTTTTAAATATGACTACCAGAAAATTGTAAAGTGTGTATGTTCCACCACATTCCTGTTGGTAGGACTGTTCTAAAGCCTTGATACTCAGAGTATGGACCCCGGCCCAACAACATCTGCAGGGGAATTTGTTAGAAATACAGCATCTCAGTGCTGTGAATTGTGTAAGCCTGAAGAATCACAAACCTGTACCCCTGAAACAAATAATACATTATATGTTAATAATAAAAATTATTTTTAAAAAATATAAAATATTAATATATATAATATTTTAAAATATAAAATATTTTAAAAAAAGAAATACAGACTCTCAGGCTTGAGGCACCTGGGTGGCTCAGTCGGCTGAACATCCAGCTTCTGGTTTCAGCTGAAGTAAATATCGCAGAATGAGGGGTCCGTGCTCATCACGGAGTCGGCTTCTCCCTCTCCCTCCTCCCCCGCTCGGCGCCTCCCTCCTCCTGCTCTCACCAGCACACTTGTACTCGTGTTCTCGCTCTCTTTAATAAATAAATCTTAAGGAAAAAAAAAAGTAGGTCACACAGACCTACTAAATCAGCATCTACATGTTAATGAGATTCCCCAGGTGATTCTTAACAAGGTTAAGGAGCACTGACTAGAGAGCTGTGCTTCTCAATCAAGTCCGTGTTCTGTTGTTTAATTTCCAATCAAGTACATACAACTACGTTTGTAAGAAAAGTAAAAAGGAACTATGAAAACAGTGAAAACGAAATGAAGAAAAAGGTCAAAATATAAATTCAAAAGTCGTATAGAGTCAAAAGACATAAAATAAAATACAGCAAATGTCATTAAATGTACAAATTTTTAAAAATTCCAAAAGGTGGACCCATTTTTCTTTGGAAGTATATACGTACGCAATTAATATAGGAAGTCACTAATACACTCGTGGCTTTTAGCCAAATAAAACATTGCGTGTGGAGTAATCTCCATATGAAACACCGGGAGGCACGCTCTTACTGTGCGTTGGACATATTAACATTTAAAGTTTTTTAAATTATTTTTATTGGGGCACCTAGGTGGTTCAGTGGGTTAAGCCTCTGCCTTCTTCCCCTCTCTGCCTGCTGCTCTGCGTACTTGTAATCTCTCTCTCTCTCTCTGTTAAGTGAATAAATTAAATCTTTTTAAAAACTTTTAAAAATTTTTTAAAAATTATTTTTATTAATGTATAATGTATTATTAGCCCCAGGAATACAGGTCTGTATCATCAGGCTTACACATTTCACAGCACTCACCATAGCACATACCCTCCAATATTTAAAGTTTTTAATGTGACCATTAAACTAGCTTCTTGCTTGGTATTGTACCTAATCTGAGCTGGTGGCAAAACCAAGCTCTTCTCAAGGGATACTGTGTATCTAAACTGTTTCTAAGTTTTGCCTCAGAGCACACATAAGGAGAGAAACACAGTTCACAAAGGTACATTGATTGGAAAGGAAGAAGAAACTTTATCTCAGGAAGTTCAGGACTTTTTTTTTTTTTTGGAGAGAGAGAGAGCACGGGCTGGGTGAGGGGCAGAGGCAGAGAGAATCTCAAGCAGCCTCCACACTGAGCCCAGACCCCGACAAGGGGCTCAATCCCACGACCCTGAGATCATGACCTGAGCTGAAATCAAGAGTCAGCCGCTTAACCGACTGAGCGCCCCAGGTGCCCCCAGGACCTTCTTGTAACTGCCATCCAAAACGAAGCAAGTAGGGTTGCATTTTCAAAAGTTATCCTCAACCTTTTATCAGTGGCCAGTTTATTCTCTAAGGTTATAACTAAACATCAGTTATCTTTTTTAAACATTTTATTTATTTGAGAGAGAGAGAGTGCACACATGGGAATCGGGCAGAGGGAGGGGGACTTGCACAAGCTGGGCAACGGGCAGAGCGAGGGGGATAAGAAGACCCCCTGTTGAGCAGTGAGCCCACCTTCGGGCTGGATCCTGGGACCCTGAAATCATGACCTGAGCCCAAGTCAGACACTTAGCTGGCTGAGCAGCCCAGACGCTCCAATATCAGTTATCCTCCAATGAAAGAAAATGACAAGCTGTATGGATTTTTGGATAACAGTTTTCAAACTAACCTTAAAACATCACTAATATAGTCCCACTGCCCATGACTAGGACACAACTCGACCACCACAGCCCTCCTCCCAGGGGTCAGACAAAACTGAGACTGACCCGAGTCTCATTCAACACATAGGAGTCCACATGCTTGGATACGTAACAACGGCGAATTATCGCGATGGAAGTTTCCAGCTGCTTACTCTCAATGTCTGTACTTCTCTTGTCACAGAGTGCTAATGAACAAGTCAGCTCTGTCTTGCTGGGCCAACGACGTCTTTGAGTCACACTGCTTTAGATTTCCCGGCAGAATAAACGGGCAGGATTTAAACAGTCGCCCTGCCCAGAGCCTTTAGATTCCAGTTTTCTAGATTTATTCTGGACAAAGAGACTGTCAGAGGGGGAGCCCCAGACAAGCAAGATACAGTGAACTCATTACTGATGAGCTGACGAGACGGCAACATTAACCGAAACCACAACGATGTGTTTACAGTTTTACTGTAACCTGTAATCGCTGTGCTCACCACACATTTCATGCAGATCTAGAGTCACGTCCTCTGAGAGAACAAAGTGAGCCCTCCTCCACATGTGAGCCTTCTGTTTGCCTTAGGGAAAAAAACAACTATATGTAACCAAAATGGTAAATAATACGAAAATACTGAGGACCACCTCCTCACGAAACTCAGAATACCCTTCATAATACATCCCAAAGACAGAGGCCATGTATATTAACGACCGCATGTACCAAAACTGCTTATTATTCAACCCGGTGGGAGTTGTCTGAGATCCTGATATTTGCCATTTAATCAGGTCGAAACTGGGGGAGGGAAATGAGTCTTTCACCAGCTACGCAGTTACCTAGTCTGGACACCTTTGACCTGCTTTTTTTCCCAAGACCTGAATCCAAACAGCTCCACCATCCTATGCCTTCTGTCTTTCTGCTGCCTCAGTTTCCACCTGTTTCAACACCACCGCCTCTGCTTAGGCTGACTTCAGCCATGGCTCGGGTGGATTTCTGGTTTAGGCCCTTCACCGCCCTCCTTCCTTCCTTTCCAGACTTCCATCATTCATCTTTTGTAGAACAGGAATTATCTTCTCAAAATATAACAGGAATCACTTCCTCATTAAAAATTCAGAAGACTGCCATCACCTTCCAATAAAATCCAAATTCCTTAACTTTAGATGCAAAATCCTTCACGATCTGAACCCCCTTCTGCATAGTCCTTTCAACAACGCCCATGGAAACCAAACTACCTAGCAACTGTCCATCATGCAGACACAACTTCCTGGCTCTGGTCTATTTCCATATTTTCTGGTATTTTGCGATAATGGCATGTGAATCTGGACAGGTGAGTTCATCCTGGGTTTGTTAACATGTAATGAATGAAATTACAACTCTCGTCATAAAATTCAGTGTTCCGTGTTCACCCTACCTCAAGGGCAGGACAACAAATCCCATTAGAAAGGGTAACCTTAATCTCTGTCAATGTTTAAAATGCCTAAAAATTAACAGCCATTTCACATGTGTGTACACATGCACAAATCCATACACACTCATGTGTGTACACTGTTTGTGCAGGAACATGTTGAAGAAGGCAGAGCCAGCCTCTATAAGTCTGTGGTTTCCAACAGCTGCAAGGAGATGTCTTGTTACTCAGACTTTCCATTCCCAGAAGATTATCCAAACTATGTGCCAAATTCTCAATTCCTGGAATACCTCAAAATGTATGCAAACCGGTTCAACCTTCTGGAATGCATTCAGTTCAAGGTAAGACACAAAACTTCAGTCAGTAGTCAAAGTATTGCCTACCTGTTTCCTGTTTCTCTCAATTGCCTCCCCTTTGGCTCTGTAGATGAGATGGTGAACTGGCAAGATTGAGGAAACGGGGCTGGATTCCTCCCCTTGTACTACACCCACCCTAAGTAAATCAGAAAGTGGAAGTGGGTACTTTCTGTAAGAATTCACAGGTATACATTTTTAGTTTGTAATAATTTCATCCAAGAACCCAAAGGAACCTGAAAATATCAAACCACATTCTCTGCTTGGGACAAAAGCACACAGGTCATCACATAGGTCCTCTCTTCTTGAGTATCCCTTTATAGGAAAAAACACGTGCAATGACCCATACACAAAAGAACCTCACTATCTGAAGGAAATCTTCTCTAGATATCCTTGGGAATAGAAAAATCTTTGAATATGGTGCTTTTCATAGGCCTTATCCACCTCCCTTCCCATTTCCAAGAACAGAAACAGGAAGAAGACAGGACGGAGGCAAATGAATATACTCTTTTCCCCCCATTCTTTTCCTCCCCAAGAAACAGGACAATCCATGTGCTTTCCTTCTCCCCTATCTCACCTTTCCCTGCTACAGATGAGGATGGTAAGGAATTTCTAGGGAATTGAAAGCAACATGAATGACCAAAACTAGTAGTAAATAAGATTCGTATTCACAACCTTAAAGGTACTGACCAACACGTAACCAGTACCTTGAAGAGATGCCTGCAACCGCGTGTTCACTGCAGTATTAGTTATAATAATCAAGACATGGAAACAACCCTAGTATCCTCCGATGGGTACATGGATAAAGAAAATATCCCAGACACATACACACACACTGGAATGTTGTTTAGTCATAAAAAAAGAAGGAAATCCTGCCATTTGCAACAATGTGGATAGGCCTTTAGAGTATTATACTAAGTGAAATGTCAGAGAAATACCAAAAAAAAAGAAAATCACCAAACTCATAGAAACAGAGCAGATTGGTGGTTGCCAGAGGTGAGAGGAGGGTGCTGGGGGACAAGGGCCAAGACGGTCAAAAGGTACAGACCCCAGTTACGAGATAAATCAGTTCTGGGGCTATAATGTGCAGCACACTGAATGTAGTTCACAGTATTATATATTTGAAAGTTGCTAAGAAAGTAAATCTTAAAAGTTCTTTTCACAAGAAAAAGAATTATAACGATGCAAAGTGACGGGTATGAAATAGACTTACTGTTTGTTGCAATTATTTTGCAGTTTATACATTATACATTTATACATTACACATATTATACATTTAACAGATCATTAATCATATACTTTAAACTTACACAACGTGGTATGCCAACTATATTTCAATCAAATCAGATAAAATGAAAGTATGCCAGTTTTCCAAAGAGTATTTTACTCCACTTCCTTATTTTGCAAGGGATACAGTAAAAACGAAACACTACCATAGTAAATGGATATGATCCTCAGAAATATTTTTTAATGCATTAGAGTTCCTGAATCTGAAGAATTTCCTTTACTACATGCTGCCCCAAGTCTATTTTAAAATAATTGGAAAAGAAATGATTAAAGCTAGATGTTCACAAAAGTTTTAAGAGGATATACACATAAGAGATTTCTTTCCTCTCTGTGCATTCCAAATATTTAATTACAAATAGTCCTTGTTTTTAAGACAAAAGTAAACTCTATTTTGAAATCAATTAATTTTTAATTCACTGAAAACTTAAATTTTAAAAAGGAAGAGTTCCTAATACACATGTTGGAGTCCAACAAGTGCTTCAAATATTATAAACCAAACAGTGACCCCATTAGGAAAGACCTGGGATGCCTGTCTTCTCTGAAAACTGAAAAAAGAAAGGCAGCAAAGTCTCTTGGTCAGTGGAGTATTTGTGCTCTTAAATTTGACTTGTACATTTATTTTACATATTTTCTGAATCAGAACCCCGCACCCATAAACATATATATATACTCGATTAAAACAAAAAAATAGACTGACATTTGGACTCCTCCAGAACATTCAAGCCATAAAGTTAGCATTTTCCAATCATTCTCTGGATCTGGGAAAACTTCAGCAACATATTCTATAGGACCTTTCATAAGGTCCAAATTTCTGTTTTCAATTTATATTACCCACATCTCTATTAAAGCACAGCTCTAGGAGAGATATACATAACAGAAAGAAGACCATAGTTCTTGGTTCTATCATCTACTGTGAGAATTTGAGCAAAATCATTCAAACTTTTTGGATCTCATCACTTCTCTTAAATACCCCATCACAACTCTAAGCTTAGAATACTTTCTTTTTTTTTTTTTTTAAAGATTTTATTTATTTATTTGACAGAGATCACAAGTAGGCAGAGAGAGAGGAGGAAGCAGACTCCCTGCGGAGCAGAGAGCCCGATGCGGGGCTCGATCCCAGGACCGTGGGATCATGACCAGAGCAGAAGGCAGAGGCTTTAACCCACTGAGCCACCCAAGCGCCCCGCTTAGAATACTTTCATCCAGAAAATTATGGTTAATCTGATAACTTGATTCAATTTCTAAGTTTATGTTTATTAATTACGGTTAGTCTGTGCTCTAGAACAGTCCAAATGTCAACTGTGGCCAGCAAGCCCTTACCAGAAACTTGACTACAATTAATTGTGACTATGATTCTTTTTTCAGACTAAAGTCTGCAAAGTAACCAAATGCCCAGATTTCACTGTCACTGGCCAATGGGAGGTGGTCACCCAGCATGAAGGAAAGCAGCAGTCTGCCGTCTTCGATGCTGTCATGGTCTGCACTGGTTTCCTTACTAACCCATATTTGCCACTGGACTCTTTTCCAGGTACAGCATTTTCTGAAACTGACCCTAATTTGTCTCTTGGGAGCCATCCTGATACTGGCTTAATCTAACACATTTCTATGCTTCCTCCCTTAAAAAGCTAAAGTTGTGGGGTAATAAGGATTTTTTTCCTAACCAGCACTTTCTGGCCAGCTTTTGGCTTTCATTCGCTCCAAACAACCAATGTGTGCCCAAAAAAGAATAAATAACTAGCCAGCAGTTTTGTGCCTCCCTGAGGTTCAGCGTCTCTCTGTAAGTGATGGGCAACACTCAGAAAGTCTTCTAGGACATGGGATGTTACACAGGTGGTTAGCCTCAACGGCAGCAGACCGCCAAAGCTGAGTTAGAGGCCTGGACCACCTCACCCTACAGCATACCTCACAGATCAAGCAAACAGAGCTCTACGGGACTGGCAGACATTCCAACACTGGTCTTTTTTTTTTTTTTTTTTTTTTTAAGATTTTATTTACTTATTTGAGAGAGAGAGCATAAGACTGGGGGCGTGGGAGGAGCTGCAGGCAGAGGGAGAAGCAGGCTCCCTGCTGAGCAGGGAGCCCAGTGCAGGACTCAATCCCAGGACCCTGGGATCATGACCTGAGCCAAAGGCAGACGCTTAACCAACTGAGCACCCAGGTGCCCTCTCAATACCAATCTTACCAGCCACTACCAACTGGTCGTTTGAAATCCCTGGCGAGTTCATCGTTAAGGAGCCTTTGAGCTCTAAAGTTCTGGGACTTTAGACTTGAAAAGGAGTCCTCCAGATTTCACCAACTTCTTTTCTGCCTCACAACAGGCTTGCTTAGTACAGAGTACATACACCCTAAGGATATTGTTAACTGTTAACGAAAATTCAGATTCATTGAAGACTTTCAAAAACTTGTGTCTGGAGGCACATTGATCTGGAGGAAATTCCAAAGATGTTCCAAAAAGTCTTAGTAAAAATAACAGGTATCATAGAATAAATGTACAACTTCCCAAGATAACCACTTTTAATTCATTCAGATATATACATTCTAGTGTGTTTACTAACGCAAACATGTTCACCTAATAAAATGCTCATGCTGCCTTCCTGTGACAAAAGAGGGAAAAATATTAGTCTGATAGGAGACTCAGCCACAGGGTCTCATTTTTGCTCATTTGTGATCCAAAGGAGCCTGTTCTGGAGAGAGTCTAAGATAATTTAACATCCCAGGGTAGAATTATTATCTATGGATATTATGGAAAATAATAAGGATAATAATTCTATGATTCTCCTCAAACTTGTCTAGCTCTCCCTCCTCAGCCATTCCCAGGTCCATAGTGGGTCCTGTCTGAGTTAATATTTGAATTCGGTTGCATCATTGTTAAATTCTAAAGTCTCTGGATTATGGTGAGTTTTAACTGAGACTCATATCAGATTTCTAATGATTCAAGGTGAGTTAAAGAGTGACCAGATCTTAACGAGGCTACTTGCCACAAGCATCCACATTTATCCCCTGATGTCTTATCACTTTTTCTGGAAAAAATAGGTTCTTTGTATAGAATGTACTATTTTTTTATATATATTTTATTTATTTGACAGAGAGAAATCACAACTAGGCAGAGAGGCAGGCAGAGAGAGAGGAGGAAGCAGGCTCCCTGTGGAGCAGAGAGCCCAATGTGGGGCTCGATCCCAGGACCCTGGGATCACGACCTGAGCCGAAGGCAGAGGCTTTAACCCACTGAGCCACCCAGGTGCCCCTAGAATGTACTATTTTTGATTGATTGTGTTAATGCAACCTTGAGAGTATTTTCCAAAACTATCCATTCACATTCAATGTTTTGGTAAGAAATCTGGCCTCAGCCACCTGAGATACCCTTTCTAGTTAGATCAGTAGATCTGACCCCAGTATAATGAACACAATCCCTTTTTCTAAGAGCTAGCTCTTGCTGACTCAGCACACTCAGCCTGAGTCCCAGTCCGTCGCCAAGGTAAACTATCTGTGAACCTCCCCAACCACAGGGACCTTTTCCAATAAGAACCACACTTTAGGGGCACCTGGGTGGCTCAGTTGGTTAAGCAACTGCCTTTGGCTCAGATCACGATCCCAGGATCCTGGGATTGAGCCCAGCATCAGGCTCCCTGCTCAGTGGAGAGCTTGCTTCTCCCTCCCCACTCCCCCTGTTTGTATTCCCTCTCTCACTGTCTCTCTCTATATTAAATAAACAAAATATTTTTAAAATAAATAATAAAATAACCAAAATAATCCATCAAGAAGATATTAATGGAAGAACATTTATGTTTCATTCACTGATCCTATAAAATTATTTGATTTTCTTTTTCTATAGGTATAAATACCTTTAAAGGCCAGTACTTTCATAGCCGACAGTATAAACATCCAGATATATTTAAGGACAAGAGAGTCCTTGTGATTGGAATGGGGAATTCGGGCACAGACATTGCTGTGGAAGCCAGCCACCTGGCAAAAAAGGTACCTTTCTTCATGTGACTTAATGAAGAATTTTATCTTAAGATGCATGCCTCGGACAAACATGAAAAATGATGAAAGAAATAAATATGCCTAAAGCACACACACATTTAAAAAAACAGATTTTTTCTTTTTTTTTTTAAGATTTTATTTATTTATTTATCAGAGAGAGAGTGGGGGAGCACAAGCAGGGGAGCAGCAGGAGGAGGGAGAAGCAGACTCCCTGATGAGCAGGAGCCCCATGCAGGACTCAATCCCAGGACCCCACGATCATGACCTGAGCTGAAGGCAGATGTTTAACTGACTGAACCACCCAGGCATCCCCAAAAAACAGTTAAATCATTTTTTCTTATGTGTTTATAAGTTTTTTTACTGCAAATTCCAAGTGTCACTTTTCCTCCAGGACCAACTTCTCTGACTTCCATTTTTGTCATTTTCCCAGTCATCCAACAAGAGCTCTAGGAGACATCTGGGTCCTACCTAGTCCCATCGGTGAGAAAATCCTGTTCTTTTTCCTCTGAAGGTTTCCCATTCGCTTTTTCACTCCTTTCTTTGTTAACCTCCACTACCTTCAACTGGTCCGTACAATAAGGTCTGTACAATGAGTCCACACAATAATCCTCCTAATAATAATTGTAAAAATGATCCATATTTATTGGGGCTTCCTCTGTGCCAAGCACTTCACTAAATGCCTTACAGTATGACCTCAACCAGTCATCAAAAGCAGCCATGGGAGTGGGTCCTGTCAGTACATCTGACTGTAGGTGAAGAAATTGAGGCTTACCGAAGCTAAGGAGGCTGCCTGACGTTGTACCACTAGCAGATGGCTGAGCCAGCCTTCAAGTTCAAGTCCCTCTGACCCAAAGCACCTGTTCCTAATTCTACCCATATCCCTGCATGCCCACTCCCTCCTCCCACATGCAGCAATCCATACAGACACCCTAACACCCACAAACAAATCCTCTGAAAAGCCAGCTCTCATTATGACACTCTCATGTTTAAAAACTTCTAATAAGTCACTAAAAAAGAAAGGTCAATTATACTCAAGTAAAAAAAAAGTGGGGAAGAGAAGCAGAGGAGACAGATCTGAGAACGCACGGGCCACTTTCTGATCACTTTGCCAAATCACGGAAGCTAAGAAAGCTCTGCGGGCTCTGTGCTCCTGCCAAAATGTACAGGAAACTCCTACTAAAATAGAATGGAATGGAATGGATAAAATAAAACAAGCAACACAAAAGAAAACACTAATAAGAAATTGCAGGTGAATTAGCCTTGCATTATAGGGTTCTCCTTAATTCGGTTCAAATCTGCAATTCCAGCTTTATCCCCCACTACTCTGAGCCCTTTCCGATTCTGTGTCTCTTTTCCCCTTTCCTCGTACCCGACGCCTCTCCTCCTACAGTGCCTTTTCTCTTTTTTCACAACCCACAAGAACATGCCCAGCTATTTCACCCCAACACAGTGATCTCTCCCCACTACGAGTTTAGGTAATAATGGTAATGAACATTCCTCAGCTGGCAGGCGGGAACAACAAGTAAAGATGAGTCGTTGGCTTCTGATGTGCCAAACTTTGTGCCAGCCCCTGGGAACCACTGAAGAACACAATAGAAACAAGATTTCTGCCATCATGGAGCACAGGGTCGTGGGGGACACAGATGCCAATGAAATAAGTATAGATAATTAGATCACTAATTGCAAGAGTGACAATAGCCATGAAGAAAAAGGACTGGGGGTGTGTGACTATAATGTTCCTTTTGGGGACTTTCAAAAAAGGACCTGATTGATTGATGGATTTGGGGAGACTAGCAGTTTGGAGGAGTTACCCTGAAAGAAGAAAAAGGAGGTCCTGAAATAAAAAAGAACAAGTCTCACCCACTATGACCACCACACGTGGGCAGCATATTATTATTTCTATTTCTGTAATGATTGGAAATTTCAAATTCAGTCAGCTGGTAAGCTCAAATAGCGACTCTGTTAAAAAAAAAAGAGAGAGAGAGAGAGAATTCGCCAAAACTAATTGGGCTACTGAACTCTGTCAATTCCAACAATGGTTTCTATTGAAACTCTCTGTAGACAAATTTCAATTGCTGACATACCTACAAAATTGTAACCACCGGCTCATTGTTTTTTCACATGAGACTTCCAGCTCCCCCTCGCTCATCACAGTATCTCACTCACTGTGGTGGCTGGCAGATAGTAAGTTCGTTACGTGTTCTAAGGCATTTTAATACTCTAGATGCTCAAACCACGATCTCAAAAGAATAACTTGAAGATGGGAGCTGGAGGAGCCAGAAATATGTGGTTGAGGATGTATTTTGAGGGTGGTATTTCTGGTGCCATTCTAATCGTGAAACTTCCTGAATTTCTGGCAAAGCCAGTCCTGTTCCCTGGCTCAGACTGAGTGGTTTCTTTGATTGTTTCTAGGTGTTCCTCAGCACCACGGGAGGGGCCTGGGTGATGAGCCGAGTCTTTGACTCAGGGTACCCGTGGGACATGGTGTTCATGACTCGATTTCAGAACATGCTCAGAAATTCTCTCCCAACTCCAATTGTGACTTGGTTGATGGCAAGAAAGATGAACAGCTGGTTCAATCATGCAAATTACGGCTTAATACCAGAAGACAGGTAAATATAGTGTATCTGCTGAGGGCTGTTGGGCGGAAGGAACCTTGATCTTTCCACTGGCATATCCAAACCGGGCAATTACACAACCATGTGACTGACCATGAAAGAAGACATCATACAAATGCACTTCATGAGACCTAACTGTTTTTGAGTTCTTGGTAAGCGAAGCTATAAATTTCATCTTGTCAATAACGCTTTAAAGTATTATTATAGTCTCCTGTTTATCCTGGGTAAACTGAGGCTTCACAAAGTTCAACTACTTGCCCAAGCTCGTTTAGTAATAAGCGAGCTCTGTGAGCTAGGCAAGTTACATAAGCCTCAACTACAGCGATCAAAAGAGAGTGACTTGTCTATGACTACTTTGACATAAGCAACACACTTGCCTTGTTTCACTGTGTGGGAAAAATTAAATGTTCTAGTTGCCCCTTGTCGTCTCTCCAACAGCAATGTCTTCTTGCCCTTGTCAAGACGAACTTGATCTCAGTCTGTCCTAAATTCAGTCTATAACTGAGTTACCACCTATGACTTACCTCATTAGCAAGAACTGAAGGCTCTACTTTCTCGTTCATTAAATGGTTTGTACAATGACATTCCATTACCAGGATGGCACCTTAGCCTGGAGATCTTGTCTGACCTTCCTCCAGACTTCACTCTGGGCCAGCATGGATCACGGGGCACCCAAGCCACCACTGACGGCACACAGCCCCCTTGTGTGCGTACACACACTTGTTTCCTCCTTCTCTTCCTCCTCTCTTCCTCCTTCTCTCACGTACCTTCCTCTCACCCCGCTCTCCTCTAGCCTCTACGTCACCATCTTTTCCTTCCATGTTTCCTACCTATCCTCTTCCACGTCCTACCTTGAAGCCCCTTGGGGGTTTTGGCTCTTGGCACCAGAACTTTGTCTACCATAAGCTTTGTTTAACCTGGATGGCAGCTGGGGGACTATAAACCATAATCCTTTAAAAGATATGAAATGAGCCTAAGGAACTATCATCCCTTCACTCTTAGATTTAATCATTTATCATTTCCAAACTTCTTATGTACATACGATTTCATGTTGCCATGTTATTTGGCTTGCCATGTTGTTTGGGATATTGGAAATTTTGAGACCAACCCCAACTCCCATCTATTTCATATGCTCTTCATCCTACCCAATGAACTAAGGATGGCAAGCGTCAGTATCCCTATTTTACAGATGAATAAAACCCAATTTGGACCAAATGACTTCCTCAAGCTCTGTTAAGTATAAACATTAGGATAAGAAGCCACCCTTCCTCCTTCCTATTCCAGTGCTCTTTCCATTTTATCCCACTGTCTCTTTCTGTGCCTTCACCATAACCTCAAAATGGCTCAGCTTATTTAAAATCATGTCACAGGGGCACCTGGGTGGCTCAGTGGGTTAAAGCCTCTGCCTTCAGCTCAAGTCATGATCCCAGAGTCCTGGGATCAAGCCCCGCATCGGGCTCTCTGCTCAGCAGGGAGCCTGCTTCCTCCTCTCTCTCTCTGCCTGCCTCTCTACCTACTTGTGATCTCTGTCAAATTAATAATTTTTTTAAATCTTTTAAAAAATAAAAAATAAAGTAAAATAAAATAAAATCATCTCACAAAGTATTTGCTTAGTGAGCCCAAAGACATAGGCAGAAAAAGATCATTCTGGCCTTGTTCCTTTTAAACACATGCCTGCTTTCCTTGTCCCAGTGCTCCCTAGGAGGAGAGAGCTCCCAGCAGTTCTCAGCAGATGTAGAAGTCCCTGGCTTCCCTTGGAGTACTTCAGCACTGGGTTATCTCTAAAGACACTGATAACTGAGATCTGAAAGTCAGCAAGGGAAATGGGAGCCAGGGAAACCTCTGAGCCCCTTCTCCATAGGCTCCCAAACACTAGTAAATGGTAAATGCATTTCATCATTCTTGGACATTCATGAGTCATTCCCACAGAAGAGGTTTGTCCCATGGCTGGCACCTCCTGCCTGGCCAAGGGGAGAGTCCCAGAATGAAGAAAGGAAGTGAAGGGAGAGGGAGGGCTGGCCACACTGGCCCCTGGCAGATCTCGTCCCTGCCCACGTTTCTCTTTAGGACGCAGCTGAGAGAGCCTGTGCTAAATGATGAGCTTCCGGGCCGGATCATCACCGGGAAAGTGCTCATCAAGCCGAGCATAAAGGAGGTGAAGGAAAACTCTGTCATATTCAACAACATCCCCAAGGAAGAGCCTATTGATATCATCGTCTTTGCCACGGGCTACACCTTTGCTTTCCCCTTCCTGGACGAGACCGTAGTCAAAGTTGAAAATGGCCAGGCATCGTTGTACAAGTACATTTTCCCTGCGCACCTGCCACAGCCAACTCTGGCTGTCATTGGCCTCATCAAACCCTTGGGCTCCATGATACCCACAGGAGAAACACAAGCGCGATGGGCCATCCGAGTCCTGAAAGGTATGTGCACAAGAAGCCGCAGGGCACATATGGTTTTGGTTTGCCATGTTATTTGGGATATTGGAAATTTTGAGACCATCTCCCACTCCTCAAAACAAGTCTTTAAAAGCAGGATCCATTCTATTCTTCATGGAATTACACCATCATAAGGAATTTGAGCCATTACCAGCACAAAAGATAAATCAGGGGTCAAAAAATACAAGTTGTATCTACCTGTTATTTTTGCAGAATCAACAGGTTCAATTCGAATGGAAAGTTTCAGTCAGTGGAGTGGCAGAACTCAGCTGTGAGGTTTTGTTTTATCGGTTAACTCGGGAGATGACCGAAATGGGGCAACTTCTCGGCTGGTAACATATTACCAGGGGCACACCTCCAATCCGCGTAGACTGCTACCATTTTTTTGCCAGAACAGATAAGTTGTTGGATACTAAGAGTGAAACATGAGCGGTGGTAAAGCATCTTTACCCACTAGGCAAGCAGGCCTAAAGTTAAATTGCCTTTTTTGTTCGTACGTTTCACAGGTATAAATAAGCTACCACCGCGAAATGTCATGATAGAGGAAGTTAATGAAAGAAAAGAAAACAAACACAGCGGGTAAGTTAACTAAGTTAACCACTTACACATCTTTTTTGAATCATCACTCTAATGGGTAAAAACAATGGCAGACAGAGATGAGTTAAAGGAAACTTAGACTCGGTGGGAAAAAAATCTATGCTAACCTGTTTAAGGTGAGAGGGCAGGAAGGGAACTGAGAAGTTTAAGTATCCCCAAATTGTCACTTCAGACGATGGTCACCTAATGCCACCTGGAGTCTGGATACTTTTTGTTGTTGTTGTTCTTGTTATGTTACGTTAGTCACGATACAGTATGTCATTAGTTTTTGATATAGTGTTCCAAGATCCATTGTTTCATATGGCACCCAGTGGTGGAGTCTGGATTCTAAATCAAATATAATTCAGTTTCATCTCTCGGATACGTGATTCCCTGCCTTATTCGTAATCAGGCAGAGCTATGCTCATCACTGACGTCAGAAGAGTCTGCTCATTCATTCATTCAACAAATCTTTATTCAGCTCTATTATTTATTCAGACAGCCACTCTAGAATAGGACTCTGCTAACTATGGCCTGCAGGCCAAATCGGCCGACCACCTGAATTTTTATTCTATGATTTTTCTCTTAATATTTTTTGAAAGATTTTATTTATCTATTGAAGAGAGAGAGAAAGAATAAACAGGGAGAGAGGCAGAGGAGGAGGGAGAAGCAGACGCCTCACTGAGCAGGGAGCCCAATGCAGGACTCGATCCCAGGACCCTGGGATCATGCCCTGAGCAGAAGGCAGGCCCTTAATCGACAGATCGACCCAGATGCCCCTCCTTTACATTTTTAGATGGATGGACAGAAAGAAGAATATTTTGTGATATGTGAAAATTATAGGAAATCTAAATCACAGTGGCCATAAACTTTTATGAGAACACAGGCACACTCATGGTTGCTTTTGAGTTACAATATCAGAGACCATAATACGGCCCTCAAAGCCTAATGCACTTAATATCTGGCCTTTTGCCAGAATAAGTTTGTTGACTCTGTTCCCTGGAGAAGAGGCTTCCTCATGCTCTGCTGTCTGGCTGGTACAACATCGAAAACTAATGACACACTGTATGATGACTAACATAACATAACCAAAAAAAAGGTTTTAAAATGACTGCATTTAAGGATGGTTATCACTTCTCTAATTTGTACATGTTTGCATGGTTATCACTTCTCTAATTTGTACATGTTTGCAGACTTCCTGCTGATCTATCCTGGACAAAGCGCTAAATCCCCAAACAATAAAAACGTTTTAGATGTCTCTTTTTCACCCTCAACCTGGAGTATAAATCGATCTCCATTACAGAATTCTGCTATAACACAGATAATTAATTAGAACTGCACAGTGGAAAGGCTTCTTGTCATAGGTCAATCAGTGATTTTAGGGACTAGACCAGCACTACAGGGAATTCCACCCTATTGATTTTTGTGGACTTTTCCATTTTATAAATCTAACAATAATTGAGTTTTGGAAAAATTTAAGAATAATGAAGTTATGTAAAAACTTTTTTTTCTAGAAATTACTAATTATTTCACAAAAGAACTAAAGAATACCAGCTGCCTTAATGAGCATTTGGAGCACCATGCATATATAGTGTCTTGTCAAGGAGCTCATCTAGTTTTTAAATATATATATATATACACACACGTGTGTGTGTGTGTGTGTGTGTGTGTGTGTGTGTGTATAGTGAGACCATTAGACAGCTATGGGCTTGGAAGAACACACAAACTATTTCAAATTTTCTGGTGTTGCTGTTTATTTCTGGCACTTTTACTTGTTCTGGATTATCATTATTTTACCTTTTGTCTTCTTTATCCCCAATTTTCCTTTCCTAAAGGTTTGGCTTGTGCTACTGCAAAGCTTTACAATCAGATTATATCACATACATAGATGAACTCCTGACCAGTATCAATGCAAAACCCAACCTACTCTCTCTGCTCCTGACGGACCCACGCCTGGCTTTGACCATCTTCTTTGGCCCATGCACACCATACCAGTTCCGCCTGACTGGCCCAGGGAAATGGAAAGGAGCCAGAAATGCCATCTTGACCCAGTGGGATCGAACATTCAAAGTCACCAAAACTCGAATCGTACAAGAATCCCCATCTCCCTTTGCAAGCTTACTTAAACTCTTAAGTATTCTGGCTTTGCTTCTGGCCGTCTTCCTAATTTTCCTGTAAAAAAAAAAAGATTACCCAGGTGGTTTGTCAGATGCAGCTCGTAGATTTACAGGGCTCTGGTCCTTCCATTGCCACGTCAATATCTTCATCACAGCCGTGAACCTTACTGGAGTGGTGACGGCCATGGCCCGTCCTTCCCTGGCTGCCACTAGTATTGCTGGGCTTCTCCTGCTGTCCCCGCTTCCAGCTAAAGGAAGATAAGCAGTCGTGATTTCTGCGCATTTGAAGGCTGCTGGGAAGTTCCAGGTCCCCCTTACGAGAGAGCTGTTTAAGACAGCACTTTGAGCATTCCTATCTCTCTCTCATATAAACCATTTCCATAGGCCTCAACTAAGCCCCTACTTCACAAAAGATTTGGTTGTACTAAAATGATCCTGTTATGGTATCAGCCTCAGACATAAAAAGAAAGAAAGAAACCTAGAAATTCAATGTTTCAAGTGGTCTTTTATGCTCTTTTTCCAAGTTGGGGAAAAGATGCGGGGAAAGAGAGAAGGGGACAAGGTGTTTATTCCTAAAAGACCCTGGAACGTGTCTAAAGGAATGTAGGGACCATAGAGAAAGACAAAGACCATATGATTTCACTTATACCTAGAACCTAAAAAACAAAATAAATAAACAAAACAACAACAAAGAAACAAAATCCAGACATAGACTCATAAATACAGGGACTAGAAGTTGCCAGAGGGGGAGGGGCGGAAGAATGGGCAAAATAGGAGAAAGGGATTAAGAGGTACAGAGTTCTGGCTATGAAATAAGTAGGTCACGGGGACAAAAAATACAGTGTGGGGAATGGAGTCAATAATATAATAACTTTGTATGCTGACAGATGTAACTACGCCTATGGTAAGCATTTATATATATATGTATATATATATATATAATCATTGAATCACTATATTGAAAAAAATTATCTTAATAAAAAATAAAGGGATGATCCTGCCTGGGAGTGCTTATTGCCCTAGAGTGCACTCTACAACAAAACGGGGTGCTCCAGCAGGCACAACAACAACCCAAATCAGATCTGCCCCACAGAACATCAACCACCACCACTAGTTCATTGAGCCGGGCTCCACAAGATGAAATTTCCATAAAAACCCAAAAGCAAGGGGTTCAGAGAGCTTCCAGATTGGTGAACACATAGAAGTTCGGAGAGACTCATGCCCCTAGAGAAGACATGGAGGCTCTTCCCCCTGTTCCCATGTATCTTGCCCTATGCGTGTCTTCCCCCTTGTTTTTCCTGGGTTATATCCTTTCATAATAGCCTGGTTCTCCAGCGAATAAAATGTTTCTCCAAGTTCTGTGACCCACTCTAGCAAATTAATCAAACCTAAGGAGGGGTCATTGGAATCTCCAATCGATAGCCGATCCTCGGAAGCACAGATGACAATCCGGGCTGAAGTGAGAGCGGAGGCCATCTTGAAGGACTGAGCCCTTCACCTGTGGAGACTTTATGAGGATTGTAAGAGAATATTTTGAACAACTTTATGCCAATAAATTCAACCTGATCAAATAGACACAAAGAACCAAATCTCCCTCAAGAAGAGAGAGAACTTGAGCTGCCCTATATTTGCAGTTCAAATTCTCTTTGAGCACCTCTCCCAGGGAGTAACAATTCCATTAATCCATAGTTTTGCTCTGAAACACAAAAGAGCTCACCTTGATCCCTTGACCTCTCCTCCCCCTCTGTCATCTAACAGTCCTCAATCCATCCGTCCTGTCAGTGTTTCTCTCTTGCAGAACAGAGATCTGCGGCAACAGTCTGTGAAAGCCCAGGCCCCGGAGTCAGCCTGCCAGGCTTGAATTCCACTTCATGGGTTTTAGTTCAATGAAATCCCACTTGTCTATTTTTGTTTTTGTTGTCTGTGACTTTGGTGTTCTATCCAAGAGATCACGGACAAGACCAAAAATATCTAAAAGTCTCCAGTGAATCTCCTTGTGTCTCAAATCCTCACGGCCTGAATTGAATCAGAGGCGATCATTTCCGGGGGGATGGGATTCGCCTTTGACTAAAGACCCACACCTGGAGCAGGGGGAGGGGGGGTGGGGAGGACAGCCTTCCCAGGCTCAGAGCTGCAGGGAGGAATGGAGGAATGAAAGGATCTCTGACCAACATCTCTCTTTTCACCATTATTTTTCTCATAATTCTCAGTGATTTTACAATCAAGTATACAGTTATGTCCCCATCATGGCCTCTCAGTTCCTTAACCCAGTTACCTCTAACGATCTTACCCTGCAACCATCTCAGCCACTCACCACTATGTTCACCCTCTAGACCAATGACGTCCAAGAGAACTTCCCACCACCACAGAAATGTTTCATCTTTACTCTCCCACGAGATAACCACCAGCCTCGTGTGGCTACTAAGCACTTGAAATGTGGCTAGTGCCAATGGGGAAATGCATTTTTAATTTTATTTAATGTTAACTAATTTAAATCTCAACTTAAATAGCTCCATATGTCTAGTGGCTATTGTATTAGCCAGTGCAGGTCTTGACCTTGTCGTTCTGGGCAAGATCAGCTCTCCACAGGCTGATTCGCACACGTTCCTTTCTCCACCAACTGTGCCATTGTCCTCCAGCTAAGTTCTTCTCATTCAACATTCTAACATTCTCTGCTAACCGCTGGGACTTCCAACCCAAACACTCAGCCATCTTCTACTTTGCACCTCCCCTCAATCTCTCATTTCTCTCATTAGCCAGCTTAGACTTCGTGATTCGGTAATAACACACTTGCATGGGCGCTCAACTCATTGACCCTCTTGTCCATTCATAGTCGCATGGCAGAACTCCGGCTCTGGTCAAAAGCCAACTTTCTACCTACTTCAAACCTCCTCCTGAGCACTTGACTTTGAGCAGAGGAAAAACACTCAGCCCTCTAACCGGTCACTCTCCGATTGGGGGGCAAAACTACTGCCCCCAAATCCTGCTAGACTGCCCTAATCCCATCCCTCCCCAGTCTGATCTCCTAAGTGAGACCATTATCATCGCCTCTTCCCACGTCCTCCACCACTTCCTTCTCAGCTCACTCTCAGATGAGAAATCATGACAATGAGCAGAGAACATCACCAGGTTTCCACCACCGCACTTCCCCGTCCATCTGGGGCTGTGCCCATATGCCCTTTCCTATTACTAAGGGTGATTACCTATGCACTGCAAGGCAATTCCTGCTAGTGTTCTGGATTCCAACCCTTCACACTTACCCAAGAACCTCTCTCCTACAATTTGTCCAATTACTCTCCCAAATTGTTGACCATTCCCTTTCTCCTGGACCATTCTCTGCCATTATATGGCATAAAATTCCTGTTTTCTGAAAAACACTCCCTGACCACACATTCCCTTCAGCAAATGTTTTTATGTATCAGAGCAGCATGATCTAATTCATGATTTTAAAAGATCATTCTGGAAAGCAGATTGTAGGGGAGAAAATGAAAGTAAGGAAGCTGATTAAAAGGTTATTTCAGGAGAACAGCTCCAGCAGCAGCAAACTAGATAATAAGAAAGGACCCATCCTAAACTGGGCCCCTGGAGCCTGGAAGACTGTGACAGAATAAGCCAAACTAAAGAGACTTTGCAGCTACATGCAATTTATAAACTTGGATTGGCTACTTAGTCAGGAAAAATATAACTATAAATGTGATCCACCACATTAATGAAATAAAAGATAAAAGTCATATAATCATCTCAATAGATGCAGAAAAAGCATTTGACAAAATTCAACACACTTTCATGATTAAAACCCTCAACAAAGTAGGTACAAAAGCTATTTGTCATAACATAATGAAGGTCATAGATGACAAGCTTATAGCTGATATCATACTCAATGGTGAAAAACTGAAAACTTTTCCTTTAAGAACAGGAACAAGGCAAGGATGTTCCCTCTTGCCTCTTATGTTCAACAGTACTAGAAGTCCTAGCCAGAGCAATTAGGCAACAAAAAGAAATAAAAAGCACCCAAACTGGAAAGTAAGTAGTAAAATTGTCTGTCTGCAAATGACATGATCTTACAGATAGAAAACCCTAAAAGACTCCAAAAAACAAAACAAAAACCCTGCTAGAACTAATAAACAAAATCACAGTGATTAAAACAAATAGCACTGGCATTAAGAAAGATGTAGACAGGGGCGCCTGGGTGGCTCAGTGGGTTAAGCCGCTGCCTTAGGCTCAGGTCATGATCTCAGGATCCTGGGATCAAGTCCCGCATCGGGCTCTCTGCTCAGCAGGGAGCCTGCTTCCTCCTGCCTGCCTCTCTGCCTACTTGTGACCTCTCTCTCTCTCTGTGAAATAAATAAACAAAATCTTAAAAAAAAAAAAAAGGAAAAAGAGAAAGAAAGACAGTTGTAGACCAACAGAACAGAATTGTGAGCCCAGAAATTAATCTTCAACAAGCCTTCCAAGAAAACATAATGGGGAAAGGGCAGTCTCTTCGACAAATGATGCTGGGAAAATTGGATATCCACTTGCAAAGGAATGAAATCAGAACCTTATATCACACCACACACATACAAAATCAACTTAAAATGGGTTAAAGACTTAAACATAAGACCAAAAATATAACACTCCTGAAAGATAAACTAGAGGGAAAACCTCTTGACGGTGGTCTTGGCAATGATCTCTTGGATATAACACCAAGGGCACAGACAGCAAAACCCAAAACAGACAGGTGGGACTTCATCAAACAAAAATTGTTTTGTTTGCAGCAAACAAAACAATTAACAGAATGAAAAGACAAGTCTACAGAATGGGAAAAATATTTGAAAACCATACATCCAATAAGGGGTTAATATCTAATATCCAAAATATGTAAGAGATTTCTACAACTTAATAGCCAAAAACAAAATCAACAACCAAAAAATTACCTGATTAAAAAAATGGGCAAAGTTCTTGAACGGACATTTCTCTTAAAAAGACATGCAAATGGCCAACAGTTATATAAAAAGGTGCTCAACATCACTGATCATCGGGGAAATGCAAATCAAGACCACAGTGAAATATCACTGTCAGGATGGCTATTATAAAAAACACAATAAAAGTAGCAAGAAACGCTGAGGATGTGGAGAAATTAGACCGCTTGTACACTGTTGGTGGAAATGTAACATGGGGCAGCTGCTAGAGAAAGCGGTATGGAGGTTCCTCAAAAAATTCAAAGTAGAGCTACCCGGGGATCCGGCATGGATCCACCCAGTGGCCCTGAAATCAGGATTTGACAGGTAAGGAGATGAAGAAAGCATGCTACACAATACACTATACAATACAATGGAGTATCATTCAGCACTGAAAAGAGAAACAGAAACAGAAACCAAGACAGCCTGCGATACGTGACAACCACTGATGATGCTCCTGGAGACGACATCATGCTCAGTGACATAAGGCAGTCACAAATGACAAAGCCTGGGTGGCTTAGTGGGTTAAGTGTCCAACTCTTTATCTTAGCTCAGATCTTGATCTCAGAATCATGAGTTCAAGCCCTGCTTGGGGCCCCACGCTGGACGTGGAGCCTACTTGGAAAAAAAAAAAAGACAATCTGTATTATGCTTCTCTAAAAGAGTTAAACTCAAAGACGAAGAGGGTAGAGTGGTGGCTGCTGACTGGGGGCAGAAGGAAATAGAGAGTTGTTCAACTTATATGAAGTTTCAGTTCAGGGCACTTGGGTGCCTCAGTTGTTTAAACGTCTGCCGTTGGCCCAGGTCATGATCCCAGTGTCCTGTCCCTCTGCCTCTCCCCCTGCTCATTCTCTATCTCTCAAATAAATATATAATCTTTAAAAATAAATAAAGTTTTGTCCTCTCTGGGCTCAGGCCTAGTTTGCGGCAACATGGCTAAACGCACCAAGAAGGCCGGAATCGTGGGCAACTACGGGACCCGTTATGGTGCCTCCCTCGGGAAGATGGTGAAGAAGACTGAGATAAGCCAGCACGCCAAGTACACTTGCTGCTTCTGTGGCAAAACCAAGACGAAAAGACGAGCTGTGGGGATCTGGCACTGTGGCTCCTACAAGAAAACCGTCGCTGGCGGCGCCTGGACCTACAGCACCGCTTCTGCCTCACAGTAGAATCCGCCATCAGAAGCCTGAAGGAGTTGAAAGACCAGGGGAAGCCCGCCGTTGGAAACACTGCTAGCCTGTAATAAATGGGTTAATTTACGTAACAGAAATAGATAAATAAATAAAGTTTCAGTTATGCAAGATGAATAAGTTCTGGCAATCTGCTGTCCAACACAGTACATATAGTTAAAATACATATCGTGCACATATGATTTGTTAAAAGGGTAGATCTCACCTTAAGTATTCTCACCAAAAACAAACAAAAGGGCATGAGGAAACTTATTGAAGGTGATGGGTATGTTTATTGTCTTGATTGCGGGAATGTCTTAACAAACTCCAAACTCATCAAATTACATTAATTAAATACACACAGGGTTTTTCTGCATATCAGTTATAGCTCAGAAAAAGAGTCGTGTGCCAATAAACTAGCCACGGGGTAGGGAGGACCCCAGACTTAGCGCAATTGCCAGTTTCCATGGTATGAATAGTCCCACCCTGACCAATGCCAAGCTACTGTGATTTCACTGAACTTGGAGGTGGAAGAGACACACACCATCTCACGGCACAAGCCAGCTCTGGTATGCCACTGGGCAAGAACGCTTTGGAGACAACTGAAGAAATGTGAAAGTAGCCTGGGTATGTTGGATGATATTATCGAATTTGTATGTTTTCTTAGATGTGGTAATAGTAATGTGAATGTGGGAAGAATATCCCTGTGGCACCTGGTGTTTAAAGACTACACTCGGGGCACCTGGGTGGCTCAGTCAGCTAAGTGTCTGCCCTCAGCTCAGGTCAAGAACCCAGGGTCCTGGGATCGAGTCCTGCATCAGGCTCCCTGCTCCACAGGGAGTCTGCTTCTCCTACTGCCCCTCCTCTGTTCTCTCAATCTCTCTCTCTCTCTCTCTCTCTCTCTCTCAAATAAACAAAATCTTCATAAAAATAATGACTATACTCAGACACGTGCGTGTATGTGCACACGTGTGTGTGTATAAAGAGAAGAAGAAAACGTGCCAAGAGGTTGATGCCTGGAGATACGGGTGTTCTTCTTTCAACTCTTCTGTGAGCTTAATATTTTTCTAAAGAAAAAACTAATTTGCTACCAACAGAAGATTGCATTTGCAAATCCGGACTTCCATTTTCTTTTGAAGAGTCTAAAATTGCAATTTGGGGCTTATGCTCTCAAATAGCACCACTACCTAAAGCTAATAGACTGGAGATGTGCTTTCCAGTCGATCTTAACCTGGCGCTCTCCTCCTCTGAGTTACGCTCCTGACCCCCGTGCACATTTGCATTTGTGGGGCCGGTCCAGAGACCATTCAATGAACTTAAGATGGCTAGCTTCCAAGCACTCAATGGAGAAGGAAAAAAAAAAAGGGGGGGGAAGAAAAAAAGATGGTGCCTATTTAGTATTCTATTGTTGCTTCTGGAATTATTCTTTTTTATGGTGCCCTAGGCTAATATTTAAAACTAACTTTATGCTTTCTTGATCTCATTTTACCAGCTCCCTCTGCTCACCCTTTCAAAAAGGATGACGCTGCTTAAATCCCTTATAGGCTCTGGATTTTAAAATCCTATTTCTGGGGTTAGAGAGCTCTAGACATGAAAGAGTTGATGAGGTGACAGTCACCTAAATTATGATCTCCTTTGCACCGCTTGGACGATGGCTCAAGGGATTAACCATGCAAAAGAGCTGGGCAGGCAGAACGGCTCAGGACGGGCTGTGACATTGGCGGTGACTCTGGCACCCTCTAAAGGCCACCACGAGAAGAGCAGCCACTTCGCAAGCTTTCGCGGAGGTTTCCCGCTCGGCTGCAACTGTGACGTTCAGGAGGGTGGGGAAAAGAAGCAAAAGTAGTTTGTGATCTTCGAATCCAGAGCCAGGATTCCGACTCGTCATTTAGCCCTCCCCTGCGATTACGGAAGTATCCCGCTCCAGCCCTACACAACTTTGTATCTTCATTGCGGGGGACACCTTCTGCTGTCACCAGGATGACTGAGAAGGCAAATCGTTTTCCACACTGAGACCACTTGATCAAAGTCCACTTTCCTTTGTTTTCCTTTCAGAACAAAGAGTTTGAGTTTCGAAAAAAATTTTAAGGCAAACACTGTCTTTGTCTATTTGCTTTGAGAAGTAATTTGTCAGAGTGGCTGCTCTGTCCCAACAAGGTAAGTGTCCTGGATTATTCTTCTTTGCTGTTCCCTTTTTTTTTTTTTTTTTTAATGGGGCGATGTTTCCAGAAACTGCTTTTGCAGAGGATAAATATTCTCCTTGGTGAGTGCATTCCTTCAGAATGAATGTGATTCTCTTCTTCAGGAGCCTCTCGATTAGGGATAAAGTAACAGAATTAAAGAGAAAGTCAGAAGGCAAAGGAGTATTGTAAGGAGACGAAGTTAGGTTGTAGGGAGAACCCATCTGAAAGAAAGGTGTCGGTGGGAATAACAGAATCATGAGACTTTCTCTAATTCTCTTCTCACCTCTGGTTTCCTCTGACGGATGAGCTGGTAGTGCCGGGCATTGGGAAACATCAAATTTTCCACAGTTTGGTAATAGGAAATATTGTGACAAAATAAGTGGGTGCTGATAAGAAGTATCATCAGATGAGATTCCAAATTTAAATAAATCATCATCATAACCATCGCATGATTTGCAAATCACCCAAGTCTCTCCACGTCTCAAGAACAATTCCTACATTTTCTGGTCTGGCAGGAATGGGATGGGGTTTCCATGTCATTCAAAGTGCAATTCAGGGGGCGCCTGGGTGGCTCAGTTGGTTGAGCGACTGCCTTGGGCTCGGGTCGGGGTCCCGGAGTCCTGGGATCGAGTCCCGCATCGGGCTCCCTGCTCCTTGGAGAGTCTGCTTCTCCCTCTGACTTTCTCCCCTCTCATGCTTTCTCTCGCTGTCTCTCTCTCAAATAAATAAAATCTTCAAAGTGCAATTCAGTAGTTCAGGGCTCATCTCTATCACGGGACTCGTCATAAGCAAGCTTTGGGCCACAGAGGACCTGCATTGCTAGGACCTTTCTAGTGCACGAAGAGCTTACACACACCTTATGTCCCCACTCCCCACCCCCAGCCCTCCGGGCCTGCAGTATCTCTCCTACCTTTCAGTTCACACCTCTTTTGGTACCAAATACTTGGTATTCGGGCATTAAAAACTATTCTCTCGGGCTGGAAGGGAAAACCACTAGAAACCTCTGTTTTACACATGTGCGAACAACCGCACAGGGAAAAAAATAATTTTGTTTACATATATACACTGGTTAGAGGCAGAGGGAGCACTGGAACCCACATCTTCCAGTTTCCAATTCACTCACAACCTCCCTCAGTGGTTTTTTAAATGGTTGCCCTCACTCGGAAATTCATAATCTGCAAGTGTTGTGTAATTTTAAGAGGCATAAGTTCCCAGTTTGTTTTTGCTGCCTGTACCATCTCTTCAGTTGGTGTGTAAAGGACAAGGTGTTTTCACCCCAGAAGAACACAGCCCCTTCTGGGTCTCTAACTAAGCCTCCGGGCAGAGCTACGCAGCCCAACAGCCTACCCAGAGCGCGCTGCTGCTGCAGGGACGTCCCACGTGATACCGCGGGTGTCCACCTCTCTCCATATGGTGGCATCTCCTTGTGGACAGTCTTTTTTTTATTATTATTACTATTATTTAGCTACTGGGTCTTCATCTGTGGGTCCCCCACACTTGGCTCAGTAACTGCACTTAGAGGTGCCCAGGGCGCACCTGCTGAATGAATTACTTTGTTTCCAGTCTGTCTACAGTGGCCGGTTTTGCACTTGACCAGTCCCGTGAGCCACCATCTTCGGTGTATTGCAAAGAAAGCACAGCTGAGAGCCACTAACTCTAGGATTCTGTCTAGAGGCCTGAAAATTCCAGTGTTGTTATTGGTGGAGGCCACTTATTTCTGATTAAAAACTGTCTAGAAATCAGACTCAACCCAGGTATGTATGCCTACTGGTTAGAGGCAAACTTGCTGGTTAATTTTGTCTTTGGGAGCTGTCTTTTCTAGGGGAAAGAGGAAAAAAGGGAGACGATTAGGTAGGAATGAACACTGATATTTGGTGCAAGGCATTTTTGTATAAGTAATTTACAAATAAGCGATTTAAATAAGTTTAAATAAGTAATGTAAATTAAATAATTAACTAAATAATTTGACAAATAAATAAGTAAATAAGTAATTTAGTTAAATAAGTAATTTAAAACTCGAACACTTCTTAACACAGATGATTTGTTGGAATTAACTGAGTGGCTAGTCCATCTGTCAATATGAAAGCTGTGTTGATGTTTGCAGAAGTCCGAATTAGAATACCAAGAAAAACTGGTTATAAATCCCTGTGACACGTACTACCCGCAGTCTCTACTTCCCAGAAGACCTCACCTAGAATGTCTCACGGAACTCTCCTTGGGGACTTTGTTCTATATTATGGTCCATCTGTCTTGCCTCTGTGCAAGATTAATACCCGCCCTTAATTCGTGGAATATCTTTGATATATGGCAGGAGATGACCCTTGACTAGCTATTCTTCAGGACTCTAGATGTTTTGAATAAAAACTAACATTTTTGCTAGCCGCAGGTCCTAGGGTCTGGAACAACAAGGTGATAGCAAAGGCCCTTTTACTACGGAGGGCATCTGACATCCAGAGGAGCACCTGGCTGTCTCAGTGGAACAGGCAACTCTTAATCTCGGGGTCATGAGTTCAAGCCCCATGTTGAACATGGAGCCTACTTAAATAAAAATAAAATAATTATAATAGTAAAATAAAAAATGTTTAAAAATTAAACAAAAAGTCTCAACGGGATCAAGGTCCTGACCATAGTAGTTAATACCAAGAACTGAATTTAAGTGAGCACTTACTGTGTAGGAGACACACTTCCACAGTCCTTCCAACATACCAATCATTTAACTTCATAACAAATAATAACAAATATTTAAGATATTATTTCCATTCCATTTCATACTAAACAGAAAACTGGGGCCCAGAGAAGATTAATAGCTAGCCCAAGCTCACACTATTCATAAGTGACACTAAGATTTAAGCCAAACACTCTGATTTCCAGAGTCTGATTTCATTTTTAACCAAGATGCGAATCTGCCTCAGCTCAGAGAGGGTGTGTAGACCGCTCCAAGAGTCGAGTTCTATGACAGGAGGTTCCTTCCAGTCTTGTCGCTCAGCCCGGCCTTCCTCCAACAGAGTACCATGGCCAAGCGAGTGGCAGTGATTGGAGCTGGTGTGAGTGGCCTGTCCTCCATCAAGTGCTGCTTGGATGAGGACCTGGAGCCCACCTGCTTTGAGAGAACTAACGACATCGGGGGACTATGGAAGTTTACTGTGCGTACTTGTACCCTCCCACGTCCATCAGTCGTAAACTGGCAGTCGGCTTTGTCCCTGCTCTGGCATGGTGGCCTAAGCCTACCTTGGTGATCACTTAAGAAAGCAGCTCACTACAACACCACAGCTCGTGTGCAGCTGACTCCAGACCGCCTCCTGCAGTCCGACAGGTGATGAACCTGCGGACTCTGCAGGGCAAGGTCATGGCCAGTTGGAAGGAGGAGGAAGGAAGCGTTCCATCTGATACACCAAACATAGTGTTGGAAGTTACAGTGATTTCTAGGCCACGGACGCTCTGAGACAAAGTAACAGCGTCGCCTAGGTTAGGCAGAGTGGCACTGGTGAATGTAGAGCAGACGATGCTCTTGGGAGGCTGGAAGCCGGCCTCAGGGATTGAGCCTCAGCCCACAGGGCTATTCAGGTCTTTGGGAAGAGAACTGGCAGGAGGGAGGCAAGAATCCAGACCCTGGAAGGTCGGGGTGGGAGGTCTGGGAGCTTTCACCTTATCACAATATAAAGAGCCAAGGCACTGAGTAGTCCTTCTAGGGAGTGGAATGTGCACCCTGGGGGGTTACACCTGGGGCTAGTCCAGCTGTTAGGTGACTCAAGCAACAGAAGTAGGGGCTGGAAGTGCCTCAGCAGGGACCTAGGCATCCGTCCCGTTGGTGGGACATAAAGTGTCAGGAAACAGAAGGTCTGAGAACTGGATGCTCCAGGGGGTAAGAGAAAAGCGATGTTCAGTGGGAGCTCGTTGTGGAGGAGAGTACTTCGAACTCTGTGAGTGAGGGAAGTCTTCATGGAGAAGGTGGCCTTTGCCAGTCTTTGACAGACCCTGAAGGAAATGGAATAAGCAAATGTATGTAAGCAGGTGTCGTCACAACCCTGGGATTACAGTGTGCTGGGGGGAAGGTTTTTCTGATGGACTGTGACCCTGACTGAGCCACCAAATGTCGGTGTGGAAAGAAAACACTGGGTCTGGTTTGGGTACCTTCTGCTACTTGACCCCACTGTTGGTTTGGATTTCTTCCCCAACTCTAAAATAATAGAGAAAAATTTTAGAAAATAATATTGAGTTAAAAAGAAAGAAAGAAAGAAGATAAGAGTGCCTCGATGGCTCAGTCAGTTAAGCATTTGACTCCCGATTCGGCTCCGGTCATGATCCCAGGGTCCTGGGATTGAGCCCGTATTGGGCTCCACCCCCAGCACAAAATCTCCTTCAGATTCTCTCTCCCTCTCCCTCTGCCCCACCCCCCCTAAACTAAATAAAGAAATGTAAAAACAAGAAAAAGAAAATAAACCTAGACAATAAATGCAAAAACCAATGAGGCGTTCTGTGAGCAAAGGTAAGTGGACAAGGTCCTCGTGAGTGCAGAGATTGAGGATGGCAAAAAAAGAAGACAAAAATAAGCCAAGCAGACTGTAGGCCCCGTGTTCATGGAATCACTGAATGGCAGTGTTAGTCTTGGAGGCCTACTAAATTTTGTTAACTTCTTTGTAGTGTGAGAAAGATATTGTGTTTAATAATTCCAGTCCCACCAATGATTTCTGACAACTATAGCATGGAGTTCTGATGCTGAGTTTTCCTGAAACTCGTTGGAATTACAAGTGGAATCTCTTTTCTTCCTGCCTCCCCCACCCCATCTAGCTAACTATGTTTCACCACAGGAAACTTCTAAAGATGAGATGACCAGGGTCTACAGGTCATTAGTGACAAATGTCTGCAAAGAAATGTCATGTTATAGCGACTTCCCCTTTCAAGAAGATTATCCCAATTTCATGAACCAAGGAAAATTTTGGGATTATCTCCAAGAATTTGCTGAGCACTTTGACCTTCTGAAATACATTCGGTTTAGGGTAAGACAACTTGGGTTACGGAAAGGTTAATAATGAGGGCTGCCCATTCAGCAAGCTAATGGAAAGGGCATCCTAAGTAAACTTATTCCTGATTTTTATCTCTGTATGAATAAGGCAGATGATAATGACTCCTTGCTTCTCCTATTTCTCATTTTTGCTCAAATAAATCACTAAGATACACACTTCCCTGATTCCTCTTCTGAATCCAAATTCTTATTCAGGATGAAATTTAGAGATTTTTTCCTTTGAGAGGAAAGAAGAAACAAATTTAGTTCATGAAACGTGCTTGGAAGAAATGACTAGGAATCTGAACCGCAGAAACTATAATGAGCCAAAACTGTTCCCACATTTTCCAGATGCATTCAGTATTTAACTCATCTCCTTCCCGCTGGAAATAAGAACTAAATGTTTCCTCCTTCCAGGGAAAAAATGCAAATGTTTTGGGGCCCACCATGTAGGCCTGCTTTTGAGACTTTGTACAAGTTACTTAATTTCTTTATTGGGGAGATAAACTAATATTGACAAGTCTCTTACCCTGAGATGCACTTGGCCCATGAACATGGTTACCATACCAGCCATTACATGAGGTCCCAAGGTGACTGACAGAAAGTGAGTGGGGGCACCTGGGTGGCTCAGCGGGTTAAAGCGTCTCCCTTTGGCTCAGGTCATGATCCCAGGGTCTTGGGATGGAGTCCCGCATCCGATTCTCTGCTCGGCGGGGAGCCTGCTTCCCCGTCCCTCTCTGCCTGCCTCTCTGCCTACTTGTGATCTCTCTCTGTCTGTCAAATAAATAAATGCTTAAAAAAATAAATAAATAAAAATATTTTTTTAAAAAAAGAAAGAAAGTGAGTGTTGTCTGCTACTTTCAGACCACAGTGTGCAGTGTAACAAAGCGTCCAGACTTCTCTGAAACTGGCCAGTGGGATGTTGTCACAGAGACAGAGGGGAAGCAGGAACGAGCTGTCTTTGATGCTGTCATGGTTTGCACTGGACTTTACCTGAATCCCCGTTTGCCCTTGGAGTCCTTTCCTGGTGAGTCATTTCTACCTGAGACCATGTCTACTCTTCTGGGCTCTCCTAGAAAAAGTCATTTATTTATAACTGAAAATAATTCCTAATGACTAGAGACAACTCTATGTTCACCCACAGAAATGCAATGTACAAAGTAAGTTTGAGAGGTGTAAAGAACTATGGAAGTGTCTTCTTATTTACTTGTTAATATAAATGCTGCTATTACTGAAGCTTTAACATGCCTGTCTGATCACATAAGGCTTGTGGGTCATATAAAAAAAAAAAATACAAGCTTTCGAATTTTGTCATTGAATTGCAGGTCATTTGAATCAGGAGTGATCTGTAATTCAATAACTTAAAGGAAGTGAGAGTATAAAAAACCTGACAGATTTGTTTTTAAAGACCAGAGCAGCAAGTATACATCCCAGGAAATATTTTCACCCTTCAGAATGGTCCCCACAATAATAACCCATACATCTCTTATGCCAAAGCTATCACCACAATGGAGTTTTAGAAATTCCTTTTAGAAATGCTTTTGACTCTAACAGCTCATTTTTTTTTTAAATGTACAATTGACCTTTGAGCATCTCGGGGGTTAGGGACGCTGACCCCCTACATAGTCAAAAATCCCCAACTAACTTATGACTCGCCCAAAAAATCTTAACTACTAATGGCCTGCTGTTGGCTAGAAGCCTTATCAATAGTACGAACAGTGAGTTTACACATATTCTGTATGTGTATTATATACCATATTCTTACAATAAAGTAAGCTAGAGAAAAGAAAGAGAAAAGACATTTGCAGTGCTGTGTGGTATTTATTGAGAAAAATCCATGTAAGTGGATCCGCACAGTTCAAAGCCATGGTTGCCGCGACTGGCAGATGGCGGTGTGCGAGGCCCAGTGCGGATGACAGAACTGCAGCGCCACTGCTCTTCTGCCACTTACAAGTGGCTTTAAAGACAATGGAGGCAGTGAAGTTCGGAAACTTCATTAAGGAATTGAAAGAACATTTAAGGACGAGGGTGAAGAAGAAAGCTTGCAAATCTGAGCCAATAAAAAAAAAAAAAAAACGAAATGTAAATCTTACAAATGTAATCTCAAATGAACAAAATATCCTACTTTAAATCTTTTTTTTTTTTTTTTTTTTTAAATTTTATTTATTTACTTGACAGAGAGAGATCAGAAGTAAGCAGAGAGGCAGGCAGGGGTGGGGTGGGGGAAAGCAGGCTCCCCGCCGAGCAGAGAACCCAACGCAGGGCCCGATCCCAGGACCCTGAGATCATGACCCGAGCCAAAGGCAGAGGCCCAACCCACTGAGCCACCCAGGCGCCCTACTTTAAACAAATGTTTTAGGGATCGAGAGAGAAACCTCAATGCATAATTTTGCAGAGAAGCAATGATGTGAATAGTGGTTGGGCTTCAGATTTGCAAGGAGCCGGGAGCCTAAATGAACGACGACACGGCACTGAAGAAATATAGAACCAGCTCTCGGAGCGAAGTTTCTGGGGGGAGATGTGTTACGGGTGCCAGAGCACTGATGTTTTTGGAAGGGAGTGTCTTACCAGTTTGGCTTGGCTTACCCTTAGTTCCACTTAGACGCTGACTAAAAGTTGCTATTGCAAAAGATCAGCCAAGAACTGAGAGGTGGGGAATCCTTGTGGCAGTTTAAAGCATGTCATCCGGAAGAGCTGGGCCGAGGGAAGAATCGGGGCAAACATAAAACAGAATCACACGGTAGTCTGAGATCATTTCGAGAGCAAACATTTCTATGTATGTTAATGACCTCTGGGGAAGAAATGATTGCATCAGATGTATCGGTGTGCCCTTCTCTTTTGCCCAAAACCCAGATTATGGAAAAGGAATTCACGCATACCGATTTCAGAGACTTCCTGAGAAGGTCTATGTTTATGACCGGACTCTAGAAGGATTTGTGACAGGAGGACACCAGGACAGATACCCCAACTTTCTTTGTGTTCCCAGAATGCGGAATGTTGCTGAGGGACACAGTGGAAGGTTTCCAAGGAGTCCTGATCTGCTGCAGTTCCCTCCGGGCAATGGCCCTTGAGTCGTGACCTTTAGCTTGCTACTTAGGAACAAAGTTCTGAAGTCAGCAGCCCAGACCACATTCCAGCACTAGTTGCATAACCTTGGGTAAACTTTGCCCAGTGACTCCATATCATAGGGCGGTCCTGAGAATTCAGTGAAACCGTCCATGTAAAATACTCAGCAGAGGACAGACCACTTAGTGAGCTCTCCACCAAAAGTAGCTCCTGCCACGTGACTCGTGACCTCCTGGGAACTAGTACAAACCTTCTGAGAACCGTTCAGAAGAAGCTGCTTCCAAAGAGACGTGTGATTCCCCCAGACTAAGAACTACTCAGCCCTCTGTTTCAACTCCTGTCTCAGCACCCATCCCACCTCAGAGTTCGAGGTCCTCCTACGTCCCAGGTGGGAGCCCCAGGGTGGGTAACACAGACCCGAACTGCACATTCCTCTCCCCATGCAGAAGTTGTGTAAGACTGACTCTCCAACCGCGTATCGGTTGTGATCGTTAGTTATAGATGAGGGATGTGAATGCCTAATTGTGTGTGATCAATTACTCATAAATGTCTTTAGCTTTGTGAGCACTGTAAATCGAATTCAATGGCCTGGTCGTCCTTCCCCTAAGACAGTTGCTGTGATTTCCCAAACCATAACATTAGGGCAGTAAGTATGAGATGAAAAAAGAGACATTTAGTGACAAGGAAAACTAAGTCCCGTGCCCCTCAGCAGACCCTGAGGGTGTCACTAAATAAGAGGATGATGCGATAATTGAAGGTTATAAGGATGACCTTGAATTATCAGTGTGTTCTACTTTTAGGATGTAAAATAGAAAATTACCTTCAGAAAGACTTCTGTTAAAAAAAAAAGGGTTTTGATGTTTCTGTATTAAATTACCCAGTTGTCTGAAAACTTCTCTCCCCTAAATGTTGCATTTCCTTGGCATCAAATGATGCATATATTATCTGGCATTAGGTGTCCCCAAGTGAGGGGACAGCAGTCCACAAGTGCTCAGTAGTCCCCAGTTCTCCACTCCCTGGCGCCCTCCCCCCCATATACAGGCATGAGATAGAGAAAGCAAAATATGATTAAAATGAAAGCTGAACCTTGAAGTCATTTTCCATGACAATAGTGTATGTTTAATATGAGCTTATTGAATGAAATCAGTTTCCCAACAGCCTTATGAAAACTGCCTGAAAGAACAGAACTAGTGTGATGATAGCTGTGGATTATGACCACGGCTCAGGGTTTCCTAACCACTGCCAAGACCTGAGATGCTTATTTTAAAAGCAAGTTCGTGTGGCATTTACAGAATAAGAACCTCCAAAAGTGGGCCCCTGGAATCCCTGTGTTTAACAAACTCCCCCCAGCAATGTGATTCTCATGGAAACTAAAGCCTTAGAGTCATTTCCGTTGTCCAAGTAGAGGCAGCCTTGCCCCCTGGTTACCATGGGCAACCTAGGTTCAAGCTGTGCCTCCGACTTCTTTGGCAAACCGTGTGTCCTAAGTCCCTATTTCTCCCCCTGTAAAATGAAATACTAAGCAGTTTCCTCCTAGGGTTGCTTGAGGATGAAATCAGCTGCTAGCCGTGACGTGCCCAGCACAGGACCTCGAACAGAGGGCTCAGTGGGACTTGGCTCAGGGTGTTGGTATGAAAGAATTCTGCCCGCTCTTTTGCATAAAAAGAAATGGGGGGGGGGGCGGATTACTGGTACCAAATTAAATATAATTATTTGCTATTTCCAGGGCAAACTCAATCCCTTAAGTCATTCAAGGGAGAAAAACAGCTTGAAAGGTAGCACAAATGGGAGTCACAAAACCAGAATTTAAATCCTGTCTCTGGCACTTATTAATTATATGGCCTTAAGCAAATAACTTAGCCTTTCTAAGCTGAGTGGATTTACCTATAAAGGCGAGGATGAGTAACTCCCACCTCCGGGAGGATTATTACAAATCTGACTTGAGAGAATAACTCTGGAGGTCCCTGGCTGACCACAGTTCATGAAGATTTTTTTTGTAAAGGGTATAACTTCCTGCTAAACCGTAGCGTGAATTCATCCTTTGAGTAACAGCGATGCAATTTTCCGTGCACAAAGCGATGACAGAGTGATACGGAAGAGAGGCAGGGGAAGGTACTGGGGCATAACGTGGACGTTAAAAGTCCAGGATCGGGGCGCCTGGGTGGCTCAGTGGGTTAAAGCCTCTGCTTTCGGCTCAGGTTATGATCCCAGGGTCCTGGGATCGAGCCCCGCATCGGACTCTCTGTTCAGCAGGGAGCCTGCTTCCCTTTCTCTCTCTCTGCCTGCCTCTCTGCCTGCCTGTGATCTCTGTCTGTCAAATAAATAAAATCTTAAAAAAAAAGTCCAGGATCTTGCATCAGAATACTTGCATTTAAATTCCCAGCTCTCGGGCACCTGGCTGGCTCAGTCAGTGCAGTGTGCGACCCTTGATCTCAAGGGTGTGAGTTCAAGTCCCACATTGCATGTGGAGCCTACTTAAAAATTAATAAATAGGGTGCCTGGATGGCTCGGTTGTTAAGCAGCATCTGCCTTTGGCTCAGGTCATGATCTCAGGGCCCTGGGATAGAGCCTCACGTTGGACTCCCTGTCAACAGGGGGCCTGTTTCTCCCTCTGCTCCTCACCCTGCTCTCATGCTCTCTCTCTCTCTCAAATAAATAAAATCTTAAAAAAAAAAAACTGTGGGTGAATAGTCAAAAAAAAAGACCCCCACTTTGCATATATGTATGGTGAAATGCGCAGTTCTGTTTTGTAAGGAAAAAAAGACTTTCCTTCTACCCTCCTCAGCTTGATAGGCAGATTAACAGGGAGAAAGGTATACAGATTAATTTTTAATACTAATCCGGAGGCATCATAGAAAATAATGAATACCCAAAGAAACTATGAGATTTGAGTTTACGTACCATCTTAATAGGGAAAGGGGAGGGGCTGTAGGAAATCCAGGGGACAGGAAAAGTTTCTAGAAAGACGAATAACAGGCTCTTAGAAGAGTTGATGGGAGATACGATCATTTGCGACAAAGTTCATCTGTACAGATTTCTGCTGTCCGCTCCTGTGATACAAGAGCCAATCCTCCCTGGTTGCTGAAACGCCAGGGAAGAGTTTTACGACCACAAGAGTCCTTTTGGAGGATCTGCCTTTAGGCAGATGAGGCGGGTCCAGAAAAGGCCTCTCCCTGCCTTTGCTGTTTTTCAAGTCCCTTCACCTAAATAATCAGTCTATCAAAGCAGCCCATTTGGGGTGGCATGTCCTGTGCCCCTTCAGTGGTAAAGTATTTCAAACATGATAGCAATGCGAAAAAATAACATCGAGCAATCATACAGTTTCCTCAAGGACACGACGAGACACTGGAAGACAAAGCCCTAGCCAGAATGTGAACAGTTGGGGAGTAAATGCAGTCATTTCTGCCAATTTTTACTTAGTCCAAAGTGCAAGAGAGCGACAATGGTTTGGGTAATGATTTCAAATGCTGTCGAAGCCCCTGTGACATCTATCTAAGGTTTACTCTTTTTAAGATGGCTTTTCTGGTGGGGCATCTGGGTGGCTCAGTTGGTTAATCATCTGCTTTCAGTTCAGGTCGTGATCTTGGGAGTCCTGGGATAGAGTCCCTCATCAGGCTCTCCACCGTGCAGGGAGCTTGCTTCTCCCTCTGGCTTGTGCTCTCTTTCTGACAAATTAAAAAAAAAAAATTCTTTAATAAAATATTCGTGGGGCACCTGAGTGGCTCAGTTGTTAAGCATCTGCCTTTGGCTCAGGTCATGATCTCAGGGTCCTGGGATCGAGCCCCGCATCGGGCTCCCTGTTCAGCCGGGAGCCTGCTTCCCCCTCTCCTACTCCCCCTGCTTGTGTTCCCTCTCTCACTGTGTCTCTCTGTGTCAAATGAATAAAATCTTTAAAAAATAAACGAATTAATTTAATTAAATCTTCAAAAGAGTCTCAAAAAAAAAAAAAAAAAGCCTTTTCTGCTTTTCATTAATCACCACCGATCTTTCACAAGTAGTTTTAAGACTAATGTTGAACTCGGGAGGAAGAACTTGCTACCAGGACAGCTGGCCCTGCTTGCAGACAGGTGCAGCCACAGCCTGTCAAGCTTGGGTCAAACACCAGGCCCCGAGCTTCATAGACTCCAAGGGTCAAGGTCTCACAGCAGTATCCTTGCAGCCCCTCCAACCTGCCTCCATGTCCCGGGGACAGAAAACGTCACAGCACTTTACGTCCTTTCCTGAAATTCTCCAATTTCCAACTCATGGCTACTTCGTCTCCAATCCACAAAAGTGAGTGAGGGGCTAGGCATCCCGAAACGGATCTGCATACACATTCTTTGCAAAATCTGCACAGTGGGCTTAACACGTCCCTTGGAATATGGCCAGGATTGTATTCAGTTTCCAGCTTTGGGGGCCTTAAGAGGCAAAGAATCCAATTAAAATATTGTGTTACACATATTACCGATGCAATAAATGTTATTAAGTACATGAATCAATCAATCATTGTATGATAGGAGAATGATATATTCTGGGAGACTTTCATTTTTTTATTTTTAGATTTATTTCTACTTATTTTATTTCTTTAAGAATTTATTTATTTATCTGTCAGAGAGAGAGGGAGAGTATAAGCAAGGGGAGCAGCAGGCAGAGGGAGAAGCAGGTTCCTGGTTGAGCAAGGAGCCCAACACAGGACTTGATCCGAGGACCCTGCAATCGTGACCTGAGCCAAAGTCAATCATTTAAATGACTGAGCCACTCAAGCTTCCCTATTTCTATTTATTTTAGAGTGAGAGTGGGGAGAGGGGCAGAGGGGTAGAGAGAGAGAGAGAGTCTTAGCCTCCCTACCAAGCGTGGAGCCAGATGTGGGGCTCGATCTCACAACCCTAAGAAAACGACCCGCGCTGAAACCAAGAGTCAGACGCTGAACCAACTGCACCCCCCAGAAACCCCTAGTTTCATCTTTTTATTTTAAAATTTTAGAAGTACTTGAAAGCTTCCCTTTCAGGTTCCTTGTCAGACCTTCGTCTCACCCGCCTGTGGGTCCGACCGTCACTGACCCCATCCCTCTTGTTTCCTCTGCCACCTCGCAATTCCCATGGCTGCAGCTGCCGCTGCAAACACCTCTACCTCCTCTGTTAGTCCCAGTCTTCATTTACACAAATCCATGCTTTATGTCTTTTTTCTAGATGCCAAGCAGATCGTTACCAAAAGTGAATCAAGAGAAGAAATATTCTGAGAGCCCTTCTCATGTTCATAAATTCCATAATCATGGTCCTGCTATTAACAGAGTGTTAGGAACTGGAAAGATCAGTAGTACCCCAAATATAAATAATATAAGAATGGAGTATAAATAAGCATAGGGTATAACAAAGCATTAAGCATATAATAAAGAATAAAGTAAAATAAGCATTAAGTATAAGTAGCAAGCCTAACCCACAAAAAGAATTACTTTATGTATAAGAGAACTTGCCACAAAATTTCTTCTGTGGAAAACTGTAAATAAATTAAAATTCAATTTGTAAATATGCTATATACACAAGCCATATTTTTTTTTTAAGATTTATTTATTTGACAGAGAGAAATCACAAGAGAGGCAGGCAGAGAGAGAGGAAGGGAAGCAGGCTCTCCGCTGAGCAGAGAGCCCGATGTGGGACTCGATCCCAGGACCCCGAGATCATGACCTGCGCTGAAGGCAGCGGCTTAACCCACTGAGCCACCCAGGCGCCCCCACAAGCCATATTCTTATAGACTATATCTGTTGGGTAAAATATAGTCTACTTCTTGCTTACGATGTTCAGGATCATGCATGGGAGGTTTGTTTGCAGTGAGCTCAAGTTCCCCCAAGTCACTGCTTTCAAAGGGAGCACTCGCATGGCATACAAATTGTCCCACAGGTTGTACTCGGTCCATACCTGGGCTCCCAGAACCCAGCGGAGAGGGAGATGGTGTGCTGCTTCTACTTCCTTCAATTAGCAGCAGGAGCAAAAGGCTGACATATTTCTGGAACTTTCCTTTTCCTCCAGACCCTATGCCTGCATCCTAGGGAATTACGACTTTAGATTCTTCTGATTTTCTGATCCCTCCTTCCCCTCAGGTATTCATAAATTTAAAGGCCAGATCCTGCACAGTCAGGAGTATAAGAGCCCAGAAGGCATTCAAGGCAAGCGCGTGTTAGTGATCGGTCTTGGGAACACTGCTGGAGACGTGGCCGTGGAGCTGAGTCGGACAGCAGCGCAGGTACCCCCTGTGAACCCACACCCTCACCCCATCGTCCTTTCTGGTGTCTGGAGAGGGGCAGACATGATGACAAAACACACTGGCCAGTTGCTAAATCATGTGGACACAGCATGAGTGAAAAATCCACCAGTTACAGGAGTGAACCATCTCCAAGAGGGGCTAGGAAACTGCATGGATGTCAGACCACAAGGGACTTTCCAGAGGTAACGGTTTCAGAAACAAGACCAAATGGGCCGTTTGTTCCACTCAGGCCAATTATCTTTCTTTTACACTCTCCCTCTGCAATTCTAGCAAAACTCCCCCTAAAGTTAGAAAAGGGAAGGTTTTTTTCTGACCACATTTGTTTGAAAAGAAAAGCAACCTTTACTCTGCCCACAAAGTATATTTAATGATTTTAGAAAGTCCAAGCACAGATTCACAAGTTAGAAATCTGTTCCACTTTAACATAAATTATAGGACAGTGATTTGATTTGGAAAGAAGAGATTTTGATTTAACTCAAAATAGCTCTCTCAAAACATCACTTTAAATTCGATATTACTTGGATGGGGAAAAAACTGCCTGATGAATAGTGCACACCTACAATGGCAACAACAGGAAGTCATTTATAGATCTGTGTACAAATTTACCAGGTAGGAACAGATGTTAGGAATGAAATCTTGCCATTGGCAGCAACATGTATGGAGCTAGAGAGTATAAGGCTAAGCAAAATGAGCCAGTCAGGAAAAGCCAAATGCCATATGATTTCACCCACATGTGGAATTTAAGAAGCAAACAAACAGTGGGGAAAAAAAATAAGAGTGGGAAAGAGAGACAAATCAAGAAACAGACTCCTAACTATAAAGAACCAACTGGTGGTTCCCAGAGGGAAGTGGATGGGGGGATGGGGGAAACAGGTAATGGGGATGAAGGAGTGCACCTGTTGTGATGAGCGCTGGGTGCTGTGTGGAAATGCTGCATCACTATATTGTACACCCGAAACTAACAGAACACTGTATGCTAACTAACTGGAATTAAAATTAAAAACTTAAAAAAAAAAAAAAGGTCTGATGTTATAAGAACATTGAAGCACACCAAGGAAAAATACTACAAGACGATGTCCCTATAATTTATCCCGCCTTACTTTTTAGGTACTTCTCAGTACCAGGACTGGTGCCTGGGTTCTCCACCGCTATTCAGATGGAGGCTACCCATTTAATATGGTGATTACAAGAAGATGCCTTAATTTTATGACACAAGTTCTGCCCTCACCTGTACTGAACTGGATTCAAGAGAGGCAACTGAATAAAAGATTTAACCATGAGAATTATGGATTAAGTATTACAAAGGGGTACTTAAATTTTTTTATTTAATGGGCTCTCAACTTATAAAGAAAATTAATGGCAATGGATGATTTGTCTTTTTTTTTTTTTTTTTTTTTTGAGAGAGAGTGAGAAAGTGTGTGTGGACATGTGTGAGCAGGGGAAGGAGAAAGGGGCAGAAGGAGAGGGAGAGAGAGACTCCCCAGCAGGCTCAACACCCAGCACAGAGCCCCCTTTGGATTGACCATATGACCCTGAGACCATGATGTGAACCCAAATCAAGAATCAGTCACTTAACTGACTGAGCCACCCAGATGCCCCAAAATGTCTATTTTACAAAGACATTATGTCTGCTGTGATTAGACAGAATGATGCTCATAATGAAAATATGTGTCAACATAAATGGATTCAGATTTTTTTTTATCCAAAAAGTTTCTTGGTAACTTCCTCTTTGCCTGTTGTCAATCCTTTGAGGTCTGGGTGAGGTGAGACCCAAAACTGATTATTAAATGGACTGTTGCCTACTCAATCCTGATGCTTCAAGGAAAGCATTGCTCCAGAAATATCAAGAGAATTTTAAACCACAAGCAGGAAAGAATAGGTTTAAACATTGTCGACATGCCTTCTACTGGAAGTAGAAGGACAAAAGGTGTTATTGCAACAGAAAGTTGGGAGAGATAACTTTGAACTAGACATTGGTCAATTCACTCCCTATGCTTTACAGACAGTATTCCTTGAATTGACCAAATGAAGAGTTCACTCCGGTATCTCATAGACGTAAGTACAATGAATAATTTTCTCTTCTGTGTCAAAGGAAAAAACCAAAATACATTGTGAATGATGAACTGCCAACCTGTATCCTTTGTGGAACAGTCACCATGAAAACCAGCGTGAAGGAGTTTACAGAAACCTCTGCTCTCTTTGAAGACGGAACGGTGGAAGAAAACATCGATATTGTGATCTTCGCGACAGGATACACATTTTCTTTTCCCTTTCTCGAAGAACCTCTTAAAAGCCTCAGTACAAAGAAGATATTCCTATATAAGTGGGTCTTTCCTTCAAACCTAGAGAGAGCAACGCTAGCTCTCATTGGCTTCATCAGCCTTAAAGGATCCATCTTAGCAGGCACGGAGCTCCAAGCACGCTGGGCCACGAGAGTATTCAAAGGTACTTGACTCTTTTTAAAGCCCTATGTGACCGTCTGAGTCTTCAAATGAGTGCCTTGTGATTTAGCCCAAGTGGCACAGATGTAAGCTAAAGTAATATAAAATATCGAGAGTTTAACGGATACTTAACTTCATCTGTGGGTGATATTACCACGTGGGTGTGCTCGTATCGCTAACATGACAGAACAGAAAAAAGGTTTTTGATTCTCCGGATGGAGTAAATTTGGACAACGACATAGAATCCCATCTCTCAGATTCACTGAAATTACTGAAGCTTTGGGATCCCCCTATTCTGTTCTACTCTAGTCTAGTCTGGTTTATTTACTTCTAAATCTTACCATTTATTTCTAGAAGTAGAATTTTGTACCGCTTCCGAAGAAAGTTATTGGACTAATGCACACTGTGAATAAAGTTGAGTTCTGAGGAGAGGGTAACCTTTGAGAAATGCCTATAAATTTTTTTTTAGATATGGACACTAAATTGTCCACTTTCACTGTAAGAGCACAAATGATGGGGTCCGATTCCAACTCAAACTCATCGGCTTTGTGAGGACCTCTCTGAAGCTCAGAGCCTTCATCTGAACAACAGGAATAATAAAACCTGTTTCCCAAGGATGTTGTAGGAGACGGATGTCTGCCGAGCGCTTGCACCATGCTTGGCACACAGTGAAGGTTATTAATTGACAGCTGTCAGTTCTTCTCTGGCTGTTATTTTCATACCTCTCTAAAGCAGGGCAAGTTTTAGATGAGTAAGCATTTTAAAGAACTGCACTTGTATGATTTTTAAAATAAAAACAGGAATCGCTACTGAGCCAATCAGCTGTCCTTTAGCAGAAGTGTGTCCTTCATGAATAAAAACCAATAACTTACAAATAGCACATACTGCAGTCTTAAGGCCTGTCGACTTTGATCACACTGTACAAATGTAATAGACCTCCAATGCCACACGTTTCCATCAAATGATCACAAATTTTTGTTTAAGGCCAATTACAGTGCTTGGACAGCATTATCCCATTATAGTAAAACCACAGAAGACTCTTAAGTACCGGATGGTACTTTGGGCTTTTTTAGTGTTTGATAATGAGCACAAAAGCGCTTATCAGAATGATAGCACTGACGAAATGAAACTCGATTAGCTCACAGCCCCGGAGCAATCACAGACTTCTCCAGAGAGCCTCCGGGGGCAATCCGGGAACTGCCAAGGAAGGTCTTGCCCACTCCTCACAGGATAAAGTGACGCTGGCGACAAGCACCGCTCGGAGTGAAGGCAGAGCTAGCTCACGTACACAGGGACCCCACGCTCTGGGTCAGCCCTGGGCTCCCAGCCAGGAGAGCAGAGCCCACCCCCTGAGACCGCGTAGGTGGGAGGCTGAGACACCACTTCTCACCACTGGAGCAGTCAGAGCCTCCACGAGGCCCAGAGACAGGCAGGCAGGCTTAGAAAAACGAGGTCATTGCTAGTATTTCCGCTGAACCAGCGAATGGTTCTCACACACACACGCACGGACACAAACAGGCATATGCAAACCGCACAATACAGACAACATCATATATGAATATATGCAGTATGCGGGCAGAGAATGCAGGAGCCGATGCTGATGACTGGGGGCCTGAGCCGCTGAGGGTGGAGCCATGGGGTGTCCATCCTCGTCGTTCTGGCAGGAGAGGACCCTAGTAAGTGGGTCTGGAGGAGGACTTTGCCTCCGGAGATGACCTCTAATTGCAGGCTGAGCTTTGACTGTTACATGTCCTAAAGATAGAGCAGTGCGGGGGGCCAGAAATGGGGGGGGGAGGAGAGCTCGAAGTTAAAGGTACAGGTGACATTAATGTGTTTCCAATTGTTCTCACAGGACTCTGCCAGATACCTCCATCCCAGAAATTGATGGCCGAGGCTACTAAAAAGGAGCAGCTCATAGAAAGGTAGGACGTGACATGCAGCTGATTCCAGGAAAACCTACCAGGGTATTTCCTTACACACACACGGACACACACACACGCAACCCATTCCTAGAGAAGCACTACAGCAGGCTGGAGGTCAGGGCGCTAGAGTCAGAAGAACATGTTTTCAACCTTAACTCTTCTACCAGCCAGATCTGTGGCCTGAGATGTGTCCGTGCGGTCGCCCGCCGCGTCACCGCAGTAGAACTCAGAGCCCGGCCCCCAGCAGACGGCAATCGCGGGTGCCCCGGCCCCCGGAACTCCACCGTGTCTTGGTTCTCCTCCTACCTCTCGGGCTGCTCTTTCTCTGAATTTACTGGTGGGCCTCCTCCTTGCTCCTAAAAACTGGTGAAGCCCGACCTTAATCCTCAGACCTCTTCTCACTTCACTAACGCTCACTCCTAGGTGGCCTCGCCCCAGCCTGTGGCTTTAAATACCATCGTACAGAGTGGCTTCCGTCTCTCTCCCCAGAATTCCCACTCCTAATCCAAGTCCCTCCAGGTGTGTCCACTTGGCCACCACTGGGGCCTCTCAAACTGAGTATGTCTACAAGGGCACCCTCGCCCCCCTCACCGGCCCACCCATCCCGCACGTGGGCTGCTCTGAGACGTCTCCCCTTCTCTGTCACTGGCTGCTCATCCCAGTCAGTCCACCAAGAACCCTAGAGTCATCCTTCTCTCCTCTTTTTCTCTCGGACCCCATATCAGCAAATACCATCAGCACCTACCTTCAAACAAATCCAGAATCCAGACCCTTCCAGCTACCCCCACAGCCACCCCAGACCAAGCCACTGTCATATCTCACCAGGACACCTACTGTCACCCCTGCTCTGGTCTCCCCGCTTCCACTCTGTCCCACAGTCAGATCTTGATACCACAGCAGGAGTGAGCAACACCAACTGCTCTTCTGTTCGGAGCCCTCCGACTGCTTCCCATCTCACTCCCAGAAACTTCTGCAACTCTGCGGCCCTCCAGAGCTTCCCGCTGGCTCTGGGCCCCCACTGCCTTCCGTCCGACCACCTCACCCACACTGCTCCGGTCACCCCAGCCTCCTCGCTGGGCCGCAAACATGCCAGGCACAGCCACTCAGAACCTCTGCTCTTACTATTTCCTCTGCCCAGGATGTTCCCCCCACCAGGGAGCTACAGGCTCAGTCTGTCGAACCTCACCTCGTAAGAGAGGAGCCTTCTCTGACAACACTGTATAAACGTGGCAGCCCAGCCAGTCCCTTCAGTGCCTCGTCCCCCTCCCTGCCTTTATATTACTTGATAACCACCTGATTTATTACATATCTATTTGGCTGGGGGAGGTTAATTTTTTTTTTATTTTATTTATTTGAGGGAGAGAATGTGAGCAAGTGAGAGCGGAAGAGCACAAGGGGGCGGGGGGGGGGGGGAGCAGCGCAGGAGAGGGAGAAACAGACTCCCTGCTGAGCAGAGAGCCCGACGCGGGACTCGATCCCAGGACCCTGGGATCCTGACCTGAGCTGAAGGCAGATGCTTAACAGACTGAGTCACCCAGGAGTCCTGGCTGGGGGTTTTTATAATCTGTTCATTTCCTCACTGGAATGTCAGTTCTTTGATGACAAGGCCTGTGTTTTATCCACTGCTGGCCCCCTAGCACCTAGGATGATGCCTGTCACATGACGGACGCTTAATATTTATCGAACGAATACATGAGTGAATGAATGACACAGGGACGTCATGAAAGTTTACTAACAGCAGCATAGGTAGGAATAAGCTTTCATATACAACACTCGGGTCTGCATCCGGTTCAGTGCTGTGACACCACAGACGGCCGTCTCCACTCAAAATTAACATTAAAAAATAGGCAGCCATATTGATGCCTTCTGATCGTGTTCATTCATTCAACTGTTGTATTTGGACCGACCAGTTTTTACCTCATATCAAATCCAACAACCCAAACCATTATCTGGAGCCCCTCTCCAATGGCCTCCTTTTACCATGCCCTTTAACAAAATGAATTATCCTCACCAACACCCTTTGTAGATAAACTCCTCTCATTTTTTTCCCTTTGCAATGCAGAAAAACATTCCCAAACATGGTTCGACCCTGATAAGAAGAAACAAAATGGTGGGAGGAGGGATGACTTATAACTTGAAAATGGCAAATGGTCCATCTTTTTTCCTCTCAGGGGTGTGATGAAAGACACCAGTGAAGACAAACTTGAGTTCATTCAGTACCTGGATGACCTTGCCGCATGCATAGGCGCCAAGCCCAGTGTCCCTCTTCTGTTCCTCAAGGATCCCAGACTAGCTTGGGAAGTTTTCTTTGGACCATGCAGTCCTTACCAATACCGCCTCATGGGCCCTGGAAAATGGGATGGAGCCAGAAATGCCATATTGACCCAGTGGGACAGGACACTGAAACCCTTAAAAACTCGAATTCTTCCTGATTCCACCAAGCCTGCCTCCATGTCACATTATTTAAAAGTTTGGGGGGCACCTATCCTCCTTGCCTCTCTTGTACTGATCTGTAAACCTTCACCTTTTTTGAAATCAGTACGAGATAATCTACAGGATAGAATTTCCCCTTACCTAATACGTATTTGGTGAGGACGAATCTCATTAATCACCGGAGTTGTGCCCAGCCACACTAATTCTATCTCCAAATACTCTGTGCCTCCCTCCTCTCCTCTCCGTCTTAACTGCTATCATGCAAGCTCAGGTACGGTCATTTCTTATCTGAATTATTGTACTGTCTTTCTCTCTAGTCTCACTGCCTCTTGTCTTGCCTCCTTTTCCTCTCCATATTCTACTCTGCTACCTAAGCAACTGTGCTAAAATAAAAAGTGTCACTACCGCCATCAAGACCTCGGCAGGAGTGAGATAACACTCAAGGTGGGTAATCTGTGGACATTTTGACACGGAGATTATCACAAAGGTTTGGGCAGAGTGTAGGGAAATCATAGGGATGATAAAATACTCCCAACTAGTAACCGAGATATTTTTACCATTCCTAGGCCTAATGAGGCAAGAGGAGAAAACAATTATGAATGAGAAAGAGAGAGACTTCTTTGTGGAGAGGGCCACCTCTCAAGGGTTACAATCTTCAGCTGACAGATGAAGGCAGTTTGTGGTGACCCCAAAAGTACAGAGCTTGGGAATAAATTCTCTAACTTTATTTCCTTCCCTCCCTCTCATCCCCTGCCCACGCTCCCCTATGGCCTAACCCAACCAAAACTGAAAGGGCAAGGTTGCCAACTGTTGTAGATTGAATTGTCTCCCTCAAAAAGATATATTCAAGTCCTAACCCGTGGTACCTTACCTTATTCGGAAATAGGATCTTTGCAAATGTAATGAATTTAAGATGAGCTCATGCTGCAGCAGGGCGAACTAGATCCCATATGACTGGTGTCTTATAAAAGGAGAAGAAGACACACAGACAGAGCCATGGTAGAAAATGCCAGGTGAAGACAGGCAGAGGGTGGAGCGATGCACACCTGCAAGGCTCGCCCAGACAGCAGCTAGGGGAGCCGCACGAATGGATTCTCCCACAGAAACTCCAGAGAGAACCAACCCTGCCGACACCTGGATTCCAGACGTCTAGCCTCCGAAACTGTGAGCGAATAACCCACTTGGTTTGTGACACTTTCTCATGGCAATCCTAGGGAACTGACAGATGGACCGATGCCGTCCATGGCAGTCAGCCTCTGACAGTGCAGACAGACAGCAAAGACCATGGCAGGGCAGACAAAAAGGATCCGGTGCAGACACGTGGCTTTCCAGTTTAAAATCCTTGGAAGTGTCTCTTTCATCAGAGATAATGGTCCAAATTCCTTAGCCTGGAAAAGCAGACCCTTCGTGATCTGAGCCCATTTGCCTAATGGCCGGAATCCCAGCCCGCAGCGTCCCAGCCCCACTCCACCGCTACCGGCCAATACCACCAGCCTCTGACCCGCACCGCACCTCCTCCCTTCAGCGCGAGACATTGCCTCCGCTGGGAATCGAACTCCCGCTGTCTTTGGAGAGAGGGCTCAGTGATCTCCTTCCGTGAAGCCTTCCCTGAATCCTCAGAGCAGGGCTGACCCCCGCTTTGTAACGACTTCACCCCGTGACCTGCTTTGTCGTTGCCCTTTCCTCACGGTAGCCTACACAGCTGACCCTCGAATGTCATAGGTTTGAAGGGAATGGGTCTACTCATGCATGGATTTCTTTCCTCAGTAAATACAGTAGAGTCCCGCAAATGTATTTTCTCTTCCTTATGACTTCCATAGTAACGCTTTCTTTCCTCTAGCTGATTTTATTGTAGGACTACAGTCTATCATACAAATAACACACAAAACCCATGTTAATTGACTATGTTAGCAGTGAGGCTTCTGGCCGGCAGTAAGTTACTAGTGTAACAGTACTGTTGAATTCGGGGGGTGGGGGTTGTCAGAAGTTATACAGATTTTTTGACTGTGCAGGGGTGCACTTGTTATGGGTCTACTTTAACATTCTTTTTGAATCTGTCTCTTAATGGTGAATTACCGAGAGGAACCGAATCTTGTTCAGCTAAAACACTGCCTGACGCCAAGTGCTGCTAAATAAAGGATTGCTGATTTAACGGTGGCCTCACCCACTGACACTTCTTGTCTGTCCTCTTCTACCCACATTCTTCCTCCTGCCAACAGGAGACATTTTCTCAGATGACCTCAGCCGTGTAAATGAGCAAGGACAGTCCATCAACAGCAAGCAATCCATATGGCAACTGGAGTAAACTACAGTAACGGGGACCCCTGGCTACTGGTCGAAAGCACTAAGTCTAGAATTTGATCCGGATTATAGCCCCAGTTCTGTACTAGCGGGGAGGGCTTGGCCAAGTGACTCTTTGACCCTCAGTATCCTCATCCAGAAGATGAGGGAAAAGTGCACAGTAGACAATATAGGGTTTTAGATACACAGTTATCTGACCATTAATAGCTGAAGAGTCTGAAGACATTTTCAGTTTTCTGAATTAAAGCACTTGAAACCAACACTAGCTCTCTTCCCTTTTGCCTCATCAGAAAACATGGCCTGGGGTCTCCATGAATTCTCTGGTAGCCCTTTCCAGCTAGGATCATTCTTTTGTCCCTGTGACCCCCACCAAATCCCTGAGGCCCACTGCCGCCACCACCGCCATCCATGTACTCCCAGATGGACCTTCCAGAACGCAACAGGTAAACATCAGCCAAGGAGGAACTGTTCTCAGTCATTAGGAGTGGAGCTCCCGACATGACTTGTTGACGAGTCTAGCTCTTTACTGACACCACCCAGCGGAAGAGACACATAACTCCAGACCTTCAAGTCCAACTAAAAGTGACCCCTGTAGCAATGTCACGCTTAGTCGTCTGTGCCCAAGCTCTAGAGGAAGAAAGCAGAGCTAAGATGTCTTCATTAGCTCATTATGTGATATAATGTGGTGGTATTTTCCACATATTAATTTTGAGATGAGAAATCACACTCAGAGAAGTTAAGTACTTTTCCCTGGGTCACAGAACAGAGATCTCAAGCCAAACATATGCAACCCTAATGCCCGGCCCTCCTCACCAGTGGCTTTGAGAGCGGACACCTCCATTCACTTCTTACCACCTTGATTTGCTTTATGGAAGAAACTCCAAGCTGGACACCTCCTTCCTACACCTTGAACAGACTTCTAAACACCAAGCTCATCACATCCCATGACCCCAGTTCTTGAAAAACAAGACACGTCATGAAAAAGTCACCACAAGTAAACCATTTTAAATGGGAATCGAAAGTTCATAGTAAATAGTCCAGGGAAAGTATTTGGGTTTTATGATGATGGGAACTTGAGAAATAAAGCCAGAAATTATAAAAATAAATTATCTTAGTCTGTTATTTAATTTTTTATTATAATTGTAGACCCATACATCCTCGCTTAACCTCTATCTGTAGTGAAATGAGTGTTCTGGACTCAGTCTTCACTCTTTGTTTTCTTTTAATAATTGTCCAGAACCAGGTGAAGAAATTAGCTATTTAGGGGTGGGGACTCCAAGACCCCAACACTGTACCCTAGCAAGCTGCTGTTTAACTGTATCCCTATGTCCCACTGTTGGCTTTTCTTTTGGAGTTACATACTTTGCTAATACATCATCAACGTGCCCAATAAAAAACCCTCTACTCTCACATTCCTCCCTTTATTTCTTGGCTTGCCGTTTTATCAGCTTCCCACCTCAAGGGGTCGTCAGCATGCTTTAGCTCACCTGCTGACTCTTCCTCGGAAACAAAGAGCTGTGGTAAAGGCCGGCAGAAGAGGCCTGGACGGGTCCACCGAAATCCAAGCCGCCATCACCTCTTAATGCTCTCGGCAACCCAGGAGGAAAGTACGGGTCTTATTACCCTCACTATACATGAGGGAATTGAGGAACAGAGGTGACTTAATTCACCCAAAGCCACACAGCGACTAAGGGAATGAACCAGGGCAGATCCTTGTTCTGGAGTCCCCACAGTTAAGTACATATCCCTACAGGAAAGGAAAAATTTTCCTCACCCTCTTCAAGGTCCCTGGCAGAGGCTGAAAATTAACCTGACAAAGCCAGATTAGCAGGAGAAAAGTGTGCAAATTTTGTTGCATTTTTGCACGCACACAGGAGCCTTTACAAGAGAATGAAGGCCTGAAGAAGGGACAGGAGCAGGAAGCTTTATACATTTTGGACAAAGAAACAACACATATGTAAAGAATTGACAAGACCGAGAGGTTTGAACTAAGGGTCGTAAACAGTGAAGGAGGAGCTAGGAAGGGTTAGTTTAACAAGGTTGGTTTGTGCAGACTTCCAAGCCTCACATTCCCTGTCTTTGGCGATGATGCTATCTTCCTTTCTCCTGGTGCAGAGAGAGTATCTTTCACATGGGAGATTCATCGCCTGTTTCAGGGTTGGGGCAAGATCAGAGTGACCTTCCTACATCTGCCATTTTCCCAGATTCTTCCAGTTTAAGGTATTCCATGTGCCAGGCTGCCGTGTTTGGGGACAGTGTGTCCTGCGCCGTCCTCAAGTTAGACTACAGGTGAGAATGAGAGTTACCTGCTCACACTTAAGAAAAATTACACAAAACCTAGAAATAAAGCCAAAAGAATACATGCATTCCCTTTCGACGTCCCACAGAAGCATTGTTTAACAATCCCCTCAAGGATCATTTCATTTTCTGGGAGAATTTACCATTTTCTGACTTTTCTATTTACTTTTAATTAGGGGCTCATATTCTGCGAAGTTATGTTAACTTGTAGATTTATGTCCAATAAAGATGCAAATGATTTCTCTCTAGTAGAAGAGATAATCCCAAAGGTTATGGTCTGTTGCCCTGTAAAACATTAATCAGTTTTGCTTCTAACCTAGATCATCTATTCGAAGATTTCTTTATTTAACTGCCTATGAATACCCAGTTCCATAAATGCTCTTTGAACTGCCCTGATTGTTGTACTGGTTCCCTCACTGATTAATGAGATGATCAAATCTTTGACAGGTATCCATTCTGGGTTTGCAAAAAAAAAGTTGTTTAACTTCTGAAAATTACACACTCCAAAAGCGGATGAACCATTTACAACAGTTCCTCTTTCTTGCTTATTTAAAGCCTAACAGACTTGGGTTCAAATATGACCTGGTCCACTCTCTAGCTCAACGGTTTGGGAAATTCACTCTCTTAAAGTCCCACTCTATGTCCAGGAAACGAGGGTACATATTTCTACTACACAGAGTTAGTGTGAGCATCAAGTGACATAAGACATCCAGTAATTAACACCGCACCTGAGTTCTAGGGTGCAACTAGTACACACATCAGTTGCAACCCACCTCCTCCCAAGGGGATGCCAGCAAATGTCTCACAACTGGCCTTCCAAAAGGAAGTCCTGTTTGCGGTGCTTGCAAATTTCCATAGTGCAAATATTCCCACAGTGGCTGATCTCACCCCACCCACCAACCAGAATGCAGAATTTGGAAGAAATACCTACAACCGGTCCTTGCACAAACTGACCCCACTGTCCTCCCATTCTTCACCTGGTAATGCCTTCTCCCCTTTCAGATCTCAGCTCAAACACCTCTTCATCAGGGGAGCTGCCCTGATTCTCAGATGAGGTCGTGTCCTATTGTTTCTTCCACCGTACTGTGTGTCTTTGCTTCAGACCCATCTTGTACTTTGTAATCATGCGTTTGTGATTATTAATTACCTCTATCACACCCATGAGACTGTAAGTGCCAGGACAGAAACCCTATCTGGTTTGTTCTCCATTTATCCTCAGCACCTAAGTCAATATGTGGTTCGAAAAAGGGGCTCAATAAATACATGTTGAATTAATCAAGCAAATAAGCAGTTAAAGATGGACAGGTGGGTGGATGGATAAATGGATGCATGGATGGATGGACGGATGGATGGGATGAGTTTTGTCCCTCTTCCAAATTTTGCACAGTTTCTGTGTAGTTTCTAACTGTGTAACTAACTTCTAACTGGTGCTCAACCTGCCTCTGAATGCTTTGGCATGAAGTTGCTCAAATCAGTCTTCTTTAGAAGCAGAATATTCTCTGATGGCTAGAGAACCACATTACAGTGGCATGCTTCCTGAATACCTAGAATGTCCTGAACAGTAGACATACTTCATCTGCCTACTTGACACCCAAGGACTAAGAGTCACTTGATTTCTTCAGGATTGAGTTCCATCAGTGAAATGGATAGTCCAGGGCCAGCCATGCCTCCACTGACTGTGAGATTGCCCCCCACCTGCTGTGCCTCCAAAGTCAGCCTCTGTCACCGAGGCAGCTCTCCCGAGTCCACCTTGGAACTTCGGTCCATATCCAATTTCCTTTCCTTCTGCCTATGTTCCTTGCCACTGCTCGTACATAATGCCATCTATCCAAGGTGCAGATTAAGATCAACATTTGCTCAGCTTGACTCTTCCAGAAATGATTTTTATTTGTAATCAGAAATACTTTCCCATAGTCAGACATCACCATCTCTACGACCTACAGATATAGTTTTTTGAAAATGAATTTTTTCTTTTTTGAGGGGGGGGGGATACCTGGGTAGCACAGTGGGTTAAGCCTCCACCTTCGGCTCAGGTCATGATCTCAGGGTCCTGTGATCGAGACCCACACCGGGCTCTCTGCTCACCAGGGGAACCTGCTTCCCCCTCTCTCTGCCTACTTGTGATCTCTCTCTGTGTGTCAAATAAATAAATAAAAATCTGAAAAATCTTTAAAAAAAAAAAAAGGAGAGAGAGCAAGGATGAGTGGCAGAGGGAGGCGGGAAGAAAAAATCGCAAGCAGGCTCTGGCCCAGCTCGGAGCCTGAAACAGGGCTGAATCTTATGACCCCGAGATCACAACCCAAGCCAAAATCAAGAGTTGGTTGTGTAACCAACTGAGCTACCCAGGTGTCCCTAAAAATTCATTTTAAAAAATGAATTTGATTCAAATATATGAAAAATGATGAAGAAAATAATTAGGGTGACACAGACTTAAATACATGAAGCAGACATTTCCCATTGGGAAAGGTGCAAAGCAAGGCAGAAGGCAGCAAGCTTTTATAGGACAAAGAATAAAGAATAAGAGGAGAAAAACAGAAAACATCTGATTGGCTGGGTCACAGAGTCACACCTCTTTAGGATGAGAAGGAGCAAGGAAAGAAGTGTGGAGCCCAGAGCTGGCTTAGCATCTGGGCACAGTCGACTGGCACGTCATGTGCCCACTCAAGTGGAACGTTTACAAAAACACGAAATTTTTCTAAAACAGTTTGCTAACATGGCACCGCAGGCAGGAGTGTCCTAGAAATTTATTTCAATTAGTGTAAGGAGTTATTACTGTCAATGAAGGACCTAAGCGCGCTACACATTTAGATCTTCTTACACAGGCTTTAGCATATACAAATCTAGGAGAAAAAAAAAAAAGTTAAAACAAAAATAATTTGTACGAGGGGTCAGTTAGTGTGTGATCATATTATAAATCATATGTAAATCATGTTATGATTTACAATAAGAAACATCCTTTTGGTCTTGTCCTTATTTCTGGCACAGTTTCTAAAACCCTTGGAATTTCCTAAGTGATAGAGTGAAAAAGATGTCTTTTGGATCCATAACAAGCCCTGTTCCACCACACCTGAGTTTACGTTAGTGCAGTGACTTTGGAAGGCCCCTAAGAATGGGGGCTGGTTGCCAGGGGAACCAACCAAATAATCAGTGGGTTGCAACTTTTAGCTGGAGATTGAGTTAATAATGACTAATGAATAATGCTCTAACCAATTTGCTGTAGTGGAACCTTAAAAACAGGAAAAAAATAAAATAAAAGGACAAGGTTCGGGGGCCTTCTGGGTTGGTGACCACATGGAGATGCTGGGAGAGGGCCACTCCCACAGAGGGCACAAGAGCTTTGCACCCTTTCCCTTTTAGGGGAGGAAAAACTTCTCCTCCTTCCCTCAAGGTCTTCTAGGAGGCTTAAAAATTTAATTGACATGGCGACGCCTGGGTGGCTTGTTTGTTAAGCATCTGCCTTTGTCTCAGGTCATGATTCTGGGGTCCTGGGATGGAGACCCAAGTGGGGCACCCTGCTCAGCGGGGAGTCTGCTTCTCCCTCTGCCCCTCCGCCCTGCTCATGGGCATGCGCGCTCTCTCTCAAACAAATAAATAAAATCTTTAAAAAAAAATTAAATTGACATGAATCATATTAGCAAGAGACAAAATCAAAGTTCTATTACATGTGCACAGAGGCCCAATAATGAAATTGAGACCCAAAGAAATGAACAAGGCAGGCAGGTTTTATACATCTTAGACAAAGAGAAATCTGTAAGGAATTGACAGGACAGAGAAAAACAACTTTGAGAGCTTCATTTAGTAAGGAATTCTAAGGTTTAGAGGGTGATAAATCTGTAAAAAAAAAAAAAAAAACCAACCAACCAGGTTTACCCACCCAGCTTTTTGGCTCTAAATTTCCTATGTCTGGTGCTAAGGAGGCCTCTTTACCTCCTGGTAGAGGGAGGGTACCTTTCACATGGGAGCTTTATTTCTTGCTTTCTGGTGACAAAGGGGAGTGGAAAGATTAGACTATTCTTTTTGCCTTAGCTACTTAAGTAATTTTTATTTAAAATAATCAATACGCCAAAGTGGCACATTCTGGGCTGGCCTGTCATTGCCCAATACGACCCATAACTTACCCTATGCATCCCTTATATCTGGTTGTTCCTGAGTTAGAGCCTTTTTTAATAAATCAGTGACCTAGCAAGGAAATTTTTCTCGAGTTGTGTGAGCCATTCTATTAAATGAAGAGGACCTGAGAAGGGTGTGGGAGACCCTCCGATCTATAGCTGGTGGATCAGAAACACAGTTGACAACCTAGACTGGAGATTGGCCCCCTATGTTGGGGGTTGGGGTGGAGGGAGTCTTGTGTTCCAGAACTGCTTGATATGAGAAGAACCCACACACCTGGTGTTAGAAGTGGTTTGTAGCAGAGCATTAAGAACAAAGGAGACATGTGGGGCACCTGGGTGGCTCAGCTGGTTAAAGCTCTGCTTTTGGGGGCGCCTGGGTGGCTCAGCGGGTTAAAGCCTCTGCCTTCGGCTCAGGCCATGATCCCAGGGTCCTGGGATCGAGCCCCGCATTGGGCTCTCTGCTCAGCGGGGAGCCTGTTTCCTCCTCTCTCTCTGCCTGCCTCTCTGCCCACTTGCGATCTCTGTCTGTCAAATAAACAAATAAAATCTTTAAAAAAAAAAAAAAAAAAGCTCTGCGTTTGGCTCAGGTCATGATCCCTACGTCCTGGGATCGAGCTCCATCCACATCGGGCACTCCGCTCAGCGTGGAGCTTGCTTCTCCCTCTGTACTCTCCCTCACTCTTTCTCTCTCTCAAATAAATAAATAAAATCTTAAAAAAAGAACAAAAGAGACCCTGAGGAGTGTTTTTACTTTATAGGACACATGCAAGTCACCTAAGTCAATAGATTGGGGTGAATCATTAGCTTCATGAGACTTTGTAAATACTTCATCGGGCATTGCAAAATTCTTTCTGGCAGATTTTTGCAATTTTGACCATTTAGCACCTTATGTACAAAGTGTGACCTGCAGGCCATATGCCACCAACTGAATCTTACGGTGCAGCTTGGAACCTAATCTGAGGAATCCCTGAATCCTCGTAATGGAGAACAGATCTACTTAGAGAAACCCAGCCGGGGGGTGCCTGGGTGGCTCAGCTGACTAAGCGTCTGACTCTTTATCTCAACTCAGGTCTTTATCTCAGAGTTGTGAGTTCAAGCCCAGTGTAGGGCACCCTGCGGGAGCATACTTGAAAAAAGAAAGAAAGAAAGTCAGCCCAGCACTAGTCTGACCCTTGCTGATCAGGTATTTCTGATCAGAGTTCACTGATGAGGAAGGACCAATAAAGTGTCCAACCTGCTGTGTGTGCAACTCCCTGGGAGAGGCAAGTGAAAAATCCAATCTGGTCGTGAACTTGAGCCTTTCTGAGGGGTCATGGTTCAAGCTGGCACAGAAGCAGTTTTCCTCAGGCTATGTGGCTTTCCACTTCCTCCGCTGGGAATGAAACAGGGTTCCAGGGATAATCCATAATTCCACATCTTTAAAATATGACTAGAGTCACTTTATCTTCTATCACTTATCATATGATTTATATTTTTTAAAGTAAAATTTACATGAATGAATGCAATATTAAGAAGCATTATGAGGGAAATCACATTTTGCAAGGTCGATCAAGGAAGTTAAAAATAAACCAGCTTTAAAGTCTCTTGCTGACTAATAAAATGTGTTTCAAAGCTCAGCATTACCATTACATACTTCTGCCATGCAACTTCTGAATATTTCTCTCTCCAAAAGGAAATCCTTCAAGTGAGAGAGAAATCCTTTAAAAGGGGGGAAATAGAAGAACTAAACTTCAGAGATTGCATTTCCTAGTTCAAAAGCAGTACATGTAGAAACTTTAGAAAGAAAAAAGTAAGGCATCCGTTTTCTTGGGCGACCCTTACGCACACGAGTTCTTACATCTTGATCCTCTCCAAGCTGAGCTCACTAGAGCTCTTCAAGCAGGCTCTGGAGTCCGCTCGGGCACAGCAATTCGTGCGGCGGCCACGTGCCTGCAAGACAGAAACAGAACCACCTCCACACCCCCCAGGCACAGAGTTCACCTGACCTCACTTTGCTCACACCCGGCCATCTGGTCTCCCTCCACCATGCTCGCTTCATTTTCAGGTGCCTGGCGGGGAACAACAGTCAGCAAGTTAGATGTAACGATCCACAGGCAAAAAGACAAAAGGCGGGGGGGGAGAAAAGCAAAGACGAGAAGCAACCGAGAAGTAAGAGCCGGAGAGAGGCAGGAACTGCGGCTCCAACAGAAGGCGGCGCAGGAATCCGGGAGGAGAACTCAACTGTTGTCGGAGCTTGGGAGAACCCACCACCTTGACCGAAAACCAGGGGACACCACAGCAGCTTTCCGGGGTCCGCCAGCCTCTGATGGTCTGGGAGGGAAATGCTACGAGCCAGCCTAGATCTATGATCCGGACACATTCATTGGACGAAATCAGCTTCCTCTGGGAGGAAATCTGATTTCTGCAGCAGCTGAAAACCACTAGGAACCCGCCGTGGCTGTAAAAGCTATGAAAGCAACCTCAGAAACGACCTTTCAATTAAAAATAAACGGTAACACTCGGGCGCCTGGGGGCTCCGTCGGTTAAGTGTGTGAGTCCTGACTGCGGCTCCGGTCGCCATCTCAGGGGCGGGAGCCCGAGCCCTGCATCAGGCTCTGCGCCGGGCCTGGGGCCTGCTTGGGACTGTCTCTCTCCTCCTCCCTCTACCCCGCCCCCAACTCGCAATCTCTCTGTTAAAAAAAAAAAAAATTGAAAAGAAGAAAATATACATCATAAACCCGATTTTTGCTTTTGCGACTGCAAACGAGGAGCTGGGAAACGGGAGCGGGCAGCTCGGCGGAACTCAGGAGACTTCCGGCCGGTACGTCGTCTCGAGGGATCCTCACGGCGTCGGGTCAAAGTCGGTCTCGCTGAGACGTCTGCGTAGACCCGGCGCCGAGAAAACACGTTCCTGCGCTTACCTCGTGTCGTTAAACCGCCCCAAGCCCCAGGAAAGAGCCGCCGGCACCGTGCGCGACGGCGGGGGCACGGGCCGGCGGCCGAGCGGCCACTGCGCGAGCGGAGGACGCTCACGGCCGAACCTACCACAGCGTCGACTCTGAGCAGAGCACAGGGCAATTTTGTTCAAGTCGAGAAAAAGGAGTTACTCGAGGCTGGCAGAGTCACCGAGCGCCGCGGAGTCTGAGGAGACGAGGGCGGGGCCCGCTTGCAGGCGCGGCGGGAGGCGCGCGGACCCGGTGTGCGGTGGAGTCTGCGGCGGAGCGACGCGCGGACGCTGAGGCGTCGGTCCCGGGCGGCCCCGCGGCGCGCGCTGCTCGGGGCCGGGACGGGAGGCGAAGTCCTGACTGACAAGCGCCCGCCCCGCGGAGCCGGTCCTCGTCCTCGTCTGCCGCCCGGGAGCGCCCCGTCGGGGCATCGGGCTCCATCTTAAATGAGGTTCTTTGTTTTTGCAACAAATGGTACAAGAAGCCACGGAACCTGGGAAAATCTCGGGACCCAGAGGCACGCGGCGCCGCCGGAGGCAGGGGAGACGTGGGTGGGGGGCGGCAGGGGGAGACAAGGGAGGGCAGACGCGGGCTCGGGCCGCCCCGCAGGGGAGGCGGGTGAGGGCCGGGGGACGCGACCTCTCCGGGGACCAGACGAGACTGTTTCGTGCGGTACCTGGGACGGCCGCGGCGGGGCGGGCCCGGAGGGCGGACGAGGTCCTCGCTGCGCCGGCGGCTCGGGGACGACCGCGCGTCCTCCACAAGCAGCAACTTTCCGCGGAGATTAGAGCCGCGGGGTCACGTCAGAGTCGTGTAAGCGACAAACAGGACGAAGCACTGATGTGACACCGAAGTAACTGACCGACTCGCGGCACAAAGCACCGTATTTGCGCCGACTTCCGAGGTAAGTCGGGGGACGTCAAGGGACGCGGGCCACGTGGGATTCCTGCTCCTCCGCCTCCTTCCCTCCCGGCGCGCCGGGCCTCGGCGACAGCGACGCGCAGACGGCGGGAGCGTCGCCGTCGGAGCAGCGGCGCCTGCGGCCCGGAAACGCTGCCCAGGAGCGCCCCCTGCCGACGCCGCCGGGGACGCTCGCCGACGTCGGGCTCCGGAGGCGGCGTGGGAGGACGCGCGGCGAAGCGGCCCCGCCCCCTGCGGCGCCCGCCGCGGGCCCCGCCCCCTGCGGTGCTCGCCTCGGGCCGCCTCCGCCGCGGTCCGGGCGCCGGGCGTCGGCGAGCGCGGTGCGGAGACGCCCTCCTGCGCCCTGCGGCCGGGCCCTGCCAGCATCCGCGGTCTAGTAACTGAACCGCCGGCCTCTGCGCTTCCGGGCGGACATAATCCCGAATGGATGGACTCGGGAGATCCGCGGGTTTTTTTTTAAGATTTTACTTATTTATTTGACAGACAGAGATCACAAGCAGGCAGAGAGAGGAGGAAGCCGGCTTCCCGCGGAGCAGAGAGCCCGATGCGGGGCTCGATCCCAGCACCCCCGGATCATGACCCCAGCGGAAGGCAGAGGCTTTAACCCACTGAGCCACCCAGGCGCCCCTAGATCAGTGGATTTTAACTCCCAGTCGCCTACTTCAGGGGACAAGGAACCTTGAGTGGGAGGAAAAACTAAAGCCCGACTTAGCCACAACCCACGCACACTCCTTGTTTTAGGTACCGGGGTACCCAGTAATATTTTACTGGGGAAAATGACGCCCTGCTCAAAATTTGGAAAAGAACGGACGGAAAAGAATTCTCCGTACAAATGCTAACCCGGGTGGTCTCGCTCACTCTCATCCCTGGCTCTGCCTCCGGGCTGCGGAGCCTCGTGGGTCGCGTCCCGTCTAGGGCTCCGGGAAGACAGGTTCTCACGAAGAGCCCCGGCGACAAAGAACACTGCCTTGCCGCACTGAAGTCAGCAGGAGTCTTTCCTGTAATGTTCTGTGCATTGGCTGATGGTACAAGTCACTAAAAGCAATTCTAGGAGGGACCAAAATAGCCCAGTACAAGCAAGCGGGTGCGGATGTTCTGCAAAGACCACACAAACTCCGTAGAAATCTTTCCTGAATGTGATTCCTCTCAAATGAGCTTCTGGCAAAAGTTGAGCTTCTGGCAAAAGTTCAGCTTCCGGCAGAGATGCGGTCCGCTAATGGGATGTCTGCACTTCGGCGGTCAGCTCTGCCCACAGCTATAGAGACAGTCGACGACGATGAGAACCCAGACTTCTCGCGCGTAGAGCTTGCTTCTAACAACTTCAGCCTGAAAAATTAGAGCTCACGTTGCCAACTGCCCAAGTGGTAAAAAGAAAGAATCATAATAACAGTAAGACTTCAGTGAAAGGTCTTTATTTTCATTCTGGCCGTGGACTTTGTGGTGGGCCCTTGGAGATACTCCAATCACAATATGTAATCCTGGGTGGTTATATGAATTGACCTGCTTGTTTATTTTATCTGAATCAATTAAATGTTGGAGGATACCTGCTAAAAATGAGTACATGAAACAGGTGTGGCCCCTGCCCTCTCGGCCCTTACGTTCAAGTGGAAAGATGGCAATCAAATAAGTCGTGATCAAATAAATGCATAAACACAGATTGTGAAAAACGCTTTGAAGGAACAGTCCAGGTAGAAAGAACGAGAGAGGGACCTACTTTAAGCCACAAAGGGAGGTGTTAAGGAAACTCCTTCGGAGAAGGTGACATTTAAACTGAGATGTAAAAAGTACTAAGACTTCTCCAGCTAGAGAGTGAGGGATTAAAGGTATTTCAGGCAGAGGACAGGAGGCAGGAAGTCCCTGAGGCAAAATACTACACAGCACAAGGCTAGGAGTCAGTCACATTGGCTGGAAATCAGCGAGCAAGACATGGAAGAATCAAAGGCAATTAAGCCAAAGAAATTAGGACCCTATAGGTCATGGGAAAGAGGTCTGCTTTTACCTAAGTGTTGTAAACCAAACGTACTAGACAGATCTTTGTCAACAGCTTTGTTGAGGTATAACCGACCTACAGTTTGATGAGTTTTCATAAATGTATACACTTGTGCAACCATCATTACAATCACCCAGAAATTTCTTTGTGCCCATTTTGCACCTATTTACTCCAACCCCAACCCAAGGCAACCACTAACTTGATGTCTGTCTCCATACTTTTGGTTTTTTTCTAGAAATTTCATATAAAAAGAATCAGACACTATGTAGACTTTTGTGTCTGCTTTACTTCATTGAGAACAACATTTCTGAGGCTGATCAATGTCACGGCGGGTCCTGGTAGGTTGTTCTTTCTGATTGCTGAGCAGTATTCCAAGATGTGCAGGAAACACGTTTATCCATTCACATTGATGGACATTTGGATTTTTACCAGGGGGGTGTCTGTTCCGAATAAGGTCACTGTGAACATCCATCTACAAGTCCTCCTATGGACACATGTTTTATTTCTTTTGGGCAGAGTCCTAGAAGCGGAATTGTTGGATTCCACGGTAAGTTTCTATTTAACTTTAAAAGAAGCTACCAAACTCCTTTCCCAAGTGGCTGTATGATTCCATATTCTGAATGAAAGTGTACGAGGCTCCCTGTTTCTCTACATCCTTTATCAACGCTTGTTATTGTCTGGCTTTTTTATGTTAGTCATTCTTTTTTTTTTAATTAACATATAATGTATAATTGGTTTCAGGGGTACAGGCATCTTAGTCATTCTAATGGGTGTGGAGTGGTATCTCGTTGTGGTTTTAATGTGCATTTCCCTGGCAAATAATAGTGTTGAACACCTTTTCTGTGCTCATTTTCCCTGTGTCTATATTGTTTAGTGAAGTATTTATTCAAATCTTTTGCCCATTTTTTAAGTGGAGTTGTCTTACTATTTTTTTTTAGATTTTATTTACTTATTTGCCAGAGAGAGAACACGTGCACACAAACCGGGGAAGTGACAGGGAGAGGGAGAAGCAGTCTCCCCCAGTGAGCAGGGAGCCCCATACAGGACTTGATCCCAGGGCCATGGGATCATGACCTAAACCAAAGGCAGATGCTTAACTGACTGAGCCACCCAGGTGCCCCTGTTTGTCTTGCTGAGTTGTAACAGCTCTTTATATATTCTGGATATAAGCTTATCAGATATATGATTGTAAGTATATCCACCCAGTCTGTGGCTTATCTTTTCCTTCTCTTATTATATAGGGATTCAAATAAATGGGGATGACAATATGCAAGTTATGAGGCTATTGCTGTAATACAGGCAAAAGATGTTAGTCTTTTTTTTTTTTAAAGATTTTATTTATTTATTTGACAGAAAGAGATCAGAAGTAGGCAGAGAGGCAGGCGGGGGGGGGGGGGGAGCAGGCTCCCTGCCGAGCAGAGAGCCCGATGCGGGGCTCAATCCCAGGACCCTGGGATCATGACCTGAGCTGAAGGCAGAGGCATCAACCCACTGAGCCACCCAGGTGCCCCAAAAGATGTTAGTCTTAATGGGGACCATGACGGCAGAGGAGAACTGACAGATTTCAGATACATTTGGAAAAGAGAATCCAAACAGACTAGATGTTTGATATGAAGGAAACAATATCAAAGATGCTCGTGATTTTTTGGTATGAAAATAGATTGGACAAAGGCACTATTTTCTGATATGGGGGAGATGGTATGCAAGTCCTTTTTAAGAATGGGAGCATCATGAGTTCAGTGTAGTAAGATGAGACATGTGGTTTTGAGATGTTTGTGAGACATCCAAACGGAGCTCTCCAGTGACCAGTTAGAAATGAAAATGGGCATCTAGAGCTCAGAGAACATGAATAATAGTGAACAATATGAATAATAATTTTATGGGCTAGATTCTTAGAAATAAGATCGTTGGCCCAATAGATAAAATGATAGATATTACTATTAAAAGAACAAAATGTGGGGCGCCTGGGTGGCTCAGTGGGTTAAAGCCTCTGCTTTCAGCTCAGGTCATGATCTCAGGGTTCTGGGATCGAGCCCCGCATCGGGCTCTCTGCTCTGCGGACAGCCTGCTTCCTCCTCTCTCTCTCTGCCTGCCTCTCTGCCTGCTTGTGATCTCTGTCTGTCAAATAAATAAATAAAATCTTTAAAAAAAAAAAAAGAACAAAATGCAACTGAGAAAAATGTTAAAGATCTTATTGGCTTTGTTCAATGATTTGTGAATTGGTCAGCGTCTGATCTAGCAGAAAGGAGCTCTGAAGCACTGTACCAAATGAAAGACTTTTACAGGCAAAAGGGAGCAGAACAGCCAAGGCATATACTGGACAAAAAGTCTTGTTGGTTACTGCAAGGTCACTTTCCTTTAGGGAATGGCAGGGGTCTATCAGACAGATTCCCTAACTCGTGCTCATCAGGTGATTCCTGACAGACTGGTTTAAGATTCCATTTCTGGGAGAGCCAAAACTGTTAAAGTCTGGTTTTAGTGACATGGGCTTAGCTTTCCTGACTTCATTTTGGCCTGTTGTCTTGTTTTTAACACTGTCAAACCTGTTCAGCATCCTTTCTCCTTCACACCCTTGCAAATCTAGATAGTATCAATCTCTTCTCTCTCTCTCTCTCTCTCTCTCTCTCTCTCTTTCAGTTATAACAAAAACACACAGCAAGATGGAGCTGGCAGGTGGCTGGAGTGGAAGATCTGGAAAAACTGAATCACCAACCACACTGACCAAACACGGCTTCCTGCTGCGGATGGAAGTGATTTGTCCCTTATCCCACCTGCCTTTCCTGATTCAGAGAAACCTGCTCCTCGCAGGGCTGGGCCCAGGAAGTGCCATTTTCCAAATCTGTTCTCTTCCTGGGAGTCTGGGACGGGCTGTACCATTCTCCGGCTTCCAAGAACGGGAAGTCGGTATAGAGAAGGGAAGGATATTGCAGTCCTTTCTCCCAGCTTCACGCCCGGCCCCGGCCCTCAGTGTTTGTTGATGCCAAAGAGACGAAGCCCCTGGACTTGGGGCAACATACGCAGTAGGACGCTAAGCAATGAGGCTGGGATGGTGAGGAAGTGAGCAGCATCACAGCTGGTAGAAGCTGGCCAGGAGGTAGCTGGCACTCGGGGCATCTCCCACATCTCCCTCCGGACTCACAGTGCAGTTGGGGAGATGCAGAGGAATCTGTGGGAAGAGATCAGTTGGAGCCATAGTTCACCTGTTGCCAGTGTGTCCGTACCCTAGACTTTTTTGCTTAAGTAAGAAAAGAAACACAGCCTGCCAGCTTCAGAACCCTGTCCAGACTGAGGCATGGCACTCACTTCTTCTAGTACCTTTATTTCAAATGGCCCTTTATACAATTTCCATCTCTTGTATTTTAATTTATAAGTAAATGTGAAAAATCGAATCTTATTTTGACTTCATATCTACCTTATTCCTGGTTGCGCAACTGTGATATTGTGATTTATAAGAAATATATATATGGTCATTCAGATTACCAAAATATATTTCTCATCTATATCTGGTCTTTGAACACAGTTCCTGGCTCACAGTTCCCAAAACCCTTGGAATTTTCTGAGCAATAAACAGTGGAAACGTCTTTGGTCATAATATTTGGTCTCCTGGGGGCGCCTGGGTGGCTCAGTGGGTTAAAGCCTCTGCCTTCGGCTCAGGTCATGATCTAGGGTCCTGGGATCGAGCCCCGCATCGGGCTCTCTGCTCCGCAGGGAGCCTGCTTCCTCCTCTCTGCCTGCCTCTCTGCCTGCTTGCAATTTCTCTCTCTCAAATAAATAAAACATTTTTTAAAATATATATTTGGGGGGCACCTGGGTGGCTCAGTGGATTAAGCCGCTGCCTTCAGCTCGGGTCATGATCTCAGGGTCCTGGGATCGAGCCCCGCATCGGGTTCTCTGCTCCGCAGGGAGCCTGCTTCCTCCTCTCTCTCTGCCTGCCTCTCTGCCTACTTGTGATCTCTCTCTCTCTCAAATAAATAAATAAAATCTTTAAAAAAAAAATATATATATATATATATATTTGGTCTCCTGTACTCAGGACTTGCTATAGAGCCATAAAAAAGCCATAGAAGTGAGCCATAAAAGTGAAATGGGTGTCTTATTATTGGCAAGTTTCTTTCCACCACAACTGGGCATATTAATGTTAAATGATAAAATTGGGATTTTCAGTTCTATTCCTTGACCACCAGAGAGCAGGGAGGGGTAGATGTTGAATCAAGTGTGCCTATGTAATGAAGCCTCCCTAAAAACTCAAAAGAGGGCACCTGGGTGCCTCAGTTACTGCCTTCGGCTCGGGTCATGATCCCAGAGTCACGGGATCAAGTCCTGCATCCGGCTTCCTGCTCAGCGGGAGTCTGCTTCTCTCTCTGACCCTACCTCCTCTTGTGCTCTCTCTCAAATAAATAAATAATTTTTTAAAAACCTCAAAAGAAAGGTTCTGGAAAGGCTCTCAGTTGGTAAACACATGGAGATTTGGGGAGAATGATATGTTCTAATAGGATATGGAAGCTCCATGCCATTCCTACGTACCTTGCCCTATGAATCTCTTCCCTCTGGCTCTTCCTGAATTATATCCTTTTATAACAAACAAGTGATCTAGTAAGTGAAATGTTTCTCTGAGTTCTGCAAGCCACTCTAGCAAATTAATCAGACCAAAGGTGGGGGTCGTGTAAACCTCTCATTTACAACCAGTGTGTCAGAAGCCCAGGGAACAAGCTAGGACGTGGGACTGGCATCTGAGCCACAGAGCTGTCCTGTGGGGCTGAGCCCTTAACCTGTGGGATCGGATGTTCTCTCAGCACAGAGTTGAACTGTAAGACACCCAGCTGGGGTCGGAGATTGCTTTGCTTGATGGTGGTTGTGGGAAACCCGCCCTCCACACACATTGGAACTGGTCCCACACTTTGGAATTAGATGCAGAAATTTTAGCAACTTTCTAAGTAAAAGGGAAAAGGGCCATTTGTCTTTCTTCCTTTCTGATTCCACAATTACTACTGTTTGTTCGTTTGCTTTTAATTAACGACTTTAAGAGTTCTTTCTGTTGTAGAAACATTAACGCTCTGTTTACCATGTATGTTGCAGCACAGATTTTTCTCCCAGTGCCTCTTGTTTTTTTATTTTTGTTTATGGTAACTTTAATCATGAAAACACTTTTAATTTTATAAGCGTACTTCCGTTTATCTATTTCTTTGTGGCTACTAAGTTGGGTGCCTTGCTTGTGCCTTCCCCTCCGAAAAATTACTAAGGCAATCTTTGTTTTATCTTAACACATTAGAGTATATTTTCTTATGCTTAAGCCTCTAAACAATTTGGAATTTATTTTATGGCACACTGTGAGATAAGAATAAACTTTTTCTTCTATATTATACCTGCTTTTCTCAATAGCATTTATTAAATATTCTATCCTTCGTCTTGGTTTTGAAATGCCGCCTGCATATACTAAATTCCCATAAATACACAATTGTTACCGGATTCTCTAAAGAAGATCTAGGCAATCATTTTACAGTAAGAGATTACAGTAAATCCTGATAACAAAATCAAGGTATCAGCATATAGGAGTGCTTACCTCCGCAAGGGGTCATCGCCCAGCTCAGGGGGAGATGACGTCAAGCCATTACGGAAGAGCTACTTTAAAAGGAAGGTGTAGACTGCATCACTTTACATTTTACTTCCAACTGAATTAAATTTATCTATTGACCCAGATTTTCATGATGCTATTAAAGTACACGTTCTACATTAGCTTCAATAGCTCTGGGGATTCTATGAAGCTAAACAGCAAGATTCAGAATAGACTCCTGACCACAAAGGCAAAGGCCAAGGAAAGATCAATAAAAACTGCAAATAACTGTGTGCTTAGAAAAGAGATTTTAGCACAAGGGGGTGAATAAGATGTTGGTCAATAATGGAAGAGCAGTGCCTCATTCTCTCTGCCTTGTCCTGAAAACCATTTACCTGAGAGACCCCAACTTGGAATTTATCCAGGAGAAGACTCACTGGCCAGCATTTTAGATTTAACAAACGGGTGATTCCAAGGTCTGTAATCTGTGGGGAATGGAGAATTAGCCTTTAAGAAATGGAATGGACCGAAGTTTAAGTCCAGCTGGATGGGACCATTCCAATGGGGTGAAAACACAACAAGTCCTGAAAATCCTGGAGGCAGGGAGAGTCCCACCTGACACTTTATTTGGGGCCCGGCTCTGTCAATGTGGTTTCGGAATACAGTGAGGTTTGGTAGATGAGGTCTGGAGCCCACGACCAAGAAAGAATTCTTGAGCTGTCTTTGGTGCAAAATGGCGGTTTTATTAAAGCATGGGGACACGACCTGTGGGCAGAAAGAGCTGCTGCTCTGGGGTGTTGAGAAGTGGCTGAGTATATACCCCTAAGCTGGGAGAAAGGAAGGAAAAGGGAGGTTTCAAAAAGATTTTCATATGTTAAAGAAGACACTCAGGATGCTGCAGGCCTGGCTATTATCAAGCTAAGGATGTTTTTCCCTCTAGAAAGGCATTAACATTAAGACAGTTGGGAGATTCCTGGAAGAACATCACACGTGTTCCACCCAGGAGTGGGGCTGGGGGAGGCTGCTGGGTGACAGCCTGTGTTTTGTCCTCCCCGGCCTTCTGCTTCCTCACCACTATGAGGGTGTTCTCAGACAGAAAAAGGTTTAGGGTTGATTTCCTTATTTGAAGTTCTTCTATTATTCTATTCCTAAGAACGTAAGAATGAAGATTTTGAGTTGAATCAGTTTTTCCAATGCGTTAATTCAAAAGCAGAGCAATTTACTAAATCCTTTCTTCTCAAAATCCATGATATCAAAATAGCTCTGATAAGTATCATTATCTCCCTTTTGCAGATGAGGGAAACTGAGGCTCAGGGTGCCTGGCTGTCTCAGTTGGAAGAGACTGCAACTCCTGATCTCTGGACTGTGAGTTCAAGCTCCACATGGGGCATAGAGCTTACATAAGAAAGAAGAGGAAGGAAAAGAAAGGCAAGGAAGGGAAAACAGAAAGGGAAGAAGGAGTGAAGGAAGGAAGGAAGGAAGAGGAAAGAAAGTATGAAAAGGAAGGAAGGAAGGTAAGAAGGAAGAAAACTGAGGCTCAAAGAAGTTAAATAACATAAAATTAGTGTATGGCATGACCGTGGTTGAAATCTTGGCTCAGCTGATTCCACACCAGCTAAAGCAGGGAATGGATGGAAGGGCGAGGGCAATGGATGTTCACTAAGGAGGCTGTTGTCCTTGTGTGGCAAAGAAAGTATTATAACACTGATTTTAGTGGTGCTTGGCTGGCTCAGTCAGTGGAGTGTACAACTCTTGGTCTTGGGGTTGTTGAGTTCAAGCCCCTGCGTTGGGTGTAGAAATTATTTAAAAATAAAATCTTTTTTATTTTTTTAAAGATTTTATTTATTTATTTGACAGACAGAGATCACAAGTAGGCAGAGAGGCAGGCAGAGAGAGGAGAGGAAGCAGGTTCCCTGCTGAGCAGAGAGCCCAATGCTGGGCTGGATCCCAGGACCCTGGGATCATCACCTGAGCCGAAGGCAGAGGCTTTAACCCACTGAGCCACCCAGGTGTCCCTAAAAATAAAATCTTTCTTAAAAAATGGATTTTATCTAAATTCCTCTACCGAGAAATGAGAGGAAGAAGCAGTGTTTGTTTTCAATAAACCCAGGTACATAAATCATCCTACAACTACAGTTCCTTATTTAAGAAGTTGACACTTAGCAATTTAGATGACTTTCAATTTATTGTTGTCTTTTTTGTTCTTGGGCAACAAAAGGCAGGCTCACTAACCCAGCCTAAGATGCCAATGATCTTCTCAAAATTAATGTTGTTATTTAATGTTGGCAGACCTATTAAATTCATTTTAAGCACATTTTCTTAGATGTTATTAAAGGTAGGTGAATCTATAGTACCGGAACTTGGTTTTGTGATCATACAAGCAACAGTTATGGGTAGTAAAGCCTTAACCAATGTGTGGAATAGGCCTGGTCAGGCTGTGTCGGTCAGAGGAGGGATCAGGGCACGTGCTCAGGGCATCTGATAAAAACTGAAAGTCGTATTAGGTGGAAAAAGAGGTACCGAATGGGTACTTTGCTGCATGGGACAATTTTTAAAAGACAGAACGAAGTCAAGGACTAACTGTTAACTTGCAAATAAAAATGCTAAGAGGATGGAACAAATAAGTAAATCAAAATACCAAGGCAGGTCACCTTCTGTGAAGTGGGGGGACCAGCCGCCCCGATTCCAAGTCAGGCACCCGAGTCAAGGCTGTCAGTACGTCCCGATGTGCAAAGGTAAACCTCTCTACCACCAGGAAAATGTCCCTTTGCCCTAAAGAATAGCTCCAATTCGTCCAAGAGGAAGAGGTTCAGAGTCACAGTCCTAAATTGAGACAGTTGCAAGTGATTTCATTAATCCTTTGTCTTCCTAAGCCAGCCAAGTATTTGATTCAGAATATCAAATCATACTCTTCACTTACTCTAAGCAGAAGTCTGTTTCCCATCCAGAAAATGTGTTAGCGGCGCACGTGGGTGGCTCAGTCAGTTACGCATCTGCCTCTGGCTCAGTTCCTCAGTTCAGGATCCGGGGGTCCTGGGATCCAGCCCCTCATCAAGCTCCCTGCTCAACGGGGGGTCCGCTTCTCCCTCTCCCTCTGCCCCTCCCCCTGCTCGTACTCCCTCTCTATCTCTCACCTCTCTCAAAAACTAGATAAAATCTTTTTTTTTTTAATGGGTTGACTTGAACAATATCTTGAACCCATCTGGCTCAAGAACCTCCATGATTCTCTAATAAGTGTGGGATCGGAGGAAGAACTGACACGAGAGCACTTCTAACGGGTAAGGGGAACCTTCCCAGAAGGACTGCCCACCATGCACTGAGAAGCATGAACAGGTCGATGAGTACAAGAACAGCACCTGAGACAGAAGAGGCAACACATTAGGGGCACTTTGTACCTCCCCATCCACATTCAGAATCCCATATTCTGTTCTAGGAAACTCATGCTCACAACGGTACCATAACGTGGAAGGTAGAAGAGGGCGGTCAGGACGGTGAGGCATGAGGATCCTTCGTCTGTCAAGAACATCAGAAGGCTGGGGGTTGGGAAATATTTGGGACTCCTGAAGAGGGGTCCTCCCACAGGCTTACCATCCAAACTACCCAGGAGTGCAAACCAGAGAAAGAAGCTGTACACGGACTGACCGCCCGGCCTCTCCGAAGATCGCCAGGACCAGTGTCCATCTGCCCCACCTCTCCGTTTGCCTCCGTGACCCATGACAGTCCAAGTTTCCGGAAATCATCCATCGTCACCAGACTCTTCTCCCCGTACAGCCCTGGACTACCTGACTGGCCCAATCTTCCTGAAGCACCCAAACTTTTCTACTGCGTCCCGTGGAGCTCACTGAGGTGATTGGCAAACGTCTCCTTTTTTCCAATACTTCTCTGAGCATTCCCTGCTCTGTGTGATCCCCAGTAGTATCTGAGGGGACACTGCTCCTCCTGCAGATTTCTCATGCAAGGGAAATTCTTTTTTTCCACCTTCAACATACCACAACGCCAGGATTTGGTTCCCCTCCCGCTCCCACAAAAATTCCGCTCCCTAAAGAACATGCCACTAGAATCTGGACTCCACTACCTCTTGGTTTCCCAACCATCCGTCAACCTCCCATGGCTCACCCTCATTCTTGGAGGCGTTAAATCTCCTGGTTTTCTACGTCCCTCATTGGCACCAACTGCTGTCACCTGTCTTGATGACCCCACAGCCAAGTCTGAGCCAACCAACAACTTGGCCTCTCAGGTCCTTGACCTCTTCATCTCCGATGAGTACTTCCTGTCTTTGAAATCTTACTCCGGCCCTCCCATTCTCAGATCACCACTTTCCAGGTCTCCAGACTGCCTGCTTCCCTCAGGAAGCCTTCAGCCTCCCCAGAAAGCCAGCACTTCCACTGTCCAGTTTTACCCTCCTTCTTACCCATTTCTCCAGCTGGTCCTCTTACGGTTCATCATTATAATCACCCCCTTGATCGCGCCATCAAGTGCCCCACCCCTCTCTTTATTTTCTTAGTTGGAAGCCAAACTTGCTCTGGTGATAACCCAGTCTCTACCTACCCAGCAACTGCACCCAGACGTCCAAAAGTGGTTCAGTTAATGAACACACAGCAGTGCTGACTGGTTCTAACTTTAAAATCATGGTCACGGGAGCACGTGGATGGCTCAGTGGGTTAAAGTCTCTGCCTTCCGCTTGGGTCATGATCCCAGGGTCTTGGGATCGAGCCCCGCATTGGGATCTCTGCTCAGCGGGGAGTCGGCTTCCTCCTCCTCTCTCTCTCTGCCTCCCTCTCTGCCTACTTGTGATCTGTCTGTCAAATAAATAAATAATTTTTTTTAAATCTTTAAAAAAATAATAAAATAAAATCATGGTCACGGGTCTCAGCAGGGTTCTTGGCACGGTGGAGCAATCTCACTTTGTACCCTAGAAAATTCACCTTCCCTCTTGCCCAAATGTCTATTTCATCCTTCTTTCTCTTCAAAGTTCTCCAAAGCCCATTTTCCCAGCCCCTCTTGGCTGTGTCTTTCTTCCCTCGAATGGGGTTCAGTTCTCAGCTCTCTTCTCTTTGTACCTACACTCTCCCCAAAACTTACCCAGGCCATGGATTTAATTACCAAGTGTACAGTGAGCACCAAGATTTATTTCTCCTTGAGGCCCGAGATGTGGACATCGAACCAACAGCTAGCTCCCCTTGAATGTCCAACAGACACCTCAAATTTACCACAGTCAAAAACCCTGTTTCCCACACCAAAACTCTGCCTCTCCTCCAATTATTTCCATTTCATTTCCTGAGTTGCTCAAGCCAAAAACATAGGAGTTATCCCTGGTTCCTTTCTTTCACTCCCTCCCTCCACCCAATCTGCCAGCAGGCTCTGGGAACTTCATAACTAAGGAACGGAAACCGACTCAGCTGCCATGTGAGCCCAAGACCTCTCCCCTTCGTTTCTCATCTGGACAAAACCAATAGTCTCCCTGCGTCTACCCTCACCCTCTGAATTCCATTCCCCTTCGGCTGTCGTAAAACATACACTTCCCTGGGCGCCTGGGTGGCTCAGTTGGTTAAGCGACTGCCTTCAGTTCAGGTCATGATTCCAGGGTCCTGGGATCAAGCCCTGCATTGGGCTCCTTGCTCAGCAGGAAGCCCGCTTCTCCCTCTCCCTCTCCCCCTGCTTGTGTTCCCTCTCTTGCTGTGTCTCTCTCTGTCAAATAAATAAATAAAATCTTTAAAACACACACATGCGCGCGCACGCGCACACACTTCCCTACTTGAAAACCTTCAATAGCTTCTGGACCCACTTATAATAGATTCTAAACTCCACAGAAGGTTTTTCAAGCTTTAGCGACCAGTGTAATGCCTGGCCTCCTCCCCTGCCCCTCTCTTGCTCTATCACCAGCTCCGGCCTCGCAGCTCTTCTCGCAGTGACCTAAACATGCGTGCGGGAGGAAAATCACTCTTCCCTCCACTCTCTTCGGTGTAGGGCCTGGGGTTCCACAAGCTGACAAAGGACAGATCAACCAGAGATACATACAGAAGCCTTTATAGTAAGGAGGGTGGAAAATGGGTAGAACCAGGGGCTCTATACCATATTATTTATTTATTTTTAAGATTTTATTTATTTATTTGACAGACAGAAATCACAAGTCGGCAGAGAGGCAGGCAGAGAGAGGAGGGAGGCAGACTCCTTGCTGAGCAGAGAGCCCGATGTGGGGCTCGATCCCAGTACCCTGGGATCAGGACCTGAGCCGAAGGCAGAGGCTTTAACTCACTGAGCCACCCAGGCGCCCCTCTATACCATTTTAACACAGGGCAATGAACTGGAGAAGTGACGAGACAAAGAAAACGGCTTAGGCTTCAAGGGCTGGTAAGTGGCAAGAAGTTAAGTGTGTGAGGGAAGCAATGGGAGATCAGGGCTATTTTAGTAACATTTGTTATGCAGACTCCATCTCACACAGCCTCAGGCGCTGGCAATGAGCGTGTTTCCAGAGATTGGAGTCCTCTCCTTTCTGGTTTGGAAGGGTGGGGTATACTTTCACTGAGAGAAGTGTATCCCCGTCTTAGACACGAAGCGGGTGGACACACAGCCTTCCCTGCGTCTGCTGTTTCTCAACTGCCTTCCTCTCAAAATGATCCCGTAGCCAAAGTAGCACACTCCGGGGGGCATGATCTGATTTCCTTCACGTGCCAAGCTCTTCCTGCCCCTCAGTATTGTACTGACCGTTCTCACCCACTGGCATGTTCCCCAAGTTTTGCTTGCCGTGATCTTTTACGACATTTAATTCTCCCCCGGAATGTCACCCCCGCTGAGGTCCTGTCTGAGCACTACATCTAAAATACCCCGTTGCTTTTATCCTGATTTCCTAGCTGAAATCATCATGTGGGTCCAGTTATTTTTCGTGAAGTCACCCACTAGAATGTAGTCTCCAGGACGGCGGCATTGGCCTCCTGGCCACTGTCACAGCACCTACAACCGTGCCTGCTAGCTGCACTGTTCAGTAAATACATGATACTTAGACAAATGGGTCACTATCAGGCAGAGAACATGTGGACACCTTTCTATTAGGGAAAAGTTACTTTCCCTTCTAGAAAAATTATCATAACTGCATGAATCAAGCATACGCTGAGCATTTTGACTATCTGGAAAAATTTTGCTTAAGAGCACATTATTTTCACAGAGACAATTGTCAAAAATGTTGGCTGCCCAGCATATTTTCCCTCTTCCTGACGAAAACTCATTTCTTTTAGAGAAAGGATGCTCCTTATCGTGTGTAATCTTGAGGGGACTGGAAATTAAGCTTCCCTTGTGACTCTACCCTACCACACTATTCTCTATCCCTCTCCCCTGACCTCTCTCTCTCCCAATCTCTCTCTCTCTCTCTCTCTCTCACACACACACACACACACCCCAAGCTAACAGGTGGATTTATGACACAAGTTAGAATAGCGAGATTTTTTTTTCCCTCCAGGACTTTGTACATGGAGATTTGTAACGGAAAGGATTGAAAATGTATTTGGAGGACATTTATTACAGCAGCAACACTGAGACAACAGATGTTCCTAAGCCTGATTTTCTAGCTTTCCATCAAGTCTACAGACTATACAGTATCTCTCCCCCTCAGGGAATTGCCTTATGTCTTAAGTTAGTCAGATTTATTTATGTTGCTTAGAACCAAAGAACAGCATTACAAAATTGCCCGAATTTCTCTATAGAAGGATATGGTTTAAACAGACATTCTCCATGGGGCACCTGGCTGGCTCAGTGGGGAAAGCATCTGACTTTTGATCTTAGGGAAGGGAGTTCAAGCCCCATGCTGTGTAGAGATCGCTTAAAAAAAAAAAAAAAAAGACATTCTCTTCCCAGGTTCCAAATATATAACTTATTCTTTTTTTTTTTAAGATTTTATTTTATTTATTTGACAGTGAGAGAGAGAGATCACAAGTAGGCAGAGAGAGAGGAGGAAGCAGGCCCCCTGCGGAGCAGAGAGCCCGATGCCGGGCTCGATCCCAGGACCCTGAGATCATGACCTGAGCCGAAGGCAGCGGCTTAATCCACTGAGCCACCCAGGCGCCCCTATATAACTTATTCTTACATTAATACTTGGACTTCCTGATCTCTTTTTCAGAACCTGTATTTTTTTTTAGTGTCCAGACAGCTCAGAATTTAAATAAATTTAAGTGGGTACTTAGCCATGCTGGTTTGTCCTTTATATTTAGCTGCATTTAATTATACATGATAAATGCCAGAGAATTCTCATTAAAAATGAATTTTAAAATTTAAAGGAAATTTGCATAATACATTTGGAAATAAGTTACCCCTAAAATAATACTGTACATTTCCATAAGTTTGTTTTGGTAAACATGCATGTATGTGCTTAAATGAACACCCAAAAGCTACATGCAAACTAAAAACAGTAATTATGTAGAAGGAACCCTCTTGGGAGTCAAAGATGACTATAGTTTATCATGTCCACTATGCGTACTTAAAAATAAAAAGCATAATTTTAAGGAAAAAAGTTTTAAGCAAGCTCAAGGACACAAAGTTTGTCTTCAGACTCTTACATATATGCAAGCACAAATACAGAGCCCCTGGAACGGTGAGAAAACTAGGAAGGTATGTGCTATATCATGATGACAGGACGACCAACCATAGTGGCTTGTCGGGGAAGACAGTCACCCTACATGGTAGTGACCCTTGTAAAAAAGACTATTTTAGCTGAACTTTGACAGAATAACTGCTGATCTAAGCAGTAAATAAAGCTTTGGAGGGCCCAGGTAGTCACACAAAGCTAGACATTGATGATACAACCAGCCTTTATAATATTCATTCATGTAACAAATATTGATTGACCAGCTGATGTGGACTAGTGGTGGAGGAGAGTTGGAAGAAAGGCAGGCAGGGACAGGCTCCCTTGCCCTAAGAAGAAACCACCCTCAAAATGATTTTACACCACCCCGGAAGGAGCCCTCCACCTTTTCCCACAGGATAGATCACCTGACTGGGTGACAGGCACCTGGAAGGTTAATCGGATGAAAACAGCTCCCACCAACAAGCCCATAAAGCCCCCTAGAATCAGAAACTCAGGTGGCAAAACCCTCTCAGGTCCCCTCCCTCTTTGCAAACTTTGTACTCTCACTCCATGAACTTTACTGTCACTCAATCAGCCTCGCGTTGCTGCCCACCACCGTTCTTCTGGTCTACCTCTTCATTCCTCAAAGTGCCATGACCAAGAACCACGGGCCCTAGAGGAGGAGAACTCCCCTAACACTACCATTATAAAGATCCTATACGAAAGGAGGCACAATTCTCGCCCTCAAGTGCCTTAGCACGCTTAGCATGAGACAAGTAAGAGGCCACCAGAATCGTGTTAAGTGAAAGTTTTGAGCCCGTGGGTGGAGTACCTGACCCAGCCGTAAGAGGGCAGGGTAGTTTTTCTAGAGGGAAGGACAAAAGAAAAAGCAAATAAGCCACCCAGGCGCCCCTATATAACTTATTCTTACATTAATACTTGGACTTCCTGATCTCTTTTTCAGAACCTGTATTTTTTTTTTAGTGTCCAGACTGCTCAGAATTTAAATAAATTTAAGTGGGTACTTAGCCATGCTGGTTTGTCCTTTATATTTATTATTATATATATATAATATATATATATATTATTGATAAGCCATGGAGAGCATTATGTCATTGTATGACTGGAAGCGCTTCTTTCCCAGAGGCATGTAAGATAATGATGCGTTTCAACTTGGTGGCATCTCAGATTCAATTAAATGCAGTGTTTTTTGAAGGACTGATCTGGGTGCTCTGCTGAGCCAAGCTGGTAAAGCGGTGGGGCGGGTGAGGTCAGCACCAGACGAAGCGGACAGGTGAGTTGCGATACTACTGCGGAAGAATGATGATGGCAACTAGGATCAAAGTCCCAGCAGAGTTGGGGCAAAAGATGGTCTGATTCTGCATCTACTTTGAAAGCAGCTGATGATGGACCATAAGATGTGCCGTGTGGAAGTAAGAGAAGAATGAAGGGTGATGACGATATGTCTGACCAAGGTAACTGGAAAATGAAATTTCCATTTCCTAAGTGGGCAGGTGCACGGCCCCAAGTTTGCTGCTAACACAATGAATGACTGACAGGCTGGGGCTCTTCCCTTAGCCTCAACCCTCTCATTTGTACGGTGAGAGATTTAAACTAGATCGGAGGTCCTCGTACTGTCTGGTGTGTGTGCCTCCGCAGGCCATGCAGGGGAAGGAAAGGCAGGCGAATTAAATTGTCAGCTCTGCATACTAGGAGTCCATGTAAAGTCTCATTCAAAAACAGGATCCGAGGGTGCCTGGGTGGCTCCGTGGGCTGCCTTCGGCACAGGGCGTGATCCAGCCCCACATCAGGATCCAGGCTCAGAGCAGAGTCTGCTGGTCTTTCCCTTCTGCCTTTCCCCCACTCATGCTCTCCCTCTAACTCTCAAATAAAATCCTTTAAAAAATTTTAAAAATTAAAAAAGACAGAACTCCACTTCTCAAATTAAAAAAAAATAAATCTACCATCACTGACGTGGACCGAATGTTCTTGTCCCCCCGACCCCGCCAAATTCGTACATTGACGCTCTAATCTCCGAAGTGATGCTATTTGGAGATGGAGCCTTCGGGAGGCAAGTAGGTCATTAAGTCACCACCAAAGGGCCATCGGCAAACCAGGAAGAGGGTCCTCACCAGATCACTGCCCAGCACCTTGAACTAGCCAGCCTCCAGCTCTGTGAGAAATAAACGTTCCTGCCCACACCACCCGACTCGGGTAATTTGTTACAGCTGCCCCAGCTGACAGAAGCGATCTTTTTACCTAGGTGACCCGGGAGACCCTATCCACTCCCGCTCTGATGTTCTGGCAACAAGTTTAAATTGTTGGTACGGACGAGTAGCATCAGTCCGGCTCTCGGCACACACCACTGCGACAGAGAGCAGAAAGTCGGGGTGGGGGGGCACCTGGGTGGCTCGGTGGGTTAAGCCGCTGCCTTCGGCTCGGGTCATGGTCCCGGGGTCCTGGGATCGAGCCCCATGTCAGACTCTCTGCTCAGCGGGGAGCCTGCTTCCCTTCCTCTCTCTCTCTCTCTGCCTGCCTCTCTGCCTACTTGTGATCTCTGTCAAATAAATTTAAAAAATCTTAAAAAAAAAAAAAAAAGTCAGAGTGGGCTGCGGAGACCTGTCACAGCGAGATCGGCCCGGCCCTGGCCACGGTGCCTGCCCAACTCCGGCGCCCCTGGCTGGGAGAGGATCCGGAGTCGGTGGGAGTGCTGCGGCCATGTAGCCCCGGGTTATTCTCAGACGATTTCATTACTGACTTCTCCTTGAATGGAAGTTTCAGGTTCCAGGGGCAGGTCTCCTTTTAAGTCTCTCTCAGGGTTCGGTCCCTTCCTTCCTGACTCGAGCCTTGGGGCAGTAATGGGAAACGTCTGAGTTATCAGGGTGACGCACTTCAGGTGAGTGAGAGCAAATGAAACAGGAAATCATTATGATAATAAGGGCCAGGGACACACCCACAGGTGAGAAGACTGTGTCTGGAAACCAGCCAGGGTCTTTCCGGAATGTTAATTTCTCCTAAAACATCTACGGGACTTTCAGGTTCCTCCAGTATTTTAACACAATGTTTTACTTCAGTGTGGCCCGAGCTTACGATGGGACTCGGGAATTTCGGAGTCGGCGGCCGCGTTCATGCGGTCTTCCATGAGAGGCGAGTGCAGCGAGCAGAGTGGACAGAACCACCCAGGTGGTCAAAGTACTACAGAGGGGGACGACGTCACACTGACCGGAAAATGCCTTCTGGAACAAACTCGCACCAGTGCGGCTGCTGGGCCATGTGGCAGTCCTATTTCTAATCTTGAAGATCTTCCACACCTTTTTCCACATTGGCTGCACATTTTGCATTCCCTCTGGGAACATACAGGGTTCCCTTGGGCCCACAGGCTGGCGGGCACTGGTCTTTGGAGGTTCTCTGATAATAGCCGTCCTAAGGGGTGGGGTGTGATTTCACTGTGGCTCTCCTGTATTGTGGTTGTGATCTGCATTTCTCTGAGAGCAGCGACGCTCTCAGGAGCGGTGATGTTGAGCACTTTTTCACGCTCTTCTTCGTATCTCGAAGAGCTCTTAACCCTCTTATGTTTACTCCAGCACTGTTTACAATCGCCAAACTAAAAACAATTTAAATGTCCATCAGTGGATAAGTAGTTGGGTTTTTTTTTTTTTTAAGATTTGTTTATTGGAGCACCTGGGTGGCTCAGTTGGTTAAGCACCTACTGTTGGCTCAGAGGGGCTCCTGGGATCAAGCTCGGTCAGGCTCCCTGCTCAGCCGGGAGTATGCGTCTCCCTCTCCCTCTGCCCCTCCCCTCCGCTCATGCTCTCCCACTTACGCTCCAATCTCAAATAAATAAATAAAATATTTTTTTAAAAAAAGATTTTATTGGGCGCCAGGGTGGCTCAGTGGGTTAAAGCCTCTGCCTTCAGTTCAGGTCAAGATCCTAGAGCCCTGGGATGGAGTCTCACATCGGGCTCTCTGCTCAGCAGGGAGCCTGCTTCTCCCTCTCTCTCTGTGCCTGCCTCTCCGCCTACTTGTGATCTCTGTTTGTCAAATAAATAAATAAAATCTTTTTAAAAAATTTATTTATTTATTTTGGGAGGGGGAAGAGGCAAGGACATAGGGAGAGAGGGAGAGGGAATATTAAGCAGACTCAGTGCTGAGTGCAAAGCCCAAGACAGGGCCAATCTCCCAACCTTGCCTAAGTTCAGGACCAGAACTGAAACCAAGCATCAGCATCGAGGCACCCCAATAAGTGGATTTTAAAATGTGGCACATACATACAATGAAATCCTATTCAGCCTTAAAAAGGAAGGGAATCCTACAATATGCAGCAACACGAATGAACTTTGAGGACATTATGCTAAGTGAAAGAAGCCAGCCACAGCGGGAAAAATACTGCATCATTTCACTTAGAAGAAGGGATTTCAAATAGTCAAACTGATGGAAGCCAACAAAAAAATTGTGGCTTTCAGGGTGAGATGGGGAAATGGGAAGTCGCTAGTTAACCCGTACAGAATTTCAATTATGTGGGATGAATATGTTCTAAAGATCTGTAAAGATATATATATATGTATATATAAATATATCTGTAAAGATATATATATACATATATATAAAATCTCTTGCTTGACATTGGCACATTCTTTGCATGACACAGTGGTCAAGAGTATTTATAATCGAAGGATCTTGGGCAAGTTATTTAATTTAAACTCTGTGCCTCTGTTTCTTTACCTGTAAAATGGGGCAATAATAGCACCTACTTCAGAAGGATGCAATGAGGAATAAATGATTCATGTGCATGGAATAGTGAAAGGCATGAGATAAAGAGTTCACGTGGGCATTAGCTTCTATTCTTGCTGTGTTTATCCTGAGGAATCATAAATAAGATTAAGAAACATCTCAAAAAAAAAAAATTCTTCTCCTGACAGCCCTTGGGCAAAATTCCCTTTCTTGTCTCCACAGAAGCACTATGCACCAAGATGCTTCTACTGATCAGGATATTCAAACCACTGATTATTAAAACCACTGACACGAGGTATTTATCTAATGATACATCCATACAAGCGGATGGCTTAATGTTGCACTGAGCCTTCTCTTAAGTTCCTAAGGGCCATAGGACAGGTGCACAGTACAGGTTAAGTCAGCTGAGATCCCAGAATGAGACGGCAAAGTGATGAAATGAGCGAAGAGGGAAGCGTTCTGGGACATCTTGGAACTTGAACAAAGGGACAGCAGAAGCGAGGAGGTACTGAACCTGCTCCTCCTCTCTCACCTTCCCCTGGGTCACAGGGAATGGGAAAGGAGTTGGTCATAAGAAATCTTAAGTGGGGCGCCTGGGTGGCTCAGCGGGTTAAAACCTCTGCCTTCAGCTCAGGTCATGATCCCAGGGTCCTGGGATCAAGCCCTGCATCGGGCTCTCTGCTTGGCTGGGAGCCTGCTTCCTCCTCTCTCTCTCTCTCTGCCTGCCTCTCTGCCTACTTGTAATCTCTATCTGTCAAATAAATAAATCTTTAAAAAAAAAAAAAAGAAATCTTAAGCTGCTTTTCTCTCAGTCTGAGAGAGTGACTTTTTTTTCAGAGTGAATATTTTAAAACATAAAAATGTAAACTCTCCTGCTTAAAACCCTTCCGTGCCTTCCCATTTCACACAGTGCCATCCATCAGTATTTTGGAATGAGCGTGGAGGGGTCAGTTTGACACGATGAAGACAGGGGGGTTCCCTAGACGTAGATGGGTTTATGGGAACAACACTTACAGGGAGAACAGTTACAACGGAGAGGAACGTTGTTTCCTCTCAAAACCCTCCCCATTTTTCTCTCCCTGCCCACTTCCCATCCCCAGAGGTACGGGATCCCCTCAGGACAATGCGAGTCAGAACCTCTGCAGACTGCATCCCAGGCCTTCCCCTTCAAGAGCCAGTGGAAACCTGTGTCCAAGTCAGAGCACCTTGCATACAGCAAAGCTCGCCCGGAGCAGGACAGGACAGAGGCCACCCCTGACTGTGAGCATGAAGGGCACAGCAGAGCCCAGCGTTGGGAGCCATGTTCAGACACCCACAGTTCAAGGTCGAAGTCTTGACTTAACCATTTCCAAGCTGTTAATAAATCTTTCTGAACCTCAGTTTCTATCTGTAAAAGGGTGTATCCACCTGAAAGTTGTGGCGATAATTACATGTGACCCCGGCACACAGTAACAGCTCAATAAATGTTGGCTATTGTTAGTATTAAAACCTCCATTCTAGAAGCTACAAGTAAACCTCAGCTCTCCCGTACGGAGAGTGAGCCCAGGCTTCCTGCTCTGCTATCAGCCAGGATGAAATTCTAGATACAAGTTAGGTACAAATATAACAATAACCGTAATTCCCTTCTGTTCTCCTAGTTCCTGACTGTGTCACAGTGTAATTGCCCCTAGGCCACAAGGACCCACCGATAAAGTGCAGATGGGGTTTCTGCTGCTTCTACCAGCGGGACGCCACGCGCGCGCACACACACACACCCCACCCGCATCCTTTCTCCCGTACCTGCGAACTTCCTACCTCCTCCAAGCCCTTGCTCTCCTGAAATCTTTGGCGGATGGTGACATTCCCACCCTGGGTCCCAGCCCCCGAGCCTGTCCTGCCGCTTCCCAGTCACTACACATGGCTTCGATCCTTTTTTTAAAGATTTTATTCATTCATTTTTCAGAGAGAAAGAGAGCTCACAAGCAGGGGGAGTGGCAGGCAGAGGGAGGAGAAGCAGGCTCCCCGCTGAGCAGAGAGCCCGATGCAGGGCTCGATCCATGATCCGAGCTGAAGGCAGATGCTTACCCACCTGAGTCACCCAGGCACCCCCAAATGGCCTCCATCTTTAGATTTCTGTGCGTACCCTGCGCCCTTCCTGCCGTCACCACTTCAAGGGAGGCTGGCCATGAGCCAGCAGCCCTGCCCAAGTAGATCTTCCCTTTCGTTTCCTCCTCTCACCCTCAAGTCATCCGTTGTTCCCATGGCTGCTGCCTGTCAGGGCACTCGCCTTGCCTCCATTTTTCAGGCAGAGGCTAAGTCTTGTCTCAGAGCTATTCTCAGGAGTCCTAGCAGATGAGCCCCAGAGAACCCACCTTCTTCCCTCTTCCCGAGGTCTCAGGGAACCCACAAGCCACGTGGTCCCCCAAGCGAAAAGGATGACTTCATTATATTCTCTCCCAGTGCCTGATGGACAAAAGCAGAGACCCCATCCGTTTTGGATTTCCAAAGTAGTCTCAATTTTATCGAATTTCCCTTTGATGAAGGCAATAATATATACTAAATGTAATTTACTTTTTGCACACTTTTTTATATGCATATATTCAAAATTAAAGAAAAACATCTTTGCCAAATTATCTAACTTGATTTTGGGTCCCCTATCTAGAACAGACGACATTGGTTTCTGAGTGTGGGGCATAAATGAGGACAGGGGAAGAAGGAAACAAGGATTAAAATATGAAAGACAATTGTCTACAAGAAAGTATATTAATCCTCACATAAACACTCACTGAGAACCTGGTAGATCCAAGGACATGTTAAGTGATGGGAAGCAATATCATGCCTTCAAATAAAAGAGCTCTTTGGCAGTGGGGAGCTCATAAAATAGTAGAGAAGGCAGGTTTCACAAATATCTTAATACCAAGCAGGTCATAGAAGGCGCTACGATTACAGTGCCAATTACTGTGAGTAATTAGAACGTTCCAATCCATGCTCCACGCCACCACCAGATGAACTTTTTAAAATGATGATTTCCTCGTTTCATTCCCTGACTTAAAAATCCTCAAGATCACCAGAACCCTCACGGAAAGACCAGACTTGGCTTACAGGGCACCTGAATCATCAGCAAATGCTTTCTCCATCCATCAGCCACTCCACCCCCAAATTCTCAGCCCCTTACACACAGGCCCCTTCTTCTAAGCCTCTTGGCCTGTGTGTTTTTGTTTTGCTTACTGTCCCCCATTTCTTCTCCTTCCTCCACTCTGCCCAGTTTGGCCTAAATCCAAACCATCTCTTGAGTCTCAGTGAAGACCTCCATCAGGAAGCTTTCCTTGATCTTCTCAAACGGCGTTGTGTGCCCCTCCGTGCGCTCCCACGCAACCCTCCACAATACACCACTGTGTCCACTCATCACACTCTTACACAAGCTTTTCACAGACACCAAGATAATGAATCTTTCTTATTTGTCTCTGTGCCCTAAGTATCTCACATTGCCTGGGACATATTTATTCATTTGTCAAATCGATGAGTGAGGAAATTCTTCCCTCTGAAATCCATTCACCACGCTTGGGCCCACGTGAGCCAACATTTTTAAGAGATAAGGTGCACAACTTACCATCTAAGGCTTTAAATGTACCAGACTCAGCATTCAGACCTCATCTCTGTGCTTGAGACTCAGGAACAGCACAAAACAGAGTTGCACGGACCAGCTCTAGAGCTGTTCAGTCATGCTAGGCATCCCCATGCTGGCTAAATGGGCCAGCAAGCAAAATAGATTGTCCCCAGCACCTTCATTCGCATACTGCCCCACTGTTTCTCTCCCTCCCATACCTGTAGCTTCCTCGCTTCCCTAACTCACAGAACGTTATTTCAATTTCTTAGTCATAATGAAGGCCTGCTTCTGGTCTGAGACCACTGCAGCCTGGTGGGGGTTACCATTTCTGAAGCTGATGACCTAAAGGTGGGTGGCCAAGGTGAAGCTCTTCCTCATTCCCAAGAGCACTTCCAGACCTTTCCTGTCCTTGAAGTATCGCTCTGCTTTCAAGAGTTACTCTATCTCTGACATCTGCTTCCTTGGCCTGCTCACATTCTTGGACGACTTGGTAAATGGGTATCATCTTGGAAGTCTTCAACATCCATAGTGGATAACCCTTCTAACACTGGGGTGTCCTAGTGTCTTGATAACTCAGCGATGGCTACTTCCACTTCATCCAGTTACCATTCTTGTGATCACACCTGGACGTGGTTACCATCTGGAATTATTCCACTGATTCAATGAACTAAGTAACTCGTCCTCTGACTGTGGACGCCCATCTTTCGAGCACCATTATTTCTGATCCCAGAGGACAGCCCGTTACTTCTTGAACCTTTCATTTCTCTCAGTCAGCCTTTTCCTGACCTTTCTCTCCTTCTGAACCCAGGACACTCATGTGGTTGGTCATATGCACAGTTCTTTCATGAATACCATCATTCCCAAGGCACACCTATCTTCACATTCTACAGATTTTTATTTATTTATTTGACAGATAGAGATCACAAGTAGGGAGAGAGGCAGGCAGAGAGAGAGAGAGGAGGAAGCAGGCTCCCTGCCAAGCAGAGAGCCTGACGCGGGGCTCCATCCCAGGACCCTGAGATCATGACTTGGGCCAAAGGCAGAGGCTTAACCCTCTGAGCCACCCAGGCGCCCCCTATCTTCACATTCTAGATGAAGACTATGATTATCCTCTCACCTCTACACTGGGACAATAAGCAAAATCGGGTAGAATGTCACACATCATGTACACGGAACCGCAAAAGTCATCGCTCGTCAGCCTCAGCACGCTTTTATGATATCTCCTGTTTCTCTTCATGTATTTTGAATTTAACAAATTTTATCAATGCCCTTCCCCCCTTCTAGTAATTGATCTTTATCAAATTCTAACCAATTGGCGTATCTACTATTTTACCTCGATTTACCCTAATTCTCACCAACTTCCTTCCAATTTCGGGGATAAGAAATCCTTCTCTCCTGCATCATGAAGCACACTACCCCATCAGTCAGCTGCCTTCTCCCCTGTTGCTAACCTCTCCATCACGACTAGCTCCTTGCTGGGGGGAGAGGGGCACACAGCAAACTTCTGTAAAGGACCTTCGCGGGCCACACAGTCTCCGCCACAACTACTCAACTCTGCTGTTGTCGCGTCGAAGCAGCCTTGGACGATACGAAATGAAAATCATGGCTGTATCCCAACAAAACCGTATTTATGGGCAATGAAATTTGAGTTTCTTATTTCACATGCAATAAAATATTATTCTCTTTTGTATTTTTTCAACCATTTAAAAATGTAGAAACCTTTCTTAGCTCATGCGTAATTTAAAAAAAAACACAGGCCATGGGCCATGTGTTGCCAACCCCTGCCTTAGCTCGTGTGGGGGTTCTCAGAGTATGGGCCGTATCAGCACCACGTGGGAACTCGTTAAAAATACCAGTTTCCGGGGCGCCTGGGTGGCTCAGTGGGTTAAAGCTTCTGCCTTCGGCTCAGGTCATGATCTCAGGGTCCTGGGATCGAGCCCCGCATTGGGCTCTCTGCTCCACAGGGAGCCTGCTTCCTCCTCTCTCTCTGCCTGCCTCTCTGCCTGGTTGTGATTTCTCTCTGTTAAATAAATAAAATATTTTTTAAAAAAATACCAGTTTCCGGGGCGCCTGGGTGGCTCAGTGGGTTAAGCCGCTGCCTTCGGCTCAGGTCATGATCTTAGGGTCCTGGGATCGAGTCCCGCATCGGGCTCTCTGCTCAGCGGAGAGCCTGCTTCCCTTCCTCTCTCTCTGCCTGCCTCTCTTGTGATTTCTCTCTGTCAGATAAATAAAATCTTAAAAAAATAATAAAATAAAATAATTAAAAATACCAGTTTCCCTGCCCCACCCCAGACCTCATAATTCAGAAACTTTGGGCGTGCAACCCGCAGTCTGTGTTCTAACAAGCTTTCCAGGTGATTCGGACACTCAAGTTTGAGAACTACTGGCCTACAAACAAAGCCCTCCTTGTTTATTTTATAAGCAAGTTCTGCTTGCAAGAAACAAAAGCGTACAACTTCAAACATCAAATTCTTTCCTTCTCTTTCCTCCAAAACTTCCAAGTGACCCGTCAGCCCTGTGCTGTCTCCATTTGCTCACCGCACACCTGTAAAATGGGAGGAGGAGTTGTAAGAACCACACGAGACGGTTGGTGCGGGGGCATGCCACGCTTCCACGGAGGGGACGGCGCGGCAGGGAGGATTTCAACTCCACATCCCACGCGGGAGACACATGGAAGGAGCAGTGTCTTCGGCCCCACACTCACTCCTCCCCGCAGAAGAGGAGAATGAGCTGCTGGGGGAGTCTGGGAGAAGGAACGGAGCCGGCCCTGCTCACGTGGCCAGCTGGGCCTCTAGTTCCTTTCCCCGAAGTCAAGGGAGAAGCTTCCCTAGGAAAACACACTCCAGAGAGCAAAGCTCAGTTCTTGGAAGGTGCCCTCTGGGAATCAGAATGAGATTCTGCAAACGGATGGATCCCAGGGCAGGGTCCACAGGGACACTGCTGAACCCTGTTTCTTCAGCTCCTGATGGAACCACTCTTTTTTGGTCTCTGAATTGTCAAGGTCTGTCAATTCCCTAATAAATATCCCCTCTGATTCAGTGAAATCTATCAGATGACCTCTGATTAAAACTTACAGTCACTAGTGAACTGTCACCCACGGGGTCCTGTACCCGCCCGAGGCTTCCAGGACAGCACTCCCTAATCTCCCTGTCTATCTGCTACCACCACCACAAGGGAAAAGTGTCGTGGGGTGTGTTGTTCTAAAACATACGTGCTGGATTTCCATTTTTCCTGTCCGCTGCAACTGAAAAATGCAGCATCTAATGCAGATAACAATCATGCCTCCAACTTTGCTGTTGGGAAAAGGACTAAAAAGACAAGAATGTGCAAAAAAGATATGCGAAGTGTGAGCCATGTGAGAAGTGCTGGAGGAACGTCGGAGAAAGTGGAGAGTCAGAGAGGTCGTCACAGAGGTGCAAGGTTGCATTTTTATAGGTGGACGATGAAGAAGAGAAATTCCAAATGAGGGAACCGCATGAGGAAAGTGAAAAAAGTCTGGAATGCGGGAAGCGGAGGAGACTTGAGAGTTGGCACAGAGGCAGGTCTGACAGCCAGACAGCTCTTGGGGTCTGACTATGCCACGGTGAGCCCCTTCAGGACTGAGTTTTTTTTAATTTTGACCCTTTGTCTTCAACAGCTCTAATCGAGTGCTTAGCACACAGCAGCAGATTATTAAATATTTGTTACATGAAAAAGCCAGTGTGTGAAATTACATTTATTCATGCTTAGCTCAGTGAGTCAGGGAGCCTAACGAACTGTGAGGAGTGCCAGCAGATGGGGCAGGCATGCAGTCAGACTAGGAAATTTTTGGATGCGTTATCGTTTCTTGCCTGATGAGCTCATCAGATGAGTCAGAAACCATTTTTCCCCAACGCTCCTGAATAGTCAGACGGTAAATGCAAACCTTATTTGCCTACACCAACTTTTTACTTTTTTAAAAAAGATTTTATTTATTTATTTGACACATCAAGAGAGGGAACACAAGCAGGGGAAGTGGGAGAAGGAGAAGCAGGCTTCCCTCTGAACAAGGAGCCCGACGCGGGGCTCAATCCTAAGACCCTGGGGTCATGACTTGAGTCGAAGGCAGACGCTTAACAACTGAGCCACCCAGGTGCCCCTCCACCAACGTTTTAGAAGAAAAACACAGTGATCACAAAAATCAACATGTTCATTTTAGAGAACTTGGAACACACCCAAAAATACACAATAAAGAGAACTGAAGTCTGTGTAATCTCTTTAACTAATGATGTAATATTATAGCAAGAATATTTTCTCACATCATTAAAGATTCTTCGAAAGTACAGGGTTTTTTGTTTTGGGTTCCTTTTTTAACATTTTATTTATTTATTTATTTGTTGGGGGAGCACAGTGGTGGGGTTGGGCAAAGGGAGAAGGAAAAGGAGACTCCCCGCTGAACAGGGAGCCCAATGCAGGGCTCAATCCCAGGATCCCAGGATCATGATCTCAGCTGAAGTCAGATGCTTAACCGACTGAGCCACCCAGGCCCCCCAAAGTATGGGGTTTTTTGATGCAATATTCCATTAATGCACACATCAAATTATTTGCAAAATTTTAACCATTCCTTTATTATTGAACACACAGCTTCTAAATATTTATGATACGCTTGTAAATGTATCTTTAAATATATCTGTCATGATTTCCATACTCAAGAGTCCTAAAACCATTCTACAAATGCTAATAAAGCATAAAAGAGAGCCAGAAAACATAGAATACTGTGTTCATATGAAATCTATAGGGGCACCTGAGTGGCTCAGTGGGTTGAAGCCTCTGCCTTCCGCTCAGGTCATGATCCCAGGGTCCTGGGATCGAGCCCCGCATCGGGCCCTCTGCTCAGTGGGGAGCCTGCTTCCTCCTCTCTCTCTCTCTCTCTGCCTGCCTTTCTGTCTACTTGTGATCTCTCTCTCTCTCTCTGTCAAATAAATAAAAAGAATCTTAAAAAGAAAGAAAGAAAGAAATCTGTAGGTTCTTCTTTTTTTTCCTATTCAAGGTTTACTTATTATTTATTTTTAGAGAGAGACAGTGCAGCATAGGAGTGGGGTAGGGACAGTGGGAGAGAATCTTCAAGCTGACTCTCCATTGAGTGCAGAGCCCCACATGGGGCTTGAATCCACAACTCACGAGCTCAGGACCAGATGCTTAGCTCACTGAGCCACCCAGTACCCCTATAGGCTCTTCTAAAAATAACACATTCCTATCATACATTTTCAGTCAAAATTCCAGCACAATTTTGAGAGGAATGTGACAAACTGATTCTAAAAATTACAAAGAATAACCATGACACAAGTAGCTAAGGCAGTTTTGAAAAAGAAGAGCCAAGACAGAGGACTTCTCTTATCAGACATCAAGACACCACAAAGCCAGCAGCGAAAATGATTGAATACTGGCACAGGAATAAACAGATCAATGGGATAAAACAGGGATCCAGAAACACACCCACATGTACATGGAAACTTCAGACACAATAGAGGGGCACCTCCAAAAACGAAGAGAAGATAGATTACTCAGGAACTGGTGCAGGGAGCCTGTCTTGCTTCCTGGAGAAAAAGCCAGTTGAGTCCTACCTCATACCACGCAGGAACGTTGACCGTAATAGATCAGATACTCTAATCTGAAATGGAAACCAATAAAGACAAGGAAAGTGTAGAAGAGTCTCTTTGTGACCTTGAATTGGAGAAGTCAGTGGGGAAAGTATCAAAACCACAAACCATCAGTGAAGAAATGGGTAGATTTCAGTAGGTAAAAATTGCGTTTCTTTTCAAAGAAGGACACCACAGACCAAGTTAACAGACAAGTGACAGCCTAGAAGAACGTATCTGCCGCCTCCAAAACTCAAGAAATTCATATGCAGAATAGAGAGGGGCGCCTGGATGGCTCAGTGGGTTAAATGTCTGACTCTTGGCTTCAGCTCAGGCCATGATCTCGCTGTCGTGGGATCAAGCCCCACATCGGGTTCTGTGCTCAGTGCAGTCTGTTCCAGATTCTCTCTCTCTCTCTCTTTCAAATAAATAAATAAAATATTTTTTAAAAGAATTAAAAACATAGACTATAGAGAGAACTTCTATACATCACCAAGACGCCGGAAGTCCAACCAAAAGAAAACTGGACAAAGAGTTAGAATAGGTAAATTACAGAAGGAGGAATATGAATGTCCAATAAATCCATGAAAACATGCTCAAACTCTCCAGTGATCAAATAATGCAATTAAAATAACAATGAAATACTATATTATAAAAACTTTAAAGTTTAATATCAAGACTTGGTAAGAATATGGGGGCTCCCGGGTGGTGCTGTCAATTAAGCATCTGTCTCCTGGTTTGGGCTCAGGTCATGATCTCAGGGTGGTGAGGTCAAGCCCCGCTACGGGCTCCAAGCTCAGTGCAGGGTCTGCTGAAGTTTCTCTCTTTTTCTCTCCCTCTGCCCCTCCCTATGCTCCCTCTCTCTAGTTCTCTCGCTCTGTCTCTAAAATAAATAATCTTTTTTAAAAAAGAAAGAAAGAAAGAAAAGAACTGGTAAGAATATGAAGGAAAGGTGGGGCACCTGGGCGGTTCAGTCATTGGGCGTCTGCCTTCGGCTCTGGTCATGATCTCAGAGTCCTGGGATCGAGCCCCGCATCGGGGTCCCTGCTCTGCGGGAAGCCTGCTTCTTCCTCTCCCACTGCCCCTGCTTGTGTTCTCTCTCTCACTCTCTCTCTCTAATAAATAAATAAAATCTTAAAAAAAAAAAAAGAATATGAAGGAAAGGTAGCCTCAAAGGCTACCGGTCTGCAGTGGTAAACCGATGAAGCCAGTTGTTAGGCAACTGAACATGTCTCAGCAATCACACTCCTGGGAATTTACTCCAGAGAGACTCGCACACAGTTCGTTCCTGGAGTCTGGCCGAGGGCGTGCATCTCGGCACAGTTTGCACAGGCAGGGAGTCAGAGCAACCTAGGGGCTGGGGGTCAAGGATATAACTCTCTTAGGCGTGGTGCAGGCATTCAGGGGGAAACTAAGCAGCCGTCAGCATTAACGAGGAGATATACACGTTCAGCCACGTGGTGAGCTCTTAAGACATAGTGTCAAGTGGGAAAAGTGTGAGAAACAAAATAAAAGCAATCGCACAAGCCAATGCCCATTTAAAACGCTCTAAATCCACGTAAATCTGAAGCCATGAGAGTGAGGTCAGGAAGAAAGGAAAAAGAGGGCCTCGTGCCAACCCAGGACGACATCATTGTTCGTGGAGGAATCAAGGCTGTTTGTGGAGAGGAAACGCAGAACTCTCAGAGTAATCAAACAGGAGGGTCCCTGGGGAAAGGGTGGCCTAAGGCCTGGGTAGCCTACACAAGCAGAGCAAAACCTAAGCCAGAGTCAATTCTGCAAATGCCTCCAGGTCAAGAGGACCAACAGATCACAAATAGCCAACGAGGCTTTCCCAAAGATCGCATCCCTGAGTAACCGCCAGGAAATAACGTCCTTGCTCTGCTATCTGTGGAAACCCTGCCCTTCGTTCCTGCCCGTGGAGTGCTCCTAACTGCTGCTATCTGTGGAAACCCTGCCCTTCGTTCCTGCCCGTGGAGTGCCCCTAACTGCTGCTAGTTTGGCATTGCCTGATTCAAATCAGTGTTTGCTCAGTAAACAAATAAACACCTAAAATTTTAATACACCTCAGTTTATCTTTGCTCCTGCTGACAGGAAGTCGGCTTCATCAGTGGGCATGAGTGAGGAGGCGGCGGCACGGAAGTTCTCATGAATGCAGGGCCTGCCATTTGTCCGGCGCGCCGTGACTACAGGTGTATTTGAATCCACAGCCCTCTGGGGTGAGCCGCTTTGCAGCCACCATGTTTTCCAATTCGTCCCCATTAAACTTAGTAAAGCCCCACTTCTTGGAGACATGGATCTTCGGGCAGTCAGAGAACTTGAACTTGGCCCTGTCTAGGGCCGCAGTTACATGCTCCCTTTTCTGCAGCTTGGCACAGATGGACATGATGACTTGGCCAATGTAGTCCTTGGCCACTGCGCCCTGGGGCTTTCCAAAGGCACCTTACATACCTGTCCAGAGCCTAGACTGGGGATAGCATGAGGTTAGACATGAATGTCCACTGGAAGATCCAAGGTCCCCTGGGCAAGCTCTATAAGCAACAGACTTCACACACTACCAAGGAGGTTACGGTTGGCGGCCATGGGGAAAGAGCACAATTGGCTTCATTGGCTGCAGACAGTTTACCTTTGAAGAGATTATGCACAGTTTCTTTCTCTCACACCCCCACATCCAGTCCATTAGTAAATTCATCATCTTCCAAATACATGCAGAATTCAGCCACTTCTCATCCCTTGTGTCAATACCACCACGGGCTTGGTCACCAAACCCTCTTCCCTGATCTTGGCCCCAGTCTCCTCACCAGTCTCTTTTGTTTTTATGTTTTCCTGCCTTTGGTCTGCTTTCGACACAGCAACCAGAATGAGCCTATTAAACAGAAGTCAGGTCACATCAACTTCTGCTTACGATCCTCTGGTTCCTTTCTCGCTCAGCATGAAAGCAAGGGCCTAATGATCCACAAGCCCCTTGAGCTGTACACCTAGCTTCTCTGGTCTTAGCTGCTCATCTCTTGCCTTGACCACTCCCTCCTGCCACCCTGGCCTCTTGCTAACCTAGCAGATACCAAGTGCACCCCTCCTTCACACCTTTATAGGGGTTTATTCTTTCGAGAATGCTCCTTCCCTAGAGTTCCAAACAGCTTGCTCCCTCACTCGTTCAGCTCTCCATTCAGAAGCCTCAATGACACCCCAGACCACACTATTTAAGACTGCAACCCCTCGGATAAAAGATCGGAACAAACTGGGCGAAAGATCTCAACAGAAAACTTTCCAAAGAACATACACAGATGGCAAATAATCCCAAGAAAAGATGCTCGACATCATATGTCGTTAGGAAAATGCAAATTAAAACACCACCACATCTAATAATAATAATAACTGTCAACACCAAATGCTGGCAAGGATGTGAAACAATAGTGACTCTCATTCACCGCTGGCAGGAACGCCAAATGCCCAGCCAGGAGCACTGGAGCAGTGGTCCACGCTTGGAGTCCCAGCTACTCCGGAGGCTGAGGCAGGAGGATCCCTTGATCCCAGGAGTTCTGGGCTACGATGCCCTCTGCCATTTGGGCATCTGCACTAAGTTAGGCATCAACACAGTGCCCTCCCAGGAGCCAGGGGGCCATAAGCTTGCCTTAGGAGGGGTGAAGCGGCCCAGGTCAGAAATACAGCAGGTCACAGGACACCTGGGTGGCTCAGTCAGTTAAGCGTCTGCCTTTGGCTCAGGTCATGATCCCACGGTCCTGGGACCGAGATCCGCATCGGGTTCCTTGCTCAGTGGGGAGCCTGCTTCTCCCTCTACCTTTGCCCCTCTCCCTACTCGTGTTCTCTCACATGCTCTCTCTGACAGGTACATAAATAAAATCTTAAAAAAAAAATGCAGCAGGCCAAAACTCCTGTGCTCGTTAAAATGATACAGCCACTGTGGAAGGTCGTTTGACAGTTTCCTGCAAAACTAAACAGACTTGCAACACAAGCAACTGCACTCGGTTATTTACAAATGAGGTGGAAACTTTGGTCCACACAAAAACCTGCACAAGGATACTTAGAGCAGCTCTCTTCACGACTGCCAAAAACCGGAAGCAGGCAAGATATCCCTCAATAAATGAATGGATAAACCAACTGTAGTTCTGTACAATGCACCCGTACTCGGCGATAAGGAGAAAGGAGCCGCCAAGCCACAAGAAGACACAGAGGAAACTTAAACGCATACTACTATGTGAAAGGAGCTAACTGAAAAGGCTGCGTATGGTATAAGTCCAACTACACGCCATTCTAGAAAAGGGAGAACTGCAGAGATAGATTGACCTGTGATTGCCAGGGACTCGAGGACAGGGCGAGATGAAGAGGTGGAGAACAGGAACTTCAGGCAATAAAACTGCTCTATACAATAGCACAGCGGTAGACACATGACACGGTGTATTTGACAAAACCCGTAAGACTGTACAATACAACAGGAAGCCCTATTGTATCCTACAGAGTCACTCAATAATAATGTGTTAATATCGGCTCATCAATTGTAACAAATGTATCGCACTAACCCAAGATGTGAATAACAGGGGAAGTTGTTGGGAAGAGAAGATTTATATGGGAACTCTGTACTTCCTGCTCAGTTTCTCAGTAAACCCAAAAATGCTCTAAAAAATGAATTCTTTTAAGTGAGACGCAAATTGCAGCTGTTCCCACAGGCACCTCCTATGCCTCTTTTCTGCTTTACTTTTCCCTGGAGAACTTATCACCATCTAACATAATGTATTTTTTACTGATTTATTTTGTTACTATCTGCCTGAAACACCACCCCTGCCTTATAGAGATGCTAACACGCAAAAGTGAGATCCACCAGAAAAAAACATTTTAATGCTTTATTTTGATGCAATTTAAATTTAGAGAAAAGTTGCAAGAATAGATAAAAATTCCAATATATCATTAACCTAAACTCATCAGTTGTTGTTTACATCCCCCTCTTATTTAAAAGATTTTATTTATTTATTTATTTATTTGACACAGAGAGAGAGAGAGAGTCCGCGAGAGAGGGAACACAAGCAGGGGGAGTGGGAAAGGGAGAAGCCTGGGAGAGGGAGAAACAGGCTTCCCACAGGGCAGGGAGCCCAATACAGGGCTGATCCCAGGACCCTGGGATCATGACCTGAGCTGAAGGCAGAGGCTTAACGACTGAGCCACCCAGGCGCCCCTTCACTTTGGCTGCAGTTGCTTCATGTCCCTTTGGCTGCAGTTGCTTCATGTCTCTCTTGCTACCACTGTCCATCTCGCTTATGTATGTCTACATAAATGCTCTTTTGTACATATAAAGAATGTATAAAGAACACAAGACACATTTATATATATATATGATATGTAGAGAAGACATGATGAATATATACATATTTAGTTCCATATCATGTGTTCTATATATTTTTCTATATATAGCACATCTAACTGTAATAGCTGTAATTACCCAAATCTCAAAATTAAACAATTATACAATACTATTATCTAATTCACAGTTCATTTTCAAATAACATCAGTTGTCCCAGGAGAGTTTTTTATAGTTCTTTTTCCCTAATCCAGAGCCCTGTCCAGGATTATGCACTGCGTTTAGTAATCTGGAAAACCCCTCAGTCTTTCGTTGGCTGTGGTGGTGGTCTCTCCCGACCTTGTTTAGCCCGGTTTCTTGGCATGGCACACGTCTCTCCACTCGTGTTTGTCTATTTCCTCATGACCAGATTCGGATTATGCATTTTTGGCAGGAACCCTACCGAAGTGGTATGTCCTCAGAGCATCATATCAGGAGATACAAGATGATGGTCTGTCCTAATGTGGGCGATGTTATCTTGCATGTCCTACATCCAACAGATTTCTCCAAAAAGAGAATTTTGTATATTTCATTCACTGCTGTATTCTGAAAACCTAGAAGAGTGCCTAAAATAGGCATGGAAGGACATGCTGGGTGAATGACAAAGTGACTTTTAACTCTCTGGAGCTGAAAAGACAAACAGAAGGAAGAGGAAGAAGGAAGAGAAGGGGGAGAAGGAAGAGAAGGGGAAAAGTAGTAAAAGCCTTCGGATTAAATCTATGTCGGAGCGCCTGGGTGGCTCGGTGGGTTAAATAAGCCTCTGCCTTCGGCTCAGGTCAAGGTCCCAGAGTCCTGGGATCGAGCCCTGCTTGGGCTCTCTGCTTAGCAGGGAGCCTGTTTCTCCCTCTCCCTCTGCCTGCTTGTGATCTTCCCTGTCAAATGGATGAATAAAATCTTTGGAAAAAAAAATCATCACTATGTACATTTTATGTTCATAAATATTATTCAGAAGATTTCCAGGACATTTCTATTAATAATACCATCAATAGCATGAGATTTCCAGAGTTTATACTCTTGCTGGTGTAAACTAATTTTCTAGTGTACTAATGGTAGACTTGACCCCAATAACAACTCATTTGAAGATGATCCTCATTCTTAAAAGCTTTTTCAACTCTTTCAGAAGAAAATCTTGTAAATGATACATTAGAGAAGCCTCGGAGGCCTGTTTCATAGACTACCAACTTTTATTCTAGTACCCTTAGTGGCGATGTATGTCTTAGGTAAATATAATTTACTATTTACCTCAAGATAGCTCTCATTTGGTTAATAGTGCCTTGCAATTAAAAAATAAGAATGTTGGGGCGCCTGGGTGGCTCAGTGGGTTAAGCCACTGCCTTCGGCTCAGGTCATGATCCCAGGGTCCTGGGATCGAGCCCCGCATCGGGCTCTCTGCTCAGCAGGGGAGCCTGCTTCCCTTCCTCTCTCTCTGCCTGCTTCTCTGCCTACTTGTGATCTCTGTCTGTCAAATGAATAAATAAAATCTTAAAAAAAAAAAAAAGAATGTAAAAAGAAAAATGGTCACATATGCAAGCAATGTGCTAAGGGAAGAAAAGAAGGACATGAACGTATTATCCTAAAGAAATTTAATTTTTTCAACCAAACAAGCAAAAGTCAATTTTGATTGTTTTGGTGTCCATCAATGCTTACAAGTAAGTGCAAAGGAAAACTATGTGAAGCATTTTGTTTTAAATCATATTTTACTTTTTTTTTCTTTTTTGGAGAAAGAGAGAGCAGGTATGTACTCACATAGCTGGGAGAGGGGCAGGAGAGGGAGAGAGAGAATCCTAAGCAGGTTCCACACCCAGCATGGAGCCCAACATGGGGCTCGAACTCACAACCCTGAGATCAGGACCCGTGCCAATATCAAGAGTCAGATTCTTAACCGACCGAGCCACCCAGGCGCCCCTTAAATCATAGTTGAAAAGCAATGTTGAAAGTGAATATTTGAAGCTTGATTTTTAAAGTATTAACATAATTAATAGTTACATTTTAATGTAAAGAAGAATTTTTCTTTTTTGATTTTTAGAAGTTTTACTGAGGGGCACCGGTCTGGCTTAGTCAGTAGAGCAAGCTACTCTCGATCTCGGAGCTGTAAGTTCTGAGCCCCACATTGGGTGTAGAGGTTACTTAAAAATGAAATCTTGAGGTGCTTGGGTGGCTCAGTCAGTTAAGTGTGGGACTCTTCATTTTCAGTTAAGTGTCAGACTCCTGATTTCTACTTGGGTCATGATCTCAGGGTTATGGGATTGAGGCCTGTGTCAGGCTCTGTGTTGGGTGTGAGGCTTCCTTACGATTCTCTCAGGACGCCTGAGTGACTCAGTCTTAAATGTTTGCCTTCTGCTCAGGTCATGATCCTGGGGTCCTGGTATGGAGCCCTGCATCACTCTCCCTGCTCAAGGGGGAGCCTGCTTCTCCCTCTCCCACTCCCCCTGCTTGTGTTCCCTCTCTCTCTGTCAAATAAATAATAAAATCTTTAAAAAAAAAATTCTCTCTCCCTGTCCTTCTGCCTCTCCCCCACTGCTAGCACACCTGCACACTCACTCTCAAAGAAGTAAAAAATAAAAATCTTTAAAAAAAACTTAAAAAAAAAAAACTTAAAAAAAAAAAAAGTTTAAAAACATCTCCCTACAAGGCGGCGGGAAGCCCATATAAACAAGTCTGTGAGGCACTGATTATTCAAAAGCCAAATCTTCTTTTTTTTAAAAGATTTTATTTATTTATTTGACAGACAGAGATCATAAGTAGGCAGAGAGGCAGGCAGAGAGAGAGAGGGGGAAGCAGGCTCTATGCTGAGCAGAGAGCCCGATGCGGGACTCGATCCCAGGACCCTGAGATCATGACCTGAGCCGAAGGCAGAGGTTTAACCCATTGAGCCACCCAGGAGCCCAAGCCAAATCTTCTTTTAAAAAGTTTCTGGGCTCATTGTTTCAGTCCCGCAGGGATAGAAAAATTGTGTGTAGTTATTTCCCACATCATCTGGGAGTTCATTATATATAAACAGATAATGACACACCCCACAGACAATACTTGACTAAATATCAGGTATGTCTTTTTTTTTTTCTTATTTGGTAATTCTTTCCTCAGGAAAATGCAATTCTTTTTGTCTGGCATAAATTGGAATGACATAAAATCAAGTCTGTTTGCTAACTGTGTAAAATTTGGATGTAGGTACCTATTTTCTACATGTTTCCTCCTGCCTCTTCGAGCTACTATTTGGCAGACAAATTCGTTGGCCCCAGTACGATTAGAAAGGAAGTACGCTTGCAAGTGACATAAATACACACCAAAAAGTTAAAATTTTAAAAATTTATGTGCAGACATGATTAAAGGAGGAATTCCATTCATATTGTCATCTAAAGGAAAAAAATCATCTGTATTTTTTAAAATTTAATTTTTTTCAGTGTTCCAAAATTCATTGTTTATTCACCACACAAAAACCATCTGTGTAAGAACAGTTTACAGGCAACGGTGACATGTCGCCTCAAGAAACGATTTTAGCACCAATTTAATGTCCTCTGCCTCTAACCCTTTAGAGTTTCATTCTTTCCTGACATTTAGACAACATTCCTTTTTCTTTTTCTGTAATTAATCATTCGTTCTCCTTTTTTGGTAGGAGGGGAAGGGAGAGAGAGGGAGAGAGAGAATCCCAGGCAGGCTCCAGGCCCAGCACAGAGCCCAGTGCAGGGCTTGATCTCACCACCCCAGGATCATGACCTGAGCTGAAATCAAGAGTCGGACACTTAGCCAACTGAGCCACTCAGATTCCCCAATTCTTTCAACTTAAATATTTCAGGAAAGATATTTTTGTAGTTTTATCAAGGGGAAGTGAGCCACATTCAGGGCCTTAGTTGGAGCCCGAGGGACCAACGTTTCATTCCTGAAGGGACCTTCCCTATCCCAGAGCAACAGCACCATTTTCCACTACACGGTATGGACAACCAATCAGGCGTTCTAATTCCTGGAATCTTTTTTCAAGATTTGTTTCTTCATTTGAGAGGCAGAGGGAGAGCAAGGGAGCGAATATGCAGCAGACCCCCTGCTGGGCACAGAGCGTTCTCGGGGCTCAGTCCCGACACGGGGCCCCATCCCAGGACCCTGAGATCATGGCCTGAGCCGAAGTCCAAGAATCGGCCGCTTCACTGACTGGCCCACCCAGGCGCCCTTGGGAATCTTTCCGTATTTCCCTTCACAGCTACAACCACAACACCACCACCCGCAACCACTGTCATCCCAGTTAGACACAACACGCACCGTTCTAACCATCTCGGGAGCCGTTTTTACATCCAAGCCGCCCACAGGGAGAAGCACATAATAACCTTCTCCTCCTCTCACCTCCCACTCCCTCTGCCGAGGGATGGAACACCAAAGAAAGGGAACAAGTGGATAAGCCAATTTAAGAAATTGTGGGTGAAGTTTGAAATCTGTTTGAAGATGCAAAAGCTTCCACACCGTCAGACCCCCAAACCATGGAGACCCTCGGCTCGCACTTGAAATGTCCCAGTCCCTAGACTCCGTACTGGCCGGTGTGCACGTACCCACATTCTTGATTGCTACTGTTCGTTCTCTTTCCCCGGAAATCTTCACGTTTTCTCAGTCTTCAAAAAAGAAGACGACCTTTGCAAACTAATTCTGTGTCAGGAAAGTTCGTTTGTAAATGTTATTTTTCTAGGCAATAACTGAAATACACGGCTGGCCTTCAGCCTCTACAGGATTCTTGCAATACATTCCATCGTGACTATTATTTAACTAGGTCTGCTGGTACTGTGTACTCTGTTGTCTGAGAAGATCTCGGTATTTGTTCATTTACCTTCCATTTCCCACAAGAGAAGGAAAGTTCTATAAACTTCAGGGACATTTTTTTTTATCTTTTCCTCTGCTTTATCTGTTGCACCTAGAACATAACAGGAGCTCAATAAATATTTGCTGAATGAATAAAAACATGCCAATAGCCAATAAATTTTTTTTTAATTTTTTTTAAGTTTATTTATTTAAGGAACACCTGGTGGCTCAGTCGGTTGGACGTCTGCCTTCTGCTCAGGTCATGATCCCAGGGTTCTGGATCAAGTCCTGCATCAGGCTCCTTGCTTCTCTCTCTACCTCTGCCTGCCACACCCCCCGATCATGCACTCTCTCTGTCAAAAAAAATAATTTTTTAAAAGCGGGGTGGGGGTAGGGGCACCTGGGTGGCTCAGTCCGTGATGTGTTTGCCTTCAGCTCAGGTCATGATCCCAGGGTCCTGGGATCAAGCCCCACATCAGGCTCTCTGCTCACCAGGGCACCTGCTTCTCCCTCTCCCACTCCCCCTGCTTGTGTTCACTCTCTCTGTGTCAAATAAATAAAATCTTTAAAAAAAAAAAAAAAGCCGGGGGGGGGACACCTGGGTGGCTCAGTGGGTTAAGCCTCTGTCTTCGGCTCAGGTCATGATCTCAGGATCCTGGGATCAAGCCCCACATCAGGCTCTCAACTCAGCAGGGAGCCTTCTTCCCCCCAATCCCCCGCTGCCCCGCCTGCCTCTCTGCCTACTTGTGATCTCTGTCAAGTAAATAAATAAAATCTTAAAAAAAAATCATTTATGCAATCTCTGTACCTAACATGGGGCTCAAACTCACAATCCCCAGATCAAGAGTTGCATACTCGTCCAATTAAGCCAGCGGGCACCCCACAAAATGTTTTTCTCCCTCTAGAAAACTACCCGAGTGTCTCTTTGCTGGACATCAAATCCTATACTGTTTTACCTGAGTCACTAGACATTGCTTGAAGTCTGAACAACAGTTCACTAACAAACAGCCTCAAAGATATTCCCGCGACTACAGTTTGCTTATGTCATCCAGGTTGTCCCTCAGGGTACTCACGTTACTCCCCTGATGCAAATCTAAGACATGCACAAGAGGTGAATTCAGACCAGCCAACAGCTCTCAGAAACCTTTACAAGTTTCTTAATTATGATGTTAAAACCAGGAACCAACACTTAACTCTAACATGGTTTGGGTTACCCCTAGTCCAAAATATGAGCATAAGCAGATACACAGGGGAAATGCTGAGCTAAGCCTGGCATTCCTGAAAGCAGAGCCAAACAGGGATTTTCCGTAGGTACAGTCAGCCCAGAAGTGGAATTAGGCGATTGTAACCCATCCATGTCATGTCATCTATCTCTGTGCCTGCTCAGAGACTCATAGAAGGACCAGCTCGGGCAGACGGCGGTCAATAGAACAGTCGGTTCTTATGTATCTAACCCGTTCATACATGCCAGTGCTCCCTCTTACCGTCAATGCTTCTTCTGGTACCAACCTCACCCAGATTTCTGGGTACTTCGTCTCTTCTCAGAGACTATCTGATGTTATTTTGACTTGATTTTACTCAAATGGAAATGGTAAAAAAGTGTTTTCCAAATTGGCTGACCAAAAGAATATCTGCCATATTTATTTTAAAATGAAGCTTCTGGATGGCTCAATTAAGCATCTGCCTTTGGCTCAGGTCATGATTCCAGAGTCCCAGGATCAAGCCCCACATAGCACTCCCTACTCAGCAGGGAATCTGCTTCTCCCTCTGCCTCTCACCTGCTCTTGTGCTCCCACTCTATCTCTGAAATAAATAAAATCTTTTTAAAAAATTAAAAAATAGGGGCACCTGGGTGGCTCAGTGGGTTAAAGTCTCTGCCTCCAGCTCAGGTCATGGTCCCAGGGTCCTGGGATTGAGCCCTGCATCAGGCTCTCTGTTCAGTGGGGAGCCTGCTTCCCCCTCTCCCTCTGCCTGCCTCTCTGCCTACTTGTGATCTCTGTCTGTCAAATAAATAAAAAATCTTTAAAAAAAACTAAAAAATGAAGATAAAAATAAATTGAAAAATGAAATAAAGTGCAGTTTTCAAGGACTGACTAGAATAATCACACATGTGTAGATCAGCATCCTAACCCTCCTAGGAAGCACACAGCAACTAGGAAAGCAAACGTAAAACAAAGAGGGATGCCTGGTGGCTCAGTCAGTTAAATGACTGCCTTTGGCTCAGGTCATGACCCAAGGGTCCTGGGATCGAGTCCCACATCTGGGTCCCTGCTCAGTGGGGAGCCTGCTTCTCCCTCTGTCTGCTGCTCTCCCTGTTGTGTTCACACTCTAGCCCACTCTCTCTCTGACAAATAAATAAAATCTTTTTTCAAAAAAGTCAAACAAATATGGAATTAGTATACACCAATGTTCACAGCAGCTTTATTCACAATAGCCAAAAGGTGGAAACAACCGAAATGCCCACTGGAAGAGGAACCGATGAACAAAAGGGGTCATGTATGTAGAATGGAATATTATTCAGCCTTAAAAAGGAAAGCCGTTCTGATACATGCTACAACATGGATGCTTGAAGACCCTTGCTAGCTGAAGCCAGCCAGAAACGAGAGGACAAATATCGTATGATTGTACCTATATGACGTACCCAGAGTAGTCAAATTCATAAAGACAGAAAGTAGAACAGTGATTATCATGGGCTCAGGGGCAGAATGGGACTCTTCAAAGAATCACATAAATAATCCAAAACTTTGGGAGCGTTATGTTCCTATAGGAACAGAGAAATAGAGAGTCTTTGGGTTGTAAGTCCTCAAATGCTCCCCTCACCTGTCTCTCTCTTGTTGTGCAATAATCTGCAAAAAGGTGGTTTATGAAAATCTAACTCATTCATTGTTAGGCAGTTCAAAAAAAAAAAAAAAGGATCTAGCAGTGGGTGTTAAGATAGCAGAGGAGCAGGGGACCCTAAGTTTTTCTGGTCCCTGGAATTCAGTGAGATAGTTATCAAATCATTCTGAACACCTGCAAAATCAGAGATCGGAAAAAAAGAAATCCTGCAATGCTACAAATTAAAAAGGGACCACTTTTCAGACAGTAGGAGGTACAGAGACTTGAATCTGGAGCACTATAGTGGAGGATATGGCAAGGGGAGGGAGCCAACTTGAGGAGGTTACTGCAAATTATTAGAAGCAGCAGAGCGCAAAATTAGAACATTAAGAAATCGGCTCCAGTAGGGGATGTCCCTGGTTTAAAGGTGCTCAGGTGGTGAAGCGGGGTGGAATCCCAGATGGGACGGCGTGGTCTCGGGATCACTGGGGTCACAAAAAGAACAGGGGCGCCTGACCGCATCAGAGTTCCCAGGCATCAGAGGGGGAAAACCAGCTGAAAACAGCCAGGCTGGCATCGGCTACATGATCTGCGTTGCACAGTGCGATCTGGAGCCATTTACACTGAGCGCCGCCCCTTCCCCACTAGGGAGGTGCACTTCCCTAAGTACGAAGGTACCTGAGAATCTGCATAACAGGCGCCTCCCGGAGAAGACAGCAGGACTAACTGGCTAGCCCCAGGTGTACTCATCACAGAGAACTGCGACTTCAGCTCTTAGGGAAACAGTATATAGCAGTTGTGGTTGGGTTTTGATATTTGTTTTTGTTTTTTTATTTTATTTATTTTTTTTTAATTTGACAGAAGAAATCACAAGTAGGCAGAGAGGCAGGCAGAGAGAGAGGAGGAAGCAGGCTCCCCGTGGAGCAGAGAGCCCGATGCGGGACTCGATCCCAGGACCCTGAGATCATGACCTGAGCCGAAGGCAGAAGCTTTAACCCACTGAGCCACCCGGCGCCCCTGTTTTTGTTTTTTTAATTCTTTAATCTTTGCTTTATTTTTTTCAGTGATCTTATTTTTTCAATTCTTTTTAAATTTATATATACACACACACACACACATATATATGTTATATATTTTTTTGATTTTTGGTTTCTATTCTTTTTTTTTTTTTTTTGGCATGTATTTAAGTTTTTTTCTTTCCTATTTTGGAATCTAGCTTCTTTTGACAAGCAGACCAAAATAGAACCCGGACCTCATATTTTGTTTTGTTCTGTTTTGTTTCTGGTTTTTTTGTGTGTGTGTGTCTTTGTTTTTGTTTTCTCCTGGTTTGTTTTTGTTACTTTTTTCTGTTGTTTTGTTGATATTGCTGTCTTTTCTCTCTCTTTCTTCTTGTTTTTTTAGGGACGTAATGACAAGATGGAGAAATTCACCGCAAAAGAAAGAACAGGAGGAAGCACTCGCTGCTCGGGATTCGATCAATGCGGATGTAAGTAAGATATCTGCACTAGAATCTGAAACAACAATTATAAAGATAATAGCTAGGCTCTAAAAAAAGCAAAGACGACACCAGAGAATCAATCCCTTACTGTAGAAATAAAAGAACTAAAGTCTAATCAGGCTGAAATTTAAAATGCTATTACTGAGAGGCAGTCAAAAATGGAGGCTCGAACAGCAAGGATAAAAAGGCAGAAGAGAGTCAGTGACACAGAAGACAAAATGATGGAGAACGAGGACGCTGGAAAGAAGAAAGAAAACTACTGGACCACCAAGGGAGACATCAAGAAGTCAGTGATCCCATAAAGCGAAATAATATCCAGATAATAGGGGTCCCAGAAGATGAAGAGGGAGCCACAGCAGAAAGTTTACTTGAACAAATTACAGCTGAGAACTTCCCTAATCTGGGGAAGGAAACAGGCATTCAAATCCAGGAGGCACAGAGAACCTCCCTCAAAATCAAAAAAATAGGTCATCACTTTGACATGTAATAGTGAAACTTGCAAATTTCAAAGAAACAGAGAAAATCCTGAAAGTAGCTCAGAACAAGAGGTCTTTAAACTATAAGGATAAAAACATGAGGCCAGCAGCAAGTCTATCTGCAGACACTTGGCAGCCAGAAAGGACTGACATGATATATTCGATGTGCTAAATGGGAAAAATATGCAGCCAAAAATACTTCGTCCAGCATAGCTGTCATTCAGAATAGAAAAAGAGAGAGTTTCCAGGATAAACAAAAACTAAAGGAATTTCTTAACACTAAAGCACACTTGCAAGAAATATTAAAAGGGATCCTTTAAGCAAAGAGAGAGCTCAAAAGTGACAAAGACCAGAAAGCAACAGAGATGATCTATAGAAACAGTGACTTTACAGGGGCGCCTGGGTGGCTCAGCTGGTTAGGCGTCTGCCGTCAGCTCAGGTCATGATCCCAGGGTCCTGGGATCAGGTCCCATGTCAGCCTCTCTGCTTGGCAGGAGCCTGCTTCTCCCTCTCCCTACCACTCCCCCTGCTTGTACTCTCTCTCTCTCTCTCTGTGTCAAATAAATAAATAAATAATCCTTTTAAAAAAACAAAAACAAAAACAGTGACTTTATGGGTAATACAAAGGCACTAATTCATATGTTTCAATAATTACCTTGAATGTACATTATTGTTATTATTATTATTATAAGCATTATTCACCATGATCAAGTGGAATTTATTCCTGGGCTGCAAGAGTGGTTCAGTATCCACAAATCAATCAGTGTGATACATCACATTAATAAAAGAAAGGATAAGGACTTAATGTCAATAGATGCAGAAAAACATTTGACAAAATAGAGCATCCTTTCTTGATTAAAAACTCTCCGCAGTGTAGGGATAGAAAGAACATCCCTCACTATCATAAAAGCCATATATGAAAAGCCCAAAGTAAATATCCTTATCAGGGAAAAACTGAGAGCTTTTCCCATAAGGTCAGGAACACGACAGGGATGTCCACCCTCGCCACTGTTGTTCAAGATAGTACTGGAAGTCCTAGCCTCAGGAATCAGACAACAAGAAGAAATGAAAGGCATCCAAACTGGTAGAAAGAAGTCAAATATTCATTCTTAACAGAAAACATGATACTCTATGTAGAAAACCCAAAATATTCCAGCAAAAAATTGTTAGAACTGATACAAGAATTCAGCAAGGTCACAGGATATTAAATCAATGTGCAGAAGTCAACTGCATTTCTACACACTAACAAGGAGGCAGAAGAAAGAGAAATCGAGGAATCAATCCCATTCACAATTGCACCGAAACTCATAAGATACCGAGGAATAATCCTAACCAAAGAGGTAAAGAATCTGTACTAGACAACTATAGAACACTCATGAAAGATACTGAAGAAGACACAAAGAAATGGGAAAACATTCCACGCTCATGGGTTGAAAGAACAAAAATGCTTGTGCGACCTAGAGCAATCTATACATTCATTGCAATCGCTATCCAAATACCAGTAATATTTTTCACAGAGCTGGAACAAATAATCCTAAAATTTGTATGGATCCAGAAAAGACCCTGAATAGCCAAAGCAATGTTGAAAAAGGAAAATCAAAGCTGGTGGCATCACAATTCCAGACTTCAAGCTCTATTACAAAGCTGCAGTCATCAAGACAGTATGGTACTGGCACAAAAACAGACACGATCAGTGGAACAGAATAGACAACCCAGAAATGGAACCTCAGCTCTATGCTCAACTGATCTTTGACAAAGCAGTGAAGAATGTCCAATGGAGAAAAGGCGGCAGTCTTTCCAACAAATGGTGCTGGGAAAATTGGACAGCCACATGCAGAAGAAGGAAACTGGACCATTTCCTCATACCACACACAAAGATAAAATAAAAACAGATGAAAGATCTATGTGTGAGACAGGAATCCATCTACATCCTAGAGAACACAGGCAGCAGCCTCTTTGACCTTGGTCACAGCAGTTTCTTGCTAGACCAGAATCCAAAGGCAAGAGAAACAAAAGCAAAAATGAACTATTGGGACTTCATCAAGATAAAAAGCTTCTGCACAGCAAAGGAAACAGTCAACAAACATAAAAGGCAACCTATGGGATGGGAGAAGATATTCACAAATGTCTTATCAGATAAGGGGAGGTACCCAAAAATCTATAAAGACCTTATCAAACTCAAATCCCTAAACAAAACAAAAAAAATCCAGTCAGGAAATGGGCAGAAAGGGATACCTGGGTGACTCAGTCCATGAAGTGTCTGCCTTCAGCTCCGGTCATGTCCTGGGATAGAGCCCTGCATCAGGCTCTCTGCTTAGTGGGGAGTCTGCTTCTCCTTCTCCCTCTGCTCTCCCACTCCCTTGTGCTCTCCCTCTCTCTCCCTCAAATAAATAAGTAAAATCTTTAAGAAAGAAGGAAGGAAGAAAGGGAGGAGCAGAACAGACATTTCTCCTAAGAAGACATACAAAGGACCAAGAGACACATGAAAAAATGCTCAACATCACTCAGCATCAGGGAAATACAAATCAAAACCACAGTGAGATGACACCTCACAGGGGTCAGAATGGCTAAAATTAACAACTCAGGAAACAACAAATGTTGGCAAGGATTGGGGAGAAAGGGGAACCCTCTTACACCATTGGCGGAAATGCAAGCTGGTACAGCCACTCTGGAAAATGGTATGGAGATTCCTAAAAAATTAAAAATAGAGCTACCCTACAACCCAGCAATTGCACTACTGGGTATTTATCCAAGAGAAACAAACATAGTGATCTGAAGGGGCACGTGCACCCCAATGTTTATAGCAGCAACGTCCACAACAGCCAAACTATGGAAAGATCCCAGATGTCCATCGGCAGATGAATGGATAAAGAAGAGGTCGTCACGTGCGCACGGTGGAGCATTACTCAACCATCAAAACATTGAAATCTTGCCATTTGCAATGACATGGCTGGAACTAGAGGGTATTGTGCTAAGTGAAATAAATCAGAGAAAGAAAATGCCATATGATTTCATTCACATGTGGAATTTAAGAAGAAAAACAGATAAACATAGGTGAAGGGAAGGAAAAAGAAAATAAGATGAAAATAAAAGAAAATAAGATGAGGGAGGCAAACCGTAGGAGACTCCTAACCATAGCAAAGAAAGTACGGGCTGCTGGAGGGGAAGTGGGTGGGGGATGGTGTACCTGGGTGACAGGCATTAGGGGGCACTTGATGTAATGAGCACTGGGTGTTATGTGCAACTGATGAATCACTAAATTCTACCTCCGAAACTAATAAAAATAAATAAAGAGATAATACATTTTTTAAAGAAGGATCTAGCACAGCATTGATACAAATGTACTTTTTTTAAAATGTAAAAACAATTATAAACCACAATGAACAAATTACACTGACCAAGGGGGAAAAAAAAGCTATAAAGAAACCGATGAAAGTGGTCGGCATAGGATCACATATAGAGAGGTCAAATCACTATGTTCCTCACCTGGAACTAATGTAACAATGTAACATTGAAGATCAACCATACTCAAATTTAAAAATTAAAATTAAAGGAGCTCAGTCAGTTCAGTGTCCAACTCTTGGCTTTGGGTCAGGTCATGATTTCATGGGTCATGGGATCGAGCCCCATGCTAGGCTCCACACTCAGGAATCTGCTTGAAGAGTCTCTCCTCTGCCCCTCCCCCCTCAAATAAATAAAGAAATCTTTAAAATTGAAATGAAAAGGAACAGGTATAACTAAAATTTTCACCATGAATTTAAGAAATGGCAATAAAGTAATTGCAACTCTGGAGGACACACTCCAAGCAGAAATACAAGACTTCTGGGAAGAGATGATAAGATAATCTTAGAAGATAAAATTTTAAAATGAAAGAAGTACACGGAAAAAGTAAACCCAAGAGAGATGAGAATGAAAAAAGAAAGAACAGAGGGGGAACAGACCCAGAAGAAAAATACCATAAGAATCCCAAGTATAAAAATAAGAAGAGTGAATAAATATTTTAAAGGAAAGAGCACAGGTGCCTGGGTGGCTCAAGGGGTTGGGCCTCTGCCTTCAGCTTCAGTCATGATCCTAGCATCCTGGGATCAAGCCCCTCATCGGGCTCTCTGCTCAGCAGGGAGCCTGCTTCCCCCTCCCTCTCTGCCTGCCTTTCTGCCTACTTGTGATTTTTCTCTGTGTCAAATAAATAAATAAAATCTTTAAAAGAAAGAGCACTATCTAGAAAACAACATTTGTGTAATCAAAATCCTTGAAGAAGAAAATCAAAATAATGCAATAATAAATAGTGCAGGGTATTCAAGAAAACTTTCCTGAAATGAATGAGGATGTGAGTGTACATATTGGAATGACTAAGTACCAGAAAAAACTCATCCAAAAAGGCATATCCTAATAAAGTTATCGGACTCAAAGATGAAATCATTTATACGGGAGAAAAAAAAGTCAGGATGGCCTCAGATTTCTCCACAGCAATACTCAATTCCAGAAGACATTGGGGATTTGACTGGATCCAGATTTAGCTGGATTTGATAATTCACTGAGTAATCACTTAATCCAACAAACATTTAAAAACCATTTAGTAAATGCTTGTCTACATGGATAACAGACATCTCATCTGACAAGCCACAGTTTTCCTGAGGAGCAAAACCAAGTAGCATTGGGGCGCTTGGCCGGCTCAGCTGGTAGAACGTGTGCCTCTTGACCTGGGAGTTGTACATTCAAGCCCCACATTGGGTGTAGAGATTACTTAAAAATAAAATCTTAAAAACAAAAAAACAAAAATAAAACCCATAGGGTATTTAATTTATGTGCCCTTGGAAACTTCAGAAGCTCACAAACTAATGAGAAAACAAACAGTACACAAATTATCACAATACAATAAAGGAGTTAAAATTCAAGATGGAAACAATGCATTCAGGAATGGCAAGGATTTCAGGGACAGGTGAAAGAGACTACATTAGGGATCGATTATTATGAAATTTGACTTTTAATTACATGTAACAAAATCAATGGAGAAGTTAACTTTGGGAGTACTAAAGGGAAAGTTTGTTTGTTTGTTTGCTGTTTGTGTGCTGGGGGTGGGTATGATTTGACCTCAGATGCACAAGGATGAGTTAATCATACTTGACAGGTCATGCATGGCCTATCATCATTTTTTTGTCTAGTCAAAATTTTCTCTTTTTTTAAAGATTTTATTTATTTATTTGACAGACAGAGATCACAAGTAGGCAGAGAGGCAGGCAGAGAAGGGGGGAAGCAGACTCCCAGCTGAGCAGAAAGCCTGAGGCGGGGCTCGATCCCAGGACCCTGAGATCATGACCTGAGCCAAAGGCAGAGGCTTAACCCACTGAGCCCCCCAGGTGCCCTGGACAAAACTTTCTTATTTATTGTTTTTTTATCCTCAAAGTCTCTCTCAATCCCCTTAATTCCTTAAATCATTTAACATTTAATGATATTTTCTTTTCTTTTTTTTTAAAGATTTTTATTTTACTTTATTTATTTGAGAGAGAGAAAGAGAGCATGAAGCAGGCGGAGGAGGAGAAGGAGAGGGAGAGGGAGAAGCAGACTCCTGGCTGAGCAGGGAGCCTGATGCCAGGCTCCATCCCAGGACTCTGATATCATGACCTGAGTGAAAGGCAGAGGCTTAACCAACTGAGCCACTCAGGTGCCCTAACATTTAATGATATTTTCATTTGTGTATTTTTGTTCTTGTTTGTGTGTATTCTTACAAAATGTGCGTGTCTTTTTTTTTTTTTTTTAACAATGGTATAGTTAACATACAGTGTTATTTAGTTTCTGGTGTAAAATAAAGTGATTCAACAATTCTATACATTAGTCAGTGCTCATTGTGATAATTATGCTCTTAACCCCCTTGCCTATTTCACCCATCCCCCTACCTACCTCCCCTCTGGTAACCATCAGTTTGTTCTCTATAGTTAAGACTCTGTGTTTGGGTTTGTCTCTTTTTTCTTTGTTTTGTTTCTTAAATTCCACGTGAGTGAAATCATATTGTATTTGTCTTTCTCTGACTGACTTACTTCACTTAGCATTATACTTTCTAGATCTATCCATGCTGCAAATGGCAAGATTTCATTCTTTTTTTAGGGCTGAGTGATAGTGCATTTTATGTACACACCACACCTTCTTTATCCATTCATCTATCAATGGACACTCGGGCTGCTTCCATAATTCAACTATTACAAATAATGCTACAATGAACATAGGGGTGCATACATCCTTTCAAATTAATATTTTTGTTTTCTTTGGGTAAGTACCCCAATAGCAGAATTACTAAATAATATAGTATTTCTATTTTTAATTTTTTGAGGAATCTCCATACCATTTTCTACAGTGGCTGTACCAACTGACATTCTCATCACCAGTGTATGAGGTTTCCCTTTTCTCTGCATCCTTGCCAACACTTGTTATTTCTTCTGTTTTTGATTTTAGCCATTCTGACAGGTGTGAGGTGCTATCTCATTGTGGTTTTGATTTCCATTTCCCTGATGAAAAGATGTTGAACATCTTTTCATGTGTCTTCAGCCATATGGATGTCTTTTGTAGAGAAATGTCCATTCATGTCTTCTACCCATATTTTTTTTAATTAGAGAGAGAGAGAGGAGCAGACGGAGAGGGAGAAAGAATCTTCAGAACAAATGCTTAATTGCCTGAGCCACCCAGGTGCCCCTCTTCTGCCCATTTTTAATTAGACTATTTGTGGGATTACTGGTGTTGAGTTGTATAAGTTCTTTATATATTTTAGATACTAGTCCTTCATCAAATAGAAGTGTGCCTGTATTTTTCATTAACATAAATGGTAGTGTGTCACATAACTCATTCTCTTTCACTTTGTTTTTTTTTTAACTAAACATTATGATTTAAAAATGTAACCGCATGGCAGTGTGTATATTTAATCTTTTTATTGTATTGTTACATTGTACTTAGGAGTATATATCCCCTCGCATTTTACCCTCCACTCTCCCACTGATGGACACCCAGCTGGCACAGCTCCTCACAGTTCTGACCATATGACAGAACGAAAAACAACTTCACTAAACATCTCTGGGTGTCTCATCATGCATCTGTAGAACAAGTCCTCGGGAATTCATACTCAGGAGCACAATTACTGTTCACAGGGCGTACGTGTACTTAGTTTGATGGAATCGTGCCAGGCTGCCCTCAAACGCCTGCATTACTTTACATTCTTACCAGTAATACAGGAGGGCAGCTGAATTCCCTGACCCACCTACACTTTCTCACATCTGCTAGTCCCATCAATATAAACTGACATTTCATTGCTGTTTTTATCTGCATTTCTTTCATCACCAATGATGAGCTTCTCTTCATATGCTTATTATCCTTCAAGTTTCCTCCTCTAGAATTTCTTTGGGCCGTATTTTTCTAAATTTTATTTATTTATTTGGGAAAGAGTGAGAGAGAGCATGAGAGTGGAGAAGGTCAGAGGGAGAAGCAGACTCCCCATGGAGCTGGGAGCCCGATGTGGGACTCGATCTCAGGACTCCAGGATCTTGAATGAGCTGAAGATAGTCACCTAACCAACGGAGCCACCCAGGCACCCCTTTGGGCCGTATTTTTAATCCTTAGTCCATTTCTTCCCCCATTGGGGTTGCTGTCTTTTGCCGAAGTATCTTTAAGTATTCTATATATTAATCCTTAGGTTGGTTTAGACATTATAATACCTTTTCTTATTACTTCATCTGTTAACAACATTTACAGAAATACTCAGTTTTGATATAATCACATTTGTCAATTTTTTTCCTACGCTTGAGGCTCTTGCTTTATTTTGTTTAAGAAAGTCCTCTCTGAACCAAAATCACAAAGATATTCTCCTACATGTTCTTCTTTTAATTTTATCATTTTACCTTTTACATTTAGATCCTTAACCCACCCAGAATCCACTCTCCCATATGGTGTTAGGTGGGGATCCAGTTTTAATTTTCTTCATATAGTGAGCCAATTTTCCCCAACTTATCTTTTTAACAGTTTGTCCTTTCTATCCATTGATTTGGGGCCAATTTTTTTTTTTTAATTTAACCAGCAGTTTTGCAGAGAAGAAAGTTTGGAAGTAAGGATACCAGGGAAAAGGTATTGCCATAGTGTAGACAGAAGTAAGAACTTGACCAAAGACAGTAGCTGTGGGGAGGGTGGGCAGAGAGGAGTATCAGATTTGAGAGATAATTCTGGGGTTGGGAATGTGGGATGAAGTGGAGAAAGGAGAAATACCTACAGTTTTGAATCCCATACATTCTGCGGCTAGAGATGCCCCTACTGTGACATGGGCAGAAATGTGAACAGGTTTGAAGGGAAAAGATGAATACAGTGGCTGAGGTGTTAAGGTTGACATGCTGGGGCCCTCACATTTTTAAAAAAATGTGTGCATAATTAAATAACATCATTTAATAACTGGGAGCTTTCACTTAAAAATCTATATTTAGGGGTGCCTGGATGGCCCAGTCTGTTGGGTGTCTGCCTTCAGCTCGGGTCATGATCCCAGGACTCTAGGATCAGGTCCGGCATCAGGCTCCCTGCTCAGTGGGGAGTCTACTTCTCCCTCTGCCTTTCCGCCGACTCCGGCACTCACTCTCACTCTTTTTCTCTCTCTCTCTCATGAGTAAATAAAATCTTTAAAAATAAAAAATAAAAATCTGTATTCAGCTACTTTCTAAAGATCAGAACCAATGTGATACCAATGGCCTGGCTTCAGCTGGTAGAACTGATCACCAGCTCCCAACACTTCAGGTATCCCAAGCTACTGAGGCCCCCACAGTCTTCACTAGACCCTCAATTTTTCTACAGACACTTGGGATGAAGATCCTGGTACTACAGAGTGATGAGCTGGTAAAAAAAAACACAGGTGTCTGCCAACAAACAGACTTGATTTGAATCCCAGCTCAGCGATTTATTTAACTGATCTAAATCTGTATCTCCTTATTGCAAAGTGGGCAAAGTATCGGTCTTATAAGGGTTTCTGAAGAGAGTTTAAAGAAAGAATGCCTGTAAACCTCAACAATAATTGTTAGCAAATGAGAGCTAGGAAAAAATCAAATTAAAAATTGGAAATGGAATTCCAGAGCTTAGGAGAGAATCAGAGCACTGAGCCATGGCTCGGTAAGGCAGTGGTATACGGTTCGGTTCTAGAATCCACGACTTTCTTGGTGTCATTCTCCTCTCTTCCACATCCCCAACCCCACTTCCCTAAACCCTAAAAGTTCACACACAGAAAGAGGTCAATACATGTTTGTGGAAGGAAGGGAGAAAGAATGACAGAGGGGCTGGGTGTAAAAAATGGGCATTTCCTTTCATTTGTCAGACAGAAGAAAAGTGCTAGTTACCAACTTACCTACGTTTGTTCCTGTAAACATAGTCCCACCTCCTTGCCAATAAAAAAGTTAACTAAGGCATATAGCTGCAGTGTATACTCCCAGTATACACTGGGAGTATAAGCAGAGATTGAGAAAAAGATACACACTTACTCACATTGGCTACAAAATATATCTCTAAGCCTCATTCAGTTGAATACTATTTGGACAGTATTTAACAGAAGTATTTGTTACAGGGGTACCTGGGTGGCTCGGTCTGTTAAACATCTGACTCCGTCTTAGCTCAGGGTTTGATCTCAGCGTCATGAATTCCAGCACCGTGTTGGGCTCCATGCCGGGTATGATGCCTGCTTAGAACAAACAAACAAACAAAAAGTGTTATATGTAATTAACAATGCCAAAAAAAATCAACCAAAGGATACAAAGATATAACAATTCTGATTTAGTGCAAAAAGCTTCAAAGAAAAGATGGTTTTGTAGGAGGTCGTTTATCTTTTTCTGTTAGACATACATAAATATGTATATGTATATATTTAACTTCTGAATTCTCCACAGCAACATTCAACTCTGTAAACACATTTTTCTCATGCTTCTGCTAAACACATTTTTTAAAATCGCTACATTTACTTTAAATTCATTTCTTCAGAACAACCTGGTATTTGCTCTTTTTATGCTGTATCAAAATTTAAGTTTTAAGTCTTCCCAATGTCCTAATAACTGAGTATCAAATGGCACTGGGCGTATCCGTTAAGTGTGTTTCCGATTTCACTTTTCCTTACAGCTAAGGAAAATTATCAAATTAAATTTGAAAATGCATTAACTCTCATTAAAAAAAAAACCCTAAACTGGGTTAAATTACCAAAAATGTTTATTAATATGTTATCATAGAATACCATAAATTTTGGAAGGGTAGCTTTTTCCATACAACTGTTGCCTAAAAATCCCAGATTATTCTTGGAAAGAAACCAACACCAGGAGAAAAAGTAAAGGATAGTTCACAGGGAAGGGAATGCCATGAATGTCCTCCTATCACAAGAAGGAACAGACATGTGGCTTGAAGTCACCCATTATTGAGTGCATATGTATTTAAAGTCTAATTGTTTTATGCTGTCTCCATCAGAAGATTATAGTTCATATTCTCACGAAGCCAGACTCAAAGACACAGAACTGTAGGGGATTACTGGTGTCATCCAGTTTTGTTTGCTCATTTTCCGATAGGGAAACTGAAGCGCAGAAACGTGACTGGCTTCTGGTGACCAGATCATGTGCTCTTTTCAAATCCCTTTGCCTCAAGCAGCAACTGCACCAAACAGAGGCTATTCATTAAATGGGTGCTAAATAAAGAATGGCACAGGGCCATTCTCATTGCGTTTACATTCTAGATGTGGTAGTTTTGCCAAAAATAAAAAGATTGCTAAAACAAAGCAAAACAAAAATATAATGTAGAGTGTGTTACTGAGAAAAACCCTTTTAAGAACTTAGTATTGTGAATTTTTTTTAATGCATGGAAAAAACATAATTAACCCCCACATATCTATCATCTACCTTAAACAACGATCTGCCATTCTTTTTGTTTTTTATCTTAATTCCAGTGAGTTGACATACAGATTAGTTTCAGGTGTATAACACACTGATGGACCAGCTCCATACACCTGCTCGTCTCCGCAAGGGCACGCCTTAATCCCCATCACCTATTTAACCCATCCCCCCACCCACCTCCCCTCAGGTAACCATAAGTTTGTTCTCTATAATTAAAAGCCGATTTCTTGGTTTGTCTTTTTTTTTCCCTTTGCTCATTTGTTTTGTTTCTTAAATTCCACATATGAGTGAAAGCGTATGGTATTTGTCCTTCTCTGACTGACTTATTTCCTTTAGCACTATCCTCTCTAGTTCCATCCATGTCCTTGCGGTCCTTGCAAATGGCAAGATTTCATTTTTTATGGCTAATAGTCCATTATTCAATATTCCATATATTCCAATATATATACACATATATATTCTATTTGATATGAATATATAAATAAACTTTCATATATAGAACTTCTTCTTTATCCATTTACCCAGGGACACTTGGGCTATTGTAAATAATGCGCTATAAACATAGGGGTGGCATGTACATCTTTGAATCTATGGTTTTGTGTTCTTTGGGTAAATAACCCAGGAGAGGGAGAGAGAGAAGCTGGCTCCCCACTGAGCAAGGAGCCCAACTCCAGGCTCCATCCCAGGACCCAAGGATCAAGACCCAAGATGAAGGCAGGTGTCCAACCAACAGCCACTGAGGTGCCCCTGATTTGTTCCTTTCCTTTCCTTTTTTTTTTTTTTAAAGATTTTGGTTTTTTATTTGTCAGAGAGAGAGAGAAAGAGCACAAGGGGGAGGGGCAGGCAGAGAGAGAAGCAGGCTCCCTGCTGAGCAAGGAGCCCCATGTGGGACCCATCCTGGGATCATGACCTGAGCTGAACACAGATACTCAACCAATGGAGCCTCCCAGGCATTTCCCCTGTTTTGTTTCTTAAATTCCACATATGAGGGAGATCGTATGATAATTGTCTTTCTCTGACAGACTTATTTCAATTAGCTTAACACCCTCTACTTCCATCCACATCACTGCAAATGGCAAGATTTCATTTTTTTGATAGCTGAATAGTGTTCCATTGTATACATACCACATCTTCTTTATCCATTCATCTGTGGATGGACATCTGGGCTCTTTCCATGGTTTGGCTCTTGTGGACGTTGCTGCTGTGAACACTGGGTGCAGGTTCTGACACTCGAATTACTATGTCTTTCCCCTTTCTTCTTGCTTTGTTTTGTTTGGCTGGAACTTTTTTTTTTAAGATTTTATTTATTTATTTGACAGACAGAGATCACAAGTAGGCAGAAAAGCAGGCAAGGGGGCGGGGGAAGCGGGCTCCCCGCTGAACAGAGAGCCCAATGTGGGACTCCATCCCAGGACCCTGGGATCATGACCTGAGCTGAAGGCAGAGGCTTAACCCACTGAGCCACCCAGGTGACCCTGGCTGGAATATTCTTAAGGTTTTGGTTGTTTTGGTTTTTTTGTTTTTGTTTTTGTTTTGTAAGCTCCACACCCAGCATGGGGTTGTTCTAGCAACTGAGCCATCTAAGCATGCCTTGGCTGGAATATTTTTAAAGTGAAACCAAGGCGTTATATCATTTTACCTACACACATTCTATATATATCTCTAAAGGATGAGGATTTTTTCTTAAGATTTTATTTATTTATTTGAGAGAGAGACAGCAGAGAGATAGAGAGAGCATAAGCAGGCAAGCGGCAGCGGGAGAGGAAGGAACAGGCTCCCCACTGAGCAAGGAGCCCAACTTGGGACTCAAGCTGGGATCTTGACCCAAGCCTAAGGCAAATGCTTAACTGACTGAGCCACCCAGGTGCCCTGAGATGAGGATTGTTGAACAACATAACCACAATCACACCCTGTAAAATTAACAATGAATTCTTATATAGGCTAACATCTAGTCCAAGAAAAATAACTGAGAGTATTCACTAATTAAGATCAAATTCTCAAGTGATAGTCTTTCAATAAAGCTAATTCAAAAGAGAATTTCAAAACTAAAGATTCCAATCTCATTTTTCTCTTTTATTGCTCTGCAGATACTCAGATTCCAGAAGAGGATAAAAATAGGCTATGAATCAAAACCATTAATCATATCCTGTTATTTTTAGTTAGCCATTTCTTCCTGGTATTTTAATTCAACATCAATTTAATTTATTTAACCATACTTTCTCAGGGGGGAAAAGCTTTTCTGGGGTCAATTATCCAAAATTTTAAATTTGGAAGGTAAATGTCAAGCTGTAGTAGGGTGACTGTCAGAGCCTACGTCCACGACCTTGGATGCAGCTCTTAGTCACTGGGAAAGTCCAGTGTTAACAGTCTATCCTGTGACTCAACTACCTCCCATACAGAGGTAGAACAAAGCACTCTCAGCAGACTCACAGCTAGAAATGCAAAAATCACAAAAAATAAATAAATAAATGGGAATTGGGTGACAGGCCACATTATTCTGTTAAAAAAACAAAATTCAACAAGTCAATTCCAAGACTAAGTTGGTTTTGCAAGGCAGTTCAAGCACAAGAGGCACTTAACCTGGCAACCATTGAGCAACCCCTGGAAAGTAGGTTCAGAAAGACTTTCATAGGGAGGAAGGTGGGTAAAACATTATTAGTAAAAGAAAAGTATCGGGTCAGGCCAGTTCATCTTCCCCTACTGGGAAGAGCAGGGGCCTTCTGGTGCAGATCACCTCATCTTTCTTTGTTGGGGGGTGGGGGATGGAGAGACTACCTCAGCGGGTCCACCAGAAAAATTCCAGGTTGATGGTCTTAAAATTCCACCCCTGGAGAGTTCAAAACTGCTCTTAAGTCTTGGTTTGCTAACCTGAGGGCAAGTGACTTCACCTTGGGCCTCTGGTTCTCTTAGTAGGTCCATGCTCAAAGAAGACACTAACAACAGGGAGTCTGAGGGCGCTTGTGACATGCTTGGCTTTGGGTAAACTTAGTCAAAGCACCAATGGTTTTCTTCTGTTGGAATGGTTAGAAAGGCCCCTCCATACACGGCAGAAACTCAGTCATATCTGATCTGTTTTAACGTTGGAACCAAACTCTTCAAATACAGCATTTATTAAACTCCCAGCATGTCAAATGCGACAAATACGTGACCATCCATGTCCTGGAACTGAGCAGGAGCAACGCCTTCTCTTGGAGGGGCCTCTGCTCCGCACTCAGCACACTTCCCGCTGTCCCATATCTGTACACCCCGACTCAGGGCTCATGTTGAATTTCTGTGTGTGTGGGTGAAGACATCCAGCACCCCTGCCTCACTCCCATTCCCAACTTTGAAGGGAGCCAGAGGACAGGCCACAGTATGGGTCACTACGGGTAGATTTTGATAATGCGGGCATTTTCCGAATGTTGCTAGAGAGGCGCTGATCGATATATTTACGCATCAGTGAAGTGCTGATTCTTCCGGAAAGATAGCCTACTTGGTAAGGATGTCATCCCTCTTCAGACAATTGTATTTCATCTTTTCCTGGCCTGGAATCTACGAGACCTAAGTAGACTTTGTTTTATCATGAATGCTTCTAATTACCTACCAGCTTGTATACTGGCACATTCTATCAGCCCACACATTCCTCTACCAGCACATCTTCACTCCCAACAACGGTAACAAGAATAAAACAATGTCACTTGACCCCTTCCATGAAGACTTCGGCTATACTGCAGGAGGGATGGTATGGGCAAATAAATTTATCTTACCCAGAGCCAAAATCAAACCAACAACAACAAAGAAACTAATGTTATTGTTAGGAGTTAGTTGGGCAGTTATGTTGCAGGGATACACATAATATAGATAGATAGATAGATCCATCGGTCCTAGATTAGATAAAGATATACCTAGATAGATAGATTGATTGATTGATTGCCATCAAGAAAACATGGAGTCAGGACCCAGCTAAGACAAAACAGCACTAACACCCTGTTCTGCAGCTTAGACAAGACCATCAGCATGTGAACATTAACCTAAAAGGGAGACGGAGCCACGATCAAAGCTCTGATTGACACATCTTGGTTGCTTAAGATAGTTCCATGTCATCATCATGAGCTGAGGCAGTTAAGACGTAAAACCCCAGATGTCAGCCCAAGAAGACGTCAGCATGTGAACATTAACCCAACAGGAAGACCTGTGATCAAAGCCCTAACTGGCGTGCCTTAGCACACCCTGGTTGCTTAAGATAGTTCTGCAAAAGAGCCCCTAGACTTAGAAACTCCAAAGGCAACCCTCTAGAGTCCCCTCCCTCTTTGGGAGCTTTGTACTATCGCTCAATAAACTTGGCTTTGCTGCCCACCACTCCTCGTCTGGTCTACCTCTTCATTCTTCAAAGTGCCACGACCAAGGACCGTAGGCACCAAAGGAAAAGAAATCCTGAGACATTGTCATTGAGCCCTCTTGCTCCACTGTAGACCCCAACAGTTAAAACCAGAAAGACAGACGGCTTAACTCAGGCTCTAACTGAAAACCTATCGTGCTTATTTCTTATCGCACTTTCTTGAGGCATTGGCGAAGATGTTTTGCAAGGAACAGAACATTCCAACCACCAGACCAGAAAAGCACGTGATAGCAACGGAATGTCTAGTAGACCACACCCCACACATCCCCTTCCCCACACATGATTATGGGCCAAACACACACTGACCCGCACCTGTAACCACATGCTCTCTGCCCTGCTCTCTTACACGCAGCCCCTGGAAGCTCTCTGTCAAGCTCTAGATATCCACCTTGAGGCCAGTTATTGAGGCTTGAGCCTTGCAACCTCCCCCTGCTGCTGGCATCTGAGATGAATGTCTCCCATTCTCTTTTCCAAACCCTCATCTCTTGAGTTACTGGCTTCTCTTGGGATGAGTTTATCCAAGTCTGTCCAGCAACAGCGTTAGAAAACCCAGCCAGGAGCTACGCTTTCCATTTGCCCAGCATGCATGCCAGGGATCCCCTTCATTTCCTGAATTAGCAGCTACGATAGATTGTTTGGTAACAATGCAACTTGATTAAGTTTTCCTTATTAACTATGTCCTTCACCCAATCTGTTTTGTGGTTTTTTTTTTTTGAGATTTTATTTATTTATTTGAGAAAGAGCAAAGAGAGAGAGAGAGAGACCATGAACAGGGGTGAAGGGCAGAGGGAGAGGGACAAGCAGACTCCCTGCTGAGCAGGGAGCCTGATGTGGGGCTCCGTGCAGAACCCGGGATCATGACCTGAGCCGAAGGCAGGTACGTAACCGACTGAGCCCCCAGCACCCGCACCCGATCTTCTCTGTGAACAGAAACAGCGCCTTCAGGATGTTTGCTTTCCCAGAGCAGTGCTTCAGGATCACGTGAAGAGTTTTTTTAAAACACAAGTTCCCAGGAAAATCCCAGATCTTTATCAGAAACTCCAACAAGCGAGACACAAGAATCTGTTTTGTTGTTGTTTTGTTTTTGTTTTTCTAAGCAGGCTCCATTCTCAACATGGGGCTTGAACTCCTGACTCTGAGAGCAAGGGTTGCCTGTCCTACCGACTGAGCCCACCTGGTACTCCAAGCTATTGCCACTAAGTCACTATACAAATTGCAGTGGAGACATCTAGCCACTCATACCTCCACTCAAGGGTGTAATAAGCATTTACTATGCTCAAGAGCCCCAGCAGGGCACACGTGGACTCTGTCTTCCTACAGTTTCCAGCTGACATGGGAAAACAGACATTTGATAGTGAGTGCAGGGGCGCCTGGGTGACAGTTGGTTAAGTGTCTGACTCTTGATCTCAGCTCAGGTCTTGATCTCAGGATCATGAGTTCAAGCCCTACGTTGGCCTCCACGCTGGGCGTGGAGCCTTATTAAAACACAAGAAACAAAAAGCAGAAAAAATGGATCATGAATGCAATAGCAGTTTCTACAAGAAAATTGGAGGCTGTTACACAGGAGGCTATTGCCAGGAACTTACCTTAGTGTAAGGATTCAGCCACTTCACTTCTTACTTACACAATTTTGGGAAAGTCCCAGTTCCTTATCTGCAAAACAAGGAGAATAATACCCATCACAGGTTTTGTAAGGCTGAAGAGATACAATGTGTGCAGAGCATAGAACCTGACAAAAAGTAAGCATTCAATAATCATTAATTAGCAGTTATTTAAAATATTCATTCACATTTAGGAATATGTTAATGAGGGGGCATGAAAATAGAGGAAAAGGACAAAGTGGGGGGAAGGCCCTAAGGCAAGATGAGCAAGGCAACACTAATTTGTTTGAAAATCCAATCCTCTAGGGCTAGAAATGGAGACCCCCACCAGATGAGCCGATGAGGAAAGGTGAGTAAGGGGATCAAACCAAGCGTTCAGGTAAAGGTTTTTGTCTTTATTGAAAGACAACTGCCTTGGGGCGCCTGGGTGGCTTGGGTTAAGCCTCTGCCTTAGGCTCAGGTCATGATCTCAGGGTCCTAGGATGGAGTCCCACATGGGGCTTCTGCTCAGTGGAGAGCCTGCTTCCCTCTCTCTCTCTGCCTGCCTCTCTGCCTACTTGTGATCTCTGCCTGTCAAATAAATAAATAATAAAATCTTAAAAAAAAAAAAAAAAGGCAATTGCCTTTCCAGCAGTTTCCACCTCCCTGTGAGAACGTGCTCCACAGGAAGGACCTCCTCCAGCCCTGGGGAAGGGGAAGCGAGAGAGGAAGGGCCTGGTGCAGAGCCCCAGCTCCTAATTCCCGGACACGAGGTGGCCCCCATGGCACAGAATCACCACAGTCCTTAGCCAGGCACCAACCGGCAAGGCTATCCCAATAAACAGATTTGGGATATAAAAATCAATAAATAAGTAAATAAATAATAAAGGCAATTGAAGCAATTAAAGGAATGTAAGACAAGGAACAAACTTGTCAGGATTCAAATTTTAAAAGATGACCCCAAGGGAGGGTGAAAAGAATTTCTGGGGGCATCTGGGTGACTCAGTCCTTAAGGGACTGCCTTGGGCTCAGGTCATGATCCCAGAAACCTGGGATCGAGCCCCGCATCGGGCTCCCTGCTTGGTGGGAGGCCTGTTTCCCTCTCTCGCTGTGTCTCTGTCAAATGAGTAAATAAAATCTTTTAAAAAAGAGAGAGAGAGAGAATTTCTGTTTCCACTTTCTACGGCTTATCTATCCATTTCCAAGTAGGCTGCCCAGCCTCTGTACTCTAGAAAATAAAATAATAGCGGTGGATACTTTGTTACGCCGGTTGTGCAACAGTTTCGCACGTACACACGCGCGTCGAGGTTTGTTTACCCGCACGCATTTCTTTTTCTCCGCCTCCAAACCCTTCATTTCCCCTGACCTGGAGATGGGGTTCCTGGGGGATAAAGCACAACAGCACAGGGCCGCAGGGGCGCGGCGGGGCGGCCTTCGAGCCCGCGAAGTCACCACCGCGCGAGCCCCCGCAGCCAAGCCCCCGCAGCCGTCCGGCGCCGGGCGTGCACCGCGTGGGGTCCGGGCCGCCGCCCGCAGGTCGCGCATGCGCGGGGGGAGCGGTTCTGGGCGCGCTCTGCTCACGCGGTGCTCGTGCGGTGCTGGTGCGGTGCTCACGCGGTGCTCGTGCGGTGCTGGTGCGGTGCTGGTGCGGTGCTCACGCGGTGCTCACGCGGTGCTCATGTGGGGCTGGTGCGGTGCTCGTGCGGTGCTGGTGCGATGCTCACGCGGTGCTCATGTGGGGCTGGTGCGGTGCTGGTGCGGTGCTCACACGGTGCTTGTGCGGTGCTGGTGCGGTGTTCGTGCGGTGCTGGTGCGGTGTTCGTGCGGTGCTGGTGTGATGCTCACGCGGTGTTCACACGGTGCTTGTGCGGTGCGCACGCAGGCAGCCTTCTCGCCCCAGCACCCAAGCCTGTGAGCTGGCCTGGCCCCCACAATGCCCCGTGCGGGCCTGTCCGTGGCCTGCACCCGCTGCGGGGTCACCTCGGAAAGGGGTTGGCCGGCGCGGAGGTGCTGGGAACACGAGTTACCACCCACGCCGGTGCGAGTGGCGGACGGGTGGCGGGGCTGGTTCTCAGGGACCCGCCGTTCGCCGCGTGCAGCCGGGGAACCTAGGCTGGTGACCGCCGCCGGTGCCGCTTCAACTTGTGCACGTTACATGTCTCCAGCAGAGGGGCGTCTGGCTGGCTCGGTCCGCTAAGCATCACCTTCGGCTCACGTTAGGGTCCCGGGGTCCTGGGGTCGGCCCTAGTGGGGTTTCCTGCTCAGCAGGGAATCTGCTTCTCCCTCTCTCTCAAATAAAAACTTTAATACAAATATATACAAATTATGTAAAAAGTATATATACAGGTATATATACAAATGTGTATATTTAATGCAAATATATACAAGTATATACACATATAGATAGATCTATATCTCCATATATATCCGGCATTTTGTATGTCACATGTAATTCAATAAATCTATTGAAAATAATAAAATTATCTAAAAAAATAAGTTACTTGGGGCGCCTGGGTGGCTCAGTGGGTTAAAGCCTCTGCCTTTCACTCAGGTCATGATCCCAGGGTCCTGGGATCGAGCCCCGCATCGGGCTCTCTGCTTGGCAGGGAGCCTGCTTCCTCCTCCTCTCTCTGCCTGCCTCTCTCCCTACTTGTGATCTCTATCTGTCAAATAAATAAATAAAATCTTAAAAAAAAAATAAGTTACTTTGGGGCACCTGGGTGGCTCAGTGGGTTAAGCCTCTGCCTTCCGCTCAGGTCATGGTCTTAGGGTCCTGGGATCGAGTCCCACATCGTGCTCTCTGCTCAGCGGAGAGCCTGCTTCCCTTCCTCTCTCTCTGCCTGCCTCTCTTGTGATTTCTCTGTCAAATAAATAAATAAATATATTTTTTTAAAAAAAAAGTCACTTTGATCCAGACAAGGGTAAAGATAGGAGAAGAAATGAGCCACTACTGAAATAGTTTACTTGCATGACAGATGGGGGTGAATTGGGTTATGATGGCTGCGACTGGAATGGAGAGAGACGGGGCTTCGGTGATTGAATGGGGAGGGTGTTTGCGGGTAAGGGAAAGGGACCTAGGGGGGTTTCAGGTTTCTGGCTTGAACAAGCTGGGGGGATGACCGTAGTGGCGCGGGTGGCGTTGACTGGAGAATACGTGGGAATGAGGCAGGATTTTACCTAGACTGCCTTGGGGATCCAGACCAGTGGAGAAGAAGAGAAAGAAAGAAGGCGAAAGAGAAAGAAGGAAGCAGAGTGAGACGGACTGAGAAGCTGATCTACATACAATCCCAAGGAAGTCTCAACATACCGTGCGTAGTTCTGGAACTGAGATGTCCCTCCAGAATCGTTCCTCAGATGAGACGAAAATGAGAGATCCAGACCCTACACCCTCACACCAATCAGACATCGGGAGGTGGATGCCTCTGGAAAGAGTAACCTTGGGCAAGGCAGCAATCTTTAGAACAGGCAGTCCCCAAAGAGGGTTCATACCTGAGGGCAGCCAGCACTCCCAGGAGCTGGTAAAATCAGTCATTTCTTTCCAGAGGGAGGTCTGGACGCCCCAGCTCAGGGTCCTCCACAACTGACAGCCTCTCACTGGGACGCAGGACGTTTGTTTCTCAGATTGGTAACACTGTTACAGATTGTGAAGGCACCGGCTGCAAATACTGTACCAGATTGGGTTTTTTAATTTTTTTTTAAGATTTTATTTATTTGACAGAGAAAGAGAGATCACAAGTAGACAGAGAAACAGGCAGAGAGAGAGGAGGAAGCAGGCTCCCTGCTGAGCAGAGAGCCTGATGCAGGGCTGGATCACAGCACCGTGAGATCGTGAGTTGAGCCAAAGGCAGAGACTTAACCCACTGAGCCACCCAGGCGCCCCGCTATGCCAGACTGTTAATGAGATTCCTAAATTGATGCATACAGAGGGGTTTTAGAGGGCTTGCCTTCTGAAATCACACCACTGTGAGAATAATTCCAATTTCTTAAGATGGTAATAATGAGGTTTCCGTGGATGTAAAAACAACCAGGGGCAATGGCCTCTGCCCTCCTCTCCCCCTCCATACTGCCGGATTCAAACCCCTCTAGGAGTCGTCCTTGGATCACCATTACAGTCTTCTAAAACAGAAGCCCCTGGGCCCAGGCAACTCATTCTCTACATTTTAGCTACTTAAATTTGGATCCCCAGCAGCTAGCACGGTACCTGCTGTGCCCTGTATGCTAAATTAATCATTGGTGGGGGGGGGGGGGCGCCTGTGTGGCTCAGTCAGTTAAGCATCCAATTCTTGATTTCGGCTCAGGTCATGATCTCAGGTTCCGATCAAGCCCCATGTCGGGCTCCCTGCTCAGCAAGGAATCTGCTTGAGATTCTCTCCTTCTCCTTCTATTTTATTATTTGACAGAGAGAGGGAACACAAGCAGGAGAAGTGGGAGAGGAAGAAGCAGGCTTCCGGTCACGCAGGGAGCCCAATGCAGGGCTCCATCTCAGGACCCTGGAATCATGACCTGAGCTGAAGGCAGACGCTTAACCGACTGAGCCACCCAGGCACCCCAGAAAAATTTTCTTTAATTCGAGATGATAATAGTTACAATTTGTTAACAGTGCACTTTGTCCTGCTAAAGCCATGAAACCCTCAGCTAGTACCATGTGCTGACTGAGTGGCTTAAAAGTCACACTGCTAGAAAAGATGCAACAGCTGTTGCTTGTTAGACATTTCTCCACTGTTCCTGGAAAAAGCTTACCTTTTGCAAGTTTGGGTGCTGAATAAATAACAATCTCGAGACCAAAATTTTCTCTTATCCTTTAGCCTTAGATAAAGCTCAAAATGCCACTGTAATAACTAAAATTAATTTTTGCATGGTCCTGTGTAAGCTTAAATGCTTTCCCATTATCTCATTTCATAACACTGATAAAATTGGAGAAGTAATTAATGCATTCCTGAATTGTCAATTCAACTGGAATTTTAAGAAGAGTGACAAAGGAATTACCTCACTCTCTAAATCAGTAATCTAGGGGCACCTGGGTGACTCAGTGGGTTAAGCCTCTGCCTTCCGCTCAGGGCATGATCTCAGGGTCCTGGGATCAAGTCCCACATCGGGCTCTCTGCTCAGCAAGGAGCCTGCTTTCCTCTCTCTCTCTCTGCCTGACTCTCTGCGTACTTTGTGATCTCTGTCAAACAAATAAATAAAATCTTAAAAAAAAGAAAAATCAGTAATCTAGTTTAGTGTTTTAAATTGTACCAGACCAAATTCCTTGTTTTAAGATTTTATTTATTTGACAGAGAGAGGGGGGCAACGCCAGCAGGGGGAGTAGGAGTGGGAAAATCAGGCTCCCGGCTGACCAGGGAGCCCGATGCTGGACTCGATCCCAGAACCCTGGAATCATAACCTGAGCCAAAGACAGATGCTTAAAGACTGAGCCACCCAGGCGCCCATGTATCAGACCAAATTCCTAATGATTTTTACTTAATGATTTCAAGGAACAGGATTTCTTGTTTTTGTTATTGATCTTTTACCAACGGATAGTGTTTGTTCATGCTTATTATTTTTGTGGTTTTTAAAGAATCACTTGAAATCACCCTCTGTCCACCAGCTCAGGTTATGGGTACAATGAATGCTCTATGGACAGAGAAAGAGCCTGGTCTTGTCAACAGCATCAGTCACCACACCTCTAGGTCACAGAGCAAGTGATGAAGAGATAACAGACCCTGAACGAAAGGTCAGAGAGAGTGTGCAGGTAAGTTTTCCAGGCAACCTGGAGACTGCAGGGTGGATGAGGGCATCAAATTTGTTTGAAGTCTTCCCTCAGTCTAAACACCAACCAGTTCTATACCGATGGGCATTGTGAGCTCACGAAGTAAGCCATTTAACCAGTTTTATTTGTTTTTTATTTATTTACTTGACGGAGATCACAAGTAGGCAGAGAAGCCGGCTGGTATGCTCAGGGCAAGGGGGAGCAGACTCCATGCTGAGCAGAGAGCCCAATATGGGGCTCGATCCCAGGACCCCTGAGATCATGACCTGAGCCGAAGGCAGTGGCTTTAACCTGCTGAGTCACCCAGGCGCCCCAATTTAACGAGTTTTATAACCCATATAATCCATATAGCAGTTTGCCATGTAACATGATGTGTGCAAAGGACTTAGCACACTGCTGGCCCCCAGTTATGTGTTTGATAACTGGCACCTGGAACAGGATGGAAGGCGTTAATAAAGCAAAGACCGCCAGGTGAGCGCCACAAGAATGATGAGTCCAGTTGATGCCAGGGGCTCTTCAAGACTAACTTTTTTAGTTGTCTGCAGCTTGGCTAACCTCCAGGATTGAAAGAATCTTCTGTGGCATCAAGTAAGGCTCCTTTCCTGTTGGTGGTCTCCAGCGAGGATATCTTCTCAGGCAGATAATAGGGACCCAAAGGAGAGTTTACTGAGGAAGTATCTTGGAGCTAAGTTCTGCATCCCCACTTCTTTGTAGTCCGCAGAAGGTGACCAACTGTCCTGTTTTGCCCCAGCCTGAGTGGTTTCCTGGGCCATGGGACCTTCAGTACTAAAACCTTGACAGTCTCAGACAAACTGGGATGATGGTCACCCACTCTACTAGTGCCTTCTCAAAGCTGGACAAGTGACCTGGCTACGTGTAGCCTAAAAGGTAGCACAATTGTATTAATCATTACAATGATTATGACTTCCCAATTGAAAATTTCATATAGGTAATATTGAATATTGAAATGAAGAGAGACTATTAAATACTTTGAGAAATTTTTTCTCAATTCTTTCAATCACTATCCTTTTTCTCTTTTCTTCCTATTAAGACTGTGCCCTATCAGGTTAACAATGGCCCAGTCCCTGGAGTATTGGACCATGAATTCCCGTGTGAAGCAAGCACCTCAAGGAGACTCTCAGCAACTCAAAGAAATAATTCTGAAATAACTGTTTAATTAAAACAAAACCTCAACTAGGCATGGGCTGCTGATACTTTGTAACACATGACATTCTCCTTTCTATAGGAAGCCTAGAAGTACAGAATGACTTACAACAGGCAGGATACGGAAGCAATCTAAGTGTCCATGGAGAGATGAATGGATAAAGATGATGTGGGGGTGGGATGTGGGGGTGGGGCACCTGGGGGACTCAGTCTTAAGTGTCTGCCTTAGGCTCAGGTCATGATCCCAGGGTCTTGGGATCAAGCCCTACACGGGCTCCCTTCTCAATGGGAAGCCTGCTTCTCCCTCTCCCACTCTCCCTGCTTGTGTTCCCTCTCTCTCTGTCAAATAAATAAAATCTTTAAAAAAAAAAAACGATGAAGTGGCGGTGTGTGTGTGTGTGCATGTATATTCCTACATATATCAATAATGGACTATTTGGCCGTAAGAAAGAATGAAACCTCCCCGTTCATGACATTGGCGGACCCGGAGCACACTATGCTAAATGAAGTAAGTCAGACACAGAGAGGCAAATACCACATGATTTCACTTAAATGTGGAATCAACAAAACAAACAACCAGAAAGAGACTCATAACTAGAACAAACTGATGGTAGGGGGATGGGTAAAATCGACGGAAGGGGATTAAGAGGTATAAACTTCAGTTACAAAGTACATAAATCACAGGGATGAAAAGTGCAGTATAAAGACTATAGGAAATAATATTGTATTTGTACGGTGACAGGTGGTAAGTACACTTATCAAGGTGAGCATTCTGTAGTGGATATAAACACCTAATCACCATGCGGTACACCTGAAACTACTATCACGTTGTATGTGACTATACTTCAGTTCAAAATAAAACAAATGCCTACTCCCGGTGCTAGCAAAGAAATGTACTGTCAGCCCGACTTCTCTTAAAGACTGTGGAGCAATAAAAGAGGAAATAGAAAGTGAAACTGGGTGGTTTCATTTATACGTTACATGTACAGTTGGTCAGGCGGGGAAAGTGCCGTATGCTTCGAGAAATGCTACAGGCAGTCGCCACTGTCACAATTTAGAGGTCATCATCGAGCACTGTGTGTCCATCACTGATAGGCCATAAGTTTCTATTTTCTGCGCTAATTAGAGTTAAGACAACCCCTATCGAGTACCTTCAGTTCCTCCCTGGCTGGTTTCCTTTTTAACCTTTTCTGCTGATTCCCTAGACCCACCCTCTTTCCCTTTGGTCTCTGGATTTTTGCCCTTTATCATTACTAACTTCCTGACGAGGGTGAAATTCCAGCCTGAGGCAAAGTTGTGAGCCTGGCAAGTCTGTGTTCTACCATTTTCTCCTGTCTCTGCCTCTTCCCTCCCTCCTTTCCCATGCTCCCAAATACTGTTCTCTGTTCATGAACAACACTATACCTTCTTGACTTGGGTCCACTGCTCCAAGAATTTAGTTACTTCTCTTAGCTAAGAAAAATTTGGGGAAATTTGGGGTGGATAGGAAATCCCAGTTCATTCAAATTTCATTAACATAGGATTTGTGATAAATGAATAACACTTTTAACCACATTGTACCTTTTATTCCATTATAAGAAGGATTTGCTGAGCTAATTCATAATAGATTGATAAGAACAAAGATATTTATCCCACTTTAGATAATGTAATATTTTCTATATGACATATATTACATTTAGTATAATTTAGAAACCTCTTACAACTTGACAAAAGGTAATAATTTGAGGCACTGGCAATATTTTTCTTTATTAACAAAGCTCAATATCTGTTGAAGTTAAGAAAATTAGATTGCATTTTCATACAGTTTCTGGGTATTATGATTTTCATCAGGCTTATAATATTTCACACTTTTACTAAATATGATTTGCTGGACTGTTGGTGAAGAGAGACCATAGTTGTCCTGTGCACATAAACCTTTAACAAACACTAATACAAATACAGTGTGATATGGTCGTTCATTCCTTTATCTTTTACCTAATATCTCATAAACCTTCAGTGCCTCTAGGTTTACAGAATCAATCCCAATGAGAAGGGGAGAAACTTACTAAAACCATTACCAAGGGGCACCTGGGTGGCCCAGTCAGTCACGCATGGGACTCTTGATTTTGGCTCAGGTTATAAGACGGAGCCCCATGTCAGACTTTGTGCTCAGTGTGGAGCAAGCTTAAGTAAGATTCTCTCTCTCCCTCTCTCCTCACCCCCATCCCCCACTCATCAGCATGTGCACTCTCCAAACACACACACACACACACACACACACACACACTAAGACTGGGCTGTCACAAAGAAAATAGGTCATACATTATATGGTTTGGAGAATCAGTCTTTTTCAAGGAGAAACAGTTTGCCTGACTGCATATCACCAACTGGCAACTTGATAATATAACCCTAAAATTAATTTTTAAAAAAGCAGAACTGAAAATTGAATGACAAGCTTGCATTCACTGTGTCATGAGAACATTTCCATCATAACAAATTCACCTATGTGGAAGGGGTGTTAGGAAATATTCGAATAACACAAAACAAAATAAATTTTAAAAGAATATTATTTGGCTCCAGACATTGGACCAATCCCTGAGATTTCAGTCCCGTTTTCCCCGAGATATTGGAAATGACGGGAATAAAACTTGCTCTCTGAGAGCTAAACTTTAACATTACCCACAATGGATAAGACCAGAAGCAAGGAAAGTCACCTTTAAAACACAAACTGGCCTGACCTGACTGTAACTTCATTGTTATTGAAACAAGTTTGCTAAGAGGTTTGGGTAGCCATGGAAACGGGGAAAGGCGCAGACTGGAGCACCTCAGTGCCCATCCGAGCTGACAAGGAGAGAAGCAGCTCAATCAATAGCGTGGCAGGCACTGTCTTCTCAAATGACTGCCATTTTGCATCCCACCAGCAGTGAAGCAGAGTTTCTGTTATAGTGGTAACTTTGTGGCTGAAATGTTCATTTCCTCATGAAAAATGATGTTGAGCATCAGTCTTTTCATATGCTTATTTTCCACTCATATATTTTGGCTGAAGTGCCTTTTCAGATCTGTTGTCCATATTTTAAAAAGTTGGGCTTTACTGGGGCTCCTGGATGGCTCAGTCGGTTGAGCGTCTGCCTTTGGCTCTGGTCATGATCCCAGTGAGCCGCTCCACTAAGTGGGGAGCCTGCTTCTCCTCTCTCTGCACCCCTGACCTCCACTCGTGCTCGCTCTCTTGCTCTACACTCTCTGTCCAATAAATAAATAAAAATATTTTGAAAGTAAATAAATAAAAATTGTGTTTTGTTGCTGAGTTTTAAGAGTTCCATAAATTATTCTGAACACAGCTCCTTTGTTAGATGTGTGTTTTCCAAATATTTTTTCCCAGACTGACTTGTCTTTTCACTTTCTTAATAGTTCTATTAAGGAACAAAAGTTTCTGATTTCTTCTTCTTTTTTTTTTTTTTTTTGTTTTTTGTTTTTGAAGATTTATTTATTTATTTATTTCACAGAGATCACAAATAGGCAGAGAGGCAGGCAGAGAGAGGAGGAAGCAGGCTCCCTGCGCAGCAGAAAGTCCGATGCGGGGCTTGATCCCAGGACCCTGAGATCATGACCTGAGCCCAAGGCAGAGGCTTTAACCCACTGAACCACCTGGGTGCCCCAAGTTTCTGATTGAAATCAGAAATTTCAATGGAAATCCACTTTATTTTTTTTAAATGGGTTGTACTTTTGATGTAGGTACCTAAAAAACTCATCACAGACCCAAGGTCATGCAGATTTTTTATTTTCCTCTGAAAGTTTCATAGCTTTATGTGTAGGTCTTGGACACCTGTTGAACTAATTTTAATATATGGGATGAGATTTATGTCGAGGCGTGTTCGTGCATGTGGACCTCCAGGCCATTTCATGAGAAGACTCTTCTCCTCATTGCATTGTCATTACACCTTTATCAAAACTCAGTTGATAAACCTGTAGACAGAAGGTGGACTGGTGGTTGCCTGAAGTGGAGATGGGGAGTGAGTGCAAATGGGCATACATCATTTTGGGGGGCTGGAAATGTCACCAAACAATAATTGGATTGTACACCTAAGTGAATTTTATCATGTGTAAGTTATCCTTCAATAAAGCAGTTTGAAAAAAAAAAAAATAGCGTGGCAGGATGTTCCTGCTGTATCAGAGATCAGTGCAGAAAGTTGCAACCAGAAACTGAGTCCTTCCATCTTTGGGACAAGATCATCCTGTCACGGAGACGGACGAATCAAGAACAAGCCGTAGCATAACTCCACTTGCTCTGAATCTGGGCACATCAAACAGCCTTCAGTAGGTTTGTCTGTGTAGAAAATACACTGGCTTTGCAGTCTTGAGTCTCCAGGTATTTAAACTGAAATTAATAAATTAATATTCTGGTTATATATATCATTCTCATGACCTTGGCTAATAGAAATTCATCTGATTGCTGGAGCTGTTTTATGTAGCTAAAGAAAGGTACTTTTGAGACTCAAACATTCTAGGCCAGATCCTAGAGGGTTGGGGAAAAATTCACCAAGGTGAGGCTTCCTTGTCCTCTTGGGGGACAGTCAGCAGGCTTGTCCCTGGCAAAGACCCTGTATCAGCCAAGCTTCTCCATTTCAAAAGACTATGGATATCAATGCGGGGTGGGGGTGGGGGGTGGAGAACTTACCCTTAATATGTATGTGCTTGTGAACTTACCTGTTTGGGTTTTTTTTTTTTTATTCTAACATTGCTGCAGGGATAATCCTTGAAGATATTGGTGGGAAATACAGCTCAGACCAGGAGAGGTAGCAAGGAATCCTTGAATTTAAAATATACCATATATAATTCACAAAGTGGACACAGGTTTCTGTTTACCACATAGCCACTGTATGTTCAAACTCAATATTGTCATCATTACTGTCCTTTACTTACGGATACCCTCACTTCCCTGCATTATTCTTGCCTGGTAAAGTCCTGCATGGGAGACTCTATCTATCTTCTCCATAGTTGTACCAAAATGCTGTACACAGCTGGAGAAATCATATAAATAAACTGGCATATTTTACATCCATCATCACAAACATTAAAAGCGCTCTCGGCAGAGCCGATCCTATTCTGTTCCTCACAGTAGGCTTAATTTTTCACTCTCTTACTTTTGAATCTTCCCTTCAAACTCCCACAAGTCACGCCGTCTCAGCAGATTTCCTCCCTCGCCCTACTTCACTGAGAAAACATGAAGTCATCCATGGGACTTCCCTTTTGTTTCCAATACGGAATCATCAATACTCCCTATAGCTGCACCTACTTTCCCTTCCAAAGGTAAATTGTCCGTCTGCCCCTTCACACCTCCTCACGGACCTCCCTTCCTTAAGGATTCCCTCTCTCTCCTACATAATTGTTACCGACCTCCTTCTGGATTATTCCCATCATCATACAAACATGATCGCTCTCTCCAATATTTAAAAGTGTCTCTCTGTACTCCACATTCCTGCCAGCTACCTTGTGTTTCTGTCTTGGCAAAATTCAAGTTCTGGAAATAACTGTTTATCCATAATCCCCACTTTCTCAACATCTATTTTCTTTTCAACTCACCATCATATGATTTTCTGACCTTGTTACTCCACCAAAACGTCTTGTAAAAGATACCTGTAACCTCCATGTTGCCAAACACACTGGACATTTTTGACTCCTTCTTCATATGACTTGACATCTCAGCAGCGTCTTACATACGGGAAATGCCATCTTGGAATTCTCTCCTCTCTCAGCTTCTGTGACATCATCGCCCTCAGGCTTCCCGGTTCTCTGGTTTCTTTGTTCTGCTACATTCCCCACCTCCACTTACCCTTATGTACTGCTGGTGTTAGGGCTGGCCATTTCTTTCCTCTTTTCCTGCTCTCTCCCTAAGTGATCTCATCTGCTTCCACCATTTGAAACACTTGCCTGTGAAATGTGTGTGTATGAGTCCGAAATTCGTATCTCTGGGCCTCAAATCTCTCTCTCCAGCTCTGACCTCCCTTCAGCTCTCGACATGCATGTCCACGGCACACTTGATCTACAGTTAGGCAGTACCTGAACATCTCAAATTGAACATGTCCAAAATTTAATTTTTCCCAATTTTTCTTTGTGATCTTACTCCACCAACCAAGTGATTTTGCTTCCCTCTTCCAACACCATAGTCTCTATAAGTGTTGCTGTCATTCACCCAGTCGCTCAAGCCATTAACTCTGTTGTCATTGATTTTCTTCTTCCCCCACATTTCAAAGCCATCGTGTCCCACAAGCACGTATATTTTAGCTCCAAAATATATGCCAAATCTGTCTGCTTCTTTCCGTCTCCATGCCTCCATTTTAGTCCAGGCCACTCTAATTCTTCACCACTGTAATTACTTCATTTACTGCCTAGCAGGGCAGCTGGTTTCCTTCCGTGCCTCCCTACAATCTATTTTTCACGCTCTTCACTCACAGTGATCTTAAAATATAAAATATCCAATCATGTGTTCCTCATCTTAAAATCTTCCAAAAGCTTTTCACTGCACCTAGATGGCATTCTGCACTCCCCAACCTGGCTTCTAAGACCCCTCTGAATCCAGCCCTCATCTCTCCTTCTCCGTATCATCTTGTCTCACTCTCTCTCATCTTGTGTCTCACTCTAAGTTCCAGACTCACTCCTCTCCTAGTTCCTAGAGCATTCCAAGCGCTTTCCCAGACCAGGGCATTTGCAGTTTCAGTTCACTTGGTCCAGAGCAATTTCCACCCACTCTCTGCATTACTGCTTCTTGTTATCATTTAGGTCCTGGTTTAAAAGGCCCCATCTCGGAAATGTACTCAGTGGCCACACTTTCTAAAGTCAATTCCTCCTGCTCTTCTCCCTGGTTATTCTTTATGTTAATATCCTCTTTGTTTCCTTCATTGCACCTATCCAAACCTATTATTGGATCCGTATCACTAGACTGTTGCCTTAGGACCAAGGTCTTAATTGTTCTATACCTTTATATCCCCAGTCCCTAGACTGTACAGCAGGCACCTAGTACATATCTGGTGAGTAAATAACACAAATTTGAGAAGTATTATTTTTTCGTGGAAGGGTAATTTCTTTAAAGATTTTGTTTATTTATTTGACAGAGAGAGATCACAAGTAGGCAGAGCAGCAGGTAGAGAGAGAGGGAGAAGCAGGCTCCCTGCAGAGCCAAGAGCCCGATGCGGGACTATCATAGGACCCTGAGATCATGACCTGAGTTGAAAGCAGAGGCCTAACCCACTGAGCCACCCAGGAAACCCAGAAGAATTTTTTTTTTTTTTAAACACTTTAGCGGCACCTGGGTGGCTCAGTGGGTTAAGCGTCTGCCTTTGGCTCAAGCTATGATCCCAGAGTTCTGAGATCAAGCCTCTCTGTGGGCTCCCTGCTTAGTGGGAGTTTGCTTCTACCCCTCCTTTTGCCTCTCCCCTGCTCATGCTCTCTCTCTGTGTCTCACACTTGCTCTGAAATAAATAAAATATTTTAAAAGATTTCTAAACATTTTATTACTTTTTTGAACATTTTATTATGCTTTAATTGAAGTACAGTTGACATAAGTAGGTATCATCTCCATTTTACACATGAGGAAACTGAATCTAAAAGATACTAAGTAACTTACTCATAATACAGAGCAATTCATTAGCAGAACCTGTTCTTGGCTTATTCTAAAACCTAAAGGGGTGCCTGGGTGGCTCAGTCAGTTAAGCCCATGCCTTCAGCTCAGGTCATGATCCCAGGGTCCTAGGACCGAGCGCCCAGTGGAGCCCCCCCAGTGGAGTGACCTGAGTGAAGCCTGCTTCTCCTGCTCCCCCTGCTTGTGCTCTCTCTCTCCCTCTTTGTCAAATAAATAAATAAAATCTTTAAACATAAATAAAACCTAAGGAATATGTAAAGCTTTATGAAACATAAGCAAATACCACATATAGTTCCACACACACAGTACCTACACCGTGCATGCACACACTTATCGTTTGTGTATCATAACGAGTCTATGACTCACAAACTTCTCATTGCACCTTAAAAGTGATCTCTGACTGTAAAATCAGGAAATCACAGGCATGCATAAAATATTTTAAAAATCTTATTGCTCTAAGAAAACCATTGTCAACGTTACCATTATTAGCACCCAGGGCAAATTCGTAGTCTATTCTATGAGTACGCACACACGCGGGTGTGTTTAGAGCATGGTTATGGCCTAAGCATACTACGGCATAAGCACTCCCTGATCATGAAGCATGAACCCGCATTTAATGGGCTCAGAAGAGTCCCGCGTGTGGATGGACCGTAACGCATTTGCCTATCTTCATCAACGGGCAGGTTTTGGTGTCGCCAATACCGTGTTCACGTTTCTGGACGATGCCAAGATGCGGTCAAATGATAACGGTAACGATCATGCGCACCGGAGCGCTGACACCCAGCGCCACACCGCTGGCGGAGCCAGTTCCCACGCCCGGCCATCAGCTCCCAGAGCGCGCGCTTTCGGAGGCTCCGAACCGACCGTCGCGTCCCTTCTAGGCTCCCGGGGAAGACCGCGGGCCCATCTCCACCGCGCCGCGGCCGTTCCGACTGCAGGAACTCCCTCCTTCCGGCAGGAGGCGCCGGTGCCTTCCGCCGGCGCCCGGCCGCCACGGAGGCTGCACGTGATCCGGCCGTCTCTGCGCCCGAGGGCGGGCCTGCGGAGATCTGCCTTACGTACGCCGCGGCATGACGTCGTACGTAGGGGCTGGCTGGCCGCCATCTTGCTTCTTTTTCTCGCTCGCTCTCTCCCTCTCGGCAAGCGGCGAAAGTGCTTTGGCGGTTTGTCCGTCCGCAGCTGCGGCTCTCCCAGGCCGGTGGTCCTTCCGGCCGCCCCCCGACCCCCACACTCCCCGTCCCCTTCCCTCGATCAGCGCTCGGCGGAGGCTCTCGAGGTGCGCAGACACGCTCCGCTTGACGCTCGCCCTGGCCGGTAAGGAAGGCGAGGGCGGAGGACCCGGGATCCAGGCGGGCCCCAGCGGGGAGGGCCGGCGCGGGGCGGCCCGGGGCGTGCGAGCGCGCCGCGACCCCGGCGGCCGGAGCTGGGAAGCCGCTGGGAGGCGGCCGTGGGTCTAGCCGTGCCCCGTTTTCGTCGGCCGGGGGAGGTCTCGGCCTGCGGGTCGGGGAGCGGGAAACTGGAGTCGGACCCGCCCCATGTGGTCTGCAGCGGAGCCCCGTACCCGCCGGTCTCGCTCCCGCCCGGCCGCAGCGCGGGCCTGCGCGGGGGCGTCCTCGCGTGGCCGGCTGCGGAGGGAGTTCCCGTCCGCGGCCGGGCGGGCGCGCGGTCTCTCGCGCGCATGGAGGAGGCGGCCCCCGGACAGCGCGGGGGCTCGTGGCCGGCCTCGGCTGCCTGCTTGCTCTCCCCGCGCGGTGAGGGTGGAATTCGCGGGGAGCCTGTGCGCGAGAGAGATGGCGGGGGGGGGGGGGGTGGTCTGGACCAGCCCTGCTTCCGCTGGGGACGTGCCGCCCCAACTCCAGAGGACGGTTCGGACGTTACTTCGGACCCTAGGCCTCGCCGTCCCCTGACCTGCGTAGGGAGCCCCGTTCTGCAGCCCCGCGTCTCGGAGGCGCGCTAGGACGACTGGGGTTACGGCGAAGGCCCCCCGTGGGGACTGGTAGAAAAGGGCATGGGGAACCCGTGGGACACTGGTACAGGGCCCTTTTGCCCGAGGGTAGTGCGTCTGGTTCCTTTAAAGGGATGCAGATGTTTTGACTTGGTTTGAGATTTTTTTGAGGGTTCCGCCATGCCTGCTCTTTGCTGGCTTCTAAAAGCTACCCGGATCTCTGCATGGGCCGAGCTTCAGCCCGGGTTCGTGGATTCATGCCCGGCTGGGGTGCTTGGCGTTGATGGCACGGTGGGCGGCTGGGCTGTAGGGTCTTCCTGGGGAGTGCACCAGGGGAATCACGATTCGTGATTAAGTGCCTGCCCGCTTACTCCTTCCCGCAAGTAAGAACGGCGGGTGATACTTGAGCGCCCACCAAGTCTGACTCCCGCATTTGTTAAAAGTAGATGGAACTTCCTCTGTTGGTGATTCAGATGCTGCTCCGACTGGAGCCATTTTTAGGTGTGTGTCACAGAGGCACTGCAGCGTCGTCCCTGGCCCGCCTCAGATGCACCGATCCCCTAAAATAATTAGGAATAGGTTGAATTTGGATTTTATCTTTCGCATGGAGTGAAATCATAATTTTCTTCTTTTCTGTAATGGACTTGAGGTAATCTAGGCTTTTTTTACTTTTATATTTGGTTTGGTGAGCTTATATGTATGTGGCTGTTTTCTCTCCACCATTAGTTGACGTTTTACTGTGTACAGAGCATAGTAATAAGCCCTGTAACATATATGATCTTTCCTTGGGCTGCTGTTATCATCCTCCCATATTACAGATGAGGAAATGAAATCTGCGAGATTAATTTGACCAAGGTCACTCAAGAGTTATTGGTAGTGCTGTAGAGAGAGTCAAGTCGGGACTGTCTAAATCCAAAGGGTGCTCTGGGCCTGCAAACTGCCTTCCTGTTCCTTGTAATTGTAGGAACTCTAGTAACTAAAGATGCAGCATTGTTAACCTAGTTTTTTCTTTCGTTTGATTTCAGTATAGAAACATTGTTGCATACAATGGTGAAAGTGTTGCAAGATGTAAAAAATAGTTATAACTACTTTGGGGATAGGATAGAAGCTAGTTTTCCTACCTTTCTCTAGTTAAAGGCCAGTTGGTTAAAACTCTTTATAGTATGGCATACAATTTTTAAATTTTGAGATCTGGCCTCTATTATTGATAAAATATTTCCTCATCTGTAAAATGGAGGTGATGATAATAATAGTACTTCCCTCCAAGGTTTGCTGTAGTATTAATAAAGATAATGTGTGTAGGGGCGCCTGGGTGGCTCAGTGTAAGGTTAAGCCTCTGCCTTCAGCTCAGGTCATGATCTCAGGGTCCTGGGATCGAGCCCCGCATCGGGCTCTCTGCTCGGTGGGGAGCCTGTTTCTCCCTCTTTCTCTGCCTGCCTCTCTGCCTACTTGTGACCTCTCTGTCAAATAAATAAATGAAATATTAAAAAAATAAAAGATAATGTGTGTAAAGGGCTTATTACTGTGCTTAGTACATAGTAATAATGAATTGGCAGAATATTGGTAGAAGAAAGTACTCTCCAAGCAGTGAGTAAACTGTATATTCTTAGAATGGAGTACATATATTCTTTGGGAATTAGTTTTTCTTTCTTTCTTTTAACACTTACACACTAGATTTTGTTTCTTGGAGATTTCTTCATGCTCTACAGTCAATAACCCTGGGTTCAGTATGTTGAGCACAGCTGAAAATACAGAAGTCTGACTCACTCCAGCCCATCTCCCCACTACTCTTATGCCACCCCCACCACCCTTGTTGGTGAAATGTCTTTGAAGATTATATTATTTTCCCTTCCCTCCAAGTAGTTTCCTCTTCCCCTCCATCCAGACACTGCTTCAGTTTGTACGCCAGTTGAGTAACTTGCTTCAGGTGCTGTTTATGCCATATTTGTGTAAGACAAGGTTTGATTATTGATAAAATGTTACACAAATTGGTACAGAACCCTACTCTTACAGTGAAGGAGATCTAAGAGTTGTGTCTCACTGAGTTATGTATGACTAATAACCCTTTTAGTAAAGTGAGATTTGTCAATTTACGCAAAGGTAACACGGTGATAGCTTATCTTAGTCAATGTTAACTGTTAACTGTTGCTTAGAAGCTTGAGAATTAATGTTGGTTTTCTGAGTCATAACATTTTAGATTTCTCAGTAATAAAGCCTTTGATGCATCAGGCAGGACATCTTTGTGGGTAAAGGAATTCTCTACAGAGGGTAACTTCAGTACATTTGCTGTTGTATATTTTCCCCCCCTCCCCAGAAAGGCTAAATATAAACTGATCTTTTTGCCAGTTACATTTGTAGTTATTTTGCTGTAGATTAACAGAATGCCAGTCACGCTTTAGGGCCTGTGTATGTGCATGTTTGCTGGCAAATCAGATGAAACAAGGGCTATTAGTGAATTTCATCAGTGGTCTAGTTGGCAGACAAAAACTTTTATATGGTTAGCATTTACCTACAGTCTGAAAACAAGGTAGCAATTAAGTTATCACTGTTAATGTGATGTAATGTTCTCACCCCTGTGTGGTGCTGCTAGGTGCTCTGCATTAAAGGAGGGGTATATAGTCAGCATCTGTGGAGCATATATAGTATTAAAAAACACTCTATATTATTTACACACATATTATCTAGTAATTTTCTTTTTATCTGTGTTCCAGTATTAGTCGGTTTTCCTTTACTAAATTGTTTCCATGTCCACATCACCATATACAGTGAGTGGTTAGCATATACCTAAGTTTTATTACTGAATGCGTGAGAGTGGGAAACAGAAGAATAGACCCACGACTAAGATTCAACTGACAGATACCTTAGAGGAGCAAAAGAATACCTTGTCATATCCTGTTAGAATAGTATCAAGGGCTTTCAAACACTTTGTATACTATGCACTGTGAGTTTTATTTGCAGCAGATTTTCCTTTCCAATTTTTAGATTTTTTTTAAACATTAAGGATTCTTTTAATTTTGTAAGGCCTAGTGAATCAAAGGAATATGGCTTGTGGTTCTCAATGCTAAGATGCTCACAGTTTTAAAGGTTAATGGTGAAAGGTTATCATGTGATCTTTGGATTTATACCAGAAGATAAAAATAAAGACATAAAAGCAGATAAAGGAAGTTTGGGGCAGAAAATCCATATATGAAAATTGTCTTTGGTATAGGTCACATGTCTAGTAGATTCCAAGTGAAGGCATGATGGCCAAGAGAGAACATGGATGATTGCAATTATTAAAAAAGAAGAATCGCAATTATTAATATTTGTTGAGCACTTTCCCTGCCAGGCACCGAGCTAAAATAATTTTGTGGATTATCTTTTTCAATCTATATAATAGGTCTAGGTGGCAGATTATTTTGTCCCTGTTACACAGCCAGAAAACTGGGACTTAAAGAGGTTTAATGAACTCTTGTAGACTTACTAAGCTAGTAAGTAGGAATCGAATCATTGATCCAGAGCTTAACTGTGGTTTAAGTTCCACCCTGCATGGACTTCCCAGTGGCCGGTATTGCCCATTGCCCAAACTTCAGATAAGTCGTGACTTTTTATTTATTTATTCATTTTTATTTTTTAAGATTTATTTGACAGAGATCACAAGTAGGCAGAGAGGCAGGCAGGGTGAAAACAAGGTAGCAGGCTGGGAAGCAGGCTCCCCGCTGAGCAGAGAACCCGATGGCGGGGCTCGATCCTAGGACCCTGAGATCATGACCTGAGCCGAAGGCAGAGGCTTTAACCCACTGAGCTACCCAGGTGCCCCTCAAAATAAACACAATTTTAAATATGCTTCTGTGGACCACTTAAAATCATCTAATATGTCATCAGTAGTCTTTTGTATTTCATGCTTTAGGACATAAATGCTATAAGAAATGATTACTGGATAAGATCAGGCAACGTTTGGAATTGATGAAGGCCAGAAGTGATGAAAGGCTAGAGCGGAATAGACTCATCACAGGCAGTGGCAGCATTACAGGAGATGAGCTGTAAATTAGAGCCTTAACTACATACTCGGGGCATCCATTTCCATGATGAACTGCAAAGTGAAGGTGCTTGTTTAGACAGAGATGTAGCAGGCTGTCTAAGACAATCAGTGGCAAGAGAAGGAGAGCAGCGATGAATAAGTGAAGAAGGAAATCATTACAGAAATCTGGATGGAAGAGAATAATCTAAAAAATAGGATTATTACAGCCAAATGTAGCAGAGGTCAGAAGGATCTAAGAGAAGTATCCTTTGGATATGGCTGAGAGATTCTTGGTGACACTGAAAGAATTTATGTCAAGTAATGAGGGTGGAAGGGTGGGCAGGGAGGAGTAAGTACCGAACTTCTTGATTTTTAGGTGACTGAAATACTCAATATGAGCTCTGGATTATGAGTGTAAAAACCTAGGTTTAGACCTTTTTCGTTTTGTCCTTTGTGCCTACTGTTCACTTTGGGGGCAAGTGACATGGCTTCTTTAAGTTTCAGATACAGGTATTCCCTGCTTTTTGAAGGTTCACACTACCCCACTTTGCTTTATGAAAGACAACATTATTACCTGCTTTTGCTAATCGAAAGTTCTGAAGAAGATTTTTGGTTTTCCGGAAAGGGGCAAAAGCAAAAATAGCAGTCACTGTGGAGGCAGGGCGCCCGCTGAGCTGCGAGAGTGGTGCTACCAGGCTGTCTCCCCTGGAACCTCACTCAGCATCTAGTCTGTACGTGTGCTTTATCACGGTGTGTTATGTGAGTTTGTTAGCAAGATGTGTGGTAAGGTGTCAGAAAAGCCTAAGAGAGGTTCTTGGGTTTGGGAATAGCACAAAAAGTTTTCCATATAAATTAATGCCAGTTGTTTCTTTGCTCTTGCCATTTCAGCTTACAAAAGGTTTCAGAGGAACTCTTGGCTTTCTGATAGCCAGGAAAACCTGTTTGTTCCTCTGTGAAATAGGGAAAGTACGCACTTCCCCTGTCTCAGAGGGTTGTTGCAAAGATGTGTTTGCATGTATGTTTTGAATTTTACATTCTTTGATATTACATGAGCCTTGACCATATTTAAAACAGAAACGAGAACTATGAAAAGTAGAGAGTTAAAGGTAAAGGGGGGTGGTTCTCTCTGGTGTTGGAAGATCCCCTACAAATAAATCTTTGAGTTTATAAGGTAAGAGATGGATCCATTTGTGGTTGGGGAATGGGTGGCTGGAGAAGTTAATACTTGATCATTCTTTCCCCTTTACTGAAGAATAATCTGAAAGTGTAGGTCTTCTGGGTATGATTGTGCAGTTTGTGTCCTGCACACATGTGTGCGGCTGATGGAGGCAATGAGGACTGAAACCTACTCCGTGCTCTGCTTGCAGAAAGTCGTGTGGTCTGGCTAGGCCTCCCAGGGGTATTTGTGCCTTCATTTCCCCCCTTTTCCCCAGTGCCTCAGTACCTCACCCAGCGGATTACTTGTGTCTTCGCAGAAGGGTATGTTTTTGTATATGCACGAAGGCCCTGTGGAGGCTAATGGATGCTGCGAAAGACTCTTGAGGAGATACATTAAGGATACATTTAGAACAAAACCAAAAACATGGGGAGACTGGAGGAATGGTCACCAAGGAACTAAAAACTTAGTACATTTTACTAAATGGGTTAAGTAGCTGGGCAAGTGCGGGTTGACTTTATCCAATGAATTTTATTTTAAAGATTTGTTTATTTCAGAGAGAGTGAATTTTAAAGATTTGTTTATTTCAGAGAGAACGAGCAAGCGTGCATACACAAGCAGAAGGGGCAGAATGAGAGAGAATCTCAGGTAGACTCCGGGCTGAGGGCAACAGCCCCAACAGAGGGCTCCATCTCAGCCACCCTGTGATGACAAGATTACGACCTGAGCTGCAATCAACTGCGCCCCCCAGGCGTCCCTAGCCAGTGTATTTTAAAGATGAACGTGGTAGCTTACTTAGTATTTATGGTAACTAGGAAACAGACCATAGATAGATCTTAACTAAAGAAGCACAACGTTAAGAGGTATAGAATTAACTTCCGAAGGTCAGGAAAATGCAACAGATAGAGAAATTTTATGGTTTTGTTTTTTTTTTTTTTAAGATTTTATTTTATTTGACACAGAGAGACATCGAGAGAGGGAACACAAGCTGGAGGAGCGGGAGAGGGAGAAATCATCTAATATGTCATCCGTAGTCTTCTCCTGCTGAAGAAAGAACTATTGAATTGGATTAAAAAGTCAGGAATCGGGTGCCTGGCTGGCTCAGTGAGGAAAGCATGCAGCTCTTGATCTCGGAGTTGTGAGTTGGACATGTTGGGCATAGAGATTACTTAGAGTAATAACGTAACAAATACTGCTTTATTGTATAGTTTTATATATGACAACCTGGGAACATGGAGAGAATGAAAGTAGAAAGTAGCAGGAAGAGAGATGGGTAGCTTACATGTCTCAAAACAGATTTTTTTTTTCTGGCAGAGAGGCAGGCGGAGAAAGGGGAGAAGGGAAGTAAGTTCTCCACCAAGGAGAGAACCCGATGTGGGACTGGATCCCAGGACCCTGCGATCATGATCTGAGCCGAAGGCAGAGGCTTTAACCCACTGAGCCACCCAGGTGCCCCTCAAAACAGACATTTTAATGATAGAGGAACAGAGCCAGTATTTGGCAGAGGGGGATGCTAACAGTTCTGTACCCTTAAAAATTTTAACTTGAAATTCCAACCCTTAAAGACGGCAGATTAGTTATATGAAAAGTTTAGTATAGTTCATGATGTCAGTTGAGGATCTTGAAAGAGAATACTTCTGTTTTTCTCCTATAATGTCCAAAATACCTGCCTTGCAAAAAAGAGTTAAGGAAGAAACTTTTATGCTTTGGTTTTTATTTGTAATGTTTAAGCTTTGAAAACTTCATTACCATTTGTTAAGCTTTTACTAAGTGCCAGACACTATTTTAAGAGTTTTATACATACTTTGTTAATTAAACCTCATACTAGACTAGAAGATATAGCCCACAGATGAGAAAATATGAATTCAGAATGATATTTAATGACTAGGGAAATGCTTATGTCATAATATGCATATGCCACAATTATGCTATAGAAACATCTAGCTACAGGGGCGCCTGGGTGGCTCAGTGGTTTAAGCCGCTGCCTTCAGCTCAGGTCATGATCTCAGGGTCCTGGGATCGAGTCCCACGTCGGGCTCTCTGCACTGAAGGGAGCCTGCTTCCCTCTCACTCTCTCTGCCTGCCTCTCTGCCTACTTGTGATCTCTCTCTGTCAAAATTAATAAATAAAATCTTTAAAAAAAAAAAAGAAACATCTAGCTACAAAATGTCAGAGCTGGGATTTAAACCAAATCAGTTTCAAGTAATGGTGTGATATGAACAGTTTAAAAATGCTGTCAGTTGTCAGAAAGAGTAATGTTGCAGTCACCTCATCTAGTAAATGGTAGACACACAGATTTGTTACTTTGCTAGAACAGTAATTTATGGTACAGAGGGTTTGATAAGTACGTATCTTTTCTGATTGTTAAGGCTTTCTGCCCCAGAAACTTGATTCACGTGTTTCAGTTTCTAAGAACAGCCTGAGCCCTTCTACCATTCTGATTAGAATTCCAACAGATTTATTTATATTACACTTTGTTTTTAAAAATGACAATTTTTTAGTGCTTTTGCTGTAGTGCTATTTGTAGTAGAGGCACTCAACATATGGTGGTATTCTTAGCTTTTCTGTTATAGCAGCAAATGTGATCTTCAAAATACTTGATGTCACTCTGACTTTAGAATTACCAAGTGATTATAACAATTGGAGATTGAAATGAACTTAGAAGTTGACCAGTTCAGTCTCTTAACCAAAGCAAGACCTTTTCATTTTAAATGGAAAATTTAGTTTAAAATTCGATAGACTAAATGTTTTCCGAGGTTAATACATCAGTCTCTGCCGTCTTTGTCAGCTCCAGCTGCCGTGAGAAAATACCATGGGGCACCTGGGTGGCTCGGTTGGTTGAGCATCTGCCTTCTAACGTCATGGGGCTCAGGTCCTGCTTCTCCCTCTGCCTCTCCCCCTGGCTCGTTCTCTCTGTGTCTCTCAAATCAATAAAATCTTAAAAAACAAAATACCATAGACTAGGTAGCTTAACAGGAATTTATCACGGCTCCGGAGGCTGGAAAACCAAGATCAGGGTGCCCACATAATCAGGTTTTGGGGAGGTCTTCCTGGCTTTCGCAGGGCTGCTTTTTGAAGAACTCTGTGTGTTCAGGTGGTTGGGAGAGCGAGCTGTGGAGCTGTGGCGACTCCTCCTTGCAGAGCACTAATCCCATTATGAGGCCCCACTCTCATCTCAGCGAAACCTAATTATCTCCTAAAGGCCCATCTCCAAATACCATCTGGCCTGTTGGGAGTTAGGACTTCACACGGATTTTGAGAGGGGAAACAATTCTGTATATAGCCCCCCCCTTTTTTTTTACAGTCTTTGGTGCATCAAGTCTTAGATTTTTTACGTTTTTGTATTTCTACAACATATACATTTTTACTGTATTTTGTTACTATAATCTTTATTCTTCATATTTTATTCTGTATTGTAATACAGTAAGTTTTGAAAATAAAAATTTGACTTTCTTAGCCTGAAGTGACATGTTATTATTACATTTTATTTTTTAAAAATTTTTAAAGATTATTTATTTATTTATTTGACGGGGGTGGGGTGGGGGTGGGGGAAGCAGGCTCCCTCAGAGAGCCCGATACGGGGCTTGATCCCAGGACCCTGAGATCATGACCTGAGCCTAACCCACTGAGCCACCCAGTGTATGTATTACTACATTTTAAAGATTTGATATTTATCTCTTTTATAATGAAAATTGAATTCCAACTTTCATATGGTGAGGTTATCTGGGCACTGGCTTTGCCGTCAAGTCTGGGTTTAATCTTGGCTCTGTCTCTTCAGAGCTGTTTGAGTTTGGGGCACGTTATATTTGCTTGTCTAAAGTTGTTTATTGGTAAATTTTGGTGACTTGGGCTTTGAGCTCTTGTTCCCAACCTGGTATTTTTATATCTGTAGAGTTGAGATTTTTTAAAAAATGGCTTCAAGAGACATTACTGCATTAGATCATATAGAACTTACATCCCTCTTCATGTTGGAAGCGGGAGACAGAGACGGAAGATCATTCAAGGTTTTAAATCGGGAGTCAGGGCGGGGGTTGCCTGGTGGCTCAGTCAGAAGAGCATGCAACTCTTGATCTTGGGTCATGAATTTGAGCCCTACATTGGATGTAAAGATTTACTTAAATTTAAAACGAAAATAGATCTAGATGTCAGGGAAAGTGTTTATGGTGAAGTTGGGGGGAAGAACGTGTTTGGGAAAGCAGGTGAGCTTTTTGTTTTTAACTTTTTTTTTTTTTCCTTTAAATTTTAAGTAGGCTCCACGCCCAGTGCCCGGGCCCAAATTCATGACCTCAAGACCAAGAGTCGCATGTGCCAACTAGGTGCCCATCTTAACTTTTTCTTTCGGAATAATCTTTTTAAAGATTTTATTTATCAGTTTGAGAGAGAGTGTGAGAGGGCAGAAGGTCAGAGGGAGAAGCAGACTTCCTCTAGAGCTGGGAGCCTGATGCGAGACTCGATCCTGGGACTCTGGGATCATGAGCTGAGCTGAAGGCAATCACTTACCCAACTAAGCCACCCAGGCGCCCTCTTTTGGAATAATCTTAATCTCACAGAAAAACTGTAAAAATACTATGAAAAATTCCTGTATTCCTTCATCCCTATTCCTGATTGTAAGTAGTTTTACCATATTTATCACTCTGGGTATGTGTACGTATGCACACTAGTTACATGTACAGTATGTGCTCGTCTTTTAATGCCTGCTGTTCTAAACCCCTGTCATCACCGAAACCTTTTTTTTCTTTTTTTTTAAGATTTTAATTATCAGAGAGAGAGTGCAGGCGCAAGTAGGCAGAGCGGCAGGCAGAGGGAGAGGGAAAAGCAGGCTCCTTGCTGAGCAGGGAGTCTGAAGTGGGACTCGATCCTAGGACCCTGGGATCATGACCTGAGCCGAAGGCAGACACTCAACCAACTCAAGCCCCACACTTGAAACCTTAAATTCAAATTACAAGCTCCTTTGCCTCCAGTTTTCTCACTTAGTACATTTTGTCATTTTTTTTAAAAAGATATTATTTGTGAGAGAGCGAGAGTGAGAGAGCACAAGCAGGGAGAGAGACAGATAGTGACAGCATGAGTGGGAAGGAGAGAGAGAAGCTCTCTCTCCCTGCTCCCTGCTGAGCAGGGAACCCAATGCAATGTGGGGCTCGATTCCAGGACCCTGAGATCATGACCTGAGCCTAAGACAGATGCTTAACCGACTGAGCCACCACGGTGCCCCTTCTGTTGTTTTTATGAAATGAACAAAGCAGTCGTAGTACTCTTGACTCAGTAAGCATTTAGTAATTACTATTGGTAGAGCTTTTATACAATCATATTAAAATTGCCAGTTCCTTTTATTGTCCTTATTCTCTTCTACCTTCTCCTGCTTTACTCTCTGGCTTAGACTTCCGTGAAATGTTATTCTAACTATTTTCCTGGCAGTATCTTCTGCCTTGCTTTTCTTTACACACGTGTGGCACAACTCTAATTCCTTATTATTCCAGCTGCTGTGCACTTCCCATTGCTCCCCATTCCCACATGTGCTGCTGGACATTAACGATGGCCTTCAAATTGGACAGCCTTGGGAGTCCCGTGTATTACTGGTCTCCAGCTTCTGCTGGGGCTTCAGCACTGATTGTCAGTGCCTCGTTTGCCTACTTGTCTTCTTTCCTCCCAGTTCTTTGTGAACCTTTCCCAACCTTCTCACACTTCCTGTTATTATCTCCAGTCAGTTGATGAGGACAGCACGTGTTTTTTCATTTGTTCCTAGTAGTGCCTGATAATACAGTGGGCGCAGGATAAACATTTATGTGAATGAATAGGGGAATCAGACATTTTGAGTTTGTAGTTCTGTCCAGAAATTTAAGTGGAGACATTTTGTTCTGTAGACAGTTAAAAATGTATGTCTAATTCTTGTAGTTTGAAAGAAAGTTTTGGGAACTACCCTTACTGTAGCAGTAAACAATAGATGAGAGGGCCAAGGGAGAAAGCACGGAGAAGGAGCTGGTAAAGAGAGATGGCAGAAGTACGTGAACCTTTATTTATGTGGAGGGAGAGGGAAAAAGGAGCTGTTAGAGAGTCACAGAAACCAAAGAAGATGGTTTACACAGGATCCATTTGCCTTTTATATTCGTATTGATACTTGACTGTTAATTATTACTTACTAGAGGTTCTTTATTCAGTGGAACATTTGTTGAGTGCATATAGTATGCTCATCTGGAAATGGTTGCATGTTCTTTTTAATGTTAGCTATTTAAATCAGTGGGACATTGTATTTCATTTTCCAGAGGAACTAAAGTCTCCCTGTAAGGTTAATGAGGAAAGAACGGTAAACAGGGCTTGGATACTTAGAAGCCTATGGTGGCCAGGAAGATAATTGTCATTTAATTGAATTGGGCAGATTGGCAATTTGTGAAAGTGTTTTTTCCCCCCCAAAACGCTAAATTTTAAAATCACTAAAAATAATGTTTTTAGTATTGAATACTTTTAAATAACTTCTGCATTGGTGAGTAACAATAGAATCTTATAATTTTTGAGACTGAAGGAATTTTAGAGATCATGCTAATCTTGTCTTGATGTGGAAACCCTTTATACGGATTTTTAAAAAAATTTTTAACCTATGAGAGGTGTCCGTCAAGAAAACCATCCTTTTATAACCACTGTTGAGTGTCATCCTTTCATTTTGAAAGGTTGATATTTCCCTTAGACCTTTTGGAAATTGTTTTTTAAAATGCTGGCTTTTTTCCTTCCTGATTTCTTCTTTCATCCTCACACTTTTTTGCCCCCCCCCCCCCATTGTTACAAGGTAATATATATTCATTGTTCAAATCTGGAAAATGTAGATGCTCATGTTTTGATATATCTAATTTCAGCAAAAAATACAATTTCTTTCTGTCATTGCTCAGAGTCACAGAACCTTGGATTTAGAAGTATGATTACTCTCTCTTCCCTTAAAGGGGAGGTATATTTATTATTGACTGGGCTCTTTTTGTAGACTGACCCTCAGACCTTAATGATTCAGATTTTTAGGTACATAGGAAGCAGGACAGTAATGTAAAAAAAAAAATTCTTAATAGCATGCAAATAACAAAAAGCTTTTTTTTAAAGATTTTATTTATTTATTTGACAGAGAAAGAGCACAAGCAGGCAGAGCAGCAGGCAGAGGGAGAAGCAGGCTCCCTGTTAGGGAGCCCAACGTGGGGCTTGATCCATAACCTGAACCAAAGATAGATGCTTGACCAACTGAGCCACCCAGGTGCCTCAGCCTTTTTTTTTTTTTTTTTTTTTTTAAGATTTTATTTATTTATTTGACAGAGAGAGATCACAAGTAGGCAGAGAGGCAGGCAGAGAGAGAGGAGGAAGCAGGCTCCCCGCGGAGCAGAGAGCCTGATGCGGGGCTGGATCCCAGGACCCTAAGATCATGACCTGAGCCGAAGGTAGCGGCTTAATCCACTGAGCCACCCAGGCGCCCCAGCCTTTTTTTTTTTGAATAAAGATTTTATTTATTTGATGGAGAGAGTGCACAAGCAGGGGGAGCGGCAGAGGGAGAGGGAGAAGCAGGCAGGTAGCCCGTGAGGCTCCATCCCCGGATCCTGGGATCATAACCTGAGCTGAAGGCAGACCCTTAACTGACGGAGCCATCCATGCGTCCCAAAAAAGCTTTTTAAAATTAAAAATGATACAAGTAGAGGATAGAGTTCCTTTGTTGTTCTTCTTTTGTGATTGTGCCAGTACATTTTTTGAAATCACAATCTGACAAGTTGAAAAGAAATGGCCCTGTTGAGCTTATTGTTTCAAAGATTTTTAAATTACTACTTAGTAAATTATACTATTTTGTTACTTAAGATATGGATCTGCAGAATGCAGCATACCTTTATTCAACAACTGAGTTTTGTTTTTAATTAATTTTCTTCAGTGGCTCTTCATGGTATTTAGAATAAACTGGGCAATACTCCTTATTCTAACCTACTAGACTTTTGCCTACTCTGACTTCCCTTCCTGCCCATGACCTTTACACCTGAACCCTTTTATTTCAGATCACAATTGGGTTTTTCCCCCAGTGGTTCTCAGCTGTAGCTATAGTTGCATACCTTGGGGATATGGAGGATTCAATAAACCAAATATTTCTTTTTTTTTTTTTTTTAATTTTATTTATTTATTTGGGAGAGAATGAGTAAGAGAGAGCATGGGAGAGGAGAAGATCAGAGGGAGAAGCAGATTGCCCAAAGAGCTGGGAGCCCGATGCGGAACTCGATCCTAGAAGTCCGGGATCATGACCTGAGCCGAAGGCAGTAGCTCAACCAACTGAGCCACCCAGGCGCCCCCAAATATTTCAGTAAAGGAAATCAAATGGAATTTGTTTGGTTTCCCAGTGCATATGAAAATTAATGTTTCTGCTGTATTGCAGTGTATTAGTTGTGCAATAGCATGTTGTTGTTTTTAAAGATTTTATTTATTTATTTATTTGAGAGAGAGAGAGAGAGAAAGAATGAGAGAGAAGGTCAGAGGGAGAAGCAGACTCCTTGCAGGGCCGGGAGCTGGATGTGGGACTTGATCCCAGGACTCCGGGGTCATGACCTGAGCCAAAGGCAGTTGCTTAACCAACTGAGCCACCCAGGTGCCCAGCATTATGTTTTTTAAAAACACTGTGTGTGTGTGTGTGTGTGTGTGTGTGTGTGTGTGTGTGTGTGTGTGTGTAATTGAAGATTTAATTATTTTATAGAGAAAGAGACAGTAGCATGAGCAGGAGGGCCAGAAATGGAGGGGGAGAGAAAATCTCAAGCAGATTCCACATGAGGACAGAGCCCAACATGGGGTTTGATCCCAGGACCCTGAGATCATGACCTGAGCTGAAACTAAGAGTTGGATGCTCAACGACTGAGCACCCAGGTGCCCCAACAATGTGTATGTCTTCATTAAAATTTAATTTATTGCCAAAAACTGCTAACCATCGTCTTAGCTTTCAGAGTTCTCATCTTTTTGCAGTGGAAGATTTTTGCCTCCATGTTGATGGCTCCTGACCGAGCAGGATGGTGGTTGCTGAAGGTTGGGGTGGCTGTTGCAGTTTTTTCAAAGAAGACAGCAGTGAAATTTGCTCCATCAAGTGGCTGTTCCTGTCATGAACAATTTCCTTGTCGATTGTGATGTTGTTTGATAGGATCTTATCCTTAGGAGAACTTTTTTACAATTTGAGTCCGTCTTCTCAGACCCTGCCACCGCTTTATCAGCTGTGCTATATTCCAGATCCTTTGTGGTCCTTTCAGCGTCTTCATAGTGTCTTCACCAGGAGTAGGTTCCACCTCAAGAAGATGCTTTTTTTGCTCGTCCGTAAGGACTAGCTCGTTAGAGACGGCAGCGCTTCTCCTGCTAGTGCTCTTGCTGTTTCCAGCCCATCTGCGGTTACTTCTCCGCTGAGGTCTTGCTGTTTCGACCTCTTCCCATGAGTCACAGATGTTCTTGCTGGTGTCTAGAGTAGTGAATACTGTTCCAGGAGGTTTTCAGTTTGCTTTGCCTAGATCCGTCAGAGGAATCTATGGCTGCTGTAGCCTTAAGAAATGTATTTCTTTCTTTTTTTTTTAAATTTATTTGACAGATAGAGATCACAAGTAGGCAGAGAGACAGGCAGAGAGAGAGAGAGGAGGAAGCAGGCTCCCAGCTAAGCAGAGAGCCCGATGTGGGGCTCGATCCCAGGACCCTGGGATCATGACCGGAGCTGAAGGCAGAGGCTTTAACCCGCTGAGCCACCCAGGCGCCCCAAGAAATGTATTTCTTAAATGTATTTCTTGACTTGACCTGTCAAGTCAAGGGACTCCTTGATCCATGGGCTGCAGAGTGGATGTTGGGCCAGCAGGGGTGGAAACAGCATCTCGTGCTGCTCCATCAGAGCTCTTGGAGCAGTGATATTTTGAAAGGAGTCTTTTCCTGAGCAGTTGGTCTCAACAGTGGGCTGAAAATACTAAGGGAGCAGGGCACCTGGTGACTCCGTTGGTCAGCGGCGGAGCATGTGACTCCTGTCTGGGGTTCTGAGTTGGAGCCCCACAGTGAGTGCAGAGATTACTTAAAAATCTTTAAAGAAGAAAATTCAGTAATCCATGGCGTAAACAGCTGTGTTGACATCCATTCTTTGTTGCTGTGTCTGGAACACAGGCAGAATGGATTTAGCATAATGCTTAAGGGCCTTAGGGTTTTTAGCACGGTAAATGAGCATTGGCTTTCATTTAAAGTTAACAGCTGCATCAGCCCCTAAGAAATGAGTCCGCCTGTCCTGGGAGTGCTGAAAGCAGGCATTGACTTCTTCCTAGCTCGGAAAGTCCTAGGTTGACGTGAAAGTCTGTTAGCGTGGCCTCCTTGGTAATTGTTCCGGCTTCTGCATCAGCACTTGCCTCAGCTTGCACTTGTATGTTATAAAGGTGGCTTCTCTCTCTCTTTTTCTTAGATTTTATTTATGATTTATTTGACACACAGAGAGAGAACACAAGATGGGGAATAGCAGGCAGAAGGAGAGGGAGAAACAGGCTCCCCCCAGAGCAGGGGGAGCCCGATGTGGGGCTCGATCTCAGGACCCCGGGATCATGACGAGCTGAAGGCAGTAGCTTAACCAACTGAGCCTAAGTTGGCATCTCTTTAACTTCATTAACCAACCTCACCAATTTCAGATTTTTCTTTAGTATCCTCACCTCTCAGCCTTCATAGAATTGAAGAGAATAAGGGACCTCACTCAGGATTAGGCATTGGCCTAAGGGAATGTGGCTTTTTGATCTTCTCTTTGATCCAGATCACTGAAACTTTCTCCATTTTGGTGGCGAAGGTGTTTCACTTTCATTCCTGTGCTCAGGGAGTAGCACTTTTAATTTTCTTAAGGAACTTTTCTTTCGAATTAACAACTTGGCGAACTTTGGTGCAAGGGGCCTAGCTTTTAGCCCATCCCTTTCTCACTGAACTTTATCATTTCTAGCTTTTGATCTAGAGTGAGAGACATGAGAATTTTCCTTTCACTTGAACACTTACAGACCATTGTAGGGTTCTTAATTGGCCTGATTTCAGTATTGTTGTGTTTTGGGAAATAGCTGGATATGGGTAATCAGAACACACCCACATTTACCAGTTAAGTTCACTATCTTCGTTTGTGGGGCCCCAAAGCAAAGACAATAGTAACATCAGAGATCACTGATCACAGATCCCCATAACAAATACAATAATAATGAAAAAGTGCAAAATATGAGAGTGACCAAAATGTGATGCAGACATGAAGTAAGCAAGTGGTGTGGGAAGAATCGTGCTGACACCTGCTCATTTGATGCAGGGTTACCCCGACCTTCCATTGGTAAAAAAACACCGTATCTGCAGAGCACAATAAAATGAGGTGTACCTGTACTTAAGGAATCCCGAGGAGCTTTTCAAAGAATACTTTTGCCAAACACAGTCTGAGAAATTCTGATTTAATTGGCCTGGAACAGCGACTACAGTTTTGTTTTGTTTTTTAAGATTTTATTTATTTGTTTGACAGAGAGAGACAGCAAGCGAGGAACACAAGCAGGGGGAGTGAGAGAGGGTGAAGCAGGCTTCCTGCTGAGCAGGGAACCAGCGTGATGCGGGGCTCCATCCCAGGACCCTGAGATCACCACCAGAGCCAAGGCAGACACTTAATGACTGAGCCCCCCAGCAGCCCCAGGGCTGTAGTATTTTTAAGAACCAGGATAAGTCTACTGTCTGTGTTGAGAACCCTGGTTGAGTTTTCTTCCCTCTTGTCCTCTTTCCAGAGAAATCTTTCTGACCTTTGTCATTGTATTCAGTCTCTTTCCCCTCTTTGCTATCTCTTTATCCAGTCGAGTTTTTTATTCTTTTATTTTTTTTTACTTACCGTTAGAACTTCCATGAACGCCCCTCCGTCTGTCTTTTCATGATACAGCTTAACCTCTGAGACAGGGTTGGGCAGTTTATTAGTTCTCAGTACATCTGTTGTATCTTGTTGGGTGAGTATTTGTCACTGGAGCAGTAAGGAGGCAGTTTCGGACTTGTTTCTGTGTAACCTGTAGAGGATTGCTTTGTGAAGTCGTATTTCAGAGAATTTACTAAATCCTCCAGCAGGCTTTACGAGGAGACTGGTTTCATTATTTAAGGTTTTCGTATCCAAGGGCAAACACACACAAGGTATGTTATCCCTTGGAATCTTATGGATGTGAGTTAGGTTCTTACGCCAGTTCTCAAAAGGAGGAGGTGTTAGCTTACTTGTAAGTACCTGTGATGGTGTAAGGAGCGTTAATGTCAGTTCTGTTACACTCAGTGCATAGTCACTTAACACACAGTAGTGATTTGCATGTTTTTGTTACTTCCTCCCATTTTTATTTGTTGCATATAGGGCAGATAAGTCAGATGAACCCACACTCATCAACTTTTTGTTTACCTATAGTCTTTGTTATTATTCTTGCGTATTTTAGGTACATGTGTTATGCCACTGAGGGTAGATATTTAAATTCTTTTTACTTAATCGTGCATTTTTTCATCTTCCGGTTTTGAAACTAATTGTTTTTTCATTTCAACTCATTGCTCTTAAAAATATTTGCAATTTTTTCTTGTTTTTTGTTACAAAACAAAATGCATTTACTGTTTATATTTAGACATTGCAGTATGTATGACAAAGAAGGTCAGAGTTCCTTATAATCAGGAGTATAGCTACTGCTGTGATAATTTGTGATATGGTTTTGTAGACTTTCATACTTGGCATGTATATTGTAATTTTTAATATTTAACATATATTATTTGTTTAAAACTCCTGTGTACTTTTTAACTTTGTTTTAAGCATCTTTCTGTACAAATCTCTGCTTGGGGTGTTTTTGTTGTTGTTGTTTGTTTTTTTAATTGATTTGACAGAGAGTGATCACAAGTAGGCAGAGAGGCAGGCAGAGAGGGGAGTGGGGCAGGCTCCCTGCTGAGCAGAGAGCCTGAGGCAGGACTTGATCCCAGGACCCTGAGATAATGACCTGAGCCAAAAGCAGAGGCTTTAACCCACTGAGCCACCCAGGCTCCCCTGCTTGTTTTTATAAAGATCTCAAACTAAACATGTCTGAGACAGAACTCTTGCCTCCTCTTCTCCCCCATCTTTCCTAAATCTAGTCTTCCTCACTTTAAGCTCAAAACCAAAATTGTCCTTATTTTCCTCTTTCCTGGCTGCCTCTGCCTAGTCTCCATTTTTCAGCCACAGCTACATCATCTCGTGCCTAGGCTTTTGTCATCTATGATGCTGCTTCTTTTTTTTTTTTTTTTAAAGATTTTACTTATTCATTTGACAGAGACACCACAAGAGAGGGAACGCAAGCAGGGGAAGTGGGAGAAGCAGGCTTCCCGGGGAGCTGGATGTGGGACTCGATCCCAGGACTCTGGGATCATGACCTGAGCTGAAGGCCGACACTTGATGACGAGCCCCCCAGGCGCCCATCTGTGATGTTTCCACGTTCCACCTTTGGCTCCCTACAATCCAGTCTCCGCATTGTAGCCAGGTTGTTTTTAAAAAAACCAAAGTCACATCTGTGTTCACAATGAATGCTCTGAATCACATAGCTTAAAGATAAAATTTAAAATTCTGATAGGCCTGTCATCCAGTCTTTTCTTTCCCTTTCAGCTCTCCCTTTCTTACCAACTTTGACTTCACCAGCTTTTATGTTTTTGAACATGATAAGCGTGTCAGGACCTTAGGGCCTTTGCATTTGCTTTTTCTTCAGCCTTGAAGCTGACTTCTTCCCCATTAGATCCAAATCAGAAGCCTTTCTCTCAGAGAGGCCTTTAGTGATCAAATAATCTGAAATAATTGCACTTTCTTTCTCGTATTGTCCTGTTTAGTTTCATTCATAGCATATGTCACCATCTGAAATAATCCTCTTTCTCTGTGGAAATAATCCTGTTTCCCTTGAATCGCACATTAGAAAGACCCCTGAGAGCACATTCTAGTGTGCTGTCAAAGAATTTTTTATTCAACTCAAGGTTGCAAAGATTTTCTCCTTTGTTTTCTCTAGAAGTTTTATAATTTCGGTTCTTACATTTTGCTGTTCTCCTTTTTAATACAAAATTGAGGGGCGCCTGGGTGGCTCAGTGGGTTAAGCCTCTGCCTTCGGCTCAGGTCATGATCTCAGGGTCCTGGGATCGAGCCCCACATCGGGCTCTCTGCTTGGTAGGGAGCCTGCCTCTGCCTACTTGTGATTTCTCCTGTCAAATAAATAAATAAAATCTTTTTTCTAAAAAAGCATATGCATAAATTTTTTAAAAGATTTTATTTATTTAAAGACGCAGCGAGAGAGGGAACACAAGCAGGGGGAGTGGGAGAGGGAGAAGCAGGCTTCCCACTGTGCAGGGAGCCCGATGTGAGGCTCTGCCCCAGGACCCTGGGTTCCTAACCAGAGCTGAAGGCAGACACTTAATGACTGAGCCACCCAGGGTTTCCCTGAGAGCATAAATGTACTCTCTATTCTAGGAGCCTCATAAATTGATTCCTTGTTGGTCTTTCTCATGCTGTATACAGCATTGTTTACCTCATTTGAGAAGAGTATGTACTGACGGGCATATTTTATTTATTTTTAATATCTACACCCAGTGAGGGGCTCAAACTCATGACCCCAAGATCAAAGTCACATGCTCTACCAACTGAGCCAGCCAGAGGCCCCATGAAGGGCATATTTTAGACAGTAGTTTTTATAGTGGGAAGAGAAACTTTTCACAGAAATGTTTAACCTTAAAAAGAAGTACTCCAACATGAATTATATAATGTATTTGCAGAAACTTATTTTGACTTTATATAGAGTGTATTTTGTGTCTTAGGGTCAGTTGCTTGTTCTCTTTTTGTATTTGAGAATTCCTTATAATTTATAGGAAACTCTGTTTCTGGTTTTCTTTTTAGTAGAAAAATTAAGTTTGTGTATTAAAGTTTTATTTTATCATTCTTTTTTTCTTTTTTAAAAGATTTTATTTATTTATTTGACACAGACAGAGATCACAAGTAGGCAAAGAGGCAGGCAGAGAGAGAGAGGAGGAAGCAGGCTCCCTGCGAGCAGAGAGCCCGATGCGGGGCTCTATCCCAGGACCCTGAGATCATGACCTGAGCCGAAGGCAGAGGCCCAACCCACTGAGCCACCCAGGTGCCCCTATAATACTAAGCTTTTAATGTTTTGTGATGGCTAGAATTGAATTAGATATTCTGTCACTCTGTGGTTAAATGGTGGAATGTTACATTGTTTTCCTTGTGTAAGCATATGAACAAGCTAACCTATCTTGTAATTTTTAATTTTGTTTGCTTATGAAACTGAACATATGGGGCACCTGAGTGGCTCAGGTCAGGAAGCCTCTGCCTTCAGCTCAGGCCATGATCCCAGGGTCCTGGGATAGAGCCCCAGATCTGGCTCCCTGTTCAGTGGGAAGTCAGCTTCTCTCTCTTTGTATGTGCTTTCTTGCTCGCTCGCTCTCTCGCTCTCTCTCTCTCAAATAAATCTTTAGGGGAAAAAAGAAACTAAGCATATTTAATATATTTGCTAATTGGTACTATTTCTCTCATGAATTGTCTGTTTATAGCATTTTATTTCTTCGGGTTCTTTTTCTTCAATTTGTTGAGTTCTTATATAATCACATTTTGGCCAAATGTTAAAATACTTTCTCTGTTGACAGTTGGTTTTTTTTTTGTTTTTTTTTTTTGTCTTTTTGTTGTTGTTGTTTTGTTTTGTTTTTTTTTTAATTTATTTGAGGGAGAGACAGAGTGAGAGAGCATGAGAGGGGAGGTCAGAGGGAGAAGCAGACTCCCAATGGAGCTGGGAACCTGATGTGGGACTCAGTCCCAGGACTCTGGGATCATGACCCGAGCTGAAGGCAGTGCTTAACCAACTGAGCCACCCAGGCGCCCCTCTGTTGATAGTTTTTAAACTGCCATTTTCTTTTCATGTTCTGCAGGTATTTTGTAGGCTTATTTCTGAAAAACCTTAATATGAAATAGACTCCTGTATTCTAGGTAGAGTTGAAACTGTGCAAAACAAAGAAGAAACGTAAATAGGCCGGGGGATATATTCTTCAGGAATACAAAGTTTTGGGCTGGATGTACAAATTTGGAATGATGCGTTGGTTGGTAAAGCCACCTTTAGGCATGAAGAGATTCCCTGCAGAGAAGAGTTTAGAGAAAGGAGGAGAAAGGAAGCGCGGGAGGCAGGATTGGCCTTCAGTGGAATGGGAGTAGAGAGCCATCCGCTTCACTGCTGTCATTTTGAGGACTGCTCCCGTGTTAGAATCACCAGAGGATTTTTTTCAGAATAAGCATTGATCCACAGGCTCCACCCCAGAACCTCAAATACTGGTGTGTTTTGAATCCTGGGTGATTTCAGTGTGCAGCAACGATTAAGGCATTGCTCAGACTGTATCTGCTTTTAATAAGTCAGTAGGTCCTTAAGTTCTGTATGTCTCAGCACCACCTGGGACTTGTTGGGCCTCCTGCTCAGAGTTGGATTCAGTAGGTCTGGGGTGGGGCCTGAGAATTTGCTTTTCTAGGAGTTTGTAGATGGTGACTGAGAAGCACCGTAACAACAGCTGGAGGAAGGGAAACTGTTGAGAAAGATGGATGGATGTAGGTGCAGGTGGGCTTGTAGGTTTGCCCCTAGGTTTCAGGAGTTTCTTACAATGTTGCTCTCTCTATGGTGTAGGCGTGTGAGGGTCTCCGCTGAGAGAGTGTTGCATGGATAGTTGTGATGGAGAGAGAGTTGAGGTGCTAAATTGCCATCAGATGAGGGTGACAGGACAAGCTGACTGTTTCTCTTGACGTATCAGTTACTTTTAATAACCGGAGCGGTCTCCGTGAATCTTAATTTTGTCACCTAGTACATATGCACTGCTCTTTTTGTCACTGTAAATGAATGTGTAAAAATTTTTTCTCCATTTCTACTGGTTTTCGGTGAAAATATGTCAGTGGGGTAGATTCTGGGAGTACAGCTTTCTTCATACTATCATCATCGTTAGCATCCTTGGGATATAATTATTGTATACATTCTTCTGTGTATGGTAGTAGATAGTGAACTGTTTATTTACTATGACGTTCTTTTGGTTGCAGCTGAGTCCTTTTCACAGTTTATCTCAAAGAAAGGTTATTTATTGTAAATGTATACTGAAATGAGATAATGTGAAAAATCTTGATAAATTTTATGGAACTATACACATAGTGTGGCAGTTGACCTGTGTATGAAATCACATCTCTATTGTAATGCTGATTCTGCAGTTTAATGTGTAAAACGGTAGATGAAATGACTTTCATGATGGTAGAGTCTACATCGCCATTCCTTGACTTCCAGTACTTCCTGCATGATAAATCTGTCTATTCTTTACTGTGTTTAACTCCCATGCTTCTGTTCTTAATGCTTTAGCTATTGATGTGGGGTGGGGTTTTTTTGTTTTTGTTTTTGTTTTTTTGTTTCTTGGGGGGGTAGAATTGGCCATCTTCTGCCCTACTTCACCTAACCACTCAAAAATAAATAAAACAAAAAATATAAAAACCAAAACTGTAAAAGGTTGATGTGTATATACTTCATTAAATGTAAGGGAAATAGTATGAGAGCTAATTTGTGTTTTCCCCCCCCCCCCAACGATGAAATTCTCTTTGTAAATGAATATTTTTTAAAATATTATTTTCTTAAAATAACTTACCATATGCACAGAGAATTGTTTTGATAAGTTGACACTATTTCTTGAACACCTAATCCATAGCCATGAAATAGAATATTGTTTTTAGGTACCTTTGGTTTATGAGGAAGTGTTCTACTCTTTGCAGAATGCAGAGAAAATAGAATGTTTCTTTTTATTCTAAATTGTTAAATTACTGCGGATCTGTTAGATATACACTGCCTGAAAACAGGAATGATGTTAATCCTATCGTATTTGCATTCTGTATGTAGAAATTGATTTATGCCTGTCATCTCAAGCCTATTAAATTGAATAATATTTGTTAAATAGTCTTCATAGATGTACTGTATTTGATCTTTTCATTTCAGTATGGGTTAACATTCTGTTTTTGAAGTAGGCTCCACAGGCAGTGTGGGGCTTGAACACACAGTTCTGAGCAGATCGAGAGTAGCACGCTTCACCAACTGACCCAGCCAGGTGCCTCTGGATAAAACTTAATTCTCTGTGATACAGTTAAGCAGTCACAAACCATAAATGACTAATGTGTTCACTGAATGCAGGGCAGTTTAGTTTGATTTTGTTGTGTGTTCTTGGAATTTGACAGTATTAAACAGGTACGACATTTTATCGATGCCAGTTACTGAAGACGAATTTCATTCCTCAGTGTTTTTGTTCTGTTTGGTTTGGTTTTCAGAAATTTGGGGGACATTTGAATTTACTGAGGGTTTTTGTTTTTTTTAAGAATTTATTTAATTGAGAGAGAGAGCACAGATGTGAGCAGGGGCAGGGGTAGAGGGTGAGGGAGAAGCGGAAGCCTGACGTGGAGCTCAGTCCCAATCAGGACCTGAGCCAAAGGCAGACACTTAACCATCTGAGCCACGCAGGCTTTTTAAAGAAACTGAAAGTTTCTTAAAGTAAGCTGAAATTTTCCTCATTTTTCTTTCTTATGTGTGTCTTAAAGGTTTGAAGGGGTGTGGCAGGAGGTTTTGGACTCGATGAGTTTCCACTGAAATGTCGGAGAAGTCAGGCCAGAGCACAAAAGCAAAGGATGGGAAAAAGTATGCAACACTCAGTTTATTTAATACTTACAAGGGTAAATCTTTAGAAACTCAGAAAACCACAGGTGAGTAAAGTCAAGTGGCATATATTTTTATGATTTTTTTTCATTTTGTTTTGTTAGTATGATTGGTACTCTGGAGCTATTGCTACCAGAAGCTAGGATAAACCCATGTTTATGCAACCCTTTGTACTTTGGGCTTTTAAAGATTTTATTTGAGAGAGAGAGAGAGCTAGCATAGGAGCATGAGTGGGGAGGGGCAGAGGAGAGGGAGAAGCAAGTTCCCTGCTGAGCACAGAGCCTGACCAGGGGCTCCATCTGGGCACTCCAGGATCCTGACCTGAGCCAAAGGCATATGCTTAACTGACTGAGCCACTCAGGGGCCCTGCAAATTTATGTTTTAAAATATGTCTCTTTTTTCCTGTTTGTTGTCAGCAGAAAGTTAGTAGAACTGTGTGGCTCTGAATGGGAGACTTGGTCAATGAGGTTGGTGGGCATAGGAATATATAGTAGTGGGTATTTACTACTGCTTCTAGTTAGAAGAGAGTGAGTCCTGGGATGTTTTGGTTTTTGATACCTTGAGCCCAGTATTTATAGTGAAAGGTGAACCCTGGACCAAGTATGTCATATTAGCAGTGTTCAGAATGTAAAGTTAGGATATTTATTCTCTAATATACTAAATTTTGAGTTTAAAATAGATTCTTTGAAAAGATTACAAAACCACTTATTGCCTGTGTTTTCCTATTCATAGTATATAGGGTTGTTAGAATGTTTAAATCATCTTTTCAGTGGCTTGATAGTTTAATATAATTTCTGCATTGGATTAATGTTGTAGTTGTGTGACTTAGTTTTAAAGTTCTTATTTTAAGATAAGATTCCAGATTCCATTAACTCTTGTTGTCTTTCTGTATTGTCTTAAGAATAAATTAAGCAATAAAATAGATGCTCTAAGAAAGTTGATGTTATTGATCTTTAGTTGCAGCTCGACATGGATTACAGAGTCTTGGAAAAGTTGGTATTTCACGGCGTATGCCTCCCCCTGCTAACCTCCCGAGTCTCAAAGCGGAAAACAAAGGCAATGACCCTAATGTGAACATTGTACCTAAAGATGGCACAGGATGGGCATCCAAACAAGAGCAGCATGAAGAGGAAAAGTGAGTCAAAGTCAATAAAAATGAAACTGTTTCTTTGTAGGGAACTTTATTTTTTAAGATTTTATTTTTTTTTATTATTTTTTTTAAATGTCTTTATTTTCTTTTTTATTTATTTATTTATTTATTTATTTATTTATTTATTTAATTGACAGAGATCACAAGTAGGCAGAGAGGCAGGCAGAGAGAGAGGAGGAAGCAGGCTCCCTGCGGAGCAGAGAGCCCGATGTGGGGCTCGATCCCAGGACCCTGAGATCATGACCTGAGCCGAAGGCAGAGGCTTAATCCACTGAGCCACCCAGGCGCCCCAAGATTTTATTTTTAAGTAATCTCCACACCTGATGTGGAGCTCAAACCCACAACCTGAGATCAAGAGTTGCACATTCCAGTGACCGAGCCAGCCAGGCACCCCTGTAGGGAGCTTTGGTTTGCGTTTGTTCTGTGTGTTAGACATTGAACTATGTCTGTTAGCTATCTCGGGCCACTTGAAGTCGTTTACATAGTCACCTTTGATGAATTTTGTGTGTGTATGAGTAGGTTTAGTGGCAGTATTTCCATGTGTCAAGGTAGAACAGATAATGGAATTGCTAATCACAGCTTTTCTTACGGACTGTGTGAGGCTCCCTGGAACCCCTACCATATGAGGCATTCACTTTCTAATGTAGTTAAGGATTGATTCTATTAAATAATTTCCATGATCCTAAGAATTCATCTGCTGGTTCACTGAAACTATACTTGATGCACATTGCAAGTCCTTAGGTAATTCTATTTAAATGAGTAAAGAATTAGCAAGCAGGCCATGAGAGTATTAATAAGGTCCCTCTTAGTCATTCAGCATATATTTAGCATTCTGTATTTCAGGAATTTTGCAGAGCTCTTGGTTTATTGAATGACCAACTGAAGCAGTGGTAATTTAAAAAAATAATACAAGTGATTGGATACTTGATGCTTTTTGCCTCTGTTACCCAATTTCTGTACTCCTATTGGGAGAGCTTTATGAAGTACATTTGACTTCACTTGAATAAAACTTGTTGAAGACATTGTTCTCTATTTCTTAGTTGTTGTAGAATTGTTTTGTAGTAGCGAGCCAGTTACAGGTCTGAGCGTACCAGAAATACATTGCCTCTCTTCAGTCTCTTAACTACTTACTATCTTTTTTCATTTTCAAGTATTAACTTATTACAAAGATTGAATAAAACTGGAGATTCTTTTAAAACCCTTTTTACTTGGGCATCTGGGTGACTCAGTTATTTAAGTGTCCAACTCTAGACTTCAGCTCAACTCATGGTCTCAGGGTTGTGAGATCGAGCCCTGCATCAGGTTCTGTGATCGGGCTCTAGCCGTGGAGCCTGCTTAAGATTCTCTGTCTCTCCACGCCGCCCCCCCCCCCCCACGCCAAAAAACCCCTTTTACTCATGGGGATGTATTGGGCAAGTTGCTGTTACCTCTTTGAATAATAGTAGTAAGTACAGTGGTGAACCTGTTCACTGCCAAGTGGAGAGTTTGCTTAGCCTTAGCCCTGGCCAGTCCACCAGTCCGGACAGTATGTATGCCTATAATGTTATTTCTAATTATATATAAATGTTTACTCTTTAAAATAGATTTTAGTGATTATACTCAATAATGATTGTTTCTTTTTTTCTTTTTTTACAAAATGACAAGTAAAGCTATCTTCTTGGGTTATTAAAAGGAAGAAAGGAAGGGAGATGAAAATAGCTACACTTTATTTAAAGGAGTGTTGCAGAGGAAGAGCATTTGTGGGCGATGCAGCTCTGAGTAAATATGTAGCCAAAGCAGTCTGTTCACAAATTTACCTTAACTACAATATTTATTATTATTTTATTTGAACATACAATATCTGAAATAATGGATTCATTTTTTTTTCAAGAGCACCAGAAGTTCCACCAGCACAACCAAAACCTGGGGTTGCAGCTCCCCCAGAAGTAGCACCTGCTCCCAAATCTTGGGCCAGTAACAAGCAAGGTGGGCAAGGAGATGGTAAGTGGACATTAGCTGGGGAGACTGACTAGGTTTGATAGTTACTGAACAGCCATGTAGGAGATAAGGGGTGGATTTTGACAAGGGCAGAGGACATTGTCAGGGATGCACTCAGGTCCTAAAAAAGGGGTTTTTCTTTAACTCTTGGGGTAGTTAAGTTTCAGTGCCAAGACCCATGTATGAGCCAATGATAGGAATTTAAAAAGGAGTTTTACGAGACCTTCTGTCCCACATTGTTTTTATCTTCATCCTACATGACCAGAAAAAACTTTGTATCTTCTGCTCTTTGGAGCATAAAAGTACCCAGACATTGTGTAAATTGAAAGAAACCAAACCATATTTATCACCATCTGTGCTCCCTAACCTCTTCTATTTCAATTAGCAATAATCGCGCCTCGGATAAACCTCATTGGCTACGATACTGCCACTGCGCAAAGCTACCTCTTCTATTTCAGATACTTGCTACTCAGGATTTCATGGTAGAGAAGAGCTACACAGTAGCCGTAAAGCATGGTAGCTATAGTCCTACCACCTCAAGGAATGACTCCCCAGAAAATTTAAGTTTCCCACTTGCAAGACAGGAAAAATCTATAAAACACTGTATTGAAAATGTAGGCCCTGTCTGCACCCTCAAGTTGATAAAATCAGATCTTCTAATTTATGAAAGTATATAAATAAATAGGCAAGTAGGTAGGTAGGTGGGTAAATAGGTGACTAGTGATGTGCAACCAGTATCCAGTCATAAATTTAGTGAAGGCGTTTTAGCCTCGATGTGGTACTTGCAGTGTTGATGCCTGTGTTTTTTTCAGTAGTAATATTTGATTCTTAGAGTTATTAGCAAAGAATTTAACTTTTTGAAAATGCAAAGAGTCATAATAAAATTTCACAGGAGTGAAATTCTCATTTTCCTTATCTTTAATGAGTCCTGAACAGAGTCTGGCAGATTCCTTTCTTAGATTTTTCTCTCCTCATGGCTGTTCATTAACTTTCCAAGGGATTTTAATTCTAAATATATTTTAAAGTTTTAGGGATATAAACAGTGGAATAATTATATATATGTATATGCTATATAATATATATAATTATACAAAAAATGGAATAATAGAGAAAAGCAGACACCTCTATCCTGGGAGGGTTTTTTCATTATCTTCAGTATGAAAGTTACATTTAATGTTTTAACAAAATCTGTAGGAATGCAGGTGAATAGTCATTTTCAGCAAGAATTTCCCAGCCTGCAGGCAGCTGGGGATCAGGAAAAAAAGGAAAAAGAAACAAGTGATGAGAGTTACGGACCTGGACCCAGTTTGCGCCCGCCAAGTAAGAATACTTTCTGCTCCATGGAAATAGTGAATGAGATGATGTTTTTATTGTATTTTGTGATGTAACCTGCCCAAGATCGTATGCATGACATACCTAGTTTGAAAAGGCAGTAACTGCTGACATCCCACGGTGGTTTTCACATGCACCGCTTTGGTATAACTTAAGAACATGTGGGAAATGGACATCTTGAGCCTCACACCCAACCCACTGAATTAGAAATTTGCATTTTAACAAGATGCCTGGGTGAGTTCTTTGCACATTAATACTGGTCATTTCTACAGTAGTAAAATTTTGAACCAATCTCCCTAATACGCAAATGTTTATTTGTAAATTACATCCACTGATTTGCTACTCTGTTAACATTCAGCGATCTTGTGCTTTCTGAACTCACAACAAAGACCCAAATAAATCTGGATAATGAGAAATACTTGTATTATGGACATAAAACTAAAAGTAGAAATATAAAATCCTTGACATTAAATGTCTTATTTATTAATTATATTAGTTTCCTATTTGATATGAAAATATCTCAGAGGATCCTGTATACTTGGGAGATTTCTCTTTTCAGTGATGGTTACAAATCTGTATTTCTTTTCTTTCTTTTTTTTTTTTTTTTAAAGATTTTATTTATTTATTTATTTGACCGAGAGAGAGATCACAAGTAGGCAGACAGATGGGGGAAGCAGGCTCCCTGCTGAGCAGAGAGCCAGATGTGGGGTTCGATCCCAGAACCCTGAGATCATGACCTGAGCTGAATGCAGAGACTTAACCCACTGAGCCACCCAGGCACCCCACAAATCTATATTTCTGATAACCTAATACATTGGCTCATTTCTTGTCTGGGTAAATCATCTTTTCTTATTTTTAGTTTTTATTGTTATGCAGTTGACATATTTATATTAGAAATAGATTGTCAGCTCTATTTTCTTTTCATTCATTTATATATTTATTTATTTTAATTTTAAGTAATTTCTACACCCAACATGGGCCTTGAACTTAAAACCCTGAGATCAGGAGTTCCATGCTGTGAACCCACTGAAACAGCCAGGCATCCCTCTACTGTTTTCTTGGTCAGTTGGTTTTCACCAGTTATCGGCTACTGCATAACAAATTTGGCAACTGAACTGACTTAACGATTTCACACAGTATGCAAGGGTCAGGAATCTGGGAGCTGCTTCCTGGAGTTGTGGCTCGGGAACCCTCTCAACAGCCTTGCAGTATGGCATCTGATGCCGATTTGTCGGGGCTGCTGTTCAGGTTCACTCATGACAGCTCTTCTGTGTTTGGGCTGCTCACAGTGTTGCTTCCCCAGATAAAGAGAGATTCGGGATGGAAGCCCAGTCCTTTAAAACTTAACCCTGTAAGAGACGTGTGATCACTGCTGCTTTATTCTGTAGGTAACACAAACCAGTCCTGGTGCAGGGTGTGAAGACCAGGAGCTGGAAACCCCTTTTGGATCATCTTAGGGGCTGCCTGCCGAAGAGATGCCTTGTAAATTCATTTACCTGTTTCACTGAGTATAGTTTTACCAGATAATTCAGTCACGAAATGTGCCCCCTGGGGCACAGGTAACTAGTCGTAGTAGCCTGCAGACAGATAAGGGCATCACTGTCGCCACCATAGGACTCCCATCCCCCTTCCCTCAGGGACACCTGAGGTATAATAGTGACTTTAATCTCTGTATCAGATATTGGTAAAGCCTGATAGAGAAATTCTCATAATTTCTTCCCCAACCACAGTATTTACTTTTGGTGTACCCTCTTGGTCCATCTCCTCTGCTTTGGAAGCCACTGTTCTTGATTACCTAACACTTCGAAAGGAGTAGGGCCTAGATTAGATTTTCACTGCCCCTTCACTGTGTTCTCTTACTCTCTTGAATTTTGAAATGGGCCTAGTTTTATTTCACTGTGTTCCATTTTTAGCTTTTTTCTTAGGCCCCTCCCCCCTTTTAAATTTCAATGCTGAATTCTGTGATGCTGTTTCTTTGTTTTAATTGAATTTCTTACCTTTCTCCATACCAGATGTTGCTTGTTGGAGAGATGGTGGTAAGTCTGCTGGCTCACCTTTGACATCTGACCAAGATGAAAAGCTCTCTGCCCAGGATGAAAGCACAGCCGGAACATCAGAACAGAATGATATCCTCAAAGTAGTGGAAAAGAGGATAGCTTGTGGTCCTCCACAGGCTAAACTGAATGGACAGCAGCCTGCTCTTGCTTCCCAGTACAGAGCTATGATGCCTCCTTATGTGAGTATTGTTAAAGAAGTGAGTTGTTAAATCGGTTTTTGCTCTGGGTCCCAAGGAGAGAATTACAATGGGGAGAAGTTTAGGTCTTTATTTGCATTAACATCTAACTAAAAATAACCATTTTCCTTGATTACGGATGCAGGAAATAAATCACAGAAGTATCAGGAGTACCCTAGTTTTTATCATTAATAGGGATCATTTTTCATATCCTGTCAAAATTGTAGGTGTAGCAAAATATATTTAGTAGTACTTCAAAGTAGTTATTAGACCCATGGGTAGCCCCACTTTTTATTTAATGAAAAAGCACATATATTACCATATCACAAATTTGTTTTTTAAATATTGTGTTAACAAAATTTTAGCATAAGTGTTTTCTTCTATAGTACTCTGTATTTTAAATTACAGATTTTAAAACATTTCTATGAGAAGAGAGTCATAGGATTGACCAGACTGCTAAAGAGTGGTTCATGGCACAAAAAAGGTTAATATGTGCTTTAGTTCTAAAGTTTTCATTGGTAAACATACCTTTACATTCTTTTTAACTTCTCATCGTAGAATACTTTGAACATATTAAAACAGAAATAATAGTACAGTGAACTTGCCCCTTCCTCCATATCTTCCATCCATCTTCAGTAGTTAACAACTTGGGGTCAGTCTTTGTTCAGCTATTTCCCACCACCTCCAGTTACTAGCAACATCCTAGATACATGAATTCATCCATATGTATTTTAGGTTGTAGTTTAAAACATGAAGACTAGGAGAAGAATCCACCATGGCCTTATACCTAAAAGGATAGTTTTTATTCTTTAATTTTTAAAAATTTTTTGAAGATTTGTTATTTATTTATGGGTGGGGCAGAGAAGGCGGAGGGAGAGTATTAAGCAGACTTCATCCTGAGTGCAGAGCCTGACATGGGCTCAGTCTCACAGCCCTGAGGTCACAACCTGAGGCGAAACCAAGAGTTGGACACCAAACTGACTGTGCCACCCAGGTGCCCCTAAAAAGAGTTTTTAAAAATAATCAAGTCAATACTCAGATTTGTCTGATTATCTCATGATTAGGATCCAAATAACATCTATTCTTTGAGTTGATATTTTTCTTAGGAACCCTATTATCTTTGGTTACTTCTTTCCATACCATGCACACGTGCGCTCTCTCTTTTTTTTGAGCTTGTTACAATTTATTTGTTAACCTGTGGAGTTTCTCATAGTCTGGGTTTTGCTGATTCTGTGTTTGTCGTTTTATTTAGTACATACTTGTGACCCATATATTTCTGTAAATTAATAGGTAGATTCGGTGCTCTCACACAGTTGTTTGCTCTCAGCCTCCTGTGAAATGAAATGGTAAATTACATGTGCCCAAGTAAATGAACTAACATTTTTTAGGGGACCATTAATCTCAAGGAGAGTAAAAGTCTGGCTCTTACATTTATTTTTATTATGATTTAATTCCTAAGTATTCAGGCTCTAAATATCCATATTTTTTTTCACATTTTCCATTTCTTTGTGGAATTTAATTATTCTAGGGTAGAGGAGGGAAATAAATGATTAAAAATAATTTTTTTTTATTTTAGGAGCATGATAAAAATTAGTCTTATATGCTGACCTGGTCTTGAAAAATTATTTACACCTACCTTTGCCAAATAGTTTCAAATTGTTCTTCCACAGAGCCCTGAAATTTAGGCTTTGGGGTGGGATGGTAGAAGGGAAAGTTTTAAAAGGGGAGATCAAGTGGGCTTTTCTCCCAGGTTCATCAGTCATTTTATTTGAATAATGTATTCCACTAACTAACAAAAACAAAAATGTTCTTAAAACCATCACTATATATTGAGAATTTAAAGATTGTTTCTACATTTTTTGGTGGCAAATTCTTAAATTTTAAGCATTTAATACGTGAAATTAATCTCTCTGCCTGAGGGACCTAATGAAATACCTGTGAGCATTTGCCTCCAACTGTTTTTTTGCTAACTTTAGGTACACAGTGATGTAACCAGAAATTCTTAGTATTCACCAGACGAAAAGCTTCTCCATTTGAGCTTCAGCTGCTGCTTAACTTAATTAACTTTGCTCTAACCCTACTTAGAAATTGCATCTTTAGATGTAATGATAACCTTTCTTCAAGTACAGAGTAATTTCTTTACCTAACAGGGTTTTGTTGTTGTTGTTGTTGTTTAAGAAAAGCTGATCTATTATAGGATTTACTTTCTTTTCTTTCTTGCCTGCCTGCCTTCCCTTCTCCCTCCCTCCCACCCTCTCTCCTTCCTTTTTTTCCTCCCTCATTCCTTCTTTTCTTTTCTTTCTTTTTTCTTTTTGTATTTTGACTTGGTTATAAGCAAATAGTTAGAAGCATGTCTTTTGACATCTGTTCCCTTCTCTTGGTGTTTTTGTCTTTATAATCTATCTTTAAACTTTTAAACTTAGTTTCTCGAATCCAGATTAGCATAGCGAGCGACATCCTTACACCTCAGTTTATGATAATGATCTGTATACTAACTTGAATCGGAATCCACCAGTTTCCCACCCATGGGAAATCTCCGGTACACACTGTCTTCCTCACTCCCTTGGGTTCTGGACCATACTTTGATCTAAACTGAATTTCTCTTTATCAATAAATCTGTCTTCAGTTAATCTACTACATTATGATGAAGTGTCACATTATTTCCTTTTAAGTCTTTGAACTTAGGGCTTTGCAGTTCTCTGGGGTGCATGCATGTTGTCTTTTCAGGTTTTTCATGTCGGTTCATAATCGTTGATGTGATTTTGTTAATGGGATGGCAGAAGTTCTTCCTAGGATGTGTCCTAGTTATTACCTGTGTTGTAAAGTCTTGCTAGATGCAGTTTCTTCACAGATAGCTTGTTACTGCGAGTAAATGACCATATGTATCAGTTGACAGAGCTCATTATTCATAGGATGGTTTATTAGAATCTTTCTACAAATTATCTCAGATTTAGTTAGGGTGACCCTTTTTTTACATATGTAACTTGGTTACAAATTTTACCAATTTTGTTTTCTTCATTCAGATGTTTCAGCAGTATCCGAGGATGGCGTATCCTCCTCTTCATGGTCCCATGAGGTTTCCACCTTCTTTATCTGAAACAAACAAGTAAGGCTATTAAATGATAAAAGTTGCCACAGCACAAAGGCACATATATGCTCATTAAGATTTTCTGGAGGAGGCTGGAAGAAAAAAAAAAAAAGATTTCCTGGAGGTTGAATGGATTGTGGTGATTGAGTCATTATTTTGACCTCAGAATAGAGTTGCCATGAAGAAATAATTGAGTTTTTTTTTAAAGGTTTTTATTTATTTATTTGATAGAGATCACAAGTAGGCAGAGAGGCAGGCAGAGAGAGAGGGTGAAGCAGGCTCCCTGCTGAGCAGAGAGCCCGATGATGCGTGGCTCAGTCTCAGGACCCTGAGGTCATGACCTGAGCTGGAGGCAGAGGCTTAACCCTCTAAGCCACCCAGGTGCCCCAAATAATTGGCTTTTATAAGACACAACAATACTTTATTCTTCTAAAACTTTAAATTAACATAAAAACTTTAAATTGACATAAGATTCTGAAAACTGAAAATCGCGTCCCTGGTAAGACGTGAGAGTTGTTTATCTGTTCTTCTGCTTCCATGGGTTAATTGACTTCCCATTTTCTTTTTTTCTTTTTTTTTTTTGCATAATGTGAGACTTGAGCATTTTCCTCAATGATTTTCTTAACATTCTTTATTTTGATATTAGTATTAGGCTTAGCCATATTATTCTTTAACATATTTGTTTTATCTTAAATTTTTGGCAATTAAAAAAACCCATTTTCTGATATTAAATACTTGAAACAGAATTATATATTGTCCTCAATTTATGTATTAACATTAGAATTTCTTCATACACATGTCAGGTGCAAATATTTTGTATATTAGACAGTATTAATGTTGAATTGAAATGAACTAAATTTCAGTCTTTTGAATCATTTATGTAATTTAGAATCATTAAAACTTTGTATCTTTTCCCCTCATAACCTCTGTTCATTAGAGGCCTTCGAGGAAGGGGTCCACCGCCTTCATGGGCCTCTGAGCCTGAACGCCCCTCCATCCTTAGTGCATCAGAACTGAAGGAGCTTGATAAATTTGATAACCTAGACGCTGAAGCTGATGAGGGTTGGGCAGGTAAGAGGCAAAATTAATTGCTTTTCGTTCTTAGATGTTTTTTAAACAGTCAGTCTGAATTTTCCTTAATTTAATAGGTGCTCAGATGGAAGTCGATTATACAGAACAGCTGAATTTCAGTGATGATGATGAGCAAGGAAGTAGTAGTCCTAAGGAAAGCAGCAGGTAAGCTGTGGAATACCTTCCACGAGTAATACTGTGAATTTATTGGTATAACATTGTCCATTTGTGCAGAGGCTTCGTTAATAGTCATTTGTTCCCTTTTTATAGAATTTCTGTATTTTACGCCGAGAACTTACTGAGTTGGGAAGGTGATTATTGAGCCAAATTTTAAAAGTACAGCTAATCAAAGAGTTAAAGTTTGATGCTTCTAAAGAAAATACATTTTTCTTTAAAAGATTTTATTTATTTATTTGACAGAGATCATAAGTAGGCAGAGAGGAAGGGAAGCAGGCTCCCTGCTGAGCAGAGCCTGATGTGGGGCTTGATCCCAGGACCCTGGGATCATGACGTGAGCCGAAGGCAGAGGCCCTAACCCACTGAGCCACCCAGGCGCCCCAAGAAAATACATATTTTTAAAAAGATGTTTAGATCCTAACCATCTGATTGGTGATATTTTGAAAGACAACATCAGGGACTGTTTCAAACTTGTTACTTCATATTTACAAAACTAGAGAAAAATCACTTGAGTTACTGGTACTGCCTCAAGTCTTTGAGTTTTTAAACTTCAGCAAGCAGCATTAAAGTTTGAAAAATGGGAGCTTCTCATCTGTTCTCCAATATAGGGGCATCAGAATCAGAAATACATGAGTTATATACCATAAAAATTGGGCTCTTAAAATATAAGGAGCTTGCATGTACATGCTGTTAGTTGCTAGACAGTTTAGTAGAGTTGGTAAGTTTTTGCCATGGCGTTGCAGTGTACTGTTTCGTGATCAGTTATGAGATAGATGCCTGGCACTTGTGATTTTAAAAAAATGCTGTAGTTTGACTTCTGTCTTTTCATTAAGTCAGGATAAATTAGAATACAGGTATTAATTATAGTATTACTTGGTTGCATTTAGATGAGACTTTTGGGCTTGGGATGATACAAAATGGTGGGGCTGTAGTCCTTTGTGAACTTGTATGTCAAGTGTGAGTGTCCATATTTGACAATAACGCTGCTGTACTTCAGACCTTGTGATGATAACTTGGACAAACCCAGTTCCTAACACCTTATTGGTATATGACACAGAATGAATGAATGAAAACACCACTAGGTCACAAGACCGTCTCATTCCTTGATATACTCTCACTCCCCCCAACCATATACAAATAATCTTATATAGACAAAACGCTTTTACTTATGGTGTAGTCTGTCTACTTTACTTTCTTACTTCACCTGGATTTTGATTCCTTAGTGAGGATCAAGGTTCAAAAGCTTCTGAAAACACTGAAAACCGAAAAGAAGGAGATGAAGCTTGCAACGCTAAGTCATCTTCTCAGATACCTGCCCAACCATCGGTATCAAAAGGTCCCTATGGGAAGGGACCTCCATTTAATCAGGTTGGTTGGACTTACGGACATCATATCCACTACCTGTACTTTTGTTGAATTCATCGTAAAGTTGAAAGAAGAGTTAGGAAAAGGAAACTATCTTTTGTCTTGAGTAGTTGTAGATCTAAACCATAATTTTATTGCATATTTACAGGAACTGTCAATATAGTAGATAAAATTATTAAGTAGAAACTAAAGTTTCGCTTTTTTTCTGTCTTGTAACAGTGTGGTCCTATTACAGTGGAGGTATAAACTGTTTTTCCGAACATTGCTAAGTACTTTATGGTTTATTGAGTATTCTATAAATTCTAGTCAGTACTCATATGTGAAATAGTATGCTGAGTAGGAAAATCACATGTAAAGAGTAGAGAAATCTATGAAGTGTGGGTCATTTTGAAGAACATTGTTAAAGGAGATAATGTGGGTAAACAGATACACTTGATCCTACTCCAAGAAACTGCATTGCAAGCTGGGAATTAAAAGGGCTGTCATCCGGAGAGCCCACTCAACGCCTAGTGTACTCAGCACGTATTTGTTGAATTCATACAGAACAGATTGAGAAACTCGTCCCTTCAAGGAAATAAGGTAGGTAGCTAGCAGTCTGTAAAATGAAAAGACATCAAGTGTCATTTGCAAGACAGACAGCTGGTGTGACAGAGCGCACATAATGGGTTCTTAGAGCATTCTCTGGAAAAGGTTTTGCAAAAGACTTGGTACTTGAAGTGGGAATTAACCAGTAAACAAAGGGAAGAGAGAAATTTCAAGCAGTGGTAACATGATCAGAGTAGAGAAGCATGAGAAAGCATGGCACATTCAGTAAGTCTCAAATAGTTTGATACAGGAAAGGAGTTAAGAGAGCTAGAATCTTACCCTGAAAGTATTGGTTAGTCATTGGAGAATTTGTGAACTCTGAAAAACGACTTTTCAAGTTTCTTTTATAATAAAATTCGTGTTTCATGTGACTTTTTAATTCACTGGCTTAACATGGGGAGTGATAATTCTTTCTTGTGAAAGAATAGAGCAATTTCATATGCCATATCTTGATGTCTTGATTTGTGTGTGTGTGTGTGTGTGTGACATTGAGGTATATACCTGCAAGTGAATAGGGTTGTAACTGTAGCAAGTGAGTATGGTATTTGATTCTCAATATGTTTTAGATGTTTCATTTCTTTAAGTTTCTACATTTAGTTTGCCATTAGGAAAAAATTGAGAGAAAGAATAGGGCTTACATAAATAAAATTTCAAAATTAAAGGCATACTTAAGTACGTTCAAAAATATTTCTAGTAGATATCTTTTATCTGGTTATTTCATAATAGTCCTTATCTTTATAACAGGAACGTGGACCATCTTCACACCTGCCCCCACCTCCAAAATTGCTTGCACAGCAGGTAAACCTTAAATGCTTCTTTGCGGTCTGTATGTATTATTTGTGTGTATGTATTTTTGTATGTATTTTGACTTTGTTTTAATGGGAAGATTTCTGTATGTTTCGTATTTAATAACTTTTATGAAACAATTATGGATATTTCCTTGTTCTTTGCACATCTTCCTCTCTTTTCTGCTCTTCTTCATTCTCAGCTGATATGCTTCCTCCTGATTTCACTAAGAAGATGAGAAGCAACTGTTTTTCCCATTTCAGTGCCCTTCCCATTCTTACTTCTTCCTGTCCTTGCTGCTAAGAGCAACCCTTCTACTGTTCCCTTGCTCCCATCTCTATCACTTACCGGTAATATTATCTCCCATCTTAAGAAACTTTTAAAAAATCAACCCTTCCTTAATTCTTACTACCCTCCCATCTGTAGTATCTGTAGTTTCCACCCAATTTCTCTGTTCTCCTTCGTGGCAAAATAGTTTAAGTGAGCTATTTACACTTACTGTCTTCACTTTCTCTCTCATCTAACCCTTTCCAGTTACACTTTTTCATCACCACTATTCCTTTGAAACTATTATTATAAAAGTCAGTAATGATTTCCATCTTGCCCAATTCAGTTCTCTTGTCTTCATTTTACTTAATTTCAGTAGCAGTTGACATAGCTAATCTTTCCATCCTTCTTAAAAGACTATTTTTTTTACGTTTAAGACATCACACTATTGTGTTCTCTTTCTTCAGTTTGTATTTTCTTCTGTGCCTTTATTGAAGGGGGGAAGTGTACACACGCATACACACAGCAAGCGGGAGGAGCAGAGAGAGAGGGAATGAGAGAATCTCAAGCAGACTCCCCACTGAATGTGGAGCCCGACACAGGACTTGATCCCACGCTCTGAGATCATGACCTGAGCTGAAATCAAGAGTCTGACACTTAACTTACTAAGCCACCCAGGTGCCCTGGGTGTTGGAGGGTTAAGGGCTGTGTTCTTATTCCTTTTTCTGACTCTTTCCCTAGAAGATCTCGTATATGTGCTTAGGGTACTTAAATATATATTATCTGTAGCCCTTAAAGTTCTACCCTAACATCAAGAGTTATGTATTTAGTGATCAATTAAGCATCTTTACTTGGATTTCTGCTAGATAGGTCCAGACCATAACAACCCCCCCCCCCCCGCCCCGCCCCGGGCCATACACACCCATGTGGCTCTTGTCTTCCCATCGTAGGTAATGGCATTATCATTTACCCATTTGTTCAAGTTAAAACCTAGAAGTCACTCATAACTCTTCCCCTCTTTTTTATCATACATCCAGCCTAATCTATTAGAAATTATGTCACCCCTACCTTCGGAGTAATACTCCTCACTGATTGCCCACCACCCATTATACTTCTTTTGAACTATCACAGGAGGTTCCTAATGGATCCTATTTTCCACTCTTGCTTCTGCTTACCTTCCACCTCCTAAATTCTCCTACAGAAGATACAGTCCTTGAAAACTGTGTATTAGCTCACTCTTGTCTTACTCAGGTCCTTCCAGTGGTCTTTAAGATCTCTGTCTACGCTGCTCATTTTAACTAGCTTTTTCTTTGTTCTTGCTACATAAGTTTTTTGCTATTTGCTATTTCCTCTAATTAGTGGAACGTTTTCCAGAGCTCCTTCTTCTAATCAAATTCTTTGCCCAGGGGTTACACTTTAGAGGCCTTCTTAATCACCCTGCTGGTACGACACACACAGCACCACCATCACCAGCGTCTCCACCGGTCATTTTCTTTTTAACTGCTGAGTGCTCTTTATGGCATTTTTATGTGCATACATTTTATATACATACAGGCTAAAACTAAACATCTGGAAGAAAGTGTGGGAACTTTAAACTTGGGTCAACAAGAATGTTCTTGGATAATTCACAAAAGGCATGAATTGGGGGGGGAAATCTGTCAGTTGGAGTTTTAGAAACATCTCTGAGGCAGTGAAAAAATATGTCCACAAAAAAATGATTATTAATGCATCTGACCAAGGACATGTACTAAAATATGTATGTGATTTTAAGAAAATTATTATTTATTTTTAAAGATTTTATTTATTTGTCAGAGAGGGAGCGAGCAAGCAGAGGGAGCAGCAGGCAGCAGGAGAAGCAGACTCCCTGTTGAGCAAGGAGCCCAGTATGGGACTCCATCCCAGGACCTGGGTCTCATCACCTGGACTGAAGGCAGATGCTTAATTGTCTGAACCACCCAGGCATCCCAGAAATATCATTTTTTAAAAGAAGAACAAATGGGTAACTGGGTGGCTCAGTTGGTTAAGCATCTGCCTTTGGCTTAATTCGTGATCCCGGAATACTGGGTTCGAGTCCCACATCGGGCTTGCTGCTTTGCTTCTTTATCTCTCTTTAATGAATAAATAAAATCTTAAAAAAAAAAAAGACCCTTATAACTAATAATAAGACACATAGCCCAGCAGAATGAGCATTTACGTCACAAAATGAGATACACAAATGGCCAGTAAGCCCATGGAAAGATGTTCAGTGTCTTACACACGAGGAAAATGCAAATAAAAATCATAGTGAGATTTTGTTACACACCCCAAATTGAAAGGGCTGGTGACACCAGATAGGTGGGGTATGAAGCAGCTGGCACCCTCCTATGTTCCTTACTGTTGGCGCTGTAAAACCTTGCGACCACTTTGGAAAACAGTTTGGCAGTGTCTTAATAAAATGACAAAGATACTTACCACATGACTCAGCAGTTCTGCTCCTAAGTATTTATCTAAGAGAAATGAAAGCGCATCCATTTAAGCAAAGACCAAGGCATGCACGTCCATAACTGTGTATTCATGGTCAAAGACTGGAAGCAGTCCGTGAGTCCATCTGCAGGTGAAACGGTGTGGCTGTGACGGAGCGCTTTCCAGCAGTAAAGGGGACAGATGGCCACAGCGCCTCAGAACCGTCATCCCGAGCGTGAGAAGCCAGATCCGAAAGGAAACATAACTCGACGTAGCCATATATATGTGAAACTCTAGGAAAGATGCAACTACTCTCTGTTGCCAGAAGCAGACCCATGGTTATTTGGGGTTACGGGTGCTGGCAGGTGAAGTGGTTTGCCTAAGACAGCATCAGTGGTAAAACAGAGAGTCTAGATCAATTTAGTCCAGTGTTTTCATCATTCCATTTTGCCCTTTATAAGGATTCTGACTGGTTATGCGGCTTTCCAGATTTCTTCAGCGTATAAGCTAATAAAATGAGTATTTTTTAACTTTTTTTTTTTAAGTTCCTTAACATTGCAGCGCTTCAGGTGCTCTTCTTACTCTGCTAATTTTCCCATAGTTGCTGGCAGTGATTGTAGTTGTTCCAGAACATACCAGTTAGAAGTCTTTCAGGTGATATCCACATTCCACCGTGGGTTCTAGGTGTGCATTTCTGCAGCTTTCAGTTCAAAGATAGAGAACTCTGTCTATACGGACTGACTCCCAGGGATTTCTTCTCTCGTGAAGTGTTGGCGGTAGTAGTGTCTCCATTGTCTTCACCTGGCATCTCTGGCTGTTTTCTCCCTGCAGCCGCACCTTTTGTCTTCTCAGGGCTCACATGACCCTGTTCTGCATCTGTATGGACTTTCTAGGCATTCCATCTCTGACAGTTAAGAGCACTCACATTCTAAATTCCTTCATGTCTAAATTTAGATTTTGAAATCATGTTGTGACAGCTTCTTATTTTATTCAACAAATTCTTTGCACAGTAATGTCTACCACAATAAATAGGTACATGGCCCGGATTAATTGTTCTGGTCTTCGTTTGGAGAATTATCTAAATATTTTCCCCATGTTACTACTTGTTTGTATTTTAATATGTATGCTTTATCAGAAATATTTGTGACATTTTGTCGAGTTTTTCCTTCCCTCTTCATGTCTATGATACCCATTGTTATTTGGAAATAGATTTGGAAATAGATTCCAAAATACCCAATGTTATTTGGAAATAGAATTGTCATATTCACCTTATCATTTATCGTAATGTTGCAGCATCCTCCTCCAGACCGGCAGGCAGTGCCTGGAAGACCAGGCCCTTTCCCCGCCAAGCAGCAAGTACCGGATGAAGATGAAATATGGAAGCAAAGACGAAGACAGCAGTCAGAACTTTCTGCAGCCGTGGAACGTGCTCGGAAACGGCGTGAAGAGGAAGAGCGAAGAATGGAAGAACAAAGGAAGGCAGCATGTGCAGAGAAACTGAAACGATTGGATGAAAAGCTTGGCATAGTGGACAAACAACCGTCTCCAGAGGAGATTAGAGAAAGGGAGCGAGAAAAAGAACGGGAGCGTGAGAAAGAACTCGAGAGAGAACAGGAGCGGGAGCGAGAGAAGGAGAGGGAGAAAGAAAGGGAGAGGCAACAGGAGAAGGAGAAAGAACTGGAGAGAGAGCAGGAAAAACAGAGAGAACTGGAAAAGGAAAGGAAGCAAGAAAAAGAGAAAGAACTAGAAAGACAGCAGGAAAAGGAAAAAGAACTGCAGAAGATCAAGGAACAGGAAAAGGAATGTGAGTTGGAGAAGAAAGAAAGGGAAAAAGTGGAGGAAAAAATTGAACACAAAGAACCTACTTTAGAACCTGTGGTAGAAAAACCAGAAAGTGAGACCAACTGTAGTAAAGGTATGAGAGTCTTGTTCTTCTGTAGGAGGCCTCATAGCACTGCAGGTGTGGGTGTCCGCGTCTTTTTGGTGTATGCACGTAACCCACATGAAAATGAGGTTTCTTTCGTTTTCAAGATGGGTTTTATTTACTTATTTACAGAGAGAGCATGTAGGTGCACATGTGTGTAAGCAGGGGGAGGGCAGAGGGAGAGGAAATGTCAAGCAGAGTCCAATGTGGGGCTGGATCCCAGGATCCTGATGTTGTGACCTGAGCCAAACTCAGGAGTCAGATGCTTAACCAGCTAAGCCACCCAGGCATCCCAATTGAGGGTTGGTTTTTTGTTTAAGATTTTATTTATTTATTTGACAGAGATCACATGTGGGCAGAGAGAGAGGAGGAAGCAGGCTCCCCGCTGAGCAGAGAGCCCCATGCAGGACTCGATCCCAGGACCCCGAGATCATGACCTGAGCCGAAGGCAGTGGCTTAACCCACTGATCCACCCAGGCGCCCCTAGAAGCTGAATTTTATTGGATACTTTAATGTGCTTTTTTCCCATATATTTTTTTATTATGGTGAGATATATGTAACAAAGTTTAGAATCTTAACCATTTTTAGGTGTACAGTTTAATGGTATTAAATACATTCATAGTGTTGTTCCATCATCACCACTGTCCGTCTCCAGAACTCATTCCATCTTGTGAGACTGAAACTCTACCTGTTAAACAATACTTCCCTCTTCTCCCCTGTTCTAATTTCTGTCTCTGATTTTGACTGTTTTCAGTGCCTCATCCAGTATTGGTCTTTTTGTAACTGGCTTATCTCACTTAGTATAATGTCTTACAAGGTTCATCCATATAATGGCATATTGCAGAATTTTCTTTTTAAGGCTAATAATCTGTATATAAAACCACATTTTGCTTACCAGTTCCTGGGCACTTGGATTGATTCCATATTTTATCTATTTTGAATAATGCTGCTGTGAATGTGAGTGTACAAAGACCTTGTTGAGACCCTGCTTTCATTTTTTTTTTTTATTACATACTCAGAAATGGAGTTGTTGGATCATATGGTAGTTCTGTTTTTTTTGGAGGAACCACCATACTGTTTTTTACAGCAGCTGTACCGTTTTACATTCCCACCGACAGTGCACAAGGGTTCTAATTTCTCCATGTCCTTACCAACATCTGTTACTTTCTGGGGGCGTTTTTTGATGGTAGGCTTCCTAGTAAGTGTGAGGTGGCGTCTCACTGTAGTTTTGAGGTGCAGTTTGCCAATGTTTAGTGATGCTGAGTATTATCTTTTCATTTGTTTGTTGGCCATTTGTGTATCTTTGGAGAAATGTCCAAGTCCTTTTCCGTTTTTAATCAGATTGTTGCTGCATTTTAGGAGTTTAGATAGGTTGCCTTTTCACTTGATACTCTGTTCATGTACAGAACTTTAAAATTTACATGAAATCCATCTGTTTTTTTCTTCTGCCTTCGGTGTCAAGGCCACGAAGTCATCGCCAACTCTAATGTCACGAAGCTTTTGTTCTGTTTTCTTCTAAGAGTTTTATACTTTTATGTTTTACATTTACATTTTTTGACCTGTTGTGAGTTAAGTTTTGTACATTGTGTTAGAGTGGGAGTTGAGCTTCGATCTTCTGCGTGTGGATATTCAGTTTTCCCAGTACTGTTGTTGGAAAGACTGTTCTTCCCCCCTTTGAATGGTCTCAGCAGCCTCTTCTAAAATCATTCGACTGTGTATGTGATGGTTTATTTTGGGATCTTGATTCTATTCCATTGCACTATCCATCTGGCTTTATGTTAATGTCTTACTGTTTTTATTACTGCAGCTTTGTTGTATGCTTTTATTTTCTAAAGATTTTATTTATTTGACAGAGAGAGAGAGATTGAGATCACAAGTAGGCAGGGAGGCAGGCAGAGAGAGGGGGGGAAGCAGGCTCCCTGCGGAGCAGAAAGCCTGATGCGGGGCTCGATCCCAGGACACTGAGATCACGGTCCGAGCTTAGGGCAGAGGCTTAACCCACTGAGCCACCCAGGTGCCTCTGTTGTATGCTTTTGTGAGTCCTCAATCTTTGTTAGGTTTTTTCATGATGTATGGGTGTTTGTTTCTGTAAAGAACACCATTGAGATTTTCATGGGGATTGCATAACTCTAGGTTGCTTTTGGTAGCATTGATAATGTTAACAGTATTAAGTCTTGCAGTCTGTGAGCATGGGATGTGCTTCCATTCATTTATGTCTTTAATTTCTTTCAGCAAGATTTTGCAGGCTTTCACCTCCTTGGTTAATTCTTAAGCAATTTAGGGGTACCTTGCTGGTTCAGTCGGGAGCGTGTGTGGCTCTTGATTTCGGGGTCATGTGTTCAAGCCACACATTGGGTGTAGAGATTACCTAAATAAAAATCTAAAAAATATTCTAAAGGATTTGTTTTATTCTTTTTGATGCTATTATAGATGGAATTGTTTTTGTAATTTCCTTTTCAGATCATTCGTTACTAGTATATTAGAGATGCAGGTAATGTGAGCAGATGATACAGTCTTACATGTAAAAAACCCTAAATCTCAAGGGACCCAGAATAGCTAAAACTGTCTTGAAATAAAGTAACAAAGCTGGAGGACACACACATCTGGATTTTAAAACTTAGCTACAAAGTTTATGTTGTAGGCATTTGTTCATTTCACCTTGCTTATCCCATTTGTTGATATATACTTATCCAGAAGACTCTTATAATCCTTTTTATTTCTGTAGAATTGGTAGTAATGTCCCAATTTCTATTTCTGATGGTAGTAGTTTGAGTCTTCTCTCTTTGTTTCCTCATTGACCTGTCTAGTTAAAGGTCTGTCAATTTCATTGATCTTTTCAAAGACTCCACTTACAGCTGCATTAATTTTTTTCTCTTTTCCTAGTCTCTGTTGTGGATCTCTGTGTCGTGCTTTATTGCCTTTCTTCTGGTAGTCTTGGGTTTACTTTGTTCTTACTCTTTTCCCTTACATTGTAACACTAGGTTTTGGATTGGAGATCTTTATTTTTTAATGTAAGCATTTATAGCTGTAAATTTGCCCCCTTCGCACTTTTGCTGCATCCTGTAAATTCTGGTATGTTGTGCTTTTGTTTTTATTCATCTCAAGTATTTTCTAATTTCGCTTGTCATTTATTCTTTGATCCCTTAGTTGTTTAAAAGAGTGTTGTTTAATGTCCATGGACTTGTGCATTTTTCTGTTTCATTTCTCCTTTTGATATTTAACTTTTGTGGTCAGGAAGATACTTTATATGAGATTAATCATTTAAAATCTATTGACCGTTGATATTGTGGCCTAACACACCGTCTGTCTTGGAAAATGTCTGTGCATGTGTGAAGAGCGTGATGTCTGTTGTTGGATGGAGTGTCCTGTAGGTCTGTTAGATCTAGTTGGTTTATTGTATTCAGTCCTTTGTTTCCTCACTGACCTTATGTCTGGTTGTTCTATCCATTATTGAGAGTAAGGTGTTGAAGTGTCCAACTGTAAATGTACAGCAGTCTGTCCCTTCAGTGCTGTCGGTATTTTGTTTCATACATTTTGATGGTCTGTTACTAAACATATATTAAATATGTATAAATATTTATAATGGTTATATCTTGCTGTACTGACCTTTTTATTAGTAGTACATAATGTCCTTTGTCTCTTGGAAAACTTTGAATTCAAAGCCGGGCTTGTTTGGTATTAGCATAGCCACCTTGCTCTCTTGGTTCCTCTTCGTATGGAATATCTATGTTCTTCTTTTCGTTTTCAATCTGTTTGTGTCTCTGGATCTTAAGTGAGTTTCTTAGAGATAACCTGTAGTTGGATCATGTGTTCCAGTTCAGTCCATTTTAAGTAAGTATTGATTAGAAGGGACTTATTTATCACATTTTGGTATTTGGATTTTATATGCCTTATATCCATTTTTGCCCCTCATTTCCTGGATTACTGTCTTTTGTGTTTAGATGATTTTTTTGTATTGAAACATTTTTAAATTCCTTTCTCATTTCCTTTTGCTTATATTCTATAACTACCCTCTTTGTTTTGACCATGAGGATTACATAAACATGCAAACGTTATAACACTAAATTTATACCAGCTTAACTAATAATATGCAGAAATTCCTGGCGTGCCTAGGTGGCTCAGTGGGCTGAAGCCTCTGCCTTCGACTCAAGTCATGGTGCGGGACGCCTGCTTCCCCCTCTCTCTCTCTGCCTGCCTCTCTGCCTACTTGTGATCTCTGTCTGTCAAATAAAGAAAATCTTAAAAAAAAAATTCATTCCTTTAACAGTTACATTTGCATTTCCTTTGGTCGTTGGTATCAGAGATTTACATCTTTAACTTTCTATCCCCAGAAACAAACTAATAATTACTTTAAATGCATTAGTTTCTTAAATCATGTGGAAAACAATGTGGAGTACAAACCAAAATGTTATTATCTTTTAGATTAATAATTGGTTTATTTAAAGAAATACTCATTTCGTAAATCATGTGGACATAGAGTTACCTGCTACTACTGCCTTTTATAATTGCCCATGTCTTTGCCTTTATTGTTACTTTGTCATGCCGTTTTCGTTTACTGTGTGCTGTCCTTTCATTGCACTTTGCAGGACTCTTGAGCTTTTGTTGGATGGCAGGTCTAGTGCTAATGAACTCTTTCCTAGCTTTCATCTGGGAGTGTTTCAATTTCTCCTTCATTTTTAGAGAACAGTTTTGCCACGTATAGTATTCTTGGTTGATAGTTTCTTGGTTTGGTTTTGTTTTGCTTTTAATACTTTGAGATGCCGTCTAGCCTCCAATGTTTGAGATGATGAGAAATCAGATAGTTTTATTGAGAATCCCCTGTATGTGACTTCTCTTTAGTGCTATCCTGCTGCTTTCAGGATTTACTCTTTGTCTTTAAAGTTTCATTATAAGGTGTCTCAGTTTGGGACTCTGAGAATTTGTAGAGCTTCTTAGAAATTATACTCCTGCTTTCATCAAATTTGAGACATTTCTGGCCGTAATTTCTTCAAATAGTCTCTTTATCCCTTTGTCTTTCTCTTGCTTCTGGACTCCTTCTCCGTGTGTATGTTTGGTCTCTTGATCTTGTCCTATAGGTATCTTAAGCTCTGTTTATTTTTTTGTTCTGTTCCTCAAACATAGTAATTTCCATTATCCTATCTCCAAGTTCGCGAATTTTTTCTTCTGCTTGCTCCAGCGTGGGCTTAAATGTTAGGGGAGTGTGCCTGGGTGGCTCAGTTGGTTAGGCTTCCGACACTTGGTTTCAGCTCAGGTCATGATCTTGTGGCTCTGTGCTCAGTGGGAAGCTGTTTGAGGATTCTCTCCCTCTGCCCTTCCTCCCAATCGTGTGTGTGCACACACACTCTGTCATAAATAAATCTTTACAAAAAATGTGAGGGGGGAGGTACATAGCTGATCCTGTGCTAGAGCTCTAATTGACTGGTATGAACCACAGTTTATCACAAGTAGGCAGAGAGGCCGGCAGAGAGAGGAGGAAGCAGGCTCCTTGCTGAGCAGAGAGCCCAATGCGGGGGCTGGATCCCAGGACCCTGAGATCATGACCTGAACCGAAGGCAGAGGTTTAAACCTCTGAGCCACCCAGGTGTCCCAGTAAAGTTCATTCTTAATGAACAGTTTATTGTTAAAATAGAAGTAGTTCTATTTTGGGGTGCCTGGCTAGCTCAGTTGGTTAAGTTTCTGTCCAGGGTCCTGAGCTTGAGCCTCGCATCAGGTGCTCAGAGGGGAGCCTGTTTCTCTTCCCTCTGCCATTCTATCCGCTTGTGTTCTCTCTCTCTGTCAAAGAAATAAATAAAATTAAAAAAAAAAAAAAAGTAGTTCTGTTTCAGTCTGTTTCCTGTTACAGAAATACTGAAACTTTTTTTTAAATCTCAAAACCCATGGTCTGTCTACAAGATCATGCTGCTTGAAATTATATTACATGGGCGCCTGGGTGGCTCAGTGGGTTAAGCCGCTGCCTTCAGCTCGGGTCATGATCTCAGGATCCTGGGATCAAGTCCCGCATCAGGCTCTCTGCTCAGCGGAGAGCCTGCTTCCCTTCCTCTCTCTCTGCCTGCCTCTCTTGTGATTTCTCTCTGTCAAATAAATAAAATCTTTAAAAAAAAAAAAAAAGGAAATTATATTACAAAGTTACTCAGAATTATCCTTTAATTTTTTACTTAAAGTCATCATCAGACTTGGCTCTTTATTAAAAAAAGTTGAGTCTGTTACCTTAACTTTTTTTAATGAGATAAGGCAGGCCCCTGTCAGATTTCATAAACTTTTGTATTAATGTATGTAGAAATAATTTGATATTGATCATGGGCTTTTGTTACGTATCACAAGCACAGGTTGCTCATAATACTAACAAAGTAAAATTTCTCACCATAGAAGTGAAAACCACAGGCGTATGGGTGACTCAGTGGTGGTTAAGCATTTACCTTCGGCTCAGTTCATGATCCCAGGGTCCTTGGGATTGAGGCCCGCATTGGGCTTCCTGCCCACTGGGAAGCCTGCTTCTCTCCCTCCCACTCCCCCTGCTTGTGTTCCTCTCTTGCTATATCTGTCTGTCTCTCTTTCTCTCTCAAATAAATAAATAAATAAATACAATCTTTTAAAAAGAAGTGAAAACCATTGGCATAGCTTAATATTGATGATTAATATCAGCCTTAGGGAATCTCATTAACAGATGATGAGAAAGGAGTATAGATTCAAAATAAGGAAATTCACATTTTAGTCCTTGTTCTGTCAGTGATGCAGTGATCAACTATCAGATGAGACTGTGTCTACACCAGTTATTTCTGCTTTTCTTTTTAATTATTATTTCATGGTGCTTTTATTTTCATTCACATCTTCTCTATTTATGGCAGTTTAACTTCTGCTAGCCTCATCAGCATGATGTGCACTTTGGATTTTTAAGTGTTGGACCTACTAGCTCTCTTTTCTTTCTGATATTTTATTTTTCTTTTTACAACATTCTTAATATTGAATGTAATGCCAATAAGAAAACATGGTTTGTGATTCTTTTATTTTTTTTTTAAATATTTTATTTATTTGATAGAGATCACAACTAGGCAGAGAGGCAGGCAGAGAGAGAGAGGAAGGGAAGCAGGCTCCCCGCTGAGCAGAGAGCCCCATGCGGGGCTAGATCCCAGGACCCTGAGATCATGACCTGAGCCGAAGGCAGAGGCTTTAACCCACTGAGCCACCCAGGCGCCCCATGGTTTGTGATTCTTGAGCATGGTTTTTACAGTGGCAAAATAAACTTCATTTAAAAATTCATCCCTAGTTCTCTGAGAAGAGGATTTATAACAAGCTTGGCTTTGTAATTGAGACAAATGACATTGTCTAGAACGAATATGGCTATCTTTTTTTAAGGATGAGAAACTGTTATTTAGTTGGTAATTAAATAAGTATATATAGTTCTTTTTGGTATCATTCTTGATACTTTTTACATAGAATAATAATTTATGTGTTTGAAGATAGCCATGATCACTGTTGTCAGACTTCGATTCATTAGTTTTCTTTATAGATAATAGTCTCTTCTTCAAAAAGCAAACTGTTGTGTTACATTTTATGTTTAGGCCATAAGTGTTTTCACATAAGTCCTAGTGAACCACAGGTAAATACCGACAGGATTAATAGCTGTTGAAACAGTGGGAAATAGGTAGTATTTGATGTTTTTTACTATCACAAATTACCAAATACAAATTTTTGGCGTAACGTACTTGGACCTGTGATCTCTGAAGAACCTGGCTTTGAGGAAATCTAAGGTTTTGTCACTTTAATGTTAACGTCATTGATTGCTGCAGAGTACAGAATAGTTCTGTGGGCTGTTGGGATGCTTTCTTCCTCATTAACCTTTTAAAAATCTGTGGTGATTTTATGCCAGTGCACACATCATGTATTGGTAAGTGTCGTAGCTGAATATTGGTTTTTTTCACCCTTTCTTTGGACAGAGGATGATGCAGTTTTCACTCGACAAGACAGCAGTCGTGGTGAGAAAGAGACCACGCAAGTGGCACATGAAACAGAGCCAGAATCGGGCTCTCAGCCTCGACCTGCTGTGCTATCTGGTTATTTTAAACAGTTTCAGAAGTCTTTACCACCTCGATTTCAGCGGCAGCAGGTAACAGTAAAACATTTTATCATGTTTGTATGATCAAAAAGGTTACTCAGTAGTCTGAGAAGTAGTTTGACATGAAATCTAAAATACACAAAGCACAACAATTTTCCATGAAATTCTTTACCTTTTTAATAAAAGGTTATTGATAATGGGTTTACCATAAGCTTCTGTGTCGGTTTTTTCTCCTCTGCCTCATTTATAGACACCATCTTCCTTTCTGGGGAATGATTTCTGCAGGATAATTAATGCGTGATGAAGTCCTTAAGGCCAAAATGCCCTGACTTATCTTTTGTTCTTTCGACTTACCATCTCTCACTGTTAAATATCTTTGGGATTCTTTTCCCTGAGGGATTCAGAAAAGCCTGTTACTTTCTGATACGATTGATTATGTTGATGTATCGCGTGGACCTGCAGTCTCAAGATGTGGGATCCTGCTTTCTCAGGAGCAGATGAAGCAGCAGCAATGGCAGCAGCAGCAGCAGCAAGGTGTGCTCCCGCAGCCCGTGCCGTCACAGCCGCCCGGCGGCGCCGTCCCTCCGCCGCCGCACCGACCTCTCTACCAGCCCATGCAGCCTCACCCCCAGCATCTGGCTTCCATGGGTTTTGATCCCAGGTGGCTCATGATGCAGTCGTACATGGATCCTCGGATGATGTCAGGTAGACCAGCCATGGATATTCCGCCCATTCATCCCGGTGAGTTGAAGTTTGATGTGTGGCTCACTGGCGGTTACGCAGGTCACCGTCCTCCTGTTCTTACCCTAATCTAGTAAGGACTTAAAGTGGGGTGCCTAGATAGAGTTTTTAAGATTTTATTTATTTATTTGAGAGAGAGTGCATGTGCACAAGTGGGGAGCAGGAGGAGAGGGAGGGGGAGAGAGACAAGCAGACTCCCGCCCAGCAGGGAGCCCAACTCGGGGCTCCATCCTAGGTCCCCAAGATCATGACCTGAGCTCAAGTTGGATGCTTAACTGACTGAGCCACCCAGGTGCCCCTAGATTTTTAATTTTTTTTTCTTTTCTTTTTTTTTTTTTTTTTTAAGATTTTATTTTTTTATTTGATAGATAGAGATCACTGGGCAGAAGGGTAGGCAGAGAGAGAGGAGGAAGCAGGCTCCCCACTGAGTAGAGAGCCTGACGCGGGGCTCGATCCCAGGACCCTGGGATCATGACCTGAGCCGAAGGCAGAGGCTTTAACCCACTGAGCCACCCAGGCGCCCCAGATTTTTTATTTTTAAACATTTTATTTTAGAGAAGGAGTGAGCACACATGAGTGGGAGGGGCAGAGGGGGAGGGAGAGAGCATCTGAAGCAGACTTCCCAATGAGCCTGACACAGGCTCAGTCTCCCAGCCATGAAGGATCACAACCCCAGCCAAGAGCAAGCGCCAGACACCTACCCAGGCCGCCCAGGTTGCCTAGATTTTTTTTTATTCTTATTTAAAAGATTTATCTTTTTTGAGAGCAAGAATGCACACATCGGCTAGGGGAGGGACAGAGGTTAAGACAGAGAGACTCTGAAGCAGACTCATCACTGAGCAGGGGGCCTAATACAGGGCTTAGTCTCAAGATCCTGAAATCATCATGATCTCAGCTGAAATCAAGGGTCGCACACTTAATTGGCTAAGGCTCCCAGGACGCCTAGATTTTTAGTCAGAAAATTCTGTTAATTTTCAGCACAGAGTAGTTAAATGTCAGACATATGGATCATACGTGTGATAATACCAAAACACTAGTTCTTTTCTGTTTTGTCAATATTTTAAATTTTTTTTAGTCTGAAAATATTTTCTGTTATTTGCTAAATTGTTTTCATTCTTTTAAGTGTTAAAGCATTTAAATTTTGTCCATGTATTCTGTATTCCAGCTTTTCAATTTTGTCTGCCAAATACTTGAGTTTTCACATAGGTAGCTGAAAACAAATGAATCAGCAGTGGTGCATGGAATCTGTCAGGATAAATCCAGATAATTCATTAACAGAATGACATAGAGGAAAAGTTTGGAGGTTGTTAAAAATATGATCAAGAATCATGTCTTGGGGTGCCTGGGTGGCTCAGTGGGTTAAATCTCTGCCTTCAGCTCAGGTCATGATCTCAGGGTCCTGGGATCGAGCCCCACATTGGACTCCCCACCCAGCGGGGGCCTTGCCTCTCTCTGCTTACCTCTCTGCCCCTCTCTGCTTGACTCTCTGCCTACTTGTGATCTCTGTCTGTCAAATAAATAAAATCTTTTTTTTTTTTTAAAGATTTTATTTATTTATTTGACAGCTAGAGATCACAAGTAGGGAGAGAGGCAGGCAGAGAGAGAGAGGAGGAAGCAGGCTCCCTGCCAAGCAGAGGGCCCGACGCGGGGCTCGATCCCAGGACCCTGGGATCATGACCAGAGCGAAAGGCAGAGGCTTTAACCCACTGAGCCACCCAGGCGCCCCAAAATAAATAAAATCTTAAAAAAAAAATTTCTTAATTTCTAAATTTATACTGCAATTTTAAAATTTAAGAGGTGTAATAAATAGCATTGATCAACTAGTTAAAACTAAACTACATTAATGGAATTATCTGTAAGAAATATTTTCTCTGGAAATCTGTCATTACCGGTATCATCATCACTATGTTTTAATTAACATGCATAGAGGTATCATACATGTTACCTGATTTTTATAGGCATTATATATTTTTTTTCTTTAAAGTAAAAATAGGCTGCTGTTATGGTTTGCTTTGTTTGCTTCCTCAATTCTTTAAGATTCTATTTATTTATGTGAGAGAGAGAGGGAGGGGAGGAGGGAGAGAAGCAGGCTCCCTGCTGCGCAGGGAGCTTGATATAAGGCTTGATCTGGGATCATGACCAGAGATCCAAAGTCAGAAGCTTAACTGATTAAGCCACCCAGGCGCCCCCTCTTAAATCTGTTTAATAGCAACAGTAAGATTTCATTCACAGAAAAACTTGTATAATTTTCATTGATCATTTCTTGAGTTCCTCACTTGGCAGAAAGGATTTCATTAGCTCAGGTATAGAATTCCAGTGTAGAATTCCATATTAGTATTTGTAGTAAATTATTGTGTACTATAATATGTATAGTAATATATACTATGTAGTATGTGTAATGATTGTGTCTCCCATCTTTTTCTGACCTTTTTTAAGGAATGATTCCTCCTAAGCCGTTGATGAGAAGAGAACAGATGGAAGGATCAGCAAACAGTTCGGAGTCATTTGAGCACATAGCACGATCTGCAAGAGATCATGCAGTCTCCCTGTCTGAACCTCGTGTTATGTGGGGCTCGGATCCCTATCCTCATACCGAGCCTCCGCAGGCCACTACTCCCAAGGCAACAGAAGAACCTGAGGATGCAAGGTAGTTATAAAAATTATTAATACAAATTGAATATTGTGGTAAAATGAAAACTGTAGTGTCCCTGAAGATCATTCTGATTTAGGACTGAGTGACAAATCTGATTATCTCCCTTTTAGTTTATGTCATTTCATTTTTGGACATGCTTGCTTTTTCTGTCATTTCTGCATTAGAGCATTTTGTCACCTAGTTCTGTACACTGAATTAAATACTGAAATTCCGTGTTGTATGTAAAATTGGCAAGTCTCTACTATTTGACATGTAGTCTAGCTTAAAGCTTGGATACAGCTTTCCAGTAATGAAAAATGGTAGACATTTGATTATCAGTACCTCGTGGAAGCCTTCTGATGCCAAGATAAAGGCAAATACTAATTTAACAGAGATAACTTGAAGCAGATAATTGGTGATCTGTAGTAACTTATAACCATAAACTTAGAACTTCTTCCCTTTTATCAAGTATATTTTAAAATGCTGATTCTTCAGGGAAGAAAGATCTACTCTAGTGTATTCTTTGATTAGTCTTGATGGATTAAAAATTCACATCAGCATGGCCTAACTTCCATGCTTTTTTTTTCTTAAGGAATGAAGTTCATTTGTAATTATAGGGAAAAAACATAACGTGGCAGCTACCGTCTATGAAATTTTGAGTGTTCAGTACAGTATTGTTAACTATAAGCATGGTGCTTTTACAATACATTTCTAGAACTTATTCATCTTGAAAGACTGAAACTTTATACCCACTAAGTAGCCAGTAATTTCCTTGTTCCTCCGAGTCCCTGGCAATCACCATTTCACTTTATGGTTGGGTGAGTTTGATTACATCATATACCTCATATAGGTGGAGTCCTACAGTGTTCGTCCTGTGCTTACTCATTTCACTTGGCATAATGTTCTCATCCATCTGGTAGCATATAACAGTATTTTCTCTTAGCGTGGAAAGGACACTGTATTATATGTATATACCATATTCTCTTACTCCAGTCATCTGTCAGTGGACACTGAGGGTTGTTCCTACCTCTTATCCATTGTGAATAATGCTGCACTAAACTTTTTAAGGAGGCATAAAGATTTGGATCCTTTTTAAATTGTTTTTATGATTAGACATTTGTGGTTTCTAATTAGAGGGATTATTTTGCTGTACACTTGTGAGAAAGGGCTTGTCTTGGTAGTTATGCTTCTGAATTCTCATTTTTTTTAGGTCTGAAGCCCCACGGGATCAGGAACAGGTTACGGCTGCTTATCCTGTAGAACACAGCCAGTTAGAGGTTCATCCAAAAGCAGACTTTGTCAGAGAATCCAGTGAGACAGAAGCACAAAAGTTCTTAAGCAGATCTGTGGAAGACGTTAGAGCTCGTCATACTGACACAAACAATCAGCCTGCTTGTTTTGATATACCTGATCAAAAAACTATAGCCAGTCCTCAAGAAGAGCGGATTTCGGCTGGAGAAAGCCTCCCTGCCCGGAAAAGAAGTGTTTCCCATGGATCTAACCATACCCCAAAATCAGAGGAGCAAAGAAATGACCCATCTGCAAGCATTCCTAAAGTAACCAGCAGATGCCTTGATTCAAAGGAACCAGCAGAAAGGACAGAGGAAAAACCAAAGAAGGATGGCTTTATACGGTCTTCAGAGGGACCAAAACCTGAAAAACTGTATAAATCTAAATCAGAAACTCGTTGGGGCCCAAGGCCAAGCACCAACAGAAGAGAAGAAGGTAATGATAGGCCTGTGAGAAGATCAGGTCCCATTAAAAAACCTATACTTAGGGATATGAAAGAGGAGCGAGAGCAGCGGGAGCAGCGGAAGGAGAAAGAAGGGGAAAAGGGAGAAAAGGTCACTGAAAAACTTGTGAAACCTGAAAAGACTGAAAAGAAAGATCCTCTTCCTCCAGTCCCACCGCCGGCAGCACCGGCTCAGCCACAGTCGGTTCCACCACCACCTCAACCAGAACTGGAGAAATTGCCTTCAGCAGAAGCTTCAGCTGTGGTTCAAAAGCCACCTCAAGATGCTGAGAAGCCCTCGGAACCTGTAAGTAGTGTTGAGATAGAGCCCGTGGCTAAAACTGTAAACCAGCCAACTGTCCCAGCACCAGCAGTCAAAGACGAAAAACAGCCTGAGAAACTTGGTAGCAAAGACCTTGTTTTAGAGAGGCCTCGGCCGGATTCCAGACCCGCAGTTAAAAAAGAATCCACTTTACCCCCTAGGACCTATTGGAAAGAAGCTAGAGATAGAGATTGGTTTCCAGATCAAGGATACAGAGGTCGAGGCCGGGGTGAATACTATTCCAGAGGCCGAAGCTATAGAGGTTCTTACGGAGGGCGTGGCCGGGGTGGGAGAGGGCACACTCGAGATTACCCTCAGTATAGAGACAATAAGCCTCGGATAGAGCATGTGCCCTCCGGACCTCTTCGACAGAGAGAAGAAAGTGAAACCCGAAGTGAGAGCTCTGATTTTGAAGTTGTTCCTAAGAGGCGCCGACAGCGGGGTTCCGAGACCGACACAGACAGTGAGATTCATGAAAGTGCAAGTGATAAGGATAGTTTAAGCAAAGGTAAACTTCCCAGAAGAGAGGAGCGGCCTGAAAACAAAAAACCTATAAAGCCTCAGTCCTCTTTCAAGCCTGAAAATCACATCCGAGTAGAGAACAGACCTCTAGAAAAACCTTACGTGAGGGATGATGATAAATCTAAACCAGGCTTCCTTCCCAAAGGAGAGCCGACACGGCGAGGCAGAGGGGGAACGTTCAGACGCGGTGGAAGGGATCCTGGAGGCCGGCCGTCTCGCCCTTCCACCTTACGGAGACCTGCTTATAGGGACAATCAGTGGAACCCAAGGCAGGCAGAAGCTCCTAAACCAGATGATGGAGAGCCACCAAGAAGACATGAGCAATTTCTTCCTATACCAGCAGATAAACGACCTCCAAAATTTGAGCGAAAATTTGACCCAGCTAGAGAAAGGCCCCGACGACAGCGTCCTACCCGACCTCCGAGGCAGGATAAGCCACCTCGATTTAGACGTCTGAGAGAGAGAGAGGCTGCTTCCAAAACCAACGAGGTAGCAGTGCCCACAAATGGCACTGTTAATAATGTGGTTCAAGAACCAGTTAATCCTGCTGGGGATATTTCTGGGAACAAGACACCAGACTTATCTAACCAGAACTCTTCAGATCAGGCAAATGAAGAATGGGAAACGGCTTCTGAAAGCAGTGATTTCAATGAGAGGCGTGAGAGAGATGAGAAAAAAAATGCTGATTTGAATGCACAAGCAGTTACAAAGGCCGGAGAGAATGTTTTACCTCCAAAAAGGGAAATAGCAAAGAGAAGTTTTTCTAGCCAGAGGCCTGGTGTAGATCGCCAGAATCGGCGTGGCAACAGTGGTCCACCCAAATCCGGAAGGAATTTCTCAGGTCCTAGAAACGAAAGGAGAAGCGGTCCACCATCAAAAAGTGGGAAGCGAGGGTGAGTACTTTGTTTTCGCTGTTAATTGCATTCGTACCTGAAAGCTGAACTGAGCAAAGAAGCCAGTCTGTGTGGAGGACCCCAGACATTGGACTCCCCTAAATTTTTTTGTCTGTTCTCACAGTAATGGTGCTTGAGCGAGAGAGGTTAATGGGTTTCAGGAGTCTTTGCCTTCTAAGTTACCTTTTCTAGAAGAGTCGTCTTAAGAATTTGTAGTTTTGGAAGAACGTATACATCTAGGGAGGCACCTGTACAGTGTCTTCCTTTTGGTAAGGGTTTTTTTTGGGTAAGTCATCTTAAAATAATGAGCAAACCCTCCTTTTTCAGTTTCTCTCTGCAAAACTCGGGGGCTCGTAGCTGTCTTCTGGGACTTGAATGAATACGTTTTGACCATATGCTTTGTCACTCTGTACTGGTTGCTAGAAGTGAATGTGGAACCTAAGAGTAAATTATATCTTCCTCTTGAGTTGCAGATACAGTAAATGATCCAGCTGGATAGAGGCCCAGAACTGCCACCAAGGCCCCCAATAACATAAATACCATTGGATTTACTTTTTTTAAGATTTTATTTATTTATTTGACAGACAGAGATCACAAGTAGGCAGAGAGAGAAAGAGAGTGGAGGAAGCAGGCTCCCTGCTGAGCAGAGAGCCCAATGTGGGGCTTGATCCCAGGAGCCTGAGATCATGACCTGAGCCGAAGGCAGCGGCTTAATCCACTGAGCCACCCAGATGCCCCCCCCCCCCCCCCCGTTGGATTTATTTTTAAACAATTTTTCTGAAACTGCTAACCCTTGGTCTGTTTTTTTAAATATTAAAATGTTGTTTATGGTAAATTATTAATTTCTTTAATATTGGGAAAATTACAGTAGCAGCATGCCTAGTTATTGTTCATTCATTCTTTCATTCATATATTTGGCTAGTTATTAATGTAAGTTCTGGTAACTTACTGCCTGTATAAACTCTGCTTCCTCACTAGTAAAATGGGGAGAAAATAATCGTATTTCTAAAAACTAGTGAAGATTAAAGATACGATGTTTGGGAGCTACATAACGTAACGTGGTATATAGTGAACAGCCATTACTACTGTGTTCCCTGGGTTTTGATCAAACTCCCAGGTTTGCAGCCTGAACTGATAATTTATTCAGATAATGTATTAATCTCCATTGGTTAGTTACAGTATACTTAGGATTTCAGGTCACCACACCCATTAACGAAAATATTTTTGCTTTCTGATAACTTAGAAAAAGTTTAGAGAAATAATGTGACTAGTTGTGTTTCCTGAGTACCTTTTTTTTTTTTTTTTAATTTTTTTTAAAGATTTTACTTATTTATTTGTCAGAAAGAGAGCACAACCCGGGGGAGCAGCAGGTAGAGGGAGAAGCAGGCCCCCCACTGAGCAAGGGGCCCAATGTGCAGCTTGATACCAGGTACCCTGGATCATGACCTGAGCCGAAGGCACTTGACACTTAATCAACTGAGCCACTCAGGCATCACTCCTGAGTACTTTCTTTTTTTTTTTTTTCTTTTTTTTTTTTTTTAAAGATTTTATTTATTTGACAGAGAGAAATCACAAGAGAGGCAGGCAGAGAGAGAGGAAGGGAAGCAGGCTCTCCGCCGAGCAGAGAGCCCGATGTGGGACTCGATCCCAGGACCCTGAGACCATGACCTGAGCCGAAGGCAGCGGCTTAACCCACTGAGCCACCCAGGCGCCCCTCCTGAGTAATTTCTTAATACAGAATTTGAACCTCTCTTTATTTTTATTTTTTTTAAAAGATTTTATTTATTTATTTATTTGACAGAGAGAGAGATCACAAGCAGGCAGAGAGGCAGGCAGAGAGAGAGGGGTAAGCAGGCTCCCTGCCGAGCAGAGAGCCCAACACAGGGTTCAATTCCAGGACCCTGAGATCATCACCTGAGCTGAAGGCAGAGGCTTAACCTTACACTGAGCCACCAGGGCGCCCCTGAACCTTTCTTTGAAAGGCCAAAAGAATTAGGATAGCAGATGTAGTTACAATGTAGTTATTGACCGTATTAGAGTTTTGAGTAGTAACACTCAAGGAAAGTCGTCCCCCCCCACCAAGAGAAATCTTGATCTGGTTTTTATGTAATGTAGATCTCTCAACAACTTAGCAAGACTTTTGTGTCATGTAGGTAATAACTTTGAATCTGCAGAAATATAAATTATTGGTTGTAATTAATCTTTCGAAATCTTTTGAAAGAGTCCCATTTAGAAGAAATTATTTTATTTTAGAAGAAATTATTTTATGTTTGAGTTCATGCCTTATGTCAAACACTTATTAAGCTTTTATCTCAAGTAATGCTATTGGCTAAGATGAAAATGAATTTGTAAACCCATTTTCAATGATATAATTTCATAAATTAAAAAATTGCAAGAATAAAATTTTATAGGAAATAAAAACTATTGGTTTGTGAAGTGAATTATTTCCATAATTAAAGTGTTTTTTCAGGGGGCACCTGGGTGGCTCAGTGGGTTAATAAGCCTCTGCCTTCAGCTTAGGTCATAATCTCAGGGTCCTGGGATCGAGCCCCACATCGGGCTCTCTGCTCCGCTGGGAGCCTGCTTCTCCCTCCCTCTCTGCCTCCTTGTGATCCCTCTCTCTCTGTCAAATAAAATCTTCAAAAAAAAAAAAAAGTGTTTTGTATGCTTATGTTTACGTATCCTATTGAACTTTAAAAAAAAAAACACATGTAGTGCAAAAAGAACGCTTGTAAAATTTTTCAGATGCTGCCCTGTGTGGAAAAGATTCAGTAACAGATACTTTGGATTAGCTTGGATCACAGGAATTTTCTGCTATAAGCCATGTTGATTAGCTTATTTATACTATGATAAACACAATAAAAACCTTCAGGGCACAGTTGGAATTCTGGAATTTAATTCCTGGAAAGAAAGTCTACCTCTTTTATTGGGAGGCTCAGTTTTAGTGAAGTTGTACTCTACGAAAGTCCCTAAAGCTTATTGGTTTTAGAGTTAAGAGCACTCTAGCCTACTGCTGTTTCTTTTTAGGTTAAACTTTAGAAACTGCCAGTTACCGTTTTTCTTCTGTTCAGTTGTGCGGATGTAGTAGTAACTCAGATTATTGTTTTATAGGCCATTTGATGACCAGTCTGCAGGCACGGCTGTTGTCGATCCCGTCAATGGCAGCTCTGCACACCATCAGGAAGGAACACCTAATGGTACAGGACAAAAGAACGCCAAAGATTCCACAGGGAAAAAAAGAGAAGACCCCAAATCAGGTCCTAAAAAGCCCAAAGAAAAAGTAGATGCGCTGTCACAGTTTGATCTCAACAATTACGCAAGTATGTCTTATGTTCCTTGTATGTATATATTATCTGTTGTATTTGAGTCCATGCTATAATAAAGTCATTAGAGAAAGAATTGGACCTTCAGGGTCAAGATAGAGGCTGATTATGAATCACTAACTGATATGATGAACTAAAATAACCAGTTTTTAGCCCAGCCTTGAATGCTTGATACAGTTCTCATTAAAGATAATCTATAGGGTTTCACTATTGTTCGTAAAAAAGGAGAAAATTAACCACCCACCTTGCAAACAGGTGTAGGAAAGCATAGACGACTAAAGAGGGTGCTTAAGTCTATCTGCGTGTGCTTTATCTTCTGTGACTTACGCCCTTGGTAAAATTGCTATCTGAGATAGGGTACTAGAGCGTACTAGAATGGGAGGCAGCATTGGTCTGGTTAAGTACTTTCAGTAGCCATGAAGTGACAGGATATTAAATGCAAAGGATTAACACAAGCAACAAGAAAACATTTGTTGTAGAAGTTAACAAGGAGTATCTATGAGAAGGCCCTTAAACATGTAAAAATGCACTGTTTGCCATTCATTCAGATAGACTTAAGCTGGAAATAACTGTGTAAAATTGAGATTTACTAAGACCAGACAGAAAGTGTTAATGGGAAAGTTAGGTTAGGTACTACTATCCCAGTATTAAAAATAAAGATGAGAATTTTCATCTAGTTAATGGTTATTTAAATTTACAAAATTTGATTTGGGCTCAGGACCTTGGCAGTATTATTTCTAGGCCAGTCGTTCTCAACGTGTGGTGTCCAGACCATCAGTATCACCTAGAAATTTGTAAGAAATTCAGAATCTTGGCCCCTACCTCAGACCTGCTGAATCAGCAACCCGTGGAACAGTCTGTGTTTTAATGAAGTTGTCCAGTAATTCCGATGCACACAAATGTTTGAGAACTATTGTTCTAGAATACCATTTTAGGATACATATGGGAAAGAAATAAACTTAGCTTAATTGCCCATTTCAGAATTTTTAATTGGATCATGTAGAGCAGTGGTTCTCGGCAGGAGAGCTTTTGTACCCCAGGGGCCATTGGGCAATCTCTAGAGACAGTTTTGATTGTCACAACGTGGGGCCGGGTGCTGCTGACAGAGCCGTAGGGTAGGGCAGGGACGCTGCCAAGCATCCGAGAGTGCACGGGGCGGGCACCACAGTCCTGGCAGTGCTGACATGGACAGCCCTGATTCAGAGAACAGAGTAGACCCATGGGGAGCTTGGATGCCAGCCTTATGGTGCTCATAGAGAAAGGAGAGTTTAAACTCCACATTTCTAAAATGGCAGATGAAGATTACAGAAGTCCACAAAGAATTTTTGGGATAGAAAATTCCCAAAGTAGTATATTCGTGGATTAAGACATAAAAAGGTAAGAACTGCATGACAGTTCGGAGTGGAAGTGGAAGCTGGACTATACATTTTAAAAACGTATTAAGAGTTACTCATGTTTAGGCTCTCCTAATACTCGGTAAGTCATTCTTTAGACCACAATGTTATAAAGCACCAGGCAAGAGCAGCGTGTTGCGTGTTGAAAACGAACAAAGTATCCTTCAAGTTTCTGTAAATGTTGCATGTAGTTGGGTAAACTAACTTCAAAACGTTCTAAAGAAGCTCTTTGGCAAGAAAATTGAAAAATGGGTGATGGCATGGCTGTGAAGAAAAGCTTTTTGACATACACACCTTTTAGAGCGGAAGACTGAGATGAACTTAGAAATATCAAGAGGTTTCTTTGCCACTGTGAAGTAATGGAGTGCATGGCGTCCATTGAAATAAACGTTCGACCTTTCACGAAAATGAGCATTGCTCTTTAAGACATATGTAGAACTATCTTAGATAAATCAGAACCAATCTGACTTTTGTTAGAAAAGCAGTAACATCGTTGCCTGCCTAGTTCAGTTGGTGGCCCGTGCCACCCTTCACCTTGGGGTTTTCAGTTTGAGCTCCACATTGGGTGTAGAGATCAGTATTTTTTAAAAAGAAAATAAAAACAGAATAACAGTAATAGATTTTTAAAGAGTGGAAACCAGGGGTACCTGGATGGCTTACTCAGTTGAGCATGAACTCTTGATTTTTGGCTCAGGTCATGGTCTCAGGGTCCTGAAATTGAGCCTTCTGGGGCTCTGCACTGAGCACATCAGCTTGTCTCTCTCCCTCTCCCTGTTTGCACGTGCCGTGTGTGTCCTTTCTCTCTCTCTCTCATAAATAATTTTTTTTAAAGGAGTGGATGCTAGTTTTAATATTTATGACTTGTTTTCCTGTCATTGTTTACATAAATGCACATTTTTAGCTATTCAGAGAGAATTGTTTTCATTCCCTATGAACTACTCTGTAATAGTACTCTTTCGCCATCCCTCACAAGTCATCACCATCCTAAGTTGTATGTGTATGTACCATTCCCAAGCAAGTAACTAATTTTATTGTGTGTTCCCCAATTAAGATGTATAGTATTTGCAAAACTGAAATAATTTATCTGAATTGCCTCACCCTTTTCTTATATTTGTTTTGGAAACATCATACTTGCAGCCACAAGTTTCATTGCCTGGACTATTTTAGTTTTGCTTTTAAATATTAAATTTAAGGGATCTAGATTTCTTACACTCACTGGGTTGTATGATTTTTTTTCTTTTAATATTTTTATTTATTTATTTGACAGAGATCATAAGTAGGCAGAGAGAGAGAGAGAGGAGGAAGCAGGCTCCCCGCTGAGCAGAGAGCCCGATGTGGGACTCGATCCCAGGACCCTGGGATCATGACCTGAGCTGAAGGCAGAGCCTTTAAGCCACTGAGCCACCCAGGCACCCCTGGGTTGTATGATTTTAAGAAGACAGGCTGAATAATTGTTAGTTGGACAGTGAGTTGAAGATAAATCTTGAGTTACTCATCCGCTAGGTTATTACGACATTTGTATATCTACGCCACTTTATGTTCACATAGAACTTTTACATATATTTCATTTATTTTTAACAACTATAAACTGTAAACAAGTAAACATGTAAACAAATAACTACATAGAGTAGTTATTTAGAGTCATAAGACCAGTTTGGTTACTCACCAACTCACCTTTAGCATATCGGCTTCCCAGAGTTTATTTCATCCTTAAAAAGGTGAAACAGTAGTAATACCCACCTCTTAGAACGGTTAGATGCAAATGAAGTAAAGTGCTGTGTAGGTCTTTATAGCACAATACAGATCTGATGCTGGGAAAGTAGAGGTTAAGCAATTCGACTAAGAGAGTATGGATGATACTAAGTGGTGTTTGTTTTGTTTTTTGATACTGACTTACAAAAGACATCGCTGCTATACTGAAGGAAAGAAAGATACATATCACTCGAAGCACTTCAAAAAGTCAAGACTTTTAAAGCTTGTTTATGGGAATCTTTTTATATGTCTGTGTATTCTCAAATCTTTCTAGTAAATGGCCGTTGTATAGTATATGAATTGGGATATAATGTGAATTATAAGAACTAGATTTTTGTCTTTTTTTCTTTTTTTAATTGCTGCTGAACTAAACACTTCTATTTATCTTTTCAGTTGAAAAAATACATAGCATTTTAAATCTTTTCCTGTACCCGTAGGTGTTGTTATAATTGATGACCATCCTGAAGTAACAGTAGTTGAAGACCCCCAGTCAAATTTGAATGACGACGGTTTTACTGAGGTGGTTTCCAAAAAACAACAAAAACGTTTACAGGATGAAGAACGTCGAAAGAAGGAAGAACAAATCATACAGGTTTAGTGTTTTAGTTTGTTACTAGTTATTTACATGGTTGCCCAGAATATAGTGACAAGTAGTTAATGGTCTCTCTCCATCTATAATGTCAAGGTTACATTTATTCAAATGTTCAGAATGACTTTATTTTCACAACTTTAAGCTTTTTACCCAGAATTAAAGTAAATTTTAAATAGAATATAGTCACTGTAGCTCACATCTTCACTTTAATTCAAGAATTCATTTTTCAGTTCTGGTCATCTTATCAGAGAGTTAATTTTAAGTTATCTTGGAAATCTAATGAGCACAACTGCCATGATCTAATAAATTGCAGATTCTTCACCTACAAAGATTTTGATTATAATCTAAATTAGTTCATTTAAACACACAGAATGAATCAATATTAGTTATTCCATTTAATCAATGCAAACACCCATTTTGCTAAATGCCGACACAGGATAAAAATAAGTAAAATACGTAGATAATAGTGATAACAAGCTCTAATGGATGGGAAGCCTCAAAAACAAAGAAACATTGTAAAAATCTTACGTGAGCGGTACTTCTAAGTTCAGTCGGAGATAGACCCTAGGACTAGATATTTTTAGCAATCATTCATTGATTCATTTGTTTATTCATTTATTTTAGAAGGTAAAAATAGTGCATAAATCCTGTATAGCCTAACACCCCAGCAACCCACAGGTGGATGTTTCTGTGGTAAACATGAGTGAAGTCGGTAAGTAGCTTTTTGCCAGATTGGGTCAGATTTTGCGGCTAAATGAATTTGTTGAGAAATTCCTTCCAATATTTGAATTTTAGAATTATGGAGGTGAGATTGTGGAACCGTTTATGAAGAATGTATCATACATATTAGTCTTTTTCTCCCCGTAACGTCTTTCTTTTCATAATTTAAAGTCTCCTTAGCAGCCTTGACATTTTCGCTCTGTTGAGTGCCTGTTTTGAAAGTAAAGGAGCTAAACTAGTAGATGTTGGCAGAGACTGTGTTCCTGAACTGTTGTTCGGTTACATTATTGACAAAAATGATTCCTATCAATTTTTTAAGGTCTGGAACAAAAAGAATGCAAATGAGAAAGGAAGAAGTCAGACCTCGAAGCTTCCTCCACGGTTTGCCAAAAAGCAGGCTACGGGAACTCAGCAGGCCCCGGCCCCGGCCCCCGCTCCGGCCCCGGCCCCCACCCTGGTCCTCCCCTCGGCGTCTGCTCCTCTCCCGACCTCATCCACAGCCCCGCTTCCGCCCTCCACGTCCGCAGCAGCCACAGCTGCTTCTTCAGCTCCAGCTCCAAACCCCGTCCTTGCCTCAGCGTCATCCCCAGCCTCTGTCCCCATCCTTGCTGCAGCCTCGGTTCCCATCCTCGCGCCAGCTCTAGCCCCAGCCCCAGTGCCAGCTCCTGCCCCCGCCGCCTCAGCCCCAGGAGCCCCCACCCAGGCCGCCCCGGCCCCTGTCCCTACCCCGACCCCAGCCCCTGCCCCTGCCCTAGTCACTGCCCCAGCTTCAGCCGCAGCCCTGGTCCCAGTCCCTGCCGCAGCCCCCAGTGCGCCAGCCCAGACTCAGGGACAGACTCATAAACCAGTCCAGAGCCCACTACAGACCACAGCCCAGTCTTCAAAACAGCCACCACCTTCGATTCGACTACCTTCGGCTCAGACGCCCAACGGCACGGATTACGCAGCCACAGGCAAGTCCGTCCAGACCTCACAGTCACATGGCGCGCTGACAGCTGAATTATGGGATAACAAGGTGGCCCCACCAGCTGTGCTGAATGACATCTCCAAGAAATGTGAGTTCACCAGAGAAGGAAGGATGGGGTGCGGCATGAGAATGTTGGGGTTTGTTTCCAGTTTTGTGTGTGTACTGTTTTTTCCTAGCCACTTCTTTTTTTAGGAAGAAGCAATAATAATAATTTTTTTCTTCACATCTTTTCTTAAAACCTTTCTTTCTAGAACAGATATGTTATACTTTTAATGGCATATTTTATGGGCACAGTTTTGTGTTGATTAAAAAAATACACTGTTTGCTGAGGGAGCTTGTATTTATCTCTAAGTGTATTGTGAAAATCTTTTTTTGTTGTTGTCTTGCTGCCATTAAGGGGAAAGGTAAAGTACATTAGGGATTCTTAGCCTCTGAATTTTAACGGTTGCATTTTCCATGATTTCTTCGTTGCAGTGGGTCCCATTAGTCCGCCACAGCCACCGTCAGTCAGTGCGTGGAATAAGCCCCTAACGTCATTTGGATCAGCTGCTTCATCAGAGGTAGGAGTGGACTTTACAGTGGCCTCAGCGGTGTTAGCGCAGCAGTTTCATAGTTTCTCACACTTGAGTGTGCGCCACGGTCACCTTGGGCAGCTTGTTAGAGTAGATCGCTGAGACTCCTGCCCAGCGCTTCTGGCTCATTAGGTCTGACTGAGGCCGGACTACATTTCTACAAGTTTCCAAGTGATATTATTGCTGCTGGAGTGCTACCTTTAGAGGCTGCTTTTCACCTTTAGACATAACAAGGTTAACATTTTTTTAATTCAAGTCTCAATAAAAGTACTTGTGAAAAAATGCTTGTGATACAGAGACTGTAAGTGCAGTTACTACTTTTTTGACTTTTCTACCATGTTTTTAGCCTGAAAAATTAGGCAGTATAATTACTTAAAAGCAGAGTCTACAGGAAGTTCAACATAATTTCTCGAATGTGCAGTGTTGGTAAGTTAGCAGTTTTTCACTTACTCATTGAACAAAAATTTCTTGAGCACGTATGATATACCAGGCAGTTTTCTAACATATGGGCTTACAAAACAGGGAGAGATTGCGATAAAAATGGACAAAAAGCTCTGCAGTCGGGGCTTCCATTGTAGATGGGACGTGGCGGGGGTGAGCCACTAATAAATACCATCTACTCTTAAATCGGTCAGTGCTGAGAAGAGCAAAGTAGGGAAGGTACCTAAGAAGTTTCTCAGGGGATCTGAAGACAATTTAAAATAGGTTGGCCAAGATGTGCCCTGATAAGAGAGCATGCTACCGAAATTTCTGAGGAAAAGTGAATTCTTGGTTCAGAGACTAACAAATACAGAAGCCCCAAGAGAGAGGCATGGCTGAGACGTTTGGGGAAGATTAGGGAGTTCTGTGTGGCTGTAGTGAAGTTAGGGGACGGAAAGAGAACAGATGAAGCTGGAGGGATAACGGGGTACAGACCACACTGGGCCCTTGGGGAGATACAGGAACACAGTGGGTAGTGTTGAGCACAAGAATAACGGGCCTTGACTTTTTCTCAGATGATTATTCTGAGTTAAGACTCGTCCGTGGATGGCAAAGGGTAGAAGGTAGGATGGTGTCATAATAATCAAATGATGGTAGCTTAGACCAGGGAGATGGCATTAAAGGTGATAAGAAGACTTGAAGGTAGAGCTGACAAATACCGAGCGATTAAACTTAGTATGTGTGGGGCGCCTGGGTGGCTCAGTGGGTTAAAGCCTCTGCCTTTGGCTCAGGTCATGATCCTGGGGTCTTGGGATGGAGACCCGCATTGGGTTCTCTGCTCAGCGGGGAGTCTGCTTCCTCCTTTCTCTCTGCCTGCCTCTCTGCCTACTTGTGATCTCTGTCAAATAAATAAATAAAATCTTTAAAAAAAAAATAAACATAGTATGTGAAAAAGAACACAATTTATCTCCCAAGTTTTTGACTTGAGGAGCAAGAAGAATAGAGTCGCCATCAATCGTGATTGGAAGCTATCATACGGCTCTACAATGAGGGGAAAATATAAGGGAGTTTGGTTTGGGGCATGTTGTTAGGGTTAGAGTGTTCATTACACATCGAAGTGGAGCTGCTGGGTAGGTTGTTAGATGGAAGAGTCTGTAGTTCATAGGAGATAATCTAGTTTGGAGACCTGAATTTCACGGTCATTGATTAGATGGTGCTTAAAATGAGTGAGTTGAATGAGACCACCAAGGAAGAGTGGTTAGAAAAGAGAAGAGAATCCAGGGCTAAGTCCTAAGATTTTCCCATTTGGCGAAGTGGGGGTTGGAAAAGGGTTCTCAAATCTCAGTGAAAGGTGAGTTGAAAGGAGGGATAAATTAAGTGTGTCAGATTCTGCTGGGTGGCCTGAGAATTGGAGCTGAGCACGTGGTCACTGGTGATTTTGACAAGAGCAGTGTCAGTGGGCAGTAGGCGCAAAAGCCTGGTTAGAGTGAATTTCAGAGAAAGTGGGAGGAAAGATGCATATAGAGAACTTAGAGAAAGTAGTTTGGCTGTGAAGGGAGAGCAGAGACATGTGACAATAGATAAAAAGTACAGTTTTTTAAAAATTTAAAGACGTCGTTAAAGAAGTCTTCCTGCTTCCCCTGCCCCGTTTCGGCTTTTTGGCTTAGGTCTGGAGAAGACCTCAGCAGCTGTTGTAAAAGTCCTACAGGGATCTCCAGTACAAAACGGAATCGCTGCGTTGGGTGTTTAGGATCCTCTAATCATTTTTTCTCTGCCTGTTGGTATTGACACTAGGATTAACTGTAGCATTTCTTACATAGGTATGTCCTGCTGATAGTGAAGGGCGGAGTGGAAAGCTTGTTTCTTTTGATAGTGAAGGGCGGAGTGGAAAGCTTGTTTCTTTGTTTTGGATGGGTACGCTGCATTTAATGCATTTATTAAAATGTCTAGTCCCAGCTTTCAAATTGACATTCAGTATAGGAACAATGATTTCTCAGCACTCTCAGCTGCCGCATTTCTATTGTGAAGGTTCTACTACAGGTTTGCAATACTGAAAGAATGCTCACATGTGCCTTCAGCCGGTCGGAGGAGGAAATTACTTTGGTGGTACCTCATCTTTCTCACACACATCTTTCTTCATTCTCTCTATGTTCTTTATGTTTTCTGGGTAAAATGTGATAGTTTTTTGGTGGACGTTCATTGCGCATGATTTTGGAATATTGCCTCATGGTCAGCTTCAGAGCTAGCAAAGTTACATTTCAGTTTTAATTCATTTCAAAGAATGGAAAGTATTCCTTGGTGGAGCTTCTTAAATTACTCTAATGAAATATATTCCTTAGTGATTATTTTGTTTAGTGCAGTGAGTGTTAGATACACTGGATAGTCTCACAAAGACTGATAATATATGATCTGAGCTCTATTATCCTTCCTTGTGTTATGTGTATTTTGTACACTTTTTTTGTTTCAAAGGATATGGTATTTTTCCTAAAACTAACATTCTCTACTAGTTCTATTAACTGTCCGTCTATTTTTTTAATTTCTTTGGACTATTTGTAACTTCTTGTTTCTCTGCATGGTCAGTGGGTATTCAGTGTTTACTGTTTGACTTTTCTTTTCTTTTTTTTTTTAAGATTTTATTTATTTATTTGACAGGCAGAGATCACAAGTAGGCAGAGAGGCAGGCAGAGAGAGAGGAGGAAGCAGGGTCCCCGCTGAGCAGGGAGCCCAATGCGGGGCTCGATCCCAGAACCTTGGGATCATGACCTGAGTCGAAGGCAGAGGCTTTAACCCACTGAGCCACCCAGGCGCCCCCTGTTTGACTTTTCTGATACTAATTGTACATTTATACTGAACTAACTACAGGATTTCAGTATTGACTAAAGCATATAGAGATTTTTATTCTAAGTTACATAGGTAATGTTTGCCTGTATTTGAAAGAGAATGTTCAGATACTAAAAATAAGTCTGAATGACGTGGCCTGTCCATAATGTTGACATTGTTACACTGATAAATTTAATAGTAACCTTACATAGTAATTGATGTGCTGAGTTCAGGGATGCTGAAACTAATATGAAGCAATGATATGATTATGAGACCAAAGCCGAAGTTAAACATTGTCCCAAGTTTTGTCTGTTTATTTCTGAAAATGTTAAGCAATTGTTACAAACACCTCTGGCTTATAAAATTGTATTGTCTTGGGGTGCCTGGGTGGCTCAGTGGGTTAAAGCCGCTGCTTTCGGCTCAGGTCATGATCCCGGGGTCCTGGGATCGAGCCCCACATCGGGCTCTCTGCTCAGTGGGGAGCCTGCTTCCTCCTCTCTCTCTGCCTATCTCTGCCTACTTGTGGTCTCTAGACAGAGATAAATAAATAAATAAATAAATAAATAAATAAATAAATAAAAAAAATTTTTTTAAAAAATTGTATTGTTCTGCTTGTTCATTTTCTACTACTGCTTTTTTTTTTTTTATTCTTAACCTCTACACAAGGTGTTTACTCTGCCAGAATCACTTCCTGCTGATTTTGTCTTATAGATTGAGTCTCAGTGTGATGTCCTCAGGACCTTTTTCTATTTATCAATCTCAAGTGGCTTAACCATACTTTGATTTTTGCATATCCCTCATCTGATTTTCTAGTTGTTCATTTTCTCCGTTCACTGTAATGCAGCTTCTGCAGGTTAGATTCTTAGAGTCTGGATCAGTGCCTGGCACAAAGATTCCACATAGATTAACAGTTTAATTGGATTCTTAAGGTGTGTGCACTGCATTACCAGTCACAGAGTATTTTAATGGACATTGTTTTCATTTTGTTTCCACGTGTACTTTTTTAAATGTAGGTGACTCTGGGGGCACCTGGGTGGCATAATGGATTAAGCCTCTGTCTTTGCCCAGGTCATGGTCTCAGGGTCTTGGGATGGAGCCCCGTATCATCATCAGGCTCTCTGCTCAGCAGGGAGCCTGCTTCCCCCTCCTCTGCCTGCCTCTCCCTCCTCTGCCTGCCTCTCTGCCTACTTGTGATCTCTGTCTGTCAAATAAATAAAATCTTTTTAAAAATTTCTAAAAAATGTTTTTAAAGTAGGTGGCGCCGGTGTTGCTGTCTTCTCTCCCTGTTCGTTCCTCTGTGGATTAGTTGCTGGTGCCGTCTTTGTCCGTTCGTTGCTTTTACTTTGTTTTAAAGGAGCAAATAGCTTGAGGCTGTGATTTGCTTACAGTGAAACTCATGACACATTAAGCCAGGACTTTAAAAATTGACGTCTTGGGGGCCTTGGTGGCTCAGTCAGTTGAGCGTGTGGCTCTTGATTTCGGCTCAGGTCATGGTCTCTGGGTCCTGGTACCACTGGGCTCCCTGCTCAGTTTAGAGTCTGCTTCTGTCCTCCCGCTCCCTCAGCTGCTCCCCCGACTCCTGTTTACATGCACGTGTGGTCTGTGTGTCTCTCTCAAATAAGTAAGTCTTTAAAAATAAATACAACTTAAATGTTCTTCTAGTTCTCATTTTATCCCTTTTTGGTACAGATCAGTAGTGGCTAAAGGAAAGTTTCTCAAAACATGATTAGTGTCATTAATACATAGATCCTTCCATTGTACTATTGAAATATGGGCTACTACATCATTCAGTCATATTTGAATTCTGTTTGCTTAGATAAGCATGTTTTAAAATACTCTCTTTCTAGGGAACCAAAAATGGTCAAGAAAGTGGAGTTGAAATTGGAATTGACACAATTCAGTTTGGTGCTCCAGCTTCGAATGGGAATGAAAATGAAATTGTGCCTGTACTGTCAGAAAAAAGTACTGACAAGATACCGGAACCTAAAGAACAGCGGCAGAAACAGCCACGGGCGGGCCCTATCAAAGCCCAGAAGGTAGATTATAATTCATACTCCATCCAGGTAGAACTGTATGGAAGCCACTGATACTTTAGTGGGACAACTAGTGATGGTTTTGAAATTGAATTTAGTTTTCAGTGAATGTCTTTGATCATAATACCTTTTTGTCATAAGCATTGAATTTTTAGCTTCCAGATTTGAGTCCAGTAGAAAATAAAGAACATAAACCAGGTCCTATTGGAAAAGAACGTTCATTAAAAAATAGAAAAGTAAAAGATGCCCAACAGGTGGAGCCAGAAGGACAAGAGAAACCAAGCCCCGCTGCAGTCAGAAGCACAGACCCAGTAACAACAAAGGAAAGCAAAGCAGTTGGGGAAATGTCTACTGAAATAGGAGCGATGATTTCAGTGTCGTCCACAGAGTACGGCGCTGACGTGAAGGTAGGCAGCACGCGGTGGCCACGGGTTCCGGTGGTGCAAACCGTGTTAAAAGTGAGTGGGAAATAGGGACAGCACTCATTCTTTCTGTTCTCCTCCTTTTATTTTGGCTTGAGGCATAGAATTCTGTAAACTGTCTGGGTGATTATTTTTGCAGAGAATGTTTCAGTTCATCGCATGCATTTGTGGTCTAAAGTAATTTCTTAAAGTAAAATATTTCTTCATGTGAAAATCCATACTTTTTTTTTTTTAAGATTATTTATTTATTTATTTGACAGAAATATCACAAGTAGGCGGGGCGGTGGGGAGGGAAGCAGGCTCCCCACTGAGCAGAGAGCCGGATTCAGACCCTGGACCCTGAGATCACAACCTGAGCTTAAGGCTGGGGCTTAACCCACTGAGCCACCCAGGCACCTGTAAAAATCTATACTCTTATAGTTTGAAGTGAAAAATAATGTACATAGGATTAGAATGATTTTTCTTGGGTTTACAGGCTTTGGAAAGATTGCTCTAGATTTTTATTTTGTTAGTGGAGTTACAGTGGTGTCTTACCTTGCCCACTAGTGAGATTTTCAAGTCAGGAATTAAGTCAGAGTAAATTTTCAGTAACTGCAGTATAGGCAGTTTTCTTCCAGGATTAGAATAGATCATTGTTTCGGGGCGCCTGGGTGGCTCAGTGGGTTGGGCCTCTGCCTTCGGCTCAGGTCATGATCTCAGGGTCCTGGGATCGAGCCCCACATCAGGCTCTCTGCTCAGCGGGGAGCCTGCTTCCTCCTCTCTCTGCCTGCCTCTCTGCTTACTCGTGATCTCTCTGTCAAATAAATAAATAAATAAATCTTAAAAAAAAAAAAAAAAAAGAATAGATCATTGTTTCATTGGTTGAGCACCAGAGGAAATAACTGACTTGAATTTAGGGACCACATTGAATGAAAAGTGCGTATCTTTAAAAATAATCATTAAGGCAAGATGCAAGAGATACACTGAGTGACTTATGCAGACTAACATCTGTGGGAATAGCGAAATTCATATCTGCCATTTTATGTTCACTGTGGTACATATTAAAAAGAAAGTTAAGTGGGAACTTTAATGTTATTTGACTATTTTTCTCTTTTAATTTCTATATAAACAATATATTTAAATAAACTCTTACTATCCACCTCTACTATGTTTAAAGAAGAGATTCATATGATAAATTTATCCTAAAATCTAATTGCAACAACTACCATCTTGACATTCATTTATCTGTGTTGTATTGAAGAGAAAATAAAAATCAGTAGTTGAAAGTAAGCTATAAATTATGAGAGCCACACAGAGTTCTTTTAGTAATCCACTGAATTAAATAGTTGGTAATCTTGGCAGCCTCCTAGTACAGTGCAATGTGTATATATATATATTTTAAAGATTTTATTTATTTATTTGACAGAGATCACAAGTAGGCAGAGAGGCAGGCAGAGATGGGGGGAAGCAGGCTTCCTGCTGAGCAGAGAGCCTGATGGAGGGCTCAGTCCCAGGACCCTGAGACCATGACCCGAGCTGAAGGCAGAGGCTTTAACCCACTGAGCCACCCAGGAGTCCCTGTATTTAAATTGTATAGTTGACATAAAATACAGCAATGCATTTAAGAAAAATGTACAGGACCCGGCAGCTGAAAGGTTACCACTTCCATGATGAGTCCACGTTTCCTTCATCACAGTATTGGTCTTTTAAGATTTGAGTGAGTTGAGTCTTAAGATCTGCTCTCCTCTCCTGCTTTCCTCCAGACCAACTTTACAGCTGTTAGGCTGCCATTAGAAAGTGAGTCATGAATTTAGTTTACAACATATTTTTTTCTATTGCTACTCCACAGGAGTCTGTAACAGACTACACTACACCTTCTTCTTCTCTGCCCAGCACTGTGGCTACTAATAATGCAAAGATGGAGGATACTTTGGTTAATAACGTAAGTTATCAACCTCAAATGTGAAAAGTGTGGTTAGGAACCTGCCTGCTAATATCTAATACATTGTGTGTGACCAGTATTTAATTCTTCTCTGGGAAAGGGCTGTAGTGAACTTGCATTGTGGAGCACTAATAATTAGCAAAAATAGTCAAAACTTAGGCTCAGTTTCATAAGTACTAATCCTGTTAACCTGGTTTTGCTATGAATTTTTGTTCTTCCCATCCACATTCTGCAAGTTCAGTAATTTATTTTGTTGATAATTTTGTTCTTAAATGAAACCTTTTCACAGTGCAGTGAAAGCTCCCTCAATACAGAAAGCAATCAGGGTGTTGCCAAGAATTCAGGGGTTTCTTTTTGACCTAAAAACTTTTTTTTTTTTTTTTTTTTTTTTTGCTGTACCTTAACAACAATCCTGTTGTGAAGTCTGAACTGTAATGTGTATGTAGCTTCAGAAACTCTTAAATGCTATGTTAAAAAGTGGCAGGAAGCCATGTAAAATTTAGGCTGTAGTTCTCCAGAACAGCTATGTTACAATTCAGGATTATGTTAAGGCAGTACAGTCCATCGCTTTGCCTAGATCATTGACTGACAGGCGAAAAATTGTAAGTCCAGACACGTTCTCTAACCCTCTCTGTAGAGGAGCGTTTTAGCAAGTGCATGTATGGCCCTTGGTTTGGAAGGCAGGTGTGGTAGAAATTTGGTCAGCTGCTCTCCCTTTTATATAAAGCTCTCTGTAATGAGCAAAGGCTCATTCTTTTCAAAAATCTCCTTCATGGATATATTTAAAGGTTTCTCACAAAGGGCTTTAACTCTGTCATTTTGAGAATAAAAATCTTGTGCCTTACAGTGTTTTTCCTATTCTGTCTGTTCTTCTTTGTAGCATCAAGTATAGAATTGTAGAGAGGTGAGGTAATTTAGGAATCATTTAATCCAACTTTAGTCGGGCTGTGGGACGTGAGGACTGAGGAAAAAGAAGCGACTGTGTCACACATTTCTTTTTCATGGCAGCAGAGCTTTGTCGGAGCCGATTAATATAATCTGTCCAGTCCTACATGTAGCGGAGCTTTACTTGTCGTGCCAGACCCTTTCCCCCCATGCTTTGGAGGAAGTCTTAAATTTATTTAACTTCCTGTAAGTAGGGAGGGTATGTGCTGTGGTGAGCTCTGTGAACTGTGTAAGACCGATGAATCACAGACCTGCACCTCTGAAACAATTAACAATGTTAATATTTTTAAAAAGGGGGAAAAAGGTAATGGGAAATTTGGGAAGGACCAAAAGACTCACCTGTCAGTTATCAGGGAGTCAGTGGCACTATGTTGATCTCAAATACCGAATCAGTAATATCTCGGAGTTTAATTTTACTTAAATCGTGCCTTTTCTCATTTAGAGAATATAAAGTATATGATGCTTTCTGCCAGATCACCCTCTAAAAATGTGATTTATGAAATACAAGTAAGGAAAGAAAGATTATTCTCAGAACCCTTCAATGTCATTGGAAATATCCATTTGAGGGTTTTAGTGGTTTCTGTGTGATCTAATTAAAATGTAGTGTGACTTGTGCATGCAGGACCACTGAAGGGGAGAGACCCAGTCTTGTGTCTAAGCAAATAGTCTACATTTTATTTTTAATTGTGTATCCAGAGCACGTTTGAAAACAGGAACATCCATCTTGGGTCAGGGAGCGTTACAGATGGTCTTCAGTCTGCAGTGATTTCACAGTGCCTCGAATTTTTGCCGAGTGCAGTGGTGATTCTGAATTTAATTAATGTAGTTGTTAAAAGCAGATGTTCTGCATGGGATAATTTTAGGACCTTTTGAAATGTTCCTTTTTCACTCCTTAGTATAGTTAAGGGCTCCATTTCAAAAGACACAGAACTTGTGTCTTTTGAAAAAAAACATTCTTGATAAAGACTTATTCCCCGTATCAAAACTTAAAGTACTTTTTAAGGATTTTTAGCTGGTTGTTTATTGCTTAGTATTACCTATACACAATCATTTTGAATACTGAGTGTTGTAAAGATCTAAATGAAGGTGGTGTTTTTTATTATTCCTAGCACAGCTGTTTTAAAGATTTGTGTTTAAAGTAATCTCCATCCAATAGCTCATAGTATTATCAGTCTCTGTTAATACTCAGTAGTACCACAACCTGATTATCTTAAAACCTCCAAGCATCTCAGTCACTTTATCTAAATAACTAAGTGAACCATTAAAATCAGTCATACAGTAGTACATAATAAAATTTCAAGATCCAGAGACATAAAGGAAAACAGAGATTTGGTTAGTGAGTTTCTAATATCTTCACGTTTCTAAAAATATTTACCATAATCATGTTATAACTATAGCGAAAGTGGTTTGCTTAGTGTAACAAGGTGGTGGTGATATATTCTGTACTTTGCTCCTGATTTTAATTTTGTTCTTGATTATAGTTATAAGAATGTAGACTGTATTGCAGGAAAGAGGTTAATTTCTGAATAATTACAGTATCATGTTAAATGCTTCCAGAAGAATCTGTGGATCCCTTAGAGGTAGAAATTACATTCCTTAGAGCTTTGTTACGCATGTTTGGCCACTGACCAGCAGCATCACTGCATTTGAAGTGCACAATTTCAGGCCTTACCCCAGACCGACTGGCCAGAATCTGCACTTTAATAACATGCCCAGGTCACTGTTGTACACATTAAAATACGTGAGGCACTGCTTTCAAGTATATACCTTGTATTTGGGACAGGTTCTTTTTCTGTAATTATATGCATAAAAAAGCAGATTGTATTTCTCTGAGATGTCCAGAATTCTCAACGCAGACACAGTGTACCTCTAAATAATCAGATAATCCTCTTGGCTCTCATGAAAAATAAATACCCTTAGAAGAGGACTTTAACAGTATCTGTAATGGGGCTTTTGTAGCAGACCTAGTTAGATTATGATACGTGTTGCCTATCTTTACAGGTGCCCTTGCCCAACACCCTCCCCCTCCCTAAGAGGGAGACTATACAACCAAGCGCCAGCCTAACCTCAGCTCCTCCCACCACTTTCAGCCTCACCTTCAAGGTATGTACGACATCCTTCTCTAAAGGTCCTTGATGATGCATGCTAGGGGACGCAAGTTAGAAATACTCTTGGTATTTTTGTGGTAAGCAGCAATACTAAGCTGAGGAAATTATATCTTAAAATTTTATTAACTTCTAATACCACTTTAAAGGAAGGCCTGTTATGCCTGTGAATTTTGTCTTAAAAATACAGGAAAGCACTTTTATATTCTGCGTTTGTACTGAGTTCCTCTTAGAGACCTTAATTTTTGGATATATTAGTTGCGTATAAAACCAGCTGGCTTGGTGTGTTGCATGTTTATTGTTGGTGTTTATCCTAAGTTCCCATAGTGGTAAGACTGCTCATTTCCTGTCTTTCCTATAAACTCTGTGAACTGAATGAATGCATTGTAATACTTAGAATATTTTATGAAGAGGTAATTAATACAAGTTGATTTGATTTTTGTTGGATACTTTTTGAATAAGAGGGCAAAAGAGATTATAGACAACATGTTTTTTTATATCAAGAAATGCAGGCTTATTTTTTATCTCCTATTGTGTTTATAATATTGAGCTATGTTACTAATGCTTTTTTACAGTTATTTGAGAGAATTTTAAATCAGTTGTTCACCTCCAGATCAGTCAGTGGCTAAAAAAAGGGGACATGAAATTCAAGTGAAGATGCTTTAATGTGCATACATTTATTCCATTGGTGGTGTTTGTTCAGTTTTATAATCTGGCAAGTAATTTAACTTCTGTAGCAGGATTTCCTAATGCTGGTGCATTGGTTGACAGTGAATCACTGATGACCTTGACAAGAGGGGGAAACATGTTGGCCAGTGTTCATTTCTAGAAGTTTGAGAGGAAATTTTATGAGACAACCACTTCTGCTTTGTGTCAGCCCCCATCATTGCCCAGTCTGGCTCTTCACTGCTGGTTCCTGCTTAGCCTTTATGGTCTCCCGCTAGAATGCGTCTTGTAGTCTGTTTCCTGCCGTGTCTTCCGTGTGGTTTTGACCACGTGCTAATCAAGGCTGGTCCAGTTTCACATGAGCAAATACAAGATCATAAATTCTTCTTTAGTAGATGTTAATTCTTCAGAGAACTCATTTGGCCTTGCCTTTCACTTAATGTTTTTAAGAAGAAATACACATGTAGAATTAAAGTGAATTTAAATCAGATTTCATAACTTAAAACTTTCTCTGGTTTCTTTACTTCTTCTGATGTCTATTTGGTTAATGTATAAAGTATAGAAAGGTTTTATTATATGGATTTTACTGACAGTATATTTGTCAAGGGGAAAACTAATATAATTAAATAATTGTACTTGTTTTCTTGAATTTCTAAAAATAGAATCTAAATTTCCTTGTTGCTGAAGAAATGAAGCCGTATGTGTGTGGCCTGTATATTATAGGGTTTGATTAGCTGTAATTTATGCATTCCCAGCATGACAAAACTAGTATAAAAGGCATTGTGTGCTCTATAAAACTGCTCTAAACCATTAAATCTCAGTACAGATTGCATTTTGTCTAACTTTAGCCTTAATTTTTTTTATTGGTTGATTTTTTTTTAACTTATCAAGACTTGTTTTAAAATAAAACACATTTGAAACTAGCAAGGTGATTGTGAGGAGAAGACTCATGCAAACCTGAAAGTGTCCCATATTTTGGTATTATAGTGATGATATTAGTCTTCTAGGGAAAACTTAAATTATATGTATCATGTATTTTAACAAGAAAGCAGGGAAGATATGTAACAGTTTTTCATTCTTACAATTAAAATTTAATAAGGTTAAAAATTTTAAAGTTGGTACTTCAAGGACCAACAGCTTCCTAAATACAGCATTAATAACTGTTACTTGATTTTTCAGTAGCTGAATTTTATAGATTACCTTGTGCTTTGTTTGTTTTTTCCACAGCCCAGTATTTTGGCTAGTAGTAAAAACTTCACAATCTATGTTTCAATTTCCTTCCTACTGAGGACCTACGTCTGTGCCCTCCAGTTTAGGATCCACTAGCCACATGTCGTTAGTAAACACTTTAATGTGGCTAATCCAAGTTGTAGTATGTGCTGTAAGTGTAAAATAAAATCGACACTGGGTCTGAAATGTTAATATTTGAAAGTTAAAATGTCAATTTTTGCGTTGATTTTAGGTTTGTAGATTCACTGGGTTGAATAAAATACGTTATCAAAATTAGTATTACACTTGATCTTAGCCAAAAGGCTGAGAAGCGATATCAAAATTAGTATTACCTCTTTATTTTTTGATGCGGCTATTAGAAAAATTATACATGATTTGCATTTATGTGTCTGTTGAATAGCACTGCTCTAGATAGATTAAAATAAGATCTGTCTCTACATTTTTTTCCTTAAAGATATTATTTGACAAAGACCCAGCGAGAAAGGGAACACAAACAGGGGGAGTGGGAAAGGGAGAGGCTGGCTTCCTGCTGAGCAGGGAGCCCAAGGCAGGGCTCAATCCAGGGACCCCGGGATCATGACCTGAGTTGAAGGCAGATGCTTAACGACTGAGCCACCCAGGCGCCCCTTTTTCTATGTTTAAAAAATAAAGTTATTAATTTTAGAAACGGGGGGCACACAGGCAGGGTGAGAAGCAGAGGGAGAGGGAGAATTTCCCACACAGAGCCCAACTCGGGGTTCAGCCCACAACCCTGAGATCATGACTTGCGCTAAAACCTAGAGCTGGATGCTTAACCGACTGGGCTACCCAGGTACCCCAGTCTGTCTACATTTTAAGAAACGAGCTAAAACCTGTAGTGCACAATTCCAGTCTGACATGCTTGATGAGGTCTGGGTGTAAAACAAGGCATACTTTCACTGCATCCAAACCTAAAACCTATCCGGTTGGTTACTTTGCCCTTTACGACACTGAACATAAAACAGCTAAACAAAAGGTATCTGTCCTCTGCCATTGAGATCGCAGCCTCACAGAGAGAGAATCGAAGGAATGGGAGCTCACGGAGGGCCTTCAGCGCCTTTCTGACCGGAGGCAGAGCCTTAGGGTCAGTCCTAAAGGGGCATGGCATTTCCGTCCTTATGGCCCAGTGGCCTGGGGACTCATATTTTCATGGGACAGGAGCTGTGACTTTTTCTATTTTGTTGACTTCTTTGCCAGAGCTGTCAACAAGCTCTCCTTCAAGACATAATGACAGCCCCCTGCCTCCCAGTGAGAGGAAGGGAACAAAGATAAAGGGACAAGTGAAAGGTTTGAAAGCCTTGGACCTTGATCTTTTATTTTTGCAATTTTTTGAAAGATTATACTTGGAATTTTAAAATAAACACACGTATGTATGAGTATACATGTATATTCTGTGTTAGCATCGTGGGTTTTTTGTTTTTTGCTTTAAAGAAATGTACATTCTGTTGTAGATGGAGTCTGCACGCAAGGCGTGGGAGAATTCTCCAAATGTGAGGGAGAAGGGCTCTCCAGTAACTTCCACAGCGCCTCCAATTGCCAGTGGGGTCAGCAGCAGCGCCGGTGGACCAAGCGCTGCTAATTACAGCTCGTTCTCCAGCGCGTCCGTGCCTCAGATTCCTGTCGCTTCCGTCACTCCCACAACATCACTGTCAGGTAGAAGGTGTTCGTACCTTTCCTTTAAATGTCTTATCATTTTTTCCTGTTTACTCCCCCCCGGGTGTATTACTTACGGAATATATAAGACATCACAGATGTGATTTTCAGCTGTTTGTAAACTCCTCTTGCCACTGCACCCCCCTTAGCCCTCTTCCGGTTTCAGTTAGCTCCACAGGAGTTATTGATGACTTGCCAGAACACTTCGCTTGCTGCCCCATGCCTTCTGCCCCGCCCCATGCCCTTCGTGTCTTGTCCCCTGCCCATTATAGGTATTTTAAGTAATTGGTGAAGAGATGTTTATCTTGTTCCTCTAAATTTTTCTATAAAATTCATCTTTTGATTTTTATTTTTTAACTTACATAGCTAGTTAGTCCAACTAGAAGTAATGCAAAATCATGCAGGTTGTAAATTTTTATCATCTGTATTTAATTTGAAGGAGCTGTTGACCTAAATCTGTTGGAATGACATACGTTTTCCGGTGAAGAGTTGGGGGTAGAGAATTTCCGGTTTGTTGTTTGGATAGGTGGTACATACTGCATTTTTTGGCCAGGGAGAAGGGTGTTTTGTTTGTTTTTAAGGAGAGTTCAGCAATGCCCCAAGTTAGTGCTTACCTTCCTTAAATTTTTTCGCTAGCACATTATCCTTTCATTAAACTATATTTCTTTTGGGGGCTTTATAGTTCTTGAATAATTTCTAAAATGCTTGACTCTAGGAAAGTACACCCTTTGACCATATGTATAACCATGTTGCTTCTGTCAGAACCAGAAATTTCTTTGTAGAAATTCTTTTCCAGTATTACCTAATGTTTCCAAAGCAGCAGAAGCTGCTTTTTTTAAAAAATTAACATATAATGTATTATTAGCCCCAGGGGTACAGGTCTGTGAATCACCAGGTTTACACACTTCACAGCACTCACCATAGCACATACCCTCCCCAATGTCCATAACCCCACGCTCTCCCTACCCCCTCCCCCCGGCAACCCTCAGTTTGTTTGGTGAGGTTAAGAGTCTCTTATGGTTTGTCTCCCTCCCGATTCCATCTTGTTTCATCAGAAGCTGCTTTCCAAAAGATACAAGATACATCCAGCACAGAATTTACTTTCTTTGACTGGTTCTCATTTAGTGATTGCACTGCTGTTTTTCACTATTCTGGCATTCTGTGCCAAAAGAATTGGCCTTTGGGAGGTACTATGGTTATTTTGATGTCATGTGAAATCAGAAATATGTATTAAGACAGATTCAAATCAAGGAGCATGCATTCCTTACCATCCATTTATAAGGCATCTTCATTGTGTTTGCTGGCTGGGACCCTGGTCACTTGGGTGGGTGGGGTTGGGGCTACAAAGCAATCAGGAATATAGTGTAGTGGAGAGATTAGGAAATAAAGGGATAGGGAGGGTTCCCTTCTGGTCACAGTTGACCCTTCAACAATGCAGAGGTTAGGGGCACTGACACTTGGCGACCAACACGTGCAGTCAGAAACCTATCACTTCCCCTAAATTAACTACTAAGAGCCTACTCTTGACCAGAAGCCTTACTAATAACATCTGTAGCTGATTAACACTTATTTTTTATGTTGCATGTATTATATGCTGTATTCTTTCAGTAAGGTTAGAGAAAGAATGTTATTAAAATCATAAGAGCAGGTACATTTACAGGACTGCACTGTATTTAATTGAAAAAAAGTTTGTGTTTAAGTGGACCCACTCACAGTTTAATGATCCTGTGTTGTTCAAGGTCAAGTGTACTTTTTTCCAGGTCTGGTTCCCCCACACTCTGATCAGTTAGGACAAATTTTTATATTTCTTGCCCAGTCATCCTACTGGTAGAGACTCAAGTGGAAGAACACAGGTGCCTTGATGTTGGTCCTCTCTTAGATCAGACATCATTTGAAGTCTGAAAAAATGATTGCATCTCATTTTCTTTTTTTTTTTTAATATTTTATTTATTTATTTGACAGAGAGAGATCACAAGCAGACAGAGAGGCAGAGCAGAGAGAGAGGGGAAGCAGGCCCCCTGCTGAGCAGAGAGCCCCATGTGGGACTCGATCCCAGGATCCCGGGAACATGACCTGAGCTAAAGGCAGAGGCTTAACCCACTGAGCCCCCCAGGCGCCCCTGCATCTCATTTTCTTAAGTCAGATGCCAGTGTTCGCTTCCACTCCTTGTTTCAGTCCTCATCACCCACTGATCAGCAGAACTAACTGCCCTTCAGGATCTACGTTTTATCATTCGACTTACTCACTAATAGTTTGTTTTCTTCTTAAGGTATTATTATATACCTGTTTTTTGCTGGTATGTATACAAGGAGAGTGAGGACTACGTATAACCTTAAGTTCATACGGCTGTGGAGCAATTACGATCGCTAAAGGCCTGTTTTACCTTTATGAGTATTAAGGTGCAGCACTTTGTTCTTCCATGTCCTTACGTCTATGCCTGACCTTAGAAGATGTTTAAGTATTCATTCAAAACTGAATGAAGCTCTTAAGATCACCTGTAAGGTATTTTGCTGGAAAGAAGAAAAGAAGTCTGACCTTTCGTTTACATGACTTTTTAGGAGCAGTTGTGATCTCTCCAGGTGCATTTATATTTTTGTTTTTTTTATTTACCAATCTCTGCACCTAATGTGGGGCTCAAACTTGTGACCCTGAGATGACGAATTGGTGCTGTTCCAACTGAGCCAGATAGGCACCCCTACGTTCTTGATTATTCTGAGGTGCAGCATTTTGTCCTTCCGTGTTACTACATCTGGGCTAGCCATTCGTGAGTGAAGCTCTTGACCATCCTTTCCTTTGTGATGATTAAAGAACCGTTAGCTGGAGGCCGCACTGACCACCCTGGAGGCTCTTGGCTGTCTTATTTTGTGAGTTTTATCTCTTAATTTCCTTCTCTTCGCATTTTTTTATTGTGCCGTATTTCTCCAGATTTCATAGTCTTGTTTACATTTGGTGATTGCTACTTAAGTGCATGGTAAGTACCTGCAGGGCGTAAACGTGAACATTCCAGTGTCTAGCTGGCGCTTGAGTTGTTTCCATAGTGGACAACAGTGGCTCTTTAAAATATGCTACCTTTTCCCTCCCACATATAGGAGCTGGTACATATACTACCTCTTCTTTGAGTACAAAATCTACAACCACATCAGATCCTCCTAATATTTGTAAAGTGAAACCCCAGCAGTTACAGACAAGCAGCCTGCCTTCTGCAAGTCATTTTTCACAGTTAAGCTGTATGCCTTCCCTTATTGCCCAGCAACAACAGAGCCCGCAGGTCTATGTGTCTCAGTCTGCAGCAGGTAAGATTTCTAGGATTGGGTATAAGGAATTCAGAAAAATGAATTTCTTACATGCTTATATTTTTCTCTCAAGTTTAAATATTTTTTAATCTGCTTTGCAGATTTGTTTCATCATAGAATTTAATGTTCTCTCTCTGATAAATATTCTGGGGGGCTCTTGGCAGTTGTTTTTTACACGTATGTTACATACAAGACAAATTAGTGTCTAGTAATTTGCAAAATAACTTAAACATTTCATGTTATTCCAGTCAAGTTACAGAACTTTATTACCTGAAACTTGACAAGTAATAATAAAATTGATAGGGAAGAATAAGCCTAAGATTAGCAAAGAAGAAAAAAATTTTATGTTGGGATACTGGGGTAACTTAACCCTAGTAAATACCACAACATTAATCTTAGTTAAATAGTAAATATTTGAAAAATATTCAAATTCACTACTGATTTAAATTCAGAATAAACAGGCTATTTCTTTCTGTATGGGAAATAATAGATTGATAATACCCAGTTTTTATGAGGGTCCACAGGTATTATTAATAGTTTCTTCAAGTGCATGGCTGGTTAGTATATAAATTGACATATTCTTCTAGAAAAGTATCACAATATTTTATATGTACATACTTAACCGTAGTAACAACTTTCATAGGAATCTTACCATATAGATAAACTTAGTATTAATCAGAGACATAAGTATGAGAGTGCTCATTCATCGTAGTATTGTTTATAATGGTGACAAATTAAAAACCAGTATGAGAAGTTCTCCAAAACATACATAAAAAGAGCAGATCAAAATAGTTTATATAATACATAGAAATCTGTTAAGCATCTAAACCAGATTCAGTTATTAAATGCCAATTCTTTTGAAATATTTTGTTAAATTCTAGTAGGTAGATATAAAATTAGAATAGATTTGCTGATAAACTGGTGGGTTCATTTTCACTGAGTAGATCATGTCCGATTTCACTAGTTAATAACCATTGGCAGTGTATGAGGGTGTTTTTTTTATACCCTCAAAGTATAATGGACCCTTGGACAATGCAAGGGTTATAGGGTGTCAAGGCCCTACATAGTCAGAAATCCACATACAACTTTTCACTCCCCCAGATTTAATTACAAGTATCCTACCTCTGACCAGAAGCCTTACTGGTAACGTAGAGTTCATCAACACATACTTTGTATATTGTATATATTATACCCTGCATTCTTACAGTTAAGTACGCTAGAGAAAAGAAAATGTTGCTAAGAAAATCATAAGAAGAAAATACGTTTACAATACCTCACTGAATTATATGAAAAAAATACAGTGTTCAAACCCCTGTTGTTCAAGGGTCAACTGTATTAGAATTTTATTGTTTTAATTTGCATATACCTATCTGCTGGAAGTTTTTGGTCTATTCATATTTCTAGTTTTCCTTGGCTATATTAGTTTTCAGTGGTCTCACTTAATTTAAAATATGCTACAAAACTTGGATTTTAGTGACTTTGGAAAATTCTGAAGCTTAGACACCTAAAACTGCTTGTTTTTCCTGGTGGTCTGTATAGCTCAAATCCCTGCTTTCTACATGGACACGAGTCACTTATTCAGTACCCAGCACGCACGACTGGCTCCGCCGTCCTTGGCTCAGCAGCAAGGCTTCCAGCCAGGTCTCTCACAGGTACATAGCACAGACCTCTTTCGTCACCTCTTTGTTTCTTGGCATGCTAACGGTATAATAGGTATCTTGGTCTACAGATAAAGGCTTTTCACGTTGAAGGGTTCTGTCGAACATGGGACAGTCTGTGATTTCCTTGGTACGTATTAGCAGAATTTTCAAACTTTCTAAATTTGCCAGAACGTAATGGCTAACAGTGCAGAATGATGTATTGAAAGGAAAATGTAGATGCTTACATTGGTTTTGTTTTAAAAGGGAGCTGATAGATACATATGTTTTCTATTCTTTTCGTATCTCAAATTTTTATTTTCCCAAATACTGTGATTTGTGTACGTGGTGCTCATGTGTTTCTGTTGCATCGCAGCCAACTTCGGTTCAGCAGATCCCGATCCCCATTTATGCGCCGCTGCAAGGACAGCATCAGGCCCAGCTGAGCTTGGGAGCCGGCCCCGCTGTTTCCCAGGCTCAGGAGTTATTCACGTCCTCACTTCAGCCGTACAGGTACGTGCTTCGCGATTACTGAGCCCGCTGTAACTCCTGCTGAATCTCAGCTGAGATTCAGAATCCTGCTGAAACCCAGAATCTCGGTTGACCCTTTTACTGAATTCCAAACCTAGCTTCCGGTAGTTTCAGTCAAGACTTTTTTTTTTTTTTTTTTTTTAAAGATTTCATTTATTCATTTGACAGAGAGAGATCACAAGTAGGCAGAGAGGCAGGTAGAGAGAGTGAGAGGGAAGCAGGCTCCCTGCCAAGCAGAGAGCCCGATGTGGGACTCGATCCCAAGACCCTGAGATCATGACCTGAGCCGACGGCAGCGGCTTAAACCACTGAGCCACCCAGGTGCCCTCAGTCAAGACTTTTTTGAACAAAGTAAGATCTCAGATATTCTTGAAAACGAGGAGAACAACAATCCCAGAACAATTAGGAATCAGAGGAAATAGCTACTAAGGGTCCTGGAAGGCTGCCTGCCCCCTTGCCAGAGCAGCTGTGCGTCTGCGCCTGCCCTGGGGTGTGCGTGGGGCTTGGCAGTAGTGGGAGCCGGGGTGGAGGGTGTCAGGCAGGGAACAGAGGCAGTGGGGATAATGATGACAAGTAGAGAAGAAACTGTTCTTTTGAAAGATTCACTGTAAGTGTTAGCTTTGTGATTAAGGAAATCTTTTAGTTGGTATTAGCTACTTCAACATGGTTGGAAAGTTTGGGGCTACTTTCCAGCTGTGCAGAAAGAGCAGCTCCGTGATGAATTAGTGTCTTGCATAGCCGTGGGAGATGGAGTAGCAGTGCACTGACGTTTTGTGTTTGTAGTCCCCTTTAACCATTGCCTTGGAAGATGTATTTCTGAAGACCAGACCTGTTCCATAGAAAAATAACGTCAGCTGTATGTGTGGTTGTGACTAAAGACAAGTGTATCGGAAGGCACAGGTTTAAACTTGGAAAGCGACTGTTTGTATCCCTGCCGTGTCATTCTGCTGTTCTTGCTCTCAACCTCATCAGGAGGCGGTTTACTAATACAGAATCCACTTGTGCCAAGACAGTAGCTTGGGGGTTTGTCTTTTTTTTTTTTTTTTTTTTTTTAAAGATTATTTTAGAGAGCCCACAGCGGGAGGGGAGAGGAGAAAGAGTCCTAAGCAGACGGCACACTGAGTGCCTGATGCGGGGCTCTGTTGTGGAATCCCACGATCACAACCTGAGCTGAATCCCAGAGCTGGACGTCGAATCAGCTGCGCCACTCAAGCACCCCACGAGTGTGTGGTTTATAAGCATATGCTTAGGTTTTCCCGATGTACATTTGACATGTAGGCTGAAAGACTGCTCGTGAGCTGAGGCTAGCATTCCTGCTAAATGGCCTTTGTTTCTGCCACAAATGTCCGTTTTAACAAAACATAATGATACTACTTCTTGATAATACAGTCTTTAATCCCGTGCCTTGATACAGTTACCTACTCCGTATCTTAGCATTTGTAAAACTATAGCTTGAAGGCCCCCATTCTAGAGGTAAGAGGGTAGTTAGAGTCCAGCGTTGTAGTTTCTTTAAAAACCATTCAAGGGGCGCCTGGGTGGCTCCGTGGGTTAAGCCGCTGCCTTCGGCTCAGGTCATGATCTCAGGGTCCTGGGATCGAGTCCCACATCGGGCTCTCTGCTCAGCAGGGAGCCTGCTTCCCTCTCTGTCTCTCTGCCTGCCTCTCTGTCTGCTTGTGATCTCTGTCTGTCAAATAAATAAAATCTTTAAAAAAATAATAAAAATAAAAACCATTCAAATATGCCACATTGTTATAAACTGTAGTCACCATGCTGTACATTACATCCCCGTGACTTATTGTGTAGCTAGCAGTTCGTACCCTGCGACCATAACACTGTGTTGCATATTTGAAAGTTGCTGAGGGGCACCTAGGGGGCTCAGTTAAGCATCCGACTCTTGATCTCAGCTCTAGTCATGATCTCAGTGTTGTGACATCAAGCCTTGCCTGGATCCCCCTTGGGATTCTCTCTCTCTTTAAAGAAATTTGCTAAGAAAGTAGATCTTCGGAAAAGTTCTCATCACAAGAAAAAAGTATTTTTGTGAATATGTGTGGTGACAGAGGTTAACTAGACTTACTGTGATGATCATTTCAGAATACATACAAATATTGAATAATGTTGTAAACCTGAAATTAGTACATTACATTTCCATTATACCTCACTAAAAACAAACAGAAACTTTGTGGCTAACCCTGATGTTGAATGACTGTGCTTCATTCTGTAAAGGTTTTGAGATTTCCTACAAGAAATATATGGGCCTCTGGGTGGCTCAGTTGGTTAAGAGTCTGATCCTTGTTTTCCACTCAGGTCATGACCTCAGGGTCATGGGCTCGAGCCCTGCGTTAGACTCTGTGCTCAGTAAAGTCTGCTTGAGACCGTTTCCCTCTCCTTTACCCTCTCCCCACTCACTGGAGCTCTTTCACTCTCTCTCAGAATGTTTTTTTTAGTACACACAGACATATAAATAGAATAATGAAATACAAATAATAAAAATCAGCATTAGTGCTATAAATTTGAATAAAAAGGTGATACCAAAGAGAAAAGCAGATTTGGTTCTGAGCCTGCTAGTGAACACATGAAAAGAGAATCATTCTCGTTGTTCAAGAGGAGAAACTCTTGTTAGTTACTCAGAAAGAGCAAGCCTGTCTCTAGAACTTTGCTGTGTATGGGGCTCTAAATCATGAAACACGTACTTCAGACATAGTCTGCATTCTCTTTCTTAATTGTGCTTGTTAGAGTGCTTGGTCATTTGGGATACTCATTCCCAGCATTTCCAGATTCCAAAATAGAACTGACTACTAACACTAGTCCTTTGTCGTTAATACCTGTGTAGATCTCAGCCAGCCTTCATGCAAAGCAGTCTGTCCCAGCCGTCTGTGGTTCTTTCTGGTACTGCCATCCACAACTTTCCAGCTGTCCAGCACCAGGAACTTGCAAAGGCACAATCAGGTCTTGCCTTTCAACAGACTTCAAATACGCAGCCTATTCCTATATTGTATGAACATCAGCTGGGTCAGGCCTCGGGACTAGGAGGTTCCCAGCTAATTGATACACATCTTCTCCAGGTAAGACAGGAGCACGGGGCTAGAATCACGTACTATCGTCATCTTCCTGCATAGCAGATTATTTAGGGAAACAATTTTTAAAGAAAAAGTGTTAAAAGACATGAAAAACCAACGGTCCTTTTATCTAATACTAAAATTCTTAGAGATTGTACATCCTTGATGTCTGAATTGGAAGTATTTCATTCTTACTGTTGTTTTCTTACACAATTTTTTCTAGGCTAGAGCAAATCTTACCCAGGCTTCAAATCTTTATTCTGGACAAGTACAACAGCCTGGTCAGACAAATTTTTATAACACTGCCCAGTCACCAAGTGCTCTCCAGCAGGTAAACTATGGCATGGTAAATCTCCTTAATTTTCTTCATTATTATTATTATTATTATTATTATTATTACTTTTACTGCATTTGTTTTTGCTGGGCAGTTTTAATAGAACCAAGATGGGGAGATGGCTCAGTGGTTTTCAGACTTTTCTCTGAGGTGTCCTAGGAGTCCCGTGGAGTCCGCTGGCAGTGGACGAGCTCAGTCCCACACCACCTCTCTCCTCCGCCCCACTTGAGTCACTTCTGCCTTTTCGCTCTTTGTGTTAAATTGGTTTCCATGTAATCATTTATTTCAACAAAGGAGTCCATGAATACAAAAGTTCGAAAACCATTGTCCGGGATATACAGTTACATGTAAGCGTGAGAAGTGCTTTACCCATCTGTGCTAGAGAGGGACGGGCCTCTGAGGACCAGCACGCGCTGGTCAGTCCAGTTCTTAGAACGGCGTGGCAGCCTGTGACAGGGTGTAAATGACAGACATGCGCAAACTGCCGGCAGTGTCCTGCAGCTGCTCTTCGAAAGTTGGTGGAGGACTGAAGAAGAGAGGCAAACCATTCGTCATTTCTGTATTCTGGTGGCTGTTTTAGGGGTGAAACTTCCATAAATGTATCTATTGCCTTGACATTCAAATTAAATACTGCTTATATGAAAACCGAAAGGTTATTTTTCTTCTTGTCAGAGCTTATTTTAGTCAGACCTGAAAACAGTAGAGATGTCTGTTTGGGAAAGTGCAACAACACTGCTTTCTTAAATTGTATCCCACGACTTCACTGTATTATGTGTTTATTAGACACATACCGTAGACTCGTTCAGAGATCTTCATAGTGGTTTGGCTCTAGCGTCTGCACTGCTAGTCTTCTGTTGTTGCACCCTTCATGGAAGACTGGAGGTAATTACTGAGCAAGAGACAGTATGTGAAATAGATTAATAGATTGAAGGAGTCTGTTTAAACTGTTACTCCTAAGGTTTATAAGAGTTGTATAGAGAGTTACAGGGCTGTGCAGGTCACAGATACAAGTAAATGGCCACAGTTTCTTTTTGCTTATTTTCTAGGTTACCGTACCTTTACCAGCATCCCAGCTTTCGTTACCTAATTTTGGATCTACAGGGCAGCCTTTAATTGCTCTGCCTCAGACTCTGCAGCCCGCATTGCAGCATACCACCCCCCAAGCCCAGGCCCAGAGCCTGAGTCGTCCCGCCCAGGTGAGCCAGCCTTTCAGAGGGTTGATCCCAGCTGCAACACAGCACAGCATGATCGCCACCACAGGAAAAGTAAGTGAAAGAGGGATTTGCAGTGCTTTGAGAATTTAAAGGCTGTGTGTTTAGATATATACATCTTGTACCTGTAAAGATAAAATGCATCAGTTTTTACCACCTTCTAGGAGATCGCACACTCTGAGGTGCCTTTTTTTTTTTTTTTTTTTTAATTTTTAAAGTAATCTCCACACCCAGTGTGGCGCTTGCGCTCACAAGCCTGAGATAAGAGTTGCGCGCCCCACCCTCTGAGCCAGCCAGGCACCCCAAGCCCAAGTGTACCTTTTTTTTTTTTTTAAACTTTTAAAATCTACTTGTGATGTGTTTGACTTCCTCTGTTTCTAACTTAGTAACAAAGAATTCACAAATTTTATGGATGAATTGGGTTTACACAGTCTTTTAAGACTTTTCACCCACAAATTTGGCCTTGATAATTTATTTAAACTTAATTATAGGATTTTTGTACTAAGATTCTTTACCTCTTTAGCTTATGCAATTCCAGAAACGCTAAGTCTGTTCTTTGTTTTTTTTTCAGATGTCTGAAATGGAACTGAAAGCCTTTGGAAGTGGCATTGACATAAAACCAGGCACACCTCCGATCAGCGGTAGAAGCACCACGCCAACGTCTAGTCCCTTCCGGTAAAATGGGCGTTTGAATTTCCAAATGAGTAAACACAGTTCGTTGGTTAGATTCTTACTGTGGCACCAGGCCTGTGGTAAGCCCAAGACATTCTGATAGTGCTATCTAAAATGTTAAGCTATTAAACTAAGAATGTATATGTTATACTATATTTTTAAGAAATTTTTTTTAAAATACAGGGCAAATCTAGCTAGAATTCTTTCTCACCTCTGCCCCTCCAGTGTCTCTCCACTACCGTAATGTTCGGTAACTCCCCTTGGTAGATTTTCCTCCGCTACCACAAGTGAAGCGTCCGCCAAGAGCAGTGTCTCTAAAGATCTAACAGCATGTTATTTTTTGGCACTACTGTACTGACCCGTGACGGCTTTCTCCCAAGGGCTACTTCCACAAGTCCGAACAGCCAGTCCAGCAAAATGAACAGCATTGTCTATCAGAAGCAGTTCCCGTCAGCCCCTGCCACTGTGAGAATGACACAACCATTTCCTACACAGTTTGCACCCCAGGTGGGCAGATGCGAGTGAGAAATGAGTATTATGTACTTGGAAATGATTGCTAATCTGGCTAAGTATCTGATTTCATAATCTTGCCATATTATAAGTAGTTTAGAAACATAGTTTTTAATGAGAAGCAGTTTCTTACTTAACAGTACATTTATGACCTTCGTAGATATTCTCCGCAATTTTTCGTGAGCTACAGGTAGTAACTGTATAGTGCTAAAGCAGACAAGAGAAGTAGTCAGAAAGATTCCCCACACAGCTCTGGTCATTTCAGTCCTGTTTCTTTTATCTTTTTTGAAGAAGTGGACTTTCAGAGAAGGGTCCCAGTGCTTAAAAGTTTTCTAGGTTTAAAGTTTTTGTTACGTGGTCGTCGTCGTCGTCGTCGTCGTTGGGTTTTTTTGTTTTGTTTTGTTTTTAAGAGAACTATGTGTAGTTGAGTTGAAGTTTCTAAAAGGTGTTCTAATATATGTGTAAAAACATTGGCTTCTCTTCCCTTCGCTGAACGAATGGAAAGACTAAAATTTATCATAACTCTCAAAATGAGTATTGATGCCTGAGAAGACACTTAGTTTGTTGAATTGGTGTTATTTTTATTTATCTTCAGATTATGTTTGGTATAAGTGTGTGCCTTTTCTGCAATTACATCTCTTTAAAAAGATTACCCTGTTTAATAGCTTTTCTGTCTCCGCTTCAGAGCTCGTAGCTGAAATGCTAGAACCAACTACAGAGCCATAGCATGCTTTGCTAATTTTTCTGTTAGATTCTCCAAGCATGGCCTGTTTGTTCTTGGTCCCTGTAGTAGAATGGCACAAATGCCTACATACTTCCTTTTACTTGGCAGAATGGGCACAGATTTACTCTGAGATAAGCCAACCTGGTCTAGTTGGCAAAAATTTTTTTTTAACAGTTCATGTTGTATGTTTTGTTTTTTTCACTCAGATTCTCTCTCAGCCTAACCTGGTCCCTCCATTGGTAAGAGCCCCACATACTAACACCTTCCCAGCGCCTGTTCAGAGGCCACCAATGGCACTGGCCAGTCAGATGCCTCCTCCGCTGACCACAGGCCTCATGAGCCATGCTCGTTTGCCACATGTAGCCAGGGGTCCTTGTGGATCACTATCTGGAGTCAGAGGTAATCAGGCCCAGGCTGCGCTGAAGGCTGAACAAGACATGAAGGTTAGTACAGTGTTAACAGCCAGCAGAGCAAGCATCTGTCTCCGAACCATGTCTTAAGATGCCTCTGGACCCATGACCCCAAACCCAGGCATTCATTGTCTTAGCTGATTTCACCAAGCTAACTACTTTATTCATTCCTTTTTTTTTTCTTTTTTTTTCTCCCTATTCCCCTTTTTTAATTTATTTTTTATTTTTTTCTTTTTTTTTGCAACCATAGTTAGCAAACAAGTTAACATTTTAAACTCTGGCAAAATTAATTGCTTATAAAATGAATATTTGAGGGAGATCTGAGTTTAGCTGCTACATTTTTGGAAGAACAAAAAATAATGTGGATTATTATAGACTTCCCATTTTCTTTTGTTTTTTTTTTCCTTTGTTGTTTTTTTTTTTATTCCCACCCCACCCCACCCCCAAACTTAAGATATAAATCATGGTTGTGTGAAAATTCAGAGTGGTTAAGACATTTTACCTATCTTGATTTTTCTTCCTTCGTGAGTCATGCAAGTACAGTTTTCTTCTCAAACTGTTTCCATACCTTTTTTTTTTTTTTTTTTTTTTTGCCTGCCACCTGAGTTGGCTGTACTCCACAACAGATTGTGCAGGTGTAGATGAAGAACTGAATAAAGCACTTTGGGATCCTTCATAATAAAAGGCACTGATAAATGTGAGGTTTGCTGATGCAGAAGCGTGCCTTGAGGAGTCTGTGTGGGGACAGTTTTCGTAGCATAACCCTTACCGTCGGCCTGTGCGGCCAGCCGAGTCCGTCGGCTCTGTATTTACTTGGACTTAACTTCAGAGGTCTTAGTCATTTGGCCTGTTTTGTCACTGTGTATATGTGTATACACATACATGTATCGGGTCAGACTAGAACGAAGAAAGCTTGCTGCCTTCAAACAGGGCAGTACCCATAGTGATGCTTTACTCTGAATCAGAAACATGTTTATGCTCTCATCCTTTTAGAAAATTCGGTTGACCAGCTGGTTTCTTTCTACATTGATATCCCTCATTTCTCATCCTGAGTAATCAAACTTAGACTGCTCTGCAGTGAGACTCTTGTTAAATGTGATCTACTTTTATTAAGGCTGTGGGCCTAGGATTTCCCTCTGTTAAAAAATGTGTAGGAATCTTTGGAAACTATTTGGCCATGGTTTCCTGTTGTTCTGTCTCCTTGGAACTTGATTTTCATACCTTCCTGTGCTGGAAATGACATTAGAGCTGATAATGGGGTCGGGGAGGGTCAGACATTCTTGAAATTGCTTTAGATCTTTATATAGTATAGGTTTCCTGTAGAACACGAAGGGCTACTTGTTATATGCGAGAGGTACAGAAACTTAAGTTTTAATTGTGTACGTTACAGTGGTATAATTTACAGATGACGTAAGTATATTCTTTGGGGGCACATAGTCGGTAAAAGTAGGAAATTATTTTACCAGCTCAGAATGTGGTAGGAGCTATCAGAACTTAGTGCTCAAGTGAAGTCGTAGTTACTAATTTCTGATGCTCTTCCCCTGCAGAAGAGAGCTGTGGGAAGAGGACTCAGCCACAAGACATTTGGTCCTAGGTGTTGGTAATGCCACAATATAAGTGCTTCCTTTTCGTTTTATTGTAGACCACATATTGATAACTAGAAGTTTTACGTGTTACGTATATCTGTCTTCAAATTTGCGAGCAGCCTTCCTAAATAGAATTTGATATCAATAAGTTTTGTTCCAGAAAAGTTACAGACCAACAGCAATTTCTGTCTTGTTATTTTATAAGAGGGCAAACTTGGAAAATGTGGTGGGAGGTGGTTCTGTTTTCAAATATTTAAAAAAAAAAAAAAAATCACATGGAATATTTGCCGAGATAGGAAGAAACCTGTCCTTTAAGAGCTGAAAGATCATTGAGGTACTTCTGGTTTGGGCCAGACGTGGGGAGAACGGGTCTGTGGTCGGTAAAGAGTGAGCGGAGATGGACGGACAGGCTCCGCTCATGCTGCGGCGTTCTCAGTCGCTGTTTCTCATTTTTTAAGGCAAAGCAGAGAGCAGAGGTTCTGCAGTCCACGCAGCGGTTCTTCTCTGAACAGCAGCAGAGCAAACAGATAGGAGGCAAAGCCCCGAAAGTGGACAGTGATTCAAGTAAACCTCCTGAAACACTGACCGACCCTCCTGGTGTCTGTCAGGAAAAAGTAGAAGAAAAGCCGCCCCCCGCACCCACCATAGCCACCAAACCTGTTAGAACTGGACCCATCAAACCTCAGGCGATCAAAACGGAAGAAACAAAATCGTAAAGGCTGTGGTTTACTGCAGGGGGCTGGGGGAGGGGAAAGGGGAACGAGGGAGAGCGAAGTCGGGTAATGCCAGCGGCCAGAGGGGTAGACTGGCCTGCGCCGTTATCCTGTCCAGAGCTGGGCGGTGCTCGGGGGCGCAGGAGCAGTTGACCCTGACGCTGACACAGCCACCGCGCAGGGAAGTGAGGCCTCGCGCGCGTGCCCTGCTGTGGACGCGCACGTGCCCACGGCCGTGCTTCTCGGGTCCGGATCCGTACAGCGGTCCGTGCGCACTTTCCTGGAGGGCATATCGTGTAGAACTGAGAGCCTCACGGTTAGATGAAACACCAGGAGGAGGAGGAACACAACCCCGCAGAGGACTAGCCAGGCCCGAACGAGGGCTACTCCAGCTAACGCACCGGGCTGGTGTCTTTGCTCCCTTATGTGCTTCGGATGTGATGGTAGCGTTTGTGGGCTTGGTGGTCAGGAACCGAAGACAACTGGTGCTGGACAAAGGAGCTTATTTTCTATTACGGCAGCTTGCTATTTTTGTAACATTGCGATTGAGTTGAACACAATCAAAATACAGTCCCTGATCTCCCCTCCTTCCTGGACGAGTGAGCAGGTGATGGAACGCGCTGTCCACACCCTTGGACGTGTCCAGGCGGGCGGGCTGTGGCTGCTGCTTCCGTTGGGAATGGTGCTGTGTTTCGGTTGCGGCCCGGAGCTTTGATGTGCTGCTTGGCGTCTCCTTTCTTCACGGAATTGTCATGTCTTCACACGTGACAGACTGGGTAAAATACCAGTTTGAGTCTGGCTTGCCTCCGCTCGGCCGTCTCCGTATGAATCCAGTGGGGTTTTGTTTGTTCGTTGGTTTTTAACGGTTTTTAACTGATGTTCATCAAGAGCAGTGAACACCTAGAACTGTGCCCTTAACGGAAGGAAATCCTGTCGAAGAAGGTGCATCTCTTCACCAGAGCTGTGTCATGCCATCCTTTGGGCCCTCTGCTGGGAAAGTAGAATCAAGTCTCAAATAATGCCTTTTTAATTGTATCCTCTAGTATGGTAGATGTAGGACAGTACTGTATCGTACCTCTGTGAATGTAAAATACCTTGTACCTGCTTTATGATACGTAATAGTGACTGTGCTTTATCAGAGCTGTTTTTAATGACGTTATTCTAGAATGTTTTCTTTCCAGATGATGATTGAGAAGCTAATTTAAAAAATGGTGCCAGGTACCACAACAGTAACAGAACTTTGCTGTTTTCTGGGGTTTTGGTTTTTTACCTTTTTTTTTTTTCCTTTTTTATTAATGGAGTGTGCTGGATGTCTCTCTAATTTTGTTCAGATGACTGCAGAACCTGGAAAAGCTGTTGCTGCTATTGATGCATAACATACTGCTATTGGTCTTTTTATATAAATAAATAAATAAAATATATATATATACATACATATCCATATATATATAAATAATTTGAATTTTTGGAAACTTCAGCTGCGCTGTCAACTTTGGAGAAAGTGTCCCAGTCGTACGTGTCGGGTTGGCGTTGTACAGAAATTAACAGCCATATTGGTCTAGAAATGTTAAACATAATTTTTTCCATTTGTACAGGGGTAACGCACTGTATTAAATATGTAAGGTCTTATCTACATGGGTTTGATTACAGAAACTAATAAAGTATTCTCTAAATAATGACTCTTGGAACTTCTAATCCATTCCTAAAATCTGGAACAAGAAAGTCTGTCCTGAACCAAAAATCGTGATCAAGAGTGCATTGTGCTCTAAGCGAGGGTAATCATCTAACTACTCGATTCCAACTTTCAGAACTATAAAGTTTATTCAGTCAAAATAAATGTTGTCATGGAGGATAATAGTCAGGGTCTCTGGTCTCAGGGTTGCCATACTCCTTTTGAGAACAGAGCTGTCGAGGAGGAGGAGGAGGAGTCTTTCTGGATGATGCGAAGTGCTGAAAGTAGAAAATAGCTTCACTGTTCTTCAAGGCAGAAGTTGAAGGGCCCAGAATGGATCTCAGTACTTAACGTTTGTGTTTCTCATATCTCCCCTGCACGTTCGTAGTCGCCATCGCCCACGTAAGCAGGCTGCAAGCGTTTTTGCTTTACTCACTTTGTAAAGTGAAGCGCTGAGGGATTTTAACTGCCCAAAATCCCGTACCCGGAACACATGGCTTCCAGACCCAGCTGTAGGAAAACGAGTAATCCAGCCACTGGTGACCTGTGCACCTTCTTTACTCCTGGATGGTGGGATTCGTAAACATTTAGAGAACTCAAGTTCTGTACGGCCCTACCTAGATGGCCAAGCTTTTCAGTTTGAAGGGTTTTCTCAGTGGGCTCTCCATTGCTGGTGTGGCTAAGGCCGGGGTCCCCGACCAGAGGGCAGGAGTCACCGCTTCACGCTCTTGCTTCTCACGGAGTCACTTCAGTTGCTTCTCTCTTTCGTGTTCTAACCCTTCAGTTCAGTCCTCCTACGTGTTAGGACTTCAGAGCAGCCAACTGTGTAGTTCGCAAGCGGCCGCGTGTGTGTGTTCAGTGGGTGGTGGTAACTCGAAACCATGAACACCTTAGGCCCTTTGCTAGGTAGGATCATAGGGGGTTTCCCACCACCGCCCCCTTAAAAAAAAGTATCCAGTGAAAGTGAGGTATTTGTGTCAATGCTTCTCCACAGCTTGGCCCTGCAGTCCTTACCTCTGGCTTTTCTGGCATGCAGCCAGGTAACCCAAACGATGGTGGCTAGAGGTCGGCAGTGGCTTCAGTCCACTAACCCTTTGAACGTTTCTCTGCCCCTGAACTGTTCTGGTAAGGGGGAAGAGGGTGTTTCTGTCCTTAGCTGTTAATAAATTGTGCTTCAATGATGGAAGAATAATTGGGGGAAGCAGCCTAGGGAATGAGCATAATTTGAAAAGGCATTTAATTTGCTTATTTCCAGAATGCAAATCAGAGTGTGAAGTTCCATCGTGCTCGCGGGTGGAGGCAAGACGCAGAAGATGGAGCCGGAATGTGCTCTCCTGTAAAACACCTGAAAGGCCCATTAGGTCTCGAATGTGTCCAGTGCGCCTGCCCGCAGGTGCCCAGTGGATCTCCTAGCTCGTTGGCGTCTTCAGTATTTCCACATGCCCTTTCCGGTCTCTTTTCCACCTGTAATCTGTAGTTAGCCACAGTTGACACGTTTGTGGAAAACATCTTAATTTGTGTTTTAGGTGATTAGGAAATATCAGCCATAAGATATCTGTGTGTGAAATGAACTAGACCTGGACAGTGAGGTCTTAACGCCAGACTGGCCGTGTTGGCCTTGCACATTGCTGAAGGGAATCACTTGCTTGGCCCTTTTCCTCCTTCCCTGTGCTGGTCTTCATTCATACCCTCAGACGTAGGGTTGAGCCTGCTGTTGGCACTCAAAGTAGTGGCTCTCCATGGTTTTCCTGAAAGAATCCAGAAGACAATGGTAACACATTTCAGGCCAAGAGTGCTACTGATTTTCAGCCTTTCTTGGGGTACAGTGGGTTGGCAGGTCATGTTCACCCTCCCACAGCAACGAAGCTTCTGTAACTGGTGTCTCTTGGATTCTTAAGCAGAAGCCCTCAGACCCGGGGCGCCTGGCTGGCTCAGTTGGTAGAGCGTGTGACTCTGGATCTCAGAGCTGAGAGTTCGAGCCCCATACTGGGTGTAGAAATATCTTAAAAAATAAAAGAAGCCCTCAGATCTTTCTGGACAAAAATTATGGTGAATGCCGTAATTCCTTGATTTTAGGTGAGCATTGGTTTTCCATCCACTCTCTTGGTGGCGTCTGTGCCACTTCTCAGATGTGTGCGAGTCTTACGTAGGGTAAATACAGAATTCCTTTGAGTTTTTACAGATACTCCCTCAGTTTTCCAGTTTTCCCCACAGCTATTTTGACAAGAATTTTTTAGAGTGAAATTGGTAGAAATTGGATACAGACCTAATAGCCTACTAGCAGTAGGCATCAGTCAGTATGAAATCTAGCAAGTGGTTAAAGTTTGCTTAAGACTCGCTAACGTACTCCAGATTCCAGTGTAAGAATTACTTTTAAAAACACATTTCCTGGGGCGCCTGGGTGGCTCAGTGGTTTAGGCCGCTGCCTTCGGCTCGGGTCGTGATCTCAGGGTCCTGGGATCGAGCCCCGCGTCGGGCTCTCTGCTCAGCAGGGAGCCTGCTTCCACCCCTCTCTCTCTGCCTGCCTCTCTGCCTGCTTGTGATCTTTGCCTGTCAAATGAATAAATAGAATCTTTTACAAAAAAAAAACCCAAAAAACCCATTTCCTGAGCAGAGGACATGAACAGACATTCTGCAAAGAAGACATCCAGAGGGCCAACAGACACATGAAAAAGTGCTCCACATCACTCGGCATCAGGAAAATACAAATCAAAACTACAGTGAGATATCACCTCACACCAGTCAGAATGGCTAAAATTAACAAGTCAAGAAGCAACAGATGCTGGCGAGGATGCAGAGAAAGGGGAACCCTCCTCCACTGTTGGTGGGAATGCAAGCTGGTGCAGCCACTCTGGAAAACAGCATGGAGGTTCCTCAAAAAGTTGAAAATAGAGCTACTCTGTGACCCAGCAATCACACTACTGGGTATTTACCCTAAAGATACAAACGTAGTGATCCGAAGGGGCACGTGCACCCGAATGTTTATAGCAGCAACGTCCACAATAGCCAAACTATGGAAAGAACCTAGATGTCCATCAGCAGATGAATGGATAAAGAAGATGTGGTATATATACACAATGGAATACTATGCAGCCATCAAAAGAAATGAAATCTTGCCATTTGCGACAACGTGGATGGAACTAGAGGGTATTATGCTAAATGAAATAAGTCAGTTGGAGAAAGATAATTATCATATGATCTCCCTGATAGTATGAAGTTGAGAGGCAGGACGGGGTGGGGTGTGGAGGGTAGGGAAGGAATAAATGAAACAAGATGGGATTGGGAGGGAGAAAAACCCTAAGAGACTCTTAATCTCACAAAACAAACAGGGTTGGGGGGAGAGGGTGGGGTTATGGACACTGGGAAGGGTATTGCTATGGTGAGTGCTGTGAGCTGTGTAAGCCTGATGATTCACAGACCTGTACCCCTGGGGCTAGTAATACATAATATGTTAATTTTAAAAAATTTTGGAAACAGGATTAAAAAATAAAAATAATAAAAGGGAAAAAATAACACATTTCCTTCAACAGAGGAATAAGATACCACAGGAGGAGAAATTTTTTTCTGAACTTAAAGTTGAACTAAACTGAGGGTTTTAAGACTCCGGTAGCATCAGGCGAGGCATCAAGTGTCAGTTACGTAGGGATACAGAAGTCGGTTTCTTACCTCAGCGTAGTCTGGTGGAGGAAGCAGAGGTGCAGGCACTGGCCTGAGGTCGGTCAGACCCCATCACTAATGACCTGTTTTCTGGATGCCTGGAGCCGTCTTCTGGTGGAGGCTTTCCCCTTGCCCCTGTCTACATTGCTGATGTTTCTAAATACGATTAAGATCTTCTAAAGGCATTTAGGCACTACTTACTGGTCTTGTTTCTCACCATTTCTTGACACACCCGCTAAGAAATAGTAGGATTGTTCGTAGACTTTGGTCTTCTCGGTTTCTGAGGGGGAAAAAAAAAAATCAACAGTTTCCTCATCTGAAGTGAAAAGGGAGCCCCCAGATGCATTAGTGTTCAGTGGGGAGTTAGAGCAGGACGTGTCATTCAGCAGGCCCATGCTTCCAGATGAGGAGGTCTCAGGTCCAAGGACAGCGTAGAGGAGCATAAAGGAGGGACCGATGGGTTCTGGCCTCCGGGTTTGGATTTGCCAAGAGGCGAAGTGTCCCATGTCAGTGAGTTCACACTGTTCTGTGTGGGAGGTACCCGGGGTGCTGACAGGGCTGTGCTTTTCGAGCTGGAGGCACACACACTGTTAACGAGGCAGTTCTTCATATTTGTTTGGCTCAGGGATTCAGTGGCTCCTACAAAACGTAAGCATTAACGTAAATTACCCAGCGCCAAGGAAGAGCTGCTGTCAGACTGTGGGTGCGGGAAGCTGGAAAGAGTGTGGCACCAAGAGTGAAGGGATGCTCCCACCGAAGTTGCTAGTGCTCCCTACAGCCGCGGGGCAGGGGGCTGGGTATTGGATTTCTGTAGTCTGGGGTCGAAAAGGATGTTAAGATGTTCCTCCTTTTTTTTTTTTTTTTTTTTTTTTTTTTTTTTTAAGATTTATTTATTTGACAGATAGAGATTACAAGTAGGCAGAGAGGCAGGCAGAGAGAGAGAGAGGAGGAAGCAGGCTCCCAGCCAAGCAGAGAGCCCGATGCGGGGCTCGATCCCAGGACCCCGGGATCATGACCTGAGCTGAAGGCAGAGGCTTTAACCCGCTGAGCCACCCAGGCGCCCCCCTCCTTTTTTTTTTAAGGATTTTAAAAATTTGACACAGGGAGAGATCACAAGTAGGCAGAGAGGCAGGGGGAAGTAGGCTCCCTGCTGAGATCATGACCTGAGCCGAAGGCAGAGGGTTAACCTACTGAGCCACCCAGGCGCCCCCACAGATTTTCCTCTTAAATGGCCAAGTTACCGGACTTTATATCCAGCTAAAGCCTCACAGGGAGGGGCGCCTGGGTGGCTCGGTGGGTTAAAGCCTCTGCCTTCGGCTCAGGTTATGGTCCCGGGGTCCTGGGATCGAGCCCCGCATTGGGCTCTCTGCTTGACAAGGAGCCTGCTTCCTCCTCTCTCTCTGCCTGCCTCTCTGCCTACTTGTGATCTCTCTCTCTGTCAAAAAAAACAAAAAACAAACAAACAAACAAAAACAACCTCACAGGGAAAAACGGAGTTACTCGCGAACATCGTTGCTTAATCCCCCCTGCCCCCCAGCAGCCCAGAATCAGGGCCTGGTTCAAGGTACTTGAATTTTAACCTTTGTCCCAAAGGCACTTGGGGATGTCATCAGGACGCGCGTGAGGCAGCCCCTCTCTCACCCACGGGGACAGCAGCATCTGGTGCTTTGTGGTCCGGAAGCTCGGGTGCCGCAGCGGCCAGACGGCAGGCGCCACCCTTGTCCGGTCCCAGAAAAGCACGATTCCACCATCCCACGGGACTCCGCGTTCAGTCGAAAAGCCGGAGAGCGGGAAGATGGGAGAGCGCTGCTTCCTTCCCTGGCGGCTTAGGTTTCTGACAGGACAGCCTCGCCGTGAGTGCCAGACCGTGCTCCTACCCCTTGGGTGCCATCCATCCCTCTGATACAAAGGCTTCCCCCCAGGATATTTGGCCAGATGTCACAGGAAGGAAGTAGTGGTGACAAAGGGTAGTACCTTTGGTCCCACACGCCCGGAGTGAGCTGCTGCTGCCCGCCACGTCTGCATAAAAATCGCGAACATCCGCAAGGGGCCAGTGTGCCCCCAGTGTCCTTGTAGGTGGTGGTTTCGGTCTCACTTGCGCGTTAGAAGGATGAGACACGCGGCGCCTGGGGGGCCCAGTCCGTTAAGCCTCTGCCTTCGGCTCAGGTCACGATCCTGGGGTCCTGGGATCGAGCCCCGCATCAGGCTCCCTGCTCAGGGGGGAGTCTGCGTCTGCCTCTGACGCTCCCCTCGCTTGCTCTCCTCTCTCACTCGAATGAATAAAAACCTTCAAAAAGAAGAACGATGGGGCACAGATAACTCGCTCAGAGAGACACAGTAGAGCAGCCGAGATTTGGTCCAGGCAGCCGGAGGGCCAAAGCTCGTGGCAGAACTGTGGGCAGCACTGGGTTCGAAGTTACTAAGAAAAATCACAACTCCGTCTCTAAAATGGAAATACGACGTGTAAATAGAATGCCGGGTGTCTGATAGGTTGCAAGAAGAAGAAGAAAAACACACTTTATTGCCCTGTGAATGAAACCCGTGTAGCCTAATCCAGTGCCTGAGCTCTTCCGAGCTGGAGTTTCCTGGCGCCAAATCGTTCAGGAAATGTGCGCTGAGGTTGGGGGTCCTCGTCCCCTTCAGAGTCCGTGGAGGGAGTCGTGGTGCCCCAGCCGCGTCCGCAGGGCCGGAAGCCACGCAGGTGGGGAGGACGTGACCGCCCCCCCCCGCCGGCCACATCTTACGCACTGAGGCCCCACGGGAGAGCTCACACCCCCCAAAAGCGGTTCTCTGCCGAAAAGAAACCGCTGGCGACCACTGACCTCTTTCTCGCCCCGTTCGGAGGCTCCTGCACAGGCCCGAGCTCGCCCCCCGGCCCGCCGATCCGAAGCCGTGGCTCACGGTCCTCGGTACCCGCGGTTGTCGCCTGGGCTGGGGACAGCGCCGCAGCCAGACGGGGGCTCGTTATTCGGCCGCAGGAACCAGCGCAGAAGGCGCCCCTCATTCCAGACGGCTCTGTCCGCGCCCCTGCGGGTCGGGACGGCTGAGCCGGTCCGAGTCACCGAGGGGTCCCAGCCCGTGCCCGCCGGCCAGCTACAGCAAGCAGCTCCGCGTGTCGTCCCGAGATGACACGGGCCTCCCCGGTCCGGCTTCACGACGAGCGGCAAGTGATCTGCCGGACGGTAACTTCTCCCCTACTTCCTGCTCCCCGCCAGGGCACCCCAGAGTAACTCGAAGCCACATAACGCGTATTTCCTGGGGCACCGGGGGCTCAGCCGGGTTAAGCCTCTGACTCTTGATTTCTGCTCCAGTCATGGTCTCAGGGCCGTGGGATGGAGCCCTGCCTCGGGCTCTGCGCTCCGTGTGACGTCGGCTTGAGACTCTCTCTCCCCTCCCTCTGCCTCTCCCCCCACATCCCTCTCTCTAAATAAGTAGAATCTTGAAAAGAAAAGTAAATGAATAAAAGCTGGATGGGTTTGTTGTTCTGTCACGGGGGGGGCGGTGTTCCTCTCCTCCGACCAAGAATTTCTAAACCTGCAGGGCCCAGAGTTGCAGGGATGAGAAACCCAAATTCTCCAAGTCGGTGCTTGGGAGTGATGGGAACTGAACTCCGCCCTTGGTTTCCGAAAGGGCGGGGTCCGTCCACGCTGGCCCCCCGTGCTGTCACCCAGAACTCAGCAGCTCCGATGACAAACACCGTCTTCGCTTCTGTGGGTCAAGGACACAGGTGCAGGCCCGCAAGGTGCTTCAGGCTGGAGGTCTGTCCTGAGGGCTGCGAGGCCCTTGACAGGCTGCAGCCTCATTTTAGGGCTCATGGGGAGTCCGTCCCCTCCCGAAGCCACTCTTGGTTGTTGGTAGGCCTCTGTCCCCTCGTCACTGGGCCTCCACATGACGGCCGCTGGCTTCAAAGCAATCAGGGCCGCAGGAAGCCCCCAAGACAGAAACCACAGTCTGCCTGTACCGTTGTCCTGGAAGTGACAGCCCGTCGCTGCTGCCGTGTCCTCTTGCTCAGGAGCCAGTCCCCAAGTACGCACGCGGGCGGGGGTGACACGAGGTCGCGAAGGACAGGAGGCCGCGCCCTCAGGGGTCTAGGAGCTTCCTGCCACACGGTCACTGCGCGTCTCCGGACGGCCACGTTTGCAGCCCCGTTTCCGAGCTCTGACCAGGCAGCCGAGCCCCCCGGGTGTCCAGTCTCTCCTGGGGCCGCCTGTCCCCGATCGCCCACGCAGTAAGGGACCAGATGCCCGGAAGTGCCTGCCGGGATCATTTCCCGTCATCACTGTCGTGCGGGGCCACCCGGCTGCAGGCCAGAGCTCCCACCGCGGCCGGACGACAGAACCAGACGGAGCTCTGTCCTCCCCCAGCTGCCCGGGGACGAGCCTAGGGAAAGGCGCTGCTGTGCTGTGCGCGGGCGCTATGGTCCCTAAGGCCCACGGGAGCACATCAGGGTGCGGCCGGGTCTCCCGATGGGGCGCCGCGGGGCTGCGCGAACTCAGCACCCGAGGGGCCGCAGAGCCGCTGAGACAGGCAGCTCGGCCCTGCGCTCGCTTCCCGTGCCAGGGTCAGGGGCTCAGCCGCTCCCGCGTGCGGGACTCCGGCGCCGGCGGCCTTGGCCGTGGTTCTGCTCCCGGAGCTCGGCACCCGGCCAGCGGCCCCTTCGCCTGGCACCCCTGGACCCAGGAGGCCTCCGGCTGGAGCTGAGCCCGGGGCTGGGAGGCCGCACTCGCTCCAGAAGCTGCTCCCCGCCGGCGCGCCGGCGCGGGCTGAGCCGGGCCAGGCTGGGATCCGGGAGGCCAGTCACCAGGTGCCCCAAAGAGCAGCGACGAGAGGCGGGAGGCGCGGGACTGTCCTTGGCCCCGGACCGCTGGGTCCCCGACGGCTGCCCCGGGGCGGTCGGTCCACCCCACCTGCTCGGACCAACAGGCCCCGGGCCGTGGCCGCCGCCATCCTGGAATGTCGGCCGTGGTCTTCGGGGTGGCTTCTGCAGAGGCCGGGGGCGCCTGGAACCGGGAGGGTCGAGGAACCACGACCCCCAGCCCTTCAGGCTTCTAAGGAGAGCGTCGGTCAGGGCTGGGGCCGCCTCCGGAGGTGCTGACTGAGAGGGCCGGGAGGAGGCAGCTCAGCCCAGGCTAGAGTCCCACCAGCCTGCCGGGGCGTCCGTCCTGGTCCCACACTCGAGCCGCGGCCCCCGTGGCCTCTCCGTCCCCCCAGCTCGGACACGGCGACCTGCCGACTCCGCCAGCCCAGCAGCAGGCCGAATCCTGTGTCGAGTTCGTCAAAGCGGGTCTCCCCAGCGTCGGGCCACTTGACCGAGCGAGTGGTCCTGGGTGGGTCCTGGCAGTCGTCCGCGCGGGTTTACGGCCCCTCCTCCCGCTGACTTCTTCCAGCTGGCAGCGTTCCAGGCCCGGAAACTGAGCAGAGAGACGGTGGCTTCACGTGGACACGGCGGCCGCCGATTGCCGCTCGGAGAAGCGTCCACACTGGTTTGCTTGCGGAAACCGAGCGGTATTCGTTGCCTGCCCCGCTTTCCTGCGAACGCCGTGCTCTGGTAACCGCCTCTGCGGTTCTGCGGGCATCGAACCACCAGCTGCCGCTCCGATTATGCGATTGCCGCTCGTTATGGTAATTTTTTCCACTAGTTTCGGATCGTGACCCCCACTAGCCGCCCTCTTGTTTCATTAGCCACTTCGCTCGCTGCCCTGTGAGGCCGGTTCCAATAACCGCATCTCCCGCCGTCAGCCCCAGCCTCGGGAGGACAGGGCCGCCGCCCCTGAGCTTCCCAGCGACGCCGCAACGCTGCCGTGCAGTCCTTACTTTGTCCCTTGGGTGAAGCGAGTGTCCTCCAAGCTCACCCACAGAGCGTACCCAACTGCTGAGTTTTCTGCCCTTATCCAGTATATCCAGTCTGCAGTGCCCACGCCTCTAATCCTTCTGTTCCCTTCTTCCATTTGTTCCAGAATTTCTACGTTATTTAATGTGGACCGTCCCTTTCCCCTGAGTTCCCAGAGCCATCACGGGAGCAGGCAAAGGTGACTTCTAGGTCTGAGACTCAAACAGCCGAAAGGAAGGGGCTGCCCTTGAAAGAAATGGGGAAGACGGCTGGTGGGACACGTGTGAAGGCGTCGAGTAGAGCTCAGTCTTGGACACGTCCCGTGTAAATGGTTATTGGTTAAATGGAGATGCCACGCAGGCAGCTGGTGTGTTCATCTGGAGTCCAGGGGACAGGTCTGGGCTGGAGGCCAATGGATGCCATCGTCCTATGGACGGTTAGTCCAACGACGCAGCTAAATGAGATGGACAGGGAGATGGGTGTGGAGAACAGAAGAGATTCGAAGACCAGGCCAGGATGCTCCAGTGTGAAGAATCCAGGAAGAGGCAAAAGGAACGGAGGGAGTGACCTGTGAGCTTGGAGAAAGTCAAGGGAAAAAAATGTCTCCAGGGCGGAGGGATCCCTGGTTTCCAGTGCCCCGGGCGCAGGGTTGATGGAGCACGAAGGAAAGGGACGCCTTTCACAGAGAGCGGACACAGACAAGTCTTTTCCAAGAGAGTTTTGCTTGTCTGTTGTGTGGCGGGAAACAGTGGGTCCGAGAGGGGGATTTAAGACGGGAGGAAGAGCCGTGTCTGCGCTGCTGGGGAAGAGCGGCAGAGAGGGGAAAGGGGAAGGAAAGCTGATGTTCGGGGGTGGGGGGGGACTGCTAAGCAAAGGCCTGGGGGGGGTTGACAGAGGATGGCGTTTGGCGCCCGAGTGCGAGGGCAGCTTTGGAAAAAGTGGTCAGCGGGTCAAGCGCTCACCTGCCGGCGCGGGAGAGGAGGCAAGACTACGGGCGACGCGCTTCGCGGACTCTCACCACCGCTTCAGTTTTCCACGCTGACAGGACCGGCAAGAACGTTTGAGGTTTGCGCTGAGACTTTCGTGGCCTGGATGAGCTCCCCCGTGAAGTCTGCGTCCCGGCTGTGAAGCGGGACTAGTCGCCAGGCTGTGTGCTCTCGGGCACATGCAGGAGGCGAGCAGGCCTCGGGCCGGCACTCGGCCAAGCAAGCAGGACGACCCAGCAGCGGCCCAGGGGCTGAGCACCCGGCAGCGGACTCTGGGGTCACGCCGGTCGGGGCTGCTCATCCTTCGACCTGCGAACATCACACCCCGGGGTTGTGAGGTTCGCAGCGATCATGGCTGAGTCACGGTCGCAAAGAGGGCTGGAGCCACATGCTTTGGTTGTCGCAGGGATGGCCAAGGAATGGCGTCCGTAGACTCTCCGGGTCACCACCTCCTGTGAGGCTCAGCCCGGTCCCCTTCCCGTTCTTCCGAGAGGATTCCCGTCCCTCGTCTGCCACGTGCACCCGCACAGCAGATCCCGTCACTGAGATCAGCTCCCTGTGTGTGCCACGCACGTCACCAAGAGAGCCCGGCAGAAGGTTCGCTGCCCCTATTTCGAATGAACAATCATGTTGTAGTTGTGTACTTGTTGTTTTAGAGAACACGGGTTCTCACTGTGTCTTACCCCCTCGTTTGTTTTGTGGGTGGACCGGCTTGGTTGTTAAGCTTACACACTTCGACGCCAGGCAGCCAACGTTCTGAAGCCCAGCTTTGCAAGCAGCCGCGGCCTTCCGCCGGGGTCCATGCTGCGGTGGGTATGAAGAAAGACCCCCTTTTCCAGCCACGCTGCTGCTTGCCCATCCAGACTGGAGACTTCGGGTTTGGGTGTCACGATTCCTAGAAATGTGTCTTCGATGTGTATGACCCATCGTGAAGGATACGTGGTGTGGGAGGCAGACGGGTTTGCGATGCGCTGAATCGTTCTAGACGAATCTGCACCACATCGGACTGCCCCTGCGTTCCCATCTAAAGCTGAACTGTTGTTGCCCAAGCCGCTGTGTCTCAACAGCAGCAAACACACACAAAACAGACCATTTTAAGAGTCAGTACAGTCACAGTGTCCCTTCGGGAGTTGACGTGCGAGAGTTGCTTCTGACATTATTCAAACACCATACAGACATTTGTTTACATTTTGGAAAACCCTCCAGAGTTGAGAGACTTGGGTAATCATAGGGCTGAAGGAAAGAGATGGGAACACAAGGCTGTCACAGGTTCTGACTCGGGGCACATCATCGCTGGGCTCCCACTAGGATCTCCACGCTCTGCCAGGCCTGGGGATGGGAGGGAAGGGAAACTGGAGCTTCTGCTTTCAAAAAAGTATGTTTGCGAGGAAGAGGCTTACATGCCTGGCTATTGTGTGCCGGGCAAGCTGTGTACACGCATAGCTTCACAGTCACCCTGGGGCTAAATGTAGTTACACATTTACATACGTCCTGGGGCAGATACTTAAACACTTTAAAATGGGGGCGGGGGGGGATTAAAAATGAAGGATTTTTGTAAGTATTTTCCCACCCATCATTACTGCCCTAGTAGTTACTCCCCTTTTACAAGTAAGAAAACCGAGGCTCATAGATGCTGACTCACTTACCCGGGATCACTCAGTGCAAAGGTGAGAGCCTTGCGACCAGTCCTTTCTGTTCCAAAGCCGAGGCACCTGCCGCCTCATCAGGAAAGTGGGAGCAAGGGCGGTGCCGTCTTCTCCCTGCAACATCTGTGGGGATTCCTCATCAAGGTCACGTCTGCAGGGAAAAATTTGTGGCAGCTGTTACCTTCCCAGGGGCAGACCAATCCCATTAACGCCAGTTCCCAGAGAGCCTGACTCCACGGGGATAAAAGACAGAAGAAGTGGGAGCTGACGGGGTGGCATTTTGGTCTTTTCCTTCTCCGCGGAGGTGCTGTCGCTGACATGTGGGTCCAGAGTCTGTAGCGGGGGCACTTCTCCCTGAGACCATGAGCTGAAGAGCGGGACGGGTCCCAGACGGAGCTGAGCAGGGATCGAAAGGTCAGTCAGTCCCGCGACCTCCTGAGAACAAAGTTTTCCAGCCAGAAGATCAGGCTGGGGAGGTCAGGCCCTCGCTGGCCGTGCCACAGGGTCACCTCGAGAGTGTGGCAGGGGTCCCGGAATGGAGACTGCTTGCCTGTTCCTTGGAGAGGACTCGTCCGTGGGGCAGAAATCCAGGGTCTCTGGGCTCCGCGGTGGAGTCTGCAGCCGGGCAGGCCCAGCTTCAGACTCCAGCTGTGTCCCTGGTGCAAGTTAGAGGACATCCCAGGGGAGCCAGCACTAAGTGGGCGGCTGCTGTGACCTTCCGTGTCAGCGTCACGTCCGCAGTGTCTCTGCCACGTGCTCCTGTCAGCCCCGGCTTGGCCCACGGCCCTTTCCTCCTCCTCTTTTTAAAAATATTTGTTTTTATTATTATGTTCCATTAGCCAGCGTATAGTTTCTCGTTCTAAAGAACAGGTAAGGAGGCAAGCGCTCCGGGAAGAAAGCCGGCAGGTGTCAGTGATGCCTAACAGCCCCGGGAGGGGAGGGCTCCGGGGCAGAAGCACCTGTCTCGGGGGAAGCAGTAGGGGAGGGCCCAGCTGTGCAACCTGGGGAGAAAGCCGTCGCCTCCCTGGGCCTCCACTTCCCCAACTTTTACCTTGGGGATCATCTAACGGACCTCGATTTTGAAGAAGTATCTGCCTGGGGACCGGCGGGGCCACGGGTGGGGGTGTCTGGGCTGCAGGGAGGCCCCACTGAGAAGGCCGACTACCGGCGCTTGCGTTCCAGATTCAGAGGAGCCGGCGGCCGGAGTCCTTGAGTCCTGAGTGCAAGGCCATGGCTCAGAAGTCCGCAGTCCCTGCCCACAACCTGCCCTACGGAGACCTGGCCTCCGAGGTGACCAGGCGCAGAGTCACCATGGCCACCGGGTAGGTGAGCGCTGTCCGGCGCGCAGGGGCGAGGGGTGGGGGTGGAGCGTAAGCGCGGACCCGACCGCCGCCGCCAAGCGCTGCAAACCCGGTGCAAACCCGGTGCGCGCTGCGCTCCAGCCTGTGCACCTGGTGCGTCGCGGCGGATGTTATGGGCGAGAAGCTGCCTTGTCCCCCACGTCGAAGCAGACTTCTGTGGCCTTTCGGCAGGCGGCGCGGGGATGGGCTTCAGATCCGGGGCTCTTCGTCGGGTGGGGGTCGCGTGCGGCTCTGGACGCACGGGGCGATGCGCCCCCCGGGATGGAAACGCAGGACTTTGCGCAGTCTGGGCACAGCCTGGTTCCCAGCGGCCGGGCTCCCTGCAGGCCGCCCTTCCCTCTCCTTGCCCGCGGCCTGGCGCCCAGCGCGCCGGCTCTGCCCTCCCGGACGGCGGGCTTGGCGCATACAGTACCGGGGGCCTGGGGCGATTTGGGTTTTAAATCAAGCGCACAAAGGTTTTTGGCTTAAGGATGTCCGTGCAGTATCTGTGATGAGCGCAGAGTAAAAACTCAGTTTACCCGAAGTTCGGATCTCACTGGGCGCCCTGTATGGTGACTTGCTGACTCTGGACGAGCCCATGATGGCCCGTGTGGAGTGCCCTGTCCTCTCTGGTCCCAGGTCCCCAGATCCAGTCGCGTGCCCAAGACCTCTGCTATTTAAAGGTGAAGAAAGAAAGATTAGGATTCCAGTTTCGGTGAAAACCAGCGCTACTGAAATAGATGTCCGGCTCGGGGCAGCTCCTCTGCTGCGTGTCCGGGGTATAGGGGGCCGGTCGGAGCCTTTCCCGTGGAGGGGGATGGGAGCTGCAAGCTGGAGGAAGCGGGCAGGGAGGGGGATGGGCGCTGCAAGCTGGAGGAAGCGGGCAGGGCTTCCTCGCTCCCTGGCAGCAGATGCCACCGTGTTGCGATTTCTTGTGTTGGTTAAGTGCCTTTACGAGTTACGTTCTCCAGTCTCCATGGATGGAAACCCCAAAAGAGACCAACAGCCTAGAAATTTCTGCCAAGAAACCTGGCTTGAACTCCTCATAACTCCAAGTGTGAGTAAACAACCAAACTTGGCAGAGCGAACACTCGTGGTTTGAGTTGTCGGTGCGGAATGAACGTCAGAACAACGGCTTTATTAAAACTGATACTTAGCCAAAAAATAAAAATTGACTTGAAATATGGACCTCCATCCAGTATTACTCACAATGCTTCTTGACCTTAGAGTGTGTGGGGGAGGGATGTATGACCTTGGCGAACTGATTAAAACAAAACAAAAACCTTAGGTACAATGTCTTATCATAGATGTGGGATGTTGCAAAGCTTCCCTGACAGGGTTACACGGCGAATTTGACACCCCGGGTTGACTCGTGAGCATGGGCCTTGTCCCCGGGGGGCTGTGGTCCCTCTGCTCCAATGTCTGCTGAAGAAGGAAGAACTTCCAGAACTCTGAGGCCTCCCTTAACCCCCTCCCCGTCACCTCCTGTCCCTTCAGCAAAGTCAGGGGTCAGCTCTGACTGGGGGGTAAGGCAATGAGCTTGTGGAGATCAGAGGCTGGAGTCCAGGTCTGCCTTGTCCCAGCCCCGTGACTGGGGTAAGTCCCTCCCATCTCCGCCGCCTCAGCTGAGAACTCGTCGTGAGGTGTGGCTGTGAGCCTGCGGGTAGAAGTTTCTAGCTCCGGGTGCCTGACTCTTCAAGCCCTTGACAGGCCAGTCCTCTCCTCTTGAAGATGGGGTCAGCCCAGCCCTGAGCAGGATGGGAACACGCTGGTAGACCCCAGAGAAAGGTAGGCTAGCCTGCAGGTTTGCGGGATCACAGGGTGGAAGTTAGGCAGAAAGGAGCGACGGAGTGAACTTAAGGCTCAACTGGGCAGGGGCGCCTGGGTGGCTCAGTCAGGTGAGTAACCAGTTAACTCCTGGTTTCGGCTCGGGTCATGATCTCAGGGTCATGAGATCAAGCCCCCTGTGGGGCTCTGTGTGGTGGGGAGTCTGCTTGGGGTTCTCCCTCTCCTTACCCTCTGCCCCTCCAACCCATAAAGAAGTTAATTAAAAATTTTTTTAGAAAGGCTGAACTGGCCAGAGACTAGCTGAAATGAGAGAGAGAGAGAGAGAGAGCGCGCGCGCCTGCGCTCAGCTGACATGACAGGGCACAGGCTGGTGGGGCTGGACCCATGGGGCCAGTGGAGGGGACAGCTGGGCTCTGAGAAGACCTGAGTGGTGACTGGAGCCTGGCCAGAGTCCGTCTCCCTTCTGCCCGCTGATCACTCTGTAGACCTGGCTAGAGGAGTCAGGAAGGATCTCCTTCAACATGATGACTGGTTCTCTTTGGGGTCTGGGGGTTTCCTTTTTTCTGTTCTTTGCTTTCTCCCCCCCACCCCAGAATCCTATGTGTATTTTTTTTTAAAGATTTTATTTATTTATTTGACAGAGAGAGATCACGAGTAGGCAGAGAAGCAGGCAGAGAGAGAGGAGGAAGCAGGCTCCCTGCTGAGCAGAGAGCCCGAGGTCAGGTCTGGGATCATGACCTGAGCGGAAGGCAGAGGCTTTAACCCACTGAGCCACCCAGGTGCCCCTCCTATGTGTATTTAAAAAAAAAAAGAATTCACTCTGCCTTTCCTCCCAGAGAAGAGCTATCTACCAAGAAAAGTGATGAAGCCGGGGAGATGCCCCCCACTCTGGACTCGGAGCAAGGTCCTGCTGGCGGAGCTGGCCCTTCAGAACCCCCCGCGCCGCCTCCTTCCCCCGCTGAAGACTGCAGAGTCTGAGCTGGCTGTGAGAGCCCTCCACGAAGTCCGGGGTGTCTTTGAAGACGGTCTCAGAACATCTTTGTTCTTTCTTTCCTCACGATGGCGATCACGGCTGAGTGGTGTTTCTCCTCACGAATGCACTAGGGCAGTCTTTGGTTTTTAAGCCAGGTCAATGATTCACATCCACATTTGAGCTTTCATTTGTCTTGTTCTATGGAAAGTCGTCAATTGTATTCGAATTAAAAAAAAAAAAAAGACGAGGCTTCAGTGTTCGTTATTAAATCGGGTTGGTGAAAAGTCCAGGAATCTGTGACTTTAAAGAACTGAGCTCTGGAGAACTATGAGAGATTTGGGTTTCCAAAGCTCAGCCGGGGATATTACAGCTTTGTGGCCTGTGCGCTCGTTTAATTGAGCTGTGTTGTGTCTCCTGGTGCCAGGCTGATGGTCGTGCACATTTAAGGGCAGTATTTCCAAGCTGTGCTTCTAGGAGATTTAAGTGCATTTCAAACTCTGTAGCAGAAGAAACCCAAGCTGAAAAGAAGCCAAGTGGAGTGGGAGAGAAGTCTTGTTCAGATCCTGTGATCAAGACCCTGCACCCCCCGCCCCCGCCCCGAAGTACTTCTAAGGACTTCTTTTTTTTTTTTTAATATTTTATTTATTCGACAGAGAGAAATCCAACTAGGCAGAGAGGCAGGCAGAGAGAGAGGAGGAAGCAGGCTCCCTGCGGAGCAGAGAGCCCGATGTGGGGCTCGATCCCAGGACCCTGGGATCATGACCTGAGCCGAAGGCAGAGGCTTTAACCCACTGAGCCACCCAGGCGCCCCCTTCTAAGGACTTCTGAGGCTCATCAGAGCAGTTTGAAAACATCAAAAATGTGATCATTCCTCTCAGGTCATGATCTCAGAGTCCTGGGATCGAGCCCCACATCAGGTTCTCTGCTCAGCGGGGAGCCTGCTTCTCCTGCTCCCCCTGCTTGTACTCTCTCTCTCTGTGTCAAATAAATAAAATAAATAAAATTTAAAATAAAATTTAAAAAATTTAAATCCACATATGAGAACTATCCTGATGTGTTCTCTTTTTAAAAAGTATTTTATTTATTTTTCAGAGAGAGCACAAGCGGGGGAGCCACAGGCAGGGGGAGAAGCAGGCTCCCCACTGAGCAGGGAGCCCGACGCAGGAATTACTCGTAGGACCCTGGGATCATGACCCAAGCCAAAGGCAGACGCCCAACCAACTGAGCCACCTGGGCGTCCCCTGCGGTGCTGTCTTTTATTTCATCTACTTCGTAGGGTCCCCGTGGGTGTCCTCTCTCCAAGCCTGTCTGTAAAAATGTACTCTGGTCCCCCCACCCGACTGTGCCTTTGATCAGGTCAGCTTCCTTGCAGCAGCACGGGGCAGGGGTGAGGGGGAGCGTGCGTGAGTGCCTGTCCTCGCCAGCTGGGTGCTCCATATAGTCACGACCTCCTCCTCCAAAGAAGACGAAACAAACCTACACTGTCCAGTAAGATAGCCAGTAGCCACGTGTGGCTACTTAAATTTAAATTCATTAAAATTAAATAAAATGCAGTTCCTCAGTTGTGCTAGCCACATTTCCAATACTCAGGAGCTTTATGAGACGAGTGGCCACCATACTGGACGCTGCAGATCTAGGACATGACTAATGTTACAGAAAGTTCTATGAGACAATACTGCAACAGAGAGGTTAAGTGGCTTGGCAAAGGTCAAACGGCCAATTAAGAATAGAATCCAGGGGGCGCCTGGGTGGCTCAGCGGGTTAAAGCCTCTGCCTTCGGCTCAGGTCATGATCCCAGGGTCCTGGGATCGAGCCCCGCGTCGGGCTCTCTGCTTAGCTGGGAGCCTGCTTCCTCCTCTCTCTCTCTCTGCCTGCCTCTCTGCCTACTTGTAATCTCTACCTGTCAAATAAATAAATCTAAAAAAAAAAAAAAAAAAAAAGAATAGAATCCAGGAGGGCAAAAGTAAGAAAGACTAACCCTTATGGTATTTTATTTCCAGTTCTTTTGTTTTTTTAAGGTTTTACTTTTAAGTAATCTCTACACCCCCACCCCCAATATGGGGCTTGAACCCACAACCCCAAGATCAAGAGTTGCATGTTCCACCGACTGAGCCAATCAGGCGCCCCTCCAGTTATTTCTGAGCAAGTTCCAGGATGTTTTTTTCTGTTCACTTATTTGTTTAAAAAATATATGGATTAAAAGGGGTGCCTGGGTGGCTCAGTCGGTTAAGCATCTGCGTTCAGCTCAGGTCAAATCCAAGGGTCCTGGGATCGAGGCCCACATCCGGCTCTCTGCTCAGCGGGGAGCCTGCTTCTCCCTCTGCCTGCGGCTCCCCCTGCTTGTGTGCTCTCTGTCTCTCTCTGACAAATAAAATTTTTAAAATTAAATTGCTAGGAAAAAAATGGACTAAAAAGAATAATAAAAAATAAAAAATATTGGCTATTATGTGAGCCAAGCACTGCTCTAGGGACTTATCACTGAACAAAACCATCAGTTCCCGACCCCAATTCCTGACCCCATGGAATGTGTTTTTGGTTCCAAACCACCCGGGGAGCTTCGCAGGTGAAATCTGACACCAGCCCCGCCTGCGGAAGGCGGTGTGGGGGTGGGGCGGAGAAGGGGAGGGCCAGGCCCTCCGGCGCGGTCCACGGTTGGCCGCAGACTTCACACGCACAGGGCGCTCCCACGCTGGCTTGTCTCGGTGGCCGCAGGATGACAGGACGCTGGCATTACTGGCCACGTCTCGAGAGGTCACAGAGAGGCCTTCAGGGGGCTCAGGGGCGTCCGCCCTGCAGGTGTTTTCAATACCCCCTCCCGTCCGGGCTGCGCCCTCCCAGCCGAGAGAGGCCGGCACGAGCCACATTCCCAGCGCAAGGAAGGGAGGGGAGGGGCCTCGGCACCGGGTCCAGCTCCGGGGCAACCCGCGATCCCCTCCTGGGGAGGAGCGTCCCTGGTCCTCCGCCCCTGCGGACCGCGGCCGCCCTGACAGTCTCGGGAGCCGCCCCCGCTTCCCAGACGGGTCCTGGGCCGTCCCAGGGGTCAGGGGCGGTCTCCGGGGTGGCCCCCTGCGGGCTGGCTGGGGCACGGGAGGTACATGCCACAGCACGGGCACACGCAAGAGAAGTCACTGATTCCGGCGGTGATGCCCGAAAGCAGGGACACATTTTTCTAGGAGAGCCTCTGATCTGAATTACTGGTTTATCAGGTCCCCTAAGCCGGAGGTGGATCAATCAGGGTGTTCCTTTGTGTCACGTGATTGACTAAAGACGACCCGTTCGCAGACTGTGGGTATGAACACCGCGTTCTGTGGAGCAACCCTGAAATGACTTCAGCCTTCCGTGTTGAGTAAAGACAGGCCCTGCCTGCTAGTCTTTAAGCCTTGCTGGCCAAACTCGTTTTTTTCTTTTTCTTAAAGATGTTATTTATTTATTTCAGAGAGAACAGGAGCAGGGGGAGCTGCAGAGGGAGAAGCAGACTCCCCGCTGAGCAGGGACCGCCACCCCCCAGCGCAGAGCTCGATCCCAGGACCCGGGGATCACGACCTGAGCCGAAAGCAGATGCTGAACCGACTGAGCCACCCAGACGCCCTCAACGGTGCATTTCAACAGGTTCTGCGGACAGATCCGTGTGCAGATGGAGTACTTCCCCGTCACCCCGAAGGGCCAAGTGAGTCCTCCATCTCCATGGGACATCCATTTCCGCAGGCGGCTCCTTTCCAGGGTGAGACGGGCTTGGTGTCCTCAGGAGCATTCACACCCGTTGAGAGTCGGGGTGGGTGCTGGCTGTTTCCCACGACTCCCACACTGTCACAGCCTTGGGTGTCTCCACGGGGGTCCCTGGGCTGGCATCTGGGCACAGGCCCTATTGTTGATCATTCAAGTGTATGCAAGACTGGGACAGAACTTCAGTCCGCCCCACCATTGTTAGTAACTTGATCTGCTCCTTTAATAGTCCATGTTTTCTTCCACCCACCGTGCAGCTCGTGGGTTACAGGGGAGACAGCACCTCTGCTCAATGTCATGATTTTTGAAATGTGGCCTCCAGTGGCTGTCTCAGTGATGAGGGCATCTATCCCCTCATGCTGGCAGCTTGGTTTGTGTGGGGACAGGGGTGAGTTGTGTTAGGCCACATGCAGGGCCCACAAACCCAGGCATATTTAGAGCCCTCGCTTGGAAGGAGGGGGCCAACAGGACCAATTTGCCAATCCCTCATGGGCTGGAAACTCTGGTGGATGGTCTCAGACTCTTTTGGTGGTTACCTTGGGCGTCATCGAGAACACACGGTCGTGCTTTTCTGCACTATGTCACTGTACTCCAAGAACGATCCAGCATTCTTGCCCATCCGCCATCTTCCTTGGACATTGCGGTGGCCACTCTTTCTGCGCGCCCAACCCGCCGTGTCTACTGAAGACTCAATAGTTAGGGCTCTTCCCAGGCTAGGGCCTCAGCTTTCGAACTGCTGGGGCGGGGGGGCGGGGGGGTGTCAGCCCCTTGCGAGCTGGGACGTGGAAAACAGGGAGGTCTGCCTCAAGCTCTTGCAGACGCCCCCAGATGTCTTGCCGCATACCCTGACCCCACATAGGCTTATCCACGGTCATCCATCCCTTGGCTTCCCACTGTCGGGGTCGCCAGTGCAAAGGGTTAGCGGTCAGGGCTCATGAGTGATCACTGGCCAGACGGCTCCGAGCTCAGCCCTCTGGCTGCCGTGTGAGAGGCTGTACCTGGAGGGGCGTGTGCACCTGCTAGGAGCAGGGGCTCTACTCGGGCATATTGGGCCTCTGTCCCCTTTCACAGCTGAGACCCGTATCCTAGGGCTGCTCTCTCCTTGTGTGTTTTTTCTGCCACGGCGCCCAGCCCGTACCTTCTGGAGTCCTGATCACATGGGACACAGGGGCAGCCCTGCCTGGGAGATGCCCAGAGCTTTGATCTGCTTCACACGGAGTTTGGCTTTCTCAAAGGCAGCTTGTGCCTCTGACCCCAGGCCCCTACGTGCCCTTTCTTTACCAGGCAGTGTAAGGGTCAGAGGCTCCGTGCCAGATGGGGAATAAAAGTGCTCCAGACCCCCAAATCCCTACAAAGATGGGCACCTCTTTCTCATTCTTAGCGGTCGGATAAGCTCGTACCTCATGGATCACGGCTTGTGGGACAACCCGAGTCCTATCTGACAGGATGACTCCTGAAACCTTATGGTGGTGCCTGGGCCATGAACTTTCTGTGGCTTCACGGCCCCTCCCCTCCCAGGGGTCCCCCAGCAGAGGCCGATCTGCACAGGTCAGCATCATATTGTCAGTGCCGTGGGCCTGTTTGGCTTGCGGGGAAGGACGAGAGCGACAGTGGCAGGCTGTGCAGGTGGCCTGGGGGAGCCCTTGGAAGGCTTATTTTCTCCCTCCCACATGAGGCAAGTTGATCTTAGTTATCAGAAACCCTCAAAGTACTTTTTATTGAATTTCCTTGAGGATGAAGCACTTTAACAGGAATATTCGCCACCCCCCAACCAGAGTATCAGAATAAAATAGTAACAGTCTGGAAATGATAAAAGACTTTAAAAATGGCCATGTTAGGGTGCCTGGGTGACTCAGTTGTTTGGGCGACTTCCTTCAGCCCAGGTCATGATCCCGGAGTCCTGAGATCAAGTCCTGCATCGGGCTCCCTGCTCGGGAGTCTGCTTCTCCCTCTGACCCTCCCCTCCTCTCGTGCTATCTCTCATTCTCTCTCTCTCAAACAAATAAATAAAATCTTAAAAAAAAAATAAAAATGGCCATGTTAGTTAAAAAATCTGATGAAAGTTCAGTATCATGTAGGCGGCAGGGAAATTTGGTCATTTCTGTGATGTACATTTTAAAATGTTATTGATTATCATTACACCAGTATGTATCAGATGTTCGAAATTTCATACTATTACAGCCCAGAGAGAGTTTAGCATCATTTGTTACTTGACAGTGTTTCCCATGAAATTTTATGTATGCAAAATTTACATAGTTGTAAAAAAAACGATGTAGCCTTTGTGATAAGACTCCGTTTCTTAAGTAATCAAAGACCTGATGAAGACAGGTTCTCTCTTTTCTAGGCAAAGAAAAACCTTTGCTTACAATTTCTTTTTACAAAAAAGTAATTATCTGAGAAAACGTTTTCCCATTAATAGAAAATTTCTCAATATTCCCTTTCCACACACTTTCTGGAACTTTCTGTATCCCTTCAGCTTTTCTTCCAAAACTCCCACCAAGGGCTCTTCACTGACACTTGTGACCAATGGAGCTCGTGGGCTGGATTTGCGGCAAGGGAGCGTCTGTAAAGCCTCTACTCCCTCCTTTTTTCCCTTCCAGTTTCTGGGCCATGTTTTGGTTATTTCCTGGGGTGGGGGGTGCATTTCAAAGACCGGACAAGATTTACAACCTCAAGGTGCAAAGAAAGAATGCCAGCTTTCTCCTAGGAGCTAGGGGAACGGCTGTTTAAAGTTCTTTGTTTTAGGGGCCAGACAGCCGGGAGCGTTTTGTCTCAGTCACTGGCTGCTTTTTTTTTTTTTTAAGATTTTATTCATTTACTTGACAGAGATCACAAGTAGGCAGAGAGGCAGGCAGAGAGAGAGGGGGAAGCAGGTTCCCCGCTGAGCAGAGAGCCCGATGCAGGGCTCGATCCCAGGACCCCGAGATCATGACCTGAGCCGAAGGCAGAGGCTCAACCCACGGAGCCACCCGGCGCCCACCGCTCCACGACCTTCATTCCCATCACTTGCCCAGAGATTTTACCTCTTCGTTTCCTAACCAGGCTTTGTCACAAGGGCCCAGGTGTTAGCGTTGCAGAGCCGTCTGCTAAGGCCTCTAGCTTATTCCCCTGCTCTCCCACGGGGTCTGCCAGCCCCAAAGCCCGCAGGGCGGGGGACACTCCCTTGCTCTTCTCGGACCTCAGCTCTGCCAGCTTCCTACCTCCAGCTCAGCCTCGAGGCGGGCCTCCGTCGCCCTCCGACCCGCCGCAGGAGAGTTGCTGAGCCACCTGTCTGGTCCTCTGCTTTGCCGCGGTGAGTGATGCCGGCTTTCTCTGATAAACCCCTTACAGCAGCCAGCGTCTGGGGGGCACCCCCGTACTCACGGGGCCGTCCACAAGCTTCTGACAAACGAGGCCCCGCAGCCGCCACCCTTCACAGAGGCCGCTGGCAGCCTGAGTCCCCCCGCCACACAGATGCTTCATTTCCAGGGCCCTTGTCCTCTGTCTCCGGGTGGCTCACGGCATGTTGGCTCGTAAGGTCCTGGGGAGCTTCCTGGCGTGATCTGACACTGACCGCGCCCTCGGAAGGCGGGAGAGGCTGAAGGAGGAAACAGCGGCTCCAGCCTTAATAAGCAAGGGCACTGCCACAGGCCGTGTCTGGGACGAGCGCAACCCCCCGCCCGCCCTCCCCATCTTAGAAGTTGACAAGGAGCCCTTGACTGGGTCCAGTCACATAAATGGTGCAGGTCTTCTTCTTTCTCCTTCTTCTTAATATTTTATTTATTTGTCAGAGACAGAGAATGGCAGGCAGAGAGAGAAGCAGACTCCCCGCTGAGCAGGGAGCCCGATGCGGGGCTCGATCCCAGGTCCCAGGGATCGTGACTGGAGCCAAAGGCCGAGGCTGTAACCCGCTGAGCCACCCAGGCGCCCTGGTGCAGGTGTTCTTAACCCCACAGGACTATCTCTGTCTCTGGGGGCAGGAAAGGCAAGGGGGGACCCACGTCCAAGGCCAGGGGCGGGGGCGGCGTGAGGCTCTCCAGTGGCCAGTGTCCAGCTCCCACATCAGCTGGAAGTCATCTTCTCGATGACCTTCCACAACATTCCAGAGAGGGAAGTGCGACGAAAAGTATAGACAATTTACAGTCCATGGATTATACCGTATGTCAGGGGACGGTAAATGCACTGGACAGGAAGTTTGAAATGATCAGACGGGGCCAGGAAGGCTGGAAGTGGCTGACGACACAGCCGGGCAGCTGCACTTTAAACGGGGTGGTCCGGTCGCCTCCTGAGGAAGGGGACAGTTGGGTGAGGTAGGCGTGTGGCCGCCGGGCCGAGGAAAGAGCCAGCACGAAGGGCCCAAGACCAGAGCGCCCGGAGCTCGCGCAGGAGGTAGGTGGGCTGGTGCGGCTGGGGCAGAGCGAAGCCGGCGCAGGAGTAAAAGGTGAAGTCGCGGGGGCGGGGGCGTCTCGGGGACCCTGTGAGGACTCCGGCCACGGGGGCTTTCCAGGGCGGCTGCGCTGGCTGCGAGGGCGATGAGGCTGTCCGGGGCCAAGGAGCCGAGCAAGGCAGGGGCTGTGTGGATCTGGGAGGAGGACGACGGGAATCTGAGCGGGGAGCCGTGGCCTGGTGACGAATGTGGTGACAAATGTGCTCAGGTCCTGCACGGATGTGCCTGGAGATGGACCCAACGAGAATTTTTGATGTGTTGGATGTGGGGTTTGACAGCAGCGAGTAGAGGATGACTTTAAGAGTTGTGACCCGGGGCGCCGGGGGCGGGGGGCGCAGCTCAGTGGGTTGAGCCTCTGCCTTCAGCTCAGGTCATGATCTCAGGGTCCTGGGATCGAGCCCCGCATCGGGCTCCCTGCTCAGCAAGGAGCCTGCTTCTCTCTCCGCATTTCTCCCAGCTTGTGCTCTCTCTCTCAAATAAATAAAAATCTTAAAAAAGAGAAAATTAAACCAATAAACTTAAAAAAAAAAAAAAGAGGTTGGGCCCGAGTAGCTGGAGGAGTGGGGTTTCTAGCAGCTCTGAGAAGAGCAGAATTGGCACGTATGATGGGGGCGAGTGGGGAAACGCAGAGACTCTAGTTTTGCTGATTGGATATGCCTCACAGATATCTTTTTAGGATTTTATTTTTAAGTAATCGCTATACCCAACGTGGAGCCCGAACTCATGGGATCGAGAGCTGCTCCCCCAGCAGAGCCAGCCAGGTGACCCTGCCCACGGGACACTTAACTGGAGAGGCCCAGGGTGCAGATAAAGATACGAACCTGGGGCTTAGGAGTAAGGTTGGGCCGGAGGTATAGATGGGGCGTCAGCAGCATGGCTGTGGCCTTCAGAGCCACGATGCTAGGTGGGACCAGAGGAACGGGCCGGTGAAGAGGAGACCGCGGAGCCCGGAAGCACGTCAGTCTGAAGCGGCTGAGGCGATGTGATTGTGAGTTTTGTGTGTCAAGTTGACTGGCCCCAGGGGTGCCCCGATGCAGTGTTGTTCGTGTGTGTGAGGTGACGGTGTCTCCAAGTGACATGAGCCTTTGAATCGGAGGACTCAGTAGAGCAGACCCCCCCCAGTGGGGGGGGGCATCGTTCAGTCCACGTAGGGCCTGAGTAGAGCAAAAAGCCGCAGGAAGGAGGAATCCACCCCGGGCCTGCTGCTCGCCTGCTTGAGCGGGGACCCCTGTTGTCCCTGGGGTTTATGCCCTCGGCTTCCCCGGTTCCCAAGCCCTCGGACTCGGACTGGATTACACCGCCAGACTCCCGGGTCCCCAGCTTCCAGAAGGCAGATCGTGGGACTTCTTAGCTTCTACAGTCGGCGTGAATCAGTTCCTCATACGAAATCTCGTTTCATATCGACACCCGCATCTCCTGCGGGTTCCGTTTCTCTGGAGAACACTGAGTGGCACAGGATGACAGGGGGAGCTCCAGAAGGGGAAGGAGCGATCAGCGATGCAGGGGAGTCGAATGTCTTGGACATTGTCCAGGACGATTCCCTTCCTCCCTCCTTCGTTCACACTCTTCTTCCGTCCCAAAGCCAGAGGCAGGAGCTGGCAGAGGGAAAGAAAAGGAGCCGGAGGTCGTAGGCGACCAGGTGGAAGCTGTCCCAGGCCAAGAGGCGCGGCTCGCCGGCTGTGGTCCCGATGCTGCAGTGCCCGCGGCGGCCCGGGCGGCTCGCGCACCCCCTTGCAGCGCCCCGTGGCCGGGTCGTAGGCGAAGCGGACCGCGGCCTGGGCGACGGGTGCTGCGGACCGTGGAGCGGCGTTGGCCACCGCGCGTCGGGACGGGTCCCCCACGTGCGCCCCGGGGCCAGGCTCTCGGGGCTCAGCTGGGCCCGGCCGGTGGCGCCCCTGGCCGCGCGCGTGCTGTGATGGCCCGCGGCCCCGTCTCGTCGATGCCCGCGTAGCCGCCGCACGAGTACGGGACCTGCCCGCGTAGACCACGGCGCCGGCGCTCTCCAGCGGCCGCACCCCGGGGGGCCCCGCAGGAACTGGGCGGCGCGGCCGCACCCGAACCCTCGAGTGTTCCACTCCACGTGGTCTCCGCCGCGTGCGGGGCGGGGCTGCGGGTCCCGCACCCACACGCCGCACTTGCCCACCCACAGCAGCTCTCCGCAGCCTGCGGGACGCAAGACGCCACGACCCGGGCCCGCCCGAGCCACAGCCCAGGAGACGGGGCGCCAGGGTCAAGGTCAGCTCTGCCCTCCCCGGCAGGGTGCGGTTCGGTCCGTCAGCCCCTCGACCCTGCCACGGCCGATGGTACAGAGGGACAGTTTCGGGTCGTAGGGATGTCGTCGTGTTAAATGTGATCACACACGTTAGGGCCCCGTAGAGAGCAAATGGCCTGGAAAGTATTCGTGATCCTGTCACCCGGATCTGCTGTAAAGAGGAGGGCTGCACGGACGGCCTCAACATGTGTGCCTAGTATTTGATTGAAGCCGGGCAGAAACTCACGGGTGTCTATTACACCACTCTTTACCTTCATGTCTGATTAAATTCATTTTTAAAAATGAAACGGGGCGGGGGCGGAGCGGCGCCTGGGTGGCTCAGTGGGTTAAGCCTCTGCCTTCGGCTCAGGTCATGATCTCAGGGTCCTGGGATCGAGCCCCACATCGGGCTCTCTGCTCAGCGCAGAGCCTGCTTCCCCCCAACCCTCTCTGTCTGCCTCTCTGCCTACTTGTGATCTCTGTCTGTCAAATAAATAAATAAATAGCTCTATTTTTAAAATATTTTATTTATTTATTTGTTAGACAGAGAGAGAGAGAGCACGAACACAGGCAGGCAGAGTGGCAGGCAGAGGCAGAGGGAGAAGCAGGCTCCCTGCCAAGCAAGGCGCCGAACACGGCACTCGATCCCAGGACCCTGAGAGCACTACCTGAGCGGAAGGCAGCCGCCCAACCAACTGAGCCACCCAGGGTCCCAGTAAATAAATCTTAAAAAAAAGAAAGAAAGAAAGAAAGAAAGAAAGAAAGAAAGAAAGAAAGAAAGAAAGAAAGGGGCACCTGGGTGACTCAGTCGGTTGGGCGACTGCCTTCACTCAGATCTTGATCTCACGGTTCTGGGATCCAGTCCCAGCCTGGTGTTGGGCTCCTTGCTCAGCAGGGAGTCTGTTTCTCCCTCTCCCTCTGCCCCTTCCCCTCTATTTGTGTGTGCACGCTCTCTCTCTCTTTCAAATAAATAAAAAAATAAAATCTTGAAAAAAATTAATAAAAATGAAACAAAAATCAAGTCATTATAATAAACTCTGTAACACCAGGTGTCTATGTGGCTCAGTTGATTAAGTGACAACTTTTGGCTCAGGTCATGATCCTGGAGTCCCAGGATCAAGTCCTGCATCAGGCTCCCTGCTCAACAGGGAGAAGTCCCTGCTTCTCTCTCTGACCTTCTCCCCTCTCATGCTCTCTCTCTCAAACAAAACAACAACAAAAAAGAAACTCTGTAAAACAAAGTTCTTCAAGCCCGAACTGATGGACCACATAGTTTAGGCGTCACTTTAACACAATAAAACCTGAACATACGTTTTAAAATGTGATGAATAGATGGTTGAAGATGTAGACTTAGCTGAAACAGACAAGCAGCTCTCTGTGCTTTTTTCACTCTCTGTGTAAAGGGTGGAAAGTCTTCGCTGCTCGGGTCTCAGAGAACCGTATTTTGAAAACTTTAAAACGTCCCCATCGCCGTGCAAGCTCCGGTGCTGGAAGTAATTTCCAGAAACACGGGTAGTCACAGCTTCTGAAAGAGCCTGCCTTAAGTCCGGCTTTCAGGGAGCACTTTGGAGAGGGGCAGCAGTACTTCTCAGGACCCACAGTTCAGAAAAGACATCTCTGCTGAGTATCTGCTGACTGATACCTGTCACCTGCTGACTGTGTGCTGAGAGGGCACATGGGGTCATCGGGCCTGAAGAATAAGAGAGATCTGAAGGTTCTGCTGAACAATGTAATGAACTTCTAGGTGGCAGCCAAGTGGGTGAGAGTCACTCTCTGCTTTCAAGGCCCCAGGCCGCTCCTGGAGCTGAGCCACCATCCCCGCGGGGGCGGCGAGTGAGATATAGGGCTTTGCTAGGAAAGGTTGACTTCCTGCTGGGTTCTCTGGGGAGGCGGGAAGAGAGGGGCTCTTCTTTTCCCCCTTTCCTGCCTCACTGCCGGAGCTGACCGATGGCCCGCCCTCCCCGCAAAGCAGACCGACCAGCTCTGAACACAGAACAGGCCCAGATAAAGACCGTGTGTATACAAAAGGAAAGACATTTAACTTCGTACCAGGGTCTCCCTCCTCATTCTCGGGATGGCCAGATGGACTCTCCTTCAGGATTCGGGAAGAAGCAGGAACCTCAGTTAACTCTGACTTCAGCTCCTGGAAGTTCACGGTCTCCACATTCCATTTAGGAACTGTATTAAAAGAAAGAGACAAATTTATAGTGTGATGAAAATGGCCCGATGACTACACTGAGCATGGTATTTAAATAGGCCCCCACAGACATGACAGTGTTTGGGATTTAAGACAGTAAATACGCAGGGGTGTCTGGATGGGTCTGTCAGAAGAGCATGTGACTCTTGATCTTGGAATTGTGAGTTCGAGACCCATGTTCGGTGTAGAGATTCCTTACACAAACGAAACTTTAAAAAGGGTTTTTAAAAAGATAATAAATCCGTAGTACTGAGGGTGGAGATAAAACACGGTGGGATTCCGTGGATAGCTGTTGGGGCGGGGTGACGGGTACACTGGGGTTCTTGTTTCTCTCCACTTTTACAAATGTTTGAAAAATTCCCATAACAAGAAGCTCCCAAATAATAGCATCGCGACGTGCCTTGCACAGAATAGGGTATTTAAAATAAATAAAGTAAGCTTGTACACAAAATAATTCCCCAATTCCTGAGCAGGTGAGCTGTGATTCGGGGGTGTTGAGGTCCTCAGCATCTTCCGGGGATGCCTGAAATGCAACAATTAACAGCTCCCTGCATGACAAGAGGTTCTTCTCCCCGTCGTGATGCACGTGTTCCTGCGAGAGCAGACGGACCTGGCTTTACCGCTTAGCTGACACACTCTATGGGATCCCCTTCTGAGACCCGTGGTGGACGGGGCAGAGTGCGGGATTCCTCCCGGAATCTGCGGGGGTGGGGGTGGGGCATGTTGCGGGAAGGGGTGGGGAGGACACTGGTCAGACGTGGAGTCACCACACTGTGTCACACTTCGCTACTTGGGTTTAGGATTAGGGTCAGACAAGAGTCCTTGCACGCAAGGGAAAAGCAGGAGTCGGGAGCAACAGCTTAGCTGTTTCAAAATGCAGCTTTATCCTTCGGGGAAAGCCCGGCAGCTGACTGCTAATGAGAAGACAGTCTGTTGTCACTGCTCCCGAGGGGCAGGGACACCCACGCCAGAGGGGCCGCAAGGAGCAGCACTGGGGTTGCTCAGGACGGAGGGAAACATGGGCAAGAACCTTTATTTTTTTTTTCCTGTGGGAAGGAACGGGTGAAGCTGGGTGAGCAGGTTTAGGACCGGCTAATGTGCGTAATTTCGGCAGGCTCTGGGGCACGGGGTGTCCCTAGTTGTCTGGTCCCTGGCTCTGAGGTGGTCCCGGCAGGTGGACAGCGGCTTTGGTGTGTGAGAGGCAGAACCCACGGAGGCGGGGTGTGGGCGTGGAGGGGCGGGGCGTGGGCCGTGGTCGGTGGGTTTGCGTGTGAAAGGCGGGCTGGCCAGTGGAGTTGGACGTGGTCTCTAGGAATCAGCTGTGTGCGGCCCAGACGGCAAAGCATCAGCATAAAAAGATACGCATTGGTTTTTCTCTCACTGGCCATCTCCGTCAGCTCTCTGCCCCTTGCGCGACCGGGCTCCCCGCTCAGGATTCCGTGTCACTGTCCCGGGGGGCAGTCAGTGCCTGGGCGGGGCTCCTGCACAGCCGAGCCGGGGAAGCCGGTCCATCTTCTATCCCGTCTTTGCTTCACTCTCCTAAACGCAACCTGGCAGGCACGGAAGCTGACAGTGAAACACTTAGCCCTTCTGGCTACACACGCGTCATCCATTTTAAGCCACACGCTTCTTTTTTTTTTTTTTTTTTTTTCAGATTTTCACGTGTCTGGACTCAGGTGCCTCTTATAGTTGCTGGTAGTTAGCTTCAGCGCTCAGAACTAGAGGGAGGTAGAGACGGTTTCCTAACGGGCTGAGGCGCTCTCAGGCCTGCGTGGGGCTGCCTCTGCCTTGCGCTCTGCAGACCTGAACTGGCCTGCCCGGGAGGGACGGCCCTGCAGGGGTGCGTCCTCCCGCCCTGGGATGTCCCTCAGTCCCGAGGGTGCTGCAGGAGCAGTTAAGACCCTTAAGCCAAACCGTGTAGCCAACTGAGGGCATTCTAGAAGTGCAGCCAAACTCCAGGGACGATCGGGAATGAGTCCAGGGTCTTCAGTCTCCCCAGTCTTGGGGAGCTGTCCGCCCGTCTAAGTAGCCAGCCCCTCTGGAACACCTGCCGGTGCAACACGGTGTTGGTGCTAGGTGTGGAGATACACGGTGAACGATGATCGCTGGCCCGTGGTCTGGCAAAGCCTCTCGCTGAGGAGTAACATGGGTTCGTTCCAGACTGCTTTGGGAATAAGGACCCCTTGGACAATACAAGTTATTCCTGGAGGGTCCTAGGAGATTAATTTGGTTCCCTGACTCCTCTTTCCGTCTGCCTGAAGGTCTGTGGAGGTGAGGAAACTCCTGGGCTCTTTGCTCTGAAGACGGCCTTGACCTGAGAGGGTACCCAAGGCCGAGGCCGATTCACTAGGTCGGGTGGAGTTTCCTTCACTCTCCAGCCACCGCCCTCCTCCCCCTGGGCGGCAAGCCAAAAGGTAAGAGTGAGCGACCCCCTTCCTCTACCAGGGGTGAGCAGAGCCGTTTGCAACCGTCCCCGCTTCCTGGCGCACAGGCTTCACCCTCTCCGTCTGCCTCTTCCATCTCCGCACCTCCTCGTAGGCAGAGGTTCTCGGACGGGTTTGTACTGAGGAACCAGACAAAGGGTTGCTATCTCTTTGTTTTGCCAAGACAGGACATTAAAGGAAAAAACAAAACAAAAGCAAACCCCCTACCGTCTACCGTGATTTCATTCGCCTACTGTCATCTCACAGAGGTCATTTTAACGACAAAAGGTGGGAATCACAGTCTCCAAAGGCAGATTCAGAAAAGGGCAGTTTTCTAAGGACAATAGTTGGCAACTTTCCACCGGTCCTATCCACGCACACGTCTCACCTGGTCCTTCTCTTTGTCGCTTTGCTAAGACTGGGAGGGCCATGCCGGGAGGCACGAGATCTCGGAACCTCTGAGCCGACGGACCTCCCGGACCTAGACGACTAGTGATACATGCGATCGCTCTGCCGCCGTCACTTGTCCGCCTCGTGCCGGACGAGCCACTAGGACGCTCGCGGGCCCAGAGAAGGAGAGGACGTGCCCGGGGTCACACAGCCAACGAGCGGCGGAGCCAGAGAGAAAACCGAGCCTTCTGTTGCTCAGGTTTTCCCACCTTCTCGCTCAAGCCGAGTCCCCCCAAGGACCCAGGAGTTGCCCAGAATACATGAAGGACTCCCGTCACCTCGTCCCGGAGCTGACGCTCTGGGCAGTGAGCTCGCTTCCTGCCTTCCCGCTCAGGGAAGGCCTTCGGTGGGGGAGACTCACGCACGCCCTTGGCTTCTCACAGCCGGTGTGACGGATCTGCAGCCCTTCATCACACAGAGCTACTCTCCTCGGCACAGGGCTCGGGGAGGACACCGCAGACTCCCGGCCCCGTGGGCAGCAATAGGCACCCGCGTGCTTCCTGCCACTCTCCACCTTCCTGCCAGTCACCACCCCCTCGGGGCCGCGCCCCTGCTCCCCCGGGGCTCCGCCTTCTGGAATTTGCCTGCACGGGGAGCCCCGTTTCCCTCTGAGGAAACACCGTCCACTCCAGATTCGCTGTGTCCCACGGCCATTTCCTTTCTGGAGCCTGGAGCCAGGGAGTCTCCAGCTCAGACGCTGTTGGGAGCCAAGACGACGCTCGCGGGGTGTGCCGGTCAAGGGCAGAGTTGTGCCTGCTGCTGCACCTGGCCTGGAAGGTGCCACCGGGGCCTCCTGCGCAAGATGGAGGCCGCAGGGGGCACTAGGGGGACAACATTCATAAGCATCAGCGATTCCCGTCCGTTCAGGGTTGTGTTTCTGTTCGCTCAGTGCTGGGAGTAAGCTGGCTGGCGACTGACTTCTCCTGCAGTTCTCCCATGGGAAAATGTGGCCCCGTGAAGGCAGGGCTGTCTGTGATCACTGTTCATTTTGTCCCCAGTGACTGGCAGGCAAAAGCGCTCACATTTTCAGGAGGTGCGCGGGTAGATACGTAATTGAAGCAGAAAGAGAAAGCGAAAGGGCCCTGAGGAGGAGAAACCAAGCCAATGGCACCGCCTTGGAGGCTGCTCAGGACACTCTGGGGAGCCCCTCTGTGTCTTGGGTGGGGGCAGGGCTCTCCCGGCTGGAGAGGGAATTCTGCTGGGCGCACACTCCCCTCCCCCCAATGCACACACGTAGCCTCAAATGGGATCGCCGCATGTATGCCTTTATTTCATTATGGATCGGGAGGCCCACGGCAAAACCTGGTGAACTGAGATGGTGACTTAAGAGCACGGAGACAAGGACCAGGGAAGGGGCAGCAGAGAAGAAGCCGTCGGAACGGCCCCTCTCCTCCGTGTCCTGGCTGGCCCATCATCCAGAGGATTCGTTATTCAGCATCCTGAAGAAGCTGTCAAGCTGTGGCTACAGGTAAGGCTCTTCCGGGAACCTCAGTGCTGGAGAAGCCCCAGGGAGGGAGATCTCCTCGGGAGCAGGACAGGCTTCACAGGGGAGATGGCATTTGTAATGGGACCTAATGAGATGACATGGTGCCGATGGCTGTCCATGTGCTTCCGGGCCTGCCTTGGGTTCTGGGGTTCAGGCTGTGTCCAGTGACAAGGTATGGATTAGATTAACCACACCCTTTCCTTTGTGGCCCCCTCACCCGGAGCAGCAGGGAAGGGGAGGGAGGGTCTTAAGCCAGAGAGTCCCGCACGATCTCTTCATCCCACGCAGGCCCCCGCGGTTGTCCAGGTCCTGGGCACCGGGGTATCTTCTTCCTGTCAGAAGAGAGACTTCCGGGGCGCCTGGGTGGCTCAGGGGGTTAAGCCTCTGCCTTCGGCTCAGGTCATGATCCCCGAGTCGTGGGATCGAGCCCCGCATCTGGCTCTCTGCTCAGCGGGGAGCCTGCTTCCTCCTCTCTCTCTGCCTGCCTCTCTGCCTACTTGTGATCTCTGTCTGTCGAATAAATAAATAAAATCTTTAAAAAAAAAAAAAAAGAAGAGAGACTTCCAAGGGCAGGACCCATGGAGCCCAGAAGCATGTTGTCCCCCGAGAGGGGGTGGTTTAGGGGGCGGAATGGATGCCATATGACAGCCTGCCCCGAGTTGTCCCGAGAGCTGCAAACATCATGCCGGCTTCCAATTAAAGTCCAACCACACTTAAATCATCACAGGGATATTGTGGGCAATGTTTGCCCTACAGATTCTACTGCTAGTCCCATGGACATCACGGGGCCTCAGGATACGGCGTGCTGAGCTGATTTTCTGCCAGTTGTTGGCAGGCGGGATTTCCACAGGGTTTAGTGATCGTGGTGTGGGGGTAGGAGGTACGGAGAGATAAAGGGAGACACAGATCCCTGCACTTGGAGGAGTTCCATGTCGGAAGGCTCTTGGCAATCTCAGGTCTCTTACCTCGAAAAGATGAGTGTTAGCTCTCTAAAACCTGGATAAGAGTGACAATGCCTCCAATAAACCAATAAAATAAAAGGAAACACAGAGAGAAAAAGTGAGATTCATTCAAAAGACCAAAGAATAGCCCCGTCCGAGAAAGAGCATCAGGCTGCCTCATGGTGGGGGGGCAGTGGGGGGCCGTCCTGGGTCATGCTGGAAGAGCTAGGGTTGGGGGACAGTGATTGGTCACCTATCGGGGCTGGGACACTGTGGCCTTGTATGCCTGACTTTACAAAATTGTTACCCATCTTTAAATTGATGTATTTATTTTATTCTTAAAATGATCAAAATGAATTATCTTTCAAGAGTTTTTGAGAATCTGGGGTTTGCTGTTATTTCTACGTCCTCTGCCAGCCTGACCTCCTGAACTTGCCCCCACACAGTGATGGGGCTGTGCTGGTATTTTTAAAAAAATAATGATCCACTTTGGGACCTGAACAGATCGCACTTTTTTCTCATTTTTCTTTCAAGTTCACATAAAAATCCCTCCCTAAGGACCAGATATTTAATTATTAATTTGGAATTGTCTTTTTGAGCTGTTTTCCTGATTCATAATTTTTTCCTGAAATTAAAAAGCAAGTGGGGCGTGTGGGAGGTTGGGTGGGTGAAGCATCCAACTCTTGATCTCAGCTCAAGTCTTGTCTCAGGGTCATGAGTTCAAGCCCTGCGTTGGGCTCCATGCTGGGCATACAGCCTACTTAAAAAAAAAAAAAAGCCAGGGAAAAGTTTGTTTTCCATCATTATTTGCCCTCCTAGAATTTTCACTTGGACAAGTACCATAAGGTAGTCATTTTTTTTGCTTTTTTTAACTCCTCCCTAATGGACTTAGCTTATGGCATTTCACAGTCCCGTCAGGAACAAAATTAGTTACTATAATAAGAGCAGACACAGCCTGGACATGGCCGAGAGTGGACACACCTTCTTTCCCATTCCGAGCAAAGAGCTCCCAGGGCGCTTTCATAAACCTCGGCTCATTTAAGCCCCTCGAGGTAACCCCGACGTGAGCTGGACAAAGACGGGGGATCCCTGCTTTACAAACAGAGAGACCGTGGGTCAGAGTGATTCAGACTTGTGCGAAGTCACGTGGCTGGTTCACGGTCCAGGGCCTGAATGTTCTCCGCCTCCCCGTTTCGTCCCGTGGCAACATTTACGGCCGTCGCAGGAAAGCCTCCAGAATGAGCTCCACAAAGGCTCCTCTGCTGTTTCTCTTCTACACAACCTATGGACAAGCAGCGTGAAGGCTACATTAGTCCAGATGTATGTGGGGATGTCCGGTGGGTTCATGTGTCCTCCCGGGTGGGACCAGCGCTGACACCGTGGACAGCGTAAACAGGGTATTACTGGAGAGTCCCCGACTCACCCTGCAGGCGATCCAAGACTCACCCACGGGCTCGTTTGAGTCCTGCTGACGCAAATCTTCCCTAGGTTGAGCAAAGAAACCCTCCTTTACTCTCAAGGTACAGATTCTCTTTCATGGTTCCTCAAGGAGGAAAGAAGGAGAAAGGGTCGGGGGGCGCCTGGCTGGCTCAGTCCACGGAGCATGAAACTCTTGATCCTGGGCTTGTAGGTTCGAGCCCACGCTGGGTGTAGACATTACTTAAAAATAGGATCTTAAGAGGGCGCCTGGGTGGCTCAGTCAGTCAAGCATCCGACTCCTGATTTCGGCTCAGGTCATGACATCAGGGTGGCGGGATGGAGCCCCTCCCTGGGCTCCGTGCTCAGCAGGGGTCTGCTTGGGATTCTCTCCCTCGGCCTCTTCTGCCTCACGCACACATTCTCTCAAATAAGTAATCCTAAAAAAAAATCTCTAAAACAATGGTGGGGGTTGGGGGGCAGGAACTGGGTATGGTAAGTATTCCCCTAAACTGACCCTGAGGCAGGCCTTGTAAAAGATGCCGCGGCCGCCGCGCTCCTGCCTCCCAGAAGCCGGGCCGGCTGCCCCCGCAGATCGCCTTCCTGATGTGTCAACTCCCGTCTCCGCTTCACCCCTTCAGCTTTCATCCGGCCCCTTAGGGTGCCCCAGGCCCACACCTACCCTCCCCGCCAGCGTGACAGCCCACTGGTTCTGCTTCCAGACTCTTCTTTTCCAGATCGCAGTCTCGGAGAGATCCGGTGGCAGAGCTCCCCTCCAGCCGACCGCACGGGCAGGAGCCAACTGGATGCAGTTCTCTTCTCGGGATAGAAACTCAAGCACAATCCGTTCAGTCGCGTGTCTGGGGTGGGGTGGGGGTTGGTGGTGCTGCGAAGCCGCTGTTTAGACCAGAGAAGCCACGGGGCCAAGATTCCCTTAGACGATGTGGGCTGCCAAGAAATAACGAGAAGTTCTAGTTCAGCGCCCCCGAACGATCTCTTCCTCACCGTGTTCGGGCAGTGTTTCTTACCGTGGTGGGGACAGTTGTGGGACATTCATTGAATAAGTATTTGAGGGCGTTCTGCGTGCCTGGCACGGGGCTAGGCATGAGAAGATATTTTGAGGATTGTTAGTAGAGGTTATAGGGGAGCGGAGGGCTAAGGGGAAGATGGAGACAACTTCTGGATGACTTGGGCTTCCCTTCTCATCCGCACGTAAGTAGAAACAAACCATAGGCACAGTAGCCATGCAGGAACAGCATAGGCAAAATGGCCGTTCATGGGTTTTTTGGGGAGGACCCTCCGTGCTATTTACATTTTTCTATGGGACAGTGCTTCTCATGGCTTGCATCAAAGAAGAAAAAAAATTTCTTTTTATTTCTTAAAAGATTCTATTTATTCATTTGAGATAGAGAATGAGCAGGGGAGAGGCAGTGGGAGAGGGAGAAGCAGACTCCCCTGCGCAAAGCGACTGAGGCAGGACTCGATCCCAGGACCCTGGGAATCATGACCTGAGCTGAAGGCAGACGCTTAACGACTGAGCCACCCAGGCGCCCCTTCCGTGGCTATTTTGTCCGTCAGCACATATTACACGTCCAGCAGCCATTCCCAGGGGACCCTGTGAAATGTTTCGATGTTTATAATAGCTTCTCGGAAGCTGAAAGTTTATAATTACCAATGAGCACCACCCACTTGTGATCTCTGATGTGAAGTCAAAGCTACTCGGGTCTACTGCTGGTTAAATAAAGGGTCGGGGGGCGCCTGGGTGGCTCAGTGGGTTAAGCCGCTGCCTTCGGCTCAGGTCATGATCTCAGAGTCCTGGGATCGAGTCCCATATCGGGATCTCTGCTCAGCAGGGAGCCTGCTTCCCGATCTCTCTCTCTCTGCCTACTTGTGATCTCTCTCTCGCTGTCAAATAAATAAATAAAATCTTAAAAAAAAAATAAATAAATAAATAAATAAAGGGTCGGGTGCAGGGCAGGGGCGGTGAGGGTCTCGGAGAGGCTCCTGCCACGAGAGCCACGCGTTGGAAAAATATGCCTAAACCAGAGCCATTGTTCGCTGAGCTTGTTGTGCGAAAACACACAGTCCAATACTCCTGGTTTTTTGAGGAAGTTTCCAACCAGATGAGATGTTGCTTCGTGTCTTTGGGTAGTCCCTCATACCTAAACATGTTTTTACATTTAACAACTCATTTTGATTTGGAAACTTATCGCTATCCTCAGAGATCCGTACGGGTAACCCCATTTTACGAAGGAGGAAGGGAAGTGCTTCCCGAGCTTTCCGCGCTGTCCCCGCCCGGCCTCCCGCGCCCGTGGGGACGGCAGCAGACCGGTGATCACTGAGCCCTCCTCTCCGTGGAGCTCATCACACAGCTCCTGCTGGACACTCGCTCCGGACTGTACGGTCCGAACGGGAGCAGTGAAGAAGTCACAGAAAGGCAGAGTATTTTCCGAAGAGAACGACGCAAGTGCTGAAATAGTCCCATTGTGTTGTGTTTGGTCTAAGAGTGGGAGGTCATAGTCAGCCTGAACTTGTCCCGAGTGACTATGAACTCACCTTGAAGTTTTACTCCGCTTCTTCCAGTTGGACCTCGTGCTTACCCTCCTGTTTCTGCTCTCAGGGCCCCGTGTGTCTTGGCAGAGCCAGGACGGGCCCTAGAAACCGCCGCACGGTCTCTTCAGTCTGGGGGTCACGAGCCACGCCCAGTTCCTTCAGACTTAAAATGTTCCTGAGGGGCGCCTGGGCGGCTCTCGGTTAAACATCTGCCTCCGGCTCGGGTCAAGATTCTAGGATCCTGGGATCGAGCCCCACATCGGGCTCCTTGCTTGTGCTCTCTCTCTCTCTCTCTGTCAAATAAATAAATAAAATCTTTTAAAAATATAACAAAATGTTCCCGAAACTTCTCCGGAAGATAACATGACCACACGAGCGTGAGAGCCCTTCAGCTGTGACATCAGAAGCTGTAATGCTCTTTCTCCCTCCGTCCGTCTGTCCAGCGGAGCAAAGGCACCCCAGGAGGAGGCACTTTCCTCCCGAATTCACCTCACGTGGTCAGGAATCAAGAAGAGCCACTTCAAGAAGAGCGGCCTCGCTCTTTCACGTAGACTCCGCCCCACCACCCTCGTAAGTGCTCAGTATTTTCCCACGTTCCTTCTGAGGAAATGAGTCTCAGAGAAAGTCTCTGAGTCTCAGAGAAAGGCGAGTCGGTGAGTGCGGGAGCGGGGATGCGGCCCTCCTGCTGCCACAGCCCGGGCCGCTGAGGGACTGGTTCGCCGTTTCGTTTACTGAAGCTGAGGGGACGCGCCAGTGGCTAATGGCTCCGGTGACAGGGACTGTTCGAGAAAGGGATCTCATGCCTGGAGCATTTCCATCCATTCATTTCCTTTCTGAATTCTTTTGCTCCACAGAGAACAGAAAATCTCTTCCTGATGATCAGCTAAATCCATGCAACCGACTTCAGTAAGCAGGACTCAAAGGGTTTTTAATTGAGAAAGAATTACACTATATTTTATTATAAGATGGAGCTGCGCTCTCCCGCCAGCTACGTGACCGGTGAGAGAACACCAAAGAGGCATCACCCGCGCTCGCTGAACCCGGCAGTTTGGCTTTAAAGTGAGAACAGCGTGTCCTGTCCGAAATCCCTGTTCTGGTACGTTCTAACCGAGGCTCAGGGCGGAAAATTGTCTCAAAAGACAGAGCTCTCTTCTGTGTGGCTTTTTGCCCTTTGTAAAAGCAGGAAAACATGGACTGCGGAAAATCGGGGGATGGCCTCATGTCAGCGGCCCCGAGCATCCTGCTGGAGATGGTGCGCCGGGAGGATTCTCTGTGGACAGAGTTCAGCGACCCCCTGAGAGACTCTCAGTCGCCCGGGCAGCTTCTCCACAAAATCTAGCCACCTGGGGTCGGGGAAGTCAGAACCATCTTACTACAAGGACCAGCAAGATTGAATAAAACGATAAGTCTCCCAAAACAGAAGCAAATAAATGAAAACCAAGAACCCAGTGCAGCCCAAGTTAAATGTGACTGCCCTACTGCCTTTTTCAAAAACCATTTTATTTATTTATTTGAGAGAGAGAGAGAGAGAGAATGAGAGAGAGCAGGGGGAGCGGCAGGCAGAGGGAGAGGGAGAAGCAGGCAGGGAGCATGATGCGGGGCTCGATCCCAGGACCCTGAGATCATGACCTGAGCCCAAAGCAGGTGCTGAACTGACTGAGCCACCAGGCCCAACCCCCTCTTTTTTTTTTTAACAGTTTGTATCATTGCAGTGTTTGGTGTTGATTCTCTACTCTTCCTGGACTCTCGCTTCACTCTTACTGCGACCACATTGGCAGGCAGGGGTCTCCTGTGCCCTCTGATCGTTCCCTCATCTGAGCTGGCTTCTCCTTCCTTCCGCCGCATGCCCGTGGGTGCCCCGCTGCTCCTGCCACCGTCCTCCCTTCCTCCCAGCGTGCACCGTCGCCCGGACAGCTGGTCCGTGGTGGTCCTGGTCCGGCCTTCCCGACGGCCGCGCAGGGGCGCCCGGGGGGCTCCGTCGGTGAAGCGTCTGCCTTTGGGCAGGGATTATGACCTTGGGGTCCTGGGTGTCGGGAATCTCGGCTCGGCAGGGAGCCTGCTTCTCTCTCTGCCCTTCCTTCTGCTCCTGCTCGTTCTCTCTCACATTGTTTCTCTCTTTCAAGTAAATTTTTAAAATCTTAGAAAAAAAAAAAAAGCTGTTAAAGATCCTGCCTCCCGGTCTCCACGCGCTTCTGTCTCTTCCCGCGCTGTGCCCGAGCTGGTCCGTGTGACCAACAGCACCGGCGGGAGGGACGACACGTGAGGTCTGCGATTAGGTCACAAAAGGCTGCGGCTCGCTGCGTGGGCTTCTCGGGCTTCTCTCCCTCGCGCACCTCACTTCGGGGGAAGGCGTGTTGTGAGCAGCCCCGTGGAGAGGCCCACCTGGTGAGGAACCAGGCCTCTTGCCACAGGAACCTGAGCGAGCTCAGAAGGGGGTCCTGCGCCCACGCCTCCCCCCACCCATCAAGGTCACCCGGGCCTGTGCTCAGGTGCTGACTGCTTCGGCCTTGACCCGGCCTGCGTGTATGCAGCTAAGGGCAAAGTGGAGGATGGAACAGAGGAGGAAAAAAAAAGAAGAATGGGCAAAATAAATAAAAGGTAGTATCTAAAGTCTATTACCTTTTTTAAGGTGGAAAAACTTAATGTGCTTTTCCGCTGGAGGGAGGGAGGAAACAGAGCAGAGCTGTGAGTGTCGCAGTCGGAGGCGCGGACGTTAAGCATGTGCATGGGCCAGCAGCCGCGCTGGGCACGTGCCCAGGGTCGTGTCACTAACCTTCCGTAACACACTTCTAAAGTCGGTGCTGTTATTACCGTGATGTTTTACAGATGAGAAAAGTAAGGCTTTGTCCAATATCACCCAGTGAGGGTGGTTTAAATAAAGGGGTTCTGCACCCTGAGCTCCGGAATGCAGAAGTAGGTGCCTTTGCTGGGATGGAAGCCAAGCTTCCACTGAACGAGCCCCTAGTAAATGCCCGTAAATGCGGGCTCCTTTATCTGCACTCACTCTGGTGCTCATGGATCCCTCGGGGAGGGAGAGCCCGCTCCCCGGTCGAAAAGTCAGGAACCAGCGCCTCCGAGGCTACGGACTTGCTCAAAGCCTCCGTCTTTTCCCTTGACACACTCTGTCACGGATTATGATGAATGTGGGGCTCTGCAGCCTCAAATGATTCTCCACACTTGTTTCCAGCCCTTGTCATCCAGTGAACTGAAAGGAGAATTCCTAGCTCAGGAAATGATGCTTTTGAAAGCCCCTGGAGGCACCTGCCTTCTAAAGAGGCTTGACTCAATGACTGTGATTCAGACCATGCTGGCGATTCTCCCTTTGCTTTTCACAGTGGGACTCTTAGTCCCACTTCTGATGACACGGGCACGGTCCTGATGACAACATTCGTCTCACTGAATAAAGCAACCGGTTTGTATTTCTTTTCCAGAAAATTGCCACATGCAGAATATTTTGGTTTGATCATAAAAATGTTTGAAGATGATCAGAAGTAAACAATTGGGAAAACGTGGAAAGCGTATAGGAAATGTCATATGAAGTCTTGGTGACCGAGAAGCTTGGAGAGAGAGGAAAAAGATCACAAGTAGAAAGACGGCGTGTTATTAATTTTGTCTTTAGCTGACCAGCAAATATTACCTGAAATGACCAGCAAATATCACCTGAAAGGTTTATGTTGGTTCCTATTTTCCAAAACACAGTCCCATATACGCTTGACTGCCCTTCACGACAGCTGGACTGTGAGTCAGGAATGCTTTCATCATTCATTTCATTTCCTGCTGGAGGCAGGAAACCAGCTTCAGTAGATGGAGGTTGTTTTTCTCGTTTAAGGAGAGGTGGGCAGTGCATCGGGCTCTCTGCTCAGCAGCGAGCCTGCTTCCCTCTCTCTCTCTCTGCCTGCCTCTCTGTCTACTTGTGATCTCTCTCTGTCAAATAATAAATAAATAAAATCTTTAAAAAAAAAAAAAGAAGGAGAGGTGGACAGGTGGCCTTCGGGAGCTGCTGTGGCGGCTCCTGGGTCACCAAGGATCCAGGCTCCTTTAACCTTCCACTTCACCTGTGGCCTCTCAAAGTTACTCATGGTTGCAAGACCATGGTTGCTCTAGTCGTCACACCCGTGTTCCAGGCTCGAATAAGGAGGAAGAGAAGGAGCAGTCGCCAGGGACATCTTTGCATTATGAGAAAGGGAAAAGCTTTCCCAACAGAGCTTTCATCAGACAGAGCTGTGTCCTGTGGCCATCCTACCTTCGAAAAGAGGAGAGAGCAATTCTGTAGCCTTCGAAGCCTCCACTGGGGACCTGAGCAATAGCCACGCATTTGGGGTGGAAAAGTCCGGTTAGCCAACCAGCAGGGGCCACGCAGATTTATTTCCACCTCCCATCCGCAGATGAGGAACTAATGCCCACCCTGGTGACTCAGTCACACGGGGCAGAGCTGGGGCACAAACCTCCATCAGCCGATTCTAGTAACACTCATGTTGCTTCCTCTGAACTACTCGGCCTCTGAATTCTACTACAGGAAATTATATGTCATGAAGAGGACAGCTCTCCAAACTGCATAGTAATGGGGATATATTTTCAGTGGCTTGCTTTTAAACAAGTAATTTTATATTAATGTATCATATGACGTTTCTAGCATTGTTTAAAAAATCATTATTCCATTTTTATAAATGTAGGTAACAACTAAGCTTTAAAGACATTGAAGCATTATTTATTACGGCAAGACACTGAGGGGAACCTTTACTTTTCAACAATAGGGGATTGGGTGAAAAAAATCATGGGATAGAATGAGAAATAAAGTTTCAGAAGAATAGTGATATTTACAATAGTCTATTAAATGAAATGAGTAAATTATAAAACTGCATATACAATATGACCCCAGGTTTCCACACACGTTTCACATATAAATGCTAGGTATAAATACGGCCAAATAGTCATAGTGATCATATTTACGTAATGAGAATCTACAATATTTTGGTTTTTAGCTTTGCATTCTTTACAATATAATTTTTAAAGGTCAGGTTTGTTGAAGTATAATTTACATACAGTTGAATTCACCTTTTTCATATGTGTGATACAGTTACGTATTCACCACTTTAATCAAAATACAGAATATTTCCTTTGCTTCAAAAAGTTCTCTTATGCCTTTGTGGTTAATCTCTTCCCCCGTCACTTGGCAACCACTGATTCGATTCTGTCTCTATAGTTTTGCCTTTTCTAGAATGTCCTATAAATGAAAATATGCAGTCTTTTGTTTCTGGCTTCTATCAATTAGCATGAATGTTTTTGAGATCATCCACGTTGATCCATAAATCAGTGGTTCATTCCTTTCGATTACTGAATGTATTCTGTAGTACGAACGTGCCAGCGTATGTTTATCCTTTTGTCAGTTGGCAGACGCTTGGCTTGTTTTAGATTTCGGGTGAATAGTCATGCATTAGTTTACTAGGGCCCTCATAACAAAGCGCCACCCACTGGGTGGCTGAAACAGCAGAAATGTATCCTCTAAGAGCAAAAGAATGATGAGCGGCAAAGACCCAAAACATTCACCAGCGCCCGGAAATGGAAAGGAAGCTTCAGTTTGTCTCCTGAGAAGTCACCTGGGAAATTGAAACTGTCTCACACCTTACAGATTAGAGGGTTGTGGTGATATTACCTAAGTGGTCCAGAAACCCCCAAAGTGAGAAACGATCTAGAAATCAGTCCCTTTTGGGGGATCCTGGGTGGCTCTGTCGGTTGAGGCTAAAAATGTGGCTCCTTAGCGGTTTTTCCTTGGTAGAAAAGAGACTATTACACAGCAGTAAGTTCTTTAGTGTTCTCTGTTCTCACATCTTCATTTCGGGAAAGTCTTTGGAAGGGAGCTGGCATCAGGAATGTCAGGATGGAACCCCCAAAAGGTCTTTTATTATAGATTTGGAACTAGCAGCAAGATGATTAAATGAAGAATGTAGTTAGATGGAATTAGGACCGACAGAAGCTCTGATTAGGCGTTTGATGTCCAAACTCTACATGGAAGAAGCTTTAAAAAATCTTTCTGGGAGGAACAACAGTTAAATGGTGGTGTTTAATGCTTGAGTTTCATGAAAGAAAAGGGCCTAATGCATACCTTGGTGGATATATTTCCAGTCTTACTCCAAATATTTATTCATTATTTAGCCAAATAGTTCTGGGGAAAGTGGGAAAATTATGTTCGTATTTATTCTTTTTGTTCTTAAATCATCCTGATGATTTCAGTCGCATCTGGAGCAAGTTGACAATTGGAGGGCCACCGCCGAATACGAGGGTCCAGTGTTCCCTTGGGAATATCAACTCCAGTTGCAAGCCGAAGGCCAGAGGGAAATCACAGTCTCTTTAGAACGGACTTGTACTTTCCAATTAACACAGTGCAAGTATCTGATCATGATCCCCTCTCAGAAATGACATGAACCGCTGGTGAATGGGCACAGGTGGGAGATGAGGACGCGGTAGAGGATGGGAGACTTTGGCGAGACAACCTGTTTACAAAAACTGCAGCGGGCCACCTTTGGAAGTCAGCAGGCAACAATGGCTGGCAGCCAGTCTTCCTCGTGATAAAATAAGGAAGGGAGAAATCATTCCAAGTTGTGAAAGAAGATTGGCAAATATTTCAGCTGCAAGCTTCTGGGAAAGCGATTTTCTCTCCCCCTGGCCTTCCCCCTTAAGTAGGGCATACTGTTCAGAATTTAAAACCCGATGGCCAAGTTTTTAGGATAAACAAGACTTTGTGGCACGAGGAGGAACCCTGTCTTGAAGGCTGGTTTAGTTTGGAAGTCAGGGTGAAGGGAGAGGAGGAGCTGTTGTTAAAACGATATGGATGTTACAAAGAAATGCTGAGGTTCGAAAAGCCTGGATTTTGTTCCTGGCGCTCGTACTTCTCCCGGCCATTTTGGCACATAGAACACACACGAAGCCAACTTGGCTAAGCCTGGAGCTGCCTGGAGACCTGGAGAAAGTTCAAGTGCGAAAGCCATCAACACCTGGGACTTAGGCTGTATGTACAGAGACACGTTGTGGAAGACAACATAAGCTTTTTGGGAAAGCAGGATAAAATAAACTTTGGGGAAAAACATAAGCTTTTTGGGAAAGCCAGGAAAAACTGACACTATGTAAGATACAGAATAAGAAAAATGTTCCACCGAATAAATTAGATAGAAGAGTAAGAAGTTAAACACCAAAAGTAAAAGAAAATGGAGAGAATGGTGGGCTTGGCCGCTGTCGTTAGCGGACACTGGTTTGAAATAGGTTTAAAACTTCTCTTTCAAATCCGCCGTTACAACGCAGCAGGAGCCCCTCGACTGAAGAAAGTTTCGGATGAGAAATGAGTTTTTCTTAAACGGATAGTAAACAGGCTCCGTTTAGTGCTTGCCAGCAGGATTGACAGTTAAAGGGGAAAAGTTGCAAAACTCTGAGAGTTCTGTTTTCTTATAAAAGAAACCATTGTGGGGCGCCTGGGTGGCTCAGTGGGTTAAGGCCTCTGCCTTCGGCTCAGGTCATGATCCCAGGGTCCTGGGATCGAGCCCCACATCGGGCTCTCTGCTCCGCGGGGAGCCTGCTTCCTCCTCTCTCTCTGCCTGCTTCTCTGCCTACTTGTGATCTCTATCTGTCAAATAAATAAAAATCTTAAAAAAAAAAAAAAAAGAAACCATTGTTCGGGGGCACTGGGCTGGCTCAGGCAGAAGAGCATGTGACGCTTGATCTCGGGGTCATGAGTTCAAGCCCCAGGTTGGTTAGAGGTTAATTTAAAAAAAAGAAGAAACTTTAAAAAAAAAAAAAAAGAAACCATTGTCTGCAGAGCTAGTAACATTTACTTGTTCAGAAAATTGCATTCCATATGATGCTAAAAAGATGTAAATTTTGCTCTTCACTTTATGGAAATAAAAAATACTTTAACTCATTTTAAAAATGCTTTGAAACCATTGTGGTGGGGCACCTGGGTGGCTCAGTCGTTAAGTGTCTGCCTTCAGATCAGGTCGTGATCCCAGGGTTGTGGGATCGAGCCCCACATTCGGCTCCCTGCTCCACGGGAAGCCTGCTTCTCCCTCTCCCACTCCCCCTGCTTGTGTTCTCTCTCAAATAAATAAATAATCCTAAAAAAAAAAGTTCTGGTGTTGCAGCAAGGTGTGGGAATGAATGATTATTTTAAATTGAATAACTTGATATAAAAGAGTCAGCGGTAACCTAAGTTTATCTTAATGGTGCATAGTTTCCAAACTGTATAAAAGATTAACTTATCTCGGGGCTCATCAGCTTCCTCACTCTCAACATTTTGACACTGGTAATTCTTTGAAGTGGGGCTGTTTTGTGTGTTTTGCTACACGCCCCAGCATCCCTGACCTTCCCAATAGGAAACTATTGCCGCGCCCCAACCTGTAACAAATCACAAATGCGTCCGGATACTGACAGTTGTCTGGAAGGAGGATTGGGTCCCAAATCGCTTCTACTTGTGAGGTACTGGTTTGTTTATTTTAATTTATATTTATTATCATTTAAAGATTTTATTTATTTGACAGAGAGAGACAGGGAGAGAGGGAACACAGCAGGGGGAGTGAGAGAGGGAGAAGCAGGCTTCCAGCTGAGCAGAGAGTCCGATGTGGGGCTCTATCTTAGGTCCCTGGGATCATGACCTGAGCAGAAGGCAGAAGGCAGATGCTTAACGACTGAGCCACCCAGGCGCCCCTATTTACTTAAAGTAGGCTCCATGCCTGGTGCGGAGAGAAACACGGGCCTTCAATCCTCAACCCTGAGATCAAGACCTGAGCTGAGATCAAGAGTCAGAAGCTTAACCGACTGAGCCACCCTGGCGCCCCTGGTTTATTTGAACAGCGTTATGACAAACCGCCTAAGATCCATCTTCTAATGGAAGCAGAGATAAGGTGAGCTTATTTGTGCCACTGATAGGCTCAGCAAGAGAGCGCGACAACGTCACTGCTGTTAGGATGACGCCCGTAAAGCGCGGGCTGTGCCAGTCCTGCTTCTAGACGGACACCGGACACCGATTCATGATGGTGGTGGCGCCAGCGACAGCAGACAGAGAGAAGGGGGGTGGGGAGTGCGGAGAAGGAGGGAGGAAGGGAGAGAGGAGGTGGTGAAGGCAGAGCACAGGCTGTGCTTTCCGGGCTCTGGGCGGAGGGCGCTGTGCGCTGGGTCAGAGCCGGGGAGCAGGAAAGCAGTAGCTGGAGAGGGGAGCGGGCAGGCGGGACGCTAAGGATTTGATGGGTTTTTCATCAAAATACTGGTTTTCTTGTTACAGTGATCTCTAAGGCTTAATTCCTTTCCACGAATTAAATACGATCATCCGTCAATCAACAAACGTGGCACACTTGCTCGTCGTCAGGTTTGGGCTGGGATGTGGACCTGAGTCCAATCAGAGACTCTGAACCCACTTAGCAAAGCGGGAGGCTGAGAAATGAGAAACTGTGAGCAGCAAGGCATTCACGGGCCAGAGGAAGGTCTTTTAAAAAGGTTTTTGGTTTGTTTGTTTATTTTTAAAAAGGACGTGAAAGGATTTTTTAAAGGATGTGAATGAGCAGAGACTGAAGTCGGTAATAGGGCACCGGCATTAAAACAACAAGGACAACAGACTACACGGTGGCAGCGTCATCACGAGAGCCGAACTGTTGAGAGAGCCCAGATGTCCGCTGACTGAGGACGGGATCAAGAAGATGTGGTTACGTAATAGAACACTACTCAGACATCCGAAAGAAGGGAGTCTTGCCATTTGCCCGATGTGGTTGGAGCTAAAACACGTCATGATAAGCCAAATAAGTCAATCAACAAAAGGCACACTGTATGATTTTACTCACATGTGGAATTTAAGAAGCAAAATGGATGAACATACGGGAGGTAGGGAAGTAAAAGAGAAGGAAACAAATCACGAGAGACTCTTAGAGCACAAACAGGGCTGATGGAGGGACGTGGGTGGGGGATGGGTAGCAAGGAGGGCACTCGTTAGGACGAGCACCTCGGGTTATGTGCAAATGACGAAGTGCTGAACTCCACTCCCGAAACCAATATTGAACTGTACGTCAACTAGCTAGACTTTAAATTAAAAAAAAAAAAAAAGTAACATGGTACCGGTATTAGCAGAAGTAGACCAGCTCGGCTCTAGGAGATAATCTCCCACCCACTCCATCTTACTAAACGTACGTGCCCCCCCCCCCTCGATCTTTTAAGTTAAGTGCTCGGAAGAGAGTGGCTGGTGAGCAGGGACAGCTTCATGGGCCTGTGACAAGTGCAGTCACGTGGGGTGCCCTCAGAAGGGTTGAAAGGTCTGTCTCTCTCTTGAAATCCTGAAGAATTATCTTTGAACCTGTGTTTTGTGTTTTACGTTTTGTGAGTTTTGTGGGTTTTGTGGTGAAGTCCGGTGGGATCCCGAGCAGGCTCTTACCCGCGTGCCTTGCCACACAGCTGCCGACAGCATCCATGATTGCCCCCGGCTTCCGCGACACACTTGACTTGCACCTGCGTTGAGTTCCCCCGAACTCCCATGTATCCTGGGCCCACTAGATACAAGGGTGGGAAGCCCCAGCAGGTCACTCTTTCCATTAGAACCAGACCTTGCTTCCAACACAGGAAGACGCTAATCGCATCCACACAAACGAGAACCACCGTGACAGCGGAGCCCGTCCTTCTCTCCTTGTATTTCTCTGTATGAGCCAAACCCTTGCGCTGGAAATGATGGTGTAGAAGGGATGGGAAGTTAGGGCAAGTCACAGATCTTTTTCCTTTCGGTCGGTCCTTGCTCATCAGCAGGCAGATGGTGGGATGTGCACATTTCAAGAAGTGAAATGAAAGGTTTTGCGCAGCATTTTCATTATTCTGATAAGAATGAAACACACATGCATGTATGAGTTACAAAAGACAAATTGTGTAGTGTTGGTGATTCCACCCACAAGATCAAACTCTTATAATTTGCATTTAAAACTGCCACTGCAGGGCGCCTGGGTGGCTCAGTGGGTTAAAGCCTCTGCCTTCGGCTCAGGTCATGATCCCAGGGTCCTGGGATCGAGCCTCACATCGGGCTCGCTACTTAGCAGGGAGCCTGCTTCCTCCTCCTCTCTCTCTCTCTCTGCCTACTTGTGATCTCTGTCAAATAAATAAATAAAATCTTAAAAAACAAACTGGCACTGCAGACTATGAGGAAAGGTAAGATTTATTCTAAAGATTAGAAATATAAATTTTTCTTTGCCTAGCATAATGACCCATACTATGCTTTTAAAACCTATTATTATTATTAATTGTGATAAAATACACATAACGTAAAATTTACCGTCAACCGTCTTTAAGAGTACGTTCAGCGGCATTAAGTACTCGCAGCCAGCACTATCAGCCATCGCTACCTCCCACCTGCAAACTCTTTCGTCTTGCAAAACTGGCATGTTGTACCCATTGAACACACTCCCCTCCTCTCCTCCTTCCAGTCCCTGGCAACCCCCGTTCGACCTCCTGTCTCTGTAAATGGGACTCCTCTAGTCCTCTAGGTACTTCGGATAAACAGAATCCCACCATAGCTATGCTGCTGGGTCCGGCTCATTCACTTAACATAATGTCCCCTGTTGATGGCCATGTTGTAACAGGTGACCAGATTTCATTTATTTAGTTTTTCAGATGGCACAGGCAGGGGGAGAAGCAGGCTGCCCGCTGAACAGGGAGCCTGATGTGGGGCTCAATCTCAGGACCCTGGGATCATGACCTGAGCCGAAGGCAGACATTTGACCCACTGAGCCACCCAGGTGCCCCATATCAATATTTTAATGTCACTTTCTCCCTGATCTTGAACAAGTTGCCCCACATTTTCATTTTGTATCAGGTTCCAGAAGTACCCTAACCAGCTCCGCTCATGGGGAAAGAGTCTGGATGGTGACATTCAATAATCTGGGCCTGGGTTGCTTCTTTGCAAGGAGATATTGATCACCTGTTGCCCATCTCTCTTGACGGAGGAGGTGGAGAAAATCAACTTAGCAGGTGTTTTAGAGACTTATTGATAAAGGAGAACTCCCAGTGCAAGGTGTTGTAGCTGGAGGTGTGGTAGGCGGTGATTGGTTTCACGTGGGATTTCCACGTCTGCTCTGTCTCGCCTCACCTGCCAGGGGCTCTCCCTCTGAGCCTTGACTGGCCGGTCAGGGAGGTGGAGGCAGATTGCAGGAGGGGCCAGCATTGTCGTAGAAGGCACTCGCCTCATTTGAGGTTGCTGTGGAGCTCTCAAGCCAAGAAGAGCAAAGGGGAAAAGGGAACTTTATCTCTCACCACAGGTAATCCGGCCACCTCAGCAGGCCCAGAGAGTTCTGGGGAATCTGAGGACTCCAGATTCTCAGGGGCATCTATGCTTATCCCCATCCCAAATCTCTAGGTCCTAACCCTCCCCTAGCAGTCCCCTGACTCGGGCGTAGGAGACGCTCCGGCTACTTCACCCCTGTGTGAAATGCTGTCCCTCTTCTGGGTACGTCCTGGGCCTGGTCTTCAGGTCTTTCTGCGGCTTAGCTTCAGGAAACGAGGATCTCCTTACATCCCAGGAGACCCTCTGATTCTCACATTTTGCTTTGAATTCAGGCTTGGTTACCCTGCACCTGTCCTTTCCTTTTTCAGAGCTCTGGATGTTGTTCAGCTGCGGGCTTCCCATCCCCAAATCCTCATAATTTCTCTCCCCTGTTGCTCTCAAAGGCAGAGACGTTGCGTACAGATACGCGATCCGTTCACGTGTCCCCCTCCCACCTGACGAGCGGCGAGCACTAACGATTGCACCTGCTACCGCGTGCAGGGACTGTCAACATCGGAACCTCCCTCGCAGGTCCGTGTTGCCCTCCTGTCCATGGTGATCTGATTCCAGGATCCTCTCCTTGGGATCTGTTTTCTAGGAGAACTCCTAGCACCGACCATTGCGCTGCGTAGAAACAGCGGGACCCAGGGATTTGGGTCCACTTGTTTTGTTGAGGGAGTGCCTTCCAGGAGAGCGCCTCCAAGGGAATAAGGGATGCAGGATAAGGAAGGGAGAGTTGGCCGAGCAACTATGTGGTCTCGGGGAAAGTCTGGTCTTCGCTGGTCTAAGGGTGGATGTGTGTGTGGCCTCTGGAGCACGTTATAGTACAGGATTGTTCCACCTTAACATGCTGGGGTCAGCCTTTTGAACCGACATATCAGCCAGTTGTTGGCTCTACGATATCCTTAGGGGTGGAACCAACCTCCAGGAAGGTGCCCCCCGCCCCGGGGCTGAAGGCACTGCTTCAGAGAAGGGGGCAACTATGAGCCCTTAGCAGCCAACATTCACAGGAGCCGAGGAGTGGGATTGGGTGTCAGAGGCACTTCCCACCCTGGGTCTAGATGGTAACTGTTACGGGCTGCATCACTGGGCTTCCTGGCCCTCTGCTTTCTATGCCATCCTGGCAGCAACTGACAGGACCAAGGAAGAGATCTAGTTGTGACTGTGAGGACATAGAGAGTCCATCAAAGGGATTTAAGTAGAAGAGTGAAATGATCGGATTTTTTTTTTTTTTAACTCTCGACTTTGATTTGTCTTAGCTGTCTTCACCATGCAGGGTTTTGGTTTTTTTAAATTAAAATTTAATGTTAATTTAAATAATACATTTAATGTATTATTTGCTTCAGGGGTACAGGTCTGGGATTCATCAGTCTTACACATTTCACAGCACATACCCTGGCCAGTGTCCATCACCCAGCCACCCTCTCCCTCCCACCCCCACCACCCAGAAACCCTCCATTTGTTTCCTGAGATTAAGAGTCTCCTGTGATTTGTCTCCTTCCCCGGTCCCATCTTGTTTCATTTTTCCCTCCCCTCCCCCCCCTTGAACCTCCACCCTGTCCCTCAAATTCCTCATATCAGAGAGATCATATGATGATTGTCTTTCCTGATTGACTTATTTCGGTCAGCATAATACCCTCTAGTTCCATCCACGTCGTTGCAAATGGCAAGATTTTGGGGGGTTTTGATGGCTGCATAGTATTCCATCCATTCATCTGTTGATGGACAACTAGGCTCTTGCATCATTTGGCTATTGTAGACATTGCTGCTATAAACAGTACCCAGTAGTGTGATTGCTGGATAGTAGGTTAGCTCTATTTTCAACTTTTTGAGGAACCTCCATATTGTTTTCCAGAGTGACTGTACCAGCTTGCATTCCCACCAATAGTGTAGGAGGGTTCCCTTTTCTTCGCATCCTCGCCAACACCTGTTGTTTCCTGACTGGTTAATTTTAGCCATTCTGACTGGTGTGAGGTGGTATCTCATTGTGGTTTTGATTTGTATTTCCCTGATGCAGAGTGATGTTGAGCACTTTTTCATGTGTCTGTTGGCCATTTGGATGTCTTCTTTGCAGAAATATCTGTTCATATCTTCTGCCCTTTTCTTGATTTGATTATTTGTTCTTTGGGTGTTGAGTTTGATAAGTTCTCTACAGATTTTGGATACTAGTCCTTTATTTGATAAGTCATTTGCAAATATCTTTTCCCATTTTGTTGGTTATCTTTAGGTTTTATTGACTGTTTCCTTTGCTGTGCAAAAGCTTTTAGTCTTGATGAAGTCCTAAGTTCATTTTTGCCCTTGCTTCCCTTGCCTTTGGCAATGTTTCTAGGAAGAAGTTGCTATGGGGTACCTGGGTGGCTCAGTTGGTTAAGACACTGCCTTTGGCTCAGGTCATAATCCCAGACTCCCAGGATGGAGTCCCACATTGGGCTCCCAGCTTCACAGGGAGTCTGCTTCTCCCTCTGACCTTCTCCCCTCTCACACTCTCTCTCTCAAATACATAAATAAATAAATATATATATTTTTAAAGTTGCTGTGGCTGAGGTCAACGATGTTGCTGCCTATGTTCTCAAGGATTTTGATGTATTCCTATCTCACATTGAGGTCTTTCATCCTTTTGGAGTCAATTTTTGTATGTGGTGTAAGGAAATGGAACCATTTCATTTGTTATGTGGCTGTCCAATTATCCCAACACCATTTGTTGAAGAGGCTGTCTTGATTCCATTGGACATTCTTTCCTGCTTTGTCAAAGATTAGTTGACCATAGAGTTAAGGGTCCATTTCTGGGCTCTCTATTCTGTTCTGTTGATCTATGTGTCTGTTTTTGTGCCAGTACCATACTGTCTTAATAATGGCAGCTTTGTAATAGAGCTTGAAGTCTGGAATTGTGATGCCACCAACTTCGGTTTTTTTTTTTTTTTTTTTTCAACATTCCTCTGGCTATCCAGGGTCTTTTCTGGTTCCATATAAATTTTAGGATTATTTGTTCTATTTTTTTTTAAAGTTGAAGGTGTTTTGATAAGGATCACATTAAATGTGTAGATTGCTCTAGGTAGCATAGACATTTTCACAATATTTGTTCTTCCAATCCATGAGCATGGAACACTTTTCCATTTCTTTGTGTCTTCCTCAGTTTCTTTCATGAGTACTTTATAGTTTTCTGAATACAGATCCTTTGCCTCTTTGTTTACATTTATTCCTAGGTATCGTGTGGATTTGGGTGCAATTGTAAAAGGGATCAACTCCTTAATTTCTCTTTCTTCTGGCTTGTTGTTGGTGTATAGAAATGCAACTTATTTTGGTGCATTGATTTTTATATCCTGACACTTTACTGAATTCCTATATGAGTTCTAGCAGTTTTGGAGTGGAGTCTTTTGGGTTTTCCACATAAAGTATCATATCATCTGCAAAGAGTGAGAGTTTGACTTCTTCTTGCTGGTTCAGATGCTTTTTATTTCTTTTTGTTGTCTGATTGCTGAGGCTAGGACTTCTAGTACTATGTTGAATAGCAGTGGTGATGGTGGACATCCCTGCCATGTTTCTGACCTTAGGGGAAAAGCTCTCAGTTTTTCCCCATTGAGAATGATATTCACTGTGGGTTTTTCATAGATGGCTTGGATGATATTGAGGTATGTACCATCTATCCCTACACTGTGAAGAGTTTTGATCAAGAAAGGATGCTGTACTTCGTCAAATGCCTTTTCAGCATCTATTGAGAATATCATATGGTTCTTGTTCTTTTATTAATGTATTGTATTCCATTGATTGATTTGCAGATATTGAACCAAACTTGCAGCCCAGGAATAAATCCCACTTCGTTGTGGTGAATAATCCTTTTAATGTACTGTTGGATCCTACTGGCTAGTATTTTGGTGAGAATAATTGCATCCACGTTTATCAGGGATATTGGTCTGTAATTCTCCTTTTTGATGTAGCCTTTGTCTGGTTTTGAGATCAAGGTAATGCTGGCCTCATCAAATGAGTTTGGAAGTTTTCCTTCCATCTCTATTTTTTTGGAACAGTTTCAGGAGAGTATGTATTAATTCTTCTTTAATTGGTAGAATTCCTCCGGGTAACCATCTGGCCCTGGGCTCTTGTTTGTTGGGAGCTTTTAAATTACTGCTTCAATCTCCTTACTGGTTATGGGTCTGTTCAGGTTTTCTATTTCTTCCTGGTTCAGTTTTGGCAGTTTATACATCTCTAGGAATGCATCTATTTCTTCCAGATTGTCAAATTTGCTGGGGTATCGTTGTTCATAATAATGTTCTTATAATTGTTTTTATTTCTTTGGTACTGGTTGTGATCTCTCCTCTTTCATTCACAATTTTGTTAATTTGGGTCCTTTGTCTTTTCTTTTTGATTAAACCCCTGACCAGGGGTTTATCAATCTTGTTAATTCTTTTTTTTTTTTTAAGATTTTATTTATTTATTTGACAGAGAGAGAGATCACAAGTAGGCAGAGAGGCAGGCAGAGAGAGAGGAGGAAGCAGGCTCCCTGTGGAGCAGAGAGCCCGATGTGGGTTTCGATCCCAGGACCCCGAGATCATGACCTGAGCCGAAGGCAGCGGCCCAATCCACTGAGCCACCCAGGCGCCCCTTGTTAATTCTTTCAAAGAACCAGCCCCTAGTTTTGTTGACTGGTTCTACTGTTCTTTTGGTTTTTATTTCATTGATTTCTGCTCTGATCTTTATTATTTCTCATCTCCTGGTGGGTTTAAGTTTTCTTTGCTGTTATTTCTCCAGCTCCCTTAGGTGTAGGTTTAGGTTGTGTACTTGAGACCATTCTTGTTTCTTGAGAAAGACTTGTATTGCTATATCCTTTTCTCTCAGGACCAGCTTCAGTGTATCCCAAAGATTTTGAACAGTTGTGTTCTCATTTTCATTTGTTCCATGATTTTTTTAATTCTTCAAATTCCTGGTTGGCCCGTTAGGATGCTCTTTAGCCCCCATGTATCTGAGTTCTTTCCAATTTTCCTCTTATGGTTGAGTTCTACTTTCAAAGCATTGTGGTCTGAAAATATACAGGGAATGATCCCAATCTTTTGGTACTGGTTGAGATCTGATTTGTGACCCAAGATGTGATCTATTCTGGAGAATGTTCCATGTGCTCTAGAGAAGAATGTGTATTCTGTTTCTTTGGGATGGAATGTTCTGAATAGATCTGTGATGTCCGTTTGGTCCAGTGTGTCATTTAAAGCCTTTATTTCCTTGTTGATCTTTGCTTTGATGATCTGTACATTTCAGTGAGGGGGGTGTTTAAGTCCCCTACTACTATTGTATTATTGTCAATGTGTCTGATTTTGTTATTAGTTGGCTTATATAATTGGCAGATCCCATGTTAAGGGCATAGATATTTAAAATTGTTAAATCTTCTTGGTAGACCCTTTAAGTATGATAAAATGTCCTTCCTCATCTCTTAGTATAGTGAGGCTTAAAATCTAATTTATCCGATATAAGGATTGCCACCTCAGCTTTCTTTTGATGTCCATTAGCATGGTGAATTGTTTTCCACCCCCTCACTTTAAATCTGGAGGTATCTTTGGGTCTAAAATGAGTTTCTTGCAGACAGCATATCAATGGGTCCTGTTTTTTTTTAATCCATTCTGATACCCTGTGTCTTTTGATTGAGGCATTTAGCCCATTTATATTCAAGGTAACTGTTGAAAGATGTGAATTTAGTGTCATTGTATTGTCTGTAAGGTGACTGTTACTGTATATTGTCTCTGTTCCTTTCTGGTCTGTTACTTTAAGGCTCTCTCTTTGCTTAGAGGCCCCCTTTCAATATTTCTTGTAGGGCTGGTTTGGTGTTTGCAAAATCTTTTACTTTTGTTTGTCCTGGAAGCTTTTTATCTCTCCTTCTATTTGCAGTGATAGCCTAGCTGGATATAGTATTCTTGGCTGCATATTTTTCTCATTTAGTGCTCTGAATATATCATGCCAGTTCTTTTTGGCCTGCCAAGATGGTATCGTGGATAGGTCTGATGCCAATCTAATATTTCTACTGTTATATGTTACAGACCTCTTGTCCCGGGCTGCTTTCAGGATTTTCTCTTTGTCACTGAGACTTCTAAGTTTACTATTAGATGATGAGGTGTTGACCTATTTTTATTGATTTTTGAAGGGGGTGTTCTCTATGCCTCCTGGATTTTGATACTTTTTCCCTTCCCCAAATTAGGGAAATTTTCACCTATGATTTATTCCAATATACCTTCTGCCCCCCCCCTTCTTCTGAGATCCCAGTTATTCTAATATTGTTTCACCTTATGGTATTATTTGTGTCTAGAATTCTTCCCTTGTAATCCAGTAGTTGTTTATCTCTCTTTTTCTCAGCTTCTTTAGTATCCATCATTTGATCTTCTATATCACTAATTCTCTCTTCTGCTTCATTTATCCTAGGAGTAAGAGCCTCCATTTTTGATTGCACCTCATTAATAGCTTTTTTTTTTATTTCAATGTGGTTAGATTTTAGTTCTTTTATTTCTCCAGAAAGGGAATTTATTTCTCCAGAAAGGGATTCTCCAGTATCTTCTATGCTTTTTTTCAAGCCCTGCTGGCATCTGATAATTGTCATTCTGAACTCTGATTCTGACATCTTACTAATGCCCATATTGATTAGGTCCCCAGCAATTGGTACTGCCTCTTGTTCTTTTATCTGAGGTGAGTTTTTCCACCTTGTCATTTTATCCAGATAAGAATATGAATATGAAAAGAGTAGGAATGACCCCAGAAAACTATACACTAACCATATCAGAAGAGACCTGAACCAGGGGGAGAAGAAAGGAGAAAGAAAAAAAATATATTTATATTAAGAGCCACAACTTGATTTTTGGTGTATTTTGGTCTGTTAGGAGAAACGGCCTCCCCAAATCTTAAAGGAAGAAAAACTTCTATATATACAAAAATAAGGGTAAAGACGATGAAGAGATGGAATATGACCATAAATATGAAAACTAAGGAATCTGAAAAAGGAATTGATAAGTTGGTTGAGAAACGGGGGTGGGGGGGAAGAGAATGTGATCAGGCTGGAGACTAGAACAAAGTCATATGCTAAATTTAGGGTATATTTTGATCTGTTAGAAGAAACTGTATCCCAAAAATTTAAAGGAAGAAAATCTTGTATGTGTACAAAAAATGAGGTTAAATACAATTAAGGGGTAGAATATGACTATAACAATGAGAATTGAAAAAAAATTTTAAAGTGTATTGATTAAAATAGTTGAAAAAAGTTTTCAATAAGGAGGAAATTTTTTAAAAAACAGAATAAGAAAAAAATAAAATTTGTAAAATCTAGTTTTGGAAGACTAAAGAATAACAGGGGGAAAAGCCATGAATTCTATGTGTTCCATTCCTATAGCTCTAGTGTTCTGCAGTTCTCATTGATGGATGTACTTGGTCTTGGCTGGATGTTCTTGCTGATCTTCTGCAGGAGGGGCCCGTTGCCCTGATTCTGAAATGTCTTTGCTGGAGGCGGAACTGCACCGCCCTTGCCAGAGGCCGGGTTAAGCAATCTGCTCAGGTTCGTGCTCAGAGCTTTTGTTCCCTGAGCGCTTTCCGTAGGGCTTTGGAGGATGGGAATGAAGATGGTGGCCGCCCAGTCTCTGATTGGAGGAGCCAAGAGCTTGGGGCCCCGCTCCTCAGTGCAACCTTGGAGAAAAGCCGTCAGTCCCTCCCACCTCCCTGGTCTCTGGCCTCGCTACAATCTCCCCCGGCCTGTGACTGAGCGTTTCTATTTCTGGTGCACAGCCCTGTGTGGAGTCTCCACACCCAGCAGATTCCTGCAGCGTGCTCCTGTGCTGCTCCTCTGGGAGGAGGAAGGAGGATCTATCAGTTGTGGGGTCCCTGCTCAAAGAGTTGTGGTTTGACTGTGCCTTGGATCACGGTTTATGGCAACCCTGAGCTGAGAGCCCTCTCCTCAGCTCCATCTCTGCAACCGGGCTCCCTGCTCTGATACCTGGGAGCTCTGCCGCATTCAGACATGCCATGTCTTCCTGTGACCCTGAGGGTCCTGAGACCACACTGTCTGCACGAGGGCTCCACCGCCACTAAGCCCCACTAAGCAATGTCCCTCAGTGAAGCAGACTTCTACAAGTTCCGATTTGGTGCTCAGCTGCTCTAACACTTGCTGGGAGCTGGCCTCTCCCCTCATGGTCTCTCTTCCCATTGATCACCTCAGATTCGCTTCTCTGCACATCCTACCTTCCAGAAAGTAGTTGTTTTTCTATTCCTAAAATTGCTGCTGTTCTTTCTCTCAATCTCCTGTCGAGTTTGTAGGTGCTCAGAATAGTTTGATTAACTATCTAGCTGAATTCCTGGGACCTGATGAAATCTAGGTCTCCTGCTCCCCTGCTGTGTTGCTCCTCCTCCTTGTAGGTTTTCCAGTAATGATTTTTCAAAAAAGACAAAGATGTTATATTTCTTGGGACCTCATGTTTTTAAGTGTGTGTGTGTGTGTGTGTGTGTGTGGTTTTCATGCACCAGTGATAACTGCCTAGGTATAAAACTCTCTCTTTTTAGGCTAAGAATCTATACACAGAAAATTATAAAGTACTCATGAAAGAAATTGAGGAAGACACAAAGAAATGGAAAAATGTTCCATGCTCCTGGATTGGAAGAATAAATATTGTGAAAATGTCCATGCTACCTAAAGCAATCTATACATTTAATGCAATCCCTATCAAAATACCATCCATTTTTTTCAAAGAAATGGAACAAATAATCCTAAAATTTATATGGAACCAGAAAAGACCTCGAATAGCCAAAGGAATATTGAAAAAGAAAGCCAAAGTTGGTGGCATCACAATTCCGGACTTCAAGCTCTATTACAAAGCCGTCATCATCAAGACAGCATGGTACTGGCACAAAAACAGACACATAGATCAGTGGAACAGAATAGAGAGCCCAGAAATCGACCCTCAACTCTATGGTCAACTAATCTTCGACAAAGCAGGAAAGAATGTCCAATGGAAAAAAGACAGCCTCTTCAATAAATGGTGCTGGGAAAATTGGACAGCCACATGCAGAAAAATGAAATTGGACCACTTCCTTACACCACACACGAAAATAGACTCCAAATGGATGGAGGACCTCAATGTGAGAAAGGAATCCATCAAAATCCTTGAGGAGAACGCAGGCAGCAACCTCTTTGACCTCAGCCGCAGCAATGTCTTCCTAGGAACATCACCAAAGGCAAGAGAAACAAGGGCAAAAATGAACTATTGGGATTTCATCAAGATCAAAAGCTTTTGCACAGCAAATGAAACAGTTAACAAAACCAAAAGACAACTGACAGAATGGGAGAAGATATTTGCAAACGACATATCAGATAAAGGGCTAGTATCCAAAAATCTATAAGGAACTTAGCAAACTCAACACCCAAAGAACAAACAATCCAATCAAGAAATGGGCAGAGGACATGAACAGACATTTCTGCAAAGAAGACATCCAGATGGCCAACAGACATATGAAAAAGTGCTCCATGTCACTCGGCATCAGGGAAATACAAATCAAAACCACAATGAGATATCACCTCACACCAGTCAGAATGGCTAAAATTAACAAGTCAGGAAATGGCAGATGCTGGCGAGGATGCGGAGAAAGGGGAACCCTCCTCCACTGTTGGTGGGAATGCAAGCAGGTGCAGCCACTCTGGAAAACAGCATGGAGGTTCCTCAAAATGTTGAAAATAGAACTACCCTATGACCCAGCAATTGCACTACTGGGTATTTACCCTAAAGATAAAAACATAGTGGTCCGAAGGGGCACGTGTACCCGAATGTTTATAGCAGCAACGTCTATAATAACCAAACTATGGAAAGAACCTAGATGTCCATCAACAGATGAATGGATAAAGAAGATGTGGTATATATACACAATGGAATACTATGCAGCCATCAAAAGAAATGAAATCTTGCCATTTGCGACGACGTGGATGGAACTAGAGCGTATCATGCTTAGTGAAATAAGTCAATCGGAGAAAGACAACTATCATATGATCTCCCTGATATGAGGACATGGAGAAGCAACATGGGGGGTTAGGGGGATAGGAGAAGAATAAATGAAACAAGATGGGATTGGGAGGGAGACAAACCATAAATGACTCTTAATCTCACAAAACAAACTGGGGGTTGCTGGGGGGAGGTGGGATTGGGAGAGGGGGAGGGGTCTATGGACATTGGGGAGGGTATGTGCTATCGTGAGTGCTGTGAAGTGTGTAAACCTGGCGATTCACAGACCTGTACCCCTGGGGATAAAAATACATTATATGTTTATTAAAAAAAAAAATTTGGAAGGGGAGGCAAACCATAAGAGACTATGGACTCTGAAAAACAACCTGAGGGTTTTGAAGGGTCAGGGGTGGGAGGTTGGGGGAACAGGTGGTGGGTAATAGGGAGGGCACGTTTTGCATGGAGCACTGGGTGTTGTGCAAAAACAATGAATACTGTTACGCTGAAAAAATAAATAAAATGGAAAAAAAAATTCACAGTAAACAACAAAAAAAAAACCTCTCTCTTTTTTTTTCATTTCATTTTTTTTCTTTTCATTGTTCCAGAATTCATTGTTTATGCACCACACCCAGTGCTCAATCCAATCCATGTCCTCCTTAATACCCACCACCAGGCTCACCCACACCCCACCCCATCCCCTCCAAATCCTTCAGTTTGTTTCTCTGAGTCCACAGTCTCTCATGGTTTGTCTCCCCCTCCAATTTCCCCCAATTCCCTTCTCCTCTCCATCTCCCAATGTCCTCCATGTTATTCCTTATGCTCCACAACTAAGTGAAACCATATGATAATTGACTGTCTCTGCTTGACTTATTTCACTCAGCATAATCTCCTCCAGTCCCGTCCATGTTGATACAAAAGTTGGATATTCCTCCTTTCTGGTGGAGGCATAATATTCCATTGTATATATAGGCCATATCTTCTTTATCCATTCATCTGTTGAAGGGCATCTTGGTTCTTTTCCCAGTTTGGTGACTGTGGCCATTGCTGTTAGGAACATTGGGGTACAGATGGTCCTTCTTTTCACTCCATCTGTATCTTTGGGAGAAATACCCAGTAGTGCAATTGCAGGGTCATAGGGAAGCTCTATTTTTAATTTCTTAAGGTATCTCCACACTGTTTCCCAAAGCGGCTGCACCAACATGCATTCCCACCAACAGTGGAAGAGGGTTCCCCTTTCTTCACATCCTCTCCAATACTTCTTGTTTCCTGTCCTGTTAATTTTGGCCATTCTAATTGGTATAAGGTGGTATCTCAACATGGTTTTGATTTGAATCTCCCTGATGGCTAATGATGAACATTTTTTCATGTGTCTGTTAGCCATTTGTATGTCTTGTTTGGAGAAGTGTCTGTTCATGTCTTCTGCTCTTTTTTTCTGATGTGATTATCTGTTCTGTGTGTGTTGAGTTTGAGGAGTTATCGATCTTGGATATAAGCCCTTTGTCTGTACTGTCATTTGCAAATGACTTCTCCCATTCCGTGGGTTGCCTCTTTGTTTTGTTGACTCTTTTCCTTGCTGTGCAGAAGCTTTTGATCTTGATGAAGTTCAAAAGTTCATTTTTGCTTTTATTTTCTTGCCTTTGGAGACATATCGTGAAAGAAGTTGCTGTGGCTGATGTCAAAGAGCTTAGTGCCTGTGTTCTCCTCCAGGATTTTGATAGATTCCTGCCTCATGTTGAGGTCTTTTATCCATTTCGAGTTTATCTTTGTGTATGATGAAGAAAATGGTCAAGTTTCATTCTTCTACACATAGCTGTCCATTTTTCCCAGCACCATCTGTTGAAGAGACTTTTTTCCATTGCATATTTTTTTCTGCTTTGTCGAAGATTATTTCACCATAGAGTTGAGGGTCCATATCTGGGCTCTCTACTCTGTTCCCCTGGTCTATGTGTCTGTTTTTATGCCAGTACCATGCTGTCTTAGTGATCACAGCTTTGTAGTAAAGCTTGAAATCAGGTAACGTAATGCCCCCAGCTTTGTTTTTCTTTTTCAGCATTTCCTTAGCAATTCGGGGTCTCTTCTAGTTCTGTACAAATTTTAGGATTGTTTGTTCCAGCTCTTCAAAAAATGCTGGTGGAATTTTGATTGGAATGGCACTAAAAGTATAGATTGCTCTAGGAAGTATAGACATTTTAACAATGTTTATTCTTCTGATCCATGAGCATAGAATGATATTCCATCTTTTTGTGTCTTCTTCAATTTCTTTCATGAGTGTTCTGTAGTTCCTTGAGTACAGATCCTTTACCTCTTTGGTTAGGTTTATTCCCAGGTATCTTATGGTTCTTGGTGCTATAGTAAATGGAATCGATTCTCTCATTTCCCTTTCTATATTTTCATTTTTAATGTATAAGAAAGCAACTGATTTATGTGCATTGATTTTTGTATCCTGCTACATTACTGAATTGCTGTATGTGTTCTAGTAGTTTGGGGGTGGAGTCTTTTGAGTTTTCCATATAAAGTATCATGTCATCTGCAAAGAAAGAGAGTTTGACTTCTTCATTGCCAGTTTGAATACCTTTTATTTCTTTTTGTTTTCTGATTGCTGTTGCTAGGACTTCTAGTACTGTTGAACAAGGATGGTGAGAGCAGGCATCCTTGTGGCATTCCTGGTCTCATAGGGAAGGCTGTCAGCTTTTCCCCATTGAGAACGATATTCGCTGTGGGTTTTTCATAGATAGAGTTTATGAAGTTGAGGAATGTTCCCTCTATCCCTATTCTTTGAATCATTTTAACAAGTAATGGATCCTATATCTTGTCAGAAGCTATTTCTGAATCAGTTGCATGGACCATGTGGTTCTTCTCTCTTCTCTTAATGATTTGTTTTATCACATTGTTTGTTTTGCGAATGTTGACCCACCATTGCATCCCAGGGATAATTCCCACCTGGTCATGGTGGATAATCTTTTTAATGTACTGTTGGATCCAATTAACTAGGATCTTGGCATCCATATTCATCAGGGATACTGGTCTGAAATTCTCCCTTTTTTTTTTTAAGATTTTATTTATTTATTTGACAGCTAGAGATCACAAGTAGGGAGAGAGGCAGGCAGAGAGAGAGAGGAGGAAGCAGGCTCCCTGCAGAGCAGAGAGCCCGATGCGGGGCTCGATCCCAGGACCCTGAGATCATGACCTGAGCCAAAGGCAGCGGCTTAATCCACTGAGCCACCCAGGCGCCCCTGAAATTCTCCTTTTTGATGGGGTCTTTGCCTGGTTTGGGGATCAGGGTAATGCTGGCTTTGTAAAGAGTCTGGAAATTTTCCTTCTGTTTCTATTTTTTGAAACAGCTTCAGGAGAATAGGTATTATTTCTTCTTTGAATGTTTGGTAGAACTCCCCAGGGAATCCACCAGGTCTTGGGCTCTTGTTTTTGGGGAGGTTTTGTTTTATTTTAATAGGTTTCATTTATTTATTTGACAGAGATCACAAGTAGGCAGAGAGGCAGGCAGAGAGAGAGAGAGAGAGAGAGAGGAGGAAGCAGGCTCCCCACTGAGCAGAGAGCCCAATGCGGGGCTCGATCCCAAGTCCCTGAGACCATGACCCGAGCTGAAGGCAGAGGCTTAACCCAATGAAGCACCCAGGTGCCCCTTTAAATTTCTGTTCTGTGTCACCTTTGGGTTCTTTCTTCTTTTATAGTATCTCCCCCTGCCCCTTTAATGTTTCTTGTAGTGCTGGCTTGGTGGTCACATACCCATTTAAACCTTGCCAGTCTTGGAAGCTCTTTATCTTTCTATCCACTCTGAATGTCATCCATGCTGGATAAAGTATTCTTGGCTGCATGTTCTTCTCATTTAGTGCCCTGAATATGTCTTGCCAGCCCTTTCAGGATTGCCAGATTTCTGTGGACAGGTATGACATTATTTTGATGACCCTCCTTCTGTATGTAAGGAATCTCTTCCCCCTAGCTGCCCTTAAGACCTTTTGTCTAAAATTATGATTTGTGAATTTCACAATTAAGTGTCTGGAGGTCTTTCTAGATTCATTGATCTTGGGGGTGTCCTTTTTGCCTCTAGGACATGAACACTTGTTCCAGTCCCCATACTGGGGAAGTTTTCGTCCAGAATTTGTTCAACTATCTCTTCTAATCTTCTCTCTTTCTCCACCCACTCAGGGATCTCCATAAATCTAACATTGGAATGTTTCATGGCGTCATTCACTTCCCTAATTCTGTTTTCATAGCTTCTAAGCTGTTTGTTCCAGGCCTCCTCCTGATCCTTTTCTATCCGTTTGTCTTCTAGATCACTAATTTGATCTTCTGCCTTGGTTACCCTAGCTGTTAGAGTATTTACAATAGATTGGATCTCATTGATAGCATTTTTAACTTCTGCCAGATCAGCCCTCACTTCCGCCCTTAGAGTTTCTATGTTGCCACTAGTGGTCTTCTCCAACCTAACCATTGCCTGGATAATTGTTACCTTGAATTCCCTTCTCCACATACTCTTTATGTCCATATCCAGTAGTTCTGTGGCAGAGGGCACAGTCTCTGAATTTTTCCTCTGTTGGGTGTTCCTCCTCCTAGTCATTTTGGTGAGAGGTGGTTGAGGGGCTGTGTAGCTGAATGTATCAACCATGATCCAGGCAAGGTGCACCCTGGAAAGTTTCAGAGCAATCATAAGTCACCACCAAAAAGAAAGAAAAGAGAAAAAAGAGAAAAGGAAAAAAAAAGAGAGAAAAAACACAGCCAGATGAACCACAAAAGTAAGAGTTAAAAGAGCAAACAAAAAGACTGACAAAAGTAAAAGACAAGAAAAAAAAGAAAAACCCAGCCAAAATGAACCCCAAGAATAAGATTTGTATAGTACAAAAACAAAAACGTACACAAACACTGACAGAAGAATAAGATGAGAAGGTGGTTACAAATCCTCAATGTGAGTGAGGAACGTTATTTCGGTTTATGCTGGCTTCTTGTGTCTCTCTCCCATCTCTCTGCTTTTCTTCAGTTAATTCTACTTACTGCTTCAGTAAAGCACTTAGTGTCTGAGTTGCCAGTTGTTTCTTGGCAATTCTTGCTTATGGTAACTTGTTCCCCTTCCGGCTGATTTCTTTACAACTCCTCTAATTGTTCTTTCATCTCCCCCATCCCCTCTTCTCACTTCCTGAATAACACGGAGGTCCTATCTTACATCTTCTCATGGGTGCTGAGTTACTCTACACGTTCATTTACTTCCTGTAGTACGCCGTTTCAAAAATCACGGTCTTCCTCTGCTTTTTTGGGGTTATCGACTCATCCATTCAACAACTATTTGAACACTGTGATGCGTGCTGTCCTATTGAGTAGTATGGGATAAACTGGAGAACAGATGAGACCAAAACCTCTCTCCTCATGAAGCTTATGTGTGGATAGATCGAGAAAGACCATAAACTACAGAGTGTTAGAAGGGTTAATTGTTCCGGAGGAATAGAGGGGGATTGGATGGTGACTCAAGGAGACTTCACTGAGACGTTGGAGCTAGCAAGGACTTGGAACCTGGGAATCATCCACACAGCTCTCTGAGGGGGCACATTTCAGGCAGGGACACGGCAGGCGCAAGACCCTGTGGCAGGACCATGCCTGGTGTGTTTAAGGAATGGTGGAGTCTGGTGAGGCCACAGCACAGGGAATAAGGGAAGGACAAGCGAAGAGCTCCGAAAGGAACTTGGGATAAATTGTGAGAGAACTTGTAGGCCACCAAAAGGGTTTCAGCTTTTATTCTGAAGGAGATGGAAAGTCATTGGAGAGTTTTGAGCAAAGACATGGTCTGATGACACTTTGAAAGAATCCTGTCCACATTCTGTTGAGAACACAAGCTACAGGGAGGGGCAATGGTAGAAGCGTGGAAACCAGTTGCAAAGCAGTGGCGGTATTGCAGGTGAGAGAGGCTTTAACCTAAGGACCAGGTGGTCACAGCAAACACATGAGAACTGGCCAGAGTCTTGCTATATATAAATATACTTTTAAAGATATATTTACATTTATCTTAGGGAGAGTAAAAGAGCAGGAGGAGGGCCAGAGGGAAAGAGAATCCCAAGCAGACTCCCTGCTGAGCGTGGAGCCTGACCCAGGCACCCCTCGTGGTATATTTGAAGGTAGACTCAGAAGGATTTCCTGACCAATTCGATGTGGGTTGAGAGAGAAATGGAGTCAGTGTGACTCTATGGTTTTTGGCATAGGCAAGTGGAAGGATTCAGTTGTCATCAACTAAGATGGGAAGGAATGCTTGTGGGGTGGCTCGGTGGGGGGGCAGACTGGAATTTTGATTTGGACTTAATTCTGAAATGAGTAATCATGAAGATGTCAAATAGAGGGGTGCCTCAGTGGCTCAGTTGTTAAGCATCTGTCTTCCGCTCGGGTGGTGATCCCAGGGTCTTGGGATCGAGCCCCGCATCGGGCTTCCTGCTCAGTCATGACCCTGCTTCTCCCTCTCCCTCTGCTGCTTTCATGCTCTCTCTGTCAAATAAAAAAAAATTAAAAAAAAAAGCTGTCAAATAGAATATTAGAGGAGTCTAAATTCAGAAGTCAAATGGGAGACACAAGTTTGGGGTATCAGCACATAAATGCCATTTTGAAGTCTAAGATGAGGAAAGGTTTCCAGGGGGTGCGGTGCGTGTGGAGAGTGGACCGAGAGCGGACTCCTGGAGCAGTGCAAGCTTAAGAGTTGGGGAGAAGAAGAGCAACAAGGGAGGCAGGAAGACACGGAGCCCCGGAAGCTGTATTAGGAGAAGCGCACCATTGATCGCATCAAAGGCTGCTGTGGTGGGACGAGGATGGCTGAGAGTGGACTCCTGGATCTCACAATGCAGAGGTCATGGCCACTCCGACAAGAGTCAGTTTGGTACTCTCTGCCTGCCTCTCTGCCTACTTGTGATCTCTGTCAAATAAATAAATAAAATCTTAAAAAAAAAAAAAAAGTAAGTTTGGTGGAGCGTGCGAGCAAAGGCTCAGCTGACCTGATTAAGGGAACAGGTGGGAAAGAACTTGAGACAGCAGACATAGACAGCGTCTTCCAAGACTGTTGCAGAGATGAGGTGGAAGCTGAGCGCCAAGTGGGGAGAAGAACTGGTTGGGTTATCAGGAGGGAAGAAACAAGAGTGTATTTGCATGCTGCTGGCGATGACCCAGGAGGGCAGTCTCTTTCCCTCTGTACACAGGCCCCACGTGTGTTGTCCTGGCAGATTCCCCAGAGGAGGGGGTGTCCATTACTCCAGATGTAGGGTAAGTGCTCAGCCCCCGCTCAGCTGTGCATGTGGGGACTAGTTAGAACCCTTCCTATGCCTGCAGCCGGAAAGCAGGCTGATGCTCACACGCCGGACAGTAGTTTCTAGCATTTAATAGGCATTCACCAAGTGCGACTCTGGGGGACTCAGGGACGATCGGACGGTCCTGACTGGTTCTCTCACACACCGAATGACTGGATTATATTCAACTCTGTCGTTTTCAGAATGCAATTGCCACGGTGCTTCCCATGTCCATTCCTAGCTACAGCACTTGACTTGTGGAGACTATACATCTCAGGGCACAGTCTGTTCCCAATATCCTCCCCTGGCCATACCTTCATGGGGTATTAAGATTAAATTTAGTGTGTAGGTAGGTGGAGGGAGGTTGATGCCACGGCCATCACTCTGGTTGTCTCCAAGGGCAGCGCCAAGCAGCTGAGGGCTCCACCAGATTTTCTCACTGTAAGTCTAAGAGAATGTGTCCTCCTTCCTCTCTTCAGGCAGACATGACTGAGGGAAAGCTGGAGTATCCCATCAGTTTGGTCCACAGTTGAGACTCAATGATTTTACAGGGAAATTCCTCCTTGATTCCATCAACAGGCTGTGCATTGGGCATGGTTTTTGATGACAGAATATTTTATCTTTCTCTTCTTTCCCCCATCATGTACTCCGTTGAAACCTGGGATGGGTTAAATCAGCACGATCAGCCAAATGTTACGTGAGCTACGCTTTGAAGGTAAGGCAACAAGTAATACACTGAATAAGCCAAAGTGCTTAATTTTGTTTTCTATTAAAGTTTATTTTACTGTTTGGTATGGAGGGGCTACAAACAGAGCTGACATGAACACAAGGTTCTAAACTTTGCAACACTGGTAAGGGTGGTTATGAAGAGCGGAGAAGCTGGAGACCAGGGCACAGGACCATCGCATTTGCTCATCTCCACCATACATCTTCAAACAGCAAAGGCACTTTTCAAAATGGTTAAATAGAAGAGCGTGGAATTTCAAACAACACATACCCAAAGCATAAAAAACAAGTGGTTGAATTTCCTTATACTTTGATTTTTAACATTTTACTAAAATCTCTGAAATATGCAATGTACTTTGTAGCCTTGCAATCAAATCATTATTTGAGACTTCCTCAAATGAAAAGAACCTGATGGAATACCATAAAATCAGGATTTTTCTATACCCAATTATTGTTAAAGAGCCCTACTATCACCTGAAAAAGTCCAAAGGCCACTATCATGTGCTTACCTCTGCAGGGAGGACTACGGAAGCGGATTCTCACGTACTAGCACACGGGTGTCTTCGTGGTTTCCTAGGTACACTGATCTGGAAAGTGCCAGGTCCCCAGCATTATGCTGGGTGCTGTGGAGACACACAAATATGGTATAATCTGTGCCTTCACAAGCTTCCACTTACCCACTCTAACTGGGTTGGTCATGCTTTCCTTTCAATTCCTACTGACCTGTTCCAAGCAGTTTTTTCCATCCCCACCCCCCCGTGCTGCCCAAGCAACTTCTTATAACAGGAGCCAGATTCAAAGTGTGTGTCCCCTTCCCTTATTTCTACTTGATTTTCAGAGAAAGAGTAAGACCAAATCAAACTTATAGACAGCCTGAGTCCCACATCCGTCTGATGTATGGTTCTGTTTGGCTACACCATGGAGAGAGAAGGGCAACTTTCAGCTCTTTCGGACTCAGCGCCTTTACAATGCTCTGTGAGAATTTCCTGCGCCCATGTAAGCACTACCACACATTCTAAAACAAATGCAGAAATGCCTTTGGACTGATGCATGCCCTTACTCCACACTCAGAAAGATAGAACTGACTTCAGTCACATTCCCATTGTGAAAACACAGAGTCAGGCTCATTGAACAGAACAGTTAGCTATCCTTGACGTGGTAAGACTCAATACAATAAGGACCTTTTGTAATGGCATCCCTTCCCAGCATGAAAAAAACAGCATCTTGCATGTGTTCTAGTCCGTGTACAGACACGCGCAGGTGTAGATGGGAGTTAGTGTGGGCAACAAAGCTGACCGGGCAGGATGCTGAAGACTGGACTGACCACGGGAGACTTCAGTTTCTTTTTACTCTTGCTACACAGAATGGAACGACGTCCAATTTTGCCGTAGAAGTGCTGACGTTCTCTTCTAATGCGGAGTGCTTGGATGGTAAGTGATCTGCAGGGTGCTAACCCGTGTATTTCTCTATCTGCTGTGAACTAATTAGTCCTCCTCCATTTTAGATGTCCCATTTTCAATACTGAGCTTGCTTTGAATCAAGAAACCCCCAAGTTCATAAAATCGGAGGGCAATTTTCAGTGAGCTTTATCAGGATGGAGAAGCCAAAAGACCACTAGTGACACTGGGTTATAATCAGAAGGAGTCAGTCAGTGTTATAATCACAAAAACTGCTACAGGGCAATAGGCTTCAGTAATTAAACATAAACCATAGGGTATGTTTCAGGCATTATAAAAATAGTGACCTGCTTTCACTGGATACCAACTAGTATTTACAAAGCTACTTGAATTTTTCTGTTGATCTTCGTTGCTGTTAAATAATGATAGTTTTGATAGTGGTAAAACTTCATTTTTCAAGTGCAGGATGATCTGAGCTGAATGAGAAAAAGAATGATTAAGGGAAGGAAGGAAGGTAGGCCTGACATCAATTTGAACAACATATTTTTTTTTGATTGTAAGAAGTTCGTGTCTCTAAGATTACCATGGTAAAGTCATAAACATGCCAGCCATTTTAAGGGTCTCAGGACTCATGAAGACCAAGAAACACAAAAGGATAAACCGTGTACCAAGTCACCACTAGAACACAGAGAGACGTGCTCGCCACCAGTATTTCTGGCAGTCACATATATTTAAATACAAGGAAAATAACACATATGGTATTGTAATTTTTTATGGTTAACATTAAAACAAATAATTTTAATACTTTATTAAAAGAAACACTAGAAATGTGGATTCTTTTTGAGAAATAATCTTCATCTTCACTGCTATCATGGAAAAACCAGATTTCTTTCCTAACTAATGGAAAATTAACCACTGATGAGTCTAGTGCCATCCCAAATAAAAGACATACATGCATAGGTTAGGACTGATTCTGTCCATCCCATTAAAACATTTCCATTCCTGAACTGTATTAGCTACTAAGATTCTAAAAATGCCCATTTTCTTGGGCATCCTATTTAGTCAAAGGACTAAATTTTTCTTTTGTTATTTACATTGATTGATATTTACGAAGAGTAGAGAGACCAGTGACAACACCCCCTGTGTGTAAGACATTTATCTTCTTCGAAGTGTTATCAGACTATCAAACTTAGCGCAACTTGCAGATGTCTTGAGTAGCTACTAATGTGCTTTCTCCCTTCTTATTTCTTTCCATTTAAATAGAACATTTTTGCCTCTTAGTACTAGTCCTGTAGAATTTTTAAAAAAACAAAAACAGAGTCTATGTTTCATACATTCTGAATTAAAATGACCAAAGAAATAAAACCTATACAGGATCATTTGTCTTTCCTGTTTCAATACTGGGTCTTCTATTAACTGCATTTCAAATTTAGTTAAATACATATATACAGTCACCATATCCATGTGCACAAGTTTCTGTAGAACATCCAATTTTATTATAAAGCTTCCTCCTCGAACACATTTGAGTCCTATGTCTTTTCACTTTGACTTGTTTAAACAACAGAAGGAGGCTGGCACATTTTAACATTAACATTACATTTTATTGCTGTAAAAACAAATTTAAATTAATGGTGACTCTAGCTATTTGGTTACTGATGATGGATGATTACCTCCTGACTTTCTAGATGCATCACTACTGGCTAATTTGACATCTGACTATACAACATGCATCTCTCGGGAGATGATTAGGAAATGCAAAAGTAGCAAATTCTAAGCAGATGATTTTGCTACTCTGAGCACTTCTGGCAGAGGGACTAGTTGAAGTTAAAGAGGGAAGCTATCAAAGTAAGGTTAGAGAATAAGTTACCTGTGGATTTCATTTACTCACATTAGGTGTGGTTCCTCCTTATTGGAGGCTAACTGGAAACAGACTGGACCATGCTGTTCATTTTCAAACACTCCAATGATGTTCTCCAATAATTTTATTATCTCCAGTTTTATGGTGCCATACTATGCTTTTTGTATTGTTTAAGTTTTCCATTTCCATAATCCATATGCCAAAAAATTACTACACATTCCCTTTTACAGTCAAAAATAGGTTTACTGGAATGTTTTAGTTTTAGCTGAAGGCAGCAACATTTACATTTAGCTTTTGTTACACCCATAAACATGTGGAAATTGCTTGCAAAGCAATCGTAATGTGAGAAGAATCTTGCAAATATTGATGGAACGGCTATGCATGTTTTAGTCCTCTACATAGGCTTCTGGACTCCCAGTCTGACCCCCATGTCGATGCAATAATGCAAGTCCTTACAGTAACAGTATGAAATATTGTGATCGCTGTTTAATTCCATGTACAAACAATGAACTGGCAAGTATCTAGTTTCAAATTAGATCCTTGGAATACGACAAAAGAGAGGCTGTTTATCTTTGCCTTAAACATAATTTTTAAAAACACATTTTGTTCGAAGGGAAGAAGAAAACTGAACATTCTCAATGTTCCAATTTGAAGTGATACTTGCCTCTTAGTTTCTTGAAAAAGAAGTTTTGAAAGTTATATACATAAGTTTCATTTAAATTATGCAGCAATCTTTTATTATTGTTGTCCCAGATTTTGTGTAATGAAGATCTCTGTCACCAAATCAAGCACGGTATTTCAAGACTGTAAGAACTGCAAGAGAAAAAAGTGAAAAAGGAACACGTCAAAATCAGATTCAGATGGTACGTTAAAAACAGTATTCCTAAATGTAGCAGTCTACTTTTGGAAATAGGTAATGAGGAAGAAGCTTTTTATTTATTCATTTTAGAGAACGTGTGTACATGGGGCAGGCAGGAAGGGGAAGAGGGAGAATCTCAAGCAGCCCCCCTGCTGAGCACTGAGCTCGGAGCCCCACGTAAGGCTCCATCTCACAACTCTGAGATCATGCCCTGAGCTGAAATCAGGAGTCAGACGCTTAACTGACTGAGCCACCCAGGAGTCCCAGGGAGGAACTTTTATCCGAGATGAAAGATAACAAATGGGAATGATAAGCAAAAATATCATAAAACAAACTAAATGTCTAATATTGGCATTTTAATTCTTTAAAGATTTTAAATGATTTCCACACCCAACATGGGATGCAGCCCGAAGACCAAGAGTCACATGCTCTAACAGATTATGGTATTACTATAGCATACAGCTGCTACAATATTTTTAAAATGTTAAAGATTTTAAACATATTTTCACAGGTTATTAAATAATATTAAAGTATATTAGTTTTTTAAAAACATGCTTAATATCTTAATAGGAAAAACTTGATGTATACATGATACTTGTATTAACAGTAGCTATCTCTGTATAGTAGGATTACAGCTGAATTTTATTTTCTTCTTTATACTTTATTCCACATTTTCCAAATTATCCACCATAAATATATGGTTGATTCTTGGAATGTACAGTAGTTATAAAGTCACCACAAATACTCCATTAGTGAATAATAAACCCTCGCTCCTACAGAAAACACAGGGTTAAATTCCTGCAAGCCTCTGGTTACATTTTTGTCAACCAGTTCATCTATAACCTTGTGTTTCTGTTCAAAGAGAACCTTTATATATGTTGTTGATTCGTGAACATTGAACTTCTGGCCAACAGCACTATAACTTATGCCTAAATGAAGCTTGTCGAACACAGGTGTTTTCCGGAAGGCCCATCGCTACCTTCTTGAGCTTAGTCATGTCAGCCAGCACTTAACACGAGCTTGGGGACCACTTTCAACAGAGAACTCATACGACAAAATGCACAAAAATGTGAGAAATGGGGCACTAAATAGACTTAGAAAGACTTGTTTATGAGAGCTGAAACTAGAAAGGCAGAGCACAGCCTGCTTAGACAATCAGTAGGGAACATACACCGCAGGAGGCTGATTTTTAACTGCTCTGCACACAGCTGCCAACAATCAGGGAAGGACCTCCAGGACTGATTTCTGGTTTGCACATCAGTGTTTTGGGTGAAGCTACAAACACACAATCCACGAACAAATTTTTCCTGTTTAAAAAGAGTCTCAGGCTCAGTCGGTTAAGTGTCTGCCTTTGGCTCAGGTCATGATCCCAGAAGTCTGGGATGGAGCCCCGCACTGGGTTTCCTGCTCAGCAGGGAGCTGCTTCTCCCTCTCCTGCTTCCCCTGCTTGTGCTCTGTCAAATAAATAAATAAAATCTTTAAAAAAGAAAAAAGTATCACCATGGAGTTTTTCAAATGGTTAATTTGAGACACTTTATATATCTTCATAAAATCCCGATAAACACAGGTAAAGAGGCCTTGGAGAAAAGGAGGTAATAAAAATGATCTAACTTTAATAACATTATGGGGAAAAAGAGAAGCCAAGAGTTAAGTTTTAATGATTGAACTCAAGTTCAAATCTAAAACCAAACCAAAAGAACACAACAAAAATCCATCATATGGAGAAAATCTATTTGGACTTGTCCTCCAAACACAGTATTATGAAATTTAAAACTTCCGTACCTGAAGTTAATAGAAGATCGATGTAACAGTTGCCGCCTTTGGCCCAGAACAAAGCTCAGCCCTGGATTTGTGGGTGTGTGTGTTGGGGGAGTAGGCAGGATTCTCTCTGAGAATCTGATAAAAGATACAGACTCTCTCCCCCCAAAATGTGCATATGCATATTCACAATACAATCTTTCATACAATTTAAGGACATTTTCAGAGATCCACAGACCCTAGTAGGTTAAGAGGTCCTGATCTGGGTCAGAAGTCTTTACTCAGTCCTGACATAATCAAACTAGGCCAACCAAAAAGAAGAGAAATTAGAATGAACTCTAAAACAAATGATACCGCCCCAAATTACTAATATAGTAAATACTTACTGATAATCACTAGCAAAAGGATAACAGCAACCAAAGCCATGATGGCTTTTATCTACAGGACACAAAAAGGCATTAAGATAGGTATTAATATTTGACTTGTTAATAAAGCCAAAAATATTTGTTCTTTATTACATTATACTAACTCATCAATGAATAGGCTTATCCCTTGAAAGCTTGTCCAGTTTCTTCTCATGTGAACTTGCTGACTATTTGCATCTTTTTATAAATAATCAGAGTTCCCAGATTCAGGAGTTTCTGCCTGGATTTTATGTTCAAGGCTGTACTGCACAGTAAACAGTAAGAATCAAAGCCTTCATTGGCTTGAACACTGTGTCTATGATTTCTCGTGCTTATTTCTAATATGAGGCCAAGAAAAGTATGAAATTTTAGCAACTCTGTTCACAAGTGTCAGGATACGAGGAGTAACACGGGCATCTAATGTAACTCATTCTCTCCGCATAAGGCGGCACTTTTTTATAGCACTGCGTCTCCAAGTATATGAGAATTCTATTAGTTTTTGCGCCCTTACTTTCTTTCTTGGCATTGTTGTCTCCATTTTGAGGATATAGTCCTCATTTAATAACCTGATTTAATAAATAACTTGTCTAAGAGCACTCCTGGACAGTTTCACAGTTGAGAGGAGAAACCTTAAGATAGTACTTAGCTGCTTAATATTCTCAGCTCACAGCTCTCTATAAAATTGTCACATTCCTCATTTAATCCTAAAATGCATAAACTATAAATTGGTTTGATTTTCCTGATGAATCCAAATGCAAGTCTGATTTTATCAAACATTTCAGACAATTGATTAAAGACGGTTCATTGATTAAAAGAAAGATACCCACTACAATAAACACACGAGCATCAGAAACAGCGACCAGGAGCAGCTTTAATGTTTCTAAACTAGAGCTACTGGTAACATTTTAGTGGCATCACATTTATGACAAGAACAAACTGCCTAAGAGAACACATGGAAGCTCTGCAATTTGGACAACAGGTGCCTATTAAAATTATTAATTACGGTAACAAAACAATGTTGAAATTCTCCCACCTCACCTATTGGATAATTTTGTTCACTTATTTTTAAAGTCAGGTTTATTGAAATATACCTTATCTGGAGTAAAATTCACGCTGTTAAAGTTCATTTTGGTGGGTTTTGACAAATGTATAGTTGTCAAACACCACCATCAGTCAAACGTAAGGCATTTCCATCATTCCAAAAAGCTCCCTCACGACCTGTTCTAGTCAGTATCCATCTTCCTACTCTTAGCCATTGGCAACCTCTGATCTGATTTCTGTCCTTATATCCCTGTCCTCATCCTTTCCTAACTCATCTAAGTCAATCCAGAAAATGGCAGTGATATAGGGACTATTCAGAAATATAATCCAAATGTAATTTAAAAATATAATTCAATTTTTCTCCTTAAAAACATACTGTTTAAAAAAAAGGCATAATGTTCTCTGATCTGATTTAGATATGGCTAAGAAAAGCTAGGCAAAACGCACATTATGGTCGTCTTTTTGTGACTACGTGAATGGGTCACGTGTGTGTACGGGGAAAGGAAGTGAGAGGCTCATGGACCCTTTGGTCTTCTAAATCAGACTACAGAGTAGAGAACATCTATAAAAATGGAAAACTTAGGGGAAATTTATTCTTTAAAGAAAAATTTAAGCCAAAATTAAAATTTCTGACAAGGGGAACAATGAAACCTGATTCTTTCCTCCGTTCTATTTCTGAAAGTAAGCTGATTCAACAGGTCAAGAGACAAAAGTAAATCCAAGGAAATTCTTGGAAGAAATCCTCAGCATAAGGCAACATCAAGTTTATAAAGTTATCATTAAGCTTGAAAATGAGAGATTAAAAACAATGAGTTTATGTCTAAGATTTTCAACAAACTCAAAAATTGGGAGGAAAAAAATTGCTCATGTGTCATGAAATTCACGATAAAAATCTTAAAACATTTGCTGTTTCCCATCCAAGTACTAACCAGGCCCAACCCTGCTTAGCTTCCGAGATCAGACGAGATCGGGCGCGTTCAGGGTGGTACGGCCGTAGACAAAACATTTGCTGTTTAATGCTTAGACGTATTTAAGAGGCAAATTCATTTCTATAAAATGTTTTGCAAAAATCTATTAATGTATATATTCTCATGTTCTTCCCAGTTAAACATTTCTCTTGTTTCTCTGGAATAATAAAGGACACAGTGAAACTTTTCAAAGCTTCATTTGTCATAATGGATTCTGACGTATAAACTGGTTTTATTTTTTTCCCTTCTGACAGAAAACTGTATTTTTCTCTAGCTTCCATTCCATTCTCTAGCTTCCATTCCATCTTTTTAATATCTCTGTAACACTTTAAGTTGCTCCAAAAAGGTACTATAATAACATTAAAAATTTATACTTCTTACAAAGTAGTAAGAGTATAAGTAGCTAAATTACTAATAAAAGGTGGGACTGCTTGATTCCTTTAGTTATTCCTGTCCCCAAAGCTATTAATTCAACAAATGTTTGCTGAGTCCCAGCATGTCCCAAGTTCGGCAGCTATTATAAACAAGGCAATGGTAGTTCCGTCCTCAAGAGCTTCAGATCCAGAGGCCCTCTAGCCTTTGAAGACCCCCTGAGACGCTGGGCAACTTACTCAGGGTTCTGACTTACTTTGCATCCACGCCACCACATTTGCCTTCGGAGTTGTTTGGATCTGTTGCTAAAAGCAGTTGCGTTATCCGATAAGCTTTCTATATCACATAGAGGATGGAGAGAAGGATTAAACGACATAACAGGATTCTTTTATCTAGTCACACAAAGACAAGAAAATATTAATTTCTACTCCGGCAAATGTAGTCCCTTTTAAGCATGAAAACAACATCCTCCCTTTCCTCCACCCACAAACTCTGGAAATCTGTACTGGGGTGGGGGGGGGGCATGGAAGCAAAAAATGACTGTAGGTTATTTTTCCCAGGGTCTCAATGCTTTCACATAAACTTTTGAATTCTGGTAAGAAAATACTCTTTAAAAATTAAAATATTTGACACACCTATGAAAAAAATTGGCATGTAGAAAAGGTCAGATTTTTAGAAGATACAAAAAGTGACTGATTTTGAAGTAAAATAATGAAATTTATTTATTTTTGCTGGGACAGTATCAGTTGTATTGAGGATGTGGAACAGTAGGAACTCTCATATACAGCTACTAAGAATAAATTCCGGCAGAGATCTAAGGACTTTGAATAATCAGACAGTATCTAGTGAAGCTGAAAATATCTGTCTCCTACTAAACAGCAATTTAGGGGCGCCTGGGTGGCTCAGTGGGTTAAGCTGCTGCCTTCGGCTCAGGTCACGATCCCAGAGTCCTGGGATCGAGTCCCACATCGGGCTCCTTGTTTGGCGGGGAGCCTGCTTCTCTCTCTGCCTCTGCCTGCCTCTCTGCCTGCTTGTGCGCTAGCTCTCTCTCTCTGACAAATAAATAAATAAAATCTTTAAAAATAAATAAATAAAAAAACAAACAAACAGCTGTGTATTCCTAGTTACAGACCCTAGAGAAAACTTTCATACACGCATACAAGGAGACATGTGCAAGCATGCCCACTACAAACCTGATAATAGTGAAAAAGATCTGAAACAACTCAAACGTTTAACAGGACAATGGATAAATAAACTGTGAAACGGCCTGAAGTAAAACAACGAATTTTAAAAGTGGTTAAATAAGTTTTGTGGTTCGATAAGTCTTTCAAGGATGAGTGAGGTATTTAGTCCTTCATCACTGAAACAATACTTGAGAAGCGAACATGTGCCAGTAACTGTTAAAAGTACAGAAACTAACATCTGTCAATAAAGAAACGTTACTAAGTTATCAGAAAAAGCCCAAGATAAAAATATCAGATTAAGTTTGACATAAGTGTTGAAAAGAAATGATCAGACTTTTCCTTCTTGAGATCATACGAAATACAGTGCTCGTTAACATAATAAGGCAAAAAAAAAAAGAATTCTACTCTAACTGTTCAACAATAAATTTAAAAATTTTCCATTCTCAACCCAACAATTATTGCAATAAGGTGATTCAAGTAAAGGCAGCTAAAGTTAAAATACTAAAATCACAAACTTAAGAACCAAGTATCATTTTCCTAAACCACGATTCCTAAACTCTGGCTAGAGAAATGGAAGGAGAAATAAACTATCACAACACAGATTAATAATATCAAGAAATATATGAAGTATCTGTACCTGATTTGTCCTGTAGTTCATCTAGTCTCTCCCCTCTTTCAATTACCTTTGTAATATTTTCTTGCATGACATCAATAACTTCATCCACCTGATTCTGAACACTAGTTTAAAAGAAAGATTAAAAATTATTTTTTCTTTTGAGCATTTATAAATGTTCATCAGAAAAATTCCATGATAGAAAACAGCAAGTTTTCAGAAAAATACTCAACTATAAAATGTTTAAGCGAGGGCTAGGTAGCACGGCCCTTCCATTTGTGGCCTTGAGTACTCAAGAAATTAAAGATACTGTAAGTGAAAGTCATATTTAGTTTAACGATAGGTTAGCCCTGTCCCTACAAATTCCTAGTGTTCAGTAACTGCAGATCTTAGTCAAATAGCTTGACTCCAAGTAATCACTTTCATGTTCTTTTCCTTAGGCTACTGAGCCATCCCACGGATGCGGCTGTAACCTACTTCTGCTGCAGGTTACACACTAAGGCTAACAAAGGAGTTTGCCCGGGGGTGCGATTAGCTTATGACAGTACTCGCTTTCCAAGCTGGAAATGTACGCTGAGGGTCCAGGTGTAACTAACTGTTCTCTGCTCATCAGTTTTCTCTTAAATAAACAGGCTTAAGACAGGCACAGCCGGGAACGTTCTGAAGCACCCAAGAGGGAGGAGAGAGGAAACATTTTTCGCTGTTTTTCAAAATGAAAATATAATTTCCGCATGTTCTAAACAAATTTCAGACTGTTTACTGAAGACTTAATCTTCATTCATTCATTCATCTAATTGGTTCTTAGCTGCCTCCTCTCACTCAGGACTTACCTTGAGTACACAAACACAGAAATGTTTAATAATTTAGTATTTAGTTTTCCTCTGTTCTCCTAGACAAAAATTATTTTAAATTACCTCATAAAATGGCCATGCCAGTGAAATATTTAAAAGGAGAAATAAAGTGAACTCATGGTTCTTACTACTCAAATAATATTTAAAATATACTACATTAGGGGCTAGCAACTATATATAAAACATACATAAACACACACATATAATATAGGAGGATATTCAATTGTTGTTTCTAATTGGGGAAGAAAGGATTGTGTCAATTACCACCTACACTGTTTTGGATAAAACCTCACAATATACACCTTGTCTCTGCCCTCTATTCCCCAGTGAGTCAGGGGTGAGGTATGGATGCATAATTTTAAGAGTTTTACGTCTTCTCTTTGAAGACCTATATCTTCAAAGTTTGCTTTAAAATCAAAATGAAGACCCATTTAGACATAGGTGGGTTCAGAAGTAGTCTCAGACTCAAGTAGCAATTACTATATTTTATGACAGTCCCTCCTTCTTAGGTGTAAACCCTCTGATTATCCACACATGGACTTCAGGGCTCACCACAGCTCCCCAGAATTCTGTGCTGCCCACATAGATCCTACAGAAGGACATCAGACTGAAGTACAACCAAGCCACAACACGCAGAACTCTTTTCTGTCCAAAAAGATCTGAAAAAGCCTCTGAATCCCTAAGATGGCTTGCTGCAATTTCTAATCACCTAAACAAAGAGCTGAAGATGTTCATCCTATATAAGAATAATGGCACAAACACTTAAGCAATTAATGTGTTCAGTAATCAATGACACCCCACTGTGTGTTGTTTTACGACAGGACTGAACAAAGCAGACAATCCCAGCTCCCATGGAACTTAGGTTCAAATGTGGATGAGTGCCCTGAATGAACCTTCAGAGCTGTGACACAGCCTGTCTCTCTGTCCCATTTCTCTACTGAACGCATCTAACACTACGTCCAAGTACATACTGTTTCCTGCCTTTCCCCCACTAGAAGCTAAGCTTGATGAACACTGAAGCCTTGCCCACTTTGTTCACTTCTGCAGTCCCCAAATCAGCAACAGTGCCTGGGGCAAGAGCACCTGTTCAGTGAACATTTGTTGAATAAGCCAACAATTTGGGTATAAGTCCTGCAAAGCATACCCAGTTACTTGAGGAAGATATAAGGCAGGGAACGTAGAGGCTGAGAACTAAAACAGAGATATGGCTATTGTTCATCGAGGACCAATCTTGAAATTCCCAAGGTGGTTACTTTTTGTCATATGCAAGAGATGACAAGAGCCTACAGTAAGGCAGTCTTGCAGGGTGGGTGTGGGCGACACAGACGGCACCCCTCCACGTGATCAGATCATGGCTATTATGGATACTGATGCCCTACACATTTTATTTTATTTATTTTTTTTGCCCTACATATTTTAAAACAAAAATAAAAAAACTGAAGAAGTTAACTATGGTCCTAGAATCCCCATAAGCAAAAGACCTCATGGTCTTTTGTCCCAGATTAACTGGGACAGAACCCATAGAATTCCAGATTAATTTTTACTAGATTGTCAGAAACCTAGGGGTACTACCTCAACAACATGGCACACATGTAATAAATCTCTAAGAGAAATCAACCAACATTTTATTTTTTCTGCTAAGGATTAACTAACAAATTGCTACTTTCTCTTTCACATAGTATCGTCCGCTGGTATAACACTCTTAAGCCCTCTATTGTAAAACCTTTATTGAATGGAAAATCTCATAATTGTGTTTCTGTATTTCAAGATGCTCTCGTGCCCAGAATGCAACTTTTATAAAACATTATCCTTTATATTTTAATATAAAGGATAATTCTTTAAAAACAAACGCTAACGCATCTCCCATGATATTACACATTTTCATAGCAGTTACAATACTGATCTCTACTTGTGTTTTATGTTGATCTTATCCTTATTATTATACTTTAAATGCCTTAAAAGCAGAGACTGTCCTACTCATCCTTTTATTTCGTAGCTCATGTGAAATATGCCTGGTAGAAATAGGCATTCTTTCATTAAAAAAAAAAAATTTATTAAGGAGTTATTATTACACTTTTTATTGAGGACACCAATGTGAGGGTTTAAGTCCAATCTTCAGGAAGATTAGAGTCTACCGGGGAAAACCGGGATCCATGATTCTACCGCGGCGCAGTGCGTGGCGTAATGGAAGGAAGCTGCGGCATCAGCTGTGCGGTCCGGACCCGACAGAGATGGCAGCAAGATCCTGGCAATGAGTTTCAAGGGGTAAGTGTGAATTGGGCAGAGTAACGAAGGAGGTTGACAGGGAAAGTTCTAGGCTAAGGGATAATATGTAAGAGAAGGGGATACTTCAGGCGCCAGGTGATTAACTGGACACTAGTGAAGACGTTGGGGCAAGAAAGGGTAGAAGCAGGAAAAGGGTAGAGAGGTTTGTAATTTGAGCAACTGAGCGTCAGGAGATGATGCTGTAGACTACAACAGACAACTAAGAACTCAAAGAAAAACAAGTTTGTAAAGGAGGGTGTGGAGATTTATGTCATTTCCGGTTAAAGGAGAGTCAAATGGTAGAAAGAAGGACACAAGAGAGAACATACCCAGGAAAAGATAAAGATATACAGAAAGGAAAAGCTATTCCAGTGTTGATTTGAATCACCGTTAGGGCGTGACAGCACCTGCATTCCTGCGATGCCCCCCTCCGATCATCAACAGGGAACGGCATGGGGTAGTGGTGTCCACGGCAAGCTCCCTGAGTCATACTTTCTTGCCTTTCAATGAAAATGATCACCTCTCACTTGTGAGAATTAGATGTAACAATGTTTTTAAACACTTAGCACCAACACCTAACACTTAGCATGTGCTTAATGTCAATGATCCTCTATCAGGAAAAGAAAAATCATGTTCTGCAACAAGTACTCTGAAGAAAAAAAACTTATTTTCATAGTTAACACCCCCATCTTGTGGCTTTATAAGGTATTGTTGAGTAAAGAAGGTTTAAAGTTATGCTGTATGTTTGCAACTATATATATATTTCCGTTGCATCATGGAACATTCCTTGGGGACCTTTTTTATAAAGTTAAACCGACTGGACCAAAACTATAGTTGGGAAATTCCCTACCCCAGCAGAGGATGCCTATAATTCACTAGAAGTGCATTTATAAAGCTATAATTTAACTGAAAAGCAGAGAAAACGTTCCAAAGAGAATCATACATTTTATATAGGCATGTGAATATTTCAAATCCTTCACCAAAAAATTCTTCCATAAAAAGTGATGTTGAGTACTTTTGTGGGAATAATCTGGTGTCAACATGCCAATCAAGCTGAAATAAAGCCACAAAGTTGCTGACCCCGCAGCAGGACATACCCTGTTCTCAACGTCACAAACTAAGTAGTGACAGTGCAATTTAAGAAACTCACCGGTGCTAGCAATTTTGGTTACTCGACTAATACCAGGTATTCGCCCACGGGCAAGCTGCGGGGCAGGCTGCGCTCTGCCATCTTAGGCCATTTAGGGCGCACACATTGAGTCGTGCCCTGATGAAATACGCATTCATGAGTTTGGGCCCACGAGGCTGAATACGTATGTTCTGGAGACTGATCACCTTCTCAGTCTGGCAAACCCTTGGCTCTAGAGTGAGAACTGTTATACTTACTCAATAATCCCTACTCTTCTAAAATTCTGTGATCACCAAAGATATTGTGCTCCTTAATTTGTACATAAACACTCATGTGTGTATGTGCTTGGCATGTGCTAACACAGACACTTTGTCTTCGATGCCCAGGAGTGGTTTGGGTTCATCTGGAAAACCATTTTCAAAAGACTCAATAAGCCACACTTGGTACTAGGCTCACTCTGCAGGAGGATATCAGACAGGAACAAAGCACACTGACAGGACAAAAACCAAGTGTGTCATCCGTGGAGTCCTCTTCGCCGGGCAGTTCAGGCCCACGAACTACGTGGGTGGGTACGGAAGTCACTTCGCCTCAGTGCAGAGGAACAGCTCTGCCATGGCATCCCCGTGACCCCGAATGCTTCGCAATCCTCCCAGAACACAAGATGAATGGCCTGTGAGGCCATCTCCCACTCATCTCCCTAGAAAACTGTCACAAGACAATTTCTTACCACCTCCCAGGTTCTGATGATGTACAGAAGCTTCTTCCGCAGGCCCTATGTGTGGACCACAAAGCACCGAGCTTCAGTGCCGAACTGGTTCCTTTGTCACAGGGCATCCTACAACTCCTGTCACAGCCGTGCAGCCCCTTTTGTTTCGGAGTCATCATTTTTGGTGTGTAGGACAAGACCCCAGAGAGTCTGGTTACTCTACATATATAGTGAACTGCCTGAATTTAAGTAGCTCATTGTATCTTTACAAGCCAGATCAGAGCCTTGCGGCAGCTGGCACTCTCTTCTGCTGGCCTTGAAGGAGCAAGAACCATGAGTACATCTGCAAGACTAATTCTGGCAACCACTACCTGAGCTTGATCAGGAGATTCGACTGAGATCCCAGCCCTAGCAACCTTGATTTCTGGCTTGTGAGACCCCATGCAGAGGGCCCACCTAAGCAGTGAAACTCCGGGACCCACGGAAAATGTGAGATGATAATGTGTGTTGTTTTAGGCTGCTAAGTTCGGGGAGATCTGTTATATAGCAAGAGAAAATGAAAACATCCTGTCTAGCAGTCAAATCAGTTTTCTGGAACCCTGGTTCTGTATTACAGAATCCATTAGCTAGGATTAGATCAAATGTGGACTTTTTTTTTTTTTTTTCACACCAACAGCTACCTGACTAAAGCCTGAGTATCTGACCAATAGCTTGATTCTCTGTTACAGCACCTTCCCACTGGGCACCAGCCATATCCTGAAGAGAGCAGGGACTATCCCTCCTCAGATCCGAGTCCAGGCCATTTAGTTTATTGTCCGTGACTAGTCCTCAAAACTCAGTCAGTTTCCAGGGCTACTTCACTGTTCCCTCTAACATCAGGTACATTTACGATAGCATTACCCACCAACCTACCACTACCAACATACACAGAAAAAGCTTTACCCTGAAAACTACTTAGCTATCTATAAATCTTAGATCAATATAGGAATTAGGATAAGTAACAGATATGAAAAAATTCTGAAAAAATATAAAAAATATTGTGCTTCAAAAAACTAAATCTATATTACTTCTATTAATTCTGAAAATGGGACTCAAGCAATAGATTTAAAACCAAAAAGCACATTGAGATTATGCTAAATAAATGGATTTGACAGAAAATAATTGAGTTAGGAAAAACCAACACAGGAACTGGATTACATTAGCCATTATTTAGAGGTAATTTTGCAAAAATAAAAAGAATTATTGGGTTTTTACAATCCAGTAGTTATAGTTAGTCTATATCAGGGCTCAGCAATTTTTTTCTGTAAAGGGCCAGAGAGATAATAGATAATTCAGATTTTGTGGGCCACGAGGTCTCTGTCACAACTACTCAAATCTGCCACTACAGTTTGCTTTCAAACAAACAGGCATGGCTGTGTTCCAGTAAAACGTTATTCACAAAAATAGGCAGCGACCAGATTTGGCTCACAGGCTGCAGACTGCCAACCCTCAGTCCACATAGAAATAGGATAATCACTTAAGCCAATGAGTATCTCAGAAACTTACTGCTTAATTTTATCATTTCTAGGTCCAAATCTTGGTCCAGATGGTCCCCTTCTGAAAACGAAATACAAGTACATATTTAAAATGAGAGCATTAAAAAAAAAAATAGAAAACACACACATACACACAGTCAAGCCCAACTCTAAACACGGATCAGTCATTTACTGTAAGAAACCACATCTTACTGGTATTGCTGCAACTGAATGATATGTAATCACATCTGTACTTTACTGGTACTTGGTGCTGGCAACAACTAACCTAATTCTTCCGAATGTTAAAATTTTCAGAGAAAATAGGGTTTATATAACCTTTGTTTATACACAGGTTGTTCTAATCACTAACCTCTGAAACATCCTAACAGTCAAGTGCCAGTGACTATGAATAGCTTTATGGTCAACTACAGAACATAAATTCACCTTCAAATTAGGTTATCATAAAATGCTGATTATCAGGAACTGATGTAAAGAGAAAGCCATTCAAAACACTAGTATTTTTCTTCTCATTCCTCATCTTAAATTTATCAACAAAGCTAAAGGGAAATCCAAGAGTCTACGAAAATACCAACATTTCTCAAATCAGTTCTTAGTCAAGTGTTGTGTCATTTCAACCATTTTAATATTCTGGAAATAAAACTTGGATGTTTTGAGTAATTATTATTTCTATGTGATAGAGAATAAGGTATAAACCACAAAAATTTTAAGAAGTAGGATCTGGTGCCTGGCACAGCTGGTAGAGCAAGTCACTCCTGCTCTCAGGTTATGAATTTGAGCCCCATGTTGGGTGTAGCGCTTACTTTAAAAAAAAAATTAGAAAAGAAAAAAAAAGTCTCAGTACCAATTAACACTAACTCCCCATTCCTCCTCGTCCTAGCCCCTGGCAACCTCCATTCTACTTCTGTGTCTCCATGAATTCGTCTACTCTACGTATTTCACGTGAGTGGAATCATGTAAAAATTTATCCTTTCGTGACCAGCTTCTTCCACTCAGCATAAGGCCTTTGAGGTTCATCCATGTTGTAACATGTGTGAGAATTTCCTTCCCTTCTGAGACCGAGTAATAAAGGCCAAGTAGTATTCTACTGCGGCGATGTACCCTCTATCCATTCACCTGCTGGTGGACAGTTAGATTGCTCCAAATTTTGACCATCGTGAATAATGCTGCTATAAACTTGGGTGTTGATTAATTTTTTTAAAAACGTATTTGTTCTGTCTCCCTTTCAACACCCAGACAGAAACACAGGATATGGAAGCTACATTCTGAGCAAGTGTGCCCGCCGGCTGTCAGGCCCTCTGAAAGATGCACGTTATTCGGGAGCAGACTTTCAGCAGTCCGCTGCTGGTCTGAAGACAGAGTGTTTCTCACAAGGGTATCCAGCTTCCAAGGAGGGAATCACTTATTTAACCTTCTGCCCTTCTGTTTGACCCTAAGTTCCATTCTGACAGGCAGCTACTGCTCTAGTTCTAAGGCTTTTCACCATAACTGGCACCGTGCAATTAGCTTTGTGACTCTTTGGAAATCTTATCACATGTAGGAAACTATCTTGGCACTTCCTCTGACCTCGTCAAAGCGATACAATTTCCTGTTCATGGATCTGCGTCCTGTCCCGCAGGCTCCTTTCGCTCACTGCTCCACACCTGTCAATGACTTTTTATGTTTTTACTTGGGGGGAAAAGCCTCTACAAAAATTCTGCAACATTTTAACATTAACATTAACATTTTCTCCAGAGAAAACTCCCACAACAATACCCCGCCTTCCTGACTCTGCAAATACAAATCTAGGTCTGTAGGGACACAGCCCTTTCTAATCACAGCCCTTTCTAATTGTAACTGTGAAGAACTGATCACGTCAATTAACTGACAGTATGGCGGCAATTCAATGGGAAACGGATAATCTTTTCATCAGATTGTGGGGGAACAACTGGATAGCCAAATGCCAAAAAGAAAAAAAAAATTCATTCTTCACCCTTACCTCAACCATATACAAAAATTTACTTCAAACAGATTACAGACCTAAATGTAAAAGCCAAAACTATAAAACTCCTAGAAGAAAATATAGGAGAGAATCTTACTGAACTTGGGTTTTGCATATATTTTTAAATAAGTAAAAACAATAAACGAAAAAATGTAATAAATTGATTTTCTCAAAATCAACAGTTTGATCTTCAAAAGATACTGCTATGAAAAGGACAAGATTAAGCTACAGACTGAAAGTACGTATCTATAAAACATCTGACAAAGAGCCTGTATCTTAAATACATAAACAACTGAGTAAGAAGACACACTTAGAATCGGGCAAAAGATTTTAACATGTACTTTATCAAAGAAGATACAAACAAAAAAGATATACACAAAATACACACAAAAAAAGATGTCCAACATGATTTGTCATTAGTGAAATGCAAATTAGAACTATAGTGAGATACCGCAACATACCTGTAAGAATGGCTAAAATTAAAACACTGACCACATAATACCACTGATGAGGATTTAGAGCAACTAGAACTCTTGTACAATTTTCCACTTTGGAAAACAGCCATTAAAAATACGCTAGCCATTCAACTAACTCCTAAGTATTCTCCCAAGAGAAATGAAAGCTTAAGTTGACACAAAACTTGTATGCGATTGTTTATAGTAGCTTTACTCTTGATAGCAAGAACTATGAACACTCCAAACATCTATCAGTAAGTGAAAGGATGGATGAGTCGTAGTACATTCATATAAGGGAACACGTCTCAGAAATAAAAAGGAAGCACTGGTACGTGTGACAGCGTGGATGAGTATCAAAATTACGAAGTGAATGAAGCCAGTACAAAAAAAAAAATGCCTACTGCATGATGACGTTTACTTCACAAATTCTAGAAAATATAAACTATAGTGATAGGAAGGAAGCAGATCAGTGGTTGCCTTGAGACTAGGGAGGTGACAGATTCCCAAGTGGTATGAGGAAACTTCTGAGGTGATGGTTATGTTCATTACTTGATTTTGGTGATGATTTTACAGGTGTACAGTACATGTATCAAAGCTGATATACTCTATACGCATTTTAGATGTTAATTATACCCCAATAATGCTGTTAAACAAACAAAAAAACTTACAGAAAAAAGTCTTCTTCTTCATCCGAATCATCTTCCAGAAGATTTCTCTGTCAAAAAAAAAAAAAGAAAGAAAGAAAGAAAAAGAAAAAGACTTGAGTTTTCAGATTCAGAAGGCTTACACACTCTCAGGGATGAGTAATGAAAGGAGTTCTATCCTGATGAAATTTCTTAACTCCAAAGTTCCAGCCAGAGGGAAGAGTGATTTACCTGTGCTTTACTGAAAGCTAAAAGACAGAACCAAATAAGCTAACCCTCCAATGAAAATGCTTCTATTAGCGAGATCCTATGATTGACTACAAGGCAGAAAGGTTGCTGAAGCCAGGGTGGGAATAAGGAACTGGAGGCAATCAGAAAGAAGTTACGTCCCTTGTCCTCCTCCCTCTTGCTTTCCAATCTCTCTACAGGCAGAACCTAATTGGGAGCCAGAGGGCAGAGGAGAAATGTAGTTGCAAAGCCAATTCCAGCATCAGAGAGGAGTACAGAAGACGGGAGACAAGGGTTTAATGGCTGGCACAGTCCATCTACTACCTTCATAACTCACAAATAACCCTCCGGACATATTAGAACTGCCAAACAACAACAACTTTATACCTTTTATAAGATGGAACTATTTTCCTTAAGATGAAGAGGATCACACCCTCTCGCAACCAGACCTTTTCAGAATATAAGAACTTAATATATAACTTGTAGGCAGAATAATAACTCCCCAAGATATCCCCATCCTAATCCTTGAAACCTGTAAAACTGTTTCCACAGATGTGATTAAGTTAAAAATCTTGAAAAGGGAAGATCAATAGGGATTATTCATGTGGACTCAACACAATCACAAGAGTTCTTAAAAGAGGAAGGCAGAAGTGCCTGAGAGAGAGAGAGAAAGGAGAGAGAGAGAAGACAGGGAGAGGAAGAGGGGGGGAAGGGGAGGACTTAGAAGATCTTATACTGCTGAGTTTAAAGACAGTGGAAGGAGCATGAGCCAAAGACCATGGGCAGCTTCTAGAAGCTGGGAAAGGCAAGGAGACAGATTCTCTCCTAGAGCCTCCAGAAGAAACACATCCTGCCAGAGCCTGGATTTTACCCCAGGAAGACCCACTTCGGACTTCTGGTCACCAGAACTACAAGATGGTAAATCTATGTTGTTTTGAGTTTGTGGTAATTTGTTACAACAGCAATAGGAAACAAATACACCAATGTGCCTTTTCTGAGAAAATTACTCAAGGAATTTCGCCAGCCAAAAAACGCAATTATATCAGAAGAAACATTCTAAGACAGAGATTGATACAACTGTTGTCTAATAAAATGTGTGGTCAAATCTGAATAAATGATAATGTGACTGTCAGCTGTATCTTAAAGCTACTGAAAGAGAAAAGGTATAAGACTTTAAAAGGGCCCAAACTTGTTCTAATAAAACCGAGAACTGGGAGTGGAAGGGTGAGGGGCAGAAGTAAAAGTGAGAGGCACGCCTCCCTGGGGCAGGAGTAGGGGAGGCGGGAGGCTGGCTAGAATGAGAAAGTAAAACAACAGAGGGGGCGTTGTTTTTGGTATGTTGAGAGAGAACACAGATTTAAATATAACTGTTTTGTGGTTTTTTTTAAGATTTTATTTATTTACTTGAGGGAAAGAGAGCAAGCTAGAGAGAGCACGTTCATGAGTGGGGGAGGGGCAGAGCTGAGCAGGAGCCCAGTGTGCTGCTCGATCCAGGACCCTGCGACCTGACCTGAGCCGAAGGCAGATACTTAATGACTGAGCCACCCAGGCGCCCGAAACATGACTGTTAAAATATGAAGTTAACAATAAAAAAGAGAGAAGGAGAAAGGAAGGACATTTTTTAACTAACTAGTGATACTGGGGCTGGGGAGAGGAGGAAAAACAATCTGCCAAAGTAGTCAGGGAAAAGAGGCAAAACATAGAAATATAATGAACTATATGTGTAATACATACCACAAACAGTGAGAAAATGAAAACAGAATGTATTAATATTCATTTAATAAACCCGTTTGTGCACTTTCTATGTGCTAGGCACTGTTCTAGGCAAGGACCAGCTTTGAACAAGACAGTTAACGTCCGAACTCTCATAGAGAAAAATCCGATGGTGACAAATGCTACGCCAAGAACTGAAACAGTGACAGGACAGGAAGTGACAGGGCGACTAAACGAGATTAGGTTTTCAAGAAAAATCACTCTGAAGACGTGAAATTTAAGCTGCGATCCAAACCACAGCAAAGGGCCAAAGATGAGGGGGAAGGGCATTCACGGCCAGCAGAGGGATTGGCTGAGACAGAAAAATCCCAAGTATATTAGTTATCATAACAAAATCAATGTTTGAATGCTTCTATTAGAAGTAAAAACTACATGATTCGAGTCCAAAAATTTCAGCCAATATCTGTTTACAAAAAAATTCACCTAAAACGAATGTCAAATAAAGGATGAAAAAGAGGTGAATGAAATTCTAATTTCATTCTAATTCTAATGAAAAGAATGTTAGGGTTAGCAATATTAATACAAAGATGAATTTTAGGACAAAAGCATTGAACAATCAAACTGATGAGGAGAAATTAGTGATGAGGAGAAACTGGCTGGCAGGAGAAATGTGGAGAAAGTGGAATCCACATACGCTGCTGATGGGAATGTAAAAATTGTGCAACTACTCTGGAAAACAATTTGGCAATTCTTTAAAGGTTAGACATAGTAACTAAGCCAGCAATTCCAGTCCTAGGTATTCACCCAAGAAATGAAAACATGTTCATGCAAAAATCGGTATGTAAAAATTCATAGCACTGCTATTTTTTTAAAGATTTATTTGATTATAATTTTAAGTATATACATAAAGCTTATTTTGAAAAGCTTCCTAGCAAATAGTCTATTGGTGGATTCTACCCCTTTCAAGTAAAAAACAAACTAGGGAGAGTTAGAATAAGGAAAAGACAAATGTTTCCCGTATTGTACTAAAAGATACTTTTAAATCATAAGCTGTTGGAAAGAGTGAGTGAGGTTCAGAATTGTACAAAAAAGGAATGCGTAAAGTGAAATTAAGTAGACTATAAACTCTATATGGGCAGAGACTGTGCCCTCCAGATTTTAGCACAATAGGAGGTGGTCAATTAATGCATCAGTAAATGAAGGAGTAGTAATGAGACAGGAAGTGAGCGAGGGCTTCGGGTTGCTAGATAAAAAAGAAAAACACTAATTCCTTTCCTCAATAAATATTTGAGGACTTATTCTAAAAGTAATCTATCTACGACATTGCTATCAAATGTTGTCTTCCAAAATTCTGCATAACTTCTAGATTTACACATATCTGCATCGAATGTTCTGGGATAGGGACGCGAGGGTGGTTCAGTCTGGTTAAGTGTCAGCCTTCGGCTTAGGCTGTGATCCCAGGATCCCGGGATTGAGCCCACAGTGGGCTCTGCTCAGTGTCAGCCTGCTTCTCCCTCTGCCTCTCCCCGTGCATGCACGCTCTCTTTCTCTAAAATAAATAAATAAAATCTTTAAAAAAAAAGAAAAAGATTGTTCTGGAATAAAATAGAAATTGAGTGGTATATAAAAACTACTCTGGACTCTGAGACAATTATAGAACTAATATTCTTTATCTGTAATTCCAAAAATCTAAAAGTTCTGAAAACCAAGAGGTTTTGCAAGTTTCCTCCAAAACTTATTTGGAGGAAAACCTGACCTGAACTGATGTTAGCTAATTAATTTATATGCTTACTTACATACTTAGAGTAACCAGACATTTCTTTTCTCCTTTTTATTTTAACGAGGGAGAAGGAAACAGAATCTTTTTTTTTTTTTAAAGATTTTATTTATTGACTTGACAGAGCTCACAAGTAGGCAGAGAGGTAGGCAGAGAGAGAGAGAGAGAGGAGGAAGCAGACTCCCTGCTGAGCAGAGAGCCCTATGCAGGGCTTGATTCCAGGATGCAGAGGCTTTAACCCACTGAGCTACCCAGGCACCCCAGGAAACAGAATCTTAAGCAGGCTCCATGCCCAGCAGCTGAGCCCAACCTGGGGCTCAATCTCACAACCCTGAGATCATGACCTCAACCAATATCAAGAGTTGGACGTTTAACCAACTTAGCCACCCAGGTCCCCGGTAATCAGACATTTCTCTGAGAAATACTGATATACTTGGAGGCGCTGCTCCAAAGGCCAACATGGCTGTTCTAGAATATGCACTTAACTACCTTTGAAAATCTGAGAAACTCTGAATTCCAATCATATTTGGTTCCAGAATAAGATGCTGTGTATTTGTATAAAATTCACTTTGAAAGATTAGAAAGAAGCTGTGAGTATAGTTTGATCAGTAATGGAAGTAGAATTCAACTGAGTCCCCAGTCGAAGCAACATATGCTTTAAAATATTTACTATGAAGAAAAACCAGAATTAGAATATTTAGATTTTTCTAAAACAAATTATTTACAAAAGGAATGAAAGCGTATTTTGAATCTGTTTGAAAAATTAAGATTCTAAACTCACCCTTTCACTTTTCACAGAACCAGTGACATCATCATCATTTAGGTGGCGCTTGAACTTGGGAGGCATACTTTTTACTCAAGAAGCACTCTTCTGTTTCCCAGCAGAGTAAGTATTCACCACCTTGAAAAGAAAATAAATTTCATCCGATCTGAGACTTTGGGGTAGAAGCTAAATCACTTCACTAGTGTTCAAGGCCTTGCACAAAAGAGCCTCCTTCATTTCTTGGACTTTACTACCTTTCCATTTGGTTCATTTCAGGTGATCCTGTCCTCCATGACAGGTCCCAATACATTAAAAATAGATAAAACTACGAGGAAATGGATGTAACTTCTTAAAGAGAACATGTGGGGAAAATTAGTGCAGGTTTTTATAAAATTCAAGAGCAGATTGGTTAGGAGGGGGGGAAATTAGGTGAAAATGAGACATTAAATGCTTTAAGATTTTAACCTGGAATTAGAAGACAGAAGAACGCTCCCAGTTTTCACATTTTCAGTTAGCTGATTAAATAATAATTCAGTTTCTTCATCTGTAAAATAGTGATTTCTAGGCTTCTGCATGGAGTTGGGATGGCCAAATCAGGTTAATACATGCAAAAATACTCTAAGTTATAACATCATATTTTAAAGCACAGCACTAGGCTCCAAGAAAAGGGATTAAGTTTAGTAAATAGTGGGTTAAACAGAGCCAGGGTTTTTTTGTTTTGTTTTTATTTTATTGCTAGAGAAAGTCTCACAGCTTTTTACATGTTAATATGCATTGTGATTTTCCACGAAAATGCTTGAGTATGCAGTTTACTAAATTTTGAGAAAAAGTTGACATGCAAATTTGAGTTTTCAGTACCTTGGATTAGAAGATCGATGAAAAATGAGACTAGCTAAGGTACCCTATCTTTTACTATGTGGTAGACACTTTGCTCAGTGATTTACAGTATTGTCTTTTAGTCTTTAGGACACTCCTTCAAAGAAGGCACTAAGAAACTAAGAACTAAGGATTAGTAAAGAAAAGTAACTAATAGTCAGTGTACTGATTAAAATGGCAGAAACATGGGCTCAAATTAATCAATGGCTATGCATGATCAGTTTTAACATTTATTAACAGAACCTGTTCTGTTCTAGAAAGACCACGTGGCTGTAACAACCCAGCAGCCCTCTTCCCTTTTTCGCAAGAAGAAATAACTCTAAGATCTTTAAGTATAATTAGAGAACAGTTTGCTGGCTAATATTATATACAAGCCCAGAGTCCAGTTTCATAAACTAAATAAAAACAATATTTTAAGTTGGCCGGCCTATCAAAACAAATTGACAGTTTTCTCTGACAAGAAACGCTTCCAAAACAGAGACTTAACCATCTGTAACAAAAAACAAATTCTTGCTACGTAAGTAACAGCTCTAGAGTTCTTTACACAATATTTCTGTCACGTACATCTGGCCCATTTTATTCCTCATACTTTGATTTCAGAATAATTCATTCATGCAAAAATGTTATAGCACACAGGAAAAAAAAGATTACAAAGGAAGCAAATGAAAAATCTAGGCTTTTCTTTTAATTATACCCATGTTATTATCTATATTTTAAACCCAACAAAGGGACTGCTTTAATATCCTATGGCAAAAACCAGGGAGACTCACATCTTTATGAAATACTCAGTAAAGCTACAAGTTTAATGATGAGCAAACCCCATCATCAGGTCCTATAAATCCAGGATCAGCCTCATGAAGGCAAGAAACCAGTGCCTGACAAACAGAAAAGATATCAGCAAGGCATCAAGCAAGATTAACTATGCTCGATGAACCACAGGGAAACTGATGACTTGTGCCAAACAACTAGAAAAAATAAAGAATGCTCAGAATTGAGGCATATATTTTTACCTAAAATTCTCCTGCAAAAAATACACATGAATTCGGGGATTTGTGTGTGGATACATATACAGGTAAGAGAGCTTTCATGATGTATTTCAACAGGGTTGAACAGCAATATATAATCCATTTAAAAAACGTCACGTCACCATATGCTTCTTACGTCATCATCATACGGTTACAATGTCGTGTGTATCTTTTGAAGAGCCAGTAAGTTCGCTAAGTGCTTACATGTAATACACTTCTAACCTGTTGTTCAATAATGTTGGCTTCTTTTTTGCTTTACAGAGGAAACTAAACCCCCCAAATATTTCGTTTCACAAAAAGGTTGAATCTGGGCAGAGGTTTCCCTTTTCTCGGCCTCCATTCCCACTTCCGACTCTTCCTCCTCCTCTCCACCACCAGTCTCGGCTGGTGCAGTTTCACGGAAATACGTGACTCGGACGGGCACAGCCTGGAGATGTTATTCACAAAAACTGTCAAACTACAAGGACTCCCTTCACCTCCTGGTCACCATCAACGCAGCAGGGTTGGCGCTCTTTCTCCCGTGACTTTCAAGAATGAGACGAATCCAACCCCTCCAGCAAGTAGCTCGGTGCCCTCCCCCCCCCCCCTCTGTCGCACCAGGCCACGTCCCCCGACATCTGCTCTAACTCTGGTCCTTTCTGCCCCAAGGTACCCACTCACGTTCAGGCTCCCTCCCACTCTTCCCAGCCCGCCCCACGCGCTCCACTGTTCTCTCCCCTCTCCCCCGAGCACCCTTCAATTGCCTTTCTTCTTGCCCTCAACCGCCCCCGCTCCGGACACCCAGTCCTGGTGGCTCCCCACGACTCCCGGCCCGAACCCAGCCTTTCCCCAGCCGGGGGTCCCTCCCCGACCCCCGCCGCCCCCGCCCCAGGCCGGTCCCGCAGCTCCAGGCGGACGTTGGGAGGCGGCGGAACAGGGGCGTCGCCTCCGTTTCCTTCCTCCTCACAGCAGCCCCTCCCGTCGGGACGGCCGGCACCGGTACCTGCGTCTCCCGGGGAGCTCCGGGCCGCTCTCCGGGGCGGGCAGCGCTGGCAGGGCGGGGGGCAGAGTGGGAGGCGCAGGAAGCAAGCGGGGAGGGGGACACAGTGGGCGCGGACCCGCGTCGGCCGCTCCGCCGCAGCAGCGCCCCCGCTCATCGAGCCGATCGGTGCTCCGCGGCCTGGCGCCAGGCGGAGGGGGCGGGCCCAGGCCTCGGAGATGGTCGAGGGAGTCGAGCGAGCGGCGCGGGGAGGTTCGGGGGAGGAGCAGGAAGCTCGGGGAAGTCGCGCAGGGTGGCGGGAGTTCCGCGTAGAGCTCCGGGTCGGGGCCGGGGGGCGTCTGGAAGGTGGTGCTTTGTGCGCAGCCTATGCCCCGGGGCTAAAGAGGCCGAGGAGACGACGAGGAGCATGGTTCGCAGCTGCAGGGCAGCTTTGGATCACCTGGGGCCTTTTCGGACGTCGTGTGACCCCCGGCTTATCGGTGCAGCCGGACGAGCCTGGAGATACTGAGGGTTGCAAACCCCCGTCTCCTCATTCCAGGCGTTCGGAACGTCTGGTCCGGAGGGGAGATTTACTTGAGGTTGCACAGCTATTTTGGACAGATTTGGGACGAGGACTCGGTGTTCTTCCCCCGTATCCTTATTTTAACCTGAAATAACTAGGTCCAGACACCCGAGCCTTCAGGTTTCTGCTGGGCAATCACCGCTGTGTGGCCACTCCAGTGCTCTTTCACCGCCAACCCCCCAGGCCTGGAGGTTTAATTAGGATCCTGAAGTCTCTGGGCGCAGTAATCCAGACGATTCCAGATTTGCTTTCCCTTTCTCGTTCCACTTACCCATTCCTCCCACACACACCGCAGCTGGATTGTTTTACTCATTTCTCCCCTTATCATCTGTATTACCTTTCTCACTTAATACCAGTAGGCCCTGCTGATAGTGTTAGTGTATTTTTAAGTCAAAACATTGTAACTAATTGAAGGAGGCCTTGCTAGGACAATGACTCTCAACTCAGTTACCTAAAGCTGAAATCACCTGTAAAGCTTTAAAAATGACGATGCCCAGGCACTACTTTGAGATTCTCACTCAGTTGGCCGGCGAAGCCGAGAAACGTGAACCGTGGGTTCTCGAACTGAAGCTTCTGAAAGCCTGGTGTTAGACTCGCTCACTATCTGTGAGGACACTCCTCTGACCCAGGCTGACTTGGACCTAGAAGGGAAGCTTCTTAAAGTTTGTTTCCTGCCTAGGCATGATGGTGAGGCTACTCCGGACTCCACAGAGGACGCGAAAGTTATTTTTTTCCTTCCACAATTGATTTTATATCTGTAAATCTGCTTGTTATGGACTGCTGCTCTGCTTTGGTGTCTTAGCCAATTCGAGCCTGAGGCAATTACAGAATTAGCCCTTTTTTTTTTAAGATTTTATTTTTATTTATTTGACAGAGATCACAGCTAGGCAGAGAGGCAGGCAGAGAGAGAGGGGGAAGCAGGCTCCCCGCTGGGCAGAGTGCCCCACGTGGGGCTCCATCCCAGGACCCTGAGATCATGACCCGAGCGGAAGGCAGAGGCTTAACCCACTGAGCCACCCAGGTGCCCCCAGAATGAGCCCTTCTTAAACCACAATTTGACATGATTTTGAGTTTAGGGGCACCTCATTTCATAGCTTCTACGAATAATTCCTTTCTAAAATTTTTTTTATTTTATATATTATATATATGTTATATATATATATATATAAAACATACACATATTTATATGTATATTGTACATTTGAGAGCGAGTCCCCCGAATGGGGGTAGGGCCAGAGGGAGAGGAAGGGAATCTCAACCGACTCCCCGCTGCCCAGCGGTGGCGGGGCTCAATCTCAGGCTGCAGAGATCAAGACCCAAGCGGAAATCAAGAGTCAGACACTTAACAGCCCGAGCCACCCAGGTGTCCCTTCTTGGTTTTAACTATAATTCTTCAGTTCTGCCAACCATTTTGGTATGATTGCTTGGGGAGGGGGGGGTAACACTAGCCCCACCCCTTAGTCACCCAAACAAAGTCCCTTTGACTATCCCCAACATATCTGAAAGCTCAGAAAAATGTCGTTTTACAGTTACGATGAATCAGATACACCAGTAAGTGTAAGAATATAAACTGCACTAGGGATATAGGGTCAGAACAGGGTTCCAGTCTATATAATACTAACTAAATAACTAAATATTAACTTGAAGTATTTGGTTTTTTACCCTATTTTCTCTTCCTTGAGTTTCAATTACTCACATATCGGTCCTCTGAATTTTCTTATCATATCTCTTTCAACATCAGACATTCCGCCCTAACTGGGCCTAGTGTCCTCTGAGCTAGAGATCTTTTGTTTTACCCTAATACTAAATCTCTGGGCTTCTACTGGATTGGAGAAGGGATTCTGAGGATTTGATTCTTAGACAACTTCTCTATATTCCTTCTGTTTTTAGCTCACATCAGGCTCAGAGCTACCTACACTTTCAATTCCTGAGCCTTGAACAGGGTTTAGCTGTGTAAATCGGGTTGCTTCATGGCCTGTTTAGGGTTCTTGTATCAAGTCTGCTAAGGCAATTGTCACTGATTCACCTACTTTCCAGATTTCAGTATTTTGCTGCTATTGTCTCAGTTCCCATAAGGCAGGAAAAAAAAATGCAAGTCAATTATAAGCATGTGAACAACTGTTCAACATTAGTCAAAATAAATACCATTTTTCATCTATCAGTGACTGGGAAGGAAAGAGTTCATAAGCAGCAGCTCTGCAATCCCTTCTCCCCCATTATGGAGGAATGCTCCTAGGAAAGCAAGCAAGCATGTGATTCTTAGAAATATGGTAATAACAGACTTCCTAGTAAACAAACTAGTATCTCCCAGTAGGAGAGTTCGTATCTATAGAATTCTTTTAGCAGGACAGCGGTGGGCTGGACTGTTTATGGTAAACACAGCAGGAATCTGTGGATTTGAGGTGCATGACGGGAAAATATCACGTAAGTTGTGTAACTTAGCATGTAATGGAGCTGTGTTTCATAACTGAGTTGGTTCCTCCTGTAAGCGAGGTGACTGCATACCTTACTTAGAGACCACATCCGCTGGACAGAGGTGCATCCAGAGCGGGAAGAAAGGACCCAAGGAGCGGCACCAAGAGTCCTGGACCTCGACCTATTTTGTCTGTGCCTCTTGGTTACTGGTGCCTTTGAAATTAGGCAAGATCTCTGATTTGAGTTGTGAGTCGAATTTGAAACTTTGATCCTTGTGTTAGCTCAGTGGCAGAGATTAAAAAGTTTGACAATACGATGTTGAAGGTATGCACCTGCAGTGTTACCGGGTAAGAGGCTAACGAGGTGGGAAGAACGAGCTTTATCAAAAATACTGTCAGCGCGGCGCCTGGGTGGCTCAGTGGGTTGGAGACTCTGCCTTCGGCTCAGGTCATGATCCCAGGGTCCTGGGATCGAGCCCCGCGTCGGGCTCTCTGCTCCATGGAGAGCCTGCTTCCTCCTCTCTCTCTGCCTGCCTCTCTGCCTACTTGTGGTCTCTGTCTGTCAAATAAATAAAATCTTAAAAAAAAAAAAAAAATACTGTCAGTGGGGCGCCTGGGTGGCTCAGTGGATTAAAGTCTCTGCCTTTCGCTCAGGTCATGATCCCAGGGTCCTGGGATAGAGCCCTGCATCGGGCTCTCTGCTTGGCAGGGAGCCTGCTTCCTCCTCTCTCTCTCTCTGCCTGCCTCTCTCCCTACTTGTGATCTCTATCTGTCAAATAAATAAATAAAATCTTTAAAAAAAAAAAAAAACACTGTCAGTGGAAGTATAAATTGGTACAATTTTTGGAAGTTCAGGGTGACAATCATGTCAAAAATTTACACAAAGTTCCTTTTGACCTAACAATTCAACTTCTAAAATTATCCCATAGATAAACTTACACAAATTGTATAAAGGCATTTTCTAAGAATACTCTTTAAAGGATTTTTGGAACAAGAATGAAAAAAAAAAAGAAAAGAAACTTTAACTGTCCCGCAGTAGGAAATGCTTAGTATATCCATTCTGCAGAACAGTATACAGCCATTAAAATGAAGTAGATCTGGGGCGCCTGGGTGGCTCAGTGGGTTGGAGCCTCTGCTTTCGGCTCAGGTCATGATCCCGGGGTCCTGGGATAGAGCCCCTCATCTGGCTCTCTGTTCAGCAGGGAGCCTGCTTCCTCCTCTCTGCCTGCCTCTCTGCCTACTTGTGATCTCTGTCTGTCAAATAAATAAAATAAAATAAAAATCTTAAAAAAATAAATAAAATGAAGTAGATCTACCTGTGTTGACTTGGAATATCTCTATACGTTATTGTAAGGTGAGAAAAGCAAGGTGTAGAACAATTATGTGGACTCCGCTTCCATGTGAGCATCACAAACAAACAAAAACACACAAGGGCTGGGGAATCTAATACAGAAGATGTTTTGAACTGAACTGTGTCCTCCCCACCCCCTCCCAATCCATATGTTGAAGCCCTAATTCATAATGTGACTGTATGTGGAAACTGGGCCTTTAGGTAATGAAGTTTAAATGTGGTTGGTCGTAAGAGTGAGGTCCTAATCTGATAGGGCTGGTGTGGGCACAGAGATGATGCCATGTGAGGACACCTTGAGAAAGTATCCTTCTACAAGCCAGGAAGAGAGGTTTCACCAGAAACCAATCCTGATGGCACCTTCATCTTGGACTGCTAGCCCCTACAACTGTGAGAAAATTTCTGCTGTTTAAGCCATCTGGTCTATGGTATTTTGTTATAACAACCCCAGCAGACTAATACAGAAAGGAAACCTTTCCTAACTGTGTGGTATTTTGTACCATGAGAATATTCTACCATGGGATGCCTGGGTGGCTCAGTCATTATTGCCTTTGGCTTGGGTCATGATTTTAGGGTCCTGGGATTGAGCCCTGGATTGGGCTCCCTGCTCAGCAGGAAGTAGGCTTCTCCCTCTCCCACTCTCCCTGCTTGTGTTCCCTCTCTCACTGTCTGTGTCTCTCTCTCTCTGTCAAATAAATAAATGAAGAAAATCTTTAAAAAAAAACAAAACAAAAACTATAGACTTTCTTTTGCATTGAAATTTGGACTAGTTGTTGAATGGTTAATTTAAGAAGTTGGTTAAAGTGGTAAAGATCATTTAAAAAGGCAGATATATTTGGGGCACCTGGGTGGCTCAGTGGGTTAAGCCTCTGCCCTCGGCTCAGGTCATGATCTCAGGGTCCTGGGATCCAGTTCCGCATCGGGCTCTCTGCTCAGCAGGGAGCCTGCTTCCCGCCACCCCCCCCCCCCCCGCCCCCGCCCCCGCCTGCCTCTCTGCCTGCTTGTGATCTGTCTGTCAAATAAATAAAAAAAAATCTTTTTTAAAAAAGGGAGATATACTTTAACCTTTTTATTTTGACTCAAATGTATCATTATACATTTACTCACTAATCTTTGAAACAGGGCCAAGACTTTTTATCTGAAAATGAATCTGTTGGTCGGAGCACCCCAGTGTCCTTATTATGAATTGCACTATTTTAATTGTTCACAATTTTCAGTTTCATTTTGTTCAAAGTATAGCAAGAACTTTAAAAAGACACCTTTGAAAAAGTTTGAATGCCAAGTCAGTATAGATTTTGTACTTTCCCAAAGTTTTAAGCATTTTTCTTACCCATATCTAACTCTACAGTAACTTGTTTGCCTTCAATTTAGTTTTCATAAAAACAACTTTGTATTTCATTAGTTTGAATATTTAAACTCCAGAAGTATGATAAGAGGTGTAAATATCTATATTACAAATACCAATTGACTCTAGGAGCACCTGGCTTTAACTCACTGAGCCACCCAGGGGCCCCACAAATTGACTCTTGATAAGCATACGGCTCAACTGTTTTCGTGAGGAAGTACACAAGTGTATCATTTAGCTAATCTATTAGGCTCTTGTGCTCAGTCTCATATTGTGTGAATATAGTCAGCTTATTTTACTTTCATTTTCAAAGAATCTCAAACATAAGAATATAAATAAAGAAGTCTTGGAAATCCTTTATCCAGATTCACTGTTGATTAACATTTTTTTCTAATGTCAGGTTCAACTCCTAATTAAATTTCATGACTCAACAGCATAAATGATACTGAAATAGTTCAGGCCAGTCTTTCTTTCTTCAAATAGATGAAGAAACAGGGCCAGAAAGTTTACATGACTTAACTCAAGGGGGTTTGTTAACATTTCACTTCATTTGTTTTATTCTCTCAAAATATGTAACTTTCCCACCTCTTTTATTTGAGTTAGTTACAGACATCATTGTCTCTTTACCCGTCAATACTTCAATGGGTATTTCCTAAGAACAGAACATTTCTTTTCATAACTACAATTAAATTCAAAAAATTTAACATTGATACAATATTCTTTTATTTTTTTTTAATTTTATTTATTTATTTATTTGACAGACAGAGATCACAAGTAGGCAGAAAGGCAGGCAGAGAGAGGGGGAAGCAGGCTCCCCGCTGAGAAGAGAACCCAATTCGGGGCTTGATCCCAGGACCCTGGGATCATGACCTGAGCCGAAGGCAGAAGCTTTAATCCACTGAGTCACCCAGGCGCCCCGATACAATATTATTTTCTAATAAAGCATTCATATTCTACGTTTGCCAATGATGGTTCCAATTGGAACGTGGTTCCAATGATGTCCTATGTGGCATCAGTGAGGGATTCTAGAGAGAGAATGAAGAGTAAAGAGTAACAGAGCAAGCGGACTAAGTGGAGTCTGGTGTTTAAAGACAGAATCTACTGTAGTTTTTGTTAAAAATATGCAGTAAGATGGGAATATCCTCTGTGCTTCCCTCATGGAATTTTAGGTGTGACATTATAAGACAGACTCACAGAGATGCTTTTTTCTCTTCTCTTAACTCTTATTTATTGATATAACCTGTTGTAAGAATTTTCTCTTTGAGGGGTACCTGGGTGGCTCAGTCAGTTAAGCATCTGCCTTCGGCTCAGGTCATGATCCCAGGGTTCTGGGTTCAAGCATCGGGCTCCCTGATCAGTGGGGAGCCTGCTTCTCCCTCTCCCTGCTACTCTATCTGCTTGTGGTCCCTCTGTCTGTCAAATAAATAAAATCTTTTAAAGAAAAAGAATTTTATCTTTGAGAAATTGCCTCCTATAGAGATGACAAGAACAGAGAAACCTGTGCAGGAATATGCTCTAATTGTGTTATAAATTTATTTATGATTTCTCTGAAAGTTAAAAATGGCTACCACTTAGGGATGCCTGGGTGGCTCAGTCAGTTAAGTGCCTTCGGCTCAGATCATGATCCCAGGGTCCTGAGACTGAGTCCCGCATCAGGCTCCTTGCTCACCAGGAAGCCTGCTCCCCCTTCTGCCTGCTGTCCCTCCTGCTTGTACTCTCACTCTCTCTCTCACTCTCCATCTGGCAAATAAATAAAATCTTAAAAAAAAAAAAGGCTACCATTTGTTAAGTGCCTACTTTTATTAATTTTAAAGATTTTATTTATTTGAGAGAGCATATGCACGCACGAGGGTAGAGGCAGAGGGAGAGAGAATCCTAAGTAGACATCCTGCTGAACACAGAGGCCGACCTGGGGCTTGATCCCACAACCCTGAGATAACAACCTGAGCTGAAACCAAGAGTTGGATGATTAACTGACTGAGCCACTCAAGTGCCCCTAAATGCCTCCTTTTAAAAGCACTACACTTAATGATTAGCGTGTTATTTTATTTCTGCACAACTCTCTGATAACGAGTATCATTTTCCTCATTTTATCCACATTGAAACTAAGGTTTTGAGATGAACTGTGTAACTTGTCAAAGGCAAGAGAATTGTGAAGCTGGGCACATTAGTGGTATATGTTTAAGGCGAGATCAATATTTTATCACAATGGGCTGCATGATTTGCCCTTTTAATAGAAATTAGGGAGTTGATTCTTAAAGCATTGTATAGATGGAATCTGTCAGGTCTAATGTCTTGTGATAATCTCATCTGATTCAGGAGGCTTTGGTCTGCTGATGGTCAACTACAAATCTAATTTCTTGCTCAAGATGGTAATATTAGTCTTGGGTGCTATATCAAGGTAGATAAATTCACCCATCAGGTAAGTGACAGGCATTCTGTAAAAGTCTGGGATATAAAGATGTGAACAGTGTTAGCTGTCTTCCAAGACCTTACAAACTTACACAGAAACACAAGAGTAAGCAACTATCGAAAACTGAGTATGTTAGAGGGGCTCCTGGTTGGCTCAGTTGGGAGAACTTGTGACTCTTGATCTCAGGGTTGAGTTTAAGCCCCATGTCGGGTGCAGAGATTACTTAAAAATAAAATCTTTTTAAAAAACTTGAGTGAAGTTACAGATTCAAATGAACAATGGAGCGTGTGTGTGTGTACACACATACACACCCATACTTTAGCAGATAGAATTGCCTAAGGTGATCTATTAATATCAATAGTGATTTACTTAATTAGAGTTTAACAATAAATTAAAACCACAAGGGGAATCAAGCAGAGATGCCGATATACCTCAGGAAGAGAAGCCGCCATTACCATTTCTAGGTATGAAGAGGCAAGGGAAAAGTCAACAGAGCAAGGCAAGACCCACAGTTGTAGAAGAGGGGCTGTCTCACGGGATGGTCGTGGACAGAGGAATGCTGCCATTGCCAAGACAGCTCAGACCCATTTCTCCTACCACTCTCGCCAACCAAGTGAACCCCATGCAAAACCAGAAGCAAGGTGGTCAAGTCTGCCCTTGGGTTTATATACACTTCTCTTTGGAGAGAGTATTTTAGCATTCGCAGAACATGGGAATCCTCAGCTTCAACTACCGTCTCTATGAAGAATCCGAGGAAGCACCAATGCAAGGAAAAGGGTGCTTAGGAGAATGAGGGGATTAGAGGATAAGGACAGCAGGCAATAAGAAGTGGTTAGAGTGGGGTACCTGGCTGCCTCAGTCAGTACAGCATGTGATTCTTGATCCTGAGGTCATGAGTTCAAGCCCCACATTGGGGGTAGTGTTTACTTAATAAAATAAATTTTAAAAAGAAGTGGTCAGAGCAGTAGACATAACAATGAAAACAGGGTAATGTAAAACAAAGAGGAATGGTTATTAACATCAAAAACTTCAGGGGTGCTTGGCTGGCTCTGGCAGAAGAGCATACGACCCTTGATCTTGGGGTTGTGAATTTGAGCCCCACATTGAGTACAGAGATTACGAAAAGAAAAAAAACTTTTAAAAAACCTGTTAAGGGGCGCCTGGGTGGCTCAGTGGATTAAGCCGCTGCCTTTGGCTCAGGTCATGATCTCAGGGTCCTGGGATCGAGCCCCGCATCGGGCTCTCTGCTCCGCAGGGAGCCTGCTTCCTCCTCTCTCTCTGCCTGCCTCTCTGCCTACTTATGATCTCTCTCTCTCTGTCAAATAAATAAATAAAAAATCTTAAAAAAAAAAAAAACCTGTTAAAATTATTTTTTAAAAACTTCAGAGAAATTGGTGGGGGTGGAGGAAGGTGGGAATTAAGGCTAGAAAAATCCAGTAAATTGGTTGACTCACAGACCATTATTGATCTTCAAGAAGTATTTTAGTACCATTATGGATGTGGAATCCATATTGTAAGAGTTATGTTCTAGTGGAACTGCAGATTATAGATTCCACGTTCAGGAAAGTTAATGGTAAAGGGAAACGACACATCAAGTTGCAGTTCAAGCCGCAGTAAGATCAAGGTACGATCAGAAATAACCAAATTTAGGAACAAGGAGTGAGGAGACAGGATGAGAGTGAGATTAAAATGCAAATCAAAAAGGAAACAAGGACGGGTGGGTGTCCCTGCAGAGGTCTAAGGACCAGGGTCAGAAGAACACCAGAGGTGAGCTTGGGGCACAAGAGACATAATCCTTTCCTGGAGGCCAGAGGGCAGGAAGTGACTCCTGATAAAGCTGTAGACTGGTTTTGAAAAGGAAAAGAGAGAAGTTAAGGGAAACTCACAAGATAACCTCAAAATGGTCAGTAAAACAAAAGCAAGGTCTTATATGAAGGGTCAAGGAAGCAATGTTGGAGTTGGCAGCGTAAAGAAAATGGAGAAGCTTTGGAACTTGGCAACATAGTGAACAAAAGGATGGCTACCAGCTGAGAAGATCCACGCTAGAACAGTGATTTTAACTGCTCCTTTAAATCAAGGACATAGTCTTAGATTTCTTTTTCTTTTTCTTTTTTTAAGATTTTATTTATTTATTTGACAGAGAGAGATCCCAAGTAGGCAGAGAGGCAGGCAGAGAGAGGGGAGGAAGCAGGCTCCCTGCCTAAAGCAGAGCCTGACGAAGTGCTGGATCCCAGGACCCCGGGATCATGACCTGAACTGAAGGCAGAGGCTTTATTTAACCCACTGAGCCACCCAGGCGCCCCTCAGATTCCTTTTTATTCTCCACTGTACCTTGCACAGGGCAAGCACACAATAAATTTACTGACTGGACTGTGCTTTTTCAAGCTGGCTTTTGAATGAGCAGAGAAGACAAAAGAAAATAAGGGAAGCAACAGTAAAAGAAAATGTTTTAGCCTTCCTAGAGCATGGGAATCCTGGAAGCACTCTGCTTGCCTAGTGACCTTCAAGTTACTTACTTTCTTTTTTTTTTTTTTTTAAGATTTTATTTATTTATCTGACACAGAGAGAGAGATCACAAGCAGGCAGAGAGGCAGGCAGAGAGAGAGGAGGAAGCAGGGTCTCTGCTGGGCAGAGAGCCCGATGCGGGGCTCGATCCTAGAACCCCGGGATCATGACCTGAGTCAAAGGCAGAGGCTTTAACCCACTGAGCCACCCAGGCGCCCCCAAATAAACAAAATATTAAAAAAAAAAGAAAAAAGAAAGAGCCATAACAAGTTTTCCAATCATTTTCTAAATAGTAAACTTAAAAACATACCTGTGCTTAGAATTATTTTAGAGAATTCCTGTGAAATTATTCTCAAAAAAAGAACTCATCTTTATGTTCTGGAGCCTGTTTACTGCAACACAGTACTTAAAAGTATATTCTTTCTTTCTTTTTTTTTTTTTTTAAGTTTTATTTAAGTAATCTCTACACCCAACATGGGGCTCGAACTCAAGACCCTGAGAGTCGCACACTCTTCCAGCTGAGCCAACCAGGCGCCCCGAGACTATACTCTTGAAGACAAACGTATGAAACATTTTAAAGGTTTGCTTTTTTTAAATGTGCACACACATCCGTTGAGTGAGCACTGGATCTCAGGATTCTGGCACTGACCACATGCTCCAGAGATGCAACCGAGTCAATGGCAGCGTCTGTGTGCAGACACACTTCCCCATTTGCTTCCTGCTTCCCCAGAACACTCTTAACTTTAAGTTACTGTATTTTTGGTTCCAGAATTTCCAATTTAAAATAGAGTCTAATTCTCTTGTCAAATTATCCATGTTTCATCTATTTTTTTGAACATTTTATTCAGAGTCCTTGTTAGCTTATCCAATCCTGGATTACATATGGGCTGGCTTCGACTGTATTTTTTCCTGGTTTTTGGTCATAAAACTCCTAACTCGTGGCATACCTAACAGTTTCAGATATTCAATATTGATTATTGAGTATAAAATAATTGTGTATTAAAAATTAAGTGTCTCAGTGGGTTAAAGCCTCTGCCTTCGGCTCGGGTCATGATCCCAGGGTCCTGTAATTGAGCCCCGCATTGGGCTCTCTGCACAGCAGGGGGCCTGCTTCCTTCTCTCTCTCTCTGCCTCACTCTGCCTACTTGTGATTTCTGTCTGTCAAATAAATAAATAAAATCTTAAAAAAAAAAATTAAGTGTAAATTATTAAGTGTTAGAAACACTGAATGTACATATGGTATTATTCTCTTCCAAAGACGATTCACTCTTATCTCTACTGATAAAGATACTAAACAAAAAGCCTCTGAAAAACAGTGATTTTAACATCTCAGCCTCCTACCCCAAAATACTTTTGGAATTCAGCAAAATTTTGAGAAGAAAACTATCTGAGTCTCCCACCTCTCCCCTATTCCTTATTTCTGAGATCCTGGCTAAGACTACAGTTTGGTCTTTCCAGTCTTGTGAGACCCCAGAGCATAACTGGTTTGCTCGATCCCAGGACCCTGGGATCATGACCTGAGCTGAAGGCAGAGGCCCTAACCTACTGAGCCACCCAGGCGCCCCTATTTTTATGTTTTTCATTTTTAATCTTTTCTTTTTTAAAGCGAAGAAGATTCTGCATCACAGCTCACACTCATTTCCAAGCCGAAGGCAAGACTGGTGAAAAGTTGGGTCTTAGACTCACAGTCACACATCACTGAGTTAAAGTGACATTACAAATCATAGTTCCCTGCTTTACATGCTATGGTCACAAGTATACAGGAGCAGGTATTTAGAAGGAATGGAATGATGTCAAAAATACCTTCAAGAGATATTATTTCAAACTTTCTTCAGAGAATGAAAAGTTAAAATGAAACAATAAATCATTCTATAGCAATGTTTGTTTGTTTGTTTGTTTAAAGAATATAGTCAGGTTTCCCCTAAGGATATAGCCAGAATTTCTGGTTTATTCTTTACATAATTATAGACTCAAGACAGTACCAAAAGTATAGGAAAACCGTCAGGAAGAAACAATCCTCAATTCACATGAGGAGGAAACGCATCCCCGCCCCTCCCAAAATCGCTGTGACGTAGAAGCTGAAAGGAACTACAGTCAGTCCCCAGGGGGACTGGCTATGAGACTGGGTCGCGGGTTTCTCTAAACAAAAGGTTAAGGCACGGAATTAGGTAGACTCCAGGTACCTGTAATAGCCCCCTCTGTGAGCCAGCCTTGCCTGACATTGTCCTGGTCCAGGTCCCCAGCTCCCCGACCTATGCCACCTGTGCGTGCGCAGTCCTCACTCTGTCAGCAGGTGTCTGTCTGCAGGACTCTGGAGCTCAGACTGGATGGCAAACACCTCAGAAGCTCCAAGGTGGAGGAAGGCCACAGCCTAAAAATCTTTACGAGATGGCAGCTTTTAAGTGTTGACAGTAAGTCCCCATTTGGACTGGCTGCTTGGTGGGGTCCCAGGCTTCTCCACGATTCAAGTCTCCCAAGTTGTCTCTTATTGGGGTATCCTGGCTCTCTCTCCAGCCTTGATTTGGCAACACCATCACGACTCCTCCAGTTCTGCCTTTTTGTGGAATATGGACATTTGTGTAGGTCTTGGAATCAGGCAGATGACTCTGTATCCCCAAGAGCCTACTTCTGTGAACCAGCCTCAGGGTGGGCGGAGCCCAGCCCCCTAAAATCACTCTGAAGCAGTCACTGGGCACAGACTGGAGAGGCTGGCACAGAAAGACTCTTGGGGTACAGGCCTATGCCTAGTAGCTAGCCCTTCCTGCCCATATTCCACAGATGCCCAGATTCCCTCTTAAGCAGAATGGGAGTATATTAGACTGCCTTGTCAGATTGGGCTGGGCTGTTGCCTGGTGAATCCTCCAATAAGAAACCCAGGGGGCACGTCTGGCTATGGTTGGAGCAAGGTCTTTTTTTTTTTTTAAAGATTTTATTTATTTATTTGTCAGAGAGAGAGAGAGACAGAGAGAGAAAGATCACAAGTCAGCAGAGAGGTAGGCAGAGGCAGAAGCAGGCTCCCTGCCGAGCAAGGAGCCCGATATGGGACTCGATCCCAGGATGCTAGGATCATGACCTGAGCCAAAGGCAGCCGCTTAACCAACTGAGCCACCCAGGCATCCCAGATGGAGCAAGGTCTTAAAGATCAAAGCTTACGCCTAATGACAAGCCCTAACCTACCCAATGAGGAATTTCCACTGTTAGTAGAGCTCGAGGTCACTCACTGACTTGCTAGGGAGGGGCCATCGAGAAGAGACACCTGGAAGCCCTGACAACGGCTAGAGAAGACCAGCCCAGAACAGGCAGCAAGTCAAATGAGGACTAAATGTTGCCTATTTGCAGCTGCTACTTCAGAGTGATTTTTTTTTTTTTTCCCCCTCAGGAGGCAGGCTCTCTTTATTTGGGTAGCTATGCAGTTGGTTTGGGCTTGGACCTAGCTTCCCCAGTGTGCAGAGTACTAGCTGTCCTGGGCCGGCTGAGGGGTATGCACTGCACATATGGGCACAGTGCATTGAAGGGTTCCAGAGATCTTGAGCAGGGTAAGGGTCTGGAAAGGCAAGATCACAGGATCAAGCTCTTGTCGAACAAGGTGTGGGCATAACTGTGAGCCCTAGCCTACACAAACACTCATGTTCCTCATGAAGGCAGAGCAAGATACCGGACTACCGTGCCAGGGCGGAACGGGCAGCTGGCTCCCACAGCCTCCAGTGAGAGACACCTGGAAGCCCTGGTTGCAAAAGCAGCCCAGGATGGGATCAAGATGGAAGTCTAAATGGGGACTGACAGTTGCCAATTTGCAGCTGCCTCAGAGTGACTTCTGGGGGTGGGATCCCTCCAGCTGGAGGCATGCAGGTGGTTGGGGGAGGGCAGTTTCCCAGGTCAGCCTGGGCTACCCACAGCCTGCTATGGGGGAGTGCACTGTTACTGTGAATGCATGTGCTGAGGAGTTCAGGGTTGCCAGGTACCTGCAATGTAGCAAGGTCAAGAGGCCGACACAAGTGCAGACGTGTAAAGGAATGGGCTTAATTTTAAGTGTCAGGCTATACAAATACACGCACCGCCCCTGAAGACAGAGCTGGAGCATACCGCACTCCTTCCGTCAGTGCGGGCTGAGTGTCTGGCAGGTGACCCTCCCGTAGAGACGCTGGAGAGTCCCACTTGCTAAAGAACCAGAGCCTGATCAAGTAGCAAGTGCAAACGGGGATGATCAGCAATCTGTTGCCTCAGTGTGATTATTGGGGGGTAGACTCATTCCTTCCTGGAGGCTATTACGCCACTCGCTGGGTCCAGTCCTAGCCTCTGTGACTCTAGGGCCCTGCTGTCCAAAGCCTGCTGACTGTGTATATGGAATATGCATACGCGTGCTATTCAGGGAAGCCAGGAATCTAGAATGGGACAGGGGTCGGGAGACACCAGAGCACAGGAGCAAACTCTGAGGGGATAGGGTTTATGCCTAATAGAAAGCCCTACAGACCTAAAGGTTATCCCCCTGGCCTGCCACGGAGCACCCAAGCAGTCTGGCCAGGATACCCTCCAATAAAAGATACCTGGGAGCCTGGTCACTGGAGAAACCTGGGATCCCAGTAGGGCAGCCCATCAAAATGGGGGCTGTTGTCCCTTTGCAGCTGCCCCCTTAGAAGGATTTGGTGGGGCTGGGCTTCCTCCACGCAAGAGGCTATGTTGTGGCTGAGCTTGGCTCATACCTCATAATGGTTTCTGGGGTGTGAGATCCTACCACCTTGGAGTCTGAGCACTTGGTTCTTCACTAAGATGCCCACAGTCCCATAAAGTTACAGCTGCAGCCCCTCGGATGACAAAGTGCATACTGGGCCCTCGACGGGCACCCCGCACAGGGAAAGTGCCTGCTTTCAGATGTGTGAAAACTCTGCCAAGTTCCAAGCACAAGCATTCAAAAACATGAAAGGTCCCAACGAAGCAGAGCTAGAAAACTCTGGACTGTCTTGCAAGGGCAGAAATGAGTAAGTCACTGTATGAGTAAGTCACTGTATTAGCCTCCAACAGAGACACATGAAAGCCTGACTGTTGGAGGAGCCCAGGACACAAGTAGTTGCTCCAAATGGGGACTGAAAGTTCCCAGTATCAAAAGGAGCCTCAGAAATATGTTTCAGAGTATAAACTCTTCACACCCTGAGTCCGTTCAATTGCCAGAGATCATCCAGAACTTTAAGGGCCTGGGTTGTTCCCTGAAGACCAAGGCTTGCTAACCGGCTACAGACTGCCCAGGCATAGGAGGCGGCAGCTGAGAGGAGCAAAATGACAAGACAGGCTTGGCTCAGAACAGGGGCTATCTGGGATCCTTGCATCTGCCTCATTTTAACCTTGTGCTCACAGTTCCCTAGAAGGCAGAGTTGGAGGAAATGGCCTGCCCGCTGGGCTGGGGCTAGAGCCTGAACCCCAGGCCCCACCAAGCAGTGGTGCTACCTTCCAGTAAGATGCCGCTGGCACAGCCAAGTGGTGGAGAAGCCAGCAACCCTGTGAGGCAGCCAGTCCTGTCAGGCAGCCAGTCCCAAGCTGGATGGCCTTCAGTTTCCAGCTGCTGCCTCAGAAGGCCTTTTGGGGCTGGGATCCCTTTGCCCACAAGGAGCAGCAGGTAACTGCACAGGCAGGAGCTCCACAGGCCTTGGGGGGCCGCAGTGCACATGCACAAGCTGCCCAAGTCAGGGCAGTCAGAGCCAGGAGGAGGGCAAGTGTCTGGAAAAGCAGCCAGAGAACGGGCTGTCCCAGCTACAGGGCATGTGTGTAAATCCCACGGGCAACCTACTCCAGCACGCACAGTCGCCCTGAAGGGAAAGCTGGAGGGTGTCCGGACTGCCAGGTGGCCACCTGGGGCGGCGCTCAACACGACCTCCCTGGAGGCCTCATTACTGGTAAGCTCACACCCTCCTCAAGCCCTTTGGCAGCTGGTCTGAAAGGGGACTGACTGTTGTCCAAAGAAAGCAGTGCCCTGGGCACCTGGGTGGCTCAGTGGGTTGGGCCGCTGCCTTCGGCTCAGGTCATGATCTCGGGGTCCTGGGATCGAGTCCCGCATCGGGCTCTGTGCTCAGCGGCGAGTCTGCTTCCCTCTCTCTCTCTCTGCCTGCCTCTCTGTCTACTTGTGGTCTCTGCCTGTCAAATAAATAAATAAAATCTTAAAAAAAAAAAAAAAAAAAGAAAGCAGCGCCCTGAAAGAGGTTTGCTAGGGGCTGGTGGGCTCCTATAGGACTGGAGGCTTGGCAGGTACATTGGGACCAACCAGAACTCCCCAGGCCTGGAGGGCCCCAGGTGCAGGCTACCTGGAAGCATACTGCACCTGGGCCACCTGAGGAAGTTAGAGGAGAAGGGACCTGTACCAAGGCCAGTGTCTGGTGACGCCAGGTCACTGATGCAGGCTCTTGGCAGCTGGGAGGCACGTCTCATGCTCATGGCAAGCACCAATCTACAAATGCGCAGGTTCCTTTTGGGGGCAGAGATGGAGGAGTCTGGACTTTATCACCAGGGCAGGGACTATGTACAAAAGTCCAAATGGGAAACAATCCAAATACCAATGACAGAATGGGGAAACGAATATGGTATAGCACACAGTGGATACTAAACCGCACTATAAAGGAACAATGTACACACTATGGATGAAACGAAGAACATGTTAATGAAAGAGAAAAACACTTAAGGAATATATTCCATAAGATTCCATTTACACAAAGAACAAAAATGGGCAAAACCAAGCAGTACTGACTGAAGTCAGGATGGGGCTCTCCTTGAGAGGAGGAGGTAAGGGGTGGACCCTCTGGTGGGCTGCAAGTGTTCTGTGTTTGATGAGAGTAAACTGATGTGTCCAATTCGGGGAAATTCATCAAGCTACACACTTATGCACACTTTTCATTAAAAAGAAAACAATTTTTAAAGGCCCCATCCCACCTCCCACCCCAAGCTTTTGTACTTCCTACCTTCAGGAGTCAAGATGCTTTTGACCTTCTTCAGGAAAGGCTGGTCCACAGAAGCTGGTGGTGGGCAACTCATTCCCAGTGTTGGGTCCTTGCTGTCGACATCAAATATGACGACATTGTAGTGGCCGAGCTGGGAAAGAGAAGCAAACACGTCTTTGTCTAACACCATCTACATTCCTGCACCATACGTGTTCTGTGACCTGTGGTGGCCGCAGAGGGCTATGTCAGGATGACATGGAGGTCGTGGCTTGTCTGTAAGGGCACTGATGTCACGGTCCATGGGAGTTGCTGTCACTCAGGGTTCTGCTGTGAGCACCCCATGTGACAGCCAGGGCTCTGACCTGATCTTTTCCTCCACATTTAAAAGCCCCTTTCATAAGCACACATATTCATGGGCTCCACGCTAGCATCACTGCTACTTGGTTAAGAGTCCATCTAAACCGGTAATTTTCAGTCCCAGCAGAACATTAGGGTCACCTCGGAATATCTGAAATACTTCAGTATTTCAGGGTCGAAAACCCTGCTGTGGGAAGGAACAGGTGGGAGGGGAGACAGGAAGCCTCAGGTATTCTTTTCTTAAACTCCTGGGTAATTCTAAACACAAGAACTATTGATGTAGGCAAGGAGCTGCCCAAGCCTTTAAGGGCCGACTCAGCAAATGGTTGTAGGAGAAAATATCTCAAATTAAAGCTAGTGTATCTTTTCTAGTACTTGAACAATAGCTGGCTGTTCTGTACAGAAAAATATTTTTATGATTTGTCTCCCACACTGACCACTGGACCTGCACGTACACAGGCAGACTAAGGAATGTTGTTTGTGAGACCAGTGCTGTGTGAATAACCTTGGGAGTCTAGTTGTTTAAAATGTAATACCTGGCCTCTGGGTCAGAACTGGCCCTTCTGTTCTATATGCCTAGAGCTACAAATCTTGTCTCACATCCGCTACTGCTCCAGGCTGGGCTGGTCCGCAGGAATGGAATCGGGGAGAGGAGGCAGAAACACATGGGCCAGGCTCCTTGAAAATATAGGATCATGATAACATGGAAATGTAGCTGGCGCAAAACTGCATGTAGGTGGACAAATGTTTAACTTCAAACCCTGTCATTTGCCTATAAATGTGGCCCTTATGGGGATGGTCAGGTACAAGTCTCACCTGAGGGGAGGACGCTCCCCGCAAGCCTCTCAGTCAGGACTCTAGCCTGGCTGTTTCCCACAGGGCATCCCCAGCTGATCAGGTTAGACGTTATAAATACCTGATTTGATGTAGCTTTACCTTATTCTCATTTACTGTCTACTATTACTTTCATCTATGTGCAGATTACTCTTCTATTCCTGTAATAAACAATAAAGTTTCTTTCCTTTTCTTTTTTTTTTTTTTTTTAAATATTTTATTTATTTATTTGACAGAGAGAGAGAGGTCACAAGTAGGCAGAGAGGCAGGCAGAGAGAGGGAGAAACAGGCTCCCCACTGAGCAGAGAGCCCGATGCGGGGCTCGATCCCAGGACCCTGAGATCATGACCTGAGCCGAAGGCAGAGGCTTAGACCACTGAGCCACCCAGGCGCCCCGAGTTTCTTTCCTTTTCAAAGCTGAATTACGGCTGTAGTGAATCTTTTGTGCAGAACACGGGCTCAAGAAAAAAGATCTAGCTACCTGGGTGAGAAAGAACGGATGATGCGTCAGATGCGCCCCTTGCTCTAACGGAAACAGCTTTTTCAAGGGGTAACCTGCAATGCTACTGACCTGCGGCGAACTTTGACACTACGACAATGGTCAGTCAATAATTAATAAATACTGACTGAGGACGACTGCATGCCCATTACCGGGCACGGCACAGATCTCGTTTTGGTTTCGTAGAGAGCAGAACACGGTGGCTCATCAAAGTCCAAGGACAACCACTGCTCACATCTGTAGCACTGAGCCCTCTAATACCCTGGAAGGTGCTTGTGAGAGACGATTGCCAGGCTCTTCAAAACGGACTGACAGGCAGTAGCGATGGCGACACATCACAGACTGAGTGCCGGCCGTGAGCCCTGAGCAGTTTCGAAGACTCCCCACGTGCTCGCTGTGTTGGGCCCGGGTCCCCACACGGGCCCCAGCCTCAGAGAGGTAACCTGCAAAGCTCTGATAGACTTAGGTATGCTTCCTAGAAAGTTCAGTTTGCAACTAAAATCCCTGCAGCATCTGTCCATCCCAGCACCAAAACACTCACCCCGGGCACCCTGCTCTGCCACACCCTAACCGGGAGATGCTCTGATCCAGTGAGAACCAGAGGATGAGGTATGGAACGGACAGACCAGGAAGGGTGTGTGGCCCAAGCTCCCAGGTTCACTTAAGACAGAACCAACCTGGCTGACCTCTCCCCGAGGGGCCCATGCTCCGGGAAGGACCAGCCCCCAGGAGCCTCCACGGAACGTGTCCAAAGGAGCACAGGAGCTACTGCAGGACATTCAGATGCCTTTGTCCTAAGTCTGAGATAGGAAACACTAAGCCAAATGGAGCCTGAAACCAGCACAGCACGGCCACCACCATCCCGCCGAGCAGCCTCTGCTTCAGCGTTTCTCGACCTCAGCACCACTGACGCTGGGGACAGGTAATTCTCTGTCAGGGGTGGCTGTCCCGCGCACGGCAGGATGTTAAGCAGGATCTCTGGTCTCTGCTCACTCGCTGCCAGAAGCACCCTCACCCCCAGAAGCACCCTCACCCCGTGCTCACGAGGGCCAATGACACGTCCGCAGACACGGCCCGACGCCCCCAGGGGTACGAGCACCGATCGACACGAATGCGGTTTGGCTCTCTCTCCGCTTCACCCCCAGCTGAAAGACTGAAGAAACAACTCCCCACACGCATCCCAACTTTTCCTCCCCTTTTCCTCACCCAGCTACACACCTTAGGGGTTCCTTGGGAGGATGAGGAAGTGGCAACGACACAGAGTCAGAAGAGAACCAGGAGAAAAGCGCACTGATCCGTTAGCACCCCAAGGGCAGAAATGGTCGATTTTCCTTGTTGCTGTATCCCAACCGCCCAGCTCAGCGCGGAGGACAGGGCTGGCCTCCAGATTTACTCAATCAGTACACCAACCAATGAATGAACAAATCAACGGGTGAAAGACTGGGACGATGTTAACTGTCACAGATGACTCCTAGAGGCCCGTGCAGGTCTGCTGACTTTGATGACTCTTCTCCCAACACCCCTCCAAATTCTCCAAAAGCTGTCGTACCTTCTCTTCCCGCCAGGCTGGTAATATAGTCCAGGCCATCTGCAATATGGACCTTCATCCGATCGCTCTGGGAGAAACCAAATCACTGGGTGGCCACTTCCAACATGCAGGGGTCGATCTCCACAGCGTCAATGCGGGACGTCGGGAAATGATCGTGGACGAACAGAGGGAGGCTGCCCCCACCCAGGCCGACTACCAACAATGCCAGTGGGGTCTCTGCAATAAAGGAAGAAAGAATCATTTGACAATCTGCTCACTGAAAGTTTTGTACTAGCCTTGGGGAGGGCTAAGGAGGGAGCTGGATTATTGGCTCTGCCCAGGGGATACAAGATTTAGAGGCCCAGCCTCTCTGTCTCATCCCAGAAATTTAGGGGCCAATCTGACATCTGAAAACTCAACCCTGGCCTCACAATCCTTCCTCTACTACATCCAGAAGCTGAACCAGTGTGTTATTATTACAGAGCCTAAGCTGACATCATTCCAAGAGTCCCCACCATAAGCATGATCAGACTTCCTTCCCCTAGGAACTGGGAGGAACAATGGCCAACAGCTCCCTCTACAAGGCAGTGTAGATGCAATGCCCTCTGCCCAGCTTTCAACTCAAAGGACACAGTTGCCCTCTCAGACACATCAGCCAAGTAAGGCATTCCACCCAAGTTCCAGAAATCATGGGAAAACAAAAGCCCAAATCCTAGTCCTAAGTACAGAGAAACCTCAGCAACCATAGGCAGACAGAAGACAAGAAACAAGAATCACTGGAAGGGGACATTAAATTAGGATTGATATCTGATGATTAAACCTAAGATCTGAGACTCTAGGGACATACAGCAACACCAAGACAGACCAAGAGCATAGAGTGTTTCATGAGACATCATCAGGTCTTTAGGTGAACAGTTAAAAGCCTAGACAGAAAAGTGAACATTTCTGCTACTGTGGTCAGATCCAAACCTATTTTTAGTAATAAGGTTATGACTGTTCTACCGATAACAAACATTTTTTTTATTTAAGTAGAAATTTGAATTGCATCTGGTGCTCAAATAATGCAATACTGAAAGCCAGAAATTCTTCTCAAGTGCACAGAATTTTCTGGAGTCATGATTTTTAAATATTCCATCTGGTTACATGGGTAGACTCATGCAAACACTCAATAAACTGAACAGCTTAAAATCTGTGTATGTAGATTTATGTAGCTCACTCAATACATTTTATACTTTAATATTTTAAATAAATGAGTAAAAAAAAAGTTAGACACCCACACATGCAGTCATTTTGAGATTATGACCTGAGTCTGAGGGAAAAGTTACTGGCCGTTTATTAACTTGGAAGAAGACTGAGGAGAAAACCAGGGACATAAGTGGATTTGTTGGTCTGTCATCGCTGTGCTCACACCACAAGACAGCTGTGATCGTCCACACCCCCGCCTGTGGAAGGCAGCGGCGTCCCCCTCACCTAGGAGCAGCTCCGGGTTTCTGAGCAGGGCAAGGCCGGCAATCATCGCTTTGTGGTGCTCACAGCACAGGTAAGTCTTGTCGACGGACTGCCCTGGGGCTGCAGGGAGGTCCTCTGGAGTGTCAGCAGCCCGCTGCTTCTTCCTGTCCTTCTTCCGTTTCTTCTGGGCTAAATGAGAGACAGCGATGATGAGGTCGTACGCTGAGCGCTCTAGTCCAGGGAAAGCAAGCCGTACCAGCAGCACCGCGCTGTCGCGAGACAGATCCGACTCAAGAATTCAACTGCTAAATATACACAATTTTGTGACTTGGTTGACAAGTTGGTCCTCTGAAATCTGCCTGTGGTGGCCATTTTTATGCCACAGAAATTGGCAGAGAGTACACATCAGGGCTTTTTTTAACCCCCTGAAAACACAGTTGTTAAACACTTAACACATACCATGGGAGACCAAAGATCAGAAAAGGAAAAGTAGGGGCGCCTGGGTGGCTCAGTAGGTTAAGCATTGGCCTTAGGCTCAAGTCATGATCGTAGCGTCTTGGGATGGAGTCCCGTATCAGTCTCCCCGATCCTTGGGAGTTCTCTTCTCCATCTAACCACTCCCCGCCCCTACTTGTTCTCTTTTTTCCCTCTCTCTCTCGAATAAAAAAAAAATTAAAAAAAAAAAAAAAAAGAAGGAAAAGTGCCAAAAATACACCCAAAGCCCTGGGAAAACTGAACTGAGGAGTCCTGCCGCCTTGACACTAAGAAATAGAAGGCGACTAACAGAAAATTTTATTCATAAACCCTTTCAGAGAAGGACTTAAGTCACTGATTACCTCCTCCATGCCAATTACTATACAAGGACATCTAGGTTTTTTTTTGTTGTTTTGTTTTGTTTTTAAGATTTTACATACTTATCTGTCAGAAAGAGAGAGAGAGCGCGTGCACACAAGTACTGAGAGCTGCAGGCAGAGGGAGAAGCCCGTTCCCTGCTAAGCAAGGAGCCAGATGCAGGACTTGATCCCAGGACCCTGATATCATGACCTGAGCCTAAGCCAGATGCTTAACCAACTAAGCCACCTAAGCATCCCTCTAGTTATTTAACTCTTATAACAACCTTACAACACCACGTTGGGCAGATGAAAAACTAAGGATCTGAAGGGTTAATGATGAGGCCCAGAAACAGGAGGAGGTGCAGCCAGGATGTGACTCTGGGACGGCTTGTCTCCAACACCTACTGCCTTTTACTGTACCACACAGACGGTGACACGCACACCCTGCAGGAGGAGGAAATCCCAAGTGCTAACCCACCGGGAGAAATCCTATGAAGGCCGCAGTGCTTGCCGTCTGATACACAGTAACCATAGATTCATCTTTTACTCTACACATTGATTACGGCAATGATTACACTGAGCAATGCACTGAGCCACCCACGGGCCTTTATTCCACCACGTCCTAAAGCCAAACCTGAAACACAAGCTGCTGCCCCCCTCTCTGCGCAGCAGCCGCGCACGGAGCCCTCGAATTGCGGCCCCAGTGTCCCCTCCCTGGAAAAGCCTGGTGGGAAGAGCCCAAGTCTTGCCCTGATGGGGCCGAGTCTCAGCTCCGCGGGAGCGCTCCCTGCACACGATCTGCGGCGAGACACCGGCGCTCGCGGCCGCCGCGTCCACGACAACCCACGCAGGAGCCTCGCGGAGTCGTGACGAGATCCCAGCCGCGGAAGGAGCGCTCGCGGCACCCGCACAAGCCCCGCACTCGGCCCGCCCCCCACCAGTCACCTTCCCGCCCGTCTTCGCCCCCCCCCCCCCTCCCCGCACACCTCGTCTGCCCAAGCCCCGGCGCTCAGCTGGGCCCCGGGCACTCCGGAACGTGCCCTCCGGCTCGCGGTCGCCCGCGCAGCGCAGGCCTGAAGGGGCTTGGAAGGGGCTTGGACTCGGCGTCAGGAAAGCCGCGGGGACCGCCGGCTCCACACGGGTGCGCCGTGACGGAAACGCGCCCGCGGCCCCGGGAGGCGACAGACACGGTCACTCCTGCGGTCGCTCTTCCCGGGCGACGACCAACTCAGGGAGGGGCTGGGGCAGCAGGTCGCCCACCCGGAAACCTCGCACGGGACCTTTCAGAGCCGCCCCTGAGCCGCGGGACGCCCAGAGTCCGAAGACGCGGGCCCAGGCGGCCGCCGCGAAACGCGGCCCGTCGCCTCCCGCCACCGGCAGCCGGACGGTCCTCGGCACCCACGCTCCGAGCGCACGGCGGGCCCGCGGCCGCGCTCACCTTCTCGCGGGGCTTCATGTACTTGTGCAGCACCCCGCACAGCTCCAGGTAGCTTCCGTACCACTCGAAAGCCCGCTTGCCCCGCTGCTGGAAGAACTTCTCCCAGTACTCCGCGGAGCCGAACTCCCGGGAGCTCTTGGGTAGCAGGTTCATGCCGTCACCGTCCGCGCCGCGTCTCCGCCACCCTCCGGCTCGCCCCCTGAGGGACCATGGGCTGCGCTCGCACCCGCGCCGGCGCCCGGCGGCGGAATTCGGCCCGCACGGAGAGCCGCACGGACTGAGCCCCCGCTCGACCCCAGAGCGGTGACGCTTACACGCAGGCCCCACGCGCGGGACACGGAACCCGAGCCACGGTCACCCGCGCCCCCGGCTCCCAGCCCCTAGCCCACGTGTCGAGCTCCTCACACTCCCTCACCGCGGGCCTTCAGAACCCGCAATCATATCCGGGTGCCAGGCGTCGCGATTGGCCGGAAGCCCGACCTTCCCAGCGTCTCATTGGCCAGCTTTTCGCTCCTAGCCCCTCCTTGGCCGAGACGGGCTCGCCACCGACCGGCGGCGGCGTCGCGGGCGCCGAGCGTGGAGACGCGCGCGGCAGCAGGGGGCGGAGCCACGGGCCCGAATCCGGGCGGAAGACACCCCGCGGCCGCGTCTGCGGGATTGCGTCCGAGCGCCGCGAGAGGGCAGCCTTCCCGCCTCTGAGCGTCTGCTCCGCGCCGGACCCCGCCCGGGCTTCCCGCCGTCCGTGCTCGCGTTCTGTCCCCGTGGACCTGCTGGCCACTTCCGGTCTCGAAGGGCGGCGCGCGGGCCGCGGCGGCCGCGAGCAGGAGGAGGCCCCGGAGCAGAGAGGCCGGCAGGTGGACGTGCTGCCAGGGCTGAGGAGAGCCCGTGCTTTGCAGAAGAGCCGTCCTCGCCGCGTTACCTTCCGCCTCGCCCCCACCCTCCCTTGGTGTCGCCCCTCGACGTGCGTCGTCGAGGTTTATTCTGGAGAAAGCCGGCACCAGCGTGCTCCTTCGGCACCGGAATGCGGGAGCCCGCCGTGCGTGTGCTGACGGGAGCGCTCAGCGGAGCCACAGCAGCTGCGAATTCGGAGGGGCCTCCTCAGCCGCCGCTCCCCCGCCGCGCAGCACGCGCGCGTCAGACTCTTCCGACACTCGGCCTCCTCGGGCTGTCCCGCGGCTGTCACCGCGCAGCGGCCGCTGCCGCGCACCTGACGTGTGAGGTGAACGGACGGTGCTTCCGGTGCTCGTCTTACCCGCTCGCGCTGACGCCGCTCCCGGCCCGGCCCGCCTGCCCACGGCGCCTCGCGGGCTCTTCACGGCGCTCGGCGGCGGAGAGACGCGCAGACCCCGCCGGACACCCGCGCGGGAATGAGCGTCTCTAGTCCGGGCTGCTCGGAGCTCGGCAGCGGAGGGAGCCCAGGGGACTCATCCTCGACGGGGACGCACACTTGGCTTCAGGGGAGCAGATCTCACTCAGACGTGCGTCGGCATCGCCTGGAAGACTTTCTCTGTCTAAGGTTGTATGTGTTTGAGGGAGAGACCGTGACTGGGGAGAGACGCAGCGGAGGGAGAAGAGTCTGAAATCCACTCGGGACCCTGAGCGTGTGGTCACGGCCCCATGGGGGGGCAGGATCCCACCCGCAGATCCTGGCCTGAGCGGAAACCAGAGTCAGATGCTGAAGCCACTGAGCCCCCCGGGCGCCCCTCCCCTGGAACCTAGGCCAACGGATCGCCGCGCCCCCCTTGCAGAGTTTCTGAGGCATCGGGTCTCTACTGCGGTCCGAGGACGTGCATGTCTGGCAACCTAATTCGTGATGCCTGTGCTGGGTCCAGGACCCCACGTGGAGAACTACTCTTCCAGAACACAAGGGGAAAGTCACAAAGAATTTAGTTCCCACTGCCCGACTTTAAGAGGCCTGTGCACGGGACATCAAAGAAGATCTACCTCCGCTCCCACCTGCTGGGTTCCCGTCGTGTCCTTTCAGGAAAGGAACTGGAGGAGCCTCTGAGGTGGCTTCTGCTACTTCACCATGTAGAGTGCCTCATGCGTGAGACTTGGGTCCTTCCAGAAAATGCTGATTCAGAGCTGAGGACACTCTTTGCTCCAAGTGCTCCACAACACCAAGGCTGAAACATTTAAGCGGCCAACACAAAAACACAGCCTCTGCCCTCTGCGCTGAGGATTTATTCAAGTCCTCAAACATTTAAATGGCCCAAGATGAACCAATCTTCGTGATAAAGCTAAGGGTACTGTGGTAAGCAAGGCGGTCCCGTGGAAGACACCCATCCAACAATCACAAAAGCAATCTGAGGGTTGTGTATGAGGGTTGTGGCGAATGCTGTGAGGGAGAAGTGGAAGCACATACCTCCCAGACCTCGTCTGCTCTGGAGGTGCCCAGAGAAGGCTTTCCTGAGGAGGGACAAAAAGTGTCTGTAATCTGTCCGTTTTGGTAAATGCCGCACACCTGAACTCGTCCTAGTAGTAACAGCACGACCTACGTAAGAACCAAGAATTCCACCCTCTGAAGCTGTCTTCAGGAACCATTGGCGCCTGCTTTTCCCTCTGTCTCTATGGTCCTTTCTGTTAATGGCTGGTATTGGGAAGACAGTAAGAAGTGATTTCTGCCATACCGGGCACCGGCCCCTTGTTTAACGCCCTCAAACATGCAGTTATAGTTTGCACTGTGTTGCAGACTAAGAGAATGTGTAACTTACCCATCGTCGCCTGTGTCTGCTCCCTTCTTAGAGCCTAAGGAAGCAGTAACAACCACAGAAGTTTAAGCTAAAGTCGCTGCAGGTTTCCTAAAATGTGTGACTCGCTGATGCAGAAATACTTTACATACGCGTTAGACTCTGGCTTTTAAGATACGCTTGAAACGTAGTGCTCTCGGGGTTTGACTGCCGAATATAATTAAGCAGTATCATGAGTATAGTTAGCTTCTGCTAATTCGATGTTAAATGGTTTTTGTTTTATTAGGATGTGCGGAGTGGGCACTGGTGACCTTTATAATGCAAATTAGTGTAGATATGAGCATTCCATGTCATGGGTTTTTTCCCCCTATAAATATAAATCCAGACCTCTAAATATATAATTTGCAATTACTAGCCTCACTTAATTTAAACATGAGGTTTTAGCAACAATAGTCAATGAATTGATTGATGCTGAAGTAATTGCAAAGTAGGGCATAGATAATGAGAGCATTTCTTGAATGTGGGGGACAGAGAATAGGATAGAGCTTGTGACAGGCAGAGTAACATTACCCCATGGACGTGTAGGTCCTAATCCCAGAAGCTGAGGATAAATTAGGCTACGTGGAAAGGGGAGTTAAGTTTACTCAGCGACTGACATTAAAATAGGGAGACTAGTCTAGATGATGCAGGCAGGCCCAATGTAATCACAAGGTTCCTTAAAAGCAGAAGAGGGAGGCAGAAGAGGGAGAACCAGAGAGGAGAAGGCTCAGTGCAGCATCGCTGCCTTTGAAGATGGAGGAGGCCCTGGGAGCCAAGGAGAAGGCCTTCCAGCCTATGACAGCGGGAAAGTCAAGGAAAAGTGTTCTCCCTTAGAGCCTCCAGAAGGAACTCAGCCCTATAGACACCTTGATTTTAGTCCAATAAGACTCCCTCAGGCTTCTGACCTCCAGACCTGGAAGACAATTAATTCGTATGAAGTTCCTAAGGTTCTGGGAACTCACGATGGTAGCAGGAGACTTCCGCAGAGGGCATACATGAGAGGGTATGTGTGGCTGGGCAGAAGGCTACACTGGGAAGAAGGCAGCAGAAGATGAAACTGGCAACTGGGGTGAACAGCCCTTCAGTTTCGAGAAGTCTTCCATCCTGAGCATTTGGATTAAAGCTGTCAGGCCTTAAGAAGCCAATGAGCAATGAGGGTCACGGCAGTTAGAAAGGATTAAGGAGAAATGTTTTCAGGAAGAGCAGGAGCATTTGATGTCTGAGCCTATTTAGGGAGTAAAGGACCCGAGGACTCAGAATGGCATTCGAATTGGCCTCTGGATGACTGGGGAGATTTCCCATCCAAAGGAACAGGGAAGGGGAAAGGAGCTCACTTGTAGAACTGCTGCTCGAGAGGAATTTAGAGGCCACGATGCTAGCCACGACTGGCTACAAGCCAGTCTCCCTGCCCTGCAGGCCTGTCCCAGGGCTCATACCCTTCTCACATTCTGTCAGTGGCGTCCAAGTGGACTTCATGGTCCAGGCCATGAAAACACTTCATGCGCAGGGTGTAAAAGTATTCAAAGGGAATCTCTCCTTGGTGTCCAGGGAGTGGCTCATGCAGTGCTGGAAATAATTTCCGACGGGAAGTCTTTGCAAATGACTTTGTTTTCCATGTTTGAGAAGTCAAGAACTGGATGGTCTCCTGTGTCTTAGAAGAATGGAAGGCAGGCGTGACATTCTGGGATAATGTACCATTTTATTAGCTGGCATCGGCACTTTCTCAAAGCTGTTATTGACCTGAGAAATAATGCTCCGGCTGACCCTGGATTCCTAAGACGGGATAATCATAACAGTATTGTTTAGTTTGTGTGGCACTTGCGCTTTGCCAAGAATTTCCTTACATTTCCATTCCCAGCCTTTGCAGGATGGACTCAGACTGGGATACACACATATCACTGAGGCGAAACCATATTGATTAAAAATTTATGGGCACCTGGGTGGCTCGATGGGTTAAGCATCTGCCTTCTGCTCAGGTCATGATCTCAGGGGCTTGGGATGGAGCCCCGCATCAGGCTCTCTGCTCGGCGGGGAGCCTCTCCCTCCTCTCTCTCTGCCTGCCTCTCTGCCTACTTGTGATCTCTGTCTGTCAGGCAAATAAATAAAATCTTAAAAAAAAAAAAAGAATTTATGAAGTTACGGAGGATGGAGGGAATTGAGCCAGCCTGCCTCTGGGTGTTGTATTTGATTCCCAGAATTCTCTATGTTCAGTAGTTTCTTGTGTCCGTGTGGTCATCTGTAGGTGCACTGGTTTCCTGATAATGGGTGGACTACATATCTATGTTTATGGGGGAAAGCAACGGGCCTGGCATAGCGGGCAAGTTGTTTGCCTTTGGGGCCAGTGGGCAATAACATTTTGAAAACTAGAAAAGGCAAGGGAATGGTGCCAAGGGTGATGGCCTGTGCCTAGTGTGTCAGACCCCCACCGAGAAGGCTCCCGAGGCCTCTTTTTGCTTCTCCTCTTTGTTTTTTGCAGCCTGGTATTGGGAGAGAGTACACCATCACAATGTTTCCTTCATGATTCTATTCTAAACTTCACTTCCTTTGCAGAAAAAGAAAAAACAGACCTTGGAAACCAAACTTGTTTTTTTTTTTTTCTAAATTCTAGCACTCAGTCCATCTACCATGAACATCTCATGTATCCTATTTTTATTGGATAGTCTCTGTCCTCCACCTGTAACAAAGTATTTTTCTACCACCAAAGAGAAGGACTTTAAAGTAGCACTTAATGACTACAAATCCTTAAGTGCTCTACCCCAGGTAGACTTTTTTTAACCTTCAGGTCGAGATCCTTGAAAGAAACCAGGAGCACAAAATTCCCGGAAGTCTAGCAAAGGAGTCGTATGTAATCCTTCTGTAAACCTGAAATACTTCTCCTGCCCTGAGAGTGCAAGAGAGGTTTTCTCCTAAGAAGAATCTCAAATTCTGGGGCCAGAACTCCTCAGGGCCCTTAATCCATCTCATCTTTCAACAGTAGATCTTTATGCTGATGGTTCTGATACACAGAAGGAATGAGTTTTCCCCAGAATGGGGCATCAGCATCCAAACAGCACCTCTGGTGTTTGAAGACTCAACAGAGAACTGGCCCCAGGAAATGTGGCCTGAGTATTTCTGGAGCTAGATGGCAGGAAAGGGCACCCGAATGGCTAAATGTAAGCCCCTTTCATTGTGGCAAACCATACAGCCTAGAGGTAAGAACATGGGGTGTGGAATAAAAAATCCAACAGTTTCTTAGTGCGTTTGTTCCCACTTAGACGCTTTTATAATGTCAAATTATATCTCTTTTTATCAACTGTGGATTAAAGAAACGTGGGTTGGGCTATTGGGTATCCAAGAGATACTCATTATACTTATGCAAATAAATGCATTGTTACGAAAAATAATAATATTTAATAAGTGTTTCAGAATTCTGGAGGGATGAGGCAGGGAAAAAAGGTTAAATATTTCAAACTTTGTTGTAAAAAAACACTTTACCAAATTGATGTAGGTTATGGATTGCTTAATGGCCAAAAGAGTAGGGGTCCTTTCATTCTAGAGAAGAAAACATCAAAGCAATTGTTTTTTCATTAGTGTTTTTGAAATTTTGATTTATGTTTTTATTTCTAAGTTCAGTGTTATGATGGTAAATTTAACAAAATTTACATTTAACCATATTTATCTAAGTCTTTCTCATGAATCAGTTTGAAGGTGAAGCACTTAAAACAATAACTACCTGTGAAAGACTTAAGGTAACGATGGTTAGAGATCTCATGAGATTTCATTGTGATGGGAGCGCCTGGGTGGCTCAGTGGGTTAAAGCCTCTGCCTTTGACTCAGGTCGTGATCCCAGGGTCCTGGGATCAAGCCGAGCATTGGGCTCTCTGCTCAGCAGGGAGCCTGCTTCCTCCTCTTGCTGCCTGCCTCTCTGCCTACTTGCGATCTCTGTCAAATAAATAAATAAAATCTTAAAAAAAGAAAAGATTTAATTATGATGTAATTGATGAAGAAATTTGGTTATTTCTGTTACACAAAACAATCTAAGATAATAACAAAAACTGTGACTTGTAACATTATACCAGGACATATTGGAATTTTACGAATTTTACATAAATTTTGAGAACATTTACAATATATATTTATAGAAATACCTCATTGTGGGGGAGTCGCCTGAGTGTCTCAGTCAGTTAAACATCTACCTTCCACTCAGGTCATGATCTCAGGGTTTTGGGATCTAGTGCCCACTGAGCCTGCCCTGGGTTCCCTGCTCATCGGGGAGTCTGGGTCTCTCTCTCCCTAGGCCTGTCTCCACCCGCTTGCATACTCTCTCTGTCTCTCTGAAATAAATAAATAAAATCCTTAAAAAAAAAAAAAAAAAAAGGAAGAGGTGCCTGGGTGGCTCAGTGTGTTAAAGCCTCTGCCTTCAGCTCAGGTCATGATCTCAGGGTCCTGGGATTGAGTCCTGCATTGGGCTCTCTGCTCAGCAGGGAGCCTGCTCCCCAGCCCATCTCTGTCTGCCTCTCTGCCTACTTGTCATCTCTGTCTGTCAAATAAATAAATAAAATATTTTTAAAAAAGGAAGTACATCATTAAGGTTTAGCACCACTTTTTTTTCAATTACCATCATTTTTTGTTTAACAATGTTTCCTATGTAATTTGATATATCAATTAACCCTAATTAGTGTAAGACCTCCCTTTCTGTAAGGAGAGGGAACAAATCTTTCCAGAAGTTCCAGGAACTCTGAAAATTCTTATTTACTTTTAGGTCAAAAAGACTCTATTTAGAATTTGATTTGGGGAAGTCTGCTAAAAATCAAAAGGTTTTGGGATACTTGATCAAACAGGATTATAGATGACTATGAAACAATTTTTAATTATCTAGTTGATCAACTGACAAGAAAAGATTTTGGAGGCAAATGCAAAGAGCCACATGGTTGTAAGTGAAACTTAGGTCTCTTTTTTTTGTTTGTTTGTTTTTTTGTTGTTTATTTGTTTATTTACAGCATAACAGTGTTCATTGTTTTGGCATCACACCCAGTGCTCCATGCAGTAAGTGCCCTCCCTATTACCCACCACCTGGTTCCTCAACCTCTCACCCCCCCTCCCCGCCCCTTCAAAACCCTCTGGTTGTTTTTCAGAGTGCATAGTCTCTCACGGTTCATCTACCCTTCCAGTTTCCCTCAACTCCCTCTCCTCTCCATCTCCTCATGTCCTCCATGTTATTTGTTATGCTCCACAAATAAGTGAGACCATGTGATACTTGACTCTCTCTGCTTGACTTATTTCGCTCAGCATAATTTCTTCCAGTCCCGTCCATGTTGCTACAAAAGTTGGGTATTCATCCTTTCTGATGGAGGCATAATACTCCATCATGTATATGTACCACATCTTCCTTATCCATTCATCCGCTGAAGGGCATCTTGGTTCTTTCCACAGTTTGGCGACCGTAGCCATTGCTGCAATAAACATTGGGGTACAGATGGCCCTTCTTTTCACTCCATCTGTATCTTTGGGGTAAATACCCAGCAGTGCAATTGCAGGGTCATAGGGAAGCTCTATTCTTAATTTCTTCAGGAATGTCCACACTGTTCTCCAAAGTGGCTGCACTAACTTGCATTCCCACCAACAGTGTAAGAGGGTTCCCCTTTCTCCACATCCTCTCCAACACATGTTGTTTCCTGTCTTGCTAATTTTGGCCATTCTAACTGGTGTTAGGTGGTATCTCAATGTGGTTTTAATTTGAATCTCCCTGATGGCTAGTGATGATGAACATTTTTTCATGTGTCTGATAGCCATTTGTATGTCTTCGTTGGAGAAGTGTCTGTTCATATCTTCTGCCCATTTTTTGATATGATTATCTGTTTTGTGTGTGTTGAGTTTGAGAAGTTCTTTATAGATCCTGGATATCAACCTTTTGTCTGTACTGTCATTTGCAAATATCTTCTCCCATTCTGTGGGTTGCCTTTTTGTTTTGTTGACTGTTTCCTTTGCTGTGCAGAAGCTTTTGATCTTGATGAAGTCCCAAAAGTTCATTTTTGCTTTTGTTTCGTTGGCCTTTGGAGACATATCTTGAAAGAAGTTGCTGTGGCTGATATCGAAGAGGTTACTGCCTATGTTCTCCTCTAGGATTCTGATAGATTCCTGTCTCACATTGAGGTCTTTTATCCATTTCGAGTTTATCTTTGTGTACGGTGTAAGAGAATGCTCGAGTTTCATTCTTCTACATATCGCTGTCCAGTTTTCCCAGCACCATTTATTGAAGAGACTGTCTTTTTTCCATTGAATATTTTTTCCTGTTTTGTCGAAGATTATTTCACCATAGAGTTGAGGGTCCATATCTGGGCTCTCCACTCTATTCCACTGGTCTATGTGTCTGTTTTTATGCCAGTACCACGCTGTCTTGGTAATCACAGCTTTGTAGTAAAGCTTAAAATCGGGTAACGTGATGCCGCCAGTTTTGTTTTTGTTTTTCAACATTTCCTTAGCAATTCGGGGTCTCTTCTGATTCCATACAAATTTTAGGATTATTTGCTCCAGCTCTTTGAAAAATATCGGTGGAATTTTGATCGGAATGGCATTAAAAGTATAGATTGCTCTAGGTAGTATAGACATTTTAACAATGTTTATTCTTCCAATCCAAGAGCATGGAACAGTCTTCCATCTTTTTGTGTCTTCTTCAATTTCTTTCATGAGTGTTCTGTAGTTCCTCGAGTACAGGTCCTTTACCTCTTTGGTTAGGTTTATTCCCAGGTATCTTATGGTTCTTGGTGCTATAGTAAATGGAATCGATTCCCTAATTTCCCTTTCTGTATTCATTGTTAGTGTATAAGAAAGCCACTGATTTCTGTACATTGACTTTGTATCCTGCCACGTTACTGAATTGCTGTATGAGTTCTAGTAGTTTGGGGGTGGAGTCTTTGGGGTTTTCCATATAAAGAATCATGTCATCTGCGAAGAGAGAGAGTTTGACTTCTTCCTTGCCAATTTGGATACCTTTTATTTCTCTTTGTTGTCTGATTGCCATTGCTAGAACTTCTAATACTATGTTGAACAAGAGTGGTGAGAGTGGGCATCCTTGTCGTGTTCCTGATCTCAACAGGAAGGCTGCAAGCTTTTTCCCATTGAGGATGATATTTGCTGTGGGTCTTTCATAGATAGATTTTATGAAGTTCAGGAATGTTCCCTCTATCCCTATACTTTGAAGCGTTTTCATCAGGAACGGATGCTGGACTTTGTCAAATGCTTTTTCTGCATCAACTGAGAGGACCATGTGGTTCTTCTCTCTTTTCTTATTGATTTGTTCTATCACATTGATTGGTTTGCGAATGTTGAACCAACCTTGCAACCCAGGGATGAATCCCACCTGGTCATGGTGGATAATCTTTTTAATGTGCTGCTGGATCCTGTTTGCTAGGATCTTGTTGAGAATTTTTGCATCCATATTCATCAGTGATATTGGTCTGAAATTCTCCTTTTTGGTAGGGTCTTTGCCTGGTTTGGGGATCAGGGTAATGCTGGCTTCATAAAAAGAGTCTGGAAGTTTTCCTTCTGCTTCAATTTTTTGGAACAGCTTCAGGAGAATTGGTGTTATTTCTTCTTTGAAAGTTTGGTAGAATTCCCCAGGGAATCCGTCAGGTCCTGGGCTCTTGTTTTTTGGGAGGTTTTTGATCACTGCTTCAATCTCGTTACTAGATATCGGTCTATTCAGGTTGTCAATTTCTTCCTGGTTCAATTTTGGGAGTTTGTAGTTTTCCAGGAATGCATCCATTTCATCTAGGTTGCTTAGCTTATTGGCATATAACTGTTGGTAATAATTTCTGATGATTGTTTCTATTTCCTTGGTGTTAGTTGTGATCTCTCCCTTTTCATTCATAATTTTATTAATTTGGGCTTTCTCTCTTTTCTTTTGGATTAGTGTGGCCAATGGTTTATTGATCTTATTGATTCTTTCAAAAAACCAGCTTCTAGTTTCATTGATACGTTCTACTGTATCTCTCGTTTCTACCTCATTGATCTCTGCTCTAATCTTGGTTATTTCCCTTCTTGCATGTGGAGTTGGTTTGATTTGTTGTTGATTCTCCAGTTCTTTAAGGTGTAGAGACAGCTAGTGTATTCTGGATTTTTCAATTTTTTTGAGGGAGGCTTGGATGGCTATGTATTTCCCCCTTAGAACCGCTTTTGCTGTATCCCATAGGTTTTGGACCGAAGTGTCTTCATTCTCATTGGTTTCCATGAATTGTTTAAGTTCATCTTTGATCTCCTGGTTGATCCAAGCATTCTTAAGCAGGGTGGTCTTTAGCTTCCAGGTGTTTGAGTTCCTTCTGAACTTTTCCTTGTGATTGAATTCCAGTTTCAAAGCAGTGTGATCTGAGAATATGCAGGGAATAATGTCAGTCTTTTGGTATCGGTTGAGTCCTGATTTGTGACCCCGTATGTGGTCTATTCTGGAGAAGGTTCCATGTGCACTTGAGAAGAATGAGTATTCTGTTGTTTTAGGGTGGAATGTTCTGTATATGTCGATGAGGTCCATCTGGTCCAATGTTTCATTCAATGCTCTTATTTCTTTATTAATTTTCTGCTTCGATGATCTGTCTATTTCTGAGAGAGGCATATTAAGATCTCCTACTATTATTGTATTCATATCAATATGACTCTTTATCTTGATTAATAGTTTTCTTATGTAATTGGGTGCTCCCATATTGGGGGCATAGATATTCACAATTGTTAGATCATCTTGGCGGATAGTCCCTTTAAGAATTATGTAGTGTCCTTCTGTATCTCTGACTACAGTCTTTAGTTTAAAATCTAATTTATCTGATATGAGAATCGTTACCCCGGCCTTCTTTTGAGGCCCATTGGCATGAAAGATGCTTCTCCATCCCTTCACTTTTAGTCTGGGTGTATCCTTAGGTTCCAAATGGGTCTCTTGTAGACAACATATGGATGGGTCCTGTCGTTTTATCCAATCTGCAACCCTGTGTCGTTTTATGGGTGCATTTAGGCCATTCACATTGAGAGTGATTATTGAGAGATAGGTTTTTATTGACATTGTGTTGCCTTTGAAGTCTTTCTGTCTGTAGATTGTTTCTATATTTCTGTTCAATGATATTCTTAGAATTTTTTCTCTTTTATAGGACCCCCCCTTAATATTTCCTGCAGTGTCGGCTTGGTGGTTGCATAGTCTTTTAAGCCTTGCCGGTCTTGGAAACTCTTTATCTCTCCATCCATTTTAAATGTCAGTCTTGCTGGATAGGGTATTCTTGGTTGCATGTTCTTCTCATTTAGTACTCTGAATATATTTTGCCATCCCTTCCTGGCTTGCCAGGTCTCTGTGGATAGGTCTGACGTTATTCTAATGGGCTTTCCTCTGTACGTAAGGAGCTTTTTTGTCCTAGCTGCTTTTAAGAGGGTCTCTCTTGAAACATAATTCCTCATTCTAACTATAAGGTGTCGTGAGGACTTTCGAGAATCTAAAATCTTGGGAGGAAATCTCTCTGCCTCTAGTACATGAACGTTGTTTCCATTCGAAACTTAGGTCTCTTAATATCCAGAAGACTCAGCGTATTTGGGTAATCAAACCTGATGCAGGAAAACATAGAATCTTTGTTCTACGGGTAGATTACCTACAGGTAAATAAACATTATTCATTATTTTCAATTTCTCATTTAGAGCAGATGAATATAATCCAAGTATATTTGTCCTTTTAACAGAAAGAAAACCAAATTTTAATTATGCACCAGTGTACTTCCAGGATTAAAACTCCCTCCTCAGCTTCAATAAATCCATTACAGTCTTTGCTGGACTATATTTAAATTCCCTTCTCAATACTTCTTTAACCTTACACTTTTGGGGAATTATGGTGTGAGGTTCATTTGGTCTCTAGATTTATTCTGACACTGCTCTGTTAGCCTGAGAATAAAAGAACAGGCAGGGGCAAAAGGATGCTCACAATATTGTTGAAGAGCGTTGCTCTAAGTTGGGTAGGCAGAATAAAGATTGGAAAAATGATACACCTTCTGAATAGATGGCAAAGCTCTAGCTATCTGGGAAGGCATCAGCAGCATTCCCAGCCTTGCAGGTAGTTACAAGAAGTGAAAGAAGCTGTATTATTATTTTTTTTAAGATTTTATTTATATATTTGACAGACAGAGATCACAAGTAGGCACAGAGAGAGAGAGAGAGGAGGAAGGAGGCTCCCCGCCGAGCAGAGAGCTTGATGCAGGGCTTGATGCAGGGCTTGATTCAGGGCTTGATCCCAGGACCCCAAGACCATGACCTGAGCTAAAGGCAGAGGCTTAACCTGCTGAGCCACCCAGGCACCCGAAAGAAGCTGTTTTAAATGAAGATTGTAGCTTGGCAGATGGACCAAGTTACTTACTCACTAAGTTACTTACTCAGATAGCCAAGTCTTTTACTAAAGACTGTTTTATTTGCATGCTGTAAAGATCCTTTAAAACTGTTTTTGAAGTCACTTTATTCTTTGCAAGCTTCTGCATATCAATCGGAGAATGTATTCCATTGTCTCCAAAAGCTCTGAAATGCTCTTTTTTAAAGATGCCCCTTCAAGTGGACTCAGCTAAGTTAAAGCTTTCCCAGCATGGCCTTTACCTCCAAGCGTGTGAATAAGTTGGCAGAGGTCAGAATAACCAGGTTTGTAAGTTTGAGCGATCACATTAAGTTCTTTAGCAACACCTAGAGGGTCTTCCAGAGCGTCGGGAAATGCCTTCCTAATAGTTTGCAATTCAGCCCGAGTGCAAAGGCTACAAGAAACAGAGGGAGCTTCTAGATCTTCTTCATTGGATTTTACCTTACAGTTAGGTGCTTGACGCCTGGGGATTTGGGGGAACCTCAGGGTTATTATTACAGTTTGAAAGTTCAGCGAAGCTGGGGTCAAGAGGTGGGAAGCAGGGAGAAGAGGGTGGAGGAAGACTAGGGGCAGTGGTGACTGTAAGGACCTATTTAGAAACTGTCCCTGCTCCCCTTCCCCCAGAGGATTTACTTGGACAAATTGCGGAAACCAGCTCCAGGTAACAAAGCCCAGATACCAGGGTGGGTCAGACCAGGTGGAGATGTCCGACCAGTGGGGGTTGCATACTGTCTCCCTGGTTACCAAGGAGTAGGGACCCCCGCCCTCTGGGAGCTTTTGGCGCCAATCCTAATCAAGGTGTAATAGGCTGGTTCTAATGTCTACTAGGGTAAATTGTAATTCAGTTGGTCACCTAACATCACTGGAGTTTCCTGTGTGTGTTACAATTTCATTGGTCACCTCTGCGTGGCCAGGCCCGACCGCATGGCCTTTGCCCTTAAAACCTAGTCTGTGAAACAGAGAAGGGTCGCCCTCTCTTGTAACAGGTGCGGCCCCGAACGTCCAGTTAGATTCCTGATGCTTGGCGCGAAATAAAGCTTTGCTTGACTTTCACCTTATATCAGTCTCGCTCCTTTAATCACGGACCCATTATTGGGGCATAACAGTGACAAGGGTTAGTGCGGCAGCTGAGGGAAGCTTTCTACTTTGGAAAGTCTCTGAGAAAGGTCAGAGCTGGCTTTAGAGAGCCTGCCCACATGCGTTCTCTCCCTGGCGCGTTACAGACCATGCCCCTGGTGAGCTGCGCACAAAGCAAACTTCATTTGCAGCAAATAAAGAGATGAAGGGAATGGCTTCCAAAGCACTGACTCCCCCAGTGGGGGTGGACAGGTCCCTTTTATTTAGGGTTAGGCTGAATGTTCGGGTAGGGAAGCTTTGTCACTGAATGGAGAGGATGGCATGAGGTCCCACATGTGCCTTAAGGAACAGGCCTATGCACACATTGTATGTTATGTGAATGAGGCTTGTGCTCCTCTCTGGGTTGCGATTTTAGTATTGTAATGAGGACAAGGTCATTGTCGGTCATTCACGCAGACATTCATACAGACCTCTGTGGATCAAGTTGCAAGGGATTGGGCTGAGTCCTTTGTTTCATCCAACGAGGACTACCATGGGACCCCTTGTGTAAAGTCTGCACATTTAGGTGTTAAAATCAGTTGACATATAAGGGACACCATTTTCCTTTACCTTTCTCAGCAGCAAACAAGGGTCATGGGGTCTCTTGCTGGAGATATCCCAGCCATCCTGGCCAATGCAGCTGTGGCAAGGCAGAGCAGATTGCCTTCAGGGGGAATATAAGCATGTGTGTAGCTTGGGGCTTGTCAGTAGGCAGCTGCCTGGTCACCCCATGGCCCTGTCCTGAGACCAAGCCTCTTGGGATGTGGGCCTGATCCAGGTCCCTGACCGCCTGGAACCGACCGGCGCTGCCCACATGCAGTCCACATCCTGAAAACCAGACACGGGCTTCCAGGGCCATCCAGAAATATGGAGCCCAGTCTGCTCCCCAAACACACTCCAGCCTCAAGGGTGGCTAACGGCCCTCCCAGAAGAATAACTCATTGAGCTTCCAGCTTCAACTGGAGCTTCTGGGAGGTCTGAAGTTAGAGAACACAGTGACCCAATCAGGTAGCCAGTCCAAACGGGGGATGTAAGTCAACGGTCAAGATCGAAGCATCAGAGAGTGTTTTGGGGCTGTCTCTTTCCATCATGAGGCCATTCAGGGTCCTCTCGGGAGCCCATGAGTCAAGATACCCTCTGGCAGCCCAAGGCTGGCTGCAAAGAGCACACGGCTCATGCAGAAGGCCTGGCAGGAAGGTGAGTGAGACATCTGAAAGCAGGTGGTGTGGGGAGAGGCGGGCTCCCTGGGCAGGCTACTGAAGAACGTGGTACCAGCCTCATTCCAAGTCCTGACCTCCCCACAGATGCCCGTAGACTCCTGGGAGCCTGCATTGCTGGAGAAGCCCATCAGGCAAGCAGTCCAAGGGGAGACACTGTCACCAGTTTAAACCTGTGGCCTCCAAAGATTTTACCAGTGTGGCTTCCCTCCAGCCTGAGGCCATTCAGGTGGTGAGGGTCCTATCAGAACCACAGGGGCCTGCAGCACCCCCTGCAGGCCGAGGCTGGCTGAGGGGTGTGCTACGCACCCGCCGAGGCCCCCAGGTCTGGTGAGTCAGGGGCATGGAAAGAGGCAGCCGTGTGGAGAGGCTGGCTCACAGGAGCAGGCTATCTGGGGTCCCTGACCTCTGCCGCATTGCAGGCGTCTCTTCCAATCATCCTGAAGGGAGAACGTCAAGGCTGCACGCCTCCTCCGGCCAGGTTGGTCAGCCGAGGCCCTGCAGGCCTGGGGAGCCCCTGTACTGACCTTCATGGGCAAAGAGATCCCTGCTCCAGAAGTTGTTCTGGGGCGGCAGTTGGAAACTCTCCAACAAGAGACCCCGTGACCCTTGTTTGCTGCTGAGAAAGGTAAAGGAAAGTGGTGTCGCTTGTATGTTAAATGGTTTTAACATGTGAACTTGGGGCCATTGCATAATGGGCCCCACGCTGCTCCTCATTAGAGGAAACGGTGAACCTCGAACTGTGCCAAGCTTCAAATGTCCCAAGGACTCAGCCCAAACACTTGCAATTTTGCTCAGTAAGGCCTTTGCTTAGTGACAGCCTGAGGAACCAATTATACTCAGCCAAGGACTGTTTTCTGCCACCAACACCCATCAAAATTCTTTGCAAAAAACACATTCATTTTGTTTGGCTTTAAAAGCTCTTGACTTTAATTCCCTAGGGGAGGCTACAGTTTATGTTGCTGTCCAGATCTGTTCGCTCAGAATTGCAACTCTGAGCCCCCAAATAAATGCCTTTGTTTTCCTCTAGCTCTGCCTCTTTCTCGGTGGATGTTTCTCATGGAAGCAGAAGTGGGATCCAAGCCACACACGGCTTCAAGTTTGGTGCAGCTGCCGGATTCATGCCTGGTTCCTGTCTGAGTGCTTTGTGCTCGCTGCCCTTCCCCATGGCTCCGGGTTCCTGTGGAGGTCCTGTAGGCTCTGAACCTTCCTCCTTGATTGAGGTTCTAGCCTTTCCCTGGGTGTCTTTTACTGCCAGCTTTAGTTGAGGAGTAACACTTCTCTGTCTGGTTTCTGTTCCATACAGTTCCTCATGGGGAGGAACATATCCCTGTCCAGACCCTAACCTGTAGGGCTTCTCACAGGAGACAGACACTGTTCTGACTCTCCAGTTTCTACAGGGGATCAACACTGTCATGTCTGGAGTTATCCAGTGATGATGCTCTGGAATTTTCAATGTCAAATATTGCTACCTAAAGGGCAGCCCCCATCTGGACTCTGGGTGGATTTTACAGGTCAGTGTTATGGCTCTTCTTCTGGTAAGCTTTGGTCACCATGGATGTATATTACATCCATGGATGATTTAAAATTGCAATGACCACTTTGGGGATCCTTTGAAATTCTAAAAGTTATTTATTTACATGCATAATAAGAAAAGCTGAACAGGGAGCTGATGTGAAGTTATCCACGGGGAAGCTGATGTGGGGCTCAATCCCAGCACCCTAGGATCATGACTTGAGCCAAAGGCAGACGATTAACTGAGTAAGCCAACCAGGCACCCCACCTAATAATGTGTTTCCATAAGTATATATTATAAGTGTTCTAGGAATTTATGTAAAAAATTCCAAAATTCGGATATATGCTGGTATAGTGTTAAAGTCACAATTTTCATTATTATCTTAGAATGCTATGTCACAGAAATAACCAAATTTCTTCATCAGTTACATCATAATGAATTCTCATGAGATCCCTAACCATTGCTATTTTAAGTCTTTTATAGGTAGCTATTACTTTAAGTACTTCATCTTCAAAGTGATTCATGAGAAAGACTTGGATAAATAGGTTAAAACACAGATTTTATTAAATTTACAATCATAACATTAAACTTAGTTATGAATGCATAACTCAAAATTTCTAAAACACTAATGGAAAAATAATTGCTTTGGTTTTTTCTCTAGACTGAGAGGACCCCTATTCTCTTCTCCATTAAGTTACCTATAACCTACATCAATTTGGTAAAGTGTTTCTTTACAACACAGTTTGAAATACTTATCTTTTTCTCCCTGACTGATCCCTCCAGAATTCTGAAACTCTTATTAAGTGTTCTTATTTTTCATAACAAAGTATGTATTTGCATAAGTCCAATATGTATCTATTGGATGCCCAATACCCCTAATCCCTGCTTCTTTGATCCACAGTTGATCAAAAGAAAATATTCTGACATTATGAAGGCTTTTACTGCTTCTAATTGCTTCTATTCAAAATAACCATACTTTAGTGGAGCAGTCTTTCCATCTTTCCATAGTGTACCTCCAAGAGAGAAAGACCTTAAACCACGCCTTATAACCTGGGACTTCACCTACTGGAAAAGGGATCTTCAGGAAGAACATCTCCAACACCTTTGGAAAGCCCCCCCCACCCCATCAAGCTGTTAACCAATCCTTGTGCTACCAACCTCCAAGGAATAGCCCATGGGATTCATATATCCCATCAACAGAAGGCACCAGGCCTGACTGCCCCTGCTCACCAATGACTGACCTGAACGTAGGTTTCTGGAATTGAAGCAGACAACAGATGGAGAAGACAATGTTCCCAAGATGACTGGACCAGGCCTATAGAACCCTTTCCTTGTTGCCGCTGCTTACCTTGCTATTGTTGTTGTTTTTCCTCTTTCTTTGGTAGAGATGACACTCTTATCTGCATTTCTCAGTAGATCACAAAGGGGGAAGGCCTCTGTGTTAGTTATCTGTCACCAGAAACTCCAATTTGTTCATGGTATTGGAGACCCCTTGGTCTTCCCTGTAACGAATTTCTCTCTAAACCCCAGGACCTCTGCTGATTAGCCTCACAGCTTGTGGATGGACTTGTTAGGACCAACTGATCCCAGAGCTTGTTTCAACCTTTCCCAGATAGCCATACAGCCTCCAGCACACAGCTTGTGAAAAGAGTTGTCAGCAATGACTCCTATTTTGCACTTTGGACTCCACCTTGTTAGAAATATGGAACGGGGGGCGCCTGGGTGACTCAGTGGGTTAAAGCCTCTGCCTTCGGTTCCAGTCATGATCCCAGGGTACTGGGATCGAGCCTCTGCTCAGCAGGGAGCCTGCTTCCCCCTCTCTCTTTGCCTGCCTCTCTGTCTACTTGTGATCTCTGTCTCTCAAATAAATAAATAAATAAATAAAATCTTAAAAAAATATATATGGAACGGTATTGACCTTGCTGAATTACCAAAAAAAAAAAAAAAAAAGTTATTTGCTGAAAAAGGACTTTCCGAGGACTGTACAAGCTATGCTTTTCCTAGTAGTGAATGAAATGTCCTTGCTCAGCCAATGAACTATAACAGAGAAATGCACCCTCTAATCTTTTTTTTCCCAATCTCAATTCTTGACAAACTGATAAACTTTTCTTTTTACTTCCTTAGATCAGCTCTGTTGCACTGATAAATTTCTTGAGCCCCTTAGATACCTAATTTGACATTCTTAACAATTTACTCATTATGTAGATTAATATGCATGAGATCTATGAGGTTTTCAGAACATTATTTTTGTTAATTGCTCTTATGCTCCTCGCCTTGATCAGACAGGTCCATTTAATAGGTTGGTGGTTTTGGAATCGACAACCTCTAAAACCACCAGGATTATGACCCCTTAACAGGTTGATTCATCTGAACCCCCAGACGGCTTAATAAGGCTGCAGATGAGAAAACTGCTGAAGAACCGTTTTCCGACTGCTGCCTTGTTGCCTGAATGTGACCTCACCCTTGGGATGGTGACACCTTGAAATACCTATTAGAGACTTCAAATACCCTCTGACATGGGTCATGAATTTCTGGGTCTGGTCCAGCTCAGTGACGTGGGCCTGAGCAAATCTATCGTTGGCCAGCAATGCCCTCAGAGCAAGGACTTGATCAGAAGGAGAAATGTGAAAGGTGAAGTGAAATGGAGCCTTGATGTCAAGGGGTTTTAAAATGGAAATGGGAGGCCATTAAAGAAATGGGCCTTCTACAAGCCTTCATGGAACAAAACCATAAATCTTGAACTGGGCCAGACTGCAAATATTCCAAGCACTCAGGCCCAACACCTGCAGTTCGCTGCTACTAAGAGCTTCTGCTTAGTGACGTCCTTAGCAACCAATTATTTGGCCAAGATTAGTTTTCTGCTGCCAACATTAATCAGAATTCTGGTAAACAACACATAAAGCATATTCCCTTTGTCTTAAAAAACCTAATGTTCATTCCCTGGTGGAGAAGCAGTTTGGGTGTCTACCCTAGTTTGTGTTCCTTGAATTACAACCCAGAGACCCCCCCCCCCCAAATAAATGTTGTTTGTTTTATTTTAGCTCTGCCTCTTTTCTTGGCCCACACTTAGAGGCAGGGACTTGAGCAGACAGTAAGGCTACATGCAGACTGGCTTTCACCCATTTCACTGGCTGCCTCAGAGTGACTTCGGGAATGGGTTCCCTCCACACTTGACCTCTGTAGGTGGTGCTGAGGGGGCCTAGCTCCACGGATCTGGAGGGCCTGAGCTGGCCACGGCTTGCAACAAGAACGTAAGTGTGCACACACTTGGTGGAACAGTTTGGGGCTGCCACGGATCTGGAAGAGGGCGAGGGTGTGGAGAGGTCAGGTCACAGGAGCAAGCTCTTGGGGGACAAGGCCTATGCCTACTTGCAGGCAGTAGGGTACACACATGTGCGTGTTCCCCTTGAAGGCTGGGCTGGAGGTTACACTCCTGCTAGCCAATTGGCTGGCCGGTGGATTCTGCAGTAAGAGACTTGGGAGTCCTGGCAAGGGGAGATCCCTAGGACTCTATCGAGTTGTGGAATCCAAGTGGTGACTGACCGTGGCCAATTTGTAGGTGCTGTGTGAAGAGTGACTTTTAGCGGGAGTGGGGTCCCTCCACCCTGGAGGGGCCTGACTGCCCATGGCTTGCTGAAGCAGTGTTTACTGTGCCTGTGCCTGCAGCATGGTAGTTCAGGGTTGCCAGGGATTTGGAACAGGGCAAGGGTCTGTGAGGTTTGGCATGGGAGCAAGCTTTAGTGGAAAAGACCTACGCCTCATCACAAACTATGTACCTGTGGCTATTTCCAGACATAGAAAACTGGAGGATACTAGATGTTTTACCGGGGCGGGGCAGGGGCAAGCTGAAATTTTCAACGAAAAACCCCTTGGGACCCCCGGAGTACTGTAGACACCCAAGGTCTGATGGAGTGTAGTCCAAATGGGGATTGAGTGTTGCCAATTGGAAGCATCGCCTCAGGGCGATTTTCAGAGAGGATGTGGGCTCACTCCACTCTCAAGGCTATGCTGGTGGTCAATGGTTGTTGCTTGTTATTTCATTTTTTAAGGCAGCCTTCCTAATGGGTATTAGGTAACATGTCTCACTGTGGTTTTGAGTTGCATTTCTTTAGTGATCAGGGATGAATGGACATCTTCTCATATGCTTCTTGGCCATTTGAGTACCTTCTTAGGAGAAATGTCTATCCCAGTCCTTTGCCCATGTTAACTTTGATTTTTGTGGTTGTTGTTAAGCCTCAGTTCTTTACAAATTCTGGATATTATCCCCTGCCAATTACCAGACACATAATTGCCAAAACTTTGTCCCATCTCCCAGGTGGTCTTTTAATACTGTTTAGTGTTTCTCTTGATGTACCAACATTTGAATAAATCCCACTTGTGTATATTTGTTTATGTTGCTATGCTTTTGGTGTCATATCCAAGAAGTCATTGCCAAATCCCAGGTCATGAAGACTTCCCCCATGTTCTCTTTCAGTTTGATAATTTCAGGTCTAACACTTAGGTCTTTAACGCATTTAGAGTTAATTTTTTAAATGTGAAGATAAGGGTCCAAACTCATTCTTTTGCATGTAGATATCTATTTTTCCTAGCACCGAGGAGTTTGGCATTTTTGAGTTTGAGGGAGCAAGCCAGTGTGTCTGTGATTTGGCAAATTGGGTGAGCGGTGGAAGGGGAGATTGGAGATGCAGGCAGGGCCCGGATCGTAAAAGATCTTGGTAGCACATGCAGAGAATCTCAGTTTCATTCTCAATGCTTTGGGAAGCCACTGGAGAGTGACAAAAATATACTTACACTTTGAAATGATCATTGATTTCCTCAAAGAGTCAAACACAACATTATCATATGACTTAGCAATTCCACTAGGAATGTATTCTAGGTAACTGCAATTGCACATTCATACAAAAACTTGTGTACATGCTTGTTCACAGCAATCCTGTTGTAGCCAAATAGGTCAACAAACCAAAAGTGCATCTTTTGATGAATAGATACACCACACATTGTTTATCCATTCAATAAAATATTTATTATCAGCCAAGAAGTGGAAAGAGCTACTGTTACACGTTCCAACATGGATGAACTTTGGAAACACTCTGTTAATTAAAGGAAGCCAGCCACAAGAGACCACATACTATATAATCACTTTTTCATGAAATCTCCAGAATAGGCAAATCTATGGAGTCAGAAAGTAGATTAGTGGTGGAGAGAGGGTACAGGGAGGGGCAAGTATAACCAACTGCTGATAGGTAGGGGATTTCTTTTCGGGGTGATGAAGAGATTCTGGAATGAGGTGGTGGTGATGGTTACACAGCACTGGGAATGTAGTAGAAACAACTGACCTGCAGATTTCTAAATGGTGAATTTTGTTTTGTGAATTATAGCTCAAGGAAGAAGTGCTGTTATATAAATACTTGAAAATCCACTGTAGCTGCGGAGTAGTACACGGATTGTGTTGGGCAGAAACAGTGGAGGTCATACTACTACTACATTACTACTGATGGCAGTAAGTCAGACCAAATTCACACACTGAGAAACCTTAAGATCTTTGATTGACATCTCATGTTCTTACCTCTATGCTGTATGGTTTGCCACAATGAAAGGGGCTTACATTTAGCCATTCGGGTGCCCTTTCCTGCCATCTAGCTCCAGAAATACTCAGGCCACATTTCCTGGGGCCAGTTCTCTGTTGAGTCTTCAAACACCAGAGGTGCTGTTTGGATGCCGATGCCCCATTCTGGGGAAAACTCATTCCTTCTGTGTATCAGAACCATCAGCATAAAGATCTACTGTTGAAAGATGAGATGGATTAAGGGCCCTGAGGAGTTCTGGCCCCAGAATTTGAGATTCTTCTTAGGAGAAAACCTCTCTTGCACTCTCAGGGCAGGAGAAGTATTTCAGGTTTACAGAAGGATTACATACGACTCCTTTGCTAGACTTCCGGGAATTTTGTGCTCCTGGTTTCTTTCAAGGATCTCGACCTGAAGGTTAAAAAAAGTCTACCTGGGGTAGAGCACTTAAGGATTTGTAGTCATTAAGTGCTACTTTAAAGTCCTTCTCTTTGGTGGTAGAAAAATACTTTGTTACAGGTGGAGGACAGAGACTATCCAATAAAAATAGGATACATGAGATGCTCATGGTAGATGGGCTGAGTGCTAGAATTTAGAAAAAAAAAACAACAGTTTGGTTTCCAAGGTCTGTTTTTTCTTTTTCTGCAAAGGAAGTGAAGTTTAGAATAGAATCATGAAGGAAACATTGTGATGGTGTACTCTCTCCCAATACCAGGCTGCAAAAAACAAAGAGGAGAAGCAAAAAGAGGCCTCGGGAGCCTTCTCGGTGGGGGTCTGACACACTAGGCACAGGCCATCACCCTTGGCACCATTCCCTTGCCTTTTCTAGTTTTCAAAATGTTATTGCCCACTGGCCCCAAAGGCAAACAACTTGCCCGCTATGCCAGGCCCGTTGCTTTCCCCCATAAACGTAGATATGTAGTCCACCCATTATCAGGAAACCAGTGCACCTACAGATGACCACACGGACACAAGAAACTACTGAACATAGAGAATCCTGGGAATCAAATACAACACCCAGAGGCAGGCTGGCTCAATTCCCTCCATCCTCCGTAACTTCATAAATTCTTTTTTTTTTTTTTTAAGATTTTATTTATTTGCCTGACAGACAGAGATCACAAGTAGGCAGAGAGGCAGGCAGAGAGAGAGGAGGGAGAGGCTCCCCGCCGAGCAGAGAGCCTGATGCAGGGCTCCATCCCAGGCCCCTGAGATCATGACCTGAGCAGAAGGCAGAGGCTTTAACCAACTGAGCCACCCAGGCGTCCCACTTCGTAAATTTTTTTAAAAAGATTTTATTTATTTATTTGACAGAGAGAACTAGATCACAAGTAGACAGAGAAGTAGGCAGAGAGAGAGGGGTAGGCAGTCTCTCCACTGAGCAGAGAGCCCGATGCGGGGCTCCATCCCAGGCCCCTGAGATCATGACCTGAGCAGAAGGCAGATGCTTAACCCATCGAGCCACCCAGGTGCCCATAAATTTTTAATCAATATGGTTTCGCCTCAGTGATATGTGTGTATCCCAGTCTGAGTCCATCCTGCAAAGGCTGGGAATGGAAATGTAAGGAAATTCTTGGCAAAGCGCAAGTGCCACACAAACTAAACAATACTGTTATGATTATCCCGTCTTAGGAATCCAGGGTCAGCCGGAGCATTATTTCTCAGGTCAATAACAGCTTTGAGAAAGTGCCGATGCCAGCTAATAAAATGGTACATTATCCCAGAATGTCACGCCTGCCTTCCATTCTTCTAAGACACAGGAGACCATCCAGTTCTTGACTTCTCAAACATGGAAAACAAAGTCATTTGCAAAGACTTCCCGTCGGAAATTATTTCCAGCACTGCATGAGCCACTCCCTGGACACCAAGGAGAGATTCCCTTTGAATACTTTTACACCCTGCGCATGAAGTGTTTTCATGGCCTGGACCATGAAGTCCACTTGGACGCCACTGACAGAATGTGAGAAGGGTATGAGCCCTGGGACAGGCCTGCAGGGCAGGGAGACTGGCTTGTAGCCAGTCGTGGCTAGCATCGTGGCCTCTAAATTCCTCTCGAGCAGCAGTTCTACAAGTGAGCTCCTTTCCCCTTCCCTGTTCCTTTGGATGGGAAATCTCCCCAGTCATCCAGAGGCCAATTCGAATGCCATTCTGAGTCCTCGGGTCCTTTACTCCCTAAATAGGCTCAGACATCAAATGCTCCTGCTCTTCCTGAAAACATTTCTCCTTAATCCTTTCTAACTGCCGTGACCCTCATTGCTCATTGGCTTCTTAAGGCCTGACAGCTTTAATCCAAATGCTCAGGATGGAAGACTTCTCGAAACTGAAGGGCTGTTCACCCCAGTTGCCAGTTTCATCTTCTGCTGCCTTCTTCCCAGTGTAGCCTTCTGCCCAGCCACACATACCCTCTCATGTATGCCCTCTGCGGAAGTCTCCTGCTACCATCGTGAGTTCCCAGAACCTTAGGAACTTCATACGAATTAATTGTCTTCCAGGTCTGGAGGTCAGAAGCCTGAGGGAGTCTTATTGGACTAAAATCAAGGTGTCTATAGGGCTGAGTTCCTTCTGGAGGCTCTAAGGGAGAACACTTTTCCTTGACTTTCCCGCTGTCATAGGCTGGAAGGCCTTCTCCTTGGCTCCCAGGGCCTCCTCCATCTTCAAAGGCAGCGATGCTGCACTGAGCCTTCTCCTCTCTGGTTCTCCCTCTTCTGCCTCCCTCTTCTGCTTTTAAGGAACCTTGTGATTACATTGGGCCTGCCTGCATCATCTAGACTAGTCTCCCTATTTTAATGTCAGTCGCTGAGTAAACTTAACTCCCCTTTCCACGTAGCCTAATTTATCCTCAGCTTCTGGGATTAGGACCTACACGTCCATGGGGTAATGTTACTCTGCCTGTCACAAGCTCTATCCTATTCTCTGTCCCCCACATTCAAGAAATGCTCTCATTATCTATGCCCTACTTTGCAATTACTTCAGCATCAATCAATTCATTGACTATTGTTGCTAAAACCTCATGTTTAAATTAAGTGAGGCTAGTAATTGCAAATTATATATTTAGAGGTCTGGATTTATATTTATAGGGGGAAAAAACCCATGACATGGAATGCTCATATCTACACTAATTTGCATTATAAAGGTCACCAGTGCCCACTCCGCACATCCTAATAAAACAAAAACCATTTAACATCGAATTAGCAGAAGCTAACTATACTCATGATACTGCTTAATTATATTCGGCAGTCAAACCCCGAGAGCACTACGTTTCAAGCGTATCTTAAAAGCCAGAGTCTAACGCGTATGTAAAGTATTTCTGCATCAGCGAGTCACACATTTTAGGAAACCTGCAGCGACTTTAGCTTAAACTTCTGTGGTTGTTACTGCTTCCTTAGGCTCTAAGAAGGGAGCAGACACAGGCGACGATGGGTAAGTTACACATTCTCTTAGTCTGCAACACAGTGCAAACTATAACTGCATGTTTGAGGGCGTTAAACAAGGGGCCGGTGCCCGGTATGGCAGAAATCACTTCTTACTGTCTTCCCAATACCAGCCATTAACAGAAAGGACCATAGAGACAGAGGGAAAAGCAGGCGCCAATGGTTCCTGAAGACAGCTTCAGAGGGTGGAATTCTTGGTTCTTACGTAGGTCGTGCTGTTACTACTAGGACGAGTTCAGGTGTGCGGCATTTACCAAAACGGACAGATTACAGACACTTTTTGTCCCTCCTCAGGAAAGCCTTCTCTGGGCACCTCCAGAGCAGACGAGGTCTGGGAGGTATGTGCTTCCACTTCTCCCTCACAGCATTCGCCACAACCCTCATACACAACCCTCAGATTGCTTTTGTGATTGTTGGATGGGTGTCTTCCACGGGACCGCCTTGCTTACCACAGTACCCTTAGCTTTATCACGAAGATTGGTTCATCTTGGGCCATTTAAATGTTTGAGGACTTGAATAAATCCTCAGCGCAGAGGGCAGAGGCTGTGTTTTTGTGTTGGCCGCTTAAATGTTTCAGCCTTGGTGTTGTGGAGCACTTGGAGCAAAGAGTGTCCTCAGCTCTGAATCAGCATTTTCTGGAAGGACCCAAGTCTCACGCATGAGGCACTCTACATGGTGAAGTAGCAGAAGCCACCTCAGAGGCTCCTCCAGTTCCTTTCCTGAAAGGACACGACGGGAACCCAGCAGGTGGGAGCGGAGGTAGATCTTCTTTGATGTCCCGTGCACAGGCCTCTTAAAGTCGGGCAGTGGGAACTAAATTCTTTGTGACTTTCCCCTTGTGTTCTGGAAGAGTAGTTCTCCACGTGGGGTCCTGGACCCAGCACAGGCATCACGAATTAGGTTGCCAGACATGCACGTCCTCGGACCGCAGTAGAGACCCGATGCCTCAGAAACTCTGCAAGGGGGGCGCGGCGATCCGTTGGCCTAGGTTCCAGGGGAGGGGCGCCCGGGGGGCTCAGTGGCTTCAGCATCTGACTCTGGTTTCCGCTCAGGCCAGGATCTGCGGGTGGGATCCTGCCCCCCCATGGGGCCGTGACCACACGCTCAGGGTCCCGAGTGGATTTCAGACTCTTCTCCCTCCGCTGCGTCTCTCCCCAGTCACGGTCTCTCCCTCAAACACATACAACCTTAGACAGAGAAAGTCTTCCAGGCGATGCCGACGCACGTCTGAGTGAGATCTGCTCCCCTGAAGCCAAGTGTGCGTCCCCGTCGAGGATGAGTCCCCTGGGCTCCCTCCGCTGCCGAGCTCCGAGCAGCCCGGACTAGAGACGCTCATTCCCGCGCGGGTGTCCGGCGGGGTCTGCGCGTCTCTCCGCCGCCGAGCGCCGTGAAGAGCCCGCGAGGCGCCGTGGGCAGGCGGGCCGGGCCGGGAGCGGCGTCAGCGCGAGCGGGTAAGACGAGCACCGGAAGCACCGTCCGTTCACCTCACACGTCAGGTGCGCGGCAGCGGCCGCTGCGCGGTGACAGCCGCGGGACAGCCCGAGGAGGCCGAGTGTCGGAAGAGTCTGACGCGCGCGTGCTGCGCGGCGGGGGAGCGGCGGCTGAGGAGGCCCCTCCGAATTCGCAGCTGCTGTGGCTCCGCTGAGCGCTCCCGTCAGCACACGCACGGCGGGCTCCCGCATTCCGGTGCCGAAGGAGCACGCTGGTGCCGGCTTTCTCCAGAATAAACCTCGACGACGCACGTCGAGGGGCGACACCAAGGGAGGGTGGGGGCGAGGCGGAAGGTAACGCGGCGAGGACGGCTCTTCTGCAAAGCACGGGCTCTCCTCAGCCCTGGCAGCACGTCCACCTGCCGGCCTCTCTGCTCCGGGGCCTCCTCCTGCTCGCGGCCGCCGCGGCCCGCGCGCCGCCCTTCGAGACCGGAAGTGGCCAGCAGGTCCACGGGGACAGAACGCGAGCACGGACGGCGGGAAGCCCGGGCGGGGTCCGGCGCGGAGCAGACGCTCAGAGGCGGGAAGGCTGCCCTCTCGCGGCGCTCGGACGCAATCCCGCAGACGCGGCCGCGGGGTGTCTTCCGCCCGGATTCGGGCCCGTGGCTCCGCCCCCTGCTGCCGCGCGCGTCTCCACGCTCGGCGCCCGCGACGCCGCCGCCGGTCGGTGGCGAGCCCGTCTCGGCCAAGGAGGGGCCAGGAGCGAAAAGCTGGCCAATGAGACGCTGGGAAGGTCGGGCTTCCGGCCAATCGCGACGCCTGGCACCCGGATATGATTGCGGGTTCTGAAGGCCCGCGGTGAGGGAGTGTGAGGAGCTCGACACGTGGGCTAGGGGCTGGGAGCCGGGGGCGCGGGTGACCGTGGCTCGGGTTCCGTGTCCCGCGCGTGGGGCCTGCGTGTAAGCGTCACCGCTCTGGGGTCGAGCGGGGGCTCAGTCCGTGCGGCTCTCCGTGCGGGCCGAATTCCGCCGCCGGGCGCCGGCGCGGGTGCGAGCGCAGCCCATGGTCCCTCAGGGGGCGAGCCGGAGGGTGGCGGAGACGCGGCGCGGACGGTGACGGCATGAACCTGCTACCCAAGAGCTCCCGGGAGTTCGGCTCCGCGGAGTACTGGGAGAAGTTCTTCCAGCAGCGGGGCAAGCGGGCTTTCGAGTGGTACGGAAGCTACCTGGAGCTGTGCGGGGTGCTGCACAAGTACATGAAGCCCCGCGAGAAGGTGAGCGCGGCCGCGGGCCCGCCGTGCGCTCGGAGCGTGGGTGCCGAGGACCGTCCGGCTGCCGGTGGCGGGAGGCGACGGGCCGCGTTTCGCGGCGGCCGCCTGGGCCCGCGTCTTCGGACTCTGGGCGTCCCGCGGCTCAGGGGCGGCTCTGAAAGGTCCCGTGCGAGGTTTCCGGGTGGGCGACCTGCTGCCCCAGCCCCTCCCTGAGTTGGTCGTCGCCCGGGAAGAGCGACCGCAGGAGTGACCGTGTCTGTCGCCTCCCGGGGCCGCGGGCGCGTTTCCGTCACGGCGCACCCGTGTGGAGCCGGCGGTCCCCGCGGCTTTCCTGACGCCGAGTCCAAGCCCCTTCCAAGCCCCTTCAGGCCTGCGCTGCGCGGGCGACCGCGAGCCGGAGGGCACGTTCCGGAGTGCCCGGGGCCCAGCTGAGCGCCGGGGCTTGGGCAGACGAGGTGTGCGGGGAGGGGGGGGGGGGCGAAGACGGGCGGGAAGGTGACTGGTGGGGGGCGGGCCGAGTGCGGGGCTTGTGCGGGTGCCGCGAGCGCTCCTTCCGCGGCTGGGATCTCGTCACGACTCCGCGAGGCTCCTGCGTGGGTTGTCGTGGACGCGGCGGCCGCGAGCGCCGGTGTCTCGCCGCAGATCGTGTGCAGGGAGCGCTCCCGCGGAGCTGAGACTCGGCCCCATCAGGGCAAGACTTGGGCTCTTCCCACCAGGCTTTTCCAGGGAGGGGACACTGGGGCCGCAATTCGAGGGCTCCGTGCGCGGCTGCTGCGCAGAGAGGGGGGCAGCAGCTTGTGTTTCAGGTTTGGCTTTAGGACGTGGTGGAGTAAAGGCCCGTGGGTGGCTCAGTCGACTCCGTGCGGGATTCTTGAGTTCAGCCCAGGTCTTGGTCTCTGGGTTGTGAGTTCAAGCCCGGCCTTGGGCTCCGTGCTGGGACTGGAGCCACCTAAACCGAAGGAGAAAAGAAAACCGTGAGCTGGACCCGAAGGCATGAGGGGAATATGGTTCTGCCACAACTAGGTTTTAATAGCCAAAGAAGGGGTTTGAACTGTACCGTATTTGGATTCTGTGTCTTCCTATCACTTCTTGAGTAATTGATGGTTGCTTCGGGGAGGACAACCAGGATTAGCTTGTTTTTGTAGTACAGAAAGCCCATTTTTCCATACCTTGCATCGTGTGGCTAAATGTGGTTTTCACCGATGAGTTTCTCTAAGCCCATTTCAAGATGGATCCTGGAATCACCTCGGTAATGGTGCCGTCTCCTGACAATAGCATCTGCACCGTCTGGAAACTTTCCAGCCACGCGGAGATCTGATTCCTGGAAGTGTCTGCAGGTCATTCCTTTGCCTCGACCACCTTCATCTTGTTGGTTTTTCCCCTTAGGTGCTGGTGATTGGGTGCGGGAACTCGGAGCTCAGTGAGCAGCTGTATGATGTGGGCTACTTGGATATAGTGAACATTGACATCAGTGAGGTGGTCATCAAGCAAATGAAGGAGCGCAACGCCAGCCGACGGCCCCAGATGAGCTTCTTGAAGATGGACATGACACAGATGGAGTTTCCTGATGCTTCGTTCCAGGTGGTGTTGGACAAGGGCACCCTGGACGCTGTCCTGACAGACGAGGAGGAGAAGACCCTGCACCAAGTGGACAGGATGCTGGCTGAGGTTGGCCGTGTCCTGCAGGTGGGCGGTCGCTACCTCTGCATCTCCCTGGCTCAGGCTCACATCCTGAAGAAAGCAGTGGGTCACTTCTCTCGGGAGGGGTGGATGGTGAGGGTGCACCAGGTGGCCGGCAGCCAGGACCGGGTGTTGGAAGCAGAGCCTCGGTTCTCCCTGCCTGTCTTTGCCTTCATCATGACCAAGTCCAGGCCAGTCCCTGGCTCTGCCCTTCGGATCTTTGAGCTGTGTGCTCAGGAGCAGGGCAAGCCTGTGCGGCTGGAGAGTGCCGAGCGGCTGGCTGAGGCGGTGCGTGAGCGGCAGCAGTATGCCTGGCTGTGCAGCCAGCTGTACCGCAAGGCTGGGCTGGGGAGTGTATCTCTGGACTTGTGCGATGGGGACACGGGGGAGCCACGCTACACCCTCCACGTGGTGGACAGCCCCACTGTGAAACCATCGCGGGACAATCATTTTGCCATTTTCATCAGTGAGTTGGGATTGCTCCCTCTCTTCCCTGGAGGGGCTGGCTTATAGGGGCTGGGGCTTTGGTGGATGGGTACGCCGTGGCCGGTTTTATCTTACAGGGGTGGCGCTTCAAGACGTTAGACTCTCCCGGGCAGGAGGGAGGGGGAGTCGCAGCTGTCCAGCTGCCCGCTTAAGATTGGAGGCTTATTTCTTCTCATCTTCCATTGCAGAGGCTTGGTGGAGTGTGAGAATGGGTTTGGTAGGGAGGAGAGAGAGAGGCAACAGGGATAAATTTAGGTTAAGTCTTACAGTGTAGCGAGTTACTTTGTACCGCGGAGTCCCGGAAGCAGCAGAGTCAGCTCTGTAGCCTGTGAGCTGCATGACTTGGGGAGAGCTGCTGTACTTCTCTGCCGAGCTGAGGGAGGTAGTACAGAGTAGTAGCGAAACAAGCCACTGCTGGGTTCCACTTCTAGCTCAGTCCCTTCCTGGTGGTGTGACCTTGCACATTCCTTTTCGTTCTGTGCCTGAGTTTCCTCATCTATAAGGTGAGGTTGTTAACTGTCGTGTAGGTGTGAGAAGTGTAAAATCTCTTCGAGTGGTGCTCGCACATGTAAGTGCTTAGAAAACAGAAGTGACATCAGTGAAGGGTGTAAATGATACCACATTTACCTCAGTAGTGGTGAAAAGAAATAGGATGACAAAGTGCTTTCATAAGTAGGAAATTCTAGACAAAGGCAAGTTGTTGAAATCATCACCCTGGTAATTTGCTGACAAGTCAGCTGTTTTCCCGAGTGTTCCGTAACCCTCCCTGTCCAGCTATGGGAACAAAGATTGTAGTTGACACAAGCATGGGGTCTGGGGCTTGACTGCCTGGGTTTGAGACCCAGCTTCCCCATTTACGAATTGTGTGAATTTGGGCAAATAATTCCACTTCCGTGTCTCAACGTCCTCGTTTATGAAATGGGAGTAATGATACCACCTGCATCTTAGCCTGTTGTGAAGATTCAGTTAGTTTTGGTTTGTACCCTTCTTGGAATAATGCTTAGCATGTAATAAGTGTTAGTATTATTGTTGTTTTTCTTGGACTAGGTACCCGCCTCTCTCCCTTACATGGTCACGTGGGTCCTACCATGTGTCTGATGGCTGCTTTGCTCTGGGCATTGTGCACTAGGGAACTGACAGCCCTCAGTGGGTCATAGTTGGAAGGGATGCCAGGCCCTCACCGGGGCTGACTCTGTGCCATGTAGGTTATATTGGTTGGGTCCTGAACACTCTTCCCTGGACTCCGTGTCACCAGGTGCTCTTTCCAGTCCCCCAGGGTCGTGAGACCGAGTGGCTCTTTGGCATGGAAGAGGGTCGGAAGCAGCTGGCGGCCAGTGCAGGCTTCAGGAGGCTGATCACAGTGGCCCTCCACCGAGGCCAGCGGTACGAAGGCATGGACAGCATCCAGGCCGAGCTGTCAGCCAGAGTCATGGAGTTGGCTCCTGCGGGGATGCCCGCCCAGCAGCAGGTAATAGAGCTCGGCAGCAGCTTTCACGGATCTCTAGAGAAGTCATATTAGCAGCCGGGTGACTTGGAAGGAGGTAGGACAAGGGTCTGTGCCCTGGTCTGTTCCTGGAGGGCATGCCAACAGCTCAGAACTAAGTGGGCAGTACTTCGGTTCTCTTGACTCCAGGCAGTGAGAGGAGAGAGGGGTTGCTCTTTGGAGACTCCCAGTAGCGTGTATGTTTGTGGGGCCTCTGAGACACTACATAGAAATGAAATGCTCTCCACCTTCCAGGCTCTAGCTCTTTATACTGTGGGTTGTTCAGACTCTGTTTCTCCTTACCCTCTTTTGTGTCTTTTGCTTCTTAGAACCATCATTATCTGATTATAGAATGAAAAAGAGGCAAAACAGCTCAGATGAGTTTTCAGGATATTAGCACTGCTGGCCTGGCATTTTCTTGGGAAGGAAACAAGGTTTTTGCCGACATTGTCTGTCTTACTCCATCCTGCTCGCACAGGGTCTTTGATAGCTGAGTGCCTTACAGGTGCTTTAGCCATGGCAGGTAGGAAAGCCAAGGTCCCTAGGGGCTTGTTGCTGTGGTAGCAGATGTGGAAAGATAAACCTAGACTCCCTGGTTCTAGCCTGTGGTTCTGCCCACTACACTGTCTTGTGTTTGCAGATGAATGTGTGTTTGGGCTTGGCCCTCAAAGACATGGAGATCCTGTGGGGAGTGCCGGTGTCTCTGCAAAGTCAGGGGTCCCTGGTGATTATTAAATACTCTTGGAGGTCTTTAAAAGAAATGGAAGTAAAGATTGGGAAGGGAAATGGAAAAGTCTAGACGGAAAATGTATTTTTCTCCTAAATTTGTCTTCTGTTAAGAAAAATGGGGAAAAAGATGAGAAAAATTGCGGGGAGAGAGTTCTCCAAACTTAGAATGTTTGGTTTCTCTCTGGATTTGTTCTCAGATTTCCTTCTCTCATAGTTATAGTTCCCTGCGGAAGGTTCCCTCTAGTTTTATGGAAAGTCTCTTGAGCATTCCTAAGGAGAAATTCATGTTTTTCTGAGGGAGAAACCTTGCATTTTACTAAGGGTTTGGGAGGTCTTTATGGGTTCAATTGGTTTTCCAAAGAGTGAATTAAACATTTTGTGATCTCTTGAAAGGCCCCAGGAGAGTTGCTTTTTTTTTTTTTTTTTTAATACAGCTCTCTTAATTTTTTTTTTTTTAAGATTTTATTTATTTATTTGACAAAGAGAAAGATCACAAGTGGGTGGAGAGGAGGCAGGCAGAGAGAGAGAAAGAGAGAGAGGAGGAAGCAAGCTCCCTACTGAGCAGAGAGCCCGATGCGGGGCTCGATCCCAGGACCCTGAGATCATGACCTAAGCTGAAGGCAGAGGCTTAACCCCACTGAGCCACCCAGGCATCCCTCAGGAAAGTTTCTTATTAGAATGGCAAATCTTGGAAGTTCTTGGTGTCCTGAACCTTGGTATGGGGATTCCTCATACACACACAAAGGGAAAAGATGATCGTTTCTCATGTTTCTTAATTGAGCTGGTGTTTGACCACATCTCTGTTATATCTTCAGGTGCCCTTTCTGTCTGTGGGTGGGGACATCGGGGTCCGGACCGTTCAGCACCAAGGCTGCAGTCCCCTGAGTGGCAGCTACGTGGTTGAGGATGTGCAGGGGGATGACAAGCACTACTTCCGGCGGCTCATCTTCCTCAGCAACAGGAATGTGGTGCAGTCTGAAGCCAGGTTGCTGAAGGATGTGTCTCACAGAGGTGAGGTGTCATCCACACACCAGGGGGACCCAAGTGGACATGGCCTGGACTCTCCATTCAGGGTGGTCAGACCGGCCTGGGTACCGGTGATCAGAGGCAGATGGCTCTGACTTTTCCCGTTACCATCTGGGCTCTGCTGTAAAGGGCAGTAAACAGAATGGAGGTGTATGTTGTTCTTGAGTGAAGCCCAGGTCTCAGATGATAAGGGGCTGGGGTGGTGCTTTACCACACAGATGTGGTTATCACTTTAATGCCTTCAGTTTGGAGCCGTCTGTTTTGTACGGGGGTCCATATGCGTCTGTATTATATTAATTCAGTAAACTTCTGTGAGGTGAGCCGGGAAAGTTCCGGGTGCAGGTGACCCCCACCTCCTCTGTACTGCCGGCCTCTGGGATAGGTTTCAGAAGGGCTTGGAGTTGGCGGGTACCTCACAGGTCGCCTAGTCTGGTGCTGTTTAGTAGAACTCTCTGCATTGGAGGGAATGTTTAATGTCCGCTTAGTTGCCCAATCCGGTAACCATTGGCCATGTGTGCTCCTGAGCACATGGAATGTGGCTGCCTCAAGTAAGGCGCTGAAACGTTAACATTTTCAAATTGTAATTTATGTTCAGTGGCCACAAGTGGCTAGTGGCTATGGTATTGGACAGTGTAGATCTAGGCCATGTCCTCTAGGATCCTTTCCATTTCCTTAAAGTAGGCTCCAAGCCCGGGGGCGTGTGTTCTTGAGTCGGATCTGTCTCGCGACAGCGCGGTGCTGCTGGTACGGCTTGCTTTCCCTGGACTAGAGCGCTCAGCGTACGACCTCATCATCGCTGTCTCTCATTTAGCCCAGAAGAAACGGAAGAAGGACAGGAAGAAGCAGCGGGCTGCTGACACTCCAGAGGACCTCCCTGCAGCCCCAGGGCAGTCCGTCGACAAGACTTACCTGTGCTGTGAGCACCACAAAGCGATGATTGCCGGCCTTGCCCTGCTCAGAAACCCGGAGCTGCTCCTAGGTGAGGGGGACGCCGCTGCCTTCCACAGGCGGGGGTGTGGACGATCACAGCTGTCTTGTGGTGTGAGCACAGCGATGACAGACCAACAAATCCACTTATGTCCCTGGTTTTCTCCTCAGTCTTCTTCCAAGTTAATAAACGGCCAGTAACTTTTCCCTCAGATTCAGATCATAATCTCAAAATGACTGCATGTGTGGTGTCTAACTTTTTTCTTTTATTCATTTATTTAAAATATTAAAGTTGGGGGGAGGGTGACTGGGTGATGGACGTTGGGGAGGGTATGTGCTATGGTGAGTGCTCTGAATTGTGTTAAGACTGATGATTCACAGACCTACACCCCTGAAACAAGTAATACTTTGTATGTTAATAATAAAATCAATATATTAATGTTAGTATGTTAATATAAATAATATAATTATTAATAATATTGGTAATGTAATTATCAGTAATATTGACAATATAATTATTAATAATGTTGATAAAATGTATGCAGTGACCTACAGAAAGTACACAGATTTTAAGCTGTTCAGTTTATTGAGTGTTTGCGTTTGTCTACCCATGTAACCAGATGGAACATTTAAAAATCATGACTCCAGCAATTCCTGTGCACTTGGGAAGAATTTCTGGCTTCAGTACTGCATTATTTGACCACCAGATGCAATTCTTTCTCGAATTTCTACTTACACTAAGAAATCTGTTATTATTGGTAGAACAATCATAGGCTTATTACTAATAAGTAATTAATTTGGATCTGACCACAGTAGCAAAAATGTTTACTTTTCTGTCTAGGCTTTTAACTGTTCACCTAAAGGCCTGAGGATATCTTATGAAACACCCTATGCTCTTGGTTTGTCTTGGTGTTGCTGTATGCTGTATGTATGTATGTAGAGTCTCAGTTCTTAGGTTTAATCCTCAGATATCAATCCTAATTTAATGTCTCTGTCCGGTGATTCTTGTTTCTTGTCTTCTGTCTGCCTATGGTTGCTAAGGTTTCTCTGTACTTAGGACTAGGATTTGGGCCTTTGTTTTTCCATGATTTCTGGAACTTGGGTGGAATGCCTTACTTGGCTGATGTGTCTGAGAGGGCAACTGTGGCCTTTGAGTTGAAAGCCGGGCAGAGGGCATTGCATCTACACTGCCTTGTAGAGTGAGATGTTGGCCATTGTTCCTCCCAGTTCCTAGGGGAAGGAAGTCTGATCATGCTTATGGTGGGGACTCTTGGTATGATATCAGCTGAGAGCTTTGGGATCTTTAAGGCTCTGTAATAATAACACACTGGTTCAGCTTCTGGATGTAGTAGGGGAAGTATTGTGAGGCCAGGGTTGAGTTTTCAGATGTCAGATTGGCCCCTAAATTTCTGGGATGAGACAGAGAGGCTGGGCCTCTAAATCTTGTATCCCCTGGGCAGAGCCAATAATCCAGCTCCCTCCTTAGCCCTCCCCAAGGCTAGTACAAAACTTTCAGTGAGCAGATTGTCAAATGATTCTTTCTTCCTTTATTGCAGAGACCCCACTGGCATTGTTGGTAGTCGGCCTGGGTGGGGGCAGCCTCCCTCTGTTCGTCCACGATCATTTCCCGACGTCCCGCATTGACGCTGTGGAGATCGACCCCTGCATGTTGGAAGTGGCCACCCAGTGGTTTGGCTTCTCCCAGAGCGATCGGATGAAGGTCCATATTGCAGATGGCCTGGACTATATTACCAGCCTGGCGGGAAGAGAAGGTATGACAGCTTTTGGAGAATTTGGAGGGGTGTTGGGAGAAGAGTCATCAAAGTCAGCAGACTTGCACGGGCCTCTAGGAGTCATCTGTGACAGTTAACATCGTCCCAGTCTTTCACCCGTTGATTTGTTCATTCATTGGTTGGTGTACTGATTGAGTAAATCTGGAGGCCAGCCCTGTCCTCCGCGCTGAGCTGGGCGGTTGGGATACAGCAACAAGGAAAATCGACCATTTCTGCCCTTGGGGTGCTAACGGATCAGTGCGCTTTTCTCCTGGTTCTCTTCTGACTCTGTGTCGTTGCCACTTCCTCATCCTCCCAAGGAACCCCTAAGGTGTGTAGCTGGGTGAGGAAAAGGGGAGGAAAAGTTGGGATGCGTGTGGGGAGTTGTTTCTTCAGTCTTTCAGCTGGGGGTGAAGCGGAGAGAGAGCCAAACCGCATTCGTGTCGATCGGTGCTCGTACCCCTGGGGGCGTCGGGCCGTGTCTGCGGACGTGTCATTGGCCCTCGTGAGCACGGGGTGAGGGTGCTTCTGGGGGTGAGGGTGCTTCTGGCAGCGAGTGAGCAGAGACCAGAGATCCTGCTTAACATCCTGCCGTGCGCGGGACAGCCACCCCTGACAGAGAATTACCTGTCCCCAGCGTCAGTGGTGCTGAGGTCGAGAAACGCTGAAGCAGAGGCTGCTCGGCGGGATGGTGGTGGCCGTGCTGTGCTGGTTTCAGGCTCCATTTGGCTTAGTGTTTCCTATCTCAGACTTAGGACAAAGGCATCTGAATGTCCTGCAGTAGCTCCTGTGCTCCTTTGGACACGTTCCGTGGAGGCTCCTGGGGGCTGGTCCTTCCCGGAGCATGGGCCCCTCGGGGAGAGGTCAGCCAGGTTGGTTCTGTCTTAAGTGAACCTGGGAGCTTAGGCCACAGACCCTTCCTGGTCTGTCCGTTCCATACCTCATCCTCTGGTTCTCACTGGATCAGAGCATCTCCCGGTTAGGGTGTGGCAGAGCAGGGTGCCCGGGGTGAGTGTTTTGGTGCTGGGATGGACAGATGCTGCAGGGATTTTAGTTGCAAACTGAACTTTCTAGGAAGCATACCTAAGTCTATCAGAGCTTTGCAGGTTACCTCTCTGAGGCTGGGGCCCGTGTGGGGACCCGGGCCCAACACAGCGAGCACGTGGGGAGTCTTCGAAACTGCTCAGGGCTCACGGCCGGCACTCAGTCTGTGATGTGTCGCCATCGCTACTGCCTGTCAGTCCGTTTTGAAGAGCCTGGCAATCGTCTCTCACAAGCACCTTCCAGGGTATTAGAGGGCTCAGTGCTACAGATGTGAGCAGTGGTTGTCCTTGGACTTTGATGAGCCACCGTGTTCTGCTCTCTACGAAACCAAAACGAGATCTGTGCCGTGCCCGGTAATGGGCATGCAGTCGTCCTCAGTCAGTATTTATTAATTATTGACTGACCATTGTCGTAGTGTCAAAGTTCGCCGCAGGTCAGTAGCATTGCAGGTTACCCCTTGAAAAAGCTGTTTCCGTTAGAGCAAGGGGCGCATCTGACGCATCATCCGTTCTTTCTCACCCAGGTAGCTAGATCTTTTTTCTTGAGCCCGCAGTTATTCAGGTACTAGAAAAAAATACACTAACTTTAATTTGATAACATTTTCCCCTGCAACCACTTGCTGGGTCAGTCCTTAAAGGCTTAGGCAGCTGCTTTGCGTAAATCCATAGTTCTTAACTGTGCCTGCATTTTGAATTACCTGGGAGTTAAAGATATTTGAGACTTCCTGTCTCCCCTCCTATCTGTTCCTTCCCACATGAGGGTTTTTGACTTGGGTGGTCAGGAATGGAGCCCGGGTTCTCCCAACTATTTCAAATATCCTGAGGTGACCCTAAGGTTCTGCTGGGACTGAAAATTACTGGTTTAGATTGACTCTTACCCAAGTAGCAATGATGCTAGTGTGGACTCCATGAATATGTGTGCTTATGGAAGGGGCTTTTATTTTTTTTATTTTTTAAAGATTTTGTTTATTTATTTGACAGAGAGATCACAGGTAGGCAGAGAGAAGGGGAAGCAGGCTTTCCGTCAAGCAGAGATCCCCGAGCCCGATTAGGAGATTGATCCCAGGACCCTGAGATCACGACCTGAGCCAAAGGCAGAGGCCTAACTCACTGAGCCACCCAGGTGCCTCTGGAAGGTGCTTTTAAATGTGGAGGAAAAGATCAGGTCAAAGCCCTGGCTGTCATGTGGGGTGCTCATAGCGGAACCCTGAGTGACAGCGACTCCCCTGGACAGTGACGTCAGTGCCTTTACAGACAAGCCATGGCATCCATGTCATCCTTCTGACGTAGCCACCTGCGGCCACCACAGGTCACACAGGGCACGTGTGGTGCAGGAATGTAGATGGTGTTAGACAAAGACGTGTTTGCTTCTCTTTTCCCAGCTCGACCCCACTACAATGTCGTCATGTTTGATGTCGACAGCAAGGACCCAACACTGGGAATGAGTTGTCCACCACCAGCTTTTGTGGACCAGCCTTTCCTGCAAAAGGTCAAAAGCATCTTGACTCCTGAAGGTAGGAAACACAAAAGTTGGGGTGGGAGGTGGGATGGGGCCTTTAAAAATTGTTTTGTTTTTAACGAAAAGTGTGCATAGGTGTGTAGCTCGATGAATTTCCCCGAAGTGAACACATCCGTTTACTCTGAAAACAGAACACTTGCGGCCCACCCCTTACCTCCTCCTGTACCTCCTCCTCTCAAGGAGAACCCCATCCTGAGTTCAGTCAGTACTGCTTGGTTTTGCCCATTTTTGTTCTTTGTGTAAATGGAATCTTAGGGAACATACTGTTTATTTTCTTTCACCAAACATGATCTTTGTGAGATTTATCCATAGTGTTGTGTTTACATTGTTATTTTTATTGTTGTGTAGTGTCATTGTGTCTATACCGCATTTGTTTCCCCAATCTGCTGTGCTATTGGATTATTTCCTACTTGAGGCTTTTATAAGCAGTATTGACATCGACATTCCAGTAGGTGCCTTTTGGTGAAATGCATTTGCAGGTCTGTCAGGCATGTAGGTGGGGTTGTAATTGCTGGATCAGAGTTTACTGGTAAGCTGGGGTTTCCTAGGTTTTGCCAAACAGTTTTACCGTGTGCAGCAATTCACACCTCCCCCAGCGTGGTCATGCCAGCTACCATCTGATTTCTTTCCATGGGGGCTGGCCTAGACATTGTTCTGTTTTGTTGTCATAGCAGCCCATTTCCAAATAAGGAAACTGAAGTAAGGAAGCTTCGCCAAGCTTGGAAGCTAGAGCTCTTAGACCTTATGTTGACAGCCTTCCAGATGTTTTGATTTGGTGTCAGGTACTTGGGTCAACATAGATTTTGGGAACCTTCATTGTTATAGGTCAAGGTAACCTTGGCCCTCTTCCTGGCTGGTAAATACCCCAAAGTATATGTCAAGAGTGTAACACCCCTTTGGAGTTGGTACATTTTTTTTCTTGGAGTATTAATTACTTCTTTCTCAAAGCATTTCTTTGGGAAACTGAGGCAAGGAGAATGGCAAAGTAATTTGTTACCAGCACAGAAGAGCAAGAAATTAGCTTGACCTTTTCTCATAGTTCATATATTCCTGCCTTCATACGCAGTGTGCTCTCTGGAGACTCACCACAGCTGTGTTTTCTTAGGCCACCAGCAGGAATTGGTCTGTTCTCAGAGCTAAACCTTGTCTCCATCATGTCCCCGATCTGCCAGACATGACTCTTTCCTTCCTACCCTGTAGGTGTCTTTATCCTCAACCTTGTGTGCCGGGACTTGGGGCTGAAGGACTCAGTTCTGACCGGGCTCAAAGCGGTCTTCCCTCTCCTGTATGTGCGGCGAATTGAGGGTGAAGTAAATGAGATCCTGTTCTGCCAGCTGCACCCAGAGCAGAAACTTGCCACGCCAGAGGTCTTGGAATTGGCCCAGGCCTTGGAGCAGACCCTGAGGAAGCCTGGGAGGGGCTGGGATGACACGTATGTACTGTCAGATATGCTCAAGACCCTGAAGATTGTGTGACTGCTGGGCCGGGAAGTCTGCTCTGTTTCCTGCCACACTGACCTTGGGCTCCTAGCCTTCTAGAGATTGAAGAATTATGACGCACAGTATTTTTTAAGCCTCATATTTTTCTTGGTTTTATACCTCCACCTTAGTGAGGTTGCCTGAAGATCTGGGGAAATAAAAAATGTCCTTCCTATCCTGTTCTCTTTAGTACCATTCGGGTTGATTCCCTCTGCTTCTCCTGTGTCCTTGAGTAGGATTCCCTGCTGGAGCCCCCAACAGATGCTGATGCCTTAATGACTATACACCAAGCTCCTTAGGATGGAAGACAATCAAATTGGATTGCTGGTTTGCTTTTGCTTTATCTTCCTATTGGTTCTGTAGGAATGATCTCAAGTGAGATAACAGCTTTCTATGCCAAAAGACTATAAAAAGAGTAGGATTTCCATAGATGTGAGACAGATTTGAGAAAACATCTAATCCGCTCTGTCTTCCTCCAGATGGAACTGCTGCGGACATGATTCCAAGTTGTAAGAACATGCTAACCCATTCTAACAACGTTTCTCAGCTACCCAGACCTTGTAGCCTAAGGTTTTTGTTCTGTTCTCAGTGGAAGGGATGGACGTAAGTGGTCCCGTAACTGCATGTCAGAGACAGCTGACTGAAGTCTCCAGAATGGGTCTACTCTCCATTGACTGATGTGTGGGACCCAGCACAAAGACTGTGATGGATATAAAGATGGTTAAGAGTGGCCAGAAAACATGGATTAGTAGTAAAAATGAACATGTTCCGGTAACTTTGATTCACATACACTATCTCATTTAATGAAATAAAGGAACGTTAAGCCAAAACTACATCTAATCTCAAATCTCATTTGAGCCAGCAGCATCAGTCCTATCTACCTATTTATCGAAACTCCAAAACTTCAGAGCAGTTCAGAGATTGGCTTGGATTTCATCTCTCCTAATTATGCCAAAGCTGACTTAATGAGCAGTGCCATAGAAAGTAAGCATTATCACCATACACCATCCCAGCTTACTTTACAGGCCCTTTCAAATGGACTCTGACCTCTTGAGGTGAAGCATATTTCAAAGGTAGGGTGTCATCCTTACAAAATCTTGTCAGCCCATTGAGGAGAAAGGATGTGAGGACAGAGTAGGGTTTTTGGATTTTATCCATTACAAAGACTTGGTGTTCCTTAAAGGGAAGATCTTTCCCTGGAGTCATGTAACAGGAAGGCTGTGTCTTGTCATGTCCCTGTACCTCAAAGGGCCTCAGTTTGGGAATCCTCCCATTGTCTTCTAACCTGTAAGCTTGTGCAGTGTTAGGACAGGTGATAGAGGACCCGGGTCTGAGTCAGAGTATCTACTCTGACTGCCCTTCTGTCCTCTCACTGTCTCCGGCTGCTGGCTTTGGAATAGCACATTTGGGTGGCACAGCCAAGCTCGAGATTTACCAGAATGAAGAGAGGTCTCAACTCTCTAAGAACAGCTGCCCAGGGGATTAGGCAGGCTTGTTGGAAAGGAGCCTTTGGAAGTGGGAAGAGGCCAGCAGGGGTAATGACTGTTTCCAAATTTTGGAAGTCTGCGGGTATGAAAGAAGAGCGAAGCTGATTTTGTGAACCTCCAGAGGCTGAAGGGAGACCGGTGGACAGAAATCACAGTTCGGCAGCTTTCAGCTTTGTTTCCTTCTAAGAGATTTTTACCAATGGAGGCCACTTTGCTCCCTGGAACACATGGTGACTCAGGTGGTTTACTCAGATACTGGTCTTAACTCCCTTTGGTGTGCTCCCTAAGTTGTGAGGAAAGGGTTTTCTCTGTACAGGCAATGCTCTTGGTTGTGTCCCATCTTTCCCAGTGGAGAACTACTCCCTCTTTTAGGGGGGTGAGGGTGAGTTTCCATTTCTTTTTCTTTCTTTTTTATTGAGATATAATTGACATAAAACATTAGTTTCAGGAGCACAGCAGGATTGGTTATTTGTATGTATTGCGAAATGATGACAGTAAGTCTAGTTAACATCTCACAGCTCTTCACTTCTGTACTGATGACACGCAAATGAGTCTTTATGAGAATTTAGCCCAACTTTAAGCACAGGAATTCTGAAGGAGGGGGAAGCCTGTGAACTCAGATACCTTCCAGACTAGGCAAGTCACATAACTGTGTGAAGTGAGCAGGCATGAAACAAAAAGGCTAGGATGAAGGCTGCAGCAGACGGGAAAATAAGGGCTCCCTCAAACGGGAGCAGGTCCTGACCTGTCCCGTTCTGTCTGAGGGGTCCTGACAGAACGCTGTCCCAGCAAAGCTGGGTCTTTGAAGAAAAGCCAGAAATCCTGAATGTTTCTGTGTGTGTGGCTATTAAAATACTGGCCAGTCAGAAAGTCTCTTCAAGGGATACCTGGGGAGCTCGGTCGGTTAAGTGTCTGCCCTCTGCTCAGGTCATGATCCCAGGGTCCTGGAATCAAGTCCCACATCAGGCTCCTTGGCTCAGTGGGGAGCCTGCTTCTCCCTCTGCCTGCAGCTTCCCCCTGCTTGTGTGCTCTCTCTCAGAAATAAACAAATGAAATCTTTAAAAAAATTTTCAAGCCGTAACTAACCTGTGGGCAGGTAGTTTGCCTCATCCACCTCAGGGGAAAGCTACAGGGCACTTGAGAATCTGGCACACACCCAGGCTCTGAGTGAGCCTAAAACAAGGAGCAAGCTGTTAGCTCCTGGTCCCGAAAGTCTGCTAAAGTCCCATCTTGCGAAATGACCTACATTTTCTGCAATGGCTACTCCTAGTCCCACCATCCTTGGGGTAGTATACGGTTTAACTTCCCAGGACTCTCAGAGGCTGAGCAGTAATAAATCGCATGACACCCCCTGCTCCTGCGAGGCAAGTTCTGTAACAATCTGTTGCCCCTCTCTCACCCCTCCCAACACTCCAGTTTCTCAGTGTGTGGCTCCAGTCTTCCATCATGGCTCAGCTTGCTAACTGAGCCACTTCTTCAGTCCCACCTGTGGGTAAACCAGTAGTTCTCCGCTTCCCATTAGAGTCATCTGATATGGTAATAATGGTCTGAGTCTGACATGTCCTAATCCTGGTAACCCATGAATATGTTACATTACATGGCAAAGGGGAATTCATGTAGCTGATGGATTTGTTACTGTGAATCAGCTGACTTTAAGATCGGAGATTATTCTTGATGATCTGGGTGGGCCCAACACAATCGCAAGGGTCTTGAAATTGGTGGGGGGTGGGGTGCAGAAAGTCAATGTCAGAATGATCCAATATGAGAAAGATTCCACTGATGGTTGCTGGCTTTGAAGATTTAAAGAGCTCCTCGGCGTCTAGAACCTGGAAAAGGTGAGCGAACTGATTCTCCCCTAGAGCCTCCAATAAGGAATGCGAATCTGCCAACATCTTGATTTTAGTCCAGTGAGACCTCTTTTGGTCTTCGGCACTGTAGACATAAAAGATAATAAATGCGTTTTGTTTTAAGCCGCTAAGTCCATGGTAAATCCTTATAGCAGTATTAGAAAACTAATATACCTGGGGAACGTTTTGTGTATGATAAGAACTTTTAAGATCTACTCTTAGTGGGGCACCTGGGTGGCTCAGTGGGTTAAAGCCTCTGCCTTTCGCTCAGGTCATGATCCCAGGGTCCTGGGATCGAGCCCCGCATCGGGCTCTCTGCTTGGCGGGGAGCCTGCTTCCTCCTCTCTCTCTCTCTCTGCCTGCCTCGCTCCCTACTTGTGATCTCTGTCAAATAAATAAATAAAATCTTAAAAAAAAAAAAGATCTACTCTTAGTAACTTTCAAATATGCAATATAGTATTATTAACTATAGTCACCATGTTGTACATTATATTCCCTTGACTCATTTTATAACGGGAATTTTGTACCTTTTGACCCCCATCACTCATTGCACCCACCCGCGCCCCCCCACCCCGGCAACCCTCAGTCTGTTCTATCTGTAAGCTTGGTTTTAGGGTCTTTGTTGTTTTATAAGATTCCACATGTAAGTAAGAGCATATGATAATTGTCTTTCTCTGACTTATTTCACCTAGCATAATGGCCTCAAAGTCCTCCATGTTGTCTCAAATGGCAAGGTTTCATCTTTTTATGGCAGAATAATATCCCATTGTATATATGTTACCACATCTTCATTCATTCAATGATAGACACGTTGTTTTCATATCTTGGATATTATAAATAATGCTGCACTAAACATGGGGGGACACATATCTTTTTGAGCTAGTATTTTAATTTTCTTCTGATAAATACGCAGAAGTGGAATTGCTAGATCATAAGGTAGCTCTATTTTTAATTTTTTGAGGAACCGCCATACTGTTTTCCTCAGTGGCTGCACCATTTTACATTCTCACCAACAGTGTGCTACCTGGGATACTAAAAAAAATACTGAGGTTTGGGTACCGCCTGTAGAGATTCTTCCTTTACTTGGTCTGGGAGACAGTCTATGCATCAGACTGTCAAAAGCTTTCTAGGTGATCATGTGCAGCCAAAGTTGAGGACGACTGAGGTAAAGGTTACGTGAGCGGCTGTGTGATTAGGCTATGCTATTCCCATCGCTGGCTTAGCTCTGAGACACGAGCAGCAGCATTCACTTGATGGAATATGTTCTCCCACTTTGTCTAGGAAAAACACACTGTGTTTGCCTTTCCTCAGACTCAGCGCTCTTACACTGGATGTAATACCAAGCAATGCTCCAGCTCATCACCACTAGCAAGGTGTCCTACAGTTCAGTTCAAACCTCAGTTCTGCCTGAGGTTAGTGCGGACCCAGAGACTCCCTGCCTGGCTTCAGATGTGTCTCAGAATCGGGGGTCCAGGTGGTTGCTTGTGCTTCTCAGCAACTAGCTGTAAGTCTTAGGTTCCCATGGCCCCTTCTCCGGTTCAATAATGCAGCTCAGAGAACTGAGGGCCACTGTTAACTTAGATCACCAGTTTATTACAAAAGGATACAATTCAGGGACAAGCAGATGGAAGAGATGCACAAGGCACGGTGTCTGGGAAGGGATGTGGAGCTCCCCCTGGGCACACCACCTTCCTTGCATCTCCAAGTGTTCACCCACCTGGAAGGTCTCAGAACCTGTATTCTTGGGATTGTTACGGAGGCTTCGTCATGTAGGTCTGATTGTTGACCCAATTTCCAGCCCTTCTCTCTTCCCCAGAGAGTGAGAAGGGAGCTGAAAAGTCCAAGCTTCCTCTTGAACCATGGCTTAATCTTTCTGGGGAGCAATTCCCATCCAAGAACCTACCAAGAGTCACCTCATTAGAACAAAAGATGCTTCTATCACCCAGGAAATGATAGGACTTTCCGGAGCCCTGTGTCAGGAACTGGGGTTCAAAAGCAACTGGTGTTAAGTCTCTGCCTTTGGGTCAAGTCATGATCCCAGGGTCCTAGGATCGGGGCCCCATATTAGGCTTCTTGCTCAGCAGGGAGCCTACTTTCCCCCTCCCTCTGCTGCTCCCCCTCCTTGTGCTCTCTCGCTCTCTTAAATAAATAAAAAAATCTAAAAAAAACCAAATGGGGCGCCTGGGTGGCTCAGTGGGTTAAGCCGCTGCCTTCGGCTCAGGTCATGATCTCAGGGTCCTGGGATCGAGTCCCGCATCGGGCTCTCTGCTCAGCAGGGAGCCTGCTTCCCTCTCTCTCTCTCTCTCTCTGCCTGCCTCTCTATCTACTTGTGATCTCTCTCTGTCAAATAAATACATAAAATCTTAAAAAAAACCAAACCCAAATGGTATTTTGTTTTATTCCATACATCTATGCACCTGTGCACACCTCACCTTTGTCCTTTGAGTGGTTGGCAGGGGGGCAAGGTCAGCTTGCTGCACAGGGTGATTTTGTCCATGGAGCACAACAGCCCACTCCCCACTGTGACTGGGCCCTGAGCGTACTTCCTGAGGGCTAAAGAAAGCCCAAAGACTTTATTAAACCACAGGTAATCCAGTTTTTCTCTTGTGGTTTGTCTTCCATTCGGTTTCTACAAATTTGTCAAGTAATGGTTGATGATAAGTAGAATTTTTTTTAAAAAAGATTTTATTAGAGAGAGAGACAGAGCACCAGAGCGGGTGGGGAGGGGCAAAGGAAGAGGGACAAGCAGGCTCCCCACTGAGCTAGGAGCTGGACATGGGCTTGATCTCTGGACCCCGGGATCATGACCTGAGCCAAAGTCAGATGCTTAATGGACAAAGGCACCCAGGAACCCCAAGAAGTAGAATTTTTTAAAAAAAGATTTTATTTATTTATTTGACAGGGATCACCAGTAGGCAGAGAGGCAGGCAGAGAGAGAGGGGGAAGCAGGCTCCCTGCCGAGCCGAGAACTTGATGTGGGGTCAATCCCAGGACCCTGGGATCATGAGCTGAAGGCAGAGGCTCTAACCCACTGAGCCACCCAGGCGCCCCAAGAAGTAGAATTCTTAAGTTGAGTTTTCCTTATATTCAATAGGCTTTTATTTGTTTATTCTTGGAGATGCTGTTCTGTGCCAGACTCCATGCTTGTACTGAGGATAGAAAGGAAAGAGATGCGGCTGCTGATGTTATAGAGCTTCCTGTGTAGCTTGGGAGGTAAGTTGCAACACATGGTTGAGTTCTGGGACCATATGTGCATAAAGTGTGAGGAATGCACCGAAGAGGTGTTCGCGGAGAGTCGTAGATCCTCGTTAGACAGGTAAGGGTCTGGTCTCCATAAAAAACGTCCCTCTTGGGACGCCTGGGTGGCTCAGTTGGGTAAGTGGCTGCCTTCGGCATGCCATGTCATGATCCCAGCATCCGGACTCCTTGCTCGGCAGGGAGCCTGCTTCTCCTTCTGCTTCTGCCTGCCTCTCTGCCTACTTGTGATCTTTCTCTCTCTGTCTCTCTTTCTCTGACAAATAAATAAATAAAATCTTAAAAAAAAAAAACAAAACACAAAACGCCCCTCTTATATTTAGACTGAAGGTGGGACCCCGTGTTGTGTTTTCCCAGCTCCGGTCGATCTGGTTCCCATGCTTCCCAGTAGATGGCACTAAGGATCACACTGGAGTTTGTGGCGCCTGCAAATTCCCCTTGGGAAAACTGAGCTCTTTCAAGGAGCTGTTTCACGTGAATCACATTTCCTGCTTTTTTCCTCTCACACCTGGGCCCAGACTCCTACTTTGCCTATTTTTCTCTCTCTTCACTCAACACCTTGTCCACTCTGCTCTTCGACTATCATCCCTTCTGCCTTCCCAAACACGGAGAGAGGATCCTCCGCAGGCAAGGAGATGTGCCGCGGTGGAACACTGCGGAAACAGCGCTCCTTTTGCCTCCCATCCCCGACTCGAGAAGCAGTGGCGGGAACAGAGCAATGGGTTGATGGTAACAGAGTGTAAAGGAACATAAAGCTAGGAAGTATGTAAGAAATAAAAACATACCTGAGCTTGCGGTTTTCCTGCAGAATGTAAGTCCTTTCTATCATAGTAGTACAATAGTACATGTGGGAAGGTTGGGAAAATATATACTTTGAAATAATGGATTTGGATTTTTAAAAAATGCCAACCCACCTGTAGTGGTTTGACTAGTGGCCTCAAAATAGTAAAGTCCAAATCTTAACCCCTGGATCCTGTAAATGAGACCTTCATTTGGAAAAAGGGTCTTTGCAAGTGTAATTAAGGATCTTGAAGAGAAATCATCCTGGATTTAAAATCCAAAGATGAGATCTTAGAATAAAAGGGAAAACAGAGACAGGTGAGAGACACAGGGGAAAAGACCACTGAACACAGAGGCAGGTGGGAGAGAGACACCCACTAACCGAGAATAGCTAACAGCCACCAGAAGCAAGGAAAGAGGCTTGGAATGAGTCTCCCTCAGAGCCAGAAGGAACCAGTCATGACAACCCCTTGACTGAGGGTTTCTGACCTCCATGATGGCGGGAGAGTAAATTTCTATTGTTTTTTTGTTTTGTTTTTTGTTTGTTTATATATATATATATATATATTTATTTATTTGACAGAGAGAAATCACAAGTAGGCAGAGAGGCAGGCAGAGAGAGAGGAGGAAGCAGGCTCCCCACGGAGCAGAGAGCCTGATGTGGGGCTCGATCCCAGGACCCTGAGATCATGACCTGAGCCGAAGGCAGTGGCTTTAACCCACTGAGCCACCCAGACGCCCCAATTTCCGTTGTTTTAAGCCACCTGATTTGTGACAGTTTATTTCAGCAGCCTCAGGAAGTGAATACACTGCCTAAAAGGCTTTTGTCTGTGCTGTTGCGCAGAGCCTGAAATTGTATGGTCTCTGGGCCACATGCTACCTGCAGAGGTCTTCAGCCTTCATAGGACTTTTTTTTTTTTTTTTTTTTTTTTAATAAAACCTGGGTTTGTGGCTGCTTTTGAAAACTTGGAAACTCTGGCAATGCTGGACTTATGTTCACACTTGGTTAGAACTGGTAAGCATCTGTCTGTTCTAATTAGTCGTGTTTGCTACAGTCCCCAGTATTCCCTTCCTGCCTCCATGCACTTCTGTTACATGCCTGGCCCTGCAGGTGCGTGAGTTTGTAGCCCCGTATTTGCGCCGGGATGGGCAGGTTAAGAGACACAGTCCTTTCCTTTAGAATAAGGGGAAAGGAGCCCCTGATTTTGTAGTCAGTCAGTAGTTTTGGGAGACTTGCACATAGCAGCATAGTGTGTAAGGTTGTTAGGAACTTTGGTTGCTCAACAAAACCACCTGAGGACCATTTTCCACAAGCAGATTCGAAACCATATCCCAGACCTGCTATATCAGAATCTTGGGTGTGTGTGCGGGGTGATGGAGTGGTCAGGGGTAGAGCCCTGGAATCTGCATTTTTATTTTTTTTATTATTATTTTTTTAATATTTTATTTATTTGACAGAGAGAAATCACAACTAGGCAGAGAGGCAGGCAGAGAGAGAGGAGGAAGCAGGCTCCCTGTGGAGTAGAGAGCTGGACATGGGGCTTGATCCCAGGACCCTGGGATCATGACCTGAGCCGAAGGCAGAGGCTTTAACCCACTGAGCAACCCAGGCACCCCCAAATCTGCATTTTTAAAAGCCCTGAAGCAACTCTGATAATAATCGGGCCTTTAGGGCAGAAGGGCATTATCTTCTAGGACTAAGAAAAAGAGGCAGTTTGAGTTTGTTATCCCACTGGAAATCTCTGAAGTATATTGTTTTAAAAAAATCTTTTCTCAAGTTAAAAATAGAATCACCCTTTGACCCAGAAATTGCACTAATGGGTATTTACCCCAAAGATACAAATGTAGTGATCCGAGGGGACACCTGCACCCCAAAGTTTATAGCAGCAATGTCCACAATAGCCAAACTATGGAAAGAGCTGAGACGTCTGTCGACAGATGAGTGGATAAAGAAGTGGTATATAAACAATGCAGTATTACTCAGCCATCAAAAAAGAACAAATAGGGCGCCTGGGTGGCTCAGTGGGTTAAGCATCTGCCTTCGACTCAGGTCATGATCTCAGGGTCCTGGGATGGAGTCCTGCATTGGGCTCTCTGCTCAGCAGGGAGCCTGCTTCCCCCCCCCCCACCCCACCCCCGCCTGCCTCTCTGCCTACTTGTGATCTCTCTCTGTCAAATAAATAAATAAATAAAATCTTTTTTTAAAAAAAAGAACAAATATTACCATTTGCAACAATGTGGATGGAACTAGAAGGTATTATGCTAAGCAAAATCACATGATTTCACTCATGTGGAATTTAAGAAACAAAACGGAGGATCAAAGGGGAATAGAGGGAAAAATAAGATAAAATCAGAGAGGGAGAAAAACCATAAGATACTCTTAACTATAGGAAAAAAACTGAGGATTGCTGGAGGGGGGTGGGTGAGGGGTGGGGTAAATGGATGATGGATATTAAGGAGGGCCTTGATGTAATGAGCACTGGATGTTCTATGCAACTGATGAATCACTGAACTCTACCTCTGAAATTAATAGGCTATATGTTAATTCATTGAATTTAAATAAAATTAATTTTTAAAAAAGTCTTTTCTCAAGAAAATTGGATTGACTTGCATTATATTGTGGAGCCGAGGTCTGAGTTCATTAGATGCTTTCTATTTAGGTATCTGTCAACCGAGAGTATCGAAACCAGGTAGTTCCTTTAATAAAATCATGGAAACAGTATTATAGTGATATACTTATCTAGGCAGCCTATTAATAAAAACTATTCTCTCTCTTCTAATGGCGGGTGAGGGCAAGCTGCAAAGATGGTTGACGGGGCTTGTTGACCCGCTGGTGGGGTCTTGCATATACCATCTCGCAGCCCTAGCACTGGGTAGGTTAGGATTTAATCCACAACTCTGAAATAATGACTTCCAGCTTTCTTCTTTAAAATGAAGCTGGAAGGGGGGCGCCTGGGTGGCTCAGTGGGTTAAAGCCTCTGCCTTCGGCTCAGGTCATGATCCCAGGGTCCTGGGATCGAGCCCCACATCGGGCTCTCTGCTCCGCGGGGAGCCTGCTTCCTCCTCTCTCTCTGCCTGCCTCTCTGCCTACTTGTGATTTCTCTCTGTCAAATAAATAAAATATTAAAAAAAAAAGATTTAAAATGAAGCTGGGGTCTCTACCGGTCTCCTCAGGTTGCTAGGGAGACCACCTGAAGGAACGAGTACGGAAATGAGAAGGTAGTCACAGGAAGTTGTTAGGCACAGTGAAGCTACCATTATTCTGATCAAGGCAGGTTACATACATCTGGCGATTCTCCAAAGCCCTGCCTACAGATTCGGTTCACAAGTATCTCATTAGATGATTCCTTTATTTGAGAAACATTTATGGATAAACATTCCGGGCGAGGAGCCAGGCACTGTTCGGTTGCACTGAAGTGGGGCAGTGAACAGTGGTGAGATTCACTCTCTGTTCTCACAGACCTTATGGATGATGCTGAAAAGGAAATGATAGCCTTATTGGTATGTGGTGGCTGCTTTTCATGGAGTTAGGGTTAGGGTTAAATGGGTTATATTAACTTACTAATTTTAAGGCACTTATGCTAATATGTCCTGCAGAAAACCAAGGTTGACCTCTCACTGAATGCTACTAGTTCACAGAAGCCAGGAAGTACAGGTTTTCGAGTTCAGTTTCAGGCGACACCAGCTGAATGTTTGCTTACCTAGTGCTCGCCTTACGAGGGCTGTTTTTCTTATGGGCACCTCAGCTATACTTCTCCGCTGAGAGAATGGAGGAGCCCCAGGCCATTTGGAAACTGGATAACAGAAGAATTTCCTAAGAGAGCTTTTGGAGAGGTGCCTGGGTGGCTCAGTCGGTTAAGTGTCTGCCTTTAGCTCGGGTCATGATCCCTGGGTCCTGGGACGGAGTCCTGCATTGGGCTTCCTGATGAGCGGGGATCCTGCTTCTCCCTCTGTCTGCCTCACTTCATCTCTCTCTCTCTCTCTGACAAATAAATAAAATATTAAAAAAAAAAAAAAAGAACTCTTGGAATGGGCTTGGCCACTCAACCCATCTTCTGGGTATCACATGGAAGATCCAGGTCTTATCCTCGGCCCAAGGTTAACAATGTTCCTTTCCAATTCTGCCTCCCTTGGCAAAGCACAGTCGTGATAAGGGAGGCTGACCCGTGAGCTACAAGTTAATTAGACTGATTCCAGGGCATTCACTCATAAGAAAGGGCAGAGCCAGGTCTAGAGTCTGTATCTCCAGGCTCCCAATCGAGTTCTTTCTGCCATCCCATTCCATATCCATCTTTTCTCTTTGAGCACCAGAATTTGGAACCCTAGCAACATGATAGTCTTAAAATGTAATTTCTGTTTTGCTGGCAAATCATGATTGAGGAACTGAGAATGGTTGTGATGCCCGAGCAGAACACGTGCCTAAGAGGTGAAACAGTTGTGGAAAGGCACCGGTGTAAAAGTTGCAGGTGATAAGGAGACCCAGAACTGCCAGTCAGAGCAGAGCTCAGCCCACCCAGAGCTAAGACATCGAGGAAGAATGTCAAGGCTCTTCTTGCTTCATAATTAAAGTTAGGATTTGCCTGAAGACCCCATTCAGGTCACTGAAATGAACTGATTTGACTGTGCCATAGAACCCTCTGGCCCCTTTAGAGGCATTTTAAAGGCAAGCCTTTTATGAACGTGCTACGAACACGTAGATAATCTCATTTTCAGCATATCTGAAAGTGAGGAGTAGTGAAGGCAACGCTCTGAAAAGCCAGCATCTAAAGCTAGTGGGGAGCCAGGATCACAAGGTAACTTGCATTTTCCGAATGTACGCTCTTACATTCCGGTCTTATAGATAAGTATATGCTTAGAGATCATTGGTTCGGCCGGCTTGTCACGATGAGCTCTTTTCCCAATGGACGTATCCCAAATTTCCTCCTTCCCACCAGTCCGCAGGTACGAATGGGACCACATTAACCGTGGATCCTTCAGATTTCCTAAACCTCTTGCTCCCACTCGCATCCCTTCCTCCCGTCCCACACCCATCAGTCTTGGATTTGAGCGATGCTTCTCAGCCTTCAGCTTGGGTCTCTCCCAGCCTTGTCCGAGCAGGGCTGCCTGAACTACTGTTCCTCTTCTGTCCCTGAGAGCACTGTTTGTCTCTCTGCACTCAGGAAGCCGCAAAGCAGTCAAGATGTCACAATGGAAATGCATCCCCGCCTTTGCCCCAGAACCTCCCTGGACCCTGTGTAGAAACGGGGAGGAAGCCCGTCTCTCTCCCATTCTGGGAGCACAAGCTTTGCCCTCGCTGGCATTCTACTCCCTTCTCACAGGCAAAGCGGAGTCCGCTAGCCTTTCTCACACATACCCGGGCTCCGTAGACTCCTCTGTGCTGAGAGTCTCCTAGGACCTGCCCTAGCTGGGGAGCAGCAGATGACAGACAGGAACAAGGATGGAAACTTCACTACCTTTGTTCATTTCTTCCTTCTTTCGGGATTTCTCAAGCACCGGCCACATGCCAAATACTATACTGGGGCAGTGGGGGTACTGAAGTCAGGAACCTTGCATTTTTGATAAGCCATTAAATCGGGTTAGTTTGCCAAAGATGATGGCTCCAGGAGGTGAGGGGAGAGAGGAGTGAAGCTAGACAGGCCTTTCTCGCGTTGCGGGGCTTCCTGAGGGCATTGCTGCCAACTGCTCGCTTTGGGAAAACTGATCGCAAAGATAACTAAGCAGTTTAGCTTTCAAAAATTGTCCCTGTGCTTTGGTGAGGAAAGAGCTCCCCTGGCCAGGAGTTAAGACCCTGTTAGTTTATGGTTGTAGGGAGCACCTGGGTGACTCTGCGATTAAGCAAATGCCTTCGGCTTTATTCTGTCCCATCAATCTACTTGTCTATCTTTATGCCAATACCACTCAGTCTAAATGATTCTAGCTTTGTAGTAAATCTTGAATTCAAGTAGTGTTAAGTCCTCCAGAGTTGTTTTTCCCTTTTTCTTCTTCTAGGTCTTTTGCGTCCATATGAATTTTAAAAAATCAGATTGTCAATATCTACACACACAAAGGTCTGTTGGAATTTTGATTGGTATCGCATTGAATCTATAGACTAATTTGAGGAGAATTTACACAATGAAAATATTGGATCTTCTTTTAAAAAAATTTGAGAGAGAGAGAGAACGAGCATGAATAGGGGGAGGGACAGAGGGAGAGGGGGAAAGAATCCCAAGCAGACTCCCCAATGTGTGGGGAGCCCAGTGTGGGGCTTAATCTTACAACCCTGAGATCATGACCTGAGCTGAAGACACGTGTTGGATGCTTGATCAACTGAGCCACCGAGGAGCCCCCAAACATTGGATCTTATGATCCATGAACATAGTATATCTTTTCATTTATTTAGGTATTCTTTAATTCTCTCATTGATCTTTAATAATTTTTTTAAAGATTTTGTTTATTTATTTGACAGCAAGAGAAGGAATATAAGCAGGGCGAGTGGGAGAGGGAGAAGAAGGCTTCCCGCTGAGTGGGGAGCCCGATGTGGGGCTTGATCCCAGGACCCCGCGATCATGACCTGAGCCAAAGGCAGACGCTTAATGACTGAACCACCCAGATGCCCCGATCTTTACTAATTTTTAATGTACAAGTATTATGCATCTTTTGTCAGATTTATTTCTAAGTGCTTTATATTTTTAATGCCATTGTATTCTTGCTAGCATAAGGACATGCATTGATTTTTGTGCATTAATCTTCTACACGAAGAGTTTGCTAAACTCATTTATTCCAGGAGCTTTTTTTTTTTTTTTTTTTTTGAGCTTCCACAGGGTTTTCTTCATAAGCAATCATATCACCTGTGAATTAAGAGTTTTACTTTTCCTTTTCAAGTTTATACATTTCATGTGATTTTCTTGCCTTATTAGACTGGCTAGAACCTTTAGTACAATGTTCAACAGAGATGGTGAGAGCACACATCCCTGTTCCTGTGTAGGGGAAGGCTTCAGTCTTTCACCACTATTAACGTTAGCTGTAGATTTTTCATAGCCACTCTTTATCAGGTTGATGAATTTGCCTTCTAGTCCAAGTTTACTGAGATATATATTTAGAAATGTTTTGTCAGGGGCGCCTGGGTGGCTCAGTGGATTAAGCCGCTGCCTTCGGCTCAGGTCATGATCTCAGGGTCCTGGGATTGAGCCCCACATCGGGCTCTCTGCTCCGCGGGGAGCCTGCTTCCTCCTCTCTCTCTGCCTGCCTCTCTGCCTACTTGTGATCTCTCTGTCAAATAAACAAATAAAATCTTAAAAAAAAAAAAAGAAATGTTTTGTCAAATATGTTTTCTGTATTTATTGAGATTTTTCCTTTTTTTGTTCTATTAACATGGTGAGTACATTAGTTGATTTTTAAAAGTCAATCATACATTTCTAGGGCAAAACTTTAAAATATTTTTTTATTAGATTTGCCAAAATTTTCTTAAGAATTTTTGCATTGACAGGGTGCCTGGGTGGCTCAGTCAGTTAAGTGTCTAACTTTAGCTCAGGTCTCAGGTCTCATGATCTCAGGGTCCTGGGATCCAGCCCTGCATCCAGCTGTCCAGCTCTCTGTTCAGCAGGGTGTCTGCTTCCCCCTCTCCCTCTGTGCTTTCTCTTTCTCTCTCTCACTCTATCAAATAAATACAAAAATATTTTTTAAAAAAGGAATTTTTGCACTGATGTTTGTGAGGAACCTGAATCAGTAATTTTCTTTCCTGAAATGTCTTTGCTAGTTTTGGTATCAGTGTAATGCTTGCTTTGTAGAATGAGTTGGGAATATTCTTGCCCCTTCAATTTTCTGGAAGCATTTGTACAGACTGGAAATGTTTCTTCCTTAAATCTTTGGTACAACTCACTGGTGAGTTCATCTGAGTCTCGAGAGTTTCCTCTGTGTTACAGTTTTCTTTCTTTCTTCCTTTTTTTTTTTAAGATTTTATTTATTTATTTGACAAATAGACAGTGAGAGAGGGAACATAAGCAGGGGCAGTGGGAGAGGGAGAGGCAGGCTTCCCACTGAGCAGGGAACCTGAGAGTGTTGTTTTTTTTTTTTTTTTTTTAAAGATTTTATTTATTTATTTGACAGAGAGAGACCACAAGCAGGCAGAGAGGCAGGCAGAGAGAGAGAGAGAGGGGGGGGGGGGGGAAGCAGGCTCCCTGCTGAGCAGAGAGCCCGATGCAGGACTCGATCCTAGGACCCTGAGATCATGACCTGAGCCGAAGGCAGCAGCTTAGCCCACTGAGCCACCCAGGTGCCTCTGTTGTTGTTGTTTTTTAAAGATTTATTTATTGGGGCGCCTGGGTGGCTCAGTGGATTAAGCCGCTGCCTTCGGCTCAGGTCATGATCTCAGGGTCCTGGGATCATGCCCCACATCGGGCTCTCTGCTCCGCAGGGAGCCTGCTTCCTCCTCTCTCTCTGCCTGCCTCTCTGCCTACTTGTGATCTCTCTCTCTCTCTGTCAAATAAATGAATAAAATCTTAAAAAAAAAGATTTATTTATTTAGGGGCGCCTGGGTGGCTCAGTGGGTTAAAGCCTCTACCTTTGGCTCAGGTCATGATCCCAGGGTCCTGGGATCAAGCCCCGAGTCGGGCTCTCTGCTAAGCAGGGAGCCTGCCTCCCCCCGCCCTGCTTGCCTCTTTGCCTACTTGTGATCTCTCTCTGTCAAATAAATAAATAAAATCTTAAAAAAAAAGATTTATTTATTTATATTACAGAGAGAGCATGGGGGGAAGGGCAGACGGAGAGGGGGAGAGAGAGAAAGAGAGAGAGAAGCATACTCCCCACCAAGCTCAGAGCACACTGGGGAGCTCGATGTCATGATCTTGATCATGATTTGAGCTGAAACCAAGAGTCTGACACTTAACCAACTGCATCACCCAGGTGCCCTTCTTCTGTGTTATATACAGAGATACGGATTTATATATATATAGATACATATATCTATATATAAAAATCTATGTCTGTATATATATATTTAAGATTTTTATTTCTGTATTTGAGAGAGACAGAACATGAGAATGAGCAGGCAGGAGAAGGAAGCAGAGGGAGAGAGAGAAACACTCTCCACTGAGCAGGAAGCCCGTGTGGGGCTCCATCCCAGGTCACCCGAGATCAGGACCCAAGTTGAAGGCAGATGCTTAACCTACAGAACCACACAGGCGCCCCCTGTTTTATGGTTTTATAACCACCGATTTCATTTCTCTAGAAGATGTAAAATTTCCTCCTGAGTGAACTTTGGTAGTTTCTGTCTTCCAAGGAATTTTTGTCCTCTGCTTTTGTGACCCCAGTGATAATATAATTTGGAATTCTTGAGATTGTTCCACAGTTCACTGATGCTCTACTCATTTTTTTCTCATCTTCTTTTCCTCTGTTTTATTTTTTGATAATTTCTTTTCTTGTATCTTCAAATTTACAAATGTTTTTTCTTTAATGTTTAATCTGACATTAATTCCATCTGCTGTATTTTTCATCTCAGGAGTTTTATTGATTTACCATATTATTTTTAACTAATTAATTTCTTTTTTTTTTTTAAGATTTTATTTATTTATTTGACAGAGAGAGATCACAAGTAGGCAGAGAGAGTGAGAGGGAAGCAGGCTCCCTGCCGAGCAGAGAGCCCGATGCGGGACTCGATCCCAGGACCCCGAGACCATGACCTGAGCCGAAGGCAGTGGCCTAAACCACTGAGCCACACAGGCGCCCCTAATTAATTTCTTAAAGTAAGCTCTGTGTCCCACGTGGGGCTTGAACCCATGATCTTGAGATCAAGAGTCACCTGCTGCGGCGCCTGGGTGGCTCAGTGGGTTAAAGCCTCTGCCTTCGGCTCAGGTCATGATCTCAGCATCCTGGGATTGAGCCCCGCATCGGCCTCTCTGCTCAGCAGAGAGCCTGCTTCCTCCTCTCTCTCTGCCTGCCTCTCTGCCTACTTGTGATCTCTGTCTGTCAAATAAATAAATAAAATCTTTGAAAAAAAAAAAAAGAGTCACCTGCTCTACTGAGTGAGCCAGTGAGGTGCCCCTCATCTCAGGAGTTTTAGTTTTCATTTCTAGGAGTTGGTTTTGGGTCTTGTAATATCTAAATCTCAAATACATAATCTCACTCTAGCTTCTTAATGTATGAAACACAGTCATAATGACTTTTTAACATCCTTGTCTATTAATTGTACCATCTGCATTTTTTTTGTAGTTGGTTTTGATTGATTTTTTCTCCTTGTTGTGGGTTTTTTTTTTTTTCTGCTTCTTTGCCTGCTTCTTAATATTTGATTGGGTGCTGCATATTGTAAATTTAAAATAATAAAATAGGGACGCCTGGGTGGCTCAGTCGGTTAAGCCACTGCTTTTGGCTCGGGTCGTGATCCCAGGGTCCTGGGATCAAGTCCCACATTCGGTCTCCTTGCTCAGCGGGGAGCCAGCTTCTCTCTCTCTTTCTCTCTCTCAGACAAATAAAAAAATAAAATCTTAAAAAAATACATTAAATAAATAAATAAATAAATAAATAAATAGAATTTAGGGTGTTGGATACATTTGTATACCTATAAATATTCGTGAGCTTTATTCCAGGACATAATGAAGTTACTTGCAAACAGTGGGATCCTTCTGAGTCTTGTTTCGGAGCTTTGTTAGTTAGAAACACAGGGGAGTCTTTAGTGTAAGGTTGATTTTGTGCCCCACCATTGAGGCAAAATTCTCCCGAGTGGTCTACCTAATGTCCCAAGGATGACTGCTTTCCGCTTAGATAAATTAACTATTCCTGATCCTGTGTGAGCTCTCGAGATTATTTTCCTAATCTTTATAGTCCTCTCCTGAATACTTGAGGGGACCCCCTGCCCTGCAAACTCTAGTCACTTGATCTGTCTGGACTCTCATCTGTGTATCTTTAACCCACAGAGTCTACCAGGCCACCTGTCAGGTTCCTGGCCCAGAAACTCTCTCAAGACAGTAAACCGGCTCAATCATAGGCCACTTTGTTTGTTTCCCATCTCTCAGGGGTTCATTGTCTTTTTATTGCCTGATGTCTAGTGTCTTGAAAATTATGGTTTCATGTATTTTGTCTTAAAGTTCAGTGGTTTCGAGTGGGACGGGGAAGCTGATCCCCATACTCCATTATGTTGGAAATGGAAATCACAGCATGTCATTTAATCCTAATAGCCTCCTTTTTCAGTGAGGTTTTTTGGTTTGTTTTAACCTCAATTTTTCCACATGAGAAAATGTTGGCTCAGAGAGGTTTAACTCTAAGCTAATTAAAGGTAAACCCAGGGTTTCAGTCTAAGTCTGTTTCCTTCCAAAGCCTGAAATACGGTGTCTACATTTTCTCTGTGCTGGGCTCATGGAGTTGTCTGAAAGGCGCTCGGGGCTGGGTTTTAGGCCAGTCTCTGACTTCAGTGATCTGTAAAAGCTTTGTCAAGTCGCGCAACTTTACTGTGCCAGGGAGCTTACGAGAACTTTTCAACTGCCCTGTTACAGGACCCCTGTTTAGGCCCTGACTGACCCCTTTTCCTATTAGCCACATTTTCCAGCCTGGTTTCCTATTCCTTTTAAAGCAATAACCCCATCCTTTAAAGTTATTTTTCTTTAAAACTCCCTTCTCCTCCAAGTGCTTAGTGCAGTATCTGACGCAGGTAATCCCTTGGCAAATGCTTAGTGACTGACTAAATAAGTAGATGCATCCTGGTTGGCTCGAGAGAGGGTCCCTTCCTTGTCTCTCCCCACGCAACCACAGTGGGCGGGTCGCGGGCCTCCGCAGTCCCTGCACGCCAGTGACATCACACTAGCATCAGTGATCCAGTGTCTGGCCCTGCTGGCTCCAGCAAGACTCCTAGGTCTCTTTTTTTCCTTTTTAAGATTCTATTTATTTATTTGAGAGGGAGAGCATGAGCAGGGGGAGCAGCAGAGAGAGAGAAAAGCTGGCTCCCCGCCGAGCAGGGACCCGGACGTGGGGCTCGATCCCAGGACCCTGACATCATGACCTGAGCCAAAGGCACATGATGAACCACACAGGCGCCCAGACCTCTAGGTCTCTTGAAACTCATTTCCCCAACTCTGTAACAGTATTTCTAAATTCTTAAGACTTCATGAAAGACTAACTACCAAACACTTTGAGCTGTTGGGGGGAAAAAAGGGCATTAACTATAATTGCATAAATAGAAAGTAATCATTCTTTTGTTCCCTCGAATCAAAAGCCAAAATTCTAATGGTGTTAGTTTTGTACTGTAAATGTCACCTGTGAGCAGGAAAGCCATGAATCTCATCAAAGGACACATTTCTTCCTAAGATGCCTCCCGCTGAACCGGCTGCTGCTGACCCCGAGATGAGATGATGCGAGGCCCCTGGTGCGCTCCGCCGTTACCAGGAGGCTGAGAACTTTGCTCCTGGGAGGCCGTGTGCAGCCCAGTGGGCTGTGGAGCGAAGAGGAAGGGCCAGCATAGGAATTTCTGCCCTCGTCCCTCACGTGCGTGTCTACGTCCTTCACGCATGGGGACATCCCCACTCAGTGCTTGATTCCACAGCGCAGTTGGGCTTACTGGTTGGATTTTAGGGCCCTTGGGCATCCAGTTGCGTTTAACTGCTCTTATGGAGCATATGCTCTGGGCCCAGCTTGGTGCCCTTACAGAGGCCGACTTTGGCCTCTGGGGAGGTCTCACTCCTCGGTCCCTAGGTCTGAGGAGAGAACACTGGGAGGTAACACTTTGTGGCCTGCGTGGGTCCGCTTTGGAGAGAGACTGACAGCCCCGAAGGCTTAGGGACCTCTGATAGTTTTAGGAGTGCTGGAAGGTTCTCTGCCCTTTCTAATCCTCCCCCAGCGCCCTGCAAGTCTGCTACAGTGTTTGCAAATTAGTTCAGGTAAATCCAGGGAAATATGAAGTATGATATAGGTGCTTTTATTTGCATTTTAATTGCTTATTAAAGTTCACACTTGAAAGTGGGTGTTTAATATGTGTTAGTCATATCCACATGCTTATTCATTTCATACTGGAGATAGATGTTAGCCTTTTCTCCATTTCCCTCAGATGTGGAACCCGGAAAAGGTTGAGGCATTTGCCGGACATGTCAGAAACTGAAGTTTAAGTAAAATTTGCTGTGCTGATCCTAGTTCTGATGCTCTTTTCACCATGGCCCTTTCTGTCCAAAGGACCTCCTTATGAGCCAATAACTTGGCTTTTAGCTCTTGGATATTTGCCGATCAGTAGTAAACAGGATAAGTAAAGAGAAAGCACTAACTTCGGTATTAGATAAACCTCATTTTCAATCCTGGATCCATCACTTAAAAGCTTTGTGACTTTGGGCAATCACTTAACTTCTCTGACTCTCGGGTTTGTTTACCAATAAAGTAAGGATAAAATTATCTACCTTCTGAGGTTGTTGTTGAAAGACGTTCTGAGAGATTATGTTTCTCAATGGCTGACACACTAAATACTGAGTTATCTACTACTAGCCTCACAGTTCTCATTTTCCCCACGATGCAGCCTCTCATTTCAGCTGAAGCTTCGGCTCCATAAATCCTTCCCTTATTATTTTAGACTTCATAAATCCATCTCTTCTCCGAGTTACAGCTCTTACAACCTCTACTGTCCTATTTAACAATTAATTATATATTGTCCTGGGTTCTTAGTCTCAGTCCCTGACTGGATTGGAAGCTTTGGGGAGCTGTTGGAGTAGATCTGAGTTCTCTCTGTATTGCTGAATACATTCTAGGTATGTGATACCTACCTTATGCTCTGGGATGGCTTAGGTTCTGTGCGGAGTAATTCTTGCAATCACAGTGGGAAACAGAATCCAGGCTTTTACAGTGCCACCGGCCTGTACTAACATGTCTAGCTCGTATTGTTAGAGAGACCGTGAGAAGATGGGGAGCAGACTTTATAAGCCCTAGCACACCTGTTTATAGCAAGACTGGAGATTTTGGTAATGTACCTTGTCCCTGGGTTACCTCACCCACAGTGGCCCCAAAACAGAGTCAAGGTGGTACAGAGAGCAAACATGAGTCTTAGGGCATCAGAGTTTCAATCTCACATCCATCCTGACTGCCTCTGGGTCCTTGAGCAAGTTTTATCTGCTCTCTGAATCTGTTTCTTCATCTTTAAAATAGGGATAATAGTCCTTTGCAGTGCCATTGTAAAGATAAAATGAGATTTATTAGGTGGAAAGTAAATAGTAATATGCTAGAAAAGGTTTTTATTTTTTTACTTTTTAATTTTTTATTTGACAGAGAGAGAGAGAGCACAAGCAGGGGGAGTGGCAGGCAGAGGGAGAAGTAGGCTCCCCCGCTCGATCCTAGGACCCTGGGATCATGACCTGAGCCAAAGGCAGACACTTAACTGACTGAGCCACCCAGGCGCCCCTAATAAAGGCTTCTTAAAAGATCCATTTTATCAAGAAGGATTTGGATCCTTATTTTCACTATTTGAAAAAGTTAAGAGAAAAACAAAGGAAACAAAAAGAGAGCCACCTTGGAGATTGGGTTCATCCAGAATCAGGGAAAAACAGTGAGTGAGGATCCTTGCAAGTGCAGGAGCCAAGTGCGTGCAGAGAAGGGTCCCAGTCAAAAAAAAAGGAAAAAGAAAAACAAAGACCTTCCTTTTTCAAAGGCCTAGAATACTGAGCCAGTGAAGCATGGGTTTGGGGGTGCGTGGCGGAAGAGCAAGAAGCAGCTATGACCTTGAAGGTCAGAGCTAGAGAAAGAGCCTGGGGAAGGAGTAGAACTGGCGTCAACCCAAGGGGTCCAGTGGGGGGACGGTGATCCCTGCTACTTACCAGACCTATTACATACCAGGCGTGGGGGTCAGCAGTTGGTGGGCTGTCTCTCACTTAATGTTCAGAACCAGCTCTGCCGCTGTCCCTGCCTTACTGGTGAAGAAACATGCGCTTGGGGAAGTGAAGTCATCACAAGACCCGCTCTCGTCCTGCCCCACGGCAGATCCTTCGGTCAGCCCTTGTGTCCTACTTTCTTGAAACTTGGGAACGTCCACCTCCACTTCCTTTGTTTCCCTCTGAATATTTCACCTGGGAGTAGCAACTACTTGTGTCTGTGGACACACCAGATATGCCGTGATCGTGCGCCAGGTTGAGAGGTTGCCCTGGAGGAGAGAAAGTATTGCCTTGGAGACAGAAACACACACACACATGCCCACACACTCACTCCCACTCCCACAGGCCTCATCTTCTTTGATCCCCTGGTCATTGTGGCAGCAAAAATTTACCGAAGGCAGTGATGGAAACCCCGATTCGCAGAGGAAAGGGGGGGGTCGTGAATCTTGTGGTGGGCACCGCCCTGCAGGAGCCCCATTCCTTCTCGGCGTGTGGATCCGGATCACAAGCTGTTCCCTGAAGCACACTCACCTCTTCGTGGATTGGTGCTTTTTTCCAGAGCTCTGCAGGGCTGCTCAGCCATCCTGACCGTCTCCTGATGTGACCCTAATATTTCACTCTTCATACCGCTTATTAACTGAACGTGACAGTGTAGTCGAATATGATGGGCCCGTGAGTGAAAAGTGTTTTGTTTGTTTGTTTGCTTAAATGGCTAGGAGGATCATTAATTTCAATATGAAGAAGAGATTTCTCAATTTATTCCTCAATTTTTTTTCTTGACTCACCTCTTTACAGTAATCAGCTATAGAGGGTACAGAGGTGACCAAGCCCCTCGTCCTAAGGAGCTGATATAAAAATATAAATGGGATACATCATGATTATGACTAGAATAGAAGTTCCAACAATTCAAACCTTCCTTGATTAGAATCGATTACAAAGTAAAGTCATGAGTTTTCCTCTCTAGAAGTCTGAGCAGGTTCTGAATAGCAACTTATAGTATTCAATAAGTTATATGAGATATTTAACACTGACTGGATTATTGCATTGGATATTGACATGGACTCTATGACTTCAAAATATTCTCTCCCTGGGGTGCTAAGACCATGTTATTTTATGCAGCACCTATAATGGTGTGGTAGTTGTGGGGTTAAGGCAAAAGAAGCAATGTGGCAGATGTTCCTGGCTTCCTCCCCCAAATCCATCCTCTCTTTCTTAACGAAGAGAAATCCAACTTTGTCCCAATTATGTTCTGCTTAAAATACTCAGCTTGCAACTTGCACAAGGGTGGCCCTGTGACACAGATCTGGCCAGTGAGATGCGGGAGCAAATCACCAAGTGGGGCTTCTGGGAAAGCTTGTTCAAGCTGAGTCATCTGGTAAGTGTCTTTCCAGCTTTTACATTTTGCCTTTTGTCCCCTCTCCAATTTTTATTTTCTGTCTGGAGGTTGGATAGCTATTTTGTGGAAATAAACAAACAAAACCATTTGCTAAAGCTAGTGGGACAGAAAAAGAGAAGGAACACATACCTCTGGCCTCATCCTAGATCCTCTTTACCAGCTCTGATTGCATACGTGGGGACTTTTTGTTGCAGGAAAAAATAGACCACTATTTAATTAAATCACTGTAATTGAATTCCTGTTACTTGCAGCCAATTACATACTTAATTGATATATACAGTACAGTGAAAAATATGACTTGGATTCAGATTTCTTTTTCATCATTTATCATCTATGGTGTGTTAGGAAAGTTACATGACTCTCTTGGAATGTCAATCTCATCTATAATTGACATGAATAATGCATGAACCTTACAGGGTTTTGGGGGAGGATTAGAGATAATACGGAGGAGGTGGTCCAGCACAGGCCTGTTACACAGAAGGGACCTTAATAGAGGTTTCTTTTATTTGTGTAGTTGGGTATCTTTCCAAATGAGGCCCTCGAGACAACTAGAAAAGATGCCCAGAGCACCAGGGTGGCTCAGTCATTAAACGTCTGCCTTCGGCTCAGGTCATGATCACAGGGTCCAGGGATCAAGGCCCACATTGGGCTCCCTGCCTGGCAGGAAGCCTGCTTCTCCCTCTCCCACTCCCCTGCTTGTGTTCCCTCTCTCATTGTGTCTCTCTCTATCAAATAAATAAAATCTTAAAAAAGGGGGCTCTTGGGTGGCTCAGTGGGTTAAAGCCTCTGCCTTCGGCTCAGGTCATGATCCCAGGGTCCTGGGATCGAGCCCCACATCGGGCTCTCTGCTCTGCAGGGAGCCTGTTTCCTCCTCTCTCTCTGCCTGCCTCTCTGCCTACTTGTGATCTCTGTCTGTCAAATAAAAAAAAAAAATCTTAAAAAAAAAGATGCTCATATCATTGATGTCATTGATACTACTCCATAGTAGGGATGCACAGACGACTCACTGATGTGTGAAAAGACAGTTTTAGAAATTCTAGTTAGATTTATTTTCATCTTTTTAACATTTCTTCTTTGAGGACATTTTATGCCTAAGTACAGAAGTACATGACATAATTTATAAATAAAAAAATTAAGTGCAGGGTGCCTAGGGGGTACATTCAGTTAAGCATACAGCTCTTGGTTTTGGCTCAGGTCATCGTCTCAGGGTTGTGGGATCGAGCCCCACACTGGCTCGACGTGGATTGTGCTGCCGTTCTCTCTCTCTCTCTTTGCCCTTCCCCTGCTCATGTGCACACTTTCTCTCTCTCAAATGAATAAAATCTTTACAAAAAAATTAAATGCGTGGGGTACAAAATAAAAAGGGTTGGAGACTACTGCAAGTATTACCCATGTCGCCATCATCTGGGTTGCTTGTTAGAGAAGGAAATTTCTGGGCCCCACGGAATCAGCAACTCCATGGTGGGGCCCTGAAAATCACATTTAAAAAAACTGCCTGAGTGATTCTTACATTCACCTAAAATTTAAAATTTTACCTACGTTTGGAAACTAAGTTTAGAATAGAGGAATTTTTCCCTATATAATCAAAACTTCTAGTGCCCATCTTTTCTAGAATTCGGGGCCCTTAAAGTTTAGTTCCTTCTTAAACTGCATACAGTAGCATAAGACTAGTCAACTCGTGACTAGTATTCAAGTTTATTAAGCTTGAATTTCAGATACGTATTCCTGAGTCTGGAACTGCCAAAGGCAAGATTAGAAAGTGTGTAAAATTTACTGTTTTTGATCTTGTTTCCCTTATTTCAGGGTCACTAGATTCTCCTCCTGAAGACCCACTGTGCTGTCATAACTCAGGGTTTCACTCCTTCTGCTGCCCTCTGCTGAGTGCACTGTGCTCGTGTGGTTCAAGTAATTCCCTGTGGTAGTGGTGGGCTACATAGGGAGACAGTCTGGAATAAAGAGTGAAAAGAGCTTGAGGGGGCGCCTGGGTGGCTCAGTCATTAAGCATCTGCCTTTGGCTCAGGTCATGATCCCAGGGTCCTGGGATTGAGCCCTGCTTGGGGCTCCCTGCTCCTCAGGAAGCCTGCTTCTCTCTTCCCACTCCCTCTGCTTGTGTTCCCTCTCTCACTGTGTCTCTCTCTGCCAAATAAATAAAATCTTAAAAAAAAAAAAAAAAGAAAAGAGCTTGAGCTTTGGAATCATTCATACAATAAACTCAAAAATACATATTGAAGTCTTGTCATATAATAGGCATTATAGGGGCGCCTGGGTGGCTCAGTGGGTTAAAGCCTCTGCCTTTGGCTCAGGCCATGATCCCAGGGTCCTGGGATGGAGCTCCACATCGGACTCTCTGCTCAGTAGGGAGCCTGCCTCCCCCCTGCCCTGCCTGCCTCTCTGCCTACTTGTGATCTCTCTCTCTCTCTCTGTGTGTCAAATAAATAAATAAAATCTTTGAAAAAAATAAGCATTATAGTAGGCACTGTGGATCTCAATTTAGAAGGTAAGCAGTTCTTCCTTTAAAGAATGTGAAGATTAATGTGAAAAACCAAACATAAACCATTCATTACCATGACATGACTGCTTCTGTGTAGGTATGAACAAAAAAACATTGGGAATACAGGAGAAAAATGTCCAGGTCTGCTTGGGGAAGTCAAGAAAGTCTTCCAGAAAAGATATCACATTAGCTAAAAGATGTGGAGTTTTCCAAGAAAGAGGTGAGTATTCTGGGCAGAGGACTCAGCTGGGCAAAGGCCCAGAGCCAGAGAGAGCTGAAAAGTTCTAGAAACTTGGAGTAGTTTGGTTTTTATGTATCTAAGGTGTGTGGGGGGACTGTTAGGAGAAGGGGACTGGGGCCCAACGATGCCATGGACAGGAGTTAGGCTTCATACTTTTAGCAACTTTTAGCACACTTTTGTGTTTTAGAAAGATTGCTTGAGCCGTGAAATGGAGGCTAGATTAGGGGAGACATCAGCCTAGAGAGCAAAAGGTCAGTTAGAAAGCCAGTGTCATTGACAGATAAGAGATGAGGAGGACCGTAAGGGAACTGCTGGTGGTAATGGAGAGGAGGGGCTGGATTTGAAAGATAATGAGGGGTTCACACCCTTAAGACTTGGTGATGGACTGGGTATGAGCAGCGAGGGAGACTCAGGTTTCTATCTCAAGTAATTAGGTGAGTGGTAGGGCCAATTTTTCCAAAATAGGAGGCTGGAGGAGGGGACATCTTGGTTCTGCCACTCACCAGCAATCTGAACTTGACAAGTTGTTTGAACTTTCCAAATCTCACTTCTCTTCATCTATAAATGAAACTGTTGTGACCATTAGATGTAATGGTATGTAGGGAGCACTCCATCCAGGAAAGCTAATAAGAATAATCCAAGAAAATCATCCTTTCCGTTGTTAACGTGTAATATTTTACCTTTCCTAATACAGTGCTTTAGTAAAAAGTGCGTTCATCTTTAGATAATCTTTATTTGTTTGTGAATGTTTAGTTGTATTGCCTTGTATTTCCTAAAGAAGCAGTGGAAAGATATACGACAGACTATATGAGTACAGACAGCCCCTGATTTATGATGGTTCGACTTAGGGTTTTTTGACTTTATGCAATCAGTAGTAACTATACTTTGAATTTTGACCACGTACTTTGCATATTTTTGAATTTTGAGTTGTGAGCCACAGCTCCCAGTCAGGCATGCAATCACAAGGGTAAACAGCCAAAGCACTTACAGCTTTTCTGTACCCATACGACCATTTTGTTTTTCATGTTCAGTATAGTATTCCATAAGTTACACGAGATAGTCAACACTTTATTATAAAAGGCTTTGTGGTAGCTGATTTTGTCCAACCGTAGGCTAATATAAGTGTTCTCAGAACATTTAGGTAGGCTAGGCTAAGCTATAATGTTCAGTAGTTTAGGTGTAATAAATGCATTTTCAACTTACAATATTTTTGGTTTACCATGGGTTTGTTGGGATGTGACCCCATTAAAAGTCAAGGAAGATATGTAGGGACCTAAGGGAGGGAGATGGGAACATGAGAACTGGGAAGGATAGACATAGGAATGGGAACAAGATTTTTTAATAGGTACCACTTTATATTGTTTTAATTTTGAACCATGACTGTGTTACCTTTTTAAAATACTAAATTTAAAAAATTAAGCCTTGGGATGACTTTAATGATGTGAATTTCAGACACATGTTCAGTGGGTTCCACCCAAAGTCCCGAGGCTCTTTTACCCCCTGCCATTCTTTGTATAACTGACCTCTTTTCCCGAATTTTCTTCCAAACCTGCCCTGCCCTTCTGTGCCAACTCCTGCTTCACCCCAGGTCTTAGCTCAAGCATCACTTCCTTCTGTTATGTCTCTTTCTTTGCTACCCTCTTATTTATTAGATTCTCCTCTCCTGTTTTCCCATGGGATGTTCTGATAGCTGTAACTATGGCTTTTCTTCCACTGGGCTGTAATTATTATTATTTTGTAATTGTTATATTTATAATAATTATATTATATTATTATATTATAATATTAATATTATAATATAATTAATTGTTAATTATATATTATATAATTATATATTAATTATAATTATTAACTATAAATATAAATATAATATTATATTATATTTATAATAATAATATTATTATGTAATTATTATTATTATTATTTTTTAAGTTGGCTCCTTGCCCAGCATGGAGCTAATGTGGGGCTTGAACTCATAACCCTAAGATGGAGACCTGAGACAAAATCAAGAGTCAGAGGCTTAACTGACTGAGCCACCCAGGTGTCCGATGGGCTGTACGTCTGATTTGTTGTCTTTCTGCCCATGACGCCATGGGAGAGTCTTATGTGACTGTATTACCAGCACCAGACACTACTCACAGCGTATCCTAAGTGTTCAAGAAATGCCTTTTTTTTTTTTAGATTTTATTTATTTTTTTGACAAAGAGACACAGTGAGAGAGGGAACACAAGCAGGGAGAGTGGGAGATAGAGAAGCAGGCTTTCCACCGAGCAGGGAGACTGATGTGGGGCTTGATCCCAGGACCCTGTGATCATGACCTGAGCCGAAGGAAGACGCTTAAGGCCTGAGCCACCCAGGTGCCCCAAGAAATGCTTATTGAATGATTTTGCAATGTATGTGAGCTTGTATTGCCTTGTATCTTATACGTATCTTATGCCATGGATTCGGGAGACAGCTCCTATTTCACATATTTGTCCCTTGGTTCCCTCAGGCATTAGTCAGGCCAATGTACTGATTCTTTTTTCCTTCCTTCCTTCCTCCCCCTCTTCTCTTTTTCCTTCCTTTCTCCCTTCCCTCCTTCCTCCTCTGTTCCCTCTCTTTCTCCTCTTTCTTCTCCTCTTTCTCCTTTCAGTCCTCCTCCTCTCTTTCCTTCATTTCTCTCTTCTTTAAATAAATATACACACGGCTTATCACCTGTCCTGGTCTCGTAGTTGCAGTTGTTGAGTAAGAAGCAGAAATCCCTTAGCTATGAGACCGACATAAACAAAGGCAAAAATCCACTCTCATATAATACTAGGGCCAAAGGGAGATCAAGAGCCTTAAAAGAAACTCAGAATTTCCTTTAATTAGATTGTGAGCTCTTGAAAAGCAGAGACTGTATTTTCCACCTTTGTGCCCTGGTACTTTGCGAAGTGGCTGGTGCAGAGTAGGTTCTCAATAAACGAGTGCTAAATGTAATTGAAAAAATAACAGGATATCTTGCTTGCTCTTGAGAGTTTTGGTCTAGAGGTGAAGAACTCTGAATTTTGAAAACTAGGTGATTAACTATACACAGAAGCAGGAACATGGTTGAGCGTATGGAACTGAGGAACAGGCAGAGGTTAGCTGAACTTCCTTTTTCATCAGCAACTGTGTGACCTTAGCTAAGTCACTTAGACGTGAGAGCCTGACTTCACTTGTAAATTACGCACCCATGTACACACATACACACACACACGCAATCTCAGACGATGACTGGGACAACTGAATGGGGTAACCAAAGCAAAGGCCTTGGTACAATGCTTGACACCCGGTAATCACTCAGTGCTGTTCCATCGAACAGGTTATTGCTCCGTTTGATATCCAGCTAATCCATCAAAGTTTTTGCAAGGCCAGGTCAATGGTACAGCTCTTAAACTTACAAAATCTGGAGGAATCTCAGCTAAGAGACACTGGGGAAGAGTCTTAATTAGAGGCCAGTCAGCTGAGGGTACTTGCCTCTCAAATTGAGTTCTTTGCTAAAGCCAGAATTGGAAGACAGGACAGATGAGGCTTTGGAGTCACAGATTCCAAGCAGCACAAAATGATTAAAGCGAAGTGCCGTGCTGGCTGGTGGCCGTGTACTTCTTATCTCAGAAGTGCAGCCCGTGTGCGCCTCTATCTGCTTCATTTTCGGCAATGTGCTTTTTTTTACTTTTGTGGGTGAGGTGGAAAGAAGTGAGATGACAGAGGGACGTTGGAGGACTGTAGGACAGAACATTGGAGGATAGGACCAAAGAGACTAGTATTTGAGTGCCTTTTAATTCGTTGATTGCCAGGAACCTGGCTGAGACAGAGCACTGGTTTGATTCAGCTCAGGGCCCTGTCGACAACAGTGTGTGTCTGAGTCACAGGGGGTCAAGCGACTGCAGCTTCTCTGATGAGTCATTGTCTTGCCTCCGCTGAAGTCCCCGCAGCCAGGTCTGACTTGTTTACTGAGAGCAAGCTACAGCTACCGCTGTCTGCAGGTACGGACTGTGGTGCCCCAGATCGCACCAGCAGAGCGAGCAGGCTTGATCTGGGGGCATTTGCCTTCCTGGAAGGTCCTGAAGTGTAACAGGCAGGGGCTGCCCAGTGTGATGTGACAAGGCTCGTTCCTCCAGTTTGGTCACGCAATGAGTGAGTGTTTAGACTGAGACTCCAAAGGACTGAGCAAGAGTTAGAAGGTGTGAATAGGACCGATGTATAGGACTCAGGACCTTACCAGGGCAGGTAGCACATCCACACTGGGCAAGTGAAGGGAGTTTAATGGAAAGACTGTTTACAACGGTGTGGGTGGGACCAGGGAAACAACGGAGATGCTGCAGACGCCCCCCGCCCCCCAAAGCCAGACCCGGGAGCCATTCCGAGGCTGAGCAGCAGGGGGCAGGAGAGAGTAGATGTATGTGGAGGTCCCCGGAGAGGAGCTGTTGGATTATTTAAGGGCCACAGTCGAATTAAAGTTAACCAACGGGAAGGCGGCTAGAGGAGTAAATACCCAACCTCCTTCTCATTTCTCCTTCTCCTTCTCCTTCTCCATCACAAGGTAACGCAGTCACAGACGCAAATGAGGCCATACCTCAGGGATGGTTGGAGCTGGACAGAGACAATCAGAAAAGGTGTTTGGAAGGAAGGAGTCTGAGTTGGAAACTGAGTCTTGAGGTACCAGCCTACTGACTTGTAGAGGTTTTTTTGGTCTTTTCTTCCAGGTCTAGGAATAGACCTTTTTGAATAGAAGTTGAACTATTTGAGTTCTTTGATCTGGTATCTTTGTTTCTTCTTTTTATCTCTAATGCTGGGCATGGGACTCTGAAGGTCCTCGGGAAATGTTTGTTAAATGAATCTGTAAAACAGCATATGATACTTCTGCTACCGCATTAAGTGAGAAAGAGAATACCCGTGATAACATTGCCCCCCTCGCGTGGTGGTCTCTTGAGAATTCCGAGGGTGTCGGAAATACCACCGCATGCAAAAAACGAGTCCCAGTGAATGAGTTTAATGTATGCTTTTCATAAGTGATTTGCATAAGATTAGTGTCTGCATAGACTGCCGCCTTAGACGTTTCCAGACAGAAAATGACTGCTCTCCGGAAGGTTCATTTATTAAGAGCCTATGACACGCCAGACATGTTTCTCTGATTCTTTGCTTCTGGGGTTCAGTGAAAGCGATGAGTAAGGATGGTGACAATCTCCCCAAATAGTTGTCAGGTTATTGCAAAGTTTAAAAAACCGTGTTTAGCACTCAAGTACTGTTGCATAGATGTTAATAGTCAAGGACTCGGAGTGTGACAATGAAAGGGCATGGTAAGGTGACATCATCCAAATTTCTTTGGGCAAATATCAGTGGAAAGGATACAGGTGTGGAACTGTTCAGAAACACGGCCGCGGATGCCGAAGCCTGTGGGGGATGACTCAGAGCAGAGAGCCCTGGAACAACGCTGAGGTTTCTTGGGCTTTGAGAACGGTCTTGAACTGGTACGAGCTCTTGAAACAGGCTGAAGGTTGTGGATAAAAAGCACAGCTCGCATCTGCTGTCGGTTTCCTGCAGAAGAGAACATCACCTGCTCTGATGCCCGAGGGTCACAGAGAAGGCTTCTTTCAGCCCTGTTCTCTGGAGTTAAGGGCTGGGGGTGCGCAAAGCTGAAGTCAGGCTTCCCATGACCACAGAACACCTGGTCACACATCAACCTAAAATGCAGACTGCCCAGCCCAGGTCAAGGGCTGTGGATGACGGGGTGCTTGTACAACGAGGTGCACCCTCCCTGTTGGATTTTTCCCCACATTTTTTTTATCAAAGTAAAATTCATATAACATAGAATTAACCATATATATATATTATATATACCATATATAATTCAGTGGTATTTTAGTACATTCCCAGTGTTGGATAACCATCACTTCTCTCTAGTTCCAAGATTCTTCATCATCCCAAAGGGACACCCATACTAGTTAAGCATTTCCCATTTCCTCCCTCGGCTCAGTTGCTGGTAACTGCCAACCTGGGTTTTGTCTCTGTGGATTTCTCTATTCTGCATATTTCATGTAAATGCAATCATGTACTACGTGGCCGTCTATGTCTAGCTATGTTCACTTAGCACGATGTGTCTAGGCTCAGCCATGCTATGGCACGTTTCAGTACTTCATTCCTTTTTATGGCCGAATAATACCCCAGGGTATGTGTATCTCACATTTTGCTTATCTGTTCATCAGGTAATGGAAGATTGGGTTGTGTCCACCTTGTGGCTGTTGTGAATAATGCTGCTATGAAATTGCGTGCCAGGTTTTTTGGAATACCTATTTCCAGTTTTGGGAGGGAGTGTTTACTAAATGGGATTGCTTGCTGGGTGAAATGCTAATTCTATGTTTAACTCATTGAGGAGCCACCAGACTGCTTTCTACAGCACAGCATAATTTTATATTCCTATCAGCAGATGTGCGAAAGTTCCAGTTTCTCCACATCTTTGCCAACACTTATTAAAAAATGTTAGCTTGGGGCTCCTGGGTGGCTCAGTGGATTAAGCCTCTTTCTTCAGCTCAGGTCATGATCTCAGTGTCCTGGGATCAAGACCCACATCGGGCTCTCTGCTCAGCGGAGAGCCTGCTTCCTCCTCTCTCTGCCTGCCTCCCTGCCTGCTTGTGATCCCTGTCTGTCAAATAAAATCTTTAAAAAAAAATGTTAGGGGCACCTGGGTGGCTCAGTGGGTTAAAGCCTCTGCCTTCAGCTTCAGGGTCCTGGGATCGAGCCCGGGATCGAGCCCCGCATCGGGCTCTCTGCTCGGCAGGGAGCCTGCTTCCTCCTCTCTCTCTGCCTGCTACTCTGTGATCTCTGTCTGTCAAGTGAATAAATAAAATCTTTAAAGAAAAAAAATGTTAGCTATCCTCGTTTGTGTACAGTGTTATGTCATTGTAGTTCTGATTTGCATTTCCCTGGAACAAACGATGCTGGGCATCTTTTTGTTCCCTGTTGAATTTTAACTCAATGGAAACATTCTAAATCTAGACTTTTCTGCCCTTGAGTGGATCTGTGGTATGATTTAGATGGCAAATTCTCACATGTAGATTTGTTTAACTCTCTTTGTGTCACGTGGAATAGGCTATGATTTGCAGATAGAACCTAAGAAGCACTCTTGGGCAATGGTGTAGATATGAAAATAGATGAAGGACTTTTTCAAGAGCAATATTTATTAAAACTATACTACTAATAGAGACTTAATTTTTTTTTTTGCTCAGAAGTTTTATTTTAAAATCTGTCCTAAAAAACAAATTCTGTCCTAGAAAAACAAACAAACGAGACAAAAAACAAATCTCCCATTTAATGGGCTTGAACATCTCTTAAAATGGGTAGCCTGAACTTGGGAGTTTCTCACTCGCATACTATTTAAGGCATTCTTCTGTGCTTAATTTCCCACTGTTCCACTGTGGAGAATGACGATGAGCTCCTAGCAGTGTTGGCAGGGCTCTTGGGAAACTCCAAGAAGAAACCCACAAGTGAACTCACTGTGACTTTGCTGTTAGGCTCTTCCCACACAAGCTCTCCATTTCGGTATACCTGGTTTGGACTGGATTTCTCCTTCATTAAGCCATTAATGGCCCCTTTTGTGCCTTCTTGAGGCAAATGGACAGGGTAATGCTTCTCCAATTAGAGAAAGAGAAGACTGTGTGTCCCCAGAATAGTATCATATCACAGTTAGGGTTGTTAGCTGCAAAAATAGATCTACATTAAAATAGAGAAATGTGGAAAATGATATGAAAATAGAAACCATATTGTGCGCTACCTTTTTTTGATAAGTAGGTTAGCGCTCTAGAATTCTTAAGTTTCGAAGAGATAAACTAAATAATACAGCACCGGCATCCTCAGCTGATCTGGTATTGAGTTGGGTGTTGGGGTCATGTTTGTGACCTGGCTCTGCTTAGGTTTTTCTTCCTGGTAATTTTTTTTTTTCTTACTACTAAATCCCAACTTCCCATCTCTAAATGCCTCCCAATACTGGAAAAATTCTATAATGTTTTTAATTGAGAGCTGAGACTGAATCTATTTTAAAAAATTCCATCCCACTCTTGAGAATAATGATATTGTTTTCATTCTGTCAACCGTACTCAGTATTCCCTGAATTTCCTAGTGAGTAGGGTCCTAGCTGGTGGCCCCTTGCAGATAAGCAGTGCCTGCCTGGATGAAGAGTGTCAGGATAATTGTTTTTCCTGGGGGTAAAGGTATGTCAAAATGATTATTTTGGTAAAGAGAAAAGACAGCTAAGGAGAGTTGATGGTCTTCAGGTGGAAGGTCATGAGAAAGTTGCAGAAGTCTGTTGTCTTCTATCTCCTGTTAGCAACATTTAAGGTCATTTTGACAGAGAAATAAATTAGATCAGTAGACAGCCATTGGATGAATCTGCTTTAGATGGATGAATTACAAGATCCTCAGTTGCAGTCTTGCAATCACACTGGTTTTGAGTTGTCGGAAACTGGTCTTGAGTATTCTGAGATAGATGCCATCATAGGACTAGGACGATTAAGAGTATATAATGAGTTCTCATTCCTCTGTCTTATTTGGATATTATCTGCTCAACAGAAATGTTCTCTTCTTATTCCTGGTAGGATTGGAGACAAATATAGAGTAGTCTTTTTTTGTTTTTGTTTTTGCTACCCCCCTCCCCCCAAATCTGGCAACTCTACTTCCTGGACACTTAACTAGATTACATTTCCCAGTGTTCCTTGCAGTTGGATGTAACTGTGTGACCGAGTTCTACCAGTGGAATATTTGTGGAAGTGATGTATCATTTCTACGACTGGTCCATGAGAACCTCCCATGTAAGCTCTTGTGTGTTCTTTTCCCTTTGCGGTTGGCTAGAATGGAGACAAATTCTAGGGTGACTTTAAAAGTTGCATGTTTAAGTGGGCAGAGATTCTATTAGAATGACTGAATGGAGGAAGACTACCCCATTAACTTGTTTACTTTTCTGTACTATACAAACAAAAAAAAATTTTTTTACTGTGAGCTATTTTGCATTCTGTGATCTCTTATTTTGTTACATAAGTAATTTACTTAACCAATAAATATGTCAGTGGGCTAAGTCATTTTTATTGATAACTAAATTACTAGATAGGGAGAAAAGTAAGCGTGAGACAGCTAACTTAATAAGGTGGGAATTATTTATATCTTCCCCAAAACAACGCTTTATAAGTGCCGCAATAGGATTTTGCTGTGTATAAGCGACTCTGAAACTTCGTAGCTTAAAACAACAGTCATTTTATTATTTCTCTCAGATTCCCAAAGTCAGGAATTTGGGAAGGACTTGGCTGATCTGGATAGTGTTTAGAGTGCAGTTCAGTTGAATAGGGATTTAATGTGGAAAGCCATCTGGGGGAAGCCGTGATTTGTGCTGTGCGGGGAAATCAGGAAACTAGATGGCATGATACTGACCTCAAGAAGCTTACAATCCCACTGGACTCGCACACATGGATAGGGACAAAACCATGTGGAGTACCTAGTCATGTTGTTAAAATCGTTCACTCAACAGATATTTAAGCATGTACTAGGCACCATGTACTCTACTAAGCATGGGCTTATAACTATGAATGAAACAGACAAATGCTTTTCTTCACGGAGCTCACTTTCAGGCATGTGTATGCGAGTGTAACAAATTGCAAATGAAGATTGAATTGTATAGGATATTAAAAGATGATAAATGCTACGGAGAAAAATTAAAGAGGGGAGGAGAATAGAAATTGTGTGTGAGGGAGTGCAATTTTGTTTTCCAGTAAGCTCTATCCCCAACATGAGGCTTAAACCCATGGCCCGTGATCACGAGTCACACGCTGTACTGACTGAGCCCCCTGGTGCCCCGAGGGGGTGCAGTTTCAGGTGGAACAGTCAGGTAAAGAGTTTCGGAGAGAGTAGCAGTTGAGCACAGACTTGTAAAGAAGGCAAGAGGATGAGCCTCATGACCAGCTGAAGGACGAGTGTTTCAAGCAGAGGGAAAGAGCCAGGGAACAACCGCCCATAAAGGAATGTGTTGATCATTTTCGAGAAACAACAAAAGAAGTCTGCCGGGGAGAACTGGAGAGAAAAGCAGAGTAAAAACAGGCTGGGGAGGTAGAGGGGAAGACCAGTAAGGAAGGGTCTTCTAAGTCTTTCCGTCTGAGGAAGACTGGAAACCAGTGGAGAGTTTTTTGAGTACAGGGGTGACATGGTGGGGCTTAGGTTTAAAAGGATTACTGTGGCTTCTGTACTGGGAATAGTTAGTAGGAGGGTAAGAGTGGATGTAGGGAGGCTGGACAGGAAACCCTTGCAATAATGTAGGGCCGGGGCAGTGGGGGCTGAGACCATAGTTTAACGGAGGTCTAAGTGGTAAGAAGTGGTCAGATTCTAGATATCTTTTGAAGATAGCTAGAGCCAGTAGGATTTCTTGATGGACTGAATGTATGGTGTGGAAAAAGGAAGTCAAGAATGACCGTGTTTTGTGGCTTGAGCAGCTGGGAGTATGGATTTCCCACTAACTGAGGCAGGTAGGAAACGAATAGATTCAGTGCTGTGGATGGAAGACGGCATGTTCTGTGGTGATGGGACGGTCCAGCAGAGGGAGAGGTAATGACACAGTCGAGAAGACAGAATTGCTGTGATCAAACAGAGAAGAGAAAGGAATCCACTGCATATGTGGAGATCCTGTCTTAGAGGTTCGGACGGTCCATCTGTGGGAACAGGGATATGATGCAGAAGCTGGTGGATTGGCATTTGACATGATGAGAGCTGTGGAATTTCTTTTCTGTTGTTTCTACTTTCGTAGTGAAGTGGGATGCAATTCACCATTTGGGAGTGAGGCCGAGGGAAGAGACATGGAGGTTTGAGAAGAGAAGAGAAAGTGTGAAGTTGCATCCAGGAAAATGCAAGAGTGAATGGACTACGGAAAAGCGATCTGAGGTCTGGCTATGTTCAGCTTCTTGGGTGCAGGTGCGGAGTGGGAGAGCTGGATTTTCCCAAGGCTGGGTTTTGCTGAGTATGATAAAATGAGAGAGAACCAGAAAGTGGAGGGTGTATTCACGCAAGATGAGGGAGGTGAGGACATGCAGGGTGAGAGGCGGTAAGCAGACAGTAGAATTAATCGATCGCAGGTCCTCACGGAGCTGACAGATTATTGCAGGCGGGCACCGTAAAGAGTGATCTTGAAAGAGAGTGGATGGAGCTCTGAGCGGGGGAGGTGTGACTTTGAGATTACGGTGGTTGTAGACTGTGGTACCGACACACTGAGTAAGGATTGACCCCGGGAGATAGGCTGAGATAAGATGGAAGACAAAAACCACAGTGGGGCAGAGGCAGAAGAGCCAAGGGGACAGTGTTGGAGGATCATCAACATGAAATTGAAATCACCAAGAATTAAGACAAGCATGTGGTTGGAGTGAGTCACAGACTCAAATCGTTGCAACCCGAGGAGAATGAACAAGAGGCTGGCAGATGTTGACAACCAAGAGAAGCAGGGGCGACCGCAGATAATGACATAGATTCAAAGCTGGAAAATTTTGGAGAGAGAATGGCTTAGAAGCCGCACCGAGGAGCACTCAGTAAAGCGATCCCACTTTGAGTCCTAGGATTCAGGAGGCCTGAGAGAGGTGACAGCTGCCATTTGTAACGAACGAACTACTCCGGTAGAAACAGGCTGCTCAGGGGGGAAGCAGGTTTCTGTTGAGTAACTCTGGAGATGAGGTGAGGATACAGGAGGATTTATCGGTACCAGACCATGGGGTGCAGAGGGCACAGGGGAGGGGATGCAGGGGCGAGGGGATGGAGAGAGGAGATGTGCCGCCTATGGACATTGTGAAGGCCCCATAGGTAAGGTCCGCATTATTAACAAGGTGTCGGACAGTCTGTTCCCTGGCCTGCCTCCTACTTCCTTTCCCACAAACTGGGGCTCTGAGTGCATCAGTTCGTGTGTCCTAGTTCTCATCTGTCTAAAATGGATCTAGCTCCTGGAACAGAGAGGAGAAGCGGATAACCACGGAGCCCTCAGCCAACGCTGCAAGATCAGTCATACCTGGCAGTCATCGCTCACTGATCGCCCTCACAGACACGTCTCTTGGTTTTCTCATTCTGTTTGGATGGAGACCTCTGGAGAGGACAGGGAAATCCCGAAGAGTCCATCTCAACCCGGCAACGGGAAACTTCTGCCTCACTGCGGTGTCTAGTCCCTTTGGATCGTGAGCGATTTGTGTCAAGAGGAGGAGCAAGCAGCGCCAGCGTTTCCACCCGGCCCGTCTCGAAACAGCCCCTGCTGAAAATGGCTTTTACAAAGAAAAAGGAAGAAAAAAAGAAAATGAATTTTTATTAGGATAGATGATAAATGGCTCATCTAAAACGTGCACACTCATTCATAGAAAATGTAATTGTTTTCTTGCTGCTGTTGTGGCCCCCTTGGTGGAGCTGTTGTTTATAAGTGTCAGTGGCCTGAAGGGGACTCTCCGTGTGTGTGTGTGTGTGTGTGTGTGTGTGTGTGTGTGAGTGAGAGAGAGAGAGAGAGAGAGAGAGAGAGAAAGTCCTGTTGTGCAGCAGGATATAAGTAGAGCGTGCCCTAATGCATTCAGAGACATTATGCACTGGACTTACAGCTCAGTCTTTGCAGCTGAATTTTTATTTTTCAGAACATGGTTCTTCACGGGGCACCTGGGTGGCTCAGTGGGTTAAGCCTCTGCCTTCGGCTCAGGTCATGATCTCCGGGTCCTGGGATTGAGCCCTGCATCGGGCTCTCTGCTCAGCGGGGAGCCTGCTTCTCTCTCTCTGTCTGCCTCTCTGCCTACTTGTGATCTCTGTCAAATAAATGGATAGAATCTTAAAAAAAAAAAAAAAGAACATAGTTCTTCAGCAATAAGGTGTTGGGCATGAAAAGGAGTTAGGGTTGAACCTGCCTGTTACCTTTTCTGTGAATTTCCTCTTTCTATTCTCTCAGCACATATCTGTCAGCATTTACACTCCTCAAATAATTTATGTGGGGTTGGAAGAAAAAACAGGGAGAAAATAACTTCCTCAGGCTACTCTAAAAGGAGACGATTTGGAAGGTCATGTCTTCAAGGGAAGCAGAAAGCCATTTCACCAAACAGGGTGGCAGGTGGATGGGATAGGGACATGGTGATGGAATCCAGGGTCTTGGTTTTGACCTTTCGTGTATGAGACCCGGGGTACCGACTTTTCACAATGAGTGGCTTTTTGGCAGTCTTGATAAAGGACTCACTCTTTGATTGACAGATAGTTTTCAAGGCAAATGAGGAAGCTGGCCAGGGGCAGGGGAGCAGGGTACGAGTTGAGAGTCCTGCTGGGACAGTCAATGAGGAAAGTCTAAAGAGGACCCTGCAGGGAGTGGGCATTCTTGGAGACCCTTGCCTGCCTTTGCGTCATTTTCCTGGAAAATCTGGAAATGATACTTGTGTCATCGGCTACCTTGATTCTATTCTAAATTCTTTTCAAACTGCACACAGAGAAAACACAAGTTGTAAAGAAATTAAGCTTAATTGTAATTTCTCTGTCAAGGTCAATCTCAGCCCGTTTTGGCCTCCTCTTTATTCATTGCTTTCTGGAAGTTCTTGCTTGTGCTTATTTGTGAAAAACGTATCTTTTTCTAAGACTTTGTCATGCTTGATTCCTAGTGAACTGTTACTTTCCATTACACTTTCTGTCCGGTTATTTCTGGGCTCTGCCTAAGAGTGAACTCTTCCCCAATTCTAATTTGCCAGATGAAGGAATCCTAAAATTGATGAGATACATGAATAGTAGGATACTTGAAGGTATTTTTTCACATATTTTTCACACAAATCATATAAAAATTATAGTTAGTCAAGAAAACCCTTTGGTAATTAATAAAATATATTTACAATTCCTGGGTAGATTTGGATAATTATAAATAAAACATTTAATAGTCATTTGATGCCATGCAGCTTATGGAATATTTAAATGTTCATTATTTATTTGATTTCACAATAGTTCTATGAATTAGGAAGAACAGACGTTAATAGTGGATGAAATTAAGGGCTAGGAGAGTGAATCACATAGCCAGTAGGAACTTGAACCCCAATCTGCTGACTCTAGGTCACGACAACTGAAATGATTTACGTAAAGATAAAAGAAAGTACTTTACTGTGTATTTTTCAGTCTCAGTCTAGGTTTGGCCAATGTAGCTTCTAGGTATCACAAGGTTTCAGGTTATCTTATAGGGACAGTGCGCGTATGGCACACTGAGGCAGACCAGGGAGCAGCTCTCGCAGTTTTGCCCGTGTGACACTGCTCGAGTCACTTAACCTCTTTGATTTGTCTCAGTTTTCTTAATTGTGAAAGGGGAATTCTACTGCTTTCCGTTAGCTGCTACTTTAAAGGAAGCTGAGACATGAAAATACTCTGTGGGTGTAAAGCAGTATCAAAAGATGTCAATGAGGGGCGCCTGGGTGGCTCAGTGGGTTAAAGCCTCTGCCTTCGGCTCAGGTCATGATCTCAGGGTCCTGGGATCGAGCCCCGCATCGGGCTCTCTGCTCGGCAGGGATCCTGCTTCCCCTTCTCTCTGCCTGCCTCTCTGCCTACTTGGGATCTCTGTCTGTCAAATAAATAAATAAAATCTTAAAAAATATATATATAGTTAAAAAATATAGTTGAAAGCTGTCAATGTTGTTCATTACCTCCAAGGGGGAGGGAACTGGGTTCACCTGGGCCTCACAGCTATGCACAGGCGATGAACTTCTCCAAGGTTTACGTTTCTCCTATAAAAAGAGAGGAGACCATGTGAAATGGGGAAATTGGTCCTAGGACAATTCCAAACTCACTCTGGAGTGACTAGGGGACTCTCTCCACTCTTGTCCCAGACCCCCTTCCTGAGCTGACGTTGCTGGAATATAATCTTCTCTAAGAGATTGTTGGCTTTTAAAAAATTTTTAGTTTTCATTTATTTATTTGAGAGAGAGAGAGAAAGGCAGAAATAGTGACAGAGAGCAGGAGTGGGGAGGAGAGGGAGAAGCAGGCTCCCCACTGAGCTGGGAGCCCGACATGACATGGGGCTTGACATGGGCCTCGATCCCAGGACCCGCTGAAAGCAGGTGCTGAAGGCAGAGGCCAACCTACTGAGCCACCCAGGTGCCCCCTAAGAGATAGTTTTTATTTTATTTTATTTTATTTATTTGACAGAGAGAAATCTAGGCAGAGAGGCAGGCAGAGAGAGAGGAGGAAGCAGGCTCCCTGCGGAGCAGAGAGCCTGATGTGGGGCTCGATCCCAGGACCCTGAGATCATGACCTGAGCCGAAGGCAGAGGCTTTAACCCACTGAGCCACTCAGGCGCCCCTAAGAGATAGTTTTTAATGATAAAGTGTTTCTTTTCCTTCTCTAAGTGATGTTTTCCTGTCAGTATAATACTCAGGGATCCCAAAAGAGTAAGTCTCTATCGGCAGAATTTTGGAGTCATCATCGCAAGCTTCTTGGAGAGTTCGTATATTTTTGTCCTCTTAAAACACGGCATGGGGGCGCCTGGGTGGCTCAGTGGGTTAACGCCTCTGCCTTCGGCTCAGGTCATGATCCCAGAGTCCAGGGATCGAGCCCCGCATCGGGCTCTCTGCTCTGTGAAGAGCCTGCTTCCTCCTCTCTCTCTGCCTGCCTCTCTGCCTACTTGCAATCTCTGTCTGTCAAATAAGTAAATAAAATCTTTAAAAAAAAAACAAAACACAGCATGATCATGGCTGTCCCTTACTAAGGATATCCCCAGACCGAGCCTATCTCACTCTGTGTCACTGTCCCACGTCATACAGGTGTGTGTCATAAATGTCATAGATTATTTTTTGCAGCATGACTGACATAAAACAAAATGCGCCACTTTACATGCACAGTTCAGCGAGTGTCGGCAAACACACACAACCACACAACCCAACAGTTAAGATGGGACTCCACATGCCCCGTTGCCGTGCATGCCCTGTCCCCACACTCAGCCCCACACTGTTTTCTGTCATCACAGATTAGTTCTGCTTCCTCTAGAGGGTCGTAGAAACGTGTTCGTACAGGATGCGATCTTTTACGTCTGGCTTATTGACGCCAGAGATCATGGCATTGCTTTAAGCAAGCGAAATGCAGCTCCGTACCTACTTTGCTGTAGTTTTGGTTAGTCTACAGGTTGGTGTACTTGGCTGATGATGATCTCAGTGACCGTAGGGGCCTGGGCTTGTAACATTTCTGCTTCTGAGTCAGAAAGAAATGTTTAAAGTCTTAGTGATCACTTGCCAGTTATTAGCTGCCAGTGGATGGCAAAGACTTGGGGGTCAAGGAACTCGTGGACTCTCCCCCTTCTATTTGACATGTTATTTTCACCGTGTAGTACACAACACTTTCATTGTTGACAAACTAGTGGCTATGTAAACCAATTATATGGTTCAGTCAAATGGCATTTTTATTCAGTTTTTAATTGTAAGAGTAATACGTATGCATTGTAGAAAATTTGAGAAAAAAATGGAAGAGGACAATAAAAATTTTCCATACTTTCTCATGGAGCTAACATTAAATTTTTGGGTACTTTTCTTTCTAGTTTTTTCCCCTAGACAGTCCATCATGCAGGTATGATAGTACTCTATACAAAATTTTATATCCTGCATTTTTCACTTAATATTTTATTCATAACATTGCCCAGTGAAAAATCTTCATAAGCATATTTTAAATGGCCATTATAGCTTGCCTATATACATAAAATGTTATTGTATCATTAATGAGGATATAATTTTATACATAATGTGCAATTAATATGTGATTATCCCTGTTTATCTCTATCTTTATAAGAGTCATAATTTAACCAAGGAGAATTAGAAAGCACTGGGGGCTAGTCCTCTGTGACTTCTGTTCGACTTTGGTACGTGTGGCTTTTGCTTACAGCAGAACCCAACTATACCTGCTTGAAAGAAGGAGGCACAGACTGGCTACTGAATCAGACTTGATTGAGTGCTGTAGAGAGTGCTTCCTATCCCTTCTGTTTTAATACCTTAAGCTTACCGATCGGTATTGTCCGCCCTGTAGGAGTGTCAGTACAGCCATGCTTCCGTGGGGCTACTGCTGAGATTCCATCTGTCAAGACCTCACACTGACAGAAGTGGTCAGGGTAGGAGCCCCGAGTGGTTCTCCCAGAGTTATTTTGCTCCCTGATGACAGCTAAGGAAAAATATGAGCAATAAAATCGGGAGTCTTTATTTTCTTTCTTTCCTTTTTTTTTTTTTTAAATATTTTACTTATTTATTTGAGAGAGAGAGAATGAGAAGGGAGAAGGTCAGAGGGAGTCTGCTTCTCCCTGCATAGCTGGGAGCCCAATGCGGGACTTGATCCAGGGACTCTAGGATCATGACCTGAGCCAAAGGCGGACACTTAGCCAACTGAGTCACCTAGGCACCTAAGGAGTCTTTGCTTTCTGACCCCTGCTCTTGGCTGAAGGAGAGAAGCCCTGAGAGACGTAAGTGCCAACGAGCATGGCTATGGTATTTGAAGTCTGTGTGTCTATACTGGATGTTCACTGGCTTTCACAGAAACTCAAAAGATGCCTGCAGATAAACTGATCGGCAGTAAGATCTAAAATCCGTCCAAATAATAACCTTTGGAGAAAGAACTGTAGGGCTTGAATAGGTCCTAAATTGTACACAGAGTAATACTATGATTTACCCAACAGCACTCACAAAGATTGACATGACAAATGCTTAAAGTTTGGGTTCAGATGCTTCATAAATATTTATTGATTACTGAGCTAGGCACTGTGGGAGATATATGAGATGTGGGTCTGCAGAAAAAAAATTTTTTTTTTAAACCGTGAATTCCTAAATCATATATTCAAGTGTGTGCTCTTTTTTGAGAGGTTAAATATTTTTCCAGAGATGTTTTCCCTCCTCAAGACTTTCCTAACTCCTTAGAGTTTGCTTCCAGCCTGTAGCATATTTTAAAAATCTATGTCTATTTAAGATACGGATATTTAAACATATATATTTAATTCTCAGAATTAACCAAAAGGTATTTGGTACGAAGTCCTATGAATGTGGCAGGAAATCAACATAGATAATATCCCGTTCATCTGAAATGATGTGAGACTGTGGAAAGCTGAATCTGAGTTTTTCGATAAGGCTTATTAATTTTGAAGGAGGCGCTCCACGATACTGTAGGAAATGCAGCATTACTGCAATAGGCTTGTTGCTTCTCAACATGACCCTGAAGGAAAATACTCATTTCAAGAACAGTTCGGATGTGTTCACAAAAAGTTAACTTCTTACATAGAGAGCCACACCGAAAATGGCCGTTAACCTTTAGGAATCTTCTCCCTTGAGGTGAGGAAACAAATGTGATGGAGAGCAGGAGTTTGCATTCATCACTTGGTGCTGGAGCAGGGCTGAGGTGACCACGTGATGCAGCCAGGAAGCAGGGGCGGCTGACCAGGCTCCCCTTTGCTGCTTCACACCCACCCTCAAAGGTGTAGGTTGTCTTTGTGTCAAAAATTCCCCCTAAGATTTTCCCCTCGGAGTTTTCCTTTTCTTGGCTATTTGTTTTATTTAGATTAATTTATGTGAAAAGCATATTGAGTGTGAGTATTAAATTTCGCCTGGTTCCGTGTTATTGCGGAACTGACTCTGGAAATGGGAAGTAAAGAGGGAAACCAGTGAACAAAAGTAGTTCAGGTTGGTTTCTTGAAGTGGGTGGGCGGGACTGATTTGAAGGAAGTTCTAGAGAGTAGCGTTGACATGCGTGGCTTCAGTGCACATGAAATGCAAATTTCTATAATGATTATACATTCTCTGTCTAATGAATGGTAACATTGTCTTTTACATTAGAATGCAAGATACTCAGGGCAAGGGCTTCTGAGTTTTTTGTGTTCCTCATAGCACAGAGCAGAGCGCCGGACATCTCCTCAAGGCCTCCCCAGATGGAATTGTAGCTCCCCGATTCCCATCTTGTTTTCCCTTTTTCCCTTTAAACGAACGTGATGTCTGAGTCTGCTCAGAGTGCCGTAACGACATATAGATGGGGTGGCTTAAACAACAGAAACTGATTTCCTCAGCATTTGGGAGGCTGGGAAGTCTCACATTAAGGTGCTGACTGACTTGGTTCCCGGCAAGGACTCTGTTCCTGGTTTGCAGGTGGCCTGCTTCTCACTGTGTCCCTGCATGGCAGAGATAGAGCAAGCTTTGTAAGGACGTTAGTCCTGCTAGATCAGTCCTCCAGCCTTATGACCTTGTTTAACCTTACTCTAAATGCAGCCACACCGAGGACTTCACCATATGAATTTTGAGGAGACACAGGTCAGTCCATATCACCGTTGGAACAGAACCCGTACTACCTTGTGCTGTGATAATTTGTTTCTGTCTATCCCCCATTGACTGTGGTGTTCTTAGGTGCTAGGCACTGAGAATCAGAAAGATGGATCTTGCCCTCAAGGAATGTATCATTAGTTGTACTGGCTTTCTATGGCTGCTGTAATGAATTAGCACAAACTTAGTGGCTTAAAACAACACAAATTTATTATTTTATAGCTCTGTAGGTTAGAAGTTTGACACAGATCTCGCTGAGCTAAAATCAAGGTGTCAACAGAGCTGTGTTCCTTTTAGAGGCTCTAGGGAGAATGTTTCCCTGACTTTTCCAGCTTCTAGAGGTGGTCAACATCTCTTGGCTTCTGCCCCGCCCCCTCCATCTTAAAGGCAGCAAAGTTGTGTCTGTGACCATTATTCCATAGTCACATCTCCCTCTGAAACAGCCAGGTAAGGCTCTCTCTTCTTCAGGATCCATGTGATTAGTCTGGGCCCATCCGGATAGTCCAGCATATTCTCCCCATCACAAGGGCCTTAGTTTAAGCACATCTGCAAAGTTCCATTTGCCATGACAGGTAACATAGTCACAGTTTCTGGAGATTTAAACGTGGACATCCTTGGTAGGGGGACAGTATTCTGCCCATCACATTAGTGGAAGAAAGAGACATGTAAATCAGCGATTCAATGCAATGTGCCAAATGCAGTAATGACAATCTATTCAGGGCACATATATATGGGAAATACATAAGAAGATAGTTAACAAATGATAGTTATAAATGAGGCACCCGCAGCAAAGATGAAGGGGATGAGGTGGGCTCTAGTGCTGACCAGAGCACAATTTGGGATCCAACTTGATATGGGGGATGAGGTTGAGAGAGAGCCCAAAGGAGCAGCATGATGTCCAGAGTCTGGGTTGGGACTGGGCAGGCCTCTTGCTGAGATAGGAAGCACCCGGAGGACACAGTTAGTTGCTCTTCATGCCCTTCTATCTTCATGACTACCCGGGCTACAACCGTGGGGTGGATGGAGGGGGGATTCCTGGAGAAGGCATGTTGGGCAGATAGCCTATGAGGGATGCTCTTCTGTGGAGGAGATGATACAGCCAGCTTTGTCTTTCTCTTTCGCTTTTTAAAAAAGTTGAGATACAATTTACAACGAAATGCACAGATCTTAAATGTTTAGTTCCATGAGTCCACCAATGTCTACTCATCCAAATCAAGACAGAACATTTCCCTCGCTTTGCAAAGATCTCTGTGCCTCTCACAGTCAATCCCTACACCTCAAAGACAACCAGTGGCCTGATTTCTATCAGCATAGAGAATTTTGCCTATTGCACAACTTCGTATAAATGGACGCATACAATATGTCCTCTTTGGGGTCTTTCGTTCAACATAATTATCTGAAGTTGAACTACGTTATTGCTCTATCAGACGCCCACTCCTTTTTGTTGCTTAGAAGTATGCTCAGGTCCTACTTGCTCATTCGTTCACCTTTTGGTGGACATTTAGGTTCTTCTTAGTGTTTTGGTCATTTGGGCATTTTTTACACAAGTCTTTTTAGGGCTAAAGGGAACTGTATAGCATGAACTGCTGAGATTAGAAGGGATGAGTTCAGTTTTGAGTCAGGTAGGTCAGAGGTCCTCGTGGGACAGAGGTAGTGAGGCCAGGACCCGCGGGAGTTCAGTCTGTGGTAAAAGGGAGGGGGTGGGCCAGCGTTTCGATTCCTGCGGTCGCCCATGAACTCGGTCCCGGAGAGCACGTGTTGACTCGTGAAGAGGCGCCCTCTGAGGAGGCCGAGCGAGCGCAGCCGCAGTCTTTGTGTGTCCGTCGGCGGCGCAGACCCGCGGCGCAGGCACGTGTCGGTGCGCTCCCTGTGACCGCACGCGAGCGGGGCGCTCGCCCTCGGGTAGCCCCCGGGGCGGACCGGCGGGGGAAAGGGCCGGAGGAGGCGCGGGGTCCGCAGAGAGGGAGCGCTGCGGGGCGGGCACGACGGGCTGACGTTTCCGCTTCGTCGGGTGGGAGGTGGGGTCGGCAAGGTCGGGCGATCAGGCCGGGTCCGACCGCGGAGCTCCCGAAGTGGACGTCGGAGGCGGGGACGCGGACTCCGCAGGCGGCCGCTCTGAGGGGAGCTGGGCTCGGCAGCAGGGCGTGCGCACTGGGGAAGTGACTCTGGCGGCGACAGAGGTGCTGGGCTACCGCTGGTGACAGGGCTGAGCGGTTATCCGCAGGGCTTCGTAGCCGACGCCGATCCCCCGACCGAGTGCCGTACCCGTGCCTCCGAGCTCCGGCTCCAGAGACGCGGGTCGTGCATCTGGGCGCAGCTGGGAGGCAGTGCGTGCGCGCGCGGCCGCGGGGTCCGGCCCGAAGCCTCCCGCCGAATCGTCGCCGGGCGGGGCGCGGATGGGGCGGCCGAGCCACCAGGCCACGCCCCTCCCGCCCGCGCAGGCGCGCTGCGGGCCGTGAGCTGTCAGAGCCGAGCGGCGGGCGCGCGGCGGGGTCCGACGTCGGCGCTGGAACCCGCTGGCAGCACCCAGCGCGGCAGGGGCGGCTCGCGCGGCGCGGCCCCAGCTCCCCCGCCAGGTCGCAGAGGAGAGCAGGGACCGGCGGGCGGCCGGCGGCGCTGGCAGGATGGGGAACCGGGAGATGGAGGAGCTGATCCCGCTGGTGAACCGGCTGCAGGACGCCTTCTCGGCGCTGGGGCAGAGCTGCCTGCTGGAGCTGCCGCAGATCGCCGTGGTGGGAGGCCAGAGCGCGGGCAAGAGCTCGGTGCTCGAGAACTTCGTGGGCAGGTGAGCGCGCGGGGCGCGGGGGGCGGGGCCGGCGACCCCGCTCGGGGCCGCCGGAGCGCGCCGGGGCGGCGGGAGCCGGAGCACCGAGCCGCGGCGCAGACGGAACGGAGGGCCGAGCGGCGGCGTCCGTGGGGCGGGCGGGGTCGTCCCGGCTCCGGGCATCCTCTGTCCCCCCCCGCGGCTGCTGGCCCTCCTGTCTGTCTTTCATCCTGCGATACAAAGCCATTTCCTCCGCGTCCTCCGGTCGGGGAGCCAGGGGAGGGGTCCGCCCGGGAGTCGCTTCCCCCGCCCGGCGCGCCCGCCTCGGGCAGCCGGGATGCGTCGCGCGCCCGGGAGCGCCCCGGTCCCGGTCTCTCCCGTTCTCCCGGCGCCGCACCCCGCCTTTTCCTGTCAGCCTCCCCGCGGTCTCCGCCGGCCTCTGGGGCTCGGCCCCCCGCCCCCCGGGGAGCTGCTGTCCTCGTCGCCCGGCTCTCGGCCCCGCTCAGCTGGCCGCTGCGCGAGACAGTCGTCCCTGCCCCTGGCCGGGGAGGCGGGTGCGCGGAGAAAGAAGCCGTTTGTTGTGTCGAGGCTTCCCCCGCCGCGCTGCCCCGCGCTCTCCCCGAGTCGCAGAATAGCGGCGGTGTCCGCGGCGGCACCTACTCTCTCCCGGGCTCCTGGCGGGGACCGAGGGGGCGAGCGAGCACTCGCGCTGCCCAGATGCCATGTCATTCCCGCATCGTCTCGAGCGGACCCGCGTCCCCCCGCGCGCTCCCCGCGCCCCTCCCCCAGCGTCTGTGGTCCCTGCGCGCTGCTCCGTCCCGCGGGTCTTCGAGACCAGACGCTGAATCTGACTCTCGACCCAGGAAAAGCGAAAGGATTGATTTTTGAATCGGGAATCAGCATTTCTCCCACCGAGCAGTTCGCGAGGGATTAAGTTACCTTAACGGCCTCGCCCGAGGAGTGCAGACATTTGCCAAGACAAACCCGGTTGGAAGCGTTACGAAAGCCGCAATCTGCTTCCCGAGTAGACCAGGTGGCAGGGACGGCGCCGCGACCGTGGCCCGGAGTGGGGACGGCCCAAGACTGTGCTTTCCTCTTCTTATTTGGCTGGTTACGTGGTTTTACATGCAGAACGTTCCTGTTCCTTTTCCTCTCTTTTTGTTAGTGTTTGGTGGTGTGCAAAATTCCGATATTCCCACATCTCCCAGTATCTGTAAAGTGCTTGTTTCCCCTCTCAGCGGATGCTGCGTCTGCCCGATGACACTCTTTTTCTCCTCGTAGGAGCTAGAAAGCTTAGAATCCTAATAAAAAAGTAAAATTGCTGACCATCGGCTGCTATCCTTGCGTAAGTCTCTTAATCACTTCGGTTTTACCGTTTTGAGTGATGAGAAAAGTGATGGTAAAACATTTTGCATACGTCATCTTAGACTAATGGGGGGGTGATGGGTGAATGGGATTTCAAACATATACATAGGGCAGTCATATGCTTAATTAAGGGTTTTATGTTTTTGGATTTATTGGCAATGAAATTCACTAAGTTTAAAGTGGTATCCATAGGGAAAGTGAGGTTTGAGGACAATGGATTTTTGAATTTTCAAACTCCAGGACATTTAGCATGGCATCTTAATAGTCATTGAACTACTTTTGTTTTTAGAACAAATACTTATAGTGAGTAATTCAAATGCGATTACCATATTTTATGCATCCTTAATATACTTACTTGGGTGGGCCTGTGTTATAAATGCATTGTTGGTGTCAAGAGCTTTTGAACCTAATGTCAGTTTTAGGCATGTATCTTAATTCTGTCCTGACACACTTCTTAATACTATAATAAAATTGTATACATTTCCCCTCACTAGCTATAGTCTTTTAAAACGAGAATTTCAAAAAAAGGGAAATGAAAGAGTAAATTATTTTAGCTTAAATATTTTTCATGATAGAATGAAAAATACCGATATTATAAGCATTATACAAATCAGAGCATTTAGCAAAATACATTAGTACTTTGTTATACTTTATTAAAAAGTTTTAGCAATAATGAATTAGTGTTAAAATATCAAATCAAAGGATGACCATAGAGGGAAATTCTCATTTAATAAATATATAAAGGCTTTATTATCTGTAGAGATGACACTTGCCTAGCAGAGCTTATATATTAGGAAAAAAATTAATTAAAAAGGTCATTTGACTTTAATAAAGGTTTCAGTCATTGAATTATTGAGGAATCTAATTTCTAATTATAAACCAACCTTAGGGAAAAAGGAGTTCTCAATTTTGAAAGGAGATTGGTCCTAGGCAGAAAAAAAACTACTCATATTCCACTGTAACCTTTTATCTTTCTGTTATCCAGAACTTTTGCAGTAAAGATAAGACCCTTTCCTTTAAGGATGAAACTTTCTTCTTTTACATGTAGCTGTTTTTCATTTTAAGACTCTGGCGTCTGTGCAGTTACTGAATGTAGTCATAAAACAAGGGGTCATTGCTTGTGTTTGCTCTCATTTAAGCTTGTTCTCTTCAAAATAATGATGCATTTTCCTCAATATTTAACAATCCATACTTAATGGACTATTTTCTTCTCTCAGATAGTTTATGTTGATTTTTTTTTTTCCCTGATACCACTGAATGAATTTGGTTGTGAATGGGTTTACTTCATTTAACTGTAGCTGTAAAATCCAGTTTGGGGGTGACAAGTTTCAGATTGTTATGGATAAAATGAGTCATGAATGAACTGCTTGTTTGTGATTTTCTTTCTGAAGTGATGAATTTACATATTAATGTAATATAGTGTGAGGAACCAGATTGTTTTTTTGGTTATTCAGATGAGGTATAGACTGGCAGTGAGAGGCAGCGTTAAGGTCGAATGAGTAGAAGCTGAGACCCATGGTGTGAACAGAGGGGTTCATCACGTGGACTGGGGGTCTGCCCATTTGTCTGGTTTGTGTGTGGAAGAACTGAATTTACTCAACTACTTTCATATCCAATTTTTTTTTTTTAACAGTGCAGTGAGATGATGATGATAGTGGTTAACATTTATTGAGAGCTTGCTATGCGTCTGGTACTATTCTAAGGGCTTTTACGTGGGTAATCTCATTTAATATTCTTAAGCCTCACAAAGGAAGGTACTCTTATGAGTTCCATTTTACAGAAGAAATTCGAGATTTAGAGAGTTTGAGTAACTTGCTGATGGCTGACCTAATTTGAGATAAGGCCAGTGGAGCTAGGATGGATCCAAGCATGGGGTGTCTGGGTTCCATACCTGTACCCTAAAACATTTGTGCCATGTTGCTCCCACCATACTTAGATTTACTGAACCTCTGATAAATACTTTTAGCGTCTTTGTTTGATCAATCACCGCCTCAGTGAACAAGAAGCTGCCACATTAATACTATTATTCATATTTATTTATGTCTACCTTGCCTCATTTCACAGAAGATTTGAGGCAACCCCTTAGGCAGAAGCAGTATTAGTTAAAGGATAAGTATTTTTCTTTACTATATTAGACATTCTTGAAGGGAGCTGTAGCATGTAACTGGGTTGTTTGTTTGTTTATTTATTTATTTATTTATTTTTTAAAGATTTTATTTATTTATTTGACAGATAGAGATCACAAGTAGGCAGAGAGGCAGGGAGAGAGAGAGAGAAGAGGAAGCAGGCTCCCTGCCAAGCAGAGAGCCCGATGCAGGGCTCGATCCCAGGACCCTGGGATCATGACCTGAGCGAAAGGCAGAGGCTTTAACCCACTGAGCTACCCAGGCGCCCTGGGTTGTTTATTTAAGCATGTGTTTAGAGCACATATATCTTGCTTATGGAGGTATTAAATGAAAGCTGTACTAGTTGCTAATGTGCAAATGTTTTATGATATACTTGTTAAAAACATTAGTTTTCCTCTTAAACTATTCGTGGGAATGCAGGTTGGTGTAGCCACTTTGGAAAACAGTGTGATTCCTTAAGAAATTAAAAATAGAGCTACCCTATGACCCTGCAATTGCACTACTGGATATTTACCCCAAAGATACAGATGTAGGGAAAAGAAGGGCCATCTGTACCCTAATGTTCATAGTAGCAATGGCCACAGTCACCAAACTATGGAAAGAACCAAGATGCCCTTCAACAGATGAATGGATAAGGAAGATGTGGTCCATATATACAATGGAGTATTATGCCTCCATCAGAAAGGACGAATACCCAACTTTTTTATCAACATGGACGGGACTGGAGGAGATTATACTGAGTGAAATAAGTCAAGCAGAGAGAGTCAATCATCATATGGTTTCACTTACTTCTGGAACATAAGGAATAACACGGAGGACATTGGGAGATGGAGAGGAGAAGGGAGTTGGGGGAAAATGGAGGGGGAGACGAACTATGAGAGACTGTGGATTCTGAGAAACAAACTGAGGGTTTTTTTTTTTTTAAGATTTTATTTATTTGACAGACAGAGATCACAAGTAGGCAGAGAGGCAGGCAGAGAGAGAGGAGAGGAAGCAGGCTCCCCGCTGAGCAGAGAGCCTGATGCGGGGCTTGATCCCAGGACACTGAGATCATGACCTGAGCCGAAGGCAGAGGCTTTAACCCACTGAGCCACCCAGGCGCCCCGAGGGAGCACATTTCAATGTGGAAATGTCAAATGTATATTTATTTAACTGTGATGTTTTAAAGACAGATATGTTGATTATCTAAAGTTTTTTTTTTTTTTTTTTTTTTTGACAGAGAACCTTAATAGCAATTTGATGCTATTGTTGCAATGGACATAACCAGATAATTTTCTTAAAAAAATCTGTAAGTCATTTATATGGCTTAGATAGACACTATTCTTTTTTTTTTTTTTTAAAGATTTTATTTATTTATTTGACAGACAGCGATCACAAGTAGGCAAAGAGGCAGGCAGAGAGAGAGAGAGGAGGAAGCAGGCTCCCTGCCGAGCAGAGAGCCCGATGCAGGGCTCAATCCCAGAACCCTGGATCATGACCTGAGCGGAAGGCAGAGGCTTTAACCCACTGAGCCACCCAGGTGCCCCGATAGACACTATTCTTAAGTTCTTTGACTGATTTCAGGAGAGTAGTTAAAAATTGAGGAGGGAAGAGTTCTCTAATTGCAAATGAGATTAGGCACAGAAACATTCATATTAGTAAAACTTCTTAATTCAGAAATAGGATTGTATTGAGGGAAACTATTTTTTTAAATATCAAAGCATCTGAATTAGTGAATATTTTTCAACAAATGGGTTCCAGGTGTTAAAGTTATTAGGTAAATGGGTGCTAACAATTAAGTTGTGATAATTTTTGAAAATTGCGCTCATGGTTCCCAAGAGTCCATTTTTTAAAAACTTTTTTATTTTATTATTATTATTATTATTTTTAAAGGTTTTATTTATTTATTTGACAGAGATCACAAGCAGGCGGAGCAGCAGGCTCCTCGGTGAGCAGAGAGCCTGCTGTGGGGCTCTCTCCTAGGGCCCTGAGATCATGAGCCCAGGGGAAGGCAGAGGCCCAACCCACTGAGCCATCCAGACACCCCTCCCAAGAGTCTATTTAAATAAAAAATCAGACACATGAACTTTTTTCATACAACAATGAATTGCTAAAACCTGAAATTACAAAGATATTTTTGCTGAATTAACATGCATAATGTACTTAAGGTTATCACAGATTTATAGTTGGTAGGATTTAAGTGCCACAATCAATTCTTTTTTATTAATAGTATCTGAGAAGCAGTACAACTAGGTAAACTGGACTGGATAGGATATCTCTGTTTTGAAATTTACTTTTGATTGACAGATATCAAAAAATGAACTTGATTAACTTCTTTAAGATTGAATTTGGATAGGCAGTCATCCAGAACTTTCGAGGAATGGAAACTTAATAGTTAGCTATGCTATTATGCTAGCGTTCAGGCTATTGGGTTATCTACCAGTGGAACATACATTTATTAGGTGTTTGTCTTAGGTAGTAGAACCTTTTGTTAGGGCTAATAAATGGAATTAAATTGTGTTTTATTTATTACTATAATTTATTTGATATTGAGGAGACTACAAGCAGCTGAAAGAAATAGATGATTTTTTTTCTCTCTTACCAGAGCCAAGTCAAGAGAGCCCTGAACTAATGTACTATATAGAATAAACCAGTCTTTCTGTATGGCCAAAGTTTTGTCTGCCTCTAAGTCTGATTTGTAATTTCTCAGACTTTCAGTGTTAATTGATTAGTTAATGAATTAAAAACATTTTGACAGGGAGGGGCAAATGGAGAGAAAGAATACCAGTACCTTGAGACTGTGACCTGAGCTGAAATCAAGAGTCGGGTGCTTAACACTGAGCCACCCAGGTGCCCCTTAGCATTAATTTAAAAATCCCAATGGATTATATAATACTGAACACATTTTTATAAAATGGAAGGAAGAAGGAGGCCTGTGTTTGTTTAGCTTTACTGAGTTACTAGCAAAGATACTGTTAGTATACTTTCCATGCTTTCTTTACTTGGTCCGTTTTCACCTCCCCATGTTGATAGGGGAAGAAACTCAGGGTTAGAGACCAGTCATTTGTGGAGGGTCACATGGCTAGTAAGTGGCCAAGCTAAGATTTAGCCTTGGATATGACTCCTGTTGGTACTCTTGAGAAATACGAGCAAGTCAAGTCAATGAACATGTGTTTAAGGAGCTCTGAGTACACTGGGTGAGACCATGGCAGGAAGTGTGAATGGCCAGAAACTAAGGTATGTATAAAAAGAGAACTGACAACATAAGGTTATGAGATCTCAACTTTCAAGTGGTTTTGTAAAATAAATGCAGTTGGGTATAACGCAAACTGGGACAAAATAATTTATACTGTATCCATTTATTTTTACAAAAAAAGAAAAAAAACCCTTGAAAGCCCACAGTTCTGAAGTTGAATTGGGATATAAGAGGAAAGTAGACAATACGGGAGTTTCCAGTGTCATTGGGCAGCTGGTGTCATTTCAGCTCAAGGCTGCAAGTCCTAAAGTATCGGTGTCGAAGTGGGGAGGGGGTTACCCGTGTCTCGGGGTCTGACTGCACAGCAAAGCAGGGAGTTTAGACTGTCGCTTTATCACAGGGAGATACTGTGCACTGGAGACGGCCTGAGACGAGAGTAGGAGGGGAAAAAGGTTGGAGAGATTAAATACATGACCGGCTGCAGTGAAGGCGAAGCAAGAGTGGATGGATTGGGCCAAGGGCTCTATAAGGACCCCCAGGGGGGTAAGGCCAAAGGGTTTTTTTTGTTGTTGTTTGTTTTTGTTTTTGTTTTTTAAAGAGTAAGGCAGTTAGTTAAAGTGGTGAAATAAATTGAAGACAAAATGTCAGGGAAAATGTTCTGAAGGCAAACCTGGGAGTGGAATCTGCTGGGACTGTTCAGAAGTGGGGGAGGTAAAGGAAGGCAGTTAACGCTCATTTGCATTTCTTGAGGTAAACACTATTCTGACAAATTAGAGGATTGATGAATACCAAGTTGGTGCTTTTGTTTCTGTTTTTTCATAGGTAGCTCAGCTTCGCTTTTTATTGGTAGCAAGGACAGGCATTGCACTAGGTTCTGTGAGAAGCTTCCTTCGGTCTTAATTTCTTTGCTAACTTCCTGGAGCTACATTAGGATACAGAGAAACCAAGAGATCTGCCCAAGGTCGAAAACAGAATCAGAACTGAGTTTGGAACTTGGCGTTCAGAACTGGGAGCCCAGTTCAGGTCATCATCTTCTTTTCCTCCTCTGATTGTTTCGAAGTGCCTCCCTCCTATCCTCACGCCGCCTCCTCCTTTTCCCCATTCCTCTCCCCTGGACCAGTCTTTCCTCCTCGATATTTCCCTCCATTACTTGACTTGATAGCGGACCAGCAGTGATGTTTCGTCCTCCTGCCCCCTGTACACGATAGTGGAAGGAAACAGGGAGCAGGATTTTTGTCAGGGTTAGGCTTAGACCAGGTAATTTGGCTGAGACACTATGCGTTACTGTATTTGCGACTTCTAGGAAACAGGCCCAGGGAGAGACTAAACGAAATAGTGGATGTTTTCCCACATGATTAATTTTTCCCACCAAGTGGGCGTATCTAGAAAGTTGTGCCCGGGATGGTCACTGATAGACCTTGCTTAAACCAAGGAAAGCTTCTGAAAAGTTGAGGATAAGTAAATAATATAAATCTGGAAAGGTTGCTATTTTAAGAAATGAGTGAACTTTTTGGTAAAATTAAAGATAAGTATTCGGTGGCAAATCCTCACCCTTCAGTTTTGCCTGTTTCATATTTTACTTTTTTGTTTGTATTCTTAGGGTGAGGCCCATCGACATCATAGGAATTATTTTAATAATAAATTTCAATCAGCATTAATATTGTATTACATCCTTAATGTTAATTGATTAGAAAGGCAAGGTAGTCATTGAGGAAAAGGAGGATATATTTAATCCATGAATTATATGAATGATACAGGACATATTTAGATCTTGTTTTTCTCTGACATTCCTGCTGACAGTCCTCTATTTCTAGAATTTAAACTGGGTGCCTCAGCGCTCTTTCGTGACAGTGTCTCATTTTCATTTCCCACTGCTTCAAGGTCATGGTATACCCAAGAATAACACAAACAAACCTATTAGAAGTGGGTAGGACCTCGTTGTCTTGTTTCAGTGACTTGGAATTGAAAAGACAAATCCATTTAATTAGTAATTTGATGGGTGACTAATCTTATTTATGGTATTTCTTTTCTTCAATCTCAGAAAGCCAATATTTGGAGGGACTCATCATATCCTGGTAAGAGAGTGTAGGCTTTGATCACTGAAGGTTCAGTCCCACCTCTGACTTTTGTTAGTAGCATATTCCTCAGCAAGGCCCTGAACCTCCCTGGGTCTTAATTTCCTCATGGGCAGTATAGGCATAGGCATACAGACTTCATTTTTTTACGTGCATGTGAGTGCTAAGTAAGGTAATGTATAGTGTATGGCCCATAATATGCATTCAGTGAATGATGGTGGTGATATTATGATTTATAAGAAAAATATATACTTGATCATTCATATGACCAAAACATGTTTCTTTTTTACATTTTAAGATTTTTATTTATTTATTTATTTGAGTGGGGTGGGGGGTGAGGAAGGAGTAGAGGGAGAGGGACAAGCAGACTTTGTGCTGAGTGTGGAGCCCAGTGTGGGGTTTCATTCACCTCAGAACCCTGAGATCATGACCTGAGCCAAAATCAAGAGTCAGATGCTCAACCAACTGAGCAACCCAGCCACCCCCACCCGTTTTTAAGATTTTATTTCATATGACCAAAATATATTTCTCGAATTTTTTGGCTTTCATCCATGGTTCCTGTCTTACAGCCCACAAAACCCTTGGAATTTCCTGTGTTGAGAATGAGAAAGGTGTCTTTTTGTTATGTTAATGAGGTGACTTGGAAACCACCTAAGGATGGAGGCGGCTTGTCAGTGGAGCTAACCCCGTGATTAGAGGGTTGGAATTTTTAGTCTTCTCCCCCAATTCCCTGGGAGAAGAGACTGGGTTGAGGTTGAATCAGTTGCCAATAGCCAATGATTTAATCAGTCATGACTATGCAGTGAGGCCTCCATAAAACCCCAAAGGACTGGGTTCGGAGAGCTCCTGAGTTGATGAACACATGAACATTTAGGGAGTCTGGATCACCTGGAGGGGGCATGGAAACACCTTACCCTTTCCCCATACCTTGCTCTATGCATGTCTTCCATCTGGTTGTTCATGAATTATATCTTTTTATCATACACTGGTAATTTAGTAAGTTAAATGTTTCTCTAAGTCCTATGGGCCACTCTAGCAAATGAATTGAGCCCAAGGAGATTCAGACTGGCATTTGAGGTGTCGGGGTACAACCTTGTGGGACTGAGCCCTCCACCTTTGGAATCTGATACTACCTCTGGGGATGGCATCAGAATTGGGTTGAATCGTATGACATCTAGCTAGTGTCCAGAGCACTGCTTGTTGGTTTGTTGGTTTGGGGACCGTCCCTCCTCACGCCGGAATTGGTACTAGAACCCATTTAATGGCTACTAGTCTAAGTCTTTTTTCTAGACTGAAGGTTCTCTGAATATTCAGTTCAATTTAAGAAACTTTACAAGATCTCTTTACTTAATCCTAACAAAAAACATCTGAAACTGTGGAGGGAGGGATACTTCATTTGATTTATCCATGATGAATATTATAGTTTCCTCAGGGATTTTTTTCCCCTAAGTTGTTGGTGAAGGGAAATGGTCGAAGGATTATGAGTCTCTTTGCTTCAAGAACAAGCGCAGGAATGGGAAAGAGGAAGTCTTGCTTAGTTTGGGTGTGAGTGTCTACTATATTGTAGGGAGACAGGAAGAAAAACAGATGAAATCTTAACTGCTGAGGGAATTAGGAGTATTCGTGAGTTATTTAGTTTGAGATGGATGTTAAAGGATTGCCTTAGGTAAGCTGAGGCACCGTGGGGGAAAGCACGGAGAGCTGGGGTTAGCCCAGTATAACCATCACCTTGCTGGTCTTCCTCAGCTTTTCCTGTCTGATTTAGAGGCCCCTCCCCAGGTCCTTGTTCATAACTTTCCTAAACAAGGATCTTACGGCACAGTTGGTTGCCTTGTCTGTCTGCCCAACTCTTTGCAGCCCCATGAAGTCAGGAGCTACATTTCATCTCTCGTTTTCATTTAACGCTGTATGAATGGGCAGTGCGATTCTGTGCACAGCACTTATCCAAGCTGAGTTGTACCTTCTTCTTCAATAAATTGGTGTTGGACTAGATCTGTGTTTTTCAAACTGTGGGTATGACTTATTAGCAGGACATGATATCAGTTTAACGGGTTGTGACAGCTTTTAAAAAAATACCAGAGTATGGGGCGCCTGGGTGGCTCAGTGGATTAAGCCGCTGCCTTCGGCTCAGGTCATGATCTCAGGGTCCTGGGATCGAGCCCCGCATCGGGCTCTCTGCTCCGCAGGGAGCCTGCTTCCTTCTCTCTCTCTGTCTGCCTCTCTGCCTACTTGTGATCTCTCTCTCTCTCTGTCAAATAAATAAAATAAAATCTTTAAAAAAAACATAAAAAACAAACAAACAAAAAATACCAGAGTATATCCCAAGTAGTAATGGTGAGTACTATACATCATTGGGAAACTTTTGTATTAGTTATATATTTGCATGTCTATATCATGTTGCAATATGAAATTTATTTCTTACTACAGTTGTTCTCAAAGTTGTTGAATGCCTCTGGACTAGATTAAATCTGATGTTATTTCTAGTCATTTATTTGATGATTCTATACTTGGGTGGTAGGACAGATCTTTTTATTCCAGAGGGCACAATTCCCACTACCATAGTATTCCACTAGGCGACCTAAAATGGAGATAATTTTATTATTTTTATTTTGCTAAATTAACCATGTTTTAATCGGAAAAAAAAAGAATAGGTACATATGTTAAAAACTCAGACCTTTCAAAAGGATATACGATAAAAATTGTCTCCCCCATCATGGTTTTTACTTGTTAAGATGTTTCATTTACCTGAATGCCTGCCAGATTATTTCTGGGTTTATATTTTCTTCATCTGACATTGATTTGATTTTTGAGGAAGAGAGAATTTAATGTACTTGTTTGGTTGTTGGTAGATGATGAAACAGTTGAGAAAGAATATGTTTGAAAATTCTATTTGCAGATAGATTCACTCATTCACTGAGTCATTTATGGTCATATATGGAGAGTTTACTATATGCTAGAAACTCTGTGAGGCTCTTCGTATTGAACGGCTCCTTCAGACAACTTGGTGACCCAGTAGGATACAAGAGTTGATATGCACTGTGCTGTTATTATTACGGTAATCAAGCTAACGATTTTTAAAAAATTTTATTCATTTATTTATCAGAGAGAGAGCAAGCGAGTGAGTGAGAGAGCGAAGGAGGGGGAGCAGCAGGCAGAGGGAGAAGCAGACACCCGCCAAGCAGGGAGCCCAGTGTGGGACTCGATCACGACCTGAGCCAAAGGCAGACACTTAACCGACTGAGCCACCCAGGTGTCCCCAGGCTAATGATTCTTATGTGATGCATTTGTTAGAAAGTAGTTGATGGTGTCATGATGTTGTCTCCAAATATTTGAGGAGCTGTTAATTGGAGACGGATTAGATCGACTGAATGTCCCTGGAAGACACAGAACAAATGGGTGACAGTTACAGGCAGACAGGTATGAGCTTAATGTAAGGGAGACTGCTCAACAGAAGAGTTAAGAAATGGAATGAGTTCCCTGTGAAGCAGCAAGTTTTCCATCACCAGAAGCGTAGAGGCCAGGGATGAAAGACTGACTGGCTCCTTGGCAAGGTGTAGATGGGAGGCAGATTGAGCAAAAGGCCTTTGAAATTTCTTTATAACTTAAAGTCTGTGATTTGGCTTGCTGGGTGTCAGAGAGCAGACTGGCTTTAAAAAAAAAATGTATGTTTTCTATAGACTATTTCTAAATAGATAAAAAGTGTCAGACATATAAAAGGGTTAAGACCTCCCTGGGTCCAGCCTTTCCAGGCCTTCAGAAAATAGTTGTGGATGCTAAAAAATTGAAATCCCTCACAGAATGGCTAGTTCCATGAAGGAGCGCTGAATAAAATTGTTTTAGTGATAAATTGTATTCTTTGGAAAAAAAAGATGGAATACAGCTTGGGGGCACCTGGGTGGCTCACTCCATTGGGCATCTGCCTTCGGCTCAGGTCATGATCCCAGGGTCCTGGGATCCAGCCCCACATTAGGCTCCTTGCTCAGTGGGGAGCTGTTTTTCTCTCTGCCTGCTGTTCCCCCTGCTTGTGCTCTCTTTCTGTGTCAAATAAATAAATAAATAAATAAATAAAATCTTTAAAAAAATGGAATAACAGCTTCACTTTAAAATCTGCTTTAAGAATCCACCTTTTTTCCCAGTGGTGTACTAGCCTAAAAACTCACTGAAAAAATGTCATATAGTCTTTTCATTTCTAAAATCCTCTTCCTAGGGGCACCTGGGTGGCTCAGTGGGTTAAGCCTCTGCCTTCGGCTCAGGTCATGATCTCAGGGTCCTGGGATCGAGCCCCGCATCGGGCTCTCTGCTCGGCAGGGAGCCTGCTTTCCCCTGTCTTTCTCTGCCTGCCTCTCTGCCTACTTGTGATCTCTCTCTCTGTCAAATAAATAAATAAAATCTTTAAAAAAAAATCCTCTTCCTAAATCTAATACATATTGGAATTTCCTTATTCAGAACATTCTAGTCCAGGTCCTCCCCTACATCTGGACAACTCTGACAGCATTGTGCTCCCCCACTTCCTCCGTTTCTCACTCATCCATTTCATGCTAATATTGCTGCTCTCAGATGAATTTTCCAACACGCAGCTTTCAGGTCACTATCCCCAGGAACATGCAGTTACTACCCGGCTTCTCAGGTCTCTATGTGATTTTCAAAACTTCTTACCCAGGTAGCTTTCGTTTTCCACTCTTCTGCAATGTGTTTTCCTCTCACTTTTCTCATCTTTTCTGTTATAAAGTGGTCATTTCTGATTACATAGGCACGAGCATGGCTGGGCAGAGCATGATCTTTTGTGACCGAAAGGCATTCCGGCAGTCGACAGGTATTTGCTTTCTTCAGGATGAAAAGGCAGTTAAGAAGTATTTGCGCTCAGCAGGCTCTAGCGTAGACTCACGTAGCGTGCGCTCCAGAACCCGTGAAGTGTTGAGCTAGGGAACATGCCGTCTCTGGGGCCAGACTGCCTGCATTCACATCCCAGACTTCCCGCTTGCATACTTCTCTTATCTTCGGCAATTGCTGACCCTCTTGGTGCCTTGGCTGCCTCATCGGTACAATGAGGTCATAGCAGAACCTATCTCATAGAGTAGCTGTGGGGATTAAATTAGTTAATACAGGGAAAACAAGACAGTGTCTATCATGTGGCAACGGTTCTGTGTTTATTACTGGGAATGGAAGTTCAGACAGGATTTAGGGGCGTTTAGAGTTACAGAGTGTTCTGGATCTTTAAAAGAAAATGTCACATCTCTTTGGACAGTCCAGCAAAGATTTCATGAAAGAGCTAAGGTTTGAAATGAGCATTGGAGAGGAAGAATTTGATCAGTTGAGATAGGGCCAGAGGCAGAGTTCGGAGGTCAGAGGCCAGATCGCAGCCTTCTCTGACCTCTTGATGACTTTAGGGTAGGTTCCGTGTTGTTGGCACTTCAAGGTTTCCGACTGATTTACACTGGGTTTTGGTCCCCGAGGCAGACCGCAGACTCCTTATTGGTATTCCCCACAGCATCTTGTATGGTTCTGTTTTAGGTACTTAATTTTTATTGAGTTTTCACTAATTAAATTGTTGACCTGACTTCAGATGGGTTAAGGACTGGGAATGAAAGATCACAGCTTTCAGTAAGATGTATATATTTAAGACTTTATTTTTAAGTAATCTCTACATCCAACATGGGGCTTAAACTCACAACCCCATTATTAAGAGTTGCACGTTCTACTGACCAAGCCGGCCAGGCACCTCTAGAGATTCATATTTTACACTTATGAGATAGAATTGACTGTGTTTGATGAACTGATGCTCTTAGCTTGATAAACGAATGTTCTTGGCCCAGGGGCCTTAGTTTTTTAGCTATCCCTTCTCTCATCTGTACTTCTCTAGCCATTTTCTTAATGCTGTAAATCCATTTAGGGTTCTCCCATTTAACCTCTGCCCTCTTCTGCTGTTGGCTTAGCTCCTTCCTGGTCTTTAACAACCTTTACTTTCTGAACTCTTGATGTCTGAACCCGGGAGTCAAATAGATTTGAATTACAAGGTTTAAATATACTTGAGAGACTGGTTCATCCCCGCATCTCCCAAGGCAAATATATGGATTTTTGTGTAAGGTTTACTAAAGGGGACTTGTCAAAATAAAGGTTCCTGGGCCTGACTCATGGTGACTGATTCAGTGAGTCTGGAGTTAACCCAGCATAATCTGTATTTTTCAGAAGTTCTCCTGGTGCTCCTAATAAGCAACCAGATTTGGGAGCTTGTAATTACCACTTCCACAATTCCTGTGATTTCTGCAGCTGTGGATAAGGAATGAAATGTGTCTTCCATTCCCATCAGTACACTGAAACTGCCCTTGCCAAGGTCACTGATGATTCTTAAACAGCTTATTTTACTAAGTATTTCTGAAATTGATCACCTATGCGTAATTCCTACAACCACTGAGTTCAAGTTGGCCTCATTCATCTTCTGGACCATAGCAATGGACTTCATGCTTTCACCATCTGTAACCCTCCGGCCTAGCTTCCACACAGCCATAGCATGATTGATATGGAATTAAAATTAAATGGTGTCACTATCTTGGTGAAAACTATTGCTTCTAATGCCAACAGCTTAAAATCCAAGCTTCTTGGCATGACATTAAAGGCCCTGCATGACGCAGCCTCTCCAGGTTGTCTGTTATGCTTGGATCCGGCTGCTTCTCAACCTTGCACACATTCACCATGCTGTTTCACATTTCTTTGCCTATTTCACACGAGTCCCTTTATAAGGAACAATGTGCTCCTTCACCAGGCTAGCTCCTCTTACTTCAGCTCAGGTTTTCCCTCCTCTTCTCTTGGATACCTCAGCTATCTTCTACTTTCTCATCTTTCCCGTTACTTGTCCCTCTTCTAGGCGTCTTAACTGTGAGTAGTTTTCGAATGTTATACTTATGACATTGTATTGACTTATTTTATCTACTTCTGTCATTAAATTGTGAACTTCTTGAGGGCAGAGCCTGGTTCACATTTGGCACATAGTAACTTCTGAATAAATACTGAGTGAATGAGCCAACAAATACAATAGAGACGTTTCAGCTTCTCATACTGATTATCTGCAGCATGTGATGTTGCTTATTAAAAACTGTGTGCCAGGCACTGTCTTAGGTAGCAGAAAGGTATTAGTAAGTGAACCAACATACTCCCCGGTCATGGAAGAAGGTGTGATGGAGTGAAAAACCAATGACAAGCAAATCACAAGTGTATAATTATAACTCAGTATGGATCCCATGACAGAAATGATCATGACACAGTGCTAGAGCATGACAGAGAGGGACATTATTTATAGGTTGATCAAGGAATCCTGTCTAATCAGGTGATAATTCAGCTGAAGGAAAAGGAATCAAGTATGGAAGAGCTATGAAAAAGCATTCCGTGCAGAAGGAACAGTATGTGTTAAGTCTCTAAGGTGTCAGAGCTCTTTGTGTTGAAGGAATTTAAGGTAAGTTGGGCTAGGGGGAAGTATGGGAAGGAAAAGTAGCAGAAGAGAGTTTAGGTATACTTTGTTGGTGTAAAAAAATAGTTTACATTTTGCCTGGAGTGCAATGGTAAGCAACTGAAGGAAGGATTTTTATCAGGACAGTGACATAATCTGATTTATATCTAAAAAAGATTACTCTAGGTAAGTGCTGTTTAAGATTGTAGTCCCAGGGACACCTGGGTAGCTGTTAGTTAAGTGTCTGCCTTGGGCTTGGGTCCTGATCTTGGGGTCCTGGGATTGAGTCTGGCACTGGGCTCCTTGCTCAGTGGGGAGCCTGCTTCTTCCTCTGTCTGCTGCTCCCCCTGCTCATTCTTTCTCTCTCTGACAAATTATAAATAAAATCTTAAAAAAAATTGTAGTCACACCCCCATGTGGCTAACACTACTGAGAAACTGAATTTTCAACTTTATGTAATCTTAACCTGAATTTAAAAGCAGAATTGATTCAGTTATTGGAAAACTTTTAAGTCTGTTCTGTTACTTTTTCAACTATACATTTATAACATTAAATATAGATCAGGCATTTCTGATGAAAATTAAGCTTCTAAATAGAGATGTAGTATAAATATAAAATACACACCAGATTTCAAAGCCTTGGTATGAACAGAAGAATGTAATTGTCTCATTAATTTTTTATATTGATTATATATTGAAATAATTATATTTTGGAGAGACTGGACTAAGTTAAAATGGACTGTTAAATTTACTTGTTTCTTTCTATTTTTTTAATAATGTTGCTGCTAGAAAATTCAGAGTGATTTATATGGCTCACATTATATTCCCGTTGTTGGTAGATGCTGTGAGGATAGCTGAATGGTCTGAGGGCAGGCAAATTAACACCAGGGAGATGGGTTAGTAAGCTCTTGCAGTTGTCTGGGTGGTGGTAATTATAGCTTTGATTGAGTGAGAGGATCCGACTGAGTGAGAGGAGGCAGCAGTGGAGGTGGGAGAAGGGTGGATTTTCTACATGTATTTTGGAGGTAGAGTCGTCCAGACTTGCTGATGAATTAGATAAGAGAAGAGAAGGATAAAAAATGACTTTACAAGTTTTTACCTTGTGACTTTACCTCCCTCCGTCCCCGCCCCCCTCCCCCCTGGCCAAACAAAGCAAAATAAGAAAAAACTATTACATTTATGGCCAGGTTTTTGTTTTTGCTTTTTAAGAGAGAGGGTGTACATGTGAGCTGAGGGTGCAGGGAGGGGAAAGGGCAGAGGGAGAGGGAGAAAGAGAGAATGAGAGTCCTTTTTTTTTTTTAAAGATTTTATTTATTTATTTGACAGAGAGAAATCACAACTAGGCAGAGAGGCAGGCAGAGAGAGAGGGGGAAGCAGGCTCCCTGCTGAGCAGAGAGCCCGATGCAGGACTCAATCCCAGGACCCTGAGATCATGACCTGAGCCGAAGGCAGTGGCTTAACCCACTGAACTACCCAGGCGCCCCGAGAGAATGAGAGTCTTAAGCAGGCTCCATGATGCAGAATCTGATGCAGGGCTCAATCTCAAGACCCTGTGATCGTGCCTTGAGCCAAAATCAAGAGTTGGACACTTAACTGACTGAACCACCCAGGCACCCCTATGGTCAACTGATTTTTGACAAGAGTGCCAAGACAATTCAATGGGGGAAAGAATGACCTTTCAACGAGTGGTACTAAGACAATAGGTTATCCACATGCAAAAGAATTTGGACCCCTACCTCAAACCTTATACACAACTAACTCAAAATGGATCAAAGACCTAAATGGAAGAACTAAGAAGAAAACACAGTGTAAATCTTGGTGACTTTAAATTTAACAGTGGTTTCTTAGCTATGATACTAAAAGTACAAACACCAAAAAGAAAATTAGATAAATTGGGATTCATCAAAATTGAAAACTTTTGTGCTTCAAAGGATACTAGTAAGAACATGAAAAGATGATCCAGAGAATGGGAGGAAGCTTTTGCAAAGCATGTATCTAATAAAGGAATAGTATCCAGAATATATAAAGAACTCTTATAACTCAACAATAAAAACACAAATTTCCCAATTTAAAAATGAGCAAAGGATCTGAATAGACATTTCTCCAACATTTCATGAATAGAGGATGCCTTTCCATCTATTTAGGTCTTCTTTAACTTCTTTCAATGATGTTTTGTGGTTTTTGCTATATAATCATAAAGTTTTAAATGTCAATGAAATACAACTACTCATTAAAATATCTTTTAAACTCTATCCAACTCTCATATCCCACCATCCTGATGTCTTATAGACTCCAACATACTCAGATCCATACTCTTGATATTCAGCTCTCTATTAGAATGACTAACTTTCTGCCCGAGTCTACTTACCTTTCAAGACACAGCTATCGCTTCTTTCTTAGAAACCTTCACTAAGCCCACAGGTAGAAGGTGTTCACTGAATATATCTTGAAAGACTGGGAACGCCCAGAACCCTGTTGAACTGGTGAGCTTTTTGAACACAGAAGAATTATCCAGAGACACAGTGTTGTAAGCACAAAAAGCCAAGGGCCTTTGTACTTACATGGCTTTCTATCTTTGTTTCCTTGTCTGCAGAACAGAACTAATATACATTATCTCAATTCCTTTTACAAAGTCTAAACAGAGGTTTTTAAATGTCTAGTGCTTCGACTCCTCAGTAAATGATAGTTTAAAAAATAGTGGCAAAACGTGCCTAAGTGATCATCTCCGTTGTGAGGATGCAAAGACACCTGCTCTGTTTAAAATGCTGCATTATTCGGCATAACATTTATGACAAATTGTGAAGACTATAACTGAAGGTTGTTTTTCTAAAAGGTAATATTTCTCCAGAATGACTTGTATACTTCTTGGTTTAGACTGATGGGAGGGTGAATGTAGCGATACATTTGGTGCAGAAGGAAAATATGTAAAATTCAGATCTACCCTGCATATTTTCCACTAAGGTGTCTGACTACCCGAACATTAAGGAACTGTGCCAGTGAAGAGGACAAGAACCTGGTAACTGGTCTTGTGGTTAAAAGGAGATAACAGAGCTTACCATAAGGCTTTCCAGAATGGAGGACAAACTATCAGTTGTCTATAGAACGGACAGGACTTGTGGAATCATAGTGTATTTAAGTGGAGGTCTCTGAGCTTAGAAAGGGGCCTTTCCTATTAGGTAGAACCAAGACAAGCAGAAAGAGATTATAATTTAGATACTGTGTGTATATATATAATTTATCTAACTCATATATATCTAAATTATATATCTAAATTTTATATATATATATATGTATACACACACACACACACACACACACCCACAAACCAAATACCTCTCTTTGGAGTGGGGTACAACGTTTATTGTTGAATTGTCCTTCTGTGACTTGTTTTTTTCAGTAGCTTCTCTCTTTAAAAAAATGGTATATAGGGGTGTGTGCATGGTTCATTCGGTCATGTCCAACTCTTGATTTTCGCTCAGGTCACGATCCCAGGGTCATGAGATTGAGCCCTGCATTGGGCTCCGAGCTGGGTGTGGAGACTGCTTAAGATTCTCTCTCTCCTTCTCCAACCCCCACCCCCCACACCCTTGCCTCTTTCTAAAAAAAACTCAAAAAACAGCATATAAATTGAACATTAGCTAATGGTGTTTTCTTAACGCTTTGCATTATTATATTAGAGATGCTTTGTTAGATTTTGCTTGCTGAAAGTTTTAAAAAAAAATATTTAATTTAGGGGCACCTGGGTGGCTCAGTGGGAGCCTCTGCCTTCAGCTCAGGTCATGATCTCAGGGTCCTGGGATCGAGCCCCGCATTAGGCTCTCTGCTCAGTAGGGAGCCTGCTTCCCCCTCTCTCTCTGCCTGCCTCTCTGCCTGCTTGTGATCTTTCTCTCTCTGTCAAATAAGTAAATAAAATCTTAAAAAAATATTTAATTTATTTATTCATTTAGAGCACATGCATGAGCAGGGGGAGGAGTAGGGGGACAGGGAGAGAAAGAATCTTTGGCAGACTCTGTGCTGAGTTCAAAACCCACACGAGACTCAGTCTCCTTACCCTAAGATCATGACCTGAGCTGAAGTTAAGAATCGGACACTTAACTGACTGAGCCATCCAGGCGCCCCTTAACAAAAGTTTCTAATTTTTGTTTGAAGAAAATTTTTTTTATTATGTTGTTAGAAGTTTTATTTCAGAGCAAGAATATTTTGTGTGACTAAATTGTTTTATAATGAAATTAATCATCCTTTAATTTGCCTTTTAAAACACAGACATTTAATATCTTGTAGGTTTTCTTAATTGGAGAGAAACATTCCTGTAATTCATAAGAAGTTAGCTATCATCCCTGCAGATAAAACCGTTTTTTTGAAATAAGTTTTAAAGTAAGTTTAAATTAAATTTACATTTTAAATCCTGTTATTCCACAGAGGATTTGAGGTGGCTTCCTACAAACCATATTCATTCATTCATTTACTTGTTTTGTTTTTGCAACAAATATTTATGGAGGTATTGGGCATATGAAATAAAACAATAAAGTAAAATAGAAGTGAAGAGGCCAAGAAAAACAAGTAACTAAGGTAAGACCAAGAAATAGAGAAGAGAAAATTTCCAGACACAAAGATTGGCATAATTGTAGAATTGAACACATATAAGCACCCCAGTGGTCAGGGGGAAAAGAGAACTATCAGTCAGACAGTTTTGTTATCAGGGAGGAGAAAGAGACATTCACATTCATAGTTTTCTCTAGGACAAAACAAAAACAACTTCTCATATTTTATAACTACCAATAGTAGCTTCTTTCCTCTATGATCTCACCCATTATCAGGGTTGAGCTGGGCAGGTGACTTTGGTTTTTGGAGTCTGGATCCCGTTCTTATATTTTCAGATGCAGGCTGAGCTTTCTTTCAGCTTAAATGCTCATACTTGTGCTAACAGATCCGTATCTTCCCAGATCGCTCATTTCCTTTGTGCGTTGATAGACTTTACTGTTGTCACATTTAATAAACCTTGAAGCTTTCATATTTTCTTCAACTCTGCTCTCCCCATATCCACTAACTTTTGTGGGTTCTGCTTGAGTGGCGCCTTAACTCTCTGATGGCGCTTCTCCATTTCTGTTGCTGTTTCAGTCCCCAGTTCAGGGCGCGCACCCTTCTTCTCCATCACAACAGCTTAGTTAATAGTGCTTCTGGTCAGCCCCCTTCTAAATCATCTTCGGTGCTTAGCCCTGATCACCGTCACTCCCTTTTCCTATATAATAAACTCCTAACTTTTGGGCATGACCGTGAAAGCTTTCCGTGATCTGGCCGGCCACCCACGACTTTTCAGCACGGTCTCCTCCTCTCACTCGCACACCATACTACTTTTTCTGGAACATCTGTGCCTGCTCTCCCCGGTGTCTGCACTCACCCTGCTTCTTCCATCTAGAATGCTTTTGTTCTCCGTGTTCCTCCCATTTTAATTCAATTCCCTACAGCTTTACTGAGTGTCTGCTGTATACAGAGCATTGTACTAGCTAGCTAAGGTGGATTCCGTGGTGGAAATGATTATCCTTTCAAAGATCTCACACAGGTATTCAGAAGAATTGCTTGGTAAGTTGCAGTTTCCACATTGCTTCCCCTCTGAAGCCTTTCTAAGGTCTTTAAAAAAAAAAAAAAAAAAGCTCAGGTGCATGTAAGTTTCTAAAAAAGGCCCAGCATTTGTAAACTTTTCAGCCATGTGTGTAACCACACATGGAGCACAGCCTCCGAAGTCAGCAGGACTCAACACAGCATGTGGACGAGCCTGGAATGGTTGGCGCCAGGCTAGGAGTCAGACCTTCAAGTGCAGGCCTTCCCAAAGGATAAGTGGGCCGAAGATCAGGCTTGGAACAGATCTGAAACAAACTCAGGTCTATGTGAGAGGTGATGGCTTTAGAAAAGTGGTATAATTCTGCCTAGTCCTGTGGAAATGGTTACTGCTTAAGTGGTTGAATACGCCTTTCCCTATCCTTATTATGATTACTTTATTTCACTAGAAAACCTGTATTTTAATGTGGTTCTTCATGCTCTGAACCTAAAATGTTTGGAACGTAGAAGTCACATCTGTACTAGGCTCTGATACGTAACATCGGGGTTTATCCAGTCCGTGATTCTTTTGCTAATAGGTACCCAAGAAATGTGTCATGGGGAGACAGATGCAGGGCATATGGTTTTCCTTTCAAATGTTAATCCTGAACTAAGGTTAGCTGCAACCAAAGTATTTTTCATTTATTTATGGTGTTGTCACATAAATTTTTCTGCATTTCCTTTGACTCCATTTTTATTTGAACCTAACCTCTTCTTGGAATAGTGTATACTTCATGTTTATAATCTACTTTAAAAATTATTAACAGACCCCTAGTTTACGTGTTGAGTGTCAAAGGGAATCCCTATCATTCTAGTATTTGGTGTTTGTGGAGTTTACTTCAGTGGTCATATATCATAAATACATATTTATATCTCTGTATTTACCATAGCCTACCATATTTTATCCATCAAAGATATCATTATTTTAAGATGCACCATTATTTTATATAAGGCTAACAAAAAGAAAACCACTATTTCTGTTCGTTAAACGCAATGCTTTATCACTTAGAATTTTTATTTTGTACTTACTGGGAAAGCTCTCAGACCTTAGAAATAGATTTTTATCATATGTCACTCATGTGCATACATAAGTTGTAAGATGTAAATGAAATGACTTGGTTAATTATTCCTAAAAGTTATCCACATTGGGTTCAACTCATGAATCAACTCTTCAGTGCATTGGTTGACATCTGTGTTTTTCCACCCAATATCATCCTCCTGCTAACAAGAATGTCTGTAGTAAAGCATTTCTTTTTTTTTTTTTTTTAAGATTTTATTTATTTGACAGACAGAGATCACAAGTAGGCAGAGAGGCAGGCAGAGAGAGAGAGGAGGAAGCAGGCTGTCCGCAGAGCAGAGAGCCCGATGCGGGGCTCGATCCCAGAACCCTGGGATCATGACCTGAGCCGAAGGCAGAGGCTTTAACCCACTGAGCCACCCAGGCGCCCCTGTAGTAAAGCATTTCTTAAGAAGGTGATTCTTGCTTAAGCGATAGTAGTGTTATTTCCTAACAGACAGGATCTCTTGGAACTAACCAGTTTTGTAATTGTTTGGTTTGTGCCCCGGAACTTACCCTCCCTAGTGAAGGTGTTGAGTAGTGTCCTGAGCACAGCTCGTGGCATTCCAGGCATCCGTCTTCTCTGTGGTCTGTGCAGGCCAGGGCCAGAAACTGCAACGCCCTGAAGTACTTGGTGTTAAGCCAAGTGATTTTTTCCTGTTTTCAACCTTGACATTGCAATTTGTGCGTTGTGTGAATGAGTGGAAATTTTTGAGCAAGAAATAGTTTCACGCCACATCTCTTTGAAATGCTCAGATCGACCAGTTTAATGGCATCTTCACAGACATGCATAATTGAGTTAGTGATGTCATAACTTAGACAGTTTTTCAGGCAGAAAGAAAGGAGAATTCGCTGTCTTCTAAGTCTGTGCTTTCTTGGCAACTCTGGGTTGCTTTCTTAAGCAAGGAGTAGCTGTTCTATATTGAAAACCTCAGTCTTTTATTTTCTCTCTTTTGCTGATAGAACATTTGTGATGTGAGAAGGAAGAAAAGCTTCTTGGTTCTTTCTACCGTTCCTGAAATTACAGTGCATGACTAATTGTTGCATGCGCTTTTTCTCAAGGCTGCATATCTGAGCATCCTATGTTTGGTCTTTGCAGAAAACTACCGTGTGAATGCTTTTGGGCACAAACTATTACTTTCCTCTCTGAATTAAGAGGCACATAATCCAGGTGTTATTTCCTTTGCTCCCCCCTTGGTGCTGCCCTCCCCGTGCCGGAGGAACTGTCGTCTGCTTGCTCATGGCTTGGCCACATAGGATCTTAGCAGAGTTCAAGTTTCCTGAGATCTCTTGTGTGCGATTTTCATCCTTGCTCGTTTGTCTCTTCAGAGGCATTTCCTCCTAAGGCAGGCGCATAGTATAGCTGCCATTTGTAGTTTACCGTTCAGTTGGGCTGGTTTACTTTAGAATTCCTCTTCTCTAGTTTATACTAATCGTGTTTTTCCTATATCTATATCCATATAAAAACTTAAGCTTTTGACCTGAAAATTTCTGGCTATTCATTTTTCTTTTTCCATTTTCTTAATTGCATATGGATTCATATCATGACTGATAATCGTGAGTTTTCAGTGAGGTATGATGCTAGGTTATTACCACTAAAATATTTTACTGCTCAGCCTTATTTTTATTGTTCAAAAATTAAACTAATGCTCACAGGCAATAAAGATTTCATAATACCTCAAGACAGAAACGAACGTATTGCCAATTACTTTCAGTTTATTTTAAACCTTCCACTAATTAAAGGTGGGGATGGATAACTTTTAAATGGATTTAAGTTAATTTTTTTTTTTTAAGGGAGAGAGACTGTGTGCTTGGGGTCTGCCGGGGGAGGGGGGTGGGTGGGCGGAGGAGGGGAGGAGCATAGGGAGAGGGAGAGAGAGAATCTTCAACAGGGTCCACACCCAGCATGGAGTTCAGCAGTGGGGCTTGATCTCACGACCCTGAGATCGTGACCTGAGTTGAAATCAAGAGTCAGATGCTTAGCTGAATGATCCACCCAGACACCCCTCAACTTAAGTCTTAAATATTGGAGGTTCTGATGTTTTCTATAATTGAATTATAGTAGCTCACATCTCACATTCAGTTTTCTTCACTAGTAATTTGGGTTGTAAAGCCATAATCAGGCACCATTGGTGGAAGCTACTGGAAGTGCTGACATAGTGCCTAGCGGGACATAAATGCCCATTGAAGAACAAGCCTTGCAATCAGAGTTCGGTTGACTTGTCTCCGGACCTGATTAAATACAGTGTCCTACTATTATGTTTTCCATTATTGTGAAAATATTGAGAAATGGTAACTGACATAAATTGCCCCTTGTATTCCTTACTGATATAAAGTAAAATTGGTAACACATGCAATTTCTATGAATTCTCACTATATCCTCATTAAGAAGACAAATTTTAGGTGGGACCAGATGAAAACTGATGTGTTTATTTTTTCACTGTGAACCAGCTGATGGTGAGGGCATCTTTTACTCATACAGGACCTGTAAGACTTTGAAGTCTTTTATGCATTGTTCAGTGTTCTGCAAAAGGTTTACCCCAATACCCTGAGACAAAAAGGTAAAGTTCATCTCTTAGCACTTTGCAAAATAGATTATGTATCAAAAAGAGGTACAGAAAAGTTCCTGCACTCAAAATTATATTCTCTTGGGGAAAGATAAGACATGAAACAATGAGACAACAGCATAAGACTGTAAATAAAATGCTAAATTGAATACAATCAGGTAACAAAACAGCCTGTCTTATAATGGGCAATTTGAGGGGCAATAGACCATACTGAAAGATAATATCCAGGCAGAGTTTATCAAAGAAGGGTCCCTTGGGTGAGCCCTGGAGGGTGATGGGATTTAGGAAGACAGAGAAAGGTAGAAGGTGTATCTGAGGAGGAATGGCATGAGTAAACCCTTGAAAACGTGAACAAGTCTGGCGTTTACAGGGAATAGCTTAGTCACAGTGTCAAGTATGCACTAAAGAGGGAAGATTCTAAATGACCTCAAACACTAAAAGGAACAAAGTTTGCGTTGGACATTGTCAGAAGTGATGGGGCAGAGAGGGCCGTTTGGGGTGGAAGGAGATCAGGGAGGAACCACTCTGCGTTGTTGAGCGATGGAGTGACACAGCGCGGAACCACTGTGTGCTCCCCAGCCCGGGTCGGTGTCTAGAGCTGCAAGAACAGATGGATGCTGTGTCGTCGGGGACCTGGTTTTCCAAAACGCTGAACAACTCTTCATAAAGTTCCAAGCAAAACAAAGTACAGTCTTCTCTTAATTCCCATGGTCGTTTCATTCCCTGAAAACGCAATGTATTGCCCAAATCCTTGTTAATATATAAAACAGAATTAGGCTCCCGCTCAGATGATTTCACCTACATGAATGTGTAGCAGAAGACTGGAGAGTCATGCAGGGTGCAGGCTAGTTGTTTGATGTGCAAGACTCTTCCGCGAATTCAGGGCGTGTAACATTTCCGGTTCCGCAATCACTGTGAAACACCCTCATGGATTTCTAAGTACCCCTTGATACCCACTGCTCTTACTGTATCAGTAACTTGTGTAATTTATATATCCTAATTTCCTTTTTTGTTTAGACGTTTTAGACGTTTGGTTGTTCTTTTGAAGATTGTCTTCACCTGCCAAAGAGAATATTTAAAGTGTAATTCCCTAGTAAAGGGTGTGTAGAAATTTGAGAGATGACAAAACCTGAGGGCATTAAAGGAAGGGCAGAGAAAATGACAGAGATTGTCACTTTTTTTAAAAAATTTATTTTCAGCGTAACAGTATTCATTGTTTTTGCACCACACCCAGTGCTCCATGCAGTACGTGCCCTCCCTATTACCCACCACCTGGTTCCTCAACCTCCCACCCCCTGCCCCATCAAAACCCTCTGGTTTGTTTTTCAGAGTCCATAGTCTCTCATGGTTCATCTCCCCTTCCAGTTTCCCTCAACTCCCTCTCCTCTCCATCTCCCCATGTCCTCCATGTTCTTTGTCATGCTCCACAAATAAGTGAGACCATATGATACTTGACTCTCTCTGCTTGACTTATTTCGCTCAGGATAATCTCTTTCTGTCACTTTTTTTTTAAAAAGATTTTATTTATTTATTTGACAGAGAGAGATCACAAGTAGGCAGAGAGGCAGGCAGAGAGAGAGGAGGAAGCAGGCTCCCTGCTGAGCAGAGAGCCTGATGCGGGGCTTGATCCCAGGACCCTGAGATCATGACCTGAGCCGAAGGCAGAGGCTTTAACCCACTGAGCCACCCAGGCGCCCCAGATTGTCACTTTTGAATTAGGTCTTAAAGAATAAGTATACAGTATATATTTTTAAAGATTTATTTATTTTAGAGGGAGAGAGAGAAAGAGAGAGAATCTCAAGCAGACTCCCTACTGAGTGGGGAGGCCATAGGACTCAATCTGATGTCCTGAGCCGAAATCAATTGACTAAGCCACCCAGGCACTTCAAGAATAAGTATAATTTTAACAGGATTTTAAGAGTGCACTGCTTTATAACAGCAAGTTGAATCTGAAATGAACTTTCAAGTTGTATTAATTATACAGACTTTGCAAGGAATTACCAAATGCCATGCATTTCCTTTCTTTTTTCCTTTTTTAAAAGATTTTAATTATTTATTTGACAGAGAGAGACGCGAGAGAGTGGGAGAGGGAGAGCAGGCTTCCTGCTGACCAGGGAGCCTGATGTGGGGCCTCGATCCCAGGACCCTGGGATCATGACCTGAGCTGAAGGCAGATGCGTAACAACTGAGTCACCCAGGTGCCCTCTCTCTTTCTCTTTTTAAAGATTTTATTTATTTGACAGAGACAGACAGCCAGGTATTTCCCAAGACGATCAAGCTTCTTTGCTGTCTTCCAGTTTTTAGAGGTTTTTGTTTTTGCTATTCATTTTTCTATTGTTTATCTTTACATCTTTGTATCTGCCTTTTCCAATAAGTTTTTTTTTTTAAGATTTTATTTATTTATTTGACAGATAGAGATCACAAGTAGGCAGGGAGGCAGACAGAGAGAGAGGAAGGGAAGCAGGCTCCCCGCTGAGCAGAGAGTCCGATGTGGGGCCCGATCCCAGGACCCTGAGACCATGACCTGAGCTGAAGGCAGAGGCTTAACCCACTGAGCCACAATGGCGCCCCAGGAGGTCTTTTTCTAAATGTCTGTGTCTCAGGTCTAATTTGGACAAGATGTTTTTTTCTGTCTTCAGAATCAGTTGAAGAACAAGATTATAGATTTTTTTTATAGTTTATGTCAAATTTGATAATATTTGTAAAGCATATTATGAATTATAAAATATTATGGAAATTATTGTCCTTTTGCCATTATTTAGATCAAGGGAGTAGTATAATCATAGCAAGGATGAGCAAAATCATTCCATTATTACTCTTAGGGCCCGAGTTTTGTGTTTGACAGAATTTGTAAGGACACTTGATCAGCTCTGTAAACTCACATTTTATTATTGTAGTTATTAGATAGGTTTGAATATTTGGAGATCTAATGGTGTCAGTCCTTTAAAAAGTCAAGTCAAATTATACTTTAAGATGAAAAAATCTAGGGGCGCCTGAGTGGGTCAGTGGGTTAAAGCCTCTGCCTTCGGCTCAGGTCATGATCTCAGGGTCCTGGAATCGAGCCCCGCATCAGGCTCTCTGCTCAGTGGGGAGCCTGCTTCTTCCTCTCTCCCTCTCTGCCTGCCTCTCTGCCTACTTGTGATCTCTGTCTGTCAAATAAATAAATAAATAAAATCTTAAAAAAAAAATGAAGAAATCTGGAATAAGCTTCCCTGGCTGTGAAGTTACATAATCTCTGTAAGTGACACATTTCTCATCTGCAAAATACTATTTATTTTTCAGGGCTGTTGTGATTTTTTTTTAAAAATGGATATAAAGGGCACAGCATTGTGTCTGGCTTATGGTAGGTGCTCCATCTTCATTAATGTCTGCTCTGAAGCACTACTAATATTTAAAGGATTATTTAAAACCCCAAATTCAATAGATATTTATTGAACACCTACTGTATGTCAGGCACTATTGTAAGCGCTAGAGAACAAAGCCCATAAATCAAAGATTCTTGTCCTCCAGGAGCTCATATTCTAACTGGGGAGTTTGACAAACAATGGACATAACGAATCAGGAAGTTATATGGTAGGGTGCAGAGTGATTAGGGTTTGGGACCAAAGGAAAGATAAAGCAGGGCATAGAGGAGCAGGACTACTCAGGGCGAACAGGCACCGACGGGGAGACGACGACAGACTTTGTGTCTCTCCTCCCTACTTAGGAGTTGGCATTTCATCTGACAGGATAAATTACCTACATTGGGAGGAATTTGTCTCAAAGGACAGGTGGCTTTTGGGGGGTGAGAAACATATCTCTTAAGGAAGTATTCAGTACCCCTTTGTTCTAAAGAACAGCTGTTATACTCTAGAAGCTGTGAAAATGCCTGATATTCTTAACTGTGAGGCTTAAAATATGTGAAAAGGTATATGCTTTTTCTTTTCCTTTCTCTAGAAAGTAAGTGAATGATGTTCTTTTATCTTTTCCTTCAATGTCGATAAAATAAGCATTCTTAATGGTATTATCAAATCTTTTCTTAGGAGCTATTTCCTTTACTTCCTAATGGGTGTAGCTCTAATCCAAACCAGAGACACATTTATGCTGAGTCTCTCATTATGTGACATTACTACCATGAGTATTTTAAAAAATAAGAACGTTTCTATTTTCCTTCTGAGTGTAACTTGGCTGTAGGGTAGGAATATGAGAAGGCCTCTTGCCACAGGTAAAGTATCTATTGAAGTACATTATTTAGTAAATGGTAGATAATTCTTTTCCTGGAACTCCTTTGAAAACTTACTGTAATATAAACTTAGCTTTTTAAAAAAATATTTAACTTAAATTAATTTATTTTTTTAAAGATTTTTATTTATTTATTTGACAGAGATCACAAGTAGGCAGAGAGGCAGGCAGAGAGAGAGAGGGGGAAGCAGGCTCCCTGCTGAGCAGATAGCCCGATGCAGGGCTCAATCCCAGGACCCTGGGATCATGACCTGAGCCAAAGACAGAGGTTTTAACGCACTGAGCCACCCAGACGCCCCTAAAGATTTTGTTAAGAGAGAGAGGGAACCCTGCACCAGCGTCAGTGTGGCTCGACCCCAGGACTCTGGGATCATGACCTGAGTTGAACACGGACCCTTAACTGAGTCACTTGGGTGCTCCTAAAGTCAGCTTTTTCAATTCCTAATCGGAGATGGTAATTTTTCTATATTTTAAAGTTGGATATCAAATCCATAAACATGTATATGAACACGAGTATTTTTCAGATATCAGGGTTTTCAGATATTAAAATTGGATTCCATTAATATGTATAAATCTCACATATAGATATCTATAGATATGCACATAAGCATATTTTAGTGATTAAGTTAATTTGTTAATTTCTCAATTATTTGAAAGAATTGGGGAAACAAGTAGTTTTCCTAATTAAAGATTACTTAAAATTAAATGATTATGGTTTTGTGCAGGTGAAAATAATTCAGTGTTTCAGTGGTATCTGTAATAGTTCTTATGTTTAGATGTGCAGTCAGAACGTATGCAGTATCTAGCTGATGAAATCAGAGTGCTTCTTTTTGTAAGTTTATTTACTTAGGTAATCTCTACACCCACCATGGGGCTCAAACTCACAACCCTGAAATCAAGAGTTGCATGCTCTTCTGACCGAGCCAGCCAGGTGCTTTGAAATTGGATTTTTGAAAATAATGTGAGGCCTCTGTTTTTATCATCAAAATATGACATTCGAATAGTTCACTACTTGTCGAATGCACATGTGTGATTTGTGAGCCCAGAGTACTTGTACTTATTCAGCACCTTCTAGAGTTCATGATTATTTTGTCTGAATTGAATGTATGAAGGCTACTGAAAAAGCCAATGTTATTCCATTGGAATGTGTGCAATTGTACCTTTCCTTTGTGGTTGAGGGACTAGCAGTGTCTCTTTTTGAAGACAAGTTGAAACATAGGATGGAAAAATGACACCGAAGTGAGTTCTGTTTGCACTCTGAGGGACTAAACTAGATATTTACTGGCCGTATAATGTAGTGTAGTGGACCACTGAGCGGGGCCTGAACACCTGGATTCAAATCCTGTTTTGTCACTTACTTCTAGTCAATTTCGGCAAGTTACTTAACCTTCTGGTCTTTAGTTTCCTCATCTGTGAAATGATAAGCATAATAGAACTACCTTCTAGGGTTGTTCTGAGGATAAAATGAGTTGCTGTCTGTAAAGCACTTTGGACAGTGTGTGTCCTGAGACTTTATCACTGTAAGTCTAAAAGAAGAGCCCTTACTTTTTTTTTTTTTTAAATTTGTTTATTTACAGCATAACAGTGTTCATTGTTTTGGCATCACACCCAGTGCTCCATAAGTAAGTGCCCTCCCTATTACCCACCACCTGGTTCCTCAACCTCCCACCTCCCCCCACCCCTTCAAAACCCTCTGGTTGTTTTTCAGAGTCCATAGTCTCTCATGGTTCATCTCCCCTTCCAGTTTCCCTCAACACCCTCTCCTCTCCATCTCCCCATGTCCTCCATGTTATTTGTTATGCTCCACAAATAAGTGAGACCATATGATACTTGACTCTCTCTGCTTGACTTATTTCGCTCAGCATAATCTTTTCCAGTCCCGTCCATGTTGCTACAAAAGTTGGGTATTCATCCTTTCTGATGGAGGCATAATACTCCATTGTATATATGGACCACATCTTCCTTATCCATTCGTCCGTTGAAGGGCATCTTGGTTCTTTCCACAGTTTGGCGACCGTAGCCATTGCTGCTATAAACATTGGGGTACAGATGGCCCTTCTTTTCACTACATCTGTATCTTTGGGGTAAATACCCAGCAGTGCAGTTGCAGGGTCATAGGGAAGCTCTATTCTTAATTTCTTCAGGAATCTCCACACTGTTCTCCAAAGTGGCTGCACTAACTTGCATTCCCACCAACAGTGTAAGAGGGTTCCCCTTTCTTCACATCCTCTCCAACACACGTTGTTTCCTGTCTTGCTAATTTTGGCCATTCTAACTGGTGTTAGGTGGTATCTCAATGTTGTTTTAATTTGAATCTCCCTGATGGCTAGTGATGATGAACATTTTTTCATGTGTCTGATAGCCATTTGTATGTCTTCGTTGGAGAAGTGTCTGTTCATATCTTCTGCCCATTTTTTGATATGATTATCTGTTTTGTGTGTGTTGAGTTTGAGAAGTTCTTTATAGATCCTGGATATCAACCTTTTGTCTGTACTGTCATTTGCAAATATCTTCTCCCATTCCGTGGGTTGCCTTTTTGTTTTGTTGACTGTTTCCTTTGCTGTGCAGAAGCTTTTGATCTTGATGAAGTCCCAAAAGTTCATTTTCGCTTTTGTTTCCTTGAAGAGCCCTTACCTTTAAAAGAAGACACTGAAGTCTTTACTGACAAAAATAGTGTGCCATCTGGGATTGGCTTCAAAATAATCTGGTAGGAGAGTGGGGCGTGGAGTGGGTGAGAAGAGAGATGAAACGAGATTTCCTCTGGGTTGATAATTGTTGTAGTGGGATATTTATTATACCTCTCTCTCCTTTCAGGTAAGCTCAAAATCCGCCCCCCCCCCCAAAAAAAGAAAAAAAAAAGGTACAGTTTGCCCTGTCTTATCCTCCTGTCCTTCCGTCCTTCCTTTTACTTCTTATCAGTCCTTATCTAAATCTGGCATACCATTTCTGTCTTTTTGGGTGTTCAAAAGCCACCTTGTGTGAAGTCCTCCTTGATAATCCCAGCCATATCCCACTTTTCTCTGTGACTAATTTAGCCCCACCTCCCCCTTTCTTGGGTTTGTATGCAAACCTTGTGGCTTTGTGGTTTTTCCCTTTTGTGTTTTTTTCCCCCTCCCAGGCTTAAGCTCCTTGGGAGCAAGATCATCTCTCAAACTCTCATAGCCAACACCTTGCACATCAATCTTTGTTGAATAAATGGCATTTGTTGACTATAATCTAGAGAGAGCAAAAAAAACCAAACAAACAAAATACAAAACCTTTCTTTGTGTCACAGTTGTTACTAAAGTACCATGTTTCTGGATGAGGAGTATTACTCTGATTTTGTAGACGTAATTCCAAATAGGAATACTTGTGGCTTTATACTGAAGTATTTTGCTGTTTGGGACTTCCTTTCATCTTTTCAAGGACTTCATTTGGAAAGTTAATGTTGTTAATGTTGTTATTAGCTGAGTTACTGAAATATCCACCGAATTCTGGCCTATTAGCAATCTGAACATGCATAACGCTTGTTTTCTATTTTATGGTTATGCAAAATAAGATTTTCTTTTGCCATCTGGGGACCCACATTATTTTTTTCCATTTATAGATTTTAATGATACAAAGAGGAGTCTGTAGTATGGAATCAGAAAAAGTCATTTTTTTTTAAAGATTTTATTTATTTATTTGAGAGAGAGAGCATGAGAGGAGAGAGGTCAGTGGGAGAAGCAGACTTCCTGCTGCGCAGGGAGCCCAATGTGGGACTCGATCCCAGGACTTCAGGATCGTGACCTGAGCCGAAGGCATTGGCTCAACCAACTGAGCCACCCAGGCGCCCCAGAAGAAGTCAATATTGAAAACCTAAATAATGGAACTTTGTTTTACTTCTGCATAGGCCCTGGAATCATGGAAATAAATTAAAACAACTATAATTTTAGCCACTCAACCATCTCCCATAATACAAGGAAGTTTTCTTTAGGTGTATATATTTTTTTTTTTTAAGTGGGCTTGGACTCATGATCTTGAGATCAACACCTGAGCTGAGATCAAATTGGACACTTAACTCATTGAGCCACCCAGGTTCCCCAGCTTTAGGTGTATTTTTTTTTTAAAGATTTTATTTGTTTATTTGACAGACAGAAAACACAAGCAGGCAGAGAGGTAGGCAGAGAGAGAGGGGGAAGCAGGCTCCCTGTTGAGCAGAGAGCCTAATGCTCGATCCCAGGACCCTGAGATCATGACCTGAGCGGAAGGCAGAGGCTTAACCCATTGAGCCACCCAGGTGCCCTACGTGTATTCTTGAAACCATATGTAAAACACATTTTGGTAAGCTTCAGCATTATTTTGAACCCAAGAACTTTATGTTTATTAAACATAGTTATAAGTGGGATAATTTTTAAAAAATTATAATGCAAAGAATTATAATTAACCCTTTGTTTAAGTGCTTTGTAAATCTGCTTGTTATAAATTGAATTTAGCCAAGGTGAAGACTCTCCTCATCTTAGTCTTTTCTTTACAATAAATCTTTCTTCCTGAACTTACTGCCTCGTGGTGAGATACAAACTCAAGGACTCCCTTGAATTTCATTCGCTTCAGTCTCCTTTCCATTTACATCCTCTGTAGAGGTGAATCACCAGTGAAATAGTTAAGAGATGATACTAAAAGCAAAAAGAAGCCCTAAAGAACACAGTAATCCATAAGCTAAACGAACAAGTTCCTTAAAAAAAATCACCCACAGGGTTCTATTGCCGAAAGGCATTATTCCATGACTTTCCCACTTGCCACGGAGAATAGTCTCTGCCTTTGATCTTCTCCACTGCCCTGCTCCGCTGGCACTCCAGTGGCATGTTCTCATTAACACAGTTTCTTGACCTTTAGCTACTGCACTGAAGAATTCAAGTTCACAAGAAGTGAATCGCCTCATTCATATCTGCGAGGTTCGATTCGTGGTTAATTTCAGGCGGGGTGTCTGATCATGACCAGGCGCGAGTCGATGTTCTTTAGTGAGGCTCCGTGTGTGCAGAGCTGTATTGTTTCCTTCACTCGTTGACTCATTTGGCTTTTCCATAGCACTGGGGACAGTGATTGTGACACATCGTGCCATCTTTAGCTGACTAATGGGGTTCCAAGAGAATTTAAAATCAAGTAACATTTTTGGGGTGCCTGGCTGGCTCAGTTGGGTAGGCCTCGGACTTCGGCTCAGGTCAGAATCTCGGGGTCCTGGGAGCGAGTCCCCCATGGCCATCACCCAGCGTCGGCATCGCATTGGGCTCCCTGCTCAAGTGGGGAGGCTGCTTCTCCCTCCCTCTCTGCCCATCCCCCTCCCCTGCTCAGGCTTGTGCTCTGTCTCTCAAATAAATAAATGCAATCTTAAAAAAAATGAAATTTTCCTCATGCCATGTGGAATTATTGAGAAGAATGAGGGAGCAGGTACTAAAGAGAAGAGGTCCAAAAACTCGCCCAAGTAAGGATCACTGACAGTTTCCCGAGGCCTTAATGATTTTTTTTTTTTAACATAGATTGAAAAAATCTCATGTTTCCTTGGGGCAGGGACCATGTTTTCTATTCTGTTGTATCTTTTTCACAAACTGAGTAATTTTCAAAAATTTTTGCATTTTTCACAAACTGAGTAATCAGGAAACATTATTCTTAAATTCCTTTAATTTTTTTCTTTTTTTTTTTGGAAGTTGGGAAAACCTTGAATCTGTAACTTGCCAGGACAGTGGGAATTTATTTATGAAAAAGGCTTGCAGGTCAGGCTGGCTTCGTTCCTATAGTAGCCATGCTCCTGGTAGGAGGATTTGCTGAACCACTTCTGTTTTTCCCATGAACTGGAGACGAGACTTGTATAAAGTGACAGAGATAAAAGTAAGCCTCAATTTATGATACTACTTTTCTGCATAGCTGGGAAGCCAGGCCGTGCTATTCATCATCCAGGGGAGAGTCAGATGGTCATGACTTCATTTCTTTTACATCATATTTTTTCATGAAAAGTATGTCATCAGTACCCTTAGGAAATAGGAGTATTCCTTTGAGTCCTAGAGGTACTTGGGTACTGTTGGGACCTTTTATCTGGTGGATTCTGTCTACCTCAGTGAATAGACTTCTGACCTTGGAGTTCAATTTTTCCTTTTTTTAAATGGAAAAACCATAAATATATGAAAAAATAAATATGCTGAGGAAATTATCTGTCTGATTGGATGCTCTGTCACTCTGGGAAATTATTATACTATTCCAGCCTTTATAGAAAATTCCTAAAACTTTAACATGGAGCCTCCCCTATATTTTCTGTTAGAGTGTGTGTAGTTTTACAAGAAAGTTAATGGATTTTATGATAATGCATTTAATTTTATCTATGACATTTTCATAATTCAATATATTGCCCCTCAATCAAAACAAACGTACTTTTGCTTAGTCAGTCACTAACATATAGGAAAGGTACTGGTTTAGTTGTTCAAAGAAGCAAGGGTTGGAAAGAGAATTTTTTTGTTTGGTAAAGTTTCAAAATATCAAATCAATGAGTTCAAATGAAAATGACTTAACGTGTTGAGTAGCTGTGTTATTTATTTATTTATTTATTTTATTTTTAAAGATCTATTTATTTTAGAGAGCGAGAGCAAATGTATGCCCAAGCAGCAGGAGGGGCAGAGGTAGAGAGAGAATCCCAAGCAGACTCTCCACTGAACTCAGAGCCCAACATGGGGCTCGATCTCACAACCCTGAGATCATCACCTGAGCAGAAATCAAGAGTTGGTTGCTCGATGGCCTGATTCACCCAGGTGTCCCTAAGTAGCTGTGTTTTTAAAATCCAGGCTTCTCTTTGTCACTGCTCCGAAAAAATGAAGAATTATATTATTTAGTCAGTGCTATCTACTGACAGTTCAGACCGTGTGAGATTACTTTGAATATTTGAAAACATGAAAGTGTTCAGACAGTTTATGTTTCCATGGAATTATCTTACTACTGTATCACTCAAGGGTGTGGTTATAGATGATAGGTATCGCTCTTGCTATTTAAGCAAAAAAAAAAAAAAAAAGGAAAAAAGAAAAAAAAGATTTAACATGAGGAGTTAGGTGAGTTATGTGCTTGCTACCTGTTGGAAGGGCTGGGGCATTAGACTCCAGGCTGATGCTCAAGGAATGGTTCCAGAATTACACTGCAGAACTGGCCATTAAGGGAGCTGCTAGTGTGGTTACACTTAGGAACCTGGAGTTTCAGGAAATCTGTATGTTCACTGCTGCTTTCACCACTTAAGCCACTTCCAGGATTCTTGAAGCAACTCTTGTGTTCTGGAATATTCTGCCTTATCTGTGATTCATGATCAGACTGTTGTCAACACAGTTAGCTTCAGAGCTTTCTGTTGCCTGCTAGACCTACACCAGCACAACAACACCTTGAGTACTGCTTCTAATGGTGAAAACTAAAATGCGTGGAGAATGCTAGGTACTAAGGGAGTCTGGGAAATGAAGTTTTTTTGTTGGTTTGTTTTATAGCATTCTATCCTCTGCAGTGTAGGAAGGCAAATAAAGAGATCCAGAGCAGAAGTTGAGCTAGCCAGTTGCTGTATCTACTACGAGTGCTCTTTTTATCATTATTATGTTTTAAACATTTTAAAAATTTAAATTCAGTTAATTAACAAAAAATGTATTATTGGTTTCAGAGGTACAGGTTTGTGATTCATCAGTCTTATATAACACCCAGTGCTCATTACATCACATGCCCTCCTTAGTGTCCATCACCCAGTTACCCCGTCCCTCCAGCCCCCTCCCCTCCAGCAACCTTCTGTTTGTTTCCTGTGATCAGGAGTCTCTTGTGGTTTGTCTCTCTCTCTGGTTACATCTTGCTTTATTTTTTCTCTCTTCCCCTATGATCCTCTGTTTTGTTTCTTAAATTCCACATATGAATGAGATCATGTGGTAATTGTCTTTCTCTGATTGACTTATTTCACTTAGCGTAATGCCCTCTAGTTCCATCCACATCATTGCACATGGCAAGAGTTCATTTTTGATGGCTGCATAGTATTCCATTGTAGATATATACTACATCTTCTTTATCCGTTCATCTGTCAATAGGCATCTGGTCTTTTTCCATAGCTGGGCTAGTGTGGACATTGCTGCTATAAACATTCAGGTGCAGATGCCCCTTCAGATCACTACATTTGTGTCTTTGGGGTAAATACCCAGCAATCGTTGAGTTGAACTACAAATGCTCTTTGTTATTCCCTGTGATTGCTAGAAAATAATCTTTTTTTAAAATTAATTATTTTAAAAATTTTATTTATTTATTTGGCAGACAGAGAGAGAGATCACAAGTAGGAAGAGAGGTAGACAGAGAGAGAGAGGGGAAAGCAGGCTCTCTGCTGAGTAGAGAACCCGATGTGGGGCTCGATCCCAGGACCCTGAGATCATGACCTGAGCCGAAGGCAGAGGCTTAACCTACTGAGCCACCCAGGCGCCCCTAAAATTAATTATTTTTATTAACATATAATGTATTATTTGCCCCAGGGTTACAGGCCTGTGAATCATCAGGCTTACACATTTCACAGCACTCCCCATAGCACATGCCTTTCCCAATGAGAGAAAAGAATCTTAAATTTAGAATTCAACTGATTAAATGAAAGAAACAGTTTTCAGATATAGACCATGTATGTTTCATTTAGGTCTCCATGTAGATATTTAAAATAGATTTTTTTGGTTTTATTATCTAAGTCTGAGAAAGAACATCTAGTAATCATTAATTACATGGTCCGATGTGCCAGCTGGAATAATTCAGGTATCTATGTGTATTTATAGTTTAAATCCCATATGTCTTCTCTTTAGAACTTGGCTATCTTTTGCAATTAAAACTTTTCCCACTGGTAATTATGTTAGTGCATTTAACTGAGATTATTTTTTTTGCCATAGAGAGCATTAAGTAGAGCAAATGGAGCATAAGCAACATTGGCTGAGTAAACAATAAATTAGAGTCTGTAAAGGTTAAAGAGCATACTCCTGAATATTCTATGACGTGAATTTTCCTTTCCATGGGTCATACAGTGAGGACAACTGGCGTAACCCAAAGTCGGAAAGACAGAGTAAACTATGATAAAATGAAACATCTGAAATGAACAGGCCTTACTGTTAAATGCCCTGACTTCTGAGGCCATCTGGTGAAAATCTTATTGATAAATGAGAAAAAAGTTTTGTAGACTTAATTGCTATTAATGGAACTACTACTATCTTTCATGTCTGGTGTTAGAGGGGACTTCTCTGATTGCCTTTGCTAAAGGTGTATCCCCTCCTCCCTGGACCCTCTGTTTTGTTGCTCATCGTTAAATATTCTTAGAGCACTTAACCGCGATCTTCTTTTTATGTGTCTGTCTCTGTACCTCATTAGAATGCAGCTGCCTGAGGATTAGGGCTTCGCCATGTTCACTGCTCCCAGAACTCACAACAGCCCGGCACATAGTGGGTGCTGAACACTGGGACAAACGAAAGGGGAACTGCATGGGAATAAGAATCAGAGGATCCGGCCATAAAGTTCAGCAGGACACTAACTGCCTGTCAGCACGGTGCCTGTATGCTCCATGCAGTTGGGGGATAGTATCTGTCCTGCTAAACCTTGTATCTGCTCGGATGGGACCTGGCACCTAGTAGATTTCTTAATAAATATTTGTTGGATAAATTAACTAACCATGACTCTAGCCATTAGATCTTTTTTATGTTTAGTTTCCTTATTTCGGGGTGGAGGGTCAGATAATCTTTAAGTCCCTATTTATTTGGGAGAGAGAGAGCGTGTGAGCATGCCTTAGGAGAGGGGGAGGAGCAGAGACAGTGGGAGGAGGGAGAGGAGATCTTCAGCAGGCTCCATGCTGGGTGCGGAGGCCCTGATCCCGGGCTCATCTTGAAACCCTGAGATCCTGACCTGAGCTGAGATCAAGAGTCAAATGCTTAACCAACTGAGCCACTCAGGTGCCCCTTTAAGTCCCCGTTAAGATTTAACATTCTGTGATCCTAGATCTATATATTCTTTGCTTAGTAGTATACTTTGTGTTTTAGTTTTGTTTGTTTGTTTTTGTTTTGAATCCTCAGGAGAATTTTCTGTGGTCTGTTCCGTTCAGCAAGTTATGCATTCATGATTTTTATTTGTATATAAAATGAATTAAGGACATAAAATTTGCCTCCATTCAAGAATGTTGACATTTACTGTATATGCCTAATGTATAGTAACCACGTGTCTTGAATGAGACAGTGTTTTTCTCTATAAGCACAATTTATTCAATAGCAGTTATATAGTGAGTTAATCTTATACTTTTACAAGATTTCCTATTTACAAAAATCACAAACCAGGAGAAAAAAATGGTTTGCCGTGCCATATGCTGTAATTTTTATCCTGAAGAATAAGTCCTTAGTGTTTGTGGCCTGCTCTACGTGTAGTGTCGTTGATTGAAGACGCTCGATCAGTGACTGGGAGGAGACGCCTTCGGTGTCTAGTTCCGATGCTTCTGCTGGGGCAGCTCTGTGACTGTGAGAGCCCGTTCTTCCTTCAAGAAAGCTGGTCCACAGGGGCACCTGGCTGAGTCGGGAGAGCACGCGACTCTTGATCTTGGAGTTGTGAGTTCCAGCCCCATGTTGGGGATAGAGATTAAATACTTAATTAGAGATTAAATTACTTAAATAAAACTTAGGAGAAAAAAAAAGAGCTTGTCCATGAAAATAATTAATGATGTTAATAGTGGTTTATAAATTTTTGTATGTTAGAAGAAAATGGAAACAAACTAAATGTCAAACATTTGGTATATCTTTTTTTCCCCCTAAGATTTTATTTATTTATTTGACAAAAAGAGACACAGCGAGAGAGGGAACCCAAGCAGGGGGAGTGGGAGAGGGAGACACAGGCTTCCCGCTGAGCAGGGAGCCTGATTCGGGACTCCATCCCAGGACTCTGCGATCATGACCTAAGCTGAATGCAGACGCTTAACGACTGAGCCACACAGGCACTCCCACATTTGGTATATCTTGATATAGACTAGTATGCAATCTATAAATCTGATGGTGAAAGAGGTAATATTTATTACTAAAGAATAAGACTATACTGTTAAGTGGACAAAGAAGTTCTAAAACTATATAGAATGTGACAGGGTTGTTATGAAAAATATGTGGGTAAAGATGTCTGGAAAGGTCTAAGATTAAAAAATATTAAGACATTGTTGGTTGATGGAATTGGAGTTGATTTTTAAAATTTATTTATATTTAAAAATTTTTATCCAAATGAGCACATAGCACTTGTTATTGTAAGAAAAGGATTACCAAAATTTTCAAAAATGAATTATCAACTAGGTGTTCTATTCAAAATACACAGGCAGAATAAAAAGTAAAGTAAAAAAAAAGTCATTTTTTTCTCTGCTAAATTTGACTAGGTATCTTGAATTATTTTGTGGATAATTTATTGGGAAATATTTTTTTGGTTGCGAGTAATATTAATTTCGTTGGAACCTGCCCAGATCTCAAAGTACAATAATACTTGTTGAAATTATTTTATTAAGAACAGTTGTAATACTGTCCTTTGACTTTTCTTAGTAACTGTGTAATAATATAGTTACATTCGTGATAAACTAATTTAGTTTTTCAGTCAGTTCCTTATAAAACATTTGTTTACTGTCCTGTCACTTATACCACAAACTATTATTTATATGTAAGATGGAATTATTTCTTAATGATGTGGGTTTTCCAAGATGTGAACTTCTTTAATTTTGTGATCATAATATTAAATATACATCAAGTGTAATGTAGAATATACTTAAGATATAGCCGTTTCTTTCAGGTTCTTAAAATTTGGGGACATGAACAATGTATGGACAATGCTATTTAATATGAAAATTCTCCTGTCCAGTTTTGTCTTTTCTTGTAGAGGGTGCACTTGATGGTTATACACTTGGGCAAATTTATAGGACTGGGAAATTTCAGATGAGGTAATAGGAGACTTCAGGCAGAAGACAAATGGCACCGTAGAGCCAGGTTTCTAATTTACTTTAATCTAAAATAATTTCCTAGGGGTGCCTGGCTGGCTCGGTCAGAGGAATGTGCAACTCTTGATCCTTGGGGTCATGAATTTGAGCCCCTTGTAGCATGAAGAGATTACTTACATAAAACTTAAAAAAAAATTTTAAAAACCCAATTTCCTAGCCTTTCCTTTTCTTTCATGACATTGATATTATTTGAAGAGTATAGGCCAGTTGTTTTATAGACTCTGAATTTTGGGTTGTATGATTCAATTTTTTAAGCATATGAAGTTGTATTTTAGTTTCAAAAATGTGGAAATATATAAGAAAGAAAACATTCACCCATGATCCTGGTACCCAAGGTTACTATAGACATTTAGGCAAACTTGCTTTTTTTCCCCCTCTGATTTATTTTTCTACATAATAGGGATCATTATATATACGCAATTTTTGTATCTGATTTTATGAGAATTTCCCAAGTCATTGAAGGCTCTTTGAAAGGATATTTTTAGTAGCTTCCTTATATTCTTCATTACAGTTGTACTAACATGTATTTAAATACTCTCTTATTGTTGGGCATTTAAATTGTTTCAGCAGCTCAGGACAGTCTTGAGTTTCGGAGCCTCTTTCTAGATAAGGATTCGCTTTCTCTTGATGTGCCAATGTATCTGTCTGCTCAGAGTGCTTGTCCTGCCATCTGAGTGACCGTGCATTGTCATTTTCTCAGCCTGACTTCTGGGAGATCACAGGGAACTGAACGTAGCTGAGTTAAACAGATGTTCAACTTGGCTGCATCTTCAGGGTCTTGCCGGGCTTCGGTCTTCTTTTTTTTTTTTTTTTTGAAGATTTTATTTGTTTATTTGCCAGTGAGGGAAAGAGAGAGAGTTCGAGAGCTGCGCAGTGGGCAGAGGGAGAAAGGGACAAGCAGGCTCCCCACTGAGCAAGGAGCCTGAGGCAGGACCTGATCGAGAGCCACTGGGATCATGACCTGAGTTGAAGGCAGGTGCTCAACCATCTGAGCTACCCAAATGTCCCTTAAACAAGCTTCAATTCACGTTATTTTTCTTGTCTGTGGTGGCCACAGCAGGAACCTGGTGCGGGTATTTACAAGATGGCCGGTGAATCCCTGATAGGGAGACTTGGGGAACACGGCCTCTTTCCAGAGGTCAGGGGTGACACAGCGTAGGTCTTGGAAATGACGTTGAAGGTGGCCGTGGCAAAGCTGCCCAGTGTGGCAGAGCTGCCCCTGGCTGGGCTGTAGCGGTCCTCAGCACCGGCCGTCATCAGGAGCTTCTCGGGCACAGGGGCTGAGACCATACCTCTGGGGGCGCAGTGAGGTGCCCTTGGGCAGAGCCATAGCAGCCGGTCACCTTGCCTGGGACAGCGTTGGGTGGGCACATCTTGTTCCCCAGGTAGGCTTGCCACATGGAAAGCTCGGCCAGGATGATGGCCCCATGGGTGGTAGCGGTTACCTCCTTGGAGCACTTAACACCCAGCCCGACGTGTCCACTGTAATCCCGATGGCAACAAACGTCTTGAACCTGGTCTGCTGGGCAGCACCGTCTGCTTTCGTGCCGGCACGGTCTTCAAAACCTCATCCTTGAGGGATGCGCCCAGGAAAGAGTCCGTGATCTTAGATTCTCTGATGGGCAGGGAGAAGGTATAGATCCCCTCAGGGACTTGATCTTTATGTCCTTAACCAGGGGGCCCAGTGTGGTGACGGGGATCCACTCCTTGTCCTCGCCCTTGCCTCCCTGAGCTCTTCATGCTCTGTGGCCTCCACCCCGCCCTGACCAGAGCTGCAACTCTGGCCCCAGATGCCAGATCTGTGGCCTTCCATTCTAGGGGCCCCGAGCCCTTCCAGCGCACTGGCATCGTCCGCCGTTTGGTGGTTTGGTGTTTTCTTGGAGAAGAAGCTGATTTCAGTCTTAGTGAAACTCCTTGGGGTCTGAGGGAGTTTCCTTTTGGTCGGAGGACTACTCTGTGGTTTCCCAGCAGAAACAGTAGCCCACAGATGGGGATTTGGTTCTGGCGTTCCTTCTGGGGGATTCGTATCACCAACGGAGGAAGCAGAGGTTGGGTAAGTCTGTCACCTCCCGAAGCGGTTCTTTCCCTCAGAATGAAGGAAAATTATATGCATCATCTTCTCTGTGACTCTTTTCCTAGTAGTGTCTTGTAATCCTCCACACTGCACCCAGCCCGGTAATCACCGGCTCCTCCAAATGATCCATGACTCTTACCCTTGGGTCCCTATTGCCGCCCTCATGCTGTTCTGTGTTCTCGTGTATACACAACTTGTATACAACTCTGGCTTCCCTACAAGGCTTTGAGTTTTCTATCAGTTGGACTTTGCGCTGCAACACATCACATCAGAACTTAGTGGCTTAGGGCAGCAGCCATTTATGTAGCTCCTGATTTTGTGGAATCAGCAGTTCGGGCTTTGCTCAGCAGGGCTCAGCTGATTTTTGCTGGGACTCACTCAAAGGGACAGCTGCTGGGTCGGAAGAGGCTGGCTGGTTGGTGACTGGGACACCGCCGTTACTCTCTTGTGGTTTCTCACTCTTCAGTGGGCTGCTTGCTCTTGTTGATGTGATGGCTGCAGGGTTTCCAAGAGCATCAAGAGGGCAAAACCTTATTGACAGTAGTGGGACTCTTCCAGGGGCTGGACGGGTCTTAACCGGAATTCTGGGAGTTTTGGTTAAATCAAATGGCTTCAGGAATATAGTGAACTAAAAAACTACTAAATAGCTGTTTAACTTATTGTATTTTATGGCAGTAAATGAATGTGATGCTTCCTTTGTGAGATATGAACTGAAATACTGGTTCTTGCTAATGTATAGCAAATTTGTGAGATTATAATCTCTTGTTTAGGAAACGTGTCAAGTGGTTAAGCTGCTTTTCCTATAGAAATGGCAAAGTCTCTTATTTGTAGTCTAAACGATTAGTCTGCAGAGCCTCCTGGATAGTAAGGAAGTGAGTATGGGGCAACTGGCTGGCTCAGTGGGTAGAATGTGTGATTTAATCTCAGAGTTGTGAGTTTGAGCCCCACATTGGGTGTAGAGACTACCTAAAAATAGAATCTTTAAAAGAAAAAGAAACGAGTACCAAGTTACACGGGACTTTAGTGTTTATGAATTTAGTGTGTATAGACTAGAGGGGATCATAACGGAAGTTCAGCATAGTGAGGCATTTAAAACAGTTTGAGAGATAGAAAGCCTGGGGGCAAAGCAGATACAGGCCTGCCTCTGAGTTACTGCAGTTTCCAGTCCAGACCAGTGCAAGAAAGTGTAATATCACAATAACACGAGTCAAGTGAAGTTTTTGGTTTTCTGGTGCATATAAAAGTCACGTTTCTCTTCCATGGTAGTCTATTAACTGTGAAGTGGCCTTATGTCTACAAACTGTATATACCTCAATTAAAAATATTTTATTGCTGGGGCGCCTGGGTGGCTCAGTGGGTTAAAGCCTCTGCCTTCGGCTCAGGTCATGATCTCAGGGTCCTGGGATCGAGCCCCGCATCCGGTACTCTGCTCGGCGGGGAGCCTGCTTCCTCCTCTCTCTCTGCCTGCCTCTCTGCCCACTTGTGATCTCTGTCTGTCCAATAAATAAATAAAATAAAACCTTTAAAAATATTTTATTGCTGAATAATGCTAACTCTTACCTGAGCCTTCAGCAATTATCTTTTTGCGGAGAGAGGGTCTTGCCTTGACGTTGATGGCAGCTGACTCAGGGTGGTGGTTGCTGAAGGTTGGGGAGGCTGTGGCAGTTTTTTAAAATAAGACAACAGACAGGTTTCCTGCACCGGTTGAGTCTTAATTTCATGACAGTTTGAAGCGTGTGTTGCTGTTCTGTACCATTGTGTGACAGCAGAACTTCTTCCGTAACTGGAACCAGTGCTCTCACATCCTGCCACTGTGTTGGCAACTACGGGTAGGTGGGGTTCTACATCCCTCATGGTCATGGCAGCGGTCTTCACGGCATCTTCACCAGGAGCAGATTCCGTCTCAAGAAACCACTTTCTTTGCTCATCTCTAGGAAACAACTCACTATCCATTCAAGTTTTATCAAGAGATTCCAAAAATTTGGTTCCATCTTCAGGCTCCACTTGTCCTTCTAGTTCTCTGGCTACGTCCACCACATTTGCAGTTCCTTCTGCCTCTGAAGTCTTGAATCCCTCAAAGTCGTCCATGAGGGTTGGAATCGATTTCTTCCAAATTTATATTCATGTTGGTATTTTGGCCTTTCCTATGAATCATGGTTGTTCTTAATGGCATCTGGAATGATGAATCTTTTCCAAAAACTTTTCAATTGACTCTGCCCAGATCCATCACAGAAATCATTATCTATGGCAGCTCTAACCGTATGAAATGTATTTCTTAAATAAGAAGACTTGAAAGGTAAAAATGACGACTTGATTTATGGCCTGCGGAATGGATGCATGAATCACGTCTTACGTCTCCATTGGCACTCTTGGGTGATCAGCTGTACTGTCAATGAGCAGTAACATTCTGAAAGGAACATTAGGAATAAAGGAACATTCTGCTGAGCAGTAGGTCTCAACTGGGGTTAAAACAGGTCTCGGGGGCGCCTGGGTGGCTCAGTGGGTTGAAGCCTCTGCCTTTGGCTCACGTCATGGTCTCAGGGTCCTGGTATCGAGCCCCGTGTCAGGCTCTCTGCTCAGCAGGGAGCCTGCTTCCTCCTCTCTCTCTGCCTGCCTCTCTGCCTACTTGTGGTCTCTGTCTATCAAATAAATAAAATCTTAAAAAAAAACAAACAAACCAGGTCTCCGTAGGGCTTAGAATATTCAGTAAACCATGTTGTAAACAGATGATGTACTGTTCTATAGGCTTTGTGGTTCCATTTCTAGAGCACAGGGAGAGTAGATTTAGCGTAATTCTTAAGGGCCCTAGGATTTTTGGAATGGTGAGTGAGCATTGGCTTCGGCTTAAAGTCACCAGCTGTATTAGCCGCTAATGAGAGAGTCAGCGTGTCCTTTGAAGCTTTGAAGCCAGATAATGACTTCTCTAATTATGAAAGTCCTAGATGGCATATTCCTGAAGAAGACTGTTTCATCTACACTGAAAATCTGTTGTTTAGTGTAAATGATGTAGTTTTGGAATAGAGGTGAGGTGTGGTAGGGTGGGGTCCAGAGCTGAACGCCAAGAAAGAATTCTTGACATGTCTTTGTGCAAAAAAAGTGGTTTTATTAAAGCACAAGGAGGACCTGTGGGCAGAAAGAGCTGCCCTGGGGTTGTCAGGAGCAATTGATCATACACTATGGGGCTGGGGCAGGTAAGGAAAAAGGAAGGTTTTCAAAAGAACTTCCATAAGCTAAAGAGGACAACCTACAAGATTCTGGAGGCCTGCCTTGGCCATAGTCAAGTCAAGGTGGTTTTTCCCTCTAGTAAAGCATTAACTTTAAGACAGTAGGGAGCTTCCTAGAAGAATACCGTGCATGTGCCACCCAGGATGGGGGTGGGCTGGGGGGAGGTTGCAGGGGTCAGTTTATGCTTTGTCTTCAGCTACCCTTCTGCTCCCTCATAACCACCTGCATTAATTATCTTAGCTCCATCTTCCGGATGATTTGCTGTAGCTCTCTGTCAGCACTGGCTGCTTGTCCTTGCATCTGTATGTTAGGGAGTCGGCTCCTTTTCCTTCCACCTCACCGCCCCTCTCTGCGGGCTTCAGACTTGTCCTGAGCACCTAACTCACTTCCCTGAGCCTTCACAGGACTGAAGAGAGTTAGAGCCTTGCTCTTGGATTAGGCTTTGGTCTAATTCATTCTCTCTCTCTCTCTCTTTTTAAGATTGTATTTATTTATTTGTCAGATTGAGAGCAGAAGCACCGAGAGCTACAGGCAGAGCAGGCAGAGGGAGAAGCAGGCTCTGTGCTGAGCGAGCAACCCGACGTGGAACTCAGTCCCCAGACCCTGGGATCATGACCTGAGCTGAAGGCAGATGCTTAACGGACTGAACCACCCAGGTGTCCCCTAATTCATTCTCTTAAGAGAAAGTTAGGGCTGGTTTGGTCTTCTATCCAGACCACTAAAGCTTTATTCTTATCAGCAATAAAGCTGTTTTACTGTCTTTTCTTTATTTAAAAGGATTTATTTTAGAAAGAGAGGGAGAGCCCGTGTGGATGTGCGCGCACTGTGAGGAGGGGGCAGAGGGAGAGGAGACAATCAGGCTCCCGGCTGAGCGTGGAGCCCACCTTGGGGCTGGTTCCCAAGACCCTGAGATCATGACCTGAGCCGAAACCAAGCGCTGGCCACTTAAACAACTGAGCTACCTGGGCACCCCAAGCTGTCTCACTTTCTTATCATTGATGTATTTATATATGCACTTTAAATTTATGCATTCACAACTTGGCTGCCTGGAGCAAGAGACCTAGCTCTCGGCCTGTCTCAGCTCTGAGCCTGTCTCAGCTCTCCACATGCCTTCCTCACTGAGCTTGATCATTTCTAGCTTTTGCTTTAAACTGAACAATGTGCAGCTCCTTCTTTGACTTGAACACTGAGAGACCGTTGTTGGGTTATTAGTTGGCCTAATTTCAGTATTGTTTTGTCTTAGGGATTAGGGAGGCCAGAGGAGAGGGAGAATGACAGGGAAGAGTCGTCAGCGAATGGAGCGGTCAGGGGGCATGTGACATTTGTGGATTGAGTTTGCTGTCTTCTTACATGGTGCCGTTCTTAGGGCTCCAACACAATTCCAGTAGTGACATCAAAGATCACTGGTCACAGATCACTGTAACAGATATAATAACAATGGAAAAGTTTGGAATATTTTGAGAATTAGCGAAATGTGACATAGAGACACAAAATAAACAAGTGCTCTCTGAAAACTGGCTCTGATAGACTTCTTTGACACGGGGTTGCCACAAACCTTCGATTTGTAAAAATTGCAGTATCTGCAAAATGCAACAAAGCATTAAAAGGAGGTGTGCTTGTGTAAGAAACAACCGGGGGGAACTGCGTTACTGAGGCTAAAATGAATTTCAGTGATACTTTCTTTACTCTCCTCCCCTCTTCTGCCTGCCTCCCTCTTCTTTAAAGAATCCTGTTGGTCAGTCACTCGTTACATGGAAAATTACCTTTGCCTTGTTATTTACATTGTGTTTTAAGAATTTTGGAAGGATATGGGAGTCCTTCACAGAAGAGTTAGAATCAGAGGTTATTGTGTTCTGGCTATAGCTTGAATTTGAAATAAGAAAGGGCAAACATAAAAGTTTTAGTCTTACACTCTGAAGATTAAGTTAAGAAATCATTAGCAATGAACTTGTGTGTGGCAATTTCATTTACAAGCCATTTGGCTAATGACTGCACGGTAAGCATTTCTTCAGGCTCACACAGCTCTCTTGAAGCTGAATTGTTTTTGCAAGTTGACACACACTGATCTTTTCTGGTTTAATGTTTGAAAGACGCATTACACATCTTCTTATGAGAAAGTTATTTCCCATTGGTTATAGTAGAATTATATTGTAATGTGATATGATTGGATAATAACACATTATCATGAAAAGCAGGAGAAGATAAATTTATCAAGCAGTTGAATTACCAGAGGTGCTGTTGCTGTGAGAGAAAACCCAGTTACCTCTGGGGTGTGGACAAGAAACGTCCTATTTCCTACTGGAGGTCTAAAATTGATTACATTCAGGCTGGTGGCCTTACACTGTTATTCCTAGAACCACAAGATTCTAGAGGTATTAGGACTTTAGAAGTTATCTAATCCTACACTGTCTTTCAAAAATAAGGTTATTTGGGGACGCCTGGGTGGCTCAGTGGGTTAAAGCCTCTGCCTTGGGCTCAGCTCATGATCCCAGGGTTCTGGGATCGAGCCCCGCATTGGGCTCTCTGCTCTGCGGATAGCCTTCTTCCTCCTCTCTCTCTCTGCCTGCCTCTCTGCCTGCTTGTGATCTCTGTCTGTCAAATAAATAAATAAATAAAATCTTAAAAAAAATAAGGTTATTTGGATGAACGGTCTCTTGCCCAAAGTCACACTGGAATCAGAACCCAAAGACCATAATATCCCTGAACTAGTGACCATTACTTCTAAATACGGAGTGTCTCTTCTCTGTTTATACAAAGTATACATTCCAAATAAATAAATAAAATCTTTAAAGCAAACAAACAAAACAAAAAACCTGGGATTGGGTCCTGCATCAGGCTCCTGGCTCAGCGGGGAGTCTGCTTCTCTCTCCCCCTCTCTGTCAAATAAATAAATAATAAAATTATTTATTTGACACAGAGAGAGAGAGAGATCACAAGCAGGCAGAGAGGCAGGCAGGGTGGGGGGGGGAGGCAGGCTCCCTACTGAGCAGAGAGCCCGATGTGGGGCTCGATCCCAGGACTCCGAGACCATGACCTGAGCCGAAGGCAGAGCTTCAACCTACTGAGTCACCTAGGTGCCCCTAAATAGGTGATTCTTTCACAAATTTCTACTTCTAACATTTCTTTGATAATTTATAAACACATTTATGTAAACTACATATGTATAAATGTGTATGTATCTTGTCAGTATTTCAAAAGAGTTGATATTTATTTCATTCGCTGTTAATATATTATAACTAAATTATTAAGTTATTTTAAGGTGTGTCCTGTTAATGTAGTTTTTTCCCATTGTCTTTTTTCCCCAATCAAAACAAATGGAACCTTTAGAATATATATAAATCAGTCCTTAATCTGATTAATTTTAAAAAGGGCTGTGATTCTATTATGCTCTCTGTGATGTGTCACATGTCTCACCCATGTGAACAAGAAATTCTTGGTTATTTTCTACTTTCTTTTTCTTTTTTTCCCCCATAGTATTCATTTTTTTCTTATTATATTTTCTTATTATATTACCCATGTTAGAAATCAGCTGGTTATTATCATTATATGTTAAGAATGTGGAGGGATTTTTGTTTTTCTTTATGATTAGGAAAGACATTTGCTTGTGAAATGCGCAAAATTAGTAATATTTGCCATGGAGTTTTGAAGCCAATTCCCAGGCTTATCCAGTGAAAAGATAGTGGAGCTGGTAATAAAACCAAGGTCATATGAGGTTCATTTTTCTTAGTGGATGGGAAACAACATCACTTCCCCAGAGAACAAACTAGCTTTTCAAAAACAATTAAGAGTTCTGGGGCACCTGGCTGGCTCACTGTCTGTAGAACATGTGACTCCTGATCTCAGGGTTGTGAGTTTGAACCCCACATAGGGTGGAGAGATTGCCTAAGAAATCTTAAAAAGGGGTGCCTGGGTGGCTCAGTGGATTAAGCCGCTGCCTTCGGCTCAGGTCATGATCTCAGGGTCCTGGGATCGAGCCCTACATCGGGCTCTCCGCTCCGCGGGGAGCCTGCTTCCTCCTCTCTCTCTGCCTGCCTCTCTGCCTACTTGTGATCTCTCTCTCTGTCAAATAAATAAAATCTTTAAAAAAAAAAAGAAATCTTAAAAAAAACAATTAAGAGTTCTTAATATAGATTATAATACTAACATAGATGCAAGAACTAATAGGCATGGGGAACTTCTAGCATCTTCTTGTTGACTGCAAGTCTGATTCTGCTAAAAGAAGAAGAAGGCATTATAATGGAAAAGACCACGCAATAGGTGTCAATTTTGTTGACTTTGTAGCCTTAAGAAAATAATTTGAACTGTTTTTAGCTTTCAGGCAATAACATCTGCTTTTCCAAACTTCTAAGTTTATTGTGAGGATTGAATGTGTATAGTGCATGTGAAAATATTTTGAAAGTAGTGCTGTACACATGAGTTATCATTAAGCCAGAATATCTGATGCATTCTCCTTTTATCTTACCAACAGTGTCATCCCTTTGAAGGTGGACGAAGCCAGTGGAGAGAATTATAATTCTGTGTCTTTCAATGACTAACAAATAATATATTGTTGACATGCCTTAAAAGGAATCCTGGGAAAGTTGACCTTATTAGAGTTTATAATATCAAGGCAAGGTAGTACTGCATATCATTTTAAAATAAAAAGTAGAATTTGGGGTACCTGGGTGACTCACTTAGAACAGGGGAACTAGCTACTCCCTGGATGTGACAGGAAAAGAATTCCTATGAAAGTTTAGTTATGATAGTGTTAGGAAGGCTAAAACTGGGAATTATGTGAGTTTTTTGAAAAGTTTAGGGCAAATAAACCAATAAAAACAAGTTAAACACAAGGGAACTGACTCTCGTTGGCTTGTTAAAATTGAAGCTCCTTCCAGAAGGTAGTGGAGGATATGGTCTCTGATTAGGGAAGATGAAAAGCCTCTTAAAACTATTCTTTAGGGGGCGCCTGGGTGGCTCAGTGGGTTAAGCCTCTGCCTTCAGCTCAGGTCATGATTTCAGGGTCCTGGGATTGAGCCCCGCATCAGGCTCTCTGCTCAGACGGGGAGCCTGCTTTCCCCTCTCTCTGCCTGCCTCTCTGCCTACTTGTGATCTCTCTCTGTCAAATAAATAAATAAAATCTTTCAAAACAAAACTATTCTTTACTGAAAATGCACTGCAGAGACTGACTGAACATTCACCAGGGACAGATGTAGGAGGTAAAACATTTGGGTTTAAGTGTCTTTGTTTTTAGCATTACTATTTACTGTGTTTGGAGTGGCCACTGTGCATGTGTGGATGTCTGGATGTGGAGTAGTCCATCCTGATCTGAGTTTAAGCCTCATTTTGTGTTCCTCTGACTCGGATTCATCTGTCACAATTTATAGATTTTTAGTGATACCGAATGCTGAGAACGTGGGTATAAGAAAAAATTGATGAGGGTTACCAGCCTCGAGTCTACAGTTCATCCCTGATTATCTGTAGTGAGATCGATGAGTCAAATGATGGTCATGGACACAGTTCTTCAGATGTCTGCTCTCCGTGTGGGGACCTGTCAGTTACGGGACCAGAGGAAGAGAGGGTAGTTGAACATTAAGAGCACCTTAAAATGCCTGGGGACCCCTTATCGAACTTCTCTTCCAAAGCTGATATGATATGGAGCAGCTTAAAATGAGCTATTTATTTGGCCATGCATTCTCATTTACATTTTCTGTTCAAATTCTTTATAGCTCACGTCAAAAGAGAAGAACAGAGCCTGGCAGCAACCCTTCTGTAAGGCCACGTGTGAAGCTTAGATTGATGTACTGTAAGAGGGATGCTAAAAATAATGTTCATAGTGAATCTGTTTTCCAGTTTTATTTTAAGATTGGGCTTTTTAAAGCTATCTTCAGCCTTGCATGGAAGTACTTATTTCATGAATTTATATAGAAGTAGCAATTCTGGCCAAGTAGAAAAAAATGACTAGTTGATTCATTTTCCTAGAAAACTTAACAGATGCTTTCCTAGAGATAAAACATAATCAAATTTATTTAAAATTGACTTGGTGACTTTCCTATAGTAAAACTGGCTTTAAAATATGCATTTAGCATAACATATTCAAAGTTAGAATAATGGTACCAGCTACTCCTTGACTCTCTGAATTAAAAAGAATTCATATGTAGTTTTCAATGTCAGTTGAATTAACTTATAAGCAACTTCCAATGGGGAAAGAAATTAAGTTGGCACTTTTTTTTTTTTGACGCTGCTTCTGCAAAATAAATTTGAGATTTATAGAGTGACCTTAGTTCACACTAGAATAGTAATAACTCCCAATTCTGTCTGTGTGTGTATGGAGGGGTAGGGTGTGTATAAATCTATCTAGGAGGACATCTTTTTGGTCTTGATCGTTAAGACACTAATCACAGAAGCAGTATGTAAGCAGTGATGCATTCTGAACTGAAGGTAAAATAACAATAGAGAAGACATAGTTTCTAAAAGCCGCTCTACATGGTTGTTGAAAAACCTGGTTCTTAAAAATACATGAGTTTCTGAAAATCTTTCTATGTAATTGATTTTATATGGTTTTGCAACCAAATTGCTGGGATGGCCAGCAATCTATCCAAGAGCGAAAAGTATCAAAGTGAAAGGGCCGTAATGACAAAACATCAGATCTGAGTTTCCCATTTAGAAAGCGGGAGGTGGTTGACGCCACTCTATAGTATTAGGACTGGGCTGGGGTATGAACCGGATAATCGTCCTATGCAGTAGATATCTCAGCTCCTCCCAAATTAATTTTAAATATCTTTTAACTTTAGAACAGTTTTAGACTTACAGAAAATGACAGAGAGAGTGCAGAGGGCTCCCATATACCCCACACCCAATTTCTGTCCTTGTTAAAATCTTACATGAGTATGGTACATTCATTACAATTATCAAACCAATATGGATGTATTTTTTATTAATTAAAGTCTATATTTTATTCATATTTTCTTGGTTTTTACCTCCTGGTCTTTTTCTGTTCCAGGAGCTGTCCAGGATAGCTTACTGTACTTGGTGACCCAAGTATGTTTAGGACCTTCCTAACTATGACAGCTTACCAGACTTCTCTTATTTTTAATGATATTGATAGTGTTGAGCACCAATTAGCTATTCGGTGGAATGTCTCTTAATCGGAATTTGTCTGACGTTTTTATCATGGGGTTATATGTTTTTGGGTGAAAGACAACAGAGAGAAATTGCCCTTTTCATTATATCATATCAAAGGGACATACTATTGGCATGATTTATTACTATTTTGTTTAACGATTTATTTATTTATTTTGGAGAGAGAGGGCAAGAGCACACATGTGCTCACGTGCACGGGGGGAGGAACAAGGGGAGAGGGAGAGAGAGAATCTCAAGCAGACTCCTCACTGAGTGCAGAGCCCCACATGGGGCTTGATCTCATGACCCTGAGATCTTGACCAGAGCGAAGTCAAGAGTCACACTTAACTGACTGAACCACCCAGGTACCCAGCATGACTAGTTACTGTTGATGTTGACCAGTAGCATCTGACTGAGGTAATGCTTGCTGGGTCTCTTCCTGTCCCTACTGGATTCTGTGGGAGGAAGTCACTATACCGAAGGAGTGGGCGTTCTGCTTCTCTTCCTGAGGGTGGATTGTTTATGTAAATTACTTGGACTTCTTCTGCATGGCAGATTTGTTTCTTCTCCATTTATTTATTTATTTAGTCATTTATTTATATAAAAATGGACCCATGGATATTTATTTTATACTTTGGATTATAATCCATTTATTTTGTTGCTCAGACTGTTCCCTTGGGAGCTCTCTCAGTTGCCTCCTGCATCCCTTTGACGAACTTCCGTGATTGGCATGTGTGCACGTGTGTGTTTTGAGCACTTCTTTGCTTTCTATCACTGTAAGATGCTCCAGGTTCATCTTTTCTATTTCCTGCCCTTGTTCCAGAATCAGCTGTTTCTCCAAGGAGCTCTGGTTCCTTTTATGGAGAATGGTATTAGCAACCAAGATGTGGACGCTGTGCTCATTGCTGCTGGTACGTAGTTGCTCCGAGGCCCTCTCAACGGACAGATCAGGGCGATTATATGTGTGTATATGTCTGTGTGTATATAACCTGTGTATATACACATATTTATAAATATTTCTTAGATGACCATCTGCATTTATGTTAAATGAGTTCATATTGATATCGCCAACTCTAATCGATTGCCACATGTAACTCTAGCCTACTCTTCTCGCTTGTTTTATTTTCTCATCCAACAGTAAGGAACTTGGCTCTGGCCATCTATTTATTTACTTCATTGTTCATTCCAGTTCACAGGGATAGCAGTAACAGGATTGTTAACTTGTATCCCTGGGTGGGGGGGGGGTAAGAATCCAGCTTTATCAGTGAGAATACTGGTTTCTTATACGCAATTCCTTTTTGCCTTTACTCTTGCAGATTTCACTCATTTCCACTTACTTAGGTCAGCACTTAGTCCTCTACACCTATCAGTGAGGTTGTTTCATGCATTTGTAATATAGTTAGAGTGATTTATCACATTCTGCATTCCATTCTGGGGTCTTTGATGATTAAAAATGCATGCCTTCAGGTTCACTCTTTGTGTTCTAAAGTTTTATAGGTTTTGACAATGTATAGTGACATGTATTCATCACTACAGTGGCATGTACCCAAAATTATTTTTAGTTGTTTAATATTTGACCAATTTTGATTAAAAAATCCAGTGGTTTTTGGAGATTCAATCTAATATAATCTGAAATGTAAGCCAGTGTATTATTTATATGTGGGTACATAAAGTGAGTTTTAAGTTATCATAAAGATATCTCATAACCTTAAGTATATAATTATATTTTATATATTTAATAAGCACTATGACAAAATTCCTGTAATTTTTCTGGTATAACAGTCATGTCAGATGGTTGCATTCTTTAATCTTCTCCAAATTATTTGCATTTTCAAAGAAGAGTAGATATTCATCCAAATATATCCTACCCGGTGTTAAGATTTTAGATAGTGTTAATGAATTACAAATAGGTATGTGGCATTGGGAAATCTCGCTCTCTAGGACCAGCCTCCTTTACTTACACCCTAGTGTTTTTATTATATATATAGATATAAATAGTATAATATAATATGTAATTATACTATATAACTACATATTATATATTATATATTTTTATATATATATAAAATAGCTATATGTTTGGATTCATTTTCAAACCTTCTTCAAGTCTTACTTCTTTTGGACCACCTTCAAGTGATCCCCAAGTCACATCTTCCTTATGAAACAGGGATACATTTCTTCATCAAACAAGTAATTTTTTTTTTTAAGATTTTATTTATTTATTTGACGGAGAGAGATCACAAGTAGGCAGAGAGGCAGGCAGAGTGAGAAGGGGGAAGCAGGCTCGCCACTGAGCAGAGAGCCCGATGCGGGGCTCGATCCCAGGACCCCGGGATCATGACCTGAGCTGAAGGCAGAGGCTTTAATCCACTAGGCCACCCAGGTGCCCCCAAACAAGTAATTTTTGAGCATCTTCTACATGTGTGACATTGTGTTAGGGGCAGGGTTCCAGATTATAGATTAGCCAAAGTGGGTGACTAAAATGCTCTTGGAACTAATGGCTCCCAGACAGCCAAATTTCACAAGTCAGTTAAAAAACAACATACAAAAAACCCCTCCAAACTTGGACAGTGGAGGTAAAGTTGCCATCTTTGTCTATTTTGTCAAGTGTGTTCATTAAAAAAGAACAATAGATAAAAAACAAACAAACAAGACTTTCATGAAATAGGGTTTGTTTTGCCCCTTCCAAATGTCTAATTTAAATTGCAGACTGTGTTCCTTTCTCTAATTAATACAAAATTCCCCTCCCCCAATCCTTTATTTGAAGACTTTTTTTCCTCACCAACTTAAGCTATTATTCTACTCCACAGATGTTAAGGGTGGCCCTTTATTATTATTTATTATTTATTAAAAAAAATTTTTTTAAAAGAGAATGAGAACTGATGTCAGAGATTTGACAGTAGTGAATAATCATGTTTATCTTTTGTCAAGCTTTTGATACAAAGTAAGGGAAATGCTGTGGATAATTGGTTCTTTGGTTGACAATCTAAATTAGCACATGCTATTTCATAGTGAATTCTCGCTTAATAAATATCTGCTAAATGAATAAAAAAATGAATCTTTTCAAATCATCTCATTCATTAATGTGAAGATTGAATCTAACATCTGACAGGAAATTCCTTTACTGCTAACAATCTGGCATTTTCTATAGTTTGTAGATTAACATAATAAAAATATGATCTTTGTTCTAACTGGCCAGTGGTAGAGTTTAACTTTGGTTTTCTGACTTTGTTGGAACCTTTTTTCTTTTCTTCTTTTTTTTTTTTAAGATTTTATTTATTTATTTGACAGAGATCTCAAGTAGGCAGAGAGGCAGACAGAGAGAGAGGGGGAAAGGAGGCTTCCTGCTGAGCAGAAAGCCTGATGTGGGGCTCCGAGGTCATGACCTGAGCTGAAGAAAGAGGCTTAACCCATTGAGCCCCCCTGGCTCCCCACATCCTTTTTCTGAATAAGAAATTATTTTTTTTTAAAGATTTTGTTTATTTGAGAGAGAGAGAGATAGAATGAGAGAGAGAAAGAGCATGAGAAGGGGGAGGGTCAGAGGGAGAAGCAGACCCCCCTGCCGAGCAGGGAGTCCAAGATGGAACTTGAACCCTGGACTCCAGGATCATGACCTGGGCTGAAGGCAGTCACTTCAACTGAGCCACCCAGGCGCCCACTGAATAAGAAAGTATTTTAAAACTAGGACATTTTCTTATTATTGCTTTCATTTTGAACCATGTTTTACATGCAAGCTTTGTATAGAGCATACCATGAGATTTTGTGGATTTAGTGACCCTATAAATCTAGTTCCATTACCTCTAAGACCCAGTAAAACTGGGATTTTGAAAAAAAAATTATTTTAAGTCTTTAGGATATAAGTAAAAAAACAATACGCTTATGAAGGTTTAGAGATTTCTAAAATTTAATTAAGAGATGATTTCATTTTTTAGAAACCTGTTTTGCTTTATTAAAGAAATACATGGCCATCAAAGTATATTTAGAAAACACAGATAAAATGATAAGGAGATAAAACCTACCCATAATCTGGTCACCTAGAAGTTAACCACTTTTAATATTTAGGCATAGATTTATCTTATATTATACTTTTATGTTATGTGATTTGAAAATGTATATATACACACATATATACATACATGTATTCTATATATTATACACTTAGGTTTGATGATTTGATTTTTTACTCAATAGTAGAGAGTGATTTTTTCACATTAATTATTAGGTTACACCATTCTTAGTGGTTTCTAGTATATTCCATTGTATGATAGGTCCCCTGTTTAGATGTTCCTACGGTAGCCCTCCTCCCTAGTTCTGCTTCTGCGGTTTCAGTTACCCACTGTCAGCCGGTCAGGTCATGGTCTCAGGGTCCTGGTTCGAGCCCACGTCAGGCTCTCTGCTCGTCCTGGAGCCTGCTTCCCCCTCTCTCTCTGCCTGCCTTTCTGCCTTCTTGTGATCTCTCTGTGTCAAATAAATAAATAAGATCTTAAAAAAAAAAAAAGAACACCAAGAACAAGAGAGACCACATTCACACTTTTTTATAATTATTCTATTTTATTATTTATTGTTGTTAATCTCTTATTGTACCTGATTTATAAATTCAACTTTATCATAGGTATGTATGTGTAGGATACATGGTGTGTGTAGGGTCCTGTACTCTCCGTGGCTTCAGGCCTTCCCTGGGATCTTGGAATGTATCCTCCGTGGATAAGGGAGGGGCTGTCATATTATTTCCAATTGCAATTTCATTTTAATCTTGTTAATTGAAAAGGAGGATCTGGGGGCACCTGGGTGGCTCAGTGGGTTAAAGCCTCTGCCTTTGGCTCGGGTCATGGTCTCAGGGTCCTGGGATGGAGCCCCGCATCGGGCTCTCTGCAGGCGGGGAGCCTGCTTCCTCCTCTCTCTCTGCCTTTGTCTCTGCCTACTTGTGATCTCTGTCTGTCAAATAAATAAATAAAATCTTTAAGAAAAAGAAAAAGAAAAGGAGGTTCTGCAGTTCACTTTTTAAGAGACAGGGATGCTGAGGTGTCTCCGGAGCTCAAGCGAAGCAGGGCAGCAGTGCCCTCCAGCGCGGGGAAGCTCGGCTCTGGGACGCTTCTCGCCTCTCCCCTCGTTGGCCTGGCTGGGCTGCAGCCGGCCTAGGCCTGTTTGTTGTTAGCCCTGCCGAGAGAGCAGTGGCCTCCGTGGCGTCAGCAGGAACAGAGCTGGCTTCATCTCTGCTCTTTGTCTCGGGCTTGGGGCTGGTGTGTTGTCCCCGCTGCTGCCATGTGATGGCTCGTAAGCAGCACCACACACAGGCTCTGTGACTCCTTTTGAAAGCTCTATTGTGGGATGCTGCTGAGTTGTAGTGCAGGGGAGGTTTTTGCTAGTGTGTTGCTTTTGGTTTCTTTCAGATGTGAATGTGCCTCCCTCTAAAGACCCCCAAGGAAGGAAAGCACCAGTTTTGGACAACTAAAAGATGAATTAAATTACCCTTTGCTTGAAGCCTCCTATAATGCAACAGTAGCATAATAAAAGACTAAGTGCCCAGATTTCTTTGTCTACTTTGCTTTGCAGTTAATCACCGTAAGAGAAGTGAGAAATAAGAGAATGGGGTGAAATGATATTTGAATGGGGCAATCAAAAATGGATGGGATTTTGAGCCTAGTAACAAATGACCAGGGAGCACAGAAATGTGGACAGTGGGTTGAATTTTTTATTCATTTGTAAAACATTAATTGAGGGTCTGTGATGGACCAGGAATGATACGGAATGTGGATACATGAGGATGACAGAGTTCCTGCTTTCTAGGAGTTAACGGGACAGCCGGGGAGATGGAAATAGACGACCAGAACACAGTTGTCTCTATGATACAGGTTTCTACAAGTAAGATGGGATTCAGAGTAGGGATATCACAGGCCAGCCTCGGCAGAGTGACAGGCATCTTGGAGGGCTGATCGCTGAGCTGAGTCTTGAAGGACGTGGGGGGGCGGTGGGGAGGGGACTCCAGGTAGAGGAGACTGTGCAGAGGCAAGGTTGCAAGCACGAAGATGGAACCTCCAGGGCGCTGCAGAGTTCAGCCTACAGCAAAAGAAGAGATTGCCAACTGGGGGAGGCTGAGCGATATAGACTTTACAAGGGCTTGAGTTAAGACAATAGGGGGTGGGGAGAAAATCAAGGAGAACTTCCAGATTTTTGCTTGGTTGGTGGTGCCATTCACTGTTATAAGAAAAAACAAACAAAGAAACAACCAAAATCAAGGAGGAAGAGACTGGGAAAGCAGTGTGTTCCATTTGGGACAGGATGAGTCTGGAGTTCTTATGATATATTGATATAAAAGTAGAAGTTTGGAGCTCAGAAGAGAGATTAGGACTGTAGGATCATGAGTGGCAACTATGAGCAGGAGTTGATGAAACACGCAGAAGGAGAAGATGGCTGATAAAAGTCCAAGGAGTGGCCAATGGAAGACACTGAAAGGAGGAGAGGGAGGAAGAGTGGGAGGGGATGGAGGGAGGGCGGTTAGCTGAGAAAGCATCAGGAGAGGAGAGGGGAGAGAGAGGTCAGCAATATCAAGTTTGCTGAAAGAACAAGGGAAGATAACTTCTGGGAGTGCCATTGCTTTTAGAAATAAGGTTGTTGGTGAGGGCAGCTTCAAGGGTGAAATAAGAGATTGGCCCAAATTTGAGTGGTGTAGGCCTGTGTTCGAAGTTAAGGAGACATGATATTAGAATCCTCTTTTAAGAAACTTGACTCTAGAGGGAGCAGTGAGGGGTGACAGTGAGTGGGAGGGGATGAGTGAAATGAGGATGGGGGGAGAGGGTGGTGGTCCTTTACTTGCTTGTCTCCCCCCTCCCCAGATGGAGAACTGGAACTCTCTCTAGGAACCACTTAAGAGGGGAAGTTGAAAATGTAGGAGAGAGTCTGGTTGCAACGAGGTCTCGGAGCAGGAGGGAAGGAAGGGGGTTCTCAGCACAAATGTATAACTGTTCCAGGATCTTTCTTTCAAATATGTCCGAGTGATGCTACATGTTATCTACGAGCATGCAGACTATTCTAAATGGGGCCTTAACTCTGTCTCTGTGCCTTTGTAGTGTTATCCTGTTTCTAAGTCTTTCCTTTTTTCTATTTCACCCTCAAAAGTTTAAGATCTGAGCCTTTCCTCTGCTCAGCAGGGAGTCTGCTTCCTCCTCTCTCTCTCTGCCTGCTTCTCTGCCTACCTGCGATCTCTGTCAAATAAATAAATAAGATCTTAAAAAAAAAAAAAAAGATCTGAGCCTTTCAGTTGTCCCTCTCACCCCAACTTCCTCCCTCACTCTAGCTTAACCTATGATCTCAACAAATATTTTTTTCTCAATGTAAACTGATGAATCTCTGTAAAAAGTAGAGAATAAAGTTTCTTGATGTATTCCTCTTGATGTGTTAGTGACATAAATTTCAAAAAGGGTAGGGATCCCTGGAGAGAGAATTTGATGTGTAAGGCAACTAACTTCTTTGGGAGGCGGTTCTTGAGAAAAAACTCAGGGTGGGATATCAGAATATCAAGCCATAGCCTCGATTCTGTCACTAGTGAACTTCCGTGACAGCGCACGCGTCCCTGAACCCTGCCTTTCTTTTTCTTCACTTCTAACAGGTGGGTACTAAGAGCCCTTGCACTCAGCTTCTTTCCAGCCAAGAGAACTGAAGTCCGTGGGCCGTGTGCATTGCTACTGCTTTGAGATGTATAGACTTCGACGCGTATAAGAGACAGCATTATTGTAGTCTTACCTGGCCAGAATGCAGAAATGCAAAAATACTTTTGTCCTTGATTTTGTAATTTTGATAGTTTAGCAATATGGTGTATTATGTTGTAGAAAACGCTTCGCATCCTTGATTTTCCATATAGGCCTGAAAAAAAAAAAGACAGCTCTGGGAGACAAGAGGTGAATTAAGTAGGCGGTGAGTAGCCAGGTAACATAGCAAAGGCCCTGTGGGTTACTTAGGTGAACAGTGCTGACTTTTTTTCTTCCTTAAGATTTTATTTATTTATTTGAGAAAAAGAGAGCACGAGCTGGGGCGGGGGGAGGGCAGAGGGAGAGTGAGAGAGACAAGCAGATTGCTGACTGAGTGTGGAGCCCCATGCGGGGCTCAATGCACCCCTGCTTCCAGCAACTCTTCTACATGGGGTTCTCCGACCTTGATGACACTACCAAGAAGGAACCAGACCGGAAGGCATGGTTAAGAGCATTCGCACTGGCGGCACGGACAAAATGGCTCCCAGTGTTCTGGGAGCAAAGGGGAAGACGGGCCCATTGTAAAACGCCTCCAAAGGACACAATGATAGCATTAAAAAAAGCTCACAATTTGTGCAGGGGTTTCAGGCCTCTTTAATATTCGCTATGGGCATCGCTACATTTTAGCCTAATACAATGATTGATGTTTTAAATGAAGACTTTATCGAGAGATGTTTAAATACTTGGTATACTGTATGTTAAGAATGCCAACAAGAAAATAATAACTATATATATATTTTTTAAAGATTTTATTTATTTATTTATTTATTTGACAGAGAGAGAGATCACAAGTAAGCAGAGAGGCAGGCAGAGAGAGAGAGGAGGAAGCAGGCTCCCCGCGGAGCAGAGAGCCCAATGCGGGGCCCGATCCCAGGACCCTGAGATCATGACCTGAACCGAAGGCAGTGGCTTAATCCACTGAGCCACCCAGGCGCCCCAATAATAGCTATATTTTATAGTTTCCCATTACAATAAAATTTTGGAAATTAAAGTGTTTAGCTGGAGCCTTTCCCAAGGGGTCTTTCACTCTGTTATTATTTATTTGGAGGATGCCCCGGAGATGATGGTTCTTACAGAAATTGCTGAGAGATGGAGCTGTGACATTGGACGGGATGGAAAACCTGGTGCTTGAAGAAGGGAATGTCAAGGAAGCTTCATGCTATCCGTTCAAGTTTGTATATCCATAGCACATTTCAAAACATTTTAAGTCTTTCTTGCCTTGTGGGATCATGAAAAGATTAATAAATAGACAGGATTTTTTAAAGATTAAAGCAACCCTATTCCAGACTGTCCTCTGACCTTGGAGAATACATTAATTTTTATCAGCTTTGGAGTAGCAAATATTCATCTTTTTTTAAATTCTGAGACATGGTATTCTTTCCATGTAATATCTTTAATTGAAATGGTAATCTAGAATAAAAATTCCTAAAAATCAAATATGAAAGGTCCAATATATTTCTTCTGCTACTTAAAAGATATGAGTATTTTAATTATCCTTTCAGAATTGCCAGGAAGCAAAATCAGACTATGGTAAATTGAAAGTAAAAATGCTCCTTATTGAATTGTGGTAGGCATGTTGACATTCAGGAAGGACAAACCTTGAAACCTTCTAAGATCCAAAATTCCTGATGTGAGAAATGTTTTTGTCTTTTAGAGGCAAGAGTCTGAAATCGGGACAATGGCTTAAAATCAAAGTAATGACCTGGAATGTTGTTGACTCTGTAGAAGTGTGTTCAGGAGTGATAATCTTTGTTGAAAAAGAGAAACTGTTTTTAAAAAAATTGATCAAAGCCTTAAATCTCTTATTATTTTTATCAGTGGTTGGGTCAGTGACAGGTTGTCATGTGTCTGTCAGGGACTGGGCACATAAGAATACTCTTACTGGTAAAAAACTACGTGTGTTCTTTTTCTGTGTGTGTTCTGAGTGAAAATTTTCTACAACAGTTACGTTAAGAAAACTTTTTTAAAGGGTTGAACTGGGGTGAAAATCGAGTAATACCGTAAAGAGAAGTTCTCACTGAGGCAAACAAGATGTATAGTGTGGCTAATTTTTCAGAAATGTCTTGTGAATATAGTTTGGTGTCACAGAATGGAGAGTAGCAAATACTTAAAACTTAAAACTCACTTTCTTGTTTATTTTTCCTTTGCATTTGGTGCTGTCTTTCTGAATATTATTTTTCTGGTGGTAACTTCTTTTTGTTAACTTTATGCTCCCAGATGGTTGCTGACAATAATACCACCTTGCTTTTTTTTTTTCTTTTTAAGATTTTATTTATTTATTTGGCAGAGACAGAGAGAGAGAGAGACAGTGAGAATAGGAATACAAGGAGTGGGAGTGGGAGGGGGAGAAGCAGGCTTCCCCTTGAGCAAGGAGAAGGAGCCTGAAGTGGGGCTCAATCTGGGACCATGACCTGAGCCGAAGGCAGACGCTTAATGAGTGAGCCACCCAGGCGCACTTTTTTTTTTTTTTTAAGATTTTGTTTATTTATTTGACACACAGAGAGAGAGAGAGATCACAAGCAGGCAGAGGAAGCAGGCAGAGGGAAAGGGGGAAGAAGACACAACCATGTTGGGGGAAGGCCAGCATACTATCACTACTTTACAAACGAAAGAACAGGTGAAAGGGGTTCAGTAACTTGTTTAAGGCCCAGAGCTAGTGTCAGGACCAAACTCTTTTTCCCTGTAACCCATTCTCTTTTCATTGCAGCACGTTGTGGATGTGGGAATTGATTGAAGAAGACATTTTGGCTGGAAGTTTTAATTCAGCTTGGAACTTGAGAATTAAACTTGTAGACCTGTAACTTACTGTTAGAAAAGGGAATTTAGGGGCTCCTGGGTGGCTCAGTCGTTAAGCCTCTGCCTTCGGCTCAGGTCATGAGGCAATGTACCCTGCTCAACGGGAAGCCTGTTCTCCCCTTCCCACTCCCCCTACTTGTGTTCCCTCTCTTGTTGTCTCTATCTGTCAAATAAATAAATCTTAAAAAAAAAAAGGGAATTTAAGTAATCAAGTTGAAAAGAGGTAATAGCTGGAAATTCTACATAGACCTTAAAAGTTTTTAAGTTTCTACTTTTGTTTTAAACGATGTTAAATGTTCTGTATGTTTTAAGAATTCTACTATGGGAAAAATAATCTCAGAGCTAGAATTCATTCTCTTCTAGACTGGAGTACATGTGTTTATTGTACATTTATTGTGACAGATTGGTGCTTGGTGGAAAATATTTTATTGACCAAGTTTAGAATCTTGTCAGAGACACAGACTTAGTTTTCTTTTTCTTAAGATTTTATTTATTTATTTGAGAGAAAGAGTGAGCACGAGCTGGGGTGGGTGGAAGGCAGAGGGAGAGAGAGACAAGCAGACTGCCAACTGAGTGTAGAGTCCCATGCGGGGCTCAGTACCAGGACCCCGAGACCATGACCTGAGCGGAAACTGAACTGAACCGACTAAGCCACCCAGGTGCCCCAGCATAGTCTTGATTTTTACTTAGAGGTGATGTGATGCCTTTTCATGCTCAGCCAAAAAGGTAATCCTTATACTGTTCTATAACAGATATATCTGTTGTATCGGTGGCACCTAGCTGTACTTTAAAGGACAGTTTGGTTTGTGATCTGTCAAAAATACGGGCTTCTATAATAATCCGCTGTAATACATGCAAAACATATGAGTGCCTACTGTGGCAACTATACCGCTTGCCTCTGATCTAATTGGAGAAAAAAAAGACTTACAATTTTTTAGATATTTAACAGGGCAACTTATCAAGAATTTACTGTAGCAAGATAGGAAAATACAACACTGTTTTTTGTCCTGCATCATTAAAGGAAGCATTTATTCTATTCTTGGGAATGGGAAACTCTCTACTCCATTCCTAAAGATGGAATCCTCCTTATTCCTAGGGAAGGTAAACACATTCTTAGGCTCCATGGTAGAAGCTTTTAGGACCATCCTATTTCTAAAGTCTTTGAGAGAACAACTAAACTCTAAAATTATTGAAAGAAGTACGGGTTGTCTTTAGAAAACAGGGATTTCTTCCAGAGAAAAAAGAGATTTCCAAGGGGTGGAAATCAGAGATCGTGACTTTTTTTTTGGGTAGTTGAAGCAGTGCCTTGGGGGTTCTGAAGTGGATGTGGTTATGTGGGTGCTAGGGAAGACTAAACACTGAGATGACCTTGACAAACACTGTGGGGGTCCCCGTGGCTAACTTGGTACAGAGGCTGGGGAGGGTGGCGGGGACGGTAAGCACTGGATGCTAAGTCAGCAGGGCCACGGGGTTTAGACAATGAGCATCTCCTATAGGGGTCACCATGGGCCACTGGCCAAAGCACTTGACTACCATTTTCTTCGTTGCATCACGTTTGGGGTCTCATACAAATCAAGGAGTGAAAGAAGAGCCCTTAAGCATGTCTGATATTAGATTTCTTACTGACATGAATGAATCTTGGCCTTGAAGTCTGAACTGATTTGAATTTGAGAAACAAAGAGATGTGACGTTTCTTGAAATCGAATATAGGGGACCAGTTCATAGCTTGTGTGCATACACGAATGTGTGCGTGAATGTGTGTGCATATATGAATTGTGCACACATGCGTGTGTGCATACATGAATGTGTGTGTACGTATGTGCTTCCCTTTCAAGCCTCTCTGGCCTTTATGCAGCCATCCTGAAATGTCCTCATCCTCATCTAACCACCTGGAAAATGCTTATTCATCATTCAAAATTCATGTCGAATATCACTTTTCCTTTTTGAATAAGCAGAGAGGAGGGAGTCTAAAAATAATTCTTGGCTTTCTCATTTGCAATATAGAGATAATGCTGGCCTTGCTTAAATCACAGACTGGTTGTGAGAGTCGAATGAAATGACTTCTATTAAAGAGACAGACGTTATTTAAGGTTGGGAGCGCCACGGTAGCCCTGAGCAGAGGAGTGTGGTATCCACTGAGGCAGGGTCCGTGGGGAGACCCGTTTTGATGGAGCCGAGGATTTATTTTTTATTTGTTGGTGTATGTGATAGGGATAAGAATAGCCATTTAATATTCACTTACTGTGAGCTGGATTTAGGAGAGGACGTCGAATAGGAAGGAGGACTTTAAAACGTAATGAAGTGATTATTAGGAAACAGGTTCTTCATGAGTGAGGGAGGTAATTTGAGTTGATTTTAACTTGAGATACACAAAATTAATCTTATTGAGAGTGAAGAGGCTGCACAGACAGGAAAATCAGCATGGGTGCAAGTAAAGTATGCAGGTGGAAACCATGAGTCTCAAGACTAAAAATATAATGGGGGGTTTTGGAAGTAGAGAGTTTTCAAATTTAGGAGATGACCCACCTCCGCAATTTGTAGATAGAGTGAGCTTTTAGTATGTGATGGCTGAACGAGGGATGGATGTGCTAGATGGTGAACTGAGGGAAAGGACTGTTCTAGATTGTTCTATATTTTCAAAATCCCTATAACACAGCTTTCAAAGATTTGCTGAAGGGATGAATGAAGTAGCTTGTTAACCATTGTTAAAGCTTTTTAGCTGTAGTTCAGTTGCCCTCTGTAAAAAAAAAAAACACCACACACACACACAAAACCATTTTTAATTCCTTCTTTAGGACACTTTCTTTTAAAATAACTTTTTTTTTTTTTCATTTCAAAGACTAACAGCCTCTCTTGCCGTGGAGAGCTGTTCTTGATGTCCCAGCATTCCACTGTTATGAAATGGTGAACCAGATTGTCAAGAAACTTCTGCACAGAATCTCATTGCTGATATTCTCTAATGTGAAGGGTGTGGCATGATTCTGAATCTTCCATTTTTTTTTATAAGAAGGTATAAATCTTTTACATTTTATATGTACCCAATTTATTTTGGAACTGAAGTCATTTTCATCAAAAATTCTTAACTTCCGGGAAGTGTTTAGCAGATGTGACTTTCTGGGCCTTCTGGATGTCTCTAACAAAATATGTTTCTAACAAAATAATTATAATTAAAGCAAGAAGAGGAGCTCGCATTTATTGAAGTCCTGCTATGTGCTCTATGTTATTTACTCTTTTCAATGACCCTTTAGAGTATATGATGTCATTTTTATTTTACAGACCCGGACTCTGAGCTTTAGAGAGTTAAAATGTAATAACGAAGGTACACACTCAGTGAGTGACAGAGCTAGAATTTGAACCCAAGTCTTTCTGGACACACACGAAAAAATGTCCTACAACTTTATGTTGCAAGGCAGAAGTCATTCCAGGCGGGCCCTACCTTTAAATATGCCCCCAAACTGACCTCCTTTCACCACTTCCATCACTATGATGCTGGTCCAGGTCTCCATGATGTTTTGTTTCTGTTAGTCTAATATGTCCTGTTTTCCCTGCCTCTTTTTTTTTTTTTTTAAGATTTTATTTATTTTAGAGAGAGAGGGTATGAGTTGGGAGAGGGGCACAGGGTGAGGGAGAGAATCTCAAGCAGATTCTATGCTGAGTGTGGAGCCTGATGAGGGATTTGATCTCAGGACCCCACGATCATGACCAAGAGTTGAATACTTAGCTGACTGAGCCACCCAGGTGCCCCTGTTTTCCCTGTTTCTGTCTTTGACCCCTACAGTTTATTTTTGATAGCTATAATGATCCTTTTATTTTTATTCATTTTTTATTGAAGTATAATTGACATACAATATTATATTAGGTTTCAAGTGTACGACATAGTAACTTGACCTTTGTATATATACATTGAAAAATGATTGTTTTACTAAGTCTAGTTATCATTAGTCATCAAAGATAATACAATATTATTGACTATATTTCCCATGCTGAATATTATTATATCTCTATGACTTGGTTATTTTATAAGTAGAAGTTTGTATTCCTTGATCCCCTTCACTCATTTTAACTTCCTTATCCCTCTCCCCTTCGGCAACCACTAATCTGTTCTCTACATCTATGAAATCTGGGTTTGGTTTTGTTTATTTTGTTTTTTAGATTACACATACAGTGTAAGCAAAATCATGTGGTATTTGATTTTCTCTGTCTGACGTACTCACTTAGCATAATAATCTCAAGGTCCAAACATGTTGTTGCAAATGGCAAGACTCATTCTTTTTTATAGCGGAATACTGTTTTATATCACACACACACACACACACACACACACACACACACACACACACACACTTTTATCCATTCATCCATCTGTGGATACCTTGGTCGTTTCCGTGTTAACAATACTGCAGTGATCATAGGGGTGCATAAACTTTTCTAATTAGTGTTTTAATTTTCTTTTCTTTTTTTTTTTAAGATTTTATTTATTTATTTGACAGAGAGAGAGATCACAAGTAGGCAGAGAGGCAAGCAGAGAGAGAGGAGGAAGCAGGCTCCCTGCGGAGCAGAGAGCCCGATGCGGGGCTCGATCCCAGGACCCTGAGATCATGACCCGAGCTGAAGGCAGCGGCTTAATCCACTGAGCCACCCAGGCGCCCCAGTGTTTTAATTTTCTTTGGGTAAATACCCCCAAGTGGAATTGGGGATCATATGGTAGTTCCACTTTCAATTTCTTGAAGAACCTCCATACTGTTTTCTATGTTACTGCACCAATTTACATTCCCACCAACAGTACACAAGTATTCCCTTTTCTCTGTATCCTTGCTAACACTTGTTATTGTCTTTTTGATAATTGCCATTCTGACAGGTACAAGGTGTTATCTCATTGTGGTCTTGATTTGCATTTCCCTGATGAATAGTGATGTTGAGCATCTTTTCATGTGTCTGTTGGCCATCTGGATGTCTTTTTTGGAAACGTGTCTATTGAGATCTTTTGCCCATTTTTATTTATTTATTTATTTTAAAGATTTTATTTACTTATTTGATAGAGAGAGAGATCACAAGTAGGCAGAGAGTAGGGCGGAAGCAGGCTCCCCGCTGAGCAGGGAGCTCGATGCGGGACTTGATCTCAGGACCCTGAGACCATGACCCCAGCCGAAGGCAGAGGCCCAACCTACTGAGCCACCCAGGTGCCCCCCTTTGCCCATTTTTAAAGTCAGATTTTTGTTTTTTAATTACTGAGGTGTATGAATTCTTTCTATACTTTGATATTAACCCCTTCTTGGATATATGATTTGCAGATGTGTTCTTCCATTCAATAGGTTGCCTTTTCACTTTGTTGGTGGTGTTAGTTCAATGCAGTCTCATTTGTTTATTTTTGCTTTCACTGCTCTTCCCTTTAGAGTCGGGTACGAGAGAAACATTGCCAAGTCCATTGTTAAGGAGCATACTTTCTAGGTTTCCTTCTAGGAGTTTTATGGTTTCAGGTCTTGCATTCAAGTGTTTAATCTGTTTTGTGTTAAATTTTTGCATATGATGTAAGAGTGGTCCAGTTTCATTCTTTTGCAGGTAGCTGTCCAGTTTTCCCAACACCGTTTATTGAAGAGACCGTCCTTTCTGCTTTGCATATTCTTGCCTCCTGTTTGTAAATTATTTGACCATATATGTGCAGGCTTATTTATCTCTGTTGATATTAGTATCTGTTTTTATGCTGATACCATACTGTTTTGATTACTACAGTTTTGTAGATAGTTTGAAATCTGGGATTGTGATACCTCCTTCTTTGTTTTTTCTCAAGATTGCTTTGGCTATTCAGGGTCTTTTTGTGATTCTGTACAAATTTTAGAATAATTTGTTCTAGTTCTGTGAAAAATGCCACTGGAATTTTGATAGGGATTGCATTGACTCTGTAGTTGCTTTGGGTAATATGGACATTTTATTATTTATTTATTTAAATAATTTTTTGGAAGATTTTATTTATTTATTTGACACAGAGAGAGAGAGACAGTGAGCGAGGGAACACAAGCAAGGGGAATGGGAGAAGGAGAAGCAGGCTTCCCGCCGAGCAGGGAACCCGATGTGGGGCTTGATCCCAGTACCCTGGGATCATGACCCAAGCCGAAGGCAGATGTCTAACAACTGAGCCACCCAGGTGCCAAATATGGACATTTTAACAGTGTTTATTCTTCTAATCCATGAGCACAAATACCTTTCGTTTATTTGTGTCTTCTTCAGTTTCTTTCATTAATGTCTTACAGTTTTTAGTTTACAGGGTTTTTTTTTTTTTAAAGATTTTATTTATTTATTTGACAGAGAGAGATCACAAGTAGGCAGAGAGGCAGGCCGGGGGGGTGGAAGGGAAGCAGGCTCCCTGCTGAGCATAGAGCCCAACGTGTGGCTCGATCCCAGGACCCTGAGATCATGACCTGAGCCGAAGGCAGAGGCTTAACCCCAGGTGCCCCAGTTTACAGGTTTTTTTTATATCCTAAATGTACTCCTGGGTATTTTATGCTTTTTGATGCAGTTGTAAATGGGATTTTATTGGTTTCTCTGTGATGTTTTGTTATTAGTGTATAGAAACACAGTAGATTTTTGTGTATTAATTTTGTATCCTGCAATTTTACCAAATTAATTTGTTCTGAAAGTTTTTTGATGGAATCTTTAGGGTTTTCTATAAATAGTATCATGTAACTTGCTAATAGTGATAGTTTCATGTTTTCCGTTCCAATTTGGATGTCTTTTTACCTTTTTCTTCCCTAATCATTGTGGCTAGGACTTCCAATACTGTGGTGAAGAGAAGTGGAGAGGGTAGGGATTCTTTTCTGACTCCGGATCATAGAGGAAAAGCTTTTAGCTTTTTACTGTTGAGTATGATATTAGCTATGGGTTTGCCATGTATGGCCTTTATTATCATGAAGCCTGTTTCCTTCTGAATGTAAGTCAGAGCAGTAGCTCACCATTTCACAGAGAAAAAAGCCCGAGTCCTTACAATGACCCTTATTCTCCCTCTGACCTAATCTTTGATTTCTTCCCTTTGTTCATTTCTTTCTAGCATGCCAGGCACATATCTTCCAGGATTGCTAATTCACTCAGCCCTCCAAGTCATTGCTCAATCTCATTTTCTCATTGAGGCTTACACTAATCCACTATTTAAAAAACTGCAACCCCAATAGGTCTTAAAATACAGTAATCTAGGATTTTCAAGTCTTGATAAAACTCTTTAAAACTCTAAAATTCTCTGTTTCTAGACAACAGTTTTTTTGTGTTGAAATGTAGAATTGGAATATATCTAAAATACCATAAACAAATACAGTCTTAACGTGGACTAGAAAAGACTCGTCTAGTGTTTTTCAAACATTGCCTAATCTCATTGTAAGAGATACAATTTACATTGTGACCCACTGCACATTTATAAAACTGAAACAGAAATTTTATGAAATATTTTGCATTTCTGTATGTGATATGCTCATATTTTCTTTCTTTAATATAAATTTTCAATTTGAAATGTATTTTTTTAAAGATCTTATTTAATGGGCACAAAGAGAGAGAGAGCACAAATAGGCAGAGAGGGAGAAGCAGGCTCCATGCTGAGCAAGGAGCCTGGTGTGGGGCTTGATCCTAGGACCCTGGGATCATGACCTGAGCCGAAGGCAGACGCTTAATTGACTGAGCCACCCAGGCACCCCAATATGCTCGTATTTTCTATTGAATTCTGTTCCTTTCCATTATAAAAACTACATTAGTCATGACCTACAAACTGATTTCATGACTACTTATTGGTCATATTCCATAGTTTAAAAAATACTGGTCTGTTGTATCTTCGATTTCGTTGGCTCAGTAGATAAGATATGAATCTTGTGTGTTAACTTCATGGAAAATATAAAGTGTGGACAATGACAAATGAAATTTCACTCTACTTTTGAATACTGACATTTGACTATTAGTGAATATTTATAATATTCATGATTGTTCCGATTTGCAAAGGTAATAGAGATTTATTCTTATGAATACGTAATTAGTTTAAAGTGCTTCTCTTTTGTTAATGTTGTGTGTTAATGTTAGAACTCACGTTAGAAATGTTGCTTTTCATCCAGTGAATCAAGAGATTTCTGTCTTTAATTCTTTCACTCCCAAATCTTAGTATTTTCTTTTTTTAAAAAGATTTTAGATTGGTGAGAGGGAGAGTTAAAGGGAGAGGGAGAGAGAGTCTTAAGCAGACTCCATGCTGAGCACAGAGCCTGATTCAGGGCTTGATCTCACTACCCCGAGGTCACAACCTGAACGGAAACCAGGAGTTGGACTCTTAAATGACTGTGCCACCCATGCACCCCCTAATACAATCTTTGTTAGAAGTAAGCAACCCATTCCAAGCCGTCTTTTATCATTGTTCTCTCACATGCCGTGCTGTAGCCATATTAAATTATTAACCCGGTTTCATCCTGTCTTCCTGGCCTTGTGCCTTCATGCCCTCTTGCTTTACTGCCTGCCTCTGTTTTTCTTATTCTCTCTAACATTTTTGAATACCTGCTATATACCATGCATGGTAGTGAAGACTGTATAAGACATAGTTCTAGCACTCATGGGACTGAAACTGGATACTAACATTCCCAGTTACGAAAGTGAAAACAAGAAACCTTAGATTGCTTAGAATGCCAGTAGTGGGATTAGATTCTCTGTATCTTGATTTACTTCTAGTATTCAGAGACTAATAGAATTCTGGAAGTGGCAGAGGCATTGGAAGACATTAGTTTGGTTCTCAAATTTTAATGATGTAGAAACTGAGTCTCGTAGAATTAATGGCCTGTTGAGGTCACAGCTAGAACCTAAGTTGGTATCTTGACCCGTGTCATTCTGTACCATCTCCTTTCTCTTTACTGTAGTACTGCCTGCCCAGATCCCACATTGTCATATACTTTTATATCTGATTTGTGCTGTTAAAGACCTCTTTTCACAATGCATACACTGAACTATAGGCGTTAGCATTATTGGCTTTTTTATTGAAATTATAATTGGAACAATTAGGGATGCGTCAGTGGAAAGGCAATGAAAGAAGGCCATTAAGTACTAATAAATGCCTCTCCTCATGGGGATGGAGATCTTTTCTTTTCTAAGCATTTGAGCTCTTTTCACTGGTGCTTTTAAGTGGCTAGAAATAACACTTACCACACGCTTGTGGAATATTCTAGATGCCAGGGGGTTCATTTCATTCTGTGTTTGAATTGAGCACACTGTGGTTGGAATGTGTGTTGATTCTTTTGTTAGTTTAAGCTTTCATTCCATGTTTTGTATTAACCTTTCTCAGGGAAGACAGTAGAACAATACTGAGAGCTCTTAGAGAATGAAGCTTTTTGATAGCTGATGACTTTCTAGGAAGCAGAAGAAAAAGTTAAAATTATAGGTGTTTATTTTGATACATTTTCCTTTTCACATCACTCAAAACTTGTGGTACAGTATGAAAAACTCGATCTAGCTTACCCTAAAGTCACATGCTTATGGCTAGCAAAAGGTAATCACTTCTTATTGCTATGGAGATATATGACATTCTGGAACAACTTTGTATAATGAATTATCAGTAAATTTCAGGATAACTTATGACTGTTTCCTCTAAAAATTGTGGTAATGGTGATGATGATGATGATGATGATGATGGCAGCTAAAATTTTTTGACCAGTTACTGTGTGCTAAGTATGTTCTTCAATTTTCTTGTCTACAATTTCAGAATGCAAAATGATCTGAAAATTAAATACTATTTTTGTAACTCATTTTGCAAAAACTTATATTGACCAAAACTCATTTACTGTCAAACTTGACCTGAATGATGTGAGGCTATTCATAGTATGTTTTTATCTCAATTTCTGTGAATATTCGTTTGTTTTGCTACAGAAATAGTATGTTTGATTCCATATGCTACTTCAGATTCCATTACACAGTTTAAGTTTCAGACAAAGATTTTTTAAAAAAGATTTATTTATTTATCTGAGAGAGAGTGAGGGCACATGTAAGAAGCAGAGGAAGAAGGAGACACCCCAGTGAGGGGGAAGACTAATGTGGGACTCGATCCCAGGACCCTGGGATCATGACCTGAGCCAAAAGCAGACTAGACCTACTGAGCCACCCAGACGACCCAAGTTTCAGATATTATTTTACCTTCCTCAAGCCTGAAGATCATTGGCGTTGCATATCACAATGCCACCGGAAGATCAAGGATTGAATTATTCCTGTTATTCCACCCCCAACGTGCTACAATTTATAAATGGGTAACTGAGCCAAAAAGTAGTAGATCCTGAATTCAAACCTAGACAATTCAGTGCAAGAATTTGTGCTTTTAACCACCATGCTCACTGAAAAAGAAGTTTTTAACAGCACTTCACAGCTATTAATATTTTATACTTAGTTAATAAAATTCTAGTAAAGATGAAAAAATTCAGATTTGAATATTCTATTAATATATCTGGGTCTGTTTCCCGTGTTAGATATTATCTTAAACTCTCATAGACATGATTTATTAATAGTTCCTGCTACTCTTGATTTTTATTTATTTGAGGAGAGAGAGGAAGCACGCATGCACGCACATGAGTTGGGGGGGCAGAGAGAGAGGGAGAAAGAATCTCAAGCAGACTTGACACTGAGCGCAGAGCCAGCTGTGGGCCTTGAGGCGGGCCTCAACTTGGGGCTCAATGTGGGGCTCAGTCTTAAGACCCTGAGATCATGACCTGAGCTGAAATCTAGAGTTGGCCACTTAACTGACTGAGCCACCCAAGTGCTGCGGTGCCCCCTCCCCGTCTTGATTGTTTTATTTTCAACCTAATGGTCTGTCCTCCTTTGGACTTCTTAAATTTCCAGAAGCTTCTGTGCTTGTTTGTAAAGCATGTTATTCGGTCTCAGAAAAAAGAGTAAACATTGCTGCTGAGGCAGGTGTGCTTTGAGATGCTATCTACTCTAAGTGAAGAAGGGAGCCACCACTCATTGTAGCACAACAGACAGCTTGGACTAGAAATAAAATTGTAACCTTAGTCACACACACACTAAGTTTACTGATGTTGGTGGACGTGTAATTTATGTATTACTCTTGACATATACAACTGGATAGCATAGTCTAATTGCTGTAGTCAGAGAGGTGTATGTAGAGAAAGTAATTCTTATGTTTACTCATTAGTATGCCTTCTTTGGTCAGCTGAATCTATTAAATAATAACCAAAATGTATTGAACTCTGTTAGGTGTTCCCACTGGCTACTTTTAATACATTTTAGGAGTTGGAGCTAATAAACGTGTTTTTCCTGGGGCACCTGGGTGGCTTGGTGGGTTAAGCCTCTGCCTTCGGCTCAGGTCAAGATCTCAGGGTCCTGGGATCGAGCCCCGCGTTGGACTCTGCTCAGCAAGGAGCCTGCTTCTCCCTCTCTCTGCCTACTTCTCTGCCTACTTGTGATCTCTCTCTCTCTGTCAAATAAATAAATACAATCTTAAAAAAAAAAAGTTAAAAAAAAATTAACGTGTTTTTCCTAAACTTTCACTGGGAATGTAGAGTCAAGGGTGACTTTTAAGATAAGAAATGGCTAGGTGTTTATAATGCGTGTGTTAAAATATATATGTATATATTTATATATCTATATACCTATTTATCATCTATTAGATATTGAGTACTTTTCTTTCTTCCTTTTTCTCTTGATCTTTAAAATTTCCAGTCAATGGTACAGGGTCACAGAAAAAAAAATCAATTAAATCAACAAACAACAACAACAACAAAAAACAAACATTTTCAGGTAAGAAAATAAAAGAATAGTCCACATACATTATACCTACATCTTTAATTATGAATGTTTGCATATTTTCTAATTAACACTTAAAGTTTGTATTTCCAGTAAATTCACAGTTTTAATTCCTATACTGCTGACTTTATTTGCTCACCAAGTCCCTGTTGAGCCCCTTCTTTGTGCCAGGTGCTGTGCCAAATACTGGCCTTTTAGAAATGAGGTCCCTGTCCTAAGTGAGCTTCTCTAGGGGAGGAGACGTGACTGAGGTTCACGGTACCTTGGAATAAAGAGAAAAACGTTTAAATGTACTGGCATTTCAAGAAATGCATTCCATAGGAGACTGTGCCAACATTCTGTCTTTAAAATGAAATCGGTAAAGAAAGGAGATGCCTTGGCGAGGGGCTTCCATGGTAGAATACTCAACACGGAGGCATGAAATTAGTGTGAAGTCACTTGGGGACCAGATGTTCTGGCAGTAAAAGGTTTGCCTGGAGGATAATGGATGAGGCTTCTAGAGTATTAGGGAGGAGTTAGCTCCAAGGATCTACTTAAATCCCTTTTTAATAATTAGAAAATCAGATTCTCATTCTTTTTAGATAAACTGTGTAGCTATGGCTCTCCGTTCTGTTTAGTGGAGAAACAGACCTATACTTTTTGGCTTCCAATTAAATACCTATTTTTTCTTCCAACATCTTAGGAAAAGTGGAAACAGGTGTGCATAATATTGACTGTGGAAACTTACTTCTACTCTTATCCACACTCTTTTCTTCTAGCCCTCTGCAAGAACTGTCAATAAACAGGACCAGGGACAGGGATTGGGTCATATTTCTCCAAGCCAGGTCTTCAGGGGACAATTGAATTGCCACCTACATCAGCCCTGACCCTTGTCATTGGAGAAGTGTTCTCTTGTTTCTGTCTAGTTTCTTCTCATGGAGTGTGGTCTTCCATGCCCAGGCCTTTCCTACCCATCGCAGTGTTCAAGTACGAAGGTCTGAGATTGATGTGTGGGCTTTATGGAAAAGGGGTGCAGGAGGCCTTTCAGCCTTGTTGGTACTAGGCCTCAAGCCTTCCTCATATCTAGGCTGAATGAAGCTTCCAAAAGGTCCAACATCATGCTTCTAGGATTCAGAAGGAAATGTATAAGAGTTTGAGGCAAAAGCTGTCTGACCTTTACTTCTCTACACGTATCTATCTAGAAACCCGTAGGCAAGAACGGCTGACAGGACGGAGGTTTGGCGTTCTGGCTTCTCTTACTCTTCTTTGATCCGTAGCACGTGTTCTCAGTGGGCGTGAGATTGCTCCCAAGGGGGCAGAAATTACTTCCTGGGGAACAAATCTTATTCTCATGTATAAAGCATGGATGTGTATACAGTATATCTGTGGTATTACATTTAATGGAGAAAAATGTATAACAAGGCCCTTGGGGAGGCAATAAAAAAAAAGAGGTTGAGAAACACTGTTCCAAAGTGTAGAGTGTGTGTTTCTCTCTTACTCTTTCTTGGGCATCTCGTACCAGGATGGGTGTAATACTGTTTGGGTATAATAATGGGTATCATAATGTCATCACTATACTAGACTGTTTTTTTCTTCTTCTCTGCTATGTTTAGTCTGTAGCTTTTATCTTCTAGTTTTCCTTGTTTCTGTAGCTCTGCTCTCATGTATAATTGACAGGGAGAAAAAAGAAGAGGGAAGGGCAAAAGGTATACATCAGCTAAGTCAGACCTTTTTAAAGGAATTATTTCTTTTTTGTTAAAGATCTATTTATTTATTTTAGAGAGAGAGAGAGAGAGAGTGAGGGAGTGTACATCAGTGGGGGAGGAGCAGAGGGAGAAAATCTCCAGGCAGACTCCCCACCGAGTATGGAGCCAGACTCAGGGCCCCATCCCACAGCCCGTGGAATCATGTCCTGAGCCGAAGCCAAGAGTCAGACACTTAACTAACTGGATGACCTGGGCACCCCTTAAGGTTGATGTTACTTAACAAGCTTTAATTACATTTTACTGACTAAAACTTAGTTATGTGTATACCCCATTTGCAAACGAGACTAGAAAATATAGATTTATTTGTCTGTTTATTTACCTATTAAAATTGGGTCCATTGCCTTTCTCAACCAAATTGGAATTCTGTTAATAAGAATTAAGGGGAAATGGATATTCAGGCAACTGGCAGTCTCTTTAGTTGTCCCTTTTGTCATCCATTGGGGGGGCAGCGACCCCGGGCAAGGCACAGTCTGTGCTTGGGAATACAGCGAGAGCCATATACCTTTTCTTTATGTTGGGACTCATTAACCTGGTGCTTTAAACTTTTGAACAAATTGGCTTTCTGAATAAACAAATAAAATGGTTTAAATATGAAGGCATTAAATTCTGGAGGGTTTCCTGGTGGGGAGAACACATTGTATTTGCAAACTAGAGCTGGCTTCTTCATTCAGTTTACAGATCTCGGACTCAGAAATTTTGTATTTTGAATGTTGTGGAGAAACCCTTATTTATTGATTGATTAGATTTAATGAAAACATTTTCCTTAGAAATTTTGAGCTTTGGGAATGAAAGGTTAATTTGACTGGAAATTTCTTAGATGTTAGTAAAAAAATAAAAACATTGTGTTTCCTGTAAATGGATTCAAAACTATGTTTTTCAAACAAAATGATGGTGGTATTTATTGTATACCTGAAATTACAGAGTAACTGATAGCAGAAATATGTGATTTTTTACAAATCCGTAAATGCCTATATTCTTACTGTGCCAAGAATTTAGGGAGTAAAAGAAAACTTCATTGGAAAATTTCCAATTAAATCTGTGGATTTTGGCATAATTATTTCTTTCAACAGTTGAAGTGACATTGTCATGGTTGGCAAGGCTCTGGGATTAGGCACGGAAGCACAAAGCCATTTTCACAGCACCATTGTGTTTAGAATGTGGAGTATATGACCTCAGTGCTTCTTGGGGCAGGACCTGGGTAGTATTTGGCAAGGATCTGTCTGTTTGTTTCTTTCTCTTTCTGTGTCTCACCTTTCCTTCTTTACCTCTCTTCCTTTCTCTCTCTCTCTCTTTAGTTGGGTTATCATTTTAAAGGACTATGAGATAGTAATCATACAAGGATTATTTTGGAGCACATAAAGTTATACTTTAAAGATAATTTTTTAGAAGGGGACTTTCTGTTTTTAAGGAATAATTTAAAAAAATATTTTGGCTCTGGGATTTTTGAAAAAATAGTTTCCTTCAAATTCTATTCTGTGTCTTTAGATACTTGATAATATTTGCCGACCTGATATTTTGTATTTTTTTTACTTTGGTATATACTGTTGGATCTTAAACATTCATAATAAAATGTAAACTTAAATGACCTCAACAAATTCCTGGTAAATTGAAAGTCATCTTAGCTGTTTTTTCAGTACATATAAAATCCCACTTAGCTATGTGCCAGTTGGGGAGTTAAATAGGACAATGTATTCCCTCCGTGATATGAATATATGTTATCGGAAATCTTCCTGACAGAGTAGGTAGAAAGTATTAGAAATATTAATACTTGGGCACTAAAGAAGGCACTAGGAGGAACACAGGGCTGAGGGAGCCGACAGGTAATTAGACCAGTGTAACAAGTGTGTGTTGAGAGCTTATACGTGCCATAGGGGCACGTATGGGGGATTTCAAGGAGGGCTTCTCAGAGAAGATGCGTAGAGGTGAGTGGTGAAGATCAAGTAGAAGTTGGCTAGAGGAGGAAGTGGGGAGGGCATCCCAAGAGGGTAACTGTAATGTGCCAAGACATTGAGCCTAAGAGTGCACGTGCACGCAGAACCTTCCACAGAGGACAGGACATTTTATCTGCTTTGTTTATGGTTTGGATTTCATGCTAAAGACGTGCTAAAGTCATTGAATGATTTAGAGTCTGGAAATGATTTAGTGTCTGGAAGTATTGTGATGGGACTTACATCATTGTTGAGGTTGGATTAAAGTATGCTCAATTTGGATCCAGGGAAATTAATTGGGAGATTATTATTGTGGTCTACATGAGCGTTGGTGGTACCTGCAGTGGTGACTGAAATAGAGAAGAGGACTTTTTGCATTTAAGAGATATAAGAAGGTGGAATCAGCAGGACTTGGTGACCAATTGTGAGAATGAAGACAGAGGAAAATGGAGGGTGGATGATTCCCATGTACTTGGTTTGGTTGATGCGTATGGATGCGGATGATGTGTATCATGACTGGGAATGAAGAGGAAAAACGTGGGTAGATGATCTTGAGTTCCAACTGTAGAGTTCCAGTATGAGACTTTTAGGTGGAGATGACTAAGAAACTAGTGTGACTTTGGGAATCCCTGTGACTTATAATGTTTGGCTTACTTCTTTGGGGACTACTCAGCCTTTCAGTTAGTTCTGTTTCTTTCAGTATCCATTGAATATTGGTATTTTCTGGAGTCCTTGTTTATCGCTCTTCTCCACTCCATTCCTACTTGTCTGTTCTTTTGGATTTAGCTACCCGGTCCATGAATGTCTGTCAAATTTTTATCTCCAGACGGGAGTTGTACCTTGAGTTCCAGTTGCTCATCTGACTGTACACTTGTCTCTGGGTTGGATGTTCTCCAGGTAGCTATCAGTATATCCAGTTTGTTCCCTTATCTTCTTCCCCATTTCCTTTACACTGTAGCATAGTCTAATGGCCACATTAGCACAGAAACTAGATTTAGGCTCTCTAGGTTTGAATCCTAGATCTGTCAGTAGCTTTGTGACTCTGAGAAAATTATGTGACCTTTCTGTGTCTCAGCTTCCTCATCCATGAAGTGAGCATAACAGAAGCACCTACCCGAGGATCAAATGAGACTGGTGCCCGCACACGACAAACACTGTGTGAAGAGCCGCTGTGACGGGGTCTTCCTGCATCGCCTGTTCCGGTTGATGGTACCACTGTTCAACCAGCTGACCCATGCCGAGCTGCGAGGGTTATCCTGACTCCTCCATCTCACTCCATGCCACATCAGAAAGATAATTTTGCCCCATCAGTTGTCCACTCTCTGATATCTTCTCTCCATCTCTGCCTTTACTCTTCTGAACTTAACCTTTATTATCTTCTTCAGTGACCCAGACTGGCCAGTCACTAGTCTCCCTTTCTTTTGTCTTTCTTTTTTTCAACGTTATCTATACAGTCCCTCAGTGATTTTTCTGAAATGCAAATCGGATCACTTAAAACTCTTTGGTGGCTTTCTGTTCTTATAGGAAGAAAAAAAAATACAAGTGAAGGCCTCTGAGGTCTGGTCCTGCCTTTTTCTTCAGACTCGTTTCCACCCCATTCTGACCTTTCTTTAACATTTACGGTGCGTCTGCATTCTCTGTTACTTTGGTCTTCCATGTCTTTGTACACCCTGATCCCTTTCGGAGGGCCTTCTACCTCTTTGTCTCTCTGAAATAGTTTCTGGCTGTTTCCCCAAGCAGAATAGGTCTGATCTACATCAATGTTTCACCTTGTGTGGAGCTTAATCATACGACAGTCATGCTTGTCGTTTGCATGCCCATCTCTTCTAAAACTGAGCTTATCTTTGAATGAATCATTTATCTCAATTAACTTCTTGGTGAGTGTAAGTTATGCCTCTTGTCTTTGGTCAAGGGCAGATGTTAAACATTTGTTTACTGAACAGATCTTCTAGTTAATGATCATTTACATCTGTCTTAAAGAAAAATATATCTATATTTACTTTATGTGTTGCTAAGAGAAACATTTCTTTTAACTTGGTTGATATAGCAAATATGCTCTCCTTTTTTTTTTTTTTTTTTAGGTTTCCAAAGGTCAGTCATTTCCTAGTGGACCAATAATAATATTTCTTGTTACCGCAGTTTCTAGAAGAGCCAGTAAGAAATATTATCAAGATGGTTCTTAGACCATCGTGTGGGAATTGTTCTCTACTTTTTGTGCAGGAGTTGGAAAACCATGAAAGAGCATTGACTTATTGCCTGAAGACCAGCTGTTAAGACTGTTCAGATTAATGTTTTATTGAGGTGGGTCCAGAGGGAAGAAAAACATTTGAGTTGTCGCTGCTCTGTGGCATTGAGTGGGAAGTACTCCTCCGGCCTTACAGTCTGTACAGTCCAACCATAAACACATCAATAAGACACTCAGGCAGTAGAACACAGTTAATTAGATGATGCTGAGTCTTCAGATCACTCTTTTTGGTTTTTACCTTGAAGGTTCATACAAATGAGAAAAAAATGGAGAAAAATGGCGTGCAGATTTTGTATTTTTATATACATGATCATAAACAGAAATGTGTGGTTTATCCACAGTAATACTAAAGGCACAGTCATTTCTTTATGCATTAATTTAGCGAAGGATTTTCCCATAAGGTGTACCTATGGGAGAACCAACCACCTATTGCGTAGAAAAGAATAAAATTCTAATGGCTGGTTGCATACAATGGCTAATGAATTTTTCATGCTTATTTGTATCAGGGCCTTGGCTCCCTGTTGGAGGCACAGATAAGGAACTGAGCTTTCCAAACCAGTGTGTCTGGGCAACACCAAGGGATTCAGGTGGGGTCTGTGGCTCCTCATCTTTAAATTCCATTCACGAGGGACGCCTGGGTGGCTCAGTCGGTAAGCATCTGCCTTTGGCTTGGGTCACGATCCCAGGGTCTTGGGATCGAGTCCAGCATCAGCTCCCTGCTCAACGGGAAGCCTGCTTCTCCTTCTCCCACTCCCCCTGCTTGTGTTCTCTCTCACTGTGTCTCTCTCTGCCTAATAAATAAAATCTTTAAAAAAAAAAATTCCGTTCATGAATGTTAAAATATTGTGTGTAGAGGCTTTTTATTTTCACTTTTTTGAAATGAGAGAATACTGCAGTGTTACAGAAAACGTGCTGTGGTTATGTGATAGCAATAGTAATAGTACTACTTTTTTCCATGGTGTTGGGTTTTTAAAAAGTTGCCATACATTGCATTTCATTTGATCCATAAGGCAGTCTCAGCTTAGTAGTAAAAGAAACCAAGATTTAGAGAGAATTTTTTCCATTCAGTGGTGGGGCTGAGGCTCGAAGCAAAGCTCTCTGGGTTTCATCTGAGGGCTCACCCCTTAGCTTGCACAGCGGCAGTGTGCCGGGCACATGGGCATAAGGTTTTCGTGCTGCTGGACCATCAGAACGACTTGAGTCTTCAGGAAGCCAGGTTAGTCACTGATTCTTCAGAATAGAGAAACTCCTCTCTAGTGCTTTGTTGCGCATAGGTACTCCTATGAAGTCAGGAGAGGCTTCCAAACAGCAGGATTTGGTTACCAAATCTTTTGACTTCTGGTGAGAATATATGTGTTGGAAGTAGGACTGGCAAGAGCAGCAAAGGGGGCCAGGAAGGGTGAGTTAGTAAGAAGGGGGTTAGGTACCTGAGTCCATTTATTACTTTCAATGCCAAGGTGTTTGCTTAATAAAAAAGTAGAGGAAGAGGTTAGATGTATCTGTGGGCTTACTTTTCAGCCGAAGGCATGATAATTATTTGTTATTTAAAATGTTTGATACATTATGTTTTGCTTTAATAATGTTCAAAGGGATGATGACGAAATCTACATTATAAATATATAGTCAAAAACATGAGCTGAAACAGATCCCAGCATGAAGGTATTAAGGAACGAATCTTCCTTTCTTCCTTCTTCCTTTCCCCCTTCTTCTTTACCTTTTTAAAAAATTTTTAAGAAAGTATTTTATCGATTTCATTAAATGGCATTATTCAGGCATTTAAAATACAAATACTTCTCTTTGGCATCTATCTATACATCCTAAAATCTCATTCAGAGTTCTCACAGCTCCAACAGATTCCCTCCCACTGTTTGCTGTGGAGTTTGGTTTTTTCTTTCCCTTTCTCCATATTGATTCTCAAGTGAACTTCTTTTTGGTTTTAGGCATAGAGTAGATGCTCTCCTGTTCTAAGATTTAAGTCATTATTGAAACCGTTAAAACTAGCACATACTCTAATATAGTTCCTGGAGAATATTAAGAATATTTAATTATATGGATTTAGATGTTTTCAGAGGAGAGTATGTGTCTGTTTTCTGAACTCCAGTGTAGTATATCTGTCCCCTCCTTTAATGTTCTTTGATGTGCATGTCTTCAGCTCCCTATGAGATTTCAAACTTCCAGTGTCTAATTAGTGCTGGGTGATGCCCACAGCATCTCCCTAACACTTCTTAATTTTTTTGATGAGTAAAAAACATTATTTCAGATGGCATTTCTGGGAGCAATGCAAGTCCATAATTTCTCTATTATTTATTTTACTTGCATAGTGACATTCCAAATGAAACTCAGCCCTTGGAATCAAGGAGTAATGCTTTAATTTAGTTAAGAGGCTGTTCAGTGTTATTTCCTCTGTTAGAATTTACACTAGCACTTGCAAAATAAATTGTTTGTAGTAGGGGAAATTTTGTTTAATTTCTTCTCTGCAACTCTCTATTCTAAAGGACCAGTAGAGCTAAAGGCTTGGATTCTGTGGCATTCTCACTGGACTTTACTGTTTGTGTAAGCTGTTTTCATCGAAATCCATTGTGTTGAAGCTCCAACTACCAAATTTTCCACAGAACTCATAGGATTACCCATGCCATTATCACCCACTGAATTGTTGGGTGACATACCCCGACGTGAGGTCAGTGGCTCTCAGTCCACGGTGAGCGCCAGAAGCCCTGGAGCTTGTTCAGAGTAGGGATGCTGCACACCTTCCCCTGGGCGTTCTGAATCTGTAGGGTTAGGACGAATCCTGGGCATCTGTGGTTATAACACTTTCTGGTGGTCCTGGAACCATTTCTGAGAAACACTGTCATCGAGTCAAATTTATGTGTGATTTTTAAAACGATGAATCGTCCAAAGTTGTAATGCATTCTAAATGGATTTAAAAGCCGTGTTATAGGTTTGTTAATGAATTTGACATTGCACAATCAGTATGATTTATGTGGCATTGAAGAGTTAATTATAAAATACTTTCTCAGCTGGTCTGGTGTATATTAACATGCATTTAAAATACAATCTTGGGGCGCCTGGGTGGCTCAGTGGGTTAAAGCCTGTCAAATAAATAAATAAAATAAAATAAAAATAAAATACAATCTCTTTTTGTTTAAAAAACTCCCCTTTTATTTTTTTTCAAGAGACTATTAAATCGTTTATTGATTACACATGATAATGGATGATACAAGCTTTAATCCCATCTATAACTTTATCTGATGCCATAATTCAATTTAGGTATATTGCATAGGATGTGCCAACAATCATATTAATAACCAAATAAACTCCAGGACTTTGCTTGGGTGACCTTTTAATGGTGAATTCCAGGTCACAACACATTAACTGTCAGTTCAGCCTCACCAAGGTTTGTGGAGACAATGGCTTCGGTGCCCAAGCAGGATGCAAATAAATTTCAAATGGAACCTGGCATCACCCTGAATTAATTCTAACTTCACACTCTTGGGGTAGTGTACCAAGATGGCTTCAGAGTAGACTAACTTTACGCAGCACATTTAAAAAAACACACATTTATTCAGCATCATGATCAGACTATTGCATTTAGCAATCAACAGCATGGGTGCAAAAAAAAAAAAAAATCTGCATTAAAACCCTTTGTTGGAATGCTTTACACTTTCCACAGAACAGAAACTAAAATAACCTGTCACACAATTAGTCACAAATATAGTCCTCGGGTATTTTTGCCCGTACACATGAGTCTTGTCTAAAGCATGTCTTCTTTGTAGCAGCTTGGCCCGGCCACCACTGTGCTTGGCTGAGTTCACAAATCTGCTGTAACCTGTAGCTTCCCTGTCACTTCTCTGGCTCTCCTCTCCTGCTAAGCTTTGTTCCTGGCAGTAATTAAAACCTTCTGCCACGGCCGTAGCTCCTGCTGCTGCTGGAACCACCATAGCCATCCTGGTTTTGTAGTTTGGCAAAGTATTGGCCCCCACCACCGTAAGGGCCAGAGCTTCTGCCTCCAAGATTTCCTCCTTGCATGGGTCCAAAATTTGAGGATTAATTGTCGTAATTGCAAAATCATTATCGCTTCCGCCACCTCCAAAGTTACTTCCATCATTACCAAATCCGTTCTAGCTGTCCCCACGCCACCATATCCACCGTCACCTCAACTGCCACCAAAGCCACCTCGACCACTGAAGTTTCCTCCACAAAGTTGTCATTCCCACCAAAACCACCTCCACGACCACCACCAAAGTTTCCAGAACCACTTCGACCTCTTTGGCTGGATGAAGCAGTAGCCATCTCTTGCTTGGAGAGCGCTTTCCTCACTTCACAGCCGTGGCCATTCACAGGACGGGATTTCTGAACGACAGTCTTGTCTACAGAGTCATGGTCATCCAGTGTTACAAAAGCAAAACCCCTCTTTTTGCCACTGCCTCCGTCAGTCATGATCTCAGTCACTTCGATGTTCCCACACTGTTCGAAATAATCTCTTAGATGATGTTCGTCAGTGACTTCTTTATGCCACCAACAAAAATCTTTCTCACAGTTCAGTGGGCACCAGGTCTTTGAGAATCTTCTCTTGACATAGCCCTGTTTGCTTCCACAACTCTTCCGTCCACCTTGTGTGGCCTCGCGTTCGTGGCTGCCTCCACCCCCTCCGCAGGGACATATGTCACAAGCCCAGAGCCTCTGGAGCACTTGGTGTTTGGAGCTTTCATGACCACACAGTCCGTAAGTGTTCCCCAGTGCTCAGATTGGCTCCTCAGACTCTCTTCAGTCGTTCGAAAGTTCAGACCCCAATGAAGAGCTTCCGCCGCTGTTCAGGTTCTTTGGGAGACTCTGACTTGGACATGACGGCAGTGGGAGGGGAGACTTTACCGATGCTTCCTCGGTGGCGTCCACTGGCAGAAAGGACAAAAAAACTCCCCTTTTTATATAAACTCTCACTTATCAGGAATGAGAACATACAAAAATCAAACTTCAGTGTTTTCTCTGCTGTTAATTTCTACATGTATGACATTTATCTCTACCTATCCTACATTTTATGTGTCACTTTTTATTGGAAAAAAGTTTTAGGATATTTAGAAGGCACAATCTAATGTGCCTTTAATACCTCTACTAATGTGTTGACCTTGAAGCTGGGTAGAGTACTGAATTGTTTAATTACAAAAAAAGTGTAAGGATTAATTTCTGCATCACTTTTTTTTTTTCTGCATCACGTGTTTTTATAAATGCTGATTCTCTGAAAGTAAAGATAAAGTGACAATACAAAGTAATTTAATATAAACTTTCATTAATTTCAGCTAAATGAATGAGTGACATATTCTAGTGAGGTCATGTGATAATACATGTGGATTAACATTCAATATAAGGCCCTTCCTCCTACGCCCCCCCTTTTTTTTACTTCGCAAATGCTTCTTTTAGAAGATGGGTCTACCATTCTTTAGACGTATAATGCACTCAAAGGTTGGGAATTAAGAGAATTACAGTGGAACTTAACTTACAGATTTGTACGTAATCAGAATTACATAAAATGCCTTAATCTAATCTTTCTTTCTTTTTTTTTAGGGACTTTCTCCCTCGAGGGTCAGGCATCGTTACCAGACGACCTCTTGTGCTGCAGCTTGTTACTTCCAAAGCAGGTAATAAATAAGGATATTTCCACACGAGTAACGCACATTCCCGTGGTACCTGTTGCCTCCACTGCTGGGTGCTGGGTTGTAGCAACAGAAACTTTTTTGTGATCCCTCTGCTCTGGGTAGCAGCCTGTCTTTCTCTCCAAATGTTCTCTTCCTCATTGTTCTTTTAATTCCTTCAGTTACAGTAAATGGAAAATCTTATTTGCATATAGATTTTTAAAAACCCATTTTTTTATACTAAGAAAAAAATATTTTTCTCATTATAATCCATCGATGTAATTTTATATAGTACAGTTTGGCTACTACTACCCTCTGATTTACTTCCTTCGTGTGTGTGTGTGTGTGTGTGTGTGTGTTTGGGAATTTATTTAAGTATCGATTCAACATGCAGCTCACCCTGCTGTGCACACACACGGTGTATGTGTACCTGCGTCTGCGTCTCGTGTGCTGCGCGGGCCCCATCCTCAACACCGTGATGAGCTGTCGGCAAACGAGCTCTGTTTTGTTCTTATTTCTTAGCAGTTGTGATGTCCGGTTTTTTGTGTACTTTTTTATAGTGTGTTTTATGAATTGGCTATTTTTATCTTCCCCCTATTTCTTTCTGTGGATTTTACTATTTTTCTTATCAATTTCTTTGAAAGCATTTGTAAAACCGCACCTCATAAATTGCAAAAACCAAAGTCATGAAATTTTACCCCTTTGTTTTCTTCTAAGTATTTTATTGTTTTGCTCTTGTATTTAGGTCTTTGATCCATTTTGAGTTAATTTTCCTATATGGTGTGAGGAAAGGGTCCAACTTCATTTTTTGCTTGTGAATATCCAGTTTGTTCCAGCATCATTTATATGTTTTTGGTACGCTTGTTGAAAATCAGTTGGCCATAAATATATGTGTTTATTTTGACATTCTCCAAGCTTTGAAATTGGGAAGTGAGAGTCCTATTTTATATTTTCAAGATTACTTGGCTATCCTAAGTCCCTTGAAATTCTATATGATTCTTAGAATCAACTTATTTTATCCCAGCAATGCAAGGTTGGTTTAACACCTAAGAATGAATTAATGTAATGTGTTGTATCAGTATAGTTAAAAACAAGAAATCACAGGATCATCTCAACAGACTCAGTAAAAGCATTTGAAAAAAATACTACATTCCATCATTTTAAAAAAGATTTATTTATTTATTTGAAAGAGAGAGAGAGAGAGAGAGAGAGAGAAAGCACACATAAGCAGGGGGAGAGGCAGAGGGAGAGGGAGAAGCAGACTCCTTGCTGAGCTGGGAGCCTGATGTGGGGCTCTATCCTAGGACCAGGAATAAATCATGACCTGAGCAGATGCTTAATCATCTGAACCATCCAGACAACCTTCCATCATAACAAAAACACTCAACAAAATAGGAATAGATGGGAACTTCCTTAATCTGATAAAGGGCATGGACTAAAACCCATAGCTAACATCATACTTAATGGTGAAAGACTGCATACTTTCCTTTTAAGATCAGGAACAAGACAAAGTTGTATACTTTTGCCTCTTCAGTCCACTATTGTGCTAGAGGTTCTAGGTCAGGCAGCTGGGCAAGGTAAAGAAATAAAAGGCATCCATACTGGAAAGGAAAGGGTAAAATAATCTCTATTTGCAGATGATATGATAAAGTACATAGAAATTCCCAAGGAATCCACCAAAAAACTGTTACAACTAATAAATGAGTTCAGCAAGGTTGCAGGATACAAGATCAAATTACAGAAATCCATTGTATTTCTATAAACTTGCTGTTAACAATCAAAAAATGAAATTAAGAAAATAATTTCATTTATACAGCATCAAAAATAACTTACTACTTAGAACTAAATTTAACAAAAGAAGTGTGAAACTTGTACTCTGAAAACTACAAAACATTGTTGGAAGAAATTAAATTGTATCTAAAGAATTGGACAAACATCCTATGATTTATTTTCTCTATAAAAGTTTTGATGTATTGAAGTTTTATCCTTTATGGTTGTAAAATCTGTACATGTATTTTTTTTTTTTTTTACAAAGATTTATTTATTACGGTACAGAAGTGGTTCAGGCCTGGAGTCAGGGAAGAGGGGAAGGGGGCAGAGCAGCTGGAGGACAAGGAGAACCGGGCTTCCCCACCATGCACCGCCCCCTCCCCCACCAGGATGTATACTAGGCACATTCCTGGTATCAAAGCACAAACAAAATGCAACAAAGCAGCCTCAGCTAGTCCATCTTCCAGGCACACAGGTTGGGGAGCAGGGGGAATAAGGGGAAGATTTCCAAAATGTTGAGGTTGAGGAGAAGGATGCTTGAATCCTGGGCCTAGTAGAAGCCAGAGAGAGGTGTGATAACTTGAAATCCCGCATAGGAGAGGGGATGGAGAAGGATCTAAGGCACCTACAGGTTCTCAGTACCCTCTTTCTCCAGATCTTAGGGTCCTGCTCTGTGGGTTTCCTGTGCCCAGGAGAAGGGTCTGGGGAGTAGAATTGTCCCCCCTTACTGGATTATCCAGTGCAAACTCTCTCACGTCCAACCTCCCTCTGGGTAAATGGGGGAATGACAGGCACGGGTAGGCATCAGGCAGCAAGTGCCCAGGTACTCTGGGGATCAGCCAAAGGTGAGCAAACAGGAAACACAGAGCAGCCCTAAGTCTTCTAGAAGTCAGAAGCCACAGCCTTAGCGAGTGAGGGAGAAGGGTATAGAATAGGGTGGGGGCAGACTTCCTTCTGAGCGACGCAAGACCAAGTGCCTCTGCACCAGGCTCAGGCGAGCGGGGCGCTGTGGTTCCTCCCCAGGCTTGTTTGGTGCCAAGTTTTCCACTTGTTCCTTGGAGCTTCCATCTTTCTGGGGTTCACCCAGAGGAGGTGGGCGCTCACAGGATCGTTCCGGATTCTGGCTACAAGGTGTCTTCTGCCCAGCAGACCCCTACTGTTCTGTAGGACTTCAGCCTGGCTGTCCCCCTCCTCCTTTTCCTCTCCCAGTCTTGTTACTTCTAAGCCCCTGACTATTTTTTTCATTAATTAGTGAAAATCATACGTCATGCACCACCTCTCTTTTCATGCAAAGCAGACTAGAAATTCTTCCCTCAGGGAAAACTTACTGTTTTCATCACCAGGAACCCCCGAAGGGAGTTTTTATATTGTAGCATCCTAGCCGATGCCAGCTGAGAACGATGCTTGTTTTTTTTTTTCCTCTCCAGGTGAACTATTCATAGGGCAATCCCATGTGTGACTATAGACTTGGGTTGATGGAGCGCCAACAAACGGCTGAATGAAGTTAGCTGGGGTATATGTCTCTGCTCATGTAATTTGCTTGTGTTTTGGATCCCATTTGGGATCAGTTTTGTAAATAACGACTTTCTCTTGATAGATTCATTCATTCATCCGCTGCATGTTGAGTTGATTGCTGTGTATCAGGTAAATAACCTGGCAACATGGAGCTTACATTCTATCTAGTTGGGGAGAAACCAACAACCACCAAAAAACAAAACAAAAAAACAAGATAAATCCCCCCAAACCACAGAATGTTAGACGATGAAGACAGCAATCGATCCGTGCTGCTATTTGTGTAGGCAGAGGGAAGTTCAAAGATCCTAGGACGGGAGCTACATGTGTGTTTGAAGTTTAACAAGGATGCCAGCAGGGCTGGAGGGGAGAGAGGAGGGACAGTAGAAGACGAGGTAAAGGGAGACGGTGCTGCTCAAACAGTTGTTCGGGTCGGGTCTTGTGAGCCAGGAGCCTTGAAACAGAGGACGATAGTAGGATGAAGGCCTTAGAGCAGGTGCCGCTGTATATAGTAGCGTGTTCAGGGACTGGATAGTGGGTCCGGATAATGCCGTTACTCGGGAAGAGGATGCAGGGATCCCTTTTCTCTTGCAACCACGTGGAAAGAAGAAAATGTAAGTCTGTGCTTTTAGTGGGAGAGAGTCGTGGGATTCCTCACTTGATGACTTTATTTTCTCCAGGAAGGAGACAAGATAGTTGCTAATAACGATCATTTATCTTCTAATTTCCATTGTGTGGCAGTCACTCCTCTTTCATGTCTTCTTACACTGGTCAGTGTAAGACTTTCAGAACCATGTTTTTGAAACTTGTTCTGGTAAAAATGCCTCCTGTGTTAAATGATGCATACATTATTTGCTATTTGTTTTTCCTGGTAAAGAACTATTTTATTCCTGATTTTACAAATATTTTAAAACAGGGTGCCTGGGTGGCTCAGTCGGTTAAGCACCTGCCTTCGGCTCAGTCATGATCCCAGGGTCCTGGGATCCAGTTCAGAGTTGGACTCCCTGCTCAGTGGGGAGCCTGCTTCTCCCTCTTCTGCTCCCCTTACTTGTCCGCTCTTTCTTTCTGTCAAATAAATAAAATAAAATAATCTTAAAAAATTAAAATTAAAAAAAATTAAAATAATCTTAAAAAATTAAAATTAAAAAAAAAAAAACACCTAATCAGTAGAGGGGTCCCTGGTTGGCTCAGTTGGTTAAGTGTCTGCCTTCAGCTCAGGTCATGATCTCAGGGTCCTGGGATTGAGCCCCGTGTTGGACTCCCTGCTCAGCGAGGAGTCTGCTTCTCCCCTCCTTCCTGCTCATGTTCTCTCTTGCTATCTCTGTCTCCCTCAAATAAATAACAAAATATTTTTAAAAACCCTAATAAATAAATATATAATTTTAATGAGTGGCATTTTGACGTTTATTGAGATGATCATTTAAAAAACTTTTTGATAGGGTCACCTTTACATTTATAGATTTCTCATTTAAGCATCCTTGCATTCCTAAGATATACTCGATTTTAGTAACTTAATCTTTTACTGTACTCTTAAAGTAATTCCACTGATTTATCTAGGTTGTATAGATATATATATATGTATCTAATGTTATATTACATTCTTCATATGTACATCATTGTCAGGTTATTGAATGAAATCTGTTCTGGTCAGCATAAAATAAATAGAGTAATTCTCTGTTTCTTTTGACTTTCTTCTACTAGCTTTTGAAATTCTTAAAAACCCAGTGATGCATTTTAGTTTCTGTTTCCAATTAAGGAGGGCTGCCAGCCTGGGTTTTTACAAAGGGTTATGTGTTAGAGAGAAAGGGTTAGGGGTTCAGAGACAGCAGCTGTGGGCAGTGAGAGCCTGGAAGAGGTAGACTGGAGGCTGTGGTTGCAGTGGGTCAGAGGCATGGCATGTCAGAACATTTAGGGAATATTCAAAACCAGTGGATACTTCCTGTTCTTTGTTTTGAGAGAGAGAGCGAGTGAGGGAGCATGGGGGTGAGAGGTAAAAGAGTGGGGGGAGGGGAGAGACAGAGGGAAAGAGAGAGAGAGAGAATCTTAAGCAGGCTCCACACCCAGTGTGGAGCCCAATATGGGGCTTGACCTCACAGTCCTGAGATCATGACCTGAGCTGAAATCAAGAGTTGGACACTTAACCGACTGAGCCACCTACGTGCCCCAATACTTTCTGTTCTAATACAGAGATTTTCCTGTTATAATTCTAAGAAACTTATAAAAGTATTGCTAAGCCCAGAACAGCTACTATTTAGAAAACCACGATACTGAGTGGTTGCCCTATTTTTGAGCATTAGGTGTGTATCAGCACTATGCAAGAACCTTCTGAGATAGATGTTACGATTCCCATTTCAGAAACAGAGCCCCAGCAAGGCTAAGCAATTTTTCAGAGGCCACACCGTTGGTAGGAGTAGGTTGTTACTAGTAACTTTCTGACACTGATTATATTGGGTCTTAAAAATAGGAAGCTCTAACTTCTTGCTTTACTTATTTATTTATTTTTAAATATATTTTTTAATTAAACAAACTGTATACCCAACGTGGGGCTCGAACTCACAACCATGAAATCAAGAGTCCTAGGCTCTACCAGCTGAGCTCACTAGGTACCCCTTGAACTGCTTTATATTTGCAGGACACACTTTCTATTTTTACTAGGTTATTGTTTATATAAGGGAGCATCAATATGTGAATGGTAAATATAGAAATGATTTGGCTAATTCATAATTCTCATTTACTTTGCAGCATCATGCTCGTTTACTAATATTTAACTGCTTGTCTCCATCTGCTGCTGTATTAGTTGCTAAGTGAAGCCAAGAAATTAATTATAGACCCTAAGTCTTATTCTGTATAATTTGTTTTAGGAAATTTAGGACTTAGTACAAGAAAGCATTCCAAAATCATCACATGGTGTTGTGGGGAAGGTGAGGAAAATCAGCATCTCTGTGATTTTATTAATAAAGGTAAAATTTTTCAGTAATAAGATCATGATAGTTTGGATTTAGAGACAGGGATTTCTGAAGGTTTTCTTGAAAGGACAAGAGCTGGACAAAGCCCCGATGAGATGTTGGGTACGGACTGTGGTGTCAAGAGCGAGGGAGTAGGTAGAGGGTCTTGGCAAAACAAGGAACAGTTCACTGCCTTTGGACATTTCCAGGGCCATGTTGTAACTGCCTTGTGCCGGCTTCTGAGACCCAGTAATGCAACCCTCTTCTCATCTCTGTATTCCCTCACCATGGTGGTTGCCTGAAGTTGGTCATGGTGGGAATATTTACAGTATAGAAATAGGCAAATGCTGCAAACCAGGACTTTGGTGAAACATTTACCAGCACGCTGCTGGTTTGTTTCTCCTCAATACCTAGTCTCTCTGTTACTGGTTCAGTGACATTGCAAACTGAGAAAGCAAATGGGTCTGAGTAAAATATTTTTGCTGAACTACTGAGTATGTTGAAAGTGTCACCGCTTTAAGAAACGATCCATTTGGAGTTTGATATACCGCCTGAAGGATTGAATCCGTCACTCTTTGCATGAAAAGTTACTGTTAAGGGGCGCCTGGGTGGCTCAGTGGGTTAAAGCCACTGCTTTCGGCTCAGGTCATGATCCCAGGGTCCTGGGATCGAGCCCCGCATTGGGCTTTCTGCTCAGCAGGGAGCCTGCTTCTCCCTCTCTCTCTGCCTGCCTCTCTGCCTACTCATGATCTCTGTGTGTCAAATAAATAAATAAAATCTTTAAAAAAAATTTTTTTTAAAGTTACTGTTAAGAACTTATGACAGTAAAGTCTGTAGGTCATGGTTCAGGATAAATGGTTTTGTCTCCTAGAGAACTTTTCTATGATAAAATACTTCTCTAAACACTATTATATTGCCTCATGCTCTTTTATTGCAATGTCATTTGTGTAGGAAAGAAAGATATTACAAATTAGAGCTTTCAAAATGGATAAATTAAAGTTAATTGTTCACATTACAGAAGTAGTCTTTCTTTTGTGAAAGATTTCCTTGGCATTTCCTCCTTCCATGCATGTCAAAAATATTATTACTTCATCAAAATTTGATTTACCACCTTTGTGTTACACTTAGTGCACAGTGTAACATGTCCATATTTCAAAAATTGCATAAGACGTAGTTTATTAGAGAATTATTACTGTTCAGTGTTTGGGGTCCTTGAGTTGCGTTAAGTGACCATTTGAATAAAGATGTTCAGGGGCGCCTGGGTGGCTCAGTGGATTAAGCCGCTGCCTTCGGCTCGGGTCATGATCTCAGGGTCCTGGGATCGAGCCCCGCATCGGGCTCTCTGCTCCACAGGGAGCCTGCTTCCTCCTCTCTCTCTGCCTGCCTCTCTGCCTACTTGTGATCTCTCTCTGTCAAATAAATAAAAAAAAAAAAAAAAAAAAAAAAAAAAAAAAAAGATGTTCAGTAACAGAGTAACAGAAGTCAGAACACCCGTTTCTGAGGCAGCAGAGAAACCACAGGGTGGGTGGGGACAGAGTCCAGGCAGCGGGTCTGAGACGCAGCAGGACGGCTTGTGCAGGCGGCAGATGAGCACCTCCTAAAGGAGCGGCTGCGTGCTGGGGTCTCTTCGGGGCAGCTGTGAGAGAATTGTGAGTCTAGGCGGGGCCGAGCCAGAGTGTGTTTGAGGAGACTGCTTCTTCCCACCAGAGTCAGGGCGTAGTTAATTCTAGAGAGAAATGTCACAGGTGAGCTATTTTAAAGAAAGGTACAGGTTACTTAGATTTGAAATCCTGATGTCTGTACAAAGACCAGGGCTTGTTTTCTAGTTTCATAAGCTACATCGCTGCATACTTAATGGAAACATTCAAGTATTTCTTGAATAACAACATTGAAGATATTTTAAAATGGACACATCTTATTTGTTTGTATTTAAATCCCTGAATTTAATTAAAACTGATATTTTGGGATAAGATAGTCTGTTTTTTTAGAGGATTAAATGTTTATTTTCTTTTCATTGTAACAAGTTAACCTCATGTGAAAACAAATGTGATTCTGCAAACTTTCTTTCTTGACCACAGCTTTGACCTTGTTCTGCTTCCGCGCTGATTTTCTTCCACAGTGCGGGTTACCACATAAAGTGCAGATTCATGTTTAAAGTCCCTTGAATATAGCTCTTCTTTAAGTTTAATATTCGTAAGATTCCTGAGGATTTCTGAGTGTCATCCTGAAGAGTTCTAACTCAGTAGGTCTGGGGCGAAAGCCCTGGGAGATAGCTGCTGTTCTTTGAGAAAACTTGGGGAAACGTTCATAAGAGTCTCATCTAATTCTTTTCCTGTGTTTTCTTTTTCTTTCTTTCTTTTTTTTTTATAAATTTGTTTATTTTTTTTTCAGTGTAACAGTATTCATTGTTTTTGCACAACACCCAGTGCTCCATGCAATATGTGCCCTCCCTATTACCCACCACCTGGTTCCCCCAACCTCTCACCCCCACCCCTTCAAAACTCTCAGGTTGTTTTTCAGAGTCCATAGTCTCTTATGGTTCGCCTCCCCTTCCAATTTTTTTTTTATAAACATATAATATATTTTTAAAACCAGGGGTACAGGTCTGTAAATCGCCAGGTTTACACACTTCACAGCACTCACGATAGCACATACCCTCCCCAATGTCCATAACCCCCTCCCCCTCTCCCAACCCCACCCCCCCCCAGCAAACCCCAGTTTGTTTTGTGAGATTAAGAGTCATTTATGGTTTGTCTCCCTCCCAATCCCATCTTGTTTCATTTATTCTTCTCCTATCCCCCTAACCCCTCATGTTGCATCTCCATGTCCTCATATCTGGGAGATCATATGATAGTTGTCTTTCTCCGATTGACTTATTTCACTAAGCATGATACCCTCTAGTTCCATCCACGTCGTCGCAAATGGCAAGATTTCATTTCTTTTGATGGCTGCATAGTATTCCATTGTGTATATATACCACATCTTCTTTATCCATTCATCTGCTGATGGACATCTAGGTTCTTTCCATAGTTTGGTTATTGTAGACGTTGCTGCTATAAACATTCGGGTACACGTGCCCCTTCGGATCACTATGTTTGTATCTTTAGGGTAAATACCCAGTAGTGCAATTGCTGGGTCATAGGGTAGTTCTATTTTCAACATTTTGAGGAACCTCCATGCTGTTTTCCAGAGTGGTTGCACCAGCTTGCATTCCCACCAACAGTGGAGGAGGGTTCCCCTTTCTCCACATCCTCGCCAGCATCTGTCATTTCCTGACTTGTTAATTTTAGCCATTCTCACTGGTGTGAGGTGATATCTCATCGTGGTTTTGATTTGTATTTCCCTGATGCCGAGTGACGTGGAGCACTTTTTCATGTGTCTGTTGGCCATCTGGATGTCTTTGCAGAAATGTCTGTTCATGTCCTCTGCCCATTTCTTGATTGGATTGTTTGTTCTTTGGGTGTTGAGTTTGCTTAGTTCCTTATAGATTTTGGACAGTAGCCCTTTATCTGATATGTCATTTGCAAATATCTTCTCCCATTCTGTCAGTTGTCTTTTGGTTTTGTTAACTGTTTCCTTTGCTGTGCAAAAGCTTTTGATCTTGACGAAATCCCAATAGTTCATTTTTGCCCTTGCTTTCCTTGCCTTTGCCGATGTTCCTAGGAAGATGTTGCTGCGGCTGAGGTCGAAGAGGTTGCTGCCTGCATTCTCCTCAAGGATTTTGATGGATTCCTTTCTCACATTGAGGTCCTCCATCCATTTTGAGTCTATTTTCGTGTGTGGTGTAAGGAAGTGGTCCAATTTCATTTTTCTGCATGTGGCTGTCCAATTTTCCCAGCACCATTTATTGAAGATGCTGTCTTTTTTCCATTGGACATTCTTTCCTGCTTTGTCGAAAATTAGTTGACCGTAGAGTTGAGGGTCTATTTCTGGGCTCTCTATTCTGTTCCACTGATCTATGTGTCTGTTTTTGTGCCAGTACCATGTTGTCTTGATGATGACAGCTTTGTAATAGAGCTTGAAGTCTGGAATTGTGATGCCACCAACTTTGGCTTTGTTTTTCAATATTCCTTTGGCTATTCGAGGTCTTTTCTGGTTCCATATAAATTTTAGGATTATTTGTTCCATTTCTTTGAAAAAAATGGATGGTATTTTGATAGGGATTGCGTTAAATGTGTAGATTGCTTTAGGTAGCATAGACATTTTTTTTTAAAGATTTTATTTATTTATTTGACAGAGAGAGATCACAAGTAGGCAGAGAGGCAGGCAGAGAGAGTGAGAGGGAAGCAGGCTCCCTGCCAAGCAGAGAGCCCGATGCGGGGCTCGATCCCAGGACCCTGAGATCATGACCCGAGCCGAAGGCAGCGGCTTAAACCACTGAGCCACCCAGGCGCCCCGGTAGCATAGACATTTTCACAATATTTATTCTTCCAATCCAGGAGCATGGGACATTTTTCCATTTCTTTGTGTCTTCCTCAATTTCTTTCATGAGTACTTTATAGTTTTCTGCGTATAGATTCTTAGCCTCTTTGGTTAGGTTTATTCCTAGGTATCTTATAGTTTTGGGTGCAATTGTAAATGGGATTGACTCTTTAATTTCTCTTTCTTCTGTCTTGTTGTTGGTGTACAGAAATGCAACTGATTTCTGTGCATTGATTTTATATCCTGACACTTTACTGAATTCCTGTACAAGTTCTAGCAGTTTTGGAGTGGAGTCTTTTGGGTTTTCCACATATAGTATCATATCATCTGCGAAGAGTGATAGTTTGACTTCTTCTTTGCTGGTTCAGATGCTTTTTATTTCTTTTTGTTGTCTGATTGCTGAGGCTAGGACTTCTAGTATATGTTGAATAGCAGTGGTGATAATGGACATCCCTGCCGTGTTCCTGACCTTAGCGGAAAAGCTTTCAGTTTTTCTCCATTGAGAATGATATTTGCGGTGGGTTTTTCATAGATGGCTTTGATAATATTGAGGTATATGCCCTCTATCCCTACATTTTGAAGAGTTTTGATCAGGAAGGGATGCTATACTTTGTCAAATGCTTTTTCAGCATCTATTGAGAGTATCATATGGCTCTTGTTCTTTCTTTTATTAATGTGTTCTATCACATTGATTGATTTGCGGATGTTGAACCAACCTTGCAGCCCTGGAATAAATCCCACTTGGTTGTGATGAATAATCCTTTTAATGTACTGTTGAATCCTATTGGCTAGTATTTTGGTGAGAATTTTTGCATCTGTGTTCATCAAGGATATTGGTCTGTAGTTCTCTTTTTTGGTGGGATCCTTGTCTGGTTTTGAGATCAAGAAGATGCTGGCCTCATAAAATGAGTTTGGAAGTTTTCCTTCCATTTCTATTTTTTGGAACAGTTTCAGGAGAATAGGAATTAGTTCTTCTTTAAATGTTTGGTAGAATTTGTTTTCTTTTTCTAGATAGCTTTCCTTCTTCCTTTTAATGGCTCCTTTTTTGAGATTATTATCTATTACTCTTTTAAAATTTGTCTTATTGTTTGGTTATGGAGTCTTTAGGCAGGTCTAGGCACTGTGCGTTGAGCATAAGAGGCTCTCACTGCGCTCTGAACTGTGTTCTGCTGCTGGCAGGCATCTAGCTCAGACACCAGCACTTCTGGCCTTGGTATTTGAAGAGCGTGAAGATATTTTCTTTCCAGCTTTATTTTGATGTCATTGACATCTAACACTGTGTAAGCTTAAGGTGTATGATGTAATGAGGAGATATATGTGCATCGGAAGATTTTCGGAGACTGTCAGAGACTGAGATTCTAACAACATCTAATCTTGTTGTTACATAACTACCCTACCTTCCAGGCGTAAATGTAGAGAGAAAAAAAAATCCAAGTGAAATCTCTCTCTTTCTTTTTTTAACAATTTTATTTATTTATTTATTTGCCAGAGAGAGAGAGAGAGAGCAAGCGAGCACAGGCAGACAGAGAGGCAGGCAGAGGCAGAGGGAGAAGCAGGCTCCCTGTCAAGCAAGGAGCCCAATGTGGGACTCGATCTCAGGATGCTGGGATCATGACCTGAGCCGAAGGCAGCTGCTTAACCGACTGAGCCACCCAGCCATCCCCAAAGGGAAATCTCTTTAAAAGTAAGTGTGTATCCACTCATCCGTTAGAAATGAGGTCTTCCTTGATTTCTGGTAAGCCCAGGAAATCCTGCTGATGCCTTTTGATGTCACATGGTTATCAAGCACAAAATTAATTCTGGGCAGTATAACTATCAAAAATACATTGGGATCTATTTGCTGGGGTATTGGGCAATGGGGATATTGGGTTTTCTAAGAAGTTTGAGGATCACCAGCATAGAAGGGATTAAAGGGACGCTTTTTCCTGGGGGATGCTTTGGGTTATTATTCCATGAATATGGGACACAATGTAATAAATAAAGGAACTCCCAAAAGTCCTAGATAGGATAATATTCTTGTTAAATGGTTAGAGATGTCAGACACTATACATGTATTAAGGTAAGACTTTGTCCAGATGTTCCCACTTTTGTAATCTATTTCATGGATAGGTCAGATGACTCTCAGGATTCTTATAAACCTCATTTTTGAGGGGAAAAATGTAGTTTGTGCACTTTCATCCAGACCTATTTTAAATCTGGTTTGGTCGTATGTTTCAGGTCATTGCTCTTTTAATGTTTGTATAACTCAAGAAATTTAACTTGTCTTCATTTTATGCTTGGCTATTAGGATCCTACATTCAATTACTGATTATATTCACTTTTCTTCCTCCCCCCAACTTCTTTTTGCTGTTATTTTTGCTGCTATATATCTAAATCTGTTATTTTTACCCACTTTTCTTTTGGCAACCGTGATTTCCATTCTGAATATGCATTTACTCTTATTCTTCTCACTCCTCATCAAAACCCTTTTTCTTGAAATGTGCATGATATATCTGACTCTCCATCACTGTCTTAACATTTCATTTTTCTAATTTTCTGTGTACATGTCTGCTGATGTTCATATTAGGCTCATGTAGGCTTTCCCTTGACCGAGTGTGAGTGCAGGGTTCAGAATAAACATCAACATACTTAAATATAAGGCAGGTCTGTTTTGATTTGCAAGGTTGGTGTGAGATGTTGCCTGAATTGTTTATTGTCTAAAATATTGCTAGGTTTGGGGTGCCTGGATGGCTCAGTTGGTTGAGTGCCTTCGGCTCAGGTCATGATCTTAGGGTTCTGGTATGGAGCCCCCATGTCGGGCTCCCTGCTCAGCAGGGAACCTGCTTCTCCCTCTCCCTCTGCTGCCCCTCCTGCTTGTACTCTTTCTCTCTCTCTTTGTCAAATAAATGAATAAAATCTTTTTAAAAAGAAAGTACTGTTGGCCTTTTAAGTAAATCTTTTAATTATTTTGTATCTATGCTATTTAGATTGTTAAAGTTGGGTATTCAGAAAAGTACATATGTAAGGAACACTTATTCAACAGCTTACTGAGCCCCCTTCTTCTGATACGAAAAGGTTACTGAAAGGTATACAAAGATATGTATGAGACACAGTCCCTGCATTAAAAGGGTGATGCTGAATGTCCAGTAGGTGAGAATATCCACGAAATAATTCCTGGATCGTATAACAGCAGAGGGTAAAACTATGGGAGTCCTTTGAAGGGATTATCACACTGAGGGAAGTATATGTACTTCAACCGCCAAATGAATGAGAATAATGAAGGTGAATGTTCAGAGGCTGGTCCTGGAGGATACTCTGCAGGGGAAGAGTAATATTGTGTGTCCGCTATACTTCAATTTAAAAGAAGAATAAAAAAATAAAATGCATCAAAGTGATCACTAAATTATTATACTTTAATTAAATCCTGACATGTTATTTTTATTTATTTTTAAGATTTTATTTATTTATCTGACAGAGTGAGAGAGAGAGAGAGAGAGAGAGAGCAAGCACAAACAGGGGGAGCAGCAGAGAGAGAGGGAGAAAGCAGACTCCCTCCGGGGCGGGGAGTCCAATGAGGGTCTCCATCCCAGGACCCTGGGATCATGACCTGAGCTGAAGGCAGACACTGAGCTGACTGAGCCACCCAGGTGCCCCTGTTACATTAATTTGATATAAATATATAGCTATAAAATTTGCTGTGTGTTAAAAAAATTTTTGTCTGTTAATTCCATCCTCTTTGTGTCTGTTCTTGCTGAATGATTTTTATCCTGTTATGGTTCCTACTGTAACTGAATACTGGCCATTGTGAATTTTATGTTGTGCTGGATTTTGTTTTAATAATCTTGGGCTTTGTCCTGATCTGCAGTAAATAGGTGTCAGTTTGATCTCTTTGAGGCTTGCTTTCAAAATTTATTGTGATAGCTTGAGAGCAGCCTTTGGTCAAGGGCACATTTGACTTCTTTAGTGACTCTACTTAAAGTCTCAGGTATTAGTAAGTATTTCCATTCTGGCTTCTTGGACCATCAACTATTCCAAGTCTGTTGTGAGCTGACATTGTTCCTCCTACTCCTTTCTGGTGGTTCTTTCTCTCGGCCTTGGCAGTCTCCTTCCATGCATTTATCTCTGTGCAGTTCCCTTTTCTTCAATACTTGAAGAATTTTGCTACACTAAATTCTACCTGCCTGGGCTTCCTGGAACTCTGAATTCTGTCCCTTCATCTTAGTGAGGCTATAGAGGTTTGTATGGATTCTGCCTTCCTGGGCTGCAGCATTGACATCTTCTCTAACTATCTTGCATTGCCTGTTGTTCAATGTAGGAACACTCTTCTTTTATATATTGGGTCCTATTTTCTAATTTTTTAAGGTGGGATGGTAAATCTGATTCTTGATACTTTATTATGGCTGGGAGTGGAAGTAACGTTTTACTTCAGTTAAAGGTTACTCAGTTAACCTTTTACTCTGATTGTTAATGATCAACATTGAAATCACATTGGTTTTCACTACTTATGAAAACATTTCCAGGGTTTTGATCATTGGTTTATGGCTTTGAGGTGATGAAAAAAACCTTACAATTATACCTCCCAGAAAAAGAGGTTACCTCAAACTGTTTCTTTCACATTTCTCTCTTTTCTGTAATATGTCTTCCACTTATAGAAGCTACCGAAGAAATACAGAATACCAGATAAGTAAGGAATTTTTTTTTTCAAGTTAAAACCACCAGATGTGCTAAAATCTTGATGGTGCCTCTTAGCTACTACAGGGGTGTGAAATTCAGACATTTTTACGTAATGGAGGGAAGCTACCTGGCTGCAAACGAGTTGATGGGACTTGGATTTGAAGTTGTCACACTTAGAGCTCAACCTGATATGACAATGATATGACAATGTCACCATATTAGTGGTCACCATCAATATGACCCTTCTTAAAAAGAATCTTAAGAAGAATTTTGTCAGGATTGTGTTTTGGTGCTTGCCTTTGCTTGCTTCATCAATTCCTGGCTGTTCCAAAAGAGAATCTCAATGTTGGTCTTGGAAGGAATAATGTCAGGGATAGTAAGGAAGTGAAATTCATGAGGCCATCTTCTCGTTGTGAGGATTATTCATGTAGCTAAAACAGGTGGCTTGGCTTCAATTATTCTAACTGGTGGAAGTTAAAATTCAGATGATGCCAAGTCTGAGAACCTCACAAAGATAGTTATTTAAAGGTGTAAACACATTACAGAAGTGTGGATTCAGATCTATAATTTTAAGTAAAAATTAAATGACCCTAACTAAATGTCTCTAAGTAAATAACCAATGAAGGGGTTATTGGGTGACCAAGGAAGCCAGTGGATAGCCATTTAGACTTCATGAGAGCCGTCTTGTGTAGGCTGTTGATACCTGTATATTTCCATGGAATCGAGGGAGACTAGCGGAACTATGCCTAGCTAATGATGATTGATAAGCATCCTTTCCCTGCTGACTTGCTTTTGGCTGGGTGATAAGGTATTTGTGAAATTGTGGTAAGTATGTGGGTGAATATGTCCAATACTATGAAGTATCCATTTCCATTTCCATTTCAGTTGGTGGCAGTGGTGGGATCACCATGCAATGACATTTATTAGAAGTGAGACAAGAGGAGTAGGGAGCAGCTGTTACCCTGATGGCAGCATGGAGGAAGACCTGGTGGGGCTTGTGTTTCCTGTTGATCAGGCGGCTGCATTTGGCCTGAGGCTTCATCTCTTCTCGTTATGCCCCTAGCTTTATCATGAGCTTCATTAGATTTTTAATCTAAAGAGTATGTGTGTGTGTATTATCCATCAAGACTTCTAATTTGATTGGGCTTAGATAGTTTTCAGAAGCATTACTCATATGTGAATGTTTTTAATTTCATAATAACAGACAGAAAAATCAATATTTCACAGTAAATAATGAACACTTTTGACTTTACTTTCAAATGATTATCGATAATAATTTCAGGTATATTAATAATAATAACTTTCCTTAGGTATCTGTGCAGAATTTTTAGGGCTTCTGTAAGATAAGAAGTAGTTAAGTAAATTAGTTTCCTTTGGCCCAACCTACCATATCTATATTCATTTTTACTCTATGCGCTCTCTCATCCCTCCTAGGCTCCTGAGTTTTCATGTATTCTTAATACCTGGAGAGACTTTCCAAGAGAGTCTAATAAGTTCATTTACACTCTCATACAAGTAACTGATACAGTTTGAAGTGCTAATATCCCAAAGGCCTTTGCATTTTAACAAAAAAAAAAATGAGAAGCCTTACTTACAAAAATTAATCTCTATTAGTGGAGTTTTCTTTTGGGAAGGGGATGGTTTTTATTTGTTTATTTTTAATCTGTAGAGTCTTTTTCAAGCTCTTAAAACCATACCACCTGGGTGGCTATGGGTCTGCTTCTACCCAAAGTTAGCACCTTAATGTAATTCCATCTCAGTAAGTTCAGAGTTCCTCATACATTATTACCAATCTACCGATCTTTTAAACACTCTTTGTAGTGAACAGACAGCATTTCAGTCTATTGACAGCTGATGAAACAAATACAACATTTTAGAGGAAAAAAAATGTCCTTGAAAACACTTTGAAAAGTGTTAATGCATTATACAAGCAAGTTTTTATTGGTAAATTGCTGAAGATCTGATGGTGTAAGCAGTCTCACTAAATTTTTAATGAAGGTACTAATTTATAATGGATAAGGAAAGTAAGAGAAGTTAATACTGACATGTTTTAAGAATGAGCTGGGCTAAGAACCATGATATTTCTTAACTTGAGTGCCTAAGTCAGACGGACATTTTTATTTTTTAGGGTTCTGGTGTTTGGGCACGGAAGGGAATGTAATGGACTGCTGAATGGCTGATGCCAGGTTGAGAATATATAGGTTCAAGCTTTGCGCAGTGGCAGTATCGTAGCCAATGAGGTTTATCCGAGGCGCGATTATTGCTAATTGAGAATATATAGGTTCACATCTGAATGAGCTTCTCACTGATCTGATCACTTTTGGAAAAAGGAAAGCAGCTCTTCACTGATAACACGGGTAATTGAAAGAAGTGCTGCCAAGGGAAACAGCTACTACTTCTTACTGGTTCTGCTGGAACCCCTGTTAACATACTTCCTCCGACAGATGAGTTTCCTGATGGAGCCGAATTCCTAAATTATAATCTAACCAAAACACTAAATGACTCGTGTGGTTAAAACAGAATCCAGATAGAGGAAGCACTAAGGTCAAGATTTGTAAACTACACTAAATTATGAAAACTATTCTACTTCCGAGTATTCACCCATGTAAGAGGTCTGCAAAAAATGCAGTCTTCTGTGACTTCCTCAGTTATGTAATTTGTTTAGATATATTGGTTAGGAGCTGAAAATAGAGCTACCTCGGACTTTTCCGTTTTTATATTAAAGAGAGTATTCTTATCTGTTGTGATATTTTTCATAAGGGAAGAGCTTCTAAAAACCAAATCGTGTTTTTTTTTTTTTTTTAAATTGTAGGGGAACTTCAAGAATTCACTGATTTCATGAAATAAATAGCCGTGCCATTCATACAATGTTATTAATATGGGAAATTATAGAATATACTTTATTTATATTTAAAATTTTTATTTAAATGAATATATTTTAAATATTTTCAGCAAAATATTGCTAATTGTACCAGTAATGGAAGCACATTACCTCATGATAGTTTTCCCTGGGTGGATGTGTGCAGAGAAATGTTCGACATGGGCTCTCCATCCAGGGACAAAGATCAATAGTTTGCTAAAGGTGGGAAAGGGAGAGTGGGACTGCCAGTGCGGGAATAAGGAGGGGTGGCAATTACGTACATGAAAATAAGTTCAACATCATTTGTCAGTAGAGGAGCGCAAATTAAAACCATAACAAGATAATTAATATACCTATTAGAACACCTAAAATCAGAAAGGTTGGCTGTACAAAGTGTTGACTAGGACGCAGAGGAAGTAGAACGCTCATACACTGCTGACGTCTAATGTAAAGTGACATACCGCTTTGGAACTTTCTTCAAAAATTGAGCATACACCTATCATGTAACTAGCCAGTCTACTCTCAGGGATTTACCCAAGAGAATTTGGTGCATTTGTCTTCTCAGAGAGGTGTACACAAATAATCAAAAACTGGAAACAGCGCATATGGTCATCAGTGGGTGGAATGGGTAAACACATTGTGGAACCTTCATGCATTGGAATACAGCGTAGTTATAAAAGGCATGAACGACATGGATGAATTTCAGAAGAATTATGCAGAGTGAAAAAGCCAGACAAAAGGACCAATCAAATTCATTTAAGTTTCTAGAAAACGGAAACTAATCTGTAATGGCAGAAAGCATATCAATGTTTTGGGGGGAGGGTGGAGAGTGGCAGGAGGAAAGGATTCCATAGTGGCACGCGGAGACTTCTCGGTAGTTACGGGTATGTTCTTGATCATAGTGATGGGTTCCCAGGGGTATGCCCGTGTCAAAACATCGCATTGTGTGTTGTAAGTATGTGTGTTTTATTGTTGTGATAGTCAATTTTATGTGCTAAGGAATGCCCAGAGAACTGATAGAACATTATTTTAGGGTGTGTCTATGAGAGTGTCTTCAGAAGAGATTGGCATTTGAATTGATAGACTGAGTAAAGAAAATCACCCTCACAAGTGCTTGTGGGCATCATCCAAGCTCTTGAAGGCCTGATTTTTTTTTTTTTTTAGATTTTATATATTTATTTGAGAGACAGAACGCTAGAGAGAGTAAGCATGAGTGGGGGTCAGAGGGAGAGAGAGAAGCAGGCTTCTCACTGAGCAGCAAGCCCGATGCGGGACTCGATCCCGTGACCCCGGGATCATGACCTGAGCTAAAGGCAGATGCTTAACGACTGAGCCACCCAAGCGCCCTGAAGCCCTGCAATTAAATGAATGAATGAATGGAAGAGAAAGGGTGGATTTGCCTTCTCTGGTTCAGCTGAAACATCGTCTTTTGCCCTTGGATATTGGTGCTTCTGGTTATCAAGCCTTTGGATTCAGATGGCGTCTTACATTATCAGTTACATGCTACCCTCTCCGCCATGGTTTTTCAGGCTTAAATGGAATTACATTACTTGTTTTCCTGAGTCCCAGATTGTAGACGGCAGATTGAGGGACTTCTTAGCCACCATAATCGTGTGAAACAATCCGTTATAATAAATCCGTATATACGTGTATATACACATAAATATCTCTATATTTCTGTATCTCTCTGTCTGTCCGTCCATCCACCTACTCATCCTCCCTACTCGTTCTTTTTCACTGGAAAACCCCGAGTATACAACTGTGTATCAATTATACCTCAGTAAAGCTGTTAAAAATACCATTTGTCAATCTACCTAATTGCTCTCAAGTTGGGACTTCGTTAAATGCAGAAACTGCTGCTTGTTTTGGGGGAATGAAGACGTGCCGTGCCATCCTGCTCATGCTTTAATTTTTGTGCTCTCCGTTTCCCAAAGGCGTTAGATAATAAACTCAGTGTGCTAATCACATACACATTCACCTAGAATTAAATTCTCTTTAAGGTATTGTAAACTCTAAACTTCATACTTGCTGAGTCCTTAGTTCAGGTTATGAGACCTGGTGGTTTCTTTATCAGTTGTAATGATCCTGGTGACTGATGTTCCCTCCTGTTCCACTTAAAACATGATGGTAACGTTCATAAAACTCACATTTTGATCTCAAGGCAGGGAAATACTGCGCATCTCATATCTCGGCCTCTTTGATAAATGTAGGACTTGGTGCCTACTTGGTTGTCAAATGGCAAAGTATTAAAATAGAAACCAGATGTTGAAATATTTTGCATGCAGTGCTTTGCATTATGAAAGCCTAATTTGTCATCTACATGGATTTTCCTTCCCTGTAGTGTGCTTATGTTTGGCAAAAGCATTCTCATGCTCTCAAGTTTTAATTTATTTGCGAAAAAATAGATTTCTGAATAATCATATTTCTGAAGAGGCAGATTTTCTGCTCAGGCAGCAAAACTCAGGGTAAGTAAATGGTATTGCTGATTTATTGTATGGCCTTGGCCAGTATATAGCACATTTGGTCTTTGGTTTTTCTCTTCTTTGACATATATATGGTATCCTAAACATAGTACTATAAGCTGACACAGTGACTCCCTAGGTAGTAGTTTCTCAAAGTCTTCTTTTATTCTTTTGCTGCTGGATTGTGCATTCTTTACTCAGATGTTTTTCATGGTGTACCATATAGGAATGGCTTGGGTGATATTGATGTTGATGTCTAACTAGAAAGATGATGTTAAAACAGTGAAAAATTTGATATGCTCTAAAATTTAGTATATAAGAATCAAGAGTTTCATGTATTTTATTTTATTTTAATATGTTTTAGAAGAGGGGGAGGGGCAGAGGGAGAAAGAGACTCTTAAACAAGCTCCATGGATGTGGGGCTTGATCCTACAACCCTGATTTCATGACCTGAGCTGAAATCAACAAATGCTTAACCAATTGAACCACCCAGGTGCCCCAAGATTTTCATGCTTTTTAAAAAATTAAAAACTGTGTTCTCTGCTCTCCATGCCAGCCAAAACTATTTGTAGATTTGATTCCTTTACCACCTACGTCTTGTACAGTTTGCGCAGCACTTGCAAGGCTTGATGGGCATCTGGTTGAAGTAAAAGCCACAGCTCCTGTCCTGGGGAGGCACAGGGCAGAATTTACAATTTAGTGAGAAGCTGTGCCGTTGTGACTTTGAGTGCAGAAAGAGCTCAAGGAAAGGAGAGATTGAAGTCGGTTTGAGTAGTTGGAGAAGCTGTAGTGGAGGCCCCGGTGTGGTGTGAACTTGAGAAGCACAGAGGGTAAACTGGGTGATGATCAAGGTGGGGAGTCAGATTTGAAGTTAGGTCTTGAGAGTGGGATATGCAGGACTCAGTGAGGGGACCTCTCTTCCACTTTGGTGATGGGGCTGGTTTGGTTGGTCCCTTCACCAGGGCAAGGGCTGGTTAGAGAGAACTTAGAACACCTGGCAGAGGAGTTTGGAATTCTGTGGTGAGAGACAGGGAGCCATCATAGATCTCTGAGCAGGGAAATGCCACGTGTTGGGAAAACCTTCTAGGAATCCTATCGGGAGCTCTCACTGTAATGCAAGCTCGAGTGAAGAGGTGTTGAGAAGGCAGTGGGCAGCCATTTTACCTAAAATAGAAATATAATTTAGGATTTAGGATTGCTTAGGTTCTTGAATATTATTCTTTTTCCCCAAATCCTTCAAAGTTGGGTTTCATCTGTCCAGTCTCATTTTTTTTTTTTTTTTGGTTTGTGGTGTTCACTCCACCCTCTATTTAGGCAGCAGTGATCCTGGCATTTCTAGGCTGTTCATTCCGCCTGGAATTCCTTCCATCATTGTCTTGATGCACTTCTGTTGTCTTGTGGAAAAGGTTTTCAGGCAGGTGCCACCTCTTCTCCAAGCCTTGTCCAACATCCTCCTTCCCTTCATCATGCTTTTCCTTATGTTCCATAGCACTTGGCCTTGACTTCTCTAATAACACCCACCACTTTATCCTGTAGCTTGGCGGTTATCTGATTGTCTGATCTAGCAATCAGTACTAGCTACTTTGTATTTATTTACTTACTTATGTATTTATTTTTACTCAAATTCAATTAATTAATATATAACATTGGTTTCAGAGGTAGAGGTCAGTGATTCATCAGTCTTATGTAATATGCACGGCTCATTACCTCACATGTCTTCCTTAATGTCAATCACCCAGTTAATCTGTAAGCTTCTTGAAGGCAGGCCATTACAGGGATAGCCGAGCACCTAAGTGTAACTCCTGCAAAATGGTAGACAATTGTATGACTGCTCCTTGGATGGATTAATGGGTCCTTCTCCATCTCCACTGAATTTGAGATCCTGTGAGATCCTACCCACTATAAACTTTAGTGGGTGAAAATACATCACAAGTGGGTGTTACGCAAAAACTTAATGACATGAAATTTAGTACAGGTAAGTTCAATGGGCCTGGGTGGCTCAGTTGGTTCAGCATCTGCCTCCAGCTCAGGTCGTGATCCCAGGGTCCTGGGATGGAGCCTGTGTCTGGCTACTGGCTCAGCGGGAAGTCTGCTTCTCCCTCTCCCTCTGCTGCTCCCCCTTCGTGCTTTCTCTCTCTCCGTGTCAAATAAATAAATACAATCTTAAAAAAAAAGTCGTCCTTTTTTTGGAGAGAAGGACTTCAAAACTTTAAAACATTCAAGTTTAAACTATTAATAAAAATCACCAAATAAGAGAGAGTCTGCTTACTTAATTTGTATTAGATGCAGATATCTAGAGGAATAACATATTTATGCTCTCACACTCATATCTAGTTCTGGAAGATGTATTTCTTTCAAATGTTATCTCACAGCTGAATGTAATATTTGCTATTATCCACAGATCACAAACTTGGCTGTTATTTTTCCCTTTATAATTAGGTGCCATTTTCACACCTTCAGTTATGGTGATTATTTATGGTTTTAGAAGTTTAGGCAAATCTTCTTATACTTTCAGTGAAGCCATTTATCTGAGCTTTAAATAGATGAGAACTTGGAGAAGCATTCAGTGTACCCTATGCCCAACTCTCTTTTTATTTACAGTACCTTGCTGCATTTTCGTTTTTCTTAGCTCATTTAAACATTTTTTAAGCAGAGGAATGCTAATAGCCAGGAATGATGGCCAGAAGGCTCAGCTCTGAACGAAATGTGTTCAGATAAAAAGCATTGAATCCCTATTAAACTTTGGTTTTAATTTTCTTTAGGGGGGTTTTGGATGTGGGGTTGAGTTTCTTCACTATTGTGGTCATTTATCCTTTTTCGTATATTCTCGTTTTTCAGTAAACACATTGCAGCATGATTTCCAAAACTGCAAGGGATACCTGTGTGGTCTACACAGCACATCATTCTGAGGGACAGTTGTCCCTCATGTTCTGGACACTGAACTGCATTTAATGTAGTCTTAGGTCACACTAGTTTCTGGTAAGGATATTTTATTATTGGTTTATATTGAACTTGCCGTCCACTATAATTTCCAACTCTTCTTTTTTGTACATGCCTGGATTCTCTGCTTGTGTACTGATTTAAGAGCAGGACTTATATTTATTATGATAATATATTTCTTTTGTTAAGTTTCACTGATGACTTCAGCCTGTTGAGAATTTTGGGTTATGATATTTCCCCCCAGCTTGTGTAGTTCCTCCTCTGGGTAGTAAGCTTACCATTTTATTTTGCCTAAATCATGGCGGAAAGCAGTACTTGTCAGAACAGGGTCTGGGATCTTTTGAAAAGTAGCAAAGGACCTTGTTGCTCCTCATACATTTCATAACCTTCTTTGGTTTCTGGGTGCCTTGTATTATTCCTTGAAATCTTCTTAAGATAGCAAAGTGACTGTCAGTCTTAATGTTCTTAAATCACTTTGCTGCTTAGTATTCTCACTGTTGAAATTCCATTCCCTCTGGGGGCAGTGACATTTTATATCTGATCACCTTCTATTTCAATTAGAGTGCTTGCTCATTTCTACAAGGGGAGCTTTAGTCCTTGGTAATGAGTCCAGAAAATTCTAAACCACCCTAGTAGAAAACACCACTGGAAGAAGGAAGATTTTTTTAATGAGAACGTATTCTCATATTGTGGCATTTCAAGTCGCGTGACTACAATTGAGGAAACTAGGGCAACACTTTGTTATGCAATTTTTTTTGAGATAGCTAAAAATATGCTCTCAGCAGAGAATTAATGAATTATAGTAATTTGGTGCTAAGCAGTTTGGTTTTAATTAGGGATATTTAGCTTACTAATAAAATGTCACCACAGTTTGACACAAGCTGTTAGATCAGCTTAACTTGATATTATCTTTTTTAGACATGTGGCTCAGTGTGTTAAAATAACAATTTGAAGTACATATATGGCTAATACTCTATGTAATAACAACCTCCAACTTTGTCCTTCTAGTTGGATAGACTCTAAGTTTTTACACTCTTTTGGATAGGTGATTTGCTGCGTAAGTGTTATCTCTTAGCCAGGGACAAGTTACCATAGATGTTATTATTTGCATGAATGCATTTGGTAATGAGCTGCTTAAAGGCATGGAAGCTATGTGCAGCAGTACTCCAGAAAATTTGGCCAATATTCATCTATAAAACATGGTGCATCTGATCGTGTGAAAAAGAAGACAATGTTCTAAAATAAGATCCTAACTTTCACAGAGAATAATTTTTACAGAGAACAATTATGAAAGAACTAGGATTTTCAGTATATACTCAATGCATTTTTTATTTCAGTCGATGGGGCAGATATAGAGGAAGCAGAGATGAAGATGAGATAGCCCTGGACCTTTAGGAACCCAAAAACCAGAAAGGGAGTCAGAGATTTAAATAGCAAATGTGGCCAATAAAGTGAAATAAGTGAAATAAAGTGAAATAAAGCTACGATCATAATCACAGTCACAGCAATAATCATAGCTATGTCTCATGGGAGATTTTAGAGGAGCGATACCTGAGGTGAGGGGCATGGGTGGCATCCATCGAAAACCTTTTGTTGAGGAGATGCTTAAGCTGAAGCTTAAGCTAGCTGGGTGAAAGGATGTGTATGTGTATGTATTTTGTGCAGGCATGCATGTAAGCATGTGTGGAAGTGTCTGTGTGTTTGGAAGAACAAAGGAAAGGGGTGGGAAGTGAATTGGAATAAAAGCTTGGAGATGAGAAACACACTGAAGTTGCTGGAGAGTCTAGTGACTCTTGAGTGAGAGATGGGGGTGGCGTACATGAGGAGGTTGTGGACAAAAGAGAACTTTCACAGGTATTGGAGCAAGGGGATGGTAGGGTCAGCTCTACATGTTGGGTGGGTTGCTGTGAGGATGGTGGGGAAAGTAGACTGAATGGAGCAAGACTTAGTGAACAGCTGTGGAGGAAGCTGCCCAGTTGAGGTGATGAGGGCTTCCCTTAGTTGGCATTGGTGGTTGGGATTTGAGGGGAGGCAAGAAATTTTCAGAAAGTAAAATCAGATAGATATACCAATCTGATATATTTTTTGTTGGGTTTATTTCTAGTCATCATAGTACCTGTTAATATTGTAAATCATGTATTTCTAAAATTATGTTTTCTAATTAATTCTCATGATAAAATATTATGAGGAATTATAACTAGTGCATTGAGCCTCTGTGTATTAGCAGGGATGAGTCTCATAAGTGTAGCGTTGAATGAATAAGCAAGTCCGAGGGAGGTGACTTCATTTTTATAAAGCTCAGAAACGAGCCAAACTAAGCCATGCTTAGAGGTACATGCCTATGAAATAGAACAATATAGCAAAGGAAAAACCTAAAAACAAAATGAAGGATAATGGTTATTTTTCATGGAAGGGGGGATGAGGAAAAGGATATGGAGTGGGGAAATGCACAGGGGGATGGATTGGTAGACTGCAATCTTGGTAACAATGTATTAATTATTGGACCGTCCAGATGCATCATCATACTGAAAACTGATTTGAAAATATGCTCTATTATTTGATAAGCCCTCTTAGTAATTTCGTTATGTTAGAAGAGCCCATCCAAAATAGCTCCATCCTGGGGTGCCTGGTAGGTGAGCCTTGTTTATCCATTCTGTCAGTCTGTCTTTTGATGGGAGTGGTTAGTCCCTTTACATTCCAAGTAATTATTGATAGATATATATTTGCTGCTGTTGTATTACTTGTTCTGTGGTTGTTTCTGAAGATTTCCTCTGATACTTTCTTGTCTTTCTCTCTTTTATGGTTTGCTGGTTTTCTTTAGTGATATATTTGGATATATTTATCTTTTATTCTTTGCATATTTATTAGTGGAGTTTGATTTATGGTTACCATTTAGGTTTGTATGTAACCTCTTCCGTATATAACAATCTATATTAAGTTGATGGTCGTTTAAGTTTGAACCCATTCTTTTCTCCTCTCCTCCCCACACTTTAAGGATATGGTGTCGTACTTTACATCCTTTTATTTTGTGATTTCCTTTGCTGATTTTTTACAGGAATATTTATTTTTACTGCTTTTGTGTTTCTTACCTTCATACTGTCATTTTTGTTCTTCCCTTTCCACTCAAGAGTCCCCTTTAATATTTCTTGGAGGGCTGGTTTAGTGGTCTTGAACTCATTTTGTTTTTGTCTGTCTCTCCTTCTATTCTGATTGATAGCCTTGCTGGATAGAGCATTCTTAGATGCACGTTTTGCCCATTCATCACTTTGAATATATCATTCCTCTCCCTTCTGGCTTGGGAAGTTTCTGCTGAAAAACCTTCTTGATAGTCTTATGGGGTTTCCTTTGTATGTAACTGTCTTTGTTTTTCTTGCTGCTCTTAATATCTGTAACATCATTGTATTTTGCTATTTTTTAATTTTTTTTAAGATTTTATTTATTTATTTGACAGACAGAGATCACAAGTAGGCAGAGAGGCAGGCAGAGAGAGAGAGGGGGGGAAGCAGGCTCCCTGCTGAGCAGAGAGCCCAATGCGGGGGCTTGATCCCAGGACTCTGGGATCATGATCCGAGCCGAAGGCAGAGGCTTTAACCCACTGAGCCACCCAGGTTCCCCCTATTTTGCTGTTTTAATTACAGTATGTTCTGGTGTGGATATGTTTTGTTTGGGGTTCTCTGTGATTCCTGTGTCTATTTCTTTCCCTAGATTATGGAAGTTTTCACCTATTATTTCTTCAAATAAATTTTCTGCTTCCCTATCTATCTTTTCTTCTTCTGGGACTCCTATAATATGAATGTTTTTACACTTGATGAAGTCACTGAGTTCCCTAAGTCTATTCTTGTTTGGAATAATGCTTTTTTCTCTCTTTTGTTCAGCTCGATTACTTTCCATTACTCTGTCTTCTAGGTCATTAATGCATTCTTCTGCTTCTTCTAGCCTGCTTTTCTTTCAATAATTAAGTGTGTTTCTCATTTCATTTTTTGAGTCCTTTATCTCTGTTACGTTACTCCTTATCTCTGTGTTAATAGTCTCACTGATGTCCTCCATTCTTTTCTTGAGTCCAGGGAGTATCCTTATGATCATTGCTTTAAATTCTCCATCAGGCATGTGACTTGTATCTGTTTTGCTTAGATGTCCAGCTGTGACCTTGTCCTGTTCTTTCATTTGGGACAAATTCGTTGGTCTTCTCATTTTACCTAAGGCTCTGTGTCTGTTTCTCTGTGTTGGGAAAGTCAGCTCTGTCTCTTGTTCTTGAGCAGTCCTGTAGTGCCCTGCAGTATAGTGTTCCCTGTTCCCCAGACCTGGCGAGTGTCTCCCACGTGTGCTGTATGCACTCTGCTGTTGTGTCCTGGTCACTTTATCCTTCAGGCCAGTTGTCTGCAAGCTCTCTTCGCTTGTTGTGGGCAGTGTTTTGTCCCTGGCCTGGTTGTGGTGAGTCTTAACTAGGTGTGTTCTGGTCTGCTTGTGAAATGAGAGCTATCACCACTGTGCCAGAACCGAGGTGCTATAAAACTCGTGGATTGGGATGCAGTGTGGGCAAGGGTTTGATTGGTCTTCTGGGGGAAGGGGACTGTCTCCCTGGGACTGAGGCAGGTGTGACTGGAAGGGACAGTTCTTCCGGAGTGAGGGGATGGAGTTTGGTGTAAGCAAGTTAGGTAGCTATTGTTGGTGCTGTGTTTGTTTCCACAGGTCACTCTGTGGTGCTGAGAGTTCAGGGAAGTAAATGGTACCTGCCGGTTTCTTTGTTCCCAGAGGAGTCTCTCTGTGAACACTGCCTCTCCGAGACATGCTCTGAGAAGAGTAAATGACCTCCCCACTGTGTGCTCCAGTGCTCTTCAGATCACTGTTTCCACATTTGTATGTCCCTGGGCTGTTTGCCCTGCCTTTTCCCCAAGAGCAGCCCCAATGTCCTCTGAGCTCTCCCAGAACCAAGCGTGCTGACCTTTAAAACTCCAGGCTTTAAGCCCCACTGGTTGCAAGAACTCACGAAATTCAGGTCCTCTTGCTTTCCAAGCCAATTGCTATGAGGATTCGTTTTCCGCATCCCCTCCCCTGTGTGCCGGTCTGTCTCTTGCCCTTCTCTGTGACGGTAGCTCCCCCCCCCCCCCCCGCCCCCTCGTCACAGCCACTGGCCAGTTCTCTCCCACACTGGCTTTCCACATTTCCTGCCTTCTTCAGTGGGGCCTGTGCTTTACACCTTTAGTTATAGAGTTATTCTGCCGGTCTTCATATTGGTTTCTGGGGTATTTAGGATGATTTGATAGTTTTCTGGTTGTGTTCGTGGGACAAGGCGAGCCTAAGCTTCTTCTACTCTGCTGCCATCTCCCCTCCCGCTCGTTTACAGTCTTTATATGCTCAGTAGGGGATGGACACTGTGCAGATGCTCGGTGTGCACCATCTCACTTAATATTTCTCCAGGAAGAGGGGTGCCTTCTGTCTCCTGTACTTCTCTGTAAGTGCTTTATGTTTGCATTCATTCCACAGATATTTTTTAATTGGATGTTTTATTATTTGCCCAGCTGGTTTGCTCCTAATTCTCATTTGGCTTTCCTCTTTGGTACTTCTATTATCATTTTTAAAAAATGATTTTATTTATTTGAGAGAGAGAGAAAGAAAGAGAGAGAGAGAGAGAGAGAGAGAGCACAAGTGGTGAGGAGGGACAAGGAGAAAGGGAGAAGCAGACTGAGCGGGGCCTGATGCGGGGCTCCATCCCAGGACCCCGAGATCATGTCGGGAACTGAGCAGGGCCTGATACGGGGCTCCATCCCAGGACCCTGAGATCATGTCGGGAACTGAGCGGGGCCTGATGCGGGGCTCCATCCCAGGACCCCGAGATCATGTCGGGAACTGAGCGGGGGCTGATACGGGGCTCCATCCCAGGACCCTGAGATTATGTCGGGAACTGAAGGCAGAGGCTTAACTGACTGAGTCATCCGGGTGCCCCTGTTTATAGAAAATTTTTAATGTTCTCTTTTCTTTTCTTGGTATTTGCCCAATTCTCTCTATCCTCCTAAATCGACTCAGACTCAGCTCTTTCCAGAAATCATTTACAGACCACTCCTGCCTAAAGACTCTTCCCTTTGCTAAACCCTCAGAGGACAAGGTACTCCATTTATTTGTCAATTACCTATGACAGTATTTTCTATCTTGAAATCTTATTAAACCTTTTGCTTAATTTTCACATCTTTGTCTTCTTTTTCTAGCTTGGGTAAGTTCTTCAAGATTATGAATGCTGGCTTAACACTTCATGTCCCCTATAGTTTCTTTCTTTATTTCTTCTTTAAGATTTTATTTGGCAGACAGAAATCACAAGTAGGCAGAGAGGCAGGCAGAGAGAGAGAGAGAGGGGAAGCAGGCTCCTGCTGAGCAGAGAGCCCGACACGGGGCTCGATCCTAGGACCCCGAGATCATGACCTGAGCTGAAGGCAGAGGCTTAACCCACTGAGCCACTCAGGTGCCCCTATAGTTTCTTAATAAGTCATAAATTTTTGTCTGGCCAGAAAACTCAACTCTCATTTGAAAGGAAATATTATATTACAGAATGGAAGACAGTCACAATTTTGTAACCTAAGAAGCACAATGTGTAGTTGAAAGCTGTTCAAAAGGAAATAGAAAATCTTATCACAAAAGCTAGACTAGGTTTTGGGAGACTGAAAATATAATATTTTTGTGGTATTAAGCTTCTTGCTAAAATGAAGTCCAGGGAACAATAACATACTCTCAAGATTCTTATCTGGAGCTACTCTCAGTAACCGATTAGACCAGAATGGGAGGAGATGGCTCGTAAAACGATCCTACAGAGATTGTGCAGGAAAAGATTTTGCTCCACAGTGCTGATTCATACTGAATGAGGAAAAGATACTGGAAATTCTAAAATGCTCAAAGAGACTTTCAGGGCCTCATGAGTCTTTGGAAAATAGTGAATAGTAGTTCAGTTTTAACTCAGAATTAGCCATTCTCTCACTCATTTTTAAAAAATCATTCCTGTATCCTTAGGGAGTGTTACATTGAAGCTGTAGCAGGTGTAGTCCCTACTCTCTGCGTACTTTCTTTATTGCCTTGGAGATAAGATGTATATAAAGTGACCATGCTATGTAATACATGTTATGTGAATGTCATTAAACATGTTACGTTGAATGGAAAATCTAAGGTTCTTTCTGCCTGTAAAATCACATGAGTAGTACATTCACAGAGCTCTAAAAAATTCAGAGGAGAAAAGCATTTCTCACAGTCCATGAAGTAATCAAAGAAAGTTTTTAGTAGAAATGATATTTAAGTAGGAACTTGTTAGGTAATATTTTGATAGGCACAGGTTATAATCATGATAATGATACAAACAATTTTTTGTTTGCAGGAGCCAATCTTAAAGTACTTTAAGTAAGCTTGTGAGGAAGAGGGTTGAGTTATCTGTGAATACCTTAACATTATACCAAAGTCTGCGTGTATATGTAAATTTGTACATTTTTATAGGGAAAAGATTCCAGGGTCCCCAGAAATATGAACCATGGTAGAGAGGGTAGCACTTGTAATTCCTGGTCTTTGAAAAATGCCCACCTAGGTGGAAAGAAGGAAGTGTTGAGAATAAAGAAGTTGTGAAAATCTGAGAATTGGAAGCCCCAAGGAGGGAGGAGCTTTAAGCAATGAGAAACAATTGGTATAGGATGTCTGAATGTCTGCATTTAAATCCTGGACTGCCACCCCCTAACTGTGTGACCTTAGGGAATTTATTTAATCTCACTGAAACTAAGACCTCTGCTATCTAGGTGAGTTGTTACATATTTATTTAAAATTTCTTTGAATATTTTTAAAAGAGCTTACTATGTGTTAAATCCTTTAATTCACTTATTCTTTGATGTAATATAAACTTTTTGAGCTGGGACACCTTGGTGGCTGAGTCGGTGTGGCGTCTGCCTTCAGCTCATGTCATGATCTCGTGGTCCTAGGATTAAGTCCCATGTTGGGCTCCTTGCTCAGCAGGGAGTCAGCTTCTCCCTCTCCCTCTGCTGCTCCCCCTGATTGTGCTCTCTCTCTGAAATATATAAATAAAACCTTTAAAAAAAAATTTGTTGAGCTCATATAACCAGCCACTGGGAGAAATTTTGTGAAAGAAGCGGAATCGGCCATGTTCTTTTCCTCACAGTAACCTGTGAAAGAGACTCCGTGTATTGAGGTGGGAACTGAAGTATAGGCAAGTTAAAAGACTTTCCAAGTCATGTGATAAAGAAATGGCAGAATCTGCAAACTCAGGTCTGACTCCAAAGTCTTAATCAGTCATGTTCTTGACTACGGAATACTGTACAGGCATAGATAACTCTGTGAGAATATTAACAAGGGGAAACCTACTTTACTTTAGGGGATGATCTACTTGTAGATTTCTTGGTTTAAAGAGGATGCAGCTATTTGTTTTGTTTTGTTTTGTTTTTAAAGATTTTATTTATTTGTTTGACAGAGAGAGATGATCACAAGTAGACAGAGAGGCAGAGAGAGAGGAGGAATCAGGGTCCCTGCTGAGCAGAGAGCCTGATGTGGGGCTCGATCCCAGGACCCTGAGATCATGATGACCTGAGCGGAAGGCAGAGGCTTAACCCACTGAGCCACCCAGGCGCCCCTGTTTTTTTTTTTTTTTAAGATTTTATTTATTTATTTGACACAGAGAGAGAGCACAATCAGGGAAAGTAGGAGAGGAAGAAGCAGGCTCCCTGTTGAGCAGGAAGCCTGATGCAGGGCTCGATCCCAGGACCCTGGGATGATGATTTGAGCTGAAGGCAGATGTTTAACTGACTGAGCCCCAGGATGCCGCTGTTTTGGATGGGCTCTTGTAACATAATGAAATTACTAAGAGGGCTCATCAAATAATAGAGCTTATTTTCAAATCGGGTTTTAGTATGATGACACATCTGGATGGTCCAATAGTTAATACATTGTTATTGAGTTTGCATTATTCATTGTGATCCACGAAATATAATCATATTTCAAGACCCTCTAAAATGAGTACATTTGTTTTCCAAGCCAGGTAATTTTTTCCTCATATATTTTTTACTGCTTGTTATTTTCCAACTCTTTTAATTTTATCTGTTTTATAGAAGTTATTGATTATCCCCATGTTTGAGCTCATTTTATATTTTATTTTTTAAAAAATATTTAATCAGAGAGAGAGAGAGAGCAAGAGAATGAGAGGGAGAGGAAGAGAAACCCAAGAGGCTCCCCACTGAGCCGGGGGCCTGCTGTGGGCCTGGATCTCACGACCCTGAGATCCTGACCCGAGCTGAAACCAAGAGTAAGATGCTTAACCCACTGAGCCACCCAGGCACCCTTGAACTTGTTTTTAAAGGAGGTGAGTGATGGGGTGCCTGGGTGGCTCAGTGGGTTAAGCATCTGCGTTTGGCTCAGGTCATGATCCCAGGGTCCTGGAATCGAGTCCCACATCAGACTCCCTGCTTCATGGGGAGCCTGCTTCCTCCTGTCTCTCTGCCTGTCCCTTGTGATCTCTGTCTGTCAAATAAATAAATAAAATCTTAAAAAAAAATAAAGGAGGTAAGTGAACAAAATCTTAAAAAAAAATTCTGAGAAACAAAGCACGGGGCACCTGGGTGGCTCAGTTGGTTGGGTGTCCAGTTCTTGATTTTTGGATTGGGTCATGATCTCAGGGTTGTGGAACCAAGCCCCACAATAGGTAACACTCTGTGTGGTTGGCTTGGGATGCTTTCTCTCCTTCTCCCTCTGACCCTCCCCCTGCTTGTGCACTCTCTTTCTCAAATAAATAAATAAATAAAATCTTAAAAAAAATAGAAGAGTTGAGTGTCCTTGTGAGATAGCTTTCTGTTACTTAAGTTCCTGTTGAAATAATTGGTGACTGTTACGGCTCAGTATTAATTTTCGTGCAACCTAAGCTGGAAAACCATAGTACTGAGTTTCAGATCAGAACTTTGTTTTTTCTATATAGGTATATTTCTTTCAGCGTCATGTAAGCTGACCTCATAATGCTTGGGATGTGCTAAATGTTGGATGTGACTTACAAAATCCCTTAGCGTTAAAACAAAAATCACTTAAGGGAGATCTTAAAATATTTTAAATTTATTTATTTTCATTTAGATAATTAGTACACTAATCAACCTGTTCTATTCAGTTTTCTGCATAGGGACTACTTAGTTTTTCTTTTTCTTTTAAGTTTTCAAGTACTGATTGAATTAACTGTTGTCTGAGTCATAGAATAATTTTTGTAACTTATGAAAGAAAGGCATTTTTTTAAACTCTAAGAAAGAACACTGTTTTTTTCATTTTACTTATTTTTTTAATTCAGTGAACCAACACACAGTACATCATTAGTTTCAGGTGCAGTGTTCAACACGTCATCACTTATGTATAACACCCAGCGCTCGTCTCATCACGCAGAGAAAGGCATCTTGTCAGAAGAAATTACTTTTCATTTTACTTTTATTCCATCTGTTGTGAATATAGCATACCTTAGAGATACTGCAGGGTTTGGTTCCAGAACACTGCAATAAAGTAGATATCACAAAAAAGTGAGTCAAATAAATTTTTTGGTTTCCCAGTGAATATAAAAGTTAGGTTTATGCTATATAGTCTATTATGTGTGCAGTAGCATTATGTTTAAAAAAACCAGTGTACACACCTTAATTTTAAAATATTTTATTGCTTAAAATGCTACTCATCATCTGAGTTTGCAGCAAGTTGTAATCATTTTGCTGGTGGAGGATCTGGCCTCCATGCTGATGGCTGCTGACTGGTCGGGGTGGTGATTGCTGAAGGTTGAGGCGGACATGGCAGTTTCTTAAAGTAACACAACAGTGAAGTTTGCCACCGTTGACTGACTCTTCCTTTCAGGAGAATTCTCTCTGTACACTTTACCCACAGTAGTCAATTCTCTCAAACCCTGCTGTGGCTTTACCAGCAGAGCTTATGTAGTATTCTATGTCCTTGTTGTCATTTCAACAATTTTCATGGCATCTTCACGGAGTGAAGAAACCATTTTCTTGGCTCATCCCTAAGAAGCAACTCCTTGTCCATTAAAGTTTTGTCATAAGACTGCAGCAATTCAGTTCCGTCTTCAAACCCACTTCTCATTGTAGTTCTCTTGCTGTTTCTTTCCCATCTGTAGTTACTCCTGCCACTGAGGGCTTGAACCCGTCAGTCATCCATGAGGGTTGGAATCAACTTCCAAAAACTCCTGGTAATCGTGATGTTTTTTTTCCTCCCATGAATCACCAACGTTCTTAATGTCATCTAGAGTGGTGAATCCCTCCCAGAAGGTCTCAATGTGCTGTACCCAGGTCCATCAGAGCAAATCACTATCTGTGACAGCTAAGCCTCACAAAATCTATTTCTTAAATTTTGACTTGAAAGTCAAAATGACTCTGACCCGTGGACTGCAGCATGGATTTTAGCAGTCGTGGAAGCAGCTTGAATCTGTCCAGCTCCATCAGAGCTCTTGGAGCAGTAATGTTTTGAACGGAATCTTTTCTTCTGAGCAGTAGGTCTCAACAGTGGGTTGAAAATATGCAATAAACCATGGTGTAAGCAGATGATGTGCTGTTCTGTAGGCTTTGTGCTTCCGTTTCTAGAGCACAGGGAGAGTAGATTTAGCTTACTTGTTGAGGGCCCTAGGGTTTTCAGGATGGTAAATGAGCGTTGTCTTCAGCTAAAAGTCTCCCAGCTGCGTTAGCCCTCGGCATGTCCTTCGGTGCTTCGTAGTCAGACACTGACTTATCTCGAGCTATGAAAGTCTCACATGGCATCTTCCTCCAACAGTAGACTGCTTCATCGACACTGAAAATCTGTTGTTGAAAGAAGCCTCCTTCACTACTGTCTGAGCTCGATCTTCTGGATCATTTGCTGCAGCTTCTCCATCAGCCCTGGCTGCGTTACTCTGCGTGTGCACGTTATGGAGATGACTTCTTTCCTCGCATCTTAAGAACCAACCTCTGCTGGCTTGAGACTTTGCTTGTGCAGCTTCTTCACATCTCTGAGCCTCCACAGAACTGAGGAGAGTTAGGGCCTTGCTCTGGATTGGGCTTTGGCTTAAGGAAATGATAGGGCTGGTTTGATCTTCTGTCCAGACCATGACAAGTTTCTTCATATCAGCAACGACACCCTTTTGCTTTCTTACCATTCATGTGTTTACTGGAGTAGCACTTTTAATTTACTTCAAGAGCTTCTCCTTTGCATTCACAGCTTGGCTGTCTGGAGCAAGAGACCTGGCTTTTGGCCTATCTTAGCTTTCGGCATGCCTTCCTCACTGAGTTTAATTGTTTCTAGCTTTTGATTTAAAGTGCGAGACCTGTGACTCTTACTTGAACACTTACAGAAGCCTTTGGAGGGTAATTAATTGGCTTGATCTCAACATTGTTGTGTCTCAGGGAATAGGGAGGTCCACAGAGAGGGAAAGACACAGGGGGATTGGCCAGTGGGTTGAGCAGTCAGAATATACAATGTTTACTGATTAAGTTGGCTGTCTTTTTTTAAAAAAGATTTTATTTATTTATTTGACAGAGATGACAAGCAGGCAGAGAGGCAGGCAGAGAGAGAGGGGGAAAGCAGGCTCCCTGCTGAGCAGAGAGCCAGATGTGGGGCTCGATCCCAAGACCCTGGGATCATGACCTGAGCCGAAGGCAGAGGCTTTAACCCAACTGAGCCACCCAGGCGCCCCAAGTTGGCTGTCTTTTCTGTCTGTGGTTCATGGCATGCCAAAACAATTACAGTAGTAACATGAAAGATCACTGATCACAGATCATCATAGCAAATATAACCGTAAAGAAAAAGTTTGAGCTGTTGTGAGAATTACCAAAATGTGACACGAAGACACAAAGTGAGAAAATGCTGTTGGTAAAGTGGTGCCAGTGACCATGCTTGTTAGAGGTTTTGTCCAAAACCTTCATTTGTAAATAGAACATCATCTGCAAAGTGAAGTAAAGCAAAGAACAATAAAATGAAGTATTCTCGGATCATGTCCGGGAGTTTTCATTGTATTCGAGATACAATATTTTTTTTTATTTGTTCAGACTTTTGTTGTAAAAATATGTCTTCTCATTAGCAGCTATACCATACTGACTAGTTAGATAGTGCTTGGGCCATAGGTGATAAATATTTTTGCATGACCCCCGACAACATGGAACTGATTGCTTTCATGAGATAGAGCTTAGAGGAGATGTACTTCCCTGTTATAAGAATCTGTAGTTTTGTTAAAGTCTAATGCATTTAGCAGAGCAGACATCCATGGGAAAATTCTTATGCTTTTAGCTAAACATGTTGTGTGTGTATGTACAGACGTGGGGCGGAGGAGGAACCCTTTTCTGAGTAATATTGTGGAGACTGCTATTGGTGGAACTGCAAATATTATACTGTTTTGTAGAAATTGACGAGGTAGTTCTAAAATTCATAGGAAATACTAAGGACCCAGAGTAGCCAAAACGACTTTAAAACCTAGTAACAAAGTTGGAGAATGAACACAGCCTGATTTTAATAGTGATTATTAAACTGCAATAATCAAGATAGTGTGATATTGGCATAAAGACAGACAAATATGCTGGTAGAAAGAGTAATGTTCAAAAAGGACCTACAGGTAAATACACAACTCATTTTTCTTAGAGGTGCAAGAGCAGTTAGGTGGAAAGGGTAGTATTTTTAACAAGTGGTTTTGGATTAATTGAATATTCATATGTAAAAAGTGAACTTCTATTCACACCTTTTACCATAGGCAAAAATTAAGTTGGTTCTGTTTCTAGCTGAGCTTCATGACCTTCAAGAATTGGTCATGAAGACATTTGAGGAGCTTATCTAAGGCACCAAGATCTTATAAAATATTTAGATGGCATGCTTACAACTTGTGCATAGAAGTGCATCCTCGTGGAAAAGGTTTTTGGTCAAGCAGTTAGGATATTATAATGTATCTAGCAATGTATATTGTAGCTCAGACATTTTCTTTGAGAATATTTTTTTTAGTTACATGTTTATATACTTGTAATTCTGATAATTGCTACTAAATCTCATTTATAAACTTATTCTTTGTGTGTAAGATTTTAGGTGAAAATAATACTTTCATTTTGTGCATTAGACTCTGGATAGTATCTTTCCTTTTGAAATTTAATTACTTGAATATTCATGACAAAGTCTAGTCATTTCACTTTTAATTACTCTACAAATTTTTACTTGGCAGATTACCTTATTTTTTGTGTTATTAAAACAAAGAATGATATCGCATCATTTGCTATTTCTGAATTTTTATATTCAATTATTCCTTTTTTAAAAAGATTTATTTATTTTAGAGAGAGAGAGAGTGAGGGTGAATGAGGGGGGCAGAAGGAGAGGGAGAGAGAGACTCCTCAGGCAGAGTCCTTCTGAGCGCAGAGCGCAACATGGGGCCTGATACCAAGACCTGAAATCATGACTTGAGCCAAAACAAAGAGTCGCTGCCAAACTGACTGAGCCACCCACGCGCCCCTATTCGATTATTCTTAAATATTATTGTAATGATGTACTTACTTGAAAACCTCTTTTTTATATTTCCAGTTTCTAAACTTTGCTGATTATTGGGAGGAGACAAAAAGAGCCTTGGGTAGTCAAACTTAATATTACAAAGTCTATGATTTAAAGCTCAGGCGTGTATGGTTGTGGCTTACTCTGGACTTGTTTGTTTGTTTGTTTCTTTTCCCCCCCTAAAGTTTTTTTTTTTTTTTTTGCGAGATTGAGAGAGAGGAAGAGAGAGAGAGAAAGTGAGCATGAGCATAGGGAAGGGCAGAGGGAGAGCAGACTCCCCACTGAGCAGGGAGCCCAACACGGGACTCAGTCGCAGGATCCCGGGGTCATGACCCAAGCTGAAGGCGGACACCTAACCCTAACCCTAGCTGACCGAACCCCCCAGGTGCCCAGGACTTTTCATTTCTTTAGACTCAGACCATACACACTAGGTTACCGGACTTTTCATTCTAGAGTAAAACATAGAGCTACAAGTTAGAATGGGAATGTTCTTAAAAACAGAGACATTGCCAACAGTCAGAAGTGACAATTATAAACTTGACTGCAAGTGAAGAGGCACAAGAAAGAAAAGTGTAAAAAGGCTAAAGCAGTATATACTGAAGCTAATGTAACACCGTATGTCAACTATACTGGAATTAGAATAAAACACTTAATAAAATAAAAAAATGAAAATAATTTTTAACTCAGCAAAGTAATCTATAGCATAAATCATTGAGACAATACACATTTAAGTTCTCACAGAACATTGTTTAAGGGTACAGGAAACTACATAACACACGCCCAATTTCTGTGAATTCCTATAACCATTTCTTCATATTTCCCTTGCCCTTTCAACAGCTTTTAACATTATCCGTTGCACTCCTCTTCCTTTTTCTTTTTTTTTAAATATTTCATTTATTTATTTGACAGAGAGAGATTGCAAGCAGGCAGAGAGGCAGGCAGAGAGAGGAGAGGAGGAAGCAGGCTCCCGCTGAGCGGAGAGCCCGATGCGGGGCTCAATCCCAGGACCCTGAGATCATGACCTGAGCCGAAGGCAGAGGCTTAACCCGCTGAGCCACCCAGGCGCCCCTGCACTCCTCTTTCTTGATGCATGCTTTATTCTTTTGGCTTCCGTAATGCCAAGTACTTCGGACTTTTCCTGTTCTCTCTCTGGCCACTCTTTCTGCCTCTTTTACAGACACATTATCTTCTCCCTGGCCTTTAAAGTTTGAACCTGCCCAAGGATCATTTATTTCCATGTCATTTGATATTCAACAGTCCCTTGCGTGAACAACTTACGTACCTGTGACTCTCACCTTTACAGCTCCTGGGCTAAAACTCCAGACCCACGTCCGCTGACTTCTGGACACTCCAATTGTATGTTTCAAAAATGTCAAACTCCTTATGTTAAAAGCCTCATTTAGGATCATTTCCTTTTCCGCATCCGCAAACCTCGTGTCCTCCAGTGTCTGTGTGTTGATCCGTTCACTCATTTACTCATTTGTTTTATTTGCTCCTAATTCAGCAAAGCCTCGTAGATGCAGCGCACTGTTTTTGGGCACTTGGGAGTTTAGCAGCTAATGTTCCTGTTTTCAGGAACTTACGTTCCTGTGGATAAAGAGAGACAATAAAAAACAAACAAGGAAAACTTTAGATTGTGGTTATGTACTCTAAAGAAAAGAAATTGGGTGACGTGATAGAGTGTGACCGAGCTGCTACTTTTCCTTGCCTGGTCAAGAAAGCCTCTCGAAAGAGGTGGTATTTTGGACGAGCAGTTAATGACAGGGAGGACCCCCCCACACACAGAGGTCTGGGGAGAGTACATTCCAGAAGGAGCGGTTTGTAGGGAGGCCCTGATGGGGGAATGGATTGGGTGAACTTGAGCAGCAAGGAGGCTGTTGCAGTGAAAGCAAATTTGGACGTGGCAGGTGGGGACAGTGTCAGATAATAGAGGTTGACAGGGGTCAGACTGGCGAGGACTTGGAACACCTGGGTGAGGAATTGGCATATTTCTTTCTTTCTTTTTTTTTTTTTTGGAATTGGCATATTTCTGACTGCACTAGGAAACTAGCAAAGGGTTTTCAAAAGTCTGACGTAGGATTTTAGACCCATCTCTCTAACCGCTTGGTGGAGAATGGGTTAATGGGAGCAAGCGTGGTATCAGGAGGACCTGTTCATAGGTTTTTATGGCGGTGCCGGCTTAGTGGGAGGATGGCCACAGAGAGGGCAGCGAGAAGATGTTTGGGAGAGAGCCAAGGAAAAGAGGGATACAAAAGGAGCTCCGGTTTCGGATTTGAGCACCTGATGTAACGGTGGTTCAGTAACTGACATGTGGATGGCCGGGAGGAGGAGCCAGGGGCGGGGGGGACTCAGTGGGGATTACAGTTGGGTTTGGACATGCTAATTTTGAGATATCTATTAGACATCCAAGTGGAAGTGCCAAGTAAGCATTAGAGTCGGATACAAAGAAGTCAAGTTCAGGGGAGAAATGAGATGAATTTGAATATATATGTGTGTATATATATGTATATATGTGTACATATTCATTATATATATAAACTTTAAGGCCATTAGGTAGATGAGATCAACTAGAGAGAGGATAGAGATGGACAGATTTCCTTCTGGAAGTCTAGCAGTATTCGATGTTTGGAAGCACAGGAGAGGAAGGGGAGAAACAATGAACAAAGAACATGGAGAAGGAGCAACCAGCGGGGAAAGGGAGGTCGGGAAAGCCGGAGTAATGGGTGTCCATAGCGAGGACGCTCCGAGGTAGAGGAGGAAAATTATGTCAGAGGCTGCTGAGGCTTAGAACGCTTACTCATTTTGTAATGTTTTGGCCAAGTGTTTGATGTGCTTCTCATTCGGTTTCTGTGTTTGAAATATAGTTTATCTCTTGATTGTGTTTTATATGGAAACCAAGAGGATGAAATAGAGTTGATTTTTTTATACTCTTTGAGATCCTTTGAAAAAATATGGGAATAAATTGAGCTATTTAGATATGATAGCTGCTGACTCTGATTTTTTGGGTACATTTGGTGGAACATTCATATGGTTCTTATTGCTGGAGGGATTTCTGTCACTTGCTGGCCTTGGGTTCACATGCCAGCACTCCTTCGGTGACTGGGGCCACTTAATCCTCACATGCAGGGTCAGCCCCAGCCCAGGCTTTAGAACCACCCAGCTCTTAGGCACGAAGACTGTAAAGGACCTTGTTGAGCTGTAAATATCAAGGGAGCATTGACAGTCCTCTCTCTTCACCCTGAGGTCTACATAAGTGGCTTTGGCTTTGTATCCAGTGAAAAAGTCTCTATCTTCCGTTCTGTGATCGAGTTAGCATCTTGGTCTTCTGCCTGATTATCTTCCGGCTCACTTGGGTCTGGAGTTCTGTCTTGATCTCCTCCTCTGTCTCTGGAGTACCAGAACCCTGATCCTAAATGCTAGTGTTTTGTATCTGGTCTCTGATACTTGCTTGGCATCCACATTTTGTCTGCTTTTGTCTGTTTGGCCCTCCTTATTCCCATCCTGCCCCCACTGTTCTTGACCCTGTGCTGAGACTTTGACATTTCACCCTCTGCTGGACCCTCTCAGGTTGTTAGCTTTTTCAGATTTCCTTATCTCCACCCCCACGTCCCCCCCGCCCCCGCCCCCCGGGGTTGCTAGACTTCCCATGTTTACCTTAGGGACACAGTTGAGTTCTACTTCAAATCTGGATCTCTAACATTCATATCTGACTCACCCTGTTGCTTATTCAGCCACAGTTCTAGAACCTTGCTTTCAATTTGGGATGACCTGAAGGCTGGAGGGAAACTTTTTTTTTTTTTTTTTAACTGACATTGATCCATGGTATGCAAAGTGGCCTGCTTTAGAGAAGGAAGAAATCCACAGATGTTCTTTACTCTAAATATGATAGGCATTGGGGAAACACAGATGAGTAAAATGTAGCGTCTTTCCTTGAAGAAATGTGTTTTTAAATATAGTCAGACATAGACACTTTACAGTCAGTGAATTTAGCTAGTAACATTGAAAACTACCTCCTTTATGCCACCCACGTACTCTATTTTCGTTGGAGCCCTGCTCTCACAGAACATTGCTATTAAAACACTTCAGAAATAAGACCCCAACTAAAGTATTGAGGACCCCAGTTCTTAGAATAAAGATTGACAAGAGATCATGTGTGTATGTTCCATAATTATTCTTTTTTACTTAACCTCGATTAATTGAAACACATGCATGTTTTTCCGCATGGAAGGGGCATATTGGAAATATTTGAATTCTTATGGTCATGCTGTGCTTTTCACAGATGATTGGAATGCTGCCCAGGCATAAACCATCCTATCCTTCCCCCAAACAACTTGTCAGTTGTTTAACCTAGCATAATTTGTTTTCCATGACCACTAGAGATGACAGTGCTAAAATGTTTTATAGGGAAATAAAAATAAAGAAGAGTGATGGCTTTGATTTTTTAATATCCTTCTTCCCCCCAATTACCGTTTGATATAAAAATGTGTCATAACTTTGGCTTCAAACATAGGCGGTTTTTAACGCTGGGGTAACAGGGATGATTTTAAAACCGGGAGTCAATAAGACTCAGTTTTTGTAAAAGAATTGAGAACTGAAAACATACTATGAGTTTTAGCAAGAGGTTATCCTGCTACAAGTAGAATTTCACGGACGCTTTGTCGGGGTGTCAGTGCAAACACGCACATAGCCTTCTGCCTTCGTATGAGCCTGTGGCTAAGACATTTAATCACTTCCTGTTCAGACTGAACTTGGGCTGACGTCTGGAATTGTTTGAGGGCGAGCCCATTGTGCGCCCCAACTACCGAGCATGTAGGATGAAAGGAACCCTGAGAACATGCCACAGGAAAATGTGCCACCGGAATGCTGCCTTTCGATGAGAAAGAATAACCGCAGCCATAAGATGAGGTTGTTAGACCCTCAGACATTTTAGTTCACCGTAGCGTCAAAGCGCGGAAGACTCACGCTTACTAGCTCTTTCAAAATGTAGCTACTGGTCAGCTCGTACACCCCGTCCTGTGGATTTCACTTCAGGTGTTAGAATTTCCTTCATCCCCAGACTCACGTGAGCACTTTCAGGGGTGAGGATAGTAAGTGACCCGTTCCTCTTGTGGTACTCCTTTTCAAGATTTTCCTCCGTCATTGTATTTTTGGACCGCAGAGAAGTAAAGCTGTATCTTTGAAGTTCTGCATTGCTGATAAAGATTTATTTAGGATTGTGTGACGATAGAAGCTGGTTGATGATTTTCCTCAATAGCGCCTGTGCTCAGTCGCTCAGAAACACGCGAGCCACCTCTGCTGTCCTATCTGTAGTCCGTGTGGGGGCAGGGGGCACCTTATTGGCAGTAGAGCCCTGTAGCTCCAGATTGTGACGCGTGTTTCTAACGAGCAAGTAGAATGTGTGGTCTGACCATTACCACTGCACTGTCAGAGGTAAGGGGACCTAGAGCTGGGAGTCTGCAGAGCTGGGTAGAGGACGCGTTATGAATAGGTTGCTGCCTTCGGACAAGTCAGGGCACGTGTTGCCTGAATTCCATCCTGTAGGCTGAGTTGCTAAGAGGCTCTTTGGGACCATAAAGAAACAGATTTTGTGGTTTCTACCCCATTGGTTCTTCTGAATGCTGGACACAGATTAGACCTAGTTGACATTCCTCCTATGGTTACTCTTAGGTCTCTTAGTGTGTGTGTGTGTGTGTGTGTGATGTATCTGGTCATAGAAATAATAATATTTGTAGGGTTTAACTAGTGAGAATATATGCAGAAATGTTTTTTAAAGGCATAGAATGGCTTCAGACAAATACCGTAAATTCCTGCTCTCAGCTGGTGAATTCCACGTGCTCCCTCCAGCACCGGTGCACGATTTGTCTTGTCAATTCTCAGTGTTCTGTTTCCTTTCTCTTCTTACCGAGGAGCTGGGATGCTCCTTTCTCCTGTGTCTTATCCCCTTGATCTTAGGATCTCTCACCACTTGGGGCGCCTGGGTGGCTCAGTGGGTTAGGCCACTGCCTTCGGCTCAGGTCATGATCTCAGGGTCCTGGGATCGAGTCCCGCATCAGGCTCTCTGCTCAGCAGCGAGCCTGCTTCCCTTCCTCTCTCTCTGCCTGCCTCTCTGCCTACTTGTGATCTCCGTCTGTCAAATAAATAAATAAAATCTTTTAAAAAAAACTATAAAAAAAAAGATCTCTCACCACTTGTTTTCTTCTCAGTTCTGCATTGTCACCTTTCGCTTCGTACTGGATTAATGCCATCCGCCAGGACCATGCTACAGTTTGCCCGCCTTCAGGGAGCCCTCCCCGCCTTCTCTCCCTCCCCAGCTGCCCTCTCACTGCTTTCTTCTCCTCTACCGCAAAACTTTAAACAATGGTCCTCAATCAGTCTCCACTTCCTCTTCTCGCCTTCTTTCCTAATCTGTTCCAATCAGACCTCTTCACTCCCCTGTGGCAGGTCTTGTCACCTCCCGAAGGACTCTCAGATCGCCCGATTCTGTGATTAATTCTTACTTCTCATCTGCCTTAACACGTTGGCAGTATTGGATGGAGTGGAAGTCTCTTACCTTCGCAAAAAGCCCTTTCTTCTTGGCTTTGGGTCACCTCTTTCTGGGTTTCCCCTGCCCTGTGGACCACTCCCTCTCTCTCTCTCCTGACCTCAAAGCACCGGAACACCCAGGGCCCAGGGCTCTGACTCTTCCCCAGCTAACTCTCTCACGAAGTGATCTCATCCCCTTGCCTGACTTTAATCTATGCCGAGTATATATTCCTAGCCCGGTCTTCTCCCTAGATGAAAGGCTAATGTATCTAGCCCCAAAGGCATTTTTGTGCTAATTAGAAAAAGCTGCCCTTTTCCTCAAGCACTTGACTGCCCTCTTGTGGAAAAATCTCAGAGTAAATAAACACTTAACCGATGACCGAACGTGTGGGATCTCTTCCAGCTGTGCCGTCCTCACCCTTAGCAGCCCGTCGGCTTCTCCACTGGGCGGTAAGCACGGAGTGGGCAGCCCGGGTGTAACAGGTCTGCAGCCAGACTCCCGATTCCCAACTGGTTCCCCGGTCTCCCCAACCTCTTCCTTTCAGTCTTTTCGATTTCAAAATTCTCCCCATTGCTGAGGTCAAACCCCAGGAAGCTGTTTTTTGACTCTCCTGTCTTTCTGCAGTACCCCGCCTTTAATCACGAGCAAATACCATTGGTTTTTCCTTCAAAATATATGAGCATTTAGTCACTTCTCACCACTCCCACTGCTGCTACCCTGGTCCGAGCCCCATCATCTCTCACCTCCACCCTCAGTAGCCAGCTCCCTGTCCTACTCTCCGTGTCTGTTCTCAGCACAGCAGCCACAGTAATTTCTTCGAAGCCTAGGTTGCATCACGTCTCCCCCCGCTACCCCGAGCCTTTCCAGTTGTCCACCATTTGTTCAGAGTAAAAATTCAAGTCCCCCGGGCTGGACACGGTCCAGGTCTGTACTACAGCTCTGACCTCATCACCCGCCCCTCCCCCCAGATACTCTGTCGTCCAGGCCTGTCGGCCTTTGCTGTCCTTCCCGTGTGTGTGCTTCCTGGTTCAGGGACTCTGCTGGGTCCCTCCTATACAAAGCATTGCTTCCTCCCCTCCTCCCTTCCGTTTCGGCTCAGATGTCACTTTGTCATATCAGAGCAGCTTTCCTCAATCAAAACGTGTAATAAACCAGTCCTCCTGCCCTAGCATTTAATATCCCCACCCCCGACCCCGACCATTCCGTTGTCTCCGTAGCGTTTATCATCTGGCAAACCCGCACTCCTTACTCTTTCACTTCATTCGAATTTAAGCTTCACCAGGTTAGACTTATTTTTTTCTCCTCTGCAATTCCTTCCTCCCTTCCTTCCTTCCTTCCTTCCGATTTTATTTATTTGTCAGAGAGATGAGAGAGCACAGCAGGCGGAGGAGAAGAAGGCTCCCCTGCTGAGCAGGGAGCCCACTGTGGGACTCCATCTCAGCACCCTGGGATCAAGACCTGGGCTGAAGGCAGACGCTTAACTGACTGAGCCACCCAGGCGTCCCTCTTCTCTGCAATTTCTAAAATAGTGTGTGGTGGATAGTAAGAGCTTGAAAATATTAGTTGGATATATAAATGAATACCAGCATCTTTAAATCTCTCTGCGGGATCCTATCCTTAAAAAGACGCAGAGGCTTGAGATGGCCCTGCACAATTCTAATCTTTCAATTTCAAAATAAAAGCATTTTTAGGAGACCAAGAGTGAATTTGAATCTAATCTGAAAATTGCATTGATTTTGCAGCTTTCTGGAAGGGCATTGGTTTCCTACAGGGAAAGCAAGTAGGCGCCATCTAGTGGCGAAGAGAGAAATCGACAGTTGTGTTACTTGAATTATTGATTGGCAACATAATTGAAAATGTAGTCTCTGATCCAGAACCTTCTTGCTTTTATAAAAGTAATATTTATGATAGATGTAAGTCCTCAAGTATGCATTTTCCACAAAATATATTGAGCTGAAAAAGTACAGTTCCGTTTCTTATAAATTATTTATGACTCCTTTTTACGTGTTAATTTTTGTTTTCTGGGATCTGACAGCCTTTGTTCCTCCTTATTTTTCTTATTGTTTTATCTCCTGCTTATCCTTAAACTCTTATGTTTCCATGATATTGGCCAATCCACTGGGTTAGGTAAATAAACTCAAGGCTGTATCTTCTGGGAATTTAGAGGCCAATAAAAACAGCACCTGTGAGTGTAAACATGGGAAAGAACATGCCAGAAGACGTAGTCGTCACTTCCGGCCAGAATTCTGAAGCCTGCTGAAGCTTTACCGTGTGTACTTGCACTACTGAGGAATGAACTGTGGGAGTCTTACCTTGCCATTTTTCAGAGAGTGATGCATATTGTATGAAAAAAACAACGAAAACTATTCATGTCTATCTGCATTGATAGGAAAGACTGAAATGAAGAAAAGTCTCTGTCGTTCTAACATCTGAAACGTTAGGTCATTGCAGTTCTTTGGGAAATTAAAGCATAAACTGGTTGGTCCACTTCAGAAGCCATGACCTTGGCCACGAGGAGGCCTCTCAATGGATGAGACAAGCATGGGAAGCTGGCGAGAGAAGCCTGAGAGGAAGATGGGCTCCTTGTGCCAGGGTGTAGATTCAGCCCGGCCTTTTTACAGGGAGGAACTCCTTGCCTGAGTAGCTCCAGGGGGCCAAACTGGACCAAGGAAATAGGATCAGAAAGCAGATTTCAGACTTTGTTAAACATTTTCCGGGGTGCCTGGATGACTCAGTTGGTTAAGCGTCAGACTTTTGATCTCAGCTCAGGTCTCCGTCTCAGGGTCGTGAGTTCAAGCCCTGTATTTGGCTCCATGCTGGGCATGGAGCCTACTTAAAAAAAATGTTTTTTTCTTTTTCCCAATAAGAGTTTTTTTCCCAGACACCAAAGCCCCAGTTTTCCATCAGTGGACATTTCTGAACAGGGGCTAGATGATAGTCGGTCCAGGGTATGTAGGGCTGTTAAAATTCTCGGATTCCCTGAAGGACCTTGCTTTCTCTGCACGCTGAAACCCTCCCCACTCTTCAGGACCCAGTTTAAACCTCGTTTTCTTTTTTAGGCACTGAAACTTGAAGCCATCTTTCCTATCTCTGTCTTTTCCTTTTTCTTTAAATACAGAACAGCGCCATTTCATGCTGCTTGTGTTAACTGATGCTAAAATGCTTGAAGACATCTTATAGTTGTCTCCCTGTTGGCTTTACCATGGGGGCTGAAGGTTAAGTGTTGATGGTGGAGATGGTGGAAAGACTGCCAGGAACTGTCCCTGCCGACGTCTGGGCTCCAGATGCTTAGCCTTAGTCGAAGTTCGGTGTGGCAATTCTTCAGCTAGTTATCAGAAAAATGAAAATATTTCTTATATCTTGTTAAGATTATAATTTTTTTAAAGTCTAATAGTATCTGTTTCCTTTTTGGGTTGTGTTCTATACTTGATACTTCTAAGGCAGGAATAGAAATCGATAGTACAACAGTGAGTAAGAGGTTATTGAAACTTAATCTGATTTTCTGTTAATATATATAATTTTTCCTACTTCCACAGACACTGATTTTTTTTTCAGATTGGAAATAGATATTTTCTTTGATCTAAAACTCTTTTTGCTTGGGAAACTGTCTTTTTAATGATACAAGTTGATGCGGTATCTTGGATAGTATATTTTAAAGCTAAGATATTCCATATATTATTTCTTTTTATTTTATTTTTTACTTTTTAAAAAGATTTTATTTATTTATTTGACAGACAGAGATCACTAGTAGGCAGAGAAGCAGGCAGAGAGAGAGGAGGAAGCAGGCTTCCCACCAAGCAGAGAGCTCGATGCGGGGCTCGATCCCAGGACCCTGGGATCATGACCTGAGCTGAAGGCAGAGGCTTTAACCCACTGAGCCACCCAGGCGCCCCTATTACTTCTTTTTAAAGAATTAAGTACATTTTGTTTCTGAATTGTCTTGCCTTCTGAAGCTACGTTTATATAACTGAATTCCCTCTTAATAAAGTGGTGATATTGAGAAAGGACATGCTAATAGGATTAGGTGGACATTGTATGTACCCCAGACTTAATTTCTTTAACAGTCTGATGCTGTTTGCTTTAGCATTTAGAAGGCCAAAATTCTCCTTAAATTATTTAACAGGATGATTTAAAGACTGCTTTTAGTACTTAATTGCTCATCTGAAAATTAGTAAATTTAGCATTCTTAGCATTTGTACTGTGTTTAATATTTCTAAAGGATTAGCTGTGTTTCTTAGTAACTGCTGTATTCTCTCATTTTAATGGCTGAGGAGACAAAATGGCATACTTTGACTTGTAGGTAACGAAATGTTGTTTCCTTGGAATTATTGCAAGAGTGCATGGATTGTAAATTGTGTTAATTTCTCTTTTGTAGAATATGCTGAATTTCTACATTGCAAAGGAAAAAAATTTACAGATTTTGATGAAGTTCGTCATGAGATTGAAGCAGAAACAGATCGAGTGACTGGAATGAATAAAGGCATTTCCCCCATACCCATTAATTTACGAGTCTATTCTCCACATGGTAAGTAAAACAACAGAATTCCACATTTTTTGTCTTCACAAATTTTTACATTACTTGACATACATTATTTGTGTAGAAGGTGATTTTTCTCTCCGAAAGCGTCGGGTTTCAATTCACTTAGCCAACATATAGAACAGTCCCCTTTAGTTATTGTGTTTGGGTACTACAATAAATGGAATAGTCCAAAAAATTCACAGATTTATGGGGAGGCAGGAGGACATGACTTTAAAAGGTCAGAATTGAGTACATCACTTAAAAATGTTCCTTTATGTTTATTTTAAACTTTTAGAATATCAAGAGGTATGCACAAAAAATTCCATTTTTTAAACATCTTCAGTTTTAGCAAGAATCTTAGAGGCACATGGTTCTGTGGCTGAGTCTTCTATTGGATTTTCTCGTTGCCCCATATATTTCTGTTTATTCTCCTCCTGAGGAATCGACGATGCTTTTTTTCCAGACTATTAGCAGAAACGTTCAAATTAGATAGCCAGTTTATGGAGGTGATACGGAATAGCCTCTCTTCTGACTAAACTTTTAGTGGGGCAGATTTTAATCTCTCATCTTCTACTCAGCTCTGTTGCTTTGAAAATGGAGCATGAATGACGTAAGCTCAATTATGACATTCCAGGAGGCTTCGGTGCCCGCCGAGTGATAGCCAGGTCGCGGCTGGAGCCTACACTGGAAACTACACTGCGGGGTAGTTTCCTGCTCTCCTGGTGGTGCACCATGAGTCTGGCTGCAGAGCCTGCCCGGGAACCTCATGGCTCACAGCTTTCCGGTCGGCTAAGTGTCTGACCCCCCTCCAGAGAGCAGATGGCGCTTTTGAAATGAAGGACAAATCTTACCCTAAGAATTTTATGCCATTGAGGGCAGTGTACGAGACCAGCAGACAGCATATGGACTTCTTGTTCGGTTTTGAATTATAACACACTAGTTACAGATACGACAGCTCTGTCTTAGCTGTACAAATCAGTACCTTGCAAAACTGGGTTAAAACGATCATTTGGTATAGCACAATCATATCATAAAAATAGAGAAAACTAACAAAGCCATTTTGTAGTCTATGCTTTTTACTCAACACACAGTTGGAGTTAGGTCAATATGCAATATGTAAAGCTAAGCTTGTTTTCTTCCCATTAAAGATGATTTTGCATAGTTATGTTTTAGCAGTGAGGGTACATGTAAGACTCTTTTTTTCCACACAGTGTTAAATCTCACACTTATCGACCTACCCGGAATTACTAAAGTGCCCGTGGGAGACCAGCCACCAGATATAGAGTATCAGATCCGAGACATGATTATGCAGTTCATTACGAGGGAGAACTGTCTGATTTTGGCTGTGACCCCAGCCAACACGGATCTTGCAAACTCAGATGCACTGAAGCTAGCTAAAGAAGTCGATCCTCAAGGTGAGTGTGTGGTCTTTGAGATGGAAGAGAATTAGTTGAGAATGTCAAGGGTTTGGGGATATTTCAAGGTAACACAAGTTCTCATAACTTAATTTCATTGTTAATTTAATTATCCATTATTTATATTGTTAGTTTTTTTTAAGATGCTGAAAGAACAATAACTAGAGGATATAGTCTGAAACTATATAAATAAATGTAAGATTGAGTGAGAACTAAGAAAATATATTTCTGATCCGCATGAAGTACTTATTTTAAAAAGCCAATGAAATAAACTTCTGGATACAAAATTCAAACAGTCCCCTTTAGTTATTAAAAGACTTACCCAAATATACTCGCACTGAAAACTCCTGTTTTCATGTATGTTTTGTTTCTTTAAAATAGGAAACACTATCTCACATTGAGGTCCTTCTTTCACTTTGAGTCTATTTTTGTGTGTGGTGTAAGGAAATGGTTCAGTTTCCTTCTTCTGCATGTGATTGTTCAGTTTTCCCAGCGCCATTTGTTGAAGACACTGTCTTTTTTCCATTGGACATCCTTTCCTGCTTTGTCAGAGATTAGTTGACCATAGAGTTGAGGGTCCATTTCTGGGCTCTCTACTCTGTTCCATTGATCTATGTGTCTGTTTTTGTGCCAGTACCATACTGTCTTGATGACGACAGCTTTGTAATAGAGCCTGAAGTCCGAAATTGTGATGCCACCAACTTTGGTTTCCCTTTTCAACATTCTTCTGGATATTTGGGGTCTTTTCTGGGTCCATACAAATTTTGGGATTATTTGTTCTAGCTCTGTGAAAAATGTCAATGGTATTTTGACAGGGATTACATTGATGCAAGCTGGTAAAACCACTCTGGAAAACAGTATGGAGGTTCCTCAAGAAGCTAAAAATAGAGCTACCCTACAATCCAGCAATTGCACTACTGGGTATTTACCCCAAAGATAGAGATGTAGTGATCCGAAGGGGCACGTGCACCCCAATGTTTATGGCAGCAATGTCCATAATAGCCAAACTATGGGATGAGCCTAGATGTCCATCAACAGATGAATGGATAAAGAATGATGAATGCATGTGATATGTATATATACAATAGAATATTACTCAGCCATCAGGAAGGATGAAATGTTACCATTTATATCGACAGGGTTGGGACTGGAGGAGATTATGCTGAGTGAAATAAGTCAATCAGAGAAAGACAATTATCATGGTTTCACTCATATATGGAATAGAAGAAATGGTGCAGTAGATCATAGGGGAAGGGAGGGAAAAACAGAATGGGAAGAAATCAGAGAGGGAGACAAACCATAAGAAGAGTCTAATCATAGGAAACAAACTGAGGGTTGCTGGAGGGGAGGGATATAAGAGAATGGGGTAGCTAGGTGATGGACATTAAGGAGATCACGTGATGTGATGAGCACTGGGTGTTACATGCAACTAATGAATTACTGAGCTCTACATGTGAAACTAATGATGTTCTATATGTTGGCTAATTGAATTTAAACAAATAAATTTAAAAAATAGGAATTAAAAATAAAACATTTTAGTACATGGGACGCCTGGGTGGCTTAGTTGGTTAAGCCGCTGCCTTCGGCTCAGGTCATGATCCCAGCGTCCTGGGATCGAGTCCCACGTCGGGCTCTTTGCTCGGCGGGGAGCCTACTTCTCCCTTTCCCTCTGCCTCTGCCTTCCTCTCTGTCTGCCTGTGCTCGCTCGCTTTCTCTCTGACAAATAAATAAATAAAATTAAGAAAAAAAAAGTTCCAACAGCATTTTCTCATTTTGTGAATGTTGTTTTTATTTATTTATTATGTTTTGTATAACATGAATATTTTTATTTTTTAAAATAGCATCGTGCTCTTGGTTTTGCAAGTAGTGTATCCTCTCTAAAGATTTTAATGAGACATCTTTTGAGGCTTTCCTTTTGTAATCTACAATGTCTCTGAGTCCACTTTTTCTCGTGGTTTTTCTTGGTCATTGTCTTTGAAGTCAGAGACCTTTTGTTCAAGATTGGTGATCTTTTGCTGCTCATTCAGATACAAGAGTAGAGACCTTACAAGCTGGCAGAAAATCTCTATGTGTATGAATGGGATTCATTGACTAATGGGCTTTCTCATAGGGTGATGGGGCTAGCCATTTTGTTAGGAGACTTCCTTAGCTACTGTTAGATGCTTTGAGTATTTCCGCTTGCACTGGTCTGGTATAACCTGATGTCCAGTGGTCTCAGAGTCAAGAGGAAGAATTGAGTTGGCGGGGTGGGGGTGGGGGGTGGTTCTTACTGTTCAGCGTGTTGACTTTTGATTAATACCTCTACTGTCATAATGGCATTCCTGAAGGTCTTCTTGAGTCCAGAGTCCCTCCAAAGAGTCCCCCATCTTCTGAACGTAAATCTTCAATATTCTGCTGAGGTCAAGGAGGAGTAACTCTGTGGTTATGCAAGATGAGATGAGAAAAAGGGTCTGGAGGTCTATCAACATCACATACATATTTTCAGCCAGTTCTACTTTTCAACTCCTCTTACACCCTGGCCTTGGTGCCTTTATTTCTTAAACCTTTCCAGAGTTTTTCAGGAGTAACTGTTTTACTTCTTTTTGGCTTCCTCTAATATCACAGACACTGGTGCTTGAAACGAAGCAGGTGGAAGTTACAGATGGCTAGACGAGGACCCTCCCCAGGGTTCTCTCTCCAATATCAGTGGTTGGAAGAGCCAGATTCAGGGTTGGGGCTAGAGTCTAGTTATAAAAATGATGATGAAATGGCCCTGCCTCTGCAGCCTTCTTGTCCCACAGGAGACAAAGCCACGGGTATGTGATGGGAACACAGATAGCCCTTCTACCAGTAGATTCCAGCAAGTACAGCACAATCACGTTCCTGAGAAGTCCACACTTAGTCCAGATGAAACTTCTTGGAGAACAGATGCTCTCCCTCAGCCTCTGATCCTAGTTTTGTCAGTTCTTCTTCTTCTTCTTCTTCTTCTTCTTCTTCTTCTTCTTTTTAAGATTTCATTTATTTATTTGACAGACAGAGATCACAAGTAGGGAGAGAGGCAGGCAGAGAGAGAGAGGGAAGCAGGCTCCCTACTGAGCAGAGAGCCTGATGCGGGGCTTGGGATCATGACCTGAGCTGAAGGCAGAGGCTTTAACCCACTGAGCCAACCAGGCGCCCCTAGTTTTGTCAGTCTTCTGTTCTGTCTCCTTGGAGTTGTTCTCAGATGCTCCTCACAGGTGACAAGATGGTTGCAGCTGTCTCAGCCTCACATCCTCACATCTTCAACGATAATGGAAGAATAGCCAATGGAGAACTTTTTTTTTCTTTTAAGAGTTTATTTATTTGTCAGAGAGAGAGAGAGTGCGCGAGCGTGCACAAGCAGGGGGAGCAACAGACAGAGGGAGAAGCAGACTCCCCGCTGAGCAAGGAGCCTGACATGGGCCTCGAACCCAGCACCCTGGGATCATGACCTGACCTGAAGGCAGACACTTAACTGACTGAGCCACCCAGGCGCTCCGAGAATCTTTTATGTTTATGAATTCTGAGTTTTTTTTTTTAAAGATTTTATTTATTTATTTGGCAGAGAGAAATAGAGATCACAAGTAGGCAGAGAGGCAGTCAGGGAGAGAGGGGGGAAGCAGGCTCCCCGCTGAGCAGAGAGCCTGATGTGGGGCTCGATCCCAGGACACAGGGATCATGACCCAAGCCGAAGGCAGAGGCCCAACCCACTGAGCCACCCAGGTGCCCCTGAATTCTGAGTTTTATAAGCAATATAAATTAAAAGAAAATTGGCCAATTAATATAGCCTATAAAATATCTGTAGTTAATTCTTGAGTTTGATTTAACATATTCATGTTATATTTTACTCCTTTTGTTTAGAGGGATTTTAAAAAAAAATTAAAGATTTTATTTGAGAAAGAGTGAGGGAGAGAAAGCGAAAGAGAGAAGGAACAGGGGCAGGGGCAAAGGGAGAGGGAGAAGCTGACTCCCTGCTGAGCAGGGAGCCCAGGGGGCTTGATCCTGAGGCTCTGGGATCCTGACCTGAGCAGAAGACAGACGCTTAACCGACTGAGCCACCCAGACTCCCCCAAAGTGGGTTTTTAAACTGTTGATTGTTGATTGATGAAAAGATCTGTTGAAATTGGATGGGTTATGAGCTCAGGCTAAACTCCTTAGGAGAAAAGGTGAAGTGGGGTGCCTGGGTGGCTCAGTTAGGCTTCGGGCTGCATAAGTGAGAACGTTTTACTCATTTAGCCATCCCGGCCTCCTCTCTGTCCTCCAGAAACAGCAGACTCTTTCCTCCCTCATAGCTTCTGCATTTGCTGTTCCTTCTGCTTGGGATGCTCATACCCTTCTTGGTTTTTTTGTTTATTTGTTTAAACATTTGTTTGTTTTTATTAACATATAATGTATTATTAGCCCCAGGGGTACAGGTCTGTGAATCATCAGGCTTACACACTTCACAGCACTCACCATAGCACAGACCCTCCCCAGCGTCCATCACCCAGACACCCCATCCCTACCCCTGCCTCCCCTCCAGCAACCCTCAGTTGGTTTCTTGAAATTAAGAGTTTTAGAGGGGATTATTAATGGTGGGGACTGTGTCTCATTCCACAGCTCCTCAATAGTAAATTCATTTTTAAACCAAACACGTAGCTTTCACGTGATGGCATATCTTTAGGTGAGAGTAATTAATGTTGGTGGAGGGACTTGTCAGTTTCCCAGGAAGGAATTAGTCTTTACAATCTCACTGACAGTATTTCCAGTGTGTTGTTACAGCATAAGTAAAATACAGCATTACGTTTCAGTCATGGATTTGTGATAATATGTTACAAATCTGTGTCCAGAAAATTTAATTTGAATGTTTTTCCTAATGTAGACCTGGCTTATTTTATAAGCCTGTTGTTGTCAGATGCTTTTGAGAAGTTGCCACCTGAATGTTCATGAACTTACCCAAAAGTGAACCTCTTTTCTTGTGGATCCGTTGAACTCCTGCTTAGTCAGAGAAAGGCCTCTGTTACTCCAGTTTTTATTATCCTATATACGATCGTTCTGAGGACAGATGTTTTGAAGTTTTGCAGATAATTGGCGGATAATTTTGCAGGTAATTTTGAAGAAAAGAGAAAACATTCAGTGCCCCTGTGTGCCATTTACTTGTCTGACCAATTTCTTTATGGTGATTGCTAAGGTGGACATTTAATTCATTGCCTGAAGACTCTTAAAAGCATGATTTTGGGTTCATTAATAAAAGTTCCATGCTAACCTCAATAATCTGTTTTCGTATCCCGGTTTAAATTCCAAAACTCCTAAACACTCTTACGCATGAGAACCCTGAAAACTATCTAAAGGGTTTACATGGTGCTCAGGTCTCCCAGGACCCACTTTAGTGTGTTGCTATTCTGGCTTTGGCTGGTCCTGGATGTCACTGAGCACCAAGAGGGTGACTTCTTTCCCAACCAATAGAGTTCATGCTGTGTGTTTTCCGTAGTTGTAAAAGAATTAAAATGGAGAAAGGAAGAAGCTGGAAAGGCCTTAGAATCTGGTATTTAGGAATTTGTTCTGTTGGGATTGACAAACAGAGACTTTCATTTACTTTCTGTGTCCTTCTTGTCATTCCGTGAGTATGTTTTAAACATCTGTTTCAGAAGTCTGGTTTTCCTTAGGATTACAGCTTTGGTAAGAAAGCACTGACATCCGCTTTGGTTATTTCGCTGTGTGCTGCTGAGTTTCCACATGTAGTGAATCCCCAAATTTCCTTCTGTTCGGGATTTCTGATTTCACTGAGTTTTGGTTGGAGAACACACTTTGTAACATTTTGGTCCTTTAAAATTTATTAAGACTTATTTTATGGCTTAACACGTGGCCTGTCTGGAGAATGTTCCATGTGCATTTGAGGAGAATACACATTCTGCTGTTGCTGGGTGTAGAACAGTGTTCTATAGATATTTGTTAGGTCTGTTTGGTTTATAGTATTATTCAAATGTTGTTTCTTTTCTTCTGTCTGGTTGTTCTGTTATTGAAACGGACATATTAAAGTTTACCACTAGTATTGATGAATTGTCTGTTTCTCCCTTCAATTAGCAGTTCTTGATTTATGTATTTTGGGACTCTTTTGTTAGGTGAATTTGTACTTGTTCTGTCTTCTTGAAGGATCAGCCTTTGATCATTATAAAAAATTTTTTTTTGCATCTAGTAACAATTTTTGTATCAAACCCCTGTTTTGTTTGATATTAGTATAGCTATTCCAACTCTTTTCGTTACTGTTTTCCAGGTATATCTTTTTCCATTGTTTACCTCCAACCTATTTGTGTCTTTAAATATAAAATATGTCTCTTGTAGACAGCATATAGTTGGATCATTTTTAAAAACACATTCTTTAATATTTGCCTTTTGACCAGAGTGTTTAATCCATTTCCATGCAATATGGTCACTGGTAAGGCAGAATTTATATCTCATGTGCTCTTTGTTTTCTGTATGTGTTATGTCTTTTGTTTGTGTATTTCTCCATTAGGCGGTAGAGAAATAATTTTTTTTTGTTAAAAATGCATTTTCTTTTGTACCATTTTAATTCCCTTGTCATTTATTTTAATGTTTTTTAAAAAGTTATTTTCTGACTGGTTGCCATGGAATTAAAATCAACATCTTAATTTATAACAATAGAGTCCAGATCAGTACAACTTAATTTCAACAGTGTACAAAATTTTCCTGCTGTGTAGCTCTATTTCCTCCCCTTCCTTGGTGCTATTATCATTAATACAACTTACATCTTTATATATCACATGCCTATCAACACAGACACTAATTATTTCTTTATTCACTTGTCTTTGAAATCAGAGAGGAGAAAAAAGAGTAACAAATCAGTAATAATACAGTCGTGTTTTCTTTAATATTTACCAATGTAGCTACCTTTACCAGTTCTTTATTTGTGTGGATTTAAGTTACTTTCTAGTGCCCTTTCTTTTTAGCCCAAAGGACTCCAGTTAGTATTTCTTATAAGGCAAGTCTGCTAGTATAGGATTCTCAGTTTTTATCTGGGAATTTCTTACTTTCTCCTTAATTTTTGGAGGACAATTCTTAGTTTAGAATCTTTTTTCCCCCACCACTTTTCAGGTATGTCATCTCATTACTTTCCGACCTCTTTGGCTTTTTTCTTTTTTTTTTTAAGATTTTATTTATTTATTTGACAGAGAGAGATCACAAGTAGATAGAGAGGCAGGCAGAGAGAGAGAGAGAGAGAGAGAGAGAGAGAGGGAAGCAGGCTCCCTGCTGAGCAGAGAGCCCGATGGGGGACTCGATCCCAGGACCCTGAGATCATGACCTGAGCTGAAGGCAGCGGCTCAACCCACTGAGCCACCCAGGCGCCCCTCTTTGGCTTTTTTAATGGGAAGTCAGCTGTTAATCTCATTGAGGACCATCTTGAACATGATGGATTGTTTTTTCTTGCTGCTTTCAAAATTTTCTCATAACCTTTGAGAGTGTGATTATGATATGTGTAGGTGTGGCTGTCCTTGATTTTATCCTTTTTGGAGTTTTAGGGTTTTGGGGAGTGTAAATTAATGTTTTTCATCAAATTTGGGACTTTTTCAGTGATTCTTTCTTTTTTTTCTAATTTAAATTTAATTTAAATTCAAGTTAATTTGTTAATTTAAATTTAATTTGAATTCAAGTTAGTTAACATACAGTATAGTATTGGTTTCAGGAATAAAATCTAGTGATTCATCACTTAAATATAACCCCAGTGCTCAGCGCTCATCCCAAGTGCCCTCCTTAATGCCTACCACCCATTTAGCACATCCCCCCTGCCCCACTCTTCTCCCTTCTGGCAACCCTCAGTTTGTTCTCTATAGTTAAGAGTCTCTTATGGTTTGCCTCTTTCTCTGTTTTTAATCTTATTTTATTTTATTTTTCCTTCCCTTCTCCTATGTTCACCTGTTTTGTTTCTTAAATTCCATGTGAGTGAAATCATTTGATATGTCTTTCTCTGATTGACTTATTTTACTGATCATAATACACTCTAGTTTCATCCATGTTGTTGCAAATGACAAGATTTCATTCTTTTTGATGGCCGAGTAATATGCCATTGTATAAATATACCACATCTTTATCCATTCACCAGTTGATGGACTTTTGGGCTCTTTCCATATTTTCACTAATGTGGACATGGCTCCTATAAACATTGGGGTGCAAGTGCCCCTTTGAATTCTTATATCCTTTGGGTCAATTTTTTATCCTTTGTTAAATACGAATTGCTGGGTCATAGGGTAGCTCTATTTTTAACCTTTTAAGGAACCTCCAAACTGTTTTCCAGAGTGGCTGCACCAGTTTACATTTCTACCAACAGTGCAAAGGGTTCCCCTTTCTCTACATCCTCACCAACATCTGTTGTTTCCCAAGTTGTTAATATTAGCCATTCTGAGAAGTCTAAGGTGGTATTCCATTGTGGTTTTGATTTGTATTTTCTTGATGATGAGTGATGTTGAGCACTTTTTCATGTGTCTGTTTGTATGTCTTCTTTGGAGAAATGTCTGCTCATGTCTTCCATTTTTTTTATTTTAACTTTTAAATTAATATTTCAACTGGATTATCTATTTTTTGGGTGTTGATTTTGATGAGTTCTTTATAGGGTCTGGATATTAGTCCTTTGTCTGATATGTCATTTGCAAGCAACTTCTCTCATTCTATGAGAGGTCACTTACCTTTTCAGTTTTGTCTCCTTTGTGGTACAGAAGCTTTTTATCTTGATGGGGTCCCAATAGTTCATTTTTGCTTTTGTTACCCTTGCCTCTGGAGATGTGTCTAGTAAGAAGTTGCTGCAGCTGAGGTCAAAGAGATTGCTGCCTGTTTTTTCCTCTAGGATTTTGATGGTTTCCTATCTTACATTTAGGTCTTTCATCCATGTCGAATTTATTTTTTTGTATGGTGTGAAAAAGTGGTCCAGTTTCATTCTTCTGCATGTTGCTGTTGAATTTTACCTACACCATTTGTTGAAGAGACTGTCTTTTTTCATTGGAATATTTGTTCCTTCTTTGTTGAAGATTAGTTGACTCTAGAATTGTGAGTCCATTTCTGGGTTCTCTCTTCTACTCCGTGGTGTGTTTTTGTGCCAGTACCACACTGTCTTGGTGCCTACAGCTTTGTAGTCTAGCTTGAAATCTGGAATCATGACACCTCCAGTTTGTTTTTCTTTTTCAGAACTGTTTGGGATATTCCTTGTCTTTTGAGGTTCCATACAAATTCTAGGTCTATGAAAATGCTGGTGGTGTTTTGATAGGGATTGCATTAAATGTGTAGATTGCTTTGGGTAGTATAGACATTAAACAATGTTTGTTCTTCCAATCCATGAACATGGTATATTTTTCCATTTTTTTTTGTGTCTCCTTCAATTTCTGCAGTTTTTGGATACATATCTTTTACCCCTTTAGTTAGGTTTATTCCTAGGTATCTTACTGTTTTTGGTGCTGTTGCAAATGGGATTATTTTCTTGATTTCTTTTTCTGCTGCTTTATTATTGGTGTATAGAAATCCAACAGATTTCTGCACATTGATTTTATATCATGCAACTCTCCTGAATTCATGTATGAGTTCTAGCAATGTTTTGGTGAAGTCTTTGGGTTTCCTACAGGGAGTACCATGTTATCTGCAAATAGTGCAAGTTTAACTTTTTCCTTGTCAATTTGGATGCCTTTTCTTTTCTTTTTATTCTTTGATTACTGAGGCTAAGACTTCCAGGACTATGTTAAATAATAATGGTGAGAGTAGACATCCTTGTCTTATTCCTGGCTACAGGAGAAAGGCTCTCAGTTTTTCCCCACAGAGAATGGTAGTAGCTGTGCGTTGTTCATGTATAGCCTTTACAATGTTGAGGTATGTTCCATCACTCCCTTCTTTGTTAAGGGTTTTTACTAAGAAAGCTTGCTGTATTTAATCACCTGCTTTTTTTTTTTTTTTGGCATCTATTGATGGTATCACATGGTTCTTACCCTTTCTCTTATTAATGCGGTGTATCACTTTGATTGATTTATGAATGTTGAACCACCCCTGCAGCCCAGGAATAAATCCTGCTTGATTGTGGTGACTAATTCTTTTAATGTACTGTTGAATTTGATTAACTAGTATTTTACTAAGAAATTTTGCATCCATGTTCATCAGGGATATTGGCTTGTAATTTTCCTTTTTAGTGTAGTCATTGTCTGGTTTTGGAATCAAGGTAATGCTAGCTTTGTAGAATGAGTTTGGAAGTTTTCCTTCCATTACTATTTTTTGGGAACAATTTGAGGAGAATAGGTATTAGCTCTTCTTTAAATTTCTGGTGGAATTCCCCTGGGAGGCCATCCAGCCCTAGACTTTTGTTTATTGGGAGATTTTTGATTATTGATTCCATTTCTTTGCTGGTTATGGATCTGTTATAATTTTTTTTTCTTCTTGTTTCAGTTTTGATAGTTTGTAGTTTTCTAGGAATTTGTCCATTTTTTCCAGGTTGTCCAGTTTGTTGGCATATAATTTTTCATGGAATTTATTTCTGTGGTGTTGATTATTCTCTCCTCTTTCATTTGTGATTTTACCTGTTTGGATCCTTTCTCTTTTCTTTATGATAGGTCTGTCTAGGGGTTTATCAATTTTGTCCATTCTTCCAAAAAACGAACTCCTACTTTTGTTGATCTGTTTTTTTTTAAACTTCTAAATCATTTATTTCTGCTCTAATCTTAATGATTTCCCTTCTGCTGTTTTTAGACCATATTTGCCCTTCTTTTTTCAGCTCCTTTAGGATGTAAAGTTATGTTGTATATTTGAGACTTTTCTTGCTTCTTGAGGAAGGCCTGTAATGCAATATACATCCCTCTTAGGACTGCCTTTGCTGTTTCCCAAAGGTTTTGGACTGTTGTGCTTTTCAGGTTTTTGTCTCTTTTTAAAGATTCATTTATTTATTAGAGAGAGAGAGAGAGTGTGTGTGGGAATGCATGTGAGTTGGGGGAAGGGTGGACGGAGAGGGAGAGAATCTCAGACAGACTTCCTGCTGAGCACAGACCCTGATGTCAGTCTCAATCCCAAGACCCTGAGATCATGACTTGAGCTGAAATCAAGTGTCAGGTGCTCAAGAGACTGAGCCACCCAGGTGCACCTAGACTGTTGTGTTTTCACTTTCATTTGGTTCCATGTATTTTCTTACTTCTTCTTTAACTTCCTGGTTAACCCATTCATTCTTTAGTGGTGTGCTCTTTACTTCCATGTATTTGTGTTCTTTCCAAATATTTCTTTTGGTTGACTTCAAGTTTCATAGTCTTGTGGTCTGAAAATATGCATGGTATGATCTCAGTCTTTTTGTACTTGTTGAGGGTTGATTTGTGGCTCCCAGTATGTGATCTGTTATGGAGAAAGTTCCATGTGCATTCGAAAAAGAATGTGTATCTTGCTGCTTTAGAATAAAATGTTCTGAATATATCTGTTAAATCCATCTGGTCCAGGGTGTCATTCAAAGCCATTGTTCCTTGTTGATATTCTTCTTAGATAATATGTCCATTGCTGTGAGTGGGGTGTTAAACTCCCCTATTGTTATTATATTATTATGAATGAGTTTCTTTCAGTTTGTTATTAGTTGATTTATATATTTGGCTGCTCCCAAGTTGGGGGCATAAATATTTATAAATGTGAGACTTTTTCTTTTTTTGCTATTAAAAATTTTTTTTAAATTAACATATAATGTATTATTTGTTTCAGCAGTACAGGCCTGTGATTCATTAGTCTTACACAATTCACAGCACTTACCATAGCATATACCCTCCCCAATGTCCATCACCCAGCCACCTCATCCCTCCACCCTCTTCCCCTCCAGAAACCCTCAGTTTGTTTCCTGAGGTTAAGAGTCTCTTATGGTTTGTCTCCCTCTTTGGTTTCACCTTGTTTCATTTTCCCTTCCCTTCCCCTATGATCTTCTGTCTTGTTCCTCTAATCCCTCATATCAGTGAGATCATATGATAATTGTCTTTCTCTTATTGACTTATTTCTCTTAGCATAATACCCTTTAATTTCATCTATGTCATTGCAAATGGCAAGATTTCAGGGTTTTTTTTTGATGGCTGCATAATATTCTATCACATATATGTTAACACTGTTCATCTGCTGATGGACATCTAGGGTCTTTCCGTAGTTTGGCTATTGTGAACACTGGTGCTATAAACATTGGGCTGCATGTGCCCTTTAGGATCACTATATTTGTATCTTTAGGATAAATACCCAGTAGTGCAATTGCTGGGTCATAGGGTAGCAGTGAAATGCTGCGACCAGGTTATCTGCACTTTGGGCCCCTGCTATTGAATGGCCACTAAGTGGTGTCTAGTGGGTCTTTTGTCCTTGGAGAGGCAAAAATCTCTTCTTCCAAATTTACTCCAGGAAGGGGAGTATTCTCTCCCAGTGAGTCCCAGAGGATCCCCTCACTGGGGCATCTTCTGTGAACCATTCACACTACTTTCTCTCTTGCTCTCACTCCCTTACTTCTCTGTACCCTTCCCTTTCTGGCACCTTGGCTTTTCTCTCCCCCAGTTTTCATCTCTGAACTGCTCATCCGCCATGTTCTCTCCCTCCAGTTATATAGAGATTGTTTTCTTAATTGTCAGATTGATTTCCTAGCAGTTCAAAATGACATGATGTTGGGGCGCCTGGGTGGCTCAGTGTGTTAAGCATCTGCCTTTGGCTCAGGTCGTGATCCCAGGGTCCTGGGATTGGGTCCTGCATTGGGCTTCTTGCTCAGCGGGGAGCCTGCTTGTCCCTTTCCCTCTGCTGCTCCCCCTGATTGTGCTGTCTCACTCTCTGTAAAATAAGTAAATAAAATATTAATTTTTTTTTTTCCAAAATGATTTGGTGTTGATCTAGCTGTGTCCAAAAGAAGAAGCAGGCTCAGGGTCCCCCTACTACTCTGCCATCATCTCTTTAACTATTTTTTTCTTCCCCTCTCCTGTCTGAGGCTCCTGTGAAATGTATGTGAGTATGCTTTATGTGTCTCAGAGGTCTCTGAGGCTGTGTTCGTTTATTTTCTTTATGGCTTTTTTGTTTTTCTTTTCAGTTTCTTGGGTGTGGAGAACAATCTAATTGACCTATCTTCAAGCTTGCTGATTCTTCTACCCTCTCAGGTCTCCTGTTGAATATATCTAGGGAATTTTTAATTTTTATTATTTCAATTTCCACTTCTAGAATTTCTACTTGGTTCTTTCAAAAATTAACTCTGTCTCTTTATTGATATTTTATATTTAATAGAACGTCATTCTTGTACTTTTAAAAACTATGTAGATACGGCTTTTTTAGTTCTTTGAACACATTTGAAATAGCTCATTTAAAGTCCTTGTCTAGTAAGTTCAGTGTTCAATGTGGGCTTCTTCAGAGATGGTATCTATTGAATGCTTATTTTTCTCTGTATTGGCCACACTTTCTTTGCATATCTTGTAGTTTTTTCATGGAAAATGCAACATTTTAAGTAATAAAATGTGGCAACACTCAGAATCAGTTTCCTGTCCTGCTCCAGTGTTTGTTTTTATTGGTATTTGTTGTTGTTGCTCTTGGTATTTGTTTGCTTAGTAATTTTCCTGCTCTAAATCTGTAAAGTCTGTATTCTTTGTTATATGTGGTCATTAGAGACTTTGCTCAATTTTCTTATTGGTCAGTTAATAATTGGACAGAGGTTTTCTTAACTTTACCAGGCAATAAGTCTCCCAGCATTTGGTGAGAGTGTGGTGTCCATTGTGGAATATGTTTTCAGTACTCAGGCAGGCAGTTTACAATTCTGCCTTGGCTTTTACTGCCCATTTGTGTAGAGCCTTAAGGTTAGCCAGAGGTGAGAGTTTGGGGCCTTCTCAGATCTTTCCTGAGAATGTGCACAGCCTCACACATGCATGTGGCCTTTTAGATTCTCAATTGTACATATATACAAATCTCAAAGATCTTCATGGCCATCTCATTCCCTAGCTTTTCCTTTTAAGCTTTTTGGTCAGCTTTTTCTGCCCCAACTCTTATTGCTGCTCAAAGTAGCTGTGATGTTAAGCAATTGCCACTGATTGCTTTTGCTGTGCAGCCTGGAGAAGAGGCTGTTTGTGCTGAGTATACCCTGAGTCAGATTAAATAAAGAAAAGCTCTATGAATAGGTATTTTTAGAGAACTGCTAGAGAGATTAAATAATTACAGTTCTCAGAAAATGGTATTTTTGGTGTATTCCAACTGTATTTTGTCCCCTTTGGTGGTGGTTAGATGTTAGCTTTCACTATGATTTTGGGAATTTTCGTTTTCAAGACTATTCTAGTGCTGTGGAGATGGGAGTGGGCATTGGAAAAGTTCAAATACCACAAATTTCACTGTTCTTACTGAAATTCAGCCATTTTTGTTGAATAAATGCTTCTCTTTTTGTTTCAAGACTCTGGTTCTATTTTGAGAGTTCTAAAAAAGTTGATTTTTACCATTTTTGCCAGTGTTCTTATTGCTTTTATGAAAGAATACCTTTCTCAGAGATCCTTATTCCATTCCATTATTCCTCATTCTGACCTTATGTAACTTTAATAATGGGGAATTTCCAAATCAAAGACAATTAAATTGGGATGCTGAGAGCAATCTGGTTGTGACATCTGTTACCCTGTTGGTCTTCAGGATTGATTTCACTGGCTATGCAAGTGGCCTGTTCTCATCACGACATGTTCGTCTTTCCTGAAATTTTGCCCTTAGCTGATGGAGATGACCTATTTAGATAATAGAAGGCCATTCTTTATTCAAGGTATCTGAAATATAATCTTACTCACCAAGGTACATAATTGTATAGTTTTCTGAGAGGTGGTCTATTTTAGGCAGTCATGATTTTGTACTAAGTTAAGTCTCTTTGACAGAGATAGGCCATTTTCAACTGGGCAGGTTATATTTGAATATATACTTGGGAAGTTTATGTTTGCATAATGATATTCAAAGCAAAAGCTTTTATAAAATGAATATTACTGTAATGCTGAGTTATATTTATATATGTCTTGTATTAAAACAAATTTAAGGTGAATTATTCTCTCAGTATATGTAGAATGTTACACATTTGTGGTTAGAGAAAGCTCAAGCTTATCTTTTGTAACATTTGTGAAAAATGTTTATACTGACTACATAAGGATTTTTAGTAAAACTTACAGGGGAACGGCTATACTCTTTAAAAGGTCAAATTACTAGTCATTAGAATTATGTAATGTTTCAGATATATTTTTCTCTATATAATGGTCTTAAGATTTTGAAATTTTCTTATGTACTTTGGTTTTAGTTTGACCAGAATATCATGAGGCGTGTTTATTGTAACCCTAGTTACAGGGTGAGAATGTTTATTTAGATATTGGTGATTTACACTGTTGAATAACATGGCTGCAACCACACAGTGCCTTTGTGATAGGCCCTCTCTCTTCATCTACTTCTTTCTACTTTATCAGACCACTTCTCAATTGATTGCTTTATTCAATGGTGTACATGAAAGAACACGGGGTTTGGAGGCAGATCTGTCACTTCCCAGTTATGTGTCCTTGGGTGGGTTATCTGACTTCTTTAAAACTTATTACCTCATCTGTAAAATGAAATGAGGTTATAATAAACCTTACCTCAAAAGGTTGCTATAATAATTAAATAAAATAAATTTATCTGTAAAGAGAACTCTAAATGGCTAACCAAATGCTAGCAGTTACTTTCCTCTTGAAAAGAGTCAAAGGACATTACTTTGTTACTGAATTGTACATAATTTATAGGAATAAAAACCTATAAAACAATCATTGGCATTCTGTAATCCAAACTGCTACTAGTCTAGTATGAATTCATGAAGCTTCATAACACTTAGAACTATAATAGAATTATTTTGAATATTTGATAACATACCATAAAAATAAAAATAGTTTCAGACTCACTTGCAAATTGTTAGATTAACTGTATGTGAAAGATTTTAGCTGGATCAGGTCGAGGCTGCAAAGAGGGCTGTCTTCACATGGCTTTCACAATGGGTTGAAGACATTGTGCCATCCCACACTCATAGAGTTAGAATACGAGGGCAGACTAGGATTCTCAGCACAGTTTCACCATGGAGACTACATTGATTTCTCCAAGGATCACTTCCCCTAGGTTTTAAGAACTTTTATTCAGATACATTAAGAATTCAATCACTGCCTTTGTTGGTTGGCTTATTAATTTCTTGTTCAGCAAACATTTGTCATTCATCTTTTGAACTAGACAAAGTACTCATGGTCAGGAGTGTCAATTCTATATGCTAAACCACCTAGTAGGAAACTAGACTAGATAGATGCTCAGTATATCTTTCTGGTAATTTCTGTGATTCTTCTCCACTTAAAAAAAATAAGCTGTTCAGTTACCTGGCATCTTTTCTTATGTGTGAAGTCACTGAAGTCCCCAGAAAGGTATTCTTGAAGATCTGGTTTATGAAATGAACATTTTCATATTTTAGGGGATGTGATTTGGCTCGTCGCACATACCAGTTCAAGTGCAACGAGTTGTGCAATAACACTTTATCATGTATTATAACCGCAAATAGTGGCATTGCTCAGTTTCATATAGGAGGAACTTGCTCATAGTCAAACAGCAGCTCGTTAAGCAGCAGAAGCATGATCCAAGCCCATACATCTCTGATACCAACAGGTCTGGTTTGCCATTGTGTCATCTATCTTTCTCACACCAACTGTGTTCTAAACTCTTTAGTCATGGATGATGATGAACACATGTTGGAATTTCATAAAATTGAAGTGAAACCTGCGTCATGAAGTTTTATGGTACTAAACACAGTGATTGTTAAGTTATGTTGAATTAGGTTTTTGCCTTATAGTTCTTTTATAAGACAGAGATTTTTTGGAATATCTCTGCACCAACACGTGTAAGAAACAGATCCTTTGGCAAATTTAAACACTGAACTTCTAGAGCAAATATTACAAATGCTGGAGAAATAATTAGAAGAGTTCATGTTTACATTCTCATGTGAATGCTTCTTCAGTATTTCCCAAGAGCACTTGGTGAGCATTATCTTCAACTGGTTCAATGTGATTTTCACTTTTCCTATTAGTTTTTAATATGGCTACATTTACTTTTAAGGGCCCACTTTAGTTGTTTGTTCATTTATTCAACACATGGTTAATGAGCAACCACTATATGCCAGGCACCATCCTAAGCATCCTGAATAAATTGGGGAGCAAAACAAAAGTTCTAGCCTTATGGGGTGTCCATGCCGACAGAAGAAACAGATGACAGATAAACAATTATTTTAGTATCAGGGTGATATAATACCAGGCAGTGATAAATACTATGAAGAAAACTAAAACAGAATAAGGGAAGAAAGAGTGATTAGGAATGCTGTTTTAGACAATGGAAGCAACATTGGAGCACAGAATTGCTCGGTGAATAAGCCCTATGAGTATCTGGAAGGGGAACGTTCCAGGCCAAGAAAAGAACAAGCGCCAAGTCTGGGGTGGAGCTGGTTAAGCGTGGTCAGGAGCACAAGGAGGCTACTGAGGAGGGACTCAGAAGAAGAGGGTAGCAGGTGGGGCGCCTGGGTGGCTCAGTGGATTAAGCCTCTGCCTTCGGCTCAGGTCATGATCTCAGGGTCCTGGGATCGAGCCCCACATCGGGCTCTCTGCTCAGCAGGGAGTCTGCTTTCTCCTCTCTCTCTGCCTGCCTCTCTGCCTTCTTGTGATCTCTCTGTCAAATAAATAAATAAAATCTTAAAAAAAAAAAAAAGAGGGTAGCAGGTTCTCCATTCAGAGAGGTAGGCAGGGCCCAGGTCATGTATTTTTTCTGGGATGGTTTTGAGTTTAGAGGGACAAGATTTGATTTATATTCTCATAGGTCAGTCTTGCTACTGGGAGAAGGAATGGCTAAAAGGAAGACATGAATAGAAACAAAGAGATCAGTTAGATTATTCCTACAAAGAGGTGGTGTGGGGAGATAGACGATGTGGCTTGCAATAGGAGAGTAGTGGTACAGCAGGGAGAAACTGTCCTAGTCAAGATATATTTTGAATGTAGAGCCAACGGTGTACTGATGTTTTGCTATAAATAAAAAAAAGTCAAGGATCACTTCAAAGGGTGTAACCAAAGGAACAGGCGAAATGATGATGCCATTTATTAAGACTGGGAAGGTTAAGAAATTGGGGAAATTAAGAGTTCTATTATGAACATGTGAAATGTTTGTTAGACAAGTAAGTGGTGATGTTAGAGACTGGAATTCAAAGGAGTTTCATGCTGGAGTTATGAATCTGGTAAACATCAGCCTAGAGGTGTTGTAATGAGCTGAAATATAGCCCCCAGAGGTAGGTCTAAGGCCTAACCTCCCATACTGTGACTGTGTCCTTCTTTGGAAAAAGGGTCTTGGCAGATGTAATTAAGTTAAGAATCTTGGGATGAGATCCTCCTAGATTGAGGGTGCGACCTTAATCTAGGCATTAGTGTCTTTCTAAGTGAAAAGAGAAGGAGATTTGAGGAAGACTCACCGGGAAGGCCATCTGCAGATGGAGGCCGAGACTGGAACTATGTTATTGCAGCCAAGAAATTCCAGCAGTCCCCAGAAGCTGGAAGAGGTCAGGAAGTATCCTCCTCTAGAACCGTTTATGGGAGTGACTAGGGGACTGCCAACACTCTAATTTCAGACTTCGGGACTCCAGAATGATGAGAAAATAAAGCCACTTGTTTTAAGCCACTTGTTTGTGGTAATATTAGAATAGCCTTAGGGAACTAATTCAGATAGTAATTCCTTGAGACCAGATAAGATAAGATAATGTAGGAGATGAATGCAGGTAGAAATGAGCAGGGAGGCGGTGGAAGTAGCCTTGGGGCTCTCCAGGGCTGGTAGGTGGAAGGGAGGAGAAAAAGCAGATGCCACTGGGAAGTGATGGAGAACCAAGCGAGCCTGGTATTCCAGAAGCCATGGGAAAAGAAGGGTTTCAAGAAGGACATTGTGATTGGCTGTGCTAAATGCTACTGAGAGATCAAGGAAAATGATTTGATAGGTCATAGCTGAGCCTACTGTGAGGAAGCCCAATCGCACAGTGCGAAATGGAACACGGACCTTGGTAACTATGGAGTAGTAAGAGTCCCCTTACATTGTAATGAAATGGTACACCCAACCTACTGGCATAAAAGGCAGGGCACCCATATTTCTTTGTGTATCCAGCTTGGCAATTTACCCTGTCCTCACAGGCTGCATTCAACTTCAAAGTTTCAGTGTCCTCTCTGAGGAACCAGGGAGGTGCCGGAAAGCTGCATCCATTCAGTCACTTACATTCTTGGCCCCGAATCCTTTCCATTGCTTGCTGGAAGATTCAGAAGTAAACTGAAGGAAAGCAGCCTTGAACTGGGTCTAGTTCATTACCTCCAGTCTCCGTGTCTAAACCAGACTTTTATGTTTTCATGTAATTGATATGAAGGTAGAGAACTGACCATTGGATTTGCCACATGAAGGTCATCGGTGACTTTGATAACAAGGGCCTGGTAGGGTAGTCTCCTTAAAGAAGACTCAAATGGGACTTGGATGTGAAGAAGTAGAGAGAGTATAGACAGCGCTTTCAAGCTTCACTGCAGAGCGAGCAGAAAAGTAGGATACCAGTGTGAGCTCAAGAGAATGGTTTTGAAAGTGGGAGATATTAATAGCATGTTTGTGTGTTGATGAGAATGATCCAGAAGAGAGATAAAATTGGTAAAGAAGGACCGAGATGAGGTAAATGTAGGAGAAACAGGAAAAAGGAGAGAGAGATGAGAGAAAAACCCTTGATTTTTTCAGGGTGTGGACTTATGTAGGGTAGTCCTTGCCATAGACGGAAGAGAATTAGATTGTTTTCTATTTTAGCAGTAGGGAAGACAGGGATATGGATGCAGATGAGGTTTGTTGGTTAGACTGATTGGTTGGGAGATAGCTTTTTTTCATGTGGGAGTTTGTTTATGATAGTGTGATACCCATCTACCCTGATAGGTTGCTGTGGTCCTGTGATAAAGACAGCGTGTTTGCACTGCTTTCAGCATCTGCTCGTTTTGTAGACACTGCTCTACCCTAGCTGAGCAGCTCATCAGAACGAGACACTCACATGTTCTGTATAGAGAGCAGAGGAGTCCAGCCCAGAAGTGGTATTGACTGATTACTTGAGCACAGTTCATTATCCATGAGGACTCTCATTGTGCCTTTTATTTTCCAGGCACAGCAGTATTTTAGCTTTACCCATCAAGTTTGTCGTCTACAATGGAGGGTTGTTCAAAGGCCTCACTAAGGGAGGCAAATGTGTCTGGAAATTCCCTTCATGGTGATTTATTTCACGGCAAATGAATTTCATTTCTAAATCTAGCATGACCAGAGGTCTTCTTAGAGTATAAAAACACTCCACGAGGACTGTGAGACCCCTGGTTGGGAAGAGAGTACCATGTTCTCTTGAGATGAAATTTGTGAGTTGGGCAGAGTTTACCACGAAGCTGGAGGCAGATGGCGTTGTTTGTTTTATGGAGGTGTGTTTAACCCACCTCTTCAAGCTTTTGCAATTAGGGAAGTCTCCTTCTTCAGCCTGGAAAAAATTAAAGTCCGTGGGCGATAATAGCTGATATTTACTGACTTTGTCAACACTTGGCAGACATCGACCTTTCTGTCTAGTCATGGAGGTGCTGGAGGTGTGTTAAGTTGGATAGAAGCTTCAAGCATCCAGGCATTAAATCAGCATTCAGAATACCATGACTATATTTATAAACTGCAAATATAAGAGCAGTCCAAGGAGAAAAACCCATTTTTAGGCAGTGTGTCTGTCTTTGCAGGTATGCTTTTCTCCCAACTGGATTCTCATTTTACCTTGAAATTCTTAACAAAAATATTTGAATGGGGTGCCTGGGTGGCTCAGTGGGTTAAAGCCTCTGCCTTTGGCTCGGGTCGTGATCCCAGGGTCCTGGGATTGAGCCCCACATTGGGCTCTCTGCTCAGCGGGGGGCCTGCTCCCCCCCGCCCCCGCCTGCCTCTCTGCCTACCTGTGATCTCTGTCAAATAAATACATAAAATCTTTAAAAAAATATTTGAATGTATTATGAAAGTTAATAGATCTTAAATACTTGCACTGAGTCCAAATCCAACCTGATATGAATTGGATCAATTAGTATGTGTGAAGTTATCATTCTTTAAGAAGAAATAACTCAGTGTATAACTCCTAGAAGCCATTTTTTTAACTTCTTAAGGGATTTATTTATTTGTTTGTTTTCAAAGATTTTATTTATTTATTTTGAGAGAGAGAGAGATAGAGGGACAGAGGGAGAAAGAGAAGCAAATTCCTCATTAAGCAGGGAGCCTGACGCAAGGATTGATTCCAGGACCATGAGATCATGACCTGAGCTGAAGGCAGACACTTAACCCACTGAGCCACCCAGGTGTCCTTAAAGAATATATTTCTGAGCTTATTTCTAACACGTCCAGCTCTGTGCTCAGCGCAGAGTCTGCTGGAGATTCTCTCTCTCCTCTCTCTTTTCCCCTCCCCCCAATCTTGCTCTCTATAAATAAATAAATAAGCAAACAAGATCTTAAAAAAGAAAAAAAAAAGAAAGCAGGGACCACAGATACACGTGATCCTGCAATCCTGTGTGATCAAAACTTTGATAGGAGGCTGATGGAATATATCACCATAATATGAAGTTTGGGAATTACAGACGCACATTTCATGTTGCTGGTACACATTGTATGTACTTGAATTTTTAAGAGTTTAATGCATTTACAATTCAAGTAAGTTGTCAATCTTACGTTAGAAATCAGCCCCTTTGCAGAGAGTAGTTCATCTGTAGTTCGGCGAAAGAGCTTGTCAAAGGAAAGGACTTGCATTTGAGCTTTAAAAAAGTATGTTGAGTCTTAAAATTATATCTTAGATTTTTCTACATTTATATATCTCATATTCAATTCTTTGTTTCTATATTTATATATATATCATAAAAAAGTATGTTGAATACTAGAATTGGAAGCATGACCACAAAAATATTAATCTTATAGGCTTAAAAAAAAGCCTTTTAATAAAAGTGTATATATTTCATATGCTGTTATTATTGGGAAAAATAAAATGGCCTGGGTTCTAAAATTTACTCTCAAAGATCAAAGAGAAGGGGCACCTGGGTGGCTCAGTGGGCTAAAGCCTCTGCCTTCAGCTCAGGTCGTGATCCCAGGGTCCTGGGATCGAGCCCCGCATCGGGCTCTCTGCTCAGCAGGGATCCTGCTTCCCCCATTCTCTCTGCCTGCCTCTCTGCCTACTTGTGATCTCTCTCTGTCAAGTAAATAAATATTTTAAAAGATCAAAGAGAATAGAATAGATTAGAACTTGAATATGCATATGTTTATGTAACACTTGAATTAAAAAAAATAGAAATAAAAGAGGAAAATGTAAGGTATTTTGGCAAAAGTGAACATGCTGTTATAATGGAACTTATTATTGTCATCAAGATTTTATCAGTGTGAAAAACCATGGAGGTGTGGATTCCTAAACTGACACGTTCATTCCTTTTGCCACTGGGGGTCACTATAAAGACATTGCTTGAACAAGTCTAAAATTCCCCAAACTTGCTCTTTGTGGAGTTTGAATGTAGAAATTTTAATGTGGAGAAAAACTATTTATGAGAATGACTAAAAAGTATATAAGAAGGCAAGAAAACAACCTAGTCTTACACCTATAGGAGCTAGGAAAAGAAGAACAAAGCCAGTAAAAGTAAAAAAAAAAAAGAAGAAGCTCAAAGCCAGTAAAAGTAAAGAAATAATAAATGTTAGAACAGAGATAAAAGAAGTAGAGAATAGAAAAACATAGAAGAGATCAAGGAAACCAGGAGGTGGTTCTTGGAAAAGATCAACAAAATTGGTAAATCTTTAGCTAGACTCCTCAAGAAAAAAAGGGAGAGGTCTCAAATAAAAAAAACTCAGAAATGAAGGAGGAGAAATAACAACCCAACCACAGAAATACAAAGGATTATAAGAGAATAATATTATGAAATATTGTATGCCAACAAACTGGACAACCTACAAGAAAAGGAGAAATTCCTAGAAACATATAACCTTCCAAAAGTGAATCAGGAGGAAATAGAGAATTTAAATAACTCCATTTCTAGTGAGGAAGTTAAATCAGTAATCCAAAAGTTCCAAACGAAAGTCCAAGATCAGGTGACTTCGCGGGTGAATTCTTCTAAACATTTTAAGTAGAGTTAATACCTATCTTCTCAAAGTACTCCAAAAAATAGAAAAGGAAGGAAAGTTTCCAGGTGAAAGCCAGTATTACCTTGATACAAACCAAATAAGACACTACAAAAAAGGGAAAACTACAGGCTAGTATCTCTGATGATCATAGATGCAAAAATCCTCAACAAAAGATTAGCAAACCAAATTCAACAATGCATTAAAAAAGTCATTCACCATGATCAAGAGGGATTTATTCCAGGGATATAAGGGTGATTTGATATTCTCAAATCAATCAATGTGATGTAGTGTGTTAACAAGAGAAAGGATAAAAACCATATGATCACTCATCAGATACAGAAAAAAACATTGGATGAAGTATAACATTGACTCATGTTGAGAACTCTGAACAGAGTAGGCCTAGAGGGAACATATCTCCAAGATAAAGGTCATTTATGAAGAACACACAGCTAACATCACAGTCAATGGTGGAAACAACAACAACAACAACAACAAGAACTTTTCCTCTAAGAGTAGGAGCAGGACGAGGATGTCCACTCTCATCACTTTTATTCACCGTGGTCCTGTGCATTCTGGCCACAGCAATCCGATAATAAAAAAGAAATAAAAGGCATCCGGATTGGTAAGGAAGAAGTAAAACTGTTACCATTCGCAGATGACATGATACCGTATATAGAAAACCCTAAAGAATCCACCAAAAGGCTACTAGAACTGATCGATGAATTCAGATATAAACTTAACATGCAGGAATCTGGAAACAGAAATTAAGAGAACAGTCCTACTTAGAATTTCACCCAAAAGAATAAAATACTTGGGAATAAACTTAACCAAGAAGGTGGAAGACATATACCGGGCTAGCCATAAAACATTGGTGAAAGAAATTAAAGATGACACAAATAAAAATATATTCCATGCACATGGATCAGAAGAACCAATATTGTTAAAATGTCCATACTACCCAGAGCAACCTCCAGATTTCATGCAATCCCTGTCAAAATGCCAACAACAGTTTCCACAGGACTAAAACAAATATTACTAACCCTTGTATGAAATCACAGAAGACTTCCAGGTACCTGGGTGGCTCAGTTGGTTCAGTGGGTGCCTTTGACTCAGGTCATGATCTCAGGGTCCTGGGATCGAGCCCCATGTTAGGCTTCCCACTCAGCGGGGAGTCTGCTTCTCCCTCTCCCTCTGCTCCTCCCCACCCCGTATTTTTTTTCCCCTCTCTCTCTCATTCTCAAATAAATAAAATGTTTAAAAAAAGCGAGAAATCACAAAAGACCCCAAACAAAGCAATCTCAATCCTGGATTTCAAGGTACATTACAAAGCTGTAGTAACCCAAACAGAATGTACCAGCACAAGAAGAGACAGATATCAGTGAACATAATGGAAACTGGAAATAAACCCATGCTTTTATGGTTGATTGTTCTACAACAAAGGAGGCAAGAATATAAAATGGGAAAAAGTCTCTTCTCAGGAAAACTGACTACTATATGGAAAAAATAAACCTGGACCACTTTCTTACATAATATACAAAAATAAACTCAAAATGGATTGCAGACCTAAATGTGAGACCCAAAACCTTAAAATTCCTGGGAGAAATCTTAGGCCGTAATTTCTTTGATATCAGCCGTAGAAACAGTTTCCTAGATATGTCTCCTCAGGGAAGGGAAACAAAAGCAAAAATTAGACTATTGAGACTTTGTCAAAATAAAGAGCTCTGTACAGTAAAGCAGAGCATCAACAAAATGAAAAGATAGTCTACTGAATCGGTGATGACATTTGCAAATGGTGTATCTGATAAGGGGTTAATATCCAAGATAGATAAAAAACTTACACAACTTAACACCAAAAAACCAATTAATCCAATTAAAATGGGCAGGAGATATGAACAGACATTTTTCCAAAGAAGACATTCAGATGGCCAACAGACACCTGCTGAACGTCACTAATTTTCAGGGAAATGCAAATCAAAACCACAATGAGATATTACCTCACACCTGTAAGTACGGTTAAAATCAAAAAGACAAGAAATAACGCTTGTTGTCAAGGATGTGGAGAAAAAAGGAACCATCATGCACTGTTGGTGGGAGCCCAAGCTGGTGCAATCACTGTGGAAAATGTTATGCAGGTTCCTCAAAAAATTAAAGATAGAATTACCACATGGTCCAGTAATTGCACAGCTGAGCACTTACCCAAAGAAGACAAAAATCACTTTTTTGAAGCAATAGATGCACATTTATGTTTATTGCAGCATTATTTTCATTAGCCAAGATATGAAAGCAACTCACGTGTCTGTCAATGGATAAGGAAGAAGTGGTCTGTAGACAATGGAATTTACTTGGTCATAAAAAAGAATGAAATCTTGCCATTTGCAACAACATGGGTGGATCTAGCGAGTATAATGCTAACTGGAATAATAAGTCAGACAAATATGGGATTTCACTCATGATGGAATTGAAGAATCAAAACAAATGAACAAAGGAAAAAAAGGACAATAAAACAGACTCTTAAATACAGAGAGCAAACTGGTAGTTACCAGAGGGGAGGTAGGAGTGTGTGTGTGTGTGTGTGTGTGTGTGTGTGTGTGTGTGTGAAATAAAGGAGATTATTGAAACAACCTTTCAGTTACAACATAAATAGGTCACAGTTGAGTGCAGGGAATATAGTCAATAAGATAGTAATGATGTTGTTTGGTGGCAGATTGTGGCTACACTTACTGTGGTGGGCATTAAGTAATGTATAGAGTTGTTGGATATTATACTGTACACCTGAGACTAATAAAATGCTGTATGTTATACTTCAATAAAAAAGAAAAAAGCAATAAAACATATTTTCCCTTAATTATAGTTGCATATTGGTGATAGGAATCTTTTCTCTAGAATTCTCTTCATATTAACATATGGATAAGTGTTGCATTGCTAGTCAAGGTGGAAGTGTTTGATTGAAGTGACTTTAGTATTCTAGAACAATTGTATTCTCACGCCTTCCTTGTTTCAAATTCAAAGACATTTCAGACACAATAAATCATTAACTATGCAATTAAATCTTAATCCTGAATTCTGATATGATCAAGAGTATCTAACATTCCCATTTACATAGCAGCCTTTTAAAAAGTTACTATAAAAACATATTCTCTAAGCCATTCTCAGAATGTCTATCCAGACCAGATCCATACAGTTATTTTGTGGGCAGTATTAATCAAATATGATCATTAAATCAAAATAAAACTCACCTAAATTTTTATAAGATCTTCATTTTCCCTGTTTTTCAGGAACCCCCTCCCTTTCTCTTTTCCTCCCTCTCTCCCTCCTTCCCTCCGCCCACTCCCTTTCCCCTTTCCCCTTCCTTCCTGTCTCCAGACTACCTCCCATCCTCTCTCTCCTTCCTTTTTCCCCCTTCTTTCTGTTCTTTCTTGAATTCTCGCTATGATCATTGAGTAGAAGATTATTTCTACCACAGAGGGAAGAGTGAAGTAATAAGGTACAGGCGGGTAGAGGTTAATTCATCGATATCTGGAGGCATTTGGTGAATTAATTGACAGTTAACACAGATTTTTCTCTTCAAGCAGGAACAAGACCAGTGGCTGAGAAAGAACTGAGAGTGAGGTGGTGTACAGGAGAGAAGAGGGCTGTGTAAGGTCTCTGAGGGGAGAGGGGTTTTGAAAAGCCTCTGGTGGAAGGGAAAGGGAGAAAGTGTGGCAACTCAGGAGAACGCCACTGAGATGAGCCCGTTTGCAGCAAGCTTCAGGCGTGTGTGATTCCCGGGAACACGTGGCGGTTAGGGGCTTGAGGCAAAAACTGTGATTGCTTTTGGGGTTAAAATTTTGCAGGGTTAGTTGAATGGAAGACAAAATGGGCAAAAGAGTTGAGGATATTGGAAAAATAATAATTGGGGAGATGGATCCTCACCAGAAGAGAAGAAAACGAAGCCAAAAAAAGACCTGTACACTTAGGGGGAAAAGGATAGTTCAGGGATGGGGTTCTGGGTGAGATTGGAGAACAGCAACGCGTTATTCATAGTAGCTGAATGGAGGGATTGGAGGAACAGGAGTTTGTGGTTGAAGAGTAGAATATTGGAGCTTATGATTTACAGCTGGAACAAGCCCGGGTTATGAATGTCCAGGATGTGGTCACGGGAGGAAATTCTAAAATGGCGCGCAGGTGACAGTCTTTTTTTTTTTTTTTTTTTTTTTTTTTTTTTAAAGATTTTATTTATTTATTTGACACAGAGAGAGATCACAAGGAGACAGACAGGCAGGCAGAGAGAGAGGAGGAAGCAGGCTCCCTGCGGAGCAGAGAGCCCGATGTGGGGCTCGATCCCAGGACCCTGAGATCATGACCTGAGCCGAAGGCAGCGGCTTAATCCACTGAGCCACCCAGGCGCCCCAGGTGACAGTCTTTGAATGGAGGAGGTCAAGAGACTCTACATAGAGAGAACTGCGTGCATCAGCCCCACAAACACTGATGCTGCCCAGATAGCGGTGGAAATAAGGGTAGTGAGAAGTATAATTCTAAGCCCTTCAATAAAGTGTGTGTGTGTGTGTGTGTAAGACGGGTGGGAGATGACAACAAGGAAGAATGGAGGTTGCTGTCACCAGGGGATATACGGCTCCAAAGCAATGCTTTTTATGTGAAGGCCGAAGACTTTGGTTTGGAGCAGCACCAGGAGGAAGAACACTTCATGGACGTTCGTTCTGCCTTCCTCCAGCCCCGGGCTCAGTGGAGCCTGGGGCAATATGCAGTTGGCAGGCTCCAGCCGAGAGGCATGAAGGAGAGATCTGGGTTTAAATGAAAGCAAGGACGTGAGAGCCATGGTTGAGACCAGAGCATTGAGTGTGTTGGAGTAATTTGATGTCAGTAAAGATGGTTCCAGATGGCACCGTAGAGAGGACTGGCAGAAAGGCAGCGAGAGCAAGAAGTGGGCCTGTTGGAAAGCAGGTGCGAGCTGTTCTTCTGAGACAAAGGAAATCATCTTAAGAAACTTTGCCTTAAGGAGAAATTACATTAATAAAAGCATAAAACTTACAAAAACTACATTTTCAAGCAGTACAGCCTAATGGAGAATAGAAACTCTGGAGCCAGGCAGCTGTGAAGCCAGGCAGCCTGGGCTTGAATCCGGGCTCCAGAGTTTACACGCTGTGGGATCTTAGGCAAACTTCTTGATCTAGCTGTGTCTGAGTTCCCTCATCTGTGAATCGGGGATAATAATAACAACACCTAACTTATGAGAGTCTATGAATTTAAGTGAGTAAATGTCAGTGAATTACTTAGAAACATACCTGTCGCATAATAAGTTCTGTAAAAGTGTTACGTAAGATTAATTTGTTTCATTGGTTAAAAAGTGGGTTTGTGGCTGTCTAGTTCCAGACTTGCATTTTTCCTGCAGGAATTTCTGTTATAAAAGACCTTCAAAAAACCAATAGATAGTTGTGGTATTTTCAGGAGGTGTGTAGGTGATAAATTTAAATCTCACTCAGCAATGTTAACCCTCGCTTTCCACCTCCTTCTTGCCTGTCCTTTCCTAGCACTGCCCACGTTACCACTTGTCTCAGATTCTTTGCATTCATGTGTTGTTGTCTTTGTAATCCATTATGATGCCCAAAGCCAGAGCCAGCCTTTCAAAAACCAGTTGTATTACCTATGCAATTGTGTGTGTGTGTGTGTGTGTGTGTGTGTGTGTGTGTGTGTGTGTAAACCATAGTTTCTGGTAGCTTGTAGCTCTTTGTGTAATGCAAATCATGTTCTCTATTTAGTAGGTCCCAGCAGAGCTGAATGACTTAATGGAAACTTCCGCCATAGGAGAAATTCTTATTCAGAAGAGAGTAGCTCACCAGAGGAGCTTGGATGTGGTTTGAGAGTGCAGGGTGACATTGAAAAAGAGCCATCTGGTGCTCTCAACACATCCCAAGTTAACCAGCTAGGATTTCGGTTAAAAGAGAGGCCAGGCAATTGCCAACAGGGTCCCTGGATGGTGTTGTGGGCCAGAACATTCTGTGGTCAGCAGTCAGCGGTGGAGTTACCTGTTCAGGGTGCCAGATAGGTTGCTGAGGGCTGGGTGTGGAGCGTGATCAGTTACTGTCTGCAGTAGGAGAGTGGCGCGAGTGGGAAACGAGTGACAGGCCCGGATCCGTGGCAGGGATGGAGTCCTACTGGGCGGCCACTGTGAAGACCTCCAGGTCCTATCCTGGCAGTGAAAGAAGTTTCCTGACTAAATCCAAGTGTGCTTTCTTGGAGGACTGTCCTCTCTGTTGTCCATTATTCTCCCAGGACTGCTTCGGGGAGTTTGTTCCTTGTCTGTCATCCTGGGTGACAAATCTGACAGCTCGGAAGTGGAAATGAGGGACTTTGGCCTGCGGCGGAGATGAGTAGCTTTTACTGCCTGCTGTCTGCTGGTGAGAACTCAGGGCCGTAAAGGTTGCTGCAAGACTCATATGGTCAAAGTCTTTATTTAGGCCAAGATTTGTTTCTTTGGGAATATGATTTCTTATAAAACTCTGTAAGCTTAACTATCTACTTCTAATTAACTCCGTGTACAAATATTTGTATGTGAAAAACTTTTCATAGACATAGGTCTTAAATCTATTCTGTTTCTTTGTTTCCTTGTCATCAGTACCCTCCCCTCAACCTTCTTTCTCTTTCAGCTAACTGGGCTTACCTTGGGCATACCTGAGACCATAGGCTTGGGTAGGGAGGTCCGCGTTTTAAGTGTAAAATTTAGTAAGTTTTGACAAAAACACTCATGCAACTACCATCGCAACCAAGAGAAAGAACATTTCCATCATCCATAAATGTTTTCTTGTGTTCTTCTTCAGTGTCTCACCCTGGTCCCTCCCTCCTTGCTCAGGAAACTACTGATCTTCTTTTTGTCCCAATAAATTAGACTTGTCTTTTCTAGAGTTTCATATAGAAATGAAATCATATAGAAAGTACTCTTGATGCCTGGCTCTTTTGCTCAGCATGTTTCTTGAGATTCATCCATGTGGCTGCATGTTTCAATAGTTCATTCTTCTAAGTTGGCGAATGGTTGCTGCACACTGAAATGTCACTGTGGAAATAACCATTGAGTTGATACATTCACCTGTTAATGGAATTTTGGTTTTTTTCTAATAGGTGATTACAAATAAAGCTGCCATAAATATTTACATACATATATACAGGGAGGGGGTAGGGACAGGGGGAGAGAGGGAATCTTTTTTTTTTTCTTTCTTTTCAGCGTAACAGAACTCATTGTTTTTGCACCACTCCCAGTGCTCCATGCAGTGCATGCCCTCCATAATACCCACCACCTGGCTCCCCTAACCTCCCACCCCCGCCCCGTCAAAACCCTCAGGTTGTTTTTCAGAGTCCATAGTCTCTCATGGTTCACCTCCCCCTCCAATTTCCCTCAACTCCCTCTCCTCTCCATCTCCCCTTGTCCTCCATGTTATTTATTATGCTCCACAAATAAGTGAAACCATATGATACTTGACTCTCTGTGCTTGACTTATTTCGCTCAGCATAATCTCTTCCAGTCCCGTCCATGTTGATACAAAAGTTGCATATTCATCCTTTCTGATGGAGGCATAATATTCCATAGTGTATATGGACCACACCTTCCTTATCCATTCGTCCGTTGAAGGGCATCTTGGTTCTTTCCACAGTTTGGCGACCGTGGCCATTGCTGCTATAAACATTGAGGTACAGATGGCCCTTCTTTTCACTCCATCTGTATCTTTGGGGTAAATACCCAGCAGTGCAATTGCAGGGTCATAGGGAAGCTCTATTTTTAATTTCTTGAGGAATCTCCACACTTCTCCAAAGTGGCTGCACCAACTTGCATTCCCACTAGCAGTGTAAGAGGGTTCCCCTTTCTCCACATCCTCTCCAACACACGTTGTTTCCTGTCTTGCTAATTTTGGCCATTTTAACTGGTGTGAGATGGTATCTCGATGTGGTTTTAATTTGAATCTCCCTGATGGCTAGTGATGATGAACATTTTTTCATGTGTCTGATAGCCATTTGTATGTCTTCATTGGAGAAGTGTCTGTTTATATCTTCTGCCCATTTTTTGATATGATTATCTGTTTTTTGTGTGTTGAGTTTGAGAAGTTCTTTATAGATCCTGGATATCAACCTTTTGTCTGTACTGTCATTTGCAAATATCTTCTCCCAGTCTGTGGTTTGCCTTTTTGTTTTGTTGACTGTTTCCTTTGCTGTGCAGAAGCTTTTGATCTTGATGAAGTCCCAAAAGTTCATTTTCGCTTTTGTTTCCTTTGCCTTTGGAGACAGATCTTGAAAGAAGTTGCTGTGGCTGATATCAAAGAGATTACTGCCTATGTTCTCTTCTAGGATTCTGATGGATTCCTGTCTCATGTTGAGGTCTTTCATCCATTTCGAGTTTATCTTTGTGTACGGTGTAAGAGAATGGTCGAGTTTCATTCTTCTACATATAGCTATGCAATTTTCCAAGCACCATTTATTGAAGAGACTGTCTTTTTTCCACTTTATATTTTTTTCTGCTTTGTCGAAGATTATTTGACCATAGAGTTGACAGTCCATATCTGGGTCCTCTACTCTGTTCCACTGGTCTATGTGTCTTTTTTTTTTGCCAGTACCATGCTGTCTTGGTGATCACAGCTTTGTAGTAAAGCTTGAAATCAGGTAACGTGATGCCACCAGTTTTATTTTTGTTTTTCAACATTTCCTTAGCGATTCATGGTCTCTTCTGATTCCATACAAATTTTAGGATTATTTGCTCCAGCTCTTTGAGAAATACCGGTGGAATTTTGATCGGAATGGCATTAAAAGTATAGATTGATCAAGGCAGTATAGACATTTTAACAATGTTTATTCTTCCAATCCAAGAGCGTGAAATGGTCTTCCATCTTTTTGTGTCTTCTTCAGTTTCTTTCATGAGTGTTCTGTAGTTCATCGAGTACAGATATTTTAACTCTTTGGTTAGGTTTATTCCCAGGTATCTTATGGTTCTTGGTGCTATAGTAAATGGAATCGATTCTCTAATTTCCCTTTCTGTATTTTCATTGTTAGTATAAGAAAGCCATTGATTTCTGTACATTAATTTTGTATCCTGCCACATTACTGAATTGCCGTATGAATTCTAGTAGTTTGGTGGAGTCTTTTGGGTTTTCCATATAAAGTATCATGTCATCTGTGAAGAGAGAGAGTTTGACTTCTTCCTTGCCAATTTGGATACCTTTTATTTCTCTTCGTTGTCTGATTGCTATTGCTAGGACTTCTAATACTATGTTGAACAAGAGTGGTGAGAGTGGGCATCCTTGTCGTGTTCCTGATCTCAACGGGAAGGCTGTGAGCTTTTTCCCATTGAGGATGATATTTGCTGTGGGTCTTTCATAGATAGATTTTATGAAGTTCAGGAATGTTCCCTCTATCCCTATACTTTGAACTGTTTTAATCAGGAACGGATGCTGGATTTTGTCAAATGCTTTTTCTGCATCAATTGAGAGGACCATGTGGTTCTTCCGTCTTCTCTTATTGATGTGTTCTATCACATTGATTGATTTGCGAATGTTGAACCATCCTTTTTAATGTGCCGTTGGATCCTGTTTGCTAGGATCTTGTTGAGAATCTTAGCATCCATATTCATCAGTGATATTGGTCTGAAATTCTCCTTTTTGGTGTGGTCTTTGCCTGGTTTGGGGATCAGGGTAATGCTGGCTTCACAAAAAGAATCTGGAAGTTTTCCTTCTGCTTCAATTTTTTGAAACAGTTTCAGGAGAATAGGTGTTATTTCTTTTTTGAAAGTTTGGTAGAAGTCCCCAGGGAATCCGTCAGGTCCTGGGCTCTTGTTTTTTTGGGAGGTTTTTAATCACTGCTTCAATCTCGTTACTTGATACCAGTCTATTCAGGTTGTCAATTTTTTCCTGGTTCAATTTTGGGAGTTTGTAGTTTTCCAGGAATGCATTCATTTCATCTAGGTTGCTTAACTTATTGGCATATAACTGTTGATAATAACTTCTGATGACTGTTGATAATAACTTCTGATGATTGTTTCTACTTCCTTGGTGTTAGTTGTGATCTCTCCCTTTTCATTCATAATTTTATTAATTTGAGCTTTCTCTCTTTTGGATTAGTGTGGCCAATGGTTTATCGATCTTACTGATTCTTTCAAAAAACTAGCTTCTAGTTTCATTGATACGTTCTACTGTATCTCTAGTTTCTACCTCATTGATCTCTGCTCTAATCTTGATTATTTCCCTTGTGTGTGGAGTTGGTTTAATTTGATGTTGACTCTCCAGTTCCTTAATGTGTAGAGACAGCTGATGGATTCTGGATTTTTCAATTTTTTTGAGGGAGACTTGGATGGCTATGTATTTCCTCCTTAGAACTGCCTTTGCTGTATCCAGGACATCTAGGTTCTTTCCACAGTTTGGCTATTGTGGACATTGCCGCTATAAACATTGGGGTTCAGGGGCCCCTTCGGATCACTACATTTGTGTCTTTAGGGTAAATATCCAGTAGTGCGATTGCTGGGTCGTAGGGTAGCTCTATTTCAACTTTTTGAGGAACCCCCATACTGTGTTCCAGAGTGGCTGCACCAGCTTGCCTTTGCTGTGGGTCTTTCATATATAGCCTTTACAATGTGGTATGTTCCATCTCTCCCTACTTTGTTAAGGGCCTTTAACAAGAAAGGATGCTGTATTTTATCGCCTGCTTTTTTTGCATCTATGGATGGTATCACATGATTCTTACCCTTTCTCTTATTAATGTGGTGAATCACATTGATTGATTGATGAATGTTGAACCACCCCTGCAACCCAGGAATAAATCCTACTTGATTGTGGTGAATAATTCTTTTAATGTACTGTTGAATTTGATTAACTAGTATTTACTAAGAAATTTTGCATCCATATTCATCAGGGATATTGGCCTGTGATTCTCCTTTTTAGTGAGTTTTGTCTAGTTTTGGAATCAAGGTAATGCTGGCTTTGTAGAGTGAGTTTGAAAGTTTTCCTTCCATTACTATTTTTTTTTTTGAACAGTTTGAGAAGAATAGGTATTAACTCTTCTTTAAATGTCTGGTAGAATTCCCCTGGGAGGCTATCCAGCCCTGGAGTTTTGTTTATTGGGAGATTTTTGATTATTGATTCCATTTCTTTGCTGGTTATGGATCTGTTACAATTTTCTATTTCTTTCTGTTTCAGGTTTTCTTTTTAAAATATTTTCTTTATTTGACAGAGAGAAATCACAACCAGGCAGAGAGGCAGGCAGAGAGAGAGGAGGAAGCAGGCTCCCTACGGAACAGAGAGCCCAATGTGGGGCTCGATCCCAGGACCCTGGGATCATGACCTTAGCTGAAGGCAGAGGCTTTAACCCACTGAGCCACCCAGGCGCCCTCTTTCTGTTTCAGTTTTGATAGTTTGTAGTTTTCTAGGAATTTGTCCATTTTTTCCAGGTTGCCCAGTTTGTTGGCATATAATTTTTCATGGTATTGTTTTACAATTGTTTGTATTTCTGTGGTGTTGATTGTTCTCTCTTCTTTCATTTGTGATTTTACCTGTTTGGGTCCTTTCTCTTTTCTTTTTGATAGGTGTGTCTAGGGGTTTATCAATTTTGTCAATTCTTCCAAAAAACTAACTCCTACTTTTGTTGATCTGTTTTTTTTTTCCTATATCATTTATTTCTGTTCTAATCTTAATGATTTCCCTTCTGTTGTTTTTAGGCCATATTTGCTTTTCTTTATTCAGCTCCTTTAGGATGTAAAGTTATGTTGTGTATTTGAGACTTTTCTTGCTTCTTGAGGAAGGCCTGTCTTGCAATATACATCCCTCTTAGGACTGCCTTTGCTGTTTCCCAAAGGTTTTGGACTGTTGTGCTTTTCGGTTTTTTGTCTCTTTTTAAAGATTCATTTATTTATTAGAGAGAGAGAGAGTGTGTGTGTGGGAATGCATGTGATTGGGGGAGGGGTGGAGGGAGAGGAAGAGAATCTCAGACAGATTTCCTGCTGAGCAAAGACCCTGATGTGAGTCTCAATTCCAAGACCCTGAGATCATGACTTGAGCCGAAACCAAGTGTCAGGTGCTTAAGAGACTGAGCCACCCAGGTGCACCTAGACTGTTGTGTTTTCACTTTCATTTGGTTCCATGTATTTTCTTATTTCTTCTTTAATTTCCTGTTTAATGCATTCATTCTTTAGTGGGATATTCTTTAACTTCTATGTATTTGTGTGGTTTCCAAATTTTTCTTTTGGATGACTTCAAGTTTCTTAGTGTGTGGTCTGACTATATGCATGGTATGACCTCAGTCTTTTTGTACTTATTGAGGGTTGATTTATGTGATCCAGTACGTGATCTGTTCTGGATAGTGTTCCATGCACACTTGAAAAGAATGTGTTTTGTTCTGCTTTAGGATGAAATGTTCAAATGTATCTGTTAAGTCCATTTGGTCTAGTGTATCATTCAAAGCCACTCTTTCCTTGTTAATCTTTTGCTTATATAGTCTGTCCATTAGTGTAAGTGGGGTATTAATTTATTATTATTATCAATGGTTTCCTTTAAATTTGTTACTGGTTGATTTATGTAATTGGCTGCTTTCAGGTTGGGGGCATAAATATTTACAATTGTTAGATCTTTCTTCTTCTTCTTCTCCTTCTTTAAGATTTTATTTATTTATTTGACACGGAAAGAGAGACAGAAAGAGAGCACAAGCAAGAGTAGAGGGGAAGCAGCAGGCGGAGGGAGAGGGAGAAGTGGACTCTTCACCAAGCAGGGAGCTTGATACGGGGCTCGATCCCAGGACTCTGGGATTGTGACCTGAGATGAAGGCAGACACTTAACCAGCTGAGCCACCCAGGCACCCCTTGTTAGATCTTCTTTATGGATAGACCCTGAATTGTGATATAATGCCCTTCCTCATCTCTTGTTACAGTCTTTGGTTTAGAACCTAGTATGTTTAATATAAGTATAATTACTCCAGCTTTCTTTTGATGTCCATTACCATGATAGATGGTTCTCCAACCCCTCACTTTCAATCTGCAGGTGTCTTTGAGTCTAAAATGAGTCCCTTGTAGGCAGCATATAGATGGATCTTATTTTTTAATCCATTCTGAACCCTTTGTCTTTCGATTGGTACACTACCCATTTACATTCAAAGTGCTTATTGAAAGATAGGAATTTAGTGCCCTTGTGTTAACTGTAGAGTTGGTGTTTCTGGTAATTTTCTCTGGTCCTTTCTATCTAGTCTTTGTTGCTTTTGGTTTTTTGGTTTTTTGTTTTTTAATCCACCCAAGGAGTCCCCCTTAAAATTTCCCACAGGGCTGGTTTGTGGTCAGGAACTCCTTTAGTTTTTGTTTTGCTGGGAAACTCTTTATCTCTCCTATTCTGAATGACAGCCTTGCTGGATAAGGAATTCTTGGCTGCATGTTTTTCCCATTCAGTATGTTGAATATTTCCTTTCACTCCTTCCTGGCCTACCAGGTTTTGGTGGACAGATCACCTATGAACCTGATCTGTCTTCCCTTGTAGGTTAAGGACATTTTTTCCCTTGTTGCTTTCAGGATTCTTTCCTTGTATGTGTATTTTGTGAATTTGACTATGACATGCCTTGGCAACAAATGGCTTTTGTTGAATTTAATGGGTGTTCTTTGTGCTTCTCAGATTTTAATATATGTGTCCTTCTCCAGATTAGGGAAGTTTTCAGCTATAATTTTTTAAAATAAAACTTCTGTCCCTTCTCTCTCCTCATCTTCTGGGACTCCTATGATAGGAATGCTATTACATTTTAATAAGTTCCTGAGTTCCCTAATTCTGTCTTCATGATCCATTACCTTTCTTTCTCTCTTCTTTTCTGCTTCATTATTTCCATAATTTTATAGTCTATTTCACTGATTCACTCCTTTACTTTTTCCATCCTTGTTTTTATGGCCCCCACTTGGGATTGAATCTTGGTGATAACATTATTAATTTTGGCCCATCTAGATTTTAGTTCCTTTATCTCTACAGTAAGGGATTCTCTCATGTCTTCTATACTTTTTTCAAGGCCAGCTATATCCTTATAATCGTTGTTTTAAATTCAAGTTTAGACATCTTATATTTGTATTGATTAAATCCCTGGTTGTGAGTACTACCTCTTGTTCCTTCTTTTGTGGTGAATTTCTCCATCTTGTCATTTTGTCCAGAAAAGAAAAGAAGAAAGGAAACTAACAAACAAACAAATGCAACAACAACAACAAGAAACCAAAGAAACTAGATCCTGGGTGTGTTTGGCCTGTTTGTTTAAAGAATTTAGATCCTCAAATAAGAAACAAACAAAAAAATACAACAAAAGTAAAGGAAACAGCACTGAGTGTGGTGCAAAAACAATGAATACTGTTACAGTGAAAAGAAATAAAAAAAAAAGTAAAGGAAACAACAACAAAAAATTTTATATATATATATATATATATACACATATATACATATACATATGTATATACACACACATACACACAGACATATATTTAAATAAATTAATAAATGATTGAAAACATAAGAAAATAACTGAAAAAACAATAATGAAAAACTAAAGACTAAAAGTACAAAGAATGCTAGACACTACTTTCCTTAGAGCTGAAGCTTTGCAGCCGTCTATGAGCAGTAAACTTTGTATGAGCTAGTTGTTTGTACTGGTCTTCTGGGGGAGGGGCCTGTTGCTCTAATTCTCAGGTGGACTTGCCCTAATGGAAACGCACCTCCAGAATGTAGGGCGGCAGAGGTTTAAGTGGCTCTGGACTCCATTAGGTGGCACTGATTTGCTCCCTGAATGCGTTTCTGCATTGATGGGTGGGATGAGTATGACGGCCTCTAGCTCTCCAGCCCCAGAGCTGAAGATCCACACCCCCCACTCTTTAGTGATCCCTTACAGACGAGCAATCCATTGCTCTTGCAGCCCCAGTTTCTGTCAGAAATCTGTGTTCATCTTGCCCGTGTCTCAGTTGTTTTTGTTTTTTTAATCTCAGATGCGTGACTGAGTTTCACAACTACAAATTTTAGGGACTCCTGTGGCATGAACCTGCGCTATTTCTCCCTGGGAGAGTCTCCCCATGCTTCTGCCATTTGCTGGCCCGTCCCAGGAGTGTCGTGACAGGAACATGCAGCGGTTGCAGTTTATGGCAATATAGAGCAGAGAGCCAGTATCTACGCTCCCTGTTCTCAGCTGGTTTGGGGAACAGTGCAGCACTTAGGTGCCGCCCATTCTTCTGCTGACCCTGGGGCTGCTTAGACCATGATGTCACACCTGGGATTCCACCCTGCTTTGCCACCTCAGCACGTTTAAGCCAGGAATGTCCCTCACTGTAACAGAATTCTTCAAGTTCTCATTTTGTGCTCTGATGCTTATAATATTTTGCCATAGCATCCATAGTCAGGCTTTCCCTCCAAGGCCCTATCCACAGCAATATCTCCCTGAATTCAAGTCTCTACAGCTCCTGACTTCCAAAATGTGGTCAGTTTTTTACCTCTAGACTTGCAGTTTTTGTTTTCTCAGACCTCCAATTGATTTCTTGGGTGTTCAGAATGATTTGATCACTACTTAGTTGTATTCAAGGGAGGAGACAATCTTAGGGTCCCCCTAATCCTCTGCTATCTTTAGTCCTTTTTAGTCCTTTTAGTCCTTTTTATTGCCCTTTTTAGTCCTTTCTAAGAAATCTTTGCCTTACCCAAGTTTGCAGAGATTTTTGCCTTATCTTTTCTTCTAGAAGAGTTGTAGTTTTAGCTTTAAGTTTAAATCTGAAAAAAAAAATTTAGGTGTGTAATCCTTTTCTTGTGGTTGGTGTGATGTGAGGGAGGTGAGAGTTCATTATTTTCCATATGGATTTAGAATAGTTTCTGTGCCATTTATTTTGAACAGGCTGTACTTTCTCCAATGAACTGGCATCTTTGTCCAAAACCAATTGCATCGTGTGTGTGTATGTGTGTGTGTGTGTGTGTGTGTGTATAATCTTTAATTCTGGACTCTTTTCTGTTCATTTGTATGTCTCTTCCTGTGCCAATACCACACTATCTGAATTTGTGTAGCTTTACAGGAAACCTGGAAATCAGATAGTGTAATTTTTTTCATCATTGCTTTGGTTATAATAGGTACTTTGCCTTTTCATTTGAATTTCTTTTTTTTTTTAAATTTCTTTTTTCCCATTTTATTTATTTTTTTCAGCATAACAGTATTCATTGTTTTTGCACAACACCCAGTGCTCCATGCAAAACGTGCCCTCCCTATCACCCACCACCTGTTCCCCCAACCTCCCACCCCTGACCCTTCAAAACCCTCAGGTTGTTTTTCAGAGTCCATAGTCTCTTATGGTTCGCCTCCCCTCCCCAATGTCCATAGCCCCCTCCCCCTCTCCCAATCCCACCTCCCCCCAGCAACCCCCAGTTTGTTTTGTGAGATTAAGAGTCATTTATGGTTTGTCTCCCTCCCAATCCCATCTTGTTTCATTTATTCTTCTCCTATCTCCCTAACCCCCCATGTTGCTTCTCCATGTCCTCATATCAGGGAGATCATATGATAGTTGTCTTTCTCCGATTGACTTATTTCACTAAGCATGATCCGCTCTAGTTCCATCCACGTCGTCGCAAATGGCAAGATTTCATTTCTTTTGATGGCTGCATAGTATTCCATTGTGTATATATACCACATCTTCTTTATCCATTCATCTGTTGATGGACATCTAGGTTCTTTCCATAGTTTGGCTATTGTAGACATTGCTGCTATAAACATTCGGGTACACGTGCCCCTTCGGACCACTATGTCTGTATCTTTAGGGTAAATACCCAGTAGTGCAATTGCTGGGTCATAGGGTAGTTCTATTTTCAACATTTTGAGGAACCTCCATGCTGTTTTCCAGAGTGGTTGCACCAGCTTGCATTCCCACCAACAGTGGAGGAGGGTTCCCCTTTCTCCGCATCCTCGCCAGCATCTGTCATTTCCTGACTTGTTAATTTTAGCCATTCTCACTGGTGTGAGGTGATATCTCATTGTGGTTTTGATTTGTATTTCCCTGATGCCGAGTGACGTGGAGCACTTTTTCATGTGTCTGTTGGCCATCTGGATGTCTTCTTTGCAGAAATGTCTGTTCATGTCCTCTGCCCATTTCTTGATTGGATTGTTTGTTCTTTGGGTGTTGAGTTTGCTAAGTTCCTTATAGATTTTGGATACTAGCCCTTTATCTGATATGTCGTTTGCAAATATCTTCTCCCATTCTGTCAGTTGTCTTTTGGTTTTGTTAACTGTTTCCTTTGCTGTGCAAAAGCTTTTGATCTTGATGAAATCCCAATAGTTCATTTTTGCCCTTGCTTCCCTTGCCTTTGCCGTTGTTCCTAGGAAGATGTTGCTACGGCTGAGGTCGAAGAGGTTGCTGCCTGCATTCTCCTCAAGGATTTTGATGGATTCCTTTCTCACATTGAGGTCCTTCATCCATTTGGAGTCTATTTTCGTGTGTAGTGTAAGGAAGTGGTCCAATTTCATTTTTCTGCATGTGGCTGTCCAATTTTCCCAGCACCATTTATTGAAGAGGCTGTCTTTTTTCCATTGGACATTCTTTCCTGCTTTGTCGAAAATTAGTTGACCATAGAGTTGAGGGTCGATTTCTGGGCTCTCTATTCTGTTCCACTGATCTATGTGTCTGTTTTTGTGCCAGTACCATGTTGTCTTGATGATGACGGCTTTGTAATAGAGCTTGAAGTCCGGAATTGTGATGCCACCAACTTTGGCTTTCTTTTTCAATATTCCTTTGGCTATTCGAGGTCTTTTCTGGTTCCATATAAATTTGAGGATTATTTGTTCCATTTCTTTGAAAAAAATGGATGGTATTTTGATAGGGATTGCATTAAATGTGTAGATTGCTTTAGGTAGCATGGACATTTTCACAATATTTATTCTTCCAATCCAGGAGCATGGAACATTTTTCCATTTCTTTGTGTCTTCCTCAATTTCTCTCATTTGAATTTCTTAATCAGTCTGTCAGTTTCTACAAAAACGCTTACTGGGATTTTGTTTGGTATTAATTAAATGTGTAGCTTGCGCTGTTTAATATGCTAGCCATTAGCAACATGTGCCTATTCAAATTAAAGTTAAAATTAACTAAAACAAAACAAAATAAGTTAATTTCTCAGTCACACCTCATTTCCAGTGCTAAATCACCTCATGTGATGAATGGCTTCTGTATTGGAAAACCTACATAAAGAACATTTCCATTATGGCAGGAAGTTTTATTGAGCAGTGCTGCTATAGATCAATTTGGAGAGAATTGACTTAACAGTCTGCGGTATTGACTGCCTCAGTCAATGATAGGGCATTTAAAAAAACTTGTTTAGGTCACTTGTAATATATCATAGCTTTCAGCATACATATCTTTGCACATATTTTATAAAATTTATCCTTATGTTTTTTATGTTTTGGGATACTATTAAAATATTAAATAGTACTGGTCATGTGGGTGGTTCATTTGGTTAATTGTAGCTGTCTCTTGTTTTTGGCTCAGGCCATGATCTCAGGGTGGTGAGATTGAGCCCTGCATCAGGCTTTGCATTGGGCATGGAACCTGCTTATGATTCTCTTACTCCCACTCCCTCTGACCATTACCTCATTCCTCTCTTTTTCTCTCTCTCTCTCTTTATGAAAAATATTAAATAGTATTTAACTAAATATTTGCCAATTTTTATTGCCAATACATAGATTGTACAATTTATTTTTGTATTTTGACCTTTTATCTGTCATCTCAGTTAATCCACTTACTACTACTTTTTTTTTTTTAACATTTTATTTATTTGACAGAGAGAAATCACAACTAGGCAGAGAGGCAGGCAGAGAGAGAGGAGGAAGCAGGCTCTGCAGAGCAGAGAGCCCGATGCGGGGCTCGACCCCAGGACCCTGGGACCATGACCTGAGCCAAAGGCAGAGGCTTTAACCCACTGAGCCACCCAGGCGCCCCTATCCACTTACTACTTCTGATAGACTTTTTTAGATTTTTAAAAATATTCTACATATACAATCTTGCTGTCTGTGAGTAAACAGTTTTATTCTTTTCTTTATAAGCTTTATACAATTGAGTGAATTCATCTTTGTTTCACTGGCTAGGGCCTCTGGTGGAACATTTAGTCAAAGAGTGAGAGTAGACAATTTTATTGACCTTTTCAAATAATCAGTATTTAGTTTAACTGATTATATTTATTGCCCGTATTCTATTTCATCTATTTCCACTTTTTATAATTTCCTTATTTCTACTTACTTTTGATGCTATTCTCTTTCTATCTTCTTAAGGTTGAAGCTTAAGATGATTGGTTTTAAACCATTTTTATTTGATAATAGTAATATTGTAAAGTTATGTTTCCCCTCTAAGTATTTAATTAATTATGTACTACAAATTTTGATATGCTGTGTTTTATTTCATCCAGTTTAAAATATGGTTAAATTTCTCCATGACTTCATTTTTGACTGCTAGTACTTTAGAAATATGTTGTTTAATTTCCTGAATCTTTGATGTTTTCTAAATAACTTTCTGATATGATTTTTATTCCTTTTAAATTCATAGATATTTGCTTGTTCATAGCACGTATGGTCCATTTTGATTAATGACCCATGTACATTTGGAAAGGATATATATTCTACATTGTTGTTGAATGGCTTGTTCTATAGAAGTTTTATAGACATCTTCACATATTCTTTTTATTTACTCATTATCTTCACATTTTATTTTACATCCTTGTACATTTTTTACATTCTTATAAGAGCTATTTTAGCCTAACCTGTGAATACCACTGTTTCTGAGTGAGATGCTAATGACTGATTTTCCTCTGTCCTGACTGTGGTCACATAGTCCTTCTTCATTGTGTATCTAGTGATTTCTGTTTGAATACTGGATATTTTGAGTTTTACTTTGTTGAGTCCTGAGTTTTACTGTATTTTGTAAAATGTGTTGGACTTTATTTTAGTGGGTAGTTAGATTATTTATAGATCAGTTTGGTGTTCTGAAGCTCATTTTTAGGTTTTTTAAAAAGTTGGTCCGAAGTAACCTGTACTGAAGTTTGACCCTTTTGGTGCCTTGAATTCAACATGTCTCTTCACTCTAGCTGGTGGGAATGTAAATGATTCTCAGCCCTGTGTGAGTTCTTGGAATTGTTTGGGTTAGAGCTCTGTGAAAGTTGTTTTCTTCTCAACTACATGGAATTTTACGTTGTGCACATGTGCATTCAAAGACTTGAAGGGACCCGTAAACACATTTCTAGAGCTCTTTCTATTCATAGCTCCCTTTTATCTGGTACACTACCCTGTATATTCCAGCTGTCTTGGCCCCCTTGAAATCCAATCTGTGTCTTCTCAAGTATGCCTGACTGCTGGGATCTCTTTGGAGTTTTCCTTCTTGCACTATAGTCTAGTAATTTTTTCCAGTCAGAAATTGGTTAATTGTAGAGCTTATATTGTTTGTTTCTCTTTTCAAATATCACAGTCCTGTGCAGCCTATTGTTTCCTGTCTGAAACAGAAATTGATGAGTTCCTTAGCTTAACTGAAAGTAATTAATGTATCTTTTTTTTTTCATTTTATTTATTTTTTCAGCGTAACAGTATTCATTCTTTTTGCACAACACCCAGTGCTCCATGCAAAACGTGCCCTCCCCATTACCCACCACCTGTTCCCCCAACCTCCCACCCCTGACCCTTCAAAACCCTCAGGTTGTTTTTCAGAGTCCATAGTCTTTTTTATTCTTAGAGCCTTTTCAGTCTATTCGATTGTTCGAGTTATGAGAGCAGTTGACTTTTTCAAACATTGAAAGACCCAAATCTCTACCTTCCCTCTAATCCTTGTGTTTAGAAAGGTTGCTTGTAAAATGATAAATTTCGTGTGTCAACTAATCTCTCAAATACCTAACTTTAAACAGCCAGGAGCAATCAAGATGAATTAACACCCTGACTCTTTCCAGTAGCTTCTCCTTTCAGTAGGCACTTAGTCTGCCTTACAAGTCGTCACATGAAGCAGGCTTACAAAATATATATCTCTTGTATGATACGAATCTTGATCTTTCAAACTTGCTATATATGTTTCCCTGCTTGGTAAGCCAGGTTTTCTTTATAGCAGCTCTCTTCTTCAAAGCACCACTGTTTTTACTAATATATAGAAACAAGTACAGTGAAATATGTAATAGTGCAGACAGTAGAAAGGTCCATCCTGTGTGATTTCTCAGAGTAGTGTAGTGTTTCCTGTCTGTGATATCATTCAGCTACTTGTATTTGTTATCCTTAGGGATTTAGGAACTTTTTGGAGTTAGAGCTATCAAGTGGAAGGTGTTAGAGAGGCAGATGCATATGTTAGAAATTACATAGACTAAGCCCAGGAGTGGCAAATGCCATTTCTGCTCACATTTCCACTACCTACAACTCAGTCACAGGCAAATTATAGGAGGATTGTAACTCAATTTTAAAGGATATTTAGAAATATAGTTAAACTATGTGCCAAGGAAGAAGCAAGAAATGGATTTAAGTAGACAAATAGTAGAGAGATTTAAATATATATGGATTATTTTTCTTCTGTTTCTTCATGCCTTTGTCCATTTTGTAGTTCAAAATCTTTTTTTTTTTAAGATTTTATTTATTTATTTGACAGACAGATCACAAGTAGGCAGAGAGGCAGGCAGGGAGAGAGAAGGGAGGAAGCAGGCTCCCTGCTGAGCAGAGAGCCCGATGCGGGGCTCGATCCCAGGACCCTGGGATCATGACCTGAGCCGAAGACAGAGGCTTTAACCCACTGAGCCACCTAGGTGCCCCTGTAGTTCAAAATCTTAGTGAAAGAACCACTCTGTACCTAGATTTTCTTATGTTTGGGGTAATTCTCCTTTTCCTCCCTTATTTTTTTTTCCTGTCTTCACCCTCTCTTTCTCTTTTCCCTTTCTTCCACAAAGATTAAATCTTTCAAGTACTTTGCTAGATTCTAGGGATATATTGGTGGACAACATTGAGTCTCTGCTGTTACAGCAACAGTAATTTTTGTGTTTTCTATTTTTCACTTAATATTTTACCCATTATTATATGCAGTAATATTACCTGATGGCTTTGAAAATGAAAACTGGGTTATTTCAAATTGTTGGAAGTAAAAATAAAATAATGTTAATGGAAACTTAGAGGAAAAAAAGATGATACTATTCTTGTTCATCACTGATTACCTTCAGAAATAAAATATTCCATAATCCTTGCCAAACAAAAACAACATTTACTTCAAACTCCCCCAAATCCCACCAAAACCCAAAACAACAAAAATACATTAACTGAAGGACTTCTAATTTCTGAAGTCTGTTTTTAATTATGCAGTATACACGTTTATACTAAGCTCTTCATTGATTTTGTTTTTCATTGCTATTGTTTTAGTGTACACTATGTTCCAGATTACTTTTCTGGCAACTGCTAATGTGGTTTGTGGCTTGGTTTTTTCCCCACTTCTTAATTAGATGAAACAACACATTACACAAATTTAGTTGTATATATAAATGAAAGAAATGGCAATGCTCTTATAGGGAAATCATTGCATTGACAACAAACCTAGGTAATTTGATAGAATGGTGTCATATTTCTTTTTTGAAATTTGTATTTGAATTCTTTCCTGAAGCTAAGGAAATAAATATGCTTAATTTTGCTCTCATTTATTCCTTTAATAAATATTGATTGATTGCTCACTCTGGCACTTCTATGAATTGCTTGGAATACGTAGAGTAGTCCTTATTCTAGAAGAGATCATGATCTAGTGAGTGATACAGGCAAATAAGCAGATCCCTAGTTTCATATAAGAATAAAGAACCTAGATGTCCATCAACAGATGAATGGATAAAGAAGATGTGGTATATATACACAATGGAATACTATGCAGCCATCAAAAGAAATGAAATCATGCCATTTGCGACGACGTGGATGGAACTAGAGCGGATCATGCTTAGTGAAATAAGTCAATCGGAGAAAGACAACTATCATATGATCTCCCTGATATGAGGACATGGAGAAGCAACATGGGGGGTTAGGGAGATAGGAGAAGAATAAATGAAACAAGATGGGATTGGGAGGGAGACAAACCATAAATGACTCTTAATCTCACAAAACAAACTGGGGGTTGCTGGGGGGAGGTGGGATTGGGAGAGGGGGAGGGGGCTATGGACATTGGGGAGGGGAGGCGAACCATAAGAGACTATGGACTCTGAAAAACAACCTGAGGGTTTTGAAGGGTCAGGGGTGGGAGGTGGGGGGAACAGGTGGTGGGTAATGGGGAGGGCACGTTTTGCATGGAGCACTGGGTGTTGTGCAAAAAGAATGAATACTGTTACGCTGAAAAAATAAATAAAATGGAAAAAAAAAAGAAAAGAACAAAAAAAAAGAATTATGATTTTAGTGTATGTGGAGAGCCTGAAGGCACGGAGAAATGGCTCCAAACTTTTGCATGTGGGAGCCGGGTTAAGGACTTGCAGGACAGGCCTGTAAGATATTTTGAAGGATGGGTAGGAGTTATCTGCTGGGAACATGGTGGAGTAAGAGGAGCTTAAGCTCATCTCGTCCCATGGATATAACTGCTTAACACTGACATTAGCTTAAATAATCCAGAAAACAACCTGAAGACTGGCAGAACAAACTCCACAGCTAAATCTAAAGAGGCCACTCCAAAGAAAGTAGGAAGGGTGATGATATGGTCTGGGGAAAAAGCAGACCATGTCCATCCACAGTAGGGAGGGAGCTGGTGGCATGGAAAAAAGCGGCAAACAGACTTTTATGCTGGGGAGCCCACAAATGGGGAGGGTGAATCCCCATAATATGTGCCTTCGAAAAGAGGGGGGCCAGATTTCATGAATTCTTACAACCAGCAAGACCTAAATCCTGGAATTTAAAAAATTGGCAGGCTCAGCTCTGGGAGAGCCTGGAGGGCATTAGGAAGGAGAGTGCTCACCCTTAAAGACACAGCATGGCAAACATCTATGCAGATATACTGTGGAACCAGCAATTTGAAAAACACCAGGGGCAGATGGTGAGGAGACTGATTTTTTTCATTTAAGGGCATGGCTCAGAGAGACAGGTTCATGGGGAGACCCCTCCAAGAACAAAGGGGTTGGCAGGTGCCATTTCCCTTCCGTACCCACCAGCATAAAAAAACGAGCCACCTGTGGGAACCAGCACAACCTCAACACTCCTTACTTAACTTGCTTGCACCAAGCCCTGCCCCACTGTGGTTTTCAGTGGATCTTCCCTTTCCAGTCGTGCTGGCCTTAGTCCCAGTGCTGCAGGTCCCCTTCCTTGGAAAATCAGTGCAAACCCTGCAAATGCTATCTCCCTACCTGCGTGTTTTGTGGGACCTCAGTTCTGGCAGCAGGGGAAGGTCTTGTTTAGCAGAGAGAACACTGCACATCTTGTTAAAACATGCCCTACCCCTGCTGGGGACCAAACACTGCCCACAATAATCACAGAGAGCCTCTGCAGACAACTGGGCTGAAAGAAAAAGGCCAAGACTCAACAGCAGAGCACACACAACACTCACACTCAGAGGAGACAGTCCCTGAAGTGCCAGGCCCTAGTGAACAGGAGACACTATACTGCAGAGCACTTGAGGACCTCTTCATGAGTTACTATCCTCAAGAACAAGAGAAGGAGCTGACCTTCCCAACAGACAGAAACAGACACAGGAAGTCAGACAAAATGAGAAGACTGAGAAATGTCTCCCAAATGAAAGAACAGGACCAAACTACAGCAAGAGACCAAAGAGAAAACAGATAAAAGTAATATGCCTGATAGAGAATTTAAAGTAATGGTCATAGAAGATAGTCATTGGACTTGAGAAAAGAGTGGAGGACATCAGTGAGATCCTTAACACACAGATAAAGAATAGAACCAACCAGAGATCTGGAACATAATAAATGAAATTTTAAAAATATACTAAATGGAATAAATAGGATAGGTGAAGCAGAGAAATTAATTAATGACCTGGAAGACAGATAATGTGGAGTAATCAAGCTGCGCAAAGGAGAGGAAAGAAAATCATGCAAATTGAGAATAGTCTTATGGAACTCAGTGACTTTGTCAAGCATAATAACATTTGCATATAGAGATCTTAGAAGAAGAGAGAGAAAAGGGGCAGAAAATTTATTTTGAAGAAACAATAGCTGAAAATATCTCTAATCTGGGGAAGGAAACGGATGTCCAGATATGGGAGGCATAGAGATCCTCCCAAAAATTCAACCCAAGGAGGTCCACAAAGAGACATGTAGTTGTTAAAATGGCACAAAGTAGCAATAAAGAACAAATTTTGACAACAGCAGGAGAAGACAGTTATATACAATGGAACCTCCATAAGGCTATCAGTGGATTTTTCAACAGAAACTTTGCAGGCCAGAAAGGAATAGCATAATATATTCAGAGTGCTGAAAGGGAAAAATCTGCTGCCATGAAAAATTCCAAATTCTGTGAGGCCAGTATCACCCTGATAACAAAACCAGATAAAGACACAACAAAAAAGAGACCTATAGGCCAGTATCTCTCATGGAATTAGATGCACATATCTTTAATGCAGTATTAGCAAACCAAATCCACAAATATATTTAAAAAATCATATATCACAATCAAGTGGGATTTACTGCAGAATGCAAAGGAGGCTCAATATTTATAAAACAATGTGACATGTCACTTCAAGAAGAGAAAAGATAAAAACCATATGACCATTTCCACATTTGACAAAGTACAACATCCATTCAAGATAAAAACTCTCTGAGAGTCAAATATCATATGGTTTTACTTATTAGTGGAGCATAACAAATGACATGGAGGACATTGGGAGATGGAGAGGAGAAGGAAGTTGAGGGAAATTGGAAGGGGAGGCGAACCATAAGAGAATATGGACTCTGAAAAACAACCTGAGGGTTTTGAAGGGGCGGGGGTGGGAGGTTGGGGGAACCAGGTGGTGGGTAATAGGGAGGGCACGTATTGCATGGAGCACTGGGTGTTGTGCAAAAACAATGAATACTGTTATGCTGAAAAAAATAAATAAATTAATTAAAAAAAAAAGATAAAAGCTCTCTGCAAAGTAGAGTCTAGAGGGAACATACCTGAACACAATAAAACCCTCTAATGAAAAATGCACAGCCAATATTATACTCAGTGGTGAAAAGCAGAGATTTTCCCCTAAGTTCAGGAGCAAGGCAAGGATGTCCACTCTCATTCAACATGGTGCTGGAAGTCCTCAACAGCAACCAGACAATATAAGGAAATAAAAGGCATCTGCAGTAGTAAGGAAGAAGCAAAACTGTCACTTTACAGATTACATGATACTAAAGACTCCACCAAAAAAAAAAAAAAATACTAGAACTGATACATGAATTCAGTAAAGTTGCAGAATACGAAATCAATGTACAGAAATCTATTGCATCCCTATACACTAAGCGAAGCAACAGAAAGTGAAATTAAGAAAACAATCCCATTCAGAGTTGCACCAGAAACAATAAAATATCTAGGAATAAACTTAACCAACAAGGTGAAGGATGTGTACTCTGAAGACCTGTACTCTGACACCTGTACACTGATGAAAGAAATTTAAGATGAAGCAAGGAAATAGACATTCCATGCTAATGGTTTGGAAGAACAAATATTGTTAAAATGTTCATACTACCCAAAGCAATCTACAGATTTAATGCAAACCCCTATCAAAATAAAAGCATCTTTTTCATAGAACTAGAACTAACAATCCTAAAATTTGTATAGAATCACAAAAGAGTAGCCAAAGCAATCTTGAAAAAGAAAAACAAAATTGGAGGGACCACAATTCCAGATTTCAAGTTATAGTACAAAGGAGAGTAATTAAAACAGCATGGTACTGGCATAAAAGCAGATACATAGATTAATGGAGTAGAACGAAAACCCAGAAACAAATCTACAAGTTTATGGTCAATTAATCTTTGATAAAGGAGGAATGAATATACAATCAGAAAAAGATAGTTTCTTCAACAGATGGTGTTAGGACGGCCACATGCAAAAGAATGAAGCTGGACCACTTTCTTTCACCATACACAAAAATAAATTACAAAAGATTTAAAGACTTGAAACCATAAAAGTCCTTGAAGGGAGCACAGGCAGTAATCTCTCTGACATTGACTGTAGCAAAATTTTTGATATGTCTCCTGAGGCAAGGGATATAAAAACAAAAATAAACTCTTAGGACTATATCAAAATAAAATGTCTGCACAGCAAAGGAAATAATCAACAAAACTAAAAATAAGGCTAGTGAATGGGAGAGGATATTTGCAAATGACATATCTGATAAAGGGTTAGTATCCAAAATATATAAAGAACTGATACAACTCAATATCCAGAAAACAAATAATCCAATTAAAAAATGGACAAAAGCCAGGAACAGACAGTTCTCCAAAGGAGATATACAAATGGCCATCAGACACAGGAAAAGATATTCAACATCATTCATCATCAGGGAATGAAAATTACAATGAGTTATCACGTCACACCTGTCAGAATGGCTAAAATCACAAAGAAGAAACAAGCGTCAATGAGGATGTAGAGAAAAAGAACTCCTGTGCACTGTTGCTGGGAATACAAACTGGTGCAGCCACTGTGAAAAACAGCATAAATTTTCCTCAAAAAAATAAAAAATAGAACCACGCTAAGATATAGTAATTTCACTACTCAGTACTTATCCTCCCAAAAGATGAAAACACTACTTTAAAGGGATACATGCAGCCCTGTATTTTTTGTGGCATTATTTCCAAGAGCTAAACTATGGAAGCAACCCAAGTGTCCACTGATAGATGAATGGATAAAGATGTGGTGTATATATACAATGTATACAATGTATATATACAATATATACAATGGGGTAGTAACCAGTTATAAAAAGGAATGCAATCTTGACACTTGTAATAACATGGATAGAGGTAGCGTATAATGTCGAGTGATTTAAGTCCGTCAGAGAAAGACAAATGCCATACAATCACACTCATATGTGGAATTTAAGGAACAAAACAAAGGAGCAAAGGAAAAAGAGAGAGAGAGAAACCAAGAACCAGACTCTTATCTCTAGAAAACAAACATGGTTTCCAGAGGGAAGGTGGGTGGAGGGAGGAGTGAAATAGGGTATGGGTATTAAAGAGTATACTTGTCATGATGAAAATAAAATGAAAAAAAGGAAGAATGAGTCTGAGTTGATTAAAAAAAGGGGGGGACGGAAAGGATATTTAGAGTTGAGCAGCATTGTTACAAAGATGAGGAGCCCCAGAAAGCATGATCACATGGCGAAGTGCAACATGTTGGGCGTGACTGGGGTTTAGGATTGGAGTAGAGTGGGAGGCGTGAGAATCAAAGCTAGTGAGATCGTAACGTTCATTTACTGGGTGTTCTTAATGTGCCAAGTACTTTACATGTGTAATGTTATTTAATTGTCTTTAATTAATAGATTTTAATTTTTTAGAGCTAGTTTAAGTGGAAAGTACAGAGGGTTCCCATATACATTCCAACCCCACATGCACAACTTCCCCAACTATTAACATCCCACACCAGAGTGGTACATTTTTTATAATCAATGAACCTAGAACTGATGTATCACTATTACTCAAAGTTCATAGTTGACATTAGGGTTCTCTCTTGGTGATATACATTCTATGGGTTTTGACAGATGTAGAATGTTATGTATCCACCATAGTGATACCACATAGAAGAGTTTTCCCTGTCCTAAAAATGCTCTGTACTCCACCTTTTTTTTTTTAAGATTTTATTTATTCATTTGACAGAGATCCCAAGTAGGCAGAGAAGCAGGCAGAGAGAGAGGAGGAAGCAGGCTCTCTGCTGAGCAGAGAGCCCGATGCCAGGCTCGATCCCAGGGTCCTGGGATCATGACCCGAGCAGAAGGCAGAGGCTTTAACCCACTGAGCCACCCAGGTGCCCCTGCACTCCACCTTTCTATCCTTGCCTCCCCTAACCCCTGGGAACCACTAAGCTTTTTACTGTCTCCATTTATTGTGTTTTGCGTTTTGCCTTTTCTAGAATAAATTTTGTAGCTTTTTCAGATTGACCTCTTTCACTTAGCAATATGAATTTAAAGTTCCTCCCAGTCTTTTTATGGCTTGATAGCTCGTTTCTTTTCAGCACTGATTAATGTTCCATTGTCCGGTTGTGCTGCAGTTTTATTTGATAGTTTATGTAAAGAAGGACATCTTGGTTGCTTCCCAGTTTGGGCAATTATAAGTAAATCTGCTGTAAACATCTGTGTGCAAATTTTGTGTGATATGTTTTCAGTTCCTTTAAGTAAATACCAAAGAGTACAATAAACTACGTCACATGGTAAGGGTATATTTAATTTTGTAAGAAACTATTTTCCAAAATGTCTGTACTATTTTGCATTCTCAGTAACAATGAATGGGTCTTCTTGGTACTCCATAACCTTGCTGTTTTTGATGTTGTCAGTTTTGGATTTTGGCAATTTTAATAGGTGTTCAGTGATAGCTCACTATTATTTAAATTTGCAGTTCCCTATTGAACAATGATGTGGAACACCTTTTTTTTTTTAAGATTTTATTTATTTGACAGAGATCACAAGTAGGCAGAAAGGCAGGCAGAGAGAGAGAGGAAGGGAAGCAGGCTCCCCGCTGAGCGGAGAGCCCATTGCAGGGCTGGATCCCAGGACCCTGGGATCATGACTTGAACCGAAGGCAGAGGCTTTAACCCACTGAGCCACCCAGGCACCCCTGGAACACCTTTTCATATACATACTTAACCATCTGTACATCTTTTTTAGTGAGGTACCAGTCCAGATGTTTCACTCATTTTTAAATCAGGTTGTTTTTTTTCTCCCCCTGTCTGAGGCACAAAGGGATTTTTTTTCTAAGATATTCACTGTGAGAACCTGGGTGAGCTCCTGTAGACCAAACCCATAAGAAAATGGATGCTCCCTATGACTTGGACCTCCTAGACTTTTTAATTTACTGAGTTTCTAGAAATTCATCAGTTACAGTTTAGAATTTCCTGCTCAGGCACTGGTTCCCATAGGAATGCCTGCTTGTGTGTTTCGGCTTTCATAAATTGTGATTCTCTGAATTTATCTATCTGCCTATCCAAATTTGGGGAGCAGTGGTTTGTCCTGTAACCATACTTCTTTGAAGAATCTAAGAAGGATTGTTGATTTTTCAGTTGTCCACTTGTTAAGACATGGGCAACTTCAACTCTTGTTACATGTTACACTAGAAAGTGGAAGTTGTGTTATTTAATTTTAAAACATAGGCTTATTATTTTCTCATTGTATCGATGAATTAAAGTGAACATATAACTTATTCTTCTGTTGGAAGTCTTTCGAGAGTTAAAGAGGATGCAATTAATAATTATCCCAGACATCAAATATAAACTGTGACGATGATTACCCTATTGATTGTGGTTACACCTGATGAGGAAATTAAAGATTTTATTTTTTTAGTTGTCAGAGAGAGAGAGAGAAAATGCACAAGCACCGGGAATGACAGACAGAGGGAGAAGTAAGTTCCCCGCTGAGCAAGGAGCCCAATGTGGGTCTCCATCCCAGGACCTGGGATCATGACCTGAGCCAATGGCAGAGGCTTAACCCACTGAGCCACCCTGTCATCCCCTGGTGAGGAAACTAATGTCTTGGAACTAACAAGGGGTACTGATGGGTTTGAACCCAAACAGTCTGATCCTTGAGTGAGTACTGTTAGTTTCTGTGCTGTCAGAATCAGTTTGGAAGTGCCTTATGTGTCTTTTCAAGGTCGTTGTTGGGATTCATCAGCACTCATCATTATGGTCATTCTTTACTAAGAAACAATCGAAACACAGTATCACACATTATTTATTAGCTCTTAATTTATTTTTATTTTCCTTTTAGTTGGAGGACAAGAATTTCATTAAATTACTCTTTACTTATTATTGTATATAACCTCTTCTAAATCTGGAAGTTGTTTTCTTTTTCAGAATTCTGGACTCGAAAGAGACATCCAGTTAATCTTTTGGTTCCATGTGTGGATCAGCAGGCCTAGATGATGTAACTGACTTGCCAGATAACAGATTCATCTCTTGTCGAATCTAGCTGAGACTGGGTGGCAGAAACATATAGGGATTAAAAATGGAATTAGGTTGCCTGGATTCCACACCCTACAGGCTGTGAGCTTTTGGGAAGCATGTTTTCCTCTCTAAATCTCATTTTTCTGACCCGCGTAATTGAGAAAATAGCAGTACCCATCTCATAGAGTTGTTTCAAGTCTATTCCCAGTACCTAGTCAGCACTCAATACGTGGTCTCTATTATTATCTTTATCTGAGTCTCTCGGTTACTAGTGAAGTGCTTTTAAAACATGTTTCCTTTGAATCACTGAGGCAATGGCTTTTTGAGATTTGTCAGTGTAGGTCTCCAGTATGCCAGCAGGAGTTCACTGATTATTTTAAAAAGCTGCCTATTTGTATAATTAACATGAGAAGAAAATAATCTCCTTTGCTATTTCTGGTATACCATCAAGCACAGATTTCTCTGCCTTTGTAGAAATAAAGAAGTAGTAAAGAAAATACTTCTAAAACTTAACTTTTATTTTTATTAATATTATAAACATACACAGCTTAAAAATCAGTCCCAAAGGCTTTTCTTTCTTTCTTTTTTTTAAAGATTTTATTTATTTATTTGACAGAGATCACAAGTAGGCAGAGAGACAGGCAGAGAGAGAGAAAGAAGCAGGCTCCCTGCCGAGCAGAGAGCCCACATGATTTACATTAGACCTTTAATTGAAAATAACATTTTGGTTTTTGGTTTTTGTTTTTTTTTTAAGATTTTATTTATATATTTGACAGACAGAGATCACAAGTAGGCAGAGAAGCAGGCAGAGGGGGAGGAAGCCGGCTTCCTGCCGAGCAGAGAGCCCGATGCGGGGCTCGATTCCAGGACCCTGAGATCATGATCTGAGCCTAAGGCAGAGGCTTTAACCCACTGAGCCACCCAGGTGCCCCAGTCCCAAAGGCTTTTAACAAAAACTATCTGTCCCTAGCCCATTCCTCCTGACTCTTGATTACTGATTCCCAGAGGCTATCACTTTCAGCTTTCTTTTGGTGTTTACCTTCATATTTCTATGTAAACTGTTCATACTACTATTTCTTGATTTTTTATTTTTAGATTGTCACTTTTGACTTCCTACTATAGAGAAGAATTTAGCTGTCTTCTCTCTCCCATAGCCACATATACTAACCTTACATATATACACGGACCCTCCTGTATTCTACTAATATAGTTATATTATATTTAAATATTTATAATTCTGAAAATATCATTTGCAGCTGAGCCCTGTGTAAATTCTGATTACATTTCCTTTCTTACATGATATTGCCGTCTTTGAGGTTGATAGCTTGTCTTTTTGTTTGTTTGCATAATCTTCTAAATATCCATCACCAATGCATTTCCAACCTCTCCTCTAGGAGTTGAAATTTCTTAATACCTTCAAAAATCTTAGGCATTAGGTGTTCTGGTACTTTCATTTTTTTGTTTTCTTAGTGGGGAAATATATCTCTCCAGTAATCTGTGTCTTCTCATTCAAATAGATACTGACTCTTCTTCTGGCCTCGTACTGGCATCTACACCCTCTTTTAATACCTGATGCCCTCTAGCTGGGCCAGGTGCCCATTAGGGCAGTTTTGCATAGTTCCGTGTTTCCAGAGAATAGACCGTGTGCTCTCCTGCCAGGTTGAGCCGGGGCAGCTCCTAGCTACGTTATCCATGGAATCTCACTGCTTTCACGCAGCGGTCAGCCTCAACTGCCCCCACTACCGCCCATTATTGTCAGAGCTATTGGTGTCCCTGATGGAAATGACCCAGCTTCTGGGTTTCGGTTGTTGGCTTTCTTGAATGCAGCTTTCCTCTCTCTCTAGTCTATCAGTTTAGTGGGCAGTTATCCTGCTGAGCTTACACTCTCAGCGTTTTTCTTCCGTCCTCCCATTTTCTTTGGCTTTCTTGATTTAAACCTTTTTTATTTTTAAAACTCGTTGTATTGCAAGAAGCCGTATATTGGTTAAAACCATGGGCTCTGGACGCCTAGACTCACCCCTTGAATGACCCTGGGAAAACTACTTAATTTCTCTTGCTGCCTCAGTTTTCTCATCTTAAAAAAAAATAGTTGGAGTCCTTTTTAAGAGCAAATGATTTAAGAGACATAAAGCATGCAAAAACCATAGCTGGCCTAACAAATATTCGCCATTTTAGACTGGTTTCAGGTAAAAAGATAAAGGTGTGTATTTAATTTATCATGCCCAAAGAAATGCACTTAAAAATATGAATCACTAGGCAACTATTGTTCATTTCATCTATACAGAAAACAGTGGACAAAGGCGAGGTATCTGATATGTTACATAAAATGTCTGGGTCTTTATATAGTTTTATTACTGAAAGGTACCTTGGTGATTATGGTCTCCAACTCTTTTTATTACAGATAGGAAAACTGAGACCCAGAGAAAGAGGGTTAAGTGACTTGCCTCAAGACTAGAATCCAAGCACCAGGATTCTTCATTTGATCTTCTTTCCATTAAGTCATTTATCTTTTTCTAATGAACAGTGAATGCTGTGAGACTTGAAACTTTTATTTTTGGGGATGACACTATCATATGCCTAAGTTTCTTCTTCTTTTTTTTTTTTTTAAAGATTTTATTTATTTATTTGACAGAGAGAGATCACAAGTAGGTAGAGACGCAGGCAGAGAGAGAGGCAGAGAGAGAGGAGGAAGCAGGCTCCCCGCGGAGCAGAGAGCCCGATGCGGGGCTCGATCCCAGGACCTTGAGATCATGACCTGAGCCGAAGGCAGCAGCTTAATCCACTGAGCCACCCAGGCGCCCCCTAAGTTTCTTCTTCTTATTTGTTTGTCAAGGGCTTAGAACTGAATCAATAATAAGCTTTGGTTTATGATATACTCTCTTCATTGGTCTTGCTTGTTTATTTATTTACAATAAGGTAATACATAAAAAAATTAAAGCACCCACATTGTGTCCAGTACCTTGGAGGAAAATGTAACGTGTATAATTTCCATGTACATGTGGTACAAAAATAAATGCATGTGTTTAGAATTATGGTGGTGATACACCTATTTGTTATTTTCTCTCCGGAAGTGAAAGTCACCTTATGGATGATACAACTCTCCTTCTCACCCCGTCAGAGTCCACCAGACAGGGCTAGCAGTGGACTAGAAAACAAAGTAAGACAGAGAGGAAAATGACAGAAATATGAGTGCCTGCATTTAGCATTGGGACGTGTGTGTCTCTAAAACTGGTTCGTCGTCTACAAGCTATGTAATGCTGAGCTTGTTTCTGATGCAGGGTTGAGAACCATCGGCGTCATCACCAAACTGGATCTTATGGATGAAGGAACAGATGCCAGGGACGTTCTAGAGAATAAGCTGCTGCCTCTCCGCAGGGGTAACGTATCGCATCCCGTACGGCTCCTTTGATGACGTGGCAGAGAGACAATCGGGAAACTGATGGGGAGCTGGGTTTTATGCCTTCACAGATGTAGGGAATGTATTTATGATTAATTACACTTTTTGGGGAATGGCATAATGTTCCCAAATGATATATCAAAAATGATCCAAAGGGAGAACTCCTCCTGAAATTAACAGGAATAAGAAAAGAGGAAAAGGAAGGAGTTTGAAGGAGGGTATAAATCCGCATCATAGGCTGCATGAGTGTACCCTGTGCTGTGCCAAGGGTGACTTATTTACTGCCCACCATATAACAATACTGCAAAGGGACACACTGTATTAAAGTGCACAGAGCTTTTAAGGGCAAAAGACATTATTGTGTTACTGTTAACAAAGTGTCATTAGCCACTCAGCCAGCCTTTGTTAAATACTGACGTCTCACACTGAGTTTTGTAAAGGGTTCAGTTCTTCAGCCCTTACAAATAATTTTACTTTTCTTCTCAGCCTGTTTGAGAGCCTTGAAATCTCCCCAGAATGAACAAGTGTCCCAAACCACATTGTATGTGCTCCGTTTCAGGTTATGTGGGCGTGGTCAACAGAAGCCAGAAGGATATAGATGGGAAGAAGGACATTAAGGCTGCCATGTTGGCCGAAAGGAAGTTTTTTCTCTCGCACCCGGCTTACAGACATATTGCTGATCGGATGGGGACCCCACACCTGCAGAAGGTCCTTAATCAGGTAAAGACGTTTTCTCAAGCAACAGGAACAATTATGAAATATGGAAGGGACTGTTGGAATTCATATGTCTCATTTTAATATTAGTTGTTTCCAAATTAAGACATTCTGCTTAAATGATAGGAATTAAAAAGTGAATATGAGTACTTAGTTGCACACTGTTACTATTCTCAGGGAGCAGAATCTATTTAATGTTACTGAAAGTACACTGCTCAGAGCAGAAATACACTTCTTTAAGAACAGTGAATAAGGGTATATGTATCAGCACCCATTTTACTCATAAGATATAGTCATCTAAGAAATTAAGGGCACCTGGGTGGCTCAGTGGGTTAAAGCATCTGCCTTCGGCTCAGGTCATGATCCCAGGGTCCTGGGATCAAACCCCGCATGGGGCTCTCTGCTCAGCGAGGAGACTGCCTCCCTCTCTCTTTCTCTGCCTGCCTCTGCCTACTTGTGATCTCTGACTGTCAAATAAATAAATAAAATCTTTTAAAAAATCATTAAAAAAAAAAGAAGAAAGAAAGTAATTAGGGGCGACTGGGTGGCCTGGTTGCTAAGTGTCTGCCTTTGGCTTGGGTTGTGATCCCAGGGTCCTGGGATCGAGCCCTGAGTCGGGCTCCCTGCTCAACGGGGAGCCTGCTTCTCCCTCTCCTATTCCTCCTGCTTGTGTTCTGTCTCTAGCTGTCTCTTTCTCTCTCTCTCCCTCTCTCTCTCTCTCTCGCGCGCGCGTTCAAATAAATAAAAATCTTTTAAAAAAAGAAATTATCGTTGTACATCTCTGAAAGGTTGACTTCTTGGGATCTGTTTTGAAAATGTCAATCTGTAATGGTTAGGTTAGATTTCTTTTTAAAATTTCTTTATGGTTTTGATTAGGATCAATTTGTTCCTTCATTTAAATTTTTGAAAATAATGCAGCCTTATAAGCAGTCATTGGTCTCCATTCATCTAAGTTTTTCCGGCTAACCCCTTTCCCCACGCGGATAGACCTGGGCCTCCATCTTCCCACCTTCCGTGCACTTACACCCTTCTTGAATAAAACCCCAGTGCGCTTACTTGGCTACATATTTTCCATCTCCTAGGGAAGTTAAGCATCATCCTCAGGGTATGCCGGGCCGCTCCCTGAGTTGTGATCATATTGACTCACGTGGCGAACAGCTTTTCTCACAAATAGAATCACAAGATGTGCTTTAACTTTTATTTATAAACTTTAACAGTCAACCAATCAGATCGATATTGAATGTCCTGATTGTTTGCTCCTAGAAGGTATCAGTAGAGACGAACAACATAGTTGCGACATTGGACCTGACCCTTTAGGCAGAACAATTGAAGAAGTTTTAGAAAATAAGAAAGCAGGGGTATACTTCTATTTTAAGTGACATAACTCAGACTCATGTAAAGTTTGTTCTTTTTTTCCTTTTCTTTTCTTTCTTTATTTGTTTATAATTTTTTATTTTTTTATTTTTTTTATAATTTTTTATTAACATATAATGTATTATTGGCCCCAGGGGTACAGGTCTGTGAATCGCCAGGTTTACACACTTCACAGCACTCACCCGAGCACACACCCTCCAAGTTTGTTCTTTTTAATTAAGGGTAGATGAGTATTTAAAAGCCATGACGTGGTGCTATGGTTGTGTCCTTTCACAAACATGAATATATTTTAGAGAAGGAACATTGGTTTGCCACACAAAGACCGTAATATTCTACCAATATGTGTAGTTTTATAGATTACTGCTTTCATGCCTGTATAGGCCTAAGAAAAACACAAACTGAAAAATTCTTAGAGAAAAATCACTAAGATGATTAGGAGATAAAGTTGGAAATAAATTAGGTTGTGAATACTAGAAAAGTAGAAAGAATGCGACTGGCCATTTGGTTATATAAATGACCCCTAAATTATGACATGATTGGATTCTGGTTGACTGAAAACTGAATGGATTTTGTACTGAAGATCTCTCGTTTCTTGGATAATCAGTTTCTTTTTTATTGCTTCAGGGATCTCATACTGTTTGAAACTAGGGTACTTTCATGGTCGATTCAATGTGCACCGATACCTCTGGCCCTGAGGGACAGTTTCTATGGAGAAAACTGGAATAGAACATGACATTTTTGAGTCATGATGCCTAGAGGGCAGAGAATAAGGGAGTGAGATATGAGATGAATTTGGAGAAGTAGGCAGAGGCTGGATCTTGTAATATTTGTAGGCAAGTTAAAGATTTTTGTTCTTATCCTAAGAGTAGTGGGGAGTGAGTCATTTAAAGCATCTGAGTAGGGAGTTACACAATCATAGCTGTGGATTAAAAATGATCATGGCGGGGCGCCTGGGGGGCTCAGTGGGTTAAAGCCTCTGCCTTTGGCTCAGGTCATGATCCCAGGGTCCTGAGATCGAGCCCCGCATCGGGCTCTCTGCTCGTCAGGGAGCCTGCTTCCTCTGTCTCTCTCTGCCTGCCTCTTTGCCTACTTGTGATCTCTGTCTGTCAAGTAAATAAATAAAATCTTTAAAAAAAAATGATCATGGTGGTTCCAGATAAGAAGATTAGACATGAGAAATTAAGAGTCAAAGGAAATGATGGTAGCTTGGTCTTGATTAGGGCCAGTGAAGATGAAAAAAACCAGAATTGAGAAATGTTTAGGAAAAATAAAAAACTTGGTAGTAGATTATTAACTCTGGTGGGTGATGGAGACGTGAAGTCAAGGATACATTCCAAGTTCCCATATTGTTATGAAGTCACCGAGATGGAGAACCCCGAAAGCAGGATTAGGTGTTTGATTTCAGACTTGCTGAGGTTGAGGTTTCCTTGGCACATCTAAGAGGAGTCAAGTCCATGGTCTAATACGTGTTCCTGCTGGAAGGATTAGAAGTCTCGTATGTAGATAACACATTGGTAGCCACAGGCATTTGAATATTTATTAAAGCCATGAGTGGAATAAGGTTACTTTAGGAGGAATAGAGAGTGAACCAAGAAGAAGGTTAAGACTCAGATTCAAGGAATATTGTTATTTACAGGTCTGGTGGAGGGGGGTGGCTTGGCAAAGGAGATCTAGAAGGTATATCCAAAAGGTTAGGAGAAAAATGAGAGGAACTAGGCTAACAAAAGCCAAGGAAAGAACTGTTTCAGAACGCCAAGAGTGGCCCACAGTGTTGCTTTTGCTGTTGAGGTATCTGAGAAGCAAAAGGTGGAAACCACGTGTTTTTATCATTTACCACTCACATGGCAGATAGGCAGCTGCTGGTTTCTCATGGTCACTGTTGCTCTTTGACTTGGGGGTTTGTGAGGTTGATGCTGGGAATGCCGTTCTCTCCAGGCTTTTGTTTCCTGCTTCAGAGCCGTAACAACGGCATGCTGGGAAGTAACATAAGTCATAACTGTGGACAAAGGTCTAATAGAGTTGTGAACGATTAACATTTAAATAACTGTAGTGAATGGATATAGTCACGTAACCTCCAGTAAACATAAAAGTGATTTAGAATGATTTCTGCAGTCAGTCTGGGTTTTTATTCCCCTTTTAACTTATGGTTCCTTTTCATGTATTTTTGTGAAGTTTATTCTCCTTCTTTGGATTCAAGTTTATGCCTTAACCAGTTTAGGAAGATTATCTTTTTTATTCTTTCTTTCTCTCCCTCTCTTTTTTAAAGATTTAATTTATTTGACACAGAGAGAGAGAGATCACAAGTAGGCAGAGAGGCAGGCAGAGAGAGAGGAAGGGAAGCAGGCTCCCCACTAAACAGAGAGCCCGATGCGGGGCTCGATCCCAGGACCCTGAGATCATGACCTGAGCCGAAGGCAGAGGCTTAACCCACTGAGCCACCCAGGCGCCCATTTCTTTTTCTCTTTTAATTCAGACTTTTGTTTAACTGCGTTGTGATAGAAAGAACGTAGGGCAGAGAGTGAGCCAATCTGGGTTTATATCCACCTTTGTTCTTAATTAGGCATGTACTCATAGACAGTCTCTTGGAGAATTTTTCATCCTGCTGAGCTTGACGTGCCGGCAGACTATCTCAGGGGAATTGCCAAGTAGATGGTAAAGTAAAGATGTCCAACAGAGAGGGCGAGAGAGTGAGCTTTCCTTTGCTGGTCAGGGAGCTTTCGAGCGCACCCTCCTGAAGGCGTAAGCCAGTGAGCCACCACCGCTGGACTGAGGCCGAGAGGCGGGGCAAGCGGAAGCTCTTGTCTGAGCTGCAGAATGGACGGGACATGAGCAGGTGCCACGTACCTACAAGTTCTGCTAGTTTCGGGTCCCGAAACGTCCAGCAGCGCCTGTAACTCCAGCTTCTGCATTTCTAACCGCATCCTAAGCCAAGGCTCCCTTCTGCAATCTAGGTAATTGGATAACTCCGTCCCTCCTCTAGTGTTAAGCAGCCTCTGATAACGTCAGTGCATTTGGATAGGGTATTTCCAGCGCGGCATGAAGAAGTAGCCCAAGCAACGGGCTCCGTTTGAAGGAGTTTTGAACATCTCCTTAAGGCCAGGAGAGAGCTGGAGTTCCTTCTCATGATTTACCTACATCGTCATTCTCAAATATGTGTACGTGTATGATTTCTCAGTTTTAAACGATTAGGAAAACAAGGAAGGTCAATTTTTGTCTCGTGAGTTAATCTTTAATCTGTTATATGGATACGATTCTGTTTTGTTTTATTTAGCAACTCACCAACCACATTCGGGACACCCTCCCAAACTTCAGGAACAAACTGCAGGGACAGCTGCTCTCCATCGAGCATGAAGTGGAAGCCTACAAGCACTTCAAGCCGGAAGACCCCACCAGGAAGACCAAGGCATTGCTGCAGTGAGTCCGCCTTGCCCTCCCCTTGCTCAGCGCTTGAAGCTAATTCTTCCGTTGGCTTTGCCTCCGTCTCTTCGTCGTGCTGTTTTCTAGGTTTAACAGAAGAAGCAAGTAAGGTGTACAAGACTTTGTGTGTTATATAGCAGCCTCGAGGCTTTCATGTTCTTGAAGAATCATTGTTCATCTTACTCTGTTATCTAGATTGAACCAACTATCCAACCCCATGCCCAGTTTCCTTGTGCTTGTATCATTGGATTCCGTAAATGAGTCAAACCCATAGTGATAACTCAGCAGGATGTTTGCCCTTAGTCTTTAGAAGTGGACAAAGCTCTTGTTGAAAATGTTGTCTGTCTTGTACAACTGTTTCTACCGATGTCGTTCGCACTTACTCTCTTCTTACGTCTGTTATTTCACGTCATTTAGCTGTGTACATTTTTCAGTGGAATGAGACCCAAGGCTTTAATAATTAAAGTATGGACAGTAAAGCCACGTTTAGGTATCTTTTACCCTTTTTGGTAATGATTTTAATGTAGCTCTTTAAAAACACAAATGGGAGAACTGCCAAGTATCTTTTTACTCCTGAGAGGTCTGGGGCGGACTGCAGAGCTGGTAGAGAACTGCCAGCTCCTCTGTCTTTGATCTTTCTTCCACTTTCCGGCCCCTCCCAGCCTCATCTGCCCTTTCATCCCCGCACCGCCACTTACCGCAGTCCCTCTGCCCAGCTGATATGCTGGGACACCCTAAGTCCTTTTCCAAAGATGATGCTTCCCATCTCTTACGGTCCCTTTCTTCCTGTGCAGCCTTGCATCAAGATGCCCTGAATTTGGTGTTCAAAATACATGACAAAATTCCTTTCTTTGTGGAGCTATTTCTAAATACTCAAATTATTTAAGTAAAAATCCAATGTAAAGCTTATGTTTCCCATTTAAAAATATAGAATCATACAGAGGAAAGGTTTTTTTCTTGGATTCAACTCTTTCCTAGTTTATCTTTTCCTTTTTATTCTTGGCTTTGGTTAAGCTCCTATAAAAACTCTTCAAGTTACAGAGAAAAGAAAGCGAGTTCTCTTTAGGCCCTAGGTCATGATCATAACATCCAACTGAAACTACTCTCCTTACAAATACTAGGCTTGCCTCTGTGACTCCATTGGATTCAAATTACAGAATTTTCCACATCTGGATTCTTCCCTAGCAGGGGGCTGATCAGCTCCTTCCTCTCTCCTTCAGACCTTTTCTTTTTTCTTTCTTCCCTCCTTTCTGCCTGCCTCCCTTCTTGCCTTCCTCTCTTCTCTTTGTGTTCGACTTGGTGTCTGACTCTGTGCTATCTACTGGCGATTCAACGACGACTAAGACTTTTGTCCTCAAGAAGAGGCCACAGTAGAGCAAGGGAGACAGATACATAAGCAACTAACTGGGTTAAAATCTGATAAATGCTATGTTTCCGGTAAGTGTAAACTGTTGTTGGAGCCCAGATGAGGAAGCAGTTACAGGTGAGGAACGTTGTGAGTTCACAGAGGAAAAGGTACTTTAAGGAGAACCTAATGTATGGGCAGAGGGTGTCAGGCAGAAGAGGAGGACAAGAGAATAATGAGAGATTGTTCGCAGCTCGTTTCAGTGGGGCAGGGGGCTGGAGTGTAGGCTGGAGGTAAATTTCCTAAGATTTCCCAGTGTTTCGGTGCTTTCTCATGCATATACCTTCTCAGGTGGTTAAAAATGAGATGAACACGGGTGTATGCATAAACATAGCTACATCAAATTGTGTTCTGGATTTTTTGCCCTAATTTGCGGTTGTCATTCATCCACGATTTTGATGAAAGAGAATGAAAGATACGAGTCTTAGACGGTTTGCATTTTTTTCTGTGGACTTTCAAATTTGAAAGTAGTATCCGCATGCCAAAATTAGAATTTCTACATCTAGCAGTCGAACATGCAAGTAGGTTGTTCTTTTCTCCCTGTTACCTATTTCTTTGGTTTTTACCAACTACCTTAAGGTAACTTATTCCTTTGTTGAAGTTACTGAGGACCTCTCCTATATTGGCCAGGGGCAGGGGGGGATAAATAAAATGTGTGGCGCTCGTCCTTCGGAGAGAGGCTGACAGGGGAACAAGGGTGCTGGACCCCCCCTAAGTGCTGTGCTGCAAGTAGGCCTGAGGACCAAGGAAAATGAGCCGAAGGAGCCAGGTGCGGTGAGGAGTGGTGGCAGACAGGACCATGGGAAGCTTCCTGGAATGACTAATGCTGGAAATGAGTCTCAAAGTGCAGATAAGAATTAGCCAGGCAAGGAAGCAAGGTGCAGAAAGAATGTGTTCTGAGCAGAAACGAGTGTAGAAGCCCAGAGACGCGGCGCACGTAGGGGACTGTGGACGGCTTCTTTCCGGTTGGCCTAGAAGGCGAATGTGGGTGAGCGGTGCCAGACGGAGCATCCAGGGCCAGCCCACGGAGAATCTTGTGTGATGGGTTAAGGAGTTTCATTATCCAGTTGTGAGAAATCATTGAAAAACAAGGCTAGAGCTAGTTGGAGAGGGGGTGGGGGTCCCCAGTTTGCTTGTCTGTGATGCTGGGCGCAGGGCGGGGGGAAGCTTGCAGAGAAGGAGGGAGCGGTTAACGCACGAGGCGAGTGTGAGCTCATAGGAACCGAGGAGCACTTTGACTCTTCTGTGTAAAGTTTTATTATTTAATTTTAATTCCTAATTGAAATATTTTAAAATACCACTTTATGGTTTCAATTAAATGGACAGAATGCACCGAATGACACAGATATTTATGATATGTATTTTAATTAACTGCCTAAAATAAATCCTAATAACATGTATGTCATATAATTACCCTTTTGAGTGCTGAATGGCGTGCAGTGTTCATTCTGCCAGTAGGTGCCACTAAGAACACTAGGAAAAGGATTCTAAGGGCTCACATAGTAAATTAAAATGAGAAATACAAAGCCTTATAACTGTAACTTGAATTCACTTCTCTTTCACAATTACAGGATGGTTCAGCAGTTTGCTGTGGACTTCGAGAAGAGAATCGAAGGGTCAGGGGACCAAGTAGATACCCTGGAGCTCTCGGGAGGGGCTAAAATCAATCGTATATTCCACGAACGCTTTCCTTTTGAGATAGTAAAGGTTTGTACCAAATGTTATTTTTTTCCCCCTTTCACTTCATTTCATTTCTATGTCCTGTTCTCTATAACCGTTCACAAAATGTCATGGGAGTGATACAGGACTCAGATGGGTCTTTGAGTAAAAGTCTTCATGCTCAGGTGATGAAATTTAGGAGAGAAGTATTTTCTTCTGATGGTTCTGGTTTTATTTATTTAATGGGGTCTAACAACATTTCAGATTATTTCACCAAATACTAATTGAGTTCCTATGAAGTTTATTTGTTGTCTAATTAATTTGAAAATATTTCTTGAGTACCTATTCTGTGCCAAACTTCTAGGTGCCAGTGATCAAGACAGAGGCACTGTCTGGTGGGGTTAGGCAGAGAATTTTACAAATAGACAAAGTAAGAAAATATCAAGTGTTATTATGTAACATAATGTTAGGGAGAGGGTTTGAGTGAACCACTTCTTTTTTTTTTTTTAAGGTTTATTTGTTAGAGAGAGAGAGAGAGGGACAGCAAGAGTGGGAGGGGCAGAGGGAGAGGGAAAGTCTCAAGCAGGCTCCCTGCCGAGTGCAGAGCCCCATGGGGAGCTTAATCCCAGGACCCTGAAATCGTGACTGGAGCTGAAACCAAAGGCCAGATGCTTAACCGTCTGTGCCACCCAGCTGCCCCGCGTGAGCCACTGTCGATGGAGCGTTTCAGACTAGGTCCCTCTGAGTAGCGGATATTGAAAGCTTGACCAGAATCGCATGAAGAGGTCAGGGGTGAGGACCTTGGGGAAGAGGGTCGTTCAAGGTGAGCAGCCGAGGGGGAGGCCCTGCAGCAAGCGTCTGTACCGTGGGTAGAGAGCAGGCGAGGCTGGAGCAGAGCGCGTGACGGGGGAGAAGGGTAAGCCGTGAACTCAGAGCCGGGGTGTCCGGTTGATGCAGGGCCTTCCGGGTTCGGTGAGGTGTTCACATATACTCACGAGAAGTTAGGAGAGAGTTTTAAGAAACGTTGTGGTCTGATTTGGTGGATGATTTTAAAAGCACACTGCAGACCGGATCCTAAAGGGGCAAGAGTTGATTCAGGGAGACAAGGAGAGTTAAACAAAAGGGCCAGAACAGGAGTGAGGCCACTTTCCATGGGCCCTAAAGTGTATACCGTTGGGAGGGGCGGACTTAAAGAAGAAGAATGCAAAATTACAAACACAGTTAGGCACAGGGTCTTGGAAGGTGTTTCTGTTAAGAGAGAAGCCCTGAACTGTCATCTTCTTTAGCTTCACAGTAAAGATGCCCCAGAAGAGAAGATGGAGACAGTGGTTGGGTCTGTGGGTCAGTAGGGCTTGGATTGATATGGGGGATGCAAGGAAGAAAATTCAAGATAGATGACTCCTAAGGTTTTGGTTTGTACGGCAGCAAATGCTAGTGGCTGTTGGCTATCAGATGAGGGAAACTGAGCAAAAGCTGAGTTTGTGTAGAGGTATGAGCCGAGAGTTTTATTTTGGCTCTGCTTAGGTTGGCTTGCCCATTATGTGGCCAAGGAGTATTAGGGACTCTGCTCCTTGCTTCACATACAGAGGAGGGTGCTTATGTCTCGGTGTGGGAGGCAAATGGGTAAACAGACAGTTTTATTAAAATGTGCTAAGTAAAGTGATAAATTTCAGCGCAGGGTGCTATGGAAACACAGCCTACGGACCCGAGTCCCAGCCTGAGTGCGTGAGGGAGCCTGGCTTCTGAGCTGGGTTTGGAAGGATGAGCAGCTAATCAAGCAGGAGGGCCTTGGGGGAGGAGGTTGGGGCCTGGGCTTTTTCCAGATCAAGAAGGAGGAACAGTAAAAGCTGAGCTGTGGCCCACAGGGTGTGGGCAGGAAACTAAAGCAATTAATCAATCGTTCTACAGTACGAAGTATGAGAGGGGAGGTGCATAGAGGCTGATACTGGAGAGACCAGATCTCAGAAGTTAGGGGCTGAACCCGTTGCGCCCTTGATACCCTTTTAGGTCTGAGCCCCATGACATTTTGATCCTAATTCCAAATGGCTTTAAAGTACCTAGAACTTCTGGGAAATTTTATTGCAGTCATCCATCCTGCATTGGATTGGTAAAATATTATTAATTTCCTCTCGTAAAGAGGCCTTGAATGCAGGTGGTTAAATGGCCGGGAGAAAAGACAGCCCTTGTTAATCTGAGCACAGCTGGACCACTGCGGCAAGTCAGGTGATACTCTTATTTATGCCTTTTGTCTCCGAGTACATTTGCTACATGCAGCAGAAGAAAGGAGAATTGTGTGTTTCAAATGAATGGCCGGACTGATGTCCAGAAGGCATCCTTTATGCACAGAGCTCCTGTCTGTAATAGAGGTAAAATCCACTACACCAAAACTCCCAGAAATCCCCAGTGTTCTGTGTTGCCTTGAACTTTATATAAACAGATGTTTTGACCATCTGGGTTTAGGTTAGGAAAGACATGAGTATCCATGTATTAATAACGAAGTCAAGTTCTTCTCGTTTTTTAATAGTCAACAATATTGTTAGTCAAAGGAATTACGTGTCATGACTGTGGCTCGTTTCGTATCTGCAGATGGAGTTCAACGAGAAGGAATTGCGAAGAGAAATAAGCTACGCAATCAAAAACATACATGGTATCAGGCAAGTGATTCACATTTTCCTTGTCTTGGTTCAAGCTACTAAAAGAAAATTAATGTTTATAAGTGGCTGGTGAAGGAGCCTTTCATCATCGGAGCAGAGTAGAGCATGCAGGTGGGAAGAAGAAATAAGGAGACTCTCACTTGAGTTTAATGGTAATTTCCCGTATTATCATACTCGCAAAAGAAACCGTTTCAATTAAAAAAGAAGGAGAAACACTTCCTGCCCTCAGAGCACTGTGCTCTGTACAGTTAGGGACTTGCTAGTGAGCAGGACCCTGTTCTCCAGAGCCTTGCGTTTTTGGGACGGAGGACTGACCTGCGCATAAGGAATCCTTCCTCACCCAGAGACACAACAGAGAAATTTCGGCAGCAGTTGGGGAGGGAGATTGGGAAAGATGAATGAAGGTGGTGACTTTTGAGTTGAACCTTGCCTGTAGAGAGAATAAGAAGGATTTCAACAGGCGACGGTGTGCTGTGTTTACACGCGCGTGCCTGTGTGCGAAACATGAGAGGCTGGGGATTGTTGAGGGGAGAGGATGAGAGAAAGGGCTTGAAGTGGAAAGATTAGTGTGAGCAAAGGCACATGGATGGGGAGTGCCGGAGGGGCTCGTGGAGCGGCGAGTCGCGCACTTTGTTGGGACAGGAGAGCAGCGGGCCACGAGGCTGCGAGGGGAGCTTGTCCTTTGTGAGGAAATTCTTGTGAATTTTCCCTTGTATAAAATGGGGTTATTCTGATTTACTTTTTTTTTTTTTTAAATTATGTGATGTTAGTCACCATACAGTACATCATTAGTTTCTGATGTAGGGTTCCGTGATTCATTGTGTCTCACACCCAGTGCTCATTTACTTTCTTTAAAGCACTTATGGTAGGAAAAAATGAACTTCAAACACACATTTCTTGAGTTCGGGTACAGAATGTAATGGAGCTTGTATTGAATGTCCTGAATTTAAGGTACTGACCTTAGGTTGCCTACTTCATAGGTGATCTCCGTGGAGGAGGCGTCCCCTGTCTGTTGGCCACTGTACCATGCCTTCTGCCACAGGTTAAGATGAGACGATTTGGGAGCAGAGCTTGGGAGGGCACAGTTTGGCACTGAGTGTACGCGTGAGAGGAGTTATGACATTTAAATCTCTCCTTTTCACACTTAGGCAGCCTGCTCTGCGCGTTGCAGATAGGATAGGTAAACGTGCATTCACAAAGTGAAGGGGAGAAAACCTTCCGTAACCAAATCCAGTCTTTTCCTGACTGTCAGTCGGATTTCTAAGTTCCCTATTAATTCTATTCTGTCTCGCCTGAATCTCAGATACATTCGGTATAGAAACTGTGTCTTGCTCTTGAGCTGGGCATGGCTGGTATTCAAACATGTCTGTCTGATGAGTGCTGTGACACCAAATCACATTTTTTGGGTCAGGAAGCATTTTTTATGGACTTACTTTACTGTAAAAGTAAAATACAGTATTTTTACTTGGCTTTAGAACTTACCAGATACATTTTTGCTGAATGTAATTGCAAAAGCTCAGTAATTCCGTTCTGAAGATTTCTGATTTACATGCATACCAAAAGAAGAGAGGGGTTGTTATTTATTATTTTGGAATTAATTTGCCTGTAAGATGATAAGAAGGGCACAGTGTCCTGAGAATAAGACATACTCATGGCATGAGTGCTTAGGCTCTTAAAGACGCTTAATACGAAATGTTTTGTTTCCGGTTGATTGTTAGATATTTGAGTAACAGAAGCCATCTTTGTCCCCTGCGGACCTAATCGTCCTTTGTTCTGTAGACACTGCGTGATAGTGAGGAGCACAGGAGGAAGACAGTCCTTGTGGGGCGAGCAAAGATAAATGCAGGAATGACCTTTCTACCAGGGTAGTAATGGGACGGGCATGCTCAGACCACCGCAATGCACACTAGGATGTTGGGGTTCAGAGAAGGAAGACCTTGTCCGTGGCGGGACTGGAGAAGGCGAGCTGGAGGAAGTGGTTGCTTTTGATCTGGGCTTTGAAGCACGGGTGGGAAACTTGGACGGGCTGAAAGTGTGGGGAGGGTGAAGTGAACCTCATGGACGGAGGCAAAGACAGAAAATGTTAGTGAGTGTGTTTGTGGAAAGGCCAGTGGTTGGGTTTGGCCGAGACATGGGGTGCCTGAAAGGGAGGAGACAAATAACGGAAATGGAAGATTAGGGTTGGTGGGGGGGGGCACTTTTAACGTTAGCCCAGACAGTGCGGATTTCATTCTGCGTCCGGTGTGGAGAAACTGCGTGTTACAATACGGTGTGATCACTACAGTTAGAGAGACAGGAGAGTGTAGGGTGCCACCGAAGTAAATGACGAGAAGGGACCAGAATAAAGCTGCTGGAGGGGAAGTATGGAAGAAATTTCCTACAAGAAACACCACAGAATTGAGTGGTGAAGGAGCAAAGTTAATCAAAGAAGAAGTGAGAAGAGGGAGGCAGAAGGGCCCAGGGGTGGGAAGGATCGAGCCCCAAGGTCTGGGACCAACAGGGCACGAGGATACCTGGGGTTCGTGGTCCCTCTTGTGGTAGCTTTTCTCCGCTGGCCTTTTATTTAGATGTAGTCATTTTTTCACTTTTTATCTCTTCTTTTTCACTATTTTTTAATCTTTCTCTCTTTCTCTCTCTCTCTCTCTTTCACCCCCCCACCACCCCTGCTTTCCTGAGCTCCTGCCCAGCATGACAAAAGCATTGTTATGACACCAATTTGAATTAATTCCCGCCAGGTGAAGAGATACTTCCTATTTTGGCTATCATTCGTTATTTTTGTAAACTCACAATGTAGGCATCCTGGGTCCCAAGGTAGTTCCACTCAACTGTCTTCCTTTGCCTCTAGCACCTCTATGTGCCACTAGCACATGGGGAACCGCTGAGCTCACTATAATACAGCTCTCCTGGAAAGAAGAGATTGCGTAGTCAGGAACACTACTATTTCAGTGTTGACAAAATGAGGATTGTTTTCTGCTCTGTGAAAGACAAGAGGGGGTTGCTTTTGGAATACTTTAGATATAGAAATGAAAATTTAGGACATCATTTTTATCGTAGCGTTGCTTTTTACTGCTGTGAAACAGTGAGATGAGATCAATTACAGTTAAACATTAGTTACAGGTTATATTATTCCAGGCCTGAAAACCTTTTGGGAACTGTTTTTAGGTAATGCTAATCATCTAGAGAATGAAATTTATTATGGAATAGTAGTAGGGAAAATATTGTCATTTGTACCTTTGTAATAACAAATGATACTGTTGGTAGAATAAATCACTGTGTAACTTTTAAACCTGGGTATTATATGCTTGCTTTAGGTGGCATGTCAATGAAAGCCTTTTTCAAAAAAGCATTGGATATTACTTAATTTAAAAAAATCTAATGTCCCGCTTTCTTTCTTATATTTCAGGACAGGATTGTTTACTCCGGACATGGCATTTGAAGCGATAGTCAAAAAGCAAATCGTAAAACTGAAAGGACCTTCCTTGAAGAGTGTAGATCTGGTCATACAAGAATTAATCAACACTGTCAAGAAGTGTACCAAAAAAGTAAGTTTGAGTTATTTAACTCTCCAACAATTAACTTTTTGGTTTACCCATCTTTTCTGCGCTGCTGCATGCCTCTCTTTCCCTGACCCCTCACTTCGTTGTAAAAGGTAGTATGCTTGCCCAAGGGGAAGGATTGTGGAAAGTTATTGAGTAGGGATTGCTTTCTTGGTAGGTGGGTAGAGATGTTGTCTTTTTTCACCCAGTGCCAAATAGGGTTGCTTAAACCAGAAGGAGTATATTTTAGTCAGCTAATAATTTTCCTTATTGCCTTAAACAGGTAAACATCACTTTAGAACCATTAGGTAAATGCCCTAAGCTAATTTTTCTTACGGTGTATGGATGGGGATAATTGTCAGGGAGAGGGAAACATTGACATTGTGTATATCAGTAAAAAAGTTCTTCTGAATTTTCAGCAAATTCCACTTGAACCCGGACATTTTGGGAAGCAGCAGTGTAATGCGGTAATAAAGACCACAGGCTCTGAGGTCCAATCACCCAGATTCAAATCCTGGCTCTGCTAGTTACTTTCTGAGTGACCTTGAGTTTCATACTTAATCCCTTCTAGTCTTGTCAATTTCCTTGTGAAAAGAAGATGATAATAACAATTCTACCTCCGTGAGGATTCAACAAGATGATGCCTCAACCCCTGGGGCACTTAGCACATTGATTAACCATAGCAAGCGCTCAGGAAATGGTCACTGGTCTATAAATGGCCATTTTAGTAGCGTCTGAAACGCTTTACTTTGTGATTTTTGTTGAATCTATGACCTAGAGTAGTGGGGGAGAGACTTCCCCGTGGGGGACTCATCACTGAGGAACACGCAGGTATTGTGCTGGATTCCACCCATTCTGTGGGCCATGAAAGGGGATACCCTGTGTTAGAAACTGTAAGAAGGGAGTTCGTGATGATCTTTAGGATAGGACAGGCCTAGCCCCATGGCAGGCAACACTGGTACTTAATTTCTTGAAAGTAGAGATTGTTCTGGTTTTGTAGGCTTTGTTACCCTGCCCTTTCTGTGCGGTTACTATGACTAACCTCCCTGAAGAGCCAGTGGGAAGGAAGAGAGACAGATAATGTAGATAAATAGGAATTTGGTTTCCAGTTTCCTGGCAAGAAAATACAGAGGAAGGAAGATGGAAGTAGTGAGAGGCGGGCCAGCTAAATCCTGGGACGCCAGGGCTAAAAGACAAGGAGATAAGGGGGGAATAGCTCGGGGCCCAAAAGTGGCTCTGGAGCCTCAGACTTTTCCTCTAGACCCCTTCTTCTTCTTCTTCTACCTTGTTCCGTAATGTCCTAGTTTCTTTCCTCCAAAGTGAGAAAAGCCATAAGAGTTAAGGGACTGAGGAAAGGGAAGAGGATGCGCATGGAGAAGAAATAAACCGCAATCTTTACACCAGCTCTCCACTTGAAAACTCGAGGCCCTTGATAATACTTCACAGTCGTATTTGTCCTTGCCTGTAGCTCAACGTGCAGTCACTCTTGCCACCTGGATAGTTAAAGCTCTCCTCACTGGCCACGTGATCACCACGCTCAGCCCTTGGATGTTTTCAGCCAAAAGCCTCCCTTGACTTTGCCTCGTGCTCCTGTTCCCACCGGGAAAAGCTGCCTTTCTCCCAAGGGCCCATTGTGCGGTGTGTGTCCTCAAGCCCGTTGAGCCAGCTGTATTTCTTATTTTAATCATGTACTTGAAATGAAGAGTAAGTGAACTGATCACACACAGAAAAGACTTTGAGTTTTGTTTCCATAAAGTCAGCTTTGGAAAGACTTGGTAAACGTTAGCTGTAAAAGCTTTGCTGTTTGTAGGCAGGACAGCGCTGGGAGAAGGTGGGGAGAGTGAGAAAAGTCTAGACGGGCTCTGCCTTCAGATTATTTTCCAAGTGTCTTCAGGTTCTCCCTCGCTGTATAGAAGGCCAAACTGGAAATCATAGATGAAGGATGTGGTTTATGTAAGACAGAAGACGCATTAACTCCAATCAGCAGACCCATGTGCAGAGAACAGGCCTTGGCCTCACATCAGAAGATTGGCACATGTGTGTACATTTATGTTTTAAGTTATATAGGGTGTTTATGGTATGTATGAATCATTTTCTTTTTTTTATCATTTCCCATTGTATCCAACTTGCAGGAAAACCAGCCGTCAGTCCTGATGGCACGAGACGAGACCGCTTCTTCCTGGACGCTTTTTGGCTTCTATTCTTTTGTTCTCCATCCTTTGAACCTCCCTTTCCATTATGCTTTCTGGATCAATGGTAGTTGTCTTCTCAAAACACTGTATATTTTGTCTTAGATAAAACCTCTCTTTCTCCCTGAGATAATTGCTTACCCTGCCTCTCTCCTCACTGAGCAGTACTTATGGGCTCAAACCTGAAGAATCGAAGGGCCCGCATCAGGCTTGACATCTGCCTCCTCCTTCTGTGGCTTCCAAACGTGATGCCTGCAGTGTCCTGTAAAACTCGTCAGTAAAAGCCCTGATGGAACCAGCTCCGCTTCTCCCCTGGACTCGCTGTCGCCATCACATCCTAGTCACTCCCTTGCCTTTGTCAGGATATTTCGAACCTCGCTCACATGTTTCCTCTTCATGATAAGTTCGCCTTCAACACGGATGATTTCAGTAGGGATCCATGTAGAGATCGCGCCCAACACCCAGCAGCTGTTGCTCTTTGAGATCTTTGACTCTAGTGTCTCTCTCTTCATTCCACACTCGTGGGATGAATTTTTTTCTTTTTTTATTTCCATGACCTCTTGTGGTCCTTGTCATCATTGACAAACGTTCCACCAGGAGATCCTTCAGAAATTCCAGACTGTAAATCTAAGCTTTTCAGAGTGCTGACCACCCCTCCTCACTTCTTCAGGTTTTCAGTCAGTTGGAAAATCGGGGGAAAAGCTTGGAGGAGGACTGGAACTTGGTACCCAGCTTGCCGCCGTGAATCTAGATTGGAAAACGTGCCCACGACTTGCTGCTGAAGGGGGAGCCTCCCGTTACTTCCTCTTCCTACAGCAAACGTTAAAGCCCGCGGTGGTGGAGAGAGTTAGACGAGCGCCCACGAGGAGTTCAGAGCATCCTGGCTCTCCCTCCATCTGCGGGGATGGAAGCGGGAAGCCGGTAGGAGCCGGAGACCCTCATGTGAGCAGTGACTCGGTGCGCCCGCCCTGCCGGAGGAGAGCTGAGGACTGATGTGCGTCAGGTTCTCACCATCTTCCCAGGCACCTTGACTCCCCCCCGCCCCTTTTTCCTGTGAGCTGGAGGAAATAGTAGAAGTTTCTTCCACGGGACTTCCCCAAGAGGGCAGAAGTGTTGATGCAAGTTCCTCCTCTCTCAGGGAGGTGGGAAGCGTGCTGTGGAGGACGAGGTGAGGGACAGTTCTTCCCCGGGCTGATGCTCTGCCACAGGCTCTCCCTTCCGGTTCTCTCTCCCTGTAACCTCGCTCTGCTGACCAATGTCGCTCTTCTTTGAAGTAATGACTTCACAGAGAAAACAGCGGCCATAAATGGGAACATTCATTTCCCAGACTTCCTGCTCTTCCCAGCCCTGCTCCTCCTTCCCCCGTCTCTGTCGAGGTGCTTTCCCCGTCTGGGGCCGGGCTCCTCTCCGTACCCTCACCCTCTTAAGGAGCTTATTCTTTTGATTCTTCTTTTTCTTAAATCATCACTTTCTCCATCACATTAAAAAAAAACCCCAGCTCTACTGACTTAAAAGCAGTAACAACAATAACTACCTGATTCTTCTACCTTATTCTTCTCCTTTTCTTCATATGAAACCTTCTTGGGGAAAAAAGCAGTCTCCACTTGTTGACTTTGTTCTCTTATCTCTAGTCAACCCGTAACTCTTCTGAAATGCGGCTTCCCCGCCACTACGCTACTGAGCCGTGGTGCGAAAGGCGGACCAGACACCCGAAGGCTCAACGCAGCCCGCGCTCCTGCCCGACGCCGCACGCTGCTGCTTTCTGAAGCTGACACCCCCTCTCCTGGCTTCTCTTCCATCTTCCTCATGCTCTCTCCATCCCTCCGCTGTCTCCTTTAGGAGTTGTCCACCTTTCTTGCCTCTGAACACCAGAATCGCACAGAGCTTTCTCCTGGTTTTCTTCTCTTTTTACTTTCCTTTCTCCCCGCCGGATCCCATCCGCCGTAGCTCAGCCGCCGCTTAAAATGTTGTTCACTCCCAAACCCGCAGCCCCGGCTCACGCCTCTTCACAGAAATGTCCACTCCCCACTCCGCTGCCGTTGCTGTCTTCCAACTTACCGCCCTAGACAGTTGCTTTTTTTTTTTTTAAACTAGATTACTCCAGTGGCCTCCTGACTAGTTTTTCTACCTCCAGGCTAGCCGCCATCAAATCCGTCCTCCCCACTGCTGTCAAAGTGGCCCTGCTAAAACACAGACATGTATTTCGCCTTTTCCCTCAAAATTATGCAGTGGCTTCTCGTATTTTGAGAGCAAGGTACAGATCATTCACAGTTGCTCTTAGTTTCACGTGTGATCCCTGAAGATACTGCTTGACCGACATCTGCTGTCAGCTCATGCTTGCTTCAGCCGTTCCAGTGATTTCCGCCATCCTCATGGGATTTTCAAGCCTTTGTCACTCACACACGAATGTCTCCTCTTCCTCTTGTCTTCAGCTGCCATCCCCTCATTATTTTACGATCCAGCTCAATCCTCATCATTTTCCTAAGAAACCTACCTGCTGGGTCTCTGTGAGTCTTCTCCCGATCTCTCTCCCACTCCCGTTTCAGTGCGTTAGTTGGCACCCTCTGTTTACTTCTTTCACAGCATTCATGATCCTACATTGTGGTTTATTTCTAATTTATTTGTTTAGGTGAATGTCTCTTCTTGTTGATTATATGCTCCTTTAAAAAAAAAGCTGTATCTTTTATCTTCTTATTTTTGGCTTCTAACATAATGACTAACCCTATAGCGGTTGCAGTCTCTAAATACTTACTAATAATTTAGATATTCTAAAGTTACCCTGATGCTGAAGAAATCTGTCCTTGGTTTTAAAAGAATATTTTGGTTAGTCCTTTTAAAATAATAAAACTAGGGCAGGTTTTCTTTTCTTTAATTTTCCTGATTTCTCATTTTGATGTTCTTGACTTTGTCCTATTATCTTTACCTCCAAGTTCTTTTAGTTTAAAACTGGTCTAATTAAAATCTCTTGCAAAGCAAAATAATCTTAATTAAAGTTGATTGTACCAGGACTTTATTATTGGGCCCTTTTTGCACATGAGCCATAGATAATGTGATTATGTAATTTATCATCCAATGTACGACTCTTTTGAGATTGAAAGGGGGAGCTATTAGTACGTTCACTGGAGTGTAGGAGGAAAGTAAGACTGCCTCAGGCAGCCGAAAGGCATAGTTTCTCTAGCTGTATTGAGAGTGTAACTGTCCCTCTATCTATTTGTATGCATGTGTACTCTTAAGATAGTATTTTCATTTACAATACTGCTCGTGTTGAATGTCTTCCGTGTAAAATAATTAATTTTCTTCCCTTAAGCCACATAAACAAACATCAGTGAAAAACATGGATTTATGTTTGTTCAAGTAACAAAGCACAAAGCTAGACGTCTAACTTGGGGGAATGCAGCCTTCTCAGATATTTTCTCCCTGTTGTCTCTGGGGCACTGGAGGACAAGACAAGAACATGAGAGCTTTATGAGCTGTTTGCCATCCCTTCAGGGACATGTCAGTTTCAGAAGTGTTCTGGTGGGCATGGGTTCTGGCGGGCATTGGCTCTGGCGGGCATTGGCTGTCAGCTGCTCTCCTTTGCCCCCAGCTCTCCAGGGCGCCCTTGCAGGGTGCTGAGGTTCTCTCAGGAAACTCTGAGAGGAACATCTTGTTTTTTGACCACAGTTTAGCAACTGTGCCATTTATTGGCCTCTTGGGAAACCACATTCTTGGATGGCCATCATACCAATTAATTGATTTTTTTTTTTTTACCCAGCTCAGAAAAAGGAAAAAAATTTTAAAAAGCTTTGCAAGGAAATAGAAAATAGAAATAGGAATAGGAAATAGGAAAGAGCCTTAGTTGGCTCTTGAAATACAAGGAGAATTTTTCATTAAAAAATGCTGTTTGAAGAAAGGCTGAAATGTTAGGCCTGTTAAGTGAGTAAATATCTTGTGCCGAGTACACGTACTAATCAAGTGAATTGGAAGTCCTCAGCGCGGATTTCAAGGTCCCACGTGATCTTGATCCTTCTCATCTCTAGGCTCCTCCCACTTGCGCCTTGTCCATTCCAGCAACACTGGTCTCCTTGTTTCTTCAACAGGTCAAGGAGAGAAGATGGCAGGGCCTTTGTCCTTCTCATTGTCAATGTTGGAAAAGCCCTGTCTCGAGATATTTGTGTGGATCACCCTGTTGCTTCTTTTCAAGTCCCTCCTCAAATGCTCTCCCAAATCCGAGTCCTTCTCTGACTTTTCTGTCTACAGTTATTCATGCCTCCCTTCAGACACACGCACGTGCAGCACTCCCCATCTACTCACCAAACTTCGTTTTTCTGTGTGGCACCTATGACCACATGGATTATACTCTGTATGTCTTTTGTTTTTCTCGAGAAAAAAATTTTCCCATTTACCTCTTTATTCTATTTTTGACCTTTATTCTAGAATTATTTCTCATCTTTGATCACCTTTGTAAATGTGGATCTTCTGTTTTTCCTTTTTTTCATAATAAATGTGATTATTTCATAATAATAAATAAGCATTTTCTCATTTCCTGAATGAACTAGCATTATGCTGTACATGAATAAATGATTACTAAGATTTGTGGGTAGGTTTTAATTCACAGAAATGAAGCAAGATTATTGTATGCTTTAATGAGCAGTGGAATCATTATTGCTACTCCGTTTGTAGTGAGTGGCCAACATCGCAAAGTTTATGGCTTCTGGATCAAAACAGAGCCCATACCTTTAGGTTAGCCAAACCAATCAACTCAAGTCATGTGCATAAAAAATTTTTTTCCTGGTCTTTGGTTGATTTTTCTCCATTTATGTTTGGTATGGAACTATGGACAGCTGGTACCTAATAATCTGAGCCTTTGCTTGAGGCAGTGAACCCGTTACTCTTGAAGGTGTGGAAATCTTGCCTCACCTTGTGTTTGTTCCAAGAGAAACCTAATAGCATGGCTCTCGTGATCTGATTAATCAATGGTTAGTAACTTTTATAAGTGTATAATTTTTGTTTTATTGGCTAGAAAGGCCATTCAAGTGTTATTTTCCCCCCCTAGGGAAAAATGTGCTCCTTGCTTAAAAAGTAAATTTTTATATTGAGGTACCACCAAAAAAATTAAATGCTACCCTAAATAACACTTAAAGTATTGGCTTTTATTGAAACATTTTTTGTATTAAAAAACATTTGATACTACTTTCTCTCAGACCATAATTGAACTTTTCTCTCAGAATTGTGTATTTAAAGTTTTTCTTCCTAACGTCATATGTATTGCATTCTTTCTGCATTGAATATTCCTTATTACTTAAGAGTAGTCATTATAATTTTAACAATATGCTGTTTAGAAGTAATTTGTCCTTCGGTCGATGTCCAGCTCTGTCTGGAAGCTTCACTGTCATGATTTCAGCATCGACTCTTCTGAGGCCTTTTCAGAGCAGGTTTAGCCATTTATTTTTGTGTGTTTTCCCTTGATTTTTATAAAATATTTCTCTCTGGTGTGACAGTTTATCTGTATAGTCAATATGCCACTCAAAACTTGTTTTTTAAAGATTTTATTTATTTATTTGACACAGAGAGAGAGATCACAAGTAGGCACAGAGGCAGGCATAGAGAGAGGGGGAAGCAGGCTCCCCACTGAGCAGAGAGCCTGATTCGGGGCTCGATCCCAGAACCCTGGAATCATGACCTGAGCCGAAGGCAGCTGCTTCAGCTGACTGAACCACCCAGGTGTCCCACAAGACTGGTTTTTAATATTAGGTAGTTTGACAAAAACTGAGCATCAAGCTGGCTTATGGCAGTTGCCCAATGAATCTTTGTTAAATGAATGAGGGTCACGAAATGAATTTAGGAATATAAAATGAGTATAACCAATAGTAAAATCTCAGTTCCTTGATTCTATACAAATCAATTTCTAGGATATTTAAATCGCTAATAGGGGAATAAATGTCTAAAAGATGGTGTCTTCTAGATCAATATTATTTTGGCATACATGATTACAATTTTGATGATTTTGACAAGGTAAGTATATTCTTAGAACTGCAGCCTTTCAATATGGTATTCAGAGCAAAAGAGATCAGAAATTATAACGGTTAACAATGGTTGAGGAAACTGATCGTGCCTTAAATAAGAAACAAGGAAGAGAGGCAAGAAATTGAACTGAGCAATCAGAGTCAAGCATTTTGTAAAACAAAGAAAAAGGTTACGCAAACTGAGCGGGAGCTCCCACTGAAGGAACTCACGAAATGTGGCGGGAAGCCTGATCGGAGATCACTCGGAATGTGAGAGGGACATTTGCCTTCTTCTTATATGTATCGTGAGAAGAATCGGGACGGGAGTGCCACATTTGGGAACCAGCAATTCAAACGAGCGTTTTGTGGCTGACGCTTGCCCAGTCTCCCAGATCACCAGCTACAAAGAAGCCGTAGCAGCTGCGCCACTGCCTTCCGCAGTGCCCCGGCCCTGCCCTGCCTCGTGTCCCCTGGACATTTCTCTTCCTCCGCCTCCACGAGGTCGGCTCTCTCGGTGTCTTCTCTTTCCCTTTTGTTCCACTTAGAATTTAGACTCGTTTACTTTCCAGTTGTCTCAATTCTGGGTACAAAGTTATGGCTCTGGTGGGCCCTTCTCCTGGTGAAATTAGTCCCGTGGGTACTAAGTTGGAAAGGTCAGGACACACACACACAAGATCAAACTTCCCATCACAGCCAGTCGACGGGAGGGTTCTTGGGTGATTCAACTTCTTGGGATATTCTTGCCATTTTGGCCTTTGTCTGACTTAATGATGGTGGCCTACCAGCCTGGGGTCCTTCAACTACCCAATACTTTTTTTTGTGAATAAAAATTGGTAGGGCCACTCTTTGGTGTTTTAAAAATAACCTTCTGCTATCAGGCGTTTGCCGAATGCTGTAGGAGGCATGCCTGTTCTCAGAAGACCCCCGTCGCTGTGCAGCCGTTTTTCTGCAGGCGTGCGATTCTGTGTTTGTGTGGCTCTTGTCAAAAAGCAAAGACGCACTGTTAGGTTGGAGGCCCTGAGCGCAGAGGGGAAACGGGGGCCCTGGTGGCCTAGGCCAGGCTAGTGGTTAGGGTCAGATACAGCGCCCAGGTTCGCACTGGCCAGGAAGAATGACCGGTGTGGACTGGCTATCTCTTCTATACTTACAACTTTTTACAGGCCCCACAAAAAATAACTTAGAATATTCTCAAAATATACAAGGGCTCGGGGACGGTTGAACTTTTCTTGGAGAATGCTCCCAAACTTGGAGTGGACGCTCCATGTGTGTCCTGCAGTCACTCCTGAGGTAAAGCTCCCAAGTGAGCTCCCAAGTGAGCTTACACCTCGGGACTCAGCTTGGGGTCCCAGTAAGGGCTGATGCTTTGGTGATCTCATGAAGAGACACTGGGCTGGGAGTTTTGAGACAACCAAGGCAACCAGGCTTCTATGCTTTTATTATGATGTTATACAAGCACTCCAGGGTCACTGGAGAAAAATTTGGAGAATATAGGGATGTATACAGAAAAAAATGCACCTTATTCATAATCCCATCAGTCAAGAGATTATGCCTATCAACATTTTGTAGCATTTACATACATCCTTTTCTGTGTACAGACAGTAGATAGTAGCTTCAGGAGGTTTAATACTTATTTGTGATTTGTGATTACGATGGTTCCATGAAGATTTGCGGTTTGTTGTCTAGCTAAGACTCCATGTGTGTGTACAGTTGGTGCGTACAGTGACCTTGTTTGATCATGGAGCAGCCATGGCTCAGGGAGGCCTAGTTCTAATTGCTTAAAGTTAGGAGAATATTAGGTGCTACAGCGTTACTCAAGAATTTGGGATTTGTTAGGTTTTAGGCTATATCCTTGAAGGGTATCAAGGTGTATGATAGCCCGTGACTATGTGTAGGTGTGTGTATACTCGTGTAATCATGTTTACAATTAGGAGCCTAATTTTGTTCACTTAGTCTCATATTATATTATTTTATTATTTTGTAAAAGATTTTATTTATTTATTTGACAGAGAGAGATCACAAGTAGGCAGAGAGGCAGGCAGAGAGAGAGAGAGGAGGAAGCAGGCTCCCTGCCGAGCAGAGAGCCCGATGGGGGACTCGATCCCAGGACCCTGAGATCATGACCTGAGCTGAAGGCAGAGGCTTAACCCACTGAGCCACCCAGGCACCCATATTATTTTATTTTATATTATTATTTATATTTATGTTATACAGATATAATATAAATATATACATTATTTATATTAATTTATAATATATATCATATTATATTATAAACCTTTACCATGTTATTAGATAATATTTAGGAATTGGATAGAATAAAAAATTAGTATTGAATATTATTTGGAGTGGCTAATTATATCCCATAAGTGGGTCTACCTTAGCTTATTTAATGTCATTAGAGTTACAGACGCCAAGTGATTTGAAGAGTTTTGTTCATTCATTTGTCCTATTGCTGCTATTCCAAGTAACACTGCGATGAATGTCCTTATTATTTTATCTCAGAATCATGTGAAGTAATTAGGTGAACAGACGTATAAATGGATGGCTTTGAGACTTTGCTTTCCAGAAAGATCATTCTAATTGTCACTTCTTCAGCAGGATTAAACTGTGCTAGTTTTGGTACACCTTCATTTGTACTAAGGATTATAAAAATAATTACAGCAGTTTGACAATGATAGGTATTATCTTTCTTTGCATTACTTTGATCATTTGTGCAGTTTAATGTTTTTCTTCTGCTTACTGATCATTAAATTCCTTTTTTAATAAAATCCTATTCTTTGCCTGTTTTTTTTTTTTTTAAAGATTTTATTTATTTATTTGACAGAGAGAGATCACAAGTAGACAGAGAGGCAGGCAGAGAGAGAGAGAGGGAAGCAGGCTCGCTGCTGAGCAGAGAGCCCGATGCGGGACTTGATCCCAGGACCCTGAGATCATGACCCGAGCCGAAGGCAGCGGCTCAACCCACTGAGCCACCCAGGCGCTCCTTTGCCTGTTTTTATACTAATGTTATTCTTATTAATTTGCAAGTGCTTTTTAAAAAATTTTTGCCAAGTACTTTAAATAAGAATCGGAATTAACCTTTCGCTTGTCCTAAGTTGTGAATTTGTGCCCATCTCTCCATGCTGTTGTTGCCATCCCAGACAGAGTCACCATCATTTCCCAGCTGAATTGCTTCAGCAGCCAGAATGCATCGCAGGTCTGCAAGGACCCCAGAGCTGACCCATTTATCTTTCTAGCTTTGCAGTCGGATCATCTTCCTCGCTCTCTGCTCTGATCTTCCTTTATTTCTTTCACCAGTCAATGTCTCTGTCCCACATTGTCTTCACACGCTCTCTGCTTGGAGAGCGCCATTGTCCCCGCACCTGTCCCTGCACTTTACCTGACTGAGTCCTTCTCGTCAGGCGTCCTTAAGCATTCTCACAGGGTCCCATTGTTTTTCTTCCTTACATTGAAAACAACTATGATTAATCCATTCCCTATTGTAAAATAAATATTTGATAATTACCTGCATAATTTAGATGGGATGAATGATTGAAATGAGTTATTTGTGTACACACAAACACATCCGTTAGGAAAGAATTTAAAAAATATCTCTGTGGTTCATGGAATGAATCCTTCTCAAAGAATGGCGGCAAGACAAGGGTCTCTGGAGTCTGAGAACTTGGGTTGGAATCCTGGACCCAGCCATTCTGAGCTGTTTACTCTTGGGCAAGTTACTTAACTTCTCTGGGCTTTAGTTTTTTCCTTTGTAAACGGGGGTTAATAATAGAATCGATCTTTTATGATTGTTGTGAATTTTGAATGAGAGAATTCATGAGGTGTTTAGCACAGCCTAGACCATGGTAAGTACTCTACGAATGTGAGTAATTATTTTCCTTTTCATCCTCATTTCCATCTTCCTTATCTTTGAACTTTATCGAGTACCAGCTCTGTAGAGCATAGTAATGGATGGTATTTGGGTTTCTGGGTTGTTGTTGTTTTTCAGGGAATCCCTCTACCGGTTGTAAAGTGTTTCCTGTCAGATAGTGTAGTTATTTGGATTATGGTTTGTGGACCCCTCCTGTCACTCTGCCATTTTTCTTTAGGATATTTTACTTTTGCTTCCAGATTTGCAATATGTACCTTCTGTAAGAGAAAATAATTTATCTTTGCTTCTTTTTTTGAAGCATAACTTTTTGAGTATTAACACTCAGATCTGTGTCTCTTAACAGCTGGCCAACTTCCCCAGACTCTGTGAGGAAACAGAAAGGATCGTTGCCAACCACATTCGCGAGCGAGAAGGGAAGACAAAGGACCAGGTGAGGGGAGGTTTCCTTGGCGGGCAAGGTCCTTGTGGGGAGTGGAAGTTCTCTCTCCAGGGCTGTCTGATGGTCTCCAACAGTTGGCCTGTCTCTGAATGGAAAAAAGGCACTGGGAACGCAACCGCATATGTTTATTTGTACTTATTTATGAATGTTATCCGTGTGTTGCTATGCTAACATCTTGTGTATGTTAAAAATATAAACTAGTGTAAAAACGTGAGAAGGGTGGCATTTTGAAAGCAGTGTAGGAGTTCTGTTATTTGTTTTTCCCTCAGTGCGCCATGGATCATCGTGTGTACCCCTAGCATGTACGCACCCCGCTTTGAAAATCAAGAACCCAGACACACACATTTTTTCTTGAAGCAGGGGTTCAACCTTTCATGTGCCCACAGATGGGTATCGGGATATTCATAAATTCCAAAAATGTTATGCACAATGTTTGGTGTTTGTGACTTCTTTTCTGAGGTGCTTATCCATAGAACCTATGATTGGAAAACAAAATGTTTAAGAACAGCTCTTTTAAACATTTCTGTTTAGTAAAAGCATATGGCTTGTAAGGCGTGACCTTAAAATTATCTTCTAATCTGATTTAGCTCCGTAAATTCAAAAGATTATTCTATGGGAAGATAATACATTAAAAAAGAAAAGCTAAGAACCATGTGAAAATAATAAAAGCTTCTTACATTTAGGTAGATTTTGTTCTTGGTTATTTAGAAAACATTATAATGGGAATCACGGAGGTTTTCAAGTGCTCTTGGATTCCAGGACACAGCTGTGACAGCACGGAGAGGACACTGGACCCAGGCCATGTGTTCTCCACGAAATAACAGCATGTTCCTGTGAAAATCACTCCTCAGGACTGTTGTTTTCTCATGTACAACACTGGGATGTTGGTCTGCATGATCTCAGAAGTCTCTCTAAGTTAGAACTCCAAGATTTTTGTGCTTCTTAGGTGAGTTAGAAAGGAGGAGAGGGATAGCCAGGGGAAAAAAGGAGGCAGGCAAAATAGAAGAGCGAGACACAGTGCAGGGAGAGAGATGCAGGAGGGCTTGGGGTGGGGGTGGCAGGAGAAAGTGAAGAGACAGAAGGACAGAGCCCCAGTAGGTTGGGATATCTGATTCAGTAACAGCTCGTTCTCTGCTTGAGCTATGGGATTCATTGCTGCTACTTTTTACCATTGTGCTTTGAAAGTTAATTAACCATTATTTATAGTTTTCACTTGTTTTCCAGCTTCTGCACCCTTGGATAGCTACAATAGCCAAAAGAGGAAAAAATAGGCGTTGTGACTTAGTGGAAATAAACAAACTAATGTTAACTCATGAGCCAATGAAATGAAGCCAGACATAAAATCCCGCTGCCCAAAGATCCCCCGCACATCTAACGTCATGGCGGCTGCTGGACCAAGGAAACTTAAGTTCTAGTACCAGCCATACTCCTGACTGAAAGTCAATAAGATAACCGTTTTCATTTAGTATCTTTGGAAAATCAAGGGATAATATATCCTACTTAACTCTTAGGAATCCTATGTAAAAACAATATTGAAGAAAAAGTAGTACAAGTATTATCTTAATTATAAGCAGCTGTTAACCTCTTCATGTTTCATGTTTTAGAGTTTTTGTTTTCCTAAAACGATACTCTCAGACAGCATTGTTGTTAGGATTGTGGGCTTCCGGTTGAGCCTGCCCGAGCTCGAATGCAGGCCATCTCGTTACTGTCTGTGTAAATAACAAGGTACTCGACGTCTCATGCTTCAGTTTCCCCAGCTTAACGTGGGGTAACAATGTCGGTTAACTCAGAAGCTTTTGTGACGATGACGTGAAGTCACCCACGTACAGCTCTTAGCTCTTCATCAATTTCAGTGGTTTTTGTTGTTTTTCCTGAAGAGCTGTGACACATAGTGTCTGTGAGAAAGAATTGCCTTTTCTGATTTCAAGAGAAATTGTCTTCCATCTGCAGTTCTGAGGTAGTGATGAATCCACTCTCCAGGGGGGCGATAAGGGATGGGGCAGGTGTCTGTCTCCGAAGGGGCCATCTCGGATGGGCTGGTCTGACAGTTAATCAGTTAAGGACTTGAAGAAGCTGGTGCTTGACACCTGTGATGTGGACCCGTGCAGCGTAGCAAGACCATGCGTGTTCTTGGTCATGGGAATATGTCCATGTGTATAGATCTCACGTACGCGTTCCGAACTCTGCTGCTTTGGGTCATGTGATGCTTCTGACTAGCTGGTCAGCGGGTGACCCGTTTCCACCAGCCTCTGTACCAGAAATGCTTTGACGTGTTCTTGTAGTTAGTTCTCAGTTTTAAAAAAATTTTAAGAACATTATTAGAGGCCTCTGCTCTGGAGGCTTTGCGTGGGGGTGAAGGTCTTCACAATCAAAAAAATATATATACATATATATATATATATATGGGGAAACCATAAATCTTTGAATTTTTTTCTTAAGCAGTTTTTTCATACATCTGTGTGTGCCTGCTCGTCGTCTAGTGTGTGTCACTGCCTGTGAAGGTAGCGACTTTGTGGCGATTACTGCTAGCAGGGGTAGCTTTGCTTTTCTTTAACTCAGTATTCAATAACTGTGGCTAAAAAGGCAGTGAGAAACTCTGAGAAAGTGAAAAAGTGGGGAAAAAATGTACTATTTTCCTTTTCATCCCCCACATGCGACCTGGCTCTTTTCCTAGGATGAACACAGACTCCCAGTTTCCAGGAATATGAATGAGAGCAGCCATAGTTTTTATTTTTTTTCTACTTTTTTCCTATACTGCGGTCCAAGTTAATGTGCATGAACGGCCAAGATACTCATGACAACCTTAGGCAGTGTTAGAGTTTGTAGATGTTTGGCTCTTTATGGTGGCGACGATTTATCTGTGCTTAAACATTATGGTTTATTGATATAAACCCTTGGCCAAACAGATTTGGGAGTAGGACAGTTAACAGAATCTGACTTCATTGTAGGGAGAATGGAGGCAATACCACTGATGATCTAATATGACAACTCCTCCTACCTCTGTAGTTTCATTCGTTAAGAGAAGAAATGAAACTGTATGTGAGGATAGGAAACTTTTCACGCAAGGATGGTGTTAGTGACCATACCTTGACTTTGTGATTGGTAGTGGGGATGGATTTGGGGTGATCCGTTTCTTCTCTCTGGCACGTCCCCTTGGGACTCAGAGATGACCGGCTGAGACTGGTCATGAAAGCAAAGCCTTAGAGCTCATAGCACTGGGTAGTGAGAGACAATAAGTGGCCAGGTACTAATTATACGGTAATAAATTGCTCCTTTTAAAGCAAAGTCTTCTTCAGGGGTGGTAGAAACTATAAATTCAGAGCCACAAATACTTACTGGGCACCGGCTGTGTGTACCATGCTAGATTACGGGTATACAGTGATGAACAAGACAGGGTGATTCCTGCTTTCATGGAGCTCCTTGCACTCTTGCAGGGAAGCAAAACATCAAACAAAATATGTACAAATAATCAGTTATATTTGTGGTATATACAATAAGCAAAAAGTGTAAGGTGCGGTGTACGTATAAAATATAATAGGATCGATCGTCTACATGACAGGAATAGCTTGATCCAGTCTGGTTTGGGGGGGGTCCAGGTTGAGGATCTGAGAAGGCTTTCCTGCGGAAGTACTGTCTGGGAAGCATTATAGAGCCCGTGTCCGTGAGCCATTGTTAGGAGGGCGCGGATGCACTCCAAGATCACCTTCAGTGGAGGGAGGCCCTGTGACTCTGCCTGCTGTGTTTATCAGATGTTCATTCAACCGAGTCAAAGTGCAGGGCTCTGGAGCTTTGTGAGCAAGGATTCTTTCTTTTTTTTTTAAGATTTTATTGATTTATTTGAGAGAGAGAGAGTGAGTGAGCATGAGTGGGAGTTGGGGAGGGGCAGAGGGAGAGGGAGAGGGAGAAGCAGACTTCCTGCTGAGCAGGGAGACCCACCATGGCAACACAGAGCTCCATCCCAGGACCCTAGGATCATGACACGAGGCAAAGGCAGCTGCTTAACCGACTGAGCCATACAGGCGCCCCTGTGGGCAGGGAATCTTAAGTATTTTTTCCTATTAATAAGTCTCAACATTCTAGAAAAACCAGGGACACAGTTGGAGAACACAAGGAAACAGGAAGGGGAACTCAGTTTTGGATATCTCTTGACTACAACTCTCCTATGCTTTCTGGTTGGTTGCTGTATCCTCTCTGGTTCTAAGCCCACTCGTCTCCTATTGAAGAGTATTTTCTCCAGAGGGACTTTCCAAATCTCTGACTTGTAATCCGAACATTTTCATGTTTCATGTTTACTGGAACATGCATTCAATTCATTCCTTGACAGCTTGATTGAATGTGTGTGATGTTCTAGGGTCTGGGGATTGATCAGTGGACAGGGCAGGTGGGGTCTGTGTCCGGAATATGTAGAAACTTACTGGGTCAGCGTGTGCTGTGCTACAAAGGAAAGTGAGGCAGGGTCACGGGATCTGAAGAGAGTGCTGGTTGAGATAGAAGGAGCAGGGAGGGTCCCTCTGAGGAGGTGATCTTTCAGCAGAGACCTGATTGGAGTTTTGCTTTGATAATGAAGCCTGGTGATCTCAGGGACGTTTTCTGTGTATTTGAATATTGCCTTTTTGAGTTGGTTGATGAGATGTTTCTTCTGCTTGCCGAAAAGGAGCTTAAAGAGGTAGAAAATAAGAGGAAAAACAAGAGATAATATTGTTATTTCATGACTATTAGACAGTGTCTACAGGAGCAGCCCCTCACTGGTACACTCGTGTCCTTTTTGAACATTATGCCTCCTACATTTTAGAAGATCAGAATAATTCTATGTTCTGTGTGAAGTAGGCAAACCATACATGCTTGCAAGCTCTAATTCTACTGTCTTCATGTGGAACTCAGGCTTCTGATGTAGATTTTTAATTTCTGAACTTAGAGTAAAAATTACAAGAGTCTAATGAAAAAATTTAATGCAGTTTTTCATTTTAACTGCAGCATCTTTTTAGAAAATCAGATGAAGATAAGTCATTTGCAGGCAATTACTGACTTTCATATCGAGAATGTTTACGAGGGGTTTTCACTGAAGTATTTCTCTTTGACTTACAGGTTCTGCTCCTGATCGACATCCAAGTCTCCTACATCAACACCAACCATGAAGATTTCATCGGGTTTGCAAAGTACGTGAAACGCCTGATTGCCACAAGCATTCCCCCTCCTGGTTTGGTTAGAATGCACATTGTGAATTTCTGCTACAACCCTACTGGGTTTGAGAGTACATTCTGTGTCAGGATTAACTCTGAGTCGACCACGTAGGAGGTCTGAACCTCACGGCCATGAGGCCATGTTTTCTCGATAAAGTAGTCGGCTCTTTCATTGTGAAGCATATGAAGTCATATGGGTCTTGGATGGTCATTGTTTTTGGATGATGATCTGCAGTTTGTACTTGAACTCTCGTAGATAAGCAGGAACAGATGCACATTTAAAATATGTTTGGGAACTCTTTCTCACAGAAATTTGAAGCAACAAATGCAATTCACAGGATACAAGCTATTTTAACATCCCTAAATAAAAATATAGAGGTCTATTTTTTTTAAAACTATCCTTTGTAAACTTAGACGGGATCTTTTTGGATGAACATTCTCTTTTCTACAGCGTGTTTATACTTAACATAACCTTGTCTATATATTGCTGTTCCATCATGCATGTCTTCTGTTATATTCAAATATTCTACTGCTATATTCCTAGGTACTGTCATATGGATATGCTTAGTTGTTCAGGGCTGGTCATTCATCATGTGGCATTTTCAAGACCCTGATTTTACCATTTTTTCCTGCCCCTTAGTGGAACCAGTTTTTGTTTGCTTTTAAGGGGTTTTGATTATAACTCTAGAATATATCTGTGGCACACACATTGTTCCAACTTCAAGTATATAAAGCAAGGTCTATTTTATAAAAATATAAACTAAGAGGGTTAAGTATCATTACTTGAACTGCATATTCAAGAACAGGACAAGTAAAAAAAATATAACAAAATGTATAACAATTTTATTTAATTATACTCTGACTTAGAAGCAACACATATGTAGATCACGTCAGTGAGACTACACAGTGGCCTGAGGATTTCGAGGCATGTGTTAGGGAGCAAAGGCCCAATTATCCAACGGAAAATTGTCTCATTCTAAGCGTGGCTATTGTCGGGATGGCTTAGCCAAGGGTGTAGACATATTTTGCATCCATTGTGCAGTAGTTAGCTTTTTTTTAAACTATTTTCTGTCTGTGACCTATGTGTAAAGTTGTTAGAGCACAGAGATGAGTACGTCCCTTTGGTCAGTTGCACGTTGAGCCGCACAGCCTATTCCAACTTCTAGACAGGTCTTTCCTCCACAGGCATTTCACACACACCTGCCCCCCTCTCTTTTTCAGCCCCTGTGACTCTCACCATCTGCACTGCTCCTTTCCTTCTGCAAAATCACCAGTAGGAAGAAACCTAGACTCTGATATGCCTTTCTATCCCTAGGCTGGGAAGTGGGGACCTGAGAATTTCTGCCCAGTTTCCAGCACCGTCAGTGAACTCTGTACGCTGGTGCCAAGCACTACACTAGTTGCTATGGGGGAAAATATATAAGAAAAAGAAAAAATATTTTTGTCTTTAGGAGCTTGCCTAATAATCGAAAAGTAGAGAGAAACACATGTAAAAAGTTAAGCTGACACATTCTCCATTTACTTCGCTTGCTTCTTTGAGGAATTTAAAAGAACAACAAACCCTTGAATCATTTGAAATAACAGGAATGCTGCCTTTAATGTTGATTTTTATTGGTTACAAATGCCAGTTAGGTTCTTATAAAAATGTAGCAGATGTAGACGTAAACTTGGCACCATAACTTAAGAGTGAAAAGGATGTTGCAACATTGCCCCTTTGTGGTACCTGGTTCAAGGAGGAAACAGAGAAGAATTGTAAGGAGTGTGGGAAGGGTTCGTTTTTGAACAGGTTTTGTAATCAGTGCTGCAATTTAATTTCACCCTGGGGTCTTCTTGAATCGTCCCCTCCCCCAGATTACTCACTTATTTATAAACATTTATTTATTTTAAAGAGAGAGTACGCGAGCATGCGCAAATGCGGGGGGTGGGTAGGACTGGGGGAGAGGGAGAGTGAGAATCTCAAGTGGGCTCCCTGCTGAACGTGGGGCCTCACGTGGGGCTCAGCCTCATGATCCTCAGATCCTGACCTGAGCCAAGACCAAGAGTTGGATGTTCAACCAGCTACCCCACCCAGGCGCCTCATACACTTAATTTTTTTTAAAGATAAGTAGTCCAGAGTTTCAGTATTTTTTTTTTAACTTCAGAAGCTGTTCAACTACGGTTTTATATTGACTAGGTTTCTGAAAACATATAATTTTCAAATGTAAGTACTTCAAACTCAGCTGTTTGATGCAGTCTGTCTGTAATCCAGGAGACTGCCCGGTTTTTCCAGCAGTGAGATAAGACGACGAACCTTTATGATATTGGGGGAGAACAAGGAAGCATTGTTCAAACTGCTTTAGAAACCTAGCAACTATGCACAGTTTCATCGATTTTAAACTGCACATCCAGACTCTCTTTTAAAGGACTGGCCTGGGAGTCAGCAGTCTGGGTATTTTTTCCAGGGTTTGTCACTGGTGAGCTTTGGGTTTTGGCCCAGCAGTTAGCCTTTCTGTATCTCAGTTTACTGATCTAGCAAATGGAATAATACATGATCCCTGTATTGTGTACCTTTCAGGAGTGTTGGAAGATCACATTAATGAAGTTATGGGAAAGTATTTTTGCAAACTGTCGTGTAGACCGTAAAAGTGAGAGAACGACACACACACACGAATTTGATTACTAGTGCACCATTTTACTTTATTATGAAATTTATGATGACTGGAGTATGATTGCCACTGGAATATTCTTTTAGTTGCTGACATTGTCTCTAAATGAGACTCAGAGGTGAATGTTCTTCCCCTTTGTATGCTGAGTTGGAGTGCATTTCAGTGTGATGTGGGACAATTATGAATATGAAGAAATGTTCATTTCAAAATCACTTAAGGGGTTGTGGTATTTTTTTGTGCTTTTAAAATTAAAAAAATATGGTTGTAGCTATAAATTTTAAAGTTGGCAGGAATGCTGTTTCCATCAAAGAAGAAAAGTCAAGCCATATTTGAAGACAATTATGTAAGTATTTTTAAGTTCCAAAGATAGAAAATTAAGGTCTGGAGTTGAGAAAAATAAGCATTTATTTCATGAGATTTTTAGAGAGTCACCAAGAGAGGGGGACCACTTCTCATATTTATAGGAAGGTGTTGGACATAGTATTTTACACACACATCTATTTTTTTTCAACCAGGATGACTTTTGTTCTAAAAATTAAAAAAAAAAAGAAAACAAATTGCTAAAATTAGATTAACAGAATATTAATTCTCAGAGTAGGGTTCAGGGCATCTCAAACTTGTCCCCTTCCTGCTGTAGACCGTATTCCACCATGATGAATGTGTGGAAATTTTTTTCATCTCCCAGCTATTCGTTAAACATGGCCCATAAAATATGTACCACGTGTAGCGTGTCCAAGAAAGCACGCTGTAGGCTTGCTTTGGAATTTCCTGATTTCTGAAAGCTTGATCTTTCAACTATAACATAGTTTCTGAATCTAAAAGTCTAGTATTTCAGATGAAAATGTCAACTTTCCTCATGACTTAAGGATTTTAATTTATCATTTTTCTCTTTAAAAAAAACCTACATTCTATATTTTTTACACAATACTGGTTTTTGTTATGCAAGAAAACAAAAGCTAGCCCAATTATTCTTGTATTCACTTACCTCCTTCCCTGTAGTCCTGCTGGATTTGAATACAGAGGCAGGCTAGTTAGCTGAATGCCTTGGGAAGTGACTTTCACATTCTTGTGCTCTTCTTTGTTCCATGGGCACAATTTGCTTTCTGTCTACGGCTTACATAGTCCAGTGGTTTAAGAGAAAAATCGGCCCCAGATATAGTCTGTTAGAGTAATATCTCTGTGCCATGAGCAGCAGACCAAGGTCCGTTTTTCAATCTGCTGGGTTGGTCTCAACACCTGTTTTCTCATTGTTGAAATGATACAGTGCGCAGATTTCAGTTCTTGTTATATGACTACCATGAAAATTCTATTGGTTGTAGTATTCATTGTATCTCTTTCCTGATCCTCTGGAATGCCTTTGTTGCCGTTTTATGAAAGGTGGTATATGGGAACCTTGGAACCAAATTCTAGACTAATGTTGGTTTTTCCCTTTGCATTCTTCTTTTTTTTCCCCCCAATACATATTCTATTCTATTATTTTTTATTGTATGTATCTTTTTCATTTTTTATTTTTTAAATTTTATTTTATTTTTTCAGTGTTCCAAGACTCATTGTTTATGCACCACACCCAGTTCTCCATGCAATCCGTGCACCCCTATTTCCTTTTCTTACATGAGAATGTTCTCTCCTGTGGAATCAAATTTTAGGCATTATTACAAGATTATCCTTTTGGTTTATATGCAAATTCAGGAATTAAATGCTTGGTTGCTTACTGGGACTAGTATGGGTAGAAATAAAGGGTTGAATAATAAGGCATCATTAGTATCATCTATTCCAAACAGTTATGAATTCTAATGTTTTAAGCACCATTTTAAAAATAAGCAGACTTCTACTTTTCTCTTTCATTCTCAAATCTGTTATGTTGAACATTATCTTCATCCTTGAAGTAGATCTTAGGAGGTGAGTCATGCTTCTTTGATAGGCCCCCAAGTTCTGGAGGGTTTTCTTGCATAATATTTAGCCTGAGACTTCACTAAAGATCTTGCAGGGGGAATTGACATCATGTAGTTTTCTTCCCCTTTTGGCCTCAGTCTGATTGGATGGAGCCAAGTTGGCATGTGGTGAGCTTCACTCCTGGGACTCTCGGCAGGTGTTCATAATCTTCTTGGGTCAATATAAAAGAAGATTCCGACAGAGCTTCTTAACTCCAGAGCGGTGCTGCCCAATAGAACTTTGTGAAGGGATGGGAGTATTTTATAATCTGTGCGGTCCAATACAATAGCTTCTAGACACACACACCTACTGAGTAGCCTAAATGTGGCTAGTACAACAAAAGAAATGAAAGTTAAATTACATTTTAATTAATGAAATTTTTGATTGAAATAGCCACATCTGGTTACCAGCAACTGTACTGGACGGCATAGTTCTAGAGTATGGTGAGTCCAGCTGATTTCTCTGAGACCCTCCCTGGTGAGCCGTACTTTACCGACGGCTTGGTGGCAGCCTACAGTGGTAGCTGCTAGAAGAGGAAAAGGAGATAAAGTTTGTTGTCAGCTGTTGCTAAGCCAATTCCAAGGCCTACGAATGTGGAGTCAACTCTTTAAACGTTCTGTCACCGAAGTAGGAAGGATGGCCCTTTTCCTTATACCGCCTTAGTGTGTATGTTGCCGTTTTGCTATTATTTCCTCTATCATGGTTACTACTAAAGTTTCATTTAATTCCCTGTCTCCTCTACGAACTAAATACGGTGGGGGAGGGAGAGGCACACCTTAACATTTGCCATGGAATATCGGTCTTGGAGGGACTCCCATTTTCTTGGTTCACTTGAGCCCCTATGGGTCGACTTAGAGTCAACCTTAGACTTCCCTTTTTTCTTTCTCATTTATCTTTCGCTTTTCAGCCCACTGCAGCCTTTTTTCTTTCGAAGATTTTATTTATTATTTGAGAGAGAGATTGAGAGAACGACTGGGAGGAGGGAGAGAGGAAGAAGCAGACTCCCTGTAGAGCAGGGAGCCCAATGTGGACTCGATCCCAGGACTCTGGGATCATGCCCTGAGGCAGTCACTTGACAGACTTCGCCACCCAGGCGTCTGGTACACGGCCGTCTTGTGTCTTCCACATGACTCTAATGAGACGGAACGGTTAATCCAGCAGACAATTCTGAGTCTTCATTTTACACCATAACCATTTCTTGTTGAGATCTGTTCCTTTGCTCAGCACCCCTCCATTGTCTCCTGGTTCTCCTCTTTCTGGTCTAGCCACACCTTCTCAGTTTTATTTTGGAGCTCTTTATCCTCTGATCGTGACTTAACTGTTTTTTTTTCATCGTGATTCTCCCATAGATCCTCTTTTCTCACTGCATATCCCTGACCGATACCTCCCGCTGCAGCCGTGGCAGTTACCACTTTTACCTGATGACTCTCAATCTAGACCCCCCTTCCAGAACTTTTTCCCGGACTGTGTACCATATTCCAGCCCATACTAGGCATCTCTACTTGTATATCTTACAGAAGCCGCAACCAAATATTCCTAAACTAAACTCATCGTGTCATCTTAGAATTCACTCCTCTCCATTGTTCCCTCTCCAGTTGCTCAAACCAGAAACCCAAGCATCATTTTTTCTTCCTTCTTCCCTCATCTTTATCAAGTCCATTTGATTGTGATTATTTTTTGAACTTGTCTATTTCTTCCTGTCATCATTATTACTACTGAAGTTAGTCTTTTCTTGCCTGGGTTACTACAGTAGTCTCCCTGCCTCTTGTCATGTTTGTTTTCATTCTGTCCTGGGTTCCCTATTACTTTCAGAGTAAAGTCTAAACTCGTTAGTATGGCTTCCAAGGTCCTGTAGACTCCATCTTCTGCCTACCTTTTCAGCTGTTCTGTTGTCACTATTTCTGTCTGTCCCACCCCAGCCCTGTCATCTAGCCAGACTGACCACTTTCGGATCCCTCAATAGACCATTCTCTTCCTGCCGCACCTGTCTACTGCAGACTTCTTCAAATTACTTAAACTTCCCATTGCAGATAAGCATTAATAATCTAGTTAAAAATAACCTTGTATCAAAATATAATTTCATAAATATTTCTTAGGAAACTCTTATTCACACTGTGCTAGGTAATACCAGTGGTGAGAGACTAAATATACCCAGATTAATGCAACACGCCATCAGCCATCCAGGGACAGACGTAGTTGGAAGTTAGAGTTACAGTTAGAGATCAGCCTGTAACAAAGTCCTGGTTATGTAATACAGGCACAGACAAAGAGCTTTGGGAGTTCATGGGAAAGAGAGATAACTAGAGGTTTCTAAGAAGGCATAATCCAGAAATGGGACTCGATTGACTTTGAAGGCTGGGCAGGACTCCACAGTCAGAGGGAGGGGGTCTAGGCTGACTGTTTCCTGTCTTCCCTGCTTCAGAGTCAATACTACCTATTTCAGGGAGGTAATTTTACTAAAATACTGCTTTGATCATGCCATTTGCTGGCTCAGAAACTTTGAATACTTTTTGTTGCCTCTAACATAGTGGCCAAATCCATCATAATTGGCTTCAACATACAGTGATTGTACTAGATGGCTTTTAAAGTCATTTGACAAACCCGAGTCTATGATTATATAATTTTGCCATAATAGTTTTACTTTCCACAACTTCCCTACATGCCTCATTTTTCTACCTTCTGGTTTTGCTAATACTACTCCATTCTCTTGGAATGCAGTTGCTTGTCTTCCTTTGTTAAAGGTTAACCTCTTTTCAAGTTTTCTGTGAAAATCTTAGAACATATCAGACTAAAATAATCTTTCTTCTCTGAATATTTGGACCAATTACTCTGCATAGGGCTTATTTGGAAAATGGTCACATACCCCCTTGACACATTCTTGTTATTTGAATCTTTTATTACGTGTGCACATGGACAAGGATAGATACGAGTATGCAAAAAATAATTTGAGCTAAAAGATAATATGTTTTTGGGGTACCTGGGTGGCTCATGGGTTAAAGCCTCTGCCTTCGGCTCAGGTCATGATCCCAGGGTACTGGGATCAAGCCCCGCATCCGGCTCTCTGCTCAGCAGGGAGCCTGCTTCCCTTCCTCTCTCTCTGTCTGCCTCTCTGCCTACTTGTGATCTCTGTCTGTCAAATAAATAAAGAAAATCTTAAAAAAAAAGATAATTTTTTTCTTTAAATGAATTCCATTGTGTTCTTCCTTTTATAAAAATTTAAGCCTCTTATGATATACTTTTAGAATCATTAGGTCTCAGAAAATTAAACTAAATAAACCTAATTTGGTTCTATGTGTGTCAGTGCTTCCACAGTGGCTTGTGTGTAGTAGAAATTTATACAATTAACAACAAACACACACACAAAATAAGGTATAAGGTAATTATATCCTACATTTGGAACAGAAGCACTTTAGTTTTTAGCTTTCTGTTACATCTTCACATATTTATTCTTAGGAAGTTTATTGTTCTGTAGTATTTGTGTTTTGTGTATTTCACGACCCTCAACAGGTAATTCGGAGGCTTCTGATTACAAGGACTACACTTATTTGTGTTTATATCTTCTACAGAGTGCCTTGCAGATAACTGGTCACCTAAAATTTTAAAATTAAAGCATTATATATAGGTATTTTTCAATATTGCAGATATAACCAACTAAATACCTATTGCCAAGAATATGTCCAAAGACTCAAATTAATTTGCAAGTCCTTACATGGTTTCCATGAATACATCTTAATTTTTACTTATTTGTATTTTTTAATTATATTAATTCTTTTAAAATTCAGGTATAATTAGCATACAATGTTCTATTCATTTAAGGTATGCAGTGTAATGATTCCACAATTCTATACATTTTTCAGTGCTCATCCAAATATGTGGACTCTTTACCCCTTTATCTGTTTCACTCATCCCCCACCAACCTACCCTCTGGCAAACCACCAGTTGGTTCTCTTTATTTAAGGATGTTTTTTACTGTTTGTCTCTTTTATCTTTGTTCATTTGTTTTGTCTCTTAAATTCCATGTAAGCTTGAAACCATATGGTATTATCTTTCTCTGACTGACTTATTTCAGTTAGTGTAATAACTTTCTAGGTCCATCCGTGTTGTTGCAAATGACGAAATTTCATTCTTTTTAATGGTGGAGCCATAACTCATAGTATGTATATATATAAAATACTATGCTATAATAATATATATAATATAATATATTATCATACAATATAATACATAGAGATTTTATATATTATATGTTACATCTTTATTATACATTTATCTATCTATGGACAGGTGGGTTGCTTGCATATCTTGGCTATTTTAGATAATGCTGAAATAAAATGTGAAAGTGCATATGTCTTTTCAAATTGTGTTTTCATTTTTATTGGGTAAATACCCTTTTGTGGAATTACTGGATCATATGGTAATTCTCTTTTAAATTTTTTGAGGGACCTCCATACTGTTTTCCTCAGTGGCTGTACCAGGTTGCATTCCCACCAACGGTTCTGAGGTTTCCCTTTTCTCTTCATCTTTGCCAGCACTTTTTATTTCTTCTGTTTCTGATTTTAGCCATTCTGAGAGGTGTGAGGTGATGTCCCATTGTGGTTTTGATTTGAATTTACCTGATGATTAGTGATGTTGAGCATCTTTTCATGTGTCTGTTGGCCATCTGGATGTCTTCTTTGGAAAAATGTCTAGTCAGGACTTGTGTCCATTGCTAAATTGGATTATTTGGTTTTCAGGTATTGAGTTATATAAGTTCTTTATATATTTTGCTTATGTACCCCTAATTGGATAAACCATTTACAATATCTCCTCCCACTCACTAGTTTTTCTTTTTATTTTGTTGATGGTTGCCTTTGCTGTGCATAGTCCCAGTATTTTAACTTTAAATATCAAAGAAATTACTGTCTTTTTTAAATAGGAATTTTATGGTTTCAGGTCTCACATTTAGGTCTTTAAACCATTTTGAGTTTATTTTTGTGTATGATATGAAAAAGTGGTACAGTTTCATTCTTTTATATGTAGCCTCCAGTTTTCCCAATGCCATTTGTTGAAGAGACTATCTTTTTCCCATTGTATATTCTTTCCTCCTTTGTTATAGATTAATTGACCATAAAAGCATGGGTTTATTTCTGGACTCTCTTTTCTGTCCCATTGATGTATGTGTTTGTTTTTGTGCCTGTACCATACTGTTTTGATTGCTATAGCTTTGTAGTATATCTTAAAACCTAGGATTGTGATGTCTCCGGCTTTGTTTTTCTTTCTGAAGATTGCTTTGGCTATTTGGGATCTTTTGTGATTTCATACCAATGTTAGCGTCATTTGTTGTAGTTCTGTGAAAAATGCTGTTGGTATTTTGATAGTGATTGAATGAAATCTGTATATTGCTTTGGGTGGTACGGACATTTTGACAGTATTGGTTCTTCCAATGCATGAACACCACCTTGGTTAAGTTTATTCTTAGGTATTTAATTTCATTTTTTTATTTTTTGAAGGAGGAGGAGCAAAGGGAGAGAAAGAATCTTAGGCAGGCTCCATGCCACCCTGAGATCATGACCTGAGCTGAAATCAAGAGTCAGAAGCTTAACCGACTGAGCACCCAGCTGCCCCAGTGTTTTATTCTTTTTGGAGCAATTGTAAATGGGCTTGTTTTCTTAATTTCTCTTTTTGCTATTTCATTATTAGCATATAGAAATGCAACAGATTTTCACATACTATTTTTGTATCCTGAGACTATCAAATTTATGTATTCTAGTAGTTTTTTGGAAGATTATTTCAGGTTTTCTATATAAAGTATCATGTCGTCTGCAAATAGTTGAGTTTTACTTCTTCCTTACCAATCTCTCTCTATATAGATTTACTTTTACTGCCTTTTCTTGTCTGATTGGTGAGGCTAGAACTTCCAATAGTATGCTGAACAAAAGTGTTGAGAGTGGACGTCTTGATTTTGTTCCTGTTCTTAGAGGAACAGCTCTTGTTTTTTCACCACTATGTTAGCTATGTGTTTTTCATATAAGATCTTTATTATGTTGGGGTTTGTTCCTTCTAAGCCTACTGTGTTGAGAGTTTTTATCATGAATGAGTATTGTGGTTTGTCAAATGCTTTTTCTGCATCTAGTGAGGTGACTATATGGTTTGTCTCTTTTCTCTTGTCGATGTGATGTACTGTGTTGACCGCTGTGCGAATATTAAACTACTCGTGCATCCCTGGAATAAATTCCACTTGATCATGGTGAATGATCTTTTAATGTTTTGTTAGGTTTGTTTTACTAAGGTTTTGTTGGGGATTTCTGTATCTGTGTTCATCAGAGATATAGGCCTGTGGTTTTCCTTTTTTGTAGTATCTTTATCTGGTTTTAGTATCAGGGTAATGCTGGCCTCAGAATGAATTTGGATGCTTTCCTTTCTCTTCTATTATTTGGGATATTTTAAGAAAAATAGGTATTAGCTCTATTTTAAATGTTTGGTAGAATTCACCTATGAAGCTGTCCGGTTTTGGACAGCTTGAAGAGGTGTTGCTTGTTTGGAGATTTTTTTTTTTTTTAAAACTGATTCCGTTTCACTGCTGGTAATGGGTCCATTCTAATTTTGTTTCTTCCTGATTCCGTTTTGGAAGGTTATATGTTCTAGGAATTTATCCATTTCTTGTAGGTTGTCCTATTTGTTGGTATATAATTTTTCATAATATCTTCCTGATTCCGTTTTGGAAGGTTATATGTTCTAGGAATTTATCCATTTCTTGTAGGTTGTCCTATTTGTTGGTATATAATTTTTCATAATATTCTCTTATAATCCTTGCTATTTCTGTGGTGTGCATTATTATTTGTCCTCCTTCATTTCTGATTTTATTTATTTGAGACCTCTCTCTTTATCTTGATGAGTCTGGCCAAAGATAAAGAATTTTGTTGTTTTTTTTTTTCCCAAGAACCAGCTTCTGGTTTCATTAGTCTGTTTTATTGGTGGGCTTTTTGTTTTTGTTTTTGGTTTTTTTGTTTGTTTGTTTGTTTTGGGGGGGTCTCTATTTCATTTGTTTTTGCTCTAATTTTGATTATTTTCTTCCTTCTACTGGCTTTGGGCTCTGTTTTCCTTTTTCTAGCTCCTATGAGTATAAGGTTAGGTTGCTTATTTGAGATTTTTCTTGCTTCTTATAGTAGACCTGTATTGCTGTAATCATTTCTCTCTGAACAGCTTATGGTGGGTCCCAAAGATTTTGGACCATTGTGTTTTTATTTTCATTTCTCTCCATGTATTTTTTATTTCCTCTCTGATTTCTTGGTTGACCCATTCATTGTTTAGTAGCATGTTATTTGGCCTCCATGGAAAATCTATCCATTGATGTTAGTGGGGTATTAAAAGTTCATTACTTTTTTTGTGTTACTGCCAGTTTCTTCCATTATGTCTGTTAATTATTGCTTAATGTATTTAGTTGTTCCTATATCGGGCCTACAAATATTTACCACTGTTACATCCTCTTGTTGGATTGTTGCCTTTATCAGTATGTAGTGTCCTTCTTGGTCTCTTATTACAGTCTTTGTTTTAAAGTCTATATTGTTGCCACCTTAGCCTTCTTTTTGCTTACATTTGTATGGTAAATGCTTTTTCTATCCCTTCACTTTCAATTTGCATGTATCTTTAGGTCTTAAGTGAATTTCTTGTAGGTAGCCCATAGATGGGTCTTGCCTTTTTTTTTTTTAATCCATCCGTCACCCAATGTCTTTTGATTGAGGCATTTAGTCCATTTACATTCAAAGTAATTATTGATTGGTATGCACTTATTGCCATTTTGTTACTTGTTTTATGGTTGTTTTTATATTTCTTCCCTGTTCCTTCTCTTGCTCTCTTCCCTTATGGTTTTATGTCTCTCTTTACTGATATGCTTGCATTGCTTCCCCCTTATTTTTTGCATATCTATTACAGGTCTATTTGTGGTTACCCTTAGGCTTATAAATAACATCTTATGATATAGCAGTCTATATTAAGTTGATGGTCACGTAAGTTTGAACCCATTCTAAAAGCCTTAAATTTTTCTTCCCCTCCCATGTTTCATGTATATGATATCATACTTTATATCCTCTTATTTTGTGAATCTCTTGACTGATTTTTATAGATTTAACTGATTTTATTGCCTTGTGTTTTAACCTCCATACTGGTTTTTATAAGTGATCAATGTAATACTTTTATTATGTTTGTATTTAATTGGGAAATTTTTCCTTTCACAGTTTTCTTATTTCTGAGTATGGCCTTTTCTTTCCATTGAAAGGATTCCCTTTAGTGTTTCTTTTTTTTTTTAAAGATTTTTTATTTATTTATTTGGGAGACAGAGATCAGAAGTAGGCAGAGAGGCAGGCAGAGAGAGAGAAGGAAGCAGGCTCCCTGCTGAGCAGAGAGCCCGATGCGGGGCTCGATCCCAGGACCCTGGGATCATGACCTGAGCCGAAGGCAGAGGCTTAACCCACTGAGCCACCCAGGCACCCCCTTTAGTGTTTCTTGTAAGGCTGGTTTAGTTGTGTACTCTCATTTTTTTAAATTAATTTTTTCTTTTTGCTGTTCGGTGTGGTTGCTTTCCAGTGCTCTGTCTTCCAGCTTGCTAATCCATTCTTCTGCCTCCTCAAGTCTACTATTGATTCCTCTAGTGTATTTTTAATTTCATTTATTGAGTTCTTCATCTCTGATTGGTTCTTTTTTATATTTTCTATCTTTTTGTTGAAGGTCTCACTGAGATCCTCCATTCTTTTCTCAAGTCCAGTAAGTACCTTTATGACCATTACTTTGATTTTTTTTTTAAATCAGGCATATTCTTGTCTTTGTTTCATTTAACTCTGTTGCTGTGGTTTTGTCCTATTCTTTAATTTGTGACATATTTCTCTGTCTCCTCATTTTATCTGTGTTTGTTTCTATACATTTAAAAAAGCAGTTATGTCTCCTGGATCTTGAAAGTAGTGGTTTTATGAGAAAGAAGTCTTGGGGTGCTCTTGTAGCACAATGTCCTCTGCTCACGAGAACCAGGCACTTCAGGGGTGTCTCATGTGTGGTTTTCATGTATCCTACTATTGTGGCTAAGCCTTCTTTGCCTTTAGTCCAGCCAGCTGCAATGGCTCACTTTACCTGTTGTGGGCAAGATTTAGTCCCTGTGCTGTTAAGGAGCTAGCCAGAGCCCCTGTGGGATTGTAGTTGGGTAATGGGGCAGTCAGACTAGAGGTCTGCCCTCAGCCTATTTGTCAGGGCTACAAAGTGACCCCCAACTGCAGGGGGTCTCTCCCTGTGCTGCCTCCCAGGAGGTGTTTGTTAGTGGGTGGGGCTGGCAGTGAGACCAAGACACCTGTCCCCATACTGTGCTGGGGCTGCAAAGGCACTGATCAGCAGGGCACTCTCTCTGCATTGCCAGTTATAAGGCCTGGCTGCTGGGGATGCAGTGGAATTGGTGTGTATAGTTGTTTTCACCCTCTCATCAGGGTAGAAGTGACTTTGGAGTGGTGTCAGTCCCTACTGGGGTGCCTGCAGGGTGAGATACAATAGGAGCCACTTTGACGGGACTCCTGAAGAGTGGGGCAGGTTGGATGGAGTGAATCCCCAGGAGAGTGTGGGGGTGGGGTACACAGTGTCAACAACATAGGTAGAAGGTATTGAAGCTGCTTCCCACAGGTGTCTGGCTACCTAGGCTTGGGGTAGAGGTGGGTGCATGGGGAGAAATGGCACTTGCCAGCTCTTTAGTTCTTAGAGAATTCTCCGAATGATCTTTTCCCCTCTAGCATGCATTATGAAATTAGTAAATAAGTCTCCTTCTCATATATCCCATGTGCTTTTCAAACTGCTGCTTCTGTGCTGTATCTAGGTGGGATTGTTTGCTGTACTGTCTTGGTAAGGGCAGAGACCCAGTTTCTTGTCCCTCTGCACATCTCCCAGAGTTGAGCCTTCCAATTTTTAAAGTACCAGAGTTAAGCCCCACTGGTGGTAAAAACTTGTGAAGTTAAGCTCCATGGGTTTTCAAAGCCAAATGTTATGGGGACTTGTATTCCTAGTGCAGGTCCCCTGTGCCTGGGGTGCCTGGTATGAGGTCTTCTCCATGCTTGGGATATCCCTCCCATTTGTGTTTGGTCTCACCAAGAGTTTGCTTCCCTTCCTTTGCTCCTCTGACCTCATCTCTATGAGTAACTGTGGAAGGTCTATTCTGCCAGTCTTTGGGTCATTTTCTGCTTTGTTTGCACTGATGTGGCTATTATCTAGGTATGTTCATTGGACCAAGTGAGCTTAGGATCCTTCTACTATGTTATCTTCCTAGAAGCCTTCCCATTGTTAAATGAATATTTTTTTTTGTTGTTAAATGAATATTTTAAAATATTTTTAGTTTAATCATCATTGCCTATAGAAGAATTTTGATAAAGAATGTTTTCTAACTAGAAGTTTATTTTTTTATTATGTTGCTGATGTAGTAACTTTAAGTATCTAAATACATCTTTAATAAGTATCCTTGTCTTGGGCGCCTGGGTGGCTCAGTCATTGGGTGGCTGCCTTCAGCTCAGGTCATGATCCCTGGGTCCTGGGATTGAGTCCCGCATTTGGCTCCTTGCTCAGCAGGAAGTCTGTTTCTCCCTCTCCCACTTCCCCTGCTTGTGTTCCCTCTCTTGCTGTGTCTCTCTCTGTCAAATAAATGAATAAAATCTTTAAAAAAAATATGGGGTGCCTGGGTGGCTCAGTGGGTTAAGCCTCTGCCTTCGGCTCGGGTCATGATCCCAGCATCATGGGATCGAGCCCCATATCGGGCTCCCTGCATGGCGGGGAGCCTGCTTCTCCCTCTCTCACTCCCTCTGCTTGTATTCCCTCTCTCGCTGTGTCTCTCTCTGTCAAATAAATAAATAAAATCTTTAAAAAAAAAATAATAATAATAATAATAAGTATTCTGTCTTTATGGGGCCAGTTTCTATGAAAAGATTATTCTTTCAGTCAAAAGTAAAGTTAATTTAATATTTGCATTTTTAAAAAAGATTTATTATTTATTTGAGAGAGAGTGCATGAGTGGAAGGGGAGAGAGTGAGGGAGAGAAAGAATCTGAAGCCAACTCTGTGCTGAGTCCAGAACCCAACACTGGGCTCTCACAACCCTGAGACCATGACCTGAGCTAAAACCAAGAGTTGGACACTCAACCGACTGTGCCACCCAGCCGTCCAGTCGTATTTGACACTAATATTTGATATTGGATTATTAAAATAAATCTTTTTCCTTCTGCACATTCTTAGACTATGGTAGATCCTAAATATGATAATTTAGTAGATAAAGATTCTGTCAGTGGAAAGTCTCTCTACATAGTGTAGGCCATAAGCTTTTGAGAATAACTTTGCATCTTAAGGAATCTTGGATCTAAGAGGAACCTAAGAAATAGCTAGTCTAGTTGCCTACCCCGTCTCTGTCTCTCTGTCTACACACACACACACACACACACACACACACACACACACTCTCTCAAACTTTATAGATAAGGCACTGAGGTCTCTATGGTCTATATTCTTTGCTTAAGGTAGTATAGGGAGTCGTTAGCAATCTCTGTCTTTTGCTCTATGTTCTGCTATTTTCTCTTAATTGATTTTAAGAGGATATACACATAATTCAAGGGTCCCCAGTAGTTTGCCTGCTTTAAACACCTGGGGGTCTAGCATAGTTTGAAATTATCACTACTAGTAAGTGCCTTATTTTGAAACATTTCCCCTTAAGAAAACCCTGAACAACAGTTATGGTGCTTGGAAAGGATGACCATAGCCATGAAGAAGGCATGATTGCAGTACAATGGTTGCTGGTCCCAGTTCTTCCCTGAGGAGGGGGAGCCCGCATGGCCTGGAGAAACAAATGATGGCTAAGATCTGAAGCCCCAGAGGAGAAATATTTTAGATACACTCCATGGTTCACGGCCTGGTGGGCAGCCAGAGGGCAGTGTGGGTGCATCAGACCCCTGGGCACAGCCTGTTGTAAACATGATCTCATTTACAGCCTCACCACAAAAACCTGAATAATGTAGATTTGGCTTATGTAGAGGAATGGTTGGAGAGAGATGAATATCATAGTGATGAGGGAAGCAAGCATTCAGCTAAAAACTAGAAAAATAACAAACAGGAAAAAAAGAAGCTCAAACCCTAAAATTAGCAAATTGAAAAACAAAAACAAAATACATAAAATCTTTACTAATCAAATACTGTGTGTCCTTTTACCACTCATACCTTCCCCAGCCTCATTTGAATATAGTGTGTGTTTCTTCCCGAGACTGAGTGAAGAGAAGGACCTTAAATACATCACGGTAGATTGTAAAAGATTGCTATTTGGAACAGTTGTTCTAAATGTGTGATTTGTGATGTTCTACTGAATCCCACTATCCCATCACTTTAAATGGTTGACCGATGACTTTAATCTATGTTTTCTCTATTTTAGACTTTTTCATCAATTTCTAAAACAGCTTCTATAAACTATTAAACAACTAGTGAGCGGGTTCAGTATGGCTTTTCAGAATCGCCACAGTGACTTGTATTTTCTTGTATCAATAGGTGTTTACTCATGGATTCACAGAAAGAAAGCCTTTGTTCTTTTCAGAGATAGAGTAACACAGCACATAATATCTGGGCTCCAGAGTTCAATTGTTGGGGTTGTATCTGGCTCTTACTCCCTCTGTGCTCGTGTTAAAATGATAGCACTCTCATTGGACTTTCTATTCAACAGGTACTTGTTGAAGCCAACTATGTGCTGAGTAGTTTCTAGGCACTGGAACAGACAAAAGCCACTGCTCACAAGGAGCTTATGTGCTAATGGAAGAAGAGAGAAAAGAGATATACACAAGCCTGGGTGCTCAGTGGGTTAAAGCCTCTGCCTTCGGCTCGGGTCATGATCCCAGGGTCCTGGGATCAAGCCCCGCATCGGACTCTCTGCTCTGCGGGGAGCCTGCTTCCTCCTCTCTCTCTCTCTGCCTGCCTCTCTGCCTAGTTGTGATTTCTCTCTGTCAAATAAATAAAATATTTAAAAAAAACCAAACAAACCAGTAAACCATATAGTATGTTTGAAGGTATAAAAAGTGCCATAGAGAAAAATAGAATAGTATGAAGAGGATAAGAGTGCCGGAGGAGGGAGGGATGTAATTTTCAATAGGGTCATCATGGTGGGTCTCATTGAAAAGATAAATTTGAACAAAGGCTTGAAGAAGGTGATGTTGAGAGCCATGCAGTTGTCTGGGGATGAGTGTTCTAAGCAGAGGGAACAGGTAGCAGCATAAAGGCTTTGAGGTGGGATCGTGCTTGGTAGGTTTGAAAAAAAAGAAAGGAGTCATTGTGACTGGACCTCTCCAATGAACAAGATGGGGACAGTAGATGATTCAAAGAGGCAGATGTTGGGGGTCAGTTGAGTAGGGCCTGTGGACCATTGTAAGGACTTCTACGCTGAGTAGAATGGTATTGCATAGTAGTACAGAGTGTTTTGAGCAGAAGAATGGCAAGGATCCCCTTTATAAAAGGATCATTTTGGCCTCTGTGTTGAGAATTTATGTTAGGGGGACAAGTATGGAAGCAGAGACCAGAGTAAGTGATAACAGTATGAATATGATAAAAGTATGAATAAGAGATACCCATGGCTTGGACCAATGTGGTAGCCATAGGGGGTGGTAAAAAGATGTTGGATTTTATTTGATTAAATTAATGTATTTTTTAAAAAGGTCTTATCTTTAAGTAATTTCTATACCTAACACGCAGCTTGAAACTATAATCCCGAGATCGAGAATTGCATGCTCCACTGACTGAGCCAGTCAGGCTCCCGAGGATGTTGAATTTTAAATACATTTCATTTTATTTTAAAGATTTATTTGAGAGAGAGAGAGAGAGAATCTCCAGCAGATTCCCTGCTGAGCATGGAGCCTGGTGTGGGGCTCGATCTCACCACCCCAAGATCATTACCTGAGCCAAAACCGAGAGTTGGACACTTAACCGACTGAGCCCCCGAGGCACCCCAAATTTTAAATACATCTTAAAAAGTAGAGTCAATAGCATTTACTCATGATTGGCTGTAGAATGTGTGAGAGAGAATGGAATCAAGGATTTTGGTGTAAGCGCTTAGAAATATGGAATGACCCTCACCAAGGAGGGGAAAACTGTGGCGGAGCAGTTTTAGGGAAGAGATCAGAAGTTCAGTTTTTGGCATTTTAAGTTTGAGATGTCCATTAGACATCCAAGTGGAGAGGATGAGTTGTCAAAACATTTGAATCTGGGGGTGGGGAAATAGGTTGAAGCAGGAGATCACTCTAGTTGTCAGAATGTAGTAGAATTCAAAGCAATGAGATTGGTTAATAGCACGAAGAATTTGGGGTCTGGAATCAGAGTGCTTGGTACCACCACTAATTAGCTGAGTGACTCTGGGAAAGCAACCTTGCTTCTGTGCGACTCATTCTATCTGCCTGTAAAATGAGAAGAAGAGTAGTAACTATCTCATGGAGTGAAAGTAGAAATTTAAATCAAAATTGCTGGTCCCTATAAAACACCTCTTCGAGCATATACTCAGTAAGTGTTAACTGTTATTTTCAGTGCAACTATTCTGTATATCTATTAGGACATCACAAACACGTGCACAGACTCATGTGATTAGTGTAGCAATACAGTTTTGTACCCCGTGATGTCGTGCTTTGGTTCGGGATGGGTAATTCATACTAATTCCCCTGAGCTGGTTTTGCTTCCAGAATTAAACTGGCCTGGATTTTTGGTGTTTGCTCTGTCTCAGGTTTTGATGCATTTTGAAAGCCTGTATATAGTTTAATATGTGTTATTTGTTCCCAAAAAAGTCTCATGAGTTTCTTCAGTGCCGGTCTCCTTTCCTTTTCTCAGTGCTCAGCAGAGGAGCAGTCAGGTTCACAAGAAAAACACAATCGGAAACCAGGTGGGCATCTTTAAAATAATCAGTGCATGCATGCCCCAGAGAATTTGAACTCAGTTGCTTGACTGATTTTTTTAATGCAAATTAATCATGTGCAGATTTTGCCCAAAATGCAGCTTTTTGTTTTGTTTTGTTTTTGCTTGTAAGGTTTTTGGAGTGCATTGCATTTTTTTTTTTTTGGCTATTTTATGCATTTATTTATTTATTTTAAATGACTTTTCTGCTATTTGCTCTGCTTTTCAAAATGACTCCTTGTGTCCTACTTTGCTTGCTTATGTTACCCCTAAATTTGATTTAACATGGAATCTGTGAGTCGGTTCAAGGTTAAAACATGGTGAGTTGTTGCATGAGCTTCTGTTGCTGCTGACTAGTTCACACGTTTGCACAGCTTGGTAACAGTGAAGGGACAGCTCATAAAGAAGGCAGTTGTTGGATTTACTCTCTGCCGCACCAAATTCCTGTTGGCTAATGAAGATGTTAATTCTTACGAAGATCTGATCTTTTAAGTTTTTGTGTTTGGGGCTGACCAGCTGTCTCTGACTAATAGCGCTCAGCAGAGATTGCATGAACTCTGACAGTTTGCTGTTTCTTTTATGTTTTATGTGATAATGAATATTTGCATTGTTATTTCTTTTCAACTCAAAACAATGATGATTTTATAGTTTTTTTTAAATTCAGAGGTACAATTATTGAACAAATTGAAACCTCTGCTCTAGGAGTTTTTCCATTGTTTTGAAAGGAGAAGAGGTAATAACAGACTTTATTTTAAAAACTTTTTTTCTGAACTAAAGCATATAATTCTTTGCTATTTCAGGGAACCAATCTTCCGCCTTCAAGGCAAATTGTACGAGCTAAGTTCTGTAAGCTTTACTGTTGCTTTTTCATTTAGCTTCCCAAGGGCACAGTTTGTCTTTAACTGATTAACTCAACTTGCGCTTGCTACTAATTTTTTTAAACTTAGGTTGTCTTATCCATAACACTGTATCATTGAAATAAAAATCCTCTTAAGAGGGTTCATCCCTTCACTGCTAATAACTTGCTGTGATTGAAAGGTATGAACTAGTAAACTCTAAAATGCTGTAATAATAAACCCTTAACACTGTGGGTGCTTTGATATTTCTCTAATTTTAACGGGCCTTAAAATAATTAAAATCATTAATGATCTTCATCTCTGTCCCTTTATGCTATGTTGTTACAAGGCATAATAAGCCTTTCTCTATAACTTGTGTGATAATATCTCCAATAAATGTGGTTGGTGCCTCTAAAAGGTGGGTAAATATTAAACATTTGATTTTGATGTATTTGTTGATAAGCCTACTCAATTACAATTTTTTGTATTTTTTTAAAAAATAAAAAAAAACCCAGATGATATCTATTGCTATTGCACATGGCTTTAAGGTTGAATCTTTTAAAACCAGATACTATATCTTCACTTTATGGAAGTGTAAAGATACTGTCAAATTCCTGGCATAGGCATTAAAAAAAACAAAAACAAAAACAAAACCCCAAAACATTACACTCTCATTTTTACCACAGATGAAGCAGCCTTAAAGTCTTTCTTCCAATTGGGCTCAAGTTAAGAATGAGATTGTGGAGCATTGACCAATTATTTGCCTCATGATGTTTTGGAAGAAACAGTCTTTGAAACTAGACATTCCTGGGTTCAAATTCTGCTCTGTCACTTAGTAGCCACGTGGCCTGGGACAAACTGAACCTGAGTTTGCTCAGTTGTGTGATGCGAAGAATGAAAATATATCCATAGGATGATTGTGAGAATCAGAAGTAATTTACATAGTGATGTTTGCAGCTGGGTGCTGGGTGTGTGACTTGCGAAAGCATTTACCTTGTAGGTGCTGTTCTTGAAGCTTTCAGGAGAAAAAATATAAAATATAAGAAAATTACAAAAGTGACAAAATCTTTGTAATGAAACATTTGGGAAATTTTAAAGCTATGGCAAATTATTCTGAAGATTGCGATGCCCAGATTAAGGCTTGATGTATAAAGGATTTATCTATAAGACTTTCCTCATGATCAGAAGCTCTAGCTCATAGAAGTTTATACTTATTGGGAAAGCAATAGTATAGTGGCATAAATCCATATTTAAATCAGATTGAAAGGAAATTCAGAACAGTTTTCAATTATATATTGCTTCCAAATGCTGAAATAATGTTAATTGTGTTTCTGTGACTTTACTTTCACTGAGTACTTCAAAGCCCATACATTATGGAGGTATTAAAATTCAAGATAATAGAATTGGGTGAGTCTCATAATAGAATACAGATCCCTACCCAAAACTTTTGGGGCCAGATGCGCCTTTAATGTCAGAACTTTTTGGATTTTAGAAAAAAAGTACGTTGCATATATCATATATTACCCAGTATTCCTGTGGGGTCAGAAACACAGCACCCTTTAATTAAACACATTATGTTTCTGTAGGAAAACAAATGAATAGTCACACTAAGATGAAATGAGAGATATTTACAGGTCAGGTTAGATCTTGCTGCTACGTTTCTGTTTTATCTATTTAGTTTTAAATTTTTTAGAGAGGGAGAGAGAGAGATAGGGAAGGGGCAGAGGGAGAGGGAGAGAGAGAATCTGAAGCAGGCTCCACATCCAGCGCAGAGCCTGACTCAGGGCTCAGTCTCACCACCCTGAGATCAGGACCTGAGCCAAAATCAAGAGTTGGCCAACAGAGCCACTCAGGTGCCCCTGTCTGTTTGAAAACAAAAACCTTTTACTTTGCAAGTAAGGGGTTAGGAACGGGAATATCTTATATTGCAGGATCAAATTCAGTAATTACTTGCAGTAAAATGTATTTTAGAGATTTATTTACTTATTTGCTGCTTAGCAGAAATGAACTATAATTACTTGAAACCATTTTCTTTATGAATCTGAATGTCTGAGGTTGATTTGAATTTGTATAAAAAGTCTTTGCCTATTGAGAAGCTCAAAGTCGGGGATCCTTAGAGCCCAGTCTTTTAACTGATGCTGGCTTTTATGGTTGGTGGGGCAGAAATACTGTGTTATCCTACAGGTGGTTCATCCATTCTGATATTCCTTTAGGGCTCTTGGTTTTAAGAGATTGTGCTGTACAGAGTCTGCTCTGAAATATTTTAGAAGGAATTCAGAAAAGGAAAACCCCTTAAAGGCAATCCCATTCATTTTTGGCTGCCTAGAAATTTGTCAGCTTGAAATTTCCACAAATTGATGTCAGTGTTGGTACAAAAAAATGTGAGCATATAATTAGCTTAAAGTTGCATTGCCCAAAAATTTAAACATAACCTTCATTCATCCCTTCACTCATCAAATATGTATTCAAAACCTAAGAGTATGAAAAACTATGGTAGATGTTTAGTACAGAATGATAAATAAATCATGGGTCCTGTCCTCGGGGACCTCACAGCCCAGTGGGGATGATGGTAAGTAAGGAAACTGAAGTCTTCCACCTTTTCCAAGGCTAGCTCCTTCTAATCCTTCAGGTCTCCCTCAAATGTCACTTCTGGAATAGATTGGCCCTGGCCATCAGATGTAAAATCACCTTCCCTTCCTACTGTCTTGACTATCTATTATCTTCTTGTTTACTTTTTGAACTTCCTTCACTAGAACGTAAGCTCCATTAATTATTATTATTATTTGTGATCCAGAAAGGCATGGAGTATCATTGTAAGGTTTTAAGCACAATCATAATATACCAAACCCTACAGATTTTTTTTTCTATGATAAAGTTTTTCTGTGATAAAGTTTAGTTTTAAAGTTAGGCACAGCAAGAGATTAACAACAATAACTAATAATAAGTTAGAATAATTATAGCAATATACAATAATAAAAGTTGTGTGGATGTGGTCTCTGTCTCTCAGAATATCTTCTACTGTAGTCATCCTCGTGCTGAGGTGGGAGGGTCAAATGCCCACGTGATGAGAAGAAGTGAGGTCAGCGACACAGGCACTGTGTTATGGCGTGAGCTACCGCTGACCTTGTGCTTATAGGTCAGAAGGATCATCTGCTTCCGGGCTGCAGCTGACAGCGGGTAACGCAGACCACAGAACGTGAAACCTCAGCGAAGAGAGGAATGAATGTACCAGGATGAAGGGGAGAATGTGTAGGGCTGGAGGCTGACATCAGTGAGCGGGATGTTGTGTCTCAAGGGCGCGAGACAATGCCACCTGAAGGTCAGAGAGGTTATTAGGAACTGGAGGAGGGGAATGACAAATGAGAACCACAGATATTTGTAGAACATTGTTGGTCCTCAGAAGGTCTGGGTGGCTGAAGAGAAATGGGGATGAAACTCCCTGGATTTAAGGATCTATCTACGATATTTGGAAGCGGGGGGGATTACATGGCTGATAATGCATTCCTTTAGCTACAAGAATCTAGGGCAGGAAGACACCGCGGACGTGCTCATTGGCCCAGCGTGCATCCAGTTAGGAAGTACTTAGGAAGAAGTGTACAAGGAGGAACAATCTTGCTTCAGACCGGGAGCAGAGCAGGTTCGTGCAGGAGCCTGAGTCTCGGGCTACCTCCCAGTCCTGGGCTTCGTGTCTGTTTGTTTTCCACCAATGCGCCTTCTCCTGCTGACTTCAAATTGGAGTCAGAAATTGAGCTTTCCCAAACTGATAGGTCTCCAGATAACTGGATTCCCAAACGTCCTGAAGCAGAAAAGAACTTTCTTACCAGCACAGGGTTTTGTCCCTCCCCTGCTTTCTTGAAAGCCAGTCTCTTTTCTGTAGGGCCCCCTTTAGGTCTCAGAAAGTTGCCAGCACATCCCAGCATCCTGAAATTTGCCTACCGAGCCCCGTAGCTGTCCAGCCTCTGCAAGGACATGGTTTGAGACCCGTGTTGGAAGAGGCAAGAGTTTGCTCCGCTGAGTGACGGCTGGTTGGGAAATCTGCCAGCCTCCTCGGCCCGGCACAAGCCGCTCCCAGCCCCACTCCTCTCTCCCGGTGGCCCCTTGACTTTTCAGGGTCCGCCGGCCCATCCTCACCTGACGTCTGGGTATCAAGGTCTAGATCGGGATTTTTCCAGGTACAAATTTCAGAAAAACTTGGCTTAGGCGACCTCAGAAAAAACCGAGTTAATTAACTTACGTGTTTGAGTATTTCGGGAAAAAAGTTAAGTCATGTCTGAGCTCGGGTGTCAACAGGGTCAGAATGGGCCGGTGTCAGGAACCACGATGAGCTGGAGGGACCCTTTCCCTTCTTCCCTCTGCGTCTTTGCTGTTGGCTCTGCTCTTGGGCCCCCCAGGACTGCGGCATGACAGCTGTGGGCCCCTAGGGGATTCCCTACTTCGAACCCGGCAGAAGTAAACGGATCTTCCTCCCAGAGTTCTCGGAGAAGCTCCCGCGGTTGGCTCAGATGGAACAGGCTGGGATCTGGGCTCCTTTCGGGGCCTGTCCCTGCGGCCGGAGAGCGGTGCTCTGATTGGCTCGGGCCAGGTCACGTGGGGGGGGGAGTGAGCCGGGGTGGGCGGGGCTCCCGGGACCACGGTCTGGGCCTGGTGGGAAGAAGGGAGAGCGACCCTGCAGGACTTGCGGAGGTGATAGCGACAGGTGCTTTGTTGAGCTCTCTGTCTGCCCCACGATTTAACTCGGATAATAGGATTCTTAGGGATTTTGTCTTGTTAAAGAGATGTAACATGGTGAAACCAGTTATTAAAACCCTGTGGTTGGTTAGTGACTAATGAGTTGCTCCCAGCTCATCCTCTGGCTTCCTTTCCCCTCGTCTCCCTCCATCTTTCCAAAAACACGGACAGACGCATTTCTACGGGCGCTGTTCAGTTGAGAGGTAGGACAGTGCGGTGGTTTCAGACTTGGAACTCGGAAACCACCCCATGGCCAGGAACGTCCTGTTCCTCAGGCTTCCAAATAAGGTGATGAAATAGGATCATGACGTTTTTGTAAGGATTAAATGAGATAATACAAGCTGGGTACCTACCGCAGGGCTTGGCTGGTCGTAAGCCCTATATGAGCGCTTGTTGGTATTATTGTTGCTGCTGTATTCCTCTGTTAGTGTTCAAGAAAGATGGTAAAATGATTGCTTTTATTTTCCAATTGAGCCTTCTGCTCCCTTGGAAGCAGGGAAGGTTGCTACAAAGCAGCAGCGGATTCTGCATTTCCATAATGGTTCGTGGATTATTTTTTGAGGACAGCTTTCTGAGTACAGAAGAAAAGTACCCTCCATCCAATATTCTAATAGGCAGTTTAATGTATTTTAAACTAGATATTATAAATTTTTGGAACAAGTTGCCGCTTCTTTATCAAGTTCTCTTAACGGAACGTACATTAGAAAACATTATTTGCAGGAAGAATTGAATACTTGCTCTATTGATTTTCAAGTGGCCCGTTTTGATGAAAACTCTGTCAATGTTTACTGGTGTTTTAGTGCTTTGTGGTTGCTTATTTAGAAGAAATAACTCAAAAATTATCAAAGATTTGTGGCAAGATAGAATATATACCTTTAAGAATGTATGATGCTTTTCTGTATTTATTATACATTACATAGAGGCCCCTTATCAGCAAAGAAATGTAAATATAATTTTTATTAGATGTAATGGATTGCATTTTAGGAAACATTTCTAAAATTGTGCAATCCAGGTCAGTGGGAATGTAACTTGTCTTACCAGTACAATCATACATCACAAGCGTTTTAACACGTATCGCATGTGCAAAATGAGATCTGTTGTTACTAGCTGTGTTTCTTTCCTGTCAGGAGAAGAAAGTGTTGTTTGCTGCCAGTTAGCCTGATATTTAAATTTTTAAGTTTATACACTAGTTCTGAGGCTGCCATTTCTTTGGGGTATTACTTTTCTAGGGCTGCTGTAACAAAGTACCACAAACGGAGTGACAGAAAACAAGAGAAATGTACTATCTCACAGTTCTAGAAGGCTAGCCATCTGAAATCAGTGTCTTTAGGGTCATGTGCCCTGTGAAGGTTCTAGAAAATCTTTCTTGACTATTCCTGGCTGCTGGCAGCTCCTGACCCTCCTTGGCTTGTGACAGTAGGAATCCACTCTGTGCCGCCATCTTCTCATGGCTTCTGACCCTCTGTGTGTGTCTGTTTCTGTGTCCCCTCCTCTTCTTCTAGGGACACCAGTCACTGGATCTGGAGCCCACTCTAATTCAGTATGACCTCACCTTATCTAGTTACATCTGCAAAAACCCTATTTCCAAAGAAAGTCACACTCAGAGGTTCCAGATGGATGTAAATGTGGGGAGACAGTATTCCACTCACTACACTTTGGCCACTTGCAGATTTTCTTTTCTTTTTCTTCTTCTTCATTTTTTAAAAAAATGGCTTATTGTAATAAAACTTTATCTGGGATTTAGCTATATGGGATGCTGATGCACTTTAATGGTTTATTAAACTAAGAATTTATAAATTGGACCATTGGAGCTTTAAAAGCTATTTTCTTTATTCTTCTGTTTTGAGAAAATAATAACCTTGTATTATTGAGAAAAAGCATCACTATTCTGTCCTTCTGTATGGTGCCATGAGGACATGGAGAAGCAACATGGTGGGGCAGGGGGATAGGAGAAGAATAAATGAAACAAGATGGGATTGGGAGGGAGACAAACCATAAATGACTCTTAATCTCACAAAACAAACTGGGGGTTGCTGGGGGGAGGTGGGATTGGGAGAGGGGGAGCAGGCTATGGACATTGGGGAGGGGAGGCGAACCATAAGAGACTATGGACTCTGAAAAACAACCTGAGGGTTTTGAAGGGTCAGGGGTAGGAGGATTGGGCAACCTGAGGGTTTTGAAGGGTCAGGGGTGGGAGGTTGGGGGAACAGGTGGTGGGTAATGGGGAGGGCACGTTTTGCATGGAGCACTGGGTGTTGTGCAAAAAGAAAATACTGTTACGCTGAAAAAATAAATAAAATGGGAAAAAAAATATCATTTTGATTAACTGGGCTTTTTTTTTAGGATTGCTTTTTGAGAATTTATCTATTTTCTCTGAAGTTTGTAGCATACAAATAATTCATCATGAAGGGGAAAAAAAGGAAACATTGCACACTTTTAACCGATAATACACAAACTCCCTTTTTCCTCATTTCATGTTCTGCCTCGGCTAATCTTCTTCCCAGTCTTACCCCCCAGCCCTCAAGAGACGGCAGGAGTGGGGGCAAGGGGAGGGCAGAGAGGAAACCAACAGACAGAAAGACAGACAGACATGGTGTGGAGCTCTAAATACATCTTAAGATTTGGGAATTTGCATTTTTAAAGTCTATCAAGTAGGAAAGTAGTATTAACTAAAAAAAAGTGTAGGGATGAATGGCTGTCCCCTCCTATCAGTTCTCTAGAAATCATGGTAGTTAACATGGACTAGTTATAGTGTTTCAGGTTTGGTTTTAGGTACCTCACCCATCAACTCTATTCGTCCCAACAATCCCGTGAGGTGGGTGCTCTCATTATCTCCATTTTATTTATTCTTTTAATATATTTTTCTTTTTTAAAAAATGTTAAAATCGGTTGTATTATTTGTTTCAATCTCCATTTTACAGATAAGGAAGCTGAGGCACGGAAAGGCCAAGTAATGTGTCCAGTCTGAACAGTTTCCTAATGAGAGCATCAGGACTCAGGGGCAGCAGTTTGATTCTAGCCCTTGTTCGCGTCATTGTGGGGTTTATCCACTGCTTCCAGCAGGTCATAAATTGCAGGAAGAATCTCACTCAGTCTCAGCTAAAGCCAGTTGCATCACTGAAGTTCATTCACTCTTGGTTTTATTTGTTCCTGAAATTTGTTCGTTCTTTTTTTTTTTTTTTTTAAGATTTTATTTATTCATTTGACAGAAATCACAAGTTGGCAGAGAGGCAGGCAGAGAGAGAGAGAGAGAGGAGGAAGCAGGCTCCCCGCCGAGCAGGGAGCCCAATGCAAGGTTCCATCCCAGGACCCTGGGATCATGACCCAAGGCGAAGGCAGAGGCTTAACTCACTGGGCCAGCCAGGCACCCCTGAAATTTGTTCTTAATCTAAAGCTGATTAATCCTGAATAGCGTGAGTTTAGGTCTGTATAAATTAATCTGATTGTGGTAGTCAGTTCGGGCTGCTGTGACAAAATACCATAGACTGGGTGACTTAAACAGCAAACGTTTATTTGTCACAGTTCTGGGGGCTAGAATTCTGAGGCCAAGATGCCCCGTGGTTGAGTTCTTGGTGAGCGCCCTCTTCCTGGTTATGTTCTCACATGCCCTTCCTTCGGACAGGAAGGGAGCGGGATTTATCCATCTATCCATTTCTCCCCCTCCCTTTTTTTTTTTAAAGTAGACTCCATGCCTAACTAACATTGGGCTTGAACTCATGGCCCTGAGATCAAGAGTCACGTGCTCTACCGACTGAGCCAGCCACGTGCCCCCTCCCCCTCTTTTTATAAAGGTATTAATACCATCATGGGAGCTCTACCCTCCTGACCTCTTCTAACCCTAATTAACTCCTAGAGGCCCCATCTCCTATGCATCCCATCGGAGGTTACAGTTTGAATGTATATATTTTGGGGGGAATACTCATATTTACTTCGTAGCACTGATTAACAATGAAAACCTGGAGTAGCTTTTAGAATGCATTTCCTCTTTTTTTTTTTTTTTTTTAGATTTTATTTATTTACTTGACAGACAGAGATCACAAGTAGGCAGAGAGGCAGGCAGAGAGAGAGAGGGAAGCAGACTCCCCGCTAAGCAGAGAGTCCAATGTGGGGCTCAATCCCAGAACCCTGGGATCATGACCCGAGCCGAAGGCAGAGGCTTTAACCTGCTGAGCCACCCAGGCGCCCCAGGATGCATTTCCTCTTTTCCTTCAGTTCAGGGAAGTCCAGAGGGGCCAGTCAATGGCCTATAAAATAGAACAATTTTTATTTTAATAAAATAGAGAATGGCATCTGTGAAAGCCACACTTGGCGAAACGCATGGTCCGCTAATTCCTTCTGCGTCTTTTAAAATCTAGACTTTTATTAGGAATAGCATTAATATATGCCTCATGATTTTTTCCAGAAAATGTGCAGATGTCCTTACCATATTTTTACAGCCAAGTTACATCTTTTTTTTTTTTTTTTTTTTTTTTTTTTATTTATTTGACAGAAGGAGACCACAAGTAGGCAGAGAAGCAGGCAGAGAGAGAGGAGGAAGCAGGCTCCCTGCTGAGCAGAGAGCCCGATGCGGGGCCAGATCCCAGGACCCTGAGATCATGACCCGAGCTGAAGGCAGAGGCTTTAACCCACTGAGCCACCCAGGCGCCCCCCAAGTTACATCTTAATTGAAGGTTTAGGGCTGAAAATTGGTGAGGAGAAAAACCTATCTACTCAAAATTACCTTGAAAAATGCCGTTAAGGGCCAGAACATAGCCGATCATTTCAGCTGTGGCCTTTTCTTGGGGGCGGAAGAGGCTTGGTCCTGTTTCTCCAGGGAAAATGGCCCCCGAGCAAACTAAGTGCTTCTCCTCCCTCCTCTCTCTGACTAGCTGTCTCACGGCTCCCCCTTCACTCCCTGCTTCGCCTTTTTTCCTCCCTCTGTCTCTTTTGTCCTCTGCCTTTCTCTACCCTCCCTCCTTTTTTTTTTTTTTTTAACAAAGCACCACGTGTTTGTTTTCTAGTAAGTTAAATGCCTGATTGATTTGAGCTCTCTGGAATTTTATAACATTTAAACATTTTATTTTCCCTCACTATGACTTGATTGGCCTCCATAATTTTGGATCTGAATGTTCCCCTGAATTAACAGATAAATGACATCTTAGTGTCTTCCTGTTTATGACTATTTTCAAGGTTTATGGACATTGGGATTGTATCATTTCCTTGGTTCTGGATGAGTGGTTCTCACTGTCTTCATGTCCGCTTCTTTAATCTCCATTCTGCATCTCAGAGAAGTTTCCACTTTATTTTCCTATATAGGCACCTGAGTGTAGAGGGGTCCTAAAGGTTGCTGCCTCAGCTATACCAGAAGTTGCTGGTTTTCTTCCTCAGATAAGCTCCACCCCCGCCACCCTGCCGTCCCATGCTCCCTCCCTCGCTGCTCCCTCTTGCAGGCCTGGGGAGCACCTGTGCTCCTTACGCCTCACGCCCATCTACTGCAGCTTCCTGGCAGGCAGCTCGCCCCATTCCCACTCCTCACCACTTAGCTCGTCATCTGGTCCCTTGGCTCAGGGGCTTCTTAAGTAGTTTGACAGGATAGAGCTATTACTCTAAAAAGGCAGAAACATTGCTCCTCAAGTGTTTGTTTTTTCCATTGTTGTTCAAGACTTCCCTTATGTGCAGTATAAAGCTAATTTATCTTTCTAAATATTTATTTATTTGAGACTGATGGCATGCACGGGGGAGGGGCAAAGGGAGAGGGAGAGAGAGAATCTCAAGTTGACTCCGTGCTGAGCGTGGAGCCCGGCATGAGGCTTGATCTCGGAACCCCAAGACCATGACCTGAGCTGAGATCAAGAGTTGGAAGCTTAACCGACTGAGCCACTCAGGAGTCCCTCTCGCTAATTTAACACAAAGTTTCAATGGAACCTTACAGTTTTGAAGCCATGATTTTCATTTGTTACACAAGAAATACATGAGCATATTTTCACTGTGGAAAAATTAAGTAATGCTGATCCAGTAGATACAGCCTTGATTCTCACCCCAACCTCCTCAACCCCTTAGATGTAACCTCTCTTATCACTTGAGTACAGTGTGTACATAAACACGCACTCAAACACACACACACACACACACAGAGTTGATAATTTTTAAAAAGTGATCACAAATATCTTCCATATATGACACTATTTTATAAGCTCCACAAAGGCAAGGACTTTTGTCTCTTGTTCGTTGACGGATCTGGAACACTTAGAACCTACTGTCTAGTAGGTGCTTAGCAAACACTTTTGAACTGACTTTATCCACTTCATGATATGTCTTAGAGGTTTGTCCATGTAGACACAGAGAGGAGACAACTAACTTCTTTTGCTGGTGTGTAGTAGAATTGAATATTGCACTGTGTAGGCGTGCTGCTGTTCAAGAATCCCCCTGAGGATTCCAGTTTGTCCTAAAATAGCTGAACCAGTTTATAGACCCTACAACTCTATATGTGAAAACCTGAATTTCCAACACTGGATAATTATAATTTAAGTAATTTTGGATAGTTTGCTGAAAACAATAATATATTGCTTTGGTTTTCATTTCACTTATTACAAGTTATACAGACTTTAAAATATTTAGGAAATGGGGTGGGGCGCCTGGCTGGCTCATTTGGGAGAGCATGTGATTCTTGATCTTGGAATTTTGAGTTTGAGCCCCACGTTGGGTGTAGACATTACTTAAAAATAAAAAATCTTGGGCACCTGGGTGGCTCAGTCAGTTAAGCAGCTGATTTTGGCTCAGGTCATGGTCCCAGGGTCCTGAAATTGGACCCCCCACACGGGCTCCTTGCTCAGTGGGGAACTTGCTTCTCCATCTGCCTGCCACTCCCCCTGCTTGGACTCTCTTTCGCTCTGTCAAATAAAGAAATAGATAGATAAATAGATAAATATATTTTAAAATCTTTAAGAAATAAGTAAATGAAATACTTAAGAGACAGTTGTATCCCTTCTCCTATGAAATGTCTGATGGTTTCTCTTTGCCCATTTTGAAGGGACTGTTACATTATTTTCTTACTGGCTTTAGAATTTTTTTTTAATTGTGTGAATATTGTGAATTATATATAGTACAGGTATTTTCTGCTTGTTTGTCACTTATTATACACTTTATTGTATATTATAAAACAGAAAGTTCTAATTTTGATCTAGACAAATTTTTCAGCTTTTGCAGCATTTATATTTTGTTTTGCTTATACTATCTTCTGATAGTTTTATGGATTTTTATATTTAGCTATATGAAAATGAAATTATTTTCCTGCTGTTCATATACTTCTAGCCTTTAAACCTCAGTCATTTATGTCTATAATTTACCAGTGAGAGAAATATTTTTCATTTGTATTGACCGCTAGTGTTCTCTTTTCTGAATGAACTGTTCATGTCTTTGCTTATATATTCTCTTTGAATTTTTTATGCTTTTTTGATTCATAACAATTTTTATATAATTATGATATTGGTCATTTGTTGTTTTGTTAACAAGTGTTTTTCCCATTACCTTTTGTTATGTTTTAATCTTAGGTTTTTGAGGTAAAGTTTTAAAACATATTCTGTAGTAATATCTATTGTTCCTCTTCTCTAGTTTTTTTTCTGCTGCATTCATGTTGAGAAAGGTGGTGTCCACTTCAGAACAGTTAAACATTCACCCACGTGTTTATAGCATTTTTTATGAAGCCATAGTTGACATTTGTCTCTGTAATCCATTGGGGATTTATCATGGCAGAAGGTAAGGCACAAACCTGGGGGCCGGAGTGTAGGTGTCAAGACATACGGATTCTGAAGCCTGACTGTCAGGCTTCGGTATTTGACTCTGTTGGGTGGGCTCAGTGGGTTAAGCCTCTGCCTTCGACTCAGGTCATGATCTCAGGGTCCTGGGATCGAGCCCTGCATTGGGCTCTCTGCTTAGCGGGGAGTCTGCTTCCTCCTCTCTCTCTGCCTGCCTCTCTACCTCCTTGTGATCTTGCTCTTTCTCTGTCAAATAAATAAATCAAATCTTAAAAAAAAAGTTGATTGCCACTTGCCAGCCACGGGCAAGCAACTTGATGGCTCTGTGCTTGTTTCCTCATTTGCAAAAGGGATGTGATTACTGTATTGACCTTTTAGAAATAACGTGGTTAAATTCATTTGTGTATGTAAAGCACCGAGAACAGTGATTACTGACAGTGACAGTAATAATAAATAATTATTGTTAGAATTTTATTCCAGAGGAGCAAACGTCCAAATATAATTGTTTGAATGATCCATCCCATCACTGTTGGTCTGCGCTTTCTTGATCATATAATAATGTCAATAACAACGATAATAATAATCACAGCAGCTCGTATTTCCTGAAAACTTACTCTGTGGCTAGGCACTACACAAAGTGCGTTCCTTACATTCCTACAACAACCTTACAAAACCTGTTCCATTCTTTCTTCCACTTTGTAAATGACGGAACTGAAGCTCAGAGACGTTGACTAGTCCACCCAGGTCATACGGCGGATAAATGGCAGAATCCTGCCTTCAGTCCAGGTCATGGAGGAACTCTTATCCTTGGATCTGTATCTGCGTTTTGTATCCTGTTCCAGCTTTGTTGATTTTTGTACGGTGACCCACTTTTAAATTATTGCAGCTGTCTAATACATTTTAATGTCTGCTAGGTCATTTCCTTTCATTACTCCTCTTTTTAAAAAATGTACTTAGCTTTTGCAGATGACTCATTCTTTCAGTTGAAGATTAAAATCTTGTCACGAATTACAATTCTATTTGAATTTTGATATTTGTAAAGCCTATAAGTTAATATGGGAAGAAGTCATATTTTCTTCATATTCTTTTATGCCGTCCAAGCAGATGGTGATTCCTTCAGTTTATTAGTTTCCTATTTTTCTCTTAATATAAGTAAATTTACATTTATTATTAAAATATAAAATAACTTGGAAATACCCTTATGTTATAGTTACGAAAGGGGTGTTTTTTAAATATACTTTAATTATTTATTACAATGTGAAACTTTGATTTTTAAGCACTTATTTTGTATTAGTGCAATTGACCAGTTTTGCTAATAGTTTTTCATTTAATTATAATTTTTATCTTACCTGTTTATAATGGGAATGTTTTTATTTAATGGGAACATTTTATTAATGGGAATGTTTTATTTAATGGGAATGACTGTTTATTACCATTTTATTTTCGCTTTTTGTTTAAAATATATTTATTGTATAAAGAAATAAGGTAGTCTATTCCTCTGTATCTGACATTCTGTCTTGGAAATGAGCATTTAATTGAGATGATTATGCTCTTACACATTGAACAAATTATGTAAGTTGTTATATTGATGGATTTACTAACCATCTCTGCTTTTCTAGTACAAATCCTATGTGGTCATTAGAGGGTAATTCTTTTGCCATTGAATTAATTTTCCTGTTATTTAATTGAAGATTAACATATTTTGCCTATGACAAAGTTTTTCTTTATAAAAATAAATGAATATATTTATAAGTTAATGAGATAGCAGATAAATGAATAGACAATACTATTGAAATTCCTACTGAAAGAAAAATGTCACAGACGTCTGAGGAGTAAAGGATATTGCATGTCTTATTCCTGATCATCTCAATTTGCTTGACAAAACAGGAGGCTAGGGTGTTTGCTGACCGCCTGGGAGTGGCAGTTACATGGCACCCTTAAGGGGATGATGAAATTCAGTGTCGTTACCAAGTGGGATTGTTAAGAGAAGTGAAAGGGCTTTCAGCTACCGGCCAGTTTTCCGGCGGAGACTCCTGCGTAGAGATGCTAAGTTCTGTATTTGCTATGCCGAGAGAACCCCTGTTCCTTCAATTTAGCAAATTAAGAGATTAGCAAAGGACAAATTAGACAACTTCAGCGACTAAAAAGGAGTCGCGGGATATTTTTTTGTTAGTGATGAAGTCCAAGTTCTACAGCTGAAGGTCCTTTCGAAAGGACGTCACTGCCTCACTATCCCAGTGAAAGTAGAAAAGGAAGCTGAGAAATTTTTGTGTATATTTCCAACAGAGCTCTTTGGTTATTTTTGTCCATTGCTTCCCATACTGAAATCAAATCCACATAACCTAAGTATGTCCCCAAGTCACCATGACCAAGGCAAACTGTGCTTTCCGTCCCTGAAGCAGAAGTCTTTCCATACTCAGTGCACAACGTTTCAGAACTCTTCCCGAGTCAGAATGCTTAGCCCAGGATCCTCAAAAGACAGGGACATCATTACGTTCTTAAGATGTTTCACCCAAGAGAAGGCTGAGAGATACACTCACAGAAAAGACAGCCCACGCTGACCATGTCCGGAAGGTAGGGGAGGATCCGGAGGTCAGCCTGTGGGCTCTCTTCTAGGCATCACTACAGACTTGCTTCATCTCGAGCCTCATTGTCAAGGCATCTTAATGTCAGAGCATTAATCCCAGGGTTAGTGTAAATTGCCAGGACATTTTATCGTTGTTTTAAAATTTTGCTTTATAAAGGGATAATTCCATTTGAGAACAGTTTTATTTTTTTTTCCTCAAAAAAGTATATATCTTCTAATCTGAGGGTCTCAGATTTCCCAGATTGCCGCTCTGCATGTCAGTTCACAATTCTGTTCACCGTAAATCCCTCCTCCCTTCACGGAGTTCCTCTTTATCTTCTTTCTGCAGATACAGATTTCACTGAGCAGCTCTCTCATAGCTTCTGTGGACTAGTTTGCTTTGGAGTAGTTTGCATGTGATTGTGACTTTTTCTCATACTGAAATTTCGTCTTTACATGAAGTCAGTGGACATAGGTTTAAAAGTACACATTGGTCTCTCATGTGTGTTTGGTATTATGTGAAAGGCCAGAGCAGATCGGAACACAAACATGTCATAACTTTGTTTATGTATTTAAAGAACAGGGAGTGTTTTAGTTCATTATCTTCTAATGATGCTAACATTTAGCATTTATTGAGGGCTTTTAGGGGCTAAACATTAAAACTAAGGTTTCTACATAGATTGTCTCATTTAATACTTTCAAGAGCTTTATGAAAGTTTGGTTATCACTGTCCCCATTGGGTGGGTGATGAGTAATGGAGAGTCCCAGTCTTGAAGTGACTTTCTCGATATTACTTCATTACAAGTGATGGGGCTGGGTTTTTACTATGACATTATATTATGAAAATTGCTAAGTATCCAGAGGAGCTGGAAAGATAGTACTGTGAGTGACCATATACACTTACTGTCTCTAGATTCGGCAGTGTTAACTTTTGGTCATTTTGGCTGTATCAGTGTGCGTGTGTTTACTATTTGAAACTAAGTTGCAGGCATCATGACAGTTCATCTCTAAATACTTCAGTGGCATTTCTTGAGAAAAAGGTCATTCTGCTTTATGTCCACACCACCATTTTCTCACCTAAGAAAATTAATAGTAATCCCTAATGCTATCTGTTGTCTTTGTGATTTAATTGCAGTAGTCCTAAGAGTTAATGCTGGTCTCAGATTTATCTGAAAAATCCTGGAAAGACCAGCGTGGTTTATTTGCCTAGCAGTATATATTCCCTAACCATGTAAGTCAGAAAAGACTTTTCAGAGGTGGTCTCTCTCTTTTTTCCTTTTAAGATTTTATTTATTTATTTGATGAGACAGAGAGAGAGCATGAGAGCGAGCATGAGTAAGTACAAGCAGGGGGAGAGGCAGAGGGAGAGGGAGAGGCAGGCTCCCCACCAAGCAGGGAGACCGATGCAGGACTCGATCCCAGGACCCCAGGATCATGACCTGGGCCAAAGGCAGACACTTAACTGACTGAGCCACCCAGGCGCCCCTCAGAGGTGATCTCTTAAACAAAATATAGATATGGAGAATTTTAGTGAAAGTAAGAAATAAAATGTCTTACCCCTGAAGTTACTATGAAATTTTTTTTGTTCAGCAACCAACCCATTCCCTACCTGGGCTGAATTCTACAGGATGGATGTTCGCTCTCCACAAAATGAGCGTCCTAGTTTCGTAACAACCTCAATTCCTCGAAGCTTTGTACTATGCTTTCGCCTCACCAAATAATTGGCTGAAGTTTTTGTCCTGATTTCTGGTGAGGTAATTTACACTCTTAGCTGGTGATGGATGCTCCTGGGGGTAGGTTATTTGATGTGGTACTTTTTATATTGCTTGAATGGAGCCCGACTTGGGAAGGGTGCACGTAAATAAAAATGAGCTTAGGAAATATAAATATGAATATGAAATCCAGTCATCGTCATAGTTTAAGTTATTTCTAACACCTTTGATTATTTTTTGCAGCATAACATGAATTCTTTTTTTTTTTTTAAGATTTCATTTATTTATCTGACAGAGACACAGTGAGAGAGGGAACACAAGCAAGGGGAGTGGGAGAGGGAGAAGCAGGCTTCCCACTGAGCAGGGAGCCTGATGCAGGGCTCGATCCCAGGACCCTGACATCCTGACCTGAGCTGAAGGCAGACGCTCAATGACTGAGCCACCCAGGCGCCCCATGAATTCTTTATCTATGGAGTTCTACTGCCTCCAACTCCTTTTCTAAGTTTTAATTCAAGTCCTTATTGGCTTTTTGTAATTGTCTTTTCTGAGTAAGCACTAACATAAATAAAATGTGAGCATAATAGTTAAGTCACTTTATTGTTTCCTGCCCCAGTCTGCTAAAAATGATCTTATTAAGGTAAGAAAGGTTTAGCGTGCATTTGTGTTCTGTTTTTTTCTCTCCAAAAATCTTTTACTTCTCCAGCAAGTCTGATCTTCCTGTTGACCTGCTGTGAAGAGGGGGAGGGGAAAAGGAAAAGGAGGATTTGTTTTTGAAACTCAAATATCTATAAATGACTTCCTCTTGTTTGGTACATCCAACCAGAGGGTTTCATTTTCAAACGCCTGGTTGCAGGATCCACGTCCTGGAGGAAGGAACCGTGTCATCCTTCACTTACCCTGTGCACATGGCTCGACCAGGGCTCCGAATATTATCTCCTATCACTTCTGGCATTTCTTGTACTTCTCCTCTTCCTGAAGTTCATAATTCATGTCACTGATTTCCGGTGCATACGGAGTCAGGTTTAGAAATATGAGACAATTTTAAAATTACAGATGCAAAGCCTAGCTGTTTGAGCCAACATCTGCAACTAGTTTATGGGATTAAGCAAAATAGCTGCTCTGGATGAGTGATATTTACCAGGGCCCCTCCATTTCCCATCAGAAATCAAGATGCCGGTTACTTATATGTCCTTTGGTTTTCCGTACAAATCAGGATCTCATCTGGTAGGTACCTCATTTTATTAAGTTCTCTCACAGAGTATCTTTAGTTCAGCCAATTTTCAATTAGCCATAATTGAGATCAGGAAGAATATGGGTTAATTAAAATCCACAAATAATTAAAACACTTTAACCAGAATCGAACACTCGCCTAAAACTTTTTGCTAAAATTACAAACAAGTAAAACTGATGTGGTTTTGCTTGGTTTACGTTTTGTTTTGGTGCAAACAAAAAATCTGAGCATGTCACTCCCTCGCTTACAACCTTTCAAAAGCACTTCTTTACCTTTAGGACGAAGACCAAACTTCAGCCTCCACTTACCGGTGCATTCTCTACTTCTGTCTCCTTCTCTTGCCCCCGCGCTTCTGAACTCTGTTTTGCAGCAACAGTGACCTTCCGTCCGAGCCCTCCGTGGTTCAGAGCCTCTCCCACCTGGGGCTTTTGATGTGCTCTTTTCTGTGCCTGGAACGTCTTTTCCATTTTTTGCCTGAATAACATCTTCTCATTGTCCTTAGTTTAAACATCACTCCCTCAGGAGTAACCGTCTTCATTTAATTATGACTTCAGCATTATTTTCAGCTCTCTCCTGTATGTTCCCATGAGAACAGGTGCCTTCCTCACTCGGTGTCTGTGTGTTTCCTTGCTTAATCTTCTCCCTCACTTGCCCTTCGGCTCTGAGATCAGAGACAGTAGTTGCCATTTTCTCTGCTAAATTCTCTGTGTCTCACTTAGAGCTCACGATAGCTGTCCAAAAAAGATAACTGTTGAATGAAAGGAAAGTTCCATATTTTAAAAAAATCTAGAAGTAAATGGCCAGGTATGTAAATTGCCTATAAAATAATGACTTATAAACTGCGAGGTTGACATTCAGGAGGGAACCTCTAGAATATAGTAAAACTGCTCATTAACTTTGAATATTTCTTTTTGTCATCCAGAGGGGAAAAATGGATCTTAAATGTGTAGTTGTTACTCACATTTGTGATTTCAGCCTGGTCTATAGTGCCTACTCAAGTTTCCCACCTAAATATGTCACCAGAAAAATGAAATGACTAAAACTTGATTAGCATTTAGAGCTACTCAGCCCACTATGAGCTGTATCTGGACTTCAGCAGGGGCTGTTGTCATTTGAGAGAGAAGAGTTCTTAATTTATCCTTCCTGACCTCTGTTCAGTAGCTGTCTCCCAGACTGTGCAGTTTGCCCGCTATGTGTTTACAGAAAGCTCTTAGTGCTGGCATTGCCCCTGGTTTAGAGCCATTGTGCCCATAACTGATTGACTAACCCGTGACCTGGGAAAGTATAATTATTGCACAGGAGCAAGAAACCCATTACATTACCGGGTTGACCAGGGTGGGTCTGCTCCTTGGTGAACCGTAGACACAGCCTGTACCAGGTGCAGTTTAACTGTACAAACAAGGAGATCATGCGGGAATAATGTCCAAAGCCATGGCTCCCCCAATGGGGGGAAGCAGGGTCCTTTTCTTAGGGTTTGGGATGAATATTTTAACATTATAATGTGGTGGGGGTACCTGTTGGGCCCTTTGGGCACTTTCTGATTAAACTGCACAGTTTCTAAAAGGTGTGATTAATGATTAGGCAGAAGCTTCCAGGAATTTAGCTTCTAAAAGGTGAGAGTGACGGAAGCTTCTGCTGGAAGTTTCCTGAATTTCAGGGATCAGCCTGGTGTCTCTACGCCACAGTAATTCCTGCTACTTACTGAACATTTACCGGATCCCAAAGCTCTACCGAGTGCTTTGTGTTCGTTCTCACTTAATACTCATGGTAGGTGTTTCAGTTAGGAGTACTAGCTCCAATGTTCAGATGAAGAAAAAAAGGAGGATTAGTTAGCGTAACTTGCCCAAGTTCATACAGCTAGTACATTCCAGAATTGTTATGCAAATTCGGAAAGCCCAAGCTTTCAACCAAACTGTAGTCTGAGTGGAAAACTGGAAGCAAAGCAGACACAGTTGCAAGTAATTCAAAACAAGATGGCGTAAGCGCTGAGTTCAGATCATGAACCAAAGAAATGTCCGGAGAAGGAAGAAATCCTCGGGACCGTCTTTAGTAGTCACTAAAATAGTATCATAGATTGATTTCTTTTCCATAGAGTGTTATATTGCCCAGAAACTGTGATATGTATTTAAACTTCTGCTTGTCACTCTCTGGCATATTTGACTGATTAACAATCATATTAGAATCTATAATTACAGCTACCACTTTTTGAGTGGCTGTTTTTTATCAGGCGGTGTGTTAGGCACCTCAAAATGCTCTAGCCTGATGGATTGAATAGCAACTTATCTTGTTGCTTCTCTTTGTGAGAAAATCACCAGGATCTTTTTAATAGATCTGTTTGATATATGTTTTCTCCATTGGCCAATTTTTTTTTTTTTTAAATTTTGGAAGAATGCTTTTCTGCATCTAGAAGACGTTGTCAGGGTATTGATTTATCAATATGAAATCGGAGTCGCCTGGGAGACTGTCTGCTCTGTTACTCACGCGTTCTAGGCTGGCTGCTTCCCCTCTCTGTCCAGCCACAGAAACGGTGCCTGGTGTGTTTCTGCAGTCAGCGTGTGTGCTGGCCGAGCTGCAGTGGTTGTCCAGTAGTGAACGCTTTTATACCAGTTATTTAACTGGCTGCTCCCCGCCCCCCCACCAGCCAAGTGCCTGCCTATTATCAGAGATTCTGGAGCTCCTTTCTCAGAATTCCCCCAACTTCCCCCTTAGTGAAAGGCAAAGTCCGGTGCAGAAGGGGGCCTCCAGGGCTCTTCTCTAGCGCTGGGACCCCCATGCCTTTTCAGATTGGCAGGCCGATGCCATACTAATTGTTAAATATTTTGAATATTACCTCTTCAGTAAACTCCACGTTACCCAAATCAATTTTGGAGGGGTCTTTTTTGAATATGTATATTTCATATATATATTTATATATATAAATATATATATGTGATATATGTTACTATATATATATTTTTACTTTGAATCTCACTTGCCCTCACAGTGGCGTTTGACCTCAGTCCATTTGTCTTATTAAAACATTCACGTCTCTTGGATTGTGCAGACTCCGTATTCTCTGTTTTCTCCTGGCTCCTCTCCACTCATGTCTGCTTTGTAGGTTCATCCTTCCCTCTCAGACTTGACATGTTGGCTTTCCTCCACGCATGGTTTGCCTCCTCTCCAGACTTGTTTTGCAGGGGCCCACCCTGGCTCTCTGTGCTCTGGCCACCTGATGCCCCCCCCCCACACACTCTTCAGATTTTAGTGCAAGTGTTAACATCTTCAAGTGCATCTCTTTTCATACCCCACGCGTGTCCGAGCTCTCTTAATATACTGACCCGATCCTTGGGGCACCAGTCACAGCTGTAATGGTACATTTACCTGTGTGTCTTTGCTTCGTGTCTATTCTGCTGAAGCTCGGGAATGTGCCTATTTTTTATTTTTTTATTTTATTTATTTTTTATTTATTTATTTTTCCTATTTTTTATTTTTTTTTATTTTTTTTTAAGATTTTATTTATTTATTTGACAGAGAGAGATCACAAGTAGGCAGAGAGGCAAGCAGAGAGAGTGAGAGGGAAGCAGGCTCCCTGCCGAGCAGAGAGCCCGATGCGGGACTCGATCCCAGGACCCTGAGATCACGACCCGAGCCGAAGGCAGTGGCCTAAACCACTGAGCCACCCAGGCGCCCCCCTATTTTTTATTTTTATTTTGTGGGTTTATCCTTGCATTTTCACTGTGCTACCTGACACGTATAAAGTACTCATTAATTTTCTAATAAATGTGTTTCCTTTTCTCTCTTGAAGAAGCTCTCTGAATTATTTTGTCAGATACCCACATAGTTCTCAGACCTTGCTAATTACGCGATATCTTTGCCTTAGTGTGTGTGTATTTTTGTCCTTGAATGTGAGACATAGATGACGAGCTTAGTTCTCATTCTGTTTTGTATCACTTGGAATCTTTTCCACATGGAGGGCTCTTATTAACTTCAAAGGAAGTTCTGCACATGGAAAAGATACAAAGGAAAAAAGTGGAAAAAGTAGAGCCCTGATTTTCATCATGGTTAATGGCCTGGATCTTGCAGAGGTTTGGGTGAGTAACTCTGAGAATAAACAGCTGACTCCTAGTGAATCCTCAGAAATAGTAATGCATGTTGCAGAAACAATGCATAAACAGGCCGCTGAGCAAATTCAGGGATACAATGAGAAGGGAAGAAATTCTTCAGGAGTAATTTTGAAAATCAAGGTAGTACAACAGCCCGCTGAGCCACAGACACATGAAAAATGCACTCATTATGTGAGCGCGGACTAATGTTCTGGAAGCCAGTCTCAATGGAAAGAGGTTTCAGTTGCTTTTATGGAGCAGGACGAATGGGAGAGGATGGAGGCACCGAGAACTCATCCTTGTAGGTTTGGGGAGTCCAGAAACAGAGTGGGAAGGGGGATCCTCAAGGTTACCCTTGTGAGGTCATTTTGTGAAACAATAGCTTAGAGTTGAGCTTAAAAAAAGTTTTTTTTTTAATGTGGTTATGATCCAAACTCATGTCAGTTTTGCTAGGGAAAGGTTAGATTTTATAGAGAAACCAGAAAGTCATTATCTTTTTGGCAGCTGTATCTTCAAATAAAAAGGGGATTTGATTCAGGTCTTAAATGTCATTTCCTTATTTTCAATCAGTTTTATTGAATACCATTAATATGTTTTCAGCCATCAAATCAGTTCCTTATTTAAAATAGACAGTCTTCTTTCATCATGATGATTTCCCATGTAACATGCAGAATGACTTCTTTTTATGTTGTGCTGCGGAGTTATTTCCCTGCTGAGTAGTTAATAATCTGCCTCAGTCCTCCAGCATGCTGCGTTCATTACCCAGCTACGGGAATCTCAAGAAATTGCCTCTTTTAAGCAAGCAATAATATGATGGCACGTTGCATTTTTAATAGCATGAATATTGTAGGAGCAAATGGAAAATACAGGAAGATTGGAGGAAATAAATATAACTTTATATCTCACCACTTCTTTTTTTTAAGATTTTATTTATTTATTTGACAGACAAAGATCACAAGTAGGCAGAGAGGCAGGTAGAGAGAAAGGGGGAAACAGGCTCCCCACTGAGCAGAGAGCCTGACGTGGGGCTCAATCCCAGGACCCTGAGATCATGACCTGAGCCGAAGGCAGAGGCTTAACCCACTGAGCCACCCAGGTGCCCCTCACCACTTATTTTCAATCATAGTTAAACATTTGGTGTATATATTAGCCTTTTTTCCGTCCTCACATTAACAAATGTAACTGAAATAGTATATATGTAATAATACTAATAGGTACTTATCTAAGTCCTTTACATTTATTAACTCAACAATCCTCGCAAAAACTGTGTTACAGGTATTCTTACTATCCCGCGTTACACGTGAGGGAGTTGAGGCAGAGACTCACACACTGTCCCCAGGCTAGCAGGTGTTGGGGCAAAGAGACAATCCCAGACAGTCTAATGCTAGAGTCCCATCTTATATTATATTAGCACTCCTTGGCAAAAATATTTTCTCATGTCATGCGTTAGGTGTTTTGCTCTCATTTTTTTTAAACTATAAGAAACCTTGAGAATTTATTAAATTTCTTAAACAATAGAGGAGAGAAAAACTTCAAATATCATCTTTTCTGTTTTTAATTAACACCTAGAGTAAGTGCAAGAAATTATTGGCATTATTTTGTAATGTGACTAGTGAGGCTTGGGTATATTCTGCAATCACGGAACAGAATGAAGCCTAAATATGGACTAAATATTGGCCTAACTACGGACTGAACCTTGGCCATGGACCCTATTTTTTTTTTTTTTGGTATAGTTGGCACAAAATGTTACATTAGTTTTAGGTATACAGCTTAGGCAGTTTGACAAGTTTATACCTTATGCTCTGATCACAAGTGTAGCTCTCACCTGTCCTGTTACGTTGTTGTAATATCACCGACTGTGTTCCTGATGCTGGGCCTCTTACTGTCGTGACTTCTCATTGGGTGACCGGAGGCCTCTGTCTCCCGTCTCCCTCCACCCATTTTGCCCAGCCGCCTCAGTGTGGGTTAATGTGAGTGGGTTATCTGACTTTAGACATAATGTATTAACCAGTTCCCGTTTAGGCCAACAGGTTGTTTCCAATTGCTCTCTGTTAGAAACGAGACTCCCAGCCAACATCCCTGGGTCTGTTGTGGGTTAAGGGCCGGGCTCTGACATCAGACCACTCTCAGATTTTCTTTCATGCAAATACTAAGAGGCTGAAGGAAGGTAAGCAAAGTGGCCAACTCCCATGATAAATACATTTTACTTATTTATCAATTTCATTTATGCTTCGTCCTGTGAGGAAGGCCTGTTGTCTACAAGCAGGTACTTGGCCGTGAAATAGGACCCTGATTGCAGTTTCCTCATCTGTCACATAAAGAAAATACTGCTTCCCTCAAAGGATTATTCTGTGGATTAAAAGAAATAATACCCGTAGTACTTTTAGTACAATGCCTGGCTTAGAGTGGTGTTCAAGAAATGTTAGCTACTGCCATTATTCTGGAGTTCCTAGAAATGGACCCAAATTGTACTCTTAACTTTGCCTATTTTGGATACTTATGAAATTCTGTGTTCTGATTTTCTAGAAAGGTGAAACCAAGAAAGGACATAAAAGCACACACATGTCACTTAGCTGATTCCTTCGTAGTGGTGTTTTGTAAAGTCTTGAAAATGAAACAATTTATCATAAAGTATGTGGTAATTTTATGGCTTCATTTTGTTCTTCTTTTAGTTAGCTTAGATATGGTTCACAGCTTCTTTATCCCAGTCACAAGATTAGTTAATCGGATGTGAAAAATCTATCTTTTAACCTTATGTCAGTCCATGGTAAGACGCATCTGGGCCCAGTCATGGTGGTCCTCATTTGTGACTGGAGGGCAGGGTCCTTAGCACAGTGCCTGGTCCATCAGAGGCGTTCGGTAAATATAGTCGACTGACTTATCAGGTGTCTTAGGTGAGAAAGATCTTTGAGCAGGTTTCCTGAATTAACCTTGAAACCACAGGCATAATAAGCCCCTTCTTTCCTCTCTCGGGCTGCGTGTTCCCATGGGCAGGCTAGCTCCCAAGATGAATAAGGGAGAGCCTGGAGGAGAGAACGGTCCTGATGCCACGTCTAGATTTCCAATCTGAGAAGTCACTTTACTCCTCCTGCAGGAGGAGTGAGTGAGCGAACAACCCGAGTGCCACTCCATCTCCCCGCGACCTTGGCTGTGTTCTTTTACGCTTCCCGCCACTTTTTATTCTGTTGGGTTAAAGGTTTAGCAACTGGTTCTCCAGGAGCCTGGCTGGCCTCCTCTGTGGAAAGAGATCGACAGTCTACCAGGGCTGCTCCTGCTAGAGCTCACTCCTCCCAAGCTGCCCTGGCTCTGTGGCGTCCCTCACGCACCTCCAATGGAGAGGAGGCTCTGAAATAGGTCCAAACAGTATCTCAGTAGAATTCAATCCAGTCTGTACTTAAGGTTAAATGTTTCCTCCTTATCTTGTTTTCTGTTTCAAATTATGTCCGGTCATACCGTTCCCACAGTCTGTGGAGATTCTGCAGTGATCATACAGCATCGATGGTCCATTCTAATATATTAAGAGTCAGTAATAAAATATCAACAAAATAGCCATGTCCTTAATGCAAACATGAACCCCGCCCCACCACGATGTTGTCAGAAGTTCAAGTCCACAGATTGTATCCCTGCAGGAGTTTGGAAAATCAAGAAACTTAGGCAACATCAAGTTCCGGTCTGCCCCCAACTCATCCTCTCCCAGCTTTAGGCAAAGAAGGTCTTGCCCAGTGGACATGGGTTTCCTCCAGCCGCTACAGCCTGAGCTGGCCTCCTCAACAATGGGTTGTTCCTTGTGGGCTTCGGAAGCTGAAATAGTCTGTGTTCCTTACTTTGGAAATAAAGCAAATGTGGGGCACGAAGGGTAATCTCAGCATTATCTCCAAGTCAACCAAATCCATCAAGACAGGAACGTCTAGTTTTTGATTTTAGCGGTTCTGACAGGTGTGAGGCGACATTTCGTTGTGGTTTTTATTTACCTTTCCCTGATGATGAGTGATGCTGAGCATCTTTTCATGGGTCTGTTGGCCATTTGTATGTCTTCTTTAGAGAAATGTCTCTTCAAGTCTTCTGTCCATTTTAATTGGGTTATTTGTGTTTTTTGGTATTGAGTTGTAGAAGTTCTTTATGTATTTTGAATACTAACTTCTTATCAGATATGTCATTTGCAAATATCTTGTCCCGTTCCGTGGGTTGTCTTGTTTTGTTGAGTGTTTCCTTTGCTGTGCAGAAGCTCTTTTTTTTGGCATAGTCCCAACAGCTTATTTTTGCTTTGGTTTCCCTTGCCTTAGGAGACACATCTAGAAAAATGTTGGTATGGCTGAGTCAGAGAAACTATCTGTGCTGCTTCTGGAGATTTTTGTGGCTTCAGGTTCCACATTTAGATCTTTAATCTATTTTGAGTTCATTTTGTGTGTGGTGTAAGAAAGTGGTCTAGTTTCATTCTTTTACATGTAGCTGTCCTGTTTTCCCAGCACCATTTGTTGAAGAGACCTTTTTTTTTCTATTGTATATTCTTGCCTCCTTTGTCATAGATTAATTGTCCGTAAAAGCATGGGCTCGCTTTTCTGTTCCACTTCTCTGTGTGTCTATTTCTGTGCCTGGACCATGCTGTTTTGTAGGTGTGGCCATTGCCTACAGCAGACCTTTAGGGCTAGCCGAGAGAGAGAGGGTAGACAGAGGAAACCTTCCTGCTTTCAGTCCTACCAGGCTGTCAAACATTTCTTTAAGTTGTTTGTGAACTGTACATTTATTGGGGGCATTCTCTCCCTAAGAAATCATTTTTGTGATTGTGCACTTAACCCACCAAGGGGGAAAGCCATCTAGACATGCGGTCTGAGAGAAGAATGCTGAAACGTTGCTGTCTTCTGCGAGGTTGAGGACTCTGTATTGGTGGTGACCCTGGTCACGGGGTCCTGTCTGAGCTACCTCCCTCCACTGTGCGCATGTTCAAAACCTCCGAATTTTTCTTTGCCTGTGTGTTTCCCTTCCTGCCTCTTGTGACATCATTTCTTGATCTGAAAGCCTAAGCCTCCTCAGGAGGCTTCCTCCTGCCTGTGTAATTCATCCAGAGCCAGCTTTACGACTTGGGCGCAGCAGAGGGTGACCCTTGAGTCTGTAAATAAGGTCAGTTCTCCACGGTTCCCTCTTGAAGCTTGCTTGAAGCTCATGTCAGCGTTCCTACATCTCACCTGCTCCTGGACCTAATAAATTAAAGCTGGAAGCTCACGAGGGCTCTGTGATATGTACTGGCCTCAGCTGCCTTACAGTTTAAAAGTAGCAGATTGCATTCTCCCGCCTGAGGCCTACCAAGCCTATAGGTGGAGAGAATCTTCTCCCCCTGGTGGAATCCTTGCCTCAGGCGCTCTTGGAAAACTCTGCCCCCCAAATTCCAGGAGAAGACTGTATTCGAGGATGCCTGTGCTCGCAAAGGTAGGTCTCTCGCAAGCAGCGAAGTGGCTGGCTTGGCCTGTGCCCTTGCCGGGCCCGTGTGGTTCTACAGCATTTATCCGTGGAGAACAAATATGTCAGTTACCATTTATAGAAACAGCTGCTCGTCTCAGGAGAAAGCCTATGTGTAAGCTTTTATAATCTACCAAGATCAAAATACCCAGCATTTTATGATTTACAGCCTCCAGTTAGGCTGCAGCAGTCAAAAGCCAGCTGCAGAGCTGAGAAGAACTTGTACGGTCTACCGTAAGCAAGTCCAAGGTTAAAACGCCCTGCTCACAAAGTTCAAGGCCCAAAGCCTTGGCCACACTAGAATTTTTCCACATGTACTTTGTTTTCTCCCCACAATTTTGTTCCTTGTCTGTGTATTAATTTTACTATCCGGTGTGTCAGACAGATGTTGAGGTCCGAGCTCATTCCTGACATACAGGTTTTGACTTCCCTGGTTCTCGAAGCATGGAGGGGACTAGCTAAAATCTCTCTAGGGAAGGCTTGCCACTAAGAGAGGGGGACTGGGCTGTTCTACTCTCCCCATTCCTGGTCTTAACAGTTGCTTTCAGAGTTTCTGTGCCTGGCAAACAAACAAACAAACAAAAACTTGTGTGATATTTTATGGCGTTAAATTTTTTAAACGTGTTGGCTTCAAGCCTTATAAATATGAACATGCCCATTCAGCTCTGAAAGTCCCTTTTAGTCCTGTAATTAGGAGCTCGCTTGCTCTTGTTTCCTGGGACACTCAAAACAGAATTTGATGTTCAGACACCAAGAGGCTGTAAATGATTATTCTACCAAATGTTGGTGGCTTTTGTTTTGTTTTGTTTTTTTCTGGTAATTTTAAATTTGAACGCAAAAATTAACATTTTATAGTGTATCTTTCTCTATGAAAAGAACCTATAATTAATCTTATTTGTCTCATCATTCTTTTCAAATTTTATTATTCCAATTAGTCTTTGTTTTCTTTTTCTCACTTATTTTCCTTTGTCTCTTTCTTCTAACTTCCCCTCTGCATTCTTACCTCTTGTATTCTGACCATGTTTCCTGAATGCTTGGCTTTTCCTATCTTATTCCTCTGCTTTACCTTGATTTCATGATTTCTCCTTCCCCCTCAATTCTTTTGTGAAAAAGTATACTAGGAATTGTTTTTTCTTCATTCTTATTTTGCGCTGATCATCATTGGGAAAACAAAAAGCCCATTTGTGGCAAATATGCTCCTTATTTTTTTTCCCCCTCCAGAAGGGGCTGGGAGGAGCCCAGAGCTTCTTAAATATTTTATGACAGCAGCTGAACTTGCTGACAGCGTTCAGTGGGAACACACTTCTGTGGGTGCCCATGAGGGGCTGTGGCCTTGTGAATTCCCAACCTGCTAGCTGTCACTCTCTCCTCTTTTTCTCCAAACGAGGAAGCCTGTTGCTGTGCAAATGGCTGCAGCTTCATAGGCTGTGGTATCTAATTATCTAATTATTTTCTGTCAATTCCTTGCAGATTTCATTTCAGCTGTTATTAGTAACTTACAATTTCCATACAGTCCATTTGAATGTATCCACTGGACTAATCCATGTTTACCAAATAGCCTATCTACTAGCTCTGACATTCAGCCCTTCTAGACATAATGGCGCGTCTTCGAGGGATTAATACAATGGTGCCAGCAGGATCGAGTATTTATTGCTTCACTTCATCTTTAGTCCTCAAAACTTCATTCTTGTCTTCACTCACATGCTTTCTGCATTTTTTTTAACCTCATGGGCATCTCCAATCTCTTCATCTTTTCATTTCCTATCTTTCTATTAGGCCCCTCCAGGTCTCATTTCTCTACCTGGCCTAGATTGAGTGCACGATCACCAGAATTAATCCCTTGCCCCAAAACGTCAGCATCTTTACGCCCGTGCATTTAGGTTACTTGGGCCTCGAAATTCAGAATCCTGGATCAGTTGCCATTTATCTTCTCTTTTTCTCCACCGTAGTGTGCGGAGCACTGCTGGCAAGAATGATTCAGCTCTACCAGCCGTGGCCCTGCAGTCCCTGCAAGCTATGGCCTTCATTCCCAGCCGTCAACCATCTTTGGAAAGAATTCATTTTTTTTTAGAGCCCTTTTAAGTTTACAACAAAATGGAGACAAGGTAGAGAGATTTCCCTCCACCCCCATATATGCCTACCCTCCGCCATTACCGACATCACTTATCAGAATTGTTGTTGTTGTTGTTGTTGTTGTTTAACCACGGATGAAGGTACAGTGACACATCATCACCCAAAGTACAGAGGTTCCTTGGGGTTCACTCTCAGAGTTCTACACTGTGTGGGTTTGGAAAAAGGTGTAATGATATACATCCATCATTTTCATAGTGTGCAGATTATTTTTAGCCCAAAAACCCCCAATCCTCTATTCTTCACTTCCTCCAGCCCCACCTTCACTCCGTTCAGCCACTGATTCTTTTCTTTTTTTTGGTCTCCATAGTTTAGCCTTTCTTTTAATAGAAATAGAAATTTAATAGAAAATCCTATAGTTGGAATCTTACACTGTATGGCCTTTTCAGATCGGATTCTTTTACTTAGCAGTAGGCATCTGAGTTTCCGTTACATCTCTTCATGGCTTGGGAGCTCATTTCTTTTTACTGTTGAGTAATACTCCACCGTCGAGATGGCCATGGTGTGTTAATCTACTCATCTACTGGAGGACATCTCTGTTACTTCCAAGTTACGGCGATTGTGAATAAAGCTGCTTTAAACATACATGTCTGTCCCTGAGTTTTTAACTCCTTGGGGTGAATACCAAGGATAACACTTTCTGAATCACGTGGTAAGAACATATCTAATTTCGTAAGAGTGTGCCAAGCCATCTTCCAAAGTGGTGGTACCATTTTCATTCCCACTAACAAGTGTATCAGAATTCCTCTTGTTCCACAGCCTGCATTTGGTGGTGTCCGTTTTCGGGATTTGGGGCATTTTATTAGGTGTGTAATGGTATCCCGTTTTACTTTGCATTTCTCCGATGGCGTATGATATGGCAGATCTTATATGCTTATTTGCGTCTGTATGAGGCCTCTGTCCAAGTCTTTGGCCCATTCGTTTAATCAGGTTGTGTGTTTTCTTATCGAGTTTTAAGAGCACTCTGTATGTTTTGGATAACTGTCCTTAATCATCTATGTCTTTTACAAATACTTTGTCCCAGTCTGTGACTTGTCTTCTCATTCTCTTGATACTGTCTTTTGAAGAACAGAGGTTTTAAGCTTTAATGAGGTCTGGCTTATCAATAACTTCTTGCGTGAGTTGTGTCTTCGGTGCTGTATCAGACAAGTGTCATTCCACCCAAAGTCTTCTAGATTTTTTCTCCTATATGATTTTCTAGGAGTTCCATAGTGTTGTGTTTCCCAATCATTTTTTGCTAATTCTTGTTATGTTCCAGCTCTCTTTTCTTTTTTTTAAGATATTATTTATTTTAGAGACGGAGACAGTGTGAAGAGAGGTCAGATGCTTAACAGACTGAGCCACCCAGTGCCCCCTCCTTCAGCGACTGCCGGTCCCAGTGCTCTCATTAAGTCTTCTTTCCAACTTCTCACCCTCGCTCTCCTGCAGATCATTTAGTCTCTCCTCTGACGCAGTAAATTGGAAAGGTCAAATATACCCTACCGACTCTTTCTACCCTTTTCCTCACAAAGGTCATACCCTGCCCTTAACTCGCCCAGCCTCCCCAGCTTCACAGGATGAGGCCACTCCATTTCAGTTGAAGGATAGTCCCTTTCTGTGCTCTTTATCCTTCATTCCTATCTCTTTATCCTTCTATCATTTTTCTTCTATCATCAAGCTCTTACTGTGTACTGTTATGTCTCCTCAAATAATAAATACACTCGATTCTTTTCTATACTAAAAAAAAAAAAAAAAAATCCCCAAATAGCAGCAACAACACCATCGCCTCCTTTCGTCCTATGTCTATTCTGATTTTAACTGTCTTTTGTCTTCCTATGGCTAGAGCTCTTTTCAGTTTTCTCCATTTCTTACTTCCCTTTCACCTTTCAACCCAACAAACTCTGACTTCTCCCACCATCACACCACAGCTGGCCTAGCTGAAGACCTTATGATGGCTGCATTGCACTTTCCACATCCCTGTCTGTGTTGAATTTGACTCTCCCAACCACACTGTCCTTAAAATTCACCTTGCCTTTGGCTTCCACGACCTCATTGCTATAATTTCTCTGCCATTCCTTTTCATGCTCTTTGCTGACCACTTCTAAATATTTGTATTTCCCTGGATTCCACTGCTATTTCACTCAAAGTTTTAACTGAACACACACACACACACACACACACACACACACACACACACCCACACACCCACACGACTTACAAGTCTTCATCTCTAGTCCTAATGCTGCCATTTTGCTTCAGAGGTTGGGTCACTTCTGTGTGTATTTCCCAAGGGTACCTCAAATTCAACATGGCCTTGTCTGAATTCATCAACTCCCCGACTTTCCAAGACTTGGCTCTTTTATTCCTTCTGAGGTGGTAGCCCCAGGAGTTTCAGAATCGTTCTAGAACAACATAATGTTCAGTAAAAATATAATGTAAACCACATACATAATTTAAAATGTTCTGACAGCCACATTAGAAAAAACGAAACAGTGAAATGGTTACTAAAAATTGATTTTAATTTACCCAAATATATCCAACATAGTATTACTGTGATAAATCTGCAAACATTTAATGAAGTATTTTGCTTTTGGCGGGGGGTTACTAACTTTTCAAAATCCAGGTGTCATCTCACACTTACCGGGCGCCAGAATTGAAACTATTCAGTAGGGCCCAGTGACCCTGTGTGACTTGTGGCTCCTGCCCAGTGCAGTTCTTGAGTCTTTACCTCTAATAATCTCTCTCTTATCCAGTTATTAGTTCTGTTGAGTTTATCTCCTAGGTGTTTCTCTATAAGTATTTATTTTCATCCTTACTGTATCATGGCTTTAGTTCATACCTCATTTCTCATTTGCGTTATTGGAGTAGCTTGCATATTCTAGTTTCTCAGCCTTACAGAATGTGCAAAATCCAGTAGAACAAAGGAGAATATAGTAGAACATTCCTATATTTATTTTTATCTAGAAAATAAAAATTCAGGTTTATTAATATTTAATATACATATGGATGCCAGCATCCTTGCTCTGAGAAGCCAATAGTACAATGTAAATATAAGACATAAAATGTTTTCCCCCACAAAATAAAAAAAAATTATTTTATCTTCATGCAGACTTCAAAAATTCTCTGTATGTTTCTATATGATGTACATAATTTATTATCACAATAGTCCTATATAACTTAAAAATAAAATTACATGTGCACTTGAAATTTATTTTAGTACTGCTGGGAGGGGTGAGGTCACTAAAATTTGGGGTCTCATGGGCCCGGATCTACTCTGACTTTACCCCACCTGCCTCCCCAACCTCAACTTCTTCATCCCCATCTCACATTTTCTGTGCTTAGTGGTTCTTTCATATTTTGCTTTTGTTTGTTGTTCTTCATGTAGTTAAACAAATAGTTAAACAAACTACTTCTTGACCTAATTGTGTTTATCTTCTAGGCTCTTCTGAGGTACCATCTCTTCAAAGAAAGCCTTTGACAACTTCCTGAATTTTGTCAAGTGCTTCTTGCCTGGCATACATTTCTTATTACGCTGTTAGACTGAAATTATATTTTTTTTATTTTCCTCACAAAAATATGAGATTCATGAAGGCAGGGATTATGGCATCATCAGGCTTTTTTCATCTTGACATATGATAGATTCTTTAGAAATGTTCATCGAACTACATTAATGGCTCTCTTTGTTGGCGCCAGACTGTTCTACCAGAGAATGAAATGGTGATTTGCTCATTGCACTTTATGGAGTATTTGGGGGACGTCCTTGCCTCCAAAGATACAGGATAAAATCACTGTACTTTCATTTTAGCACTGTGATTAGTATGCTATTTGTAAGAAGCTCATGGGGTCGATAACAGTGTTAGTGTGAAACGAAGTGTCCACTTGCTTCTTACTAGAGATTGGATGAGGTTACTTGCTCTAGCAGAGTGAAGTTTTGCGTGTATGTGTACACGCAGTGGCCATCAAGCTTCAGTATGGATGATGATCACCTTGGACGCTGTTTATAGATTTCTGGGTTTCACGTGTACATATTGTGATTCATTTGAATGGGTGATGGTCCAAGAATCTGTATTTTTAGAACAGACCACACTGATGATGATATAGCTGATAGAAAGAAAGCACACGCCGAGAAGTGTGGTTTCCTTCTTTCTAAAGTAGAGAGGAAGAGGATGGAGTAATTTCGAACAACTGAGAGAACGGCCGTAGGGATAGAGTGAGGTTCTATATGGAGGCCTACAGGAGTTAAAGAGCACTGTAAAGGAGAGTGGACACCTGGGAAAAGTTGAAACAGGGAGTCCAGGGTGGCAGGGCCTGGGGATGTGGAGAGTCTTGAAGATCAGTAAAACAACTTTGGCTCATTTCACAATATTCCCTAGGATTGACGTTTCTTCTTCAGGAGGCAAAATTACTATCAATATTTTATAAAAATCAAATTATTTGGGTATTTCATCTTTATTTAGAATCTGACATGCATTAGTCATCCAGTAATTTTTTTTTTTTTAATTCAGGATCTCTAGGATATTGAGCACTTTAGGTACAGGATGATTTTTAGTATTTAGGACAGTATTCTGTAATTCTAGACAGTATTTAATTTTGGGTGCTATGACAAAAATTATCTAGCGTAGGGGAGAAGGTAGACTATGCCACGTGGAAAAACTGAATTTAGCTTTGCAACTAGGAAAAAAATAGATTTTCACTTAAATGCCATTGACAAATAATTTCTATCAAAGCTATAATCCGAGTTACTAATGTTTTAACATTTAAACATTTTCATGAGGATGCTGCATATCTGTTAGCACAACGAGTAACAGCCAGAAGTAGATGGATAAATCTAGATCATTAAGAAGATCCAAACTTTAAATTTTCACTCATGGTTTCAGCTTTCGCCCTCATTCAGTTTTATTCAGGGCTGTGAGCTTAATTGATTGACTTGAGTTTCTTCTTTTCACCATTTGGTGGCCAGCCTCTTGTGGAAACAATAACGAGATGCAAATGAGGCAAACAAATGGACCAGTGCGCAGGAAGCCGAAGAGGCAGTGGGCATGGAGAGTTTATTATTCATCCAATCAACTAAATGTGTCTTAATTGTAGCAGCAAAATGCCATAAATAGCCTCAGTACTGCGGGCCTCGCTTAATTCCTGTCCATTTCAGTTGTCTTGCTTCCATCATCCACTTATGGGTCCAGATTTCCCTCTGGTGATCTGGAGCTTGGGAAGATAAATTATCTTGAGTAGCTTAATAGAAGTTGGGCTTTGGGGAAACAGTATCGTCCTTACTGTGATTTATACCTTGTTTTTAACTTCCCTTGGTGCAAGACCTGTGCTCTCCATTGGCTCACGTGAAACTAAGCATCTCTGCCAATCTGTGCTCTATCACAGGTGATTCGCAAGGGCTGGTTAACCATCAGCAACATCGGCATCATGAAAGGAGGCTCTAAGGGGTACTGGTTCGTCCTTACTGCTGAGAGCTTGTCCTGGTACAAAGACGACGAGGTAAGTCACGGAGGATGGCAGAGTTTTCTTAATAAAGTGCTTCTCATTTCAAATTAATTGATATTGTTGTGATACACAATTTCAAGACATGAGTGGTTCTCTTTCAGTAAGACTTAGCTAGGGGTGTTTGTTAGGATTTTTTTTCTCATAGATGTTTAATTTTATAATATCACCCTTAAATTTTTTAAATTTCTTTTGTATTGTCACATGTTTCTTAACCTGAAGACGTGGAATTAGGACTCAGTTTTTGGAAATTTCCATCTTTGTAATAATGGCGAGATACCAATAGAGGGAAAGCAGTCTTCGTTAAATAATGTGTTGGAAAGACCAAGGATATAGAGCATCTTAAGAATGAAATTAGTAGCACTGATGCAACTTTAACGAAGAATTTTGGGATTGTTGCTGTAATGTCTCTCTCAAATGGCAGGCTTTTGAAAATGTCCAAATCATATAGTCCTCAAGCGAATTTATACAAATGTTGTGTTCTTCGAAAATTTGCTATGTGAAAGCAAGAATTATGATAATAATGCTGTTCTGGTTCATGTTAAATGTTAATAATTTGGGGCCTATGACTTACTACGCATTTCAATCTGATTAGGTGTAAAAGCACAAAAATTTGAATCCGTCTTTGGGAGTGCTTAGAGTGCTATAAAATGATACTGCTATTTGGGAAATCATGGAAGAAATTAACTGTGTTTTGGAAATTTTAATACCTCTGGTCTGACCTGAGTAGTTCTTGTGCTTATAACATGGTATACAAACATTAGATGAGAATACCTCATGATCTCAAAGCTATTTACAGGTGAGATTGTCTCAATTTTATTTGGCTCTAAAGGGCATGATTTTCAGAGTTAAAAATCCTTCCAACCCTGGCTTGATTATTTTTTTTGAAAGCACTACAAGTTGCCTTTGTTGGTTGTTGGAGTTACCGTTTCATGTCTTCTATAGGTATTTCTGTTTCCCAAGTGCTTGGTGCACAATAGTGTGTTAGTCAGATGGTCAGTTGATGATCACCACATTTTCTTCAGTAAGAGAAATAAAATCTTACAGAAATGTGCAAAGAAGACTTCAATACAAATGCTTTTGAAAAATTTTTATGTCCTGTATTTCGCTGACTTCCGTCAAATGTGGACTTGGTTGTTGTGAGGGTTTGAGGATTAGCAATGGCTTCTTTCCTGTGCTGGCTGCTCTGAAATCCCTGTCATGTGGGAAGGTCCAGTGTTTAAACACCATAGCTTCAGGGGCTCTGAGATGCCTCCCTAGACAAAAAATCAGTTAAGTACCTTCTTCTGTGTTCATTTGCCTTAAGAGATCTTCTCTTAGATATAGGTCGTTTCCAAGGATTTAGAGGATCATTTCTGTATGGGGGTCTTTATCAGCTATTCTAGGGAAAGCAAAGGATTTTGTTGAGGATTCATAGTAATAATAGCTAGTGTTTTATATAGACTAATTAACTCATTCAATCTACATTAGAACCCTAAGGATAAGTGCTATTACAATCCCCATTTTTTCAGAGAAGTAAACTAAACAAACAATAAAACCCAACTTTTGAAAAGTCCTTTCTCAGATTCCCTTATTGCAGACTATTTGGTGTTTGTGAGGATTTAAGCAGAAATTCAAACTCAGGCCATCTGGCTCCAGAGCTTATGTCTTCAATCACAAGTGGAGGCAAGAATCCTAGAGATGCTAGAGTTGTCAAAGTCGGCCTCATCCCACAGAGGATTTGTTAAGACAAGTTCCAGGCATTTTGTTATTATCTTTTCCTGGATATTATTATCAGGGGCTCTGAAGACAATAGGATTAGCTGCTGCTGTTGGAATATGGCTTTGGGATTCTCTTGTCCGGCTGTGTGGGCCCTGAAAGAGGGCCATGGGAAGGCTCACGATGCCCTCTATAGGGAAGGAAGGAGGCTTGAGGGCTTGGTAACCTTGTGATCACTGGTTATCCCTTCCTGTCCTCTGTAAACTCAAGATAACTTTTTACAAAAAAAGTTTGGAAATTTTAATACCAGAGGTATTAAATTTCTGTGGCTGAAGCACCCTCATGAGCACTTGATTATAACAAATGGAAAATAAACGTGTGCGGTTATAATATTAACTGAGTGCTGGAGACCACTATATTGACGTATATGTGTAGAGGGTGTTTGGGCATGGACGGGTTATATAGGAATGACCCTTGAAATACAGTGGAGTGATTTAGAAGTTTAAGAGAGGGTTGTTTGCTTAGTTTAGACCATTTCAAGAAAAAAAATGACAAATTTGTTGTTCTGTGGAACTAACAAAGAGACTAATAAGATAATATCAGATATTAAGTGCTCTGAAAAAAATAAATTGGGTGGTGACCTAGAAAGTGATGGGGGCACAGGGCATCTGCGTGGCTCAGTGGGTTAAAGCATCTGTCTTCGGCTCAGGTCATGGTCCCAGGGTCCTGGGATCGAGCCCTGCATGGGGCTCTCTGCTCAGCGGGAGCCTGCTTCCTCCTCCCACCTCCCACCTGCTTCTCTGCCTACTTGTTGTGATCTCTGCCAAATAAATAAATAAATGAATAAAACCTTTTAAAAAAAAAGGGGGAAGTGATTGGGGAAGAATCTTTAGATTGGATGTTTGGGGTAACAAATGTCGGAGCAGAGGCTGGAATGATGAGCTGGGTAGGAGATTTTGTTGAAGAACATTCCAGGTAGAGAGAACCATAGTATAAACACCCCTGCCCCCCTCCGCCACCACCACCACCCAGGCCAGGAGTCAGCAAGGCTCTGGCGGCTGAAATGTGAGAGCACGGGGGAGAGAGGTAGGAGATAAAATCAGAGGTACCAGCGGGCGGGGGCTGATCGGGCTCCAGCCAATCATTTGGATTTTATTTCAAGGGATGACTGAAAACCATTGGCTTGTTCCAACAGGATGGGACATGATTGGATTTATGTTCTAGAAAGATCACTTTGGCTGCTGGGTGGGCGTGATGCGTGGGAAGGAATGAGTGTGTGGAAGGAGGGCAGTGGCAGGAATGGAAGAAGGGAGACCCGCGGGGACACTGTAGCTGTGGTCCAGATAAGAGAAGGTGGTGGCTTATCCTGGGTGGCTTGAGAGCTCTTAGTGCAGGGTAGCAGACTGATGGGCCACATACAGCCACACTGCAGCTCTTAGCTACTGTTTCTCATTAGAGCTGTGCTCCAGAAACAAGCTAGAAGTTCTCAAAATATTAATGCCTGACTCACAAATGACCCCTATCTTCAAATTGTTTGTTGCCGGGGAAGAGCCCTTTTCCACTGGGGCCATCCGCTTTCATTCCCACTTCATCATTCCTTGGCCACCGCCACTGTCCTCCTCTGCTCCGCTCTGTTTCTCTTGCCCGAGTTTGCTGCAACAGCAGACCACCTTTGAGCTTGCTGTCCAGTCGGGAGGGAGGGTACGGTACTGTTCCTCGTTTCTGCTAGTGTTCAACCAATAGTAGTGTTGACTGGGAGCAGAGGCCAGAAGGGAGGACGTGGGGAAAGGAGGTCAAGAAGAAACATCAGAGGGTAGGGCTCGGAAGCAGTGATGAGTCTCTGGCCCATTGAATTCGTACTCTAAACTCCCATCTTTTAGCAGCAACGTTTTAAATGCTAGTGAGATGCCATAAAGGTCTTACTGCTATAGTTCAAGTACATGTGGCCTGACCATGCTTCTGTGGGTAACCTCAAAACCCCCCAATTTAGACTATTCCTTTGTGAAAATAAGCCTCAATTCTAACTCAACGTTTGGAGGCAATTTGTTGTTAAATTAAGTGCTTGTCCTTTGTTCCCATGGTATCTGTCTAATACATGCATCGGCATCTCCATCCTTGGAGATCCTGTTACGGGATCATTTGTCTTAGTCAAGCCAGTGTGACACAGTAAGTATCATTGTTACATTTTCATTCATTTGTTCGGTGACAAATTTATATGCAAATTTTCATAGAGGATTATCGTATTTTATCTGTGTTCTGCCATCTTCCTTCTTTCCTGTGTAATTAGGTTGGTATATTTTCATTCTATCTAACGGGCTGCTGAATAAAGAGCATATTATGTCATATGAATAGATACGATTTTATGTAACTTATTAAGTCTGTAATAAATATAAATGACTTCTGAAATCTGAGATTGAAGAACAATAGCTTGAACTGTTTTCCAGGATGACATTAATCAAACAAAAGACCCTGTAGACCATACGCGTGGTGCGGTGAGAACGGCGAGCTATGGGGGTTTGCTATGACAAATGCCAGCACTGGAACAACTCAGTCTTCTCTGGGCCTCACTTCTTTCCTTTTCGGCTTGTTGAATGGGGACCTTTGCTGACCAAATCCCCTCCAAGAGATAGTCTAGGACTCTAAGAAATCATATATAATTAAGTGCTCCTATAAACTTTTAGGCATCACATTTATATATTCATGGTTGCCATGGCAAGTAACAACTGTGCCCTCCCACTGAAAAGCCATTCTTTGACTCACATGTCTTCTCATTTCCAGTTTTTTGTCATTTCATGTCGTGAGATTGGATATACAGTATCTGGGTGGGTTTTGTTTTGTTTTTTTAAATAGAGAATGGTGAAGGTCAGACTCTTCAAGAGGGAACTCGGATCCCATTCCTTCAGTGAGACTTGCCATACCACTTCCCCCTCCACTCGGGGTTCTCGTACCCCCTCAGCCAAGAATTGGAGGCTGTAATACAAAATTGTCATTTTTGTATCATTTTTATCATGTTTATATCATGCAGTAGCATGATAACACTGTAATAATTTTAAGCTCGAGTTAGCATGACTGTAGTGTAAGTCCCCAGCATTTTTCCTGCTTTCTCCCTATTCTGAACAGCTCTATCTAGCCCAGCCTTGAATTGTAGACGGACGCGTAAACCCTTCAGCGCCTGTGCACTGCACTTCTTGAACCATTACTCTAAACGATGATAATATTACCTGTAATGTTACTCGTAGATGAGTTTAAAAGAGAAGTTTCCACCTGTGTCTCAGGCAGTGTTTTTTTCCCCTGCACGTTATCTTCAAAGAGTCTTTTTAATACAGAGTGGTTACAGGAGGCATAATTAATCTATATTACATTGAAGACTGGGACTTTCTGTAACACAAAAAGAAATAAACCGTCTTCTTACAGGGTTAGACAGTTTATAACTAATCACCGAGGGGGTTTGCCCCAACGTGGCTGACCTTCTGGATCATGCTCTAGTATACGAGACTCGGAAATTCCCTGTGCAAATGGCCCTGCGCTCTTTTCTAGGGGGTTGATAGGCCTTTTCCTAGTTTCATTCTGCCCGTATGTGTGCCCCAAGTCTAGGAGGATCTGTTTATGGGGGCGAGGACAGAGTTTGGACATACGGGCTTGTGCATATGTTCCCTTATATTTGATGGTTGATCTTATAGATCCTTTGATTTCTATCAAAATAATAACATAAGGATATTTTTAGTACGTCACCAAGGATTTGGGGAAGCAATACAGCCATTCAAACAACCTCAAATAGAATATTACATGCGCTCCGTACAGTGGTTTTATCCCCAGACACCCCGCTTGGCTGGGTGAGTCAGCAGCAGCTCTAGCCTGGCGCCGGCCCAGCCCACCGACCGGATGTCAGCTTCTCTTTCTCTCTCCCCTCCTGTTTCTTCCCTCAATGCTGTTAATCTGGATCACACCAGACTCGAGGTTCTTCTCACTCAGTTGACCCACCATTCAGCTATTCTCAGCATCTAGCCCTGCCTTGGCTCCTGCCTTCCTTTCGCGCACTCCAGCTGGCCAAAGTGCTCAACCAAACCAGGCGGACTCCGGCCAGCCACGTGCTCCCTATTTCGACAGTCCCTGTGTCCATCACTAGAATTTCACTCATCCTCCCACCTGCCCGCAGTCCTGAAGGCCAGCTTCCTGTCCGAACGGTAACCTTAGCGATGATCGTTGTCATCATAAAAGTGAACATTGATTGAGTATTTGTAGTTTCCCAGGCCCTGAGTGAAGCGTTTTATTGACATTCCCCATTTTAGAGATGAAGACTGAGACTGCGAGAGAATAATTTAGCCGCTGCTAAGCACTGGTGCTATGCTCTTAACTGACCAAACATTTCCCAACAGTATTTTCTGAACAACTACATAGCTGACACTACCGTGGTCACTAAGGATAAAGCAGTTAGCAAGGAATTCATGGTACCTGCCCTCATGAAGGATATTTACGCAGAAAGAAATGGTACAAACAAGCAGGAAAACCTATTAGGTGCCGATTACAAACTATGAAGAGAATAAATCCAGGGATGTGTTTGAGTTGAAGAGCACCGGGGACGGGGATCACAGCCTGAGCGGGACTTTGAGTTGGGTGGTCAGAGGCTTATGGTAACATCTTGCAACAAGACTGAGCCTAATGAGTTGAAGAAACTGAATTAAGGCCAAAGAGAGTACAGAGAGAAAAAAACTCTCTATATAAAGAGGAAGGATTTTGACCTTAAGAATGATGAGAAGCCTTGGAAGTTTTTAAGCTGGAAAGTCACATAATAAGATCTGAATTTTTTTTTTCCAGATCCTTTGGGTTGCCTTGTAAAGAACGGATTGAAGGAGCACAGAACTGAGTTGGGGAATTGATAGGAAGGTTGGCCATGGGCTGTGTAAGAGATAATAATAGCTTGGGCTGGGTGGGTTGATGGAAATAGAAGTGGATGGATTTAAGAGGTTATTTCAGGTGGTGAAAATTGACAACTCATCGCACGTAATATGTAGAGACAGAGTGTTCCTGCTACATTGTAAGCCTCTTGAGACCAGGAGCCATGGACGTATTCGTTGTTCTACCACCAGTGAACGTGGCACTTCAGGTGTAAATATCGGTTGAGTGAAGATGTGATTGAGCAAGTAAATAAATGCAACCTAATAATTCCTGATGTCCTCTTGCCTCCGGTACCTAAGCCAAATTATTTCATTACAGAGTAAACTTATAATTTGAGGTAGATTGTCTTAAAATTTTCTTAATTTTCGTTATTGAAGGTTAACGGTTTTTAATTTTTTCCTCTGACTATAGCTTCTTGGACTGAAGATCATTGAAGCAGAAAATAAATTCCCTAATGTTATTTTAACACACTCTAAATACATTTTGTACAAGTCTTAGGATTTAGAAAAGGGCAGGTGTAGAATTAAAATAGAAACTTTCATTTCAAAAAGGGCTTGGAGCTTATATAGTTTTATATTAATACTTTAAATCAGATCTGGAAGAAAAGGATGACTTTTATTTAAAATATGTATAAAACATGAATTTTAGAAGAATAGGATATTCTGATAAAGGGAGAAAAAAGCCTCATTTTTCTTAATAGCAGTGAGAAACATATGAATGATGGTTAAAAATCACTGAAGGGGATTGCTGGTTTACGTATAATGGTAGCATACAGCGAATATTTATTCTATTTAAATCATCCAACGTGAAGATCAGAATCATTATGGAATACTTGCTTACAGGCAAGAAGCATAATTTAACAGAAGTGCTCCCAATGAAAATGTACTAACCTTAGACTATTGAAGAAAATCCGAAGTCTGCGTTGAAAGAAGGACATTCCTTGGACTCTTAAAAAGTTACAGGCCTCATTTTTGTGGGTTGAAGTATTTGGATAGCTCGATAAGGAGATTATATAATTCCCTTATAGGGATGTTTCCGTAGTACTGTTTTTATTAGGTAGCTGTGTCAGATGACAAATGTAACTTAAGTCCTAGAAAACAAAATGGCAGCTCTCCCCCTGAATGGCCAAGCTGTGGGACCAAGACGTCCGAGAAATCTTCAGCTCTTTCCGGTTTCACTTATACTTTCCCCAGTCTGCCTCTTCCCTGCTCGGTCCCCGTGCTCCCTGTGACGAGGCGCTTAGCATGGACCCTGTGAACATTATTTACTCTCCTCGTGAGTTGTTTTAGTCAGCCAAAACTTAGATGTTTTTTGCCAAACAAAGAAGTCCCAATAAATATTGAACTTTAAAACGTTTATGTTACTTAAAATTCTTCATGACTGTAGTTGTGTTTTTTCACATGCATAATATATGTTGTGCTTTTTAATGTAGGATTATTTCATACAAACATTTCCACGTTCTGGTGTTATCCAAAGACTTACAACTTTGACAAATATGTGCAACAACCCATAGTGGCAAAAACTATTTCAAATTTATGAAAAGTACTCAATAGGCCCAAACCACTCCCCTAAAAGTATTTTTTTGTCCCACTCAAAAGTTTATTCTGGAAAAACAATATTATTCTTTACCAGAAGAGCAAAATTTTAAAATGTGCTTCATTTAATGAACTTAAATATGTATAATATTCTTCCAGGCAGTTTTTGAGAGCGAAGTGAAAAAAAGGTAAAACCAAAATGTTAACCTCACAATTTACGGGAGTACTATTTGAAGTGGTTTTTCCTGGAGTGGCTCCCTTAAGGGTGATCTGCTGGCCTCGCTTTCCCTTTGGAGTCTGCTGGGGTAGAACAGTCTTTACGTCCTGACCTGCTATCGTGTCACCCAGAGAGGTCTCAGGTACTGTGCTGGGACTGCCTCGCAGGGTCCTGTAGAACAAGCCAGATGTGGACTTCTGTTGACAGTTGCTGCGGGTTATAGAAAACATTGAACACTGGGCAGTACTATGTAAATATTTCAGGAGACATTTTTGTATCACCTTCCTGTTTATATTTTATGTTTTGTGAACTATTGTTTAGTACTCTCTTTGCCAGTCATGGGACTTTCATTTAAGGGAAGAAGCTTCAGTGTGTTTTGCAGAAGTATATTTTTGCAGGGCCCGATTTCCTAAGGCCAGATTGTTAAACGCAAGAATTTAGCCTTAATTATATTTTTACTTCGCGGTTGTGCCCAATCTCTCTTTTTTCTTTTTTTTAAAGAAACTATAACATCAGGTCTAGTAAAATAGCCCCAAATCCTAGAAATTTTTAACCTCGTGGGATTTTTAGCCTTAAGACTAAACCTTTCATTTTAAAAATGAGCTGAATAAAAAGTTTTTTAGTCCAAACTATATATTTGAAATATTTAATTAAGTTTTGAAGAAACCAGAAAATTTTAATGTACTCCTGTGCTACGTTTTTGAAGTTTCAATCACAATCTCAAGAAAATGAAATTAATTTTAAATACTGAAGTTAAAACATTTTAGTGAACCAAATCAAAGTTGACCGTTGTCTAATTTTATCTCACCTTTTTTACCCATCAGTGTGTAAGTGTTCATATACACAAGCTAGCTCTGATCATTTCTCCCCAGTTCACAGTGTATAAACTGAACTTTTGACATTTCCTCAAGAGATATGGTAAAATATACATTGTGTTACCATTGATCCCTTTTCTTGCTCTTTTTGAAAATAATCACATTCCCCAAACATTTCAAGAGTTTCAAGGTTTCCAGTGAATGGGAGCATGTGTTCCAAGTGAATACGTTGGCCTGGTAATTTCACCTTTAGAAGTGGAGTGTCCTCTCTTCGTAATTAAACAGTGACAAAGTAATAAGTCTTTGTGTATCAGGACACTTGGGACTGTCGAAGCTTCGATTCCAATTTACTGTATATCAGTAGAGGAGAAGCACTATTCTACTACATATGGACTTTGTGTTCAAAATCCTCTTTTCACTATGTTTTACCCAGACCCAAACTGGTAGAGTTTATTAACTCAAAACACATGATCCCCTGGAACATCATCTCTTGCCTTGTTTTCTTGTCTCCCTCTCTCTTAAAAAATCATGAGCCAGAAAACCAAACTTAGTTTTTGTAGTGGAATTGTTAGAATCATTTCTTCTCTGTCAAGCATAGAACTGAAGTTACATTGTTTTGTCGTATTGCTTACGGGGTGCTGCAAAGCTGTGTACAATAAATGTCAAGGGTAGTAATTTACTGACAACAATTAGGCAAAGAGAACTATAGAAAGCACAGGAACATTTTCAGAAATGGGTTTTATTATATTTCATCGGCACCACTCACTTTACTTTTGGTGGGTTTCAATATTTGAATCAAAATATAGGAATAAAATAATACATACGAATTAAGTATTCATCCAACAGATCCGACCCCAGGCCCCCACACCCCTCGTTTTGGCTGCAGCTCTTGGTGTAGATGCTATGGTGTGAGGGCTGCTCTCTCTCTCAGTGGCTGGTGGTCATTCAGGCTGGGTTGTCATGTGACTGCCTGTCTGTGCCTGCTGTACAGGTGAGTGCATGTTCTGCACAGCAAGTGTAGACAGGCAGACACATGACAACTCCGTCCAGCCAGGCCCTTGGTTCCTTCGGGTTTCCTTTGCTCATGGGCAGACACAATCAGTCTGTTTTCCAGATTTGGTGATTTTGGAGGGTGAGGGGGAAAGGGAGAGAAACACACAATAGAATTAAACATTAAAACATTATGGAACTAAAACAAGTGAGACTTTTGACTTTATTCAGAAAGTACACTTTTACATTGGTTCCAAATGTGCTAACATGGATAATGGTCGTAACCGAAAACTCACATTCAAATTTTAAGGAAAACAAAACAAAACAGGAAAAAAAAAAAGATTAAACACAAGGTTTATTCTTAAATCCAATTCGTAGTATTATTACTGGCCCCACATGCAGTCAGAGTTCAGAGTAATTGAACCAGATGTTTTTCCTCTTCACAAAAACTGCATATTTTAATACTGAAGTTAAAGATAAAGACTGTGTTTATACATGTTTCTTGTGGTAGATAAGTGCCTTAGCCCTGCCCATGAAAAAGAAACTTGTCATCGACATGGAAACGGCAGCCATTTTCAAAATAATCAATGAGCCCAATGTCTTTGGCAGTTCAACCAGCCAACTTTGGTATCAGATGCTTTGATAGTGGAATTTTTACAAGGGGGTGGATTTTTGCCAATATGCCATAAAGCAGCGAGAACTTGTTTAAATGTCTCATATTCTTTTTAATGCAAAGTTTTTAGTTATGGGTGTGAAGCCAAAATAAGAAGCAGTTGTGAGCTTACGTGCTCCTCTTCTTAATTAACTCCAGCGCCATGCCAGGAATCAAAAGAGTATAAACTAAAAAGTCATTTCCCACAGTGATGTTCAGAATGTGTTTTGGACATTGGTAGTACCACACAGTTGCAGAATCGTATCTTAAACATAGGAAAAGAAACCTCATTTCACATCCAAAAAGTAAAACCAGACCCCTTGGAAAATTTTCTTATAATTTATGTAAGAAAGAGTTAATGGTGTTAAATACACAGAAAATGTAATTCTGGTGGCTCAAGGATAATCTTACTGGCTATTTTAGTATAAATGATCAATTCACATTCATAGAGGTATTTAATAAATTCCCTTGCCCTTTAAAAAACAAAATATTTAGATAGTCAAAATTCCAGTAAGTGGGATTTCTTCAAAAACAAAACAAAACCTTATTGTCCAAGGAGTGTGGAGTTTGGGACTTTTTCCAAAGAATTTTGAAGAAAACGCGTAGTTTGTTATTTCCCTTTAACTGTAAAATTCTGAGAAAATAGCAAACAGAAACTTTATGGAGAGGAAAATGTTTTTAAAGGCTGAAAAAGTTGCAGTTTTCTACATGTCTGAACGTTTATGCATTGATTAGATATGGTACAGTTTTAACAAAGAGCTGATAAGAGCAATTTTCCATTTATTTGATTTCAAGAAAATAAATGTCTGATTCTGTTTCTGGTCATCATTCTGAGTAGAGAACTTTTTTTTTTTTTTTGTCCTGACAGAATAAAAAATGTCAGTAAACTTGGCTGCTATTTAGATAATTACAAGGTCAGAGTATGCAAAAACAAATACCTTACGAAAGTATTTTGGTATTGGTGCTGCATTCAGTGTAACAGAAGATATTTAGAGTGATTCACTTACAAAGAGTATATTGGTGGAAATTAAAAATTACTGGGATTCTGTATAGCTTTCCCTCTCTCTCCCATAAAAATCTGATCCCGTTAAACTCTGCTCAATTAAGGGAATGATGCATGCGACCTGAAAATAGAAAGAAATATTTGTGAGTTTATATGCTATCTTTTAATATGAAACAGTTCTAGTAAATCAAGATAACCCCAAAATATTTGAGCCTGAAAATCCATAGCCTTTTTTCAGGGGGAAAAAAATCTTGCTGAAAAATGACTGCTCTATTCGTACCACTTTTGGAAAATTTGTTTCTAATGGCTTTTTAAACTACAGTTATAGAATGTGGAATATAATACTTCATAGTTATGTTGAACCTGCCCTCAATCTTGTTAAAAAGACAGAAGGCTGAAAAAAAAACATTCAAGACTCTTTTTCCATCTCCCAACTAGAGTGAATATCAATTCATTATCACTTAAAATATTAGCTAAAATATAAAAGAGCTATTTCCATTATCACACCGTGTAATTTTTGATACGGTTATTATACCTTATTTTCTTTTGTCTTTTATTTATTATCTTAAGGAAAAAATGCAAGGAAAGAATTATCTTCTAAATCCTTTACAGCAAAATTAAACCAAAACAACTTCAGGAAACTGGCTGTCACGATAGGTCAGGATATTCAAAATGAAGATTTAATTATTTTCCTTAATTTACTTCATTATCTCTATTTATTAAAACTGATAAAGCTTTTAAAAAGAGACTTTCACAACCTTTCAAAACTTTACATAGTTTAGAGCACACTAAGGTGAAAAGATAGAAGAAACCAAGTAAGAAAGTTTCTGTCTTCCCTGAAGACATTCCTCCTTTCAGGTTGGAGCTTGACCCTCTGGTTATTTTAAGTTGGGGTTTCTGAGTGATGGTCCCTTAGTTATTATTTGGACATTATTGTGATGGGTGAGATACTCTCCTTAGAAAAGAGGAAAATGGATTGTTTTTAAAGAGCAGAGCTTCTATAGAGTAATTGGAAGCTTTGGCTTCTCTTTAGTAAGGATGGACGCTGGTGGGGAAGTGAACTGTTTCACGTTACCAAGTTGTATTTTCCTCTTATTTCCTTAAAAAAAAAAAAAAAAAAAGGAAAAATTCTTTCATCAGAAGCTTTATGCCTCAGCTTTTTCCCACGGCGTGAAAAGCTTGGGTGGTCTATAAGGCGAGAGGTTGGGGGTAGACAGTATATTTTGGTCTTTTAAAAACATAAACACCATTATCTGGGCCGAGAGACAGAAATGCCAAGCCGGAAGGACGTTAACCTATGGACTAACTTCAGGAAAGTGATCAGTGTGAAATTTTGTCCCATGGTAAACAATGTGATTTCTTTGATTTTGAGATCTGTGGCTTAAAAAAGGGAATGGGGTTTGAAAAATGTTTTATATCGGTCCTCATCCAATTAAGAATTGATGGTGTTGAGGCTGAGGCCTAAATTTCCTTTCTCTTGGATGCCAGAAAAAGTTTTGCTTTTATCCCAGTACCTAGCCTAATTCGCCAGTCATCCACGCACTAAAATGAAAAATAACTACCAAGCTTCTACGAAATGCAGTTTGGACAGGCTCTGTAAGCATTGTTCTCTTTCGGACAATGTACAATATTTAATTTTAATACTTACCATCATATCCAAGGGTAGTTTGAGATGAAGATGCCACTGTTGTTAGTCTCCTCTGGAATAGATCCCATGACCTCTAAAATATTTGTATATCTCCTTATAAAGTAATATCAAAATAAAGTTAACATTGCTCTAATTACCCTGGAAAGAGAGAAGGTTATTTCATGATACGTGTGTATACATGCTGGTGTATAGCCCAGCGTCTGAACGGCCGTCCTATCCTGCCTGCAGTCCGCAGGGCTTTATAAAGTGAGCTTTTACTTTTGATCCTGAATTTAGCCCATCCAATTTAAAAATAAGTAGGATTCCTTTTTAGTATTTAAAAGTTTGCATCAAAATGGGTTGTCGGGACTCCACCGAGCACTCGTAGGCACCCCTAGGCTAACCCTCTACAAATTAATTCTTTTTTTTTTTTAAAGATTTTATTTATTTATTTGACAGAGAGAGATCACAAGTAGGCAGAGAGGCAGGCAGAGAGAGAGGAGGAAGCAGGCTCCCCACGGAGCAGAGAGCCCGATGCGGGGCTCGATCCCAGGACCCTGAGATCATGACCTGAGCCGAAGGCAGCGGCTTAATCCACTGAGCCACCCAGGCGCCCCTACAAATTAATTCTTAAGGTTCCCATTCCTGTACTTATGCCAAGGACACCACCCGGTCTCCTCTATCTCCTCATCCTGAGGCAGAGAATTGGTGGGTGAGCAGTGATAGTTTCTTAGAATCAAAAAGGCCATTTAATGTAAAGAAAGAAATTTAAATTAAATATACATGAAAAGAATGCAAGTTGTGAAATTCTGTCATTTATAGTTTAAAAAAAATTTTTTCGAAAATTTCAAACATTGCCAAAGTCTGTTATAGCCACATTTCTTCTTTAGTAAGTGCGTCAACTGGTAAAAATGTATTTCTTGAGAAAATAAGCCTCTATAATTACCTAATGGTTTTTTTTTTCAGTTTCCTTGTGTAAGAGGAACTATGGATGTTTTAAATATCTCTTGTTCTATTAAAAATAATTAATATGCAGGCCTCAAGATCACAACAGAAAAAACAAAGGATGGCTTTATCGTATCATTTAAGTGGAGAAGATAACTAATATATCCTTTTTATATTTTAACTAAAAAGTCTGAATAGAAGAACTAACTTACATGTTCTTTATACCAGTTTGGGGATGATCAAAGGGTAATTGAAAAAGTAAATCGTTTTCACTAAAGATAACTTGGGGAAACTTTTGTAATAAAATGTTTCACAAAAGAGAACTTGTTAGAATTTTTAGATTGTTACAAAATGTACCATTTAGAAAAGGATTTGTTCAGGAACCACTGTAATTTTAAAGAATTTAAAGGAGGACAAAAGAGATCACTTCATTTTTTCATAAAAACCTATAGAACAGATGTTTTCATTATATAGAATAGTTTGGGGGTAGATGTAAATGGGGGTTGAGGGAATTAGGGGTGAGGCAGTAACATTTTTCCAGAACTTTCTTCAAGAGGCCCACTTTACAGTCCAGCATGGATCATATTGCAACCCAGACATTCTCTGTTATTCTCTCTATTGGGATTTCATTCAGCTTGAGGGTTTTCCTCCCTCCCACCTTCTCCCCCACCCCCCCTTCACCTCCAGGACAGCTGGAAACGGACCAAAGAAAACTTTGCCTTCGTTTACAAATTCCTTTTTTATCAGCGGGTTTCTAGACAAAGTACCTTATCATTTTAAATGCTCGTAGAAATAGAAGCATTGTAAAATAGAGGCATGAGGTCTCAGCTGACCAGCAATTATCAACCATTTTTTGGATTAAAAAAAATAAAACAGTAACACAGAGATACGTATTGGGGTATCTGTAGACAGAGGTTTCTGCTATTCTCCGACTTAATCAGTTGCTGACTCACTAAGTTCTGGGTTGGCGCTCTTTTCTGGGTCAGTCCCGTCTGCATTGTCTGGTGGGTAAAACCTTGGCAGCCTCTTCTTTTATTGTTAGATACTACTATTCCTGGTATTTATATTATATAAGTAAATTTTCCAAAACACTATTCGGGTAGCATTTTACAAATAGCAGATAGTCTTTACTTGGACGCAAAATGGATTCAATCCCGGGATGTTAAAATTTCTACTGTAGCCCTGACTCAGATAAGTTTTTAGGCCCTTGGATCATTAAGTTCAACAATTAAAAACCAGCCTCATTAAATTACTCTGAAGTGTTTGGAATGTTTTCATGTTTCAGTTGGAAGTGGGAAAAACTTTGAACTTCAGGAAATACTTGATGTATGAGTCTTCAGAAATCAAATAGCATACAATAAATCGCTCTGAACCCCAGGCTGTTCCTCTCTCGAGGGTGCCCGCGCCGCTCTCCACCGCACATAGCCCTCCGCTTCCCTCGCACGCCCTTGGCTCCCACCTCGGCTCTCCTGGGCACAGACCAGGTGAGCGCTCAAGAAGGCCTTACCCACAGGTCTTCTTTTGAGCGGTCCTTTCTCAGCAGTGTCCCCGAGGGCTTCTGGGTCCCTAGTGTGCAAAACCTGTGAAGAAAAACACTGGGCGTGAGATTTGAAAAAGCAGACAAAAGTCTTCTCCTTGGAAACAGCCACTTGGGTCCCCAGCCGTCCACAGCGTTGCTCTCCCTTGCCCAGTCTAACCAATGTGCAGACTACTGTACAACGGCATTGTCCTGAACAGGTAGTCTGAACACTGGGGCGACGGAGCAGGATCTCCAGAAGCTTCCATCTATGCACTCAAAATCCTCTCCCGGTCTTTGGGAAAAGCCTCCCTTCCTGCACCAGGGGTAGCTTTCGGCTTTCCCCCCAGAATTCTGCTGCACTGACTGAGACACACTCAAGGGCTGTGATTTCCAGTCTTGACGTGGCACATTTGCTGCAGACTGGGGAACTGGCAATGAATTTAGGACCAGGAAAAGGGGGAGGGCTGGGCTGGAGAGTCCATATATGGGATGATGTCACCCTGGGGAGGTTTGGGTATGCGCTGTGCCGCTGGAGAGACCGCTAGAATCGCCTGCTCTCAGACATGGGTCTGTGCATAAAATGGTACCAGATGTTTTAGTGTAATGTTAAGCAGTCATTTCATCTTCAGGCCAGATTTTTTTCCTCAACTGGGCAGGAAGTGGGCCTCAGTATGGAAAAGCTGTAAAAAAAAAAAAAAAAAAGAAAGAAAGAAAAGAAAAAAAGAGTCGAGATGTACAGTTCTGCTGTGGCCAACTGAAAGTGAGTTAGTGTAGAAGTAAAATACAAATTTGCTGTCTGGTCCAGGCTAGAAAAGTAATTTGAAGATAGAGGGTAGATTTAAAAAAAAAAAAAAAAAAAGGAAAGTAAACAGAAAGTTGAACACTGGAAGTCAGGGCTCATTTGCCAACTTTTTGGAGCTTTCCTGTGGTACTTTATTTTCTGGTATTTCACTCGTCAAAAAGGGCAGATAAGTTCCTTTTTTTTTTCCTGTCTCTCTTTCCCTCCTCCTCCTCGTCCGTCGCATCTGTCAGCGGCTCGCAGGCTGCCCTAGACTTGAACAGTAATTATAGCAACTTCCTGAAAGTGAAGCCCCCATGAAAAGTCTGGAGAAATGTTCTTTGTCATGGCCTCTACATGAGTAATTAGTTCCACATGTGGCCTTCCTCGTTTCCCTCCGCGATGCTGGCTGGCTCCCCGACTGCCGTGCTGTATGGCTTGACCTAAAGAAACTTTCAAGTTTTCGTTTCAAACCTGCACTACGAAATCCCGACTTCAGTCTTCTAACAAACTGCTTCTGGTCGATCTGTGCTCTTAGGTACAGCACTCTTCACCGGGAATTCTTGATTCTGTGTGAATATTTTGTTTTATTTTAATGGCATTCCACTGCTTAAGTTTTTATCTCGAGTTAACGAAATCTGTTGAAATTTGCCAAGTACGGCTTGACAAGAGAGGTTAGAACATACCAACTCACTGGCATCTCCCTTCCTTTTCCCGTTGTTGCTGTTTTCAATTATATACACTGTTGAAGATTCTGGGTAGACAGCCCTGTGACTGTCCCCCCACCCCCCACAGAATTCTGATTAAAGTTCGAGTTACCTTAAACAAGAGCTTGATGAATTGCCCTTCCAGAGATCAAAATGTGAGAAAATTCCTAGGTAGCTTCCAAATACCATTTGAGTAGCCAAACTATGAAACTCAGTAATCTTTAAAGAATTACAATGAAAGCAGTTCATTTCTACTGGCCTTATGCAATACTTCTTAGAAGCAGAAAAAAATCTACCTCTTTTAAATATATTGGGTTGAATATTTCCAAAAGCTTCAAGTGAGAGAGCCATCTTAAAGCCTTCACTTACCACGAAATGTCTTCTCTTGAATTAACACACACCACGAATAGAATCCAAAGTTGTGACAAGTCCTGGTCACCTTGGTAGGAAGATTAAATAAGATAAAGATGAATTATCCAGTAATTTAGGGTGGAACAAAGAGATTAGCACTGGGCACATCATTCATGGGGGGATTTAAAGCATCAGTGGAAATCGGAGGAATTTTTTCCTATCACTGTGTTTCCATTTCCATTCTTACATCCATAGGCCCTACCCCACAGTGCTTGAGCGAGCGCAGTATGCCCTACCTCACCGCCTCCTGCCCTATCACTGCTTGTATGATACTTGGAATAGACGAGTGTGACTACACACAATCCAGTAGTCTTATGACACATGGATACCAACGCTGTCCTTGCTCAGTGTCTATATGTTTGTTCACAAATCATCCTAGAGGAGCCATGAGAGAGAGACAGAGGCAGTCGTCAGCCAGGAATCCAGCATTCCAGGTGTGGGCTTTTTTCAGCCGCAAATAGTGAAAGCCTTTCCCCTGCCCTCTTCTGTTTCCATCGAGGGGACGAGTCTTGGGAATTTTGGATACAGCACATGGAAGGTGGTTCTCATCAAACTGCTCCGTGATTTCAGCGTACACATCTGTAGCTTTTCAAATGTAGGAGCGAACCTTCCTCAGAAAGGGACTTTTATGAGGTTTTCTCTAAGGAACTCAAATTCATAATTATCTTTACTGTTTTTGAAGAAGTTCAATTGATTTTCTGCAGAGTACAACTATACAGGTTTTGTTCTTAGCGTATGTGCTCGTCTCGTTGGGCTTCTAGTTGACTTAAATGTTTTAGAGTGATCTTTCCTTCAAATAGTTCAACAAATATTCATTACTGCCTCCTCACATACTGGTCACAATGCTAGGGACTGCGCATCTGAAGACTGAGAGATACGATTCCTGCCCTCACAGGGCTCACTCTTACTGAAAATGTTAAGAATTGTTAAGGTTAAGAATGTTAAGAACTTATAATGTTAAGAATTCTTAATCTGTGATCAAATTCCATCTACAGAATCTTCCATGCCTCTGTGGGAAGTCCTTGGTATTCATTTGTAAAAGGCCTGAGGACCTTTTCTATGTCTGCAAAGTTATCAGTTAAATACCTGACGTGTGATGACCTCTAGAAAGCACAGTTATGTGCCAACAAAGACTGGCCTTTGAGAACTAAAGTTCTTTAAGTTTTTCGCTTAAATAAATTGGCTGTTTCAAAACATATTGACCAAAGTGATTGTTTGAATCACTGGATAGTTTGGGGTGACTATAAAATTTGCTCTATTTAAAATGTCGTGGAGGGTGCCTGGATGGCTCAGTGGGTTAAAGCCTCTGCCTTTGGCTCAGGTCATGATCCCAGGGTCCTGGGATCGAGCCCCGCATCGGGCTCTCTGCTCAGCGGGGAGCCTTCTTCCTCTTCTCTGCCTTCCTCTCTGCCTACTTGTGATCTCTGTCTGTCAAATAAATAAATAAAATCTTTTAAAAATAAATAAATAAATAATAAATAAATAAATAAATAAAATGTCATGGAAAGAAAACACTGTTTCAGTTGGTTATCATTCCCCAGCTTGGCACATTTTTATGACTTCAGAAATACTCAAACTGAAACCAGGACTAAGTCTTGTTTCTTTGTACTCTTGAAGGGACAGGGTTGCTAATGTTTACAATAGAGTATTTTGTGACACGCAAATATGGTGTCACAGGTAGTATCTATATAGCTTTAATTTTTTTGTTACAAAATTAGTGCCTAGGTGTTATTAAAGTTCAAACGATAGAAAGTATGTAAAGAAAAGTTAATCATCCTCCCTTCCAACCTCCTAACGCTTTCTGCTCTCCCAAATCCATGGTAACAGTTTTTTTTTTAAGATTTCATTTATTTACTTGACAGAGATCATAAGTAGGCAAGAGAGGCAGGCAGAGAGAGTGAGAGGGAAGCAGGCTCCCTGCCAAGCAGAGAGCCCGATGTGGGGCTCGATCCCAGGACCCTGAGATCACGACCTGAGCCGAAGGCAGCGGCTTAAACCACTGAGCCACCCAGGCGCCCCGTGGTAACAGTTTTGTGTTGTTCTTTTTACCATCTTCTCAATGGCCATTTATAGCTTCTTTATAGAGTACAAAATCTTTCCACATACAGTGTATCAGTTTTTTTATAATTTCTGGGGCAGGTATCATCATTCCCATTTTACTGCTGGTGAAACTGAGGCTTGAAGTTAAGCAAATTGCCTCGTGGAATTACAGTAAGTGGCAGAACTCAGGCTAGTTCTAACGCAGACACCTGTACCCTGAAGCATATTGTCAGCTCACAGAGACCGTTCTCTCCCCTACAGAATTCTTACAGCACTTCTATTTTCTGTTTTTCATTTGCCGACTATCCGCTGTCCTCTTAGTTTTCTACCGCCGTGTGAGCAGGTGTTTCACGTATGTGGATTTTCCCCCAAAGAGAATATAAGCGAACTGAGGGCAGGGATGCTGTCTTTGCACTTTATTTGGCCTGTGGAGGCCATTCAGTATTTGGTGGAAGAATGATAAAAGCTGCATGGTACGCATGCACTTTCTGGTCAAGCCTTTATCATGACAATAATTCAAGAATTAAAACTACCTTATTTTTAAATCTCGAGTGGGAAGCATGGGTGTAGGTGTGCTCCAGTTGTGTGTCAGCCGGCACGACTGTTTTAGAAATAAAGGGGAACATTTGGGCCAGCCATATTTCCTTGCTTATTTTTGGCCTTGTAATCTTCTGGAAGCATCCTGTGTAGCTATCTGTCCCATAATCTGGTGGGAAAAGCAGGATCTAACCAAGTTGTGGCGTTTCCTTTCTTGTTGTTTTCTCATTCCCAGTTTCTACTTGGGATAAAAATCTAGTTGACTCCAGTTCATTGCAAATTAGGAAAGATAGTCCCCCCTTCTTCGGCTTCATGTTGTGTGGATTAGCGCTTGTTTTTTTAAATTGGAAGCAATGTAATCCCCTAATCGCCAGCATTTCCTATTTGGGGGGGTCCCAGAAGGACTGGGAGATTTGTTGTAGCAAAAGCTTTCCCCTTTTCTCCCCTTCCCTAACTTCAAATGGCCGCCTTCGGACCTCTGCAGTGCGGTTCCCTCTCAGGCAGAGAGGCCACCTCAGAGGCTATAAAATGAAGGAGAAATAGTCCAGAAGAATCCACAGATTTTCCTTCAGCAACTGAAAAAGAAGTTGAATTAGAACAGCTATAAATCATACGTTTAATGCAATTGGTTTTTCAGCCTTTGAAACACTTACAAGACGCGAAGACTGTGAGAGAGTTGATTTTAAAACGTACATTTACTAATGCACGTTTTGTTTTGCCTGTCTGTAGACTTTCCATTGCGGAGTCTGTTTATTTAGAAATCAGCCCCTAACCAAAAGCAGTATATATTTTATGAACATTCTTTCCTCAACTCAATTGAGAAAGATAATGTTACGACTTGGAGTTTCACTAACCACTGTCGTGCACAGCAGCCATTTCTGCATTTCAGTAACATAATACATCCGGCAGACAAACCTTAAAAACTCTGGCTCTCTTGGAAACCAGTCGCATGAAGGTAAATATATGACTTATGACTCCAGTAAAATTTCAAGCACTGTCTTGAACTCTTTAGGGAAAGGCAAGATAAAGGGATAGGGAAATTGGTGCTGGCCTCTCCAGGCAGGTTTTAAGTGAGAGCGTCCTAGGAATGCAGTCTGCTGCCTGCTTCCACCCCCAAAAGCTGACGAGCATCATCTGAATGCTGTGTGCTCTGAGCTACCATTGAATTCCACGTTACAGTCAGACTTTAAAATGAGCCCTGGCTCGCTTGGACAAGAACAATATGGTGTCCTTGGGTCACCGACCATTTTAGAATATTGCCTCCTGATGTCTTTTGGCATCACCAATATTTTATTTCCTTAGTATGACTCAGAAAGGGGCATGCATGATAGCAAAAAAGAAAGGAAAAAGTCTCTGTGTGCATCCCATGAAGACTCAGAAAGCACTTTTTTCCCCCAGGCCTATAGAAGGTGACCTTTCTGTGACTGGGGGCTCAAGTGAAGCATATTGGCTTCAAGGCAGGCTGTGTGTGACAGGAAGTTTCTGCCTTACCCAGAGTACCTGCAGTTACGTTGTCGGTCGTTTCAGAAGCTCCGAGTCTGTAAGCGGTGATAGACGTCCTTGTGCCATACATGGCACAGTGTCTTTGTTTAAGGGTTTATAATCTTCTGGTCTATTCAAAAGTGGAAATACAAATTATATGAATTGCTAAAAGGGTTTGATCCCACATACATCTGTTTAGTTGAGTATATTGTAATCACTGGTCTCTTAATTCTGTTCAGACTCCAGAGAATTTCTTCAGGGGACATATGAAACCGTATTAAAATACTTCTAGGGGCGCCTGGGTGGCTCAGTGGGTTAAAGCCTCTGCTTTCGGCTCAGGTCATGATCCCAGCGACCTGGGATCGAGCCCCGCATCGGTCTCTCTGCTCCGCAGGGAGCCTGCTTCCCTTCCTCTCTCTCTGTCTGCCTCTCTGCCTACTTGTGATCTCTGTCAAATAAAAAAAAAAAAAATCCATTCATGCCACCATGGCAATGTGCTTTACTTTCACAGGAAAAAAAAAAAGGAAAAGCACTTGGTGAACAATTAGTTCGTATTGAAAGGTTATTTACATGTTGCTGGTGAGTATTAATTGTATATGTTTATAAACACATTATTTGCATATTCGTCAACCCCAAATGGCTTCAGTTCACCATACAGAATCAGATCATGTAACTTCACTGACCTTCAGGACTATAGTGCAAAAGCTGTAGAGAAAAGAAAGTGTATGGTTTTCCATTTATAGGTTTGTTTTGTGTCCTTAATCTTTTTCTTTTTGAGCACTTATTTTATGGCAGGCCCCTGGGCTAGTTTTGTTCACATGTGATGTGATGTTATCCCACAAGCCCGGAGGTAGGATTTCCCCATGGCTACAGATGAAGAAGTGGAGGGTCAGAGAGGCGGTCCGGTGCGACGGTTCTGGAGCTAGACCGCGTGTGTTTGAATCCTGGCCTCACGACCTGCTACGTGACCTTGGCGATTATTTAACTGTTCTGCGCTCCACTTCCCTGATCTTTAAGACTGGTTTTCTTTGAGAATGAAAAAGGCTAACAGCGTGTGATGAAAGCTTGGAACAGGGCCTGGCCCAGGCCTGCGCCTCGTGCACATAGGTGCTGCCCTGAGGGCCTAGCCGGACCCCCACCTTGCTTCAGTTACAGACCCTGGTTTCCCAGCTGGTTTCATGGGTACCGTGACTCCAAAGCCCAAGCAACAGCAGGTACTGTTCAGGAACAAAGTGTGTTATTTTCCTCAAGATGTTTATAATCTCACTCAGTAAATAAACCGTGTATGTGTAAAACGAGTAAAAATAGAAGAAAATACTTGATTCTGAAAGAAAGACAGCAGGATTGTTTTGGAAACAGGGCAGTGGTAGTCCTGGGTCCTTAAGATAACCATTTGGAGAATCTTTTTGAAAAGCCCGTGATGAGCTTACTCTCTTTTGAGTTTATCTACTTTTATTATAGTTTTGTATGTATAAAATCACACATGTGTGCATAAATGTGTGTGGATGGCTGGATACAAATGTGTGTGTATTATGTGTGTATTTTTTTTTAAACTAAACCAGATCTTTATGTGAGAATTTAGCAACATCAAAATCAAATTCTTTCCCTTTTTAAAGTAACCTATTTTTTTTTTAAAGGCTTGAGTGTGTTCAATGTTTTTTGTAATGGTAGGCATTAGTTTTATGTGTGAAATGTGTGCACATTTAACTCATTTTTTAAAAAAATCGTACCTGTCAGAGCTTTGCCGGAACAATTGAAAGTTAACAGGTGTACATTAGATAGGAGATGTGTTGGTAGTTTTGCAAATGCAGCATTTGAAGGGGACTTACTGCTCCTTGCATTTAAAAACTGCACACACTTTGGGGTCTGTTGGTTCGGTTTTGTTAGGGAACAGTTTAGCCCCAACCTCTGCTTTTTTGTAACAGAGTTTTCCTCTGGTACATTTCACTTCCTTTCCATTTCACCTGGGTTTTTTTCAAGAAAAGAACTGGTCTTGTATTTCATTGGCCAGAGTGGATAATGATTGCTTTTGAAATACTGGCTTGTTTTGTTGGAGAACCAGTAGAATTCTAAATAGATTTTTCTTTGAGTGATCTGGACCCCCCTGGAAATATTGGAGGGTGGCCCCAGGTGCAGCCTGGCCCAGGGTGTGTGTCAACTCCTAGAAACAGCGCTCAGAATTCAACTTGCGTTTTCAGGGCCTGGTGAAACGACATTACTGAGAAGCTCAGTAAAGAACCAAAAGAACTTAGAGTTGTTTTTGTTTTGTTTTGTTTTATTTTCATCTTCTTTATGTTTTCTGAACAGAGAAAACAGGAACCATATTAAGTAGCCTAAGAGAAACCTTTTGACTTTTGTAGAATCACCTTTGTCGGTAGTGAGGCCAGGTTGAGTATAGTGGATTTCCTTCCCTTTTTTCATGATTCCAGACCATGACATTTTCAGTACCACATTTCAGTTGGTTAATTTTTGGAAAGTTTAGTCCCCCCCCCCCTTTTTTTTTAATCTTTAACAACATGTAAGAAAGCTAGTTGGAGGTGATTTGCCAGTAAATTTTGTCCTGTTTTCTGAATCAACCTTAATTTTATTTCCATCTTTGCATTCAGATCATAAAATAATCAGTGTTGGTCACGCAGTAATGTGAGTACTGGTTAGGTTGCATCCAATCTGTTAATGTCGAGTCTAACTTTATTATTGTTTAATTTGATTTTGTTTAGATCGTGTGTTGTACATTCAGAGTCATTTAGAGAAGATTCACTTTTGCCGCATTCCTCTCCTGGATCATTTTCAGTGTGTTTCTCTGTGTATTATGTATATGTGGGATTTTCTGAGCATATAAAATTCTCCGCTTAAAACTACCATTCCCACAGTACGTGGTACCTATCTCCTTCACATTCAATAAAGGAGAGTTTCGGTGAATTTTTGCGTATGTGCGTGCTGTTGGGAACTGGAAAGGCCATGCTAAAAGCCATTTCAACTACCAGTGTATACTGTGACCGTGAAGTGGACGTTTTGAATGAGCATTCACAGTGAAAACCCTAAACCAAGTCGCTCTGGGCCTGCGGCAGAAGATGTTTGGTGATTTGATTTAGTGTTTGTACGGATTTAATTAATTCTATTTGATTTCAAAATTTCATCGTTCTTGAAGAAATTCCACTTCTTTGAAGTTAAATTAAACTTTTTTTTTTTTAAAGTTCTTGTTTTGGGGGCGCCTGGGTGGCTCAGTTGGTTAAGCATTTGACTCTTGGTCTCAGCTCAGGGATGGGTCTCAGGTTTGTGAGTTCAAGCCCCACGTTGGGCTCCGCGCTGGGCATGGAGCCTACTTTAAAAAAAAATGTTCTGTTTTAATTCCAATTAGTTAACATACAGTTGTATATTGGTCTCAGGTGTGCAGTATGGTTAAACCTTTGTACTCTTGGATACAGCTGAGGTATATGAGAAGGAGCACCAGAACTGATTGGTTCTAGTTCAGTTCTCCTATTTTCTCATTTGTCAAACGAGAGGTGGTTGGGAGGAGGCCACGGGGAGACAGCCTGAACTAAAGGACACAGACAAAATAAACTGGGGTACTTTTGCAAGTGGTTGCAGTGATTCATGGGGCAACAGTTTGGACAGTTGTCATGGCAGAGCCTTGGGACAGAAATGCTTCTACCCTTTGTGACTTTTCTGGTGGCCCTGAATATTTGAAGAGGAGAAAAGCAGAGAATTAGCTCAGCTAGTTGTGTCCAAAGGCAGTGACATGTGTGAATGTCCGTCCATCTGGTGTGTGTCAACACACCTCTACCAAGTGACCAGAAGGCATTCAGTAAAATGGGCTTATTGCTCATTTAAAAATTTCTTTTTCAGTGTTCCAGAATTCATTGTTTACGCACCACACCCAGTGCTCCATGCAATCCGTGCCTCCTCAATACCCACCACCAGGCCCACCCAACCCTCCATCCCCTCCCCTCCAAAACCTTCAGTGTGTTTCTCAGAGTCCACAGTCTCTCATGGTTCGTCTCCCCCTCTGACTCCCCCCAACTCCCTTCTCCTCTCCATCTCCCCATGTCCTCCGTGTTTATTCTTTCCTTCTCCTCCTCTTTTCTACTTGTCCTTCTTCCCTCTCCACCCCTCTCTTGATCAGTGTGAGACTTTCTATTACTTTCTCCTCTTTTCTCCAGCCCTGAATCTTCCTGTTTTTTTCCCCCCCAGAACAAGGGATTAGAATTGAGGAATTGGTAAAAATATGTATGCCACGATTTAAAAAGATTTTTGATTTTTTCCTCTTTACATTTTCAGTCGGATGAATTTAACCCGATGTGCGCATCACTTAAAACCAGTAGCTCCTAAACTAAGGTCCATTGCTTTTATCCTCCCTCGTGGCCTTGAAAATAATTCTCTTATGAACCAGCAACTTTTGAGACAAAGCAAAGCAAAACAAAACAAAACAGTCAATGTCTTCGGAAGGGAAGAGAGAGAATATTAGGGTTTTAGATCAATCACACTGTTTTACTTTAAATCCGTTTTCTCATGGCTCCAGAAAATGTTGCGTACTGAATATTTTCAGATAACTGTATAGACTTTATTGTCCATTTCATTCATTCATCCATTTGTAGTTTGTGTTCTGCCGATTCTTCTCACAGAATCGGAGAAGTTTGTCTTGTTCTGATATGTATCACCTTTTGCACTGGATTAGAAGCTCCTTGAGGGCAGGGGCTATGCCTGTAGCTTCTGGCGGCTACACGGGGGCTTCTCACATGGAATCTTGTCAATAAGTGCTTGGGACCAATTTGAGATCATCCTGAACCTGAAGACTCAAAAAAAGGGGAGTCCTTTTTTTTTTTTTTTAAAGATTTTATTTATTCATTTGACAGAGATCACAAGCAGGCAGAGAGGCAGGCAGAGAGAGAGAGGGAGAGAGGAAAGCAGGTTCCCCGCTGAGCAGAGAGCCCCATGCGGGGCTCAATCCCAGGACCCTGAGATCATGACCTGAGCCACCCAGGCGCCTCAAAGGGAGTCCTTCTTAAGGAAGAATCAAGACCATGAAAAATCTCCTTTCCAGTTTCTGTACGTGACATTTTATTTGCCTTTACAAAGACTTAAAATCCAGAGTGCAGTTAGAACGCTGTAATACATGACCATTCGTAGTGCATTTGAGAGTGCGCCTGAACATGCCACAAAATGCTACAGATGCCGTCTTGCTTAAAAATCACAAGGAGGAATTTTTTAGATGAATGTCTGCTGGGAAACTGCTGCCAGGAGAAATGTGGAAACCACATGAAATTCACTACATAAAGAAATCTGGTTTCCATTTCTGCGCTGCATTTTGTGCTTAGCAGGAAGAAGATAAACAAGCTGTTCAAAACTAAAGTGAATGGCGAAGGGATTAAATTTTAAAATCCCATATCGTAAATGTATTTTGGAATTTGTGAAATTTAATCCCATCACACTGAATCCTTTAAGACGGGAGAAACTGTGTTGAGTCTTCTGGTTTTAGGTATCTCTGTGGAATGGATGAGTAATTTTCTTCCTGTTGATGAGTAGTAATACAGCCATAATATTTGCTTCACTTGAAATTAAAACAAAAATCCCATTCTAGTCTTTAGGGGCAGACATTATTTTCAGAGTGAGAAAAGGGAAGGAAGCAGGAAAACTCTCTTTTGGGGGGTTGGTTTTAGATCATTCCTTCTAGGGAAAGGAGAATTTTATTCTAATGTTTTAAGTTAGCTGTTTTTAAAACTGTATGAAAAGGTATATGAGTGGGATAGATTGAGGGAGAAGAGTTGAAACTTTTTATTTTCAGAGAAACATTCTGGAAGTTTCTTTTTCAGTTTTCTGTTTAGTGGCTCTTATACAATTTAAATATGTTATCAAGTTCGTATTTAAGGAAGAATAGACCCGATTAAGGTAAAATCGACTCTGAATAACAAAACATTAACATTGAAAACATAAAGACTAATCATTCAGACTGTGATTTCCCTTTAATAAACATAAGGCGATCGTGTACGCCCATGTTTAGGAGTAACAGGCCTGCTTTCTAAATATGGTAGGCCTTGGGCTTTGAAAAAGCCTGTGAGATCAGGAAGATTATAAAATTAAGTTCACCATATATTTGAGGGGATTAAACTTTTCTTCCCACAGCTTAATCCTACTTTGTGTTAGAAAAGGAAGGTGGAGTTAATTAAGGTTTATTTTAATTATTTTTATTTCACACGTTGTTCTGCTTGTCTGTTGCTGCTGTTCTACTGTTTTAACGTCCAGTCTGAAAACTTGGAGCTGGCTTCTCTTTTTTTTTTTTTTTCCCTTTTTATTTATTTTTTCAGCGTAACAGTATTCATTGTTTTTGCACAACACCCAGTGCTCCATGCAAAACGTGCCCTCCCCATCACCCACCACCTGTTCCCCCAACCTCCCACCCCTGACCCTTCAAAACCCTCAGGTTGTTTTTCAGAGTCCATAGTCTCTTATGGTTCGCCTCCCCTCCCCAATGTCCATAGCCCGCTCCCCCTCTCCCAATCCCACCTCCCCCCAGCAACCCCCAGTTTGTTTTGTGAGATTAAGAGTCATTTATGGTTTGTCTCCCTCCCAATCCCATCTTGTTTCATTTATTCTTCTCCTATCCCCCTACCCCCCCATGTTGCTTCTCCATGTCCTCATATCAGGGAGATCATATGATAGTTGTCTTTCTCCGATTGACTTATTTCACTAAGCATGATACGCTCTAGTTCCATCCACGTTGTCGCAAATGGCAAGATTTCATTTCTTTTGATGGCTGCATAGTATTCCATTGTGTATATATACCACATCTTCTTGATCCATTCATCTGTTGATGGACATCTAGGTTCTTTCCATAGTCTGGCTATTGTAGACATTGCTGCTATAAACATTCGGGTACACGTGCCCCTTCGGATCACTATGTTTGTATCTTTAGGGTAAATACCCAGTAGTGCAATTGCTGGGTCATAGGGTAGTTCTATTTTCAACATTTTGAGGAACCTCCATGCTGTTTTCCAGAGTGGTTGCACCAGCTTGCATTCCCACCAACAGTGGAGGAGGGTTCCCCTTTCTCCACATCCTCTCCAGCATCTGTCATTTCCTGACTTGTTAATTTTAGCCATTCTCACTGGTGTGAGGTGATATCTCATTGTGGTTTTGATTTGTATTTCCCTGATGCCGAGTGACGTGGAGCTGGCTTCTCTTGATAGCATACATAATTTGTCTCAATTTATTCATAGCCAAGGGGTCTCTTGTCTTAGAAAGTGCCATTTTTCAGATCAGGTATAAAAATAAACGTCTAGTCACTCCATTCATTTGTTCTCTCATTCACTCATTCATTCCACAAACATTTGTCAGACTCCTACCGTGTTTCAGACACTGTGCCAGAGACAGAAATAAATAACACAGAATTCGAGCCTTCAAGGAGCTTATTTGCGATGACTTAAAGGGCCAAAGCAGTTGTTGAGAAGAAAGAACGATCTGGAGGAATATGTATTTACACAGAAGCTCGGGTCCTTCTAATGGTAGCAGACCGGGGGTCAGGTGGACTGAAACGTGTGTCCAGTGCGACCACTTCCCTGTGTGCCCTTGGGGACATACTTGCCGCCCTTGAGATTTTGGAGTAGTTAATGAGGATTGCATAAATTAATCTGTGAAAGCTCTCCGCATGGAGCCTGGGATTTATTAAGAATTTTGTAAGTGTTAGCTTCAGGGATGAGTTTCAGAATAGTTCACAAGGACAGTGGGGCACCAACCAGTTAGAAGTGCTGTTGGCTATAAAAACCTGATATGACCACGCCAGAGGGTATGGTCTGGGTGTCCGCTCAGTTGGCCTCATTGCTATTATTGCTTCTACTTAGATTCTGAACCTAGTTTTCTGCCCCACTCCCCCCTCCTCCTGTGGCCAGGCTCTGTGGAGCTCATAGACCCAGGGCTTCTAGGAGCCTCCAATTTGTATATTTGAAGTCTTTTTTTAAGTAGCTAGACTTGGTACAGACTTATTTTCATGTTCCAGCTCATTCAGGATCTTTTTTTTTTTAGCGAATAACTTGTAGACAACCCTAGAGCCAAGCCCTGAGTTCTCCATTTCTTTCCCCCGATGTCCCTTGGTGGTTGTGACCGCGCGGGCTTTCTTTCTCTCCCGTTTCTCCTCCTCCTTTGTGTAAGAAGAAAATAATATCTAACGCAAATGGCCTCGTGTTCTTTTTTAGAAAGACATAAATTCACTCTTTACAGGAAGCGGCCAACGGTTCGAGGTGAGGACAGAACCAAGGTAAGAGCATCTGGGGAAGTTAAAGGACCTGCGAGATGGGAGCGAGTGCACTGGTGTTGCTGCCGCTTAACACTGGTCACAACTGCTTCACTTGCTGGATCTCCCTGTGACACAGTTTTCCCTCTGTAAACCTGTAGTGATAATAGAACCTTCGTCACAGGGTGTTGGGAAGATTAAACAAGGTAATACTTACGAAGCATGCAGAACACGAAATTCAGTAAATTTAACTTATTATGCTTAGGGTCTTAGGAGGTAATTAGCATTTAATAAATTCACTGAATATATTCAGCAGATATTAAAACACTTATTTGTGTCAGACACTATAATAGGCACTGGGGTTACAACCGTGAATAAAACAGATAAAAATTCCTGTCTTCGTGACAGTCCGATGCAATGAAAAATAAAATAAAGCAAGAAAAGGGAGGAGAGAATGTGGGAATGGAGTTGCGACGTTAAATAGGGTGGTTAGGAAACAGGATGTTTGAGAAAATATTTGCAGGTGGAAAGGGTGTGACGTTAGCCGTCTGGCTGAAGAGCCTTTTCCGATGGAGGGTACAGCATAGGCAAAGGCCCTGAGGCAAGAGAATGCCAGGACAGTGGCCCTGGAACAGGGGAGAGGAAGAATTGGAGGAGCTGAGGTTGGGGCCAGGGACCTGCTTAAGATGTGAGTGATACAATGACAGGCGTCGAGAGGGATTTCAGGGACCAACCAATGAAAGCTTCCTAGAGGAGAAGGTAGATCTTGAAAATGGACAGGCTGGGACACCTGGGTGGCTCAGTGGGCTAAGCCTCCGCCTTCCACTCAGGTCATGATCACAGGTCCTGGGATCGAGTCCTGCATGGGCTCCTTGCTCATCAGGGAGCCTGCTTGCTTCTCTCTCAGCCTCTGCCTTCCTCTCTGCCTGCTTGTGTGCTCGCACGCTCTCTCCCTCTCCTTCTCTCTGACAAACAAATAAAGTCTTAAAAAAAAAAAGAAAGAAAATGGACAGGCTATGAGAAGCATATGGAAAAATGAGAACATTCCTACTATGGGGAAGACCAGAAATGTGCAGGAAAGAAACAGTCAGTGGAAGAGGTGGGCTTGGAACATACGCAAGATATCCTGTCCAGAACAGAGGCTGACTAGTGGGGGAGGGAGAGACAAAAGATTGGATAAATGCAGTAGGATTGGATGATGGCACTCCTTGAGAGCCAGGCAGAGGACTTCTGGTTAAAAAAAAAAAAAAAAAAAAAGGGCAGGGCACCTGGGTGGCTCAGTAGGTTAAGCGTCTGCCTTCGGCTCAGGTCCTGATCCCAGGGTCCTAGGTTTGAGCCCCACATCAGACTCCTTGCTCAGCAGGGAACCTGCTTCCTCCTCTCCCTCTGCCTGCCACTCTGCCTACTTGTGCTTTCTCTCTCTATCTCCCTGTCAAATAGATAAATAAAATCTTAAAAAAAAAAAGGTTCCCAGTCAATAGAAGCAAATCAATGACAAAATATTAAAGTCCAAACTGAAAATCCAAGTATACACTACATACATAACATTCTGTGAGGTTTGTTTTCAGAGATAAATAGTATAAAATGTAAATGAGAGTTTTGATGTATAATAAAGACAAATACCGATTTTTTAAAAAGTTAAATAAAAGATGTCCTAACAATATACTATTTAAATAAAAGATGTCCTAACATTGTATTATGTGAGTTTCAGTTATAAGCATCATGATTTGACAAACTAGATATTGCTTTAAGTATTAAAATCATAATGCTTTGGATGAATAATCTTGGTGTTGATAGAAATCAGCGACCTTGTTCCGTTGGTTCTCTTCGTTATGTCCACGCTCAAGCTCTAAACATCGGGGCTGTGGTGCCCGCTGCCTGAGTACACGGTCACAGCCTCACCAATACGGTACAGAAATAAGTGGGACAGATGGCGCAGGTTACGTAGACGGTGACGACCGCCTTAGAAAACTGTCTTGCAGTTTGAGATCTATTGACATTATTTATTTGTTTCTGCCTTTTTCTGCTTTTTTCAATGTAATCTTTTCAGAAGACGAGTTTTACTTGAAAGTAAGTTTCCATCATCAGACGACGTCTGTTGCTGTGTTTCTGCCAGACCTTTAGTTCCTCTCCCAGCGAGTCTCAGCCCTAGCGCCGTGTTGGGTACAGCCTGCCTCACTTGGACCTAACCTCACTTTTCTCATGAGTCGATCCTCCTGAGAAATGGGCCACTATGGATGAACACATTTCTTTACCTTCCAAAAGGGAACAAGATTCAGTTTTATGGTGATTCTCATGAAATCTCTTTTACGAAAGAGGTAACGTACTCATCAGCTGAGTGCTACAGCACAGACAACTGTCAGGGGACTTTTGGCTCTCTTTCGGACGTCACTGTTACCCTGCCGCGGGCTGGCTCTGTGGGTGCTCCCTGTTGATGAGTTTCCTGAGCGTCTCTGTGAAATACCACAAAATATCGGCTCCTGTGCATAGTCCGTTTTCGCTGAGGGACTGTACAGAGCAGTTGGTCTAGTATGGGCTATAAAGTGTGAATTTCTTAAAAAAGATTTTATTTATTTATTTGACAGAGAGCACGAGTAGGCAGAGTGGCAGGCAGAGTAGGCAGAAGGAGAAGCAGGCTCCCCGCTGAGCAAGGAGCCCGATGTGGGACCCATCCCAGGCCCCTGGGATCATGACCTGAGCCGAAGGCAGACGTTTAACTGACTGAGCCACCCAGGCGCCCCGAAATGTGAATTACTTTTAAGAATCAGAGCAATTCTTCTATTAATAGGTTGAAATAAACACCTTTTAAGACAGTATGAATTCATTAACTTCGGTTTGGGGACTGGATTGTTTACTCTTTTCATCCGTGGTTGTGATGACGGCTTCAGAGTTCGTTAGTTTGGACGACACTAAATTAGGTGGAGAAGCCAACCTCCCGATGCTCCGTATGCAAAAGGGCATGTGCTGTGCCGTCAAACAATGAATAAAATATAGAATAATCTCAGGAAGAACCAACGAATGGGACAGGGCTCGAGAGAACCAAGACCCCAACGTAACTTCAGTATCATAGGACTCTTAGGAAGAATTTTCTTTTTCTTATTAAGAACTTTAAAAAAAATGGGGCACCTGGGTGGCTCAGTGGGTTAAGCCTCTGCCTTCGGCTCAGGTCATGATCTCAGGGTCCTGGGATCGAGCCCCACATCGGGCTCTCTGCTCAACGGGGAGCCTGCTTCCTCCTCTCTCTGCCTGCCTCTCGGCCTACTTGTGGTCTCTGTCAAGTAAATAAATAGAATCTTTAAAAAAAAAAAGTTTGCCAAAACATGAGGGAAATAATAGAGATGTGAACTTAATTAATAGTGTTGCTGGAATTGGGTGAGGGGAGATCCCATACGCATCAACCGAGAACAGTTCCCCTCTGCTTGGCCTTGGTCCTACTTAATGACATTAGATCCCATTTTAATGTTCAGATTTTATGAGAGAGATGAAAATTTTAGGGAGGGTACCATAGATGAGCGACTAGAATGATTCGGGGTTGGAATCTGGCGGTGTGGTGGGCAGGGAGAGGGGGATTGGGGCAGGGAGAAGGTGGGGTTTTGACAGAGGAAGGAGCTTAAGATCAATGTCTTTAGATTTCAGTGGAAGAAGCATGGTCGGCCACACTTCATCTTCACGGGAAAGTGAACTAAACGAATTAGTGTGAATTCCAACCAGGGACCTAGAGGAGCAACAGAAAGCGCTCCGCGAGGTGGGGGCTGTTGAGCTCCAGGAGGCACTACGGCCGCCACCGGCCCGCCGTGGCTCTTCTCTCGGCGATTATCTCGATTATCTCGTGGAAATGTGATTACCCATTTTGCTTGGACGACGGGTTATCTAATTTCCTAAAAGCGTGATTCTCTAAGGCAATACTTTAGTTAAAGTATATTTGCAAAAGGATTGAAAAATTAGTTCGATCTCTCTGCATCCTTTGGTGAAATTTCTTGCTATCAGGTACTTCAAAGAATTCAGTCGACCAGCGCATACGGGCCTGGGCTTCTGTTAGTAGATGTTTTTATAATGGGAGGAAATAGCAATGCATGCTGTTCTTGTCATTGAAAAACAAGGCATAATTTCTTGCCGAATCTCTGCTTTTGATTATTTCTGTGGAGTTTTATATAAAGAACATACTTCAGACCTGGTATCATACAATGGCATATCTGTTGTTGCTTGATTTCAGCTTTGAGATCTCGCTTAGAGAATTCATGATTTGTAATTCCAAACATTTGGCAATAAATTCTGATCTGATTAATGTTAGGTAGCTTATTGTAAGATGTTGTCATGGTGACCATTACTCAGAAACACAAATACACATGCAGAACAGACCAAAAAAAAAAAAAAAAAAAAAAGATGTCCTTCTAATGTATTTCTCCTGCTTTAAAAATAGTCCAGCCAGGGGTGTGAGAAAGATACTTTTTCCTTGAGTACCTTTTTGTATTTTTTGAACTTTAAACTATGTGACAATGTGTTGCCCATTATTAGATGTTACCTTTTAATACTAGACAATTCTTTTTTTTTTAAGATTTTATTTATTTATTTGACAGAGAGAGATCACAAGTAGGCAGAGAGGCAGGCAGAGAGAGAGGAGGAAGCAGGCTCCCTGCTGAGCAGAGCCCGATGCGGGGCTCGATCCCAGGACCCTGAGATCATGACCTGAGCCGAAGGCAGCGGCTTCATCCACTGAGCCACCCAGGCGCCCCTAGACAATTCTTTTTATAGAACTGAAAAAAAAGGTTTCTCGGAATAATTTGCGTCCATCTTTTTAAAACTATTCTCAGATCATTCCATGAGAGTGTTTTGCTACTCTTTTCATTGTTTTTAGGGCTTCAAGTAAGGTAACCTGAGTAATGGTTAGGGCTCCATCCCAGGACCCTGGGATCACCCCCTGAGCCGAAGGCAGCGGCTTAACCCACGGCGCCACCCAGGTGTGCTACTGTGCGATCTTTTAAATACTCTGTTGATGGACACGCATGTACCTTTCTAAAAGCACTTGCATAGCACGTTCTGCCCCTTCACACAAACAGGTGTCCTTGAGACTATACTGAATTAGCCACTTTTTTCAAATAAGGAAAACAATACCGTCAGAAACAGCTAAACAGGAGCGCCCCGCTTTGTGATCAAGGAGGAGAACGCGCATTCTTCTGTCTGTTTTTTAAGAGCCGCTCTGTAGAGTAGCAAAACGCAGGCCGAGCAGCAGGCGGCGTCCAGGGTTGCGACCCGCTGACGGTGTCGTTACTTGGCGGTAGGCGGGAGGAGCAGAAGCGCCCGCATCCCCTGGGGACGGCGGCCGCTCCTCATGGTTCTGAAGCGGGAGTCACGCCAGAGAGAAGGCGGCGGCCGGGGCGGAGGGCTTGGGGCCTCCGCGGCGCTCGGACCAGGTTCCCAGTGCGGTCCCGCTCCAGTTCGGCCGGAGCCGGTCGGTGCAGAGACGTCTTCGCGCATCAGGCTGCACGTCCGGGCGCTGGAGACGCCACGGGCCCTTCACGGCGGGGTCGGTCCGCGCTGCGGCCCGCTGGGTGGAGCGCGCGGGGAACGCTCCGTCGGGGGGCGCCACGCCGTGGGCCGCGTGTCCGCAAAGGAAGACGTTCTTCAAAGACTCGAACACCCAAGACCAGGACCATAACGTGTCTCAGAGAACACATACATGGACGTGTACGTTCTTAGGGGAATAAAGATGTGGGTCTCCACGTTTAATGTCCAACAAAAGGCAAAGCTTTTATGTCACCCCACGCTCCAAAGCTTTCAGTGGCTCCCTGCGATGGATACGGTTCAAGCACTTGAGCCTTGGAGTTTGAAATCTCTTAAATCCAGCCCCCGTCTGCAAATGACTGTCCTCTGCCCCTCCCCGCATCTCTAGCCAGACTGCTGTCCCCACGCACCTGCAGCAGGGATTTCCCTACGGGAAGCCCTCGGTGCTTCCACTGCGCGCAAGCCACCCGGCCCCGCGCGGCATCCGAGCTCTCGTGGCTGCCCCGACGCCGGCCGAGGTGGAAGGCCTCCTCGCAAACACTGCGTAGGGACCTCCAGGGCTTCTAGCTCATGAAACGCCAACTTTCGGGATTAGCTTGACGTGTCCTCCGAGCGTCTCTCCACTGCAGTGTTTAAGCTCCTCCAAGCCAGAAGTTCATGTTTATTTCTCTAATTTTGAACTCTCCACATTGTTTGAAATACTCACTTCTGCCACCAACATTCACCCGCTAACTTTTATGTACCAGGCACTGTGCTGAGTGCTTGGCATATGAAGGAAAATGAGAAGATTTCTTCGTAAGGGTTTCTTGTTCCCCCCTGGGCAGCCTCGTCAGAGGGTCTCTCCTCTGGGCTCCCACACGGCATCCTGGCCTCACCTCTGTCTTTCTCAGCGAGCTTGCGCTGTGTTGTTTGGTGGCCTCGGTGTCTGGCTCCTCCTGCAGACGGCAAGCACCGTAAGGATAAGGACTCGGTCTTTTCTCACCGTATCCCCAGGACTCAGAACGGTGCACACAGTAGTGCTCAAGGTTTGTGCGCTGAACGAGACAAATGCTAAAACACAGCAGCTGAACGGGATGCTTGATCGGTGGGATCGTGACGGAGGCCCTCACGGAAAAAGGTCATTAGCTGCCTGCCCGTCGCATTCTTGTGATTTTGTTGTCGTTGTTCTTTTTCTTCTCCAAGCTTTATGTGTTTTTAATCGTGATATATGCGTCATCTGTAACACGCCGTGACCTAAGATTTATGTGGACTGCAGCGAAGACCTCTGCCAGCAGAGTGATTACTTGACACACAGGACCTACAGATACACGGAGATACAAGTTGTTTGAATTCCAGGACTATGTCCTGCCAACTCTGTAATCTCTAGCGACAGGTATCCATCCGGTCACCATTAGACCGGAGCATCTTCGAGGGCTCTAATCCTTCTTTGTATTTCAAGTGTCTAGCACAAGCAAGGTACCTAGAACAGAGTATATGCTTAATAAATGTTTATGCAATTAATAATATGGATAATTACAGTTCCTCTCTCAACCCAACCTCTTTTTTTTTTTTGCCAGTCATTTTAAAATCATACGGTTTTAATAGAGCTGCTAGAAAGTAGAACCGATTTTAATTTCTTTCTATTTTCCCTGCCTTCGTGCTCTAAAATCCTGACGTGGCTAGAAGTGGGAGCTCGAGACTGAAAAGGAACAAGCAAGATTTATGTCATCTCAAAGTTCATTTTCAGGTCTGTGGAAATGACAGAGGATTAATTTCATGCAGAATTTCAAACTGAAAATGCTCATTCCTCACGAACAAAGAAAACCTCATGATTCTTTTATGTAATTGAGATCCACACATTTTACATGAGACAAACAGGCATAGAGTTTATCAAAATCAGCGTGCTAAAGCCTTGAACCCAGCTACCGTCATGGAGTTCACACGTCTCCAAAATAGCTCATAAGAAGTTGAAGGAGAGAGACTCTTGGGTTTTTAAACTGTGCCTTGATGACTTATATTACCACAGTAAGATTTTTTTTTTAAGTACAGTTTCCTGCAAAGTGGAGATTAATTCCTGATGCTCTGAGGGCTTGGGTTCTTCAGATAAAAGACTACAAAGGGAAAACATGAACATACCATCTCCGGGAGTAGTTATACTTGTTACGTAGTCTTCCTGAACATTAGCACATTGCTCTGTTTCAGAATAAAAAAAAGTTCCTCATGGTTTAACTACCTATTATAATTTACAGTCATTTGCAGTGGGTACTAGGTGAGTACTTGTTGAATGAATGAATGTCTTTTTGACTACTCATTGTACTGCACGGTCTCCCTATCGTTTTTTCAGCCTTTTCTTGAAAGCTTAGCTACATTATAAGGGAGACGTAAGGAAGCCCACCTATTTCTGCATTGTGGTCCATTCTTCCTGCACCTGTTAACCCAGAGGATGGAAGGAACCTTACAAATTTTAACAGAAGGTTCAATGGCTTTGGCAGGATGGACCCTTCAAACAGGACTGAGCATACAGTTGTTCTGTTATGAAGACAGTTGCCTGATTGAGAGCAGCTCTCTGGAAACATTCCAAGTATGCGTCTGGATTACCACAGGGTGCTGGAGTGATTAGAATTGCTCATGAGCAACCAAGTGCCCTGGCTGGTCTCCACAAAGCAATTGAATGAAGTATATGGGATCCCCGAGAGACGTGGCTTGGTTGAAAGTATCCTCTCCTGTTCTAGCCCTCTCCGCCTCATTGGAAGTATTAAATGCACAGCGGCTCTCTGCACAGAAACACTAAAGCAGGCAGTAGATTTGCAGGGTGTCCCTGGCCAACTCCCCTTGAGACAGGCCCCTCCCACAGTCTTGTTGCTTGTGGAGACCTGCCTTGATGAGCCCTTAGACATTTTACAATCGTTTATAGGTCATCGAGTCCTATAAGCCAAATTGCACTAAGCATGATTGGATGGATCCTCCAATAAGGGCTTTACACCATCGCTTCAAGACACGAAACCTGGTTATATTTGGGGATGAATATGGTTCTTATGCATTTGAGTTTTCAAAGATCTAGTGGTGCAAATGTTTATTAGTGACTGATAAAAATCAGGGGAGATGAATATCGTAGTAGCGTTTGGATACATACATTAGCTTTCTCTTTGAAATAGTGGTTCACATAGTTCAGGTTTCACCTAACTGACAAGGTTTCCCCGTGGCGTGCCCAGCTCTGTTAGACAGCAAATTCCTTCCCTGTTTCTGCACTTTGTCTGGGGTGGAATTCCATATCGAGCGGCATTTCCCTTTGCTCCAGAGACTTTTAAGAAGAAAGGCCTCTTGCAGTTCTCCATCAACCAGAGTGGGCTGAGGTTAGGCCCTCCCAGAACTTGAACATGTTCAAATATTCTTTCCTCTGTGTCACTGGGGCTCTGGGGCTGGCTCAAAGTCCAGGCCTCCGAGCTACATTTCTGGGACTGCTGCTTCGAAGAAAACTAGCTTCTAGTTTCTGTGTTATTTTCATGAAATCCTAAAGAATCATAAAATCTTTTTATCCTCTCTTCTGGGCTTTAGATTTCAGGAAAAACAACTTTTTGCTTGAGGGTGCTTAGTTTTCAGATGGTCGAGCTCTTCACCAACTTTTTGGCTTGTTAAGCTCTCGAAAAGTGACCACTAATGGCCAGTGGCCCATGAGCCTTGACCAAGTTGTCTTTTCAAACTATCCTGGTAAAAATCTTCTGGTTAGCTTGGGTCTTAGGAACTGGAAGTTAACTTGGAGATAGTTAATTTGAACTTGGGGATAGGAAGAAACCTTAGAAAGATCTTGGGTGACTTAAAGGAAAACTCCACAGACAAACCCGACTTACTAAAAAGTGCAGCTCTGGACGTAGACTCACATTCCGTTTTCTGACTGGGTGATATTGGACTAGTTATTTGATATGAACATCAGTTTCTGTAACCGGGAAATGGTTTGTTGTGATATTTAAATGAAATACCCATTATCTTGTTTCTTTTTCTTCTTGTGAAGAAATTTGACTTCCTGTTTTAGTAGCGTCATCAAAGAACTGAGCAAAACTCATAACAAAATGTCTAGTTTTGTAGTATGTGAGGAAAAATCCCTAGCAGCTCTGTTTATAAACTTAGTTGCCTTTTTCCTAAGCATGTTTAAGAAGCAGGTCTGGAAGGAGCTAGAAGTCTATGGCACTGTAAAAACAAATTAGCTTTTACATAAATGTTTTCCGAGGGGAAAGATCAGACAATAGAAGAATATTGCATGAAGAGAAATTAGAATTTTTTGATTTTGTTCATATACTTTAAGCATAAGGTATGTTAAATGCATTGGTTTTTTTCCTTTTCCACAATAGCCTTTTCAAGTAGGGGTACCGTTAGTATCCTCATTCGGTAGATGAGGAAGCAGGCTGGGGAGGTCGGGTGCTAATAAATGGCAAAGCGGCTGTTTGAGCACAGGTGTGTTGGACTCATGCTTCTCACGACTGACTGGGATGGGGTGGCGGGGAAACTGCGGTTGACTAGCACTGCGACCTGGGGCCTGAATCTCTCTCTTCCTCCTCAGTTTCATATTAAAATGTGAATGAAAATAGGATTAAATGAATTCATGCATGTCAAGCTCATAGCATAGAGCCTGGAATATGGTGAGGACTTGAGTGTTAGTTGTCATTGTACGGCTGTAGTTGTTTTCTAAAGACGGTTACTTTGGGGTGATTTGCTTAGAATTTATGGATGGCACACCACAGTGGTTTTTTGTTTGTTTTATTGTAGGGTTTTGTTTGTTTTGCTTTGTTGTTTTTATTTCCTTTTCTTTTTCCTCCTGGCTGAAAGACCCACGGAACGTTTGGGCCAGAGGTCTTCATGTCTGACCTCTAGTCTGGCTATCTACCGTGACGTGAATTTTAGAGTCCGTGTTTGAAGAGAGCTGATGCATTGTAGCTCTTGGTAACCAAGTCATAAAGAAGGAAAATTGAATTTCTGAGTTACTGGGGATCATGCCAGCTCTGTCTTCATTTATGCTAAATTAGAAGAAAAAAAAATCTAACCAAGGTGACGTTTCTACGTGATTGGGATAGTGCTATTAGTCTCCGTTGGCTCGGAGTTTTCACTTCTGCTCATTATTGAATTCACAGCTTCTTTCTATGTCCTGGATCCTTTTCAACAGGACTTCTAAGAAATAGAGATTAATTAGTTTTGTGCTTCAAAGTACACGACTCCAGTTTCTCTAATGAGTCCAGAGGAAGCTGAGAGGAATAGCACATCCTTCCAAGCAGAGGGGAGTTTGTAACTGGTGCGAATCAACTACTGATCTTCGTTGTCCCTCCCCCATACTTACTCTGCGTTGTTTTCCTCATTCATCTTCAGCTGTTTTGATTTTGTGGCAACAAAGAAGCAACAGAATGATTTCTTTTTGTCATTATGATCATACTAGTGAATAATTTAGTACATTTTTTTAAAAGTAGAATTTAATGTCTTATGATAAAAGTAGATGAGAAGAATATAGGAATGAGGCTACCTGAGTCAAAATTCACCTCTTGGGGAGGTATGACTTCACGGAAGAAAGGGAAATAGATCAGTGGCTATTGTGTCTGAAATTCTTTTTTTTTTTTAATTTAATATTTTTTATTTATTTGACAGAAATCACAACTAGGCAGAGAGGCAGGCAGAGAGAGAGGAGGAAGCAGGCTCCCTGCAGAGCAGAGAGCCCGATGTGGGGCTCGATCCCAGGACTCTGGGATCATGACCTGAGCCGAAGGCAGAGGCTTTAACCCACTGAGCCACCCAGGCGCCCCGTGTCTGAAATTCTTATTTACTTCATATTTTCCATCTAAAATAATTAAGCATGGGGCGCCTGGGTGGCTCAGTGGGTTAAAGTCTCTGCCTTCGGCTCAGGTCATGATCTCAGGGTCCTGGGATCGAGCCCCGCATCGGGCTCTCTGCTCAGCGGGGAGCCTGCTTCCTCCTCTCTCTCTGCCTGCCTCTCTGCCTACTTGTGATCTGTCAAGTAAATAAATAAAATCTTAAAAAATACAATAATCAAGCATAAGAGATATATACTGTCCACCCTGCTCTGCAAAGACCTCTGAGGGGATCAGTACCAGCAGACGTTCTTTGGAAAATGTGCCAATTCAAGCTTAGACAGAAGAGATAGGCTGATGACAATATTGAACTGTGTTTGTTAATATTAGTGTCCGTAGTTAATACTTAACTAGTATTTAGTGTACAGTCTCTTAGCTGTGCCGATCGCTGCACCCGGATACCAGGCACGAATAAACAGGGCAGTGCGAGCACAGAACCCAACCGAACCTGTCAACAGCGGTCCTTGGATTTTTATTCTCTCCGTTGTTGAGGGAGGCCAAGGAGAGGGGATGAGGACTTGTGTTCCAGACACAAGAAATCCCAAGTGTAGAGGCGTGGGACCACGGAAGAGTGAGGTACTTAGGGAACCTTCACGTGTGACCCGGGAGCAGCACCTGGCGCCTCGTGAATTAGGAGGTGCTTGCTGTTTGTGAATGAGTAAATATTTGTTGAAGGAATAAACAGGTTCCTTGAGAAGAATGATGGGAAACACGTGTGGGATATAAAAGGGTGCAGAGTAGGGGCCTGCCAGAGAGCCAAAACCCTGGTCCTTCGGGTACGTGGTTCATAGCTGGGGTATGGCTTTTGTGAGTAGAGCTGTGGAGGGTGGCTCGGAATGAGGAAAAGCTGGAGACATGGAGAACATTGAAGAGGTGAACGTTTTGTGTGTGAAGGATGCTGGAGGACGGAGCTGAGACAGTGGTGGTGAAGACGGAGAGAAAGTGGAGGAAAAGAGCTGGTAAAGTCATAGGCTTGACAAACTGTTGATTGAGTAGTTGGATGGGGGGAGTTGAGAGAGAGAGAGAGGGACGATTCCAAGCTTTTTCTTTAAGCAAATGGGCAGAATGACCGTATCTGTAATCAAACAGGGGACCCAAGAGAAGGTGCAGGTGATGAGACTTAGTTCAGTTTGGGATATATCGAGATTCACAAATAAGGGAGCCATGCAGACAGAGAGATCCAATTGAAAATAGACGACTTGGTCTCAAAAGAGAGCTTTTTGATCTTGAAGTTAACCAGGGAGAAGCCTTGTACCAAGGAATGATTTCAAGGTAAATTAAAAAGGAATAAAACTATGATTAGATTTACTTGTATTTAAATGTAGTAAAGTTTAGGGTTAACAGTTCAGATGTCTGTAGCCTTTATGTTTGCCCATCACAGATTGAATATGCATTACTTTTGCTAGGCTTCCAATTTTATAAGATGAATATAAAAGTGTATTCATCCTTAAGTGAAGACATCTATGGGCTAAGCCTCCTAGATCGTATGGCCAGGACCAAGCTAGCGCAAGGGTACTTAGAGTCCACATACTAAGAAGAAATTAGCATCTTAAATGCTGAATTTGAAATCATGATGAGGCATCAGGGGTGCCCAGAAGCTTATGATCTGAGAAAAACTAAAACTGTTATTTTACTGACTAAAAACATTTAAAGTGATGCAATTCTTTATACCATATGCTCCATGGAAAATGAAGGGAGACTATTATACTTTCAAATAGTGGAGACTATTTCTAATATTCTAAGTACTATAGTTGAACCTTAAATAAATGTAATGATTAAATACAGAATGAAGGTTTTTTTTTTTTTTCTTTCTTTTTTCCTGGGCTTGAGTCCATCAACTGAGGAAGGAAATATAAATTAATGGAGCATAAGTTTAAGTTTTAAATATAAGGTTTTGAGACCTTTCCTGCTTAACTGTGGGTCCATTGTCAAGTGAATATGTGCTGTTTTGAAATGAATGTGTCTATAAGGGAATGGAGAAGATTTGAGACCCAAAACACTTTTTTCCTTGGCAGCATCTAAGACTGTTTGGTTTAGAAGGGCCTGACAAGTTACACCTTGGTAATTTATCTTCCTTGGCTGACATTTTTGAACAAATGCCTTAGTGTTATACTTAGAGCTGGTGTCGTGCTCAGTATTTCCCTTTTTTACTGTTTAATATAACTTGTTAGTTTACCTCATATCAGAGAAAGACTGCTGAAGTTTGGCAAGAGCAACGTCTCATGGTGAAAGGTGGGTGGACTGTCCTATGGAGGACACAGAGACTGCAAATTCTTTTTTACGGTTTTGTGTTTTTATAAATGGTGAAGGATATTGCTATGCTTCAGATTTATTTTCTAATATTAAAAGCACTTACAGTAAAGCATTCCTTACGGACATTAACAAGCATGCTCTGAATGAGGTGTCACAAAAAGTCAGAAAGGGACGAATTTTTAAAAATTCTCTTATTCCATATGGAGTGAATTTAGTTAACTAAGGCATGCCATGTTCGAATAAGACAACTGCTGGGGAATTATATTCAGAATAACAGTCTATCTGTTTCATTGCTACACACTCGCTCCTATCTTTGCTCAGGCATCTTCCAAATTATTGTCATTTTTTGCACAGGAAACAAAGTAAAGAGCATGACGATCAGCACGGATGTATTTTCACTTTTGGAAAAATAGTAATATATTGACTATATATATATGTATACACACACACACACACACACAACAATTATATCTATATGTATATATATGTATACAAAAATCCTCTTACCCATGAGTGTGCACCTTGATTTTTGTCTTTAACTGTTAAAACTGATTGTGAATAAACTGATATTAGGAGGGAAATTCTATATTACTGACTCGAACCTGTTGATGATGATTTATACTTATAGGTTGTGCCCCTATAGGTGTTTGCATGGGAAAAATTGAGTAGAGATTAAAGGTGTATTCCTTTCATGAAGATCCAGTGGTATCAAATGGAAGTATCCATTCACATATTTAACTTTACTGACATTAGAAAAGTCATATTATTTGAAACCAAATGAATAATGTCCATAATAAGTATGAATAAGAGACCAGAAGGAGGTGAGTCCTGAGGACGAATGGTGAGAAATAGTTCATGAAGCTGAGGCTTAGTCTTCTCCCATTTTATTGTGAAAGTTTCCAAACATTGAAGAAGATTTTCTGTGAGTACTAGTATACCCTTTACAATTATATCTGACCTTTTACAATATTTACTCTTATAAGATATATTTTAATGGTAAGTGAAAATTGGACAGGTCCAGCTAAAAGGATCAAAGTGTGCTCACGATTGGGAAAATGTAGAAGGTGGGTTTGTGGCAGCCAGTCCCCAGTGATTCCCCTACACATCCTTCTATAATCCCTCCCCCAGCGTTGTGCCGGGGTTGACTTGTGTGATGCTGGTAGATTTAATAAGTACCCCACCCCTTAGCCCAAAGATGTGCATGTCTTGATCCCCAGAACCTGTAAATAGGTTAGATTATATGTCAGGAGGGACTTTGAATCTGTGATTTGTGGACAAGTTAGGGATTTTGAGATAGATGGAGATTATTTTGGAATATTTGGGTGAGCCCAATGTCACTGTCTCTTTAGGAGGTACTTAGTAGACTTGGCATTAGGAAGAAGATATATAAGGATGGAAGCAAATGCCGAGAGAAGACGCTACCCTACTGGCTTTGGAGGAAGATGGAGGAAGGGACTACAGGACAAGGAATGAGGTAGCCTCTAGTATCTGGAAAAAAAAGAAATGGATTCTCCCCTCGTGCCTCCAGAGGGAATACTGCACGGCTGGCCCATTTCCAACTTCTGTCCTGTAGATAATAAGATAATAAATAAGATAATAAGATAATAAATTGGTGTTGCTTTAAGCCATCAAGTTTGTGGCAATTCGTTCTACAGCAATAGGAAACAAACACAGCAACCAGAAGACTATGGCAGAAATGAAGGTTTACCACTTCTGAGGCAATTACATTATGAAACACTGCAGCTTCTGTGTTGAGCTCTTTCTTTCTTTGATCATTCACCGTGGCAGAGACCAGCTGCCATGTCATAAGGACACGCAGGCAGCCTGGGGAAAGGTCCGTGCGGCAAGGTACTGAGGTTTCCAGCCAATGGCCAGCAAGGAAATGAGACCTGTCAGTCACCATCTGGGTGAATTTGGAAGCAGACTCCACCCTCTCCCCCGACTCCAGTTGAGCCTTCAGATGACTACAGCTCCATCCAGCAGCTGGATTGCAACCCGTGGGGGACCCTGAGCCACAGTCACCTGGCCAAGCCAATCACAGATTCCCGACCCACAGAAACTACGGATAATAAATGTATACTATTCTGAGCGGCTTCATTTGGTGGAAATTTGTTATGCCACAAAAGAGGACTAAATTAGAGTTGAAATGGTAGTTCAGGGGAGAGTGTGGAAGGTTTGACTGCTATTCTAATTCACTTCTCAACAAGGAACCCCTGAAAGTTTTGGTCTGGGAAGTAACCAACTCAAAACAATAACAAGATTTATCTGGTTTTGCTGTATTAGAAAGCAAGCAGATTGGAGGGAAGAAAAATAGATGTAATAGTAGGGACAGTAAAATTAGATAGAACACTGAAAGCCTGCTGTAGGTCTGTGAATGTAGGAAAGGACAGCAAAGCATAAAGGTAAAACTACAAAAGAAAACTCAGTAGGACCAAGTGGCCAAATGGACTTCAGGGAGAGGGAAATTGAAAAGTGTGGACGATGGGGTTTGAGTTTGCAAGAACAATGGTATAATTCTAAGAATGGATATTTATAATAAGAATCAGATTTTGAAAGTTTCTTATACTCTGAAATTTAGTCGGGTAAGTGAAAATGTTCAAAAACAAATTTAGAATAAAAGACTTCATTCCCTTTCTTGTGGAGGGTTAGAAGTAAAAGTAAGGGATCCGATTGGGACCTGAGACAAGAAGAAGAAGGGATATGATGTTATTGTGTGTATAGAGGCCCATCTACTTTGGTCCCTAAGTTCTCGCAGCCAACCCAGAAGAAATGCTGACAATAACATAGTTTCAGTACCAGTAAGACTGAAAGAGACAGAAATGTCTTCCTTGGGTCTTCTTAAGTACCTACATTCTCAGCATTACCCTAGCTATGGTAATCACTGTAATTTTAATGAGACGTAAGAATAGGTCACCGGGTTTTATCATTAATCGATCACCAGTGATATTTAGGATTTCATTGTCGATATGATGGCAAGGACATCAGCAAGATTGCAGTGGCTTGAAGAGTGATTTTTCTGGAGAGGAATGGAATCAGCAGAATCAAAGTTATTCTTCCCACTCACTGGGCTCTATCACTTTATATCTCAGTCCATAAAGCAAAGCAGAAATAGTGGTCTTGTTCTAGCCTAAAATATAAGTGCTTTAAGCTGCTGGATAAGAATTCAGTGTAAACCCAGGATGTTAACAGCAGTTATCGGAACGGACTACGAAGGAAATTGAACTTGAGGATTGATTGCCAACATGGTTGGTTTGTGGAGCTTACTTTCAGACTGTCGTCTCTAATTTTGTACTTACAGAAACCATCCCCTTGTCTGGACTGGAATTCAAAATTTTTATTTATTACTAGTGGTGCCTGATTGTCATTTGTGACCCTTGGTTTCTGTGTGATGAGGTAGAATTTGGTAAGTGGTGGTCTCGCAGATTTTTCTGACCAGCCCTGCTGGGTCTCAGTTTTGACAAGTTGTTTCTCCCAGTAGGTTTTAATCAGATGTAAAGTTCAAGGTGATGTTCGTCCTCTTACAGTGTTGCTCAGGAAAAAATAAAATAATAGGTATGAACAAGCCTTGAAAAGATAAAGGATCATGTAAGTATTAATTATGTTTATCATCATTATTAAGATGATCGAAACTATTATCCTGTTAAAATAATAATACAAGTTCTGAATTTAAGATTGCAGAGGATGGAGAAGTTTTTTCTACGTTTATTCCAGCTTCTGTAGAACTTACATGAACTTCCTAAGAAAAATATGTGCACAGGCAATATATACAAATACATACATGTTTTAATGATGCTATACTTAATCATTTGCCTTTATTTAATTCTTACTTTCCCAGCACAATTTTGGAAATATGAATTCAACAGTTCTTTGCTTTTTAATTTAATTTTTTTTCAGTGTTCCAAAATTCATTGTTTATGCACCACACCCAAAAATTCTTTTTTATTTTTTTAAAGATTTTATTTATTTATTTGACAGGCAGAGATCAAAGTAAGCAAAGAGGCAGGCAGAGAGAGAGAGAGGAGGAAGCAGGTTCCCTGCTGAGCAGAGAGCCCGATGCAGGACTCTATCCCAGGACCCTGGGATCATGACCTGAGCTGAAGGCAGCGGCTTTAATCTTTAACCTGAGCCACCCAGGTACCCCACACACCCAACAATTCTTCAGATATAACCAGGAAATACAGGGTGACCCATATGTGAAAAATACTTCTTCATTCCTTAACTCTTAATCTTCACAATAACCTCGTCAGGAGGTACTATTATCTTTTTATGTATAAGGAAACGGGCTCTTAGAGATTAGGCTTTTGCCCATGGTGTCCGTAGCAGGGATTTGAATAGACAACTCGGGCACCACAGCTACTTGGATAGAAGCTGAGCAAAGAAAATCCGGTTGCTTAGCGAAAATGTAACTGCATCTGTAAATATTGTACCAATATCGAATCGTGTCTCTGAGTCAAACTCACATTGTTTTCAAAGCAGCATTGCCTTCTTTAAGTTTTTTTAAATTTATTTTATTTTATTTCTTTTCAGTGTTCCAGAATTTTTTTAAATTTTTATGTATTTATTTATTTGCAGCATTGCCTTCTGTTAACAGACGCCTCTCATGTTGCTCTGGGACGAACTCACAGGGTTGCTCATTTGTGTCACCGTGTTCCCAGTTAGTCTATGGGAACTGACTCCAGCTAGTCTTGAGCTAGTGGCCTAATGTATAGAAGGAGTAAGCCGTTACGTTCTTTGGTTTTCCGGTGTTGACCCATGAGTAGAATATAAGATGCTTGGTAATGTTTTGGGGAATCCAACATCTGCGTGTGTTCACGGCTTGCTGATGACTCAGCCATTCTTGATCTCATCCGTTGGATCCTCTCCACCACCTTGTGAAGCAGATGGGCTGATTTTACTCACCCATTTTGCAGGAGAAGAAATCAAGGCCAAAGGGGAGAGTGTGATTTTTTTCAGCCAACTTCAAGCGTTGTCCACATTAAAAAGATTCTGATAAGCAGTCTAAGGGCAAGGAGATACAATGCAATAGTCAGGGTACAGCTTGTTGCTTTGATAACTAGGAGTTTACTGCTAGATCAGAGTTTGATTCAGGTAGAATTTCCCATCATATAGCGTATGTGAAGATAAACAGCACCATGAAAGTTTTCCCTCTTCCTTTTTCTGCAGGGATATCACACCAGTTGCTTTAGCCCTAGTTATTATCCGGGAGGAGTGTTACCTGCCTCTCCAATGGTGCGTTTTTGTGGGGTTGAAGGAGAGGCTGCTCCTCTCCTTCCCATCAGGATAGCGCCCATCCTAGACCTTTGACCCCGAGCACCCTGCTGGGTCGTGGATATGCATGGAAACTTGCCTTCCTGCAGCTTGTGGTGTTTTCTTGTGAAAAAGCCACGGCATCTCACAGATGTGTTTCCGCATCAATCCTGTAATGCAAGATGATGTCAAACAAGAATAAGTTGTCTTGTTACCGATATTTAAAAATGGTTCTTTCGTTATTAAGCAGCGTTTACCAGGCACCTGCCTAGTACGGCCGCAGTGCCGAGCTCTGAGGAACACAGCTCTTCCTTCCCTTGCCTCATGGTCTCAGTTGTGAGGTCACAACATCCAGGCAAGCGGGTCCCAGTGCCACTTTCCACACACAGTGGTTGTCTTAGTGTGTTTGGTCTGCCGTCATCTGCCGTCACGACAAACATAGACTGGTGTCTTACCAAAACAGAAATGTATTTCTCATGGTTCTGGGGGCTGCAAGTCCAAGATGAGGGGAGAGCGGACTCGGTGTCTGCTGACGGCCTGTGTCCTGGTTCACAGACCCTCACCAGCTCTCTGTATCTTCCGTGGCAGAAGGGGCAAGGAGGCTCTCTGCGGTCTCTTATAAGGCCACCGGTCCCATTCAGGAAGGTTTCCCCTCATCACCTAATCACTTCCAGCGGCCCACCCCCTTAATACGTTCACATGGGGGTTATGTTTCAATATGTTATTTTGGGGGGACCTAAACATTTAACATAGAACCGTAGTTTGGGAAGCATGTGAGACCTCTCAAAACATAAATAATAAAAAAGAAGAAACTTTTACACCATGTCTGAGATAAATCTGTTCTTTTGGCAAAGGTGATTTTAATTGTTGGCACTTTCCGGGACAAGAAACACTCCTCTCACAATGATCAGATGAAAACAAGAAACAAATGCCCAGCCACACGAACTCTCCATTGTACTCTTGACGAGCCCTTTCTAATGTGTAAAACCGTTGAACTTTATGTATATATGCTAGCGAGGCAGTCGCCTAAAAGACTACCCTACTTTCTTTATGTGCAATGTCCGTACCACAGTATTAAACAGAAATGAAATATGGGGCCAGGCTTTCCTTCTTAAAAGCGTGAATGTATTTCTCTACAGACTTGTTCTGTGCTGTGTTGCTCTAAAGCGGTGCCCAGCGCCAGGCCTGCAGACCGCTGACACACAATTCATCTCACAAATTTATGAATGCCAAAGCATGGAGCAAAATGAAAACAACTGGGGGAATGTTTAAGGGAAATAACTGGACCGTATCCAGATGTGCATGTGTAAAACATCAGCCCGTAACTCCTCCCCCGTATCCTGTCTGAAGACAGGAGGGGTTCCCCCCCCCCCTCAAAAATAAGCGAGTTATTTGAAAGAAGCAATGGTCCCTGACTGAAACCGAATTAGGCAAAGCCCGGATTGAACATAATCGTGTATGTTCTTGGGGGTCTTTGTTTCTTAATTAACTCCTCGAGTGCTGATGAATCCGTCTGTCCGAGGGCCCTTCTTGATGGCTCTCACCACGTGGCACGCTGCCTTTGAACATAACATTGAAGGGTCTGCAAGAACGTCAGTTTTCTTGAGTTTTGGGAGGTCATGAACCATACAGTTTTACTATTAGAAATGGACAACATTAAATTGTCTAGTGTGGAAGATGCTGTTTAGATGGCACGGGAAGTCTGGGTAAGAGGGAAAAGCCATGTGAGAGCATTTCTCCCTTCCTTCCCTCCTTCCTTTCCTTCCTTTTCTCCCTTCCCTTCCTTCCCTTTCTCTCTCTCTCTCTCTTTCTTTCTTTCTTATTTGGTCCAAGACTAGCCAGAAGAGCTAAAGAGAGAAAAAAGAATTTTTCTAAGATGCTTTAGCCCACTAGATAAAACATAGACTCCAAGGTGGTAATATTGACTTGGGATGTGCAGCGTTAATTTGGACCTGGCATCTTCGGGATATGAGAAGTGAGAGGTCAGGGGTGCGGAATAAGAACCTTTCGTGTTGGTGTACAACCATCATACGTATTTTATTATTTATTTACTTTTTTCTCCACTTATATTTTAAATGTACCAGAGAAGAAACAGTAAGACACACTTTTTGTTTAAATGTCAAAGAATAATTTTTTGAAAACAAAATAATCAAATCGAAAGGTAAATCCGACTCATTTCAGTAAAGGAGTTTTTCTCCAAGACTTGTTTTTCTTTTGCTCTGCATAAAAACTAAAAAGAAGATGAAATGAAATTTTAATGAAACTTTTAAAGATGAAATGAAATTTTAATGTACTCATTAAGGTAGAGAATACAAAGGCCTCTTTTTAAAAACAGGTTTTATTTGAGAGAGAGTGTGCACAAGCAGAGGGGAGGGGAGAGGGAGAGGGAAAAGTAGACTTCCTGCTGAGCAGGGAGCCAGATGCTGGACTCGATCCCAGGACTCTGGGATCATGACCTGAACTGAGGGCAGATGCTTACCGACTGAGTTCCCCAGGCGCCCTGCGTACAGAGACCCTCTTGCCCCTTTAGTCTGCCCGTGCTGTCACAGAGACTTTCCTTGGGATTAGAATTCTGAGCCTCATTCGGCAAAGTCTCAAGACTGAATTTCTGTTTGTATTCTGAAAGAGAAAACGAAAGTAGAGAAATTGAAAATATCCAGTCTTTTGGCGCACTTAAGGAAGGATTAAGGACCCCAAATCTCAGTGCTCCCGCTATCGTTGTGGCGGACTTTTATCATAAAACTTAGATGTTAGAACAGTATCAGTACTCATTTTGAGGATAAGCACTGATTTTCTTGTAACCTTCCACTTGTGCACGTAACGATTCAGTTTAAAGCCTAATTTTCCTATGATAATTACTGGACATAGTTTCCATAAAAAGAGAAAGGAATTAGTCTGTTTTCTCAATTCTTTTACCAAAGGGACCTGGGTGGACAAAGGCATTGTCCTGTGTCCTGCCAGGGCATGAATGAGAAGCACCGAACCCAGAAAAGGAAAGCCGATGAGACGACCCCTTGTTTCGTACACAGGTATGCGTACACAGATAGCACTGTCTCTATGCCCGCCTGTTACTCTTCTCCGTGTAGAACCGTAGAGTCGCATGTCAACAGCCAGTTCTCATTTCAAACGCAAATAATTTCTGGGAAAGTTAAATGTATTGGTTTTACCCACATTATGACTATGGAATTTCATGATGTTGAAAATATTCTATATTATCCAAAGTTAAAAAAAAAAAAAAAACAGTTAAATTAACCCAAATTAACTTTTGTTGTCTTAGGGCACCTGGGTGGCTTAGTCGGTTAAGTCAGCGTCCGAGTCTTGATTTAGGCTCAGGTCAGGATTTCAGGGTTGTGAGAGGGAGGTGGCCGCTTAGGATTCTTCCTCCCCCTCTTCCCAACCTCCCCCTCCCAACCTTCCCCTCCCTGCCTCTCTCTCTCTTAAAAAAAGTTTTTTTCATATCTTAAGCAAAAACATGGTAAAAACTCTGGAGTTATCTGTGTGATCTTTTAAGGGAAATAAGCGATTGGCGCTTCAGAACACAGATACAGTAAACATGACCGACTTTGCTCTGGTGGAAGATAAAATCCTCAGTTACCAGAATGGTAAACGCATCGCTTGCCTAAAATTGTTTGGTAATAGAACATTTTCTTGCTGGAAAATAAGAGCCATGTAGTAGGAATTACTAGACTGGTACTTAAAATAACGTGACCACAACAATATCAGTAAAATCTGCATTTTGACCCAGTTACACCACTTAGTAATAGTTTGAGCCTAGATTAGTTGCTTTAGCTCTGTGAGCCTATTTTCTCTCTAAATAAAAGGATTCGGGCTCTATCCTGCTCACCTCGCCTGTTGTGAAGGTCATTGTTACCCACCTGGAAAACACCACCTTTATCTCTTATTCAAGCCAAAAAGCTCGTAATCTTCATTACACCCTTTCCAAAACACCCCAGTTCTTGCTAATTCTATCTCAGAACAGATCTCAATTCTGCCTTTCTTTAGTCCCACTGCCACTCGCTCTGTCCCAGCTCGTCTAGAGGCCGCTGTGGCCTGCCACAGTCTCCCACTCCTTCTCACCTTTTCACAGGCCACTCCCAGAATAATCTTTTAAAAGCATTCATCAGATCTTGTCACTTTCTTACTTAAAATGTTCCACGCCACAGTTGCACTTAGGATACAGTGTAAAATCTTACATGTGGCCCCACACCCTGGTCCCTTCCTGCTTTTCTGCCCCTCCCTCCCCGCCAAGGACTCGGTTCTGACCACCCGTTCCTTTCCCCTGTGCTGTCCCAGAGGAGCGCTCCTTCTAGTCGAGGGCCTGTATCCTTTTGCCTTAAGATTCAACATAAATATGACCCTTATCAGAGAGGCCTTCTTTGCCTTCCCCTTCTAGTCTAAATGACCTTCTCTTCTCATTCTCTGTCGTGGCTTTATTCTTGGAACATTTCGTCCCATATATAGTTATATGTCTATTTGTGTATTAATTCCCTGGTGTTAGACCTGGGAGCCCAGGAGCCTTATCACTTTTGTTCACTGAATCCAGACGACAGACATGTGGCCTTGGCGAACAGAAAGCTCCTGGATGGCACTCTGCCAAATGTTGGGAATGGGAAGTTAATTTTGCCGTAGTCCCCAGCCTCGAGGGGCTTATGGTCACTTAATGAGAAAAAAAGATGAACGAAAATTACACGGAATCATTCTGTAGCTCGGGGAGTTTTAAAAAATGACTTTTAAGATCAGGAAAAAGAATCTGTAGTTCAAGCAATCATACAGAGGCATTCTCATGAGTTAAACGCTCTAGGTTGGAAGGGGCATTAACACTTAAGGTCATTAAAGGGTTCCTACTGGTGTAGACGGGGCTTCATTATCTCTTTAGAGTGGAATCTACCATTAAACCAAAAAATTTTCTAGTTTGTATTAAGGATTTCTTGTTACTCATTCATTTCTTTGGTGCACATTTGTATATGTATCCAGGTGTGTATAAAATTTCTATCTAGAATGTTCTGTCCTGTGAGAGGGAAAGTATACTTTTTGGTGAATGTCACGCTGGCTTCCAGAATTTCTGCAGAGTACCAAAAGAGAATGCAGGGTATACGGGGAGATGCTGCGATCTGATATGGATATAGAAATGGACAGAAAGAACAGATTGAAGAGTCCTTTCTTCTAGTATAAAGTATGTATGGAGAGAAGTGGGTAAAACCACGCAGCTATATGAAATCTTTCACAATCTTCCCACTAAAGGATATTGAAAATGTCTAAGAACCCAAATGAGTCTAATCACGCCAACGTGGGATTTAGATATGTAGTCCAAAGTTAGCATCAGACAACCTGAAGTATTAAACAAATAGAGAAAAATAGTCACAAAACCAATATGACAAGTATCGTTATATTTTTAACTATTTAAATGGCAAAGCTTTTGTTTGCTTATTTTTCTCTCTCTCTGTCTCGGAGCGGAGCGGGAGCCGGGAGCCGGGGAGAGAGGAAGCATGTGCCTGCAGGAGTGGGGGGAGGGGCAGAGGGCGACAATCTCCAAGCAGGCTCCCTGCTGAGCACGGTGCCTGGTGCTGGGCTTCCTTCCTCTCAGGTCCCATGAGATCATGGCCTGAGCCAACGCTGAACAGACTAAGCTACGCAGGCCCCCCGCGAAGCTTTTCTAAAACACACCCCCCGCATGAAGCCCATTTACAGAGTTGCAGCAGGTTTTTTTTTTCCCTGCAGTGTGGAAGCTGGTCAGTGAAAAATGGGAATTTAGAATTAATTTTCTTTAGAAGTTGAGAAATTTGGAAATGTTTATTCTCCCTTCTAAACATTACCCTCAACACAGTATTGAGCAGTGTGTTCAGAGAACACGGCAGTACCCCAGGACATCTCCCTAAGCTAGGTGCTAAGGGCTTAAAAAATCCCTCTTTTCATAATTCATTGTTTCCAGTTAAACCTTGCTCTCTCTATATGGTCCACTTTAAAAGACAAACCCTTCTGGGAGGTGTAAGTTTGGACGTAGGGAAGAAGGAGAAAGCATAGAATTTACTGAGTACTGAATCTGGGCCAGGAACTCGGTATGCACGTTCTCCTGTGTTTTCCATTCCACAAATGCAGAAACCAAGTCTTGGAGAGGTTTGTGACCCTCCTTTATGTGGCTGAATTGTGGGGCTGAGACCTGATCTCCCAGCTGGTCTGCTTGTAAACTCACGTTCTTTCTTTTACATAGTCTACATAGTATAGTAATTAATTAATGGGTTGCTTTCCTCCAAAAGCTGGGGATCAGAAGCACAGGAGTGTGCTAAGAATCTGGAAGAGAAGTCGTGGTGACAAAAGGGGATGAGAGGAGGCTGGGGAGCCCTTCCATCACTCCATAGGAGCAGCTTCTCTGGGCCTTGCTCATCTGTGGGTTTGCTTTCTGCCCCACGAGGTTCAGACAGGCTGGGAACCAAGGCTAAATGATACTGAAGGGAGCTTCTGACGTGTCTTTCCTTATCTGCATTAGGGATGCGATCAGGAGGCCCCTTTGGTATGTGACTACCTGAAATCAAAAGACCACAAATATGCATGTAGACTGTTTATTTTAGGTTTCCTGTTTACATTTGTTACCATTTTACTCTCTCGCTGGAAAGTAAAATTGGAATGAAGGGGAAAAGACCAGCAGATGCACGAGGGAAGTGAAACTCAGCTTTGAAAGTGGCCCCATTTTTACATTTAAATTAAAACTGGGTTTAAAGCATTCACCTCTCCACTGGAAACCAATGTGGGCGGAGAGCGATGGTAACAGAGCTTCACCTAATTCATTCTATATGCTTGGCAAAGGAAAGGCTGAAACAAGAGCCAAATTCCAAAGGGTCTCTAAGGGAAGCAAGGTCATACTGCATTCAGAATTAATACAGCAACCTGGCCTGAACAGAGGATTTTTAATGTGTTTGTGCACTTAGGAATCATTCTTATAGAATACTGTAATTGTTTAGCCATTTTGTGAGATTCTCTTATAAATGTATCTCAACACTGCTTCATAGCTAGATAAAAAAAGACAAGTAATTTAATCAAGTTAACTCAGTTAATTTTGAAACTGAAAATAAAATAATGTGGAAGGATTTATTGATTAGTTCCACCATCATGATAAGTTTGCAGAAGTGCCCAAGAAGCCATATTTTTATTTTTATTTTTATTTATTTTTTGGGGGTCTGAGGAAGTTGGCCCATCCTCAATAAAAATTGTGTTTTAATTCCAAGTGATCTTATTATGAAGACTTGTTGGATTTTACATTATTTTATAATTAGCTCTGCTGTTTAATGAAGCTCATTTGCAAGGTAAAAGGGCAAAATGTGAGAAGCGAGGAAATCAAAAGTCGTTCATTGGTAATTACAATAAAAACAGGAATAAGCAGAAATGTCATTTTAACTCATTTTCTGGGAAGACATTCCAAAGTTTGGGGGACGACGGAACATCTTTTGGGTTCTCAGGGTTCTAAAGGGAGCAAGGACTTCAGACTTTTGAAGTTGTTTTTGCTTACAACCAAATTTACCTCAAAGTGCAGAGTGCATAAGAGTTAATTTAAACGTCGGTTACAAATTCCAAGAAATGTGGAGATATAAACCAGAAAGACAACATGACCTGAACGGGGGTTTGGGAATGTGGACTCTGATGTTGACCTTGTGTCATTTGTGTGTGTGTGTGTATGGCTTTTTGTTGTTGTTGGTTTCGTTTTTAACTCTGTAGTGATGAAATACGGCTTCTATTCTGTTGCCCCTCTTGAGGTAGTACCAAACACAGAATAAAATGGAGCATACTCACTTCTGTTTTTCTGGGGAATAATATTGAAGGACAATGGCCCTCTCTTCTGAAGGTAATACGAGGTTAGAGCGAAGTTTTAGTCCTTTCTGAGAGAGCCAGGATCCAGGCATCTGTGTCTTTTGATACAAATGCTGCTACTTCCTACTCCTCCAAGGGATTTCTTGCCCTGTAGTGATGGCCAAGCCATCTGAAGGAATCAGAATGAGTTTGTTGATAAAAGTTTTTGGGGTGGCCTTTGTCAACCTTGTAGTGTACTCTGTCTTCAGCTTCTGGGGTCTTAAACCCATGTGAGAACATTGTGAGAGTTACTGACCTTATCTCACAGTACTGTGCACATTCACAAAATGACTTCCCAAAGTTCTCTAGTCCAAAGGCCCCGTTCATGGACCATGGGTTGTAAGCCCGAGTTCTGCAGGGTTAATTTCCCTAAGCTCCAAAAACCTTACTATCCAAGTTGCCTTCTCTAAGGCTGTTAAGTCATACAGTGTATTCTGTTCGTATCCTGCCCATCTTAGAGATGACAGATTTTCCCAGGGGACCTAACCATTTTATGTCACCATCTTTTCCAAGCTCCAGTCTTGTTTGAACACATCTTTTCTTCTTCCTTTCTTTATATCAAATTCCTACCCGTTATAACCTGCTGGATTCTCTCCCACCTGCCTTCCTCACCACTCACCTAGTGACTTCTGATAATACCACTTACACTTGGTACCAGCCATAAGATGTTCATGTGCTTCTTTTTATATCAGTTTTTACTATGAAATATTTTAATATATACATAGGAATGGAGAATAGAAATATTACCTGTTTTAGAAAAATTTTAGCATTATGACATATTTACATCAGATCCTTAAAAATAATAATGGCAGTTGTAATGAAAATCTTGTACACTGCCCTTGGAACCCCGTTCTCTTTTTCTTTCCCAACATTTCCTGAGGCATAGTGTTTTACTATTAATTTTTTTTTTCTTTTTATCCTGAGTGTGGATCTGATTCCTCCGGTGATACCGTGATTTCTTGCAAACAGATAATGGCCTTATTCTTCTCTTGGTTTGTCCCACACTGTTTGGCTGAGTGTGCACGGGGCCCTATATTAATGACTCAAGATGCAAGCATGTGGGGTTACTGAGTTTTGGGCACTTTCTTACTTTTAGGTTCTCCTCCATCTCTTGTCCCTTGAAGATGCTGTGCATCTTTCAGAAAATTCAGAAGACCATTTTCTCTCATGTTCTATATTTTCTCTTCTATCTGCAGAAGAAAACTCAGATTATACTAAGTTTTATATTTTTTGAATATTCTGTTGCTCTTCATTTCTCCCATTTCTTTCTTTTTATTGTGTTGTGTTAGTCACCGTAAAATACATCATTAGTTTTTGATGCAGTGTTCCAAGATTCATTGTTTATGCACCACACCCAGTGCTCCGTGCAATGCATGCTCTCCTTAATACCCACCACCAGAACCATCCAACCCCCCACCCCTCTCCCCTCCAAAACCCTCAGTTTGTTTCCCAGAGTCCACAGTCTCTTATGGTTCGTCTCCCCCTCCAACTTCCCCCAGTTCACTTTTACTTTCCTTCTCCTAATGTCCTCCATGTTATTCCTTATGCTCCACAAGTAAGTGAAACCGTATGATAATTGACTCTCTCTACTTGACTTATTTCACGAAGCAACATCTCCTCCAGTGCTATCCGTGTTGATACAAAAGTTGGGTGTTCATCCTTTCTGATGAAGGCATAATACTCCATAGTGTATATGGACAATATCTTCTTTATCCATTCGTCCATTGAAGGGCATCTTGGTTTTTTCCACAGTTTGGCCACGATTGTGGCCATTGCTGCTATGAACATTGGGGTGCCTGTGGCCCTTCTTTTCACTCCATCTGTATCTTTGGTGTTTCTTACTCCTTGTGTCTCAGTTCATTTATTTGTCAGTTTGGGGAAATACTGTTGCTTAAGATCATCTTGAGCTTTATTCAGGTGGTATAAAATATATGTGTAATATGTGACTAATAGGTAAATCTATTTTTCCCCAAATATTGTTACTTTGTTTTACGTGTTGGTACACTTCAAAGATTCATCACATTGTCCCTCTTAGCCTCTACCTCACAGGTGAGAAAACCAGGACTAGGAAAGCTAAAACAGCATCTCAGGTAGCAGAGCTAGGGGCAAGACTAATGTCTCTAGATTTCCATTCGTTTCACCTCACCATTATGCATTGTTATAGTAAAATTTTAAGAATAGCAGCTTTTAGTCTTACTGGATGATTTGATTTTGTTTGGGTCACTTTATACTGCCACCAATTCTTACACCAGCTCAAGTTAGATGTTTATCGTTCCGTGCTATGTAACCCAAACTGAGGCTCAGAAAGGTAAAAGGAATTGCTTAGGGGCGCCTGGGTGGCTCAGTGGGTTAAGCCGCTGCCTTTGGCTCAGGTCATGATCTCAGGGTCCTGAGATCGAGCCCCACATCAGGCTCTCTGCTCAGCAGCGAGCCTGCTTCCCTCTCTCTCTCTCTGCCTGCCTCTCTGTCTACTTGTGATCTCTCTCTGTCAAATAAATAAAATCTTAAAAAAAAAAAAAGGAATTGCTTAAAGTCATGGCTAGTAACAATTCCTAGTAATGATAACAATGATAATAGCTCACACTTTATAGCACTTACCAGGTACCGTGCTCTGGTCCAGGAACTTACTGTAAATTAACTCATGATTACATTTTGAGCCACGAACTCCATATCTTTATAGGTTAGGAAAGTGAGACTTAAAGAGGTTAAATAACTTGCTTAAATTCACTCAGCCAGTAAATGTTGGCAGGATCTTCAAATCCCAGTATCCCCGTGCCGGATTCAACGTGCTGCCTCCCACTAGCCCCGACGGGACCCTAATCTTAGTGGCTGTGCTCTTCGTGATGCCTCCAAACTCTTCTGCCGTATAATTCCTTCTCTAATTTGTCATAAATGTAGAAATCTTTACTCAAATTTAGAGTCCAGTCTCTTATGCTTTTGAACTGCAGTGTCCTTTACCAAATGAAGGGCAAACTCCAATTTGCCCTTCAAAATCCTGCTTGCAGTCTCTTGTGTTGTTGAGCCCCTTCCTCCCTTTCCTGAAGAGTTAAACACTCTGCTAAAATTTCTATGCCTGAACCATGAATTTACATTAAAAAAATTAATAGACTTTTTAGATCTACAGAAAAAGTTGAGCAGAGTGTACAAAGCTCCCATTTACCCACTTTCCCTGCTCATGGTACATTTATTTGTTACAGTTGATGAACCAATATTGGTTTATTATTATTATCAGCTATATTATTAGCAACTATTATTATTAACTAAAGCCCATAGTTTACATCATGGTTTATTCTTGGTGTTGTGCCATTCTTTGGGTTTTGACAAATGTGTAATGGTATGTTTTCACCATTACGGTATCATACAAAAGTTTTATTGCCCTAAAAATCCCTTGTGCTTCCCCAGGTCACCCCTCCCACCTCCTTCCTCTAACCCCTGACCACACTGATCTTTTTGCTATTTTTATAGTTCCATCTTTTCAGAATGTCATTTACTTGGAATCATACAGTATGTAGCCTTTTCAGACAGGCTTCTTTCATTTTCAATATGCATTTAAATTTTCACATATCTTTTTGTGGCTTAATTGTTTTTATCATTGAACAGCATTTTATAATACGGATGCACCACAGTTATGTTTTCCAGTTCACCCATAGGAGAACATCTCAGATGTTTCCTGTTTTGGCAATTACGAAAAATAGCTTCTATAAACATTGTATGCATGTTTTAGTGTGAACATAAGCTTTGAACTCATTTGGGTAAATACAAAGAAGCATGATGGCTGGATTGTGTGGTAAGAGTATGTTTAGTTTTATAAGAAATTACCAAGGTTGGGGTGGCTGGGTGGCTTAGTTGGTTAAGCGACTGCCTTCAGCTCAGGTCATAATCCTGGAGTCCCAGGATCGAGTCCCACTTCGGGCTCCCAGCTCCATGGAGAGTCTGCTTCTCTCTCTGCCTTCTCCCCTCTCATGCTCTCTCTCTCTCTCAAATAAATAAATAAATAATCTGAAAAAAAAAAAAAGAAAAAAAGAAATTACCAAGGTAACTGTTCCATTTTGCATTTCCAACAGCAATGCATGAGAGTTCCTGTTGCTCCACATCCTTACCACTATTTGATATTGTCAATTTTTGGTTTGGTTTGGTTTGGTTTGGTTTGGATGTTAGCTATTCCGATAGTGTAGTGGTATCTCATTGTTATTTTATTTTTTTTTAAGATTTTATTTATTTATTTGACAGAGAGAGACCACAAGTAGACAGAGAGGCAGGCAGAGAGAGAGGAGGAAGCAGGCCCCCTGCTGAGCAGAGAGCCCAATGCGGGACTCGATCCCAGGACCCTGAGATCATGACCTGAGCCGAAGGCAGCGGCTTAACCCACTGAGCCACCCAGGCGCCCTCATTGTTATTTTAGTCTGCAGTTCTCTAATGACATGATGTGGAGCTCTTTGCATATGCTGGCTTATCTGTGTTACCTTCTTTCATGTGTTGTCTACTCATGTCTTTCACCCCTTTTTAAGTTGGGTTGTTTTCTTATTGTTACGTTTTAAGAGTTATTTGCATATTTTGGATACCAGTCCTTTATCAGATTGGTGTTTTGTAAATATTGTCTTCCAGTCTCATCCTTTCATTCTCTTAACAGTGTCTTTCTCACAGCAGAGGTTTTTAACTTAATTAAAAACTCATCGCCCAACCCAAGGTCACTAGATTTTCTATCTTATTTTCTAAATCTTTCACAGTTTTGTGTTTTTCATTTAAATCTATGACCCATTTTGAGTTAATTTTTGTGAAATGCATAAGATCAGTGTATTGATGCAGTTATTTTTTTTTTTAATGTGCATGTCCAGTCATTTCAGCACCATTTGTTGAAACAATTTTTCTTGCCTTTGCTCCTTTATCAAAGATCAGTTAATTATATTCTGGGCTTTCTAACTGTTCATCTGCTCCATTTCTCAATTCTTTCACAAATACTCCAATATTTGTGATTACAGTAGCTTTATTGTAAGTCGTCTGACTCTGCTCTTCTTCAGTATTGTGTTGGCTATTCTGGGTTGTTTGCTTTTCCATAGAAGCTTTAACATCAGTTTTTCAGGGTCCACAGAATACACTGATGGTATTTTGATTGGGATTGCACTGAATGTATAAGTCAAATTGAGAATGGACTTCTTAACGATATTGAGTTTTCTGTCTGTGAGCATGGAATAGCTTCCCATTTATTTAGGTGTTCTCTGATTTGTTTTATCAGTTTTGTAGTTTTCCTTCTATAGGTCTTGTACATATTTTTCAGATATATACTTTAACGTTTCTCTCTCTTTTTGGAGTTAATCTAAATGTTTTTTTACTTTTAATTTCAAACTCCAGTTATTCATTGCTGGTGTATAAGAAAACAATTGACTTTTGTATATTAACCTAGTATCTTACAACTTTGTTTTAATCATTTATTAGTTCCAGGAGTTTTTTGGGTCAGTTCTTTGGTGTTTCCTACACAATCACATTATCTGAAGATAAAGACAATTTTATTTCTTCTTCTACATTCTGTATATCTTTTCTTTCTTTTCTTCTCTGATTGTATTATTTAGGACTTCTAGCATGATATCGAACAGGAGCAAAAAGAGGGGATATTTTTCCTGGTCCTGATCTTAGGATAGGGCATCTATTTCTCTTCACTAAGTATGATGTTAGCTGTAGGTTTTTTGTTAGTTTTTTTTGTAGCCGTATGTTATTAAGTTGAAGAAATTCCCCCTCTATTCCTAGTTCACTGAGAGTTTCTAATCATGAATGGATGTTGGATTTTTGTCAAATATTTTTTCTGCATTTATTTATACAATCATAGGATTTTTTAAATTATTGATCTTTAACCTATTAATGTGAAGGGTCACGTTAATGGATTTTTTTTTTAAAAAGATTTTATTTATTTATTTGACAGAGAGCGATCACAAGTAGACAGAGAGGCAGGCAGAGAGAGAGAGAGGGAAGCAGGCCCGCTGCAGAGCAGAGAGCCCGATGCGGGACTCGATCCCAGGACCCTGAGACCATGACCTGAGCCGAAGGCAGCAGCCTAACCCACTGAGCCACCCAGGCGCCCCCACGTTAATGGATTTTTTAAAAAAGTTTTTGTTTAGGGGCACCTGGGTGGCTCAGTGGGTTAAAGTCTCTGCCTTCGGCTCAGGTCATGATCCCAGAGTCCTGGGATCGAGCCCCGCATCGGGCTCTCTGCTCAGTGGGGAGCCTGCTTCCTCCTCTCTCTCTGCCTGCCTCTCTGCCTACTTGTGATCTCTGTCTCTCAAATAAATAAATAAAATCTTTAAAAAAAAGTTTTTGTTTATCTGAGAGAGGGCGAGAAATGAGAAGGAGAGAGAGAGAGAGCACAAGCATCAGGGAGGGGCAGAGGGAAAGAGAAGCAGACTCCGCATTAAGCAGGGAGCCCAATGAGGGGCTCAGTCCCAGGACTCCAGGATCATGACCTGAGCCAAAGGTAGATGCTTAACTAACTGAGCCACCCAGGCATCCCTCACATTAATTGATTTTTGAGAAGTGAACCAACCTTGCATACCTAGAATAAATCCAACTTGGTCATGGTGCATAATTTTTTTATACATTGTCAGATTTGAGTTGCTAATATTTTGTTGAGGATTTTTGCATCTATGCTAATGAGTGATATTGATGTTTTGTTTTCCTTTCTTGTAATGGCTTTGTCTGGTTTTTATTTTATAGTAATGCTATCCTGATAGAATGAGTTAGGAAGTGTTCCCTCTGCCTCTATTTTCAATAAGAGATTGTAGAGACCTAATATCATTTCTTCCTTGTTTGGTGGAATTCACCAATAAAACCATTAATACCTAGTGCTTTAATTTTTTTGGAAGGTTATTCATTATTGACATGATTGATTTAAAAGAAATAGGCCTATTCAGATTATTCCTTTTTGTGTGAGTTTTGCTAGATTGTGCCTTTCACAGAATTGGTTAGTCACTCTTTCACATGTTCTGTTTCTAAACTGTATATCTACTTTGAGAAGGCATATTTCAGGATTGTGTGTGTGTGTTTTCTTCTAATAAATGGTGGAGTTCCTGAGAGTATAGACCATGTTTTTAAATTTTGTATCACTAAGACTGCACAGTGACTGAGATATTTCATGGAAACTGAATGAGATGACCTAAATTCTTCAAAATATCAAATGGATATGAGAAATACATATGATAACACCACAGCTCTAAGAAGAAGGACATGAGATTTTTTTAATAAATGTCATAATTTTTTTTATTTTACAAAGAACTAATCTACCTAGTCCTTTTAACTGGTTTGATTTTATGGTGAATTCTAATGTTGAACCGTACTATCCCTTTACCATTCAAGAAAAGGTTGACCAAAGCAAGTCATAGAAATCTAAAATTAAAGGATTTTATTCTAAAATGATGACATTTGTCATTGAAGGGGGTATTAATACAATTATAAGAATGTGATCCACCCCTTTCCCTATTTCTAGAAATCATCCATTGCATAAAACAGAACACTCCTGAGTAGAGACAATAACCATATAACCCGAGCCCCACTGGGGAGAACTGATGATTAAAAATTACAAAACAGGAAGTGAGACTTGTAATTTAAACTTCTGCTTCGTCTTTGGCTATGATTAAATATTATGTTCAGGACAAAGAATGAGCTGGTGGGTCTCTTTAATCTCTGCTCTCATCTGCTCACTGCTTGTGTAACTAAGGTACCTTGTGTTCCCCAAAGGGTGAGCCCTGGGCTGCTTCCTTGGGACCCCGTGTTGAGATGGCTCGCAAGCCCTCAAGTGCTACATCCGCTGAGGCTAGTGTTGCATTTCATTGATGTGTTCAGGCTCTTTTGGTCAGAGAAACCGAAGCATAAACATTGTGCTGACAAGTCTGGGTCACAGAGCGGTTTTTGGTCGCTGAGCTGCCCAACCAGGTTATTAGGGAACAAGATTTTAGCAGCAGCAGCAAGCTGTCTGCATGAGATCCGACCCGAGATATTTTGCATGTGTTTAACACTCTGTGAATCTATTTTTAAGATTTTTGATGATGGTGATAAACAATCAGATTTCCTCGTGAAGTTGACTCACGTTACTTCCAATCAAATTTATCACATTATTTATCTGCATTTCTTCTCTATAGTCTATGAATTTTGTTTTTGTGTAACAGTGGGTTATTTTTAATAATCCGTACATGTTGAAAAATGTTTAGTTCCAGTATTTTATGAAATAATAGTGATCTCTGTGGGCTTGGTTCCAGAGTAAAATGTGTACAGTTCCCCAGTTGCAAAGCTACGGTGCTACAGTGGATAAATTAGGATATAAGTTTGCTTACGAACGTGGTCGTTCATGTAGTGTGTGATATTTGCATGGCTGCTTAACCAGTTTGGTTCTTGATTTCCGTTACTATAAACTGGATAAAATGTTGTGCCACGATTTTAATGATCACAGAAACCTTTGATATTTTTCAACAAAATATCTGCGCCAAGGGTTTTGTTGCCATTAAACACGTATTTAGTAATAACAGATAAGTTTGACATGAGGCTTTTAAAAAGAAACTAATTGAATGGGGGGTTTTGCCTTAAATTTTGAATGCTTATAAATTTAACATTTCTCCCCTCGTATGATATGGACATTTTTGTCCTTTCTCCTCAGATCTTTATAAAAATGAGTGTAGCACTTTCTTACAGTTAGATCATAGAGTATTTATATCCTTCTGCATACTGCAGTTTTATTGTCATGAGAAGGATTTTCTTAGCAGTGTGTAGCATCTCCCGGTGCTATGACACCTGTTGACGTGGACCGTATGTGCCGCCTTTTTCTTTTTCTTTTTTCTTTTTTTATATAAGGAGCCGTGTTGAGGAAACTGCACCATACAATGGCCTTTGTGAGTTTATTCTGAAACTTAAAACTGATGCTTTTTGTTTGTTTGTTTTATTATTTTCAGGGATACTGTATTCTAGAACCACAGCTAGTTTGTATAAATTGATACAATGTATCCTTTGTTCTCAAAATGAGCACAGCTGATAGTATGTTCCTAGACTGAGAGGACTAACACGGGGCTCCAGAAATGGCAGTATGGAAACCTATGACCAACTATTTCTCTATTTTCAGACTTGAATTCTTTCCACTTCAATAGAATCAAATTTTTTTCCCATCTTGGGCAGCTACTTGAATGACCTGAAATCCAGCCCATCCCAAACTCTATTTCTGCCTCACCTCTACGCCCTGAGAACCTATCACTCTCCCGCATGTTGTATCTTAGTTAAGAGCCTCAGCAGCTGCACAGTTATCCCAATTACAGACTTCTTGGAATCCTATGGATTTGTCTTCTACAAGCCCTACATCGTCTTGTCAAATCATTGACAATTGAAATTTCAAATTCAAATCGTCATTTTTTTCTCTCAAATATAGTGCCTCCCCTCAGTCCTCTGGCTTAGGTCATATTCTTACCATCACTTTCCTGGATGATGACAACAGTCTCCTGAATGTTTCAGTCTCCACGCCGCTCTGTGATTCTAAAAGCACAAATATGATCATGTCACTTCGCTGGGTAAAACATCTGTTGCCCCTCAATGCTCCATTACATAGAACAGTGTTATAAGAATGATAGGTTGCAAGCTATTAATAAATAGTCAATTCAAATTAGTGACTTGCATTGAACTTTTAAGAGTTTAAGAAGAAATAAAATAGAATTCATGACATTTTGTAAGGGTATTGTTTTGTGAAAGTGTGCTTTGATTGTATTTATATAAACGTGCATGTGTTTGGGTATTGCTTTATGTAAAATGTATGTCCAACCCTGAGTTATAGTCATGAAAGTTCGGAAAGCCATTGTAGAAAGCACAAAGTTCAAACTTTTAATTAGGGCACACAGCTTCTTTTATAATCTGCCTCGTTATTCCTTCTACCCTCATGTCCAGCCAACTCTTCAGAAAAGCCTATGCCAGCCTTCACTTCCGGAACTTATTCTGTTTCCTTTGCATGATCTTCGCTTTTATGCAGACTAGTTCCTTTAAGGGAAGTACCAGTTCTCAGACTTTTTTGGTCTCAGGATCCCTTTAAATTCTGACAGTATTTTTTTTTTGAAGATTTTATTGATTTACTTATTTATTGAGGAGAGAGTGTGTGACAGTGCAAGTAGGGGGAGGAAGGAGGGAGGAGACTCTCAAACAGACTCTGAAGGGGGTGGAGCTCCACGTGGGGCTTGATCCCACACCCCAAGATCAGGACCCACGCAGGAAGCCAAGAGTCTGGCGCTTAACTGACTGAGCCACCCAGGTGCCCCTGAAAGTATTCTTTAAATACTTACAAAGAGCCTTTGTTTATATGGACTATAGCCTGTATCTACTGATATAGAACATACTGGAAACTAAAATGGAGAACGTAAAGCTATATGCATCAGTTTATTTAAAATAATAACAAACCCTATTGTATGTTGTCCTAAGTAGTAAATTTTTGTGAAAAAAACTGTATTTTCCCAAACAAATAAAATAGAGGAGTGACATTGTTTTGCAGTTTTGCAAGTCTCTTTAATTTGGCTTGATCAAAACCAGACACATTCTCATATCTACAATCTGTTGTGATATTTTGTTTAGTTGAAGGATTTGAGGAAAATCCAGACTCTAACAGAGATGTAGTTGGAAAAGGATTGAGTATTTTAATAAACTTTTCAGATGATTGTGTAGATATTCTTTAATACTACACCAAAACTCAACAAGCAGTAATTTACAGTGCAGATCCAGAATCCTATCAATTAACTTCTCATAGTCTATGACATTAAAATCTGTGTTCTGTCTTGTTTGCGCTTTGAATGGATTTTTATGCATGCCTGATTTTATAATATTGCATACTAGCCATTTGGGAAATATTGGTTATTTGAATGATATGTAGATACTTTGATGGTTTATCAGTTTCATTAAATAATACCACATTGGTTAGTATTGCCATGGATTGCATCGAGTAAGTCTTTAAGTATCGTGAAGCTGGGAAGTTTTCCAAAATTTTAATTTTCACATAAAGCTCTAATTTTATGATTGGCAACTAATACTGTTGTTGTTTCCTTTGAAATGTCATACAACTGAATCAGTTTCGTGGAACTGTATAGCATGCAATACATTTGAATAACTGTAGTTTGTCTGTCAGTGATTCTTTGAGGTAAAAATGGTGTTCCACAAGATCAGCAAAACTCCAACATCACACAAGTGCTTTTCCTTGAAACAACCGCTGACCTACAGGATAGCAGAAGTGTTTTATGTGTACTGCTCCATGTCATCACAGAGTAATATTAAAAAGGCACATCTAGAAAGGTGATTTTTAAAAATTAATAATTTTTATTCTTTTTTCAATGTTATTCTTTTTTTAATGCTCATTTATTTATTTTAAATTTTATTTTATTTTTTCAGTGTTCCAAGATTCATTGTTTACGCACCACACCCAGTGCTCCATGCAATACGTGCCCTCCTTGATACCCACCACCAGGCTCACCCATCTCCCCACTCCCCTCCCCTCCAAAACCCTCAGTTTGTTCCTCAGAGTCCACAGTCTCTCAGGCTTGGTCTCCTCCTCCGATTTCCCTCAATTTACTTTTCCTTTCCTTCTCCCCATGTCCTCCGTGTTATTCCTTATGCTCCACAAGTAAGTGAAACCATAGGAGAATTGACTTTCTCTGCTTGACCTATTTCACTCAGCATAATCTCCTCCAGTCCTGTCTGTGTTGATACAAAAGTTTGGTATTCATCCTTTCTGATGGAGGTATAATACTCCATTGTATATATGGACCATATCTTCTTTTTCCATTCATCTGTTGAAGGGCATCTTGGCTCCTTCCAAAGTTTGGCAACTGTGGCCGTTGCTGCTATGAGCATTGGGGTACAGATGGCCCTTCTTTTCACTACGTCTGTATTATCAAGGATATTCTTAAAAAAATCTGGCATCTCCTCCTCCTCGTCACCACATTTCCTTTGTTCATGAAGTATTACAGGTAGGGGCTGAGTCTTATTTCCTCACCGCCCTACGATGACTGGTAGATATCAGGATTTATTAATGAACAGCAAGCTTGTTCACCCTGTTCTATATTTTGGGTTTTGTCAACACACACACACACACACACACACACACACACACACACATACACACACACACACACACACACATACACACACACACTCTTTATTGGTTTTGTCTTTTTAGAGAATCCTGACTGATAAAGTTGAGTTATCCACGTTTGTGGTCTTCTGTTAGTCCAAGGAACAAGATGCTGTCCTGTAGGCTCTCTAGTCCTTGACGCTGCCGGGCTTAGGCTCAGAGAAGTCAAAATGATGTAACACTTTCAGATTACAGTATAGATTTCAAAGCACTTGCACATGTGTGCATGAGTAACGTTCTCTAGAAGTAATCAGGAGTAGTGAGCACTAGGGATCCATGGGGAAAAGAAAATATGTTGAACTACGTGGACCCTGGTGAAAAGGAAGTAACTGGTGGGAGACTAACCAGGAGAGAGGTCCCTGTTATGAGATGAGTCGTGTCCCTCCCTCCCTGGCCAATATGTTGAATCTCTAAACCTCAGTAACTCGAAAGGTGACTCTGTTTGGACATAGGGCCTTTAAAGAGGTGATTTACTTAAAACGAGGCCACGAGGGCAGACCTGAACCCACTGTTTAAGTGCTCTCTGTATAAGAAGAGATTTGGACATATAGGGGGTACACTAGGGGTACACATGGAGGAAAGACCATGTGAGGACACAGAGCAAAGGCAGCCATCGGCAAGTCAGGGAGAGCCTCAGGGGAATCAAAGCTGCTGATATCTTGCCTGCACTTCGGGTCTCCAGAGCTGTGAGAAAGGGAATTCCTGTTGCAGGAGCCACCCAGTCTGGGCTATTTTGTTAGGGCAGCTCTAGCAAACCAATACAGGTCCCGAGGGCCACTGATGACTTTTCAGCTCTGCCTACGGCTTTACGTGGTTTTGGTGGGTCAGACATTTCTGTCCATCCAAAAGCCAAGACAGTGGATCTCAAGAACTTTCTTGGATATGCTGGACTCCCTCATCTCCACTGGCTTAAGAGAGGCCAGGCTGAGCTGCTGTTGGCACTGAAGCAGGAGGGGACGCTGACGCCGCTTCCAAGAGCCTCAGGATAACATACTGCATTTGCGGCGGTCCTGCCTGGGTCTGTGCCCCTCCACGGCTGGAGCTCCGGAAAAGTCTAGTCAGTTCAGGCAATGAACATCTCCTATAACCTAGCGGTATTTTTCGTCCTCCTATTTCAGAGGCCACTTTTTTTATCACCTGGAAAATGCATTATCGACGTCTGTTTTGAATACCTACGTAGAGTTATAAAATTACAGTTTTTAAAAATGTCGTGAATCATGAGATGGTATAATACAACTATCAAAAATGCATGAGTGAGTGATGACTTGTCTGGTGCTCTGCAGTTTTCGTGGTAATTATATGGTAATGATCTGATTAATATTGTAGCTTATACTTCTGTAGTTTTTGTCATGAACCACATTCCATTCCGAGCTCTTTATAGACTTAGAAGTCCTGTGACATAAACTATCTCTTCTGGCTCTTATAATAAAACTAAGTTGGGCAAGGCAGATAGGAGCCCCGTTTTGCAGATGAGAAAATTAAAACTTAAGAAAATTCAGTGATTTTTCTCAAGGTCACCCTGCTGATAAATGGCAAAGCTTGAAGCATCCAGTGCCTCAGATTCCTAAATTAGTGCCTTTTCCAAACCACTAATCTTGTAAGTGGCATAAAATATTTTACATTACATATATATGTAATACAACTTGCAATAAGTATAAAATCATTAGCAAGGAAGCACGCTTTTCTTCGCCTCTTTAGGTCTGAAACAGATGTGAGAATCAGTAAGGTACGGAAAATGACATTTGCCTCCCCTAACAGACCACTTACTTTGAGCCCTTGCGGGAAGGACCGGAATTAAGGAATGGAGGCCAAGAAGCACCTGCTTCTGTCACCAGGAGCTGCTAGATTGGGGAACAGAGTAAAACTGAGCTGGAACTTAAGCAAAATGGGAATGTTAAGCCGATATAGGAATAACACAAAAATTGTAAACTTGGATCTGAGCTAATCAGGAAGACTATAAAGGGAACCAAAGCTATAACATGAAACAAAAAGACTAGGAAAACTTTTTCTTTCATTTACTTATTTCATTGGTAAGATGAATTCGATTTATAGGAGGCACAAAATGTGCCCCCCCCCGCAAAAAAAAAAGAGTTATGCCTTCGAGACAGAGAAGAAAGAGGGTAATATATGTCTGTGGAAAATGTTTGGCTCTAGCATACATCAATATGTCCTTTCAGATATAAACTATGTCAGTTTCTATACTCAGATTTCATTCCTAACCACAGGAAAAGTCCCTCATGAGGGAAGAGCTTAAATCTAAACGTGACAAAGGAAAGATGCACTTGTCAAATGCAGCGATTCCCTCCCCGAAGGCACACTCTTGAGCAAATTTGAGATCGCTTTTCCAGCAAAAGGGCAGTAGCGTAAACAGTAAACAGACATAGATCTTAGTGTTTGTTTCTAATAATTAGAAAATATTATCATAATACCTTCTTGTGATTTCAGTATCTGGGGTGGCATAGCCCCTACCCTGCTGGTAAAGACACTTGGGAAGCAAAGTTGTGTTATTGCTTAACCCAAATCTTGATGAACTAATTAAGGCTGCCGACAAAAAAAAAAGACAGGAGTAGGGGACTTCTCTGATTATTGTCACTCCATAATTACTAGTATTTTCCATAACCTAGGCAACTAGGCTGTCTAAGAAACAAAATCCAGCTGAAACTGAAACCTTCAAAAGTTTTCCTTCTACAGTTTTTTTTTTTTTCAAGGCCCAGCGCAGGCTCTCTGTCATACTAAAGTTCCTCCTGGATGTCTGGAAAAAGTCTTAGAGCCTGGGAGACATTCCAAAATATGTGCAGTGACCATTGCCACAGGGCGAACTGCTTAATGTATTTTGCAGAAATCACCACCACAATGCAATTGATTACTGTCTGAAGCGACTTCTTTTCCTTTTTCAAAATAGCAAGCCGCTAAAATATGCTTTTTTATATTTTATTACATCCTTGAGTATCTCCTGTGGACTGAATATGACTGGAGAAAGTTGCTGCTCGAGTTTGTCACATGATATCTAGTTTAAACAAAAAAAATTGTTTTTTTTTATTGTTTTTTAAACTGACGGGTTAGTTGAATGGAAAAAAGAAAAACTGTAGCTCTATGGAGGCTGCCCATACAAAATCGTATACTCCTTACTAAAATTTGAGTTTTTGTCCAGTTCTGCTGTAGATACTGCAGTAAGGTCAGAGGAAAACTGTGAAGAAATGGCTTTATGAGGAACAGGTGGAAATTGAAGAGAAAATGGAATCTGCAGCTTTACGAGTCTGTCTGCTGTCTGAGGATGGTCCTGGCCTAGGGGAGGAGGTTGGAGCGCTTGTTGAACTGTTTCTGCGTAATTGAGAGGAAATTGTTCACGATCTTTGATTTTGTTTATTCACTGCAGTGAAGCCGAGGAGTGAACTTGTAGCGAACAGGCAGTGGTTTGGTTCGTCTTCATGACATGCAGACAATTGTAGCAGAAGTGTTGCCTGGCCTAATCTAATGTCACGTAGAAAAAGTCTGATGACTCGGAGAAGGGAAGGCGCAGGGAGGGTATTGGAATCATATATGTGCAGTGACCATAAAGTAAAGTAAGGACGGAAGGGATGTCAATTAGGAGCTTTCTCGTTCTTGTTTTCACGGCAGCTTCCATATTCTGGCTTGACGTTGGGAGGCTCCTCGGGTCCGGTATCAGTCACATCTCAAGCAGATAGCAGACTGAGGCTGGTCCCTGCTGCTGCAGGATTCCTCCCTGACAGTGATTCATGGGAACCAATTGTCTGAGGTTCTGATGCTCTTGAATAGAGGCCGGTGTGTGTCTTTTACTGTTGTCCAGACACGGAACAGATATTGCGTATGGTCTAAAGCAGCTTCGCAGAGCAGTCAGCCTACTCCCTGTCTCTCAACAAGGCCCACCTCAGCAGCCGTCTGCTCGTTCGTGGGCATCACATTTGGAATATTTCAGGTTTGTTTCATGTATATTTCATTTTTTTTTTTCATGTAGATTTGTCCTGTGTCTACGGTACACAGGTGACCCCAGGAAGGGGTCTGTGATGCTGTGGGTATGCGGGACTCATTCATGTCTGACTGGCTCAGGAGAGGCCGGGCTGAGGGAAGCCCAGGCCTTTTCTTTTTCTGTTGTCATGGGAGACTAAAAAGGAAACAGTAAATTTGTACACTCAACTGACGGTCTTAGGAATTATTTATTAACGTCATAAATACATAAGACAGGATAATCAGATAATTCCAATACAGCAAACCACAGATTCCGGAATGGCAGAAGTCTCCCTCGCCAGACTGCGCTGACGGAGAGAGAGCACCTCACTTCTTTACCTTCTGACGTGTTCACACCTCACCTGCGCATCCAGGCCTCCTTCCATATGAAGTCCTGACCTCTTGGCCTTGGAACAAAACTTAGAGACCATACAGTCAAACAGCTTTTTTTTTTTTTTTTTTTGATCAGTAAGAGAAACTAAGGCCTTGAAAGATTAGCTGAGTTGCCCCAGGTCAGTTAACTGGAGGAAGAAGATGTAAATCTCATGAGGCTGGTTTTGCAGCCTCCCAAGTCCAGGACTCTTTTCTCTCTTACTGTCCGCTTCACCTAATTCAGCTTCTCCTGAAGGACGGGAGAGCGGCAGCAGCTCCGTGGTCATCTGTGCCGGGCAGTGACCGCTTTTAGAGGGAACCTGCTTTGCACGAACTCGCTACGCTTCAGGCCAGCAGAGCTAGAACTGTCTGGCCAGTCTTGCTTCACTCTGCACCTGCTCCAGGAATGACATCTTGTAGAAACCTCTTTGACCTGGTGAGTTAAGAGGCATCGTGAGAAGAGGGCACAAGGTGGGTGGCATTTGGGATTCTTGACAATGTTGTGTCTTGGCTAGTGCTGGTTACGTAGGAATACGTGGTTTGCAAGGATTCTGTGAGCTGCGCATTTCTGGATACTTTGGAAAAGTTTAACAAATTTTACAGAACAATTGAAAATTCATAGTTACAGCAGGTTGGCATCAGAGATTACGTACCTCTAGAAATTATTTTGCAAAGTCAGTTTTTAAAATTTAAAACAATATATTATATTTTTTTTGCTAAAACTTCCTTTTTTCCATTTTTTAAAAAATTTCTTTTCAGCATAACAGAATTCATTGTTTTTGCACCACACCCAGTGCTCCATGCAATCCGTGCCCTCCTTAATACCCACCACCTGGCTCCCCCAACCTCCCACCCCCCGCCCCTTCAAAACCCTCAGATTGTTTTTCAGAGTCCATAGTCTCTTAACAAAACAGTCATCATGGTTTGATATAACCAGAGTTTTTACTGTAAAGCTAATTTAATCTACTCCTTCAGGGAGAAGGTTATTCTGGAGCCTGGGTCTTTTCCTTCATACTTTGTAACTACTTAAAAGAATCATTTAATGGGGCGCCTGGGTTAAGCATCTGCCTTTGGCTCAGGTCATGATCCCAGGGTGCAGGGATCGAGCCCTGCATCAGGCTCCCTGCTCAGCGGGGAGTCTGCTTCTCTCTCTCCCTCCATCCCTCCCTCTGCCTGCTTGGGCTCTCTCTCTCTCGTTCTCACTTTCTCTCAAAGAAATCTTAAAATAATCATTTAAAAACCAAAGCTATTAGATGTTTACTATATCTTCACACTATAGAAATTATTCTAAATTAGAGGTAACTCAAAGCCGTTTATCTAAGCTTCATTTGAGTTTGTAATAATTGTCACTTAACTTTTAAGAAGCATGTTCAGTAACTGATTTGTGTGATTGATGCTTGAGATTGTGTGTGTGGGTGTGTGTGTCTATGTACATTTGCCCAAGGAGGTAAGTTCCAGTTATAAGAAAGAAACATTTATTGACAGGAATTAATCATTTGTCTCTATTTTGACCTTAAGTGTCTCTGAGTAACTTTAACCTTCAAGCTTAGAGACCAAGAAGGAAAAAGTTTCAGCTTCAGATATAATCCGATGAGGTGACGCCTTTGTCTGTCACTGCGGTTTATGCTCAGATTTCAAGTTCAGGGTAAGCCAGGCTTCCCACCTAAGCACTTCCCCTCTGTAATTAGGGATGTAATTAGGTAGCGGTGGATTCTGAAGATGACATTAAAGCGTCACTCGCCTATTGGAAAGCCATCCTTTATCATTTTTCCCCCCACCAGCTCATTTCCAAGATTCTCAAGAATCTTATTAATTGAGGTGGCACATCTGTGAGGATTAGTTCCAACGGAAATGGGCTCCTTCCAAGCAGAGGTGTTCTGGTGAGGATTAGAGGGCCCAAGCGCCCTAAGGTGATACTTAGAGCTGTCCCGACAGCATCCTTACACCCATCCTCATAAATCGCCACGGAAACAGGGAGAGCCAGAGACTCCTTTATGAGCTTGAGCGCTCCCATTGTATCTTCTCTGGCTGCTGTTCCTCCTGCTTTCGTGAGCAGCAGCGCTCAAGGCTCTCCCAGAGGCCGGCAGCGCGGGCGATGGGTGCGACGCCCCGTGCCTGGTGTGGTTCGGACCTGCCGGCTCACGGGGCTCAGTCCTTCACTCTCCGAGGTGTTCGGGAGCCCAGGCGGCTCCTTTGGTGTCGAAGCTGCTGCTGCTTCAGCAGGACAAAGCTTTAAATACGCCGGAGACCTCCTTTCTTTCTTTCTTTTTTTTTTTTTTAAAGATTTTATTTATTTATTTGACAGAGAGAGAGATCACAAGTAGGCAGAGAGGCAAGCAGAGAGAGAGGAGGAAGCAGGCTCCCTGCTGAGCAGAGAGCCTGATGTGGGGCTCGATCCCAGGACCCTGAGATCATGACCTGAGCCGAAGGCAGTGGCTTAACCCACTGAGCCACCCAGGCACCCCCGGAGACCTCCTTTCTATTAGAGATGAGTTGTCGGGTTGAATTTCGGTTTCCCACTTCATTTTCTTCTGCTCATGGCCTATTATACACCACCTGTTCGTTTTGTTTTCATTCTGTCTTTCCTGTGTCCTGACTAATTTTGTTTCTGAAAATTCAGTTCAGCTCTTATTTTAGAATATGCTGTATGCCAGGCAGTATTCCATCCCCCATGGCTTTTTTCCTCATAGCCCGTCAACGAAATTTTATTTTATTGTTGACTATTCCTTGAGAAAGATTCTGAGGGGGAGAGCTAAATCTTTTTAAAGATATGTGTGAGGTGGGCACCTGGGTGGCTCAGTGGGTTAAGCCGCTGCCTTCGGCTCAGGTCATGATCTCAGGGTCCTGGGATCGAGTCCCCCATCGGGCTCTCTGCTCAACAGGGGGCCTGCTTCCCTCTCTCTCTCTGCCTGCCTCTCTGCCTACTTGTGATCTCTCTCTCTATCAAATGAATAAATAAAATCTTAAAAAAAAAAAAAAGAAATGTGTGAGGTGTTGGTGGTGCAGGGACGGGGGGTGGTTCACAGTGAGTGCATTTGGGAAAATATACAGAATACCCGTCTTTATAGATTTTTTGTCATATTTTAAACTAGAATGGTCAAAAGACATATATTTCCTAATTATAATAAGCTAGTCTTTAGTGAATAATATTTTATAATTATTCAGCATCTTTTTTAGATAATGGACTGGGGAAAATTTCTAGAGTATTTTTTAAAAAGATTTTATTTATTTATTAGACACAGAGAGATCACAAGTGGGTGGAGGTGGGGAAGCAGGCTCCCCATCCGGCAGAGACCCTGATGTGGAGCTTGATCCCGAGATCATGACCCGAGCCAAAGGCAGAGGCTTAACCCACTGAACACCCAGGTGCCCCTAGGATATTTTTATTATTGCTGAGAGACATTGTAGACAATAAGTATAACATCTGGTTATCTGCTTGGTTGAAATCAAAATAATTTCTGCATGTTTGAGGGCATCAGAGGTGTCCTTGAACCTCTGAAGTTTGTGTTCTGTAGACATAACAGTAATTGCGTGCTGTTACAGAGGGACTTCAGTGAGCAATCAAGTAGTAGGAGAGTGGAAAAAAAAAAGGACCGTAGCATATTGAATTCTTACTTAAAAAGAGGAGTTAAAAAGAAACCAACTGTGTAGCCCAACCAGAATGAAGGAGTGAGATTCATAGAAATACTCAATAATTGGATATTTTGGTTTTGGACTAAGCACATTAAATTAAATTAAATTAATTAAAGAAATTTAAAAAGTGAGAGAACTGAGTTTTGTTGCTCTAGTAATATTCATTAATCTGAATGAGGGTAAAAAGGGTTGAGCAATTGATGTAACTTCTGGGTTCATTGTAACAAGCCAAAGAACAAAGAATTGTGGCAATTTTTTTGCTGGCAAAACCTGATTTGCACTAATATGAAGTTATTTATAATCTTTATATATCCCACTTAATGTGACTTTTGAGCTATTTTACTGTGAAAACACTTCGTGTGGGCTTTGCAGGCGATGATATACATCCAATATTACCTTTGTGAATTCTGAAAAAATCAATTCTGAAACATATGTAGTTCCAAGGACTTCAGGAATTGTGGACTTGTGCAGCCATCGGCCACTGGGAGGAAAACTGTAAGGGCATTTAGGAGTTTAGGAGTGAGCTACAGCCTGAGCTAACGCCTCCTTCAAGAAGGAGAGTGGGCAGCTATTTTGGTTAAATCAAGAAGTAAAACTCCAAGCATATTCTGCAGGGCTATGCACCAAAAGATCTACACAGAAATTCAAAGAAGGGCTTTTTGAAGTGGAGAGGGATGGGGCCCGAGACCCGCTTCTCATCACACACTCTTCAAAACTCTTCGAGCTGTTATCGCATGCATATATTGCTTTGATTTAAATAAGATAAATTAATTAATTCAAGAAACTTCCTTTGAGTTTGTACAGTTGTACCGTGTGCTAGGTACCATATCTGGAAGTGTAAAAATTAAAGCTTTGAAGAATTCTAATGTGGAAGACAGACTGCACACAACAAAGCATAGTGCAAAGAAAATAAGTGATCATCTATCCGTACAAACAGGGCAGAGTGACTACTCTTTTCTAGGATGAAGAGAGAGCGTAAACAGACCTGAATGACTACATGTGTCTACGTGTGTGTGGGGGTGAGGGATCCCATGAACCATGGAGGAAGGAGGAGGGAAGAGAAGTCTTCCCAGTGGTGCTCATCCTGGTCAGTGGTGCTCGTCCTGGTCAGAACCCAAAGGCCTCAATCCAAGAGAAGTAAGGGGGAGACGGGAATGGAGGCGAAGGTGTGGAGACGCTCATAACAGAGCACACTCTTCCATGCCCTCCCTGCTGTCAGGGAAACTAACCTCCAGCTCCTTCGTTTTGACCTGTTTTCCCTGCAAGGAGGAAGCTGTTCTGACAGCTTTGTTCGGGTTTCGTTTTTTTCTAGTGGGTGAGGGTGGAGGGGAAGAAGGTGCCTGTTACAGAAGGACCCTGTGTCGTCATTTTACTCTCAAGGTAAAAGACGCTGAGAAAATGCATATGAGCCAGAAATTGTTTCCTAGAAATTCAGTCTAAGGTTAACTTTTTCTACATTACAGATTAGATGTATGGAGCACGTAGATCATGGCTCATCTGACCAGGATCCTAAAGTAGGCAGTCTAACTGAGTCTCACAGGTGGTCTTTAAGGAGCGCCCTAAACCCAGAACCCACTGCACTAGCCCAGCCTGATCATTTTAAGGGCGAGAACAAATATGATGAGGTCATTGGAGAGAAGGGACCGTTTGCTTCCGTCCTCATCTTGGCAGCTGTAGCAGCTGTGGTCACTCTTCAAATACCCAGATTATAGGTTAAACCCCGAATTTGGCCCTTGAGTTTTAGGACTGGATAGAAGTTTCTTGAAACACCCGGCTGGCTTTTCACACAGCAGAAATGATGTCATCGAATCATATGCAACGTGTTGACCGTAGTGAATGTCAGATACATTGTGAATAAATACAATTTACAAAGACTTAATAGGGGGAAAATAAAGAATGAGGAGAACTCTGCAAAGAGAGCTCAACAAGAAAAGTTGGTATCGAGTTAAGGGTGCACACGGGAAAGGCAGGGAGGCCTCTGACAGGTGGCAGGGGAGTCGTTGACAGATGAGCTTTACATTTCTTGAAAACTTTGTCTTTAGCTCCGAGTTCACAGGGATGGATGGGAAGGGAACAGATGTCAGAAACAGCAGTGCTTCTCAGGGAAGATTAAATGGTAGAGGAAATGGAGATCACATTACCAAATAGGACGAGAAGGGAAAGTAGTGTGTCTGAATGGGACCGATGGAATGACCAGGTGGAACTTGGGTCTGAAGCCTGGAGAGAGATCCTGTTAACACAGTAAACATGAGCTCTCACAGTGTAACTGGCTGGGGTTCCATGAATTGGTAACAATGACGGATGCTTCTTTTGCTGATGAAATAGTGCCATAGAGAAGAAGAAAATTAAAAATTTTTAATTTTTGGATATGTATATTGTTCCATTTCAGAATTTTGGTGAGAAATTGAAAGTATTGACGCAATATATTGGAAAGAACGAGGGGTTAGAAAGATTTGCATGTATGTGAAAGGTGACTGAATGGCATTATGTTACTTTTCATTCATTTTTTTTTTCTTCCTCCTCCCACTTCTTTTCTCTCCCTTTAATTCATCATCTTTTCTCTTCGTCGGGACATGTGGAAGTATGGAACTCACTAGCAGTATTTACTGTTAAGGATATTTGCCCACATTAGTGTGTATTCACTAATAAAACATTTATATGAAAAAAGTCGTTTGAAAAAAGGTAATCGTTTAGATTTCTGATTCACGTATTAAAGATCTTTTCAGCTGCAAGAACTTAAGGCTGGTGTTCAGAAGTCCTGAGTTTTAGCTTTAGCCCACTTGTCATGAGCACTCTGATGGGAGCCGAGCCATGTGCCTTCCTCTGCCTCAGTCTCTTCAGCTCTGGAGAGGACCTTAGATCCTACCGACAATGGCTATTATTGGTGGTTTGAGTGCCGTTGTCTTAAGTGGTGAACCTAGTTAAAGCACATGGCATTTACCGTAATAAGAGGAAGAGGAGGGGTGGCTCCCGGATCAGAAAGCAGTCGTGGTAAAGTGGTTCCTACTTTTATATCCATTCACCCTCCTAATGTTAATTACGCATCTGCTGTGATTTCTGGTGTCTGGAAATGTTTTTCATCCAAATACCCACATTCCGCCTTTCCTTGCCTTGTTTAGATCTTCACTCAATGGTCTTCTTTTCACAAGTGTTTTGTCTTCCTATTTAAAACTGTGCATTCTGTCTCTCCCTCTCTCTCTGGAATTCCCTATTCTCCAGTTCATGCTCTGTTTTACTCCATATCAGTCATTGTTTTATAAGACTCTGAAAATTCCACTTACTTAGTCTGAAGAGTACGCAGTAATTTGACTTAGGCTCACAAAGTATTGCCTACTTTTTCCTCCCTTCAAGGGACATGCTAGGAAGACTGTCAGTTGGTCAGAAAGGCACTTTCACTGTACTTGAAGATTATTTGAAGGCACATAATCTCTTTCCTGTATTTCATATACCTCTTCACTTTGCCTATAAAATGCTCTCTGTAGAGACTACGTCAAAAGTAAACTTTTCTCTGGCCCTGTATTAATGTTGTTCCATTATACTGTATATGATTTCCTACTAACTTAACAAACTCCATTTTCTTTGGAACTTCTAGAAGAAAAATAGACTTAAACACAACTTATTTTGTTATTTAGACTCACTACTACAATGTAAGCTGAGGCAAGAATTTCATTCAGTGTGATTCACTTAACACATGATATAGGCCTTACCGCATACTTGGCCTTCAGTAATGCCCAATTCTTAATCATCAAGTAGCCGAAGGATTCTAGACCGGCTGTGAGTGCATTGTTGACGTGGGAATGGATAAGGAAATTAGGAGATTTTCAAAACCACAATTTTCAAGTGTTTTGAGCAGTAAGATGTTTGCTTCAGATGAAAACATATAGAAGCCTCCTATGAAAAGAGTAGAACAGACCTGCTGTGGGTGTAGCAGGCAGAAGGAACATGGCGCAGCTTCTCTCCTGCCTCTTCAGGTAGTCCCTGAAGAGCCTCTGCCCAGATTTTTTCAAATTGACCTCATCTCACAAATCCCTTGGGACCTTTGTTAAAAAGACAGGTTCCCTAGTTTCTCACCTGGGAAGGAATAAGAATATGGCAGGCATTTGGCGAAGGGGCAGAGGTTTGTATCAAGGAGGGCAACAATAGGCAATAGGAAAGGCAGGATTTGGGAGGCCGAGTAGAGAGATGGGTTAGCACAAGGTCAGTGAGGTCTAGTGAGTAAAGTAATTTTAATGGTGGTCAGTCACGTACACTTGTCTCCCACATGAGAAGAAAAACTTGGATCTTGGTTTGGATTGAGAATCAGATATGTTTAAAAAGAGAAAAACAAAGCCATATTTAGGGTTTTGTTTTGTTGAATTTTATTATTGACAATGGCGCCAAAGAACCAACATACAACCACTTGAACTAAATAGAACATTAACGGAGTTCTAAACATTCAAACATGTGATGGAGGGAAAATTCCACTCGTCAAAGAGCTCAGAAGAGTTACAACCCACTCATTCATTAAACACTAGTAAACAAACAAAATCTAGAAAAAGACCTATTCCTGTTTTTTCATATTAAGTACCAATTTCTGTCTCTATCAGCAGAGTATAATCACATCATCTTATCTATTTATTTGTTTATTTAAAGATTTTATTTATTTATTTGAGAGAGAGAGAGCACAAGTTGGGGTGAGGGAGAAGCAGGCTCCCCGCTGAGCTGGGAGCCCAATTTGGGACTCGATCTCAAGATGCTGAAATCATGACCTGAGCAAATGGCAGGTGCTTAGCCAACTGAGACACCCGGCACCCATCAAATTACCTAATTTAAACTGTGCCTCTCTAGACACATCCGTAGGCCCCACTGTATGAAAAATTCCCGTATATTCTATAACTTTGACCCATTAATCCTTACAGTTCTTTGCATTCACTGAAATCTCACGTTCCTCTGAGAAAAGCATATGTCAGATCGCGAGCACTCTTCCCCATGACCCTCGCTCCTTTCCGAGGCTTCAGACTCCTCAGCATCAAATATCCAAAATGGAGCCCACAGGCTCTCTGATGCCATGACTCGTCCCCATCTGTTGCTCCCTCCCTCAGTGAACACCATCTCTGCGTCCCGCCCATCCCTCCTAGTGTCGCTTCTAGACAGTCTTCAAATGTGCGCCTTCTTCACCTTCTACTCTCCAGCTACCTTAGTCCAAGCTACCGTTCGTCTTCTCCCTTGACTCTTGTAATGGTTTCCCGCCTGTTCTACCCCGTACTTGCGGCCATTCTCTACGTTCTCGGAGTCTGCTCTGGGTGTAGCTCCGTCGTCCCTTCCTTGATATTTCTCTGCCATCGTCCTAGTCCATCACCTTTTTCTCTGAGCCCTGATGCACCCAGCATCCCGCTTGCCTTCCCAGCTTTTTGTACTGCCTTCTGCTTGCACTACATTCCCCTGCCAGCTTCCTCTTTTTCAGTGTTGTGCTGCTTGTTAATTTAAAACTTGTTAGTTTAGCATTCTCTTCACCAGTGATGCCCTGTCCTCATACCTAGGTCTATCAAAATCCTGCCCAACCTTCAAGACTCTTCAAACTTTCCGGACGTCCCCTCCACTGACAAGGGGCCCTTCTCTCCTTGGAACACACATCCTTCTGATGGCCCCTCTTCCCAGAGAGCGTGGATTTGAGAGCAGAGTCTTTCGTATTTCTGTCACCTGATCTACCTTACAGTGTCCATTGCATATGATAAATACTCACTAGGTTTAATGAATTGTAGTTTATTTTAACGGAATGGTTTTTTTAGACGTTGAGTCTCTGAAAAGAGCTAAATTACTGTATTCGTTTTAGTATTCTGCAGTTCTGTAATAATCAGATGGAAAACACCCGGGTATGAAAGTAGAGCCTCACTCTGTTTGCTTTATTTCAAAGTGAGCCCATGTCCTTTTACCACCAGAGAGGAAGAAAGGGGATTAAGCTGAAATTAATGTTTTGATGAAGATGAGGCAGATGGTAAATTGACCCGAGGGAAGCAAAAAACCCAACTTGCCACATGTTAGCAACAGAGACTCTTCGTGATTGATGTTCAGCGACTTGGAAATCTCTTCGGGGCAAACTGCATTTTCACTCCCATACATTCTGAAGCCTAGATTCATTTCAAAACAAGAACTTAAAGCCATAAGGAACCTCAGACATCAGTTTGCGGTTTCCAAACTTGTCTCTCTTCTTTTTTGTTTTTAAGCATGATAACTCTTTATTCAGTCAGGATCTTCCATGAAATCCCATTAGATGAAATAAGTAAAAATGGACTTGTTGTCATTAAGGCAGGGTGGGAGCCCGGGGTCCAGCCGCTTGCCTTGGGGCTCCTCAGCTTCTGTGGTGGCCCCTGAGGCACATCCGGGGAAAGCCTCAGAGGCCAGTGATCTCCTCTTGCCTCTGGCTTCTTACATGAGGAGGCAGATGCCCAGAATGACAGTCTTGGCCAGTGGCAGAGCCAGGACTAGAACTTGGGTCGCTGGTCATCTAACCGAGGGTTCTCCTCCCATGACTTCCTGCTGTTTTCTTTGGTTTCGCATACATCGTTCTAGTCACCTCAACTTCGTCTTTATTTTTTCTAGCGGCAGCGCGTATGAACCAAAAGGGCCCTTGAACTTCTCTGAGGGTTTCGATAGCTTCTCCTCTGAGCTCTTCAATTAGCAGCTATTCCCAAATGACCAGACTACTGAATTTCCACATGAAAATGCATTAACGAGCTGGTAGTGTGTTGACCGGCAATTCTGAGAACTGTTTCATCCCACATTCAGGGAACCTTGGGATAATAAAGGTAAATAAGAGTAAAGGGCTAAGAATTCTATTTTGAGGCCCAAATAGGTTTAAAAAGAGGGGAGATATATTTGAACTTGTATAGGAGAATCAAACGGAACTTGGGAAAACTATTAACTTGACATTTCTCAAAATGAAAAATACTTCATTTTTTTTTTAAAGGTTTTATTTATTTGACAGAGAGAGAGAGAGAGAGAGAGAGATCACAAGTAGAGAGGCAGGCAGAGAGAGAGGGGGATGCAGGCTCCCTGCTGAGTAGAGAACCCAATGTGGGGCTCGATCCCAGGACCCTGAGATCATGACCTGAGCCGAAGGCAGTGGCTTAACCCACTGAGCCACCCAGGTACCCCAAAAATACTTCATTTTTAAAGTTTGGTTTTATTGCAGTAAGAACACCTACCATTGGAGCTACCCTTTTAACACAGCTCCGTGGGTACAATACACTGTTGTCAACGGTAGTTTACGTACTGTAGCTCTGTGGTAGAGCAGATCTCTAGAATTTATTATTCTTCCATAACTGACTTTATGTCCGTTGATTGGAAATTTCTATATCCTTCACTGCCCAACCTCTGGCACCCATCGTTTTACTCTAATTCCATAATTGTGGCTGTTTTACATACCTTATATATGTGGATTCAGTAATCCCATTTCTGGGTGTTTATTCAAAAGAGTTGAGGTCAAGATCTTGAAGACCGATCAGCACCCCAGTATTTATTGAGGCGCTGTTCGCCATAGCCGAGATGCGGAGACAACTGAAATGTCCACCAACACAGGAACAGAAGAGAAAATGGACTGTTATTGAGCCTTAAAAATTAAGGAAATCCAGTCTCCCACAGCGCGGATGAACGTGAATGTATTGTGCGAAGTGAAATAAGCCACAGAAGGGCAGATGACACATGGCTCCATGCTTCTGAGGTGTCTAATTTCCTCATTTTCAGCACATCTTTTATATAAAAAGTTCAAAATAGTTTTAGAAAAATCCAATATCTCATTGTTCAGAAAAGAAAATTATTAACCCTTCCTTTACACGTCTCTCTTTTGAATGTAAATGTATTTCGAATTTATATAATGTAATATAAGTATAGTTAAATTTAATTAAGTTAAATATAATTATACGGTGCATGCTGTTCTACAACTTGATTCTTTCAGTCAAGAAACATCTTGGTGCTCCTTCCACTGAGTTCAGACATGTCACCGTATTCACAGCTACACAGTGTTCTCTTGCATGGATTTATCATCTATACTCGTTTGTAATGAATGAAGTGCCTATTTTATAATATTATTGGGAGAATTAAATGACTAAATGTGTGATAAAATGCCTAGAAAAAATAAGCACTCAAATATCAGCTTTACTAATATTACCATAATTTTTTAGCTGGTCTCCAGCTGATGGACAGTTCAGTTTTTAACAGTAATGAGGAAAGTCACATTTTATGTATGTACACTGGTGCAAGGAATTTTTAAGGCTATATTCGTAAAAATGGAAAATGGAGTTACTTGGTCAAAGGATGGATACATTTAAAATGTTGATATTCTCACATTCCCCTTCCTCTGAGACTGTGCCGATTAACATTCCAATCGAGGATGTGTGAAAATATCCAGGTCTCCATATCTGACCGACATGGGATATTTTCAGTGTGATATGAAATATCCACACTCCTGCCGTTCTCATGTGTGTGTTCCTTTTGGTTATTAGGGAAGTTTGGTGTCTTATGTTTTGTTGCCCAGTTGTCTTTACTGAAACTGCTCTTCACCACTTTTTCTATTAGTGTCGGTTTGATTTTTTAAGCAGATTTTTAAAAAGCTCTCTAGAGCTTATGGTTACTAACTTTTAGCTGTATATGCTGCTAGCGGTCTTTCTCCACGTTGCCTTCTGTTTTTCAGTTTTGCCCATTATTTTATCATGAAGCATTTCCTATCCGTGAGACTTTTATAGCTTCAGTTTTTGTATCAAATATCAAAAGTTTGTTTGTTTGTTTGTTTTTAACTCCAGTATTACCCCAATCACCTAAATTGTACTTTGGGATTTTGAGTTTGACCCATCTAAAATTTATTTTGGGTGGGGGGGGGGAGGAAGGAGGGATGAAAGGTAATTATAAAATTGTTTATTCAGAAGTCTGATTTGTAATGCTATCCTTATCACAAACAAAATTCTCATTTTTTGTTTCATTCTTGCTGTGCTGTTTTCTGTTTAGCTGATCTGTCAGTGGAATTTTACAACAGGCTCCTGATGTTTGTCATTTTATAATTTTTACATTAAATTTAAATTTTTGAATCCTTCTGATTACATCTATTGCTGTTTCTTTTCTTTTCTCCCTCCCTCCCTTCTTCCCTCCCTCCCTCTCTTTCTTTTTCTTTCTTTCTTTCTATCCTTTCTTTCTTTTTAGAATTTTCCTGGCTACTCTCATCTGTTTATTCTGTTAAGTGAAATTTAGAATCATTCTGTCAAGTTACGTCTCCCAAAATTATATTGAAAAATTTCCCTGAGATTATGTTATAGTTATTTAATTTTAGGAGGATTTATGATTTTAAGTAGTGGGATTCTTATTCAAGATCTGTTTCTCATTTTAGTTTAGCTTTGTTCTTTAGCATAATTTTATAAATTTATTCATGTAGGCACTGCACATTTTCTGCTATGTTTATTCCCAGGTATTTTCTAGTGAATACTCTAACTTCATTTAATGATTGATTTGGAGTACAATCCCACAACCTGAGTGTGTTGTGTGAATATAAATTCCAAAATGTTTTCCATCAACAATTGTCACTGAAGATCTCTCCTTTTGCTGTTTTCTGATACAGAGCATTTTTTCGGCACAACTCAGACTGGACCTTAGAATCCTTTAAAACATAGACCATCTCCGAATAATATCTCTCACCTATATGCAATATCCATAAAAAGCTTGTTTGGCCAGGATTTTGCTATCAGTTACTCGAAGAACTGTTTCTTGTGTGATCTAAAGATGGGACTCCTACAACTGGGAAGTCTATGAGTATACAAACTCACCAAGGTTAACAAAGAGTCTAAATTCAGTCAGACATGTGCTTAATTTTCCTTCATGTGGCAAACAGCTGTTGAGTCCTGTCACATTCAGAGTTCTAGAAGTAGAGACATTCCCCTATTCACCAGTGACGTACCATCTATAGGAAAGATACTTGAACAAAATAATTGAAATACGTGTTCTAAAACAATTGACTCTGACAAAATCAGGAACAGGAAGAGTTCACAATCAAATGGCAATTAAACACCTAATGTGTGCACACGCACGCGCCTGCTGCATCAACGTTGATTTGTAATGACTAGCACGCTTAGACAGAACTATGTCTGCCTAGAGCAGGTCTCCTGTGAGGTGTGATTGTTAACTCTTTTGTTGACTCCATGTACGAAAATGTTGACAGTCATAATGAGGTTAGGCCTACCCGGTGAGTTCTAACTCTAGCAATAGCTTTTGAAATTTTAAAACTCAGGTGATTAATGGAAATATGAGGGGAGATAGATGATTGAGTGCGTGGTGCAGAGTAAGAAATACGTCCTCTTCTATGACACAGGCGTGTATGTACATTACAGCAGAGGGTAACGACATTCACACGCAGCAGCGTGCATGTTTGAGTTCTTGTGTAAGAAAGTAGGAAGGAGAGTGCTTCTTTCATTGTCCAAGTTGGTGGATTCTTCCGTGTCTATACCTTTTCCTGTGCTGGTCTGTGCTAGGTCATCCTACTCTTACACAGAGAATTCTTTTCCATGTCTTTGCCTTCTTCAAAGGTTCCTCTCCGGTGCTATTAGAGTTCTGTTTTGTTCTTTAATTCGTTCACGGGGCGAGTCAGATCTGCGATCCTGCTGAACCTGTTGCCCTGCTGATGGCTGGGCCGTGTTGGGATGCTTCTTGGCTGCGCTCTGTTCTGACAGTATTGGGCTTGCTGAGCTCTGCTCCACGTGACAATGAGCCAGATTTTCTGTTGGGAACAAAGCTCTTGAATGGGATACAGTGCTCCCCCGCCCCCAAATGCTTTTTGTTCATTGGACAAAACTGTGCATGTGATAACATGCCTGTGACGGTCTATTAAATTACTGTCCCTGCTACAGAGAATAGAATGTCTAGTGTGGTAATAATGCTGTGTAGTGACAGATGGCAGTGACGCTTCCAGTGAGCATTGCATGAGGTAAAGCGGTCGAATCGCGACGGTGTGCCCCGACAGTAAAGTGACATTGTGTGTCAGCGGCACTTCCAGTAAAAAAGAGGAATTACAGCCCTGTCTTCCCCACCACAGCAGGAGCCCTAGTGTGTTGTTTCAGGAAACTGCTTGCTTGCACGGGACCCTCTGCTGTACTGACTCCAGGAAAGGACCCTTCGTTGAACGACTTCGCCCCGACTGTCCTATTGGATACGTGCTGTTTGGAAAGTGGGGAAAATACAAGCGCTAACCGTGTGTTTGAACAAAGCTTGAATGTTCTTTTCGGTGGATGTTATTTTCTCAGTCCAGTTTCTCTCTTATTACAGCTTGAGGGTTAAATGTTCCAGGGCATACGTGTCCTTGACATGTCTGTCTGTAGTACTTCCTCGTTGGCTCTATACCCGACTTCCGGCAGGCTCTGTTCTCAGCCTCCTCCGAAACGGAGCTTATGACGGTAATCGGTTTCCTCTGCCTGGACACATGTGATGCATTGTACTGTATTGCTTAGAAGTAGTAGATATATCTGACCTCTCCCTCCATCTTAGGACACACTTTTTCCTCCTCAGAGTTCTTCTAACACAGTCTTTGTTGGTTTTCTCTCTCCCCCCTCTTCTACCTCTACGTGTTGGAGTGGCCTGGGGCTTCTCCTCTTCTCTATCTACACACATACTCTCTAGCTGGACTCCTCTAGTCTTTTGGCTTCGAGTACCATTGGCATGCTGAGCTTCTCTACCACCACTGTATCTCCAACCCTGACCTGTAAACTTGGGTAGCCAACGGCCTGGTAGACACATATACTTAAATGTCTCATTGGCATCTCAGATACAACTTTCCAAGACAGAACTCACCCTTTATGTCCATATTCTTCTTTATCTTAGTAACAGGCATTGCTGTTAAATTCACAAGGTGAATTTAAAGCCCCCCCCTCTGGTTCCTTTTGTTCCTCGCCAGCCCCTCACTCCCAGTTCAATGGCCCCAGTCATTGTCGCGGTACCCAGATTGCTTTCTCTCTCTCTGACTTCTCATAATGCTCCCCTGCCAAGTTTGTCTTTTCATTCTGTCCTTTTTCTTTAAAAAAAAAAAAAAAGGATTTATTTATTTGCAAGAGAGAGCACGCATGCCCATGTGAGTTGGGGGTTGGGACAGAGGGAGACCATCTTCAAGCAGACTCCCCGCTGAGTATGGAGCCTCATTCTGGACTCTCAGGATGCCAGAACCAAGAACCGGACACTTAACCAACCGAGCCACCGAAGTGCCCCCATTCTGTCCTTTTTCTAATCATTCCCTCAAAGGGATGGACTTCAATTCACATTAAAAAAATGCTTATAGTTCCTAAAATTTTACATATAAGTAATCCACGTAAAATATAATTTCCTGTAAAGTGTAGTTAGAATTGCAGTTCACTGTCCTAGCAATATATAGGCTTGTAGTGGGAACAGGTGGGTTACAAAAATGGTTTATAAATTCTTACACACACACAAAAGGTGATTATATTTATTTATTTATTAAATAAATAATCTGTATTTATTAAGATGATGTTACCATCACCACTAAAAATGAATTTAATGTATCATCAGTTCAATTATCCAATAGTTATGAGGCATGTGACTTGTACCAAGTGGGTGCCATAAATATCGAGAAAAATTAGAGTTACTGAAGGAATTCACTGCCAAGGAAGGGAGACAGACACATCAGTAAACTGATAGTAAAAGAAATACAACAACAAAGACATGAACGAGATAGAGCGGAGGTACCCACGAGGGTGCGATGGGCTGACACGGACAGGGCATGTCCATTACAGCCGCTTGAGCTAAAATCACGGGTGCTTTCCTTCCTTCTTCTCTTGCTCTCATCCCTCCCTCCAACCAATTTGATTTTAGCATCTGCTGACTCTGCTCCAAGGAGTTGTCAGACTTTTTCTATAAGGGACGGATAGTGCGTAGTTGAGACTCTCGGGGGCCATATGTGATGTGTTTCACTTACTCTTCTCTTTCTTTTCTCATCACCGTTTTAACCAGTAAAAACTATGTTTAGCTATTGGGGCCATACAAACATAAGCTAAAGCCAGAGTTAGCCTTCAGATTTGTAGTTTGGCAACCACTGCTCGCCTCTAAAACCTGTTCCCAAGCCTAGTCACTTCTCCCCTCAGCTCCCGTCCTCACTGGAATGACCACTGTCTCCTTCCTGCCCTGCTGCCTCAGTCTCCTGCTGGCTTCCTGCTCCTGCTCTTGGTCCTCCCTAATTCACACTCCAGTGTGGCCGGGTGAGCTTCTAGATGAACATATCACTCCTGATATCAAGGAAGGCCTCCCCGAGGAACCTACGAAATACTATGTTTTACATCGTTTCTGTGATACTCCAGGAACCGGGGTTGGGAGCGGGGGAGGCGGGCACTCCTGGAAAGCGAGCGTGGTTCTCACCATTCTAGTTCTATTTTAATCCCCACGAAGATTTTCATACTGAAATAGGATTATTCTAAATAATGAAAAAGGCATTGATTAGATTTAATTATAAGGTTTTAAGCTTAAGGAATATAAAAAAAGGAGGGGGAGGGGAAAGAGGAGAGTATGGGCTCTGTCATCTAAAGTGGGATAAAACTTGATATTTCTGTGTATATAGTTTATTTGAATCCCTCCGGGTCCTAGCTGAAAAACCACAGAGAACTTCACTGGACCCTGTCTATATTAAGCACTTTCTATGTCCTTAGTGAGGTCTGGGTGTGAAAATCTCCGTTCTCCTTACTTCCTTGCTATTATTTCCCACCAACTTCATGGTATCTTTTCTCACTTTTGGCACAACCTTTTCCGGCAGCTCTCCCTTCTTTGTTTCACTCGTTCTTCCTTTGTTAAGGGTCCAAATTTATTGTGTCTTACCCCAGGTATCCCTAATTCTTCCACAGCTCTATTTTGAACCACGCAACCCAGCTTCTTAAAGGAAGCAGATAATTTGCAGCAAAAATTAAACATAGGTTCAATTATACATGTCAGTATGAATTAGACACACATTGTTGGGATACTTTCAAGAGTTCCTCCCTTAAACAGTACCTCCTTTTTCTCAAAAGATGAAACTGTTTTTGCATCTATTGCCTCTTTATTCCCCTACAGTTAAGTTTATTTGTTTTCATTTTTCAGTTGAAGGATTGGGTTTGGCTATTCTTATCCCTGCTTTACATGTGTTGAAACTGAAGCACAGAGCAGGAAAACAGTCCCCCCCAAGGACCCTCAGCATATGCTCCAGCCATGGCTGGGCCTCCTGGCTTCTGAGGGCCAGACCTGCATTTTTTCTCCTGGTCTTGTTGAGGGCAATTAGAAATCGAAGCGGTTTCTAAGCTCTGCTCCAGATCATTTGTAAGTCGAAGTCATTTGTTTGTACCCATTTTGACGACGTCAGCTCTTTCAAGAGAACTGCAAATATACTTTTCGTAAATCAGTGTTTTTCAATCTTGGATAATATGCAAACAGCTTTTAAAGGAAAAGGATCCTCGTCCACTGTGAGCATAGGCATACCTGTGTGAATTCATAACGTTACTTAGATACGTAACAGAAAATGTAGGTAACATCTACAAATACAGAAGCACGCCATACTTGTCATTCTACATAAAAAAAAAAAAATCATGTCAAACTCAAACAAATTCGTGTTACCAAGGAACTTCCCCTGATAAGCAACATTAATGTGAGAGATGATGTCCTTTTAGGAAACGTAATTAGCTAGTCAGCAGGAATATATTCTGGCTTCCAGGCACAGGGTCTTTTGAGATTGGCACATCGGACTGACCTGTGCTGTATGACCTCACCACCCTCCTGCCACTTCCATCCTATAGGGATGAGATCTCTGTGATGTCGTTGGAGGAAAGTCCGTAACTGATGCATGGATGTCTCTGCTCTTTTCTTTATCAGTACGCTGTGAACAGAGTACTACTGCTCAGTGCAAACACAAACACGGGCACTAAAATTGACTGTTGGTGCTTACTTGTAAATTGGTTCCCTAGACAATTCAGAAAATCCCTTATACTAATTTTATTAAGTACCAACACAAAATTTCTTTTTTAAAGATTTTTATTTATTTATTTGACAGACAGAGATTACAAGTAGGCAGAGGAGATAGGCAGAGAGAGAGGAGGAAGCAGGCTTCCTGTAGAGCAGAGAGCCTGATATGGGGCTCGATCCCAGGACCCTGGGACCATGACCTGAGCCGAAGGCAGAGGTTTTAACCTACTGAGCCACCCAGGTGCCCCACAAAATTTCTTTTGAATTCTCACAAGACCTCAGAAACTCTGGGGATAAGGGAGCGCCATCTGGAGAAGCACCACCCTAAACTTAGAGCTTGAAGACTTGGAGAAGCAGTGAGAGTTTTCAAGTCCAGCCTTGGACTAGACCGCTAACTACTGGATGATTTACGACATCCTGAGGATCTCACCCCTCCCCATCTGCGAAAGCACTAGGATGCCTCTGTCAATTCAGGCAGAAGGGTCGAAGGAGCTGATTTCAATGCAAGTATATTTTGAGGGGAGATGCAAGTTTTCTTGCATCTGAGGAGAATAACAGCAATTGATTCTCTTGCCGACAGTTTATTATAAATGTAATTTTGCATGAAATAAAGCCTAGTGGAATGAACATAACATAGGTGAATTTGGTATCCTAAATCATCACATATTAAGTGCCCACTAGTATCGGGGATCCGAAGAGGTAAACAGAGTCCCCAATTCTTGGTTTTTAAAATCCAGTTGGTAATACAAGACCAATGGAGTGAGAGCGGGAGCTTTCCTTGGATGCTGCAGAGGGAGAAACTCACAAACTAGGCAGCAGCAAAAGCCGCCAGCTCAAGGCCGTCTTGGTTTGGAGCCGGCAGAAAAGCGAAACTGCCCGGGTGGAACAGGTTTGGAGAAAGAAAACAAACCTTCCCTGCCTTTTAGGTTTTTTTTAGCCAGTCTTGAAACTCTTGCTTATTTTTTAAAAAGTGTAAAAACATATCTGTAACAAAAAGTAGATGATTCTTTAATTATGGAATTTTCATTTGTATATTTCTTTGAAAACTTGCATCTCCCCTCAAAGACTTTTCTTGATGTCTTCTGTGCGGTCCGCTGTGGCAACGAAGGAGGGGGATTCATATAATATAATATAATACCTCTTAGCCTATAGTCCTGTCTCCTCTCTCTTTCCATGGCTATCCACACAGTTCCACAATTCTGGATTTCTTACAAGTTTCTCTTGAATAGGAAACCACAGTTTAAAGTTGTTTATATTGTTTCATTGCTTGCCACCCTCCTGGCCTGATATTGTTCATGTTTAATATGTGTTTATCTGGTGCGCAGGTCGTTAACTTCTGATTTCCCCCTCCCAGTTCTGTAGTTTACAAGTGTAAGAGCGGACTGTTCCCACTATGTTGCAGAGAGAACTCCTTACTGTGGTTATGGGTAGGACCTGGATGGTGAAAAAAGGTTTTCCCCGAGGAAAAGTAAAAAAAAACACTATCAGGAGTCCCTGAATGGACCGCCCTCTCATTTACTATGTTATGCACATAATTGCTTTTAATCCACGTACCTCCCACGAGGCATGGATTTTCACCTCTTACAGAGATGAGGCCCAGAGAAATAGAGTAGCTCAGCTGGGTTCACGTCGCAGTGTCAGAGCTCCTGTGGGAGGCCGTGTCTTAACCCCCGAACTAGGTGTCCTTTCCCCTCACCATTCCGCCTCTGCTGCGAGTTTCTCCTGGTGGTCTCTGTCTCTAGGGGACGGGCAGAGGGCCGCTGAGCAGGAAGAGAAAGCAGAGAGCACTTTCAGCCTGGGCAGCTCTAGTAGATCGGTCCTTATATATCGGTCACTTTACTCATCCTTTCTGTCTTCCTCCGCCTTCTCCTTTCTCCTTCCCCAGGTTCTTTTCGTCTTTTTCGCCCTTTCCTCAGAGAGCAGGCAGCACGCGTGATGGGGATTGATGGAGAAGGACTACTCCAGTTCTTCTTCCCTTGTCCAAACCCTGTTTCTGTGTGCACATGTGTGTGAGCCAGCGGTGGTAAGCGGACCGCCAGCTGCGCGTGGAGCAATTCAGCCAAATGTCCGAGGCCAGGGCTGCAACGCAGAGGTGCATGGAAGGGCCCCCTTTTCCCTGATCTGTCTAGAGTCCACATTCCCTGGAACGCAGGGAGAAGGGCTACGGAGGGCAGGGTACCCAGCTCTCCTTTGCAAATGCACTGTTTCCTTCTCAACAAGAGCCCTGCGGAATCATGTTCATGTCAGTGGTGGGGCCTGTGCTGAAGCTCACTGAAGGGGCCAACGCTCAGTCCTGTTGCTTTTCTCCACAGTGCCGCCTCTTTTTGAGGGTTTCTTTGTTGAAATGGTAGGGGAGAGGGGGAAAATTAAGTTTTGGATTTCTCTTGTAGCTTGGTGACAAATGATGGGGGTAAAATTTAAACCATTCGTCTACTAAGTTCTGGTAATTGTCAGAGGATTTTATTTGTACATGCCTTCCTGACCCCCATTTTCTCAGAGAGGTAAAAATTATGCTGCGTTTGTAAACAAGGTACTTTTATTGAGTTGAACTTGTACGAATGTATGGTATACTTAGCCAAAGTAATGCTTTTTATTTAACTCAAGTATCCTCAAAGGGCTATCCATGTAGAATTTTGTATGATTAATATGCTCTTGAAAGCTGTTACAAAGTAAGCATAATTTCAGAGTTTGTGGAGTCTCTTAAACTCACTTTGTAATTTAACTTGTAGCCACTGAAGTCAGAGTTGAGGGATATTACTACCAGAAATCTGTATCCTATCACACACCTTTTCAAGTAAACCAGTCAGGATTCCAAACTTGAAAGGTTCTCTTTTTAAAAATGTAAGTTGTGTTGCCTTGGAACAGAGAGAAATGAAGAAATGAGACCATTAAGCATTTGAAATACGCTCATTTTAAAGTGCTTACAGTATGTTTTGCCGTGCTGAGTAAATTTTTTCCTTCCTAGTAACTGAAAAAGTATAAAACACAAACTAAGTCCCTGTACTTTGCTTTGCTTAGTAGAAAAAAATTTAACCCATGAAGTACACGGCTATTGCGGAGGTAACTTTTTATGGTCTAAGAACGTGTATGACACTAGAATTCCTTGTTCGAGTCACATCTGCTGCCCTATTTTGTTTCTTGCAGAGCTGCTCAAATTCTACCCTTTTTACTTACCCTTTTAACATTTCTCACGTATAGAATTTTTTCCTGGTTAAAGACTCTTTGAGTGAAAAGTCCTGGAAATTCATAACTGTGTAAACCATCTCCTTCCAACTACCCCCCCTCACATGCTAATAATCAGTTCATTTTTAAAAATCATGTATTGTTGGGAAATGCTGTTGTGTTATACTGACGATTCATTTTTTTCTAAAACACAATTGTATATAATGACCAGGTACAGATATACTGGATGTTCAGAGTCTTAATGGTCCAACCACAGCATCTACTCTGGCGGTTTTCGGTAGAAAAATATTTATTAAGGGAGATAAGTTCTCAAAGAACCATTGGGAGGGCAAAATCGGGCTGACTTTCCCGGACTGGTTCTCCAAACTGGAGTTCGGAGCTGGGATTGCTGGGGAGCTGCTGCCCCTACCCCATGGGATGCCGCATAGTCGGGAAGCCCCCAGCCCATTACAGCCTCTGGATCCAGAGCCATCCCACCTCTGCCGCGGTGAGAGCCAACGAAGCAGGTGCCGCACACTCTGTAACTCCCCGGCGTGACTCCCTTCCGAGTCCAAGCCCGGCACGGATAGGAATATACCGGATTGGCTGGAACTCTATCTGGAGCCCCAGCCACGAGAGCAAGGTTGGGAAGGGAGAGTTTTGAATTGAGCTCAAACTTTACAAGGAGTTTGGAAGGGGCATTGACATAACCCATCCTCGGAGTCCACTTGTGATGCGTCTAATCTACTAGGATTCTGTGGAAACTCTGCATGGGTGAGGCTTGCAGAATATAGGATCTCTCTATAAGGTGATCAGGTATAGCAAGTGACACTTTTCATTGAAATGTTAGAATATGGAGCATTTTCTCTGAGACTCCTTAGCTCCCCTGAGAAGACAGTCTGACAGTCTTGCTTGCTGGAGGCAGAGAAACCCATCTGGCTGCTGGTACTTTGGGGGTAGGGCAGGGAAAGGGAAGGAGGGACATTTCAACCTGAAGACTTTCACTAAGTTCTCCAGTTTTTAATTCCACTTTTGCTGTTCACCCTGCCTGGTATCTCTGGTCCCAAAACTTCTCTAGTGTAATTCTCTCTCTAGAGAAAAAGCCTCCGCTCTCCTTCTAGGGTAGGAATGTGCTGCTGTGTACTGAGGAGCTAACCCTGTGTCATTAGTTCTGTGTGTTTCTGTGTATCCGATCTTGCTGTCTCAGCCCCACAACCGTCCCCTCACATAGGGTATCAGGTGCCTCCAAGGACCAGGGCAGGGCCCCGCTGGGGTGGCTTCTCCTCCATTCTCTCCCCCTGTAGGAATTTGGGGGAATAACTCCTTTCTGCTTCTACTGTTTCCTCCCCTCCCGTTTTCTTTACCCTTGTGGGTCAATAGCTTTTTATTCTTTTACTATCATCATAATGGGTTTGGGGAGGGAGAAGAGATGTGGCCAGTCTGGCTTGCTTAGCCGTAAGTCCTTTGAATTTATTCTTTAGTATGCTTATCATTTCAGTCTTGGACATTTTCAATCTTGTGTGTATAAATATTCATGAATATTTCTTTAAATACAAGAGTTAATATAGAGATTGAATATAGAAATTTGAGAATCAAGTCTTTAATTTTCTCACTTTAAAATTACAAAGATCCTTTTTTGGGGAGGAGAGGAGAGCCCACATTTTGAGGGTATTAGAGGTCCCTGGAAATACAGCATATACTAAGCGCCAAGCCAAGAAACAAAAGAAGTGGTACCGGCCAAGAATGCAAAGAGAATGGAGGAGGGAGCCCTCCAGTGGGCTCTTACGGCCAGGCAGGCTTCCTGGAGGAGGTGGACATTGAACCGGACTATGAAGAGAGGGAAGGAGCCAGGAAAAGAATAAGGTCTCGAGTTGGGTAATGGCAAGCGCTGCTGTCTCCCCCTTACCCAGTGGGGATGTGCCAGCCGGTAGCTCCATTGAAGGATCTGAGTGCGTGCAGAGGGGGCAGACAGGAAGCCAATGGCATATAAGCCACGGAGTTCTGTTGGACCTACTACGACAGCCCAGCAAGACTACACAAGGGCAGGTTCTTCAGTGCCCAAGATGAAAAACATAAAGAAGTACTTTTCACTAGCAGCCTCCTGGCTCACAGATGCTGTTTACTACTCAAGATGTAATTCTGATTAAAGCAAGGAATTAAGCTAAAATGAAAAGATGGGCAGTTTGTATTACGAGTTTCATCCTTGTGCATCTCTGTAGTTATAACTTCTTAATAGCAATAAACACCAGATTTTAGTTTTCAACAGCATGTGTCTCTAGTATTCTGGTATTCTCAATATTTTTATGGCCTTTCTCTTTTCTTTGATATTTTGATTATTTTCTAAGTCACTCATCATCTCTGAGTCCTTAATCTAAGCGAAGCACTAAGCCGGCCCATGCGGGGACTCGATCATGTGCTCACCCAGCACGTGTTTGATGAGTGTCAACTATGCAGTTACAGCTAAGAAGGAAACAGTTGCTTCCCTCCAAGAGTTTCTGCCTTGGTCGGGGAGTCAGGACATAGTTACACAGTAGCAGAGAAGCAAGACACGCAGAACCATTACGACACAACAATGGTAATAACAGCAGCGGTCTGTTCTTTCCCTAGGAGCGGACCTCGTGGTTGAAAAGGCAGGGCATACACACACTTTGGTGAAACCCTCAGCCACTTTGAGATAAGAGGGAGAATAAACCAAGCGCAGAAATTCTGTCAAGGTATCGAACTGGGGTGAGAGACATTCTGGACTGGCAGAGGTGGCACCAGAGTGCCCAGTCAGGCAGATGGGGGGACAAGGCTGGTTTGAGCCAGAATCCCATCTGTGGATCGGGAGATACCGGTGTGCTCCGTTAGAAATCGCGGGGAGCTGGATGGAGCTGCTCGGTGTAGGAGACCTAGAGAGCAAGGCCCATCAGGTTCCAGGCAGGCCAGAGGAGGGCAGAGCCTGGGCACCACAGGAACACCAGAGAACGAGGCTGGCAGGTGGACCAGACTCCGGAGAAGGATCTGGAAATCCAGGCCTTTGTACCAGAGCCCTTTGGTGTTCCAGCTGCATTTCTTAGAGGCCACATCTGAGCAAATGGATGAGTCTATGGGCAGGTTTTCTCGTTGTCTCGCTCCTGCCTCAATCAGGGGAGCCTCACTTTTTAATCTTCCCAATGTAATGAGTTTCAGTGTCAGAATTTTTTTTAAGAACATCCTCCAACATAAAAATAAGAAGGCTGCAAGTGTTATGGAGACAGAAAAGAAGACAGAAAAATGAGACCTGTGATACTTTAAGAAAAAAAAATGTGCATTAAGTCTGAACCAGATGGAGTCATGGTTTGCAGGAGCTCTGAGTTGAAGAGAAGCAGAGTAGCGAATAGGCAGTGGTATTTCTGGTGGAAAAAAATAGTTTAGACAAAGACAAGAAGACACGGTTAAATGTGTTCTGTGTGGAAAGTAAAAACGTGTCGACTTTCCTGGAAAGTAGGAGTCCTGTGGTTGGCACAGTGGGTATGTCAAGGAATTTGGATTCACTCCGAATGTCAGGACAGGGTCGTTTTGGAGAATGGAGGGGGCTGAGGAGCGTGAGGAAAGTGTATGCTGGCGTAACTCTTGTGGCAGTTCCTCAAAGGATGGAAGGCTAGCATTAATTTATGGGAGCATCACACTTTTCCTGACCGAAGTACCTACCCCCAAACCCAGAATAATGTCTCTAGTTTCCCTGTTCGCAAACATTCTGGCCACAGTGTATCAAGGAAAAAAGAAAACTTTCTCAGGAAAAATATTGATCAGCATTATTATCTCTTGAGCAACAAGCAAATTATAATAATCAGAGTGTCCCATGGTATCTCATGAGTTTCCAGGATTCTGCAAGAACATTTACAGTCCCTGGATGAGGGGGATTAATTTTCAACTTGGACTCATCTGTGGGCTACTGCCCTCTTTTTGGAGCAGGTTCTTGGTGGTGCAGTCTGTGTCCTCCTTTGGCTGGTGCGATGGTGCCGTCCGTGTGGCTTACACGCGCTGCCGTCTGCTTGGTCATAGGAACGTTCCGTTCATTGCTAGCAGGGTGGCGTGGCACTGAGAGGACAGACAGGTCAGTTTCTCCATGGGAAAAGAGACATTTAACAAATTAGAAGGAGACAGTATGACAAACGCAGTTATGGAGAATAAGCATGGGTATCATCATGTGAGTATGAGAAGGAGTGATCACAACTGGGAGTCTTTGCTCTAGGGAAATTCGGCTAGTCTCAGCAGCAGGGAATATTCTGCTAACCTGTCATGAAGCCTCATTCCATTCTGCTTATTTTTTAGCCTGATAAATAGTATCACAGTGTTATGAAATAAATTTGGTGCCATTGTTATGTATTTCAAAAATATATTTGGTGCCACTGTTGACTTTTTCACACATTTTTCTTCATTTTTTCTAATTTCTTATGCTCTCCTGTTTTGTTTTTAAATTTACATCTATTCTTACCTCTTCAGAACAATGTATTTCCTGGTTTAGGTTTTTGTATTGCTTTGATGTATATTGAAATATTACTGTGCAGGCATGTGTTTAAGCTGTGAGGTTTGTATTAATAAAATCAAGTATATGGCTCGGTTAGTAAAATTCCACCTAATAGTATACTATCAGAAAGCTGTAAATTCATTCAGAATCAGTCTTTCAAGCATTAAAATAAGATTTTATATCACTCCTGTTTAATTTTTAACATAGTAGTATAGACATACTCATTATTTCTATGGAAATAAGAAGAGATAGGTAGACACAGTAGTAAAATGGAGTAAGTATGTCATAGTGGTAAAATTCCATCATGTTGGGATTTTATTTCTGTTGGAATTCTATTTCTGCTGCATCATTTACAGTCGAATTTGTATTAAACAGTTTCTGAACATGTACGTCTGTACATGTACCGGTTACATTTGAACACAGAAGAATTCTAACATACATCTTGCCCTCAAAGAGCTTCCAATTCATTTGAAGAGGCAAGCTGAGCATAAATAAGAAATACCACCCTATGTAGCCTAGGACAAAGACCACGGGAAATGTGAGAGCACATAAAAGAGATCTGTATGGTGCGCCCGGGAGGTACAGTTAGTTGAGTGTCTAAATCTTGGTTTCAGCTCAGGTTGTGATCCCATGGTCATGGGATTGAGCCTCTGCGTTGGGCTCCCTGCTCAGGGCAGAGTCGGCTTCAGATTCTCTCTTTTTATCCCTCTGTGGCTCCTGCTAGGACACTCTCTCTCTAAAATAAATAAATAAATAAAAGTCTTCTGGGAAAAAAAAAAGACATATATGACATGCTGTAATCAAAACCCCTTATGGGGTAGGTGGTACTTGACATAAATGTCAAGGCCATTAGCATGTGCCTTCTTGGAGGGAAGAAGACATTCCTAGCAAGTGGAAGCCATAGAAACAGAAGCAGAGAGAAATATCCATGACAGTCAATCTAAACATTGTAAAGATTTCATGATCAAAAGCTGTGCCAATCCGTTAAGCATCTTTTAGAGGTTTTTTTTCCTTTCCTACAGAGTTTTTATTTGATTCTCAAATGTATGTGACTATCAAATATCTTACTCAATATTTGGCTTTGGTTATCATTTTCAAATTAATTCAACAAATATTTATAATATGGTATATAAATTTCAATGACCCACACTATGCTAGGCATTATACTATATAGAAATGAAGAACTTGTTTCAACCTTGAATATTTTGCTGCCTTGTTGGTGAGAAAATGTATATACAAATCAGATTCAAGGTAGTCACCAAACCAAGGACACGCAAACATTCCCCAAGTTTGAAACTCCCTAAATCACCAGGTATGTAAAGACTTTCCAGTCCTTTGCATCTGCAGGAGCTGTTCCTGTCCACATACGCAACCTCTCTTCATACCCACTGTAGCTCCTTCCTGCACCCAAGTTCTGCTGCTGGTGCCCTACCAGCTTGAAACCATCATTGGTCACTTGTGGACCTCATATCTGTCGTTCATCGATCCTTTTGTTTGCTTACAAGATCACTGAACGCATCGTAGCATATAATTACCACCTCCCTCTACCTTGGTTCATCTGCCTTTTGCTACTCAGAGTTCAGGTACTTCCTTCAGACAATACCCTTTCACACATTTAATGGATCCTTTGGGGGGCCTATCTTATTTCCCCTCTTTCTTCTAATACTTGTCAAGTCCCTGGAAGGAAAGAACACAAACTCTCTCGTGTCCCCTTTCTCTTGGACCGAAGAACCCTTGCATGCCTCCCCTACAGAAAGTGCTAGTAACTGTGTTGTATTGAGGAGAAGAAAGGTATCATGTTTAAAAATGAAAAAAAAAAAAAGATGTTGAATTAGTGACATCAGCTTCTAAAGCTTTTGAAAATATGCAGAAGTTTCTTTACAAGTGCTTCCTCCAAAATGTCTACGTCTTGCATGGAGCACTGGGTGTGGTGCATAAACAGTGAATTTTGGAACACTGAAAAAAACAAATTAAATTTAAAAAATAAAATATCAAATTATATCTTATTTATTTATAAATGTTACAAAAACATTTTCTACTTTTTATTTTTCTTTGCAAATGTAACCTACCCGAACAACAGAATTGACTGAACATTCTGAATTCCAGATGAACAACCTTCATACAAATTGCATAGTGTCATGCATTTATAAGGTGAGGATGCCTCATGGAACATGTAATTCAAAATGAATGGAATGAACAATACCTATTGTATGAATTGAAAGGAGAGAGAGATGGGGTGTGACAAAGACATGGATAGATTCATAAACTTGGAACATTTTTTGCACAGAAGGTAAAACTTGAACTTGACTGTAAGGGTATCTCAAGATGGGAAAAGTTGTATTTGGTTGAAATGGAGACTTTTTAGGAAAGAGGCAAAGATACTGACCAACCAGCATTGGGCTAATTTGTAGGTGTTTCATGGGACAGAAGTGACTGACGTCACATTAAGGAATTTCATGGGTTTTCTTCCACAAATAATGGAGAGCTATGGAAATTTGGAAGGACTGTCATGGATTTGATAGAGTAGTTTTAGAAATTTTCCCCTTTGGTGATGTTCAAGGAATTAGAAAGCAAAAAGATGAGCTAGGAGGCCATTTGTAGCTACGTGAGATGCCAGAGGCCTGGACTAATGTGGTGGGAATGTCAGACAATGGGAGCTCTGACTAATGTTTCCACCAGAATGCACCATAGTCTTGATGGAATAAAGGGTGTGAAGGAAAACAATACCTTCGAAGTGATAGTGAGGTTTCACACTGGGTGACTGGGAGAATGCAAAACACACCTAATGGCAGAAACAGGGAGGTCAGAAGAGAAAAAATGATGGAGAGGCACCTGGCTGGCTCAGTCAGTAGACCATGTGATTTTTTAAAATCTTGGGAACCATGAGTTCAAGCTCTGCATTAGGCATAGAGCTACGTTATAAATAAACAAACAAACAAATAGGTAGTAAGTAAATAAGAAAATTGGATGGAAGAGAGGCTATGTGTCCCAACTCTGTCAATAGAAAATTAATGTGAGCCATATAATGTCATTTTAATGTTCAGTCAGTTCTGTTATGAAACGCTAAAAATAGATGAAATTGCATTTAATAATATTTTATTTGCCCTAATATGTTCTAAATATGACCATTTTTACATTTGATCAGTATAAAAATATCAATGAGATCATGTACATTCTTTTTCTCACACTAAGTCTTTGAAATCTGGTGTGTATTTAATACTTAGGGCACATCCCGGTTTAACGAGCTACACTTCAAGTGCTCAGTAGTGACAGTGGCTGGTGGTTACCATATTGGACAGGGTATTATTGGCCAGTTTCATAGAACTAACAAATATTATGTAGCAAATGTTTCAATTAGGCTGGTGCTAACATTCACTGTATTTTGGAAATTATGATTATTTATCCTTTCTCCTCCTCTCTTCATTTTGTTTATTTTAGCTACTTCATATTCAAGATGTTCTTCTAACAGAATATCATTCTTTCCCCAAAGCACCAAGAATTTTAGAAATATCCATGATAGATTGCTTCATTGCTCTAATTCTCCACTTGACTTACAACTTTAATTAAACAAGTCAGTCTGAATCTTCTTTTTCTTCTCCCTTTCTCAGTCTCAAAACTCTTGATTATGAAATGATTTAGCAATTTGTCCTCAAAAACCTTGGATAAATGACACTTAATACTTTGGAAATGAAACCACATTTTTCATGTTCCCCCGTCCGCATATGTGTGTATTTCTCCAGCATTTAATGTCTGACATAAACTCGCTGGATTTGGGTCTTCACTATATGCTAAAGAACGCAGTTTGAAAGGGAGCGCACTTCTATAGAAAACACGCCAAGGACATTGTGTTCCATCTTTACAATGAAATGCAGATTTCCCATTAAAAAGCGAATCCATCATTTCAAAAGGTTTGAATAGGATGGTGCATTAAAAAAATCCAGCTGCTGAAATTTAGGGCATTGAAAAACATCCAATAAAAAAAAAAATGTTCCCTGGGTTTCAAGCATTTTCATTTGATTATGTATTGGATAGCTTTTCATTCAATCTGTGATCTTTCCTCTTCAAATTCTGTCCTAAAATAGTCTGACAAGTGTTCCAAACAAGTTAGACTCAACTATGATGCTTCATTAACTTAAAGTATGCATTTTTTAATTTAGAATATCTTTGTGTTTGCTAATATATTATTAATTTTTGCACAAGAAATACTGGAACTTTCTTACAGTGCCTTGCTTTTTCATGTTTATTTTTAGGCTTCTCTCGCTCCCATTTAATTTTTTTTTAATGTTTTTTTGAGCTTCTTTGATGACATTGTCTGCCAGGCAACCCATTTTGTTCTCTAACTAACTTCTTTCAACTGATTTAGCCCTCTCTCTCTCTCTGCCTCCCTAATCTGATGTGTTCTACTCAACTATTCTCTAATTAATTTAAGACTACGAAGTGGTAAAGCTAGTGATTCTCTGGGCAGTAACTCTCTGTGGTCCCCACAAGCTGGCTGGGGCACACACACACACACACACACACACACACACACACACACACATGCAAAGAGTTCTGCTCCACTCTCTGAACAAAGAGGGTTATGTCAAACACGTCTGTACAGTGCATGCATTTTTTTGACAGGAAATACATAGTAGTAGTTTATTCAAAGTCATGGCTAACTAAGTCTCTGTACTTCCCTCCTCTGGAGTCTAGGCCTGCTTTTTCTCAGGACCAGCACTAAAGACACAGGCTGGGACCATACACAGGGTGTTGTTGAACAGGGATTGTGCTAAAATGCTCCTGGTAGTGATATTGCCTAAGTTTCTTAAGCTGAGTGTCTGATTCTCTCCAGTAGACTGATTATTAAGCATTTATATGTATGATAACATTGTCCCTGAGCCAAGCCCTAATAGTAAATGTTTCTAATAATTCCTTGGCATCTAGTATGTTTCACTAAGACTAGTTTAGTCCCATTTGCAGACCTCCCTCCCCCATTTCCATTTTCTTTCTAAAGAATTATTAATTTTAGAAGAGAATTTATTCTAGTTAATATCAATCTATTTCTCATGGATTTTTTTTTTCCTCAAAGAGCTCAACAGTGGAATCACTGTCTTCTGGACCCACATTTTATTGTACAAGACCATTGCTCTAACCCCTGAGCTATGGAGCCCGCATTTTATTCTGGACCCAAAGGAAGGAAGTATTTTGCTGTGCTTTCTCCTGGTTTATAGGGGGTGTTTCTAACTGGGGTCCTGTGTTTCAGGCTCTTGCCAGCACTGGCTATCAAAACTGCTTAGGCTGCAAATAAACTATGAAATGAAATCCATCTGGCGTTTCTCATTGAATTAGGACCAGAACATTTTTGTTAAATATTAACAGATGGCTAAATTCTTAATATCAAGCTAACATTTTAAAACATCTAAGGGGACCCACATGGGGAAGAAAGGAGAGAGGACCATGTGTTCTCTCTATCGCTGAGCCCTTCTTCCTTCCTCCACACTTTTCCTCCCCTCATCCTTCCGACCCATGTGTTGAGAATCACGAGTCTCTTTTCTCAGACAGCTTTTATCCCTTGGTGGCTGTTATCAAAAGAGTGCATGATGGTATCAAAATATTGTAATCTAATGTTGGCCAACTCAGGTGATGTGTTGCCATTGGCAGGCTTCAAGATCTTTCATTAAAGCCAATTTCTCTCCCTCTCTTTCTCTCTCAACAGGAAAAAGAAAAGAAGTATATGCTCCCTTTGGACAACCTGAAAGTTCGAGATGTGGAAAAGAGCTTTATGTCTAGCAAGCACATCTTTGCACTTTTTAATACAGAACAAAGGTAAGAAAAGGACCCAGGTTCTGTCTTCAGATACTTCTTCTCTTGAATTTCTGTGTGATCTAGAGATCATACTTACAAGAGTTCCTTTGGTGCCACCTTGAAATTTGTTAACCCAATGGTTTTCCTTTCATTTAGCTTGTGTGTTTAGCTTTCACCATAGGTTATGGTTTCAAAAGATGAAAACATAGAATCAGAAGGATCTTCGAGTATTAACTATTCCCTGTTCTTCCAGCAGGCGCCCAAATCATGCTGCTTTCATTCTTCAAGTACATTTTATTATTTTAAAGTCTTCCTTGTCCTGAATTTATTATGTACATACTTACAAATTACTGTTATAATTTTTAATAGTATCTGCCCAGCGTGGATGGGTATGACCTAAGACCTTCTTGTATCTATTAGGATGACACTTTTGCATTGGGAAATAGAATTATTCACTTAATGTGAATACAAACATACAGTACTTCACAGTTTTCCAAGGCTTTATGCTCATTTTTTAATCAGTTTCCCATGAGATTGAAAGATAGAGTAGCCTGGTGACCATTTTGTAAATGAGAACTGTGGCTCAGAGAGGTTAACCGACAGGAAGATCAGATCCTGAAGTTAGGACACAGGAAGTTTGAACTGAGCCAGGACCTCCGGGTCTAAGTCCACTTTTCCTTCCACTTGTGTTTCTTACCTGGTTTTGCTGCTGGTGTTTGTTTGTTTTTCTGCCCCTCCCCTACACCACCAAACTCAGTTTGGGGCCGGTCCTGGAGTGCCGTGGTTACTTACTGAAGTCAAGTGGTAAAAGTACATAAACCAATGGAGAGGTGACCGAAGATGGCATAGAGATACGTCAGAGGGTTACCACGAGGCGAGGATAACAAGATCTTTTCCAAATGGAAATGTTCTAGGAAGAAGCTAATTAATTTCTGCGAGTCAGTTATGAAGAGACTGAGTCATTAGGTGGCAGGGTCTAATTTTAACCCATCTCTTCAGGCCTTTTATCTTTATTTAGAAATGAATGAATTTCCTTGATTAGGTTCAATGACCAGCCCAGGGTCAATCACACAGTAAATTAAAATAGCAAAAGAAGCCTTCTTCCTACATTCCCAGTCAGTTGCTCAGAGTGACTCATTATACAGAAATACTCAGAAAAACCACAAGAGCAAATCATTTAAAGAATCAAGGGGAAAGAAAATTAAATATAATTCCCCTACCGAACACTGAGATGGGAGTTTTTAAAGACTTAGTATTGTTCGAGAATAGCTTATGAAAGAAACCCTGGGAGGACGAAGAACGAAAAGGTTTCCTGGAGAGAGCGGTAGTGTGTCCTCGAGCGAGGGCCAGACTTAGCACTGTTTGCAGACTTCCTCAAAGCAGTGGGCAATTGGGAGGTCCCAAAGGAGTCTTCACAGACGTGCTCAGCCTTCCTGCCTGGATGCAGAGCTGGAAGTGTGACTACTGCAGGAGACGCTGGTTTGAGTTCTTGGTCAACCTGGAAAGTTCAGGTTATAAAAGAACTTGGTCCAAAATTTTAAAAACTCAGACAGTGGTAGAGTATCTTTTTGGATGAAATATAACTGTGGGTGTTTAAGAGAGCAAAGACACCAAAATTAGATAACTCTGGGCCTCTAAGCTGTAGGTAGGTATTCTGGAAACCTAGAGTTCTTGGAAGGTAGTGAATTCTGCAGCCACTTCGCAGAGACCTCTGTGAGTACAAGGATGTCCCATCTATAGGCCTCTTTGCGATTGTCTTTCCTTGGAAATCTGGATTATTTTCCATTATTTTCGTACTGGTTAGGATCTCCAGTACAATGTTGACTATGATGGGCATCCTTGTTTTGTTTTTTATTTTAAGGAGAATTATTTCATAATTTTATAATTAAGTACTTTCTGATAGGTAACCGGTATCAGGTAAAGAAGACCCCGTGTGTTCCTCGTTGCTAAGGTTTCTGTTTCTGTTTTAATCATGAGTAAATGTTGAATTTTATCAAGAGCTTTTTCTGTTCCTACAGAAATTGTATAATTTTTCTTCTTTAATCGGTTCATGTAGTGAAATAGATTAATAGACCTTCAGATGTTAAACCATACTGATCTTCTGGGATTAAACTAAGTCATGATGCAGTATTATTTATTATGCATTCCTGGCTCGTTTGCTAAGAATTTCCTCAGACTTTTGCATCTGTGGTTATAAGTGAGATTGGCCCATAAGTGCTTTTTTTTTTTTTTTTTTTAATGCTGACCCTGCCTGGTTTTCATATATTTCTAAGCTATTTAATTAAAGTGGGAATAAGTCCTTATTATTCTTTGGAATACTTTGTATAAGATAGGGATTAACTGTTAATTGATTATTTGGTAGAAGTCACCCATAAAATCAGCTCGCCCTAGTGGGCAGTTTTGGGAAGTAAACTTTTAGCTAGTGATTTAATGTATCCAATAATTATAGGTTTCTTAGGTTTTCTATTTTTATCATGGGTCATTTGGGGTAAATTATATTTTTCTAGGAAATTGTCCACTCTATTCATTTTTAAGTATATTTGTATCAAGTATTTCTTAATGTCCTGTTTTTCAAATTCCTGCTGTATCTGAAATTTTACTCCTTTTTAATTCTAATATTAAACCCTATCTTTTTTAACGTAATTTTTCTTGCCAGACTTTGGACTTTTTTGATCCCTTTTCATGTATTTTTTTTTCTATTTCACTAATCTCTGATCTTTTCTTCAATATTTTCTTCCTTGGTTTTTGTGTGTGTGTGTGTGTGTGTGTGTGTGTGTGTGTGTGTGTTTTGTTGGTCTTTTCCCCTAACTTCTTAATTTAAATGTGTAGCTCATCAGTTTTTGTTCTTTCTTTTTCTTATATATGCATATACATTAATAGATTTCCCTCTAGGTAGTCTTGAAATATAATATTTCTTATCATTAAGTTCTGTTTTCTTCATCTTCTGTTTTTATGATCTTCATTATGATTTCTTCTAGGAGTCATTTAGAAGCATGTTTTGCATTTTTTGGTGCATAGACTTTTCTTGGTTTGTTGTTGATGATTTCTAACTTAATTGTATTGTGGTCAAAGAACATAGTCTGGACAAGGTGAATTTTCTAAATATTCATGTGTGCTTGAGAAGAATGTGTTGATTTGGAAGTGGGGCTCCCTGAGAGTCCATTGGATTGTCCTTATTCCATGTATTACTCAGTTTCTGTAATACTATCTTTTTCATATTAATTAATCAAACAGTGAGTTTATATTAGGCAGCCATATGTGCGAGGCACGGGTCTATGCACTTAAAACACATTGTGAATAAGGTCAGGGGTGGGAGGTTGGGGGAACAGGTGGTGGGTGATGGGGAGGGCACGTTTTGCATGGAGCACTGGGTGTTGTGCAAAAAGAATGAATACTGTTACGCTGAAAAAAAAAATAAAAATAAATATTATTAGTATATTAAAAAAAAAAAATAGATAAAAAAGAGGGTACGTTTTAGATTATGTTCCAGAGAGGGGTTTTGGCAGGAAGATAAAAGCCATAAAGAATCTCACTTCATCAGGGGGTATTAAAAACCTCACTTTGTGATTTTGAGCTTGATTATTGATATTTGCTTTATGTATTTTGAGGTCAATCTATGTTAGTAGATTTTTTTTCAAGTTTAGAATTGTTGTATCTTCCTGGAGATAGATATATTTATAATTCTGTGGCAACCTTCTTTACTTCTAAGTGTTCTTTGCCTTAAAACTTATTTTGTCTGCCCTTAATAGGACTATATACCTTTCTTTTAGTTAATATTCCCTTGGCTTTTTTACCTTTTTTGCTATCAACCTTTAAAAAAAAAAAAAAAGACTATCTGAGAGAGAGAGAATGTGTGGGAGGTGCAGCAGGAGAGAGGGAATCTGAAGCAGACTCCCCGCTGAATGCGGAGATCGACATGGGCCTGGATTTCATGACCCCAAGATCACAACCTGAGTCAAAACTAGGAGTTCTGTGCTCAACCAGCTGAACCACTGAGGTGCCCCAACCATTTTGTATTTTTATTAAGTGTTTTTCTTCTACTGCATGCATCTGGATTTATTTGTTTTTAATCCCATGTGAGTCCTTTTTCTTTTAGCTAGTGAGTTTAGTCCATTTATATCTTTAGAACTTATTTATTGAGTTTATTTGAACACCTGTTTTAGTCTTTCTCTTATCCTGCCTTTTCTATACTTGTTTTCTGCCCTCCACACTTCTATCCTGACTTTTAAAAATTCCAATTAATTTTTTTTCTCGTTACATACTTTGGTAGTTATATACTTTATTCTTTTAGAAGTTATATACCTCATTTTTATTCTTTTTAACTACTCATTTTTGACTTAAAGTTTGAAGTTAGTGTCCCTACTCTTTTTCCATAATGACTTTGAAACACTTTAACTCCCCGACTCTCCTGATCTCCATATTGTTGTTTCCAGTATTTGAGTTCCATTTTACCTTCTTACCACTGTTTTCAAATTGGCTCACATAGACAATGTTCGCTTAGATTTATGAGCATGATTGTCATTTCTTTGTTCATTCTTCCTCTTGGATCCCAGTGTTTGATTTTGGTTCAGTCTCCTCCACACTAAAGTACACCTTTTAGAAATCCTCTTAGGGGGCGCTACTTGGTTATAACTCCCAGTCTGGTGTTTGTTTTCCTGAAAATGTTTTTATTTTGCTCTCATTTTTGAATAATACTTCAGCTGGATATTAAATTATTACATGGATGGTTCTTTTATCTCATAACTTTGAAGTCATTATTCTCCTATATTCTGGCTTCAATTTTTAAGAAATCATCTAATTGTTGCTTTTTTTTTAAAGTTGATCTATACTTTCTTACTGGGTGATTTCAATACCTCTTTTGCCTTTGATATACTGAAGTTTCAATATGATGAGCTTATGTGTGTTTTGCTTTATATCTCCTGCTTGGGATTCATTGTGTTTCTTAAACCTGAGGACATATAATTTTCATAAAGCATGAAAAACTGTGTATTATTATTTCTTTGATTTTCTTCTCTGTTCTTTTTCGCTTTTCCCAGAGTACCTATTAGACACATATTAAACCACTTTATCCTGTTTTTTTCTGTGTTTAACTCTCTTATACATATATGTCTCTTTGTACCTCATTTTGGGTCCTTTCTTTGGTGCTGTCTTCCAGTTTGCTGGTACCCTCCTCGTCTGTGACCAGGGCAAGACAAACTTACCTGTTATCTCTCTTTGCTAGTGGACAGAATTTTTTTTTTTTTTCTCAGTGCATGCTTTTTCTGAGGACGTGGCCGTTGAAGAGTTGGCTGTCACATAAATCTCAAGATCTTGTTTCCTATTCTTTTGAGCTACTCCAATCCAAGCCTTTTAGTTACTGAAACTGACACCATCCAGTGTCAAAACAAACATTCTTTGTTTGTTTACTCTTAAGGATCTGTTGCATTTCAGAAAGAGGTTAGGCATTTAAAATAATGTTTTCCAGCAATCCTAGACTTGTTGTAGGAAAGAGTTTTTAAATTTTTTATACTGACCTTTAGTCAAAATGAAATGGACTTTCATTAGCGTTACATTGTTGAAACACAAAACTATGTTCCTGATTTCCTCCACAAGTGAAGATTATGATAAAAAAGTATACTGGAAGGGACAGCCTGGGGGTTGGTTCTCTGTGTTTACAAACATGAATGCTTGGGGTGTCTGGCTGGCTCAGTCGGTAGAGCATGCAACTCTTGATCACAGGATTGTGAGTTTGAACCCCATACTGGGTGTAGAGATTACTTTAAAAATAATAAAATCTTTTAAAAAACATGATGGTTTACAAACCAATTAGAGAAAAACAGCTGCCATTTTCCTGTTCTCCTGTTTATTCTCTCAGTAAAAAACATCTTTTCTGTTATATACTCCAAAGTATTTTTAGTCATTCTGCATTATTGGCTGTGCACGTCAGTGTTGGTACTCCAAAGGAAATACAGGACAGATTTATTTTGCATGACACTTGTAATCACCAGTGAGTGCCATACAGGATTCATTTTCCACTAATCGTAAGACAGAAGATTTAGGAATCCATGAAGAGGTTTTAAAAAAAGGAGAAAGGGTCGTCTACTTGAGACTATTACCCATGAAACAAGTGGGTTCTAGTGTGTAAGGTAACCTTTAACCAGATCTACGGGACTGTATTCCATTCTAGTACTTACGTCCCACAAGCAGTCATATTAGCAGCATGGAAAGTCATTCCTTTTGGAATCACTTGGCATGAATTGATGGAGGGGAGATTGAAAGGAATATCGCAAAGAGGAAATCGTATTAGTCAAAGCAAATGGGTGGGAAACGTCGCTTAATCTGTTGCCAGCCTGTTTTGGGTGAGAAGAAGCTAATTTCAAAGGCAAGGTGAGCCCTAGTTAAAAGAAATAATAATGAAAACTTTATTTTTTTCTTCCTGAGGTTTATTGAACTGGACTTACCCATACAAGTTTATATCTTTTCCCTCTTCTGTGTCGAGGGAAAACCTGCCTCCCTCCAGAGCCCATATGCTTAGCGTATCAGCTATACTTCAATGATCTTCTTTTCGCCACTTACATTGATTCTAAGCCTATGTTCCTAGTTTTCTCTTTCTTTTGAGATAAGAAAAGTTCTTCTTTTACTGTTAGTAATTTACCCATTTCAGAAGAGATGTAGAAGAGATTTTAGAAGAGGGTTTGTAAATGCTTCCCTTGATTTGTATTCTTCAGCCCTGTTTTCCACTGTAGTGTTTTGGATCAAAAGATGTATTCATTCAGCCAGACCCATGGGAGACGCATTGGGTTGGGGCTAAGAGTTCCCGTGTGAACCCTGGGGTCGTCACCAGTGTAACTGTAAAATGTCACGGCTTTCCAGGGGTCTTTGAGACCTTAGAGATCATCTGGTCCGGTCCTCCTCATCTCACAGGTTAAAGGGTTGACACCTGTAACAGCTAAATGCCGTCCCCGTGTCACAAAAGCAGTTCATGACAGACAAAACTGGAGCCCAGGCCAGATGTCTCTGACCCAGAGCTCTTTCCGATGACACAGTTTTCATATTGACTATGGGACAGGAATTCCATCTAATGTTTTGATTGGCATTGTTCCCCAAAGAGCAGCGAGGACGAGATTTTGAACTTCTCGTGGAGGTATTTCAGTTTGTTTTGGGTCTTACCAGTTTCCGTGGAAAGCTTTCAGTCTCCTTGCAAAGCCCAACATAGAACTGACCAGGGCCCTTGCTACGGTTCTTTCCAGACTCCGCTAGGCATTGCCCCCGGCACAGCAGCGTTATTCCTGCGAGCTCATGCCGCTGCTATTTCAACTTTCCACTGTAAAGTTTAAGAGCTACCCTGTAATCCCCAATCATCAGGTGTGTGAGAACTGATACATTTAACATCGGTCTTTAAAAAGCCTTCAGTGTCCTGGTGAATTAATATGATCTTTATGAGTCTGGTGACCAGATTCCTGAGCCATTCTAAACAGTGTTTTAGGGCTAAGGTTTTTATAAATGGAAGGAGTTGTTACTAATGGTAGTGACCTTAGCGCTCGGGGAGAGGGAATTTCACACCTAGACTGATTTAGCCTCCAGAAACTGCAGGTACGAGTGTGCATTGCCCCGCTCTGCCCGGGGCTTTCAGAGAGCATGTCCTGGATGCGGGGGCAGGCTGATGAATGGTGACACTTCGTTCTCACTTTCATCGCATCACCAAATCCGTTTTGAAATCTAAATAAAAGATCCCTAAACTTCTCCATGGCAGGACCTGAACTATGACTGGAATGTTCCTCCAGGTTTTTGTTCCATTTGACTTTGTTAGGAATGCCGTGTTTTCTCTGGTAGAAGCGTGTCCGGATAACGGCTTCACTCCGCTGGGCTCTGCTCTCCCCAGGCAGGCCTTCACTTTTAAGGTCACGCTAAGGCCCATTTGGTCCAAGGTATGTCAGTTCTGGGAACCAGCAGGGATCCGGGGCTTGTAGGGCAGCCACACGGTATTTCTGAGTGCCCCTTGGGCTTTTTTATTTTGAGTGCCCCTCGCTCTGTTTTCTCTTGAAATAAGGCATTTTCCCCTCAATGCTGCTTTATGGCTTCATCAGGACACAGTCACCAACCTGGCCAAGTGCTTCAATCGCCTCCTGCCCTCCCCCGCCCCCGCTCCTCCAGAAAGGGCCTGGAGGACGTCTCCCTACTCCACTTAGCCGCAGCACATTGCCGACACTCAATAAATGTCAGGTACCGCCACGCTGTAGCTTGTGCATGCACTCTCGGCATTCTGAAAAGAATGGCTCTTCATTCTCATTGTTGAGCGGTATACTTTTCCACTTGTTAGCTGGAAAGGAACTGGAGTCAGGTTTTCCATTTATATACCTTTATGGCTGTTTCTATATTAAGACGCACGTGGAGTTCAAGTTGTTTGAAAAAGTGCGTAATTAAACAAACATGCTGGGCAAAAGGTGGTGTACGATGCCAGGTGCGGAAGGTCATGTCTCACTTGGGCGTGGTGAGGTGTCAGATCTGTATCAAAAGGGAAGCAGTTACTCTTCCATAGATAGGATGGCGAAGGCTCAAATTGATTGGAAACTCCATAGAGTAAAAACGTGTAGTGTTTTGTCATCGGAGCTGAGATGTTGTGTGAGGAGTACAAGGTAATGAAGCTTGTGTGCGGGACATAAACATGACACCCGGAGAAGCTGCTTTATTTCATTTTACCCCAGAGTTGTCGGAAGAAGGTTTCAGACCTTTCTTCTTGCCTCATAGAATACTAAGTGAGGATTGTTTCTGTTCCGAATATTCTGATTCGAGAAAATTTTTGTCAGACGAAGATTCAGTTAATTAGGAACCAGTCTTCGGTCCAAGCTGAGTGATGAAGTGTGTGTTACCCTCCACTTCCCCGCGGAGTGTGGACGGGCCATCTTTGGGTGTAAGGGTGTTTGTGACACTCTCTAACCACAAGTACCTGGTAGATTTTTTAAAAATATCAATTTGACAGTAAAAAGTTTGTCACTTTCCACTATTTTATTCAGTTTTCTTGTATGCTCTGTGACTTCAGGTACAACATAAATGCTGGGTTTTCCCCACCCTCTGTTCTTAGTACCAAAGAAATGCCACCAGATATGAGACTAACTAAAGTCTGATGCGTTGTCTTGGGGAGCACATAAGCGACTGGAATTCGTCAAGGGCCGTGGTTTTGCTGTGAGGACATGTGGTGTGTTCCGGTAATGGAACATGCGAAGCCAACGTTTGAACACCTTGTACTACTTCCTAGTTTCAACACAGTGACCAACAAATTAATGTAAATACGATCATGTGACCGACATCTGTCTCCGCTGCTGGGCTACTTCCTTTGTTGTTGTTGTTGTTTAAGATTTTATTTATTTATTTGACAGAGCGAGATCACAAGTAGGCAGAGAGGCCAGCAGAGAGAGAGGGGGAAGCAGGCTCCCCGCTGAGCAGAGAGCCTGACCTGGGTCTCGATCCCAGGACCCTGAGATCATGACCCGAGCATAAAGCAGAGACTTAACCCACTGAGCCACCCAGGCGCCCTGGATTACTTTCTGTGAGGGAGAGGTAGCGTTTGTCGAGTTCGTTGCCTTATCCCCAGGGCCTAACGGGCTGCTTGGTAATTGCGGGAGCTCAATAGCATGATGGAGTGAATAAATGTGTAGATGTTAAACTTTTCTTCCCTCTTATATAGAGAATATATAAATAACTCCAGTGGCCAATGAAAAGCATTCTGGGTAAGCTCTAGAGGCCTATGGCCTCAGATCTGGGTGGGCTGAAAATGGAAATATAAATAAAGGCACTTGGAGGACATGAACACAAAAAGAAATTTTTCATTTAAAAAGTAAGAACCTGAGAATTTTCAGCTCTGTACAAACTATACAAACAAACTTACAAATAAGTTTTGTTTGAATTTAGTCCAACAGAATTCCATGTCATTGTCCTGTGAGGAAAAAAAAATTGATGTTTTATTGTAAATTGTCTCTGTTCTCATGTTACCTTTATTATTCAAAAGTGTTTTGTAGGTATCTCCATTCAGCTTTCTAAATCTTCATTTCTTTACCTCAACCTAAATATTAACAAATTTCAGGTTTTCTGTTTATATATAGAACTTTTGAAAGGGAGGTAGAAAGCCAGAAAACAGGATTTTAGTTTTCTGTTGGTAAGGTTTTGGTCCTTTTTGGTTCTGCTAGAGCTATTAGGCTCACGTGGGTCAGACAGAGATTTGAGGACTTTCTCAGTTACTGATTGCAAAGTTTACAATATTGACAGTAATGTTTATTTCCCTATAAATCTAAAAAGATAAACTCTGTGCTTTCTTTGTCGAGGAGCTAGATAGAGATACATGTTTAGCAAGTCAATCTTGAAAGTTGTTCAATACAAATCTGGTGAGTTTTTTGTTTTTTTGTTTTTGTTTTTGTTTTTTTTTTTTGTCTACTCTTTTCCTTCATTCCACTCTCTCACTGCAAAGCTATTTGTTGTCATGTGGTTCTGGTGCTGCGTATTACAATTGTTCCCCAGCTTTCGCTGCTCTGTCTTTCCCCTTGTTGAATGTCTGTCTGGTTGTGAAATAGCATCATTAGGAAACCCTAGGTGCACCAGAGAGGAGGGGTGAAGATGTTTTCGAAGGGAGCGTCTGGGGAGAGACGGATTAGAGAGCTAAAATTGTCTGCCCATTTGATTTGCTTCACCAGCTACACCGAGACAAAAACCAAATATGATTTGGTCATATTTTTGTGAACTAAGTCTATGACAATTGATTTCACAGCTAAGATCAATTCTCATGAAAGCCAACATAATTGCTTGGGAATGAAATGTCTGTGGCTTGAAGCAATCAATTTAAATTCTTCTCTTATTGGTTTTCAAATTAAACTCTGAAATAGGAGTGTGATGCCCTACTTGGATGACTGTTTCTGCCTTTTCTGAGCAAGAAGAATAGCAAGTTGGTGCTTTTTAGCTTTTTCAAATGTCACTACAGGGCTTTGGAGAAATTCTTCACGCTTAAAACACCTGTGTGTAATCCATATCCATTTTTCTAGGGGAATTAGACTCCGTGCTCCCTTTGAGTATTTCAAACAAAGGGACTCATAGGATAGAATCAGCAACTTCAGTTCAGTTCCTTTCTTCGGAAGGATTTAAAGTGGGCTTGGACTTTAAGCCATTAGTAGCCCTAGCAGGGATTTTGGTCAGTGTTTGAGGCATTCATGTTCTGGAGGTTTGTGTCCAAGGGCAGTCTTGATGAATGAGCCCAATACGACTGTATAAAGTTCAAGAACAAAAAGAAATTTTGTCTTTCACAGCGAGTTTACTTTTCTTCTAGGATTTCAGAACAAATACATTGCCCGCTCCCCACCTACTTCCTGGAAGAACTATTTGCTGATGGGCGATCCCCTCCCCCCACTGTGGCTTGGGACAGCCTCCGTTGGGGGGACCATAAAAGGGCCCCAGCTGTGTTCATTAACGATAGGGAACAATCACTAGTTGCAAATATGCTACAGAAAAATACACGCTCTGTTCTACCGTGCATACAGGCTTTAAAGGAGATGCTGTAGTGGTTACGTTGCAAGAGAAAGTCCGGCAGGTCGTCACGAAGAGAGATTAGTACAGATGATCCAATATTCTTAATCATGCGCTTGTTTATAAATAGGATCATATGACTAGTTATTGTTTAAAAATTAGCTTTTCTTTCTCAAGATACGGACTGGCTTGTCTCAGGCTTTTAAAGGATGGGTTTACGTCTTGGTTATTTGTGGTAAGGATGAAATGAAAGTGAGCTGTGTGCTAGGGCTTCAAAGGTGTGGTGGTGATTTTGTGCCGGTGCGGCCCACCCGCCCCCACCAGCCAGCAGGGAGGCAGGTCAGGTATTTCAGTCAGCAACCTGCTGGGAAGAGCTCTTAAGAAATGAATTAAGCCTGGGTGTAAAAATTTGCCTAGCAGGGTCTAACCTGAAGGAAATTTCTAAACACCTAAATTTCAGCTGGCAGTCCTAGAGGCCTCCCAAGAACAAAAATAAAGAAAATTAAGGGCACATTTTACTGACTATTGGAGCAATCGGGTTTTTGGAGGTGACTTAGAGGATATTGTAAAAACAATCTGCATGTTAGCCAAAAATAAAAAAAACCACAAAAACAAAACAACCCCCCCAAAAAACAAAAACAAAAAAAACCCCCAAAATAAAAACAAAAAAACCCTACATGAAATAAGAGAATAAATTGAAAAAGTCCTAAGAGGGTTACTACTCAAATCTGCTGCTGTTTAAAACCAGTTCCACTGACCAGTGTATCTGTGGCTTTCTCTGGTAGACACAGTGTTTCCATTATCGCCAGAGGACGTGTACTGTCCTGATTTATTGCTAAGGCTGTAACACCTTGCTGAGGACTTCCTGAGTTTGGTGGGGAAAGTCTTTAAATCAAAGTAACACACAGATACGTAAACCTTTACGAAGATGACCGAACTCCCTCAAATCTTGCAGTCAAGAATATTAATTATAAGCCTGGTTTTTTACATGATCAGTTCACACATCAGGAATCTTTGGGGGACCCAACATCGGATGTGTGATCCATTTTTATTTTTCCTCAGTTGATTTGCTGTGCAACCCACTTCCCCATTAAAGAATGTCCTTAGTGACTACACCTACTGAGAGAAAATATCATGAAGGTTTTAATTATCTACCTTGTATATAAATTGTAAATTATATTATTCTGCTTCTATCTGCTGCATTCAGAAGGAAACTATTTACTGCCACGTGTAATTAATTTTAATGAACACACGCAGCATTAGTAAAGGGAACTGACACGTCACAAGCTTTGGTAGAAAATGTTAGTCACACGCAGCAGTTAACGCTGAGCAGATGCATGGTTTCATAAAGAAAATATTTGCAGAGACTAACTGGAGCGAGTTTTTTTCCTTTTTGTTTTTTTCTTTTTCTAATTTTGAAACTGCCTATGTTTATCTCTTAGAATCTGGGGAAAATACAGCTCCTATAAAGGAACAGTTTTTAAAAAATGCAATTGCCAAGTGTAGTTTGTTCGAACGCAGTCTCTGCCTTTGCTCTCTGTGTTTCTGATCCGTACCTCACTCCGTCCCTACAGATCCGTGACAGGCCAAAGCGTGAGTGCTTTTGCTGCTAGATGTTAGCCTGCACTTGTTTTGATATCATAGAATGATTTTGCCTCAGAAAGTAGATAAATTCTGGCCGCTAGGGTTACTCTAACAGAACAGTAAGGTGGTTAAGATACTCATGTTTTGATGTTTATACTGTGCATTTTAAAATAAATTGACTGCTTAAGATCTATACCAATGTCTCTCAGATTTGGGGGTTTTGAGTACCCCTTTCTACTCTTTTTTTTTTTAAAGATTTTATTTACTTATTTGACAGACAGAGATCACAAGTAGGCAGAGAGAGAGGAGGAAGCAGGCTCCCTGCCAAGCAGAGAGCCCGATGCGGGGCTCCATCCCAGGACCCTGGGATCATGACCTGAGTGAAAGGCAGAAGCTTTAACCCACTGAGCCAGGCGCCCCCCCCCCTTTCTACTCTTAAACATTGTTGAAGACTTTAAAGAGCTTTTGTTTGTCTGGATTGTATGGATTGTATCAGAAATTTTGTGAGCAAGTTGGCTTCACGTTTTTGCTTACAATTGGCCATAGTGAGAGATACTTATACCACGGAAATTGGCAAATTCTACAAACCATGGCCTTCCCCCCCCATAGCTAGTTGTTAAACATTTATTAGCATACTGCCAATTATATCCATTGGTAGAAATTTAAAGTGAGAAATTTAAAAAGTATTCATTTATTAAATCCCTTAAAATAATAGTAGTAAGTCTACTTCATGCTAACATAAATAGTATGTTTTTATGGGAAAGTGTATTTTAAAATATCAGTGAGAAGAGTGACTTTTTTTCTTTACAACTTTGCAGAACTCTTTAATGTGTAGTTTAATGGAAGACAGCTGGATTCTCATATCTGCTTCTGCTTTTAATCTGTTGCAATATGTTGTTTTGGTTGAAGTGTATGAAGAAAACCTAGACTCACCCAGATACATAGTTGAAAAGGAAAACATATTTTAATAGTCTTTTCAGATAATTAAAGATTTTCTTCTTTGATACCTCACCAAAACTCGACAAGTGTTAGTTTCCAAAAAGTTAATTGCAATCTGGAACCTGAAATCGTACCAATGAACTTTTCATATTCTGCTACATTAATCCATTGGTCTTTCATGCATCTTAAATGGACCTTATAAGTGATTTTGTGGCATCAAACTTTGTCATTTGGAAATATCAGTTCACTGATTCACATAGATCTGCCCAGGGTACGTGCATTTCATTATAAAAATGAATGTATTTAAAAAATCACATTCCTAATATTACCACCAATCTCATCAGAAAGGGGACAGGTTTCAAGCCCATGGTGGGAGATACAAGGCTTCCAAAATTCTAAGTCCGTATTTCATCATTGCCCATAAATACTGTCAGTTGTCTTCCTTTAAGGGACAGGCAGGCTCGTGTTGTCCAGTTTTGAGAAAATGTCTGCCAGAAACTCAGGTTTGCCTAACCGTAGACTGGCTGTCAGTCAGCCTTTCGAGGGCAGACTTCCGCCCCCGTGAAAAGCTGGCCCATCAGCTCACAGTGGAATCGTGCCTTTGCTCAAGACAAGCACTCAGAATGCAGCGGAAGTGCTGATGTGTACTTCCCACTCTGTGACATAGAATATTACCAAGATGTGTGCCCTCAGGCTCTAGGCTTAATAACGTTGTTAGTTGTACTGCTTCCTCAAGATATCCTTAACTGAAAGTGACTTTTTGCAAAACTGTGAGTGCGGCGGTGAAGAGTACGTGACTGTCAGTGCAGCGTACGGCATTGTCTCCTGGTGCCAAGGCCCCGACTTCACTTCTGCACCAACAGTGCAAATGTGAAAGCACTTGTTGCAAGATCACCTGTGAAATTCAGGCGCCTGGGTGGCTCAGCTGGTTAAGCGTCTGCCTTTGGCTCCAGCCGTGATCCTGCAGTGCTGGGGTCGGGTCCCACTGCCGGCTCCCTGCTCAGAGGGGAGCCTGCTTCTCCCTCTCCTCCGCCTGCTGCTCCTCTTGCTTGTGCTCCCTTTCTTTCTCTCTGTCAAAGAAATTAATAAAATCTTAAAAAAAAAAAAAGATAAACTGTGCAAATAAAAAAAAATCCTCCGCTTTGACTATTTTAGTGACATCTGTGTTTTTTGGTAAGCATTCGTATAAACGGTCTTTGAGTATTAGTACTGATTCTGGACAAACATAATTTAAAAAGTATAGTCATTCTTTAGACTTGTCCCATTTGGGTCAAGGTCATCGTGTAATTCTGCAGGTGAGGTTTTTAACTCATGCCTCATGTTAGCAACTAAATCTTTAATTAGACAAGCTACTCTATCACTGGAAAATAACAGTCATTTGTTTTTCCTGACTTTTGTTCGGCAACTATTCATCAATGTCAAGTGTAAAAAAGTTTTATTCATTCATCTCTCAGCTACAGTGCACACTTCTCCAGCCATTCCAATACAGCGACTTATCCCATAAGATGTTTCGAGGGTTTGGGGGGGTGCCTGCGTGCCTTAGTTGGTTAAGCATCTGCCTCATGATCTCAGGGTCCTGGGATTGAGCCCCACATCTTGGTCCCTGCGCATCCGGCTCCCTACTCAGCAGGGAGTCTGCTTGTCCCTCTCCCTCTGCCTCCCCTGCTGCTCATGCTCTCTCTCTGTCTCTCGCTCTCTCTCAAATGAATAAATAAAATATTTTTTAAAAAGATGTCTCAAAGGATGCCTGGGTGGCTCAGTTGGTTAAGTGGCTGCCTTCGGCTCAGGTCATGATCTCAGCGTCCTGGGATCGAGTCCCACATCGGGCTCCTTGCTTGGCAGGAAGCCTGCTTCTCCCTCTGCCTCTGCCTGCCACTCTGCCTGTGCTCTCTCTCTCTCTCTGACAAAATAAAATTTAAAAATCTTAAAAAAAAAAGATGTCTCAAAGGTTTTTTCACTTCTACTTTGAAGAGCTCTAACAAAGAGTATTTGACTTTCAAAGGATATCTTTAAAATTTGGTGACATTCCTTTTTTTTTAAGTGTTGAATGATTGGTCTCAAATCACGGTGTGACTTAACTGGCATTATAATGCTATTTAAAAGTGCCCAGTTACATGGGACAAGCAGGGAAATTATGAACGTATATAAAGCCAGGGGAAAGCTTTCATCCCGTTTTTGTTTCATACTTAACAGCTTTGTCCTATGTCTTTGCATTAGATTCTTTCCTTCCAGGAGTCAGGGTGCTTGGTGACATGTCAGTCTTCATCTTTTTTAGCATCTTTAGTTAGAGCTGTTGCAGATAAATGTTGAGAAACTGAATCTTCAAATATCCTTTTTTTTTAAATAACATGAGAAAATTATATTATAAATATATTTTTATATCAGAAAAAAATACTAAATTCTAAAATAGCATTTTAGATAGAAATTTTAAATTTAGGAAAGGTCCTTTTTTTAAAATTGAGGTCTTATAAAACAAGACAAAAATGTATGTCTAGGGCGCCTGGGTGGCTCAGTGGGTTAAGCCACTGCCTTCGGCTCAGGTCATGATCTCAGGGTCCTGGGATTGAGTCCCGCATTGGGCTCTCTGCTCAGCAGGGAGCCTGCTTCCCTCTCTCTCTCTCTGCCTGCCTCTCTATCTACTTATGATCTCTCCCTGTCAAATAAATAAATAAAATATTAAAAAAAATGTATGTCTATACATTTGTTTGCCTCCACATGGGCAGAGGTAAACTTTAGGATTTCCAAATAATGACTTATTAGAGGATGAGGAGGTCACAGGGATTATAGCAGGTGTAAGTGAAAATAACCATTAGAAGCGCAGTGGAAGTACTTAGAACAAATGGGTTAATCTCTGCAAATGCACATACCAGCTTTGAAAATTCTAGGAAACATGAGTGTGCGCAAGCTCATTTTCCACTAACTGCCCAAATGATGATAGCTACGTGTAATGGAGCTTCTAGAAAGCTCCTCTGTAGATTCATAACAGAATGAAAGTGAAAAAAAAAAACAACCCAAGATAATTTTGTTATGATAATAGTTTTGACATTGAGAATACCCTAAAAGGGCCTTGAGAATCCTGGGAGTCCCCAGACAATACTCCGAGAACTACAGCAGTTGGGCAATACATGATATAATGACTTATTGGTGTGACATCAATTTAAGGTTTATTTTCATGGAATGATGGGGATATTTATGCATTAGTAAGTCTCTTGGTTGTGTCTCCTAGTTTTGAAGAACCAAGAATCTGCCAATTACCGAATCAGATTCTTATTTGTCCTCCACACTGTCTCAAAGGAGAAGGTGAAAATGAACACATCTGGAAAGACAGACTCATTTCAGGCCAAGGCAGATTTTTTATTTTAGCGATCAAAGCCATGCCATTCGGTCTCCTCCCAATTATACCTAAAATAAAATCCAAAACAGTTATGAAATTTCTGGAGCTTTTGTTTATTCCCCTTATCCCGTATTGTTTGCATGTTTTTTAATCATTGATGATGCTAATGAAGATGGGTGCCAGCAAGAGAAATCACCAAATAGCTTAGAGTTGAAAAGGAAATGAAATCTTCGGAAATGTGTTGATTTTCGAGGAGCACATGTAGAAATGCAGATGTGACCCAAGAGAGTCGCCCTGTAGCCCACAAAAGGGAGAGGATCCAGTGTCTCGATCTCCAATAAGACACCCTCCCTTTGATAGCTGGGAGGTGGGGTGGAAAACTTCCTCCTTCCCCTCTACTGTGATAGGTTTGAGAAGCGATGAAAGACCGGAAATACTGAACTGCCTTAGATGGGTTGTTCCTAAATGGAAAGGGCTATTTGGTCAATATCCTTCATCTCGAACCAAAACAGTCAGAAATTTAAAGTAGAGAACTGTCAAACTGTTACAGTAAAGAATTTTTTTTTTTTTCAAATTTAAAAAATGTCTCAGTGCCTTGTGCAGCCAGTATACAACCTGTATCACACGGGACTCACCTCCTGGGTTCAACACCACCCAAACTGGCGTAAACCCTGTTCACGAAGACTAGTGGGTCGTGGCTTGGATGTCCCACAGCATCCGACTGCTGCACAAGCTTCCGGCTGCTTCTGTCCGTTTCTATACTTACATACTTGTCGACCAGTAACAAGCAGTTCTCTGACCTCAAGTGCCGCTCCGATGTTGGCCATCGCAAATATCGGGTTGGGTTTGCCAAGCACACTTCCCAGCAGAGGGTAATTATTCCTAGACAACCGTGGCCTTTCATTTGCGTAGCTGTTGCTAGAAGCCACAGGGCAGCTAGTTACAGCTGCGTGGGCTCGACAGGTAGAATCATTCAAAGTATACATTGTTTACATCTCAGATTAGTGCCCAGGGTCCAGATACTGATTTTGGCTTCTCCTGTAAGACACGAAATGATGTTCCGTTCTTGGCTAGATCACATGCATGGCAATGAACTCCATCTCTACGTTAACAGAGAACCATCATCTGAATATTCCTTCAACTGGAATAGGCAGACCCTATAACATGTGATTTGTCACCAAAATCGCTTTTATCATGAATTCTTTTCCATTGGATTTGTTTATTTTAACTAATTAATTCATTCTTAACCAATTAAGTCATGGTCTTCTTCCTGGAGACTGTCTGAGCTTTACTGTAGTGCTGAACCTCTACCCTTTTATGTGGCTCCTTCTTGCGCCTGGATGGCTGGTGAAGACAAAGTCTGAGAAAGAACAATTATTGCAGGCGCCTGGGTGGCTCAGTGGGTTGAGCCTTTGCCTTCGGCTCAGGTCATGATCTCAGGGTCCTGAGATCGAGCCCTGCATCGGGCTCTCGGCTCAGCAGGGAGCCTGCCTCCCCCTCTCTCTCTGCCTGCTTCTGCCTACTTGTGATCTCTGTCTGTCAAATAAAATCTTTGAAAAAAAAGAAAAAAAGACCAGCTTTCATTAAAAAAAAAAAAAGAAAAAAACACAATTATCGGTATTTCTACTTTCTTGTTCTTTGTAAAACCACTCTACCCTGCTGAATTCCTGTGCTTCCCTCCACAGGGCAGGTTTTTTGTTTTTTGTTTTTCCTTCCACGTGACTTAACTGGTGTAAAATTACGAAAGCAAATACTGGTTTCCAACCCATGGAAATCCAGATTGTGCCCTCAAGCAAAGACCTGAGAAGGGAGACTGTTAGCTACTGTTAATCCTTTAGAGCCCCGGGCCCCCAGGAAAACACCTGTAACATAGTTCCTTAAGATCCTCTAATGATTAAACGATAATTTTTATTTCCCGACAAACTTCTTCTTAAAGAGTATTTTCTTCCCGAACCATTTTATGTTGGACTATTTACATTTAAGGAAGGCGTGAAAGTTGTCTTATGGAGCTGAAGGATTCACATTCTCTGGTGTCTTTACAGAGGGTCAAATTCATAATGAGTAAAAGTGACTCAAAAAAGATAGAATAATCTCATCATCAGAATGATTTTTTAAATGTTTTAATATATATATTTTACGGTACCTTTTTAAAAATAAAATTTGCACCTTGTGAGTTATGAAGCCTCCCCCATCGCCGGAGCACGCTGAGCAGAAGCTAGATAACAACTTACTGGTAGGGCGATCATAATTTATCATTTATTTTTGAGAGTAAAAGGGGCACTATTAATAATTACGCTGAAATACTTGACAATGAACAGAGATGATTCAGGCAAAAAGGGATGAATTTTACCTGCTGATGATGTCATAGGGGAGAGTCTCACTGAGGAGAATTTGTAGAGTCCTGATGGGGGAATTTGGCTTGGGTGATCTCTGTGGTACATTCCAGCTTAACCAAATAAATCCTGTTTTATGCACAACTATTTCTTTATACTTTTTTAATGATTTTTATGACTTTTTATGATTTTTTATGATTACTTATGAAACTTATTCCCCAAATAGGGTGAAGTCCAAAGTGCGTTCTTAGGCATTAGAGTTTAAATTTTGTTTGGCAAGATTTACAATATGTAAATTCTGTTGTAAGTTTTGAAACTCTTGCAAACACAGATATGACACACACATGTTCTAATTTATATATAAATTAAATCGCTTAGTGTAACAGCCTGTTCCCCAACTGTCCTTGAGTAAGAGTTTGTATTATTTATAAACAGTCTCAAATGTGCTATGACTCCTCATTATTGGTACTTCCGGCTTGTCTCTGGGATTCTTCTTATGAATCGTAGGATGAGTGTATTTCCAGAATCAGAAATGAAAATTCTTATATTCATATTAGGTGAACTAATATAAACTAATGTAAGTTATAAACGGTGTGAGAAATTTCTTTGAAAGGAAAGATGATGGTTTCTTGGAGAGGAAACGATGCCCTTACTACTGTCTGAGCTCTTTGGGGGGGTTTAAACGTGCAGTAGGAAAGAATAATGAACGGATAGCTACATATTTAAGTTTTCAAATATCCACTGGCAGATAGTTTTACAATGAAGATTATGGAATTGAGAATTGTTGTTGTTGTTGTGTTGTCGTTTAATGTGACTAGGACACTTTCTTCAGTCCAGCTTATAAGCACTTTATCGAATATTCCTAATGTGCTGTGGTCTGAAGGAGACACAGCCTGCATTCATGGCTTCCACAGTATACTAGGAAGACATGGGTATTTCTGTCAATGATGTAAGATCGTAAGTGGGATTTCCTAGCATCCTGATTTCCTAAATTCTCAACACACAAGCTAGTCTTAACATCTGTGTAAATAATCTGAAATACATTGCAAAAACTCAAAACTCAAACTTTGCAGGTCTGTCTCCTTTGTGCAGGCAAAGACTATCTTTAGAAGACTTCACAGAGCTTTTAGGAGGAAGCAGGAAAGTGGCAAACTGATTGCGACGTGGAAAGACATGGGGTGTCATGTATTTAGAGGAAAATGGTCCAAACTCTATTTAACACTGAGAATGTGGTTAAGTGCCGTGAGTGAGAAAGATCTAGAGGCCTCTGTAGGCTAGCACTTGACAGCAGCTACCCAGTGGGTTGAGGCGGTCCAGTGAACACATCAAGAAAGGAAAACATCCTGCTTTTATACAAAATCGTGGTGTTTTACCACCTAGGACATCACATTAAACAACCCTCAGTCAATTGCAAAAAGAGCTACAATATAATCAGAGCAGATTCTGAAGGTGAAAATTAAAACTGATTAAAATTGATGACGTAAGATCATTACCTTGCATGACTGTAGCAAAAGGATTAGGACATTTCATCCTGAAAAAGTGAGAGGTGTTTTTAGAGTGTTGAGGCCGTTAAGGTCGATTGGCTATGATTTTGCCCCCATGAAATTTTAAGCTACTAGAATGAGGAGGGACCTTTGGGTTGACATGGAGGCCTCGCTGCAGTTCTGTCATTATGGGTGACATCACCCCGAGAGGTGGTGCAGACACTTCTCCCGCAGTGAAATTACGGCTGCATGAAAACGAGCCTGTGCCTGAAGGGAAGCCTGAGCTCGGAGACCGATCGCAAGGAAGACCCCTTTGCCTTTGTTGCTGTGTGTCTTGCTTTCTCTCTCACATGTGGGACACTGTCGTGGTGGATCCCAGATTGGACCCAGACTGACACTTTTTGTTTTTATACTCTGTCCAAAGTAAAATAGAATTAAAATAGCAAAGCACTCCTAAAAAGTCCTCTACCGTCTCTTCTCCTTAGATGCATACATGGCTCTTTTCTTCGCCCAGAGTCAGTATGCCCTAAACTTTTTTTTAAAAGATTTTATTTATTAATCTCACAAAACAAACTGGGGGTTGCTGGGGGGAGGTGGGATTGGGAGAGGGGGAGCGGGCTATGGACATTGGGGAGGGGAAGCGAACCATAAGAGACTATGGACTCTGAAAAACAACCTGAGGGTTTTGAAGGGTCAGGGGTGGGAGGTTGGGGCAACCTGAGGGTTTTGAAGGGTCAGGGGTGGGAGGTGGGGGGAACAGGTGGTGGGTAATGGGGAGGGCACGTTTTGCATGGAGCACTGGGTGTTGTGCAAAAAGAATGAATACTGTTACGCTGAAAAAAATAAATAAAATGGAAAAAAAAAAAAAAGAACAGACCAACAATCCAAAAAAAAAAAAAAAAGATTTTATTTATTTATTTGACAGAGATCACAAGTAGGCAGAGAGGCAGGCAGAGAGAGGAGGAAGCAGGCTCCCTGCTGAGCAGAGAGCCCGATGCGGGTCTCGATCCCAGGACCCTAGGATCATGACCTGAGCCGAAGGCAGAGGCTTTAACCCACTGAACCACCCAGGCGCCCCATGTCCTAAATTTTCATCACAGTTCGTGATTTATAGCTATTTTGCATGGGTGCTTCTTGTCCTTAGTGTTTTATAGTAGGCGACAAGTACACTTGCCTTCAGGGAGATGTCCACTCCTTGTTCTGTGACAGGCCATGGAAGAGAAGCCGTGTTGCAATAGTTCATTAGTCCTTTTCCTCATAAACACCCGTGCTTTGTCCTGCCTTCCATCAAACATCAGGGCTATGGGCATGGGACTTCTTGCCAAAGTATACAAACAGCCCGGGGCCCCTTTGCACCATTGCCTTCATGGTCTCTGCGGCTCGCTATATTCCCATAGTAACCCCCGCACGCGGTGGGTTCCGGCTGGAGGGGAACCCAGTGGACTGAGGGATTGATCTAATTTGAAGGTTAAGATGTTCTTTCTCTGGTACTTTCTGCTAGCACTGCGACTTTTTCTAGGCTGTGAGATCCGTCTCCCCAGGCTTAACCCAGGGAGGAGTCCAGTTTTCTTGTTGCTGAAATTTGCTTTGCTTATTTTTACTAGCAATCTGGTTTGATAAACCTAATCCTGCCAGACCATGTGTCGTTTTTCTTCTCCGGTGTAGGAAATGAGTGATGTGTGCAGGAGAAGACAGATGCTTCGTTACCTTTGAAGGGTGCAATTCATTTAGGAGGAAGCTTGAGAAGTGATCATTTTATATCGGATGGAAAAAAACTGGGAGCCTCTTGAATTCCTTTTACTACACTGATGTTTATACTCAAAGCTCATTCATTTGAAATACACACACTTCTAAAGCATCCAATTGAGTAACTTTGGCCAGTAGACTAATAAATTCCCAGCGCAGGGTCTCTTCTGTCTCCCCGTATGCACAGTGGAGTGTGTGGGTTTGTGTACTCGAAGAATTCCCACGTCAGCACAAAACCGTTAACAAACTCGTTACCTTGGTCCATTGACATTGCTGTTGTCAGATGGGGCTCGAGCTGCAGTGACACCCAGATGCCTCGGTCAACAGCATCGCTGTGTGAAAATGCTAGGAGAGTCCCCTTGCTCCGTGTGTCTGCTGAGGATCCTACCTGCACACACCCAACCCTCCTCCGTCTCCCCAGCTTCCAGCTCGTATGCAGGCGACCTACCAACCCCAGTCCAGAACTGTAACTCCTGACCTCCCCTCCCCCGCCTCCCAGTTGCTCCTGCCAGAAACTTCAGGGTCGCTCTCAGTTCCTTGCGGGCCCTCACTTCCTGCCACCAGTTCCTCAGAAAAATAGGACTGCTCTTCCTTGGAGGAGAGCCATATACTTAGAATTCAACCTCTTCTTACTGCCTCTACGTTCCCAGTCTGCTCATCTCTTGCCTGGACTTCTGCGGCAGCCTCTTCCTTCGTCCCTTTCTTGCTATTGCCACGCTCCGTGCCCCAGCGTGTGTGCTCTGTGGACTGCAACCAGAGAGCCATTTCAGAAGAAGTAAATCAGATCCCGCTACACACCTCTGCTTAAACTACCCCAGTGTCTTTCCAGCACACTCAGGACAAAATCCAAAGTTATTATCGTGTCCGGTGAGGCCCTCCATCATCTGGCTTCCAGCTCCTTCTCTGAACTCATTTCCGACAGCTCCTCCTCGTTCAGCCTGCCCCAGCCAGCGATACTGGCCTCCTTGCTGATTCTTGAATATGTTGACCTTGTTCCTGTCCGAGGGCCTTTTCATTTGCCAGGAATGTCCTTCCCCCAGAAACTCCTATGAGTCATGCTCTGTCTTCATTTCGTGTCTCTTTGCAGATGTCGCTGCTTCGTTTTCTGACCATTCTCTCTAACAAGGCACTTGTGTCGTTCTCTCCCCTTTCCTGCTCCGTTTTGTTCATAACAGTTATGACTTCCTGATGGGTTTGTTTTTGTTTGTTTTCTCTCTTTCCTGTTTCAGTGTAAATTCTGTGAAAGCAAGGATTGAGTCACATTTGTTCAGTGTTTGGCGTACAGTAGTTATTCAGGAATGAGTGAAAAAGTACATGAATGAGCGAATGAATGTTGGTGTTGCTTATTAATATCCTTGAGCTGGCTGCTTGCTGGATTATCCCCCCCCCCAGTCTTAAGCTTCAGTCAACATTTACTTAATGGTAACTGCCTGCTCTGGAAGGATATAAAAAATGGTCCTGAATAATCATATACAAGTTCCTACAGTAGACCCCCTTATCCATGGTTTTAGTTACCCACAGCCAACCAGCCAACCGCAGTCTGGAAGCAGGTGATCCTCCTTGGGATGTCTCATTAGAAGGTTAAAACTAACCTCAGGCTGGGTCACCATGCCTGTGTCCTTCACCTCACTTCACTCATCACGAAGGGATTTTCTCATCTCACATCGCCACAAGAAGGGTGAGTACAGTGCCGTATTTTGAGAGAGAGAGAGAGACATTCACATAACTTCTGTTGTACTATATTGTTAAAATTGTTCTACTTTAATATTAGTTATTGTTGTTAGTATCATACTGTGCTTAATTTATCAAACTGTATCATAGACCTATACTAGGGTTCCGTGCTCTGTGTGGTTTCAGGCATCCCTTGAGGGTCTTGGAACATAGTCCCTGCGATTAAGGGGCGGGGGACTGCTATACATCACAGTTCATTTTTACATACGTTATTTTCTTGTGTTAAACATTTAGGAAATCATCCAAAAGAGACTCCAGGTTAATATTAGGAAGGAACGAGAAAAACAGTCACGAAAGCTTAGAAGGAGAGACACTACACTCAACATTATGAACATTAATGGTAGCCAGGTTTTATACACACAGACATGCACACACACACACACACACACACACACACACACAGAGTGAGAGATGAGAAGAGTAGTTCGATGCAAGAACTATTATGTTACCCTGAAGTATTGTGAATGGAGTGAAAAGGTAGATCGGAGTGGCATTCTGCGATGAAGACCGGGATATGGGAAGTCACAGCCAGAGACGGAAAATTGTGTTCAGGGAGCAGCAGGTTTTGTTTCTATGGAAAGAGATTATTGATAAGCGCAAGTCATGAAAACTTGAGTCGTTTCTTGGTGTGTGGTGCTGGAGAGAGAGAATGTTTCAGCAGAATTAAATTATGGGAAGTTTTGAAGCTGCTCTGAAATGTCTGGCACCTAAGGAACGAGGAACTCTTCCAAATGTCTAAAAGGAGCGGGCAGTAGTATGGAGGGGATATATTTCTAATGAACTGCAGTGGGACTGCAAGCAGTTGAGGTGAGACACACAGAAAGGAGCCTGGGGGGTTGTAGAAATGTTCACAGAGAAGATAAAATGGCAGGGTTCGAGATGAACCATCCACTTCAAGTCGGGTTTCTTTTCTCCCTGGTCTACAAATTAATCATCCCAATGGCAATCTCGAGAGGAGAGGCACCAGAAAAATGGCACCCCCAAGTAAAGATTAGGTAACCTGTGGGCCAGTGTCCCCATTTTCCTCAATTTAAGCTTCCTTACCACATGCTGAGCGAGAAGGTGACTCACTCCCTGAGTCTGCTCTGTGCTCCCACAAGGTGGCTTGAATCCCAGAGTGTTCGTGCATATTTGTTCATCTCTGTTCATTGCTTTGTAAATAGCTATTGTCTTCAGCATAAGCAATTAATATTCATTTTAGAGGTATGTTAGTGGGCTTCGTCTCAGTACTGCGTTTGTGAGTCCGGCGGTTTGCAGGCCCAACTCCATAATTTGTCTGTTCTCAAATGTTAGCTTTTTTGTTCCTCAGTGATACTTTGAGAAATCTGATGTCCTTCTTGATCATCCCATTTCTTTGCTCTGAAACTTTAGATAATACAATACTGGGCTGGCAAGGGGCCCCGGGATGTCATATTGCACCCATCTGGATGAGACCGTAGCTGAAACAGATAAGCAAGACGAAAACCTGTTACACCCACTTCCGTGACTGTGTACCCCAGGGCTTTTACCAGGCTCAGGGCAAAGCTGAGGAGAAGACGGGTTTGTGGTTGGTCCTGTCCGCGGTTCGTCCTCATTGCCTCCGTTCTTTTGCCGCCTTCTTTAGTCTTTCTTTCTCAGTGAGTTGCATCATTGGGAAATTGCCTTGTGAGCTAATAGCTTTCTCTAGGAACATTTGCTTTTTTGTTGTTGTTGTTATTTCCATTATTTTTTTTTAATTTTAAAAATTTTTAATAAACATATAATGTATTTTTATCCCCAGGGGTACAGGTCTGTTAATCGCCAGGTTTACACATTTCACAACACTCACCATAGCACAGACCCTCCCCAACGAATATTTGCATTCTAGTAGTAATTCCTACCCAGCACCGCGCTGAATGCTAGGCATGTATCACATCCCTAAAAACCTTCTTAGAAGGGCGCTTGGGTGGCTCAGTCAGTTAAGTGTCTGCCTTCGGATCAGGTTATGATCCCAGGGTCCTGGGATCAAGCCTCACATTGGGCTCCCTGCTCAGTGGGGTCTCTGCTTGTCCCTCTCCCTTTGCTTCTTCTCCTGTTTCCTCTGTCTGTCTCCATCTCTGTCTGTCTCTCTAATAAATAAATAAATAAAACGTTTGAAGAAAAAAACCTTTTAGATAGTACTGCCCTCATTTATCAACAAGAAGATCAAGACTCAGAGAACTTTATTTGGTTAAAAGTCATAAAACTAATGCATAATTAATGAGTTCCAGAGTTTACATTTCTTATTCCAAAATCTATGCTTTTTTTTGTCACATCATGCAGATTCTTTTAGAAACCTAAAACTGAGAGCTTCTCAAAAGAATGAAACTACCAGGAATATTGATGGGTGAAAGGTTTGATAGGGGACAAGGAAATTCTGGGTAACCTGTCACTGTTCATCTAGTCCATATCTTACATGTCCCTCTGTGCTGTGAAGTGTGTAAGCCTGATGATTCATAGACCTGTACCCCGGGGGCAAATAATACATTATATGTTAATAAAAATTAACATTTTTAAAAAGTCACTCTGAATTTATCGGGAAGCATCTTTTGTTAGACCACTGGGGTGCTGCGCGTAGTGACTCTACCTGGAGATGTCCTCAGATTCCTCATTTATGCGTACAGTCCATCCTTCTTGTCTGGTAACTATCCCCCCAGTGGAAACTGACCCATGTCCCTCCTAAGGAGAGAGAGGAAAGGTCTAGTCCTCCAGCCCAGGCACTTGGAGAGCTCATGTGGTTGGCTCAGACCCTAGCTTCCCCGCTTGGGTCAGAACTGTCTTCGTGTCCACACATCTCCGGCAGCGTGGCACAGCCCGCCCCTGTTTACTCTGGAGCTCCTTCTTTCCCAGGTCCCAGCCACCTTAGGTCCTTGCTGGCCACCGTGGACACCTGGTAATCAGGGTTGTGTGAGTCACCAGAAAGTTTGCCATGTTGTCAGTTTCCGTTTTTTCCCTCCGTGGCCCTGGCTGAAAGGGACGGGGTTCATGTTGTCTCCAAACAGTCCTTTGCCTGCCAGGCTTACCCTGGCCTTTTAACCTCATCTGCCTCTTGTCTAGTTACTCTGGAGGCCGCCTCCAGCTGCCCTCGTGGATGGGCCCCACAGTGGTTGGCGGGACGTGGCCAGTAAAAGAGTATGAGGCAGAATTACGTATGCGCTCTGTTTGTGACCGATGCTCTGTTGCATTCCCTGAAGCCACTTTGGTTATGGCCTTCTATTCCTGTAGAAAACCAAGTCTACCTTGCTTTTATTGAGATGGGGCTGGGTGTGTGTGTGTGGGGGGGGTTTGTAAGTTTAGTGAGGAGAGAGGTTTATTTCACTAAAAAAGAGCTAAGATGTCTCCTTCCTCAGCCAAAGAGATTTTGGGGTTGCCTTTGCTTTTTCCCGTAGTTAAAAAAATGTGCAGCTGTTTGTTTTGCAATAGGTTTTGTTGTGTGTTGCATGCAATTTTCTCTTTTATATCTTTTTCCCCCTTAAAATTAAATCCAGTAAAATGTGAAAGAAAGAGAAGTGCTGTAATCCCCACAGCTGCTGATTTTCCTGGAAGGCAAAGACATCTCAATTTTAAAGTTAGTCTTAAAACATGAAATCATTGTTCTTTGAAACAGCTGTCTGGTCAAAAACCCTCTTTGTAGCTGTGCATTTTTAAACAGCAATTTTTTTAAAAAACCACGAGGAGCTCTGTAAAGATTTCCTTTATCTGGGTTATGAATTATTTTCAGTCTTTTGAGTGACTGTTAAAGTGATGAAACTGACTAGAGCAAAACAGATGTCTGTTTTTTGTTTTGTTGTGTAGCGGGGAGAGGGGATTGCGATTGGGATATTAGGATTTGCTTGAGCACCTGGGCAGTGAACTCTAAATAAGTGATTGTTGCTTGTTGTCTTAGCATTCGGCTTGCCATCAGCTTTGGTACCAGGCGTCAGAGTATAGGCTTCACGAGAACGGGAGAGTTGTCTCAATCACCGTGTGTCCCTCAGGGCCTAGCACCGTGCCTGGCACGTAACTTCTCAACAAATGTTTATTAAATAAATAAATCGCTTAATGAATGCCTAAGTGCCGTTGTACAGAATGCCGTGTCATGGAACCAGATACATAATTCATCCGACCTTCTGTTATCTTTTATGGAGATAACCTGGCAAGGCGTTTTCCTTAACAGAAACTTTGAGGTTGACGATGTATTTCAAGATCTCTGCGGCTGTTACTAGTCCACGATGGACCTTTCACCCATGGTTTGGTGTCGGTTGACACCGACGTGGTTTATATTCTCACCACGTCTTGCAGTGGTAGGTTTCACAGACGGAAGGCGGTGGGAGTTGAGCTCAGAGGATGGGTGAGCAAGCATTACGGAGCTAGAATCCCAGGCTCTAAGAATTCTCGTCAGACTCCTGGTGTCAGGGACCTAGCATGAATTCATGACTTCCTGTTATCTCCCGGTTGTTTTCTTGGCTTGTTGATCAACACGAGGCCTTCTGGAATCAGACTTCACTTCTCCTGGGCGGACAGTTTCTCATAAAGCTTATGCGTGAAAGCTTTCAAAACGAGTTTTTGCGAAGTTTATAAAATAATAATTATTAGTCATTAGCTCAAATGAAAGGTCCCACAGAAGGTGATCCAACAAACGCAGAAGGGAGCGAGGCCAGACGAGGTGGGCCGGCAGCACGTTGTCGCAGCACGTGATAAGGCACGGCTTGGAGGGACCCGTAGCCACTCTCCATCCACTCCTCAGAGCTCGAACAGATCGTTACCACAGCCTCTTCTGACCCAGTGAGTGAGACAGACTGAGAGTCATTGTGGTTCTCTGCCTCCTTCACCAGTTGCCTTTTGTTCCCTTCTAAAGTCCTTCGTCGCTCTGGGCTACATGAAGCTTGGATTTTGCAGCAACAGTTTTTTGTTTTTTTTTTTTTAATAATATTGTCCTATTGGCTCATCCGCCGGCTCTTGGTTATGCCCAAGTAGACACATGACCTGTAGCTGTTTGGCTTGTTCTCCTACGGGAAAATGCTTAACGAAGCTAATGAGCTGTATTAAAATAAAATAAACAAACTCACATGGCACCAGCCTCCCAGCCACATGTGGTGTGGTTATTATTTATTATCCCGAGACACCAGCCCCATGTCGCCCACGGCCTCCCCGGCCTTCTCACTCCGAAGGCCTCTGTCGCTTCCTGTTTAACCCGTCCCAAACCAAACCCGGTACCCTTGCTTCAAAGCCACCCCTCCCTGTTGGAATTATAAGGGGCCCAATAAATCACACCCCCGCCCCCAGTTAAAGTGTGGCGTTGTTGCTGTTTGCAGAAGCACAGGAAGCAAACAGATAAGGCATGAACAAACGGGTGTAGATCTGTGGCCAGATGTCTTCTAACAGTTCAGTCCCCAGCGGCCGTGGCCACATCGGAGCCACCGCAGGGCTCGGCCGCCGGGCAGCACTCCCCAGAGCTTCTTGGAACGGGAGAGAAATGCATGTGTCCTGCGGGTGCAAGCTTGCTCAATTTCTCTTTTATAACACACTAATCGAATCAGTCAGGTCTCCTCCTCTTTTGGGGAGGAAACAATGAAGTCTGGAGAAAAGGGGCCGGGAGCCAAGAGCCCAACAAGAAGCCAGGAGATCGAGTTCCCACTAACGAGGCCCTCCAAACTTTTCTATTTTTAATTTAGAATACCTTCTTAATTTATATTACATCAGATGACAATTAACATTTGCGTGTGAGGAAGAATCTTTAGATAGTAAATGTTCTAGATGGTAAGAATTTCCACCATTTAAATTATAATCTGCCTTCTTTATGATCTTTTTCTTCATAAGCCTGACCCCTACCATTATAACCCAAACTCATATTTTTAGCTCTCTCCTCATGACTGTGATGAACGCTGACATGGCCCTGGCGCTGAGGCCATTGGCAGCCAGAGAAAGTCAGGGCTGGTGGTGATTCAGTGGATTCTGCAAATGCGCTTACAGTAAATGTGTTTTGCAATGCTTTTATGCTTTAAAATATTTTTTCCTAAAAACTAAAAAAAGAATGATTCCAAATTTTAATTAATTAACTAATTAACTCTTTACTATGTCAAGAAAAGGAAATATCAAAAGACAATATCAAATCAAGTCGGGCTAAAAGAACTTGTTCTTTGGCAGTGAATCGTAACACTTTGAGTCAATAGACAACAGCCAGCCGCCAATGTAAAATGGTCCCATTGATCTTTGCGGCTGATCTTGAAAGACAAAGACAAATATTTCAGGGAAATGAAGGGCACTGAGCTATTCAGTCACTGGTGGTTGCTTCGGGCAGTCAGTCACACGTTCATAGTTATTTACTGAGTATATTCTGTGTGCTGGGTGCTCTACTTGGGTTCTCTGAGCAGAAGCATGTTCTCTACTCTCGGAATTTACAGTACAAGCAAGGAGACTGATAGCAAATAATGATTACTGAATTACAGCTCTTAATGACAATTTCTGGGAGAATTTTTGTGAGAGTGACTTAACCATTTTGGGAATTTAGGGGTGAAGCTAACACTGGAAGACCAAAAACATAGGCTGAGTGAAGGGAGAAGGCAAGAATGTTCCAGGCAGAGTGAACAGCGTATGTACCCAGACCCTGAGGCAGGAAGAAGCTTCGTGTGGTCATGCAGCTGAGAGCTGGAGTGTGGCATGCAACGGTGGAGGTCCGGGTCACGTACCACCCTGCAGGCCATGTTAAGGTGGTTGGTCTTTATCCTAATGCAGTGAGGAACTGTTGATGAGGTTGGGTTTGAAAATGGGAATATCCAGAATGCAACTGTAGCTTAGAAGGAAACCCTGCTATCGGCGAGTGATTGGTTTATATGTGGTACTGAATGCCAGTGGTCTCTTTTTAGTATTCCTTGTAGTCCTTGTGGAAACTTTTTTTTTTTAAGGTTGTATTTATTTATTTGACAGAGCAGAGCGAGGGAGGGAACACAAGCAAGGGGAGTGGGAGAGGGAGAAGCAGCTTTCCCACGGAGCAGGGAGCCTGACCTGAGGCTCGATCCCAGGACCCTGGGATCATGACCTGAGCCAAAGGCAGACACTTAATGACAGAGCTACCCAGGCGCCCCTAGAAAACTCTTTTAGGAAAAACCCTACTTGTCGTGATTGGATTTTTGTTCTTTTGAGGTATAATTGATGTACAGCATTACTTTAGTTTCAAATATACAACACAATGATTTGAAATCATAACAAAATGATCGCACGTCTAGGTAACATCTGTGAGACAAAGTGTTTTGTCTTGTGTTGTAGCCTTTAAGATTTGCTTTCTTAGCAACTCCCAAATAAGCAATGCAGTATCAGTTTGTATCTTTTGTCCCCCTTCCCTCATTCCCTGTGCAGGGGGATATATGCTTGCATATATTGGCTTTTATACATAATGCTATATTGAACACAGGGGTGCATATATCTTTTTGAGTTAGTTTCTCCATTTTCTTCTTTAGATAAATATCAGAAGTGAAGTTCCCGGATCATATGATAGTTCTATTTTTAATTTTTTGAGCAACCCTCCATATTGTTTTCCGTAGTAACTGCAACGATTTACGTTCAACATTTACATTACATACAATACAGGTTGGTTCCCTCTTCTCCGTTTCCTTGCCAACACTTGTTTCTTGTCTTTTTGATGATAGTCATTCTAACAGGTGTGCGGTGTTACCTCCTTGTGAATGTGATTTGCATTTCCCCGATGATTACTGATATTGAACACTTTTTCATGTACCTGTTGGCCATCTGGATGTCATCTTTGAATAAATGTCTGTTCAGATCTTCTCACCATTTTTTAAAAATTTAATTTTATTTTTTCAGTGTTCTAGGATTCAGTGTTTATGCACCACACCCAGTGCTCCATGCAATCCGTGCCCTCCTTAATACCCACCACCAGGCTCACCCATCTCCCCACACCCTTCCCCTCCCAAACCCTCAGTTTGTTTCTCAGAGTCCACAGCGTCTCATGGCTCATCCCCCACTCTGATTTCCCCCAACTCCCTTCTCCTCTCCATCTCCCGATGTCCTCCGTGTTCTTCCTTATGCTCCACAAGTAAGTGAAACCATATAACAATTGACTCTCTCTGCTTGACTTATTTCACTCAGCATCATCTCTTCTAGTCCTGTTCTTCTGACCATTTTTTTAATCAGATCCATTTTTGTTTTGTTTCCATTGAGTCGTAGGAGTTCTTTTTGTATTTTGGATATTAACCCCATGCCAGATGCATGATTTATGAATATTTTCTCCCATTCATTGGGCGTTTTTTCATTTTGTTGACAGTTTGTCCTTTGCTGTGCAGAAGCTTTTTAGCTTCCTGCAGTTTACTACCTTTGCTTTTGGTGTCAAATCCAAAAAATTCTTGCCAAAGATGGTGTCAAATAGCCGACTATAGTCTATGTTTTCTTCCAGGAATCTTAGGGCTTTAGGTTTTACCTTCAAGTGTTAATCCATTTTGAGTAATTTTTGTGTAGAGTGTAAGACAGTGGTTCAGTTTCATTCTTTTGCATGCAGCTGTCCGGTTTTACCAACACCGTTTTTTGAAGAGACCGTCCTTTCCCTCCCTCAATTGTGTATTCATAGTTCCTTTGCCCTAAATGACTGACCAGTATGTGTGTGTTTATTCCTGGGCTCTGTATTCTGTTCTATTGATCTCTGTTTGTTTTTAGGCCAATGCCCAACTGTAGCTTTTTTTTTTCTTTAAGATTTTATTTATTTATTTGACAGAGAAGAGACAGCGAGAGAGGGAACACAAGCAAGGGGTGGGAGAGGGAGAAGCAGGCTTCCCACTGAGCAGGGAGCCTGATGCCGGGCTGGATCCCAGGACCCTGCGATCATGACCTGAGCTGAAGGCGGACACTTAACGACTGAGCCACCCAGACGCCCCAGTTTGGAATCAGGGAACATGATGCCTCTAGCTTTGTTCTTCTTTTTCAAGATTGTTTTGACTCTTCGGGGTCAGATTTTGAAAAATTTTATGACATTTTATTTCCAAATATATTTTTTAAAGTTTTATATTTGTACTCCTAAGTGAGATTGGCTTGTAGAAACATTATCCCAAAATGTGATCTTTAAAATACTGGTGCTGTGATAAGTTCAAAGAAAAAAGTTTCGAGGGTCAGTAAGTTTGGAGAGTCATGCATAGCAGGTTCAGTGCTTGGAGATTTACAATGTGTACTAACCTTTTAATATCTCAGGGATGTCCAACCTAGAATCTTCCTCTTAAAATTTGGAAAGGAAGACCTATAAAACTCTCTGAGATCAAAACTATTTTAAAGAAAGTTTAATTTTTTCCCCCAATTTATCCTGTGAATATTGGTCAGGCAAGATTTTATGATTCTGATTTCCTTTTTTTTTTAGAACTTGTAACCAACATTGATACATATAAATTTACTATCATAGAAGTCTACCCAGGATCTTCCTAAAAATTAAGTCTTCTGGGCACCTGGGTGGCTCAGTGGGTTAAAGCCGCTGCCTTCGGCTCAGGTCATGATCCCAGGGTCCTGGGATCGAGCCCCACATCGGGCTCTCTGCTCTGCAGGGAGCCTGCTTCCTCCTCTCTCTCTGCCTGCCTCTCTGCCTACTTGTGATCTCTCTCTCTGTCAAATAAATAAGTAAAAATCTTTAAAAAAAATTAAATCTTCTCCTTTTTGAATCATATGTATCATCTCTGATTTTGATAATTTTTCTTACCTTATATTTACTAGATACCCCAGAGCTCGGTTTTATTATTTGATTCATCAAAGAATGGACTCTTAAATTTATCAATGTTCATTCAGTGTTCCATAATTACTTCTTAACTTTAATCATATCCTATATTCTGCTTTGAATTGTTTTATAATTTTCCAAATTCTTAAATTCCATGCCGGCGATTTTTTTTTTTTTTTGCCAATTTTTTTTTAAATAATAAGACATATATGACTGTGATTTTTCCTCTGAATAAAATTTTGGCTACATGTTCTGGGTTTCAATCTGGTGTGTAATGTTATTTTGCCTGTTCAGTAAATAGTGTATAATTACAGTTTTGAGTTGCTATTTGACATTAGTTTGGGGGGAAGTTTTACTTTATTTTCAGTGGTTTTATAATTCTTTCTGTTCAACTTTTATCATAATTTCTAATTTTAGTGCATTGCCTTTTTATCTTCAATACATGAAATGAGGAATATTTGCTGTAAGATGTAAAAATAATTCATAGTTCTGGTTTATTAAACTTATATTATTGAATTCACAGGTTTAATTCTGAATTTATGACAACATACCATCTTGGTATCATTGGTTCATTATCATTAGTCTTTGAAGAATTTTGGATGCTGAGAAAAGGATAAAAGGTAGTCAGCCAACGATTGTTTTGGTTTTTTTTAAAAGATTTATTTATTTATTTGACAGACAGAGATCACAAGTAGGCAAAGAGATGGGCAGAGAGAGAGGGGGAAGTAGGCTCCCCGCTAAACAGAGAGCCCAAAGTGGGGCTCGATCTCAGGACCCTGAGATCATGACCTGAGCCGACGGCAAAGGCTTTAACCCACTGAGCCACCCATGCACCCCAGCCAACAATTGTTACTGAGTACCAACTAGAAGATGGAAATGCCAGAAATACATTGATGAACACTTAAAGTTCCACTATTGAACTTACATTGCAGTTGGAGAAGCATAAGCAAGAGAAACTGAGGGTTGGAAAGATAAGCCAGTGATGGCAAGGAGTTTGAATTTTTTCCTACTTATAGTTGGCAGTTACTGGAGGATTTTAAACAGGGTAAGGATGTAATGTATGGTTATGGTGTTTTCTTTATGGAGAGTTGAGCAAGAAAGGTACCAAGGAGATGTCATCCAAATGAGATAAGATAGTGGCTTGGATATAGGAGTCTGTAGTTCAGTGTAAACATCTGGTGTTATCTGCATTTAAATGGTATTTAGGATTCCCAGGCTGGAAAGATCACCTTGCCAAAAACTCAGATAGAGGGAAGTGGACCATTGAAGAAGCTTGGGACACTCCAGAGTTCAAAGGTCTAACAAAGGAAGAGAAGACATCAAAAGAGGTTTAAAAGTTGTAGCCAGTGATGTAGAGGTGTGGAAGTGAAGAGAATGTGTATCACAGACATCCTGAGATGAAAATGATTGACGACAGAGGAAAGGGTCAAGATGTCAGATGCTGCAGTGAAGCCAAGTAATGTGTAGATAAGGAATTGAACATTTGCTGTGCGGAGACGTGGATTGTATGACCTTGATAAGACCTCTGTCTATAGACTAACAGGATCACAAATCTGGGGGAGGGGGGTGGCGGTGGTGAATAAAGGAAAGAATGGGAGAGGAGAGAACGGAAAAATGATTCAAGATAAGGAGTTTTGCTATAGAAGCAAATAGAAATGGGATGGTTCTTAGGGGATGGGGAACATCAAAAGAAAGTGTGTGTGTGTGTGTGTGTGTGTGTGTGTGTGTGTGTGTTTTAAGATGATTTTAAGATGTGCTTCTATGCCATATGAATGATCTGATAGTAGAAAGGAGGAAATTGTTGAAGTAAAAAAAGGGGAGGGCACCTGGGTGGCTCAGTGTGTTGGGTCTCTGCCTTCGGCTTGGGTCATGGTCCTGGGGTCCTGGGATCGAGCCCCGTGTCGGGCTCTGTGCTCGGCGGGGAGCCTGCTTCCCCCTCTCTCTCTGCCTGCCTCTCTGCCTACTTGTGATCTCTCTCTCTGTGTCAAATAAATAAAAATAAACTCTTTCAAAAAAGGGGGGGGATGAATGTTCATGAAGACATTAGAAGAGAGGAAACTCAGTGTCTGAGTTGAGTGTCCGAGTTCTTGTACGAGGTGAAGGCAGTCCGTGGTTGCAAATGCAGTTAGTCTGGTGTATTCGGTAGAAAGAAGATAGATCGTTCTCATCTGGTTGTTTTTCCTGTGAAGTGTGAAGTGAGGTTATCAGCCAAGTGTAGTGGCAAAGTGCATGTTACAGATTTCAGGGAATGACCACAGAATTCTAGTACGGATGCCTGGGGAATTTAGGTGCCCATTTGGTATTTGTAGTTATAAATTGGGAGTGCGATAGGCACAATTGTATATTTTTTTCTCTAGCATTATTTAGAAACTTGGATGTAGGACCTCAGTAAGGAAGTAATTCATCAGAGTTTTATTATGTAAGTAAAATGGTGAAGGGAGAGAAAAGAGAGGGAGTTGAAGGTTTGCGAGGGAGAAGTCACAGTACTAAACTGATTCTTCGTGGAAGTGAAGACATAGGGAATGTGATGACGAGTGCGAACACGGTCGGATCAGTGGATCAGGAGAATCCACACCAGAGGCTGTTTTCCAGATTGTCATGGGCGCCTGGGTGGCTCAGTGGTTTAAGCCGCTGCCTTCGGCTCGGGTCATGATCTCAGGGTCCTGGGATCGAGTCCCGCATCGGGCTCTCTGCTCAGCAGGGAGCCTGCTTCCCTCTCACTCTCTCTGCCTGCCTCTCTGCCTACTTGTGATCTCTCTCTGTCAAATAAATAAATAAAATCTTTAAAAAAAAAAGATAACTAAACGGGAATTTTGATTGATGAGTTTATCATCGATACTCTGCTATGTAAGTTTTTAATTAATTATAAAATTGATGTTTATTCATTTAGAAAGGAAATCAATGGTCAATAGGAATGTGTTTCGAATCTTGAAAAACAAGTTCAGCTGAACCGACTTCCATTTTTTAGTAGAATTGAGTCGATATAATACACTTTGATCTTAATAGAGTCTTTTGGAATATACATGAGGGAAAATAGAGGGGCATGACTTGATGGTACATATATGATAGATTTATGATTAAGTCTTAAGTCTTACGTTGACCCAGTGTACCAGTTAATAGAACATGGAACTCCGGCATGGGATCTTTTGAAGTCTGTTTAGCTCTATAGTATATCTTTGTAATGAGAGGGGAATCTTATGTCATTACAAAAAATACAGATAATGCCAAACTGGAAGAATTGTGAATATAGTACTTGCCAGAATCGAATTCAGCAAATTGTGAAATGGGCTAGACTAACTAGATGAAATGTAGTAATGCTAAATATAAATTTTACTTTGTTTTAAAATAGTTCAGGAGAAATCTGGTTTCATAGGAGGTCAAGCCCAAAGGACCTAAAGGCAGTGAGAATAATGGATAATAGTAACTTTGTATTTTGTATATTTTACCTGCATATTTACCTGATGCCGGGCATTGTGCGAAGCAAGTTGTTCACACATGTGACCTTATTTTGCTTATCATTATAAGCCGAAGCTAGGTATTGGTATAATCCCCATTTTATAGAGGAGTAAACTGAAATTCAGAGAGGTTTTCTTACCCAGTGTCCTGTAAGATAATAAGTGGCACATTCTGATTTCAACAGGTGTTTTTCATGGTCTTTACTGTATTCTACTAGCTGGTGCTTACTGACAGTAGTAAAAGTTTACGGTCTGAAAAGTAGGCAAAAATTCCACCACATTTCTTCCTGCGTCTAGTTAATTTTGCCTCTGGGGATTGGTGATCAGTTGCTGGCATGTCATTTTCAGAAAACCCTTTTAAAATAGAGCAAATCCACAGAAAAATTAAAAGGATGTAATCTAGAATCGTCTTGATATGAGAAACATTTGAAAAAATTGGCTTGGAGACTCAGAAGACTTGAGGAACAGATAATGTCTGATCCCAGATGTTTAAAGAGTTGTCATAAGTAAACAAGTTAGACTTCGCATTTTTAATACTTAAGGATATTCTTATGACACGTGACTGAAAGTTCTACATCTCGTCAAAACACAGACTCATCATGTGGTCACGTTGTCTTCAGTGTAGCACTTAAAACCCTTTTACCTATGGGATAAAATTACTCATGCTCATTTTTAATGTTGAGGTAACTTTTATTTTTCCAACTATAAAACACGTGGTTCAGCTTGATTTCATAGTGAAACCATTCAGAAGCTCATATCTGCATGATTGCAGCTGAAATAGACTAAACAAAAAACTTCAGTCAGTACAAATTGCTGTGGGTTATCTATACAGCTACAGCGTGTGGTGAGAACCTGGAAGCTACAGCCGCAGAATTTATGAGACTTCCAGTAAATCAGCTCAGTTCAGTGTTTTAGACCTGTATCCAACTCTTCTTGGATGTCTAGACACAGCCTAAGATGAGGCTTCGAAAATGGGTAAAAACGAAGCAGCCAAAGCCACCAGAAGCCTTTGACCCTCTTCTAATGTTTCAACCAGATAATTATTTTCCCTCTCAAGAATTTGGCTCTCCTTTGAGGGGAAAAAGAAAATCAAGATTTTTCCATGTGAAGAGACCCTGAAAGAAAATACTCTGGAGAAAGGTCAGTGAGAACGGGCCAAAACGGATTTCTTCAGACCTGCTCGGAGAATGTGGAAAGTCTGCACCCTCGCCACTTGTCGTGCTTTCCAGCTGGCCAGAGGCTGCCGTGGCATTTGTCCAGCTCTGCCTTCCCCGTACCTTTCACAGCTTAATGGGACTCACACTGTGCCCTGGAAATACCTAGATGGAAAGAAACGTAAATGGTAGCTAAAAGCTATGGGAGAGGTAATTAGATTATTAAAAACTGTTAAATTTTTATTTCTATCAAGACCATCTATTACCCTTTCGGCTCTATAGCAAAGACACGACCTTTCAAATTGGACAACAGCAAACTTTCCTACTTGGAGAATATATTTCCTTTAAATCTGTCCCACTTTTCATTAAAAGTGCTTATTCTGCTTGTTGTGGTTTTTCCCTTCAGACTTTTTAGTCTTAGATTTTCTGTGGAAAGCTAAGGATTCTCTCAAAGATAGAAAAAGTTGGTTTTAAAGATAAACATGGCCCCAGTTCATTCCATAGCTCTTTCGTTCGTTCATTTGTTCCCTCATTCATTTGCTCCACTCACTTGGCAAATCCTGGTTTTGCAGAGGCCGTAGGCCAAGGACTGTGGTAGACCCACACTGCGCCGTTCACTCGCTGGGCCATGTTGGGAGTCATTGATCTCTCTAAAATCTGTCTCAATGAAACATCTCTGCTACCAACTTTGCAGGGTCGCTAATGAAGACGAAATGAAGTGATTTCTCTTTTAAGATGGTGAAAAATTAGACCCTTCTTTTATCCTACTCCGTCCATTGCTGTATCCAAAAGATCATACACAACAGAGATGGAAAGTCTTAAAAGCACTGGAAAAGAACAGTGTTAATCAACTATTTGCAAAACTCCATGGAGTGAACTGGATTGAAATTTTATGAGTGACCATTGCATGCTTTACCATGATTAAGAAAAATGGAGCAGGGCGCCTGGGTGGCTCAGTTGGGTAAGCGGCTGCCTCCAGCTCAGGTCATGATCCCAGAGTCCTGGGATCGAGTCCCGCATCAGGCTCCTTGCTCAGCGGGGAGCCTGCTTCTCCCTCTCCATCTGCATGCTGCACCCCCTGCTTGTGCTCTGTCTCTCACTACCTCCCTCTCTGTGTCAAATAAATCTTTAAGAAAAAAAAAAAAAAAAAAAGAAAAATGGAGCTAAACAGGAAGACAAGAAGAACCTTCTATACTTCCTCACGTAATCAACACAAGAAATGTGGATACTTGTGCCAACCAGAAATCCAAATAGCCGGCTCTACTTTGAAGCCAATTCAAAAAATGAGTCCAAGTAAGAATTTACAGATGGGGAAGTCCAGATAGAAGATGTCTAATGATAAATATTTATTCAAGTTAAGCATACAGAGTTCCATTTAAATAATTGCTTGCAAATGTAACAAAATTGCTTACTAAACTAAAAAAGTGGACTCTTAAAGAGATGGGAAAACAATAATTCAGAAATAATATTCGAGATATTTCTAGATAGATTAGCAAATGTGTGAGATAAAGTGGCAAAAAGTAAACCCTTTTAAATTCCTCAAGAAGTCAGGAATTACTGTTTTATTTCTGAATCTCATATATATATATAAATGAATTCAGAGATGATTTAGAGAACTTAAAGATAATTGTTTTAAAAAGAGGTTAATCTTTTACCTGTAGAACCGAAAACCACTAAAAAATGTAGAAGTCAAAAAGACAGTACTTTTATCAACATAAGCAAGGATAGAGGAGCATAAAAAAATAAGCTTATGTCAAAATGACAAATGTAAAACCAAGCCATATGACTATGGCAAGAATAAACAGGATTCAGACTTTCCCAATCATGGGCAGTGCTTTTCAGATTGCCATGAAAAAGAAAACCCAACTATATTGTTGGCATTTACAACCAATGTATCTTTTTAAAAAGTAAAACAAATGGATAAAAATAAAAGATTTTTTAAAAGAGACAAAGCTATGCCGGTTAACATAAATAAAAAGTGAGAAATCATTCTAATCATACACTAAACATCTTAATGAAATCAGAACAAAGAATTTCACTTCTATAAACATGTTAAAATGCTCACCTCTTTAACAAAAATATTAAAGCTTGATGGAAAATTACTTTTAAATTATAAAATGTGCAAAGGTGTTTTAAAGATGATAGTCACTATCTTTATGGGTGTGATGATGTTCGTTATTCAATAAATATTAATTGAATACCAACCAGCACTAGTCACTTTGTAAGACGTAAGAATATAGTGTAATCAAAACAACACACTCAGATCTGTCTTTCCATTTATGAAGATCTTGTTTCATGTCATTCAATAAGATTTTTATCATTTTCTCAATTAAAAAATTTATCCTATGTATTTTGTAGGCTTTCTCCTAATATAAATGGACTATTTTCCTCTATCTAAGTTTTAGAAGTATAGCCTATATAGTGTTTTGTTAAAGCCACTGGATTTTGAGCTAATTTTGGTAACTTATGTTTTTTAGGGTATTCCTAGTTTCCTCTAGGTTCTTAGTTTTGCCGTAAAAGATTGCCTATAATACTTGATTTTAATTTTTTTCCATCTTCTCTCTATTTGTGGTTATGTATCCCATCTGCTCTCATTTGTGATCTTGTATACTTTTGTTTTCTCCCTTAATTAGCATTATCTGTTCTTAAGGGGAAAAATATTTGTGGATGTCTTTATTATCCTTTGTTATTTTTATATTTCCTATTTTGTTAATTTTGGTTTTAATCTATGTTAATTCCTTCTTCTTGGCTTGTTTCATTTTATCACAGTTTTATAATCCTTATAGATGAATATTGACTTTTTTTCTCCTTTCTGTAAATAATGAACATATTTAAGGTCATAAATTTTCCTACAATCTTTGCTGTGTTCCATTGGCTGGCTATGATGTGTTTATATTTTTATTGTTTTCTAAGCAATTTATAATTTTATTTTGGTTTTTTTTTTCTGTAATGTAAAGGTCATCTAAGAATATATATATATATATATATTTTTTTTAAACATTTTCTTTTTAAAGATTTTATTTATTTATTTGACAGACAGAGATCACAAGGAGGCAGAGAGACAGGCAGAGAGAGCAAGAGGAGTTAGCAGGCTCCCCGCTAAGCAGAGGGCCCGATGCGGGGCTCGATCCCAGGACCCTGGGATCATGACCTGAGCCAAAAGCAGAGATCCCAACCCACTGAGCCACCCAGGCGCCCCTCTAAGAATATATTTGAGGGATTTGGGAGTCTCTTTTTTTTAAGAGATTTTTTTTGGATTTGTGATTAAAGAATGTGATTTATGTAGTCTCTTTTTTAAAGTTTCTTAAATCTGGTATTGTATATGTGTGTAGGTCCATGGGTAAGACTGAGTTTTGTAAATGTTTTGTGAATAATGAAAAATCTTTATCTTCTGTTTGCTTACTTTGTCTACTATATTTGTCCAATTTGAAAAGTGTCATATTAAATTTTTTCTATATTTATATTTTAATTGATTACATACTTATAATTATTACAAGTTCTCACAGTAACATTTGCTTCTTTCCTTCCCTACTGTGTAATTTGATACAGTTTTATGAGTATTTTCCAATCTTCACAATTATACTTTATACCATTGTATAATATTTCTCTTTATTTTATTTAGGGCTTTTAAACTGTTATCTTGTTCTGTACTTTTAAATTCTATCTTGTCTATTATTAATATTGCCATTCTTAAATTTGTATTCTTTGTTTTGTGCTTGTCTGATTTCTCTTTTCTGTTCTTTATTTTTCCAAATAATATGTAACTTTTAAAAACCTAAATTAACTAACTAGCTGAGAGAATTCAGTCCACTATTGTTAATTTTATAATTAATATACATAAATGTATTCCTGCCATCTTATAAAAATTTATTTTGTTCCTCCTTTTTTTCTTATTTTTTTACTTAATCAAAAGACTGATAATTTCTCCTTTTTCTTCGTTTTTAATTTGAGAGTTCTACTGTACACTTAATTTCATTAACATTTTCATTCATCACCAGTACATAGCCCCATCCTTCCACGAGGCAAATTATCAAATATTTCTCCCCCAACCCTTGCTTCTGCTTCCCCTCACACCCACTTCTCCTAACAATGAGATCTCTGGGATCCCTTTGCTGCCCCACTCCCTGCCCCTGCACCCATCCGAGAAGACCTGGGGAGCACTGTTTGGTCCTCCTACCGTCCCCCAACTTTTAGACTGTTTGAATTGTGTGTCTTTTTTACTGTAGGAGTCTTTCTGTAACCCTTCTACTGCATATTCTTAGATGGTCAATCATTATTTATTTTGATGAACTCTGTGGATGTTGCAAGTTCCGTTTTTTCCCCTCTTAACCTTTCCTCACCTTGACCATGCTCCGCAGGTCCGTTTGGTGCCATTGTCATCTCGTGCCTGCTTAGGCATCCTCTCGGTTCGGGGTGTGGGGCTGTCCCCGCTGGGAATAGGCCTCTACGGTCCTCTTAGGACACCATGAACGCTTCTTCATTGCCTTGTGCCTTTGCATGTTGAGACTAGCGCCAGTCTACCTCTTTCTCTTTTCTAAGCAACTTGCTCTCTGCTTACAGAAGACTTTTAATTGTTTTCTTTTATTCAGAGCTCAAGAATTGTACCAACGTATGTCTGCTTGATACCTTTTCTCATCAAGCGCACAGGAAACAGCACTTAAATTACATAGACTCAAATCTTTTTAAAAACCAGGTTAAGATTCTTTTTTAAAAAGTAGTTTCTATTTTAGGGGTGCCTGGGGGGCTCGGTGGGTTAAGCATCAGCCTTTGGCTCAGATCGTGATCCCAGGGTCCTGGGATCAAGCCCCGCATTGAGCTCTCTGCTCAGCGGGGAGCCTGCTTCCTCCTCTTTCTGTCTCTGCCTGCCTCTCTGCCTACTTGTCTGTCAAATAAGTAAATAAAATCTTAAAAAAGTATTTTCTATTTTATAATTATTTTTCTCCCCCCACCTCCCCTTTCCTTTTCTGGCACTCCTCCTATTTACAGGTTACGTGTTCTTTCTGCCACACTTTCATGTCTTCTCTATCTTTATATTTTTTAAAATTCTCCCACAAGATCTTGGAAACTATTCTAGGCTCAAAGAGGAGTAAATGTCAAAAGCTTTTGGATAAAAATACTCACTTAAGCATTATTTCTGATCGTAAAAAAAAAGGAAATTACCTAATTATCTAACAATTGAAAGAGATTAAGGAAATTATCATACATTTATACTAATGAATATCATGCCATTCTAATTTGATGTTTATAAAGATGGAACGGCATAAGTGAATGACTATAATACCATGTAAGTAAAAAAGGAGTCAGAGTTGCCAGAGAGAGAAGGGGGTTGGGAGACTTCAACTGTGTTAAAGACTGATAGAATGAGAGTATAAAAAAATAAGTTTATCTGTAAACCGTGAAAAATGGATGATTGTCACCATACTTTTCTCTAGTTTCCAAATCTTTCTAAATGGGCATGCATTATGTCTTGTGTATTATTTTACTGTTAGGAAAAGAAATAAAATTACAACATTATCCCCATAGTCAATATGCACTTTATAGGCATTTCACTCTCTTGAATAGTGATTAATGTTTGGGTTTTTTTGTTTTCTTTTCACGGTATCAATGAGCGTTTCTGTTTTGAATCTAGGATAGTATTTTAAGTTTGTAAGATTATTGCCACACCTTTTAAAGTTTTATGAGCCACTTGAGCCTGTCAAATAATTTCAGAAAATTGATTAATTACTAGGCAACAGCCGATCGATTCCGCTGACTTGGCACCAAGTGTATCATCTTGAGAGCATTTCTCTTCCTTTCTCATGGCTTAGCAGTACAAATGGCTCTGAATTCTGTAGGTGACGTTTCAAAAAGATTATGTAATAAATATAGGAATTTGCTAATTATTTTAAATACAGTGGGTTGTTTCTGTTTTCCTCCAGTGACTGTCAGAGAATTATCCATGTGGACTGTCATTTGTTTCATCATCGTCTGCAATGACATAAAATCATTCTCAAGTTGGTTCCAGACTAAAAGCGTGATTTTTTTTTTCATTCCAGGAATGTATACAAAGACTATCGCTTCCTTGAGCTGGCATGTGACTCACAGGAGGACGTAGACAGCTGGAAGGCTTCTCTCCTAAGAGCTGGGGTTTACCCCGATAAATCTTTAGTAAGTTGCATATATCTCTTAATTTACTAATGTTAACCATGCTTAAGACGTAATTCTACACACCAGATAATGGAGAAGCTAGTTCTCTTTTGACTTAATTAGTTTGGAGCCGTTCTAAGTAATACTTCACTTATATTTCTTCTTCTCCATTAGTTCCTGGAAATTTATCAGTCTGTTTGGTAGAGAAAATGCCCTCCTATGCCATAAAACATAGTATGTGTCGTCTCAGACCGAGAGGATTTGTTTTAACTTAAAATCGTATTTTCCTTTATGTGGTATTTCACACTTGTCCTAGTGTTCATACAGCTATTAAGAACGTTCTTCATCTAGTCGTAGTATGTATAGTGTGTCCCAGCACTATTTCATATCCTTAAATATGCACTTGTGGTTATAAAAATCTCCCTCCTTTCATTAGGTCTGGAGTACCTGAATCCAAAATTCTATCTGCATGCAAACTCTGGTTAATGTTATTTGGAGTGTGAAAGAAGAAAAACATTGTATTGCCATTCCTACTTATCTTTATAAACACACTTCAAGTGTTTGAAATCACTTCCCTCATTCGAGTTAATAAACAGAACTTCTCTTTGTGTTCTTCGGGAAACGTCTGGATTTAAATTTCAGACGTCCCCCCCGACGTGGGCACACACAGCCTCCGATGGACGGTGCAGGTGCGCCGCTCTCGCTGCTCCCTTCCGGTTCCCTGAAAGATGTTGCGTCCCGGTGTCTCCTCGGAGCGCAGGTGCTGAGACCGAGCCTTGGGGAATTGGTCCAGCTCCACCCTCGTGCTGCTTGCTTGGCTCTAGATTGCTTTCTAGGACCGGCCATGCCCAAGTCAGATCATTTCTAGGCCCCAGTAGGAAGAGTCTTCTCAGAAAAAGTCTGAAATATGGGCGTAAGAGGTACAATTAAGGCATCTCTGGAGGAACTTTAGACTCGACCACAGCCCCGAGGCATCACTGGAATTTAACAGACCTAAATGATCGGGGATTTAACAGAGTTCCAGACTAAATGATCGGGGATTTAACAGAGTTCCAGACTAAATGATCGGGGATTTAACAGAGTTCCAGACTAAATGATCGGGGATTTAACAGAGTTCCAGACCTAAATGATCGGGGATTTAACAGAGTTCCAGACCTAAATGATCGGGGATTTAACAGAGTTCCAGACCTAAATGATTGGGGATTCGTGCCAAAATGTTCTGCCGTTGCTGTTCTGATGGCTCACACGTAGACCTCTGAACCCCATCCCAGCCTACCCTTGCCTGGCCGGTTCCTAACACAACGGACACCCCCCCCCACACACACACACATGCCCTGTGCCCTCCAGACGAGGTGAAACAAGACCCTTTCCCAGTGATATCCAAACACAGACGTCTCTGTATGATTTCCACAGTCGCCCAGATTCTGTCATTTGTGTACATAGTTACTTACATAGCTATGCACGTGAGAAATCACTTAAAAACTAGGAGTACAACTTACACTTTTGTTATTATTTCTAATCATTTCCTCTTACTCTTCTGTCTCCGTTGACAGTACTGTGTTTAGTTTCATAAAGATTCTATATTAAAAATATATATATACTTGATTTTTTATTCATTCAATCCCCATTTCCTATTGAGCCCACACTGTTTTCCAGGCACCAATCAGAGCACTGGTGCTCCTGAGGTAAACAATAAGGTCCCATCCCCAAGGAGCAGACATTAAACCAGTGGACGAATAACTGTGTAATTAGTGTGATTTTGAGAGAGTGATGCAGTCTATAAAAAATAAAGAAAATTAAAGGGACAGATAGAGAGGGGCGGGTAAGCTTTGTTTAGTAAAGACGGTGAGGGAAGGCCCCTTTGTAGAGTTGCCATTTGAGTGGCTCCTGAGGGAAGGGAGGGAGTGAATGAAATGAAGGGAAGACTCTGTGGAAAGGACTAGCAAGTGCAAGGCCAGCTCAGTATCTCAGAACAGCAACAAAAAGTCAGTGAGTCTGGAACACAACGAACGAGGACCAAAGTGATCGGTGGTTTCCACGAGGAGGGTCAGGGCAGATTATATTGGTCTTGAAGGCCAATGAGGGAGCATCTGAGTTCTGAGTGAGATGGGAAGCCCTTCGAGGGTTTCAAGCCAGTTAGCATGATAAGATGGACATTTGCTAAAAGATCATGTGGCAGGGTATTACAGGAAGCTGAAGAGCTCACGTGTTCAAGCAGAGGTTTTAGGGTCAAACTACTGAGACTGAAATTCCAGAAGTTCGCATGTAAGTTGTGAGACCTCTAGCCTTTTTGTTTCAAAATTGTCATTTCTAAAGTGGAAATTCCAGGAGTCTCCTATAGCTTGGTTGACGGGATTAAGTGAGAAAATGCAGGGAAAGCATGGAACAGGATGAGCACAAGCAAGCACTCTATGATGGTGATGATAACTACCGTTCTCATCACGGACTGCTTTCTTCAACAAGTAGATGAGAGCTCAGTGTGGGTATTATAGTGTAGCCCAAAGAGATCATAAATACTTTATGCTATTTTCTATTTCTAAATAACGCTTGGTTGTATAAAATGTTCACGTGTGGACGTATGTCTTCCTACCATGCAAATGTAATGTTTGTGAAAGGTTTTTTTTTTTCAGTCGTATTTTTATCAAACATATTTTAAATGCACTACACAAGTTTGCTCTTGAAAGAAATTATGTAATGCATCTCCTCCGAAGGAAAACTGTCTTGGAAAAGTAAAACTACCTCCTTATCTCTGGTGAACAGTTGTTTCATAAATCTGGATTTTCCTGTATCCATAGCTCTGCACGCCAGCGGACGGTCAATGAAATATTGGCTATTTTTGATCAGAATACTCAATGTCCAGCGAATCCAGAGTTGTCCTACACAATCTATTTGATTCTTTCCATATCATTCTTGTTTATAAATATGCTTTTGGTACAGTTGCTTGGAAGGTCGAGACAAAGGGGTTTTTTACTATATGCCAAAGACACGACAGGAAATGAAATTTGGCAGTAGGCCATGAACATTGCTTTTCTCAGTTTTCATCATAAACAATATTTGCATTTCTTATGCACCATGTAGTTCTGGAGGTTATATGACATGATTGCTTGACTTTCAGAGTTTAAACGGCAGCTAACTGCTGACAGCAGTCTGAGTAGAAGGCTTGCGTCAACATTCGCTTTGTGGGCATGCTTCGATTTGGGGGGAGGGATACCGTTGGGTACGGTTACTCCTAATTTAGAAGGATTTGATGAAAAAGTCAGATTAACCTAATAACAGATGTCTCTCTGTAAGTAAATTTTTAGGACTTGTGGTGTGTCATTTAGGTTTTATATCAATAAACCATTGAGTTGACAACAAATCAATCACTATTCTAAAAATGAAACATTTATTTATCCTACATGGGCATAAGTCTAGACTCAGGAAGTTCTGCTTTCTATACAAAACACATCTACGTTGACTGATCTACAAAGATCGTTTTTAAGAATTGTGTAATTTTGGCTTCCTTTTGATAAATAGCCATCACCCCCATTTTGGTTTTGGACAGACTTTTTTTCAACTAAGATCGCCCACTTTTTTATGACATGCTTTTCCCTATCATAGTTTTCCTATTATCATGTCCACAAGAAGGAATGTTTCTGTGTCGCTCACATCACAGTGTTGGCTCTGCTACCTGGTGTTTTCTGTCTCTCGGGTTGTTTCTCTTGGAGTGTTCCATGGGCTTTTTTTCTTTCTTTATCTTCCACACTCTTCTCTCCCTTCCTTCCCTTCATCCATCACTGTTATGGTGGACTCGAGAAATTCTAATATAAAAAGGTGCGCTTCTCACTTTATAAGAGTTTCAAGTCTAGTGGAAGAGAGGAATGCAAATAAATAATTACAACATGCTAAGCACAACACTGGTTATCTGTATAAAATGCAACAGCCCAACTCTATTTCTATATGGACTTTCTAATTACCTTTTGTCCCTTAATCTTTCTGGACCCAGAGCAAAATGTAGCCTTCACGTTAGAGCAGTGTGATGTGTGGCCCTAAAATGGAAATGAGGAGTCCTGGATTCAGGTTCCAACTATGACACCGCCATATTCCAACTTACACATAGTCTCTCCGACCCACAAATTCAGCTTCGAGCAGTTACGTCCTCTTTCTGAGCAGCCATAGTACTTTAAAAATGTATTGAAATCTGAATTTGAATTTAGTTCTTTAACTACTATTTCCTTTGGCCATTAAATTAAAATTATAGCCACTATACAATTTTATATTGTCGAAGAATTGCATTGCTACACAATGTTGAAGTAAAGATGTTCCTATTGGAATTAGTTCATAGTATTTGGGGGTTGTTTTACTGATGAAGATGAGATAAAAAGTGTGTGTGGACCATATCATAGGCTACAATGAAAGAACTTTTAAAAGATTATTTACAGGAAAAAAGTGTGTGTACATCCATCACTACGTGTGAATACACATAAATGTAGATTTCACTAGATATCCAAAGAACGTGATATAGAAAATGACGGACTTTCCTGGCACAGTTTTGTCAGCTAATGGCATGACTTAAATTGCATATAAACAATAAAGAATTCCAAATTCTTTGGAACATTTTGTGTGCAGAGAAACGAGGTAGACTTTAAGCCCGACCTACTCACGTTTGAGTCCCGACACTTCTACTTACTGGCCATGTGGCTCAGGCAACTTACTTAGGTCTTCAATTGTTTGTTCTTTTTTTAAACTCTGAATAATGCTACCTTCCCCTGCGTGACTGTAGAGGATTAAGTGAGAACGATTGCTGCCACTGGGTGAATGTGTTCAATGCCACATAGCCTTTATTATGATTAAAAATCATTAATGGTCCACGGAGCCCCAATTCCCAGTGGAGCAGTTACTTGTTCTTTGCAAACTATCAGCCGGACTTGGGCATGTGAGGGAGAATTTCCTCAACTGTTGGCCAAGGAGGCAGGATTGTGTAGGGGGTGTCTTGGGGTTGGGCTGCCCTGGGGCCAGCCGGCTTGGGAGGCTCCATTTGTCCATCCCGACTGAGCCCAGGGGGTATATCTGTCGGGGAGAGTGAGGATCCACGAGCCTGCCCTCTGGTGCTGGGGCCACCGGCTTCCTGAAAGAAGCAGCCTTCAGAGTAGTCGGCGCTCTGGAAATAAATCTGGTGCAAATTCAGATTAGCCTGTTTGTTAAATTACGCACGTCAGAATTTCTGAGGGATTTCCATTGGCTCTGGAGCCGGATGGTCCTCTGCCACCCGACATGAGTTAAGTGATGAGAAATGGCGGTAGGACGTGAACCTCTGAATTCAAGGCTCTGCCAGTCCTGGTGAATGCCTTTAGGACTGCTTTGGAATTTGAAACCAGACTGTCAACGAAGTCTTTGGGGACTTCAGAAATTCTTGGTGGAAAGACTCTAAAACTGAACGTTTCTGTGTGGCAGATAACCCCTGGGGGGTGTCTGTGCATCATCCGAGGGAGAGAAGAGGGCCGCCGGGACTGCCCACAGGCCTCCAGAGATGTCCTTTAGCACGGATCCGCGCTCACGCACACTTATTTACTCACCATCCCCTAACGCAAGACGGACGATGCCCGCGTGGGGCCCGGCCGCCACCACTTGCTCTCGGTGCTTCCACACCACGTCAAGCCACCACGTGGCCAGCTCTGCAGTGTTGTTTTCCTTCCGTGGAGGTGCTTGCCCCGATCGAGACGTCCGTCGCTGCCGCACAGAGCCGCGGAGGGAATGAGGGCACACGTGCGGCTCACCGCCCTGGCCGGCCCCTGTCGCAGGAGACCGTTGGGGAATGATGGGAGGAAACAAGAAATGGCCAAGCCAACCGCACCCTCCACGTGGATGTTTCTCGTAGTGAAGGATGGAGGCCCCCTGCCCTGTGACACCAGAACCATCTGCCTTCGAGCAGGGCAGCCACGCATCCCTTAATGTGCAAAAAGACTTGGTTCCACTCCTGAAAGTCATTTGGTAGATCAAAAGCTGCGCTGCTGGGGAATTCAGTAAACTCCGTCTGTCTGAGCATTTTCCGCAATGTTGCCCTTCTCTGGAGAACAGGGTCCTGTTATTCTCTAAACTAGTATTTTACTCCTGATAAAATTCCTGGGGGGATCTTCACTGCCTTACTGAATGGTTGGCATATTCCTTCCAGAGACGCTTTCTCCTCCCCCCTTCATTCATTCTTGTGTCCTTGTGTGTCTCCCTGAAGCCAGGGATGGGAACGGTGATACCATGGCGACGCCCCACGCCAAGAAGCTTCTCCACGCTGTTGTATCAGTGTCTTTAAACTTACGTTCTATTATTATTAACTATGATGGCTGTGATGGGCCTTGGATTGGACATTTCCCCAGAGTCACCAGTTGGCATGGTTTTTAAGAAAATACCCTCCCCCGTGGTTGTTGCCTTGGCCCCGTCGGAAAGTCGCTGTGTGGAGCACGTTTCCCTGCACATCCTCCCGTAGCACTGAGTGCCAGATCTCCAGCCCAGCCGTGCCCCCGCCCGCGCTCAGCCCGCTCCACACATGCACACACTTTCCTCACAGCCCGCTTCCCCCCTGCATCTCAGCGAGCAGCCCCCTCCCCCCCCAGGCCCCCGTGAGAAGAGTGCCGGTCTGTTCCCTGCCCGGATCCCATCACGTCGTCCCCGCAGGATCTGACCTCGCAAGGACTCGGGCTGCCCTGGGAGTAATGAATCACCACTTTATTTTTTTAATCCATATGTGAGTTAAATTGTGCGATATAAATCATCCTCTTGCAGCTCCGGATGGAAACAGGAGAGCCCTTTGCCCGCCGCCTGTCGCTGGCTGCTCTCTGTGTCTCTATCCAGAGTGTCTCTTGTAGAAAGGACTGCATTTTTTGGTGACTAACCTTTCAAGAGCCATTTTCTTGAATGTGGACCAGTGTTTATTTTGGCCTCGTCCCCACTATACAGCTTTGGCTTCCCATGCCAGCCCGAGACAAAACTCATAATTTACGAAGCGGAGGAAGGCGCAGATGTTGGTCATAACTTGGTCTGCTTACCCTGTCTCCCCAGAACCACCCACTCCTTTCCTCTGCGCTCTTTCCCTTTCTTTCTCCACCTTCTTTGAAACCAGGGATGCAGTGTTTGTTTAAAAACGCATCGGCTGATGAAATTTTCCACTGCTTGGCATGTTGGAGGAGGGCCGTCAGGAAAGGGCAAGCTGACATACTATTTTGCCTTTCATGCAAACGGTTCACTTATTACCAGCTCCAACCAGGGCTTTTTGGCCAGGTTCCCATACTCCAAGGATTCCGGGCAGAAAGAAAGGGGGAAATCTCTGTCATAATTTTCTGCCGTTATAAATATATGATTTCATTTAATATAAGTGGATTCTTTGACTTGCCCATGGGCTCTGGGTGTCGTATGTATGTATGGGATGTCCGCGGATAAATTATTTGTTTTGATTTTGTTCTAGCGTAAAAAACCTTAGAATCTTTAAATAAGTTTATGTTTAACGTATTTCTTTTTTTTTTTTTTCCTTCCTTGCGGCTGCGTGCACAGGGGAACAACAAAGTAAGTTCTTTGTCCCTTTGCGGCTTCTCCTTCTCTCCAGCTCCCACTTCCCCGCCGCATGTATCTTGGCAAGAGCGTTGCTGTGCACGTTGCAATGACTGTTGTGTGCAGCAGCGCGCTGGTGGTCTAGGGCTTGCACATTCCGGGGGAAATATGCATTGGGACTACCCTAAAGGCTGCTCCGTTTTGACCTTCGGGAAGGGCAGTGTTACGTTCCCCAGGGCTGGCTGTGGGGTGGTTCAGAGAGGTTGATGATATAAGGAAGGAGGTCGACAGAGCAAAGATTATGAAGATTGCATAATAAGGGCTCTTCCACAGAAAGGGCGCAACAATCTCATGGAACTCAGGGCAGCGAAGTTTTGACCCGAAATCAAGGCTCTCTCATTAATGTGCAGTGATAAAAGCCCCAAGCTGAAGTCTTCATGGCAGGACGGCTGGCTGTGCTGGTGGAATTGAACTAGGTCGGTGCTTGGGCTTTGAAGGCGCCTTAAAACGGATGGAGGGGTGGGGTCCACATTTGACTTGGCTTCTGCGCCCTGATGCCTTCCAGCTGGACGGAAGCAGGAGGGTGTGGGGGATGGAGGGTGTGGGGGATGGAGGAGGAGACCGAGTGTGCTGGTGGATTTGTGAAACCGAGCAACACACACCGATGGTGAAAATTTCTTAATGTTGTCACTGTCATTAGAGAAATGAGCATTGTACTCATTTGTACAGTTGCTGGCTTGTTTGCATTTAAATTCAGTTCTCCCAGAAGATTAGAACTACTTCTCACTTGTATAGGAAAGATGGTCTTATGTTTAGCAGGGTGATTTGTTTTTCCTGTTTTCTGTGGAGAACTATTAGTGTTTCATCCTACCAGGTGGCCTACTTAAAATGGGCCTCATTGAATACAATAGGAATTGAAAAGAATCTGTTCTATAAGGGGCTGCCTGCATATTTAAGCCAGCTGGAATTCATCAAAATTGCTGTTCCTAAGCCATACATATAGAATGTAAAACAAATGTGGGAAATCTTGCAGTTTAATCTGATGGAATGTGCTGTTATAGAACATGTTGAAGTCATGGTTGGTATTGAAAATGTGTCATTTTATGAATTTATATCTGGGCAGAACTGCTTGTGACCCAAGTAATAATGTTTAATAAAGTTAAAAATACTACAAGAAAAGTACAAGATAGACATTTGTGATGATGGAGGCAGTGAATTCCGTCCATGTTTTTAAAACGCCAGGTAGTTTATGAAATTAGAGATTTCTTACACAAAGTGAAGGATACTATGTCTACCCTAATACTACCATTATTAGAAAAAAAACATTGGAACGAAATATAAAAACTCATATTTTGGTTCTTACAGCCTATGATGTATTTCAGTTCTTAGGTAGTAAATATGTCTGATCTGGTCGTTTCCATCGAGTCTCTTGTCTAGAATTTCATGGGCTCCATCTCTCGTTTGCTTGTTAAGTACCACGAGCTAATTAGGCGTGCACTGACTGATGCTCCAGGAGCCAGCTGCCGACGTTTTGGGGGGAGTGCTAACCCTTAGACCACTCGAAAAGCATTAATGATTTGCCTCTTTCCTGGTGATTCGCTGATACCTTACAGGGATTTGTTAAAGTCCCAAAGGCAACACTTCTCTGGAGGACTCGTCCATTTATTGTGTCTTACTTGGTCAAGCTCTTCTGGGCGATGTTCGGTTTAATAGAGTTTACCGATTTTCAGATAATTATAATGCAATAGCAATGAAACCCCGCCATTTAAGCTGCTGCTCTTACGGGTACGTCCAGGATGACGTGGAAGACCTTCCGGGGTCTTCGGCTCCTGGAGCCACCCTCAGCTCCGTGAAGACTCTGAGGGGTGCCTTCAGGTGCCAGAGGCTCAGCTGAGGACTGTTAAAGACGTGGGCACTGAGGGGTTGGGTTTTTAATAGAAGAGTGGCTACTTTGGAGGTTCTGGTATTTATTGCCCTTATGCCTTAATTTTTCATTGTTTATGTTATGAATCCTGGAAAACTGCAATGCTAATACTTTTTAAATCCGATCATTATACTGACCATGCACTCTGGCACGAAAGAGCCTCCTGAAATCGCAAACAGCCCATCTGCATGCTATTTTCCGTGCGCTTAGAATTTCAGTATAAATGGAAAACATTGGAACACAAGCTGTGCTGTCTCCAGAGTATAGATCTGGAGTCTTCAAAAGGAGAGAATGAGATTCTTTTTTCCCTCTGATTCTGGAATGCTTGTTCTGAATTGTCCCCAAGGCAACATACCTAACTTGTTGCCTGCCGTGTACGTGAGCCAGCTGTAAAAGGTGACTCATTTTAGACTCACAATGGCTAATTGTTTACTTAGGGAATGGCATTTTATGATTTATGATATTAACCAGACTCTAAAGAGAATGAAGTCCGCTAAATTAATGTTTCTTTAGAGCAGGGTGAATGGATTCATCATCCCACATACATTATATGCAGTGCAAACACACACACACACACGCACACACACGTACATGTGTATTCTGAAGTGTATGGAACAAGTTACTGTTCATTTTTTCAGTAACAACTCAGCTGATCTGCCTCATTGTCCGTTGGGTTATACTTTGGGTTTGGGATCGAATCCTCTAAGCTCCAAGGAAGCAAACTTGCATGATAGACGCACCTTTAGATTTGTATGATGAGAGAGTGATACACCCAGGTTTATATTCCTCTTTGAAAAATTGTATGTATTTTGTTATTTTTCCTTAAAAAGCAAGTTTTCCTTTTCTGCAGAGATCACAGTTGCTTAAAAAAAAAAAAATCCTTCCAGGCCCGTTTCTTATTTTTCCTTTTGAAAATGTTTTTCTGTTGGCATAGTGATACTCTGAATTGCTTAGAGTAGAGTCTGTCTCCTCCTCAGAGGGGTTTCCCTGAACCGTGGATTCCAAGTCCATGTCTGCATGAGGAAGAGAGTCTGGGACTTCATGAGTCACTTTGGGGAATGGGAAAACATATGTACAGTGATGGGTTGGGGGTGTTGTTTTTGCTCTTTTTCTTAATTTGTTGTACAGAAATAGAAGAATGTCGTTTGCTGAACTGAGGCCTTCAGGTCAAAAGTAATCTCCATGTCTCTTGTCCTAGAAAGAAGACATTTAATTTCCTTATTTAATTTGATGCCCTCTCTTGGTAGGCATTTCTAGGAATATAATAGACTTTTAATTTTATTTCTTTGTTAAAGACTTTGGGTTGTTAAATATCTTTGATACTTGGCAAATTAAAGGTAGAGAAATACTTAAAATAATAAGGAATAAAATTCTATAACAAAAACTCTCAAGTTTTTTAATGACGTTGGTACAGAAACATAAATGAAAACTAAAAAAAAAGAGAGAGAAATCCTGTTGAATCCGGAAATGAATGCTTCAAAAAAGTTTTAAGTTATGGGGTAAAACTCTACTTAATCTCTTCTCTTATGAATCTTTTGAAAGAAAGATCTACTCCCCTTTAACTTCAGTCTTCTTAAAGTATAGGATTCTTACATTTTTTCTGGAAGAAGTATTAAGTTGACCACCTCAATTAGAGGAAGGAACATTTGAAAAGGGGAAATAGAACCAAAACATGCTAAAACAATTTTTTTAAAAAAACTAAGTGTTATGTTCTGGTTAAGTTAAATGCAACAATGGAACACATATTGGAGGGCTTTGCTGTTTAAGAAAAGAAAGTAAAATCAGATTTAAACACTTGTTTTTAGATTTTAAAAATACTTTGTCTAGTGATTTCTGAACACATTCAGCAAGACAAGTGGACACGGTTGGCCTCCATTAATGGGAAAAGTAGTTACTTCCTAGAGTATTTATTTTGGGGATCCACTGGATTCCAGAAGTCATTTGCAAAGATAGAGTGTGCCAGATCAAATATCACCAAAATATATCATACTGAAGAATATAGATGTTAAATGCATGATAATTTGTCCTGTCTCTTATGCCAGGCCTTGAACTCCTAAATTCTTGCCTTTGGTTGAAGGTGAGAGACTATAGTTAACCCTGAAAACCCATCACTAAACCTATAAAGAACCAGACAATACAGTGCAATAATGTATATTTCCTTTATAATATTTAAAATATGTGTAAGTGCAAATCAGAACATTCTAAGCAGTTTAGGTATCGTCAGCTCAACTAGGGTTTTTTATTTTCTTTGAATAACGTATAGGCTGAGCCCATCTGATTTGCTTAATTTATGCATAACCCAATAAGACTATCGTTAAAGTGAATAGAAAAGATGAAAACTTACTGGCCTCAAAGTGTTATTTTAGTTCCATATGCATGTAAAAGTGAATGGTCTGTCTCAATCTTCACAACACCAAGAAACCTTTGGTTCTTTTTTGGCAAACCTGTTAAAAGACCATTGCTTAAAGCTTAGCTTTTGAGACTTGTCCCCCACCGAACTTTTATCTTAATCAGCTGGAGCAAAGGGCAGTTCAATTGGAGGTCGAAGACTTTGAAAGTGAGTTGCGATCTATATTGCGTTTCCAAATTTATTAATCTTGCTAGATAGACTCTATAAGAATTGATCTATTGCTGGGACAGCTCACTGTGGGTGGTAGGAGGGGCCTTCTGAAGGGTACATGGGCCTCATGCATATATTTTATTTCCTCTATTGTTTTCAAAATAAGTGACTTCACTCTAGTTGATGAGAATAATTTTGTCTTCGTAGCTTTTTGACATATTCTGAGTATTGTTTTTAAAATTTTACATCCTGTGTAGTTCAAATACCATGTTAATGTATATTAGTTCCACATGTACAAGGTAGTGATTGAGTATGGTGGTTCAACGGTCCCATACATTACCTGGTGCTCATCGCGACAAGTATGCTCCTTAATCCCCATCACCTGTTGGCCTATATCTTTTTTTCCCTTTGTTTGCTGTTTTGTTTCTTAAATTCCTCATGTGAATGAAATCAAATGGTGTTTGTCTCTCTGTAACTGGTTCATTTCACTTAGTCTCTAGTCCATCCGTGTTGTTGCAAATGGCAGGATTTCATTCTTTTTTATGACTGAATAATATTCCCTTGTATGTACACCACATGTATATCCATTCACCTGTTGATGGACACCTGGGCTGCTTCCATAGTTTCACTGTTGTAAGTAATTCTGCAGTAAACATAGGGGTGCATGTTAGTGTTTTTGTATTCTTTGAGTAAATACCCACTAACATGATTACTGGACCGTCGAGTAATTCTGTTTTCGATTTTTTTGAGGAAAATGTCATACTGTCTTGCACAGTTGCTACACCAGTTTGTGTTCCCAACAACTGTGCACGAGGGTTCCTTTTTCTCCTCCTCATCACCACTTGTTTCTTGAATTTTTGATTTTAACCATTCTGACAGGTGTGAGGTGGTATCTCATTACAGTTTTGATTTGCGTTTCCCTGTGACTGAATGGTGTTGAGCATCTTTTTGTGTGTCTTTTGGCCATCTGGATGTCTTCTTTGGAGTTGTGTCTGTTCATGTGTTCTGCCCACGTTTTACTGGTTCATTTTTTTTTTTAATGTGTATTGGGTTGTATAAGTTCTTTATTAATTTGAATACCAACCCTTTATTGGATATGTCATTTGCACATATCTTCTCCCATTTGGTAGACTGTCTTTGGTTTTGTTGGCCATTTCTTTTGATGCACAGAAGCTTTTTATTTTGATGTAGTCCCAGTAGTTTATTTCCGCTTTTGTTTCCCTTGCCTCAGGAGACATATCTAGAAGATGTTGCTATGACCAATGCCAGAAAATTAGTGCCTGTCCTCTCTTCTAGGACTTTCATGCTTTCAGGTCTCACATTTAAGTCTTTCATCCATTTTGAGTGGTGTAAGAAAGGGTCCAGTTTCATTCTTCTGCTTGTAGCTGTCCAGGTTTCCCAACACCATTTGTTGAGGAGACTGTCTTTTGCCCCTTGCGTATTCTTGCCTCCTTTATCGAAGATTAATTGCCCATATAATTGGGGGTTTATTTCTAGGCTTTCCGTTCTTCTCTGTTGGTCTATGTGTCTGTTTTTGTGTCAGTACCCTACTGCTTAGATTACTGTGGCTTTGCAATATAATTTGAAGTCTGAAATTACGATACCGGTTTTGTATTTCTTTTTCCAGATTGCTTTGGCTATTGCAGGTCTTTTGTGGTTCTATAGAGATTTTAGTATTGTCTGGTCTAGTTCTGTGAAAAAAAAATTGTTATTTTGATAGGGATGACATTAAATGTGTAAATTGCTTTGGGCAGTATAGACACTTCAACGTAGTTGTTCTTCCAGGCTATGAGTCTGGACTATCTTTCCATTTTTTTGTGTCATCTTCAATTTCTTTTATCAATGTCTATAGTTTTCGGAGTATAGGTCTTTCACCTTTTGATTAAATTTACTCCTAAGTATTTTAGTATTTTAGATGCAGTTGTAAACTGGCTTTTTAAAAATTTCCCTTCCACTGCTTCACTATTAGTGTCTAGAAATAGAAGAGATACCTACATTGATTTTGTATGCTGCAACCATACTGAATTCATTTACACATCCCAGTAGTTTTTTGGTAGGATCTCTAAGGTTTTCTCATACTTATGATACTATCATATCATCTGCAAACAGTGGAAGTTTTATTTCTTCCCTACCAGTTTGGATGTTTGTTCGTTTGTTTTTAATTTTTTATTTTTTATAAACATATAATGTATTATTAGCCCCAGGGGTACAGGTCTGTGAATCACCAGGTTTACACACTTCACAGCACTCACCATAGCACATACCCTCCCCCAGTGTCCATAACCCAGACACCCTCTCCATGCCCCCCGCCCCCCAGCAACCCTCACTTTGCTTTGTGAGATTAAGAGTCTCTTAAGATTTGTCTCCCTCCCGATCCCATCTTGTTTCATTTATTCCTTTCCTACCCTCCAAACTCCCCATGTTGCCTGTCAAATTCCTCATATCAGGGAGATCATATAATTGTCTTTCACCGATTGACTTATTTCGCTAAGCATAATACCCTCTAGTTCCGTCCACGTCATCGCAAATGGCAAGATTTCATTTCTTTTGATGGCTGCATAGTATTCCATTGTATATATATACCACGTCTTCTTTATCCATTCATCTGTTGATGGACACCTAGGCTCTTTCCATAGTTTCAATTTGGATGTTTTTTATTTCTTTCTGTTGTCTGATTGCTATGGCCAAGAGTTCCAGTAATATTTTGAATAAAACTGATGAGAGTAAACATTCTTGTCTTGTTCCTGACATTAGGGGAAAAACTCTGTTTTTCTTCAGTAAGTATGATGTTATCTATGGGTTTTTCATATATGGCCTTTACTGAGATATATTCCTTCTAAACCTACTTTGTTGAGGGTTCTATCATGAATGGATGTTGTACTTTGTCAAATACTTTTTCTGTGTCTATTGAAATGATCATATTAATTTTATCTTTTCTTATTGGTGTAACATATTGATTGATTTATAAATATTGAACCACCCTTGCATCCCAGGAATAAATCCCACTTGAGCCTGGTGAATGATTTTTTTTTTTTTTTAAAGATTTTGTTTATTTGACGGAGAGAGACACAGTGAGAGAGGGAACACAAGCAGGGGGAGTGGGAAAGGGAAAAGCAAGCTTCCTTCAGAGCAGGGAGCCCAATGCAAGGCTTGATCCCAAGATCCTGGTGTGGGGCTCCATCCCAGGCTGGTGAATGATTTTTTAAAATGTCTTGTTGGATTTGGTTCACCAATATTTTGTTGAGGACTTTTGCATCTGTATTCATCAGGGATATTGGCCTATAGTTCTCTTTTTAGTGTAGTGTGTTTATCTGGTTTTGGTACCAGGGTAATGCTGGCCTCATAAAGTGAATTTGGAAGTTTTCCTTCCTCTTCTATTTTTTGGAAAAGTTTGAGAAGGAATAGGTATTAACTCTTCTTTAAATGTTTGTCATAATTTACCTGTGAAGCCTTCTGGTCCTGGATTTTTGTTTGTTGGCAGTTTTTTTATTTACTGATTCACTCTCACTGTTGGTAATTGGTCTGTTCAAATTTTCTGTTTCTTCCTGCTTCGGTTTTGACAGTTTATATGTTTCTAGGAATTTATCCATTTCTTCTAGGTTGACCAATTTGTTGGCATATAATTTTTCATGATACTCTCTTACAATCCTTTGTATTTCTGTGGTATTGGTTATTTTCCCTCTTTCTTTTGTGAAATGAAACTCTCTTATTTTGATGAGTCTGGCTAGAAGTTTATCAATTTTACTGATCTTTTCGAAGAATCACCTCCTGGTTTCATTGGTCTGGTCTATCATTTTCTTAGTTTCAATATCATTTATTTCTGCTCTAATCTTTAGTATTTCCTTCCTTCTGCTGGTTTGGGGTTATGTTTGTTTGTTTTCTCGCTCCTTAAGTGTACGTTTAGGTAGTGTATGTGAGACTTTTCTTGCTTCTTAAGATAGGCCTGTATTGTATAAACTTCCTCTTAAAACTGCTTTTGCTGCATCCCAGAGAATTTGTACCATTGTGTTTTCATTTTCATTTTCCTTGAGGTAATTTAAAAAACAAAAACTTTTTAAGTACTCTCTACACCTAACCTGGGCTCAAACTTACAACTCTAAGGTGAAGAATTAGATGCTCTGTGGACTGAGCTAGGCAGGCAGCCCTCATGTAATTTTCTATTTCTTCTTTGGTCTCTTGGTTGACCCATTCATTATTTAGTAGCATGTTGACCCTCCACGTTATTTGTGCTCTCTCCAGACTTTTTTCTTGTGGTTGATTTCTAGTTTCATAGCTCTGTGGTCAGAAAAGATGTATGGTATGACGTCAACCTTTTTGAATTTGTTGTTTTTTTGGTAGCCTTATATGTGATCTGTTCTGGAGAAGTTCTCTGTGCACTTCAAAAGAATGTGTATTCTGCTCTTTTAGGATTGAATGTTGTGAATGTATCTGTTAAATCCTTCTGATCTAGGGTGTCATTCAAAATCTCTATTTCTGGGGCACCTGGGTGGCTCAGTGGATTAAAGCCTCTGCCTTAGGCTCAGGTTGTGATCCCAGGGTCCTGGGATCAAGCCCCGCATCAGGCCCTCTGCTCGGCGGGGATCCTGCTTCCTCCTCTCTCTCTGCCTGCCTCTCTGCCTACTTGTGATCTCTGTCAAATAAATAAAATCTTTATTAAAAAGAAAAAAAACCAAACTGTTTCCTTGTTGATACTCTATTTGGATGAATCTGTCCATGGACGTAAGTGGGGTGTCAAAGTCCTCTACAGTTATTGTATCACTGTCAGTTAGTACCTTTATGCCTGATACGTATTTTTATGTATTTGAGTTTTATGTCATGTTGGGTGCATAAATATTTACAGTTGTTATAACTTCTTGTTGGACTGTCCCTTTTGTTACATACTAACCTTGCCTCTTGTTACCGTCTTTGTTTTGAAGTCTGTTTGGTTTGGTAGAAGTATTGCTATCCCAGTTTCCTTCTCACATCCATTCGCATGACAGGTGTTTCTCCATCCACTCACTTTCAGTCTACATGTGTCTTTAGGTCTTAAGTTAGTTTCTTGCACGCAAAAAATTATTTTTTTAATCCAGCCTGTCACCCTGTGTTTTCATTGGAGTGTTTAGTTCATTTACATTCTAAGTAGTTATTGATAAGTATGTATTTATTGCTATTTTGTAACTTGTTTTGAGGGCGTTTTTTAGTTGTCTGATCCTTTCTTGTTCTCTTTCACAGTTTGCTTACTTTCTTTAATGTTATACTTGGATTCTTTTCTCTCTTTTTTTGCACATCTATTCCTGGTGTTTGATTTGTGGTTACCAGTAGGTTTGTATATAACATCTGCATATAGAGTCTCTACTAAGTTGGTGGTCACTGAAGTTTGAGCTCATTCTTTACTCCTCTCCCTGCCACAGTTTTGGTACGTGATGTCATACTTTACATCCTTTTATTGTGAGTCCCTTGACTGGTTTTTACAGATATACTCATTTTCACTGCTTTTCTGCTTCCAATGTTTTTTTATTCTTATGGTCTTTCCTTTCCACTCAGAGAGTCCTCGTCAAACAGTTCTTACAGGCTGGTTTAGTGGTCATGAACTCCTTTAGCTCTTGTTTGTCTGGAAATTCTTTCTCTCTCCTTCTAGTCTGAATAATAGATTTGTTGGATAGAGTATTCCTGGCTGCAGATTTTCCCTTTCAGCACTTTGAAAAGTCTGCTGATAGCCTTACGGAGTTTCCGTCTTTTCTCCTGCTTCTTTTAAAACTCTCTCTGTCTCAATTCTTTTGACCATTTTAATTACTATGTGTCCCCACCTCGTTCCTCCCTTTCTATGCTCTTTGATGTGGCTTCTCTCTACCTTTAGTTGTGGAGTGCGCTCTGCCAGTCTTCAGGTCATTTTCCGGGTTAATTACACTGCTGTGAGTGTCTCTAGTTGAGCAAGGTGAGCTTAGGGTCCTCTGACTCTGCCATCTCAGCCCTTCTCAATAGCTTCTCTCACAGTATTTTACCCATCTTTTTATATGCTGGTATTTTTGAATGGAATTGGTTTGAATGGAAAATTTTTTAAAGATTTTGTTTATTTACTTATTTGATAGAAAGCAAGCAAGCACAAGCCTGGAAATGGGAGAGGGAAAAGCAGGTTCCCCACTGAGCAGAGAGCCCAGCCCGATGTGGGGCTCAATCCCATGATCCCACGATCATGACCTGAGCCAAAGGCAGGTGCTCAATGGAGTGAGCCACCCAGGTGCCCCAAAAGGAAAATTTTTATACCTCTCTTTTGAAAACATGTTATGGTCAAGTATGATTTTAGAAATTCTAATGTGATAAGTTTGGGTTTGAAATTTAAAAGCCTACAGAAGCATTTTTATCAAAAAGTATAAATTAATTTTTTATTAATTTATCTTTATGTGATTATCATACTATAGAGTGAAATACCAGAATCATTAGAGTTGTAAGAGTTTAAAATTTTGGCAGATCAACTGGACAAAAACTAAAATGAGAAAGAATGTGATTATTGTAAAAAATAAGGTGGATTCAAAAGATATGTGTGTGTTTATTTTTTAAATATATAAATCTGATAAGCTACAAAAGCTATAGAAAACTAGATATACATAGCAAACTTTAAGTATAAGAGCTGATCTATTCTGAAAAAGAAAATATACTCCAAAATGGATCCAAATAGAAATCAATACTTTATAGACTATTTGGGCTATAACAACAATGAAACACTAAAGAGGGTGTCTGGGTGGCTCAGTCAGTTAAGTGTTTGTCTTTGGCTCAGGTCATGATCCCAGGGTCCTGGAATGGGGCCCTCCACCAGGCTCCCTGCTCTGCAGAGAGTCTGCTTCTCCCTCTTCCCCTCCTCCCACTCCTTTTCTCGATCTCTTTCTCTTTCTCTCTGTCTCTCAAAATAAATAAAATCTTTAAAAGAAAACACTAAGCAGGAAACATTGTAAGATAGAGCCAATGCTATACACAGAGAAAACTAATAATTTTAAATTTATTTTTAATGGAAGTAAATACATTTAAATGGTTGGAAAGTGAGCAACAAAAAAAAACTAAAGAAAAATTACTAAAGATTAATGACTTGGAAAATAATGAAAGAAAAATATGAGAGCTTAAGTTACATACAAATTTAAAGCTTTTGTATAGTACAGAAGACAGTAAACAGTTAAAAGGCAAATGACAAAGTAGTAAGATATTGGAGCATGTATGACATTCAAGGGATTAAATATCCTCAAAATAGAAATGTTTCTATTTGATCCATTTAAAACAGAACAAAAACCTATTAGAAAAAACAGAAAGCTGATCAAATCTATAGACATTCATTTAATACCATACAGGGGGGAAAAAAAGGATTGCTCTAAAGTCTAGTTTCGTGAGCAACCAAGAATTGTGAATTAAAATAGCCAGCTATACATTGTTTTTGACCTTTCAAATTATGAGAAACATGAAAGAATGGTCATGATGTGGAACAGTGAGGCAGCTGTCCTTCTCGTACGTATACAAGATGCCACACAGTGTAGATGTGGGCCCCCCGGAAGGCGGCTAGTTGGTGTGATGTATCAAATGCTTTGGTTATATGCCAACGTATTGGCCAGGCAATTTTACCCTTAAACATTTACTTTTATCAAATAATTCAGTAATTGTGCAAAGGTATTTGTTCAGAAATGACTTTGAAACATTGTTCACAGTTATCAGTGTTTAAAAGCAACATCAATATCTATCATGGATAATTGGTTTAATAGAGTATGGTAGGTACATCAACGAAATGCTTTGAAGCAAATTTAAAAAAAATGTTAAGTATATGTTGACTGTGGGGCGCCTGGGTGGCTCAGTGGGTTAAAACCTCTGCCTTCGGCTCAGGTCATGATCCCAGGGTCCTGGGATTGAGCCCAAATCGGGATCTCTGCTCAGCAGGGAGCGCACTTCCCTTCCTCTCTCTCTGTCTGCCGCTCTGCCTACTTGTGATCTCTGTCTGTCAAATGTCAAATAAATAATAAATAAAATCTTTAAAAAAAAAAAAGTATATGTTGACTGCAATGGGGGTTTTCATAATAAATTAGCTGGAAAAAACCCATCATGGATAACATAATTCCATTTTTGCTTTAAAAGTTTTATACAGGATGATATCTATATTTATATATTTGCACCTAGAAATCCTGAGAAGATATACACCAAAATATTAATCGTATGGGCAATTTTAAATTTTGTTCCTGTATCATTTTCTCACATTCCTTGATTTGATAACTGTCTTTTGCGCAGTTTTCAAAAACAGGTTTTAAACACAACTTAGACCACTGTAACACTGTATGTCAACTATATTTCAGTAATAAAATTTTTTAATGAAAAAGAGAAAGATATTTAAGTGGAAGACAGTGAGAAGAAAGAAATATAAAATGCCAAAAATAATATTCAGAAGGAAAAATATAGAACATAAATAGATTAAACTTTATAAGAAAGTTAAAGATAATAATATAAGTAGTGGAAATTAAGATCTAAGACTCTACAAATGTGGTGTAATTGTGTAATCCTGCTATTACTATTATTACATTTGTAACGAATATGTAGGTTTTTTTTTACTTTATTTCCCTTTACTGTGGATGTGCAAATATGTTATTTTTTTCCCACTGAATTACATATTGTTGAAGGATCGTATTATGAGACTGACGCTTACATTCCCTCATTACCTGGGGCTTTCAATAGTGCCTTTGTTTCACAGCTCGAATTCCATGGCACCCCGTCTCCCTGCATTCCTGGACCAGCCCCTCCTCCTTAAATTCCAGGTTTGTACCTATCAGCACCATTGCTCACTACGATGATGCTGTGCAAATGTACAAACACACACACACACACATTTTTGTGTTTATATAAATATACATGTAAAATATATATAAATATATACTATAGACACACATATATATTTTTTTCTGAGGATTATCAGGGAACCATTTCATGGCTTAATTTCTGGCCCTGTATCTTCTATTTTAAGAATCTAATTGAGGTTTAAAGATGATAACAGATAATATGAAGCAAATGAATTCTTCAAAATTTAAATCCAAAAGTTGATTCATTTGCCTTGAATTCATTCATGTATGCAACAAAATGTATAATCTGAAAACTGAAAAAGCAGGATAACAGTTGAAGTCTTGAGTTCATAATTAGAGCCTCTACTAAGAAATGCTCCTCTTAAGGAGGGAAAGAAAACCAAAAACCTCTTTTTGGTTTCAGAGTCACGATGGCTATTAAACAGTATTAGCTGTGTGTTTGCTAGGTACTCTCCAAGACACTCCTGTTTGAGCAACAACTACACAGAGTACGGCGCCTGGGTGGGCCAGTCATTAAGCGTCTGACTTCGGCTCAGGTCATGATCCCAGGGTCTTGGGATCAAGCCCTGCATTGGGCTCCCTACTCGGTGGGAAGCCTGCTTCTCCCTCTCCCACTCCCCCTGCTTGTGTTCCCTCTCTCACTGTGTCTCTCTCTGTTCAATAAATTAAAAAAAAAAAAAAAAGAACTAAACAGATTAAGGCTAGTGACGATTAAAACCAGTGACTTAAATCTAAAGATGTAAAAAAGGAAAGCTAAAATTGAAGTGACATTTACAACATATAGGACAGGCAGAGTTAATACTTTATTTGCTAAAGTTTAAAGAGTTCTTACAAACCAATAAGAAGAGACAGTAATAAAAACAACAAATGGGTGTGGATTTGTAGGGAAGGTCAACAGCCTGCTGGGGCAGTTCAGAGGAGAGATGATGGCTTGGGTTAGGGTCAAGCCGTGGAGATACTGAGAAGTGGTTGGATTTGGGATATACTTTGGTGGTAAAGCCAGTCTTTTAAGATTTACTGACGGGTTAGACATGGAAAGTGAGAGAATGAGTAAAATTTAAAAAAAAAAAGATTTTTAAGTCTTATAAAACAGGTACATGTTAGTGCATTTAAAAAGATGAGTGGTATGGGGAAAGAGAAAAATGGGACGAGTCGTATTGTTTTGACCACGCTAAATTTGGGGTGCGTCAGACACATCAGTGTTGAGTCAGGATAGGCTGAGTTCTACTCCTGCAATAAACAGCTCTCCGAACCTGGTGGCTTCCTCCTATGAGATTTACTTCTCGATCGTGCCATATGGCCACTTCAACTTGCCGGGGTCTCTGCCTCTCTTTACTCTCAAGACTCAGGCTGATCGGAGTATTGCCGATCCGCACGGCACGGGAAGATGAGTGGAGAGTCACAGACTGTGACCGTCAATGCTTCTGTCTGAATGTGATGTATCATTTCCGTACCCTTCTTATTATCCAAAGTGAACCACGTGGCCACACCAACTCCCGAATGGGCAGGGAGGTACCATATTATCAAGTCCTTGGAAGAAAACCCGATATTTGAATGACTCTCAGCATCCAAGCAGAAATGCCTTCTAGACACTTAAATGTGTAAATCGGAGTGGAGAGGAGAGGGCTTCAGGCAGAGATGAGATATTGTGAGATATTTAAGATTTTGCAGCTAGGGATAAAGTGTAGAAACTAAAGAGAAGAGAGCTGAGGACAGAATTCTCTCTCCTTTGCAAATACAGTAGAAGAGGAGAAACCAGCTAAGGAGACATGGAAAGAAGATCCGTGGAAGATGCGTGCTCAGGCGTGCACATCCCCGTGTTTCTGTGTGTGCTTCTATGCATGGAGAGAAAGGTGTAGGAGCTGGGCTTGAAGAAAAGCTAGGGGTATTTGTAACTTTTTTAGATACCCATGTACTAACTGATTTATTAATGTACTCCTATATTGCTTTCATAAACTCAGAAGTTCAGTAAGATAAGGAAACTCTATACAAAAAACCATGTGTTGAATTGGGTGGGGGGAGGAACAGTAACATTTAAGTAGGCTGGACAAGTGGGCGTGGGGCACTCTACAGGCAGCGAGAAGGCCATCTGAATGTATGCCTGAACTCAGCTGGTAAATGACAATTGTTACTTAGAAGCCATACACTTGTATATTAGAAATTACACAGTCTGAATGGATGGAGCCCAGAGACTGGTATTCCAGAGTGAAGCCTAAAATAAGTCACTTGTTTAGGACTCCTTTTTTTGTTTGTGTTTTAAGAAACTGCGAAGAAGGACTAGCATATTTTAATTTATGACTGTGTTCTTTTCTAAAGCATTTTATTTTGTTTGTCCCAATCTGATGTATTTTACTTTAGTACAAAGTTAGGAATAGATTTCTCTTAATTATTGGGGTAAGCAAAATCTAGTATACAAAGTTCTAAGAAGAAAACAAAATAGTACATAAATAAAGCTTTAGGAAATATATTTGTTTGCATACCAACTAACTGAATCAGCCCTAAATTCAAAGACTAATGTTATTTAGGGCTATCTAATTGCATAACAAAATGGGATATTAAAAACCAACTTTACATAATTACAGTACACATTTTGAAGCATAAATTGCTATTTCTGACCAAATTTAAGCAAAGAAAGTTCTAATTGGGGCACTGTCATTTTAGTAATGGTCATTAGTCCTGCAGTTTTTGTTTTGTCACATGGCTTCGAAGAGAATTGGTGACACCAAGGAATAAAGCAAAACAACAACAAAAAAATAAGAATCTGATCTAAAGAACAAAAATATAACTTAGAAAAAAACAGGCTTCACCCATTGAAATCCTTCTATCACTGCAATCATTCCCTCACATAAGAAACCAGGAAAGTGTTATTTCCACTTAACTCATTGGTTCTCAGCAAGGGATGATTTTGTTCCCTGGGGGACATTTGGCAATATCTGGAAATATTTTTGATTGTCAGATGGGAAGGTACTATTGGCATCTAGTGGGTAGTAGCCAACATCTTATTATTCACAGGACAGCCTCCTGTAAATAATACAGAAAAAAAGAATTATCCAGTCAAACGTGCCAATAGTATCAAGGTTGATAGACCCTGACGTAGCTTGAAAGAAGCATGCAAGGTTCCCCTACACTAAAAATCTAACCTGTGGAGATTTACACCTCTGACCTTCATTAACTGAGCCCAGTTTCCTTAGGATTGGTGGAAGACCTGGAATGTGTTCGGACTGCAGACTGTGAACGTGTGCAGCCCACACTTCCTCTCTGCCTCCCCAGTATCTGCTTCATTGGAAAAGTACTCCCTGTCCTTTGATGTGCTGGTTTGCCCAAGAAAGTCTGACAATAACCGAAGAGATTCGCATACTTGGATTTGCATACTTGGTCAGGAGGTTCAGGGTCGAGGATTGTGGGTGTTACAAAGAATTGCCTTTCCTAACGCTTTTTTGTGAACATATGTCTTTCATTGAATTTTTATAAATTTGGGTAGCTTTTACATGCTTCCATTAAGAGAGCCAATTTCAAAATTAGAATTCCATGAAAACAGAAAAGTTAAAATATTTCTATATTTAAGTATTATAACAAGATATAAAAATAGACTCAGTTAGGTACAGTGAAAATCTGAGCCTTTATCAGAAAAGCCTTTCTAACGTTCCAACCTAAACATCATCATTTGGCCCATTTCACGTGGCCTAACTGTTCAACCCACCAATTGTCGAAGAGGACACTTTCTTGACCAAAATGTGGCATGTATTGTCTCTGAATCAGTTTTTTTTTTTTTTTAAAGATGGCCAGTGCACCCAAACCCAGAGAGAAAGCAACCCATGTCATTTGCTTGGCCCATTTAGAGGGTTAGAGGACCTGAGAGGGTTGTAATTATGATGAATGATGAAAGTATATAATTTATAGTATTATATAGATTTATAGAATATGAATATACTTCAGGGAGTGGTGGCTGTCTTAAGTTTCAGCTTGGATTATATAAAGCAGCATAGTTCTTGTGGTCCTGGAGCAGATCTTTAACAAAGACACTGTATTACAACTGCTTCGTAAATAAGAAGGCCTCCCAGATGGGGAGAAAGCAGTGTTTGAATTTTAATACTAGCCAGGGAGCATTAGGCACAGATTAGACAGAACAGAATTTTGTGTATTGGTGATTTGTGTAATACTGTATATGGTTAATTTATCTGATTCTTATTTGGTTATTGTCTTTCCTCTTAACTGTACTTCAACTGTACTTCCCCAATGGTTTTGTTAACTTATCATATCCCTAGAACCTGGGACATAATAGGGAGTGAGTAAATATTTATGAAACCATGCAGTGAATGAATATAAACGATGGAAGAAACAAGTCCGAAACTGTGAATGTAGGTGTATAGTTCAGGGGAGAAGTCGGTGACTGTGCAAAGGAGGCAAATTGGGGAATGGTGGGAATAGGGAAGGGAAGGGGAGTGACAATGGGATGGGAGAAATAGTTCCCCAAACCAGATCTCCAGCCATTAACCTGGGCACCATGATCAGTTCATCTGAAATTACTGTAACCACATCTCCAACATACACTGAAATGTTTACACTGCCAGATTGCTTACACACCTCATTCTTAAGGGCTGGGCACAACGATATACTAATAAAACTGATGATTGGACTTTTCCCCCGATATATGTAACTTAAATCTGATTAAGCCTCACTCTGAGCTCTGTCAACCTATTTTGTACCATGGGGAAAAGATCTCTTTATGTCTTCATCTTTTTTTTCAAAATAGGGATAATAACATGATTATAAAAAGGAAAACTCTCAGAATTGTTTCATTTCCTTACCTTTCATCTCTGTGTTCCCAGTTCAAGGGGTGGTCCTCTTCTCTGACGGGGCCATCTCTTTCGCATATTTTAGGACTTTGCTTTAATCAGTTATTTCCATGGTCTTGGATTTTTTTTTTATTTTCAGCATGATTGACATGCAGCACTGTATTAGTTTCAGGTGTACAATCTAGTGGTCCCACTTTTATATACATTATTAAGTGATCACCACAGTAAGTGTAGCTACTGTGCGCCACCGTATAAAACCCTTACAATATTATTGACTGTGTTGCAAATCGCATCCTGGTGTCTTATTTATTTTATAACTGGAAGTTCGTATCTCTTTACCCTCGTCCCCTATTTTGCCCATTCCCCATCTCTCCTCCGATCTGGCCACCACCAGCTTGTTCTCCGTATCTATGAGTCTGTTTCTGATATGTTTGTTCATTTGTTTTGTTTTCTTAGAGTCCACATGTAATGAAATCGTACGGTATTTGTCTTTCTCTGTCTCACTTATTTCCCTTGGCATAATCCCCTCTAGGTCCATCCATGCTCACAAAGGGAAGATTCCATTCCTCTTTATGGCTGAGTAAGAGTCCCTCTCCATCCATTCATCTGTTGTGGGATGCTGACATTGCTTCCATATATTAGCTGCTGTAAATAATGCTTATATTAGCTTCTTGAATTAGTGTTTCATTTCCTTTAGGTAAATAACCAGAAGTAGAACTACTGAATTTTATGGTAATTCTGTTTTTCATTTTTTGAGCAGCCTCCATACTGTTCCCCACCGCGGCTGCGCCTGCGTACACTGCATTCCCCCCATCGGTGCACAAGGGCCCCCTTTCCTCCACATCCTCACCAGCACCTGTTATTTCTTGTCCTTTTGATACTAGCCACTCTGACAGGTTGGAAGTGCTGTCTCAATATGGTTTTGATTTCATTTTGGATTTTCATTCTGTTTCCTTCTACGAGCTTCACCTCCGCTGCCTTTGTGTGCACCCACATATAAGGACGTGCGTACATAGACTTGTATTCTCTTGCTGGCTTCCCCATTCAAAAAACTGCTGATTCCTCCTTTCCCTTCACCACCAAGTATCTTTAAATTAGTTCTTCCTCACAAGAATCCTACAAGGCAGTGGTTCTCAACGGGGGACAGTTAGCAGTAACTGGAGACCTCGGACTGGCACAGGTGGGTTGCGGGGAGCTACCGGCATCTGATGGTAGACGTCAGGGATGCTACTGACCATCCTGCAAGCTCAGAACTAAGTGTCTAAGTGTCCAGAGTGCTACGGTGGAGAATCCCTGCGGTAAAGGTAGCATCTTTTCCATTCTAGAGATGAAGGACGTGCAGCTTGGTAGAGGTAGCAAACTAGCCAAAGGTCACGTACTTCATACGGGAGGGAGTCAGGATTTCCTTCACACCTAGCTCGGAACCTACAGTTGGTGAACTTCCTAATATATACTCCGTTTCAACTCGGTTTTTAATTATGTGTAAATTTAGGGTAAACGTCCTTGTGCACAATTCTTCATACATATTTTTTATTACTTCCTTGAAATAGACTCGAAGTGGAATTGGTGTCGAAGGGAATGAAGACAGAGATTTTTATTTATGCCACCTGATTATCTTCTTCAAGGCCCAGGCAATTCACATCTACATGAGCCTAACCTGCCGTGAGCAACAGTTTCCCCATAGGCTGTTTAACCCTTGCCCATTTGATCACTTGCCTTCCCTTTAAAAACAAACAAGCAAAACTCACTGCTGCTCAGATGGTTTCCCTAAACTGCAAACGCACTGACCCATCTGACGAGAGGAACACAGACGTGCAGAGTTTTAAAACTCCAGTCGGAGCTCAAACACAGCTCTGCCACAAAGTAGTGGGGCGACTTTGTGCACGCTACCCCGAGTCTCCCTCTTCACTTGTAAAATGGACCTTGATGTTCATCTCTGCCTCATACACAAGCTGACCCTTGCGATGTCCGTAGAACGGTGCCAGGAGCCAGGGCAGTTCTGAAAAGGTGTCGGCTAGCTTCAGTACCGTTGGTTTTCCACCCGGAATGGTCTCTTACGCCTTGTTAAAGCGCCATGGTTCTGGACCCAAGAGTTGCTCTGACTTCCAGCTTCATTCTCACTCTCCAAATACCATCCTTGTCCAGGCTCGCTGTTGACAAGGACCTCACTCTGCTAACCGTCTGACAGGCATCAGTTCAGCGACCTGCTGCTCAGCTACGACCTTCACACTCCAGGTTTGTCTGTCACAAACAGACAGGTTTGTCTGGAGCATCTTGGCTCCAGAGCGTTCTTCCGTGCCCTGTAGACCATTCCCATCAGGTGTTGCGCTTACCCTCCTGAGTAGTTCTCTGCTTTTGGATTTTCTTCCATAAAAGTTCTGTATAGAAGCATTTCCAAGGTATGCTCAGCCTATTTAAATAAGGAGAAGATTTGATTATCAGAAATGTTTGAGATACATTGTACTCTCTCGTTTCTGGTGAGACACAGCACGTGAGCTTTTTTTTTTTTTTAATTTGAAAGTCCTGGAATGGGAATGGGAATTTGACACTGAAGTCTTGAATTTATTTTTCCCAATAATATCCCCTGCTCTTTTTTCAACAATACCTGTCACCATCCAGCAGTACCAGCGTTCAGTGGGACACACTCTTGCAGAACAGGCAAAAGAACAAGAAGCAGCCTCTGACTTAGGGTTTCTCAGTGTGGGCCCTCTGACCTGCGTCAGACATACCCAGGCTGCCTTTAATTACTTTTAATATATTATGTATTATTTGCCCCAAGGGTACAGGTCTGTGAATCGTCAGGCTTACACACTTCACAGCACTCACCATAACACATACCCTCCCCAATGTCCATCACCCCACCTCCCTCTCCCTAACCCCCTCCCCCCGGCAACTCTCAGTTTGTTTTGTGAGATTAAAAGTCTCTAATGGTTTGTCTCCCTCCCGATCCCATCTTATTTCATTTTTTCCTTCCCTACCCCCAAGCCCCCCATCCTGACTTTCAACTTCCTCATATCAGGGAGATCACATGATAATAGTTTTTCTCTGATTGACTTATCTCGCTCAGCGTAATACCCTCTAGTTCTATCCACGTCATTGCAAATGGCAAGATTTCATTTCTTGATGGCTGCATAGTATTCCATTGTGTATATATACCACATCTTCTTTATCCATTCATCTGTTGATGGACATCTAGGTTCTTTCCATAGTTTGGCCATTGAGGACATTGCTGCTATGAACATTGGGGTGCACGTGCCCCTTCGGATCACTACATTTGTATCTTTAGGGTAAATACCCAGTACTGCGATTGCTGGGTTGTAGAGCAGCTCTATTTTCAACTTTTTTTTTTTTAAAGATTTCACTTATTCATTTGACAGACAGAGATCACAAGTATGCAGAGAGGCAGGCAGAGAGAGAGAGGAGGAAGCAGGCTGTCCACAGAGCAGAGAGCCCGATGCGGGGCTCGATCCCAGAACCCTGGGATCATGACCTGAGTCGATGGAAGAGGCTTTAACCCACTGAGCCACCCAGGCGCCCCTCTATTTTCAACTTTTTGAGGAACCTCCTTACTGGTTTCCAGAGTGGCTGTACCAGCTGCTTTTCCCAGGTTGCTTTTTAAAAATGCAGACTCCCCATCCACTCCCAGGTCTTGTAAATTTAAACATCTGAGGATGTCTCCTTGGAAATCTGCATTTTAAGTAAGCTCCAAGGGTTATTTTGATAACCTCCAAAGTCTTATAATTACTACTCCAGGTACTAACGCTAGGCATAAAGTCAGGTGCAAAAACTATTAACATATCCCTTCCATTACCATTGGGTGAGAGTTTATATCTGGGACTTTTGATTGTCCTGTGAGGTAGATTGAGGTAAAGCTAAGCATCATGCCCCATGTCTGGGTTTATTAGAAACTCAGCTTTCCAATCATACCACTACCCCCTCCCACAAACCCCCCACGCTCCTCCTCAAGTCCCTGTCAGCTGTGATCAATAGTAAATCATTTTGCTGGTAGGGAATCATTCTCTTAACTCACTGAAAACAACGGCCGGCGGTCCCCAGGCTGGAAGGAAGAGGTAGAGAGGCCCTAAAACGTTTCTTCATGGCACAGGGTGAGAGCAGCCACAGGCCACCGGGTGTGCCCCGAGAGCTCAAACCAACTCACTTTTTTCTGTATATTTGTTTGTTCAGGGAACTCATTACCATATCTCTTTGCACTTTCGTGCTAAGAAGCTCTGAAAACATTTTCCAGACGAGCCAAAAGTGTACAACCGGTGCTTCCCTTTGGTTTTCAATCCAGAGCGAAAGTAGATCTGAACTTAAGACGTGTAAATGGTGGTCGATTTAGTGGTGCAGGTTTACAGTTTTAGGGTTTTTAAAATCTGCTTTTGGAACTCTTCTGCTATACAATACGAACTTGTTAAAAGGTATTTTCACATTTTCCTTCTTTGGTGATTTCCATACCTTGTACCCTGCCAAGTTTGACCATGGTGATGTTCACTGACATTTGTTCTTCTAAATAGAAAATAGTGTTTGATTGCTTTTAAAGGAGAGTTGAGGGTAACCTCTTGTAAAATATTTTGGTATGTTAAGTTGTTCCTTTTCAGTGTGTACGATACTGTTTCGTTCTTTGGGACTATTTTAGAGTCTACTTTTAACAAAATTTTCTTCCTGACTTATAACAGTGTTGAAAATTTGCGTTTGCTACCCTTCAGCGATAGGGACCGAGAGAAGATGCCATTTTTGAAAAATTTGACCCAAACTGTATTATCTGTTTCCATCTGTTTTTCCACCAGTCTGCTTCTAGAACGTTTGCATTGGCTCATATTGCCTTAAGAAACCTCATCCCTGTCGATCCCTCTTGCCCTTGCCCTGTTTTCTGCATTAGTCATCTGCTCAGAAACCAGCGATCACCTGGCAGGCCGTCTGCTCAACCAGAACACTGTGGTTTGACTGTGCCGTGCTGTGCTCAGGGCCCAGAGCACCCAAACGAGCAACAGACACTTGGTGTTCAGCTTTAGGGAGTTCTTCTGCTTGCCTGGACCAGCCTCCCGGTCTCTGAGGCAGACTGCGAGCCAGCCTTCTTTCACACGTCATTCCTGCTCATCCTCCCTACTGGAGCTCGATGCCATTTATTCCTCTCATCTCACATCAGTTCGGTTCAACGAGCCTTTATTAAGCACATGCTAGGTGCCGAAAATGTAAAAATTACTAATTTCAAAATTACATGATTTCTGCTTTTGAAGAACTCACTATCTCCCAGAAGCTTCTAACAGAAGGAGGTGATAGGTATGTTCAGGGCTCAGTAGCCCATGAGGAGTACCTGGCTGCCCGTGGCATGGGTGGCATGGGTTGGGGAGGGAAATACCTGATTCGCTGAGCTCAGACATGGTGGGACTTACACCTAAGCAGGCGGAGGCTAGGACAGATCAGAGTGGTGGCTTAGACTGTGCAGCCGAGCAGCAGGCAACAGTGAATCTAACGGGAGGCTGGAAGACCTATCAGGAGATTCAACAGGAGTCTAGGGAAAATGGCGGCCAGGGCCTGAACCAAGAAGAGTTTTACAGAATAGATGATGATGTGAATGAAAAGCATGCCCCTTCCCGGTCTTCTGGGTTAGACTCATTCCGGGAATTTAGTAGGTGATCCACATGGAGGCTGACACATTCCCCTGCATTATAAATCACAGGTGTTGGTTTCTCCTTCACCAGGGGAAGCACCGCTCTGTCCCCACGGCTGGCCCCAGCTTCGGTGTGCTCCTGTCCCCCAGACTGGTCTCCCGCCCCACTTCCCGGTGCTCCATAGCTATGACCATAAAGGTTTATGTTGACCATTGGGGTGTACTTTTCCCCATCCCAGTCACTGACGGACATTGAACACTGGTGGGCTTTACCATCCGTATGACACAAAGTGAGAGATGAGAATAAATTGTTGTAACCACTTGTCAGGTATTTGGTTTTGTCTTTTTGGTAGGATTTTCCCCCAACTTGATCAGTGCAGTGGACCATCTCCGTAGTTTACAACACAACAACAGCCGCAGAAGCAGAAGTCGTGATCGGCCAGTCATGTTCTGGGTCTTGTCTGTTGTCTCTCAGTAATCTGTAAAGCTGTTTTATTTCAGATATGAGCCTGTTCCTTTGTTCCTTACCTTTTACATTTCTTCTTCCTTTTTTCTTACCTTTTTGGGGGATCCAGAGAGTGTGTTTGAAAATGGGAAATTCCTTAAGAAACCTACAAAATATATTTTCTCCATTGAGTTTAAAAAAAAAACAAAAAACAAAAACCTCCATAGCAATAAACTTGGTTTAATGTGGTCAGTTTTATCACAGATCAGGCCTGCCCAAGGCAAGGGAGCTCAGCCGGTAATTTGGGAAGCCTTTGAAGCCACATGCACGCATATACATTAACCTCTAAAACTAACCATAATTTTAATTAACATAAAATAATCTAAAGACATGCTGATTAGGCACCGTGTGGCTTAAACAAAGCATTCTGGGCGGGGGGCTGGGGAATAGAGAACTCTGACCATTCCTATCCCCAGCAAACAAGGCTTTCTTTAATCATTTCGAAGCACATTTCATTTTGCTCAACTTTTTTTTTCTTCCACTATGTTCCTGGAGACCAAAAACAACAAAATTCCAAAAGCTTTTGCTAATTAAAACGAGGGGAACTGAAACTGTTATAGATTATGTCAGTTAAACCCCAAATTAGAAAAAAAAAATAAGACTCCAGATCTCTTTTAAAGTATATGATTTACACCATATTCCAGTAAATTGATGCGGGCCGAGAACTTTTCATTCATTTCTCTTGTGTGTCATGTGGGGCACACTTAGAGCAGTTGGTTCTCCTCGGGACAAAGCAGGGAGAATTAACTCGAGCCAGTGTTGCCTTTTATGATACGTGGTTTTGAGTTTCAGAAGAGTGGAGTACAGTGTGAATCATGGAAGCAACCGGCTGAAAAAATCCTCAACTCTGTAACAAAAAGCAGATTTTTTTCCACATTTCTTCCAAGTTTTTATTTCACATGCAAGTCTGAGATACAAAATATTCTGTAAAACTGTAAGGAAGCCACAGTAGTTCTTGCTGTTTGGGGGTTTCCCAGAGAGACTCGTGTTCAGAATGTTCCTTTTTTTGCCAAATGGCTTATTATGTGGACTGAATGGCCCAGCAAAACAGACAAGCCCATCTCCATTTTATTATACATGTTATTTACTGGGGTTTCCCTGAAGAAAGCTTAAGAATTCCTTCCCCATGAGTCACTGACCAAGTGATTGTTTTTTTAAAATATAAACTTTCCTTCAGCTGGTCAATTTGGAACACGGTCTTCTCATCTTCTTTTCACTTGAGGGCCCCTTTGCCTTCATCTGTAAATGATCATATCTGTAGCCAAATCAAGTGCCTTCGACGTAGCCAGTTTCTTTCCATTTAACACTTAAGTTTAAGAAATCAACAGCCTGGTCAGGCCAGATTCAGAGGACACTCTCCTCCGAACGTGACTTACATAATTACATTTTCATTGCCTTGGCAAAATGCCTCTCCTTGGTTTAATTTGTGCTGGAATTAAGGGATGCGGAATTCACCCTTTCCCACAAGAAGCATTGGTGGTCACTGCGTCCAGGCCATGTTACCCTTTTACCTTTGTGAGTGAGTTAGAAAGTGGTGTCCTCTATTCTCGTCTTCTTCTAGAATAAGAATCTGTAACCATTGTCCTTGCCAGTAGTTGAACTTTCCAATGAAATACCGACACCTTAACGAATGTGTCAATATGAATGTTAATCAAGGTCAACGTTTCCCCCATGAAAATAGCTCTATAATTGCAATCGTCCATTCTAAAAGGAACAGTGTTATTTTAGAGAATATTTCTGAACCCCTTCCCACCCACTTTCGCAGTGGCTATAAGAAGCCTGCTGTTGCCAACTGAGTGGTCTAGAGTCCCTGCTAATTACCTCCTTCCACAGCTTTTGATTTGGAGCCCAACTGATGGCGCCAGAGGCTGAACCACAGTCAGATCTACAGGCCCCTGATTTGCCAGATGGAATCTATGCAGTTTATTTCCTTTCTCACAGTGTTTTTGTGACGGCCTCAGCTCAAACTGGAAATAGAATAGGAATTACTTCAAACTATTAATGGCTGATGGTTTAAATTTTGAGAAAAATAGCCGTGGAATTCTAATTTCGTTGCCCATATGGGTGTGTGTGTGTGTGCGCGCGTGCGCGCACGTGTAAGCTTACAAAAGGACACATGTAAACATATCACAAAATTGTTTTTCCAAAGATGCTGGCATTCTTTTAATTATATTCCACTAACACACAAATACCGAAAGCCTTCAGAATACTTCACATTTGATATCCTTGTAAAGCTTTTTATTCCATTGCCTGTTAATGACTAATGCGTCTCATGTCCAAATCAGATGCGCCTAGAATATTTGCTGGAGTGGCATTCTTTAAAAACCTGAACACAGAGGTTTAGTTCCATCGCGTTTAAAAATGTTTATTTCTCAAAAAGTATTTTCTCAGCTATATCTTGCTTATTTGAGTTTCCTTCAGAAAGAGAAATTGATTTTGCTAGAGAAAATAATGTGAGTGGACAGAACCGTCTCAGACAACTGTGAGTTAAAGGCTTTCTCGGTGAACTGCTTTTCTCTCTGTTAATTTGGTTCCAAAGGCATTTGGGATGGTGTGGTAGTAAGTCAGGCATTTCAAAATCTATAGGGCAAAGAGAATGGAAATTTATCTCAGTTTTCTTCATTGATGGGAAGTCAGAAAATTGTGCATGATTTTAAAGAGCAGGTAATCTAACCTCCCCCCAAATACACACACGCACACAGAGCCTGTGAATCATTAGAATAAGTCTTCTTTGTCAGAGTCACCAAACTTTTAAGTATCGTTGTGCCCACCTAATTCACTTATTATCCCACATTTAGTTGGCACCTTCGTGTGTCTGGCCCTCGTGCTTGCTGCGGGGCATGCCGTCCTTGTTCTCAGAGAGCTCCCAGGCTAGCAGGGAGACTGACAAGAGAATCGTCTAGCTCACGGGTGTGATCATTGCTGTAATGGGTACATTAGGGAGGGAAGATGAGGGGCGCCTCGTTGTTGTTCCTGACAAGCAGGAATGTGGATCGGAAAAAGCTTTAGGGAGGCAGCGACGTCCGAGGCGGATTGTGAAGGCTGTCAGTAAGAATCTGAGAGAAGGCTGGGGAAAGGGGAGTGGATCCCCGACAGAGGAGCAGTGTGTGCGGAAATTCCAGGAAATGAGAGCGTATCGCAGTGCCTGAAGCAGGACGACTCTGGCCACGTACAGTCTGTCTGAAGACGTGCGGGGAGGCTGAGGGCGAGTGTGTGAGGGCGGACGACAGAGCTTCGGGGCTCCGTGTGCCATGGCAAACGGGCTAACAGCACAAATGGAATAGGTTGTCTACAGTATATTCTTTTATGAGATTAAAACTAACCGATAGAAGCAACTCTTTGAAGCTACAGGTAGATGCAATAAAATAACAGGAGGAAAGTGAGGAAACGATGATTGTTCTCGTGATTGTTTCGTCCACTCCTGTTACCTCGGTGGCGAAGGCGGGGCGATGACGAGTTGCTTGGTGGAAGGTGCTGTATGAGTAGATACAGATGGGACCTATTAAGAAAGTCCCAGCTTTTGGTTTTGGTAATGAATTCACTGGTGCTTATTACATTATAAAAAATAACTGATTGGAAGTCTAAATAAAGAAGTAAATAAAATTGGTCTGCCCATTGACCAGTGATGAAAGTGTGCCATGAACCAAGGATTATGGTCACACCGAGGGGAGACGGGCAGTCTGAGAATTTCCTGAAATTGTTGAAGTCCACCAGTTCTTAGACGCAGGAAACATAACAAGTCCCAAATAGGATTAAATAATAAATACTTACCTAGGCACATCCTAGTAAAACCATGGGACACTGAGGAGAACGAGGTCTTTCAAGAAACCAGAATAGATCCCTTCCAAAGGAGGTGAAATCGGTCTGAGTATTGATCAGTTACCCTGGAAGTATCATTGCCTGAATACACAGTAGAGCCAGGACTCAGGTTCATATCTTCTGCTTCCTGTTCCCATGTTTGTTCTAATATTCTATCCCAATTCATCACGCATCCTTGTATAGAATATTTTGTTCACAGTCCTTAATGCAAACCAGAAAAAGAGCAGAATCAAGGAACTCAAAAGTTTGAAAAGCTGGAAAAAAAACTGAGTAATAATCTGTTTAACTTATGAAAATTTCAGTAAGACTTATCTCGGTAGAGAAGATAAGGGGGAAATATTATTCGTTTAATGTCTCAGTATGTGCCAGACGTTGTGCTAGTGTTTCAAGTGTCCTTCAGCTCTCACTACAGACATTTACGGGTTGTAGTTCTAGTTTTCATTTTATGGTCTGAGAGATCACGGCTTGGAGAGAGGAACGAACTTACCCAATTTCAGAGCCGGTAAATGGTAAATTCAAACTCTAGAGAGGGGCCATCCAACCCTGCCCAATGTTCCCATCTTCTCAGTAGCATTTTTAGTAAATGAATAATGTAATTTATATTACCTGTTTGGTGTCAGCAGATGGAACCTTTTCTGGAGAGCCTTTCAGTACCACTGCTCCCAGTGTTGGGGTTCTGACCTCAGACTTGCCAGGCATCTCGTTTCTTCTTTCGCACTTCTCTAGACCTCTTCCTGCTCAAATACTTGACCAGCCCTTCAGCACGTGCCCGGTTAGCCATTTCAAGGAGACTGGCTCTTTCTGGGGGTGCAGAGGTTTTGGATGCTGACTCGTGCACTGTCTGGACAAATCACTGAATACTTTGAGCCTCAGTCTCCCGAGATGCAAATGGAGAAAGAGCACACGCCCCTCAAGGGTTAGTGTGATGATTAAAAGAGAAAATCCAATCAGTAAGGCCCTGAGTTCTGTCCCTGGCACTAGAAATTCTCAGTAAGTGATGGTCGCTGCTAATGTTCGATCTGTTGCTGGTACAGAGAGAGCTTATAAAAGCTCAACACTTTTTATTTTCCCTTTCTGATTTGCCTGAGAATAAGCGACCCATCTTTACTGAGTCTGCTGGTTGTGTTCTGGTGTAGCCTTGGACCAAGTTGTTACTAACTTTAGATCATTTTAATAAAAAAAAATCATAAAATATTCTGCTTTGAATTTCACATGAAGGTAATATAAATGGATATAGGAATATATTACCAAATACCCAATTTCTAAATCAAGATTAAAAAAAACTCACCTTCATCTCCAGAGTCTTTCACTAGAATGGAAAACATGAAGACAATGTTCACTAAACTTCTAAAGAATTCAATGTTCTATGGCATTTTGGCCGAAGACTATTTTCACATTCAGGATTTATTATACTGAGTCGAGCAGCTATGCTCAGTCATTTCAATGGCACAGTGACACGTGGAGGGGATGGCTATAGGGTCAGCAGGAGGAAACACAAAAGCACTAGATCTTCGTCCTGAGGCCAGAAGAGGGAGGAGGAGAGGCAGAAAAAAAATTACGCTAAATCAGCAAACATGTACATTGGATGATGCATGTACATGATCCATACAAAGTGCTGGATTGGTGTAGATTTCTGGGAGAAAAAAAAAGGCCTGTTGTTTTCTCACATCATGCAAATGATAAACCTAACAGGCAGAAATTTTCCTATTTTCCACTCTAACTAATCTATAAATTTTTCGAACAAAGAAGATAAAAGCTGTTACAGAACATCTTTCTTCTCTATGTTTAGTGGCCATTGACTTGGCATTTCCATTCTTCTTTAGGGCTTTCTGGTAATAACATTGTGAAGTGGCCTACATTTTTCATACCCTTCCATTTTATCTCATTAGTGCGTGTGTGTTTCTTGGAGGTGGACTCGATCTCTGGTAATGAGCTCATACACTCGTGAATCTAGATCTGTAGGTTTTTTCACTTTGCAAAACAACACCTTCCATGCCACTTAGTCATTCCTGCGACATTCAGACTTTCAGAAGATTGCTAGCTATCGTGGGCTGCTAGAAAGGAAGAAAGGACGTGCTCAGCTTTGGAGAAAAATAATGTAAAAACGGTCTTGGAAGGAGCACGGCAATACAGTAAAGTATCTAGGTTATCTGTTAGACTGTCAGAGACAGGAGGCTGCTGGATAGAGCAACAGGGAAGAAGAAAATTGCAGTTCTTACTCCTGTCATACTGACTTTGTAAAAAGGATTTTGCTCTCTTGCACAAAACACAGTTCTTAGGATCTTTTTGTATCAGCGGGGAACTCATCTATCTGCATATATGTGGAACTTGCCAGCCGTTAATAGCATAGCAGAACACTGCTGAACAGTTCAAGGTACAAGGTTAAGAAATGTCATGCTCCCATTCCCAACTGAAACGATGTCGGCAAATGTAGGCCAGCTAAACAGGATTATCCAAAATGGAGCCTGTCTGAAATTCCAGGTCTCCCAGAGACGAAGGTACTGTTCCCCTCTTCTTCTTTCTGATGGCTGAAATTCATTTGTATCCACTGATAACCTTTAAAATATTACCCTCCTGGGAATCCCTGAACCCCTGTAGGACACTTAGAGACATTCAGTTGTTTCTGATCAGACCTATGTAGGTTGTAGCTTGAGTCCTCTGACTCCTATTTCAGTAGGCCAGCAAAGAAAAGTCACTGCCCCAAATGTAGCAAATATTTACCATCTAGATTCTCTTGGTTCCAGGGACCTCCTGCAGCATTTTTAAAAGTTTTCTCTGTGCTTTTAAAGGTCATAATTTCAGGGGTCCCTCCGGCAGCATACATGCCACAGGTCATAATTCGAGAACTCTGGCTCTTATCGGAGCCTTTAGAATGATAAATAGAGAATTTTTTGTGCCCAGAGAAAATGCAAAATAGGAACCAGCCAGTTCCAAAATTTAGCAACAGAGTAATTGATGGATTTCTCCAAATATCTGTTAAAATTTGAATATAATAAATCATAGGATTTTTTTTAAGTAAAATTATTTAGCGACAAGAATTTAGCACTTTCAAAGCAGCCGCATGGGCTGTTGCCCAGAACTCCCTTAAAGATTGCTTTGCTGAGGCTGTTGGACATCTGTCAGCGTTTTCCGCGTAAACCATCGGCTCAAAAAAAAGTTCTTCAGGCTGCTTGGCATGTCAGGTCTGAGCTCCGGAGTTTTTATGTGTATTCAGGAAATAACCTCAGCTGTTTTTAAGTTAGAGCTATAGGGAAAAACCGAATACCAAGACACACATTTAGTTTATACATAGGTTAAAAGAAAATGGACTTCCACCCAACTAAAACGAAGGGAAAACATCTAAACACTTTAACGGTCGTGGAGTTTTCTTCACACGTGTTGCCGAAACAGGACGTCTTTATTGGAGGTATGGTGACCACATTCTTCGTGGGATAGGATATGGAGCTCCGCCCAGCTTTAATTCCAGAGGTCAGAATGTGCCCACCTCTTGGCAGCTGAGGATGAACGGCTTAAGTGACAAATTCCAACCCTTCAGCTTTCCAGATCATTGTACAGCCGGAGACTAACACAATAAACAGCATTTGCCAAAAGGCATCGTGATCCTCTGGTGGGTTGTGGTCTCGCACAGCTTCGACATACATTATCTTGACGTCTAAAATTACTTCTCAGAGTACAGCTGTGTGTGTGTTACTGGACCTCATTCCACTGGATGATCCCAGGCAGTCCAGTTACAACAAGAATGCACTTTTGAACCGAAAACTGTCACTACAAATCTCACTGAGCGCGCAAGGATTCATGAGGAGTCCCAGTTTATTGGTTTGTAAGGATTTGCCAGTGAAGGTAGGGAGACTGTGCCTTAGAATCGTTATTGTATTCAAGACAGAAAAATCACTTTAATGAGTGAACCACTGATTTTTTTTGATGGGAATGTTAATTGAAAATAGAAAGGCAGGGAGTGAGCAGGCCTTCCCAACACCGTCCACTGTGCCAGGTGTCTCTGTTGTAGGCCTTCTTTGAACTAAAGATCCCCTAAATCACTATGGTACTTCTGAGGCTTACCTCAGGGGGGATCCCTCAAAAAGGTACAAGCAGTTAAAACTATACTAAAATTGAGCCACTGTTTTTACCGACCTCCGTGTGGCTCCCTGACCTAATCGCAGCGTCTTCTGTTGCAACAGGATTTTCTTCCCCATGGAAAAGGGAAAATGCCCCAGTTTTTCTGATTGATCTGTACTTATCACACTGAACTTAGAGCTTTGAACACTGAATTTCAGTCCTACCTCTTCAACTCATATTGTATGGCCTTGGAAGATGCACACATCTGTTTTGACTGGTAGTTTCTGAAAAAGGAAAGAAGTCTATGTCAAAAGCTCCAAGCAAGTTGTAGGAGTAAAACATCTTGAAGATTGTATACTTCTACCTTTATACAAAGTATATATTCACATGAATAGTACACGGGATTGTTACTAGCATCAAAGGAAACTAGAAATCTAAAGTGCCTGGAACCCAAGTAAAATTTGGCAAAAAAAAAAAAAAAAAATGGTGGTTAGGGTATAATTTGCTTTTCGTATCAACCTCTATTCCACTCATTCATGGTTTTCAAAATGTCTTGCGAGGATGGGTAGCTCTTCTGGGTAGCTAGTAACAGTCTCCATACACAGTACTACTACACCGTGTGTTGATGTGTATGTGTGTGTCTGTGGTTTATAAAACATTTTGCTGTAGAATATTCTGAAGTTAAAGAAAAGACTAGGCACTGATCAGAGTTCACAAATCTTTATTATTTTAAACTGAACTAATCTTAGAAAAGGATCTTCTAAAAAGGGACTTTGATTTCCAGCAGTTTTTAAACAAGCTATCTTAACGTCAAAACATCTAGGAATATTGTGAGAAGTGCTTTTTTAAATTTCTAATTGAGCTCATAAGAATATAGAAATCACTGTGGTGCCACCATAGAGAGGAAGCAGGAAAGTACGGGGTTAAGACTATGGTGAAGCCACAGCTGTCCATGGGGCATTTGCCATCACCGTACTCAAGAGGTTTGGTTTTCCATGGTCATGTGGAGGATAGGAGAAAAGGTGTCAGCCAGAACATGTTGGAAAATTGAAACCAAGCCCTCTACCAGTAAGAAGGACCCTCAAAGATACACACCTTCGAGATGAATCTATCTGCCAGTAATGAAAGAAAACAAAGAAAGCTATTTATCTCGGGCTAAGTTCTGGGTAGAAGGAAAGAAAAGTCTTCTTTGAGAATCAATCCATTGTTAGAGAATCTGTATGATTCGGGATTCAAGTTTATACCCCTTAACATGGTCAAGCAGAATGAAAACTGGGACGTTAAGTTAAAGTGGTCCAGGTGGGAAGCAGTTTTGGGCGCCTGTAGAGAGATAAATATTCCTTGAAGGTACACACCGACACATCAGACCTAATAGGATTCATAGAAATAAAACCCAGCTGGACATAAATACACAATCCAATATTTAAAAGTACTCAAAAAAAATGAGAAACCATCATGAGGGCGTCAAGAGATTAACAGTAGAAAAGAATTTGGACTATTTTTTTTTTAAGATTTTATTTATCTGAGAGAGAGATCGACAGCACAAGTGGGGGGCAGGGGGTGTAGTGGGAGACAGAGAAGCAGATGATGCAGGGCTCCATGCCAGGACCCTGGGACCATGACCTGAGCCAAAGGCAGACGCTTAACCGACTGAGCCACCCAGGTGCTCTGGACTATGTTTAAAATGCTTAAAGAAATAAGAGCAATTCATAAACTTGAGAAAGGAACAGCTTTTTAAAAACGCAATGCATATGTTTTAAAGAACCAAATAGAGCTTTTAGAAATGAAAGTGCTTATTGAAGTTAAAACTTTATGAGTAGGGGCGCCTGCGTGGCTCAGTGTAAGCATCTGCCTTTGGCTCAGGTCATGGTCTCAGGGTCCTGGGATGGAGCCCCGCATCGGGCTCCCTGCTCATCGGGAAGCTTCTTCTCCCTCTCCCACTCTCCCTGCTTGTGTTCTCTCTCTCGCTGTGTCTCTCTCTGTCAGATAAATAAATAAAATCTTAAAAAAAATAAAACTATGAGTAGACTAAACAGCTAAAGAGACTAAGTGACATGGGTCATATACTGATTACGTGCTGGTAAACACTTAATGACTCTGTCTCCAGGGGAGTAGAAGAGAGCCCCTGTCATGGCCAATTTCACACTACCAGTGTGATGACAGTGAGTGCAGAACTGGGAAGAGATGCTCTCGGTCGGTTCCTGGATGCTGGTGCACCCCAGTTCCTACAAGGACTGATTGCATAACTGTATCAGTTGCCCGGAATGCAGCATCGAGAGAGAGACAGGAAATGTATGAGACGTGAAAGATAGCGAGAGGAAGTCTAACCTATGTTTAATCATCATTCTAGAAGCGATTAGGAGAATGACTAAAATATTTCCAAAATTGATGTAAGTCATGAATTCTAAGATCTGGGAAAACCGCAGATAACATGCAGACGCACATTGTAATAAAATTTTAAAACACCAAAGACAAGCAGACAATCTTAAAAGCACCCAGAGAAAAAAGAGAGATCAACTTCCAAGGAACAAGAATTAAGGCTTCTTAAGAGCAACAATGGAAACCAGAAATAATGGACTAGTTTCCAGAGTACAGAGAGAGGAGTTGTTAACCTAGAACTGCATAACTTACTTAAAGCATTATTTTATAGTGAGGGCATAGTAAAGACATTTCAAACAACCAAACAGTATTTATCACCAATGGATGCACACAGAAAGAACTACTTAAAGAGGAATTTTAGGAAGAAGGAAAATGATCCATGAGGATTACGGACGAAGAAATGGATAAACATTTAAATAAATCTAACCCAACACGAAAACAACCACAATGAGAATGTCTAGTAATTAAAAGCCATGTGACAATGAGTTTTATTTTCCCACAAAAACTTAACAGTTTATTTTGCATTTAATTGTATTACCACTTAGAAGCTCTAATCAGCTTTTGTTCACTTGTGACTTACAGTACAGATAAAAAATGTTAAAGTATTTTGGCAAAAGGTTCCCTTGTTTTAGTCTAAATTACACTGTGTTAAGCATAACACAAATTGGGGTGGGTTTTTAGTTTGTAATGAAAGATCCATAAATATCTCTAAGAAGAAAACACACTCCTCTGTGTATGTCCTTTCCTCTCACTACTCCACTCCATCACTGAACGTCTGAAATGAGATGTGTGCCTTTTCCACCATTAAGCTAGACTGTGATATCAGCTCAGTCCTACAACTGAACTCCGTTCTGACACTGTCTACCAGCAGATGGTCAGAGCCCACAGATAAAGGGTTCCGTTCCGTAGGAGTGCCCCACTCCCCTACCCAGCTGCGGATGCCAGTCAGAAATTCAGGCCGTCAGCTATGCTTCCAACCAGCCTGGCAAGTAGAAGTCCCTACAACCCGTCTTCTGGTTTGGTCATTTGTTAGGGTTTCGCATAACTCAGAGAACAGTTTATTGACTAGACTACTGGTTTATTATAAAAGGACTTTTCTCTGGAACAGCCTGATGGAAGACATGCATAGGGCAAGGTATGTGGGAAAGGGCACAGGGTTGCTGTGCCCTCTCTGGGGACACAACTTTCCCAGAACCCCCATCTTCACCAAGCTGAAAGCCCTCCGAACCCTAGCCTTGTGTTTTTATGGAGGTTTCATTATAGAGACGTGATTGATTAAATCATTGCCCATTGTCTACTGGCAATTGAACTCAATCTCCAGCCCCTCTCTCTTCCCCAGAGGATGGGGCTGAAAGTTCCAACCCATCACGTGGTTGGTTCCTCTGGCAACCAGCCCCCATCCTTAGGTGCTTTCCAAAGTCCACCCATTAATATAAACTCAGGTGTGATTGGAAGGGGCTATTTTTGTAACAAAAGACACTTTTTTGTCTAACTCTTATCACTTAGAAAATTCAAGGTTTTCAGGAGCTCTGCCAAGAACAGGACCAAAGCGAAATGTATATTCCTTAGTATAAATCTTAATTTCATGGTACTTCAGATTTCAGAAAAATTCATATCTTATTGATCTTGAGGGTTCAGTTATGTGAGTTCCATGTCATTTGCCAGGGATTTCCAAATTAGGGTGAACTGAGAAAGACATCTTGCCGTTGGTGATTGTGAAAAACTTGACCCCCAAAACAATGGAAGTTCAGAGCCTGCGTTTCTCCCTACGCACATGCTGGTGACTTTTGACCACTAGGAGAGTTATGTACTCACTACAACAAACAAGAAGAGACGCAGTTATTATATACCGTGTTCCGATTAAAAGAACTAGGCATCCTTGGAGAAATTAGGACTGGAGTGGAGAAAGTACAAAATGAGTACAGAACACCTTATGGTTCCAGAAAGTAAAGAAGTACTCAAAAAAGTGATGGGGACATGTTTAAGGATATGGGCGATGGGCTTGAGGAAGACTCCCAGGGATTAAATCTGAGACCAATTCAGCAACAAAATTATGATAGTAATGGATTATAAGCCATAGAATAAAGAAGCTATACTCCCATAAATAATTGAATCAGTAAATGAAGAAGAGAAAGGTCTTCCTTACAACGTAACTCCAACTGATGAGAGAAAATCACCCTTTGCAGAACACCATAGGAGTGAGCGTTTCTCTCAAGACTCATCAAGGGATGCTAAAATTAGTAGCTGAAAGTATGATGAGAAACATCATATTTCCATAACCTCAAAATAGCATCCATAAAATGCTTCTTAATCCCAAAAGGGAAAATAAATAGACACTTTACAGTGGGGAAACCCGGTGGTCACCATCTTAACCAAGTGATCAAGTTAACATCACTAGCACTGGGATAGACCGATCTCATTCGTGTCTTGGTATAATGCACCGAGGACACCTCGTTTATGTGGCTTTAAAACAAAACAAAACAAAACAAAACGCATACCCTAGGGTTGCCTGGGTCGGTTGAGTGTCAGACTCCTGGTTTCGGCTCAGGTCATGATCTCAGGGTCATGAGACTGGGCCCCGTTTTGGGCTCTGATCTCAGCATAGAGTCTGCTTAGGATTCTCTCTCTCCCTTGCCCACTCGCCCTCCAACCCCTGCTCATGCTTCTCTCTGACTAAATAAATGAAGTCTTTTTAAAAGCACATAACCTCAATTCAGTTAGCAAGCATCAGATAAACTCAAATTGAGAGACACTGTAAAGTAACCGGCCAGGAGTCTTCAAAATTTCCTGACTGACCATGATTGTGTGGTTTTAGAAGATGTTAACAGTTGAGGAATCCGGGTCAAGAGCATACAGGAATTCTTTGTATGAATTTTGCAACCTTTTTATAAAACAAACTATTTCTAGATGAAATTGTTTTAAAAAAATCAAAGACAGGGTTATGATCGTTTTCCTGGGCCTCTCCATCCTCTCTCATCGTCAGAAAGGCCGCCTCTGGCCAGAGGCATCAGTGGATGGTTTGAGAAGAAGAGGGCCAAGTGCGAGGCTCAGAAGGAAGGAAACAGTTTGGGTCTGAAGCACGAGGTCCCTACCGTGTTGAATGCGTGTAGCAGAGGCTGTTAACATGCCTTCTCATTCTCCCACCCCCCAACCCCGTCCCCCACTCTTCAGACGCTTTTAATCCTATTGGGAGGATATACAGGGAGAAAGAAAAAAATAATGAATGGCTGTATTCTTTGGCCCATGAAGAACAGTTTCCCTTTCGCGGTTTCAAGAATAAAAAATGAGAGGTCTTAAATCTTGTTAACTTGTGCAAGAATGTGTGTGTGCGTGTGTGTAGGTAAAAAATGTAAACTACCACTGGAAAGATTAATGCTGATTTTCAAAATCCACTAAAGCAGAGGAAAACATGATTCCAGAATAAGGCGCATCAGAGACCAGCGGGGAAAAGGACAGCATGTGCTCTGGTTTAGCGCGGGCGGACTAGGAAACACCCTTTTCATAGCCAGCCCTGAAGAGATGAGCTATTGTTGCCACGACGTGTTTATCAAATGTCTGGGCTAGCGGAGAGAGTTCTGTGTTTTTATTTTAGCCCCATCTCTGCCGCGCTCCCGCCCCACAAAATGAAACAGCCACAGGGACAGCAACAAAACCCCATTGAGCGCTGGCAGGAAGCCCGGGCCGTCCAGCCTGGCTTTTTCAAAGGAGTCTCTGGGTTTGATGCCTCCCCTCTAGGCCGGGAGCTCCAGGCCGCTTTTCTTAAGACGATGGAAGAGAAAAAACCAGGTGGTCATTGGTAATTCCTTCTGCTTAGAAAAGCAAAAAACCCCAAACAAACAAACAGGTGGGCAGAACGTCCGTGGTCCTGCCGACTCCCACCTGGTGCACCGGGCTGGGGCCGGCCAGGAGGAGCGGAAAAGCCGCAGACAAGGGTCCGGGTGAATTCCGCGCGGCTCCGGAGCCCTTCTGCGGGGTGTGTGTCCCCTAAACCGGTTCCTTCCGCTTGGTCCCATGCCACCAGGTCGCCTGTCGGTGACTCAGAGTCCGGGGCGTCCCTGACCTTACATGAAACCTAAGCTACGTGTCCGGGCGCCCCGACCCGCCCCGACCCAGCATTCGCAGGGGCTGCGGGCGCCCCGGGGCGGGGGTTGTGGGCCCCGCTGTGCCCGCAAGAGGCCGCGTAGACCCGCCCGCCCGTGTGAGCGCGGTCGGCCCGCCCCGGGCCCACGGCCTTCCTCCAGGGTCTCCTGCCGCGCCTTTGCGGGCGATCCGAGGCCGTCCCCATTCCCGGCCTCGGTCCCCCGCTTCGGTGTCCGCGCTGTGGGACTCAGAAGTCGGCCCCGCGCCCCCTACATGTCCGAGCGGCCTTCGGGCTCCGCGTCTGAACTCGGGGCCGGGATGTTCCGCCCGAGGAGAACTTGTAGACTCGGGAATTGAAACCGGGGTGGGGGTGGGGGTGGGGGTGGGGGTGGGGCTGGTCGCTGCAGGGACTCGCGGGTGCAGCCCCGGAGCTCGCGCGGCGCCGCCGGCTGGTGCGCCCCCGCGGGGCCGGGCGGAGCCGGGCAGAGCCGCAGCGGCCAGACACGGCGCGGGGAGGCGTTTGCGGTCTTTCCCGCGTGGCCACGCAGGAGCCGGAGCTGAGCGTCTTCGGACCAGGAGGACCGTTTCCAGCCCTTCATGGAAACGTTTCTAGACGATGTCTGTGGCTCTTTCCCTTGGGCTCGTGTAGTTGCTTCTGCTTCAGAACAGAGCGTTGTAAGGAGCGGTTTACCAGGCTAACCTGCTCCGGGAGCGCGCGGACGCACCACCTCTGCCCCATTTTCCATGGAAACACCCAACTTTGCTTTCACCCGCTGCGCACTAAGACCTTGGAGGGAGAAAATGCAACAGAGACTTTGGTCTACTCTCCGGCCCACTGAAATGAATCGGTTTTTGAAATAGCTGTTGTTTCCTTACGGCTCCAAAGACTATAATCCATAGAAATATTTTACCCGCAGACTCGTGTGTTCGCTAAAGTGCTTATATCCTCCCTGCTTCCACCTCTACCTAGTCTGTTTCTCGCTGCCTCCCGGTGAATAACTCATTGGGCTGTCTTTAAAATCCATCCAGGCAGGTACAAGGCCGAGAGGAGCCCCAAATCATTCTGGAAATAGAACTTTTTATTTAAAAAAAAAAAATGCCTAGTTTTCTCCGACGTACGTTACCTGCCAGCGCCAGGAAGCTCCTTATTTACAGCAGAGCTGAACCGCCATCTGATGCCTTTTGATTCCTTCTCTTTGTGTTTTAATTCGAGTGCAGAACAACTGTTGCCCATTTTATACGTAATCGCCTAGGTACTTTTGTGTAGAGTAACTTTCTTTTCGACAACCTGAAAAATCCCAATTTGTTTAATTTTGCTTTCGGGTCTACTTGCAGTGATTTAAGCAATATTATTGATATCTGCTAAGCATTCCACTTCTCCCTTTCATTTGAGCAGTGGCGCCCCAGACAGGATGCAGAGCCCCTGGAAGGTTTCTAACCAGTTCTGAGAACAATGGGGCCATTGTGGGGTAGCACTCTGGGCTCCCTCTTGGTCGTGCATTCCAGCCCTGTTTGTCTTTTAAACTATACTACAGATTTAAGGTTAGTCTGCGGTTCCTTGTAACACCTCGCTCTTTCTCTGCCCTGTTTGCTTCAGCCAATCTGTCCTCATCTTCTAATCCTGTTTACTTTTTCTCTTTAGGACAAGGAGGGCACTCTTTAAGACAGAGTGAAGTAAGTTTAGGGAAAATGAAAGGAAATCTACTTCACATAACAGATTATAAACTTAGTCCCAAAAGGTAGGGGCTGGCAGGAAATGTAAATGAATTCAAAAAAACCTCTTAGCCAGATTTATGAATGAGAGCCATAAATGGCTACTAAGAAAACCAGGGCTATGCCTGATTTTTGCCAGTGGAGTCAGAGAGTTACCCCAAGGCCACCTCCCACAGGAGGTCTCTAGCAGTCGGTTGAAATGGCTGACCTTGGGTCTGGCCAACATGAGATTTCCGGAGCACCCTGTGTCCTCAGCTCTTGTCCCTTCTCTGTCCCACTGGGTCGCAGAAAGACCCTCCTGGTCTGTTCTGGGATAGGCAACTTTCTTTGTGAAATAACTTTTTTTTTTTTTTTTTTTTTTTTTGGTAAATTTCCCTTTACCGTTCAACCATCTGCCTACCACAGTGCCAGTTATGACCGTCAGGGAGCAGTGACGTCTGTCCAGTGGAAACTAGCTGAGATCACATTTGGATCCTAAAACATAGATACTTTCTTTTATGTAAAGTCAGACCCTACTGTTTCCTGGGAATTTTCAGACCTAAGACCATAAATAGCATTTTGGCTTCATCCCGTATCCTGTCCTTGGGAGAACCTTAGTCCCCTCGCCCCTTCTGCCCTTTCCAATCTGTGTCTCCTTCCTGTTCAGCCGGGGACACTTTTAAAATACAGATGCCCCGCCCAGATCACTTACATCACAGCCGCTCTGTGGGTGGGACCCAGGCATCTGTATCCTTCCAGATCACCCCAGGCTCTTCGCGGCCAGACCGAGAGCCTGGCCGCGTTGGTTGCGTTGGTGCATGCCCTCAGCCGGAGCGCCCTGGGCATCCTCTCCGTGTCTCCGAGGCACGGTTCTGCTCCTCCCCCAGCCTCCCCTGCTGAGTGTTTCCTGCTGATGATGGTGACACTCACCGCCCAGATCAACACCACTGGTGCTTCTGCTGTCTGCCTTCTCCGTCCTTCCAACTGCGAACTCCTAGTAAAAGAACATTTGCTGCAAAAATCTGCCCCTTGCAAATTTCTGATACCAACACGTGAAAGGATTTTCGTTTCCTCCTACTCACCTCTTTGTTGACGAACATGTCACCTGACCCAAACACAGTGGCCCTTCATGTAAGTCCCTCACTGTCCTTCCAGGCAAGCGTGTCACGCCTTTCTCTGGGAGAACGTCGAGGCCGACTAGATGAAGCTGCCGGGACCCTCATCTTCATTCGTCCCTGTTCCCTTCTCAGCCTTCCCTTAACTGTTCGAGAGGAAAGATTCCGCCTTCTTCAGTTAACACTGTGGAAGAGCTCCTGAAGTGGGTTCCAAGACAGTGGGAAAGGCCTGGTGGGAAGCAACTAATAATAGTCCATGGAAAAAATTAGATCTTTAAGAAGAAAAAAACATTTAAATAAGCTCTGAATATGTAGGAAGGAGAGATCACTTCTAATTAATTTCACCAGGGAAGATACCACAGGGGCCTGACGTATGGGCCAGGCCTTGGATAGTCCGGTTTCAGGCAGAGGGCGGTTGTGTCCGAGGGGGCAGCATGGCCAGAAGCACCAGGTTGTGATGTGCGTGTTTTGATCTAGAAATAGTGAATGACTCCGTAGAGCTGGGATGTGGCATAGACGGTAATTCTCTAAATACTTCTTTAAATACTTCTTTACCAATACACGGAGTCTCTTTTGTTTTTGATGTGCTCTAAAATCTCACGCACGCAACTGCCTTCTCTGCTGTCTTTGACCTTTCGTCGACTGGCTCCTTTTTTTAGCTTCCTATATACACGTGTCCTCCCTGCCCCATAAGAAACATTCTGTGACCCCGATATCCTGACACGCACCATGCCATTTCTACCCCAGACAATAGTTAGTCTCCCTGCTTCTAGTCTTAACCCTCCTTAAGTAAACATAGCCTGAACACAGCTGCCGTAGTAATCTTCCTAAAACATTGTTGGATTGTATCCTTTAAAACATGCTTGTCACCATGCCCTCCCCAATATTTCCCCCAATGTATCAAGCTAACTTCCACCTCTGTTCCTTTTGCTCCCCTTGCCTGCACTCCTTCTTGAGGTCTGCATGCCGCCGTACAATCAAACCAGGTCTCACCTGCTTTCTCTCTGTGGCTCCTGAAAACTCTAGAAGTCACTCCTCCTCACTCCTCCCTTGGGAAGCTGATTAGACTTACAGGCTTTATCATAGTTCGGAGGACTTCCTGTGTGCTATGATTATGACACATTGTTTCCTGTCACTCTGCTCCTCCCAGATAGGTGGTAAACTTTTTTTTTAAGATTTTATTTATTTATTTGACAGACGGAGATCACAAGTAGGCAGAGAGAGAGAGGAAGCAGGTTCCCTGCTGGGCAGAGAGCCCGATGTGGGGCTTGATCCCAGGACCCTGGGATCATGACCTGAGCCAAAGGCAGAGGCTTTAACCCACTGAGCCACCCAGGCGCCCCAGACGGTAAACTTTTTAAGAGCACAGATTGTGTTGTGTTCCTCCCAGGGCACCGAGTACGTTTCTCACCCTATGTTATATGTTTAATACATGGCATGAACTAATTGCAATAATTCCCTGTTCCTCGGTACGCTGGTTTAGGCCAACATAAAGACTCTACGAAGAGGACAGCAGGACATCGTGTTTGCGCTGTACGGGAGGGGCTCATTTTCTACTCTACAATATTAATATCCAGTCTGCATATCAATTTTGAGGTAGTTGCCTCTTCCAGACTCAAAAAGAGTCAGTTACAAAGTCAAAATTGAGCCTAGAGATTAAAGTACCAAATAATCGGGAATACGGGGGTAGAAGAGCCCATTAAGGTTATCCAGGTGGGCTAAATCTGCCACATCCAGACTAGGGAATGGAATGGAATCTACGGGACAAATGACCACATCAACAGATTTCAAGGAAAAAAGAGAGAATGAGATGGAGGAGAAATCTTTAGACTAAAAGAACCCTAAGAGCTATATCTGCCAACCCTAGCACATGGACTTATTTGGATTCCAATTCAAACACATATCCTTAAAAACATTTTTTAGAGACAGTTGGGGAAGTGTACTGTGAACACAGAATACGGTTGGCCCTTGAACAGTGTGGGGCTCAAGGAAGCCCCATGCCCTGTGTGGGATAACTTTTGACTCCCCAAAACTGAACTACTAGTAACCTGTTTGCCAGAAGCCTTACCAGTAATATAAACTGTTAGCACACACTTTGTGTTCTATGTGTTCCAGACTTTATTCTTCCAATAAAGTAAGCTAGAGAAAAGAAAATGTTATTCAGAAACCTTAAAGAAGAGGAAATACATTTATAGTATTCCACTGTATTTATTGGAAAAAATGCGCATAAATGGACCCACATGGTTCAAACCAGTGTTGTTCAAGGGTCAGCTATATTTGTAATGTTAAGAAATTATTATTAATATTTTTAGGTGTGCTAGTATTGTGGCTATGTTTTTTAAGGGTCCTTTTCTTTTAGGAATACATACTAAAATACTTACAGGTAAAATCACTGTCCCAAACACTGGTTGTGAGTCGTCTTCATCCTTTAAGATATAGGATCTGTGACGAGAGTCCTGGCTTTAAATAAAATAATAAATCAATGAAATAATAAATAAAACTCTTCAGTTTTATTCCAGGTACCATCAGCCCTCAGTGGATGTGCTTTGAGACGTGCTTACACAGTCCTAGCTTTTTAAAAACCCTCAGGCTTTCCCTGATACCAGTTTAATTTGTAAATTGTCCTCGGCCCTCTGACCAACTTTTCAGTGAAACGTGGATTATTAGCACATTTATCTGAGGTGGGGAAGAAGGAGAGTCTTGTGTCTGTGATGAAGGTATTCATGAGCACCACAGTGATCATTAGGCTAATACTGGATCCCGGCTGAGAGTCTGGAAAAGTTAGAAAAATCATTCGTGGATGAGGAGGATTGAGTGTGCTACTGATAGCTTCATCATGTCGAGGGGATTCCTGTCAAGCACATGGCTCTCTCCGTGTCATCCGAAAGCCATAAACACTCACGGAACTTCATCCTCCTACTGACAGTGTCTCAATAAAAGTGAAAATTAACTGTACAACCATTAACTTAATGAAATCACTGTATGCTCTCTCAAAGTCTCATTTGATGCTATAACCCAAGGAGATAAAACTTTGAACACTTAACTAGGAAATGTAGGATTTATCAAGTGGCCATCCTGAGAATATGAATCTAATGTAAACGCTTTTATCAGAATGAATCAGCAGTATTGTTTTAGCAGTGGAACTGGCACTTAGGAATAAGATTGTTAATGAGCAATCCTTCATGAAGTTTTTTTTTTTAAAGCATGTATTTTTTTAGAACTTAAAAAAGCACTTTATATGAAAGATATAAGACCATGGACCTAATCTGTGCTTACACAGCCCAGTGCAGTAGCCACTAGCTACATGTTGTTCCTGAGCCTTTGAAATGTGGCTGGTGCAAATTGAGACATGCTGTAAGCATCAATGCACATTGGAGTCCGGTACTTGGTATAAAACCAGAAAAGAATGCAACTGTCTCGTTAGTGATTTTTATATTAATTACATGTTGCATTTGTTTGCTAGAGCTGCTATGACAAAGGGTCCTGCAAAGTGGCTTAAACCACAGAAATTTATTTTCTCACAATTCTGGAAGCCAGAAACCTGAGATCAAAGTGTCAGCAGGGTTGGTTTCGTGGGAGGCCTCTCTCCTGGGTTTGTGGATGGCTGCCTTCTTCCTGTGTCCTCACAAGGCCTTCCCTCTGTGTGCCCGGGGCCTAATCTCTCCTTATAAGGACACCAGTCATAGTAGCTTACAACCTACCCGAATGGTGTCATTGTAATTTAGTTACCTCTTAAAAGATCCTGTCTCCTCATACAGTCCCATTCTGAGGTACTAGGAGTTGGGACTTCAGCACATTTGGGATGGATACAACTCAGCCTAAAAACACATCAGAATGATAGCATTTCTTTAAGTGATAGTATTTTGGATATGTCTGCTTAAATGAAACATTATTAAAGTATATTTCACTGGCTTTATTTTGCGTGGCTACAGAAATGTGGCTTATGTTTTATTTCTACTGGACAGTGCTGCATTTGATTTCTTCAGAATGTTAGAACTCTGGAGCATCACCTGTCCGAGGAGTAAGAAAAAGGTCTAATTTTTAAAAACTTGTCACTTTCCATTTAATTTCACTTTTAGTACCCAGCTCTACCGAGGTGTGGTGAGTGAGCGAACGCAGTGGGGAGGGTGTATTAAGAGCAGGAAACGTACGCAAGGCAAGCTGCGTCAGGGTCCTGATTCAGTCTTACTCTCCGGATTTTCAGGCCCTTCCATTCCCTCCTCCTAAAGAGGAAAAACGGGAATGGCTGACATTTACTGAGTGTTTATTACGGGCCAGGCACTCTTCTGAATGTCTACACCACCTGTTTACTTAATCCGCACAACAACCCTTGAAAGGTAATAATTATAATAGGTACCGTTGTTACTCTGTTGGACAGAAAACTGAAGTATCAGAGATTAATTAACCCCCCAAGTTCCCAGGGTTAGAAATAGTGGAACCAAGTGGTCTGACTGCCTCATCCTTTCCATCACATTCCCCGTGTGCTTCTGTCCCCCAAGACTGTCGGAAGACGAACTGAGATACTGTATGTGAATGCGTTTAAACATTGTTGGCATTCATTGTGTTGTCTTTTCCTAGAAATATTCCAGATGAAGCGAGTGTTTTTCTCTTCTGACTGGCAGTTCCACCTGTCTTCCTCGGCTTGGTGATCTTAGAGTAAAGGAAGGGACCGTGTCCGTGTTTTTGACCCATTATCAAACCACAGTCTTTGGAAGAATTCTTAGAAAGTCACCAGTTCTAGCTCACTCTCTTGCTCCTTGGAGCTCTAGTTTTTCCCAGCATGCCCAGAAGATTTTGCTGGAGTTCTTGTAGTAACTGGGGGCTCCCCCATTAGGTCGTATTTCTGAACGGCTCTCAGGGCTTATATGATGCTGGGATGCGCTTCCTTTTCTTCTGGTCATGGAATGTTAGAGCTGGAAGGGCCCCTGGACGTTGAGTCGGTGCCTCTCGTGCTCAGGCAGGCAGTGAAGGGCCTGATGCTGTTACTACAATAAGCCCACGGATGTTGATTGGTAAATGGTAGCCCCGTTTCTTTCTCTGTTTCCGAAAACACTCTCAGAGGCTTTGCAAGGGACCTTTTGGGTGTTTCTTAACCAAGCTCATATTTATGAATTTTGTAAACTCATTTAAGTCATTTATATCAATGATCTCACGTAATACAAACAGTTAACTTCTGCCGAGCTCTCGCTCTGTCAGGCTCCGTGCTTGTGCGCCTCGTCGCTGACGCTGTGTTTCGTCTCTACACCTGCCGCGCCCGTAACATGTGTCGGATGTCAGCCTTGCCCCCCCTTACGGTGCAGAGACGAAGGCCTAGAGAGGCTGACGGACTTCTTCGCTTTAATTTCACTGAAGTCACAAAACGAATTAGTGACAGAAACAAGACGTGAATATAGTTCACCTTATTCCGTAGGTCCTACTCCTTGTGACCGTTCTAAATCGCTGCTCAAACCAGAGTGGTTTGGGAGCGTGGGGTAATCTACAGAGTCAGGTAGAATTTTTTTAAATTATATTTGAAGAATGTTATGAATGTGTGTTTAGTCCAAGTATCTTCCTTACAGTTTCTTTGATTTGGGGCTTCTCCTACAGACCTAGTGGAGTGTGTTACTTACAGGAGTATGGAAAATACCGTTAAGTGAGACACGGGTTCGGTTGAAATGGTAGGAATTGCCATCTAGAACTATTTCACTGACTTATTTTAATGCCTTTTAAATTTGAATCACACATACCATCTTGGTCTTGCATGAAATATGCTTCCTTAAGCCATGTGCATTTCAGTCTTGAGCCCTCTAAAAATTGGTATCTTGCTGTTTCCATTTTTTGCATATTCCCAGGTATTTTATAAATGACTGTGGAATGTTGCTAGAAATCATATTGAATTAGATGGATAATGTTGTCACATTTCTTTTTCAGTGCCTTTGGCCACCAATGTAGAATGAAACATGGGTGACGATAATTTCAAAGAGGTTTTACTCTTTAATTCAGAAATCATTATACCTATTTTAATTTGAAAGTATTTATATGAATTAAGTAGACATAAGCAATTGGCAGGGGGGATATTATAGTACTCACTAATAATAACATTTCTAAGAATTTTGAAGCCATGGTTAGGAAAAAAGAAATTGGGGGGAAATGGTGAATGCAAGCAGTAATGTGTTTTCTTAGCAATATTTACATATCCAATCTAAAGTTACCTTGTTATTCTATAAAGGAACATCTTGTTCTGGTCATAAAAAGCATTATTTGAAATTGTAATTTCATCAGTGTTTATTAGTGGTTATAGTCTGATTTCTGCTCCTAAAGTACTTTAAAAACGGTCTAGGGAAAGAAAGTTTTGAGAAACCGCCTCATCTCTTTCTCTCATACCTCAAGCCGCCTTTACCAAGCTTATTAGCACAGTCCTCAGTGCAGTCTCTTGTTATAAATTTTAAAATACTACAGAATTTCTCCTACAAATTGCCCCCATCAAATTCATCTTGGAGTAGTTTTATTTTTCATTATAAATGCTGCCTGCCCTCAGTTGCTGATTTTAAAGCAGCCTTGCCTTTGTTAGTTTTTGCCGCTCTGTGAGGAGTAGGCAGAACTTGAAGCAAATGTCACGATCAAGGTGAAGCAAAGTTTTGTTTTCTGTAAATTATTCCTGCCATATTGTGAATCAGGCAATACACGCAACTTCAGGAAAGGGATAGAGAGAAGTAGCAAAACAATAAACTACAGACGACATGGCTGTTACTTCCAGCATATAGATCTCCGTGGAATCAATCGATTTTTCGATGTCAGAATTTTTTGCGTCGCCGGTATATTTTATTCTTATCATCTTCGTGAATTTCTGTTTTCTGCACGCTGGAGATTTGCCTACCTTGAGACAAAGCCCTCTACATTTTAGTTCCTCTCTTAATTGGGAATTAGTATTTACAGAGAGGGAAGTTCAATTGGGGCAGCTTTGGCAGTAGCTTTCCAGTTCGGGGCACGTCCATGCATGCTGTCTGTCTGGTGGCCCGGACAGACGTGGTCCGTTGTTACCTCCAGAAACGTTCTCTCTTTCAAGACTGGGAACAAGGGATGTATGACAGCTCAACTCGGGAGACTGGTTCTGATTTTACTTTAATCTCTCCTATTAACAGAAAAGGACCTAAATTTTCTAGAACAGTTTATAGATTTTTTATCTGGGTCATCTGGTAAGGCTGTTGGGCCCTGGAATGCCTGACAGAGGGTACTAATTCACATGTGGGGATGGCTGAAAAAGTTACATTGAGGCCTTTGGGGAATTCTCCAGTTGACTCCAGATGACGACTTTATCAAGGACAGCGGTCAGGGGAGCCTGAAGAAATGTAAAACCCTTGACTCTAATGACTTCTTTAAAAGCTTGGTCGTTTTGTTTCTATACTCCTGCAACAAGTCATGTTTCTACCCAGAGTTTTACCCTCGTGTGTTTTTAATCCATGGCATTATTTTCTTATTTACTAAGACGTTTTTGCATGTAAAGCAAGGGGTATCGTATTTGCACTGTACTTTGAAGGATTATGTATCTCAAGAAGCTTTCAGTTGGGCTGGGGAAGGGACGTGTGTGCACCTGAGACACAGGACGGGGCTGAGAGGTCTAGGCCGGATGTTCAGGTGCAGGGAGGAGAGAGAGGAGAGGGAGGAGAGGGGCTGTACTTCAGAGGCAGCCCTCAGAGACCCCCCGGAAGTGCTAAACCACGAGGGGGGCAGGTGGGCTTGGAAGGAAGAGCTTCAGGTTGAGAGAACATCCTAAGTGATTTATTCATCCGAGCTCTTCAGGACAGGGGCAAGAGAACTTCAAGTCAAGCCAACCCGACTTCTAAAAACGAACAGAAAGCAGTTTACCGGCTAGTGTAACTGCACACGCAGAGACAGGGTTGTCGCAGCTGGATCCACACCTTCCATGATGTCTGGAGACACCTGCCTGTCGCCATCTCTCAACTGTGCCCTCTCTCCCTTGGCGCTACTGGAGGCAGGTTTGACTCCGCTCCACTCTGAGGCACACCTGCCTTCGGGCATACTTCTTAGAAAGCTGTCATTCCTGGATGGAAGGAAGCTTCTCCTTGTTAGGAGCTCTGACGAGGGTGCCCTGGTTGGCTTAGCGGTCACGTGCCATGTCTGCAGTCCCGGGGTTAGGCCGGGTTGGGCGGGGAGAGGGGCTCCACCTGACCCCGCGGCGGAGGCGGGGGAGGGGAGGCTCTCGAGCTTGACCTTCGGTCTGCCCACAACCCAGGCAGAGCAAGACCTTGTGCTGGGTTGGAGAGACTCAAGACGGATGATTTTTGACTCTCTCTCTCCTTTAGAGAAAGCTGCGAAGCGAAGGTAAACCAGTAGAGCAGGACCAGCCCTTCCTGATTCTCGCCTCTCTGAACCCTTGAAGCACGTGTGAGCTCCACCAAGCAACGTAACATTGAATCACATACCGTTTTGTGATCCATGGTGAGACTGTTACCGTGTTAGGGTGTATGAACTGATTGTTAGTCTAACAATCAATATCCTTTTGGTTGTTAGAGAAACAATCAATAGGATATGTGTGTGCACGCATACATGCGTGGCAAGATAGATAGATCCACAGAGAGAGAAATGATTCTTTTTTTTTTTTTAAAGATTTTATTTATTTATTGGACAGACAGAGATCACAAGTAGGCAGAGAGGAAGGCAGAGAGAGTGAGAGGGAAGCAGGCTCCCTTCAGAGCAGAGAGCCGGACGTGGGACTCGATCCCAGGACCCTGAGATCATGACCTGAGCCGAAGGCAGTGGCTTAAACCACTGAGCCACCCAGGCGCCCCGAGAAATGATTCTTTATGTGGAATTGACTCACATAATTATTGAGGCTGGCAAGTCTAGATGTGAAGGGTGGGCTGGCGGGCTGCAGTCCCAGGAGAGCCAGTGTTCAGGTTCAAGTCCGAAACAGTCTTCTGTAGAAGGAGAAAGAGCCATGTTGCAGATGAAGTCTGAAGGCAGTTGGCAGGAGAATTCCCTTTCTCTGGAGAGGGCCAGTCTTTTTGTCCTATTCAACCCTTCGACTGATTGGATAAGGCCCACCTACATTATGGAGAACCATCTTCTTTACTCAGAGTCTACCAGTTTCAGTATGACTCTCATTCAAAAATACTCTTACAGAAATACTGAGAATAAGGTTTGCACCACATATCTGGGTACCAACTCAAGTTGACACACAAAATTAACCATCACAAATTGTTTTTATGTTTACCCTATTGTATTTGATCCTATTTTCTGGAAATTTTTCTTTGGAAATACTGTTACCTGCTTTTCTACTCCAAAGAAGTGCTGTGGATTTTTTTTTTCCAATAAAAAGGGAATTTGTGTCAGTTGATTCTAATTCTAGTTCTTCTTAGAAATAGGGTTTTCTTTTTAACAGAGTTAAATTTTAAACAGATATTTTTGCCAAGAGTCAATACTTGAAAAATAGTTTTGACCCTTTTAAAACGACTAATAGTATCTGAAACCAAAAAAGGTGGTGAGGCCAGTGGTTATTTTTAAAGAAACTGTTAAATCTGTTCTGCTAAGATCATTTACTGTTTAGACAAAAGGTTGTTGTGCTGTGGTAAGCAAACTGAGTATATAAAGATAAAAATTTTCCAAAAATATTCACAAGTTTAGAGAAAATTCTCAAGATTGTTTAAATAGTAGTAGTCGATAATGTGTTTAAAATATATGAATATTTCATATTCATAAATTTACCTGTTAATATAAAGCAATATAGGACTTTAGATTATAGATTAAAAACTAGATTGGAATTACTATGACTTTGGGGCACCTGGATGGCTGAGTCAGTTGATCATCTGCCTTCGGCTCAGGTCATGATCCCAGGGTCCTGGGATCAAGCCGTGAGTCAGGCTCCCTGCTCCATGGGGACGCTGCTTCTCCCTCTCCTCCCCACATATGCTCTCTCTCATCTCTGTCACTATCTCTGTCTCTCTCTCAAATAAATAATCTTTTTTTTAAAGAAATTATAACTTCTGTGAGGACCTCAGGGCAGGTTCTCAGACTTCTCTAAGATTCTTCATATCCACATTTGTCTCTACAGTTGCGGATAAAAGCTATTGTTTCAAAGCATCTTTTTTTTTTTTTTTTTAAGATTTTATCTATTTACTTGACAGAGATCACAAGTAGGCAGAGAGGCAGGCAGAGAGAGAGGGGGAAGCAGGCTCCCTGCCGAGCAGAGAGCCCAACTTGAGACTCAATCCCAGGATCCCGAGATCATGACTTGAGCTGAAGGCAGCGGCGAAACCCACTGAGCCACCCAGGGGCCCTTAAGGCCTCAAGGCATCTTAAATGCAAATGCAGGGACTTGTCAGTTATAGGAGGGAAATCCTTCTTCTTACCCCTCCAGATCCTCCTTATTCATCGCTGTTGTCATTCATATTGTTTATCAGAGATGTAGGCCTTCATTGGGGTGCCTGGGTGGCTCAGTGGGTTAAGCCTCTGCCTTCAGCTCAGGTCACGATCCCAGGGTCCTGAGATTGAGTCCCAGATCGGCTCTCTGCTCAGCAGGGAGCCTGCTTCCCCCTCTCTCTCTGCCTGCCTCTCTGCCTACTTGTGAGCTCCGTCTGTCAATTAAATAAAATCTTAAAAAAGAAAAAGAAAAAGAAAATAACCTTATAGAGGTGGTTTCAGTGATCCTCCAAGAAGCCTATGACATAATTGAATAAGAAATTTAAGGAAAGAAAAGAGGTGAAAACAAAACACACGAAAAATAGACATCCCCATCCAACACACCTCTTGTAATGGTTGCTCTATGGTACAGTGGGAATCATTTCCGGTGCGACTCTTGTGTCCTCTCACCTGTCAAAGTATTAAGTCTCTAGGAGAAAGCTTTTAAATTAAGACGTAAAGCAGACTGTTTCTTGAGTACCGTGCAAATAGCTTCACAAGAAGAAAATGACAATATTGTTTATAAACAAGTTACAGTGCTGAGTTGTTATTTTTCATTGTTTAAGTTGCATTAGATCTCACAAAAGCTGTTTAGAACAAAATTGGCAATAAGAAGGCTGGCCCATTGTATTTTTCAGAAGAAAGCTGGTTTTCACAATATTATTCACATTTTGTAAACAGCATCAATGAACCTGCACATAAAAGGTTAAATGTTTGCAGACCGTTCTTTTTTGCCTCAAAGATCAGAGACAAATTACTATTTTTATTTTACATTCCCTTGATGAGGATAATGATAAACAGCTGTCACTTCGGTGCTTCGGCTGCAGAGAATCCCGCTGCCATCCTGTAATTTAAACAAAGAAGAAATACACAGTCATACACAGTGTACATGAAGGGACGAGCACGGCAGAGAATTTGGTTACAACGGGGTCAGAAGAAAGGGAACGTTTGCTCTCTGACATTGCTCGGTTAAAAGAAAAAGTCCATCTCTGCGCATTTCTCCCATTTATCTTAGGTATATTAGAAAGGGCAAGCATTCCTTTCTTTCTTTCTAAAATCAGGGAAGAAACTCAACTTGAATTCTGAATTCTGTGACTCCCCGTCCCATCCATGGTATTATCTGAGTAATTAAAGTTTACATGTGACCACATATTATCTCCTAAAGCTAAAGAGAACTTCGAATTGTTTTATGGGTTATTGTGGAATACTTCCTGGGGGTGCATGTGTGTGAATGTGTATGTTGAGAATCCGTTCAGTGTTCTCCATTCACTCAACACTTTCCTTATTATTTGCATCTGGTGAAAAAAAAGTGAAAGTGAACGTCTTTTGTGTGTTTTGATAGGCAAAAAGTAGAGTAAGGCTAAATACTAAAAGTAGTGTGAAGTGGGAAAATTCAGTGTTTCTATGTAAACACGCAGACGGTGATATAATTTCTTGGTGTTTTATATTTCTAGAGTTCTTTTAAAAATACTATTTACTCTGCTTTTCTGTTTCAGTCATTTTTTTTTAACAAGTAGCAATATTTCCATGACCTCTCTTTCCTGGAAACTCTTTTTACATTTATTATTTTATCTATGAAACTGACTTGACGTATTATGGGTGTTTCAGTGTCTCATAATACTTCTTGATTTTTTTATATTTACGAAAGATAAAGTCATATGCCTCTTACACTCCCTGAACCGATTTCAGCTCTCAGAGGCTCAGCATGCTCTTCTGAGGGTGGGTGGCCAGTAACGAGGTTGTGGTGTGGACCCACCCAGCAAAGTGCTTCGCCCAGTACCCAGAACGCGGCAAGTGCTCAAGTGTTCCTGGGACAGGCGGGATGTTGATGCTGAAATGTCATCCCCCCCCCCCCCGACTGTTAAACACCTTAGCAAAACCTCAGTGTATTTCAGATCAGAGAGGCAAACTGAATGGTATTTTATCCATTGTGGAGGTGTGTGTCACTTGGCATAAAAGCTGTTTTCCTCCCAAATCCACTGGTCATCTCTTCTCATTTATATACATAATTTCATAATCATTGTATCATTCTCAGTGTTATCAAGTAGTCATGGGTCCTAACTCATCACCCTGGGGTTTCTCTGGTCTCCAGTGTCTCTGGCACGTAGGCAGGCACACTGGGAGCCCCCGAAAGGCACCAGAGCCTCTTCCTGGATTTAGGTAAACCCCTTGTGCAGTTGTTAACTCCTTCTCCCGTGCATGGAGCTCTGTGCCTGGTGCTGAGAAGGGAGAGATAAACAAGACCCCGGAATCTAACAGGAGAAGAGCATAAAATGAGGCTGGTATTAAATCACAGAAGTGAATGTGAGACACAGAGGACGTGCAGAGGAGGGCGCGAGAGGTCTAGGGGCCAGCAGGAGCTTTGTCCAGAGGCGATGACGAAGCAAGGCTCTGAAAGATGAAAGACCTTCACGGTGGGGGGGTGGGGGAGGGGGGTGGTTCAGGCAAAGGGGACTAGCTTGCAGAAAACATGGAGGCGTTTAAAAAAAATACCCTTGCCATTTTTATATTGCTTGAATTGAAAATGTTTCATGCTCAAATTTTTTATCTTAAATTTTCATAGTGTGTGTTGAGAGGCCGCTAACTCTTACCCCATGAATGTTCAGAAAGGAAAGAAGGCAGCTAACATTCATTGAGGCCTCTGGCTAGGTCATCTCCTGTGTGATATCTCCTTTAGCTTTCTTAAGTTTATCCCGGACGCATATCCCCATTTTAAAGATAGGGAAGCTGAGTTTTAATTACATCAAGTGACTGAAACGTGGCCACCCAACCAGTACACGACAGAGCCTGAATGTGAACTGGAAGTTTTCACTTTCAGATACATTATCCTTAAAAGGACTCTGCAGGTCCCGCTGACTTACAAAGTGGGCTCAGCGTGGAGCACTGAGCTGGGAGACGCGATTGTTTCTTCACTGCTGAGGCTTTACCTTCCCTCTCCCTGCCGCTTGATGGCCTCGGCGTTTTACCCTTTGTCCTGCCGCTTGATGGCCTCGGCGTTTTACCCTTTGTCCTAGATCTCACTGTGCCTGCGCATCACCGATTAATAATAAAAATAAAGAACTACAGAAGACTCGATTTAGTTCCCTCTCTCTCAGTGACCAAAGACCATTTCAAACCACTGTCATTTTTGAAACTCCCTCTACCTTGCGGGAGAAGCAGTAGGCGGCCTCCGAAATGGCCTCGAAGCGCTCACTCTGAAGCCTGCGGGCATACTCCCAGGATTGGAGAAACGAGTGTTGTGTTTTAGAGGAAGCACATTGTTTTAATATTCTTTAAAGGTCTTATTTATTTATTTGACAGAGAAAGAGACAGTGAGAGCAGGAACACAAGAGGTGTGGGAGAGGGAGAAGCAGGTTCCCACCAAGCAGAAGCCTGATGTGGGGCTCCAGGACCCCAGGATCACGACCTGAGCCGATGGCAGATGCTTAATGACTGACAGGCGCCCCTATTTTAATATTTTTAAACATTATTGGATATTCCTGAGCAAGAGAAGCCTATATAAATGATTACGACCTATTTCTCTCTCAGTTATCGTTGACTTTGGAGGCCTACAAATACGCCTTTCACACATGCGTATTGATTCAAAGGAAAAGTTTGCCATTTATAGATCCGTTTAAACACAGGGCTTTGTCTAAAACTGATAGGATGATTGAAAACCTGGCAGATCAAAGTATGTACATTTCCAAGGAAAAGTACTTCATGTCTACAATGGAAGCAATAAATTATCCCCCCCCCCTTTTTTTTGCATTTGTAATTAAATCTTTCCAAATGTTAGAAAGTAGCCAGACCACTAACAATATTTGTATCGTGTTCTGGGGCTTAGATGGTTCAACCTGACTTGAAATGGAGACCATTTGTTCTAAATTGATTTCAATGCCAAGCCAATAGGTCAGCCCTTAATGACGAAGATGCCATTCCAGCCCAGCCTCTGGTGGATAAGCCAAAATTAATTAACTCAAGTTCCAAAGTATAGAAAACAGATGCTTCTCTCATGTTGCACAAATAAATTCTTTGTGTATAGATGTGTTCTGTTTTATTCAAAGAATAACAAGTTGGAAGTTAAAATTGTAAGTTTCCACAATGGAGCCAGCCTTTCGTAGTGATGACAGAAGCATGAATCTCCAGAACAAACTCCAGCAAGTGCATGGAAAGATGAATTATTCCCTTTATCTCTTGTTTTGGCTCCAGGCCAGGCCTAGGAGATTTAGTTTTGAAACCTGGGCTCATCCAAATGCTGATCCATTCCAGAACAGACCTAGGGGTTCCAGAACAACACCAAGGTTATTTCTAATCTGTAGAATCCCAGAGGTTAAATCTGCATCATTCGCTTGGATTCGGTTCTTTGGCCAGTTTGCAAATGGCTGAGGATTGCATTGTTCTCTAGAAGTCCGTTGTTAGGGGCACGGTTTATCTGGCTGGTCATGTCAGCATTCACCCAGAGGGGGTGCCTTTCCTGGGGTGTGGGTCGCTAAGCGTACAGGAATAACACCGTGGTTCTGTTTTCAGAATTACCAGGTATGTGGAAGATAAAGTTGTTCACCATCTAGTAATAGAACTCCCAGGTAGAGTGATCAGGTGGTGACCATCTGATAACATACAGTATTTTGTTCTTCGGAAGGAACGTGAAATAACCCGTGTGTTGTTTCCTTTCCGTTAGACTGAGAATGACGAGAATGGCCAAGCAGAGAACTTTTCCATGGACCCGCAGTTGGAGAGACAAGTGGAGACCATCCGCAACCTCGTCGACTCCTACATGTCCATCATCAACAAATGCATCCGAGACCTAATTCCAAAAACAATAATGCACCTTATGATCAATAATGTAAGTGAGGATCAGCTGTCTCACTTTAACCTCTGACCCGTCTCAGTGCGGAAAGGGCTCATATCCCCGTCAGTTTCTTTGTGGTATCGTCTGGGTGGTTGAAATACCCACGGCCCAGGTTCCTCGTTCTCTATGACTAGTGGTCAGTGACGGCCCAGGGAAAGAGAATTTTGGAAACCCAACATGGGGCCTACAGGCACAGAACTGTGGGGTTCCCTGTCGCCTTTGCTCCCAGGGAAGCAGAGCAGAATTGCTGAGCTGTGGTCACGGTGCGGGTTCATTGCAAAGCCGGCAATAAAATCAGATGCCTGGCTCCTAGACTTTGAGATTCAAAGCCAAAAATATTTATTCTTTTCTACACACAAACACATAGAAAATGTGTTGATTTGATTGTTTTCACCTTCTAAAAGCCATGGAATGCTATTTTAACCTGCGGAACGGCTTTTCTCCCTCTCCCCTTGGATCCAGAGTCAGGCCACTCCTCCTTTCTGCGGCTGGGGTGTGACGCCACGAATCTTCAGGCCCTGGTTAGATGAGCCCGCAGTTGATCGGGAGCACATGGAATCCCTCCCTCTTTGTGGTTCCTTTACAGTAGTCAGGACAGGATTCTTAAGTTACGCGATCCGGTTCGGGTCTTTTGGCGGCTACTGTATTAAAGTGCAAATACTATCAAGTTATTTGAGAAACTGTCTTTCAGATAAGAGGCCATATTGCGGTGTTTTATAACTGGCTCTTCCGACTCTTGAAAAGGAGACAGCAACATTTTTGGTCTAGCTGTCGTCTCGGGACGCCTTTTTGTGTACGTCAATGATACCTTATGAGCACTTGCTTGTAGCACACACAGATGAGCGGACAAGCGGACTGGACACGCCGGAGTCCGGGAGAGACCTCTGCTCTTGCCTGGTTCTGCTCTAGAGTCTGTTGACCTCAGGACAGATCCGTTCACTTCTTTGCCTCCGTTTCCTCCATAAGTAAAACATGAATCGTAGAAAAGATACCTGGCTTAGGGATTTATTTCAGAAGGTGGTGTATACGGGTAAGAAACCAATGTGGCTGCCTGCCTATTTCGGAACTGGGAAGAACCTCCTTTACTCATGTTTCAAGATTTCTTTCAAAACTGTGTTTGTAAACTTGACATTGTATTTGCGGTTCATGGTGTGTTCATTCCTCGAAGAAAGGTTTCCGTGAAGAAACCCTTGAAGGAAACTGTTCTTGAACCTCTAAGCAACCATGGTTTTTAATCCTGTTCCCACGCACGTTTTTGCGTAATCAGACAAGGTTGTTGGGATGCTCTGAGGTGTCAGCGGTAAGGAAGCAATAAACTGGAAGTTTGGAAACCACGAATTCTGTTCTTCAGCTTAGTCCGCGGCCTGCTGTGTGACCTGAAGCAAATTGTCTGGCCCCTCTGAGTGGAAGTCAGTCATGTTCTTATGATCAGAACACTGCGCCGCCTCGCTGAAGGGTCAGAGCACGGAGTAAATGTGGCTCTGTGCCATTTTGAAAAATACAGCGGACTAAACAAATAGTCTATGTATTTTTAAAATTACCCTCCTAATTTTGCTTAAATGGGTTCTGGTTGTTTTGCTGTGGTATATCCAGGCACTTCCTTATTTAGACATTTTCCTGATTAAGCATCATTTTTCTTCTCGCTGTTTCACCGCCAGTCGTGAGTGCGGCCACCTGCTCAACACGGCGCCGCTCTGCACCACAGTGAATCATCAGCCCAAAACAGCACTTACTGTCTATCGTGTGAGGAGTCACCTGACACTAATTAGTTAAAAGGAAAAAGAAAAAAAAAAGACCCTCTTACAAACCCATTCTATTTCACCTTCTCGAGAAACCCGCACGCACCCCTACCCAGAGAGACCTGGGGGTAATGGTGTGCGCGGCGCCTGGCTGTGGCTGAGGCCCACCCCCGGGGACTCTCCAGGGCCTTGGGGCTCTGCAAGCTGTCTTGAGAGAGACCTTGCTGGAGAAGAATGAGAAAGAAGACCTCGACGCCAGACTCACAGGAATGAGGAAAACAGAACCATCACGTAATGCTGGATTCTTGCAAAATGATGGTTATCGTTGTTTTGAAATTAAACTCTTTGTATCTGTCAGAAAATAGTTCCACTGGGGCGCCTGGGTGGCTCAGTGGTTTAAGCCTCTGCCTTCGGCTCAGGTCATGATCTCAGGGTCCTGGGATCGAGCCCCGCATCGGGCTCTCGGTTCAGTGAGGAGCCTGTTTCTCCCTCTCTCTCTGCCTGCCTCTCTGACTACTTGTGACTTCTCTCTCTCTGTCAAATAAATAAATAAAATATTAAAAAAAAGAAAATAGTTCCACGATTCTCAGATGAGCGCTTTCCCTGGAGTATCATTTTGTTTGCTTTTTTTTACGAGACATGTAAACGTAAAGATGCGACAACGACGTGCGTGTAGAAGCATGACCTGCTCCTCTAAAGGCGGCATGCTCGGGGCACCTTATTGGACAGAACGTCTGAGCCCCTCGTGTCTGCTCCCGGAGGGCCCCGTGGAGCAATGGGACCCGCCGCCGGAACCCCCAGCCCCGTGTCTTGCAAACGTGTCGGCGGCGTATTCGATGTTAAGATCTTCAAGGTGGAGAATTCATCGCAGAATCATGAACAGAACAAGTGCGGTCTCCTCGCTCGGAATCCCAGCCCCGTAACCTGCTGCTCCTGCGGATAGTTCTGGGTGGACGCTGGTGTCCGACACCACCGAGCACCTGGTACGGGGTCCTCGATCGGTGGACAAGTCACCATCAAAGGCCACCTCTTTCCTCTTGGAAATGGCCTGGCTGCCCCTGCCTTCTGAAAAAGAGTATGTTTCAGCCAACTTTGGTAAAGTTCAGAATTCGGGGGGCAGTTTCCTTTGAAAGTTTACATGAAGTGTTCTGCCACTCAAGCCTCCATATGGAATTATTTAAGAAGTTTAAGGCCGGCAGTAAATGCCTCGCTCAGACATACTGTAAGCCTTTGTCTGCTGAAGCGCCGCAGCTGCTGGAGCGCTTAAGCTGGCGGGGGGCAGCGGCACAGAGACGGCACGTTCTGACACACAGAGATGGCAAGTTTGTGGCAGCCGGTTCCTCGGGACGCGCTGCCGTCGAAGCGGCGGGGCCCTGTCCAGGACTTCCACGTTCACACACGCCTCGCCCCCCAGGGCGAGCACAGTCTGCAGCACCGCCCCCCCCCGTGCCCCCCGCCCTGGAAGATTCTCTGTGTGAGATCGGGAGAGGGACCCCAGCTTTACTGTGCACAACTGCGTGGCCCAGCGGCTCAGGGGTCCGTGGTGGCTCGCGGGGACAGCCATCCCCGAGGCACGCATGCCTTTTTCCAGATTCTAAATGAAGGAAGGGAGGCTCCAAGAGGTTAGGTGACTCGCCCGGGTCACACAGCCGGAGCTGTCAGAATCAAGACAGAAACCCAGATCTTGTCATCCTGGGTCGGGGGCACACAGGGCAAGGTGGGCGAGTGCAGCCCCATCAGACTCGCGGCTGCTCTGCCCAAGCACGGGCCTGTGTGTCTTCCCAGAAGGCTCATTTAGGCAAAGATTGAAGTAGGGTTTGCTTGAATATGAGAAACAAGGTTTTAAATCCTAACTAGTAATTCAAACAAGTCCAGGTAATACAAAATAGAACGTAGAGTTTTTATGAAATTTCTAAGAATCCGATATGAAGCCTGGAGGCGTTTCACACGTGGAGTGCGCGCTGCCGCTGGACCCCCGCACCCCCGCACGCCCGGAGCTCCACGTTGACTCTCCTTGGCCGGTGACACTCTGCTGGAAAATTAGTAACATGTGCCCTAGTTTCAAAACTCACTGTAGCTTTCCTGTGTTTGAAGTCGAGCGTTATTTCAAATGTTTATTATTTGAGGGGAAAGTGTAGCTTAAATACCAGGGCACTGATGTGTTTCTGCGGGTCAAGAATTCAGCATCTGCTCAGGAAACAGATCGGGACCAGGATCCAGAAGCCCGCCGCCCTCCCCTCTCCCCGCCGCGCGGCCTCCCCACGCCCGTCAGTCCCCCCAGAGGGAACCGCTTCTGGGTTCTTCAGCGCAGCTTGCGTCAGCTCTGGCTGACCTTGAACTCTGCGGTCACACGGTGGGTGCCGTCTGGTGTCTGACTTCTTTGGCTTGACGTTAGGTGTGTGAGGCAAAAGATCACTTTTTCAAGAAGGGAAACGTCACCGGCCTTTAGCAGAAACAAGTCCCTGAGAAGTGGAAAGGACGCGAGAGCAGACATGAAAGAATTGTGAATCTCAGAGAATCACAGGCTTCTAACCAAGCCCCTCTCCCAAACTAGGCCAATTTAAACTGCTCGGCCGCATTTTTTATACATGCATGCAGGCTCCCTCCCGTCTAGAAAGAGACATTCTAAGGCAATGGTCTCCTTAGTAACAGAATCATGTGAAAATTCGAGGAATGTCCCTTCTGTTTGTGAAGGCTTTAAAATGGTCTTGATTATGAAGACAAAGAAGGCTTCAGATCCAGAAGCACGGCAGGTTGCTAGAGAAGGGTTAACGTAAGAAAGAGAAGAAAACATGCGGAACGTTTTTAATGACCTCACATTCCTTTACACTGAGCAGCACGACATGGTGCGGTCATGCCTGTTTATCCAGCCTGTAGAGTCTGAGCTGGAATGAGGTTCTGTGTATGAGAATTTTTTCGTGAACCGTACCAAGATGTGTAGGTTATAAGGTGTTATAATGAAAAGCGTAAATATTATTTCAAGTCTCGCATCCAAGTATAATTCGTTTATGTCGTGTCCCGTGAGGGTGTTCTAAACGCCATCACCTCCAAGGCCTCGACGGTCGGCTGTGCAGGATCCTTGATTTACGTATTTGTACCAGAAAGTCCCTGAAGTGTCTGGAAACTCCCTGACCCCCCCCCACCCCCACCCTTTGTTCCAGTTGTGGGATCCCAAGGCGAGGCGAGCAGAAGAGTCTGAATAACATTTTTTTTCAAAGCAAAATAAAACGTTAACCCCCATCTGTATTGAACTGTGTCTCCCGACGCCTGTACGACTACAATGGCTTTCTATTTGCTCTTCTCCCTCGAAGCAGCTCATGCCAGTTTCATCCCCGCGATTCTGAAAGAACAGCTTCGGCTTGCAGAGCACTGACGAGATGCTAGGCGTTGTGCGAAGCAATTTGCAATCATGCTAGCACTCGATCCTCACGGCTCGAGACAGCCACTACTGCTGGTCCCATTTTACAGATCAGGAGCCTGAGACGGGAAGAGGTGGTTGTCTGCTCAAGAACAGTGAAGTGCGGGTGCCTGGACTCAGATGCAGAGCGTGCGCCCTGACCCACTGCGCCGTCCTGCCACTTTCCCCAGCGCTAGTGGTGATCCTGCTATGAAATCAGAGCGTTGCCAAATCTTCGGGAGGGTAGGCGAGTTCTAGTGTGGAAGAGCTGAATCAAGGCAGATCTTTGCCCAGAATGCTGAAACGAGCGCTTATGATTATATTCCGTGCTCGGCTGCACAGTCGCTCCTTCAATCAGATCTGCTTTAAATCTATTCTTGGAAGGACCTTCTTCTAAAATTGTGTTTCATAGATTCTAAGTGATACTCCGGCTCGATGTAGAACTTCAAGCTAGCTTAGCCCAACTGCTGTTCAGTGCCAGGAAAACTGTCTGGTTTTGAGTTTCGCGTTGCATCATCTATCTGAGCGCAGGCACATGCCCAGGCGAAGGATTCTCGTGAATGTCCCTGACTCTTTGGATACCTGCAAGTGTGTTTTAAAAGTGACGAAATCTCAAAAAAAGGAGGGGGGGGATGAAATAATCCTTAAGCCAAATTTACTGTCTTTGACTTTCCTTCCCGACTTGATTTTCTGTGCCCCGACTCACCGCCCTCCATGCCTGAAGTGTCCTGGTTCCTTTTGCTCCTGCCCTTCCACATCAAAACATCACCATGCCCACCTGGGTGTCCTCTCCGGCGTAACTGGTCTGTGCGCATCTTCTCTGTTCCACCGCAGCCTCACCAGATGGAGGCCCACCCTCTCAGAAATGAGCTAAAGTGGTCTTCCATCACATTCCTTTCTCTCTGCTACCACCCCTGCCAATTCTTTTCCAACCACAGACAGATTACTTTTCCTAAAACTCTCTTTTACCGTTTCACTCACTTCCTTAAAAGTCTTCCATGGCTTCCCGCTGCCAAGTGGCTGAAGTTCAAGCAGTTTTCCTTGGCATTCGAAGCTCTCACATCTGGCCTCAGGTTACCTGTGGCCAAACTCACCTTCCACAGCTGCCACACACAAACCTTCTACCCTACTAGACAGTGGCCCAGATAAGTCTTGTCTTCTAGATTACCTCCACATTTGAATCACTCTTGGTTTGCACAATGTGGAGAGAATACTTACTACACCGCAGGGAAGCTGTGATTTAGCTGAATTTCCTGATCAGTAGAATTATTCACTTAGTGTGATGCCTTTAGCAGATAATAAAGCTATGTGTTTTCGACTCTTGTCATCTCTTGGTTACATAGTTCATACAACCCAGGGATTCTGAGCCTCTCACGGCTGTGCCGCTGTCTGCCTGAATTTGTGACAATGAAATATGCTGGCCTTTGGTCTTTCTTAGAAAGAGCCAGTGACTCTAGATAAGTATGAGTCTCATTTAACAGAGACACTGAAAAGTCCAAGTTGGTTTATTTTTGTAGACTAAGTTAACCAGCATTCTTGGAATACCACTCGACACTCATGACGCTCAGACATAAGCATGTCTTTGCTGAGCACTCAATCCAAAGTGGGGTAAGGAGGTAACAGAAAGAGCACTAGACCTTGAGCCCAAAGACTTGGGGTTCACCTTAATGCTATGTGACCCCAAAGACTTGGGGTTCACCTTAATGCTGTGTGACTTTGGAACACTCTGAACTTCAGTTTCTTCCTCTGTAAACCCGAGATCGTAACAGATTGCATACGGACGTGGTGAGAATCCGGTCAGATAACTTGCGAAAGTACGTGGGACACACCGTCTTTCATTGATTCCCATGTTCACTTGTTTCACGTTGAATAGTTCTGCCATAAGATGCCTGTCGCACTCAATGGCATCTTGGCATTCTGTCATAGTTTAATTAATGGTGTTTTCTCTTTCTTGGTGGCTCACAAAATGGTGCGGATGAAAATTCCTGTTATCTTTGATTTGATGAGATACGGTGGCTGGTACTCCCTCCCTCCGTGCTGTGCAATGTGTGAACCGTCTCTCTTCTCTTCCTGCTACAGACAGCGCCTGCCCTAAGACTCCTACCCCTTGGTCCTACTTCAGTCTGTTTTCATGTATCTGTTAACTTTGGAAACTCCTGTCAGTCATTACTGTTAAGTAGTTCTACTGTAAACTTCTAGAAAGTTGAGAGTATATCCATCCCGTTTGGCGGGGGAGGGCTTGTAAATCAACTTGCATGATTATATAAGTGTCTGTATTTAATAAAAATTCACTTATTGGTGCTCATTCCACTTTTGAGTTGACCTTGAAACCCAGGATCTTAATAGTAGTCCAGTGATTTTGGTAAAAGCTAGGTAAAGAATTGGGGATACTGAGGGTAGGAGAACTTGGGTTATTACCTAGGTTTCTTTAAATCCTTGTTTTCTGCTGAAAATACTGCTGCTCACGTGCAGGCACCTGCCCTCATCTCCGGGCCAAGCAGCCCCAGACGGCGATGAGGAAATGCCAGCACAGCCAGCAGGCCCTGTGCTGGGGACGGCAGGGTTCCGTCCTCTTCCAGCTCATCAAGGTTTCTTTCAGTCCACGACTGGGAGGCAGGGCAAGAGCGCTCCTGCCCCGGTGCCGAGGACGGGGAGGACGGGGAGGGAGGACGGGGAAGAAGATAAGCGAGACAGACGTGGACACCGCGTCCATCTTGTACGTCCCGCACTTTTCCCGAGGGGACCGCTGTGGACTTGGTCCGCAGGCCCTGAGCCGGGTTATGCCGTCGCACCGCTCCTGTGTTCCCGTTCTTATCTCTGCGGTGACCCGACAGGTTAAAGATTTCATCAACTCCGAGCTCCTCGCCCAGCTGTACTCCTCCGAGGACCAGAACACGCTGATGGAGGAGTCCGCGGAGCAGGCTCAGCGCCGGGACGAGATGCTTCGGATGTACCAAGCCCTGAAGGAAGCCCTCGTGATCGTCGGCGACATCAACACGGCCACCACGTTCACCCCCGCGCCGCCCCCCGTGGATGACTCCTGGATACAGCATTCCCGCAGGTAGGAAAACGGCCCGTGCCCCGGGGCCTGCCGGGCTCGTGCAGCCCCGCTTTCTGAGTGTGCGTCCCTAGGCCACCCGAGCCGAAGGCGTTGTGTGCAGGGGTGGCAGGGCAGGTCCAGCGGCCCCTCCAGAAGGAGCAGCACACGTCCTCGCCGGGGACTGTCTCGCGGGCCTCAGAACGGGGCAGGCCTTCCACAGTGAGACGAACAGGGTCCAGCTAACGGGAAGCTTTAGAAAGTGGTAGAACGTTGAATTGTCATGGGTACCAACAACGCGTACGTCGTAGAGCCTTTCTCCAGCGGACATGGCGCTGTGCCGTGTCGCGAGCACAGCTGGACACCCCAAAACCACCACCGGTCGTCTCCACAGAGTGAAGGGTTGGGGGAGGGAAACTCCCTTTACACCGTGTACCCCTTTGATACCCTGAAAAATCGTTTAAGTAACCTGGGGCGCAACCCCCGCCTGGAGGTCGGGAGCGCAGCCAGGCGCCGCCCCCCCCGAAGCTTTCCCGCGTTCCCGACGCGGCCCGAGTGCCCCGGAAAGGGACGGTTCCTGCAGAGCAGCCGAAGTCGTGCCGTACCCGTCTGCGGGCGCCATCGCACCGACACGGCCCTGGTCTGTCCTCAGGTCCCCCCCGCCGAGCCCCACCACGCAGAGGCGGCCGACGCCCAGCGCTCCTCTCGCCCGGCCTGCCTCCGGCCGGGGGCCCGCGCCCGCCGTGCCCTCCCCCGGACCCCACTCGGGGGCGCCCCCGGTGCCCTTCAGGCCCGGCCCGCTGCCCCCCTTCCCCGGCGGCGGCGGCGGCGGCGGCGACTGGTTCGGAGGAGCCCCCCCGCAGGTGCCCTCCCGGCCCACGAGGGCCCCGCCCAGCGTCCCCAGGTGAGTGTCCTGCCGGCCGCGTGGGGGACGCTCTCGGCGCTCCCGGGGTCTCCCGGGGTCTCTCGGGGTCTCCGGGGTCTCTCGGGGTCTCTCGGGGTCTCCGGGGTCTCTCGGGGTCTCTCGGGGTCTCCGGGGTCTCTCGGGGTCTCCGGGGTCTCTCGGGGTCTCTCGGGGTCTCTCGGGGTCTCCGGGGTCTCTCGGGGTCTCTCGGGGTCTCCGGGGTCTCTCGGGGTCTCCGGGGTCTCTCGGGGTCTCTCGGGGTCTCCGGGGTCTCTCGGGGTCTCTCGGGGTCTCTCGGGGTCTCCGGGGTCTCTCGGGGTCTCTCGGGGTCTCTCGGGGTCTCCGGGGTCTCTCGGGGTCTCCGGGGTCTCTCGGGGTCTCTCGGGGTATCCGGGGTCTCTCGGGGTCTCTCGGGGTCTCTCGGGGTCTCTCGGGGTCTCCGGGGTCTCTCGGGGTCTCCGGGGTCTCCGGGGTCTCTCGGGGTCTCCGGGGTCTCTCGGGGTCTCTCGGGGTCTCTCTAGCGAAACAGACGGAGCTCACTTGGGAAAGAAACTTGCAGAGACACGACCCTGCGCCTTTGCGGTTTTCGCCGGGCCGCGGGTATCGTGGGAAACCGTGGGGCCCGGGACACCATTTACCAACCAGGACGTGGTCCAGACCCTCCGGTGTCAGCCGGCACAGAGAACACGGGGCCAGGGAGAGCGGGTCGCGGGCGGGAAATCCCGGGAGCCGTGCGGGTTCGTGCAGGCCGCGCTCCGGGTGGTGAGAGCGTCGGGGCTGAGGCCTCGCCTTCTCGCTGCCCGAGTTGTCCTCGGAAACCCTCGCTGCAAGAACAGGAGCCATTCGCCCCGAACGGGAACCCTTCAGCCCAGTTAGTGACGTTAACGTAGCCAAGTTAAAAAAAGTTGATTCGTTTGCAATGTTATTAAAAACTCTGTATAGACATTTTAACACACACGGCCGCTGCGTGGTCACGGACCGCGCCCCAGACGGAAGCTCGTGCAGGCGAGTAACGCATCCCGGCGCGCGGAGCGGTGTGTCAGGCTGACTCGCCCAGCGGCAGCGAGGGAGGGACACCCGAGGCTGAAGCTGTGTTCTCACCTTCTGACGTCTCTAGTCCAGGGTGTACAATGTGTACGATTAGAGATTTCAAACATGGAAGGACTTAGGAGGTTTTGTCCTCCACATCAGAAATTTTGAAACGAAACCAGCTGGGATAGAAATGGAATTTTTTTTTAGAAAATCCAGTTCAGACGATCAAAGTATTCGCATGCTTTACGAAGGAAAACCCCACTGTGCGGGTACCACGGAGGACAAGTGACTTCCTCCCACTCGTGACGCCTGGGTCCCCTCACTCTGGTGACGGGCTTGTGTTCGTTTGAGCTCCGGGCTGTCGGGGTGCCGGAGAGAAGGGGCGCCTTAGGCGGGTTCCCGGACGGCAGCATCAGAGGGCGAGCAGGGCAGGAGGAGCCAGGCGGCCTGGTTTGCTACAGACCTTGCCCAGCTCGTTCGACTTGGCACTCAGGGCTCCCGGCCTGTGAAGCAGGACGAGCTGAACGAGACTGTGGCCCGTCGCCTGTGCCGGGCCTGACAGCCGTCCGGCACCGTGGCTGCTAGGGTGGTCGTCACTTTGGTCCCCATCAGAAAGGACATCTGTCCTCTCAATCCTGAATTTTTGTCCTTGGAAAGTGAGGTTCAGCTTATGGTTTACCTGAAACGGAGCTAGATTTCTAGTAGTAACAGTAAAAGTAAGGGCTGCTGCTTCCGGTGCCCTCGGTGCATGCGAGGCGGCGTCCTGGGTGCTGTCTGGCTGCGTCTGTGTCCTGCTGCGATGACCCAAAAGGACGGGGATCGTCCATTTGGCGGATGAGGCCGAGGTGCAGACAGCTTGCCCGAGGCTGCCCAGCCGGACCCTAACGGAGCTGGGCTTCACTCCCCCGCAGACCCCAGACCCCAGTCCCCCGACCACAATCCCAGGCTCCTTGCCCTGGCCCTCCCGCCACCTCTGTCATGGGGAGCCGGCCTCATGCTTCAGTTCGCTTAGCAGCACTGGGCCTGTGGCCACCGGAGTCAGTCACACCCCCAGCCATGACGACCAACAATGTCCTGACATTGCTAGTGTGTTTGGGGGGTGGGGCGCGGGGTGAGAAATCTCCTTCCTCTTGAGAACCACTGCGCCACGATATTGCGGAGACTTTCCCTTCAGGTGAGAAAGAAAGAAATAAACATCAGTGTTGAGACTCACTGCAAGCAAGATCAGATTGTAGTTTCAGGAAGCCTCAGACTGGCCGGACTATATCTGCCATTGTGCCGGGAGGGTCTGGAGGCCACGGGGAAGGATGGGAGAGTGGGCGGCCTGGGGTCCCGCACAGGAGCCTTGAGATCCGCTCCTTTGTCTCTTTTGCTATGAGAAGGAACCAGAGGAACCTGGTGGTGCTTTTCCTCGGGAATGAACGTGCATGTCTTTGTTTGCTCGCTTGGCTGCTTTGCCTCTTGGTTTCGGATAAGCTGGCTTGTCTGTACCCTTCAGAGCTACACTGAATGCTAAGTTGGTTTGTTAAGCAGGATGGAATCGCCCTTGGTATTTCCGCGCTCACACTTGGAAGCGAGCGGGCAGCAGTCAGGAATCAGGGGCTCACGCTAGAGAAGGGCAACCACCAGGCTTAATGCGTCTGTGTTGGACACCGGTTACGTTATTCAAAATTTCGAGAATATTCTCCACTTGGAGCCAGACCTGACTTTCCCTGGCCTTGCAAAGAGTCTCAAATGTAAAACAGAAATGAGACTTAAGAGTAAAAGAGGAAAGTTGGGTTTTGTGCTGAGCCTTCAAGTTTCAGTGCCAGTTCGGCGCAATGGGAGGGAAACCCCTCTGGGGGGTTGGGGGGGGGGCGTCACCTGAGAGAGACCAAGAGAGACGCTGTCAGGATCCTTATGCCTATTAAAGTTTAGCTTTAGATGAAGAATTCTGACCACATAAAGTCTGTTTTTAATAAAAGCCAGAGCAGGAATCCTACCAAATGCAAGCCAGAAATGGGGTTTAAGATTTCAAAAAAAAAAAAAAAAAAAAAAGAAAGAAAGAAAGAAAAGAAAAAGCAAGAGAAGGAAAGAAAGAAAAAGAGAGGCAAAGATGGAAAAAGAAAAAAGGAGGGAAGGTCTTGTTGAAACTTCACCTTGTCTTGTTTATTTAAATACTCTCTTTTCCCTCTGTGATTTGCCTCCATTTTCTCTATTAAAAACTAAAAAAAAAAAAAAAAGTCGAAATGCCATTATCCATCATCTCCAGGAAAACAACCCATAGCTTTCCGAGAAGGAAGTTTGATTTTTTTTTTTCCTAGCTCTTTACTTTCTTAAGGGCCCTTTCTCCTCTTTTATCTGAAACCAGAAACTCGTAACGTGACAAGACAGAACAAGCCCTGCCCCACCGACTCCCTGTTGGGCTTTAATATTACAAAGGCAATAACTGAACTTTTAGAGGCAAAATATTCTGCCGTTTGGCATGTGCCTGTACATAATTTTCTTCTGGATAATTTGCGACTCCATTAGCAAGTGATGATTTTGACATTTTGAGCATGCATACCTTCCCTTGAACCCTATTCAAATACAATGAAAGCGCTTGCAACGGGACGGAAACCAGGAGCATTCTGGGGTTTTTTTAAATGTAATTATTATTATTACATCTTTCCATTCCAACGTAAAGGGAGAGGAAGGAGAGGGGCAGGGGCGGGTGGAGTCGCCTTTGGCCCAGCTTTTCTCAGCTGCTCAGGCCCTACTGGTTTCTGCTCATGGAGCCTTCCAGCGAGGGAGCTGGAAATGCTGAAAACGACATGCCTGCTCTAATTGGTTCCACCTGAGCTGGGGGAGCATCTCTATCCCAAGAGACTCCCCAGTAGGGATGCTTCTGTCATTAGCGCGTGGAGTGTACGCAGATCTGCTCGTGGAACGTTTTCTATTGCCAGAGACTTTGGCTCGCCCCTCCCCTCTCGCGCCACTCAGCTTCTCCGAAGGGCTAAGGCCCTTGTGAAGCCCCGGCTGGCTGCGTTCCCGTCTGGCCAGCTGATCTTAAACAGATACCAGCACCTCGCTGGGGGCCCCCGTCTCACTTAAAGATCCTAATCTTCATCAAACATTAACTTTAGGGCTGATGTAGCTATTTTCAGTTACGGCTTCTTAAAATTAGTTAATTGGGAATCACAGCCTTTGACATTAACAGAACAAATTAACTGAATCAGAGTGTGTTTTTCCTGGCAACAGCCGATCCTGACATTATTTGACTCATTTGTCTTCTCCCCTCTCCTTGGACTAAGCTATTTTGCAACAGTCAGGAGGGGATCAGGGTGGGAGGAAGGGTCTCTATCCAAGGAAAAGCGAACTTCATTTATACCTCATCACTGTCCTCTATTTAAAAAAAAAAAATGCTGAAAACCTGAAGTACTTTTTTTAACCAGTCTTGTCACCGAGTCTGAGGGTGTCTTTTAAAAATGGCAAAACTGAATCACAGGCAAGGATTTGGCCTTTACTCCAGCCATGCACATGACAGAAACACAAGATGGAAACCAAGAAATGCTCCACGGAAAGCCTCTCTGGTGACCCTGTAGCAAAGCTGCCATCCCTCACGGCACGGGCAGCCCCGGAGTGTCCTGGAGACTATCACAGGGTTCCCCACGGGTGCCCGTCCTGTGACGTACATGTCCCCCGACTTGCCACGGCACCCAGGAGGTCTCCCCGCAGCCGCACGTTCCCAGTCGCTTACTGCGGCCCCAACATGGCGAGAGGCTCAGAAATCCCTCTGCGTAAGAGATGGCTGGTGCACTCGGGGTCTCTTTAAGGAGGTTAAAGCCATTTGGTTCTCTTTACAGTGGGGTCTTGTTTGAGATGTTTGACCTTGATACACTGCTGTGTTCTTTCATATTTTATACGTTGCTCTACTTGACAGTAACGCAGAATCCCTTTCACCGAGGGATAAGGTCTCGTTGTTTTGTTTTGTTTTTCAGCCAGTCCCCCAAATTTTGAGTAAGGACAAACCCACGATTCTTATAAGTGTGTCTTTGTGTCCCTCACATGAAGGGTTGGTGCCGTGAAGCATGAAGCTGCTGAGTCTTGAAGTCATGGGCTCAGGGTACACGGACAACTAAGCGACTTTTGTGACTAGCCTGTGTGTCTGATTCTCCTGAAATCATGTCCTGGAAACATCCTGACTTACTCCCTCGAGAGCCCACTAAGCATGTGACTTCCTGTAGCAACTGAGTGTCATTTGGACACACGATGAATGCATCTTGTGATTTCTGATTTCAGCCATGAGGTTTTTTTTTTTTCCCTTGCTGTCCTTCCCCTTTAAAAAACAAATAAATTTGTGATTAGGTATTCTGATTTTTCAGGGAAACAGTTCTTATTTTTAGCAACTGCATTTAAAAGTCAAGCAAAGATTTTTTTTAAGTCTAAATGCCAAGAATGGAAACCACTCTGAGGTGTTCCGGTTCCTGCATTTCAGGCGTTTCGTGAGGCCGCTGTGTCACAGCATTTGTTACTGAAATCCCGCGTGTGATTAGCGATGTGCTGCAGGTTCCACAGTTGAAAACATGACGCTTCATGTGATCTAATCAAAACAGAAATTTGGCCATAGACTGTTCACTAGAGAAAATATTCAATTTCATTTAAGCCCCTCGGTTAAATATCCCATCAACATCATTCGAATTCCACAGTGATTCTGGTTGTAACATAATATCTCACTGAGGTGAATGGATGGTTAATGACAAGGTTTTTCATTCTTGAGTCTTGGTTTCAGTCTGGTTTAAGTGAAGGTAAAATTAGTCTGGTGGTTTCCTTCTTGGGTCTAGCGAACTCGAGTCTACTTTACACAAACATCTGCATCCTGCCGCAGCTCGCAGTGACTGGCGGTCTGTTCAGGGGAGGCCCGGGGACAGAACCGCGAGTGTTCTGGAGGTCACGCTCGGGGACTTCTGCACATGCGTCAAGGTAGACTTCAGATCGCCTTTGTTTTCAGTGTGTCCCTTATCTTCCTTTTCCAAATATGCAAGCCCGAAGGAGGATAGAAGGGAAAGGAAAATCGGGAAGGATCTACAGGAGACAGGGTACGGGCATCAGAACTGCAGACAGGAGGGCCCCAAGAACCCGAACAACACGCCTCCGTGAGCCCAGTGCTGACTGGCACCGAGTTAACCAGATCCAACTGCTTCCACGTCCCGTGACAGACGCGAGCAGACAGCTCTGTCACTGTTCTCTCTGGGCTCTAAACTGCGAAGCTTCAGCCACTGCAGGGAAAGGCTGAGTTTCAGGATACCCAGCCCTGCCCTGGGTCTCACCTGACTGATGGAGGAAGACGGCCAAGATGGGAGTCTGGCCAGAGAGCCACTGACCAGTGAAAAACACACAGTAAATGATTATTATTCTTCCTGTGGCCAGGCAGCAGCAAACTGTCACCAGTTGGAATCTGCTGAATGTTCCTATATACGAGTTGATGTCAGCTCAAAAAGGAAAAGAAACCAAAAGAAAGGAAAAGCAAAGAGAATCGAATCCCACTCAGTGTAAGCAGAGAGACACACGCAAGCTAGTCCTTCTCTCTTGCCACTGCCCCATTGTCTCCTCCGCTCTAAGAGAAGATGGGTTTTACAGGGAAAGCTGCTCGGGCAGAGAGTTTTGGTCGGATGGCAGGTTTTCCAGCGACTTCGGAGATCTGTAGCACAGGCCTCGTGGCTATTTCACCTCTAAATTTCCTCCCAGCAGCGTGCTCGGAGGAGGAGCTGCTGGGCGCTTCTTCCTTCCCTCTCACTTATCAGCTACTCTGAAAGAGTAGAAGCGAAATTGAGCTTACTGGGGTTGCTTCGGCCGATAAACAGCCAGGAAATTAAACATGAAATTGTAAACGCTGCATCTTTCACTCGGAACGTGCCCTCAATGCTTACCTCCAGCAACACGAGGAAGGAGAGGAGGGTCGAGCTGACGGTTGGATGGCTTTTGTCTGCTCGTCATAACTTTATTGCTGCTTGAACACAGAATTTTTAAATGCCCGACATTGAAATCCATTAGCTTGCTTGAGCCAACATATTGTAACCATTGTCTGGGGGAACCTCGGAATCTGAACACGTATTCACACCCTTTAGTTGCCAAATGAAGTCCATCTGGCTTACTTAATGCTGTTGCCAAAAGAGTATCACACTTTTGGTCTGGCCAGTATTTTTAAGTGTGGGGGAAGAGGGCCTGGCGCTGGCAGGGCACTGGGTTGGAGGATCTGCAGGTGTCCTGACGCCACATCACCTGTATTTGGTGAGAGTTTAGGTCACTTGGCGACTCTGCTCAAAGCTAGAATTCCTACCTGGGTCAGAGTCTGAAACCACAAGGTACTCAGGAAGCCTCATCGTGGCGTCGTACTTTCTTTCCTTTTGGCTGCTTTTCAGGCGTCAGAACCACATGATAGGCAAAACCACAGATAGCAAGTGCTCTAATTTCTGGAATTATTATTTTTTTTTTTTAGTTTTTTTTTTTATTTTTATTTTTTTATTTACAGCATAACAGTGTTCATTGTTTTGGCATCACACCCAGTGCTCCATGCAGTACGTGCCCTCCCTGTTACCCACCACCTGGTTCCTCCACCTCCCACCCCCCCCCCACCCCCCTGCCGCCCCTTCATAACCCTCTGGTTGTTTTTCAGAGTCCATAGTCTCTCATGGTTCATCTCCCCTTCCAGTTTCCCTCAACTCCCTCTCCTCTCCATCTCCCCATGTCCTCCATGTTCTTTGTTATGCTCCACAAATAAGTGAGACCATATGATACTTGACTCTCTCTGCTTGACTGATTTCGCTCAGCATAATTTCTTCCAGTCCCGTCCATGTTGCTACAAAAGTTGGGTATTCGTCCTTTCTGATGGAGGCATAATACTCCATTGTGTATATGGACCACATCTTCCTTATCCATTCATCCGTTGAAGGGCATCTTGGTTCTTTCCACAGTTTGGCGACCGTAGCCATTGCTGCAATAAACATTGGGGTACAAATGGCCCCTCTTTTCACTACATCTGTATCTTTGGGGTAAATACCCAGCAGTGCAATTGCAGGGTCATAGGGAAGCTCTATTTTTAATTTCTTCAGGAATCTCCACACTGTTCTCCAAAGTGGCTGCACCAACTTGCATTCCCACCAACAGTGGAAGAGGGTTCCCCTTTCTCCACATCCCCTCCAACACACGTTGTTTCCTGTCTTGCTAATTTTGGCCTGGAATTATTTTTTTAATGATTCCCACACACATTAGGACATGTCCATTCCTGTGTTCCAGCCACACTCATCAGCTCACGTGAACTGTAGGGAGAACACGTTCCATCCGAGGATCAGGGAAAAATGGTTCATCAAAATTGCAGAGAGCAAAATTCTCTTCCTCTCATCGTCAGTGGCAAGGCTGGGCCTTCTTGACTTCGGTTGCCCAGACACGAGGAAAGTTCCACATCTTCACATGGTCGACATTTTCCCCCACTGGGATCAGCCTAAAAGCTGAAAAACAGGATGCCGTGTAAACACGGGAACCCAGTACACGGGCAAGTTAATACGAAATTTAGACACAAGCTCCATCCCATGCCTGGTTTTCTTGTGGAAGAGCCGAGAAGCCGGTGGAGAGGGAGAAACGAGAGCCTAGAGACTCACAGACTAGATGCACCACACAGGAGACCCCAGGCTTCTGTGGCAGTTTCGAGAACTGAGAGGAAGTGAGAGGTCTGAGAAGGCCTCAGGTGGTTTTGCCAGTGATCTGGGAAATGATTTTATTTTACAGTCAAATACACCGGTTGCCTCCACCATGTAAACATTACCTGTTTTCAGTTTCTGCTTTCTGCGAGGCAGCAGGATCTACGTTTACCTCGGTCCGTATATATCACATTGACCCAGAATGAGACCTCGTAGGAGGGTAGAGGAGAAAGGCGTCTTGCGGCAGAAAGTCTAAAATGAAATGATTTCACCGTGAAGCAGATATTTATATATGATATATTCTGTACGTGTGAATTTTTTAAAGTTTATATTAGGATTGTTCTTGAGGCCAATTTTAAGAGTGAATGAGATTTTTCCCTCGAATAATTCTGCTCTTCGTATCACACTCAAGGGACTTTGCCACAAAGTCCACACTGCTCCACCTTGCAACCACCATTCAGGGAGGAAAAGCTATAAAACCCGAGGAAAACGTCTACTTATTTTTAAAACAACTAGAATTTCTTTTTGCTTCTTCGTAGTGTTGGAAAAATATCTTAATAACTAAAATAATAAAACTTCATGTGAGGCAAATTCTACCTTAATTATTGCCTCTTGGGGTGGAAAATTAAGGAAACATTAGTAAATGGGTTAACTAGAGAAACCACTGCAGTAATTTCCCTCCACGTATCTGGATCTAAAGTCAAAATAAAATCCATGTGACACATATTATTTAAAAGAAAGCAAACTTGTCGGTTCAGCTCGACAATAGTAGTATTGGCAGACTCGGGACTGAAGTTAATGGACTGCAGAACCCCCGTGACTCGTCAGCGGACTGTGACTGAGTTACTTAAATGCCCTATAGTTCAGTTTAGGAGTCGGTAGTGAGGGATGCTGATGTGACGGCTTGATTTGCTTTAATATTTCAAACACTAAATTACCCCATTACCATCTTAATACTTGAAAACTAAACAAGTATATTGATAACTCGTTTTAAAGCAGAGTAGCTTTGACTGGACTTGCTGAAGTAGTGTCTTTCCCTGTGCTTAAAACTTTGGTGTATGACGGCTGCGTCTTACAAATTCCTTCTTTTATACTATGCTCGTCCCCTCCCACCCAGGACCTCTTCCCCAGATGTAGCCATTCGCCATCTGTTGTGCTTTCCCAGCCCTCTGGGCGACAGCACAGCACAATGGGACCCTCGTGCCAACAGCCATTGTTGTGTGGTCTTCCGAAGCCCCCTTCCCTGTTGAGCAAGAAGAAAGTCTCCTCGAGGGTCACGAGGAGTCTTTGCGACTTATAAGCACCCTCACAGTCTCCACAGGCTGCTCAGCTTTCAGTTCAGATGTTATGATTTCGATCATTAACGTTTGCTTTTCTATTCTTTTTCCTGTGGATTTTATGCTACTTCTTCGATGTGCATTCTGGGATATAAAAATATGTGGCCGGAATAATGAAGGTAGCGCTGACCCCGTCTCCCGTTCAGAGAGCAAGATTCAATCCGAAAAGCAGGTTTGAGCACACGTCTCTGCTGCGCTCGCCTTGTGCTCGTTTTCGACCCGAGTCCTGATTCCCCTTGTCTCCGAGCTGGGCCCTCCATCCGGTTATGCAGGTTATATATGCAGGACGGTTATGCCTCGTCCACGTACAACATTATCCAGAACAGTCTTGTGTGAGTGAGAACAGGGTGGCTTTGACACCTCTTGGTCCGACATTCTGTAGGAGTGTGGAGGAACAAAACCTTTTTGATCCCTTCTAAGACAATGGAAATATAAATGATGCCTTTGCCTGTCCCTTCAGTGATGTTTACGGACAGACGTATGTAGAAATGTGAGCCTTTTGCTGGTAAACATTTTGGCTTGACTTTCCCGAGGCAAGCTGTCTTCTCAAGCACAGTCCCCATGGTCATTACAGCAGTTTTCCTAAAAGCGTATTTTGTGAACTATTTCTCCAGAAATGATGGCAGTTTTTGTAAGACAGATGCCTAAAAGACATATGGTTTTCATAGGTTTTTCCGTCTAGACTAGCTTTATTTAGTGACTTTTGGTCTGAATTGGTCTAGTTAAAGTTTCTGTAGAAGCTTGTATAAAAATTTTAAATGTGGGCATACCATTAAGGTGTAAAACAAAAAGTTTGACTTCTCATTGGCAAAAGATTAAAAGGGATTGGTTGAAAGTTTCCTTCAGGTTAAGTAATTCTGACCATCTTGTATGCTCACTCCCACAACACGGTCCAAAATGGGAAGGCTTACCCCCCAATCCCGTTAACTGTTGAATTCATATACTTCTCACTGTTTTCCTGAGTGAATTCTTTGTGTTCCAGTTGGGGTTGTGTGTGTGTGTGTAAACTGTAATTCCTTCTGCAGACTCTCTTTACATGGCCCAGGGGACATATGAGTCCTTGCCCTTTTAGCACCAATTTTTACAAAGGCAGCAAGTCCCTCATTTTAAAGCGCGCCCATCAAGCCACCGAGTGAGGGCGATGGAACACTGGGGAGGGTTCGCAGTGCCGTCCACCACGGGTAAAAATTCCATTTTTAAATTCAGTGTTTGAGTGAGTGTTGAAGTCTCGTGTAGAAACAGTAGGGCCCTTTGAGAGGAAAAGACTTACTTCTAGACTTGCCTAGAAATCGGCCTTTTGCTCCCTCTCTTGTACGAGCAGGCACCGCAGATCCAATCCCAGCTTGGCTGTGTGCGGACGAGGGGGCTCGTGCATGGGGGAGATGCCGGCCCTTCACTGGCCCTTCGGCCCCGGCAGGATCATCCCCGGCTGCGCGCGGAGCCTTTACTGGGACGCGGTCACCTGTTTGGTCACAGCCACAGCCGCTTGCGAGGCACAACCACTGCTCTGTTTGCCTGAGTTCAACGGTTTTAATTTTAAAAATTTGAGCTCTAAGGCAGGTTAGAGCTCCTCCTGCTGGATTTTTTCTTTTTTAATCCCTGGGATTGTAATTAGTAACAGGTAACTCTTTGTCTCCACTTTTGCCCCTTGGACGGACCGAAGTGACCAGCAAAGTATCCCATGGGACATTTAAAAATGGGCCTTTGAACTGACCAGGTGTCACAGTCAGGTGATATGAAACGGTGCAACATAAATCTTCTCTACGTCTTCAAATTCCTCGGGCTCTGTCGTTGTCCCTAAAATAAAAGGAATCAGAAAGTCAACTTCTCCGTCAATTTTTCTAGTTCCCTCTTTGCCCTGTCTGAGGTGAGGCCCCGGTCAGATACTCATGCCTGCCAGGTTCCTGCTCTCTTACAGAGAGGGACACAGAGTCTTTTGTCTTTCTGAACCAGAAATGAATGTTACAGTTCTCTGCAGAGATTCAAAGTGTTGCCTTTTCCCTCCCCATCCCTGCTTCTTTTTCTTCTTCCCACTGACTTGAGAGGACAACAGAATGTGCATCTCAGAAGCAGACGCTTGCCGCTCCCGGTCGCTGGCTCTTAGCACCTCCTTCCAGGGCTCTCCTCCTTCCCCCAAATGGCGGCATTGGCCAACCCCTTCCCCTGGCGCTTGGGCTGGGAATGAGGGAAGGGCAGGGAGAAGAGGACAAAAGGAGACGAAGAGGGTTAGAAATAGTTGTGCCCCAGCAGCACCCATGGGACTAGGTTTCTACATCATGTAAGTTCTTGGAGATCTCTTTGGGGATTTCTCAAAAGAGAGAGGGAGAGAGAGCAGGGAGGGAGGAAGGGTGAAAAGAGAGAGAAAGAAAGGGAGAGAAATGGGGGAAATATCATGGGAAGGGACACCGCCGGAATTCACTCGGTAGCCATGTGCACCTAGAGCTCTGTTCAAGCCCCGTCCTTTCTCTCTCGACGGTTTTCTCCCCTCGTATTCCTCCTCGCCCTCTGCTGCGTTGCCCGTCCTTCCGTCTTGCCCTCCAGCCAGCGTATCTGTTGTTAGTGATCTGTAGAGGCTACCACATTTTAAAAAATCTCAAAAGCAGTGTTTTTTAGGAATCATATTTTAACTTCACTCCAAAGCCTGTAAGTTACCCGTTTTATGCAATAGAGCAAAACAAATCACTGTGACACGTGCGATAGAGAACCAGACGAGGCTCGGTTTCTCAAAGGGACAGGACTTTTTCTAGCTTGCTTTCCTTCACACATACTAGTTCCTGTTTCTGGACGGCCAGTCCCCTCAACTTCCCTTGTTTTCTGGAAGTCCTTGTAACGCCCAAGTCCTCCTAACCCTTCCCCCCGAGCCAGGCTAAGACTCCAGGGGCCCCGAAGCTGAGACACCATCTTCCGCGCTGTCGGCACGGTTTACTTGTCTCTCTCCCCATCGCCAGTAGAAACCCCTGGGCTGGGATCACGTCTCTGTACATCTGACTCGTAATCCCGCACGTAGCACGTGAACGGGGCTTATTGAGGGAATGAAAGAATACAAAATGAGTTGATATGCAGTGCTTAATCAAAATTTATTTTGGAATTAGCCCAATATTTAGTGTATTTGGAGAAACAATCTAAACACAGACACTTTCTCGTTCTGGTCTACCGAGAAACTTGCGTGGCCGAATGCTACTGTAACATTCTTTTTTACGAATCACCAACTGAGCAGAGTTAATGTGGGCAAATCCTCCTTCAGGCTGCCTTGCTGCTGCCGCCACAGAAACAGGCATATCTGCGCCATCCCTGAGGGTGAAATCCAAGTCCGATATTAAGATTATGTAAAGAAAATGTGGCAAGGGAGATCATGTTACCATTCCGCTCAGAGACTAATTCGTACAGGATATTAGATGTTTGTATCATCGAATAACAATTGGGAACCATTTTTCCTTCTGTTCTTACTTCAGAGTCTATCCACTGACTCATACTTTCCCGGTGACGTATGTTGTAAAGCCACGGGTTCATTTTCACAGGGGAAGAAACGCTGGCTCTAGTGTGCAGCACCGATCGTACTAGAGAATGCTTTGGACCCTTTCAGTGGACTCCAAGCTCTGTGCTCTCTCCAACATCTACTGTAAACTGTTCTTGGACAGAATTGGCTCATTTTGTTACTAAAGCTGAAAAGGCCAAAAATATGCTGGAGGGCAGCCTATAGTAGTTTTAATAATAAATTACAAACTATTATCTTCCATGTGGACGATATCCTGACCGCTGCAGCGTTTTTTAAAACTTGGCCTCATAGCTTGTAGATGCGTAAAATCGGTCTCGTTAATGAAGGCTCGGAAGCAGCAGCCGAGCACACGCACGACTGTTCACAAGTCCGGTCCACATGGCTGCCGGCGCAGACACCGGCAACACAGTCCCGGGGCCTAGTCCGCTGCCCTTCCGTTTCCCCGGGAGGTGCGCCCCGACCCGTCCTTGAGGGTCCGCCTTCTTGCACACCGAGCCACCGGGTGGGACAGTGCCCCTGCAGGCGCCACGGCGGATTATAAGCAGGATGAGGAATAATCCGGGTTCACGGGAAGTTTATGTCACTCAGATGATAAACTACACCTACATGCCTTAAACTTTGAAAAAGGAGAGGAGGATTAAGTAATTCAAGAGGATCATGGAGAAACAAGGTATTACAGTTCCCGAGAGGGACGTGCGCTGGGCCGCCCCCCAGCCCGGCTCAGCGATGCCACCAGCGCCCCTCTAGCCCGGGGCTGCGGTACAAACAGGTCCAGCCCAGCCCACTGCGCAGATGCTCTTCCGACTTGAGAAAACTCAGAAGCAGTTTTTGTTTTAGTTCTATTTTCTGTTTTTCTAAGAAATTCGCCAGCTGCAACCTTACTTCCTGTGGTTCGGTACACAAAACCCTTCTTTAAGAGAAAAAATTTTTTTTTACCTGTTTCATCAATAAGATAAACAGGTTGGGCCAGTTGCTATCAGATCCTTGTGGCTTCTAGAAACCTGGCATGTATGACTCTCCCATCATCCTAAATGTAATTACATGCAGTATGTAATTATATGTAAATTGAATTTTTGAGACAGATGTATTTTAAAGCCTGAATTATATTTAATAAGTAGAACTTGCGGTTCAAGAGAAGCCTATTGAATATCCTTTTTTTGTGCAAATACTACCCTGGTAGGCAGATATCATTCCTCTAGATGTGTTCATCTCTATCTCTTCGGAGGATTTTCTTTTCTTTTTTGTGGAGGTGGGAGGGAGGGTTTTACCTAGCTCATTAGATTGGACTTCAGTCATACCCTCTCCAGAGATGAGAATTTGGAATCGTGTGTATAGATGCTTCCCTTCTACACTTAACTGCCATTTTCAGAAGCAAATACAAGCTTCCCTAAGCAAGTAGTTATTTTTCTGGTGATGATTAACAAGAACATTACAGTATCTTGGTCTTTACGAAATAAACCTAAAACTGATCTGACCCATGCTTAAGTCTAATTCCCAAATGTATCAAAGTATTTCTACAACAATTTCTTCCTTCTTCTTGAGACTTTTTCCCAGTACTTCCTCTTTCTGCTTGTACTGTATCTGGCAAGTGAACGGCGCTGCCAATAAAGCAAGATGAGAATCACTTATTATGTCTTAGAACAAGGGTTTTCAAAGCCTGGTCCCAGGACCCACAGCGCCAGCAGTGTCTGGGAACTTGCTGGAAGTGTCTCTCCCTATTAGAGACTCTGTGTGGTGCCCGGCAATCTGAGTTTTAACAAGCCCGGCAGGGAATTCTGTTGCACAATCCAGTTTGAGAACTGCTGCCTCGAACACGCTACTGTAACCGTCCAATAGAAAGAGTCCTGGACCGGGAGTCAGGAAATTTCGGTGTCAACAGGGAAAAGTAGGGAGACTGCGCTACACAGACCCAGTGTGGCTCACACGTTTACCCTCATAATTCCCACTTCCCACCTGACGAGGAATAAGGGCAGGAAGAGGCAAAAGAGCAAGCCCTTTCAACAGGGTCACGCTACCTGGCAGTGAGGAACTAGAGGAACGGTCGTTTCCACCACCTCCCCCCCGGCTGGGGCACCCCACAGGCCACTGGCCCTACAGAATTCTCTGTATGTTCTCTTTCTCTCTCCATATATATATATATTCTCAACCCTAAGATTGGCCTCACACCATGAATACTCAGAACCAGCTCACCCAAAGCGTTCTCGAACAGATGAAATTTTAGTTCTTCCATTCTTCGAAGAGAGTTGAAAGACGGAGGCAAGTAACGCGCTCCCCGCTCTTATCGGGAAAGTCAGTTTCTCGCATTCAGCGCCACCCACCCTGTGTGAGCTTCGGCTTCTCGCAAAAATTGTCACTGTCCAAAACACTGTGAGAGGTCCAGCCCTGCAGCGACGAACGCAGCTACAAGTACGCCAGCTCCCCCTTTGCTTTGGAAGCAGAAACACGGCACGCCGCCCACACGCCACACAGGCTTTCAGAGAACACCAAGTGATGCAAGACGCTCTGTTTCACTGTAGCGGGTTCCTTAATGCAGCCCATCACTACACAAAGCAACTGAGAAAATTTGGTACAAAACAAGTAACTGCTTTGCCCAAAACAAACTGTCTTATGAGGTGAATGTCTTTGGAAACTCTTGGAACGGTCAGGTACTAGACCAATGAAATGAACTCTAACAGTAAACTTTAAATGTACTTCTGGTGCCGAAGCCGGCAAACAGCACCGCTTATTAAGAAAATTGCACCGAACAGCTTAATGCTCTTCCTGGGGTGCGTCTAGTAGCGTCTTATTGTCCTAAAAATGAAGTGATGCTCACGTTTTCCAGAAGGGGGGAATCTTTCAGGATTTTAATGACTGAGTACACTCATGGGTCACTTCAGCCTGAAACTGGGCATATTTTAAAGATGTCATGATTAGTTTGAGAGAACGTAATGTAAAGATCAGTGAGCACCACAAGCACTTAGCGGTTGCTTCTGCTTCTAGGAGTAACGTTATTCAGTGGTCAGTGTTCAGTTGTTCCGTGGCCGAATGAGAAGCACACCCGGCGAGAACAGGACGATGAGTAAGACACAGCCATTCCTCATCAGTGGAGATAAACCTATAGCCCTAACTAGGATTCAGTGTGACGGTTGTAACAGACGTATGCTCAGATGCTTCCGAAGCAGCCGCATCAAGATGGGGGGAAGGGAAGACTTCACTGGCACGAGTCTTAAAGGAGGATGAACGAAACAGCACTGAGCCCTCACTGCACGTAACATCATGCTAAAGGCCGGAGGAGACAAGTTAAGTGGGTGTGACCTCGGGCTTCTAGGAACTTCACAACAAAGGAGAAGATGATGCAGGTACAAGACTCAGGACACAAGCTAAATAAATGTGGCCACGTTAAATGAAGATGAGCGGTGCGCTAGCGGAAGGACAGCTGTTGCACGATCACAAGTAAAAAGAACTCGGGAGGACTCTTCCCGGTAGGGAACAACCCAAACATTTCAGGTAGTCATAGCAGCCAGCAGACTTCCTGCAAAAAGAGGACTTATTTGTCTGTTCAAATTAAATAACTAGTATTGATGGTTTAGTTTGGTTACTGTGCCTGTAAAGTATGTCTAGTTAGACTTTAAGAAAGTGAGTGCCCACCTAGTACCGAGCCTAGCAGAAGAGGTTAAACTGGAATGTATCTGCCCCCCCCTCCCCCCAGGTAACCTTTCCTCTAACGCCTCTTGGGGATTTTTCAGGTGCGGGGCCAAACGGAACCCTGCGAATATCTATGAGTTTGTACCTAAGTGGCCTGTACTTGTACCATTAATCAACAAGATCTCTTTCTCATTGATTTTTCCTTGATCATCTAGTTTTTTTATAGCTTTGTGATTTTTTAACATTTCATAATTGTTTTCCTTAATTTTTCTATCTTCATTTCTTCATACCTGAGAAGGGACATTTGATTTAATCATGTTAGTGTTTCCAGTACAGAAAAAATTCCCCAACGTGACTATACTCCCAAAAGGGATTGTTCTGAAACAGTCACTCGGGGAGTTTTACCAACAAGAAAGGTTGTTATGATTTGTACAACTTGTTGAATTTTGTTGGTTATAAAAATTACTCCCAAGAAACTACATATGAAAGCAGGTACACACACACAAAGTTCCTAACACACTGGGAAGTAAACGGAGGGTTCAGGACAGAAAGAGCACTGCTTGGTAATGTCGAGATTCTCATGTCTAGTTCACACCTGAGTTTGTGGATTCGGCCCCCTCAGCTCTTGGAAATGTGACCAACCAGAAAGCAAGCAATACTGCTCCGGAGCCTTCTTACGCTTCCTGTAGAGAACTCCCAAACCTGGATTCTCCGGTTTCCAGGGCCCTGCAAATTAGAAGTAAAATATAGAACAAACTGGAGAAAGCTACTGCTGAAGGCAATGAGAAGTGATAACATTATAACAGAAGAAAAGAGGGAGGATATTACATAAAGGGAAATAACAATTCAAAGAGCAGCATTCTCTGAGGCCTAACCTACCTTGTAAGTGCCTGGAACAGCCATACCATGACCCGGCTCCCTCGGTAACCATTCTCTGTTGGCTGAGAACTGCACGGCGCATCTTCAGAGGGCTTTCAAATGATTTGTTTTTTGTTTTCTTAGTATTGGGAGGGACAGCTTCTGTTTTGAGAAGGATTTGCGTATGACAAAATACTTCGTTTTGTCCACAGTGCTAGCTGTCAGGACCATGACAGATGGCAACCGCCGCTGCTGGCCTGTCTCCGCATGGGCATGCGTGTGTGGCGCTCTCTCTGTGTCTCTGGGGCGACCTTCTGCTGGATATTCTACTTGTTTCTTTACCTTTCTCTTTCTCTCTTTCTAGCCGGAGACCACCCCCATCACCAACTCGTCCCACTATAATCCGTCCACTAGAATCCTCCCTGTTAGACTAAACGAAGTGTCTGGCCTGGCAATTAATTACTAATGAATCATGTGAAAACAACATACTTGATCAGTAAATCATGAGTAGTCGCATGTGCGGACATCAGTAGGCAAGTAACCCGTTTTACTAACGCATTCATCACTCATCTTCGTCGCTCATGGTGTATCAGACCTTCGGAGTTTGACTCTGGAAAACTGCTGACCCTTCGAGACTTTAGATGTTGTACTGACCAAGGGTAGGTCTGTATTTTGAGAGACCGTTTGCCTACCCTGGCATATATTTGAAATTGCTTTGGACAAGTTCCTAGGTTACCCACCAGGTAGCCCATTAAGTGTAATTCTTAAGAGCTTTGAGACCTAAGCCATACGTGTATTTACTTTCCCACATTCTGTTTTGGCTGATAGAAGTTATGCTGTCTATCATGAATGTTTCCTCCTACTCTAATTACCTATTTAGATCCTCTTTCCTCTTTATTTCATAGGACTGCTAGGAAGAGATTTTTTTTTTTTAATTAGGATTCCTTAAGAATAGACTTTTCCAGAAGCACAAAGTAGTTTGCAGAGGAAAAGTTAACGCATTGCTTGCTCTAGAGAGCTTCTCCTCCTCCTGATGTGTTTTGCTTCATGCTCGAAGCATATTCAACAGCGAATCAAAGCTTAATTTTCTGGTAGTTGGTCAGAAGATTTGGCTAATTAGTTTCAGAGTTCAAGGAAGAAGCAAAATGTCACATCTCTAGAAGTGTCTGGAAATACCTAATTTCTTTATTCACATATATTCGCCTCCCTGTAGGTTACGGTGAAGGCTGACGTGGGAAATATTTAACGTCCCACACCGACCGAGATGTAGGCGTGGCTAACTCCACTGTGACACGGACTGTCGTGTACTTATTTATGTGGCTGGAGCAAGTTTTTCTCTTTCCAAGCTAATTCGTAATTCCCTCACGTAAGAATTCATCCTACCTTTAAAGCCAGTTTAACGAACTTTCCATCCGTTCTAGGCTTGCTTAGTACATCTCGAGCCTTGCTCTGGGATGGCCATTTTTAAAGAGGGCCCTGGAGTGAAAATAAAAGTCGTTTCATGAGGGACGCCGTGCTTCAAGTGCAGGAGTTCACGCTCTACAGCTGTACCTCAGCGTCTCTGCACGGGTCGTTCCAAAAGATGGCACTAAGACACTGAGATCTAAAGCAGCTTGGCAAATGCTAACACTGCAAGAATTTACAAAATTGGTTTAGCCTGGGGATTAATACTTCAGTCCTGAGGCTGAGCTGTAGACGAAGTCGGACCAGGGGATCAGCAGGTAGGAAACGGCCAGGAGCCCAGTGGAGTGCTGTCTGCTGACTGTTCCCAGACAGCAAGTCCTCACTGAGCGGCGGCGTCCCACGGCACTGTTTCATATTCCACAGAAGTAAATCAGGTTTCACCAACTGAAATGTCTCCCTTTGAAAGCAGCAAACATGATCTGTATGTTCACTTAGCTTTAATTTCCTGTGTACTTTATACCCAAAGCAGACACCTATAAAGTATGAAGGAAAAACTTGGAGCCATTATTAAAAAGAGAACTTGCCGAACGGAATGGCATTGTTTCGAAGTTATGCTAAAGGGCTACGGCTACCCCACTTGTAACAGGCAACCATCAGAGACTACGAGATTTACCAAAAGAACTTTTCAACTTTTAAGTTACAAGTGATTCTGTAAAGACCACCACCCCAAGTCACCAGCCCGAGTCTCCTATCTTTTTTCTCCCCCTCAGGTGAAAAAATTCTTAACCTTTGTGAGTGGAACAGATGTGCAAAGTACAAAATGGGTTTTTAAAACCAGTGCTGCGGCTACACGGAAATGTCCACAGTAAAACAAAATGATCTACGAGACTTTTTCATAAAACTCCCTCTCTTTAGGACTCCTTTTGCTTCTTCCTTTGAATTCTCTAAAACAGGCAGCTAGAGGATTATATACTTCAGGGTTTGGCTTTGTGCTAAACGTGGTTTTGCATTTTGCTGTATTTCAAAAATTTCCTTCTGTTAAAGGAAAATATTGTGGATAACCACTGGTGTGTTCTTAGATCAGCACAAACCATGTCAAAGAAAATTGGAGATGTTTTTCCAACTTTCTTTCCACTCATCTCCTGTAGTCGTGAACAATGGCATTTGTCGTCTCTGGCTTTTGCTCTTGGATTATAACCCTGCAGTTCCACTGTCCCGCTTGTCTCTGTTTGTAGGCACGTTGTTGTTCTCTTACCTCTTCTCAGTTATGTCCAACAGAACCCAGCCTCCCCTGGAATTCCAGAAGCATGTTGGAGAATACTTTGTTTGCCGCAGTACTATGATTAGTTTTAATGGCATTTCGCAAAGCGTTTGCATCCTGCTAAAAGGAGATGTCGAGGTGAATGAAGTCGGAAGCTCTAAGGTGTGTGCGAAGTGCGTTGTTCATGCCAGGCCCTAAGGTGGGAATGCAGCTTCACGAGCTGAGAGTTTCCCTACCACCTTTCATCTTTTGTGTAGCTTCTTCCTAACCGATTGCTCTGATGCCGTCTACACGACAGATGTTTAGCAAAATAAAACATACGGTATCTTTAGGGTTTGGAAAAATTCACGGTGTATGCCTGTTTCATAGGGTTGTCACTTGCATGCTTATTGACTAATCGGAATAACCGTGTACTCAACTGTGGACAGATTATTGAAATAGTATCAATTTAGAGCAGATATATTGCATTTCCAGAAGTCATCTACCAAGATTACTCTTCTGAATGTTGCTTTTAGCTGACTTTTATAACACAGAAAAGCAGTAGGGCCTGTTTATTAGCCAATTGCCTACTTGTTCAGAAACAAACTCGTTCTGTTCCAAGACATGATGATGAAACCAGTTCCTGCGATAGAACTGTAAGCCTTCTAAACTTAGAATTTGAACGTAGTCCTATAGATTAATTTTATGATTTTTTAGTATAGACTGTAGCCATAATTCTCAAATACAAAATGGGACCTAATACCAGTATGTGATAAATGTTGACGTTTCCTGTGTATAAACGTATTTTCAATGCATGTGTCTGTGTATACAGTATATACATGGGAAATTCATTTCTGTAAGTACCCGTGTTTTGGTGCCCCTTTGGGTAGGTAGGTTTAAAAAACCCTTGTTAAAATGCCACAAGCATGTGTGATTGTGTGTGCATTGTGTACATAGGCTACGTGTGGGTGTAGATATTTATGTTTACATGTGCTTTGTGTGGGGGGGTATGAATATATTTTTTAAACTGTGTTAATTCAAGAGCTCACTCTGGAGGGTCTGCTGTAACACGTAACAGGTTCAGAGAACCGTGATAACATGCGTGAGGTCTCCAAAGTGTCTTCCAGGATAGGCACAATGCTCAGACTTACCGTGACAACATCCACTGCTTATCTAAGGAGAAACGTCCTCCGCCAAATACAGCATAAGATCGGGAAACCCATTTCTACGAACTCTGATTGGAATTGTAAATGATTCTTGGATTGCTGAGCTGAATCTTAAAAAGCTTAAATTAGTCTACATAGTCATTTTTTTCCCCCACAGTAAATGTCAATAAAGTGGAGGGATACTGAAATGTAATAAAAAGAGCGGGCTCTTCTGAATAAATTTGCTAAACATGCAGAGAAGTTGTTACTTAATACCTTGGTGGTAGGTCACCCATCCCTTGTTTCAGGTAAACATTCCTCATTTGGCAAACAAGATAAGTATTTGAAATTGACAGTTATCTCCTTAACATTGAGAATATGACCTAAATAGGTCTCTGTACTGTGGAATCCAGTTGAAGGAGACAAGATATAAGACTCAGGTTGAGTTTTACATCTGCTTCACCAAGAGGACTGCTAGCTGTGAGCTCAGAGTTTAACGCGAAGAACTCTAGATGACTATAGAAAAATACGTGATTAGTTCACTAGATCACTCACTCCTTTCTTAGAAGTTTCGATGTGTCTCCTAGATAATCTTAAGTCATCCCGTCCAGTTGGCATGCTTAAAATCATGTGCTGCTCTGTATTGTGAAGCCAGAATATTGTGAAGCGTGTGTAGCGTACGCACTGCTAGTTGTACACACGGGTCAGAATGCGCGTACGTGTGAGAGCGAGAGAGGAGACTCAAGGAAGAGTCTCTGTTTGTCTTAAGACCTGTTCATACTGGCATACCGGTGAGACTTCTCACCTCTCTGGTCTGGGGTTTCACACATGGCTCAGCTCAAGGCATTCATTTCTTCATATTTTTTTACCCTTTGAATTCCTTAAACTTTGCTCATTGTGTAATGTTTTCAAAAAATATGGTAAAATGTTTACTCTGTTGACCCCTCGCACTGTCTGCTGCCAGTTTGATTAAAAAAAAAAAAAAAGATTCCTCTCGGCTAGAAATTTCACCGTGACTTATGTTAATTTCGTATGTAGAGCCTCTGTGTTGCTTGCTCGTCTATGTTTCTTTTTTCTCACTTTTCTGAATCAAATTCCCCTTTTGCTTTTTTATGAAGAAGCCATGTGTAGAAGCAAAATCTTACCTTCTCTGTTGATTCTTTAATTAATTTGAGCCCGAATACTCTCCACTGTCTTCTTGGCACTTTCAGGATTTCTTAATGCTGATATATGGATGGACTCTGTGAATGGAATTTTTGAAGCAAGTTCCTCAAGCCTGTACCATTCTCAAAGGTCACATGTACCTATTGTGAAAATGTGAAGCTGTATTTCTGAACCTGAAATAAATGGTAACATTTGAAGGACTCCCCCCTTCTTCATTCTTGTATATTTGGGTCATATCTATGCATATTAGTAAGATCTGAGACTTCTGAATACTTATAAAATTGGCCCAGAATTACCAAAATGGGGAATAATAGCATTTGGCATTACTGTCATTAATTTGAGGGAGGACACGATTTTTAAAGGGTGAAAATTGGACAAATCAAAGACAGGAGAGTAGGAGAGATTTCATTTCTGATTCAAACTCCGTGTTGGACTAGGTTTCAAAAGGGCACAAGCCTTAGCCCGTTGGAGGGTGCAGTGTGACAACTGACAAGAGGCCCCGTCTTGTTCGGCCACTGAAGAGGAAGTGTTCATGAAAAACCCTGGGAAGCAGAGGGAGTAAAGACACTCTGCCCCCATGTCAGGTCCACAGAAGGCATTTCTTACAGAAAGTAGTCGAGCTCTTGACTCAACTGCTGGCCTTCATGCACTCATTGGGCATCAAAGGGAGAAGTTACCCCTTTAGTTTCCCTAAGAGTAAGAAAGTGGAAGAGTAGAGTTGCTACACCGCAGCCACACATCCTTCCTCAGTGTCCAGAACACAGAGAAAGACTCTCTGTTACGGAGTTTTGATGACAGGTCCCTTACCAACGCACGTGGTCCCAGACCGAGCCGTCCACCCAAAAGCAGGAGACAAGAAGGGAATGGGAGGAGAACGCGGGTTTGCTGTCCCTCCGTGCTCAGGGTACATTCCCTGAGAAAAGATGAATTGCAAAGGCTGTTGTACTAACTCCTGCTTTCCTGTTGTAATTTCTTCTTCGTATCACAACATCTTCCATGACTGGAGCCATTAGTGCATCCAAAGGAAGCTCTTTACCAAAAGAGGAGGAGAATCCTGCTGGACACTTGTGTAGGGGGGCGTGCGCGCATCTGTAGGTGTTCTGCTGCGTGGTTCTTATTCAGAACAGTTTCTAATGGAAACTACCCAAACCAACGGACCTTATTTGGCAGACCACTTATTTGGTAACTATTTGGCAAATTACCATTTGTATTTTTAAAATAATTCCGGCATCAGGGTAAATACCTTCTCAGTTGTCAAGATTCTTGTTTTTCCGCTGGAGTCTTTAAATTTCAGATTGAGAAATCTGGGGTCTGGGTCGGGTCTGGGAACCACCTGGTTCCCAGACCCGACCACGTTGTACTCCGGCGCACACCTGGCATTGCCATGACGCAGACCCTTTGCGGCTGCTCTTTCCCTCCGTGGCCGCCTGGGAACGAGACCACACGCACGAGATGGCGGCTAAGATAACCGTCTTCGTCCAGAGTTTCCCCAAGTTCATTCCACGAGATTTCAGTCGGGTTTGCACATACGTACACCCAGTTTCTTGATGAAATACACGTGGGAAACGTCTCTGTCCCGGAAGACTTTACAGAAACTCTGCTATCAGACTGCACCGTGATGCTCTAAGGAGGGGTCAGTGTCTACGTGTTTCACAGATTTATCTGACCACCATGCTTTGTTCATAGAGCGCCTCGTGGGGCTAGTGTGAGGGAACGCGGCTCCGGTGGTGTCAGGTTAGAGAGAAAAGGCTTTGAGCAGGATTAGTCTGGTACAGACGGTCGCGATCACCACGCCAGGGGGTAAAATCAAATGGAAGAGCAACTGGCGCTCCCAACTCGGGACAGTCTTCCTGGGCGACCCCGCTGTGTCCCCATGAGCGGGAGCACAGAGGAGGGGCAGGACTCCAGACTGCAGACACGCACGCAACGCAGGTCTTGGAAACACCTAGGTCAGCCGTAATATACAGCGAGCCTTGTGAGGATGCAGACCATTTTCCATACAACCTTCTTTCTCTCTCTCAAAAGAAAAGCTCCTTTAAATTAATTACATTACCCCATTATATTCCTGCAAAGGCATGGATCCAGGCTGATTTAAAATTTAGAGGTTACCAAACAAAAACAAACAGAACTATCCTTATTTCCGTTTCTGTCTCACTTTCCCAAGCCTTCAGGCTCACCCACTGATCTGAGCTACTGAGTTCCCTAAATGCTGGGCAAAGCAAGCAGAGAATGTTTTGTGAGATTGTCATAAAGCCTTCCCAGGGACACTGCTAGAGGAATTTCACCGTAAGATCAGACTGAAGCATTGGAGTAGATCCGAGAGAATGTGGGCAACTAATCACTCTACCGAAAATGGAGTCTTCTGTGTGTGAACAATGCCCGTGTTCTAGACACAGCCTTTCCTGCCTCCTTCCCTTCCTGTTCCGGCCCAATGATTCTTTGAAGCTATTTTTCAGAAAACTTAAGAGGGTATAACCTGAAATGAGAATCTTGATTAGGCAAATTTGCTTGCATGGGGAACAGTAGCATTCTAAACTTTAAAATTTGTTCGCAAATTTTACGTATGCGCAAAACCTACCCAGCATTTCAGCTCAGTGTTCCAGGTCAGAGGTAGCCACAGCGTGAGGAAGCACGTTTGTAGCTCTTCATGGGGAAAGCCCAGATAGTTTCCAGCACTTGCCTCTAGGCACTTTGGCATCGTGTAAGTTATACAGAAAGTTCTGAAAAAGAAACAGTGAAAACCCAAACCCCCCAAACCCATGCTAGCACTAACCCTGAGCCACTGCGTGGTGTCATCCTTGACAATGCTTTTCTGGCCATGAGAGGAAAGTTGGGGCAGGAGAGCGAAGAGGAAAAGAAAGGAGCCGCCTGGGGGAGTAAATGTCAGTCTGGGGTTTGCAGCAAACATTCTAGCCATCAGCGGAAACATATGCCAAGACAGAGAGTTTCTGCCCGTTTCTGGATGAGCACTCCAAAACGAGCTCAGACAGGAAAGTGCTCCGGCATCTGCTAACGGACGGTCTCTTCGGCCCTGCGGACTCGCTGCTCAGGTTAATGGCTCACCTCCCCACCCTGCTGAGGTCATTAAAGTGTTCGAAAGCCCCTTCCGAGCTCAAAAATTGTTTCTGCTTGCCAGGCAGGTAATAAATCTCATTGAGCCTGACGGGAATTTAATTACACTTTCTTCACGAACACGCCAGGGATACCCATTACCTGGGTCTCTAAAGCTAAAGGCCCGCAGACCCCCCACCGCTGAAAGGTCACCAGAAACAAGGGCTTCATCACTGAAGTGGCCGAGAGGCCCCCACAGCACAGCCGGCTGAAACCGGACCAGAGAGAAATTGGTCTGGTCTCGGCCTTGAGGGAAGGGAAGGTTTTTCACGGCTGCTCAGAAACAGCCCCGGCAGTCCGGCTCCATTAACGTCTCTAGAAGATGAAAAAGAAGTTCCTGTTTTTGTTTCTGGTAGACGTCCTTGCGCCACTCACTGGAGTTCCAAGAGCGGGAGGGAAGGGAGTGTGTTGGCCTGTCGCATGCCCGCATGAATGGCCACAAAGAAGTCCCACGGGGAGCAGGGCACTGAGCTCACCTCACCCTGTTCCCGTGGCTCGCTGGAGCCTTGAGTTCATTACCAATTTGGGAGGAAAAAGGAAATTAAAGTCCAGATGTCTGCTGGAAACCAGTGGGAAAGTGTCATCTGGCCTGTTGCGTTCCCACTTACACGGCCGTGCACGGCGACGCGGCACTTACTCCCCAGCAGCAAACCATCTGGAGAGGCCAATGTCAGAATGAAACACGGCTCTGGACCCTCATTTCACAAACGTCACCAGACGCGATGCAAACCAGGCTCGGGGGATGGAGAAAGATCCAGCAAACTGAATCACCCTCCCTGCACCCCGTTCTGAATAAATCAGAACTTCGGTTGTAGGCCCCTGAGACAGACCCCCAGGTGTCCCCGGGCCTGGCAAGGTTATCCTATCGGGAAGGTCACTCGGGGCAGCTTCTTACTGGCAAATCCTTTTCTCCAAGCCCAACTCCTGACATTTTCTGTGCGATTGTTCACGGGATCACACTGCTCACTGGCTCTCCTGACAACCTTCTAATTTCCCTCATCTTGAAAATTGTTTTTTACCTGTCGTGACTTCTCTTTCCACTCCCTCTCCCTATGGAGATTTAACATTTCCTGGAATGTTCGGTGGAAGTAACCGAACGTCACAAAATCAGGGCTCAGAAACAAATACTCAAGGTCATAAAGGTATTGGGCTCTGGTGCTATTTCCGAGTCTCCTGAATATGGTTGCATGGAATTATCATCCCGTGGTATAAAACAAGGGTCTGGAGGGGGCTCACGTGGCTCACACCGAGCTCACGGCCTGTCGCCAGGAAGCGTCCTGGGAAATGCTCGCTTTGCCGTGTGGTTCTCTCATTTCCCCTGTATGTCTGCATGTTTTTGTCTAATTTGAATTTGACCCTCATGGAATCATTTTGCATGCTTTTATTTGGATTTGTCTTATAATTTAAACATTGTTTTCTTCCTCTGCATCTGTGTTTTTCTGTTATTTTGTTTTGTTTTGTTTTTACTAGGCGACCCCCTCCTGCAGTTCCAGGACGGCCATCCTAACACCCATGACTCATCTCCTTTTGTTTCCAACAACATGTCTATCCATGGTATTTCAAAGCCTTTCGTTTGCACTACATGTCATATGTACATAAAAACTTTTATTTTTGATCCGTATCTATAATAAAAACAAAGTTTATTCTATATAAAAACGAAATGTGTTCTGTTTCTTTTTCTAAAGAAGACCAAATTAAAATAGTTTTCAGCTAAAACCAGGTAAGTGGAAAAATACGTAATTTGATCTTACAAAGAGCTTAACTTGAAAAAAGGTAAGTTAAGATATTTGGTGAAGGATGATAATCTACCTTCAACTGAAATGTCTGCCCAATCAAAGTATGGAAAGATAGAAGCAAGTATTGGTGAGGACGTGGAGAAAAAAGAACCTTCTAGCACTGTTGGTGAGAATGGAAGCTGGTGTGGCCGCCGTGGAAAACAGTATGGAGGGGTCCCAAAAAGTTAAAGCCACAATTACCGTATGATTCACTAATTCCACTACTGGGTATTTACCCAAAGAATACAAAAACACTAATTTGAAAAGATAGATGAACCCCACGTTTACTGAAGTGTTACTTATAGTAGCTAAATTATAGATGCAATGCAAGTGTCCACTGACAGACGATGTCCACATCGTCTGTCAGTGTATATATTTGGTGTATATATATATACAGTGGAATACTACTCAGCCATAAAAAAGAATGAGATCTTGCCATCTGCAGCAACATAGAAAGATCTAGAGGGTATAATGCCAAGTGAAAGATGTCAGAGAAAGACAAATACCATATGATTTCACTCATGTGGAATTTAAAGAACAAAACGAATGGACAAAAAAAAAAAAAAGTCAAACTGAGCAACTAACTGTTAACTACACAGAACAAACTGATAGCCACCAGAGGGGAGGTGGGTGTGGGGATGGGTGAACTAGGTGATGGGGATGAAGGAGTGCGCGCGTTGTGACAAGCGCTGAGTAAGGTATAGAAAGGTTGAGGGGCGCCTGGGTGGCTCAGTGGGTTAAGCCTCTGCCTTCGGCTCAGGTCATGGTCTTGGGGTCCTGGGATCGAGCCCTGTGTCAGGCTCTCTGCTTGGCAGGGAACCTGCTTCCCCTTCTCTCTCTGCCTGCCTCTCTGCCTACTTGTGATCTATCTCTCTGTCAAATAAATAAATTCTTTAAAAAAAAGGTATAGAAACGTTGAGTCACTATATTGTACATCTCAAACTAATGCTGTATGCTAATTATGCTGGAATTTTTTTAAAAAGTGAGAAACGATGAAGCAAAAATTCTGGATATCAAGAAAAGACACAGAAGACGGAGTAATTTCAGCCAGCCCCCAGGGATCTCATTAATAACTGTTATTGCACCAAAACATTTATTCCTATTTTGATTACTTTTTACACTCCTTGTAAGAGAAAAGTTATATTAAGATCATGGAAGATATTATAGATACGTAAGTATAGATACATAGACCTCACACATTGTATTCAGCAAATTCAGGGGAAAATACATCACTCAGAATACCAGTGCAAGGAAATGTTACCACCTTGAGAAGAAAGGTTCCTCCACGTGCCAGTAAGTCACTGGAAGAATGGAATCGATGAGAGTCGGGAGGAACAGAGAACTTTTTTTATATTAATCCTCAAGTGGTAAGTCTGATACTGAAGTTTTAAGCTACCAGTGAAAGAAACCCAAACACTTATCCAAATAAGATGTTTCTTATTAAGGTAGTACTACATCTGCCAAATCTGCAATCTCGGATTAAAAAAAAGATGAGATTTATTTCAGAATTCTCTCTCAGAGGTTTACATGATCTGAAGAACAATTTAAAATGATCTCGTATCAGGTGAGCTCCCTTCTCTGCATGGCTCACTTTTCCATATGAAGACAGAAAACTACAGAAGAGGAAAGTAAGAAATTGTCCGGAACGGGGGTGCCATGGGCCTCCTCTCTGGCCTAGGCAACTCCTCACAAAGAAGGCAAAGCGGCGGAGGTGAGCAGACCCTCCAGGGAAAAAATGGAGACCCTCACTCAATGTTCTCACTCCGGGCCATAAAAATCTTTTGTAAGGACAACCTTCTGCATGCCAAAATGCCAAACCAGTTTCCTTCTCTGGCTAGAATGTTTGTATGGCACACGGCATCCGCTTTTACTGTATCGCAGGTCCAGAGGCTGTTAGAACCACTGGTCACGAAGAAAATCCAAAGGCACCAGCGCGGGGATCACCTGAGGCTCACGTATTCCTGGGGGCCGCTGGGCTGAGGCAACGTAAGGCACAGCATGAGGCACCCGTCCTTCCCTGCCCTCCTGCCCTGACAGGACGTGTCCCCATCTGACGGCATCGGCACCCCAGCAGAGACGAGGTTCCCGGATCACTTAGCTGTACCTCCCCAGGCAGAAGTTGTCCACTGGAAGGTTTTCACCGGCTCACCTGTTCGAGGTGTTCGGTTCTTTTCCACTTTGTCTTAAACGTGACCTTACTTTCATACAGTGCGACATAGCTGAGACGTTTAAAGCTTAAACTGAGAAAAGCAAGCCCCAACCGCACAAGAATGAAGTGATTCCTAGCAACCTTTCGCGGCTCCACAGAAGCGCCGGCCCCTCCTCACACTGAGGAGGCAAGAAAGAAGGGATGACCTGGGCTGGGGGCCACGGGGGAAGCTGCCCGGCGCATCACTAAACTATGCTATGCTTGGTTCCTATTTATTTCCCATCAGGCGCGTTTCTGTGTTTCACAACGGACTCTCCCCCAACTCCCTCTGCCCCCACCTCTGCCCTCAGTATCTGCGAAGCTGGACAAGAGCACCATTCTTCAGAGTTGACCAGACCGGATCATCATGAGGAACCATTATGCCTTTGGCAAACATGCTGTTTCTTACATCTTCTCATCCCATTATCTGTGCACCAACCACGATGTCCTATTATGTGGTCTGGGAGCACCCAGAGAAGGAACAGGGCAGAAGCAGCTTCCAGAACGGCAGTACGCAATCACTGCACGGTGCTGCGACAGGAGAAAGTTTGAGTCCTTTCCCCAGAGAGAACTGTTACTGAGTTCAGTGCTGAAGAAGCCATTTAAGTTCTAGAACCCAGATTATCCTCCTGACCCAACGCACACTGACCTTCCGGAACACGTGATTCTGACCTCTGCCAACGAAAGGAACAACAGAACTCATTTCAGCCAATCAGAAACCAGATGTATTATTTCTAACGGAATAGCCTAATACCAGACTCTAAGTCCCTAAGTGCTGGCTGAGGAAAAGACCGCGGAATTGAAGCTGGCGTAGTCCGTGAACTCTGCCTTGGCTTCCAACAGAAGGCAGCTGCATCAGAAGGCACTCGGCAGCACTCCGCCCCGGGAAGCAGCGGGGCAGTGCCCCAGGCTCCAGCTGGAGAAATCCAGGGCAAGCAAGAGATGGAGAAAAGAGAACTAAAGGTAGGAAAAAGTAGAGAAAACTTCCAACCCTTCCCTTAGGGAGCTTCGCTGGTAAGCAAATGGGGACCGCACACACACACACACAGGAATTACAACACACGGCCTAGGAGCTGAGAGCCAAACCAAGCCAAACCAAGACACAAACCTGTCTGTGCCCTTCCTGTACTGTCACGGACGTGTCCGGTCGGCTTGGCGCAGGACGCCCTTCGATCCCCTGGATCCCAGAGTTTGAAAATTACTATGGTATCTGTTTAATAGCTCAGCATTAAGTATGACTTTTTTAAAAGATTTTATTTATTTATTTGACAGAGACACAGCAAGAGAGGGAACACAAGCAGGGGGACTGGGAAAGGGAGAAGCAGGCTTCCTGTGGATCAGGGAGCCCGATGCAGGGCTCAGAGCTGAGCTGACAGCAGATGCTTAACGACTGAGCCACTCACACGCCCCGATATTCTTTCTTTCTTTCTTTCTTTCTTTTTTAAAAACCTCCAGTGCGGGCGCCTGGGTGGCTCAGTCGTTGATAGGCCACTGCCTTCAACTGGCAGTTGGATAGGCCACTGCCTTCGGCTCAGGTCATGATCCTGGAGTCACAGGATCGAGTCCCGCATCGGGCTCCCAGCTCTGAGAAGAGTCTGCTTCTCCCTCTGACCTTCTCTCCCCTCATGCTTTCTCTCCCTCCCTCTCTGACAAATAAATAAAACCTTAAAAACAAAACAAAAACAAAAACATGAACCTCACCTAGAGGAAGACTGCTGAAAAAGAGAAATAATTTCCATAGCCCTTCCTAACACTACAGTCTATCTGCATCAATCAGATGGAGCTTGTGCCCCTCCACTCCTCTGTGTCGCTGTGGACAGGCCCCCAGCTGTCTCCACCACCACAACACACACCCTTGTTTGTTTTCTTCTGTTCCTCTTGAATCCGACTAGACGGCAGGCTGTGGGACGCACCAACATTAATCTGCGACTCCCGGACTGCTTTGAGCCAAATCGAACCTCACAGTATTTTACATCAGGTCCTGACTTTCAGGCCCCGGTCACACCTTCAGCGGACCCCCTGCACGGGGGCCACGGACAGGCAGAGAGGAAACCAAGCCTCGGCAAACTCCCCAGGTGTCAGGGAGACCAAAGGGTCCTCAGGACAGGAATGGAGACGACACGGACGCGGGCTCTAGCTCTCAGAACAGCTGCCGGCAAAGTTTGTCTCTGAAGCTTCATCTCACACTCTGGAAAGCCCAGAGTTCGCGGCTCTCCCGGGGAGCTTTGGCTCCCACTTCTCGTCTCCGAGGGAGCAGCTCAGAAGGTGGCAGAGAGCAGGTCAGAGCCAAGGAGAGACAGCTCCCTCTGCCTGTTGCCGTTTTGTTTTTTTTTTTTTAAGACAAAAACACAGCTTGCACACACAAAAGCTGCCCAGGGCCTGAGGATCTGTGTATTTTGCAATTTTAAAAGAGCGGGAGGCCCACAGCGTTCTCACTGAGCAGCATCCAAGTGTTAACTTGGGCTCCGCACAAGGCCACAGGGCCGGCCCAGAGCGGGCAGCAGGGAGCCAGCCGGGCTTGGGAAAGCAGGGGCAGCCGGCGAGCCAGCATTTTACCGCGGCCCAGAGGGACCGCCGCTTCCCTCCACCTCTGCATCGGTAGAATCGATCTGTCCCATTGTCCCAGCAACACATGCTCAAGGGACTGCAGGGCTAGCCTGTGCAGGGCACAAGACCTCCGGCTGATCCGGAGTATCATCTGCACCCGGGTGCCAACTGGTGCCAGATGGTGGCAGAAAAGGCCATTCGCCTCTAAGCCCCTTCCTCTGGCCCTTGGGCCCCTGCGTTACCCGAGGGGGGTGAGGCGGCACCAACCCTCCCGTGTTGCCAGGCCCCCAGCGCGGAGCAAATGCTGGGCAGCTGGGAAGCAGAAGCTTCCTAACCCTTCATCTCGGGGATCCCCCGTTACTCACAGTAACTCACATCTGGGAAGAGAAAGTGCTGTTTGGGTTGGGTTAGTGGTTGCTCTTGTTTCCCTAGTAAACAGACACACACTCATCATACCTGTGAGTTGAGAAAGAAAAAAACAAAACAGCCCAGAGCATTAGCGTGGTCCAAGCTAGCTCGCCCCAGCGGGTCTCCCCAGCTGTCCAGAGCCGTCCCCTGCTCAGGGGAGAGCGCCTCCTCGGGACTGACTGGCCACAGGACCTTGGCCAAACTCTGGCTCTCATCATAGCTTCGGTCCCTTTACCCAGAATCAAACTTTCTAGAAGACTACAAATGGCACGACCCAGCGATGGAAGATGCGCAGCTTCTCAGGAAGTTCGTGTCATCATCCCGAAAGGCTCTTGCTACAATGTGCGTTACTCGAAGGATTAGTACCACGAATCGTACATTAATCCCATCCGCACCAACAGCAGCACGTTCGTGCGACAAAGCCTGCACACTCAGACCGCACCTCCCCCCGCACCCACGGTCAGTTGCATTCTCTCCCCGCCGTCCGCCTCCAACCCACCAGGATCTTGTGACGAGCCCTTGTCCCCAGCCTGTGTCCCTTCCAAGTTCCCCTAGACTGCGAGGTCACCCCGCACGCCGCGCTCCGGCTCCACGCGGTTCTGGACAAGTCCATCGGAGCCGCTCTCCCGCCCTCCCACACGCGGGCCTCTGTGCTCTACCTGCCACCATCACCGAAGCCCCAGTACCTTCAGCCTGCTGTCCGGGTCTGTCCTTCACGTTTCTGCTCTAACCCTACCCCGAATCCCCCTGCAGTCGTCTCAGGTGGCAGCGCGCGCCCCACAGCCCTCACACCGCTGCGCCTGCGGGGCTGGCGTTCCTCTCCTCGCTTCTGCTTTCAGACCTTCTTCCTCCATCCGCCCTAAAACCCGCAGCTTTGAACCTCAGGGCCTCAGACTATACACATTCTACCCTCACTGTCCCTTCGAGCCACCAACCCCGAGTTCACAGTCCCTCGTTCCTTGATGATTTTACCTGCTGCTTCCCTGTCATCCTCCCCAGGACTATTCCTGTCTTAGTTCGTGGGGCTCTCAGAGACGTAAATTACCCATCCAGCACCCCAGCCCACGCATCGGTCATCATGTCTCCATCGTTGCCCTCCCTCTGCCTCAGCTACTCACTCCCGAAGTGACAGTCCTGTCCTTACTCTCTGCTCTTCACTGCCCAAGCCTCTAGCCGCGCGGACCTCCCACTCGCTGACCTCCGGCCCTGCAGCCCCGCTACGGTTCACCCTCCAAACCCCCCATGTCCGTCAGGACAGTCACGCCCGCGCACACACTCGTCTCCCGCACCTCCTCGCCACCCTGAGGACATTCAACTCTCCATCTCCGCTGCTTTGCACCCGCGTACGCCCACGTGGCCTGGAACGAACACACACACACACACACGAATTAGTTCTGCTTTCAAGTCATGATGACCACGTTCAAGTGAGCCTTTAGTTCTGCGGAGCAGTTACACTAACCGCCCCTCGTTCATTCCCGGCCCCAGGGTCCTGTCTCCTGCCTCCACCCCCACACCTCCTCCCTCGTCCTCACTCGGCTGGTTCTCTGCCTCCCGCGTCCCAGGAAAACTGAAGCAATCGGAAAAGAACGTCCCCAAATCCCCATCACCTCATCTACCCACTTACCGTCTACCCTCTCACCGGCACTTGCATCTACGTCTCTGCCTTCCACTGTGAGAGTTCCCACAGGGAACGGTCCTGTCCTCTGGCGAAGGCAGGCCCTCCACTCGTGCACCAGACCCCTCTCCTCTTACATGCCCAAGAGCATTCTCACTGTCCTCTCATCGACCACCGCTTCCCACGGTGTCACTGCCCTCAGCATGCACGTGTGCTCTCTTCTCTCCCATCTTAAAAAACAAAGTTTCTTCTCCTCACCTCCCCTTTCAGGTTCTATCCTGTTTCCTGGTCCCCCTTTGAAGCAAAACTTCTAGAACGTTGTCTGTACTTGCTGCTCCAATTCCCCTTTTCTCTTAAACCCACCCCAAAAAGGTTTTTTATCCCCCGACTCTGCCACAAACTGCTCTTCTCAACACCACCAGTGATTCCCTCCTTGCTAAATCCAATGTGAGTTCTCAGTCCTTCCGTCACCTGGATTTACCAGATTTCCGTCTGATCACAGTTGATCATCTCCTCTCCCTTGAGTCATCTGTACTCGATTCCCAGGACTCCGACTTCCAGATCGATTTGCTTGTTCTTCTCCCCGAACTTTTTTTTTTTTAAAGATTTTATTTATTTGACAGAGGGAGAGAGGGATCAGAAGTAGGCAGAGAGGCAGGCAGGGGTGGGGGAAGCAGGCTCCCTGCTGAGCAGAGAGCCCGATGCGGGGCTCGATCCCAGGACCCTGAGATCATGACCTGAGCTGAAGGCAGAGGCTTTAACCCACTGAGCCACCCAGGCGCCCCTCCCCGAACTTTTAATCTGGAGTTCTCGGTTCTCTTCTCAGTTCCTGTCAACCTCCTTAGTGACCTCATCCAGTCTCACAGCATTTATAGACCAACAATTGCCAGATGTGTATTTCCACCCCATACATTGCTCCTAAAATCCAAACTCGTCAAACTCCCTACCCAACATTTCAGCCCTTATATCTACATTTCATACCCTACATGCCGCCAACCGACTTTTTTCCCCAAATTTCCAAACGTGTCGCCTTGGCTCCCAGCTCAACTGATCACATCTCTTTCTCTTTCAATCTCTCAGGCTAAAACCCTTAGGAGTCATTTATGCTTCTCCTCTTGTTTACATACCCCACATCTAATAAGTCATAAAGCCCTTAACTCAACTTTCAAATGATATCTGAATGTGACTCGTCTTGCCACTTCCACTATCACTCTGTTCTGAGCACCATCATCCCTGCCTGGGTGACTCCAAGGGCTTCCTAATGCTGCTTTCTGCTCTGGTCTTGTCCCACGGCAAAGCCAGAATGTGCCTTCCAAAATGTACGTCAAATCATGTCCCTCTTTTTCTCCAAGCCCTTCCAGTGGCTCCCACCTCCGATAGAAGCCAGAGTCCCCTCACTAGCCCACAGTGCCGTATGTGCTCTAGAGCCCCACATGACCTCCCTGGCCTCGTCTTTTGTTCCCCTTGGTCATCTGCGTCAGCCCCTCCCTGCTCTTCCCCAAACATGCGGGCAGCCCCGGGTCTTCTCCAGCACGTGGACAGCAGCTCTTCCCTCTGCCTGCAATGTTCGTCCCCTGGGAATCGGAATGATCCACGGTCAAATGTTACTTACGAGACCACCCGACCCCTTATTTAACACCGCTGATACTTCCCCCTTTTCCCCCACAGCATCTGTTATCTTCTACTTGGGGTCGTTGTCTGTCTCTTCCGGCAGAAGGCGAGCTCTACTAGGCTGAGGACCTTTGTCCACTTTGCTCCTAGATCTATCTCAAGCACATGGAACAGTGTCCGTCATAGAGTTAGTGCCCAGTGAGTATCTGCTGAATGAATACATTCCTGAGGCCAAACGTCATACAATGTGAATGGCAGAAAGTAAGTAGAGATCAACATGGGTGGACAAGAAACATCTTGCTAGATGTTGGGGGTAGGAATAAAGGAGAAAGGGGATAGGGATGGGAGAAAGGATTAAAAGTAACTGCCTACTAGTCAGCCTTTGGCCCTGGATGCCATTCAGCTGTCAGAAAAGCAAAGTATCGGGGCACCTGGGTGGCTCAGTGGGTTAAAGCCTCTGCCTTCGGCTCGGGTCATGGTCTCAGGGTCCTGGGATCGAGCCCCGCATCGGGCTCTCTGCTTGGCGGGGAGCCTGCTTCCTTCTCTCTCTCTCTGCCTGCCTCTCTGCCTACTTGTGATCTCTGTCAAATAAATTAAAAAAAAAAAAAAAAGAAAAAAAGAAAAGCAAAGTATCAGCCCAAACTGGCAATACAGCCTCGGGCACGTTCCTGGCTCACCACAAGTCTCAGTCCCCTCAACTGTAAAATGAAAATAATACCTGTATTGCAAGACTGTTACGAGATGTAAATAAGATAAGGCATATAAAGTGCCTAACGCAGTGCCTGATACACACTGGGTGCTTGAAAATGTAGCCATTGTCATTTATCAAATCCCAGCATGCTATTTATTTCCTGAATTTTGGGGTACCTCAAACGATGTAGTTATTTCTCAAACCACAATTCATCAAGAATTCCAAGACTATTGACTTTCATTACAAAAAGGAGTATCAGTGAGTTCCACAGGATGGCACTGTGTCCCAGCCGGGTTTCCCGGCATCCAGGGGTTTGAAATAGTGTAAAATTGTGTGACTGATGCCCTCTGCTGGCTCTTCTTTGCCTTGATCTCGAGCCTTTGGATTAGATGTAGAATGGCTCCATGCCTCCATGAACGCGCTCCGCATGGATTCTTAAATCCACAGTCGAAGCCAGCTGCCCACAGGCTCCCTCAAAAGTTTCCAGCCCTGCCATGGTACAGAGGCATAATCCGGACACCAAGTTGGTCATTGCAAAGAACCAACGTGCTGCTTTCCTCAGATCCCCACACAGCCTTCTAGCTACCTGCCGGTCCTCTCTGTAAGCCACTTCATGCCCACAAAACAAGGCACAGCCGCTGCCCTAAAGCTCTGCCTCTGCCTGATCCCTTCTGTCCCAACCACAATGGTGCCGTGTCGGAGGGACAGGCAAAGCTGCCTCAATTCCCCGCTCTTTGCTCTCACTTGCCAGCACCACCCTCCATCCAGCCTTACCTATGGACCAGAAGGTTGACGGGAAGCAGAGCTGGGGTGCAGAGAAGGGAGGGCTAACGGTTTCCTATGCAAGCAAGCATTTGCTTTGGGATTTTAATTCCAAGGCTACTGCAACGCCTTCCCCTTTCCTTTCCCTTCCCCCACACACCATAATATCCTCCAAAAATCTAAGTCCTTAATGTTCTGCTTGCACTCTTCCAATGTAGCTTGAATTTAAGAGACTGGCTGCATCACTGTTCTTTAGTGATGAGTAGCTTTCCCAACGACAGTCACACCAGGTCATGCCCGTCGTCATCCAGGCCTGCAGCAACCCCAAGCGGCGTGCCTAAGTGAGCCTCATCGTCCCTTGGGGAGTACCGTGTATGGGCTTGGGACTTCTTAACATTTTCTTACAAAATATTTATGCCTTATTTGTATTTTTTCCCCAAATCTTTTTGGAATCCATTTATGTTCTTGGTCTGGGGAACTTCTTGGAGCTACATGCAGAAGGTGCACAAAATTATACTTTCATTTGTGAAATGCTGCTCGAATTCCAAAGGGAGTCCTCTCCCACTCATGATTCGGTGAACAAATCAATATTCACCTTGACCCTTGTCAGTGTTAGAGGTGATGACTGTATCTCTGTTGAGCCTTCCTTCCAGGCCGTGGTGTTCAATTCTCTAATCTGTTTTCATAGGGCATTCTTTCCCTTTACCATTTTGATTTTTTAATTCTCCTTCTGTGACCCATCTCTAATTCCTCTATAGCCTGGTTATGGGGCAACCAATTCTGTACAAAGAATTCCAACTACACAAGCACTAGATTGTTTGGATCTCGATACCCTTCTAGAATATGCCCAGAATGTGGAGCCAACGTCTTCCAGATGTATGTGCAACACCTTAGCCTGAGCGTCCCACCTCAGGCACCTCAACCTTCATGTGTCCCACTCTTATTTTATCTTCGTCACCTCCAAACCTGTTCTCACTTCTTTTTCATGGAATAACGAATAAAACAGAAATCTGCTTAAGAGGCCCCACTCATCCTCTAGTCCCTTCCATTTCCCAACACGAGTCTCCCAAGATCTCAGAGAATCTCTGGCACCAGACCCCTCATCTCCGCACTCACCGTCGTCACCACCCTTCGTCCAGACACTCTTCACCACTGCCACAGAGGTCCCCAGGCTCAGCCTTGTAGTTCGGCCTCAAGACTGTGGCCAGAATTTTATTTATATATATATATGCATAAACGTGTGTTCAGTAGGGATCTTATATCCCTTTTCGAAAAAGGCCACACCCAAAACAGGCAGTAGATGGATGCCCCGAGTTCAAGTCACTTTCCGAGATCCATCTCTCCCCGTGAGCCAGTGTCCTTGGGACTGTGAAAAAAAAATCTAACGTGCCTTAGGGAAAACGACCCATCCTGATGAAACACTATATTCCTCAGTCCAAATTCAAATGGGAAAAAGAGTGATGTGAGGTAAGAGAACTGAAGACACTGGTTCCCAACCCTGAAGACAAGACTCTGAGAAATCGATGTTCAGAGAAGAAAGCGGAACTCTTTCGGAAGACGACAACTCGGATGAAATTTCTGACTTGAAGCTAATCTCTAGTGAGATGGCTCAGGGACCTGCCCCCCGTGACTTATTTCAGGAGATACCACCTACTCTGGGAGGCGCCTCATGCTTTTTCTACTTTATCCTCTTCAAGTCCTCCTACAGGTCAACTTGGTAACAGGAAGCGCTGACGTGACAGCAGTGTGACGTGACGGCAGTGTGCTGTGACTGCAGCGTCAGTGTTCCTGGAGCGTTTTGCCTCGATCTCAGTTACCGCAGTCCTAGAGGTAATACGTCCATTCCCACTTTACAGGTAAAAAACGAGACACAGAGCAGTTGCATAATTAGCCCATGATCTAATCATCTCCCTCCTACATAAGCTGGACTGCTCCCAATGACCTGCAGTATGAAGCCCAAATTCCTGTCACTCGAACCTCCCGTTCCAACTTTTCCTCCAGTCCCCATAACCCTAAGCCCCCGTGAAATACTTCCCTACCTTCGTGCGGCCCGAAGAACCGATGTGGCACAACGGTAGCCAGAGGCTGCGTCCGAACGTTGCTTCTGTCAGGATTTAAATTTGACAGAATTTACACGTCAGATTCCACATGAAAAATCCCATTTGCAGCTACTGAGATTTCATTTAGGATTTTACGCAGAATTCGACGGACCTGCAGCCAGGCCTACATGCTGGCCAGAAACCCTCAGCTGGAGCGGTGGCTGCCCTCGCTGGCCAGGGCGTGCTCCGCTCCACGCTCAGCTGCCATTCGCCACACAAAGTCTGCTCGCTTCTCTTGTTCGTATTACCTGGTTCCTAAAGGCCTTTGCCACCTTGCCCTAAAACCACCTTCTACCTAAATCCCAGTCTCACCTCCAAGACCAAGCTCAGAGGCCACCTCCTCCAGTGAAAAGTTCCCACCTCCGTCAGCCCGTCTGAACGCCCGGCACTCTGATTATGTACCGTGACATAATCTGATTACGTGTTACGTGATGATTATGATTACGTGACACCTCACACTCTCCCTTGCAGTTAGCCTGTCCACGCCTCCCTGAGGGCTGAGGAGAAGCTCGGAGTTAGGGTGAAGTGACAATTCTGTGAACTTAGCCAGTAACAGAGCACAGCAGCCAGGATTCTCACACTTGAGCTCTACATAAATAAAGGTAGACGTGACTTTACACATAAACCCACATGTTTTCGTTTTCTCTTCACTCTCCACGCCCCTTCCGTCAGCCTCCAGCTTACAGAAAAATCGTGAGACAACTTAATGGGTGTGTTATTTTTTTTTTAATAAATAGAAACCACATGACTTCATTTGTTACAGTGAGTGAGAGGCAAGAATTCAAGAGGGTCCCAGGAAGCTTCGTCATCCACCAAATAACAGAAAGGACAAGCACCTTCACCACCCATGCCTTTGGTTACAGGTTTTTCTTTTGATCTCCACTCCCCGACCCGCATGGGTACGTTGCTTCCAGAATGGGACTCCGCCCTCAAATCCTACACTAGCTGGGAGGCCAGTCTAGAAGCCTGCCTTCCTAACGGAATGGGAGTCTCTAACTTAGCTGAGAAACCGGGACAAGTCTTCTTTGATTTCAGCCTCATCCCAAGGCCCATGAATGTTTTCTTTGAAAAGCTGCAGGCGAATGAGGTAGAAAGGGCAGAGACAGGAGATGGAAACCAGCAGAAGGGCGAAGAGGATGGCTCCCACAGCACTGATGGACAGGAGGCCGCCCAAGGCTGAAAACGCGAAGAGCAGCGTCACTCCCACGTAGCTGCGGGGAGTGCACGCCTTCAGTTTCTTCTGTAACATGGGCCACAGGGCAAAAATCTGGATGGCAAACGTCACCATGATGAAGGCATGCAGGGACCGGGGCAGGCGGGACGCGAGGCAGACGGAAGCAAAGATGGCCATGTTCAAGGACAGCGTGCTGGACACGATGGCGGCGTTGGCCCCGTAGTCAAAGAAAATGAGGTGGCCTAAGAGCATAAAGACCGACATGGCATAGATGGTGTCGGTGCTGACGGACTCCGTCAGGGTCTTCAGCACCGGCGAGAAACCGTACGTGAAAGTGACGAAAACGAGGGCGCTCTTCAGGTCAGCCCACCGCGTCCTCCCACTCTTCTTCCGTCCTTCACCCCCGTCCACGAGATCAAACAAAACGTAGCCAATCAGTGACGAAGCCAGGCCAGTCCCAAAAAGCCACTGGGGGGCCAGAAGACCCTCATCCAAATACCACCAGATAACAACGAAAACGCAGACACTACACAGCTGCTGGACCAGCACGCTGGACTCGAATACCACAGCCCAGTACTGGTACTTCCGGGCGTAGATGTTCTTCCGGAGCTCCTCCAAGAAACGCCGGTCCACGTAGTTATCAGGAAAGGGCTGGCGCTCATACAGGACCTTCTGCCACTTGGCCTCCTTCACGGTCGTTACAGGCTGGGCGTGCATGGTCCTCTCCCAAAGACGCAGGCGGGTGCAACCTCCCTCGCACGAGTCCAGGGGGCTCTTGTTCTCTATGAAGTTTTGAAATGAGACCTTTCTGGAAATTCCATGCCGTGCTGTGGCTGATGTCGTTCCGAGTTTCAAACGCAGCAACCCAGGCCAGGCCTACAGTAGATGAGCTCGTTCTCTGAGCCAAGTTCCTAGAAAAAGAAGGACTATGAACCTACGACAGCTGTGAAAGGTCAAGGGAAGGACAGAGTTAAAATCAAACCACCTGGTTTATTAAAAGTTGGAGCAAAACACATGCGGTGGCCCCTTCATAACCATGGACATTGACATTTCGTCTCAGACTCGAAGTTATAACCCCAAGCACACGACGGCCGTCTGTTAGCTCTTATTACCGAGTGCCTTCTGGGCTCCCGCCACTCAATCCCCACCTCCCAGGTTAGCATTGGCTCCCCTGTAATTAGCAAAATGCCTCCTACTGAGTAAAAACGCACACACCTGAGGTTCAAACTGCTCAGGTAACCTCAGACCCAATCAACCGTGGTGAACAACCGAGCCAAATTCAAACCCAAGTCTGACCCCAAAGCCTCGGCCTCGCAATACGTCTGCCTCTAAACCAGTTACCTCGGGGTTCACAAACCCCGGAGGCCTGCGGTGGGCTTCAGAGCACCCCAAACCCTCGCTGTCACTGTGTCCTTCAGCTGTAATAATGCACATTTCTAGGCACAGGATCCGGAGCTTCTGTTTACTGAGATCTCAAGGCATCCATCATTAAAAAAGGAGGAAAGGCGGCAGCCTGGAGACCACAGTAAACCGCACAACACAGCCAGGCCCGAGCTCAGGTTTACCGGCCGAAAGCAAGGACTCGGAACCACCAGACTCTTCACCCAGGACCGGGCTTACCGGCCTTCCGAGTCACACTCTGCTGCAAAGGGGACTCTCGAGGCGCGAACACAACGGCCCCTTCTGCGCAGTGAAAACCTGCGGGGTCAGAAACGCCGGGGTCGGCCAGCGCGTCGGCGAAGGAAACTCCTCCTGCCCGACCCCATGTCTCCACGGAGACCGCGACAGGTTCTGCTGCACCGGGAGACCCTCCCCGGGACCCCCCGGCCGCCGCCCGGGCCGCGCAGCCGAAAAGCGCAACGCCGCGCCGCGGGGTCCGGCCGGGGTCCCGGGGCGCCCCACGCACGCTCCCGAGCCTGCCCCGCCCGCCGCCGCCCCTCACTCACCAGCCTGGGGGCCGGCGGAGGAGACAGCGGCCCGGAGACACCGGCTCCCGCCCCGGATCCACCAGCCCGCACTTCCTGGAGCTGCGCGGCTCGCGGAGGGCGGTTGCCACCTCCTTCCCCATCCGGGGCGCCGGGGTCGCGGCGGCGGCCGAGCACTTCCGGGTCCGCCACCACCTCCGCGGCCAGAGCGCCCCCGCGCGGCCGGCGGAGCTGCTCGCTCGCTGCTGCCCCCTCCCGGCGGCTCGGAGACCTCGCGGCTCCCCCGGGGCGGACGCCCCTTCAGAGCCCAGGGAAAAGCGCGCGCGCGACAGAAGGACGGGATGTGGCTTGGGAAGGGGCCTGGGCTGTCCCGGACTGATCGTGAAACCTACTCCCCTGGGCTCCCGTGCCCCGTCAGGCGCTCAGCTGGGGGCTCCATGCGACCGTGAAGTCCCCGCGCACATCCTCGGGGAGTGCCCGCAGAGGCCGTCTGGGGGCTCCCGACTCCGCAGGGACCGGAAGACACGAGAACCCCTGCTCCCCCGGGGCACCGACCGCACAAGGGTGACAGCTCCCCGGAGGACGGAGCCGAACGCCCAGTCGCCTGCGGCTCCAGAGCGCGGTTCTGCCCTTTGCTGCCCAGAAGGGGTGGAGGGCCTGCGGCAGCAGAGTCTGAGGCCGGGGGGAGGTCGCTCGCGTCCCCCCGACCTCACGGAGGCCCGAGCGGACGGCAGGGACGCAGCCGCAACGGGACGCACGCGGTGGAGCCCGAGACGCGGCGCGCCCCGAAGTGGGCAAACCTGGTCCGCGCACCGGCGGCGTGACTCGGCGCAGCGCCGCGCGCGGGCTCCGACCTCCCCGTCCGCCGCGTGCAGAGAGCACTGTTCGCCCTTGGACACTTCACGGGGGCTCAGAAGGCTCAGATCATAAACACATCCTGTAGGGCGCTGGCTCTTAGGTAGCTTGCGTGAGCTCCCTTGGGTCCTTGTTTTGATGGCAGTGCTCAAATGCAACAAATTCTGCAAAATGCTCTCTCTCCGTTTCTCTCCAGGTTTCTGTTCCCAAATTTGGCAAGATTCCTTGGCTGAGTGAGGCCAGCCTCGTGAACAAGCCGTTAGTGCTCAGCCTCCCCAAAAGGTAACAGCTCAGCCCCTGAGGGCAAAGGTTGCAAGAAAGACCTCAGGGAAGATGATTTCTGGGGGTCGGTTATCCGAGGGGCAGATGCGGTCAGGGGAGAGACCCAAGATGAGGGTTCAAAAACCAGAAGTGGCCTGGGTTTCTCAGACCAGAGTGGGCCCTGAGCATAGGCTTGGCGGGGGGGATGCAATCTCCATTAACCTTCCTCTCTCCAGCCATCGCTCAACAGTACAGACATCTTGCCCCTGGATGCTGCCTATCCAACGCTTCTGTTGTCCTCGGCATCTTACTTTGTCTCCTCTAATTTTAACCACCAAAGCTGGGAGAGTCGCGACTGGCCCAACATCCCTGTGAAGCCATCTCCTCCCATCTCACCAGTCCTTCCGCTTCCAGACAGACAGCTATGGGGCGGGATTCTCTGTTTCAAACTGGAGGAGTTCGTGTGTTCGCAACATTTAGCGCTGACACCAGCACTAGCCGGGCTTCCTCACTCTTCCTCCACATTCGGGCCCTGCCTGTGCTCATACGCCCTGCTCTGGGGCGGGGAAATGGAAGGGGAATGTGAGGGGATGCAGGGGCGAATGGGAGAAACCAGAAGGGACTAGGGAGACACATACCCTCCTGCCCACAGAGGAGCGACTCTCCGAGAGGGACACTGTCCCCTCTTGGACATCGTGGATGCTTACTGGCTGCTCCTTTTCAAAGCCACGTTCCCTGTAAGCAGCCAGGCAGCTGTGTGCATTTTAGAGCCCTCTCAAGTGCTGACTGCTCTTTTCTGCTGCTTTTACTTTACTTCGTAGCTGAACTCTAGCTAATGTGAAATGGCCAGTGTTGGCCGTGTAACTAGGGTAAGAGCTCACTATCCCAGCCCAGCCCTGTTCCCGTCAGATCTGCCCCTGCAGCCAGGAGGAAAGCATCACCGGGCACGGCTCTCCCGTTCCCGGACAGTGGGGTCGGGCGTAGGGAGGGGGAACAGAAAGGGAACAGGACGGAAGAAGGCAGCCCCCGAACACGGCAGGGCAGCCCCAGAACACAGCCAGGTTTTGGAATATCAGAAGGGACAGACTACTGACAGTCTGAAGGGACGGGGTAGTTTCCCAGCTAACCTTGAGCTGGTCCTAAGGAGAAATGACGTCAGGGTCAGTGAAGCGCTGCTCCTTTCTGAACGTACTTGGGCGGCGATCTCAGAGAAACAGCACTTGTCTACCTCACAGACCCTGGCCCCACGGACGCCCCGGATGGTGCCTGGAGCTTTCAGGGAGACAACACCGGAATGCAAAGCCCTTTGAAAGGATGGTTTGTTTAAGTATCAACAGTTCTTAAAGATTAGAAACTCTTCACCCAGGGCTAACACTCTGGGTTCCAGGCTGTTTGTTTTTGGCAAAACCTTCTCTTCAGGCCCCAGTAAGAGAGTGATAAATGTGCTTTAAGTATTTCCTAGTTTCGGACAAGCAGTTCTAACGCAGAACAGCCTGAAAAAGAGAAAGACACTTTCAGTGAAATGTACTCAGAGTCCCCCAGAAACACGCGTACAGGCTGGAGGAGTGAGGCCCGGCTCAGAACACCGGGGCCTCCACAGACCTCCTGCCTTCGGAGAAGACGGTCTTGCCACATGGAAGCCACACTCATCCTCGGGCTCGGAAGCCCCCAGGTCACACTGAGGCCCTGTTGATCGCAGATCACTGAGTGCTCAGGCAGCTCGAGAGTGGCCTCTGGTCTCCCTAGGTCAGCATTTGGATGTCCAGTCCCAGGCAGGCCGTTCACAGGTCTAAGACAAAGGCAGTGAAGGGGCCGGGTCAGACCCGCCGCCCCTGCTCCACCAGGGCTCTGGGAAACGGTGAGCAGAAGTGAAACTGCGAATGCCTGGGGAATACCAAACTCCTTTCACGTGCCTAAGTTATAAATGAACAATGAACAACGACCTCTTTCCTCGTTAGAGCGGAGAGGTGTTCCTGGCATGGGAGTTTCCATTTCTGGAATGCCGGGGGCGTGCACAGTGTCGTACACACAAGCAGTTTAGGACGACCGGGCCCCCTGCCTGCCTTGGCCTCTGATATTGGAATAAAATGAAACAACAGCCGCGAGGCAGGTCACACCCTGTGAGGAAAACCGATAGGGTCCCGCAGTGTCACCGCTCCACCCCCTGACTAGAAAGAAAGAATGTTCCAGAGTGGTTGGAAGAAGAATCTGTTCGATGGGAAGAAATGAGGAGACGCAGTGCCCAAGGACACGGACTCCAAGAAAGCAGACCAGGCATGGGAGAACCCTGCGCTCATTAAATATGAACAACTTCCACACACGCAGCTCTTCCAAGGCGATCTGGTTGCATTTCACCCATTACACATCTGCTCTTACGAACAACTTTTTCCTGCCTTTGTACACCATCTCTCACTTCATTGGTTAGTTCATAACAAAAGGACAGAAAAGCTAGAGTGACTTACGAGGGCAAAGCCATCCTTTGGAAGCTGCCAAATGGTCTGTGCCCTTCAGGACTGGGGTGAGAAACAGCTCCCCGGGTGTCCCCTGAGTTCTCTCTTTGGGCAAGGAGAAACTTTCCTCTGCCCCTCAAGTTTCTTCTGCCTGGTCTGAGAATGAAATCGACCTGAGACACATTAATAAGGGAAGATCGAATTTAATTTTGTACATAAGGAACCCATGTGAGATTCCAAAGGCAGTCACACCAAATGACTATATATGTCATCCTGAACTAAGTAAGGAGAAGGGGTTGGGGAGTCAAAGGGAAGGAAAACAATTCACAGGAAGAAAGGAAAGAGTAAATGTTTGGTAAACAAATGTTTGCTGGGCCACGGAGAAACAATGGGACCCAGAGATGAATTTCAGCAGACTTTGTTAAATGCCTCCTGGGCTACCTTACCTAGGTGATAGTAACTTAGTAGTAAATAGTACTAGTAAATAATCTCTGGTGATAGCTCTCTTCCGGGAACAGGTCCTCTATCTAAACTCTTCGGGGCAGTTAAGGGGAAGGTCAGCATTTCTTCCCAAGTCTTTTGGGCCGTGATGGTTTTCGGTTCAAAATAATCTGCAGGCCAGAGTGGTACATCTTGGGGTTGTCTGTTTTGACCCCTACATCTCTGAACCAGCCAAGGGCTTGCTCTTCAAACCAGAGACTGTGGTTCTAACTTGCTTTGTTTTGATTACTTCAGATATCCTCATGCCTCTGCCACTTTTCTGATTTCATCCAAGAAGGATATGAATTTGCCTATTTTGTTTCAAGTTCCAGATGTCTTATCTAAGGTACTCAATTTTTGCTTTTCCATTGAAAAGACACCCACAGTGGTTCTAGTATGACATTGAGTGTACATAAAAAGCCGTTTCCTATCTCCTTAGCAGAGCCCTGGGCCTGGAACATCATCACTCTTCCATAGACAGCGAACGAAATAAATAATAAATGAGCATTGCTGGCTCACCCAAGCTCGAAGGCACTGGCCCTAAGAACAAAGGTTACAATCATCAAAAAGTGAAAACAAACACATACAATCCTCTTGAGAGACAGGCCCTGAGGACTTCAGGGCCTGCTGTTCAGCCTGTGTCTGGAGCCGATCCTAGCTCCTGGAGCCGCTGACCCTGTCCCATACGGCCCTGGATCCCTTATGTCTCTCACGTAAATTCCCACACCTGTGGAATTTCCTGTTGTCGTCCTCCTATCCCCTCCCCCTCTCCGAAATCAACTGTGACTGGCTCTTGGGTGACACCCCTCACACTGGGGGACCCCGAGGGTTCCCGAGCTTAGAGGTGCGGGTGCGGTCAGCAGTGCAAGGAGACAGAGGGAGGGAACTCCTGCGTGGATGAGGGGTTTCTCACCTGAGAAGTACCCAGGGCGGCGTTCCTAAGCACTTGTCACAGCCCCATTGTGGGGACGCCCCATTGTGGGGACAGCTCTGCTCTGTGAACCACCATCAGCTGGCCATCGTGTCAGGGGGTAGACACCTGCTTAGGGGGGTTTCCTGTGGGTAGCGTAGATAGGAAGAGGGGTGAGTCCGATGTCACCTATATGATTGGGTGCGCAGACCGCACAGGTGCACAGCCGCCCTGCAAGGGGGTGGGAGGGAGAGGAGGGTTGGGCAGGGAGCAGCGGGGAAGGGTTCCAGAGCAATGGGCTTCCGCATTCGATCTGGCAGGTGTTTCCACTGTGGGGGGGAAGCACGAGGGGAGCACAGACACCGACCTGAGCTTGCAGGAAGGGCTTGAAAACATCAAGGAATCCAGACGCAGCAGCGAAGCATTAAGACTCTAGGCCCCCAACCCAGTGGCCAAGAGGCGGGAGAGGAAAGCACAACGGCCAGGGAGATAGAAAGGACCATCTTCCACAGGACTTGGAATTTCATGGTGCGATGCTCACGGGTGACCACTAGAGAGCAGCCAAGAGCAACAACGTCCCTAGCCTAGGCCTGGGCCGAGACCAGCTGGGAATCCGGGGTCAGCACCCCGCAGGGATGGGAGAGTGGGGACCTCCTCGCCCTCGTCCTCCCCTGTCCGGGGCTGGCCCTCCACCTGCCTCTCTCCCTCTACCGCTCTCCGCGCCTGTGTGAGAAAACCAGTGACCCTTGCAGGTTGGAAGGGCAAGGAGGTGTGGAGGAGGCAAAATTTTACCTTCCTGGCCTTAGGGTGTTTGTCTGCTCCGGAGTTAACTGATGGAAGGGTGAAGAGGAAGCCCCCCTCCCCCGTGTTTCGTCTAGGTTTTACGTGGCACAGGAGCCCTCCCGAGGAAATGACCCGGACAAGCAGCCACACCTGAGTGTTGAGGCTGCGCTGAGCAAAGAGAGGCGACAGCGGGAAAGCACCTAAGACAGACGCTGCAGCTACAGGAAGACCCGAAGCATTTCACCGGGTCTGCGTGTACGGAGTTGCACAGAGCTGCCTGGGCCCACGAAGGCCACCCCTCGGGTCCTGTGAGGGAAAGCCGGGCTTGGCTGGCAGCTGCTCCTTTCTGGAAAGAATCTGTGCTGTATCTGGTGGAGAGGAAGGCGCCGTGGACCCTGGACACTGTCTCTTCCTGCAGCCTCCAAATCGGGGCCCTCCGAAGGGCTGCTGGCCGCACGGCAGCCACCAGACGGCCTGGCCTCTGAGCACTGGTGCGAAGGTCCTGCCACCGCTCCCTTCCCCGTCCCAGTCACAGGTCAGAGGGCAGAACTTGGAACACTCGCATTCCAAGGGGCACCCCTGCCCTGCCCAGGAGCCGTCCCGTGGCGGAGGCGGGTGTCTGTGTGTCTGGGGCAATGTTCACTGACGGACAGAGAGACAGAGGAAACAGAGGCACAGAGATGGAAAGACAGGGAGAGGAAGACAAACAGAAAAAAAAAAAGAAAAAGCAGAAGCTGAGAGAGACCCGGAGAGGTAGGCAGGGGCACAGAATACAAAAAAGGAAACAGAAGAGGAAAGGCAGGGCTGACAGAGCAGAAAAATGGGAAATGAACCCAAAGACACGGGACCCCAACACTCCCCCATTTAGGCAAGGGCCCCGTGGCACCGCAGCCCTGTCAGGCACGACTTTCACCCGCCCGGGGCAGGCGTGGACTCCTCCAGACGCCCTGAAATCCCGGGCCCTGGCACCGGGGCAGCAGGGAGGCCCAGAGCTGACTTGCTCGGAGCTCCCCAGCCAGGCAGCTTGGAGACGGGGGACACGTGGTGGCTGCCTGGAGCCGCTGGGTCCCTGGGCCACTTGCAGGGTCGCCGCTGCACACGAGTCCGCCCCGCCCCCGCTGCGCCCTCCTCTCTTTGATCCGGGTTTGTTGTTCCAGCCCCTGAGTCAGAGTCCAGAGGGGAGCCTTACTCGGCTGCTTTCAGAGACCTGTGACGAGGAGCGGTGCCCGCCACGACGCTGCAGGGGCTGAGACGTGGCTGAGACGCAGGACGGCAACTCCCGATTTTCTCACCAGCCAGAACTCCTTTTCTTACTTCTGTCTCCCTGAACGAGCTTTGGAGAGCCCGTGACCGCCACAGAAACTACCCTGCGTCCTCCTCAGGCCTTTTCCTGTGTCTGTGGACCAGACACCTGTAGCTAAAGATAGGATTTTATTATTATTTTTTTAATATTTGACAGAGAGGTAGAGAGAGCGCACAAGTAGGCAGAGCAGCAGGCAGAGGGAGGGAGAAGCACGTTCCCCACTGAGCAGCGAGCATGACTCGGGGCTCGATCCCAGGACCCTGGGATCATGACCTGAGCCAAAGGCAGACGCTTAACGGACTGAGCCACCCAGGTGCCCCTAAAGATAGGATTTGAAAAGAGGTAACGACCACCACTGATCTGACGGTAATAAACCCCACGTGTAAGGAGTCCTGGCAGCATGCGCATGGCTGTGGATAATACTTCGTGGGGCTGAAACGTTTCTGAGTCAACCAATGACCATTTGAAAAAACTGTGTTCACTTTATTCTTTAATGGAGATGGCTGTATTTTCAGACTGCAGGAAAATGTGTAATTATCGGAGGGGTTTTTTTGAATATTGAAAATAGCTCTCTGATCACTTTTTTTCCTAAGGGGTGTCTGCCCTCATACAGACCCTAAGAATCCACTTTCTCCCTGACAAAGGTAATCTTCTTTCGGCCTTTTAACCAAGGAAGCTTCTGGCTCACCGAAACTAAATACATGTATGCTTGGACCAAATCTCTCAACCCTTCTGGGTCACAATTTCCTCGTTGTGTTCCTTGAAAGAACTGAACGAGGGGGCCCCGCGGGGTGTCTCTCATGGAAGGCGGGAGTGGAAAAGAGGAAAGGAACAGAGGTGTCGAGGGGCGGGGAGGACACAGGCAAATTTGTCCGCACTCCTGAGCGTGCTCTATGAGGGCTATTTTTCAAATCACCATCTGGTGCTTTCACATTTTCAGATTTTGTTGTGTGGAGAGGTCTGTGTGCGAGACAGAGAGCGAGGTGGAGGGAGGGAGAAGGAGGGAAATAGGTTTCTCTGTTTCTTTATCAAAGATTCAAGAAGGCCAAGAACTTGGGCCCTGAGCCGACCTTACGAACCTCAGCAAGTATTAGCCTCAAACATTAGGACGTTTCCGGTCGCGACACACGAGTAGCAGACTCAGGCTTCTGGGGCCCGGCTGAGCCGTGCGTGGTACCTTGGCCAGGCTACAAAAGGTTGCTCTCACTTTCTCGTCACAACTGCCATCTGCCATCCTGGAGACAGCTGCTTGGAAAATGAGAAGCCCATTAGCATTTCCGAACTGCTTTTCTTGGTGGCTCTGGGTCTACAGAGGATACAGCCAGGGACCCCGGCTCCGAGCTAGCAGCCGTCTCACGGGCCGTTCCTGCCGCTGCTGAGAAACCAAGAGTGAGCAGCAAATGCCGCAGAAGGAAAAGCCCGTTGGTCCCAGGGCTAGGAAAGAAAGCCAGGCAGTGGGTGGGGGGAGGTTGGGGGGAGCAGAGGCCCGTACAACGTGGCATCCCAGATTATCCGCACCGACTTCCCTGCACACATACAAGTATGTGCTATGGCGGATAGTTTAAAATGCTCACAGTTGGTTAAGCGTCTGCCGTCGGCTCAGGTCATGATCCCCGGGTCCTGGGACTGAGCCCCACGGTGGGCTCCCTGCTCAGCGGGGAGTCTGCGTCTCCCTCTCTCTCTGCCCTTCCCCCTCCGCTCAAAGACCTGCGGTGCGCCAGATTCTTTTTTTTTTTTTAATTTTTTTTTCTTTTTTACAGAGAGAGAGAGAGAGAGAGATTACAAGTAGGCAGAGCAGCAGCCAGAGAGGGGAGGAAGCAGGCTCCCTGCCAAGCAGAGAGCCCGATACGGGGCTCGATCCCAGGACCCTGAGATCATGACCCGAGCTGAAGGCAGAGGCTTAACCCAATGAGCCACCCAGGCGCCCCGGTGCGCCAGATTCTTGATGGGCTCTAGGGATGCAAAGATGTTTGAGATCTGTTTTTGCTTTTCAAGAACTCTCAGCCTGGTGGAGGAAACAAACACATAAAAAAAAAAAAAGAAAGAAAGAAAGAACAACAGGACAAAAACGCAACAGAAGTCTGTGATTGGAATCAGAACGGCAGGTGCCCGAATCGGGTTAGGGGTGTGCGGAGCGGTAAGAGGGCGAGGAGAAAGACTTACTGAGAAAGTAATGGCGAAGCCACGTTTTAACCGATGAGGAGTTAACAAGGCTGGCCAGGACGACATAGGAAACGTTTGTCTTCAGGCTCCCCGGGATGGCGGTCATCATGGTCACGCAGCTCGAGAGTCACACCCGCAGCCATCATTAACCTGGCGAGATCCTGCCATGCACCTGGGAGGCCTCCGATAGACCCGCTGCTTGATTTGCAGTGAGCTCCTATTCTTGTGTAGAAACCAGAAAACCAGAAACGGGGAAGGAATCCCCTCCAAGAAAGACAGCGTCTGCCGATAATGCCACGGAAACCGGATCTGCCCCAGGACGCCCCCACCGTAAATGCCACTTCTCGAAGCCTCTCCTGACCCTTCCGTGGGACGCCGTCTCTCTTCTCTGAAAGCCCAGAAGTCCCATTGCTGCTTCTGTGATATCTAGCCCGCCCCGCCTTGGTCACAGCTTCATGCATGTACCTTAGTGTCAGAACTCAGGGAGGTGAGCCTTGGAAGGAAAAGCCAACCCCCCCCCCCAGATCCCCCCACCCAGGGTATCGGGAAAGATCTGGCAGAAGCCGGAATCTTCCAGAAGCCCAGGAGTCTCTGCGTCTCTGCGCACTCCCCACACCGGGCGGTGGCCCTTCTCCGCTAGCCTCAGTTACCTGAAGCCCGTCTTCTAGGTCATCCTTCCACGTTGTGCAGGGCTTCCTGGGCGGTGGGATGCCCTCCCCCCACTCGTTCGCCCCAACCCCTACCCGAGCACGGCCGGCTCCTGGAGCCCATCTCGGACCCTTCCCTCTAAGCGCCGCCCCACCCCGTCCAGGTGAGCTCTGTGGCTTTTTCCAGGTTCACCGTGGCCTCCCCACATTTCCGTCACGGTACCTTCCACACCGCTGTGCTCCTTGTGCGCAGGGGTGGGTGGTGAGGCGCTTGAGGTCAGAAGCCATGTCTGCCTTGTTTCAGAGACCCCGGGACCTAATGAATGGGCAAATGAATGAATCTGTGTTTCTCCCTGGCCTGCCTTAGGGCCAGAAAATGTCTTATTCACGTTTGTGGCCCCAGCCCAGCCCCCTCCGCGGGCTGGCCTCACAATACATGTGTTGTTGAGTGAATGGATCAAGCTGTTCACACTCATACTTGAACATCCCAACCCACAACACTGTCACAGTTGGTTGGTTCTCTTTAAATGGCCTGTAAAAATGAAAGGTATTTTCAACATTTGTGCAAAGAATCCAACTTCGTCCCTAGTTTTCGGTCCTCGTACCTTCGATAGTGGGGCCTCACCCGAAGGCTGTCTCAGAGGATGAAGCCCCCCGGCAGACCAGACCGCGGAAGGTCGCCCTGGGAGCGCACCCCAGCCCTTTCCCCGCGGTGCAGACCCGCATTCCTCCTCTTCCTGTTCCCCACCCCCGCCCAGGGCAGCAGGACCGGGTCAGGCCACAGGTGTGCACACCTGCAGTCCTTGGTCAACAGACCGTCCAATGGCCGGAGGGGGCTTTAATTCAGACTCACTGTTTGTTCCCCGACCGTCTTCTCCCCCATGTTATCCACGTCCCATGAACACACCTCACGGCTCTGACGTCAGTGTGAGTGAGGAAGGGTCAGTTGTACCCGTGCCGCTGTACGAAGGGGTGCTGAGGCTACGGATCGGTCTGTGGATCCCCGCCCCCTGCCCAAACTCTTTCTGGCCCTCCCAGCTGCAGCTAAGACTGGCCTCAATGTCCGCCTGGGATGGGGCTGAGACCAGGGACTCCCTGGGACTTGTGGATGCACAAGTGGGACCGCTCTTTCGCCTCCGGCCCTGCCCCCTCGGTGCTGCCCCAGGGACCCGCACCGTTTCCTCACCTCCTCCCTTTCTGTCTCCCCTCAGGCCAGGAGGCTGCAGAGTAGCCCCGTGCTGATCAGAAACAAGCAGCTGTGCTCCACATGTCAAGAGATAAAAATGGTACGTCCGTGGGGTGGCAGAGATGAGCGCGGTGTCCCCGGACAGAGCACTGCCCCTCTCCCGCCAGAGCCCGGGGGAGAGACAACACTTTCTGTAGGGAAGCCTGCAAATAAGGACCGGTGGGCCGTTATCTGACACAGTATGATAACCCGTCTCCATTTTCAACAAACGCAAAGATGAACCAGGGTAGGCGAGTCAGCGCCGTAGAGATGGGAAGAGCCGCTTTGCTTTGAGATCCTAAAGTGACTCCACTGCCCTAGGGGTTCAGGCAGCTGGGGAGCCCTCCCCCGGAACGTTTCCCCAGCACGGCACAACGCACACCCGTACAAGCAACCTGCCTCTACCCTTACAGTCACGAAACAAGCCGCTTCATCTTTGGGTCCATCAATTCAATCAGCACCTCAGAGTAGAAGCTAAGGAGAGGTCCTATAGCACCTTCAGCTGGGGGCGGGGGTGCCTGTAGCTGGTGGTGCAGAATCCGGGGGATGGAGGTTAGCAAGGGGATACGGAGGACACAGGGACAAAGCTCTGCCATTGTCAGGGTGCTGCAGAAAGGCCTGCGTCTGGAGCAATGTTCTCCAGGTCCGTGTTAGGACTTGGGTCTGTTGAAGGATTAGGGTTAGGGTCAGTCAGGCTTGGGTTGAAGGTGAATTTAGTTAAAGAGTTAGGGTTAGGGTCGGAGTTGAGGAAAGGTCTCTACAATCCTGTGGTTCTCCTTTGACCCTGCAGTAAGAGGAAGGGCAAGGAGTAGAAGAAAATCAGGAGACCTTAAGAGAGCCTCCTTTGAGGCGTTAATGGCGAAAGGGCTTTGACCACTAGGATATGAAAGAGATGAGCAGTTTTGCGAAATCTTTCTGTGGGATTTGGAAATCTAACTGAAGCTATGAACAAAGGTGCACCTGAATGTTACAATCCGTGTTCACCTTCTCCTTAAGTAGGGTCACAGCGTTCGTTATTAGCATTGACTGGAATCCAACCGAGATTGGGGTTTCTCCTGGTCATATTCCTGGAACCACTGTTTCCACATTTAGAATGCACGGACCCTGGGCCCAAGCTGGCTTTGGCCAGCTGGCTCGCTTGGGACTTCAGCAGCTGCTTTCTCAAGACCTCTTCCCCGACCTTTGCCCTTGTCCAGGCCTGTCTGGAGGAGAACCACACACCGTGGTTTTACCATTCACTGCAGAACCCCAAAAGAAAGCCCTCAAACACTAACATCAGACCAGTGCATGCAGACCCTGGTGAGAAGCTGGAGACGGTTAGAAAACGAGCAGGAAATAGATACCCTTGCTTCACTAATGTGCAACAGCCCTTCGGCTTCCTCCTGGGGTTGAGGTACTGTGTACCTGCCCTAGTCACTGAGACCTCTCCTTTCTCAGCAGGGGGCTGAAGGTAGGTGCTGGGGAAGATATAAAAAGACTCCTAAAAATAGAAGGAACTTCCTCGACCCAATAAAGCATATCTATGAAAAACCCACAGCTAACATTGTACTCAATGAATATTGGATATTTTCCAGGCTGGATATTTTCCCCTTAGGTCAGAAATAAGACCAGGATGTTCAATCTTGCTGCTTCTGTTTAACATTGCTTAGGGCAGTTAAGACAAGAAAAAGATATAAAAGACAGCCAGATTGGAAAGGAAGACATAAAACTGTACTTGCAGATGGCATAGTCTTAACACCTAGAATGTCCTAAGAAACCCACAAAGACAATTAAAGCCAATAAATGAGTATAGCAGACTTACAGGATATGAGACCGACATAGGAAAATCAATTCTGTTTCTATATGGTAGCAATGAACAATCCAAAAATGAAATTAAGAAAACAGTTCCATTTACAATAACATCAAAAAAATTAAAATATTTAGGAATAAAATTAACAAAAATAAATGCAAGACTTGTACATCAAAAGCTACACAACATCATGTAAAGAAATTAAAGAAGACCTAAATAAATGGAAAAAACCCATGTTTACAGGTTTTTAAAATGGCAATACTCCCAAACTGATCTCAGTCCAATACCTCTCAAAATCTCATATGACATTTTTGAAGAAACTGATACGCAGATCTTAAAATACATATGGAAATGCAAGAGATACAGTATAGCTTAAACAATCTCAAAAACAAAGAGCAAAGTTGGAGGACTCACCCTTCCTGGTTTCAAAACCTACTATAAAGCTACAATAATCAGGACTTTGTGGATTCGCACAAAGATAAACATATAAATCAGTGGAATAAAATTGTGAGTCCAGAAATAACACCTTACATTTGTGACAATTTTGTTTTTTTAACAGGAGAAAATAAATTTAATTACATAATACGGGATCTCCATAAGAATAAAAGGTCCCAAACAGTTGATTTTTGACAGAGGTGTCAAAACAATTGAATGAGGAAAGAATAGTCTTTTCAGTAAATGGTACGGAGACAATTGTATATCCACATGCAAAAGAATGAAGTTGTGCCCCTCCCTCACACCATATACAAAAAATAACTACACATAGATCAAAGGCCTACATCGGAGAGCTAGAACATCAAATTCTTAGAGGATACCTCGGTGTAAACCTTCATGAGCTTGAATAAGGAATGGTCTCTTAGATATGACACCAAAAGCACAAACAAGAACAAAAACTACCCAAGTTCACCTTCATCAAAATTAAAAACTTTTTTGTTGCAAAGAACACCATCAGGAACACGAAAAGACAACCCACAGAATGGGAGAAAATATTTGCCAATCATGTATCTGAAAAGGCACTAGAATCCAAAATATATTTTTAAAAAGTTTATAACTCAGGGGCACCTGGGTGGCTCAGTGGGTTAAAGCCTCTGCCTTTGGCTCAGGTCGTGATCTCAGGGTCCTGGGATCAAGCCCTGCATAGGGCTCTCTGCACGGTAGGGAGCCTGCTTCTCCCCTGTCTCTGCCTGCCTCTCTGCCTACTTGGGATATCTGTCAAATAAATAAATAAAAATAAATAAAATCTTAAACAAACAAACAAAAAAAGTTTATAACTCAACAATAAAAAACCAAACATTCAAATTTCAAGATGGACAAAAAATTTGAATAAACATTTCTCCAAAGAAGATATACAAGTGGCCAATAAACACACAAAAAGATGTTCAACATCATTAACCATTAAGGAAATGCAATTGAAACCATAATGACATATTATTTTACACCCACTAGACTGCCCATAATAAAAAGTGGGACAATGCAAGTGTTGGCAAGGATTTGGATAATTGGAACCCCCATACATTGCTGGTTGGAATGTAAAACAATGCAGCTGCTTTAGGAAACAGCAACTGGCAATTCCTCAAAAACTTAAACATATAGTCAACATATGACCCAGCATTTCCAGCCTAGATCTATACCCAAGAGAACTCAAAACATATGTGTGTACACAAACTTGTACAAGAATGTTCTTAGCAACATTATTCATCATAGCCAAAAAGTGAAAACACCTCAAAGGTCCATCAACTGATGAATGCATAAACAAAATGTGATCTATACAGGGGAATATTATTCAACCAGGAAAAAAGAAAGTACTTCTTTATGCTGCAAGCTAGATAAACCTTGAAAACATTTTGTTACGTAAAAGAAACCAGACAGTAAAGGCCACAAGTTATATCAATTTCATTTATATGAAATGTCCAGAATAGGCAAATCTGTAGGAACGGAAAACAGACAGCAGTTGCCAAGGACTTGGGGCATGAATGAACGAAAATGAGTGCTAATGAGGACAGAGTTTCTTTCTGGACTCTTGAAAATCTTCTGGAAGTAGATAGCGGTGACTGTTGCACAACTTTGTGATGCTACTAAAATCCACTGAGTTGTACACTGAGATAGTGAACCTTATGGTGTCTGAGTTTAAAAAAAAAGATTAGCACTAGGAAAATATTTTTTTAAAATAAAAGCATAGACGGGGCACCTGGATGGCTGTCAGTTAAGTATCTGCCTTAGCTCAGGTCATGATCCCGGGGTCCTGGGATGGAGCCCTGAATGAGCCTCCCTGCTCAGCAGGGAGCCTGCTTCTCCCTCCCCCCCCCACTAGTGCTCTTTCTTGCTGTCTCTCTGTTGCTCAAGTAAGTAAATATTGAAAAAAAATAAAAGCATAAAATAGATGGATATCAGAAAAATAAAAATCCTAATAGCACTTGGCTTGTCTGACCACTCATACTCCTGGGTATGAGTACCCTGGGTCAGGAGTTCAGTTATTTAGTGTAGAAGAAATTACCTAGAGAAAGTTATGGCTGTGAGTCACCAGGGATGTCCACCTTAGTTTTATGTGAATTATCTCTTATTACATGTCTGCTCCAAACAGCTCATCTTCTCCTTAAAATATCTTTTTCATAGTCCTTCTGTTACGTGCATGGCTCTCCAACACACACTTTAAAGCCCCTTCAAAGTAGGATGTCCGACTGGACATACTGTGGGACCCATTGTTTAACGTACATATGTTCACTGATTTCAGAAGTCTATTTACGTAACTGAGTTCATTTCCACGAGTATTTATTGACTGCCTACCACGGGCCAGGTACTCAGGTAATAGCTCAGCTACAAAGGAAAAAAAAATAAACAAAAGAATTAGACATAAGCCCTACCTTTAAGGAGTCAGTGGGTGAACAAATAATGATACTGAACTGATGAGCAGAAGAGAAAGAGACCTGTTGGATGGGGAACGGAAAGTAGTAGAGCAGGTAGCAGGGACAGGGATGGAAAGCAGGATTCAGGGAAGTCTTTCCCAGAAGATGATGCATGGTTTTCAAGACTGAACAGGAGTTGCCCACAAGACACACTTCTACCCAGGGACAAAAATGCTGTCTTCGGTAGCTTTGTTCTGGGGCAGGCCCCGATCGCCCACTCATGCCTACGATAGCCCTGGCTGGATTTAGGGGCTTTTGAAAAGGGGTCATGCTAATCAGGAGAAGGTAGGGTTTCCTCCATCTTTCTTGGCAACGGAGCCAACTTCGGGAGAAAATTTAAAAAGGCGGTGTGTCTCCTTCATTCTCGTCCCCTTTATGTATCCAGAAACCTCCTCTCCCAGATGCTCCTGTTACCAGATCATTTCCCTCCTCCTCCTAGCTGCTTCTCCTCACCTAATGAGTTACAACAATCTGATTAAATAACGTAAGTGACTGGCATTTCTACAGATTCATCTCTCTTTCCAAGCACCTCTGAAGGTCCTTAACCCGTAGAAACTTGCAGGCTTGTTGTGTCCTACATTTAAATCATGAGCCCCTCCAGGAATAGCCCAGTTGAACATCTGCACCACATCCCGTGATTATCTTTTCATTGTCATGGTTACCATCTCTTTTGAGAAATGGAGAAATGGCGGGGGGCGGGTTCTTAGTGAAAGCCTAAGCTCCAAAAGAAAACCAATATTTAGTGACACTAACAAATCTGGAAAAGTTCAAGAAAATAGTGTCTTAATCAGGAATACTGTAACTGTGTACTTTATTATAGTCCTCTATGAAGGGCACATTTAAAATCAAATGTGCTTCAGGGTGGGTTCATTCATTCACTAATTTGATCAACAAATATTGCTTGAACAGGCACTGTGTTAGAACCTGGACATACAGAAATAGGGACATGGTCTCTGTTCCCTTGCAGCTGAAAGTCTATGAGGGAAAACAGACACCAAGCAAGCAAATACGATAAAAACCTTGGGAATATGTTGGTAGAGGAAGCCTAGGGCACAGTGAGAAGGTAGGACAGAGGACCACCTAACAGTGGTCCAGGAGTCAGTGGTGTCCGAGAGAGGCTCACAGGTGATCTGAGACCTGAAGGATGTTGGGGGTGAGCCAAACAGAGAGAATTGGAGGCTTTACCAATCATGAGGTTTCTAACTTCAAAATCTGATAACCAGGGAAGAACATAGACCCTATGACTTATGGGCAGGTGATCCTCTCTGGTTCATTCATATCACAAAAGAATATAGAGTGATTCCAATATTAAATACAACTTGTGTTTGGTAAGGCTGTGCATTATTTATTTAAATTGGAATAGTTTTGGGCAATGTTCTAAATGAGACTTTCTTTCTCAGGTACAACCAAGAACTGTCATAATCCCTCATAATCTGAAACCATCCTTTGAGAATTTTATGAGTCATAGGTAAGTTTAAGATTTAAATCAGGGCATTATTTTAATTGTTTATATCAGTTTGGGGACACAGGAAAGTGGATTGAAAAACATAAGTAGAACGTTCAGGGAATGCTTAGGGAATGGGCTTCTTGGCTGATTTCATTTCCTGGTTAAACCAGAGAATTAGACCAGAAAAGTTGTTTTCACCTTTTTGCTTGAACAACTATTGAAATTATGGTAGAAAGTATCATCTGCCTTTCCACCTTCCCAAAAACAGTACTAAGAAGAGGACACGAGGTTCCTTTGGTAACTCAGGCAGAACTGAGTACAAATTTTCCATGTAGATGTAGATGACTTATGTAATTCAGTGATACGGGACATCACACATAAGCTGTTCTCAGCCCATCAGTTTGTCTAGTTGTCGTTTGCTACTTTCTTATCAAGATCAGGCATATAAAAAATGAAATCCAGTCAGAATTTTGTTCAGTTGGATATGACGTCCCCGCGCCCCCACCGCGTGTTTAGCTATCAGCGAGGGGAAAGGGACTTTAATGAAGCTTTTACTTCTTAGACTCACCCGGGATGAGACACCAGTGTAGGTAGACTTGCCTTACAGTAGATGTTGGAATGTAGGCCTACGGACAGGGTCGGATTTGAGGGGATTAACCAAAAAAGTTATATGTGATCCAATGACACTCTTTTTTTTTCCTCGTAGAGAAAGCAATAATATGGAAAAATCGATAGGTCTTTTTGTAACCTTATGTTGGACAGCAGTAGATGTTATGATTCCTTTCATGAAATTTGCTCCAAGCTGCAGTGTAGACTCAGACGCAGGGAACCCACGTGCTGGGCGCCTGGCTCAGAGAGATAGGGTCAAGGAGGAATGGGTGGTGGTTTTGAACCCAGCACACTCCGGCACTGATAACATTGACCTGCAACTTTTCCAAAGCTCCTATCAGACCTTAATAAAACTAACTCAAATAAATATGCTGTATAGACTTTAAGCAGAAAACAGAACTATCTAAAGTCTGGGATTTCTGAGCAAAAGTTTCACTCCTCTGTGATAGAAACTTTGGAGATTTGTTGCCCCAGTTCATTTATCTTGCAAGTCTGGTATTTCAAATAAAGTCCCAAATTCCAGAATCATTACCTGTTATTAAACAAGCAACTCTTATTCCTTGAGCTAGACTAAGGATTGAACCAAAACTAAAATCACGTCTACACCAACCTGAAGTATCATTAGATGGTTCTTTTTTTTTTTTTTTCAATGTAATGAAGGGAAACAGACCACTTATGTTTGAGATTTAGCTAGTGTGACTATAAAGGAGGGTCCTGGTTCTGTTTGTAGCTTATAAAATCTGTCCTCATGGTTTTTGAGTCTCACTATATATATGGGGAGGTATAATAGTCCTTACTGAAATAAGAGCTATTACAAAGTGACTTTAATTGTAACCATTGTAGAAGTTAAATGATGTTTGTTGAATGGAAGGAATGAAGGAAAGAAGGAAGGGAGGGAGGGAGACAGAGAGAGGAAATATGAGTGGGGAGATATATGTTTGTTGAATTACAGTGCAAACAAATATTAAATTACTCAGTCTTAGACACCTTCCTCTTTGTTCAACATGGGTAATAGAATTTTTCTTTTCCTTAGTCCCACTGATTCCTCCAATGGCAACTGAGTAAAATCAACTGGCCAGATGGGCCATATTTTTGGTAGCAAAGTAAAAATAATCTTGGAAAACCTTTGTAGAAATGGAGACAACGAACTGAATGCAGATCCCATCAAAGTTTACAGATCTCAGTCTTTAGAACTTAAGCAGTTTGATGTAGAAATGGTTTGGACTCGTATCATTTTGGTCAAGGGTCATTTCCACAGTCTCAGCCACCAGAAGAAAGAGATGTGGTCAAGACATTTTCTCTAAAATTGGAAGGTGAAATAAGTGATGGGGGGATTAAGGAGTAGATTTGTGATGAGCACTGGATGATTGAAATAAAAATGAACTAACTAAATAAATAAAAATATTCTTTATAAAAACTGATTTAGGGGCGCCTGGCTGGCTCAGCTGGGAGAGCGTGCTACTTTTGATCTCAGGGTCATGAGTTTAAGCTCCATGTTGGGTGTAGAGACTACTTACATAAGTAAATATTTTAAAAATTTATTTAATCAAAGTTGGATTGACAACAAAATATTTCTAAATGGTTCCTATCTTGCTTTAATAACACTCAACAGTGGGAAAGCCAGTCTCACAGAATAATATTGATGGGAATAAAAGAAGAGATTTTAAGACAAAAAAAAAAAATAAAATAATAAGAAGGTTCTCACCAAAATATTCTGGTTTGCACTTGAAGGGTAGATTAGTGATCTGGTCTGGAAGAGTTGGTCATTTTTTTTTTTTTTTTCTGGAAACTGGAGGCTTCAATCTGATTGCTTCTGTTTTTAGACCATACATGATCTGACAATGAATAAAATATTTTTTCCAGTGAAGTTTTTATCACAATCCTTAAAAGTGAGAGAGCTTGAGACGTGGTGGTCTCTGGCCCCGTCATCTTATACTGTAGCCGACTGGTCTGAGCACCAGGTTAACAGGTGTTGGTTTCAAGAGAGCATCTGCGTTTTCAAACTCATAGAGGCACATTCCTTTCCACCAAGCCTTAGCCACATAACTGATGTGTTTTCTTGCTCCTTCCAAACAGAATGATGAATCTTCATCCACCAAAAGCCCAGACTGTAGCCAAACATTCCCATAATGACATCTCAACAGGTTTGTGTTCTTTCAGAGTACTTGCAGCGGTGGGGGCAGGGGGGGGATATTCAACCCCCCAAGTAGTAGGATGAAAAGTTTAATCCCTAAGACGGTTTCTCGATTTTCTGAACAGGTTCCCTCTGTCTGCCTCTTTCTCTTTTCACATACTGCTTAAGGCCCGTGTTGATTGCTCCCCAGCCCCCGCTTCAGGCCAGCCCCTCCTGTCCCCTCCCCAGGCCTCGATGACCTTCATCGGTGCCTTGTTCCTTCCCAGGTCTTCTAGGCCACAGGGATCTTCCCATTCTTTCTAAAGAGTCCCAGAATCTACTTGCTGAAGCGTTTTCATGGAAATGAGGCTCGAAGTAGGTAATTCTCTTTCAGGCAGTTTCGCTGGGAAAGGAACTGCGTCCCCACACCCTTGGAATGGCCTCTCCAAAGCCCTGAACCTCCCACCCCACGCGCTTCCTAAACCATCTGCCTTCTGGCAGCTGCCCAGTGCTATTCTTAGGTCCACTTGCTATTAATAGACTAAAGGATCGTGGCTTCAGTTCCGGCTTCAGCATCGACCTGTGTCTCATCTCTTAAGAGACGTCAGCACTGAGCTGGTGAAGGTGGGTGCAGGTCATTCTTTGGGGGCAGATCAAGGGTTTAGTGCAGTAGAAACTGTCATGTTGGTAAGCTTATCCATCTTCTCATTCGCTCCCATACTGACTGAGGCCGCCTCCAACTTTTCTCTCATTTGATATACACAATAAGGAAAATCGAGATCCCTTATTTACTTTATACAGATAGGAAAGTCTAAGCTCCTTCCGCAGGGGAGCTAGCCAGAATTGCCCGAGAAGGCGTCCAGAGAGGAGATTTGAACATAGAAGGGATATCTTAAAGGGATGCTAAAAGCGCGGACCACAGGCTTGGGTCATCAGTTTGGAGATATTCACATGAGCAGAGTGGAGTGAAAGACTGCCAGTCCCAGCGAATCCCTTATGAGGTGTCTGGAAACATTGGCATAGCTCATGGATCTCATTTAGCCAAAATGAACTAAAGAGCCAAGAGCTCGGAACATCCATCCTAGAAAAGCTCCCCCTCCGCCATTCGCTGGTCTGTGACCACCTCACTCTCCGGAAAGCACGGGAACACTGGGAGACAGGCATGTGCGCTTGGTTTCAGTGTTCTCATCTCCGGTCACACACTCATTCTGAGTTTTCCTTGAACATGAAGTTTTTCAGGCCTGCCTTGCAAAGGAGTAGAACACACGCGCGCGCGCACACACACACACACACACACATACACGCCTTTCCCTCAGCAAGAATGTTTATGATTCTAAGGGCAATGTGATAAGACGCCTTTCATCGATTTACTAACCATGAGAGTGTCGTTCAGCCACCAATATAAGAGCTAGACTTGGCGTACGTAAGGTCAGCACATGATGTTCTTGGCATACTGTGACTCTTGCCCACAGAGTCCATCCAAGGGCGGCGATCTTAGAGGCAGGACTTCAGGGAGAGTGCTGAAGGAGCTGGCTAGGAGCTGACGCTGGGTAGGTCTACAGTCCGTGCCAGCTGTGACATTTCTGAGCTGAGCTTTGCTCCCGTTGGTGCCCTCTGAGGGGAGGTAAAAGCACTGGTCTAGAAGCAAGGAGACCTGGGTTCAGATCCTAGTCTTGCTGCACAGGACTGGCCAAGCTATTTAAACTGTCTGGGCCTCTGGGTTCCCACCTCTGAAGCCAGAGAAACCTTCTGCTGTCCCGCCTCCCCCTCCTCCCCCGCCCCTGAGAGCAGACACTCAGTACGAGCAGCCTTCACCTTTGATCAACCCAGGAAAACCGCTGAAGCTGCCACCCACTGTGGACATGCTACAAAGACCAAATGGCTGACTCATCCCAGCGAACGTAACTGCCAGTCATTGTCTAACTCCTCTCCTTGATCACAACAGTGACTTCTAGTATGTTTCTGGATTCAGATAACCCTTGTATATTATCAGTAATTATTAGTGAGAACTAAGGAAACAGAAAGAGCCTATCTCCAGAAGTTACGGGGATTTCTTCTGGATCCATTTATCTTGACTCTGGTGTTGAGTCCAGAGTACCATGACACGTACAGGCTCCTGTTATCAGTAAACATCAGGAGAGACATGAACAACCTGTCTTGGCCTGCCACTGGCATGTTGGTGTGACATGGTTCAAAGATTAAGGAGATCTGGGCTCTGGTCCTTGGTCCATCAGGGCCTGTGACCCTGGACCTCCATTTCCTCTTCATTACACTGAAAAGACCAAACCAGATCCTAGGTCTGCGGTCTCGCGACATCTTTTAGCTCTCACTGAGCTGCAGTGAGGAGCTTGTCCAGAGAATTTGGGACTCCAGTTCCCTTCCATTCAGTGACTTCTAATAGAGAGACGTTATCCTTCAAGCAATGTGTCTTCTAGGAAAGCTGAATATTCACCAACATTTTTGTAAATAAAATCAGATTTTAAGAAGAGGTCAGGAGGGTGAGAATTTTTAGTTTACATTATTTCATAAAATGAAGGTTTCTTTTGAAATGCAAGTGCTATTATAGACTTTTTGTTAAGATAATGTTCGGTTTTGGAAGATAGAACTGTGTATGTGTCCCTGAAAAGTCTTTTTTTAATATTTATTTTTTAAAATTTTAATTCAATTAGTTAACATATAATGTATTTTTGGTTTCAGAGGTACAGGTCTGTGATTCATCAGTCTTATGTAACACCCAATGCCCAATACATCACATGCCTTCCTTAATGTCCATCACCCAGTTACCCCGTCGTGAGAAGTGAATCTTCTTTTCCCTTTAACGCACTTCATAACTCCAGACACATTTTATATTCACTTTTTATTTAATTGACAATAACTCCTAATACTTGAATTTTGTTTCTAGGTACTCTTTTCTGACCTCTTTGATAAGATTTTTAGGACCTTAAATCTTCTACAGGATAAGATGGTTCTATTAAAGGGAATTCTTATGTAAATTTTGAATCTGTTTTATAAGGTCAAAAAAAAAAGTCTTTGGTGACCTTTAGATATTTTGAGTGTCTTTAAAAATACATTCTAAGAAGCCCTTGTTTTTCCTCCTCCTCGCACTGTCCTCCAGAGAGCGTTCACTACAGACTGCCCATTCTGGGCCCCAGGACAGCTGTCTTCCATGGACTGCTGGCGGACACCTACGCAACCGTGCAGGAGACACGACTCTCCTCCTTGCCCAGAAAAGAGCCAGTGGGCAAGACAATGAGGCAATGAGTGAGTGGTCGGAGCTCATTACCTTCCGGACTCACAAAGAGAAAACAAGTTAACCAAGCCAGTTTCTGACAGATTAACCTAATTTCCTCCTGTCACCAAAAAGGTGACTCACTTTTGCTTTCTTGAGAGTTGCTCGAATTCTAGCTCCTGCCACTGTCTTCTCACCCACTTTTCCTAAGGACAAGTGGTTTAATTTCCATGATTGTAAAAGTTAACTGATTAAAATGGAACATGTTTTTTTGTGTTTTTCTTTTTTTTACAATTTGTAACTGTGCTGTGGTAGACAACATCCTTCTGTTTCTAAGATTTGGGTTTTCTTGCAAATTATTTCAGCTCTTCTTCAGGGCAGGGGGCTGGAGATGGCTCCTGGAGGTCTCTTGTGAGGTCAACCTATTATGAATTCAGGAGAGAAATGGAGCTCCCCCTCCTGTCCTTACCTCTATCAGTTAAGTGGTAGATGACAGGAGACTATGATGTAATGGGAAAATGGCAAGTGTTTGGTGACTACAACTCCCGAGGACAGGACATGTGCCTTGTCTTGACCCCCCTCGTTTAGTGCCCTGTGTATTACCGGTACTCATCTGATCTTTGCTCACTCATATCTAAATCACGTGCTTGCATTTTGTTCTTTGATTAGTTTGGTTTGAGAATGTCTACCTTCAGCTCTGTCTTGGTCCATGTGTCAGCAATGTAAGGGAGACAGAGGAAAACTCTGGGCTTGCAAATATTGTATTTATAGGCACAAATGTTCCACATCCAGCTTAAGGAGGGCTCCTATAAAAAGAGTCTCTTCCATTCTTTAGGATGCAATGGGCTTGTGGAATCCCAGGACCCTGACTAAATGGACACTGGGCCCACATGTGAGAACCAGAACCAGCCTCTGTGCTGACTGCATTTGAAGAATGGGCTTCAGGAATCTTTACCAAATGGCCTGGGACCTAAATTGACCTCAGTTCTTAAACACACACACACACACACACACACACACACACACATTGAAAAACAACCCCCTCCAAAACCAGAAAAACTCGCTCAGTTGCCCTATATTTATGGTAAGTCATGATTCTTGGTTTCAGTTCAGTTAGAGTTCAATAAATCCAAAAATAGTATGTACTTCCCCTCAGAGCATGCGTGTATTATGATCCCGCCTCAGATCATTGCCGAAGGACAGACAAATCATGAACAAAAATGTTTCTTTCTTCTTTTTTGTTTTGCAATTTAATGTATCCTGTAAAAGGATTTGGGGTACCTCTACCCTTGAATTAGGGGGAGATACAGGCCCCAAGCACAATTATTTGGAGCTTTTGAGATAAACTGAATATTACATACTTAGTCAGATAGAATGCTTTCTAAATCTCAGAAAGTCCCCACCTGGAGTACAAAGCTATTTCTAAAATTTCATCAGAGAGAATAACATTCTGGTGTTTGCCAATGTTCTAGTGTGGTGACTGAGAATGATGGTCTGTATCAGTGGTTCCCAAACTTTTTCATCTTAGGAAACTTTTATACTCTTAAACTCTTAAAGACTGAGAGCCCTAAAGATCTTTTATTTTTTCTTAATTTTTTTAAGTTTTTAGATTTTTTTTGAGAGAGAGTGAGCTGGTGGGGGAGGGGGAGGTAGACAAAATCTAAGACTCTAAAGCGGGTTCCATGCTCAGTGTGGAGCCCAGTGCAGGGCTCAGTCTCATGACCCTGAGATCATGACCTGAGCCAAAATCAAGAGGCAGATGCTTAATTGACTGAGCCACCGAGGCGCCCCTCTAAAAATCTTTTTTTAAATGCAGGTTATATCTACTGATATTTATCACATTAGAAATTAAAATGGAGAGAGTTCTAAACACAGTAATATACAAGTACACCTTCTAGTAACTGTCAAAGTGATGACATTATCACACGTCATATAACCTCTGGAAAACTCCTGTAGCCTTGGGAGAGAAGAAAAGTAACAAGGCAAATAACATCTTAGGATTATTATGGAGAAAATTTTGACCTCACAGACACCCCGAAAAGAACTTCAGAGACCCCCAGCTTCCCCCAGACTATACTTTGGGAACTTCTGGTATGCGTGATATACCGTTCCATCCCTGGCCTTGCCGGGAAAGGGATGCCAGGATGCTTTAACTCACTCACCCACGTACTCTGATCTCTTGGAGGAGGTCTTCAAGAGAAGACTGCCCCAAGTTTTCCAAGTGTGATTATATTAATTTCTGGACCCCCTTGCCTCCCTCTGCTCACATTGTTTACTTAACAACCTTAAGTCGATTTCTCAGATAGTGTCCTGGTGAGACTAGAATGAGATGACCGGTTGGCACAAGAACTCTCATTCCTTCTGAACTCTCCATTTCTCTCCATGGATACTTGTTAGTTTGCTTTTGGTTAGTATGAACTCATTTCCCAGAATCTGAGGGGTCAACCTGGACCCAATGTGATCTTGGCATATGAGTGAAGTCCCATCAGCATCTTTGTTGAACGATTAGCTGGCTGGCAAATTTTCTTTTTCCTTTACTCTTGCAACCACATCGTGTAGAGTAGTAACACTGGGGGTCAAGGTTGGAAAGTCTAGATCTTGACAGTGTCTCCACATGGCCAACCCAAGGCCACAATCAGTTGTCTCCACATGGCCAGCCCAAGGCCACCATCTCAGTTTAAACTGGCAAAGAGGTCTATGTGGATCCTGTCCGATTTTTTCACCACTAGTAATGTTTATAAGAAATTGTAGTAAGCGGGCGCCTGGGTGGCTCAGTGGGTTAGGCCACTGCCTTCGGCTCAGGTCATGATCTCAGGGTCCTGGGATCGAGTCCCACATCGGGCTCTCTGCTCAGCAGTGAGCCTGCTTCCCTCTCTCTCTGCCTGCCTCTCTGCCTGCTTGTGATCTCTCTCTGTCAAATAAATAAAATCAAAAAAAAAAAAAAAAGAAATTGTAGTAAGCACACCAACCATCATTCCTTTTTGTACTACGGGGCTCAAATGGTTGACTCTGCCATCATCTTGATGTAATCTTTTCTGTGCTGAGTTGGATCCTGGGAGGAATAGAGTAGACTTGTCACTTATTAATTTACCTACTGCATGATCCTAAGTTTCATCCAAAAACCTCTCATAATTGGGCCTAGACAATCTCTTCACTCATCATGTTATTCCTGGTTCAAAGTCATGTACAGTGCAGGTTAATGGGTTTTTTAAAAATATTTTATTTATTTATTTGAGAGACAGCGAGAGCATGAACAAGGAGAAGCAGACTCCCCGTGGAGCTGGGAGCCAGATGCGGGACTTGATCCTGGGACTCCCGGATCATGACCTGAGCTGAAGGAAGCTGCCCAACCAACTGAGCCACCCAGGTTAATGTTTTTAATGGATAATCTTGGGTATTTTTTTTTAATTCAAAGCTACTGCTTGATTTTTCTGTTTTAAAAATAAATGACTCTTGTTATAATAAAAATTCGTAGACAACTCTTCCATCTTCCTTCCTCCAAGTTCCCCTAACGGGGAACTTAAAAACCAATCAATCAGTGTAATTCCTTTCTCTTCAGAATGGAGAGAAATGCTGTGTTGAGGAAAATCCATGCTGAATGTTTATAAAAGAACTCGGGCATATATCACAAGGCCATTGTCACTTCCAGTCCCCTGTTTAACCTTGGGAAGTCCTGGAGGCCTTTACTGCCATGGGCTCTGCTCAGGGGCACCCATCTCTTTCCTGGCTCCTGACTGTCAAGGCTCACAGTTTTACACATCAGAACCACCCAGCTTCCTGCATACGACCAAGAACCAAGAACTCCAAATAACAGAAGTGGAACAGACTTGGCAGAACCACCTTGCCCCCTCCTAAGGAAAGCCCGATTTGGAATGTCCTGTTTGGGTCTAGTTACTCAGGTTGAAGGAGGTCTTAGGGATGAGGAGGATATTGCCCGGTAGAATCTAGAAGATTTCCAAGAAAAGGAGGAAACACAGAATTTGTTTCTAATATTAATAAACCTAGAAACTAAAGCCTTAGAATCAAGATAATTAGAAAATTTAGAAATAGATAAAATTTCTCTAGAGAAAACAGGGATGATCAGTCTTGTTTCAACCATGTACCTCCCATGCCCCCTTAATTTAGCACCTCAAGTACAGGCCCTGTTTCATACATGCAGTTCTTACCTCTCTAGAAAAATTGTCTAACTTATTGAGGAACAGGAGCTACCCGGATGCAAACTTCAAAGATACTTAGAAGAAAAGTCCATTCCTAGGTTGTCAAGCGATGCGAGGCAACAGGCGCTGAGCTCCCTGTACTGGGGGCAGTGAGGGGACAATGGATTTAGGTATAAGGAATTTATTTCAGCTGGAGAGAGAACACATGTACACATAAGCCAAATGCACGTGGACGGGTCAGTACGTAAATAAGCATGCGTTACTCTCTGCTATACAACCCCAGTGATGTCGGCAACAAGGTTTTCTGCAGCACCAACCACGGAGCTCTCTGGACAGGAACAAAGATACAATTGCTTGACCTTGTCAGTGAAGTCAGGTGGAGGAGAAATGGCCATATTTACCCTCACAGAGTGTTATCTCCCCCTTGCAAAGTCTTTGCTGCCACGTTTCACTGCCTGGCCAGTAAAGTGCAGAGTAGGGAAATTAGGCATTGGCAGATGTTGGCATTGCTGTTTCGAGGAATACTTGTTCCTAAACCCCTTGGGATTGGATTCCACTCTCCCTTGTGTAACAGAGGATCCTACGGGTCATATAGCCAAAAGTCAGGAAACCCTTGCTTTCTAGACTCTCACATTGAGAAAATTGGGTAAAGAGTAAGGTGTCGGAGGAAACAAGGAGCGATTGGTTAACATCAGTTGGCTCTGAGGAGTGGAACTCAATGGCTGGAGGACAGAAATTGTCAGAGGGAGGGGATATTTCATAGTATTTCCTTATCTATTCTTTGTATGTTAAACCACATGAATGTTTCACTGACCAAACAAATAAACAAAAACTTTAAAAATTCACCAGGGGGCTATCTAGCTTTGGGATTGTAAACCTGATAAAGGATCAACATATCTATTTGTCTTTGTGAGCAGGGACAACACAGTCTTGAATAAGGTGAAGTTTAGGCAAGCATCCAGGGCGAAGATAAACGTTTTCTCTGGCCCTTGGAAACTTTGCTCTTGAAATGCTACTGGCAAATAGAAACACATACTTCAGCTTAGGAAACATTTTAAGTTTTTCAAGGCAGTTTCACTTGTTTTCTCCTCTCTTTGTCTCAAATTTGCCCTTGTTCCCTTACTGTGAAACAGGAGCGGTTAATGGAGCCCACAATGCTCTCCATTTAACAAACGCAGCCCTTCCCTGGCATCTCTACAAAAATTCTCCGTTTTATGGTAACAAGTGTATCTGGTTCTTTATTACGAAGCTGCCTACACAGGGCTTGGCCCTCTTGCACAAAACCTTTGAAGTATTTAATGGCCTCGCCCATGTTCCTCTTAGTCTTTTTTAAACGTATGATCCCCAGGCTCTTCCGCCAGTATGACACAGCTCAGTCACCCTCTCCCACAGGGATACTCCAAATAAGGCGCCTAGGACGGAAACGGAAGCTCCAGATACGCCCCGGCCAGACCCACTGCGGGACGCCACTTCCGCCTCCTGGATCACCCGCTTCCGGAAATGTAGACTGACCGGAAATTCATGCTCCTACCCGCCATGTCACCTCATTCTCTCACCTCGACTTGCCACCAATTGAAGCTTTTTTTGTCCTTTTGGGGAGAAAGGCTGTTCTAAGAGCTTTCCTCAGGCTATTAATTTTTTAAAACCCGCACCCAGGACCCCGTCTTCTTCCTTACTAAGGTTCCTTTAGCCACATTCCAGCCAGTGACCGTCTTTCCGAATCTAGAGTCCAGCAATCGTTAGGCATCCCAAATTTGATTACCTGGTCTTCTTGTCTTCCTCACAGCCTTTGTAAGGGACAGGGCCAGGGACCAAGCCCCACAGCACGGCTCGAGAGCCTTCCCTTTAGGTCAGGGATTTCCATGGACTTCTTCCTTCACCTACAATTTATTATGAGAACTTTACATAGACAGACAAACAGAAATACGACCACAATGGACACCTATGGATCCTCTGCAGTTGTCAGTGTTTTGGCCACATTTCTTCTATCTACAAATCATCTGGCTGAATCATGTTAGAATAAAGACATCATGACATTTTACCACCAGATAGTTCAGCATGCAGCTCCAGAATAACAACAAAAACTATCCTTCAAAGAATAACCCTATTATCACACATAATAAAAAATGAATAACAATTCCTGTTTTTATCTCTATTCGGTCCATATTCAAGTTCCCCAGTTTCTCCCCAACATATCTACTCTGGCTGGATTTCCTAAAGCCAAATAAAATCAAGGATGACGCTTTGCATTTTTGCCTCTTTTAATCTAAACACAGGGTCCCCCAACTTCCTTTTTCATGACACTGATCTGCTGCAGAGACCAAGATAACTTTTATAGAATGCGAAACCTCTTCAAACACCACCCTCCTCACACTGTTCCTTTCAGCTGCTACTATCAAGGAAGGGCCACTTACTGAGGAACTGTTAATTTTTCTTTTTTGTTCAAACTAGCTATTAGAGCTTCTGATAAGCATGAGAGAACGATCTTGCTGTATTGGGCTGATGCAATTGCAGACATAAACCCGGAATCGTGGTGTTTTGTACTTGTGTCATTTTGGTCAAGTAACTTAAGCTCTGTGAGTCTGGGTTTCCTGCGCTGTCTAACGAGGATAAACGTATCGGTCTCAGTAAGAGCAGTGCATGTACTAAATTTGGAAAGATAGAAAATCAGCCCGGCCCCTGCCTGAGAACAACATGCAAATTCATGAAGTGCTCTGTATTCATTAAACTAAGTTCATATGTGTATTTATTAGAAACTGTAAAATGTCCCTGCGTAAGAGTTTTCTAATTCATATTACCACTACAAATGTAGGCAAAGGCCTGTTCTCCTCAGCCTCAACAACAGCTCCTGTAATTTTTACTTTTAAACTAATTTTAGTGATGAAAAATATCTGTGTACAATTAAAATCTGTATTTCTCTAATTACAAGATTGCACTTGCTTTTATATGTTTAAGGTCCACTCGTATACATATTTTGTGACTGTTTAGCTTTCTTTAAATTTTTTAAAAGATTTTTTATTTATTTATTTGACGGATCACAAGTAGGCAGAGAGGCAGGCAGAGAGAGGAGGAAGCAGGTTCCCCGCTGAGCAGAGAGCCCGATGCGGGGCTCGATCCCAGGACCCTGAGATCATGACCTGAGCCGAAGGCAGAGGCTTAACCCACTGAGCCACCCAGGCACCCCGACTGTTTAGGTTTTAAACCTATTTTGCTATTGTGACCCACTACTTCTTAAAGAATAAAATACTTCATTATCCAAATGGGGGAAAAATCTTAACAAGAAATGGTACAACTGCACTCCAGGTTTCCACCTACTCTCTGACCATAGGAGCAAACATGTTTTCATTTAACATTTGGAAATCTGATAAACTTAACATTTATCAAACCCACATGGGATGCTGGTAGAGAGGGTGACTGGATGAGCTTTTGCTGTGTTCCCTACCCCATGCTCAACATGGTTAGTGAGTCCACATTTCATCTTCACAATAACCCTTTAAAGTGGGTAGGGCTGTTATCTCCAGATACGAGTGAGGAAAAGTGCATCTCGCAAAGGCTAAATTACTAGCCTAGGTTCATACTTTGGAACTAGAACGTGGGCCTTACTGAGCCCATAGCTGAAGCTCCTTCTACTATCCTACTTTCCCTCTGATTGTGGAGGGACTATCCCTCCCTTGGTCAACTTTTCTTTGTCAACGTAGTATAATGGCATTACATCCCTTTCTTGGTCAACATAATATCTAAGATTTCCTATCATCCAATCACCTCAACCTTGTTAAAGGTTATATTCAAAATAGCAAGTTTTCTCCGTGGAGTCCTCTGCCATTTGACGGACAAAACTGTCTGCAAACCAAACAAAACCAAGCCTCCCCTTGTTGGGTCTTCCCAGGATGGGAAATGACATGCACTGGCTCCAGGCACAGGCCTCTCTGCTCTCAGCTCATTAGACATTGTAGGTTATTGGAATGTGTCATATCGTTGGAATGATAGTGCAGGAGAAACCAGAGGAGGCAGGTCCTAGCATGAAGCTTGCCCACCAGTTTAAACAAGGCGTCAGAGGTGGATGGTAGAGGGTAGGAAGGCAGGTCAGACCCAAGAGGATGGCAAAGTTGAGCAAGTCTTATACCTGTTAGCCCTAAAGGTTGGTCAACAACTGGAGCTCTAACAAGGTAGAGGAGTGCAGCGGTAGAGGAAGGTAAAGGTGTGTGTGTGGAGAGGGAGGAGGTACCTGGAAATGTCAAGGGCAGGAATTCATCCTCTTGGAAGTCTGGTTATCTGTGTAAAGCCCAGTCACTGGACAAGACGCAAGGGGCTGCCTGAAGAAAAGAGTCTGGCCAGAGCAAAACTGGGAAATCCAGGGATTCTCAGGGAAGCCGTATCACGATCTATGGGGGTAGGAAGGTACAGGTAGAAATTGCATTCAATATTGAAATCTTTTGCATATACACATATGCATTTAAGACAAAATATGCTTGTGTTCATAATAGAAAATAAAGTAAATCTGAACAAAGTCTTTCTAGCTGGTGAGGATGTACAGAAACTAAAGTACAGAGGCACCTGGGTGGCTCAGTGGGTTAAGCTTCTGCCTTCCACTCAGGTCATGATCTCAGGGTCCTGGGATCAAGCCCCGCATCAGGCTCTCTGCTCGGCGGGGAGCCTGCATCCCCCTCTCTCTCTGCCTGCATGTGATCTCTCTCTCTCTCTCTCTCTGTCAAATAAATAAAATCTTAAAAATTTTTTTTATTAAAAGAAGAAACTAAACTCCACTTAAAAACTATTAGTTATCTTTTGCATAGTAGTGATTATCACGGGGCCTGTGAAATTTTTATGTTAAACAAAGAGGGCATCAGTTTCAGTATCAAGTAATCCTTGGAAAGCAGAAGAAAAACAGAAGGAGTCCAATTCTGGGAGCAGGTGTCTTTGCCCCCTAGGGTCTTTGGTTAGCTTAGAGATTTTCTCCATTTGGTTTAAATATTTAATTCAATAAATATTTGCAGAAAACTTACTAAGCAACAAGCATCATGTTGTGGCTACAACAATGAATGCAATCATTTTCTATCCTGGAGAAGTCTGTGGTCTAATTGGGCAGAAGAGGTAAGGTGACAGATAATCACAGTGAAATGTTGGGATTGCTATGATAGAGGTGTGCCCAGGGTAGTAGGAGGGGTCTCTAGCCTGGGCTAGAGGGTTTCCTGGAAGAACTGTTCATAAGCTAATTTTAAAGAGCAGTTGGTACTGGATGTAGTGCACATGGGTGGCCTCTAAAGGGTAATGCAGCATGGAAGTTACAAGCCAGGTCTCTGTGCTCCTGTTGGCTGAGTTCCCGCAAGGTGGCACTTCCCTCTCAGTACATGATGGTACGAGGGTATAAAGATGTACCCAATGGTACATCTGTCAAGATTGCACTAGGGCACCTACTACATAGAGTTGGTGTAAGGATTACGTGCAGTAATTTTGTATAGCACCGTAGCACATAATTCATAGTAAATCTAAATTATTAACTAACTTTAAATGTAGTATGGCCCGATGGAGCCGACACTGCGTTTGGAATGCTTTTAACTCGGGTTTTTGCTATGCTTAGAAATTCCCTTCCAAGGTAGTCTAAGGTTTTCTGTGTCTTCACTTGCAGAAGATTACACTAGTCGGCAGGGTAATTTATTCTGGAACTGACAATTAAGTTAGAAATGTAGCAGTGCCGGTTTTCACATGAGTTAGCGTTTAACAAGAAGGTATCTCACCCCAACCCAACCTCTGCATTCATTCATTCATTTATTCATTCATTCAGTATTTCAATTCCTATTATGTACCAAGCGTTGTGCTTTTTGGAAGCCTTACAGAGATGATTTATAGATAAATGTTTTTCTGTTGGAATTCACAGAGACAAAGACATGCAACATATTATTACAACACCATATGATAAGTGCGATCATAAAGGCACGTACAAGATACCAGCTATGATATCACTCGGCCGTGCAATCATTGCTTAGTAGGCTGGGGAAAGCATGATCAGGACTGGGTCTGAGGAGGCGTAGGGAAGATGGTGGAGGAGAAGCAGACCTAAAGTTTGTCTGGTCCCAGGAGTTCAGTTAGGTAGTTATCAAACCAGTCTGAGCACCTACAAACTCAACAGGAGATCGAAGAGAAGAACAGCAGCAATTCTAGGAACCGAAAAGCACCACTTTCTGGAAAGTAGAACGTGCAGAGAAGTGAGTCCCAGGCGATATACGGGAAGATACACTGCGGGGGGAGGGGCCAGCTCCGGGCAGGTGAGACAGCATCGGGGCACAAAATCGGAACTTGTACAAGTCTGCTCCGCGGAGGGACGCCGCTCCAGAGGCTAAGCAGGGGTGCAGCCCTCGTAGGGACAATGTGGTCTCAGGTCCCGCGGGGTCACAGAAAGACCAGGGTGAGTGCCGCAGAGCTCCCGCTATTAGAGCGGGGAAGGAATAGGCTCTCAGCAGGGGGTTACTTTGAACCGTGATCCAAGGCACAGTCATACCACTGCTCTTCGAGCAGAGACTCCACAAACGTCAGATCTGGAGAGACCCCCCCCCCCTTCCTTCTCTGGGAAGAGCAGCATGGCTGCGTGTGGCAGGAATCACTGGGTTTGGAGACTCCACACGGGCCCGCGTGCCAGAGACAGAAACGCTCGGTCACAGGCGGGGGAACTCAGAGCGCAGCCGGAGACCAGGGAGACTGGAGGGACTGACGGCTTTTCTCTAAGGTCACACGGAGGAGCGGGGGCCCTGAGCTCAGTTCCTTTAGCAGGAGACTGGGCGGCCGCCATCTTCATTCCCGTCCTCCCAAGCGGTACGGAAAGCGCTCAGGGAACAAAAGCTCCCAGCGCGAACCCGAGCAGATTGCTTAGCCCCGCCCCTGGCAAGGGCAGTGCGGTTCCACCTCGGGCAAAGACAGTTGAGAATCAGGGCAACAGGCCCCTCCTGCAGAAGATCAGCAAGAACGTCCAGCCAAGACCAAGTTCACTGATCAATGAGAACTGCAAAACACAAGTGCCAGCAGATTACAGCATGTAGAATTCATAGCTTTTTTCCGATGATTCTTTACTCTTTCAAAGTTAAATTTTTAAAATTTCCAGTATTTTTTCTTTTTCTATTTTTAAAAAATTTTTCTTTCCTTTTTAGCCTATTTTAACTATCTTATGAATACCTTTTTAAAGATCTTTTCAATTTTCATTTTTATAGTCATATTCTATCCCCTCATTGTATTTAACCTTATTTTTTGTATACATGTAAGTTTTTCTTTCTTTAAAATTTTGAGATACAGTTTCTTCTAACAGATCAAAATATACCCTAAATTTAGTGTATGGCTTTGCTCTAGTTCCCAGCCTGATCATATTCTCTTTTTCTCTTTTTTCAACCAACTTCTTATCAATTCCTTTTTTAAAATCCTTTTTAATTTTCATCTTTACAGTCATATTCCATCCCTTCATTGCATTTACCATTATATATATAAATACGTGTGTGTATATATATATATATGTGTATATATATATATATATATATATATACACTTTTCTTTCTTTAAAATTTTGGGAGACAGTTTCTTCTAGCAGATCAAAATATACCCCAAATCAAGCATGTGGCTCTGTTCTAATTCACCAGCCTAATCATATGTATATACATATGGGGTGGAAAATCTGACTAGGAATGTCTTCCAATATTTACTTAAAGCTTTCAGCCACTGTAGTTCCAAGCCCCCAAATCCATAACAATGTACCCAGCCCAACTTGGAAAGGAATTTTATCTTTTTATCTTCAAGCAATCAGTTAAGACCATTGGGGTGAGATTAAATCAGAACTCCATAAAGAACAAATGAGACAAAAGACAGTTTTCAAGGAGAGTGGGTGGGGCTGAGCAGACCACACCGTACGTACTTATTATGTCCTGGCACTGTAGTAGACCCTGGTTAGCCACTGGTGAGACAAAGATGACTAGACCTTAATACCTGTAAAACCTGGTGTCATCGATTGCCGCATTGCACAAACATGCTGTCAGCGATCTCCTCAGAGAGTCTGAATGGAGTGCTGTGTCTGGGAGCAGCTGACATGGGCATCTCTTTGGGAAGGCTGCCCCTGTTTTCTTTGTAGAAGGCACATGCTGTCTTTAGAGTTCAGAAGGTTGACCCGTCTCTTACAGTAAGTGATGACCGTGGAGCTGCATGAGGAACTGGTTTGTCAACTCTTAGTCTGAGAAAGAGGTCAATAAGACCGTGGGGGTGGGGTGTGACCCGGATGGAGGAGATAAGCAGAGTAGGTGGACAAAAGGAGAGAAAGAGAAGAAATCGGAGAAGAGTGTGGTTAATGAGGTTAATGAAAAATTAATGTAAACTGAATTTGAAAGCTCACTTCCTCAGAGATCTCCACATCTTCCTCCATTCAGGAATGAGAAGGACAGTCTCTCCTGACAAATATCGAGAGAGTTAAGCTTTTTGATCTGGGACTCTCTGATCACAGACTGTCCCTTCTGCTCTGAGGCTGTGTCTGCCCACCATTTTCCCCAGAGCAGTACCTGGTCAAAAAGGGGGTATGAGACTGAATGAGCTCTTCATGCCCTAGCTTGGTTTCCATGACAACTGATCCTCAAGGATTGCCATTGGGCCCTTATAACTTATACTTTCCCAAGGAGAAATTTGTACATTTGGAAAAGGGATGGAGTTGGCTTATGGGCACGTAGCTAGGCTTTTTAGAGATTTTCCAAAGAGCTGACATTTCTTTTAGAGGTATTTCTGTGTTCAGTGCTTAAAGTGATAGTGATTTTTTCCCTGATGAAATCAAAACTCTTCACCTTTCCCTTTAGAAAATGGCCACAGGAAAAAAAAGAAAAAGAAAAAGAAAGAAAATGGCCACAGCCCAGGGTGCCAGGCTGGCTCAGTCCAAAAAGCATGTGGCTTTCTGTTTTTTAAGATTTTATTTATTTTTGCACAGGAGCGGGTGAGGGAGGGGTGTGCTTGAGGGGTGTGGGACAGGAGGGGCTGGGAGGTGGGACAGAGGGAGAAGCAGACTCCTCACTGAGCAGGGAGCCCTGTGCAGGAATCCATTCCAGGACCCTGGGATCAAAAGGACCAGGGCAGATGCTCAACCGACTGAGCCACCCAGGCGCCCCCCAGCATGTGACTCTTGATCTCAGGGTTATGAGTTCAAGCCCCATGTTGGGTGTAGAGATTACTAAAAATAATACATTCGTACATACGTATTGATTTATTTAGCTAAATTTTTTTTAATACAACAAAATAGTCACAGCCCAGTAACTCCCAAACAGGCCTGTGACAATATCGCAGACTAGAGTATGCCTAGTCACTTGTTAGTCAAATGAGAAAGTTCTGTAATAAGTTGGTGAGAACTGGTTCAGCCAGATGACCGAAGTCAGGAGCCATCTCTCCTCTTCCTGGACTAGAGTGGCTGTGTAGAACCGGACTGTTTCAGGGAAAGGAGTGTCCTGGGATTTCCTACAAGTTGAAAGATGCATGTGGCAAGAGTCACGGCGGAGATGGATGTGTTCAGGGAGATGAAGGTATGAACACCCACTTTATAAAGTTATCAGTGACTGAGCAACTCCAGTAGGTCTGAAGGAGGAAACCATGACTTAACCATCTCTCTGTAGCCAGGTGGCATGGTGCCCGGCACACAGCAGGTGCTTGTAAGTTTGGGTTGATGACAGAAGAAAAGTGACATTTGGTTATTTGCAAGTATATCTCAGGAGCTATGCATAATCTGCGGCTTCCTAAAAGTATAAGATTGGCCTTCTAGAAATGAAAGACAGCCTTCTTTTTATTGTATTAACTATCCCTCGTTGAACTCTGATTTGATTTTTCTTTATTGTGCTCCTTGTTAACTGGGAATTTGGTTCCAAAAAGACTAGCTCCAAGTGCAGTAAACAGAGACAAGAAGGAGTAAGTCATTCTGGGATCTAGAAACTGAGGGTGGGAGAGGGATTCCTGGGGATTCCCAGCCAAGCTCGGAACTGAAACATAGGGAAATGTCACCGAGGAGCCACTTATCACTGTAGAAAGACCAAAACAGTCTAGTCAATACGAACTTCTCTGTGCATTCCTTCCAATTTGTAAACTCCCTAGACTTTATATAATCAAAATCTGGGGTTTTTCAAAAAAGTAAGACCTCTTGTGTATGCATGGGAATTGCTTGGGGTAAACTGGCTTAAAATTGAAAAACAACTGGAAAAATATAAGCGATGAGAATGACATTACATTTGTGATGGAGAAGCATCAACAAAAGATACATCTGTAGCTTAGTGGTTGAGAGCAGAGTCTCTGGTGGTGGTCTGGCTGGGTTTGTATCCCGACACTACACCTTTCTGATGCCAAATTGCTTTAGGAAAGGCTGTTGTGTGACTGATGTGCATTATATTAAAAAAAAAAAATGCCCCAAATTTGCCTGGCAACTCATAGGTGGTTAACAACTATTGACTACTCTTAATTATTTTACTTAAAAATGTTTTCTAAGTCACAACTCTAATAAGGCCATTCTCTTTTTTAAAAAAAGTATTTTATTTATTTATTTGACAGAGAGACACATAATGAGAGAGGAAACACAAGCAGGAGGAGTGGGAGAGGGAGAAGCAGGCTTCCTGCAGAGCAGGGAGCCCGATCAGAGTTTGATCAAGACCTGAGCCAAAGGCAGATGCTTAATGACTGAGCCACCCAGGCACCCCAATAAGGCCATTCTCTTGCTTAAAATACTTCAATGGCTCCTAAACTGCAAGTTCTTTAGCACCGCCTACATTCCAGAACATTCCAGGGCTGGCCTCCAGTTAGTCATCTCCTGCCACTCCTCCCAGATCAAATCCTAAGCTCCAGCTCTACTTAGAGCTTCTCAAAGTATCTTGTTCTCTTATGTCTCTATACGTGTTCTCTTTCTTCTGTTTGACATAGCTTCCCCACTCACTTGCCTGGATAATGTCTATTCGTCCCTAAATCAGCTCAGATACCATCTCTTCCAGGAAGCTCCCCTTAACATGACCAGGGTGGCTTAGGAAACCCCTCCATCAGCTCCTTAGATACCTGTGTTCTACTGCATCCTGCTCCCTAGCATACTCTGCTGGCATTCTTTCCTTCTCTTTCTCCCCCGTGGACTGTGGGCTCCTTGGGGGGGAAGAAATGGCATCTTCTTCCTCAGTGTATATACCTCCAGCATGTATCACACAAAAGGTGTACCCCAAAAATACTTGCTGTCTTTAGACTAGAGGAGACTTAAAAATACTTGCTGTCTTTAGACTAGAGGAGACACCCCATTTCTGTACCCTTACATTTGAGGGGCTGGGATTCTCTTTTATCATTTTCCATTCTCAAGTTCCCCTTAAGAGAATGTCAGGGGTCATATTCTCTGGTGACCCAGGTCTTTGAGGCTGTTACCTGATCCTGCTTCATTTCCTGTGAGCAACCACAGTACCAGCTCTGATCCTCAACAGGAAATGCTGAGCAGTCACAGTTTCAGGTCTTTTTAAGCTGATTATGGTTCTTAGAGGTAAGGGATCCAAGGGTTTCCATAATCTAGACAAAGCAGGCCCTGTCTTTTAAACTAGCCAGTATGGGATAAGTAATAACTAATTGCCTTTATGTTTTCTAAGATTGCTAAGGGGCCACAGTTAATCCTTTAAATGTTCCTGTGGTTAGAAATGCCATCCTGTTGCATGCTGATCAGGAAAGTGATAGCTCAAGGTCATGGAGCAGAATCAGGAGATGAGATTAGCTCCAGCCACCGGCAAAAGAGGCTCACATAACTCAAGTTAGTCTATTTTTTCCCTTTGGAATTGTTCATTCTGGTCATAGCCATGGAATTAAAACTAGAGCAGGGGCAAGCTGATGATGACAAAATCATGTATTTGAACAAGAATTAAAAATAAACAAAAGATAAGTAGCATTTATGAAATCCCTATGAATCTGTTCCAGAAATCTGAAAGTCTTTGGCAAAAGCAAAGGCCCCAAGTTACCCAAGGGAATTTCCATACTATGTTCTTTTCTTTGGCATGAAACCCCCCAATAATCCTGGGTAAAAGTTAGGAAAAGAGAGGAAGAAAAATATTTCTAATGAGTCAGGGGCTTGATTTTTTTCTGTCACTTAGTAAAGATTTCATTTTGAAATCTTTGAACTGCTTACAAGCTTCTGAATACCTTTCTTAGATAGTTGGATCATGACAAGTGGGAGGGACCTCAGACTACTTCAATCTCAAGTGCAGATAGACTCACAGCTTTCACCTGTCTTAGCAGTAAGGAGAATGATCAGGGAGTGGCTCAAAGTTAATGAGGTCTTTCCACTCCAGAGATCATGTATCATCTGTCATTAGAGTTCCAACACCTACTGCAAGATCTGTGATTTAGGAGATGCTCTCACCAAGTTTGGCTGAAAAAAATTGTGAAGGCATGGCGTGTCCAGTGAAGGAATCGTGGTCTCTTATTTTTAGTTCTCAAAGGAAAAAAAAGAAAAGAAAAGAAAAGCCCCGATTATGGCATTTGCCAATTGCTGTGGTGTAAATACTCCAAGCACGGCCATTTTGAAACTTAACAACAAGCTCATCGATTTTCTAAAAATTTAACAATTGGTCCTTGTGACCAGTAGGAGTTGACTCCAGCACGTGTGGAGCAGTACATTCGTGGCTCTCTCTGCGCACACAAGCAGGGTGGTACTGAGTGTTTTCAGCATAGTTTGCTCTCTGAGGGTAAAAGGGGGTCATGGGTAAAGTTGGAGGTGGCGTGGAAACAGGATAGAACATCTCGAATAGGATGAGATCTCTTGCAGAGAAAAGCACATCAGTGGGGGGGGGTCCTGGGAAACTGCCAAGAGCCAGAATAGTTTTCTGCCCCTAGCCTACCATGAAAAATTGCAGAAGTGCTTATAGACCCCTCCTCTCCACGTTGCATGCCTCTTCCTGCAAGCAAAGGGGAAAGAAAGCTCTTCAACAAGGCTAAGGTTCGTGGGAACAGGTAAGAAACCTTAATCCAGGGATGAGTGTGCTCAGATCACAGTTACCAAGTCAAGATGTCTTTGTAATGTGGAGATTAGACCAAAGAAGGTTATTTCTTATTACCTAAACACTGTTTCAATACCAGGAATAGCTTTGGTGCGTATTTGGTCTTAAGCATGCTTCGTTAAGACAAATAGATCACTGTTTCATTCTCCCACAATTTACATCACTCATATCCTTTTTGTTACGAGTTTCTCCATTTCTCATGTTGCTAAATTAATAGGGTTTCTTGCTCAGGAGTGCTCAGGAGTGCTTAGTGCATGGTCTTAAGCATGCTTCGTTAAGACAAATAGATCACTGTTTCATTCTCCCACAATTTACATCACTCATATCCTTTTTGTTACGAGTTTCTCCATTTCTCATGTTGCTAAATTAATAGGGTTTCTTGCACAGAGTGCTCTGTGATCTGTGTTGGAGACACACATATTCAGCCAGTGTGACTCCTTTCAGCCAATACATTCCTCTCCACCATTCACTGGATGGATCTGGAGCCTCACACAGGGGTTTTGGTTATGGAATGCAGAAATGCACCTGCGTTAGGGTTCTACCGGAAGCTCATGTACTTCCTCCCCAGTTCAGTCCTGTCTGGGAGGTGGGAGCCTTGGATGGGGCAGGGAAAAGTTCGAGTCAAGCCAGCAGGACTCCCTTAAGGCACATACCTCCCCTACCACACAAAGAGGCATCATATAGAAGATAGGTCTCATGTCAACTGTACTTCAATTCAAAGAAACAAAAAACAAAACAAAAACAAAAACAAACATTTCTCAGTCTCAAGTCTGCCTCAAGTCTCTGAGACTCAAGTCTCAGACATTTCTGTTTCTAGATTTATTTCTACATCACTCACCTCAAACTACTTTTTGCATGTCACATGATCCCTGGAGATAAGTTCTTGGTTTTCCAAGCCTTCACTTTGCTAATTTTTCTTTTCCTTTTACCCTAAGATCATTCGTTGAAATTGTCCTTCCATGTTTGGGTTGGTGCCTCTCAGTTCAGCCTAAGAGTAACAGCCTAAGAGTAACAGAAGAATCTGAGAAGTCAAGTGATCTGGATTTGCCCTTGACCCTTTCACTTGCTGACTGTGTGACCTTGGGAAAGTGACTTGACCTCTCTACGCCTCCAAACAAAGTTACCATGAGTCCCTTTCTTATAAGTGTTGTGAAGCAAAAATGAGAACATACATGCCAAATTCCTAGCAAATATCTCTGTGGCAGACACTTAAACATATCAGCCTTCCTTGACATTACTTCTGTTGTTGATATTATTGTTCTCCTTAGAAGTGGAGTTTTCACGGCACGATGTTGCCTTGAACTTCTCGGCTGAGGCTCACACTCCAGCCCCAGCCTGACTCTACCTCCCGAGTTTCCCAAGGCCCAGGTCCCTGGCTCATGGAACTGAGGCCAACCATCCCTCTAAGCACAGAACCGTGTGATAATCTGACACTCTGTCACCTGAGATGTCCTGCAAGTTTATCTTGGGTAAGAAAATCCTTAACGATTCTTTTATTTTGTTTGCCATGTTCTCTGTTATTGATGAAAGGAAAATATGTCTAGAAAATATACGCCTTTTCTTCAATTTACATTTGATAAACTGACTTCTTAGTCTTTAAGATGAATGATGGCCATTGTAACAATGACAATAAAGAAATGGTTTTATTATTGGTTTCCCTTCTAAGAAGCCGAACCAGGGATAGGTGAGGTGGCCTTTTGTACTTCTTGTAATTAAAGGAGTCTGGAGTCCTGTTTGAAAGCCCTACTTTTTTTTTTCTTTTTCTTACTTTCCTCCATTCATTCTGGGGAAATAGCCAAGCTCCTGAAATAGGACAGATGCCGCCTGGACTTGTCAAGTCTGGGTGTCCTTGAACACTGCAGCCAGACTCATCTGTCAGGATCAGGGGTTTGAGCTTACCTTCAAGACCAAAAATGCCTTTGAATTCTCCAAGTACATGAAAAGAGATTCCATGCCTGGAGTCACGTGCAGCCCATGTGTTGGATGAAACCAGACCACCTGGGGAGGGACTCTGACAGCAGACTGCAGAGGCATTTGAGAAACTGGAAAAGGCAAGAGATAGTCAGGAAAAAAGGCCAAGAGAGTATTGTGGTTTTCCAATGAAAAGAAAGGAGCCACTGTCCAGGTCACCAGTGTGAGGAACCCCCGGCAGTCCCTGATGGTACTGTGACCCTTCTCTGCCCTCTATCCACAGCCTGTCTTCCTCCTGCTCCCCCTCCAGCCCCTTCCTCTGAGTCTTGCCCCTCCCCAATCTCCCTGTCGTTTTGTTCTCTTCAGTTTCAAATGGGGGAAGGACTGCATTTGGCAAAGGGGCTCCCACAAACCTGGCATGGGGTCAATGGCCCATTTTCCTCTGATACTTCTTTTGTCATGGGTTGGAATCTGTCTGTTGCTATACGGGCTGCTCAGAACTGGTCGCTGCTCAGAACTGGTCTAGTACTGGTCTAGTACCTGACTGCCGGCTCCTAAGTGTGCCACCCAGTCCTTGAGCGGAGAAGGTGTATTTTACAGATTCAAACTCAATTTTGTGATAACACTTTAAGGATTATGTGCTGGAAACGTAAAGGGGGAGATCCACGGGATGGAAGATTCTCAGAGGCCATCTTGCTCGATGCCAGAAACCATGGCCCATTTCCAATATTCCCCACAGAGAGTTGTCTGGCCTATGGCCAAATACCAGGTAAGAGAGATTGCCTCTTCAGAAGAAAAGGAACGTCTGGGAAACAGGGCTGAAAAGGAGACTCACTCTCATAACATATAGGTTTGAATTCTATCCTGTTGCATTTATTACTTGTTCGAAAAAGTAAATTAAATATTTCAAAAGTGCCTTCAGTGTGCAGAAACTCATTATCCCACGAAACAGATCATCCCGTTTTAGATGGCTAGAATTGGTAGAAAGTTTTCCCTCCTGCTGAGCTGAAATCAGCCTCCATGTGGCTTCTGCTCTTCTAACTGTCCCTCATAGTAAATAGGACGAAACAAGTCAACCCCACTCCAGTATCAAGTTCTTCCCCCAGAAATTTGAAGACAACCACTTCCTTTTCCTTCAGTCATTTCTCCTTGAAGGCCAGAAAGGTCATTTGCTCCGTCAGCTCTCTGAGCTTGAGGAGCTAGAGGAAAAGAAAACTAATTTTAGTGTTGGTGGAAAAAAGGAACTGGTCCCAGGGATGAGTTGCCCTTGTGCTAGCGGCGATTGGTAGAGCCAGATTTCGCTCCAAAATAAAGAGGTAGTTCTGGCCTCCGTTCACTCTGTAGCCTGCAAGGAGGGAGAGGGGAGCTCCCTTGACAGTGGACACATGAGCCCCCTGGCAGCCTCAGAAAAGCTTCACCAGCTTCCTTAATAGATTGCAACGTGCTTTTTGTGGGGCCTGTTTCCATATTACGGAAGTTGCACGCAGGCTTTAACCTGAGGACACTGCTTTTGGATTGGAAATACAAGGGATAGGCCTGGAGCTTAGCGCGCAATGCCTTTCTTGATTTTTATGAAATTTCCGTAAGTATTGCCTCCCCTCCTCCCTCTCTCCCCAGGCCCAGCACTGCTCAAATACATAGGAAGCACCAGAATACGTACCTGCCCTCAATGAGCACGTATTCCTCCCACTGAAGTAGGGATACAAAACTGATGTGACTGTGGCAGAGGGTAACCGGTCACCAGGGGCAACACGAGGGACCACGGAGTTCTCTGTAGCAAGTGCACACCGGGGGCCCGCCACAGACTAGCTGCTTTCCCAGCAAGAGGAACCTGTTGACCTATTAGGAGATGACCTTAGAGGAATCTGTCCAGAAGTACTTGTCCACCCAGCCAAATGCCTTTTTATTCTTGATTCCCTTTCTGACCAAATGTTCATATTTGGGACCAACTGGAGTAGGAAAGAAAGTCCGCACTTAGGGGGTCTGAGGAGTGGGCCCAGAGAGATCTGCCAGGGATATGGTTAGAGCAGAGTAATGTTCAGCCCTGCAAGACGGCCAGCCCTATAAAGACTTGCGTGGCCGGCCTGTGGCGCTCCTAACCCCTTCATCGTGGGGAAGGCTCTCTGGAAGGCTGGTCTTACCAGACTTGTAACCACAGGAAGAACGAGGTATCTAGAAAGGCATCAAACTGGGCAGTGAGGCCTGCTGTGTGAGCTCACGTTCTTTTGTCTCCGCTCAGTCACTGTCCACCTAGGACACACTGTCCACCTAGCTCACACAGGGACACGGCGCCTCTTGTTTGCTCAACTCCCCTAATTCTCCCTGGGTTAAGCTGGTGCACGTCAAATGTGTTTTCCCCTCAGTGTTTACCGCTAACCAGACTGGATTAGTCAGCGAGCATTTCCTGCCTTTCATTGTTCTCTCGGAGGGAGGAATCAAGCCCTCCCCTTGCGTTTAGCATGGCAAGGAGAGGGTGGGCATGCACGAAAGTATTGCAATATTTAAGTGAGTACATATTTAACGGTTATCTACTCCAGCTTGGTGCGGTGCTTGGCACTGGGAAATTAAAGTGAGTGAGCCTCCTGTCTTCATATTAAGGGAAGGAGGCGGACAAGTCAGGGAGCCACCGGCAACGGCGGGATAAAAGGGCGGCTGTGCCGGAACCAAAGGTGGTCCTCATCCAGCCTGGGTCAGTGTGTGGCTGGGAAAGGGAGTCAGGAACCCTCCAGCGGAGGTGACGCCCCCGGGGCTGAGCAGACATGAGCTGACCCCGAGACAGGGCAGGGTGTGAGGATGGAGAGAGGAGGCTTGGTGGCCCCCTGTTGAGTGGCGCTAGAGCAGGGATTCCATCCATGATGAGTCCTTGTATCTCAGAATATTTTCTTTTTTTTTTTTTAAGATTTTTTTTTTATTTATTTATTTGACAGAGAGAGATTACAAGTAGATAGAGAGGCAGGCAGAGAGAGAGAGAGAGAGGGAAGCAGGCTCCCTGCTGAGCAGAGAGCTGATGCGGGACTCGATCCCAGGACCCCGAGATCATGACCTGAGCCGAAGGCAGCGGCTTAACCCACTGAGCCACCCAGGCGCCCCGTATCTCGGAATATTTTCTTATAGCTGGGAAGTTCTGAAGTTTTAATCATCAGCTTTCGCTTCATTTAATGATGTGATTAATACCTAGGAGTATGCATAAGCCCTGGCTGAATGACAACCCTCTGTCCAGATCTGTGAAAAGAAAGCTTAAAATGTGTTGAGGTCAGGAAAAGCATGGGCCCCGTCTCTCGGCCCTCGCCACCAGTCTCTATCCCCTCCGCTCTGCTCTGGTAGAAAAACAAAGGCCACTACTAAGTGTCAGTCATGCCGGAATGTGCTGGCGCAGCTCGGGAGCTTGGGGCGTTCTCTCTCTTCTCTTTTTCTCTCCTCTTTTGGTCTGCTGAGCTTGCAAACGGTCTGCATTCTCCAGAGCCGTCCCTGTCAGGTCTCATACAGGCCTCCCTGCTCAACCAGGCGCACACACACCATTGCTTCCATGCAGACTTCCTCCTCACCGCTCCCGCCTTTCCAGCTTCTCCACCCACGCGTGCCCCGGGGCCCTTGGGGCTGTGACAGCTCCCAGGAGGCAGAAAGTCTGCAGGAGGGGAGCATGAGCTCTTGTGGGAGGATCCAAATGTCGGATAGGGGGCCGGATGTGATTTGTAGATCTTTTCCACAGGACCCGGAAGAAAGTGGGATGGTTCATGGTCTTGGGCAAATCCTTAAAAATCTCAAAAAAAAGGGAATGGAACTTCAGATCCTTGGTCCCATAAGAAAAGTAACTCACATTGTTAGATGTTCCAATGATGGTTTGGCATGGATTATCTCATTGACTCCAAACAATAATCTTATGGGGCATTTATTTTTATCCTCTCTCTGCCTTACTTTACTCATCTTTAAGGGGGGGATAATAGTAACACTTACCCCATAGTCTCGTAACGATTTACATAAATAGTAAATACACTAGGACTGTGCCTGGCACATAGTAAGCTCTTAGAAGATCTCAGTGGTGGACACAGACTTGAACAACACGGATCCATTTACACATGGATTTTTTACAGTATCATACTATGAATGTATTTTCTCTTTCTTATGCTTTTCTTAATAACATTTTCTTTTCCCTAGCTTCCATTATTGTAAAGTTACAGCCTATCATACATATAACTCATATAATACATGTAACTATAACACATGTAACTCACACACCATGTGATAATTGTTTATGTTACCGGTAAGGCTTCCGTTAACAGTAGGCTTAATAGTTAAGTTTGGAGAGTGACGCATGGATTTTCAATGGAGTGAGGGGGTCAGCAACCCTAACCCTTGCATTGTTCAAGGGTCAGCTATGTTTTTTTATTGTGAGGAAATGTGGGGAATAGAGGTTAAGTCATGTGACCAGGATTACAGAACCAATAAACAGAGGCCGAGATTCAAACGCAGGCAGCCTGACTTCCTAATGGCAGCACTCTCCACCCAGCCCTCTGCTCTGCAGAAGAATGAAGGAGTGAAAAGGGCACCGTGACTTCGGGTTGCTAGAGAGAAGCCAGAGAATTCCTTTGGTTTGGATAAACCAGTGGGTCCTGGAGCAGCGTCCTTGACATTTCCCAGGAACCCATAGGAAAGGCATATTCTCAGGCCCCATTCCGGTTCTCCAGAAGCTGGCACATTGGGATGAGACCCAGCATACTGCTTTCAGGAGCCCTCTAGTTGGTTCCACTAGAGTCCACTAAAGTCCCAGGAGCGCGGGCCCAGGCTCTCAGCTCTCCTTGTTTCTCAGCATCCACATGCTTGGGCTCCGCAGGTCAATATGGTTTGCAAGTTGTTTCCGGCACATTCTAAGGCTCTTCAACCCCTCTCTCGCCCAACTTGGGGAGGGAGATTTAGAAAAGGCCTAGGGAAGGGCCTCATGGCAGACCCTCAATCTTTTTTCAGTACTTGGGCATTGGTGGTGGTTATTGGCTTAACCTGCCCCTCCGGCCTCCCAAAATCCACTGAAAGCAGAGCCGAAGGACCAGAGAAGCTGAAAAGCAATCCAATGAATTCTTGCCCTTGGAGTGTGTGTCTGTGAGGAGTGCCATGGGCAGAGCTATGTCTCAGACCACCGAGGCCTTAAAAGCTGGGAGACGAAGGAGATCAAGAGTGTCAGAGGACATTTCTGAGGTTTCATAACGACAGTTACATAAGTAACACAATTTCCCCAAGGATCAGGAGAGGGGAAAGGATGGCCCCTGGGTAGGGATGGGGAATGGGGCGCTAGGACGGACTTCAGCAATTTGATGTTCCTTCGTGCCTTCTCCCTGGGTCGGTCCCTGATGAACAGCTCCCCAGGGGCTGGAACTGGGGCGAGATCCCCGGCTTGGCTGGGATGGAGCAGGTTTCATGATTCAGTTCTGCTCTCCGTCGGGGGCATGTCCACGGCAGGACAGAAAGGGAAGAGGGTGAGGGGGGAGAATGTTGTTGGAAACACAAGACTCTCAGCTGATTCTGGAGCCAGATTCACTCAGGCATACTCTGCCCTATCAGTCTCCTGGGCTGGAGGGTCACACCCAGAGCCCGTTTATCAGGGCCCAGCAGCGATGTCGCATGAGTCCTTGGCCAGGGAGCATCCTGACGGAGGTATCCAAGCTCAGCCCCCCGGCGCGGTGGAGAACAGGCCCGCGGAGACCAGAGCTCCAGAAGCACCCGCAGTACTTCCCCGGCCGTGGGGAGTTGGGCTCCGGCCCTGCCTGCCTCTCTGCTCAGCAGGGAATGAACTCCGAGGGCAGGCATCCTGGCCTGAGGGAGGGGCGCCTTGTTCCAAGTGCTTAGTCTGGCTGAGGAAGCCGAGTGGACAGGTGTAACGGGGCTGTCCCCCAGGGCCCACCCTTTCCCGGCATCCAAGCAGAGGTTTCTCAGTCTCAATCTTCCCTCCTGGGCATTCTCGTAGGGAGAGAAGACAGCCTTCCAGATGTCTCTGGGGCAAGGAAAGGAAAAGCCAACAGGTCTCTCTCTCTGGGAGATGGGAAGCCCGTGGCAGGGTTCCCTGAAACTGCCAGCTCATTCTGCCTGACAAATGAATTAGTTTCCTGACTAGGGGCCGACTGACTTTCCAAGTAGCAGCGCCACCGTCTAAAAGTAAATTGACTCTTTCGTTGTTTGTTTGTATTTTTCTTTCTTTCTTTTTTAGATTTTATTTATTTATTTGACAGACAGAGATCACAAGCAGGCAGAGAGGCAGGCGGAGAGAGAGAGAGGGAAGCAGGCTCCCCACTGAGCAGAGAGCCCGATGCGGGGCTTGATCCCAGGACCCTGAGATCATGACCTGAGCCGAAGGCAGCGGCTTAACCCACTGAGCCACCCAGGTGCCCCTGTTTGTATTTTTCTAACACATCTGTTTATTTTTAAAATTTTTTATTTAAATTCAATTAGCCAACATACAGTACATCATTCAGTTCGGATGTGGAGCTTAATAACTTGTCAGCTGCATATAACACCCAGTGCTGGTGCATCACGTGCCCTCCTTCGTGCCCATCAGCCGGTTACCCCACCCCCGCGCCCAACTCCCCTCCAGCAAGCCTCAGTCTGTGTCCTAGAGCTGGGAGTCTCTGGTGGTTTGTCTTCCTCTCTGATGACTGCCCCGTCAGTTTGCCCTCCCCTCCCCGATGACCCTCTGCGCTGCTTCCCATGTCGCCCTGTGATGAAACCCTGTGATAACCGTCTTTCTGGTTGGGTTATTTCACTCCGGGTAATCCCGTGGGGCTCCATCCGCGGGAGATGTGAACGGTACGGATCCTCCCTTCTGGTGTGAAACTGCCTCTTTTTGAGGAGCACGGGGACTTCCTAGGTGGGATCAGATCCCCCCTCTGCAGAAGCAGGAACACGGAGAGGAAGTGAGCACCCTCACTCCCAGGACAGGAGAGTGGGTCACCCCGTGGCAGTGGGGCTGCCTCGCGTCTACCGCGGCGCTAATACCCAAGGGAATGGGCGGCTTGAGGTCGGCCCAGGGCCTGTGGTTACTGTGGAGGTTTCTGCACGTGGGCGCACCTACGGCGGGTCAGTTCCGTCATGGGACGGGAACTTGGACTCAGGCTTGGAACTCCTGGCCTCAGAACAGTGTGTGTCCTGTCGCCTTGTTTAAAGCCAACTTTAAACTTCAATGTGGTGATCATGTTTTTCCCTATTGGACTGTCTAAAAAAACCGGGCGTGGATACAAAGAACCCTTGTTCCCTGAACCAGGATCTGAGGAAAGACGCCATACCCAGAAAAGAACTCTGGAATACACTGTCCCTTTTATTGAGGTTGACCCAGCCCCACAGAGCTGTGGGAACAGATAAAGAAAAGCCAAGGGCTCCACATAACCTGTGGGGCCTCCCAATGTTGTCAAGTCCCCCCAGGGGCTTGATCCTTCCACCTAACCCATTCCAGATCAACTAGCCTAAAATCCATCTCTGTGGTAACCCACTTCCCCCCTCCTCAGGGAAGACATTTTCCTTAGTCCTCAGTTCCTGGAAGTTTCTGCCTTTAATTCTTTTTTTTTTTTTTTTAAGATTTTATTTATTTATTTGACAGACAGAGAGCACAAGTAGGCAGAGGCAGGCAGAGAGAGAGGGGGTAAGCAGGCTCCCCGCTGAGCAGAGACCCCCCCCCCATGTGGGGCTCCGATCCCAGAGCCCTGGGATCATGACCTGAGCTGAAGGCAGAGGCTTTAACCCACTGAGTCACCCAGGTGCCCCTCTGCCTTTAATTCTTGTGAGCTGGCTTTTCACCTGGATGTTGAAAAACACCCATTTGAGAAGCAGGTCGCCAGCCTTTTCTTCACAGTCAAGCTGTAATTCTGGATCCCGAGCTTACACTTGAAAGGACCCTCAGTTAGTCCTGAAACTGCATGACTTAGGCCCTAGAGGTAAACCTGTGAACCAATTATCCCTGCTCTCAGAGAGCTTACCTAAGAAATATAAACAAATAAAACACAAATTTTAAATGTGGCATTTTAGGAAGCGATAATTGCTTTGGAAAAAAGTAAAACAGGGGTAGAAGAAAATCAAGAAGGCTGATAGACACATGAGGACCCAGAGGAACCCAAATCCACACCAGGTCCCTGGGTAGTGTTGTCTTCTGACCTCAACGCCAAGGCTCCCCTGACGCCCAGCCCCTACGCTGTGACCAAGAGCGCCTTCTATGTCTGCCTCTCTTCTTTAGAGCCTTCTGTTCCTCTCTCTCCTTCCACTACCAAAAACTGTGCCTCTTTATCCTTCAGATTCTTCTGGGTTTTTGAGGTCCAGCTCAAGCTTAGCCTTTTCGTGGCCCCCTGAGGTATAGGAGCTCTCTTCTCTGGGCGCCACAGAAACATTAGGCCGTGTGAGTGCTAACCGGCTTCTGCAGCATTCTCAGCTGACTGAGAACTGTGGCAAAGGAGGCTGACAGCACGTGGCTTTGAATCTAGGACGCCGGCGTTCATACCAGGCAATCAGACCAGCAAGCTTCTGTGCAGTTTGGTGAGAGCTGATTCCTGGTTCCGGGAAGTTCCAGGAAGCTACAGCTCTTTGTTCCTGAGCCATCAGACACTCCCCCTACTTGTTCTCTCAGTGGAAGCTTTACTAGGGTCCATCGGAAATGAGTTTGCTCGGTTTTCTCTCCCATCCCTTCTCTCTCATCCCAATGTCTATTTCCCCCATCTCCCTCCTATTGAAGGAGAAATCATGGCAATTCTTGCCCAATACACCTGCTCACCATGGCCACTCGCATGCTCTGAAATCCTGTTTTATTCATTATGTGGGAGGCCACGATAAGGCTTGAGACGAGGACCAAACCAGGCCCTGACTTGTGTCTCCTTGAAAGTCTGAAGAGCCTAACAAAAGGCTTAGGACGGAGAAGTTGAGTTGCACTGAGAAAGGGTCTGTGCTCTGTGTTGTGCGCTCGCCCACGTGACTTCCCACATGTTTACTAGTGAGATGAGAGCGATTTGGGTGGGGTCCTAATTCTTAACTGGTCCTTGCTGTTCCTGCACAGCTCAAAGCACACTCTCAGGTTTGTTGTTACTTCTTTGTAATTATTATCCGAAGACAAAGACCACTGGCCTTGGAAGATCTGCATTTAGACCTTGAGAAGTAGTGAGTGGGGAAGCCTGGGGGGTTTTATGCATATATAACAAATTCTTTCCTAATTAGCTAATGATGGACACTTCTTTGTAATTATTTCTGTTAGTTATATAATGCCTCGCTGCCCTGAATAAATTCGGCAGTGTTGGACATCCTCCTCAGTGCTCCTCCTGCCCCCATCTCTTTGTCTCTTTAGCTTCTTTTCACCATCCTCTTACCCTCACGTTTCCTGGTTGATTTGTCGCGCCGGCCGCGACATCATTATCAAGAAATTCTTGTTTATTCTCTTAAAGTGTTGGCTTCCTTTTCTTAGCACCCAATCAAGTTGAAGTCTTCGTCACTAAAAATAGGAAAAAAATCTTGATAATTCTTTTTCAAGTTACTACCAAAACCATTCCAGATGGGAGAAATATGAGTTAGAATAAGGACTTTCAATCAGTGTTCCAGAGTTTTGTTTGTTTGTTTGTTTTTCTGTCAAGGATTCCATTATTCTCTTGTTTATTTACTTAAAAAAATTTTTAGGGGTGTGTGGGTGACTCAGTTGCTAAGTGTCTACCTTCAGCTCAGGTCATGATCCCAGGAGCCTGGGATCGAGCCCCATTGCTGTCTGTCTCTCTCTCTCTCCCTCTCTCCCTCTCTGTCAAATAAATAAATAAATCTTTCAAAAAAAATTTTTTTTAAGATTTTTTATTTTTAAGTAATCTCCCCACCCAACATGGGTCTTGAACGTTTGGATCAAGAGTCTCATGCTCTCTCAACTGAGCCAGCCAGGCACCCCAGGTTACCTAGAGTTTAAATATCAGTTCTGTGCTTGCAAACTGTGGCTTCAGACAACTTACTTAACCACTCTGTGCCTCAGTTTCCTCATCTGTAAAAATAAGAGATAATAATAACTGGCATTGTGTAGAGTTGAATGATTAAATCAATTCATTTTCCTAAACCACTTAGGACAGTACCTGACACATGACAAATGCTATGGAAATGTCTGTTCATTGAAGGAAATGATATTAAAAATTAGCTATTATTATTTCTCTCATTTCCTTGGTTCTGTTCCTTCTTCAAACTACCATCCACTCTGTCCACTGTATTTCATCACCAGACTTCTCCAAAGGGTGATTATCATTGCAGACACTGCATTAACTGACTCTGTTTCCTTGTGTCTCTTTCACTCCTCAACCTACTACTGAAACCACCCTCTTCAAACTTGCCAGGGGCCTGTGAAACTGCTACCACAAAGTCTCTTTTCATTCGTTTGACTTCAGGAATCTGACTTAGAATTTTCTCCTCCCTTTGGTTTTCCTGCCTATCCACTTCCCCCCAGCCATTTCGTCTCCATGTACTCCGTGTAGACCTTCCTAAGGGTGCTTCTTAGTCTCGTCTCACGCTATACCATCTCCCTGGTGGTGAAATCCCTGCTACTGTCTTCAATTATTGCCTACATGCCATTGACCTGCACACTTACCAGGCCTGACATTTTCCCCTGAGGACCAGCCCAAAAGTCTGACTGGCCCGACAGGTATCCTGTCAGGTAGTCAATTACAACGTGTAAATCTTCCCTCTCTCAGGTTTTGCTTCAAGTCTCTGTCTTGGCCCTCAAGCTAGAGACTTTAGTCTTTGTGGTCCTATACTTGGATGTGCCTTTGCATTTGACAAGACAGTCATCACATCCCTTAGTTGATCTGCTCCTTACAAGGACCCAGAGAGCATTATTTGATTAAGTGATTCAGTAAGTCTTTATCTGGATGAATCTTACTTTCCCACATTGACCAAATATGCCAATCCTTTTAAGAAAAGGTGATATAACTTCTTTTTAAAAAGGGAAAAAAAATGAGGCTTATAGAGATTTAGAAACTTGTCCAAGGTGTTAGAAGGGTCAAAAGAGTTAGCATGTGTTATGGAGGCTTCAGAGACCATAGAAGATCATGTAAATGCAAGCTTTTTGTAATTACTCATAAATTATTAAGTTATTGGTGATACAAAAAATTTGGTAAATGTCATAAAAGAAGTATAGAGTATATGGAAATACAGAGGAGAGGGAAGTCAATTTAGCTAGGGATGATAAAGATCTTGGGGGAAGAACAGGGTTTGAAAAGACCGACCACCTTCTCTGTCTCGTTCTTGTCCTGCACCTTCGCATTTGTCTTGTGAACTTGAATGATCCTTTCTTAGCACTTCAACAGAACGGCTGGAAGTTTTCTCCAAATGTGACAGACAGATAGGAAACACCCTTCATAAGGACATTTGAGTACAAAGTCAAAAGGTCACCTTTTTTTTTTTTCTAGTTTTTGTTATTGTTTTGCGGGGGGGTTGGTGGTTTTTGTTTTGTTTTTTTTTTGTTGTTTGTTTGTTTGTTTGTTTGTTTGTTGAGAGAGGGAGACAGTGAAAGAGAGCATGAGAGAGGAGAAGCAGACTCCCCATGGAGCTGGGAGCCTGATGCGGGACTCAATCCTGGTACTCTGGGACCATGACCTGAGCTGAAGGCCGCCGCTCAATCAGCTGAACCACCCACGTGCCCCAAAAGGTCACCTTCTTCAGGGGCAATAAGAAACCATCCAAGACTCTGAAAAAAGCTCACACCACACTGTCTACCATGTGGGCAGCAAAGAACAGGGGACAGGGTAGACCTACGAGCTGCAGAAGCCTCAGTGGTATTTGGGCAAAGCCAAAGTAAGTGTTCCCAAATCGAGAAACCAGGACCAACAACAAATTTCCCAGTGGATGGTATGATGATAATTAGCTCAGGCTCGGGTCCCTGAAGGATGCTGTTTGGGAATCACCTTGCATGCTGCAGCCTGTGTGACATAGAATGGGTCTTATAGAAATATTGGGATATATTTTTAGGAAATCTGTGGCCATTAAACTGGCCAGCATTGAGACAAGAAGGAATAGAATAGAGCTTTTTAGTCCACTGATGTCAATCACTATATTTCCCATAAGTCCAAGTTGAGATTTAGTCAGATGGAGCTGAAACAGGTCCTTGCAGACTTCTTGGGGTACAGTAAGCCAGGATATTGTCCAACTTCAGGAAGAAGAAGATAGATTGGTGGGGCGCCTGGGTGGCTCAGTGGGTTAAAGCTTCTGCCTTCGGCTCAGGTCATGATCCCAGGGTCCTGGGACTGAGCCCTGCATCGGGCTCTCAGCTCAGTGGGGAGCCTGCTTCCCCCCTCTCTGTCTGCCTTTCTGCCTACTTGGATCTTTGTCTGTCAAATACATAAATAATAATTAAAATAAATAATAATTTTAAAAAAGGAAGATAGATTGGATGACTTCTGTAGTCTGCAACAGCCATTACCGATGTCTGAAAAGATCAGCCCCTCTTCTGAAGCTCAGTGTCCCCAGATCCACAATGAGGATTACTATCACAATGGCACACATTGTGTGAAACTCACAGCTTCAATTCTGACTCTTTTATGGAGATAGCAAGACAGAGGAACTTGATTCTCTATCAAAAGTAAGTGAAGAATGTATGGGTAAAATTTCAGTTTGGTGGTCTTCTAAACGACCAGAGGCAAAGTCCAGCAGTTGCCAGTCTGATAGGGCCTGGAGGGGATATGCTCACAGACTCAGTCTCTGCCTCCCATTTTCCAGGTGCCACACCATCACTAACCATGCCTGACGGTCATTCCGCTGATTGAGTCTCTCTTAATTTGCAAGTCTCCTTTCCCCAGACTGGCAAAATGGATTTATTGCCAATTCTTTTAAAGAAGTGTTGTAAGGCTTCACAAGATTTTCCTTGCACAGGGCTTGAGTCCCTGCTAAGTAGAATGCTGAACAGAGTACAGTCATTATTTAACCCAGCTGACGTTTCCTTTCATAGTTAACTCAGAGCAGTGACGTGAGAGCTAGGCCTGAACTTGGGAGAGCCGTGGAGCTCTCCAGCCATAAAAGCCAGCGGGTGTGCCTTTACCTAAAAATGTGGGCACAGACGTAGGTCTTGCCAGTCTGCTCTGACAGTTATGAGTAAGCTAGATCACATTTAAGTTCAGATCACTGAGAGGTCCTACTCCCAATGGGCAGGGAAGAGGCCATCAGATGGTGTCTAGTCAATGACCTAACCTGGGAAGCTCTCTCCCAAGACAGTGGAAAACACTAGAAGGAACAGAGCTGATCCCAGCTCCCTAGGAACTTCACAGTCTGTTGAAGATGTAAGAAAGCTTCGATGAACAAATTGAAGTGTTTCAATTAAAATATGTAGAGAGGCCTCCTCAAGGCCCCTAAGTCTGCCATGTGGGTTGCGGTAGATGTAAGGGACAGGGAGTGGAGAGAGAGAACTGAGTCACTAATCAGGGATAATTTATTTGAGTCTCTGGGTTTAGGGTTTTAAAGATCCACGCTCTTTGTGTAGGACGGGCTGGGGCCAGCAGTTTTCCTCAGGTGTCCCCCACTACCTGCTTCCTTGAGCCCTAACTCCCTTTCCCACCCCACCTCTAAGGAACACTAACCTGGGAAAGAACTCCTAAAACTTCTCCCAGGGCTGGGCAGCTAGGGAGGAGGGGCAGGTGGAAACAGCCTCATCTCTACAGCCAGAGGGGGCTACAAGAGAGGAACCCACAGCAAGGTACAGCTAGAAAACGACAGATACTTATCTAAAACCTTTTCCCACTTGCTTCCTGGTGAAAAGGAAAACTTAGTCCATGATATCAAAACTATGATCACTCATGGAGTGCCTGGGTGACTCAGTTGGTCAAACACCTGCCTTTGACTCAGGTCATGATCTCAGTGTACTGAGATCGAGCCCCACATCAGGCTCTCTGGTCAGTGGGAAGCCTGCTTCTCCTTCTCCTTCTGCCCCTCTCCCCTGCTCATACTCTGTCTCTCCCCTTCCCTAAAATAAATAAATAAATAAAAATCTTAATAAACAAACAAAAAAAAAGAAAAGCAATGATCACTCTTAACTGTGGGGAGGGTAACTGACCGACCACCCCAGCTGCTGACCCTCCTGATTCCTCACCACATTCGCATGGAGGCCTACAGCTACTGGTAGCCATTGGAGAAGCACAGGAGTGTTGAGATGGGCCCATTCCCGCAACACTTGAGACTCTTGTAATAGGTGGTTCTGGCACAAGGACACCCCATCAGCGTAGCAAAACCTTTCATGGAACTGTGTTGCAGTCCAGCTGTCAGGTCTGGATATGGCCTGAGAGCTCTCCTGCGCCTCCCCCTTTATCCATCACAGGCATCGACCCCAATAAATTTCTTATACCTATAATTCGTTCTTGGATCTGCTTCTAAGAGGACCTGAGCTAGCACAATCATTAACAACAGCAAATATACTCTCCTCATTAACAGGAATAGATCTACTGCATTCCCTGTGGGGGTTACTGTACCAAGGTTGAGAGAGAGTGGAGGCATACAGAGAGGTACACAGGCCACCGACCCTACTGGAATAGGTAACGTGAATCCCATAGATACAACAGTGAACAACAAGAAATCCATGCTTCTAACACAACACTATCATCATTTATATATATGACTGTTTCCCTGTCTGTATCTCAATGCGACCAATGTTCCTTAAACTGTGAAAACTCATTAGGAAGCTGTAAAACCATAGCAGTGGGTCACAACCAGCATCGCTTAAAATAGAAGATATGAGAGAGCAGTATACTTAGATACACATTGTGAAATGTGTGTTTGTGCATACAGACACAAATACACAATTGTGTGGTGGGTTTTGATGTAAAATATATTTCTTACATCAAAAAATTTTGAAAGTGGCTAAAGGAAACCATGAGCTTCCTGAGAAGTGTGACAGTGTCCTTTTTTAGGATGATATCCCTAGTGCCTAGAGCATTACCTAACTATATGCAGGGACTCAATAAATATTTGTTGACTGTGTGTGTTTATAATGGCTAATTTTATATGTCAGCTTGACTGGACTAAGGGATGCCAGATGGCAGGTAAAAACATTTCCAGGTATGTCTGTGAGGGTGTTTCCAAAAGTTTTTAGCATTTGAATCAGTGGACTGAGTCAAGACCTCCATTGCTAGAGTGGGTGGGCATCATCCAATCCATTAAGAGTTTGAATAAAACTAAAAGGATTTGGGGGTGTGTGTGAATTTGGTCTCTGCTTGGGCTGGAACATCCATTTTCTCTTGCACTCAGACACTGGGACCTCTGGTTCTTAGGCCTTCACACTCAGACCTGGACCTATACCATCAGCTCCTTTGGTTCACAGGGCTTTGGGTTTGGACTAGGGCTCCCCCAAGGACTTTCCAGCTTATAGATGGCAGACTGTGGGCTTTCTTGGAAAACCTCTGTAATCCCGTGAACCAGTCCCTCATGATAAATCTCTTCGTATCCAGGTATATGCTCCTGGTGCTGTTGCTCTAGAAAAGCAGAATAAGAAAAAAGAGTCTTTTAACAGAGGAGAGGAAACCCAAGTTCAACCTTGGGGGAAAAATTAGAAAAATGGAAAGGAACAGAAAGAAAACTCAAGAGGCATGACATGAGCAGAGAATCAAAGGTCATGATATGTTAGGGAGGTTGAGTAGACCAGTTTTGTTGGCTTAATGTCCATTGGCATGGAAAGAAATTCAGGAAGGAAGATGAGCTTGGCCATAAGTTGATGTCAAATGGCCAACACACTTCTCTAAGCATGATTTTCTGCAGTGATAAGGTAATAATGATAATGAAAATATCACACCAAGCACTTACAAAGGCATCTTTCAAAGGTCTCGAATCATGTTAATAAGCTGCATTATTCACCTTCTTGATAATTTTATGAGGCAGGAAGGGGAAGCTATCATCTCCATTACATAGGAAGGGAAACCAAAATAGAAGGGGTGAAAGAGTCTTAATTCTACAACCCCGTGGTGAACCAGCTGGAGTTCTTGGTATGAAATGCAGTATCCATCTCAGCTATCTCTTCTAGAGCCAATATTTGTGTGTCCCAATTCCCATTCTGTGTAAGTTTGTTGATGTTTATCACTTCCAGGAAACTAACTGGATTTCAAACTTCTTTACCTTTTTTCTTGGTAAGATGGACCAGTTATATCTTCTCTTTTAGTGTTAACAAAAATATTTCTCATGATGCCTGGGATGAAATCTTTTTGTCTAAAGGTAACAGAGCCAAATGACACGTAGGTCTTAGAGTAAATTTCTAGTTTAATGTAGGTTCATTCTTTTTTTTTTAAAGATTTTATTTATTTATTTGATAGACAGAGATTGCAACTAGTCAGAGAGGCAAGCAGGGAGAGAGAGGAGGAAGCAGGCTCCCCGCCGTGCAGAGAGCCCGATGCAGGGCTCGATCCCAGCACCCTGGGATCACGACCCGAGCCGAAGGCAGAGGCTTTAACCCACTGAGCCACCCAGGCGCCCCAATGTAGGTTCATTCTATTTTTCTACTGGAAACTTCTGCCTTCAGATTCCATCAATTCTTCTCTCTTTGTGTTATTCCTCCCTCTGCCACACGCACCAATAAGACATGATATATAATCCCAGATACTGATTACCAAATCTAGTAGAGGCAACCGATGGATCCCAAACCTCCTCAACTGCTGGTTATTGCCTTTGGTTCTTCATGGCCCACTGTAACACACTCACCTCCTGTCCAAGACCTCCCTCGAGACCATTTTACTTACCCTGAGGGCAGATGCAAAGGTCAGTTATGGTTTCTCCTGATTTGCCCAGACCTCAGTTGATTAGCAGCCTATGCTTTGACTAGCTCAAGGTCACCTGAGCTTGCCAAGAGCCCTGGTCATATTGTACCTCTTCCTGCTTTGCAAGGCCAGTTAATATTCCTCCCATTGATTGGTTGTAGACCTCTATAGTGTCAGGCTCGTTCAGGTTCAAATGTGCAATATCATGATTGGCCATGGCTTGGACTTCATTTCCCAGCTCTCCCTGAGCTAGACTGGCTGTGCTTAATGCCCAAAGGCCAGCATAATGTACCAGAAGCAAGATAGACTGTGGAGTACTACAGACCTGGGCTGCCATACTGCTATGCCTCCTTTTTGTGGCCATGGACTTGGTCTTTCAGTAACCCTGTGAGTCTCAGTACACTGCTTTAGTCTTTGTCGACTGTGCCTAGCAGAGTCCTAGACACAAAGTACATGCTCAATGAATGCCTGTTGACTTGACTTGACCGAACCTGCCCCTACGACATTTTAGTAAGATTAAAGCTTATCCTCCCAAGTGGTATCTAGGTCAGAGACATCAGTAAGAAAAAGACACTGGTCATCGGAATTCTTCTTCCAGTTCTCCCAGATGTAAGGAAATTCCTCCTACCTCTGGAGTTGAATGAACTTACAGGCTGCTCTGGTATCAGAAAGTGAGTCACACCTCTTAGGGGAAACCTCTGAAGATTATATCAGAGCCCCGCTCCTCCCTTATGACACCCACATTGACTGGCATAGGAAGAAATGGAAAACTGAAAGAAACACTCATATCTCTAAAGCCTAAGCCCAAATCAGATGGTCCTTAGAGCCATGGGGCCATCTGGTATTTAGAGGGGGGAGCAGCGGTTGAATACCGGCAGTGCGAGGCCCTCTGACAACTTCGAGGCTGACGGCACCGACCTTCCCTTCCTCCCTGTTCTCCCACCACTTCTCCACGTATATTCCAAGGTCCAGACGTCAGAACAACTTGCAGTTTCCTAAAGTGGCTGCCTTGTCTTTTCCTCTAGGCTTTTGTGCGTGCTAATATTCTATCTTCCTAGAATGCCTCCCCCTGCCTGACCTCCTGCTACTTAACCTCCGGGCTCAGCAAGGTATCCGTTCCTCTCTTCCTGTGAGTCTTTTTCCTCATCACCGTCCCAGATGATGCTTTCGTAGTACCTTTTCCCTACCCTCATATGTCACGTGGGATATTGTAATTGTTAATGTTCCTGGCAGTCCCCAGGACGATGGTGACAAGGATAATATAGATACCATCTATTGAATGCTTACTGTGTTCCATAGTCATACTTTAGTCATTAATTGTCACACCAACCTTGTGAAGTCATACTATTCCTATTTTATAGATGTGGAAATGAAACTCAGAAAGGTTTTATCCAGATTTACACAGTTAATAAGGGGCAGGGTCAGGATTAGAACACAGGTCTATGGATTCTGAGTCCAATTTTTCATCGCTACACCATGATTTTCACCACTACATCATACAGCTCCCCGCTGGGCTGTGCACAATTTGTAGGCACAGGCCACACCTTTCATCTTCGGATCCTGTGTCTAGTACAGTCCCTGGAATGAAGTTAATTCCTTGTAGATGCTGTTAAACAACAAATATTCAACTGAGTTCTTTTATTTTGTTTTGTTTTGTTTTGTTTTTCAACAGAGTAATTTTAAAGATCAAATTGGCTTTTTCCAACGGATTCATGAATCAGGAAGCATCCCTGGAAATAGGAAGAAGTTCTACAAAGATGTAGAAAAGAAAAGGTTTTTAAAGGCAGAAAGTGGGTGGGAAAGGGAAATTATTAGCAAACGATGCATTGTATCAGGCAAAGTTGCCTTCCTGTGGGAACAGAAGTAGTCCATTGGGAGGATTATCTCACTAGTGCTGACCAGGTCATTCCATGCTGACAGATTAAAGGTTACATTTGGGGACGGGGGAGGCGGGGAGGTGGCCTGAAACTGCATTTAGGGTAGGTACTGAGTGTCGGTTAGAATACGTGAGATTCGGCACAAGGGACTTCATTTTGGACGTGTTGTTTCCTCTGTAACAGTGCTCAATGATAGGTTTGATAAATCAGTGAATGAACTGTCACTTTAGTCAGCTTTAACTCAGTCCTGATAATCTCAGTATATATTTCCTGGTCTTGGATAATCATTTGGGAAGATCAGTTAAGTTTGAAATAAAAAGATACTTCAAGGACAGCAGCAAGAGAACGTTTCGTATGTGGCTATGACTGTGTTAGCAGGATCAGACTGGTCTGAGTTACTGGGAGAGATAGTTCTATAAAGGAGGTCAAGCACGCAGTGATGAAATGGATACAGATAAATACTATTTACCCCAAAAAACTCCCACAAAGGGCTTAACAGAGTTTAACATTCTGCTGAGGCAGGACCTTGGGCTAATTCCTTGGCCTTATTATCACAATAAACCAGTAGTCCCCAGTACAAGCTAACCTCAGTGAGGCAGTCTGCTTGGAAAGCAGCTTGGGGCTCAGAACAAGTTTAAATCGGTTACTCTGTAGGAGAAGGAGGAGAGAATAGGTCACTTTCTTCAAAGAACCTGAAAAGAGGCCTAGAAAGGCTTTGTCGACATTTACACAGTTATTAAGAGTCAGTGTCAGGATCAGAACACAGACCTGGTTTTCTCCACCACATCATGCAGTCGCCCAGGTTAAACTACCTCTGGCCACCAGAAGGTCCGTAGCAGGGTCCAGACTAGAATCTATCAGCTCCTCCAAATTCTCTTTACCTTATACGCAATGTGCCTCCTCCGTAGAGAGCAGAACTCAAGGAACGTGATCTTTGAGCTTTGTTGAACAGTCAAATAAGAGATTGTTTTTTTCTTTTTCCTTGGGGAAATTCCTCTTATATGAGAAAAATACACTTTTGTTGATTCTTCACAGAATTTGAATTTCCCATCCTGGGTGGGTCCCAAACCTCCTTTTAGCACTGAGTTCTGTCAAAATTAAGCACAACCAGGTCCTTAACAAAACTCACAAAAATGCAGTTTTTCCCACTTGAGCAAAATAAGAGATTATGTACTAACTAAAACTGTCCAATCTTCTTTTTTTAAACTTTTTAAAAAAATATTTTATTTATTTATTTGAGAGAGAGAGACAGTGAGAGAGAGCATGAGCGAGGAGAATGTCAGAGGGAGAAGCAGACTCCCAGTGAGCTGAGAGCCTGATGCGGGACTCGATGCTGGGACTCCAGGATCATGACCGGAGCTGAAGGCAGTCGTTCAACCAACTGAGCCACCCAGGTGCCCTGTCCAATCTTCTTGGGCAGCAAATACATACTAGTCTCAGAGCGTACCAGTTACTGTGGCGCCTGTCCTCTCTTTCTAGTCTTCTCTACAGGCAGGCTGCTTCCCTTGGTGCTTTCTGGCTTTAGATAAATTACGTGTTTTCTCGTCATAGCTGAGGCTATGTGTATTTGTGGCCATGGTCTTTGTTCAAGATGAAATCGTTCCTGGTGTTCAATCGATTGCCCCCTAAATTTGTCATTGTATCTTTCTTAGATTTTCCTTAGTGAATTATACCAATCTTATGTATGGGCTCCAGGATTACAGGCAGTTATAAAACCCAAGTGTGGGAATTACTTAGGTAGTTAACTGGCGAATCTGAAAGTGAACTTCTGTAGAAGATAACCAGAATTATTCATCCATTCATTCACCATTTATTGAATATATAGTGTTGCTGGGCAGGATGCCAGGAGGCTGAAGATAGAGATAAGTAAAACTTAAACTTTTCTCTGCCCTGACGGGATTATAGCCTACTGGAGACCTTAGTGGAATTTTCACTTTAAACGTTATTTGGTGGTGACCAGGGGCTGGGGAGCAGGCGGATTGAGGAGATGCTGTTTAAGGCTACAAGCCTGCAGCTGGCGGGTAAGTCCTGCGGAAACACTGCACAGCATAGTGATTACAGACAACAGCGCTGCCTTTTAAACCTCAAAGGTGCTAAGAGTCTAGATCTTAACTGTTCCCACCACAAAAGAGAAATAATCATGTGACATGATAGAGGTGTTAACTAATCTAAGGTTGCAATGATATTGCAATATACAAATGCAGCAAATCAATACATTGTATATTTCAAAGTTACACAATGTTATATATCAATTATATTTCAATTTTTAAAAAGTCGTTTGCGTTTCCCAACTCTCAACTGCAGAGGGAAAGTGACCCCTGGCAGAGGCTTCAAGGAGAAAGAGTTCACAAGACAGACAATGGAGGAAAGGAGATCTTTATTAGTTCATTGTGTCAGGATGAAGATTAATTCAGAAACTATAGAAGACATGTTTAAACAAGGCTGAATAATGATTCCCATCACTTGACCTTGCACGAGGCCTACCTTCCTATAGACTGAAACAATAGATCACCCAGAATAATGGAGCTCCTTGCCTACTTAGGAGATGCCTTGGATTTCGTTCCCAAACTTTCTCAGATGAGAGGTTCTAAGAATAACCAAGGTTGCAGTAAGACATTGAAAGGAAATGAAAAATATAGAGAGAACACTGGAAAATAACAAAAAATGGATGGGTGGCTTCAGGAGGGGTTGTAAAGAAGAGAGATAGCAGATCAACGAATGAGGGATGGACTCAGCATAAGGTAGGTCTTCATTTTGCAGCAATTATGTTACCCATCAGGGTAACAATGATCTGAATAAAAGACTTACAAATCTAATTTCTAGATGGATGTCAAGTTTTTGATCAGTGAGTTATTAAGTTTGTTTAAATCTTCTTTTACAGGGTCTAGTTATAATTTGGTCGAGACTAAGCCTGGTGATACTGAATGTTGTAAGGTTGAAGGCTTGATTGTCACCTTCTTCTACAGCCCCTTTCAAACCTTTGCTGCTCCACTATATCTTTGGGCACCAAACAAAACCTGCCCCCTTGGTGAAAAACTCGAGTCCAAAAAGCTCTCCCTGCGTCCACACCTTCAGCTCTCAGGTTCTGGATCCAACTTTGACATGGCCCTGCTCTTCACAGAGGAAGAGAACTCATGAATCAATCACAGTGAAGCTTCCACTGCAGAAGAAGAAGGAGCAGGTCAAGAGACAGAGAAGTAGGGGCGCCTGGGTGGCTCAGTGGATTAAGCCGCTGCCTTCGGCTCAGGTCATGATCTCAGCGTCCTGGGATCGAGCCCCGCATCGGGCTCTCTGCTCTGCAGGGAGCCTTGTTCCTCCTCTCTCTCTGCCTGCCTCTCTGCCTACTTGTGATCTCTCTCTGTCAAATAAATAAATAAAATCTTTAAAAAAAAAAAAAAAAAGAGACAGAGAAGTATTTAAGAACAAAGAAGAGAGCCAAAGAAGCCTAAGGAGATGTGGAATTCAACCCGCAGATGGTGAATCACCAGGAGGCTGGGCGCTGGACAGAGGTCTGGGACAGCTGAGAGGAGCCGGGTTCAGGGATTAGAACTGACAGGTGGAGCAGACCGAGAGGAGAAAAGACAGAGGGCAGCGTGTGAAGGGAAGAAAGCAGTGTGTGAAGAAATAGGAGATCAAGTTGTAATAATAACGTTAATAGCCAATGTTTATCGGGGCACGTAGCTGTGCATTTAGAATTCCCCTAAACATCTGGCATGTCTCACCTCCTTGCCCGGACATTGTTAGGCAGGTCCTGTTATTATCCCCTTTTTACCCATTGGCAAATTGTGACACAGCCTGGACAGTAGTTTACACCCATTAATTCACTACATCATATTACTGGTAATCTGAAATGGATGAAGCTCAGATTCAAACTTCGATCTCTTGGGTTAGTGTGCCTCTTGAATCAGAGGAAAGTTTTATCTGAATCTCATGTGGAGAGTGTGGTTGGGGGGACCTTTACGAAATCAGGGAAGATATAAAGATACACGTGAGCCGATGGGCAAGGAAGAGGGGAGGGGGAGGCTGATGATCCAGATGGTGAGGCTGGTGGACGGGAGCTCCCAGCTGATGGGATAAAGTTTCCCGTGGAACGGAAAGGACTCTGCACACACCGCTGGGCAAGTTAACCCGAAACAAGGGAAGGAAGAAGAGTCACTGGTTCGATGATTAGGAAATAATTTGGTTTGAAATAGCTGAAAACTTGGATTTCACAGAGGAAGTCAGTTGTTAACTAATAGTCAGTTATTTCTTTTCTGAGTCGTGCGCCCTGTCAAGTAGAGTCAGCAACAGCATTGCTCATCATTTCTAATTATTTGCAAGAAGTGGTTTATAATGCTGAAAAAAAATTATCAGCACTTTCTCATGTCAAATGTTTACATTGCACCTTTCATCTGAGGGATTATATTCTTCAGGTAGGGCATGTAAATGGGAATTCTTTTGATTTCAAGGGTCAGAAACCCAACTCGAACTACTCAGGTAGGAGAAGATGGCCTTGTCTCGCACAGCCTGGCCTCAGGAGACAGAGGGATGTAACCACATTGGGAAAACTGGAACCCCAAGGGGGAATCTCAGCAGGATTTTCCATCCCTTCTCTCTGTCTCTGTCTCTGTCTGCTGCTGACCTCATTCACTCCTACTGCAGACTACAGGCAGCCCCTGTGTCAATCTCCATCCCTTCTCTACCAGAAAAAAACAAACCAAGAAAAGCCTCTTCTCCCAAACTCCCAGGGAAAGGTTCAGAAAGTTCCAATCAGGTCACGTGCCCACACGTGGAACTAACCACTCACCAGGAGGGTAAGGTCAGCTCTCCATGTGGGGCAAGGTGCCCAGTGGGGGATTTCAGACTCCTGAGAAGAAGGGAATGCTATTTCAGAAGAAAGAAGGCCTGATGTTCAGAAACAAAGAATAAAAAAATCTACGTAAGTGGAGTCAGTTCTTTTACCGATGGGGAGAACCAAACACAGAGACAGTAGAAAAGAGACTGTGTGAGTGAATCGGACCGTGTGAGTCAGTTCAGACTAACAGTTCTGTTACCGATCTTGGTACTGAATTATTCCAGTGACTCTGTTAAGAGTTGGATTTGGGTTTTGTTGTAATCATTGCTGTTCTCCAATTTTATTTTTTGTTGACAAATAGCAGTATCTGACTGGAAGTGTCCTAGGTGTACCCGCGAGGGGCAGCTTCCTCTCCCCACGTTAAATGGCGGGGAAATACTCATAACAAACTTACCTTGGAGCAGCAAGCCTGTGCTTGCTTCAGGCCTGTCCTCACCTGGGTTATTCATGGTGATCTCAGAGAGCCCCGCCTGCACAGTCAGGGTGAGGGAGCTCAGGCATGGGAAGCCTGCCCCTTGCACGCTGAGCGATCACTTCATCCTCCGTGGTTCACTGAAAGTGCGGACTTGCTTCCTCCCTGGCCCGGAGATTAAGGACACGTAGACACCGTAGACTATCGACATCGTATGTCCAATTTGTATCTCTTGACTTTAACTATTTTAAAGGAATTCGTGTATTTCGCACGGCTTAAGGATATTTTTCTCATTAATGAAAGGGATTTGCCAAAGTAGTTATCGAGTGCTTAGAAGTAGAGCAGAGCATGAGGAAGACCACACAGGCAGAGTTCTCGGAAGTGTACACACTGGCAGGCAGGAACGGGCACTTAAAGAATAATGCTCATGTCTGATTTCGGTGTACGGGTCTTAGCCTGAATGCCAAAAAGAGCCGTTGGGGAAAAAAACTCAACAATTCATTGGTTTATTGTTGAGAAAATTGAAGGGACTTTCCTAGTAACCTCTGGATTAGTAACAACCACACAAAGAGCCATGTTCCTCAATCAACAGAACTGCTTTGAGGACTAAAAATAGTCCTAATGGATGTTTTTCAAGTATTTTGTGTTCTCTTCCACTCACTGGTTCGGAATCAGAGTCAACTAATGTTCATGAGTGACTGCCCCGTGTCCAGACCCTTTGCCAGAAGCTCCTATTACTTTGGTTCCTGCTTCTCCTCCAGAAGAGTCTAACTGTTCTCATCTCACAGACGCTTGGAGAAAAAAAGAACCTGACTTAAGGCCTCATAAGTGTTGAGTGAGGGGCCAGGGCTCTGGTGTTGTACTCTGGGGCTTTTTTCTGACATGATGACATCTGTTCCTTCTGTTGACACTTGTTTCCATTTTTTCAGGGTCAGTGAGTCTTATAAGCACTTAGATGTTAAATAGCAACGAAGCGAGGGCCTGGGTGGCTCAGTGGGTTAAGCCTCTGCCTTTGGCTCAGGTCATGATCCCAGGGTCCTGGGATGGAGCCCCTCATGACAGGCTCTCTGCTCCTGGGGAGCCTGCCTCTCCCTCTCCTCCCCGGTCATGCTCTCTCTCTCTCTCAAATAAATAAATAAAATCTTTTTAGAAAATGAATACATAGCAGTGAGGGTGAGAAGAAAAATATTCTTCTTTGCTGATTTTCATCTTATAAACAAATAATAAGCAGCTTCATGAACATAACAGAGGTTAGAGTAGCCCATAATTTGGGTGGTCATGAGTCACGACACGATATAAAGCCCCTGTCTTTTATGTGTGTGTGTTCACTTTTTACAGTGTAAACAAGCCTAGCGTGCGACAGAAAGGGTGAAAGGCGAACGCGGCGGATTGGAAGTGCACAGAACATAGGTGCGGGCTGGCCCCAGCTCACGGAGTTTCATCAAAAGCCCTACAGAGCAAGTGTTCAGAGACAACTGTGTCTTGGCAGGAGCAGCCTCGCACTGGCCTATCAGAGAGACCCACACCCGCGTGGGACCTGAAGATAAGAAGTTCCCCTGCACAGTCTGTCCCAATCAGTACACTATTTGCCAACTTCACGTGAAATGTCCTTTTGGCAAATACTAAGGTTCTCTTGGGGAAACATGGGGTGGACCCATGCTGTTATTTTTACCTAAAATTAAAATAATTAGGCGGATTATTAGAGGACAAAAATCAACCATCCCTAAATACAGCACCCTATTGATAAGGCTAATTTCACTTCTGTTTAGACCTTTCCCAAGGACCTCACGGTCTTTAGAATGCGTCATTTTGGTTCCATTGGTCGACAATTTGCAGGAGTTGGAGAACCTGAGCTCGCATCTCATTTTCTAAGACTATGGCCCTGGGGAGCAGGATTGCGTGGTGGTTTGTTTGTCCGCTTATCCACTCCCTGGTGGTGTCTCGTTGTTCAAACAAACATAGTGAGAGCAAAGTGCGCCAACAAAGACATTTCTCTGCAGGCCTGGCTTTTCCAGTCGTTTCTGGTACAAAAACAAGACCCCAGGGACTGCTTCCTGATTACACATTTTCGTCTTCTTAAGCAGCTGCTACAGGAAGGCTGGTTCGAGGCCTGTTTCCTATGACGTGTTGTGTTTGTCGCTGCCCCCATGACAGCTCAGCCACTAGCTTTTACATTTTTAATAAATCCCTCTTTTCTGTAAAAAAGAAAAGTCATACCAAAACCTGCACATTCATTGATGCCATTAAAATCCACGAGGAAGGAGGAAGATATAGGATCTCTCCTACTGTTCTTTGGGCTTTTTCTTCACTATCGGTCAACCCTTAGAATATTGACTTTCTTGGAACATGAGGGAGGACAGACAGGTGGTTTCATGGGGGTCAGCGTGACGACCAAAGCAGCAGGACTTGTCACGCTCCTCACCACGCTCTCCTCTCCTCCCCCTCTCCTCTTCCTCTCGTCTTGTCCCGTGCTCATATTGTCCCACCACACCTCCTCCCTCCATCCCTTCATCTGGACAGGTCTTCAACGTCATGAGGATATTATGATTAGCGAAATAATGTCTGAGTGTTCTGATGACCTCAGAGGAAGGTTCTTTGGATTTTCTAGTTCTCTGATGACTCATTTCCTCTCTGGGAGGGAACCCTTCATCCGTCAGGCAAACAAGCTCTCCTCCAGCACGGTAACCATCTGCTGGTAAGAAACTCATGAGGTGCTTTTTCTCAATATTTCAGCAGAGAGTCTCTCTCGGCTCCTCCCTGGAAGGAAATAGAAACAGCTCTTCTCAGGGCATTGTCCCCTGAGCAAGGAGAGAGCAGGACGAGTGTGAGGAGCTGACCGGGTAGTCAAGGCCTTCTGTAATCTGCCCCAAACTGCCTTTTTAGCTTTGTCTTAGGACCTCCTCAACCCCTTCACATGTGCGTAGCCTTCTCTCAAGGTAAACGAACTTCCTCTTTTCTCGGTAAGTGGGGCAGGGCTCCCCGCCTTAGCCTGTCTGCCCTTCCACATCATCCCGTGCCTGGGCCATGACGGGAACCCACACAGCGGCTCAGCTGCCTCCTGTGAGGAGAAAACGCGTCCGTCCTTCAGAGGTCCAGGCCTAGCCCCAGCCTTCCTCTGCTCCCCTGGAGGAGCTCGACTTGCCCCTTCCCTGCCTTTCTCCTCCCAACATCTACGAGAGTTGGGCAAGAGTTCGTCTCCACCGTGAAAACACAGCAGCACGGAAGAGGAAGGCGATGCTTTTGATCCAATGGAGCAGGCTTCGAAAAAATGGAGTGTGTGTGTGTCAGTAAGAAGCCGAAGGCAGACAGCATGACGGAGACGGTGGGAGCAGAGACGCTGCCTTCGGAGAGAAAGTGAGGGGAGGAAGATAAAATACCGCCTCCTGGTCCTGACCATGTGTCCTGCAGAACCCGATCCCACTAGGCCTCTCACGGGGCTGCGTCAATCTTCCGTTCTTTCCATTTTGGCCTCATCCTGCAGCTGTCAGTCTTATAGAGGCTGGAAACTCACCGAGACTCCCCCAAATTCTGGTTCAATACTTACAAAACATCTTTTCTTTTCTTTTTTCTTTTTTTTTTTTTTAAGATTTTATTTATTTATTTGACAGACAGAGATCACAGGCAGGCAGAAAGGCAGCCAGAGAGAGAGGAAGGGAAGCAGGCTCCCTACTGAGCAGAGAGCCGGATGCAGGGCTTGATCCCAGGGTCCTGGGATCATGACCTGAGCCGAAGGCAGAGGCTTTAACCCACTGAGCCACCCAGGCGCCCCCAAAACATCTTTTCAATTTGGAGAGACCACCAAAACACACACACACAGCCAGATGTAAGTGCACACACACGCTCTATACCCCAAATTCCAAAATGTCCCCTATGTTGCACTTAACCTCCAAAGTGCTGCTTTGGGCTCCTTCTCTATGCCCTTGACCAAAAGAAAAAAAAAAAAAAAAAAGAAAGCTGAATTTGTTTATGTCTTCTCCCTTCCTTTCTCCAGCTTTTTCCTGGAAGTTCTAACTGGGTATGAGAATGGTTTCAGACAGTCTCCATCTCATCCAGCACTGTGTGTGTACACTGAAGCCTTTGATCCAGCAAACAAAATCTCCAAGAGCCTTTATTGTCTCATCAGGTACATACAGACCCTTCGAATGTTGTAATAAATGCTCTGTAAATACGATGAGAGCATTAAAAAGCAATTATGGATATCTGAGCTTGCTTCTGCAATATATAACAAATACGTATTTCTGAAAGATAATGGAATAATTATAACCTTGTAATACCTTTTCCAGATAAAATTTGAAAGATATTCTTTATATATCCATAGCCATACACACGTCAAACTTACGATAATTGACAACTTGTGTTGTTTTGAGACGAAAGCATTTTGAAATAAATAAGGAAGTATTAGAAGTAAAACCTTCCTTCTTTCCTTCTCTTCTTTTCTTTCAACAAATAGTATCTGCTATGTATATATTTAATGGTGTAGGGGCTAGAAAGATTAAAAAACTGATCTCTGCCTGAAGTTGCTTTCAATCTATTTGGGGAGATAAGGTGTAACGGCAAAGATTATATGAATGATACAGACATTAAAAGATAAATACATAAAATGACATGAGGCAATATGTGATTATACAGCAACAAGGGCTGGCCATTAGTGTTATGATTTTGAGGTAGTTGTCTCTGTGGGTTGGGTGTTCCTTGGAGCTGGGTGGTCCTGGAAGGCTTCCCAGAGGAAGAGGAGCTTCAGCTGGGCAGGAAAGAGAAGCATAGGACCCTTCTGATGGAGGAAACTAAGCTAAGCAGGGGGTGAGAAGACTGCATGTTTGATTAAAATATTGTATCATAATGGTATTTTGATAATGTCTAAAACCAGATGCTTAGAGAAAGTAAAGAAATACAGAAAGATATTCATTGTGGTTGGCTTTGAAGAGTGGAATTATTGTTTTCTTGGTGTTTGTATTTTCCAAATTAAGCATCACTAATATTTAAAGAATAATATCTAGGGGCGCCTGGGTGGCTCAGTCCTTAAGCGGCTGCCTTCGGGTCCTGGGATCGAGCCTCACATCAGTCTCAGATAGGGTCTGTGGGAAGCCTGCTTCTTCCTCTCTTGTGTTCCCTCTCTTGCTCTGTCAAATAAATAAATATCTTTTAAAAAATAATAAATAATAAAAATCAACAATAATAATGAAATTATGATCATATAATAAATATAGTATATTATAAATTATATATAAAAAGTATAATAAATATATTATATAAAATATATTTCAAATTAATAAAAATAAAATAATAAAGATAATATCTAATAACACTTTAAAAATTATATCTAATAATATAATAGCACTTTAAAAACTAATGAATTGATTTCTTATTGGCATTCTCCTCACAAACCTTGGTGGGAAAGACAGGATTATCTCTCCTAGTTTATGTTTACAACAGACCAATAGATTATTGCTTTTGTTTTTCTCACAGAAATGTGGGGGCAAATTTGCATGATTAACGCCTTGTTCAGTATGTGAGGTAGCTTTTGTATTCTGTTCCTTTTATCAAATTAGCCATTATTCCAGTTATCTTCTGTATGATAAAATTATCCCAAAACTTTGCGTGGAAAAACAATACTTTATTAAGCATACGGATTCTGTGGATCAGGTATGAAGACGGGCATATGGGGATGATTTGTCTTTGCTCTGTCATGTCTGAGCCCTGGGCTGGAAGAGGAAACTGTATGGGGTAACGTGATGGCCAGATGCTGGGATTATCTGAAGGTTCACTCACTCAGGAGGCAGGAGATGCTGGCTGTTGACAGGAAAATAAACTGAGGCTATCGGTCAGAACACCTGCCTGTGACCCCTCCGTGTCACCTGGGCTTCCTTATAACTTGGAGGCTATGTGCAAAGGGTGAGTGTCCCGAGAAAGAGAGAGATCCAAGCAGAGTCTGTATCTTTCTGACAAGCCTTGGAAATCACACAGCCTTACTTCTGACACTTTCTATTGGTCAAGGGAGTCATCATCGAGTCCACGCTGCCCCCCCTAGTTTCCAGGGGAGGAGAGACCGACGCTGTCTCTGGAGGAGGGGGTGGTGGTGGTGCCAAGGTTCCAGAAGAGGATATGGACCTGGATAAGTTTTGGTGAGAATTTTGGAAAACACAACCTATCGCAGCCATTGGTACACTTTCTCCTGCCACAAGTCAGCTGCTCCCAGTTCTTGCTGAAAACGCTAGCTGAGCCACAGGTTTTCAGGCCCAGAGCTATTTCAGACGGCAAGAGGCTCCTTGGTTGAGTGAAGAAGAGCTTGCCACGAGTTCCTTTCCCACTAGAGAAAGGAAGGTCCCACCTTCATCATTGAAATGGTTTGGTTTATAGCCTGGGAACCACCGTATATGCGGCCCGAGCAAGAAAGCTCTGCCGAGAGAGTCTCATGGAAGCTGACTTTCTATATTTGTAAATAAAGCTCGAAAGTCTTTACTTGGGCGGGAAAGGACAAAACGGACGCAACAGTGGGAACTTGGGAGAAAAAAAAAAAACAACAAGAGAGAAGGAATACCAGTACGTGAGGGAGAAAGGACTGGTGGCAAGAGGTTTTCTAGTATTTTCCACTCACCTTTGCCAAGTGGGAAATCTTGGATGATAGTATTTGGGTCTTGGCGGACAGAAGTTTGCAGAACGACCTCCAAGCAACAACAAAATGAATTAAGCCAACATAATTATCAGCAGCTTCCTGCTTTGTCACTAATATACAATGTGATTTCTTTCAATTCAAGAACTATGCGTTTCACACTTATTATGTGCCTACCTTAGGTCTGTAAAAAGCATAGATGAGATGAAAAAATAATACTCTGCTATCACAAAGTTTCCTTGTCGGGGTGAGGGAGTCAAAGGAGAACCACATATATATAATAAATTTCATTTTTTCACCCTAAAATGTGAATGTGAGTTGTCAGTCAGGGTGGTGATGCAGCTTGAACGCTGAATGAGATCAGAATAAATAAGGCTTACCAAGTTTTCCTGCAGCCACATCTCTAGTACAGATGGAGATGTTTTATCTAGTCTTGTGAAAAGGAGCCCAGATGAATGTTGTATTTTTTGTTTTACTGATTTTATTTATTTATTTGAGGAAGAATGAGAGTGAGCACAAGCACCAGCAAGAGAGGGGCAGGGGCAGAGGGAGAGGGAGAAGCAGACTCGCCACTGAGCAGGGAGCCCTACACAGGGCTTCAACTCAGGATGCCAGGATCAGGACCTGAGCCAAAGGCAGACACGTAACCGCTAAGACATCCAGGCACCCAGAGAGGAATGTTTTAGAGCAGCGTTTCCTCATTCATCTGACAATAAAAGTCATCCATTAAGTACCTGTTTCCCAGTCCTTCTCCTAAACATTCTGATTCTGTCTATCTAGGATAGCCTTAGGAAACTATATTTTCACAGAGGATTCTTTAAAAGGAAAATTTGGAAAATAGAGATTGAGGAGAAATTGCAATTCACCGAAGAGGAGTGAAAATCCAAAGAACTGTTCCTGCCGGTAAGAGAAAAGCAGAAACACAGCTAACTCGGTGATCTGTGCACCTTTCACAAGTTGAATCTGCACTTGGTAACATTGCATTGTAAAAAAGAAATTAAAAAAATAAAATTAATAACAAAGAAATTATTTCAAAATATTCTGTCCACCTACTAAGGTTTTTTCAGCAAATGTGAGTCTGACTGAAAAGTAGATATAGCTTATTATAATTGTGCAATGAATGCATCTCATTAGCTTTTTAGCCTATAACTAGGTTCTGAAAAAAAAGGTAAGATTAAAAATATGTGATGTTGGGGCGCCCGGGTGGTTCAATGGGTTACGCCTCTGCCTTCCGCTCAGGTCATGATCCCAGGGTCCTGGGATCGAGCCCCGCATCGGGCTCTCTGCTCAGCGGGGGCCTGCTTGCCCCTCTCTCTCTGCCTGCCTCTCTGCCTGCTTGTGATTTCGGTCTATGAAATAAATAAATAAATAAATCTTTATTAAAAAAATGTAACATTTTGGGGTGCTTTGCTGGCTCAGTCAGTGGAACATGTGACTCTTGACCTTGAGGTAGTGAGTTCAAGCCCCACATTGGGTGTAGGGACTACTTAAAAAAATGAAAGCATGTCATATTTAAAATTAATGAAAATTATCTTAAAGCACATAAAATTTAAGTTCACAAATCATTTTCTTCTCCATCCCTGTTCTTCAAAATAAGCAACTTCCCCTTTCAGACGCCTTAATTTTCCTTTCCCATTATAACTTGGGAAATGGGACTGTAAGTCCCGACAATCCTATGAAGTCCAATTAAGGTCAAATGTTTATCAACATTCCAAACAAGTCCGACTTTCATATCCCATCTCACACGTTATATAAAGGCTTGTATTCCTCACCCCTGGACTTGGGGTTCTTCGGTGTGTTTCGGTGTTAAGTGAAAGAACGCACATAAAAGCTCTACCTCTGTGTAGAAGACGCTCGAGACATTTAAATATCCCGTTTCATGAATCATCACAACCACCGTCATGATCATGCTCTCAGTTACACTTGATTGAACGGCTCCTTTGTGCCAAGAATAATGCCAAATGCCCTGGAGGATACAGAGATGAAATAAAATACATTTCCCGTCCCCCCAGGGACGGACACGCTAGCTGCGGTGCAAGTGAGAAGGGAATCATCCAGGCTCAGGGAAATTTGCAAAGCTGAGGGTTTGCAGAGAGTGCTGGATGACGGGAAGAGACTTCACGGACACGGTGGCTTCGAGCTCACCTACAAAGCCTTTCTATACTCCATATTCTCAACGGTTTCTCAGCCTCCCCTGGAAGCATCACTCTTCCTCTTCCTTAATGATCTGGTGATATGAAATGATTCACGTTTAATGCTTTCCTAGGGAAGGGACTTTCCCAGGGAGCTCAGTTAGGTCCTGGGAGTGAATCCCGTGCCAGGCACTGCAAAGTACATGGTGGAGGGACATGAAAGGCCCTTGGATACCAGGATAACTGGTTGTCGGTTCATGCGGATCCTTCAGCGATTTCCAGACCGACACACTTTAATATCACGTGATCTCCCTGTGCACTACAAAGAGGGAAAATTACTTGATCCATATAATGATTTTCACGATTCAGGCCTCAAATCACGATAATGACAATAACTGACATAAAGTCTTTTGTTCATATAGTTCATATAGAAACAAAGTCTATATTCAGTACAGAGGAATAGAAAGGAAAAATATGAAAACACTTAAAGTATGAACTTATTTTGCCACAAGTCACCAACATTTTGATAAAACATCTGATTTTTTTTTTAATGTTCAAAGCTATACACGCCCAGGAGAGTTGGAGAGTTCCAACAAAGGAAAAACGATTCCCTACTGCTCTCCTCCTGCCTCTCCCTGTTCAGAAAATCCCCTGCTTTCCCCTCTTACGGTCAGTTGTTACGCTGTTGACCTCCAGGTCCTAACTTAATGTGTTGTTATTCTTTGTTTTGGCTTTTCTGAGTTTTAGGCAATACTGATTCGCCTTCTGCCGTGGAAGCTGAGGATTTTGTCCTATCTCCCTTTCCCCAGCAGATAACTCCTACCAGCGACCTGGTAATCCTTCCCATCCTCCCATCCTTCCGATGTAGTTCTAGCCTAAGTTCGCTTACACTAATTTTTATTGTTACTGAGATCACGCAAACCTAGTCACAGATGAATCTGTCCAGCATAGCTGTTTTCTAAATTGTTTGGTTTTGTTTTAATTTTCTAAATGATTTTTGCTAACCAGCGGTCTTTTCACGATTGTCTAAATTTCCCCACATGTCTCTCAGATGTAGTCGACGTCCTATCGATGCCATCTTCCTGAAAAGGTCTCTCCGAGGGCCTTCTGATCTGCTCCAGTATGCAGGGCTGTTCCTGCTCCGGGTACTCGGCTGCGGGGCCGGGTTCTTCCTTCACTGTCACGTGGGGGAGCCCCTCACCTTTTGGTTCTGGGTTGGATTTCGTGTCTCCTGTATCAAGTGTCTTCTTGTTTGGTTTCTTATCTTGTTTCAGTAGAGCAAAATCTCCTGTCATGAGAAATGGTGCACAGAAGGTAAACTTCTTGAGATATTTCCTGTCTCCAAATAGCTTGATTCCCAGGACATTGATGGATAGCTTCGTTGAACATAGAATTCTTGGTTGGAAATGGCCTTCGTTCAGTATTTTGAAGACATCGCTGCCCTGCTTTTCAACCTCTTGTCTAAATGTAGAGAAGTCCTAAAATGTTCTCATTGCGTGTTTCTCCCCTATCTTTAAATCTTATGTGGTCTCCTCTTTGCCTCCTGTATTGTCAAATTTCACAAAGATGTGCCTCGTTGTTGATCATTTTTAAAAAAGATTTCATTTACTTAATGAGAGAGAAAGAGAGTGAGAGAGAGAGAGAGCACACTGAGTGGGGGAAGGGGCAGCAGGAGAGGAAAGAAGCAGACTCCCAGATGAGGAAGGAGCTCAAGGTGGGGCTCCATTCCAGGATCTTGAGATCATGACCTGAGCCATGAGGCTGAGCCACCTGGGTGCCCCAGTGTTGATCATTTTTTCTTTTTTTAAGATTTTATTTATTTATTTGACAGAGAGAAATCACAAGAGAGGCAGGCAGAGAGAGAGAGGAAGGGAAGCAGGCTCTCCGCTGAGCAGAGAGCCCGATGTGGGACTCGATCCCAGGACCCTGGGACCATGACCTGAGCTGAAGGCAGCAGCTTAACCCACTGAGCCACCCAGGCGCCCCTTGATCATTTTTTAATCCAGCCCGCTGCATACTTAGACGAGGGCACTTTCAGTGTAGAAATCCTAGTATAATGTCTCCAAGTTCTTTACATCTTCTATGATAACTACCCTGGACCTCCTTCATTATTAGTCCTTAGGCTTTTTGTCTACTTTCTGGATAGTTTCTTCAATTTTATCTTCTAATTTTTTCTCTTGAGGTTTTTTTATTACTGTTTTCACATCTTTATAAAAGATATTTGTTGTTATTGTTGTTTTCGACTGGTTCCTTTTTTATAGTCTCCTGTTCCTGTCTTATGGTGGCCATGCCTGGCAGTGTTAGAATTTCTAGTTTTAAGGTTTCTTCTCACTGCATAGTCTTTTCCTTCTACACCAAGTTTATATTTCCCTGTTTGTTTTAGATGTTAGAGCATTTTCTTTTTGGCTGGTAATCGTTAGTTGTCCGTTCTTTTTAGGAGTGGAGCACTAAAATGATTGTTGGATACTATGAACACATGGCTGGACTTGACTATGACCTTTCCATGGCATGAATTAGTTGAGAAAACTCAGGTGTCAGTAACTTCTAGGTCTTTCCTCTTAGAATAATTGCATTCTCCAGAAAGACTCTCCAGTCTTCTGCCTGGAGAGGGAGAGACTGGCTGTGGGCACCAAAAAGGGCTGGGGTCTCAGAATCATGTGTGTGTTCATTCTATCCTCAAATTACTATTATACAATTTTTAAAAATATATAGAAAAGTTGAAGGGATAGTGCAATGGCCACCTGTATCCCCTCCACCCAGATTTGACAATGGCTATAACCGTCGCATTTCTTCTTGCTCTCCCCCTCTCCGAACCTTTGAAGGTAAGATGCCCTTATCATGACATTTCACTCTTAAAAATTTCAGCATAAATTTCCTCAAAATAAGGACATTTTCTACATAACCACAACAGCATTATTATATCTAATAAAAAAGTAACTTATCATTTAATGATCGATCAGTCCTTACTCAAATTTCCCCAACCACATATTTTTATTTTTTGCAGGTATTCCTGCCTTAAATTATGCTAGGTGTTCCCCAGCCCAGGGATTGACCCCCAATCAATCCTCTCCTGATAATAATCCAGTTGTTTTTCTTTCTTTAAAGATTTTTGTTAGAGAGAGAGAGCACAAGTAGGCAGAGAGGCAGGCAGAGGAAGAGAGAGAAGCCGACTCCCTGCTGAGCAAGAAGCCCGATGCGGGACTCCATCCCAAGACTGGGATCATGACCTGAGCCAACGGCAGCTAGCTGCTCAACTGACTGAGCCACCCACGAGTCCCTAAATCCAGTCTTTTGCTAGAGGTATGGGAGGAGTCATCTAGACATGGAGAGAGGAGGATGGTCTCCTATTTCTTAATCTGCACCCCCTTCCCCTCTATTGCCACGTGGTGTCATTTCCTGAATGAGCTTTGGGGATTCCATATCACAAACTGGGTTATTTTTTGCCATTTCCTATTGCTAAATTAGGATTTAGTTTTCTCATGTCTGCTGTGTTGAGAATGGTTATATAATTTATTTTTCTAACCACAACACATTTGAAAGTAAAATTCTCTCTCTTTCCCACTGGTGCACTCTCTCTCTCAAATAAATTAATACATCTTTTAAAAAAAGAGAAAGTAATAGTTGATACTATTACTGATTATGCCAGGACTGTTAACAGGGGCAAACTGGGACTGTCCTGGGAAGACAGGCAAATGGTTGCTTTAGGGAGACGTTTCCTACCTATCCGCTTTCCAGCTTCAAACCCATGTTGTTCTGGTCCCTTCATCTGCTCACCCCATTCTTGTGGCTTTATCTGCAAACAAACAACCCCTCTCCTGTTTTTTGTTTTACTTACTTTGTAAGTAAGAACAATGGTGTATGCTTGCTGGCACGATCTCTATCCGAGTCAATTATCTTGAACTCACTTTGATCACTTTGTACTGGCACCACATTTTGTTATGTTAATGTTCTTCCGTTCTGTGACTGCTCTTTAAAATCATCACAGGACCTAAAGTGAGGTGTTTTCGATGAGTTTAAGAAATAGCTACTTATCTGATTAGAGCTCACCATCACTGTGTATTTCATACACAGAATACCAATAAGTGTCAAGCAGACCAAAAAGAGAAGGCATGTGATTGTTAAGGTAGTTTTTTTTTTTTCAAGATTTTATTATTTATTTGATAGGCAGAGATCTCAAGTAGGCAGAGAAGCAGGCAGAGAGAGAGAGGGGGGAGGAAACAGGCTCCCTGCTGACCGGAGAGCCCGATGCGGGGCTCGATCCCAGGACCCCGAGATCATGACCTGAGCCGAAGGCAGAGGCTTTAACCCACTGAGCCACCCAGGCGCCCCATTAAGGTAGTTTTTAATTAGATTCTAGGATTTATTGTTCTCTCTACCTGAAATAGCTTCTCCTCACGTCTCTGTGAAAATCCTAGTCATCTGTTATGGTCCACCTCAAATCTTTTTTTTTTCTTTTTTTAAGATTTTATTTATTTATTTGACAGAGAAAGACACAGCAAGAGAGGGAACACAAGCAGGGGGAATGGGAGAGGGAGAAGCAGGCTTCCCGCCAAGCAGGGAGCCCCATGCGGGGCTCAATCCAATGACCCCCAGGGGAGAGGGGAGTCTGCTTTAGGATTTCCTCTCTCTCCCTCTCTCTCTGCTCTACTCCCTTAACCCCCCAACTCTCTCTTTCAAGAAAGTAAATAAATCTTTTAAAAAACATTGCCCTAGTGCAATGCTTCTTAACCTGTGATCCATGTATACAACTCACTGGTCCGTGAACTTGGGTAGAAAAATATAATTACATCTCCATCTTCACCAACATTGTACTAACATTTAAAATACCCTCTTATGAATATAAGGTAAATAATCTTAACCATATTAACTATATCTATAACTTTGTCACTAATAAAAACTCAGATATTTTCATATCACATTATACATATTCTAAGATTCTTGAAATACCTTTTATACTCATCACTGCTTTGGAAATACTGAAGTTACCAGAGATGCTGCTAAGTGTTGTTATTTAATGCATTAAAAATACATATGTTACTATATCACAAATCTTTGTAATATTTTGATGATTATATTTCGCTATAGTTGGTTTCCTTTGTAATCTATTATTTTATTTTATACCTTCATACACATTGTGAGAAGGGATCAATGGGCAACACCAGATCCCCAAAGGGCTGCCGTCTGGAAGAAGGTAAGAAGCTTGCGAAGTTGTTCTGAGTTTCTCGGAGGCAAGTAGCTGTTGCAGAGCCTGTCATATAAGAAAGTCTCAACAGATATTTGTTGAACCGTTATTTCTCCACGTTATTCAGGAGTAATTTAAATCTGAAAAATTCTAGCCATCTATAAGTCAAACAGCGTTATGCTAAAAAAAATTTGACTTTTTGTAGTGGAAGCAATAGATGGCAGGGGTGAGTTAATTGCATAAAACCTTCCTGTCCTAGGGTCTTGCTACTCCCAGACATTTAAATTATAGGGAAGATTATAATTCGGTATGAGTAGACATGAAGTAATATTTAAGTTAAAACATATTTCTTGGGCCCCTGTTTAAAAAAAAACAACATTGGGTTTTATATATACTGTTATGCCCAAGTTTTCACGTCCGAGAGACCACCAAGGAGCCAACACCGATACAATCACATGGGGGTTTATTTAACAAGCTTAAGCTTGGGCCCAAGTATACCCAACACAGCGGAGTAGGGACTTGGACCCCAAGCTTCGTTAAGGCAGGGGTATATATGGGTTCCTGTTACTAAAGCAGGGTGGGGGTCTCTGGAACCAAAGCAGGGTGGGGGTCTCTGGAACTAAAGCAGGGTTGGGCTTACTAAAGCAAAGTAGGGGAAAGTTCAGCCCTTGGGCACAGGGGTCTGAGATGGCTGCCAGAGCTAAGATGGCTGCACTTATGCTAAAGCTAAACCTGAGGCGGGATGGCCTTGGTTTTTCTTGGCCTCCACGATACAACATGTGACCTCTCGCGTAAGGAATTGATACACTGCGCGGAGAGGCAGAACATCATGAGGACAGAAATCGTAGGTGTTTCAGGAGATGATGAGCAGTGTGGTTTGGTGAGGACGCTGAGTTATGAAAGGAAACAGTGGGGACTAAGTCTTCAACCTTCAACTGGGTTAGATTATGGAAAGCTTCAAATGCTGGCCCAAGGAGGCAGGACTTTATTCAACAAGGATTTAAGGCCTTTTGGGGATTTTCCCATCGAAACAAGGATATGATGTTGGTAACATTTTAGGAAGCTTCTTTTGAGACTAGGATTTATCAGGCCCTGAAGGACGCAGCAATTAGAATTCCCAGCATGCTGTCTTCAGTTGCTGATATCCTCTTCCTGTGTGGACTCTTGCCTTTGTAAACGCTTGCTAGGTACTTGTACCAGAATCTCAAATTCAATACTATACCTCCAAACAAAACTTGCCTATGAACCTGCAACTCCTGATTTTCCTATTCATGTATGACCAACCTCTGTCTGTCAGTCTGACAGCCCATCTTTAATTTCTTCCTATCACCTACTTCCTGAGTTATCCTTCCTCTGGCTAATTCCATGAATAGCTTATTAAACTCATGTATTCTCAACATAAACATAGATGACCAGAAGATTAAATTTGGGATCATAAAGTAGAACATTTTTTAAAGGGAAATACATTTTTGTTGCTTGCAGTATAAAAAGAAGTGAACAAGCCAACATTGCAGGTTTTGCTTCTTCTATCTGCTAAGGGACCGAGGTCTCAGGCTGCCCTAGAGAAGAAGTTCATTCTCTTACCTCCCTCCAAGCTCTCCCTTTACCTCCTGGAGTGGCCATATTATCAGTGCTCTGTTCAGGTAGATTTGACAAAGTGGTTTAGGCTCCCTTTAGATAATGATAATAAATAAAACAGGCATAAGCAGGTTCGTGCACGTAGCTACCCACGCAAAGAAGCAGCAACAAACAGAGTGGGGACAAATAGGAAGAAATGTAGGTACATGTATTAATATATATTAATTAATATTGTATGTACATGTATTAACATCTTCAGTGCTGATTGCCTCATTCATCCTCCTTTTCATCTCTGCTTTAGTCCCTTTTATTGTCTATTTGTCTTTCTCAATTCCCTGACCTTTCTTTCACTGATTTCAAGGGAACTTTTGTCCTAACTGGCCCTTACCTTGGAAGCATCTGATACCCTCGGGCCTCAGCTGTTCCTCTTAAAGATACATAGTATCTCAGCATTGAAAGAGGCACGTAACATTTTGATTAATTCAAGATAAGTCAGGACTTGGTTGTCAAATACCACCAACTTAACCTCTGGGGCTTCTTGAATATGATTGACATGGGAAAAATGACAAAGGAAATGAGATGTCCAGAGGGGCTGGCTCCTTTTCTGAAATCTGCAGGTTCTTTCTCTCTCTCTCTCTCATTTTTTTTTTTTTTACAATTTTATTTATTTATTTGTGAGAGAGAGAGAGAGAGAGAGAGAAAACGCAAGCAGGGGGAGTGGCAGGCAGAGGGAGAAACAGGCTCCCTGCTAAGCAAGGAGCCCAAGGCGGCTCTCGATCCCAGGACTGTGAGATTATGACCTGAGCCTATCGCACATGCTTAACTGATCGAGCCCCCCAGACGTACCAGAGAATCTGATCTTTATCAGGGCAGAGACTTGAGCTGTCTGGAGTTTCTGGACGACATTTAGGAATGAAGAACTAAACGAAGCTGTTCGTCAGGCACTTCAGTCCTTGACTTCCAGAGTAATGCTGGGATCTGCAGTGCACATGAGTTATTGTGTGTGTGATCAGTGATAGACAGGTGTTATTGAGTTGGGAGATTCTGTTATGGCAGAGTTTCCTTGAGCTTGGTACTTTTGACTTTTCAGGCCAAATAATTTTCTGTCTTGTGGATTATAGGATGTATCATCATGGTTTCTACTCATTAGATGTGGCACTTCCTCAGCTGTAACAACCAGAAATGTCTCCAAATATTGCCATTTTTCCCCCCAAGGGGAAAAATTGCCCCTGGTTGAGAACCACTGTGGAATATTGAAGAGGTGGTGGATGATAATTAAGTAACCCATGTCTTAAAGATTTTCTATAGTCTTTCTTGCCATTCTTTGGCATATGTTACACCTTAAACATGGTCGCATTTATCTATACTAAATTTATTTAGTAATTCAAACTAATTTTCTTGTTATATTTACCTATTGAGTTATAACAAACTCCCCCCCCCCCTTGTATTTAACAACCACATAGAAAAACATCCAGTTTTCCAAAGGTCAGTTGCATGGGAACTTCTCTTATTCTATATGAAGTCTTAAAACAAGGAAGAATTAACACAAATAGAAAGTCAGGTGAAGAAGCTAGTTTATGGTGGGGGGAGGGCGCCTGGGTGGCTCAGTGGGTTGAAGCCTTTGCCTTTGGCTCAGGTCATGATCCCAGGGTCCTGGCATCAAGCCCCGCATCAGGCTCTCTGCTCAGCTGGGAGACTGCTTCCCTTCCTATCTCTCTGCCTGCCTCTCTGCCTACTTGTGATCTCTGTCTGTCAAATAAGTAAATAAAATCTTAAAAAAAAAAAAAAAGAAGAAGCAGCAGCTAGTTTATGGGGAAGGTGAGTTCTATTTTATCCAGGGAAAATTTGAAGCGATGGTAGACTAAGTGTTGTGTCCAGCAACTGTTTGAAGAGAGGCTGGGCCATAGACCTGGGAGTCAACAGTATAGTTATGAACTGAAATTACGAAGTACCCAATTGAAAAACAAAAAAGCGCGGAGGACTGAAGACTAAACCTTAACATGAAACTGGAGATGAAGCTAGTGGGAAGAAAAAAAGTATATGTATTGATTGAAATAGTGAAAGCTAATGGTGGAATAGGTGAATGGCAACCCTGCCATAGGGGTATCAATAAAGCCCAATGGTAGGAAAAAGGAAGGAAGAAGGAAGAAACAAAAGAAAGAAAGGAAGAAAGAAAGAAAAAAAGAAAGAGGAGAAGAAAAAGAGGAGGTAAAAGAGAAAGAAAGAAAAATTCTGTCTACAAGTTGTGTATTTCAGAAGATCATTACAGGCACCTGTGGAAAAGTAGTGGTTTGGAGTGAGAAAGCTAGGGAATTAAAAAGGTGCCTGATGAGATTAGCATGTATTCTAATCAGACTTCCTTGTCCGTAATCTACTGAGATGCATCTTTCCCTATGCTGAACAGACTGGTTCCTAGAATGAAAGGAAAAGGGTGCTCATCAAGGTCAAGAATGTCAAACAAGCCCCATCTTTCTATCGTCCCTACCTTCTTTTTAACTTTCGTATCAATCATTTGCTACTGCTCTTGAGCGAGACAAATGCTGCCTCCTGCAAGGGTAGAGATGAAAGAATTTTATTGTTACATACTAAGAGTGGTATCAGCAGATCATTGGAACTGGTGACCTAATTATTGCCAGAAAAATTAGTTTCCGCATCATCATTTATAGAATTTAAAAATATATATCCAGTTGACTTATATCTTTTAGAATAGATGAAATCCTTCAGGTCCCTGGGATACAATTACCAACCAAGTCAACTCCAAAGACTCCTAAGGAAATTTCATCTCAATTTTAAGCATTTTACTAAAGTGTTTTATTCCCCCCCCCCCGGCGGCCACATAGGCAATACGTGACCCCTGCTCTAATAATAATTGCTACAAACATTTTCCCCCTCTAAACATCAAGCCTCTATTCCCCCGTTTATCAGGCTGCTTTCTGGGGGAGAGTTTTCAATCTCCCGACAGTCAACACAAAAAACGGAAACCACGAGTTACACCTTGGTACTTCCTATCTAGCAAGAGCAGCATCCCTCGGCGGAGGCTCACCCGGTGCAGGGTCTGAAACGAGCGTGTCACCGGAGACAGACGAAGGACACGCTAGGCCGGAGGCCAACCTGCTCTCCGAGCAGAAACGGACGCCCCCTCTCCGCACTCTCTGCAGTCTAAGGGAGCTGGGAGCGCGGGAGGGGCTTGGGAAGAAGAGCGGTCGAGCGTTTGGGAATTTCGGGCAGAAGCCGCTTCCGGGAGATCTTCGGGGACCCCAGGGCGTGAAACCCTGGAGTGGGCGCGCGGCCTTTTACTACGGATTGACAATCGGACACCACTTCGCGCCGCACGGCAGCACGCGGCCGTGTACCGGACTGCCTTCCCCGCCTTCGGCGACCTCCAGGGCCTGGGGCTTCTTCCACGCGAGCCCTTCCCGCCCCTCCGCGGGGCACCGCGAGCACCAACCCAGCACCAGGCGGACCAAGCCCGGCGACCCCACGCAGGAACCAGGGCGCTGGAGTCTCAGCGCCGAGACCGCGGGGACTTTCCGCGCCAACCAATCAGGGAGAGGACGTCGTGGCACACCCCCTTCCGATGGCCAATCAGCACCTAACCCGACGGGCGGGCCCGGCCGCACCGGCAAAACACCTTTTCAAATTTGATTAGTTACAGTCTTTAGTCCCACCGTCCTTCTGGGCCGTCCGTCTCTCGAACTGTGCTCAAAGGAGGAGAACTGAATATAACAATTCCAAAGCTAGTCATTCTTGCGCCGAGAAGCGAAATTATAGACCTCTCCCTCAAAACTGGGATTCTAGGAGGCGTAGGGAAAGGGAAAGGAGCATTCCGGAAGACAAACTACAACTCCCAAGGGCCCTTGCGCGGACTCGCCACGCCCTGGGCGAGGGGGCGGGCCATCGCGAAGAAGACCGCGGAGGGTCATGGGGCTCCTCCCCGACTTCCTGAACGCGAGCCACTGACCCCGCGGACTTTGAGGTGGGCGGGGCGGCCGCAACCCCGGCTCTCGCGCGTTGTGTCCTCCCACCTCGCGCTCCTCCGCCCGAGACGTCGGAGGGGGCGTGGCCCGCGCGGAGGCTGGTGGGGGCGCGAGCGCCGCGGGACGTGGGTGACGCGTCCTCTTCCAGCTCAGCGGTGTGTGAGGTGGCGCGGCCCCGCCGGCGATTGGCTGTTGGGAGACGAGTGCGCCGCGGCCGTTGGTCGCCGGCAGCACGGAGGGAGAGCCGGGGCGGGCGGGGGGGATATGGGGCCGCAGTGGCGGCGGCGGCGGCTGGAGGAGGCGGGCGCGGGCGAGCCGGCGGCTGCGGGAGCAGCGGCAGTCCCCGGAGTCCTCCCGTGAAGCGCCGCGCTCGGCGCCGCCGTGGGCCGCTGGGAGAGGCCGGCCGGTACGCGGGCCGCTGAGGAGCCGCTCCCGCAGCGCCGCGGCCCTTCGGACTCTCGGTCCCATCCTCTCGCTCCTGCTCCGGCTCCTCCATCTTGGCCTCGGCAGTGGCGGCTGCCGGGAGGATGTGCCGCCTTCTGGCAGGGGGAAGAAGGAGGAGAAGATGAAGAGGTACCGCCGGGCCTTGGCCCTGGTCTCCTGCCTGTCTCTGTGCTCCCTGGTCTGGTGAGTCGCCGCCGCCATCCGGGAGTTTCCCGAGCGGGGAGAAGTGAGCAGCCCGGGTCACACCCCCGGGTCGCCTTGGCTTTCGGGGTGCGGGTCTCCCAGGCCCTGACGCCACACGGGTTGCCTCGCGGCTCCCGCGCCGACTGGCCCGGCCGCGCACTGTACGGCTTCGGTGCGCTGTGTCGGCGTTTACGGAGAGTGGCGGGAGGGAAGGGTGCCCGCGTGGGGGGACCACCCGGGTGCCTTTGTGCTCAGCTCCTCTGCCCTTGGAGACGGTGGGGCGTCCGGGCCGTTCTCCGAAGGGCTGGCGGGGTTGCTCGGGTCCACTGCCGGCTGCGCTGTCTCCGCGTGCGGTGGGACCAGGGTAGAGAGGATCGGGTGCGTGCGGTCCCCAGGTGCGATTCTAAAAGCGTGATTGTCACGAGGGCCAGAGGACCGCACGCGCCGCGGTTCAGGCCAGGTCCTACCGTCTCGGGCCTCGAGTGCACCCGGGGCTGCTGCTCTTGGAAACTTGTCGGGGGAGGGGGCGTTCCGGAGCCCCTTTTCAAGGGGCAGGTGATGAGGCGCCGTTGGTTTAGTCGCGCGTCTCAGGTGTGGCGTGGGGGTGTCCCTGAGTAATGGCAGGACGAGTCCTGTCTTTTGCAGGCGGGAACAGTGCTTTGTTCCTAAAGTTTATGGAGTTTCTGCTGATCCCTGGCACGCTTGGGTGGCTTGGAGGCGCAAAGACACCTTGTCAGTAAAAGGATTCCTGTCACTTTCCTGGGAAAAGCCATTTTCTCCCCTCCTGGAGGTGTGAGCCTAGCCGACTGGGAAGATGCTGCTTTAGTCCAAGCGATTTGCTGTTTATTAAAGTCTAGATAAACTAAGTCTCTTGTTGATTTCCAGAAGACACCAAGGATGTGTTCATTTTTTCTGTGCTTAATAGATTCCAAAGGTCCTGAAGTTGCAGAGTTGTTGCTCACATAAAATACTAAAAGACAGGAGAAGGAAAACACTTGCCAGGCCGAGGAATTTTGATCAGAAGACTGATCGAAGTTTTAGAGAACAAGACATCTGGCCTTTTGACTTAATTCCAAACACTTTTAATAGGACAGCTGTCATCCCCGTCTACTTCGTTAGTGTCGTGTTGGGTACCAACAAGTGCATGCAGGAGATGAGTCCACTCACCCCATTTTAAATTTAAATTTGTAGGTGAGATGCCAAAACCTTGTGTTCATTTCCATCTTTTCCTGGGGGCTGCTTCGTAATTTACAGGATATGTATCATTTCGTTCTTCTTTCTCCTTGATCTTGCCCAACTTTAGACTATGTTATTCTTCACCAGCACTTTCTGAAGTGGCTCATAGGGCAAAGAGGTTACACTCTTCATTCAAGTTTAAAATGCACCAGTATCTCTGATTTTTTTTGAAATATACTTGACATTGTCTAAATGTCATTATGGTATTGTGAAAATTCAAGATGTATAACATGTTGACGTGATACATTTATGTACTGTAATATGATTGCCATTGTAGTGATAGTTACCACTTTTATCATATCACATAATTATCATTTCTTTTTTTGTGGTCAGAACAATTAAAACCTAGTCTCGTAGGAAGTTTAGTCATTGTCATACAATATCATTATCTATATATATAAATCTATATTCCATAGCAGATCTCCAGGACTTAGTTGTCTATAGTTGAAAATCTGTACCCTTAAACGTGATTTTTTTTTTTTTAATTTTAAGTAGATGGTGCAGATGAAATCAAACACTACAATGTGTTTCTTAAAATCACTTGTGAATTTAAAGTAACCATGCTTCTATTACTTTGTGTACTTTCTGGCTGTTTTTGCTTAGGCTAACTTCAATATGGTTTCTCAGCTGTATTCATTAGTAATAGGTTATGACCTTTTAGAAAAAAAGTATCAGTCAGCCTAATATTGAAAGTAGTAGTCATAAAGTTCTGTAAAGTTTGTTGACTCTCACAGTGAAAAATGGATGTTGAGAGTTTAAGGAGTAAAAAGTTTAAGAAACTTCAGCTTAAACAGTTGGACTAGTGTATTTTGAGATTGGTTTGTACTGCCAAATTTAGGAACTTTTTAAATTATTCTTTATTGAAGCCATTAAAGGGCATTGAAAAGAGGATATTTAGGCTTGAGATTTTCTTGGAAGGGCGATGATGAGATTGGAGAAGAAGAGTAGTACGGGGTAAATTGGTAGAGGTTATGTTATGTCTTTGAGACGCTCTGCACTGATTCGTCTGGAGGTCTGATCTTGTTACAGTCTGGTCTGTATGTCATTTCCTAATATCTCCATTTTCCCTTAGGGTTAGATGTTTACGGAAGAGTAGTTAAGCTTTTTCTAGTAGTCATTTTTGTCTTTGACATTTATAAATTGTCTCTAAATTTTGTGATCCATTTCTTTTTTAAGCTGTGTCATTTTGTAATTTATGAATGCTTTGTGTTCATACCACAGTTCTCTAGTTTCTAAGGTTCACCTTCCTCCCACCAATATTACTGAAATTTTTTATACCCTTTTTTATATTCTCATACTTCTATAGATTTTGATTATGTCTCCCTTCTCCTTTTTTTTTTTACAGCCTAGAGTCCTAACCTTAGATTGCTGTCACACAAAACCCATCCTTCCATCTTATTCGTCATTTTAGTTGCTATTTTTTACTTTTGCACATATTGTGTGATTCTTTATCAAGTAGTACAGAGTATTTTAAGCATAAACGTGCTGTAGCTGCAGCACAGAGTAATAATGATTGTCATATCTATGTGTAGCTTGTGGTGTGTACTTTACGCACTTTAGTACGTTCAGTCTTCACAGCCCTGTGAGATACGTATTATTGTTAACCTTATTCTGCATTTTATAGTTCAGGAAGTAGGTAAATTAACTAATTTGGCAAGGTGAAGCAGCTATTAAGTTTAGCAGCTTGGATTTGAATCTAGGCAGCCTGATTTGTGGTAGAGTGTCCTGACTGGTATCAGAGATCAGAAGCCTGTATTTTAGATATCACTCCATCGCTTACTAGATATGTGTTCTAGGACATAATATGTAATTTCTTTGAACCTTAATTCTTGTATCCTAAAAGTAGGAAAACTAATTCATTTATACTTCACAGGGTTGTTAGGATGAAATGAGATAATACATACAACAGGTCTTTATTAAATAGTGAGGGTGTATTATCTACATATTTCATAAAATACATATAGGGTATGCAATTTATTTATTTCATCATAAAATTATTCAACAAGGATTTTTCTCATGCTTATTATGTACCATATGTTGTTGTAGGCATTGAAAACCTAAAAATAGGGTGACCAGCTTATCCTGGTTTTGTCAGTGAAGTCCCATGTCCCAGGAATCCCTTGTGTTATTTCTTACTGCTGCTGTTAACAAGTTGCCAGAAATTTAGTGGCAGCATACATCTGTTACCTTACAGTTCTGGGGTCAGAAGTCCAAAATAAGCCTTAACGGGGCTAAAGTCAGGATGTCAACAGAGATGGCTCCTTCCTGAGTCTCTTAGGTAAAGAACCTGTTTCTTGACCTTTTCAGCTTCTAGGGCTACCTGCAGTCTGTGACTCCTTCCTCCCATCCTAACCTCTAGCTCCAGTCTTCACATACGCTAAATCACTGATCCCCTTGCCTCTTTTTCCACAAGCACTTGTGATTACATTGGGCCTGCCAAGACAGTCCAGGATTATATACTCATCTCAAAATTGCTAATTTAATCACAAGACTGGTTTAACATGTAACATATTCAGGGATTAGGACTTGGACATCTCTGAGGGATCAGGCAGCCTAATACACTACTCTCAGTCCTGGCCAACTGGGAAGATTGATCGTCATCTTAAAGAGGAAAAAGATTTGGTCTATGCTTTCAGCAGTGGATATTCAAGTTCTTTTGAGTGTGTCCCCCCTCAGTAAAATGATATGCATGCAACCTTTAATATGTGCTTAATTGTTTATAAGTTGTGTGCATGTGCCAATATGATATTGGCATGGTAGTATACTAGTAAGTTACATAAATTAGGTGTTTAAAAAATGAGAAGAATGAACAGTCTAATACTTTCTTTTAATAGAATTTTTTTTTGCTCTCAAATAATAATTTCTGGTGAGAGCTTTGTGATTGACCGACTAGAGTATTTTACATCATGATGGGATTGATGAATAGCTTGTACTAGTTAGGAGTCAGCCCTGCGATTTTCTTGTCGACTTTTTGTGTAGTTATTATCTTTGCAGGAATTTTTTCAAAGTTATTCCTCCATGTTGTGAGAGTTAGTTTAGTTAACTAAATAATATGATCCCTAAGGCTACTTAATTGGGCATACAACGCCAGTGCCTCACAATGCCTGGAAGTAAACAAACCCCAGTTTGTGAAACTTCCACATTTTCCCACAGGTTTCTGATTACATAGTCCCTGGGGTTATTGATGTTTGACCAGCTGACCTTCAGAACAAGTATACATTCTTATATTAAACTTAGTAAAGCTTAATTAATTTAAAAAAGACTATTTTATAGAGCCATTTTATGTTCACAGTAAAATTGAAATTGAGTGGACGTTATGGAGATTTCTATCCCTACCCTTGTATGGCCCCTTCATTAGTCAATATCCCTTAGCAGACTGGTTTATTTCTTTAAGACTAAAAAAACTATTGTACCCAATAGGATCATCTTGGAGAAGCTTCTGTTTAGAGCTAATGAGAAAAACCTGACATTTAAGCAATTCGCATACATTTGACAAATAATTACAAAAAATAATTAAAAAGATTTTGAGGAACACCAAGGGTAGAATTGTATTACAATTGTATTGTATTCTAGATAAAACTCTATCACTATCTGTATGTCCCTGGAGGAGTTATTTCTATTAATCTCAGTACTCATCTGCATAAATGGTTTGCAGGATGGACAGAACAAAATGGAAGAATTTTGTTTCAGGTAGAGGCAAGATTCCTAGAGAATTGTGGGGAGAGATGGGAAGGGAGGCTAGAGCCAGGTTTTGAAGGGACTTGGTAATTATGCAGATGAACTGATTTTTAGCCTGGCTGAGAGTATGAGTCAGGGTAATAGTTTGAGCAAGAGCATGAGGTCATATTGATTTTTTTTTTTTTTTAATTTAGATCACTATGACCATAGAGTGGATTGGAAGGGACAGACTTCCGAGGCTGGAAGCCCTAAAGTGGCAGTCACAGTGGAAAGACTTAATAGATACCTAAATCAGGGTGTTCTGTTTTGTATGCTTTTTTGTCCTTGGTAATTTTTCTTTTTCTTCTTTTCTTCCTTTTTTTTTTTAAGATTTTATTTATTTATTTGATGGACAGAGAGATCACAACTAGGCAGAGAGGCAGACACAGGAGGAAGCAGGCTCCCTGCCAAGCAGAGAGCCCAATGCCAGGGCTCGATCCCAGGACCCTGGGACCATGCATGACCTGAGCCGAAGGCAGAAACTTTAACCCACTGAGCCACACAGGTGCCCCAGTCCTTAGTAATTTTTCTGAATATGTTACCTAGTTTTCTTTGACTTCAGAGTTAATATTTCTTGGTTTGTGACTTTATTTCTGTAGCCCTTCTGTTGCTTTTTCTTTGATAATTTTGCTGGTTCTTGCTCATTTGTCAATATGCATAAATGAGCAGAAATAAAAGAAACAAGAAAAATAAGCAGTTTTGTCATTTTTTTTTTAAAGATTTTATTTATTCATTTGACAGACAGAGATCACAAGCAGGCAGAGAGGCAGGCAGAGAGAGAGAGGGGGAAGCAGGCTCCCCTCTGAGCAGAGACCCCCCCCAGGTGCGGGGCTAGATCCCAGGACTCTGGGATCATGACCTGAGCCGAAGGCAGAGGCTTTAACCCACTGAACCACCCAGGCGCCCCAAGCAGTTTTGTCATTTTTAAGGTAATGATTGGAAATATCCTTGAAAATCCTGTCTTTTGTCTGGAGAAGTTACTTTCTTTGTTGTGTTTCTGTAACTATCTTTTAAGACCATAAGTCTCTTTTCTGAATAAAATAATAAATATTCAAAATAAAATAGTGAAGTAATCCCTTTTCTTTAAATCATTTGATGACTTTTTCTTTTAATAGTCTTTCTTGTCCTGGTGTACAGTTTTTAGCATGGTGACTCTAGGTAATGATACTGTATTGTAGATCTTCAAGTTGCTAAAAGTAGATCTTAAAAATTATCACAAGAAAAAAAATTATAGCTGTGGTGATGGACGTACTTTGTGGTAAACATGCCACAATACATAATAATATTGAATTATTATTTTGTACACCTGAAACAAACATACTTTATATGCCAGTTGTATCTCAATTTTTTTTTTTTTTCTCTTTAAGTCTTTCTTGTGGACCTTGATGTGAAAAACTTTGGGAAGAAAAGTTTATCTTTGCCCTGGGATATACATTCCAAAGAAAGTGTATAGTACTTAAAAGAGGTGTTAAGTTATTAAAAACAGTGTTAGATCTTTTCAGACAAGTTAAATGAAGCCAGATTTCCTAAATAGGAAAAGGTCTGTGGAAGAAGGTGTGACCAGGGAGGTACAACATCTTTGTGTAAAACTCCAATATTTGTGACCAATAAAAAAGTGGCAGATTACTTATTTTAATATCCTTTGAATTATTTTAAAAAGAGTTGGATGTGTTTTATAATAACGTCTTTAGATTATTAAACATTTGAGGGTATATCGGAATGGAGGCAGATAATTGGGTTGGCTGGTAATGAAAAAAAAAACCAAAAGATAATAACACCTAACTTACCTTTGGACATTGGTTATTTCATTTTTCCATTGTTCATGAACTCCTAAATTATTCTTTCACTTGTTTCAACAGTCTGAATAGAGAAATAGGTCAATATGTAAAGCTAACATTCTAGTACTTGTAACGAAAGGGAAGAGAAAAATTTATAAAAATTTTAAATGCTTTCTTATTCTTTCAAGCCATCTTCAAGTAGAAACGTATGTATGAAATACTTCTGTTTAGTAGTTCATACATAAATGGGACTCTATTTAAAACATGGTATGTATGCACTGCAGATTGTACTTCAGCGCCGATTGTATGTTTTGCTTTAAGGCTATATTTTAAAGTAGTTTCAAAAAGTAAAATTGTACATGTTGCAAGGATATGAGAAATTGTTTTCAAGTATTTGCAGTATTAAAATGTTAATCCCTTGGGATAAACTTATTTCATAAATGCAGATTTTTTTGACAGCTTGATTTTATTTTAGGACTTCATTTTTGTGATGAATCACTAGTTAAAATTGTTTTATATTTTACGTAGAAGTAACACCTAGCTTTGTTAGAAAACGTTTTTTGGCTTATAGGTACTAAGCTAATTTTGTGTTTCTTGTTATAGAGTATTTGTAATCTAACACAAGAAAATATGTAAAGTACTTAAAATAATGCCTTGCTCATAGTAAGCATTGTTAGAAGAATTCTTTTTATTTCCTCTGGGTGCTTTGCTATAATTAGGAGGGCATAGGTGGCAGGTTCAGAAATAGGAATCCATTAATTAATTCAAAATGGTATTTGGTTACCAACAATGTATTTGTGGTGGTGGTGAATCCTGAAGAAGCAGGAGACTTGAGCTCTGCCCTTCTGGTTGTCAAAATACACATATGTACTGATGTAGTAGAAAGGGCATAAAACTAACCTAGAGTTTGGTTGTAATCCCCCCCCCTTTTTTTTTGTATTATTAACAGTGAGCCTTTACTGAATGCTTATTAATATTCTCAGTGTTTCGTGTCCACCAACTTACTCTCTTTACAACTCTTTTGAGATAGCCATGCCATTTTAAAGATGAAAAAAGAGAGGCACAAAAAAGTGACCAACTTGCCCAAGTTCTCACAGCTAGTAAGCAGTGAGCCAAAACCTAAGTAGGCTGAGTCTGAACCTGTCTTTTGTTCTTATTTTTTAAATTCAATTTAGTTAACGTACAGTGTATTATTAGTTTCAGGGGTAGAATTTAGTGATTCATCAGTTGCATATAACACCCAGTGCTCATTACATCAAGTGCCCTTCTTAATGCCCATCACCCAGTTACCCCTTTACTCCACCCACCTCCCCTCCAGCAACCCTCAGTTTGTTTCCTAGAGTTAAGAGTCTCTTACAGTTTGCCTCCCTCTGTTTTTTTATTTTATTGTTCATTCCTGTTCCTTATATTCATCTGTTTTGTTTCTTAAATACCACATATGAGTGAAATTATAGGGTATTTGTCTTTAACTGACTGACTTCGCTTAGCACAATATCCTCAGTTCCATCCATGTTGTTGTAAATGGCAAGATTTCATTCTTTTTGATAGCTGAGTAATATTCCGGGGTGTGTGTGTGTGTGTGTGTGTGTGTGTGTGTGTGTGTGTACATACATACATATATATACATGTAGGTATATATACACACCCCATCTTCTTTATCCATTCATCTGTCAATGGACATCTGGTGAGCCTGTGTTTTTGTCATTGCTTTATGTGGCCAGTAGTCTTGTATATGGCCTTAGGCAAATTTCTTTACCTTTTCTTTGTGTGTTTTGTTTTCTTATCTGAGAATGGGGAGACTGGATTGCCTCAGCTAGGAATGAACATTAGAATTATTCATGAAGCTTTAAAAAAAATACACATGCCTAGGATTCTTACCTTGGGGATTCTGTCTCAGTAGGCTTGGGATATTCTTTTTCATTCTTTATTACTACTAGATTAGATGAATTCTGAGGTTTTTTTTGTACTTTTAAATTCTAAGGTACCTATTTGGACATTAGTGAATTTTCAATTCAGAAAGCTAAATTGCTTAGCAGTGCTTGAAGAAGGGAAAAATTAGGCCTGGAGTGGTCAGGAAAGACCTGACTTGAGTTTAAGAGAAAATGATGTGTGGCTTATAAACTTCGCTTCTTGGGAATGTAGATGTTTCATGAATTGAAATAAGGTGTATTGGTGCTGTTGATGTGAATAATGGTCTTGTCCTAGTGTAGGGTGTATGTATGCGTCTGTCTGTAGTGGGTAGATAGTACTTAGTTGTTAAGGAAAAAGAGAATAAAAGAGATAATGCACTTGATATAGGTGTGAGTGATAGTAAGCAGACAAGCTTGTCTAGAAACTAAAAGCTGTATTTTAGGAATTGTAATGGGTTTTACAAACTAACCTAAGGAATTAGACAGTAAAGATTCAGCAAGAGAAGTGGTGCTTGAAGAATGTTATTTTTGACATCATTGTGCTGGAAATATTTCAGAAGGGACTTGGAGGGATGAATGCTAAAAAAGAAAAAAAAAAGCAGTTGAAGTAATTGATGTTTATCATAACAAGTATTTGGTAGTAAAAATGAAGAGGTTGCATTGAGCAGAGTTTTGAGGAAGTAAATGATCTGGTTTGGAGATAGATTGGCCATTAACAGAGGAATATAGTAGAAATAGCATTGGTCTAGGATTCAGAAGAAAACTTGGTTTTAGTTTGCCTCTAACAGGCTCTTGTTCTTCAGAACTCTCATTCTGTCATCCATGTCAGCGTTGAAAGATATTTACTGAGGCTTCTGTGTGGTATATTCTTTGCAGGATTCTGGTGGATAAAACAAAGTTAGTTAGCTGCTTTCTTGGAGTATATTGGTTGAGAGATTAAATGCTAGGATCTAAATTACAAATCTGTGCAGTGAAGTTCAAAAAGAGAAGAAAAGGTCAACTGGGGCAACTAGAAGAATTGGACATGTTCAAAAAGAAATGGAAGAGTTGCTGAGGATTTGAATAGGAGGAGCCGTTGAGAGAGTGGAATGATCCACGTGAGATGATCCAAGTGGAGACATGAGATAGGCACTGAAAAATGCAGACTTGGGGCACCTGGGTGGCTCAGTGGGTTAAGCGTCTACCTTTGGCTCAGTCATGACCCCAGGGTCCCGGGATCTAGTTCCGCTTCAAGCTCCCTGCTCAGTGGAAAGTCTGCTGCTCTCCCTCCTTGTGCGCTCGTGCGCTCTCTCTCTGTCAAATGAATAAATCTTTTAAAAAAATTTTTAAAAATGCAGACTTCAGTGCATTTAAGAATTGGGCTGGAGTTGTCCTCATAGAAGGGATTATTTTTGAAACAGAAGTTGACGGAACATGGAGCTTCTGCAGAGACTTAGAATAAAGAAGGATGCCAAGCAAAGTAAAGCTCTGAAGGGAAGGAGAGGGTTTGAAATGAAAGATGGGAAGAGGTTTAAGGAGGTCATTTGAATGGCAGCAATATAAAATGTCTCAGATAAGACTGAAAAGTTTGAAAACTGAGAAAAGGGTCTTTTTATCAAGAGGGAAGTAGTTGGTAAAAGCGTATGGGAGTGGAAACAGATGATACTTGAAGAGCTGGTCGGCATGAATTCTTACACATTTGTGTGGCAGGGAGATAGAAGAGGCTGGAGTAATCCCACCCTTATATGTATGCTTCAACCCATTCCACACAGTGCCATGATTTATCTTACTAACACACAATTTTGATTGTGTCAGTCTCTTACTAAAACATCTTTCAAAGGCTCCTGTCTTCCTGAAGAGAAAAATTTAAACACTCACCTTAAAGGCCTGAAGTCTGGCCCAAACCTTCTTTTGTAGGTATAGCACGACTAACCTGTTAGCCTGGTAGTAATTTATTTGGGGACTAGCTTTGTAGTTTTGAGTTGAAAATTAAGATTGTGAGGTATTGTGACTTGGGTTTTATAGGCTAAATACACCTGATGCAGTTTGTTAAAATATGTCATTATCAATAAGTATATGATTATCTTCAGAAGCTTTGAGAACAGTTGTATTGGCTGTATTTCTAATGGTATGTTAAGATGTAAAAACGGAACCAACCATATTGCTTAATAAGTGCTACCCCTATAGGAGAGTGAAGATGAAAGATCAGAACTTTTGAAATTCAAAGGTTTGATTAGAAGCAAACAGCTGGATACAGAGTTTTCTTCAGCTGAGCTCTGTAGTTCCATGTGATTTGATTGGAAACTGCTGTGGCAGCCAAGTAGACTAAAAACTGGGAGGAGAAATGAACACAGTGTCACTCTTGTGATCAGCAGGTAGACCTCACAGAGAGAAGCAAGCTTAAAGGAGTCCCCAAGCTGGTGGTAGTTCAAGAAGGCTCTGTCTTTTAGTACATTGTGACGGCGAGAAGGTAGAGCGCTTATGAAGCAAAAGCACTGGCGGCCCAGTGATCTTTTGGTCTTTTCTTGGGTTTCAATCAAAGTGGCTTCTGTAATACCCATTTCCCACAAATTTCCGTGTACTTCTTAGAATTTCTTTTAATTTTTTCAGATTTCTGAACAGTAATGTTAAAAAAAAAACCCGTAATTTTTTACTGTTACCTCAAAGTTAAGTTCTACTTTCCCACCTTTATGTTTTCCTGGATTTGCCTATTTGTTTGTTTGTGAAGGGGAGTGTACGCGGGGCATTACTTGAACCACACTGCTGCAATTGAATGGCTCTCACTATGCTTCCATACTATGGGTTAGATGTGTTCCTGTGTTTAAGAAGCAATTCTTCATTGCCCAGTTCTGTTCTTTCTTTTCCCATAAATTCTGTGATTACTGGGCTCTCTCCCTTTTCTAAATTCTTTTTTTTTTAAGATTTTATTTATTTATTTGAGAGATAGAGATCACAAGTAGGCTGAGAGGCAGGCAGAGAGAGAGAGAGGAGGAAGCAGGCTCCCTGCTGAGCAGAGAGCCCGATGTGGGGCTCGATCCCAGGACCCCGGGATCATGATCTGAGCCGAAGGCAGAGGCTTTAACCCACTGAGCCACCCAGGCGCCCCTCCCTTTTCTAAATTCTTATCCAAGCTTTTCCAATCCATAGTCAAAGGAAGAGCTTAGGAGATCACTGTGCTGAGAACAGGGCAGCACGTTCTGTGCCCTAGAGGTGCTCAGTGTTGTGTGAGAAACAGAAATATAAACAGTTAATTTCAGTTCAGGATTGTAGTAGTGCTTAGATATGCCAGAGGGTTGTGGCCAAATCCCAGGTTGTGGAAATTAGGAATGTGTGCTAGTCACTAACTTGTTCCTGCCCCCGGGGGGGAGGGGGAAGAATTCCGTCAGGTTTTGGATGGTGAGGAGTGGGAGCAGGGGCAGAACAGTCTTGGAAGACTGAGAAGCATGAGCCAGAGACTTGGAAGCATGAGACAGCCAGATGTGTTCAGGGAGCAGCTGCAAGTAGTTCCGTACTACTGAAGCTTGAAGTGGGAGGCAGGGAGTGGCAGAAAATATAAAGCTGAAGACTTAGGCAATAGAGGAATTTTAGATATTTTAAAATATGCAAGAAAGCTTGAATTTTGTCATGGAGAGTTGATAAGAAGTCCTAAGCAGGAGAACAGCGTTCTGACAATTAGTGTTAGGTTCTTGGCCATGTGAAGGGTTGATTTGCAGAGGTGGTTAAGATGGGAATTAGGGAACTGTGTTAGAAGTTTGCTCTAAGGGGCACCTGGGTGGCTCAGTGGGTTAAGCCGCTGCCTTCAGCTCAGGTCATGATCTCAGGGTCTTGGGATCGAGTTCTGCATCGGGCTCTCTGCTCAGCGGGGAGCCTGCTTCCCTTCTCTGCCTGCTTCTCTGCCTGCTTTTGATCTCTGTCTGTCAGATAAATAAAAATCTTTTAAAAAAGAGTGAGAAGCTTAACTAGCCAAGCCACCCACGTGCCCCATAGTAACTTCCTTTGAGTATCCATATTGAGGCACACAGGTTTTGTAGTTTACCCAAGAACATACAACTAATAAATGGAGGACCTGGGAATAACACTTGGGGATCTTGACTCTGAAGTCCATGTCTCGTCACTATGCTGCAACATTTATTTCTGTTGTTGCCACTATCTATATCTGAGGTAAACGTTATTCCTCTTTTGTGATAGTTCTTATATATTTGTTATGCTCTAACTAGCCTTGACTAATACCATCAATTATTGAGTGAAGAGATCAATGTTATTTTCTCACATTTCATTTATCTGTTGACTAGCAACTATTAAATATGAAGTACAGCAATAAAGAAAGATCGTAGGCTTTGGAGGGAGATAATCTAGGCTTGTAATCACAAATTGACTTTGGACAAGTTAATTTCTGAGTTTAGCTTCTTTATTTGTAAAAATTTATCTAAAAGTCTGAATAAAAAAATAAAAACATAACTTTTTTCCCCCCAAGACATCAGGTGCTGAGGATGGCATTGCTCCTACTTGATGCAGAGTTTTGCACGGGTCCCTTTTTCTCTCCATTTCCATGATGACTCTTTTATCTTCTACCTTCGGTTTCACTCCTCTTTCCCCATTCTAGGCAATTACCCCAGAGTATATTGGAGCCTGTCCAGTCAGCCTTCATGTGTTGTTTGATGTGTTTTCTTCCCAGATAGTCTTGTTTTGCTTATATGTTATAAAATTTTACATAAGTTGTCTAACACTGCTAATCTCGTTCTTTTTACTTCTTTTCATTTCACACTTTTATTTTTTAATTCCTTTAGTCATTAAAATGAATTGTAAGTAGTTGATGATATGGCAGATGCCCTTAGGAAGGCCTCATAGTATCATTTATTCATTGAACAGTTTGTGTGTGGCTGCTTCTGAGGAGAGACTATATGTTAATAAATGCGTTTGGGTGTATTCTGTTCCATTTGCTTGTCTGTTGCTATCCCAGTACTGTAGTCTAATTACAATGCTTTTGTAATAAATTTACCTGGCAAGGTGAACCACATGCCTTTGCTTTTGTTTTGTTTTGTTTTGTTAATTTATTCTTGGACCACTTTTTTTCTATATCATATTAGAACAATAGGATCCTTCAGGTATTTTGATGAGAGTCATATTTGGTGATGAATTGCTGTTTTTACATTGCTGTCACCAGCATTCCATCTATGAACATACTAGATTTTTGTGTGTTTATTTCTTTATTGTATGATCATTACCAGAGCTAAAATTGTTTATCTGTAAATCATTGTCTGTTATTTTTCTTAGGTTAATTTCTAAATTGTTTTATAACTTTTGTTATTGCTTTAGCTTATTTTCTTTTTGGTTATTGCTGAGAGGAAAATATAAACTTTTCTGTTTCTTAAATTTTTAAGTTGAGATAATTTACATATAATGAAATACACATGTATTAGCTCTATATGTAGTTGGATCAATTTTGACAAATACATATATTTGTGTAATCTACCCCCCTCCCCCATCAAGGTATAGAACATTTGTATTACCCCAGAATGTTCCTCATGTCCTTTTCTAGTGAATCCCCTAAAGCAACCTGTGATACAATTTCTGTCACTGTGGATTAGTTTTGCTAATTCTGGAGCTTCATCTCATGGAGTTACACAGTATGTTCTTGTGTCTAGCTTCTTTTATTCTGCTTAATGTTTCCAAGATTTATACATGTTGTTTCATTAGTCAGTAATTCATTTATTTTTATTGGGAGTAGTTAGTACATTCTGTGAATATACTATAGTTTCTTTATTTTACTGCTATTGGACATCTAGGCTGCTTCTAGTTTTTGGCTATTAGAAATAAAAGGGGCCATTTTCCTGCAAGCCTTTTTGTGGACATCGTTTTCATTTCTCCTGAGAATTACCTAAAAGTGGAATTGCAAGTGCTGAAGCAGATGAGTATCGTATGCTTCTGGATATAATACACTGAGAAAGACGCAACATCACTTACGAAGGATTCCGGCCAGGAATATATTAACTGAATCTGGTCATGAAGAAACCTCAGACAACCTCGAATAAGGACCATATTTAAAAATTAAAGGATGTGTTCCTCAAAAATAGCAGTGCCATGTAGGGTAAAGGCCAAAATCTATTCCAGGTTAAAGGAGGCTGAAGATGCATGATAAAGGCAGGATATGATTCTGGACTCAGTTCTGAACTTGGGAGTACTGGAAGGAATGGTCTAAGGATATGATTGGGTTAACTGACAAAATTGCAATATGGGTGATAGGTTAAAGTATTATGTCAGTGTAACTGAAGTTGTAACTGCTCTGTGGTTATGTAAGCAAATATCCTTATTCTGTGGAAATACATACTAAGGTAGTTAGAGATCAATTATATAGATCAGGATAAAGAGTGAGAAGGAAGATGTGAGAGTGTGCTGTGAACAAATGACAAGTGATGGAAGAAATGAGGCAAAATGTTAACAGGTTGATAGGGTTTGTGTATGTTCTTTGTGCTATACTGGCAATTCTTATGAAACTTTGAAATTATTCCCAAGTAAAACATGGGAAAAAAAAAAGCCAAAACAACCTGGTTTGGATTTTTCTCTCCTCTGTATGAGGGAAATCAACTCAAATTTCTTTAATTTTCATTAGTTTTATACTTTCTGCCAATTTTGCTGTTTTTCTAGAGAAATCCATTTCTTCTAATTTTTCAAATATATTGGTATTTGTATAGTTTGTAATATTTTATAATTCTAAAAATCTGTTTTATCTGTGGTTATTTCATGTTTTTATACCATATTTTATTAATTCACATCACCACATATCACCAACTCTTCTTGATTGAGTTTGCCATAGGTTTATCTTTTTAACATTTTCTTCAAAGAATCACATTTTGGTTTTCTGAATCTTTGCCTTTTTTGTTCTTTATTTCAGTGATTTCTGTCTTTATAGCCACCCCCCCTTTTAAAAAAATTTACACTGTTTCCTCTTTGAGTTAAAAGATCAGCTTTTTGGAGGGGGGGGTTGTCTTCCCATGTGTTTAGAAGCATAGTTTTCCTGCCGTTGTCTTATATGCATCCCACCAATTTTGACCACTAGTCCTCCACTATAATATTTCACGATGTTCCTTATTGTTTCCTTTTTTTTTTTTTTAAAGATTTTATTTATTTATTTGACAGAGATCACAAGTAGGCAGAGAGGCAGCAGAGAGAGAGGAAGGGAAGCAGGCTCCCTGTGGAGCAAAGGGCCCAATGCGGTTCTCCATCCCAAGACCCTAGGATCATGACCAGAGCTGAAAGCAGAGGCTTAATCCTCTGAGCCACCCAGGCACCCCTATTGTTTCCTCTTTAATGGCAGTACTATTCTGCTGCATAATTTTTGTTTCCAGTCTTATAATGTTGTTGGCTTTTTGTTACTTCAAAAATTTCACATGTAGCTTTGGTTGTTTTATATATCTTGGAGTGACACTGTTGGGTGGATATATATTTATAATATCTTTTTACTGAGATAAATAAATCTCTTAGTGACATAATGCTTACCAATTTAATTTTTATCTACTTAATTAAAATTGCTACTTTTTTTTCATGTTTTCTCAATGTATCTTTACTCAGATTTTTAATGAATTGAAAATTACACCTAACATTTCCTAACAGGCCTCTGTATCTAACATAGTATCTGGAAAGTATTGATAGTCTTAAGTACTTATATAGTTTCTTCAGTATAACGAGAGGGAAACAGCATTAACTCAATCGAAAGTTTGACAGACTCCGGTTTAGTTTTGCCCTCTCCCTGCAGTTATTAGGCTTGGTACATTTGCGTATTAACATATTCTTTATTGTACATTAATGTGTCTTGGAATTTATTATTGCATTATTTTGCTAAATTTCTTTGATAAGATTATAAATAGTAATTGTTTAAGGTAGCCAGGTCAGTATTTCTGAGCGAGCATTTGTAAAACACTCATTCTAAGCCATTGGTATTAAAAAATGGTGTTGCCTCAATCGCTTGTACATTAAAGAATACTTTCTTAGGGAAATCTTTTTTTTGTCCCTTCAAGGCTTAATTCAGTTGCTGTATCCTCTAGAAAAAAACTTCCTGAATCCCTTCAGGATTCACTGAAGGTTTGCTTCAGTAAGAGGTAATTGATACACCTTTTACTTAACATTTAAATCTTCACCACTGTTCTTTGAAATACATAGTTTGTAACATACCCTTTAAAACAGCACGGTGCCTAGTAGTATTAGACTGTAGTTTCCCACTGCAAGAAAAACCTCCATCACGGTACATTCAAGTTGAAAATCTTCCTTCAAGAAAATCTATGTAGTGAGACAAACCATAAGTGACTCTTAATCGCACAAAACAAACTGGGGGTTGCTGGGGGGAGGTGGAGTTGGGAGAGGGGGAGGGGGGGTTATGGACATTGGGGAGGGTATGTGCTGTGGTGAGCGCTCTGAAGTGTGTAAACCTGGCAATTCACAGACCTGTACCCCTGGGGATAAAAATACATTATATGTTTATAAAAAAATAAGAAATAAAAAAAATAATAAATAAAATTTAAAAAAAAAGAAAATCTATGTAGTGTCATCTGGATGCAAACATTCCTTCCTTCCACATTGTGGTACTTTTTTTTTTTTTTTTTTAAATCTAGTAACCATCAAGACCATATCTAAAAGAGCTTTTGTAGAAATTATAGGCAAATAACAAATAATCTATTAATGCATGGTAAGCCCATTTTTTGGAGGGTAAACAAAGGTTAAACATTAATGATACACATGAAATTAAAATGGAGTACTCAGCAGTTGCTACTATTTCTATAGCTTTTAATCTATACAGTTTAAGGAGGACACATACTGCCTGGAGCACTGGGTATGGTTTGTAAACAATGAATCTTGGAACACTGAAAAAATAAAATAAAAAAATATGCTTTTTGTCTGTTTTAAGGAATTCTAATCTGGCAACTGTACCCAGGCAGGTATTACAATAGTATATGTAGAAAGTAAATACAACATTGAAGTATTGTTTTCTTTCTATTTTAAGAATGGACAGAATTCTAAAACTTTCTTACGGGAAATTTAAAGACATGCCAAAGACTAGAAGGAAGAGTGTGATAGGCATGCACCTGTTGCCTCGCTTCAATAATGATTAGCCTTTCATCGTCTTATTTCTCTCTGCGCCACTTCTTAAAACAGCTTTATCAGGGGCACAGTTGGCGTGCAGAAAACTACATAAATTGTACAGTTTGATACATTTTGGCATATGTATACATCCATGAAGCTATCACAAGCAATTAGTAAACATACCCCTTTACTCTCAGGGATTTTCTCATGCCCTTTTGTAATCCCTTCCTCCTGGCTTCCTCCTCCAGGCAACCACTGATTTATGTTCTGTCGCTATAGTTTAGTTTGCTTTTTTTGATTTTGTAAACGAAATCATAAACTACATTTTTTTCTTTTTCTTTTTTTTGGTCTGGCTTCTTGCACAGAAAAATTATTTTGAGGGTGTTGTGTGTGCCAAATTCATTCCTGTTTATTGCTGAATAGTATTACATTGCATGTCTGTAGTACAGATTGTTTATCTATGTACCTGTTCATGGACATTTGAGAGTTTTTTCCATTTTATTTATTTATTTATTTGACAGAGAGGGACAGTGAGAGAGGGAACACAAGCCAGGAGAGTGGGAGAGGGAGAACAGGGAGCTGAACAGGGAGCCTGATGTGGGGCTCAGTCCCGGGACCCTGGAGTCATGACCCGAGCCGAAGACAGACGCCCAACAACTGAGCCACCCAGGTGCCCCCATTTTTTGACTATCACAAATAGAGCTGCTGTGACCTTTTGTGTTTTCCTTTCTCTTGAGTGAATACTTCAGGGTGGAATGGCTGGGTTATATATAAGTGTATGTTTGGCTTTGAAAGCAATGCCAAATTGTTTTCTAAAGTGATTGTACCATTTTGTATTCTCATGAGCAGTATATGAAAGTTTCAGTCCTTCCACATCCTTTGCAACACTTACTATGGCCAGTCTTTAAAATTTTCGCCATATAATAAGTACGTAGTGGTATCTCATTATGGTTTCGATTTCCATTTCTCCATGACTGAGGATATTGAGCAGCTTTCACTTTTATTTGCTTTCCCTGTATTTTCTTTGGTGATATGATGGTGAAAATCTTTTGCCTGTTTTTTAAAAATTGGGTTGGTTCTTTTGGGGGGGGGTGGAATTTTATTTATTTGCCAGAGAGCACTCGAACGCACACTCACACAAACTGGGGAGATGCAGGCAGAGGGAGAAGCAGGCTCCCCACTGAGCAAAGAGCCTGATGTAGGACTCGATCCCAGGACCCCTGGATCATGACCTGAGTCGAAGGGAGTTGCTTAACTGAAGTATTTGAGCCACCCAGGCAACCCCAAAATTGGGTTGTTTCTTAATTGAGTTTTGAGAGTTCTTTACACTGGTTACAAATCCTTTACCAAATACATGCTTTGCACATATTTCCTCCTGGTCTGTAACTTGCCTTCTCATTTTAATAAGTGTATTTTGTGTAACAGAAGTTTTTAATTTTGAAGTTCAATTTCTCAAATTTTTCTTTAATGGATTGTGCTTATTTTAGAAAGAAACCTGTGTTTTGGATTGATTTTGACAATATGCAAAGGTAGTACAAAGAGTTAACCATATACCCTTCACCAAGTCTTCTTGAATGCTGACATCTCACATAACCGTGGTATATTTGTCAAAACTAAGAAATTAACATTGGTAACAGAACATGGGCCATGCTTTTTATGTCATATATGAAAACTGTCTATAGCAGTTTTTGTTGTGGGGGAGGATCAGGTGGTGGAATAATATGAAACTAAGACATCCCATAATTGTACTTACAAATCCTTCAGTAAAAGTTAAGAGTGAACTCATTTTTTAAGGCAGTTGTGTGGAGTTATTTCCATGTGCAGGATGCCAACCTAACTACCCACTAATTTAAAATTCCTCAGTTTAATTCTGTTCATGTCAAGGTCAGAACCCAACATTTAACAACATAATCAAGCAAACTGACCTAGAAATCACATGCAAATAGAAGGAACTCTCCCCAATGTTTTTGTTTTGTTTTGTTTTGTTTTTATGTAACTATTTGTTCAAGGTTGTAGAAGTTACAGGGTAGGATAAAATTGAAGTGTCAAAGACGGTTTATAATACTTTTATATCGGATCAGCTGTGGGGAAGAGGATGAATGAACATTGTGATAGTTCAAAAATGAAAATTAACATTATGTATCTTATTCTCACTGAAGCATGTTCTTAGGCAAAATATCTGTTCTTATTCCTTCTCCTAGAATCTGAATTTTTTTTGTTTTAGTAAGCATAGTGCACAATATTGTGTGTACTCTGTGCTGGCACCATTACAAGGGCTTGAAGCTATCTTACTGAATTCTCGTAACAGTTCTAGGAAATAGATAATTCCATTATGAGAAAATAGGTGCAGAGAAAAAAATATTTATGAGAAAACAGGTGCAAAAATAAACGTTTGTTCAGGGAACTTGCCCAAGATCCTACAGGCTATGCAGCTGTAGTCCGCATTCTTTTAACCATTGTGCTAGGCCAACTAACAAATTGTCACAGTTGAATTATCTTGTAATATAATGTACTTATGCAAATCCTTGCCAAATACCTCTGTTATTTTGACCTCCTGAAGGAATGGAAAGAGTTCCACTATTACGTCCTTTTTATGAGGTTTTATCTTTTTTCCTCTATTAAGAGTTATATCGAGTATCAAATTCAGCATCAGTGATCATGACTTGAAACCTCTTGCCTGTAAATTATAGTAGTGATTGTAATTTTGCACCATAGCATAGCTGGTGTAGTGGAGATCGATTGATCTACCTGTAAAGGATATAACTTTTTAAATCACTTTATCAGAAAATACTTTAATGAAAAAAAAAACAATGAAAGATAGCCGTGCACACACTAGGCACCAAGCATATTCTTGTAGTGTTATCCCAACTTAAGTTTATTTTTATTACTTTTTACCTCTCTTCAGACCCTAATAATTATTGCTAAAGGCTAGAGCTTTTGAATTTGTTGATGTTCAAAGGTCTTGAGGAAGTTACGTGGCAATTTCAGCTCCTAGATAAATTTTTTAAAATTAGGTCATTCTTACTATATATCAGCTGAAATTTGACCTCATTTTTATTTTTTCATGAAATTTGTTGATGTTGATGCAAGTTTCTCTTACTGTTTAAAATTTTGTAGAATAGTGCTGATATAACAGGGTCCCCTGTTTGCAAAACTTTTTTTTTTTTAATGTACAGTTCCTTGTATAAATAAAACTGAATGTCATAGACAGTGATTGAGAAGCTGTTTGGGTGGTTCTGTGTGTGTGTGTGTGTGTGTGTGTGTGTGTGTGTGTGTGTTGAGGGGGGAGGGTCTTTATTGAGGAAAACCTAAAGCTAGAGAAAAGAAAGCTAGATTGATGGTATTTTTACCCCTCCCACTCTTACCCTCAAAATTCCTTCCCAGAAAACTCATTTTGTTTTCTATAAGAATATTCTACATATGCAGTATATATATATATGAACATATTCATAGATGTATTTTTAGTTGGAAATGGTTTTTTAAAAGTTTGGAAGAAGAAATCACTTGATTATTTCTTGGCTAATCGCCATGGTCCTCTGCTAGGTTTTCTAAATACTTTGATTTGTTGTATCATTTAGATTAGAACATCAGCTACACTTAAAAGGAAATCACAATTTGATTGGCAAAACATTCGCAGCACTAACGTCTTGATGAGATAATAAGTTGGTAAAGTTACCAAAAAAATTCTTTTCCAAATTTGGGTAAGAAAAATTTAGAATTTAGGATCTGCTTAACATAGGTTTTCTTTTGAAGATGCTTTTTCAGCATGTAGACTCTACTTCAGTTCATTTTGTTAAAAATTTACAATTTTTAACCCTTCAAACATTTTTCTTGCTCAAAATGTCAGCTGGTCATTTTTTGTTGAAAAACATGCAGACGCGGGGCGCCTGGGTGGCTCAGTGGATTAAGCCGCTGCCTTCGGCTCAGGTCATGATCTCAGGGTCCTGGGATCGAGCCCCACATCGGGCTCTCTGCTCAGTGGGGAGCCTGCTTCTCTCTCTCTCTCTCTCTCTCTCTCTGCCTGCCTCTCTGCCTACTTGTGATCTCTCTCTCTCTGTCAAAAAAAAAAAAAAAACACACAAAAAAAAAACAAAACACATGCAGACGCAAAACAGACACACAAAACACACACACTTTGTAACTACTGGTACTTGTGACTGCTAAGGCTTTCAGACTAGATGTTAGTAAATATTTTCGGTAAGCACAGTCCTAGCTTGTATGATATTCTTGTTTCACTAAAGCGTGTAAAGTTTCGTATTCTAAGTGGTACCCAGATGTGCTTTTTATAAGACCTTTAATTACATCTACTCTAAAAGTTGATAACCTTTCTTTATGAATGGTGAATCCATGCCACCTTGGTAGGGAGGAGCTGACAAAAAGGGAAAAATATCCTCTTAGTTTCCAGATTCTCTTTTTTGAGTTTATGTGTGTGACCTGGTGGTACAGGGGTGAGTTGGAGTGGTAGTGATGGGAGGGGAGTAAAAAAAATGATTGAATTTCCTTCTGGGACGTGCTAGAAACCAGTATGCCGGCTTATATTTGCAAGTTTTGACTTTGTGGGGGTGGGGTTAAGGTGGTTAGGAATTGGTTCTCAAAGAATTTACTTTTTAAATGTCAGTGAGGATATACACAGAATCAACTTAAATAGAAAGTAACAGAGTTACCACTGATTGTGAATTGTGGGGGAATGTCAGAGGCTCACAGATTGCCATTGATCTTGATGTGATTTCTGGTGCTGAACTTCTTAAGTCTAGAAACTAATTTCTTCAGGCTTGGCAACTTTCATAGTGCAGTTTTAGGACGTTTCTCTAATAGCATGGAATTAGACCTGTTTAATCATGCAACAAAAGTGCCTTCAGCCAATATGATGTGATCCACTTGTTCTTAAAGTGGGGGTTCCATATCTGATTCACCTGGGGGATGTGTTGAAAGTAAGGACTCCCATTATAGATATCCCTTCTTGTTCAGCAGAGTTAGAGTGCTTTTAGGGTATTTTATACTTCGTTAGTTTAAAATTTCTTGACAGTTATTAATTGGTGATAACTTTTTAAAAAAGATTTTATTTATTTATTATTAATAAATTTATTTATAAATAAATATTTATTATTTATTAAGCCATTAAGTGGCTTAACCACTGAGCCACCCAGGTGCCCCAATTGGTGATAATTTTTATCTATTTTTAGATTTAGGTTAGAAAGTTTAAGCTTATCTCTTATAGTTTTACTAACATCTGTATTAAGTAGAGACTGATATGTTAGAGATGTTTAACTATAGCATTCATAAAGCTATAATTAAGAAGAGGAATAGGGAATGGGGTGCCTGGGTGGCTTAGTGGGTTAAAACCTCTGCCTTTGGCTCAGGTCATTATCCTAGGCTCCTGGGATCTAGCCCTGCATCTGGCTCTCTGCTCAGCAGGAGGCCTGCTTCTCTTCCCCTCTGTCTCTGCCTGCCTCTCTGCTTACTTGTGATCTCTGTCAAATAAATAAATAAAAAAAAAAAAGATACCCGAAACTTTGGTTGTCCCAAGTACCTACACACACACAGATACACACACAGCTGAGAAACAATGTAAAAGTCTATTAATAGAGAAATACGTAATAAATAATGATGCATCAGTATGAAGTTTTGAAAAGTAATAGGTTTTTATGGTTCAAAATTCAAAAGACACCAAGTACTATTTAGTAAGAAATGCTCTTGGATTTTTTTTGTGACTCTGCCACCCGTTTTCCTCCTTGGATCCATCAAGGTGTAGTGCTTTTTAAAAAAAATTCTTTCAAGGAAAGTTATGTACACACAAATAGCTTTAGTACACATGTACATACATGGTAGCCTACCACGTGTGTAGATACTATTATGTACCTTTATTTTTCTCGCCCTTTCCTTTTTTTAGTTTTAATTTTATCAAAAGAGTATATCCATATGAAAGTCCTATAGCTCTACAACATTAACGTATTTTGGTTTGAAAGAAACCACTTTCATCTCTTAGCTGATTAATTTTATATTCTTTGTCTCTAAAGTAATTGCTTTAATGTCAGTTTTAATATATTCTAGTGTAGACACTCAGATTCTCTTCACTGTATGCTGTCAGTGATTCTGTCAGTGAATTCTGTCATGATGTGGGTTAGGTCAGTATTCTTTTTTATATAATCATTGACTTCTGTAAGTGCTGTTCATCGCTGGGCCGTGGAGTAAAACACAGCTACTTTTCCTTTTCTGTACTGCTTTTCTCCTGGAACTAATATTCGACTTATTAAGTTTGCTTATTTTTTAATTTAATTATGAGCTGTCTGCCAGTTACATAAACTTGTACTTAATATTTTCAAAGACCAGATTCTTAATCTCAGGAAACAAACTGATGATTCCTGGAGGAGGAGGAGGGTGGGAGGGATGGGGTGTCTGGGTGATGGACACCGGGGAGGGTCTGTGCTATGGTGAGTGCTGTGAAGTGTGTAAGACTGATGAATCACAGACCTGTACCCCTGACACAAATAACACGTTATATGTTAATTAAAATAATAAAAATAATAATAATATTTTCAAAGACCTAACAGATGTGCTGTCAATGTCATCCTCTGAAAAAAGGTCCTACGAGAATTTCTCATAACCTCCAACTTAGACTGGTTGCTTTCTATTCTCTCTCTATAGCTGTCATCATAGGATTGTCATCCTATTTCCAGTCATCTTGGGGAGTCCCCTTCCCTCTCTCATCTCAGTACCATATTGTTGTAATTATTGTGGTTTCACAGACATGTAGTTCCCTCACATTAATCTCTTCTTTATTTTTCTTACTGTTCATATAAATTTTAGAGTCAGCCTACCTACTTAAAAACCTTCTTTATGTCTTCAATATGTGGTTTTCAAATCTTCTGTATATATTAGCTTGAATTGTGTAACTTGACTTTTCCATGTTAAAGAATTGTTAAATATTGGTGATTTCAAACAGGTCTACCTAATAGAACATTTCTTGCTAAGTTTATATTTTAGTTTTTATTATTTCTTTTGCAAATGGCGACTTCTGTTTCATCTTGTAACTGATGGTGAAGGTTTGAGTAGAGTTGATTTGAATCTTAATATTATGCCTAGGAATATAATTTTTATAACCAAGACTTTTTAAAAATAGGTGGTTCTTTTTAATTTTCCACCTATGTAAAGTCATTATCTGCAGTTAATGGTCATTTTCTGTCTCCTTCATTTTTTTTTTTAACTTTTATCATATTATATAATACTAACAATAATGGACATTCTTATCTTGTTTCAGATCTAAATAGGATTATTTTTAGATTACGTCACTAAGTTTGGTACTGACTTTTAGGCTTGTGTCTTATGCATATATGTTTCCATGGTAAACATCTGCTTATTCCTATTTTAAGGAAATCTTGATAGATGTGTAAGTTTATCAGATGTCTTTCAGTGACTGTGGAATAACCATATTTTTCCTTGATATTATTGTATGGCAGACTAAAATGATTTTATTATATTGAACCACTTTTGAATATCAGAACTAAACTCTACTTGATCATAACAGTGGTATATTATTTCTTCATTGTGTTCCTGAAGACTTTCTTTTTTATTGTCTTGGAATTTTTGTGTCTGATTAACCTGTAGTATTCATTTGTGTTCACTGTTCTCTTAATTTTGGATATCACTGCTTTGATCCCTATGTTGGGAACAGCACTTACAGAAGTCAATGATTATATAAAAATGAATACTGACCTAACCCACATTATTTGGAAGCTTAGCTCTGATGCTTTGAAATAGTTTAGGCAGCTTTAGAGTTCTCTGTTTTTAAATATTAGTAAAATTTTGAATATTATTGGCATCTGGTACTTTCTGAGGAGGTTAAACTCCTTGAAAACTTCCTTCTGTGATAATTACCAGATAGTCTTTGTGAAATCTTTATTGTTTTGCCTTCATGAAATTCATAGTGCCTTACTTGGAATGCTGATAACATAGTTTGTGGGTTTTTTTTTTTTTTTTTTTTTTTTAGGGCATTAAATAAAAATACTTGTCTTAAAGTACATTTGTCTTCATTAAATTGTTAAGTTCTTGAGGGCATTAAGGTAGAAGCCTCTGTTTATTTATTGCCTCAAATTCTAGCCCACAGTAGGGAATATGCTGGCTTAACAATTTTTCCTTCTTCCTTTCTTTTGGTGATGGTGAATGTTTTACAGGCTTCCCAGTTGGCGTGTATGTTGTAAGGAGAGTTCTTCAGCTTCATCATATTACTCTCAAGATGACAATTGTGCCCTAGAAAATGAAGATGTACAATTCCAGAAAAAGGTACCTTAAATAAAGTTGACAATGTAATTTGTCTGTCAGCTTTTTAAGATTTCCTCAAAAGGTTTGGAATAAAAGTAATTCAAAAGTATTATGACAAAGTTTTGGTGATTTGTAATCTCCTTTCTGTAATCTGAAGCATCACTCAGGTAATCTGAAAGTAAGCATCCTTGAGATACTCATATGCTTGTTCTTGGACTGTCATAACAGCCGTAGTCCTAGAGTAGGAAGAAAAATAGTAGCTATTCAGAGAACTGAAAACCAGTGGTTCACTTTATAATATGCTAAATAATTAAAAAGTTTCAAAAGAAACTCGAGTCTTAAAAGTAAAAACTTAGAACTGAGGATTATAGGGAGACTCTGCAGTCAGTGGCTATGTAGTTTTTTAATATAATTGGGTGGAGTGAATAGACAGAGTCCAGAAAGCCAGACCACATAGTCCTTAATTCATTTATTACTTTATCATTTTAAATTCCTGGCTGACTCAATCCATAGAGCATGTGACTCTTGATCTCAGGGTCATGAGTTCAAGCCACACATTGGGCATGGAGTCTTCTTTTAAAAAAAGGTAAAATAAATAAATAAAAAATAAAAGGTGATTGTTGACTCGATTTGGCTCCCGCCATCAATATATATATTTTATTTATTTTTTTAAAGATTTTATTTGTTTATTTGATGGAGAGAGAAAGGGACAGTGAGAGAGGGAACACAAGCAGGGGTAGTGGGAGAGGGAGAAGCAGGTTCTTCTCAGAGCAGGGAGCCCAATGTGGGGCTCCATCCCACGACCCTGGGATCATGACCTGAGCTGAAGGTAGACGCTTAACAACTGAGCCACCGAGGTGCCCTCAAAAATTGTATTTTAAAATACACTTGTCCCTTGAATGATAGGGTTTGAACTGTGCGGGTGCATTAATATGAAGATTTTTTATGGTACAATACTGTAAATGTATTTTCTCTTACGATTTTCTTAACAGTTCGGGAGTTTAACATAAGAATATAGTGTAATAGGGGCGCCTGGGTGGCTCAGTGGGTTAAAGCCTCTGCCTTGGGCTTGAGTCATGGTCCTGGGGTCCTGGGATCCAGCCCCCCCCTCAGGCTCTCTGCTCAGCGGGGAGCCTGCTTCCTCCTCTCTCTCTGCCTACTTGTGATCTCTCTCTGTCAAATAAATAAAATCTTTAAAAAAAAGAATACAGTGTAATAATACATACAACATACAGAATATGTGTCAACTGACTGCTTATTATTGGTACAGCTTCCGGTTAACAATAGGCTATTAGTCGTTTTGAGGGAGTCAAAAGTTATATGGAGATTTTTGCTTCTGCTAGGGCTTGATACCCCTAACCCATGCATTGTTAAGGATCAACCACATAGAAGTAATTTATTCTGACTATAAAATATTCATATTTACCCCTCCCCAAAGGAACCACGATTTATTGTTTCTTGTGAAAATATTGAGACTGTTTTTTTGTGGATATCCGTATATGGCACACAAATTGGTATTTTATGTTCCATAAAATGTCAAATTATAAATATTCTACAAATGACTCCCCCCTCTGCCCCAATAATATCTCATAGACATCTGTAAACATCTTTTCATGTTGTTGTATTCTTGTGATGGCTACATTTTTATTCTACCATATAAATTATGATATATTTATTGACAGACTTTTGCATTGTTTCTCAGCTGTGTGTTTGCATGTGGGCTTGTGTGTGTGTGCATGTGTGGGAACATAAGTTTATAATTACATACTTGGAGTTGTTGGCATGGTATTCAAATATTGGAGTCATGTTGGATTTATTTCTGGGATGGAGCATTTAAAATTTTGAAGACTATTGCTGAATATCTCTTTAAAAAGAATACAATTTTATACTTTTACCCACAGTCTGTAAAACTCTATTCTAATCTCTGATGAGAAATTGGAAGAGTAAATGTGAATGAACATAAGCAAAGCATTCAGGGGGGGAAATCTATTCTTTCTGCAGAAATTTAGTTATCTGTTATATGTTATAGAGGCTTAAAGAATATGAATATTGCTTTTATGAAACATATGCTAGAAGATACATTTAAACTTGAAGGTATCTGGAATCTTGAAAGTCAGTGTCAAAAGAGAGATGGTAAAAGAACTATATGTACGTTAATTTATTAGATATTTCCTGAAGTCCTTCTGTGTCCCTAACACATTGCTGCATGGTAGGACTAAAGTGTTTATTAAGTGCTTATTAAGAAATCAAATAAGGCTCTTGAACTCATTTAGTGTGATGGCAAGGAAGGGAATGCAGGAAGATGGACAATAAGCATATAAACAAACAAAAGTAATTAACAGTTGAATATGTTATAAAGTATATAATATTGCTTAGGACTATTTTGTGAAACAGTTTTATTTATCAGTTACCCTTTTTTCTTTGTTGCAATATAGGATGAAAGAGAGGGACCTCTCAATGCCGAATTACCAGAAAAAGTGGGTTCGAACTTACCTATTCCTCCAGAAGAACATAAATTAAAAGATGACTACATTGTGGATGTACAGGTAAGCTATGCTGCTTTGATTTTTTTTTTTTTTTTTTTTTGCTGCTTTGATTTTTAATGATAAGTCTTTTAAAAACTGCTTCCCAAGATAGAAAACTTCTGTTTGGTCACCATATTGTATATTGTTACTTTTTCTTTTTGAACCGTTGTGCGGTTGTCTTTAATACTGTTCACCTGCTGAGAGTGCTATGCGGTTGTCCTTAATGCGGTTGTCTTTAATACTGTTCACCTGCTGAGAGTACTGCTTTTGAGAAAATACGAAATTACGGGGTTAGTAATAAATGGGACCACTTTTTTTGTAGTCAGAGTTTGGGTATAAGTTCTTACATCTTCCTAGATTCCATTTTGGCTTACTATAATGGCTCTTCTCCAGATTTTTAGATGTCAGGAAATTTTTTCTAATTTACAACAAAAGAAAGTATTCGTAGGTGAAACAAAGTATTCTGATACCAAACTTTTGTCACTCAGTGTGGAATATGAATTAATAATAGGTTAAAATATATTTTATATATTTCTTATATTACATTCTGAATATTATTTTCCATTTTGTACATCAGATTTTTTGAAAGATGTTAAAAACTAGACCAGAATATAAGCTCACCAGAATGCTGAAGCATCTGGAACCCATTAATATCAGGAATAGCTAAGGGAACTAGGGATATTTGATCTGCAGGAAGAAGAACCAAGAAAAAACTAAGTATCTCAAAATATTAACAAAAACAAACTTCAGCTCAAAATGAGGAAGAATTCTTTGTTTTAAGTACAGTTAGCACTGTTTCATGACTTCATTGGGCTATCTAAGTACAAATAGTGAGTTTCATTTTATTGGATCCTGGAAGATGTTTGTCAGACGTTTGTATATAAGAGTAAGAAAGTGTTCTCTGTAGCCCTTCTAGTTATAGGACTATCCTGCCATTGTTCATTCTCCAGAATTTTTGTTACGGTATACTCTGCTCAAATCCTTGGAAGTGCTTACTGCGTCGTACAGGTCTGTGCTGTTCAGTATAGTAGCCACTAGCTACATTTGGCTCTTGAGCGCTGGGAATGTAGTTAGTCCAAATTGAGACTCGCTGTAAGTATTAAATACATACATTAATACATTATTACATACATACATTATACATTAATACATGTATTTATTAATACATAAATACATTAAATAAATACATACATACTTAATTTAAAAAAAAGTAAAATATCTCATTAATTTTTTTAATATTGAATATATATTAAAATGATAATATTTGATAATAATAGAACACTCCTTTTCTCAAGGCCTCCACCATAAAATGCAAACTATTTTCATTCCTCTGTGAATTTTTCATTTCAGTGTAAATAATTTCCCAAATGAATCATATTCTTCCCTTAGTTTTCTTTCTGCTCCTAACTGGGTCTTTTTTTTTTTTTCTTAAAAGTCCTAGTTCTTCTAGTCCATAATAGTCTTTAGTTTCTCTTTTCCTTGAACTAAGCCTGAGTGCCTCTCTTGATACACACTTAATAAGCGTTAAGTATCTACTGTGTGCTAGGGAACATGAACATCAAGAGAACGTAATTCTTACGCAGGACATTTATAGTCTTCTTGAAAAAGGGAAGGAGACCTAAATAACGCAATTGAGGTGTTACAGATGCTGTATTAAGTCTATACAGAGAACAGCAGAGGCATAGCGGAAGAGGGATGGCTAATTCTATTTAGGGTTGGTTGTGGGGGAGAATGTTCTGATAGAGGTTTCAAATATGAGTGGTAATCGGTAGATGTCAGGTTTTGTTTTGGGGGAGTGAATGGCCCAGAGCATCAGAGGACTGAAGAAGCATCAGTGAGAATCATTTGGTGCATTGTAATGTTACTTGTACATGCCCTTGTTGTTGTTTGTTGGTGCACGTTATCTTCTCAACTGCTCTGGGCAATAAGTATGTGTTGTACTGTTTTGTATATTTAAATATGATTTCTGTGTTGCTACTAGCATTAAAGAGGGAAATATATGTGGTCCTCATAGAAAATAGGAAAGAAGAAAGGCAAGCTCTTTTGTCCTAATTTGTGAAATGCCGTAAAAAATGTCTAGAGCTTGTATTTTAATATGAAATGTTTCCCTTTGAAATGTTGGAAGATAGGATTTTTATAAAAGTACATTCTTGATACTGTCACTTTTGAGGCATACATTTATAAAATCCTGTATAGCTAAAGAGAATAATTTATTCATCTCAAAATTTAATTTAACTTTTTTTTTTTTTAAACAGAATATGGAGTCAAATAAGTTAAGTCCATCTGTGATTGAGACATTCCCTACAATTGATCTACATGAAGATTCTTCCAGTGTAGTTGTGGGCAGTGAAAACATTGAAAATATTTCCAGCTCATCTACCTCAGAGATCACTCCAATCTCAAAGCTTGAGTAAGTTATTACAAAGAAAAAAAGAGAATCTCATTAGGTAATGATAGAAAAAAGTCTTTATAAGATAAGGCAGCTTGAAACTCAGATTTGAAGTTTAGGCCATATAGCAGACTTAAGTTACGATGCCTGTGTTTTGTGTTTTTATTTTATTTTAAAGTAATGATCTTTTGATGTAACGAGTATTTATTCTTATTTCAAACTCACTGAAGTTGATTAGCTCTCAGCCATGCAATCTCTACGTTACATAAAATGAGGTTCTACTTGTTCAAGTAACTACTTATTTGAATAATCTTTAGTATTTAAAACTTTTAAAATACTTACTCCGGAAAGAATTTAAGGCTAGGTACTACATATCTGAAGAGTACATCTCATTTTCCCATTATACTGAATGTGACTGCTTAGCGAATTGGAAGTAAGGGAGAATATTAGAGTATATATTTTTTAAAAATTCTCAAAGTGCCTTAAGAACTTAGTGAAATGTTTTGAGATACTAGATTATTTTTTTTAATTTAATTTTATGTTTTCACTGTTTCAAGATTCATTGTTTATGCGCTACACCCAGTGCTCCATGCAATACGTGCCCTCCTTAAACCCACCACCAGGCTCACCCAACCCCCCACCCCGCTCCCCTCCAAAACCCTCAGCTTGTTTCTCAGAGTCCACAGTCTTATGGTTCGTCTCCCTCTCCGATTTACCCCAATTCACTTTTCCTTTCCTTCTTCTATTGTCCTCCATGTTATTCCTTATGCTCCACAAGTAAGTGAAACCATATGATAATCGACTCTCTCTGCTTGACGTCTTTCACTCAGCATCATCTCCTCCAGTCCCGTCCTTGTTGATACAAAAGTTGGGTATTCATCCTTTCTGATGGAGGCGTAATTCTCCATTGTATATACGGACCATATCTTCTTCTTTTTTTTTTTAAGATTTTATTTATTTATTTGACAGAGATCACAAGTAGGCAGAGAGAGAGAGGAAGAGAAGCAGGCCTCCCGCTGAGTGGAGATCCCGATGCGGGGCTCGATTCCAGGACCCTGGGATCATGACCTGAGCTAAAGGCAGAGGTTTTAACCCACTGAGCCACCGAGGCGCACCGGACCATATCTTCTTTATCCATTTGTCTGTCGAAGGGCATCTTGGCTCTTTCCACAGTTTGGCAACTGTGGCCATTGCTGCTTTGAACATTGGGGTACAGATGGCCCTTTTCACTACATCTGTATCTTTGGGGTAAATATCCAGTAGTGCAATTGAGGTGATAGAACAAATCACTAAGAGAAGACAGAAGAACCATGGTCCTCTTCACTGATGCAGAAAAAGCATTTGACAAGATACAGCATCCATAATGACAGATGCTGGTGAGATGCGGAGAAAGGGGAACCCCCCTACACTGTTGGTGGGAATGCAAGCTGGTGCAACCACTCTGGAAAACAGCATGGAGGTTCCTCAAAAAGTTGAAAATAGAGCTACCCTATGACCCAGCAATTGCACTACTGGGTATTTACCCTAAAGATACAAACATAGTGATCCGAAGGGGCACGTGCACCCGAATGTTTATAGCAGCAATGTCCACAATAGCCAACCTATGGAAAGAACCTAGATGTCCATCAACAGATGAATGGATAAAGAAGATGTGGTATATATACACAATGGAATACTATGCAGCCATCAAAAGAAATGAAATCTTGCCATTTGCAATGACGTGGATGGAACTAGAGGGTATTATGCTTAGCGAAATAAGTCAATTGGAGAAAGACAACTATCTCATGATCTCCCTGATATGAGGAAGTAGAGATGCAACGTGGGGGGGTTTGGGGGGTAAGAAAAAAAAAAATGAAACAAGATGGGATTGGGAGGGAGACAAACCATAAGTGACTCTTAATCTCACAAAACAAACAGGGTTGCTGGGGAGAGGGGGGTGGGGTTATGGACATTGGGGAGCGTATGTGCTATGCTGAGTGCTGTGAAGTGTGTAAACCTGGCGATTCACAGACCTGTACCCCTGGGGATAAAAATACATTATATGTTTATTAAAAAAAATAAAATTTAATAATAAAAAAAAAAGATACAGCATCCGTTCATGATTGAAACTCTTCAAAGTATAGGGATAGAAGAGAGGGAACATTCTTCAGCTTCCTAAAATCTATTAAAAACCCACAGGGAATATCATTCTCAGTGGGGAAAAGCTGACAGCCTTCTCTTTGAGATCAGGAACAGGACAAGGATGCCCGCTCTCACCACTATTCAACATAGTACCAGAAGTCCTAGCACCAGCAATCAGACAACAAAAAGAAATAAAAGGTAATAGATTGGCAAAGAAGTCAAACTCTCTCTTGGAAGATGACATGATACTTTATATGGAAAACCCAAAAGACTCCACCCCAAACTATGAGAACTCATACAGCAATTCAGTAATGTGGCAGGATACGAAATCAGTGCACAGAAATCAGTTGCTTTCTTATACAATGAACACATAGAAACGCAAATTAGAGGATCCATTCTATTTACTATGGCACCAAGAACCATAAGATACCTGGAAATAAACCTAAACAAAGAGATAAAGGATCTGTACTCGAACTACAGAACACTCATGAAAGAAATTGAAGAAGACACAAAAAGATGGAAAAGCATTCCATGCTCATGGATCAGAAGAATAGACATTGTTAAAATGTCTGTACTGCCCAGAGCAATCTATACTTTCAGTGCCATCGCAATCAAAATTTCACTGGCATTTTTCAGAGTGCTGGAACAAACAATCCTAAAATGTGTATGGAAATAGAAAAGACTCCGTATTGCTAAGGAAATGTTGAAAAAGAAAAACAAAATTGGGGGCATCACCTTGCCTGATTTCAGGCTTTGCTACAAAGCTGTGATCACCAAGACAGCATGGTACTGGCACAAAAACAGACACATAGACCAATGGAACAGAGTAGAGAGTCCCGCAACTCCTTGGTCAAATAATCTTCGACGAAGCAGGTAAAAAAGATTATAGGCAACAACTCTAATACTGGTAGAATATACTAACAAAAAGGAAACATTAGAGAAGATGCAATTAAGATAAATTTTAAGGGCATCTGGGTGGCTCAGTCAGTTAAGCATCTACCTCTTGATTTCAGCTCAGGTCATGATCTCAAGAGTCATGAGATTGAGCCCCAAGTTGGGCTCCACACTGGGCTTCTCTCTCCCTCTCTGCCCCTCCTGTCCCTGCTTACGTATGCTGGTGTGCTCTCCTTCTCTTTCTCTATTAAATAAATACATAAATAAATTTAAAATCTTATTTTTTATGAGACCAAATACTAAGCTATGATATTTTGTTTTAAAATTTGGTAATTACCTATTTAACAGCCAAAGCCATTAACAGATCAAGAGTTAGCAGTTCACTTTACATGACCTAAAATAAGTAAATTCTTGAAAATAGCCTGTAAAACTATAAAGCATTCTTCTCTGGTTTAGATTATGTTTTGAAAATCACTAATAATTTTTTTTTAACTTATGCCACGTTATGTTCATTGAATTGCTAGATTATTTTTTTTTGTTTCTGTTTTTAGTGAAATAGAAAAATCTGGTACTATTCCTATAGCCAAACCAAGTGAAACTGAGCAGTCTGAAACTGATTGTGATGTTGGTGAGGTCCTTGAAGCGGATGCTCCCGTTGACCAGCCTGCCTTTGTGGGTCCACCTGAAAGGTGGGTGTGAGCTGTTATTTGCCCTTTGCATAATTCTGTAATAATAGCCGTGTCATGTTTGAATGGATTTTTGTGTGTGCTTAATTCTACTTTTATGATCGGGAGAAAGCTAATCCGTTTGCGCTCTTTTCTTGGTTTATTTTGTATGTGAAAATTTTAACAGTTTAGATTACATAAACTTGCCATTCAGCTTATTTTTTTTTAATATGTCTTTTTGGTTTCAAATAGCCTTGTTGGCCAGCATATAGAAAATGTGTCATCTTCACATGGCAAAGGAAAAATAACAAAATCAGAATTTGAATCAAAAGTTTCAACAAGTGATCAGGCTAATGGTGATCCAAAATCTGCACTGAATGCTTCAGATAATTTAAAAAATGAGGTAGGTATATAACTTGCACTGTTTCCTACTTTATTATATACATCTTTATTATTAGCTAATCTTGCAGTTTGCTAACCATATTTGCAACGAAATCAGGGATTGAGAATTAATGAGGACTATGGACCTGAGGTGAACTACGGTCCCTGAGAGCAAGTGGTTACTTCCTGGGTACTCTCACCAGTATATTATTTATATATAGAGGTTCCATGTGTGAGCTGTCTTGTTGTATGTAATTAAGTTGTTTTCTCTTACTGTCAGCTGTTTGATAGTAGATATATAAAGTCCTCACTTAAGCAGTTTCTTGGAGAGCTTTATGGAAGAAGCTATGATTATTAAATTCAGGTATCTTCAGAATATAAGTTTAATTCCATATACAATGTTAAATTGAGGCTCTTCACCCAGAATTATTTTAAAGAGACGTTTTTACATTTTGTTAGTTGTGTGCAGAATACAGCTTACATTGAATAGTGTGAGTTTTACAGTTACACTATCCCCATGTAGCAGTTTTACTTTCCTTCCTCCTTTTGAGTTCTGCTTTGACTTCATATAGGCCAAAGCAGAGTTTCTTGAAGAAATGATGATAGAGAAGTCTAGGCCTACTTCAGGTTAAAAGTAACTGGATAATAGAGATGAAGTCCACTCCTTGAACTTAATAAAAGTAAAACGTGCAAAACCAAAGAATAGTTGAAAGTACTGAGTACCATGTCCGTATTTGTTCCTTTTTAATTTGGATCTTCTGTTCTCTACCTTCTCTTTCATGTATTTTCAGTGAATCTATACTTACAACTAACTAAACTTCCTTCTAGGGACTTTACTATCACTGTACCAGCTGTTTTTATGATGCTTCTTACAGTTATAGGAGCTCAACATTTTGTAGCCCACCATCTTGAAGGAACTAAATTTCCCAATGAAACCAAATCAAGCATATATTATAGTTCAGTTGTCCATAAATAAAATTAGACAAACATTACAAAAATATCTTCTTTGGAGGTATTTAAGTATGAGATGTAAAATTGAAGCACGGCAGCCAGTTTTGTCCCAGTTTTGCTTGTTCTCCTTAACCATTAGTAGACTGAAACTACACTTTATTACCTAGGATATAAAAATGATTTGTGAGTTTGTGCTAATAGGCAAAATAGTGTAATTTTTAACTGTATTAGTATCCTGGAAAAATTATCAGATAATGAGCACATTATGAGATACCTAGTAGTTTTGTGTGTTGCCTGGTTCAGGATAATTCTTCCCAGTTAAGTTTGTGTAACCGGAAGGGTTCTTTTTCTGATGCAAGATCTTTGTGTCATTGCTGTTACCTCAAGAATCTGGAAGACAGGGGTGCCTGGGTGGCTCAGTGGGTTAAGCCTCTGCCTTCGGCTCAAGTCATGATCTCAGGGTCCTGGGATCGAGCCCCACATCGGGCTCCCTGCTCAGTGGGGAGCCTGCTTCCCCCCCTCTCCCTCTGCCTGCCTCTCTGCCTGCTTGTGATCTCTCTCTGTCAAATAAATAAATAAAATCTTAAAAAAAAAAAAAAAAGGAATCTGGAAGACAGTCTTTGCCATACTGAGAGACAGTGCTTTACCAAGTGTTTTTATTGTATTGTTTAGTTCTCTTGTTTGTTGTTAAGAGGTGATGGTGAATGCTTTGTTTGTGCCTCAAAAGCATATGTATGTCCCTCTCCTTTGCATTGTATTTCTTTTAGTATTTGGGCTTTGTTTTTAAGTACTCAGGTAGGTTAATTTTTATAAATATGTGCCTTTTGCTTATTTTCTCACTGTGTTCAAACTAGGTTTTTATTTAATTTTTTAATTAATGGTAATACTAGCTCTTTAATCTTACTTTTGCTGTGTATTTTTTTTAGTAGCCACATACTTTTTTTAGTCAGTCAGCTTGTTCTGCAAAACACTCCGAGATGGAGATTGTATGGGAGCCCGATTGCTGTCTTCCCTGGGGAAGATTATGGGGTTTTGTATTCGTGTAATTCTTACAAACTAGTGTGTTAGTCTAATTCTTACATACTAGGCTCAGTCCTTAAAATTGTGCTTTCATGTAGCTAGTATTAGTATTAGCTCTCAGACATGTGCCCTTCTATATATAACACGTGTATACCAGAGTAAGTTGTCTAAGTAGATGTTGTGCACTTTTCAGGAACTGTTAATATGTTATGCATTGTTCTAGGAATACAGAAATAATTAAGTAATGGAATGAACATCTTTACATATATTATTCAGCTTATGGAAAAAAATGACAAATTAAATTGTGTGCCTTTCCCCAGTTATATTTCTTCTCTTCAGATAGATCACCTATGTCAAATTCAGCGTGTGTGTGTGTGTGCGTTTAAGAATGTGTTTTTAAACTTTTTTCCAAAACTGCATGATTAGAAACAGTACATACTGTTTGGCATATTTTGAAGCAATATAAATGGTATCATTCCTGCGTTAAATAGCATTTTACTCACCATTGTTTTTGAGATTTGTCTATTCATTGTTTACAATATTGTATTTCATTACCACAGTTTGTCTGGTCTTCAATTAGTGGATATTTAGGTTGTTTCTATTTTTTTATATTACAGACAATGCCGCAGTAAGCATTCTGATGCATATTTTGTTAGGTACATGTGCATGTTTTCACTCATATTGCACATCTTAATATTGCTAAGTTTTGTTTTGTTTTGTTTTTTTAAGTTATTTAAGTAATCCCTACACCCAGTTTGGGGCTTGAACTCAAGACCCAAGATTGGGAGTTGCATGTTTTTCTGACTGAGCCAGCCAGGCACCCTTAATTTTGCTAAATTTTGAACCCCCTTCACAGTCTAATAGATATCCCATGGTTCCACAGACATGCCACACTTAAAACTCCGTCAGATTGGTGTGATTGTTCAGTATCTCTGGTTTTCATTTGCATTCTCCCGATTATTACTGAGATTGAGCATTTTGTATTTTCTCTTTGCTGAATTTATTGTTCATCTCCTGCATTAGTGACTGTAGGCCGTCTGCAGTTGGTCGTCGTCCTTTATTGGTAGCATATGTTGCCACTGCTCTCTTCAGCTTGTGGCTTATTGCACCATACAGTTTATGATTTTCTTAATTCATTTAATTTTATATTTTAATCCAGCCAAATGTATCAGCCTTTTAAAAAATGATTTATTCTTTCTTCACCTTGTTAAATCCTTTCATATATGAACATTTTTCTATACTTTCTTTAAAAAGCTTGATTTTCTTTAGACGCTTTGTGTTTCTTTGTGTTTTTAAATCTACCTTAAATTTTTATGGAATGGTAATGCATGTCAAGGATGTTTTAGAAACTATATGCTACATCTAAAATTAGTTAGCTTTCTTCAATGCACATATTACTTTAACTTAAATTTTAAGATGGATGCATTACAAGTACAGTATATTTGTACAGTTTTGTATGTAAGTAATTGTTTGCTTAGGATATAGTATTTTTTTTTATAACCTATACTTAAATTGCTAATTTAAGTATAGGTTATAAGGAATACATCTTGTGGTGCTTAGGTAGAAGATTTCACTTTTTTCAAGAGAAACTCAACTTCTAAGTAAACCAAAACTTTTTACATTTCATTTTTTTTTAAATGTTGTCTATCAGCTACAAAACTTAACTTTAATATCACATAAACATTTGTATATACTTTTATAATTTATTAATCTGTTTTCTCTGTATTCTTCACATTTCTTTTAGAGTTCTGATTATACAAAACCGGGAGAAATTGACCATACATCTGTAACAAGTCCCAAAGACCCAGAAGATATACCAACATTTGATGAATGGAAGAAGAAAGTTATGGAAGTAGAAAAAGAGAAAAGTATGGAAGCACTTGTGATTCTTATTTATTTATTTATTTATTTTAGGGCGAGGTTTAAATAATGCATTTCTCTCCATAGTTGGTAAAATAAAAAAAAACTTCTGAAAACTTTTTAAAGGTGAAAGTTGCTAAGATGTATAATTATCAACATATGCCATTTCCCGTTGTATAATTATATAGTTTTAATTAAAATCCATTCTTGTAAATTATTACATGAGGAAAAAATAAGATAAATTAGGCAGAGCAGTACTTTTTATTTCAGTTTATAAGAGGAAAATTGCACAAAAACTGTTGTTTTTCATTTTTGTGGGGGCTTGTCTGGGATATGAATGAAACTTTTGAGTCATAAAGCTTTAAATTATAGATAGAGTTGGACTGAGGTTTGAAGTTTCTTATTGTAAAGAAAGCCTCAGAATTAAAAATTCTTAATGTTAGAAGGATAGCATTCATCCTTAATAAAGTATTGTATACACAATATTTTGATTTTCATGGATAAGCTTCATTTTTAGTATTATTCAGACGTAAATCAAGTAGTGCAGATTTTTGTAGTTAATTTGGTTTGGGGATATATTTTAAAGCCAAAGAGGTAAAGCATTTTGAATTTCTTAATTTAAAAAAAAATACTCTCTTAAGCATTAAAACCTGTTCTTCAATATTATTGTTTTTGGATCATTGTTTGCTGGGAGTATTTTAAATCATAATTATCATATATATATGTTTATAATAAGGTTTGTCTGCAGGTCAGTCAATGCATCCTTCTTCTAATGGAGGTCTACATGCAACAAAAAAAGTACAGAAAAATCGAAATAATTATGCCTCAGTAGAATGTGGTGCCAAAATTTTGGCAGCTAATCCAGAAGCCAAGGTACTTAACTATAAAATTCTTTTATACTTGTAGGATACTAGTAACTTTATTAAATAAAGGCATCAGTTTGCTGAGAACTGTATTTTAACATGAGCTATTTTTCCGATTCTCTGATAAATACAGGATTATGCTTTTAAAGACATTATCTTGTATGAATTCTTAGTTATATTGGTTGATACATTGCACCTTTTCTATTTCTTTCAAAGACTTTGTTTTTTTAGAGCTGTTAAGGTTCGCAACAAAATTGAGAGAAAGGTACAGAGATTTCTTTCATTTCCCTTACCCCTACACGCTTATCCTCCTCCATTATCAACATACTTCCCACCAGAGTGATATATTTGCTACAGTTGATTACCTTACACTGACACATTATCATCCCCTTAGGTTCACTCTTATACAGTCTGCGTAAACAAATGTGTAGTGTCATGTATCAGTCATTATAGTATCATACAGAGTATTTTTACTGCCCTAAAATCCTCTGTGCTCTACCTGTTCATCCTTCATTCCTCCCCTCAACCGCCAATCTTTTTACTATCTGCATAGATTTGTCTTTTCCAGAATGTCATGTAGTTGGATTCATACTGTATGTAGCCTTTTCAGATTAGCTTCTCTCATGTAGTAATATGCATTTAAGTTTTATCCTGGCTTGATAGCTCATTTCTTTTTAGCGCTGAATTATATTCTTTTATCTGGATGTGCCATAGTTTATCTCTTCATCCACTGAAGGGCATTCATCCTGACTTTTAACTTAAAATGTGTTTGAAGTTTTAAAAAGAAAATAGCTAGTAGAAAATCATTTTTCCTTTATAGTAACAGACATTTAATTTAAAATGTTTTGTTATAAGGCTGTCTTAACACTGTAGACATAATCAGTAAATTTTAGTCATTTTTATGCCTTCTTCTCAAATGAGTGTTTTAGAATCTTAGTATTTTAAGATCTAAAAATATAGAAATCCTAGAAATCTTTAGAGTTGAAATATTTTTCCTTAAGTAATTTATTCCCATTCCCCTTTTTAAAATAGAGCACATCTGCTATTCTTATAGAAAATATGGATCTTTATATGTTGAATCCTTGCAGCACTAAAATTTGGTAAGTAACATAAAATTTAATAACGTGCATTCTATGTGTGTACATATTATGTGAAGCTTTTATGTTAGGATTAGATTGATTTTTTTCCTCTAATCATTTAAAAAGCATTTATGATTGATAGGTGCTGGTACTGTGATTACCTTAGGTCCTGGGTTACAGAATTGAATACAAAATACCTTTCCTTTTAAAAAGGTCACAGCCACAGACAAAAAATAGGTCTAGCCAAATAATTATGAAATAGTATAAAAAGTATTGCTGTAAGGTTATGATAGGAACAGAGATGGTATGTAACTGTGAGAGGACAAGAGAGGTCTTCCTAGAAGAGGTAATTCCTGAGCTGAATCTTGAAGGATTCATAGGAAGTCACATATGAGGGAGAGGTATTCAGGAATTGTAAGAATAAGAGAACAGTGCTAAAAGGAGTGTATTTCTTTCTTTCTTTCCTTTTTTTTTTTTTTTTAAAGATTTTTCTTTCTTTATTTGAAAGACAGAGATCACAAGTAGGCAGAGAGGCAGGCAGAGAGAGAGGGGGAAGCAGGCTTCTTGCTGTGCAGAGAGCCTGATGCAGGACTCGATCCCAGGACCCTGAGATCATGACCTGAGCTGCAGGCAGAGGCTTAACCCACTGAGCCACCCAGGTGCCCCAAAAGGAGTGTATTTCTTATGCGCAGCTAAAGTAAAAGCAACCTGAATAAGTTAATTTAATCATGATAAGAATAAAAGTATACCTAGAATAATTGTGGACCAGGAGACTGGAGATTTAGTTTACCAATAGCCAGACCATCGAATTCTGTGTATACTTAGCTTAAAATTTTTTGAAGTTAGTTAGAGACCATGGAGGGAAGTGTTTAAGTAGGGAAGTGACATGATTTCAGTGGTGTTTTAAGAAGTCTGGTTCTCAAAGGATGGCCTACATCCTTGCAGTTGGGAGCAGGGACACCAGTTAGGAACCTGTATTGGCAGTGTAGGTACAGAAGAGAGGGAGATATGAAAGAGACTATAGCAGATAAAATTGGCAGCTCTTGTTTAGTAATTGGATGTGGAGAGAGTTATCTAGGAAATCTTCCAGGGTTTTGACTCCTACTTGGATCTATGACTCTGCCATTAACTAAGTAAGAATATAGGCAAGGGAACAGATTTATGGAGGAAAATAATGTGTGATATACCAACAGTTCTATTAGATTATTTGATTTAATTGCTCAAAAGCAGCAGTTCAAAAGAGAATTGAAATAAGTCACTGCCATCATATTGATTTGCTAAAAATAGATACATTGATTTTTTTTTTTAATTTGAGGAGAAACTTTAAACTTTAAAGATAATGTTTATTTTCTGTTCTTGACCTTCACTCCTTGTACATTTACACCACAAATTATTTAAGGGTATTAAGGATAATTTAAAAGTTTATTTCTCCTTGTGTCATAAATTGGATTTGAAGAAGTGATTTAAAGTGTTATTTTGAGGTTTTTGTTTTTATTTGTAGGAGCCTCTGTAGTCTGCTCGAGTTTTTATGTTCCATAATTTTGTATTTCAAACAGAAACATGCTGGGATGAAGTTATATGAAGGAGTCATAGCTACCTATTTGTATTTTAATGTTTCTGCCAAACTAGTATATGTGTTTACTGTATATTTAGTTTTTGCTCATTTGTATATATGTATCTTTTCACTGTATAATTGAACTTCAGGGCACCTTTAACTGATATCACCTGATTTAAGTAGGTTAATGCTCCTAAGGTATATTAAGACCACACAGTCTTACTGTAGTTTTATAAGTCATAATATCTGGTGGAATAAGTTTATACCTCATCTTCCTCAAAACTTTCTTCGCTATTCTTGTTTTTATTTAAATTCAAGTTAGCTAACATGTAATAGTATTGGTTTCAGGAGTAGACTTTAGTGATTCATCACTTACATACAGTATCCAGTGCTCATCACAGGTGCCTTCCTTGATGCCAATCACCCATTGATCCCATCCCCCCAAAGCACCTCCCCTTGAGCAACCCTGTTTGTTCTTTATAGTTAAGAGTTGCTTATAGTTTTCCTCCCTCTGTTTTTCTCTTATTTTACTTTCCCTTTGCCTACGTTCATCTGTTTTGTTTCTTAAATTCCATACATGAGTGAAATCATACGGTATTTGTCTTCCTCTAGCTGACTTATTTTGCACTTTAGTTCTATCCATGTTGTTGCAAATGGCAAGATGTCATTCTTTTTGATGGCTCAGTAATATTCCATGTATATATTATACCACATCTTTTTTTATCCATTCTTCAGTTGAATGGAATGGGCTCTTTCCATAGTTTGGCTGTTGTTGATAATGCTGAGTTGAGGTGCATGTACCCCTTCGAATCTGTATTTTTGTATCCTTTGGGTAAATACGTAGTTGTGCGTTGCTGGGTCATAGAGTAGTTCTGTTTTCAGCTTTGTAGAATAAGTTTGGAAGTTTTCCTTCCATTTCTCTTTATTTTGGAATAGTTTCAGAAGAATTGATATTAATTCTTTTTTAAATGGTTGGTAGAATTACCCTTGGGAATCCATCTCGCCCTGGATTCTTATTTGTTGGTTAATTTGTGATTATTGATTCAGTTTCTTTGCTGGTTATGTGTCTGTTCAAGTTTTCTGTTTCTTCTGGTTCAGTTTTGGTGATTTATATGTTTCTAGGGATCTATGCATTTCTTCCAGATTGCCCAGTTTGTTGGAATGTAATTGCTCATAATACACTCTCCTGTAATTGTGTTTCTGCAGTGTTGGTTGTGATCTGTCCTCTTTCATTTCCTGATTTTATTTATTTGGGTCCTTTCTCTTTTCTTTTCTTTTTTTTTTTTTTTTTTTTTATTTGTTTATTTTCAGCGTAACATTGTTTTTGCACCACACCCAGTGCTCCATGCAGTATGTGCTCTCCCTATTACCCACCACCTGGTTCCTCAAACCCCGTCCCCCCACCGCCGCCCCTTCAAAAACCTCTGGTTGTTTTTCAGAGTCCATAGTCTCTCATGGTTCATCTCCCCTTCCAGTTTCCCTCAACTCCCTCTTTTCTTTTGATAAGTGAGGCTAAGGGCTTACCAGTTCTGTTAATTTTTCAAAAAACCAGCTCCTACTTTCATTCATCTGTTCTACTATTTTTTAAAAATTCTGTAGCATTTATTTCTGCTTTAATCTTTAATTATTTTCCTCCTCCTTCTGGCTTTAGGCTTTATTTGCTCTTCTTTTTCCAGCTCTTTTGGTATAATGTTAGATTGTATATTTGAGACTTTCTTCTTGTGGAAGGCCTGTATTGCTAGATACTTCTCTGTCATGCCTGACTACCTTTGCTGCATCTCAAAGGTGGAAATGAAAACTGTTGTGTTTTCATTTCCATTTGCTTCCATGTATTTTTAAATTTTTTTCTTTAATTTCCTGGTTAACCCATTCATTATTTAGTAGGTTATTATTTAACCTCCATGTATTGGTGGTCTTTTCCAAATTTCTTCTTGTAGTTGACTCCCAAGTTTCATAGTGTCATGGTCTGAAAATACGCATGGTATGATCTCAGTCTTTATGTACTTGTTGAGACCTGATTTGTGACCCAGCGTGTGATGTACTCTGGAGAGTGACCCATGTGCACTTGAGAAGAGTGTCTGTTCTGCTACATTAGCACTAAATGTTCCAAATGTTCTGTTAAGTCCATCTGATCGACTCTGTCTTTCAAAGCCATTGTTTCCTCATTGATCTTCTGCTTAGATGATCTGTCCATTGCTGTAAGTGCTTCCAATTCCCCTGCTAATATTGTATTATTGTCAGTGAGTTTAAGTTTGTCATTAATTGATTTGTATACTTGGCTTCTCCCACGGTGGGGGCATAAATATTTACAAGTGTTAAATCTTCTAGTTGAATAGATCTCTTAATGATACAGTGCCCTTCTGCATTTCTTATTACACTCTTTGGTTTAAAATCTAGTTTATCTTATGGCTGCTCCAGTTTTCTCTGACATCTATTAGCATGATAGATGGTTCTCCACCCCTTCACTTTTAATCTGGAGGTATCTTTGGGTGTAAAATGAGTCTCTTGTAAGCAGCATATCAGTGGGTCTTCGGTTTTTGGTTTTTTTTTAAACCATTCAGATAGCCTTTGTCTTTTGATTGGAGCACTGAGTCCATTTATATTCAGAGTGATTATTGATATGAATTTAATGCCATTGTATTACCAAAAGTATTACCTGTTGCTGTTCCTGTAAATTATCTCTGTTCCTTTATAATCTTTGTTGCTTTTGGTCTCTCTTTCCTGCTCAAATGGTCCCCTTTAATATTTCCTGTAGAGCTAGTTTAGTGTTCATGAACTCCTTTAATTTTTGCTGTCTTGGAAACTCCTTATCTCCTCTGCTATTCTGAATGCTAGCCTTACTGGATAGAATATTCTTGGTGGTTTTGGTGTGTTGAATTTAGTGTGTTGAATATATGTCACTTTCTTCTGGCCTGCCAGGTTTCCTTGGGCAGGTCTGCTGCTGACCTTACGTGTCTACCTTTGTAGGTTAAGGCCTTTTGTCCCTAGGTGCTGTCAGAATTCTCTCTTTGTCTTTGTATTTTGCAAGTTTTACTGTGATATGTCTTGGTGTTTGACCTGTTTCTGTTAATTTTCAGGGGAGTTCTCTTTGAGTCTTGGACTTGAATACATTTCCTTCCCCAGATTAGGAAAATTCGGGGCTATAATTTCTTCAAATAAACTTTCTGCTCCTTTTTCCTGCTTTTCTTCTTCTGGGACTCCTGTGATAAGAATATTATTGTGCTTTATGGAATCGCTAAGTTCCCTAAGTCTGTATTCATGATCTACTAGTTTTCTTTCCTTCTTTTTTTCATCTTCATTATTTGCCTTAATTTTATCTTGTATATGACCTATTCATTCCTCTGTTTTTCCCATCCTCATTGTGATTACATTCAGTCAGTCTTGCAGCATCTCAGTTGTAACATTTTTTTTTCCCTGCCTGACTAGTTTTTAAGGTTTTTTTCTCTGCAGCAAGTTTTCTCTGGTGTCGTCTATGCTTTTTCAAGCCCATCTAGTCTTTTTAAAAATTAATTTATTTGAGAAAGAGAGAAAGAGAGAGAAGGCACATGGAAGTGAGGGGAGGGACAGAGGAAGAAGGAGAAGTCTTAAGTAGACTCCCCAGTTAGCACAGAGCCCAACACGGGGTTTGATTCCAGGGTCCTGAGATCATGATCTGAGCTGAAATCAAGAGCTGGCTGCTTAACCAACTGAGCCACCCAGGTGTCCCAACAAAATGTAATTTTTAAAAATACATTTTCGATTGCAACAGATAAATAGCTGCCCAGAAATGAATTTAACAAGATATACTTAAATGAAAAATTTTTAAAATAATCTTACTGAAAGACATTAAAAGACAAAAAAGGATATGTCCTATTTATACATAAGAAAACTCAATATATAAGTCATCTGATTCAGTAAAATTCCAAACAAAATTCATCATGACATTTAGGGAATTCAACAGGATAAGTCTGAAGTTAATAAGAAAAAAGCAGAAGCAGATGAGTAGCCAAGATGGTCCTGAAGAATATGATGCAAAAACTTGCCCTACTGGGCGCCTGGGTGGCTCAGTGGTTTAAGCCTCTGCCTTCGGCTCAGGTCATGATCTCAGGGTCCTGGGATTGAGCCCCGCATCGGGCTCTCTGCTCTGCAGGGAGCCTGCTTCCTCCTCTCTCTCTGCCTGCCTCTCTGCCTACTTGTGATCTCTCTCTCTGTCAAATAAATAAATAAAATCTTTAAAAAAAAAAAACTTGCCCTACCTGATACTCAGATCCATAAAGCTACTGAAAGTGTGATGTTACTGCACATGGTGATAAACTGATCAGTGGAACAGAATAGGGAGTACAGAAACAAACCCCTGCTCATAAGGAAACTTTTATGATAAAGGTACAGTGTAAATCAGAGGTAAAGTGTGGAATTAGTGAATAAACAATGTAGTTGAACTTACCTGTCTCAAAAAAAAAAAAAAAAAAGAAAAGAAAAGAAAGAAAAAGAAGATGTCAAGTTTTTAAATTCTGGAGAAAATTAACCTTTCACCTTTAGGTTTTTAGTCCCAGTGGAATTTTTTTTAATATATGGTGTGTAGAATGGGTTCATTCTTCCCTCCATTTTTCTGTTTCGATAATTTTTTTTTAATCAGGCTTATCTAAACAAACAGATCAAAGCATACCTAGTTAAAAGGTCCAGGCACTCCCCAGTGCAAGCAGGAAGGACCTCTGCAGAGCAGGACTGACTTGTGGGAAAGAGCAGCCAAACCCAGCCGCAGAGTGCACACAGCACATACCAGAAACACTTTCTGAAGTGCCAGGCCCTGGACAGTGTATGACCCCTTCTTAATAGTAGCATGACTTTCAGGAGCAGGAAACATGACAAGCTCTCATAATATGCAAAAGACAGAAACCCAGACAAAATGACAAGACAGAGGAATTTTCCCCAAAGGAGTATCGAGAAGAAATCACAGCCAGGAATTTGCTCAAAACAGTTAACAAGGAGTGTATCTGAACAAGAATTTAGAACAACGTCAGAAGAATACTAGCTAGGCTTGGGGTGCCTGAGTGGCTCAGTCAGGTAATTGGCCAGCTCTTGATCTGGGGCTCTGCGCTCAGCTGAGGAGTCTGCTTGGAGGTTCTGTCTCCTCTCCCTCTGCCCCACCCCCACGACCCCTGCTCTCACTCATGTGCATGCTCGCTCTCTCAAATAATTTTTTTTTAAAAATTACAATTTATTGTATATGGATGTCCAGTTTTTTATATATGGACCTTATATGCAGCTATCCTTTTATATTCTCTTTTCTAATAACATGTAGATTTTTCTTTGGGATTTCTGTGTAGAAAATTATATCATCCCTACAAATTTTTCTTTTTAAAAAATTTTTTTAATCCTTTTCATTGATTTTCCTTTCTTTTTGTCATTACGTGCTGGCAAAGTCCTTGTTATTCCTTATTTTGAAGGCATTGCTTCTAACCTTGTACCATTAAGTATCTTCTAAGTTTGGAACTCAGTTATAAAACCATCTGGACCTATGGGTAGATACTAATTTTCTTTTAAGGGTGTAATTTGAAAGCTAAGTAAATGTTCACATGGTTCAGATCCAAAAAGGTATTTCAAAAGGGTGAGGGAATTACAGGGAGAGAAGTTCTTCTAATCTCTGTCATCTCTCTTCTTATTTAGTGTTTAATTTTTAGATATCTTTTTAGTTTCTTTATGTAAATGCAAATGTAGATTTTTACTGATCTTCCTCTTTTCACAGAACTTAGTATATTATACGCACTATTTTTCACCTCGAGTTAAATTTTAACTTAGCAATATCTGGTCATCTTTTTTTTTTTTATTTAAAAAAAAATTTTTTTTTAATTTATTTATTTGACAGAGAGAGATCACAAGTAGACAAAGAGGCAGGCAGAGAGAGAGAGGGAAGCAGGCTCGCCGCTGAGCAGAGAGCCCGATGCGGGACTCGATCCCAGGACCCTGAGATCATGACCTGAGCCGAAGGCAGCGGCTTAACCCACTGAGCCACCCAGGCGCCCCTTTCTTTCTTTTTTTTAAGATTTTATTTATTTATTTTACACAGAAAAAGAGGGAGAGAGCAAGCAAGCAGGGGGAGTGGCAGGCAGGGGAGAAGTAGGCTCCTCACTGAGCAAGGAGCCTGATGTGGGGCTCCTGGGACCATGATCTGGTCATCTTTCTATTTTGCTCATAGAAAACGTTTTCATTCTTTTTGATAGCTGTATAAAATTTTATTATGTGGTTTTACCAATATTCTACTAGTCTTCTGATGGTGGATATTTGGTATTTTAATCTTTTACTGTGGCAGGCAGTGTTACTATAAATAAGCTTGGGCTTGTACCATTTTGTACTGGTGTGAGTAGATGGGAATAGTTACAAGGCTGTTTAGGTTTACTAATTGTTCTTCAATTAGTTTTGGTAATTATATTTTTCTAGGAATTTGTCTTTAATCCATTTTCAAAGATTTTGTAATAAAGTTGTTGGTAGTAGTTTATTGTTTCAGTGATTTTTAAAAAAAAATTCCCAATATTTGGGCGCCTGAGTGGCTCAGTGGGTTAAGCCGCTGCCTTCGGCTCAGGTCATGATCTCAGGGTCCTGGGATCGAGTCCCACATCGGGCTCTCTGCTCAGCAGGGAGCCTGCTTCCCTCTCTCTCTCTCTGCCTGCTTCTCTGCTACTTGTGATCTCTCTCTGTCAAATAAATAAAATCTTTAAAAAAAAAAATTCCTAATATTTTAATTTATGTCTTCTCTCCACAGACCAGTCTGACTTTATTGATTCCCTCTATCATGTCTTTTTTGTTTTGTTTTGTGGATTTCTGCTTGAAACTTTATTATATTTTCTTTATGTTTAGTCTGTTGAACCTAATTTTTTTGTTCAGATATACACATTAAGGTTGTAAATTTCCCTCCTAAGTGTATCAACTAAATTTTGATACATGGTGTTTTATCACACTACTCTTGTGTTTAGATCTCTGATCTTTTAAAATTCCTGAACTATAAATAATTAAAAGCATCATATTGAAACTGGATTTGTCATCTTTTTATGTAGTTCTGTTAATAGGCATAGAATAGTCTCTGCTTCTGAGAAAATATAAAAAATGCAAAAAAGTGAAAGAGCATTTTAAAATCAACTAATTGAGGATGGGCGCCTGGGTGGCTCAGTGGGTTAAGCCTCTGCCTTCAGCTCAGGTCACGATCTCAGAGTCCTGGGATCAAGCCCCACATTGGACTCTCTGCTCAGTGGGGAGACTGTTTCCCTTCCTCTCTCTCTCTGCCTGCCTCTCTGCCTACTTGTGATCTCTCTCTCTGTCAAATTAATAAATAAAATCTTTTAAAAAAAATGAACTAATTGAGGAATAATTACATACCTGCTTATATTTTATATATCATGAGGCTATTTATTAGGTGCATACAAGTTTTAGACTTGTTAAATCTTCTTGGTGAATTCCCTTTTTTCCTGTGTTTTTTAGTTTAAATTCAACTAGCCAACATGTAGTACAGCATTAGTTTCAGATGTAGAGCTCAGTAATTCATCAGTTGCATATAATATCCAGTGTTCATCACATTGAATTTACTTTTTATACCTGGTAATACATTTGTTGGAAGGCTTAATTTTTCTGATACATAGCTCATGTCTTAGAAATAGAAAACACTGTATGCAGAAGAAAGAGGGGGAGAATTAGTGTTTTATTTTCTTCTTAGTGCTCTATTATATTTATTTTCTTCACTGTAAATAACAATTTCAAAGTCTGAGTTTGATTTTCTTTAGTTTCCTCTCCCAAAGGTATTTTGGTGGTATGGGAAATGAGTAAGCTTTGGAGCCAGATAGATAGAACACTTAAAGGACCCAAATGCTTTCAGTCATGTTCCTTTGTCTTCCCTAAAGGTGTTTTCCCTGCCTGTGTTGCTGAAGTGGTTTAGTCCTACCACATTCTCATTCCATCCTGTAAGGTGGGAGAAAGCGAATGGAGAAGTGGCAGCTCCCTTTCAAGGGCTTGGCCTGGAAGTTGCACTTGATATTTACACTCCCAGTCCTTCTTCACCCCCAGCGAAGTAACAGCCGAGACTGAGAAGCGTAGTCTCTGAGGTGTAGCCATAAGCCCAGCTGCACTTGGTGCTGGGGGGGGGGGGTGCTCTTATTAATAAAAGGCAGAAGAGAAGAGTGTGAAGTAACCAATTAGTGTTTATTGTTTTATACAGTGGAGATAATCTTCTTTGCAGTTTGGTTGTAAGAATGAAATCAAAGAGCGGATGTAAATCATCTAACGTAGTATTTGACTCAGAGTGAGCATTCAGCAAATGTTAGTTTGCTTCTCTTTATGAGCTTTTCTCTGAGACCTGATTGTTTTTGCCAACTGCTAGAACTTGGTTCTTTTGCTGTCATAAACGTAAGCACAATATGTTAATATTAGTGCTTTTGATTTCATTGTCAATATATTGGTAATTACTTTCTGAAAATATTGATTAGAGTACTAGATGTCTTGAGTATTTCTTTTTCCCCAATGCCACGCTGTGTGCAGTTTTATTTTACACACATGGTATCATATTTGTAGTTCTTCCTAAGGAGCAGTGTTTCATGGCATTTTTCTATGTCTATAAATATAGGTCTCTGGCATTATTTTTATAGAATAGCTTTATTGAAGCATAACTGACAAAAATATAAATGTACATGTTAAAACAAACTGCGACGTCAGGATGTACAGTTTGATAATTTTTGACATTTAATCTATTTTCATAGATTATAATCTATGAAACTATCACCACAATAAAGATAATGAACATATCCACCTTCCTAAAATGTTTTCTCATCCTCCTTTGTAACTTTTCCTTCCTAACTCCTACCCCCATAGCAATTAAAGATCTGTTTTCTGGGGCGCCTGGGTGGCTCAGTGGGTTAAAGCCTCTGCTTTCGGCTCAGATCATGATCCCAGGGTCCTGGGATCGAGCCCTGCATCGGGCTCTCTGCTCAGCAGGGAGCCTGCTTCCCTCTCTCTTTGCCTGCTTCTCTGTCTACTTGTGAGCTCTCTCAGTCAAATAAATAAATAAAATCTTAAAAAAAAAAAAAGATCTGTTTTCTATCACTGTAAATTACTTTACATTTTCTAGATCTTTATGTAAATGTAATATATCTTTTTTTTTAATATTTTATTTATTTATTTATTTGACAGCGAGAGAGAGAGATCACAAGTAGGCAGAGAGGCAGGCAGAGAGAGACAGAGAGAGGGAAGCAGGCTCCCTGCCGAGCAGAGAGCCCGACACGGGACTCGATCCCAGGACCCCTGAGATCATGACCTGAGCCGAAGGCAGCGGCTTAACCCACTGAGCCACCCAGGCGCCCCTATCTTTTTTTTTTTTTTTTAATATTTTATTTATTTATTTGAGAGAGAGAGAGAGAACGTGAGCAGGGAGAAGGGGCAGAGGGAGTGGGACAAGCAGGTCCCCACTGAGCAGGACCTCGAGATCATGACCTGAGCTGAAAGATGCTTAACGGACTGAGCCACCCAGGTGCCCCAGAATGTATAGTTTCTAGTAAAATTTTTAATGCCTATTGGTATTTCACTCTTTGGGAGGCCTGTACTTGAGTCCTCTATGCTAAACATGTGGGTTGACTTTTTCCCCCTGCTCTTATAAACTGCCTTGCTATATATATTATAGTGTATCTACAAGAGTGAATGTTTGGAGCTCTGTGTCCTTAGGATAAATTTCTAAAAGCGTACTGCTAAATCAAAGACTGTGGTACCCTTTGAGACCATGTATATGCCCAGCTGCCCTCTAGACTAGTCACTTTACACTTTTTCTTGCTTTCCTTAGTGAAGTCATTCCTTCTCCAAGAATGTTCTTTGTCATTAAAAAAAGAACCTTTCGAAAATATTGTAGGACAAAAGCAATGTCTTGTGTTATTTATAGTTATCCCCCCTCCCCCCACTAGTGATATGCTTGGGAAACAGTGAGTAACTTAATGGAAGTCTAGTTTATGCAAACTGTTTATGTTTAATATGAACTATTATTTTGGTTGGCTTACCTCAATAATTGTCTTGTGTTTTTTAAAAGGTTTGTTATTGAACTTTGTGAACCGATTCAAGTAAAACAGCTTGATATTGCAAACTATGAATTATTTTCTTCAACTCCTAAAGACTTCCTCGTTTCTATCAGTGACAGGTAAATTCTAAAGCTGCTTTCTACAAGTTTATGTTGGATCTCCAGAACAAAGATTTTGAAATGGGTCACTTTAAAACTTTATTTTAATGTATCAATTTGTAAGAATAGTAATAATACTGTTGTATTAGGCACTTGCTAATCAACTTAGTTTCATTAAATCATACAGTGCTTATAATCATATTATTCTTTTATAAGGTGAGGAAACAGATAAGGAAAGGTTAAATAGGTAGCCCAGGTCACATGACTTGTGAATTGGAGAATCAAGATTCAAACCTAGATCTGTCCTTATTTTTAATTATTACGCTTTGTTGCTGCCAAACATTTTTTTAAAAAGTTACTGAAAACTTTCATGAATCCTTCATTTTATATATCATGAGGTATATTTTTGTTATAGTGAATTTTAAAACTTTTGTTATGTGTGTGATTATAAAAGAATTAACATAAGGAATTTGGTAAGGAATCACAATCCATTCAAAGATAACTTATAAGCATTTTAATATATTCCTTCCGGGATTTTATATGTACTTGTATATTTACTAATTCTATTTTAAAAATCAGCTTATATCCTGATAATATCCTTTTTTCTCTTTTAAACACCATTAAATTCTTTTGAGTGTAGTTAATGTATGATGTTATGTTAGTTTCAGGTGCACAACATATTGGTTCAGTAATTCTATACATTAAGTCTGCCATTTTTAATGACTAGTTTATATTTCTCCTCCACTGGCGGTGTTTACTCATTCAGTACATCCTCTTTGAGTGGCTCTGAAATGGCATGTAGGATGCTGCTATTTATTCAGCCATTCTTCTGTTGTCAGTCATTAATGGTTTTCCATTCTCTCTCTTCTCCTGCCTTACACTCTGCGCTACATATATACAGTTATCGAAATTAATTCTCAAGACCTCTTGAATTCCATCCATTTTTCACCTAATAACCTTGCTCAGATCACTTTTTCTCTACACTGTAATTTTCTTATATGTCAAATGGACATACCCAGCTTTGACAAGTTAAGTATTTTTTAGTTTTAAGAGCACTCCACTACTTTGAGGGATTTTTAAATTTTTTTTTTTTTAAGATTTTATTTATTTATTTGACAGAGAGAAATCACAAGTAGGCAGAGAGGCAGGCAGAGAGAGAGGAGGAAGCAGGCTCCTGGCTGAGCAGAGAGCCCGATGTGGGACTCGATCCCAGGACCCTGAGATCATGACCTCAGCCGAAGGCAGAGGCATTAACCCACTGAACTACCCAGGCGCCCCAACGTTGAGGGATTTTTAAAACACTGTAGTAAATAAAAATGATACTGTAAGACTTTTATGTTCGATTTTCTTTTTTTTTTTTTTTTTTTTAAAGATTTATTTATTTGACAGATAGAGATTACAAGTAGGCAGAGAGGCAGGCAGAGAGAGAGGAGGAAGCAGGCTCCCAGCTAAGCAAAGAGCCCGATGCGGGGCTCGATCCCAGCACCCCGGGATCATGACCTGAGCTGAAGGCAGAGGCTTTAACCCACTGAGCCACCCAGGCGCCCCTGTTCGATTTTCTTTTAAAGAGGGGGATTAGCTATGTAAGATCTGTAAAATTGTAGTGTAATGGTAAAGGATTTCTTCTCTTTCCCTTTCCACTGGCACTTTTCTTTATATTTTTTATCATCACGCACTTGTTAGTACGTGAAGAGTAGTACCTCCCTCCAAAACAACTTCTTGGCTACTCTGTTTTAAAACCTCCAGTTTACTTAAAAACCTAAGAAGCCGTTTTGGTCCTGCTTTTTGTCTTATTCTTTTCTTGTTCTCTCTTTGATAATGGTGTGAGCTTTGAAAGATATTCTTTACCTGTAAAGAAAAACCTGTCAGAGTTTAGTTGGAAAAGAAAGTGCATTTCTTCAATATTTTATTCCCATTTAAACTATGTTAAGTGAATGTGTACACTTGGAGAGGAAAAAAATAAACAAGATATATTTTGAAGATATGTGTTGGAACTTCTCAATATGTGGTTTATGATTTTTTAAAAAGAATGTTTATATTTATATTTCCTAGATATCCCACAAATAAGTGGATTAAGCTGGGTACTTTTCATGGTAGAGATGAGAGGAATGTCCAGAGTTTCCCTTTAGATGAACAGATGTATGCAAAATATGTGAAGGTAATGTTTATACCTACCGGGCTATGTTTTATAATGAAAACATACCTATTCATACCTTCTTATACCTTACTCCACCTTTTTAGAAATCATAAAACTTAGGAAATTTAATGCAATATTCTTTTTGATAAAATAATTCTGACCTGCATTTATTATTTTACAAAACAAATATGAATACATTCCCTTTTGCTTAACACTTATGCAAATTTTTTTGATATTTGCAGCTCTGATGAAATTTCAGATTATGTCTTAAAATTTTTTGAATCTTTATGTAAAATGTCATCTTCATCTCTCTGTATTTCAAAACCCAAATACTGAAGTCTTTAAGGCAGGTCTGATTGTTTTTACTAGAATCTGATTCTTAGATCGTTTTAATTTTAATATCAGTTATTTGTCTTATATCTTTTGCCTTGTCTGTTTTATATTCAAGTGAGATATTGTCCAAATACCAATTTCAAATAAACTTTTAAACACTTATATTCAGTATTCCTGCTGCTTTCTCCACCAATGCGAGCCAGAATTATCTACCAAAGTAGAATTATCACTCTTGAATTGGATTTTAGACAAAATATAGGACTTTCCTATTCTTCTGCTCCCCTCTTTTTTTCTTTAAAATAATAGCACACCTTCAAATACCAGTGTTTATAATATGACCTTTTGGAATGACAGCAGCTCTAATTTTCTGTCTTTTCTTCTTTAAATATGAGAACTTAAGCTATCTGGTCATTCTCTGGGATTTTACTCTCTGTGTCTTTTTTAAGCATGTATTAAATTGGCTTCTATGAATGGGTAAACTTGTAGTATTCCTAGTCTCAATATTAGAAATGCTAAATTCTGTTTTTAAAAATATAGTTGATACTCTCTGTTAATGGTTCAACAGTATTCAGAAAATGAAGGTATATTTTCCATTTCTTTTAAACAATTGTTTAATGACCTTTTTATGTAGGAGTGTCTATACTGTGATAAGGAAAATTTTTTTTAATTATTTGGCAGGTGATACAATTGTATTTAATTTTACAATTAAGGCGACCCACATGGTAATGAAATATTTCCAAGAATCATTCTTTATACCATCTACTTTATTAATAATGGCAGAGCATAATTTATTGGTAGTATAAAAAGTGCCATTTCCTACTTGGTTCTTTTTATGATGGGACACTATAAAGCATCTTGATGATGACTTCTCTAAAAAGTTCTTTTTGGTAGCATTAGTTCTAAAAAAACACATTTTTTCTAAAATGTTTTTCTGAAAAACAATTCTAAAAAAAAATTTGATTCTAATCCTAATGGCAATAAAATATATACGTTTACCTGGGTTTCTTTATCCCAAAACTAAACCCAGATACAGGGTCTACTTTTTAATAGCCTATATTTTAAAAGTGCATTGATATATATCTTTTAATTCTGTAAGTTATCCTTGAAATAACATAACATCCGAAAAACTCGTGCTTTCCCTAAAAAATTTATGTACAAAATGGTGTAAGAGTAAATATTATATTGTTAACGCTAATCTTTTTATCAGTATGTATGTACATGTGTATATCCACATATGTACCTATCTATATAGCTAATACATGAAGCATCTATACTATTTGAATTAATATAAGACACAGGTTGTTTCTAGATATTCTTTATTACTTTTAGGATGTTTTTATTTCTGACAGATAAATTTTAGGTTATTCAACTTAACCTTAAAGTTAATTTCATTACAGGTGGATTATACTTTCTAGCTTTGGTGGTAAAAATTTAAATCATTGATTTGATTTCTGCAAAGAAATAAGAGTACTACAATGTTATCCATTACAGTACATTGCTTTCTATAATTATACAATATAATTTATAAATATTAAATGTTGCTTATAGCATGTTATTCAGACTTTGGAACTGATTTCTTTTTCTTTTCCTTCCTCTTGCTTCAGATGTTCATCAAATACATAAAGGTTAGCAACCTTCTCTTTTGCAATATTGAATAACAGGGCATGGCATATTACTGCATGACGAAAAAGCAAAACTTTACAGTTATTGATTTTTGGGGAAACGAGGACTTTATTTTTAGAAATGTTACAATGAAAGAAACTCCGTATATTGTTAGATAATCTCACATGCATTGTGCCTTTTTTATTCTTTAGGTAGAGTTGGTATCACATTTTGGATCAGAGCACTTTTGTCCATTAAGCCTTATAAGGTAATACAGAACAACAGACATTTATCAAGTGTTTTTTTTTTTAAAGCGATACGCAAAAATCCCAGCATATTTAAAGTGAAAAAATAGTTTTCTGTTATGTGAAGTTAATACTATAGAAATATAAGCTTGTAAACCTTTCTTGTTCTTGAATGCATTTTAGAAAAATGTGAAAATTTACTCTAAGAAAAAATAACCATCATGTGTGTCTGGTCCAACTTGCTTGGTATTTTGCTATGATGATAGTATATGGAAAATTCTTGGACTGATAAAACTAGCCATCACATTTTTAAATGCCTTGAATAGATAAAATTTTAATCGAAACAGTGGATGGATGACTACAGATTGAGAAACAGTCATTATTTTGGAGTCCAAAAACTAATGATCCTCAAAAAATGACCAAAGTTAATGTATTTTGTCATTTATCATGAAGAGATGACTCTTAACAACTCTGTTTTGTTTCAAAAGTCTTTAATGGAATTGTTGTTAATAGGGTATTTGGCACTAGCATGGTTGAAGAATATGAAGAGATTGCTGATTCCCAGTATCAGTCAGAACGTCAAGAATTATATGATGAGGACTATGGTAAGTGATTTTAAGACATGTGACTATTATGTATATTTTTTGCTTGTTTAAAGTCTCATAGCCTGAAGGGATAGGAGAAGATTTTATGACACCCTCCATTTATACTTTATCAAGCAAGTCCTAATTTTAGGAGATCTTAAATCATAGCCTGAAAAATGGAATTTTTACCTTCTTTAATTTTCCTATAAGTGAAATGAAGACATTTACCAGGGGTTGACTTCTGAATCTCGTTTTCTTTTTGTGAACATATTTTAGATGTATAGTGAATATTTATTTATTTATTTGACAGACAGAGATCACAAGTAGGCAGAGAGGCAGGCAGAGAGAGAGGAGGAAGCAGGCTCCCCGCTGAGCAGAGAGCTTGATGCGGGACTCGATCCCAGGACCCTGGGACCACAACCTGAGCCGAAGGCAGAGACTTTAACCCACTGAGCCACCCAGGCACCCCTATAGTGAATATTTATTATAAAATATGCTTTAAATGCCAGCTGACTTTGACAGGACATAATTTGAGTTTTTATTTTTATTTTTATTTTTTTAAGATTTTGTTTATTTATTTGACAGACAGAGGTCACAAGTAGGCAGAGAGGCAGGCGGGGTGGGGGGGGAGCAGGCTCCCTGCTGAGCAGAGAGCCCGATGTGGGGCTCGATCCCAGGACCCTGGGATCATGACCTGAGCTGAAGGCAGAGGCTTAACCCACTGAGCCACCCAGGTGCCCCTAATTTGAGTTTTTAAACATTATTGGAGATACTTCCCAGGGTAATTACTTTCATTTTTCTCTTTAAACAGATTATCCACTGGATTATAATACTGGGGAGGATAAATCCTCAAAAAATCTTCTTGGTTCTGCTACAAGTGAGTATTTGGGGATTTTCCTAGACACTATCAAAATATTTCCCAACGTTTTTTTCCCCTGGCATATGTGGATATTTTGTAGTTTAGGAAGCCCCTCTCCCCCCAAGTATTGAACTTGAGTTGAAATCAAAGATAATAGCTTTGAAATGTATTTCTATAGAGATGAAATAAGAAGGGTGGATGAAAACAAAGGAAAAAATGCAAGCACAAGTTTTTTTTCTGAAGTGCTTGTATTTTTAAGCAAATTCCTTAGGAGAATGGACTATGAATTTACTTGGGGAAAGAATTACTAAAGAGGTCCAGAGTATATGAGTAGAAGTATCTGGATAGTCATACTAGATGGGAAAGGAATTCCAATGGTAGTTCAGAGATAGTAGGCATCAGTGAAATCCTAGCAAACAAGGAATCATTGACCTATGTTTGTGGTTAGTTTCCTAATTAATTACAAACATAAAGGCTGTTCTTTTCCATAATAATAATGATTCTCAAGCAGTAACAATCATAATCATAATAATAAAATAATAATAATATACTCTTTGTAAACTAAAGAAATAAAAACTAAGATACTGGTTCAGTTTTTGTCATGCCAGCCTATTATCTGAACCTAGTGGTAAGCTGGCTAAGGAGACTCTTGGAAAGACCATTACCAACTGACACTTTATTTTTATTGTTATAATTCAGGTAGGTACATTTTAATGGTTGTTATTTTTGGTTATTCGTAAAGAACATAAAATACTGGAAGGAGTTTTGTTTTTATTTGGAAGTTAATGGTTGATTACAGTAAAAGTAAATCTTCGTGACATCGATGACTAATTTCTTGTGCCTTTTCCTTGTTCTTTTAGTAAGTTGAGTTGCTTCAATCCCAGTCTCTTGTGTATATTGTCTCTTTATATCTTTTTAGGTTTTAGTATATATATTTCGGTAGATATTTCGGTATAGCTATGGTATATGGAACTAGGTGTTGCCTCTGACTTTTTCCATCTTTTCATTTTTCTGTTCCCTTCTTCCCCTTGTCCTCTCCATAGAAAACTAGTCTTCAGTGGGTTTTTTAAGGGATAGGAAGAAGAATGCTAAAAATACCTGTAGAAGAGGAACCCTTTATGTAATATTTAACTTTATTGCATATTAGCTCAGTATACTTTTTTTCACTCTGTTGCTAGTCAACTGACTTTCTGTAGATTAGTGATTACTTTTAAGTAGCATTCTTAGCTATCTAGTTGATGACAGCATTAAAAGTAGGTTCTTCATTCACTCCTATGGGGTATAGTTTTTTTTAAGAGTGAAAACGTGATGCTGTTTTATCTATCTGGATATTAATGTTGTTCATGTCCTCAGATTTGTATTAAAAAATCTGTGCTATGTGGTAGTCATCATAGCTCAATGCTATAGTTTTGGGTAAAGGAAAATCCTGTTGACATTCTTGGTTTCTTTTTCTGTATTCGTATGGGATGAACTCCTAGACAAAACCCAGTTTATATCACAATAGAGAGCATTTCCCTGTTGGTAATCACTTCATTGACCAAGGTATTATTTGTATTAATTAGATAAAGAGTCTTCTTTATATCCTACTTTGGGATCTTTTTCTTCAGAGATATGTTTCTTGGTAACATATCATTTATTTTTCTTTTTATGACTCTATTTACCTTTCAGTGTTCTAGTGTTGAAAGAATTTGTTTAGTGGGAGGAAGGGTGGGAAGATGTCAGCTCAGCCTACACCACAGAAAATGGGTTTAAAAAGATCTCCATCTCTTGAAGTGTCAGAAAAAAGAGCCAGTAGTAGCTGGCAGTGGTAAGACTTTGGTGTCATGAAGGTTATGGACACGTCCTAACAGAGCTGTGTTCTTTGTCCTTATGGAGAGTCTGGGACTATTTCTGAGCCTGACTTTGCTACTGCCTCCAAGGTGCTATAGCATTTAAGCAGTAAATCGCCGTTGAATCAGGTGAAAGAGCTACTCTCTGGCACCGAAATATCTGAATATGACTGTCATCATCACACTTTATGGATCAGCTTGAAATTGGCCAATTTTGAACCTGATGTGCCTTTTAAATTTAGACAGTGGCTCCAAAACAGAATTCTGTGGGTTTAATTTCTTTCTTTCTTTCTTTTCTTTTTCTTTTTTAGTACCTGGGGTAGAGGGAGAGGAGAATCTTAAGCAGATTCCATGCCCAGCACAGAGCCTAACACATTAGGGGCCTCGATCTCACAACCCTGAGCCAGTATCAAGAGTCAGACACTGAATTGACTGGGCCACCCTGGTGCCTCCCCCCAACTTTTTTCCCCCCTGTGGCTTTAATATTAACATAAACTCCTTTTTCCTTTTGGTATTAAGCAGTTAATAGTTACAGGAAATATATGTCACCAGAGTACATTGATTCTGTTGGAACTTGGTTGTCAAAGAGCATACATACTGAATATTTGGACATTCTTGACATTATATAATTTTCTAAGCTTCCAAAAAGGGAGAAACCACTCTGTTCGAGAAAGCAGCATTCTTGACTTTGTATATATGCCAGTTATGGCGGCCCTTCTGCCTGATTCTTCTATTCACATTCTTGAACCAGAACATTTGAATATTTTACATCAACAAAAAATTCTTAGTATCATTCTGCTTTCCTTGTACTTTGTCATGTGGATTTTCCACACCGTTCTCTACTTTGATATTCTTGCAAGTCTACCTTTACTCCTAAATAGGGTCTGCATTTTGTAGAATTGCTTAAAGGCCAGGTTTCTGTGTATATGTTTAAGACAAAGTACAGTTTCTGTGTTCTTTTACATGAAAGTATTTTTTATGAATGTATATATTTTAAAGACCTAGAAGGAGAAGGGAGGATGAGGGTAGACATGCAGCAGAGGTATCCAGATACACATGGGAGGAAATAGTTATTTGGTTGGTTTGTCTTTTTATGTTGTAGCATAGGTCGTTTGTTTTCCATATCGAAAGGAGCCTTGGTGTGCTGGAGACTGAGTATTACATGTTGATGGTCCCTGGGGAGAATTTCATTCCTAAAAGAATGAGATTGGATGAATTAGTGCCCTGCTCAAAGATAAAGGAGTTGACTACTCTGGAAGAAGTTAAGGACAAATGTCGAGTTTGGTACTATATACCAAATTATTACCTTAGCCTGGTTTTTTTAGTGGCCACGTTATGACAAGCTATCGTGTGTTTGTTTGTATGCGAATTGGGAATGGTCAGAATAGAATATTCACAAAGCTGCTCTCTCTCAAAAGACAAAATAAGACTACATTTGGCAGTGCTCTGAGTAGAAGCAAAATTATATTTTAGAAGGACTGAGAATGTAGAAATTTGCCAAATTCTGCTTTTGTTACCAAGTAGCCCCCTGAAATGATGATAAGTAGTATTTTTTTTTTTTTTTTTTTTTTTTAAATTTTATTTATTTATTTGACACAGAGAGAGAGATCACAAGTAGGCAGAGAGGCAGGCAGAGAGAGGAAGGGAAGCAGGCTCCCTGCTGAGCAGAGAGCCCGATGCGGGACTCGATCCCAGGACCCTGAGATCATGACCCGAGCCGAAGGCAGCGGCTTAACCCACTGAGCCACCCAGGTGCCCCAAGTAGTATTTTTAAATGAAGGATGGTATAAATCTTCTTTATGTTTAGGTTAAAAAATAATACTTTAAAGCTGCTTTCTTTACACAGATTCACAGATATATTCTGTTCTTGAATTCTTTAACAATAAATGCCCCAGAATTTAAAATGCCAAAAAATTTGTTATGTGAGGTAAGAGTGCCCTTTGAAGCACGAAGGACTTTAGAGTATAGATTTGATTCCAGAATTTGGATTCTCTGAAGCAGGCCATTTGGCTGAACTTCAGCTGTCAGGCCAAGTAGAAGATCAGATACTGTTGAGACATTGGTTGACATTAAGGTGGAAATGAAAGAGTTTCCATTGCTACTTTATCTTGGTTTGTGTGGAAATACGGTGCTTCCATTCTTGTTTTTATCTCATGCTTTAGCTTAAAAATCACCGCTGCTTCTTTGTTTACTCGTTTGTCTGGCCAAAGGAAGGGCAAGGTTACCTAAAATCCTAGACATTTACTATGAAGCAAGTGTGAAGCTTTTGTGTGTTATACCAATGATTGGAACAAAATATCATTCCTGTGCTTTGTAAAGATAGAAATTTATGATTCCCAGCTATCACTTTAAACGGTCTAAAATTTCTTACTATTTTCTCCTACCATAAAACATGTGGATCAGCTCCAGGTGACAGTGCTTGGCTTCTTTCCTCTCCGTTTTCCTCTCTTAGATCCTTCCCTACTCTTCACATCTATGGTTTTCACTGAAAGTGTGATGAAAACCCTATGGGTCTCTTAGGAAAGGAAAACAAGACAGATATAACTGATGAGACTTACTATGTAGCTCTTGCCAGAGGTTAATATTTTAATAGGAGAAAAACCTGATAAAATAGATGAATTAACTTTTAGCAGAATGTTAGAGATTAGACTGGGGATAGAAATTAATTTCCCTTAAAATTACCTCATAGAAGAAAGCAACCTATTCTTAGTACCAGCTTTTTATGGAGTTAGGCATTTTGTGACACTCATGTGCCTTTGGCTATTTATTCAGATGTTAAAGTTTTTACGGCTTTACTCATCATCCAAGTATGCTCTTTAGAAAGAGAGGCAGAATTCGCAGGTATGCCGATAGCTTTCCCTACAGCATTGAGAGTTTTAGGACTTTGACTTAACCTGCCCATACTCATACCCACCCAGTTCACAAAAGATTTTGTGTCCTGTGTTATCCATTAAGCATCATTAAAAATTATCAAAGAAATTTGATTCTTTGTGTATCAAGTTGGGATTTAACCATATTATCAATAAATAAAATATGTTTATAGTTGAAAATAAAATTTTCCTGCTCTCCTTTGGGTAGTAATCTTCCCATTTTATTTATATCTATAAAAATCACCTGTTTAGGAAAAACTACTTCTTCAAGCTTGTTTTTGTTTTAAACTATAGGAACTTGTTAAAGAGAAACAAGCTTTTCTGTAAAATACTAATTTTGGTTGTCACATTTTTTTCCCTGCTCCAGTAGAGGCTTTACGTTGAACTTTATTTGAATTTCGTAATATGCTGAAGATAGTGTCTTAGCAAAAGGTTTGGGGAGGTTAACCAAAAAAGTATAATTAAGTTTTAAATTCCTCCTGAATGTAAAAATTCAGATTTATGTTTTATACTTTTTGACTGAAATTTGTGTCCTATATTGGACTTACGTAGTAAGATGAGCAAAAAGGTAATTAGTCCCCAAAAATGCAAAAAGACCATTATAAATGGTTTCTTGACTATCTGATATTAAGCTATATAAGAATTTTTAGGTGTATTGGTATTTTTTCTGATTGAATTTTGTTTTAGATGCCATTCTAAATATGGTGAATATTGCCGCTAATATTCTGGGAGCAAAAACTGAAGACCTGACAGAAGGTACCTAATCATTTTATGGGTCTTTTAAATATCTGATACTCCAAGGGTCATTCTAGTTAGGAAAATTAATTAATAAGCCAAGGAACTTAATTTTTCATTTAGAAATATAGAAAAGAATCAAAGGGACTTACCAATCTTCTGTTACTCATTGTTTATTTGAATTTCACAAGTTCTCTCTTATAATACAATCCTGACTATATAAAATTCATGAATTTCTTTTTTGACTCTTCCTGCTGTAGAAGTAATAATTTTATCCCTTACCTCTTTCCTGAAGTTTTCTAGTGGTACTTCATGCATGCCTTTTTTTTTTTTTTTTTTTTTTTTTAAGATTTTATTTATTTATTTGACAGAAATCACAACAAGGCAGAGAGGCAGGCAGAGAGAGAGAAAGGGAAGCAGGCTCCCCGCTGAGCAGAGAGCCCGATGCGGGACTCGATCCCAGGACTCTGAGATCATGACCTGAGCCGAAGGCAGCGGCTTAACCCACTGAGCCACCCAGGCGCCCCTTCATGCATGCTTTTATCAAATAACTACTCAAATTAAAAAGTGATTTTTTTTTTTTCCTCTACAGAATGCCAGATAAGAGTATTGATAGCAAGGAGAAGTCATCTTGCCTTTTTTGTTCTTAGAAAATACTTAGTTCTAAGTGTGAACTTAAAATGACCCATACATTTCTTCTCATTTTCTTTAGTAACTCCTTTAGGTGTCTAGAAGGCATGTTAATCATGTAAGATTACACAACATTTATATTCATTTGACTTGCTTAAATTATCTGAGAAGTTGAGAAAGAGCATGCATTATTTGTAGTTGTGATTTTGTATGATCATTTCTTTCTAAAAGAACTTGGATGGAAGAAAATAAAGTCTGCAGTAGCAAACCTGTTTGACTTTTTTTTCCTCCCCCAGAAACTAAAGTTCTTTATTTGTTATAGTGAAATATCTTCATGGTATAGTTTTTAAAAATTAAACTCAACGTGGGTATCTTTCTTAAAATAGGAAACAAAAGTACATCTGAGAATGCCACTGCCACAGCTGTGTCTAAAATGCCGGACATAGCTCCGGTTCCAGCTCCTGCTCCATCACCTGAGTAAGTTCCACTGTGATAGTAGAGTTCTGTTAAAATGGAGAGCTACGTGTACGAGTACACAGAAAGGTACTTGGATTTATGTGTGGAATGAGTATCTATAGAAAGCTCTGAGTCATGGGACAGGCATTCCACAGCCACTTAAAATATCTTTAAGTTGCTTTTTGGGTACCAGGAATGCACTTCACTCCAGACCAAATGTTTATTGTTTTGATATTATATATAATTTCTATTATTCACAACACTGAATCCTTTTCTTATTGCAAACAATTGGCTTAATTCTGTAGGATAGGTTTGAGGACAAATTTTAAAAGCTTGCATTTATTAAATTCAAATTTAAAAGCATTGATTAAGTACCTGTGCTGTGCCTCGAAAACTCTAAAGGGTGCCTGAAATTCCTAGAGCAGTGATTCTTAAATTATTTGTCTCACAGCAAACTCTTAGAGTGTTCACTTTCTTAAATTGAACTAGATAGAGGTCTTCTCCTGGATTGCAGTGGGGCACTTTGGACAAGAATGTCTATCATGTAGTTAACATAAAATATCCCCATTTTTTTTAGTCTTTTCTACTAGAGATGATTAAGGTTTTTTACTATGTGAACTTCTTATCTATAACAGATAAGCTCATAGACTGGATAATTGGGTATGTTTATTATAAGTTGATGTGTGTTTCATTAGATAAACCCTGTAAAATTTTGAAAGCTTTTCCTCTTAGAACTCTGCTTAACAGGTTGGGATATTTGAACAGGAGATGTATAATGAAATGTGCAGTGGGTATGGTTTGAATTATAATTCCTAAATGCCATTCTATTTAAAAAAAGAGATTTTTTTGTGGTTTGAAGAGCACAGTGACAAATTTGTATTCTGTGTTTATTCGGAAAGTGATTAAAGTATTTATTGGATGACTAGAGAGAAAATACAGCAGTCTATGTCATTGATTCCTAGAAATCTATTTAGGATAGGGACATTCTTGGTATTGTTTTTAATTATGTGGAGCGTGTCCGCTAGTCCCAGTTTTAGCACTAGGCTTCTTCAGTTAACAGCACATATGTCTTATTTTTCAGAACTAAAGGAAGCTGATTTCACTTTGTATATGTGTATGCACGTACACAGACACACACATATATACACACTCCCCTCTATATATACATATATTTGTTGAAAGATACCACATCAGGCTAATGTAGTAGTTTTTACTTTTCTCTATTAGTTTGATTTTAATAGATTTTTAAATGTAATTGCTTACTTTTTAATTTTAATGTTTCTTTATATTTGTTTTAAATTCTTTTTGATGACTGTATGGCAGTCCTTTGAAGAAGATAAATGAAAATGAAAGAATCCGTGATAGGGTGTCACTGTTAAAGTTACTATGAAAAGATGACTTAACTTCTTTATCCACCTTTGAGTTTTTTAAAATAGAGCTCTGATTAGGATATATATAGATGGTATGTAACTTAATTTGTACCAAATTAATTCACTTTAGTTTTTCTCCCTCCATTTCTTCAGACACTGCTCCTTTTTACTGTCATTATTTCTGTTGTAGATAGTAAGCAATAAAGATAATGAGATGTCATTAGAGACCATGTATCTGTATATCATCTATTTAGAGAAGCGTAGTCTAATTATGTTTTAGTTTTGTCCAGTTGCTATCAGCAAGATGATCTAGCTTTTAGATACTATTTTATTGCTACCTTTGTTACTCTGATATTAGTTTTTATTCAAAGGCATTTCCTGGAATTATTAATAATTTGTCAGAGTAGGAAAATTATATATGAAGATGTTTCTTTTTTTGGTATTCAGATGACTTTATTTTTTCAGTTTGTACCCTTTGTGCTATAAGGGCTGCACCTGGAAATTTATTTTTATCTTGGGATAAACTACAGACATTATAATTTACAGCACTATTTCTACCAGCTCCATCCCCCACACTCTCCTACCTTATATATGGACTCTAGATCCTAGAGATGGGATTAAGTTACAGATGGGGCAGTATTTATTATTAGTCAGCACTTTCATTAGAGTTCTTAAGTATTTGGCTTTAAATAATAGAAAATTAGCCCAGATGATGTTAAGATTACGTTGGGGAGGGAGAGATGCAGATAATTGTGTATGTATGTATAATGCTATGCTGGAATTCCTCAAGTCATCCACAGAAAAATTTTCTAGCTACCTTTTGAAAGTATGATATTCAAATACAAAGTGCATTCATATATTAAGAATCCCAGATTCTAGTTCCTAGAATCCACATATAAGCAATTCTGAAATAGGTAATTTAAAAAGCAAGTTTGGTTTAGTAAATACGGTGATTTGAGTTTTCTGGCTTATCATTTAATAAATGGCCTTTCTGTTACCATTTCTGAATAATACTTGTTTTTTATAAACAAAATGACTTGAAGGGGAACATTTCATCCAAAAAAAAATTTTAGTTTCTTCTGTATTTCTAACCTTCCTTTTATTTGATGTATGGTACATTGATTTTTTAGCATAATTTTAACTTTAGATTTCTAATTAAAGTGATATGTAATTATGGTTATGTATTTCTAGGTATGTGACCACTGAAGGACACATACAGGATACAGAGTTAACATCACCAGATACTCCAAAAGAGAGTCCAATTGTACAACTGGTTCAAGAGGAAGAAGAGGAGGCAAGTCCATCTACAGTGACCCTTCTGGGTAGTGGTGAACAGGAGGATGAATCATCACCCTGGTTTGAGTCAGAGACACAAATATTTTGCAGTGAACTGACCACAATTTGCTGTATTTCTAGTTTTTCAGAATACATATATAAGTGGTGTTCAGTTAGAGTTGCTCTTTATCGGCAACGTAGCAGAACTACTGTGAGTAAAGAAAAAGATCATCTTGCGTTTCCTCAGCCACTGTTACCACTTCCTGCAGGATCAGTGGATGTTTCCGTATTGCAACCCCCGAGTGGAGATTTGGACAGTAAGAGAAAGGAAAAAGAGGCTGAAACTATTGTTCTAGGTGACCTGAGTAGTATGCATCAAGGTGATTTGATTAATCACAGTGCAGATGCAATAGAACTTGAACCAAGCCATCCTCAGACTCTTTCTCAGTCTCTTCTCTTAGATGTTACTCCAGAAATTCATTCATTATCTAAAACAGAAGTATCTGAGCCTTTGAAATATGAGGCAGGACCTACACCATCTCAGGTGATCCCTCAGGAGACTTCTGTTGAGGTTGATAATGAGACAGAAAAAAAGTCTGAGAGTTTTAGTTCTGTAGAGAAGCCATCTGTGATGTATGAAACAGATAAACTTAATGAAGTAGTGGGTAATACTGGAAAAGAAGATGCGAATGCCATGCCCGTTGTCGCAGAGCTGTCTGCACCAGCAGTGCCGCCCGTAAACACAGCTGCTCTACCAGACGCTGAAGATGGGGAAGCCAAAGTGAACATCGCTGACACACCAAAGCAAATCGTGACTCCTGTTCCGGATTCTTCTTCATTACCTGAAGTGAAAGAGGAAGAACAGTCTCCGGAAGATGCCCTTTTAAGAGGGCTACAGAGGACAGCTACAGACTTCTATGCTGAATTGCAAAATTCGACAGATCTAGGATATGCTAATGGAAATCTTGTACATGGATCAAACCAAAAGGAGTCAGTATTTATGAGACTTAATAATCGTATAAAAGCCTTAGAAGTTAACATGTCTCTCAGTGGCCGCTATCTGGAGGAGCTTAGCCAAAGGTAAGCTTTATTATCAATTAGCACAGTCTGCTTGGCAAGATAAGTAGCATAGTATGATTTCTGAATAGAGGAGGAGAGGATTAATTATCTCATGATATAGTAGTAGTCAGTACCATTTAGCTGCGGAGAATGTTACTTGAATGTTTATCAATGACTTAACTGATTTTCTTTTTTCGAAGTACTGAGTAATGTGATACCTTTTTTTTTTTAAAGATTTTATTTATTTATTTGACAGAGAGAGATAAGTAGATAGAGAGGCAGGCAGAGAGAGAGAGAGAGGGAAGCAGGCTCCCTGCTGAGCAGAGAGCCCGATGCGGGACTCGATCCCAGGACCCCGAGATCATGACCTGAGCCGAAGGCAGTGGCTTAACCCACTGAGCCACCCAGGCGCCCCAATACCTTTTTATATTAGGGTGACAACACATTTTAATTATCTTCAATCAGTTTCTCCTTTCTTCTGTTGTAACTTTAGCCCCTTCTACTGTTTGGTTCCCATGTGAAAATTATAGTATTATGTAACATATCTATACTGTGTATGTAATATCTATAAAAACATTAGCTATTGAAGCTCTTAATGGAACTAGACAAAATATCAAGAGTTTAAATCAGTGAAGACTAGAGTAGACTGAATTGGATGATTAGGCAACATCTGCAGTCTCTCAGAGAAGTCCTAGAACCCAGGTCTGGTTGTGGTAATTCATGCTGTCGTGCTCGTAAGTGCCAGTGTGCTTATGCAATGATTAGCGACCCCGGCACAGTTCTCCCATTTTTTATACCTTTTTAGTCTTTTTTATCCCTTACGTGTCTGGTGTCCTCAGGGTTCCTCCTCCAACATTTTGCAACCACCTAGGCACTAAGTGTCTAGAACGTCAGAAACACCACCTTCCCCTACTTCTTTTAAATGAAAATGCTGCTAATGAGATGTCACTAAGGTCACCATTATATCCTAATGGGTTTCCTCCTAACCCATACAGACAATTTAGTGGCAAATTGTATGTGCATGTACATGCATGCCCGCTTAAATACCTCCTACCTGGGGCACCTGGCTAGCTCAGTTGGTTAGGTGTCTGCCTTCAGCTTAGGTCATGATCTTAGGTCCTGGGATCTAGCCCTGCATCAGGCTCTCTGCTCAGTGGGAAGTCTGCTTCTCCCTCTCCCACTCCTCTTCCCCCCACCCACGCTTGTGCTGTCATTTCTCTCAAATAAATAAAATCTTAAAAAAAAAAAAAAAAGTACTCCTACCTGTTTGTCCCTACCCTAACTGCCCCCACAAAGGAATCACAGAAATCGCTAATTTTTTTATGTTTAATTGAGATATAATTGACATTAATTTCAGGTATGCAACATAATGGTTTAATATTTATATATATTGTGAAATGATTACCACAGGAAGTCTAGTTAACATTCATTACCACAGAGTTACAAGATGTTTTCCTTATGACAAGAACTTTCAAGATGTACTCTTCTAGTGGGTAGAAGTATTGTTAACTGTAGTTACCATGCTGTACGTTACAATCCTTTACTTATACATTTTATAACTGGAAATCTGTACCTTTGACCCGTTTGCCCATTTCTCCCATCTCCCATCCCCTACCTCTGATAACCACCAATTTGTTCTCTGTATTTATGTTTGAGGGTATTATTCTCATTATTATTTGTATATTCCACGTATAAATGAGATTGTATGATACTTGTCTCTTTCTGACTTATTTCAGTTAGCATAATGCTCTCAAGGTCCATCCATCCATGTTGTTGCAAATGGCAAGATTTCCTTTTTTGTGGTTGAGTAATACTCCATTGTATACAGATACCGCATTTACTTTATCCATTTATCCTTTGATGAACACTTAGGCTGTTTCCTTGTCTTGGCTGTTGTACATAATGCTTCAGTAAACATGGGGATATATATATCTTTCCAACTTAGTGTTTTTTCATTTTCTTCAGATAAGTACTCAGAAGTCAAGTTACTGGATCATAAATTAGTTTTATTTTTAGTTTTTGAGGAACCTCCTTATGTTTTCCAGAGTGACTGCATCAATTTGCATTTCTACCAACAGGGGTTCCCTTTTCTCTACATCCTTGCCAACATGTGTTATGTCTTTGTCTTATCTTTTTTGGTAATAGCCGTTCTAACAGATGGGAGGTGATCTCATTATGATTTTGATTTGCATTTCCATAATGATTAGTGATGTTGAGCATCTTTTCATATACCTGTTGGCCATCCATATAACTTTGTGGAAAAGGTCTATTTACATCCTCTGCCACTGAATTCTTTAATTTTTTATTATTGAGTGTTACACGTTCTTTATGTATTTTGGATATTAACTCAATCAATAAGTGATTTGCAAAGTTTTTCTCCCATTTGGCAAGTTGCCTTTTTATTTCTAATGGTCTCCTTTGCTATACAGAAACTTTTGAGTTTGATATGTACTTGTTTATTTTTGTTTTTGTTGTCAAATCCAAAAAATCATCACCAAGGTCAGTGTCAAGATGCTTACCACCTGTTTCTCTTCTGAGTTTTATGATTTTAGGTCTTACATTCAAGTGTTTAATCCATTTTGAGTTACTTTTTGTGTAAGGTGTTAGATAGTTGTCCACTGTCATTCCTTTGCCTGTGGCTGTCCGGTTTTCAACACCATTTATTGAAGAGATTTTTCTTTCCCCATTTTATATTCTTGGCTCCTTTGTCATAAATTGATTGATCACGTAGTGACTGATCTTACAGAGTAGTGAGATACGGAGAATTGATGTTAAGGTAGAGGATACCTAAGGGATCTCTTTATTTTACCTTTGGAAGTGTTCCAGGCCTCAGTAAGAGTCATTTTCAAAAAAGTATATTTATCTCACATATTGTTACCAGAAGTGTGTTTCCAGTAATAAGTTAATGAATAAGAAATTAAAGCTATTTAATAAATCCTTTCTTACTCCACAGGTACCGAAAACAAATGGAAGAAATGCAGAAGGCTTTTAATAAAACAATAGTAAAACTTCAGAATACTTCAAGAATAGCAGAGGAGCAGGTTGGTCATCTTCAACTCTTACTTACTTTTTATATAAATTTCTTTTGACTTTTATAGGCTCTTGCTGGTAAGAAGGATAAGTAGTGTTGGTTCATTTTTTCCCCTGATAGGTGATGATATAAGCCTATTATGTGATGTCATATTTGGGAAATTACCTAGCTGTTAGCATCTATTTTTCGTCTAGAGAAAATTTCTTGAGCATTATTCCTGTGACATTTCCAAGTCTGTATGTGTATGTGCTAGAAGTGCAGTGGCCTTTTTTTAAGCAGCTTTGTTAAACGCAGATCTTTTGTGGATTTCTACACAGCTGATCTAATTGATTGCAGATAAGAACAGTTCTGTTTCTTCTTTTTTCCCTCTGTCTGTTATCTGTGATGCAGTATGAATGGTAATATCGCACATTACTCTGTCTTGTTGAGTTTAAGGAAACAATTTCAGTGTCGCACAATTTCAGTGTTGTAGAATCCAGATGTTTATTAAAGTTTTTACAGTGTGTTACTATGATGAAGAAATTTTATACTTTTCTAAAGGTTTATCTGGGACTAGGGGATGGTGAGATGAAGCAAGGAGGCCTGAGGTTTCAGAGTTTAGTTGCATCTTACTGCTAGTTAAAACTCTAAACTATAACACAATCCAATTGTGGTTCCATACAAATTTCCTCTTTAGTGCCTTTTCTTTTTTTAACTGAAGTTTGAGAGTTATTTAGGCTCAGTGGATTAGGCCGCTGCCTTCGGCTCGGGTCATGATCTCAGGGTTCTGGGATTGAGTCCCGCATCGGGCTCTCTGCTCTGCAGGGAGCCTGCTTCCTCCTCTCTCTCTGCCTACTTGTGATCTCTCTCTGTCAAATAAATAAATAAAATCTTTAAAAAAAATAAAAAAAAAAAATAAAATGCATTCAAAATAGAAGTCCTTTATTAGAGATATACTTGGCAAATTTTTCTCCCGGTTCGTTATTTGTTTTATCATTCTCTTAAAAGTGTCTTTTGAAGAGCAGAAGTTTTTAATTTGTTAAAACCTATTTATCTGTTTTCTCTTTGCTCTATAAAATCTTTCCCTTACTCAGAGTCACAAAGAATTTTTCCTCAGTTTTCTTCTAAACGTTTTAATGTATAACTATAAATCAATTTAACATGTATTTATATATGTGTGTGTGTGTATGTATGTATGTATATGGGTGTGTTTCAGGACTTCTTTTTTATTCTGTTCATCTTTTTTTATGCTGATACCAGACTGTTGCGATTATTGTAGCTTTATAGGAACTCTTGAAGTCATGTAGTGTGAATCTTCCAGCTTTGTTCATCTCTTTCAAAACTGTTTTGGCTAATACGGATTTTAGAATCAGCTTGTCAATTTCTGCAAAAAACAGCCTGTTTGCATCTTGATTAGATTTTATTGAATTTATACATCAGTTTGGAGAATTGACATATTAACAGTATTATCTTCTGACCCATGAACACAGTAGTTATTTAGTACTCCATTAATTTTAATGGTTAAAATGATTTCCCTTCTATATTTTCTGATGTCAAAGACTTACTTAAATACTTTTTAAATAATTTGTATATTATTAACAGTATTGGAAATAAATCTTTATTAGAAATGTTAACTTAATAAATTTTATAGTTTTTTCTTTAAATGTTTGTGATTATCTGGAATTTATCAGTATTTGTCAAATGTGAGTCAGAAAAAACAGTTTTATGAGTCAGGTTCAGCATTTTAAACAGATGAAGTAGGATAGAAATTACCGCAGTGTATTGCAGTAAGGGAAGTAGGTGAAACTTTTTGTTAGAATTTTATGCATCCATCTCCCCCAACCCACACACACTGCCCCCCCCCAGCTGAGATTTAAAACTTATTTATGTATTTATTTTAAGGTTTATTTATTTATTTATTTATTTGACAGAGAGAGAGGTCACAAGTAGGCAGAGAGGCAGGCAGAGAGAGAGGGAGAAACAGGCTCCCCACCGAGCAGAGAGCCCGATGCAGGGCTCCATCCCAGGTACCTGAGATCATGACCTGAGCCGAAGGCAGAGACTTAAACCACTGAGCCACCCAGGCGCCCCTTTTAAGGTTTTTATTTATTTAACTGAGAGAAAACACAAGCAGAGGGAGTGGCAGGCAGAAGGAGAGGAAGAAGCAGGCTTCCCACTGAGTGGGGAGCCCGATGGGGGGCTCGATCCCAGGATGTTGGGATCAAGACCTGAGCCGAAGGCAGGCACTTAACGACTGAGCCATCCAGGCACCCCTAAAACTTACATAAATCTAAATTCGGAAAACTTAGGTCTAGAGTGATAAATGGCTATATAACTATTTCATACGTGATCCTAAATCGAGACTTAGATTTTCTTTACATTTTGCCTTCTTCTCCTCCTCCCCAAATTCAGTAGTAAGTTGAAATTTTCAGTATAGTCTCCCTAATATGGGTTCCTGATGAGGAATATGATGCATAATTTCCTAAAATATGCATGCAAATATTTTACATAAAAACATGTTTGTTCATTATAAAAGTTTTAAAAATCTAGAGTTAGAGAGATGGGTGTTTTTGATTAATTTATTTTCATTGGTGATATTCTAGCATTGACTAGATGAACTCTTGTAGGTTTTTGACTATGTGACATCCTAAGTTCCATCCTAGTGTGCAACAGAATAGAACTTTTAAATTTTTTGGTATGAGCCTGCTTCATATCCAAAAACGTTTTTCAGGGGTGCCTGGGTGCTCAGTGGGTTAAAGCCTCTGCCTTCAGCTCAGGTTATGATCCCAGGGTCCTGGGATCGAGCCCCACATCAGGCTCTCTGCTCCGCAGGGAGCCTGCTTCCTCCTCTCTCTCTGCCTGCCTCTCTGCCTAGTCGTGATTTCTCTCTGTCAAATAAATAAAATATTTTTTAAAAAAAACAACAAAACCATTTTTCAAAAAATTTTCAACATGTTTTTGTGCTGACTCTGGCTTAAAAAAATACATATTTGACAGGGGCGCCTGGGTGTCTCAGTGGGTTAAAGCCTCTGCCTTCGGCTCAGGTCATGATCCCAGGGTCCTGAGATCGAGCCCCACGTCGGGCTCTTTGCTCCGCGGGGAGCCTGCTTCCTCTTCTCTCTCTGCCTGCCTCTCTGTCTAGTTGTGATTTCTCTCTGTCAAATAGATAAAATATTAAAAAAAAAAAATCTTGTATTAATATATTTTTTTTTCTTGAGGGACTTAGTAATTTTACTGGAACTTATATATAGTGTATATAATGTACAGATAAAACTTCCATACACACAAAAATAATATTTCTTCCTTTGTCATAGGATCAGCGGCAAACTGAAGCCATCCAGTTACTACAGGCACAGCTGACCAACTTGACACAACTTGTGTCAAACTTATCAACAACAGTGGCAGAATTAAAACGCGAGGTACTGTTATTGCTGGCTTTGTAAGACACGCTGCGTATATAGAGGTTGTTATAAAGGCAGGCTTGTTAAGAACATGGTATCTAAGAATGAATGGTCAAACCAACCAATCAAAATGGTCAATTTATAGAGCACTTCTTCAGAATACCAGAATGTGGCATTTTGAAGTTTTGGAAATACACAAATTACAATAATTTTTTGGAAAAGGCATTTGTAGTTTAAGTCTTAACCTAAAATATGGTTATAAAGCAGTTCTATTAGGCCTTTTGCAAACCACTGATATGTCATTTTCAGTTTATAAAGGCTTATTGAGTTGCTTAATAAAGCAAAAATTTTATTGATTTAGTAAGTATTTCTTGAGCATCCATTGTATGTGGGTGTGAGCTGTATAGTCCTTGGAGCGTACAGCAGTGAGTATCCTTGGCACTGCACAGAGCCTCTCTTCTGAGGGGAGAGGGAATACTTATAGTAAATACACGTGAGGGACAGTGGAACGCAGAATGAAATGTGAGTGTATGGAATGGTGTGGTAAGGGCTGCTCCTTTAGCTACGGTGGTTTTGGAAGGCTTATCCGAGGCAGTGGCATTAGAACCTGAGCGCTCAACATGGGGCCTCGGGTCAGAGCAAACCTGTTACTAGCCACACTAGGGCAAAGGACCCACGATTGGAAACAATGTGATATGTTTCGTTGGCCTGGCTGGAGCAGAATGAGGGAAAGGAGGGTAAGAAGTACCTTCAGGGTATGGTGGTGCTCAGGCCATGGAGGACTTTGTAGGCAATTTAGAGTTTGAACTTTATTCTAATCATTGCAACTCACTGGAAAGAATTAAGAAGTGATGGGGGTCATCTCATTGATGATACGTTGAGAAACTCCCCATTTGTTGCTCTGGAGAATTGCCTCTTAGGGAAGAGCGAAAGCAGAAGTGGGGAGGATACCAGCTAGGATGTAGTTGCAGTAACCTGGGTGAGGTGAGAATGATTTGGACTAGGGTTTTAGAAGGGGAGAACGTTGTGGAGTTGTTGAATTCAGGAAATATTTAAGAGAAAGACAAGCCTTGATGAAAGATTGGATGTGTGGGGTGGGGAACTAAGGATGACCCCATGCTTTTTGCTTAAATAACTGGGTGATTAGACTAGGTAGGAGCAAGACTTTTTTTTCTCCCCAAGTAGGAGATAGTACAGATGGAAAAACACAGCAAATGTAGCAAAATATTAACTATTGGTGAACATATGAAAGGCATGAATATACTCATTGCTATTTTTTAAAAGTTTTCCATAGGTTTGAAAATGCTTAAAGATTTGTGGGGGGGAAGAAGACAGAGTAAGACATTACCTCAGCAGTACATTTTCTAAGAGCATGCCATGCATTTTTTGGTTTTGAAACACATTTAAAAAATGTTTAAAATGATTTGTTCTTTGAATTTTATATCCCACGGTATTTTTCCTTAATAAAATTTTTAAATAATCTAATAATAAAATATAAAATACAATATTTAATATTACTGTAATATATAAAATATATAATAACTAAATCCTTTTTCTCCTCTCAGGTTTCAGATCGACAAAGCTATCTTGTCATATCTTTGGTTCTCTGTGTTGTCTTGGGACTAATGCTTTGTATGCAGCGTTGTCGAAACACCTCTCAATTTGATGGAGATTATATTTCGAAACTTCCTAAAAGTAATCAATATCCAAGCCCTAAAAGGTAATGTCAGCATTTTATTTCACATTTTTTACTATGTGTATTTTTATATTTTTGAGAAATTTTACTAAATAAGGGAATACTGAGATAATTTTTTTTTTCCTCATATGATATCTTAAAATTGCAGTGTTAACATTGGAATTAGCAAGATAGTCCTGTATCTGGAAGGTTCTATAGACTGGAATAAAGAAAACATTAATAAGTGCATAAGCCATTGAAACATTTTGGTTGTGAAGGATGCTTGAATGTGGAATTCAAAGGGAGAGGATAATAGATATTTTAATATAGCACCTTTTAGAGAATGATCCTTAATTTTTTTATATGTAATAGCAGTAACTGGAGTTTTACATTAGAGATTGGTATTCCGTGGCATGTTCAGTTCTCAGTAGCTTCCATCAGGCCCCAGCTGCAGAGTAAATTATATGTAGTTTACTCATTGTGCCCAGTGTTGATTTTCTTCATGTTTTAGGTGTTTCTCATCTTATGATGATATGAATTTGAAAAGGAGAACTTCATTCCCACTCATCAGATCCAAGTCTCTACAGTTAACTGGCAAAGAAGGTAGATTTTTGTGCCATGTTTATATATAAACGTGAATCTAGCTCACTTCTGCCTACGTATAGTGTCAGTGCTGTGTTCCGAACCGGCTGCAACAGAACAATGGGTATAAGTAACCTTTGTGTTTGTGCTGCGTCAAAGCCACCTTATCACTTGCACACTTTCTGTCTATCTTTATTCTAAAAGCCCAGAGGGTGGGGAAGGGGGGCTTAGTTTAATTAGCCACTGATAGCTTTGTTTGCACATGCTCCTGTTTAGAAGTATTTCTTTTTAGAAAGGGATGTTTGAGAAAGTTCAACAGATTTGGAAAACCTGAATGTGCTCCCATAGCATCCTGTGCTTATCTGCCTCCTCTTCTTGTACAGGTAGGACCCCTTTTGTCTCTAGTTGAGGACTGTGAGGCACTTTCTGGGGGAAAAAAAAAATCTGGTTTATCTCTTTTTTATAGGCCAGGGTCTATAATAGCATTCCATTGTCTAACACTCAATGAATTCTTAAATTTAAATGAATGAATTTGTACTGAGTGGCTATTTTTCTATTATCAGTTGTTTCATAATTAGCACTTCCTAAGAGACTTAGCTTTATAGCCGTATTAAAATAACTAAGTCAATTGTATATTTCAATTAGGATTGCTCTCTTAGTAATTACTAGCTTCTCTTTCCTTGGGATTTAGTAACAGCAGCATGTTTCAATTGATTAAATCGTTTGAGCAGTCACTGCTGAGCATTGCTGATTTACTGTTATCACAAAGTTCACAGATACAACCTATTATATGTGTGTTTGCTTAACACTAGTAAATTTCTTCTTCCTTCCTGTTTTTTTCTTTTTTTGTTCTTTTGGGTGATTTTCTTTTATAACTTACATTTTTAATTTAAGTGTTAGGTATTAAGAAAATGTAATTGTTATGTGTAAAGCTTGATGAATTTTTATAAACCAAATGAACACACCTGTGTGACCAACACACCCAGACTGAGAGAACATTATCCAGCATCCCAGCAACTTCTTGTGCTCTTGTAGTCACTGTCCATCCCATCCCAGGGTAGCCACCATTTTGATCTCTGACTTTTGATGTAGTGATGTTGAACATCTTTTCATGTGCTTCGGGACATTTGTAAATCATCTTTGGAGAAATGTCCTTTTAAATTTAATTTAAATTTAAATTAATTTAAAATATTTTTTCTTTAATTTTTTTGTTGTTAATTTCTCCAATGTCCTGAAGTTTCCTCATGTTTTCTTCTAGGAATTTTACAGTTTTACATCTTATATTTAGGTCTTTAATCCATTTTGAGTTAACTTATGTATATTGTGGAAAATAGGGTTCAACTTCATTCTTTTACATGTCAGTATCCACTTTTCCCAGGACTATTTGTTGAAGAAACTGTTTTTCTTCATTGACTGGTCTTACTACTTTGGTTGAAGATTATTTGACTGTATGTGTGAGTTTATTTCTGGGTCCTTTATTATTTTGGTCTGTTTACCAGTCTTTATGCCAGTATCACACTGTTTGTTTTGTTTTATTTTGTTTAAAGATTTATTTATTTGCGAGAGAGACAGAAAATGGTGGGGGTGGGGGACAGAAGGATAGAGAGAGAGAATCTTAAGCAGACTTTGTGCTCATGTAGAGCCCCATGCGGGGCTCGATCTTACAACTCTAAGATAACGACCTGAGCTGAAACCAAGAGCTGGACACTTAACTGACTGTGCCACCTAGGCACTCCGGTACCACACTGTTTTATTTTGTTCTGTTTTTAAGATTAATTTATTTAAGAGAGAGAGATAGATAGTGGCAGGGAGGGACAAAGAAATAGGGAGAGAGAGTCTTAAGCAGACTCCATGCTGAGTGTAGAGCCCGACACCGGGTTTGATCTCATGACACTGAGTGGAAACCAAGATTCCTATGGTTAACTGACTGTGCCACCCAAGTATCCCAGGAAAGCACTGTTTTGATAACTATAGCTTTGTGACATGTTCTGAAATCAGGAAGTGTGAATCCTCAAACTTTATTCTTTTTAAAAATAGTTTGGCCTATTTGAGGTCGTTTGAGAAGTGATAAAAATTTTAGGATTTTTTTCCACTTCAGCAAAAAAATATTGTTTGAATTTTGATAGGGATTGTGCTGAATCTATATTATCATTTGACAGTATGGACATCTTAACAATATTAAGTGTTCCACTCATGAACGTGAGATGTTTTCTCATTTGTGTCATCTTTTTTATTTTTATTTTTTTAAAGATTTAATTTATTTATTTGACAGAGGGAGACACAGCAAGAGAGGGAACACAAGCAGGGGGAGGGGGAAAGGGAGAGGGAGAAGCAGACTTCTCACTGAGCGGGGATCCTGATGTGGGGCTCGATCCCAGGACCCTGGGATCGTGACCTGAACTGAAGGCAGTTGCTTAACGACTGAGCCACTCAGGTACCCCTGTGTCTTCTGTTTTAAATTTGTTTGTATATTCTTTAATTTCTTCTGTCAATATTTTGTAGTTTTCCTTATACTTTCTTAGGCACATCCCTAAATATTTTATTCTTTTTGATACTATTGTAAATGGAATTGTTTTCTTAATTTCCTTTTTGGATTGTTCAGTGTTAAAAGTATAGAAGTGCAGCCAGTTTTTTTTGTGCTTTGATTTTGTGTCCTGCAACTTCCCTGAATCCATCAGCAGTTTTTTAATGCAATTCTTAGGATTTTCTATATATGATGTCATGTCATCTCTGAACAGAGATAATTTTACTTCCTTTTGTCCAATGTGGGGTGGGTGGGGAGAGGGAGAGAGTATCCCAAGCATCTCCATGCCTAGCCCAGAGCCCAACAACCCTGAGATCATGACCTGAGCCAAAATCAAGAGTATGCAGCTTAACTGACTGAGCTACCCAGGCAACCCCCCTTTTGTCCGATTTGGATGCCTTTTATTTCCTTTATTGCCTAATTGCTCTGGCTAGGACTTCCAGTACTAATTCGAATAGAAGAGAGCTGGCGTCCTTGTCTTGTTCCTGCTCTTAGAGGAAAAGCTTTCAGTCTTTCATCATTATTATGTCAACTATAGGCTTTTTCATAAATGGCCTTTAATATGTTGAGGTTTCCTGGGGCGCCTGGGTGGCTCAGTGGTTTAAGTCGCTGCCTTCGGCTCAGGTCATGATCTCAGGGTCCTGGGATCGAGTCCCGCATCGGACTCTCTGCTCGGCAGGGAGCCTGCTTCCCTCTCACTCTCTCTGCCTGCCTCTCTGCCTACTTGTGATCTCTCTCTGTCAAATAAATAAATAAAATCTTAAAAAAAAATTCCTTTAATATGTTGAGGTTTCCTTTTGTTCTTAATTTATTGAGTATTTTTATCATGAAAGGTGTTGAATCTTGTCATATGCTTTTTCTACATCAGTTGGGATGATCATGTATGTGGCTTCTGTCCTTCATTCTTTTATTTTTTTAAAGATTTTATTTATTTATTTGACAGAGAGAGAGATCACAAGTAGGCAGAGAGGCAGGCAGAGAGAGAGAGGGGGAAGGAGACTTCCTGCCGAGCAGAGAGCCCTATGTGGGGCTCGATCTCAGGACCTTGAGATCATGATCTGAGCTGAAGGCAGAGGCTTAACCCACTGAGCCACCCCGGCGCCCCTGTCCTTCATTCTTCTAATGCGTATTACATTGATTGATGTTCATATGTTGAATCATTCTTATTATTCTAGAAATAAATCTCCATTTATGTAATATCCTTTTAATGTGCTATCAAATTTCCTTTGCCTATATTTCATTGAAGATTTTTGTATCAGTATTCATTAGGGATTTGGTCTGTAGTTTTTCTGTAGTGCCTTTGTCTGGCTTTGGTATCAGGGTAATTCTGGTTATATAGAATGAATTTGGAAGTGTTCCCTCTCCAGATTTTTGGAAGAGTTTCAAGAATTGGTGTTAGTTCTTCTTTAAATGTTTGGTAGAATTCTTTAATGGAACTGTCTAGTTGCGGGGGGGCTTTTCTTTGTTGAAAGGTTTTGATTATTGATTCAGTCTCCTTACTTGTTATTGGTCTGTTGATATTTTCTCTTTCTTCATGATTTATTCTTGATGTGTGTTGCTGGGAATTTATCCATTTCTTCTAGGTTTCCAATTTTTTGGAGTACAGTTGTTCATAGTAGTCTCTTAAAATCATTTTTCTGTGGCTTAGTTGTAATGCTCCATGTCTTATTATTATATATCCTAGGATTTTGTACAAAGTTGATACAGATTAATACAAAATTGACAAATTACATCACCTCTTGCCTGCTAAGAATTTAAGATATTAATGGGTCTTAGATAATCCATGTTTTAACTTAACATTAATTCATTTTAAGTCTTATTCTCTTAGTATCCTTCTCTCTCTTCATCAGATTTATACTTTGATTTGCAACTCTCACTTTTGTTGACAAACCAGGTGGACCAAAATTGTTTTGATTTTGGGGCGCCTGGGTGGCTCAGTGGGTTAAAAGCCTCTGCCTTCGGCTCAGGTCATGATCCCAGGGTCCTGGGATAGAGCCCCACATCGGGCTCTCTGCTCCGCAGGGAGCCTGCTTCCTCCTCTCTCTCTGCCTGCCTCTCTGCCTAGTTGTGATTTCTCTCTGTCAAATAAATAAAAATATTTAAAAAAAAAGTTTTGATTTTTTGTAACACATTTTTACTGTGAAATATAAGGGGAAAAATGCGCATAAACTAGAATGTACAACTTGCAAAGTAATTATAAAGTGAATGCATGTGTAGCTAACATTCAGATCAAGGAGTGGAACAAGATGGCCATTCTTGGTATTGCTTCTCCCAGAAATAGCTATCTTGACTTTTGAAATAATCATACGCTTGATTTTCTTAATAGTTTTACCATCAGTGTTTGGATCCATCACAGTGTAATATAAGTTTTGCCTGATTTTGAGCTTTTGATAAATTGAATCATACCGTATGTAAACATTTTTGTCTTCAGCGTTCTGTTGGGAGATTCATATACACGATTGCATCCCATTTCAGTATTGTATACTGTTTCAGTAGCTAATTCACAGTGAATTTATCCATTCTGCTATTGCTTAGCTTGGGGCTCTTACAAGTTAATGCTGCTGTAAACATGCATTTGTATACTGGAACGTAGTTCCAAGTATACAAGTATACAAGGTCAATTGACCTTGACCAATTCCAGTATGAATTTCTCTAGGAATATTACCTAGGTGTAGAAGTGCTGGATTATAGAGAATGCTGATCTACAAGTCATCAGATAATGGCAGGCTTTTCCAAAGTGGCCATAAAACACTTTGTGCGTCCACCAGTGCTGTGGGGATTTCCATTATTCTGCATTCTTGCCAACAAACGATTAGGATTGTTAGGTTTTAAAGTGTTCATTATTAACCTCAGTGAAATTATGATTTGCATTTACCTGATTACTAATGAAGTTGAACATCTTTATTTATGCCTTTTCGTTATTTGACTTTCCTGGGCAATTTTAAGATTTTGCCTGTTCTTCTTTTGGGTTGTTTATATCTTTTATAGTGGTATATAATTATTTTTAAGATTTTGATCCTAGTCATTGATAAGTATGTTGCAGATATCTTATTTTGCTTTGAAACTTGTGTTTTCTATGGAGTTTTTTTTAAATAAGAGAAGCTCCTCTTAATGTTAGTGTAATCAAATGTATAAATTTTCCCCCATTATGGCTAGCTTTTTATCTCCTGTTGAAACAGAATTTTTTGCCCTAAGTTTATGGATGATATTCTCTTATAATTTCTTTTAAATATTTACTTCAATTTTTATTGTTAGGTCTTTAATCTACCTGGAATTTTGTTTGTTTGTTTGTTTGGTGTTAGGTAGGAATTCCAGTGTATAATTTTATATGAATTTTCAATTTTTTCAGGTTTCTTGGCCATTATTGGCTCTTTATCTTTCCATATAGATTTGGAATCCTCTATTAAATGTTTCATCACAAACAAAATTTGATTGAGATTACATTGATTGCATATCAATTTGGGAAGGATATAGCATATCCCTCTTTACTCCAAAAGGGTCAAACTTTTGGGAGCTTTATTCCTAGAATATTTTTTGATGCTGTTGTAAATTGTATCATGGGCATGCATGTGTGTATTTGTGTGTTTATTGATATGTAGAAATACAATAGATTTTGGTGCTGTTGAGGTTAGCTCAGTGCTTACTGATTGCTTTCTGGATCTGTCCATTTCTGATAGAGGGGCATTATAAGCGTCCAGCCATATAATGGATTCATGTGTTCCTTCCTTCTTGCAGTACTGTTAGTTTTTGCCTTATGTATTTTGACACTCTGTTGTGAGGCACATACGCATTAAGGATTGTTATCCTTAATGTAAGATTGTAAGTCTCCTTGGAGTATTGACCTCTTATCATTATGAAATGGTCCTCTTTATCCCTGATAACTTCATTGTTCTGAAATCTGCTCTGTCTGAAATTAATATACTGAATCCTGTTTTCTTTTGATTTGTGTTAGCATATCTTTCTTTATCCTGTACTTTTCGTCTATATCTATATTTAAAGTATGTTTCTTGTGAAAATAATCCCATTAACAGTTGTAACAAAAATAATAAAATACCTGGAATAAACCTAACCAAGGAGGTGCAAGACCTGTATTCTAAAAACTACACAACACTAATAAAAGAAATTGAAGTTGACACAAATGGAGAGATGGTCCCTGCTCATGGGTTGGAAGAACCAATATTGTTAAAATGTCCATACTACCCAAAGCAATCTACAGATTTAATATAGTCCTGATCAAAATATCAACATTTTTCACACAACTGGAACAAATAATACTAAAATTTGCATGGAACCACAAAGATCCCAAATAGCCAAAGCAATCTTTAAAAGAACAAAGCTGAAGATATCACAATTCCAGATTTCAAGATATACTACAAAGCCATAGGAATCAAAACAATACGGTACTAGCACAAAAATCGGTAAGTGGAACAGAGTAGAGAGCTGAGAAATAAACCCATGCCTGTATGATCAGTTAATACATGACAAAGGAGGCAGGAATATACAGTGGGAAAGACATAGTCTTTTCAACAGATGGTGCTGGGAAAACCAGAAAACTACTGGCCAAAGAATGAAACTGTACTGTTTTCTTACATCATACACAAAAAACCATGAAAATGGATTAAAGATCTGAATGTGACATCTGAAATTGTAAAGCTCCTAGGAGAAAACATAGGCAGTAATTTCTTTGACCTTGACCATAGAAACATTTTTCTATATATGTCTCCCTAGCCAAGGGAAACAAAAGCAAAATAAAACTATTGGGACTATGTCAAAATAAAAAGCTTTTGTATAGTAATGGAAACCATCAATAAAATGACAAGGCAGCCTACTGAGTGTGAGAAGACATTTGCAAATGATGTATCTGCTAAGGGGTTAATATCCAAAATATATAAAGACCTTACACAACTCAACACCAAAGAAATCCCCAAATAATCCAATTAAAAGTGGGCAGGGGCTCTGAATAGATACTTTTCCAGAGAAGACATACAGATAACCAGCAGACACATGAAAACATGCTTAACATCACTAATCATCAGGGAAATGCAAATCAAAACCATGATGAGATAACCACCTCAGAATGGCTAAAATCAAAAACACAAGAAACAATAAGTGTTAGTGAGGATATGAAGAAAAAGGAACCTCATGCATGTTGGCAGGAATGCAAACTGTGATAACCATTGGGGAAAACAGTATGGAGTTTCCTCAAAAAAATTAAAAATAGAATTACTAGATGCTCTAGTAATTCCATTACTGGCTGCTTACCCAAAGAAAATGAAAACACTAGGGGCTCCTGGGTGGCTCAGTGGGTTAAAGTCTCTGCCTTCGGCTTGGGTCATGATCCCTGGGGTCCTGGGGTCAAGCCCCGCATCGGGCTCTCTGCTCGGCAGGGAGCCTGCTTCCCTTCCTTTTCTCTCTGCCTGCCTCTCTGCCTGCTTGTGATCTCTGTCTGTCAATAAATAAATAAAAATCATTTAAAAAAAAACAAAACACTAATTCGAAAAGATATATGCACCTCTTTGTTTATTGCAGCATTATTTAGAATTGCCTAGTTATGGAAATGTCCATCCATAGATGAATGGATTAAGATGTGGTATATATATATATATATACACATACACAATGGAACATTACTCACTCTTAAGAAAGAATGAGATCTTGTCATTTGCAACAACATGAATGGAGCTCGAAGGTATAATGCTAAGTGAAATAAACCAGAGGAAGACAAATGCTCTATGATTTCACTCATATGTGGAATTTGAGAAACATGAAAAACAAAGAGACAGACTCTGAGATATAACAGAATGAACTGATGGTTGCGAGAGGAGAGATGGTTGGGGGATGAGTGAGTGAAATAGGTAGAGGGGATTAAGAGTACACTTATCATGATGAGCACTGAGGGAGTAACGTATAGAACTGTTGAATCGTTATACTCTATAACACTGTATAAATTTTTTTAAACATAAAGCCAGTTTCTTGTAAATAACACACAGTTGAGTCATGTGTTTTGTTCAAGTCTTAAAATCTTTGAATTGGTGTGGGGCACCTGGGTGACTCAGTGGGTTAAAGCCTCTGCCTTCGGCTCAGGTCATGATCCCAGGGTCCTGGGATCGAGCCCCACATCGGGCTCTCTGCTCCACAGGGAGCCTGCTTCCTCCTCCCTCTCTGCCTTCCTCTCTGCCTAGTTATGATTTCTCTCTGTCAAATTTGAATTGGTGTATTTAGACCATTTATGTTTAAAGCGATTGTTGATATAGTTGGATTAATATTTACTGTTTGTTATTGTTTGTTATCGTTGTTCCATTTTCGTCTTTCATACTTTTTTTCTGCCCTTTGTACTTCAAGTTCAGCATTGTATATAATTCCATATTTTCTCCTTTCATAGCATGTATTCTTCTTTTACTTTCTCTTGTGGTTGCCCTGGACTTTGCAGTATACATTTACAACTAATCCAAATCTACTTTCAGATAACACTGTACCACTTCATGGGTAGTACAACTATTTTGTAATAACAAGCTACTTCTTTTTCTTCCTTTCTTTTGTCAAAATACTGCTAATTTCTCCCATCCATTCCTTATATCATTGCTGTCATTCACTTGCACATAAGCATATATATGTATGTATATGTGTATGTATGTATGTGTGTATATCCTTTTCTTTATGTAGATCTCAGTTTCTGACCTGTGTCGTTTTCCAGTTTTCCAAAAAACCACTTTTTAACATTTCTTGCAAGGTTCCCTGGAATAATTTCCCTCAGTTTTTTGCTTGTCCAAGAAGGATAATTTTTGTAGGATATAGAATTCTAGATGTGTGTTTTTTCTCTCAATACTTTTTATTTATTTATTTATTTATTTATTTATTTTTTCCATTTTATTTATTTTTTCAGCATAACAGTATTCATTCTTTTTGCACAACACCCTTCTCTCAATACTTTAAATATTTCACCCCAACCCTCCTGTTTGCATGATTTCTGAGAAGTTAGATAGAACTTGTCTTTGTTTTTCTTTAGGTAGGTGTGTTTTTCTTTTTTCTCAAGAGTTTCTCTGTGTCTTTGAACTTCTTGGAGTTTGTATATGATATGCCTAGGTGTAGTATTTTTGGCATTTATCCTGTTTTGTGTTGTCTGAGCTTCGTATACCTATGGTTTGGTGTCTGACATTAATTTGGGGGAAATTCTCATTCATTATTACTTGAAATATTTCTTTTGTTTCTTTCTCTCGTTCTTTCCTTCTGGTATTCTCATTACTCATATATTATACATTTTACAGTTGACCTGCACTTTTTTGGATATTCTGGTCTGTGGTTTTTTTCTTTTTTCCCTTTTCTCTTTAATTTTAGCAGTTCCATTGTCATGTCGTAAAGCTCAGAGTTTCTTGCTCTACTGTGTCCAGTCTGCCAGTGAACTCATCAAAGGCATTCTTCATTTTTGTTACTGTTTGCTCTAGTGTTTCTTTTTTATCCTTCATTAGAACTTTTCTGCCTACATTATCCATCTATTCTTGCTTGTTGTGTACTTTTTTACATTAAAGCCCTTAGCATATTAATCATAATTTTTAAAAATTCCTGGTCTGATAATTCCACCATTCTTGTCATCTAACTCTGGTTCTCATGCTTGTTTAGTCTCTTCGAACTGTGTTCCGTGCTTTCTTAAGAAATGCCTTGTGGGGCGCCTGGGTGGCTCAGTAGGTTAAAGCCTCTGCCTTTGGCTCAGGTCATGATCTCAGGGTCCTGGGATCGAGCCCCACATCGGGCTCTCTGCTCCGCGGGGAGCCTGCTTCCTCCTCTCTCTCTGCCTGCCTCTCTGCCTAGTTGTGATTTCTCTCTGTCAAATAAATAAAATATTAAAAAAAAAAAAAAAGAAATGCCTTGTAATTTTTTTTTGTTTGTTTGAAAGGTGGGACATTGTATACTTGGTAAAAGGAACTGTGGTAAACAGACCTTTCATAATGTGGTGGTGAGGTGTGGTGGTAGAAGAAACGTTCTGGACTGGGTCTAAATCTTTTGGTGGGCCTTTGTCCCTGGACTGTTCACTTCATTAGTGCTGCTCGGATTTCCCCTTTCCCTTAGACAGGTTGGGCTCTGATAAAATACCAGTGGGTTCAGCTCTACTAACATAGTTCTCCTAAAGTCAGTCCTTGTTAAGAAGAACAGAATACTCTGGAATATTTCAAAGAGCTTCTGGAGGTAAAACTCACAGAAGTGTAGGGGCGCCTGGGTGGCTCAGTGGGTTAAAACCTCTGCCTTCGGCTGAAGTCATGATCCCAGGGTCCAGGTCTCTGCTCCGCAGGGAGCCTGCTTCCTCCTCTCTCTCTGCCTGCCTCTCTGCCTAGTTGTGATTTCTGTCAAATAAATAAAATATTTAAAAAAAAAAACACCACCAAAACTCACAGAAGTGTAGAAGCTCCACTCTGACGGGTGTCCTCCTTGGACTTTCTAACTTAAGGATTTATCCACACTGAGCATCCATCAATATATCAATTAATGTAGTTCAAGTTTTCCTACATGGGCACTGGTTCCCACAGAGGTTCCTCTGTATCTGCCTGTCTCTGAGTTTTGGGACAGTCGTTTGTCGTGTGACCTCACTTTTCCGAAGATTTATGAAGAGTTGATTTTTCTGTTTAGCTTTTTAACTTGTTGTTAGGACAGAATGGCAGCTTCCATGAATACAGGCACACTTTTTGAGACTAAAGACAACTTTGTTTCTTCCTTTCCAATCCAATCCAATCCAATAAAATCCAGATTTTATTTCCTTTGTTTCCCTAACTGTTGTGGCTAGCATTTTAGCAGTGTTGAATAGAAGTAGCTGATAGGGACCTTTGTCTTGTTCTCATTCTTAAAGGAAAACTCTTAGTGTTAAGTATTATTTGTCGTAAATGTTCTGTAGATACCCATTATCTAAGGAAGTTCCTCTCAGTTTGCTAATATTCCTCTCCCCCGTGAATCTGTTTTATCTTACCAGATACTTTTTTAGCTTCTTTTAAGATGATCATTTCAGATCTATTATTAAAATGAATTATACTAATCAGTTTTCTAGAGTCACATGTTTATTACATAATAAATACAAGTTGGTCATGATATTTATGTGCGTGTGTGTGGTGTTCATATTATTACTTGCACATAATTCTGTTTGATACTCTAGGGATTTTGCTACCTATTCATGAATAAGGCTGGCATGTAGTTTTTCATTTCTCACACTGTTGGGTTTTGGTGTGTAAGGTGTATAAAATCAGATGGGCAGTGCTCTCTTATTTTAAGTTCTCAGGGAGAGTTAAAAGATTATAATTATTTCTTTTTTGAATTTTTAGTCACATAGGTCCAGAATTGTCCTTGTAAGAGGAGTTTTTGTTACAGGAACTTGATATTTTTGTCACTTTAAATTAAAAATTTCCATGACTTTTTCCATGTCATCTAAATGTTAAAATTTATTAGTGTAAAGATATCCACTTTTACTATTAACATTTTATTTTTCCTCCCTTTTCCAAGAGATTTTTTTGCTGGAGCTGAGAAGGATTCTTTTTCTATTATTAGAAGTTGTGCATTATTTTTGACATTTTCTCACACTTTAGAATTTACAAATACTTGTGAAAATCTGCAGTTAATCACTACTTTTTCCTCTTCTTGGAAAGTACCAAGATCTTTTATCCCCAACTTGACTTTCATGTTACTCTTTTGTGTATTTAAATTCTATTTTTTTCTTAGTTGTAATTCAACAAGAAATACTATGATTATTTTTCACACTTAACGTTCATTTACATTTATCCACATATATCCCAATTCTTAATTCTTCAGGTCTGCTTTCTGAGAATTTCCATTTGCCGTTGCTTCCCTTCATACTGAAACATGATCTTTTTTTCTTTATTCCTGTTTAAATTTGTTGGGTTCTTTGAATCTCTCAGTTGGTATCTTTTGTCAAGAGTGGAAAATTCTTAACAACCATTATTTTTCCCCCAAAACATTCCCCTCTACCTCATTCTCTTTTAGAACCCACATTTAACTCAGTATGTTTCCATCCTTTTCACTTTAGCTCCCTAAACTCTACTTATTTCCATTCTTTTTGCCTTTCTGTGTTATATTTGGGTGATTTCTTCCGAACTGTTTTCCAGACCACATATTCTTCAGCTATCTGTAGTCTGCTAATAAATTCTTTCATCGAGTTTTTAATGTCTTTTATTACATTTTCCATTTCTAGGAGTTGCTTCAGTATTTTTTTAAACATCTAGGTCCCTTTTTTTTTGTTTGTTTTATTTTTCCTGTGGATATTTTCAAGCTGTTTTTTTATTTAAACATAGTACGTATACCTGTCTTTATAATCTTATCTTTGATAATTCTAGTATCTTTGTGAAATCTGTTCATTAATTTTGTCTGTAGGCGCTTGCTCAAGATGCCTCTGGTCTTTCTGTGCTTGGTTACCTTTGTGTGTTGGTCCTTCTCTTTGAAAAATAATTTGTCGGGATAATTAGAGAGCTAGAAGGTAGGTCCTTCTGCCAGAGAAAATTTGTGTTTGCTTTGTATTCAGGAATATTTTATGCTAGTGGCATGAGGTTAGTTGGACTACCAGATGATGGAAATTTGGACTGTAAGTCCCTGAATTGCATGGGTTAATTCTTTCTCTGAGGGTAGTTCTTTAGAGTCCTAGCTTACAGGGGGATGAGTGAGGGTGTTTTATTAGACTACTACTGTGGGTGGGTCTGGAGATTTTATTTCTGACTCATTTTCTTGATACCATCAGAGCTAAAATTCACATACTCATGCATTGGCAAATGCTGTGGGGACAAAAATGACTTTTGTGTTCTACTTCACTGTCTGGCTTTCTACTTTTATTTCAGATTTGTTCTAGAGATTACCTGCTTAATTTTGGCTACTCTTCAGTGCTTTTAGTGATTTTTTAAAAAATTTTAATTCAATTAATTAATATATAGTATATTATTAGTTTCAGAGGTAGAGTTCAGAGGTAGAGGTGATTCATCAGTCTTATATAATACCCATTGCTCATTATGTCACGTGCCCTCCTTAAAGTCCCATCACCCAGTTACACTATCCCCCCATCCCTACCCCTCCAGCAATCCTCATTTTGTTTCCTGTGATTGAGTCTCTTATGGTTTGTCTCCCTCTCTGGTTTCTTCTTGTTTTATTTTTACCCCCCTTCCCTATGCGTCTCTGTTTTGTTTCTTAAATTCTGCATATGAGTGAGATCATATAATAGTCTTTCTCTGATTGACTTATTTCGCTTAGCATAATACCCTGTAGTTCCATCCACATGGCTGCAAGTGGCAAGATTTCTTTTCTTTTTTTTTTAATTTTTTTTAAAGACTTTATTTACTTATTTGACAAAGAGGGATCATAAGTAGGCAGAGAGGCAGGCAGAGAAAGAGAGAGAGAAAGGAGGAAGCAGGCTCCCTGCTAAGCAGAAAGCCCGATATGGGGCTCGATCCCGGGACCCCGGGACCATGACCCGAGCTGAAGACAGAGGCTCTAACCCACTGAGCCACCCAGGCGCCCCAAGATTTCATTTTTTGATGGCTGAGTAATCCATTGGGTGTGTATACACACACACACACACACACACACACACACACACATATTTTTTGTGCATTCTTCTGTTGGTGGACATCTGGGCTCTTTCCATAGTTTGGCTATTGTGGATATTACTAATATAAACATTGGGGTGCACGTGTCCCTTCGGATCACTACGTTTGTATCTTTAGGGTAAATACCCAGTAGTGCGATTGCTGGGTCGTAGGGCAGCTCTATTTTCAAGTTTTTGAGGAACCTCCATACTGGTTTCCAGAGTGGCTGCACCAGCTTGCATTCCCACCAGTGATGTAAGAAGTCCCCTTTTCTTCACATCCTTGCCAACATCTGTTGTTTCCTGACTTGTTAAATCCATATTTAGTTGCTTTCGTAGAGAGGGTGGTCTGAGTAACAGTTAACAACCATTTCTAAAAGTGCCTTTTTTTTAGATCAATTTGAGTGAGATTAGTAACTGATAGAAATCAGTTGTTTCCTGATTTCTAACTATTTAGAGGAATGTTTAGATATTTTGATACACTTGATGACTTTCTCAACAGATTTCTAGGACATAGTGTAAAAACTTATAATTGGTTGAATCATGTTATTAGTAAATTTGCAGTATATGAAGTTTTAGAGTGAATTTTACAGCTTGTAAATTTCTGGCTCTGTCAGACCACATACTGTTTACTTTTAATGGGTTCAGTAGGGCTGAAATTCCGTTTCTCTTGTCAGTCAAATGTCTTTCTTGTCAAGACATTTATCTTGTCAGTGTGGGAGTGGTATGCAGCTGTCTTTAATGTGCTTAAAGGAATGAAATCTTAGAAACCTAAAGCAAATATTTCTAATTTAGTCACCTTGCCAGAAGTGTTTATTCATTATTGTTTTGTCATTTATATTGCATGTTCAAGCTATTTTTTAGATTTTGGCATTCAGAGTTTCGATCACAGTAAAATACAATTAGAAAAAACTTAAATTTCTTTTTTAATGTGTATGTTCCTTTAACTGGCTTTTGTACCTGGTCACCACTTGTTGCACATAATTAATCCACATTCGTGACACAGTGTAGCTTAGTGTTTTAGGGAGATACTCAGATGATGTATGGGTTTGTTACTAGCTTACCTGGTGATGTTACCTTCTTACTGGGTAAAGGGTAGGGCTGGGCCCTGAGAGGGATCCTTACTGTGTTGGCTGATGGCCAGCTGTCCGTTAGAAGCTTAAGGAAATTATTTGAAGGAGACTGATCAAGCCTAAGATAAAAATGGTGCCATCTCCCATCTTGTCGCTTTTCACTAACTTAAAATGCATAAATATATGCTTAATGTGGTATAATTATAAACTCATTGGATTTGTTAGGAAAATAATCACTTAGGGATAATACACAATATTTTTAGTGTTTATCTTAGCATAATATACTATATATCTGCTTTTTATTTTCTCTTATTTATAGTAGACCCAAATGATTTGTACATCGTAGAACCCCTCAAGTTCTCTCCAGAAAAAAAGGTAATATTTTGATTCTTTTTAAGTGTATTGGTATGTTATGACATAGTAGATAAGGAACTGGGTAGAAAGGTTTGATATCTTTAAGTGGTCCTTAAATTTACTGTATATTTCCAGTCATAATAATGATACAAGTCAATGTTAGAGGTCAGCAAACGACGACTTACAGGCTTTATCTGGCCTGTGGCCTGTTCTGTATGAGCCTGGAGCCATCTTAAAGGGTTGTAAAATAAAAAAGAATATGTAAGAGATACAGTATGTGACCTGTAAAGCCTAAAATATTTACTGCCTGGCCCTTTACAGGAATGGCTTGCTGATCCCTGGCTCGTAGTCCTTATTTATTATCAGTGCACGTCAGGCACAGTGTGTGTGTGTGCCGTTCCTGCGTTCCTCACCGCGGCCTGGAGATGGTAGTGTCCCCGAGTTGGAATGAGAAAACCGAAATTCAGAGGGTTTATGTTGTCTTTGAATGATCCATTAAGTCAGTGGTAAAACTCAAAATATACCTGGATTTTTTGGTTATAAAGTCTGCGTTCTCCATTTGCCTCTCAAAATAAGTTGTACTCAGTTTGATTAGAGGTAATAATCTCTAGTTAAAAGAACTTGGACTTTTAGAGCCAAATAGCCCAGGGTTCAGTCCCAACCTGGCCACTTACTGTGTTGTAACTTGGGTGGGGAACCAAACCTCTGGACCTTGGTTTTCTCATTTAGTAACCAGGGATAAATGCTCACTTCTCAGTAAGAAAGATACTCATGAAAGCAACTAGAATTCTACCTGGTGCTTAGTAAGTACTCAGATGTTAGTTATCACCCCCTAAATCTATTTTCACAGGTGGCAGCTAAGCTAAGTAAAGAGGTGTGATTGAGTAGCATTTACAGAATGGGAAGATAGTGGTTAATATCTATCCAGAACGTAACAGTATGTTTGAACATAATACTGTTTTACTTTTCATCGGGAGTTGGCAGTTTCCTGCCTTAGCTCAGCTCTCTAGATGGTTTGATGAGGTAGCTCTTGGAGGTCTCATTACTGCCTTGTTTTAAAATTTGTGTTGCAGAAGAAACGCTGCAAGTACAAAACTGAAAAAATTGAAACCATAAAGCCAGCAGATCCATTGCACCCTATAGCCAATGGAGACCTAAAAGGAAGGAAACCCTTTGTGAACCAGAGAGACTTTTCTAATATGGGAGAAGTTTATCACTCTTCGTACAAGGGGCCTCCGTCTGAAGGAAGCTCAGAAACATCATCACAGTCAGAGGAGTCTTACTTCTGTGGCATTTCAGCTTGCACAAGTCTGTGCAACGGACAGTCCCAAAAGACAAAAACTGAGAAGAGGGCTTTAAAACGAAGGCGATCTAAAGTCCAAGACCAAGGAAAATTGATAAAAACTCTAATACAGACTAAGTCAGGATCACTACCGAGCCTGCATGACATAATCAAAGGAAACAAAGAGATCACCGTGGGAACATTTGGTGTCACAGCGGTCTCGGGACACATCTAAAATGAACAGAACTTTTCATACTGGAGACATTTTGTTGTTGTTCTTTGAAGAACAGTCTGTGGTATTCGAAGGGTTTGGGGGAGGGAGAAAATACTAATGGGAAAAGTATTCAGAAATTATGGTTTCTGCCTTTTTAAAAAAGTAGGTGGGATTGTGTCAATCTTGGTTAATGAGCTGCAGTTTTACAAGGCTGATCACTTCCTACAAGGACAATGGTAGACATTTTATAAAGATGTTTTTTCACAGATTAATTACTGGGACAAACGTAATTTGGAAGCCCAGTTCCTTTGGGTGGGATAGGAATGGAAGCCTAAACCTCTTCCTTTAGCTTTGTTCCTATTTCTTGCACCTTCCCATATTTATGTGCCTTTTGTCATTTATAATGCCACTGGAAGAGGAGGGAGAACTTTTTCTGTCATTTGATTTCTTTTATAACTTTGTTAGTTTTTTGAAGCTGCAAACACTACAAAGGCTTTAAGGTGATCTGCACCTGAAGCTCCGTAATGTGGGTCAGACAGTGTAAAGATTCCGCAGACTTGCCAGATAGACTTCTTGTAGCAAACTCGCTTGAAACAGAAATTGCTGGAATTCTCGTCTGTTCTTTTAGGTAAGCAGAGATGCTGATATTTTCATTCAACTTACTCACACTCGTTTTTCTCTAGTTACTAACTCAATGAGAAAAAGGCCTACAAGATTTTTTCTTACAAATGACTGGTATTTGCAAGTAGATTTTTTATGAATTCACCTTTTAAGCACATTTAACCACTTGTAAGGGTTTTCGTTAGCTACATTACATCTTAAACATTCACAATAAGCACTAATCCTCCGGACTTTCAGGTAATTCTTTCCTGTTTCTACAAATAGAACTTTTGGAGCTTCGTCGTATGAGTCCAGGTCTCGTGGTAAAATCACTGCCTATGTACCTATGCGCGGATCCAGCGAGTGAATTTGTCAAGCCTTGTCTAATTGGTCAAGTCTAAAGGGATCGTTAGTCCTGATGTTTGCTTTGTATTGGCTACAAATGTGCAGAGGCATACCTGTGATGTCAGTGTGTCTGTCTCCACTCTGTCTTTTGTTTCCTTGAAAAATAATTGGCAGCGACTGTATTTGAATAAAATGATTTCTTCGTGTGTGTTTGTACAGTAATGAGTGAAAGTGGGAAGTTTCTTCTTGAAAGGGAGAAAATTGACCATTTCGTGTTGTAAGATTTAAGTTATAACTTATTGAGCACTTTTAGTAATAACTGTTTTTAAACTTGTCTAATACCTCTCGGGTGGGGTATTGTTTGTAATGTGACCTATTTAAAGCCTTTTTTGTTTGTTTAAGTTGCTGCTTTTAGGTTAACAGTATGTTTTAGATGATTTAAATTTTTTTTCCAGTCTGTACAATTAGCCATTCAGAGCAGGAGGGCCTGATTGTATAGAAACTCGTTGAAAAGAGGTCCAGGTGAGATTGGGGGGAGAGCGGAAAGTTACACAATGTGCATGCAGCACCCAGAGTTGTGGAAAGATGACTTTCGTTTGTAACTACGGAGCTGTAGTGCCATTAGAAACTGTGAATTTCCAAATAAATCTGAACACTTGTCTTTATTAATTACGGGCTCTTCTGTTCTTTGGAGGAGAAAGTTAAAAAGACATTGCTCAGAGCAAAGACTGAAGTTTCTGCCAGTTTGGAAACTAAGCACAGCAACATCTCCTTACATGATCGATCACGTTTCGGCCAGCTCGAAACTGACTGAGCTTAAAATAAACATTTTGTTCCATGTACAATTGTAATTTCACTATTTCAAACACGAACATGAGAGTTTTGATCTCTATTTAGTAGAATATGCATATGTGTTTTCCTCTTAGCAGGTGCCATCTTGAGGACTACTAATTTTTAAGTTTTTTCACATCTAAATAGAGTGTAATACTTGATAATATACTTTTCAACTTTTACACATCTAACCAGAGCATAAGATTTTACACTTTGGGGTTTATTTTTCCTCTCTGAGATTAATTATACTTACATGAGGAGAAATAAAAGGTCTTGCCAGTTGTAGACTTGTGCCTGGTAAGAAGCAAAGCTATGTAAACGAAATAGGCTTTCAGTGTTGCTTGATAGTTAGCTTCATTTTATTTTTTCTAACGTTAAGCATTAGACAGCATAAAATAAAAGGAAACTGAGGGATCATAGCAAAGATGCCAAGTAAAGCAGTGTTTGTTTTTTTTCTTAGAGAGGGGGGAAGCAGGCTCCCCACTGAGCAGAGAGCTCGATCTGAGGACGCTTGGATCATGACCTGAGCCAGAGGCAGAGGCTTAACCCACTGAGCCACCCAGGGACCTCTGGAGTTAACTTTTTTAAAGATTTTATTTATTTGACAGAGAAAGCACAGCAGGGAGAGTGGCAGGCAGAGGGAGAAGCAGGCTTCCTGCTGAGCAGAGAGCCCAGTGTGGGGGTCTATCCCAGGATTCTGGGATCATGACCTAAGCCAAAGACAGACGCTTACCTGACTGAACCACCCAGGCACTCCTAGAATTACTTTTTTAGGTGTGATACTAACTAGTATTGTGACTACATAAGTCAATGACCTTATTCTTAGAAAACACGTGCTTCCACGACCAGACCAGGTGGGATTTATTCCTTGGATGCAAGGGTAGTTCAACATTGGCAAATCAATCAATGAGATAGAGCACATCAATAAAAGATAAGAACCATATGGTCCTCTCAATTGATGTTCAAAAAACTTTTGACAAAATACAGCATCCTTTTTTGATTAAAACTCTTCAAAGTATAAGGATAGAGGGAACATACTTCAATATCATAAAAGCCATCTATGAAAAGCCCATAGCAAGTATCATTCTCATTGGGGAAGAACTGAGAGCTTTTCCCTTAAAGTCAGGAACACAACAGCAATGCCCACTCTAACCACTACTGTTCAACATAGTACTAGAAGTCCTAACCTCAGCAATCAGACAACAAAAAGAAAAGGCATCCAAATCGGCAAAGAAGTCAAACTATTACTCTTCCGAGATGACGTGATACTTTATGTGGAAAACCCAAAAAGTTCCAGCCCAAAAGCAAAAACTCCTACAGCAATTCAGCAACATGGCAGGATACAAAAAATGAAAGCACAGAAATCAGTTGCATTTGGTACACTAACAGTATGACTGAAGAAAGAGAAATTAAGGAATTGATCCCATTTACAACTGCATCCAAAACCATAAGATACCTAGGAATAAACCTAACCAAAGAGGTAAAGTATCACTACTCTAGAAGCTACAGAACACTCATGAAAGAAATTGAGGAAGACACAAAGAGACAAAAACATTCCATGCTTGTGGATTGGAAGAATAAACATTGTGAAAATGTCTATGCTGCCCAGAGCAATCTACACATTCAATGCAATCCCTACCAAAATACCATTGAAATTTTTCCTAGAGCTGGAACAAAACGATCCTAAAATTTATATGGAACCAGAAAAGACCCCTATTAGCCTGAGGAATGTTGAAATAGAAAACCAAAGCTGGTGCCATCGCAATTCCAGACTTCAGGCTCTATTACAAAGCTGTCGTCATCAAGACAGTATGGTACTGGCACAAAAACAGACCCACAGATCAATGGAACAGAACAGAGTACCCAGGAATGGACCCTCAACTCTATGGTCAACTAATCTTCGACAAAGCAGGAAAGGATGTCCAATGGAAAAAGGACCTTGTCTTCAACAGATGGTGTTGGGAAAACTGTACAGCCACATGGAGAAGAATGAAACTGGACCATTTCCTTATACTACACACAAAAATAGACTCAAAATGGATGAAAGAACTCAGTGTGAGACAGGACACCTGGGTGGCTCGGTTGGTTGGGCGGCTGCCTTCGGCTCAGGTCATGATCCCAGCATCCTGGGATTGAGTCCCATATCGGGCTCCTTGCTCAGCAGGGAGCCTGCTTCTCCCTCTGTCTCTGCCTGCCTCCCTGCCTACTTGTGATCTCTGTCAAATAAATAAATAAAATCTTTAAAAAAAAAACCCTAGAAGTGAACCCAGGCAGCCACGTCTGTGACTGGCCACAGCAGTTTCTTACAGGACATGTCTCCAAAGACAAGGGAAACAAGGGCAAAAATGGACTATCAGGACTTCATCAAGATAAAAAGCATTCACCCAGCAAAGGAAGCACTTGACGAAACCAAAAGACAACTGACAGAATGAGAGAAGATATTTGCAAATGACATCAGATAAAGGGCTAGTATCCAAGATCTATAAAGAACTTAATCAAACTCAACACCCAAGACAAATAATCCAGGCAAAAAGTAAGCAGAAGACATGAACAGACACTTCTTCAAAGAAGATATCCAAATGGGTAACAGACACATGAAAAAATGCTCCACATCATTTGCCTTCAGGGAAATACAAATCAAAACTACAATGAGATACCACCTCGCACCAGTTAGAATGGCTAATGTGAACAAGACAGAGAACAACAAATGTTGGTGAGAGTGTGGACAAAGGGGAACCCTCTTGCACTGTTGGTAGGAATGCAAGGTGGTGCAGCCACACTGAAAAACAGTACAGAGGTTCTTCAAGAAGTTAAAAATAGAGCTACCCTACAACCCAGCAATTGCACTACTGGGTATTTATCTCAAAGACACAGATGTAGTGAAAAGAAGGGGCACTTGTACTCCAATGTTCATAGCAGCAATGTCCAAAATAGCCAAACTGTGGAAGGAGCTGAGACATTCTTCAACAGATGAACGGATAAAGAAGATGTGGTTCATATACACAATGGAACATTCCTCAGCCATTGGAAAGGATGAACACCCACCATTTGCATCAACATGGATGGGACTGGAGGAGATTATGCTGAGTGAAATAAGTCAAGTAGAGAAAGACAATTATCGTATGGTTTTACTCATATGTGGAATATAAGGAATAGTGCAGAGGACCGTAGGGGGAGGGAAGGAAACCTGAATGGGAGGAAATCAGAGAGGGAGACGAACCATGAGAGCCTCTGGACTCCAGGAAACAACTGAGGATTGCAGAAGGGATGGGGTTGGGGGGATGGGTTAATGGGCGATGGACATTAAGGAGGACATGTGATCTGATGAGCACTGGGTGTTATACAACTAATGAGTCATTGAACACTATATCAAAAACTCATGATGTTCTACTGGATGTTGGCTAATTGAATTTAAATTTAAAAAACTGAGAAAGGAAATAAAACACATGCTTGAGTATTTAGGGGTAAAGGGTCTTAATGTCCCAACTAACTTTAGGTTATAACACTTTAGGTTCACCTAAAACAATGTGTGTATTATGCATGGATGTATGCAAACAGACACACACATATACACAGAAAAAAAAAACTAAACTAAAAATATTAATGCTTAATCTGGGTAAGGGTTGTACAGATATTCAACTGAAATTTTTCGAACTAAAAAGCTGGTGACGGGCGCCTGGGTGGCTCAGTGGGTTAAAGCCTCTGCCTTCGGCTCAGGTCATGATCCCAGGGTCCTTGGGATCGAGCCCCGCATCGGGCTCTCTGCTCGGCAGGGAGCCTGCTTCCCCCTCTCTCTCTGCCTGCTTCTCTGCCTGCTTGTGATCTCTCTCTGTCAAATAAGATTTAAAAAAAAAATAAAGTTAACTTCATAGTCTAATACACAGTCCATGGTCCAATTTCTCCAGTTGTCCCCATGTGTACTTTTTATTTTTTGGTCCAATGTCTAGTCAAGGTTCATTTGGTTGTATTGTCTATTTAGGTTCTTTAAATACTTATTGCTGTATGGCTTTGCATGTCTTCCTCGTACAAGGGCCCATGTGTGTTTTCTCTGAGTCATTCCAATTTTAGTGTATGGGCTACCAAAGTGAGCGCTGACAGTTTTTCTAGTGATGTGTTGATATTGTCACTAAATTTTATCCCAACCCACAAGTATCCATTTATATAACATGAAGACATTAAAGAAATTTATCTTATACGAGTATGTATTCATGACCTCTACATTATACTCCACTTTACTACTTTCAAAATTAATCTTTAGAATATTTGTTTACAACAGAGTTTGTCACTTGCAATTATAAGGTCATTCACCCTAGACCACCAAATTTGTGTTGCATTTTTTTTTATAAAGCACATATTAAAATTCACCCAAATCCCTAATGTTATAATATGCAAAGCGATGTCTATGTGAGCAAACAAGCATTTGTTATTTTTTTTATTTTCCTCTTTTTTATTGAAGTAGTGTTGACATTCAATGTCTTATCAGTTTCAGGTGTGCAGCACAGTGATTGGACAAACCTATATGTTAGGCTACGTTCACCACACACGTAGTCTGTCCCCATCCAATGCTATTACAATACCATTGTCACTCACTGTATTCCCTATTCTGTACTTTTCATCACTGTGACTTATTCCGTAACTGGAGGCCTGTACCTTCCACTCCCTTTCACCCATTTTGCCTGTCCCTCACTCCCTTCCCCTCTGGAACCATCAGTTTGTTTTCTTTCTTTATGGGTCTGTCTTTATGGGTTTCTCTTATTTGTTTTGTTTTTTAGATATTTGTCTTTAATTTATTTCATTCAGTATAATACCTCTAGGTACCCATCCATGTTGTGGCAAATGGCAACATCTCATTCTTTTTTTTTAATGGTCAATATTACAGTGTGTGTGTGTGTGTGTGTGTGTGTGTGTGCGTGTGACAGCTTCTTAATCCATCTGTATTAATGGACTCTTAGGTTGCTTGCGTATCTTTGTGTAAATAATGTGATTAATATAGGGGTACATATGTCTTTTCCAATTAGCGCTTTTGTTTTCTTTGGGTAAATACTGCATTTGTGATTTTTAAATGAATAAGGGATAAAAAGCAAGTTTTAACCCAGGATGGTTTAATAAGTTCCCCAGGTAGGTGGCGTACCGTACAATTTAAGAGCAAGTGTTTTTAAATCAGACTGCCTGGTTTCAAATTTGCCTTCCATCGCTCACGATGACATTGGACAAATCACAATCAGTCAAAATCTCCATTAAACATCAGATTTCTCACCTGTTAACAGGTATAATAACACCTACTTCAGAGACTCATTCTGAGGATCAAATGTGCTATTACATGTAAAACTATCACGTACCTAGCATGTACCACACTCCGCAGTAGCTCTTCCTGTCTGGACGCTTAGAGTTAGATCTCATCCCTCCTGTCTGACATCTTGGACCAGCAGGTCGCGAAAGGAGCTCATGCTTGGTGGAAGACTATCAGCTCCAGCTTCAGTGTCTACACCACCATTAGCGAGGGCGGCAGGAGCTTTCAGTTCAATGTGCTCAGAGTAAGACCCTCAGTGCTTTCATCACGAGGGTCACTAAGCCACTCCAGACTCTGCAGGACTCCTGGAACGATCTTGTCACCTGTTTCTACCCTTCAGTATAAAGCCTTGCCACAACTTTTTTCCTCAAAACCATTAAGGCAAGTTTCATATGCCCTTGACTCCCATTGATTTTATCACTGCCAGAAGCTCCATGTGCCAGAAGCTCCATGTGGCTTTCACAGTCTTCCTTCTGGAATATTCTTCCATATTTCATCACCAATTCCTCATCACTTCTGTCATGCCCTCTGGAATTCACAATCAATCTTCAATAAAATTCCTTAAATCTTTAACTTGTTTCAACCTTCCTTTCACTTCTTTGTTCTAGTCAAAACTACTTCCCTCGAATCCTTTCCAGGAGGTCAACTTTCTCCACCCCTCACACCGCACAGCCTAGAGAGAGACTTGATGGTTAGTCCCCTGGATCTCCATGCTCTAAAATTCACTTTCTGAATCTGATATCATCAAACCATACCATCCACTATTTATCCTTGTTGCAAATGAATCCCTTTTCTCTTGCCCTCTCTCATCTTCATTTCTGGGGTCCCTGTCATTCCAGTACTGCCTCTGTCTCAATTCTTGAGGATTTCAATGTCTACCTTACGTGATTTTTTCTAGTTTCTCAGTTCCTTGCCTTCTTCCTCCAACGATCTTGCTCTCCAGCTTATGTCCACCATTTATTTCCAATCAGCCACTTATTTCCAATTAAATCCTAGTTTCTGTCATTACCAATGTCCATAATGTTTAATACCAATTTCAAGCATCCAGCTTGTGACCAACATCTCCTACTCTCCTAGCTCATTTCCCCTCACATCCGAACTCTAACAATTCTTTGCAGTCCCACAGGAGTCCCACCAATCCAGCTCCTGGAGATGACCGCCACGTGTGGTTCATATTTTGTCTCTGAAAAGATGCATCCTCAGCCATAAACCCTGGGAATGCTGCTCAGTGCCAACAAGTTGCAGACTCTGCTCACACCATCAGAGTCCTTAGCAAACCAGTCTCTCAGCTTTTTAGTATTCTGGGTGGGACTCAGTCACCAGTCTTTTGTGCTCCTTCTTCCCCCAACTTCAGGGGCACGTACTCCTGAGGGAGATGACCTTATTTCTAGATCAGACGTAAGTCTTGGTCAGTGCAAGTCAGTCATGGTACATCCATTCACCTCACTGGTGACTGGTTTAGGTATAGAAATTCTGGCCAGTGGCAAATCAAGAGAAGTCTGCCAAGAGAGGGTCTTCTTTGCTGTTAAAAATCAAGTTGTAGGGGCGCCTGGGTGGCTCAGTGGGTTAAGCCTCTGCCTTCGGCTTAGGTCATGATCTCAGGGTCCTGGGATCGAGCACTGCTTGGGTCTCTCTGCTGGGCAGGGAGCCTGCTTCCTCCTCTCTCTCTCTCTGCCTACCTCTCTGCCTACTTGTGATCTCTGTCAAATAAATAAATAAAAATCTTTAATAAAAAAAATCAAGCTGTAGTAAGAGAAGGATGTTTTCCCTCCGGACAATTTCTTGTCTGGACAGTGTATGTACACTTATCACACACAATGGCAGCCTGTCTAAGGGAAGTCTGACAAGGTGAAGAGGGTAGAGTAGAAAAAGAAGTTACTCTTGACCTCACTCTAAGCCCCTGAACCAACCAGTCCTGGAGCCACCCTATCTTGGGACTCCCTGTTAAATGAGATAATAAATCCTTCTCGTGTTTAAGCCACCCTCAACGGGTTTTTGTGTTACATATGTGTGTCTCGCCCAAAGCGTCCCATCTGATAGAAGTTGCTCTTCCTAGGTGTCAAAACCACGCTAAAGCACTGTATCCCTAGCCTCTTATTTAACCATCTATGTAAGTACGGTTATCGTGCCAGTTTTAAAATGAGTAAACTGAGGCCCAGCGACGTCACAAAGGTAGTAAGTGGAAGAGCAGGGTGAGCCTGTCCAGCTGCAGGACTTCAGTGCCTGGGCTCCTAACGCCTCCTAGTGGACACTTCGGGCACACGACCTGAGAATGCCAAGAGCCCTCGGAGGAACTCACAGAACCACTTTCTGGCATTAGGCTGTCGGACCTGCCCTCTAAAGTCTCTATTTTGTAGTCGCAGCCTGAAACCAAAGACTCAGAAATACATTAACTATATCTGTTTGGGACAGAATGTTGCATTTAGTGTCTGTCCTGTCAGTGTTACTTAAAAATTTTTTAATGATAACTAAACTAGTTATCATAAAAGTTTCAAGGTTATGTTTTGGAATAGTTCTTGGGGTGGGGGGAACAAATCAATAAATACCCTTTGAAAGAAATTATAGGTACCAAATTTCTTAATGGAAAGTTGTAAAAATTTTTTATTTATTGTAGCAATATAAGGTGACAGACATTAATTTGACTTTTTGTGGTGATCAGTTGCAAGCATACAAACGTCAAATCATTACACCGTATACCTGAAGCTGATAGAATGTTATATATGTCAGTTATACCTCAGTTTAAAACTCCCGGGACGCCTGGGTGGCTCAGTTGGTTAAGCAGCTGCCTTTGGCTCAGGTCATGATCCCAGCGTCCTGGGATCGAGTCCCACATCGGGTTCCTTGCTCGGCGGGGAGCCTGCTTTGCTCTCTGACTCTGCCTGCTACTCTGTCTGCCCGTGCTCACTCTCTCTCTCTCTCTGACTAATAAATAAATAAAATCTTAAAAATAAAAAAAATAAAATTATTTTGATTTACTTCAGGGAATTGGGAGCCTGAAGTAAGTTCTTTAAGAGACAGGTCCAATTTAGAAAAAGATATGCCAAGAATATGTTAGCATGTAGTTATCAGATAAGAATATATGAATCTGTCTTTCAAAGAGGTGTTTTGTCCAGTGAGGTAAGCTAAGTATTTTGTGAACACAGTTGATGAGGCAGGGACTGCCACAGCCCTTGACCTTAAGGGGTCAGGAGGTCTACACAGTCCAATTCCAAGAACCAGGGAGCAAGGAGGAGAAGTGAATAGTATTTATATCAGTGTTAAAGAAAATCTGCTTTCTCCAAGGACAGGCAATCAGTATTCTTATTTATTGGGGTTTAAGGAACTTTAAAAGAGGAAGTATAAAAATGACTCAAAATCCCCACATGAAAAAGAACATTGAAGGGCAATGAAATGCTAATGTGCATCATCACATCAAAGAGGCCCTGCTTTAAAAATATTAACGACCTGCAGAGAACAGAAGCTGTGGCTCTCCTGTTTCCCCAAGACCCCCCACCCCCAGAACACCCTCCGCATGTACTGTGTGAGCCCCGCCCAGGCTTCATTAGCTCTGATCATGTTGTCTCTGTGTCCCAGCGCCACTGAGCTCACTGAATCCCTCAGAAATACCTCAAGTATGTACCAAGGGCCATATGGCCTATCCAAGGCTCACTCTGTCACATTGCTGATTCGCCTGATTATAGTTCTATAATAACACTGGGCATTCTAGAGTGTTTATTACGTTCACTATAGCACAGATCAGATTAGAGCTATTTCCTCTGCTTATTTGATTGTACGGATTGGTGAGCCTCCTTGGATGTTATCAGGAGCAAGAGACCAAGTCTTTAGTCAATCCTACAGTGACGAAATTGATTCACAAACTGTTATTTATGACAAATTATCAGCCCATCTTCCAAAAGTGCTGTGGTTTGTACTTCCATTCTGCAGGATTTTTTAAAAATTAACATATAATTTATTATTTGCTTCAGGGGTACAGGTCTGTGAATCATCAGTCTTACAAACTTCATGGCACTCACCATAGCACAGACCTCCCCAGTGTCCATCACCCAGACACCCGCTCCCACCCCCCACCCTCCAGAAACCCTCAGTTTGTTTCCTGAGATTAAGAGTCTCTTATGGTTTGGCTCCTTCCACGGTCCCATTTTGTTTCATTTTTTTCCCTCCCTACCCCCCAAACCCTCCACTCTGCCTCTCAAATTCCTCACATCAGAGAGATCATATGATAATTGTCTTTTTCTGATTAACTTATTTCGCTTAGCATAATACCCTCTAAATCTAGCCACATCATTGCAAATGACAAGATTTCATTTTTTGATGGCTGCATAGTATTCCATTGTATATCGTATATATTCCAGTGTGTGTGTGTATCACGTCTTCTTTTTTTTTTTTTAAGATTTTATTTATTTGACAGAGATCACAAGTAGGCAGAGAGGCAGGCAGAGAGAGAGAGGAAGGGAAGCAGGCTCCCCGCTGAGCAGAGAGCCCAATGCGGGGCTCGATCCCCGGACCCTGAGATCATGACCTGAGCCGAAGGCAGAGGCTTTAACCCACTGAGCCACCCAGGTGCCCGTATCACATCTTCTTTATCCATTCTTTATCCATTCATCTGTTGATGGACATCTAGGTTCTTTCCATAGTTTGGCTATTGTGGATATTGCTGCTATAAACATTCAGGTGCACATGCCCCTTCGGATCACTACATCTGTATCTTTGGAGTAAATACCCAGTAGTGCAATTGCTGGGTCATAGGGTAGCTCTATTTTCAACATTTTGAGGAACCTCCATGCTGTTTTCCAGAGTGGTTGCACCAGCTTGCATTCCCACCAACAGTGTATGAGGGTTCCCCTTTCTCCACATCCTCGCCAACATCTGTTGTTTCCTGACTGGTTAATTTTAGCCATTCTGACTGGTGTGAGGTGATATCTCACTGTGGTTTTGATTTGTATTTCCCTGATGCCGAGTGGTGTGGAACACTTTTTCATGTGTCTATTGGCCATCTGGATGTCTTCTTTGCAGGAATGTCTGCTTATGTCCTCTGCCCATTTCTTGATTGGATTGTTTGTTCTGTGGGTGTTGAGTTTGATAAGTTCTTTATAGATTTTGGATACTAGCCCTTTATCTGATATGTCATTTGCAAATATCTTCTCCCATTCTGTCAGCTGTCTTTTGGTTTTGTTGCCAGTTTCCCTTCCTGTGCAAAAGCTTTTGATCTTGATGAAGTCCCAATAGTTCATTTTTGCCCTTGCTTCTCTTGCCTTTGGCGATGTTTCTAGGAAGAAGTTGCTGCAGCTGAGGTCGAAGAGGTTGCTGCCTGTGTTCTCCTCAAGGATTTTGATGGATTCCTGTCTCACATTGAGGTCTTTCATCTATTTTGAGTCTATTTTTATGTGTGGTGTGAGGAGATGGTCCAGTTTCATTCTTCTGCATGTGGTTGTCCAATTTTCCCAACACCATTTGTTGAAGAGGCTGTCTTTTTTCCATTGGACATTTTTTCCTGCTTTGTTGAAGGTTAGTTGACCATAGAGTTGAGGTCCCATTTCTGGGCTCTCTATTCTGTGCCATTGATCTATGTGTCTCTTTTTGTGCCAGTACCATACTGTCTTGATGATTACAGATTTGTAATACAGTTTGAAGTCTGGAATTCTGATGCTGCCAACTTTGGTTTCCTTTAGTCTCCATGTATTTCTTTCCAACTTTCCTCTTGTGGTTGAGTTCTAGATTCAAAGCATTGTGGTCTGAAAAGATGCAGGGAATGATCCCAATCTCTTAGTACCATCTGAGATATGATTTGTGACCCAGGATGTGGTCTATTCTGGAGAATGTTCCATGTGCACTAGAGAAGAATGTGTTTTCTGTTGCTTTGGGATGAAATGTTCTAAATAGATCTGTGATGTCCGTCAGGTCCAGTGTGTCATATAAAGCCTTTATTTCCTTATTGATCTTTTGCTTAGATGATCTGTCCATTTCAGTGAGGGGAGTGTTAAAGTCCGCTACTATTATTGTATTATTGTTGATGTGTTTCTTTGATTTTGTTATTAATTAGTTTATATAGTTTTCTGTCATTTGCTGACTTTCCTCGTGTGTTTTCTAGATCCCAGCGCTCTTTTTCTGGGGGATGTAACTGTTCCCTGTGAGTAACTGATTTATAACCCTGAGTTCAAAGGGCTCTAACAGAAGATCTTTGCCTGACCCATTTCAAAACTTTTCCCGAGTAGCACAAGCCAGTCCTTTAAAATCTTCACAGTCCAATAAAACATTCGCACATACAGAGACCTCGTGGTGGCCATGGTGGTGGGGGGACCAGTGGTTTAGTCCAGCAGCCGCTGGGCTGTGTCAAGTCTTCTTCTGTTTTCTTCAAAGTGTGGCCTGAGAAGAAGAGCAGGTCAAATCTACGTGGCCTCCTACCTTGGTCTGTTTCTGCTCCCATCTCCCAAGGCACAGTTTAGACAAGTTCACACACCCTTGTACACTCACACGCACTCACCCACATGCTTATTCATGTACATGTGCCTTCCAAAAAAAACAACCCGTACCTTTCAAAGACTGCCAAATGCACATTTAGAAAACAAGTTCTAACCATCGTCCTCTCTCCACTCATACGCTACTTCACATTAATTATAATATTATAATGACCACTGGTTTATGTTGATTCCTCCTTACTACAACTGTGAAATTCCTGAGAAATTGAAGTCCTAGAATAAGGTGAAAAGATGTGCATAGTTTACCCAAAACGCATAGCTAATGTATTCCCAATTAAGATCTCTGTTGGAAACATCTTCATTTGGGTTACTTTGCAGTTGCAAAGCTTCCCCAAGAACAAACTGCAGTTTCCCCAGGCAGAGCTATTTTAAGTGTTACATTACATGGAAAAAACAGAGTTCCTAATCTCAGGAGCTTCATTCATGGTTTATGAGCAGAGTGGACAAAGGAGTGCAAACTTATGGCCATCAGTATAATATCACAGTTAGCACTCTAGCGGTGCTATGATGAGCATTTGTAGAAACAAGGAGGGTTTCATTCTGCCTGAGCAAGGCACAGTTCACAGGGAAATTGTCTTTTAAGCTGTGTTGTGAAGAGTGAGTCGGACTTTACCAGGCAAGGGAGGCAGAGGCGGTGGACGTCGTCAGGAATGGTAGGAGTTAGGATCAGGCATCAGGAGGGTATTGCTTCCAGAAAGAGCCCTAAAGAACCCAGAGGCCTAGAGTGCAGTGAGCTTCATAGCCACAGCTGCTCATTTGCCAGAAGGATTTTGGTTTCTTTCCCAGGGTACGTGTCACCAGATTTTTAAAAGTTTAATTTAATTTTTTTTCAGTGTTCTAAGATTCATTGTTTATGCATCATACTCAGTGCTCCACACAATACATGTCCTCCTTAATACCCACCAGCAGGCTCACCCAACCTGCCATACCCCTCCCCTCCAAAACCTTCAGTTTGTTCCTCAGAGTCCACAGTCTCTCATGGTTTGTCTGCCCCTCCAATTTCCCCCAAGTCCCTTCTCCTCTCCTCCTAATGTCAGTGTTATTCCTTATGCTCCACAAGTAAGTGAAACCATATGATGATTGACTCTCTCTGCTTGACTTATTTCACTCAGCATCATCTCTTCCAGTCCCGTCCATGTTGATACAAAAGTTGGGTATTCATCCTTTCTGATGGAGGCGTAATATTCCATAGTGTATATGGACCACACCTTCCTTACCATTCGTCTGTTGAAGGGCATCTTGGCTCTTTCAATAGTTTGGTGACTGTGGCTATTGCTTTTATCAACATTGGGGTACTGATGGCCCTTCTGTTCCTTATGTCTGTATCTTTGTGGTAAATACCCAGTCGTGCAATTGCAGGGTCATAGGGTAGCACTATTCTTAATTTCTTGAGGAATCTCCACACTGTTTCCACAGTGGCTGCACCAACTTGCATTCCCACCAACAGTGTAAGAGGGCTCCCCTTTCTCCACAAGCTCTCCAACATTTATTGTTTCTTGTCTTATTCTAACCATTCTAACTGGTATAAGGTGGTATCTCAGTGTGGTTTTGATTTGAGTCTCCCTGATGGCTAGTGATGATGAACATTTTTTCATGTGTCTGTTAGCCATTTGTACGTCTTCTTTGGAGAAGTGTCTATTCATGTCTTCTGCCCATTTTTTTTGACGTGATTATCTGTTTTTTGGGTGTTGAGTTTGAGGAGTTCTTTATAGAACTTGGATATCAGCCCCTTGTCTGTAGTGTCATTTGCAAATATCTTCTCCCATTCCATGGGTTGCTTCTTCATTTTGTTGACTGTTTCCTTTGCTGGGTCACTAGATTTTTGTATCTCCTCTTGGCTTTCTCTTGTCATATGATGATGCCATGACTAATCACCATCATAAGCTTTCTGCTCTTGGAGGTTAATTAGTAGGTGTGGGGCTTCCAAAGTATCATTCTAGCCCTTGTTGTGACTGTAGACTTATGTTTGAGAGGATGGTTGACCGGGATGAGGGAAGGAGACCTGGGCTGTGATTGTGGATCCCTGTGGGTCCTTATTGGTTCTCTTCTGGGCAAATCAATGAATTAACTTGTCTTTCTAAAATTTTTGAGCACTGTAGGAATTTTAAATCCTTTTTAGGCAAGGGATGGAGGAAAGTGAGTAATTTCTCATTTTCCTCATTGCCTTTCTCCATAGAGCACAGAAAAAAAATTCCAAAGTAAATATAAGAGAAAAACTTAGTTTTTAAATAGTGATCAGCATGTGAGAAACTAAGGGCACAAATGACCAAGGAGTTTGAGTTCAGAAGTCTGGGTCAAGGACAGCCTCAATCCCGATAAGGTAAATTTGTCTCGGGGAAATTTCCATCTTCTATAATGTCTCTCCTTTATAGAAAAAAGATTTCACATAGAAGAGCTAAACCACCTGAAGGAATTATTTTCCTTGAATAATGCTAGACTGAGGACACAGGTGGGATCTATTTCTTGTTATTCAAAATGTTTTCAGTTGGTGGTGCTGGGTGTGTGTCTCAGGGTGGGAAGGAGTGTGGTGCAGAACTTGAACCTCGCTGCCCAAAGATTGGAGGGACCTCCCAGGGCCCAGCCTTTGAGAATCACTGGTCAGGATGGAAGTTCCTAATCTGGGCCTGGCAGAGGGTATCTGAGAAATGTGAAAAAAGCCTGAGAGTGTATGCAAAATGCTGGGTTTGTTCTTCTCTGTCTAGGTGTCTTTGACTTTTGTCATTTCACAGAAGGCTCTGGGATTCCCAAAACCTTGAGTGTGATACAGTGTGTTTGAAGTCCTTCCATCTTAGGGGGCAAGCGGGGTTGGGGGAGGGGAAGAGAGGGGTGAAGCCTTCCTTTGATGCTCTGTCATGTCTCTGTCAAGAGGGATCCGAAGGACACATCAGAACCCTTTCCTTCTGACGATTTAAAAAATTCTGGCACTAAATCACAGAATACTTGTGAGGAAGAAATGGGAAGGCAACATCTGCAGAGATCCATCCTGCCCCACCGGCTCAGATACGAAGAGAGCCTGTGAGGCAGGAAGCTCTGCGCAGGGACAGAGAAGAATGGCACCGACAAGGATGCTGATTAAAAGCAAGACCAACAGGGGCGCCTGGGTGGCTCAGTGGGTTAAAGCCTCTGCCTTCAGCTCGGGTCATGATCCCAGGGTTCTGGGATCAAGCCCCGCATCCGGCTCTCTGCTCAGCGGGGAGCCTGCTTCCTCCTCTCTCTCTGCCTGCCTCTCTGCGTACGTGAGATCCCTGTCTGTCAAATAAATAAGTAAAATTAAAAAAAAAAAAAAAGCGAGACCAACAGAAAGAGGAAACCATGAGGCTGAGCTTGTAAAATTGCAACCCGGAATTACAAGGACCTCTTTTTCCCCCTAAAGGAAGACAAATAAAAGATAAGGACGTCAGCCACCTCGTTGACTGATGCAAGGGAGCAGGCAGGATAATCCCCCCTTGTCTCAGTCTGGGGGCAGGGAGGGAGTAAGAAAAGACATCCCGCTACAAGGGGGGGAGTTCTTGCTCCCAAACTGGTTCAACAGGCATAGCACCTGGATGGTTTTATCAGCAGGACAGGTGACAATCTAGGTCACCATTTCTGATTCAAGTCCTGGGGGCCGAATATGCTTCAAAATTCTTATATGTTTCCATTTCACAAAGATAACACAGTACATGTCTTGCTATGATGTGATACGCCAATCGGGATCAGCTTTCCATGGTCAAACTAATGTGAAAGGTGAAACGAAACGGGGTCACTTATGTCAAGGGGTTTTACAACAGAGCCTTCTACACATCCTTACAGGGTGGAACCATGAACTTTTGAACTGGGCCAAACCTCAAAAATTACCAGGACTCAACCCAGGTGCTTGCAACTTGCTACAATAAGAGACTTTGCTTACCGATAGCCTTAGCAACCAATTATATTCAAAGTTAGCTTTCTGCTGCCAACACCAATCAAAAATTCCTTGTAAATAATGTATGCAAGCATTCCCTTTTTGCTTTAAAAAGCCTTGACTTTGACTCCCTTATGGGACACTATTGGGGTGCTTCCCAAATCTGTGTACCCCAAATTACAATGTTTTGATGCAAAATAAATACTTTTGCTTAATTATTGCTTCCCGACAATTTTAGGCTGACATGATCAAAATTCACATTTTGACAGTTCTATGAATATTCACACTAGTAGAGGAAAAAAAAAAACTCTCTGTAAAGACTCTTAAATAGCCTCATGTCCCTTTAGGTCAAATATTGTCACCAAATGAATTCAATTTAGGGCTCACTGCCAAATGAGTTTTGAAAAATTTCCAGTTTGGAAGAAGGACTACAGGTCTGTATTATATATACATATACAAATCTGCACAAATCACCGAATGAAATATTTCATAGAAACCATGAACACACATTTGGGCACCTGGGTGGTTCAGTCCGTTAAGCATCTGCCTTTGGCTCAGGTCATGATTCCAGAGTCCTGGGATTGAGCCTTGCATCGGGTTCCCTGCTCAGCAGGAAGACTGCTTCTCCCTCTCCCTCTGCCTGCCACCCTGCCTACTTGTGATCTCTGTCAAATAAATAAATAAAATCTTAAAAAAAAAAAGAGAGAGAAAGAAAGAAACCGTGCGCACACTGTGGAGGTCACTCTTAGGCAACAGGCTTGAGCCGTGGAATCCCAAGCAAGGCAAAAGGCCCCCCAGTAGCCATCAAGCTGAATGCAGACAAACTCATTAAGCAGCCGACCTCCAGTAGCCACAGGCCCTCGCTGACCCACAGGCTACTTATGACCAGGCACAGTTACCAAAAAAAGGGAGAATTCTCTGCTGCCATAACCTCCTCAACTTCCCCCTTTAAAAACAGCAGCCACCCGCTGCCTCCCAGCAGATGGCCTCCTTGGCTGTCCTCCTGCAGCCCCTTAAGTGCATTCAGTAAACTCTAATCTCTTTCATTCTGATTCTGCTTTCGGTGAATTCTCCCCCCCACACACACACTTTTTTTTAGCTCTATTGCTGGCTTTTTATTTTTTATTTTTTAAGTTAAATTAAATTAAACTTTTTCGGTAAATTCTTTTACCCTCTGTACCGCTAGAACCCCATCCGACTGGGGCACCCCAAGACACACCACCTATTAAAAAAAATCATTGACGTTTTCCAGGTGTTAATGTCCAATTACTATAATTTCCAGTAAAATCCATTCCACTGAACTTTTTTTTTTAAAAGTTATATTTATTTGAGAGAGAGCATGAGTGGGGGGAGGGGGAGGGAGAAAGCATCTCAAGGAGACTCTGCATTGAGCACAGAGCCCAATGAGGGACTTGATCTCACGACCCTGAGATCAGCACCTGAGCCAAAATCGAGAATCGGATGCTTACCTGATTGTAACACCTGATTGCACCCGATAGGGTGCCCCTAAAAATTGAACAATTTTTAAAAATTTGTTTCTCTCAGACATTTCCCACTACTAGTATTCATTTCTGGAAAGTTATAAATTGTCTCCACATTCAAAGCAGCAAGTTTGGGATATTTTGGAATGAAATTATTCTAAGCATGGTGAATGTAGCATGATTAAAAAAAATACAGATCTTTCTCAAATTTTTTTAAGTTTTTATTTATTTATTAGACACAGAGAGAGAGGCAGGCAGAGAGAGGGAGAAGCAGGCTCCCCGCTGAGTAGAGAGCCCCATGTGGGGCTCGATCCCAGGACCCTGACCCATGAACTGAGCCGAAGGCAGAGGCTTAACCCCCTGAGCCATCCAGGCACCCCAGATCTTTCTCAGTTTATAAAGAGGTCACAGCCTGGTCAACCCATTGTAAATTGAAAATAATTGGAAAATGCGTTTCATTCACTAACCTACCGAACTCATAGCTTAGCTTAGCCTACTTTAAACATGCTCAGAACACTCAGATTAGCCTACGTTGGGCAAATCATCTAACACAAAGCGTCTTGCATAATAAAGTGTTGAATATCTCATGTAATTGATTGCTCACTGTTCTGGAAGTGGTAAATGGCACAGTTGTACGGGTACAGAATGGCTATGAGGATATCCATGGTTATCCCTGTGACCTTTTGGCTTACTGGGAGCTGGTCTTGCTACCACCCCACGTCTTGAGCGAGGATTTTACTGCATATCAATAGGCTGGGAAAAGGTCAAAATTCAAAATTCCAAGTACACTTTCTACTAAATGCATGTCACTTTTATACCATTGTAAAGTCAAAAAATAGCAAGTTGAACCATCACAAGTTGGGGATGGATGGTCTGTAAATGTCTGGCCCCATCCCGGGCTCCTGGCGTGTAGCTTTTTTTTTTTTTTTTTTTTTTTTTTAAATTTATTTGACAGAGAGAGACACAGTGAGAAGGGAACAGAAGTTGGGGAAGTGGGAGAGGGAGAAGCAGGCTTCCCGCCGAGCAGGGAGCCCGATGCAGGGCTCGATGCCAGGACCCTGAGACCATGACCAGAGCTGAAGGCAGAGGCCCAACCCACTGAGCCACCCAGGCGCCCCTGGCTTGTAGCTTTTAACCCTTTGGAATCTCCAGAGTGATAAGAATATCTCCTGTATGCTCATGAGGTGACTAATTAGAGGGCTGAACTTTTGGCCCCCACCCCAATCTCCCTCCTGTGGGAGGAGAAGGGCTGGGAGATTGAGTCACCACTGGCCCAGTGATTTATTTCATCATATCATAAAATGTTCATAAAACCCCTAAACCACAGAGTTGTGGGAGGCTCCCGGTGGTAAACACTTGAGAGTGTTAGGCGGGTGACGTGCCTCAACAAGTCACGGGAGCTTGAACCCCTGCCCGACAGCCAGTCCGGAGAACGGGAATCCCAGGCTTTGCGCCGGCTCCTGAAGTGGGGGCAGGGCTGTGCGCACCAGCTCCGGAGACTTGGTGTCCGGCCTGAACTCACTTGCGCAGCTGTGTCTGGAGAACTCGAGAATTGGTTGTTGGTTTTGGGAAAATACTCTAGAGTGAGACTTTCATCTTAGTGATTCTCAAACTCTGATCCCACGGAACAGTAGTGTTCGCTGAGCTGACAGATCCTTTGTGGTGATAGCCGAATAACAATAGCTTTTAAAATTTGCTGGAAAAAGAGCGGAGGTTCTCAAATTGTGCTTCATGGAAACCAAATTCAGAGAGAAACTCAACCCCAGGCAGAAAGGCACAGTCACTTGCTCACACCTGACAGGATATCAGAGAACTCTGTTCAGTGCCGTAGACTCCGAGCAGCCTCCCTGGGACCGGTGTGAAATTCAAACGAATCTGGGTTCTGATCTTGACTTGGCTATTTCCAGAGCTGCTTGACCTTAGGCAAATCGCTGAGCATTTCTGACTCAGTTTCCTTTTATTTACTTTATCTCTCTCTTTCTCTATGATTTATCATTGCTATTATCTAACATTTCTATCTGTTCACGTATCCATCTATGATAGATATTAAAGTATTCATTCATATCTATTTCCTTGTACTTCTAATCATTTAGGATACACGCACGTGTGCGCACACACACACACACACACACACAGCTACACAGGACCTGCTCTGGTCAATGAAATAGGAGAGTAGTGACTTGTGTCTCCCAGCATTTAAGAGCGGGTGTTAATTTTCCACCTTCCCTCCTCCCTGCTGCAGTGATTGGCAACGTGGCCGCTGTGCCTCGGTGGGGAGGGTGAGGGTTCCTGAATGAAGGCCTTGTGCAGTCCAGCCGCTAAGGGCTTTCATGACCGAGAAATAGACTATTATTGTGTTAAGCTAATGTGATTTGGGGATTGTTACTTAACCTAACTTAACCTGACTAATACATCATCCTCCCCTGTTCCAAAAAGAAGTTAAGGTAGCTTAAAGAGACATACAGCTCGGGGCGCCGGTGTGGCTCAGATGGTTAAGTGTCTGCCTTTGGCTCAGGTCATGATCTCTGGGTCTTGGGATCGAGTCCTGTGTTGGGCTCCCTGCTCAGCAGGAGCCTGCTTCCCCCTTCCCTCTGCCTCTCCCCCTGCTTGTGCTCTCTTGCTCTCTCTGTCTCTGTACTTCTCTCAAATGAATAAATAAGATCTTTAAAAAAGATAGGTACAGTGCAATGGCATAAAAAAGTGACTGATTCAGGATGACACTTACCGTACGGAATCGTTGCGAGGAAAGTCGTATATCTGTCAGTGTGACTGATGAACAATATGAGCCTCTAACTTTTTAATTTTTTTAACCTTTGGGTCCTTCTGTGTGACAGTCCTTCCCCATCCCAGCGTTGTCTCTCACCTTCCATGCTCAGCGAGGCCGACTTCGACTTTCTTACATGCTACTACAACCCAGTTTCCTCCAGGCCACACTCGTTATCACTCTTACCTATTTTTTCCTTTGTGTTTAACACCAGTCACCATACTACACAGTATGCTTCTTGTTGGTTTGGTACTTGTTCCTCGACACTAGAGTGGAAGTTCCCTGAGGACAGGGGTCTTTACCTGCTCCCCCAGATCACCTGGAGCAGTGCCTGACATAAAGTCAGTGCTCAGTCAGCATTTCTGAGAGGGTTTTGAATCAATCCATTGTGATTTGATAGGAGTTCCCAGAATCCTTAGTATAGACGCAAAAATGAAGTAAATAGCCAACTGCCTGGTGTTTCGGAATTTGGGATGTCAAGATACATGCCCCACGCTGTCTTCGGCAAGGGCACTGTCCTTGCCCCGGTCTGTCCCTTAGCACCCTCCCTGCCCCTGCTCCCTCTGGGGCAGGCTGGTTTTGAGAGATAACGACCCATGCAGACACTTCAACAACAACAATAAAGACAACTACAGCACAATAATGGTCAGCATTTCTCAAGCTGAGGCGTGCCAGCTTTAAAGTGGATGCGTTCTACTCATGATCTAATTTGAATTTCGAAACCTCTGATGTCAGTATTATTATCACCATTATTTTTTTTTAAGATTTTATTTATTTAACACACAGACAGAGATCACAAGCAGGCAGAGAGGCAGGCAGAGAGAGAGAAAGAAGCAGGCTCCCCGCTGAGCAGAGAGCCCGATGCGGGGCTTGATCCCAGGACCCTGGGATCATGACCTGAGCCGAAGGTAGAGACTTTAACCCTCTGAGCCACCCAGGCACCTCATCACCATTATTTTAAAGGTGAAGAAATTGGGGACGCCTGCGTGGCTCAGTCCGTGAAGTGTCTGCCTTCGGCTCAGGTCAGGATCCCAAGGTCCTGGGATGGAGCCCCGCATCGGGCTCTCTGCTGCGTGGAGAGTCTGCTTCTCTCTCTGCCTCTGCCTGCCTCTCTGCCTGCTTGTGCTCTCTTTCTCTCTCTCCCTTTCTGACAAATAAACAAATAAAATCTTAAAAAAAAACTTGAAGAAATTGAGGCTCAATGGTGCTAAGTAACGTGCACATTCCACATTCCAAAGAAGGGCTCATGTGGGTGTTTGGCTGTCTGTTGCTGTGTAACAAGCCATCCCATACACGGTGGCTTTAAATGACCCGTTATTGTTCATCATGATCCTGTGGCTTCAATGGGCTCCGCTGGATGGCTCTCTTGGAGTCTCTCATGCGGCTGTCGATGGTTGCAGGGGGGTGGTGGCTGGCCTGGGCGTCCCAGATGGCTTTCACAGGTCTGGCATCTCAGCAGGGAGGGGCTTCTTTTTTAAACTTGGCGATGGTCCCGCCATCTCTCGGTCTATACGGCCTCTCCACATCCTTAGTGTAGGGTTCCTCACAGCGTGGAGGCCTCGGGGTGGTCAGACGTCTTATGTGGTGACTGGCTTCTTGTGAAGTGGCCTTGGAGGTCACCCTTGTCATGGCCCTTACACTGGCTACACATGACCGGCTCAGATTCACCGTGGAGGGCGTAAATACGCGAATAAGGTTGGGGGGTTCTTTTGGAGACTGGCTGTCACGGTGGGATTTTTAACCAGACGTCCTGAACCTGGGCTAGTAGTTGCAAACCCACATACGTAAACGGAGCCGGCCGGTGACGTGTGGGGGAGGAAGGCCTGATGCCAGACACGAGCCACTGGAGGAGACTGAGGGCAGCTGGAGAGCACGGGCTTGACTTTTGATTTTTATTTTCATTTTTTGAAAATTAGTTTCATAGGTGGGATTTAGTCGTTCATCAGTTGCACAGAACACCCAGGGCTCATGACATCACGTGCCCTCCTTAATGCCCGTCACCATTACCCTGTCCCCCTTCTCCCCTCCCCTCCAGAAACCCTCAGTTTGTTTCCTGTAGTTAAGAGTCCCTTCTGGTTTGCCGCCCTCTCTGTTTGCATCTTATTTTTTTTCCCTTCCCTTCCCCTACATTCATCTGTTTTGTTTCTTACATTCCACATAAGAGTGAAATCATATGATAATTGTCTTTCTCTGATTGACTTATTTTGCTTAACATAACGCCTTCTAGTTCCATCCATGACATTGCAAATGGCAAGATTTCATTCTTTTTTTTTTTTGACAGACAGAATTTTTTTTATTTGTTTATTTACAGCATAACAGTGTTCATTGTTTTGGCATCACACCCAGTGCTCCATGCAGTACGTGCCCTCCCTATTATCCACCACCTGGTTCCTCAACCTCCCACCCCCCTGCCCCTTCAAAACCCTCTGGTTGTTTTTCAGAGTCCATAGTCTCTCATGGTTCATCTCCCCTTCCAGTTTCCCTCAACTCCCTCTCCTCTCCATCTCCCCATGTCCTCCCTGTTATTCGTTATGCTCCACAAATAAGTGAGACCATATGATACTTGACTCTCTCTGCTTGACTGATTTCACTCAGCATAATCTCCTCCAGTCCTGTCCATGTTGCTACAAAAGTTGGGTATTCATCCTTTCTGATGGAGGCATAATACTCCATCGTGTATATGGACCACATCTTCCTTATCCATTCGTCCATTCTTTTTGATGACTGAGTAATATCCCATTGTATATATGGACCAAATCTTCTTTATCTTTCCATCTCTTGTTGGACACCTGGACTCTTTCCATAATTTGGCTATTGTGGATATTGTTGCTACAACACTCGGGTCAGGTGCCTCTTCGAATCATGTTTGTGTCCTTTGGAGCATAAGCCCTGCTATCAGCAGCAGCAACTTTGTCTCGTAAGACTTCAGGCCCCAAATTATTGCATTTTAAGGGAAGCCATATATATATTGTTTATATATATATATGTAATATATATATTATCTTAATTTTAAAAACACACTATAGGTCAAGCAAAAAGCTCATGAGTTTGGCCTGTGGAGTTCCAGGTTGATCCCATGCTGGATCTGCAGGGTAAGTTTCATACTCACAAGCACAACACACAAGGCCCTTGTGATTGTGGGGGCAACCCCACCTGACTTCCCAGCTCCGTTTCTCACTTCTCTCTGGCATCCGTGCATCAGCCAAGATCTATCAATTCCTACTAAATACTAAGCAAGTTCTAGATACAGCAGAGGATGAAACGAAGTCCCCACCCTCAGGGGACTGATAGCCCAGTTGGCAGAGAAAGCCAATCCACGTGTAAAGGTATGAAATGTCAGACAGCGTGTTAGTGAGTGTCAGCAAGAAAAATAGAGCCGCTGAGCCTAGCCTGGCAGGTTACTGGACGCGCCGCCTCCCTCGTGCTCTTCGGTCTGCCTCGAGTGACTCTCCCTCCCTTGCAGCCCAGCTGCTTCCTGCCTGCCTACCCCTGGAGGCCTAGCTTGAGCATCACAATTTTTCAATATTTTCTCTGGCCCCACGTTCTGCCCCATAAGGTTGGGGACCCTCCCCCTGGCTCCCCCTGGACCCTCCCCCTATTATATATATTATATATAAACAATATATATATGGCTTCCCTTAAAATGCAATAATTTGTGCCTACCCTTGCTGTGAGGTTGTAACTGTTTGTTAAGCTTGCATTTACTTTTTGGTATCTCCCACCAGATAGTAATAAATTGAGGGCTTCTGCATTTCCTTAAATTTTCTATAAATCTTTGTCGGTTCGATGGAGGATCCTCTTTGTGAAGGTCTTTAGGGAGGAAGCTGCTGGGTGGGAGAGAAGTGCTCCCCACCGGTTTTCTGCTTTCCCTTTCCAGGAAGAACAGTGCTTCCCTCTGCTGCCCAAGCACAGAACTGTGCCTGTGGTTACTTGGGAAATGAAGGTAAAGGTCATCATTTATGTCCTTTGGTTTAGGGAAAGGTTATTAATGAGTGAGCAATGTGGTCTTATGTTATCAGTGAGTCATGGAGCCGAAGCTAACATTACTGGGTCGTGAGGATGCCGATGTACTCATTCTATTTGCATACTCAGAGATTTATAGCTGCAATTAGTGTTTGCATAGTCATGCACACGCTCGTACACGTACGATGAAAAACACATCCCCTGTGTGTGCAGACAGGACCGTAGGTGCTCACTGAGGCAAACAGGATGCAGGTTTACGACTGGCAAGCTTCAGCCCCAGAAGCTGCTCCTGGCACAGCCCGTCTCACACCGCATCTGCCTTGATGCTCGCAGTGCTTCCTCCATCTGGCTCCTGCTGCCTGAGTTTCCGGGGGTAAAAGCCTCCTTTGGCTCTGATTCTGAGGATGGCAGCGAGTGTGCCTTGACGCGGGCTCGATTTTCTGAAAGACAACAGGGGCCGGGGCTCCCTCCGCACCCCCGTGGCCGCCCCGCGGAACAAGGTGAGGCTGGCTGGCTTTCGCCGGCGGGCGCAGCACACATGTTCCACGGCGCTCGGAACCCGCGAGCTCTCGGCCCAGCCCGCGCAGGGCCGTGGGCACGGCAGCCTCTGATGTGTCTCATCTCTGGAAATCCTGACTTTCAGGCTGTGTCAGAGCCGCCCCAAACGAAAGGGCCCGGGCTTGGAGCCAGGTAGGCAGAGGAAGGCCCGGGGAACCAGGCAGCTGCCGGGGAGCGTGTGTCCCGAGGGGCGGCTATGGGGAAGGGCTCCCAGGAGCAGCCCCGTGTTGACCTGGAGGAGGAGGACCACGGGGCTGTGGCTCAGGGACGGTTCCCGGGGCCCGAGCACACTGAGCAGTGGAGATGCAGCCACAGACCCGCTGACGACTTCTCACGAGTTGTGTGTTTTTTAAACAAAGCTAAGATGAACAAGGGGAGCTGGTTCTTCAAGCCCCTCTGTCCCTCCCCCACACTCACTCCAAATAGACTTTCCCCCCAGAGCGCTTGTCACCCTTGGTCTTGCAATGCAGTGCCTGTCACATGGAGAGCCTTCCCCTTGAGGGCCGTCTTTCTGACCGGGCCACCTGCATAAGGACTGGTCTGCTCTCTGCTCCCCTGATGAGGGCAGCGCCGAGCTTGGTGCCAGGAGTTCAAGGATGGAGCGTACAACCAAGGACACCTAGGTGGCCTCTGTGCCTTGCCCGCTCCCGGTGACCGACAGCCCGCGTTGGTCACACTATGGGAAGGGGATGGTCAGACGCTGTGCCTGAGAAGATCAGGTCAGGTTGGCGGAGCACACAGCACAATGTGGGCTTTAGAAATGAGTTGTCTTGAGGCTGCGCATGATTTTACAGCCATTTTGTCATCTAGGAGCCGCAAATAAGACCCCCTACGGATGGAGTACCAATCCTCAAGGATTGGGGGGCATCTAGTGCTCCAGGGTCTCCTCACAGTGGCTCGCACGGCTTGATGCTCAGGGGAAATTGGGAGAATGCCTGGTAACACCCGGCTTGGCCGTGGCCCACACGTCTGTAACTTGCCCCCTCTCTCCAGCTTCAGACGGGAAGGGCGGACTGAGGGTTAGCCGGAAATGAACCGGGGAAGGCAGCGAGAAATCAAAGCATGCACCCAAAAAGTAGGACCTGCGGTAAGTCATGGAGCTCTAATCCCGTGCGTTTGTTAGAGAACGGACGTCCTCCCTGTGCGGGCCGGGGCAGCACAGGGAGGCACAGCCCTCGTGGAGAAAGAAGGGCTTTAGGTCAGGTGTCTACTGTAGAGGGAGGAAGCTGGGGTTTCAGCAACAGAAAAAATGTGGCTGGTGGTGAACCCTAATTCGGGTGTCTTTGGGTGCCTTTAAAAATGTTCTGAGGGCCTGGAGAGCACTGTGGGAGTCAGAGAGGGCCAAACCTCATCAAAAGCAGCTTCATATTCTCACCCTGAGTCTCACTGGAAAGTTGGGTGGGCGGAAGACTTGATGTCGGCTCAGGGTGAGTTCTGTGGTCTTGACGAGCTCTTCTCTGGCACCAGCGCACCTCCTGAGGGCCTGCACCCCCGTCTGGGTGGGGCTGACCTTTCTTCTTCTCAGGAGCTGCAGGACGCAGGCCAGGCGCCCCAAATATCGCCACTGCCTTTTACTGAGGCTCTCATTCTCCTTGAGCACCGACTCAGTGTCCTTACAGTGGGTTCATTAGTCTCTTTGGTTTGAAAGTGACAGAAATCCAACTCAGATAGGCTTATACTCAAGAGAAGGAAAGAAAGAAAGAGAGAGAGAGAGAAAGAAAAACAAAGAAAAGGGAAGGAAGGTAGAAAGGAAGAAAGGAATAGAGAAAAGAGACAAAAGGAAAAGAAGACAAGGAAAAGGAAGGAAGGAAAAGAAAAGGTTATGGCTTCCACAACTTGTAAAACGTGGGGTAGAGCTCCATGATCAAGGTCCTGCTGGGCTCAGAGGATGCACCAATATCTGTGTCTGCCCATCACTCAGCTCCAACCCTTGGGCCAGCAGGCCTCGTGGTTTTCATGACTGAGCAGGAGGGGATCCAGGTGGGATTGGCTGTGACCGAACCACAGAGGCAGAGAAAGAGGGCAGGTGATCCATCGGAGAAAGTCGGACTGTTGTTACCCTGTACAGGGCAGGGGTGATAGGGCACATTTCCACTTCAGGGGACAAGTGGTCACTGAGGGGGATTTCGGCGCCCTCCCCGCGTATAAGTGTCATACACAAACACTCATGTCTCCCTCAGCTGTAAGTGCTGGGCTCCTAAATTGCGTCCCCGTCCCCACTCCCCTCCAGTTCCGTATAGGAGCTGGGTTTTGGGTGGGGGGGGTTGTTTTTTTAGAAAGTTGGCTATTTTCTTGTGAGGGCAAACACCACTTCACTATTTCTAGTCCAGTGAAGCCATCAAGAAGCACCATTTCTGCTCTTCCATGGGGACAAATGTTTGCTGAAACCAATGATCTCGGGGACAGAAGAGCATTATAGACTTGTCTGAACGGAACTAAAATGTCATGTGGTTTGTGCCCCCACTCCAGGGAGGTCAGGGTGTTCCCCACCGGCTGCGGGGCACAGCTGGCCTTGACTGATGCCGGGAGAATGGGGGTTGGGGCCCTGGTTCTGCCCCTTGCAACCTGAGGGAGCCTGACTCATTCGTTTTTTTCCCTGGGTCTGGGTTTTCTCATCTTTAGTGTTAGGTTTTGGGCACGACACTTTCTCTCTATCAGTCCATCTCCTCTGTAGCTGCTGGTTGTTAGCCGATACTTCAAGTCCGTAATTATGGGGGCGAGACCTTCCCCGTGTTTGGTGGTGGCAGGACTCGGGCACTGTAAGGACTGAATGACAGAAAGAGTCTTTGCGTCTGATTCAGGAAGAGGAGTGTGAGTGACAAGAGCGTCTCTCAGGATGAGAGATGTCACCCAGGACACGGATGTTTTCAGTGTGGACCAGACTTCGTTTCTTGGGAGGCGGCCATCCAGCTGTCAGGTGTGCGCGGACCTCGCACCACAAGCCGACGCCCCGTGCGCGCCTGACGCCTGAACCGAGGCAGGGCAGGAGACATCCACGCCCGAGAAACCTCTGCATGTAACACTTTTAATGTTTAACTGCTCCGAGAGCGTTTCTTTTCTTTTTGGAACCGCTATGCCGCCAGCCAAGACGCTCCAGGCACCTGGGAAGGTCTGTCCCCTCAGAGGTCTGGCTGGACAGACGGACGACGGGGAGCGTATACTGGATGGCCACGCTGGGTGGAGGCCAAGGGTGGGATCCCTGCTGGGCGACAGGTGCAGCGTGAGCGCGTGAACAGACACGCAGCCGAGGGCCAGGAGGCGTCCCAGCTCCCAGTGCCCCGACCGTGAGCGCAGGGACCCCCGGCAGGATGGCAGCCCGCACGCCGTGGGCTTTGAGAATGTGAAAAAATCAGGGACACCAACAATGGGCCCGTAAACTAGAGAAAAGGGATGCGGGGAGGAGAGATGTTTGGAAGGAGACGTGATGACGCTTTGCGCCGGGCCCTGAGGTCCGGAGTGAAAGGAAGTGCTTTCTGCCACGCTCTGGCCACTTCGCCAGCGGCCCCGGCGCTCCGGAGCTGCAGCTGGCAGAGAGCCAGCCCCGGGAGCGCCGGGGGGACACAGCTGCCTCGGCGACCACAGTCGTCTCTGGGCCTGTCCTCCACGCCTGTCCTCGCCAGCCTCCCCCGCCCCCCGCCCTGCATGGTGGGGGGGATAACAGGGCACAGGGAGAGGAGCAGATCTGTGCAAGGCGGTCACACACACGCGTGTGCACATGTCGGGATGCTGGTGCGAGGAGCACTCGGCCTGCAGCAACGAGGAGGGCGCGGAGCCTCGCGGCAGGTGAACCCAGGGCTGCGAGGTGAAGGACCTTTGCTCCCTTGGCTGGATCCACCCTCCCAAGCCCCCCACTCTGCTTAGAGGATCAGAGCCCAGGGAGCGCAAGGCCAGGGCTGACATCTCCCTTTCTTTGCTGTCAAGTAACCTTGATAGGTGCACAGTGAGACGTGCAAGGATAAGGGCAGCGTAGGATGAAGGTTACCCGCGGGTTGGATTGCAGCGAAGCCGCCGATTCCGCCGTTCTCAGTCGCCGTGCGGAGATGCTTCAGGTCCCGGTGTGTGTGCAAACTGGTTCTCTCAGTCGCCGTGCGGAGATGCTTCAGGTCCCGGTGTGTGTGCAAACTGGTTCTCTCAGTCGCCGTGCAGAGATGCTTCAGGTCCCGGTGTGTGTGCAAACTGTTCTGTTGGGGAAGGACACACTAGATGTGGACAGCAAGACACAAAGTTCAGCCTCTGTAGTGGTGATGGGGGCGGGTTTCTGAGGCTGGTGATAAAAGGGCAGGCAGGTTGGCCCCGAGCAGTGAGGCGTGGGACAGGAGGTGGCTGGGAGGCACCCGGGTAGGCTGGCAGGACACCTGTCATGGGCTGCCTCGATGGGGCCGTGGGCTCAAGTACGCAGGCCAGGGGCACGGCGCAGGGAGGAGAGCCTGGGGCAGGGCAGCAGGCCTCGGGAGACAGCAGGGTGCAAAGCGGGGCCCGAGTATTCGAGGAAAGGACATGTGGGCAGGGACTCTGGGATCGGGGAACGAGGCTCCGTTCCTGGATGACCCTGTGTCGTGAGCCCTGGAACTGGTTTAAATCCAGGCTCTGTCCCTTAGTAGTTGTGTGTGTGATTATGGAAAACCTTTTCTGAGCTTTAGTCTCCTGACCTGCCAAGGAGACTGTTTACCCTTTTGACTTATCTGGGGGACTCGACATGAGAATGCACACAGAGGATCCGATTCGGTGTCTGAGCGCAGTGGGAACCCCATAAACGTGAGCACTCGCGGCACTTTGCAGACAGCCCTGGAGGCAGCAGGAGGCTGGTGGGAGCCGGAACCGGGCCACGAAGTCAGCGCCGGAGGCTGGTGGGAGCCGGAACCGGGCCACGAAGTCAGCGCCGGACCTGCAGCAAAAGCAACGCGTGTGCAGGTCTCCTGTTCTCGCCCCGGAAACTGGACAGTCCCAGAGCTCGGGGCGGTAACGTGCAGTATGTTTTGGAAAAAGGGGATGGATGGGGTCCGGAGCCAGTGGGTGACCAGAGCTGGAGGTGGGCTGGCCTCTGTGAGTTCCGTGGCTTGAGGACCGAGGCTCAGGCGTGTTGGCTCGGGGCTGGCCAGGCTGCCACACAGCAGGAAGGGCCAGATGGCACGGGCAGTCAGCGAGTTTCCGTGTTCCTGTGGGGCTTGGGTTCTGTTCACTGCGGCTGATTTTCTAGGATCTAGGTTCCTGCCCAGGTGGAATGGGCATTGAGTCCATTGCTGGCTGGTTTCCAGGAGCAGCGGCTTTCAGCACGTCAGCTTTAATATTCTCTACACCTCTGGCCTCCGCGCTAGCAGGGTCTCGGGATTTGGCCGCGCCGGTGCGTGAGCACTTCCCTGCAGTCAAGGAGCCCCGCTCTCCCGCACTCTTCTTCTTGCCAGTCCTTCCGATCTCCCTTTCTCCGGTGTTCAGCCTCCCTTTCCTCACTGACCCTTTATTTGCCACCTTGTGCCTCTTACATCCATTCTTCTGTCCCCCACTTTTCCCGTTCGTCTTCTGAGCTGTTAACCCACCTCTTGCTCACCACAGAACCACGCTCTTTGGAGCTACAAGGGAGCTCAGGGTGGTCTAGGGCAGCCCCTGCCCCTAATCTCCGCCAAGGCATCATCCATCCGCCGGTTAGATATTTCCTGGAACCGGGAACTGACGGTAGCCCGGGGTGGCTCCTTCTGTGTTTGTAGCCCGTCGTTGGCACAGCAGGAATCACCGAGGGAAGAAGGTTCCCCCCCACCTCTGCAGGACTCAGAGTCTAGTGGAGCAGAACCTTCCACAGTTTGGTTCTAGTTTTAACCCAGAGGGTCTCTCCAGGCAAGCAATACTCGGAAATATTTACTGGGCAGTTCCCAGGTGCCAGCCTCCAGGCTAGAGAATGCGACTGCAAAAGGGACACAAAAGTGTCCCTGTGGTGATGTTTGGCTCTAGGAAAGAAGAGAGACTTCCAGTGACTTGGTGGGTGAATGCTGCAGCCAAGGCCCAGGAACCTTGAGGAAGGAGGCTTTCACTGTACCTGCGGAAGGTTTCCACAAACGGGTGTTGTCTGAACTGACTTTGGAAGGAAGAGTTCGTCAGGAAGACCCAAAGACACTGTGGGCAGAGGCTATTCCCAAGTGTAATTTGGGGATATTGGGCTAAGCTAATCGGTAGAATAAGATAAAGAGGATTAACCATGAGTGAAGGGCACAAACCAAGCAATGGGAGGGAATGATGGCGAGATCCCCAGGAAAAGGGACTGAAAATCACATGTAACATGACCAGGGGACACCACACACACACATCGTGAGGCGCCATGAGGTCTAAGAGCAGGACCTCTGAGGGGCAGAGGTGTGGGCTGGGCTGGGCTGGGGATTCCCGGTGGAAGGAAGCCCTGCTGGGCTCTCGGGTCCTCTTCTGGCAAGAGGAGGTGGCAAGGCCTGGGCTGCCTGTCCTGAGGTGAGGGTGAGGAGGGGGAGGGCTGGGGCTGGAAAGCCTCAGTGCCTGGAACGCAGCGCCTTTAGAGAGGTGCGGAGAGTTCGTGGTTGAGAGGGTGGCTGGCAGGTGTTGTACAAACAGCAGGGGCATGGAGGGGTGAGGGGGGCAGGGTGGGGATTGGAAAGTCGAATGAAGACCTTCGACTAGAGCTCAGGTTCCCTAAAATGACAAGAAGGATTTTGATGTCATTTGTTGGGGGAAGGGAACTTACTTGTCAAAGGTTCTCAAGGTGCCTGAGCCTCGGCAGGACAAGAGGGTGGCTGTGGGAAGAAGAGAGAGCTGGAGCGTGACGGTGTGGTCTGGTGCAAAGACCTGAGTTCACATCCGAGCTCGGCTACCTCGTGAGGTCTTCAACTTTTCTGAATCATTTCAAAATGCAGATAATACTGACCTTAGAAGACTGAGAGTCAAGTAAGAGAATGTATGGCGCGCCTGGCATATAGCGGTCATGAAGTAAGTGTTTCTGCCCCTCTCCTCCCCACTCGTCCCAATGGAACGCTGAGTCAGCATTTTGACTACGAGGGACGGGAAAGGCTGGTGGATTTGAGGGATGTGAAGACAGCAGGGACATCGCATCCAACTGGGAGCTCCTTAAGGACTCGGGCATGGCCAAGGGCATGTCTTTGCGCCCTCTGTGGTGCTTTGCACGGGTTGGCACTCGAGAACGTAGAGACGGAATTGGATAGAAATAAGTGGTGTGTTTTCCTGTCCAGAGGTTTATGAAAGCACTGGGAGACCAGACAGGTCTTCTTCCCAACTCTTTAACACTCTGGCTGCGGCCTTGGGGGCGTCTTCTCAGCTGTCTGGGGCTCAGGTCCACATCTGTGAAACCAGGGGCATGGCAGGATGATCTCCAGATTCTTCTAGTGTTGAGGTTCGAGAGCCCGGAAGGTTTGGGGTTGGTACGACAATATTGCAGCTGGTTTGCAAACAAGCCTCAGAGGTGAGAAACTCCTTTGTAGACTGACAAACGGGTACAGAACTCAGGACTCTTCACTCCCGGGGTTGAGGCTATCCTTTTCCTGTTGCCCCACAGCTCTGACAGCAAACCATATCCCAGACTCAGAGGCTGTGCACCCAAAAGGTGATTCTTGTGAGACCCCGAGGATGGAAGGCTCTCGAGGCATCCAGATCCTCAGCCCTCACCAACATCTGCTAGACGCTCAAAGGAAACAGTGGGAGACAAAAACAACGACTTTGACATTTGAGTCAGTCTTTGGTGCTTCTGATTTTCCCACAAACCCACCATGACATGTGTTTTTGCGATGAAACATTTCAAACATCAATAAGGGGCTCATAAAAGAGCCCACAAGACTCAGGCATTTCCACTCTTAAAAGATGCTGTTTACGGGTGTGGCCTACACCCTGTTGCATCTCCTCACCACCCTGGAGGCAGGGAGCTCCCCGTCTTGTGCCCCTGGGGGTGCTGCTCTCGGGGTAGTCTGAAGCACTCTTGTTTCCTAATCATTTTCACATCGTACCCTTTTGGGTTAGAATTTTGGCTCAAACACCAACAGACTTTGTGACCGTGGGCGAGTCATTTCACTTACTTGAGTGTTCGCTGCCTCACTTATGTTCATCTCATCGATAGATATTTATGGTGTCTCTAATAGCAGGAGCCATTCTAGATTTGGAATTCACAGTCAGTTATTTCTCTAACGGGCAGAAATCCAGAAGACGTTCATACAACTGAGTAACCAGTGTATGGCCTCAGCACTTCTAATGTATGATTATGCTCGCATACGAGGGCTCAGAAAAAAAGATGACCGAAGCTGCTTATGCCACGAAGCTGTGGTAATCAAAACGCCAGGGCACGAGCACAAAATAGACACGTAGATCAATGAAACAGAACAGGGAGTCCAGAAATAAACTCATACTTGTACAGTCAATCTCCAACAAAGAAGGTGAGAATATAAGTAGGGAAAAGACAGCCTCTTGCATAAATGGGGAAACTGGACAGCTATACGCAACAGAATGAAACCAGTCACCACTCTCTCATGCCATACACAAAGGTCGCTCAAGATGTCAGACACCTAGCTGTGACACTGGAAAGTAAATAACCCAATTAAAAATGGGCAGAGGACCTGAACAGACACTTTCCAAAGAAGACCTACAGATGGCCAACAGTCAGATGAAAAGGTGTTCAATATCACGAGTCATCATGGAAATGCAAATCCGAGCCACAGTGGGACATCTCCTCACACATCCGAACGGCTAGACTCAAAAAGACAAGAAGTAATCGGTGTTGCTGAGGGGATGGAGAAAAAGGAACCCTCGTGCACTGTTGATGGTGATGCAAACTGGTGCAGCCTCTGTGGAAAACAGTCCTGGACGTCCCTCAAAAAATTAAAAATAGAAATACCATAGGATCCAGTAATTCCACTACTGGGTATTTACCCAAAGAAAATAAAAACACTAATTTGAAAAGATATATGCACCCCTGTGTGTGTGTGTATGTGTGTACATACATACATAGACACATACATGTATAAATGGAGTATTACTCAGGCATGAAAAGGATGAGATCTTCCATTTAAAACATGGATGAACCTAGGGGATGTGATCCTAAGTAAATTAGAGAAAAGCAAATACTATATGATTTCCCTTCCATGGGAAATTTAAAATACAAAACAAAGAGCAGGAAAAGACCCTTAAACACAGGGACCCAACCAGTGCTGGTCCCAGAGGAGAGGGGATGGGTGGTGGGCACAGTGGACGAAGGAAAGTGGGAAGCACAGGTGAGGGAATGAAGAGGTCACGGGAATGAAAGGTCGGCAGCCCAGGAAGCATCGTCAAGGGTATTGTGATAGTGTTCACGGTGACAGACGGTAGCTACAACTGCGAGCACACCACGACACAGAGAGGTGAAATCACTCTGTTGCACCCCTGAGAACGCCGCAACCCCAGGCTGTACTTCAATAAAAACATCAAAACGTGGGGGTGCCTGGGTGGCTCAGTCGGGTAAGCATCCAGCTCTTGATGTTGGCTCAGGCCTTGATCTCAGGGTTGTGAGTTCAAGCCCCACACTGGGCTCCACACTGGCCGTGGAGCCACTTAAAAAAGAATCAGATAAAAAATGCTTATTCTGCTGAGCCGCCGCCTAACTGTATCACGTCAGAGCCGGCCACCAGGGTTCTGACTGCAAGAAAAGTTGGTAAGCCTCTTGAGAGAAACAGTGACTGCACATGAATGGTACCAAAACTTTTGAGCTGGGAGGACAGTCTCTCCCTGGCCCCTTGGGACGTGCTTTGGGTGGCAAGGAGGTCATCTGGAGGCAAGAAAGACCGACCTGGCACCCGACTGGATTATTAATGGGGCGGACGCCTTTGGCTGTAAGCCTGTGCCGTTCCTCCCAGATGTCTTCTGACTTGTCTGAGGGTTTAAGAGCTAAAATCTGAGGAGAAACTGAGAAAGGGATGGAGTGACTTGAGGGTGCTGTAAAACTACCGTACGGGGAGGGGAGTCTGGTAAGAATCGTTTCAGGATTTATGGTCAGGCACCATGCTAGGCTGTGTGCACGAGGGAGCGCGGAAGACAGACGTGATTCTGTATCTGTCTGTATCTGTCCGTATCTCGTTTTGAAAATGTGGTAAGAACCAGAAAAGGAAAAAACACAACAGTCTGACGAGAGACTAACTGGGATGATCTCATCTGGGGGGAGTGCCCTGTGAAAACCTCTTTGAGGACGTGATGTTTGGTTTAGAACTGAAGGATTCTGGGAGCTGGCCATGTAAAGGGAGGGCTGCGGCAAAGTGGGGCAAAGAACATTCCGGCCAATGGCAGCATCTCGGGCAAAGGCCCTGAGGTGGGCGAGAACTTGCCACATTTGGTGAGTGGAGAGGCCCGTGTGGCGGCAGCGTGGCGCGAGAGGAAGAGCAGAGAGTTGCCGAGTGAGGAAGAGCCCAGATAATGAGGGGCGTGGAGGTCACGCCGAAGATTCCAGATCTTATTCTCAGTGGCCTGGAAACGCATCGGTGGTGACTGAAGGAGCGCCAGGGCAGGGCTCAGAGAAAGGCGGGAAGGAGGGCGCCGTCCTGCGGCTTCTCCCCCCTCAGCACCTGCAGCGTCGTCCGCCGGTGGCCCCTCAGCGCCATCAGTGAGGTTGCGGGGGGACCTTCATCCCCCCCGGGGCCCTGTTTCTGACCTCAGACTCTTCTGTGTTTGGCAGTTCAGCCAACATGGGTTTGTTGAGTTTTCACCGAGTGGTAGTGAGCGAGATAGACATGCTGTGGCACGTGTAATTCCTTAGTACTCAGCCTTATCCCTGCCTTTTTATCCTCTTCCCGTCCCCAGGGAAGAGTTAGCTTCGGGTCCCCTCAGGCGCTACTCCGGGCCAGGGTCCACCCAGGCCGCTCCTGTGCTAAAACACGGGAGGGACGGAAAGAAAGAGAAGCCCCTTCTCCTGCCTCTTCTGTTCTTTTAACCTCCATATGGCTAACATGCTAAGATGGGGAAGGTCACCGGAATTCTTTTACGAAAGGGACCGGACAGTTTCTGAAGGGAATTACAATGGCAGAGGGACCCGCATTAAAGATAATTTGAATTTCATCTAATGAGGCCAGATCTCTAAAAAAAACTCTAACAGCTTGTACGAGGAGTGTTCTCTGATTTGGTCCTGCACTTAAATTTGCTCCTAAGCCTCACCCACATCCTGTTAAGTCTCTGGGACCGGCAATCCCACCCCTTATCTGAAAGAAATCACCAGTTCCGAATCATTCTCCCCATCCATCCTCAAGGAACGCTGGTTCGGGAATCAGAGATGCCGCCAGCACAAGTAGGGGGATGAGGGGAGGAAGAGAGACATTCCCCATTTGGAGTTTTCACACGTGGGAGCTACCAGCCTGCTGGCCTTTTGATTTATTTATTCAGCGGATTTTTAAAGGTTTATTTATTTGTAGTAATCTCTACACACAACGTGTGGCTCAAACTCATGACCCCGAGATCAAGAGTCGCACGCTCTAATGACTGAGCCAGGCAGGTGGCCCTTCAGGGCATCTTTCGAAGGCAAATACCTGGGTTTCCCCACCCCCAGCCATCACAGAGCTAAGATCTTATTGAAAAAGTTTATTCCTGCAGATGAACAAGGTTCTGGTAATACCCCAAACTGTGACAAGTCCCTGTTATTGTCTCTTACGGTATTTATTTCTCCAGGACTTAGCCAATATATGACATTCGGTGACATTATCGAAGAGGAATTACCGCTGTTTAAAGACTGCTCTCTGTCTCCGTTTCTGTTCAGAGTCTCCCCAGGATCTGAGGACACTGGATGGGTTGGGGGAGATATTTATGATTCTGATTCCTCCTATGGGATTACATCAAGAAACGGGGCAGGGGAGATGTGAAAGTATAGCATCATTCTTACTGAAGAATGCTCGAAGCTTCTGTGAGAGTCTGAGAGAGAAAAGCGGGGAGGATCTTAGCCGGAAACAGATGGGTCCATCAGTCCACTGGTGAAACCTCTGAGTGCCTAGCTGTTGGGCAAACCCTTGTCCTGCTTCCTGCCACCTACCTCCCTTCTGCACCTTGATTTACCCTCCGTGGAAGGCCGACCCGTGTGTCACGTCTACAGATGGTTTGCATGCGGGGAGATTTCTATACTTATACAACAGTGAGGGCCGCGTTTGCTGAGGACTTACTTTGAATCTAAGGACTATTTCAAGTGTATCAGGTGCTTTGACCAGTGCTCACAGCGCCTGTGGAATCCGTTCTGTTCTGATTGGGCCCATTTTTATAGACGAGAAGACTGTGGCTCCGAGGAGGGGCCGTGGCCTGTCCAGCTCACACAGCTCGTAAGTGGAAAAACTGGGATCTGCCCCGGGCAGTTTACCCCCGGATCCGCAAACCCCTAAGCATCGTGCAACACTCTCTCTCCACCTGTCCCCGATGTGGTGAATCTGACTCTGCCACTGTCAGTAAGATTTTTCTAGTATAAAAAAGATGATTCTATACAAATTTGGTCAGAGTTCTCTCAGGGTACTTTCAAGGGGTTTTGGGGGTTTTTTTTGGTCCTTTTTTTTTTGGTTGTATGGTAGAATTCTTAAATTATACATTCTGATGATTACTTCTGGACTTGGAACTTGCCATTTTTCACAACTATGAGTAAATCCATGTGTGACTTCAAAAGCACATGAGCTCTGCCCACCTTGAAAAGAGAGTGAGACGCTCGCGCAGTGGTTCTGCTCCCAACCGTCACGCTGTCTCGGGAGCGCAGAGTGGGACGTGGGCAGCGGTGTCAGGAGAGGAGGCAGTGCCGGCTGCTGCACTCGAACGGGAAGGAGGCCCGTGTGTCCCGCTAGGAATTTGGTTTCAAACCTTCCAACACAAGGCTAGTTAGGCGAGCAGGCGAGATCTCTGAGTGTGTTTTCACCGGCGTGGTTCTTGCGTCATTCCGCAGGGTGATTTGTGCTCGGGAAGGCTGGTGGGGGGAGCAGTTGGGGTGTCACTGAACTACGGCAGGTGACAGCTAGTCGACGTCGGACCTAAGACAATAACGGGAAAACTAGAAATGGTGAGAGTGTGCTGATGTGAGAAACAGGCTGGGGGAAAATCAGCCAGCCTGGGTTCAGATGTTGCAAGAGGGAAAGACAGAGGACTGGAAGTCGTCACCAGAAAGACTGACGTCAAGTGAAACAGGTAGTACGGGAGGGGGTAGGTGGAAAGAGTGTGGCAGGGAACTAAATCTGGTGTTGCCTTGGCGGGGATGGAGAGCCAGAATGGTAGGTGCAGAAATGCCCCAGCATGACGGGAAGGCTAATGAGATCTGAACAGTGGAGTTCTCCGGTGAAATGGAAAAGCGGGTTTTATGAGCCGTTGTGGGTTTGTTTGGGAGCGTGTTTAGGACTGCAGCCAAGCATCTGGGAGTCACTGGCACGTAAGTAGTACTCAAAGCCAGAGAAAAGGGCGAGGGCCGTCAGATAGGGTTCGCATCTTTAGTAAAAGACAGAGAGGACAATCAGTTAAATGTGAACGGCGGAAAAACGAGAAATAACTTTTTAGTGTATCCCATATAACGTTTAGGATATACTTATCCTAAAAAGAAGTCATTATTTTTTTTATCCTAAAAAGGATTCACATTTCTTTATGTGAAATTCAAATTTGGGCACCATGTATTACACACGACAACTGTATCACAGGCTGCAAACGAAGGCCTGCGGGGACTGATGGCCATTGCCCGGCGGGGGGCCAGGGGGTCCGTGATGCGCAGGGAGCGCGGGCGGGCATCCCGGAGACCTGCCGCAGCCCCGGGGGACTGGGTTCACCTGGCTCCTGGGGTGTCCAGTACGCCAATGCTTCAAAACACACTAATATATATATATTAATGCAGACTCTCCCAATTTTAAAAGGGGACCACAGTGAAGAGAAAAAACAGTGAGGTCTATGGCTTGCACAAGGCGTTTCAGCCACTGGTTTGCAGCCTCTGACCCAATCCCCAGAGAGCGGGTGGGGCAGATTTTACCCCATGCATTATAGTGCTTTGCCCTGTGAGGGTAACTAGTACTAAGGTGGGAAAGGATGGCAGCAAGGGGTGGATTCCCTGAGCCAAAGGTCAGATGTGGGCAGGCCTCCGCTGGCTTCCACCCCACAGTCTCACCCGGGGCCTGGACACCCCCTCCCGGCCGCGGGCAGGGGACAGAGCCCGCAGGCCGCGCCCAGGCCACCAGCCCTGGCAGGGCCTGGGAAGGACCAGGCTGTCCTGCGGCGGGCGGCGGGGACGCTGTGTGGGGCCCCGCAGGCCTCACCAGAGAACTGTGGGCGGAAACTTCCCGGGGTTTGCGCTGCCTCGGGTTGAGGCCTCTCAGTCAGCTGCAAAGTCAGTGGGTGTCTCTGAGAGCGACAGAGGAGGAGAGAGAGCGACAGAGGTGTTCCCCGGGCTCTGGAAACTATAAAGCGCGAGGCGGCCCTCCTGCGGCCGCAGTCCGCCAGCCTGCACACCCGCGCTGGGGCCGGCCGACCCGCCGCCATGCAGCAGCCCCTGAACTACCCCCCGTACCCCCACATCTACTGGGTGGGCCGCAGCGCCAGCTCCCCCTGGGCGCCTCCGGGCTCCGTCCTCCCGTGTCCGTCCTCTGTGCCCGGGAGGCCCGGGCCGAGGAGGCCGCCGCCGCCCCCGCCGCCGCCGCCCCTGCCTCCGGTGCCCCTGCCGCCTCTGAAGACGCCGAGGGACCACAACACAGGCCTGTGTCTCCTTGTGATGTTTTTCATGGTGCTGGTGGCCCTGGTGGGCCTGGGGCTGGGGCTGTTTCAGCTCTTCCACCTGCAGAAGGAGCTGGCCGAGCTCAGAGAGGTGAGCCGGTGTGCGGGTTGCTGTGCGCCTCGCTGTGCGCTGGAGACGCGGGTGTAGACGGCTCTGCGGCGGCGGAGGGGTGGGGGCGTGTCGTGGGGGAGGGGGACACCGAGGCCCAGAGGGACCGTGGCCTTGCTTGCAAGGTCTTTTCTAGTCCTTTCTCTTCCTGTCTTCGAGATGGGTCATTCTGGTCGCCCTATCTCAGAGGCAGAGGCTCAAGTGAGTGAAAGGGATATTTGCTCTCTTGGAAAGGATCAGGGCCGAAACAGGCCTGGCGGGGACCGTCCCTCCTCTCCCAGCTGGCAAGGCCGCCGGCTGAACCTCTACCTAGAGGTTCGTGATTCAGGAAAGAAAAAGAATTTGGAGTCTTGCTCGGAAGTGAATTTGTTTAAATGACCTAACTAAACTTCCTTGGAAATACTTAAAAATGTTAGAACTACTCCAAATTGCAAGACCCGGGCGTGGTGAGACACGATGGCAGGGCCAGAGTCCGAGTTAGGAGAGGCCCTGAGGTATGGAGATGCCCTTCTCAGGTTTATTCTGTTTCCTTGACGGCTTTGCCTCCGCTAGCTTCAAGAACTTCGTACTTAGGACGCATCTTTTCCTTCTCTCTTGCCAGTCCACCAGCAAAAGTCATACGGCATCGTCTTTGGAGAAGCAAATAGGTGAGTCATTTTACGGATGTATATTGAGTCTCTAAAGACAGTCCTCATTGCTGAACCACGTGGGGCAAATGCCTTGCCTTCCGTCCCACTCTCGGACACATTATACTACAAAAGGAATCCTGGCTAATTCAGAATCGTTGCTCATTTTGGTTCCTTGTAACATATGAAGTACATGTAATCATTCAAAATCAGTAAAACTGAGTACTGCCCACAATTCAAGTATTTCCTTTCGGCTTTGGAAGGAGACAACACAGACACAGTTGGTTCCACTCCTGTCGCCTCCACAGGCCATGGAGGCCTCCACAGGGCAGCGGCCGTAGCTCCCAGGGAGATGTAGAGAGGAGCAGGCAGAGAGATGTTTCTGGGAAAAGTCGTCTCCTCTTCAAACTCTCTAAGAGATAGCTCAAGAGTCTAGCTTTATTTAAAGAAAAAAAATTCTAGGATGTATTTAAGCTTTTATTTATTTATTTATTTATTTAGGGGGGAGGGGCGGAGGGAGAAGGAGAGAGAGACTCTGCAGAGAACTGACGCAGGGCTCCATCTCACGACCCTGAGTGAGATCATGACTGGAGCTGAAATCAAGGACCGGATGCTCAACTGACTGAGCCACCCAGGCACCCCTTTAAGTTTTTAAAAAGTATGCAATTAATCATCCACATTAAAGTTGTTCTTTTGCATTCACTGGCAGTCTTGAGGGGGAAACCTTAGCCATTTTTCAAGGGCTAGTCCAGCTTCCCCCACAAAGGCAATCATGAGCTACCTTCAATAAAAGAAAGGCCTCTGTTGAGATTCAGGACAAGGGAAGAGATGAAAATGTTGAAAACTGACCTTGTGTGAAGTTTCAGGACATCCTTTGGAAGCATGTGCAGGTAGATTTAGCATGCTCTGGTTTATTCAACTAAGATCGACCGGACTTTGGATTCGTTAAGAGTTGGAAGGGAGCTTGGAGCAAATCTGGTCCAGTCATCTCACTTTTCAAAAGAGAATTAGGGGATATGCCCCAAATTGCTGGTGTGGAACTGGGGCTAGAAGGAACACAGGCTCTTGGTGCTTTGTCACTGGCAGGGCTTTCCAGCACACAGACTGGTGCTCTGTGAAACAGAGAAACTTCTGACTATGATTGCCATGGAATGAGAAATAAAGATGAGAAGCAAGACGCCTCTGCAAAGACAATAGGTAAATCTTGGGAAGAAAATGGAAGGCAGCACTGGCCATCCAAGGAGGGGAGCCTGTTCCCGTTTCTCTTATGTGCCTATTGTAGACGACCCAAGTCACCCTACTGCTCCACAGTGTGGGCTCTGGAGGCCCCATCCTGTGGACGCTGTGGTCTCTGGTTCTAGGTCTAAGTCCTTAAGTGTTAGAAAGTCCTGATGTATTCAAGCAGAGTAGAAATCTTTGTTAGAAAAATAAAACCTTTGGAGGATTTCTAAAATAAAACAGCTTTGAAAATCAGTGGAATGTGGCTGGTGAAACAGGTCCCTAATTACTCATCTCTCCGCCACTCTCTGCGATCATTTTAGTGATTAAAAGTCAAGTGCACAGATGACCCAGGTCTGTCTCTTCCAGTAAAAAGCGTCTTGTCATCCACGCAGATGGACCAGAGGTTGTGAATTTCCCCATGGAGAACAAAGTAGCCACTTTATTAATAGGAAAAGAGATGCAAATCAAACAAGGGTATATCCATTTTTATTCATCCCATTAGTAAAGATTAAAAAAAACCAGATTGGCAAAAATGTGAGAAAAAATTTTGCTTAAGCATTAGTTGACAGCCAGGGAACATGTAAATTGCTATACCTGTTCTGAAGACCCGTTGGAAAAATGTACCAAAGGATTAAAAATGTTAATTAACTGGGCACCTGAGTGGCTCAGTCAGTTAAGCTTCTGCTTTCGGCTCATGTCATTATCCCAGGGTTCTGGGATCGAGCCCCGAATCAGGCTCCCTGCTCAGCCAGGAGCCTGGTTCTCCCTCTCCCTCTGCCTGCCGCTCCCCCTGCTTGTGCTCACATGCGCGCGCTCTCTCTCTCTGTCAAATAAATAAACAAAATCTTCTTTTTTAAAAAGTGTTAATTTATCATGTAATCTCATCACTAAGAATTTATCTTAATAAGATAATCAGAGATATACCCCAAAACTCATAGATAAGTATGATCATTATTACCTTATAAGCCTATTTGTAATAAATAAGTCAGAAGAAACTTAAATGCCTCTTAACAGGAAATTAAATACATCACGGTATATTCAGAAGGCCTCATACGCAGCAACTGAAATCCATATAATTACGTTTAAGGCCATGGAGATTGTGCATTCTATGTTGTGAAATAAAAAAGACAAGTTATAAAACTATGCTTGGTTTAAATCAACTATATAAGTGCATGTGTATATTTTTATATTCTTAGTAAAAAATTAGAAGTACTTGTACTTCAACAAATTAACAGTGATTTTCTCTGGGATGGACTATCCAAGATTATTTAAACATACTTATTTGCTCCTTTTTCATTTTCTATTTTTCCACAGTTCACTCATTTAAGTCTTTTATTCATTCACAAATGTTCTTGGAGAGCTTCTTAGGTCCCAGGCGGGGTGCTGGGTGTAGGTGATGACTAAGAACAAGAGAGACAAGGGTCCTACCCCGAGGGAGCTTTCAGAGCGCAGTAAAGGGTAAACACAAGCAAGCAAGCAGACTATAATTTCGAATTGTACTAAGTGCGATGTAACATAGAGTGGTCTGGAAAGTCCCCTCTAAGTAGGTGTTGTGTGTGTGTGCATGTGTGTGGGGTGGTGTGGGAGGATAGGGGAGAACATTCCAGCAGTGAGAATGGCATGTGCGAAGGCCCCAGGGGTAGGAAACATTCATCACCTACGTGTAGGATCTATTTCCAGTTTATTTCAGCATTTCTCCAGCAAGTATTCTTACTAAGGACTCTATGAGACTCACACTGTGCAAGGCTCTGCGAGGGATAGAAAGATACGCAACCTGTGGTTCTCTGTTCCATTTCCTGTCAGTACATGGCTGAATGCCAGATGAGTTGCACAGATGGTTTGTGGTATAGGAATGTAGAGGAGACTCAGTTTTGCCTTTCCTGTTCGCTAACACCTCCTTCATGGTGGGTGGTCTTGGGTGGCTAGAGAGAACGTGATTACTCAGGTCATGTTCTCAGCTGATTGTGGCAATCTCACGCCACAGGTGAGTTTTACAGGCTAATTGTAATGAACTTGATGTGGATGAGGGCCCTTCTGTGAATCTTTCTTAAATATCTTAGCTGAATTCATTAGCTAAGTGGTGGCTCTCTTTGGTTAAAATATTCGAAGTCAGAGAAATAATGACGACTTTGGAAGCTATTGTCTATTCTGCCTCCTCCAATTTAATTCAGCAAATATTTGCTGGTTGCATGCCCACTCTGGTGGATTAAACATATAGTAGGAAGTTGGCCATTTATTTGGTGGGAGTAAGACAAGTCATACAGTTATCACAGAAATGGAAAGTCAGAACTGACAAAAGAGGTAAAGACAAAGTGACTCTAGGCTTCCAAGGAGGGGAAGACCATATTCGATTAAAAAGGCCTGGGAGGGTTTCCCCCAAGAAATAGGTACTGCAGGCGGTATTTATGGGGTTGATAGGAATTTGCCACGAAGATCTCTTTGGAGGGTGCTCTCAGCAGATGAATGGCATGAGCAAAGGCACGAGGCCCGGAAGCGGGGTGTGTTCAGGTCACATCAGCCCCTGTGTTGTGCCGCCTTGGCTGATCTGAGCAAGCGGAGGAGGAGAGGCTAGACGGACAGGCGGAGACCATGTGGCTGGGGATGTGTTGCGCATATGTGCAATGGGGCGTTAGTCAAGGCATCTGAGATCTGAGGTGATCCATACGGGCAGGTGCTTGAATGCCACTGGGGGGGAGACCTAGTGGCCAGGCGGTAAAATCATAGTCTTCTTTGGCCTCTGTCCTGCAGAGTCCTAGAGGCAGCAGAACTGGAAAAAATCCCAATTTGGAGCCAGGAGGCTTGAGTGTCCATCCTGTTCTGACCTTGTGTAGCTGGGTCCTCTTGGACAGATCATCCAACTTCTAAGCTCATTTAGCCGTCTGTAAGGTCAGACAATAATCCCTACCTCAAAGGATTGTGGCAAGTTCAAATGCAGTAACTGATATGATAGCTCTTTTTCAATCAACCTTTTTATTGTTTTTCGTGATAGAGTCTGTGCATACGTCTCTCTCAATTTGGTTTACCTTTTACCTCTTCTGTTTCTGAAGTACCGATTGCTGCACGTTCTACAGTTTGCGCTTGGATGATTAGTATATGTTAGACTGTTGACATTTATGTTTTTAAAAATTCGCTTTTATTTAAATGACCAGTTTGGAGTCCCAACAAAAGAATAACTGGTATCTCATTTTTATATATATCTTTCATCTCTCTATGATGCAGGTCAACCCAATCTGCCCTCTGAAAAACGGGAGCTGAGAAAAGTGGCCCATCTAACAGGTCTGTATCTGGGAGGTACATGGGTCTTGTGAAAGCCTTTGACAGGTTGGGTACTGTGCTCGGAGGGCATTGCTGCTTTCTGGTGACAGTATTTGACACCCAAGAATAGTCCCATCTTCATAGTCAAGTCAACCTCACACCCATACGGCACCCCTACGCTAGTCTAGGCCATGTTCTGAACTGGCCAAATGGAGCTGATTGTGAGAGGACCCCTGCCCATGAGGAGCTCACTCTTTTCAGTCATTCCAAAGACCCCGAGGGGATTTGGGACACGGGTTCAAGAGGTGAGATCTGGGAAGGTGGGGAGTGATCAATTATTTCAGTCAGTGCTTTTCTGGTTTTCTGGAAGAGCTTCACTGTGCTTTGTGCAAGAGTAGAAGTAGGAGTGAGAGGAAGGGCTCAGTCCTGGCCCTGGTGGACTTCCTGCATGTGGCCAGGTAGTGAAGTGAAGTGATTTGAGAACAGTGTGGTGTGGGCATTCCCAGGGCACAGTCCATGAATATCTGAGAAACGGACAAGTATCATAGAAAGGGTATGCCCTGCCCCTGGAGTTATTTAGGCAGAAGCTGTAGAATGATCCCCTCAGGATCACCAGATATTTATTGAACACGTGTGTGCCGAGTTCTGGGGACATGTAGATTAATAATGTGATTCCTGCCTTCAAGGAACTTAAAATCTAATAGGGAAATACAGGTACATAAGTGATCATTTTGGTACTGGAGAGTGGTCTCTGCTTAAGGTATGATTATACTGCTGTGGGGACATAAAAGAAAGGGGATTTTAGCCCAAAGTGGAGGTACTGAAGACTTCTTAGTATAGGTGAGGAGTTGGACCAGGTGATCCCTAAGGGTTCTTCCCAACTTTAGAATTTCCTTGGGTTTGGCTTTTTTCCTCCTGGAGAGACCTCAAAACCTAGAAATTTTGGTGTTAGTTCTGAAGATCATAGAGTCTGTGTTCCAGAGAACTAAACTAATTTCATTAATGTCTCCTTGTAATTGATTAGGCTATGTATTATTGTCCCAGTTGTGTAGATGACAAAATTAGGGCAAGCAATTCGATAGCGGTGTCTCAGGAATTCAGTGATGGATCGAGTCTGACCCATTAGCCAGTTCCATACTGGCTGTGCCATTTTGGTCCTTTGCTCAAGAAACGGCCCACAGTTTCACCTTGGAAGCTTCGTTTGTTGGGTGCATGAGCAGTCCTGGCTGAAAGCTCCTCTCTGATTTGATTTCAGGCAAGCCCAACTCGAGATCCATCCCTCTGGAATGGGAAGACACGTATGGAATTGCCCTTGTCTCTGGGGTGAAGTATAAGAAGGGTGGCCTTGTGATCAATGATACTGGGCTCTACTTTGTATATTCCAAAGTGTACTTCAGGGGTCAGTCCTGCAACAACCGGCCCCTGAATCACAAGGTCTATTTGAGGAACTCTAAGTATCCCCAGGATCTTGTGCTGATGGAGGGGAAGTTAATGAACTACTGCACTACTGGCCAGATGTGGGCCCGCAGCAGCTACCTGGGGGCAGTATTCAATCTCACCAGTACTGACCGTTTATATGTCAACGTGTCTGAACTGTCTCTGGTCAGTTTTGAGGAATCTAAGACCTTTTTTGGCTTATATAAGCTCTAAGAAAAGCACTTTGGGATTCTCTCCATATGGTTCCTTGCTACAGGCCCTGAAAATAGGGTCTTGAATGAGAGTCTTCTTAAGCCCACTTGAGATCAAGTGAGAAGACATGAGCCAAGAGTATCTAGAGACCGCAGGGTCGAGCACATCTGCGTTCCTCATCTCATGAGCCAGACGGGGGGGGGGGGGGGGGGGGGAATACGGCTGAAGAACATGACACTCGGGGCTGCCGTGTGAAGATGCAGAGGCAGGACGGAACAGCCACCAGGGTGTTCTACACTCATTTTAAGTGTCCACGGCATTTTGGCGCATTGAAAAGGACACCTGTTAACTCAGATCTTGGAGTGGGTCTACTATCTACCTCGGGGTGGCTGTCTTTCAGATATGGATGTGACATGAGTGTACAAGGGACGGAAAAAGAGGACTAGGCTTGTGTGATAAGCTAAAGAGACCAAAAGGCCGGTGTCCCCTTGGAAGCATGTTAACTTCTGAAGGCAGAGCCCGAGCCACCAGGTGACGCTAATGGAGAAGCAAGGGGGATCTTTGGGGAAGTTGCTCCATTCCTCATGCAGCATGTATATTTCCAGTGCAATTTTAGGGGTGTGTGTGTGTGTGTGTGTGTGTGTGTGTGTGTGTGCACTCACATGTATGTGACTAGAAGAGTTACATAAGAAGAGACAATGTGGAACTTGTGAGCGATATGTTAGGAAAGCATGGGTTGCATTTAATGGTAGATTTTGAATACCTCTTGGCAACCAACTCAGTTGTCCTTAAAATAGTCCTCAAGACTCTTCTTTGATTGTCAACTGTTGATGCTGTTTTCCTATAAAATAACCAGTATTTATACCTTTTGTGTATTTTAATAAAAAGAATAAGTGTAATAAAAATTATATTTTAGAATACAGGCCAACATTATGAATGTACTTGTTGGAAATCACTAAAATTTGTGTTTTTTTCCCCCTTATAATTTCTTTCCTCCATGGCTTCTTCACTCCTTTTGCCTTAAGGCCGCGTTAAGAAGAACTCACTGGAATGAGAACCATGACGCAAATCTATCATTGCCAGACACCCCTCTCCCCCAGTCTGTTTCCATTATGCAGAGTTTTTATTGTCTATATTATTGCCAATGTTAAGCTCACCCAACTTTCAACAGATTGGATGACAACTTCCCCCAGGCTTCCCCGGGAGCAGAGCCATAGCATAGTGGAAAGGGCACAGACTTTGGGCTGAAAAACCTGAACTTGAATCTTTGTCTACTTTCTAAATGCAATCATGGGGTGAGTCTCTTGACTTCTCTTGGACAAAAATGACTGATCTGTATATTAAGTATCTGGTCATAGCATCTATCAGCTTCATCGGCCACTCGGGGAGAGGCACTTCTAGCTCCAGAAGAAGCCACTGACCGGAGGCATCCATCCAAGCACCTGGTTTCTCAGGTTCTCCCGTTCTTCCCTCACAATGACCTTTTCCCAATTTTTTCAACCACTCTCTAACACCCCCCCCCCAGACTTTGTCTTTGTTAAAAATTATGGTATTTCCTTTACAATTTGATTTCAGACATCTTATTTTCATATCATCTCCTATTGTTCCAGCTTAATTGCTCCAACATTTGTCTCCAAAAATATGTCTATTTTTACCACATGAGACCTCTGATAAACTTGATCATCTCCTTACATATCCATCAGCGCCTTCTTTATCTTCATTCCTCTCTCTGACAAGCTTCACGTCTACCCTCTGTCCTCATAATCAGTATCTTGGAAAATTTCTCAATTCCAGAATATTCTGCATCTTTCCCTGTATTCCCCTTGCAAAAATCCCATTTCCTTTGAGCTGGCATCCTACAAGCTGGGTGTTGCTAGAGAAAAATTACCCAGACAGGCAGGCTGGTATCAGTTTACTTTTAGCTGTCATCTACTTAAATCTATTACTCTTAATCCCTGACTTATTTCTATCTTTTGATTGACTTGAGTAAGTAATACTGGTACACAGTACAAATTTTAAAAGGCCTAAAAAGATACAGGATGACAATAAGTCCTGTTTTCACTCTGTCCCGTGGTGCTATTCCTGTCCACAGACATGATCGCGGTCTCCTTATGTAGCTTTCCAGAGATGGTCTGTGTGTATGACATCAGTTTAGATCTGGGTTTCCCAACCGCGGTTCCACTGACGTTCTGAGCTGGGTAATTCTCTGTGGTGGGGTCTGTGCCCTGCGCTGTTGTATGCTCAGCAGTATCTCTGCCTTCTGTCCCCTGGATGCCAACGGCACTGTCCCTGCTCCGTGTGTGATGACCAGGAATATCTCGAGGCATTGGCAGATGTGCCCAGGCTGGGGATGGAAGACAAAATCAGCCCTGCTTGAGAAACACTGCTTTACATTAGTGATCACAGATCTCAAATGGACATTCAACACTGCCTACCACGTTTTCTTCAGTTCCCTGCCAACCAGGTTTTTCCACTGTTTGAGACAATTATGTCATATCTTTTCCTCTTGCAAACCCACCATATCCCCTCCTCCCACTATGGAACCTCCCTTAACACTATCAAAACACAAATCTACCCACATCTGCATGATCTCTTTCTTTTATCCTTACAGCGGAGGAGGACCATCTCTTCATTTGTGCATTAGACCCATTTCTAATCCCTACGTGCCCTCGTTAAAATTGTCTCTTCCGGGGGTGCCTGAGTGGCTCAGTGGGTTAAAGCCTCTGCCTTTGGCTCAGGTCATGATCTTGGGCTCTCTGCTCAGTGGGGAGCCTGCTTCCCCCCTCTCTCTCTGCCTGCCTCTCTGCCTACTTGTGATTTCTCTCTCTCTCAAATAAATAAATAAAATCTTAAAAAATTTTTTTCTCTTCCCGGATCCTCAAACAATCTCTATGAAATGATTTCCACCAGCAGGTACATATGTTCAAATATCCTTTTTCAATAAAAGACAACCCAGCCCAAACCAAAAAAATCCCAAACCTTTCTTTAAGTTTCTTTTTCTCCAGTGATGGCTGCATTTCTGGTCGAGACGAACGTCTGAGAAGATTGTCTCCACACACACGGGCTCCACTTCCTCAGCCACGAATGTCTTCTTCAGGCTCCTCACGTGGCTGGCTGCTTCTTATCTTTCAGGACGTAGCTCAAAGTCACCACCTCAGACCGTTCTTAGAGTCTCCTCTCTTTGTCATTATTTTATTTCCCTTTAGTTCCTTCTTAGTAACCAGCATAGTGTGTGGTTATATTATTTATTTGACCACTTAAAAACATCTGTTTTTCTACTAAAAGAAAACAAGACTTTTCTACTTTGTCTACCACTGTATCTCCTTCACCAAATCCAGTGGTTGGCATATATTAGGAGCTCAAAAGTATCTGTTTACTGGATAACCTTAATTATAAAACAGATGTTTCTCAGTTTGGAGTATGTGTGTATGTTTCTTGGAATGGTGCATATATTCACTTCTAGTTGTAGGGTGGCCTCATGAATGTATGTGAGTGGTTTCTTTTTAGCTTTGAGTAATTATTTAATGGGAATTTGAGGCTCCAGATAGAAGAAAGAAACAGTGCATCCTAATTCTTAGCACAGGAAAACAAAAATTTATTTGGTGTCTGGCATTACCAGGAGTTATTCAGGATACTGTTGAGGGAAACTACTGGGTAACTACTAGAGCTGAACATGTCACTCAGAAGAGACCCAGTAAATATTTGCTGAATAAATTAATTAACAAAACCAAAGGCCCAGGCTGGAGAGTATCACCTGCTGTCCTTAAAACGCTTCTGTGGATTCAGCTGTTTCCTGACCGGGTATCTCATGGAGAAAGCCAGGGATGTATCACTCTTCTTCTGGCTGCTTCTCTGTATTCCTAGCCGTCACAGTGATACTCCTCTTCATCCCTTTTCTCCTCTTTTGGCTCCAACGATCAGGTATACCCATTCTAAGGGTAATGTGAAGTTTTCCAGACTTTTTTTTTTTTAAGATTTTATTTATTTATTTGACAGAGAGAGAGATCACAAGCAGGCAGAGAGGCAGGCAGAGAGAGAGGAGGAAGCAGGCTCCCCGCTGAACAGAAAGCCCGATGTGGGACTCGATCCCAGGACCTGAGATCATGACCTGAGCTGAAGGCAGAGGCTTAACCCACTGAGCCACCCAGGTGCCCAAGTTTTCCAGACTTTTTAAATCAATGGATCCGTCAAGATAATGACATCAAAGCAAAAAGAAAGTAAGAAAGGCACTGGGGCTTCCCGAGATAAGGCAATCAGCTAGCAGCGGCATTACTGACATTTTTATCTTTCTAAGATGGAGCTCTACTAGGATGCCTTTGGGATTTTCTGAAAATAGGACCATAACTTACTTACTGCAGGAAAGTGACGTTAACCGTTCCTTCAGGAACCTTGAGTTATTTTTCTTTACCTCAGTAGAAACATGAAGTATGCCAAAAATTTAAAACTTTTTATTATGTTCAGATAACCACTGTATAGTGCACAATGGGTCCTGATGCACTGTGCTGTGATTCACTGGTTACCTACAACACCCAGTGCTCGTCACAGCACGTGCTGTCCTCAATACCCATCTTTTTTGATGAGCTCATCAAAATGGGATCTGCCATTGTTACTTTTGAAATGTTAAACCCAAAGTAGAACACTTAAAAAAAGAAGGAGGAGAGGATTACTTCTAGTTCAGTAGTTTGAGGTTTTCTTGCTTTTCAAACAACCAAAAACACACAAAACCCATGTTTTTCTTTAGCACCCCCAAGGTGGTGACCTTGTATTCTCTGAAGTCGGTTTGACTTACCACAGCTTACTAGGAAATGAGCTCTACAGGGGACCATCATTCTGAGTGTGACTCATTTCAACCAACAGATCACTGGAAGATGGGAATTGGAGAGAGAAGCCTAACTTAGAGCTCTGAGACAAACTGTAAGATTTCCTTAGGGTTAAGCCATAAATAGTCCCTTGTCTTTATCTAAAAAGCATGCCGTCTCTGTGTTAAATTATATTTTTCAAAGGGGCCTGCTTAAGTTCTGGTATTAGTAGAGACAGATTTTTACTTTCTGTAAAAATTTCTGTATTTTCTTGTTTGTTTTTTTGCTTTGGATCATCCAGAGGTGGAATGAGGTGGTCCTGGGACATTAGAATCAGAACCCCATTTCTTGGGGTCTTCAGACTCAGAAACAAACCTTATTCAGAAATATCATAACTGTAGATGGTAACCAGGAAACTTTGGGGTTCACCGAAAAGCCAACACCCTTAGAAATACAGAAAGCTCAGTGGCTATTCTGCTCCTCACAGCTCACCTGGAACAGGGGAAACCATTGCCTCAGTGATGACTTTCTCACTATTGCCAAACCTTCATCCTTATTGGGAGACATTTCTCCATAGTTTGAGCTGTACATCTTCAGGGAGAAGCACAAGGCAGATACCCCTTTTATGCCACTTGGAAGCTCCTTTGGCTCCACGGAGTCACCTTTTCTTCTGCTTCTCAGTTGGATAACACAAACCCAGTCACATTCTGTGGGAAGTCAAGTCTTCTCTCCGGTTTCCTGAAAATTTCAGGAAGTCCCTTCATTCTCTTGGGCAGCCCACATTAGAACAGGCCTCTTGGAAATAATACAAAGCAACGTCTCTTTTAAGACAGAAGTTTTCATTACCACATTTCCAACAAGTGGAACTCCATTTCCAACACATCCTTGGTCTGAAAGCTTCCTGGATAGGGACTCAATGAACTGCGATGAAGCCCATATCAACCCTGCACTGTGTTACATCTTAGAAAATTCTTTCTCAGATTTGATTGAAATCCTCCACACTGTAACTTCCACACGCGGAATATAGTTCTTTTCTGCTTAATATTGCTGCAGTATTTTATAGGTTGTAAATCCTTCTCATACACCTTATCTTGTTTAATTTCCATTATACCTTCGGAAGATAGATTGTTGTCTTCATAACATAAAAACAACTGAGACACTGAAAACTTGTGAGTCTTGCTTAAAGTGACGTGGCTAATAAGCGGCAGAGCTGGGACTAAACCCTAGTCTGCTAACCAGGCATCTTCTGTTCTGTCCATGTGCAGAGAATTCTTAGCATTGCCCCTTGTATGATGGCACTCACCATGAGCCTCACCCCCTTAATTTGCAGTGATTTCTCATTTCTTTGCATTTTAGTTTAAATCTCACTTTGATTAATGCCCATATTCTGTATAATAGAATATAATAATCTACATATCTGATATCTCAACTCTATGGAGGTCATGGAGTTTCACAGAGCTTGACAGTCACTCTTACATTCTTTTATTTCATCACACTACTGTGTTTAACTGAATTGCCCTTATTCTCCATCCTTAGGCTTACAAAGTGAGAGGGAAAGAGAATGAACTTGGGGGTCAGAGGGCTTGGGTTTGGGTCCTCCTTCTGCTACTCAACTAGCTATGTGTGTGACCTTGAGTAAGTGACAGAGAATATCCTGAGATTCAGTTGTGTCCTCTGTAAAATGAGGACATGGTTTCCTATTATGGTTTTATAGGAATATTGTTCATGCTAAATGGAATGAAGCCACTTTGCCAGGAATGGCACTCCTGAAGGTCAGTCAGTGGAGTTACATGCCTCAGCAAATTTCCTGAAAAAGTCACTGTCAAAAAAAGTCTTACTTGCTGTTCAGTTTCTACAAAATTGATCTTCCATAATCCTACCATATTATGTATGAATCCCATCGAATGTAAAAACAGTGATTAGGAACAACAGGTAGGTAAATATTCTGAGGTATAAAAATAGTATCTTACATTTTCATAGTCTTTAAAACTTTTTTCACATGTTTTTTGTTTTAATTGTTTTTTTTTAACCCTCTGATGTAATACACATAAAAGCATTTGGCTTGGGGTCAGCTTCTCCATAAATGTTAACGGACTCTATTGAACATTTTTTGTGCTAGTTGTACTTGCAGCCTAGTGTGATGCCATTTTGGTGCCCGTTTTTAAAATCAGGAAGCATAATTAAAGAGGGTGCTGTTTAACCATCTGACTGGGGAGACAGAACACTTTACAGTCTTTGTTGTCCTTATATAGAACTTCTTGGTTCTCATGTCATAGCCCTGGCTTTCTGTGGGTAAACCACTTCAAAGAAAATGTGAGTTAGTAAGAGGCACCCCTGATATTTTCGAACTCTGAAAGTGCCCACACGTGTAAGGCACCATATACAAGATAAGCTCCTTCACAAAGGAGACTGGAGAGTTGGAGGGGCCTCTGTAGGTGTCTCTGGGCATGGATCTTTTAGTTTCACTTGGTTTAGGTCTTAGTTTTCTCACACACACCGCCCTAACACCACGTGCACCACTTCCAGTCTACAGAGGGAACTTGGTGCACATTTTCTGGAAGAGAAGTTTCTAGAATTTGTTCCTGATTGGAAGGGAAGGCAGGTGGAAGATTCAGAAAGCTACAAAGGTCTCTGGCCTTCCATACATGAACTCAGATTCTAGACCTTCATAACCGGGACTAAAGACTGTAGCTTGAGGAAGCTGGAGGATCCAGTAACGCGAACGGTCTTCTGTTCTCCTCAGCCGGTGTCTTCATTGAGAAGAAAAAACAGCTTTGACTCAGTGATGAGAAAGAGACACAAAGGCGTTAAACAGAACTCTAAGGTGTGAGCTGCAAGAGAAGACACCTCAGACCTCAGCATCCTCTTTGCATCATTTGGGTGGGTTCTGTCCTGGCTTCTAAGAAAGCCTAGAGGCTCCTACAAAGGTCTGGGAGGGTGGCAAAGAGAAAGTCGTAATGCAGGGAACTTTAGCCTTCTGTTGTTTGGTTACTCAGTGGGGCTGGCTAGGACAGCTGATTGGCTCTTCCTAACTTTCCCAAAGAGTGTGAGAAGACGTCTCTGCCCTGGGAAGGGAGTCGAAGTGCTGGCCAGGAAGCTGGATCTACTTTTGAAAAGAAGGTGAATTTGGGGTGTGTTTTGTTCTACCCTACAACAGAGCCCATATTGTCATATTTTATGACTTGCAAACTGGGTAAGAATATCAACGTCTTTTTTAAAAATAATGGGACATTTATTACAGGACTTTTTCTTTCCCTAAGCCAAGCTATGAAGTAGGTAATTAAAAGTAATAGTTGTAATTTACTGACTCCCTTTTCGTAAAGTTAATGCAAAGCACCTTACATTTCTGTTTACTCGTCCTCACAACTCCGTAAGTCGTGTTACTAACTCCATTTTGTAAGTGAAAAAAAATGATTTAGGTTTAGAGAGGGTTAAGTAACATTCCCGAGGTCATAGGGCAGTGGAGATAAGATTCAAGACCAGGCTTTTCTGATCCGAGGAATCTTATATGAAACAGATTCACACTCCCCCATTATAATGACAATATTCTTTTTTTTTTAAGACTCTGGAATTGAATCAATACGTTTTCATTTCATGATAAAAATAGCGACTGTTTTTCATGAATAGATACCAAGATCATGAATTCAGTAATTTTTTTTTAATTTAAAGATTTTATTTATTTATTTATTTGAGAGAGAGAGAGAGCATGAGTGGAGGAGAGGGGCAATGGGGGACAGAGAAACAGGGAGCTGAGCAGGTATCCCTGTGTGAATCTCAATCCCAAGGTCCCAGGATCATGACCTGAGCTGAAGGCAAACACCTAACTGATTGAGCCACATAGGTGCCCCTTCAGTACTGCTATTCTCCCCCCCCAACATCTTCTTTGTTTTAGAGATTTGGCTCTTTTTTTCCTGATAGAAGCCTGACATGAATATTAGACACTTCAAAATTTATAATGGGTACTTCTATAACAATTACTTGATAGTACTTCCATTTATGTTTTAAATTTTCTATAAATATATATGCTAATATGTCAATATTTAAACAGGTAGTAGGCAAGTATCACAAGGTGTGTGCCCTTTTTTTCAGCAGGTGGAGAATTATGTTCTGACAGAACTGATCATGTCGGTATTATTCATTCATTCTACAAACATATATTAAACGCCCACTGGATGTCAAGCGTTTTTAGGGGATACAGTGGTGAACAAGACAGATAAGTTCCTTGTTCCTTTAAATGTATATCCTAGTTAAGGGCAGGAATGGTGGTGGTAGTGGAGAAAATTTGATAAGAAACCAAGCAAATCAAATACATAAATTATCAGACAATCATAAACACTAGATAGAGAGGGGCGCCTGGGTGGCTCAGTGGGTTAAAGCCTCTGCCTCCAGCTCAGGTCATGATCCCAGGGTCTTGGGATCGGGCCCCGCATTGGGCTGTCTGCTCAGTGGGGAGCCTGCTTCCTCCTCTCTCCCTCTCTGCCTGTCTCTCTCCTCCTTGTGATCTCTGTCTGTCAAATGAATAAATAAATAAATAAAAATCTTGTTTAAAAAAACCATTAGATGGAGAATTAAAATAAGGTATTAAGATAAAGACTAGAAGACGACGTCAGAGGGAAGGCCTCTCTGAAGGGATGCCATTTAAAGTAACAAGAGCCACAGTCAGTAGAACATCTGACACTGTCTCAGGGTCGTGAGTTTGAGCCCCACCTTGGGCATAGAGTTTTTTTTTAATGTATGTGTATATATTATCTATATATGACAAGAGCCAGGGATACAAAGATTAAGCTAAGGAGGTTCCAGGCAGAGACACTGCCCGTTCATGTTACTTCGGATGAAACAATGCATTGTTGTGTGGGACCGTAATTCACAGGGCGATGTGCATAGCCTTTTAACTGCTGAAGGGACGGTATGTTCCCTCGTTACTGGGACAACTGTCACTTAAATTAAAAGGTAAACTGAGGCAAACCTGAGTTAGCAGAAATTCAGTTGATTTCCGAGTAGCAGGACATTGCAACTGGCAGACGCACGCTGCACCAGGCTCCCAACAGTCCCCGGAGGGGGTTGGTCGCGCTTTATTTTCGGGCAGGGACTGCGAAGAGCGGGGAGTCCCACCGGGGTCCGTAAATTCACTGGATAAGGAGAGGAAGAGATTCTGGGCAAATGTTCACTGGTGAGGAGAGAAGTGCCATTGTCCCATAAATCAGGCGTTTGTGGGGCTGGATCTCCCGGGGCTCGGGCTCCGGATGCGGTGCGCGAGATTCCCCCTTCCTATACCCTTCGGCTCGGTTCGAGGTTGGCGTGTTCTCGGGCTGCCAGATGTGTCCCACCTACATTTCCAAACTAGCCCCTGGGGGTGGCTCTTTCCCCGTCCGTGTTGAAAGTCACCTGGGCAGGTGCCTGCGTCTACACCCGCAGGAGCTTGGCTCCCAGCAGGGAAGGGGTGAGGGCAGGTGTGCGGAGGGCGGCGGAGGGCGCCGGAGAGGACTGAGCCCGGGTCAGGCAGGACTCTCTGGGCTGGGCTGGGGGCATTAGGGTTTCTTGTTAGGCCTAAGAGAAGCCTCTGAAAAGCATCGTCGCAGGGGGATGGAGGGACCTGGAAAGATCTGATCTCGCGGTGGCAGTGAGAGTTTTCAGGTGGATGGGGTGCTGGGCGCGTGGAAAAGAGATGAGTCAGGGATGACGCCCACTGTTTTCTACTGTTTCCTTTACAGCACCTGCTGCAATTATTTCCTAGTCTTTTCTTTTCCTGTTTGTGTATTTTTCTTTTCATTTGTTTAAAGATTTTATTTATTTATTCGACAGACAGAGATCACAAGCAGGGAGAGAGGCAGGCAGAGAGAGAGGAGGAAGCAGGCTCCCCGCAGAGCAGAGAGCCGGATGGGGGGTTGTCCCAGGGCCCTGAGATCATGACCCGAGCTGAAGGCAGAGGCTTAACTCATTGAGCCACCCAGGCACCCCTGGAAGTTTGTATCTTTTAATACCCTTCCCCTATTTCCCCCTTCTATCCACCCACCTCTGGCAATACCAGATCATTCTCTGCATCTTTGAATCTCTCTCTCTTTTGTCTTGTTTTGTTTTTTGGATTCCATATATAAGTGAAATCATACAGTGTTTGTCTTTCTCTGACTTATGTCCCTTAGCGTCATAACTTCTAGGTCCATCTGCGTTGCCACAAATGACAAGATTTCATTCTTTTTTCATGGCTGAGTCATATTCCATTGTCTATGTGCACCACATCTTCTTTATCTGTTGCTCCAACAGCAGACACTTCATTTGATTGCGTCCATGTCTTGGCAATTGTGAATAATGGTGCAGTGAGCATAAGGGTGCATATAGCTTTTCGACTTAGTGTTTTCATTTTCCTTGGGTCATTACGCAGTGGTGGGATTACTGGATTGTGTAATAGTTCTACTCGTGATTTTTCTGAGGAACCCGCATACTGTTTTCCCCAGTGGCTGCATTGTTTTGGTCTCCTACCAATAGGGCACCAGGGTTCCCTTTTTTCCTCATCCTCTCCGACACTTGTGATTTCTTGTCTTTTTGATAATAGCCACTCTGACAGATGTGACGTGATGTCTCATTGTGGTTTTGATTTCTATTTCCCTGGTGATGACCGATACTGAGTGCCTCCTCTTGTGTCTGTTGGATATCTGTGTGCCTTCCCTGGAAAATGTCTGGTGAGGTCCTCTGCCTATTTTTTAATTGGATTGTTTATTTGTTTTTGATATTGAGTTGTGTAAGGATCCCGTTATGTCATATAATATGATTGCTGCAGTTTCTCGTTTTGTTTTTTAAAGATTTTATTTATTTATTTGACAGACAGAGATCACAAGTAGGCAGAAAGGGAGAGGAGAAGCAGGCTCCCTGCTGAGCAGAGAGCCCGATGCGGGGCTCGATCCCAGGACCCTGGGATCATGACCTGAGCCGAAGGCAGAGGCTCAACCCACCGAGCCACCCAGGCGCCCCTGCTGCAGTTCTTTATACAGGTTTTGTGCATTTCTTAACTTTTTTTTTCTATATATTTCAGAGTATTATATCCAGCCACTTTACTGAAACCTTAGTTCTCAAAGGGCTAGGCTTAAAACAATTAGCTTTCCAGACACATAGATCAAAGGAACAGAATAATGGACCCAGAACAAATCTTCAACAAAGCAGGAAAGAATGTCCAACAGAAAAAAGACAGTCTCAAAAAAAAAAAGAAAAGAAAAAAAAGAAAAAAGACAGTCTCTTCAACAAATGATGCTGGGAAAACTGGACAGCCACATGCAGAAGAATGAAACTGGACCACTTTCTTACACCACACACAAAAATAAATTCAAAATGGATGAAAGACCTTAATGTGAGACACAAAACCATTAAAATCCTACAAGAGAACACAGGCAGCAACCTCTTTGATTTTGGCCGTAGCAACGTCTTCCTAGACACATCACCATAAGCAAGGGAAAATGAACTATTGGGACCTCATGAAGATAAAAAGCTTCTGTACAGCAAAGAGAACAATCAAAGCTAAAAGGCAGCCTAGGGAATGGGAGAAGATACCTCAAACAACAGAGTTGATAAGGGCTAGTATCCAGTATTTGCAAAGAACTTATCAAACTCAACATCCAAAACCCAAATAACCCAGTTAAGAAATAGGCAGAGGATATAATAGACAGTTTTCCAAAAAAGACATCCAGATGGCTAACAGACACACAAAAAGATGTAGAACATCACTCATTGTCAGGGAAATACAACTCAAAACCACGGTGAGATGCCATCTCCCATCCATCAGGATGGCTAAAATTAACAACACAAGAAACAGCAGGTGTTGGCAGGGATGAGAGAAAGGGGAAGCTCTTGCACTGTTGGTGGGGTTGCAAACTGGTGCAGTCACTCTGGACAACAGTATGGAGGTTCCTCAAAATGTTAAAAATAGAGCTACCCTACAACCCAGCAATTGTACTACTAGGTATTTACCCAGAGGATACAAAAACACAGATTCGAAGGGATACATGCACTGTGATGTTTATAGCAGCATCATCAACTATAGCCAAAGTATGGAGAGAACCCAAATGTCCATCAACTGATGAGTGAATAAGGAAGATGTGGTGTGTAGACAGACAGACAGAGAGACAGATAGATGGGACTATTTATTACTCAGTCACCAAAAGGAATGAAATCTTGCCATTTACCATGACACGGACGGAGCTAGAATGTGTATGAATGAAATCAATCAGTCAGAGAAAAACAAATACTGTATGATTTCACTCTTATGTGGAATTTAAGAAAGAAAACAGATGAACATATGGGAAGGGGGGAAAGAAAAAAAGGAAAGAGAGAAACAAGCCATAAGAGACTCTTTTTTTTAAAAGATTTTATTTATTTATTTGACAGAGAGAGATCACAAGTAGGCAGAGAGGCAGGCAGAGAGGGAAACAGGCTCCCTGCTGAGCAGAGAGCCCGATGGGGGCTCTATCCCAGGACCCTGAGATCATGATCTGAGCCGAAGGCAGAGGCTTTAACCCACTGAGCCACCCAGGCACCCAAGAGACTCTTAATGATAGAGAAGCATCTGCGAGTTGATGGAAGGAGGTAGGTGGGGGATGGGCTCGATGGGCGATGGGTGCTAAGAAGGCACTTGTTAAGATGAGACCTGGGTGTTACGTGTAAGTGACGAATCACCGAATTCTACTCCGGAAACAATATTGCTCTGTATCTTAACTACCTAACATTTAAGTTTAAAAAATTTAGGTTTTTTTTTTTTTTTTTCTCTTACTCTTTGGTGCCTTTTTTTCTCTTTTACCCCCAACCACCCCATACTGCTTTCTCAAAGGGTCTTTCTCTCGGATTATCCAGAAACACATATTGAAACATTAGCCATTAACCCAGGTGTTGGCTGACAACTGGGAAGTTGGTTAATGGCATTCATTTCTCACCCTATTTGCTTACACTGAGTTCTACCTTTTCCTCTGCTCTGCCTTGACCCTGCAGGCTTCATTGCCAGGTTTCTGGGGGCAGGGGTGAGAGACTGGAGGGCTGAGGAAGGCAGATGTTATTACGGGTTTACTTGTGATAAGTCTGCAGGCCCAGAGAGCCTTCATCTGTGAATCTGACATAGTTTCACTTTAACAGACACCTTCCCTTTCCTACCTCTATGTAGCCATTTCCTGAACCATTGCAATTATTTTCTTCTTAATTTCAATCTATGCTAAATTTTTATATGGAACATATATTCATTTTAAAAGCTACTTATCATTCAGTATTCTTTGAGCACCTACAGTATGTTGGGTGTGAAGATACAGACATAAAAGAAACTGTCCTTGTTCTCAAGGAGTTCACAGGTTAACAACGAGGTGCTAAAATCCAGCACCTAGAAAACTCCTTGGGACAAACACAGTGGATGGAGGAAACACAAATACTATAGCAACACTGATATGGGGCCCCTAAGTTCATGGGCAGGGAATGCTTAATAGGGAGGTGCAACTGAAGCTACTTAAAAAGCTGCTTGGGAAAGAAAGGGTAAACCAGGAGTGGGTAAGAGAGCATGACCCATTGTGGCTACTGGTGCTCTGTGTCCAGCTGCAGTGTAGAATATTTGTGGGGAGACAGAAGGTAGTCTAGAGAGGGGGCTTCTCATGAAGGGCTGTGCACGCTGAGGCGAGATCGCACTGAGTTACGAATTAACCCGTGTGCTCCCTTCCCCTTTCTGCAGCTTGGGAACCAGCCGGCCATACTATGGTCAGCTGGGATTGTCTGTGTTTACCGCTTTAGGCAAAAGCTGTTTTGAACACACTTAGGGAAGTAAGATTTCACCAGACTCTAATCTCATTCAGGAAAGGACTTATCTCCAGGTGTCCCTAGAACCTGCAACAGTCCCTATTTGTTCCTAATAAATAATTGTTGCATTAATGAAGAAAAGAATCAGATTCTTGGTGGTTGCATTTCCAAAGGCTTTTTTGAGTTATAAGGACCCATGTTCTTGAGTTTCAACACCCTAAGTCCCAAAGACACGGGTCTTCAAGTTAAAGAGAAGTGTGATAGGTGTGGAGGAGCAGGTCAGTCAGAGCTAACTTTTCTTGCACAGACTAGATAGCTCTTCTGTCTCTGAGGAAGTGATGTGTGCTGACGGACAGCAGCGACGTGACCTGGACTGCCAAATGCTGATATGTGTTCCTTTTCCGCACCCTCCTTCAGGCGCGGTCTGGAGATGGGAGGAACATATGTAAGCTTCGTACATGAACTTGGGGGGTCAGAGAGCGGAGCTCAACTAGCTTACAATCTCAGTGGAGCCAGGAGTGGTGACAGTCTTGACGAAGCTTCCCTTTCCCCTGCGTCGTAGGGGAGTCGTGGGACCACGTGTGATCGTTAAGCAGAAACAGTTTGCAGAATTTCCTTTCACCACATAAAGCATGTGAAACAACTGCATATGTTCTGGATGTCCCAGAACGGGATGGAAGTAGCTGGGAGAGACACACACACACACACACACCAACCTGGGGAGACATAATGGATGGGGCAAGGAGAGCGTAGCTGGGTCCTGTGTAACCCAATGGGAATGATGCTGAGCTGATGCTAAAAGGCCCAAGTGAAGTCAAAGGTCAGGTGTTTCCCTTCCCTTTCCCTTTCCCCATGCCTCGGGACATTTTACAACCTGAGATACTTAAGACGTATGGGGGGAAGGGTGGAAAAGGAAGTGCCTATTTAACTGAGAAAACTCTGAATTAAATTAAGATTAAGTTTCTTGCAGCACTGGAATGAGAACACAAAATAAATATCCAGATGACTGGTAACAAAATAAAGAAAGTTGTATCTTGGGGCTGAGATTTCCATAATTATCATATTATTAAATATGGATTTAATTATGCACAAGATGGTGGCCATCATTCCTTCGTTCAGCTTTTACTAGGTACCAGGTGTGGAGTGTGGAGTGGGGTACAAATATGAATCATACAGAATCCCTGACCTCCAGGGTGGCATAGAAAAGTGGGGGAGAAGGGCACGCATATAGTCACGGGGGCTACCTCGGGATCTTGCAAGAGTGGAGCAGATTATAAAACTCATGGGAGCTTCAGATAATGGTTAAATCCTAGAGGGATTCAGTGGTGGCTTCTCGGAGCCAAAACATAAGGGATGAGTAGGAGCCGGGGAGGTGAGCATTCAGATGGAGGGCTAGCATGCACAAAGGCACTGAGGCATGAGAGAGTGTTGGTTGTTGAGGGATGTGCAGAAGTATTTGTGTTGTCTGAGTGAAGAACCTCAGGGTGGCGGCCCCAGGTGGGGACAGTGTAAAGACAACACAGGGCAGGTCACAATGGAACTTGTCACTGCTACAAAGGACTTTCATTTCATAGGCTAGAAATCAATGAAAAATTTCAGGCAACGGAGCAACACAGCCCCATAACCAGACCTACCTGTTGACCTAACCACATAGGCAAGATAAACCAGAGACTTGAACTTAAAGGCAGTGAGATCTGCAGGGAAGGCTCATGTACTATGACCACTGCTAACAATGATGCCGATTGCTCTCATTTATGAACTACCTCTGTGTCAGGCACCTGACATATTTGTTTCATTTTATCCTTATACCAACCTAATGGGGTGGCTATTTGTTATCTCATTTTGCAGATGAAGAAGCAGAGGCTTAGAGACATTATACTTGTCCAAGTAAATATAGGTAGAGAATGGGTGCAATGGAAATGAAACCCAAATCAGGATACCACAAAGCTTCCAAAACTGTCATTCTTTCAACTCACAGGTATTTGTCTCCATTGCCAGACCTGGAAAGGGATGCGAAAGGCCTGCATTAGAGGAGTAGTAGAGAGGAACATGAGAAACGTGACATGGGAGATGTTTAGGATTCAGTGATTACCCGTATGTGGGGACAAAAGGAGAAATAAAGCCTGGGCGTATGCCCAGGTTTCCTGTTAGGGCGGTTGGCTGGGTGGTAGACACATTCAAAAAGAGATACAGAACAGGAGAGGAGCAGAGTCTCTGGGAGGGTTAAGAGTTCAGTTTTCGAGAATGTGCTTTTTGGTGTCATTCATGAAATACAGAAGGGGATGATGGGACGTCTGCCTGAATTGTGGGGGAAGGATAAGAGTGCAAGAGGAGGGGCACCTGAGTGGCTCAGCGGGTTAAGCCACTGCCTTTGGCTCAGGTCATGATCTCAGGGTCCTGGGATTGAGTCCCGCATCGGGCTCTCTGCTCAGCAGCGAGCCTGCTTCCCTCTCTCTCTCTCTGCCTGCCTCTCTATCTACTTGTGATCTCTCTCTGTCAAATAAATAAATAAAATCTTTAAAAAAAAAAAGAGTGCAAGAGGAGATGGAGATCCTGGTAAAGGAATTGTTTAGGTCATGCCCCAACCACTAGACCCCTCCAGTCTTTACTGATGAGATCGGAGTCTCCACTGATGCTTCTCCCATGCTCTGCAGTGCACGTGTCTTACCAAGGCTTCCAAAATGCTTGCCATTTCTTGGCTGGTTAACTCGGAGCCATCCACAGAAGAGACTAGAGTGATGTTCGGTGGCATGCCCAGATGGTGCAAATCTTTTCAGACTATGACAGAGGGAGAGAGTAGGGCGAGGCCGTAAATGAAGACTGTTGTCCCTTCCGTGTGAATGTGAACTGTTTCTGACCTGTTGTCTTGAGAAGATGGAAAAGATCCCATTGACCAGAGCCATGGCCTGTACTTTGTAGCCGAGACAGCACTACTGTGCTCTACGAAGGCCATGTGACATCACATTTGTTACCACAGTTACACTTCGAGGTGGTATCTGATAGAGTTTACAGCAGTCCACCGTCATTGTCCAGGAGCCACATGCTTTCTTCAAGAGTCAGACTGGCGAATTAAGTGGAAATAAGATGAAGACTATCACCCTGCCATTCCTCCAAGCATGCACGATTCATTTTTATTTATTGTCTTGACTGAAGGAGTTTGGTCTTCCCACTATAATGTGTTATGTTGCAAATGACCCTAATTATTGGTCAGGTGGCTAGGAAGGGAGGTGAAAATAAATTTTGAAATTTGAAAGTATTTTCTTGCAAGGCAGAGGCCTCAATAACATCTTCAAGCAAGGGGAATGTTAACCTTTAGCAGGGAGGAGTAAGCTCTTCTGCAGGCCTAGAAAGGCCATGTGAATCTGGTGTTTTAAGACTTTTTTAATGCATTGACCCAAATGTCCCATTTCCCAGTGTCAGGGTCCCATTCTTTTCCAACCTGGGTCCTTACTCTGACATAGTGGACTTGCCAGAGTTGAGGTCTTAGATTTCTCTGGAACCTATTAATTCAAACTTGGACCTGATGCTCAGACTTTTATGTCCTCCAGCTTTAGGGGCTAGGGTCTCTTTGATACTGCCAACGAGGCCTTCTGACTTTCTCACTCTTCAGTGCTATTAACATTTCGGGCACCATCAGTCTTTGTTGGGGATAGTGTTGCCTTGCACACTGCTGGAGGGCTAAAAGCGTCACTGACTACCAGAGGCTAGTAGCGCTCCACCTTCTCGCCAGTTACAGCCACCCCAAAGATCTCCAGATGTTGCCATATGTCCCCTGTTGAGGGGAAAATTGACCCTGTGGAGAAACACTGCATTAGATAAAATGTTCTTAGGGTGGGCCAAGGTATGATAAACTTCAATCATACTTCATATGATGTCGTGTGCCCTCCACTCCCCTCCCTCAATACAAAAACAACGTTGCACCTGAATCTGTTCAAAACGGAGATCATCCTTACCAGGCATAGTGAATGATGCAGTGCTTTGCCCACATCTCCCTTCAGAACTGAGAAGCAGCTGAAAATGTTGGTCACTGAGGATTCATAGCTGAAGAAAATTGCCCTCAGCAGAAGGCAGCTGCTTTGTGAAAGGTTTCACACCTTCGTAGGCATCTGCATCCCATGACTGGTTAAAGTGATGGTACATTGTTCCTTTGCCACAACAACTTTCTTTTTTAATTTTTTAAAAAATTATGTTCAATTAGCCAACATATAGTACATCATTAGTTTTTTAAATTATTAAGTGTTTTTATTAACATATAATGTATAATTTGCCCCAGGGGTACAGGTTTGTGAATCATCAGGCTTACATACTTCACAGCAGTTACCATAGCACATACCCTCCCTGATGTCCATAACCCACCCTCTTCACACCCTCCCTCCCCACAGCAACCCTCAGTTTGTTTTGTGGGATTAAGAGTCTCTTATGGTTTGTTTCCCTCCCGATCCCATCTTGTTTCATTTTTTCCTTCCTTACACTCCAAACCCCCACCCTGCCTCTCAAATTCATCATATCAGAGAGCTCAAATGATCATTGTCTTTCTCTGAATGACTTATTTCGCTCAGCATAAAAACTCTATAGTTCCAACCATGTCATTGCAAATGGCAAGACTGCATTTCTTTTGATGGCTGCATAGTATTCCATTGTATATATATACCACATCTTCTTTATCCATTCATCTGTTGATGGACATCCAGGTTCTCTCCATAGTTTGGCTATTGTGGACATTGCTGCTATAGATTTGAATGCACGTGCCCCTTTGGATCACTACATTTGTATCTTTAGGGTAAATACACAGTAGTGCAATAGCTGGGTTGTAGGGTAGCTCTATTTTCAACTTTTTGAGGAACCTCCGTGCTGTTTTCCAGAGTGGCTGCACCAGCTTCCATTCCCACCAACAGTGTAGGAGGGTTCCCCTTTCTCCACATCCTCTCCAACATCTGTTGTTTCCTAGCTTGTTATTTTTAGCCATTCTGACTGGTGTGAAGTGGTATCTCATTGTGGTTTTATTTGTATTTCCCTGATGCTGAATGATGTTGAGCAGTTTTTCATGTGTCTGTTGGCCATCTGGATATCTTCTTTGCAGAAATGTCGGTTCATGTCTTCTGCCCATTTCTTTTCTTTTTTTTCTTTTTTTTTTAAGATTTTATTTATTTATTTGACAGAGAGAGAGATCACAAGTAGGCAGAGAGGCAGGCAGAGAGAGAGGAGGAAGCAGGCTCCCCGCGGAGCAGAGAGCCCGATGCGGGGCTCGATCCCAGGACCCTGAGATCATGACCTGAGCCGAAGGCAGCGGCTTAATCCACTGAGCCACCCAGGCGCCCCTTCTGCCCATTTCTTGATTGGATTATTTGTTCTGTGGGTGTTGAGTCTGATAACTTCTTTATAGATTTTGGATACAAGCCCTTTATCTGATATATCATTTGTGAATATCTTCTCCCATTATGTCAATTGTCTTTTGGTTTTGTTGACTGTTTGCTGTGCAAAAGCTTTTGATCTTGATGAAGTCCCAATAGTTCATTTTTGCCCTTGCTTTCCTTGCCTTTGGCAATGTTTCTAGGAAGAAGTTGCTGTGGCTGAGGTCGAAGAGGTTGCTGCCTGTGTTCTCCTCAAGGATTTTGATGGTTTCCTATCTTACATTGAGGTCTTTCATCCATTTTGAGTCTATTTTTGTGTATGGTGTAAGGAAATGGTCCAGTTTCATTTTTCTGCATGTGGCTGTCCAATTTTCCCAACACCATTTGTTGAAGAGACTGTCTTTTTTCCATTGGACATTCTTTCCTGCTTTGTCGAAGATTAGTTGACTGTAGGGTTGAGGTTCCATTTCCAGGTTCTCTATTCCATGCAATTGATCTATGTGTCTCTTTTTGTGTCAGTACCATACTGTCTTGATGATTACAGCTTTGTAATAGAGCTTGAAGTCTGGAATTGTGATGCCACCAATTTTGGTTTTCTATTTCAACATTCCTCTTGCTGTTTGGGGTCTTTCCTGGTTCCATATAAATTTTAGGATTATTTGTTCCATTTCTTTGAGAAAAATTGATAGTATTTTGATAGGGGATTGCATTAAATGTGTAGATTGCATTAGGTAGCATAGACATTTTCACAATATTTGTTCTTCCAATCCATGAGCATGGCATACTCTTCCATTTCGTGTCTTCCTCAGTTTCTTTCATGAGTACTTTGTAATTTTCTGAGTACAGATTCTTTTCCTCTTTGGTTAGGTTTATTCCTAGGTATCTTATGGTTTTGGGTGCAATTGTAAATGGGAACGACTCCTTAAGTTCTCTTTCTTTGATCTTGCTGTTGGTGTATAGAAATGCAACCGATTTCTGTGCACTGATTTTATATCTTGACACTTTACCAAATTCCTTTATGAGCTCTAGCAGTTTTGGAGTGGAATCTTTTGGGTTTTCCACATAAGGTATCATATCATCTGCAGAGAGAGAGAGTTTGACTTCTTTGCAGATTTGGATGCCTTTCATTTATTTTTGTTATCTGATTGCTGAGGCTAGGACTTCTACTACTATGTTGGATAGCAGTGGTGATAGTGGACAACCCCACTGTGTTCCTGAAAAGCTCTGTTTTTCTCAATTGAAAATGATATTCACTGTGAGTTTTTCATAGGTGGCTTTGATGATATTGAGGTATGTACCCTCTATCCCTACACTGTGAAGGTTTTGATCAAGAAAGAATGCTGTACTTTGTCAAATGCTTTTCTAGCATCTATTGAGAGTATCAGAGTATCCTATGATTCTTGTTCTTTCTGTTATTAATGTATTATACCACATTGATTGATTTGCAGATGCTGAACCAAACTTGCAGCCCAGGAATAAATCTCGCTTGGTCATGGTGAATTATCCTTTTAACGTACTGTTTGATCCTGTTGGCTAGTATTTTGGTGAGAATTTTTGCATCTGTGTTCATCAAGGATATTGGTCTATAATTCTCCTTTTTGGTGGGGTCTTTGTCTGGTTTTGGGATCAAGGTGATGCTGGCCTCATAAAATGAGTTTGGAAGTTTTCCTTCCATTTCTACTTTTTGGAACAGTTTCAGGAGACTAGGTATTAATTCTACTTTAAATGTTTGGTAGGATTCCTCTGGGAAGCCATCTGGCCCTGGGCTCTTGTTTCCTAGGATTTTGATGACTGCTTCAATGTCCTTACTGGTTATGAGTCTGTTCAGGTTTTATATTTATTCCTGGTTCAGTTTTGGTAGTTTATATGTTTCTAGGAATGCATCCATTTCTTCAAAATTGTCAAATTTGCTGGTGTATAGTTGCTCATGATATGTTCTTATAATTGTTTGTATTTCTTTGGTGTCAGTTGTGATCTCTCTTCTTTCATTCATGATTTTATTTATTTGGGTCCTTTCTCTTTTCTTTTTGATAAATCAGGCCAGGGGTTTATCAATGTTATTAATTATTTCAAAGAACCAGCTTTTAGTTTTGTTGATCCTTCCCAGTGTTCTATTGGTTTCTAATTCATTGATTTCTGCTCTGATCTTTATTATTTCTCATCTGCTGCTGGGCTTAGGCTTTCTTTGCCATTCTTTCTCCAGCTCCTTTAGGTGTAGGGTTAGGTTGTGTTCTTGAGACGTTTCTTGTTTATTGAGAAAGGTTTGTATCGCTATATACTTTCCTCTCAGGACCACCTTTGCTGTGTCCCACAGATTTTGAGCAGTGTGTTTTCGTTTTCATTTGTTTCCATGAATTTTTAAAAATTGTTCTTTAATTTCCTGGTTAACCCATTTATTCTTTAGTAGGGTGCTCTTTAGCCTCTGTGTATCTGAGTTCTTTCCAACTTTCCTCTTGTGATTGAGTTCTATCTTCAGAGCATCAAGGTATGAAAATATGCAGGAAATGATCCCAATTTTTTGGTACCAGTTGAGGCTTGATTTGTGACCCAGGATGTGATCTGTTCTGGAGAATGTTCCATGTGCACTAGAGAAGAATGTGTATTCTGTTGCTTTGGGATGGAATGTTCTGAATAGATCTATGATGTCCATCTGGTCCAGTGTGTCATTTAAGGCCTTTATTTCCTTGTTGATCTTTTGCTTGGATGATCTGTCCATTTCAGTGAAGGGTGGTTTAAGTCCTCTATTATTATTGTATTATTGTCGATGTGTTTCTTTGATTTTGTTACTAATTGGTTTATATAGTTGGCTGCTCTCATGTTAGGGGTATAGATATTTAAAATTGTTAGATCTTCTTGTTGAACAGACCCTTTGAGTATGATATAGTGTCCTTCCTCATCTCCTATTGTAGTCTTTGGCTTAAAATCTAATTTATCTGATATAAGGATTTCCACTCCAGCTTTCTTTTGATGTCCATTAGCATGGTAAGTTGTTTTCCATCCCCTCACTTTAAATATGGAGGTGCCTTTGGGTCTGAAATGAGTTTCTTGCAGGCAGCATATTGATGGGTTTTGGTTTTTTATCCAATATGTTAACCTGTGTCTTTTGATTGGGGAATTTAGCCCATTTACATTCAGGGTAACTACTGAAAGATATGAATTTAGTGCCATTGTATTGACTGTAAGGTGATTGTTACTGTATATTGTCTCTGTTACTTTCTGGTCTACTACTTTTAAGCTCTCTCTTTGCTTAGAGGGCCCCTTTCAATATTTTCTGTAGGGCTAGTTTGGTGTTTGCAAATTCTTTTAATTTTTGTTTGTCCTGGAATGTTTCTATCTTTCCTTCTATTTTCAATGATAGCCTACGTGGATATAGTGTTCCTGGCTGCATATTTTTCTCATTTAGTGCTGTGAATATATCATGCCAGTTATTTCTGGCCTGCCAGGTCTCTGTGCGAGGTCTGCTGCCAATCTAATATTTCTACCATTGTATGTTACAGATTTATTGTTCCAAGCTGCTTTCAGGATTTTCTCTTTGTCACTGAGACTTGTAAGTTTTACTATTAGATGACAGGGTGTGGACCTATTTTTGTCAATTTTGAGGTGAATTCTCTGTGCCTCCTGGATTTTGATGCTTGTTCACTTTGCCACCTTAGGGACGTTCTCTACTGTAATTCACTCCAATATACCTTCTGCCCCCCTCTCTCTTTCTTCTTCTGGGATCCTAATTATTCTAATATTGTTTCATCTTATGGTATCACTTATCTCTCAAATTCTTCTCTCGTGGTCCAGCAGTTGTTTGTCTCTCTTTTGCTCAGCTTCTTTATTCTCCGTCATTTGGTCTTCTATATCACTAATTCTCTCTTCTGCCCCATATATCCAGCAGTAAGAGCCTCCATTTTTTATTACACCTAATTAATAACTTTTATGATTTCAACTTGGTTAGAGTTTAGTTCTTTTATTTCTCCAGAAAGGGATTTTATTTCTCCAGAAAGGGTTTCTCTAATATCTTCTATGCCCCTTTCAAGCCCAGCTAGTACCTTGAGAATTGTCGTTCTGAACTCTACTTCTGACATATAACCAGTCTTCACGGATTAGGTCCCTAGCCATCAGTACAGCCTCTTGTTTTTTTTTTTGTTTTTTTTTTGTGGTGAGTTTTCCTGCCTTATCATTTTATCCAGATAAGAATATATGAATGAGAGAATAAAATACTAAAAGGGGCAAAGACTCCAGAAAAATGTATGCAAACCAAATCAGAAGAGATCCAAAACTGGGGGGACATGAAAGGGGGAAAAAGAAATAAAAATAAAAAAATAAAAAATCATATATACATATGACTGTTGAATAGAACTGAGCCACCCACTTGATTTTGGGTATATTTTGGTCTCTTAGAAGAAACTACCTCCCAAAATTTTAAAGAAAAGAAAAACTTATATATATACCAAAAAAAAAAAAAGGGTAAACATGATGAAGGGATGGAATATGACTGTAAAGATGAGAATTTTTAAAAAATTCTAAAAAAGGGATTGATAAGATAAGGTGGTTGGAAAGGGAAAAAAAAAAAGAGGAGGGAATGTGTTCAGGCTGGAGACTAGAATAAAGCCATGTGCCAAATTAGGGTATATTTTGATTTATTAGAAGAAATTGTGTTGCAAAATTTTTCAGGAAAAAAACCCTTTATGTATACAAAAAATATGATTAAATACAATGAAGGGATAAAGTATGACTATAGCAATGAAGGGTTAAAAAGACTTTTTTTACAAAGGTATTGTTAAGATAAACTAGTTAAAAAACGTTAAAAGAGGAAAAGTTAAAAAATAGAATAAGAAAAAAATAAAATTAAAAAAATTTAACTTTGGAAGACTAAAGAATCATTGTAAAAAAGCCTTAAATTCTACATGCTGTAATCCACTAGCTCTTGTGTTTTGCAGTTCTCATTAATCAGTGAACTTGGTCTTGGCTGGACGTTCTTGCTGATCTTCTGCAGGAGGGGCCTGTTGCCCTGATTCTCAAATGTCTTTGCCCCAGGCGAACCATACTGCCCTTGCCAGGGGCGGGGCTAAGCAATCTGCTCGGGTTCGCGCTCGGAGCTTTTGTTCCCTGAGCGCTTTCCGTACCTCTTGGGAGGATGGGAATGAAGATGGCGGCCGCCCAGTTTCCGGCCTGGAGCCTCACTCCTCAGTGCGACCTCAGAGGAAAGCCACCAGTCCCTCCCGTCTCCCTGATCTCCGTCCATGCTCAGAGCTCTCCTGGCTTGTGACTGAGCGTTTCTGTCTCTGGTGCGCGGTCCCGTTTGGAGTCTCCAAGCGCAGCCGATTCCTGCTGCGCTCCCACGCCGCTCTTCCAGAAAAGGAAGGTGAGTCTCACCACCTCTGCCACTTACGGGGTCCCTACTCGAGGAGCAGTGGCCCTACCATGCCTCAGGTCACAGTTGAAGGTAACCCCGAGCTGAGAACCTACTCTTTCTCTGCTCTAATACCTGGAACACCCAGGGACCCCAGTCTCTCTGTGACCCCGAGGGTCCTGAGACCACACTGTCCCCGCAAGGGCTCCACTGCCGTTTAGCCTCTGGAGCGACGTCCCTCCGCGGAGCAGATTCTGAACATTCGGATGTCATACGCTGCCGCTCTCTCACTTGCTGGTAAGTGGCTGATGGAGGCTCCATCCCCCCATGGTCTATCTTCCCTATCACCTTGGATTCACTTCTCTGCACGTCCTGCCTTCCAGAAAGTGGTCGCTTTTCTGATCCTAGAATTGCTGCTCTTCTTCTCTTCTACCTCCTGTTGAGTTTGCAGGTGTTCAGAATGGTTTGAGAACAGGCTGAACTCTTGGGATCTGATGTCATTTCAGTCTGCCACTCTTCCGCCATCTTGCTGAGCCCCCATCATTAGTTTTTGGTGCAGTGTTCTACGACCCATTGGCTGCGTATAATACCCAGTGCTCATCACAAAACAACTTTAAAGGGCCACCCCACCTCCAGAGATCCCCATGGGGTAGGCAGTGACCTTTGCTGACACTTCTTTGTAGTTCACTTTCTCCCTCCGTATAGTCCGGCTTCTTTCACTCCCACAAAGGGGTCTTGAAAGCTAACCTCAAATGTCTCTCTTGACATCTATTCCCAGAGAACTTACCCAAAGAGAGGTGGTCTGAGGGTTGTCTAAAATAGACTTTTAGAGTGCAATAGCCAGCTGGTAATAAGGATCCCATGACTAGTGGTAGGGGAGTTCCGATGGACCCTGGCATGTGGTACTAGTGTAGTTGTTAAATCTTTTGTGGTGGGGAACCGGGATGGGAGACAGGTGAAGGGAATGTGTTGACAGGTGCAGTCCCTCAAGCATTTGAGAAGTCTAAGGTATGTGAACTCACTAGCAAGGCGGCCTTAGATGGATGAATGCTGTCTTCACATTTAAGAAGGGCAGTACGTCAGATGACGAGAAACGTTAATAATGCTGAGGTCGAGAACCCTTGATCTAATGGTTTCAAGTATTGATGAATCCACTACTCATTAGGGTTCACATATTCCATAATTGATTCCACATTTATTAGCTGGAATTATGTGTTTAATAAAAAAGCGTCATTTTATCACCATCTTGGTTTCCTTGATTATTCTAACATTTTCATTTTAGTGTAATAGAGTAACTATGGAAAGGGTCAGTAGGAAATCATTACAGTTTTCTCTGCAGGCCTAAATTAAATATGCATAATTGAATAATTTGGGAATGAGAACCAATAAGATCTGGCCGTAGTTACTGAGGGCATGCAGAAGTTAGAATGACTCTTGGTTTTCTGACTGGGTAGATGATGATGCCAGTTGTTAAGTAAGAGAGAACAATGAGGCGGATGAGAGATTTGGAGACACTGAGTTTGAGAAGTGTCATAGGTGAAATGATCATTCAGCAGATAGACACTTCCTCTTTCTTTGCCTCTATGAGAAGAGCAGCTGTACCTCTGAGTCTTTGATGTTGTGCTTGGCTGCATGACTGGCTCTCACCAACAGAATATAGATTAAAATGATAGGGTGCCCTTTCAAAGACTAAGCCGTAAGAGGCACTCTGTGTTTCTACTCAGGGAAGAAGCTTCCAGTACCTACTACGAAAATGAAAGGTCTCCAGTCTGGAACTCAGAACAAACACATACGGGGTGGGTTGGAGCCAAACCTGCAGCTTAGAGCAGAGCTGCCGGTCAAGGTTGGCTGAATTTCAGTCAACCCGTAGATACATGAGCACGAGAATCAGTTTTTTCCCATTGAATGTGTTATGTGTTACACGGGAGTAGGACGGAAACAAAAAAACCTGAGGGTCACACAAATGAAAATACGCGGTAGGGAGTTGTATGTACAGGTCTCCAAATTAAGTGAAGATCACAAAGAGAAAATGAATAGAATAAGGGCCAAAGACAGAACCTTGGGGAATATTCACATACTGACCGTTTGTCATTCGAACACGCTCAGTTCTGAGTATTACAGGTATTTCTTTTTTCTGTGATATTATGCACTTTGGAATAGAAATTATGTTGTATTATAGAATTATTTAGAATATTACTATAAAACTTCTCTGCATGTTCTACCCACTTAGAACTGTAATATGCACATGGACTCCAGACTTCCTGGAGAAGAAAAAAATATCAATCTGCATTTTTCTTCCTGAATAAAACACTTTCCCTCCCAGGGTAGGTCTCGACATTTTGATTTTGAAGAGAAGTGGCTCTTCCCTCTCTTGGTTTTCCATTCCAGCTTCTTTGCTTTGCTGGGTCCTGCCTCCACAATGGAGTATCTCTCCAGACCTGTAAGTCAGTTTCCACCAGAAACCTTTCTGTATGTCAATCTGAGAGACTGGCTGGTCAATTCCTATCCATCTTTCCTCAATATTCAGTTGGGGAATTTTTATTTTCTTTCCTTTAGGGCACTGGGAAGTCAATTGCATTCTTACTGGGCTAGTTTCCAGTTTTGTGCTAGCTCTCTCCTCTTCCTCTGCCTCCTCCCCACTCCCTCTTCTCTCCTTGTCTTCTTCCTCTGTTCTCCTCAAGCCCTTCCCCCCAACTCTGGCATTCTGCTCCCTTTTATAGTGACATTTTCTAATTTCTCCAGATACCAAGAAGAGATCAACCATGTTTTTACTATTGTGTCCCAACTCTATGAGTATATGGATTTTGTTTGTTGTTATTATTTGCTTAGTAGTATAGCCTTCCCCTTCCTGTGAAATGCCACAGTTCCTGTTAGCAGCTAGAACCACAGCAGCATCACTGACCACAAGAAATGCTTTTATTCTGATGAGGCCTGGAGCCTCTGCTCCATGTCTGGATGGAGACAGACACAGAATTATATTTAAACCGACCTCATGAAGTGGGTTGCAGATGCTCTTTCTCCCAGACAACCCTTTAGAGCTACTTCCTGTTCTCATGAGGAACAAACCAGAATGAATTACTTCATGCAGAAAAGATAGAAAAAAGAGAGTGTCATTTCCTCTGCCGAGATTATGACTTGACACGCATCCATTTAGGTCAGACTTTTAATAGAAAGGGGGAAGTTCTGAAAGACAGCTAGTTATGGGGAGATGAGGCATTTAATTCTAGAAACACTGAATTTCAGTATCTACTGAGGTTGACTAGTTTTGGGATGCATGGAATTAGTTTGGTTTTGAGCATGCTAAGTTGGAGGTTTGGGGACATTTATGTGGAGGTGTCCAGCTGGCCAGATTAATACACAGGGGAGACATCAGGGTCAAATTTACAGATTTGGATGTGAACTCATGTGTTTAAAGCTCTGAGAGGTGATGAAGAAACACATGAACTGACAAAAGCAAGGGCTGAGGATTAAGCCTTGGGTTGTGCCCAATTTGACAGATGGAAGGAGGAAGTAAAACCAGTGAAAGAGAAAGATGAGTATGTACCGTAGGGAAATTGTGACAATACAGCCTCTTGCATGCCAAGGCGGATAGATTTCTGAGAAGGGAGGCGTGGTTGCGAGTGTCTATGGCTAACAAGACCTGGAGCATGAAGGCTGAGCAAAAGCCATCTGACTGGGTGAGCAGGAGCCACGGGGGACATTTGAGAAGATCGTTTCAGTGTAGTGGTGTGGACTGGAAGTGAGTGCCTGTGATTAGGGAGTGATTTAGTAGTGAGGGGATGGGGGAGGGAGAGACAGACAACCTTTAAAAAAAAGTGTAGGCAGGAAGTGAAGAAGAAAAAGAACTCCACGATTAAAGTCATTATTACCATACGCTGGTGAAACAAACTTAGGGTTCTTCACTGCTCTGGCCCTGAATTGCCTTGGCTTTTGTGATACTTGTGATAGTTATCAGCTTTTTAAAAATGTGCAGTTTGTCATGATTTCTCATTCTCAAGAGTGGTTCGCTTTAGTACCTGATTTCATGTTTGTGAATTTGTCTTCTCTGTCCTAAAAGATGCTACTCAAATCGTCTAAGCTTCTCATTGTCCAAAGGCTTCAGACCCCTCCCACCTTCAGTTCCTCCCCAGCAAGGATCTGTGTTCGTGGAACAGATTCACCACTTAGGGGATTTCTTTTCACCTGTCTTCTTGGGTCAGAGAATAGTTTTTGTAGAGATGACTTCTAACTCATGTGGGAACATGTTAGTGTGGTGGGCGCGACCAAGCAGATCCAGCAGTTAAGTTGGCCTGAATGTTGAGAGGGAACTTAATTTTGGCCCCTCTCAGTGTTGACCTTTCTTCCCTTCCTTTAACCTTCTGGTAGCACAGACTGGTTGATCTAATACTTCGGAAGGTACTTAATGGGTGGGGTTGAATGAGACTTTGGGTTCTTTGTCTTCTTGAGGCTCTATATTTGTTTCAAAGAGCAGGACTTCAAGAACCAGGGAGGCAGGACTGGAAGGATCAACCAGTATCTGGGACCAGGTAGGAGAAGGGGTAGCAGGAGAGAATGGCCATAGGGATGAGGTGGTAGCTCTGAGGAAGAATAAGGGTGACTATGAGAATACGGTGTAACTATCAAAACATAGAGGTTTTGTCCAAATAAGGGATCTGGGGGTGCGGGTGGCTGGATTTTCTGGATTTGGCCAAGGGCGCAAGCCCAGACTCACAGGACAAGGAAAGTTGTTATTATAGTTATACCCGAGAGGTATATATAGTTATAGTTGAAGTTATACCCGAGAGGATATGAAAGAGAGAGAGAGAGAGAGAGAGAGAGAGAAGTGCAGAAAGGTGAGGCGATGTCAGGGGTGAGGCGAGTGTGGCTGCCTCAGAGACACCTACAGAGCACCCCACTCACAGGAAGAGCTTGTTTGATCACTGACTCATCGTGGGCCTGCTTTTCCTGTGCTTCAGTTTCCCCTTCTCTAAGACGAGAATCACCACAACAAGCTACAGGGAGGAAAAACTAAGAAAAATAGACCCAAAACACGAGTGGTAGATAACCTTCTTCTGTGGTTTCTATGGTAATAATCTTGGACTGAAGTTAAAAAAAAAACCTATATAAACTGCATAAAGTACTTGTCTACTTGTTAGTAAAATGCATTTCAAATTGAGATTTTTCTCTTGCAGGGGGTTGTCACTAAAAGAGATAATTTTCCTTAAGAACCTCCCCCCGCAACCCGACCCCAGTCTCTGGGTCTCTAGTTTGTCCTTGAAATACAGAAGCTGACTCTGTCACACATTTTTTGCAGTAATGAATTAGATGGTAAACAATGTTTAATTGGTTCTTCATGCCAAATAACCTTTATTGAGTGCCCACCGTGTGCCAACAGGCCAGCTTATGATTCCGTCTCTAGTGAGACTGCAGAGGTAAAAAGCGTGGGTTTAACCCTGAGTGTAGCGAGGGGTCCCACTACTTATAGTCCCTGAGATAGAGGCTCTGGATATCCCACAGCCATGCCCTGACAGGCTAGACAAGGAGCCAGGAAGACAGGGGACACATATCAGCCCACGTTCCACAAAGGACCTGATGGGCGAGCTGAGCTGAGGAAGCGTGCAGTGAGGAGGGCCCTAGCAGCAACACGAAGGGCAGGAAGACACGGGAGGAGCATGGTTCCCTTGGGCATTACGTCTCAAGTCAGATTATTAGAAGGACAGTTTCTCAGAAGCTGACACCATGTTTGACTGATCTTTGCGTGTCCCAGCAAATTTCCTAGAGCTCTACCCCTGGTGGAGCCCGACAGATGTTTGTGTTTCATTCGCCGTCTTGTCTAACAAGGATTCGGTAGCTTTCCAGTGATCATGGGTAAAACTCAATGCCTCTTTCTGGACTACGAAGCCCTGCCTGAAATGTACCAACTTTGAACGGCTCTTTCCTTCCCGCCGTGTCACTCTAACACTTGTTACGCGGTTGGCCGTTCTCCTTCTTCAGGGTTCCGTGTTTCCTCAGAGAGGTCTTGTAAGACCCGCTTATTTAGGTAAGGTCCTCACACTCCAACCTGGTTTTCACTATTACTGCATCCTACTACTAAAATACTTATTGAATAAATTAATGTGGGTTGAAATAATAGTAGTGATACTAGTAAAAGTTAACATTTGTTGAGTGCTTATTAAATGCTGGATATTATGCTTTCTTTTTTAATTTTAATTTTTTTAACTTCTTTGTGGTGAGGACACTTTAGATCTCTTAGCAAATACCGAGTATATAGTTCATTACTAAGTATAGTCATCGTGTGGCACATTAGAGCTCTAGAAGTTTCTCATCTTATAACTGAAAGTTTGTATGGATGTTGTATGCTTATTTCATTTTAGACATTATCTCATTTAGTCCCCAGAATAAACTCAAGAGTAGTGTTATTTTTTCTGTTTTATAGAAGAGGAAACTGAAGCTTGAGAGGTCAGGAAGATTTGGCCCAGGAAACACAACTACTGATATAGTGACAGCTCAGAAATCAGGAAGTCTGTCCTCAAAACCTATGCTCTTAAACATATTTACTTATAATGTTTTTAAATGTTACCTTTTTTTTATTTGTTTATTTTCAGCGTAACAGTGTTCATTGTTTTTGCACCACACCCAGTGCTCCATGCAGTACGTGCCCTCCCTATTACCCACCACCTGGTTACCTCTTTTTTAAAAAATTTTTTATTTTAAAATTTTATTTATTTAATTTATTTTTTAAATGCCACCTCTTGAATGTGTATAACAGCATAAAGCACTAGCAAATGATTATCATATTTACTTCAGGTCAGTTTTGTGTTCCGTGACTTTTTAAATGGTCAGGGAGATCAATCTAGAATCTTCTGCTGCAGTTTCTCAAATCATCCGTGGCATCAGATAGGATTCGTTGTTCACTAGCAAAAGGAAAAAGGAAAAAGGAACTGGATTCCCTCGTTTCTAATGCTCACATTTCCCTTGCCTCCAATTGATGTGATACTAACAGGCTTGTATTTGGTGGAGAATTCCCAAGCAATATATCCCAAACATTTCTGTGTGTAAGAATTACCTGGGGATCTTATTAAAATGCAGTTTCCAATTCAGTAGGCCTGGGGTAGGGTCTGAGAGTCTGCGTTTCTAATAATCTCCCGGGTGCGCTGATGCTGCCAGTTGGGGGCCCGTACTTGAGCCGCAAGGTTCTAAGGAATGAACATGACAAGCACTTGGGTTTGTTCTTCTCTCCTCAGCAGGGGAAATAAATTCTAATAATTGGGCATGTGGGCACAGACCTTGGTAGGGACTGAGGATCAGGATACATAGTTACACTAGAATTTAATCTCCAGGAGATTAAGGTTCTTTTCTGTCTTCTTCACCAACATGTTCTGAGTTCCTGGCACAGAGTTAGAGCTCAATCATTATTGAAAGAAGAGAACTTGTCCTTGCTTGGGAGAGTAAGTTAGCATTCATAGCCTCATTCTCCTATTCCTTCCCAGGTCTGTGGTTGAGTGGAGTCTGTATACCTTTCCATTTTTTAGGAAAGTTGAAAATCCCTTCCTTGCAGCTGCTCACAAGAATAGAGGAACAGGAGACCTATGTGAGAGGAGAAGGAAAATGGGTCCTAAGACTTGAACGTCTAGTTTAATAGTCAAGTCCCTTTTGGATTTGCCTTTTTTTTTTTTTCTCATGTAGAGCCATATGTAGTAGGTGTTTTCCTATTTCTCTGGAACTGGGAAGGTTCCTGAACACATTCATTCATTCACCTATGGGCATGAACCATTCTAGGGATTTGAGATAATTGGTGAACAAAGAAAACCTCTGTCCTCGTGGAGCTTTAATTACAGCCGGTGGAGACAAATTAAATGAGTAAGTGTATGTTATAAGGTCATAAGGGGAGACGTAGATGAAGGTAGACAAAAATGACAAGGGAGGCATAGATTAATTATGAGAGTATGAGGGGGAAGGATGTTGTAGTACTAAAAAGGGGGTCAGAGTGAGTCTTATTGAGAAAATGACATTTGCGTAGAGACTTGGGGAGAGTGAGGCAATGAACCAGGCAGATTTTCGGGTCTTGCCTGCTGCCAGGTGGAGGTGACGGCCAGTGCAGAGGACCCAAGACGGCAGTGCTTCTGGAACGTTCGCAGGATAGCAGGGAGTTCGGCATCGAGAATGAAGTGAAAGGTGAGGAGTGTGATCGGGAATAAGCCCATCATGTCATCCCCTTTCTTTGAACTGTCCTTATTATTCAGGATGGTGGTGCTTTGTTCTTTCCCAGACTTATTTGGAACTGATGGTCAAATAGTTTTCTTTTACAAATATGGGATTCTGACTGAACTGAATCTTAGCTTTCTTTATATCTGCATTCTAGACTGGTTGTTCTTGGGAAGGGAGTGCAAGGATAGAGAAGGAATCAATTCGTTCATTGGTTGAGAAGACAGACATGGTTTGGTAGGAGGATGAGGCTTAAGATTAAGTTCTGGCTGACCCTGTGACCTTGGCAGTACACCTCACTTTTACATTTTATTTGTAGAATGAGATGTCTGAGTTTGATAATCTCTAAAGGATCTTGGGTGGTGACATTCACTTCTAAATTTTACCAAAGGCACTTATTAACCCAGTCAGTACTGTGTTAGCCTCTTTGCCCTTCAAGAAGTTTACAGCCAAGTTGGTGAGACAAGATCGGTGTATGAACGATCAGATGACCAAAAAAGGGTTCGAACCACGTCAGTCATGGGCTTACTAAGTGTCAAGTGAAAGTTCCAGATCAACCCTGCTCCGAATTAAAGGAGGGGAAAATCATTATGGGATGAGGTCATAAAACTCATTTCTAGAGAAGATATGGGTCGAGAACTAGAGTTACATCCTTTTATTTATTTATTTATTTATTTCAGAGAAAGAGCATGAGTGAGTGGGCTGCGGGAGGGGCCGAGAGGGAGTCTGCAGCAGGCTCCATGCCCGGGGCAGAGCCCGATGTGGGGCTCTACCTCGTGACCCTGAGCTGAAATCAAGAGTCTGACACTCAACCCACTGAGCCTCACAGGTGTCCTGGATTCACTTCCCCTCAGAGATGGACAGGTGGACCAGGGGGAGAGACACAGACAAAGAATAGTAATGTCCTTGGTGTGCTCACTTTGGCTGAGCAGATGTTCCATAGAGGAAGGTTAGGGACACATTAACAGACCGGGCCTACACATTCTTTTAGGACTGCCTTTCAGTCTATAGTTGTGACCATACCCCCGCACACTCCCCTGCGCCCCCGCCAACAAACCTTTAATTTTGAGTCACTGAGAAGAAGAAAAACTGAAAAATTATTTGTCCTTTTATGACTCGCCACACGTACTTCTTCCCCGCTGCGCTGGTACTTACAAAGGGGCACCGCCAGAGATGGGCAGAGAGGAGAGAGTCTGAAATACTATTTGGATAGACAGAGCCAGACTGTGGAGTCCTGCTCTGTCTCACTGGCTCCCTGCCCTGTGCAGAGGGAAGAAGTTTTTACAGGCCACGGAAGCGGATCAGTCCCTTTACTAACTGAGATATCCATGGCGTATGCAATAGGTAGAGCTTCTCTTCACTTCCGTAACTTTGCACCTTGCATACGGAGAAGGAATACAGGAGGACCTTGTTGGCTGACCCAGCTGGAGCCGTGCAGACAATTCACAGACAATGTGCGTGGTCGCTGGGCGAAGCTGTAGGAGCAAGCACGTGTGTGCATGGGGGGTGCTGGAGTAAAGGAACATGGACGCAAAGTACAGAACGAAAAATGCAGAGGATCTCGGCTCTGGGCTCTCCCACAGCCGCTCTCCCAGTCTCCGGGGCATTCTCTTAGTGATAGCTGTTTACCCTGCACCCTGACCCCTCCCAAGTGCACTTCCTTTCCTTTTTTTTTTTTTTTTAATACTTTACTTAATTTACTTATTTATTTGACATACAGAGAGAGAGAGCACAAGCCAGGAGAGGAGCAAAGGGAGAGGGAGAAGCAGGCTTCCTGCTGAGTGAGATCCCGATGCGGGGCTCGAATCCAGGACCCCGGGATCATGACCTGAGCCAAAGGCAGAGGCTTAACCCACTGAGCTACCCAGGCACCCCCCAAAGTGTACTTCCTGTTACCTTCTAGAACTTCACGTGAGGACACTAGCCTCTGCTTATCCAATGTTAGGATGAGCCAGTTGTCAAAGTCATTCCTCCAATTCCTGACCATTCATTCTCCTAGCTTTACCTGTCTGAGCTCTCATTCTGAGTTGACCAATGCCCCTTTCCTCCCAGAGGTAAAGAAAATTGTTTTTGTATGAGCCCCTCCTGTGAAAATGCATTTCCGGCAGAGTGTTGTGGTCTGATCTGAAGATAGGCTTTGGTTGAGGTTTCAAGACTTTTCATAACGAACAAGGGCTATAAGTAGATGAGTTTTAGGCCAGAGTTGCTTTTGGTAACTTCTGTTAACTCCTAAACAGACATTTGGTGGGGATGGATGATTCATCTCAACATGGCCTGGTGTCGTTTTCCCGTAATTGCAAGAGGTTATATGAAAAGAGGAAAGTGGTGAGGATTATTGGCGAAATCAATCAGATAGACCGCCTTCCCTGTCTTACACTGCTGTGGTTATAGCTACTGGACAGAAACAGGTTTTTGTATTTGTTCTTCGTTTGATAGATTTCTCCTCCCATGAAGCCCGCTCCTCATTGTTTGCCCCTAATCCAAAGGGGGAGAAGGGCGGGGAAGGAAGAAAGAAAAACACAAACTCAGAACCTCCCTTTTCCCTCACCCTGACCACGACATTAAAAATCCAATTACATTCTAAATAATACGTGCCACATGTAAAGGACACTCCCTTGAGAAGACTTGACTGGAGCAATTTGTAATGCTGTAACATGGTTGATGGTTGTATTCAGTCTTTTCCCTCCCAAGGAAAACAGAACTCAGGTAGTTTGCTTATACCTGTACCTTGTATGTACTGATTAATAGTTATTAAATACAGAAATAGAAGCAAATATACATGAAGTAGGTTCTTCCTAGCTGAGAGTATAGACGTGTTATTTAATTACGCCAGGAAGCAGAGTCCTGTGTGTGGACCCGAATATTAGAGCTAGTGAGACTCCCGTTTTGAAATGGCCTGTGATGCCCTTGGGAGCAGAGTGAACAATGATCGCCAAGATGTTGTGACTCTCACGGAGGGAGATAACCTGTGTTGAATGTGAAAAGCTCACGGACAGAAGCCTTTCTTTAGGTTCAGTTTTATTTTCTTGGCCTTATGGAAGACCATCTCCAGTAATCTCAACAGCACAGAGGCCTGCGTTGTGGACGTTAATGATGGTCTTCAGGAAAGAGGAGAAAAGGACATCATGCTAGGGGTCCCCAGACTGGAGTGGGAGTTTAGAGTCACTAGGTCAGCTGGAAAACCACAGGGGGCGGGTGCATGTGTTGGTCTTAAGAGCTCAGATGTGGGTGTAACAATCTTAAGTACTAGAACTCATAATTGTAAATTAGGTCCAGCAATTTCCAAGCCAACTTCCTTTTGATTAACCTGTATTTTTGTACAGAAAGAGGCAACTTTGTTGCCTTCCATGCACCTCAAAGTGAACATTCCTCAAGCCAAACTCATGACCCTCGTCCCCCTCCCTCCTGCCCATTCTACTTTCTTTGTCCTGCATTTCGGTGAAGGACATTGCCCTCCGGTGCTTTGTGCAGGTCCAAGATCTTGGTTTCCTTCCCGATCTCACCTCTTGCTCACCTCTTCGTGCAGCCCATTCTCAGGCTCACCACGAAAACGCTCTCCGTCCCTTCCAGTATCTTCCCATCCTCGTCCTTTTTCATCCATTCTTCCGGCTCCACTCTCGAATTCCAATGACCCATTCATCACCCAGCTGTTGGGATAGTCTTTTCAAATCACATATGATTGTGCCACTTTCTCCTTTGCTATGGCTTTTTATTGATCTAGTTTAGCCTCAGATTCCCAACACAGCTTGCCTCTGGGTCTGTTCTCTACCTCTGTAGCCGCACAACTCTGTCCCCCTCCGGCCCCAGCTGAACCTGCTGCTTCTTCTTCTTCTTCTTCTTTTTTTTTAAGATTTTCTTTATTTACTTGAGAGAGAGAGCATGAGAGAGGAGAGGGTCAGAAGGAGAAGTAGACTCCCAGCTGAGCAGGAAGCCCGATGCGGGACTCGATCCCCAGACTCCAGGATCGTGACCTGAGCTGAAGGCAGTCACTTAACCAAGTGAGCCACCCGGGCGCCCTGCTGCTTGCTCTTCTCCTGCCTGATGGTTTTTAGTTCCTCCACATACAACCGATGACAGATAGTCTCCTGCTACCCCTAGGCTGTCCCTTCAGCTGGAAACTACCAACCATTACCAACCATTACCATCCCCTTTCCCTCCTCCTCAGCCACACACACACACTCTTGGCTTAAATAACCTTCATTCACGACTCAGCTTGAATATCACTCTCTTCACAAAGGTCTTCTCTGATCTCCCAGACTCTACTAGACCTCCTAGTTATGAGCTCCCATTGTCTCCAGTGTTTCCACACTAAAAATTTCTTAATTATTTGTGTTCTTTTATTTTGTGTGTGTCTTCCCCACTGGGCTGTACATTCCATAAAGGACAGTTCTTTTTCTTTTCACCACTGTGGACCTAGTGCCCGGTGTTGTGCCCGGCACACAAGAGACACGCCAAAAGACAGTTTCTGCTTCATGTTGACTTCCTGTATCAAGATGGTTTTGCCGGCAAGTAGCAGAATTCTCAGATTCAAATATGCCTTGAAAATAAAGTTTGGAATTCTTTCACTTATCTGGAAGTTCAGAGACAGGGTAGACTTCTTGGTTAGTATTGATTTAACAAGCCAGCCACGTCCTGTAGGAACTCGACAAGAGTGTCTTTTTTACTGTGCTGGCTTCTTCTTGGTTCACTTTCCCTATGTGGTCATCAGTTCCCAGAGTCTGATTCACTGTCCAGCCAGGCTGGGAAGGAAGTGCCACAGACGTGTTACAGGGGATCGATGCTTAGGGCCTCCAGAACTGGGATGGCCCCAGGCATGGGCTGAGGCACTCCCTTCCTCCTGGCACCACCAATTTGGCAATAATTTCAAAGACCCACAAGATCCCATGGAAACCAGCACTTAGGTGGTATGTTTTATGGAAGATCTTTCAAATAAGATGTTGGCTGTTGATTCCTTAACTGGCTTCTGTACCCAGAGAGCTAGGAGAGAGCAAAGAGAGAGGCAGGTCACTCTGGATTGGTAGGTGGCAGGTTTCACAAGTACAGGAACTTACATAGGAGGCTGGTGTTGGGCAGCGGCAAAATGAATACATCTCTGAACCCCCCTCCTGCCCCCTGCCGAATCTTAAGAGTTTATAGAGAGGCCTGAACTGGGCTCAGTCCCGTAGACCGTCTAGATGGTCTCAACAACACCTTACTCCTCAAGGTGGTGTCCTTGAAAATGGGGCCCACGTAGTAACAGTGGGCAGAATGTACCTTCCAAGGACTGGGGGTGGTGAAGACCCTCCAAGGATCTGGGTCCCATCAGAGGGTCAGCCAGGGGTCATGTCCTCTTGATGACCTCCTTCACCTTTTCTGAAGTAGGTATGAGGACTTCTTGAGTGTTTGACTGCTCTAGTAACTTCCGAAATACCATCTTCCTGGAATAACGTGGAGACGCTTAGGCTCTGAAGCAGTCCTCACGTGTATTTTCTCCTTGAGGTAACAGGCTTGAATTTGAGTATACCAAGTTTTCACTTCATGTTTTAGCTAAGAAGAGCCTTAATACTCTTTCCAGAGTCTGCTGGAACCAATTGTTAACCTTCAGACTCTTTAACAAACACTTAAATTCAGAAAAATTATGTATAAGGAGAGAAAGGAGGGAGAGGAAGGGAGAGACTATAGATCTTGAGAATAAATCAGGAGTTGACGTTGGGGGTAAAAGAATTGCAGGTGCTGTGATTCGGGCTTAATTCATGTTGAATAAAGAACCTTGGGAAATTGAAGTAAATTAGGATCCCTGTTTGGTGGCTTCTGGGAAAAAAGTATTCCTCGCCAGACGCCTGGGAATCAGGTTCCGATCTGTTTATAATTAGAGCTCATTCTCTCTGATATATCTATTTTTTATTTTCCTGCTTATAACTCTATTAGACCACATCGCTGTTCTTTTTTGCCTGTATTCCTTTTGTTGTTCTTAAAGCAACTTAGCACGTTAAAGATACTGGGAAAATTTGTTTCTTTTCAAGGAAAAGTTTTCTCTCCGAGGGGGAGGCGGAGGCGGGGGTCACTGGGGTATCCCCTCCTCTGCCGATCTCTGGGCGAGAAGACACCTACCTTAGCTGACAGGCCGAAAACAGACTGAACAGCTGGAGCTTGGTCTTTGATCTCTGCTGCCAAGTCGTGTTTCCCCATCGCACGTTTGCTGAGCGCTGATTTCCACTGCAGATAGAAGATGTCTAAGCAGGTCACTCTTTCCCTTTGTTTGTCAACTTTTACTTTTTGTTCAAACAGGCAACCCCATGGGGGTGGAATCGCATTTGTTGTTTCAAGTAGTGCATGATCAGACAACTTGAGGGTTGCAGAGTTCTCGGGGCAGAAAGTAATCGTGTCTCTGGGGGTTCCTCAGCTGCAGACCTGATGGGTATTTTCCATGTTAGTTTTGGAGGCTGAGCTCTCTCTTTTATGGGGCTAGGGGCCAAGGTGCGGGGGAGAAGACATGAGGAAACTGCTTCTTTCTGTTCTGCTGGTCTCAGCGTTTGTCTGTAAGGTAGCTGCAGAAAGCCCCAGAGAGTCATGGCTTTGAGGTCTGTACCCGGCCCTCTCCCGACACTCATACACATGAATTCTGAGTTGACACAGCAAACTGGCTGATCTGGGTGACTTCTTCCTTTATCTTTGCTCTGTGTATATCCCTTCTGAAGCTTCAGTCTCAACAGGAGAGGCCACATTTCTTAATACGTGAGCTCCTTTCTGTAGTCAAGTAGTTGGGCACTTTGGGGTTGAAGAAGGAAATGATCAGAAAGCGCAAACCTGTCTCACTGCGTAGAAATGATTCTTCTTTTATATTTGCCACTTACGCCCCAAGATTGGTAAGATAGAGTAAGATTTCTTTATACAGTTGAAAAACAAAATTCAATCTGAAGAGGTTAATCATAGCTTTTGTTTTGTTTTGTTTTTGAAGTAGGCTCCCTGCCCAACCTGGGTCTCGAACTCATAACCCCAAGATCAAGAGTTGCATGCTCCACTGACTGAGGCAACCAAGTGCCCCTAACAATCGCTTTTAAGAGACACGCTGGTTCACGTAATTCATATGGCCCTTCATTTTCATCCAGCAGCCAAACTGATCTTTAAAAAACAAATTACATTACACCATTTCCTTGTATTAAACCCTTTAATATTTTTCTCTTGCTCTAAAGATGAAATCCAAACTCTTGACCATGGCCTTTCTGACCTCTATTGTCTGACCATGCCCTGCCCCCTCCAGCTTCACACTGCAGCCACACTGGACCCTTCAGTTCCTGAACCACCACACTCTCATAATTCAGGGCCTTTGCACACACCATTTCTTGTTGAGAAGCTTCTCTTTACTTGGATTCTCTACATGGTTGTTTCTTTGCACCCTCTGAGTCTTGGGCCATCTTCTCAGGCCTTCCACAACCACACTAATAAGATCCCTCTAGGAACACCTGGATGGCTCAGTCAGTTAACCGTCTGCCTTCAGCCCAGGTCATGATCTCAGGGTCCTGGGATTAAGCCCCATGTCAGGCTCTCTGCTTAGCAGGCAGCCTGCTTCTCCCTCTGCCCCTGCCTCTGCCACTCCCCCTGCTTGGGCCCACTCTCTGTCTCTGTCAAATAAATAAAATAAAATTTAAAAAAAGATCCCTCTATTTTTTTCTATTACTATGCCACAACGACTATGAGCCAGAGCTCATTCTCTGAGCTCTTTTTTGTTCTTGTTCTTTTTTTTCTCCCTCTCTCTTTTGAGATATGCAGATGACCTAGAAGAAATAATTATTTATAGGTAATTTTTTATATTATGGTAGAATTTACATAAATGAGGAACTATTTTAAATGTTCAGTTTGATGAGTTTTGACAATATATATACCTATGTCAGCACCACTCATAGTGAGATATGGAATGTTTTTATCATCCGTGAAATTTCCCTCATGTCCCGTTCTGATCAGAGGGAACCACTTTGTTTAAAAAAAAAAAAAAAAAAAGATTTCTTTATTTATTTGAGAGACAGAGAGAGAGAGAGCGAGGGAGCAGGGGGCGGGGCAGAGAGGGAGGGAGACAAGCAGACTCCCTGCTGAGTGGGGAGTCTGACATGCTCTATCTCAGGGCTTTGAGATCAAGACCTGAACCGTGATGAAGAATCAGAAGCTCAACAGACTGAGCCACCCAGGCGCCCCGAGAAGTAACCCTTTCCGACTTACGTTTCCGACTTACGTTGCCATCCATTAGTTTTGCCTGTTCTTGGCTTCTTTCTTTCAACATAATGCCTGTGAGAGTCATTCATGTTTTTGTAGATACATGATAGATACATGTAGTTACACGTAGATAAATCAGAAATTTATTCCTTCTGTTGATGAGTAGCATTCCATTGCATGAATATACTAAAAATTGTTTCTTCCTTTTCTTGTTGCTGGCATTTGGGTTGTTTCCTGTTTTTGGCTATTATGCATAAGGCCGTTAGGAATGTTCTTTTCTCAAAAGCTTTTTATTATTGAACTATAGTTGACACACATGTAATGAATATTCTTGTACAGGTATTTTTATGCACACATGTGTTCATTTCTCATGGGTAGATACCTAGAAATGGAATTGCTAAATCAAAGGGTAGGTGTGTATTTAACCTGACCAGAAAGTTGTCCATGTTCGTCCCATTCACTAAAATACAGCCAATTTCTGTTTCAGGGCCTGACACACAGTAGTTACTTACTTACTATGTCTTTACTGAATGATTGAATGCTCTTTTTAGTGTTCTGACTTCCCAAGAAGTCAAGGGTGGCATTTTTATTATGAAGTTATGACCTTAAGGAAAAACTCAAACCATCATCCTGATCAACAGTCTTTGGCACAGGACAGCATGCAAGGTCAGTTTTGAAATTAAGCCACAGCCTCAGCATTTTGGTTTGTTCTATTTTGCCTTTTCCTCCCTCTTCTCCTCCTCCTTCTTTTTGGTTGACCACTGCTCCCTAAGCAGAAAACCATTCTTATCCTTCTTGTCCTGTGCTAGCAGAAGTCAAACCCTTGTGTAGGTTGTGGTTACAAGTTTCTCCTCCCAAGAGATCTGGGTACTTTCTAAGGAGTAATTCAGTCATTTAGCACCTGCTGAGAAACCAATGGATAAAATATGCCAGGGTCTTCAGAAGGTCAAGGCAGAACTGAACTTAGACCACTCAGCTCTCCTTATTCTTTATCAGGAACTCACTAAGAAAACTCATTACTTCCTCTCAATAGCAGTGAGTCAGACAACGGGTACTTCATGCAGAGTAAAGTCTCAAGGAGTCTCACTCCTGCTTTAAAGTAACACACATGAGGTCACACTTTTCACTCAGAACCTCAATTCCTTTGATTTTCCGGGAAGACTTTGGGAAGCTTTGGGAAGCTTCTGGGAGATTCCATGAGGTGAGTGAGCCTGGATTGTGGGGGGATGGGAATGAGGATGGGAAGGGAGGAATAGTGGTGGATAGGTGGCAGTTACATTGATTAAAAAAAAATCAGATGCTGGTTTGGTGAGTAACTCCTCAAAAGGCAAAGTCCTTCTTCAGCTCATGAATATTTGCATAACTGCTCATTAAGGCTTGGGAGAACTGAATCACTGGGATGTCATGGGGCAGCTTATTTCTATTAAGACTGGTGGAATCTTTCTGTGGTGGGCATGGCTTGCCTGGGCCCCCATAACAGCTTATAACATCCGGTAAGAAGCTCCTTCATTTCCAGAGTTTGATTAGGGTTGCAGGGCTCATGGAGACCAATGACTCAGAAAGCTTCTACAAGTTAGATGGCGGAAATAAAGATACCATTAAAGATCTTCCTTTCCCCAGGATAAGAGACCTCTTCAGGACTTCAGTATTCTTCAAAGCCATTAAGAAAAATTTGTTCATAATTCTCACTCTTCCCACTTAAAAAAATGTCATATCAACTTGTAATTAAAAAAAAAAAAAGCCTATAGCACAGGACAGCTAAAGCAGTATAGCAGAAACTATTTTAAGGGAAAAGAGATAGTTATACACCAAAACTGGGATGATATTTTCAGTTATATCAGATACTACCTTAGCTCTGCTCTTCCTGGCAGCCTTAGCAAACAACAAAAACTAAGAAAACACACAGAGAGACACAGTTCTTGTTATTTGATAAAGAGAATCATAAAAATCTATTTGGAGTGTATTTTTGTAACATTGAATTCCAGAGAGAAATCAGTGGGTTTCATTATACGGAATGATGTGTAAAGAAATGGGCATGTCACCAGAGACATTTTGTGCATAAATGTCTTTAATTTCCATGATTGTTTAAAATCTGAGGGCATAATATTACATTGTGGCCACTGAACATATTCATATGGAGACCTAAGCTAGTATGTTGTATTTAAAGACTACTTAATTTGACAAGAATTAGAGTATTGAGTTGTTGGAGTTCTTAACTTTCTTATGCTATGGGCCTCTTTTTAATTTTTTACAATATTTTATTAATTAATTAATTCATTCATTCAGAGAGAGAGGGAGCATGTGCATGTGTGAGCTGGAGGAGGGGCGGATGGGAGGAGCAGAGGGAGAAGGAGAGAGAATCTTGAGCAGATTCCAAGTGAGCTGAGTGCAGAGCCCAACACGGGGCTTGATTTAAACTCCAAGGTCATGACCTGAGACACATTAAAAAACAAGATCTATTAACTGGTCTACAAACTACCAGAGTTGAATAAAGCAATGAATGTAAATGTTTTTTTAACATTTAAAAAAATATTTTATTTATTTGTTTGACAGAGATCACAAGTAGGCAGAGAGGCAGGCAGAGAGAGAGGAGGAAGCAGGCTCCCTGTGGAGCAGAAAGCCTGATGTGGGGCTCGAACCCAGGACCCTGGGATCATGACCTGAGCTGAAGGCAGAGGCTTTAACCCACTGAGCCACCCAGGCGCCCCTTAACATATTTTTAAAACTGTAATGCCCTTCAATGGACGAATGGATAAAGAAGACATGGTCCATATATATTATGGAGTATTATGCCTCCATCAGAAAGGATGAATACCCAACTTTTGTATCAACATGGACGGGACTGGAGGAGATTATGCTGAGTGAAATCAGTCAAGCAGAGAGAGTCAATATCATATGGTTTCACTTATTTGTGAAGCATAAGGAATAACACAGAGGACATTGGGAGATGGAGAGGAGAAGGGAATTGGAGGAAATCGGAGGGGGAGACGAACCATGAGAAACTGTGGACTCTGAGAAACAATCTGAGGGTTTTAGAGGGGAGGGGAGTGGGAGGTTGGGTGAGCCTGGTGATGGGTATCAAGGAGGGCACGTATTGCATGGAACACTGGGTGTGGTGCATAAACAATGAATTCTGGAACACTGAAAAGAAATTAAAAAAAAAAAACTAATGCGATAAGAAAAATATCTGTGATTTCTATTAGCAGTCACATTTTGAGTAGCTTTCCAAGTGGTTCTAATGCCCCGTTAAAGTTGGAGAGCCATTTATTTTGATGAGAGAAAAACTTGGTTGACTCTTGCTAAGCAAATTAAATCTAATTCCACTCCTCCAGTCTTTCATCTCAGGCAGACAGGATAATCTGTTCTTTAACTCACAAATATCCACACTGCCCTGGCATTTGGGACTTTTGCTATTTGGCCAAGTGAAGGTTAAGTGTTTCTTCATTTTATTATTATTAGGTAGTTATTAGCAAGGAAACATGGTAGACAGCAGACTGGAGTTAATTTGCAGAGGCCTCATACCATCCTCTTCAGTTTGTAAGAAAGAGAAGTAACAGAAGCAAGCTCTCCCGCTGATCCTAAGTATATGAGTGTGTTGGAGGGAATTTCTACCCATGGGTATCTACTGGTCAAGCTTTATATTTTATATTTATATAGTTTATATTTTAAAGTACATTTATATTATCTGAGAGAAAGCTGTAAAGCCAACTTCCAAATAATTTATATTGGTTTTCAAAAGCATGGTCTCTAGTGTATTGCTTTTTTCTTCCCTCAGCAAGATTTTCACCAATATGAAAGTTCTTTTTTCCATTTCATGAAGACATACTGTGAGGCATGAATTAAGCAGTATGAAACAACCTCATTCACCACAGAAGTTTTCTAGAGCACTTTTCCATGCTTTTAGTCCATGCTATTTCTGTTAATTCCCAGGTCATCCCAAACTACACTAAAAAGATCTCTCCCTACCCAGCCATCTCTCTGGTCATATTCCACACACCATGATCAGAAATAAAGCATCCTTAAATATAAATTGTTTTGATAGATATGATACTGTTTGAACAGACAGTGAAATCTGCAAGTTGGGGATAAACTATAGGAACCCCCTGGAGTAGCAAATACAATAAAATTTAAAAACACAACACCAGACCTTGAAAATTGTGTTTTTTTTTTCTTCTTGAAGCCAAAATAATGGATGGTTTCAGGATTCCTCTTTGATCTCTTTCACCTACAAAGAGAACATTTAAAATCACACCGAGCTGGGCTCTTTTACCACCATTCAGGTCCTCTTACTATCAGACACATTGCTATGGACTTGTCACATGAGAAGCATTTTCACTGACATTTCAGTAATTTAAAAACTAGCTGTAGAGCATTTAACACAGACAGTGACCATTTTGGGGGGCCATTGTGATTTAAAGGAAAGAGGCCTCCATCCTGGAGAAGCCACTTTTTCAGACTGATGACAGTTCCTTTCTATTTGTCTTCTGACTGGTCTCCTTTCCTGTTTTTCCAGGGTATACTCTTGATCTTAAGAGTTAGTTGGTCCACATTACCCTGTAAACCTTTGTGATTTTGTTGGACTAATGTCAGAGCATCACTTCAAAGTATAGTGTCTTAAACTGTGACCTACAAATTTAGTGTCTGTAAACTAGCCACAAGGGACAGTGAGAAGTCTACCAGCTTCCATGCTCTTCTGCGCGCTGCCTGAGTCAGGCTGGGAGACGAGTATCTGCTCAATTTCAATGAATCCCCAGAAGCTGATAGTATCACTCTTAGTTACTTCCTGTATTTCATGATGTTCACAGTTTCTTTGAGAAATTCACTTATCAACTGCCGAATTAGAGCAATTTTGAACCATGCAAAACTAATGAGAATCTGCCTTCCCTGGCAATTGACTGGTTTCCACTATTTTCTTATGATCTCCATAGATTGCCAGTTCTCTCTGCTTATCTGGATTTAGTGAGTCTAGAATTGGAATATTGCCAAGGACAACTCAATATTAGTCCAGGAGATTATAAATTTAAATCTTTTTACACTTTTTGGAGTAAAGGCTGTGGAGGGAAAGTGGAAAGAGCAGTGGTATATTGCTGAGCTAAATGTGGTTCAAGGGGCTACTCTGTTGTCCAGAGTAAGGGAGGGGATCTCCTTTCAGGGTAGTTAGACTCTACTTGGAGCTCAGTGTGTAGTTCAGTAAATCCCATATGGGAGTGTCCTGGACAAACTGGCATGACCAGCAGAGAATGATCAGCATGCCTAATGTGAGATTTGGAATGCTTAGGCAGGTAGAGTGAAAGGATTAGAGTGTACATACGACCTGGAGAAGAGTAGAGTAACAGGAGACATTACAGACATCTTCAAGTCACTAAAGGACTGTGATCTAAGAAGGTTTAGTTTTGCCCCATGTGACCTCAATGGCAAAACTAGAGCCCATGGGTGGAAGTTATAAGGAGACAGAGTTTTCTTCAGTAAAAATAAGAGTATTTTTTAACCACTTCAAATTTTCTGTATACAGAATATTTTGCTTTGGAGCATAATAAGTTTACCATCACTGAGATTATTCAAGCACAAATAGGACAGCAATTAAGAGTTCTGTTGTTGGGGCACCTGGGTGGCTCAGTGGGTTAAAGCCTCTGCCTTCAGCTCAGGTCATGATCCCGGAGTCCTGGGATCGAGCCCTGCATCGGGCTCTCTGCTCAGCGGGGAGCCTGCTTCCTCCTCTCTCTCTGCCTGCCTCTCTGCCTACTTGTGATCTCTCTTTCTGTCAAATAAATAAATAAACATTAAAAAAAAAAAAGAGTTCTGTTGTAGAAGAGATTCCAGCAAGGAAGGCTTGATCGGTTGCTCTCAAGTTCTTTTACAAACCTTGAGGTTATGTTTTAGGAAATTCAGTCTTGTAATCTAATTTATAGAAATTTGTGAAACTGATGAAAAGAAATAACGCATGGTGGGAAAAAGTGGGTTTAGGTCCTGTTCCTTGGTCTCTAATATACCAGGGTTGTGACTTTATACTTCGGGTCAACTAGAAAATAAAGGTTTTGGACACACTGACTTTCAAGCCTGCTCAGCTTTAACACTGTGATTCCGAGAAGGTGTCCACCCCTGTCTTGTTCTTCTACTTAAAGTCTGTCTCCATAGGACCAACTCTTCATTGACCATATAGGGATTTAGAGGCTCAGCAGCAGGGACCTCTTCTGATGGATTCCCCTGTGAACCTCCAGGGAGCACACCAGCGGCAGGTCTAAAACATCAGTTGGTTGTTACTTCCGCAGAGTTGGTCTCTACAGAGAGGTAGGTCAGAAGAGTCCCAAAGGTTGCCCAGCAGACACAAATCTACTTCCAGTGTTTGTTACAAAAGTTATTTTTCAAATCAACTAATGTCCGTAACTCAACAGTTGTACTTAATATACTGTAGTAACTATTCACAGAGTCCAAATCTATGTGAGGATTAAGTTACAGATTTGTAGACTTGTTTACTTATCCCCTGGAGCCATGTCTAACACCACTCCCCCCACCAAGGCGCTGTTTCCTTCCCTCTTGGCATAAGCTGTGTTGGTGCCACTTACAGATTGATTTTTCAGTCTTCCTCTACTCACGCCTCTGCAGGGTGTCTACCCTTACTCCTCCTCTCCCTCCCTGTGACTTTCTTCACTGTAATGTGGTGGGAAAATGCAGAGAGACTCCTCTTGTTGTGCTGTGGTCTGAGGAGACCTATTCTAAAGTACCAACAGAAAACCAAATACAATGATTGAAAAAGAAATTATTTTGAATAGTCAGTGAAAAAAAAAAAACCGTAATAAAACCCACATCAAAAGCCCGGCTGTTGGGGTATACCTTTCAAATTCTATTAACTGCAGAGGCCATGTACAGCAGGGGAGGTCATGAGGTGGAGATGTGTTTAAAGAAAGATAGAAAAGGTCAGAGTGATAGTGAAAAAAAGAAAATAGTAAAGTGATTAACAAGTTTGAGAGAGTGAGAATCTTTCCATTGCAGAGACAAAAAAGTTTAGCTCCCAAGAGACATTCATAACTTCGTATTGTCATCTTACTTTGTGAGTTTTTTTTTTTTTTTAAGATTGTATTTGTTTATTTGACAGAGACACAGTGAGAGAGGGAACAGAGGTAGGGGGAGTGGGAGAGGGACAAGTGGACTCCTCGCTGAGCAGGGAGCCTGATGGAGGGCTTGATCCCAGGACCCTGGGATCATGACCTGAGCCAAAGGCAGATGATTAATGACTGAGCCACCCAGGCACCCCTGTGGGAAGATATTTTTTGGAAATCTTTCCAGCGGATCTCCCTGGAAGGTCACTGGGAAGTATTTGGATGATTTTCCTTTCACTTCCTCCAAGGTTTTTTGTTCTCATGATTGTTTGTGTGTTTGTTTTGGGTCATTAATTCCTGCAGTTGGCCCTTGGGTGATTTTATAGGTTTGGTTAAGTGGGCAGCGAGCAGTCTGAACATTTTTGGGACAGGGGACATTTGGGAATCTTTTCCAGGTGGAATCCGAGGGGAGACCGAGAAGTTCCAAAATGGCATCACACAGGTGGTTCGATGCCGCCGTGGGTTTGTTGTGATCAGCCTCCAACCCTCTTGGCAAGTGTACTACCAGCATAAGTTTACAAGGCCACATGGCCACATTTTTTGCTTGGGCTCTGCTTTTCCAGGCAATGTCAATGACTAGACAGATATTTCCGGGATGTCATCGGAGATCCAGGAATGACTGCATCTAGGTAAAGGGAACGATTGAAAATCCTCAGTGAAGATGTGTGATCAGTTCCTGGGCTGGGAGTCATTCTGGTGTCTCACCTCTGAAATCAAACAGAACCATCTTATTTGCTCGTGTGAGCTCATATTGTCAATCTAGTCCCATCTTAGTCCTGAGAGTATGCATTTAGATGAGGAGACAGAGCGGGAGGATTAAGGGAAAGAAGGTAGCAGCAGCTCCCCACTAAGGCCAGGGGGGAAAAGGTGTTTCCCTCCCGGTGGAATGTTGGTGCGCGAAGGCCGTGATTTGTGATTAACAGCTAAGGTTTTGCAGCCGGAGAGTTCTGGGTCAAATTTTCTCACAAAGGGTGTGGCACTCGATAATTTTCCGTCTCCCCTTTATTAGTCCCCGTCTTCTTACCTCGAAAACGCTAGTACTTCTACGTGACGGTGTAGATGACTTTGGTTGTGAAAAACAGAAAACTCGAGCTAGCCTAAAGGGAATGAACTGGCTTGTGTATCTGTGGGCTTGAAGTCGGTCCCGCTTCACGTGTTTGATGCAGACCCTCACAGTGGCATCAGACCTCTAGTTTCATTTCTTTGCAGTTCTCTTGGTGTCTTCCCTCTTTCTTTGGCTTTGCCCTCCGGCCGTCCTGCCTCAGGGAAGCAGCAACGTTGTGGCAGTTCTAGACCTTACAACCCGCCGTCTAAACGTGGGGAGTTTCTCTTCTGGTAGTTCCCATGGAAGAAAGAAGAACCTTCTTTCCAAAAAGTACTTGGCAAATGTCATCTTATGCCTCAGATGCCTGAACTGGCTGGTGTAGACACTCAGAACAACCACTGGGCCCAAGGGGTCAGATGACAGACCCAGGAGTCACTTCTAAGAGGTGAGGCTGACGTCAGCCCTTTCAACCACCGCGCAGAAGGTATAGGAGAGGCAGTGTCCTCCCAGGAAAATATGCATGTCGCTGCAGAAAGAAGGGAGAAAATGATGCTTCATGACCAATGAGCGTTCCCCAAGGGGTGGTTCTAAATGTCTTAGCAGAGTGACAACCCTAGGAAGGACTAGATAAAAAGAAGCGATGATTATTATGTTGGTGTCATCTGGACTGACTGTTTGCCTCCAAGGGCCACCTCACCTTTCCTTCTTTCATCTGAAATGCCAGCGTCTCCTGTGTAGCAAGTCTGGAGAACGGGGTTTTCGCCCAAGCTCTGTGTCTGACTTGCTGCGTGGACTCTGCCAGACGTTCTGTCAGGCAGACATGAAGTTCAGATGAAATGTAACCCTAGGCAACTTTGCAGAAATAATCTTCCTTTGGCCCCCCAGGCACACTTACGTAGAGTTCCAGCCAGGATTCGGGGACCCTGTCTGCCAGGTTTGTGTTTTAATTTAAAGACCAAAGGCTTTGACGTCAGGCAGATCTGGATATGAACCTTAGCTTGGGTAGTGCTGTGATTGTGGGCGACTTCGTTCTTTGAGCTCCAAGCTTCTTTACTATACAAGGGAGGAGGCACTAAATAATATCTGATTTTCAAGCTTGACTTCCATGAATGTGATGGAGTTGGAGTGAAGTTCAAATTTTTACAGCGGTAGAACAGTAGTGCGGTGACTTGTATTTAGAAATGTATGTTGATAATGACTTAATCACTTGTCTGATGACTACATATACTTCCCCCTCAGGAGTACTCAGACATTAAATTGAGAGCTTGGAAAATTACATTATGAGGACATGGGCGAATATATCATAGTGTGAAACAAGAGGGCACATTTCTCTCTCCCGTATCAGGCCGATACTCATATAGTTGCTATGAAGAACAAGTAAATAGGGGCGCCTGGGTGGCTCAGCTGGTTAAGTATCTGACTCTTGATTTCGGCTCTGGACATGATCTCAGGGTTATGGGATTGAGCCTTGTGTTGGGGGCTCTGTGCTGAGCGTAGAGCCTGCTTGAGATTGTCTCTCTCCTTCTCCCTCTGCCTTTCCTCATGTGCTCTCTCTTTGTCCTTCTCTTAAGAAAAAAAAAAAAAGAAAGAACAAGCAAATACTCAACTAATGTTGGTTATAGCCATTCCTCCTTTTCTATTTCTTTCCTTTTTCATCCCCGGCCCTGCATATGCTCTTGGCTCGCTGGTGCTACCTAGTGGCAGTTGTAGGTAGAGGAGTTTCCCCCTTATCCATGGTTTTGCTTCTGTGGTTTCAGTCATGGGGTCAACCACAGTCCAAAAGCAGATGATCCTCCTTCTGGCATCATGAGAAGGTCAACCGTAGCCTACTGCTACGTCAGAATGCCTGCGTCATTCACCTGACTTCATCTCCTCTGGGACGCATTTGCACGTCTCACATCATCATCACGAAAAGGGTGAGTAACAGTACGAGATACTTTGGGAGACCACATTCAAATAACTTTTATTATAGTGTATTGTAATGATTTTTCTATTTTATTTCATGAATTTGTTATTATTTATTTATGCATTTATTTATTTTAAAGGTTTTATTTATTTATTTGGCAGAGAGTGAGAGCACACGCCGGGGGGATGGGAGTGGTGAGGAGAAGAGGGAGAAGCAGACTCCCCACCCAGCAGGGGGCCCAGCTCAGAACTCAAAATCCCAGGACCTAGGACACTCAATTGACTGAGCCCCTCAGACACCCCTATTGTTATTATTATTATTATTTTAGAGAGTGTGTGCAAGTGCGAGCTGGTGGAGGGTGGAGGAGAAGAGGGAGGGGGAGAGAGAGAGAATCCTTAAGCAGGGGCTCAATCTCACAACCCTGGGATCGTGACTTGAGCCTGAACAAGCATCGGTCGTTTAACCGACTGAGCCACTTGAGCACCCTGTGTTTTTTCTATTTTATTATTAGTTATTGTTAATCTCAGTGTGTGTGCCTAGTTTATAAGTTAAACTTTATCATAGATATGTATGTATAAGAAAAAAACACCATATATATAGTGTTTGGTATCATTTTTGGTTTCAGGTAGCCACTGGGGGTTTTGAAATATATCCCTGCAGAAAAGGAGGGACTACTGTATTCTTTAAGCTTGATAGTAACGTTAATTTAAAAAAACACAACACTGTGTTGAGGGGTCCCTGGGTGGCTAAGTCGGTTAAGTGTCTGCCTTTGGCTCAGGTCATGATGCCAGGGTCCTGGGATCGAACTCCACATCGGGCTCTCTGTCAGTGGGAAGTCTACTTTTCCCTCTCCCTCTGCTTCTCTCCTTGCTCGTGCTCTCTCTCTCTCTCAAATAAATAACTGCAACATTTAAAAAAAATTTTTAATTTTTTCAAAAAATTAATTTTTTCAAAAAAGAATCTTAAAAAAATACTTTGTTGAAGTACAATTGACACATAAAATGCTGTACTTTTAAAATATATATAGTCTGATGAGTTTGGAAATAAGTATATACCCAAGAGATCATCACCAGTATCAATGCCATAAACATATTCATCACTTCTAACTTCCTTATTTTTTTTTAAAGATTTTATTTATTTATTTGACAGACAGAGATCACAAGTAGGCAGAGAGGCAGGCAGAGAGAGAGAGAGGTGGGGGGGGGGAGCAGGCTCCCTGGTGAGCAGAGAGCCCGATGCGGGGCTTGATCCCAGGACCCTGAGACCATGACCCGAGCCGAAGGCAGAGGCTTAACCACTGAGCCACCCAGGTGCCCCCTAACTTCCTTATTTTTATTTTATTTTATTTTTTGTGATAACAGTATTTCACATAAAAGCTGCTCTCTTAGCAAACTGTCAAGTATTTAATGCAGGATTGTTAGCCATAGGCACTATGCTGTTCAGTAGATCTCTAGGACTTAGTCATCTTGTGTAACTGAAACTTTATACTTTAATACTTCCCGATTTCCCTGTCCTCGCAGCACCTGGCAACCACCGTTTATTCTCTGCTTTGACTGTTGTAGATTTCTCACGTAAGGAGGGTTTCTCATGTAGTAGCAGTCCTTCTGCGTCTGGCTCACTTCACTTAGCATAAAGTCTTCCAGGTTCACTCATATTTTTACAAATGGCAGGATTTCTTTCTTTTAATGCTGAATAATATTCTATTTCATGTAAATGTTTTAATGCTGAATAATATTCCATTGCATGTAAATATTATCTTTATTCATCTGTCAATGAACTTTGGGGTACACGTGGCCCTTCTGTTCACTACGTCTGTATCTTTTTGGTAAATACCCAGTCGTGCAATTGCAGGATCATAGGGAAGCTCTATTTTTAATTTCTTAAGGAATCTCCACACTGTTTTCCAAAGTGGCTGCACCAGCTTGAATTCCCACCAACAGTGTAAGAGGGTTCCTCTTTCTCCACATCTTTTCCAACACTTGTGGTTTACTGTCTTGTTAATTTTGGCCATTCTAACTGGTGTAAGGTAGTATCTCAATGTGGTTTTGACTTTTTAAAAAAAGATTTTATCTATTTATTTTACACAGAGAGAGATCACAAGTAGGCAGAGAGGCAGGCAGAGAGAGGGGGAAGCAGGCTCCCTGCTGAGCAGAAAGCCTGATGTGGGGCTCGATCCCAGGACCCTGAGACCATGACCTAAACCAAAGGCAGAGGCTTAACCCACTGAGCCACCCAGGCATCACTCAGTGTGGTTTTGATTTGAATCTCTCTGATGCTAATGATGATGAATCTCTCTGATGCTAATGATGATGAACATTTTTTCATGTGACTGGTATTGTTTTGTTTTGTTTTGTTTTTAATTTGTATGTCTTCTTTGGAGAAGTGTCCATTCATGTCTTCTGCCCATTTTTTGTCAATGAATATTTACGTTGGCTCCCTGTCTTGACTTGTAAATAATGCTGCGGTGAACATGGGAATGCAGACATCTCTTTGAGATAATGATTTTGATTCCTTTGAATATATACTTAGAAGTTGGATACTTAGGAATATGATTAACCAAGGAGGGGAACGACTGGTACACTTAGAACTATAAAACTAGAAAAATATTTAAAACAATACAAGTAAATGGAAAGCTATCCCATGTTTGCAGGTTGGAAGGATTCTTGTTTAAATATTTGCTCACATACCCAAAGTGATCCCTATCAAAATCTGGATAACTTTTTTTTTTTTACAGAAATTTGAAAAAAAATCCTAAAATTCATATAGAATCTCAAAAGACTCCAGATAGACAAAGCAATTTTGAGCAAGAACGAAGATGGAGGCATTACATTTCCTGATTTCAAAATATATCCCAAAGCTAAAGTAATCACAGCAGTGTGGCCCCTGGCATCAGTGTCTGATCCCTGGAGCCGGAGTCCCAAAGTTGAGATTCAGCAGGAGCGAGGCCCAGGGCTCAGGGAGGCAGAGGAAGCTCACACTGCCTCTGCTTTGGGCAAAACCAGGTTCCAGGGACTGGAATTTGGCAACAAATTAGCAATTTCTACCTTAGCAAGCTAAGAAGAGCGGACAAGATGAGTCTGAAGAGAGAGGGGGGCACGAGATGGGAAGTTGGTGAGGGTGTCATTGAGCTGGCAGGGCAGATTGACAGGGGAGATGGTCTCAGAGCTCCCGAAGGGCAGGGACCAGTACTAATCAGGTTCTCGGATGCAACCCGAGGTCCAAAGAAATACCTCAGTGCCCTGCATGAATGGAGAAATTTGGTGACCCAGGAGCCTCCCAAGACACTGGAAATAGCACTTGCTTATGGCATTCCGGTCACTTTTAGGAACAGGAATAAACCTTTCCCAAGTGCAGGCATCCGGGCACTCCTGCAAGGGCGCAGGATCACTCCTGTCGTCAGAGCCAGCGCTCCTGTGTGCTCTTGAGGGGCACACACGGCTCAGGGGTGCGCTGTGAGGGCTCGTTCCCCTGAGCCCAGCATCCGCCCGAGCTGTCAGCGTGAGCCCCAACCCGGTAGAGGCGTGAGACCTACCGATTCCTCGTGTTGCTCTGAGGAGTTTGGGGGAGGTTTGTGTGGCCTGTCAGCATCTGAGAAGAGTGGGATGGGTGCCTTATACCTGATTGAGTGGGATTTTTGGAGGGTTGCACTGCTAGGTGGGTTACCTAGCAGGAATATTTACCCAGGTGATCAGCAAAATGTAAAAAACCTCAGCTGGATTCCATTTTGGGCTTTCTGGTTCCAAGTTCCATGCTTTGCCATTAAGGGGAGCAAGTGCATCCAGCCAGGGTCCTTGCAGGGCGAGGACAGTGGGAGTCTGCTCCAGGCTCTCCAGACACTTCCTGTGAGACTCTGTGGCTTTGAGGTGGTTCCCTCCAAGAAAGCTGTCCTAATAGGGTATCCTGTGTCTCTGCAAACACTACCCTTTTGGATCCTATGAATTTTCTTTAGCAGTCCAACCCTGTTTAATTGTCACTGTTAGTGAAGAAGTAATATTTTTCTATTGTATGAAAAGCCTGGGATCTGGTACTAGTTATTCGCTTTGTAACCGTGGGTAAGTTCTCTAATTTCTCTGTCTTGGGGTTTTAAGGCTCTGAAATCAAGAAAGTAATATTATCTACGTACTATACGTATGTGTGAAAGATCAAGACGAACTGTAAGGCATACTATAATGATTTATTATCACAGCTATAAAGTACTCTTTGCGGTAGCCTTAGTAGTAATACGGGGAAATGACTACAGAATAATTAGCCAGGGTATGGAAACACCTGGAATTGAGGAGCAGGGTCAAGAGAAGTCACCTTTTGAGAAAGAAAATGACAAAACTCAACCATAATTGGTGTACTTTGCTTAGGCCTTTGTAAAAGTAGCCCATGCAAAGGAATCACGCGGAGTACTTTCTGTGTCGCTGGTGTGAATTTAAGAAATATCCAAGTGCAAATAGGAAAAAGTTGAATGTAACTAATTTTTACGTTAAAATGTGCATTTTAGAGACAAAAAGACTTTTTGGATTGTAAACATTTTTTTCCTCTTTTGCTGTCCCAGTTCCAGGTTGCAGATATCAATTATGGGTATCAGGTATTAGTACTTGAAAGGGACTTACCAGACATTTAGTCCACCCCATCCCTTGACTGTAAGGCTGTTTTAAAGATGACAAAACCGAGATGCCAACAGGTACTGTGACTTCTCCAAGATCAGTTGCAAGTTATTAAGAGTAAGGAGTAGATTCTGACTCCCCAGCCCACGTTCTTTCAGATATTTGGGTTTGTTGGCCCTATTCAGGCCCTTTGGAAGTTCAGGAGTGAAGAATAGGGACGTCCTTTCCCAGTAAGAACCCGATAGTCTAGTGGCGGAAACAGGGAAATAAACAATTGTACTAAATGAATGTGACGAGAGATATAATCAACGTATTGGCAACACACACTCTTTGGGAAAATGTTTGAAGAGATCGTTTATTCTTCCTGAAGGGAGCTGAGAAAGACTTTATAGAAAACCTTCTCATGTATACCATGATGATCATTTTCAGAACTCTGAAATAGCAGGGAAAGCTCCCATGAGTCTTACTGGTATGGTGGCCCAAAGCCCACTGGATGACAGATGTAAAGACAACTTGGTTCTTGGGACATTGACATGGAAATCCCCAGAAACAGAACAGAGACAAAGACTATCTCTGTAGGGTAGTGGAAAATTCCCCAGGATGGTAAGTAAATCACCCTAAGGTTGTGTAGAGAGAAGACAGGGGTTTTGTCTTATGACACTTGTTCTCTTGATGAGTACTGCCTTTCAGGATGGCTCTAGGGGCTCACTTGAATCTCTTCTGCCCTTAAACCCTGGAACTTCAAATTCTTCCATATACTAGGCTGTATCAGATAGGGACTGAAAAGAAGAAACGCCACGGGAAGGAAAGTAACATTTATTGTGGCCAAGCATTGTGTTACATACTTTGTATATGTTATCTTATTACTCACAGCAAAGCTTGAGGTAAAGTTAAATCCAGTTTTACTGGAATTCCAGTCTTCCTTAAATTCCTTATCATTTATTCATTTTATGTTTTTTGTGTGCTTTCAGGCAAGTCGTTTCAGGAGGGAGCTTCTCTAATTCCTCTTCCTGAGCTAGAATTTTGTTAGGAACATTTAGAAAACTCCTTAGCCAGAACCTTTAGTTAAGAAATTGGAAATGACCTATATATCTATCAATATCTATCAATAGAAAAATGACAGTAAATTGTGAAATGCCAGGGACAGTAAAAAATAAATTCTGATCTGGAAACCTAACTATGGTATGTTTTTAGCAATTTCAGTCTAATATGCACAGCATGATCTCATTAAAATCCTATAAATGCATCTGTCTCTAAAGTTATGTAACAAACTGTAAACCAGAGTTTCTTTGGGGGATGAACTTGGGACAAACAGATGGGGCAGGCTAAAAGGGTGTCAGGAATGGGAAAGAGGTCATTTAATTATGTAATTTTCTTGTGATGAAATTATTAGTGGCTTTTACTTTCTTATTGTGTACTTTTCAGATAAAAAAAAAAAAAAGAGTTCTGAAGTCCCCCTTCACCTCCATTTTGTTCCAAGGGTTTCATATCAAAATCCTATATACCTTCTATGAAATAGCAGAGACTTGGCAGAAATGATTTTTTTTTTAAGCTCTCTCTTTATTGGAGTGCTCCTCTCAAAGGCATGACTTGTCACCTGACAAACTGAGACACAGTCTGTCTCCTCGATCTTCCTGCCCTTGGACCAGGCTCAGACAGATGGACACATTTTGTCCTTGGGTAATTTCCTTCTCATGTATTTGAGGTTACCCAATGGATTCTATAGATGTATTCAGACAAAAATGATTTTCAGGATGAATGCAATTAAGGCTATTAATGTAAGACCTCAGTATGTAGGAATTATTATGCCCTTCATATGAATGAGGCAGCTCAGAGAAATTGGAGAGGGCCCTAAAATTGAAGAGAGCATAAAATAAATTTTTGACATATGAGTTTAATTAACCTCCTGTGCTAAGTGGATGAAACAAGAGTTAAAGTGGAATAAGATGGGTCATACAAAACCTTACTTTTGATCATATTAGTGTTTAAGTTCTAGGTGATTTGTCTGATTTATATTTATGACAATGAATAGGGGATATTGTTAAATGTTGTTGCTGATTTGATTTTAAAATAAAAAATTAAGACTAATAATCTTTTAAGGGCCTTGGTCAATTTAATTGAAGCTATGCTGAGATTTCAATGTGAGTTGTTAAAATTTGGAAATTACTTCTCTGTTTGACTTGGTTTCTAAATTCTGGTTGCATAAGCATGTAAGTTGTGTAAGTACAACAAACCAGACCTTGTCTTCTCTGGGCTTCAGGTTTCTGATCTGTAAATTGAACCAGATATTCATCAATTTCTTTTTTTCACTCAGTATGCTATCTTTATTTGCTCAACAGTGTCTTTTGCAGAACAAATGTTCTTAGTTTTGACACAGTCAAATGTATTCATTTTTTTTCTGTCATGCTTTTGGTGTCATATCTAGTAACTCTTTGCCTAACATAAGGTCACAAAAATTTTTTCCTAAATTTCTTCTAGAAGTTTTATGTTATACTTTTAAGGCTTTGATCTATTTTGAGTTAATTTTTTTTTAAGGTATAAGACAAGGTTCATTTATAAGAAATGGTCAGTTGTTTTCCAAAATGGCTATACAGTATTGCTTTTTGACCAGAAATCTGTGAGAGTTCCGGCACTTAGTATTGTCAGTTACTCTTTTTCAGATTTTAGGATTCTCCCAGGTGGGGAGGGGTATTTCATTTTCCTAATGACTGGTGATACAGAGCATCCTTTTATGTGCTTTTTGCTGTCCTTAGAAATTCTTTGGTAAAGTGTCATCAGATACTTACAAAAATTGATGGTGGGTGGACTTTGGCCTCCAGGTGATAGTTTGCTGACCCCCAATCTACTGCGATGAATGCTCCATGTGCATTTGAAAAAAAATATGTATTCTCCTTTTGTTGGGTAGAAACGTCTTTGCATTCCTGCAATAAAACCCCCTTGGCATATTATCTTATTATTATTAGCATTTTCCATCTCTGTCGTTCAGACCAAGTAATTTTATTGATCTATACTGGTTTGCTGACTCTTTTCTCTATCATTTCCCTTGAGTCTGTCCAGTTGAGTTTTATATTTCAGGTATTTTTCAGTTCTAAAATTTCCTCTCTTTTTTGGTAATTTCTATTTTTCTGCTGAGAGTTTCTGTCTTTCATTCATTTTGAGATGTTTGCTTCTAGAAGTCTGGTAATGTAACTGTTCTAAAGTTTTTGTGTGATTTAATTTCTGGGTAATCTTGGATTTGATATTCGATGATTGTCTTTTCCTTTAAGAAGTGATCAGATCAAGATGGCAGAGGAGCAGGAGAACTAAGTTTTGTCAGGTCCCAGGAGTTCAGCTAGATAGTCAGCAAACCATCCTGAATACCTATGCACCCAACAGGAGATCGAAGAAAAGAAGAGCAGCAATTCTATGAACAGAAAACCGACCATTTTCTGGAAGGTAGGACGTGTGGAGAAGTGAATCCGAGGAGATATCTGGGCAGACAGGTGGGGGGCGGGAGCCTCCGTCAGCCACTTACCGGCAAGTAAGAGCAGTGGGGCCTGAAATCAGAACTTTTAGAAGTCTGCTCTGTGGAGGGACGATGTTCCACTGGCTAAGCGGGGGCTGGAGCCCTCGTGGGGACAGTGTGGTCTCAGGGCCCGTGGGGTCACAAAAAGACCAGGGGTGTCTGAGGGCGGCAGAGCTCCCAGGTATCAGAGCGGGGAAAGCTGGCTGCAGAGATGGAGCCAACGCATCAGTTCTCAGCTCGGGGTTACCTTGAACCGTGATCTGAGGCACAGTGGGGCCATTGTCTTCGAGAAGGGACCTCACAAGAGGCAGATCCAGGGAGACCCCCTCCTTCCTCCTTTGGGAGGAGTGGTGTGGCAGGAATCTGCTGGGTTTGCAGACTCCAAACGGGGCCATGTGCCAGAGATACAAATGCTCACTCACAGCCTGGGTGAGCTTGGAGGGGGACTCCAAGCTCTTGGGTCCTCCAACCAGAGACTGGGCGGCCGCCATCTTCATTCCCGTCCTCCAAAGCGGTAAGGAAAGCAAAGCGCTCAGGGAACAAAAGCTCCCAGAGTGAACCCGAGCAGATTGCTTAACCCGACCCCTGGCAAGGGCGGTGTGGTTCTGCCTCTGGCAAAGGCGTTTGAGAATCACCGCAACAGGCCCCTCCTGCAGAAGATCAGCAAGAACATCTAGCCAAGACCAAGTTCACTGATCAATGAAAACTGCAAAACACAAGTGCCAGCAGAATACAGCATGTAGAATGCATGGCTTTTTTCCCAGTGATTCTTTAGTCTTTCAAAGTTAAATTTTTAAAATTTTCTTTTTTTTCTTTATCTGTATTTTAAAATTTTTCTTCTTTCCTGTTTTAACCAACATCAATTCCGTCTTAAAAATCTTTTTTATTTTTCATTTTTTTCAGTCACAAACTATCCCTTCATTGTATTTAACCCTATTTTTTTATTATATACATTTTTCTTTCTTTAACATTTTGGAATACAGTTTCTTCTAACAGACCAAAATATACCCCAAGTCTAGTGTATAGCTTTGTTCTAGTCTCCCACCTGATCACTTTCTTTCCTTTCTTAAGAATTTCTTTTCTTTCTTTTTTCGGCCAACCCCTTATCTTATCAATTCCTTTAAAAAAATTTTTTTTGATTTTCATCTTTATGGTCATATTCCATCCCTTCATCATATTTACCTATATATATATATTTCTTTCTTTAAAATTTTGGGAGGCAGTTTTTTCTAACAGATCAAAATACACCCCAAATCTAGTGTGTGACTTTGTCCTAGTTACCAGCTTGATCTTTTCCCCCCAGTTTCATGTCTCTTCTGATTTGTTTAGTGTGTACTTTTCTGGGGTCATTGTTACCCTTTTACCCTTTTTTGTTCTCTCATCCACCTGTTCTTCTCTGGACAAAATGACAAAACAGAAAACCTCACCTCAAAAAATAGAACAAGAGGCAGTTCTTTTTGATTGCCAGGGACCTAATCAATATGAATGTGGTGCATAAACAATGGGTCTTGGAACACTGAAAAAAAATTCAAAAAATTATCTAAAAACTAAAATGTCAAAGACCACTTGTTAAAACAAATAAACTTATAATTCATATGAAAAAAATATGGAAATCAGTAAGATTCAGAACTAGAGTTCAGAATGATGATTATAAAGATACTAGCTGGACTTGGAAAAAGCATAGAAGACACTAGAGAATCCTTTTCTGGAGAAATAAAAGAACTAAAATCTAACCAAGTCAAAATCAAAAAGGCTATTAATGAGGTGCAATAAAAAGTGGAGGCTGTTACTGCTAGGATAAATGAGGCAGAAGAGAGAACTAGTGATATAGAAAACCAAGTGATAGAGAACAAAGAAGCTGAGCAAAAGAGAGATAAACAATTATAGGATCATAAAGGGAGACTTTGAGAGATAAATGATATCATAATATGAAACAATATTAGAATAATTGGGATCCCTGAAAAAGAAGAAAGAGAGAGGGGCAGAAGGTATATTGGAACAAATTATAGCAAGAACTTCCATAATTTGGATAAGGAAACAGGCATGAAAATCCAGGAGGCACAGAGAACCCCCTTCAAAAATCAATAAAAATAGGTCAACACCCCATCATCTAATAGTAAAACTTACAAGTCTCACAAAGAGAAAATCCTGAAAGCAGCTCAGAACAAGAAGTCTCTAACATACAGTGGTAGAAATATCAGATTGGCAACAGACCAATCCACAAAGCCCTGGCAGGCCAGAAAGGACTGGCATGATATATTCAGAGCACTAAATGAGAAAAATATGCAGCCAAGAATACTATGTCCAGCTAGGCTGTCACTGAAAATAAAAGAAGAGATAAAAAGCTTCCAGGACAAACAAAAATTAAAAGAATTTTCAAACACCAAAGCAGCCATATAGGAAATATTGAAAGGGGGACTCTAAGCAAAGAGAGAGCCTAAAAATAACAGACCAGAAAGGAACAGAGACAATATACAGTAACAGTCACCTTACAGGCAATACAGTGGCACTAAATTCATATCTTTCAATAGTTACCATTATTGTAAATGGGCTAAATTCCCCAATCAAAAGACACAGGGTATCATATTGGATAAAAGCACAAGACCTATCAATATGCTGTCTGTAACAGACTAATTTTAGATCCAAAGACACTTTCAGATTTAAAGTGAGGGGGTGGAAAACAATTTACCATGCTAATGGACATCAAAAGAAAGCTGGAGTGGCAATCCTTATATCAGATAAATTAGATTTTAAACTAAAGACTATGATAAGAGATGAGGAAGGACACTATATCATACTTAAAGTGTCCTTCCAATAAGATTTAACAATTTTAAATATCTATATCTCTAACATGAGAGCAGCCAAATAAATAAACCAATTAATAAAATCAAAGAAACACATTGACAATACAATAATAGTAGGGGACTTTAACACCCCCCCTCACTGAAATGGACAGATCATCCAAGCAAAAGATCAACAAGGAATTAAAGGCCTTAAATGATGCACTGGATCAGATGGACATCACAGAGCTATTCAAAACATTCCATACCGAAGCAACAGAATACACATTCTTCTCTAGGACACATGGAACATTCTCCAGAATAGATCAAATCCTGGGTCACAAATCAGATCTCAACTGATACCAAAAGTTTGGGATCATTCCCTGCATGTTTTCATACCATGATGTTCTGAAGCTAGAATTCAATCACAAGAGGAAAGTTGGAAAGAACTCAAATACATGGAGGCTAAAGAGCATCCTACTAACGAATGAATGAGTCTACCAGGAAATTAAAGAAGAATTTAAAAAAATTCATGGAAACAAATGAAAATGAAAATACAGCTGTTCAGAATCTTTGGGATGCAGCAAAGGCGGTTCTGAGAGGAAAGTATATAGCAATACAAGCCTTTCTCAAAAAAACAAGAAAGGTCTCAGGTACACAACCCAACCATACACCTAAAGGAGCTGGAGAAAGAACAGCAAAGAAAGCCTAAACCCAGCAGGAGAAGAGAAATAATAAAGAGCAGAAATCAATGAAATAGAAAACAAAAGAGTAGAAGAAGTCAATGAAACTAGGAGCCGGTTCTTTGAAAGAATAATATTGATAACCCCCTGGACAGACTTATCAAAAAGAAAAAAGAAAGGACCCAAATAAATAAAATCGTGAGTGAAAGAGGAGAGATCACACCAACAATAAAGAAATGCAAACAATTATAAGAACATATTATGAGCAACTATACGCCAGCAAATCTGACAATATGGAAGAAATGGATGCATTCCTAGAGACGTATAAACTACCAAAACTGAACCAGGAAGAAGTAGAAAACCTGAACAGACTCACAACCAGTAAGGAGATTGAAGCAGTCATCAAAAAATCTCCCAAGAAACATGAGCCCAGGGCCAGACGGCTTCCCAGGGGAATCCTAACAAATATTTAAAATATTTAAAGTAGAATTAATACCTAGTCTCCTGAAACTGTCCCAAAAAATAGAAATGGAAGGAAAACTTCCAAACTCATTTTATGAGGCCAGCATTACCTTGATCCCCAAACCGAAGGTCCTATCAGGAGAATTACAGACCAATATCCTGGATGAAAGTGGATGCAAAAATTCTCACCAAAATACTAGTCAGTAGTATCCAACAGTACGTTAAAAGGATAATTCACCATGACCAAGTGGGATTTATTTCTGGGCTGCAAGTTCGGTTCAACATCTGCAAATCAATCAATGTGATACAATACATTAATAAAAGAAAGAACAAGAACCATATGAACTCAACAGATGAAGAAAAAGCATTTGACGAAGTACAGCATCCTTTCTTGATCAAAAGTCTTCACAGTGTATAGAAAGAGGATACATATCTCAATATCATAAAAGCCATCTATGAAAAATCCACAGTGAATATCATCCTCAATGTGGAAAACCTGAGAGCTTTTCCCCTAAGGTCAGGAACATGGCAGGGATGTCCACTATCACCACTATTATTTAACATAGTACTAGAAGTCCTAGCCTCAGCAGTCAGACAACAAAAAGAAATAAAAGGCATCTGAATTGGCAAAGAAGTCATACTCTCTCACTCTTTGCAGATGATATGATACTTTATGTGTGAAACCTAAAGACTCCACAACTGCTAGAACTCATACAGGAATTCAGTAAAGTGTCAGGATATAGAATTAATGCACAAAAATCAGTTGCATTTTTCTACACCAACACGAGAAAAGAAAGAGAAATTAAGAAATTGATCCCATTTACAGCTGCACCCAAACCCATAAGATACCTAGGAATAAATCAACCAAAGAGGCAAGGAATCTGTACTCAGAAAACTGTAAAGTACTCATGAAAGAAATTGAGGAAGAAACAAAGAAATGGAAAAATGTTCTATGCTCATGGTTTGAAGAACAAATATTGTGAAAATGTCTATGCCGCCTAGAGCAATCTACACATTTAATGCAATCCCTATCATAATACCATGAACTTTTTTTCAAAGAAATGGAACGAATAATCCTAAAATTTATATGGAACCAGAAAAGACCCCAAATAACCAGAGGAATGTTGAAAAAGAAAGCCAAAGTTGGTGGCATTATAATTCCAGACTTCAAGCTCTATTACAAAGCTGAAATTATCAAGACAGTATGGTACTGGCACAAAATCAGACACACAGATCAATGGAACAGAATAGAGAACCCATAAGTGGAACCTCATCTCTATGGTCAACTAATCTTTGACAAAGCAGGAAAGAATATATGATGGAAAAAGGACTGTGTCTTCAACAAATGGTGTTGGGAAAATTGGACAGTCACATACAGAAGAAAGAAACTGGACCATTTCCTTACTCCACACACAAAATAAACTCAGAATGGATGAAAGACCTCAATATGAGATAGGAATCCATCAAAATCCTTGAGGAGAACACAGGCAGCAACCTCTTCGACCTCAGCCACAGCAACTTCTTCCTAGAAACATCACCAAAGACAAGGGAAGAAAGGCAAAAATGAACTATTGGGACTTCATCAAGAAGGAAAGGACAGTCAACAAAACCAAAAGACAACTGACAGAATGGGAGAATATATTTGCAAATGACGTATCAGATAAAGAGCTAGTATCCAAAATCTCTAAAGAACTTACCAACCTCAACACCCAAAGAACAAATAATCCAATCAAGAAATGGGAAGAAGACATGAACAGACATTTCTGCAAAGAAGACATCCAAATGGCCAACAGACACATGAAAAAGTTCTCAATATCACTCAGCATCAGGGAAATACAAATCAAAACCACAGCGAGATACCACCTCACACCAGTCAGAATGGCTAAAATTAACCAGTCAGGAAATGACAGGTGTTGGTGAGGATGTGGAGAAAGGGGAACCCTTCTACACTGTTGGTGGGAATGCAAGCTGGTGCAGCCACTCTGGAAAACAGTATGGAGGGTCCTAAAGAAGTTGAATATAGCAACTATGACCAAGCAACTGCACAACTGGGTATACAAATGTAGTGTATGTGAAGGGGCACATGCACCCCAATGTTTATAGCAGCAATGTCCACAGTAGCCAAACCATGGAAAAAGCCCAGATGTCCATCAACAGATGAATGGATAAAGAAGTTGTGGTATATAGATAGATAGATATGTCTATAGATGTATATATAAATATATAGATATATCTATATATTTATATCTATATGTAGATAGATATGTCTATAGATACATCTATATATATCTGTGTGTGTGTGAGTGTGTGTGTGTATAATGGAATATTATGCAGACATCAAAAACCCCCAAATCTTGCCACTTGCAACAACGTGCATGGAACCAGAGGGTATTATGCTAGGCAAAATAAGTCAATCAGAGAAGGACAATTATCATATGATCTTACTGATATGAGGAATTTGAGAAACAAGACAGAGGGTCATAGGCTAAGGGATGGAAAATTAAACAAGATGAAACCAGAGAGGGAGAGAAACCATCATAAAAGACTCTTAATCTCAGGAAATAAAGTGAGTGTTGCTGAGAGTTAGAGGGGGAGGGATAGGGTTGCTGGGTGATGGACATTGGGGAGTTATGTACTATGGTGAGTGCTGTGAATTGTGTAAGACTGATGAATGACAGACCTGTACCCCTGAAACAAATAACACATTATATGTTAATAACAATAACTTTAAAAAGTACTTAAAAAAAAGAGAAGTGAATCAGATTTTCCTGGTTTCTTTTTGGTCAAGTAATTTTGGACTTTATCCAGGTATTTTGGGCATTATGTCAGGAGACTCTAGGCATTACTAAAATTCTCTGGAGAATGTTGATTTTTGTTCTTGTTATTGTTTTTATTTTTGGTGGTAATCATTCATATTTGGTTCAGACTGCAAGTTTTGTTTTACCTTCTCTTGATGGTGGTTCCATCTTAGTTAAGTTTTCAAGGCCCTTGCTAAGCTGCATTGTGTCTGTTCTGTGCATTTGTACTCAGGGTGAATTCAGGACATGTTTTATCCACTGCAATAGGAGATCTCCTTCTCCAGATCTTTCTTCCTGCTTTTCTACCAAACTCTCTGGCTTTCCTGGTTACCTGGCTAGAAAGATAAGGTTTAACTTGAAGTTCTAGTGTGAACACATTTCATATAATTCTTTATGACTGGGGCAACCCTCAAGATAAAGTGATAAGAGAAACAGAGAGAGGGAAAAAAGTCTTTCTGAATCACAAGATTCCCTTTCTCTGGTTCCCCTGGCTAGAAATATGTTTGTTTGTTTCTTTGTTTTTCCTCAAAATTTTAGATGCTGGGATTACTCTTGCAATGTGGCATCCACATGGCAGGATGATTTGGGGTGCCCTTGGTGCAGGACTGGAAAGAAAAATAGAAAAAAAAATTCCTTGGATCAAAGTGGGAAAACAAAGGAATAAAAATACCAAGGAAACTCACCCCTGTGAGTTTTGCAGGGAACGCAAGTCTGTAAAGGTCCTCCAATTCATTACGTTATGTAACTTTTCTGCAGGTCTCTTGGCCTGTTGTCTGCTTTATCACTGATGTCTTATAGGAATCTAAGTCTTCAGAAATTTTCTGCTTTGGAATTGGCTTTTTCATTTTGCATCTGGCTTCAGAACCTGGGCAAGCACTACTGGAAGTCTTCTTAGTCCTGCTCTTGGGAGATCTAGGATCCATGGTTCTTCCCACAGCTCCAGCAGGCGGATTACCTCAAGTTTGGGAAACTGAAATCCCAACAAGATCATGTTTCTGTAATTCTCCAGCATCACATCTCTGTAGAGGACCTTCTGAGCTCAGTCAAATTTATTCCATTCTTCTCTGGTGAAATACATTGCCACATCCTAAAAGGACAGCAGCTCCTTCCACCCAGCTGTCAGGAATACAGCTTCCAAATCCTGGTCTCTGAGCTGGGGAAGGACTGCTGCTATCAGGCTGGACTTCTAGGAAGGGTGCCTCATTGCAGATTCTCTCCTCCTTTGTCAAAGATTAATTTACCACATAAATGTGTTCTTTTTCTATACTTTCTATTCTATTTCTTGATCTTTGTGCCTATTTTTTGCCAGTGTTATACTGTTTTGATGACTACAGCTTTGTAGTATAACTTGAAATCTGGAATTGTGATACTTCCAGCTTTTTCTTTTTCAAGATTATTATGGCTATTCAGGGTCTTTTGAGGTTCCATACAAATTTTAGAAGTTTTTTTTCTAGTTCTGTGAAAAATGTCATTGGTATTTTAATAGGGATTGGATTAAATCTGTAGATTGCTTTGGGTTGTATGGACATTTTAACAATATTTATCTTCCATTCCATGAACACGGGATATCTTTCCACTTATTTCTATCATTTTCAGTATCTTTCATCAGCATTTTATAGTTTTCAGTCTTTTACCACCTTGGTTAAGTTTATTCCTAGGTATTTTATTATCTTTGGTGCAATTGTAAATGGGATTGTTTTCTTAATTTCTCTTTCTGTTGCTTCATTATTAGTATATAAAAATGCCAAAGATTTTTATACATTGATGTTGTGTCCTGCAACCTTACTGAATTTATTTATTAGGTCTAGTAGTTTTTCTGGTGGAGTCTTTTGGGTTTTCTATATATACTGTCATATCATCTGTGGATAGTGAAGGTTTTACTTCTCCCTTACCAATTTGGTTGCCTTTTATTCCTTTCTCTTGTCTGATTGTTGTAGCTAGAACATCCAGTGTTACATTAAATGATACTGGTGAGTGGACATCCTTGTCTTGTTCCTGACTTTAGGGGAAATGCGCTCAGTTTTTCCTCATTGAGTGTGATGTTAGTTGTGGGTTTTTCATAAATGGCCTTTATTATGTTGGGATATGTTCCCTCTAATCCTACTTTGTTGAGGGTTTTTGTCATGAATGTATATTGTACTTTGTCAAATTTTTTTTTAAAGATTTTTTATTTATTTATTTACTTGGCAGAGATCACAAGAGGAAGGGAAGCAGGCTCCCTGCTGAGCAGAGAGCCTGATGTGGGGCTCGATCCCAGGACCCTGGGATCGTGACCTGAGCTGAAGGCAGAGGCTTTAACCCACTGAGCCACCCAGGCACCCCATTTGTCAAATATTTTTTCTGCATCTATTGAAATGATCATATATATGTTTATCCCTTCTGTTATTGATGTGATGTATCACATTGATTGACTTGCAAAGATTGAACCACCTTTACACCCCAAGAGTAAATACCATTTGATCATGGTGAATGATTTTTTTAAAAATATTTTATTTATTTGACAGAGAGAAATCACAACTAGGCAGAGAGGCAGGCAGAGAGAGAGGAGGAAGCAGGCTCCCTGCAGAGCAGAGAGCCTGACACGGGGCTCGATCCCAGGACCCTGGGATCATGACCTGAGCCGAAGGCAGAGAATTTAACCCACTGAGCCACCCAGGTGCCCCGAATGATTTTTTTTTAATGTATCATTGGATTTAGTTTGCTCATATTTTTTGAGGATTTTTACATCGATGTTCATCAGAGATATTGACCTGTAGTTCTCTGCTTTGTAGTGTATCTAGTCTTGGCATCAGGGTAATCCTGAATTCAGAGAATGAATTATGAACTTTTAGTTCCTCTTTTAGTTTTTTTTGGAATAGCTCGAGAATAGATATTAACTCTTCTTTAAATGTTCTTTAAATGTTCACCTGTGAAGCTGTCCAGCCCTGCTTCTATTTGCTGGGAGTTCTTGGACTGCTCATCCAATTTTACTGCTGGTGATCAGTTTGTTCAAATTTTCTATTTCTTCCTGATTCAGTTTTGGAAGGTTATGTGTTTCTAGGAATTTATCCATTTCTTCTAGGTTTTCCAATTTGTTTGCATATAATTTTTCATAATATTCTCATAATCTTTTGTATTTCTTCCCTTTCATTTATGATTTTATCTATTTGAGTCCTTTCTCTCTCTCTCTCTCTTTTAATGAGTCTGGTTAAAGATTTATCATTTTTGTTGGTGTTTTCAAAGAACTAGCTCCTGGTTTCATTGATCCTGATCTACTGTTTAAAATTAAGTCTCTATTTTGTTTATTCCTGATCTAATCTTTATTATTTCCTTCCTTCTACTGATTTTTAAAAAAGTGTTCTTTTCCTAGTTCCTTTAGATGTAGGGTTAAGTTGCTTATTTGGGATTTTTCTTGCTTCTTAGAACCACTTTGTTGTATCTCAAAATTTTAGACCGTTGTATTTTTATTTTCATTTGTCTCCATGTATTTTTCAGCTTTGTCTTTGATTTCTTGGTTGACCCATTCACTGTTTAGTAGCACGTTATTTAACCTCCATATATTTGTGTGCTTTCCATGTTTTTTCTTGTGAATGATTTCTAATTTCATAGTGCTGTGGTCAGAAAAGATTCATAGTATGACTTCACTATTTTTGGATTTGTTGGTACTTGTTTCATGACGTACTACGTGATCTGTTCTGGGGAAAGTTCCATGTACACTTGAAAAAGAATGTGTATTCTGCTGTTTTAGGATGGAATGTTCTGAATATGTCTGTTAGATCCATCTGAACCAGTGTGTTATCTAAAGCCAGTCTTGGGATCGCTGTCCACCTTATTCACACAGATGTGAGTGATATCCAGCTGTAAACATGCAGTTGTGAGTGATATCCAGCTGTAAACATGCAGATGTGAGTGATATCCAGCTGTAAACATGCAGATGTGAGTGATATCCAGCTGTAAACTTGCAGATGTGAGTGATATCCAGCTGTAAACATGCAGATGTGAGTGATATCCAGCTGTAAACATGCAGATGTGAGTGATATGCAGCTGTAAACACGGGGCAGGGTGGGCTTCGGATCCTCCTCTTCTGCCATCTTCCTAACCTCCCTTTCACTTTTGTATTGATTCTTAATTGTTCATTGTGTCCGTCACCTACATGATCAAAAATTACTTGTTGAGTAAAAGGATAAATGACTAAAGGAAGAGAGAAGGAAGAAAATGAGAAAAGGAAAGGAGGAAAAGAAAGGAAGGAAGAAGCAATAAAGGAATGAAAGAAAACGGATGGATGGTTTTTGGAATGTTTGTGGTTCCCACATCATGGCACTGTCTTTAGGCATAATACTACATTGTGGTCACTAGATGGCAGTAGAAGTCAATGTCCATTCAGTGATATTATTTACACACACACACACACACACACACACACACACACACACACACACTTAATTAAGGTTTAGGTGATGGCCATGTTATATTAATTTTGTGGTATACAAATAGTGATTCAACAGCTCTGTACATTATGCTAGGCTCACCACAAGTGTAGCTACAATCTGTCTATTACAATACAATACCACTGGCTACATTCTCTCTGCTGTACCTTTATTCCCATGACTTATTCATTCCGTAACTGGAAGCCCATGATTCCTACTCCCCTTCATCGATTTTGCTTATCTTCCCAGCCTTTCACCCCTCGGGTAACCACCAGATTGTGCTCTGTGTTTATGGGTCTATTTCTGCTTTATTGTTTGCTTTTGTTTTGCTTTTTAGATGCCACGTGTAAGTGAAATCATATGATGTTTGTCTTTCTCTGTCTGACTTATTTCACTTAGCATAATACTCTCTAGGCCTATCCATGATGTTGCAAATGGCAAGATTTCATCCTTTTATGGCTGAATGGTATCCCATTGTATATATACACCACATGTTTAGTTTTTTAGAAATATATTCAATAATCTTTGATAGTCTACTCTTGATAGGGTACTTCATTAGGGACTAAGGAATGGGAGTGCAGAGGGAATGAGGCACAAAGATAATAAGGGGCAGTTCCTACCTTTCAGGAACTCACAAGTGGACAGAAATGATAGACTCACAGCATACGAATCAGACTGTGGTAATCCTACAGCAGGCATATAACGTGATACTAAGTGAGACGGAGGAGGGGTTAGTTATGACTATAGAAACTGGCCTCACAGAAGCAGAGCTTGAGCTAGACCTCAAGGATGGGTAGAGGTTGGACACATGTAGTTTCTGGGGGTAGAGAGGAGGCATTCCAAATAGAGGGTACAAATCTGGGAATAATATGCAGAGAACAGTAAATACTGAGATGTGGCTGTGATGTAGGCTATATAAAGGAAATAATGGGAAATTATGCTAGGGAGCTAAGTTGGGATCAAATTATGGATTTCTTAAATGGGGAGAAGGACCATAGTCCTGGAGTTGTTGCTAAATCCTGTGGTCATGTCCCATTTGTGTGCCAAGTGCTAAGCAGACTGGCAGGTTTTAGCTATAGTCGTGGTGGGGCAGCCTGTCTCAGGGCCCCATGCAGCCACCTCTGGATCGGCAGCCAAGGACTCAAATGATTCCAGATTCCCAGAGAAGAGCTCCCCAAGTGCCTCAGCTGGCAGGAACTATGCCAGACATGGTGTTTTAAAGGACCTGGATGGACTCAGCTTGTTACCATGTAGGAATGTGGGCTCTGAATCACTAGGTCCTCCAATTCTTTTTTTTTTTTTTTTTTTTTTAAAGATTTTTTTTTATTTTTATTTATTTATTTGACAGCGAGAGACAGGAGATCACAAGTAGGCAGAGAGGCAGGCAGAGAGAGAGCGAGGGAAGCAGGCTCCCCGCCGAGCAGAGAGCCCGATGTGGGACTCGATCCCAGGACCCTGAGATCATGACCTGAGCCGAAGGCAGCGGCTTAACCCACTGAGCCACCCAGGCGCCTAGATCCTCCAATTCTTAAAGATAACTTGGAAATACAAATTTGTGTGAAATTCTCTGAGTTTTTTAAATGATGGTACTGACTCATAAGTTAGAAAACACTGAGTAAGCCAGTCAAGACACGTGTGTGGGTCTGAGTAGGCCCCTGGGCAGTCATTCGTGACCTCTCTTCTGGAGTCATCTGTGGGTTTTGTTCCCGGTCTCTGCCATGGCTGAGATCCAGTCCTATGATCTCCTAGGGAATTCCTCCTTTCTGAACTCCCCCTTCCATGTGTGCCCAGTTCCCCCGGGAATATCTCTCAGGACAACGCTTCCCGCCCTTCTCACCAGCGAGCTCTCCGACCTGCCTTCTCTCGGTAGGAACCACCGGGATGGCTGCTCGGGGGAGCGGGCGGGGATGCTAGCACCCCAGTCCCGGTGTCCTCGTGGGTCTCAGGTACATCGGGAAGCTTCCTCACGACCCTAGTGATTCATCTGTGCACGCAAAACAGGTTCAGAAGTTACTTGGATTTTTGAGAGTAATCTTTTTTAAATTTTTTGTGTCTCTGTACTTTCAGGTTACATTCTATTCTACTGACATGGCGACATCCAGAGTTCAGTAATCACTTGTTATTTCTTCTTAGTTAGAACTGGAGGAGAATTTGGATTTTGTGTTTTTTCTTGCTGACTCCTTATTATAGCTCTCTGGGTCACACACACATGAAATCCCCCAAACCCTCCACCCCCCAAAACAAAAAAACTAACAAAAAAACCCCAAATGATTGGAATTCTATGTTCCTAGAGTCCACAGAAGCTGGGACTCTGGTCCAAGGACTCTACGGTGCCTGAGAAATGGGTTGAAGGGGAGACACAGGATGCAGACTCAGGAAGGACACCAGAACGTTCTTTCCCTCCCCTTTTCATTCCTCCATGGATCAGTGTTCCAGGAGGCGTAGAAAGAGTCAGAAAAACAGAACAGTTAAAGGGCAGATTCTGAAGCCAGAATCTCTGAGGTTTAGTCTAGACTCTTCCCCCAACTAGTGAGGTGGATTTGGGCACATCACTTAGCCTCTCTGCCTCAATTACCTCGTCTGTATCGTGGGACGGTTTATATGTAACTCGGAGAACTATTTTGAAGACTAAACAAAATGTCTGGCCCTATGTAAGCAGAAGTAAATAAATGGATATTTGTTTCTTTTCTTTTTTTCTTTTTTTTTAAAGATTTTATTTATTTATTTGACAGAGAGAGATCATAGGCAGAGAGGCAGGCAGAGAGAGAGGAGGAAGTGGGCTCCTCGCTGAGCAAGGAGCCAGACAGGGGACTTGATTCTAGGAGCCTGGGATCATGACCTGAGCTGAAGGCAGAGGCTTAACCCACTGAGCCACCCAGATGCCCCTTTTTTCCTTTTTTTAAATGTGGATGTTTCCATAACTTTTATTTCTTAAACCCAAAGACAAAACTATGAAGGAACAACACGATGTCCCTAAGAATTCCAGCTTCGCTGTTCCTGCAGGGCTGACTGTGACCCCTGCGCAGGTCCAGACTCTTTTTGTTCTTAGTTCCTTTCTAGTCTCAGTGGACTCTCAGCTGGAAACTGGATTCTTCTCAGTGAGCAGTTTCCAGTCACAGTACTGGGGCTCGAGAGAGAGGAGGGGGAAGGGTTTGCCTTGGAAATCCTAGCCGACAGGTCTTTTTCAGGAGCACTGGATGCCGACAGGGTGTTTGGGGCCAACAGTGTTTGCTCCCGTGGGTTGGTGGGAGCAGTGTGCAGAGGTTGAGTCGGTGGCATCTCTAGGGGCTTACTTGGTTATGACTTTTTCACTAGGTGGCAGCAGAAAATCATAAAGAGAATCCACGAGCCCAGGGCCCTGCTCAGCCTGCAGAGTAGCTGAAAGGCAAGAGAAGAGAGGGTGGCTCGGGAAGGACAAAATAAACTATTTTAAGATGTAGGTTTTGCATAAGCTTTGACGTGTCAAGAGAACTATGATGGGAGAGTACATTTTGAACAACATATATACAACATTTTATTTTTATTTTGGGGTCAAGTACAGAAGATAAGAGACCAAGCCATGTTTAGACCCACTTGTCAGCAAAAGTTTCCTTGCAGAGGGCCAGATGTAAACCTTTTAGTTTTTGGGGACTGTCAAGTCTCCTCTGTGACTCTTCCGCTCTGCTTTTGTAGTCTCAGGCAGCCAGAGACAATATGTCGGCACAGGAGGGAAGCTGGGGTCCAGCTCCTCTTTGTTCATAGAAACAGACTTTGGCCCATGAATCATAATTTTCTCACCTCTGCTATAGACTGTTCTGTGGCCTACCCACTGGGTTACTTCGTATTGACGAGAAAGAAATTAAAAAGCAAGTCCCTTATTTCAAAACTGTATTTTTTTGTTCTTAAATAATTATAATCATTCCATTCCAGGAAAAATAAGCATATGACTAAAATTTAACCACCCCTGTGGAAAGATAATCTTTGTATTATCAAACATCTAAGACCTAAGATCATAATTAGTGTGAAGCCTGTACAATTTCCACATTAGCTAAGAAGCGTTGGCCTCCTGGTAGTAGATTTTATTTGGATAGACCCGTTTTTTGATTAATGAAGTTGTTTTCTGGACAGAGACAGTATTACCAGTAGTGATTTTTAAGAGAACAGATGTCGCTTGCAGGGTAACAATAAACATCTAAAGTTATAACATCCAAAAATAGAGAGAGAGAGAGCCTTGCTCAGGACATTGGTTTTCGTCCTGAAATCAGCTCTGTCGGGTTGGCAGGTCAAGCTCCAATTTGAGTTCAAAAATAGCATCTCCATATGAAAACGAGTGGAGACAAGGCAGCCAGATGAGAGGAGGTCCTGTGTGAGAGGAGAGACAGCTAGACCGTGGATGGCCTGGGGAAAGCAACAGTGGGCCAACATGAATGAACCTCCCCGAGCTGGTTAACCTCAAAGTTCAGCTGAAGGGGTGAGAAGCAGGTGCAGCTCTCTGTGTTGGCAAGGGCGCCGGTGGCCTCTTTGATTTACACCAGAGCGACCAGACGTGTCGTCTCTCGCACAGTTGAGCAGTGTCACCGTTTATGGCTCCTCTGGGGTCAGCTTTTCTCTCTAAAAGGTCACTTCTTTGGTACCAATACGAGACGCCCCTGCACCCCTTTTAACTCTTGTGAATGTTGACGGAGATCGATTCTGTTATGCCACCTTGAAAGAGTGACTTTTCTGAAGGAGGAAATGGGAAACAGAACAGGTTTAAGCGAAAGGAGGGGGCCAGGGTAGGAGTGCAGTCTGTACCGCAGGACCAGGATTTCAAGCAGACCCTACCGTGAGAGCCAGGAGCGGGCTCGGCTCCGCCAGCTAGGTGCTGGTCTTGCCGGGGGAGCGGGCAGCTGGCCCTGCAGTCTCGCGAGGCCTATGTGTTCTCCTGTTGAACAGAAGCGGTTTCACAGAACTCGAACGCCTGACCAGGCCACCCTGTGACCACAGTGGGGAGAGGCAAAAACAATGCCACTCCGTAATCGTGTCTGAATGCAGATGAAAAGGAGCATATTGTCCAAAAGCATCGACAAACATGACCAAACATGCCTCCATTCTGATTAATGTGAGTGATTGCTACTCCGTCACCAATTAAAGCTGTAGCCGGCTTCCATTTCTCATACTTCCTCGGGGAGAATTATTAGAGTAGTCAGGTTGAGGGCCCTTAAGCTCTCTCCCAGATCACCATGATGCACGGTTTGGCAAGAAAGCACGGGGTGCTTGGGAAGAGGATTAAAACCTGGGAGAAGCGTGTGCCAAGGGAAAGGGAAAGAACCACGCCAACCCCACAGCTTCATGACCAGGCCTTGGGAAGGCCCTTGCTTCAGGGTTCAGTTACCAGAGCCGGTGATCCTGACGGCCCTGGCTGCAGGCATCTGTCACCTGCCCCAGTCCTCTGCCTAGCTAGGAGCCTGCAGGTCCTCTCAGAGGAAGGCTGGCCGTCTGGCATGGGGGGTGAGTTTGCTCAGCCCACTGCCTCTCCTCCTCCCTAAGCAGCTGACTTCTTCTGATGTGGTTTTGTGGTTACACAGCAGGCAGCCTGCTCATGTGGACATGGTGTACTTTCAGTTTCTCAAAGTGAGTCATGTTGACTTTCTTCTCGGGAGTAAGAGTGACCCTTGCGCAGAAGGACGGTGTGACTAGAAAGAAGAAATAGTTGAGGCCACCAGCGCCAGAGTGTTGACCACTGTAGGCAGTCATTAGTTTCTGGGAGTGGTTCTTGTCACTTCTCTAAGCAAGGTAAGCTAGGTTTGGTTTTGACTCCTTGACTATTTACCAGTCTTGGAAGTCTTCCTTATTCTCACTATTTGGAGCTCAGAATCTACAGAAGAACTCAAATAAATTGGCATTTGGTCAGCTGGTACATGATGGGGAAGTTCCCAGGAGAATTATTGGTTATTATTCCATCTTGAATTCTCGTGTCTACTAATGAGCTCGTGATATTGGACCACCTGCCCAGGCCCTAAGAATCCCAGCAGGCCTGTTGAGAATCAAAATTGGGCTTGGAAAGCCTCAGCCAATAGAAGAAGGGCTTTATTCTAGTCTAACTCTGCTTTGTGGTCCTGTTTAGGTAATGTTTCATGAAAGTGTATGGAACCAGGGCGGAAGATCCCAGCGCTTCTGTCGCCACTTCTGTGCCCTTGACAAGTGTTGTTAATTAACTATGGCATTCTTTCATGCTGGGCCGGGAGGGAGCCACAGGACACTTCTCATCACCATTCCACACAGCCACCACCTCTGGATCCCTGTGGGCATGTGAGATGCAACCCGTTCGCTGTGTTTGTTGTAGAATCTCAGTTTAACTCTGCTCTTGGACATCCAAGTCGTGGGAGTGCCACATTGCGGTGACTGCTTTTCTTTCCTCAATAAGTAAATCCTCTCGGGTTGCGAGAAGAAAAAATCAAATTATTCTTGAATTCTCTATCGCTGACCCATCAATCACTATCTGTTGTCTTGCTAAATCATTTGGGTACCGGTAAGAGAATAAGAAAATCCCAGTAGTGGAAAAAGATACGATAAGTCATTGTCAGATATTCAAGACAGTTTATATTTTACAAATATATAAAAATTGCTACCACTCCCAGGGCTGAATTGTCAAGGTAATTCCATTTTCAGTTCATCATCTGGCGGTTGTTTGAAGGGAGGTGGAAGCATCTACTGGGCAGATTAGATTCAGTAAGGAGACTTACCAAACTGGTAATGTTTTAGAGTTAGCCTGTGATGGCTGTTTGTGCCTTTTCTACAAAATGTACTTATTAAAACGAAAATATACAAGTACCGTTTAAATATTGTAGTAGTTGAGAGTCTTGATGGCACTTATCAAATGTGAACTCCAGGTTACATAAGCAGTAGAGGAGCTTATTAGAAGGATCTGGAATAGCTTAGAGAAGCAACTAGAAGGTTGGAAGCCAGACATCCATCAAAAGGCAGGCACCACATTTAATGCCAGGCTGGGTGGGACAGGAGCTGTGTTCTTGTCTGACTTCTCTCAGACCTGGAATTCTTAATCTTCTGGGACATGAAACCATTTGGCCATCGGGTGAAGACTATGAACCTCTTTTTAGAGTGATTTAAAATTTATGAAACAAGGAACATAGGGTTACAAACAAAACCAGTTATATCGAAGTCTAGTTATCAAAATCCAAAAGGAAACTTCCAAATAGCGGTTGTCGTGATATTTGTGCTTCTTGACTGATGTGTTAAATAAAATGAACTGACGGGTTTGATTACTGATGTAATTTTAGTCATGGTGAACACACATGGCTCCTGGGTATTTGTTAGGTGAGTAGCTTACAATATCTGCAGCTACTGTGATGAATATGGAAGTCACGTGTTGCATATGATGTCACTTGTTGACAAAGTCACAATTACCGCTAACACTACTGAGGTTTAGTTATTGCTTACATTCATAATTGAAGAAAATGCTAAATTTTAGTTAGAAGCTAGTGAAAACACTACTTTTTCAGTTCAATTTAGTGGGTTTCCTTTAATTCTTTAAAGATTTTATTTATTTTGAGAGTGAGAGAGCAAGAGAGCATAAACAGGGGTAGGGGCACGGGGACTGGCAGACTCCTTGTTGAGCGTGGAGCCTATGCTGGGCTCACTCCCACGACCTTGAGATCACGACCTGAGCTGAAGTCAAACGCTTAAACAACTGAGCCACCCAGGGGCTCCAGATTTCCTTTAATTCTATTTATAGACTCCAGGTTAAGAACTCTTATTTTAGAGTGTGATCTCCTTGAAGGGAGCTTTGAGTATATGTTACCTCTATTAACGTAAGCTCGGTATGTGTTCTATATGATTAGGTTCATTGACTATAATAATACTTTTTTTCCAAGCACTCGTGGAAATAGCTGGAAAATGGAGCACAGATCTCATAATTGGGCAGATCATCAATCATTATGGCTTCTTGGCCGACTTTTGTATGGAAAACCGAGTCCACTTCTTCGGCCTTCCCTTTCTCTGTTCTTTTCCCTGGTCCCTCAGCCGGGCTCTCCGGCGGAACAGTCTTCCTCTGGGACCACCGCAGGGCCTGGCTGCTCTCCTGGGTTGCATGGGTAAAAATACTCTAATACTGTCCTCTGGAAGGACATGGTCTACCTAAACCCTCTGAGGAAAGGAAATTAACTCCTTTCCAGACAGTCAGCATTATTTTCTCTGTCCGTCCATTTCCACCATTTTCCTTGGTTTACCGGGGGGTTCTTGCTGGTCCCTCTGCAGCTCTGCAGCCCACTTGCCCCCATTCATTCTTGCTTTATTATCCTGTTAAATTTGAGTTGAGCAACTTGAACTTGGTAAGGGTTCGGCAGAACTTTATTATGGCAATGAAGGTTTTTTTTTTTTTTTTTTTTTTTTTTTTTTTTTTTTTTTACAAATTAAAGTGTTGCTTGTGACTTTAATAACCCAAACATGTTACTTACTTGGACCCTTTTATCTGTGACGCTCCTGCTTTAATGCCCTTTCTTACAATTTAGGGACCTCATGTAATAGTCCGGAGGAAGTGAGAACAAGAAATGCCTTTCCAACTGACCATTTCTTTTCTGTTCACCTCCTTCCTACTGTCCTTCTCTCAACCAGGAATTATGGAACAAAAAATGACATTAATTTTAAAAGCATGTCATAGAGGAAAAGTCTGTAACATATGGGGTTGGTGAGAATAGTGACAGTGACAGAAAGCTCTCACAATGACCTGAGCTTTGGAAAGCTATGGGGAGTTGCTGAATACTTTTCATCTCACTGATCAAAACATCTTCCTGGAAGAACAGAGTGCTTTGAACTCAGAAAACTAACACAGAAAAATTCATTCTGTCCCACACACTTTATTTATTCCACACTTTAAAAATTGTCTCTGGGGGCGCCTGGGTGGCTCAGTGGGTTAAGCCTCTGCCTTCAGCTCAGGTCATGATCTCAGGGTCTCTGGGATCGAGCCCCGTATCGGGCTCTCTGCTTGGCAGGGAGCCTGCTTCCTCCCCTCTCTGGCTGCTGCTCTGCCTACTTGTAATCTCTCTCTCTCTCTATCTGTAAAAAAGAAAAAAAAAAAAAATTTAAAAAAATTTAAAAATTGTCTCTGTTCTAAGAACTGTTGTCAGAGAACTCCTAGGAGATTAAATTTGAGCACTGGACCACACAATGGTTGGAATTACAACATCCTGAGATATTTCAGAGATTGTTACCCCTCTTGGAGGGATAAGGAAACTGAGGAACGGAAAACCGACTTGGTTAAAGTCACCCATCTGTTTTTTGTTTTGTTTTGTTTGTTTTTATCAGCAACAGAACTAGAATTCTGAATTTCTGAACTTCTAGTCATTTGTCTTTCAAAAGAGCAGACACAAGTCCATATTTGTTGTAAGGTGACTTAAAAAAAAAAAGATTTATTTATTCATGTATTTGTTAGAGAGAGAACGCACAAGTAGAGCAGCCGGCAGAAGCAGAGGGAGAAGCAGGCTCCCTGCTGAGCAAGGAGCCTGATGTGGGACCCTGGGACCCTGGGATCATGGCCTGAACCAAAGGCAGTGGCTCAACCAACTGGGCCACCCAGGCATCATGTAAAGTAACTTTTTAAGATCTGTGGTCCCTTTTCAAAAACTTCTTTCAATTCTGCTAAAACCAGCTATTTATTCACTGTGAGTTCATTTTTCCCTAGAAAGAGACTAGGCTGCAGTTCTAACTTGGAGAGCTGACCTCAGTCTTCCAAAGCAGTTGGTATATATTGTTTTTCCTCAAGTAATTCAGGAAAATAATAATTATTGTCTCTTTCTTTTCACTTTTTTTTTTTAAGATTTTATTTATTTATTTGACAGAGAGAGAGAGATCACAAGTAGGCAGAGAGACAGGCAGAGAGAGAGGAAGGGAAGCAGGCTCCCAGCCAAGCAGAGAGCCCGATGCGGGGCTCGATCCCAGGACCCTGAGATCATGACCTGAGCCGAAGGCAGCGGCTTAATCCACTGAGCCACCCAGGCGCCCCTATTGTCTCTTTCTTCAAGGCATTCTTGTATAACTTTGATAATTATTTATTGAGAAATGCTGCATGTGTACTTCTGTTCACTTGGAAGACTGGGATGCATGTCTGGGGCCATTCCTAAGAGCTTTCCGGCTGGGAAAGCAGCCTGGGCTTTTATCTGGGGAGGGAACTATGGAACTCTGTTCCATAGTGGAACTATGGAGATCTGAGGTGTTTCTAGGACATAAACTCTTTCTGAGTATGGCCTCCTAGCAACAAAAGTGACTACTCTTTTCCCTGTATTGTGTGAAAGTGTATTTTGGTTCATTCTAGTAACTCTTCATGTGAGTATAAGATGAACTGAGTTCTCATCATCTAGAAATAATTGAACAGAAGACTAAAGAAGTATTTTCCTTCTTCTTCCTTTTTCCCTTTCTCCCTTCCTTTCTCCATTCTAGTCTCCCACTATTTTATTTTTGCCAAGAAATATATTGAGTTTAGAACCAATTAAAGATTGGAGGTATCCTGTGACTAAGACATGGCTTTGTCTCAAGAAGAGAGACATGGTGTAGATTTCAATGTCATGTGTTTTCCTGTAATGAGGTTATCCATAAAATTCAGTGGGTGCATGAAGGGTGAGCATCTAGCCACTGAGGTAGTTAAAGGAGGCTTTATAGGTCGATGAAACCTGAACAGGGTCTCAAACAATGTGCAACAGTCTGACAGGTGGGTTATTTATACTTATAAAGTAAAAACCCAGTGTGCTCCATGAAATACATGATAGAAGTCACCTAGACTAAACTCTTTCTGATTACCTTAATTAGACTTGGGGGGAGAGAAAACTTCGGTGGAGAACCAGAGAACAACAGAGAAGCCAGACTCCAACTCTCAAATGTGGCCTTTAAGAAAGTGGCCAGAGCCTCTGAGCACCAACTGTTCTACCAGAGTATTTCCTGCTTCTAGGTGATCTGAGGGCTCTGGGGGAAGGTCTTCAGAGCTAGTGCCTGGAAGATTCTCTCCCCCAAATATCACTTCTCTAGCTCTCAGTTGTTGGGGGCCCTAACTACTCAAAACTGGAATTGTTACTTAAACCACAGCTGTGACTACTCAGCCCCCCAAGTCTCCAGTCACACTTGTCAGTTACCCCGACTCCCACACAGAACCTGCCCTTTTGTGCTGGTCGATGCCAGTAAACTCACCTATGACTAGGACCAGAGTGTATAGGAGGCTTAAAGCCCTATGGGATTTTCAAAATGTTTAATATGGTGTCAAAACATCTAGGGGGGACAGACCCTACAGATGTTTGTAGCAGTTGACCTCTACTCACCCTCACTCTTACACACACATACGCACACACATACGCATAGCAGCTTTCTTCTAAAGATCATTTGCAATAAATGCTTATGAATAACTATACAACAGGAAAGAATGATCCATAAACTCACTTTTGGAGACATTTTGCTTTTAAGAGAAAAAGCCAAATCACAAAATTCAACTTCAGAGGATCAATCCAGATTCAGTTCAGTTTCTTAAACCTTCTATTCCTATATGTGTCTATGTTCAGTATATATGATTGTAAGTGTTCAGACGGCTGACCTGAAAAAAATTGTTCTGCACTGAGAAACAAACTGAGGGTTTGGAGGGAGGGGAGTGGGGAGTTTTGAGCCTGGTGGTGGGTATTAAGGAGGGCACGTCTTGCATGGAGAACTGGGTGTGGTGCATAAATAATGAATCTGGGAACACTGAAAAAATAAAATAAAAAAAACTAAAATTGTTCTGTACTTCTGAATATCAGAAATATTAGAGCATACAGTTTAAAACAGAAAGGAGCTAAGTGTAGATTAACTATAGAATTAACTTGGAAATTCTCTTCTCTGTGTACTTGGATTGTCTTTTTCAGGTAAAACTTCATGAATTCTCATATATTTTCCTAGTTAAGAAGGAGGTTTTAGAAGCACTTCTAAAGATCTCAAAAGAAAATTTGTTCAATTATAAAATGTACAGGGATGATATTTTAATTTACTGTTTCATATGCTTGAGTGACTTTTGTTTCTTTGTACCTGATTATTTCATATTTTATTTTTTTTAAATGAACACAAAGAAAACAGCCAAAAAAAAAAAAAACCAACCAAATACCCTGGCTCAGTTACAAATTCCATTTGTATTTAACCAGTGACTTTAGACCATGTTAGAAATCAGAATTACCATGGACCTTTAAAAAAAATTACACTCTTCTCTCCCCCACCCCACATTTAAAAATATAATTTTTTTAACTCTAAGTATAATTGACATCAGCCCCTGCCTCCTTTTATTCACTGGATCTGGGATAGTATCTGTATTTATTTTAGAGAATACAGATGGTATCTGTATTTATTTAGAGATTTAGAAATGAGTTTGATGCTTTTCCATTCTGAGAACTAGACATTTAGCTTATTCTCTTTTGAGACCCTGCTTTCTCTATTTTAACTCATCTCAATTTGCTGCTTCATAGGTAGTAACTTTTCTTTCTTTGTACCTACCTACGTCACACCTTCTTCTTCTTTCAAAATGAACACAAAGAATTCAGGCCACCCCTAGCAATACCGAGATACTCAGTAGCTCCCAGTGAGCTGGCTAGAACATAGGCAGGAGGAGAAACCTTAGGTATCGAGACCCTAGCCAGAGGCAGAGAGGCTGGCTACCTCGTGGAGGTACAGGAGCTGAGTGGGGTGTTACTGAAAGGCTGAGAAGGAGGGCCAGGTGTTACCTGGTGCCTCCCATTCACAGGGACATGCAGACCTAGGGTGGAACTCTCCATATTTTGCCTGATTGTCCTGTTGGTTCCAGAGAGGAACTGGTGGTTTCCCTGGGGCCTGGTAGACTGGATCCGAACTCTGAAAGGTATTGACAGTCCCCAGTCTGGATGGTCTCACAAAGCTTTGACTCTGACTGGAATGTTGAATTGTAATCTCTCCATCTTCATCATTTACTCCATACAACTGGGAGCAACGCTATCAAACAGGAAGCAGACATCCATCCTTGGTGGAAAACTGCCCAAAGAAGCGAACTGGTAAAGAGAGGACTTCGGGTGAACACAGATATTTCACTCTTATACCAGCACTCTTTTCAAGTTCTGACTTCAGCTTCTATCCTGGATGTGCTGGAAACCATGGATTTGAAATCTGGTGTTGTCTCAGTTTTCTGCTTTCCAGCCTTAGAGGAATTTCCCCAGCATCCCAGTCCCCTGAGTTTCTCTCTTCATTTGGGCTGTAGCTTTCCAAGAGTTATTTGCTTCCTCTTCTTTCTTCCCAGTTTTTACACACACTGTGACACAATGACTGTCCCTTGCCTTTTATGAAACCACATAAAGTCATAACAAGCAAATGATCATTCTCCAGCATGAACATTAGAGTTATTTTCTTTTTTGTGTGTCTTGGGAGAGGGCATAGCGGAATTTGTCGTGAATTTACTGTATTTCTAGTCAGAGCAATGTGATCATAGGTATTTTCTCATTTTTCTTCTGGTTTTGGTGCTACAAAGGTAAGTATTTTCAGAATCGTTAGTAAGAAATGTGATGGATAAGGATAAAATGAGATGAGATTCCCAAAAGAGGGATTTCTGTTTTAAACAAAGTCAAAGCAAATTCTCTTTAGAGAGGAATAGCCCTTTATTCTCATGATTATGAAGCAGAATGTGATTTCTTTCTCAAAACAATTTGAAACACTGAAATTAAATTCCTCTAATTTAGAGTTAGAGAAAAGCTGTTTTTGGTGGATTCATTATACATATAAAAGATATACTCATCAAAAACAGCATTTTCAAGTGACAAATAGCTTTAAGACTTCTTTCAAATGTAAGACACAGCCTCAGTGGAGAAAGGAAGATTAATATTTTCCAAAACTCACCCAAATGCCCATCAAGTACATACATCTAAAGGTTCGATTTTCACATCGTTAGCTATTGAGCCCAATAGACATACTATGTTTTGGTAGTGGTTTTTTTTTTTTTCTTTTCTTGTTTTTAATTAGCAAAGTTTATTTTTAGTACAATTATATGTTTACAGAAAAATTGAGCAGGAAGCACAGAGAGTTCCTGTATTAACCCCCAACCACATAAATGCACATACAGCTTTCCCGTTTTTAACATCTTGCATTGGTGTGATATACTCGTTACAAGTAATGAATCCATATTGATATACTATTCTTAATTAAAGCCCATGGTTCACATTAATTGTATAGCTGTGTTGTATAGTTCTATAGCTTTTGACAAATGCATAATGTCTTGTATCACCATTACAGTATCAAGCACTATAGTTTCACCATCTTAAAAGTTCTCTGTGTTCCACCTACTCATCCCTCCTTCCTTCTCCATGAATCCCTGACAACCACTACTGTTTTTATGTTTCTATAGATTTACATTTTTTCAGAGCATCATGTAGTTGGAATGACAAAGTATATAGCCTTCTTAGACTGGCTTCTTTCAGTTAGCAATATGCATTTAAGGTCATTTCTTTTTATTGATGACTAATATTCCATTTTATGAATATACCAGAGTTTGTTTATCCATTCATCTATTAATGGTCATCTTGATTGTTTCTGATTTTAAGCAATTATGAATAAAATTTCTGTAAATATTCATGGACAGGTTTTTGTCTGAACATGTTTTCAACTCCTTTGGGTAAATACCAAGGAGCACAATTGCTGGGTCATATGGTAAGACTATGTTTAGCTTTCTAAGACACCTTCAAGCTGTCTTCCAAAGGGGCTGTACTATTTTGCATTCCTACCAGCAGTGAGAGTTCCTGTTGCTCCACATCCTAATTAACATTTGATGTTGTCAGCATTTTGGGTTATTGTCATTCTAATTGTTGTGTAGTTGGTTTCTCATGTTTTAATTTGCAATTCTCTAATGGCAGATGGTGTGGAGCGTCTTTTCTTATACTTATTTGCCATCTGTGTATCTTCTTTAGAAAAGTGTCTTCTCAGAGCTTTTGCCCATTTTTAAATTGGGTTATTTGTTTTCTTAGTGTTGAATGTTGAGTTCTTTATTCTTTTTGAATATAATTCCTTTGCTTGGCAAGTATTTTCTTCCTATTTGTGGCTTGTTTTTTCTCTTAGGGGATTGTCTTTTTAAAAATGGGTGTGTTACACAAATAAGCAATTTTCTTGGTTTCCCGGGAGTGCCCAGTTATGAAAGGGGAAGATGGGGAAATTTCATTTTAGTGAGAAAAGTTAACTTCTCTCAACTCTGAGAACTTAAAGAGAATTATCAAGGAACCAGGAGCAACATTGATTGAACTGTCAGATTTTGTGGACGAAAGTGGACATCATGGAGGTGATTGGTGCCTTTTAAGAAGTAGCTCCATTCTGCCTGGCAAGTTACAGACCTGTACCCCTGGGGCTAAAATACATTATATGTTTATAAAAAAATTATAAAAAGGAACAAAAAAGAAGTAGCTCCATTCTCATGAGACATGTATGTTCTTGTATAGGTCTCGTGTTCATGTTTTTCAACCTGAAACTTGTACCTTGAACACCTTGTACTTAACCCTGTCCTTTCAATATCCTTCACTTTTAACTCGCTGATCTTACGCTGCTTACGTCTCTGTCTGATTCCCTCACGTTTTAAGCCTAATGTGCAGTACAGAAGCATGAGCTTATGCTTTCTTATCACTTGGGTTGGGTCTCAGCTCTCAGCTTCATAATTTACAAGCAGTGTGAGTTTAGGACATTGTTTACTTGTTGTAGCCTGTTTCTTTCTGTGCCCGCCTCACAGGTTTGTTGAGAAGATTAAATAATATGTGCCCGGCAGTGGTATTTAGTGAATGTGTGTTTTCTTGCCAGTCTTTTCATTTTTTCCTGTACAGTCTTCCTACTTAGCCTATGGCTTTTTTTGACAGCAAATTTTTCTTGTGTGAGGCTGAATATTTCTCCAAATAGCATGGTGAGCAATAAACCCCTTCCTTCCTCCTACTGGATTCCTCTCCTCTAAGTGTCCTGTGGTCAGTGCCTATGTGGTTTTTTTCTGGTCTCACAGTAAAGCTTCCTCACAGACGTAAATTAATTGAGGTTATTTCTTGGACCTGTAGCTTCCCTTTCTCCTTTAGCTGTTGCTATTTCTAACTCTTCTGCCCTTTTTAGAGGCACCAAATTCAGTTACATTAGTAAGAATTTATGATGAAGTTCTATGTCCCTAGCCTGGTGACACATTTGAGGGGCTCACATGGTAAAAAGATATGAATCTCCCCTTCAACCTGATGGCACATGTGGATACGGATGTATCCATAAGGTAGATCCTGATGGTAGATGGGATGTTACAAAAGGGTAGATAAAGTCAGAATGTGAGCTGGTATATTTCATAGGATTCACTGGAATATTACCCGTGTGAACACTGCCCAGGTTTAAATCCTAGGCTCTGAACAAAAGAGACACCTCCAGGCCAGCAGAGATCAGAGAAATGAGCACAGGACTGACGGTGAGGGGCAGTGAAGAGAGGGAACAATTCAGTGTGTGAATGGGGTTGGTAGCTGGGCGTCATTGGAAGATTATAGGGAGGATTATAGGGAGCAGCTGCTTTGGGGAAGCAGAACCTGACCATGAGACACAGGCACCTACAACAGGAGAACACCCACTTTCTCCTCCTTTCAATTGATTCCTATCAATTTATCATTAGTTTTATGGCTAGAGACACATGTCTAGTGAAAACTGTGATTTGCAGGACTTTTACTATGAAATGAAATTATCAAAGTCAACGTCAGATTTTGCCATTGTCCTTAAATCAACATTTATTCATTTATTTATTTTCTTAAATTTTTTTTTTTTTTTTTTTTTTTTTACAAAAGATTCTATCTATTTATTTGAGAGAGAGTGAGTGAGAGATAGAGCACAAGTTAGGGGAGAGGTAAGGGAAGAAGGAGAAGCAGGCTTCCTGCTGAACGGGGAGCCCGATGCGGGGCTCCATTCCAGGACCCTGAGGTCATGACCTGAGCCAAAGGCGGATGTTCAACCGACTGAGCCATGCAGGCACCCCTCACATTTATTTTTTAAAATACTCTACCTTGGTACAAAGAGGATTTAAGAAAGCTTACAAAATGAAAAAGCGGTATAAACGAATATAGGACAAATGAAGCATTGGGAGACTAAGGGCAGGGACCTTAGGTGGAGGCAGGGGTACAGTTAGAACACAAATTTCACTCACTACATTTGCTGCGGATGGTCATGTCTAGAAACCAAAAAGAAAAACAAACATAATTGCTTACAAAGGCTCTAGGATTCTTTAGGTAACAATCAGTCCGTGGTGGGGGAGAAAAGTAACCATTACTACAAAGGCTCAGAAAAGCTTTTTCCTCAGGGTCTTCACAGATCAAACATGTGAGATTTAAAAACTCAACTTGAGGGGCGCCTGGGTGGCTCAGTGGGTTAAGCTGCTGCCTTCGGCTCAGGTCATGATCTCAGGGTTCTGGGATCGAGTCCTGCATCGGGCTCTCTGCTCGGTGGGGGGTCTGCTTCCCTCTCTCTCTCTCTGCCTGCCTCTCTGCCTACTTGTGACCTCTTTCTGTCAAGTAAATAAATAAAATCTTTAAAAAAAAAAAAACTCAACTTGAACTGTTGTAAGAACTTCATTGCAAAAGGCAGGCAGATAGTGTTTACTAATCAAACACCACTGTGCTCCATTTCCTTACATCAAAAGTAAAGAGTTTCTTTCCTTCTTGAATATACTTAAGACCCTTCAAAATTTCTTTGGGATGAACCGGGGAGGAAGGGGCCTCATGACGCTCAGAAAGGGAAGATGAGACATGCTGACATTCAGTCCCCTGACTGAGGAGAGAGTTACTCCCTCTCCTCCCTCGCTTTCTGATATGGGCTGAATTGTCTCTCCACCTCCCACTCCTCCCAGGTTATATGTTGAAGTTCTAATGCCCAGTACCTCAGAATGGGAAGATGAGACATGCTGATGTTCAGTCCCAAAAATTACTCCCTCTCCTCCCTCGCTTTCTGATATGGGGTGAATTGTCTCTCCACCTCCCACTTCCCCCGGGTTATATGTTGAAGTTCTAATGCCCAGTGCCTCAGAATGTGACTGTGTTTGAGAATAAGGCTTTTAAAAAATTATTAAGTTAAGGGGTGCCTCCCGCTCAGGTTGTTATCTCAGGGTCCTGGGATTGAGCCCCACATGGGGCTCCCCAGTCAGTGGAGAGTCTGCTTCTCTCCTTCTGCCCTTCCTCCTGCTTGTGTTCTCTCTCTCTCTCTCTCCCTCAAATAAACACATAAAATCTTTTTAAAAAGCTATGAACGTAAAATGTGGTCATTAGGGTGGGTCCTGATCCAATAGGACCAGTTTCCTAATAAGAGGAGATTAGGACACAGAGAGACACTCATCACATGTACACACAGAGATAACCACGTGAGGGCACAGGGAGAAGGTGGCCATCTGCAAGCTAAAGAGAGAGGCCTGGAAGGAAACCAAATCTGCCAAAACCTTGGGCTTGATTTTCTGGACTCTGGAACTCTGAAAAAAATAAATTTCTGTTGTGTAAGTCACAGTTCTGGTTGTACTTTGTTATGGCAGCCCAGGAAAATGAATACACACCCTAATTGGTCTTATACACCACTGCAAGTTTCCCTTTGCTTAAATGTATTTTAATCATGTCCATATTCTCTTAGGAAACTACAGGTTAAATTTCTTATTCTGGTAGTCCACGAGCTTCAAAAATCTGGTCCCAATCTGCATTTCCCCACTTAGCCCACATAACACAAACCTCGTCTAAGCAAAACAGTTCACTCCGTGAACTGGCTGCTTTGTGCTTCACATGCACATGTCTTTGCTTTTTCTACCGGGAATATTGCAATTTCCATCCTTTGTGATCTTACCCATTTCTCAGTATTCATCTCAAATACCCACTCATCTAGAAGTCTTTGGTTATCTTAACTAGTGCTTCTTCCTCTTCTGAATTACGGTAACATTTTCATTTTGCCATCATTTATTTGTAAGTCTTATTCCTCCTGTTTGAGGGTGAGATCCTAGAAGCACAAGCATATTTTTATACCTATGCATGAAGTTCCTAGCACAACACCTTTTAAGGAGAATGTGCTTCATTCATTCATCTACTTGGCCATATGTTGCTATTATCATACATTGTATGAATTTGTAGGGGATACAACATAGAATGACACAATCATGATCTCTGCCCCATGAGGCTTATATTCGCTTGGAGGTCTAGATAAATGGGTAATCAAGTAGTTGCTGGTTGTTATTAGGGCTTCAGTAGAGAGTAACATCATAACCTATAACAAATAGTATTGCTTAAAGAGGCCTCCCAGGGAAGTGCCTCTGAAGCCAAGACATCTAAAGTAACAGAAACCAGTTCCATGAAGAGGGATAGGTAAACGGTAGGCTCCTGGGGCAAGGATAAATTTATGAGCTCCAGCTAGTGTACTTAGAGCCCAGAGACCAAGAAGGGTAGCTGCAGAAGGTAAAGCCAGGAAAGAAGGTGAGGACTAGGGCCTACAGGCCTTGGAAAGGGGTTTGCATTTTATTGGGACCCCTCCAAAAGAATTTTAGTCTCTCTGCTAGGGGTGTGTGTGTGTGTGTGCTTGTGGAAAAATAGAAAAGGAATGCCATTTTATTTTTTTTAAGTTTTAAAAAAGATTTTATTTATTTATTTATTTGTCAGAGAGAGCGTACAAGCAGGCAGATTGGCAGGCAGAGGCGGAGAGAGAAGCAGGCTCCCTGCTGAGCAAGGAGACCAATGCAGGACTCAATCCCAGGACCCTGGGATCATGACCTGAGTCGAAGGCAGTGACTTAACCGACTGAACCACCCAGGCATCCCAGGAATGCCATTTTCTTTTCTATATATATATATATATATATATATATTTTAAATAAACATATAATGTATTATTAGCCCCAGGGGTACAGGTCTGTGAATCGCCAGGTTTACACACTTCATAGCACTCACCATAGCACATACCCTCCCCAATGTCCATAACCCACCACCCTCTCCCGACCCCTCTCCCCCGGCAACCCTCAGTTTGTTTGGTGAGGTTAAGAGTCTCTTATGGTTTGTCTCCCTCCCGATCCCATCTTGTTTCATTTATTCCTTTCCTACCCCCCATATTGCATCTCCACTTCCTCTTATCCGGGAGATCATAAAGGAAGGCCATTTTCAACAGAAACTGACTATAGCTGTTTGCACTTTTCCTGGGTATAGCATAAGTCCTTTTTAAGTAAACAGTGTTTTCCTTAGAAAAATCACCTTGGTGGGTCTTTTTGGTAAGTGTCTTGGGGAGAGAGGGGAAGACAAAATAATAGGTGAATTGTCCTGCATAACAGAGAGGACTGCACATACCCGGGAGGCCTGGGAGAGAGGTTCAGAACTTGCAAGACGGGAGGACACCCGTCGGGGAGCCGTCTGAGAGGGCGCCTGAGCAAGTCCTTGGCAAGAGAGTGTGCTTTGTGGTGGAGGTGGGGAAGAATCGTTAGGTCAGCAAAGACCAATATTTCTGTATGTTTCTTAGCTCTTCTGTACCTCTTCCTAAATTTTCATTATTATTATTATTATTTTAGTTTTAAGTAGGCTCTGTGCCCAATGTGGGACTTGAAGTCATAACTCTGAGATCAAGAGTCACATGCTCCACTGACTGAACCAGCCAAGTGCCCCTAAATTTTCATTAAACTCCTGGTCCCCACACACATTCAAGTTAGTGGTGCTTTAGGGAATGCAAAGAAAAAGATTGGTATTCACGTAGGCAAGGCAGTGCTAAAAGACGAGAGCGGGCCCCAGAACTGGGAGTCAGGTAGTCATGGCGAATGAGGCTGCTGGATAGGCTAATGGAGAGTAGACATCATCCCCTTTCCCAGTCCTGTGGGTGAGGCATTTCCTCTGTGCAGAACGTGGGTACTTGTGCCATTTTATTAGAGTAGTCAAAAAACCCTTACTCTAAAAGTCTGGAATGCCTAGGGATATTCAGATGGCAGAATCTGAATGTGTGTGTGTGTGTGTGTGTATGTGTACGCACACACGCGTGTGCCGTCTGTGAAATATGTTCAGCGGCAGATCGCTGTGTCTACATCTGAGATACGCTGGAGATGTTTGAGAAAGCTTCTGTATGTGTCTCTTTAATCCAGTGTTTCACCGATCGGTCATCTGTCATCTAGTCTAGTCTGTCATCTGTCTAGCTAGCTATCAGTGAAGCTCAACACATTTCTGGAACATTCCTTCCTAAATTTCCAGAGACAGAATACAGTTCTTATGAGAAATTCTGGAGCTGTGAGTCATAGCTCTTTCATTATTTCAGAGGCACCAGCATACCTGGCGAGATACGGTGAGGCTGGTAGGTGATAGGGAGCCTCTCAAAATGTCAGGGTCTTGCATGCGTCCAAAATCAGAGTTAGCAAAACTGTTGGATGCCTTTTGAATTTAGATTTTTTTCAATTATAAAAGCTTCAGCACTTAATTTTTCTGTATTTGAAAGGTCACTAGAAACCAAGAGTCTAAAAAAAAATAGTGTTGAAACTGGAAAAAAAAAGTTTAATCAATTTCCATTCAAACCAAGATCCCTTCTTGCATTTTTTTCCCTTTGGGGAGGTTATGGGGTAGAGAGGGGTTGTGGGGAACAAGGCGGTTATTGTTTTTGTGAAACTCTTTGGTTTTGACTCTGACCTTTATCTTATAGTGGAAGGTAGACTGCTCTACATTGAATGGAAGAAACCTGTGGTGAGGGGTACAGAAACGAATTGGGGAAGCTGAGACCTCGCCTAACAGAGACCCCATATTGTCTAGGGAGAATCCCTTGGTGGCAATGTAGAGACTCTGAATAGGACAAGAGGGTGACCTGCAGCTGAATTCCAGAGCTCAGTAGTCCAGGGATATTTCATGAGCCCGAGAAGCCTCTTTGTTTTGCCTCCCTTGATCAATACCGTCATCCCTCCTCCTAGCTGTATCTATAATTTCTCTTGCTTCCCATTCGGTTTAGGAAAACACTGGCATATTCAGATGCCTTCAGGTAAAAGAAAATAACAAAACAACAACAGAAACCTTTGGGGTTACTCGACAGGCACAGGGTGGCTCTTGAGCCACATCTTTCCAAACAGCCTGTTTCCATAAGACCCACATCTTAAGAAGAGGGGAAGGAAGACACATGAAAGGGTTTAGGTCAAGTTCACCCTTTAGTATTCCCCAGGCTTATGATATGCATAAATTATAAAAGTGAGGTTCTCTTCTTGGTTCTCTAGTTGACCTTGGGAAATTTCTGAAGAACCTAGGTGTTTTTTGTAATAAAGTACCTAGGGGTATTGTCAGGACTAGCTCCTTTAAAGCTACTGTACTATTAATACATCTTCATTGCTTTCACCCTTTATAGTTTTTTTGTTCTAGGTTAAGTTCTTGCATGCTGATACAATGTGATGACTTCAGCTATTTTTTTTTTTCTGAAAGACTTCCAGAAGATTCTTATTTTGTTGGCAGTTAAATGTCACCCTCTAGGGGGCTACACAGAAAACATAATTGCCTTGGGATCACAAATTCTTCTCAAAAGCAATGATCTGGCAACTTGTCAGAAGGGAAAACCAAATAACCAGATGAACAATCTGTTTTTCCCTTTCCTTCAAGCTCAATCAAAAGAATCCAGAATTAGGTGCTACCCCTAATACCAACTGGGGAATTCCTTGGTTCTTTCCAGTAATTATGGTTTACCAAGAACTGTTCTTACAGTGCTGCAATTTAGAGTATCTGTAAGACAGCACTTGGCGAGAAGTTGCCTGATCACTGGCTTGTGTGCCTATCCAATTTAGGCAAGAGTAACTTAGGAGCAGAGAGCTCCTTTAGGACAGAGATAGTACCTTACTGATCTGTTCTTCCCTAGGGCTTAGCACTATGCTGGGTACAAGGTAAAGAAAGACTATTTTCCTGTGGAGTCCAGGAGGATCACTCTCTTTGACTGAGGTTAATCTAAGGAAGGTGTTACTCTGATGCATTCTGGCCTAGTGTTTGAGAACATTTCCCTGGTTCTGTGGTAAAGAATACTGTGAACTAAAATGCCAGGCCTGCTTTGGAGATTGACTCAGAGCTGAGGCAGAAAATCTGCAATGGCAAGGGCAAGGAAGCAGGAGTCAGTGGCAAAGCTTGCAGATGGTCTGTTAGCTCTGGTGGGAGAAAGGGCCACTGCCAAGTGGTCACACATGTGTTGAGCAGACTAACAAGTGTAAGGATAGAGCCCACAGTGAGAGAGGCCAGCCCTCATTCAGGAGAACGGGAGACACTGGGGTACCAGAAGAAGGATACGATATGGGAAATTGGAGCCCATGGCAATAAAGTTCAGGGCCTGAGGAGGTCAGAGAAAGACATTGTAGTTGCTACCCAGCATGGGCATATGGGGGTCTGTGTTACAACTAGATGATCACAATAATCACATACCCTTTGGGTCAAACGGTTGATCTGATGAACAGTGAGACAGTAGTCATCTTTTTAAGACAAATCCATTATTCTACCCTTTTTGTGAGAGCAAATAATTTAATAGTTCCCAAGGGAAAATCATGCTTTCTGAGCAGAGATGCCATTTTCCCATGAGCGAGGTTGGTTTGAACAAGTGTGTTCTCTATATGAAAGGCTTCTTCAGATTAGATCAGATGTGCATCTGGGTTTTGCGTAGGGGTAACCCACAGGTGAGAGATACCTCTCTTAGCTTTGTGTCTGAGTGGGTTGAGCAAATGGGGGAGGTTGCGAGGCGCCCAGTGGGCTCCAGAATGTGAATTCTGGTCCTCTTTGAGTGGTTGGTTGGCCAGCTGCCCACCTACTACTCTCTCTCTAGTGAAGCTCCATGTTCAACCTTTGAAAATGTTCTCACATGTAGATCCTGTTTATGTAAGAAGTTGATCAAACACCCCCACAGTTACACAGTAATTTAATTATGTACTGGAAGGGTATGGAAGCGTATCCTTTCACATCTGCCTGTGACTCAAAACACAGACCAGAAATACTGCCCTGTTCTCTAGTCCCTGAATTTCCTAAGTGGAATCAGCTCACGCAAAACTGTCCATCTCTCCGTGGGTGTTGGTCTGTCCAGCTGATCTGTCTTTCACTGCCACAGGACCAGGGATTATTTGTTAAAAATGAAAGAAAAATAGTATAGATACATTGCTTTCTCATGTTAGATGTCTTCTATTCTGAAGCTCTCTTTACTGTCCTCCGTTATCTTCATACCGTCTTTCTCTTTAGTTAAACAGAATGAATTGCTCAACAAGCATTAACCATGAGACATGTTTTTGCTTTTGAATTTTTGCTTGAACTGCGACATATTTTATGAGAAAGAAGACCACGATCTCTCTATTGAGGCTCTTCTACTTAAGATAGCTCGTAACTTTAGGGTTTACTTGATACAAAGCACTCAACCCATTTCCAGTGCTGGTTAGAAAGAGGACTGAGGTCTGGTTGGTCTCTTGCCCACCACCACTCAGGATTTCTGCTGAAAACCCACCCTGCACATCTCTTCAGCAGTGCTTGCTCACTGCAGCAGTCCAGATTCCTCTGTTTTCTGCAGTGATTTTTCCATCCATACTTGGTCTGGCAGAAAGCCAGACTCTGGCAGAAAGCTCTTTTGGTTCACATACACAAACACACCAGGGAACAAGCTGACCCACACTGCGAGGTTTAGTTGGGTTCCAATAACTGCTACCTACTTCAAAGACCAGAGTCAACATTCCCCACCTTTCCTGGTGGCCATTACCACCCAAATGTCAGCATAGTCTTTCAAAGCCACTCAAAATTCAGTGTCTTTTATACCCTTCTCCGATAAAAAATACTGCTGTGTTGTGACGGAAAAAAATTGCAACCATTCATAACATCATTCTACTTTCTTCCTGGTCACATAGAGAGACTTCATCTTTCAGCCTTCCTTACATCTGGGTGGGACCTGTGATGGGATCTGAACAAAGAATACGGGCCCATGTGCCATCCCCTTCCTAGAACTTTGCCATAAAACCTTTCTTTGTGGGATCTTCCATGTGTTCTTTCCCTGTATCTGTGTGACTGCAAGTAAAGGATTCCAAGACCGTAGAGCTGCAAGTTGGGGCTAGCCTGAACCCTGAGTTACCACTTAGAGGAGAGCCGTCCAGGAGAGTATCTAACCTGTGCTGCAGCATGAGAAATACGTTTTTATTTTGTGAGTTCTTGAGATTTGCATGGGGGGGGGGGGGCGTCTACCTGTTATTTTGGAAAAGACTATCCTTCTTTAATTAATAACATTTATTAGTCAGGGCAGTTTGCCCTCCCTGGACAACGTCATTCAACTTATCTTTGCACCAGAGGCACCTTTCGAATGTATCTACCCCAAACAGAAGTGTTGGCATCATGTGGACTCGTTGACTGACATCTAGATACTAAAGAGGTTGGCATTTCTAGCCCCATACCTATATCAGTCAACTTGGCTGAGTTGTGCTGTGATCATAAGTGACCCCCAAATCCAAGCGGCTTATATCAATAAAGGTTTATTTCTTGCTCAAGTTACATTTCCATCATTGGTCAGCCGAGGCTCTACTCCACATTGTCTTCACTGTGGGAGGCAGCGTGGTGGTGTAGCCTCTACCTGGAGCATTGCCAGACTCATGGAAGAGGAAATGGAGCCCAGCAAACCACGTGCTGGGTCCCAAGCTTCTGCTTGGAAGTGGCAAACATCACTTCTGCTTGCATTTAATGGACCGAAGCAAACCACATGGCTAAGCCTGATGTCGTGGAGAGTGATATACGGTCCAGGGAAGGACACCACAGAAAGGGAAGGACACCACAGAAAGGGAAACTGGAATGTTTAAAAGTATCATAATGCCATCTATCAAAATCCTCAAAGACATTTTTCTTAATTTCTGTCTTGATAAGCATCCTGTTATTTTCAGAAGGTAGAATGTGGTAGGACCTTGTTTAATTTAAATTCTTCGTTGAAAATGTATTCCTCCTTAGCATTGAGTTCAGAAGGAGCCAAACTTGTTAAAGGAAAGACAAGGGTGTTCACTAACCTGAAATTCAGTGCTTTAAAAAAAAAATCGTGCAAAAAATTGTGCAAAGCAGCTACCCTCTACTCCTTCCTAGTCAGCTTCTCTGTTAGCCTTAGACTGTATTAACTTTCTTAGGTTGTATTGGTTTTCTGTTGCTGCCATAACAAATCACTACAAATTCAACAACTTAAAACAATACTCGTTTGGGGCGGCTGGGTGGCTCAGTTGGTTAAGTGTCTGCCTTTGGCTCAGGTCATGATCCCAGGGTCCCAGGATGGCTTCTTGCTCAGCGGGGAGTCTACTTCTTTTTCTTCCTCTGCCTCAGCCCCTTTGGTAGCTCAGAGGTCCAGTCGTGGCATCCAGCACTGCGGGGAGTCTCACAGGGCTGAAACCACATCATCAGCAAGCATCTGGAGGCTCTGAGTCTAAGCCTGCCTGCAGGCTCATGCAGAATTTTGGCCAGGTTTAGTTGCATATAGCTGTTGGACTGAGGTCTCTGCTTCCTTGTGGCAGTCAGTTAGTCTGAGGTGGTTCTCTTTCCCAGAAGTCACCTGCGTTCCCCTGATTCTTGGTCTTCAGAATTCCTCCAACTGCAGAATTTTTCTCATGTTTCAGATCTCTCTGACCTTCTCCTTTTCCATCTCCCTCGGCTTACCTCTTCTTCCACATCTTTCTGACTCTTCTCCCTTCACTCCTGCTTTTAAGGGCTTCTCTGATGACATTGGGTCTATCCAGATAATCTAGGAAACTCTTCCGACGTGAAGGTCAGTTGATGAGATTAACCTTAGTGTCTTTGCAAAATCTCTTCACCACAATACCTAGATGAGTGCTGAATAGCCAGGGGATGAGAACCTTGTGGGGGGTTCTTCAGAATTCTCTAGAATTCTGCCTACGATGCAGGTTTTAGTTATTATCTGTGAACCAGATAATTATTTGGAATACTTTCCCTAAAGCTTTTCATCTTATAAAGGCCAGTAGGTTTGGTGGTCTAAAAATCTCCTATCCAGAAGACAACACTCTATAAGCAAGGCAAGCTCTATTCTTTAAGGTCCGGGATGGAACTTCACACTCTGTTCCTCCCGGCCCCCAAACTCATGCTCAGGAGATAGTCCCTGGAGGGTGGTTGCTCTTTCTACTGTGGCTGGTGTTCTGGCTATGGCTGCTGATGTAAAACGGGCCCAAGTCTATGTAAGTTTTAGGCAAATTCTGAGGGCCTGTGAGGGACTACGTGCTCCAGAGCCTTGTAGAACAGCCCGTATCACCTAGCTCGAAGAAATGGTTCTGCATGAAGGCTTGCGACTTTCCACCCGCCAGCCCCAGCGTTCCAGGCCACCTCAGCTTTGCCGAGGAGTCAAGTGAATGTGTTTACGTATTATTTGCTAGTAGAATTCCTGAAAGTGTGATGATTTCAGAAATTAATAGCAGAAAATTTAGGTGGATTCTAGAGGAAGACTCTTTTCTTCCCCACTCCACACTCTTCTATGGCCCATATTGAAAGGAAGTCCCTGCGAACCTTCCATAGATTCTGGGAAGTACCTGAGGTGTGGTTTCTGTGTTTCTTTCTACCTTTTACATGTTTTCTCCAAAGGGGCAGGAGTAGCTAACGTTCTGGGTAAGAATCCGAGCCTTCTACAGGTTAGGGTTTGCTTTAAAGCAGGGAACAGACTCAGTGCTTTCTCTCCTGCCCAGACCACAACATGGGAAGGTAAAGATAGTGTGTTCCTTCCTCTTCTTACTTTTGTGCGAGAGTGATAGCTCTGTCAGGGCTGGAGCTTTCTTTCTAGATCTTGCCCTGCCCATTTCTCTGACTTCATTTCCTGTCACCTTTTCATTCTATCCATTTCCCACCCTTTTTTCCCTAGAATAGGCTAGGCTGGTCCCGATCTCTGAGCATAAATCCTTGTATCATATTTCTCTTTTATTTCCTTCTTAGCACTTGTCACCATCTAAATTTTTTTTAAGATTCTATTTATTTATTTGTCAGAGAGAGAGAGAACAGCAGGGGGGGTGGGCAGCAGACAGAGGGAGAAACAGGGTCCTCACTAAGCAAGGAGCCCAATGCAGGCAGGATTCGATCCCAAGACCCTGAAATCATGACCTAAGCCAAAGGCAGACTCCTATGACTGACCCACCCACACATCCCTAAAATTTTCTTTTTAAGACCTGTTCATATTTTGTATTGGATTGCTAGGGCTGCCAAAACAAAGTGTCAGAGATTGGTGGCTTAAACAATAGAAATTTGTTTTCTTATGATTCTGGAGGTTAGAAGTCCAAGGTCAAGGTGTCAGCAGGGTTGGTTTCTTCTGAGGTCTCTCTCCTTGGCTTATAGATAGCCATCTTCTCCATGTGTCTTCACATTGTCTGTCCTAATCTCTTTTCTTATAAGGATATCAGTCATATTAGATTACAGCCCATACTATTGACCTCATTTTAACTGAATTACCTCCTCAGAGACTCTATCTCCAAATATAGTCACATTCTGAGAAATTGGATATTAAGACTTCAACATGTGAATTTGGGGAGGGCACATTCAGCCAATAACACATGTACGTGGTCTGTGTTCTCCCTACTAAAATTTAAGTCTCATGGTAGAAGGGATCTTTTCTATTTTACTTGATGCTATGTATGAAGCACTTAGACTGATATCTGGTGTATAGTTAGTGCTCAGTAAATACTTGCTCAGTAAATGAAGAAACCTGATTAGTTTAGATATCTACAGGATTTAGATATATATAGTATTTACATAGTTTGGAGAACTGTAGGATTTGCGACTAATAATATGTGAAGGGTAGGCAAGGGAAAGTCTTGGGTGATTTTCTAGCTTAGAAAATTGAATGGATAGTTGTATTCCTCAACATGATAGGAAACACAAGAAAAGGATCAGAGTTTTAGGAAAAAGTTCTGGACATACGGAGTTAGAGATATTTGGAATATATTTAAGTGGGAAAGTTAAGAAGACCTTTAGAGGGGCGCCTGGGTGGCTCAGTGGGTTAGCCTCTGCCTTTCGCTCAGGTCATGATCCCAGAGTCCTGGGATCGAGCCCCACATAGGGGGCTCTCTGCTTGGCAGGGAGCCTGTTTCCTCCTCTTTCTCCCTCTCTGCCTGCCTCTCTCCCTACTTGTGATCTCTATCTGTCAAATAAATAAATAAAATCTTAAAAAAAAAAAAAAAAAAGAAGACCTTTAGATATATTGTCTGAAATGTGGTGAGAGATGTTGATCAAAGATCTAATCTAAAGATTCCTAAAGATTCGGAATCAGTAGTTCATAGCTAGTAGTAAAATCAAGATGGCAAATGAGATTATTCAAAAAACAATCAGAGGAAGAGATCTAACATAGAGGCAATCAAAATACTAATTTTAAAGATTGGTTGAGAAAGCAATGTTTGATTGAGACGTAGACAGATATAGAAGGAGAGCAAAAAGTGAAATATCAGAATCAAAGGAGAAAAAATATCAAAAGGAATGGTCATCTGTGTCAAAGGATAAGAAGGAGTAGTTCTCAAAGACTGTTTCAAGGAATAATCCTCCCATGAAATGTTATTTGGAAGATTATTTTGTGGTCAACTAAGTGTGAGAAATGCTGAAATCTACATACTTCACCCCCTACACACACACAATAGCCTGTTACTCTCTCTGAGAAGTCTTGCTGTAAAGAAATCTAAAAGTTTTAATTTCCAAAGTAAGGTTTCCAAAGCTTATTTGACCATGAATCACTCTCCTTTCTTCTTACATCGCTATGATTAATAATAGCACTAAGAAACACCTTTGGGAAACAGGGCAATGGCATAATCGTTTAGATAAGCACTGAAATATTCGTTTGCATTTGGCAAGTAAGGGATTTCGGGAATCTTGCTGGAGGTGTTTCTGTAGCATCGTAGGGCCTGAAGGGATGGAATTAAAGCAGTAGGCGTAATCTGCTCCTTCTATAAATTTGACCCCCAAAAGGAGGACAAAAACAGAAGGCAGTATCTTCGATGAATGATAGTGTTTTAAGGTCCAACACACATTTTTTGAAAGGGAAGGCTATGGTGAAGTTTATAAACAATAAAGAGATTGAGGAATAGTAGCGGGAGGATCTGAATAATGAGCAGAATAAGATCTACAAGGAGATGGGAGAAATGGAGAAATAGAAGCAAGTTCTCCCCTTTTCCAGATACTGGAGGAGAGGAAAGGAGAGGATGCAGTTATAGATGAGATGTAGGATAAAGAGATTGAGAAAGCCCATGATAACCTCAGTTCCTCAGATAAGAACACGTGCCCAATTGTCTTTGGTGCTGAAACAGAAGATGTTGTCTTCCAAATCCCCCTCCCTGAAGAAGCTCATGTCTGATCTTGCTCCTGTTAAAGTCCTTTCCAAATGCTATTGTTGTTACTCCTATGGTCAGGGAGTCACTTTTCCTTTGGACTCCTATGTGGGCGTCATTGTCCTTGTGACTTTAATCATTTGGCTTCTTTGAGGTCTCTGCCTCTAGGACTGAGACGCGTCTTATGTGTTCCTGTCTCCCCATAACCTTTCACAAAGTGGGGGGCCACAAACACTGTAGAATGGTTAGTGAGTCACAAGTAGCATCACAGTTTGCCCACAGTCATGAATTCAATGAATGGGATTGTTACAGCTTATAAATTGAGTTTTTTCCATTTTCAATGTTAAGTCTTACACTGAAAATTGTCCAGGTGTGATTTCCTTCTATCCAGTTCTTATCACCCATGCCCAGCTCAACTGATTTCATATCTGTTTTCTTTGCCTTGTTGTCCCAAAGTGTGTTGCCTTTGTAGTTCTGTGTTTAAAGCACTTACTCGAGTGCAAGGCACATAACCGAAGTTCAACAAATGATGTCCGTTGTCATGCCATAGAGTAGATTCAACTCCCAACCAAGGAAAACTTCATTATCAGGGATGCCAAGTTTTATATTTCTTAATTACCTAGATGCTGTTCTAGTTCTTGACCTCCACATTTTCTTTCATGAATCTTTTTTCTTAGTAACTATTTAATGTTCCCTACCTTGCTTAATTTTTTCCACCACCAAATCTCTTATTTATATCTATGATTTAATATTCTTATTTTCTTAACATACATATTTTAATTTTTTTAAGGTTTATTTATTTGAGAGAGAGCAAGAGAGCAGGAGGAAGAGCAGCAGGAGAGAGAGAATCCTGAAGCAGACTCCCTGCTAAGCATAGAGTCTGATATGGAACTCAATCCTAGGACTCCAAGACCATGACTTGAGCCAAAACCAAGAGCTGGGCCATTTAACTGACTGAGACACCCAGGAACCCCTTAACACACATATTTATATTTAGACTTTTTTCCTCCCTAATATTTTTTTCTCTCATCTTTCTTAATTTTAAGCTGTTAAAAGTCGAAAATAATATCTTTTTTTATTCATTTCTCCTCCAACCATCACAGTTGCCAATGAAAAAGCAGAGAGTCACCATTTTTCTTTTTCATGTATTTAACAAATATTCATTTGTTGGGCACTTACTATGCACCAACCACTGTTCTGGACACTGAAGATACAACGTGGTAAACAAGAATGTCACTGTCTTTATGAAGCTTACAGTGAAGGACTCAAGCAAAGAATAAGTAAAGATTAGGTGATAATAAACTTGCAAACATTGGTTTCTTAATTGGGTCATCAGACAGTAAAGAAGTAACTCATAAGAAATGTGTGGCTTGCCCTAGATGACTGAGCAGAAGCTATTTCATGAGCAAAGATTATAGGCAAGCTGTATCTGAAATGCCAGACTGAAGAGATGAGGGAAATTGATCAGGTCATATAACAGAGCAAGTCGATCAGGATTCACAGTGGAAAGACCCAAAATGCAGTCAACCAGCCCGTGTGTAGATGACAGTGGATAGCTTTAAGAGTTGTAGCCATTTTTGATTGATTCTATCACTGTTGTCTGAAAGCAGCCCTACTAAACAGTTATTGCTGATAACTGTCTAGGGTATCTGAGACCTCTGCTTTCTCAAGGTAGCAGCAGTAGGGGAAGCCACGAGACATACTTTATGATTTGAATTTTCTGTTTAGGTTATTAAACAGGCAGGCAGCTGTCATAGAATAGATGAAAGCAGTTTCTCTCTAATAGATGCCAGAAACTTCGTCTATTTTAGGAGAACACATCTACTGGGGAAATAATTGGCTCAGTTATGGGGATGTCAAGTTTTTTGTGTCTGTGAAATTTTCACTGATGGAAGGTCCTTTAGTTTAATATATCAGTGACCTTAAAGGGGAGATCTGAGCCGGAGACAAGATCTGATATTGTCTGACCCATTAGGAATGGATGAGATTCGCTAGGAACGGTGTGCTGCATTTTTAAATATTTAGAGCCAGCTAGGGAAGGAAGTGGAACCAAAAGGGCTAACTGGGAGAAGGTGGAGGGGGTCACCGGATTGATGGATCTGGTTATAGATAAAACACAAGTATAGGGAGGGTAACTGAGTGAAAGAAATGGGAGAGTAAAAGGCATTCAGAGAGTGGGGTGGCTGAATTCAGTTTTTTGAATCTGGAGCAATTCTGAGTGACACGTTGTCGATGTGCCCGGGGGGTGACTGAAAGTATGGGAAAGATTGTTAGGGGAGATGCAAAGGAGAAGCAGCCTAGAACAGTGATAATGATGAAAGTAGAGAAGAGATTAAATCATGGAGATGAGAGGGGATACCAGAAATGTGCGTCTGGTGAAGACCAACCAGCCCCAGTTGCCCTCCTGAGAGAGAACTGTGGTGTGGAGGCACCTGGGTTCCTCTAGAGTCAGTCACAGCCTGAGATAGGTTGCATTTCTTGAGAAAATATTGGTTGTTCAGAATGTGACAACTCGGGTTTCTGTGGGGCTCCATTGCATTGGTTCTTGGGTCAGAGTTGTTGGTGTTTGAACTTACACTAAGGCCGCTAGGTGGAGGTCCTTGTTGCGTATAAGGGATCTGTACTACAGGAGTTGTACCTGTGAAATTTCAAGGAATCCAGGCTGATTGCTACCCCTGAATCCCTGCAAGTATAGAATCCAACCTATGGGGTTTTCTGCGAGCTCAGACTGGGGGACAGAAGCAAGCCTACATCTAACTAATCTCTGAGTGCCCTAAGGAGTGAATGGAAACAAGGAGTTGACGACAGAGAATGGGAGTATTTGGGGCATCGTGTTTTGAGCTGAAGGATAAAGCAGAGAGTGAGTAAGTACTAGAAACAAAGTCAGACCTGGGTGAGGGGCCAAAGTCACTTCCCAAATCACTAAACCAAGAAGGTAAAATGAGAGGATGAGCAAGTCACACGTATTCCAGATGTAAGAGACAATGGGTCAGATACGGAGTGGAAGAAAAATGAAGTCTAGTTATTAAGGTGAAGGAGAAAGGAATCCGGTTATTTGGTATAATATAGATGGGTGGTGGGCAAGCTCCCCCTCCCTTTTTAAAAAGCAATATAATTAAAAAATAAACCAAAAAATTGTATCATTGGAGAATTAACTCTTGGCAGCTTCTAACTAGCAAGATGATCTTGAATAATCCTTTAAAGTCTATGGCACTCTGTATTCTCATTTGTAAAAATTAAGCAGTTCAGCCAAATGATCTCTAAAGTTTCTGGGAGCTCTGTGGATCTCTGTGAATCATTTATTCTTCCCCCATTCACATCCCTGCTATCCTCTCCTAATCTCCAGCATCCTCTTTTGGGTCCCAAATTATACTGAAGGGATCCTCTGCTTTCATGCAAAGCCAGCCCTGCATATTTGTTTCTTTCTAACATTTAGGACTGAAGTCGCTCCAGATGTTTGGAGATAGCTCACATCCTGCTGGACTTCGGTGAATGACCTAACTTCTCTAAAATGGAGCATGACTGCATTGTTTATATTTGGTTTTGCTTTGTTACCAGGCAATCAATATGAACTCCATTGACATCTTGTATATCAAAGGAGTTTTGTGCCTTATCACACTGGCAGAGCAGAAAGTGTGATGGCTGCTTTGGGGAGTGGAAGAGGCTGAAATGAAGACAAAGAGTGAAGATGGAGAAACAGGATGGTGGTGGTGGAGAGAACCAGCGAAGAGAGAAGGCTAAGGTGGTGCTGAGAAGGAACAGAGAGACTTTTCTTCTTCTTAACAGCAGCAGAGGGAAGAATCCAGCTGAAGACAATACAGAGACATTTGGCTTCAGGAGTAACAGATCATCTGGTCGCCGACTCCTTCAAAATGGTCAGCTTTGTGAGCATCTTGTTTTAATCTGTTGTGGATAGTGAGTACTCAGCAGATGTAGTCTGTGAGCATTTCCTGGTAGAAGCAGCCTATTCCAACTGGCGTATTCCAACATAACCTTTGAGAGGAGGAGAATGTGCATGAGGACTCCACACTTTTATTTGAGAAGCTAAGATGGGAGGATTTAGATGAGGTACAGGACGTTGTGTTCTTTGTTTTCATTCTGAAATATGAGGGTTGATTTGTACTATGCAAACTACTTCCTTCTCATGTTTTATTTTTTATTTTTTACCACATATTTAATGTGTGTCAGCAGGCTGCTTTTCTTCATTGCATGGTTTGCTTGGGAAATAATGTCCCATAGGAAGAGGGAGCAGAGCCATAAGGAAACTTAAAACATTACTTAAGGCCTGATGTCTCTTCACAGTCATCTTATGTCAGCCATTTCTCTATGCGGCACACACACGACCACCCCTGCTCCCATTCAGTACCTTGTGGTAACTGTGTGTAAGATTGTGGATTTGCTCCCTTCTCTTCCCTTTACCCCATTTCCTTCCTTCTGCCAGGCTGAATTTGGCTCTGAGGGTTGTCAGGGGGAGTCTAGCTTCACACTAATTTGCCACCTCTGAATCATACCTTGCTTAAAAGAAGAAAATTCAGATCTCAACTTTATATATGTAGTAACAAATAGATTTCACTGCTATCTTTATACACATGGAAGCAGATACAATCTCAGAAGTCCCTTCTGACTCTAGAATTCTTGGATTCTGTGACTCTTTGGGGATTTTTTTTAAAGTTAAGCTCCATGCTGGGCATGGGCCCAATGTAGGGCTAGAACTCATGACCCTGAGATTGAGACCCGAGCTGAGATCAAGAGTTGGACACTTAACTGACTGGACTACCCAGGTGCCTGTCTTTGGGGATTTTTAATGGGAAGTTAATGTGGAAGTGAAATGAGTGATAAGTGACCATAATTTGCAGAGAAGTCCGAGAAATTATGCCATATTGGCATGACTGCTTTTGAAGATGTGATGATGCAGTAAAGAGAATACAGTTCTGGAGTGTAGCTTGGGTTGGATCTCCCAGCATTTGTATCTCTTCTCCAATGTTATTATTTTCTATTTGGTACCATATCCAAGAAGTTGTTACTATTCAGTAATGCTTTCTATCATTAAAAATAGTCAGAAACCACCCCCCCCTTTTTAAAATATGGAAATGTTTAAAGAAATGGAAGGACTTAGGGGCAATTATATCAGAAATGATTCTCAGTCAAGTTTTGCTACTTGACAGTTTATCAGAGAAGACTTCAGAGAGCTTAATTTAACTTCTTTGTGTACCCATCAGAGAGTGGGAAGAATTCCTTAATTCCAGGCAAGTTAATTACAGGTTTACAAGTTTATGATGATCTAGATTTCACGTGACATAACTACTTTTCCACCTAAGAACTGATACCAGTTACTTCATGATTGGTACTCCAGGTCAGAAATGAAAAGATCTGGAATTTGAGTCAGTCAAAAAGACAAAGACTACTGAGGTATCTAGAACTATCACGAAGAAAGTTTTTAAGAAAATTCCTTGTTGTCTTGAGTTCAGCTGCTTAGAAACCATTAGTGTTCTCAAGCTTAAAAAAAAAAAAATCCCTTCTATTTTGCTCCCTCTTCCACTCCTTTTCTTCCCTTTCTTGTGCCCATATTTAAAATTGTTCACTGACAACTTATGCAATAGTCTGTTTGCCATCTTTCTGGACACAAAGGAATCATGTCCTCATGTATGGAAGATGGTCCTAGTGCAGTGGGAAGGGAATTCGGTTTCGATCGTAGACCCCAAAGAAGTCCCAGATTTGCCTCTATTGGATGTGTGACCTGAAGTGAATCACTTATTGTTTCTGAGCTTTCTTTCACCATCTTTAAAATCAAGACAATGATACTTACTCTACAAAATTCTTATGAGGGTTGTATAAGGTGTTTGTGAAAAGCACTTTACCTTGCAGATTGCTACTGAGTTCTTAATTAATTAGGCTTAGAAAGTGAAACAGACATGTGGTCAGTTATGTAGGGTCCTTTAAGGCAGAGCTTACCCATATATTTTCCTGAAATGTTTTGAATTAAAATACGTGGCAAAATTTTTTTATGTGTAAGTGCTACCTCTGGGTGTAATCACTTATTAACATCCGGTTACTTTCTTTGTTACTATTTTCTGGTTAATTTCAGGAGAGAAAAGCTATCTGTTCTCCCAGCAGCCTTTTTCTCTTATTTTGATGTTCTCTGTCAGATACCTTTCCTTCTAAGCGCTGACATTTATGTTAATGTGGCATTGAGATACTGTGTAAAATTAAATCTGCACAGGGGATAAATACATGTGTCTTTAAGTAGAAATCTGTGTAGGTTCTAGAAAAGAAAAAGATTTTCAGCTGGTTATGTTATTATTAGAAACAATAGGATTCCTAATAGCAGAGAGGCTTTCCGTAAGGATGAATAGGTGATGTAGGATTTAACTACTGAACAACATAGTAAGGCAATATTTCCCAAGATTGTAAATGATCTGTGAATGGTACTAGGAAACACTAAATTGATTTCTCCACGTCATCACTTCGAATCTCCGATGTCAGGGAAGAGGCCGAAAACACAGATGGAGCTCCTGCTAGTCAGGCATAAGCTCTGGCACCCCCTGATGGGAATCGAGAAGTCTTTGCCCAAGTTGGAACAGGTCAAGCTCTTTTCCTTAAAGTCAAACATCTTAAGGATGATTGTGATTAGTTCATTGTTGGGTTTATTCCATTGTGAGTTTATTTTCAAACACTGTTGCACTTGGGTTGGCTGCAGGCAGCTGCTAATAGTCTTTGATCTTGACCTTAGCTTCTTTCACCATCTGAAGACTGAGTGTGAGAATGGGTAAAGTTCTGTTCATGGATCATAAAACACCATTGACTATTTCCATCGTCATGTCAGGCTTTGAGGGAAGAAGTGGATTCGTCCTAGTTCTGGCAAAGTTTTCTTCATACCTATCAGTGTTGCCAGATAAGAATCCATTGCCTAATGGGCAGCAAGCCAAGCACTGAGTCCAGTTTTACAGCTGGTTTTATTGCAGAGTGCCGAGCAAGGAGGGGGAGAAAAATGATCAAATCTGCCTCCTTGAAGGGCTGGGGTTGGGTATATTTAAGAATGAGGTCTGGATGTCACAGGGTACTTAGGTTAAATGCGATATGCTAATTGAATATATGGAAAAAAGGAGGTGTCCTCCCTTCTGAGCACTTACATTCAGAAATCATGTCTTTTTGTGGGATGACATGTTCATTAAATGGCATTGTAAACATGATGAATGCAGAGGGAAGATTGAGGGGTTACTTTTGTTCACACTTGGTGCCTTCTGTGCAATTTAAAAGGATTATTCTGGGTTTGTTCTGGTCTCAGCTAGTCTTACCAGTGGTTAGTCAACTTCAGCAAAACAAGTTCATAAATCAGTGGGGTTGACCAGAGTGTGTCCTTAGAGTAGAATGGTCAAGCATTTGTTAACTCAGTGGGCCAGTTTTCATTAGCTCATGCCAGAAGCTCTTTGCTGACAAAGATGAGACCATCTTGATTCCTGATGTTGGCCTTTTTTCACATCTCAAAGATCAAACTTCAGAGCAAGCAAATGCTACCTGGAAGTGTGTGCACGTATGTGTGCCCATGTGTGTATGTGTCAAGGGAAAGGGGATGATCCAGAGATGCATTCCATTTGTTTCTCAGAAAGTCCTCTGTAAAGCTCTGCCCCAGTGGCCCACACTGATATCCCACATGTTAACATGTCCCTTATTGGTTCTTCTCCTTTCCTGTCTTATTTTCTTCACTTTCTCTGGGATCACTTCCTAAATAAACTGCCTACGCGCAAGTACTTCTGTTTTTGTGTAACCCAAATTAAGATAGAACCATTAAAACAAGAAATCCTTTGGAGCTGAAAATGCAACACAAAGATGTGTTCATCCTACCTGAAAAAAAAAAAATCACATTTTTTAAAGAAGAGATATTGTAAATAAGCCAAAACCAAATAAACAAACCTTAGTTGTCAAATCACACACACATGCGCACACCCATACACACGCATCCCACACTCAGATTGGTCTAAACAAGTGGACGATAGCTTGAGTCGACGATAACTTAAGCAAAGAAATTGCTGAAACATAAAGCCAGAAAACAGAAATTATGAAAAAGATGTAGATGATAAATTAGAAGTTGTAAACCAGGGGTACCTGGGTGGCTCAGTGGGTTAAGCCGCTGCCTTCGGCTCAGGTCATGATCTCAGGGTCCTGGGATCGAGTCCCGCATGGGGCTCTCTGCTCAGCAGGGAGCCTCCTTCCCTCTCTCTCTCTCTCTCTCTGCCTGCCTCTCTGCCTACTTGTGATCGCTCTCTCTGTCAAATGAATAAATAAAAAATCTTTAAAAAAAAAAAAAAAAAAGAAGTTGTAAACCACAGTCAAGAATAAAACTGAACAGGGGCTCCTGGGTGGCTCAGTGGGTTAAAGCCTTTGCCTTCGGCTCGGGTCATGATCCCAGAATCCTGGGATTGAGCCCCACATCGGGCTCTCTGCTCCGTAGGGAGACTGCTTCCTCCTCTCTCTCTGCCTGCCTCTCTGCCTACTTGTGCTCTCTCTCTGTTGAATAAATAAAATATTTAAAAAAAAAAGAAAGAATAAAACTGAACAAAAGAAATAAGAAGCATTGGAATCTGGGTAGATTAATACAACCAGCATGAACTAACACAATGAGACTTTGGTATGTGTGACATGTATGTAATGTCTGTAAACATCATTGAAATTCATATTCAAGGCATTCTTTTTTTTTTTTTTATTCAAGGCATTCTTGTCAACAAATTGGATAAACGAATGGCTGTCTTTGAAGTGGATGACTATGGAGGAATAATACTGTGCTAGAAACCCTTTGGGTTTTTTAATCCTAGTTTCCCTGAACCCTCTGACATTTGGCAAATCAATTAATTTCTCTGGGTGTATGTTTTCCTGACTTAGCCCATTGTGTCAATAAGAACTCAGATTTTATAATGACCACAAAAAGACTTTGAAAAATATAAAATTCTGTTCAAATGTAAGAGTTTATTATTTTTTTAAAAAGAGGTAGGATATGAGAACAAATGCTTGCTACTCTTAAATTTATTGGGGCCTCAAAGAAGTACAGTATACCTCAAGAGAGTAGAACTTTGCCAGATATAAAGTTCTCTGGGTGAAATTTCCCTTTCAAAAGTGTACACATGTCTTATTTTATTTATTCACTTCTTTTTTTAAAGATTTTATTTATTTATTTGACAGACAGAGATCGCAAGTGGACAGAGAGGCAGGCAGAGAGAGAGGAGGAAGCAGGCTCTCCGTGGAGCAGAGAGCCTGATGTGGGGCTCGATCCCAGGACCCTGGGATCATGACCTGAGCCGAAGGCAGAGAGAGGCTTTAACCCACTGAGCCACCCAGGCGCCCCTATTTATTCACTTCTAATTTTTGTATAGTTTAATGTCTGATTTTAAGAACCTAATGTTGATTTCATTTTCTTATACTAAGCCCCAAACTCAAGTGTTGTTCCCATCTCAAGATGGCTTAACAAACTAATAGCTCGTACCCCTGGAAATTTGAAAAATTTCTGAGTTATCCTGAGTGCTCTGAGGAAGGAGCTTCTATCTCTTGGATACTCAACTACTCTAAGATATCTTTAACTGTGGATTCCTATAGGGTGCTCAGAACTATGAAAGGTAAAATGGACCAAGCAAAAGAATTGTCAAAGAGTTCTTTCCCTCAAGGAGTTTATAATCTATCTGGGAAAGTAGGGAGCAAATGTGCACCTAGGAAATTAACACAAACAAATACAAGCCAGTATTAATTCAGATACCTATTGAGAACCTCCTATAGGCGTACTCTAGATGTTTTGGAAGAAAGTACATCTTGTCTTTGAATACTGTGTTACAACAATTCAGTCCATTCTGGGGGTCAGAACTGTTAATATTATTGGTCAGTGTCCTTTGAAATTATCTTACCAAGTCATCTAGTACAGTGGGAAGGCGAATGTCACAAGTAATTCCCCTTCTTCATTCTTCTTTTTCCTCCACACCCCATCCGGGAAAAGCCCCTTCTATCTCTAGAACTTGCATGAAAAACCAGTGAAATAATCCAGTGATACTGCTAAGATGAGTGACCCAACCCCTGCTCAACGGGTGCATTGTGAAACCACATATGTCAGGGCTGTCGCAACATGTAGGTCAGTGTGTGGTTTCCTACGCTGTGGCCACTCTGGGGAGAGAAAGCAGGACTGCGTTCTTATGAAAAAAATGTGTTCACTGAAAAAGACAAGGCAGAGATGGTGGGCTGAGAAAAGACAGGAGCACCTGAAGGTCATCTTACTCATCTGGAAATTCTCCCACTGGCCACTGTCCCTCTTTGGCCATGGCTGGTGTTCAGATGGAGCTGATTCTATTCTACCTAGCAAGCCCCAGGCCAGAGGAAGGACAGTGTGGCTTGGTGGGAGTAGATGAGGAGATGGCCATTCATCTGTGCTGGCCGGATGCCTGTTTCCTCATGTCTCTTACATTAACAGATTCAAGAATTGCTGGTAAGAGACTTTTAAAGACTGAGGGAAGAAGAAAGAAGACATATCAGAATGACACAAGAATTCTGGAGGAGGACGGCGGGGTGGCTCAGTGGGTTAAAGCCTCTGCTTTCGGCTCAGGTCATGATCTCAGGGTCCTGGGATCGAGCCCCGCATCAGGGTCTCTGCTCAGCAGGGAGCCTGCTTCCTCCTCTCTCTCTGCCTGCCTCTCTGCCTACTTGTGATCTCTCTGTCTGTCAAATAAATAAATAAAATCTTTAAAAAAGAATTCTGAAGGAAAAGGCGAGAGATAAGAACACAGTGATGCTACAGGGTATGCTGATGGTCAGTCCTTGAGCTGCGAGTCCTGGAAATGTATGAGGGTGTTCTCATGTCAGAATATTATATTCCTTAGTCAGCTTAGAAGAAAGGCTAATTTAAAAGAAATAACCTGGTAATTTTTCCATACTGATTTATGCTCAGAAGAGATCTTGGATTGTGTTCTATTGGGTAATTTCTCCTACACTGAGGCAGAATGAGGTCAGGTTAAAAGGTCAGATTCTAGAGCCAGCTAGTATGATTTCCAGAATCCATTTCCAACACTTTCTAGTAGCGTAACCTTGGACAATTTGCTTTAACTTCTGTCCTTTTACCTATATAATGGAGATAATAAAAGTATCCATGTCACAGAGTGTTGTAAGGATTAAATAAATTCATAGATAAGAAATGCTTGGCACATGGTCAGCACTCGGTAGTTGTTTCTCAGGGAAGTTATGTGAAACCCACTTCAGCACAGCCTGCATAGCCGAGAGTTGGAACACATGGGTTTTGCAGTTGGAGTGGCTCTGGAGTCAGTAGAGTTGTTTCCTTTGCTTGCTATGTGATCTGGGACAAGTTATTTAATCTTTCTAAGCATCCTGTTCTCCATCTGTGAGTTGGGATAGTAGCAGCATTTACCTCATAGTATGTTCTGAGGAATGAACGAGATGATTTACGTAACGATCCTGCTGTGAGATCTGGCACACAGTGAATGCTGCTTGTTTAATACACACACAGACACCACACATACACAAACACTGTATTTTGCATCTGACATGACTGACTCTTTGCTCCTTAAAAAGAAAACCTGAAAAACCTTTGTTTTCCTGGGAAAGTATAGAATAACGACTCTGACCTGATTACTTATATAACTGGGGAAAATATATCCTTTTCGACTCTCTCTCACACTTCCCCTTTCCAGCTCCCATATCAGAAGCAGAAGAACAGGGAAATCTGCTGCAAAACAGGAGAGGAGGAAGAAGAGAACCAAAGCTGACTTAGCACATGACCTCTCTTCTCACAGATGTTGGCCAGCCAGGACTGGCTTTATAATTTGTGGGACTCAGTGCAGAGTGAAAGTGCAAGGCCCCTAGTTCAGAAGTCGTTAGTTCTTAAGAAATCCTCATAATTGTAGGAGGAAAGGTCATCTATTACAAAAAACCCACCCCCAAACATTACTAGTCATTGAATACTGTGTGTGTGTGTGTGTGTGTGTGTGTGTGTGTGTCCTGAAATGATGCAAAGTATTCATTTTCTTGGTCTAAGTATCAGTCAACTTCTTATGCTTAACCAATGTTTAAGCTCTTGGGAGGACTTACCACTCCTCAAAGAGGTGAAAGCTTGATTTTTGTTTTCCTTTGTTAGATATCACTCATAGTAGCTTGGGGGTATTAAGAGAATGAGACGTGAATAAAGGTGCCTCCATCTTCAGAAGCCAACAATGCATATTAAAGAGATACTTGTTACTTTTATCTATTATATAGTCCGCAGGGAAATTTAGTGATGGACTTTAATTCTTTCAAAGACTATCACATGGCTCAGGCCACCACCCATCTTTTCTTGTTCTATGGCCAGATTTGGGAGACTGGGCCCTGGGTGCAACAACAGAGATACTGGAGGGGATATAGGGACAAATGAGGGAGAGAAGGGGGGTTTGAGGAAAGCTGCTTGAGTTAGAGGAAGGAGAAAGGTGGTTAGATTAAGAAGTAGGGGAGAAAAGGAGATTGTAACGGGGGTGCTGGGGAGAGAAGAGGACACTGAGGATGAATGAAGTCTGGTTTGAAAGGTTCTGAAGTAAACCTGTGGCTTAGGAAGTCCCTGGGAAAGAGGAGAATCCCTGGAGTTTGAGATCTTATAGCAGGTCCTTTCCCTTCATGGGTGAATAGAAAGCCCCAAGACACCATGGAGAGAACACTGGTCATCGTAGATCCCCTGACACTATCACTCCTTAACTTTGTGGGTTGGTCACTTCTCGCAGTGATTCAGAGTCCTCATAGGCAAAGCAAGGGGATGTGTCAGAGGGCCTTACACATTTCAGGCTCAAACCAGACCATGAATTCCAGGCAAGTGAATGAATGAGAGGGAGAGGAAAGTTAAGATAAAGGAAGGAAAGCACAGCCAGAGACAAGAAGGGTGGAGAAGAGGAAGCTCAGGAGAATACAGGGAGATTGGGTAGGAGAGAGTGAAGTGTGGCCATTTTTGCTTGTTAAACTTTTCTTTACAGGTTTTCAATAATAGTTTTAATGACAGATTTACATACCAAAAAATTCCACCTTTTAAACTGTGCAACTCAGTGGTTTTTGGTATATTTACAGAGTTGTGCAACAACTATCGCTATCTAATTCTAGAATCTTTTCTTCACCCCCAGAAGAAACTACCCATTAGCTGTTGCTCTCATTCTCCTCTTGTCCCCTGTCTCCCAAAGCTGAACACTTGATTTTTGTCCCTAGGGATTTGCCTATTCTAGACATTTCATATAAATGGAATCATACAATATGTGATGGTTCATGACTGGTTTCATTCCCTTAGCAGTATGTTCTCAAGGTTCATCCATGTTGTAGCACGAATCAATACTTCATTTCTTAATTGCTAAATTATATTCCATTGTATAGGCATGTCACATTTTGTTCTATCCGTCAAGTAAGAAATAGTTAGGTTGTTTCCACTTTCGGGCTATGATGAATAATGGTGCAAATAACATTCTCATATGAGTTTTTCCGTGGACAGTTTTTCATTTCTCTTGGATGTATAACTTAGGAGTGGAATTGCTGTGTCATGTGGAACTCTATATTTAATATTTTGAAGAACTGCTAAGCAATTTTCCAGAATGACTAAACCATTTTACAATCTTACCAGTAATGAATGAAAGTCCAGTTTCTCCTCATCCTTGTCAACACTTACTGTTTTCTATCTTTTTCTTTAGCCATCCTAGTGGGAATGAAATTATATCTCATTATGGTTTTAATTTACATTTCCGTAATGACTAATGTTGAGAATCATCTAATATGCTTATTGACCATTTGTATATTTTCATTAGAGAAATGTCCACTCATATGATTTTGATTGACTTGTCTTTTCATCATTGAGTTGTAGAGCTCTTTATATATTCTGGATATAAATTCCTTATTAAATAATAACTAGAAAATATATTTTTTAATTTTTAATTTTTTAATTTTAATTTTAATTTTTTACGAATTTTATTTATTTATTTGACAGACAGAGATGGCAAGTAGGCAGAGAGGCAGACAGAGAGAGAGGAGGAAGTAGGCTCCCTGCTGAGCAGAGAGCCCGATGTGGGGCTCAATCCCAGGACCATGAGATCATGACCTGAGCCGAAGGCAGCACCCAGGTGCCCCAATAACTAGAAAATATTTTAACACATTTGGTGTCTTTGCACTTTCTTGATATCTTTGAAGCATAAATGTTTTACATTTTGCAGAAGCTCACTCAATCTATATTTCTATTTTGCTCATGCTTTAGAGTCATATCTAAGAAACCATTGCCCAATCCAGTATTGTTAAGGATTTACCATTTTTTTCTTCTAAGTTTTATGGTTTAAACTATTACTTTTAGGTTTATGATCCACTATGAATTAATTTTTTGAGTAAAGATCCTGTTTAATTCTTTTGAATATGGATATCCAGTTGTCCCAAAATCATTTGTTGTGAAAACTATTCTTTCCCTACACTTGTCAAGAATCAGTTGACCATAAATGTAAAAATTTATTTCTGGACCCTCAAGTCTATTTTTTTGATCCATCTGTCCATCTGAATGCCAGTGCATTGTCTTGGTTACTGTACCTTTGTAGTAAATTTTGAAAATGTGAATTGGGAGTCCTCCAACTTTGTTCTTTTTTGTTTTCTTTTTGATATTTGTTTAGGGTATTTTACTTCAATTTTATTTCCACATGAATTTCTTGAGGCAATTTGTAAATTTCTGCAAAAAAAAGCTGTGTTTTTGCTAAGCATTGTGTTGAATGTGCAGATTAGTTTGGGAACTATTGCCATTTTAACAATATTGTTTTTTGATCTGTGAACATGGGCTGTCTTTCCATTTATTTATGTTGCTTTTAATGTCTTTCAACAGTGTTTTATAAGTTTCAGGGTATAAGTCTTACACTTTTAAAAAAATGTATTCCTAATACTTTATTGTTTTTTGATACTACTGTAAATGGAATAATTACTTAATTCCTTTTCCAAATTATTCATTGTTAGTGTATAGAAAAGTGCAATTGATATTTGTATATTTATCTTGTAATTTGCAGATTCTCTGAAATGGTTAATCAGTTCTAATAGTTTTATCAGGGATTTCTTGCCAAGATTATGTCATATGCAAGTAGAAATAGCTTTACTTCTTTCTTTCCAATCTGATTTCCTGTTATTTCTTTTTTTTCCCAATTTCCTTGATAGAACCTGTAGTGTACTCTAGGACAGAAGTGGTGAGAAGAAATATCTGCGTTTTATTCCTGATCTAAAGGGTAAAGCATTAATTATGATGTTACCTGTGGGTTTTTCATAGGTAGCCTTTATCGGAGCAAGGAAGATCTATTCTGATATTCATAATACATTGGACATTTGGAGTATGAATGGGTGTTGGATCTTGTCAAATGGTTTTTCTGTATCAGATGAGATTGGTTTTTGCCTTATTTTTTGTTAATATGACATATCACATTAATTGGTTTTGTATGCTAAACCAACCTCACATTCCTAGAATAAATTCCACTTTGTTATGGTATATAATATTTCTTATTTGTTGCTGGATTTGGTTTCCTAGTATTATGCTGAGTATTTTTAATTCTATATTCCTGATGGGCATTAGTCTATTCTTTTCTGATAATGTCTTTGTCTGATTTTGGTTTCATGGTAACACTAGCCACATAGAATGAGTTGGTAAGGGTTCTCTCCTCTATTTTTTGGAAGAATTGGTGAATTGGTATTATTCCTTAAACCTTTATAGATCTCATGAGTGAAGCCATCTGGGCTTGGGCTTTTTTGGAGGGAAGTTTTTATTTTTATTTTTTTATTTATTTTTTTTTTTGGAGGGAAGTTTTTAAATGGCAATTTAATACCTTTATTTGTTTTAATCATTTAAATTTTCAATTTCTTCTTGAGTCAGTTTCTATACTTTGTATCATTCTAAGAACTTCTCTACTTCATTTAAATTATCTAATGTGTGAACACAGTTTTTCTCACTATTCCCTCATTATCCTTTTATTTCTCTGAAGTTGTACTGATATTTTCTCTTTAATTCATGATTTTAGTAATTTGAGTCTTTTTTTTTTTAAGATTTTATTTATTTGGAAGAGAGATAGTGAGAGAGTGAATAAGACGGGGTAAGGTGAGAGGGAGAAACAGACTCCTCTGAGTGGGAAGACCAGTGTGGGGCTCAATTCTTGGACTATGGGATCATGACTTGAGCCAAAAGCAGCTGCTTAACCAACTGAGCCAGCCAGGCGCCCCTGTAATTTGAGTCTTATCTCCTTTCTATTTGTTAGTCTAACTAAATGTTGCCAATTGTGCTGATCTTTTCAAAGAGATGGTTTTTGGTTCCATTGAGCTTTCCTGATTTTTTCTATTTTTTATTTCACTTCATTTCTAATTTTTTCTGCTTTCCTCTTTGTTTCTTTTGCATTTAATTTACTTTTTCTTTCCTAGTTTCTTAAGGTGGAAGGTTAGATTATTGATGCCTTCTTCTTTGAGGTAGGAATTTACAGCTATAGGTTTCTCCCAGGCATTGCTTCACCTCAGCTATATCCTGTAAGTGCTGGGATGCTGTATTTTATTTTTATTCTACCTCAAAGTATTCTCTAATTACCTTTGTAGTTTGTTTTTTGACCTATTAGTTATTTAGGAAAGCATTAATTTCTACATATTCTTATTTTCTCATATTTCCTTTTCTTATTAATTTCTAATTCCACTGTAGTCTGAAAACATACTTTGTATGATTTCAACCTGTTAAATTTATTGAGACTTGTTTTACAACCTATTTAATTGTATATCCTATGGACTGTTCCATCTGAACTTGAGAAAAATGTCTTCTGTTGATGGTGGAGTGCAGGAGGACACAGATGTTTGATAGGCCATCTTGGTTTTTGTTTTATTCATCTTCTAATTTCTTGTTGTTCTTCTGTCTTGTTGCTATACCCATTACTAAAAGGGAGTATTGAAGTTTTCAGTTACTATCATTGAATTTTCTATTTCTCCCTTCAGTTCTGTGTTTTTGTGCATTGTGTTTTACACATTGTATACTGCTATTGAATGCATTGATGTTTATAATTGTTATATCTTCTTGATAGATCGACTCTTATTATAAAAAGTCCGTTTTTTATCTCTAGTAACTTTTTTACAGAGCGCATTTTGTCTGATAGTGGTATAATGCCTCAGCTTTTTAGGTTACTGTTGGCGTAGTATATCTTATTCCATTCCTCTATCTATTCAGGTGTTTTAATCTAAAATGTGTCTCTGGTCCACCACATATAATCGGGTCATATTTTTTCTTTGTTTCTTTGTTTTTAACCAGTTCTTCCAGTATCTACCTTTCAACTGAAGTGTTTAATCCATTTACGCTTAATGTAACTACAAATCTTCCCTTTTGTAATTTTTTGTTATTTTCTAGTGTACCATTCTTTTTAAAGATTTTTTTTTTTAATTTATCTATTTGACAGAGAGAGATATCACAAGTAGGCAGAGAGGCGGGGGTTGGGGAGGGATGCAGGCTCCCCACTGAGCAGAGAACCTGATGTGGGGCTCGATCCCAGAACCCTGGGATCATGACCTGAGCTGAAGGTAGAGGCTTAACCCATTGAGCCACCCAGGCCCCCCCTCTAGTGTACCATTTTAATTCCCTTGTTCTTTCTTCAATTATATATTTTCAAGTTATTTCCATAGAGATGTCCCTGGAGCTTACACTTAACTTCTTAAGTTAAAACAATTTTGTTAAAACTTGCTCCATTATTGCTCCATTCTTTCCACCCTCCTTTGTGCTTTATTGTCATACCAATTACATGATTATATATAAGCCCATCAACATAATTTTATAGTTATTACTTCATGTAGTTGTCTTTTTTTATTTTTAATTTTTTTGCAGCTGGCCTTTAAAGTAGATAGGAGAAAAAAAGAAAATTGTAAACAAAAATACATTTATACTGTCATTTATATTTACCTATGCACTTAATGTTATTTTTGCTCTTTATTCTTTGCATGGATTCTAAGTTACTATCTAGTGTACTCTAACTTAGCCTGAAAGGCTCCTTTTACTATTTCTTGTAGTGTAGGTCTGATAGTAAGCAGATTTTGCTATCTGAAATTATCTTATGTTCTTGATTTTTGAGGGGAAGTTTGCTGGATATGAAACTCTTTTTTTTTTTTTTTAAGTTTCTGAGGTAGAATTTAGTGATTCATCAGTGGCAAAAAGTACTCAGTGCTCATTGCATCAAGTGCCCTCCATAATGCCCATAACCCAGTTACCACATTCCTCCGCACACCTCCCCTGGAGCAACACTCAGTTTGTTTCCTGTAGTTAAGAGTCTCTTATGGTGGGTGCCTGGGTGGTTCAGTTGGTTAAGTGTCTGCCTTTGGCTCAATTCATGACCGCAGAGTCCTGGGATCAAGTCCCACGTTGAGCTCCCTGTTCCACTGGGGGGCCTGCTTCTCTCTCTCTCATGAATAAATAAATGGAAAAAATTTTAAAAAGAGTCTTTAACGGTTTATCTCCCTCTCTGTTTTCATCTTATTTTATTTTCCCCTCCCTTTCCCTATGTTCATCTGTTTTATTTCTTAAATCCCACATATGAGTGAAATCATATGGTATTTGTCTTTCTCTAACTGACTTATTTCGCTTAGCATAATATCCTCCAGTTCCATCCCTGTCATTGCAAATAGCAAGAGTTCATTCTTTTTTTTTTTTTAAGATTTTTTAATTTATTCGAGAGAGAAAGAATTAGAGAGAGAGACAGAGCATGAGAGCGGGGAAGGTCAGAGGGAGAAGTAGACTACTTGCTGAGCAAGGAACCCAATGTAGGACTCAATCCTGGGACTCCAGGATAATGACCTGAGATGAAGGCTGTTGCTTAAGAACCGAGCCACCCAGGCACCCCAAGATTTCATTCTTTTTGATGGTTGAGTAATACTCCATTGTGTATGTATATATATACCACTTCACCTTTATCCATTAACTGTTGATGGACATCAGGGCTCTTTCCATATTTTGGCTATTTGGACATTGCTTCTAAGAACATTGGGGTGCAGGTGTCTCTTTGAATCACTATGTTTATATCCCTTGGATAAATACCTAGTAGGGTAATTTCTGGGTTGTAGGGTGGCTCTATTTTTAACTTTTTGAGGAACCTCCATACTGTTCTCCAGATTGGCTGTAGAAATTTACATTCCCACCAATAGTGTAAGAGGGCTCCCCTTTCTCTGCATCCTTGCTAACATATGTTGTTTCCTGAGTTGTTCATTTTGGCCATTCTGACTGGTGTGAGGTGGCATCTTATTGTGGTTTGGTTTGTATCTCCTTGATGCCGAGTGATGTGGAGCATTTTTTCATGTGTCTGTTGGCCATTTGTATGTCTTTTTTTCTTTTTCCCCAGAAATGTCTGTTCAAGTCTTCTGCCCATTTCTTGACTGGGTTTTTTGTTGTTTTGGGAGTTTTGAGTTTAGTGTTTTTAATAGATTTGAATATTAGCTCTTTTTCTGATAAGACATTTGCAAATATCCTCTCCCATTCTATAGGTTGACTTTGTTTTATTGACTATTTCCTTTTCTGTGCAATTTTTTTTATCTTGATGAAATCCCAATAGTTCTTTTTTGTTTTTGTTTCTCTTGCTTTTCGAGATGTGTGTAAGGGGTTGCTGCAACTGAGGTCAATAGGTTGCGGCCTGTGTTCTCTAGGATTTTGATAGATTCCTGTCTCACATTGAGGTCTTTCATCCGTTTAGAGTTTATTTTTGTGTATGGTGTGAGGAAATGGTCCAGCTTCATTATTCTGCATGTGGCTGTCCAATTTTCCCAACACCATTTGTTGAAGACAAATGTCTTTTTTTCCATTGAGTATCTTTCCTGCTTTGTCAAAGATTAATTGACCATAGAGCTGTGGTTCCATTTTTGCATTCTCTGTTCTGTTCCTTTGATCTATGTGTTTATTTTTGTGCCAGTACCATATGTCTTGATGATTACAGTTTTGTAAGATGGCTTGAAGTGTGGAATTGTGATGCCTTCATTTTTGGTTTTCTTTTTCAGCATTACTTTAGCTACTTGAGGTCTTTTCTGATTCCATGCAAATTTTTTTTTTAAGATTTTATTTATTTATTTGACAGAGAGAGATCACAAGTAGATAGAGAGGCAGGCAGAGAGAGAGAGAGGGAAGCAGGCTCCCTGCTGAGCAGAGAGCCCGATGGGGGACTTGATCCCAGGACCCTGAGATCATGACCTGAGCCGAAGGCAGAGGCTTAACCCGCTGAGCCACCCAGGCGCTCTAATGATTCCATGCAAATTTTAGAATTGTTTGTTCCAGCTCTGAAAAATGATGTATTTTGATAGGGATTGCATTGAATGTGTAGATTGATTTGGGTAGCCTAGACATTTTCACAATATTTGTTCTTCCAATCCATGAGCATGGAATATTTTTCCATTTCTTTATATCTTCTCAGTTTCTTTCATGAATTTTCTGTAGTTTTTAGAGTACAGATCCTTTACCTCTTTGGTTATGTTTATTCCTAGTTATCTTAAGACTTTTGGTCCAATTGTAAATGTGATCAGTTCCTTGATTTCTTTTTCTTCTGACTCACTGTGAGTGTTTAGAAATGCAACTGACTTCTGTACCTTGACTTTTATATCCTGTGACTTTGCTGAATTCCTCTATCAGTTCTAGTAATTTTGGGGTGGAGTCTTTTGGGTTTTCTTCATAAAATATCATGTTATCTGAAAAGTGAGAGTTTGACTTCTTCTTTGCCATTCTAATATCTTTTATTTCTGTTTGTTGTCTGATTGCTGAGGCTAGGACTTCGGGTACTATGTTGAACAATGGTGGTGAGTGGACATTCCTGTCATGTTATGGACTTTAGGGGAAAAGCTCTGTTTTTCCCCACTGAGGATGATATTTGCTATGGGTTTTTTATATATGGCATGATATTGAGGTGTGTTCCTTCTATCCCTACACTGTGTAGAGTTTTTATCAAGAAAGAATGTTCTAGGGGCACCTGGGTGGCTCAGTGGGTAAAGCCTCTGCCTTCAGCTCAGGTCATGATCCAGGGTCCTGGGATCGAGCCCCACATTAGGCTTTCTGCGTAGCAGGGAGCCTGCTTCCTCCCCTCTCTCTCTCTCTGCCTGCCTCTCTGCCTACTTGTGATCTCTCTCTCTCTGTCAAATAAATTAAAAAAAAAAAAAAAAAGAAAGAAAGAATGTTCTATTTTGTCAAATTTTATTTTGGATATGTAATTCTTGCTTGAGAGCCTTTTCCCCTAGCACTTTGAATATGTTGTCCTACCACTTTTTGACTTCCATACTTTCTGATGAAAAGTTAGCTATTAATCTCATTCATTTCCCTTTAATGTGATGAATCCTTTTTTTCTTCCTTATGGCTTTTGAGATTCTCTGTCTTTTTACAGTATGACTGTCATGTGCATAGGTGTGCTTATCTTTCAGTTTTCCTAGTTAGATTTTATTAAAGTTTTTTAATGTATTGATTATAAAATCATAACAATATGTTATATATATGTTATGTACATACATACAGTATATTATATTGGTTTTCATTGAATTAAGGAAAATTTCAGCCTTTATTTCTTCAAGTATTCTTTATGTCATTTTCTGCCTATCCTCTTAATGGGGCTCCAGTTGTGTGCATGTTTATATGCTTTGTGATGTCCCACACAGCCCTTAGGATATGTCCATTTTTCTTTATACTTTTTTTCTGTTTGCTCTTCAGATTGGGTATATTATCTTGATCTCAATTTACTTATCTCCAGTTTGTAGATTCTTTTTGCTGTTTGTTCAAATTTTTAAGCCCTTCTAAGTACTTTATTTGTTATCAAACTTTTTAATCCCTTGAATTCCTATTTGATTCTCTTTCCTCTCCTGTAATTTCTGTATCTTTATTGATATTATTTTTTATTTGTTTGACAATCATTTAATTCTTTTAAATTCAAATTCAAATTAAATTTAATTAATACTTAATTTAATTTAAATTTAATTTAATTTTAAATCTTTTTAAATTCTTATATGATTTACATTATTTTTAATGAATTTGTAATAGCTTAAAATCTTTGCTTACTAATTCCAACATCTGGGCTTTCTTAAGGGGATTTTCTAATGACTACTGGTTTTTTGCATTTGGGACATCCTTTCTGTTTTTTTTTTTTTTTTTTTTTGGCATGTATTTTCATTTTGCGGGGGAATATTGGATATTTATAGGAAAGAAATTTGGGGAGAGGATATTGTACTTGGGAGCTGAAGAGTAGGTGGACTTGAGAAAGAAATAAGTCCAAGTTGAAAAATGTAGGATGATGTAAGGAAAATAATTAAAACTGCTAATAATTTTACCTTCCAAAAATAAATTGGGGTGTTTCCTTTTTTGTTTTGTGTATAAATATATCAATATAGTACATATTGTAACTACCCACTCAAACTACGCACATGTATATGGACACACACAAGCATGTTATGTCTGTGTGAGTGTATTTTTAAGCAAATTGCTACCACATGGTGGGTTTGTGCTTTTTCCTCACATAATGATTATGGCTGCCCTTGACATTTATTTAAATAATGAAATCAAGTAATATATATGTAAATTTTTTATTCGGTATGACCCTAGTACAGAGAGATGCCTGGTAATGTTGCCTGTGTATAAAAGTACTAAGGGAGCTTCATGGTGTGACTTTTTACCAACTCTGTGGTCTCCGCCGGCCTCCTCCTCTTGCAGCTTCAAGTAAAAGAGACCCAACTGTAAGAGATTTGTTTTCTGTGACATTTGCTATTTGTTGCTGGCTCACCGTTTCGATGGGGGAGGTGTTATGTTAAAGTCTGCAGGGGCAGTAGACCATGCACTTTTTGACACTATTACTCATCTCTCTCAGGGAGAATGTCACTCAGTGTCACTTCCCCCATTTTTTTAATGGTATATGGGAGCTGCCCAAGTCCATGCTGTCACTCATGTGGCAAGTGGCAGACTTGACAACCTCAGGGAAAGCGGGGGAGGAAATGTTTCATCATCTTCCCCCTCTTTCCCCATTCTTCTTAGTGTTTCTGTGTTGACATGAGCCCTTTAGGTCACTTTGTCCACTGAGGGGTCTGGTAGACATGTTTTGCCTTATAGCTCTGTGGTGGGAAACCTTGTTCATTTTAGATAATTTGAGAACGCTGCTGGATTGTTGGGTTCCAGAAGGTGCACTTGTTAACAGAAATGTTTATGTTAGTTTCAGTTTCTGCCCATTACTCTGTGAAACCAAGGCATACGGTAAAATTTCTCGGTTTTATTTTCTTGTGTTCCAAGGCCTTTCTGTACAACTGCCCCAAAATTTTAATGCACGAGAGCGCTTTCTTTGCAAACACAGATTTAAGTTTAAGTGTAAGCTATGTTTTCTCATTAGACTGGCGGCAGTCTTGAAGACACCATCCATTTCCTCCCTGTGTTCAGTGGCCTGCCTGGGCACCACAGACCCACTTTTCCCACAGGACAGGAGGCTTCTGTGGTCAACTGTGTATACAGAGCAGTAGATTAAACCAGTTTGCATAGTTTTCTGTACGAGTCAGTCCACACATATGCACAACTAAGTCCTCCTGGATACTGCATATTGGTTGAACTCTGCAGAGATGGGGCCTCTGGTGCTTGTAGGAATACCAGTTACTCTTTCACTGTGTGGCATCTTTGGGGTCTGGGGTGGTGAGAAGCAAACTTCAGGAGAGGCTGTCTGTCTCAAGTAAGTTCTAATCTATTATTTTAAAACATAATAGGGTGATTCCACTATGTCTTATATTCTATTTGATAGAGAATTGTCATCTAACAGAGTGTAAGTTTAACTTATGTAGTATCAGGCTTAGGCTTGCTTGGCGAGGCACATGATCAGAGGCAGATGAAGGGAGCTACCTAGTCCCAGCCCTGCCACTCCATACAAGCCTGTTTCCTCCTTAGGACCCAGGTTGCCACTAGTCTGTCTGGTATCTGAGAGCAGATCTGAGAGGCGGAGCAGCATGGTGGCCAAGAGTGCCAGTGACAAACGCCTGGCCCAAGTTCTGGCTGCCTCTGACCTACTGACAGCTGCGTGTCTCTACATAAATTACGTACCTGTCAGCCTCAGTTTGGTCGTATAGGGTTACTGGCAAGGATTCTAGGAGATAAAACATTTTAAAATTTAGCACTATGCTTACTTATAGGCAATGTCCTATAAGTAATAGTTACTATTATCGAAGAGGGTCACATTCATAAGAATAGCCCAAATGTTGTAGAGCCCATTACTCCTCTCATCTGCTCATTTGGGACCTTGATCTCCTGCAGGTTCCCTTTGTCCTTTTCCTCCTCTTCCTCAAGCTCCCAACCACTTATGTCTGCGTGGTATGTAATGAGAGCACTTATTTATATCGTATCACCTAATCCTTACCTTATCGCTCTAAGTCAGTGTTCTCTTTCACTGAAGTCTGTTTTAGCTGGGCTGTTGAAAATTGCTAACTACCGCAGCACCTGGGTGACTCAGTCGGTTAAGTGTCTGCCTTCGGCTCAGGTCATGATTCCAGGGTCCTGGGATCGAGCTTCCTTCTCAGCAGGGAATCTGCTTCTCCCTCTCCCTTCTCCCTCTCCCCTCTGTTCCTGCTCTCTCTCTCTCTCTCAAATAAAGTATTTAAAATAAAATAAGTAAATAAACAAATTGTTCATGGCAACCCCCACCAAACTTAATCCCCTGTTCTCCCCTACCCTCCACACACAGGACTTATCTCCTAACATAATGCATATTTACCATGTTTATTTATTATTTATAGTTTGTTTACATCCTCCTTTAGAACCTAGGTTCCAAAAGGACAGGGAACCTTTATAAATCTCTTTTTGACTGACATGTTCTAAATGCCAATATAGCACTTGTACATAATAGATGCACCATCAGTATTTGTTCAACAAATACGTGAACAGTATTGATTGAACAACAAAAAATGTGTGACCATAACAACTTCTGTTTTATAGATAAAGGGAATGAATTCTGATAAGTTACGTAAACTGACTAAGCGATAGCCAGTAGGGTTTGGATCAATCCGAAAGCCAAGTCTCTTGACCATTTTTCTCTACTTTTGTCACCTAAGGACACTTGGGGGTTTTTCAAGGGATGTTTCCTTTGTGCTCACATTTTAAAAAATGCTATTCTTCTTTGGTAAGACAACTAGGATCCTAGAACCCTCAGGTGACCGAGCTAGGTGGTCTGTATTGATACAGAGTTCTCTTTTTGTGTGACTATCTCTTAGAAGCACTCTGGAGAGGTGTTGTTTGTGCCCCCGTGTTTCCTTAGCTAAGTCTTCAGTGTGGCACAGAACCGTGAGTGCCTGGGCTAAACCAGGTGTGACCCAAGCAGCGGCCGCCATGCTACCCTCATTTATGTCTTTCCCTTCCTGTAACAGCTAGGATTTAGAATTCACCATGGGTATGTGGATCCCTAAACAGTATATCATGTAGTTTTTGGAAGCTGAGTGGTAAGCACAAATCTCTTGGTATATAGAAATTTCGGTGTTGTCACTATCACTGCTCCCGGGAGATGATGATCTGAATAGAATTTCTGGATTATAGTTTGGCTTCAGTGTTCTGAGAGTTTATAAAATCTCCATTCTTGTGGGTTTGTGTCCTTTGAAAGCTTCCTCACTATATTCTGGTTTTAGGAAGGAGTAGAAAGAGAAATGTATGTTAAATCTGTTACCTTAACCTAGAACCTCCAAAAACAGAATTTCCTTCTTTGGTCTAGAGCTCATTTAACCCTCTTCAGGGGGAGCTCATCTGCTGTATTAGGGGGGAAATATTAATAGTGTTCATTCTTACTTTAATTAGTTCAGTCTGATAATTTAATCAGTTCTTAAGGTAATGCTCAGTCTGGTAACTGGGGAGCATGTCTAGGGAAGGAGGTCTGAGGGGAAGACTGTGTCTTTGGGGCCTGAAGCCCAGGTAATGTTCCTGTTTAACTGGCATTTTCCTATGAAGTTGGTGACTGGTACGGTCACCAACCAGTCACTTCTCTCCTGCTTGCTTCTCTCCTGCTTGCTCAGAAGTGGCAGTGCTCCTTGGTTGGTCTGCCTTATACCTGGCTTCCACTGGCTGCAGGCCTGGGTGTCCGCCATGTTCTCCCGCTCTCCACTGGCCCACGGATCCACCTCAGCCTCAGCGGTAAGGTTACTTGCCACTGTCACTGTGGAATCAGTGGCTAGTCTGCTCAATCTCGACTTATCCCCAGGCCCCATGGGACTAAGGATTGCTTTGGAAAGCTAACTTGAGAGATTCTTTCCACTCTTCCTAACTGAGGTGGTCGTATGTGTCAAATTAGTGCAGAAGGCAATGAACTCTCCACAGTCCTTAATGGGGAGGGGGCAAATAAGCAGCTGCTCTTGCCCTCAGGGTTATGCTAATGTACTTCCCTCTCTGCGGTACTAGTAGGTAAGGGAGGATGGCCTTTTCTTGTATCCAGAATCACATATTCCTTTTGTCTTTGAGTAGCATCCTTTCCACACTGCAGGTGATCTCTGTAAGTGTTGGGTCTTAATGTGAATGAATAAAGGAGTTTAGAGAAATTCTCTTTCAACATCATAGTAATTGTATTTCTATTTTGTAATTATAAGCTAAATATTTTCTCATTTTTCCTCTTTGGATTTCTTTTTTTTAGGATTTTATTTATTCATTTGACAGAGAGAGAGAGAGAGAGCACGAGAGGGGAAAGGTCGGAGGGAGAAGCAGACTCCCCGTGGAGCTGGGAGCCCGATGCGGGATTTGATCCCAGGACTCTATGATCATGACCTGAGCCAAAGGCTGATACTTAACCTGCTGAGCCACCCAGGCGCCCCTCCTCTTTGCATTTCTTTTGTAAAATATCCTTGTATTTCTCCAGACCAATGGATTTCTTGGGTTGACCTACACCAAAGAGGCAAAAGTAATAGCAGATATTTTTCCAAACACCATTCGCTGTACTTCTGGTGAATATAATTACATTGGTGTAGGCTAAAATGACTCTGAAAACCTGGGGTTGGCTACGTCATGGGTGCCTGGAGAATGTCTTGGACTGTGGGATTCTGCTTATGGACAGGGTTTAGGGAGGAGGCTTGCCAGCTGCATGTTAGTTGTGTGAACTAGGGCCATTTATTAACACTTCCTTTGTAACTTCAGGTTGCCAAGACAATGAAGTGGAAATTTTATAAAGAACTTCAAGCTTCACAAATCGTTACCATCACTGTTGCTAATACTACTGCTATTAATGTTGCATTCAGAAGGAATTCATTTCTTTGATTTGAAACATTTTAAAGCCTAGTGTTCTAATTTTGCTGATTTAGGGTGTTCCTGTTCCAAATAATCTAGAATTCAGCAGAAGTATCTTTGGGATGGCGGATAAAAAGATGCAGGAAGAAGCCAACACACTAAGAATTGTTAGAAATAATTGAGGACAGTGTTAATGAACAAGTGAATGGCCCCCTGGACAGAGGTTGCCTAAACCTTGTCAACTTCGCTCTGTTCCAATTGTTTGTCCCTGAGTTGGTGACTCTTTTGGTTAGGTGGGCTTAAGGAGTGAAAGAACTTCTGTAAGTATGCGAAATCTTTTTAAAACTCTCAGCTAATTTCATGGGGTGAATAAAACGTCTGACTTGATATCTTCAACTTAAAGCATTTTGAAGGGATTGAACATGCCAGAATCTTTTTTTTAAGATTTCATTTATTTATTTGACAGAGAGAGATCACAAGTAGACAGTGAGACAGGCAGAGAGAGAGGGGGAAGAAGGCTTTCTGCTGAGCAGAGTGCCTGGCGTGGTGCTGGATCCCAGGACCCTGAGATCATGACCTGAGCTGAAGCCACCCAGGTGGCTTAACCCACTGAGCCACCCAGGTGCCAGAACATGCCAGAATCTTAAGAAAGACTATGTTGGGTCATCGGATGTTGATTGATGTTTTTAATCCTCCTCCCCACCCCCCCGAAGTCTCCCGAGTTTTCTTTATGACATCTGTTACTTTTTCTATCAGAGAAAAAAGATAAAGATAAAAGCAAAATGATAATATAGAACTGAATTTTCATCTTAAGATTCACATTCTACACTTGATCTTAGCCAAAAGGCCGAGGTGGCTCAGTGGTTTAAGCTGCTGCCTTCGGCTCGGGTCATGATCTCAGGGTCCTGGGATCGAGCCCCGCGTCGGGCTCTCTGCTTGGCGGGGAGCCTGCTTCCCTCTCACTCTCTCTGCCTGCCTCTCTGCCTAGTTGTGATTTCTCTCTGTCAAATAAATAAATAAAATCTTTAAAAAAAAAAAAAAAGATTCACATTCTAATAACCACCTTAGAGTTGATCCTTGGCAGACATGTTTCCTCTTTTACTATTCCATTTGAGCTCAATGTACATTTTTAAAATAGAATTTGAAATGGCTCAGTTGACACAAACTAGAATGCTAACTTTGTGGCAATACGGTGTTGCTGAAGATTAACTTGGGGACAAGGATCTGAGTGGTTTTTTGCATTTCATCAACTTCTTGGACTTAAAACAGAGACTCTCATAGGGATGCTACCCTGAGGTTTGAATGAAGACTTCAAGATTCTGTACATGTTTTTTGTTGTCTGCTTTTTATATATATAAGCATTTATATATGAACAAGATATCAATATGCAAATTAAAATAAAAAGACATTTTGAGAAATCAAGCAAGTCTTCACCTGTACAATAAGGAGAGGGTCTCTGAGGTCCCTTCCATCTGTAAAATTCTTTTTTTGTGTTTCAACCCAGAAATCTACTGGTGGCAAGTTGAGAAAAATGCTATTCTCAAGGCTGACCATATGGGGGTGCAGTGACTCCTCAAAGAACCGGTGCTCAGTAAGCCCGAAAGCAAAATGATTACACTCCAGAGCTGAGTTATTCCAGGAGACACCTGACCAGTTTATTATGCTTCTAGTTCCTGGCAAGAGAAGAAACTTTATAATTTTCCATAATTTAGAAAAAGATGGGTTTGAACTGTGACAAAGGCAGTGCCAATGCATGTGACTTTCTCTTCTAGTCTTGTGACTGAAAGAGGTATTTTAGGATTGAACTCTGTATTTGTAGATGGCTTTCTTCTGTTCTCTTTAAATCCGTGAATTCAGTAACAACACTAGTGTGCCGTGTGCCCTCATCACTTTTCCCTGAGCCTTAGTTGGCTGTCTCCTGGTCCTCCATCCACTCTACGTGTGCCCGAATTCTTCTCCTTTCCTTCTCCGCTGAGTTACATCTCATGACTCTATTTCATCCGCTCTTAAACTCATCACAGTTAGGAGCCCACACTTGTTCCTAGGTCACTGGTGAACTTCGTGTTGACAAACCCAGGATGCTTTCTCAGTCCTTATCTTACACACTATCTTAAAACTTTCTGTCCTTTACTTCCTTGACTCCAAACTGTCCTGACAGTCCTCCTCCTTCTTTAACTATTCTTCTCTGGGCTTTATGGACTGTTCCTTTTCTGTATGTCCATTAACCACTGGTGAATCCCCCGGGTTCTAAAGTGTTCATTTCTTTCTTTACACATTTTGCTTGGGGGATCTCATAACTATCTATCATCATTTTATCTTACAGTGGAATGGTGATGAATGCTAAATTTTTACTTTGACCTTTGACCTCATCTGTGATCTTTGGTCTTCATATATCCTGTAGGAATCACAGACTCAGCATATCCCAAACTGTCCTCATTGTCATTCTCTGCTCTCACCACCTCCAGTCTTCCCCACCAATCCCCCCACAATGTACTATGGATCCTTAATTTTTATCTTAATTACTGTCACCATTATCCAAGACTTAGCAGTCATGTGACACTTCTCAGTTCCCCGAAACTTCCATGTCTAGGCAGTCAACAGGATCTAATAGTTTTAGCTCTTAAACATTTTTCTTTTTTCAAATCTGTGTCTTCAGCCCCATCCCTGATGCCAGCATCTTCATAGAGTCCCTTATCCTGTCTTTCCTGGAGCCTTGCAATATGTAGTCTTCTGTCTTCTGTCTCGCTTTCCTTAAATCTGGTCTTCTACAAAGTAAAGAGATTTTGACAAAACCCAATCATTTAACTTTCTTGTTTAAACATTTTTAGGGGCTCCCCATCATTTCCAGATTAGAGTGCAAATTTCTTAAAGTCGCTTACAAACCCCTACACACCTGGCTCACTTTCTCTGGTCACTTCCTGTCTTTATCTCTCACCAGTTCTTGGTTGCGACATTATACTCTAATGTCACTGCTTTTAACTCCTCACTCTCCTCCTACAGATTTTGTCTCTGGCTATATTTATTTTGTTCCCTTTTTTTTCAAACTCCCTTTCCACCTTTCTTTGTCTTAATAACTCTTACTTATCTTTTTGTATTCGTGTCTCATGATACCTCCTCTGGAAGCTCTCCCTAAACCCTTGGTAGGTCTCCCATCCAAATACTAACCAGGCCCGACCCTGCTTAGCTTCTGAGACCAGACGAGATCAGGCGCGTTCAGGGTGGTATGGCTGTAGACTAAACCCTTGGTCGGATGACACACTTCTTTTTTCTCAGTCTCACAGCACTGTGTAGACTTCCAACTTAGAGCTTCACATATTTGAATGAAATGGTATTTGCACCTGTCCCTTCTAATGGGCTCCAGCTCTTTGAGAGGAGGGATCATGTCTATTCATTTTTCTCAGGAGAGCATTGTGCATAATGAGTATTCGATAAATTGTGGTTGAACAGAATTTGAGATTTTTGAGGCTCAGAGTCCTTGAGGGTACTCTGTGAAGTCTAGTCCGATACTAAGAAAAACAAACTACAGTTTTAGTTGGAACCAGCTTCCTGGAAGAGAGAAGACTTGAGTCGTGCTGTGAAGAGATGGGTGTACGGGATTTGGACTGATCAAGGAAAGTGAGGTATAGAATCAGATAGAATTGAGGAACAAAGGTGAGAAGTCTTATGTGGAGGATAATGCAGACACAACGCTAAGCAAACATCGTGTTTCCAAGGTGGAATAGTGGGAGATGAGTTAGGATAGATAGAATCAACTGATTACAAACTTCTAATGAGGGGCTGGTGGATTTCAGGCTTATTTCCACAAGCAGAAGGAAGCACTTGAGATTCTTGAACAGAGAAATAGCATATTCAGAACCACACTACAGGAAGAATAATCCAGCACAAGATAGACCACACGCTGAAGTGGCAAACAGATGGGAATCAGTGGGGCCACTAGGAAATTATCATGGCAGTTCAACAGGTGTCAGATGATAAGTGCTTGGACCAAAATGGCAGCAATCTGAAAAAAAAGGAGAATTAATTTTTGAATCATTAGAAGAAAAGTTAAGAGTCTGATTACTTGTGGTGACACAGAGAGCAAAGAATTATGACATTCTTAGATAGAAGAGCAGAAAGTTGGGGATACAATTAACAAAAAAGAGAGAAATTGGAAAGGAAGGATGGTTTGTAGGGTGACTTTGCTTTGAAATCTTTGAACGTGAGATCCTGACATTTCACAATACTTCTGTTTACAAGGTATGCTTAAGAGGTGCTATATAAATTTGAGTGAACAGATGAAATCTTAAAGGGTTTATCAGGCATGTGAAACCATATTACTGACTTAGGGGCGGACTGAGTCACGAGCAGTAGTATAGATTAAGGAATTATGTATGAGTTTAAACTTGTGAAAATCACTGGAGTATGTGAACTTATGAAGGAAGAGGTGTGGGGAGAGAAAGGTAGAGGGCCCAGGTGTGAGCCTTGGGAGACCTGCATCTTTGAAGAGCCAATGAAAGCCAGTGAGGGTGTGAGGTCAGCCAGATAGAGACTTGCAGCTCTGAGCCTGCACAGACTATACAGCTCATTTGCATGCCTCTCAAATAGACCAGAGTTGTCTAAATCAACCAGAAGGCAAATTTCCAATAATGAAAAAAAATTTTTTTTTTTTACCATATATAGCATGTAAGTAGCAAGAATATTTGAAGGCTTTTATTGGTCAATTAGAGAAAAAATGAATATTTCAGTAGAAAAAGGGACTGGTGGCATAAGAAAATTTCTTAAACAAATAGAAAAATTTAAGAAACTTGCAAGAGGGGCGCCTGGGTGGCTCAGTTATTGGGCATCTGCCTTCAGCTCAGGTCATGATCCTGGAGTCCTGGGATAGAACCCCACATTGAGCTCCCTGCTCAGCGGGAAGCCTGCTTCTCCCTCTCCCACTCCCCCTGCTTGTGTTCTCTCTCTCACTGTATCTCTCTCTCTGTCAAATAAATAAATAAACTCTCAAAAAAGAAAGAAAGAAAGAAAGAAAGAAAGAAAGAAAGAAAGACGCAATAATAAAAGTATATAATAATGTACTTTTATATATATTATATATATATTATATATATATTATATATATATATAATATATATATATAATAATATACTTTTAATAAAAGATAAAGTAATGTGATAGGACTTTTTTGCTTAACAAAATCTCCAGATTTGGCAAAGGTATAGGAAATAGTCACTCAGTAGAAAAGTAAACTTATACAAACCTCTGGATGCTGATTTGGTGATCAGATTTGATCCAGTGATTTGATTCAGTGTGTCCTTGAAATGTAGAAAATAATTGCTTGGCATAAAAATACAAATGTACAAGTGTTCATTTCAGCTTTTCTTATTATTTATACAAAGTGTACCACAAACTCATTGTAGCTGATCTTAATAGTTATTAAAATTATTATATCCATTCATTATTTTTAACTTTTATCCTGAGTATTTGCATTGCAGTTCTCATAATTCTGAATTATTTCGTGTGTTACGCTCCTACACATTGATGGTTTCCATCTGCTATTTCCACTGGTTAGTTTATGGCATTGAGCTCTCCTCATTTACAGTCACACTTCCCCATCTTCAGAATTCTCTGTCCGCTTCGGATTTGCTGAGTATTGTTTTGATGTGGCAGACTAACTGTGTCTCCTTGGTGGATCATGAAACTATCATTTACATTTCCTCAGAGTGCCAAATGATAGCACACAAGTCAACCTTTTTTCATTTTTTGAGAGAGAGCACACGCGAGCGAGTGTAAGAGCAAGTGCGGGGGGGAGGGGCAGAGGGAGGGAGAGAGAGAGAATCTCAAGCAGACATGCCCAGTATGGAGCCCCAGGTGGAGCTCAAAGTCATGACCTTGAGATCATGACCCAAACTGAAATCAAGAGTTAGACTCTTAACCGACTGAGCCACGCAGGCACCCCACAAGTCAATCATTTTTTAAGTCTTTAAACTCTTAAATCTTTGAAAAAGTAAACAGTGGTTCAGAAATGCATAAAACACTTTAAACTGTCAGAAAGGAAGTCATATTTGACCGATCTTTTTATACTCCAGATTAAGTTAAAAATGGATAACTTGTTTTATTTTACATGTTCTGGAAATTCTGAATCTAGTTTCTAAAAAAAATAGTAAGAAAATACATACTTAGTAGCTTGTACAACTCCTTATGAATAGCAAATAAGCCCATCAACTGCAGGATCAGTATTTATAAAGAAACTAGTTAGTATTAACTGGGAACATTTTCATTTGCTGGAGTGGTCCCTCCTTACCTTTGGGAAGTTATTCTAATGTTTTCTACATAATAATAAACATAGATAGATGATAGATTAGATAGATAGCAAATATTTTGAAACTTTGGAAGATTTATAAATTATGAACCCAAAATACAGTATTTTACTTTTCTAACAAACATAGGATGAAGTTTCAGGTATTGCCTGTTTGGACATTATTTGACTATGCTATTGCCATGAACCAGGAGTGAAATAGAAGCTCTATTATCAGTCACTAGACATATGTGAACTGGTTAAGTGTCCAGCTTCGTTTAAGTTTATCCTGAATTCTCACAACTGCCCATTTTTACTAACTTGGTTTTTTCTTCCTAGGGCATATTCCTAAGTGCTTCTTAAAAATACTGAGTAGCACAACTTCATAGACAATGTTTTCCATTCAACGTACTGATTATAATATGACTTTTCATTTCATATAATTTTTCTACATGGAGACAAAAAAGTACTGGGAGGAATGGGAACATGTATGTTTCTGCAAATCTCATTTGAAGTGTGACTCTAATTTAGAGAAAGGTTTTGTTTCGCAGAGATATGCTGGGCAGAAGAAGATTGGAAAGCACTGATCTAATGTCACAAGAACGGACAGTCCTAGCCATTTATAGCTGATGACTACAAAGGCTGTAGTAGACCCCGGAGAGAACTCGTTACTGGTCCATTCTGCCTTTCTCATAGTGATGAAGGTAGATTTCCATTCCAGTTTACCATTTTATTTCTGAAATGGCATACTGTTTCTGCTGTGCTTGCATAATGCTATTATTTCACTGGAGATCCAGGGTTACAAATCCTAGAGACTTGTGTGGCCACAGCCACTTCCTGGGATCGTCCCAAGAGAAATATACCCAGAGAGGTCCAGGAAAGGCAAAGCACATTCTCTATCTCTGTTAAACTCTTGGCACAAACTCCGATAGAGTTACTTTTTTAATTCATCAGATGCCTCTTTGCCTAAGCCCCCACCAAAGTGAACTCTGTCCCCTGCTCTTGCCCTAGTCCTATCCAGGCTTGGCTTCTGTACCATTTCAAATTGAAGACTGGGGGAAATAAATCCAAGGTAGAGAATGTCTTCTTGGGATCTAGCATATCTGTATTTAATCTGTAAGTCCCAGGGGAGTGTCCTCACCCACAAAGGGGAAAGAGTCACCTACTGAAGTTTGGTTCTTTAATCTCCTGGCTGTATCGAGAGCTCTAGCTCCTGGTACTTCTATAAATGATTTTGAAGCTAATCCAAAAAGGATGGGTAGGAGAAGTAGAGAGGAAGAATCCAACGTGTGATAACTGTTGAGAGACAGGATAGTGGCGATACAGCAGAGCGGTCAAGACGACAGGTTCTGGTGCCAGGCTGCCTGGATTAAAATCCTTTTCTGTCACTTTATAACTTAATCAAGTTACTTAAAGACTCTGTGCCTCTGTTTTCTCATCGGTGAAATGGGGATAATACTACATGACTTATGAGAGTTAAATGACTTAACAGAGGCAAAGCTCTTTTGGAATATACCAAGTATTTAATAAACATTTGTTATCATTTTTTAGGAAGTGGTTATCAGTGTTCAAAAAAAAAAAATCAAGTTTTATTTGTGTAGTCATGGACTTGGGTAGACTTGTTTGTCCTAACCACATTCACAATCAACTGATTTTGAAGTTAGGCAACCGGCATATTAAGTTGTAAAAGAAGGTGTAATTGCCAGTGATCTAGAATGTTTTGGTCTGATTGTTTGGTCAAGTTCTCTCCATGTAGAAAAATTACATGAGAGGGGAAGTCAAATTATAACCAGTAGGTTGAATGGAAAACATGAAGTTAGATTATGAGAATATTACACGGGGCACTTGACATTGATGATCAGATGTATCCTACATCGCTCAGAGCAACTATATAGATTGGTAAGTCAAAGTGTCATCTTTTCCAGATAGTACAGAAGATGAAGGGAAAACATCACTTCTCGGGCTTCTCTTTTCTAGATTCCAAGCAGTCTGTCTCCTTTCCCATTAACGGGTTCCACTTTCAGAATATACCGCAAATACACTGAAAGGGTTAGGTTTCCCAATCAATTAGTTACAGGCATAGTTTGGGCTTGTTTTTCGGTATTTACCTGCTATTTTTTCCTAGTTCAATTTGAAGGTTCCCAAACCTCAGCACACAATTATAAATGCTCTCACAGAACAAGGCTCTTCAATGTTACGTGCATAGGAACCACCTGGGCATCGAATTGACCTACAGAACCAGATGCAGCAGATCTGAGGTGGGGCCTGACTTGCTGATTTTCTTTAAAACATCTTAATTTTATTTTTTTTCATGTCCACGATTCACTGTTTATGCACCACACCCAGTGCTCCATGCAGTATGTGTCCTCCTGAATACCCACCACCAGGAGCTTCTGATTTTTCACAAGCTTCTGGTGGTATCAGTGCTTTTGGCCTCTCCTTTTTTTTTTTTTTCCCCTTGTTTTACAGTTAGAGAAAAACATAATCTCTAGGTTCCGGAAGGAGTGTATGGAGTGGATAGGGCGGTCATCTGCTGTTTTACACAGGGAACTTGCTTCTCTTCTGCGTACCGACAGCGTGCGATTTCCTGATCACTTCATAAGGTGTTTGTCAGAATGTTTGTTACAGGGTGCTTCGTGACTGTGAAGTCACATAAACTAAGTCATTACGTTTCACTAAATAAATCCTCCCAACTATGTAGATTGTCCATGAAGAAGAAACTGCACAGTAAAGCAAGGCCTATAACTTACAGCCTCTGCCCTTATGTGTGACATGAGCGCTCGTTAGGGTCCGTTGTTGTCCTCTGTGTTATCTATTCCAGCACAAAGTGCCACCACCAAGAGCACATATTTATTTTTTTTAAAGATTTTATTTATTTATTTGACAGACAGAGATCTCAAGTAGGCAGATAGGCAGGCAGAGAGAGAGGGAGGAAGAAGGCTCCCTGCTGAGTGGAGAGCCCGATGGGGGGCTCGATCCCAGGACCCTGGGATCATGACCTGAGCCGAAGGCAGAGGCTTTAACCCACTGAGCCACCCAGGCGCCCCAAGAGCACATATTTTTATTCTTGTTTCCAGTTTCTGTGCAGATGAGTCCTGGTCCCTTTGACAAAACTGCCAAAGTGTGTTTTTTATACATATCACAATTCCTTGGTTAGGTCAGATTTTGAATATCTGCTCAGTATATGCTGAAAATCTCTTCCAGTATTCTCACTTGATGGAGATCATACTTCCTCTGTTTATACACATTATTTTTAGACATTGCTTTTGAATTATCATCTTAATAACTACCGTTTTTTTAGTTCCCAACATGTCTTCATATGATGAATTATTATATATTTTGAATACATGTGTTTTTCCCTAATTGTTGAAATAAACCTGGGAAGTGAGGATTTTGTATTAAGGTCAGGTTCAACTAACCTGTAGTGAAATTACCCCCCAAATTTCAGTGGTTTAACAACAATAACAACAACACTGTTACCCAATCATGGAAAGACCAGTGCTTGGTCAGGAAGGAGCCTTCATCTTAGAAGGCCATCATCTTGATTTGTGCCTAAGTCTTAATCTATAAAGGTGACTGAGTGATGGTATGGAAAAATCAGTGTTATTGAAAGAAAAGTTTATTGCTATTTGTAGTTCCCCTGGAAACAAGAGGCATTGTGTACCACATAAGGCCATGTGGAGAAGTACCATAGTTGGGTCAGGAGGCAGAAGCAGGAGCAAGGGAAAATCATAGGCCCAGAGCCATTATTGTGCTTTCTGTGGGGAAGTAAGGCTAAGGGAGAGGCTAGTGTGAATAATGCTAGTGGGTTCTGGGCTGTAAGGGTGATGTCTCTAGGATTTGCCTGGTTATTGGCCCTTGATGATTTAGGGCAGGGAACGTACTGGCTTGGTATGTGAGAGTTAGATAAAGAAGGTAGTTGGAGGTATGAACTTGGGATTGGTTGGAGGGTTTTTGTTTGTTGTTTGTTTTTGTAAACAAGAAAGGCTTTATTGATTTACATTCATTGGATACTCACCTGCGTATGTGTTTACTTTTTTAAATTAACATATAATGTATTATTTGCCCCAGAGGTACAGGTCTGTGAATCACCAGGTTTACACACTTCAGAGCACTCACCATAGCACATACCCTCCCCCATGTCCATTATCTAACTACCCTATCCCTAACCCCCCCACCCCCTAGCAACCCTCAGTTTGTTTTGTGATATTAAGAGTCTCTTATGGTTTGTCTCCCTCCCGATCCCATCTTGTTTCATTTTTTCCTTCCCTACCCCCCAAACCCTCGACCCTGCCTCTCAAATTCTTCATATCAGAGAGATCATATGATAATTGTCTTTCTCAGCTTGACTTATTTCGCTTAGCGTAATACCCTCTAGTTCCATCCATGTTGTCACAAATGGCAAGATTTCATTTCTTTTGATGGCTGCATAGTATTCCATCGTGTATATATACCACACCTTCTTTATCCACTCATCTGTTGATGGACATCTAGGTTCTTTCCATACTTAGGCTATTGTGGACATTGCTGCTATAAACATTTGGGTCCACGTGTCTCTTCAGATCCCTACATTTGTATCTTTAGGGTAAATACCCAGTAGTGCGACTGCCAGGTCGTAGGGTAGTTCTATTTTCAACTTTTTGAGGAACCTCTATGCTGTTTTCCAGAGTGGTTGCACCAGCTTGCAGTCCCACCAAGAGTGTAAGAGGGTTCCCCTTTCTCCGCAACCTCTCCAACATCTGTTGTTTCCTGGCTGGTTATTTTTAGCCATTCTGACCTGTGTGAGGTGGTATCTCATTGTGGTTTTGATTTGTATCTCCCTGATGCCGAGTGATGTTGAGCACTTTTTCATGTGTCTGTTGGTCATCTGGATGTCTTCTTTGCAGAAATGTCTGCTCATGTCTTCTGCCCATTTCTTGATTGGATTATTTGGTTTTTGGGTGTTGAGTTTGATAAGTTCTTTATAGATTTTGGATACTAGCCCTTTATCTGACATATCATTTGCAAATATCTTCTCCCATTCTGTCAGTTGTCTTTTGGTTTTGTGACTCTTTCCTTTGCTTTGCAAAAGCTTTTATCTTGATGAAGTTCCAATAGTTCATTTTTGCCCTTGCTTCCCTTGCCTTTGGTGATGTTCTTAGGAAGAAGTTGCTGCGGCTGAGGTTGAAGAGGTTGCTGCCTGTGTTCTCCTCAAGGATTTTGATGGATTCCTGTCTCACATTGAGGTTGTTCATCCATTTTGAGTCTATTTTTGTGTATGGTATAAGGAAATGGTCCAGTTTCATTCTTCTGCATGTGGCTGTCCAATTTTCCCAACACCGTTTGTTGAAGAGACTGTGTTTTTTCCGTTGGCCATTCTTTCCTGCTTTGTTGAAGATTAGTTGACTGTACAGTTGAGGGTCTATTCCCGGGCTCTCTATTCTGTTCCATTGATCTATGTGTCTGTTTTTGTGCCAGTACCATACTGTCTTGATAATTCCAGCTTTGTAATAGAGCTTGAAGTCTGGAATTGTGATGCCACCAACTTTGGCTTTCTTTTCCAACAATCCTCTGGCTACTCGGGGTCTTTTCTGATTCCATATAAATTTTAGGATTATTTGTTCCATTTCTTTGAAAAAAAAATTGATGGTATAGGGATTGCATTAAATGTGTAGATTGCTTTAGATAGTATGGACATTTTCATAGTATTTGTTATTCCAATCCATGAGCATGGAACATTTTTCCATTTCTTTCTGTTTTCCTCAATTTCTTTCATGAATACTTTGTAGTTTTCTGAGTACAGATTCTTTGCCTCTTTGGTTAGGTTTATTCCTAGGTATGTTATGGTTTTGGGAGCAGTTGTAAATGGGATCAACTCTTTTAATTTATCTTTCTTCTGTCTTCCTGTTGGTATATAGAAATGCAACTGATTTCTGTGCATTGATTTTATATCCTGACACTACTGAATTCCTATATGAGTTCTAGCAGTTTTAGAGTGGAATCTCTTGGGTTTTCCACATAAAGTATCATATCACCTGCAAAGAGTGAGAGTTTGACTTCTTCTTTGCCAATTCAGATGCCTTTTATTTCTTTTTGTTTTCTGATTGCCGAGGCTAGGACTTCTAGTACTATGTTGAATAGCAGTGGTGATAATGGACAACCATGCCATGTTCCTGATCATAGATGAAAGCTCTTATTTTTCCCCCATTGAGAATGATATTTGCTGTGGTTTTTTTTTTTTTCATAGGTGGCTTTGATGATATTGAGATATGTACCCTCTACCCTATACTTTGAAGGTTTTTTTTTTTAAATTTTTTTTAAAGATTTTTTATTTATTTGACAGAGATCACAAGTAGGCAGAGAGGCAGGCAGAGAGAGAGAGGAAGGGAAGCAGGCTCCCCACTGAGCAGAGAGCCCGATGCACGACTCGATCCCAGGACCCCGAGGTCATGACCCAAGCCGAAGGCAGAGGCTTTAACCCACTGAGCCACCCAGGCGCCCCTACTTTGAAGGTTTTAAAAAAATTTTTTATTTTGGGCGCCTGGGTGGCTCAGTGGGTTAAGCCGCTGCCTTCGGCTCAGGTCATGATCTCAGGGTCCTGGGATCGAGTCCCACATCAGGCTCTCTGCTCAGCGGAGAGCCTGCTTCCCTTCTTCTCTCTCTGCCTGCCTCTCTTGTGATTTCTCTCTGTCAAATAAATAAATAAAATCTTTAAAAAAATTTTTTTTTATTTTTTCATGTTCCAAGATTCATTATCTATGAACCACACCCAGTGCTCCATGCAATACGTGCTCTCCTTAATATGATTTTCATGTAGTCAGGAAAGCTGAATTCCAGAGGGAATGTAAACAACTTTGGCAATGTTTGTCTGGATTAGTCTGATCAATAGATGCAACAAAGAAAACAACACATCTCAACGCATCACCTGAGTTTACCGTTTCAGAAAGAGAGAAAGGTCCAAAGAGAATATTTTTGAAGGTCAGGTCTCCCTGTTCACAGTCCAGTTCTAATGGCTCCAAACTCCCTGCTTGGAAGGCTGAGATGGAGTCTTTCTATTGAGTAGGAAAAGGAGAAGATAGGATTTGATACATATATTGCTGCTGCCGTACTATAATTATCCCCAATTTACAAAGGAATAAACTGAGGTTCTGGTGGATTGTGATTTGTCCAAAGAAATCATCTTACAAATAGGAAAACCAGGGCTTGAATTCAGGGATTCTGAAGTCGTTTTGCCCTGTATCACACAGTCTCTGAACTGAACGTAGTAATAACCCTCGTCATGAGAGAACAGGCTGGTGGGTCATATTTTACATGATTACAACTGAGAGGGTCCTCGGGTTATAATTATTGTGACAACCATAACCTAATGGAACTAAGAGTTAGGGAATCAGCTAAGTCTTACTCTGCCATTCAGAAGATTTACTACAAAGGAAAGTGCCTGGCTTTTCAGTTACATTATCATATTTTGAATATCAACAGTCAGGGGGATTAAATCAGCCTGGTAAGCAACAACAAAGGCCTTTAATTTTTCTCTGAAGAGAGAGACAAAGAACACGTCTTATCACTAGCAGGTACTTTCTGGTGAAGTAGACTGCTGAGAGTCTGGCCCACCATCCCCAAGGTTCCCACACCACATGCTTACGAGTGCTACCTTGAAAACACAACCAGAGAGTCATCTTCAGCATTGTTGATGATGAGGTCAGAGAGGGTACAGTCCAATACAGTAGTCCAGAAAGCCCCAGTTTTCACCACAGTGAGTTCCTGGAAACCGTGCCATCAGGCAGACAGAAAGCATATGAAGTGGATTACGGTTTATCACAGAAACTGCTACACACCAGGGGAACGTTGTCCTACTGATCAGGCATTAACTGTCAGTTAAGTTCGCACGTATGATTAGATGATTTCTGAAAACAGGGATATGTGAATTTCTATTATAATTTAAAAATACTAATGTCACATTCTAGGTTTCATAAAATGAACCCAAATTAGAGGTCCCATTGAATCTGAAGAGGACTGCAATGGAGTATAAAAGTGTGTAACACATAAATTGTATTTCTACTGTTTTGTTATATTTGATCCAAAACAGTCTGCTAGTTTTAACAATTAGGAATTTTATTTCAACTTTATAATGTAAAGTTTCATCGAGCTTATCTAGAAAACTCGTCTCTTTAAGAATCTAAGAAAATGTAAGGTAAAATTTTGTATAGACATATTTTGTCTTTTATGAATATTAAGTGTATATTTTCAGAATCATTCCATGGATTAACTGAATAGAAGAGATGTACTAGGGGGCGCCTGGGTGGCTCAATGGATTAAGCCGCTGCCTTCGGCTCAGGTCATGATCTCAAGGTCCTGGGATCTAGCCCCACATGAGGCTCTCCGCTCCGCAGGGAGCCTGCTTCCTCCTCTCTCTCTGCCTGCCTCTCTGCCTACTTGTGATCTCTCTCTGTCAAATAAATAAATAAAATCTTAAAAAAAAGAAGAGATGTACTAGGGAATTGTGGGGCAGTCCACAATAGGGAAATGGCAAGGACTGGCCCTGTACTTAAAGCCAGTCCAACAAATATTGACAAATTTCTCCCTTAGGTTTGGCAGTAGTTTATTTCAAACATTTGTTGTTTCAGTTAGTGTGTCTCATTCCCCAGATAAATGACAACAGATGCCCTGCTAACTAAAATATTTCTATATTAAAATCTCATCTACTGTGATACCCAGGGTGCCTCAGACGGTTAAGTGTCTGTCTGTCTTTGACGCCGGTCATGATCACAGTGTCCTGGGATTGAACCTCACATCTGGCTTCCGGCTCTGTGGGGAGATTGCTTCTTCCTCTCCCTCTGCCTGCTGCTCCCCTGCTTGTACTCTCTCTCTCCATCAAAAAATAAACAAAATCTTTTAAAAAAATAAAATAAGGGGCGCCTGGGAGGCTCAGTGGGTTAAAGCCTCTGCCTTCGGCTCAGGTCATGATCTCAGGGTCCTGGGATCGAGCCCCACATCGGCGCTCTCTGCTCCACGGGGAGCCTGCTTCCTCCTCCCTCTCTGCCTGCCTCTCTGCCTGGTTGTGATTTCTCTCTGTCAAATAAATAAAATATTAAAAAAAAATAATAAGATAACTTAAAATAAATAAAATGAAAAAATAAAATCACATCTACCAATGACCTAGTAGTTCCACTCCCAGATCTAAATGCAAGAGAAGTGAGAACTTACATCTTGCAAAAATGTGTTCTTGAATGTTCATGTTAACATTATTAATAATAGTCAACAAGTAGAAAAAATTCAAATGTCCACCAGCTGATAAATGGATACCAAAACATGCTGTGTTCATACAATGGAATGTTATTTGACCATAAGAAGGAATGAAGTACTAATACATGCTACAACGTGAGAAAACATTGAAGACATTATGCTAAATGAAAGAAAACAGACACAAAGGACTGCGTATTATATGATTCCACTGAGATGAAAAATTCACAATGGGGAAAATCCATAGAGACAGAAAGTAGATTAGTGGTTGCGGGGGGCTGAGGACTGGCCTGGAAATGGAGGTGATGGCTTAGAGTAGTTACTTTCTGGAGTGATGAAAATGTTCTAAAATTGATATGAGTGATGGTTGTACAAATGGTGGGTTCTGAATTGTACATTTTTAATGAGTGAATTGTGTGGAATATGAATTATATCTCAGTAAAAACAATAACAAAACACTTCATCTACCAGACCATTCACCACTCCAAGAAGTAGTACCAAATCCTTTTAGTTATTATATATTACGATTTTAGGATCAAAAATATGGCTTTTGTAACAACATGCTTGATTCTCTGATTTGGGAGAGGGGAAATAGATGATATAGTCCCAGCTCACACAGATTTAAAATATGATTGAGGAATTAAGTCTTACATCAAAGAACCCTTAGGGAAATCCTGCTGGTTATCATCTTTTTGACTTGGGGGAGGGTGTGTTTTTGTTAGGTCAGAATTGTTTCTCTTCCATGTGTTGTACTTTTTGGTGCATTCATTCCACAAACATGAGTGTCTGCTACAGTCAGGATACTGTGCTTATAAAGGAGGACCATTGTTTCTTCTTCTGTCTCTTCTCAAAATGCCATGATCCAGCGGGATGAAGATTAGGAATGCTGAGACTGCCACCTTCGGAGGCATCATGGATGCTGGAAACGGATCTGTCATGAAGCTCTGGGAGACCTTGACATCGCTGAACATAACTGTTCATTGGTTCTGTTGTCCTGAGGAATCCATTTATCTTTAAACTACAGTTGACTTCTTCTGTAAAATGAGGAGACTAGATTCTCTCAGGTTCTTTCCAACTCAGTATCCTAGATATGTTGCGGAGGATGTTAATCTAGGTCATTTTAGAAAGCATTTTCCCCTTTGTACTGCTTTTAAGGAAAGAAAATGAATACATTTTGAAAGAGAAACTCATCTTATAGTTTGTTTCAAAAGAATGTATATTTGCCAGGGTGATATGAAACCCTAAAGTTTTATGCTCTGAGAGTTATTAGCTCACCTCTTACATATGTGGAAGTACATCACCCATGTAGCCAAGAAGTACAACTTCTCTCTACTCCCAGAAGGTGTTAGGATTATATCCTTTGCCTATTGTACTACATTTATTTACAATTTAAGGAAGAAGAACATTAATAATGAAACTTAAGTAATCACCCATAATGTTACTGGTTTCCATTTACCCCATTATTGAAGACTCATTCATTATCTCTTGACATCTGTTGGCATTTGATCAAAAACCAAAAGATGCAAAAATGAGTCACGTCTTTGTGAGTCTTACTCTCTCTCTGTGCCCTTTACCTTTATGGCTGTGAGTGAGAGAGAAGGTGTGTCATACCCAAACCCACTGACAGCCAGTAACGGAGGAAACGTAAGGGAACTCTACAAAGCCCAAGGCAAGAATAGGTGTTTGTTGTGGTGACGAGCCTGGAAAATGAAAGTTTGATGTTGTTTTTCTCTGATAAGTATTTTGATCCTCCACTGTTATACTCCTTAGAGGAGGAAAAGCATGAAGTAGAATTTTGCCTGGTACATAGTCTCTGAGATAATGAGTGTTCCAGGTGCTTTTGTGAATGTTGAATTTTGGAGCCATTGGGCAAAAACGTTATTATGGGCTAAATGTTTGTGTCCTTCAAAATTCGTATGGGGAAGTTATAAACCCCAATGTGATGGCCTTTGGGATGTGGCCAATGTGATGGAGGTGGGCCTTTGGGAAATAATTGGGTTTAAATTAGGTGAGGGCAGGACCCTCATGTTGGAACTGGTCCCTGAAAAGAAGAAGAAGATAGATCTTGCTCTCCATGTACATGCACGGAAGAAAGGCCACGTGAGTGCACGGCAAGAAGACTGTCATGCAGGAAGAGGGCCTTCACCTAGAGCTAAATCTGCTGGGACCTTGATCTTTCACTTCCCAAACTCCAGAACTGTGAGAAATTCGTGTCCATAGCTTAAACCACCCGCCTATGGTATATTGTTATAGCAGCTCTTTAAGATTGTGTTTGCTCATTGTGGACGAGCTGCTTTGGCATCTTCAGTTCCCCAGGATATAGATTCACAGTGAACAATATTACCGTCTGCCTCTGGGACTGGTATAACCATATAATCTTTCTTCTCGCGGTATACTTGCTGTGCTGAAATCATCTAGGAGCAGAGCTAAGGTGGACACCTTGTATTGAATGGAACATGCATGTCACAAAGGGGAAATCGTGGAGCTTTTCCTTCTGGAAGGGTGGCTGCAACCTCGAACAAGAAATAGGACTTCTCTTCTGGAACCAGGACCTGATAGCTCTTTTAGGTGGGGGAGCTGTCCCACAGCACCTGTGAATAATATGACAAAAGCCTTTTTAAAATCTGTATCATAGCTACCCAAATTTGGGAGGAAACCTAGCAGTCATGTAGTGTCATCCTTTGTTGTAGATGAAGAGGTCCAAGAAGGTTAAGGGACATCTCCAGAGTCCCACGAGCCATTAACAGAGTTAGGTTCAGCACCTTGATCTCAGGAAGCTCATTCTGGTGGTTTTTTCCCCAGAGGATTATTTATAATAGATTAGATACTAGTTCCTCAAATATATGGTGTATGTTTTTATTTAAGAATTTAGAAATACCAGGGACACCTGGGTGGCTCAGTTGTGAGGCAGCTGCCTTCGGCGCAGGTCATGATCTCAGGGTCCTGGGATCGAGCCCTGCATTGGACTCCCTGCTCGGCGGGAAGACTTCTCCCTCTCCCACTCCCTCTGCTTCTGTTCCTTCTCTCACTGTGTCTCTGTCTGTCAAATAAATAAATAAAATCTTAAAAAAAAAGAATTTGAAATACCAATTTGTTTCTCTCCCCCGTGACACCTGGCAACCGCCATTCTACTCTCTTTCCATGAGACTGAGTACTGTGGATACAGCACGCATGTGGATTCAGGCAGTAGGTGTCTTTTTGTGACTGACTTATTTCGTGTAGCACAATGTCCTTCAGGTTCCTCGAGGCTGTTGTATATGGCAACATTTCCTTCTTTTTTAAAGGCTGATGAATATTCAATTGTATGTGTACCCCACACTTTCTTTCTTCATTCGTTTGTGTACCTTATGTTTTTAAATTTTCAAGTGAATTTCCCATATAGAACAAGAAACTGGGGTTTTTATTCCTCATTTTTTCCCTCACAATAGTGAACACAGTGTGGTGCACATGATTGTTACTCGATACTTATTCACTGTTTTACTCCAGAAAATGTAGTTAGGAAAGGTGTTAACCATCCCTACTTAACCGGTTTCAGAATTAAGGCAGAGACCTGTCCGGGTTTACAAATGATCTGCCTCAGTAGTCTTAGCTGAGGACTGGAGATCATAGTGCTCCTACCTCAGAGAATTACGACGTCGAATTCAATGGTCACAAGTTCTTTGTCACTTCTCCCATCAAGAACTGGCATTTATTTCTCCTCCCCTTCAATCTGGACTGGGCTGTGACTGTTTTGATCTGTGCATTAAACTGGAAGTCTGCTCTGGACCTTGCTTTTAAGACTGACACTTCCTTCCTTGGTCTCTTGGAGCCCGGGAGCTTTCACATAGAAAGTTCAACTACCCTGTGGAAATACCACATAAAGGCAGAATCTAGCCTTCCAGTAGTCACTGTAAAGACATCAGACATGGGGCGCCTGGGTGGCTCAGTGAGTTAAAGCCTCTGCCTTCGGCTCAGGTCATGGCCCCACGGTCCTGGGATCGATCCCCGCATGGGGCTCTCTGCTCAGCGGGGATCCTGCTTCCCCCTCTCTCTCTGCCTGCCTCTCTGCCTACTTGTGATCTCTGTCTGTCAAATAAATAAATAAAATCTTAAAAAACAAAGCAAAACACCAGACATGTGAGCAAAGCTTTCTTAGCTCTTTGGATGACAAGTTCACCAGTTGAATACTACTAACCCTCTGCCCAATCTCTTGACCTATATTACTATGAGATATAACCAAATGCTTTTTTTTAAAAGCTAAGTTTGGACAGTTAATTGTGCTCAGTAGACAACTGAGTAGTTGTTACCAGAAGTCACTGGGTTTACACCTAAGAAACATGTAGAGCAAGGCCAGTGTTAGCCCCTCATCCCTCTCCCTGACCTTCTCCTTCCTTCTCTTCTTCCTATTAGGATTTTCTATAGCTTCTAAAATAATGCAGTGACTGGGCAAATCCCAGAGTTCTCCGTCTCCAACATTCATTGGACCTTTGTGTCCCATGACACTGTGCAGCACCGTTCTGGAAGGCATCAGTGGCCCCGCTTTTCCCTACCTTTTCACTCTCTTTATGTTGTGCTATAACCTGAGGCACCCATGAACCACTTGGGCACATTAGGTTTCAATGTGGCATATTTATAAATTTCTGTTCCACATTCATTCATTCATTCATTCATTCATTCAAGACATATTTATTAGGCATTGACTGTGTATCAAGATCTGTGTTAGTTGCTGGAAAAGCAGGAATGAATAAGGGAGACCAGTATCCTGTCCTCAAGGGCTTATAGTTTACTGAGGACAATTTATTAATAAGTGAACAGGTAAAAATATTTCAGAGAAAAGTGCCATGGAAGGAATAAATGCTGTACTCTGAGAGGGAAGAGCAGAAGACAGGTTTTTGGATTGGCCAATACTGAGATACAGCAGCTAAGCTGAAGCCTGGAAGGGTGAAATGAACCTGTCATGGGGAGCATCTGGGGAATATTATTCCAGGAGGAGAGGAGCAGGTGCAAAGTCCCTGAGGATGGAAAGGTCTGGAATGGAAAGAAAACCTGAAACATCCTGTGAGACGAGGTGGGAGAGCTGGGTGAAGGCTGGACCATGCTGGGCTTTGTGGACTCCATCTTGGCAAGAAGTTTGGGTTTCACTCTACATGAGGTGGGGAGGTGTTGAAAGTTTCAGCAAGGGGGCGGGGCATAAGCTGATTAACAATTTAGAGAGAGCGTCCAGGATGATGTAGGGAGAATGTACTCACAAGGGGAAAAAGTGGAAGCAAGAAGAACATTTAGGAAGCCATTAGAAAGAGGTCCAAGCAGAAGATGAGGGTGTCTTCATCGAGAGCAAAGGAGTGGATTGAAAGAGAGAGAGAGGGCTCTGAGTGGTGGGGCAGAATGGCACAGAGATAGAGATGCAGGTCCTGCAATCAGTCTACCTGGGCTCCATCCTCCCAGTTTTAACACTTAGAAATAATGGGAACTTTGGCAATGTCACTTCATTGTCCTCAGTCTCTCTCTGTAAGATTAGACTAATGATCTTTGCCTACAGAGACATTGTAAGTACTAAATAGGCTTAATACTTTTAAAGCAAAATTTTTTAAAGATTTATTTATTTATTTGAGAGAGAAAGAGCAAAAGCAGAGGGCCAGAGAGAGGGAAGAGAGAATCTCGAGTAGGCTCTTCGCCGCTGAGTGTGGAGCCCAACGTGGGGCCCATCTCAGGACACCGAGACCTGAGCTGAAACCAAGAGTCAGATGTCTGATGTTCCTGGCACATAGTAAACCCTCAGTAAACGTTCTCTATTTAATTTTTTAGGTGGCAACTGTAAGACTTGGTCATGAATTGGATTTGTGGGGTGAAGGAAAGAGATGAAGCAAAGACTATGCTTTCCTTCAGTGGGACTCTGTAATTCCCAAACTGAAATAATTTTCCATCTTTGTACAATATCCTCAATATCCATGTACTGTGGGGTTTTTTTTTGTATGACATGATCTTATCTTACACCCAGCCTTATAGTTTATTTTATGTGTGTAACTCATGATTTTTTGTAAGGTTCTTGAAGATTGGAACCATGTCTAATTTACAGGGTCTAAGACAGCACTTCCCAGGTAGGACAGTAGAGGGGAAGGTCAAAGAAAATCATATGAGGATCTCCTACCTATTATAATACCCCGCACCCCCCCATCTCCCCAAAAGATTCTGTAACAGTCACCAAAATGAGCCATTATTGCTTATGGGAAAGCATTTTGTCCCTGAGGTGTTTTGGGACAGGAAAGGTGTTGGGAATCCCAGATGCTAAACAGTAGTAGTGCACACACCTTGCATTGAGAATGGGTGTGCTCTCTATGGTATTTCAAAATTACAAATATAGAATCATCTATATGAAATGATGATAATGTTAACTGTGATAATACTTGGAAATAATGAAGAATGAGGTCAAGTAAGAAACCTAGAATAAAATAATATGTGTGTGACTACAATTATGTAAAATAGTAAGGCTCAGAGGACAGAACTAAATAATTATCTTTTGGTGAAGGCTGTTTTTCCTACAAAGTCAATTAAAAATGAATCTCAGGGAGCACCTGGGTGGCTTGGTTGGTTAAGTGTCCACCTTTGGCTCAGGTCATGATCCCAGGGTCCTGGGGTTGAGTCCTGCCCTGGGCTCCCTACTCCGGGGGGAATCTGCTTCCCCCTCTGCTTCTCCACCCTGCTTGTGCACGTGTGCGCTCTCTCTCTCTCACTCAAATAAATAAAATCTTAAAAAAAAAAAATGAATCTCAGTATTCCCGAGTGCCTTCTGTATGGCATTAACCTTTCAGATGCCTCGAGAGAACAGGATTCTTTTATCGAATAAGTTTGTAAATAGCTTCAGTGGAGAGTTCCCTCCCAGAAATAAGAGAACATAAAATCCTGTGGGAAATAGAGTTTTTCACTTGTTATTTTTCAGTTTTCTTCTGACTAATTTAACTTCCAAAGCTTTTTTCCCAAGGAACACCTATTAGCATTTCCCAGAACTTTCCCTGCAGAGCAATCTTAGAAAAACACAGGTTCCAGGCCATCCCACTTCCCCAAGTTCAGATCCGGGCCCTCACCAGGAGCTACACCCCCAATCACAGGACAGAGAGCCTTGTATCATATAGGATCCTGAGACTTAATTATCTCTTTATCTTTTCAATTAAGGGGAATTCGATTTTCATATCTGATGACATTTCAACAGGTAGTTCTCTAAACACTTTTCTGTTTCAAGCTACTCACATAATGAATTTCAAAATCAGACTGGTGAATGCTAGAGGAAGTTCGTCATTTAAATAAACCAACTTGTAATGGATTCATTTTTTAAAGATTTTTGCATCTATTTGAGAGAGAACCAGGAGTGGGGAATTGGGAAAGGCAGAGAGAGAAGCAGACTCTCTGCTGAGCAGGGAACTCGACATTCCCAGGACTCTGGGATCATGAACTGAGCCCAAGGCAGACACTTAACCAACTGAGTCATCTGGGGACCCCCTGAGGTTCATTTTTAATGGAAGAATTATTTCTATCATGAAGACAGTCTCTTCTGATTTATTGATTAAAAAAATTTTTTTAGACTGAGTAGAATGAATTTTCTTGGACATTTTAATAGGAAGTTTTGACCTATGTCTGGAGATTGATACAGGGAAGTGCAAGCGAAGACAGGATATTGGCAAGAAGTATGGGGAATGCTGAGAAAGCCATGGAAACTGCTGGTCCTTTCACCCCTGTCAAATTTTGAAGCTGGTACAAACAGTGATAATTCTGGCTTTATTCCTTTTTGTTTGTTTTTTCTTGAAATGTATTTGTTAAAATGAGATGAGTAAATCATAAGCTATGACAGACGGTCTGGCTCTTGTTATATACGGTCTGAGTGAACCAGTTTATTACTTTGTGTGCTATGATACACTTAAGATTTTAATTCGGTCAATACGGAATAGTGCCTCATATTTATTTTAAATGGTACCTCTTTATTACAAAGACTGCACCTTTCCCACATGTTTTGGCCCTGTGTTTACTCATCTATAAACTACTTACATCATTTTAATTAATCCTTGTTAAACTTAGCTACTTTTATGGAAAGTTCACTCAGGAAACAGAAATAAAAACTGAGTATGAACCATTCATTTTCTTCTTCACTAGGAAGAGAGTCAAGTGTAGTTTATTGAACCAGACCAAGACAACCTCCCCATCCCCCACTCTCTCCTTCCCCTCACTGTAGAATGGGAGCTCCAGGAAGCAAGGGTCATCTGTCAAGTTCATTTACTATGTGCTCGGGACATAATATTTAGTAAACACCAATGGGAAGAAGGAGGAAGAAAAGTAGGCAGGAAGGCAAGCAGACAGGCAGGAAGGAAGGGAAGAAGGGAGGGGGGCTGGTTTTCTACTTCTCAGAAATGTCCTAATAATAAACAGCATTATCCTTTAACTTATCTATCATTTAGCAACAGAAAATATGCTGTAGTTCTCTTTGTCCTACTTCCTTGATCAAGTCACATGAATTCACTAGTCCTATTTTATGTGATCTGCAATGAGGTTCTCTGGATTCCATCTGGTCTTAAATGATGCGTGATCTCAAAGTCACCCTCCATGCAGAACTTCAGTCGAAACTCAGCTCGAGATGACGACTGATACAGAGCTCCCAGAGATTTTCACAATCTGTACAAAACATACATATAAAATCCTGTCTCCTTTTACTTCCTGGTACAAGCATGCGTGGCCCTCATTCATCCCCTCACACCTTGCATGAACGCCCGCTCGCTCACACTTATAGGCTCCTTCCCCCTTGCAGGCTTTCTTAGGATGTTTCCCCTCCTAGAATCCCCTCTCAGCTCCTCCTCACCCAGCGGCCTCCTGCCCATCCTTCAAAGCTCTAAGTCACAGAATCAAAGCTGCACTCCCTACTTCATCTTTGCTCTCCATTTCCCCCTCCCCAGCTCCTTTGCCTTTCCAGGGAGCCCCCCTGTAGACAGAGTGCTCCCTCCGTCTGCCCCATGGGGACGGTGTCTCTGCCTGCTTCTGGTGACATTCTCAAACCTTGGACAGGTCCCTGGCTGTCCCCTGGGGCAATCCCCCCTGCCTGAGGCTGACGCGGTTTGAACGCCTACGCAAAGCTCCTCTTCTGCCCTACTTCTGGATTTTACTGTAACTCGATTAGCAGCAGCGGAGATGCTGAAGGTGCAGAAAGGCCCTGTGGGTTTGCTTTTGATAATGCTCAAATTGTTTCCAAAAATGCTCTGCATTTCCTGCCCTTGTTGATGGGCTCCTGGTGCTCTTTTCTTTTCTTTCTCTTTCTCTCTCTCTCTCTTTTTTGGTTCTCTCTTTGGTCCTTGCCTTCTAGGGCACCCTTCCCTTATTTTTTGTTATCCATTTTGATTATTCACACTCCATTTTTTTTTCAGTGTTTCTCATCAGCACAATGTCACTTTCCCCATTCTATTTCTTTGCTGCCTTACCCCCTCCCCTCCCCCAAATACCCAGACCTCCCTATCCTTTTATCATCACGGTTACATTTCCCTGCCCCAGCATCCAATTACTTAAGTAACAAGTGACTTCTATTATTTATGGAACAAGTTAGAAAGTTTTCTTAAGGAAAACTTTCTAAGCCGTTTATTGGATATTCTGATATCAGACTGATCTCTGCTCAAATGTGACTTCTGACCCTGGTTGTTTGACCTTTGGTGAATTACTTCAACTGTTTTGAATCTCAGTTTTATCCTCTCTTGAAAGAGGGATAAGGAGTTCCAACTTCCATATATTGTGAGGTTCGGTAAGGTGATTTATGGATAGTGCTTGATGTCACAATGAATACAATTCCTCTTCCCTTTCTACGTCTTACTTTTCCATGAGGAAGCCATTCCATTTCTGTAGGATTTGTTCTCTTCCTCTTTATTCGTTTATCCAGTAAGTATTTGAGCACTGAGCCCATGGTGGGCACTGAGGTAGTATTGGAAATACAGTAATAAAACGTGCTACAGGGACGCCAGGCTGGCTCAGTCGGTTAAGCATCTGCCTTTGGCTCAGGTCATGATCCCAGAGTCTTGGGATTGAGTCCCACACTGGGCTCTCTTTCAGTGGGGAGCCTGCTTCCCCCTCTCCCTCTGCCCCTCCCCTCACTCATGCTCTCTAGCGTGCACACTCTCTCAAGTAAATAAATAAAATCTTTAAAAAAAAATGCAGTGGTCAGTGTTGCTGCCGTCAGAAGGTTTAGAGTCTGGTGGGAGATTCAGATGAATAACCTGGCTTCTCACATTCCACTTTTCTTCTGCTCCCTGAGGAAAAGCGCAGTGAGAACGTGCTTCGGATGTGGCAGGTACTATGCTTCATGTCCGTGTCCCCAGCATGGGCCCCTTACCTCAGGGAGCTACAGCTTGAAAACTGGTTTATGTGTCAGATAAATGACAATTCAGAAAAAAGGCCTGACTATTTACTGAGGGGATGGGGTAAGAAGTGGGGTGTTAGAGAGCACTTCATTGAGGTGGCTCAGGGAGCTGGGAGAGAGTTCTAGAATAAGCCACATCTTTGAAAAATGACAGTATGAAATTACATGACTCCTCTGGGCAGTTAGAGAGCTGCATGGGACTTAGTTCTGCTTGTCTATAAGCAGCATGGGGGGCAATAGTAGAAAATGTGCTGTATGGTCATGAAGGGCCTTGAGTGCCTTATCTGAGAGTTTGATTGTTTTTTTGAAAGTACAAGAAAGCCAGTGAAGTACACACAGAAATACATCTGAGAACTGTAACTGCTGGTTCTGTGAAGGAGAGAAAGGGGAGAGTTGGGACACAGAGGTCTCCACAACCAGGATGCCCTCTGCCTTTAACAAGGGAGGAGAGTAAGGCATGAGAGGTTAAGGAGCATGTAAAAGGTCGTAAAGGAGTAGAGCTGGCATGGAGACCTGGGTAGTCTGGCTCCAGAACCTACATTCTAGCATGATGTGACTGGCTGTCTAATTCAGTAGGTCCCATCAGCATCTCTGTTGAGTTCCCAGGTGAGGCAGAAATTATAGTTCAGAATACAGTGGAACCACCAGGCATTGTAGGGCTCACGAAAGAAGAGCAGTGTAGCCAGTGAAAACATGCCCTGAGGCAAAACTTGTTGGTGACTCAGAGTCCGGGTATCTCAATTTCTGTAGCCTTGTAAACTGCTGTAGGACACATGGATCCTGAAGGCAGCTGAGGGACAAGTTCATCCGGAAATTCCTGAGATAAGTGAGAAAACTGTTCCAGGCAGGGAGGGGATGTGAAAAGGCCTCAGCTGTGGGAATGTGCTGGGAAATGAAGGGCTACGAGAAGAGGGTTGGTGCTGGGAAGAGGTGGAAGAGACAACATAGATTCAAGACAGATGCTAGAGGGTCTTGAGACCTGAAGCTATCTCATTGCATAGGTAATTGACACTTTAATGGCATTGGTCCATTCATTCATTTGAGGGTGGTTAGGAATGATCAGTTAGAGAAAGGAGACACATCAAAGGGAGAATGTAGGGTGGGGACCCTCATTGCTTTAACAGAAGACAAGCTCAAACGATTTTCCTTGGACCCTCACACATAACAGCTCCAGCCGGCGCCCTCTTCCTCCTTCATCGAGATTTACTTCTCAATTTTTTTCTCTAACCTTTCTTTCTTTCTTTTTCTTCTTTAATGTAATTCCTTTGTTAGTCTTCCATTTTGGTTGATTTATAAGTGGAACTTCCCCCACCTCTTGACTATCTTACTTCATTGAAGGAAAATGAGGTATTTTTAATCTTCATCTTTTATATCTCCTCCTTTTACATTTTAAGTCTATTTCATTCCATTGTAGGCTCTAATTTATTTAAAAGACATATATTTTAATTTTTTAAGTCACCTTATTAAGTTTACTTCTTAACTACTGTCAAGTTGAATTCTTGTCTTGTCACTATTTTTGTTCCATTTATTTTGTTTGCAGGTTCAGGCTTTATTTTCCAACTCTAATCCTTTTTCTCATTTTAAGTTTTAGACATTTAGTCAGATTTTTGAGATTCTTATTTCTCTCACTCTTGTCCTCATTTTCATTATCTCTTGTCTGAGTCCTACTATGTATAGAGCATCTGTGATGTCCTAGAAATTGTAGTTCACTGACATATATTGTTCTCTCCTTATATGAGTAAATAGAAGTCTGTGCTACTGCCCCTCGGAACAATTTGTTGCTTAAACTATAGCCCCTGGAGGATTTTACCAGTTGCCAAGCACATTTAGATCCAGCCTTAAGAAAAACATATACTGGCAACAGGTCATTGGGGAGAAGGACGATATACGACCGTGAAGCTGGGCAGCTGGGGATGCCCGGCTCGCTCAGGGTGGAAGGCCGCCCCTTCACAGAAGCCGGGCAGCCGGGAACACCCAGTCAGCTCAGGGTGGAACGAAATACCGCCTGCTTCCCTTTTCCGTTATCCCTCCTTTCTCTTCCCAGAAGCCCCGTTGTCTTTTAGATGGGTCCTTTGCGTGTGCTTGGTTAACTGTAAACTTTATCCTCCTCCTTGCTTGTCCACAAGACCTGTGACTAGTGTTTGACCGTCATCGATTCTTCTGTTGGCCATTGCTTCTAATAAAAGTGAGACTGTGGAGTTGCTCGTGGCCGCAGTCTTTTCGACTGTTGCCCCCTGTTCCCCATCTCTTGAAGCTGACTTGTTTGTGCCTAATTCTTTTCCTGTTGTCGACTGGAAGCGGCAAGTCTGAACAACCAAAGTCTTCTGATATGTACCGTTTCATGTGTTATGGAGAAAAATAAAAAATAATAAAGTTCAAAATAAATTAAGAAAACAGGGACAGTGATTAGAGAGAGGGCCTGCCTAAGAGGTGATGTATGTGTATGTATATATGTATTTTTTCAAAAAGCATAAACCAAACCTCTTTATTTCTATTGTTCCACACTGTCTGAAATAAGAAGCACTCAGAATCCTTAATGATTGGCTATTTTGTTTTTTCAGAAACATTCCACAATAACGAGTCACGGCTACCTCGACCAGGAGCAGTACCCTCTCCTTCAATGCTCTATATTAACACAAGATTTTTATAATGCTGTATGCCAGTGTATTAAGAATTATTTCTTTTTTTAATTTAATTTTTTCAGTGTTCCAAGATTCATTGTTTATGCATCACACCCACCACTCCATGCAATCCGTGCCCTCCTTAATACCCACCACCAGGCTTACCCCTCTCCCCTCCAAAACCCTTGGTTTCTTTCTCAGAGTCCACAGTCTGTCATGCTTCATCTCCCTCTGATTTCCCCCAATTCACTTTTCCTTTCCACCCCCTAATGTCCTCCATGTTTCCTTCTGCTCCACAAGTAAGTGAAATCATATGATAATTGACTTTCTCTGTTTGACTTATTTCACTCAGCATAATCTCCTCCAGTCCCATCCACGTTGATACAAAAGTTGGGTATTCATCCTTTCTGATGCAGGCATAATAATCCATTGTATGTATTGAATATATACAATAGGGCATCTTGGCTCTTTCCACATTTTGGCGATTGTGGCCATTGCTGCTATGAACATTGGGGCACATATGGCCCTTCTTTTCACTCCATCTGTATCTTTGGGGTAAATACCAGTAGTGCAATTGCAGGGTCATAGGGTAGTTCTATTTTTAATTTCTTAAGGAATCTCCACACTGGTTTCCAAAGTGGTTACACCATCGTGCATTCCCACCAACAGTGTAAGAAGGTTCCTCTTTCTCCACATCCTCTCCAACACTTGTTGTTTCTGTCTTGTTGATTTTGGCCATTCTAACTGGTGTAAGGTGGTATCTCAGAGTGGTTTTGATTTGAATCTCCCTAATGGCTAATGGTGATGAACCTTTTTTCATGTGTCTGTTAGCCATTTGTATATCTTCTTTGGAGACGTGTCTGTTCATGTCTTCTGCCCATTTTTTGATGTGATTATCTGTTTTTTGACTGTTGAGTTGAGGAGTTCTTTATAGATCTTGGATATCAGCCCTTTGTCTGTTGTGTCATTAGCAAATATCTACTCCCATTCCGTGGGTTGCTTCTTTGTTTTGTTGTTTCCTTTGCTGTGCAGAAGGTTTTGATCTTGATGAAGTCCCAAAAGTTCATTTTTGCTTTTGTTTCCTTTGCCTTTGGAGACATGTCTTGAAAGAAGTTGCTGTGGCCAATGTTAAAGAGGTTACTCCCTATGTTCTCCTCTAGGATTTTGATAGATTTCTGCCTCACATTGAGGCCTTTTATCCGTTTTGAGTTTATCTTTGTGTATGGTGTAAGAGAATGACCGAATTTCATTCTTCTACACATAGCTGTCCAATTTTCCCAGCACCATTTGTTGAAGAGACTGCTTTTTTCCCACTGGATATTTTTTCCTTCTTTGTCAAAGATTATTTGACCATAGAGTTGCGGGTCCATTTCTGGACTCTCTGCTCTGTTCCACTGGTCTATGTGTCTGTTTTTGTGCCAGTACCATGCTGTCTTGGTAATCACAGCTTTGTAGTAAAGCTTGATATCAGAAAATGTGATGCCCCCAGTTTTTTCTTTTTCAACATTTCCTTATCAATTGGAGGTCTTTTCTGGTTCCATCCAAATTTTAGGATTGTTTGTTCTAGCACTTTGAAAAATGCTGGTAGAATTTTGATCCGGATGGCATTGAAAATATAGATTGCTCTGGGAAGTATAGACATTTTAACATTGTTTATTCTTCTGATTCTTCTGAGCATGGAATGGTCTTCTGTTTTTTGTGTCTTCAGTTTCTTTCATGAGTGTTCTGTAGTTCCTCGAGTACAGATCCTTTACTTCTTTTGTTAGGTTTATTCCCAGGTATCTTAAGGTTCTTGGTGCTATAGTAAATGGAATTGATTCTCTAATTTCCTTTCTATATTTCCTTTGTTAGTATATAATATATGTGCTGCCGAAGCGAGCACATCTTTGTTAGTATATAAGAAAGCGACTGATTTCTGTGCATTGGTTTTTTATCCTGCCACATTACTGAGTTGCTATATGCGTTCTAGTAGTTTGGGGGTAGAGTCTTTTGGGTTTTCCATATAAAGTATCATGTCATCTGCAAAGAGAGAGAGTTTGACTTCTTCTTTGCCAATTTGAATATGTTTTCTCTTTGTTGTCTGATTGCTATTGCTAGGACTTCTAGTACTATGTTGAACAAGAGTGGCAAGAGTGGGCATCCTTGTTGTGTTCCTGATCTCGAAGGGAAGGCTGTCAGATTTTCCCCATTGAGAATGATATTCGCCATGGGTTTTTCATAGATTTTATGAAGTTGAGGAATGTTCCCTTGATCCCCACACTTTGAAGAGTTTTAATCAGGAACATATGCTGTATTTTGTCAAATGCTTTTTCTGCATCAGTCGAGAGGACCATGTGGTTCTTCTCTCTTCCCTTATTGATTTGTTCTATCACATTGACTGACTTGCGAAAGTTGAACCACCCTTGCATCCCAGGGATAAATCCCACTTGATCATGGTGGATATCTTTTTAATGTACTGTTGGATCCTATTAGCTAGGATTTTGTTGAGAATCTTGGCATACTGGTCTGAAATTCTCGGGGTTTTTTTGTTTGTTTGTTTTGTTTTGTTTTTATAAGATTTTATTTATTTATTTGACAGACAGAAATCACAAGCAGACAGAGAGGCAGACAGAGAGAGAGGAGGAAGCAGGCTCCCTGCTGAGCAGAGAGCCCGATGCGGGGCTCGATCCCAGGATCCTGGGATCATGACCTGAGCTGAAGGCAGAGGCTTTAATCCACTGAGCCACTCATGAGCCCCTGAAATTCTCATTTTTGATGGGGTCTTTGCCTGGGTTTGGAATCGAAGTAATGCTGGCTCCATAGAAAGAGTCTGAAAGTTTTCCTTCTGTTTGTATTTTTTGAAACAGCTTCAGGACAATAGGTATAATTTCTTCTTTGTATGTTTGGTAGAATTCCACAAGGAATCCGTCAGGTCCTGAGCTCTTGTTTTTTGGGAGGTTTTTAATCACTGCTTCAATCTCATTACTAGATAGTGGTATATTCATGTTGTCAGTTTCTTCCTGTTTCAGTCTTGGAAGTTTATAGGTTTCCAGGAATTCATCCATTTCGTCTAGGTTGCTTAACTTATTGGCATAGAACTGTTGATAATAATTTCTGATGATTGTTTCAATTTCTTTGGTGTTAGTTGTGATCTCTACCCTTTCATTCATCATTTTATTAATTTGAGTCCTCTCTCTTTTCTTTTGGATTAGTTTGGCCAGTGGTTTATCAATCTTATTGATGCTTTCAAAAAACCAGCTTCTAGTTTCATAGATGTGTTCTACTTTATCTCTAGTTTCTATCTCATTGATCTCTGCTCTAATCTTGATTATTTCCCTTCTTGTGTGTGGGGTTGGCTTAATTTGTTGTTGATTCTCCTCTTCTCTAAGGTGTAAGAAGAGCTGGTATATTCTGGATTTTTCAATTTTTTTGAGGGAGGCTTGGGTGACTATGTGTTTCCCCCTTCAGACCTCCTTTGCCATATCCCATAGGTTTTGTACCAATGTGTTTATATTCTCATTGGTTTCCATGAATTGTTTAAGTTCTTCTTTGATTTCCTGGTTGATCTAAACATTCTTTTTTTTTTTTTTTTAATATATAATGTACTATTAGCCCCAGGGGTACAGGTCTGTGAATCACAAGGTTTACACACTTCACAGCACTCACCATAGAACATACTACCCCCCGACAATGTCCATAACCAAACCACCCTCTCCCTACACCCCTCCCCCTGGCAACCCTCAGTTTGTTTTGTGAGATTAAGAGTCTCTTATGGTTTGTCTCCCTCCTGATCCCATCTTGTTTCATTTATTCTTTTCCTACCTCCCAAACCCCCCATGTTGCTTCTCGACTTCCTCGTTCTTAAGCAGGGTGTTCTTTAGCTTCCAAGTGTTTGAATTCCTTCCATACTTTTTCTTGTGGTTGAGTTCCAGTTTCAAAGGATTTTGGTCTGAGAATATGCAGGGAATAATCTCAATCGTTTGGTATTGGTTAAGCCCTGATTTGTATGTGGTCTATTTTGGAGAAAGTTCCATGTACACTCGAGAAGAATGAGTATTCTGTTGTTTTAGGGTGGAATGTTCTGTATATATCTATCAGGTCCATCTGGTCCAATGTGTCATTCAGTGCTCTTGTTTCTTTTTTTTTTTTAAGGTTTTATTTATTTATGTGATGGACAGAGATCACAACTAGGCAGAGAGGCAGGCAGAGAGAGAGGAAGGGAAGCAGGCTCCCCGCTGAGCAGAGAGCTCGATGTGGGGCTCGATTCCAGGACCCTGGGATGATGACCTGAGCCGAAGGCAGAGGCTTTAACCCACTGAGCCACCCAGGTGCCCCAATGCTCTTTTTTTTTTTTTTTTTTATTGATTTTCTGCTTGGATGATCTATTACTAAGAGTGGCATGTTAAGATTTCCTACTGTTAATGTATTCATATCAATATGACTCTTTATCTTGATTAACAGTTGTCTTATGTAGTTGGCTGCTCCCTTATTGGGGGAATAAATATTTACAATTGTTAGATCTTCATGGTGGATAGACCCTTTAAGAATGATGTAGTGTCCTTCTTTATCTCTGACTACAGTCTTTAGTTTAAAAATATAATTTATCTGATATAAGAATTTCTACCCCAGCTTTCTTTTGAGGCCCATTTGCATGAAAGGTGGTTCTCCATCCCTTCACTTTCAGTCTGGGGTTATATTTAGGTTCCAAATGGGTATCTTGTAGACAGCATATGGACGGATTCTGTTGTTCTATCCAGTCTGCAACCCTGTGCCATTTTATGGGAGGATTTAGGCCGTTCACATTGAGAGTGATTTTTGAAAGGTAAGTTTTTATTGGTATCATGTTGCTCGTGAAGTCCTTGTTTCTATGGATTGTCCCTGCAAATTTCTGTTCTATGTCACTCTTGGGTTCTTTCTTCTTTTATAGAACCTCCCTTAAGGGGCCCCCGGGTTGCTCAGTGGGTTGAAGCCTCTGCCTTCGGCTCAAGTCATGATCCCAGGGTCCTGGGATTGAGCCCCACATCGGGCTCTCTGATCAGCAGAGAGCCTGCTTCCTCCTCTCTCTCTCCTGCCTCTTTGCCTACTTGTGATCTCTGTCAAATAAATAAATATGATCTTAAAAAAAAAAAAAAAGACCCCCCCCCCCTTAATATTTCTCATAGTGCGGGCTTGGTGGTCACATACCCATTTAAACCTTGCCAGTCTTGGAAGCTCTTTATCTTTCCATCCATTTTGAATGTCAGCCTTGCTGGATAAAGTATTCTTGGCTGTATGTTCTTCTCATTCAGTGCCCTGAATATGTCTTGCCAGCCCTTTCAGGCTTGCCAGGTTTCTACGGACAGGTCTGATGTTATTCTGACGGTCTTCCCTCTGTACCTAAGGAATCTCTTCCCCCTAACTGTCCTTCAGACCTCTTGTCTGAAATTGTGATTCGTGAATTTCACAATTAAGTCTCTGATATCTTTCTAGACTCCTTGATCTTGGGCTGTATCCTTTCTGCCTCTAGGACATGAACTCTTGTTCCATTCCCCAGATTAGGGAAATTTTCATCCAGAATTTGTTCAACTATATCTTCTAGTCTTCTCTCTTTTACCAACCCCTCAGGGATCCCAATAATTCTTTTTTTTTTCTTTAAGATTTTATTTATTTATTTGACAGACAGAGATCACAAGTAGGCAGAGGCAGGCAGAGAGAGAGGAGGAAGCAGGCTCCCGCTGAGCAGAGAGCCCGATGTGGGGCTCGATCCCAGGACTGAGATCATGACCCGAGCCGAAGGCAGAGGCTTAACCCACTGAGCCACCCAGGCACCCCGGAATCCCAATAATTCTGATGTTGATACATTTCATGGCGCCATTTATTTCCCTAATTCTGTTTTCATGGCTTCTGAGTTGTTTGTTCCAAGCTTCCTCCTGATCCTTTTTCTCTATCTGTTTGTCCTCTAGATCACTAATTCTATCTTCTGGCTCAGTTACCATAGCTGTTAGAGTATTTAGATTAGATTGCATCTCACTGATAGCATTTTAAACTTCTGCCAGGTGGGTTCTCAGTTCCTCCCTTAGAGATTCTATGTTCTCACTAATGGGTTTTCTCCAACCTAGCCATTGCCCAGATAATTGTTACCCTGAATTCCCTTTCTGACATACTGTCTATGTCCATATCCAAAAGTTTGGGTACTCCCCTGAGGGAGAGGGCACAGTCTGAATTTTTCCTCTGTTGGGTATTCCTCCTCCTAGTCATTTTGGTGAGATGTGGTTGAGGTGTTGTGTAGCTGAATATATCAGCCACGATCCAGGCAAGTTGCACCCTGAAAAGTTTTGAAGCAATTGGAAGCCACCACCAAAAAGAAAAGAAGAAAGAAAAAAAGAGAGAAAAAGAGAAAAACCCAGCCAAAATGAATACCCAAAGTAAAATTCATAAGGTACATAAATAAGAATGAACAAACAAAAAGACTGACAAAAGTAAATGACAAGGGAAGGAAAAAAAAAACCTAGGAAAATGAACCCCAAGAATAAGATTTATATAATGCCAGAACAAAATCAAATACACAGAAACACTGACAGAAGAATAAGATGGGAGGGTGGTTATAAATCCTCGATGTGGGCAAGGAAGTTTGTTTTGGTTCTTCCTGAATGTATCTTGTTATCTTTGTTAAATGACTCAACTCTCCAGAGATATAGGGAGATTAAAACTTGTTTATATGTAGGGGTAGTATTGAATAGGGAAAAAGGATTACCTTGAAGCTTATATCTTTATGCATATTTAAAAAGAAAAAGAAACACAGGTATATGCATGAAAGAAGTTCAAGTTAAAAAGTTATTATGGAATATGTGTATTAAACCTCTACTAATTGTAAGTAGGTTATAAAAAGAACAGGAATTGTGAGAATGAATTAAAAAAAAAAAAAGAAAAGGAAGAAAAGTTGCATCTCTGAAATATACAGGTTTTGGGGCATTACTGGTAGCTTAATATATTGTTTTCCCCTGATGTTGAGGTTTTACAGTTTTATGGGGACCCTGTGGTAGTTGGCTTCCTGTTCTTTTGGCTTGCTTTCTGGGGGAGGGACCTGCTCTGTTGTTCTCTCATCAGTCTTTTTGTTTGTTTGTTTGTTTATTTTCAGCGTAACAGTGTTCATTGTTTTTGCACCACACCCAGTGCTCCATGCAGTACGTGCCCTCCCTATTACCCACCACCTGGTTCCTCAACCTCCCACCCCCCCTCCCCCGCCCCTTCAAAACCCTCTGGTTGTTTTTCAGAGTCCATAGTCTCTCATGGTTCATCTCCCCTTCCAGTTTACCTCAACTCCCTCTCCTCTCCATCTCTCCATGTCCACCGTGTTCTTTGTTATGTCTCATCAGTCTTGCTAGGGTTGAGTAGCCTTGCAGGTTATCAAGGGCTTGGCTCTGTGGAAACCAGTTTTTCAGGCTTTTGTTCTCTGGAGGTTTTGTTCTTTGGTGGCTTTTTGTGGCTTTTCAGAGGGTCAGAGCAATGAATCTGTCTGCACCCAGATCTCCACCTCAGAGAGAAGTGTCTGTCTGCTCCCCTCTGGATGGTCCAGAACACACAGACTCTCCCTCTGCAAACTCTGCTGAACAGCACAACCTCCCACAAGTGGTGCACACCCCTAGCCACTGTCCCAGTGGTCTCCCAAGGTCCCTGCTTGTCTCTGCACCTCTGTGCCACTAAAACTATGAGTGATATTGGTCCAAGGAGCCTGCTTCTGGTGGCTGCCCTTGCCAGGAGTGCTGTCTGGAGTCCAAGCCCATGCAGAGCATGTTCAGACCCAGTGGTTGCACAGGTCACGGAAGGCTGCAGGCTGAGGGAGCCCGCCCAGATTTGCACTGGGCTCTCTCAGGGGCGGGCGGGGGTGCACCCACCCGAAGAGGTGGCACAAGCAGCGGAAAGCTGTGGGCCCAGGGACCGCAGACTGGGGCCTGCTGTACTCTCTCTAGCACGTTTGGTTGACAGCAGTGACTGTCCTGTGACCACGGGCTTAGGCCTGTGTCGTGACCACCCAATTCCAACAGTTGCCCCTTTAGATCTTTTGCTCTTTTTGAGCAAAACCTGACTCCAGGTTAGTGGTGGTCTCCAACCACAGGGCACTTTCATTGGGGTATTATGTTCCAATGGGTCACTTCTGGTGGCTCCCTCCCCCTTCTGTTTATCCTCTCATATCACTCTGAGTGATCCCACTCTGGCTTACCGCTCCACTGATGTCTTCTGCCCTCATAGAGATCCAGAAGTGTTACATTTCAGGCTGATTTCATGGGTGTTCAGAGTGTTCTGGTAGATATTTAGCTCACTTTAGGGGACTGGATGAAACAGGGTCTCCTACTTCTCTGCCATCTTGCCCCTTTCACAAGAGGTGATATTTCAATAGAGGCCTGAAGACAGTGATAGAACCAGCTACGGGAATTTGGTTTAAGAACCTTTGAGGTAAATTGAATAGCATGTGTCAAGGCCCCGAGGTAGTTGCAATGCAACAGTAACTGAGGATCAAAGACATGGAGAAAAGTATTTGTAGGGTCTGAGAGGAATGGTGGGATACGTTCTTGTAAGGACTTTGGGACTTTATGAGGTTGAGAAACCATAAGGGGTTCTAAGTTAGAGAAGAGATATGCTCAGATTTACACCTGTATAGGGTCACTGTGGTTGATCTTCTTTTGAAAATGGACTAGAAAAAGACAAGGGAAGAAGAAGACTATTACAATAACATAGGTAAGAAATCAGTATGCAGCTGGGCCAGGATGGAGGTGAGAAGTAGCAAGATTCCTGACCCATGTGAACGTTTGAGAGGACAGAATTTGATGATACATACATTGAATGCGTGATATGAGGGAGAAGTTAAGGATGACTAAGATTTTTGGCCTGAGGAGCCATAAAGATACAATTGCTCTATTCCACGGTGGGGAAGACTGTGAGAGAAGCAGGCTAAACACACACATGGGGTTCTAGGTTTGATCACACTGGTTTGCAACACTTGAAAGACATCCGAATTGAGATACCAAATAAGTGACTACAGAGGAAGTCTGGAATTCAGCCATTAATTTCCATTGGAAATATAAATTTGTATTTGTACCTCATTAGCGTAGAGGTGGTATTTAAAACAGTAGGTGAAATCACCTAAGACAGCACTTTTCAAACTTTTTGGACCATAAGCTACAGTTAAGACATGCATATCACATTATAATGTGTTTACCACATTATAATTACCATATTATAATGTGTTTACCACACACACACACACACGCGCGCGCGCGCGCGCGCACACTGATCCAAACGTTTCATGAAACAGGTGTGCCTGGGTGGCTCAGTGTGTTGAGAGTCTGACTCTTGATCTTGGCTCAGGTCTTGATCTCAGGGTCTTGAGTTCAAGCCGCACTTTGACTTGTATTTTACTAAACCAACTGCACCACCTAGGTGCCCCAATAAAGAAGAAAAAGCCCTTTTAATAAATAACGTTGAAGATGAAACGTATGTTGCAAGAGTTTAAGAACAATTACTGTAAATGACCAAAAGCTCAAAAAAGGACATGGTTAAAGACCTAATGAGAGGTTACAATATAGCTGGCAATCTGGTTATTTCTGAGACACACAGCACTCTGAAAATCAGAATATCAAGTGATGGCCTCATACCAAAAACTTATGAAAACCTTAGGAATTGAAAAAACAAATAAACCAACCAACCAAAAAAATGAAGCCCAAACAGCAGGAATTGCATATAGTCTCTAGAATAGTTAAAGCATTTACCCAAACATCACCCAAGGGTTATTATTTGTTTAGCAGTGCTTCCAGAGTCACTTAACATACCGAATAAAAAGACTTAATTAGAGACTTAATTTCCAGTTTAAGCCCCTGGGAGTTTGTTTAAATACACAGACACACACACACACACACACACACACACACCCCTCAGAAAGTTATAATGCATATGCCTCAATAGGATTACAGATCATTAAAAAACTTAAGACTTATTTATTTAGCCAAGGTGACAGGAAGAGAGTCCAAAGGCAAATATGTAGAGTTATACAGTTGTTAGCAAAACTTAGCCTCTTTAATATTGAGAAGTTTTAACTAAGTAATCAAAGATCTGATAAAAACAAGAGTTTTGGTTCTCTGGGCAGACAAAAGAGAACAAAAAACCCTTTGTTTGCATTTTCTTTTCTTTCTTCTTTTTTTTTTTGGAAAGAAATTTTAATCACATATTTGAATTTTACTGATTACTTTTTAAAAATAATATATAATGTATTATTTGTTTCACGGGTACAGGTCTGTGAATCATCAGTCTTACACAATACACAGCACTCACCACATCACACACCCTCCCCAATGTCCATCACCCAGACACCCCATCCTTCCACCTCCCCTCCCCTCCAGCAACCCTCAGTTTGTTTCCTGGAGTCCAGATTCTCTCATGTTTTGTCTCCCTCTTTGGTTTTATCTTGCTTCCTTTTTTCCTCTCTTCCACTATGATCCTCTGCATTGTTTGTTAAATTCCACATATCAGTGAGATTATATGATAATTGGCTATTTGTTCTCTGAGTGTTGAGTTTGACAAGTTCTTTATAGATTATGGATACTAGCCCTTTATCTGATAAGACATTTGCAAATATCTTCTCCCATTCTGGCAAATACCTTTCAGTTTTTTTTATTTCCTTTGCCGTGCAAAAGCTTCTTATCTTGATGAAGTCCCAATAGTTCACTTTTACTTTTGTTTCCCTTGCCTTTGGAGTTATGTCTAGGAAAAAGTTGCTGCATCTGTGGTCAAGGCTTGTGCTCTCCTCAAGGATTTTGGTGTTTTCCATCTCACATTTAGGTCTTTCATCCATTTTGAGTCTATTTTTGGTGTGGTGTAAGGAAATGGTCCCATTTCATTATTCTGCATGAGGCTGTCCAATTTTCCCAACACCATTTGTTGAAGAGACTTTTCTTTCCATTGGACATTCTTTCCTGCTTTGTCAAAGATGAGTTGACCACAAAGTTGAGGGTCCGTTTCTGAGTTCTCTACTCTGTTCATTGATCTCTGTGTCTGTTTTTGTGCCAATACCATACTGTCTTGATGATTACAGCTTTGTAATAGAGCTTCAAGTCCAGAATTGTGATGCTGATGAAGTTCGGGAATCTAGGTGAGGTTCGGTGGGGTGAGGTCCAGAGCCGATGACCAAGAAAGAATTCTTGAGACGTCTTTGGTGCAAAATGGTGGTTTATTAAAGCACGGGGACAGGACCCATGGGCAGGAAGAGGTGCTGCCCTGGGTTTGTGAGGGATGGGAGGTGGGGGAAGTAAGGAAAAGGGAGGTTTCAATAGAATGTTCATATGCTAAAGAGGACCTACAAGATACTAGGATACCAGAGGCCTTGCCAATGCCAAGGTCATTCTGCCCTTTTTAACAAGCTATTAAGAATAGTTGGGAGATTCCTAAAGAATGGCACATATGTCCCACCCAGGAGTGGGGGTGGGAGAAGGTTGGAAGGTGTCAGCTTGTGCTTTGTCCTCAGCTGCCTTCTGTTCCCGCACCAATGCCACCAGCTTTAGTTTTCCTTTTCAGCATTCCTCTGGATAATCGGGGTGTTTTCTGGTTCCATACAAATTTTCGGATTATTTATTCCATTTCTGTGAAAGAAGTTGATGGTATGTTGATATGGATTGCATTGAATATGTAGGTTGCTCTAGGTAGCATAGACATTTTCACAGTGTTTGTTCTTCCAATCCATAAGCATGGAATGCTTTTCCATTTCTTTGTGTCTTCCTCAATTTCTTTCATGAGTGTTCTGTAGTTTTCTGAGTACAGATCCTTTTCCTCTTTGGTGAGATTTATTCCTAGGTATCTTATGGTTTTGGGTGTAATTTTAAATGGGATAGATTCTTTAATTTCTCTTTCTTCTGTCTCATTGTTAGTTTATAGAAATGCAATTGATTTCTGTATGTTGATTTTATATCCTGCCACTTTACTGAATTTTTGTTTATATTATGAAGAGCAGATCAACAGTCTAAGAAAACTTCGTCTTTTGAACAGAGAGAAAAGTAGAATTTTAATCCTCTATTAGCGTCCTTTTAAAATCCATTCATTTCAACCTCAGTCCTGATTGAGGAGGGAGCAGAAGTGTAGGTGAGAACAAAGCACAAACTGACACCACACAATACCACCCCCCCCACCCCCCCCCCACCCCCCCCCCCAGGATAGAATCCCAGTGACATTCCTCTAGGAAACTTCCAACTATCTTAAGGTAGATGCTTTGCTAGAAGGAAAAACATACTTAGCCTGATAGTAGCAAGGCCTCCAGTATCCTGAGGGTCTTCTTTAGCATATGAAAGTCCTTTTGAACACCTCCCTTTTTCTTTACCTCCCCAACCCCCTGGTATATCATCAGTTGCTCCTCAGGACCCAATACAGCTCTTGCTGCCCAGGCGTCCTGTCCCCATGCTTTAATAAAATCACCCTTTTGCACCAAAGTCATCTCAACAATTCTTTCTTGGCTCTTGGCTAGGACCTCATCCAAAATTCAAAACTACATCACTGACCACATCACAGATTGTGAACTGTCACACCAGAATTCTTTGGATGACTAACTTATGACATTGAATACTCTTAAAAACATGTTTTTCCATAGTACATTTTAAAAATAAAGTACAAGGCATGTTTACCCTCAGACCCAAGTATCCTTAGCGTCTCTGTAATAAGAAGTCAAAAGTACAAACCCATGTTCCTAATCAATACTTGAGTAGTTTCTCTTACTTGGGATAGACTTTAGGGTCCAATGAATTCAATCCAATTTATCATCCAAGCAAAACTTTAAAGTTCTAGGTTACCATAGACTTTGAAACCTATCTTAACAATTACCCACGAAAACTTAGAGCAGACAAAATTAGCCATCATTAAGTCATGTTTTTGCTGACAAATTGCAACAGAGGTAACAAGAGCTTCTTTGACTGCTAGTCAACCTTGAATAAAAGTTTCATATTTAGCACTGATAACTCTAAAGACACATCTATTTTAATTAAATCAATAAACTTAAATTAGTTTAAATACCAAATATGTTCCACCTTGGTCCATTTAAAAGTCACCCAATTTGTTTCCCATGTTCAGTTTTTACTTGGGACACTGATGGGGAAATCTGAGGTCGGTAGTGGGAGTCCAGGGGGTGCTCTTCACTCCAGGACAGGGAGGGGAGGAGAAGGAGTCAATGGTGCAGGAGGCTCTGAGGATGAGAACAAGGAAGGCATAGGAGCTGGTTAGGCAGGCTGCAACCAAGGTGGTGCAGAAACAGGAGGAGAGGGTGGGTAAGGCAGGAGAGGTAGGCGCCCTGGGAGGGCTGGAGGCAGATAAAGACAGAAGTCTCCCAGTACTAGAGCTCATCAGCTTGAATGGATGAAAAGACACACGCTTTTTCCATCAATAAACGGAATTAGGCAGTACAGAGGCTAATTGGGCCAGAGGAGACAGGGAGCTTCCCCAAAACAAAACAAATCTTCTGAAATATAGGTCAATTCATTTACTGTCCAAAGGTCAGTGTGTTTAATTGAGTTATTTTGTGCCTTTGGGAACATCACAGTGAGATTACAACACAATGTAGAAGCAAGATACAATTCAGTGTTCTGTCTTGTATTTTTTTCCTTTTATTTTTCAAAAGATTTTATTATTTGTCAGAGAAACAGAGACAGAGAGCACACATGAACAAGGACCCAGGACCCAGGACCCCGGACCCCGGGATCATGACCTGAGCCAAAGGCAGATGCTTAACTGACTGAGCCACCCAGGCGGCCCACATATTTTCTTTTCTTAACGTTCCTCCAGGAGCCACAGCACAGCAAATTCCTCACTTTGTCATTTTCAGGCATAGGCCTCAGGTGACCTAAGAACTGTTTATCTCTCGTCTGTCCACCTACTTTTTCCTCAGGCCTCTTTTTAGTCCCCTTTTCCCAAAGCCTCACTGGGAGAGAATGCCAAAATTCCATTTCTCTATTAAACAGAGAAATTTAGTCATCCTTTGGAATGCTCTTTCTCTTTCAGACTGAATATGGGGTCTACAGTTACAGAAGTAATGGCTTCTTAAAATATTTCTTCTGGGATGCCTGGGTGGCTCAGTTGGTTAAGCATCTGCCTTGGGCTCAGGTCATAATCTCAGGTCCCTCAGTCCTGGGTCCTGGGGTCAAGTCCCACATTGGGCTCCTTGCTCAGCAGGGAGCCTGGTTCTCCCTCTGCCTACTGACCCCCTGCTTATGCATTCTCTCTCTCTCTCTCTTTCTGACAAATAAATAAATAAATAAAATCTTAAAAAAATATATTTCTTCAAATAAAAATGTTTTCTTCCCCAAAGTAACTTTGCAGTCCTCTTAAGGAATCCACTTGAATACTTACAGCTTTCAAAAAAACATCACGGGCCCCACTCCTGACTTCATGTCTATTGCTATGTACAATGTAGTACTTTTCCAGTCTGTGTACCTGTTAAAGAACAATTCGACTGTGTAAATTTGAAGATCTAATTGGCTTTATTAAGCAATTCATTCCTGGGGCAGCATCCCATCTAGCAAGCAGAGGGAACTCTGAGGAGGTGTACAAAATGGAAGGTTTTTACTGAGGAAGGAGGGTGGGGCGAGAAGTGAATTAGTAAAAGAAAGGATTGTTTCAGGCAACCTCACTTTGCTTTAGGGGAAAAGAGCAGAGGGTCTTATCACGCAGATGACTGCAGATGACCATCTTCCTTTCTGGACAGAGGATTTGGGAGACCAATGACCTCATTGGTGTTGGCTGCCTGTTAAAATTACGTTTTTTTAAAAGATTTTATTTATTTATTTGACAGAGCGAGAGATCACAAGCAGACAGAGAGGCAGAGCAGAGAGAGAGGGGAAGCAGGCTCCCTGGTGAGCAGAGAGCCCGATGCGGGACTCCATCCCAGGATCCTGGGATCATGACCTGAGTGGAAGGCAGAGGCTTAACCCACTGAGCCACCCAGACGCCCTAAAATTACATTTTAAAGTCAGTTGAAGCTGCAGTTAGGTTAGGCATTAAGCCCCTGTTTGGTGTCTTGGTCTAGGTTAGGCATTAAGCCCCTGTTTGGTGTCTTTGTCTAAGTGGCTCCATTTTGGCCCTGTGATTTTCTTTTTTCTTTTTAAAAAAAGATTTTATTTGTTTATTTGACAGAGAGAGAGATACACAGTGAGAAAGGGAACACAAGCAGGGGGAGTTGGAGAGGGAGAAACAGGTTCCCCACTGAGCACGGAGACTGATGGGGGCAGGGCTCAATCCCAGGACCCTGGGATCATGAACTGAAGGCAGATGCTTAACAGCTAGCTGAGCCACCCAGATGCCCCTGGTTTTCTTTTTAATATATCCAAGAATGAAACTTAAAATGAGAAAGAGTCCTAGCAATTGCATCAGTTTGATGAATTGCCACAATTGATTAGGTTTCTATGGGGACTTGGTAATTTTAATTTTGAAATTACTAACTATGCAGTTTCATTGTGGTACCAAAATAAGTACATAAGCGAAGTATACTTATAACCAAATATTGAAAAATACACTTTAAAAAATGCACACCCCCTTAAACTTCTAAAAATCCAACCTAATAAGCTATATTTAGAGTAGGAAATCCAACATCCTGTCTATATCAAAGTAAGGAAACACAAGCTTGTTGTCAGAGCTACAATTCCCAGCATTACAATAAAGAAATATGGCCTAAAGTTTCTTTTATAAACAATTATAAGATGATTCCATTACTGTAGAGCTTGTGCCAAAATAATCAGCTATTGCACAGTAAATTATGAAATAAAGTCAAAGGTTAGCTCTTCAATTTGTACATCTAAGATTAAACTTAAGGTTGCATTAGTGTAAAAAAAAAAAGCCAAGTGATTGTGGAAAATGTTCTTTTTTAGAGGAAGGATTGGTCTGGGTTCAGCCCACTGCTTGTCGTATAAATATTAAACTGATAAGAACAGATACTACATTTGATCTTAGCCAAAAGGCCGAGAAGCGATTGTCGTATAAATATTTATTGAAATACAGCCATACCCACTTATATAGAATTGTATATGGCTATTTCAAATAGCAGAATTAAGTGGTTGCCACAGAAACTCTGTGCCACAGAAACTGTATATGCCTCTCAAGACTAAAATATTTAAGTCCCGCCCCTTTATGGACAGAGCTTACTAACTTTGCTTGAGAAGATCAAAAATGGTTGCTACAAAGTTTTAGGTTTCACTATTATGTTTTCACCCAGCTACAGATATAAAAAGTTACTTCTAAAAAAAAAAACACAAAAAACTCATTTCTAGTCTTATTAAGATACTTTGATGAAAGAAATGTAATTATTGTGACAGCCTTGAATTTGTTTCAGGTGTAATGTGAGCAGTATATATGATTTTTTCTTTCTTTTTCTACAAAGTGGCATACTTGGTAATTTATTTTGGCAAACCACTGAGATGCAAAATGTATGAATTTTAAAAATCCTTTTTTGTAAATTATGGGGAAACTAAGGGTAACTGCTAGGTACCATTGAAGGAGATACATTTATAATAATTCAGTTTACATATTTTGATAGTCTGTGTGCCACGTAAATGACAATAAAATATTAGTGTTTACATAGTATGAGAGAAGACATCAAAATAATTATATAATGATTTACCAAAAATAGATAAGTACATTTGTTCTATTCCAATACAAGATTTCTGAGATCAATGCCAGCTTTCAAAAGAATATTAGTAAACTTAACATGCCATTATTTTAAAGAGTTATTTTAGAAACTCTTAACTCAGAAATTCAATGTGGTATTTTTAGAATCCACTATGAGTTGGTATTAGGGGAGATTTGGAGGAAAATGCCAGGGCTCCCTCAACTTATTTCCCACCTCCAAATTTACCTACAGAGTCCTTCTCTCCTCTCTCAGGAAAAAGTGTTATTTTCTCCAAGGCTAAACTCCCACCTGGGACTATACTCCATCCTTCCTTTTTCTGCTGAGGTCTTGGGCATTCATCTAACCTCATTGTATCTTTGATCTGTTCATCTCCACTGGATTTTTCCTTTCAGCCTACCAGCTTCTCAATTTCTATCCCTCCCTAAAAAGAATCTCTACTTCAGAAAGACCTGCCTTTGAATATACAACACTACCATTCTTTCATGAAACATCTTGAACCAATAGTTTCCAGTAGTTGTTTCTGTTTACTGAGCCTTACTGATCTGATTTCTACTCTACTATTCTGCTGAAATTGTCTATTGATAACTAATACTCTGCTGATGGCTAAGTCCAGGGTTCTGTTTCCTGAATCTGCCTCTGGCTGCCAATGCAATAGCTCACATTATATCTCTATAGACTTTGTTTCTTCCTATTTTTCTGTTTTGTCTTCTATGGCAGTTAGCTCTATTCTCAGACCTCAGAGTCATTCCCCACCCAGTGTATCCATAATGGTGTAACTCTCCCATCTTTGTACAACACAGTCAGAGGACAAGGGAGAACCTGTTTTGGTAGCTACTTTAACAATTCTGAATTAATTCCTTGGCTTAAAAAAATAATAGGCTGGCATGCCTGGGTAACTCAGTCACTTAAGCGCCCAACTCTTGGTTTCAACTCAGTTCATGGGCTCAGGTCATGATCTCAGGGTTGTGAGATCAAACCCTGCATCAGGGTCTGTGTTCAGTGTGGATCTGCTTGTCCCTCTTTCTCTGCTCTTCACCCTACTTGCTCTCTATCTTTAAAATAAATAAAATCTTGGGGTACCTGAGTGGCTCAGTGGGTTAAAGCCTCAGCCTTCGGCTCAGGTCATGATCCCAGGGTCCTGGGATCGAGCCCCGCATGGGGCTCTCCGCTCACCAGGGAGCCTGCTTCCCTTCCTCTCTCTCTGCCTGATTCTCTGCCTGCTTGTGATCTCTCTCTCTGTCAAATAAATAAATAAAATCTTTAAAAAAAAATTAAAAATAAATAAATAAATAAAATCTTTAAAAAAAAATGTGCTGATTGGCTTAGCTTTCACTTCTGGAACTAGGTTGGGGTCAATCCTAGCCAAACGACATGACTAAGAATGGGGAGGGCTGAATTCTCCAAAACAATGAGGATTTGATTTGAGAAAAATGGGAGGACAGATGAACGAATATCTACTCTTGCCATCTGCTTGAGTCAATCTCAAATTGAACACAGACTTTTTAAAAAAGGAAGAGTTCTATATATTGGGTGTGGTGAAACGAAGAAGCAATGGTACTAAAAGCTTATCATCTGCGATATCCTTCTTTGGTTCTGAATCAGGAGGGTCTTCTGGCTTGGATCATTATCTTTTGAGATGTTTGTGGTTAATACCACATGTGACATTAGTGACGTTTCCGTTTAGTCACTACTAAATATATAAATATACTAAAATATGATTTCTTCACTTATTTCCAAAATTTTGTAATAAAACCTATTTTACTTTTGTAATCAGAAAAAATATTATTGCATGGACATATAAGCAAAGGAGGGCTCCTTTGATTCTTTTCCCATGTAGATTCTGCCCTATCTCCTGCCTTTCCTTCACAGTCATTCTCTTTAACAGAATGTTCTGTACTTAACTTCCCATTATTTTTAAACCACTCCTGCCAAATATAGTGGACCTTTGATGTTTGGTCTACTCACTTCCTCACAACTCACACTAACGTTGATTCCTTTCATGTTGATACTCTTCTTTCTTCTGGTCTGGAAGACATGGCTGTACTTTGGTGCATCTCTCTTTGTCTCTGTTCATTGTCCTTTGCAGTGCCTCTTCTCCCTTCTTCTTGAATGCTGACATTCTCCAGGGTTGAGCTGTTGACTTTTTACCCTGACCGATCTTTTTTGTCAACCCTGGCTTCAGTGACTTACCACTGATACTCCTTTTGCCAAATACAGATCCATGGCTGTCATCTCTCTCCTGGGCTTTAGAACTCAGCTTCTCTGGCTTCTTTGGGCTTCCTTAAGCCCATTTTTGACAGTGTGGCAGGAAATCTCTAAGTAAGGTACTTGGCTTCTTTGGGCTTCCTTAAGCCCACTTTTGACAGTGTGGCAGAACTCAGCTTCTCATCTCCATTATGTCCAAAACTAATCTCAGTATCTTCCTGTTTAATTGGTCTTTCTTCTACCTTTCCTTCATATACAATTATAAAAGACAAAAATGTTGCAGTTATGACATGTTCTTCTCTTACTTTTATTCCTTTCCTAACTGATTGGTGACCACGTTGTATTTGACCTCTTTCCTCTGTTCCCACTAAAACTGCATTCATTTGGTACTGTTTATCTCTCTTCCTGAAATTCTGATTTGTAGGCTTTTAACTAGTCCTCTGCCTATTGTCAGCCGGGACTTCAGTCTCTTCTACCTCCTGTCTATCTCCAGAGTGCTCTTCTGTGGTTAAGTTTTTATAAATAAATTTATTGTTGTGTTACCAATGTTACAGATGTACATAGAAGACTTTTCATAAAATAAAGTAGGTTCTGCTACCCCTCCTCTATTTGACACCATCCCTATAATCCCACGGGCTCTTCTTTTTGCATTGACCTTCATATTTCTAAATAGCATTAATATGTGGCTATATATTGATTTGTTTCAGTTTTAGGCATTATCTAGTCACTTTCCACTATGGGAGATGAGGATTTAGTGTTCTTTTACTGCCCTTCCACCCCAATATACATTCACACCCACACTCACACACACTTTCCCTTTCAATTTATGTTGTAATTATATTGTAATTTTAGTTAAGATGAATATTTAATTTATATTATTACAATTATGTAGACACTCTTCAAAGCTAAGCCGTTTCTGTGGTGATTTCTCCTCTCTGACACCAGCCAAATGCGACACCAACTCTTGGAGTTAGGGTGAACTCCACAGGTTTAAGGGCTCATTACCATAACACTGTCCTCACTTCAGGCATTTGTCACAAGTATCAGGTCCCCAGGTTATCTCTACTTCTGTCCAGCTCATCTATAAATCCAGGGGTTCCCACAATCCCTTTTTCAGTTTTGGTAATTGGCTAGAATAATCACTGAACTCAGGAGAGTGCTTTACTTAGTCTTGTTTGTTGATTATTTAGGATATAACACAATACAGCCAAATGGGAGAGACACAAAGGGCAAGTAGGTAGGGAGAGGGAAGGCAAAGATGTTGCATGCCCTCTCTTCCATTTCCTCCCAGCACCTCAATGTGTTCATCAACCCAGTAGCTCTCTGAACCCTGTTGTTTGTGAGTTTTTATGGAAATTTCATTACCTAGGTAGAAATAATTAAATCATTGGCCATTGGTGATTGAACTCAACCTCTAACCTCTTCCTCTCCTTAGAGGTTGGGAGATGAAACTAAAAATTCCAGCCTTCTAGTTACGAGGTTGGATCTTCTGGCTACCAGCCCACATCCTGAAGCTATCTGGGGGCCCACTAATAGTCACCTCACTGGCATAAACTCAGGTCAGGTTAAAAGGGGATTGTTATGCATAACAGAAGACACTCCTATCACTAAGGAAACTCCAAGTGTGCTCTGTGTCAGGAACCAGGGATAAAGATGAAATATACATCTTACTATATCATACCATGTAAGAAACTATAATTAATTAGGTGTCTTTTTTATGGTACAGTTTTTGGTTTCTTTTTTCTGTAGAGTTAATAATTGTCTTTCTTTGATATATTTGGTTTATTAAGATTTTCCACCATAAATATAAATCTTTTAGTAATTTTAAATCATCAAATAGTTTTAGCTTCTTGGAAATCTTTCTTGGAGTCCTCTGAATGCCTGCTCAAATCTGGACTGGTTGTTCTTTAGGCCCACTGCACACCTGCAACCCTGGGATCTCCCTTCCCCATTATAGTGGGGTTTTCTTCACCTCTCTTCTGCATTGAATCCCTGATTATGATTAATGTCTCCATTTCCTTATTCTGCTGGAGTATCTCTGCTTTTTATATATCCCAGACTTGGAACCTGAAGAAGGCAACAACCTGGAAATGCTAAGGAGCACAAACAAAAAAGCCTGTTAAATAATAAAAAATCAACTGAGTAAATTTTAAAGACCTAATTTAATGATCTATTATAGGATCCATGAGTCAGCAGCATATCATCTAATAAGTAGAGGGGGCTCTGAGGAGGTGTACAAAATGGAAGGTTTTTATAGAAGGAGGGTGGGGACAAGAAAGTTACTAGTAAAAGAAAAGGGTTATTTCAGGCAAGGCTGCTTTCCCTTAGGAGGAAATGCAAGGGGTTTTATTGGGCAGATTACCTCATCTTTCTTTGTGGGGATGAAGGGCACACATGGAAGACTGGGCTGTTTGGGTGTTAACAGAGGCCACGTAAGAAACAAGGACTTATAATATCCCATCCTGGCAGTGGAGAGATGCTATATTCCTCTACCCTGTCAAACTAGTTGTCAGTGGAAGCTAACTACTCCAGATTTAAGTAAAATTCACAGTCTTATAATACTCAAATATCCATGTTTATAAAAAATCACTCATCTTACCAAGAATCAGGAAGATCTTAAACTAAATTAAAAAGATCAATAGCTGCAAACACAGAGATTACAGAACCATTAGAATTATCTAACAAGGATATTAAAACACTCATCATAATGATGCTTCAGCAAGCAATTGTAAACATGTTTGAAAACTTCATGAAACATGTGAAAAAAATAGGAAGTTTCAGCAAAAAAATATGAAGTCTCAACAAATAATTAGAAAATATAAAGAAGAGCCAAATGAAAATTTTAATTTTTTTTTAAGATTTTATTTATTTATTTGACAGAGAGAGACCACAAGTAGATAGAGAGTAGATAGAGAGGCAGGCAGAGAGAGAGAGAGAGAGAGAGAGGGAAGCAGGCTCCCTGCTGAGCAGAGAGCCCGACGCGGGACTCGATCCCAGGACCCTGAGATCATTACCTGAGCCAAAGGCAGCGGCTTAACCCACTGAGCCACCCAGGCACCCCTGCCAAATGAAAATTTTAGAACTTAAAGAGTATAATAACCACAATAAAAACTCAATGGATGGGCTCGATAGCATAAAATAAGAAACAGAGGAAAGAATCAATGAATTTAATATTGAACAATAGAAATTACCCATATTTGAAAAAAAGTAAAAAAAAAAAGACAAAAAATAAAGTCTTAGATAACTGTAAGACTGTAACAAAATACCTAACACTCATGTCAACAAAGTCCCAGAAGAAGAGTAAGAGTACTCAGAGATTACAGATTCAAGAAATTAAATAAATCCCCAATAGATCAATTCCCTAAAAATGCACATCAAGACTCATAATAGTCAAATTTCTGAAAACTGAAGACAGAAAGAATCTTAAAATTAAGAAGAAAGAAACACTTTACCTTTAGGGGAAAACAATTTAAATGACAATGGATTTCTCATCAGAAATCATGTAGATCCAGAAGGAAGTGGTACAATGTTTTTTTGGTGGTGATAGAAAAGAACTATCAACCCAGAATCCTACATCTGCTGAAAATATCTTTTAGGAGTGAAGAGGTTATTAAACATTCTCAGATGAAGAAAAATTAAAAGAATTTGTTTTCAGTAGAACTACTGTATAAGAAAGGCTAGGAAATCATTTCACAGAGTATATTTATATCACATTATCATGTTGTACATTTTAAATATACTGTAGTATATTATTATACTATCTACTTATATATGTATTTAAATATACTATATTTGTCAGTTTTACCTCAGTAAGAGTGGAAAAAAGATGATTTTATAAACCTCAGAAGGAAAGAGAAAGACTACATGGAGTTCTTTAAACATAAAAGCACAAAGAGGAATCTTGGAATATCAAGAAGTTAGAAATAACACAGTGAACAAAAATATGAGTAAATATCTTAGATATTCTCCTTTCGAGTTTTGTAAATTTTATTTGATAATTGAAGCTAAAAATGTAACTGTTTCTAAGTGATTCTGAATGTAACATTGAGGAAATATTTACAACAATCATGCTACAAAGGAAGGGTAAAAGCGCATAAAGGGAAATAAGGATGGTGATGGTTACTTCCATGTAACGTGTCAGTTTGGCGGGCTCGGGTATGCCAAGATAGCTGGTAAAACATTACTTCTGGGTGTGTCTATGAGGCTATTTCTCAAAGACGTTAGCATTTAGGTCTGTGGACTAAGTGAAGAGGCCCACCCTCACCCATGGGAGCAGGCATCATCCAATCTTCCAAGGACTCAAATAGAAGAAAAAGGCAAAGGAAGGGAAATTCCTCTTTCTTCTTTAAGCTTTCCCTAGGACATTTGAACTCCTGGTTCTTGGGCCTTTGGATTCTGAGACTTACATCAGTGGCTCTCTCTCAACTTTCAGACTCAGACTGAATTATCCACCAGCTTTCCTGGTTCTTCAGCTTGCAGGTGATAGATCTTACTGAACTCCATAACTGCATAAAGCAGTTCCTATAATAAATCTTCTCTTATATATCTATATCTATATATCCCATTGATTCTATTTCTCTGGGTAACTGACTAATACAAGGATTCTACACTTCATTTGAACTGGTAAAATAACTACCACTGGTAAACTTTGAAGAATTATGTATATATCACGTACTACCTAGAGCAAGTACTAAAAAGCTTTACAAAATGTACAATAAAGAACTATAGATATTCAAAGTTGAAATGTAAAAAATTGTGAAGCAATCCATAGAAAGTCAGGAAAAAGAATAGGTAAGCCAAGAACACAGAGAAAACAAAAATTGATTTTTTTAAAAGATTTTATTTATTTATTTGTCGGAGAGAGTGAGCACAGGCAAACAGAGTGGCAGGCAGAGGCAGAGGGAGAAGCAGGCTCCCTGCTGAACAAGGAGCCTGATGTGGGACTTGATCCCAGGACGCTGGGATCATGACCTGAGCCAAAGGCGGCCGCTTAACCAACTGAGCCACCCAGGCATCCCGAAAACAAAAATTCAAATGTCAATTTTAAGTTCTAACATAAATAATTATTTTAAATATAAATGGCCTAAATATACCAATGAAACATCAGAGATTCACAGAATGTATTAAAAATCATAACCCAACTATTTTCTGTCTATAAGAAACTCAAATACAAGAAATTTAAATATATTTTTATAATCAAGTTGAAAGTAGAAGAATAAAAGTAATAATTTGCATGCATTAATCAAAAGAAAATAAGAGCAGCTATATTGAATCCAGATAAATTAGACTTACAAGCAAAGAAAATTACCAAGAAAGAGGCAAATGTAACAAAAGAGTCAATCCACTGGTAAGTAACACTAAATATATAAGCACCAAACAACAGAGCTACAAAGTAGGTGAAGCAAAATATGTAAAGCAGAAACTGCTGGAACTGAAAGGAAAAATAGACAAATCCACAATTGTAAGTTGGCAACTTCCAAAACCCTCTCTCAAAAATGTTATGTAACAACAAAGCAGAATATCAGCAAGGTGTAGAACTTAACTCCATTGACCAACAGGTTATAATGGATATTCATAGAACAATTTACTCAACATAGCAGAATTTATTACAAGTGCCCCAAAAATGTATACTAAGACAGATATATCTTGGACCAGAAAACCAATCTCAACACATTTAGAAGTTTTGAAATCATGCAAAATATAGTCTCTGATCACAAAGCAAGCAAACTAAAAACTGATAAGAGAAAGGTAATAGGAAAGTCTTCAAACACTTGCTAAGTAAACATCATATTTCCAAATAATCCCCAGTCAAAAAGGAAATCTCAAATAAAGGAAATTTAAAAATACACTAAAGTGAGTGAAAACTAAAATACAACATATCAAAATTTGTAGGACACAACTAAAGCAAACATTTATAGTACTAAATAAATACATTAGAAAAGAGGAAAAGACTCAAATAAATAATCCAAGCTCCCATCTTGTGGTAGGCAAATAATGTCCCCACAGAACTTATGAATATGTTAGGTGACAAAAGTGACTTTGCAGATGTGATTAAGTTAAGAGTATTGAGATGGGGCTATTATCCTGGCAGTTCTGGTATAATCACAAGAGACTGTATAAGAGAATCAGAAGTTGGGGGTGAGAGAAATTTGGAAATACTAGCTGATTGCTTTAAAGATGGAAGAAGAAGTCATGAGACAAAGAATGCAGACAACCTCTAGAAACTGGAAAATGCAAGGAAGTAAATTCTCCCCTAGAGCATCCAAAAGAAAGCAGCCTTACACTTTGATTTTAGCCCATGAAACTTCTGAGCTACAGAACAGTATAATAATAATTTGTGTTGTTTTAAGTCGCTAAGCTTGTGGTAATTTGTTACTTTGATACTGAGACTGGGGTCCTGCTATTACAAATATCTACAAATATGGAAGTATATTTGGTGTTGGGCAATGGTAGAGGTTGGAAGAATTTTGAGAAGCATAATAGAGCAAGCATATGTTGCTTTGAACCAACTGTTGGGAGAAACACGGATGTTAATGATTCTGCTAGTGAGGATTCAGAAGTAAGGGGAAGAAGTAAGGAGTATGGTAGAGAAAACACATACTGTCTTAGAGAATACAGAAATCATCATGAACAGAATTTAAGTAGAACTATGAATATGTAAGTGCTGCTGGTGAGAGCTACGTGAGAATGAGGACCATGTTATTGAAAACTGCAGGGAGGAGCGATCCTGTTAAATACTCACAGAAGGCTTAGCTGGTCTGTGTCTGCCATTTTGTGGAACGCAGGGGATGAACCTGGAGATTGAACTGAGATTTCCAAGCAGTGGTAAAGACATGTTTCTTCTGGCTTTTCATAACTAAAATGTGTGGTGACAGAGATAAACTTAGAGAAGATAGTTAGCTGAAAAGGAAAGAAAACTTGATGATTTGGGAAATTCTCAGTCTATCAATATTGCAAAATACAGTAACATTGGATTCACTGTTAGAAAAACATACTCTGGTGAGAAAGGCTAGGGTGTGCCTTTCTCAATGGGCAAGACAACTTTTTGCTGGTGCCGTGAGAGAAACCAGATATCACAGTGTGCAGTCATACAGGGGTGCTCTTTAAAGAGATTAGATGGGTGACTCATGGAGCCCCTCAGCTACCTCAACAGAAGCCAAAAATAAAAATGAATTATCTAGGGATGACCTATGCAGACCTCTATTGTATGATGGAGTAAATCCCCATCACGTACACAGGAGAGCCACAAGTTTCCAGAAAATTTCCTACCAACAGAAACACATGGCTGTGAAAGAGGATGAAACAAAAGACTCCAGAAACAGACTGATACAACAACCAGCAGCAAACACTTCTTGAAAAAGGAAAGATGACTCCAGTTCAGAGCCTCAAGGCCAGAGGGCAGAGCTTCCAGCCCAGTGAGGAGAATTCCCAGGCTGGGAAACCAAATACTCTTTTTCCAATTAGATGAATAAATCTCAGCCATCCCTTAAATATTAATGGCAGAAACAGACAAATTATCATCCTTTTCAAATGAAATAATAGAACTAAAAGGAAACTGTAACATATGATAACATACAAAGTAAGGAAAACAATATTTATTTATTTATTTTTATTTATTTTTAATTTTTAATTTTTTAAAATTTTTTATTTTTTATTAACATATAATGTATTATTAGCCCCAGGGGTACAGGTCTGTGAATTGGCAGGTTTACATACTTCATAGCACTCACCATAGCACATACCTTCCCCAATGTCCATAACGCCACCATAATTTAATTTTTTTAAAGACTGTGTTTATTTATCTGACAGAGAGAGATAGAAAGAGAGCACAAACAGGGGGAAGACCAGAGGGAGAAGGAGAGTCAGGCTCTCCTCTGAACAGGGAGCCCGGCACAGGGTTCCATCCCAGAACCCTGGGATCATGACCTGAGCCCAAGGCAGATGCTTAACCGACTGAGCCACCCAGGCACCCCGAAAATATATATATTTTTTAAATCATAGATTTTTTTTTTCTATAAAGGGATACAACAAAATAAAAGACCAAAAATAAAGTAGAATGATCTCAATTTAGCAAGCCAGTTGTCGATATAATTTTCTCAAGTTGTAGAACCAGTTACTAAACACCCTATTCAGGTAGCCTCATCACCACAACATAAATTTTTGTAGATGCATAGGAAAATAATTTTTTATTCAGCAAGAAACTTTCAAGTAGTCTGAATAAAAATAACCTCATATAAAAGACATTTAAACATATCCGTCTCTGGTAGGGCTCACCAAAATTTTGAAGAGCTGTTAAAATGAGCTTTTATAATTAAAATGAAAATTTGTAATGTTATAAGTGACAAAGTTTAAAGTGTTTTTTTAAAAACACTTTTTAACAGTTTTTTTTTTAACATTTTTAAACACTTTTCAACAGTTTTTCACATTTGTAAAGGACCTACATTTTTGTATAGGTTAGTTGATATCTAAGTTCCAGGTACTCTCCAAACAAGCCTGGCCATCTCGACATCAACACAAATCTTGGTATTACACACGGGGCTGTGTCACCAAAGGCCAACACCCTTGAACATGGTCGAATCAAGAGAAAATCCCCTAGGAGTTTCTGTCTTCCACTTTCCCATTGTTCAAGTAAAGGGACTGCGAGCTGACCAACCACAAAGGCAGAGAACTTTGAAACATTCCCCATATCTCAGAGCACCCCTTGTTTCACCATGAGAAGACAAGGGTTTTAAGCTCCATTTGCTGTTTCAAAAGAACAGAGCGTACAGGTGGCTGACTGAGTTCCAGCTTTGCCTGATACCCTTTGCATCTGAGCCTTTGCTAATACAGGACTTCATAACCTAGACATCTTCAATTATTTCCTTAAAGGATCTTCTTTATTCTTCATAAGGTCTATGCCTTTTCCCTTGAGCTTCCCCTAGCGGATTTCCTCCAAACTATGACACCATATCCTTAGGAAATTCCAAATTATGAAAGTAGAGTTCCTTCCCTTCTCACTTACTTTTTTTTTTAACTTAGGAACACATCAGGATTCATTTCCATAGATGGGAATAATTTGCCAACACAACTGGTAGGAGGCTTGAGGGTGCCTTCTGTCTACTACTCCATCTCCACATACACGTACACAGCTAAATGCGTGGTAAAGGGGCACCTGGGTGGCTCAGTGGGTTAAAGCCTCTGCCTTTCGCTCAGGTCATGATCCCAGGGTCCTGGGTTCGAGCCCCGTATCGGGCTCTCTGCTCGGCAGGGAGCCTGCTTCCTCCTCTCTCTCTCTCTCTCTCTCTCTCTCTGCCTGCCTCTCTCCCTACTTGTGATCTCTGTCTGTCAAATAAATAAATAAAATCTTTAAAAAAAAAATGCATGGTAAAACCTAGGTAAGCAGGACTCATGACAGATGAAGCATTTTCTAGCTCAGTCGATAGGCTGGCCTTGAAAACCGGATTCAAAATGTTGTCTCTGGAAGAAACCTGCTGTTTACCAACTTACTATGAAAAACCACTTTGCAGTGCCACTTTTAGGTAAAGGGCTATCAGCATCCGGATGGATAAAATAAAAATATTCCTGTCTGAGAGGCACCTTTTTTGGGACATACATTTTCCTTCTCATAACTTAGCCATATAACCCTTTAAAATTAAGCATTCATTGCGAGCACCAGAGGCTACTTTTGTAGAAAAGATGTCTCAAATTTTTCTTTCTCTGCTTTGATACTAAACTCAGTCTAGCAAGTCCCCCTCATTTGGGGACTGGACTCAGCACACCTGCTGCAGAACCCCTGCTTCATGTGCAATACCTAAGCTAGAGCTGGAACCGTAGATGAGTAACAGTAGAGGAATCGAAAATTGTTGAATTTGTTACAACCGACCCAAAGCTGTTAGACCCATAGGTCCAATTGCAGCTTACCTGGAGTACTGAATACTGAATACAGAGAAGTAAATAAAACATTTTAGGGTCCTAAATATTCCCACCAGCACATCCTGAGAATTAGAGCACAGACTTCTCAGTCAGCAGCTTGAAATCGCGTTGCTGCTGCCCCACAGCAGTAGCTGCTGCTCAGTTACTTGGATTACACGATCTCTCCACTTCTTCCCTTACCTGAAATGGGAAATGTGTCACCTGTGAGATGCATTGTTCTTCTGCCTCTTAACAGTTCAGCTCTATCAAATTCCCTTCACAAGAGGCTTCCAGAGTGCTGGTTCTGAACAAGTGGTCCCCAAACCTGGGAACTTGTTAGGAATGCATGTTTTTTTTCACACCACCCCAAGACCTGAAACAGAAACTGTAGGGAGGGGCCCAGCAAGGTGTATGTTAACAAACCCTCCAGGGGATTCTTAAGTCAAATTTGGGAATCACTGTTGCAGAGCATCTGCCTTCAGCCTCTGTTTCTATCCCTTTCTCATTCATCATTCATGCCATTTTGTGACACATCCTCTGCCTCTTCGGGACAGCGACGTCTACCGCGTTCACGGTCACTTATGCGCCTCTGAGGGCTGCGTCGGGACAGTGACGTCTACCGCGTCCACGGTCACTTATGCGCCTCTGAGGGCTGCGTCGGGACAGTGACGTCTACCGCGTCCACGGTCACTTATGCGCCTCTAAGGCTGCATCGGGACAGTGCCATCTACCATGTTCACGGCTATTTATGCGCATCTAAGGGCTGCATTTCAACTCCCAAGTCATACTTATTCTGGATGACTTTAGTGTTTAGGGGACAGAGACCCAAAGCCTTAGCCTCAGAGTTCCTCGACATCAACAACCATGGCCCACACCATGCTTTAGCAAATGACACCTCAGGTCACATATTGAACTTTGCCATCACTTGAAAGTGTTCTACTTCTGAAATCTTGAAGTCCTCAGATTTGACATTGATTAACATCCCAACAGCGTCAATTAGCAACCTGACCATCCTCTCAAGTCCTTCTCTCAACAATATTTACTATTTCATTCAAAAAAGACCTCAGGGGCGCCTAGGTGGCTCAGTGGGTTAAGCCTCTGCCTTTGGCTCAGGTCATGATCCCAGGTTCCTGGGATCGAGCCCTGCATCAGGCTCTCTGCTTGGCGGGGAGCCTGCTTCCTCCTCTCTCTCTCTGCCTGCCTCTCTGCCTGCTTGTGATCTCTGTCTGTCAAATAAATAAAAATTAAAAAAAAAATCTTAAAAACCAAACAAAAAGACCTCAGATTTTCCATTGCTCTTTCTTCACCTACTGCATTACCCTCCCCAGACTCATCCTTTTACTTTCTAGCCCAAACCCTATAACGCACTACTTAAATTCTTCTCTTTCAAACAACTTCCCCTATACCTGTTCCACTGATTTTCAGCGAGGATCCGTCAGTTCCACATGATCAAATCTGAACTTTTTTCCCTGTTCTCCACTTTCTATACTCTTACATTTCAGCTGCTGGAGGAATCACAGGAGTGACAAGTTACTGCCACGAACCGCCTTGTAAACATTAGTGGGTTCTTCCTGCAGTTCCGCCAGTGGTAATGCCAGTCCTTTACCAACGGAAAACTTACAGGTTTCCTGTAGCAAACGTAATATCAGAGCGAGCAGATGCTAACTTTCTGTTTCTCACTCTACATGTGCAAATGTACTATTTGTAGTCATTTTTGCCCATTTGTTTCGCAGATGTGAAGTTCTTATCGATACGTAATCTTCGGCCTTCTGTTGTGTCTTGGTCTGGCAGTTGCCCCCTTCAGTATTATTTTCCAGTGGCTCCTTCTCTTGAGGAATAGAAATATATTCAGACTTTCCTGTTTATAAAAATAGCGTGACACCCTACTTCACCCAAACGCAATAAAAAAGCAGCTAGAGCGCCATCTCACTCTTTTTGTTACTGATCAGATTTTGGAGAAGTTATCCATGTTTTTTGTAAATACTTCCACAGCTTTCATTTTTTTTTTCCCAATAAAATAGTTTTTCCTTATAACTTCTGTAAAACTGCTCTCTCCAGTGTCAGCAGAACATGTCTAATTATCAAATCTATCATTCAGGCATTCCTGAAGGCGTCTTGTTTCTCTCTCTCTGGTCACATGTGCCTGGTCTTTTTCACTGGATATTATCTTTTTTACTTGTTTGTTATATGTGTTTGTTCTACAAGACTTCATCTTTTATCCTCGCCTCACTCTGAACACTGTCTCTAGATGACCTCATCCCTGCTTATCTCTTTCACTACTACCAGACCTCCAGTGGAGATTCTCCTGAATTCAAAACCTGGATGTTTTGCTGCCCATGAATATTCCCATCAAAATGTCTGTTAGCATTACAAACTCAACAGATTCACAACTGGCTCATAGTCTTCTCCCTCAGATTTATTTCCTCTGTTTTCTTGAGCTGAGTGAATGGGACTACTTAGTCACCCCAGTTAGGAAACCAGAAGTCTTTCCTCTGTGACTTAGCCTCTTAAGTCTTGCTTATTTGACCCTTTTCACTCCCTTTTACATATTCCTTCTCCTAGTTATCTCACACGTAATCATTGCAGTAGTTCCACAACCATCCTCCTTGTCTCCTTTCTAACCTGCCTTTCATCTTAGCCTTCCTACTACTTTTGTTTGGTCCCCATTCTAGTTAGACAAGTCCCAGAAAGAAGCTATGTTCAAGAGGCCAAGACTGAACTAGATTTTGTCACATAAGGCAGAGCTTTTTACCCCAGAATTGCATTGCATCATGCGAATTGGTAAATGCCAATATTATACCCAGAAGGACAAAAGGTCTAAAATAATATCATCAGTGGATGGTGAGACTCAGAAGATGGAACATGGACCCAAATGGGGCAAAGAGTCCCAGAAATCTGATGGAGAAGTTTTGGAATATGTGATGGGCAGGGATGGATGAGTTTCAAGGTAGAGCATGGGTGCCCCTTTTATGAGACTGGTCAGCAGATGAAGACCAAAGAAAGGGTGGAAACTTGACTGTGCTTTTCCCCCTATGGCCATGTTAGAGAGTTGTTATTTTCTTCTCCTAGTAATAAAGACCGACTACATACTTTTGAGCAGGTCAGTGACAGAATGAAAGATGGGTTTTGGAAAATTAAATCTGTTGCTGCCAAGAAAAGACAGGGAAGCGGAGAGAATAGTTATACCTGCAGCAACATGGAATGAAGTAATGAGGGTAGCGGGGTAGGGACATACCTGTAACAAATCAATTGCTGTAAATGTCAAAGGGCTTTTATGATTGTGATGAGTTTCAGAGCCACTGCTTGAAGAACCTCTCTCTGGTATGCTTTACTGTATTTCCCCCCACCCGGTATCTGAATGTAATTTTAAGGTCAAGTCATAAAAGTCATTTTAAGATCAACAGTTGATCTCAGGTATTTTTGATTTTGGAGACCCCCATCTCACATAATGCCAAACATATTAAATCGCCCCCCACCCAACATCCCATAGAATATACTAAAGATATACAGATTAAGGTACGTTAAAGTATGCTATTGAAAAATGTTACATTTTGTTAATGTTGACAGCAAACCCTGATTACAGCTTTCATGGGTATTTTTTTTCTTTTTTTCTGTGCAAAATGTAATCAATAATCACTGTAATAAGGCCGTAATAAGAAGGACATAATCATCGTGGCAAACCAACCAACCAACCTTGTAATGAGATACTATTTCTCTGTTACCAAGGATTCGAGAGATGGTTAAGAGACCAATGACTTCCTGGATTCCAGATGATTTTCAATAATAACAAACTCTTTCATGCTAAATTGTTTATACCCCTCACAGGCCTGGCTTTTATTTTTCTTCTCCTTCCATACTCAGCCTTCTCAAGGATAACATATACCAATACTACTTACAGAAAAAAATTAATTTTTGAGCCAACAGGAATTTTTAACAAAAAAAGAACATTTTCACTGGTTCTTCCCATATACTCTGCTGGGGCTGAACCTATATAGCACTTATTGTGAAAAAGTTCTTGAGGCCGTGCCTGTTTCTTTGAGCCTGACAAAGTAGAATAGTTCAAGGATATAGTTAGGCTTTAGTATCCATTTAATGGAGCTTTCAGCAGAGAATGATAAAAAAGTAGGACTCATGAAACAATTGTCCACAATGATCAAAGTTCCTTTACTGTTCTTTAACTTCTCCAGCTACCAAAGCTATAAAGTCAAAGGAGATTTACTTACTGTTATGAAAAAGAGAAAAACAAACTTGACAACTTTCATGTCTGCTCTTTGAAACCAAAGTACATCGACAAGAAAACCTGGACTTCCTTTTTTTTGGTCTTCTTTGCTGAGAGAAAACAGATTGTGTTTCTTGTGGGAAGTTCTTAGAGGCACCTGCACATTATCAGCCACTTTCTGAAATCACAAATAAGATCAAACAACATCCTGCAAAGCCCTAAATAGAGTGAAAGAAAAACTCCCAACTGTGTCTCTCTCAGGGAGTTCCCCAGGCAGGAGAAACCTGGCCTGCCTAGCTCACTTCTAAAGTGAGATAAAGGGTGTCATTTATAGAGCTTTCTCAATATTTCACCATAATTGGAAATGATGTATTTCTTTTTAGTAAATTTTCCATTTAACTGAAACTTACTCTTTCAAGCACTATACTATATATATTTTTATTTTTTACCACTACTAATTAAAAGATTTCTAAAAACTGTATACTGCGTTGCCTTATTAAATGATATACTAGTTAGCATTAGCTACTCTCCAAATGACTTTGGGTTATCATTATGTTATCAATTATTAACTTTCATTTCCTTGAGAGGATTTGAAATATATAAAGTTATTTGTCATCACATTAGAATGCCTTAGATAATTCTAAATCCTGTGGCTTTGCTGTGTGTATCTTAACTGTCAGTTATTACGATTTCATCTTCAAGAAACAACTTATTCTCTGAGAAATTAAAGAAACCTACATAAATCCATCAAAATCCTGGAGGAGAACACAAGCAGCAACCTCTGTGATATTGGCCTCAGCAACTTCTTGCTAGACAGATCTCCAAAGACAAGGGAAACAAAGGCAAAAATGAACTACTGGGACTTTATTGAGATAAAAAGCTTTTGCACAGCAAAAGAAATAATCAACAAAACTGAAAAGGTAATTGACAGAATGGGAGAAGATATTTGCAAATGTCTTATCAGATAAAGGGCTAGTATCCAAAATCTGTAAAGAACTTCTCAAACTCAACAACCAAAGAACAAATAATCCAATCAAGAAATGGGCAGAAGACATGAATAGATATTTCTCAAAAAAAAAAAAAAAAAGACAGATAAATGGCCAGTAGACACATGAAGAAATGTTCAACATCACTTGGCACCATGGAAATACAAATCAAAACCACAATGGGATACCACCTCACATCTGTCAAAATGCCTCAATTAACAAGTCAGGAAATGACAGATGTTGGAAAGGATGTGGAGAATGGGGAACCCTCTTATATTGCTGGTGGGAATACAAGCTGTTGCAGGCACTTTGGAAAACAGTATGGTGGTCCCTCAAAAAGTTGAAAATAGAGCTATCATATAACCCAGCAATTGCACTACTGGGTATTTACCCCAAAGATACAAAGGTAGTGATCCAAAGGGGCACCTGCACCCCAGTGTTTATAACAGCAATGTCCAAAATAACCAAACTGTGGAAAGAGCCATGATGGCCATTGACAGATGAATGGATAAAGAAGTTGTGGTATATATATATATATATTATATATATAAAATGGAATATTACTCAGTCATCGAAAAATGATATCTTGCCACTTGCAATGACATGGATGGGACTAGAGGGTATTATCCTAAGCAAAACAAGTCAGTCAGAGAAAGACAATTATCAAATGATTTCGCTCATATGTGGAATTTAAGAAACAAAATAGAGGACCATCGGGGAAGGGAGGGAAAAATAAAACAAGACGAAATTGGAGAGGGAGACAAACAGTAAGAGACTGTAATCACAGGAAACAATCAGAGGGTTGCTGGATGACAGGAGGTTGGGGCAATGGGGTAACTGGATGATGGATATTAAGGAGAGCACATGATGTAATGAGCACTGGGTATTATATAAGACTGAAGAATCACTGACCTCTACGTCTGAAACTAATAATACACTATGTGTTAATTAGTTGAATTTAAATTGAATATAAAATAAAAATAAAGAGACCTAAATAAGTGAACAGGTATTTCATGTTTATGGCTCAGAAGACATAATCTTTTTTAAGATATCAGTTATCTGAAAAGTGATACATAGATTCAGTGTAACGTCAGTCAAAATCTTACAAAGCTCTTTTGTAGAAAGACAACCTGATTCTAAAATTTGCATGTAAATACAAACAGCCTGTTGTGAAGAGAAAGATGGAATCACTCATGTCAAACAGGGGCCTGCGTGAAGCAATGACCCAAGCAGCTAAGGATAGCAGCAGTGAGAGACGGCGGAGACCAACATCAGCTGACACCCCAGAACCGATAACAAGCAAAAGAGGAGGAGGCCTACATGGACCCAAGACTGATGAAATTCTTTTAAAAGGAAGGACATTTGCAGCAAACTGTCAGACTTTTCAAATATGACTCCACCATCTCACCACTTAAAAATGCAGCTGCTCCCGAAGCTTTGCCCAATTAATCTCCAAATACAGCTGAGGTCCTTCACTGCTTGAGCATAGTCAGCAGCAAGTGCCTAGAGCTGACCCAATGGGAGGAGGCCTTATCTCACCTGTGCACTCACATACTGACTCAGTGTTTGGTTCATGAACTTCCTGTGCCCTCTGTTATCTTGTTTGTGTGACCTGTTTTCTGGTCTGCTTTGTGCCATATAAGAAGCCAAGCTAATCTCATGGTGAAATGTCACTGAGTTTGGTATCCTGAGCCTGCTATATAACTATGTTAACCTTGCTTTATGAGTGAATAAAGCTGACATTATGGAAACACACAACTCGTGTGTGTGCTTTCATAACATGCTCGTGATATCTATAACAGCCGAGAGAATTTTTAAAAAGAACAAAGTTGGAGTTATTGCACTTTTTGATTTTAAAATTATATGGCTATAATCATAAAACTTCAGTAATGAGGAGAGTTGAGTATTGAGCTAAAGAGACTCTTATAGGGGCACCTGGGTGGCTCAGTGGGTTCAGCCTCTGCCTTCGGCTGCGGTCATGATCTCAGGGTCCTGGGATCGAGCCCCACATCGGGCTCTCTGCTCGGCGGGGAGCCTGCTTCCCCCCCCACTCTCTGCCTGTCTCTCTGCCTACTTGTGATCTCTCTCTCTGTCAAACAAATAAATAAAATCTTAAAAAAAAAAGAAACTCTTGTAAATCAAAGGAAAACAAATGTGCTCAAAAATATACCGTTATATACAGTCAGTTCAACAGAAGGTGCCAAGGCAATTCAGGAAGAGAAGGGGTATTCTTTTTAACAATTTGTCCTAGAACAATTGGGTATTCTTATGCAAAAAGTGAACCTTGACCCTTATTTCATAGGATACATAGTAGATACATAGTAATTAACGCTAAATGGGCCATAAATCTAAATGGAAGAGATAAAACTATAAAATTCTAAAGGAAAAATGTAAGAAAAAAATCTGTAAGATTTTCGGTTTGGCAATAAGTTTTATATATGACACCAAAAGCATGATCCATAACAGAAAAAGTTAATAAATTAAACTTTATAAAAATTAAAACTTTTCCTTTCTGATGATTCATGCAATGACATGGATGGATCTTAAATGCATTTTTCTAAGTGGAAAAGCTAAACCCAAAAGGCTACATATTGTATGATTCCATTTATATGACATTCTAGAAAACTTAAAATTACAGAGACAGAAAACATCATTTCCTACCAAGGGTTTGAGGAAGTGGAGAGGCTAGACTACAAATGGGCTGCACAAGGGAATTTTTGGGGTGATGGAACTGGTCTGAATGGTACCGTGGTGATGGATGTATCACTCTGTGCTGTGCTAAAACCTATAGAATTGTACGTCACAAAATATGAACTTCACTGTATGCAAATTTTAAAAAAATCAACCCAGATTGAAAAGATCCCAGGAATGAAGAGTGTGGGATAAATAAATCAAACCATATCAAATAAATCAAACCATATCACAGATGCATGACATAACCTTCCTAAAGAGGATGGGGAAGAAAGAAACCATCACAGACCAGAGGAGACTAAGGAGAAATAAAATGCAATATGGCTCCTACACCAGCAAAAAACATTAATAGGAAAACTGATCAAATCCAAATGAGTTTGAAACTTGATTAAGTTAACAACCTATTAACTTAATAGTGATGTGTCAATGCTAGTTTCTTAGTTTTGGCAAATATTTCATAGTAATATAAGCTGATAGGTTTAGGGGAAACAAAAGCAGGGTGAAGGATATATGAGTACTCTTTGTAACTTTTTTGTAAATCTAAAATTACTTCTTGGGACGCCTGGGTGGCTGAGTCGATCAAGCCACTGCCTTCAGCTCAGGTCATGATCCCAGTGTCCTGGGATCAAGTCCAGCATCAGGCTCCTTGATCAGCAGGGAGCCTGCTTCTCTGCCTCTGCCTGCCACTCTGCTTGCTTGTGCGCTCATGCTCTCTCTCTGACAAATAAATACATAAATAAAATCTTTTAAAAAGATTATTTCTAGATAAAAGTTTAAATAAATAAATAAATAAATAAGGGTATAAAACATGTAGTTTATATATACTGATTTTATACATACTGAATTTATATATCTTGATATAAGTGATTGAATAAATAAATAAATGAGGAAGATGGACAAACTGAACTTGCAGAAGTCCAAATAATAAATATGGAAGCAATGAGGGAAATAAAAAATCACCATTGCAACGTGAGAGTAGTAATTGCTGCAGGCAATGCCCATTGATGAATACGAAAATTAGTGACCCAAATTTTAAGGAAAAAGACAATATTCACATAGTTTTAAAGTAACTCCCTAAATATGAATTGCCATGCTGGTTTTAACATATGTCCACAAATTCTTTGATGCTCCCTTCTCCAGGTGGTATATATTGATTTCTACCCCTTGTGTAAGACTTAGTGACTTGGTTGTAAAGAATAGAGTATAGACAGGGAAAAATAATAACTTTACAGTGAAGAATGTTGTACATACCCCCTTACCAAGTGGTTAAAATTAACATCATAAGTGATAGGTCATGTTGATATCATGTACTGATAATGATATGATAAAAGGGGGACTTCACGCATGTGTGTTAGTCTTCTCCCAAAATTTGTAACCTGAGTATATTCCTGAGAAAGCCTCCAAAAATTCAAGTGGAAGGACCATCTACAAAATACCTGAGTAATATCCTTCAACAGTGTCAAAGTCAGGAAAAGTAAGGAAAGTCTGAGAAACTATTACAGATTGAAGGACACTGACAGCTAAATAGGTTGGATCTAGGAATGGGAAAAACACATCAGCAAAAAAAAATCTGAATGAAGTCTGTAATTTAGGTAATAGTGTTAACAAATGTTAATTTCTACTTTTAATGAATTAACTAAATGGTTATGTAATATTAACATTAAGGGAAGCTGGATGAAGGACATGTGGGAACTCTACTATCTAGGCACCTGCAGAATAAGAAATCTGAAATTATAAAAGATAACTTATTTAATTGCAGGAGGTATTTGCAAATGATGTCTCTGATAATGGGCTAATATCCAGAATATACAAATAACTTAAACAAGCCAATACCCAAAAAACAAGTAATCCAATTAAAATGGGAAGAAGGCATGAGCAGACATTTCTCCAAAGAAGGCATCCAGATGGCCAACAGACACATAAAAAAATTCTCAATTTCACTCATCATCAAGGAGTTGCAAATCAAAACCACAACGAGCTATCACCTCATACCTGTCAGAGTGGCTAAAATCAATAACACAGGAAACAAAAGATATTGGTGAGGATGTGGAGAGATAGGAACCCTCGTGCACTGTTGGTGAGAATGCAAACTGGTGCAGCCACTCTGGAAACAGTATGGAGGTTGCTCAAAAAATTAAAAATAGCACTACCATATGATCCTGTGATTCTACTACTGGGTATTCGCCCAAAGAATACAAAAGCACTAATTCAAAAATATATATGCATCCTTATGTTTTTTTGTTTATTGTAGCATTATTTATAATAGCCAAATTAGGAGACAGCCTAAGTGTCCGTTGATAGTTGAATGGACAAAGAAGATTATCTATAATGGAAAACTATTCAGCCATAAAAAAGAATGAAATCTTGCCATTTGCAATGACATGGATGAAGCTAGAAAGTATAATCCTAAGTTAAATAAGTCAATCAGTTAGAGAAAGACAAATACCATATAATTTCACTCATATGTGGAATTTAAGGAAGAGAGACAAATCAAGAAACAGACTTTTTTTTTTTTTAAAGATTTGATTTATTTGTCAGAGAGAGTGAGAAAGAGAGAGCCCAAGCAGGGAGAGCAGCAGGCAGAGGGAGACAAAGGCTCCCATGGAACAAGGAGTCCGACTTGATTCCCAGACTCTGAGACCATGACCTGAGCTGAAGACTGATATTTAACCAACTGAATCAGCCAAGCATCCCAAGAAACAGACTCCTAATTATAGAACACAAACTGGTAGTTATCAGAGAGGTGGGTGATGGGGGAATGGGTGAAATAGGTGAAGAGGTTTAAAGAGTACCCCCGTGGTGATGAGCACTGGGTAATGTATGGAAATGCTGCATCACTATATTGTACACCTGAAACTACTATAATACTGTATGTTAACTATACTGGAATTAAAATGTTAAAATCTAAAATTACTTTGAAACCAAAAGTTTAATAAAAGTATTTTTAAAGTTATTGCTTCCAAATATTATTGCATATTCTACTAAAACATTAAAATTAGCCTAGTAAAATGATAAGAATGAGACCTTTACATTTTTTTAAAAAGATTTTATTTATTTATTTGACATAGGGAGAGAGAGCAGAAGCAGGTGGAGCAACAGGTAGAGGGAGAGGGAGAAGCAGGCTCCCTGCTGAGCAAGGAACCCAGTGTGGGGCTCCATCCCAGGATCCTGGGATCATGACCTGAGCCAAAAGTAGTCACTTAACCAACTGAGCCACCCAGGAACCCCTACATTTTTTTTATTGGAATATAATTGACAAACAATATTACATTAGTTTCAGGTATACAATATAGAGATTCAACAACTATACATTATCCTATGGTTACCAAAAATGTAGTTACCATCTGTCACCATACCACATGGTTAAAGGACCTTTTCATTAACTATATTCCCTATGTTGTACCTTTCATCCCTACGATGTATTCATTCCATAACTGAAAACTTGTACTTCCCAATTTCCTTTACCCATCCCTCCCACTCATCCCTGCCCTGTCCCTCTGGAAACCACTTGATTATTCTCAGATTTGTAGGTATGTTTCTGGGTTTGTTTGGTTTTGTTTTTTAGTTTCCACATTTAAGTGAAATTATATGGTATTTGTCTTTCTCAATCTGACTTATTTTACTTACCATAATACCCTCTAGGTCCACGCATGTTGTTGCAAAAGGCAAGATCTCATTCTTTTTTATGGCTGAGTAATATTCCACTGTGAGTTTATGTCTATATCTGTATATCTATATCACATTTTCTTTTTGCATTTGTCTGTTGCTGGACACTTGGGTTGCTTCTACAATTTGGCTATTGTAAATAATGTTGCAGTAATCATGATTTTGATTTCCATTTCCTTGATGGTTAGTCATATTGAATATTTTTTCATGGGTCTGTTGGCCATCTTGTCTCTTTCTTCTTTGGAAAATGTCTATTCAGGACTACTTTCCATGTTTCCAATCAAATTATTTGTTTTTCTGGTGGTGAGTTGCATTAAGTTCTTTATATATTTTGGATATTAACTCTTTATTGGATATATCATCTGTGAATACCTTCTCCTATTTGGTAAGCTTGAGAGCTTTAATTTTAACTGTCTGAATTAAAATCTTGGTTCTCTTTTACTAGGTATATAACTTGGATAAGGTATTTAACCCTTCCAAGTCTCAGTGTTCTTATCTGTAAAGTGGGAATAATATTTTATAGCTCATAGGTTTTGTGAGGATTGGATAATACACAGTATCTAGTATATCATCATTGCTCAATAAATAACTATTACTAAAAATGACCATTGCTTTCTTTATACCAGCACAGTTTAATTTCTATCTCAATAGCTAATTATACATAAATGGTATTTTATGCGCTCAGCTTATTAACTTCAACACACAAACTATGAGAGAAGGCATTTTGGAGTTATCGTATCTGTTGCTATTAGCAGAGAACTTAACATGGCTCTTTGTGCTTGGGGGAGAGTTGGCTTTTGTTGGAGGCAGGGGCTTCAAAGAAAGGCTTGGTGAATCATGCCTTGGATGTTAAAATTTCCTGCTAAATATTTAGAGCCAGGCTGACACAGAAGACATAGTGCGCTACTCTCAGCCATGAAATTCCTTATGCTTCCCTTTTAGACTCTGCTACCTCTTTTTTCGGAAAGGAAAACCAGACAAGGGGATTCGTGATCAGATTCAGTTTTTCCTCTCCCTCTCACCCAGGAGAAGGAGCACGTGGCTGCAAGTAGATAGAGTAATACAAAGGAGTAGTGAAGCAAAACATGCTACGGTGGTAATCCTGAAAATTTTGTTCCAACCAAGTTAACATCATGGCTATGGTGGAGTTAGACACAGTCCATGAAACCCTGTATTCTCAGTCTGATATTGACCGTTCTGTGCACGTCTGTGTCTGAGTGAGTATGATTATTGACTTGGCTAAAACCAACAAAAACAATGTTATTCTCCCTATGTGAGCCCAAACCTCACTTTCCTGTTCTTTCAGTAAATGTATTTGCATACGTACACCTTACACGTGAATAGGTTTTGCCACGGGAAAAGTGACTTCACAGGCAGCGAGTTTAAGGGTTTTTTTTTATTTCATTTTTAAGATATTTAAGGGTATTTTAGGGATTCATTATTATTCCTTAAGGTTTTCAAATTGAGATCCTATAAGTGATCTACTACTGTTTTTCCTCGTCTTTCTCCAGCGCCGCCTCCTCTTCCTCATCCTTCTTTTCTACTTAGAGCAGTGTCATTTGCTGCCCAGAACTGGCTTATTTCCACAGCTTCATAATTTGAGGCTAACATTCAGTGCTTACCTAGTACTTACTAAGCACAAGGCACTCTTAAAGTATCAACTTTTCAAAATATCAACTCTTAATCCTCCAACAACTTTATAAGGGAAGTACCATGGTATTTGTACTTACAGTTGAGGAAGCTAGGTGGCAGAACTAGGGAGGCTTGGTTTGAGAAGGGTCACCTTTCCCTTGGCCATCCATCCTTCTGCTTCCCTCCCCATCCCGATACCATGCTTCAGGCTAAGACTCATCTGTTATATGGCTTAATTAGCTCACTTGGACATTTGTGTTTTGGCATCAAAATATTATCTTTTAAAACACTCTCCTTTAAAGTGAAAACATTCCTTAGTGATTCAACTGGAGTGCAGATTTTTTTGAGGGCAGGGACTTTGGGTCATATATCTTCTGGAATGCTCCTACAAGCATAGCACATGGCCAAACGGTTGGGATATGTGACCGAGGCATATGTTTTCCTCTGCTGGCTGAGCATCTGGAATTTTGATAGATACTTTCAGGTGGGTCAAGACAGAGTTATAGAGTAGGCTGCTGAGAACACTGGATTGGAGGTAGTTTCAGAAGACTACAGGAAGTGAGGAAAAGGAAAATAGAGAAAGGAAACCAAAAACAACCTCATCCACTTCTTAACTTCGTTTCATGTAAGTTATGATGGTTGGGAGCAGCCATGGAATATTAGCATTTACAGAGCACTCCATAAAGACTTTCCACCTATATTTCATTCGATGCTCATAGCCACCAGTGAAGTAGGAAGGATGAGTTTTCAGAGAGGCCAAGGTCAAACCAGGTTTTAACTTTCCAAATTCAGGTTTGTTCCCCTCCTGTCCCATTACTAGAGGCTCACCTACATGACAGTGGGCCCAGGGGAAGGGTTTTTTTTTTTTTTTTTTTTTAATCATTTTACTGAAAAGATCAGAGGAAGCTCATTTTACCGGATGACTCAGAACAAGAAAGGACTGCCCTGCACCATCTATCAGGACATCTCTGCTCTGAGGACGCACAGATGTGTCATTCCCTCGGTCCCTGGGTGGGGTAGGTTATGCTGCCCCACAGTCTTGTGTCCTTCTCTGCTGAGTCACTCAGCAGAGGCTCCACTTAGGGCCTTTGTCAGTCAGACCCTTGCCAACCCAGAACACATAGTATGATTGATCTATCATTTTAAAATTCTGAAACTGTCTCAAACGTACATGAAAGTTACAAGACTCAAAAGTGAGAATATCTTGCTCATTTGACAGTAAGTTGTTGACGGGATATTCTTCTCTACTTAAAAACTTATATTCCTAACAAACAGGGGCATTCTCCTAAAAAACCACATGTCACAACCATGAAAATCAGGAAATTCCATTAACACACTTGTACCACCCTGTGCTATCCCCCTAGTGAACTTTTAGCTTTTCTCCCTATGATGTCTTTCATAAGATAGGTGTCCAGTTCAGAATCACACATTGCATTTCCTTGTGTCTCTTTTGTGTGCCTCCATCTTTAGTCATCTTTCCTTGATTTTTGTGACTTGAACACTTTGGAAGATGACAGACTTGTTTTTTTGTAGAGTGTCCTTCAGTTTGATCTTCTCTGATGTTCCATCGTGATCAGAATCAGGTTATTCTTTGGCAGGCAACAGCGCAGAAGTGATGCTGTGTTCTTCTCATCGCATCCTATCAGGTAGCCTGCAGTTTTGATTTGCCATATCGCTGGTGCCAATTTGATCATTTTATTAAGGTGATCTTACCACACTAAGGTGATATCCTCCACTGTAAGCTTACGGTTTCCCCTTTATAAATTATATGTATTGGGGTGGGGGGGGGGAGATTCCTTTGAAACTAAATATTTCATTTCAAATTAAACTATTTTTTCACTTATTTTATTAATCTAGTCTTAGGGATTGCCATTTTGTTCAATAGATTAAAATGCATTACTATCATTATTTATTTTAGTTGTTCGAGTTGTCTGTAGTTTGGCCAGTGGGAGCCTCTTCAGTCTGGATTCTGTGTCTGTTGATACAACCTCATCATTCTTTGAGCACTTTCTTACTTTATGGCCCAGAAATATATCACAGGCTCATTCTGTGCTTTTCCTACCCCAGATATGGAATCAGATGTTTCTCTGAGGAGTTTTGGTCTCTTTTAGTGGGCAGTGGATCCACACCGTGATCTGGAAGCTGGATGTGCTCACTGTTCTTGGGATGTCACTTCTCTCAGGTCCTCTCAACAGAGCTAGTGAGGAGTGTGTGTGTGTGTGTGTGTGTGTAAACACAAATTTTCATCTATATTTCTTTATGTATATATGTTAAAATCCATATTTTCATGCCAATTATTTTTAATTCCAATCCAACACCACACGATTTATCCCAATTTTCTTCCTTCCTATTTTTTTGTAACTCTTTTCCAACAATGAGAAAGTAGGCTTCTGTTATCCCGAATATGCTTCCTATTTGATCAACTTACCTGTTTGTAACTAATTTCTATTGTCACTGCCCTAATTTCTAGTGGACCTCAGCCTAACACCACTTGAGCTCAAACGTCCTTTATTGACTGTATCCTCAGACTGAAGCCCTCTGGTGTCTTAAGTTTCTAATGCTCTTCTCACCTTGCTCAGGTTACAAAATTTGACCCTGGACTGTCCCTCTTCATCCCACTTGGACACAGACAGCTTGTGTAAGGCTTCCCACCATGTGGATACCCTCATCAGCCTACTTAGACTCCTGACACCCATGTCAGGTTGCATTCCCATGCAGATACCCCCTCACATGGGCCTCAGTGCCCTATGTTGCACTATCTTCTGTGTTGATGCCCTCTGTAACTCTTGAACTCAGACATATCATACCTTCCTCCCAGCTCCCTGAAAAGATGGCCAGTTTATACAGTCATCTGGGTGCCCTTTTCACTTTCACTAGCCACTTCATGCATCCCTCTTACTAACTCTGCTCAGGGTCTCCCACCTCTGCCAAGCACACCCCCCCCCCTTTAAGATCTTATTTATTTATTTATGAGAAAGAGAGAGCACAAGCAAGGGAGTGACAAGCGGAGTGAGAAGCAGGCTCTCTGCTGAGCAAGGAGCCTGACATAGGACTCAATGCCAGGACCGTGGGATCATCATCTGAGCTAAAGGCAGATGCTTACCTGACTGAGCCACCAGGCATCCCATTAAGCCACCCTTATTCATGGACTACCTACTCACCCTTCGTGGATTATGACTCCTGTGTGAAGGCCACCCTTACCACATATGGGCTCTCACACTTTATATCAAGATGTTCCTCTTAAACCCCATGTTTTAGTAACTATCTGGCTACATCCTACCTAATGTCTTTATAATACATTGGTCAGGAAGGACAGGGGAAGTAAAAGAGGAAAGGAACCATTTTATTTTTGAGATTTTATTTTTACTCTTTCTTCTCTCACATTTCCTAAAACTGCAAAAAGAGAGGTTACTAAGCATAACATCAAAGTAAATTTATTATTAGGATTTTTAAATAACTGGGAAGGAAAACCAAGTTGAGGTAAAGCCTAAGATAAATTGACCTTTGAGAAATCCTTAAGACATTTCAAGTTTCTAGGATTTTGTAAGAAAGCAAGCCCAGTTTATTTAGCCAAACTGCATATGATATGTTGATGCCTGTACTCTGCGTTTCAAAATAGTTTACATTTCCAAAATAAGTTTAGGCTCTATGTTCCCCAGAAAAACCTTTGTAATAAATTCTGGCTCCTGCCGTGCTTTATCCTGACTACTCAAAGCAAGAATTCTGAATCATCTGATTATAACTGACCTTTGATAATAAAATGCCCTATGTTATTTTCCAGTTGTTTTCCATGTATAAAAATAGATTGATTCACAGGTTTGGGAAAATTTTTTGTAACCCCACCACAAGGTCTAACAGAGGGTTAAGCTCATTAAGCTGGGTTTGATGCAAAATGATACCTCAGAGAGAGAGAGAGAGAAGCTATGCCCAGAGTCAAGAAGGGGATTTCCCTTCACATTACTCTTTCTCTCTCTCCCCTTTACCACCCTGACCTCATCCCTACCTCCAACCTCCACCTTCACCTAGATTCGTTTGTGTTGTTATTGTCTGAACCATAAAGGAGGCCCAAACTGTTTATTTACTGAAGATATTACATGCTGAGTAATACCTGGAGAAATACATAGGTTTCAGACACAGTCACCAGGGAAGCAGCAACTTCGACCATAGTTGATGTGCTCATCTTTGGTCGGTGACACAGGAGAACATTGGAATTTCCCTGGGCTTCTGAGAGAAATAGAAGAAGTGGTGGACAGGCTGAGAGGAAAGAATGCATTTTTTAGGGGTGTAAATTCAAGGCTGTTTTAAGAAAGCCAGAGATGCCATTGTACCTGGGTGGCTCAGTCGGTTAAGTGTCCAACTCTTTGTTTTGGCTTAGACCCTAATTGCAGGGTCAGGAGACCAAGCCCAAGTCAGGCTCTGTGCTCAGGACAGAGTCTGCTGGAGATTCTTTCCCTCTCTTTCTTCCTCTACTCCTCACCCCCCCACCCACTCCCCACTCTCTTTCTCTCAAATAAATAAAATCTTAAAAAAAAAAAAAGGAAAGAAAACCAGAGATGCCAGCTTTATTTTTTCCTTTGATTTCTTTATTAATAAAGAAATTCTTATTTTATTGGCTACAAATGTCTCCAAAAAAGAGATTTGTCTTTTTCAATATCACTGCCTACTTTAGCCTTATTGACATCCTTGAATCTTTGTTCAAAATACCTATGAATAGATCTTGAGGTGTAATTCTTTGTATATTCCATTTCTTTTAAAATCAATAAAGGAAATGTATATTCAATTTCTTGGAATAAATGTTGCCTTCACAGAAAGCATGACTTTCTTAAGAGATGATGATGATGATGATGATTACTTTCACATATTATATCCATTCTTTATATTAAATTGTACCTTGTTTTTGGTTGGTAATAATGTTATTATGATATTTAGGGAACTTTTTTTCTCTGACTATAAAAATGACTTTTGTATTTTCTAGGCTTTTTACAAAACCATTTGATTGATGTATGATTGACATAAAAAAACTGTACATAGTTAATGTGTACATTTGTGAATTTGGAGATAAGTATACACCAATGAAGCCATCACCTTAGTTAATGCCATAACATATCCCTCACTTCTAGAAGTTTCCTCCCAGTTTTATTTACTATGATTACTTTTTGTGGTAAGGACACCTAACAAATTGTTAATTGTACAATATAGTATTGTTACAGTTGATTTAGCCGAAAGGCCAAGAAGCAACACAACAATATGGTATTGTTAACTGTAGGCACTATGCTGGGCAGTAGATCTTTAGGATTTATTTATTTTGCGTAAGTGAAAATTTGTACCCTTTGACCAATATCTCCCCATTTCCCTTCCTCCTCAGCTACCATTCTACTGCTCCTATGAGTTTGACTATTTTAGATTCCTCATAAATGTGAGATCATGTAGTATTTGTCCTTCTGGGTTTAACTTACTTTACTTCTCATGATGTCTTCCAGGTTCATCCATGTTGTCCCAAATGGCAGGATTTCCTTTTTCCCTTTTTTCTTTTAAAGATTTTTTTTTCCTTTTAAAGATTTTTTTAAAAACTTTATTTGAGAGAGAGAGTCCAAGCACGAGCGGAAGGGGGTTGAGTGACAGAGGAAGGGGGACAAGCAGACCCTCTGCTGAGCAGGGAGACTGATGCAGGGCCAATTCCAAGGTTCTGGGATCATGACCCAAGCGGAAGGCAGATGTTTAACTGACTGAGTCACACAAGTGCCCCAGGATTTCCTTCTTTTTTAAGCCTGAATATTTTATATATGGCACGTCACCTCTATCCATTCATTCACTGATGAGCATTTAGGTTGCTTTATGTCTTGGCTGTTGTAAATAATGATGCAGTGAACACGGGAATGCAGATATCTCTTCAAGATTCTCATTGCACTTACTTTGCATATATTTCCAAAAGTGAAATGGCTTGATCATATATTAGTTCTGTTTTTAATTTATTGAGGAACTTTCATACAGTTTCTATAACATCTACATCATTTTACATTCCCACCAGCAGTGTGCAAAGGTCCTTTTTCCCCCACATCTACAACACCTGTTACCTTTTGTTTTTTAGTCATAGCCGTTTTAACAGATGTGAGGCGAGCTGTCATTGTGCTTTTGATTTGTGTTTCTCTGATACTTAATGATGTTGACCACCTCACATATCTGTTGGTCATTTGCGTGTTGTCTTCGGAGAATGTTTATTCAAGTCTCTTGACCATTTTTAATCAGATCATTATTATTGCTTTTGAGTTGTAGGAGTTTTTTTAAAAAAATACATTTTGGATATTAACCCTTGATCAGATATATGGTCTGCGAATATCTTCTCCCTTCTTTCCTTTTATTGATTGTTTCCTTTGGTGTGCAGAAGCTTTTTAATTTCATGTAGGCTCCCTAGTTAATCTTGACTTTCGTCACCTGGACCGGGTTTTCTGGTTGTTTCCTGTGAAGTTGCAGTGCCTAGAGTAAACCAGGAGTACTATAGAATATGGAACTTAGACACAATTTTGCTTTAGAGAATTCACAATTTAAAATTGTTTTTAAATAAGGTAAAATTTCTCAGCTAAATATGTGTTTTAACAAATGTTTATTGATTACCAATTATTTGCAAGTCGGGGGTTAGGAATAGAAAAGACTGAGCAGAGAGGGGTGAGACAAATTCTCTGTCTCTAGAGACATTATAACTCAATGGGGAACAATTGTATATAAAAAGAGCAAAATATAATTAACACTAATTAAAGGAAGGAGAAATTAATCCTTCCTGAGTTAAGAAGAATTTCCCAAATAAGACTGATTTTTGGTTTTCCTTTTTTTCCAAGGTCTGAAATGAGACTATAAGAATTCAGGTAAGAATGCACAATAGAGAAGGGCTGTAGCAAATGATTCTTGGTGGCCATGTGATAGGAGATAATTCTGGAAAGGAAGCTTGGGATTAGGTATGAACTCATAGGTTCTAGCTTAAGGAGTTTAGACTTTATTCTCCTGGTAGCATGGAGGGGACTTCTCAGGAAGAGAGTGGCATGAGCTGATTAGCTGTGTGGGGACTGAGTCACTGGTGATGCAGAATCTAATAAGACATTTTTGTTTCTGGCGTAGTGGAGGTGACAGTACCATGTACTTGGTATCATGATAGTGACGGCACGGGAGAGATTTAAATTAAACTGAGGGTAAGAGGTGAGAATAAAGGAAAGCTCTATGGGTAGGTGACACCGGGTTTTCAAGGAGAGGTTCACAGTAGCTAGACTTACCTCAGTTGTGTGTATGCATATGCAAGATGATGGTAGTGGGATATGTGTGGCATTGGGTATTCCAAGTAAGACACAGTTGTATAAATGAACGGACATGAGATGGAGATGCAGAGGGAACAAGCAGCAAATTATGTCACATGGCTGAACTGAGCCATGTATGGTGGGTATTACAGGAAATGGGCCTAAGAAATAGGCAGAAACTAAATAAGGAAAGGCCTTGGTTGGTCAATGAATTGTTTTATACCAAAAGTAGTGGGCATCTATAAAATTTAAGAAAATGGCATAATCATATTTGGGCTTTAGAAATATCACATAGACATTTGTAAATAGAGACTAGTCAAACTAGCAAGAAGGCTAGTTGGTGAGTGTTGTGGTTGCCCAGGTAAGGAGTAATATGACTCTGAATTAAGGAAATAATGGGGTAAAATGGATGGATTGAAGAGATTTAAGGAAGTAAAAGCAATAGAATACAAAAAGAGGTTGGGTTATGAGACTGAGTAAGAGGGGGCATTCTAAAGGGGTGAACAGATAGAAACCTAAGGTGTGCATTGGGGCAGGAAGCGGAGAATAAAGAAAAGAGGATTTGGGGAAAAATGCTAAATTTAGGATTTGACATGCTGAGTTTGGAGGTGCTTATGGGCCATGGTTCTAGAGCCTGAAGAATGCTGACCTTTAAGAGTGGAAAAGAAGGATCCATGCAGGAGAAAAAAGAAGAAAATAGCATGATGTTCCAGAAGTGAAGAAGGACAGATGTCCACAAATGTGTCAATGAGCAACAGTATCAGATTTCGTGAGGACAAATGAGAAAAGGACAGTAGCATGCATGGAGCTTGCTGGAGACTTCAGAGAGAAGCATGGTGGAGGCAGGTGCCAACTTTCTGTGAGTCGAGAAGAGATGAGATGTGCGAATGAAAGGAAGAGGAGATGGCAGTTTTTTTTTTAAGAAGCATGGATTCCTGGAACAAATTGTTGTCCTTGATTTGGCATTACAGGGTGATGCTAAAATACGTATGTGCAGATCTATCTTATGGTTGCTGTGCCCACAACAGCTTCCCTAACCTGAAGTTTGTTCTCTCCCTAATAGCAGGATGAGGCCTGATGGCAGAAATGGACAGAGCTTGTGGAAGGCAGTGAATGTAAGGAAATGCTTTGCTGAAGGTAGAAAAAAGAATAAGAAGTGGGCAACTGGACATTGTTCAAACAATTGGTTCATATCAAGGAGGAACAATCCTAAAGAGTGGGGCAGAGAGAGCGGTCCAGAAACAGGAATATTAGCAGACGAAACCCAATGGACAAAAAGATTTCAAAGCTTTTGAGATTAAATGCTAGTTCATGTCTGAGTAACTCAAAACCAGTAGACTGTGACTTGAGAATCACAGCATCATTTTAATGTAGGAATTCCAGGAAAACCCCCAGAGGTTGTCTGTCTGAGACTTCCCACAGACATGCAAATAGTATTAAATATGTTTGGTCTTCACATTTATTAAAACATAAGTTTCTGGGTGCCAGGAAACCTGAGAGGGCTGGCTTTGATTTTTCAAAAATAATCATGATATTTTTGATCATTGAAGATACAGGCTTATTGGAAAAAGAATTACCAAAATGTGTAGAAAGTGAAAGTTTCCCCATCATCTACCACCCCCATAACCACAGTAACCAGTATATGTATACCATCAATTGTGTTTTTACAAAAATGGGATAATGCTAGTAAGAGTGTCTTTTATGTCGGTAATGGGGACAGTTTTCATCTTTTATCTTTTTCCTTAACAAACCAACAAAAACAAAACTTGTGTTTCATAGGGTGCAAATTAGTAAAATTATTTTAACAGATTTTTGTCAATGGGTAAGTAGGTTATTTACAGTCTTCTGCCATTGCAGGCAGACTGGAATAAGCATTCTTGTGTGCATGGACATTTCTATTGGTTATATGTCTAGGAGTCAAATCACATCCATTTCTAAAAATACACATACAAAAATTATGTGTATTTTGCCAAACTCCCCTGAGAGAGCTGTTAGAGGAGCTAATGGTACCAGTAGCAGAAATTCTTACCTTGGGTTACATCAACTGTGGACACCATCAGTGTCTGGGAACTGCGATGGGGAAGAAAAATTAGCCTCTTCATCTTCTTTCACCTCTAACCAGAATTTAGCTTTCCCCTTAATTATTAGTGATGATCACCACAGTATTGGCAGTCACTATGATTTTGTTGATAATAGAAATCACAAATATTTTCGTTGTTGCTGCCAATATCTTGAACTATTGTTTATACTTTTCACTACTTTAAAATTTTGGTGGTTATGAGTCCTGCCAATATATATTATTTTTTAATGTGTTTAAAAAGAAGATATATTTCTATATCGCAGATTTCTATAAAGATTTATTTATTTGTTTTTAGAGAACACGAGGGAGTGAGGAGGGGTAAGGGCAGAGGGAGAGAATCCCAAGCAGACTCCCTGCTGAGCACAGAGTCCAAGGAGGGATTCAGTCTTGTGACCCTAAGATCATCATCTAAGCTGAAACCAAGAGTCAGACTGAACCACCCAGGTGCCCCTCTATATCACAGTTTTTAAAAAAACCTTTGATAAATATATTTTAATATTTTTGCTTCCTTTATAATATTGCATAGTGTATTTTATGTTTTTAATAGCATTATCATGAGAAATGGTCTATAGGCTTCACCAGACTCTCAGAATCTGTGACAAAACATGGCTCAAATTCCTATAACTTAAAAGCACAGTAAAAAACAAAAAGGATGATAACAGTAATAATAGGAAACCTTTATGGTGCTGGGACATACTAGACAGTATTTTAATCAGTTACTTAAATTAACTCAGTTAATCTTCACAGTAACCCAGTTTGGGAAGTAATCTGGCTATTTTCATTTTCCAGGCAAAAAAGTGAAGCACGGAGGGGCTAACATGCGCAAGGTCACACTCCAGCCAGTTCTGAGCCCGACCATAACTCAGCAGTGCACTTCCGGTCTGTGTGCTTACCCACTTGGATGAGCTGGTGTCAGAGCAATGGATCCAGATATATGATAATTTAGTCAGTTACTTTGCCTGATCACCCTGACCTCACAGCCTGACCTGAGAAATATCATTCCACATATCCACCTCTGTCTACACTCTGTGGAAATACAGAGATAGGATACATAGAGAAGTTAACCAAGGGCACATAGACTTTCATTTCTGAATATAGTTGATAACTTTTTGCCTACAGCGACCCCATTTATTAATAAATTCATTCCACAAATATTTTGAGCCCCTAGCATAATGGGTACTTTCCCAGGCACTGGGGATGTAGCAGTGACTTAGAAAGATGAGGTTCCTGCCTTTCTGGACTTCACACTTTGGTGAGGAAAGTGAGAAACAAAACATACCACGGAAACCAACAGGATCGTTTCCGAGGGAGACAGTTGCTATGAAGACGATAAAATAGAGTAACAGAATAGAGGGTGAAAACAGGCAGGAGTGGGAGATGTGACTTAGGGCACGTGGTTGAGATCGACTGTAGGATGGCACTGAGCCAAGACAGCCGCGATTTGGAGGACCCAAGCTACATGGAGATTTGAGGGATAGAGAGCACATCGTGGGGAAGTGTCTGGCTGCGCGGAGTAAATTGTTGAGACAGGACGGAGTCACAGGGCTGAAGGAATGGGCCACCGTCAATCCATTTGGAGTTTATTTTTGTGTTCGGTGTAAGGAGGTGGTCCAGTTTCATTCTTTTGCATGTTTCTGTCCAGTTTTCCCAACACCATTTATTGAAGAGACTTTTCCCCTTAGATATTCTTGCCTCCTTTGTCATGTTATTGGCCATATAAGTGGGCTTTATTTCTGGGCTTCCTATTCTATTGATCTGTGTCCATTTTTGTCACAGATGGTAGCTGCCCTTGTGCGGAGCACAACGGACTGTATAAACGTGTCCAATCACTATGTCATACACCTGAAACTAATGTAGCACTGTGTGTAAACTATACTCAAAAAAAATTAAAAAATGAAGCAGATATTGGCATTAGAACTAAACCAAGGACCTATTACTTTGGCATAAAGAATTCCCCGTGCTGGGCAGGGTGCCTGGGTGGCTCAGTGGGTTAAGCATCTGTCTTCCCTCAGGTCATGATCCCAGGGTCCTGGGATCGAGTCCCGTGTCAGGCTCCCTGCTCAGTGAGAAGCCTGCTTCTCCCTCTCCCTCTGCTGCTTCCCCTGCTTGTGCTCTCTCTCTGTCTTATAAATAAAGTCTTTTAAAAAAAAATGAATTCCCTGTGCCCCCGTGCCACATTGTTAAAATTGAAAATATACAATACAAAAGATAGTTGAGTAAGAGATTCTTTTTTTGTTAATTTAAATAATCTAAAATCTTTTATGGTCAAAAAAAAGGAGGGAGAGAAAAGAAAGGGGAGGAGAGGAGGGAAAGAAGAAAAGGAAAGGGAAGGAGGGAAGAAGAAAACAGAGAATGGGCCACCTTCTGGGGAAGATGTCTTTCCAGGGACAGAATTTGCTTTGAACCTTCCTCCCTGTCACTCAGCAGGAATGTCTCACCACCAGGGCAGCACTTGAGAATTCCTGGCATTCAGAGTGTTCCTAGTGAGAGTCAAGCCATACCTCTCTCCATCCGCTCCCTGCCTAACCACGGACGTCTTCCCACCAGACCGCGTATGCCTGTAAAGGTTTTAGGGTTGCTCTGCACACTCCACTCCACCCCCAGGGGACTGAGGTAGAAAATACCGGGAAGGAAATTGATTCTGCCAGTTCCAGAACACTGACAACACACTGTCACCCTAAAGAGGCAGACTCATCTCCAGAAAAGTGAGTCTGTCCACAGTTTCAAGTTTCAGTTCTGTTATATTGTCTCACCACTGACCAGTTTTGAGCTGCCAGAGAGTGATCAGCTTTAGTGAGTACTTCTACTGTAAATCTAAGAAAATCAAAATAAAAAGTACAGGGGGGAGAAAAGATTCCAGGGAAGCACTGAGGAGCTAAATAAAACCGGGCTGGCAGGAACATGGGCTTGAACTCCCAAAAAGCATGAGCTTACTTTTTTTTTTTTTTTTTTAAGATTTTATTTTTCATTTATTTGACAGACAGAGATCACAGGCAGGCAGAGAGGCAGGCAGAGAGAGAGAGGGAAGCAGGCTCCCCGCTGAGCAGAGAGCCCGATGCGGGGCTCGATCCCAGGACCCCGAGATCATGACTCGAGCCGAAGGCAGAGGCTTAACCCGCTGAGCCCCCCAGGCGCCCCAAGCACGAGCTTATTTTCAACTTGGTGGAACATCTGCAGACGTTGAGGGAAGAGCCCCAAAGCAGCTTTTCTTCCAGGAACGCATTTTCCCGAGTGGGTTCGTTTCCTGGGAGTGCCCTGAAGGAGTGGAGGCACAGACCGTGGTTCTTAAAAGCCTTTCAAAAGGGAAGGGAGTTCTACCCTGCGGAGCCTTAAACTAATGTGAACCGGGCCACCAGAACCTCTTCTGCCTTTCTGACCCTGACTGAGTCAGTTTGGCTTTATGAAATCTGCCCCAGCCAGTTTTACGGCCGGCAGTGGGACCTTTTGGAGAATAACCTTCCCAGCTGTGTCCTCCAGCTCCAGAATCCTACAGGACAACTTAGAGTGTGGGAAAGACTGAATGAAATACCCCTTTCCCCTGCCTGCCCGTCAGACTGCCTCTTGACTGATGCCTGGAATCCTTTGGAGGGTGAGGTTGGAGTGGTGGACAGCTTTATTTATACTTAGAAGTGAAGCTTAATATAAAAAATTGCTGGGGGGAGAACACCAAGCTGCGTGATGTCAGTGAACTATATATATATATATATATATATTTTTTTTTTAAAACGATGAGTAAGCGTGGAGGGAGGCGAGGGAAGAGAGGACAAAATGACTCAAATAGTTAAATCAGCCCCACTAAGCAGGAGGAGAAGCAGCCACTGAAGGGACAAAGAATTCCAAAGAAACATTCAGAATACACAGTCCACCCATTTCAAGACTTTACCTGTTTTTAAAGTCCCTTCTATCTAGACAGAAAGATCCTGCTTACTCCCCTTCCCATTCATATTTCTGTGGTCAAATCCCCCCTCAATGATGTAAACCAGTCTTGATCTACATATTAAAGTTTTAAAATATATATATGATTAAGTCTAAGACCACTGGGTCAGTGATACTGAGCTTGAGGCTCACACCTAAGAACACCGAATTAATGCTTGTTTGTTGATGAAGACCAAGGAAAAGATTTGAGTATAGGTGTTTGAGACTATTAGAAACTGTTTCAGTGTTTTGAATTAAATACTTGTTAGCAGCCATACTATGCCTGTACCCAAGTGATATTTTGATTTATTTTGCATCGCGTTAATTTATTTTGGTAATAAATGTATATATGTATTACTTCATTGATAAAAAATATTCACACTTTCTGAGCTTTAAATGAAATTAATATGCATATAGCTAAGTATAGTCCAGATGCTAGAGATTCTTTAGATAATCAATCAGGGACATTTCTTTTTATTTAAGACTTTATTTATTTGAAAGAGAGAGCAAGCATAAGATGGGGAAGGTCAGAGGGAGAAGCAGACCCCCTGCTGAGCAAGAAGCCCAATAGCGGGACTTGATCCTGGGACTCCAGGATCATGACCCAAGCTAAAGACGGTCACTCAACCAACTGAGCCACCCAGGGACCCAGATCGGGTGTATTTGTTTCAGAGTATGTGTTCTCAGCATGGTGCCTTGTCTGGTGGCCTGATGAGATTCCCCAGTATCTCAGCTTCTCCCTTATTGGCTGTGCTAGTCCAGAACTCCTTGGTTCTGTCCTCTTGGTTCTCAAAAGTTAATAAGGCAGTCTCTCATTCTCTTCTGTCTTATATTTGCGTTGGCAAAAACTATTCACCTTCCTAATTTCCTTCCCATTTTCTCCTGTATTTCAGGAAATAGAAATGTAGCAAGATGAGTGGCATCACATACCTTTCAGCTGAGCTAGAAATAGCTGCTTTCCTAAGGAAAGCCATCAGATATGAATTCTCCAGTCTACACTAAAATCCAGAGCAAAAATTGTTACCTGGCACGAAAACATTTTTGACAGTGCAGGTGGATCGCTCACCCGGTACAGAACCCACAAACCATTTTAACCTGACCAAAGTGCCAACGCCTTTTGAAGGAGTCCGTCAAAATCAGAAAAGTTCCAGTGGTCACTGATGAAATTCTAAATATGGAAAACCAGAGAAGGAAGTTTTAAACATACACCAGTACTTCATGAAGGGAGGGAAGAGAATATTCAAACATGCAAGGAAACACCAGTTTTAAAAGTAAGAGATGATTAGAAGAGGAACAAGGCAATACAAAAAGTAGTAATTGGTGAGTCTGTGTTGAAATAATGAAGTTTAGAACAGTAAATCTAAGATGGTCTAGTGTCATACATGACAAGAAAAGAGAGATGCTGAGTGAGTTTCACCTGTGTTTTTGTTTTGTTTTGTTTTTGAAGGCACATAGGGAAATGGAAAAACTAGTTAGGATGCTTGCTAACTAAGCCATAGAATGAAAAGCTGGAAAAGACTTTGGAGATATTTATCCCAATCTTCTTACTTTATTGATTGAGGAAATGGAGATCTCAGGTGTTTCAGTGACTTACAAAGTTACACAGGAGCTTTATGACAGATCCCAAATAAGAATCTTATCCCCTAACTCCAGCCCAAGTTCCTTACTGAATATATCACTGTGTTTCTGCTTGTCCTTTCCCTTCATCATCTGGCCACAAATTTCCCACTGAGCACTTCTTTAACAGCATTCCATTTTTGGTATAAAATATTTTCATTTTAATTCATCAAGGTACTTTCTAATTTCCCCCGTTATTTCCTTCTTGGACTCCTTCATACAGGAAGTTTAATTTAAAAGATATATGCAAATTTCCCAAATTTTCCTTGTTTTTAACTTCTAGTTTAATTTAACTTTGGTATGAGAATATTCTTTATACAATTTCTGTTGTTTTAAATGTACTGAGACTTTTTTTTTTTTTTTTTTTACCTATACTAGAGAATGTTCCATGTGCACTGGAGATGAACGTATCTTACACTGTCCTTGGATTGAGTTTTGTGCAGATATCTGTTACATCTATTTGTTTTATACTCTTGTCCAAATCTTTTATTTCCTTGTTGATCTTCTACCTAGTTGTGTTATCTATTACTTAAACTGAGTATCAAAGTATTCCAACTATTATTGTTAAATAGTTTCTTTCTCCCATATATTCTTCCAGATTTGGCTTCATGAATTTTGGGGCTCAATCGTTAGGAGAATATATGTTTACAGTTACTATATACATTCCTCATGGAACCACTTTATCATCAGTATGCAATTTCTCTGTTATCTCTAGTAATATTTTTTGTTTGTTTTGAAATATATTTTTGTCTGATATTAGTAAAATCACTCCAGTTCTCTTTTGAAATATATTTTTCTATCCTTTGCTTTCAACCTATTTGTCTTTGAATCTAAATTGTATCTCCTATAACGTGTTTGATTGATTAGATCTGCAAGGCTGGCTAAACAGAAAGTCTTGGTCAGAATGAAGAGAATGAGATGAGTTTGTATGAGTCAACAAGTTTAACTAATGTCTCACTTTCTTATAAACCCAGGGCTTCAAAGACATTGACAGAGCAGTGTACTGATTACCATGGACAATCATAGTCATATTATTAATAAACTATAAATTCCTTGAAGATGAAGTACCTCATTCATCTCTAAATAACCTAATCCTTAGCACAAATGTAGTTTGTCTACCCAAATCCCTTCTTCGCTTCTCCTTTGCCCAGAGACACCCAACTGTGTTTAGATATTAGAATCCCATCTGCGTTCAAAGACATTGAGCCTCTCTCCAGCCCTGAAGGAGAGGGATAAATTTTTACTAATCTCCACAAGCCAGTAGTGATACTCTCAATCTCTTTGTCAATGATAAATTAGGAATGAGCATATGACACAATTCTGGTGTATGAAAATTTATTTTTTTCTAATGCAGTCTGATAAACCGTGCCTTTTGATTAGGTGGTTTAACCCATTTACATCTAATGTTGTTATTGACATTATAGATAATACATCTGCTATTTTCCTTTTTAAATTTTTTTTTAAATTTTCTTCCTCTTTGTTTCTCCTTTACTATCCCTTTTTAATTAAGGGAATATTTTCCTGTGAAATATTTTAAATCTTATTTAAAAAATTACTTTCTTTGGGGCTACTTTAGAATTTACCATAGGCTCTTTTTTAAAAAAATTGTTTTCAGTGTTCCAAAATTCATTGTTTATGCACCACACCCAGTGCTCCGTGCAACACATGTCCTCCTTAATACCCACCACTAGGCTCACACAACGCCCACCCCCTCCTCTCCAAAACTCTCAGTTTGTTTCTCAAAGGCCACAGTCTCTCATGGTTCATCTCCCCCTTCCAATTTCCCCCAACTCACTTCTCCTCTCCATCTCCCAGTGTCCTCTGTGTTATTCCTTATGCTCCACAAATAAGTGAAACCATATGATAATTGACTCTCTCTGCTTGACTTACTTCACTCAGCATAATCTCCTCCAGTCCCATCCATGTCGATATAAAAGTTGGGTATTCATCCTTTCTGATGGAGGCATAATACTCCGTTGTATATATGGACCATATCTTCTTTATCCATTCGTCTGTTGAAGGGCATCTTGGCTTTTTCCACAGTTTGGCGACTGTGGCCGTTACTGCTATGAATGTTGGGGTACAGATGACCCTTCTTTTCACTACATCTGTATCTTTGGGGTAATTATCCAGTAGTGCAATTGCAGGGTCATGGGGAAGCTCTATTTTTAATTTCTTAAGGAATCTCCACACTGTTTTCCAAAGTGGCTGCACCAACTTGCATTCCCACCAACAGTGTAAGAGGGTTCCCCTCTCTCCATATCCTTTCTAACACTTGTTTCCTGTCTTGTTGATTTTGGCCATTCTAACTGGTGCAAGGTGGTATCTCAATGTGGTTTTCATTTGAATCTCCCTGATGGCTAGTGATGACCAACATTTTTTCATGTGTCTGTTAGCCATTTGTATGTCTTCCTTGGAGAAGTGCCTATTCATGTCTGCTGCCCATTTTTTGACATGATTATCTGTTTTTTGAGTGTTGAGTTTTAGGAGTTCTTTATAGATCGTGGTTATTCTCCTGCATCTGTTCCAAAAAATAGAAACAGAAGGAAAACTTCCAGATTCTTTCTATGAAGCCAGCATTACCCTGATCCCCAAACCAGGCAAAGACCTCACCAAAAAGGAGAATTTCAGACCAATATCCCTGATGAATATGGATGCCAAGATTCTCAATACGATTCTAGCTAATAGGATCCAATAGTACAATATGCTCTCAACTTATCAAAACCTACTTCAGATTTATAGCAATTTTAATTTCAAAAACATAGAAAGTTTGTTTTTATAAAGCTCCATTTTCTTCTACCCTTTTGTGCTGTCATTGTTTCACAAATTATGCCTTCTTATGTTACAAATCCAACAATACATTTCTGTAATTATTACTTTATGTAATCTTATTTTTATTTTATTTTTAAAAAGATTTTATTTATTTATTTGACAGAGAGAGGAGAGATCACAAGTAAGCAGAGAGGCAGGCAGAGAGAGAGGGGGAAGTAGGCTTCCCACTGAGCAAAGAGCCCAATCCCAGGACCCTGAGATTATGACCCAAGCCGAAGGCAGAGGCTCAACCCACTGACCACCCAGGAGCTCCTTATTTTTATCTTAAAAAACTGATTGAGGAAAAGAGAACAAGTGTATATTTATAGACTTTTTAATTGAGATTTTATTTATTTATTTGACAGAGCAGGAGAGGGAATATAAGCAGGGGAAGTGGGAGAGGAAGAAGCAGGCTTCTTGCTGATCAGGGAGCCTGATACAGGCTTGATCCCAGGACCCTGGGATCAGGACCTGAGCCAAAGGCAGACACTTAACAACTGAACCACCCAGGCGCCCCTATTTATAGACTTTGTTATATTAATCTTATTTTAACCTCTCTGGCTTTCTCCAGTTATTTTTGTGGATTCGAGTTACCATCTGGTGACATTTTCTTACTTAATGCAGTTTTGTTCCTTTAAGTGGTTATTGTCAACTATATTATATTTCTGTATGTTACAGGCAGCAAAATATAATTATGTACATATATTATATCAAACAATTAAAGTTTAAATCAGTTAATATTAAAAATAAGATGAAATATGCCATTATATTTTTTATAGTTGCCTACATAATTATTTCTACCAGAGCTTTTGTTCTTCTGTGTGGACTTGAATTATTATCTGCTAGCAATTGATTTCAGCCTGTGAACCTCTTTATAGCATTCCCTGTAAGCCAGTTTTGCTAGCAAATTACTGAAATTATCTCAGATTCTTTTTCTTTTAATCTTGGACTGTCTTTTGCTTTCATTTTTATAAGATAGCTTTGCTCTATGTAGGATTCTTGGTTGAGGATTTTTTTTTATTTCAGCACTTTGAATATGTCATCCCATTGCCTTTCTTTTTTTTTTTTATAGTTTTTTTAAATTTCTTTTCAGCATAACAGTATTCATTGTTTTTGCACCGCACCCAGTGCCCCATCACTGCCTTTCTGACTTCCATTGTTTCTAGTGAGATATCAGCTATAATTGTTTTTCTCTCCTACGTTATGAATTGTTTTAATCTTACTGTTTTCAAGATTTTCTTTTTATCCCTAGAATTCATCATTTTACTATGATGTGTCTAAGAGTGGATCTCTGTGTTTATATTACTCAGTGTTGATAGAGCTTCTTGGAGGTATAGAATGTTTTGTTTTGTTTTATCAAATTTGAGAAATTATTATTTTTTGAGTTATTATTTCTTTGAATATTTTTCTGTCCTTTTCTATTTATCCTCTTCTGGTATTCTTTTTTTTTAAGATTTTTTTTTTATTTATTTGAGAGAGAGACAGTGAGAGAGAGCATAAGAGAGCAGAAGGTCAGAGGGAGAAGCAGACTCCCCGTGGAGCAGGGAGCCCGATGTGGGACTCGATCCTGGTACTCCAGGATCATGACCTGAGCCAAAGGTGGTTGCTTAACCAACTGAGCCGCCCAGGCACCCTTCTTCTGGTATTCTTTTGATGTATATATAGTGTTCTCGGTGGTATCCCAAATTTGTCTGAGACTTTATTTTTCTTCATTCTTTTATCTCTCTGTTATTCAGGTTGTATAATCTCTGTTGATCTATTTTTAAGTTTACTGATTGTTTCTTTTGGTGTCTCAAATTTACTATTAATCTCCTCTAGTAAATTTTTCATATTGGTTATCATACTTTTAAACTCCTGAATTTCACATGTTCTCTTTTATAATTTGTCTTTTTTTTCTCTGATGTCATTGTCATATCTTTAGTTAATTCTTTAGCAATTGTTTCCTTTAGTTTTTGAAAATATTTATGATGACAGTTTTTAAGTCATCATCGGATAAGACTCCCACCTGGGCCCATTCGGGACAATTTCTTTTGCCTGCATTTTTTCCTGTGCGTGGATAATAATTTCCTGTTTCTTTCCCCCTCATAATTTTGGGCTGTAAGCTGGCCATTTTAAATCATATACGTAGCAACTCTAGACACTGATGTCCCCAGGACCATGCCCAGGGGCTTGATTTTGTCATTGTTTGCTTGCACATTTATTTGTTTAGTGTCTTAGCTACTCTAACTCTTTGAATTCTGTTTCCCTCCACAGTGGGCAATAACCTCTGATGTTCTGCCCCATTTTTGTTTTCTTATTTTATCTGTTAGACTGCTACCTGAGGATCATCCTTACTTCAGCATGAGCCATTTGTTGGTCAAAAATTGTGCTTAAGGCTCCTTGGCCAATTAGATTTTTACTTTTTAACCACTGGAGCTGCTGTAATAGTTCAGGGAGTTTTCATTTTTACCCCTACATGCAGCCAGCTAAAGTCTAGTAGCTTGGGTTTTTCCTCTCCAGTTACTCCTGGAAGGGCATGGCCTTGGGCATGCACACTATCTTGCAGACTGTCAGAGATATGTATGACTTTATTTTTTAAATTATTTTAATTAACATATTTTAATTAATGTATTATTTGCCCCAGGGGTACAGGTCTGTCAGTTGTCAGGCTTACACACTTCACAGCACTCACCATAGCACATACTCTCCCCAATGTCCATCACCCCACCACCCTCTCCCTACCCAACCCCCCAGCAGCCCTCAGTTTGTTTTGTGAGATTAAGAGTCTCTTATGGTTTGTCTCCCTCCCGATCCCATCTTGTTTCATTTTTTCCTTTCCTACCCCCCAACCCCCCCCCCACTCTGCCTCTTAAATTCCTCATATCAGAGAGATCCTGTGGTAGTTGGTATGACTTTATTTTTAAGCTTGCTTTCCTAGGCATTGTCTCTGACTCAGAGTAGCTTATTATCAGTCAGTGTTTGGTCAGAGGTTAATTTATGTCCTTAGTACCAGTGAGATGTCTGCCTCATGTTGGTTGATTTGTGTGCAGTTCGGGGGAATGTTTTAAATCTGCCTCATGTCCTGCTCCGAAAGGGTGCGACCTACTACATGTGTGCAATCTTTCTGAAGCCCAGGATTGGTTATAATCCTGGCAGGGGTGGGGGGGTGGGGAGGGTTCTGGGTTGTTTATTTCCCTGGGTCTTTCTGTTAGACTTCTGATTGTTCTGCCATTTTGCTCATTTCTGCTATTTTGAAGATATAATGTCCATTCAGTTGCTCTCCACTGTTTTTGACAATGCCCTGAGGCATGACATTCTCCATATACTGTTACATTTATTGTCAGTCTCCTGAGGCAGAGCTGTGGAGTTTTGTCTCAATAGTGTACCTCTCCTCACTGAGCAGAACCTCTACACTGATGAACCAGAGCTCAGGTGTCCCTCTGCCTTTCGAAGTGATACCCCTCTTCTACAAGCAGTTACTGGAGGGAGATTGTAGCCCCTGTTTTTATCAGATTGCCCTCCTGGTGTAGAACAACTGTTCCAAAGGCAAATTGGTTGAGGGACAATGGGGTTCCCCAATTTTTTGGTCTGCTGTGCTTGGAGTAGAGATTCTACTCAATGAGTGGGGGCTGTGTGGGGGAAGAACCCTGGACCTCTTGGACCCACATGCCTGGAACAGAGCTTTTGCCACATGGGGTTGAGGGGATGAGAACTATAGCAGCCCACTCCTCTCGGGATAAAACCATAGCCCTAGAGTTTCCATTTTCCTGCTTGCATAGACTCAGGATAGAAATTCTATAACACAGGGGCGCCTGGGTGGCTCAGTGGGTTAAGCCGCTGCCTTCGGCTCAGGTCATGATCTCAGGGTCCTGGGATCGAGTCCCGCATCGGGCTCTCTGCTCGGCAGGGAGCCTGCTTCCCTCTCTCTCTCTCTGCCTGCCTCTCTATCTACTTGTGATCTCTCTCTATCAAATAAATAAATAAATAATCTTTAAAAAAAAAAAAAAAGAAATTCTATAACACAGATTTGAGGGGTGGTGACAGGAATAGAATGGATCCTGGTTCAAAGGTACAGTCTCTTGCTGTTCTTACCAAGATGTAATGGGTTGTGTGTTTTGTTTCGAATGAATGTTTCTCCATTTGCTGGATTCTCTTAGGGTAATTTCAGAGATTTTAAATGAGTACTATTATTGATTTTATATTTTTAATAATTTTCCCTAGTTAGATGTTTTTTTGTTGGGGAGAGTCTGTTGTGTTCCTCACTCCATCATTCTGGAAGTTGGCCCTTGTCTTTCATTTTTTTAATTGAATAAATGTGTTTTTAACTGTTTGTAATTAATAATAATATCCATGGTTAAGGGACTTCTCTGTGCCCCCTTTGAATGGCAATTTTGTTTACTTGTGCAAGGTAATCTATATTATTTAGGGAAAAAAAGCCAAACTGATCAAAGACACACCAGTTTTAAAGTGATGGAGTAGTAGGGAGAGGGTGGTGGGGTTATGGACATTGGGGAGGGTATGTGCTATGGTGAGTGCTGTGAACTGTGTAAACCTGGCAATTCACAGACCTGTACCCCTGGGACTAATAACACATTATATGTTTATTAAAAAATTTAAAAAGTGATGGAGAAGCAATAAGGACATATTAAATTTTTTAGAACTGTGAATTTCTATAAACTTAGATATTTGAATTAATACTTTCCTCTGTAGCCCTTGGCAAATCATATAATCTATTGGGTGCCTCATTCATTCAGGTGGGGATGATAATCCTAAACTGCTCAGAATTTAATTATGAAGACAGACTAATTGGGTGGGTTAATGTAAGGTTGTGGGAAAATGGTGGAATCCAATCAGATAGACTTAGGTTCAAAACCTGGGCTCTGTCACTTACCAACAAGTTACTAATCCTTTAGGTCTCAGTTTGCTTATTTGCAAAATGAAAGTAATACCGTTATCTCAATCAACTATTGGTATTAAATGAGATAATTTATACGAGTGCCTGATACGTTGTTTTCCATAGAGTAAAATATAGGTTGTAAACTCTTACTATTTTTGTTATTATTAGGTATTATTAATACTAATATTAATAACAATGAAAATTATTTAGGTAGTTAATCATAGAAACACCACAGTTCTATTAATGAGGATGTTTTAGTTGCAAGTAACTGAAAAATCAGCTCAGAAGTTTCTTTCATACAAAAAGTCTAGAAGGAAGGGAGTTTCAGGGTTCGTTAAGTTAGTGGCTCAGAGGTGTGATGAGGGAGCCAGATTTATTCACTTTCAGTTCTGCCACTCTCCGAGTTTTCCTAATGGTCTTAGGTTGGTTCTTTTTAAGATGCAAGATGGCAGCTACAGTTCTAGGCATCAAATGCAAGTTTCAGTGTTGATAGGCTGAAAAGAGACTGTCTCAGTCTTTGGCTCCTTTCATTTATTTATTTAATTCTAATTTTCATTAAAAAACTAGTTTCAGAGGTGGATTTTAGTGATTCATCAGTTGCATATAACACCCAGTGCTCATTACATCAAGTACCCTCCTTAATGCCCGTCACTCAGTTACACCTTCCCCCACCCACTTCCCCTCTAGCAACCCTCAGTTTGTTTCCTAGAGTTCAGCCTCTCATGGTTTGCCTCACTCTCAATTTTTATCTTATTTTATTTGTCCTTCCTTTCCCCTATTTTCATCTGTTTTGTTTCTTAAATTCCCCATGAGTTAAATCATCTGGTATTTGTCTTTCTCTGACTGGCTTATTTCACTTAGCACAGTACCCTCTAGTTCCATCCATGTCATTGCAATGGCAAGATTTCATTCTTTCTGATGGCTGAGTAATATTCCATTATATATGTATATATAATATATATACACCCCACATCTTCTGTATCCATTCATCTGTTAATAGACATCTGGGCTCTTTCCATATTTTGGCTATTGTGGACATTGCTGCTTTAAGCATTGGGGTGCATGTGCCCTTTTGAATCATTATGCTTGTATCCTTTGGATAAATACCCTATAGTGTAATTGCTGGGTGGTAGGGTAGCTCTCTCTGGTCCCTCCCCTCCTTTTTTTTTTTTAAGATTTTATGTGTTCATTTGAGACAGAGAAAGAGAGAGAGCGCGCACAAGCGCATGAGCAGGGGGAGAGGCAGAGGGAGAGGGAGAGGGAGAAGCAAACTTCTCACCGAGTTGGGAGCCCAACATGAGGCTCAATCCTAGGACCCCAAGATCATGACCTGAGCCAAGGACACTCAACCATCTGAGCCACCCAGATACCCCTCTTTTGTTCCTTTTTAAGGACAAAATCAGTGCTCCCAAAAAGTCCCTAAAAGGTTTCCCCTCAGTTCCCGTAAGCCAGAATTGTGTCACATGGTCATTCCTAATTTATCATTGACAAAGGGATTGAGAGTATCACCACTGGTTTATGGAGATTGGTAAAAATTTACCTCCCTCCCTCAGGGCTGGAGAGAGGCACAATATCTTGGAAAGTAGATTGGATTCTAATATCTAAACACAGTTAGGAGTCTCTGAGCAAAGGATAAGGAAAGAAGGGATTTGGCTAGACAACCTGTAGTACCTACTACATTTGTGCTAAGGATTAAGGTTTTAGAGATGAATGGGGTACTTTATCTTCAAGGAAGTTATAGTTTATTAATAATATGACTATACTTGTCCATGGTAACCAGTACGTTGCCCTGTCAGTGTCTTTAAACGCATGGGTTTATAAGAAAATGAGACATTAATTAAACTTGTTGACTCTCATACAAACTCATCTCATTCCCTTCATTCTGACCAAGTCATTCTGTTTAGCCAGCATTGCAGATTTAATCAATCAAACTGGCTAAAAACAATAAAGGGAAATTTGAAAAGTACCCCCTAATGATGGGAAGGTATCACCAATACCTAGAAAAGTTGTTTATCTTATCTGTAAAGAAACTAATTCATGTTGATTTGAAGAATCCATCGATTGATACTCTAGACTGTTTTGAAGATAACACTCAGAGTTCTATCTAGTGGCCCAGATCTTCTGAGTTTCTACCCACAGCGGAACACATTCTGTCAGGTAGGTATTTGAAAGTTTTGCAGAAAAGAATAATGGAGATTTAGTTCTATTTTGAATGAACACCAAAGAAAGTCTTATTCTTGGCTAGAGTTGAGGGTAGAAAATACAACTGAAAGTGGTTTTAATTTCAGGATCTCATACCTGGTAGTGAGCTGGAGAAAGAAGTACCAGTGTCTCTATTTATTAAGTATATATTATTTTCCATATTTCCAAATTACACATGGAAGCATTTAATATATGTTTTATGTTTTGGTAGGAAATGATGAACCCCCACAAAGGAAAAACTCCCAAGGACCTTAATAGAAACATATTGTTATAATACTAAACAACAAATGATAGGCCACTTTTTGCTGTAGGACTTTTGCAGAAGGAAAACAAACAAGCAAACAAAACAAACAAGGGGAGCAGCAGAGAAAGATAACAAAGGGTATAAACATAATAATGACACATAGCACACACATACAAACACACAATCATCAAATTTTTATTGGGTCCTTACTACAAGAGACACTACCCTAAAAAGATATAAAGAGAAAAAAGACAAATTCCCATCCTCAAACAACTGACAAGATTGCAAGAGAGAATACGCATACTCAAAATACTACAAACAAATCAATACAGCTAATCATTTTTAATAATAATACCAAATGCATGCATAATGGTTATTATGTGCCAGGAACTGTTCTAAACACTTTACCTATATTAACTCATTTAAACTTATAAATCCCACTGACATAGTTTATTTTTTTTATTTTTTTTTCCCCACTGATGTAGTGTAGACTGATTAACCCCATATCGCAGAGGAGGAAACTGAAGTACAGAAATAATTTGCCCAAGTTTGTATAGCTAGAAAGTGGAGGAGTTGGGAGGAGAGCCCAGGCAATCTGGCCCCGGAGTCTATGCTGTACATGGCGATTCATAATTATGTATAAGGTGACTTCACAGACAAGATAATTTGGGCTTATTAGGAAAATATAAAGAAAACACAATGACTTCAGAGAAATGAGATCTTGTTTCTAGCTGGTGGGATAAATATGCCTTTCTGGACGAGAAACCATTTGGAAGATATAGAGGATTTAGGTCGGGACAGTCTCTAGGGGAGACCAGTATTGTTGGTATAGCATGAGGTTTTAGGAACATGAAGATTTTTTCCAGTTTCGTTGGACTATAGTTGGGATAAGAGACTAATAGAAGGTAAACCGAGGAAAGAATCCTAAACTGCTAGAGCTGACATCTGCCTAACCATCCTGTAGTCTAGCTCCTTGACTTACTGAGGAGCACGAGGTACCTGACACATAGTAGATGCCAAGTAAATAGTCAAATCAAATTTTCTTCTCCTTCCCTCCCCCTTTATTTATTTTCTTTTTTGGTAAACTAACTTTCATTCTTCTTTCCCCTCTTTCTTTTCTTCTTCCTTTATCAATAGGAAGGGGGGGAGAAACAGACATTGACCCACCTTGCATCCACACACAGTGTGCTCCTGCCCAGGGTCTGTATCTCTTGGCCTGAAGGTTGGCTTGGGAATGATGTTCTGCCCAAGTTCATGACAGGTCACAAGTACCAGAATGCCCATAACCCCCCAGAGAAGCCTTCAAGCAATGGCTGAGGGGATTTGGTACATAAATTCCTCAGCTTCTTCCTTGACACACTGGTGAGAGTCCTCTGGGGCATGTGTTTCATGATTTCCCAGTTTCCCCACAGAACTGATCTCTAGTCCCCTCCAGAAAAAGCAGATATCTTCACTGGCTGTCTTCTCTTTCCTCTCACTTTCTCCACTCCCTTTTCAACCTTTCAGATAAACGACTGGCACGTGAATATTTGTCTGACGGTGTGGGATCATAAATGATGGAACCAGGTCCTGGCTCAGGGAGGAAGGGCAATAAAGGAATAGATTGAGGGACTAGTGCAGGGGAAGCAAAAGGATGTTTTACAGGATTAGGACTAACTGTCTACTGACTATCAAGCTAACTCTCTTACCTTTTTCATCCTGCCCTCTCATGTTTCTTGACATTCCAGGTCTGAGCAACATTATCCCAGAAGTGTCATTATTGTATCTACTGGGAAAATCCTGAATGGCCCGGCTTCTGGGCTGACCTTTCCTTTCCAAAGCTGATAACTTCTCTGGTTTCTTGACAGTTGAACGAGGAGGAGGAAGCCACCAGTGCTAATGAGCACCATGATTCTGGGAACAAGGGTATTCCCAAAACACACACACCAATAACTGTCATTTTCAGAATTACTGTGGGTGGTGCTGGTGATGAAGGCAGCCCAGAGTAGTTGCCTACTTATCTAGAGGACAGTGAGTTTTCTGGAACTATGGAGATGGGCCTGGGCCAGGAAGAGACTTTTCTCTGAGTGTGTGAGTCTCACCAACAAAAGCAGAGTTTAGCCTTACCCTTGCAACCAGGAGAATGCTGCCTCCAGCAGGGCGGGGCCCACTTGTGCCTAGTGTCTCTAGTTTCCGGCATCTATCTCCTAATTAGACCTTCTTTGTACTACAAGATAGAATCTCAAAGGGCCTGGTGTATAGCAGATGGACAGGAGGAAAGGATATCTTTAGCAGCTCCCATGAAAATATCTTTTAAAAGTCTAGAGCAGAGGCACCTGGGTGGCTCAGTGGTTGAGCATCTGTCTTTGGCTGTGGTCATGGTCCCCGGGTTCTAGGATGGAGCCCTGCATCAGGCTCCCTGCTTGGTGGGAAGCCTGCTTCTCCCTCTCCCACTCCCCCTGCTTGTGTTCCCTAGAGTAGTAGGAGAATGCAACCAACTGATGTTCAGAAAGACCTAATATCCTAGGGAAACAGACATTCAGCTTTCAGGGCTGGTTAACACTAGATTTTCTGATAAGGTTATCACTAGTATTGTCTTTGTGACCAGATGACAATGAAACCTTTTTTATGCTGTAAACACTTAGACAATAAGAATAATGTGAGAGAAAGTTTTCTAACACTTTGGGGTTTGGAATGTAATTTGAGTGTTTGAAATTTAAAATGAGAGTATAAATATGGGGAAGTCGAAGGTAGATGGATTTCTAAAAATCCACTCATTGGAAACAATTGTTCAAATTAGGATCTTGGTCAAAAATAGGTATTTCCAACCTCTGTAGCTTTTTACCCAATGACGCTTCCCATTTCATTATAAAAATCATTTGTTTACAAAAGGGGATAGCACTATGCATGTATTGAAGTTCTAGGGTTAATAGTACAACGAAGTCCGTAAAAACTAAATTATAAAAATCTAGAAAGTATTTCCAATTTCTTTGTTTCTTAGTCTATTTTTAAAACAACATTCTAAACCATGATGCTCTTTTAAAAAATCTTTGGCAAAAACAAGAAAAGAACCCAGATATTCATTTGTTCTTTTTGAAAGTTTTAATTTTCTTTGTAAAGAATGATTTGTCACAATTCCTTATGTTTAAAAAACTTTAGGAAAACATAGTTAAATATCATAGAGAGTGGACAAAATAGCTTTTAAGGTGTGTTTTTAAAAGATTAAAATTACTCTACATTGTTTAAAACTTAATGGCATATGAGCAGGTGGGTAGGTACTTTAAAGAATTACCAACTCATTTTGACTCATTTACTTAGAGAAACATTATTTTATAATTCCTGAAAATATTAACCAATGACTTTAAAGTAACTTTATAAGATTTGAGAAATAAATAAAAATAAACACTGGTAAACAAGTGCAACAAAAATGATGCCTGAACCAAATACTTCCTGAAGAAAAGACTTAAAATGAATTGTAGCATAAATAATCATAAAATGGTCTCATGATACATAGAAATTATATATACATAATTACACATCTATTAATAATATGTTTACATAATACAGAAATTAATAATGTACTATTAATTATAGATTATAAATAGTTTAAAAGCAGTGAAGGGAAAAGTTTTTATTTTTAGCAAATTTGTGACTTTTAACCAAATTGTTTTAGAATAATTCATGCAGATGAGAAATTTTAGTCATAAAACCTATACAGGGCAGTCACTCATTTTACCAGAAGTTGATACAAGGTCAAGTGACTTTCAGGTGCATGATTTCCAAAATGACAGTGAAACCTAGAAATAAAGGCCTTGAGGGGAATGACTGGCTGGTGCATTGGAGTTCTCACTCCTTTTTCTGGTGTTCTGTGCCTTTGGATGTCCCTGTGTTATAAGGTAGCATGTACAGTGTCATAGTATGTGATTATGTGGCTCCTGGGCAGAGAAGGCTCGACAAATGGGTGTTGATGTGGTAGAAAGATGTTGCTCAAAGGGCAGCTCTTCAACATGACAGACAATGCCAAGGGCAATCCTCTTACATGCTTTAGGGCAAATCTTTTAATACTGTAGTCTATGCATTGCTCCCTGGAGGAGAGTAGTAGGGTAAGTCATAATAAAGCACTCTAGTGAACAAATTAGGGTCTGTACAAGCTGCAGAGCAGAACTAGGTGTGTCCAAAACAGTATCATGTTATTTGCATCCCAGATTCCCTTAGTGGAGACAGAAGTGCAAAGATACTCACTTTAAAGAGAGAGACAAAGACAGAGACAGAGTTCTGAGGCGTTTTTATAGATCATTATGATATTAGTTTCCCCAGGCTCGATAACACCAAAACTAGGAAAGGACACCTGGTCAAATTCTTTGCAAATTCTGAGTCATAAAAAACTTGTGACTAGTACTGTACATTTCATATTACTAAATTAGAGCCCATAGGAGGTTTTATATGACTGGTTCTTGGCCAAAAGATCAGAGCATATCCTTTCATCTGTCACTGTTAGCTGAAAAGGCAGTAGATTTTTTTATAAGCAAAGGTAGCGGGCTGAGCATGTGTATTTCCTGAAGGGTGCCTTTGACATTTGAAAGTGAAACTCAGTTAGAAGTCTAGATATATCCACTGAAAAACAATCTGTGAGCTCTGAAACTGCAAAACAATTTTGTGGATCATTCAGTGAAGTTGTTTCTTGGTCTGGTCTCCTTTAATAATGCTATGGTATTGACAAAATTGCATCATTTGGGTGTTTTCTTCCTATTTTTTATCCGTTTGAGTGCTAATGATTAAGTGAAATTTTGGTAATAAAAATATAATCATCATAAACTTTTAAATTTACCAATTTTTTTGTATTTAAAATACTTATGAGGGTAATGAATGCTTGGTGTAGTAGTCAAGCAAATACAAGTGAATAAAATACGTCTCCCTTACTGGTCCTCCCTGGAAGTGGACAATATATGTGATCAGTTCACTGTGTGTCCTTCCACACCTTTCTTAAAGGTCTTAACTTGCCAAGATGGCAAAACATTCTTCATATTCCTGCGTGCTTTCCTTTTTGGTGACACGTGACTTTGTAGCTCCTTCCAGGAAGAAGTAGGGTCTGTTTCTCCATGCTTCGGATGTGGGTTTGCTTGGCAACAGTGAGTTCCTGTAGTCACATGATAAACATGACATTGGGATAGCAAACGTGACGAAAAGTCCTGCCTTTGGGGCTTGTCCTAAATATGAATTTTTATCACATCTATTGTTATTCCTAGAACCCACTGAAATTAGGAAACAAAAGTAGTACATAAGTAAAGGATTTCTGAAGTCTTTGGCTTAGAGAGATAGATTTTTTTTTAATCATATTTTGTATGACCTTTGGATTTTTATGCAATACAATCTTTATCTATGCGTGTGTAAATATATGCTTTATTTTTAAGAGGGCAAGCAAATGAGAATACATGACCCCTTTCTTTGAAAAACCCTTGAATAACGTTGAAAAGACAAGGCATTATAGCTGCATTCTTTTACTTTTCCATACTCTACTCTCCACTCCAACCACTGCTTGTCTCCCTGAAAATTCTTGATGTTCCCATTTGCTTGCTCTTCCTATCCTCTAAGGATCATGAGGGAGAATGATGTGATAATTTAGTTTACACCAACATGACAGGAATTTATCAGGCTATCCTTTCAATATGAGTATTTGCCTTTTTGAAGAAACAGAGAGAGAGACTAATGAATGCTTATTCCAAAAGCATGACTTGATAATGGAATTTTAGGCCAGAAATATCTGAGAAGATCTACACACAACCTCTTTCACCTCATCCAGCCTGTTTCCAGTATCGTCTCAGATTAAACACTACCCCAGGATTCAATTGTATATAACTGAAGATCGGATATTTTCCCATTTTATAAAGAGGGATGATTAAAGATTAGAATTATAGTAGTGTGTTTATGATTAGAATTAGGATACTGATCAGTAATGTAGTCAGAAGAATTTTTCTCGTAAGTGGCAGGGGAGGGAAAAAGCCAACATGTAACCTAGCTAAAACCATATGCAAACATCTTAGTATATCAAAGCATTAGAAACAATCATGTCATTTTTCAAGATGTATGAAAAATTACAATAAAATCAACTCATCAGCAACAGCACTCACAAGCCAGTTATTCCGTCACAAAGCACCCATAGCATGGCCAACTATTATACATCTATAAGCAGTCAATGGACCCGTAGTGTTATAGATCGACACAAGAGAGATGGTTATGTATGTAGTTGGGTAGGAAGATAGATAGAGACATGCATAGAGATATAAATTTGTTTTATAAGAAATATTTGTATATAATTCAGTTCAGTGTAGAGTTGTTTTCTGCTTTTACCTACTGTCTTCCTGTTATGCCTGGCTTATAGTGTTCTCCCATATGTCCACCTTGCTGTCATTCTTGATGATTCAGTGTGTACATGGGAAGCCCATATAACACTCTGGCCTCCCAAGATCTTGATCTCCTCCACTCCAATGATCTTTATCTATATTCCTCATAGGCTACATACCCCAGTGATCACACAGTGGACCTTGACATCACTCACCCTCCCTACTCTCTCTTAAAATCTTAAATTCAGATATTTCAGGTCATAGACCCTGGTCCTCCAATTCTAATCCTTGATTACTTTTCCTATACCCAATTCTCATACCTCATCAGGACCACCAGTCTCTTGATCCCTCCTCATCCCCATGAAGTCAGCCACTTCCTATCCTTTTCCTTTTCTATGCAGCTTAAACTATATAATTCATCACTTTTATTAATATTCTTTAATATAAATTTGATCAATACCTTTGCCTCTTGGCCTTCCACTCCACTAGCTTGTTAAGACCCAAATTATTTATAACATATGTCAATCCAACGGTTTTCTCTCTCTCTTTATGTCTAGGCTACTGAGCTAAATTACTGTCATGATAAAAGCATTGTCTTTGGTCTTAACTTGGCCCTCATTGCTGCCAAACAGCCACATATTTCATCAGTTCTGGCTCCCATTTCTAATAGTAACTAAGAGTTTATTCACTGTCCTCAAACCTTTTACCTGTCCTACCTCTTACTTTGTCCCACAGTCTCAACATGTTACCTCTCTCACCTTCTATGATGCCAAAAAAGTAAAAATCTGTAAGTAGGAACTCTCCATCGTCACGCAACCTCACTGACAAGCGTACCAGCATCTACATCTATATTTGCCTTCATCCTTTTGTTTCCAGGGAGATACCTGCTCCGTTTTGTGTAGGCAGCATCTCCACCTTTGCTCCCCATCCTATTACATTCCTGACTCTTCAGGGAACTTATACCATCAAATTTCTTTTTCTCTTTATCTTCAACTTTTCCTTCTTTCCATGTTGTTTGCTGCTAGTGTTCTTTCTCTTTATGATTAGTGCTTTTAGTTACCTCACTAATAATTCTTCTTTACCCCCAAAAATGAATATATGTGGAACTGATTTTTTTTTTCTACACAATGTGAGGTAGGGTCAAGTTTCACATTTTTCATATAGATATTTAACTGCGCCAACAGTGTTTATTGAAAGCAATGTGTTTTCCCATACCTGGTATAAATCAAGTGTCCATCTATACATCTCTTCCCCCGTAATTCTTTACTGCCTTGTTAGCTTTCTGATACCATCAAGATCTACTTTTTGAGGGAGGAGGTTGAGTCCAGTTTTCTGGTGTTCTTCAGTGCTCTAGGATTTTATATAGCTCTTTCCAAATTTGCTATTTTAAAAAAGGTAATCCCAGTCCCTGATGAAATCTCCATATTATCTTTTATCTCCCTGAAAATAACAAGTAGAATTAATCTAAAGTTGTGCCTGATAACCATAGTATTTGGAGCTCCTTAGGTCTATTTCTGTATCTGTTGTTTCTGCTTGTTCTCATCTATGTTATCTTGTCTCCCCCGTGTATGATTCTTATTATCTACTAGATTTTGTATTTGAAGAATTTCAATATTTGAAACAGTATTTGAGGACAAGGATAATGTCATCATTCTCCAGAGAAATTTGCTTCTTTCAGACTCTGTAGAACTTGCAGCCTGGATCCACTAAAATCTAATAACAGGCATTGATCTGATTTGAATCTGGGCTACATGCTCTGTAAGGACATGTCTACCTCTACCTTAACCATACTGCCAGAGTACTCCTTCAGATCAGGGAGTTTACAGGCACCAGTCCCTTGTGAGCCCTGGACTATCAGTTAGCTTTGAAAATCTGTGTACTTTCCAGAGAAATAATATTCTTCCACAACACAACCTTCAAATGGAAGAGAGAAGAAAAGAAAAGAAAACAAATGAAAGAAAGAGTAAATCTTAATGTAGAAATACCAAATATAAAATACATAAAAGCAATAGTGCTCTATTGAAACTAGATAGTAGAACCTGCAGTACGGAAGTATAACTCCTTCGTCTTGTCTTGGTGTTTATGATGGTTTTTTCCCTAAATTACCTCCAATGATTTTGCCTCTTCTAAAACATCTTTCAAAAACCATGGACTTTTATTTTACTTTTTGAAGATTTTATTCACTTATTTGAGAGTGAGTGAGAGAGAGAGAGAGAGCATGAGTTGGGAGGAGGGACAGAAGGAGGGAGAGAAGCAGGCTCCCCATGATCAGGGAGCCCGATGCAGGGCTCCATCCCAGGACCCCAAGATCATGACCCCAGCTGAAGGCAGACGCTTAACTGACTGAGTCACCCAGGTACTCCCCAAACCATGGAATTTTAGAAATAAACACTTACATCTATTTTTATAAAGCTAGGTTGGCTCAAGAAAAGGCCTAAGCAATGTACACAAGCCCCTTATATCTAATTAACTTTATTTACATCTATAGTCATAGACTGAATCCTTAAACTCAGACTTTTGTGAATAATCTTTGAGCCGAGGGCAATAGAACAGGAGGGTACTGGGGGCACCTGGGTGGCTCAGTGGGTTAAAGCCTCTGCCTTTGGCTCAGGTCGTGATCCCAGGGTCCTGGGATCAAGCCCCACATCGGGTTCTCTGCTCCACAGGGAGCCTGCTTCCTCCTCTCTCTCTGCCTGCCTCTCTGCCTACTTGTGATCTCTGTCTGTCAAATAAATAAATAAATAAAATCTTTAAAAAAAAAAAAAGAATAGGAGGGTCCTGGGGCTCAGCACAGCTTAATATGGATCAATGAAGATCTTAATCTTTATTAAGATTAATAAAATCCTAAAAAAAAAAAAAAAGGAATAAGAGGGTGAAATTGGCTCTGCACAACTGGTTGTAGGCAAATGATCCCAAACCTCCTGTTCATTATCGATGGACAGAATATTTTAATTACTTGCTCATTCATTTATGAAATACTTTTGGAGTACTTATAATGCTCGAGACTTTGAAGATGCTATAATTTTAAGAAGTCGACAATGTATTTTTTATCTTCTAGTCCTCTGCCTAAATTATGTGGAAGGCTCTTTCATGTTATGGTTTTGATACTATGTGCAGGCACCAAGCTCTCAGGAAGTCTCTCTGTATCCCTTCAATAACAACTCTAATTTCCCCTTTCCCACCTTTTATCTGGATTCTTTATTCCCTCTTTTCTCAGCAACACCACTTCCTTTGAAATCTCCTTAGGTCGACGCACCGATTCTCTTACAGCCCAGGAGCCTGGGTTGCTGAGTCTGCTTTGTTGCTTACCTACAAATTCTTCCTGATCATGCCCTGAGCTCAGGAGCCCCTATTCCATGGAAAGTCATGCCATCTACCTCTACTCCTACCCTTGCTCCCCAGATTCAGGCAGCAGCCTTTTCATACCCTGAGTGGTTTAAGTCACTTATTAATAATTGCAATTGAATTTCCCCCTTTGTCACTCTTTGTAGTCATTTGTCCAACCAAAGGTTACTCTCTACAACTGATGCAGAATTTAATAACTGGCCCACAGTTGGTCTTCAACATCCCATTCTATTCTTTATCCTGGTGGTTTATCTGACATCCTTGTGGTTACTTTATGTCTCTTCTCCAATTATCCCTTCCTCTCCTCAGCAACACACTTAAATGGATATGCCTTGAACTGGGTCAGCTCCCGGAAGAATGTGACCTTTGAGGTCTTGAACTCTGAACTTTCCCTTTTGACCACAACCTCTTATCTTTCTATACTTCTTTCTCTCATGCTCACCATTAAAATAAATTTGAATTTCAGCTCCCTTGATCTGACTTATTACATTAATTTCCCTCATGTCCCTTACTGCCTTTACTTTTCTCCCAAATGTAGTTCCATATCCCATAGCTTTTCTCATCTCCCCATTATGCTGCTAAGTGAAAACATCCAGTCTGTGACTTAATGTTGTGATTATTCTGGTTCTGATTTAGGTTTTCTGGAACCTCCTGGAGAAAAAATGCATGATTCATTTCATTACAGATATATCATCTCTAATCTCAGTCTGCCTTGCTCAGTGGTTCCTTTTCTCTTCTCCCAGCAGCTTCTTTTCCTGATCTCCGCAGAAAACACACCAAACTTGTTCACTCTGCTCAGAGCCTTAGCTAATGATCCAGGTTCCTGCTTCACTGAGAAAAGAAACACCATCAAGCAAAAATGTTCTTATAGCATACCTATGTTTTTCACTCACTTTTTCCTCTTGTTGAAGTGGAGGAAATACTTCCGAATTGCTAGGTTAATTCTTCCATCTATTTTTTGGTCGTATTTCCTCTCCCATTCTCAAGGATTTTGTCTCATCTATCAGCTTCTCTGCATCTCCACTTCTCGCTCTCCGCATAAGTTTCAAACACTCAACCCACAGATACGTTTGTTATCTTCCCTTTCTAAAAAACCCTATACCACCCAACTTTCTCCTTTACTTTACCATCATTTATTTTCTTTCCTACCCAATTTATTTAATTTTTTAAAAAAGATCTTATTTATTTATTTGCCAGAGAGAGAGAGACAGTGAGAGAGGGAACACAAGCCGGGGAGATGGAGAGGGAGAAGCAGGTTCCCAGGACCCTGGGATCATGACCTGAGCTGAAGGTAGCTGCTTAACCCACTGAGCCACCTAGGCACCCCTCCTATGCAAGTTATTTTATAGAACTTATTTGCCATCTCTAGTGTTTTATATTCCATACATTATTACTCATTAAAATTTGACTTTTGCTCCTTCTGATCTGACCTTCTCAAAGGTCACTAATGAAAAAAAAATCCTATTTCCCAAATTCAGTGGTTTCTCTGCTGTCCTCATTCTTTGAATCTTGATGTGGTATTTGACATTACTGACCACTTTCTGGAAAGTCTGTCCTCCTTCAATTTCAAGATAGATTGTTTATTCTTATTCTCTTCCTGTCTGCTCTTCTTTTGATCTCTTCTTCTGTTGTTGGTTATCAGAATTCCAAGTTCTGTTCTTTTCTCGCCCTTCACTCTTGCTCAGAGTTTCCAACAGTTCTTTCCTCGGCTCTAACTAGTAAGCCCTAGAACAGGTCTTAACCTTCCCCTGGATGTCCCTTGAACTAGAGATTCACATTTCTAACTGCTTCCTAGAAATCTCTTCCCTTGTCTTTCTTCTGCAGATATACTGCAGGTCTAATTTAGAATTTATTATCTTTTTCTCTATGTCACACCACCCTGAAGAAACCTAAAATGTCCTGTTCTTCTTCTTGCACTGTCTTTCCCTGTTACTACTCCCCTTATTTCCTCAATTGTCTGAGTTGGAAACTCTGGAATCATCTGACTCCTCTTCCTTCACCTCCTGAAATCAATTGGTCCGGTCCTCTCCATTTTACTGCTAAAGCATCTTTCTACTTCTTGTGGCTCTCCACGTCCATTCCTGAGCATTCTCATCAAGGCACCCCTGGATATTTCACAGATTTATAGGTGATCTCTGAGTCCTGCTTCTCTTCATCTCAGGTCTCTCTACTCCTATGCCCAACTTACACTTTCCCATAACATGACCCAAATGATGCTGAGTTACTGTGTGTTGGAAGGAATTTTTAAATAAACAAGAAGACTATCAGTCTTTCATCAGAATTTTCTCAGTCATTTAAAAAAAGGGAAGAAATGCAAGAGAACCATGCACACTACAAACTAGATAATTAAAAGCTGTTTTTTAAAAATTGTTTCTGTTGAAAAGCTTTCAGAATCTTTGCTCTTCTCTTCCTAGAGAGACGAATCTTAGTCAATTTTGCTACTTATTAGAAGTTCTCATTGAAATACCTTGTTGAGAGGAGGGTGTGATAAATAAGGTGAAGGACTCGGGATTTTAAGTAGATGCTCATTACATATATATTCATTCACTATTGGCATCAGTGACTTAGAGTTGACCGTTGTTTAAGTCCGAACTTTTTACTTTAGTATATAGTCTGCATAGATATTTTTCTAAAGGTTTATTTCCAATGTCAAAAAAACCCCAAAAACCAAAAACTTCAAAACAAAACTCTGAATGTTTAACAATGCATGAATTAATTATGGAATCAGAATAAAACTCAATGCTTTTGACTTTGAATTTTCTGTTGAACCATGTAACAGTCAGGAGTCTACATTATTGCTTTACCTTAGATTACAATAAAATTGGGGCAAAGAACATAGTGCAAAGAGGGTTTTATTTTCTTTACTTTCTTTTTTTTTAATATTTTATTTATTTGACAGAGAGAAATCACAACTAGGCAGAGAGGCAGGCAGAGAGAGAGGAGGAAGCAGGCTCCCTGCGGAGCAGAGAGCCGGACGTGGGGCTCAATCCCAGGACCCTGGAATCATGACCTGAGCCGAAGGCAGAGGCTTTAACCCACTGAGCCACCCAGGCGCCCCCCCGAGGGTTTTATTTTCAATGAGAACTAACTTCTAGCGCTAGAATTGACCATGTCAACTGGGCTTTCTTCATCCATGTGTGTGTGCATGTGTGTGTATTATAAGGTATAGATATCTCAAACTAGCGAAAGTGATTTAAAATGGCTTTTAAAATACAAATAAGTATTTTCACAATGCTTTAAAATTTTGTAGGATTATAATGTGGATAACTGATGTCTTCTCTAAACTATATATCTGACATTCTTCAGCTTAGGAAAAAAATAATTTCTGGACAAACCATAATCTGCTGTCAATATGCTGAGCTCAAAATCAGGTCATTTAGTTTCTCTTCTATTAAGATTAAATGTCATAATGAAAACACGGTGCAACATTGACCTTACCAGACACTTGAAAATACTATCTGTGTGGTAAAATTAAATAAGCTTCTCTTGTTTCAAATGGGTTTCAGAATGTACATTAGCCAGTTTTAAGATTCAGTGACTAAAACCGTTATTTATGTATACCAGTGACATTGTTAGTCACTGAGTTTTTGGATGCATTAATGAAGAGCAGCTGTAGAAGTTTTGTAAAACCAAATGTGGCGATAGCAGTATGTGACACAGAGCTTTTTCACAATTTCATGTTTTGTATGATTCGCCTGATTATTTAGCAGACCTGCACCAGTGCAAATAACAGGTCATTTTCTAACTGGGTAAGCTTGGTTTTTATTAGATAATGGAGCAGTTGTGGTTTTTTTACGCATTATATTTCATTACAAATGAGATAATAGCTACCATGGAAAATAGATATCTAAAAATTTCATGGGATTCCCTGAAGACAAAAATGTCTAAGGGACCAAGTCTTCTGAGGATCATATAATAATACCTGAGTTTTAAAGTTAACACAAATTCACTAGCTCAGAATTGAAGTTAGCCCAAATTAAAAATTGCTGGTTGGGGGGTGCCTGGGTGGCTTAGTCGTTGGGTGTCTGCCTTCGGCTCAGGTCATGATCTCAGGGTCCTGGGATCGAGCCCCGCGTCAGGCTCTCTGCTCCGCAGGGAGCCTGCTTACCCCTCTCTCTCTGCCTGCCTCTCTGCCTACTTGTGATCTCTGTCTGTCAAATGAATAAATAAATAAATAAATCTTAAAAAAAAATTGGTGGTTGGTATAGCAATTTGGAATAGAATTGAAAAAGATACCTAGTTTCTAAATGTATTATGTCATGCAAGCATATGTAATACCACATATATTTATAATATGTTCCTGCTGGGAAGGGTGGCAACTACCTTTTGACCCAACTGTGACATGAGGATGGTAGTAAGTAGCTTGAGCCAGAGAGTATATAAAGAAGTAATATTTTCATGGGCTGATATGATTGTTTTAGTCTTAAAATAAAAATCTTCAAAATCTAAAATAAAATAAAAGTCTTCAAGACTTTTAATTAAACTTCTGAAGATTTCTTCATATATTCCTGAGAAGTGAGAATGAAAGACAGGCCAAAGTATGTAACTGTCTATTTAGAAAAGAATGCGTTGTCTCATGGCCATTGTGAAATGAACATATTGCATCCCTCAATGAAGTACTTTAAGGTCACTTTTGTGGGTTTCATAAGAATCCTTGAGGATCATTACCTTCCTTTCCCAATGCTTTTAGCTTGTGTACCTTAATCTCCAGTTAGGGACAATTTATTTTTAAAACTGAAATGGAGAGTAAGAAATTCAGTCACAACAAGTGAGTCTTTTGGTGGAGAAAAATCTGGAGGGAAATTCACCATTAACTTTTTAGGCTAGTCAAGTCATAACTCTTAACCCATGGAAATTACATTATTGCTCTTTAGAACTTTTTACCCAGCCCAGTTAGACTGGTATTGGTAGTTTGGGTTTTCTTCTTCTTAAATACCACCCCACTTTTTTGTCTTTCCAAATAACTTCTCGCTGTATATCCTTACCTTAAAACATAAGTAATCCTTTTCTTTCTCAAATGTTGAGCAGTTAGCAAGTGAGACAGTGAAGTGTCTCTCTGTCTTCATGAACTGGAAGTAGGTTGTTTTCCCCCCATATCTTCGCCGTGATCCACACTGAACGTGGTGCTCTTCAAGTCCTTAAGGTTTCAGAGCTGAGAGAACAACCTAGTTTTTCAGAGCATCCCTGAGATCAGGAGCAGGTGGACTTCTGCTTCCTTCAATGGAGTTTCTAATCGCAATAATTCTAAGTAATGCAAAAATTGTTTGAGTTGTAATTAAAAGATAAGTAAGTGCTCATGGTTATTTATCTAAGTGACTGAACTGCACAAACCTAATGTCCGAATTACTCCAGATAATAGGTTGCTGATTGTTGTGTAGTTTATTTTATTTTTTTTAAGATTTTATTTATTTATTTGACAGAGATCACAAGCAGGCAGAGAGGCAGGCTCCCCACTGAGCGGAGAGCTGAATGCGGGGCTTGATCCGAGGACCCTGAGACCATGACCTGAGCCAAAGGCAGAGGCTTAATCACTGAGCCACCCAGGCACCCCTTGCTGTGTAGTTTAAATGGGAAGTTTTGAGTCAAAGAATTCGGAATTCTTAAAGATAAGAGGCACCTGGGTGACTCAGTCAGTTGAGCGTCCAACTCCTGGTTCAGTTCAGGTCATGATGTTAGGGTTGTGGGATCAAACCCTGGGTCAGGATCCACCCACCCTCAGCGGGAGTCTGCCTGAAGATTCTCTCTCCCTCTCCATCTGTCCTTCCCCACTCTCTGCTGGGCTTGCTCTCTCTCTAAAATATATAAATAAATGTTAAAAAAAAAAAAAAGATCAACAGGAGGAGTCAAGATGGCGGGGAAGTAGCAGGAGGCACTGTTTAAACCTGTACCCTAAAGTGAGCTGATTACCTACCAAAGAACTCCGACCACCCATGAAATCAGCCTGAGATCAGAATTATACACGTCTGGATCTCTACAGGAGCAGAAGACGCCAGTGGCAGGTAAAGCCGACTGGGAGCGTCGGACTGATATCGGAAGATAAACAAAAGGGGGAGGGAGCCACCAGAGGCCACCGATTGGAAAGTAATACCCCAATACGAGAGTGCCCTGCATCTGGGGACCAGCATTAACTTGGAGTCTGGTTGAAAGCACTCAAAAAACAAAGAGCAAAGGATCGCATGGGGAAATAGTGGGAATCTGGGCGGTTAGGGACAGGGACCTAAGTCCTGGGACCCCGGACAGCCTGCCCTGGCGCTGAGCCAGAGAGAGTGTGGCGGAGAAATCAGGTCTCTGTCCCTGAGCCGCCAGTGCACCTGACCCGCCAGCATGCCCGAGAACAAGTGGGGTCTGGCTCCCGTGAGGGGCTGGGAGCCTGGCCAGACGGCAATCCTGAAACGCGGGCGTCGCACACCCTCCCTTGGGAGAGGTGCTCAGAGGCGCTAGCCTGGAGCTCTGGCATCCGGAAAAACCAGACATTCCCAGCCCGGGACAGCGGGAAAATCTCAGTGTGCGATCTCTGCTCGGAGCCTCTCTGGCAGTCTGGAGCTGCCCAGACAGCCGCCGCTGCCCTGGTTTTAGGTACAACGAGGAGCTCCTGCATCCCCAGGGACAGTGACTCAGAACCGACTCTGCCAGCAGCTCTGCAGAGCATTCTGAGGCTTCTCTCTGAGAGGGAGGTCGGGGTGCAGTTTGCTCTCCTCTAAAACTCCAAAAACCACCAAAAGCTGTCAAGGCGAGAGAAAACAGATGAAAGAACATAAAAACCCCCAGAGAACAAAAGCCTGAAAAAAACAGTTTCCTCAGAGCCCACCCCCTTGAGGGGAGCGGGAGGACCTAACTCAGGGAGCATCGTTGTCTGAAAACCCACGTGGCAGGCCCCTCCCCCAGAAAACCAACCAGGAAGGAAGAAAAAAAAAAAAAAGAAGACTACAAGAGAACAATCACCACTACTTCATAAATACAACTTTTATTTTTAACTCTTTACCAATATTCTGGTTCTTTTTTTTTTTAATACATACAGATAATTTTTTAACCTATTTACCATCACACTGAGATGTCAAGTACATCAAATTCTTTAATAACCTTCTAACCTGAACTTTTTGATACATACACCCGTGTTTTTCTTTTGCTTTTCTATTTTTTTAATTCTTTTTAATTTTAACTTAGTTTAGTCTAGTTTATTCTTTTTTAATTTTTATTTTCTACTATACATATAGAGTTAAACTTCAAGGTAATCCCCTTTCCCCAATCAATGCTAGCCCTATAGGCAAACCAGTTTCTAATCCCCCTGTAACTTAGGAAAGTTGAATCCCTTAACAAAAACATCAAGATACATTCAGGAAGAATCAAAATAAGCTTCCTCGCCCACACTGAGAATTTATAACCACTCTCCCAATTTTTCCTTCTGTCAGTGTTTCTGTGAATTTGTGTTTGTCCTGATAATATATAAATCTTATACTTGGGGTTCTTTCTGATGAGGTTCTTCCCTTTTTTTTGCATATATATATATTTTTTTCTCTTGTCATATACTTTTATCAGTCTTTTTGATTGTCTGTTTTTGTTTGCATACTTCATAAATCTTACCTTGGGGCCCATTTGGGCTGAGCCTTCTCTTTTATCTTCCCTTTTTTTCCTGTCTCTCTCTCTCTCTCTTTTTTTTTCCTTTTTTTTTTCTTTCTTCTTCTCTATTTCTTTTTCTTTTCTTTTTTCTCTCATTTGGGTGGGGAACCCTGATTGCACAGAAGCATTCCAGGGTGCACCTTGACTGCACCACAATCGGTAAGTCCAGCTGCATCTGTTCAGTCATCTCTTACCAAAATGACTAGGAGGAGGAATACCCAACAGAAGAAAAATACAGAGGATGGACCTTCAGCAACAGAGCTAATGGCTATCGACATAGACAATATGTCGGAAAAGGAATTCAGACTAACAATTATCCAGGCAATAGCTAGGTTGGAGAAAGCCATGGATGACCAAACAGAATTGATTAGGGCAGAACTGAAAGCCACCAGGGATGATGTTCACAATGTTAGGGCAGAACTGAAAGCCACCAGAGATGATGTTCAGAATGCTCTCAATGAGTTCCAATCTAATCTAAATTCTCTAAAAGCTAGGGTAACTGAGACAGAAGATAGAATTATTGATCTGGAGGACAAACAGATAGAAATGATCAGGAGGAAGCCTGGAACAAACAGCTCAGAAGCCACGAAAACAGAATCAGGGAAATGATGCCATGAAACGTTCCAACGTCAGAATTATTGGAATCCCTGAAGGGGAGGAAAAAGAAAGAAGTCTAGAAGATATAGTGGAAGAAGTTGTCTATGAAAATTTTCCCAATCTCACGAATGGAAACAACGTTCATGTACTAGAGGCAGAGAGATTTCCTCCCAAGATTTTAGATTCTCGAAAGTCCTCACGACACCTTATAGTTAAAATGAGGAATTATGTTTCACGACAGACCCTCTTAAAAGCAGCTAGGACAAAGAAGCTTCTTACATACAGAGGAAAGCCCATTAGAATAACGTCAGACCTTTCCACAGAGACCTGGCAAGCCAGGAAGGGCTGGCAAAATATATTCAGAGTACTAAATGAGAAGAACATGCAACCAAGAATACTCTATCCAGCAAGACTGACATTTAAAATGGATGGAGCGATAAAGAGTTTCCAAGACCGGCAAGGCTTAAAAGACTATGCAACCACCAAGCCGACACTGCAGGAAATATTAAGGGGGGTCCTATAAAAGAGAAAAAAATCCCAAGAATATCATTGAACAGAAATATAGAAACAATCTACAGACAGAAAGACTTCAAAGGTAACACGATGTCAATAAAAACCTATCTCTCAATAATCACTCTCAATGTGAATGGCCTAAATGCACCCATAAAATGACACAGGGTTGCAGATTGGATAAAACGACAGGACCCATCCATATGTTGTCTACAAGAGACCCATTTTGAACCTAAGGATATACCCAGACTGAAAGTGAAGGGATGGAGAAGCATCTTTCACGCCAATGGGCCTCGAAAGAAGGCTGGGGTAGTGATTCTCATATCAGATAAATTAGATTTTAAACTAAAGACTCTAGTCAGAGATACAGAAGGACACTACATAATTCTTAAAGGGACTATCCACCAAGATGATCTAACAATTGTGAATATCTACGCCCCCAATATGGGAGCACCCAATTACATAAGAAAACTATTAATCAAGATAAAGAGTCATATTGATATGAATACAATAATAGTAGGAGATCTTAATACGCCTCTCTCAGAAATAGATCATCGAAGCAGAAAATTAATAAAGAAATAAGAGCATTGAATGAAACATTGGACCAGATGGACCTCATCGACATATACAGAACATTCCACCCTAAAACAACAGAATACTCATTCTTCTCAAGTGCACATGGAACCTTCTCCAGAATAGACCACATACTGGGTCACAAAGCAGGACTCAACTGATACCAAAAGACTGACATTATTCCCTGCATATTCTCAGATCACAATGCTTTGAAACTGGAACTCAATCACAAGGAAAATTTCAGAAGGAACTCAAACACCTGGAAGCTAAAGACCATCTTGCTTAAGAATACTTGGATCAACCAGGAAATCAAAGATGAACTTAAACAATTCATGGAAACCAATGAGAATGAAGACACTTCGGTCCAAAACCTATGGGATACAGCAAAGGCGGTTTTAAGGGCGAAATACATAGCCATCCAAGCCTCCCTCAAAAAAACTGAAAAATCCAGAATACACCAGCTGTCTCTACATCTTAAAGAACCGGAGAATCAACAACAAATCAAACCAACTCCACATGCAAGAAGGGAAATAATCAAGATTAGAGCAGAGATCAATGAGGTAGAAACCAGAGATACAGTAGAACGTATCAATGAAACTAGAAGCTGGTTTTTTGAAAGAATCAATAAGATCGATAAACCATTGGCCACACTAATCCAAAAGAAAAGAAAGAAAGCCCAAATTACTAAAATTATGAATGAAAAGGGAGAGATCACAACTAACACCAAGGAAATAGAAACAATTATCAGAAATTATTACCAACAGTTATATGCCAATAAGCTAAGCAACCTAGATGAAATGGATGCATTCCTGGAAAACTATAAACTCCCAAAATTGAACCAGGAAGAAATTGACAACCTGAATAGACAGATGTCTAGTAACGAGATTGAAGCAGTGATCAAAAACCTCCCAAAAAACAAGAGCCCAGGACCTGACGGATTCCCTGGGGAATTCTACCAAACTTTCAAAGAAGAAATAACACCTATTCTCTGTTCCAAAAAATTGAAGCAGAAGGAAAACTTGCAGACTCTTTTTATGAAGCCAGCATTACCCTGATCCCCAAACCAGGCAAAGACCCTACCAAAAAGGAGAATTTCAGACCAATATCACTGATGAATATGGATGCAAAAAGGATCAACAAGATCCTAGAAAACAGGATCCAGCAGCACATTAAAAAGATTATCCACTATGACCAGGTGGGATTCATCCCTGGGTTGCAAGGTTGGTTCAACATTCGCAAATCAATCAATGTGATAGAACAAATCAATAAGAGAAGAGAGAAGAACCACATGGTCCTCTCAATTGATGCAGAAAAAGCATTTGACAAAATCCAGCATCCGTTCCTGATGAAAACGCTTCAAAGTATAGGGATAGAGGGAACATTCCTGAACTTCATAAAATCTATCTATGGAAGACCCATAGCAAATATCATCCTCAATGGGAAAAAGCTTGCAGCCTTCCCGTTGAGATCAGGAACACAACAAGGATGCCCACTCTCACCACTCTTGTTCAACATAGTATTAGAAGTCCTAGCAACGGCAATCAGACAACAAAGAGAAATAAAAAGTATTTGAATTGACAATTCAATTCAATTGAATTGACAATGAAGAAGTCAAACTCTCTCTCTTTGTAGATGACATGATACTTTATATGGAAAACCCAAAAGACTCCACTCCCAAACTACTAGAACTCATACAGCAATTCAGTAATGTGGCAGGATACAAAACCAATGTACAGAAATCAGTTGCTTTCTTATACACCAGCAGTGAAAATACAGAAAGGGAAATTAGAGAATCGATTCCATTTACTATAGCACCAAGAACCATCAGATACCTGAGAATAAACCTAACCAAAGAGGTAAAGGATCTGTACTCGAGGAACTACAGAACACTCATGAAAGAAACTGAAGAAGACACAAAAAGAACACTCATGAAAGAAACTGAAGAAGACACAAAAAGATGGAAGACCATTCCATGCTCTTGGATCAGAAGAATAAACATTGTTAAAATGTCTGTACTGCCTAGAGCAATCTATACTTTTAATGCCATTCGGATCAAAGTTCCACCGGTATTTTTCAAAGAGCTGGAGCAAGTAATCCTAAAATTTGTATGGAATCAGAAGAGACCCCAAATTGCTAAGGAAATGTTGAAAAGAAAAACAAAACTGGCAGTATCACATTGCCTGATTTAAAGCTTTACTACAAAGCTGTGATCACCAAGACAGCGTGGTACTGGCATAAAAACAGACACATAGACCAGTAGAACAGATGGGAGAGCCCAGATATGGACCCTCAACTCTATGGTCAAATAATCTTCGACAAAACAGGAAAAAATATACAATGGAAAAAAGACAGTCTCTTCAATAAATGGTGCTGGGAAAACTGGACAGCGATATGTAGAAGAATGAAACTCGACCATTCTCTTACACCGTACACAAAGATAAACTCGAAATGGATAAAAGACCTCAGCGTGAGACAGGAATCCATCAGAATCCTCGAGGAGAACATAGGCAGTAACCTCTTCAATATCAGCCACAGCAACTTCTTTCAAGATATGTCTCCAAAGGCCAAGGAAACAAAAGCGAAAATGAACTTTTGGGACTTCATCAAGATCAAAAGCTTCTGCACAGCAAAGGAAACAGTCAACAAAACAAAAAGGCAACCCATGGAATGGGAGAAGATATTTGCAAATGACAGTACAGACAAAAGGTTGATATCCAGGATCTATAAAGAACTTCTCAAACTCAACACACACAAAACAGATAATCATATCAAAAAATGGGTAGAAGATATGAACAGACACTTCTCCAACGAAGACATACAAATGGCTATCAGACACATGAAAAAATGTTCATCATCACTAGCCATCAGGGAGATTCAAATTAAAACAACATTGAGATACCACCTGACACCAGTTAGAATGGCCAAAATTAGCAAGACAGGGAACAACGTGTGTTGGAGAGGATGTGGAGAAAGGGGAACCCTCTTACATGTTGGTGGGAATGCTAGTTAGTGTAGCCACTTTGGAGAACAGTGTGGAGATTCCTCAAGAAATTAAGAATAGAGCTTCCCTATGACCCTGCAATTGCACTGCTGGGTATTTACCCCAAAGATACAGATGTAGTGAAAAGAAGGGCCATCTGTACCCCAATGTTTATTGCAGCAATGGCCACGGTCGCCAAACTGTGGAAGGAACCAAGATGCCCTTCAACGGATGAATGGATAAGGAAGATGTGGTACATATACAATGGAGTATTATGCCTCCATCCCATCAACATGGACGGGACTAGAAGAGGTTATGCTGAGTGAAATAAGTCAAGCAGAGAGAGTCAAGTATCATATGGTCTCACTTATTTGTGGAGTATAACAAAGAACACGGTGGACATGGGGAGATGGAGAGGAGAGGGAGTTGAGGGAAACTGGAAGGGGAGATGAACCATGAGAGAGTATGGACTCATGAAAAACAACCAGAGGGTTTTTAAGGGGCGGGGGGCGGGGTGGGAGATTGAGGAACCAGGTGGTGGGTAATAGGAAGGGCACTGGGTGTGGTGCAAAAACAATGAACACTGTTACGCTGAAAATAAACAAACAAAAAAAGATCAACAAAATTTGAGTCTCTTTTAGAGAGACTTTCTTAGTAGTTGGTAAACACTGGTTCTCTCTCTTAAATGGGAGAATGTTTTCTTACTGCGTCAAGGGCTTTGCATATGCTGATCCCTCAAGGGCTTTTTTTTTTTAATATATAATTTATTTATTTAACAGAGAGAGATCACAAGTAGACAGGCAGGCAGAGAGAGAGAGAGAGGGAAGCAGGCTCGCTGCTGAGCAGAGAGCCCGATGCGGGACTCGATCCCAGGACCCTGAGATCATGACCTGAGCCGAAGGCAGCGGCTTAACCCACTGAGCCATCCAGGCGCCCCCCCCTCAAGGGCTTTGTAGAACGTTCCTTCACCTCCATTATTGACTTTCTCATACCGCAGATTCAGCTTACACACTCCTGCCTTGAGTCTGCCAACCCAGAACCTCTGAATTCTTATCTGCTCTCATAAATCTTTGCCGACATCATTCAAGGCACTTACTGCAAACAGTACTTACCCATTTTTTGTCATGTGATTGGTTTTTGGTGTGTGTCCTTCACTAAACTCGAAGCTCTATCTGTTTTGCCAACTGCAAACAGTCCCATGTGCCTAACAGAGTGCTTTGTATGCATTGCAGATATTTACTACATATTTGTGACTAAAACTGAAGAATAATCATGGGAACAGAATACTTTCCCCCAGAAATTAATCTGTTTTCCTAATTGTAAACTACGAATTTCTAATGACTAATTTTCTACAGATCTTTCCATATTTTGGTATGGGTTTGTTCTAATCTATGAAGACCACATTTCACCTATATTTCGTGACTTACTCACTGCCAAACTCGGTATAGCTTAAATACCATATTAACTTTTTAAACCCTATATAGCTTTGCTTACAGCAAACCACCGTCAATATCCTTTTTAATGTTGGCTTTCTTGCATGGCTGTCTGCACTTAACTTCTCCATTTCTGGTTACCCTTACTTTAGTCATGCTAAAAGCTATGTTAGGTTGGAATTCTCAGAGACTGGGAAAAATACGATAGAGGGGAGGGAGTCGAAAAGGTTAAATTTCAGACAAAGTGCCCTAGAGAATAACTTCATTATGATCCCAAAGGAAACTCCAGGATATGAATTACGTAAGAGAGGTAGACTTTTATGTTCCTGAACTGGTTAGTCATTGGCTAACATGGGGGGAGTAAACTTTCCAAGACTTCTTTGGCTTCCTACCCTTGTAGGAAAAAACGGCTCTAGTAGCTAGCAGAGTGTGAGGCAGAATTTCATAGGAGGGCACCAGAAGAAAAAGAAAAAGCACACAGAAGCTGGTGAAGATATATAGAAACATGAGAAAAGATTAGAGGGGATCCGGGAAGAGTACCAGCAGTATCTGCTCTAGAGGCTCAACCTGAAACTTTATCAGATAGATGACCACTTCTGTGCTCAACTGTGTATTGTATCATTTTGGATCCAACTACCATCTATTCACAAAAGACATCTTTGTCTTCACAAAAGACATGTAAATCTACTTGTCCATCCCTGAACTTTACTAATTCCAACACAGTTCATCAGAGATAAACCGGAGGTGCCAGACAGATGATCCCCACCAGTGAGAAATGTAAAAGAAAAAAGAAAAACCAGAGAAGATCCAGAATCAAAAACAATGAACTAAATTAGATGGCCCTCCTGTGCCTCTTGCCTCACTCTGTCTGTCTCATCAAATACCTACAAAACTATTGAACAATTTGAACCGCCTATGAGGAAACACTGACTGGGTCTTGAGAAAGAGAGGTTGAAAAATTCAGGGGTATTTAATGGGCCTTTGCCTGATTTATTCAATTAGCTCTTTAGAATTTTATATTTGGCAAGGAGGAAAAGCACACAGACATAATTATGGTATTTGACCAACAATACAAAATAGTCCCAAAGCCTAGGAAATAGAGGCCTTAGAAGACTCTTGCAGGAAAATATCAAGTGTCAGGGTGCAGGTATGCTTTGGCTTTCTAGAAAGGTAGCTAATTAGAAAAAAAAAAATGTTGGGAGAGGATGGGACAGTTGCAAACAAAGTAATCTAAAACCTTGATATCGATCTTGGCTCAGATATCTTAATTACCGACAAATAAAATTGTGTTTTACAAATTTACATTGATTAAGACAAACTGGAAGTAAAGGAAACGCTAAAACTAGGCAAAGGACTGTTTTCACGAATGACATTTTTTACAGGAGATTCTTTTGACATGTTAAAAGAGGTCAAGACATACAAATGGGTAGATATTGATGGAGGGTGGTAAATTCAACAGTGAGTGGGTCACCCGGGCATCCTCTCTGATGGCATCTCCATTTACATGAACTAGACACCGTGGCAGTGGAAAAACACTTTTACATGGTTGCACGCTCCTGAATCCTCAAGGCTCTGGTGAGCAAGCTAGCTATAACTGGATGGCTCAGATGAGATATGTGAACATTATGCCCACCCATATGGTGGCTGAGTATGCCCACCATACACAGCCAAGCATGCTGAGTTCTCTCTGTTTTAGCTCCGAAGTCCCTGCTGATCTCAGAGTCCCACATCGCCAGTGGCCCACCCATGTGGGAAAAGCAAATGTTGACTCTGTCTCTGCCTTAGGATGACTTCCTATCTGCCAGGGCCAATATTCATTTTTTGGTTATCTGCGTTCAGAAATTGTCATTTCCTTTTCTGCCTTCAAAGTCTAGTACTCACTTTGGAAACTACTGCTTCCTTCCTATGTATTCATCATACATCCTGCTCTCACGTGTGGGTCTGAAAACTTGCTTAGAACATGCCTCCAATTTTTTTTCCCCCTTGATTTTCACCGTGGAAATATTTCTGGAAGACGTTGGCCATAGCTCTTGATGGAAGGACAAGGAACTAGGTCAATTGCTTGCCCTTAATAAGTCTTCAGATTTTTAAACGATACTTTTATCCTTGAGAGATAAAAATGCTCTCCTGGAATTTAACACAGTAACTTATATCATTGATGGTTTTGTTTTGTTTTGTTTTTGCCATACTCGTTTTCCTTTGGGTACTTAGAAAAACATGTCTGTTGTGGCTCAGCAGATTTCCAGGATCTTACTATGGAGTTTTTCTCCTGGCTTCGATCTAGTGGGAATTGATTGCTAAAGGACTGGGGTTTTCATCTCAAATCTAGATTTCCAAAGTTTTATGTAACGCTGGGCAGTGGTGGAGGTGCCCGTGCAGGGGGGATAGGGTATGGCACATAGAAAAGGGCATACCCTGAGGGATGCCTGGGTGGCTCAGTCGGTTAAGCGGCTGCCTTTGGCTCAGGTCACGATCCCAGCGTCCTGGGATCCAGTCCCACATCGGGCTCCTTGCTCCGCAGGGAGCCTGCTCTCCCTCTGCCTCTGCCTGCCACTCTGCCTGCCTGTGCTCTCTCTATCTCTCTGACAAATGAATAAATAAAATCTTAAAAAAAAAAGGGGGGGGCACTGATATTCTTGCTTCATCGCCTCAGCTGCAATGTGAATTTAATCGATTTTTATTACCAGTGGAACCGAAAAAGAGGTTTCATTGACAACAAAAGTCTTGAAGCTAAATTTTCATTTTAACTTAATTTTAGTGGAGCCCAGGAGTGGCTTCTCATAAAAATGAATTTGTTCTAACTTGATCTAGTGATGTTGGAATGGCCAAGTCTCAGGATCCCATACTTGGCTGTTTTCATCCAGCATAGGTTCAAATGTCACACATTCCAAGAAAAGGAAAAGCGTGAGATAAAAAAGGAGCCTGTGTCTCTCTGGCCCTTTGAAATTGTAGGTTGTAACTACCCATGGCCTCTGCCCCAGGAGCTTTAAAACTCCACAAGTGAGTGCATTTGCCAGAGATACAAGCAAGGTTGCATGGTTTATGCCAAAACCTCAAATGCAACAACATCTCCCGTCCTGAACTTCCGTGGAAACTCCTCATCAGTCTTCGTCCTTGTTTTACTCATCCTTGTGTTGAAAAACTTTATTTAAGAGGGCAAAGGACAGAAAGTGTTCCCCACTCATTTCATATTTTCCTAGGTGACTAAGTTCTCATTCAGTACCGGAGAGAATGTTTATTCCAAAGCTGCCCGTTTTATAATGCGGCTCCAGGATGTTCCACCTACGTCTGTGCAAAGGGGACACCGGCCAACTGCTGGGGATGTAGCAGTCGCAGTCACGCTCACTGGAAAACCGCTCAAGGCATGCGGCTCTCTGTGACCCGGTTCTGCATCTGCTGTCGCCCCGGGGTATCATCAGCCTGGCCTCTGAGCTATGCTTGGAGAAGCCTGCTGCCCCGACAACGCTCTAAGTATGACACCGGTGGCAGTTTTCCATACCTTGGTATGAAGTCTAGCCAGATCATTTGCATAATGAAGGCCACATATTGTCAGTTCTTGTCTAGATGTGTACCTGTTCAGCTGTTTCATCCAAAGACCAAGACGAAGTTACCTTCATCCAAAGACCATGATCACCATCCAGTTAGGCTAGCAAGGAACAGATGTGCTTCTGAGCCTCAATCAAAATCAAAGTGAACCAGTTGATGACTAATGTTTTCCACTTGTTTCCCGAGGCACACCTTTGTTCTCCTCTCTTGCCCTTATATCTTATACGCAATCATTTTATTCATTTTCTTGGCACATTTCTGCTGTTTTTCTTGCTTCCCTGACTGCCTCCTTCCCTTGGTTTCTTTTTTTTTTTTTTTAAGATTTTATTTATTTATTTGACAGAGAGAGATCACAAGCAGGCAGAAAGGCAGGCAGAGAGAGTGAGAGGGAAGCAGGCTCCCTGCTGAGCAGAGAGCCCAATGTGGGACTCGATCCCAGGACCCTGAGATCATGACCTGAGCCGAAGGCAGCGGCTTAAACCACTGAGCCACCCAGGCGCCCCCTTCCCTTGGTTTCTATTACAAATGAATCCAAATCCAAATTATCTTCCAAGTTTTAGCATGTCTTTACTTAGTTTATGATGATTTGTTTGTTTCTTCGTGTTGTTTTTAAACATCTTAATCTTAAAGTGAACTTTTTAGTTTTTTTTTTTTCTTCAGGTTTCTGGATTTAATTTTGTTTAGAAAGGAAGTCCTGCCTGTATGATAAAATCAACTTCTTATTTTCTTCTGCATTGGGAATCTATTTTGATATAAAGGGTGATGTAGTAATCTAGTTTTATTCGCTTTTTTTTTGTTTCTCTAAACGGCCAGCTAATTATCTGAGCATAATTTATCACATAATCCATCTTTCTTTACTGATTCAAGCACCATCTTTATTTTACGTTAATTTCCCATGTAGATTCGGGTTTGTCTCTGGGTTCTCCTTATGAGTCCATGGATTGATCTCTCTACCAGTGCAAAGTCGTTTTCATCATTTTGGCTTAAATTTGTTCTTTTATGCCTTTGTCCGACGTATTTAGTCTTTGTCCTATGTATTTACTGAGGGCCTCTGTGTAACTGGCATTCTTCACTGTGTTGGACAGTTCTGCATATTTTTCATTATTTATTTCAGGTATTTTTTTTTAAATCATAGATGGTATCTTTTCCCCACTATATTTTGTCACTTATTTTTGTATTCGAGAACAACTGGTTTTTGTGTATTAATTTTTAGCTAGTGATTATGCTGTTTCATCTTACCGTTAGGAGTAGTTTTTTAATTTGACCTTAAGGCTTTCATATCTAGGTATATCTATCTATCTATTATTTGAAAAAAAATGTAATTTACTTCATCTTTTATGGTTTTGATTTTCTTTCTCTTGCCTAATCTCATGAATCAGCAATTCTAGAATAACCTTGCGTAATGATGGTGATGACAGTTATTTAAATTCAGTGTCAGATTATAAGGAGATGTTCTTGGTGCCTCACCATAAAAGTCTTGATTTCAGACATAACTTTTTTTCACAAAAAGTAACAGATCTGTCCATTTTTATTTTGAATTTTATTACCATGAAGCTGATTTAATTATTGCCCTTCTGGACTATGACTGTAATAGAGTATATTGATAGATTTCTTGTGTAAGCCATCCTGTCCCCCTTTCATTTAAAATATATTTTAGGTTAAATCATGAGGAAGTGAATTAAGTAGATGATTACCACTACCCCTATTTTGGATTTTTCAAAAACTGAGTCCAGAGAGTTGGCCACGGATTCCAATATCTCTCCCTCTTCCTTTGTCTAAATGAGAAACAAGCAGACAAACAAAAACTATGCATGTGTAGCAATAAAATTAAAAATTAAAAGGCACAGTGTGGAGGATGTGACATTTGGAACCTTGCACAGTAAAAGATGTGAATTTATAAGCTTGCCAGTTTAAAATATCTCACTAGAATTCAACCAAACATGGGGCTCAGATTTGACTCCCCTATCACTAAGACTCAACAGCTAAGCAAAAGAATTTCAAATGCATGTTTACCTTCCTTGAGCTTACCTCAAAAATAAACTTGTTTTGAATGATTATTTAATCAGTGTAAAAGCAGACCGGCTGGCCCTGGCCTTAAACCACATCACAATAGGGGTCACTTACAAAGAATTCTCGTCTGGTGCCCCAACAATGAAAACCTCAGCTTTACTGAGGTCTTGGAGGCAGCAGCAGCAGAGAGCTTCTGTGCTGGACACCGTACAGCAAAGACTGCCTAAAATCTTCTTTGGTCACCTCTTTCTGCCCCCCAAATCACTCAGGGGGTTATCAAAGGTCAGTCCCTCTCTCCAAAGCCCCTTCTCTCCAGTGTCTTCAGGGCAGGGCTGTTTTCCCATTGGTTCCTCCTCATCAGCCTGACCCAGCAGCCCCTCTGCTGCCTTCTCCCAAAACTCTGTTTCCTACCACCTTTGGAAAAGACTTGAGTTTTTTAAGAGATGTAGTTCCTGCCATAGTTCTAGCAAATAAAGCTTGTTAACACTTTAAAATTATGTCACTGCTATCACAGCCACTGCTCAGGGCTTAATGATGAAACAGGGGTGAATTTCCATCTTATAAGTAGGAGTGATCAGAGAAAAAGAAATCCACTCAGAGGAAGGAGGAATTTCATACCAACACCTCTCATGCTCCTTCCTTCCTGGAACACTCAAAAGTTTTCACTGATGTCTTGATAGGTTATTTGTAAGAAATTATCTTGATCACATAAAAGCATTGCTTCTAGAGGCTGCCCATGGAGGCAAAGATATAGATTTTAAATACATCCTCAATGGGAAAAAACTTGCAGCCTTCCCATTGAGACCAGGAACACGACAAGGGTGCCCACTCTCACCACTCTTGTTCAACATAGTATTAGAAGTTCTAGCAACGGCAATCAGACAACAAAAAGAAATAAAAGGTATCCAAATTGGCAAGGAAGAAGTCAAACTCTCTCTCTTTGCAGATGACATGATTCTTTATATGGAAAACCCCAAAGACTCCACCCCCAAACTACTAGAACTCATACAGCAATTCAGTAACGTGGCAGGATACAAAGTCAATGTACAGAAATCAGTGGCTTTCTTATACACTAACAATGAAAATACAGAAAGGGAAATTAGAGAATCGATTCCATTTACTATAGCACCAAGAACCATAAGATACCTGAGAATAAACCTAACCAAAGAGGTAAAGGACCTGTACTTGAGGAACTAGAAAACACTCATGAAAGAGATTGAAGAAGACACAAAAAGATGGAAGACCGTTCCATGTTCTTGGATTGGAAGAATAAACATTGTTAAAATGTCTATACTGCCTAGAGCAATCTATACTTTTAATGCCATTCCGATCAAAATTCCACCAGTATTTTTCAAAGAGCTGGAGCAAATAACCTTAAATACAGAGTTCTGTTCAGCGTTATCTTTTCCAACCCATTGATGAATCTCTCGCAAGTCAATGTTACTTTTATGCAAATCAATGTAGGATTGTCCTTACATTTATGCACAGACTATTTGGAAATTCCTGGTGGAGTCCTCTGAATTTTAAATGAAAGATGTAGTTTGTGAGGTCATTTCAACCCTTGGGCATTTAACTAACTGACTTATTTTCTTGTCAGGAACTCATAACTGAAGATAAAATTTGCAGAAGAGAGCCAGCTTGGATTTTTTTTAGACCCTATCGTATCCAAGCAGAAAGAGAAAAAAGAAGAGAATTTTTCTACCAATGCTTCATCAGTTGAGGATTTTCTGCTGTAGAGCAGAAACTATAATAAGTTGTGAAAAATATGGATTAAGGAGGAGTTGGGCTGAGGAGGTGAATTTTTTTGAATAGTGGAGCTCTCCTCTTGCTTGTCCGTTCTAGAGAAGCAATTTCCCTTCTCACTGGAGTTTGGTTTCTAAAGAATGAGGCTTCCTAAGCAAACAGTTTACCATTCATTCCTCCCCAATAAAGTGATTTCATAATAGGAAAGGTCTTCCATTATGTCATGCTGGGTTTTTTCAAGCAATGAGAAGAAATGGTTTATTATAGTGAAACAAAAAATAAGGTATTAAAAGTGGAGACAGGAGATCTCTGAATGCAAACTTGGCTGTTCTCCTAGACATGTTGTTTATTCCCCACTTGTGGAGCCTCTATTTCTGTAGCTCTATCAAGGAAGTGAGAATCAGGTTTTACTCTAAATATTGCTGTTCTTACGTTAGCCAGCTTTAAAAATGGAATCATAGGAATAGAAAGGACTTCCAGGGTATTTTTATTTTCAGACATTCCCACATTTCACAGTAGCCCTTCCTAAATACTTCCCCAATTGTATCCTCTTTGCCAAGACCCGAGGAAGAGATGTTGTACCGTCTGTTTCAGAGTCCAACATTGTCCCGGTCAGGAAACTGGCTTCCCAGTCAATTCAAGTGCATTCAATCCAAGCCTGTGTCCTTTCTACCTCAGTGGTACAAGTAGGAGCTAATAAATTAATCTTAAATCATAAAATCTTAGCAAAAAAAGAGACTCTCAAATGTCAGCTAAGTCAGTAATTCCGAACCAGAATAGTAAAAAGATGGATTTCTATCATCAACCCTAAGAGAAGAAAAGTTTTGTGGGAAAGGGCAAGAGATGATGAGAATTCACCAAGCGGTCAGAAAATAGACTTGTTTGGACCAGGGGTTCACATACTCCAGGTGCCTGGGTAGCTGCACATCAGATCACCTGGACAGCTTGTTAAAAGTCCAGATTACTAGACTCTCCTAGTCCTACCCTAGATCCTAATTCAATAGGCCTGTATTGCTAGAGTGCTCCCCTGATTTCAGATTCTGTGCTAAACCAGCATTCCCCTGTCCTGGCCAAAGTAGAAAGCCTTCCTGTGTATCTAGCCTAGCTCTGCTTAAATGCTTCTAGTGATGGGCAGGATTGCAAGGGTGGGGCTGGGGATCTGTTACCTAATGAAGTGATCTCTTTTTCAAGCAATTTTAATTATTACAAAAACTCTTCCATGTACTAAATTGAAATCTGCCTCTTCTTGGCTCTCATTCATTGGCTTTAGTTCTGCACTGTAGGTCAACAGATGACAAATATGTTAAGTCTCCAACAGATTAACTCTGAATGTTCATTGATCAGATGTCGTTTCCTTTTTTTTTTAGACAAAACAGAACAAAACAAATCGTGATTCTCTGAAATCAGGAAAAGGGCCTGGAATGCTTAACCAAGACTTTGAAGCCCCTCACTTTGATCCATACTCCAATTAAACAGCCAACTATAGTTCATTATGAATTAAAACTTGCTTGATCAAAATGTTTTCCCTGTCCCACCCTTAATGTGTATTAAAGTCTTCTGGGAAGCCTCAGATGGCATGTCCCATCCCATCTATGCTGTTGTTTGCTATTTGTCAAACTTCTTGTATAAAACCAAGAGGGAACTTCCTGAGAGGTTTCGTGGCTTAATGATGCAAAATCAACATTGGTCCCTGACTCCCTCTGTGTAAGAAACTCAGGGGGAATCCAAAAATTAATAATAAAGAAATAAAATAAGGACGTTGCTTAGACTGAGAATTGAAGAAGGTGAGGGGGCCCAGTTACATCCTTCACAAAGACTTAATCATTTCATTGCTCCAGAATCTGGAGGGTGCTTTTCCCTGTTAATGCCATCTTCTTGCCATCTTCATCAATATCGAATCAACTGTTAGGGGACGTACCTGGGTGGTCAAGCATCACTAAGCCAATTATTAAAAAAATAAAAATAAATAAAAGCATCTAATTGAGTGTTATTACTGTAAAGAAGTCCCTCTTGGGAGGTCATGTACTTATTTTAAAAAGATAATGTTTCTGTAAGCATATTAGAGTCTTTTTTTGGGGTGGAGTTTGGTTGGTCTTCAGAGACAGCTTATAATAAAAGAATGTTTATCTTATTACTTCATGATTCAACCTTGTTTTGGATTAAAGAAAACGTCTTCTAGACTATACACCCACTTTGTTGGTCAGTTTGGGTTCCAAATGACTTTTAGCTGCTTTCAGTAATTACCTTCATAGGCCAAAGATTTACCACCTTTGGAGATACACAAAATAATATTTCACAAATTCGGACCAGCTTTGTAAGCTTTATTAGACTTCACTCACATAGCTTCCTGCCTCTTCTTGCCAAACTTTCCCCCTGTGCTCTGTACTATAACATGCTGTCTGCCTTGACATGTGGTATTTGCTGTACTTGGAATGTCCATCTCTATTCTCTTACTAATTTTACTCTTCTTTTAGATCCTGGCCTAAATGTTACTTTTCAAGGGAAGAATTTTACCATATGGTTCCAACTTTTATTACTAAACTTTCAGTTCAGATTATCTTCTGAAAACATTTTTATCACCCTACCTTCCAGTGGATCACTAGCCTCACTGCTTTGGGTCTTAGGGGATGTTACAGCTGCAAGAGGTCCCTTGCTTCTACAGAACCCACTGGGACCTGAGCTGAGTGACAAGCCTGGTAGTTGTGGATTCTACCCAGGAACGAATAGCACATCTTGTCTTCTACTAACACTCTTCCCTTTCCTCTCTCCTTTGTCTGTCTTTTACTCCCTTTACATCTCAGCATGTATACCACTTCCTCAAAGACCCTCTCACTGATTTCCCCCAGAGGGAGGTCATCTACCCCATCATGTACACTCATGGTACCTGTGCTAATCCCGTCATAACAGCTGCCATGTGTCATGGGACTTGCCTGTGCAGTTGTCTGGTGGCTTGTTACTACAAAATGAATTAGTTCCTCAAGAAGAGGAACTGTGTCTTACTGACCTGTGAATCCCAGTTACTGACTGTGAACCGCTCAGTCAGTGATTGCTAAATAAATAGCTAAATGGACCAACAGATGGATGGACTGGTCTAAAGAGAAGCTTGAAGAATTCTGGGTGAACAGAATCTGCCTTGTCACTTTTGCCTTTTGGGTGGTTTCTTACCTTTTTCTCAAAAGGGTTATGTTAGAGATCTCTACTCTTGTAGCAAGGTGGTGTTAATTGCTTTTATTTTTATTTCTTAAATTTCTTCCAGGTCAGAAGATTCCCAGGGAATACTGACAGTAAAATCCCCAAGCTGAGCAAGGAAAGGGATATCATTGATGCATTTAGTTTCTCACACTTGAGACTGAAAGTTGCCCTATTTTTCAATTGGTAGTTTGGCTGGGAAATTTTCAAATCTTATCCAAACCTCACTCTTGGCATTCCTGGCCTTAACATGAAATGCTATAAGGCTCCTATCTCTCGGGACAGTGAATTCACTGGAAGTGGCCTCACGTTCTTGTGTTGAAGACTGGTATGCAACATTCCTTTCGCTCTTACATGGCCTTAAAAAAAAAAAAAGAAAAAGAAAAAGAAATCCGGTATTTTTTCATTGACATGTACTCTCCTGTCAGCCATGGTCTTCCCAGAGGTTGCGTTCCTCTTGTATAAGCTTGGCATTCTTTCAGTTACATTTGGCCGGTGAGTCATAGGGACCCAATGCAGTATAGAGGGAATATACAGACCTGACATTGAGCATATGATCTTAAACACCTGGATTTATATTTTACAGTGTGACTAAAGGGGCTCAAGGCACATTCCAGTTAAAGGTACTTCTGCATTCCATTACGGGCAACTTTACACCACCTCCACGGAGAAAAATGAAATGGAGCTTGGGTCTTTCCCATTTATTCATACCTGATATCTCTTCCAAATTGACTTCCATGCAACATTTTCTCATATTTAAATGATGGTGCATGGTAAATTACAGATTGGAGTTAATTCAACAGAAGAACAGTATACCAGCAAGAAAATGACATATACAGAAAGCATATGATTCTGAAGCAAGGAGTAATTTCTTGGGTGGCTTTTGGGCATTAGCCTTATGATTTTAGTCTGACCTCCATGAGTCCCATAAGTTATTTCAGAAAATAAATAAACCTTAGTATACATCTCCAGTTTTACTTCCTGGTTCTCCTTTTGGGCCTAGGAACTATCTATCTTCCATTAAACTGTAAATTCCAGAAGAACAGAGGCCATGTTTATTTACCTGGAGTCTAGAACAGTGCCCAGTACTTTGTAGGCACTCATAAATACTTGATAAATGAATAAAACCAATGAATGGTCAGCATCTACTCAATTGAAAGAAAGCTCCTAGAATTTCTTTTGAACCTCTGTAGTTGCTCCACGGCAGGATTAAGGGGAGGCCCACAGACCCCTGCACACTTGGATTGGGACCCTCTCTAGGCCCCCAAGCTCTGTGCTGGAGATTCCTTTTAACCTCACCTCTTCACACTGCCTGAGGACTAAATGCCGTGAGGCACTGTGGTCAGAACTGAGCTTACCCTCACAGTGTCCCACCTCTCTTCACCTCACACAGCTCCGTATATTCCTTAGTTGTACTCCGTCACACATCATTGCCCAGTCAGATCCCCTAAACCCTTCTTCTGGTCTTTGTTCTCACAGTCAAGCCTCAGGAAAGTCTCCTACATACACAACCTCTTTCCCCATTCCTCTCTTCATTAGCTTGTCCTAACTGAAATCCAGATCACCTTTATAGACACCACTTCTCCCACAACTTTTCAAGGGAAGTTAATTTTTTTCCTCTTGCAACTCTGGTACCATGGTATTGGGGGTGAGATGTGTGTCCTTGATTCTCATTGTTTCTTCCAAATACTGTTAACCTTTCCATTAAAAATTGTTGGAAAGGGGTACCTAGCTGGCTCATTTGGTAGAGCATGTGACTCTTGATCTCAGTGTTGTGAGTTTGAGACCCACGTGAGGTATAGGTATTACTTAAAACAAGCAAACAAACAAACAAAAACTTTAATAATAAATAAATAAATAAATATTCTCAGAAAACACTTGTCATTTGGTTCCGTAAGCATCACCCACATATCTTTAAGTTCTAGATCTCCCCTGTTTTTTTCAGTAAAAAGTTTGGTCTCTAGCTTACTCTGTTTTTCCCTACCTATTGCTCTTGCCAGAATACCTCCAGATCCCCAGAGATAGTCCATCCAAGAATCTAGGAGAGAAGACAAGGAAAGAAGAAACAAGTAATTGCATAGAACATAAGAGAATGTCAGCTGAAGGTAGTGGTGCAGACCTGGGAGAGGAAGTTGGGAAGGTGCATGGAGGAGAGGGTACTCAAGTGTGGGGGACGCAAACACTTCGGTGTAGCTAGAGGATTGATGTGAGAGAGAAGAAAAAAGAGAAGACTCTGGAAAGGTGGACAGTGGCCCAGTCTTGGGGGATGTTAACTGTTGTGGTAAAGAGCTTAGACTTTATCCTGTATGCAGTAAGGAGATTTTATGAAGTTTTTTTTTAAGCACTGAAGTTTTTATTTTAGACAGTTCTGTCTGGTAAGGAGACTACTTAGGAAGTCCAGAAAGAGAGGAGTCCTAAAATTAAGCAATGCGTGAGGGAGTGGAAATGGGAGTCTTCAAGTAAGTGTTAAGGGGATGAATTATTAGGTCTTGGTGACTAATTGGAATGAGTAGTTACCATGACTCATCTGAGTCAGGGCCTCTAAAGTGTTTAAATGGCAGTATTAACTGGAAGGAACAGTATTTAGTGTTTACTGAGCATGTATAATGTGCCAGATACTTTTAAAAGAATTTTACCTCAATCTAATAGTACTAACAACTGTGTTAAGTAGATATCATTAGCCCTGTTTTACAGGTGAGAAAACTGAGGCACAGAAAGCTTGAGTAACTTGTCCATGGTTTTACTACCAGTAAGTGGTAGAGCTGGCCATCAAACCCAGGCTATTGGCTCCAAAAACTCATATGTTAAACCACTAGGTTAACAAACTATTATTATTATTTCTATCTTAATACAACTAGATTTCTTGAGTTAGTTTCCAGACATATTTTGGGGCCCTGAGAGTAAGGCACAGGACAGATGTGGGCTTGGGTTTTTTGTTTGCTTGTTAGTTTGTTGGAGGAAAGTGTAGATAAATGCTGTAGAAGGCAAGTCCATGTGGGGTCTTGCAGCAAGGGCTGTGGTCAGATGAAATCGCAAATGACTAAAGGCATTGAGTCTTGGGAAGGGAAAGCCAGGGCTTGGGAACAGGGAAGGCGGACTTCAAAGACAAAAAAGATATGACGTTACTGTGAGGGCTCTCTGGCCCCTCCAGTAATTTGGTGGGCAAAGCAAAGAATTGGTCCGTTTGGTTGTGATAGATGTTAAATACGCTATGGACCTCCGTGCATATGGGAGACTTAGAGGAACACCTAGAATGCCAGTCACTTCTCTTGTTGCACACATGCATAATTTTTGCATCCTTCACGGATAGACAGTAGCATGTTAAAGACGTGTAGAAATGATCAGCGTTACAAATGCCTTAGATCATAAACTATGATAATCTCCACACATTGCTGAGTTAGGAATGTTTCAATCTTAGTTTCACACTATTTTCCATTCTACTTGCCAATAACAGGTTTAACGTAAGGCAGGAAGGACCTAGATAGATTAGATCACCTGCTGCTTTGGGATGAAAATTGAAAAACATGAACCTCAGTGCATTCCTTGGAGGTCAGAAAGTCAGTACTTGTGGAACAAGAGCAGAAGGGAATTCCCAAGCTCTTGGCAGGAAATACATTTGCCCATCTGAGACTATAATTCTGGTGCTTGCAGCATTATATTTCACTCTGTTTTAAAGTATGGATATTGGGGTGCCTGGGTGGCTCAGTCATTAAGTGTCTGCCTTTGGCTCAGGTCATGATCCCAGGGTGCTGGGATCCAGCCCCACATCTGGCTACCTGCTTAGCAGGAAGCCTTCTTCTCTGTCTCCCAATCCCCCTGCTTGTGTTCCCTCTTTTGCTGTCTGTCTCTGTCAAATAAATAAAATCTTAAAAAAAAAAGTATGGATATTATTTAGAATGAAAAGAAAGGATAAGCAGGATAATTAGCACCCAAACTAAGGAAACATGAGTTAGCAACTGAGTTTATGCCTGGAAAGAAACAAAGATCTGAGAAGCTGCTCTCAGGTTCATTGCCCTTTGCTCCAGGAAATCTGTTTCTGAGAGCCAGAGCCTTATAAGCAGGTTTGCTGAGAAAGAACCATCAAACAGAGTCAGAAAACCATATTGGGGTTTAAATTTTAAAGTAAGTCCTTTAACCCACTTGAAAAGTGCCAAATAAGAGGGAATTCTTTTTGCTTGCTTGTTTGTAGGTGGGCACACCATTTCTTTCTTTCTTTTTTTTTTTTCTAATTCCAGTATGGTTAACATGTAGTGTTACATTAGTTTCAGGTACACAATATGGTGATTCAACAATTCTGTACATTACTCAGTGCTCATCGGGATAAGTGTCCTCTTAATCCCCTTCACCTAGTTCACCCATCCCCCCACCCACCTCCCACCTGGTGGCGGTCAGTTTGTTCTCTATAGGTAAGAGTCGGTTTTTGGTTTGTCTCTTTTCATCTTTGTTTGTTTGTTTCATTTCTTAAATTCCGTATATGAGTGAAATCATATGGTATTTGTCTTTCTGTGACTGACTTATTTCACTTAACATTACACCCTCTAGATTCATCTATATTGTTGCAAATGGCAAGATTTCATTCTTTTCAAAGAGGGAATTTTTGTCTTTCAGCCTACTATACTTAAAACATTAAAAGCCCGGGACGCCTGGGTGGCTCAGTTGGTTAAGCGGCTGCCTTCGGCTCAGGTCATGATCCCAACGTCCCGGGATCGAGTCCCACATTGGGCTCCTTGCTCAGCAGGGAGCCTGCTTCTCCCTCTGCCTTTGCCTGCCACTCTGTCTGCCTGTGCTCGCTTGCTCTCTCTCCCCCTCTCTCTCTGACAAATAAATTAAAAAAAAAAAATTAAAAGCCCAAGAAATCTGAAGTCAAATTGCATAATTCTCCTCTTACTGTTGTATACCCTCACATAATATCTGACAGAGGATTTGGAACATCACTAAAGTGACAAAATCTTCCGAATATGAGTCAGCTGTCATAAACACATACTCCGTCTCAGTCTGGCCGCAGAACCAAACTGAGGGAGGCCGGTGTAAGGTACCATGAAGCAGCTGAGCTACCTGTGGACTACCGTGTTTACCCCCGAAGTTTACATCTTAAGGGGCACTAATAAATTCAAACATACGGAAAGGAAAATAACCAAAATGATCAGGGTCTTGGAAATAATTTATGAAGGAAGCAATGAAAGACAATGAGAACTCTTGGCCTCAAAGTTAAAAAAGGAAGAATTGATGTGATTCTATATTTGAAGAAATATCATATGAGAAAAAGGAACAAGCTTATTTTTGTTGGTCTATAGGGCAGGTGTACGGTAGAAGCTTTAGAGAGGCAGATTTAAACATATGATTGGAAAGAGTAATAATTCAAACTTTTCACTTGTGGAATGTGTTGTATTCTGAGGCAATGGACTGGAAACAATCAAGGAAAGCTGCCATGGATATTATAGGGGGAAGGGCTTATCCACTGAGTACAAATTATACAGTTCCAGATCTCAAATTCTGGAAACTTTTCCTTCAAACTACTTAACCCAGGACGCACTGTATAAAAGAGAGTGTGATGGCGACTATGTAGGGATCGCTAATGTAAAGTAGGTGCCCCTATTTCCTGGAGAAGGTAAGATTTGACTTGCAGCCTGAATGGCCAGAAAGGGGGGCAGCTATGTGATAACTGGGAGAGGACCCTTCTAGGCAAGAGAACAGCAAGTACGATCACTCATGAGGAGCAGTGAGACTGTGGGGACCGGAGCCTAGTGAGTGTGGAAGGGGAGTATCGTGGGGAGGAGGTAAGAAAGGGTGAGCGGACCAGATGGTGAAGACTTCTGTGGGCTACAAAAATAAATTTGTGTTTTGTTACCAGTGCATTTGAAGTCATTTAAGGAAGGAAGTAATACAGTGGGATTGTCCTTTCAAAAAAAATCTTTTGGCTTCTGTGCAACAAATGGATGGGAAGGAGGCAGATGAAGCCAGGAAAAGGGTTGTAGGCATTTGCGGGACACAGACATGTAAAAATAAAAGTAAATCAAAATAGCTTAATGAACATGTCAGGTTCGTTGTTAACAAGATCTACCATAACACTGTACTCATAGAATAAATAAATCCTTGCTGATGAGTCAAGTGTCTGGGATGGAAGCCAAGTCCCCCCCGCCCCGGCCCCATGAACTGTATTCTTTTTATTTGGCTCTTGGATAATGAAATGAATGGCAAACACTATGTATATTCATATTTTGGAAAGCTCAGAGGGAGAATCACTGTCTTGTGAGAGAAGTAATGTTCAAAACAGGGATATGTGTACCCTCAATGGGTTGCTGTTCAACTAAAAGGAAATCCACAAACACAGAGGAAGCAGAAGGGGTTGGTAGGAAATACAGCAGAAAGAGATTCAAGAGTTATAGTCTCTTAAGTCCCCTGCTACGAACGCTGCTTCTGTTGGTGTAGTTATTTAATCTAAAGGTGGCTTCTGTCTTTTGTCCCAGCATTGCCTCCACTCCTCTGCACCCCTTCTAAAGGCTCTGTACTATCTGGTTGGCTTTGGGCTACATGGCAGAGGGTCTCACCTTCTATCTCTTGGATGCTCAGAGCAGTGGTTCTCGGTCTTTAGCTTGCATCAGCATCATCTCAAGGCCTATTAAAACACAGATTGATGGACTCCATCCCCAGGGTTTCTCATTCAGCAAGTGGAACTCATGGATCATTCGTGTCTATTCTCAGGTGATGCCAGTGCTTCAGGTGTGGGAACAAGGCTCAAAGACTCACTGACCTATAGAAACAGAGTGACGGATGGGGGATGAGACGGGAGATGGCGGTGAGTAAGGCCAGCACCTGCCTGCTGCGCTCGCACAATAGGTATAACCAGATAAAACCAAGTTAACTTGAACTTCAAGGCATCTTAAATGGAGAAAAAGTCAAAAGGAGGAATTATAGCTGAAAGAATGGAACATGAGGAAGGGCAGAACTCCCCTCTGCTTGGAGACGGTGGCAAGGCGGGAAGCTCTGGGGCTCTGGGATGACTGCTTGCAATCAAATTTCACGTGGTTTTGAGTTTCAGATGTGAGGAGCTTCTTTCTCTTTCCTCTAGTCCAGTATTTCTCAATCTTGACCATTCATTGGAACCACTCAAGGAGCTTTTAAAAATACTCATTCTTGGGTCCCATGCCCAGAAATGTCTGCTTTAATTGGTCGAAGATACGGCTGGGCGTCACAATGTTTAATTGCTTTCCAGGTCATCGTGGAGCCAGTGTTCTAGCCTCTGCTTCCTTCTGGGTGTAATCACTAGCTTTCTTTACCCTGAGGCCAATTCTTCATTTTCCCGTGTGGAGCATGGTGGGCTGAGTAGAAGGGACAAAGGTGAACGGCTATTGGTGTTCACTGTTGTCAGTTTGAGAACAGAAAAGACTACCAGGAAGATAAGCTCAGGTGCAAATGGACAGCTGGGCCGAAAGTGGCTCCCAGCTAGTGGTTCTAGAGAGTGAACTTTTTTTTTTTAATATTAGGGAAGGGAGATCATTCTTTTTAACTTTGCAAATTAAAATTCAACAAACTCCTTATTAGTTTATAGAAACGATAATAGCTTGTGATTCTTTTAAAAGTAATTTGTTTTTGGTCTTGATGGAGATTGTCTTAAAAAAGTTTCATTGCTGTCAGAGGCCTTGTTTGCAATTAACTCTTACCTTATTGCCATACTGAAGCAGGTTCGGCCTATGCATTGGATTGTTGTTCCCCCCGTGACATCATTTTTTCCAGCCACCCATTTGGAACATTTATATATTGCTCCCCTGTCCTTGTCAAATCTCAGGCTGCCTGAGACATGGAGGGTAGGGGACAAGGGGAATCGTGAAGACCCGCAGTACTCCTGGGCCCTGGCGACGGTTAGAGTACTTGCTAGAAATACACCAGGGAATAGAGAGTGAGTCATAGACTTGCAAAGACATGTTCGCCAGATAACCATCAGAAGGATTTCCTGTTTGCCTCTGAGGGACACAAATAATATTTTTTCCCTCTGATTTTTCCCATTTATACTGAAAATAACTCCATAGATGATGTATCCTTTGACCCCTGTCAGAGCTCTTGCTCTGTTCATTCAAATATAGAAGGAAAGTTAGACCTCAGGGTCCTTGAGTGAATCTGTAACTTAATGGGTGAGTTTGACAACAAGAAAAATTTCCCGTAAGTGGAGAGAATTAGCAAGCCTTCCACCTGGAGTATTTGGAAGGGGGAAGACTTCTTTGTGCACGTGCCCTGGTACTGAAGTATATGCAGACAGTCAGCAGTAGACCAAACTCTCTACCCCTGGTGATTGTGATACATTTTGAAAAACATTGTCTTGGATAATGTTCACTTCTGGACTTGGTCATTGAACATACTGCAAGTTATAATGCCTAGAATATAGAAAAGAAGAGCTAAAATTTATAGTAGAAATGATTTGTATATTTGATAGAAGACAAAGTTGCAGATGGGGGAAAAAAGAGGAGAGAAGGGGCACACTGAGATCAACAGAAGAATAATTTTTTAAAAAAATATTTTATTTACTTATTTGAGAGGGAGAGCATGAGTGGGGTGGGGGGAGTGGCAGAGAGAGAGGCAAATGCCACACTGAGCAGGGACCCTGATACAGGGCTTGATCCTAGGAACTCAAGATCATGACCTGAGCCAAGGGCAGATGCTTAACCAACTGAGCCACCCAGGCACCCCACAGAGAATAATTCTTTTTTTAAAAGATTTTATTTATTTATTTGACAGAGAAAGACAGAGCAAGAGAGGGAGTACAAGCAGGGGGTATGGGAGAGGGAGAAGCAGGCTTCCTGCTGAGAAAAGAGCTGGATGCAGGGCTTGATCCCAGACCTGAACCAAAGGCAGACGCTCAATGGCTGAGCCACCCAGGTGCCCCTAGAAGAGTAATTTTAAGGTAGATAGAGAACATAGGCATTCTGAGACCCACAGATTAACATGCCACGAAGCTTCAAATCACTGATATACCTCGGTCCAACATGTCTCAGATATACATCCCATGTGTTGCTCTGTTGTGGAAAAACCAGATGATTTAGAATGCCCTTGATTTTTTAAAATGAGAATCGCGTACCATAAATATCAGTTTTTAAAGTGTACAATTAAATAGTGTTTAGTATATTCACAAAGTTGTGTAAATATCAGCATTATAATTTCTGAATATTTATTATTGAAGTATAATTAATGTATAATATCCTATTAGTTTCAGGTGTATATCATAGTGATTCAGTATTTTTATAAATTGTGAAATAATTCCCATGACAAGTCTAGTTACCATCTGTCACCATGGAAAGTAATTATAATATTATTAACTATATTACCTATGCTGTACATTACATCCACATGCCTCATTTACTTTATAACTGGGAGTTCTCTTCACCTGTTTCATCTACTCTCAAACCCTCCCCTCTGGTAATCTAAGAGTCTGTTTCTATTCTCTCTTTTTTATTTATTTTGTTTTTAGATTACACATATAAGTGAAATCATACGGTATTTGTCTTTGTCTGGCTTATTCTACTTATAGCCTCTAGGTCCATCCATGTTGTCACAAGTGGCAAGGTCTTGTTCTTTTTTATGGCTGAATAATATTCCATTGTGTATATATACTACATCTTCTTTACTCATTCATCTATGGATGGACACTTAAGTTGCTCCCATATCTTAGCTATTGTAAATAATTCTGTAATAAGCATAAGGATACTTATATTTCTTTGAATTGGTGCTTTTGTTTTCTTTGTACAGATACCCAGAAGTAGTATATTCCAGAATGTTTTCATTACCCTTTAAAGAAATCTCCTAAACATTAGCAGTCACTCCACAATTCTCTCCTCTCCCCAATCCTTGGAAACCACAAACAGACATTGTCTTTATGGATTTGTTTATTGTGGAAATGTCTAAATAGAACTGTACATGTGGGGCCTCTTAGCACTGGCTTCTTTCACTTAGCATGTTGCAGGTTGTATCAATATTCATTCCTTTTTATGGTTAGTATTTCACTCTAGGGATATACCACATTTTATTTATTCATTTATCAGTTGATGGACATTTGGCTTCTTTCCACAATTACCTATTATGAATAATGTTGCTATGAATATTTGTATACACATTTTTGTGTGAATATGTGTTTTCATTTCTCTTGGGTATATACTACCAGTGAAATTGCAGGCTCATTTGGTTATTCTATGTTGAAACTTTTGAGGAACTGACAGATTCTTTTCCAAAGTGGTTGCACATTTTACATTTCCCCAGAAATCTGTGAAATTTACAAATTTCCCACATCTTTGCAAACATTTGCCATTGTCTTTCTTTTAAATTATGGCCATCCTAATGAGTGTGAACCAGCAGCTAATTAAGGTTTTGGCTTGAATTTCTCTGAGGACAGATGATATTGAGCTCATTGGCCATTTGGATATCTTTGTTAGAGAAATGTCTATTCGATGTCTTTTCCATTTTAAAATTGGATTGTTGCAGTGTTCTTTTTATATTCTGAATATACAGGTCCCTTATCATATGTTATCTATAAATATTTCCCCTCATTTTGTGGGTTGTACTTTCAATTTCTTGATAGTAATATTGGTAGAACAAAGGCTTTTAATTTTGTTGTAGTCCATTTTTTCCTCTTTTTTTCCTAAAACCTGTGGTCTTAATGTTGTATCTAAGAAACTGCTTTTCTTCTAAGAATTTTACCATATTACCTCTTACATGTGACTCTGTGATCCACTTTGAATTAATTTTTAATGTATAGTGTAGTTAGAGGTTCAACTTCATTCTTTTGCATGTGAATATCGACTTGTCCCAGCACCATCTTTCAGAAAGACTATTATCTCCCCACTCAGTTATCATCCAACACTTGCTGAAAATCAATAGACCATAATGTATAGACTTTTATATCTGGGCCCTTTGCATTTCTATATAAATTTTAGAATCATCTTGTCAATTTATGCAAAAAAAAAAAAAAAAAGGCAGCTGGAATTTTACCAACACTGCTCTCCTCTTTGCTTCCACATCTCTCTGATGCTTTGAAAATGGCTCTTTCGGTAATGTATCCGATATTTCTTAATTGTTACTGGGTGGGGGTGATTATCCTGTCTTGACCTACTGTGTCCTTCTTGGAAGTAGAAGTTTTCTCGGCTCATTTTTCACATGAATTGGTAGCTCTCATGTGCAATGATCTATGGTATAGAGAAGTTTGCATTTAAAATATAAATATGTCCTGTATTTAAGTCATGTGTTTTCATCTAGGGTGTGGAAAATGTGTCTTTTCTTCATTTTCCTTTTATAAGCAAGCTTTTGTCTTATTGGTTTTTTGCTTTTGCTTTTTTTCTGAGAGACATAGACATGACTGATACCTCTTTACTTAGAAATATATGATTTGATCATGCCTCACTTTTGTGTTCTTTGGGTCATAAAATTTATATTCGTTTGGCCATCTGAAATGATCTGTTTTTTTCTCAGTAGGAAAAAGAAGCTAGAGGAAATGAATTTTTGAAAGAGGAGTAGTCACTAGTTTCAGGCTTTGAATGTCATTTTAATTTTGAGTGTAAGATTTCTCATACCCTGGGTTTCCTTCCATTTTCCCCCATGAGAGAATTACAAGGAGACAGCAGACTTTGCTTGTTGCCACTTACTGTGTAGAGAGTATAAAGTGTGCTTGGTGTCAGTGAGTGCTTCTATCCATCTGATCACCCTCAAACATATTTTTAAGAATGCTGAGTTCTGGAAAGCCTAACAAAAAACCAAAAACCAAAAAACCTCTCAATTATTTTATTTTCTTAAATAAGATTTATTTATTTATTTGAGTGGGGGAGGGCAGAGGGAACAAGACAATCTCGAGCAGACTCCACACAGAGCATGGAACCCAGTGAGGGGCTCAATCTCATGTCCTAAGATCATGACCTAAGATGAAGTCAAGAGTCAGATGCTTAATCAACTGAGCCACCCAGGTTATTTCCTACTGTAATTTTTATTTGAGCTTCACTTTGGAGTTCAGGTACTTTCCCCACAATTTCCCTAATAATATCAAATATGGGAAATATATTTAATCAATGGGGTAATTAATTTATTAAATTATTTTCAAATTCATTTATTCATTCACATATGCATGCTTTATTTCAACAAATGTTTATTGAATTCCAGATACTGAGTGATTCAAAGATAAGATTCCAGACAATGCGACTCAAAGATAAGTAAAATTTATATTTAGATTATACCTTAAGGAGCACAAAATTTAGTGGGTAAAGGAGGGAATAATAGAGACCAAAACATGTAATTTTAAAGTAGTGTAATCTAAGTAATATGTAGAATTGTTGAATCACTGTGTTGTACACCTGAAACTAACTTAACACTCTGTGTTAACTATGCTGGAGTTAAAATAAACTTGGAGAAAATATTCAAATAAAAAATAATGTAATAAGGTCAATAATAGTATAAGGTGTTGTGAATCACTGATGAGAAACAGGAGAGAAATCGAATGATGCGGCAATAGGACACGAAAGGCAACTTTTGATGTAGATTAAGGAAACAGAAACAAGAAAGAAAGGACCAGAATATTCTTTGGGCTAGAACTTAAGGGGAGGTAGATTCTGTTACACTGGCTATCTGGTGAAGTCTAGGTAATGGAGAAAAGGAGACTCAACCATCACAAAGTTGTCCTGGCCCCATTCAGTGGTCAGGTTTCTCTTTTACTTTGACCACATCTTTCCCAATGCAGTTACAAATTCTCTGATGCAGGGCATGTCCTATCTGTAGTAATGCTTAGTTTACGATTGGCAGTCGATCGTTATATTCAAAAAGAAGGAAGAAGAGAAGCCCCCCCTCTGCTGAAATGAAGCATTCTACTTTTACATTGTTCTCCTCAGTGAGTGTTATTTCCTTCCTGCCACTAGAGGGAAATGACAGCACTTTTAAAAAATTTTCTATAACCAGAAGAAAACTTCTACAGAGGAAGCCTGCCCCCATCCAGCTAGAGACTATTTCTCCTGAAGAGCATTTAGCATGAATCATATTTTCACATTTCATCCAGCTCGGCTCTTGAATAAGTAAGGCAGCATCTTAGTACTGTGAAATAGCATAAAATAACGCAGCTCTGTTTTGATAGTTATCATTATTTTCTCTCTTTAGTCCTTAGGAAACAAATCCTATTATAGTTGCTTCTCCTACTCAAACACATACATGTGTATACATACACACACACACAAACACACACACCCCATATCACAGACTAGCAAGAAGGTTTTTTTTCCCATTGTGCTTTAATCTTTTTTCAAATACAAGACTGGGAACTCTGTGGGAAAAAATGAACATATTCTTTCCCATATTTACTTAAAATGAACAGGTTTTAAAACCTACGTTTTGAAACTGTGTTAGTCAGCATTCTCTAGAGAGAAACAAATAGGAGATGTGGGCCTATGTGTGTATGTGTGTGTGTGTCTGCATAAAATAAGAAATTGCTTCATGTGATTATAGAGGCTGAGAAGGCCCAAGGAACTGCAGCTGACAAGTTGGAGACCCAGGAGACCCAATGGTAAAAGTTTCAGTCTGAAGCTGGCAGGCTCAAAACTTGAGAAGAGTGATATTTCGGTTGAATCCAAAAGGTGGTGAAGGCCATTGTCCCAGCTCAAAACAGTCAGGCAGGAGGAGTTTTCTCCTCATGGAGGGGTCAACCTATTGTTTTCAGGCTTCCAATTGGATGAGGAATATCAACATTAGAGAAGGCAGCCTCCTGGCCAACAGACACATGAAATGATGCTCACCATCAGGGAAAATGCAAATCAAAACCACAATGAGATCTCACCTCACACCTGTCAGAATGGCTAAAACAAAAAACACAAGAGACAAGTGGTGATAAGGATGTGGAGAAAAAGGAACCCTTGGGCACTGCTGGTAGGAATGCAAACTTGTGCACTCCATGTGGAAAACACTATGGAGGTTCCTCAAAAAATTAAAAATAGAACTACCCTGTGATCCAGTATTCATACTACTGCATATTCACCCCCCAAAATACCAATTCGAAGGAATGTATGCAGTCCTGCGCTTATAGCAGCATTATTTATAATAGCCAAATTATCAAATCAGCCCATGTCCATCAATAGATGAATAAAGAAAATGTTTTATATATATATAAGTATATATATTATTCAGCCATAAAAGAAAAAGAATGAAACCTTGCCATTTGCAATGACATGGATAGAGGTAGAGAGTACAATGTTAAGTAAAATAAGTCAGAGAAAGACAAATACTTATGATTTAATTCATATAGGGAGTTTAAGAAACAAAGCAAATGAACAAAGGAAAAGAAACAAACCAAGAAATAGACTCTTCGCAAACAAACTGATGGTTATTGGAGGGGGTGGGGGTGGGGCAATGGGTGACAATGTGGTGAGGATCGAGGAGTGCCCTTGTGAGGAGCACGGGCTGTTCTGTGGGAGTTTCGAGCCACTGTATTGTACATCGGACACTAATACAACACTGTATGTCAACTACACTGGAATTAAAATTAAAACAAAAAGAGAGAGAGAGCAAGGGGAGGAGCAAAGGGAAAGGGCACCCAGTGCTCATCACAAGTGCCCTCCTTCAAGCAGACTCCCCACCAAGCTCAGAACCAAACACGGGGCTCAACCCCATGACCCTGGGATCATGACCTGAGCCAAAATCGAGTCGGACACTCTACCGACAGAGCCACTCAGGTGTTCCTGGGCCTGTTTTCTAATCCATAGACCGGGCTCCGTGCCCACCACTAACTGGATTTCTGTTAGGTGCAAATTATATAATTTACATAAAATTCTAATACAGTTCCTTTCTCTAATGTTCCAAAATATACACTCCTTCAGCCAAGCTACATTGGATATTATCCAAATAGGTTGTACAGAATTCCCATGGCACCCAGTTGAAACTCAGGTTTCTGAGAGTCCATTAAAGTTCTAAGGATTCTCCATTTAGGTTTAGTTGCTTCCCAGGAAGAGACTAACTCAGTAAATAGCAAGGACCGGAAAACTGAAAACCGGGGTAGAATCCTGTCTCTTAACAGTGTTTTGTCCTTCCTTACCTATCCTGGCTACTATTTGTTGTTCTCTCACAACTACTAGGTCCTTCATTTTACAATTTGGTGATTTTTTTTCAGGATCTAGTTTTCCAGATGGAAATTCCCAAGCTTAGAGGTGTCATCGTTTCCTATTATTGCTCCTTTTATTTTGGCATGCCCTGAATCTTAATATGCAAAATTAATTGAAGCTTATCTAAAAGTCAAATCTTTGAAACTTGGTGCAACCTGTCCCTGTTTTTAATTTCTGAAAATGCCTTCATGTATTGCAACATTATTGGAATCCACAGCTTTGGAATCTCAACCAAAGACGGTCTCTCACTATTCTGTATAATGAAGTGATGGCCAGGTTTTAGGAAGCAAGAAAAATACATGTCAACAATGAATTATGAATTACACTCTTAATCATAGGTAATAAATTGGATTGCTAATGTTTCAGATGGAGTAAGTATTTATAAGGGCAGCTTTTCTTTTATTAATTATTATGGGATTTCTGATTATTTTGACATTATTTGCATGGAAATACTTTCCTGTCTTGCTCTTTCTGTTTTCCTTATCTGATCTAGAAGCAAGAATTGGACTTCTTATTAGGTTATTTCTACTAGGAATCTATGGGGAAATCTATATTTGGGACAGTGGGAGTATCATTATGTTCTTGCTTACCTGAATGAGGTCCATGTATTATTTACTTATTTATTTATTCATTCATTCATTCATTTATTATTTAAGTTCACATCAGTTAACATATAATGTAGTATTGTTTCAGGAGTAAAATATAGGGATCATCACTTACGTGTAACACCCAGTACTCGTCACAACAAGCGCCTCCTCAATGTTCGTCACCCGTTGACCCCATCCCCCCAGATACCTCCCCTCCAGCAGCGCTGTTTGTCCTCTATAGTTGAGAGTCTCTTACAATTTGCCTCCCTCTCTGTTTTTATTCTTATTTGATTTTTCTTTCCTGTCCCCTTTGTTTATCTGTTTTCTTAAATTCCACATATGAGTGAAATCATATGATATTTGTCTTTCTGACTTAATTCACTTAGCATAATTCCCTCTAGTTCCAACCGCATCATTGCAAAATGGCAAGATTTTATACTTCTTGATGGCTGAGTAATTTATACACACACACACACACACACACACACACACACACACATCTTCTTTATCCAGTCAGCAGTCAATGGACATTTGGGCTTTCTGGGGTTGCTGTATCTTGATCTGAGGGTATGTCTGGCAAGTCCACAGCGGAAAAAACTTCTAAAGGAGGACGCCCTTTGGAAGGCGACCTCGAACAGGGCTCTAATGTAGAGGTTTTAAGATAAACAAAGAGCCCGGCCTTCTTCAAACAACAGCAGAGTGTTTAAATATACTCGGTCCTTGTAGTGGGAATCAGATGGATCTACTAAGGTTACTAAGGTGATAACTGTCTTAGGTCAAGTTCCCTAGAAGAGGACCCTGAGATAGATTCTCATGAAGGCAGTCTATTGAAGAAATGCTCTCAAGAGAGGGGAAGGGAGGAGAGTGGAATAAGATAGGGAAAGAAAGTAAGGATATGATTTCAGCTGAAACTAGCTTCTGCGTGAGTCCCACAGGGAGTTAAACCACAGGTGGTCCCATTTTGAGAAAGGGAGCCGGTACTGTATATTCCCTGTCTGCCAGTCATTGGTAGCTGACTGCTTGAGGGCAGGGGCTGCTCTTAGATAGCAGTTCTCTGGAGAAGGGGCAGCTGTGTGCTTTCTGTGGCGATGCTCTGTGCTGTGGGGGATGGCTGTGCCTGCTCAATGAAAAGGATCTGGGCAGGGTAACAACAACAGCCAATATAGTGATTTCTTTCTCTTTTCATAGCATCTTGGGAGTTAAGGGGGGAAAAAAAGTAGGTCAGTTTTCTTGCTTTCATTTAAGGAATGAAAATAACAATTTGAATAAATGTTTTTCTAAGTTGTTGGGCAGAGAAAGCCTTAGCTTTCAACTGCAGTTGGAATCTTTTGATTTGCTAGTAATTTGTTTTGTACCTTTAAGAATTCCTAGATCTTTGGGAAGCCTGGGTGGCTCAGTGGGTTAAGCGTCCGATTCTTGGTTTCAGGGTCATGAGATTGAGCCTTGCGGTGGGCTGCACTCAGCATAGAGTCTGCTTGAGATTCTCTGCCTTTCCCTCACCCTCTGCCCCTCTTCTGCTCTCCCTCTAACATAAATAAATAAATAATAAAATCTTAAAAAAAAATTCCCAAAGCTTTAACCAGGCTGATTTCCACAAAACCACAGAAAATATTAGTTATATGCAAAACAGGGTTTCCTTAATCACTTCCCTATTCCTGCTAAAATTGGTTCCCCTAGATAACATTCAACTTTAAACCTATAAATCTGCATTTTCCCCTTATAATCATTCATTTCCTTACTCATATGAGCAGCATGTTATTTTCATAAAAGTTGGTTCAGAGAATCTAGGAAATAGTAAATAGATGGGGCTTCATATTTTGTAAAATATTTATTTGACAGAGAAAGAAAGAGCAAGCACAAGCAAGGGGAGCGGAGGAGGGAGAGGGAGAAACAGGCTCCCCACTGAGCAGAGAGCCCTGTGCAGGGCTCAATCCCAGGATCCTGGGATCATGACCTGTGCTGAAAGCAGAGGCTTAATCAATTGAGCCACCCAGGCTCCCAAGGGGTTTCTAATTAATCAGGGTAAATTTATTGAGTGGAAGTAATACCAGAACAGAATTTTGAATGACAAGCTCTAGTTAGCCTGTTAGTGGGCACGGTGGAAGAAAAGAAAGGATCTGAAAGCAGAGGAAACAGAATATACAGTCATGGAGTTAAAAGAACAGTGATAGTTCAGAGAGATGCTCATTTGAGTGGTACCTAAGGTGACGGATAAGAAGGGAAGAGACGATACATCAGAGGTGAATCAACAGACTGTTTGGGGAGGCACCAGGCTTTATATATCACACTAGGAATCCGGGCTTATAGCATGAGAGTGATGGAAAGCCATTGAAAAATCCAAAAAGTAAAGAAGGTAAGCACATTTTCAGGAAGGCACATGAGTAGCAATAACATGGCCTCAGGCTCATGCTCAACTAGGGTCTGCTGCATGGAAGTGCCTCCTGACCTCCTGCATGACTGTGCCCATGAAGATGACACATGGGCATCTTTGCACCACCAAGCACTTCGGTTGGCCAGGTCCCATCACATGGTTCCTTACGTAACCAGGGTAATCTCAGTAAAACGGAGCACTCCTAACACCTGAGCTCCAGAGCTCGGCATCACAGGACATGTCACGCCATCGCACTCACTTCAGCTCACTGAGCTAAGATTGTGATTATCCTAAGCAGACAAGAAAGAAGGACGACGGTGAAATTTTTCAGAAGTAAGATCTCTGGCCACTGGACAGCCTTGGGGATGTCTAGACCATGGAAGTCAACTGAATAGCTAGAGCATAAAGCTAAAAGAAAAGTAGTCCTCATTATCTCACAACACACACACACACAAAATCAACTCAAAATAGATTAAAGGTTTGAACGTAAGACCTGAAACCATAACACTCCTAAAAGAAAACATGGGGGTAGACTCTTGGCATCAGCTTTGGCTGTGATCTTTTGGATTTGAAACCAAAAACACAGCAAAAGCAAAAACAAATAAGTGGGGGTACATTAAACTGAAAAGCTTCTATACAGGAAAGAAAACCATCAACAAAATGAAAAGGCAGCCTGTGGAATGGGAGAAAATATTTGCAAATCAGATAGCCAATAAGGGATTACTATCCAAAATATATGAAGAAAATGGGCAGAGGAACTGAATAGACGTTTCTCCAAAAAAGACATACAGACAGCCAACAGGTACATGAAAAGATACTCAACATCACTTATCATCAGAGAAATTCCAATTAAAAAATAGTGAGAAGTACCTGGCTGGCTAAGTCGGCTAAGCATCTGCCTTTGGGTCAGGTCATGATCCCAGAGGCTGGGATGGAGCTCCACATTGTGTTCCCTGCTCAATGGGGAGCCTGCTTCTCCCTCTGCCTCTGCCCCGCCCCCTGCTCCTCTCTCTCTAAAATAAATAAATAAAATCTTAATAAAAAAAACCTTTAAAAATAAATAAAACTACAGTGAAATATCACCTCACACCTGTTAGAATGGCTGTTATCAAAAAGAAAAGAAATAACAGCTGTTGGTGATGACGTGGGGAAGAAGAAATCCAGTGCCTTCTTTGTAAGATAGTAAACTTATGCTTCCACTATAGAAAACTGTATGGACCATAAGAGACCCTTAATCATAGGAAAAAACCTGAGGGTTGCCATAGATGAGGGGGGTGGGAGAATGGAGTAACTGGATAATGGACATTGAAGAGGGCATGTGATGGAATGAGCACTGGGTATTTTATGAGACTGATGAATCACTGAACTCTACCTCTGAAACTAATAATACACTATATGTTAATTAATTGAATTTAAATTTTTTAAAAAAATAAATAAAATAGTAAAAAAAAAAAAAAACCAACCTTATATGGAAGTTGCTCAAGAATTTTCAAATGGAACTATTGTATGATTCCACAAACCCACTTCAGGATTTTTAAATTTTTTTTTCAGCATAACAGTATTTATTGTTTTTTCACGACACCCAGTGCTCCATGCAATACGTGCCCTCCCTATTACCCACCACCTGGTTCCCCCAAACTCCCACCCCCGACCCTTCAAAACCCTCAGGTTGTTTTTCAGAATCCATAGTCTCTCATGGTTCACCTCCCCTTCCAATTTCCCTCAACTTCCTTCTCCTCTCCATCTCCCAATGTCCTCCATGTTATTTGTTATGCTCCACAAATAAGTGAGACCATATGATACTTGACTCTTTCTGCTTGACTTATTTCACTCAGCATAATCTCTTCCAGTCCCATCATGTTGCTACAAAAGTTGGGTATTCATCCTTTCTGATGGAGGCATAATACTCCATCGTGTTTATGGACCACATCTTCCTTATCCATTCATCCATTGAAGGGCATCTTGGTTCTTGGCCACAGTTTGGCGACCATGGCCACTGCTGCTATAAACATTGGGGTAAGATAGCCCTTCTTTTCACTACATCTGTATCTTTGGGGTAAATACCCAGTAGTGCAATTGCAGGGTCAGAGGGGAGCTCTATTTTTAATTTCTTGAGGAATCTCCACACTTCTACAAAGTGGCTGCACCAACTTGCATTCCCACCAACAGTGTAAGAGGGTTCCCCTTTCTCCACATCCTCTCCAACACATGTTGTTTCCTATCTTGCTAATTTTGGTCATTCTAACTGGTGTAAGGTGGTATCTCAATGTTGTTGTTTTTTTTGGGTTTTTTTTTTTGGTTTTTTTGTTTCTTTTCTTTTTTTTTTTTTCAGCGTAACAGTATTCATTGTTTTTGCACAACACCCAGTGCTCCATGCAAAACGTGCCCTCCCTATCACCCACCACCTGTTCCCCCAACCTCCCACCCCTAAACCTTCAAAACCCTCAGGTTGTTTTTCAGAGTCCATAGTCTCTTATGGTTCGCCTCCCCTCCCCAATGTTCATAGCCCCCTCCCCCTCTCCCAATCCCACCTCCCCCCAGCAACCCCCAGTTTGTTTTGTGAGATTAAGAGTCATTTATGGTTTGTCTCCCTCCCAATCCCATCTTGTTTCATTTATTCTTCTCCTATCCCCCTAACCCCCCATGTTGCATATCCACGTCCACATATCAGGGAGATCATATGATAGCTGTCTTTCTCCGATTGACTTATTTCACTAAGCATGATACGCTCTAGTTCCATCCACGTCGTCGCAAATGGCAAGATTTCATTTCTTTTGATGGCTGCATAGTATTCCATTGTGTATATATACCACTTCTTCTTTATCCATTCATCTGTTGATGGACATCTAGGTTCTTTCCATAGTTTGGCTATTGTAGACATTGCTGCTATAAACATTCGGATACACGTGCCCCTTTGGATCACTATGTTTGTATCTTTAGGGTAAATACCCAGTAGTGCAATTGCTGGGTCATAGGGTAGTTCTATTTTCAACATTTTGAGGAACCTCCATGCTGTTTTCCAGAGTGGTTGTACCAGCTTGCATTCCCACCCACAGTGGAGGAGGGTTCCCCTTTCTCCGCATCCTCGCCAGCATCTGCCATTTCCTGACTTGTTAATTTTAGCCATTCTGACTGGTGTGAGGTGATATCTCATTGTGGTTTTGATTTGTATTTCCCTGATGCCGAGTGACGTGGAGCACTTTTTCATGTGTCTGTTGGCCATATGGATGTCTTCTTTGCAGAAATGTCTGTTCATGTCCTCTGCCCATTTCTTGATTGGATTGTTTGTTCTTTGGGTGTTGAGTTTGCTAAGTTCCTTATAGATTTTGGATACTAGCCCTTTATCTGATATGTCATTTGCAAATATCTTCTCCCATTCTGTCAGTTGTCTTTTGGTTTTGTTAACTGTTTCCTTTGCTGTGCAAAAGCTTTTGATCTTGATGAAGTCCCAATAGTTCATTTTTGCCCTTGCTTCCCTTGCCTTTGCCATTGTTCCTAGGAAGATGTTGCTACGGCTGAGGTCGAAGAGGTTGCTGCCTGCATTCTCCTCAAGGATTTTGATGGATTCCTTTCTCACATTGAGGTCCTTCATCCATCTGGAGTCTATTTTCGTGTGTGGTGTAAGGAAGTGGTCCAATTTCATTTTTCTGCATGTGGCTGTCCAATTTTCCCAGCACCATTTATTGAAGAGGCTGTCTTTTTTCCATTGGACATTCTTTCCTGCTTTGTCGAAGATTAGTTGACCATAGAGTTGAGGGTCGATTTCTGGGCTCTCTATTCTGTTCCACTGATCTATGTGTCTGTTTTTGTGCCAGTACCATGTTGTCTTGATGATGACAGCTTTGTAATAGAGCTTGAAGTCCGGAATTGTGATGCCCCCAACTTTGGCTTTGTTCTTCAATATTCCTTTGGCTATTCGAGGTCTTTTCTGGTTCCATATAAATTTTAGGATTATTTGTTCCATTTCTTTGAAAAAAATGGATGGTATTTTGATAGGGATTGCATTAAATGTGTAGATTGCTTTAGGTAGCATGGACATTTTCCAATTTATGGATTCCAATTTATGGATGGTATTTTGATAGGGATTGCATTAAATGTGTAGATTGCTTTAGGTAGCATGGACATTTTCCAATTTATTCTTCCAATCCAGGAGCATGGAACATTTTTCCATTTCTTTGTGTCTTCCTCAATTGTTGTTTTAATTTGAATCTCCCTGATGGCTAATGATGATGAACATTTTTTCATGTGTCTGATAGCCATTTGTATGTCTTCATTGGAAAAGTGTCTGTTCATATCTTCTACCCATTTTTTGATATGATTATCTGTTTTGTTTGTGTTGAGTTTGAGGAGTTCTTTATAGATCCTAGATATCAACCTTTTGTCTGTACTGTCATTTGCAAATATCTTCTCCCATTCCGTGGGTTGCCTTTTTGTTTTGTTGACTGTTTCCTTTGCTGTGCAGAAGCTTTTGATCTTGATGAAGTCCCAGAAGTTCATTTTCGCTTTTGTTTCCTTTGCCTTTGGAGACAAATCTTGAAAGAAGTTGCTGTGGCTGATATCGAAGAGGTTACTGCCTATGTTCTCCTCTAGGATTCTGATGGATTCCTGTCTCACATTGAGGTCTTTTATACTTCAGGATATTTATCCAAAGATACAAAATCATTATCTCAAAATAATATATGTAACACCATTGCAGCATTATTTACAATAGCCAGATACAGAAGCAACCCAAGTGTCCATCCATAGATGAATGGATAAAGAAGAGATGGTATATGTATAATGGAATATTACTCAGCCATCAAAAAGAAATATTGTCATTTGCAACAACATGGATGGATCTGGAGTGTATAATGCTAAGTGAAATAAGTCAGAGAAAGACAAATACCATATCATTTCACTCATGTGTATGTAGAATTTAAAAAACAAAACAAACTAACAAAGGGAAAAAAGAGATTAAAAAGGGGTGCCTGGGTGGCTCAGTAGGTTAAAGCCTCTGCCTTTGGCTCAGGTCATTGATCCCAGGGTCCTGGGATTGAGCCCTGCATCAGGCTCTCTGCTCTGTGGGGGGCCTGCTTCCTCCTCTCTCTCTGCCTGCCTCTCTGCCTAGTTGTGATTTCTTTCTGTCAAATAAATAAAATATTTTTTAAAAAGATTTTTAAAAATCAGACTTTTATTTTTTTATTTTTATTTTTTTTAAAGATTTTATTTATTTATTTGATGGAGATCACAAGTAGGCAGAGAGGCAGGCAGAGAGCGAGAGAGAGGAGGAGGAAGCAGGCTCCCCACTGAGCAGAGAGCCCGATGCAGGACTCGATCCCAGGACCCTGAGATCATGACCTGAGCCGAAGGCACAGGCTTAACCCACTGAGCCACTCCGGCGCCCAAAAACAGACTTTTAAACATAGAGAACAAACTCTCGGTTGCCAGAGGAGAGGTGGGTGGGGGGATGGATGAAATAGGTGAAGGGGTTTAAGAACACTGAGTAATGTATAAAACTGTTGAACCAGTATGTTGTACACCGGAAACTAATATAATACTATATGTTAATTATTCTTGATTTTTAAAAAAAGAAAAGAAAAAACCCTCAACTGTCTTGTAATACTAGACCTGTTTTACTGTTTTAACTCATTGCTTGCCGTGCTTCAAACACCACTGTAGGTATAAAGCTGGGTGTTCTTCTAGTAGCTACAGAGTATATCCTCACTAAGGGGGACCCTGGCATGACTCATTTGTTGTACATACACTTTGAAGGAAATAAAAATGTGTGTAAATAATAAATAAAAACTGAAGTTCTACCCTTCTTACAGAGTTCCTCAAAACCTAGAATGTCCCTGAGATGACAATATTTGCCCTTCCCAAATTCAGCTTCCCTACATGGAACTCCTTGTTCATTACATTATTTATTTATTTATTTTTGTCATAGAAACTTTGTTCAGGGTTAATTTGAATTAGAGACCAAACAAAATAAAACTTAACCTTGTCTTTTTTTTTTTTAATTAAAGATGTTTATATAATTAACATGCAAAAAATGTGAAACAGAGTACAACTTCAGGCGGCAAAATGAATATGGGAATTATGTAGGTTAAGTACTTAGTCAACTACGAAATGGCATAACTTGTCATCAAGGCTTAATTTATGATACATGATACACTGTTGTGAAATGCAGCTACGTATTAAGGAAATTTTTCCTGGAATCAGAAGTGCTTACTGGTGACAATTTTTATAAATGTGTGCCAGTTGTCTAAGCAGAAATGATGTTTCCTGATCAGAAATAAACATTTGGAATTGGAGGTCTAGCCAGACATGATGTTGCTTATCATTTTGAAGACAGAGATGAAAAACTATAGGACAAGTTTTATGAGAAAGCAAAATCATTTGGAGTATTTCTTATTGAAACTAATGGAAACACCATCTTATTTGTGCTGTGTTGATGAATGTTTTGCCATGACTAAGTAACATTTTGAAGAGACAGAGGAGGCCCTGGAGAGACACCACCCCTAGGAATAATTTTTTTAATGTATTCAGAATCAGTCCGTAAAGGCTTAATGCCAACTACTCAAAAATATTAAGTGTGATTTGATATGGTACTCCTACGAGTACAATTGGTTCTTGGTGGTAGCATGATTGCAGGGAAACAAATCCACAGTGTATTGTTTTAGAAGGACCTGGAACTCTAAAATCTGTCTTCTACGTTGCTCAGAGAAATCATGTTGGGTTAGAAATTTGAAGTCTTTCCCATTGTGGATGTGATTATTGGCTTTAATAAGCCTGAATATGTTGCTGTGCTAGAACCACAGAGAGTGCACCGTGTTGCTTAGATGAACAGAAAGGTCAACACCTAATCTGCTGTAGAACGTACAGATAGGGTGGCTTTGTTATTCACTAAATGGTGATCTGTTTTTTTTTTTCTTTTTTGATCTGTTGGAGAAAAAAACTGATTTGTTCATATTAATCAAAGTGAAATTCTAGGTATTACTTATAGGAGAGGTTAGATCAAACAGTGTGGAGGTTCTTGAAGATGTTAAGAATAGAGCTACCCTATGACCCAGCAACTCCTGGGTATATGCCCCAAAGATACAGATGTAATGAAAAGAAGGGGCACCAGCACCCCAATGTTCATTGCAGCAATGTCCACAATATCCAAACTGTGGAAGGAGCCGAGATGCCCTTCAACAGATGCATGGATAAAGAAGATATGGTCCATACATACAATGGAATATTCCTCAGTCATCAGAAAGGATGAATACCTACAATTTGCATTGACATGGATGGAACTGGAGGGGATGATGTTAACTGAAGTAAGACAAGCAGAGAAAGAAAGACAATTATCATATGGTTTCATGCATATGTGGAACATAAGCAATAGCGTGGAGGACCACGGGAGAAGGGAGGGAAATCCAAAGGGGGAGAAATCAGAGAGGGAGAGGAACCATGAGAAACTATGGACCCTGAGAAACAATCTGGGGGTTTCAGAGGGGACGGGGTAGGAGGTAACAGGGTGATGGGTATTGAGGGGGGCACATGCTGTGATGAGCACTGGGTGTTATACTTAACTAATGAATCACTGAACACTGAAAAAAAATCAAAGATTACATTTCATATATTAATATGAATGTCTAGAAAAAAATTACTATAGTTTTGGAAAATATATCAGTGGTTTCCAAGGGATTAGCAAAGAGGGGAGGAGATTGACTGCAAAGGGGCATGAGAAAACTTTCTGGGGTGATGGACATGTTATGTATCTAGATTGTAATGACAGTTATATGACTATATATTGGTCAAAACCATTAAAATATACACTTGAAAAAACTTGGCCCTTTTGATTGTTATTATAAAACATGTAACTATTTTATTTTATTTTTTTATTATTTTTTAAAGATTTTATTTATTTATTTGACAGACAGAGATCACAAGTAGGCAGAGAGGCAGGCAGAGAGAGAGAGAGGGAGCAGGGTAGAAGCAGGCTCCCCGCTGAGCAGATAGCCTGATGCGGGACACGATCCCAGGACTCTGGGACCATGACCTGAGCCGAAGGCAGCGGCCCAACCCACTGAGCCACCCAGGCACCCCAAACATGTAACTATTTTAAATATTTACCTGCAGGGGCATTTATTAATGGTATGCAAATACATGGTTTCATTTGCTCTTTCCTAACAAAACTATGTTTCTGGGGAAACTCGTTTGTCCAGAAGAGTATGGTCCGCTTTCATACACTGAGATTGGTCTCTGCCTCCTTTAACTGACAGCAGTGGCCAACCTACTGTTTCAAAATTGGGAGTTAGAACAGTATATCTGAAAAATGGTTTTCTGATATCAGACCTTTTGAAAATGAACTTATCGTCCAAGTTGTTATTCACAATTAATATTACTGGCATGAGTACAGAACTGAGGAACAGTGCCCAGAATATAAAAGCCAGTGTGAAAATTCTGTTTGGAAGAGCCTATGATTGTACTCAGCTGTTATTATAATGAGTAGAATGGAACATCATTCCCACGTAAAACACATGAGGCTGAATTATATATACAGGCATACCTCGGGAATATTGTGTGCTCCGTTCCAGCCTGCCGCAATAAAGCAAATATCCTAATAAAGAGGGCCAAGTGAATTTTTATGGTTTCCCAGTGCACATAACAGTTATATTTACACTGTATTGTAGTCTACTAAGTGATAGCTTTATGCCTAAATTTAATATGCCTTAATTTAATAATATTTTATTGCTAAAAAATCACTAACCATCCTCTGAGTTTTCAGAGAGTCATAATATTTTTGCTGGTGGAGGGTCTGGCCTCCATCTTGATGACTGCTCGACTGGCCAGGGTGGTGGTTGCTGAAGGCTGAGGTGTCTGTGGAAGTTTCTTAAAATAAGACAGTGATGAAGTTTGCCACCATTGACTGGCTCTTCCTTTCATGACAGTTTCTCTGTAGGATGTGAGGCTGCTCAGAGCATTTTACTCACATAAGAACTTCTTTCAGGATTGGAGTCCATCCTCTCAATGCCACCTGCCTTATCAATGAAGTTTCCGTAAGATTCTAAATCCTCTGTTGTCATTTCAACAGTCTTCACAGCATCTGCACCAGGAGTAGCTTCCATCTGAAAAGATGACTTTCTTTCCTCATCCATAAGGAGAACTCCTCATCTGTTACGGTTTGATCGCGAGGTCCCAGCAATGCAGTCCCACCGTCAGGCTCCGTTTGTCGTTCCAGTTCCTTGTTCTTCCAGCCACATCTGCAGTCAGTGTCTTCCAGCCGAAGTTGCTGCTGCTGTTGTGATTGTTTGTTTTGTCCTCCACTGACGTCTTGAGCCTTCAGTTTGTAAAAAACATGTATCTGCCCAGCACAGTACCTGTGATGCATAACACAAAGGGAAAGATTTGACATTGTCAGGTTTCTGGTTCCTAATCGAAGAACTCAGGTACACAATTTAAAATGTGATAACTAAAAATGTCATACATGCACAAATATACATGTGTGTATATGTGTGTGGACATATACACATATACATGTATACACATACACACCCATAATCTTTTTAAAAAAGATTTTATTTATTTATTTGACAGATGGCGATCACAAGTAGGCAGAGAGGCAGACGGCAGCAGAGGGGGGTGGTGGAAGCAGGCTCCCCGCTGAGCAGAGAGCCCAATGCGGGGCTCGATCCCAGGACCCTGGGATCATGCCCTGAGCTGAAGGCAGAGGCTTTAACCCACTGAGCCACCCAGGTGCCCCCCATAATCTTAAATCAGATGTTCAACATCATGAAACACACACTGTAGGTCCGTAAAAACAAAGTTTAGGCAAAGGATCTGGCTTACTTTGACATGCTTTATTTATTTGTGTTGGCTACCTGGTCCCTCTTGGTTTCTGAGTTGCAATGTCTGGTCTAAAAAATATATCTATTATGGTAGCACCAAGATTCTTTAAAAGGGTCTTATATACTTACAAGCTGACTTAGGTTTTTTCTGGAAAGAGATGGAGGGTGGAAAAGGATGGCTGGACAGGTGGATAGAAAGACAGGTAGATAAATAACAGAAGTGGGTTTCAGTCCCCACTTAGACATACAGAATACACAAATTGTTTATATTTCTATATCTCTCATGACTGTGTTGAACTCACAATTACAGCATAGGAAGGAAAATTCAAGCTCAGTCAATTTAAGTTCTTTTCCCGTTTTCTGCAGCGCTGTGGCTCAGTTGTGAGGACCTTACACAGAACCAGACCTGGGGTTGCAAGAGGGCACTGTTCGTCACCACAGGTTTTTACTGAGACTCCCTGGTTCAACCTGGTCCTCAGTTAGCAGTCCATTCAGGATGCTGCCGAACTGCCCCTTTCTCTTAGGTAAAAGCTGGAGAATCTCTGCACAGATTCTGGGTCCTGTGATGAACCAGGGGGACCATCTTTCTGCTGCCAGATCATCCCAGACATGGTGATTTTGTTGTTTGTCTGTGTCCCTCTCTCATCTTGATCTGCGCAAAGCCGGTCCTTCTCTCTGGCTCTGTTCTTTTGTGGTTCTGTTCCCCTGAATCTCTCATGATCTTGCCGCCTCTCTGGGACTCTTCCCAGAAAATAGGGCATCATCTTCTCTGTGAAGTCCACCCACGTCTTTGCCTTCGTCATATCTGCTCTTTCTCTACATCTTCCCCAGCCTGAAGAAACTTTTGTAGTTATAGCGGGAATGTTCTCCTCTGCTGTTGCAGAGGTTTTCCATGAATCTGCAACTGCTTATTTATCCCCACGGATATGAGAATTTTAGAACCACGACAAAGAAGTGGCTCTCAGGAGATTTTGACTTTCTCACGCTGTGCCATTCTCCCACCAAGATGAAAAACACACGGAAGATAATCGGGTGAAGAGGGTTCAGCTGTGAGGAGGCAGGAAGGGATGGGGGAGGAAGAGGAGAAACAGAAGACTTCTGCGACGTAAGGAAGAGAGCTGAGAACTGCTGTTCTGGACTGTGGCGTTTGAATGTCATTCCAGATGGTTTGAATAATTAACCGTCGAAGGGTACATTTGCCAAATATCTGGGGGATGATCTTAACGGATCTTTTCTGGTATCCGCTCGTTCTACAACATTGCTACAATTAAAAGTTGTAAGGCTGTAAATACCCTCATTCATGGCTCGCCTTCCTTGAAAACACATTTCTGCAACTTATAGGTGCTTTTTCAACAGATTATTCACTTGATCGCCTGTATACATTCCTTTTGCTTTATCTGAGATGCCTTTATGGAAATGAACTCTTCTCAGGATTATTTCCTTCCTTTTTGTACTCCTTGGAGTACTGTCATTAACTGTCATTACTTGTCATTAACTGTCAAGTTAATGTTAAACGTTCCGTCACCAGTTTTGAGTTGCTTAACCTTAGTGAGAGTGATGATTTTCTCCATATGTCTCCCCGTTCACCCATTCAACATTGGTTGGGCATGTACTGTAGAAGGAAGTAGGAATACAAGTAAGGATAGAATACTGTGACTGCCTCCAAGCGTTCAGTCTACTGAGAATGGGACACCTGTGCATAGACAGAATGTGACATGGGCTCTAGTAGAAGGAGGCAACAAGTTTTAGGGGATCACTGAGAAGCTGAAACTGTACCTACCTCAAAGATACCAGAAATGTTACAGCGAGTTACTCTATCTCCAGCAACCAGAAGGCCTTCAGTACTCCTTTTCTCAGGTCACAGCCATCCTAAAGAGATTTTATCCTTACCAACTACCTAACATCTTCATTGGTTTAACGTTGAACTTCAGATGCAAGGGATTGAGTTAATCATGCCCCTGACTTCATGGGTCATGGAGCAGTTCATCAATCCATTACTTAGTCACTTGTGAGGCTAGGCCCAGCAAGCTAGCAGGAGCCAGAGACGCACAGACATTGGAATTATGGCTCTAAATGAAAAGATTAATCTCTATTACACATTGCGTGATTTACCACTTTATTCCACAAAGGATTGGAGGCAGGTGAGAGTAAGCTAGATCCTGTACCCACCAAGGTTACTGGTAATCCTTCCTGGGTTGTCATTTGCCTTGATTTAGAACTTTTGAGAAGAATACATAACTCACAAACACCAAGGATGTTAAACTGCTTTTTTTAAAGATTTTATTTGTTTATTTGACAGTCATAGATCCCAAATAGGCAGAGAGGAAGGCAGAGGTGGTGGGGGGTGGGGAGGGGAAGCAGACTCCCCGCTGAACAGAGAGCCCAATGCGGGTCTCGATCCCAGGACCCTGAGATCATGACCTGAGCCAAAGGCAGAGGCTTAACCCACTGAGCCACCCAGGCACCCCCGTTAAACTGCCTTTTTTTTTTTTAAGATTTTATTTATTTATTTGACAGACAGAGAGATCACAAGTAGGCAGAGAGGCAGGCAGAGAGAGAGTGAGGGAAGCAGGCTCCCCGCTGAGTAGAGAGCCCAATGCAGACCTCGATCCCAGGATCCCGAGACCATGACCCGAGCTGAAGGCAGAGGCTTAACCCAATGAGCCACCCAGGCGCCCCTGTTAAATTGCTTTTGACAGAGACCCTAATTTCTGAAAATCTGAAGTGGGTCTGAACAGGAAAGGATTATCAGCTTAATTCAGACCATTTTAGCGCGAAATGATGTGCCTCCCTGTTCTTACTACATTTCTGTTCTTCCCGCTGCCCCACTTCAGTGTCACCTTGTCCTCAGCAATTTGCCAGCTTAAGCTTTGGGTCATGTTATGTCACCCCTATTTCTCCATTTGGAGGACCCTCCCATGTGAATTAATTAGGTGACATCAGTTCAGGAAATAAATATTTCTCGAGAAAGCAATGTTGGTTTCTTTTGATCATGTCATAAAAATTATAACTAAATGAAAAGTAATGAGATAGCTTTCCATCCAGGATCATCTGTTAGAGTTGCTTATGTATCTGTCAGCCTTGTGAACTTGGGTTCTGGGGGAAGGAATGTGGATTTTGGCATCAAGTAGATTTACTTTATTTCCCAGTATGGTAGTGCTGAGCTGTGTATCCTTAGAGAAGTGACTTAGTCTGAGCTTCAGTTTTCTCATCTGTTAAACCAGGAATAATAGTGGTCTTGTGCTTTCTGCTTCCTTTGTTCATGGCATCTCCCTCCTCTCCTTTCTGTTTTCTTTCCACTTAATGTGAATTCTACCCATCCTTGAAGACCAAGGTCCAGGCATCATTTCCTCAACTGCTCCAACCTACTGAATCTCTGGTGGTTTGAACTCTTCATAGTAAATAGATACGCTCTGTCTATCCCCTGTATTCACTACCTTTTTTTAAAAGATTTTATTTATTTATTTGGCACACAGAGAGAGAGATCACAAGTAGGCAGAGAGGCAGGCAGAGAGAGAGGGGGAAGCAGGCTCCCCGCTGAGCAGAGAGCCTGATGCGGGGCTCGATCACAGGACCCTGAGACCATGACTTGACCTGAAGGCAGAGGCTTAACCCAGTGAGCCACCCAGGCGCCCCTGTACTCATAACCTGTGTAAAACATTATTCTCAGGAAGAAAGAAAAGAAGTCAAAGAGGCAGGAGGTGTTTTTTTTTTCCAAAAAACTTTTTTTTCACCAGTTTTCTGGTTCAGGCATCTTCTTTCTGCAGTCTTGATTTTTCAGCAGTAAAGTAGACTTCTTAGATATTTCAGTGTGTTTTCTGTCCATTTCACTAGTTCTACTTTGAAAGAAAAAAAAAGAGGTAAAAACCTATTGCTACTCTCTGGGGGAGTAGCAGGCTCTTCCTGCCTATTTTCCTGACCTCCCGCTGGACCAGGGGAATTATGAGTTTTCTTCCAACAACTAAGATCAACATTGCCGTTACTGCCAAATGACAATGTTGGACAATGTTGGAAAATATGACGCAATGGGCAAACACAAGACCCAAGTTGAAACTTAAGTCTTTTCATTGCTGTTCACCCCCCAGCAAAAACCTTCTCCAAATCATTGCTGACACTGCAACCAATGCTGTTTCCTTTTCCCAACATCGTGACCAGGCCCTGGAGTGAGCTAAAATGGTTATCCATTTCCAAGGCCCTTCCCAGATGATGAACAACTTTTCATTCTGGCCCCGAATCTGGCCCTATTCCATTCCCTCTGGAAGGCCTTGCAGCGTTAGCTTAGAAAACTGAGTGTTCCCTTTGAGTCAGTATTCCTTATGACACCTGGTCCTTACTTAAAGACAGTGCTCAACAGTGTGTTCTGGATTGCATCGAAAAGGATGTCATCGTCCCATTACCTCCAGATGCATTATCTTTCACTCTGTCTATCATCAACAAGCTCATCATTTATGTCATTTTTGTATTTGGCCACCATATACTTCCTCTAAGTCATTTTTATTTTTGTCATGGGTTATGTGGAGCCAGGGTCTAATTTATTTCTTCCTCAGAGATGTAAGAACCTATTAAGAACATAGCATTCTGCTGTGTACATTTACCTGTTCCTACAAATACTGCATTTTCCAGGATAGCCTATGACTCTAAGCTTTATATGCATGCTCTTATTAATAGGTCCCACTTTGAGGTTTAGAGAATAAAGTTCTCAAACTGTGATCCCATCTTTTAAGGAGCTGTCCGTTCTATGGTTCTATGCAGAACCACAAAACAAAAAGTGTAAGTTCATAAATGCAGAGTGTCATGCTGACTAATACAGATAAGAGTATTGTATCATTTCAAAGCTATTTAGTGTTAGGAAGATGCAGAAATCTCTTCGCAATGATATCACAAGTCATGGACTTAGCACCGTATTCTGCCTAGTCACATTTTTGAAGTTAGAAACTTCTGAACACCTTTTTATTTGTTTCGTTTTCACCTGAACATACATACATACATACATTTATATTATATATTTCTCTACTTGACTTAATTCACTCAGCTTAATCTCTTCTAATCCCATCCATGTTGATATAAAAGTTGGATATTAATCCTTTCTGATGGAGGCATAATACTCCATTGTATATATGGACCTTCTTTATCCATTCATCTGTTGAAGGGCATCTTGTTTCTTTCCACAATTTGGCAACTACGTCCATTGCTGCTATGAACATTGGGGTATGGATGGCCCTTCTTTGCACTACATCTGTATCTTTGGGGTAAATATCCACTCGTGCAATTGCAGGGTCATAGGGTAGCTCTATTTTTAATTTCTTAAGGAATCTCCACACTGGTTTCCAAAGTGGCTCCACCAACTTGCATTCCCACCAACAGTGTAAGAGGATTCCCCTTTCTCCACATCCTCTCCAACACTTGTTGTTTACTGTCTTGTTGATTTTGGTCATTCTAACTGGTGTAAGGTGGTATCTCAATGTGGTTTTGATTTGAATCTCCCTGATGACTAGTGATGATGAGCATTTTTTCATGTGTCTGTCAGCCATTTGCATGTCTTCTTTGGAGACATGTCTGTTCATGTCTTCTGCCCATTTTTTGACATGAGTATCTGTGTTTTGTGTTGAGTTTGAGGAGTTCTTTATAGATCTTGGATATCAGCCCTTTGTCTGTAGTGTCATTTGCGAATATCTTCTCCCATTCCGTGGGTTGCTTCTTTGTTTTGTTGACTGTTTCCTTTGCTGTGCAGAAGCTTTTGATCTTGATGAAGTCCCAAAAGTTCATTTTTGCTTTTGTTTCCTTTGCCTTTGGAGACATGTCTTGAAAGAAGTTGCTGTGGCTGATGTTGAAGAAGTTACTATTTATGTTCTCCTCTAGGATTTTGATAGATTCCTGCCTCACATTGAGGTCTTTTATCCATTTCAAGTTTATTGTTTTGTATGGTGTAAGAGAGTGGTCAAGTTTCATTCTTCCGTACATAGCTGTCCAATTTTCCCAGCACAATTTATTGAAGAAACTGTCTATTTTCCACTGTATATTTTCCCCTGCTTTGTTGAAGACTATGTGAGCACAGAGTTGAGGTTCCATATCTGGGCTCTCTACTCTGTTCCACTGGTCTATGTCTCTGTATTTGTGCCAGTAGCATGCTGTCTTGGTGATCACAGCTTTGTAGTAAAGCTTGAAATCAGGCAATGTGATGCCCCCAGGTTTGTTTTTCCTTTTCAATATTTCCTTAGCAATTCAGGGTCTCTTCTGGTTTCATACAAATTTTGCGATTGTTTGTCCCAGCTCTTTGAAAAATGGTGGTAGAATTTTGATTGCGATGACACTGAAAGTATAGATTGCTCTAGGCAGTACAGACATTTTAACAATGTTTCTTCTTTAGATCCATGAGCATGGAATGCTCTTCCATCTTTTTGTGTTTCCCTTCAATTTCTTTCATGAGTGTTCTGTAGTTCCTTGAGTACAGATCCCTTACCTCCTTGATTAGGTTTATTCCAAGGTATCTTATGGTTCTTGGTGCAATAGTAAATGGAATCAATTCTCTAATTTCCCTTTCTATATTTTCATTGTTAGTGTATAAGAAAGCAACAGATTTCTGTGCATTGATTTGGTATCCTGCCACATTACTGAATTGCTGTAGGAGTTTTAGTAGTTTGGGAGTGGAGTCTTTTGGGTTTTCCATATAAAGTATGATGTCATCTGTGAAGAAAGAGAGTTTGACTTCTTTATTGCCAATTTGAATACCTATTATTTCTTTTTGCTCTCTGATTGCTCTTGCTAGGACTTCTAGTGCTATGTTGAACAACAGTGGCAAGAGCGGGCATCCTTGTCGTGTTCCTGATCTCAAAGGGAAGGCTGTCAGCTTTTCCCCATTGAGGATGATATTCACTGTGGGTTTTTCATAGACAGATTTTATGAAGTTGATGAATGTTCCCTCTATCCCTATACTTTGAATTGTTTTAATCAGGAATGGATACAGCATCCTTTCTTAATCAAAACTCTTCACAGTGTAGGGATAGAGGATACATACCTCAATATCATCAAAGCCATCTGTGGAAAACCCACAGCAAATATCATTGTCAATGATATCAATGTCAATGACAATGATGTCAATGTCAAACTGAGAGTTTTTCCCCTAAGGACAGGAACATGGCAGAGCTGTCCACCATCACCACTGCTATCCAGCATAGTACTAGAAGTCCTACCTCACAAATCAGACAACAAAAAGAAATAAAATGCATCGGAATTGGCAAAGGAGAAGTCAAACTCTCACTCTTTTCAGATTACATGATCCTCTATGTGGAAAACCCAGAAGACACCACTGCAAAAATTGCTGGATCTCATACAGGAATTCAGTAAAGTGCCAGGATATAAAATCAATGAACAGTTGCATTTCTATACACCAACAGTGAGACAGAGGAAATAGGCTTTTGTTAACATCTTAAAGTACATGTTTCCTAGGTGTTGTTGGGGCCTGAAGGACCTGGAGGAGGATATTCTCTGCACAGTGAGTCTACTTACTCAGGCCTGCAAGCTGAGTCTGAGCTGGCTGGTGTGGCTCAGTATGGGCCACATGGGGCTGCACAGAGTATCATCAGTAAGGAATCATGTGTTTCCAGCTCATGATGAGCCTGGTGTGAAGCAGAAGCCTTAACAGAGGTGCTAAAGCCTCTAAGATGACTTCCTCATTGGGAGGGTAAGATCCAGGGTCAGTCAGTTTTCTTTATCCCAGCACTCCTGTCCCCACTTCCTCTTGGCGGATAAACCATGTAGCATGCACAGCATGAGTAGGGAAAAGATTAGAACACTAGAGAGGAAGTTAAAAGGCCCAGATTCTCATTCTGCTTTTGACGTGCACTGAAGTTCCTGGACAATCCATTTATTTCACTGCATCTTTGCTTTGCCTTTGGCAAAAGAGGGTAATTGAAGAAGATGAGTGGATTTTTATGCTTTTTAAAAATTGGTGGTAGTCTTTCTCAATAAAGCCTTATACAAAGCCAAGGCCTATAAAAGAGTCAAAGCGGAGCCATGTTTGAAGTGGGCAAAGAAGTCTATGTAGCTTCTCCTCCACAGAGCCTGGGAGCACCATGTAACAAAGTCTGAAATAACATAGAACAGAGTCTGAAATCCACATCTCCAAGGTGATTTCCACCTCAGACATTATATGAGGAAAAAAAGTCTCACCCCTCTCCCCACTCTTTCTTTTTAATAAGGAAATGTAATTTCGTTCTGCTTGCTTAACGTGAATAAAAGGAAAGGCGTATGGACTAGGGCATGGTCATGTATTAAGTAACTTCACTTTGTTCTTCTTTCTTCATGAGGATGTGGAAGTAAAGGAGAGTTCTGAATCTCAAGGTTGTCATCCCTCTACTCCATTAAGCAACAAAACAAAACAAATGAACATAAAAAAGATAACAGTGTTTCCTGCCAAACGCCACTCCCTTTCCCCCCTATCCTCACCTCCATGAAACAATCAAGGGAGTCCATGAAGTCCTCTTTAAACCCCACTCCTAAACCCCGGAAATATTAAGGCAGGAGATGGAAGTATGGTATGGAGCAGAGAAGGAAGAGGAAATGGTGTGAGATGAGGCACTTCCAAGTTGGTAGGCTTGGGTATTCTTTGGAAGGTCAGCGTCTCCATCCTTAGACCTCTTCTTCGGTGGCAGGCTTCTGTCATCCTTCTCACTGTAAAGGGTGTTATATCAGAATCAGTCAAATAAATCCTGCACCTACTCGGATTCTGGGTTGTTGATGCACAAAGTGTATGACATCTTACAAGTCACTAATTCTCACAGGTCGATAGGGGAGAATCTACTAACTTCTTCATGGGATGTGTACTTTTTTTTGTTTTAAAGTTTATAGTGCTATAAAAATATACATATGCCCTCTGGGGTGCCCTCTAATCCCGCTCTTTGTCCTCTCACCTTATCGTATCCACTTTTCCTCCTCTTTTTATCCAAAAATGGGGTTTCCTCTGAAAGGGATTGTTTGAGTTCATTTCTGGAAAAGAGGTAGGTAAAAGGGGAGAAGAGGAATAACCATTCCTCTCTTTTAAACATACCTACTGCCCCACCACTCAGGCCTGTTTCTCTCCTCTCGAGGTGAATATTTGTGATTTCATTCAGAGATGAGTCAGTTGAGCGAATGAAAACATAAAGAAGTCAAGATATGTTGTGTTCATTCAACCGAATTCCAGGGAATGCACAAATGGTTTAGGCCGCTGCCTTCGGCTCAGGTCATGATCTCAGGGTCCTGGGATCGAGTCCCGCATCGGGCTCTCTGCTCCACGGGGAGCCTGCTTCCCTCTCATTCTCTCTCTGCCTGCCTCTCTGCCTACTTGTGATCTCTCTCTGTCAAATAAATGGATAAAATCTTTAAAAAAAAAAAAAAAAAAAAAAAAAAAAAAAAAAAAAAAAAAAAAAAAAAAAAAAAAAAAGAAAGAAATGTCTTATTCAGTGCTGAATTACTTGTCTTATCTGGGAAACTCTATCAGAAGTCTTGTATTACAATGAGGGATTTGTGGCAGAAATTAGGCCATGATGTGTAAGTAGCTGATAAGGACTGACTCTCATTTTAAAGCCAGAAAGTTCACCACTAAAAAAAAAAAAGTATAGACTCATAGAAGAATTTTAGAGGGATAGGAAGCTTAGATGTGTAACAAATTATGTCAAATCTTGTGGCTTAAAACAGCAATCATTTATGTAACTCATGACTGCAGTTGAACAGGCCTTGGTGGGGAAGGCTTGTCTTTGCCCCACGTGGTGTCAGCTGAGGCTGATTGCCGGAAGTTGGAACACGCACTTCCAAGGTGGCTTACTCACACGGCCAGCAAGTTGGTGCTAGTTGTTGGCTCAGAGCTCAGTGGGGATTGAAGGCTTTTGAGAACTCTATTTTTCTATCCTGGGCTACTCTGTGGGCTTAATAGTGGCTAGGGTCCAAAAGTCAGAATCCCAGAAGTGGAAACAGCCAGTTTTATGAGGCTTGGACCTTGAAGCAGGCACGACATCACATCCACTAAATTGCATTGGTCAAGCATTCTCAGAAACCAGATTCATGGGAAGGGTGTAGACCCAACCTCTCAATGAGAGAAATATCAAAGAATTTTGGAACTATATTCTAAAACTGCCACAGCATGAGATAGAATGTGTGTAGTGGGCAGGGGGTGGTGGTTAGGGGAGGGATAATATCTGAAAGCAACATTGGGAGACAAGAGGATACATATCCCACTTTCTTGCCCAGTGTATGAAAGCTACAAGACCTAAACTAGCCACCACTTGAGTGGGCCACAGAGGAAGCAGTGTCCTCAGGGTGAGCCAGAGTCCTCTTAATGGGAAGATAAAGGAGAATTCAGAGAAGGGTTAAGAATATAAGGGATTTTACTGATCATGATCATGAATTGTGTAAGGCACAGAGAAAGTGTTTTGAGACTGGGAAAGGGTAGAAGGAAGAGACAGATTAGGTGATATGTGGGACGTAATAAGGATGAAAACACGGAGAAGTGGAGTGATCTAGGAGTTTGGTGTTTGTGTGAGCAACACCTCTGATAATGAGACTGAACTCCATGGACTCAAGGCAAGTAGTAGTAGAAAGATGTATGACAGACATTATGCATTAGATATGTTTGTTACGCAGCACGCGAGGAAGAAGGACCAAAGGTATAAAAGACTCCCATGGATCAGCACAAGAGCGAAAACTCAGAAGCTGATGAGGCACAGACAATTCACAAAGAAGAATGTCTCAGTGATGAAGTTAAGATGCTCGATCTTACCAGAAGTCAGAGAAACACAGATTAAAACTACTGTAACGTATTATCTTGTTTATATCAGATTGGAAAAGGTCTAAAAGCCTGATGACGTATCAACTACTGGTAAGAGTGTGAAGTAAAGAGTGACTTTCCTCTATTGCTGGTGGAAGTGTAAACTGACACACCATTTTAACAACGTGCTTTGTGATGGGGCAATTTCAATTCCAGGGGTATTGCCCTAGAGAAATTCTTGCACCTATGCAAGAGCATATATATACACGTCGGAATATCGCTTGACAGTATTTTTATGGTAGTGAAAACGTATAAACCATCACAGAGTCAAGAACAGGAGAACACGTCAGTATAAAGTGGAATGGCCATGTAATGCAATACTGTGAGACAGGTTACATGAATGAGCGAGAGCCCTGCATACTAACACAAAGACATCTCAAAAGCGTAAGAAGTTACAAAGCAGTTACGAAGCATGCATTCAGCATGATACCGGTTCCTCAATAAAATGGGAATGACAGTGATGCCCACCGCGTGGAGTCGTGAGATCATGAGGGAGTACGAAGGAGGTGCTCAGAATAGTGCTGGGCACATTATAAACATTTCATGTGTTAGTTATTACTGTTGCCACGATTACTATTGTTGTTGATGTATAAAAAACTTGCACAGAAATAATAGAATCTTATCAACTTGTCTCATGATTGTGATTACTATGGGAGTGGGCTGCACAGAAGAGTTCACCTCTTCCTACAATATTTACTTCTTTAAAAAAAAATGGTTGAACCTACCGTGGTAAATCTCAGGAGGGGATGCATGGGTATCGTGGATACATATACTCCCACCGGCCCACGCTAACACTGTGACACCCTCCAGTTTTGCAGAAGACAGAAGTCACGCAAGACTTATCCTGTTTTCTTAAGATGTGCTTTGAAATGACTTCACTTACTTTCTAGGAACAGGAGGACCAGTTATTCACATGTTTGACTCATCAGTGAATAAGGAACCAAGGACTGTTTTGAGTGACAGACTTCCAGCTTAGTGGAAATTAGGAAATTGACCTGAAACAGCCACACACACCCCCACCAAAAGTGTAAGATTATACGGGATAGTCATAGGGACTGTAAGTCCCTATCCTTCAAGGAATATTCTCTAAACTCCCTTCTGGGCCCATTTGCAGAGGAAAGATGTTGAATGTATAGTGTCCAGGTGACACTCTTGAGAAGTGGACACTGTGAGGTGGCAAAGTGACAGAGACAGGTCGCCCCACGCTGGGACCTTCTCTGAAGAAGTCTAGAGTAGGGAGGGTGGGCTTTCCTAGTCTGATGAGAGAGATTCGGTAAAATACTAATTTTGAACTTACATCCTCACCTTTTGAGTTAGTAATAGGTACACTCTGCGTTATCCTCAAGGGTGAGTAGAAAATGCCTTATTTTTAGAGCAGAGTCTTAGGACCAAAGAGATCAAGGCCCTGAGGAACAAGCCAAAAGTTTGGAAAGCAGGAGAGTCAACAGAAAGAGACTCCGCTCCTTTTGCATTTGTGTGCTGGGCCTGTTCTCTGCCCAACTCACCCTTGCGTCCTCACCAGCTGACCAGCGCCAGTCATTAATCCAGCCACACTGAGAGGATGACCACTGTCCACAGGCAAACGATTGGTTCTCAAGTGGGCCAGCCTTGTGAGTGTTCCGCAGCCCTTTAAAAAGGGCCCACAGGTACCATGTTGTTGTTGCAGTCCTAAGTGGGAGCCTGAACCAAGGCAGAAAATCAGAGAAACTGGTGCGACTCGGAGAAGCTTCCTACACAGTTTCCCCTCCCACACCAGCTCCAGTCTTCTCCACAGGGCGGCATGATTCATTTCCGCTCCTTCCCACCTGAGGGAGTGAGACAGGCTCCGTCCAAGCACCTGCTACCGAGAGGCACGCCTGCTTCATTGCAGTGAAAGGCACACCATTGGGTTCAGTCCGACCAAAAGTGTGCTCTGGACTCCCAGCATTGACTTTGGTCCTCCCAAGAACACTGAAGCGTTAACCTTCATTGAGCACTTAAACCAGTGTTTCATATGTTTCGTTCACTTAGTCCCCACAATAATCCTCTGTGGTACATATAATTATTATTATTTTCATGTTAAAGATGGGAAATTAAGTCTGAGATTAAGTACCATAGTTACATAGCATGTGGCAGAATGAATGAGTATTTGAAGTTGAGTCTCTCGGTCTAATCCCAAAACTTGTGCTTTTAATGACTCCTAAACAGTTACTCGTACCCACTCATCCTATGAGGCTTCTCGAATTACTCTGAGGAGTAGCGATTACAAAAGGCAAGAACAAAGGAAGTTACCTCATAAGCAGGTAATTAGGTACATTCCATTTAATATCATGTGGAAATCTACAGGGAGAAATTATCATCAGAAGCTTTAAATCATGTCAGGGAGAGGCGAATCGAAAGTGAGTAAGATCAGGGAACAATTAAACTACAAGTTCTACTAATTCCTCAGGGTTTCTGAGGTATTTTCTTAAGTGTTATTTCCCAATCTTTTCAACAATGTGTTACCACTCATTTGTTCTTTTTTCATTGTTCATGCATCACGCCCAGTGCTCCATGCAATATGTGCCCTCCTTAATACCTACCACCAGGACCACGCCTTTGTTCTAATCCATCTGTGATTACTGTCAGGGTAGGACTTCCAAGCTATGACCCTGAGAATTCCTGAAAAGCATGGCCTGACTGGGGAGAAAGGGCTGGCTGGAATAACTACAAAGGAAGACATTCCAGTTACCCAGAAAATGGCTCGGGATGGTGAGAGAATTGATGAATCCCAAGTTGAGTCTTGAAAGACAACTAAGAACAAATTGCAAGGTGAGGAGCATCCAAGACTTGGTGAACAGCATGAACAAAGAGATAGAAAGAAGGAAACAGCATGGGATTAGGGCTAACTACGAATAATTTGGTGTTCCTATAGCTTGAAAGGTAGGAAATGAAAAAAGCTGAAGCTGACTAGACACGCAGAGTCCAGAAGATGGAGTCCGTCTGGAGCATGTTAAAGGAGTTTGGCCTTTAGCTTGTGGCTGGTGAGAAACCATCAGCTGGTTTCAAACAGACAAGTGGTCGGATCATATTTGCATTTTTAGGTATTTGGCTCTGAGAGCTGGGTAAGACTTTGGGGTAGAAACCCAGTAAACACACTGTTGTAATTGTCCTGGCAAGAGATGAGAAGGTCCGACTCAAACTAATGACAGTGAAATTGAAAGCAGGGAAAGGTACAGGAGATATTTAGAAATGGAATCAGAAAGACTTGATGACTGACAGGATATAAGAACTCTACAAGAGAAAGAAAACGGTTTGGCTCACACTCTAGGGGTTTCCATATTAGCTACTGCAAAGATGAGAGAACTGCCTTTTCCCTTCCTCTCTGCTGATGAAGCGCTAAGGGAGCCCACTGTATCTTCTCTAGGATCATGGCAACTTCTTAGGGGTTGTGTCACCCTTCTTTGCCCCAACACCCGCATGGGGAACTATACTGGTTCACTCCAGCAGACCTTTCTAACTCAAAATCTCAAGAACTAGGATTCAGAGTAATTTACTGTTTCCCACATGGAAGGAATCTTTAGGCAAATTGCTTTATCTTCTACCAAGAGCTCTGCATCCAAGAGGCTGTACAGCTTCAAAAATCAGTGAAAATGTGGCTTGACTTCTTTCCCCAGAATGGGAAATGGTCTATTATGTACCTTTGTACCCAGGAAGAGAGACAAGTGACATTGTAACTGCCAGCAATGTACTTTACTAAAGAAAGGGGGAAAACTACATCAGCTCTGTCGGCCTTAAGTAACAGTTAAAACCGCAGACGCAGAAGAGAACGTTCAGTGAGAAATGTAGAATGAGAAAAGTGGCTTGAAGATGGACGCTAGGGCAACATCATCTTTTCAATTATGTGTGGACAAGAAGGCTAATGTTGGGACTGAAGAAACAGGAACATCAACAGAATATTTTACGGGTAAAACCCAAAGGCAGAGAATTTTTAAGAAGGAAATAATAACGGGTTGTCCAAGTTCGAGTAAACGAAGGTCAGTGGGAAGTGTCCGTTAGGACTGGTTGCTGATGGGCTTAGTCAGAGCTGCTTCTGTGCATTCACTGGGGTGGCAGGTTATTAGTCAGTTGAGGTTTGAATGGCAGGTAGAGAAATGGCTGAGATAAGCAGAGGGGAGAAATGCGGTACAAGCATGGGTACCCACTGAAGGAAAAGAGCCAGTGGAGAAGAGCAGAGTAAAGAAAGAAGCAAGCAAGCCAGTGACTGATGGAGCCGCGTCTTGTAGGAGACGGGAAGAGCTGGGATCCAGAGCACAGCGGAGTCTGTTTAACCTGAACCAGAGAAACAACAGTTCATTTCGCCCCGCAAGTGAAAAAAAGTGTGGGGACGGCGGGTGGGGAATATGAATGTAGATGTTTATATAGAGAAACAGGAAGTTTAAATATTTCATGCTTGATTGCCTCAAATAAGAGTCAGCATGTGGTGCTGTCTTGCGCTGACACTAGAGTGACCCTCATCCACGGCGCTGGGTGATCCTCTTCAATGGGACCTAAACCCCTGCTGCAAGGATGACCTAGACCTTGAGCCAGGCTTGGTGGAGTCGATGTGGCAGCAGAGGTGTGAACACCGTAACTTTGTGTTACGGTTAAGTGGCTTGAATCTGTGCCATCAGATCGCGTAGTGGCCCGTCACTTACGTTATTTATTCTACATACAGTCCGTACATCAGTATTTTTATTTGCATGTAGATTTTTTTTCTCTGCATGGAAAGAGAACCAGAGGTTTTTTATTATTCTTCTTGAGGTGAAGAAAGGAAATATAGCTCTTTTTTAAAAAATTATTTTATTTTATTTTATTTATTTTTCAGAGAGAGAGAGAGAGAGAGAAAGACCAGGGAGAAGGTCAGAGGGAGAGGGGAAGAGAGAATTTCAAGCAGGCCGCATGCTTTGCATACAGCCTGATATACAGAGCCCTGAGATCATGACCTAAACAGAAATCAAAAGCTGGGTGTTTGGGGCACCTGGGTGGCTCAGTGGGTTAAAGCCTCTGCCTTCGGCTCAGGTCATGATCCCAGGGTCCTGGGATCAAGCCCTGCATCCGGCTCTCTGCTCGGCAGGAAGCCTGCTTCCCTTCCTCTCTCTCTGGCTGCCTCTCTGCCTACCTGTGATCTTTGTCTGTCAAGTAAATAAATAAAATCTTTAAAAAGAAAAAAAAGCTGGATGTTCAACCCACTGAGCCACCCAAGTGCCCCAGAAATACAGGTCTTTTGACAAGTTATTTTCTTTTGAAAAGTTGATCTGAAGCCAGTCCCGTGTATTTTGTTTGTTACTATTTCTTCAGAGTCTGAGGTTCTCAAGAGTCATTGTCAGGTTATTTCAGAGTCTGAATGTCTCCACTTTACAGACCGTCAATTCAAATAAAATGAATTATTACCAACTTAGTAAAAGGTACTATAACTGATTGAGTGCTTACCCCTTTGTACAGAATTAAGAGCTTCTCTGGACAGTAGCAGGAGTTTGTGCTTAGGAAAGAGACAAGTTAAACCAGCTTAAAGAAAGAGGCTAAATTGTTTAATGTCACTGGATAAACCTCTATTCAGTTCTGGGACTGGGAACAGGTTGGATAAAAGAGGAGGAAGCAAAGTGGGAACAAAAAATTATGGAAACTTTGTTCTTGACCTCAAGTAATTTTCATGGCAAGTGGAGAAGCAAAACTTACTCCTTTCTACATACTGAGCAGTCAGTGATCAAACACTAAAAGAATCCTCAGTCTCTCCTAACTCAAGCAGGGGTCTGGCTACACATTTGTAACACTAGAGTTGGAGATGCACGTACAGCAGAGCTGGCCTCTGAATGGAAGGCACCTTTGCTTCGATGAATGTCGAGGAATTCGAGGAATGTTGTAGAACTGAACTGTGAAGCTGGGAAAGTTGCCTTGGCTCTGAGACAAAAATTGTTTAAATACTTTAAGGCTTAGAATACCTGTGAGGGTACAGGCCTCAGTGTCAAGTTAGGGGAAAGATCAGTTTCAATGGAATCCAAACTGGGTCAGGCTTCTCCAGATGAAGTGGAACTTGCTAAAAGCTATAATGAGGCTAGGGGATGGGATTAGCTGGAGGTTAGTTTCCTGGCTTTCTGGGGTGAAGCTCTCTCTGTGCTCCGCTCTTGGGATACAACCGGGCAGATCTGGAGAACACAAAACGTGAGCCATCAGGGCAAAGGGGACACGTATAATACTGCTTAAGTTCCCTGCCCTGACTTGTACTTTTTTAAAGTAGCCCCTTTTTCTCATTCCAAATCCTCCACACAGCTGAACCTAAATTCCTGCTCACATCCTAGACTGGCTCTCTCTCCTCTCTCCTACAGCATATGCTCAAACTATTTCTCTTGGCTCCACTTTCCTCGGGCTCTTTGGAACCTGACCTTGCCAGTAGAATGTCCTAAACAAATGCTTCATGATAGAAAAGTCCATTAGGGTTTCTTTTAAAAAAATCAATTAAAATATGCATAGGTGAAACCCTATCTCAGTATCTTCTCAACCAAGTTAAATCCCATGGAGTTTCTTTCTTCAAAATTAATGATTTGTGTCTCTCTGACTCTCCTTTTATTTCAAGAATGATGGCAAGTTCCTGACCAAGTCTCCAGCCGGCTTCGTGAGGGTCATCACAGGGCAGATTGGAGAAACTGTTATTGTTAGCTGAAGATAATTCTGTGTGGATATAAGCATTCCACAAGAACACAGTATCATTCCCACTTGGATAAACAGGACCCCAATCACTTAAGACAAGAGGAGAGGATATACTTTTTTCAAGAGAAGTCTCTCTGAACATTGATTTCACACTAGGTATGCGCCCGATATAAATGATTACAAAGATACACAGATCGATGAAGGTATAACCAATATAAATTAAACAACGGGTCTCTGTAAATTTATGGCATTTTGTTCCCAGAAGGAGATCACAATCTGTGTCACAAAAATAAATTTCAATTTCCTCTTTCCTTTGCTCTCGAAAGGTTTTATGTCTCAAAACTTTGTTTTCTAAAATTATACAAATTTTGGTTTAACTAAGGGTTAAGGATTGAAGACTTCTGTGAACAGATGACGTCAAAATGCAGTGAAATGTGGATCGTTATTATGATTACTACTATTGACATGAAGAAACGTGGGTTATATCAGTGCCCACAGCTCAGTGACCAGCACTTAGTAAAAGGCCAACAAAAGCAGATGAGTAAGCTGGAAATAAAAGAAATAAGAGAATGCAATTTTTTTTTTCAGTGGCGATGACCTGTGGGACTCTAGAAGCCAGGAAACTATGATTCTCCTTGTCGCTCTGTTTGTCCCTCCTTCCTTCCATCTTTAAAGTGGGCTTCATTATAAGACCATGTTTTAAGTTTATTTGAATGCAATTTATTGCTTATTGTTAAATTTTCTTTCTTTGGGGGAGAGATAAGTACTGGATGAAAAAGTAATACCAAATATTATATCATAGGAAGACAGGATTTAAGATACTTGGGGTCAGGCATTTGTAATTTTACAAAAGGATCAAGTTTTAAGTTGGCTTAGCAGTGGCAGATGGGAACACTGCAGTGGAAGCTGGATGCTGTGTGAGCGCCGGAGTCCACCACTGAAGTCAAATTCTGGCCGCACATATGCTTTGACCAGAGACAAGGTATTTTACTTCTTTGTCTTCAATGACTCATCTGTAAAACCGAACCACATCAGTACCCATCTCTTGAGGCTGTCGTGAGTCTTACTGCATGTAAGCACTACGAGTGAGAACACATTCAAACCTGGTAGCTTTGTACGTCTTTCTTCAAGTTCCTAGGACATTCAAAGTTCTCTTGGACTCTCTAGATAATTGTAGCTACTTGGATATGAATACAGAATGGAGAAAAGAGGAGAGCCATGCAAAGAAGAGGGTCTGGAGAGAATGATATTCCCAGGATGCTGTGTAGAGTCTTCATAGCAACAGGTACAGAGAAAAGTTAAAAGTACATGAGTCTTAGGGGCCCCTGGGTGGCTCAGTCGTTAAGCATCTGCCTTCCACTCAGGTTATGATCCCAGCGTCCTGGGATCAAGCCCAGCATCCAGATCCCTGCTCAGCAGGAAGCCTGCTTCTCCCTCTCCCACTCCCCCTGCTTATGTTCTCTCTCTCACTGCGTGTGTCTCTCTCTGTCAAAAAAAAAAAGAAAGAAAGAAAGAAAGAAAGAAAGAAAGAAAGAAAGAAAGAAAGAAAGAAAGAAAACCTTAGGAAAAAAAGGTACATGAGTCTTTGTACATGAGCCTTTTGGGTCAAAGTGAAGGGATTGATTTGGACCAGCTGTTGGTCTTTTTAAGGAAAGGAACTCCATGGCAAAGCGCACTCTGCAGAAGGCCCTTGGGTAGAAGCAGAAGCACTTTGCAGTAAGGTGGCCCCTCCTTCAAGGCACACAGATGCCATCTCTCAGTGCCTCCCTGACCACCATTTTTTTGAATAGCAGTTCTTACCTCCTCCTTTCTACCAACCCCTGCATTCTCAATCCCTCCTTCCTTGCTGTTTTTTTTTTTCCTCCATAGAACTTATTTTCTAACCTATTCTGAGTGTTCATTATTTAAAGTCAGTCTTTCTTCACTTGAAGTTACACAGGACAGAGAAATTTCATCCATGAAATTTCTGTTTTGTTTGTTCACTGATGTAGCTCTAAAGCCTAGAACAGTGTCTGGTACATAGCAGGAGCTCCATAAATAGTTGTTGATCGATGATCTATCGGGCTTTCAGTCTCATTGGAAAGCTGCTGGTTGGATTTAGAAGAAAGAGCCTTTTCATCTCAGCTTTCCTCTTCCCTAGTCCCTGGGCCGAGCAGTGGAGAGAGGACTGTGGCAGATCTCTGTATCTCTGTTTGTAGCCAGCACCCAAAGAGGTATACGAGAATCTGTGGGAAGTAGACCTGAGGGCAAATTCCTCTCGGTCACACCTCTTTCTCTGCGTGAGGATTGCAGTACATAGTGTTAGACTTTATACCTCATTGAACAGAGATGTGTGGGCACCTCTACAGGATACGTTCAGATTCTCAGAGTCCTGTCTTAGCATGCTTTATTCACTGACTCTATCAACCTATCAGCAGGTTTCAGCTGAAGTTTCATTTGTGGTAAGTGCTGATGACAAAGCCTAGGATAGTTCATCTGGTTGTTTCCAGAAGATGGGGCATGCCCACCACTGACCAGTGGAAAACCCATAGCCAGGAAACAGTTCTTTATAAGCTATGTGGTTCTAAAGTAACCAACTAGCTGACTAACTTCATCTAGCTAGCTAGATGACGAATAAATAAACCAGCTATGATACCCAGAATGTCTCTCTGTAGAGATGGTAACAATTTAGACATACATATATGAATGTTATTAACCCAAGAGCCATATACAAACTAGTCCCTGATTATCCCTGCAGCCCTATTTCCTTCTAGTCTCTAGATCACCAGCTGCACACACACAGCAGTCTGTCTCTGCCTTTGATTCTTTTAACCTCTGCTTCCAATGCCTTCCTCTCCTGTCAGCCTATCTAATAATCCTTGATAATTTATGACCTTGCTTAATCCCTTCCCGGCACATGGCTTCATTCTGGTGACTTTAGTTACTCATACCTCACCTTCCTCTGATCAACACTTACGCCCACATCCCAGAACCCTGAACGCAACGGTCCTGCCCTGCTCCAGGTTTATGATGGTGATGGTGCGATGACTGTCTAGCCCTATGATGTTGGACAGGTCACAGAACCTCTCTCCATTGCTTTTTTTCTTCTTTACTTCTCCTCCTTGGCACCAGTTTCCTCCATTTCATTCCCATACTAGAATAATTGTGCTGAACAAAATAAAAGTGATCATGTCATTCCTTATCTAAAAAAGCTTCTGTTTTCCCCCTGTTGCCTCTGAGATAGAATCCAAACAAGTTTTAGCTTAGCGGGCAGGACTCTTCGAAGTCTCAGGACAACCCACCCTTTCCTTTTTCCCCGGGACAGCTCTTTGAAATACCACTTGTTCACTTCAATTCCTTCCCCTATAGTACCCTACCCACCCCCTCCCCGTCTTTACCTATTCATCTTTTAGAGCTCCAATTCAGAGACTGCCTCCTTAATATTTATACACTTTGTTCGTATGACTACAATATCTAATAGCACTTAGCACCAAACAGCCACTAATTTATCAAACATTTATTGGGCATCTGTTATGATTCAGAGATCAAGGCTGAGTACTGAAGACACTGATATGAAAATTATCTCAAAAAACTCAAGGAACTTTCAGTCTAGTGGAGAAAAGTCACAAATAAGAATCACAATGCCGTGAGACAAAAACAATGCTATACCTATGCACAGCATACTATAGGAACACCCAGGGAGTCTGCAAGCCTATTCTGAATGCAAAAGGAGGACGTTGGGAAAGTTTTCAGGGATGAAATGTTAATTATTAACCTGTCTGTTTCCCAATTCAATAAGGGCAGGTACTATATCTTCATCCCTCATTGCTCATGAGTAGCAGAGGGATATCTTAATCCCTTCATCCCTCGTGATTAGCAGAGTACCTGAAACGTGGCTTATTGAATTAAGGAATGGATGGATTAATTGTAAATAAAGGAGGCTGGACCAAAGGAACTTGAAGTAACTTTCAAAGTCTAAAACTAGGAAAGCCATCTTTGTGGAAGTCACTAATAAATTACAAAAATAATGTTTCAAGCTTTGGGAGTTAAAATCAAATACTACTAGTTAAAATGAGGTTTCAGAAAATTGAAAAAAAAAAGAAAGAAAATGAGGCTTCTAGAACACATTTCCCTCCAACACCAAAGCAAGCCCGAATTGAAGGGCAGAACAGACCGGGAGGGCCCAGTGGGCTTGGAAGTAATTTGGTAAAAAAAGAAAAAGGTAAAGGAGAGAGAGAGGGAAAAAGATGTTGTCTAGTGAAATGTACTAAGTTCTTCTCTGCTTCTTTTAAGGAAACAGGGTGACACGAGACCTTGGGGCTTTATAGACCTAACTTTGAGCTTACCAGAAATACAGGATTAGAACAACAAGTTGAAACATCACCACGAGGAAAGGCAGGCAAATCCAGAACATAGGACATCCTGCAAATCAATTTATGTTTTCCCACCCGAAAGTTAATTTCATAAAAAACAAAAGCACACTACACTGATGTGGGATTTTTCTAAATTTGAAGAGACTGAATTCTGGTTAAAGAAAGTCTAGAAGCAACTGGGCAGTTTGGATATTGATGAGAAAGAAGAAGATACTAAGGAATTGTAGTTAATGATTTAGGTGTGCTCATGTTGTTGTTTATGTAGGATAATGTTCTTGTTTTTAGGAAAGACCAGCAGAAGATGTTAGGATGAAGTGTTGAGATGCATTTACTTTCAGATGGATTCAGGAGAGAGACAGAGACAGAGAGAGAAAAATAAAAACAGATAAGCAAATTTTCCCAAATGTGGACCATTGTTGCATCTGACGGTTTACTGAACTAGTTTATCATATCATTGGCAAATTTGAAAATTCGTCGTAATTAAAATATGAGGTAAGGGGCACCTGGGTGGCTCAGTGGGTTAAAGCCTCTGCCTTCGGCTCAGGTCATTATCTCAGGGTCCTGGGATCGAGCCCCACATCGGGCTCTCTGCTCCGCGGGGAGCCTGCTTCCTCCTCTCTCTCTGCCTGCCTCTCTGCCTACTTGTGATTTCTCTCTGTCAAATAAATAAAATATTTTAAAAAATAATAAAATATGAGGTAAAAAAGAAAAATAAAGGGAATTTCTTGATGCAAAGAAAGAAGGAAAATAAGCCAAGTAGTCAGCCCACAGCCCCAGACTAATCCATTGAGGGTTAGAGCCTAGTAAGTCTGCTCGCCAAAGTTCAAGCCTCTGGGGCTCCCTCTGGCACTAAGTAGAAATGACAGTTTCATGGTAGGGACCTCATTGAGAAAGTTCTATGGAATTTCAAAGATAAATTGTGAGGCCTGAGTTACAAAGATACAGACATCTCTGACTCTGACTTTTGGGAAATGTCTAACGTTAACAAGGGAACGCAAGCATGTTTGGGCAGTTTTGCAGAAACTGCATGTCGGATATATGGATTATACAGGATTTTCTATTAATTAAACTTGCTAATACAACCTTGTGAAAGAATGCTTATCCTAAGGTTTAGAAATCCCTGAGTGTCCTAAAAAATTAGGGAGGCAAGAGAAGCCAGCCAGCAGTATTCTTGAAAAAACAATAACCTTAAAAAGGTTATAGAAACATATTTGAAAGCGATTTAATTCGTGCTCCCAGAACTTAAGAAAAATTAAGTACACTGAATGGGAGTTAAGTGGTGGGCCCTAAAATTCTTTTTCTATGTTCTTTCATTTGTTGTTTTCCCTTGAGAAAGGCAACTGTGTGTATTGGCAGAGCACGTGTCCCCTCGTGATTTCTCATCCCGGAAATGAAGAGCCTGAGCGTGAACTTCTAGCGTGTTGCACGCTACAGGATGCTCCACCCTGAAAGTTTCCCTCATCTGACTCGGGGACTGGCTTTGCTAAAATGGGGGTTGGAAACTTCACCCCCACAAGAAGCCATCCAGACTTACTGTTCACCAGACATATCCTCCAGAACGGAGGCGTGTTAGGTCTACCCTGTTCAGGCAATGTTCCAGCCAGCCAGGGAACACACACCCTTTTTGGGAAGAATTACCTTGCTCCCTTATAACCATCCTTTGAAATGAGAACGTTCAGGAAAGGGATTAATGCCCACATAAGCCAATCTTTTAAACCGGGAAGTTAAGTCTCCCCATGCAAGTTAACCCTCCTTCCATATTGAACTTACTATCAAGGTCAAGGTAGTTGTGGTTCTATATACATAGAAAAGTCAAATACATAAACTTTTAGTACTCAGGGATTTTTATCTATCTCTCTCTTTTTTTTTTTTAAGATTTTATTTATTTATTTGACAAAGAGATCACAAGTAGGCAGAGAGGAGACAGAGAGAGAGGGAAGCAGGCTCCCCACTGAGCAGAGAGCCCGATGTGGGGCTCGATCCCAGGATGCTGAGATCATGACCTGAGCCAAAGGGAGAGGCTTAACCCACTGAGCCACCCAGGCACCCCGGATTTTTGTCTCTTAAGACTCTTTTAGCCCCAAATTTTGTCTCTAGTTGACAAGTATGGTTGCTGCACATTTCAAACAACTGATTTATCCTTAGTCCTTGGAATAGGAACAGACCCTCTGAAAAAACCGTGTGTCCAGCACACTTACACGGGCTGTTATGCTGGTTTTTCATCTGTCCTTGCCACTTGTTGCCGACAGCCAGCTCCCTAATTTGAAATTTGAGTGTTGGCCAGACTTCTAAGAACTTTCCTGGGGCCCAAGGTAGGGGAAATAATATCCCTAATTTGCCAGTAGCTTCATCTGATTACACAGGGGCTGAATAAAAGTGTTGGGCACCATGGAGGCCCCTGAGCTTTGCTGTGGTCAGAAAGGGAAAGGTGAATGACCACATCCAGGTCACTGTTTTGTCCTCCAAAACAAAATGTCTTTGAATTCTGCTTCATGCCCAGACCTCTATCAGCTCCAAATTCACTGTCTTGGAGTGCGCAGAGTTGGTCTTTATTCATTTTCATGGCTTTCTCTAATTCCTTTGTTCTCCTTCCCTGCTTCCCAGGGGATAAGCTGAGTTTTCTTCTACTACTTTAAATGCTGTGATTCCACTTTTTTCTTATACAGTCCATACTTACGTTCGTAACCCCTTATTTGTTGCTTAATGATATCAATACTTTTAACTTGTCTTAAAAAACACTTTACTGTGTGTTGTTTCCATATTCGTGGATACCCGTTGCTTAAATTTTAGCTCTGGGTTAGCTACTTCTCTTTTTCCTTTTGTTTGGTTCTAGCTTTTTAAAAAAGAGAATAAACTTCACCAAGATGTTTGATCATCCTTATATTCTCATCTCTACATGTGTGTGTTTCTCTTATTTAGAACTTTCTCCAAGAGTATATTCAATATGGTATCTTGATGAGGTAAACCTGAAGAAGTACATGCCTAAGAATATTTTCAATTAGGCCATTTTTTGAATGAAAATGCAAATGAAATTCTTAGTTCAAAGGTCTTTTCCTTCAGTACGTTAAAAATACAATTTTGTTCATCTTTTGGCACCCACTACTGCTGTTGACAAGTCCGATTACTTCCTCAGGAAGGAACTCACGCTCTTCCTGTAAGCATGGTACAACCAGGGGCTCCTTGTCCCTTCAAATGGATTGGGCTGCCAGTATGATCCGTGTTATTAGCTACTTAGTCAAAGCTTTGCTCTCACACAAATCCCTCCCCACATGTTAAATGCCTGTTTGGGCAGCTGAATACCGTTTGGGGCCCTTAGTGCATGAAACGTGAAGCTTGTCAAAACAGGCTCAAGTGAGAGAGTGGAGGGACAGAGCTTGCTCATATGATGTCTGAAGGAAGGAAATGGTTCACATCCAATTCACAGAGTCACAGCTAGGAAAAACACTTGACTTCTATTTCAGTTTTCTCCCTCAAGCTGATCTCAACACGCAGGCTGCAGTGAGTGACACACAAGAGGCACTAAACTACTTTGATCTACTTTCCAAAAAGTGTTGTTTTCCTTCCTGTAAGATTATATGGACTTTGAACAAGGAATGTGGACGGTGTGATGCAAGACAAGGACTACCGTCAACAACTTCAATAGTAGGAAGTCCTAGCAATAGAGTCAAATACTCTTCACTCATTTATTCGCCTATGCAGCCATTCATCTGCTCATTAAAAGCATTTTTAAGCCCTTGTTACATGTCAAGCTCTGTGTGGATGATCTGTCAGGCAGATGAATGAGAGATTGCCCGTTTGGAGCTGACCAAAGGGTGGAGGAAATAGGTATCAGCCCCGGAGTGTCCCACATAAATGCAAGATGAAATGTAAGAGGAGAGAGTATGGAAGGAGAGATCATTGTGCTCTTCAAACATATAAAAGAGAGGTTGGACATGGGCAGGGGGTCGGGAAAGGGAGACTTGTGGAGATGAGCCCTGAACTGAGATTTGAAGGATGACCAGAAAGTAAATAGACAAAGAAGAGGAAGGAAGAGTGTGTCTAGGCAGAGGGAACAGCATATGAAAAGAATGTGGTAGACAGGATGGCTGGGAGTCCAAGGGGCACAAAGAAGGTCAAGGTGGCCAAAGCCCAGAACTCACCAGGCGACATCACGTGACACAAGAATGGGGAAGTGGGTTTGGGTCACAATGTGTGGGACCTCCTAAGATCTGTTGGGGATTTTGGTCTTTAGCCTGCAGGCAAGGGGAACTTAAAAACTTTGAAGTTTTGGGTATGGAGGCGGTATGATCAATGTTGCATGTGGAAACTGTTCCTTTGGCTGTAACGTGAGAATATGTTAGTGTGGGAAAGGATCACGAATTGTAGCAGCTCAATAATAACACTTCCAGGAACTGAAAATGTGTGATCATGTGTCTAAGTAGAAGCAAAGCTTTCTCACATGTGTCTGTTTCTCCTGCTTTGGAACGTTACTACCCATGAGCATGAACACAGAGACAGTTTCCTTTCCCTACTTATATTTCACACAAGTTTGGAAATTTGTAATTGTGCTGACTTCGAGAATAGGTCAATCAGTCCACTATCATGTAGAGCTATGAGCACATTTTTTTATTTTTTATTATTATTTTTAAAGATTTTATTTATTTGCGAGAAAGAGAGAGAGAGGATGAGTCAGAGGGAGAGGCAGAGAGAGAGGGAGAAGCACTCCTTGCTGAGCGGGAGCCCAATAGGGGACTCAATCCCAGGACCCCGGGATGCTGACCTAAGCCACGAAGACAGAGGCTTAATCAACTGAGCCACCTGGCCACCCTGAGCAGGTCTTCTTAAAACAGGTTTCCTGTGTCTTGATCATCTGAACACTGATGGCATTGTTTCTGATGACTCCCCGATGCAGTGTTTTTCATACGTCAGCCTGCATCAGAATTATCTAGAGAACTTGTGAAAACACACTGCTGGGGCCTTCTCTGAGTTTCTGATTCAGTTTATAGGGTGGGGGACCAATAATTTGCCTTTTTAATGAGATCCAGGGTGACGCTGATGATACTGATCCAGGAACCACATTTTGAGAACCACTGCCCTAATGCCTTAAACCCATCAGTGGCTACACAGTAAAACCGCCTGGGAAACTTTAGCAATACCAGCTCTGGGGGCCTCCAGACCAAAGAAGTCGTAATATCCAAAGTGACTGTGACATCTATACATTAGACTGAAAAACACTGATCTGGTGCCTTAGACATTTATTAAGCCTTATGTTGTACTACTTTGTCTCTCTTTCCCTTTTATTTCTAGCTGACTCATTAAAGGCCTAGCCATAAAGAAATGAGGAGCTTTTCAACAGAAATAATTTTGAGATACATACTATTTATAAAATATTTTTCTGACTTCTGTATTTGTGCAACCATTAAGACATTAATTTGCAAAATGGGCATACTATTCACAGCATATTTTAATATGTTTTTAAGGGATTTATTTATTTATTTTAAAGAAAGAGAGGGAGAGAGCATGACCCAGAATCAAGGGAGAGGGAGAGGGAGAAGCAGACTCCCTGCTGACTAGGGGACCAGACAGAGGGCTCGATCCCAGGACTCTGAGATTATGACCTGAGCCGAAGACAGATGCTTAACCTACTGAGCCACCCAGGCATCCCTTTAATATGTTTTTAACTATGTTTTTCCTGCTCATCAATATACCTTGAACAGATTCTCACATTTCTATATCAATGAATGTATTCTGAAAAAAAATCACTTTTAATGCTGATATATTATCTCATTGTGTGAATAGCTGTTCTAATGCTGTCCTCAAAAATTCCTAGAATCAGAATTAGTGGGTAAATGAAATTTGTGTTTTAAGATTTTTCAGTGCATATTACCAAACTTCTCTACAGAGAAATGTATACAGATTTGTACTCTCATATTTGAGTCTCCATTTCCTCACCCTGTAACCAACCTTTGTTAACTATTATCGAAATTATTTCTAATTCAGTACTTGAAAAATTATATTATTAAAAAAATCTTGTTTATCTGAGCTTACCTTTAACAAGGCCTACTAGTCCACACCCACGTTTTTCTCAATCAGCATAGTTAGTGAACACCAATATTCTGTCCGTGAGCATCACTCGGATCTTCAAATCACCACCTTTGTGCACGTCTTGTGAAACCGGTGGGTGTTGAAGACCAGACATTCTTTTAGTTGTCTCTATCATTTTCCCATCTTTGACATTCAGAATTAATGTCTTGAAATGCACGGTCCCCAAAAGATATGATCCTCTAGATTAGTGTGTGTGTGTGTTTGTGTGCGTGTTCAGTTATGACTCATGTCTTTGGAGGTGAACAGCACTGGCTTCAGTAACCTAGGTGCTGATGAAACCTATTGTGTAATTTCCTCTAGCGTGGATCGTAGTCAACCCGGCAGGATTTCTCCTCTCTACTCCTTGCTCCAGCTTCTTCCCACAAAATGCATAGCTTTCTCTGTATCGTGCTAGATATTCCCACTAGCAGTTTCCAACCCCTTTGAATCTGGATTTGCCAGAGGGGAGAGAACATTTCCCTTCCTACGTGGCCTTGGCATGCCTGAGAGAGAACGCAGGGAGAAGATCCCCTCCTGTTCGGCAATCTCCTCCTCCCAATCCGTGAGTTCCAGTCTACACTGATGTTGCTACACACACTGCTGAAGACCATGCAAGCAAGCTTCACGTAGCTCAGAGGGTGTTCTTTGGCAGGTGGAGCTCTGGAAGTTGGCTTGGCTTCTAGAGAAAGAGGGCTTGGTCTATGCTGCATCATTAGTGATTTCCAAATCAACACTAAGGGAAAGCGTCTTCCCTGGGACAAGCTGCGATGCAGCCTCAGAACAAGCTGAGTGACTCAGTTGGGTGTATGACATGACATTCTTGTGCGTGTTATCTTTATATCAGCTCAACTAAGAACATTCAAATGATGACATTCAAGCCAAAGGCTATATAGAAATATATAGATGGTATACATGTTATATATAAAAATATATATGCTATATATGTGATATATATAAAATATATATATATATATATATTTTCATATGTGGAGAAACACTCAGTTTGGAATAATCCAGAGTTTTACCAGAAATATGCCTTCTCAACTCAGAGATGGTGCTTCTTTTCATAAAATATCAGGGAGGAGTTGGTCACAATTTTCCATCTCCACATGGAACCCATGTTTCAGTGTCTTTGATTCTTAGGGGAGTCGCTCTTTAAATTTACCAAAAATCTGTTTTACTGTAGTTTCTCTCTTGGTTGCTACACCACCGTAATTGAAAGAGTCGATCTTAATTACATGCAGAAATCTAGAAAAGCGGTCGACACCCATAGGGACGTACCCATACTCCAGTCTACAGGAAAGCATCGCGGAAGGCTTCCAGGCTCCGGTGGAAGGAGTTCACACTGAATAATCTTTCTATCCTTCCTACTCTAAGATCCTGTGTCTTTAGAACTTCATGTTAGTGTTGTGGAAAGAAATGAAAAAGTTGTCCTTGCTCCCTTTTCCCAAATCTTCTAAAAACCCTTCTGTATTGATGTCTCACTTACATGTAGTGAAGTGCACAGATCTTAACCATACAGTGTTTAAGCATGACCCTGATCAAAATTAGAATATCAGTCCTCAAGACAGGTTCCCTCATGTGCCTTTTCAGTCACTGTCTTCCTAAAGGCAATATCTGTTTTCTACTCTACCACTATAGATTAATTTTCCTTGGTTTTGAATGTTACATTAATGGAATGATGAAGTATACACTTTTGTGTCTAGCTTTTTTCATGCAATGTATCTCTGTGAGATTAATCTATAGTGTTAAGGGTAGTAGTAGTTCATTGTTCTTCATTTCTTATATTCCATTGTACAAACTTACCACAGTTATTTTTCCATTCTATCGGATAGATATTTGAGTTTTTTCCAATTTTTTTACGGTCATGAATAAAGCAGCAATGAACATTCTTATATGTGTTTTATTGTGCGGGCATCCATTTCTATTGTGTATATATAGCCAGGAGTGGAATTGTTGTGTCATTGGGTCATGTAGCTCAGAAGGTACTGCTTGTAAATTTTCCAAAGTTGTTTTACCAATTTGCATAGCCAACAATGTGAATCTCTATACTCTCACCTACACTTGGTGGTGGTGTCCTTCCAATTTAATTCATGGTGTGATGTATCTCATTGTGGTGTTTTTCTGCATTTTTTGGAAAAAAATATGGCTGAAGCTTTCCATATGCTCCTCCTTCTTTCCTTCCTTCCTTCCTTCTTCCTTTTTAACATTTCTGCCTTTATTGTATATTAAATTTCCTTGTACATTTATTCTTTTTTTGAAACTTGTATCCCATTAGTCTCTCAACCTATCCATGAGTTAACAGATTATTTTAATTTCTACTTTTTTATATGCTCTATGCTATACTTTTCATCTCCATGGCTTATTTATTTTATAACTGAAAGTTTGTGCCTCTTAATCTACTTCACCTATTTTACCCGTGCCCCCCCCCACCTCCCCTCAGGCAACCACCCGTTCTCTGTATTTAAGAGTCTGTTTTCGATCCGGATGGCATTGAAAGTATAGATTGCTCTGGGCAGCATAGACATTTTAACAATGCTGCTTCTTCTGATCTATGAGCATGGAATGTTTTTCTATCTTTTTGTGTCTTTTTCAGTTTCTTCCATGAGTGTTCTGTAGTTCCTTGAGCATAGATCCTTTACCTCTTTGGTTAGGTTTATCGCAAGGTACCTTATGGGTTTTGGTGCTATTGTAAATGGAATCAGTTCTCTAATTTCTCTTTCTTTTTTTAAAAAATTTTTTATTTATTTCTTTTTTTTTTATAAACATATAATGTATTTTTATCCCCAGGAGTACGGGTCTGTGAATCGCCAGGTTTACACACTTCACAGCACTCACCATAGCACATACCCTCCCCAATGTCCAGAACCCCCCTCCCCCTCTCCCAACCCCCTTCCCCCCAGCAACCCTCAGTTTGTTTTGTGAGATTAAGAGTCACTTATGGCTACAGTTACATTGTTAGTGTATAAGAAAGTAAATTATTTATGTGTATTGACTTTGTATCCCGATGCATTATTGAATTGCTATGTGAGTTCTAGGAATTTGGGGCTGCAGTCTTTTGGGTTTTCCATACAGAGTATCATGTCATCTATGAAGAGAGAGAGTTTGACTTCTTCTTTGGCAATTTGAATACATTTTATTTCTTTTATTGTCCGACTGTTGTTAGTAGGACTTCTAGTACTATGCTGAACAATAGTGGCAAGAGTGGGCATTTTTTAAAAAGATTTTATTTATTTAATTGACACAGAGAGAGAGAGCACAAGTACGCAGAGGGGCAGGCAGAGAGAGAGGGGGGAAGCAGGCTCCCTGCGGAGCAGAGAGCCCTATATGGGGCTCTATCCCAGGACCCTGAGATCATGACCTGAGCCGAAGGCAGAGGCTTTAACCCATTGAACCACCCAGGCATCCCGAGAGTGGGCATTTTTGTCATGTTCCAGATCTTAAGGGAAAGGCTCTCAGCTTTTCCCCCCATTAAGAATGATATTCAAAGACACAGATATAGTGAAAAGAAGGGCCATATGCATCCCAAGGTTCATAGCAGCAATGTCCATAATAGAACCGAGACGCCCTTTAACAGATGAATGGATAAAGAAGACGGGGTCACACATACACAATGGAGTATTATGCCTCCATCAGAAAGGGTGAATACCCAACTTTTGCATCAATGTGGATGGGACTGGAGGAGATTTTGCTGAGTGAAATAACTCAAGCAGAGAGAGTCAATTATATGGTTTCACTTACTTGTGGAACATAAGGAATAGCATGGAGGACATTAGGAGAAGGAAGAGAAAAATGAAGGGGCGGGGGGATTGGAGTGGGAGATGAACCATAAGAGACTATGGATGCCAGGAAACAAATTGAGGGTTTTAGAAGGGAAGTGGGTGGATGATGGGCGAGCCTGATGATGGGTATTAAGGAGGGCAGGATCGTATGGAACACTGGGTGTTAGACACAAACAATGAATTATGGAACACTACATCAAAAACTAACGATGTACTGTATAGTGACTAACATAATAAAAAAGAAGTTATACTGAGCCGATAAACAAAAGAGTCTGTTTTTATTTATTTTGTTTTTTAGATTCCACATATCATTGGTATTTGCCTTTTTCTGTCTGACTATTTTCACTTAACATAATATGCTCTCGTCATCCATGTTGTCACAAATGGGAAGATTTTTTTTTTTTAAGATTTTATTCATTTATTTGACAGAGATCACAAGTAGGCAGAGAGGCATGCGGGGGGTCGCGGGGGAAGCAGGCTCCCTGCTGAGCAGAGAGCCCAGTGTGGGGCCGGATCCCAGGACCCGGGATCATGACCTGAGCTGAAGGCAGAGGCTTTAACCCACTGAGCCACCCAGGCGCCCCCAAACGGGAAGATTTCATTCCTCTTTACGGCAGAGCAAGATTCTGTTGTACAGGTAGCACACATCTTTATTCATTCATTTATTGATGGACACTTAGACTGTACCCTGTATATGCACTAGATATACGCACCCCTGTGTTTATTGTAATATTACTTACAATAACCAAGATATGGGAGGGCCCTAAGTGTTCCATCATTGTTTCAGTAACTCTAACCGTACTTTTGCTTCCGTGAGTCCAGTAGAACTGCTGTTGTAGTAGCAAATGGCCTCCGTGTTGGTCAGTCATTTCTTAGTTCTCATCTCATCTCATCTCATCTTAGTTCTCATCCAAAACAGCACATCCCTTGTCTTCCGCCTACTTCACTGGCTGTTTCCTTTTTTTTAGTTTTTTTTTTCAGCTAGTTCTTCTTACTCTCCCAGCATTTTAACATAGAAGTGCCCTACTCAGTCCAGCCCCTCTGCTGACCCAGCCTCCTTTTTCCCTTCCCTACATTATGTTTCTCTATATTGATTATGGCCATTTATAATAATATATGACATGCCAATATTCATTGTTTCATTCCTACTACAATAAGGGGTGAAAACTCCACCAAGGCAGGATTTTTGTCTATTTTGTTTACTGATGTATTTTATATACCTAGAACAGTCCTTATCAGGGCACCTGGGTGGCTCAGTTGGTTAAGTGACTGCCTTAGGCTCGGGTCATGGTCCAGGAGACCTGGGATAGAGTCCCACATAGGACTCCCTTCTCAGAAGATAGTCTCCTTCTCCCTCTGACCCTACCCCCATGCTCTCTCTCTCAAATAAATAAATACATAAAACCTTAAAAAAAAAAAAAAACAGTCCCTGTCACATGGCAAGAGCTCAATAAATATTTGATGAATAATTGAGTGGTTGAATGAATGAAACAATAGGTAAAAATGGTCAGAAGCAATGGGAAAATATATTCTTCTAAGAAATATTTAATGAATAACTATTACAGGCATAGCCCTATTTGGACCTAGACACTCTGAACTTTATATGACTGGTGTCACCAGAGTTCAAGTTTCAGAAGCAGATGCCTTTAGTTTTATGAGTAGCCTGTAAGTAGGTAGAAAGGAAATCAAATCCTTGAAAACATTCGGCTTTGTTTTTTTGTGGCAAGTGTTAAGATTTCTTAAAAGAAAACACCCAAAATAACTCTGTAATCTGTTTACACTGTAATGTAAACGGAGGAAGGGTACGGTTTGGCACACATCACTTCATCTAGTTCTACCAGGAGCTTACTCAGAACTCAACAGCTGCTGTATTAGTAGCTAAGATGTATTAGCTACCAAATTACTAAAGTATGGTTACATAATGAAGATAGTCGGTAAGCTTAGACTCAACCAACTATGGCCAGAGAAGACATTCAAACTGAAAATTAGGGTAAAGTCAGTCAACTACCAAGTTTGGTAGATTTTGTCACAAAAAGTAAAGATCTCTGGGTTTTGGCCCAGGGAGGAGTAAGGGAGTAGACAACAGGTGAGAGAGGCAGGTTCATGGCAGGTCAAGAACAAGGTGGAAGACACACGGAGTTTGTGAACTTAATAGTACTTAGTACACATTTTACATTCTGGGATCTACAGCCTGGATCTTTTAAAGGCACGTATGGTTTCAGGCACCATGTTGGCTGGATGCTATTTCTAAATTCTCACCAGAGACTTAAATTTAAAGACCAAGAACAGAATAAAATAATATGGAAGGCGTTGCTGTAAGAGCTAGAGACTATATCCAAAATAAGCTGAGTTTCTTCCTCATATTCTTGGCCACTGGACAAAGTTTTTAAAGCTAATAGATGGCTGGTAGTCCAAGTCGTCATCCTCTAGAAGTACAAAAAGACATTTTGGGCAATAAACCACTAATGACTATTTTTATTCTTGGGTTACTGACAATATTTTCCCCTGTATGATGCATATATATATATATCTATACCTATTTATCTATCTATCTATCATCTATCTATCTATCCATCCTGCTTTTATTCTTCCTTCTAGTTTATAATTATAAGGAGAATAATGGCTATAGTTTACTAATTTCTAAATCTTCTTTCCTACCAGAATAAAGGCTATAGTTGACTCATCTCTAAATTTTCTCTCCCACCACTACCTCTGCTTACTCCAGGGTCTTGAACATGGCAGAAACCCAATAAATACTGTTGAATTGAGTGGAATTTCCCTCAAATGTGTGAGAAGTCGTATTACCCTTATGGCATATTGAAACTCTCCTAGAGTGCTATTGTCTCCTTTCTACCACCAGCACGACTGGACCAAACTGGTTTGCCCACACTTCCTGCCTGCGTAACTAGAGGTGAACTTTTTGCTGACTTTAAGTATTTGTCATAATCTCATAAGAGATAAGATCCTTGCATTTGCATTCCCCACAAGATTAATGAAAATAAATAAACATGGGTTTATTGACGATTGATAATTGAGTTCAGAAATACTTGGGTAGTAAACATGGCCAGAGCATGCTCTGTGAATCTCAAACATCTCTCTACAAACATTAACAATATCCCACTTTGAAAATAAACAGGAGGATGCATGTTGGTATTTGGTAATGGTTCACTACATTTAGTTCGGGTTAGCCAATTCCTTCCAAAGTCACTGAGGAGAAAACAGCTGTAGGTCATCATGCAATGTAGCTGAACTGGAGCTATCACTTCCTCAGTAATTTCCCAGCTGTGAGTCAGTGGTACTGAGTTCATGGCCTGTTTTAGGAGAAAGCAATGGGTAGAAGCCTGGAGCATGACTTTACTACTGTCCTTTTCAGCTCCCAGCAATAATTACCAATATGCATGATGGCTGATACTGTCCAGTATGGAATATGGTTTCTTTTCTGCTTGCAATCTCTCTTCTTCCTTAAAGACAATTCCATTTCTTTTTAAAATGCCCACACCTTTCATCAGGGGTATTCGATAAGAAGAGAGTGGTGAAAATGGATGAATAGATAGAAATGAAGCTTGGATATTAAGAAAACTCCATAAAATGATGGAGCCTCCTCTTGCCAAGAAATGATGAAGAAAATTACGTGAAATGATTTTGCCTTAATTTGGAATTTTAATAACTGAGGCTTTCTCTTACACAGGTTGCTGGGGATTTTTTTTTTCCTGTTATATAGAATAAATAAAACCATCCTTATTAAACTCTAAGGATGAACACAGAGATGTTTAACTTTATGTGTCAATGTAGATGAGTCACAGCACCTACATATATTTGATCAGACACAGTCTAGGTGTCCTTGTGAACCTATATTTTAGATGAGATTAATAATTCAATCAGTAGACTTTGAGAAGAGTATGGATTATCCTCCATAAATTGGGTGGACCTCATCCAATCAGTTGAAGTCCTTGAGAGAAGAAGACTAAACTCTCCCAGAAAAGAAGGAATTCGACCTCCACGCTGCCTTTTGATATGAACTTCAACATCAACTCTTCCCTGGGACCCAGCCTAGAGTCCTACCCTGCTGGTCTGTATAATCAAACTCCTAGCCTCTGTAATTGTATGAACAAATTTCATAAAATAAATTTCTCAGATAGATAGATACAGATTATAGAAATATAGATACACACATACACTATATTAGTTCTGTTTCTTTGGAGAATACTCACTAATACAAATACAAACCGCAAAATGTTAGCATCGGGCTTCTTGGGGCCAACAATACAGGTGTTCAATAGGAATCAAAGACTGAATAAACTTCAGTTTACTCAGAAACCATTGCCTTGAGCACTCCTTGCTCCGGCTGACAATGGGAAATCACGTGTGGTGATCTCTGATCCTGGCCCCCTTTTGGTATATGGCTTTCATCTCATTTTTGAGATACTTTTGCATTCAGCTTCTTCAGTTTGGGCATTCTGTTTCATGTGACCTATGTTTTAAATTGAGATACTGAACAAATGCCAAAGGAAAATTTTTAAAAATTATGTGAGAAGTATGTTTGTTTTTCCCGTTTACATTTCCCCCAAAGAAACCAATCCATCTGCTTGATAATGGGTGCCTGTCTACTTATGTCAGAAGCAGTTGCTATTTTCTTAGAAAATCCGTTAGGTGAACAGTTTCTTTCCCTTCTCTAGACTTTTAAACTACTGAAAAGTCACTTTTCCTTGTTTGCTTATCGAAAATGAGAAAACAGATACAATTTACATGAAACAGCATACAATTACATTTTACTACGAGTATACAAACCTTCTCCAAATGAACTGTGAACGGGTAACATGCCACAGTAACATTCCTATTTTGAGGCTGTTTCTGCCTGATAACAAAATATTCCAATGACTCAATTGAAATTTAGTCTCTTTTGGTATGTTTAGTCTTTATTGGTATGTTTAGAATAGAACTAAGTATCTATTACTCAATAATTTTAATGATATCAATAGTACTTAAATGATGGTTCCTTGAGCCTGTTTGTCTGTATTCCTTCCTTCTTTTTTGTTTTTTCTTTTCTTTTGAAACTGACATATACTCTAGTTAAGGAATTAGAGTTTGAAGAAGAGTCCCCTAGCAGGCCAGGATATATAAAATTCAATCCTGAACAATCTCTTCAACAAGAACGTTCTGTGATTCCATTCTGTGCTCCTACCTGGAGATGAAAATTTCCATGTCTCTAGAGAGATGATAGATAGATAGATAGATAGATAATACATAGATAGATAGATAATAGATAGTGGCTAGATGGATAGAGTGATATAAATACATAGATAGAGCGGGGTTTACTAGACTCCTCGGAATGTACACAATTGTTATAGGTCCATACTAGTCCGTTGCTTAATTTCTTTCATTCCTTTTTATTCCTTTCCACTTCTTCTCCCCACTCCCACATACCACATCAAGTATTCTAATGTGTTTAACATGTTTCCTTTTGTGTGTATTTGTCCTTAAAAATATGCATTTTTAAAAACGATTTTATTTATTTATTTGAGGCAGAGAGAGAGAGAGAATCACAAACTGGGAAGAGAGGCAGAGGGAGAGGGAGGAGCAGATTCCTCACCAAGCAGGGATTCCCCACACAGGGCTCAATCCCAGGACTCTGAGGTCATGACCTGAGCTGATGGCAGACACCCAACCCCCAAGCGACCGAGCCACCCAGGTGCCTCCAAAATATGCATTTCATGTGCATGAATTTTAAATGTGTGCAAATGGAATCATTTATCGATTTCACTCTTGTTTCTATCTTTTCTTTCTTTTTAAAAACTCAGCCATCAAATTTTTAGCATTCATTTATGGAACTGTCTGTGTGTGTGGTCTGTTATTTCTTTCACTGCATAGTCCTTTATGGTGGAAAGTCTTCACTTTCAACCTACCTTCCCCCAGGACTGGACAGCAGACTTACCTCTAACTTTCACCACCAAAAGAAAAACTATGATGAGTTTCCTAAAAAATGTTTCCTTCTAGAACTGTGTAAATATGTCTTTGGATAGGTTATCCAGAAGTATACAGTGGTACTGTCATAACGCATGGGGATATTTATGTGAACCATGTATTACTAAAGATTTCTCTGCACCAGTTTCTTCTGTCTAGGAAAAATATCCCCATATCTTCATCAACACTTGGCAATGCGCGGCTTTCTCTATTTTTTTTTGCCAGTTAAATAAATGTAAAATAACATTATTTTTTATTAATTTGCCTTTATCTGATTACTAGTGCATTTGAACAGCTCTTTTTTTTTTTTTTAAGATTTTTATTTATTTGACAGAGAGACACAGCGAGAGAGGGAACACAAGTAGGGGGAGTGGGAGAGGGAGAAGCAGGCCTCCTGCCAAGCAGAGAGCCCGATGTGGGACTCGAACCCAGGACCCCAGGATCATGACCCAAGCTGAAGGCAGACGCTCAACGCCTGAGCCACCCAGGCACCCCTGCCTTTTTTTTTTTTCTTTTTTTTGAGAGAGGGAGTGGGTAGAGGGACAGAGAAAGAGGGAGAGAAAGAGAATCTTAAGAAGGTTCCATGCCCAGCACAGAGGTCAGTCTCACAACCCTGAGATTATGACCTGAACCAAAATCAAGAGTTGGACACTTAACCCACAGAGCCACCCTGGCACCCCATGAGCAGCTTTTCATATGCTTGTTAGTCCTTTTGATTTCCTCTCTGTAAATTGCACAATCATGTGCCCTATCAAGATTCCTGTCTGGTTGTTGATTTTCATAGATTTATTTCATATCCTGCTTTTCAACCTAAAGAGCAATTGGGTTTGTGGTATGTGCTTAGGATTTCATAATTAGGCTTCTATTGCGAAATTACCAGCCTATTACTATTGCTCTGTCCAGGAGAAGGCACCTAACACACTTTAACATTCTGTGTGGCACTATACTAACGACAGCAAGATCCAAAATGACACCATAGAAAAGTGTTCCTGCTCAGCAGTTAGTGGGAGCTGAGAGTAATGAAATCTGAATGGCCTTCTGGTCACTTAAAATTAAAAAAATCAAAATATGACCAATTTTTATGCAGGAGAGTAACATATTTTGAGTCGTTTAATGAGAATGTTTTCGCTAATGGAGGTAATTTATTAAACAATTGTCTGAGTGAAGGCAAAAGTCACAAGGCAGAGACAGTTCACTTGTTGGGTACCATTCTCTTTCCCCCACTGTTTCCCACAGGGAACTAGCTGGCTTAGATGGATTTTACCAGGGCACTCACAAGCCCCAAATCAAGATTTCAGACTTTTTAGAAGTTTTGTTTTGTTTTTGTTTCCTGTCTGCGACATTCCAATCCATTGCTCCATCAGGAGTTTTCATCACCATCCAGTATTTGCTAAGTTAACCCAGGCATTAAAACACAGAGAGCACAACATGATCTCTGCCCTGTCAAAGCTGAGAGAGCCATAAGACAGACCGGTGAATAGACAGACCATGCCGCGCTCTACTTCCAGAGATGCTGATCTTCTAGATTTCCACTTTCGATAATATACAGACAGTTGATACTGATGTCAATTTTGATAATATTTTGATAATATTCAGATTCAATTTGCAAGAATTTTCAGACTCCTCATGGTGATACTGAGATTGCAGAAGGAAATCCCAAAAGTAGTGAGGATTTCAGTAGTTCTGAAGATGAAGCTCAACACCTAGATTCTAGCTTTAAAAGGTCGTGGTCATGCTTTGGCATGTTAAATCCCTGTGCTCACCTAAATCTGCACCCTATACATGGTGACCTGAAGTGAGATCTTTCTTAGGAGCGTTTGTGAATTGGGACTTCCTCTCCCATGTGGCAATCCAAAGCTGGAAAGGGCTTTGTGCTGATTGACACATGAACCCTGACAAATGAACCCTGAGGTTCATTTGGGAGTGCCTAGCTTCAGCTCCAGGCTGCTTTGTTGATCTGATACTTTCTCTACTTGCGTTTGCCTGCACCCCCTTCCTCTCTTAAGTCTACTCTCCTGGTAACTCCATTTACACCACAAGGCTGAAAGGGAGGGGTGAGGCTGAAGAAAGAGTTTCTTTAGGTCCTTGCCAGCCCTGCTGAGGCAATAAATCAAGGTAGTTTCTTAATTCCCAAAGGATCTGATCCTGCCAGTTGTCTACACTCATCTCAGGTGGCTAAACCAGTGGAGAACCTGGTGTCATTCCTTGAAATGGCTCAGGGTTCCCTGAGCATGAGAGAAACAAAAACGGGTTAGAGGATATCAGTCCTATTGGCAAGAGGGAAAACAACCAAGCATGCATGTTTAAATGTTGTGCCTGTAAAATTCCCATAGTGTCTCATTTTGATGAGTTTCAGAGAGGGTGTACATAAAAGAACTTAGAAAAATATTCAGCCTACAGGTGGAAAGCACTTTTATCTTGTGTTTACTTGGCAATCCCCCATTGCCATTAATTCTCAGTATATAAATTATCTTTGCTCCCCATCATAAATGGGAAAACAAAGAGAGAAAAGTTAAGCTTAACAACATGTTGAAAGTCAAGTACCGGATGATTTCCTCCTTTCCCTCCGATTCCCACACTCAGTCATGTACTCATTCAACAAATATTTTGGGAACCCTGATTGTGTACAAATCTATACAAAATGTGTATCCTTTTCAATTGAATCTGGTCTTGTGGTTACGTGGTAATTGTTTTCCTTTTCCCTTGGACAATCCCTTCAGACACTTCCAAAGAGAAGGCTGAGAAATGTTTTCCTGCAGTCACATAGCGAGACAGGAAAGACGTGGGTTGGGAATCCAGCCCCCTCGACTCCCCTCTTGCTGCTGCTTATTGTGACCTAAGGTCATCAAAACCCTTTTGCTCTTCTTTTTTTTTTTTTTAAGATTTTATTTATTTATTTGACAGAGAGAGATCACAAGTAGACAGAGAGGCAGGCAGAGAGAGAGGGAAGCAGGCTCCCTGCTGAGCAGAGGGCCCTGTGCGGGGCTTGATCCGAGGACCCTGAGATCATGACCTGAGCCGAAGGCAGCGGCTTAACCCACTGAGCCACCCAGGCACCCCCCCTTTTGCTCTTCTAATAAGAACATCCACATTAACAAATTTCACTAGCATTTGTTTTTTTTTCTTCCACGCCTTTCTTTTTCCTCCATTTCTTTCATATAAAACAGATACATATGTGATCAGCCAAATTAAGAAAAATCCTCATTTATCTAATTCATGAGCTCAACAGAGAAATCTAATAAATATACTTACAGTCTTATTACTGCACCTTTAAAATCCAATTGTTGAGGGGCGCCTGGGTGGCTCAGTGGGTTAAAGCCTCTGCCTTCAGCTCGGGTCATGTTCCCAGGGTCCTGGGATCCAGCTCCAGGTCAGACTTTCTGCTCAGCGGGGAGTCTGCTTCCCTCTCTCTCTGCCTGCCTCTCTTCCTGCTTGTGACCTCTCTTTCAAATAAATAAATAAAATCTTTAAAAAAATTCCAATTTTTGAAAATTAATATAAAACAAAACCTTAAAAGTAAACTTTAAAAAAATGGCAGTTTGTGGTTTCTTAAATATCATTCTATGAGGAGTTGTAACCATTCTCTGATATTAATGACTCACTGTTGGACATATTGCACTTAACACATTAAAAAATACTTTGAGACACATCCCACTTGAAAACTTCCTATAACCTTTGGAAGATGAAAGCCAAAGCAAGATTAATGCTCTCCATTTTGCGGAGATTAACAAATGTGAGTTTAGAGACAGATGATCTAAGATCACACATGTTCTGTTTGGCAAATCCATGCTTTCTTACACTACTAGTGCATTTTCTGCTTCTTTGAGAGAAATTTAGTTGTACGAAACTAAACTTTTTTATTTTTTATTTTGGATGAGCTCATTCCACACAAATCAGAACCATGTAATACAGACACAAGTACTTTCAGGTACAATTTTCTCATCATTTGATACAGACTTAGCCAACCATGAGCCAAAATGAAATGCCCAGTAAGTTTGTCTTTGGGATCCTATTATTCTCTTTCATCTTTTCCCCTCCATTCTACTTCCCCTTCTCCATTTGGACACTCTTCAGCCTTCTGCTTTCTCCATACTTCCCCATCTATCCAAAAAGAAAAAACAAAAAGGCATTTCAAAGATCAACATGGTACCCTTCTAGTTGTATAAGGCACGAAAGGATATGCCCAGTCAGTGAGGGTAATCCTGTGTAATCCTAAGGAAGTAGCTCTCTTTTTCCCCTTGGAGGAATTGGTACACAGGTGCATCAGTGTGTGCATATGTCCAGAGGTAGGTTGAAGGAGCATAAGGGTGACTTGAAGGGTGTTCCTGATATTCAGGAGAAAGTATAAGCTTTATACATTTCTATAACTGAAAAACATAGCCACTCATGTATTCATTCACTCAACATTTACTGATGCAATAATTTACTGTGTAGCTACTTTCCATCTGTTCTATGCTTTACAGATCTAGTGATATTCTCCTAGGCTATTGGTCTAGTATAGAATAGAAAACAAAAACAAAGAAAAAAACCCCAACTCATAATAATGTTGGTAAATGGTATGTATGACAGAGGCACAAAGGAGGGAAGAAATCAACTTGTAAAACAGAGGTCAGCAAAGACCTCTCAGAGAAGAAATTTCAGCTGGAGTTGTAAGGAGAAATAAAATGTAGCCCTCCATGCCTTCCAGACAGAGAAAATAGTCCTTGCAAAAGCATGAAGGTCTGGAATGGACTAGCACATGTGAGAGATGGTAAGTAGTCCAGGGATGGAAAGGAAGAGAGATGGGGGAGACTCACAGCAATCAAGATCAGGGAGAGAGAAGCATGTCATGGGAAGTTTATTTGTGTTTTTTGGTAGGACCACCATCTCTTCACCCTTCCAGTGATAGCAGCACTCTGAATTTCTTCGAAGAGCCACATTTCCTTGTGGTCTCGGTTGGTTGTCTTTCACTGCAGCCTCCTGGAGACAATGACTCAAGCTACCCAGTCAGTCTTCCTGGGCTACAGTCATCACTTCAAGGCATATGACCTTGTAAAGAACTAAGACTTGATGTGTGGAAATTGGGATAAAAGGTCCTGTCTTTCTTCCTTTGGAATCTTGAACTGTGTAGATCATGCAAGCCCGTAGTTGTAAGTAGCTTCCTCCACTCATTGCCTACAAGCTGTCTGCCAAATGAGTCAAAACCCCGGGAAACTAGAATCCAGGGACACTGAGAGGGCAAGGGAAAGGGAAGAACGGAGCCCTGGTGACATGCTTGAGTTGTCGGTCAGTTCCTGCACATTCTCACTACCCGGGTCCCCCTGAGCCACTTTAAATTGAATTTTGGCATCTTATGACCAAAAACTGTGCTGAATGTTCAACTATGTTAGGGACTTTAGGGGCACCTGGGTGGCTTGGTTGGTTGAGCATCAACTCTTAGTTTTGGCTCAGGTCCTGATCTCATTGGCGGTTGAGCCCTGTGCTGGGCTCCACACTCAGCAGGGGGTCTGCTTGAAGGTTCTCTTCCTCTGCTCCTCCTCCTGCTGTTTCACTCGCTCTCAAACAAATAAATAAACCTTTAAACTATGTTAAGGACTTTGGAGTTTATTACCTGAACAGTGAGAGCATCTTTGAAAAATTTGGGGCAGTGAATAGATTTGTGTTTTACAAAGCATATGCTGGCAAGAGTTTAGAGAATGGATGGGTGTAAGGGAGGGATTGTCAGGGAACCCAGCTGTGAAGCTAGTATGACAGTCTAGGTAAGAGAGCAGAAAGGCCTGAACTAAGGTGGTGGCAGTAGATGTGAAAAAGAAAGAATCTGTTTAGAGGAAGATTTAGAGGTAATCAGCTGGGTAAGTGGTATGAGGGGGAGGAAGAATTCACAGAACGTTCTTGGCTGTCTTGCATGGATTTTTAGGTTCAGTGGGTTTTGTTGTTGTTGTTGTTGTTGTTAACCAGAAGAGGAAATCCAAGAGGAGAAAAATATTGGAGGTGGGAAGAGTTAAGTTTATTCAGGGAACGTCTAAATTAAAGATTTCTGTGGTGCATCTGTATGGAGCGGTCTATGTGGCAGTTAGTTGTATGGTTCTGACGCTAGGACTGAGATCTGGGCAGGAGATCCAGATTTGAATGTTATCATTATACAGATAATACCAGAAACTTTTGATGTGAAAGAGACTACACAGGGAAACTGTAAGGAGTGAGAAGAGAAGAAGACCAAGGAGTGAATTTGGGGGAATGACAGGGTTTGGGAGGCGAGCCTGCAACAGGAAAAGGAAAGGGAGATGTTGGAGAGATAGGAGAGGAAATTGTGAGAGAGTGGTGTCCCAGACGCCAGGCTGCTGAGAAGGAGGAGGTAGTCAATGGCATAAAATATCTCAAAGAGGTCAGGTAGGGGAAAGACTAGGAAGTGCACTTTATTTGACTATTTGGAGGTCTTTAGTGGCGGGAATCTAAAGATTTTCAAGAGAGTACAGGAGCCAAAAGACAAAACTTTATAAGCAGAGGAAATAAGAAGGAATGTGCTTATCCACAATAAGAAATATTTTTATATTCAATATTGATTCTATGTAGAATTTTGCTTCATGCCATACCATATGGAAGGCATGGCAGCAGGTAGGATTTTACAGAAACTATTTAGTTTTTTTATTGTGAGGGCTATACATCTAACATGGGAAATACCTCATGTACACGAGTATGTCATAGGCAATCCAAAAACCCCAAAGACATATCTTCCAGAATCGTCTAATTACCACAGTTGTGTCTATCTAGATTGTTCTCCACCAATACCACGTGGGTCTCATTCAGGCTAAACACTTTCATTCTGATTAAAAAATCAGAGTCAGACTCAGAGAGGTTGTTTAAAATGATCATTTGCTGTCTGTGGCTCAATCTCATTTTACATGGGCTGGGAATTGGATTGGGGTTTGTAGCTATGTGTCTTAATACCCTCCTTAGAGAGATCTCGTGTGCACGAATCACAGAACAGTAGAATTAGATGTGAAGACATGGTTCTAACAATGGAAAGTGGAGAGAGGAGGGAAAGAAAAAAGATAAAAGATAAAGTATAGGCGGGGGAAAACAGGAGAGGGGAAAAGCCAAAAGCAAGTGAAAGGCAGTCCTTATCATCAGAGTACATTCTTAGGATCTCATGAGGAAATGCCGCTAAATCCAAAGCCTTCACAACAGCAGAAAACTTGTCTGTTCTACAGCCTGACTGCTCAGCTAACATTCTTTCAGGATTTTTCTAACACAGGAAGTATAGAGAAGGAAATAAATGGCTTTACTGCCCTTTAAGACCACCCATGTCAATAGAAGTTAAACTTTTGACTACCCTGGGTTTAAATATCACCACAGCAGGTAGAACGTATGAAAGGATGAGCCCTGACCCTTCTACCATTGATCTGTGCAGCCACAAGACACATATTTAATAAACCTTTGATTTAGCCTGAGGACTGCACAGGTCTTGTGAATGAAGAAGGCTTAGATTCCAGCCTCTAGAGGCTCAAGGACCTTTTTTCCCCCCCACTTATTTGAGCAGAGTCTGGAGCCTGAAGCCTGCCTCCTTCACTTAATAGGCTCTGTGACCTTAGGGATGTCCTTGATCCACTCTGTGCCTCTGTTTACTTACCTGTAGAACGGAGGTAGTGCCGATGGTGGACAGACTGAGAGATGTGTGAAGATTCAGTGAGCTAGAATGTGTAAGGCACCAAAGCCAGAGTCTGGCACATAGTGATCACGATTAGCTGTTATTGCTTTTACCGTTATCACTGTTAGTGACAAAAGAAAGTGACTTTTTCTTGGAATTTTTGCCTGGAACTTTATTATTTTATCTTGTCTAACTCAGTGAAACTTCTTGCACATACTGTGGTAGGAAACCCTACACTAAGCCACGGATGCTTGAGAAATCCTCAGCCTCGTTAGGCTCTGGTAAGTATAACTTCCTTTGTACTCCCTGTTGTTGCTCAGGAAATGAGAGGAGATTTAGCCAGTTTTGGCTTTATTTGTTGTCAAAGAGTAAAATGTCTTTCCACATGTTCACCTCCGCAACTTCCAGACATTACCCAAGCCAAGCACAGCTGCAGCTCTCCTCCAGATGTGAGCTCTTATTTGGGGAGCTGTCTGCATTTTTTTGATTCTTGAGGCTAGAAAAATCCCTCCAGGCACAATCCTTTGATACACTAACAACCGTAAATTCATTTCCTCTCTCAGGTGGCTCCAGAGCATTCCAGTCGGTTCACAAGTGTGTGATGGAATGTGGAAAAGAATGTGGTAAGAAACCGTGTTACATTCTTTTGCATCTCACCCAGATCCATGTGAATAAAGTACACTGACCTCCTGCCCTTATGCAAAGTACTGTGGACTCTACAGCTAATTGAGCCAAAGCGTGGAACGTGCCACCCAAGCGCTGAGCTGGGAGGTGCTCGCAGCATGTTTTGGTATCTAGCTTGTCTTTGGCTAAGAACCTTAAAGATCATCCATGCTTATCCTTCTGAATACGGACTTCTTTTCCTTAGCCATCTCCTGAAATGGAAACTCGAACAGGACACCCATAAAGGAGCTATGATCCTTTATAGCAGCATAAAGAGCATCATAAAGAGCTGCTCACACCAAGAGAGGCACGGGCAGAGCCATCATGGTACCAGACAGGAAGACAGGCTGACCCTTGAGTGTTAAGTGCATGGGCTCTGTCACACTGGCCTGGGGCCCCAGTAGGGCCCCAGTTGTTTTCTAGAGAAGTTTTGACCAAAATCGCTTTTCTGCTTCAAGATTGTAAAACCGGCACCTTTTTTAAAAAGATTTTTAAAAAGATTGAAAAAAAAGAAAAAGAAGATTTTAAAGATTTAATTTTTTCAGTGTCCCAAGATTCATTGTTTATGCACCACACCCAGAAAACCAGCACTTTCAGCATTATTTTAGTTCTCTTCTAACACTTGGCCAGTGAAAGAAGGCAAAGAAGAGAATTATCTTTCTCAATATTCCCTCTTCCCAGGACAAAGCACATAGGTCTTCCCCCCCACCCCGCATATACAAATTCTTATCTGGTTCTGCATCCTGATACTGTCTGGTAGTGGGGTTTATATGTACATTTCTTTGGCTGGACGGTGAGTTCTTTGAGTTCAGGACACTGCGCTACTTTTACCACTCTGGTCTTTGCACCTCAATGCTTAACAGAGCGGCTGATGCCTATAGTGTGTCCAATAAATGGAAGAGGAGGAAAGACCCCAAAAGAGTTTCTAGCGTTCATCCTGGAATTTTTTCTAGGACAAAGCAGATCATGAATGAATGAGTGAGTGAGTGAATGAAAGAATGAATGAATGTTTACTCCATCCAATACAATGCCTTTAAACTCTTTAAGTTTAGGTTAATGCTTCCTTTAAATTGAAAAAGGCTGGAGGTTCCTATTAAATCATCAGATCTCTCCAAAGTGACAACGAACTCTAAGCAAGATCTCAGGATCACGCAGCGTAATTTTGCTAGAGAGGAAAATGGAGGTTAAGATATAGAATTTCAGGTATGTATTGGAACACTAGAATATGGTGATGCCACACAGTGAAAGCTTATGTATCTTGTGTGATGGGGGAAGGACTCTGGTTATAGGAAAGGTGCTAAGGAGAGAGATGAAAGTGTACAAAGACCACATTACTTCTTCACTTGATCTATAATCAAGTTGCACAATTTTGCCATATTCAAGGAAAAGACCCTGTTATTAACCTTAGAAGAGAATTCTTTCCCTCTACATACAGAGCTTAGCAATTTTTTCCAGAAGTTTTCATGACTTCAGGTCGAAATCTTTTTTCTGTCTCCCCCAAAAATGTTCTGTAGAGAAGAGAGAAAAATGAGCATTTTAAAACTGGCTGAGGGACAAGAGGAGGAAAGGACAAGATGCTACATGGGCGTATTAAGAAAATATGTGTCACAAAGAAGTTGCCAAGAAGTAGCCGCTCCACCTTTGAAGAAATTTCTTGAAGTTCCCTGAAATGTAACCAAAACAAAGCTGACACATTGGTGGCTTTTTCTAGAGGTCTACTATGCGCAAACATTGAGAAAATACCTCCAAGGTTCTTGCGTGGCTCTCTCCAACAGGGTCATTACCCTATCTTTCTTTGGACCATGGCGTTTTTTATCACCAACTCAAACTCATCCCACCCCTCGCACACACACAGTGCATTCATACAACCTGATCTGTACTTCCTTCTGGGAGCCTTCTTTGGCGACCCAGGTCTCATTCATCTGTCTTTTCTGTAAACCACGTATCAATGACAATATCCACTGCATTTAACGATCTGGATCTTCTAGAGTTTTATATAATTACCTTCTGTCTCCAACCAAGAAGTAAAGTCCTTGAGGATGTGTACTGAGGGACTGTACTGATACGGCACTTCTCTTGCCACTACAACCTGCTGCTTGCATTGCGCTGAACACTGAGAAAGTGATGACTGGTGAATTGTTCTGTTTGGAGCCTCTCGTGCTACAGGTCTGTTTAGCATCCCTGTCCTAAGTGAAAACTTTTCAAACACAATGACTGCTGGAGTTACGAAGAGAAAAGATAGAGTAGAACTTAGTATCATTTTTTCCTAATGTATCCAAAGAAAAAAGTGACAGAACAAGTTATACACAGGGAAAACTACGGGGTTGTTTCTCTTCTGATTTTATCTCCTCCCTGCATTGTATTTCCCATGTTGTGGAATGACTGTGTCAATGAGGCTCAAAAGGCCAACAAGTTATCCTAGGACTTCAGAAAGAAAAGAAAACCGAAACAGAAACATATTCTTCCTCAAAAACTCTGGTGTTAACCTACTAGGAGGGAGCCTTGATGCCAGAAATCATGTGAAAACTCCATTTCCTGGTGATTACAGCCCTGCTCCCTCAACAGCAGATTTCCAAAGGACATATCTACGCCTTGATAGCCCTTGTCTTGCCTTCAAATCACAAGCTCCTTCAGGCCAACACTCAGTTCCCATTCTTTTGCAGTTCCCTCAGTTCCTCTCAGAGGCTGGTTATGTGGTACTCGATTAATACTTGATTAAATGACACCTTCAGTTGTGATTTTTATTTCAATTACCAGTATGTATCATACTAGTTATTCTCAGTCTAGGCAATAACTCTTCTCCCACCAACATGGTATCTTGAAAGGATTTCATGCCTTAACTGAGGCTTATAATCTGCATTGATGAGGAGCTAATATAGCAGAATGCTGAAATGTTTGGTCTCAAAGTCAAACCACCTGAGCTTGTAGCTCGGCTTTGTTACTTATTTCTTGTGTGAACTTGAACGTGTTTTGGGTTTTTTTTTTTTCTTTGCATTTCAGTTTCCTTATTCAGGATGGGTTTATCTTGAGGATTAGATGAGATGATCCATGTAAAATACTTGGGAAAGCACCGAGTACACTAAATTTTCGGTAGATACTCATTATTACTAGTTCTTCTTCTTGTCTAGCTCCAAAGGTTATGTCAGCCGTCTAGACTTACCCTGTCTGTACTCTGAATATTTTCTTCCACTCTGAAACCGGACTCTTAACCACCTTACAGGCTGAAGGAAGGTAAATGCCACTCCCTCCCACAGACTCCCACAGACTGTGGAAGGACGGAGAGCGCCCTGCTGCACTGTGGAGCTGTAGCAGGAAGCACAGCATGAAGGCCGGAGTTGCCAACTTTTCCCGAGTTCAAATGAACACTGATGAGCCAAGACATTCCGTGACAATGTGACAGCGGCTCGTATTTTTTCCTCTTTCCTTGCTGCTTCCTTTTCAGTGAAACATTCATACAAACCAGACCACTGCGCAACAAAGAAATTTCCAGGCCCTCAGACAAATGATTTGTTTCTTAAATGTTACCTGATTGGACCAAAGTTCAGTACAAATACTTGGAATTGTATAATTCTTTGGAATGGGTGGTGATCAACATGACTGATGAGAGCAGCTTAGTAATTAAATTCTTCCAGTGGGTGTCAAAAAATTATCGTATTTCTAATCCTGAGACTGCTATATGGAAAAATTCCTTCTTGGATTACTTCCTTCCTAGATTTGGATTTTCCCCATGATAATCTCTGAAAAATAATATCCACCCCTCTCTACTGTCAGAGACTGTCTGAAAGCACTTCAAGAGTTCCCCACAAACAGTGGGCAAAGGCAAAGAAATAAAAGCCCTTCCTGGTGTGATAGTTTCTATGTTTCCACGACAAGCCAATTAACAAAGAAGTTGGATGGTTTTCTTGCATCAAAACCAAAGAAAATTCAGAAAGAGAATCCTATTACCTGAGGAAAGACATTATTTAATATGGATTAACTTTTAGGGTACGATAACTTTAGGTAGGAATTATTCTGTTAAAAATTCCCTGTGGAAAAAAAAATAAATAAATAAAAATAAAAATTCCCTGTGACTTAAGATTGCAAAATGCAAATCTTAAATTATCCTGAGAACCCTCCAAACAGTGTCAGTGATTTTATAACTTTCATCCAAGTCCTCTTGACTCTTACGTTAATCAGAAAAACTGAAATTTGTCCAATCTCAGAAGTCCCCAAGACTTCCAATACAAATACTTACTTTTAAATTGAAATACATTTGACATATAATACTGTTTAAGATGTACAGTGTTAATTTGATACATTTATATATTATAATATGATTGCCATTGTACTGATAATTGACATCTCTACATAATTATGGTTCCTTTAAGTGGTTGGAATAATTAAGTGCTAGTCTCTTACCAAGTTTGGTGATTTTAATACAATATTGTTGTCTATATTCACTATACCATGCATTAGATCTCTAGAGCTTATTTACTACTCATTGCAAGTTTGTACCCTTAAACAACATCTGTCCTAACATTTCTCAAGTCATTCTTCACCACAGATGAAAGAGTAAGTCTTGTTCATGAGAACACAATAATAATAGCAAGTGAATCCTCAAATATCACTTTATAATTTATAAATAAGTTATTTCATATACATTATCTCATCCTCACAATAGTTGTGAGAGATATGGTTATCTCAATTTTGATACATGAGACAGAAAGAAGAAGAGGAATCAATAGAGATGACAGAGAATGGATGGCCACTCATACTCTATCCACTCATTCTTTCAACAACCACTAATGAATATTTACATGTTTCAAGCTACAAGAGGACCTAGCAACAAGCCAAATTATTTACAAAACTTATAGCTTAATGAAAGCGACTGACAGTTAAAGAGATAATAAAATGAGATAAATGTTGTTATATGGATCTGAGATATGAGACAGAGATCTAAGATCAAAGAGCAGAGACCCCTACTTTAATGGCTGGAGAAAGCCTTCTTAAGGAACTTACATTTCAGGTGACATAGGGAAAGAGTAAGGAGTTAGGTGAAATGGAAATGAGGATGTGTAGTCCCAGAGGAAGGAACATCATGTCCCAAGGACCAGAAATGATGACAAACAATGCTTACCATGAAACCAAAAGAATTTTATCATGATGGAGAAAAGCAAGATGAGAAAGGAACAAGATGAAGCTGGAGAGTTAGAATGAGGACCAAAGTCAGATAGGGCTTTATTTACTTTAAGAACAATGACAAAACAAAAGCTAGGGCAGCATAAAAAACTAGGAGAGTAAAATATTTCGGAGGCCAAGGACCAAGGAAAGCTTTAGGAATATAGTCAGTGATAGCCTACAAAGAAGTCAGAGAATGAAAGAACTGAGAAAAGGCCACTTGAGACATCGTGAATGACCTTAACATTTTCAGTTTGATGGTAGAGGGGGATCACAAGCTCCTCCCCTCATAGGAGGGAGACAAACCATAAAAGATTCTTTTTTTTTTTTTTTTTTTTAAATTTCATTCATTTGACAGACAGAAATCACAAGTAGGCAGAGAGGCAGGCACAGAGAGAGGGGCAGGCAGGCTCCCTGCCGAGCAGAGACCCCAATGCGGGGCTCGATCCCAGGATCCTGGGATCATGACCTGAGCGGAAGGCAGAGGCTTTAACCCACTGAGCCACCCAGGCGCCCCCCGTAAAAGATTCTTTTTTTTTTTTTTATTTTATTTATTTTTTTTTAAAGATTTTATTTATTTATTGACACAGAGAGAGATCACAAGTAGGCAGAGAGGCAGGCAGAGAGAGAGGAGGAAGCAGGCTCCCCGCGGAGCAGAGAGCCCGATGCGGGACTCGATCCCAGGACCCTGAGATCATGACCTGAGCCGAAGGCAGCGGCTTAATCCACTGAGCCACCCAGGCGCCCCCCGTAAAAGATTCTTAATCTCAGGAAACAAACTGAGGGTTGCTAGGGGGTGGAGGGGGAGGGATGGGGTGTCTGGGTGGTAGACATTGGGGAGGGTCTGTGCTATGGTGAGTGCTGCGAATTGTGTAAGACTGATGATTCACAGACCTGTACCCCTGAAGCAAATACATTATATGTTTAAAAAAAAAAAAAAAGACAAGGAAGTAGAAACAAAGGGTGTGTAGACTATGGTTTGAAAATTTCAATTCCCTTATTGCTAGAGTTGGTAGCAAGGTCAAAGAAAGTTTTCCAAGACAGAAAAATTTAAACGTGTTTGAAGGCACAGAGAAGAGGTTGGGGATAAAGGTAGAAGTTAAAGATGTCATTAAGTCATTAAAGATTATGGATGTGGTAATACACAGCATTGCTATTATTATTAACTATATTATAATTATTATTAACTATAGTAAATAATACTATTTATTATTATATTTTTATACTATTTATTATTTTATTATATAGATATTAACTGTGGTTAATTATATTATATTTTTATATATTATAAAACTATATATAATTATATAATTTATATAATAATATAAACTATATATAATTTATATTATAAAATATATATAAATATAGTTAATTATACTAACTATAGTAATTAATAATAATATTGGTTATCTTAAAAAGGATTTTACTTATTTATTTGAGAGAGAAAGCACACAAAATAGTGCATGAGTTGGGGATGGGGGTGGAGGGGCAGAGGGAGAAGGAGATGTAGGCTCCCCACTGAGCAGGAAGCCCCACACAAAGCTTGATCCCAGAAACCTGGGATCATGATCTGAGCTGAAGGCAGCTGCTTAACCCATTGAGCCACCCAGGCACCCCTGTAGTTAATAATACTGTATTGCGTATTTGGAAGTTGCTAAGAAAGTAGATCATAAAAGCTCTCATAACAAGGACAAAAAGCATTGTAACTCTGTATGGTGATGGATGCTAACTACACTTATTACGGTGATCATTTTGCAATATGCACAAATATCAAATCATTATGTCATACACCTGAAACTAATATGTTATGTCAATTGAAAAAATTAAGGAAGTGGGATACATGGGAAGAGTTGAAATGCTCAGGTGAGCACGAAGGCTCAGAAAAAGATCTGTGTACATATTTTTAAAGCCCAAGTACCACAGTGAATCCTACCTATTCCCCTCTCCCTGGCTATTTAAACTACAACATTCATGAAAAACTGTGTCTTTTTATCATTTGGTCTGTCTGTAGTGGGACACTTTCATGTTGGAACCAGCTTACTTATCTTCATCTTTGAGATGATGTTAAGAATTGTTAAGTCATAAAAAAAAAAAAAAGAATTGTTAAGTAATATATCCTTGGCATATGGAAAAACAACCTAGAAAATAAATTCTGGCATTATGAGGTCATTCTTCTCCATTCCCATGAAAAGAGGAAGTACTCCTATGCAATAAATTAGTATGGAGAGGTCTTAAGAATTTGAAGTGAGATGAGTCAGGCTGTTGTCTTTCATCATTGCAGTAACCAAAATACCAAGTTCTCAGGCCATCAAGGCATTGACAATCTTTCATCAACAAGTAGAGACCTCTCATAAGCATTTGCAAAGTAAGTCACCTAATAGCTCTTTTCCATGCCGCCAACTCCCACAACACACACACACACACACTCCAAAATTCCAGCAATGGGTTTTTTCTTAGAAATTTCAAGGGATTATGGAGTCAGAAACTCTAGAAGATCCCAACGTGAAGTATTTCAAGAGCTTCTACATCTATATGTGTGCATCCATCTAAGCCTACAGTGGAAAAGTAGAGGACAGATCTTTCCCTTAAGCAGACTATATTTCAATATTCAAAGAATATTGAAAAGAAAGTCGATCTATTTGCAGATGCTGCAGAGCTGGATAAGAGAACTCATCCAGAAGAATCACCCACTATTCTAAATATCCTCAGCATATTCAAATATTGGGCCAAGACCAACAGCACGAAATTTAACTGGCACAAAGCATGTCAGGTAAATACTATGATTGCATTTGAGCAAAGTGGAGGCAAGCTGTGAAAAAAGATCTGGGTATTTTAGTTGATCTCGGGTTTGAGATGACCCAGTATAGCTACTAGTGACATCTGATGCCTCTTTAGACATACCAAAGAACAGTGTTTTCACTGAGAAAGCAAATTACCTCCCCATAACCTTTATAGATCAGCCCCATTCTGAAGTGCTTTATTCCAGTTTAACAACTGGACTGTGAGCAGGGGCAGGACAGCCATGATCGTATTTATAGACCAATTCACAACATTCACATCTTTAATATATTGATTTTGATCCCTATAATCATACTATGAGATAAATGTTATTATATCAATTTTTATAGATGGCAGTACTGAAAGTTGAAAGGCATTAAGTGCTTTGACCAAGACAGGAGGGTTAATAAGTGACAGAGCCAGGTCCCTGACTCTTAGACCATCCTCCTATAACAACTGTGATGTTTAGTCTAGGGATTCCTGTTAACACTCTGCAAACACTGGAAGGACCAGTAGATGAGATAATGGGTAGATGTCAAGAGAACTGGATATGAGTAAAGGCTAGATGACTGTCAATGAAGGAGTGGAAAGGTGAAGGAGAATGTAACACAAAGCACATGTCAGTAAAGGAGTCAGTAGACTAAACTGTATTCCCTGCTAAAACTTGCTTTCTAAAAAAATGCTTCCAAGAAAATTCCCGAAGAAGAGTTGGTGCAAAATTTTCCTTAACTCTCATTCTCTCTATAAATTTCTCTCGATTTTTATAATGAAAGCAGAAGTGGAAAAGTGGGAGGGAGCGTGTCTTGAAAGTGACTCCGGAAAAGGAAGCACTGATGGCGTCACCTGCGTAAAACTTGAGGCTTACGTCCGGAAAGCCTTTTAGACGCACACTAATTATTCGCACTCCATGCGAAAGAAGTCAGGGAGTAAAGGATGAGAGACGAGTCTTTTCCCCAGACTATGTTTAGATCTAGCCGAAGTATATCCCTCCACACTCAAAATTCATTCTCATCCTTCAAAATATCATATAAAATATCAAGGCAGTTTCTGCTCTATCTACTGATCCTCCTAATGGAGAATCGAGACGTAGTACACAGAGCGCTGAACCAGTAGTCAGAAACATTGGTGCTAACGGCAGTTCTGCAGGCACTACCTGACTGGCCTGGGCAAGCTGGCAATGGGGCTGCCAAGGCCTGTGGCACCCCATACAGAACTGAACATGCTCTCTGTGGCAGGACTGAGAGTCATGCTCTAGCGTCAGACAGCCCGATCTTAGAGCAATTCCCTGCCACTTAGATGTCTCACCCTGAGCACTTCACGAAATCTTTCTAACTTGAGTTCCATCATATGCTAGTTAAAGATGTGGAGATAAAAATGCATATGAGGGGTGCCTCGCTGATTCAGTCAGTGGAGCACGAAACTCTTGATCTTAGGGTTATGAGTTCAAGCCTCACAGTGTACATGACACGGTCATGTACCTTACCCATGCAGGGAATCCCTGGCCACTATCCTTACATTTTTGAGAAGGCAGATTTCAAAAACTTAAAAGAAAATGAAGTAGAATTCAGTGGAATATAATTGGGAGAGGGGAGGGAGTGGACCAAGAAAGCTGAGAAACTACCAGAAGGAAATGCTGACACTGTAATGGTGTAGCGCATGTGGGAGGAGATGTGTGGCTACACAAGCAGCCTTTGTGATGGGCTCAGGCCCAAAAGCATGCAGATTAAAGATGAGGGATGGGGCACGTAACCAAGACAATTTTAAAACAGTGGCACAATTTGCGACGACGTGGATGGAACTAGAGGGTATTATGCTGAGCGAAATAAGTCGATCGGAGAAAGACAACTATCATGTAATCTCCCTGATACGAGGAAGTGGAGACGCAACATGGGGGGTTTGGGAGGTTGGAAAAAAATAAATGAAACAAGATGGGCTCGGGAGGGAGACAAACGATAAGAGACTCTTAATGTCACAAAACAAACTGAGGATTGCCGGAGGAAGGGGGGTAGGAAAAGGGTGGTGGGGTTATGGACATTGGGGAGGGTCTGTGCTATGGTGAGTGCTGTGCAGTGTGTAAACCTGGTGATTCACAGACCTGTACCCCTGGGGATAAAAATACATTATATGTTTATAAAAAATTAAAAAATTAAAAAAATTAATGAAAAATAAAACAATGGCATAAGCCTCCCAGAATAAAGGCAGGAACACTTGCTTTAGACCAAAATGAACTAAGGTTTGTGGGGGAAAAAAAAAAAAAAACATTCTGAAGCAAAGAAAAAGACTGCTTTATTTGTGTTTTTTGGTTTTTGCTTGTTTGTTTAAAGAAGATTAACAAGAAAAGAGTAAGAGCTTGATTCCTTGGAGATAATAGTGTCATATTAACTTGCAGACAGAGGAGCCCGAGTTTCTCAGGACCTATTTTGCTTTCCTCTCACTTCTGTCAGGAATATTTATCGAGCAGCTGTGAAGTGTCAAGCATTGTTCCAAATCCTGAGCCTTTTATAATGATGCAATATAATTGCTCTTGTCAAGAGGTTGATAGTCCAGTAAGGAGAGAGGCATGCAAATAAATAAATATAAACTGTATAATTAAATATGCTAAAGTAATTATAGTAATAGAGGTGAGTATGAAGTCCAAGGGAGACATAACTGAAAAATTACTCCAATCTGCCTGGGGTTCTAGAGGAGGATTCCCAGAAAGAATAGCATTTAGACTGAGGCATCTCACTCCATGAAATGTTGTACAAAGTGGAAAGGGTAACAGATGGAAGATAAGAATAAACTAGAACTGTCCGTCATGTTGAATGAGTTTGGCTCCATTGACCCTGGTGAATTCATTCAGTTTGCTTAAAAAAAAAAATCTTTTACTAAGGTTTCATAATGTCTGGCAAGTTTTGGAGATTGTAGGGAACTGGACAAATTCCAGAAGACCAAAGACTGATAAATCTTTAGACCTTCCATTTTAAGAGGAAGGATTCAATGAAAGACAAGTTGTGGATTGAGAGGACAGGCTCCAAATTTACACTAAGATGGAGTTCTGGCTTTACTCCTTACTGTTGTATCACCTTAACCAAGTCACTGAATGTCTCTGTTTTTCAGTCCCTCATCTATAAAATGGGAGAATAAGCGGAGACTTCAAAAAGGTGGTAGTGAGGATTACACGGAAAGCGCTTAGAAGAGCACCTGTACCCTTGGCTCTCAATGACTGTGAGCTGTTTAATAACTCTACCAGCCACAGATCAAAGTGGTTGGCCTCACTCACAGGAAAGATTCCAAAATAGAAGATTTAAAGACTCTTACCACAGAAAAGGAAGTGATGATATTTTAGGATCAGGATAAGTTCACTAAAAACAAGACATTTCAGACCCCCCCCCCCCCCACACACACACACACATTTCCAGTCTTTACACATGTGTCTTGCTGGCATGGGAAAGGGATTTTGTGGACTCATAACATATGGATTTTATCAAGGAATTTTTCAATCCTTATAAAAAAGACGGAGGGATGCATCCAGGTTGATGTTCTGGTTGGGTGTGCCCTTAACTAAGTCATTGAAAGGATCTTGCCCGGTACCCAGGAAAGGAAAATACACAGGAGGCTTTGTGTACGATGAAGGTGCAGATGAAGAACTATGCTAGACACTAGAGAAACAAAATAAAATCAGATTCCTGTTCTCAAGGAAATTATAATAGATTGGGAAAATAGATGTTTATACAAATGCTTACTATAGTAACAAGTATATGTCAACTACCATAGAAGGTAGTTATGAAGGGCAAAGAGGTCCCAGCAGGAAGATACTTGGCCTAGTTGTGAAAGCTGGTTTCTTGACCTTGTTAAAAATATTTTGAAAAACACCTTGTCTGGGGTACCTGGGTGGCTCAGTGGGTTAAAGCCTCTGCATTCGGCTTGGGTCATGATCCCTGGGTCATAGGGTAGCTCTATTTTCAACTTTTTGAGGAACCTCCATGCTGTTTTCCAAAGTGGCTGCACCAGATTGGATTCCCACCAACAGTGTAGGAGGGCTCCCCTTTCTCCATATCCTCGCCAACACCTGTCATTTCCTGACTGGTTAATTTTAGCCATTCTGACTGGTGTAAGGTGGTATCTCACTGTGGGTTTGATTTGTATTTCCCTGATGCTGAGTGATGTTGAGTACTTTTTCATGTGTCTGTTGGCCATTTGGTGTCTTCTTTGCAGAAATGTCTGTACATGTCTTCTGCCCATTTCTTAATTAGATTATTTATTCTTTGGGAATTGAGTTTGATTGTTGAGTTCTTTATAGATTTTGGATACTAACCCTTTCTCTGATATGTCATTTGCAAATATCTTCTCCCATTCTGTCGGTTGTCTTTTGGTTTTGTTAACTGTTTCCTTTGCTATGTTAAAGCTTTTGATCTTGATGAAGTCTCAGTAGTTCATTTTTGCCCTTGTTTCCCTTGCCTTTGGTGATATTTCTAGGAAGAAGTTGCTGTGGCTGAGGTCAGAGGTTGCGCCTGTGTTCTCCTCAAGGATTTTGATGGGTTCCGGTCTCACATTGCGGTCATTCATCCATTTTGAGTCTATTTTTGTGTATGGCGTAAGGAAATGGTCCGGTTTCATTCTTTTGCATGTGGCTGTCCAATTATCCCAACACCATTTGTTGAAGAGACTTTTTCCCATTGGACATTTTTTCCTGTTTTGTTGAAGATTAGTTGACCGTAGAGTTGAGGGTCTATTTCTGGGCTCTTTATTCTGTTCCATTGATCTGTGTGTCTGTTTTCGTGCCAGTACCATACTATCTTGATGATTCCAACTTTGTTATAGAGCTTGAAATCTGAAATTGTGATGCCGCCAGCTTTGGTTTTCTTTTTCAACATTCCTTTGGTTATTTGGGTTCTTTTCTGGTTCCATATAAATTTTAGAATTATTTGTTCCATTTCTTTGAAAAGAGGTGATGGTATGTTGGTAGGGATTGCATTAAATGTGTAGATTGCTCAAGGTAGCATAAACATTTTCAAAATATTTGTTCTTCCAATCCATGAGCATGGAATGTTTTTCCAGTTTTTTTGTCCGCTTCAATTTTTTTCATGTGTACTCAAAAGTTTTCTGAGTACAGATTCTTTGCCTCTTTGGTTAGATTTGTTCCTAGGTATCTTATAGTTTTGGGTGCAATTGCAAATGGGATTGATTCCTTAGTTTCTCTTTCTTCTGTCTTTTTGGTGTATATAGAAATGCAACTGATTTCTGTGCATTGATTTCATATCCTGACATTTTACTGAATTCCTGTGTGAGTTCTAGCAGTTTTGGAGTGGAGTCTTTTGGGTTCCTCCCCCCAAAATCTATCTCTTTTTATAATCTTTGACTTAAAATCGAATTTGTTTGGTATAAGGATTGCCACCTCAGCTTTCTTTGGGTGTTCATTAGCATGAACTAGTGAATTGTTTTCCACCCCCTCACTTTAAATCTGGAGGTGTCTTTGGGTCTAAAATGAGTTTCTTGCAGACAGCATATCAATTGGTCTTGCAGACAGCATATCAATCTTTGACTTAAAATCGAATTTGTTTGGTATAAGGATTGCCACCTCAGCTTTCTTTGGGTGTTCATTAGCATGAACTAGTGAATTGTTTTCCACCCCCTCACTTTAAATCTGGAGGTGTCTTTGGGTCTAAAATGAGTTTCTTGCAGACAGCATATCAATTGGTTTGTTTGTTTGTTTCCATTCTGATACCCTGTGTCTTTAGATTGGGGCATTTAGTCCATTTACATTCAGGGTAACTATTGAAAGATAAGAATTTAGTGCCATTGTGTTGCCTGTAAGGTGACTGTTACTGTCTTTGTTCCTTTCTGGTCTGTTACCTTAAGGCTCTCTCTTTGCTTAGAGGACCCCTTTCAATATTTCCTATAGGGCTGGTTTGGTGTTTGCAAATTCTTTTAGTTTTTGTTTGTCCTGGAAGCTTTTTAATCTCTATTTTCAATGACAGCCTAACTGGATAGAGTATTGTTGGCTGCATATTTTTCTCATTTAGTGCTCTGAGTATATCATGCCAGTCCTTGCCAGGTCTCTGTGGATAGGTATGTTGCCAATCTATATTTCTACCATTCTAGGTTTTAAACCTCTTGTCCCAAGCTGCTTTCAGGATTTTCTCTTTGTCTCTGAGACTTGTAAGTTTTACTATTAGATGACAGGGTGTGGACCTATTTTTATTGATTTTAAGGGGGGTCCTCTGTGCTTCCTGGATTTTGATGCTTGTTTCCTTCCCCAAATTAGGAAAGTTCTCTGATATAATTTGCTACAATATACCTTCTGCTCCTCTCTCTTTCTACTTCTGGGATCCCAAATATTCTAATATTGTTTCATCTTATGGTATCACTTATCTCTCAAATTCTCCCCTCGTGGTACAGTAGTTGTTTATCTCTCTTTTTCTCAGCTTCTTTATTCTCCATCATTTGGTCTTCTATAGCACTAGTTCTCTCTTCTGCCTTATTATCCTAGCAGTAAGAGCCTCCATTTTTGATTGTACCTCATTGATAGCTTTTTTTATTTCAACTTGGTTGGATTTTAGTTCTTTTTTTTTTTTTCTCCAGAAAGGGATTTTATTTCTCCAGAAAGAGATTCTCTAGTATATTCTATGCTTTTTTCTAGCCCAGCTGGCATCTTTATAATCATTATTCTGAATTCTGGTTCTGACATCTTACTAATGTCCGTATTGATTAAGTGCCCAGCAGTCAGTACTGCATCTTGTCCTTTTTTTTTTTTTAGGTAAGTTTTTCCACCTTGTCATTTTGTCCAGAGAATAGACGAATGAGAGAAAAAAATGCTAAAAGGGTAATAACAACCCCAGAAAAATATACACTAGCCAAATTAGAAGAGACCCAAAACTGGAGGGAGAAGAAAAGAAAAAAAAAAAAATATATATATATATATATATAAGGCGGGTGAATAAAACAGAACCACACACTTGATTTTGGGTGTATTTTTATATGTTAGAAGAAACTGCTTCCCACAATTTTAAAGAAAGAAAAACTTCTATATATATGGAAATAAGGGTAAACACAGTAAAGGGATGGAATAAGTAAAGGGATGTAAAACTGAAAATTTTGAAAGATTCTAAAAAAGAAATTGATAAGATGTTGGTTGAAAAAAGGAGAGAATATTATCAGGCTGGAGATTAGAACAAAGCTATACACTAGATTTAAGGTACATTTTGGTCTGTTAGAAGAAACTCTATCCCAAAATTTTAAAGAAAGAAAAACTTATATGTATACAAAAAATAAAGTTAAATATAAAGAATGGATAGAATCTGACTATAAAAATGAAAATTAAAAAGATTGTTAAAAAGGTATTGAAAGATAAAATAGTTTAAAAAAGTTAAAATAGGAAAGAGGGAAATTTTAAAAAATAGACTAAGAAAGAATAAAATTTAAAACATTTAACTTTGAAAGACTTAAGTGTCCTGGGAAAAAAGCCATGAATTCTATGTGTTGCATTCCGCTAACACTGGAGTTTTCCAGTTCTCTCTTTTTTTAAAAAAAATTTTTTTTTAATATTTATTTAACAGAGAGAAACCACAAGTAGGCAGAGAGGCAGGCAGAGAGAGAGGAGCAAGCAGGCTCCCTGCTGAGCAGAGAGCCCGATGCGGGGCTCAATCCCGGGACCCTGAGACCATGACCTGAGCCGAAGACAGAGGCTTAACCCATTGAGCCACTCAGGTGCCACTCCAGTTCTCGTTAATCAGTAAACTTGGTCTTGGCTGATGTTCTTGCTAATCTTCTGCAGGAGGGGCTTGTTGCCCTGATTTTCAAACGTCTTTGCCTGGGGCAGAACCACACCGCCCTTGCCAGGGGTGGGGCTAAGCAATCTGCTCCCGTTTGCACTCGGAGCTTTTGTTCCCTGAGCGCTTTCCGTACCGCTTGGGAGGATGGGAATAAAGATGGCGGCCGCCCAGTCTCCAGCCCCAGAGAAGCTGAATGTTCAGGCCTCCAGTCCTCAGTGCGCCCTCAGAGAAAAGCTGTCAGTCCCTCCCATCTCCCTGGTCTCCAGCCGCTCTCGGAGCTCACCTGGCCTGTGACCAAGTGTTTCTGTCTCTGGTGCATGGCCCCATTTGGAGTCTCCAAACCCAGAAGATTTCTGCCGGGCTCCTGTGCTGCTCCTTCCTAAGAGGAAGGGGGATGTCTCCCCGGATCTGCCATTTCTGGGGTACCTGCTGGAGGATCAGTGGTCAGACTGTGCCCTGGGTCAGGGTTTATGGCAACCCCAAGCTGAGAGCTCCCTCCTCAGCTCCGTCTCTGCCCCCAGCTTCCCTGCTCTGATACCCAGGAGCTCTGCCGCCCTTGGACACCCCCGTCTTCCTGTCACCCTGCGGGTCCTGAGACCACACTGTCCCTACGAGGACTCCACCCCCTGCATAGCCACTGGAGCGCTGTCCCTCCCCTGGAGCAGATTCTAAACGTTCTGATTTCGGCCCCGCTGCTCTCTCACTTGCTGGTAAGTGGCTGACGGAGGCTCCCCACCCCCGACCCCCACACTACTGTCTGTCTTCCCGTTTGTCGCCGCGGATTCACTTCTGCAAGTGTCCTACCTTCCAGAAAGTGGTTGCTTTTCTCGGTTGGACAGTTTTATCTCAGAGGTTTAAGAACTCCCCTGCCCTTTTGGAGGAATTACTGGTCAGAGACTTGAGGATCTTTCATGGGTAGAGGATGTCCTATTACAGAATGTGGATGATCTACCAGTGGCTATTGCTACTTACGAAAGATATTGACAGGACACCATCCTCTCGTTAAATCATGAGGCTGACTGTGGATACAAAGTATCCCTCCTCCAGGTGCCAATTTGCAAACAAGAAGTAACTTACCGGGCTTCAGCCTAACAAAAGGGCAAGGAAGCTTATTGCCTGAGAGGAAAAAGACTACTGGTTTGCTCAAGACACCCACCACCAGGCACCAGTTATGCAGGTTCCTAGGCATAGTTGGATTCTGCCCTATTTGAATTCCAAATTGTGGACTGATAGCTCAGCCATATTATGAGATATTAAAAGGATTAGATGCTGAGCATCTAATTTGTACAAAAGAGTGCCTGAAAACCTTTGATACTATGAAAGAAATTCTGCTATCAGCCCTGTTTGGGGTTGCCTGATCTAAAGACACCTTTTAAATTATATGTGCATGAAAGATGAGGCATTAGCTTAGAAGTGTTAATCCAAATGCTGGGGGAATCTTCCCCAATTTGTAGCCTATTTTTCAAAACAGTTGGAACAGATAGTCAAAGGATGGCCACCCTGCCTCCAAGCAGTCGCTGTAGCTTGTGATGTTTTACAGGATGCTGAAAAGTTTGCACCTGGCCAGCTATAAGGTGTTTGTACCTCTGCAAGGGCTACTCTGTTGGAAGAGAAGGGTGGATTTTTCTTGCGGTTGGCAGAATGGGGAAATATCCAGCGATTCTACTTGACAACCTCAACGTGAAATTGCAGGTTACTTCTGTTTTAAACCCAGCATGTCTGCTTCCTGACCCAGTGATCATCTTGAATGTGATCGTTCAGATATTGTGAACTTAGCATATTCTAGCAGGCCAGACCTTGTAGGCCATGCCTTAGAACACCTGGATTGGAAACTCTTTATGGATGAAAGGAGCTTTACAGAATGAAGGCAGCTGTAGGCTGGATATGTTGTGGTGACTCTTGGAGATAACAGAGGCCGAGAAACTGCCCCAGGAAGCTCACCTCGGAATGCTAATTGTCCTAATGAGGGCTCCTCCCTTTGTCTGCTGATAAAAAGGTAAATATACACACTGACTCTCAGGATATCTTTTTCATAGTGCATATTCATAGTGCCATTTGGAAGGACCAGGGACTGCTGACATCTAAAAATAAGTATATTAAGCACTCTGTGGAAATTTTAGCTCTACTGAAGGCTATACAACAGGCATCTAAGGTGGCAAACACCGGGGATTTCAAAGAGGGGAAACCCATGTAATTAAAGGAAATCAGCTAGCAGGCATTGTGGCAAAATGGGCTGGTAAAGAAACTATTTTGGGGGTACTTTGATTCCTTGTAGAGATCTCTGCAGTTATCCCAAGTATACTGCAAGAGACAGGCTAAAGAATGGGGGCTTATTAATACAGAAACTACATTCTTCTTGAAGGCCTCAATATGTAGGAAAGATTGGAAAAATGAATCACACCTTGAAGAAAACTGTAGCTAAAACTTGTGAAGAGCCTAGCTTAACTTGGGATAAAACATTGCCTTCGCCCTTCTTGGGATAAGGGCAGCTCCCCAAAGCAGGTTGAAATTAAGCCCTTTTGATTTTGTGCACGAGAAGCCTCTCCAGGCTAGTTTTGACCTCCCTGTCTTCAAATCAATCATGAATTAAAGGTTATACGATGTGTTCAAAATTTAAGTTGATTATTAAGTAGTATGCATGTGTTTGTTTCCACTAGACCCAGTGACCTGATGAACGACCACACCCCCTTCTTCTCCGGTGACCAGATGCTACTCAGGACCTGGAGGGAACAGGGACCTGGTCAGCTTGCGGCAAAGTGGATGGGACCACATGACCTATTAGTGACTCTCGAATCATCTCTTACAGGTCGGCTGCTGGGAAACCTTGGATACATCACAGATGGGTGAAGAGAGCCCCACCTGAGGAATCAGAAACAACCTGAAGCTTCCTCGTGGACATGTGAGTCAGTGGAACATAGATTCCACAAACTTACTTCAGCTTTTTATGCTATTTATTTTACTACTAAAATGGGCTTAATAGTACTTATAATAGGAGTTGGTATATGTGTGTGTTCATCAGGGGTGATTATGATTTGCATAGCTAAGGGGTACTCTAAACAGGAAGAAACTGCTAAGAGACTCTTCCCTGCTTTGAAGTCCTCACCTAGCAAGGTTACAAATGATTTTCTAAAACAAGTCCGGTTGTTTCACTCCATGACCTCCCTCTGAGGTCCCAGTTCAGCAGGAACTAGTTAGACTCTAGATGACATCCTTTTCCCTTTAGTTCTGTAAGGTTATGGAAGAAAATGATTGATGGGGCGGGGATTTGCAGCAAGACTAAATTATAATCAGCACATTCCTGCATGTCAACCTCTAAGCACACGGTAAGTCTATAGCAATCAATTCTGTTTAAAGTTTCTCCGGGAACTTGAAGAACCTTGCCCGTGTTAACTGAAAACAATCACCTGGTTGATTGTTTAAGCCCTAGTGGCAGCTGTAGCTGGTTCCTCCCCCCATCCAATTCTCTCACCCTTTTAAAATTCCCTGCCTGTACTGAGCTGGGAAAATGGTTTTTTGGGGACATTACTCTGACATTTGGTTAGCTGAAATTTCTTGAATGAAGTTACTTTCTCTGCCCCAACACCTTATCTCTGGACTTAGAGGGCTGTTTTGTGGGGAACAGATTTGATCTGAATTCAATAACGTTCTGAGCATGTTTAATGTGGGTTAGATGAAGCTGTGATGTTTGGAAGATTAAGTATGTGAAATGAATTCTCAACTTGTATTTTCAACTTATAATGGGTTTATTAAGATATAACACCATCGTAAGTCAAGGACAATCTGTATCTTTGTATACGATACCTTTGCGATTTGAATCCATCTGATTCTCTTACTAGATCTAACTTCTTAAATCTCAATTCCTTATAAATATTCACATTATCTGTAGCACCTAACTACCCTCTATATCTGGGAGAACCATGATAAGTATTTGTTGAGAAAATGCATGAATGAATAAATAATTAAGATATTTTCTTTATATAAAATTGAGTCACCATTATTTATGTTACTTAAATACTGCATTTAGATAAAGTATACCCTCCATTTAACTGTGTTTCTAGAAAAGTTCTAGAAAAGGCAACTAATAATACGCTACAGAGATTTAAGCTTTTTAATGGTCATCATTCCAAGCACGATGCAAATATCAGTATGCTAATATATAAAGTGTGAAGAGGTTGCTCATGGAAAGAAAAGAAAACAAATTTAAGGGAAAGGAAAGACTTCCTACCTAATATAGCTAGCTGTAAGCTGGTAATAACACAAAACTCATTGGCATATATTGAACTTTTTGTTGCCAGAAACTGAAACTGTACTATGTAGTACAAATAATCTTCCTTACTGTACTGATGAAAACACCTCCCCCCGGAGAAGCTACACACATTGTTCAAGCTCACATAGAGTGTAGTGGGCAGAGTCAGGATTCAAACTGAGGCTGTTCTAACCCTAAATGCATCCCCTGACCACTGCCCTCGATTGCCTCTCCTGAGATGATACAGCCTAGAAGATAACCGATGTTTTCAAATACTTTTGAAAGGACATCTTAGAGTTGATGGGCCTCATTCCGTTGAAGGGAAAGGACCCGCTTACAGTAGCTCCAGGAGAAAGGTGGTTTATAAGCTCTAGAACAGGAAATGAGTGTTGTGTCAGCAGCTGCAGTATCTGGGGGGATGACTGCAGCTTTTTCTTTGCAGCAAGTTGCATGGTCTGTCCTTTTTTTCTCCCATTCATATGGCAACATCTGTTTTTTTCTCTTACATCAGTCCTATCCACCCTGCCTGTCGACAGGTCCATGGTTTCATTTAACTTCTCCATGGCTAAGTGATAGGTTTTCCTTCTATGTTCTTGCTCAATAAGAGCCAAATTCCTGAGAAAGGAAATTGGATTTTTCCAGAAGAGGGGACCCTGATCAGCCAACGTTAATACTAGGTCTGTTTGCCCCGTAGATGGCTCTTTCACTCCATTCTCCTCAGGATTACTTACTCTCTACCATTCCACAATTCTTTTCACAATCAAGTTTTTACAGACTAGTGTAGCTTATTGTCTCACCTTCCATTTACTCTACATCTGGCAACTGTGCTTCTCATGTGTTCCTCGTTCCTGGAAATCTACATCCCCCTCCCCCACCTTATACCACTGAAAATGATCTTGCTGATGTCATCAAAAATTATCTACCAGCAAAATCCAATGGGAAATTTTCAATCCTCATAGTGTTTGACTTTTTGGAGCTTCTAACATTGTTGAGCATTCCCTTGCTCTTAATCACTCATGGCCTGTTTCTTTGGATACATTCCACCAATAGACCTCATTTGTCCCTGGCTACCCATCCTCAAATATTGGTGCTCCCAGGCCTCATTCACTGGCTTGCTTTTCATTCTAAACTCTTGCTGTTATGACATCATTCACAACAGTGACCTTACCCTAAAGGCTGTTGACTTTCACTTATTCATCCCATCCCATGAGACTTCTTCTGAGTTCTTTTTTTTTTTTTTTAAGATTTATTTATTTGACAGAGAGAAATCACAAGAGAGGCAGGCAGAGAGAGAGGAAGGGAAGCAGGCCCCCCGCTGAGCAGAGAGCCCGACGCGGGACTCGATCCCAGGACCCCGAGATCATGACCTAAGCCGAAGGCAGCAGCTTAACCCACTGAGCCACCCAGGCGCCCCACTTCTTCTGAGTTCTAACTGCATACAAGTCATGCCCACTTGGATATTCTACAACATCTCAAACCACACACTTATAAATCTGAACTCATTATCTCATCCATCCCAAACTTTTTCTAGATTCTCTTTCCTGTCCCTTACTATGAAAACACTAGCTCCTCAGTATCACCAAGAAGGTCCTTCCCTCTTCTCCATCCCTCACTTTGAATCTATCTCTCTAGTCAAGACTCTGATTTCAATTAATAGAAACCAGGTTCACCCAGCTGAGGGAAAAGGAGAAGTTTTTTACAAAGGTACAGTGATTCTCATAGAATTCAAGGACAAGCACGTAGCTGGGCCATATAAGTTAATAGTTCAGTGGAGTTTCTTTCCATCTTTCACTGCTACTTCTCTCTGCATATTCCTTTTATTCTTTTGTCTCTGCTAGATCAGCTTTCTCTGTTTCTCAGAGAAAACCAGAGGGAACACAGGCTACCCAATAGCTCCTCATTTTTATCTTGTCCAGTTAGTCCCAGGTAGTTAATTCTGGACAGGTCAAGCTCAGCTAAGAGAATAGGGTTACTTGGTAAAAACAAGGCTGCTGAAATCTGTCCTGTGGATAAGAAAGTCTGATAAGGAAACCACTATGAATTTGACAGAAACTCCAGTGGTATCTACCACAATAACTAAAGTCTGATGATTCTATGACCTAAATTTTTCTGTCTCTTCCCTATCCCCATGGCTAATGCCATTGTCCTTATTTAAGTCCTCATCTCTATTGTAGCTCATTTACTGCCATTAGAGTGATTATATATACAGTCCTCTGATCATTTGTATACATATCTTTGTCTGCTAAGTTCTGAACTTCTTGAAGACAGGCAATGTATCTTTTGATTTCTGTATCCCCTCTGGGACTTAGCATAATATGTGGGATGTAATTGGCCCCAGGAAGTATTTGTTCAATGAATAAAAGGTGTTTCAGTATCTTAGGCCATTTATTCATTTGGGTCTTCTACCTAACCACTCTGGTCTGCAAATTATGCCTGCCAATAACCTTCTGGTTGTAATTAGAATTCCCGTTCAGTGCTCCCTCAGGGAGGGGTTGGGCTGACTAATAAACTTCCAGCTTCGATTATATCTCATTCTCTTATGAATTTGGTTATATGGTTCCTGAGATATTTATAAACCCTAAGACTTGGTTAAAATTCCATTTCTGTACCTATAAATGTGAAGACTGGACATCAGGCATGGTAACTTCATTCTGAAATAACCGCTCTGAACAGCCTTGTTGAAAAAGCAGCGCATTAAGTAAGGCAGCATCTGTCAATATCTGTGCTAAGAAACTATACTTCATGTTTATGAAAATATTCACTTGGAGTAAGTAGTAACAAATCTAAAGATTGTCAGTGCTTTTGCAGAGGAAATATGTACACATTCCAAAATCTCACATTTTAATTGCTGAGCCCTTTAATTGCTCTATAAAAATATGTGAGGGAAAAATTACCCCTAGAGATATGCTGTGAAGTTCAGGAGAAATCGATTTTCCTGAATATGTTTGCTATAAAGAATGATCAGTACCATAATAACATTGTTGTAAGAACCATTTTTTTGAGAAAATACCCATGGATCTTTCTAATATAAATTTCCCAAAAAAGCCAAGGTACAAGCTTAACCTCAAATTTGGTGAGGACATTACTGGGGTGGAGCAAAGTAGTGTGTCCCAGAACACCGCTTTCTAGGGAAACAAGGATAATGGAATGAGGACTATCATGAGGATGGCGGAGGCGTGGGCAGTGGTAATAGCTGCCAGCTTTTACTGGGCACTTGTTATATGCGTACTTAGAAGTTTCAGTGCATTACTTAGAGGTCTCAGAAACCTAGAGGAATAGAAGTGAGCATACCGTTTTGAGAGGTTGTTTACAACATATGTATCTTATAACTTGCTGGTCAGTCTAACCAAGAACCAGAGTTCCATCTCTTTTGCTTATTCATGTCAGTATGTCTTAAGCTCTTTTAATGTTCCAAGCACTGTTTTAGGTACTGCTCATACCATATAAAACATATAAAATGGAACTTACCTTACCTTGGGGAGGAGAAAGAATAAGAGAGATGTTAAATATCTCAACTTGAGAAGTGACAAAGGTCAGAAACTTAGGAATAGATCCAAATCTGCAATAAAAATCAGTGGCAGCCATCATTTTACTGCCTACTGTGTTCTCAAGAATTTTATGTAAATTTAAAATAGGATTAAAATACCAACTAATTTATTATTTGATTCAACAAGTATTTATTAAGCTCCATCTACATGTCAGACATTGGACAAGTAACAGTAAGCAAAGTAAACAAGAAAGGTCTCCAAGAGGGCGAGCAGTTTGTCCAAGACCCAAATAAGTAGTGAACGGCAAAACTGGGATTCGAAAACAAGTTCGACTACAAAGGTAGAAGTTATGAAGCTATTGAGATAATCCCAGTGGCACAGACAAGAGACTTAGCAGAAAAAGAGGTCAGATTCTCTTTGAAGGTAAAGATGACACGATTTCCTAACAGATTAAATGTATGAAAGAGAGGAATACACAGAGGTTTTTCTCTATGCAACTGAAATGAGGAGGGGCTTCAGGAAAAGCTAGTTTGGGAAAACATTTCGGAGATGTCGGTTTTGAGATCTCCGTTCTATTTCCAACGTGAAGTCGCCGAATCCGCAGGTGGATTTACCCGTCTGAAGTAGAGCAGAGCAACGTGGGCGAAAGGTGGGTGTTTGAGAGCTGACAGCGCCCGGGCAGAGGATGTAGTATCGATCGTGGCAAAGCGCAGATGCCTTAGGTCGCCAACGCTCAAGTGTCAGAGCTGCTGTTAGGTTATGAGAAGTGAAGAGCCTGACCTTTTTTCAGACTCGGAGGACAGAAGGCCACTTGCTTTTCTGATGAGAGACGGGTTTATAGTAAGTCTCGTGGGCAGCACCTGTGCTGGTTTTAGATTGTTGTTCGTTTCATTTTGAATATTTGTCTGTTTGTTTGTTTAGAAGCTTTGAATCTTTTTAAATACTTGGAGAAATATTCAGCTGAGATTCATTATATGCCATAAAACAGCAGTTCTTAAACTGTGGTGTGCATAAGTCCGTGTTAGAAAATCCATTTGATCCCAAGTCCTCACTCCTAGAAACGTTTATTCAGTAGACTTGAATGAGGCCCAGGAATCTCTTGTTTTCTGTTTTTGTTTTTTTTCCAAGCATCTCCAGTGAATCTAATGTAAAGTCCATAAACTTCACTTTGAAAACCTCTGCCATTGATTATTGAATAAATTGTTTTGCCTCAGGGTATTATAAAGGTAGTTGCTTCTCAGTACATCTGCCCAGCAAAGCTTAAAACAAATAGGATTTTGTCCTGTTTTAGTGATTCAAGACAAGGTAGTTTATTGGCTATTTTCCCTTAGTGCAAGTGAATTTATAAGGTTCTTTATCTTGCTTATATTAACAGTGTTCCTCAGAACAGGTTTTGATGGGGAAGGAGTGTAGTTGAGAGCAGTAGGTGTTGGGATGGGAGACAGTAAGAACAGGGAGACTGAAGGCTCTCCCCACTGGACACTGTTATCCAGAGTACATATGATAATGCTAAGTTCTTACCAATGCTAAAGAAAATTTATGATTTATTTGTTCACCCAAAAGATGAAAAGGACTATGAGCTAGGCACTGTGTCGGACTTTGGATTCTTGGACATTGGATTCCTTTTAGAGATTAGCCCATTGGTTAAGAGATACAACCCATAAGCAGGGAGGAAAGTTAAAATGTTCTCTGTGTCTTCCATTCTGCGAAACTTAAACTCACCAGTTCACCCCAGTCCATTGGACTCTGTATGTTTGTAGCCCAGAGTAAGCAGCATGCTACCCCTGTAGAAAAATGTCTGGAAACAATGACTCCGAACACAAAAATCAGAGGTTCCCACGCTGATTATGCAATTGAAGCAATGAGAGAGGTGGTTTAATCTAATGATTCTGTTCATTGAGTTTTCATGTTCCTATTCCCAAAAGTTTCCTGAGTTCTTTGAAGCAGGTCCTAAAATACCCTCCAGTCTAGGGGCACCTGGGTGGCTCAGTGGGTTAACATACCCTCCAGTCTGCTTTCCCAAATGGCATAATGGGATTCATCAATACTGGCATGTGTCTTAGAGCGATCACTCAAATAAGCTGCTTTGAACTTAAACTAGTTAACTGCTAACAGAATCCAGTACATTCAAATAAAATAAATGGAAAGTCTTCATTTTACTATCTAGAGCATTCATTGTGGACCTGGAGAGAGAGTGCTTAAAGCTCAGGACCAGGGGAAAGTTTATTTTTCCTAATAAAACAGTGTGTGTTAAAATAATTTTTTTGGACAAAACAACTCTATTCCCATCATGCTTCTCTAATTTTCCTAGATTCTCAAGAAATTAAAAGCAATGTTTTATGTTCATTTGTAACAATGTTCTTAAGCCTAACTTTTCTGAACTATAATTTCCCTCTCCCTCCGCCTTTGTATATTTTGTTTCTCTGTGATGAGAGTTTAGAGCGCTTTGTATTTCTGCATATTATCAGAGGTCTCTCTGATCCCTTTTTGACCTCTAAGAGTATAATGGGATGTTAAAGTGGGATTCTACCTGATTCAGTTTCAACTCAGGCATAATATGACTGAACTAAGACATCAAAGTGAGAGTAAGGCAGTTGCCCCTACCAATATGCAGAATTTACAAAAGGAAAGAAGGTAAGCCTCTTTCCTCTGATACTCTTTGATGCGTTAGCTGGATCAAGGACATAAAGTGAGGGCAGAGTAGTGAGGAAGAGTTTGTGATAACTTTTATAAAGAAAAGGCTGTGGCCATGCTGAGTTCCACCCACTCCATGTACAGAAGGAATGAGGAGCAATAAAGGTTTCTAATAGTAAGCCTGATGGGGGGACTTCAAGGGAACCCCTAAAAGAACTTTGAAGTATATTTCTTGCAATTGGGAGATACAGAGAACCAGTGCCTGAGTCCCACTGAAGAAAGCAAACGTTGATAGCTTGAGTTTGACCCCACCCAGCAAATCTGTTGGGAAGAGGAAGGCCAGCTCCTTGGTAGTAGAAATGGGAGAATCTTGCTACAATCATACTCTCTGAGTTTGTAGGTGCAAAGCATGTATACAGGTTTCTTGTGCATAGATGTGGGACTCACACGAGTCACGATCCATAGAGTGACTTTGCCAGGGTCACTAAGTGACCGCCAAAATAGAGATGCTTCCTATCAGATCAAGAAAATTGTATGTACCAAGGTTTCCTTTAAACTACAACCTGAAGGTAGTTGACTGGACTCCTCACCCATAGTTAATCAGGTTTTTGCTTCTTCTTCTCACATGAAAAATTTTAAAAATGTCCTCTCATCCCCACCAATGAAATTGCTTCTTTGAGATCAAACGCAAAAAGACAGGAATTTCATCTCCAAGATGAGCAGATAGGTTTCATTTAAGGAGTTCAAACCCGTATTACTTTTCAATTAACCGCCATCCTCAGAGCAGAGACTTCACCCACAGTGATATTCCACACTCTATGTAAGTTTCCATGAGCAAAATGGAAGGTTAAAAAAAAAAAAAAAAACAACAGTTAGTGTAAGAAGGGTTGGTGATGGCTTTGTTGTGAGAATGGCTGAGTTGGAGTTGCGGGGGTGGGTGGAAGACAGAATGTGAAACTGTCGGACGAACTCATCAGAAATTGGGACAGCTTGGAATCAAAACCTAATTGCCTCCCATTCTTGCTTTTGCCTAATGCTAGCCGAGCAAGTGTGTTCATGTGGGCAAAGTTTTCTCTGATGCCCCTGCAAGTTCTCAACATAACAGACGCTACATTGATAAATCCACAGATAAGTCAGCTACGGTCCACTTACCAATATACATTTATTATATGTTTTGACTATTTGAAGGACAAAGGAAACGGTATACATGAAAACAGTGGCAGAAATGACACCACCAGGAAACTTCAAGGTCACCTGTCAGTAGCCCTGGCTCTGGCTGCAGCTGCCGAGGTCACTCTTGCCCTGAGAAATCACGACCAGGTGGGACTTTTGCTGGGAGTATGACAGTTTTACTCTCTCCCTTGCCTGCCTCCATTGTCCCAGGAAGGAGGCAGGAACAGAGAGGAGTCATTAAGAAGGAGATTTTTACAAATAGTGCTGGTGAACAGGCTGTCCCAAAGGAAAATCCCTAATTTGTAGTGTCACCAATTCCCATGGTTTAAATAGTCCCACCGTGGCCAATTTCAAGGATGACTGTAATTAATAACCAGATTGCAAAATTTTGGAAAACTTAACAATCAGCTGTCATGAGCTAAGTGCTTGCTCACTCCAGCACTCCAACACACTGTTGCTTATAACTCAACAACAATCAATAACAAGTTTTTATAAATATGTGATATAACTTTAGTTTTCCTGAGAAGATATGCAAATGCAAGAGAAGCAAGGTGTCTAGGTCTCTGCCCAATACAACCACTCAGCAGATTTTTTTTTTTTAAAAGACTAAAAAACATCTTGGCCTTAGGCTTACTCTGCTCCCCAGCAATTTTTGTTCTATACAATACAAATATTTTTAAATTAACTTTATATGTAACACTATTAAGTAACATAATATAGTTTTTTACAAATATCCATAAATATTTTAAATGGGTTATCATGTCATCATATTACATATCTTTCAACAAGAATCCACAAACAGCTAATTAATTTAACAGAGTCTAAAATCTTTATCAAGCTATCATTGAATTGAATGTTATTCATTATTTTGAGAAGTTAACATGTTTGACCAAGACCAGCTCTTTAAAGTGAGGAAGGGGATTTGGTTGGAGTAAGCCCTGAGCAACAACCTCATGTGCCCTGCTCCAAACAGGGAAAGGAAAAATAGTTTGCTAAGAAAAGAAAGTCAGTTGTAGCTTTATTCTACCCACCTTGAGCTGAAAGGGAGTGCGTCTGATAATCTGCTAAGCTCTTTAGACTTAACATCGTAGCTGAAATACTAACCCTAAAGCTGAGATATTATGACACATTGGGGAAGACCATGGCCCTATCAATCACTAGTTCTGTGGGTTGAGGCAAGTTACTTATGTTCCAGATGCATTCATATTTTCACTGTTAAAATTGCGCCAGAAGCACCTGCCTCGTTTGCTCCATAGAGTTGCCCTGGGATACATGAAAGCACTTTGCAAACTGTGGCGAGCCAGCTAAAAATATGAAATTATTACATGACGTAATACATTACTGGTGATACCAATTTCTAGGGTTTAGTTTTAGGATTACTAATGATTACTCTTTCTTTACTACTGACATGTAGACACACATCAACAACTTCTCATGAGCCCTGTGTCAAGGTTCAGAAGGAGGCCTTTGACCAACTTGTTTGATAAAGCCTTCTACATCCCAAACGTGATGAAATCAAGGGAAATTCCCAAGTAAAGTGTACTCCATTCTATGCCCTCTGTGGCTGCGCCCCAATAAACCTCTAGAGTATTCTCTGTCCTCTTAACAGCGTCACATCTAAAGTGGGGTGTTGTTGGCATATCTGTGGCCACCCTCCCAGTCGGTTACTTTAATAGGAGGGCCTCAAAAGACAGGAGTATGGGAAGAAGAAAGTCAAACAGCCCAAGAATATGAGAACAAGGCCAGGCCACTGCCCTGGATCTTTTTTTTTGCACACCAGGTAAGGCTCCCAGGGCAATAAGACATTTTTCCCATCCAAGGATTTAAGAATTAGACACAGACTCTTTGAGAACCTTCTGTCCTCGAGCGACCCACAGTCATTTCTCATGGATTGATAAAGCATCTTTGCTGACCCAATGTCAAAAGTAAGCAAATGTCTCTGGCCTGTCCTCTGAGTCTTTTTTGGATAAGCTTGAGAGATGAAAACTCACATGCAGAGAGGTTCTGTGTGTGTTCATTTGTATGCTCAGACCAGCTGCGGGTGTGGAAAGTCTGCCGCCTCCAGCGCAATCACCAGCATCTCTCCACGTGGGAAAGATGGTGCGGAGGCCAAAAGGAGTCTCTAGGGGTTATACTGCGGATTTGCCAGCAGTACGATCCCCCAATATGTATGGTTTTTTAGAACCTGATGGTCAGAGTTGTATATCAGTTCTAGAATATCCCCAGCACGCAATTCGTAAGTCCCTCCTACATTTTGAATTTTAGAGTTGTTTGTTAGAGCTTGTATGATGTCTTCGTTTTTACATAGCCGCACCGCAAAAGGAGCTGGTTCCTTGTAGGTTGTGTTGGGAGCCACTTGGCCATAAATGAGATACAAGCCATTTTGAAGTATTTCCAGTTTCTCATCCGCTGTCTTATTCACACAAGGAAGCTTAGGACATGTCATTTGCCATTTTAAAGGGAATGGTCCTGGAAGACATTTACAGAGGAGAAAAGAAAGGAAAGTGTGGTTATTCACTTCATTCCCTTCCTGATTACAGTTCTTTCCCACTTAGAGGTTGTTTCTTTCCCTAGTCTGTATTAGTTTTCTCCAACCACAATTTTAATATTTTAAGTATCTAGTCCTTGTTTTAGAGCTCTAAAGAAACAGATTTGGGATAGAGAAATGGGTTGTGAGTTTTAGGGGGCGCTGCATCTGTTGTCGATCAGTATTGGTGAAAGGAACTACAGAAGGAGGAAGGGAGAGAGGAATCACACACCAGGATTGTGAAGACCAAAGCTGACAGGACGCATACTCATGCTTTTCTATGCGAATACTGTTGACTGTGTATCATTTTCTCACTCAGTCTCCAGAAAACAGTGCTCTCCTGCCGCTCTCTCCCTTTATCCTGCGTTAGTTTTCCTCACAGAAGGTCTGTCACCATCTAGCGCATTGTAAATTAAGTGGCTCATTTCTTATCGTTTGTGTTATACCCACTTGAATCTAATGTCTTTGAGTACGCGTGCTTGTCTGTTTTGTTCACTGCTATATCTGCACCTAAAAGAGTTCCCCGAACCTACCGTTTGCTCAGTAAATATTTCTGGATTGAATAATACATCCATGCTCCTGAATTCAGTGTATTATGTCTAAATTATGGCCTGGGGTCCCAAGATCTGCTTGGGATATCATGGTAAATTCACGAGTTTATAAATGGAAATTATTTGAATTTTTAAATACAAAAATTTAAAATTTTAAGTGTTTGAATATAAGTTTCCCTAGTTTAGAACTGTCGAGAGATGGAGAAAGAGCCAAGACTTTGTCACTTATTTTCATAGGAATATGGGGAATTTACATATTTTTCTAATATGGACTGTTTTTGCATAGTAAGGTGATTTCAGAGCCCCAGGGAGTGTCTTGATCATTCGAAAATACTTATTTGGCCTGTTCTCTAATTCTCTGTAATTTTTTTTATGAGGGAAAGCCTTTATTTCATACTTAGAAAGAAACCTCGATAAGAAAGCAATGCAGAGGGGCGCCTGGGTGGCTCAGCGGGTTAAAGCCTCTGCCTTCAGCTCCGGTCATGATCCCAGGGTCCTGGGATCGAGCCCCGCATCGGGCTCTCTACTTGGCTGGGAGCCTGCTTCCTCCTCTCTCTCTCTCTGCCTGCCTCTCTGCCTGCTTGTGATCTCTATCTGTCAAATAAATAAATCTTTAAAAAAAAAAAACTATTATTAAAAAAAAAGAAAGCAATGCAGAAGAGATCACACAATGACTTAAATTGTTATTTATATATAACTGATTGATTATAAGACTCTGAGGATAGATTCTGAAGGATAATGAAGGAGAGATCATCAGAGCAAGTAGTAACTCTGTATCTTCCATGAGCCCAAAGCCCAGCAAATTTCTTTCTGCTTTACACGTAGTACTTAACAGACAATAGGCAAGTCACCAGGAAAAAGTGTCACTGGTTCTCTCATTCTGCAATAGGAGCCACTTAAAGACTGGAGACCACTTAGCAGCACTTGAATTTCTCAACATTTTACCACCTCAAGAAGGAATTTCAAACATATCATTATTTCCACTCCATTTACTAGAAAAACAAGCACAAATTACAAAGGCAGAGACAAGTACTAAAAAGAGAGTCCGTAATTCCCTCAAGCCAGGGAAGCCCGGCATTTAGAACTAGACCGGAAAAGAGGAATTGCCGTTAACTTTAGAAATGTTCTGCTCTCGGCTGAAACGTGTGTGTGTAGGGTCTGAAATATGTAAACAATTCAAGTGCCTTTATTTTCGATTTTGTATGGATTCTAAGGCATACGTTAAGGCTCAGTGTACCTATAAACTGTAATGTGTTTTCTCAGTGAATACCAGGTCGTCCCTCTAAGGGCAAGTGGCTCAGAAGCAGAGAGGATGGGAGAGGCACGAAGAAAGTGGCCACTTCCTGGCGTTCATTCCTTTTCTATAATTTGGAAACAAAAACGTCGCCCTACACACACTCTGCTGAGTACCAGCGACATGTGAACTGTGAGAACTTTGAGCTCGTCAGAGGGAAAGGTGGTAGAAATTTGAAACTTGTGCTTATTTAAGACACAAAATTACAGGTGGATTCCGGGATTTCAGGTGTCTGGCTCCGTAACAGTGATGTGCTTTCCCGCCCAGATTTGTGACCGTGAATGTAAGCTTCATCGAGGCATGAACTTGTCTGTCTGGTTTACTTCTCAAGTTTCAGCTCCTAGAAACTGCTCGGCACGTGATAAGCAGTTATAAATAGTAGTTGAAAAATGAGGAAAGATGGGCTTCCTTCTTGTAACAAATACTAAGAAAAGTAAAAAGGAGGCATGCAAGATAGATTACTTACCGAACTTGGCTATGCAGGGTTCACTGGCAGTCTGTAGGGGAAGAAGAAGAACAACCAGTCAGGAGGATGGCCGTAGCACAGCCTTCTTGATGGGGTTATTTGGTTAGAGGCTTCAGATCCTGAAGCAAACTTCTTTTCCCTCGCCATATCACAAAATCCTGCCCTCCACTTTGCCTTGCCTGTTTCAGCTCTCCTTTGCAGATGGCTGGCTCCGTCTTCCCCTTTCATCACCTAACAGCCTTTTTGGGTGTTCTAGGCCAAAGTTAAGGTCTCATCCCATCCACCTAACAGGACAACTATTTGATCTCAGACTCTCCTCCTCTTGGACCATAGGAATTATCTAGAAACAGTAGTCTCCACACCCCAGTCCCTACACCGTGATCCATCAACATGTGAAAAGAAAATAATAGAATCTCTAGTTAAGTTTATCTTTATTTTTAATAACGTTAAACTATAGATGTATTCACAATGTAGGCTGGTAAAGCCGTCCTCATCTAATATCCAGACAATCACACCATTTACAGTAACTGAGGTAACATGAGGAGACTAGCTTCAAACTGTTGCAACATATCACAGTTCACTTGCTACAAGAAGCCACCAGTGTGGTTAATTCTATAAATATTGGTATTTAAATGCTAAAGACTTTAAAATACTTAGTAGTAAAATAAGGCATAACCACAAAAAAATTTTTTGTACCGTGTAAAGTTCATTAGTTTCCTTGCAGAAAGGGGCTTAGGGGACTGTTTGAACTTAAAGATATTGCACATTTTTCTTTTATGGGATTTCTTTGGCTGCTGCGGTAGGAATAAAGCAAAGAGAGGCCAGGGCAAAAGCAGTGAGACCAGCCAAAAGATCACTGTAATCATCTAGGCAAGAAAGCATGGTGCCTCTGACCAAGGTGCTGGCTATCCGGACGTGGATATGGGATGAGAAAATGAGAAGACAAAGATGACTCCAAGATGTTGGGCATCAGTAACTGAAAAGATAGTTGTTAATCGCTGAAATGAGCAAGATTTAAGAGGAGTAAATTGAGAGGAAAGAAACATGAGCTCACTTTTGGACATAGCAAATTTATGACTGATGCTTCTTACATACCCAGGTAGACACAAGTGTCAAGTAGGCATTTGAATCTATGAGGATGGAATTTAAGGAGTTTTGATGATACAAATTTTGGAATCTTTAGCTTCTATGAGACACTTTAAGGTGTGAGGCTGTGCTAGATTGTTAAGGGAGTGAGTATAGATAGAGAGGAGCAGTGGAACACTGCAGGAGGTCAGGAAATGAGGAAGAAACACCAAAGGAGACCAGTGAGTCAGAAGGGTAACTTGAAGAGTGTGGTGTTGGAAGCAAAGAGAAGAAAGTGTTTCAGGGAGATGTGATCAGCTGTATCAAATGCTGCTGCTGGGTCAAGTGAGGTGAGGACGGAATTAACGGATGGATTTGATAATATGGTAGCCATTGGGGTTCTTGGCAAAAGTAGTTTCTGTGATGTGGTGAGGACAGAAGCTTAATTAGAATGGATTTAAGGCTAAATGAGAAAAGAAAAATCAGGGGAATTTTGCTGTAAGGGAAAACAGAAAAATTAAGTGGAGCCTGGATGGGGATGAGAGGTCAGAGAAATGTTTTGATTTTATTGTTTTTCTTAGTCTTTGGTTTTGTTTTAACATGGAAGAACTGACAACATGGTTATCTGTTGCCATTTGATGGGAATGTTCCAGTAAAGGGGAAGGAGGGGTGTGAAATAGACTGTAAGAGTAAGGAGACAATTGTTGAAGCAGTCAATGCCCTTAAGTAAGAAGGGACAGAATCTGGTTCATAGGAGGCCTTAGATAGGTTCATGAACAATTCATGCACAGTGACAAGAAGGAAACACAGTCTATGTGGACAAAATTGCAGGTAAGTGGTAGATACGATGGGGAGCTTTGGAAATTCTTCTTTCCTGCCTACTTCTATTTTCTCATAGAATTTGGAGGCAAGGCTTTCAAGTGAGAAAGAGAATGAAGAAATGATATTGCATATTTAAACTAAAGTCAAAGGAATAACATAGTCCAGTAGAGGAGAGTGAAGAAATAAATATAGGTTATGACAGTCAAAATTGTGAATCAAAGTAAATTAGCTTAGAATATAATCTTCAAATTATTGTATCACAAAGTGTTAAACTAAGGTTAAGAAAATAAAAGAAACACATTTATTGAATTACTGAAATATTATTTTGGTTATATTAGAAATGTTTATATGATATTAAATGTAAAATATAATATTTTGGTAAAAGCAAAGAGTTTTGCACTGTGAATATACTATTTCAAGCATATCATTTGGTTCCTTATAAATTTTCATTTTGTGTATCTTTTTATTACCTGGTATTAGCCCTTATAGCTAACATAATAAATTAGCATATACGGTGGGATTATACTCAAAAATATTTTGTTGATAAGGAGGTACAATCAGAAAGTTTGGATTCCTACAATTATCTTTGCTCTTGCAATCATTTCATTAGGAGACACCCTTTTGGGGTATCTTAAAAGAAATGCTGAAATTCAGTTTAGTTTGATCCATGATAGGCATGTGCTAGATTCTCTTGTCTTCAATTTTCTCACTTATAAAATGGGAGACATAATAGCACCTGGTTTACTGATGGTGTTCATGGGCTTAAATGTAACAATTGTGAAGAAGGGCTTTGCCCATACAGATCTGGTCCTGCTTATTAAATATTAGCTGTTTCAATAATGATGCTGATCATAATGAAGAACGGAACAAAGCATTGATCCTATAATCCCAGCTAGCACTGTAAGCAAGAGAAACACGCAATTCATAGTCCTTGCCTCTTAGGCAGCTGATGATCTTTCTAGAAACACATGATCACACACATGAGGCGATTGGGTAACAACCTAAATATAAGGGAGTGCCAGAAAATGTGGCACAGAGAGCACCTGTGGTGTCTCCCATCGTGCACAGAGGGCGTGTGGAGAAACCTGAGGCCACGGACAAATTAGTTGCCAGAGACAGAAATCGTGGGTGATGTATGAGGCTGCTTTAATGTCTACTTAGAGCTACAGAAACCACCACTGACATTTTCTACTGCCACAAATGAGAATCTGTCCAATCACAAAAATCCTCTATTTGGCAGCGAGCTATAATCTTTATTTTTATTTTTTTATTATGTTATGCTAGTCACCCTACAATACATCATTAGTTTTTGATGTAATGTTCCAAGACTCATTGTTTATGTCTTTAGCTGAGGAAATGAAACAGATAAACAAGGAATCTGTTTTGTTAAAAGTCTTTTTAAATTTATCCTCATTAAGTTTAAATTTTTTTAATTAAATTACGATGTCAGCAATAATGCGAATATGAATCACTGTAATCTATCAGAGCCCGCTATGGGTCAGGCACTGTCCGATCTCATTAATCCTTACTACAGGTCTATGGGGTAGGAACTAGCTTGCCCATTTGCAGATGAGGAAGTGCATCTGAGAGGGATTAAGTAACTAACCCAACGTCATGCAGCTGATAAGAAGTTTTGCTGAGATCCAAACAGCCCGTCTGATTCAAAAGTCTCACCCCTACTACTCTGTGGGAGCGGTTTCTATTTATAATACCGCTGATGTTTATGGGAGAGGTAAATATCCATTTATGAAGAAGCATATGGGACTTTCCATTTAATTTAATTCATTTTTGCTTTGAAGGAGCAATTGCTCTTGTAACTCCATTATGACATAAGCCCAGATTTAAATGTTTGGGTTCAAATGACCAAAACAATAGTTCTTTCTCCAAACCAACAACCAACCCTACTTAGATCACCATTTGGAAATAGACTTTATTCTGCTTCTAAGTACAAACCCGACTTCTCCTTTTGGAAGCATCTTTCGTTTCATTGAAGCAGGGAACTCTTCTGAACATTCGTTTTTGGGGTGTTTTTGTTTTGTTGTGTTTTGTTTCAGAGATAACTTCTGTGAGGTTATTTTCACTGAGGGGTAGACCAAACTCCATGTGTTCATAACCAATCCTTCCAGTTGAATGTCTTTTGCAAGATGGGGATGGGGGAGGAGAAAGATTGTGCTCCCAAAGAAATTTCTGCTGGTGCAGAGGAAGCCAATCTTCCTGTCTAATCCTTTTTGAATTAGTGCCTAGAGATGTTGGAAAGTGGGATTTTGTATATAAAAACTAGAGAGGATAAAAGAAAACCCACACCTCCAAGGTTCATGTGTGTGGTGAGAAGGTGGAAGCAGCCACCTCATAATGACTCACCATCCGCTAGCCACAGCCGTCTCTTCCTAAGATACGTATTTGTGGCCAATGAGGAACCGGAAGTGCAGGCAAGTGGAAAGTGAGTTATTGCATCGCGTCAGCCCGGCCTTTGGCTTTTCCTATAGGAAATAAGCCTTTATGACATCCAATCATGATCATATCCTGAAAACCTTTAAAATCTCCCCAAATTTGAAATAAACTCTAGGCTATTTCTTTAGAGGAGGAACCTTTCATTGAGAAGATGCATGTTGTCTAGGAGAGAGAATCAGAGCTTAAACACTTGGGCTTGGTCAAGTTCAGTTCTGGGAAGAGGTATTCTAGGTACCTCTGGCATTATTAGACATCCTCTTTCCCTTTGCAGAAGCCGCTGTGTTCCTTTGAGAAGGACATATTCAGCCCCTTCTATGCATTGGTTCCCTAGCCATATGTAGGAATGGATAACACCTATAACATTATCTTATATTCTTCCGGAAATCTGGTTAAAAATTGAGGTTTCTCTAGAGGGGTAAAGTCTTCCAAAGTTAAGCAAAGTTGCTATTCTCGCCCTTCCTTTTCTTCACAAATCAAAACACTCAGAATTCCTGACAATTCTTTTCTTTCTGTTCAAGCATCACTTCTCCAGAAAGTTCAGACTTCTGCTTGATACATTCCTGGAGAGAGTAGGGGTGTGATTAGAAAGGCCTCTGTTACATATCCTTGTGTACAGTTGGGGAATACAGATTAATGGTTTAATGTGTAGGAATGTGACCAAAGCTACACTTCCCCTAACTAAATTAGTACCAGCAACTACCATGTCCTTCCTGCTGCACCTTTTCTCAATGGCTTTTAAATTAAGCCACAGAAACACATTTTTGGAGATTTCACCAGCCAGTCCCCTTAGAAAAATGTGTCTGCAGGTGCTAATTTCATATGGTCCTTTCTTAGATAGGCATATCCTACTTTATTCTCTCCAAGATGCAGAATCTTCAAATGTACCCCCAAATAACCTAACTCTTAAGTTAAATGAAGCATTTCTTATTTTCTTTTGGTCAGTGCTATGTAGTCAACAGTCAGAAAAACTTAAGAAGAATCTAATATATCTCCACTTCTTTTACTAGACCCATAACTTGGGTTGGAGCTCAATGGGAAATTCCTGATAAGCATCAGGGGCTTCCCAAATAGGAATGTGCTTCCTCCTTCTTCCATGAAGCCTTCCTTGATCACTCTAGCCCAAAGCCATTGTCCCCTATTTTGAATTCCTAAAGCATTTATGTTCTCTATTATCCTTAGATAAATTATTAATCACTGTATTTTATAGCTAGAAGGGGCACTGTAATGAACAAATCCATTCTCCTACCACCATTTTTCAGATGAGGAAACTGAGAACCAGAAAGACTAAATGCTTTCTTAAATTCATACAGCTAGGGAGACCTAGAACAAGAATCCAGACCTTACTTCCTAATTCAGTGCCATTTCCTTCCACGAAGATGCACTAACCACCTGTCACTCACCTTCTTCTGTCTTCCATTATCTCCTTATATCCTTTCCCTCGATAAGACTATATGTTGCATCCCATTCCTTGAAGGCAAGCATGTTTTATACCTTTATACATTTTATACCTTTATTCCACCAAGAGGGGTTAACAGAGTTCCAGAAAGGGAGAAAGTATTCCAAGGCATCTATCAATTGACTGATTTAATTAAATGATTCTATCTGACCCAGCTATGCAGCTAACATGTAGCATTTTCTAGTACCTTGCATTTCAAAACATTTATATAAACCTCAAAAGCCATATGCCATGACAAACTTGAAACTTTTTGCATTTTCTATACCCACACATCTCTTCCAACTAGCTCTAACAATACTGAATGACAATGATAATAAATAGACTTCAAAAGAAAGGCAGCAATTTTAGGTACTATGATCTCCTTACCTTGAGTGGAAGAAAAGTGAGAATTAGTGTACTGAAGGAGAAAAGCAACAGCAAAGGAGCTATTACTGAGTAGAGGCACCATTGCTTCCAGGATGATCTGGGTGTCCCTTGAGGACCTGAATGGCTTAAAGGCATATCTTCCATGAGGCTCAAACTCGTTCTCTGCAGGAATAAGAGCTCTGGAAAGCAGAAATTCACAAGTGATGGTCCAGTGATGCAACTAGTCAGTTTTGTGGTATGATAATTAGCAGTGGGTGTAATAGGCGGGGTTTTCCTTTTGATTCTGTGTGTTGGAAAACGATACTTTTGGGCTAAGTGATGACTCTCATTTGGCAAAGGACCAATGCACTGAAAGGAACAGAGGGCTAGAAGCCAACACAGACAGAGAGGATGAAAAAAACCAACACAAGGAACTTAACAGAGGGAAAAAGTTCTTTTCCGAAGAGGAAGTACAGTACTGTGTAACATTACAAATTAATTTCAGATAAGAAACTTACTTATAAAAGAAATAAAGTTCAACATTAAGCCCTGTCATGCTCTAGATATCATGTGGGTTGGGGATCTAGGGAGGCTAGGGTGCATGGTTTGGAAAAAAGAGTTTCATCAATTTCTAGGATATAAAATACGTTCCTTTTGAAGTAGTCTCTAGAATACAGCTGCATTACTAGAATTTCATTTTTAAAAAATATAAATACAGCAAGTCCAGTTTTTTCACATCTTATTTTATTTTTTTTAAAGATTATTTATTTATTTATTTGACAGAGAGAGACCACAAGTAGATAGAGAGGCAGGCAGAGAGAGAGAGAGAGAGAGAGGGAAGCAGGCTCTGTGCTGAGCAGAGAGCCCGATGCAGGACTCGATCCCAGGACCCTGAGATCATGACCTGAGCCGAAGGCAGTGGCTTAACCCACTGAGCCACCCAGGTGCCCTCACATCTTATCATTTTAAAACCCTGAAAGTTTCATACTGGCATCAAATAAAGTTATCATACAAAAGGATGTTTTCCTACACTTGCACATGCTGTGAGCTTACACTCCAAAATACTCAAGCTCCTTCCTGGCACCAAAAGTGCTGATTTACTTCAAAATTGAGGAAGTCCCTGGTTCTCTGTACTTCAGTGTTTCCATCTTTTCAATGGAATACCTACTTTTTTTTTTTTTTTTTAACAGAATGCCAGGATCATGTGCTAGAAAGAACATGGATTTTTAAATCAGAACTGAGAGGAGAGCCTGGCACTACCCAGCTCTTCCCTGGCCTTCACGATGATAATTGACTTCTCTGTTTCATTCATTTTTAAATTGAGAAAATTCCCGCTTCACGAGGCTTGAGAATGAAATAAATGTGAAAAATCTGCCTTATATGAGATGTTCCATAAGTATTTATCTTTTTGCTACCCTTTTTAAATACTATACTGTAGTATACTATATACAGTCTAAAGTTGGAATCCATCACAAAATCCTAGAAAGTAATGATTTAAAAGAAATATTTACAGCGGGATATCATTCAACTGAAGTTCTTTTAAATAAAATTTTAAATGAAAGTATTTTGAAGAAATTATTTTTTAATCTAGGAAAATCAAAGTTTTTTTTTTTTTAATTAGGGGGAAAAGGCTTACAGATTTGAGATCCTCATTTATAAAAGAGGAAGCTAAAGATAATAGAGGTTTTGTGGTGGGTCACACCATGAATTGCTGGGTATAGTGGAGTGGGAACCTGAGCTCAGGGATACTAACCATCTTCTAACCTACCATCTTCTCTTAGTATCACACTGTTTGTAACAGTATTTCTCCCTGTGTTGTCACATTTTAACTTGGCCTTCTTTTACCTTGATCCCTCAGCTGTCTCTGAAGAAGAATCCAGAATCAGAGAGGACTAATTTTTCAGTACAACAGTATTTCTGTCACTCTGTGCTAGGTGTTGGGATACAGAGATGAATAACAAACTGACCCTAAAAGAACCATACATTGTACCTAGAACTCTGGTACTCATATCAAGTCTGTCATGCACATGCACAAGGACAGAATTTAAAACTGACTCCTGAAAATTTAGACTTCTGCTTCTTTGAACTGCTCCCTCTCCTGTCTCCTTTCCAAACTTGAGATGGAAATGTCTCTGCTTACTCACTTCAGTAAACATTTATTCAAATGAAGAACTGTTCCAAATAAAATCCAGTTCCTCCTTCTACCCTTAACCAAGGTTGGCCTCTGCTATACCCTTATTAATTTATTTTAACTTAATGAAAGTATCTTAAGAAAGATAACGTGCTTATCTCAAGAAGAATACATTCCAGGGCTTCTTTTCATGAAATGGGGTTCCAAAATGAAGGAATTTCAAGTTAGAACAAGTGCTAGTAGGGAAGACTTTTGAAATTCTGGAGTAGTGAGTCACCATTGGTTCATTTTTGGTATAAGCTGTAAGAATTGACATCTCAGATGTGACCTCTTAGGACACGACAAGAGCACCAAACTCAAACTTTTGTATTTATGACCTAACACAGGATCACATACTTAGTATGAGATTTTTTTTTTTTCAATTAAGTATGTTGAACATTTCCTATCAGCTTGCTACTGTTCTAAGAGTTTTGGGGGATATAAAAAGTCACAGGTGTCAAGGAATTTCCCACACACTAAATTGAAACCTTAAGCAGAGGCCCAAATGAATACTAGAGGACAGAGTCTCAGAGAACAGAAAGATCTGGATAAACTAAATTAACTGAGAACACAAGTTAGAAATGAATTGAGAGGAGAAAGGAAGGAGCTCTTTCTTGTGGGAGCCATAAAACCTGAGGAATAAATATTCAGAGGTATAAACATCATCAAATGTTAGAAAACATTTTAAAAGCTTAATATGAACAAAGGCAAAATGCCAAATTTTTGAATGGATCTAGTAGTTCTCATTCAAGAGCTGCAAAATGAGGAACTCAGGAAAACTCGTAAAAGAAAATCCTATATGCTCTGGGTTTTAAAGAAAGAATGTAAGACGTCTTTGATTAAGTTATTTTAACTGTATTCTTGGTTGCTTCAAATTTGGGATGAGTTAGAAACATAGAAACGTGGCTCTAGCTCAGTTATTGTCCACATTATACTAACATGAATTGGGCACCGATTATGTGTCTTCTCTGTGCACAGATGGTTATATTTGAGCATTTAGCAACTGTCTATTGACATCCATATTTTAAAATGATGAGACTGACATTTGCGAGGATAAATCAGTAGTCCATACTTATAGAATAGAGATTGAATCCCCATCTTTTGGATTCCAGAACTAATTTTTCTGCCTCTCTATGCTGAAATATATGTGAAGTGGATGCTGTGTGGAAGAAACAGTGGGATACATATTAAAATCTGTGAGAAAATATTAGATGCACATCAGATTCCTCCAAACCATGTATTACTCAGGTCTCCATGCCTTGCCACATTCTTTTTTTTTTTTTTTTTTAATTTGTTTATTTACAGCATAACAGTGTTCATTGTTTTGGCATCACACCCAGTGCTCCATGCAGTACATGCCCTCCCTATTACCCACCACCTTGTTCCTCAACCTCTCACCCCACCCGCCCCTTCAAAACCCTCTGGTTGTTTTTCAGAGTCCATAGTCTCTCATGGTTCATCTCCCCTTCCAGTTTCCCTCAACTCCCTCTCCTCTCCATCTCCCCATGTCCTCCATATTACTTGTTATGCTCCACAAACAAGTGAGACCATATGATACTTGACTCTCTCTGCTTGACTTATTTTGCTCAGCATAATTTCTTCCAGTCCCGTCCATGTTGCTACAAAGGTTGGGTATTCATCCTTTCTGATGGAGGCATAATACTCCATTGTGCATATGGACCACATCTTCCTTATCCATTCATCCGTTGAAAGGCATCTTGGTTCTTTCCACAGTTTGGCGACTGTAGCCATTGCTGCAATAAACATTGGGGTACAGATGGCCCTTCTTTTCACTACATCTGTATCCTTGGGGTAAATACCCAGCAGTGCAATTGCAGGGTCATAGGGAAGCTCTATTCTTTTTTTTTTTTTTTTTTAAAGATTTATTTATTTGACAGAGATTACAAGTAGGCAGAGAGGCAGGCAGAGAGAGAGAGAGAGGAGGAAGCAGGCTCCCAGCCAAGCAGAGAGCCCGATGCGGGGCTCGATCCCAGGACCCCGGGATCATGACCTGAGCCGAAGGCAGAGGCTTTAACCCGCTGAGCCACCCAGGCGCCCCGGGAAGCTCTATTCTTAATTTCTTCAGGAATCTCCACACTGTTCTCCAAAGTGGCTGCACTAACTTGCATTCCCACCAACAGTGTAAGAGGGTTCCTCTTTCTCCACATCCTCTCCAACACACGTTGTTTCCTGTCTTGCTAATTTTGGCCATTCTAACTGGTGTCAGGTGGTATCTCAATGTGGTTTTAATTTGAATCTCACTGATGGCTAGTGATGATGAACATTTTTTCATGTGTCTGATAGCCATTTGTATGTCTTTGTTGGAGAAGTGTCTGTTCATATCTTCTGCCCATTTTTTGATATGATTATCTGTTTTGTGTGTGTTGTGTTTTGTGTGTGTTGAGTTCTTTATAGATCCTGGATATCAACCTTTTGTCTGTACTGTCATTTGCAAATATCTTCTCCCATTCCGTGGGTTGCCTTTTTGTTTTGTTGACTGTTTCCTTTGCTGTGCAGAAGCTTTTGATCTTGATGAAGTCCCAAAAACAAAAACAAAACTGGCGGCATCACGTTACCCGATTTCAAGCTTTACTACAAAGCTGTGATCACCAAGACAGCGTGGTACTGGCATAAAAACAGACACATAGACCAGTGGAACAGAGTGGAGAGCCCAGATATGGACCCTCAACTCTATGGTGAAATAATCTTCGACAAAACAGGAAAAAATATTCAATGGAAAAAAGACAGTCTCTTCAATAAATGGTGCTGGGAAAACTGGACAGCGATATGTCGAAGAATGAAACTCGACCATTCTCTTACACCATACACAAAGATAAACTCGAAATGGATAAAAGACCTCAACGTGAGACGGGAATCTATCAGAATCCTAGAGGAGAACATAGGCAGTAACCTCTTCGATATCAGCCACAGCAACTTCTTTCAAGATATGTCTCCAAAGGCCAAGGAAACAAAAGCAAAAATGAACTTTTGGGACTTCATCAAGGCCACATTCTTTTTATATACTACTTACCGTGACTTTACAGTCTATGGTGTAGCATACTCAGTCAGAAATACTCAATATATCAAAACTTGGTAATACTGCACAACTGATTTTGCTTACTCTAGATACCAGAGTATTCACTCTTGTGACAGATGAGGCCCATTTAGCTTGAAGTTACATAGATATAGATAGATAGATAAATAGATGATAGATAGATACATAGGTGGTATATAATAGGCATGATACATAAATAGAGTCTTAAACTCGGAATTTTATAAAGACAACAACAGTATCTACTAAAATTAATAAACATTTAATAAAGAGAATTGTGTACAGCTAATTATACATAAATATATATACAACTATACACATATATGTATAATATACATATTTATACACATATTTATATGTGATATGTACAACAAATTTTAAAAGATACGCAGAGACTTCTTGTATCAATTTCCATATCATTCTAAGAAACAAAAAATAACCCTTATCAGGATGGTCTAGGAAATAGTTGAAATTCAAATCGGATTTTCCTTATTTCACTATTTGAAGATGTCATGATACTATACAGAGAAAATCCTAAGGAGTCCACCAAAAACTACTGGGACTGACAAGTTAATTCAAAGTAAAGTCACAGGATACAAAATCAATGTACAGAAATCTGTTGCATTCCTAAACACTAATAATGAAACAGCAGAAAGTGAAATTAAGAAAACAATCCCATTCTCAATTGCATCAAAAACAATAAAATATCCAGGAATAAATTTAACCAAAGAGGTAAAAGACCTGTACCTTGAAAACTATAAAACAGATTAAAGAAATTCAAGACAATGCAAAGAAATGGAAAGGCATTCCATGCTCACGTGTTAGGAAGAATAACATTGTTAAGATATATACTATGCAAAGCAATCTGTTACAGATTTAATAAAAATATCAACAGCATTGTCCACAGAACTAGAGCAAACATCTTAAAATTTTTATGGAACCAGAAGAGAGGAGTACTCAGAAGTATCCAAGACAATCTTGAAAAGGAAAACCAAAATTAAGACTTCAAGTTGTATTTTTTCAAGCTGTAGTAATCCAAAGAGTTTGGTAATGGCACAAAAATAGGCACATAGATCAAGAGAATAGAAAACCCAAAAATAAACCACAAATAGTCAACTAATCTTTAGCAAAGGAGGAATGAATATACAATAGGAAAAACTCTCTTCAACACATGGTGTTGGGAACATTGGACAGTTACATGCAAAAGAATGAAACTGGACTGCTTTCTTACACAGTACACAAACTCAAAATGGATTAAAGACCTAAATGTGAGACCTAAGATGATAAAAATCTTAGAAGTAAGCACAAGCAGTAATTTTTCTAGATGTCTCCTGAAGCAAGGGACATAAAAGCAAAAATAAACTATTGGGATTACATCAAAATGTAAAACTTCTGCACAACAAAGGAAACAGTCAAAAAAAACTCAAAGGCAATTTACTGAATGGGAGAAGATATTTGCAAATGATGTATCCAATAAAAGGTTAGTATCCAAAATATATAAAGAACTTATAAAATTCAACACCCATAAAACAAATAATACACCTAAAAGACATTTTAATTGGATTATTAAATGGGCAGAAGATATGAACAGACATTTCTCCAAAGAAGATGTAGAGATGGCCAACAGATACATGAATAGATACTCAACATCGCTGATCATCAGGGAAGAGCAAATCAAAAGTACAATGAGCTATCACTTCACACCTGTCAGAAAGACTAAAATAAAAAACACAAGAAACAAGTATTGGTGAGGATGTGGAGAAAAAGGAACCCTCATGCACTGTTGGCGGGAATGCAAACTGGTGTGACTACTGAGGAAATACTTGTCCATCAGTGTTCAAGTCCTTGACGTTGTACTTGGTACATAGAAGACATTCAATAATGTTTTCTAAATGAACAAGGGGAACAACATGACCTTTTGTGATATTTTTGGAATCCTTTTTATAGAAAAGCCACAGACTTTCTTTATTCATTTAGGTTCCCAGTGCCAAAACCAACAAATCAGGACACCTGGGTGGCTCAGTCGGTTAAGAAACTGCCTTCGGCTCAGGTTGTGATTCCAGCATTAAGGGATCGAGTCCCACATCAGGCTCCTTGCAGGGAGCCTGCTTCTCCCTCTGCCTCTGCCTGCCACTCTGTCCACCTGTGCTCACTCTCTCTCTCTCTCTGACAAATAAACAAAGTCTTAAAAAAAAAATCTAGCCATGTGCCAGAAGATTTAAATCACATCATGTAAGGCTAAAGCTAAAAATGGAAAACCAGAAGATAAAAGGTCTCATAGATTTCTGTTTGAACACATGTCACAGTTGGGTGTTGAAAGCAGTACATGTGATGACCATTCTCCACTGGTAGATCTGTTTTGTATTAGTTTGTCAAATGGGAAGACCAGGTAGAAAAATATAAAGGAAAAATGTCATATATGTCATCTTTGCCAGGGCTACCCAAGGACATCCAGGACATTTGGGGAATGCTTAGTCTCAGGAATATTAAGACTGTCTTATTTCAGTGAGGTTGATAGGTAGGTGAAATTCATACCTCTTTGATGACCTATGTGATACAGCAATGTCCGTTCATTATGGCTTCTGGGGTGATGTTTGATAGTTCCAAATAGGATATGACATGCCATTTTACAAAATGGAAAATCTATTTTCAGTTCAGATTCCAAACAGGAAGTAATTCTTCAAATTTTGTTTTTTGGGTTTTTTGTTTATTTGGTTGGTTGGTTTGATTTGGTTTTTTTGTTTGTTTTGTTTTGTTTTTTGTGAGTGGTTAGGGAAAGAGACAAATACACATGGCCATTGCAGAAAAAAGTGTGGAAATAGGATGAGAACTAAATACCTGACCTTGTTCAGAGGAAGGGGAAGTTTTGTAAAGGAGGCAATATCCAGGCAGAGATATACATCTGAAGAGAGGTTAATCAGATGAAAAAACCTTGTAATATACCATTTCTCTAAGCTAATCAATTGTAATTCAGTAAATGTGTTGATATATAATATGTATGCATTATATATTAATAATTTTCAAAACACCATAATATATAAATATGTATTCCTTACAGTATAATGTCTAAATATATATTTAATGTGTGTCCAAGCATGTGTGTGTGTTTGTGTGTGCATGTGTAGTCTTGCAGCTTCTTGGGCACTTCATTTGACAATGGAGAATTCAGAAGTAAGGCAAGTTCTCTGATCTTAAGGAATCCCTTGGCTGGTAATTGCTTTTTTACATTTGATCCTTCCAAACTTGCATTGAAAATGTGTTTCAAGTTTCCCTTATATTTTTTATATGATTTAATTTAACTTTCCCAGAGTTACCAGTTAATTCAATTCAGGTGAGAATTGGCAAATCATCTAGAGTTGTTCAGTCCAAGGTACTCGTCTATCCAGTTTGATGACTCTGGCCATGAATACAGTAGGCTGTTCCACAGTAAAAGGAAATCTCAGGTTGGTGTGCCAATGGAAAAAACACTGACTCACAGGCAACATTGTGGAATGTTGCTTGATGGAGTAGTGCCAACTAAAGGTAGCAGGCAGTTTCCATTTGCTAAATAAAGAATGAACAACTTTAAGGAGTTAGCTATGAATACTATACTAAGATAAAGCCCAAATTATTTCAGGGTTTTGATCATCCAACAAGCCTAAAGGAACTATTTTTGGCTGAAAATAAGGATATTCTCCTCCTCACATGTACACAGCCTCTTAACATCCTCTTCTCGTGCCTCATCCTGTGAATTAATAGATCATGTCAGGCACCAGCGTTTCTGATGGCAACATCGCTGAGTGCTGATTTCACATGTAAACCATAAAGAAAGAAGACAGAAAATTTTAAAGAGTGAAAACAGGGAAACAAACATATATTAAAAGTTGGGCCTTGTGTTTAAAGTTTAAACTCTCACAGCCAATGTTAGATTTCTTTAACCCTCACAAAAACATTACAGAGGAACCCATGTTAATCACATTCTACAGATGAGAACATCAAAATTGAGAAAGGTTTAACAATTTAACCAAGGTCACAAAACTACAAATTCAAATCCAGATCTGTTTAACTTTAAAATCTACTCATTCTGTCTTGATACGTAAACAAGTACCTGAATTTGGGATCGAGTCCCGCGTCGGGCTCTCTGCTCGGCGGGGAGCCTGCTTCCCTCTCTCTCTCTCTCTCTGCCTGCCTCTCTGCCTTGTTGTGATTTCTCTCTGTCAAATGGATAAATAAAATCTTTAAAAAAAAAAAAAAAAAAATAAGGATTTTAAAATGAGAAAACAATTTACAGTGTTAAGGATCCTGAAGTGTATCACTTCTTTTTAACTTTTTGTTGGTTGGTTGGTTGGTTTTTGTTTTTTAAGTAGGTTCCATGCCAAGCATGGAGCCCAAAATGGGGCTTGAACTCACAACTCTGAGATCAAGGCCCAGACACTTAAGATCCAGACCTGGGAGCTGAGATCAAGAGCTAGATGCTTAACTGAATGAGCCACCCAGGCAGCCCTGCTCCACTTCTGAATATGATATTTACTAATATATCTTTTGAAGGAAAGAGTCTTAGTAAATAATAGTATCTTTTTTAAACAGACATATTTTTTTGCTCTGTCTTCAGTTTCATATTTTTTCTTTTATCCCTCGTTATCTGAAAATGACTCAGGTTTCCAAATGGAGTCAAATGTGAAATGAAATTTTAAATTAGGATAAAAGATATTCATTGTGGTGGAAATGTCAAAGTGATTTCCAATCACATAATATCCCCCATGGTGATCAATTTTTTTAGTAGAAAATGTCAACTGAAAAAAAATTTCTTTACATTCCAATTTCTTTACATTCTGTTATATATAAACACTGTATATATAGCATGCACCTATTTTTATTATTATCTTTTTTTAGCATGCATCTATTTTTAATTTTATCCTTCATTTATCTTAAGGATGAGATTATAGTAAAATTTATGGGTAAACACAAAGTCAGAGAATTATTAATTAAAAGAAATTTAGAGCCAGGTAAAGTTGTGTAAACCAAATGGAGAGGTTAGTTGTGGTAATTTCAATGTAGAAGAAAACAGAGGCCCCAGAAGTTTCAAAGGGAACACAGTACAGTACTGTGGCAGAAAAGACAGATTATTTCAGCAGCTGTTAGAGTCAGTCATGAATGTGCTGAAAGCACAAAGACTGCAGAGAAGATTCTACTGATAGTAACTATATTGACAACAGCCGTGGCAGCAATAGCAGCTAACATTTATTGATCACCTTCTGTCTTTTAAGTAGGAGCTGAATAGCCCATTATAAGGATTTTACCACACAATTTGAAGTCATCCTATGGGCAAGACTATTTTCGGTTCAGCATAGGAAATGTAAAACCTACCACCAGTTGTATTTCTATAAACACATAAAACATGTGATTTGTCAGTGAGTGGATGAACAAGAAAATTAAATGGCATGGACTTCTGAAATGAGTGAGCCAAGGAAGGGAGAAATGGCTCTAGCTCCATCATCCCCCCTTTCCAAGTCCAGCCTGCAATTTGTCCACCTCAGTTTTGCATGGTGTCTTGGAGCTGGTAGACATGGGGAAGCCATACCTTCCCAGCTGGTATTGCTGTGCTGTGTGATGAGATAGGAGAAGAAGCTCAAGGAAAGCATCCTGATAAGGTATAAAGAACCTAGTGAAGGGGCCAACCATTCCAGATTCTACATGTGGAAACTCTGAAGTCCCACACAGTGTGAATATTCAGGATGCTTTCCTGCCTCTACAGTTGAATTTACCAGGCCACTTCATACTTCATCACTTATTTTATCTTATTCTCAGTTATAAAGAGTTTTCTGTGCTTCCCTATGGAATCCCCCCTACATGCACAGTCATCTATACACACCACACATGCATTTTTTATTAAGTTAGCCACCATATAGCCCATCATTAGTTTTTGATGTAGTGTTCAATGATTCATTAGTTATGTATAACACCCAGTGCTCATCACAACACATTTCCTCCTTAATACCCATTGCTTGACTACCCCATCCTCCCACCCCCTCCCCCCTGAAACCCTCAGTTTGTTTCCAGAGTCCATAGTCTCTCATGGTTTGTTTCCCTCTCTGATTTCTGCCCCTTCAGTTTTCCCTTCCTTCCCCTATTGTCCTCTATGCTATTCCTATGTTCCACATATGAGTGAAACCATATGATAATTGTCTGTCTGCTTGAATTACTTCACTTAGCATAATCCCCTCTAGTTCCATCCATGTCGATGCAAATGGTGGTATTCATCCTTTCTGATGGCTGAGTAATATTCTGTTGTATATATGGACCACGTCTTCCTTATCTTTTCATCTGTTGAAGGGCATCTTGGCTCCTTTCATAGTTTGGCTATTGTGGCCATTGCTGCTATGAACATTGGGGTGTATGTGCCCCTTCTTTTCACTACGTCTGTATCTTTGGGATAAATACCTAGTAATGCAATTGCTGGGTCATAGACTAGCTTTATTTTTAACTTTTTGAGGAACCTCCATGCTATTTTCCAAAGTGGTTGCACCCGCTTGCATTCCTACTGATGGTGTAAGAGGGTTCCCCTTTCTCCACATCCTCATCAACACTTGTTTTTTCCTGTCTTGTTAATTTTTGCCATTCTAACTAGTGTAAGGTGATATCTCAATGTGGTTTTGATTTTAACTTCCCTGATGGCTAGTGATATTGAACATTTTTTCATGTGTCTCCTTTTTTTTTTAAAGATTTTATTTATTTATTTGACAGACAAATCATAAGTAGGCAAAGAGGCAATCAGAGAGAGAGGAGAAGGAAGCAGGCTCCCTGCAGAGCAGAGAACCCAATGCGCGGCTCGGTCCCAGGACCCTGGGATCATGACCTGAGCCGAAGGTAGAGGCTTAACCCACTGAGCCACTCAGGCGCCCCTTTCATGTGTCTCTTAACCATTTGTATGTCTTCTTTGGAGAAGTGTCTGTCTATGCCTTTAGCCCATTTTTTTGACTTGATTGTTTTTGGGGTGTTGAGTTTGAGAAGTCCTTTATAGATCTTGGATACCAGCTCTTTATCTGTTATGTCATTTGCAAATATCTTCTACTATTCCATAGGTTGCGTCTTACTTTGTTGACTGTTTTCTTTGCTGTGCAGAAGATTTTATCTTGATGAAGTCCCAATAGTTCATTTTTGCTCTTGCTTTCCTTGCCATTGGAGAAGTGTCTTGAAAGAAGTTGCTGTGGCTGATGTCAAAAAGGTTACTGCCTATGTTCTCCTCTGGGATTTTGAAGGATTCCTGTCTCACATTGAGGTCTTTCATCCATTTTGAGTTTATTTTTGTGTGTGGTGTAAGAGAATCGTCCAGTTTCATTCTTCTGTATGTAGCTGTGCAATTTTCCAGGCACAATTTATTGACGACACTGTCTTTTTTCCACTGGATATTTTTTCCTGATTTGTCAAAGATTAGTTGCCATAGAGTTAAGGGTCCATTTCTGGAGACCTTATTCTATTCCACTGATCTCTGTGTCTGTTTTTGTGCCAATACCATGCCATCTTGGTGATCACAGCTTTGTAATAGAGCTTGAAGTCAGGCAACTACACACCACATGTGTTATTTTATGATAGGAAATTAATAAAACTATAAAGTAGCCAAATTTGTAAAGAGTTTATTTAGTTGCTAAGTTCACACATCTAAATGAAATGGCAAAGAATTTGGACACTTTTGAGTCTGATATGTGCGTATACAGGTGGGATTCTTGGGATATTCTTCTGTCATCCTGTAAGCCTAGAATACAAAAGCCTAGAATGTTAAAGAAATTACTTTAACTCCCTCATCTTTCCAGTGAGGGAACTGTGGACACTTCTTAAAACTCTTGGTGAACCACTAGTATTTCTCTACGTAACAAATACTTACTTAGAAATTGTTGTAGTGCTACACAGGAGACTCCTAAACTCACGTCCTCCCATGGACACATCTACACTCCACATGTGCCCAGCTACACATAAAGCAGTCCCCTCTGAAAGAAATCTGGAAACTATCTGAGCAACTTATACACATTGGCTGAATGAGAAGAAAACCCATATTGAACCTAGTAGGAAATGCTGAGATACATTGTCATCATAAAACCCACCCCTAGTATAGCACCATACAATTTGGAGGGACTCCCACCTCCCAGTTTCTCCCTAAGGAATGAAGGGTTTTGACTTCGCTCCAAATGTGAAGACTCCCACCTGCAGGGTTGTTCTTTTTTTTTTTTTTTTTTTTTTTTAAAGATTTTATTTATTTATTTGACAGATAGAGATCACAAGTAGGGAGAGAGGCAGGCAGAGAGAGAGAGAGAGAGAGAGAGAGAGAGAGGAGGAAGCAGGCTCCCCGCCAAGCAGAGAGCCCGACGCGGGACTCGATCCCAGGACCCCGAGATCATGACCTGAGCTGAAGGCAGCAGCTTAAACCACTGAGCCACCCAGGCGCCCCAGGGTTGTTCTTTAAAACACCTCACTTCAAAGCCAGTGGGGCTTACATTCATGAGACCCACAACATCAGTACAAAAAAAAAAAAAAAAAGACACAATTGTTAACAGGGTTTAGATAGCAAATGGACTAAACTTTCCAATCAAAACACAAAGACTGGCTGAACAGATTAAAAAACAAGAGCCATCTATATGCTGCCTATGAGAGACTTTCTTCATGTTGGCAAGCATGTGGAAAAACACAGCTACTCTGGAAAACAGTATGGAGGCTCCTTACAAAAAATAAGAACACAATTACTGTATGACCCAGCAATTCCACTACTGACTATTTACCCAAAGAATACAAAAATTCTAATTCAAAAATATATATTCACCTCTGTTTATTATAGCATTATTTACAATAGCTAAATTATGGAAGGGGCCTAAGTGTCCATATGTATGCAATGGAATATTATTCAGCCATAAAAAGGAATAGAATCTCTCCATTTGCAACATGGATGGGGCCAGAGAATATAATGTCAAGCAAAATAAGTCAGGGAAAGACAAAAGCCACATGATTTCACTCATATATGAAATTTAAGAAACAAAACAAATGAACAAAGAAAAAAAGAGACAGAAAAACAGACTAATTGTAGAGAACAAACAGGTGGTTACCAGGTGGGTGAAATAGGTGAAGAAGACTGAGTGCACTTATCACGATGAGCCCTGAATAATGTATAGAATTGTTGAGTCACTGTATTGTACACCTGGAAGTAATATAATACTACATGTTAGCAATACTGGAATTAAAATTTTTTAAAGCTTCAGCTTTAGGCATATACACAGACTGAAAGATGTTCTGTAGAAATGGAAGCCAAAAGAAAACAGAATAAAATAGACCGTTATTTTATTTTTATTGTTTTAATAAAACAAATTTTAAGCCAAATACTGTAATAAGTGATAAAGAAGCTCATTATATAATGATAAAAGGGAAATTCATCAAGAAGATTTAAGATTTGTACATTTTTATATACCCAACACAGGAGCACCTAAAATATATAAAGCAAGTATTAACAGACCTGAAAGAAGTAAACAGTGACAAAATAATAACAAGGGACTTCAGTATCCCACTTTCAACAATAAATATTTCGTCTGGTCGGAAAATCAACAAGGAAATAAAAACTACACATTAGACCAGATGGACCTAACAGACATTTACAGAACATTCAGCAGCAGCAAGATACACATTCTTCTCGGGTATACATGGGATGTTCTCAAGGACAGATCATACAGTAGGCCACAGAAAAAGTTGTAATACATTTAAGAAGATTAAAACTCTATCAAGTATCTCTTCTGACCACAATGTTAAGAAACCAGAAATCGATACAAGAAGAAAATTAGAAAATTTAAAATAGGGGCGCCTGGGTGGCTCAGTGGGTTAAAGCCTCTGCCTTCAGCTCATGTCATGATCCCAGGATCCTGGGATCAAACCCCACAGAGAGCCTGCTTCCTCCTCTCTCTCTCTGCCTGTCTCTCTGCCTACTTGTGATCTCTGTCTGTCAAATAAATAAGTAAAATCTTAAAAAAAAAAAAATTTTAAATAGATGGAGATTAATATGCTTCTGAACAACCAGTGGGTCAAAAAAGAAATTAAAATAGCTTGAGACAAATGAAAATGAACAAATAACAAACCAAAATTATGGGATGCAGCAAAAGTAATTCTAAGAGAAAAGCTTGTAGTGATAAACACATACATCAAGAAAAAAGAAAGATCTTAATAAACAACCTAATTTTTTACCTTACATAACTTAAAGAGAACAAAGTAAATCCATATTTAGCAGGAGAAAGAAAATAACAATTATCACAGTGAAAATAAATGAGATGTAATAAAGATAAATAAAATAGAAAACCTTTAGCTAGACAAACAAGGAAGAGAGAAGATTCAGATAAATAGAATTATAAATGGAAAAGGAGACATATAATTGACACCATAAAAATACAAAGGATCCTAAGAGACAACTATAAGCAATTATATGGCAACAGATGGACAACCTAAGAGAAATGGACAAATTTTTAGAAATGTACAACCTACCAAGACTGAAGACAGAAGAAATAAAAACACCTGAACAGACCAGTTGCTAGAAAAGAGATTGAATCAGTAATAAAAAAAAATTTTTTTTCAACGAAAGTTCAGGACCTGATAGCTTTACTGTTGCATTCTATGAAACATTTAAGGAATTAATATGAATCATTCTCAAACTCCTTTAAAAAATAGATGAGGAGGGGTGCCTGGGTGGCTCAGTGGGTTAAAGCCTCTGCCTTCGACTCAGGTCATGATCCCAGGGTCCTGGGATCGAGCCCCGCATCGGGCTCTCTGCTCAGCAGGGAACTCGCTTCCCCCTCTCTCTCTGTCTTGCCTCTCTGCCTACTTGTGATCTCTGTCTGTCAAATAAATAAATAAAATCTTTAATAAAAATAAAAAATAGATGAGGAAACACTTCCAAACTCATTTTACAGCCGGCATTATACTGATACCAAAACTAGACAGTAACACTACAACAAAAGAGTGCAATAGAAGAGTGTTTTTGGCCAATATTCCTGATGAATATAGATGCAAAAATCCTCAAAAATGTTAGCAAATCAAAATCAACAGTACATTAAGAGGATCACCCACCATGATCACATGGAGTTCATTACAAGGATACAAGGATGGTTCAGAATCTCACATCAATTAATGTGATACACCACATTAAAAAAATGAATAAAAATCAAATGATCGTCTCAATAGATGCAGAAAAAGCATCTGACAAAGTTCAACATTCTTTCATAATAAAAATATACTCTCAACAAACTGAGTATGGGAGGATACATTCCAAGCCTACAGATAACATTATATTCAATGGTGAAGAGCCAAAAGCTTTTCTTCTAAGATCATAAGTAAGAAGAAGATATCCACTTTCACTACCTTTATTCAATGTAGTACTAGAAGTCTTAGCCAGAGCAATTAGGCATACTTATATACACACAAAAGTGGCATCCAAACTGGAAAGAAATAAGTAAAATTGCCTCTACTTCCAGATGACATGCCATTTTCCATAGAAAACTCTACGGACTTTACCACTCAGCATCATCCCCTCCAGCTCCATCCATGTCAGTGCAAATGGTGGGTAGTCATCCTTTCTGATGGCTGAGGAATACTCCATTGTATACATGAACCACATTTTCTTTATCCATTCGTCTGTTGAAGGGCATCCTGGCTCCTTCCACAGTTTAGCTATTGTGGACATTGCTACTATGAACAAACTGAAGGTTTCAGAGGGGAGGGGAGTGAAGCAATAGGTAGCTGGGTGGTGGGTATTAAGGAGGGCACATGTTGTGATGAGCACTGGGTGTTATACACAACTGATAAACCATTCATCAAAACTAATGATGTACTGGGGCACCTGGGTGTCTCAGTGGGTTAAAGCCTCTGCCTTCGGCTCAGGTCATGATCTCAGGGTCCTGGGATCGAGCCCCGTATCAGGCTCTCTGCTCAGCAGGGAGCCTGCTTCCCTCTCTCTCTCTCTTTCTCTCTCTCTGCCTGCCTCTCTGCCTACTTGTGATCTCTGTCAAGTAAATAAATAAAATCTTAAAAAAAAAACTAATGATGTACTGTATCATGGAAATACATATTTGACAAAAAAAAAACTCTATCATCAGAAAAGTTGTTAGACCTAATAAATGAGTTCAGTAAATTTGACACAAAATCAATTGACACAAAATCAATATACAACATACAAAATTGACACAAAATCAATATACAAAATTTAATTGTGTTTCTAACTACTAACAATGTACAATCAAAAAAGCAGTTAAGAAAACAATGGTATTTACAATTGCATCAAAAAGGATAAAATATTTATCCTTTAAATTAATTTAGGAATAAATTAAACCAAAGAGATGAAAGATTTGTATGCTGAAAACTATAAGACATTGAAGAAAATTGAAGAAGACACAAATAAATGGGAAAATATCCAATGCTCATGGTTTGAATGTATTAATATTGTTAAAATGTCCATATTGCTCAAAGCAATCTGCAGATTCAATAATTTCTAAAAAAAAAAAAAAAAAAATCCAATGGAATGTTTCACAGAAATTTTTTAAAAATCCTAAAATTTGGGGACATCTGAGTGACTCAGTTAAGCTTCTGCCTTTGGCTCTGGTCGTGATACCAGGGGCCTGGGATTGAGTCCTGCATCGGGCTCCTTACTCAGCGGGGAGCTTGTTTCTCCCTCTGCCTGCAGCTCCTCCTGCTTGTGTGCTCTCTCTCTCTCTCCACAGACAAATAAGATTGTTTTTAAAAACCTATAATTTGTATAAAACCACAAAAGACCACACAAATAAAACAATCTTGAGAAAGAAGAACAAAGTTAAAAGCATCACATTTCCTGATTTCAAACTATATTATAAAGTTTTAGCAATCGAAACAGTATGAGACCAACATAAAAACGGATATATAAATCCATGACACATGATAAAGGGCCCAGAAATAAGCTCACACATTTATGGTCAATTACTTTACAAAAAAGGAGCCAAGAATATACAGTGGAGAAAGAACAGTGTCTTCAACAAATGGTGCTGGGAGACTGGACAGCCACACCTGGACAGCTGGCTGTCCAGTCTCCCAGCACCATTTGTTGAAGAATGGAATTGCACCACTATCTTATGCTATGCAGAAAAATAAACTCAGTGGATTAAAGACCTAAATGTAAGACCTGAAACCATAAAACTTTTAGAAGAAAGCATTAAGGGGCAAGCTACTTAACATCAGTCTTGAAAATAATATTTTTGGATTTGACACTAAGAGCAAATGCCAACAAATTCTCTTTTTTTAAATTTTATTATGTTATTTGAGTTACCGTACAGTACATCATTAGTTTTTGATGTACTGTTCCATGATTCTTTGTTTGCATGTAACACCCAATGCTCCATACGCTTAAGACCCATCACTGGCAAACACATTTTGAAAAGGTTCTAACATCACAATTCACCAAGGAAATGCAAATCAAAACCATAATGAGCTATCACCTCATACCGTTAGAATGGCTATCATCAAAAAGGCAAGAAATAGAAAAGGTTGGGGAAGATGTAGAGAAAATGGAATCCTTTTGCACCATTGGTGGGAATATAAATTTGTACAGCCACTATCGAAAATAGTATGGAGGTTCCTGAAAAAATTAAAAGTAGAACTATTATATGACACATATATATATAAATATATATATATGTAATTATAGATGTTTTGAAATTATGTGAAATTACATATTTAATTTAATATGCATATGAAACTAAATACATACTCATATATATGGGATATATATTTCAATAAGAAATTAAATATATATTCATATATATATGGAAATTGAAACAGGATCTCGAAGAGATGTCTATACTCCCATGTCCTTGCAGCATTATTCACAACAGCCAAAATATGTAAACAACCTTAGTGTCCAAAGAGGAATGAATAAAAATAAGCACCACTATATATATACAATATTATTTAGCCATAGAAAGAAGAAAGTCCTGCTATTTGAGACTGTATGGATAACCTTGATGGCATTATCCTAAGGGAAATAAATCAAAGAAAGACAAATATTGCATAATATCATTTATAGGTGGCATTTAAAAAAACCAAACTCATAGAAACAGAAACTAAAATGGTGGTTCCCAGGGGCTGGCTGGTGTGGAAAAAGGGAAAATGTTGATCAAAGAGTACAAATACCTATTAGTTATAAGTAGTTCTGGGGATCTAAGGTCCAGCATAGTGATTATAGTTAAAAATAGTATATTACATTTTTAAAAGTTGTTAAAAGAGTAGATCTTAAATGTTCTCCACACACACACGCACACGCACACACACACACACACGGTGAATAGTAACGTGATTCTGCTGTTGACGCTGTGACGGTAACCGTGTGCAGTACATGTGTATCAAACCGTCACTTGTGTACCTTAAACTTACACGTCGCTGTGGGTAAAGCATGTCTCGATAAAGCTGGGGGAAATAAGTGTCCCCCAGTGCAGGTTTATCTTCTCTCCCCCACCAGTCTTTTGGGGTAGGCCTCCACTCCTTGCCTCTTACTTCCTCCTCGACGTGGGCTAGGTTCACGCTAAATCAGTGTCATATGTGCGTCACTCTGCAGAGATGGGAGGCAGGAGTGGGGCACGAAGAGGACCTCTGACACACTGGGGAACTGTGAGAAAGCTTGTTCTCATGGATGTTCTCCCATTATTTTCCCTGCTGCAAATGATTTTCCCCAATGCCAGCCATTTGACCTATACAGGAAAAGGGAGGTTGCTAAAACATTTGGTGCAATGACCGTCTCTGTGAAATCTGCAACAGATAGCTTTTGAACTTTGAAGTTTAATCTTAGAAGATAGTAGCCACTTGTGTAGTCTAGGCTGTGAGCTGCCTTTATAAAAATACCTGCACCAGGCATCAAGGGGTAAGACACTGAAGGAGAAGAAAAGGGATACCTTTTTTACTGTGTAGTTACGTGGCTTGTTTTTACACTTAGTATAGCATAACTAGCATATTCTTTAAACAATTCACAAAATAATATGTAATGGATGCCTGGTATCCATATTGAATGGATATACCAATACACTGTTGGAAAATTTTTTTTTAAATATTGAGGAATATGAAGAGTAGTATTTTTCAAGTTCATTCACTTGCATGTTTCTTTCCCTCTTTGGTGCTAAGCAATGTTTAAAAAAAAAAAAAATTAACAGGAAGTGTTTGGGTAGCCCCTAACCAGTAGAAAACTTGTTGGGGATTATGGCCTATATTCTCAAGCTTATTATCTAAGCTCAATACTGGACATAATGGTTATTCAAGCATGGGTTGAGGATTTGTTTAGAGTAGTTATCTAAGCTCTAAAAAGTATTCCTACAATATGAGGACATGGAGATGCAACATGGGGGGTTAGGGGGATGGGAGAAGAATAAATGAAACAAGATGGGATTGGGAGGGAGACAAACCATAAATGACTCTTAATCTCACAAAACAAACTGGGGGTTGCTGGGGGGAGGTGGGGTTGGGAGAGGGGGAGGGGGTTACGGACATTGGGGAGGGTATGTGCTATCGTGAGTGCTGTGAAGTGTGTAAACCTGGCGATTCACAGATCTGTACCCCTGGGGATAAAAATACATGATATGTTTATAAAAAAAAAAAAAATTGGAAGGGGAGGCGAACCATAAGAGACTATGGACTCTGAAAAACAACCTGAGGGTTTTGAAGGGTCGGGGGTGGGAGGTTGGGGGAACAGGTGGTGGGTAATAGGGAGGGCACGTATTGCATGGAGCACTGGGTGTTGTGCAAAAACAATGAATACTGTTATGCTGAAAAAAAATAAATACTGAAAAAAAATGCAAAATACATGAAAAAAAAAGTATTCCTACAAGTTTCTTCAGCTAAGAGACAGTCTTAGGCTTATATGAAGAGGCTTAGTGCTATTCTGATACTGAAAGGGTCCATCCCTTACAAACAACAGTCTTCTTTGTACTTGAGAAGGGTTCCTGCTGGTTCCCTGCTCAGGAGAAGCTTGTATCTCAAAATAGGCTAATAAGCATCCTAGCTCATGGCAGAAAACTGCTTTCTAGAAGCACCAGTATCAGAGAGGCTAGTATTAGACAAAACCCTTCATTTTCTCTCCTTCTTAATCCTCTGCTGACCAGCTCTTATCATCCTCTAAAATCCCACTAGGTGTTACTTTCTGGAGAAACCATCCCTTGACTTCTCGTCATAGTTAAGTGCCTCTTACATTTGCTCTCAAACCTCATCATATTTTTCCATATTATAGCACTTAACCTTCTGCAGTATAATTATCTGCTTATGTATGCATATAGGGGTGATTTTTTTTTTCTAATCTCTTTATACCCCAACCCTACCTAAGGCCTGGCTCCTGGATTATTCTCAGTGGACACTGGGTGGAGGGATGGATGGATGAATGAGAGGCTTTACTAACATTAGATCATCACACAGTAACACCCAGACCAGATTTACCTCCTAAGGCTTGAGTTTACAAGTACTATGTTCACCCCATTCTATTCCCACTAGTCAGAATCAGCTATCACCAGAGCGAAGTCTATGTTGAATTTTGTGCTTCAGGTTTAACTTCATGATTGTTTTTCCCCTAAGCATCGTAACACTGATAACATTTTAAAATCATACAGCTCAAATCTGGCGGTCTCATAGCTGACTGTAATGCTCGAGCCTTTCTCTCCTATGAGATTCTGACTGCTGAGGGCTTTGAGGTGACATCGAAGAAGGCAAACAGAGCAGTGTTTGTGCTCATCATGTAACCCCTATGGTATAAATAGCATGACTCATATTGGTCTTGTCCAAACTGGAGGCCTGGTAGCACCCTGCCTGTGATTTGTAATTACCAGGATCTTACTAGACACTCTGTAGGCACTGAGTGATTACCCTGTATGTTTGTTTCCTGATGTATATCAAACTAAGCTGTAATATAAACCCTGCCGCAAAACCACATCCTGTTAAAGAAGTAAATACAGTGAACGGTTTCTTAGCAAGAGTGATAATCATGATCAGCTCATCTGAAATGGCTTGCCTCCCAAGCACTTCTTGAGTTTGTTATCAGTCTGGTTTTGCTCATGCTTTCACTTACTTTGGTACATTGTACCTATGTCCATAATAGTATTGGTGTCTATATATTAAACTGCAAACCCCGAAGGGGTGGGACAGTGTTTGTCTCTATATCCATAGTATCTCGCATAGTATGGGTATTCAGCAAATGTGTATAGAAAGACTGAATGAACCAGTGAAAGAATATATTGATCTTTTCTGAAGCAAATGTTCTATATAATTTGAATTCTCTTTCCACATAGGAATGGGCTTTCCCATCATCTTTCACACATTTTGCCCTATATTATAGCCAAAAAACAAATTAAGGAGGCTACATTCTCTGCCCTTGGATCAAAATCAAATGAGCTGGTTCCTACTTAGACCCAACATCCTGATCTCCTTGGAATCATTTCTTTGCTTGCTTCATTCCGCTGTGACTGATCAGATATCACTATACACTATATACAGAATGAAAGTTAACACACAGAATGGGAGGAAATATTTGCAAATCATATATCTGATAAGGGATTGATATCCAAAATATGTAAGGAACTCCTACAGTTCAACAACAACAACAAAACCTTAAAAACAGGCAAAGGAATTCTCTGAAGATAAAGAGATGGCAAATAAGCACATGAAAAGATGCTGATATGACTGATCTTTAAAGAACTGCAGATCACAAGAGTGAAATATGTTCTCTCCATTAAGATGGCTATTTAAGTTATTAATTAGTAAAATAGCAAGTCTTGGTGAAGATGTGGAAAAATTGGAACTCTTGTGCATTGTTGGTGGGAATATAAAATGGTACAGCCACACTGAAAAAATAAATAAAATGAGAAAAAAAAAATAAAATAAAATGGTACAGCCACTGTGAAACAGTATGGCAATTCCTACAAAACTAAACATGGAATTTATATATGACCCAGCCATTTCACTTGTGGGTATATACTCAAAAGAATTGAAAGCAAGGACATGAACAGATACATGTCCATAACAGTATTTTTCACAATAGTCAAAAAGATGGAAGCAATCCAAGTATCCATTGACAAATGAATGGATAAACAAAATGTGTATAATGAACTGTATATGTCCCCCCAAAATGGATATGTTGAACGCCAGTGAGAAGCCTCTGAGGAAGTAATTAAGTCTCAATGAAGTCATAAAGGTAGAGCTTTGATATGAAAGGATTAAAGTCCTTATAAAAGGAAACACCAGGGTAAGCTCCTTCACCTTCATCCTGGCAATGATTTTTTTTTTATTTGACCCATAATCAAAGTAAACAAAAGCAAAATAATCAAGTAGGGCTACAACAAACTAAAAAGCTCCTGAATAGAAAAGGAAACCATTGACAAAATGAAAAGGCAACCTATGAAATGTGGAAAAATATTTGTAAACCACATATCCAATAAGAATTCAACATCCAAAATATACAAGGAACTTATACAACTCAGTAACAAAAAGCAAATTCCCAATTTAAAAATGGACAAAAGACCTGAATAGACGTTTCTCCAAAGAAGACCTAAAAATGTCCAACAAGGATTGAAAAGGTGCTCAGCATCACTAATCATCAGGAAAATGTAAATCAAAACCAGAATGAGATATTGCCTCAAACCTGTTGCAATGGCTGTTATCAAAAAGGCAAGAAATAATAAATGCTGGCAAAGATGTAAAGAAAGCTTCTATCATCTTAGAGTACACAGAACACACACACACACACACACACACACACACACACACACATCTTTAAGAACAGAATGTTTGTAGAAATATGGACATTGGAGGCCATTTTGGTGAAGACCCTAACATAAATGAGAAAGAGATTCTTGGAAACCAGAGGAAAGATGAAGAATTTGCATGCCTTGTGTTCTAGTGTTGTGTAGAAAGCAGAACATGCAAGAGATGAAATTGGTTATTTAACTAAGGAGATTTCCAACCAAAGTATTTAAGGAGTGGGTTGGCTTCTTTTTACTGCTTATAGTGGAATACAAAAGGGGAGAGACAAATTGAAGAAATTGTTGAGCAAAAGGAACCAGAATTTGAAGATTTGGAAAATTCTCAGCCTGTCCATGTTACAAAAAATGAGAAAATTCTCTGAAGCGAGTCCCTGAACTATCACTTGGTACAACCATTATGGGATTATATAAGCAGAAACACTGCCAGTTTTAACTGAAGGGGGTAGAGTGAAGGTACAATGAAGGTACGACTCCTTAGATTCCGTGGGAAGGGACAATAAATCTACACAGCTCCAAACACGTGCTATTCTTAAAAGAAGAAGGGAGGAGCAGGGGGAGGAGGAGGAAGAAGAAGAATGACCCCAAAGGTTATTCAGAGATCACCAGGGTTGCCTCTTTGGTTTCAGAAGGTGGGGCTTGGGGCCACTACCTAGGTTTCAACAGGTCAGATGGTCTCTACCTACTCCACCTAGAACCATGAGGTAAAGGTGCTCCTGCTGAGCCTAAAATTCATACAAAATCTACAAGGACCCCAAATAGCCCCCCCCCAAAAAAAAGTCTTGGCAGAGATTCCAGATTCCAAAACATTACAAAGTTACAGTAATTAAACAGTACGTTACCAGCATAAAGATAGACATGTAGACCACTGGAATAGAATAAAGGCTAAAACCTCCTACATATGGTCAAATAATTTTGATTAGGGTGCCCAGTCTACACGATGGATAAAGGATAGTCTCTTCAACTAGCAGTTTTGAAAAAAACTAGATATTCACATGCAAAAGAATGAATTTGGACTCTAAACTAACATCATATGCAAAAAATTTAACCCAAACTGGATCAAAGACTTAAACACAAGAGCTTAAACTATAAAGCTCTTAGAAGAAGATAGTTGGCAAAATCTTCAAACATTGGACTTGGCAATGATTTCTTGGATACGAGACCAGAGACAAGCTACAAAAGAAAAAATAGAAAAATTGGAATTCATAAAATTTTAAATATATATATGCATCAAAGGACACTATCAACAGAGTGAAAAGGCAAGCAACAGAATGGGAGGAAATATTTGCATATCATATATCTGATAAGGGAATAATTATCTACAATATGTGAAGAACTCCTGTAGCTCGACAATTAAAACAAAACAAAGAACCAGACAACCAAATTAAAAAATGGGCAAAGGATTTGAGTGGGCATTTTTCTAAAGAAGATATACAATGACAAATAAATACATGAAAAGATGCTAATCGTCATCAGTCACTATGGAAATGCGAGTCAAAACCACACTGAGATACCATCTCACACCCTTTAGGAGTGGCTACTACCAACACAACAGGAAATAACAAGAGTAGGTGAAAATGTAGAGAAATTAGAACCCTGTGCCATATTGGCTGGAATGTAAAATGGTACATCTGCTGTGGAAAACAGTATGACAGTTCTTCAAAAAATTTAAAAAAGAATTACCATATGGGGGCACCTGGGAGGCTCAGTGGTTTAAGCCTCTGCCTTCGGCTCAGGTCACGAACTCAGGGTCCTGGGATCGAGCCCCGCATCGGGCTCTCTGCTCAGTGGAGAGCCTTCTTCCCTTCCTCTCTCTCTCTGCCTGCCTCTCTGCCTACTTGTGATCTCTGTCTGTCAAATAAATAAAATCTTTTAAAAAAATTAAAAAAAAAAAAAAAAAAAGAATTACCATATGACCCAGCAAGGCCTCCTCTGGATATACACTCAAAAGAACTGAGAGCAGAATCTCAAAGAGAGGGGCGCCTGGGTGGCTCAGTGGGTTAAGCCGCTGCCTTCGGCTCAGGTCATGATCTCAGGGTCCTAGGATCGAGTCCCGCATCGGGCTCTCTGCTCAGCAGCGAGCCTTCTTCCCTCTCTCTCTCTCTCTCTGCCTGCCTGTCTACTTGTGATCTCTCTGTGTCAAATAAATAAATAAAATCTTTAAAAAAAAAAAAAAAGAATCTCAAAGAGATAATTGTACCACTACATTCATAGCAGCATGACTCATGATAGCTAAAATGTGAAAAACCTAAAAAGAACTCCTCAAACTCAATCTGTTTGAAGTATGTATTTTTCCTCTTCTCTGATCCACTCCTAAATCCAGGACTTAGTCACTGGCTACGCTACCCATCAGATCACCCACCTTTACACTTTGGAATCCACTGTGGTCCTTGTCTCTCCCTCAGCCCTAAGAGCCTGTCAGTTTCCAAATCCTGTGTATTTAGCCTGTAAGTCCTACCCCTCCCCTTAGTTCAAGCCTTTGACTGCAGCTGTGTCTTCATTGGTCCGTTTATCACCATTCCTTCGCCACTAGCAATATATTCCTGAAAAAATGGATCGAAGCACTGCCTTTTTTAAAAACATCTTAATTGTTTTCCATGTTCCAAGAATCATTGTTTAGGCACCACACCCAGAAAGCACTGCCTTCTTAAAATTTTCTGTTGCCTTCTCAGTGCCTGCAAGACAAATCAGAGCTCCTTCTTGAAGAGCGTCCTCCAGTCCCCACTGTCATCATAGCCTCTTCCCTGCTACTGTCTACGTGTTTCCTCGGGCCCACAGGTCACAGAGCATCTGTTTCCCTCAGACTTCAAGTTCTTCTGTCTGGAAACTTTCTCCCTTCTCCATCTAGAGAATGCTGATTCCTCCTTTAAACCTAGATAAAAATATTTCCTCACTTTGAAGCCTTCCCTGACCTTCCTAGGAAAATGTAATTACTTTCCACTCTACACTCTGGTCTTTTGTTATTATTCCAGTGCATCAGTGACGTGTGGCAATTGTCTGTGTGCATGTCTATTTCTCCTATGACACTTTATGCACCTGGAGACCAGAAGTCTGTGTCAATAAACTTTATATTCCCAAAACTCTTTAGAACACCTAACACACAATAGATGCTTAGGTTTTAGTTCATTGATAGAAAGAATTGAGAGAAGGAAGAAAGTTTATTTATAGAAATAAAGAGCTGTGTCAGGATAATAGACCTAGATGACTTTCTTAATATCTGTAATTCATGTTTAGTACCAGCAAAATTTCTCCATAAAACACAGGCACTGAATAGTGACCCTCGGAAGGAGAGGAATTGGATTCTAGTTATACACGTACCGCCACTGCCTGGCATGATGTTTGGCCCCTGATAGGCACTCAGTGTGGAGAAAAGAAGGAAGAGAAGGGAAGGAAGGAGGAGTAAAAGGAGAGAGGTCTGAAAGAATGAAATTTGTGGACTCTGTCTCTAGAATCTATCTTCTACCCAACTGGACTGAGTCAGATTCTTAAATATCATGGAATTAAGGTTTGCCTTAAAAGGAGAGCCCACACATTTTCCTTGTGGACTGTTCCAACCTTTTAGAAGATTTATGGCCAGGAAAATCTTCCTGTTGGCGAATCCACATCCTTCTGCTATGCATGTAATCTGCTTTCTACCTTTTCATTTTTAACGGCAATGTTAAATAATTACTTCTCTAATATGCTCTCCTCCCATGCTCTAAGGACTATGTTTGCACAGGTTATCTCAAACCCTCACAACAGTTGTGCAAACTGACTACTCACTTTATTCCTCAAATGGGAAAAATCACTGGTCCAAGCCTTCACAGTCAGCAGAGCTGTCTGTCTGCAAAGACTATGTTCCTATTTCATAAAACCTGCCTACACACCTATCCATGCTTCCTTCATTGTTTATCGGCTTATACCTATTTAATTAACAAATGCTTATAAGGAACTTGCTGCATGCTAGGCACTGTTTAAGTGCTTTGCAAGTATTAAAGCATTGAATCCTCAAACAATCTTACGATTGTTAAGTATCATTACTGTTTACATCTTACAGATGAGGAAACTGAAGCACAGAGAAATTAAGTTCTCATTTTACAGATAAGAAGAAGATATTACAGATAAGTAATTTCCCCAAAAACTTAGTAGCAAAGCAGGATCTAAATGCCAGTAGTCTGGACGCAGAATCTGTGTTTTGAGCTTCTACACTAAACTACCTCTAATTTTAGTTTCAAAAAATAATTCACTGGTGAACTGAATTATACTTGCTACTCAAGAAATTGATAACAAAATAGAGATTATAACTTAAGGTTAATTTCTCTCCTTGTAGTCTTTTACATCTTCATCTTTAAAACAATTTGTTCCATGGCCAGACACAATCTTGATTTTCCCAATAACCATTGTGAAAAAAATTCTGTAATTATAGTATAAATCACAGGTGAGAGCCTGTGGAAGAGGCCAGGTGAATTACTCTCTTGCTCTAGAAGAGAACTTTATAAACACATGTCTAGGTTTTTAGTGACAACATCGGGGTGCTGGGTGAACTTAGTTCTCTCATCCTAACTGGTCAGTTGGTGGTGGTTTCTTGGAGCAGCACATTGAACAGCTTTCAAAAACAATGTTCTGGGGGCGCCTGGGTGGCTCCGTGGGTTAAAGCCTCTGCCTTCGGCTCAGGTCATGAGCCCAGGGTCCTGGGATCGAGCCCCACATCGGGCTCTCTGCTCCGCGGGGAGCCTGCTTCCTCCTCTCTCTCTGCCTGCCTCTCTGCCTAGTTGTGATTTCTCTCTGTCAAATAAATAAAATATTAAAAAAAAAAACAATGTTCTGCTACAAATAAATTCAAATCGATCGATCTTCCAATTATGCAGGAGACTATAAACAACTTTCTGGCTCCTACAGGTTTCCTTCCTTCTTGTACGAAGGGCGTGCGGCTCGAGATGCACAGATGCACCTACTCTTCTCGCCAGCACTCTACCAGGAGCATCTTTGAGCTCAGCGAAGTATTAAAAAATAACACTCAAAGCGGTCCACTTTCAAAAGACCTGAACTAATTTATCTTTAGCTCTTAATGAAGTTTACGACATACATTTTCATTTAACTCTCACAAATAACTTGATAAAAGGAAAATTCCATTATCCTTTTTGCAAATAAGGAAACCGAAGCACATAGAGGTCAGATGGCTTGCCAAGAGGTCAACTGGCTTCATACCAGGAGCAAGAGACAAGTAGCCAACTCTGGTATGACTATGGACCAAAGCCATCCTGTTTCTAGTATAGGAGACATTAGGATACCAGACAGAAAGGATGGCCATTATCAGGTAAAGGGCCAATGAGCTTATAGTATTTCAGCAATATACTTGGCTCTGAAGTCTCCCGACAGCTATTGCAAAAGGACAGAAATGTGGTAAATAATGACATTTTAATTAATTAATTTATTTTTTTGAAGTTTGTATTTTTTTAAGCACCAAATAATCTTCAGGAAAAAAGTAAAGTATTTTCTGGAACTGTGTATCTCTGAGAGTAGATAGTATCTGATATTTTCTACTGTGGTTTTACCGAAGACTTAAAAGTGCTGTCCAGATGTATCAAGTGACTCTGCAAACAGGGAAGACTAATGTGTAAAATGTTAGATGAAAGCCATTCTGTAGAAGCTGATCATAACAGGACCCAGACAACTTAGCTCTTGGGAGGGAAAAATGAAAGAAAATACATTCTCATAAAAGCCAGAATATTAGAAGACCCTGGGTGTAACAAATTGTATTCAGTCATTTTGTAGATAAATATTACCCAGTGGGGAATGAGAAATGTAAAAGGGGGAGAATGAGATTTTTTTCATCTTCTTGTACCTGAAGAACAATGAGTTAAGCAAACAAATATAATGTAGTCTTGTGATCATTTCTAGATTTTACTCAAGGTTTGGAATTTTCAGCACAACCTGAAAGTGACTGGACTGCGTTGCTTTGAAGCTAGACTTGGAGCTAATTCACCATGGCATTATAGCTACCATCTTCTAGCCGTCTGGGAGATTTCCTCTAGGGAAGTGGGGGAGTAGAAGTATGGCTGCCAAAGCCCTGCGTTTTCTGGCTGGCTTTTAACTGTCTTTCTAGATGAAAATTAACTCAATGGAAAAAAAAGAAAGAAGTAGATAATTTCCAAGCATTCACAAGCCTCAGCAAATAAATCTTACACTAATTAAAGGAAGTGAAAGCTTTTTATTCCTGTTTTTAGCTACAAGAAGTACTTTCCCAACTTGGTTTTCTTTTCTGGGTGGTTGACGGGTATCTAATTTCCAGAACTGTAGCAAGATTTGTTAAAGTCAGCTGATTCGGAGTGCTCCTGAGTCCAAATGGAAACTGCTCTGTGGGCCACAGAATCAAGCACTCATGAATCCTTAGTACCAGCTCTGGCAAATTACGTGACGCCAGTCACTCCTTGCAGGATATAACCTGAGATCTAACCCTTATAACACACACCAGTGCCAAATTTCCATATTTATTAACAATAATTTATTTTGGTATTCAGTTGCCTGAGGGAATAAGAGGTTTCACCCATGGACCCTAGTGGGGAGTAAAAGAAAAAGTTAGAAAAGTCACCTTTTTGTAAATCATATATTATTTTCCATGTAATGAGATGGCGTACCGAAACAGTAGTTGCTGCTGTATTTATCTATACGAAGAACTCAGCTTCAGATTTTTTTTTTAAGATTTTATTTATTATTTGAGAGAGCACAGAAGCAAGGTGAAGGGAAGGGGATATGCAGACTCCCTGCTGAGCAGGGAGCCCCACACGGGGCTCATCCCGGGACCTTGGGATCATGACCTGAGCCAAAGGTAGACGCTTAACAACTGAGCCACCCAGGGGCCCCAGGCTCAGATTTCCTGAAGTACTTATTAAGAGAATAACTAGTTTTTCTTCACAAAGTAAAACAATGTGTCATCAGTGGAGAATGGACTTGCCCTCCTGTGGGAGTGTTAAGAGGAACCGTGTATAGGGGCGCCTGGGTGGCTCAGTGGGTTAAGCCGCTGCCTTCGGCTCAGGTCATGATCTCAGGGTCCTGGGATCGAGCCCCGCATCAGGCTCTCTGCTCCGCGGGGAGGCTGCTTCCTCCTCTCTCTCTCTGCCTGCCTCTCTGCCTACTTGTGATCTCTCTGTGTCAAATAAATAAATAAAATCTTAAAAAAAAAAAAAAAAAAGAGGAACCGTGTGTGCTACCATTCAAGAAATTCCACACTCAACAACAGCACAAGAAGCTTGTAATCACACTGGAGAAACAACTCACAGTTGCATCATTTCCAGAATACCTCTCTGAGCTTTGACATGAAGTTCTGTAGATACTCCTTACCTTGCTTCCTCTGCGCTACTTCACATTTCTCTATTCCCTCCTCTTTGGTGTTTATGATGTATTCCTCTTTCCTGGTAGATTCCTAAAATAGTGGTATTTGGTCTGTGGTCTTTTTCTCATTTGGCCCCTCTAAGTAGGTAATGCCATCCACTCCAGGAGCATCAATTACCACCTATCTGATGATGAATCCTAAATCTGTGCCTCGAGAGATATCACTAGAGCTCCAGGTGTACATTTTACCAGTCTCCATTGAGAAATCCTAGACATGCTCAACACATCTCTAAGACTGAATTCATCAGATGCCCTTTTAACTATTTCCTTCCTTTTGGATTGCCTAGTTTAGTGAATCTATCACTCTACTGATAATCCATCCAGTTCTTTTTTCCTCTTTCTTCCTCACTTCCTCCCCCTGCTTTATCCATATCTTGAACAACTCTTGAATCTATCCCATTTTTCTCTGGACTCACAACCAAATTCCTACAACACTCTTGCTCTCCTCTAGTTCACTCGCTACAAGACTGGGCCATGATCTTTCAGAAAGAGGGTGGGTGGAGAGAAGGAACAAGAGAAAGTCAAAAGGAGGAAACAGGAAGGGAGGGAAGAAACTTTGATTACATAAGAACATTTTTTATGATTCTTCACTGACTTCAGGTAAATTCTGATGCCTTAGTCCAGCTGCTAAGAGTCTGCCTACTTTTCCTCATCTCTTGCCACTTTTTAAAAAAATCAATCCTTAATCTGTAAAACCACAAAATTATCTTTGGTGTCTTAAATAGATATTCTTTCACCCCTGGACTCTGGTTTGGCATATTTTGTCTTTCTCTTCATTCCCTTCACCTCATTCACTCTTTCTTATCCTTAAGATGAGAGTTATCCTTAAGAGTTATCACCGCTGCTAGCCAACCTCTCCACCACTCCTGTAGGTTATAGATTCACATCCTACACGCTCCAGCTGCACGCTGAATGCCCTTCCTCTGGGACATTGTAGATAGAAACACCTCCTATTTGAGGGGCGCCTGGGTGGCTCAGTGGGTTAAAGCCTCTGCCTTCAGCTCAGGTCATGATCTCAGGGTCCTGGGATCGAGCCCCGCATCGGGCTCTCTGCTCAGCAGGGACCCTGCTTCCCCCTCTCTCTGCCTGCCTCTCTGCCTACTTGTGATCTCTGTCTGTCAAATAAATAAATAAAATCTTTAAATAAGACAAAACAAAACAACAACAAAAAAAGAAACATTTCCTGTTTGGAATAAGAATTGGCTGGGTGATGGACATTGTGCTATGGTGAGTGCTGTGAATTGTGCAAGACTGATGAATCACGGACCTGTGTCCCTGAAACAAATAATACATTCTCTTTTAATAAAAAGTAAAAACTAAAACTAAAACTAACTAAATAAATAAATGACAAGAGAAAAAAAGAGTTGATTGTATAAACCTTCATACACTAGAAGTGGCAAAATTTATTATAGGTGAAGTAGTGGCTCTTTGTCAAAGATGTTTTGAAATCTACTGGCTATGAAGCATGGTCTCTTCCCACCCATCTACCACCCAAGCAGTCAGTTTGAGGAGGAGAGAGCTAACACAGAGAGCCAGGTCACACTCCATTGGAAACCCAAAAAGCTTTAAGGGTTTGGAGACTTTACAAAAAGAGTACTTCAAAAGAATAACAGACTAGAACATTTGACAGCAAGCTGGAGCTAAGCATTTCCCAGCCCTACAAAATCACCTGATGGGGCTTTGAAGCAATAACATCTAACTGTTGCTTAAGTTAATGCTTGTATTGAGCTGTTTTGCAGATTCCTCTTCCTATCAACTCCCAAACCTTTAGCAAAATTCTGCTGCAAGTATATTTTATATATAGTCCTGGGGAGAGGGACCGGGGCAAGGGGATTTCAGGGAGCAGAATGAACCATTTACCATATCATGCCAAAACGGATACAGGTAGAGAGAAAAGACAGTCATGTCTAGAATTAGGTTTAGAATAGGAAAGTTTGCTGCAGTAGTGGCTGACCAAGAAAATACAGATTTACTCACTTCCTCTTACTCCCAAAGAATTTTTTTTTTAATTTGGCTTTTATCGAATAGCGAAAGTACCAGCAAGGCTGATGTAGAAGCAAAATAATGAGAGCAATGTACAAAGCTATAGAATTGCCAAGTCCCCACCCTCACCTGTCTCCTCTCATTTTCACCTAAACTCAGCAAAAGTAGGTCTGCTTTGCTCCGCTCAACAAGTCTCCATTTTACTTCTCTCTGAATTCCAGCTTAAAGAAAAAAAAAAGGAAGAAAAAGAGCAAAACTTGCCCTCATTTTCCTCTCAATCCTGATTGTGTTTCCTGTGAAAAGTACTCCCAGACTTCATTCTATTTGCAGGAAGTACACCGAACATCCTATGGTGTCTGGGATGGAAATTGAACCAGCTCCTACAGTTAATAAGGTAACAAGATAATTGGAGAAAGCTGGAGAACTTGGAGCATTTGAATTACTTTAGCACTTAGGCTCACATGTAACTATTATTTACTTATAAGTGAAAGGAGTGATTAAGCCTATAGTTATGTGCATTCCAGAGTCATTCTGCCCGTATGCAAACCCTTGCAAACCCTGGCTCTGCCGCTTACTGGTTGTGTGGCCCTGGGCAAATGATTTAACCTCTGTGGACCTTGACTTTATCATTATCTGGGCTGGGGATAATAATAGCACTTACCCCCACCTCAAAGGGCTATTGTGAGGTCTATATTGTATATATCATATGCTTTGCACAGCACCTGGAAAATTTAATGTTGACATCTGCCTTGTGTCCTCTCCCACCAAAGCATCAAACCTGCCAAAACTTTCCATCCAAAATGAATTTTGAGGTTTCAATGGGATAGCTTCCACTCAGCAGATGGCCGCAGACTTAATGGCTGCCAGGCCTGTCTAGAAGCCCCATTATCTAAGGCTGGATCACCATCAATTCTAAATTATGCCCTATTAATTTTACTAATCCTTCTTAAAAGAATTATTAATCACTAATTTGGGATCTGTAAATTTTTACCTTCAGATTCATTCCTGATAATTTGAGGATATAAATCAATTAATGATATTATAGGGCTCTGGCTTTTTGGAAAAATAACCAACTCCTTGGGAAATGTATAGAGGGGAATCCCAGAAAAGGGACCAAGATTTATGTATTAAAATGAAAATATGGGGGTCTTAAATTTTATACCAAATATGCCTATGTAACTGAAAATCCCTGAAAAGAAGTATGACTAACAGATGGATCTAAGACTATGACTCAAGGGCAGCGCTGTCCCTAAAGGAGAGGGCATTTTAGGATCGGGCTTCCTACACTGAGGGAAGCATGAAAAGCAGATTTGACATGAGAGCAGAGGAGCTGAGGGAAGAGACTGCTCGTAGATCCAGGAGAGTCAGAGAAGGAGAGAAATCAAGATTCCTCATAATAGAGTCACACTGGCAGCATCTTTGGGTATAATATGGCCCTGGAATCCTTTTGCACAAAATTTTTCAGATACTGTTTCTTGGAATATAACGAGGGCAAAAGGCTATTTCACAGTAAGAACGGAGATGGTCATGACTTAAAAAGAAAACTGCCCCCTTTATATTAACCCCTGAGGTGAAGTCTGTGGAATAGTGACCTAAAGCTGGGAGAAGAAGGAGATTTTAGTCCCTCTAGAACCAAGAGAATTTATGAGGAGAGATTCTGGTGTACTTTAGTCTGTGAGAAGGAACAAAAATGCTATGAAACAAGAAGAGAGGACATGGGAGGACAACACTGCTTGCTCCCAACTTTTCTTTCTGAGGCACAAATTCTTCTCTGAAAGACACAAGGAAGAGGCAGGAACTGAAATTTTTCTACTAACAAAGGAACAGTTTTGTTCGGATCCAGAATTTCACTTCTAGTTTGACGCTTTCTTGGTGAAGGAGCATTCTCTGGGCCAATCGATTACCACAACACACATTTACCATCACCCTATTACATGGTAGATGCTGGAAATACAACACAAAGGGGCCCCTGGGCGGCTTGGTTGGTTAAGGGACTGCCTTCTGTCCAGGTCATGATCCTGGAGTCCTGGGATCGAGTCCTGCATCAAGTCCTGCATTGGGCTCCCTGCTCAGTGGGGAGTCCGCTTCTCCCTCTGACCCTCCCCCTTTTCATTCTCTCTCTCTCAAATAAATAAATAAAATCTTTAAAAAAAAAAAAAAAAGAAATACAACAGAAAATATGAGGGCCCCATCTTTTTGAAGTCTGCGGTCTACTAGGGAAGCTGCCTGATAAAAGTTAGTGAGTAAGACTTCCCAGTTCTGTGTTTCCCAGAGCACTCTACAATGTGATGGGTTCCTGGGGAGCTGCAATCCCACACCAGTAGAATTACTTACCTACTCAGATAGTTTGTTTGTTGAGGCTGTTTGGTGGTAGCGGTGGGTGGTTCTTTTGTTTTGTTTTGGCACAGCTATAGGTCTGTACGATGTTAGCTCACAGTCCCAAGACCAGGAGCAAGTTCTAAATCAACTCAAATGTGCTGACGGCCTGACCTCATGAAAACACTTCTTTCTTGACCCTGTGACCTGTTGATTACTTTACTATGATCGTCATTGTTATTGTTACCATTTTTATCATGAATGGAAAGGAGTTGCCTCACTCTACAGGTGTGACTTTATCTTATCAAGTGACTGAGAGAAACGTAAACTCACACAGAAGCTAAAAAAGAAATCTTGTGAATGAAACAAGATGGGATTGGGAGGGAGACAAACCATAAATGACTCTTAATCTCACAAAACAAACTAGGGGTTGCTGGGGGGAGGTGGGATTGGGAGAGGGGGAGGGGGCTATGGACATTGGGGAGGGTAAGTGCTATCGTGAGTGCTGTGAAGTGTGTAAACCTGGCGATTCACAGACCTGTACCCCTGGGGATAAAAATACATTATATGTTTATTAAAAAAAAAAAATTTGGAAGGGGAGGCGAACCATAAGAGACTATGGACTCTGAAAAACAACCTGAGGGTTTTGAAGGGTCAGGGGTGGGAGGTTGGGGGAACAGGTGGTGGGTAATGGGGAGGGCACGTTTTGCATGGAGCGCTGGGTGTTGTGCAAAAAGAATGAATACTGTTACGTTGAAAAATAAATAAAATGGAAAAAAAAAAAAAAAAGAAATCTGAAGGATTTCCAAAGCAGCTGTGGGTGTGAAAGTGAGTCTGTTGGAAATTTGCTCATCCCAATGCTTCCTCAGTTCTTCCTTCCTTGGAGTCTAAGGTGCTCTAACTCAGGCAAAGGAATATATACCACTTCATTTTTAAATTGCTGTATTCTCGAAGGCACTCTAAAGGTTCTCTCCTTTGTCCATGGTGAGCCCACCAGTGTTTTTCCAGACTCAGTTCAAATGCACAATTTGGGATACCTTCCCAAACCTTGTGGAAGAACCGGTTGTTCTAGTATACCAGTTGTTCACACCATTACTATACCGTTTGTCATGCTGAATTGGAATTGTTTATGCATATATCTCTCCTAATGAAGTGTGATCACTTCTAGAGAAAAAGACTTCTCTTATTTCCTTTTGAGAAATTTCTCTCTTCTTCCCTATAGGGCATAACAGAAGCTTGGTTCATTTTGTGTAATAAATAAATGAATGAATAATAATGTTTTAGTTAGGTTCAAGTAAGCATTCTGAAATCTGTCCAATCAAAATAATAAATGTTCATCTTTTGAAGAACAGGGAGGGATAATAGAAATTTTAAAAAGCAGCAACCTGGGGCACCTGGGTTGGCTCAGTGGGTTAAAGCCTCTGCCTTCAGCTCAGGTCATGATCCCAGGGTCTTGGGATCGAGTCCCGCATCGGGCTCTCTGCTCCTCAGGGAGCCTGCTTCCTTCTCTCTCTCTGCCTGCCTCTCTGCCTGCTTGTGCTCTCTGTCTCTCAAATAAACAAATAAAATCTTAAAAACACACACACACACACATACACACACACAAAACCAGCAACCTTCAGCCCTACAGATGCATAGTTGACCAAATTTATTGACCAGAGTCTTTTTTTTCTTCAGGGAGAATCTCATAAGGATTAGCTTTCAGAGAAAATACTTTAGAAAATGATCCAAATCTATAAAGTCATTACCTAGAATTATATGTTAGTAGTAAAAGACAGAAAAAGTTGCCCTCCTTTCTTTTAGTAGTATAACAATAATACATTTCAACTAACTGTGGGAATTCGAGGCTTGAAAATCTAAATGTTTTAGATCCAGAAAAGTCCCCCATCTCTCTCAGAAAGGGTAGTGGTAGAACCTTTCCTAAATCAGTTACTCTGATGCTGGACATAGTTGGATGTTGGATAGCCATCCCAGCTTATTTTTGGTCACTCTTTGTTTTACATTTTGTTCTCTATTCTTTTATTTTCAACCTATTTGTCTTTGAATCTTTTTTTTTTCAAGATTTTTATTTGTTTATTTGACAGACAGATATCACAAGTAGGCAGAGAGGCAGGCAGAGAGAGAGGAGGAAGCAGGCTCCCCGTGGAGCAGAGAGTCCGATGCGGGGCTCGATCCCAGGACCCTGGGATCATGACCTGAGCCGAAGGCAGAGGCTTTAACCCACTGAGCCACCCAGGCGCCCCTTGTCTTTGAATCTTAAGCATGTTTCTTGTGGACAAAATATAAGTGCATCATATTATGTTTTCATATATTCTGCCAACCTATGCCCTTTGATTGGACTGTTTAATTCACTTATCTTTATTGTACTTGTTGAAAAGGTAGGATTTATATCTGGCATTTTGCTATTTCTTTTTTAAATATGGCTTTTTTCTTTTTGTTCCTCTATTTTTCTGTTACTGTATTTTTTGTGTTGAATACATATTTTTTACTGTACCAATTTGATTTCCTTATTGTTTTTATTGTTATATATTTTTAAGTTATTTTAATAGTGGTTGCCTCAGAGATTCAATTAGCATTTTAACTTAAAACAAGCTAGTACTGGTTTATACTAACTTTACTCAGTAGTTTATAAAACTTTGGTATACTTCTGCTTCCTCCCCCTTTTTTGTGTTACAGTTTTCATACAGATTATATAGTTATACACTCCAAGTACAACAGTTTTATACTTATTGCCTAATATAGTTGTCTTTTAAGTCAGGTAAAAGAATAAAAGAGAAACAAAAATATGTTTATATGGTCTTATATTTATATATGTACTTACCTTTTCTAGTGCTCTTTATTTATTCATATGGGTTTGATTTACCATCTGGTGTCTTGTCTTTTTAGCCTGAAGGGCTTCTTTAGTATTTCTTATTTGATAACTCTGTTAATGACAGTTTGTCTCAGAGTTTGTTTATCTGGGAATGTCTTAATTTCTCCTTCATTTGTGAAGGATAGTTTTACTGGATATAGCATTCTTGGTTGAGAGTCTCTCTCTTTTAGTACTTTGAATATGTCATCCCACTTCCTTCTGGCCTCTATGGTTTCTGATGAGGATCCTTTGTATGTGATGAGTTACTTCTCTTACTGAATTTCAAGATTCTGTCTTTGTCTCTCTAATGTTTGTTTATGAAGTGTCCTTGTGTAGATCTCTTTGAGTTTATTTTACAGTTTTTTAAAATATTTTATTGATTTATTTGACAGAGATCACAAGTAGGCAGAGGGGCAGACGGGGTGGGGGGAGCAGAACTCCCCACTGAGCAGAGAGCCCGATGCGGGGCTTGATCCCAGGACCCTGAGATCATGACCTGAGCGGAAGGCAGAAGTCCAATCCATTAAGCCACCCAGGTGCCCCTAATTTACAGTTTAATGAAGTTTTAGGATATGTAGAATAATGCTTTTCATCAAATTTTGGAAGTTTGGGGTTATTATTTCTTCAAGTAGTCTTTCTGCTCCTTTCTCCTTTTTTCCTTCTTAGATACTCATTTTGCATATGTTTATATGCTTGATTACATCTAAGGTGATGTTCATTTTCTTTTTCATTGTTTTCTTTCTATTCCTAGGACTGGCCAATCTTAACTGGACTATCTTCAAATTCACTGATTCTTTCTTCTGCAAACTCAATGTTTTTAGCACCTCTAGTGAACTTTTTAACTTAATTTTGTACTTCTCAATGCTAGAATGTCTACTGAGTTTTTTAAAAGTATTTCTTTGTTTTTATTGATATTCTTCAATTGATGTTATTGTTGTCATACTTTCCTTTAATTATATTGTTATCTTAATATATTTACAATAACTGATGTAAAGCTTTTGTCTACAACGTCCATGATCAGTTTAGCCTTGGGGGGGTGGGCATTTTCCATTGGTTCTCCTTTTTTTCCTGTATATGTGTCATATTTTCATTTTTTGTGTGTTTGTCTCATAATTTTTATTGAAACTGGATACTTTCAAGAGTATATTTTACAATGTAAGAACTATGGTATCAGATCCCCATCCCTTCCAAAGTTTGTTATTTCTGCTGGTATTCTGTAATATGTGGTCACTGAGTTCTCTGTTGAATTTTTTTTTTAAATCCTTGTTTTTATTTTTAAGTTGGGTTGCTAAGGGTCATCCTTGAACTAGTGTTATGTAGTGGCAGCCAACAATCTTTCAGAAGATTTCCTTATATTGTTTACCACAAATGTCACCCTTTGCCAGTGAGATCTGTGTGTAAAGACATGCCTTCAAACCACAGGCCATTTATCAAAGACTCTTAGCTTTCATTTCCTGCTTGTACAGAACCTCAGTATCAGTCAAACATGGACTGACACAACTAGAACCTTCTTTTCCCCAGATCAAGTCTTGCATACACACTGTCTTCTAGATCTTCAGCAATGCATAAGGGCTTTTTAAAGTTCCCCAGTTTAGGGGCACCTGGGTGGCTCAGTTGTTAAGCATCTGACTTTGGCTCAGGTCATAATCCCAAGGTCCTGGCCCCTACTCCCTCTCCTACTCCCCCTGCTTATGTTCCCTCACTTGCTATCTCTCTCTCTGTCAAATAGATAAATAAAATCTTTATTTTTCTCCTTAGCTTTTAAAAATTTTTTATATATTTTTATTTCTTTTCAGTATTCCAGAATTATTGTTTATGCACCAAACCCAGTGCTCCATGCAATATGTTCCCTCCATAATACCCACCAGCAGGCTCACCCAACCTCCCATTCCCTCCCCTCCAAAACCCTCAGATTGCTTCTCAGAGTCCACAGTCTCTCATGGTTCATCTCCCCCTTCAATTTCCCTCAACTACCTTCTCCTCTCCAGCTCCCCATGTCCTCCATGTTATCCCTTATGCTCCACAAATAAGCAAAACCAAATGATAATTGACTCTCTCTGCTTGACTTATTTCACTCAGCATAATCTCTTCCAATCCTGTCCATGTTGATAAAAAATCTGGGTATTCATCCTTTCTGATGGAGGCATAATACTCCATAGTATATATGGAGCATATCTTCCTTATCCATTGGTCCATTGAAGGGCTTCTTGGTCCTTTCCACAGTTTGGTGACTGTGGCCATTGCTGCTATGAACATTGGAGTACAAATGGCCCTTCTTTTCACTACATCTGTATCTTTGTGGTAAATACCCAGTAGTGCAATTGCAGGGTCATAGGGTAGCTCTATTTTTAATTTCTTTTTTTTTTTAAAGATTTTATTATTTATTTATTTGACAGAAATCACAAGAGAGGCAGGCAGAGAGAGAGGAAGGGAAGCAGGCTCCCCGCTGAGCAGAGAGCCCGACGCGGGACTCAATCCCAGGACCCCGAGATCATGACCCGAGCCGAAGGCAGCGGCTTAACCCACTGAGCCACCCAGGCACCCCTATTTTTAATTTCTTAAGGAATCTCCACACTGGTTTCCAAAGTGGCTGCACCAACTTGGAATCCCACCAACAGTATAAGAGGGTTCCCTTTTCTCCACATCCTCTCCAACACTTGTTGTTTACTGTCTTATTAATTTTGGCCATTCCAACTGGTGTAAGGTGGTGTCTTAATGTGGTTTTGATTTAAATCTCCCTGATGGCTAATGATGATGAACACTTTTTCATGTGTCTGTTAGCCATTTGTATGTCTTCATTGGAGAAGTGTCTGTTCATGTCTTCTGCCCATTTTTTGACGTGAATATCTGTTTTGTGCATGTTGAGTTTGAGGAGTTCTTCATAGATCCTGGATATCAGCCCTTTGTCTGTAGTGTCATTTGCAAATATCTTCTCCCATTCTGTGGGTTGCCTCTTTGTTTTGTTGGCTGTTTCCTTTGCTGTGCAGAAGATTTTGATCTTGAAGTCCCAAAAGTTCATTTTCTCTTTTTTTTTTTCTTTGCCTTTGGAGACATACCTTGAAAGAAGTTGCTGAGGCTGATGTCGAAGAGGTTATTGCCCATGTTCTCCTCTAGGATTCTGATGGATTCCTGCTTCACGTTGAGGTCTTTTATCCATTTTGAGTTTATCTTTCTGTATGGTGTAAGAGAATGGTCAAGTTTCATTCTTCTACATATAGCTGTCTAGTTTTCCCAGCACCATTTATTGAAGAGACTGTCTTTTTTCCACTGTATATTTTTTCCTGCTGTGTCGAAGCCCAGAGCAGTCTATACTTTCAATGCCATTCCAATCAAAATTTCACTGGCATTTTTCAAAGAGCTGGAGCAAACAATCCTAAAATTTGTATGGAATCAGAAGAGACCCCAAATTGCTAAAGAAATGTTGAAAAAGAAAAACAAAACTGGGGTATCACTTTGCCTGATTTCAAACTTTACTACAAAGCTGTGATCACCAAGACAGCATGGTACTAGCCCAAAAACATGGACATAGACCAGTGGAACAGAGTAGAGAACCCAGATATGGACCCCCAACTTTGTGATCAACTAATCTTCAATAAATAAAATCTTTAAAAAATAAATAAATAAATAAATTCCCCCAGTTCTAATTGTGGAAGGGACTCAGTGGAAACAACCAGATGCATATACCTGGGAATCCTGAGGGATGGTGCTCAGAAAGGTGATCCTAAAGTATCTTTCCTTGTTCCTGACGACCTGTGTGTGGTATTCAAACATGTAGTGAAATGTTGAGGTGCTGATAGGAGCAGTAAACTGGTTAAGACCCAGAATCTGAATGAAGTGGTTACCATATTTAAAATTTCATATAAATGCCATAGACTGTGGATTCTAGTCACAGATGCTTACATATCCTCCAAAAGGTCAAGTGAACCCAGCTGCATCTGAAAGGTCACCAGCTAAAGGAATATATCTGAATGGCTGTCCACTGAGAATGAGAATAAGGTTCTAGAGAATGCCACATGCATTCCCCCACTGAACTGTGAACTCCTGGGTGCCTTTTGTCAGTGTCTAATCTAGTACCTGGGAAAAAAGAAGTTATTCATTCAGTACTGGATGTTCATTACTTTTTAATTCTGTTGCTTAAATTTTACTACTTTGTACTTTTTTTTCACTCCAATTATCAAGCATCTACCATAGGTTTAGTACTAAATAAAGCTCAGTCCTTAAAGCTGAGGAACTTATAATTCTTTGGGGTCACCTTCAAAATCCAATGTATTAAGTACTCTAAGAAAAAAAGTTGTTGGATCAGAATAGACAAAGCCCTAACTTTCATGAGGGATCAAGATAGACTTTATATAGAAGGATGTGTTTTATTTGAACCTCAATTAATAAGTCAAATTCCAACGTAGTGATATGAAGGGGCACGTGCACCAGAACGTTTATAGCCCCAATGTCTACAATGGCCAAACTATGGAAAGAACCTAGATGTCCATCAACATCAACAAAGAAGATGTGGTATATATATACAATGGAATACTATGCAGCCATCAAAAGAAATTAAATCTTGCCATTTGCGACGATGTGGATGGAACTAGAGGGTATCATGCTTAGTGAAATAAGTCAATCGGAGAAAGACAACTATCATATGATCTCCCTGATATGAGGAAGTGGAGATGCAACATGGGGGGTTAGGGGGATAGGAGAAGAATAAATGAAACAAGATGGGATTGGGAGGGAGACAAACCATAAGTGACTCTTAATCTCACAAAACAAACTGAGGGTTGCTGGGGGGAGGGGGGGTTGGGAGAGTGGGAGGGGGGTTATGGACATTGGGGAGGGTATGTGCTATGGTGAGTGCTGTGAAGTGTTTAACCTGGCGATTCACAGACCTGTACCCCTGGGGATAAAAATACATTATATGTTTATAAAAAAATAAATTAAAAAAAAATGTCAGACATACTTTATGAGCCTAAAAAAAAAAAAAGTCAAAATTCCAGAAAGAAAGTATTGGTAAGCTGGGAGGAATCATTGAACAGTATGTGAAGAGCAAGATAAGATTATTCAAGTTTATGTGTTTAACATTTGTTATTCCATCCAGGAGTTGAAAAGGTGGATATAGATTGACTAAAAGCCTCAACTGTATTTACTGAGTGGAATCTAGGAGATATTTGAATTATGACCTTATGTCATAGACCTGAGTTTCCAACATCAACTTAATTTCTAAATGAAACTTCAGATTTAATCATTATATTTAGATCACCATTTGGTTTTCATTTACTCTGGCAATCATAAGGTGGGAAAGATTTTCAGTGTAGTCTCTTCCAATTTCCCTATGTAGAATTCTTCCTGAAGTATCCATGTCAAGGGTTCATCCCATAGTCTGGCCCATGTTCTGGCCATGTTTTCTTTAGAGTGAAATGCTGAAGAGAGACATGTACTACTTGAGCCTAAATGCCTTCTTTAATCAAAACCAGAGATATTAAAATGCATGAGGATTAAATCAGACGCAAACCTAAAATTCCTAATATTTGTTATGATGTGAAGAAGTGAATGAGGAAGGAAAGTGCGACTTTCAATTTGTGAAACTCTTGAATATTCATGTGTACTATCTCAGAACAATGTCTTTCTTCTCTCTCTCTCCCTTTATATATTTGTGTAGATTATATTCTGCTATTTCTCTTTCTCTGGCTGAGTAAATTTCTGCCTCTTACATGCTCTAATATGTTTGCCTTTCACTCAGCCACTAGTTACCCAATCAATAAATATCCATTGAGCTTGTATAATGAGATCTTAACTATAAAAGTAAAACATACACAATAACAATATAGAGAATAGCAAAGTTGAACCACAGTGTTGCACACCGGAAACTAATATAGCATTGTGTGTCAACTATACTCAAATTTAAAAATTTAAAAATAAGAATAAACATCAAAAAATCAACACAAATATAGCTACAGTGAAGGCAAAATAATATGAAAAACTACAAGAAGAATGTCGTAAATATAAATATATAAAACACATAGTACTTTCTTCGAGATGCTGTGGCTGACGAGAAGCTAAATAAATGCGAAAGAAATAGGTGCTTTAAAGATCACAGAGAGAAAGAGGGCTATATGAGGTCAGAAGAAAGATCACAGAGGTGAGGTAAAGTGTGGGGATTGTGGCTTGAGCTGAGAACAGATGAAAAGATGGGTTGAGTGTTCACCTTTGAAGAGGAGACAAAAGGGAATGCAGAGGGCTTCTGAGAGTTTCATGTCTATCCACCGGCTCCCATTCAACACACAGGAAGGAAGGGTGGGTCTTGAAAGGTGGACCTAGACAAGGTCACGGGTTTATGTGATCAGATTTTCATTAGAGAGAGATAACTCTGGTCATCATATAGAAAATGAACTGAGGAAATGACGTGAAATGGAGGGTATGCTATCTGACAAAGACTTACATTGTTTTAACTTTCTCAAATGCGTGTTTTCCTTTCCCAGTAGTTTTTTGATCCAATGTATCACAGTCTTATATTGTCCATAATAGTGTACACAATCCTTGTGATTGAGCACCGTAAGTTCAATTTAGCTGCTTTAATCCATGTTTGTTAGAGTAGAAGAAAGGAAACAAATTTTAGTTGAATGAATGAATGGACTGATGAATTATCTTAATGTCTTGATACTTTTAAAACCTGTTGAGTTGTGCCTAAATTTATCAACATTATTTGGTTACATTCCAAAGGCATTTGACTGCATTTATCCCATCTCTATCTCCTTCAATCCCCTTCACCATATCAGGAAAATTTAAAGAGCTATTTATAGGACATAAGACCTGTAAATATATATGTATATAAAAATACAAGTGCAAGTTTAAAGGGGGCCGCAGCTCTAAGATTTTCTTGTAGTCATCCTGGGGTGATTATTTATGAGGTTGTATTCAAGAGTCACTGACCAGAACCCAGGTTTGAGAAAACATTTGATGGGAAAGAAGAAGAGGAAAGGACCAGAAATCATGTTATTGGTGTCAGCAGTTCCTTAACTGGATAATGCTTGCATCATGTCTGTAGGAAAATAAGAGGATATGAGTTATTTTTGAATTTTGTTTTCCATGTTCTGACAAGAACCCTTCCCTTTTCTTTTGTCTTAAGGCTGTTTTTTGTTTAGGTCAAGGGGTTTGAGTGGAAAATGCCCTAGAGCAGTAAGAGGTAGAAGGAAGCTCCAGAAAATATCAGTGGTTTTGTTTTTTTTTCCCAGTTTCACAGGAATCTTGTGTGACTCTGTACATGTGTGTGCATGTGTTTTGAGGCTGGAGTGAGAAAAAGTGGGTGGAATGCAGAGGGCTTTATCATTTTCTGCTAATTCTCAGCATACCCAGGATAGGGGAAAACTTCAGGAAGGACCTAAGAAAACACAGAACCAATGCAAGCTGAGGCCATTTTTGAAAAGCTGTATAGGACCTCCTTACCTTAAACCAGCAAGATAGTCAAGATCAGCCAGTGGTCAGGCTTAAAAGTAGACTTTAGAATGGAAACTCTGCCAGGCCTTTTCCAGCAAGAGGAGCAGCATAGCCTATGGGCTATCCTTCGAAGCAGATCTCCTCCTAAGATTCTCAGGCCAGGGGTGGAAAAATAAATGAAGAGCCATGTACCATATTCTAAATCTTTGAAAGTTCTAAGTCAACCTAAAAGACTGTTAAATTAAATATGTTTTATCATCTTATACAGATTATAATGGTTTGGAAGACCCAATTCAAATTCAGACTTGGTAGCCTCCTCTTAGAGTTCTGCACGTGAATGTGGTAGGAGGAGAGAACTCATCCTCAGACCCCCAGCCCAAAGCCTGCTCCCTATTCCCACCCTGGCTCTGTTCCATTATATGATGAACTATGGAGATGGGTAGATACTCCAGCCTACCCATCCAAGCTCTGTCAGTATCCCTGGGACTACCTTTGGGTCATCTTTTGGATGAGTTTTAGAAAGAAAGTGAGTGAGTTCATGGACCGCAGCATAAGTTATTGGTTCTTGAGAAGAGACAGGGAGACTCGGGGCCCAGAACAAACTGCACTTTAACTTAACAGGATGAGGCTACTTTCTCTGGTTCAGCCTTAAATTTCACACTTGACCGGTGGGGAAAACTGGAAGAAATCTAAGGGAAGCAGTTGTTTTTAGTAAGGGTGAGCTGACCTCATTAAAGAGTTGAAAATGTTGGGGGGGGGGGGGTTGGGGTGAGGCATCTGGGTGGCTCAGTCAGTTCAACGTCCAACTCTTGATTTCAGCTCAGGTCACGACTTCAGGGTCATGAGATTGAGCCCCATGTCGGGGGCTGTGGTGGGTATGGAGGCTGCTTAAGATTCTCTCTCACCCTCTCCCTCTGCAGCTCCCCACCTCTTTAAAAAAAAAAAAAAAAAAAAAAAAAAAAGTTGAAAGAACTTGAGCACAGAAGCCCAGAATACTGAATTTTGGTCCCAGATCTATCACTCGCCAGCAGGCCTACCTGCAAAATTTGTGGAGCCATAGGCAGAGTACAAAGAGAGGCCCTTATACCTTATATAGATAGCATGAAGGTTAAAATCAAGCATCACGCTGTTAAATAAAATATGTTCTGCCCTCTTACTTTAACAAATATGCTCTCATAATGATCTGGAAAGCCTGTTACAAATTTGGAATTCTTGGCCTCTTCAGAATTGGTTTGGAAAATGATGATGCCAAAAGCCTGCTCCTGTCCCTTACCCCCTCCCTGCTCTTCCAGGATTTGGCTCCTTCTACACACTGAAGGGTCTCATAATGCAGCGTGTCAACACCTCATACATCCAGGCAATCTTCACAGCCCTCCCCTCTCCCAGCCTTTCCTATCCTTGATACAAACTGCTGCCTTGACCACTCTGAGGCTCAAGGACGTGCACACCAAGCGAGGTTCACTCTCTGAAGGATGGATGTAAGGGGAAAAACCCCAGTAGGTAGGCCTGGAAGCAGGTAAATACGGTAGTCCACGGAACCAGGTAGCCATATCCACTTGGCCCTAGAATCTCCTCACCAGGGAAGAGGGCAGCCAAGGAAAGGCGAGCAGATGGCTCATAAGCTACAGGAATTACCTGCACAGGCACCTGACCCGCAGGAACAACCTGTGCCTGCAGGCCATCGTCAGGCATCTGGATCCCATTTTTTACCCCAAAGAGAAGAATCTTAATGAGAGGTTGCTTTGAGAGTCACTATGATTCAGGCTTCATGGCCTCCACACCCTGACGACTAGTCCGACGGGGACAGGAACCTGGCAGCTGAAAACTACAAGCTGAGGCAGTAGCCAACAGCCACTAGGGAGACAATGTCTTTCTAGATCTCGGGGCCAGAGTGCTCTGAGTCTTGACCCTTGGGCAAGAAGTTACAGCTGTGGCATTTAATAACAAATAGTGAAAGAAAATTTTTTTAATTCCCCAGCTTTTGTTCATAAAAAACAAATTCTGTGTTGGTGAAAGATGAGACAAATAGATCAATGGAGCAAAATAGAGAACTCCTGGACAGGCCCACAAGAATATAGTTGAGCAATCTTTGACGAAGGGAGCAAAGGCAATACAGTGGAATAAAGATGGGCTTTTCCCAAAAAATGGTGCTAGAACAACCAGATATCTACATGTAAAAACCAAAAATCTAAACATAAACTTTACATGTTTCACAAAAATCAACTCAAAATGGACCACAGACCTAAATGTATAAAATTCTTAGAAGATAACATAGAAGAAAATGCAGATGACCTTGGGTTTGATGACCACTTTTTATTTTATTTATTTATTTATTTTTTGAGAGGAAGGGGGCTTGGGGAGGGGCAGAGAGAGAAGGAGAGAGAACCTCAAGAAGATTCTGTGCTGAGCATGAAGTGTGACACAGGGCTTAACCCCACAACCCTGAGATCACAGCCTGAGATGAAACCAAGAGTCATATTTAATTGACTGCACCACCCAGGTGCCCTTTGTTTTTAAATTCAATTAATTAATTAATTTTTTTTAAAGACAGAGCTCGCCAGCAGGAGGAGGAGGAGCTGAGGGAGAATGAGAGAGAGAATCTTAAGCAGACTCCACGCCCAGTGTGGAGCCCAACATGGGGCTCAGTCCCACGATCCTGAGATCATAACCCACACTGCAATCAAGAGTCAGATGCTTAGGGGCCCCTGAATTTAGTTTTTAAAAAGAGAGTACTGTAGATTGCTTTGTGTCCCCTCAAAATTCATATATTGAAATCCTAATCACGAATGTAATGGTATTATGAGATGGGGTTTTGGGGGGATTACTAGGTAATGAGAGGAGAGCCCTCCTGAATGGCATCAATGCCCTTATAAACCCACACATACACAGAAGAGAGCGTGAGGACGCGGTGAGAAGATGGCTGTCTGTGAATCAGTCCTCCCAGATGCCAGATCTGCCGGGACCTTGACTCCAGAACTGTGAAAAATTAACTTCTATTGTTTATAAGCCACTCTGTCTGTGACATTCTGTTACAGCAGCCTGAACAGACCAGGACAGAAATCTAGGAAGAAAAAACCAAAAAGGCAAACAAAACAAAACACAACTCAGTGGGTGCCTCACCCACACCCACCAGTTTCTGTGTAATAATAGTTTTTGAGCATTCACTATGTTCTAGGTGCCAGTGTACTTGCTTTATACAGCCTATCTCATGTAATCTACTTTATTCTCATTTCAGCGATGGGGCCTGAAGAGGTTAAAGAATGTGCCAGAAAGCACACTGATAGATAGTACTTGGTGGGAGCAGGCCTTGAACCCTTGCTGAGTTCTGTAGAACACACTGTTAAGCACTGGGCCTCGCTATCTTCTGGACATGAAAAGACAAAGCTGTGTCCTAGTCCCAGCCACTGGTCTTGCCATCTTGGGCTGATGTGTTTAACCTTTCTGTATTCTTTCGTAAAATAGAGGAAATGATTACTGTTCTCCTCGGCTATTCTAGGACTGGGGGATTTAGGCTATAAAAAGTGCCTGTTGAAAGCAGAATGCTAGTATTCTGTCACTGTTGCTTCCTCCCTTCCCTCTTTGCCTCCTTCTTTCTTTGGCTGTTGGCCTATTTTCTCTGACTACTTTCTTCTGACTCCCTGAGTGTGCAACTCCCAGTAATAATATCCATGTTCCTTTTGGCATATTTGTTAACCAAACGCTTCGCTCTATCTGTCTTAGGTCTTCTGTTTCAGTGGTGATCGGTGATCACACGTCCTCGCTCATTTTGTTTGTTTTTGTAATCAGTCACCACGAAGTCTTCTTTTCTCTGGGGAGAAGACAGGGTGTAATTTACAAATCAAGTCAGCGGGAGTGGGAGGCCCTATGGGCCCTCAGAACTCTGTCATCACTCCTGGAAATGATCTCGTAAAGTACACACCCTTTCAATGAAGTCAGCACTTCTGTTTTGACGCAGAGGGCCTCCTGAGCAAGTCTGTCCTTCAGTTGCTGCGCACAGCACAGCCGGCACAGGCTGGCCCGGCCCTGCGCTACCGGGGACTGCCCTCTACTTTCTGTAACCAGGAGTCCCTGGAGGATGGCAGCCTCCTGATTTTACAGGCAAGTCACAAAGAGGGCATGTGAGATTAAAGAGATCTGCGGAATCAGTTTCCCTCCCCAAGGAGAACAAACTATTTCAGTCTTTGCTTAAGGTGGTCAAAAGCAAGACCCCTCCATGGAGGAAACAAAAATCTACTGAACATAGGAGTAGCTGAGCGATCCAGAGCACAGACTCCGTCCCCGCGGCCCTGTCTCCATCACTGGCCGGATTCCAGACAGCGAAAGCCGAGTGGCTTGCTCCTCCCACTGGGCCGGGATGCCAGTTTTTATCCTAACTGAAAGAAAATCCCCCTGACTGTTCCACCCACCAGAGATTCCTTTGGGCTGGCCCAAGCTGTTTGCATCACCCCTGATTGCAAAGGGCCAGTTGCATCACTGAGAAGAGGAAGCCCTGAGGGGAATCTCTTCTCTGCCAGTTTCTCTGAGTTGTTGTTACTTTTAAAAGTGAAACCAACCATCTGCTTCCTCCCTTTAGCACATTCCTGAGATTAGTGAGGCAAGGGAGGGGGGCCCTGGGCTCAGAAGGGAAGGCCCAGCTTCTTTCATGATTCAGAGCCCAGTTACAGCTCAAAGGCCTGTTGACCTGCCTTTCATTCCCCTCAACTGTCAGGTTCTCGAAGTGGTCTGAAGAGTTCCTGCCTTCCTAATACCCAAATAAGGAGATCCGAGCTGGGTCCTGCTCTTGGAGAGACTGAGGGGCTTGGTTTGGACTGGGCCCAGGGTTCATTGCCAAGACGACCCTGGCACCCAAGAATTTGAAATAACGATTCTTTGGAAAATCTTGCAAAATAGGCCCAGGAGGCACTGGCTAGTCCCTAATTCAGGCAGCTTTGCAGATACCAAGAGCTTCTTCCCTCCCCTGCTTTTGAGCTCCTTGTTATGCAAAGCCTAAGAAGGTTTTTTGGGTTTGGGTTTTTGAATAAAGAAAGGCAAGGGAGGAAAACTCTCCTTCACCTTTGGTGTACTGGTAGGTTGAGGGGGACTCCAGTTGGAAGACAAGGCTATAAGCATCCTATTCTACTCCTGGTGCCCCGGCTCCTCGCCTCTGCCTTTACCCACTTCTCTGATGGCGGCTCCCCTCCTGGCTGCACTGAAGGAGCCGCGTCACGGGCTCCCTCTCCGCTGGCACCGAGCAAACTGCTCAGTCACTGCCTGCCCAGACGCGGAGAGAGCTGAGCCAGCTTCTTACGAATGAAGAGGAAGGAATCATCCCAGGCACACCCCACTGCAGCTTTTTCCAAACAGCTTCCCAGGTATTAACTTGTGCAAACAATGAAAGGGAAATTTCTCGGGTATAAATTTCCACACCTCAACGTCAATGGGCACAAACTTGCTCCATGTTGAAGCCCAGAAGGAATGTTTTGCAGGTGATCAGTGTGTTCTAACTTAATTCTTTAGATTCTTTCTTGCATTCCAAATATTGCTGGCCTGGATTTGTACCTCAGAGGCAGTTTGCAGAAGGAAAAATATTTAATGAGGCATATTTTTTTCCATTGAATCCTCCAAACATGTTACCTTTATAAAATTCAGATTATCAGGTATTTTCACAAAGCTCAGGATACTATCTTAATTGCTGAGAATTAGTCTCAAAAATGTTTTTATAAATAAAAGCCTTGGGCACTTTTTTTTTTTTTTTTTTTTTTTTAAGATTTTATTTGGCAGAGAGAGATAGCTAGAGCAGGAACCCAGGCAGGGGGAGTGGGAGAGGGAGAAGCAGGCTTCCCTCCAAGCAGGGAGCCTGGTGAGGGGCTGGATCCCAGGACCCTGGGATCATGACCTGAGCTGAAGGCAGAGGCTTGACCCACTGAGCCACCCAGGCACCTCCTTGCGTACGTTCTTTAAGGACAAAGCTGGAAATAACTGGATGTCACCCGTCCTTCGCAGTCATTTGCTATTCCAAGCAGACAAACTGAAGGGAGTACTCGGGATGGTCTGCTCTCTGTGGCATTTTCACTGGAGACCACAAACTCATTATCTTATTTTTGTCTAATGTCTCACAGGCAACTCTTTTTTTTTTTAAAGATTTTATTTATTTGACAGACAGAGCACTAGTAGAGAGACAGGTGGAGAGAGAGGAGGAAGCAGGCCCCCTGCTGAGCAGAGAGCTCCATGTGGGGCTCAATCCCAGGACCCTGGGATCATGGACTGGAGCCAAAGGCAGAGGCTTTAACCCACTGAGCCACCCAGGCGCCCTAACTCACAGGCAACTCTTAAGGCTAAGGAGGAGTTCGCCAGGTCAGCTATATACTAAAACCCAGTTGGAACTGGGGACTCGACTCGCTCGGTCTTTTTCTCATTTATCTGCATGTGGGGCTCGTCCTCTCTCACTGCTGAGTGGTTTTCTCCATATTTGGTGAAAACATGGTCACCAGCAGCTCTTGAGTTTGACCTTTTGCACTTTCTACCAGCTGAGATGGTCTGTCTCCCCCACCCTCAATTTCTGTCCCTCTGCTCAAGTCCAAAAGTTCTTTGACAGAGAGTTCTCTCTCCCAGAGAGTTTGGGATACCAGAGAATGGTTGACTCCGCCCAGAGATCTGGAACAATGAAATATGTTAATGGAAAACCAAAATGTTTTGAATGGCTCAAGTGGGGAAGTCCCTAGCGGCTAAGATCACGAATGGTCTTCTGTAACACATTTGGGTTTTACTTTGAAGGTAAGGAAGGAGTCATCAGAGGATTTTAAGCAGGGTAGTGGCAGGGTAAGAGTCTATCCTACGCGCACACTGTAATGTGGAAGACAAGAGTAGAAGGCTCTCGGGTCGGCGCGGCCGCGCGTCAGCGCCTGTGAGCTACACTGTCTCCTTCCTGCTCATCCGTGACTCATGCGACATGCAGTCCCAGAGTCCCAATGACCTGGGCCCCACCTTTAGCCTTTAGCCTTGACTAACAGCCAAGATGACTTGCCTCTTTTAACTGGATTGGCAAAACCTAGTGGGACACACTTAGTCCTGACCCAGAGTAAAGAGAGAGTATTTGTGGGTTCTGTTCCCAAGAACGCTTTTTCACCACAATCTCGCTGGCCCTGCTTGCTGTGAGAGAATGCAACTGAGGGATTACGGTGATAGGAAACAGCTTTCATAGCTCTTCCCAGAGTCATCATGGCCCTCAAGTAAGAGGAAAATTTTATTTTTAATTGCATGTTTGGGAATTACATTAGAAGCGTTCCTACTTGAGTGTAGGAGAGGAAAAAATTTTCTCAACCCTCTTAGGGTTCCTGGCCAGACTTGAAAATTAAACTGACAAAGACAGTACAAAAATAGATACACAAATATATGGAACAGGAAGAGAATCCCAAAATAAATCCACAATTATATGGTCAATTAATCTATGACAAAAGAGGCAAAAATATGCAATGCTAAAAACGACAGTCCCTCCAACAAATGGCGCTGGGAAAACTGGACAAGTATAAGAAAAGGAATGAAACTGGATTGGCTTTATTACTTTATATGCATAAACAAACTCAAAATGGATGAAAGATCTACATGTGAGACCTGAAACCATAAAAGAGCACAGGCAAGAATCAATTGAAAGAAAGAAAGTAATGGTAATGAATCTTTAGAGGCCAAAGACCAAGAGAAAGTGGAACCCAAAGAAGACAGGCAATGTTTAAGTACATAATGGCTGAGAATTTTCCAGAATTGCTAAAAATTTACTCTCAGGTTCAGGACATCCCAAACAGGGTCAGTGAGAGGAAACTCACATCCAGATGCATTGTGCTGAATTATACTTCTCTGCACTTGACATCATTTTCCAGCTGCCTTCTATGGGTTCTGTTTGGTTTGGATCCATTCAGTTCTGTTGTTCACCGGAAATGCTATGGGCTACATTTCCCAGAGTCCACAGCTGGGGTCCTGGATGTGACTGAGCTTCTGCCCACGTTCTCCTGTGCCACTTGGAAGACAAAAGGGAGGTGAGCCCGTCTCCCTGCTACAGCTCTGTCTGCCGAGTACGGTCCTGACATATGAGTGTTTCAAGACCATGGTGACAACTGGACTCAGTGACCCCTATGTTAAATCTCACCTGTTCCCTGTGTTAAGTCTCACACTCCTTACTCCTAACCCTAAGGAAGACCATGTGGGTCTCCCACTAGCCGAGAAGAAATACAAAAGCTATAGAAAATCATCACTCCCAGATGCTCTGGATTCATTCTGAGGAGCAGCTGCCATTCCTCTGCCTCCATCTCTGTATGAGAAGGAGCTCTTCTTCCAGGTACCTGCCTGAGGCGGGCCCCTGATTGGCAGCAGGGCAAGAAGCTTTGCTTCAGCCACTGCCCTCTGATTACCTGGCTCATCTGTGACAAAGCTGCCCCTCTGCCATCATGCCCTCTGACAGGTTTCCCCTCTCTTATTTTGGAGAACCCTTGCTTATGGTCTCTTCTGTGGTATTTTTTCCTCTTTTTTATTTTTATTTTTTCTTCTTTGATAAAGCTACAGCCTTATAAGAGTGACAATAGCACTTAGGTTTGTTAGTTCTGCTGAACATTTTTTGCTTACCAATCTACTTTTTTCAGGTTTTGTTTTATTTCACTTCTGCTAATTTTCTTAGAACTTTTCATGGGCCTTTTCTTCCTATCTAATCAAATTAAGTGCTTTCTTTATTTTCTCATTATTTTTAATTTAATTATTTTTATTATTAATTAATTTATTATTTAATTATTTTTAGTTCTCAGAAGACTAAGAATTGACCTCTGAGTATTTCTATGACTTTGTCCCAGAGGTTTTCTGGATTATGAGGAACTCTAATTTTTGTTATTTTATCCAAAGTCTGTTATTACATCATTGGCTTGTGTTCTTTTCAGTGATTATATTCGAGAGCTTTAGAACATTTTTCATATAATTTTTTGTTATTTATTTGAATTCTTGTTTTAATAATAATAATAACAATAGGGATGCTTGATTGGCTCAGTTGGTTAAGCAGCTGCTTTCGGCTTAGGTCATGTTCCTGGTGTCCTGGGATTCGGTCCCGTGTTAGGCTCTTTGCTTAGCGGGGAGCCTGCTTCTCCCTCTATCTCTGCCTGCCACTTTGCCTGCTTGTGCTCTCTCTCTCTGATAAAATAATAATAATAATAATAGTAATAACAGTGAAGTATTACTGATAACTATTTCTCATTTTATTGCATTGTGACCAGAGAACACAACCTGGAGAATTTCTTCTGTTGTTCATTTATTTGGATCCAAGGAAAAGAATTCTACTCATTAGAAATTCCTGATAGTTGTCTTATTGATATTTGCCGAGGTTCTCAAACAACGTATGTAGGTACCTAAAGCCAAAAAAGGTATGCAGAAGTCTGAAGCCATGAGCCTCCCAGACGTCACTTGAGGTCTATCACAAGATAAGACATCACAATCTAAAATTGCTCTGTAGCAAATTGAAAGGAAACTCCCCCCTCGATGAGCCAAATTCCTAGCCTAATTTTCTCTCAGTTTCGAAATTTCCCATATTTTCCTGTCAATCTCGTATACCCAGACATTTTCTGTCAAGTTATTATGGTTTGGTTCCTCTTAAAAACACCATTACTCATATTTTAGATATCTTCTCTTCTGACCACATCATTTCAGCAGACTGGTTAACATTATTTCTCCCCAACACACACCATTCTGCAATTATTTGTTTGCAATTATAAATCTGTCACACAAGAAGCAAGTACCATTTTTTGTTTATTGTTGCATCCTCAGAGCAACTAACTACCCACTATATACATGTTTGCTGAGTTGTTTATCAAATTTAGAAAGTATTTTGTTTAAAAAAAAAAAAATACCTGTCTTTTGTTTCTATTACAAGATGTTAGGAAGAGATGCTTGCCCCTTCATCTTACAGAAGGAAGGTGGCTTTCCATTGGGCTACTGAAAAAAGTTTAATTTGTGATCACTGTATGTCATAAAGATTTGAGGTTTAATGTTCACCCAAAGATGGGGTGTCTGGGTAACTAGCTAGATCAGTTAAGCTTCTGACTCTTCATCTCAGCTCAGGTCACGCTCTCCCAGTTGTTGGATTGAACCCTGCTTGGGGCTCCGTGCTCAGTATGGAGTCTGCTTCAGGTTCTCTCTCCCTCCCCGGTGCTCTGCACCCTCCCCAACACTCTCTCTCACGCGTGCACTCTTTCTCTCTCTCTAAAAATAAAAGTATTAAATTAAAATAAGATAAAGTTCACCCAAAGAATCTCAACTCACATATGAGCTAACTGCTCTGGTGGCAAGGAAACAGAACATGACATTATATTGAGATTGGCCAACACTGCTAGAGTTCGTCAAGGCAAAGATGTTGATGGGAACCAGGTGTGAGAGCTCTGGGTTTGCCCTGCATAGCCACCTAAAGAGGCAGTGAAACCCCAACAGCAAAAACCTGGAAATAAATGCCTACAGAAAACACAGTAACTACAGAAAGCTCAAGTAACTATCTAGATTGGAGAAGTATCTGCTCAAGATAAGCGAACTGAATTTTGAGAGACCTGATCCTAGCTTCCAAAGAGCTTCATGAAAGACTCTGCTTTAAACACCTGCCATGTTTAAGCAGACTTTCTTTGGTCAGTTCAATGGATGCTTTTTCTATCCCTTTACATTGCCACACCAGCAAGGTAAGAAAGGTTAAAAAGAGAGGGAAGAAGTTAACTCTGACCCCCTTTCCCACTAGAATTTTCCAGGCTGAAACCGGCTGATCCATAGGTAGGAGGAAATGAGCCAATAAATCACATTTTGAGATCTCTTTAATATCTTCTCCTAGATATTGTAATTATCAAACACATTACAGTGTTCTTGACATAAAGTGACCATACATCCTGAATAGAAAAGTCCTGGGGTCTACCAGAGTTTTCAGAGTAGGGAAAGATTACTTCCTCTGAATAAATATTAAAGGGATGGAAGGATACAATGGACTTGTACTCTTCTTATATCATGAGTTACACGCTGCTTAGACTTCATGTGATCCATGCCCTTTGAGGGATGTAGGGCAGTTCTAAAGCCAAGTTCTAAAGGCTACCTAGAGCTGATAGAATGTCAGCCAAGCCTCTTCGTTCCAAAAAGAGAACTTCCTCTGGAAACTTTAACCAGAAAAGGAATTTATTATGGGATATTAAGTAGGTCAAGGAGCTGAAGAAATAAACCTATGGTTGGGTTTCCAAAAACTCTTCCCAGAAACTCACCACAGAACAATGCTTCTACCATTAACCCCAGCCCCAGAACCAAGCCACAGCCATCTACGAATAGCATTTTTCCTCACGTAACTCACTCTGAAGTCGAGTGTCTACTTGGCAGAACCTAGATGACCTGCCAGCACCATTCTACCCAACAAAGGTGGAAATCGTAATAGGAGAACAGTCAAACTGTCGAGTCTGTTCAAGAGACCTTGGCTCCTGGGCGGCTCAGTCAGTTAAGCATCTGACTGTTGGTTTCCACTCAGGTGGTGATCTCAGGTTCCTGACATCAAGCCCCACACTGGGCTCCACACTCAATGCAGAATCTGCTTGTCCCTCTCCCTCTGCTCCTTCCCCGGTACTCTCTCTCTCTCTCTCTCTCATAAATAAATAAAATCTTCTAAAAATATATGTTAGACAGCCACACATGACAGATGTCTTTAACTCATGACATAAGTACTTAATAGGCCCTTTATTCTGGTTTCTCATCCTGTTCCTTGCACTGTGGAGTATTTCTTGACTTTCTTCCAAAGCCTGGAGCAATGTCTAGGTTTCATAGCTCTTTTTAGGTATAGGAGGTTTGTACCTGCTTAGGATCTACAAAGAGTACAAGTTGCCAGGATAACTGCCTAGTATTTTTACTTTTTTTCGTACCCAATCTTAACATTCAACTATGGACCACCATGTCCATGCAAACTTCTCAGGGAGCGCCAACTCACAAGGACTTCTTTTTCCAATACGACAGCAGTCCATATCTGCCCCATTCATCTACACTTGTAACACCTTTCACTGTGTTGTTATTTAACTATTATCTTCTCTCTTGTTTGTAAAGGCTGCTGGAATGGAGTGAAGAGAACTCAGTCAGGGGTTCTTATAGGCTTTCATACACAATACATGAAAGGTGTTCAGCGAGTGTTTTATAATTGTCACATTTAGAAGTCAGGACACCACTGGTTAGTAAGTTTCTGTTAAACAATCCAAAGTCATGTAAACAAAGCTTTGCCCCTTTTTCCACGTGTAGCCAGCTTTACCTGTGGCTTTTGGGGAACCTGCCCACACAAGGTACCTAAGTCAGTGCTTGTTTTGCACCCCCACTTGTGTCCCTGCCCACTTCGGTGTCAATCGCAAAAGCATGGCTGGCTTCCAAGTTATTCTTCACAATTCTCTGAAGAAAGTTTCTGTAATACCAGTATGAGTAATGAGGACATGTCGTAAGTAAGCTGTGTGACTTGTGACGTATGCTGTAGGTCAGTGGCTCTTGGAGAGCTTCTGGGGCATAGGTAAGCCCTTGAAAACCACTTGGTCTGCCGTGAAAACCAGTCCCTTCTTCTTCAGATGAGTTTCTTCTAACACTGTTTTTAACCAGAGGGAATAGTTCTGTTTGTTAAGTTTGGTACCTCTTTTCCATGGTGCAGGTTTTCTTTAAGTTGTTTGTACATTTTTGTACTGAGGAAACTAGTTTGGGGCCTGCCTGTTCTGGTTACCTGCCTCTGGCCATTGTGGGAGGGGAGGAGGGGCATGAAGTTGCACCTGAGTCTTACTCTTTGCTTTGAGCATGCACATACCCCACCGCCCACTGCATAGCACAGCAGCCACCGTACTCCAGAGGCCCAAGTCCCCTCCCACTTCTTGTATCTGTGGACTCTAGGGTTGAAAGCCCTTCAGTCACGTCCGCCTCCACCTTTCTTTTCCCCTGCTTGTAACTGGCTTTCATTTTGGAGGATTGATTTCCCTGTAGATTGGCTCTAGCATGATTTTTATCCACTCCGTATCCTCAGAATCTCACATTCACTGACATAATAACAGTCTTGGATTCTATCTGGCTAGCGTTCATTACAAATAAATAGTCCCTTAATCATAGGTTTTCATAACACTTTATCATTTACAAAACTCTTATGATTTTCTCACTTAATTCTCACAATTTTGTCATGAAATGTTATAAAGACAGAGCAATTTGAGAGTTTAGTAACTTGTGCAAAGTCATACAACCATAAATGAAGGAAAAGAGGTCTATGTACTCTGTGCCATATAAGTAAGTCACAGGAGGCTCAGTTTTCCTGAAAAGGGTTGAAAGTTTCCTCCACGTTCTTTCTCCCCATTGTAATAGCTCTCCTACCTGTACGACTCATATCGCAACCTAATCCCTTCCTTATGTTGACTGGAACTCCTGATTTAGGCCCATCTCTATGGTTAGTTTTTCACTAAGTTTTAAGTACCTCCAGTACTTACATTTTTAATACTTTGGTTACAAAGAACCCTTCTTCATCTTACTAATGTCAATTAATTATAGCATCTACCTGGAACACCAGGTTGGTGTTCTGATACTGGGTTCATTGGAAAAATTCAGGACTTGTGGGGCACCTGGCTGGCTCAATTGGTAAAGCAGGAAACTCTTGATATTGGGATAATAAGTTCAAGCCCCACATTGTGTACAGAGACTACTTAATTTTAAAAAAAAGTAGGGACTCCTGGTGGCTCAGCTGGTTAAGCGTCTGGCTTCAGCTCCGGCCATGATCCGAGGGTCCTGGGATTGAGTCCCACAATGACATAAAATACTGGAAATTGCTTGCTTTGTAGATGAAATAGGTGTTTAGTGATTGGTGACAAAGAGAAGGAAAACAGGCTTTATTCCATGAATTTTGTCACAATTCCACAGGTTGTGGAAGGCTTCAAAGTTGCCTTGGAGCTTAATATCCACAAGTAGATAAGAGAAGAGCGTGGATAATTGCAAGCGGGAGGGACTATGACTTACATTTCATTGGGTAGAATTCAGTTGCATGACCCCTACTGACTGCAAGAGAACCTGGGAGTCCCAGAAAGAAGAGGAAACAGTTTTGCTGATTAGCTCGTAGTCTCTGCTCTTGCAAACCTTACATATCTCACCTGTAAATTGGTACAGCTGAGTTTTTAAAAAACTTTTTTAAGACTGTAGAATTTTCAATAATAAAACAAAAGGCTACAGGTTTACCACTTCATACAGATCAAAAAGTCTTCACCATTTGCTAATAGTCCAAAATATTCCATTTAATCTTTCCTCTTTCTTGAAACCCCATACACATTTTTATATTTCTCTTTATTTCTCTACTTCTTTTAGAGGCTTTTATGTCTTTTGTTTCTGTGAATTGCTATCCTCCAGGACAGGGGCTGTGGTTTCTACTAGTGGCAACTAAAGATTATTAAACATCTTGAAAATGTCGGGAACTGCTTTATTTAATCCTCTCAACAATCCAGTGGAAGAGGTTTCTATCCCTTATCTGTATGATGGTGGAACAAGGAAGGCAATAAGTAGGGGACATACAAGTAAGTAATCAGCCAAAGGACTCAGCTGATAAGGGATATTAAAGTCTCAATTTGAACTCTAGTCTCCATTGAGTACAAGTATTGGGTTTATACCAATCATATTATTCTGAACCTTCTACTTCTTTCTGTTCAGATTCCTCAGAACACCTACCACAGTGTCAGGCACCTGGTGAAAAAAAAAATTGAACAAATACCTGTTCAAATAAATTGAATTGAATTTTATATATCCTCAAGTTTAATAAGCCAGTAGTGTAAACCAATGCTCTTAAAGGAAACACATTGTCTCTTCTTTGATTTCTTGGCCTTTCTATGCCTGCTTTTATTTTTCCTTTTCCCTCACTTGCACTTCATCATTCCTTTTGTTGATGCTCCTAAGGTCTATCTAGCATGCCAAACCAAAGGAAGCTATTATTTAGGAAGTTATGGCACACATAACCATACTTAGCCACTTGAGAATTTCTGGCAAAAGTTTTCTGAAGAGCATGACTTTCTGTAATCTGAAAATATTGCCTGTATTATTTAACCTTATGAAAAAAAACAATTCAGGCATTCTTGTGGAATGTAAATCTAGACACATCTGTCTCATGCTTGTCTTTCCTTGGGTCACTATATTTTTCTCCAGGCTCCTCAGCTGGATTTTATTCCTCTTCCAGAAAGACCCCTATTAGATAGTATATGAGTTATGCTATCAATTGACACCACATTAACAGACAACCTGCCAAGCTAGAAGAAAGTCATGTGGGTTTTTTTTTGGTTTTGGGGTTTTTTTTGTTTGTTTGATTTTTGGTTTTTAATCTTTTGGGTTGTTGTTTGTTTGTTTGTTTAAGACCAGCTGGTAAAGCTTCCTCTTACAAATGTCTTCTGCTTATAAGCACATGGCTAGGGTAGAGACTCAGAATAAATCCTACAGCTTCCTTATATCTTGTACAAGGTGTCTTGTTCTATACACAAGGAAGATGTGAGTAGGTAATTAGTAATGGTGTAATTGCTTTTTTGTGGGTAGATAATTATGGTTTAAGATGTTTATCTAATCAACTATACCCATAGAGAGGAACTACCTTTAGAAAACAGTAAAATTATGGGTCCCTGGGGAACTATTTCCATACTACCAATTTGGACCCAGCAAAACAAAACAAAACAAAAACATTTACCAGGGGGCAGGACCTGGATTTGTAGAAGGAATTTTTAACTATTTAATGAGGAGACATTACTAATGAAGATACTTTATCTTTCAGATACTCCATCACTTTGGGAAAAAAGAAATGTGGACCCAGTATAAGAATTTTATTAGCAATATCTGTGTTTTACCTCTGTACCTAATAAGTTTCTTTAAGATAATTTATTCACAAAAAATATTACTGGCCAACTTGATATGCTTAGCAATCTGCCAAGTACAGAAACTCATCATCATGAAAATAATAAGGTCATAAAAATTTTTTAAATGAGAATTCAGGGAGAGGAAAAGATTTCTTCTGCCTAGTGGAATTTAAAAAGGCCTTATGCAGGAATTTTCTCCAAGCTGAGCCTTGAATCATTATTATACATTTACTTTATTCCACATCATACACAACAGTTTCAGAATAGCAATTCTAATATATAACTACCATTAATGCAATTAGTCAGAACAACTTAAAAGATAATTTTAATATATCTTCCTTATTCTCCCCTGCCATTTTAAAATTATACCTACATTGTTGGAGGATACAACCATTATCTACTATAATCTTTCTTTGTAAGCCTTGTTTTTATAGAAACCAGGTGTTTCATAATCACCACAAGTCCTTAGGTCCATGTCTGTGTACTCAGTTGTCTGGAGCTCATTTTCTAATTGATTCTTCATGAAGAGCTTATGGGAACAAGATTTTCTGCGTTCTTAAAAGTTGAAAACAGCAATTGATCCATGTGCTTGAATGTCAGTGTTGCTGGATGTAAAAATCCTTGGCTCATATTTATTTTTCCTTTGGGTATTTTAAATACATTTTCTATTTTCTTCTGGTTAAAGTGTTTGTGGAAGTCTGCATAATGCCTCCTGCCCAAAAGATATCCATGTCCTAATAACTGGGACCTGGGACTGTTACCTTATATGTGGAAAGAGATGGTGCAGATGTGATTAAGTTAAGGAACTTCAAATATGGACATTATCCTGGATTATCCAAAGAGGCCCTAAATGTATTCACAAGTATCCTTATGAGATGGGGCCAGAGGCAGACTATAGAAAGGAAAGAAAGCAATGTGACTGTTGAAGCAAGGGGAGAAAAGGTGAGGTGGTATGGGGCTATTAACCAAAGAATGAGAATAGTCTCTAAAAGCTGGCAAAGAAATGGTTCTCCCTGAGAGCTTCCAGAAGGATCCAGCCCTTGTTACATTTACAGACTTCTGGTCTCCAAAACTCTAAGATAATAAACTTCTGTTGTTTTAAGCTGATTAGTTTGTGGCAATTTGTTGTGGCAGACAGGCAAGTAATAGAGTGTTAGTCTGGTGATAATGTTTTTGCCAAGACAATTATTGAATTCTTTAAATATCTTATTTTAAGTTCAGTAATTTTTAAAAATTCAGTCATTCAGGGTCATAATTCCCAAGGTTATGCATTAGGCATTTTAATATGTGATTTCAAATCTTTACTTCAGAAGAGTTTTTTAAAATCATAGTTTTAGCATTTCTTCTGTTTTCTGTATTAGTTTTCTTCTTTGAGGACTACTGTTACCTTACATGTTGGATCTTCTTTGCCTAAGCTCAGTACTGTCACTTGAACACTGAACCCATGAAAACAAGCCAGGACACACATCTATCTCTAGGTACCACGAATCTTGAGGACACCAGTGCCTTGCAGGAGAAATTAGATCCCGCTGCTACAGAGCTGCATAAATGCTGGCCTTAGGACTTGGAGAAGCTTGGAAGATCTGGAAGGAGCAAGATGAGCTGTGGTTCTGGTGTTGTCCCAGCGGCATAGTGAGTCAGCGGATGCACAGCAATGACAGTGAGTCGCCACACTACCAGGCTTTGGGGTATAAAGATCGCTATTCCTTTATTTCCACTCCAAACATGTCATGCGGACTTCTCCCTGTAACTCTAGGGTGAAAAGAATTCTAGGAATTATGCTTCTGTCTTAGCTAACTTGTATTAGCACAAACTGAACCACAGTTCACCCCTTGTCCACATAGTATCCTTTTATCATAATTTACTTCCGAATAAAGATAACGTCAACATGATACTTCCACACAATGATGCAACTGTCCCTTGTACAACGTGCTGGTTCTCCCCCAAAGATGATCTACAAAATTCATTCATCCATCTTTGGGTGGTGTTCGTTGTTTTTTCAGCTGAGTCACAGTCCCTCTTTGATATTCTATTACTTAAAATAAAAGATGTAAAGTTAACTACCGTTAACAGATGGCAAAGGAACAGAGAGTGGAAGGAACAAATTGGTTATCATATACATCAATATAGTCATATCAAAATAAGGAAGACGTATAAGTATTATAGTCCTCATTTCTGAAATTGGTCCCGTGGTCATAGGTGGTATTTTTTTAACTTCTTTTTCCCACTATCCACCCCCACCTCATTGGCCTGGCCAACATTTCTGGTTTCAAACAGCTGGTTTCTTCCAATTTTCAGATCTTGAGTTCAATGCCATCTTTTCCTTTCTTTTCTTTAAGATTTTATTTATTTATTTGACAGAGAGACAATGAGAGAAGGAACACAAGCAAGGAGAGTGGGAGAGGGAGAAGCAGGCTTCCTGCTAAGCAGGGAGCCTGATGCAGGGCTCGATCCCAAGGACCTGTACCAAAGGCTGATGCTTAACAACTGAGCCACCCAGGTGCCCCAAATGTCATCTTTTCAATGAGATCTCTTCCCTATTTAAAGTGGATAAGCCCCCTCCTTTTTTCCCCTCCTAACACACTAATTCATTTTTTTGTTTTTGCTTGTTGTTCCTTATTTCTTCCTGACTCTCAAAACAGCACATTTAATGAATGAACAAATTAATTTTTCCCTTTACCTGCCACTGACATCCTACCAATCCGTAGGCCTGATTAATTTTTTTGTTATTTTTCAAACCCTTTTTTTCCTTTACAGTCATCAGCCCGTAATTTTTTATCTGATATCCTGGCTTCTAGCTTCTCCCCAATCCAGTTAATACTACACATTATACTCAATACTTAGCAGAAACAAACTGTTTTCTATTTGTATTTATATTTCCAGTATGGATAATACATGCCTGTTAGAGGCAGAAGGGTGATAAACATGATAACAGCAAGGACTGGGGGCTTAAGAGTAAAAGATCAAGAACAGCTCCTGTTCATTTCTCATGAGGAAAAGAATACTAAGTGCTTAGCACAATGCCTGGCATAGAGTAGGAGTAGAATTAATTCAAGTTGACTGGCTGACTATTGCTTGATTCATAATAGTGAAGAGATTTCTATAAAGTGAAAGGTTCAAGTTGCCTTGAGGAATGGTTGTAGGAGTATAGAATGTTACCTCTTAAAATTCATTATAAGGTGAAGATATAGATTATCATATCCTAATAATCCCTAAGGTGACATGTTCTTATTAATAGTGTGCCCTAAATAAAAGTAGACAGCTGGACTGAAATGACCTTTAGAGATTACTTCCTGCTTGTACTTCTACAGTAGCAAGTCTTCTTGTTGATTACTTTTTAAAAATTTTTTTTACTGTTTTTGTTTTATCTTAAAACCTCAAAAACCAAAGGTGAGGACAGCATAATCAGGAGGAACATGAAAAGTCTTTCATACGCATCAGCAAGAAAGAGAGTGTATATGAAAATAAAGTATTTTCTCAGCTTTGGCATGACTCCAAGGATACCTAAATGCTCTAAGTCTGTGTTTCAGCTCTTAGATCCTCTATTTTATCCCACAGATAGGCCCTAAAAAGATGAAAAAGTCAAACAGTTGCATCAACCGAAATGCTGGTCAGGACCATGTTTAACTGTGCCCCATACGCAACGGTTTCGCATTTCTCCAGGGCTATGTCAGAGCGCTAGAGCACCCGGGCTGTCCGGCATCCTCTTCCTATGTCCACTCCCTGCCTGATTTTTGATGGAATGCGCTACCCTAATTGCCCCCCAGGCACCAGTCAAAGCATGCATCCCATGCCCTCAAGATCGAAACCAACCATCTGACCAGCTTCTGTTGGATAGGGGAGGGGAGTGGTGGTATTAAAACATTAAAAGCTTTCATGTGTCAGCTCTCCTAAGTACCAATTACTTTTAAATTTTATCAGTATCCTTTTGTGTCGAGATCCCATGGATCATGAATTGAATCAGCCACCATGGCTAGTTATTAGGGATGCTAGGGAGAGGTTGCTAGCCACCCACATATTCTGTGAATGAGCCTGCTTTCAGGGAGAGAAAATTATTTATAGATAGATAGATGATAGATGGATAGATAGATAGATGAAAGGCAATTCCAAAGTGCTGCCAAAAATTTAATTTGAGAAACAGGGTATATTTAAGACATAAACAAAGAAATGTGGCAGAGTGACTGAAATCCTCAGGAATTATTTTTTAGTGCTCATAACATCTCAGACTGATATCTTAAAATACTACTATTTAGAAAATATTTAATATTTTTAAACCACCCAGTGTAGTCTTTATTAAACATTCACTTTGAGTTTAATAAGAAGCTCTCTATATGTCTTTTCCCAAAAGTATTAAAAGTGTAGCTCTTATGATGTTTCTTTTTCTCATTTTCCTCTAATAAAAGTAATTTGAAGCTTTTGGTCACTGACAGAAATTAAGGTACTCATATGAGTCAAAATGAAAAGCGATACTGACAAGAGCTCACTCTGTTTCCCAAACCGTGATAAATTCTTATTCAAAAACCTTCAGTGTTTCCCTTTTTGTAGGACATGATCCAAAATTCTTAGCTTTGTCTTTATGCTTTCCATATTTTATCCTCAAACTACCTATTAATCCTGTCGCCAACCATGACCAAACACAAATTCCTATCTTGGAAAAATAGAATATGCTCAAATAAATGGGTGAATGAGAGCCATATCCATAATGGTAGCTCCTTGTCCTCAGAAAACCATGAGAATTCCTATGACTAGGCCTTTACACATATTGTTCTTCTCCAACTATGCTCTCCTCTCTTTTCCAGTGTAAATCCTACAAGGCTCTTCCGTTATGCTTCAGTGATCTCTCCATCCTAAATCCCCATAATTCTTTTATTCGTTTGGCACTTACTTTTTGCCTTGTAGAGTTAATGACTTTTATAAATGAAGAGTTATTAGGTATTGAGAACAACCATGTTTCAGGCAATATACTAGGTATTCTCATATTCAGAATAACCCAGAAGGTATGTGTTCATATCCCCCACTTTATAGATAAGGAGAGTAATTAGGATGTAATTACTACTAAGGAAAGGGGAAGTAACTCTAAGAGATCCTCTCGGGTTTGGAAATGAGGCAAGAATTCCTCATTGTAGAGTTGTATTTGAATTGCTCTTTTGAACCGTGAGGAGGAGCCCTGAGGACTTCAAGTGAGTGTTTTCATTCACTTGAAGTGAATGAAAAGCAGAAATGGAGTTTGGCAGCTCGACTATCCCCTGGTCATAGTTCTGATGGCCAAAATTGGAGGCAGATAGGAAATCAGAATATTTTCCCTATCCTTCCCTCATCAGGGAATTAGCTGATCAGAACAAGGAAAGGAAGGGGTGCCTGGGTGCCTAAGTTGGTTAAGGGTCCAACCTTTGATTTTGGCTCCCATCGTCATGAAACCAAGCCCCACGATGAGCTCTGAGCTCAGTGGGGAGTCTGCTTGAGATTTTCTCTCTCTGCCCTTTCCCCCCACTCCCCATCCCCTGCTCATTCACTGTTTCTCTAAAAATAAATAAATCTTAAAAAAAAAAAAGAACAAGGGAAGGAAGAGAGGATAAATAAAAACTCTAGCACTTGAACTAGTAGTGAATTCTGAAATCTTTATTTGTTTCCATGTAAATATCAATATTATTATTAGCTATATTATTAATACCAATATTAATACTTCCTGAGAGCCAGAGAAGCACTAACTACAACATTACGACTTAAAATAGGGGACCTGCCCAGTATGCTTAAGAACAAATTATGATTTGGATCAAGATTAGAATCCCTTATGCCATCCTCTAAATATAAAGGTACTAAGTAACAGTTGGAACTGCTCTTGAAGGAATCGTCAAGAAGGCTGAGGGAAGACATTTCAGAAAAAAAAAATTCCACACAGGGTGAGAGAAGGCTCACAGCAACCAGTACCTAGACATTTCGTATGAACATTCACGGATGGCGCTATGAGCATAAGATTCCAAAATAGTCACTTAAGAGAGGAAAGCAGAATCCAAAAATGAGAAATGACTTGTCCGAGGTCACTCAGCTCATTAGAGACTGAATCACGTTAGATTTTCACTCTCCTGACTTCTCACTCCGTTCTCTTTCCACAAAACTTCACCGTGCGGAGAGAAGGTTTAATTATCTTTCTGGAGGAATGACTGAAAGGCGACATGCGTATTTTGATGTGTTCGAGTGGGAGGCAGGCAGCAAAGCTGGTGCATGACAGAAAAATCCCTGCATGGCCAAAAGAGGCCCCACGGGAAGAGCAAGGCACATGTACCTAAAGGGAGTGGGCGTCTGGTGGGAAGGACCCTGACAGCAGAGACAGACGACCCACAGAACATCTATGCCCAGGACTGGAATGTGAATGTTCAGGAGAAATATAGTTAGAAATTCCAAACTTTAAAAAGTAAATATATATTTTCTTAAATATTATCTATAGTCATAAACATTTACTTATTAGTTACCATCTTCTGAGTAGCTTCAACTTTCCAAAACCATAGTGAATAACAAATACACACACACACACATGCACGCACACACACACACACACACACACACACACACACATTTCAATCCTCTGAGTCGTCAAGACAAATATCACAGAATATCTTGCTCAGAACAACTCATGTAAAGCATTTCGCCCAATGCCTGGTCCCAGCAGACCCTCCGCTAATGTTTACCTGTGATTATGATCGTGACCATGACTACGATTATGAGAGTGACTTGACAGCCACTCAGAACTTGGTTGCTCTTACCTTTATGCACAGTTTCTCTTATAAATAAACACTTAAGAGGGGATGGAAAACTGTGTTAAATAGATAGGAAAACATCCAAATGCAACTGAGACCATTTAGTATAGATCCTGGAGATATCACTGTACTGCAGCACAGTACAATCACTTTGATGACACAGAATCATCCAGAAAGAGTCTATGTCATGTTATGCAGTCTATTTAAAATGGGAGGAAACCATTTGCTGCCATCAAAATTTGAGAAATTACAAATCGTCTGGAAATTTGTCCACAGTGCCATAAGCCTGAGGCATCAAGAGGGATATTTACACTAAAAATAAAGGGATCATTTTCCTTATTGGTATTGCTGATTATTGGTCATTCTAGTCTCAATTATCAGTATTACATCATATGCAATATTACAGATATCATTGTTTTTCATATACTATAATAACTTCTGAATGTCTTGACATAAAGTTGCATGCAAGAACTGCTTCATTTTTGAAGCTAGCAACGCGGTATACATGTACACGAAATAGGGCTGAGTGCGGATCTCAGCATAAGCAGGAGAATGTACGTGTATTGGTTTGTTTGGCAGTGGCAAAGAACATGCTTTCCTTCCCAGACCACCGAAATTCTTACTGATTTTTACCCCGAGCTGTCCAGTTTCACTGCTCTCCCATGCCATAAAGAAAACTCTCAACAATAAATTATCTCACTCTCCCAGTTTAGAAAACTCTCCCTCAGTTTTCCTGAAATCAGTGATTAGATTTTTCACAGCATCACATCACCAGGATGATTCCTTGAAGGGAAATTTCTATTAAGAACAATGGAGGCAGGGAAAGCAAGCAAAGTGGTGAAGAAAAAAGAAAAAAAAAAAAAAAGCCCAGAGCAGAGTATTTCTCAGCTGGTTGTCTTCAAGTCCTGCCAGCTGTTCTCAAGATGATTTTCCGTTTGAACTCCAGCAAATGAGAGAGGTATTAGACGCTACGCAAACTGCAACTAATTTCGTCTTGGAGAGACAGTTTTGGCTGCCAACCATTAGTCCACACCACCTCCGGCCGATTCAGAGCCCCTTCCTTGGTCCTCTTCATTTTGACAAAGCCAGATATCAAATTTCCAGCAAATGGTAGTCAAGTGTCTTTTTCCATAAAGAAAGTTTATTAGGACAGTTTCCTGACCAGTAGATGTAATGTGCCTTGAGGAAGAGGCGCCCATTTTCTCATTCTTGTAGAGGTGCCTCGTAGGCTTGAAGCAACCATAAGGGCGGAGGGGTAGGCGATTTAGAAGACATAAGGATAAATAAAGTTAATTGGTACATAAAATAAGTTTTAAATATCCCTGAGTTGGGGAATTTGATTCTGGTCACATCCCGTGTGGCCATATATGGGGGCTAAGCTAGGACAATGTCTTCACTCCCAAGGAAGAATCAGAGTCCTGTCCAACCCCGGTTCATTGTTCGTGCTGGTGTCTGGCTCAGGAGCAGCCCTTGGGTCCTCAGTAGGCACAGAATCCACCAGGATTTTGATGAATGAGAATCAATTCCCCACCATTCACCTGAATGTCTTTGTAGGCGGCACTGTGAGTGGTCACGTTAAAGTAGACTTTGTCCTTGAAAGCCAGATAAGCCACTCCAATGGAGTCAACAGATGTGACCTTGCTCAGGGAGAAGAGAGGTTTCCGACCCTTCCGGTAATTAAGGCTGAGGCTGAGCTCCTGTGAGAAGTAGCCCTTCAGGGAGACGAGATAAAACCCATCACAGTTGATAATGATTGAATTGTCTTGCACCTTCATGGTTTCTTCCTTGTTTGGGGATGTGATGATGCAACCTTTCTCATTCTCACACCCTAAGGAGGGGAGGGCAAGAAGAAAAAAAGAGATTCCTTAGCACAGCACTGGGCAACCTTCTAATCCTTCTAAAAACTTGTGAAGAGAAAATGATAGGGAGAGCTTTTGAAAAGAAAGAAAGAAAGAGCAAGCATTGTGTTTCTGCGTGAGGGTTGGAGTCTGCTTCCCCTGTGGATGGAAGAAGAGGCAAAGCTAATACTGTAGTGGCCCAGAGAGTTTCAGGTGCAGATGGGATTCTGAAACGGAGAGGTCATAGCAACCGGCAGTAGTCACAACAGACCAGTGGCAGGCAATGGAACTCCGAGGTTTCCCTGAGTTTTCAAAACCAGGAAGAGCTGGTCATTTCACTGCTTCCTTTCTTTTTCAACAGATAGATTAAGGCAAAGGGTAGCAAGAGGCCACTTGCCCAGATCCTGTACACCACCTCACACAAAGCTTGTTACCGCTTCTCTATCCTCTCTCCACCTGACCGTGAAATGCAAATTTTTCATATGCCTTGGGACTGGATGACTGGCCTTTGCCAGCAGTCACTTAAGCTTAATAATGGCGTTAAGCACAGAATGTCTGTGGGCTCAGTTCTGCTCAGTAAGATGCCAGAGAAAGAGCTCAGGAACACAGACCTGCTTCTCCATTTTATCTTATTGCGAGTTTTTCCTGGCAAATGCCTTGGGAAGAGTTACCACCACAGGGGGCGAAAATGAAGGGTAAAGGAGGCTTTGGTAGCTTTGGCCATTCCAAGTGCAAAGCAAAAAGACTAAATTTCTTTTATTTCTACCTCACAATATCATCCTCAGTGGCCAAGCAACCACATCTCGGATTCCCCATTTTCACCCATGACCCTTAGTGATAGGAAAGAACAGGTCTCCACTACTGGACATAATTCATTTAATTCTTACTTTGCACCAGGCCCCTGGGGGAATAAGTTGAATGGAAAATGAGGGTGGAAGGCAAGATATACTTCCGTTCAGACTCAGAAGAATGTAATAAATAAATGAATATCCATATAGAAACTACTGGTGATTGTCCTAATATGAATCATGGATCCGAATAATGCTATCCTGGTAGTTAGAAGATCACCTTGTCTTCATATCCAAGACATGCCCCCCCCCCACTCTCCTTAAGACAAAAACTTGTTCTGTAATTGATTTAGTGGGAAATGATATGTCATACAGTCAGACAGCCTTGTAAGAAGCGAAGCCTTGGTTTTCTTTCCTAAAAAATGAGAATAATTCCTACTCAGAGGTTTCCTGGAAGGAGTAAGAGAGGCATATAACGTGATCGATACAGTGACAACCACATATTTGGTAACTAATTCCTCTCTTGTCTTCTCTATACACCTTCTATGTACCTAATGAAAATGGCATATGCAGGCTCTAACAACTGCAGGATTTCGCGCTTCCCAAAGGGTAAGGAGAGATTCTGCTTCTGGAAGAAATTAAGAGACTAGAAGGAAGATTCTTTAAAAACATGAATCAGTTGAGCAATACTTACTGGTAAATTGTACTCTGATGCTTTGAATTGGAGGATACTGAGGTGGTACCTGAAGGAGAAAAAAGGATATGTTTTTAGGGGGGAAAAAGCCAACAAATGAAATTGACAAGTCATATTCTATTAAGCAAAAATGCAGGACTATAGAAGGAATGACTTGATAAGACACTTCGTGTTTTCTACAAAGATTAGACTCAGACTTTCTACCGCCCCCTTGTTTTCTAGAACACCTGCTAAGATAAGTTAGAATATTCTGCTCTGTCAAGCATGCATCTAAGATCTGTCTCCACTTCCGCCACACTCTTCTCTGGTATATTGTTTTGGCTCTCCGAGCCCCACTTTCCCATTTTGGATAATGGAGCATTTAACAGGCATCTTGAAAAATCCATTCAGTCATAGAGATGCCCTCCTGAGCAAGGCTGTGACCAAACAACCCATCACAGCCACAAGCCCGCAGAATGTACTGGGAGTGAATTCCAGAAGCTTCCTGCTGCTTGTTCTTTCGCTGCAACCCCGGGAGTAAGACTGTTGTATTTTCAGGTCACACGGGCAATAGGAACCGGTCTCATCATGCAGAGTTCAGTAGATTTGAGTGCATGTATTTCTAATGTCTCTTCCTCTTCTGTTCAATGACTTGAAAAACCTAACTTGAATCAAGTGGGTGCTCAGCAGCAAGAGAGAAGTAAAATACTAAAGAAAGCTGATAGATAAAATATCTACAGTGATCTAATGCCTAAAAGAACAAAGCAGTTCCATATGGAGCAAATTCCAAAACACATGAAGTGGGAAAAAAGGCAGAATCATATATAAAGTATATCACCATTCACGTTAAAAAATATTAATAATGCATGTATGGGCATTGACTCTATCTGAAAGAATACCCACAAGACAGCTCATAAATGTTGCCTCTGGGAAGTGGAATTGGAAGCCTGAGGTCACAAGTGGGAGGACGCTTACTCTCCATGATCTACTTTTTCATATTTAAAAAAATTTTCACCATACGCTGTGTCACCTACGAAAAAAGGAAATTAAAAACAAAACCAAAACCAAAAAGCACCACCTAGTACTCCTGCCAAGAACATCTCTCCTCACAGGTTATTTTTGGCAAAACATTGTGATCAAAAGTACGGGGAGGGATTTGTTTTCATACCCTGGGGTGTGGAATCCCAGCTTCCCGCTCTCCTGGCGCTCGGTGGCTGCAACCAAGCGGATTCCACTAGGACTGCCCACACAGATGAGGAATCCCCTACTTTCCTTCTAAGTCAAATCACAAGCCTTACCAAGCTGAAACAGCAGGCAGCCTAGGAAGAAGGGAGAGCCTTTCTGAGGCCTGCCAGTGGATGAACTCAGAGGCCATTTAAAGTCAGTGGGGAGCCCATGGATAGAGGTGTTGACTTGGGATGACTTGAGAGCTTGAGGGGGTATGGTTCTGTCCCCTCTGTGAACTGTGTGTGATGCTGGAATCTGGGTCCGTCGTGCTTAAGGCAATGTTCTGGAAGAGAGCCTCTCGAAGGGCATATTACACTATCATCATAATCCCCTGGGTAAATACATGGCCCCACTACTCTCCAGCTGGTTGGGCCCAGCACGAGGGGCCACGTAATTAGAATCGGAAGCAGCGTGTGGAATAGCACAACGAGCACAGGGCTCAGCACACGGCACCCTCAGTGCTAAGGTCAGCCAGGCAGGTTCACGGGCATCTTTGGCAAATTTCATAACTTCCCTAGAAGTCAGTTTTTTCATTTTTAAAAATTGCCAGGCATCCCTTCGAGCTTTAACTGTCCAAGATTTGGCTTTTAAAAGTGTAATTCTAGGTCAGTTGTAATAAAAGAGGAAAAACAGGAAGCTTCTTCATCCAAGCTTACATCTAGCTCTCAGATCTAGAAGTCCTCATGATTTCATTTGACTGACTCTGCAAAATCTCAAAAAGGTCCCTGCAAATCAAAGACATTTCTGAATGTTTTGAAGTACCCTGGTGAAGCAGGGTCGGTAGTCATCAAGAGGACATTCTCTGAGACCGCAGCGCTGAGAGGCAGGAAGGCAAGCGCACATGACTTCCTCTCTAGCGTAGATCTAACAGAACTCCAGACTCAGGCTTCCTGTTCCCTCTCCTGAAGCTTGCCCGGTATTAGACATTTATGGATTCTCAGAAGCCTCTCACTACATCAGTACCATCAAATCCGGGCAACGTTGTGAAATAAAAGAAGACGTCCCTTCCTTTCTCTTGCTCCCTGCACTTCTACGACTTTTTCCTTCATCCTCCGTATTTGATTACTTCACACTCACTACCCCACTGCCCTGAAACGCCTCCACTGTGCCCAGTTCGAGAGCCTCCATGGCCTGGCTCCAACCTCCTCGTCAAGCTTTATAGCCACACATATCCTGTCTGTGTCTTATGCTCTCACCAGCCGTTTTCTGTAATCTTTCTGCTCTTGACTAGAGCCAGGTAGGATGGGACAGAGATCACAGACTGAGGAGTCAGACTCAGTTGAAATTGTGACTTGCCTAGTTTTGTGCATTTGGAAACTTTATACTTTTCTTTTCTTTTCTTTCTTTCTTTCCTTCTTTTTGATACAAAACAGTAGTATACAGTAGTATGCACAATCTTTTTTTTTTTTAATTCAAGTTACCACCCACCACCCCTCCAGAACCACTCAGTTTGTTCCCTCTAATTATGAGTCTTTTATGGTTTGCCTCCCTCTCTGTTTTTAGCTTGGTTTTTTTTCCTTCCCTTCCCCCATGTTCACCTGTTCGGTTCCTTAAATTCCACATATGAGTGAAATCATGTGATCTTTGTCTTTCTCTGACTGACTTATTTCGTGTAGCATAATATACTCTAATTTTATCCATATTCTTGCAAATGGCAAGATTTCGTTCTTTTTGATGGCTGAGTAATATTCCATTGTACATACCATATCTTCTTTATGCATTCGTCTGTCTATAGACATATTGGCTCTTTCCACAGTTTGGCTATTTTGGACATTGTTGCCATAGACATTGATATGCAGATGCCCCTTTGGTCACTACATCTGTATCTTTGGGATAAATACCCAGTAGCACAATTGCTGGGTCATAGGGCAGCTCTGTTTTTAACTTTCTGAGGAACCTCCATATGGTTTTCCAGGGTGGTTATACCAGTTTGCATCCCCACCGACTGTGCAAAAGAGTTCCCCTTTCTCCACATCCTGCCAACATCTGTTGTTTTCTGAGTTGTTAACTTGAACCATTCTGTCAGGTGTGAGGTGGTATCATGTATCTGTTAACTATTTGTATGTCTTCTTTGGAGAAATGTCCTGGCTTCCTAGGCTGAGTTTGGAAATTTTCCTTCCCTTTCTATTTTTTGGGACAGATTCAGTAGATGAGGTACTAATTTTTCTTTAAGTGTTATGTCCATCTAATCCACTGTGTCATTCAAAGCTATTGTTTCTTTGTTGAGCTTCTGCTTAGATGATCTGTCCATTGCTGTAAGTGGGACATTAAAGTCCCCTGCTATTATTGTATTATTATCAAAGAGTTTCTTTAAGTTTGTTACTAATTGATTTATATATTTGGTTGCTCCAATTTAGGGACATAAGTATTTACAATTGTTAGATATTCTTTTTGGAAAGACCCCTTTATTATGATATAATGCCCTTCTTCATCTCTTATGACGGCCTTTGGTTTAAAATCTAGTTTGTCTGGTATAAGTATGGTTAGTCCGGCTTTCTTTTGATGCCCATTAGCATGATAGATGGTTCTCCACCCCCTCACTTTCAATCTGGAGGTGTTTTGGGGTCTAAAATGAGTCTCTTGTAAGCAGCATATTGGTGGGTCTTTTTTTAAAAAAACATTCTGATACCTTATGTTTGTTGCTTGGAGCATTGAGTCCATTTACATTCAGAGTAATTATTGATATGAATTTAGTGCCATTGTATTACCTGTAAAATCACTATTCCTATAGATTGTATCTGTTCCTTTCCAGTCTTTGTTGCTTTTGGTCTCTTGTTCCCTTTAGTATTTCTTGCAGAACTGTTTACTGTTCACAAACTCCGTAGTTCTTCATTGTCTTGGAGACTATCTCTCCTTCTATTCTGAATGACAGCCTTGCTAGATAAAGTATTCTTGCCTGCGCATTTTTCCCGTTTAGCACATTGACTATATCCATTGACTGAAGCTGATGCTTTGGAGCATTCTATGATCAGGAGACTTGGTAGATGTAGGGGGCCTGTGTTGGTCTTCTGACGGAGAGGTCCACTGTGCTGGCTCACGGACCTGCCCTAATAAAGATGCCCCGTGAGGTGCAGAGGGGCCGGGTTTGTGTAAGTAACTCCAGCTTCCACTGGAGGTGCTGGGTTTCATGCTAAAGTTCAGCCATGCTAGGGGGAAGGGGTGTGGAAGATGGCATTACCCCACCCTCTCGCCCCAGGGAGGGAAACTCATAGCTTCCCTGTTCAGGAGGCCCTCAATGGAAAAATGAACAATCTCTTCTTCTATGTCCCAGTTTTCGTTAGATCCCTGCCCTCAACCTGTCTGTGCCCAGCCATCAACATGCCCAGGGTCACAGTTCTCCTGTGTTTTATCTCCAGCCAGTGGTTGGGATTCAAAACAACAAATCCTAAAGTACCTGGCAGGGCGTGGACCCACTCCCTTGTTCTGGAGGAGAGCCTCACAGTGCCGTGCTGGGCACTTTTCTGTCCCAGAAAAAGTCTGGAAACATTATATACTATTTCTGATCATTGGTTTTTAGCTCTGTGAAAATAAGGCATAATATTACTATTGGACTATTTCAGATGACTGTAAAGTTTAAGTAAGATAACATGTGAGCACACCCAACACTTAGTCTGGCAAAAGCATTTGAAAACTAGTTGCTTTCTTTATTCTGTCTGCCAAGAATGTCCCTCCAGCTGCGTCTACTCGTCGAAACAGCACCCCCTTCAAAGCCTAAATCAGATCCCTGATTTTTGGCTTCTCTACCCCCATAGCAAGTGTTTAAAGTCACTATCTTCACCGGGATGTTTATAGCAGTTTTGTTCGTTATTGTTAAAACTTGGAAGCAGCTAAGATGTTCTTCAGTAAGTGAACGGGTAAACATAGTGTGATCCGTCCAGCCACTGCACTGGCATTCAGTGCTAAAAAGAAATAAGCCATCGAGCCATGAAAAGAGGTGGAGGTGTCTTTTTCTTTTGAAGATTTTATTTATTTATTGGACAGACAGAGATCACAAGTAGGCAGAGAGGCAGGCAGACAGAGAGAGAGAGGAAGACGCAGTCTCCCCGCGGAGCAGAGAGCCCAATGCGGGGCTCAATCCCAGGACTGTGGGATCATGACCCGAGCCGAAGGCAGAGGCTCAACCCACTGAGCCACCCAGGTGCCCCGAGGTGGGAGAATCTTAAATACATATTACTAAGTAAAAGAAGCCACTCTGAAGGGACTACAGACTGTATGATTCTACACATCAAACATTCTGAAAAAGGTAAAACCACAGAGACAGTTAAAGATCAGTGATTTCCAGGAGTTAGGGAGAAGGGAAAGATGAATACGTAGAGTAAAAAAGTTTCAGAGCAGTGAGACTATTCTTTGTGATACTGTAATGGCGGGTACATGCCAGTATTCAATTGTTAAAACCCAAAAGATGTAAGATACCAAGAGGGAATCCTAAAATTAAAAAAAAATAAAAAATAAAATTAAAACACTCTACTGACTTCCATTCTACACTGGATAGAAGTCTCATCTGCTCTACAAGACTATTTAAGTGTGTGACCCTGGTAAATGGTACCACCTTGATGATTTTCAGATTTTTCATCTGTAGAGTGGAAATGGTAAGATCTGTATCTTAGAGTGTTGTTGTGAAGACTGAATGGGCTCATGTTTTGTGTCTTCGGTATGTGGCCTGGAACAGTGAAAGGAGTTGACGAGTCTCAGCTATTATTCCTGGGTGCACATGGAAGACGAGATCCATATCACATTCTTAATCTCCTCTGTGCAACATCAGTCAAGCCTCATGTATGACGACAGAATCAAGGAATTAATAAAATACTGAATAAAGACTACCAGCGTCCCTGAAATATTCACCCTTTGGCTCTCTGTAGCCCAAAGAAAAAGATCTGGGCTTCATGAGAAGGATTAGCAGAAAACAATCAGAGATACTTATTTTACCCACATACAAATAAACATGGTTTTTTTTAACATCAAGAAAAGCAAAATCCTCAGATCCTCTCCAAATACTAAAAGAAATAGGAAAATATCAAAGGTCCCAGAGAACTTCCACATAAGAACAAGCTGTAGAATAAAGATTATTCAATCTGGCAAGTCTGAAGAGCCCACGTCATTCTCAAAACTGAATGCAGGGCCGGTGCATCAGAGAAAGTCCAGTCCCGGTGTTTGAATGAACTGGTCTCGGAACGTGAGTATAAAGGAAATCATCTTGCTGCAAACAAGAAATGTTTTTTCTACTGAATTACTCAGTAATTGATTGGATAATATGATTGCCATATCATTTGCTGGTCTGACACAGCATCAGCAATTACGGAGTATCTGTTGTTGGCAGGCATTAGAGGCCACTCTGGGAACAAAGAGGAATAGAACAGACAATTCTTATTTTGACAAACTTATATGCCAGTTGAGGAAACAAAACCCTTCCTCTACATAAAACCTTTACTAATAGTCAATAGACAGTATGTACTATAAAGTTCCAGAGAGCAAGAAAAAAGAAAAGAAAAAAAGAAAAAAATCACTGCAGCTCAAGGAGGAAAGACATGACACAGAGGCCTTGAAAGAGGAAAAGGAACCAGATAAGCAAAAGATGTTCCATGGAAGGAAGGTCTAGGAACGAGACCACTCTTGGCATTCAAGAAAAAGAATAAACATTCCACATGCCATGCACTCGGTTATTCTTTCTCAGATTCGTTATCTCATTTGCTGTGCGAAATAATCTTAGTAAGTATGAATAATAACTACCCATGTTTTGCAGATAGGAAAATGAGAATCAATACTGTTAAGAACTTGCTCACGATTAAACAGGTATTAACTTGAGTTTGGTTGAACTCCAAGTTCCTGATAATAACCCTTCTCTTATCCTATACCATCTTAAGAGAGAGAGAGAATAAAAGCCCTATGAAAATAATGTCTGATGGTCCAAGATTAATTTGAATTATTTTCATCATCAGTATTGATCAAGACTAACATATTAGGTTTTAAATAGTTGTTAAAATATTCAGAGAGATCTCAAAATATCCAGAAGTTCTTCAGGAAAAAAAAAAAAAGCTCTTCAGCCAATTCTACAAGGTTGTCTGCATAGTACAGGTTGGTGAAACTTTTAGCTCAGCTCTGTTAGGTACAATTGTCCTGGCAAGGAGCAGTATATTCATATTCTTATATGGATAAGTATAAAGTAGGCAGCAAGCAGGTGCTACAAAGAGGAACCAGAATTTGGTCCTTTCCTGGCCTCTCTCAGCATCTTGCATACTGACTTGTCCAAAAACATGGTGAGGAAATGTCTGGTGTCTAGCGCTTACCCAGCACTATGTACCATGTTCCCAAAAAGGTGACGCTTATTTAAAGAGCTCGACTTTGGAGTGTGAGTTTCTAATTCTGACTCATTGGGATGTGGCATGAGGCTGCCAACTTTGTTCTCATTTGGCAGTCGTCCTCGAGAGGGGCGTCTGTGGCAAGAGGGAATGACATCAATGGGAAGCAGGAAGTGGGCTCTGCATCTGCGTTCACTCTGCGGGCCTTGCCCCTCCTCCCTTGGTATCGGGATGGCGTCGAGATCTGACGTGGGAGTGCGCTGGCGTGCACCGGTGTTGGACGCTGGGGAAACAGATCTCTGAAGGGGACTCCCCAGCTCACCACGCCACCTCCACTGGGACGTGAGCCGCTCCTTTCCCAACCCTCATGTCAAGGGAAGAGACCCGAGAGATCTTGAGAGTAAAACCTCGCAAGCCGTCGGGGTATTCAGCAAGGAGCCTCTGAACATATGGAAGTTTCCACACACCACTCATTGCAACCGGCTGGTTGGACTCTCCTCCCGGCGCACTTCGTGTTCCTCAGTGGAAACAGCCTCCTTGCGAAGGGCCCGCCTCTTAGCCCTCAGAGGGGGGAAATGAGAAGAATGGGCAAAAACTGGTTCTTTGGCCAAAGAGGTTTCTCCATTCAGGAGAACTTATTCCAAAAGGCCTGTTTTTTAAAGATGAAAATGTGTGACTTTGAAAACCTCTTTGAATAGTCTTTTGTGCTTTAATGAACACAAAGAAAAGCCATTTGACTTGCCATCCAAACTCTCGCTTTCTGCATTCCCATGGCCACCGGCACCTCTTCGCTATAATCTCTCTCTTAACGTTTCCTCTCCTCTCTACTACACAGCCCGTTGCGCACGCTAAATGTAGCCTGCTCTCTCTAACCACTTCCACTCTTCCTGTCCAGTTTGCTTCGTAATGGAAATCCCTCCAAGACGCACTTACTAAGCCTCTCCTCTCTGTCTCAGAGAAAAAAACTGTGGTTCATGGTCCTGAATGCTTAGCAATTAACAAATTCCTGCGAGGAATCTAGGTATTCAGGTAAACAACCAAATGAAAAGGCAAAAGCATCCATGTGACCTGAGCACACTTTTACAATTAATTTTTACAATTATCTGATTGACCTAATGCGACCAATTCTTTGTATCCTCAAGGGAAAGGTTTCCTTGTATCTGGGTTTCCCTTTCCATGCCGGAAAGTCCTCAGAGTACACTGACACAGGGGTCTGCCAGCTCATTTCCAAGAGCTCCCTTCCTCACCACGGTGACTGAGTTAAGTCTCCACTATAATATCCTTGTTAGCAGCTTAGTCTGTAAGCAGTTGGAAGGGTCCGTTTACAATGTACCAGCTGCATTTTCGTAAGTCTTACCATGCCTCAGACATAATGGCTTAGTCAATAAATGTTTGCTGAGCTAAGGTGGAACTTATCCCCTTAGACAATGCCCAGACCTTAGCATGTGACTCCATAATCATGTAATATCGGATGTGGGCTCTAGCCAACTCTGTGCATTGCTCAGGGTTTTTTGGAAATGGCCCTATTCATCCTTGAGTACAAAGGGAGTTGCAAAATTATTACAATCAATCTCTTTCTATTTGAAGTCACTCATTCCCCATCTCACTTGCTGTGCAAAAAGCAAGGACCGTTGCTTTGGGAGGGCAACCTAGTAGAGCAGATAAGGCATTGATCTGGGAATGGGAGCACCTGGGTCTTGTCTTAAGCCAGAACAAGTCCTTTCCCTTCCTCAGTTCCTAATTTCCTCATCTTGATGTCCAACCGCAGGTAAACTGGTAGAATGAACAGTAGAGAATAGGAAGTACTTGTTTACACCATGGACAGACTAAGCAATATGCCTACAGACACTTCCAGGTCCCGGAGCGGGCCAATCACAACATTCAAAAGAGAAATCCCAGGAGACTGGGTGATAAGAAGACCTTTTGAACAGAAGATCTTTCAACACTGTAAATCCTTCTGCTGTAATAAAAACAGCAGGCCTCCCCCCCCAGCTGGCCCCTCTGATGGTTAGTGAACAATCAGAAATCTCTCTAGCGCCGGCTGCGCAGTGCAGCTCTTAGCCTCAGTTGCATGAGCCTAAATGATCCTCCGCCTGTATTCTGCTGCAAACTGAGACTGGCGGCTGGTGGAAGTCATCAGTGGGATGATGGTGGTGGTGACCATGACAAGGAAATTTTAAACTAAAGCCTTCCTAAGGTCTGGTATGCAGCTAGGCAGGTAGGTAGGTCGATGGATAGATAGAACCACAAGCATTGGCATAGATGTAGATAGTGGAATATTATGTCACCATAAAAAGGATGAAAGCTGGGACCCCTGTGTGGCTTAGTCTGCCTTCAGCTCAGGTCATGATCTCCGGGTCCTGGAATTGAGCCCCGCCTCGGGCTCTCCTCTCACTGGGGAGTCTGCTTCCCTGTCTCACTCTCCCTCTCTCTTTCAAGTAAATAAATCTTTTTTAAAAAGGACACGGATACACCTAGAGAGTATTACGCTAAGTGAAACAAGTCGGGCAGAGAGAGACAGATACCGTAGGATTTCACTTGTATGTGGACTCTAAAAAAAAAAATGAATAAACACAAGCAGAATCAGAGCGATGAATACAGAGAACAAGTTGATGGATGTGGGGGATGGGAAAAATGGCTGAAGGGGAGTAGGAGGACCCGGCTTCCGGTTCCGGGATGAGTAAGTCAGTGGACTAACAGGCAGAGCGTAGGGAAGGCAGTCAATGATACTGTAGTCGCATTGTGTGGGGACAGGTGGTGAGCCTAGCAAATGTACAGAGAAGCTGAATCACTATGTAGTACACCGAACTGAATGTAACATTGTGGGCCAACTAGACTCAAATTAAAAAATTTTAAAAAAAGAAAACTAAAGACTTCCTGATAACGAGTGGTAGAGAAACAAAGCACCTGAGGGAAAAGAAAAGTATGCTTGCTTTGTAATCGCAGTCAAGAAACCAGGTACCGAAGCAGGTAGGTAAGTTTCTCTGAAACCTCTCAGCGAAATTTCGTACTGTACCCCACTCGGTTATCCGGTGCTTCTCCCACACGGCGCCACTGCTCCTGCAGCCCTCTTGTTTCCCCGCTGTGTCGGAAAGTCTGGGAGGGCAAGGAGACCGTGTGTTGCAAACCACCGCTTCCTCTGTGTCTGACGGGTAACCGTCCCTCCAGAGACACTTAAACAAGTAAGCGAACAAGTGTTCGTCGTGGGTTGAACAAGTGCCCCCGCATCCGTGTCCCCCTGGCACCTCAGAAAGTGACTCCATTTGGAAACAGCGTCTTTGCAGATGTAGTTAATTAAGTTACCGCGAGGCTAACTAGATTCGGGCAGACCCTAAACTCAGTATGACTGGTGTCCTTCAAGGAAGAAGAGAGGACACAGTGATACACACAAGGAGATGATCAGGCAAAGAGGGAGGCAGAGCTTGGGGCCGCGCAGCTACAAGCCGAGAAACACCAGCGACCGCTAGGAGCCACTGGAAGCTGGAAAGAGCCGAGGGGGGGTCTTCTCGAGAGCCTGCCCAGGAAGAAAGGCCCTGCCAGCACTTTGAGTTTGGGCTTCTACCCTCCAGAACTGTGAGAGAACAAATTTCTGTTAAGACACCGAGGTGATGGTAATTTACTATGGCCGCCCTAAAAAACGAATACATCGTTGAATAGGTATTTGAAATAGTGAACAAATCACACTCTCACATTAAAGTAAATCTTCGATTCAGAGTGTGATGGACTAGAAAGGTGCAGGGAGATTATGCAGTTGAATCTCATTATTTTTAAAAAATAGCAATGAAAGAGAGAAAATAAGGCTCAGAGAAATAATGAGTTAGTGCCCAAATTGAGGTCCTCTTTCTTGTCCATGAATAGACCACACATGCAATACTCCAACTTATGAAAATAACCTGTAAGTTATCACGTGACTGGAAAGCTTCATCGATCATGTTGTCAACATCTGCATACATAGATTTAACTCTCCTCTGAAAAAGAATCTTCTTCCTCGATACCAGGCTGTAAATCCTTCCCTTAATTTTTCCTCAAAAACTACTGATGTCAGAAAAGGAAACAAATTTTAAAACAAGCAGACAAAATATTTAAAGCTTAGGGTTGTGGAGTCATGGCTAAGGACTAGCCTTAATTTCTTTCTTTCTTTCTTTTTTTTTCTTAGATTTTATTTATTTATTTGAGAGAGAGAGAGTAAGCCCAAGCAAGTAGAGAGGCGGATGCAGAGGGAAAAGCAGACTCCCCACTGAGCAGGGAGCCAGATGCGGAGGGACTCGAATGTGGGGCTCAACCCCAGGACCCTGAGATCATGACCTGAGCCAAAGGCAGATGCTAAACCGACTGAGCCACCCAGGCGCCCTGCCCCACCAGTCTTAATTTCTAACCCTGACTTTTCTACATAAACCTAGGAAAGTCTCTCATGCCTCAAATTTCCTCATTGCAAAACTGAACACCTAACTTCCTCCAAAGTTGTTATGAACTAGAGAGGACAAAAGTAGGGGGAAATTCTGCAAGACGAGGGGCTGTTATTACAAGGTCAAGTTACGAACTTTCAGGGCATTGGAAGCTGAAAACATTAGGTACCCAACACACAAGTAATTCAAAATATATTTTGTATTACTGAACTATAAAATGTGTTTTACAACTTATTTTATAACCCAACAGGTTTTTGTGTTTGCCCTCAATGACTGTCATGCTGCTTGCTTGTGTTTTGTGATATTGTCGTTTTCATCCAGATCTGTGATGGTTTCTGTGGTTCTCTAGGCCTGTGCCCCAGCTATAGCTACAGAGAAGCCCAGCGCTGAGGGTCCTTCGTCTACGCACGGGGCCCTCTCTTCCCCACAGATACAGGGCAACGCTTTGGCAATGGTTTTCTATCCACAGGCAGTGATCACATTAGTGTTGTGAGCATTAAGCTTGAGTGTTCGTTTATTTTTCTGTCCGAGTATGTTCTTAAGTAGCATTTACATGTTAGCAAAGCTAGACAAATTTCTACGAATTTACAACCCACCTAAGGTACATTTTAGAATGAAGGTCTGCTGAAAGGAAAAATAATTTTTAATTATGCTAATCAGATCCCCAGTGTTTTCAGTATTGTGAACAAGACAACATGCCTTTTCTAGACATAATTTTCTACCCATTTCGGCAACCAAGTCATTGGAGAATTGGATGAAATACATCAGACGGGGCGGGGCGGGGGGGAATGGACTGGCCTTGTTCTAAGTGTGTAAGTTCGGTCTCTGAACCACTGTCAGCCACTAACCCAATAACACCGTACACCTTCATAAATTCTCCCCCTCATCCTTCCTTTCTCCTCTAACGCAGTCATGAGCTCTTAGAAATCTACGTTCAAAAATGCTAGAATTATTACAAGGATTCGTTTATTTGTTTTTGATCGTATAAATTTCAGTAGCAAAGTCAAGCTTCGTGAAGTTAAGGTTAACCTTGACTATGATATGGTTTCCGAGGTTTGCGTTATGGGGTGTTTTTCCAGGTGTAGACATTTTAGTGGTCCTCTGGCTATGGAAGCAAGTCCATGAATAATCATAGTCTCAGCATTTGCACAGCTTGATACCACAGCATTCGCTCCCCACAGAAGCCAAGTTCCAGCTGAAAATGATTAAATGGATGCTCTGGGAATGTCACAGAATTTACCCAGGGTCATGGGGTTGGAAGGCTGCACTGAACAAGTCGTCTGGTTCCTGGCCCAGCACGCTGTTGTCCATACCCCAACAGCTCCTTCAGCGGTTTGAGAAGTTTCGTTTTGTCCTATAAGGACGTGTTTTCATTCTTTGACTTGAAAAAGTATGGATATCAAAAGTATGGCGACTTCAGGCAACCCACAAGCTATAGGAAGCCAGGACCACAGGCTTCACCTGTGACTGGGGAACGCCTTTCTACTCTGTATTTCTCTTGTTTCCTTTAACTCACTAAATATGACATGAAAACATCGTACGTGGTTCCCCTAACCTAGCGACCTCCAGTTTAACATCCGTTTCCATGAGTAAAGAATCCCTGAAGAGGGTGGAAAAGTGCAGTTTCTCTAAGAGTAAAGGGCACGAGGGTAACTGCTCTTAGAAGAAGTGGAATTGGAAGGGCAGCGTGGGCAGCCCTGGGCAAGGCTGGGTCTACTCCGTGCTCGTGGCGAGGGGCTGAGATCAGAGAAAAGGAACCGGGAGGTTACACCCCTGGTCTATACTGAGACCCTCTCGCTCACTTCCCAGATCTCGTGTGTGTGTGTGTGTGTGTGTGTTTCTATATCCATATACATATGTGGCATTTTCCAGCCTGATCTCCGGCCACATTACTCTGTCCTATTTTGAGTACATGGGTCAGAACATGTATCTACATTTGTCATCGATCACTGTGTAAATACTGAACATCGCCCCCCCCCCCCAACGTGTTCATTCTCTTCCACGTGGATCAGCACTTGGTTCCTAAGAAAAGCTTTTTTTTTGTTTGTTTGTTTATTTATTTTCAGCATAACAGTGTTCATTGTTTTGGCACCACACCCAGTGCTCCATGCAGTACGTGCCCTCCCTATTACCCACCACCTGGTTCCTCAACCTCCCAACCCCCGCCCCTTCAGAACCCTCTGGTTGTTTTTCAGAGTCCATAGGCTCTCATGGTTCATCTCCCCTTCCAGCTTCCCTCAACTCCCTCTCCTCTCCATCTCCCCATGTCCACCGTGTTCTTTGTTATGCTCCACAAACAAGTGAGACCATATGATACTTGACTCTCTCTGCTTGACTTCTTTCGCTCAGCATAATCTCTTCCAGTCCCGTCCATGTTGCTACAAAAGTTGGGTGTTCGTCCTTTCTGCTGGAGGCATCATACTCTTTCTAATCCGAGAATCCGAAGCCCTCAGCGAAAGAGCCCGCGCTCTTTCAGAAACCGAGAAAGCCGAGAATGGTTAGTTTTACTGTGGTGCCCCCTAGTGCCGCAAGAGATGTGACTCACTCTCATTTGCCAATAGGTAGACCACACGAGAGAAGCGAAATTTGGAGAAGCGATTTTAGTAATTTGTCCTGTATTCTCTTCTGCATAGAGTAGAGGGAAGTGTGCTCCTTTAGCATGAGTCACAAGACCTTTTGTGATCTGCCCCCGCCTAGGTTTTCAGCCTCACCTTTTGCCACTTTCCCCTATGAACACTCAACTTCAACCACTCTGAACAAATTGCGGTTCTACCGAGGAAGCCTTCTGCCCCTGTCCGAGGCCACCATCTGTCTTGTCCATTGAAAGAATTTCCACTCCTCCTTCTAGTATGAGCTGAAGCACTACCTGCTCCCCCAGCTTGTACCACCTCTGAGTTTCTGGGGTTTATCTGTAGATAGACTATGTCCGATGCCTGCTCAAAAATCTAAAGATTCTCTGTGTTTTTTATTAGTACTTCCCCTGAAGACCTGAAAATAATTGGTGACAAGTTTAGTTCAACACTTCAGACGTTTCTTTTTCACTCTCACAGAATTGCTTATGAAACGCAAATTCAGATGTATTGGAAATCACTTATTTGCATGTCTGCCATTTAAAAAAAGAATTTCTAAAAAATGTGTTCGTTTACATGGGGACGCATTTAAACTGAGCTAATCTGAGACAAGATTTCTTCAGCAAAAACACCTCTTTTTCTTCCTAATTGATACGGATAAAAAAAATTCAAGTTACTGCCTGAAACTTGGTTGGAAAACTCTTGAGTTCTAATTCTGGGCATCACTGGCACAGAAGAGATCACTCACTTTCCAACTACCCCCACTCTGTTCTTTCCAGCAGTTAAACTGGTAAGAGTATAAACCTTTCACTGTGGGATTTGCTGAAGAATTATCACTAAAAGCCCTCACATATATTAAGTACTACGTTAAAGGTGGTACAAACCTTGGGAAAGCCCTAGCTTCAAAAGCCCTGAGACACGCGGATATTATTTTTTTCTCTTTTTTTAAGATTTTATTTATTTATTTAGGAGAGAGAGATAGCAAGAGAGAGAGCGAGCAGGGGTAGGGAGGGCGTGGAGAGAGAGAGAAGCAGACTCCCCACCTAGCAGGGAGCCCAATGCAAGGCTCCATCCCAGGACCCTGGGATCACAACCTGAGCTGCAGGGAGACGCTTAATCGACTGAGCCCCACGTGGATCTAATTTACAAAAGCTTTGCACATTACAGGTCAGCTCGTTTCTGCCATTGTCCCCAGCTGACAATACAGGTACAACGGGGAGCCCTGGACTTTAAATGGCAGTCCCAGTAAATATCCAAGCAGCGTGTGTTGGTTCTGGTGAAAGAAACACTTAGTTTTATGACTTGTATCCTCAATATACTTCTAGGACAGATGCTTCTTTCCCCTTTCAAAATAAGACATTTCCCTAGCCCAGAACAGGTGATGCAGAGAAGCATGTGGTGTATAAGTAGATACAGATTACAAATACATGTGCAAAATTTATTTCCTCCAGTCCCTTCTTGAGAAGCAGGAAATCCATAAGCTTAGACACAAAGGTCTATTTACTTATAGTTTGTATTTCTCAAATCCTCATACCCGTTCTACAAATTTATATATATAAACTACGTACTCACAGCATCTTGAGCTGGGAGAATTCTTTCTGATCATGTGATCCAACTGCCTTGTGTTAAAATGAGTAAATCAAGGCCCAAAGAGGGAAGTTACAAGGAGGAGTGGGTAAGACCTATCTTTTTTCTAGTATCTCAAAAACGAAGACTTCTGCTTTTCACGTAAGTCAATACAGCCTAGCAGAGCCTGAGAAAACAGAGTTCACTAAATACACTTCATTGAAGGGAAAGTCCCCTGTCAAATGCAATTTAATAGTTGTATCTGTATTATTGTTTTTTTACAGAGCTCTACATGGAGGCAGTTATTTTATAAAGCTTAAAGTTAAATCTGGGAAATTAGGAAAAATCACGATTATTCTCCAAATATATTTTCCTACAATAAAAGAGATCCAGTTCAGCCGGACAAGTGATCAGCATTTAAGCTCAGTTTCACCCCTCAGACACATCACTGGAATATTATGTTTTATAAAATAGACATTGGATTTATATCACCACCTACCCCTTCCTTCAACCAAAATCCCAGTCTTCTCAGCGAGTTTAGGAAGGCTACCAGTCCAGGTCCCCTTTCCATCAGCTACACTACACCCCTCGCCCCCACACACAAACTGCCCCCAGCAGCCCGTTTGATCAGACTCCAGGGAGAACACACGACCCCTCTCTGCCAGCCTTCCCCCTAACAGACACATGAGATGACAGGTAAGGACCCGTTGTGCAGCCCCGGGTCCTACAACGGTACAAGAAATGACGTTAGCCGTGACAGTCTAGCGAAGAAATAAGGAAAAAATTAAAGGTGATGTGAGGTGAAGCATTTCAAACATCTGTGCCCCCCAAATTTTGTACCCCAAGTGTATGAGGGCACATTTCCTGAGCAAAGAGATCTAACATACCTCCTGTGTCTTTGCTTCCACTTCCGTGCCGGGACCAGAGAAAGCGAATCCTCTCCCAGAAATGGGCTCAGTGAATTCTAGCGTCCTGGAAACCCGCAGTCAGCTTCCCCTCCAGGCTCTGTCACAGAGTCACTGGGTGACTTGCCAGAAAGGACTTCTCTCCTTCTCAGCATCTCTTAGGTATTCACACTCTCGGGCGGACAGCCACCGGCTGGCTCTCTGGTTCACCCTTTCCTCTGTCCTGCTCTGAGCCCCAGGGCAACTGCTGAGTCTTGACTGGGTCGTCCGCCCTGTCTTTCTACCGCCCCACAGGCTGAGGAAATATGTACACTGTGGTTGTCTGAAAAAACGCTCTCAGGGCTCCCAGACCTGGTGAACGCACTCAGCTGTTCTATTTTGGTTCATTCGCTTTGTTTTCTTCTCAGAAAGCCTAATTCCGGTCTATGTCTTGGGCATCCTGCCATGGACACATTACTCCTCTGCCCACCCCTGCCCCGTGATCGCCTACGCTCGTTTCATCCAAGGGGCTTTGCACAGAGAGGGAGATAGGTGGCAAGACCGAGAGAGCACTGGCACGTTGTTGTGCTCGCCGGTCTGCGGACCTGACCCGACACCAGCTACACTTTTGGAATTCAGGAACATGAGCCCTCTCCGCGGTACACTGATCACAACCACACTCCCACCAGCCTCCGTGCACCAAAAACCCCTACTTCCTGTAGACAAAGACAAGCCCAGGCATTGGTTAGGACTCTTCTTATCTTATCCTGGTCTAATTTGAGGTACCCAGTCTCTGACATGGCTATCAGAAATTCAAGTTCCCCTTGCCTCACCTTTACCAGAGAGAGAATTTGTAAGCTGAAATGACCTGCCAAGGAAACGAACTCTCAGACTAGCCCCACCAAGGGAATGTGGGAAGACTCTACATTTATTCTCTCTTCAGTGGAATCTCCTGCAGCCGAGAACATCCTTAAAGACCAAAAAATGTTTGTAGATATGAACAAGTAAATAAGAAAAAAAAAAAAAGTATAAAGAACCAGAACAAAGAGAAGGAAAAAGAGAAAGAACATCTTCATTAAGTGGGAGAAATACTTAGAAAGATAATCACACACTACATAATATACTGGAAAAAGTGGAAAAAGGCAAAGTGATGTCTATAAGTTGTGATTGGCAGAGAGAGAGTGAAAAAAAAAAAACCAATCTCTCATTAAGTTATCAGGGCAGCTCTTTGGCCGTAGGCAGACACACGTGAACACACGCCTCTCTGCCCTCAGAATCCACGGATGAGCTATTGAAAGGACTTAGTACCGGTACCTTCAGCATCTTCCAAAAGCACATCGCCTGTGGGGCTTATGAATACAGTGGGAAAGTGGAACAGGTCCCTTTCTTATTTCCTTTTTCATAAATTCCCTGATCAGATGCTTAGTAGCAGGATTTGGCTAAAGCAAGTGTACCAGTGATTCCAGGTTTCAAAGTGAGAGCTCATAAAGCAATACCAGATTTCCTCCATGGCAAGGAGAAGGAGGAGGAGGAGGAGAAACCAGAAGCAATGCCCTTGCCCTACCTACCTCTACTGTGCCTCACCACTGCCCCTACTGAAAAGAAGGAAGGAAAAGAGAGACAGGAGGGTGTTTGACCACACTTCACAGTCCCTGCGGGGCAGGTAGGGGCCAGTGACCAGTGTGGGCACCAGATTATTTCCAAGTGCCTGGAGCTTGCTGGAGCTGCCTCAGCCTGAGCTGGGAGGCGGGGGGGAGGTGCCCAGGGGAGCATCCGTCTTACCTGGGAAGCATAGAAGTGCAGGCAAATGTAGGTGACGCACAGGAGCAGCCCCAGCCCCTGGACCACGGCTGCCGCCAGCAATAGCTTGTTCTTCTGGAGTCTTCGCCCGGGTGCGTTTCCCATGTTCTCGTCCAGGGGTTGGACCCCTTCCATCTTCACAGTTTGGATGCAAGGAAGAGGAAAACTGTGGCAAAGGGGAGCCTGGGGGAGACTGACCTCTTCTCCGCAAGGAAGGAGATGAAGGGAGAACAAAGCTTATCAATCAGAAAATGCACAGAGGTCCCAGGGCCAGAGAGAAGAGGCGATTGAGAGAGCAGAACGCACTCTCTCAGTTTTAACACCGCAGCTTCTGCAGGCAGGCGGGGGAACTTCTCTGTGACTAATCTGAATTTCCCCTTTACTTTCTTTCTTTTTTTTCTCTGGGCGAACAGGGAGTTGTTTTTGTGGCATTCCAGTTCTGATTTGAGTGACTGTGAAATGACAGTCATACAAGTGTGCTAATTTCTTAATTTCTCATTGCACCAGTCACCAAATTGTGGGTCACTGATGGAGATAAAAATCATCATCCGTTGATGTAGGAGTTCCTCTGTCCCTTCCTCGAGGCGTCTCTCAGACCATAGAAGAGATTTGAGGAAAACGTTGGACTTAATTGCTTGTCTGCTCGTCCCTGGGTAACTAAGCACTGAACCGTCGGACAGATAGACGCGTGTGTATAAAGGCGCACCCAGACCGTTCCTGAGATGAAAACGAGAAAAGAAGAAACTAGGATGGCAGTCGTGTAGCAATAAAGGAGTGAGATCCTCTGGTTTTAGTACATTACATTCTGATAAATATGGAGCATCTCCCTTGTCAGACACTGTGCTAGACAGCCTTACCATCTTGTTCTCAGTTGATCTCTTGTGGCAAATTTAGTAAACATTTACATGATGAATTTTAAGCATAACAGAGAAGAAGCAGAAGAGTGTCCTGACTTTTTCCCCTTCCTTCTGCTTTTCCTTTTCCCCTTACATAAGTTTTGTGTGAATGAAGAAATGAATAGATTGAAATAGATTGTTCCTTCCCTTGAGCTCAGGGGTGGGTGGGACTCGGAACTTGGAAAGTAAGAGTAGTCTACCAATAGATGAGCACTCCTTACCCCTGAGCACGGAAATAAATGATGCAATGATTTATAACGTCAAGTCCAGATTGACAAGTATTTACTGGATACGGAGTAAACCCAGTGCTGGACTGGAGGCCATGAGGCTGCTGGGGAGGGGACATTTAAGGCAGGATTCTGTTTCTTCTAGAGGCAAATAGGTCTCTCTGAGCTCCCCAGGAGCCACTCGACAGATATTCAAAGAAAGAAGGGGGGAAAGACTATTTTGATATCAACAATATGAAATGATATATCAACTTAATTTTATGGAACGTGAATATTGGGCATATTGCAAAGAGAAGCAGTTTGTGGAAAGTGGAAAATACTTGTATGATTACAGCATAAATCAGAGAAAGTATGAATTAATATCCTCATTATAATCATTACGCCTTGCACTGGGGAACACTTGGGTCTTCAGACGTTCAAGGTTTTGTCTGGAAGATAAGGTAAGACTTTATCATAGACACCAAGCCAAAATTAAAAAGCAAGCTCCATTGGAATGTATCTCTAGTTAGTGATTCCAGCGAGCAAAGTACATGTAACATACAGGATGTGGAAGGGAAAAATATGAAAGAAAAATCAGTGTGTAGAGCCCAATTCTTGTGTAATAGTTGATAGTCATAAATAGATGTTAAAATTGGTAACGACTTACTCATTTATTTTCAAAACCCGACTTAAAGAGTCAAAAACTGGGGCACCTGGGTGGCTCAGTTGGGTTAAAGCCTCTGCTTTCGGCTCAGGTCATGACCCCAGAGTCCTGGGATCGAGCCCCGCATCGGGGCTCTCTGCTCTGCAGGGAGCCTGCTTCTCCCTCTCTCTCTGCCTGCCTCTCTGCCTACTTGTGATCTCTGTCTGTCAAATAAATAAATAAAATCTTTAAAAAAAAAAGAGTCAAAAACTAAAACGCTATCAGAAACTATAAAGACTAGCTAGAAAAGATCCATGAAAACTATTAACGCTGAACCCGTAGAAAATACTTTTCAATGACGCCGAAAGCATGGGGAAAAGTACACGTTTAGCATATGTACTTATGCCCCGACCCGCATCTCTTCTCCTTAGTAACGTCGTGATTTCTAGGAAGAACAACTACAATTACTGGTTTTTGTTAGAGACCATGAGAACCACGGACAGAATAAGCCTCTGCTTTTGCGCTGTCCCAAACAAGCGTGGGGTCGACCATGGCAGTGTGTGAACCTGCGTGACCGCGGCGCACCTCTCACCCGCCTGTCCGCGTCTCCAACGCCCTGTTTTGCCTGCTTGTGAAGTTTTGGTCGAAACTCGCGTGATGGCGTACACTGAAACATTTCTTCTTGACTCGGACCTGCTCTCGCCGCTTGTTCACATTCTTGGTGGGAAGCAGAGGAATGCGCCCAGAAAAAATAAACATCGGTGGGCCTGGAGGTTCCAGGCAGGGCCTTGGGACAGACTACGGCAGCACCGCCAGGTGGGGTCGGCCCGGTGTTTGGAACAGGTGGAAGCACCGTCCGAGACCGCGCCGATGGCGTTCGCGCTCGGGCAGATGAGGACGTGCTCCGGCTTCCAAGCAGAGGTTTGCAACCAGGTCAAGCGCGTTCCCTGAATCTCTGTGCCCTTCTGTAAGGCTTCTCGCCCAAGTCACACACACACACACACACACACCCACCAGAGCAAACCAGCCTTCGAAGGAAGCCTCAGACTTCATTCCAAGCAATTTCTTCCCATAGATCTTTGACCGCGAAATGAATAGCCATTTCGAGATTAAGAAAAGTGTGGAACATAAAAGCCTTTGACAACCAATACACTACCTCATGCTTAAAAAGCAGCAAAAACTTTAAAAATTTTTTTTCTTTTTTTGGTGTGTGGATATTTAGTAAACCCCTACATGAGAATTTTAAGCATAACAGAAAAGCAGCAGAAGGGTGCCCTGACTTTGTTTTGTGTCGTTCTATTTTGGTTTTTTGGTTTGGTTTGGGGGCCGGGATGGGGTGTAAAATCTGGCTCTTCATTGGCTTCTAAGTTGGTCGTCCGTTCCACCAGCATTAGCCAGTGGCCAAGATACTGGTACTAGGGAAGCGACCTGAACAAATCACGTTCTTAGTCCTCAAGGAGATCGCGGCCAGGAAGGCAGGACAGTCCCGGTGGGAAAGGAGGAGCAGTGGCAGCCGGGCGGGGCACGAGGGACATGCAGGACACCTGGTGCAGCTGCTCCTGCGTGGCTGGTTTGGGGACTATGGCTGGAGAGGAGGACAGTGAAGGAGAGTGGCGGGGGAAGAGGCTGAGAAGTTGTCGCAGATGAACTTTAGCTCTAAGTTAAGAACTTTGAACTTTATCCTGAAGGCTCCTGCTGGGGAGGAAAGCTTTGAAGTGGAATGTGTTATGGTGACATTTTTAGAAAAATATGTTCTTGTGAAATAGAAATGGCGGGGAGGGATCAAGGGGACCAGCTGGGGGACTTGTCCAGGGCGCCCAGCGGAAGAGAAGAGTGTGGTCTGAAGCCACCTCTGCCCTGAGCGGTCCCTGTCCTCCATTCTTGAGTGGGAGCCTTCGCCCTATAGGAAGGGCAGCCCTTATCTTCCCGCAAAGGTGTGCACGGCTTTCCAAGCCCCAAGGGGACAAAGAGCAGCATCCACCCAGATAAAAGCCCCCCTTTTTTTCTGTTAGTCACCATACATACATCGTTAGTTTTTGATGTCATGTTCCATGATTCATTGTTTACATATAACACCCAGTGCTCCGTGTAATACGTGCCCTCCTTAATGCCCATCACTGCGCTAAGCCATCCCCCCAACCCCCTGCTGCCGATGAAACCCTGTTTGTTTCCCAGCATCCATAGTCCCTCAGGATTTATCTCTGATTCCCCCCTTCGTTTTTCCCTTCCTTCTCCTAATCTCCTCTATGCTATTCCTTATGTTCCACATATGAGTGAAACCATATGATAATTGACTTTCTCTGCTTGACTTACTTCACTCAGCATAATCTCCTCCAGTTCTGTCCATGTTGGTGCAAAACTGGGGTATTCATCCTTTCTGATAGCCCAGTAATACTCCATGGTACATCTGGACCACATTTTCTTTATCCATTCATCTGTTGAAGAGCATCTCAGCTCTTTCCACAGTTTGGCTGTCGTGGCCATTGCTGCTGTGAACATTGGGGTGCATGTGCCCCTTCTTTTCACGACATCTGTATAAAAGCCCCCTTTTTAAATTCATAAATTCAGAGAGAGCACCTTGTTCTAATCCACACAAAGACAGCAGCAGGAGCTGGGGCGGTCCTGGGGGCTTGCGACTCTTTAAGTGAGAATTAGTAAAAGCCTAAACAGAAGCAGAGAGAAGAAGGTATCACAGTGGCTGCTAACTCACCAAACACTTTGAGGGCCTATTCTGTGCCAAGCTCTGAGCATACAAAGGGAGTCATAACTAAGCTCTGTCTTGGGACAGGTGACAAAATCGTTGGTGACGGAAACAACGCATTTCATTCTTTCAAAGATTGTATTTATTCATTTGACAGAGATCACAAGTAGGCAGAGAGGCAGACAGAGAGAGAGGAGGGGAAGCAGGCTCCCCCCTGAGCAGAGAGCCCGATGTGGGGCTCGATCCCAGGACTCTGAGATCATGACCTGAGCTGAAGGCAGAGGCTTTAACCCACTGAGCCACCCAGGTGCCCCGGGAACAACGCATTTCAAATGTCAAAAGCCTGGTTTGCCATCTGACTTCCCAACCTGCTCTCAATCTTGATGTCCTCATTCTTGTTACTATTTCAGCACTCAAGAATCTCAAAACCCCAGAATCAGCTTTGACTTTTCCCCCATTCGGTCAAGCTTTGTAGGACTGTCCCTGTAACATGGCTCATACTTTCCTGCTCTTTGCCTTTCCTGCTGTTTCTGAGCAAGTCCTTATGACTCCTCACTCGAACTCCTGAATGTTGAACTTGAACTCCCAGCTGTTCTCCCTATTTCCAGTCTCTTTGATCCCCAATCCATTCGGCTTTGGCAGACTCTTTTAAAGCCAGTGATGACCAAATCCCATCAAGGGTCTACCTCTCAAAGAGGATGCAGCTGAAACTCATTAATTTGATATTCGAGTCACTCCGTAACCGGACCACAGGTTTCATGTTTCCACTCCAAACTTACCTCCCTGTTTCCTGGTGATTTCTGGTTGTGGCTGTGCCTCAAATATCCTTCCCCTCCATCTCTGACAGTCAAAGCCTATACACTACATACACATTTTCCATGAAGGGCTGGCTGTCTTGTGAGGCATTGAGCTTGCAATGTTTCAGGGGGCGGGGAAAAAAAAACAACAACCAACTAAAGAAAAACCCTGAAGGAATTCTGTTCCAGGAATCCCTCGAGTGGGAAGGGCTGTGTGAACAGAAGTTCCCACAGTCTGGTTGATCATCAGATTCCTGAGCCCTTCATTCTAGAAATTCTGATTTGAGAAGGTTGGAGTAGTGCCTTGCGAATCGGTATTTCTAAAACTTTCGACAACAGCCAGATTTATGACTCTCCCCCGATGACCACTTAAGGTCTCTTTCAGTATTACATTTCGATGGCAAGGAGCCTCCCCTGGACCTCCCAGAAGGATGCAGTTGTTTCCACCCCTGTGGCAAAAGCATTATCATGATCTCTCTTGTGTCATAACAATTTAAATCCATTTTAGGCTTCTCCATGATGCTGCACAGTCCGTAGGTTAAGAGTCTTGTATAGTGCTCACTGCCAGGGCCAAAGTCCTCTTTCTCTAAGATTTACTACATTAAATTGGATTTGCTTGCAGTAGATCTGAGGTGGCTATTTTCAGGACCAGAAAGAATGAGAGTCTAAACAAAACTGAAAATGGCACTATCAAAGACAGAAGTTTCCTGATAGCTGGACTTTGGTCTTAGATGTGAAAGATTAGCAAACCTGAAATGTGTAATTTTCATTGAAACCGGACGTGCACCATTATTTCAAATGCAAATGTGAACTCTTCTAGTGATAATTTCACTGGGGTTTTAGACTCATCGGCCCCTCATCTTGTCAACCCCTTTTTCTTCTGATGCTGACTTTCCCCTTCATTCTTCATATTTGCTACTTTTCTTTATCTTGAGTTGATCATTGGCAGTTCTTTTAGGGCATGATGACAGATTCTAAAACTGAGTGGCATAAAACCGCCACAGACATTTTTCTCTCTGTGGAAATTTGCCCAGGAAGTATTACACCACCATGAGAAGAAAATATCTAGACGCAGTATTACTTTTCGGGCTGTGGGGGTGCAACACACGGCACTGCCAGAATAGATAAATTTGTAAGTTGATTTTTTAACACACAAAATGTAGGCCACTTTCTTCTTTTAAAGAATCAACTTTATTGGAATATAATCATAGACCAAAAAATGCTTTATCTCTTTAAGGTGAAAAATCAGATGAGTTTTGACTGTAGATACTCATGAAACTACCACCACATACAGAATCTTTATTCACACCCAAAATACAATTTTTCTTTCAAAAGTAATCATTCCAAAAGCAAATCCAGAGTGCATAAGAAATGCCTTCCTCTTTCCAAAGTGGGTTTCATTGGGCATAAACTGGGATTCATGTAAACCAGTGATGCCCAACAGGGGGTGATTTGGCTCCCCCAGGAGCTAGTCCTCTGGCCATGTCCGGAGATGTTTTTGGTTTTCTGGATTTGGGGTGGGTGTTACAGGTATCTGTTGGGTAGAGCACAAGGATGCTGCTACACATCCCCTGAGGCTCAGAATAGCCCCCACCACAGCAAGAATTCATGGTTTAAAATGTCAGCGGCAGTGAGGTTGACAAGCCCTGGTCCAGATCCATTTCCATAGTTGACCATGGCTGAAGCACTACCGTACTCACTCTCTGAACGTTGCATTTGCTTATTGTCCCGTCTGAAACACCTCTCCACTGCCCAGCAACAAATCTATAAGGAGGGTGCTATTTGTGTACCCATTTTAGAATTGAGAGAAACTGAGGCTTAATGAGATGAACTAACATGGCCAAGGTCACATGGTAACCTTATGATATGGGATTTGAATCCAGATCCTTTTACTCTGAGGCCTGTTCTTAAACTCTATGTGATACTATTAATTTTTTTTTTAAGATTTATTTATTTGAGAGAGAGAAAAAGCAGAGGGGAGGGACAAAGGGAGAGCAAGAGAGAAACTCAAGCAGACTCCGCACTGAGCAGGGCTTGATCTCACAACCTGAGCCAAAACCAAGGGTTGGATGTTTAACCAACTGTGCCACCCAGGTGCCCTGAAACTATTAATTTTTTAAGTGAAAATACGAGCTCTGTGTCCAGCCCAGGCACTTAATAAGCAATTAGTGTATCTCAGCGGATGTTAACATTGCCAAATTCACGCACCCACTAATTCGGTAACACAATAACTTCTTATCAGCTGGATCTGATTTTTTCCTTCAAAGTGTCAGTGAAGAGAATACATGCTTCTATTTCTTGTCCGCCTTCTGTGTGCCAGGAACAAACCCTATGAGCTTCATTCAATCCTTCTGGGAACAACTGAGAGTGGTTATTACTAACCACATCTTCATGAGATGAGGAAGCAGTCTCAGAGTAACTCAACCACTACAGTGTTAGGATCTAAACCGAGACCATCCAGGTCAGTCTGTTCGTTTAACTCTCCCAAACCTTCCGTAGCTAGTGGTATGGACTGAGAAAGCTTGTGTCCCTCACAATCGGCGGTTGAAGTCCTAATCCCCCGAGGATGGTAACTGGCGATGGAAGGTAACTAGGTCCTGAGGGTGCAGCCTTGTCTGATGGGACAAGTGTCTTGATAAGAAATGTCAGGAGAGCGCGAGCCAGCGAGCTCGCTGGCTCGTGCTCTCTCTCTCTCTCTCCCCCTCTCCCTCCCTCCCTCTCTCTCTCTCTCTCTCCACCTGCCAAGTACAGTGAGAAGGCAGCCACAAGACAGGAAGAGAGCTCTCACCAGAACCTGACCGTGTTGATTCCTTGATCATGGCCTTTTGGCCTCCAAACTGTGAAAAAATAAGTTTCCGTTGTTTAAGCCCCGGGTCTACGGCATGTTATTCTGGCCGCCTGGACAGCCTGAGAAAGCCAGAGGCCATAAAAGCCACACCAGAGGAGCACAGGGTGTCGAACTCTCTCTCGTTTCCACCTCCAGATACACGGCCTCTGGGATGACGACGGTGTTCCCCTGCCATCCTCGAGGTGCTTCTAGGGCACTCTTTTCTGGATGTGCTTCTGGTTTGGGTCAAGAGTACAAGAATCTATAAAACACACGGAGCGATCTTCTGGACAGAGTAGGCCTTCGGCAGATGCTGTAATGTGATTTTTTTTTAAATCTGTGCGGGCACTTTTGTGTTTATTCTTCCATGGACACACATGTTCATTAACCACCTCTTAACGCTGAGGTCCAGCCAGCAGTCTCTCCTCTTGAAGCCGGTTTGCCCCTATCTCCCTCCCTACCCTCAATACCCCTGTATGGTTTATTCACTCATTTCCGCCTCCCTACGCTGTACTAATAAGTCCTAGGGGTGTGTCCTGTCTGCAGAAATCATACATGCACACACACACACACACACAGAAAACAACAAAACCTTTGCAACTTTATGCAGATCGGTTTAGGGAACTCCTCCAGGCCTCTCCTTCCTACTTTCTGTGGGGTTGCTTGGTGCTTTCTAGGCTCAGTCTGGGAAAGCTGGATTAGGTTCTTTTTTTTTTTTTTTTTTTTAGCACCAACCGCAGTCTACCCTGTGTCAGAGTTTTGCGTAGATGTGCCTGTCACCCCATGGGGAAGAGAGGACAAGCCTTAGCCATTGTCATATGTCCCTGCTCTCCCCCGGCACCAGTCCATGGCTGTGCTCAGTACAGGGAATGATTCAACGGGATCAAGAGCTGTAGTTTCATTCTAGTTCTTTGGAGCTTCTGCTGTTCTATCCTTCTACACCTCGAGTTCCATGATTTCCGCCATTCTTTGATCCCACTTTGCTTTTATCTTGACATCCTGGGCAGAGTCAAAAGACCTGTATGCAAATAAAAGGTGTACTGCTTCCCATTGATAAATTATTTAATGTCACGGCCTTCATTTAGTCATCTGTGATCAACCAGTAAATGATAGAGAGATGACAGATAGAAAGATGATAGACACATAGATAGACAATAACCTCGTTAATTAGGATAAGCAGCTGTAATTTTAAAAAGGAGAAAACACTCCAGTAGAAAGAGATTTACAAATGACTAAAATAAAGTTATGACAGAATTAAGAGACAAACTCAAAATGCAGTTACTTTGTTTTTCTTATAGAAATGTTATAACAGGGGCGCCTGGGTGGCTCAGTGGGTTAAAGCCTCTGCCTTTGGCTCAGGTCATGATCTCAGGGTCCTGGGATCGACCCCGCATCGGGCTCTCTGCTCCGCGGGGAGCCTGCTTCCTCCTCTCTCTCTGCCTGCCTCTCTGCCTGCTTGTGGTCTCTGTCTGTCAAATAAATAAATAAATAATCTTCAAAAAAAATTAAAAAAAAAATGTTATAACAAAATGCTGACAAAAAGGACAAATAAAGCACAGTTCTGAGAGAAAGAAGCTGATACAAAGTCGCATTCACTAAGTACTAGCTGTCATTATCAGTGTCATTCTCGTCACTTGAAATTAGCGTAGTAACAGTATTTACGCCAGGGAAATGGGCAAACACCACAGACCGGGTCGTTTTTCCAGAGAACTGCTTTACCAGCACGCCTGGACTAGCGCCTCACACGGAAATGATACTATCTCGGGTCTATTAGGTTAAATGCACATGATCATAATTACTTTCACCTGTTTCTATTTGCTTTTTTTTAATGTGGCTACTAAACATTTGTAGATTACATTGTGATATTTCCCGTGGACACTGTTGGGCTAGACAGATTCTAACCCACGTGGTGGCCTAAGCCTGTCGCATTCCACAGTGTGGTCCCAGGTATTTCTGGGCATTCCGGGGAGAGCTCAGATGCGCCACAAATCAGTCCAGATTGATGCTTTTCATCTTGTTGAATTTTTCATTGATAGTTCTCTCCTTGAACCTCTGTTCTTCCTGAGTCTTCAGCCTCCTTGCATGGTCTAATCACCTCGACATTCCAGATTGATCTCTCTAGATCCCTGTTCCTGTTGGCCGTGGCTGAGATCCCCTCCGTTGTTACTACAGTGTCTACTGACAGCACCCAAGAAACCAGTATATTTATCCCGCGGGCCCTACCTACTTCATCTCAGATCCCAGGTGACCAGGGAAGGGCCAACTCAATGCGCAGTGATGAAAATATTCTAAAGCTCCTTACGCACAGTAGCCCCCCCTTCCTTGACACTCTGACTCTCTCTCTTTCCAGTTACTAACAATCTCATCTTCTGTGCCTTGCCCAGAATTGGGGAACAAAATTCCCCTAACATACAAAAAAAAAAACAAAAAACTTTGATGTTTCCTAGCTGCTCCCACCTCTAACGTTTACATTATATTAAATAAAGCTCCGTCCTAATGTGTATAAAATGTGGGCTTCTGTTATTGCAAGGTTAGCAAAAAAATTTTTTCTCATTGGTCTTTTCATTACTACTTAAGGAAAAAAAAAGGAGAAAGTTCTATTTGTTTTTTCTACTTTTGTAGGAGACGAATTAATCCTAACAGCTTATGTAAGCAATAAGACACAGTAATCCTGGCAAGATGTGAAACCCCTTGACCACTAGGGTTGAGACAGAAGAGATTTTGACAGATGATCAGATTTAGGGTGTGTTTTGCAGGTCAAGCAAGACTTACTGCCTTAAATGCAAGTGAAGAAATTCAAGGAATCAAAGATAATTTCTGGATGACTTAACAGGAGTCGCTGTGTACTGGTGCCATTGACTCTGCAGCAAGAGGAAGGCAGTAGAGAGGACGCCGAGGAGGCAGTTTGCAAATTCAGAGATCTGTTTTTGGACAGCTCCTCATTTAAGCACCACAGGGGTGCTTAAGATGACTCCAAGAGTCAATTTATTCTTCCCATTTTACAGATGAGGAAACTAAAGCACAGAGAGGGTATGTAACAAGGTTAAGATCATTTGGTTGACTCACTCCATGGGATCTCTTCCTTCACACAGCAGTGTAGAGGTTAAGAGGGATGAATCCTAACCCCACAACCACCATTTGCTAGTTTTGTGACCCTTTGGCAAGGCCCTTAAAAATCTCTAGGCCTTGATTTTGTCCTCTTGAAAATGGAAGGTTTCCTGCTCAGGGTTTGAGTGAGAGTCAAGTGCAGCAGGATAGGCAATTTGCAGGACATAACGTATAATACATGCGTGGTAAGTGTTAACCAATGTTATCTCCAAAGCTAGGAATATCGTAGTGTTATGATCCTGGATTACTCCTACTAAAAGGACCCATCTACGAGGTATATGTTCTTCCTCCAATCGGCCTTCGGCTTTGACACTAGTTTTGTTTCTTTCATCGTTAAGACTGCGTTCCAGAATGAGAGCCCAGTTGCCTATGCTGGATTCTCTCTGACATCTGAAAGTGAGGGCAGGGGAGAAGCCAGTGAGATATGAAATAAAGTCTGATGGAGTAAAGGAAACATCAGAGGCAAAAGACAAGGTACAAAAACTCCACTGAAAGGGTCTGAAATGACCAAAGAGAAAAAGTCCCAGCCTTAATCAGGGAAAGTTAGTTGTCTCAGTGAAAGAAAAAAAGATAATAATAACCCCACACGATATAATCAGACAGTAAAGATCTTGATCCCAGAAAGCCAAAGGTGAAGAGTAATGCAGAACATTTCCCCCACGCTGACCTCACAGGAAGAACTGGTCCAGAGTTAGCAACATTGAGAGGTTTAGCTTAAATGCCTGGAAAATTCCTTCCCTGAGTGCACCCAGGCGCGGCAGCCTCCTCTGCCTTCCCACTGCACACCCCAACCTCAGAGTGCCCCTCCCCCTCATGGCAGTCTATCTGGTGAGAAAACAGGACACTGAAAAATCAGTGCCAGCTGAAGTGGGGGGGGGGGGGTGGCCCTTCCAGAGTGTCACCAAATGATGCCTTTTCAATAACTTTTACAGGAAAGATGAGGATGTGATCACTAAGACTGGTATAAAAACTGTTAGAGAAAGCAAGGCAGAGCAACCCCACAGAGAGACAACGTAGAAGGGGTCAGAGTGTCGAGCCTTCTCCCAGAAGTGTAGGGCCCCCTCCACCCCAAATTCAGCCCCATGCCGGGCGGGCTGTCTCTAGGCTGGATCCTGGCTACTAGTCGGGGACGGAGTGTCCGGTTCCTGCAGTCTGGGGAGATGGTCGACTACAGGGATTGGGACCAGGTGCTTTAGGGACTGGCTGCCTGAGGCTGATTCCAGCTTGCCTCACCCTTTTCAGTAATCATAGAAGACTAATTGGAGTAATCAGACAACTTAACTTCATTAAACCTTGGTTTCCTCAGTAATAAATATGAGAAAGAATATAATGGCTGTATAGTAAAGGTAAGAAAAAGTATAATAACAGGTCGCTGTGAGATGTCAGTGAGATAATGTTCCCAAACCCCTAGCACGTAGCCTTCAGGAAGCATTTGTAGTTATTCTGTCTGTATCTGGAGTTTTATTCTGATTAGACCAGAATGTCTTAGGGAATGAGCCTTTTCAGGAAAACAAAACAAGCCCAAAAAACTGCCAGGAATTCGTCCCTTTTCGGTCCGTTTTTGTTTTTGCTTGCCCGCATTCTAGAAAAGAATATTTACCCAATAAGTTCCAAAAATAAGTCGCTGAAGAAAATGGTGGGGAAACTATTGCATAAAGTCCCAAGAATAAAAAAAAAAAATCAAGACAGAAGGCGAGAGCGGCGGGGTGGATTTTAGAGGTTCGCTGGAAGGGATGAATCAGTAAGGAGGGCTCAGAAAGGCCAACTTTCATATTCCTGCAGAGGTTAGGGGCATTTCTGATGTCCCAATGTTGAGTTGAGGTTTCCTCCTGTATGTAATTTTGCTCCCCCTTCTTCCTTTTCCCAAACGTATCATAAACTGTCAGATGGCCAGAAAATCCGTGTTGGCTGGAAACAAACAGGAACCGGGAGGGTGGGAAACTCTATTGTCTGCCCTGTCTTATCTCAGCAAGAGCTCCAGGGCGAAGAATAGGATGTGGCAGAACCGGAAGCCGGCCAGGTAGTCCTGGGGACACCCAGACGGTGAAGGAGATGCGCATAAGGGGGTTGCCTGGGGAGAGGCCTGCCCCGCTCTGCAGCCAGTCTGGAGGGATATGCCCCAGCCCAAAGCCCCCAGGTGATTTCCTCTTCAGAAAAGGCAGCCTGTGATTACAGCGGGCGGGCAGGATGGGAGGCCAGAAGGCCTGAGGTCGCACTAGAGTGATTCATTGCCAAATTGGGACGCTTTGTCAGTGAAAGGGAAGAATATTCAAAACTACTCGAAACAATGTTGGGTCAACAGCCCACACCAGGACTGGCGGGGCTGGGCAAGCCGGCACAGGACTCTGCCTGTTGTCCTAATCCAAGCGCAGACACAAGACCAGCCAAGAAGATGTTTGCTGAGGAATGGAGAGAAAAGGCGGGATAAGTGGTGAGGGAGGGAGCGAACCTGTTTAAAAGCACTAGGACCGCCTGGCGGATGTGGATCACGTCACGTTCCTGATCTCATGCATTCCCGGCAGCCTGGGAGTTTTAGGGAAGTGATGCAAATGGCCTGTGAACTCCGGACACTGGGAAGCAGCGGCTCATCCCTTTTTGCCGCTGCTCCCCCCATCTCCCCAGGGCCCACCATCAGGATGACTGTTGTGGAACTGAGTCGCTGGAAACTCCGTGGGATGCTCTGTATGTGGTAGCTCGGGGCAGCCCTCCAAACCCTGCGAGGCGAAGTGGAGACGGAGGCCCGGGATCAGGTCACTCCCGAGCTCACACCCTCCTGAGTCCTGGTCGCAGAATTCAAGCTCTGCCGGAGGCAGGGCCGCTGTTCTCACCCGCGAGGCTACAGGAAGGGGAGCACAGTTCCGCAGAGCCCAGGAGAGGCTCGTCCTCGGCGAGAGGCCGACGAAAGAGAGTAGCCACGAGGCCAACTGCCCGCCCCAGCCTCGGCCCCACCGCCTGTTCTCCGGCCCGTGCACCCTCCGTCCCCCGCGCTGCCCTTCGGCGATGAAGCGCACACACTGCCCTGTCGTCGACGAGCCCCCGCCGGCCTGTCGGATTGGCATTGGCCTCTCCAGGGCTGGGCTTCCCTCCCGCCACGGCGGTTCTCGAGCCGAGTTCCGCCTCCCGCCTGTCCTGCCACTTTCCTCCACCAGGACACGGGGAGCCCCTTTCGGACGCGGGGCTCTGGCTCCTTGCACGCCCGCAGAGCCGGGAGCGCAGCCGTGCGGACAGGCGCGGGCCCAGCAGCGCGGGCCTTCCGTTCAGTGTGTGCAGAGATCTGGCCCCGGGCCCAGCCGGAAAGAGAAACTCCCCAGGACAAGCCGAGGTCACTCTTTCCTGTGCACACACACCCGAAAAAATTCCCTGAAAATGAAAAATCATAAACAACCCCCAGATTTCCACTTAGTCGTTAACTCTCTTCTTCCTCACTTGGAGCCAGTCTTTTGCACCGACTTCTCTCTCTCAGGCGTGCGGGCTTGACCGCGCTCTCCAGCCGCAGTTTTCAGCCATGCACGAAAGTCACCAGCGAAGGAAACGGGCTGTCGTGTTTCTCGGGGCCTGGCGCCCCTGTTTGCTTGAAGTACTTTTGTTCACGAAGGAGTCCTCGGTGAGTGACAGCTGCCCCAGCAGAGGCCAGGTTAGAGCCCCAGTAACTTCTGGGTGCCAGAATTTAGGGGCAACCAGAGTGAAAAGAAGAACCGTGAAGTGAAATTAAATTGCAACTGCTTGGACCAAAATACATAGAGGTTAAAAATAGAAACATAGAAATTAGGTTTGTTTCAATTCTCCAACACAGAGATCTGGATGGAGAATCACACTAACTACAGACGTAGAGGAGAAATACGAGTTTTCTAGTCATTTTGCTAGGAAATAAAAAGCAAAACAAAAGTCAGCAAGCACCTAGTCTAATGAACCCTTGCTCATTTGTTTTTTTTTAAATAAGTTCACTTTATCTGACTTAAGTAAGTTCACTTTATCTGACTAAATATGAGTAATAATGACATGGTGATCTTTTTTTTTTTTTTTTTTAGAAACTCAGTCCTGTTTTTCCAGGACTGAGGCTCTATGTTCGAAAGTGATGCACATGATTCCTATTTAAGAGCTTTCCATTTTCATCGAATTCTTTTACATGGTGATCTTTTTGAAGTTAAAGAATGAATCGAGTTTTGATTTGGATGGGCATGACTTGCCAGACCTAATTACCCTACGTCGCTGTACGGACAGTGCAACACGGCTTCATGTTTTTTTCAGAACATGATCCCAGAGTCAGTTTTACACCGGGCAGGTAACAGGTGGTCCCCCAAATCTATTCTCCTCTTATGCTATGCTCTCTGTCATCCATGCAGAGACGACGTTTCTCAGCCTGACTGGCCGTTGTGGCCATGCAATTTAGTTCTTGCCAATGGACTGTGAGAGGAAGTGATATAAACATATATCTTCTGTTATCACTTGCTTAAAAGGAAATTGCTTGTTCTGGACTTCCTCTCTTTCCCCTTCCTTTCAACTGAAACACGGCCATGCCACAGATTTCTCTCTGACTCCGCAGGTGAGCATCACCCCCTAGAAGAAGACCGAGCCCTAAGATGGAAGGAGCATGCACCCCAAAGGAGCCCCCGAGCTAGACTGTAATCGCTATCTCAAGTCACTGTATTTTGGGGTCCCTTTTCCAGCATCTTGGGTTTTTTCCATAATCAGTACCATTAAAGAGAGATTCATCCATTTTCTCAAGGACTCTTAATCTTTGTGTGTCAAAATCATTCTCTTTTAAATCATCAGATCACACGACTGTCTTTGTGATCCCCTCCTCCTCAGTTGCCCACTGATCGGAACCTGCCAGAGCCTCCTTCCTCAACAGCTTCAAGTGTGACTCTTCAGTTGTACGTTCACAGACTCAGTATCTTGACTGTCTTGCAAGCTTTGCGGTTTTACTCAACACTCAATTTACTTAAATTCAAATGTTCACAACCATAGACTTAGAAAAGAGGGAGAAGGATATTTATGTGGGGACTGATTTCATGATTAGCCAGTTCATCAGTGAATATTTTACGTTGCAAAAACTTTCCTTTCTCTTTATGACCTAACGGCAGGACCTCAGATAATGAATGCTACCTCAGTGCCAAATCGTCGCACCTGAGATTTTCAAAAGGTGTTCAGGAAAAGAAGAACTTGTTGTCTGTGCCTTTAGTGGTTAACCTAAATCGTTTAACATGCATCCTTAACAAACTCCAAGTTTCATATTTTTGTCGTCTCTTAAGCACTACACAGATCTGAGAATGTTTTAATTCTCATCAGTGTAACTCCCTGAATTTAAATGCTGCAGCGGTCTGGTATTTTGGTTCTGTCTTGTTTGATCTGTCCTACCAGGTCGGTATTATCATTGCTGTTATTATGTTACACAGTCAGTGTTTGTTTTCATGTAACCACATCTTTAATCACATCCTTGCTTACCGTTTCTTTTTGTCGCTCAGACTTTCCATCCATGCTCAAGCCCCAGAGAGGACTGGCTTGTGGTTATAAATTCTCAGGGGAGACTTTCTTCCTCTGCTCAAACCAAGGTCAAACCAGACAGGGTACCTTATTGTCCCAGTCTAAGGGAAGATTGAGCTTATCCTTAAACTAAGACCAGAACTCTTAGGTGTCCCAGCTGTATTTGTGAGTTTCTTATGAGATCCCCACTTTAGTCCAATCTTAGTCTTTTTCCCTTGTCTTCTAAGTCCTGTGCACCCATCAAAACAAAACATTAAGGTCACCAAGGTTTGTTAGATAATCCCAAATGAAATCTGCTTTGATGTGCATTTGCCCTTAAGGTTCCTACTTTCACTGAGTTTTCAGCCTCTGTGAATGTCTTCTGTTCTCGCTGGCTCAGAGATGGACTTTTAAGACATTCTTTATATTCTTTCCATTTCTTTCGGTTGTTTTCAACTGGAGGATAATTCAGGATACCTAATCGCCTTGCTGCTGGAGCTGAAATTCCTTGTTTTTTGTTTTTTTTGTTTGTTTGTTTTTTTGTTTTTTTAAAGATTTTATTTATTTATTTGACAGATCACAAGTAGGCAGAGAGGCAGGCAGAGAGAGAGAAGGGAGGAAGCAGGCTCCCTGCCGAGCAGAGAGCCTGATGCGGGGCTCGATCCCAGGACCCTGAGATCATGACCTGAGCCGAAGGCAGAGGCTTTAACCCACTGAGCCACCCAGGAGCCCCTGAAATTCCTTGTTTTAAACAAGTTACACCTTCCTAAATAGGAAGTCTGCCACAGAATAATAATAATAGTAATAATAAATAGCTAATATTCACTGAGCATTACTGTAAGTTGGGTACTGTTACATGTGTTTCATTTCTACTAAGTCATCTTAATATAAGTGATATTAATATAATAATCATGCGAACGGCATTACAGAACCACTGGAGAGTCACACCCAGAGGATCCACTCCAGAGCCCGTGCTGCTAAATTACGTATTTGTCTGTAGGGCATGGATGACAAGGGAGGGTTCTATGTCACAGGTCTAGGAGGAAGAATATACAGATCTTCCCTAATGAACGCAGCCAGTGAAAATTCCACAGAAATGCCAGAGCTTGCTTTTCTAGTCCTGGGAGAGAAGCAACACAGCCTGCCAATGGGCTCTGTGTTCAGGAGACTCACGCCTGCTGCACAGATGGCGTCACGGGTACAACATCTTGCCAGAATAGTGTTCAGGTTCACCGGATATGCCATATCCTTTACGCGGAGGGACTGCAGGGGACCGGCCCTGAGAAGGCCAGGCCTTGAGGCTGTCACTCAGCTCAAAGAGAAAGAGGGTTCTAAGCGGTCCTCGGTGTGTGCCTGCACCAGGAGGTGGACGTGCCTTCTCTGGGATACTCCTGAAACGAGAACGTGGAACAGGGCAAAACCCAGATTTGAGTCCGACCTTTCGCCGCCTACCCCGGCCAACTGAGCCAACCTTCCCCACACTGCTGTGCGGCTCTACATCCTCGCTCCTCTTCCTAATTAGTAGAAAGTGAAAAGCTTCACCAGGTGGGTCTGTGGTCACCCTCTCTCCAGCTGCTCTATGTTCCGTGTTCGACCTTTCTAAGTGCAGCTTTGCATGTAGACTGCCCGTGTCTTTAGAGCTTAGAAGGAGGTAAGGGGGATCGAATAAAAAGTGAGCATAGAAAAGGTCTGTTCCTTTTCTTTAAGACTTTATTTATTTGAGAGATGGAGAGCAAGTGGGGGGGGAGGGGGTGGGACTCTCAAGCAGACCCCCTGCTGAGTGCAAAGCCCCCCTGGGGTTCCACCTCACCATACTGAGATCATGACCTGAGCCAAAGCCAACCAACAGAGCCACCCAGGCATCCCAGAAGAGGTCCGTTCTAAGTGGGAAAGAGACAGTAGAGAGACTGTCCAGATTCTTCTCAGCTTTCTAAATCCAGAAATACTTAAGGGCATTTTTAGTGGCAACAAGTGTAAGTTCCAGAATCATTCTGCTGCAGTTTGAATCTTAGCTGTACCACAAGCTATCTGAATTTGAGCAAGTTACTGCATGTCTCTTAGCCTTAGTTTTATCATCCATAAACTTGGGATAATAATTATACCCATATCATAGAGTATATAAAGACCAGTAATTCTAATTTTTTTTAACTCAGGATCTCTTTATGCTCTTAAAAATTATTGAGGACGCTTAAGAGCTTTTATTTACATGTACTATATCTATCAATATTTACTGTACAAAAATTTAAACAGAATATTTTGAATAATTTATTCATTTCAAAATTAACCCTATGGCATATTAACATCAAATTTTTATAGAAAAACCTACATATTCAAAAAATTAATGAGAACAATTTATGTTTTTATCTATTTTTTTAAAATATCTGGCTTAATGAAAGACAACTGGATTCACATATCTGCTACATTCAGTCTGTTGTGACATGCTGTTTTGGTTGATGTATACAAAGAAAATCTAATCAACTATAAATGTAGTTGAAAGGGAGCAGTGTTTTATTATTCTTTTCAGAAAATTGCGGATATCATCGTTTGATTATATACCAGAACTTAACAAGCGGCAGTTTCTTAAAAATTAGTTGCCATGTAAATAAAAAATTATATCCATAAATTTATACTGTTCCTTTAAGATCCATTGGAATATCTTACATCTTGAAAGGATCCTTTCCATCTATGAATTTGTAACATGACTGTTTGATCATTTAAATACTGGCTCATTGAATTTATACAGATCTTCCTAACACTGACCCATTACATTATTCAAAAGCCAGGGGAAAAAAATTTTCATTCATTCATATCACTGCTGTGGTCACCAGAAAAGTCATTAAGCACTATACTAGTAAGCAATCACTCTCAAGGTGGTATGCAAGTTTTCCAAAATTGACTTTCACTTGAGAGCTTGAATTTTATCATTGACAAAAAATACTTCCAAATGTTTTTCTTGAAGTTAACAGGCTCATTTTTTTTAAAAGATTTTATTTATTTATTTAACAGACAGAGATCACAAGTAGGCAGAGAGGCAGGCAGAGAGAGAGGAGGAAGCAGGTTCCCCGCTGAGCAGAGAGCCCGATGCAGGACTCAATCCCAGGACCCTGGATCATGACCTGAGCCGAAGGCAGAGGCTTAACCCACTGAGCCACCCAGGTGCACAACAGGCTCACTTCTTTTGTTTAAAACAAAGTATCTGCCAAATACTCAAGTCTAAAACATCAAAAAGACTGCTTCTTAGTCTTTTTCTCCCGAAGCAAAAATTGTGTTCCAAGGGGTGCCTGGGTGGCTCAGTCTTTAGGTATCTGCCTTTGGCTGGGGTTGTGATCCCAGGATTCTGGGATCGAGTCCCATGTCTGGCTCCCTGTTAGGCAGAAGGCCTGCTTCTCTCTCTCACACTCTCCCTCCTTGTATTCTCTCTCTCTCTGCCAGATAATAAATAAAATCTTTAAAAAAAAAAATCTTCCCTGTTTCAAGGAAAAAAACAGCTACTGAACTCTTCACTCAGTCACAGAGAGACTTTCCCTCTAGAAACCGTACTTCAGCAGCACACACCCCCATGTCAGCACTCAAATATTAAAAAAAAGATGGATACCGAGAGTCAAGATTTGATAAACTTAATTTTTGCTACCTCATCAGGGCATTCTTATGTGAAACTGGCTTTTCCTGTTTGCTGTGACTGACTTTAGAGAACGTGGCGACTATCCCAAAGGGGAAGGGGGCGCCCCCTGAAAGCACAAGTCCCTCGGGGGCCCTCCCCCCACCCCCCCTTGAGATGCCACAGCTGTGGCTGGAACCAGGTCCCAGTGACATCCTGCTCCTTAGGGAAGGAGGGGCACAAGTCTCTCCAGGGCCCTACACTGGACGGGGGCCAGGGATGAGTCCCCCGCTTCCCGGGCCCTCAGACCCAGAGGTCTGAGGTCCATTGCCTTAATTGACCCCAAATGACAACAGTTTTGTCCCCCCTCAGTGCCAATGCCAGGCACTGTGTGAAAGTGAAAAAGACAAATACGTGAACAGTGTAGTTGGGAAATAGTTTTGACCTCATAGACCTCTTAAAGCACCCCAGGATCCACAGATGACACTTGAAAACTACTATTGTTAAGAGCAGCTCTCAGCCAACTTTTTCTGGCAGATATTTTCTTCTAAACAAAAGAAATGAGCCTGGTACTTCAAGAAAAACATGTGGCAGTATTTTCTTTGCCAATAAATTCAGGCTTGTTGGCTAATTGAATTTAAATTTAAAGCATTTTTTTTAAATTTAATTAAAATTTTTTAATTAAAATTAAATTTTAAACTTAAATTTAAAAAGGTATACTTATCGTGATGAGCACTGAGTCATGTATAAAATGGTTGAATCATTATATTTTATACCAGAAACTAATATAACACTGTATGTTAATTATACCTGAATTTTTTTTAAAAAAGTACTTAACACAATACATGAAGTATGGTTTAATTATAGTAATTGTTCCGCCCGTGGTAGCTATGATGACAAGTTTTCATAGCTCTCCACCACAAACACGTCTGTACATACGCGTACATACCACAGTAAGACGGATAAGCCTTAACAATACTGTCTTCTATTTCCTGCCTTTTATCATAAATTGAATCATTAAGTTAGCCCAATTGATTGCTACAGAGATAGAGTCAGATTATTTTAGGAATGAATAATAAGGCGGTATTCATAGAAGTTCAGCAGAAGGTATTAAGGCTTTCAGGCATACGCAAATGCATTTCACAACAAGACATGGTTCACTGGACAAGTACAGGTCCAGCTATGTGAAATTCTGGGTCCTAGCTCCAGACCTGTCCTTAACTAGTTTCTAACTGTGCACTTCTCTGGGCCTCAGCCTGCACATGTTCGAATGGAAGACATTGATGTGGACAGTATATCAATTTCCTACTGCTACAATAACTTCGTGTAACAAGCAGCCACGAAATATCAGTAGTACATAACAGCAGCGTTGATTGAGCTCATGAAGTTGCGTGTTCACTGGGGGTCAGTTGACAAAGAGTTGACTTGGGTAGGGAGTTCTGTGCCAGGTGCCCCTCATTCTCTTTCTGAGACCCAAGGAGGAGTCTGGGCATTTTCTTCTCGTGGCAGTGGCGGAGGTGCAAGGAGGCAGAAGAGAATGACACAAAAGGCTTCTTACGCCCCAGGCTTGGAAATGGTAGACCATCAACTTCCTTCTATTGGCCAAAGCAAGTCATGTAGCCAAAACAAGGTGAAGAGTGGGGAAGTAGACCGCCACCTTTCCAGGGTAGAACTTCACAGTCACATGACAGTCACATGACAGTCACATGGCAAAGAATGTGGCTGCAGGGAGGAGCTGGAGCCGTCAGTGCAGTCCACGGCGGTCCGCATCCGAGACCACCGCCTCCGGTAAAAATCACACGCATTTCAAATTAAAAGTCTCACCTACGCAGTTTTTCAAGACAGGAAGATCTCTGTTTATAATGTCTTCAAATTAGCTTGGGCCAATAAGAGGAAAGAAAGATGGACAGAGAGGGATAGTACTAAAATTATGCGAATGGGATAGAGGAGTGTCATGGGGGAGGAGAAGAAAGAATGAAGGAGGGCGAGGAAGATGTGAGAGAGAAGGACAAGCTAAGGGCATGGGACATGTCAGGGGAAAGCCGCTAATGACTAAGTCCCATCAAAACGTAGCCTGAACCAACAAAGTTATTCGGAGCCCACTAGAAACAAATTTAGCACATTTTTTAGGAACTACGTTTTAAAAAGGTATCTATTCTGATTCTACCCAAAATAAGCTATATGGAAACTGTGATTGTCTAATACACACTTCATTTTCAATGCTTCTGTAAAGCTGATTTAGCATAAAGCATGTCTAATTATGTTAAAGTTGTCAAGCTTTCATGGTAGACAAATCAAAAGTCATAGAAGATTGCCCATGTCTAAAAAATTGAAAGTGAGATTTTTCAGATCATACTTTATTATTGAGCTTATTTTCTGTGACAGATTCAGATCACTTTCATGGTTTTATCACACCATCTCACGCCACTTACTGATTGCAGACCACGAGCCTCTGATTTGATCCTGGGTTTGATCTTAAAGTATTTCCAGCATTATGTTCTGTTATTCTCATCTTACCTGTGTTCCCCTTATTCTTCCATCACTTCTTTCAATTATTTTCTACAATGTCATTTTAGGGCTGCAGACAAAGTTTTGAAGAGGTCACCTCAGTTAATAAGAGAAAAAAGTAGTCTCCTAATCTTTATTGTTATTACGGTGGTTATTATGATGAAGGATAAGACATGTTTATAACTAAAGAGTTAGAAAGCTGGAATCAGCCAAGAATCCGAAACCAAAATGATTAACATTTTCCATCTGCAGAGTTTCTAAACTCTGAAACTAGCTTGAAGCAATTCAGGGTTAGAGGCAAGTGAAGTGTAGGAGGCCGGAGCACGAAGTGTCTAGGTTCCAAACCCAGCTCTGCTGCTAGTTACCTGGCAAGTGACCTCCCTTCCCTGGGCCAGTATTGTCTTCGCCATAACAGAAGGAAATCAGAAAACTGAAGACCTCAAGCTTCTTTCCCAGCAACAAAGTCTTACAGAATGTTCTTCAGTTTTCATGTTCTTTCCCGTTGTCAGATAACCCATTGAAAGCACTGAGATTTTTTTGAGTTTTGTTTTTTTGTTTTTTGTTTTGTCCTTTGATCATCAGATACCAACATAGTTATCTCCCAGTGGTATCTCTAAGGTATCTCTCCTTAGGTCTCCGTTAGGCAAACACTACAGGGGAATCACTTGTCACCAGGGAAAGAAAAAATAAGAAGTCCTGAGTCCATTTGCTGTGACACTGTGCCAGTGTGTTGCATCATATTATCTAATCTTCGGTGCAGTCCTTTGAGTGGGATTTCACAGCCCTTGTTTAACAGGAAAAAAGAGACCAAGGCTCCAAGAAAGTTACTAAATTGCCCCAGGTCGCTAATTCACACATTCAGTCATCCATTTAATAAATATTGGTTGCGTGTGTGCTCCATGACAAGTATTATTCTAATGGAGAGACAGACAATAAAGGAGGACTCAAAAAAAAAAAAAAAAAATCAAACAGGCAAGATGCTGAGTATTAAAAAAACAACGAAGAAAACTAAGCAGGGTAGGAAACTATGGGGGTGAACAGAGACCTACATGATATAAAGGAGAGATCCAGGCAATGTTTTAAAGATAACAGCATTTTGGAGCATAGCATAGCAAAAGCATAGCATTTTGGAGGCAGAAACATGGCCATTAAGTAGTGGAACTAGGTTTAAAATCAAGTCTACCTGAAATGCACAGTTTGTGTTTTCTATCATGCTCAGAAAACAGAGGTGCACTTAATTTATTTCTGTGGAACAGGCTGAGAAGATAAAAATCTCGAAATATCTGGGGGAAAAAACATTGTGCTCCATCTTTACTGAGCACAGCAATCTAGGAAAAGTGGCTTCAGTGGTGTCTGATTAGAAGTGAAGAAAAGTTTTCCGTAATGGGCTACAGAGAAAACCTGTAGAAGGACCTTTTGTGAGAGGAATTTCTTAGTATGATTTATATGAGGTGTGGGTGAGTGAGAATTTGCTCCAGTCCTTGTGAGTTTGAGACTCAGAACTGATCTGCAAAAGCCATCTTTTCCAGAAACCTTATCACTGAAAAGAATACAGAATGATTACAAAAGTAGGGATGAGATATTATTTGTCCCTTAGGCCAGAACAGGGTTACTAGAGGGCTTCAGAATTCTTGCATTGTTTCTTAACTTTTAGAGTCAGAGAATCACATCCTTCCGGACGTAGAAAGAACTTTTTCCTATGATGCACATCCTTGGAACTCACCCACGCCTCGGCCGTGCTGCCACCCCCCACGAAGCCCCGTTCAGATGCCTCACATCGCTCGGTAATTCCAGAAGCAATCTGCGAACTCTGATGCGTGTTACACACCGACTCGGGCCACATGCAGACCCGCCAGCTTCCAGGTGCAGAGGAAGAGCACTGGTCATCTCCCTCCCTTCGTCCCTCCTCTCTTGAATGTGTACCACCGTCCCTATCCCATGTCCCTCCCCCAACCCTGGCCACAAAGCTTTCTGTGTTGATTCTTCTTCTGCAAACTTTCATCCAGTTTACCTTGCTTCCTAATATTATCTGTCCCTCCTGCGAATGCGCGGTTTGTCTCACACCCACACCCGCGTTCTCCATCCCAGATCACTCTCCCATTCCCTTCTGCTCAACAGCAGCTTCCACTCCCCAGGAACTTGAATCTCATCTGTCTTCGCTGATTAGGGAGGCGAGCAGGATCTTACGCAAGTCTCACAGGATCCTGAAATAAGAGCTGGGACTGGGGGAAAGCAAGAGCAAGAAGGCTAACATCCGGCCTCCCCCACTGTGGGGGCGTCTCCGTCCTCGGAGCAGGAGGCACAGAGCACGCGTCCATTGTCTGCCGGTACCTTGAAACCCCTTTGAAGGAAAGAAGATTTACATAAAACGCAGAGTGGCTCCTTCAGGCTTGTAGGCATTGTTGATACACCCAATTCTTTTTCTGCTGAAGAGCTTTCCTTTCCTACGTGATTTAAGTTCAAAGTAGAAACGAATTACGAGCCATAAAGTGTCAGCCTCTGGCCCAACCATCTATTGCCCAGTTCCTATTTGTGTCTGAGTCGCTTTGAGCTCCCACCAAGAGTTCCAGTCTCAGCGTCAACAAGGGCGCATCACCTACCTAGAGAACAGTTCCATCCGTGGGTCACTTTGTAAGAAACGCCTTCCTTACGGTGCCTTCAAATCCAGCTTCTGGTCACCGCCTTCTTCACACTCCGAGGCCGAATGCCTAGAAATTCCCAGCCACGTGGACCTTCTGACACTCTCTCTCCGCAGCAGCAGATACGTCCAAAAAGAGGACGTGTGGCAGGCTGCGGTGGTGAAACGGGGCAGAAAAGCAGGAAAGAAAAGCATTAAGCAATATCTTCAAGCAAAGGGAGTATCGCATGATTTTTATGACCATAACTATATTATATATAATCTAATTTTGTAACTGTGGAAGCAGAAAGTGGCAAACAGTGGGGCCCAGAGCACCCAAGTTCCAAACCCAGTTTTACGTTTCGCTACAGTATGACCTAGGACAACACGGGTGATCTCTGAAGACTTCAGTTTTCTCATCTGAAAACGCAGGGGAAGTGTTCGGGGAGGAGAATGGTGCTTGGAGACCTCCAAGACCTCATAGGAGTACAGAGACAGAATAATGAGCTTTGTCATCCGATGCAAAATCCAATTCTGTCACTTTGTATGTGATACTTTTGTCCACTGAAAACATTTTAGGTCTCTCTGAACCTGTCATTTTTCTCTCCAATGAAAACAACGATCACTACCTCACTGGACTATGGAATAATTAAGTGGTATCTCCAGTATCAGTTCTCGGCACTCAAGAAATGGGATTTCCCCTTCCTTCCTTCATCAGTGAACCAGTCCTGGAACTCAGTATGTTCCAATTTTCTCAGAAGCCAAACCTGCCCCCATGCATGGCCAAACAGAGATCTACTGACCCAAAAATCTAGCTCTTGACACCCAAAATTAACAGCATTAACTTCAAAGGACAGGAGGGAGGGAAGGTAGGGAGGAAATAAGCCAGGGTAGAAGGGTGGTTAAGAGAATGCCCCTTAAAGGTTCTTGGCACCTGCACTGTCCACAGGTCTAGTGGAGAGGAGCCTTCCTGAGGTCCTAAGGATTTCTGAGGATCATTCTCAGCATCCAGTAGAAAAGGACTCATAGTTCCTGCACCAAAAAGCATCTTCTTTACCTCTGTGGATTTTGAATAATTTTTGTAACTTCTGAGAGATTAGAAAATCAAAAGTTTGTCATATCACTGAAAGTAAGTATGTAAGATCTTCTCTAATGTAAGATATGATACTGTAAGAGAGGAGTCCAACCCTATACACTAGCTAGGAAATGTCTGGGGACAACTAGATCCAGGGACATTTCTAAGTATAATAATGTGACCAAGGTCAGGCTAGGAGCATCGGTAAAGGAAGAACTGAAAGAAGAATATTTAGAGGTCTGGGGGAAGGTCATACAGTACGGAACTACAGCACCTCCCCTTGTGCCACAGGAAATATGTCCCAAGATCCCCAGTGACTGCCCGAAATTGCAGATAGTACCAAAACCTGTCTTACTATGATTTTCTTATACAAACACACCTACAGTAAAGTTTAATCTATAAATTCGGCACAGTAATAAATTAACAACACTAAAATAGAACAAATATAACAGTATACTGTAATTTTTTTAGAAAAAGATTTATTTATTCATTTTAGAGAGAGAGCGAGAGAGCACAAGCAGAGGGAGGGGCAGAGAGAGGATCCTGAAGCAGACTTCTCACTGAGCATAGAGCCCCATGTGGGTCTCAATCCCAGAACTCTGAGACCATGACCTGAGATGACATTGAGTCAGCTGCTTAACCGACCGAGCCACCCAGGTGCCCCTGCAATTTGTTCTTCACAGAAAGAATCTCCCTTCAATTTGGCTTTTGTCCTTTTCCTTTTCCAGGAGGCAAGGACCTGGGCAAGTTCAGGGCCTAGGAAACTTAGTTCTACTCTCCTTCTCTTGACTAGAATCATTTGTCTAGCCCAAGTCTTGCAACAGACACGTCATCTGATATTTATGCAAAGCTGATATTTTCTGCCGCACGTTCCCCTAATTTCATCATCACAAGGATCCTGCAGGACACAGAGCAGGTCCATTTAACAGAGATATCTGTGACCCACCAAAGATTATTCAACCAGCTTGTGATAAAGATGAAAGAAAGGTGCACATCTCTTGTCTGGCTCTCCAAATTCCTGTCTCGTAGACTAGGGTGCCTTCTTATCTGTTTGTCCTCACTAGGAGTCCAAAGTGCCTACAGGAGAATGGGCTCAGTGGTTGGAAATGCACTCCCCAAAAGTCAAGGTCTCATAATCTGCACCGACAGACACATTCTACCCCCTCCTCCCTTCCTCCCTCTCTTCCTCCCTCCTTCAATCCTCTCCCGCCCTCCTTTCCCGCCTCCCTCCCTTCCTTCCTTCTTCCCTTTCTTCCTCCTTTCTATTTCTTTGGAATAGGGAGCACTGAACCAAGTTAATCATAGCTCCCGTTTGTGGTATACTATCATTATCAGTTAGAATTCATTCCCTTCATTGGTGGTATCTTACTCGTATCTTACTCTCTTACTTTTTCATCTCCATCCCCCATCTACAATCCCATTCCTCCCCATTCCATAGCCAAACACTTTCTAATCCATTTTTCACACGCTTACTTAAAGATAGGTGTATTTTTAAAGCTTATGGCACATTTTGTGTTTAGGTTTTAATTTAAATGAAGAGGATTTTCCTGTTTATTGAGTTATTTTTTGATTCAATAATAAGTTTTTGAGATCTATCAGTGTTGCTAAATGTAGATCTAAATTACTGTTTTTGAATGATGCTGAGAATCTGATCTTCTTGTCACATTTTATTGCTGCCTTGGAAATCAATGGTCATTTAGTTTGCTTCCAATTATATGCTACCATACATAAGACCTGGGTGAACACCCTCATAATCTCCTTGAGGACTTCTCTGGGACATATTCCTGGAAGCAAACGTGCTAGTCAGGCTGTGGGCTTAATTTCACTGTTTATGTAAGACGGTGCTCTGGAGTTAGCCACAACAGTTTATACTGCTCCCAACAGTTCCTGAAGTTGTCCCACATTTTCATCATCCCTTGATATTATCGGACTTTCTACTTTTTGCCAAATGATGAGTGTAAAGTAGTATTGTTATTTTAACTTGTATTCCCTTGATTATTGGTGAGAATTACCTTCTCTTTAAATATTTATTAACCACCAGGATTTTCCTTTCTGTCAATTACCTAGCCTCATCTTTATATATTTTTCTTTCAAATTTTCTGTCTTGTTGATTATTAGGAGTTCCTTTTATATTGTAGATATCAATCTCAGCTTAGATCATACTATTACATATTTTCCGTTTCTACAAAAGTCAAGACAAAAAGCGCTGATGAGGAAATAAGATGGAATGCGTCCTTCTCTTGCCAATAACCTCTTCCTCCTCAACACATTCCAGTGTCTGTTAATTTGGTGTTTGAAAGGTTAGGACACACCCAAAGAAGCCAGTGAGCTGCATGTGAAACCAATTTGCTGGTCCTCTATCCCCTGCCACATTCCTGCAGTGTTACTGGAAGCCCCTAGAAAAATCCCAGGAGTACATAACATCATATATTGACTTTGTTCCCTTTCCCACGAGGAAGACTGGGCCTGTGGCTCTTGTTACAGGACCCAGAGCATTCACGTCCAAAGACCAATCTTTTCAGTCCAAAGACCAAATACTTTTCAGTCCAAAGACCAAATACTTTGCAACAAGGAAAGAGCGTAGGTTCTGATCACTTCCTGTTCCTGCTATTGGTGAAGGAGGAGTTTCCCACCTCAGTAAACAAGACGGCAGAGCACATGACGCCTGACACTGGACAGGTGAGCTTGGCGGCAGTGGGTTCGTCACGTACACTCCGCCCAGGGGAGTGCGTGTACCACATGCCAGGCAGGGCCACATGGGGCTGGCACTCAAGAGCAGAGTGAACCAGCAGGGGCTGCGGGAGGCAGGCTTTGGAATACTGAGAGAATGGAGTGACCCTTGGTTCCTGTGGGAGAGGGTGATTTGCTTCTTTGAATAATTGTATGGACTGGCAGGAAGGTAAAGCCCATTAGGTTGAGGATTAGGTAGGCTGCAGCTGGTCTGGCTGATACGGGAATGAGCCCGTTGGGAGCCTTCCCACTAGTTTGGGGGCATATCTGGCAAAAGCAGGAAAACTCGTGGTGTGGCCTCTGGTGTCCTAGGAGGCACAAAGTTGTCAAAGCAGCACTTAAAATTTTAGGCCTTACTATATGTAATGCTTATGGTTTTATCATTTGAGGTCATTTTTCTCTGCTAATTATGGTTTCTTGGTGTTGAATTTAAGAAAAATTTAAAAATGTAGCCATCACGGTCAAAAATGAGGTAAGACTTTGACTAGCACAACAGGCCACTATGTTTTCCCTGAGGAAAAAAATGAAAGTGTTCAAATAGCCTTTCTCTTTTTAGAATACTGTGGTTATGCAGACAGAAGCCTCCTTACTAGTCACAACTACTTCTGCTTTGTAATCCAGCGTTCAGACACCAAGAAACTCAGCTAGGCCTGAGACCCTGCGCCATTCAGATATTGTGAAACACTCGTGTTTAGACAAGGGAGAAGAAACACAGATTATATCTGAGTCTTGTTTGGCAGTGAATTTCACAAGAAACAGACAGCAGAATCCCTTTGCTGTATTAGTGTCCTTGTTTCATTTTCATTAAAAGATCCAGAGGAGGCTAGAGAAGGAATTGTTCTGTAGTCGGCAGAATAATAACCTGAGAGTGTTACCTTACATGGCCAAAGGGATTTTTCAGATGGGATTTAATCAAGGACTTGGAGTGATTACAGTGAAATATCCAGGTGAACCCAGTTTAATCATATGAGTTTTTAGAAGTAGAGAAACTTTCCATAGAAGGAGGTGTGACTACGGAAGAATGTTCAGAGAGGCATAACGTTGCTGGTCTTGAAGATGGAGGAGGAGAGTCGTGCCCAGTGAAGGTGGGCAGCCCCTAGAAGCTGGAAAAGGCAAAGAAGTGGATTCTTTCCTGGAACTCAAGGAATACAGTCCTGCTGACACCTTGATTTTAGCCCAGTGAGATCCATGTCAGACTTCTGACATATACCATTATAAAATAATGAAACTGTGTTGTTTCAAGTCACTAAGTTTGTGTTAATTCATTACACCAGCAATAGAAAACTAATACACATTTCTAATTTTGGCAAGTCTGAAAATAAAAGGCATGTAGCCATCCCCAAAACAGAACATGAAAAGTCAAAGATAAAAATCTTTCCATTTCCTTACGACTTCCCCTTTTATATCATCAGCCTCCTGTCTGCCCTCTCCCAGCACATTCTCACACGTCACTCATCAGCCCACGAGGGTGACATCTCCGTCCCTTCTCTCCTTTGACTCCATGTTCCAGGACACACACAGACCTGCCCAGGCTTCCCATGTCCCTGGCTTCACCATTGCACGGGTTTGTGGTGAGGCTATCTCACAGTCCCCTCTTTTACTTCTCTGCTTTCCCCTTTGATTCCACGACAGTTTTAATCATCTCTCTCTCAAAGGGGAAGACAGGACAAAATCTGTCTTGATAAATCATTGCAAGTTTTCTAGAACTAGAAGCAGTCACTTGTAATTTCAAAATTATGTCTGTGCACTAATCTTTTTATACACCCTGTCAAAGCCACTCTTTCTTCCACTGATCATACAAGTGTTTACATGTTAAGGAAGAAATATTAAAAATTTACATCATAAAGCTCAAACTATAGAAATGATATATTTGGCAGGATAAAATTCAGCCCATCATTTCAGGACTTACATTACTCCAATAAGATAAAGACACTTCAAATGAACTGGATTATTTGTTACATCTTAGGGCTGAGTCTCATGTCTGGTGTGACATGGTGAGAAGAAGGGAAGAGATCAACTAGACAGTGAAACAGGTCATAAATCTAGCTAATCCCTTTGAAGGAAGAGCTTGAAATAGAAACAACTATGAAAACATAAGCTCAGAAATCAGTAAAAATATTGAGGAGTACAAGGAACTTTCCATAAGGGTCAAGGTTGACCCCACCTGCCCAGGTAACATAATTATTTATTACTTTGTAATATAATAGCACACTCTGAGTCTCTCTTCGCAGGTGTGTCTGTATCACATGTGTGTATGTGGAGAAGTACCACATGCTTGTAGAATGGGTTACTTCTTAGTCCTGTTCCTTTCCAATCAGATCTTTTCTTGCTACTTTAGGAGGGCATCTGATTTAGTAAGATAAAACTAGCATGATCTTAATTTTATCTGTATGGTGATGGGTTATACTAGAATACTATTTCAAACTAAATTCCAAAGAGTCCTCAATTCCTACAGAGGAGGGGAAGAGGAAACAAGTGGACAGAACTTAAAGGGTCTCACCTCACTTTAATCAAAACAGCTTTGTTTTCACTTTCTATTTAGTTTTGGCATGATGTTCCATTTTAAAAGCAAAAACAGAAACAGAAATCAGCTTTCCTTTAAAATGTTTTGAAGTCATTGGACTAGACGATGAATAAAGCTTCTCATCCATAGTGTTGATGATAATATTTTTATTATTTTACATAATATTTCATGTCTCATAGACACAGTCTTTGCTTTTAGAGCAATTATTCTGGATTTACTTACTCTCCACATCATTCATAATGTTCACTTTATTACAAACAAAATAACAAATTCTGGTTTTATTTTAATTCCAGTACAGTTAACACGCAGTGTTATATTAGCTTCAGGGGTACACTCTAGTGATTCAACACTTTGTCCAACAGCTGGTGCTCACCAGACACCTTAAGCTCCATCCCCTACTTCACGCATCCCCACCCATCTCCTATCAGGTGACCATTAGTCGTTCTCTATTCAGAGTCTGTTTCTTGGTTTGTCTTTCATTCTCTCTTTTTTCCCTTTGCTCATTTGTTTTGTTTCTTAAATTCTACATATTAGTGAATCATATGGTATGTGTCTTTCTCTGACTGACTTATTTCACTTAGTATTAAACTCTCTAGCTTCATGTTGTTGCAAAAGGCAAGATTTCATTCTTTTTATGATTAAATAATATATCCATTGTATATATATATTTACACCACATCTTCTTTATCCATTCATCAATCAGTGGACATCTGGGCTGCTTTCATAGGTTGGCTATTGTAAATAATGCTGCAATAAATATAGAGACGCATGTATCCCCTTGATTTCATGCTTCTGTATTTTGGGGGTAAATAATCAGTAGTGCAATTACTGCATCAAAGGGTAGCTCTATTTTTAACTTTCTGGGGAACCTCCATACTGTTCTTCAGGGTCACTGCCCCAGTTTGCATTCCCACCAACAGTGAAAGAGGCTTCCTGTTTCTCCACATCTTTGCTAACACTTGTTGTTTCTTGTGTTGTTGATTTTAGTCCTCTGACAGGTGTGAGGTGGCGTCTCGTGCTTTTGATTCGCATTTCCCTGATGATAAGTGATGTTGAGCATTTTTCATGGGTTTCTTGGCCATGTCTCTTCTTTGGAGAAATGTCTGTTCATGTCTTCTGCCAATTTTTTAGTTAGGTTATTTGTTTTGGGGGGTGTTGAGTTATCCAAGTTCTTTGTATATTTTGGATACCAACCCTTTATCAGATGTATCATTTGCAAATATCTTCTTGCATTCAGTTGGTTGCCTTTTAGTTTTGTTGATTGTTTCCTTCCTGTGCAGAAACTTTTCATTTTGATTCAGTCTCAACAGTTTATTTTTGCTTTTACTTCCCTTGCCTAAGGAGACATATCTAGAGAAACATTGCTATGGACAATGTCAGAGAAATTACTGTCTGTGCTCTCTTCTAGTAGGTTCACAATTTCCTGTCTCACATTTAGGTCTTTAATTCATTTTATTTTTGTGTGTGGTGTAAGGAAATGGCCCATTTTCATTCTTCTGCATGTGGCTGTCTAGTTTTCCCAACACCATTTATTGAAGAGACTGTCTTTCTCCCATCAGGTATTCTTTCTTGCTTTGTTGAAGATTGATTGACCATGTAATTATGGGTTTATTTCTGAGTTTTCTATTCCATTCCATTGATCAATGTGCAAAATGACTAATTCTTAAGAATTTCTTAAGAAAATTTGTACATAAATCTGATGAATATATTTAACAATAGCATTGATAAGATATTTTGATCCATTTGCACACACATATGTTGAAATATTAGTTGCAAAAAGTCCTTTTTGTTCATCTCAGAATCTAGTTGCCACCTATGATAAAGTATGTGCAAATAATAATACAACAACTTTGTACTCTCTATTCCCTTCTGCCCTACCCTCATTCCCCAACACACACATACAACCACCACCTATCAGTGTTAGTTTTTGGGTCTTCTGTCCTCCAAGCATCTTCTCTTTTCAAGAATTCCCAAGTCTAAGAAAAAAATGTGGTAAAATTGGAAATATCTCCACTTTCTTTTTTATTCTTATTAACATGTTCAGTTAGCCACTGTATCGTACATAATTAGTCCCTGATGTTTAGTTAGTTAAGTGATTCATTAGTTAAGTATAACACCCAGTGCTCATCACAGCACATGCCCTCCCCAACACCCATCACCCTGTAACCCCCCTCCTCTCTCCCTCCTCTCCTCTGAAACCCCCAGATTGTTTCTCGGGGTCCAGAGTCTCTCATGGTTCATCTCCCTCTCTGGTTTCTCCCCCTTTGTATTTCCCTCCCTTCCCTTGTGGTCCTCTGTGCTACTGCTTAAGTTCCACATACAAGTGAAACCATATGATAATTGTCTTTCTCTGTTTGACTTACTTCACTTAACATAATCCCCTTCCGTTCCATCCATGCTGATGCAAGAATTGGGTATTCTTCCTTTCTGATGGCCGAGTAATATTCCATTATGTACATGGACCACATCTTTTTTTTTTTTAAAGATTTATTTATTAGACAGACAGATCACAAGTAGGCAGAGAGACAGGCAGAGAGAGAGGAGGAAGCAGGCCCCCCGAGGAGCAGAGAGCCCAATGCGGGGCTCGATCCCAGGACCCCGGGATCACGACCCGAGCCGAAGGCAGAGGCTTTAACCCACTGAGCCACCCAGGCGCCCTTGGACCACATCTTCTTTATCCATTCATCTGTTGAAGGGCATCTCAGCTCCTTCCACAGTTTTAGATATTGTGGACATTGCTCCTGTGAACATTGGGGTGCACATGCCCCTTCTTTTCACTATGTCTGTATCTTTGGGGTAAATACCCAGTAGTGCAGTTGCTGGGTTGGAGGGTAGCTCTATTCTTACCATCCTTGAGGAACCTCCATACTGTTTTCCACTTTCTGAAAATGCCAGCTCTCCTTTTCCACACCCTTTTTCCTATTTCTATAGGGTCTCCTTCTAACCTCCTTTTCCCAGAGAACCCAGTGCCTTAAATGTTATCTCCTCTCATTTTCTACCAAATCTGGTCTCAGAAAAAAAAAATGGATGATCTCCTTCAAAGTTTACACTGAGGATGAAGCCACATGCCTGCTCCCTTCCAGGAATGCATACCCTTTCAACAGCGGCTTCTGACCCATTAGTACCATCTGTATGGGTAGCCTTTGGCGGTAGGGGGCTCCTTGTCACTGAGTATTTTTGCTACTCATTCTGGGTAACTCATTTACCCTTCATCTTCAGTTGAGAGCATGAGACAGAAGAGAACAAAACTGGAACCTCAGCCACCTGACAAGAAGGACGACTAAATTCATTTTTTCTTCATTTCACAGTTTTACCTAGAAAAAAGCCAAGGTTTCAGACACCTCTGATACCTTTTAGAATTTATTTTCTTTATGTTTTTTAAAAATCAATAAGAAAAGCAAAGGTAAAAATGCTATATATATGTTTTCAGTGACTTAGGAAAGTATAAGGCTAGACAATACTTGTCCCTACTTAAGTCTTTCATTAAATCGATGCATTAAATAGCTATTTATTTTGCCCCTACTCTGCGGCAAGCCCTGTGATACATTTATGAACAACTAGATGTAGCCCCTGCCATCTCCGAGCTCACAGGCAAGCAGAAAAAAATAGGCTATTAACAAGAACTTATATAAAGTTCTATAATAAAGTTAAGGAGTGTTTCAATAGAGAAGTTCAAGATACATACAGTATCTGGGGCACCTGGGTGGCTCAGTCGGTTAAGTGACTTTCTTTGGCTCAGGTCATGATCTCAGGGTCTGGGGACTGAGTCCCACATCAGGCTCCCTGTTCAGCGGGAGCCTGCTTCTCCCTCTCCCTCTACTTGCCACCACTCCTGCTATTCTCTTTCTGTCAAATAAATAAATAAATAAATAAAAAAGATACATATGCTGTCCAAACCCTCCTTAATGTAGAAGATAAAAAGTTTTCTGGAGAAAGGAATATTTAAGTTGATGTCAGATGTATGAGTGGAAATTGAGGGGAGAGTGTTCCAGATGGCGAGAACAGCGTGTAAACGGCATGTATGGGAGATAGGATGTGGTCCTCTCAAGCAAAAACAAATTCATCATGGTTGGAGTCTAAGTGGTCAGAAACAGACAGGAGAGGTAGGCAGAGACCAGTCATGGAACATCTCATAAGCCACATTACAAAATTTGGAACTTACACTAATAGCAGTGGAAAGGTATTGGAGGGTATTTAAGAACACGACATAATAGGGGCGCCTGGGTGGCTCAGTGGTTTAAGCCACTGCCTTCGGCTCAGGTCATGATCTCAGGGTCCTGGGATCGAGTCCCGCATCGGGCTCTCTGCTCGGCAGGGAGCCTGCTTCCCTCTCACTCTCTCTGCCTGCATCTCTGCCTACTTGTGATCTCTCTCTGTCAAATAAGTAAATAAAATCTTTAAAAAAAAAAAAAAAAGAACACGACATAATAGGGGCGCCTGGGTGGCTCAGTCATTAAGCGTCTGCCTTCAGCTCAGGTCATGATCCCAGTGTCCTGGGACTGAGCCCCACATTGGGCTCCCTGCTCGCCAGGAAACCTGCTGCTCCCTCTCCCACTCCCCCTGCTTGTGTTCCTGCTCTCGTTGTCTCTCTCTCTGTGTCAAGGAATAAATAAAATCTTTTAAAAAATAAAAAAAAAGAACATGACATAATAATTGGAGTTTTAGAAGATTAACTGACAATAACATGCATTAAAAGATGAGAGAGTCACAGATAAGAAGGAAAGAAGTGTAGATGCGGTGAGTTGGGAAGAGTGGATGGTCTCTTAGGAAGTAGGTTGACAAGATCTGATTAATTAGACCGGGGTGAGGGGTAAGGAGGAAACTAGAATGAAGGATAGGTTTCTGGGTTGGACAACTGTGTGTGTGACAGGGCCATTTTTCAAGGTGGGAAAGGAGGAGGGGCTTGGCACATGTTCGCAGGGGAGGGGAGATGGTAAGTTCCGTTTCAGACATATCAGAATTGAGATGCATTTTAAAACAGCAAGAGGATTATGAGTACTAAAAGATCTAGATATCAAGAAAAGGGTTTTGTTAGTCTCTGAGGACATCCCTTACATCGTGAAAATGTAAGGTTAAGAGAAATATCCACAGATAAAACTGTCCATTCAATTTCTCCAAGACAGCACACCAGGAGAAGTTATACTCTTGATGCCTCTGAATGGACTGTATGCCCTGTTCCTTGTGACATCACTTTTGTAGCAATGCCACATCCTTCCTGCATACCAAAGGGTGGGAGGACAAAAGAAAAGGGCAAAGCTCAGCTGGGTTTTAAAGTCAGTGGGAGGACTTGGGCAGAGTACTTGTGACTGCTGGGAAGTAGCCCGTCTACCCACTCATTTCACAATATAACCCCTCCCCTGAAGTCAAAGCCCGTGCACCTGGACACCAAAACTTCCTGCCCTTAGCAACAATACCAACAGTGCCAATACATAGTGCTAAATATTTAAACCTTAGTAGAATGGAGATAATAATAGTACCTACTTCACAGATTTTGGGAGGGGTAAAAGATAAGGCATCATGAGCACAAAGCGCAGTGCTTGACGCATGCCAAGTACTCAATAAATGTTGCGTGGTGGTGGTCATACTCATGACTCATAGGCATTATGTGATCCTGAAACTCTTAAATCATCAAATCATCTAATTCTTTTGTATTTAAAAAAAAAGTGCAGGGTATCCTTAATTGTATTCTAAATATTCAAAATTTGATAATCCATGTATGGAAAGACCTTGTTCATCAATAGAGCTGAAAAACTATTAAATATCTATTTTAGGTACATGGCATCTACAGATTTAGCCTATAAGCTAAATTGAGATCTTGATATTTTTTATTTCTTTGTCTTATAAAAACCTTTAATAGGGTGGCTCAGCGGGTTAAAGCCTCTGCCTTCAGCTCAGGTCATGATCCCAGGGTCCTGGGATCGAGCCCCGCATCGGGCTCTCTGCTTAGCGGGGAGCCTGCTTCCTCCTCTCTCTCTCTCTGCCTGCCTCTCTGCCTACTTGTAATCTCTATCTGTCAAATAAATAAATCTTTAAAAAAAAAAAAAAACCTTTAATAAAGGATTTAACTAATTTTGTCCAATTTAGCACATTAATAAAACAAATGATTTTGTAGTTTAATTTTTGCTTAGCTAATCATCTTGAAACATTCAACATTAGAGAGAATATGCTCATTTAAAAATTTTAGTGGATTACACTGAAAGTTAGTATGGAGATAGAAGTTAAGAGGTAGAAATTTCTTTCTTAAATATACAAAACTTCCAGCCATAGGGTCTTATTCACTTCAATATCTCCAGTTTCTTAACAAAGATCTCAACAAGTATTTTTGAAGAATGGAAGAGAGAAAAGTAGATTGAAATCTGAGGCTTTTAAGATCAAATGTCTTTTAAGAGACTAAACTCATTAGGGATCCCAGCAGAGAGAATTATTTCATAACATACTCAGAAGACTAAAATTATGCACAGATGATCCAGCGAGGGTTTTCAGAGTGTGAGCCCTACACCAGCACCATCCGTAACATCAGATAACTTTTCAGAAATGCAAACTCTGAATCAGAAACTCTGGGGTGGAGGGGTGGGGGGCTGCTAAGCATTCTATCTTAATAAGCCCAGTTTGGGAAACCATTGAGGGGGAGGGCACAAAGTCGGTCCCTAGACTTTATAGATCCACCGGGTGTTTAAAATGGCAAGTAATAAGCAGATATATAAGCCTTGGTCAAAAAAAAAAAAAAAAAATGCAAGCATTTTGCTCCCAGAATTCGACATTCACCTGGCAACTTCACACCATGTAAGTTAGCGGCGGATTCCATCTAGGCATCTGAGTTGAATTATATGGTTACTTGCCCAACAAATAGATCTGAACAGGAAGTTTGCTCTAGAACAAAGCGGGAATAAATTGAGTTAACCTATGAATTCCTTGAGGGTAGAGACAGATACTGTTCGTTATTGGATCCCCATTTTCCACAAAGGTGCTTGTCATGTAGAAGGTACTCCGTACCTAACTGTAGAATGAATGTGTATTACACACATGGGGAAACCTGACCCAGGAGGTTCTCCCACATGGTCCAAATGGGAAGTTGATGATATTAACCTGGGCTTGAGTCATAGTTCCAGCCCTTGTAACTAGTGACCTTACACTAATTGCTTAGTCTAGGCTTTATTGCCCTTTTAGTACAACAGATAATAGTCTCTAACCCATAGAGTTATTCTGATGATTAAAAGAGAAAATACCTATAAAGTACATAGCAGGGTGCCTGCAATATAAGAAGTTTCAATTAATGTTAGCCCTTTTGGTAATTTTTAAATTATTTTTATTGTTATTTCAGTAACGCTACTATGGAGGAGCCAATGGTTAGGGATAAGACCCCTGTCTTATTCAATTTACATTATAAGGACTTCAGTCTACCCCATCTGGCAACCTGTTCTCCCTGGAAAGAAGCATAGGAATTTTCCTTTATTGAAGTTCTTTCTAGGAGGTGGAGAATTACAACCAGAGAATAAGACAAATGCCCTATTATTGTATGACTCTTGAATTTTAGGCAGGTTTCAGTTAGCTAAACAAGGTCAAAGGTTTAATGTTTATAGATGCATCTGTCAAAGTAAAGATTTGGCCACTTTTGTAATAAATCCAGTTCTTAGCTCTGATGATAGGAAAGAAAAATATGAAAGGGTAGAGGGAGGGATGGAGGAAGATAAGAAATAAAAATCTCCCTGAAATCCTGTCTTAAAGGATAATGAATCCAGTTCCTAATTATCATGTTGGAGGAATGCTGGCCTCAGATTCTAACAGCTTAATTATGGATCTCTTGATATATCTTCATACAAATCGAATCAGAAATTTGAAGCTCAGACTGTTGAAATCATTAAAACACAGTATTGTTTACTGAAATTAAATATAGGTAATTACTTAAGGAGCCCTTCCAGAATGGAACTTTCCATTTTTCTCCTCCTTTGGGATAATTATCTATGTAATACTTAGCACTAAATGGTTAAATACAAGAGGGCACCCTGAGTTGAGTTGAAAGAATGATTACTTGTCTCACATGGAAAGTATCTCAACTTCTATATTTCTGTGGATTGTAAGATGACCTGGATTCCAATCAGGAAACATCTCTTCCCACCAGGTAGCTTGTGTGCTCCATCACTGTGAGCAGACCAGCAATGAACACAGAGAGAAAGCAGCCACTCAGGCACCAGGAGGAGCCCTAATCAGATCAAGACCAAGAGAGACGTCCCCAGTTTAACAAGGAACCACAGCAGGCACTTCATGGAACACTTTGGTAGTACCCAAGCTTCACTGAAATTTTTCATAGAAGTTCTACTTAAAATGTATTTTAGAAGTTGCAGATGAAATGGGTACCACCTCACTTCCAGTAAGATAAGTTTCAGAACTTCCTAGGAATCATTCAAGCCTTTTTTCCATGCCTTAACTACGCGCAACTTTGAGACTCCCGTCCCCTGCACCTCCTTGCTTTTGAAAATATGTTCAAGTTTTTTCCCTTGTACCTGCTCATTCTGTCATGCCAGGTTTGTTTGTTTCTTCGTTTTTGTTTGTTGTTATTGTTTTACCAACCCTTCAATTGAGTGTCTTGCTGTTTCCCTGCTCATTTGGACCTAATATTTCCTACCTCTTCTCACAGCCAGATCTTCCTCAGTTCTCAGCTATCAGACCTTTTTTCAGTTGAAGTCCTGCACGTATATACCAGTTATAGCCATTCGAAACACAAAACTCAGCCCAAAGACCTCTACTTGTCCAAGAGAGAGGTCAAGAGCCAGGATCCTGAAACATGAGTAAACAAATTCACTTAGAAAGGATGGAATAAGAAACGCACATGCTAAAGAGGATCAGCAGAAGCCAGAAGAAGAGGGATCCATACCAGACCAGCGACTGCCCTTCACCATGCTGGCAAAGGGTTCTCAGAGGATACATAGGAGGAGGAGTATTCAGAAATTTAAGTTGAGCCTTGGAGGGGGGAATAGTGAGGAGGACATGGGTCCTGCAGTTTGGTCTTACTAGCACAAACAGAAACTGACGCAAAAACATCAGGACCTCGAGGTTGCTTCACGTCTGATTCTTGCCTGCGGAGAGCTGAGCTATAGGTAAAGGGGATGAAGCCAAGATAAATCCGCTTCTGGTTTTGCGCTGGACCTGTCCTAGGAAGATAACTAGACAAGTTCCTTTGGCATTATGGAGTTCTCCTGCTTCAGCCGAATCAAGCACATAAACTAAAGTGAGCTGTTTCCTTGAAAGCTTCCGTATTATTCTGTCTTTTTAGTCATGGCTAAACCTCAGTTGTAGGAGGAAGCGGATGCAGTAGCCAGCAGACAGGTAGGCCGTCACTGGTCTCATCTTCCCAGCTGTTCTGAAAGGCATCCCAGAGTGACAGTTACAAAACTGAGGACTTGGAGGTTTTAGGTCTAGTACTGAGTTTAAGGTTATGTTTGGATGACTTTCTTCATAAGGCCTTAATCTCTTCCATGTTCTATTAATGAATCAAGTTCTATGGCACCGGGATGGCTCAGTCAGTTGGACTTCTGCCTTTGGCTCAGGTCATGATCCCAGAGTCCCAGGATCGAGCCCTACATCAGGCTTCCTGCTCAGGAAGAATCTGCTTCTCCCTCTCTCTCTGCCCCTCCCCCTGCTTCTTCTCTCTCTCTCTCTCTCAAATAAATAAATAAAACCTTTTAAAAATATGCTAAAAAGAGAATGGAGTTCTAGGTAGAGCAATTTTTAAAAATGAATGTAATGCAAAGGCAACTCTAAAACCAAGAATGATAAGTGCAGGAAAATCATTAACATTCAAATTCTTCTCATGAGGCCATGTACCTGGATATAGATTTCTACCTTATTTCTCATGAACAAGATCCAGGGTCCTAGAGGAGTAGGAATTATGGGACAAACCTAGAATATCTGGGTTTATTAAATGCAATTTAGAAGCATCTTTTGAACAGAGACTAAAAGAAAGTATTCAAGAAGAAAATTAGATTGATAAAATTAAAATATAAAAGAGATCAAAAGAGGAATTGCCAGCAACAAAATGGAGCCACAGAAAATGTAAACATAAAACATAAAAGAAGAAAATACATGGAGCTCAGAAGAAAATGGGTTTGATGAGCACATCTTTCCACTTGGCTGCACACTAGAATGACCTGAGAAAGTTTTTAAAGCACGAATGCCTAGGTCCACCTCCAGAAATTCTGATTAATTGGCTTGAGGAGAGATTGGGAAAGGAAGTAAGACTAGCATTTCTCCTTTCCAAGCAACTCATGTGGTCATGTCTGACCGGTGGTACTAATTACAGTGGGTTGAACCTTGATACTCACGTCCACACCAGGATACTTGTAACAAGGATTTAAAAAAGAGATAAAACTACAGTGTCTTCGTGCTTTTTATAGCCCACGTGTTATATATATGCTTTTTTTTGCAATTTGTTGATTACTATAATGCTCCTCAAATTCTTAAACAGACTTTGGCAGTATGATGATGGAAAATTTAGTTATATGAGGAAACAAACGTCAGTTTACAATAGAAATCCTACTTTATGGGAATGTTACTGCTCACCTCTAGGGGGAGCTCAAGGCTCCTCCTCCCCACCTCCCTTCTTTCTCCATCCCAGGGAGAATTGCTTGTGTTTAAGTTTAGGATTTTACTGGTTCTTTGATATGAGATGGCACCATATTGCCAAGTTAATACTGGTATAATGTGGCTGTGGATTCTCTTCTTTGGAAAGTGAGGGGGGAAAGAGTTGATCTGTGCTGGCGTTTTTCTAGGGGAGACAGAAATAATTTCCACTGTTGGCTAAACAGGCAAAAAAGGAGTCCTTCATGGGGTCCGTTGAAACCTCTTATAGTTCTGCACTAGGCTTAGCACCTAATCTAATATTTCTTTGCCTTGTCTTGCTTCACCTTCGTCATCTGTCAGGTTTTATCTGCTCCCCCTCCTCATCCTCACAATGAGTGAGGAGGGATGGTGTAGGTAGTGCTTGGATAGTGTCTTAATAAAATATCACTTAACAACATCACTATTCTTATTTGGGTATTATTTTTTTAATAGAAGAAATTGGAAAGATCTGATAGTTGTTGCAACTCAGACTTGAAAAGGATAAGGGAAGTTAAGTCAAAAATATCAAGGCTGAGCTTCTTCGTTTAAAAAAAACAGAGAAATAATAGTGCCTGACTTTGTCTTGTCTATCAGCATATCTATGAAGACTGGAAGAATCGCACAGAGAAATACTATCATAATATTTAATAAAAGATTTACCAGGTGCTGAGCAAAACTGCAAACAGCAGCCTTCTCCCTGTGATCTCACATGGCAGAGGGAGAGAGCACTATGCGTCTCTTCTCTTCGCGTAAGGGCATCAATCCCATCATAAGGGCTCCTTGCTCATGAGTTCATCCAAACTAATTGTCTTCCAAAGGCCCCATCTTGAAATACCAGCCCACTGGGAGTTAGAGCTTCAACACACGAATTTTAGGGGAACACAATTCTGTCCGTAGCAACCATAGAAGAGAGACAGTCAAATTGAGAAACTTTCATAACCTGTTTTAAATCTGGACCTCGGAAACAAGAATAAACTTGGATAGACTGAAGGTAAGACAAAGCCGCACACTCACCTGAGGGAGCTCCTGGGTGCTCCCCATAGGTAGGTCTGTGGTTAGAAATGGAGGAATGGCTCGACCACCCACTTCAAAGCGTCTTCCCTGGTAGATAAGAAAAGTCGTTTTTTTGTAGTGTTGTAAGTCATGCTTCTAAGGTAGAAGGACAGGAGGGTAATGCAGTAAGAGGTGGAAACTTCATCCTGTCTTCATTCATGAGACTCCAAATGCTGCATGGTAGAGATTCTGATGTTAATCTAGTCCCTCATGATTGACTTCCATTTTCTGCAAAATTGTGGTTTTAGACATACAGCATCTACACTGAGAAGAATACCTTTAGGTAATACTTTATTAATATTCTTAAGCAGAATTAATTTGGGGCAGGGGGGGATTGCAACGACTTCTGACATTAACTACCTAGAGTTGGACCAAACTTCACAGGCGAAGGCCATGGTCACTCACAAGACTGCCCTCATTTCAACAGCAGCGGCAAGTGCAGAGGTCCCCAGGTCACCCTCACCTCTGACCAACTATAAATTTGAGGGTCCTCTCGAATTTATATCCACTCAGGTTCACTAAGTCGCAAGAACAGTTCAAAGAACTCAGAAAACCACTATATTTTTTAATTAAAGTATTATTTCAGCAAAAGGACACAAATCATGAAGTGAGGTCTGGGAGGGTTCCCTGCTCCACTCTTCCTTGTGCTTTCCCTGGGGAGCCAAGTTACATCACCCTCCTGGCACGTCAACAGAATACTCGATAACAGAACAACGCCAGCTAGAGAGGCACACTCAAACTTTGGTGTCCAAAACTTTATGGGGATTTCGTTACATAGTTATCACTGTCAGAATCATTGTCTGAGCTCAATTTCCAGCCCCACCTTCCCTCTCTAGAGATCTATCACTGCGGCCCAAAGCCCCAAACCTCTAGTCACAGGGTTGCTCCTTCCGGCATAGCCCGCCTCTCCTCTTGAGTCATCGGTCAACACAAACTATCAGGGACCCACCCTGAGTCAGCCAGGACTGACCATAAACAGCAAAGATACTTATCAGGAAATTCCAGGAGTTCTGAGGCGGTGTCCCAGGAACCAGAGATAAAAGTCAGCCCAATTCTTTATTATACAAGCTACCCCGGTCCTCTGGTTATGGTTCTTCCCATATGCCTAACATCTGGAGTAGCCAGTGTGGGGTAGGTACAGGAGGCTTTTGACCCAACGTCCCAGTACTTCTGACCAATATCAGTATTATCTCACCAACAATGCAGTGTTCCACCCTAAGTGTGATACATGGAATCTGAAAATAAGGATAAAAAGATACTGGCATATTACTGGAGTCCCACTAAGCAGTTATGCAACAGAACCAATGGGAATTCACTTCGTGGTGAGTCACAGACACACCAGGTGGAGTAGCTGCACAAAGCAAACTTTATTTGCAGCAAGTAAGGAGATCACAGGAATAACTTCCAAAGCCAGGACTCCCTGAGCAAGGGTGGATGGGTTCCTTTTATTGAGGGTCAGGATGAGTATTCAGGGAAGCTATAGTATATAAAGGCTGGCATTAGGCAGTGCATGTGCCTTAAGGAAACACGCCTATATACGTTGCATGTTATATAAATGAGGCTTGTGCACATTTTAGCATTTGGGTGTTACAAGGAGGTAAATGTAGTTGCTGGTCATTCTAGAGGTCACTCCTGCACAGTCATGAGTCAGAGGTTTAACTCAAACTGGTCTGGGTGGTCTGGGTCAGTGGGAGCTCTGGTCAAGATGGTTGCTATCACCAGGGGGTGGTTTTGGTTTCCATTTACATGAGTTAAGAGATGAGCTAAAAAGAAGAGCTTAAGGAAAATGTGGAACAGAAGTCAGTGAGTGCAGCAGGTGGGCACTCAAGGTCAGGTCTTGGGGTCTAGCTGTGACAATGAGCAATTAGCCCATTTACCATTATATCATATAACCAAAATGTCTCTCTGGGCAAGATTCAAGTTTGCTGGCTTTCATGTGATCAACTCATTTTCAAAAAAGAGAAGTTATGGGGCCCCTGGGTGGCTCAGTTGGTTAGGCAACTGCCTTCAGCTCAGGTCACGATCCTAGGGTCCCAGGATCTAGTCCCACATCGGGCTCCCTGCTTGGCAGGGGGTCTGCTTCTCCATCCCACCTCTCCCCTCTCATGCTCTCTCCTCTCATTCTATCTCTCAAAAAAATAAAGAAAATCTTTTTTAAAAAAATAGAAGTTGTCTCAGAAATATACGTCATCACCGTTTTAGGCATCTGGTAAACTGAGCTAAAGGACAATATAATCACTTGCTCTGAGCCTCTTTCCAGATGTTAATGTGATACACTGGAATTCCCTGATTGGGTAACCCATTCATTCTTTTTTCCCTCAGCTATTATCTCTCTCCTCCGTTTGTACCCGAAATGTTTGACATTTGGAAAGGATGTTCGTTGCAGCTGCGGAGCCCGTCTAGATTGCCAGATAAACTCACTCAGCAAGCGCCGCCCGCCGTCGGCGCCCATCCAGACGAGGTGTGATTAAAGACGTAGGGAGTGCCCGGGCTACCCCTACCGCTAGGAAGTACAGCTGCATTCACTGTCAAGGTCAGTTTTGCCAGATGTGGTTAAGGCACAGTCCAACCCATCAAGCCCTTAAGAATTCTGACCCAAAGGGGTAAAGGTACAGTTACAGTTTCCGGTTTAAAAACCACCCGTTTCCAGTACTTGCAGCGGCGTCCCTCATCCTAGGACCACCGCATTAGTAAGAAAAAGAAAATATGGGATGATGTGGGGAAGAAAGAAAAAATATAGTCATTGTCATACCATGATCCTCCCCCCCTCCTTTCCCCCAGATACACCAGGAAAGCAGAGGAATTTATGTAGCGGGGACCCTCCCGCAGCTTCCTTCATGTGGAATGTGACCGCACACTCGTGAAAGCACGTGAGCCAGCCCTCATGTTTGTATCTCCTCCCGCTGGTTTTCGACAACCAGGGCTCCAGCCACCCTACCCAATTCTCTCTTTTTTTAAAATAAAATCTTTTTTTTAAAAGATGTTTTATTGATTAATTTGACAGAGATCACAAGTAGGCAGAGAGAGAGGAGGAAGCAGGCTCCCCGCTGAGTAGAGAGCCCGATGCGGGGCTCGATCCCAGGACCCTGAGATCATGACCTGAGCCAAAGGCAGAGGCTTTAACCCACTGAGCCACCCAGGCGCCCCCCCCAATTCTCTTTGAAATTGCTCATCTGAAGAAGATATCTCCTCTGCCTGTGGTTAGACAATATGGACTCTAAAATATGTTCCTTAGTCTGAAGAATTGTGATTCAGTGATGCATGTTGTTGCAGCGGTTTCTGTTCTGGCCCTATTATACTATTTCTAGCATTTACATGTATCACCAAGAAGGCAAAGCCTCGTCCGAAGCGTCTATTCCTTTCTGGACCATTTGCGGCCTTCTGGGGCTACTAGCATTGGTCCGACTTGCCAACTATGTGCGGGGCCTTCCCCCAGGGAATCTGCCTCACAGCCATCTGCAATCTCTGCCTCTCTCTTTGGCAGACAGAATAGTTCCAACAGAGAGAGCAGAGCCCAAAAGGGTTCTGTAGTAAGACAGAACTTGTTTGTACAGCAACATGCTGCCGGGGGCCTGCAAGGCAGCACCTGCGAGCAGGGCTCCTCTTTCCCGAAGGGTTATTTTTGAAAACACTTTAAAAGCTGTCAGACTCTATCACCGCTTGGATAGTACCCTGGAAACAGCTACCAACTGACCAACAAGTAGCTGTTTGGTTTACGGAGGGCAGTTCCACAGCAAGTGATGAGCACTAAGTTTGAGAGGCCACCGCCTGATGGAAGAAGGTAAAATACTGATCAGCTTGTCACAAATGGCAAGTGCTGATTCCTGCTCCACATACCAGCAGATCCATCCAATGATGGAAACAAAATATCTGCTGGTTTGTATACGGAATAGTAATTGCTCATCCACACTGCAAGACACTGATCTAATTAGAAGGATTATTATTATCTGTCAGAGTTACCAATGGAACAGAATGGAATTTCCAGAAATATATCTAAGAATCTGATGTCTCTGGGGCACCTGGGTGGCTCAGTTGGTTAAGCATCTGCCTTGGGCTTAGGTCATGATCCCAGAGTCCAGGATCAAGCCCCACATCAGGCTCCTTGCTCACCAAGAAGTTTGCTTCTCCCTCTCCCCCTGCCCCTCCCCTTGCCCCTCCCCCTGCTTGGGCTCACTATCTCTGCCTCTGTTGGATAAATAAATCTTAAAAAAAAAAAAAAAAGAAAAAGAATTTAATATACCATAAAAGTGGCATTTCTAGTCATTCTAGATAAGTATTTGATAAATGTTATTGGGATAATAGTTAACCAATTGGGGAAAAATGTAGATCTTGATTAATCCTCTATCAACAGATAAAGATCTAAGTTATTCATATTAAGAATGTGAGAGATAAGCCATAATTTATTCAACTACTCCTTTGGTGAAGAATGAGTTTCCAAATTGGGGTCATTACAAATAATGCAATAAACATCTTTGGACTTTCATCCCCCTTATAAAATGGAGTTCTAAAAGTAGGAATGCAGAATTAAAATGTATATGGATGCTTCATATTACCAGACTACTTTCCCAAATTACAGTAATGACAGTGGGCAGAGTTCTAGGATGACCTCCTTCTCCTCACCGCGTACATGCGATAATCCCCAGTTCTCTGCGTGCTGTGAATTCCCTGATTATGTCAGCCTGGTGGCTGACAGCTAGCAAGGAAATGGGAGGGGCCTCCGTCCTGCAACTGCAAGGAAACCAATTCTGCCAGCAACTAGTGAGCTTGTTGCAGCCCCAGATAAGAACGGGGGCCCTGGCACACATTTTTATTTTAACCGTGTATGATTCTAAGCAGAGAACCCAGCACCGCCGTCCCTGGATTTCTGACCTCTGGACACCGTGAGCCGATGCGGTTGGTTGTTTTGAGCCCCCAGATGTGTCGTAATATCACACAGCAACAGAAAATTCATACAGTGAGGATCTGCCTTTCCAACAGCCATGCGCCAGGGACCTCTTTTTCTCACCTTACCAGCATCAAACGTGAACTATGCATATTGTTTAACTGAGTCAATCTGATAAGCTGACTCAAGGATAAGGAAAGGTTGTCTCATTTTTGATACATTTTCAGTAAAGACTCCCTTGATTTTGTATTTCTGGGAAAGACTGAGTACCTTGCCGTGTGTTTCTATTTGTTCAGATTTCCCCTTCTGTGAGTCCCCATTTCACGTACTTTGACCATTTTGTTCTTGAGTCATGTGTCCAGGTCTTGTCAAGGGCTTGAGCACATACTGAACTGACTTGTTGCACTTCCAAAATCTGTGGGGATGGAAACAATAACCCAAATGGTTTAGACATTGTGTACTCATGGCATGACAGGCAGCATGAGTTCCATGTTTGCATCTGCTCCCATTGTCCCCAGGGCCCACGTGCAGAGGGAAAGGACTTGTGTCCATGTCCCAGCTGAGGAACCCCAAGTTGAGTAAACTTCCAGTCTTTTAAAGAGCTGTAAGCAGTTCTGTCCAGACTTTGCTCCACAGAGAGATATCATCTTTGTTGTCCTGGGCTGGAAGCAAATCTGTTCTCCGCAACCCCCCCCCCCCCCGCCCCCGGGGAGAAAGACACCACTTCTAGTTTTGAATGAGGCTGTGCGCTCTACAATGCTAGAAAAGGCCGTCTGCAATGGACGCTGACACCAGTTGTGTAAAAACACCATGGAGAATTGCCTCCAAACACATCTACCTTTTGTCTGCACACTTCTCTGAGTAGAACATTCTGTCGGGCACTCCAACCTGACTGATGAGATAAGACCACATCCATCCATTCAATGTGTAAACACGTGCAGCTCTCTTATGACCAGTGTTTTCTGGGAGAGAAGAAAGAATTACACACAAGAGTTATAATCCCAAGGGCACCCATTGTATCCCTGAAAAAAAATGTATTTTCAATTGTTGAAAAAAAAAGTGTTTTTGATTCTTGGAGACCCTCCTCTCCCAGTAACACAGCACATCAGTTATAATAGCTAACACTTATATGACACATTTCTAAGACCTTTACATACGTATACATTTTTGATGGCTACATAATATTCCATGGTGTGTGTGCGTGTGTGTATCACATCTTCTTTATCCATTCATCTGTCAATGGACAACTGGACTCTTTCCATAGTTTGGCTATTGTGGACATTTCTGCTATTAACATTGGGGTGCAGGTGCCCCTTTGAATCACTACCTTTGTATCTTTGAGGTAAATACCCAGTAGCACAATTGCTGGGTCGTAGGGCAGCTCTATTTTCAACTTTTTGAGGAACATCCACACTGTTTTCCAGAGTGGCGGCACCAACTTGCATTCCCACCAACAGTGTAAGAGGGTTACCCTTTCTCCATATCCTCACCAACACCTGTCATCAAACACTATTTCTCGATTTTAAATGAATTCTTTAAACATTTATAATAGATGTTTCCTTAACATGATAAAGAATATCAATTTCAAATCAACATCAACATTATACTGAGGAATGAAAAATTAAAGATAATTGTGTTAATCCCATGCCAAAGAGAAATGACAGAGGTCAGTGATAACTGTTTTATGTTAAAAAAAAAAATCCCAATATAGATTTACAGAGACTGATCCAAATCTACCCGTCTCTCTAACTCTGCTACACAGTGAGTGAAATTTTTCCCTAGGAAGACACCCTCTAAGCTACAGGCTCCAGATTTTCTCCCACCTGTCTTCGTTCTCCTCCTCTCCTTGCCTCTGCTACTAACACCTTCAAAATTTACACAGTTGTTCCCAACATCCCATGATCGGGAAAGATTCTTAAACACCAGTTCAGAACCCTGGAACTATGCTCAAGGGAACAGCACATAAAGGTGGAAATGAATGAAGCAGCAGAGGAGAAAAAGAGAAAAGAGAATCGGACCCTGCAGGGCACAGAAAAAAGCTGATGTCTATCTAGCCCAGCTGCATCCCTGGTTAGCTCCCATGACCATCGTTAATTTAGGACTCAACTTGGCACAGATTTCCTATTTTATATTCCAAATTTGCAAAAAATATTGACAAGAAAATTGATACTTACTTTCATTTTAGAAAGGGAGAAGAAACAGGTGAATCACAAGGAGGATCACAGAGGAACTTGCTCATCTGTGAGCCAAGAGCCAGGCTCAACCCAGCAACCGGGCTCCCGAGTCCCTCAGTCACCGGGCTCCCGAGTCCCTCAGTTTCCACAGCACGGCTTTCTCTGCAGCTGCGTGTGAGGTAAAACACCTACATGTGATGCTGTGATAAAACTTTCATTTCTAAAGATAAAATCTCTATCCCTTTCACACAAGGACACACAACTATAGTCCCTCGAAATAAGAAGAGCCCTAGTTCTTCGGAATCAGTCAGTCAGAATCATAATGCTTCAAACGTCCCAGGTGTTTGTAAGGCCATCAGTTAGAGTGAAACCTTTTCTTTGAACCCGTTCAACCAGAGTGAAACTCTGCCTGTGGTGAAAAAAGAAAGCAGCACATGGTTTTATGGTACTCGCCCCGCCACCTTCCACAGGGGTGAGACAGAAACCTGTCTGGAGTGAAGAACATGGGGGAATTTGTAGCAGTTTTCGTCTGTCATAAATGTAGCTACTCCAGATCTGTTCTGTCCCATCAGCTTCTGAGGTCTTGACCATGACAGTGACCAGAAAGAGGTCCGAATTCAGAGCTGAGGGAAAGTGGGGTCTCAAACCTGGGAATCAAAAATCAGAGTTCTGCTCAGGCCTGTAAATAGCCTTTTTAGGCTGCTTACCCCAATTTTTAGGGAAGGCTCTATTTCTAGGCTTCCTGGGGATTTCAACAGTAGGGACAAAAAAATGAGGGGTGAAAGGTGGTAAGGAGAAAGAGACATTATTAACTCACATGTAAGCGTCTTAGCACAAAGCTGGGACATTTTAAGTACTTAGTAAATGAACTCAGCCCAATCCAATAATGATGGCTACTAAGTATGAATCAGATATTATGCCGAAAGATTTGGGAATTCCTTTCATTACATCTTCACAAGAGTCCTGTGAATTAAACATTGTTGTTGCCCCCAATTAATGGACAAGAAACAAATTCAAGAAAGAGAATTCTAACTAATGACACAGAGCTCATTAATGACAAACTGGAACTAGAGCCCCAGTGAGCTGGATTCCGAGCTCATGCTCCTCGTTGCTGTGTTACATAATCAAGTTCTCAAGAGAGGTTCTTGGCAGAAAGAGCATGGCGCGTGTAAGAGGGAGGACTGCACTCGGGAAGAATGACTCCACCAAGAAATCCAGACAGTGTGCCCACATCAGTGTAGGTCTGAATTCTTCCTCTATCTTGTGCAGACCTAAATTCTGGTGAGAATTTAGGTGAGATTTGCCCATCTAAGAAAAACATCATTCCCGCCCTCTCAGATAGTTTAAGTGGGAGACTCCAAGTTTCGAATTCACTTTCCCTAGCCTTTCCGGACAACCTCCAACGAAGAATACGTTCCTCTGTTCTTCCATTACATGACACACAGATTTTGAAGGTCTCCTTAACTACCATACATCAGAACCTAGCGCCCAGCTTGCTATCGAATAGATGCTCAATTAACCATTTACACTAATGATTGAATAAATGAAATAATGTATCTCTCATATTCTTCTTCCTGAGCCTTCGAACTGATGCATCTCCAGTTACCTCTAGTTTCCCTGAGATTAGTCAGAAATATGTTTTATTTTTCTTTTATTCCTATTTATTTCCGATTCCAGCTTGGATGGATACTTTAATAACACTGTCTTTGTCTTTATTTAGTAACTCTACCACCATCTGTGGATCGTTTCCACACCAGTGTGGAAACCTGACATCTAAGAGGCAGAGCCCAATATGGAATATGAAATTCTCAAAAAGTTACACTTAACATCTTAACAAGTCAAATATGATCTCAGAGCACAGCTTATACATAAACGTTTTACCAATATGGTGAAACTATCCTTTCACACAAATGGTGTTTCGGTTCTAGTTGGGGAAATGGGAGGCACAATAAAGGGAGGAATTTCCAGGATACATGACCCAGATAACAAAAGCATCCTTGAAATAGACTGATACAGTGATATAATTTGGCCAATTAATCAGGAAGGAAGGCAAGATCAGACTTCCAGTAAAAGCACTAGAAACCCTGTAAAATGTAAAACCAGCCACAGCGGTTGTTGTAAAATAAATTAAGGTGCCCACCGTCACAACAAGAACAAAATCTTGAGGAACATCACATGTGTGATGAAAACTTATAAAATTAAAACTCTCCATTTGAAGAGAAATTCTTATTAGCACACAAGAAACAGAAGTTATTTTACTTGTCCAATGAGCATAAATTGTTATTGCCAGAAATTCTCTCTTCTCCTGGCCACTGACTCAGTTATCACCTGGTGAGTCTCAAGAGTCAGCCAGCTAGTTCCCCTTAGCAAATTGTAAGTCAAAATCACAACTTCTAGTTTTTTAAAGAGGAATGGTAATCAGGGCACCCCCACATTTCAAAATCAAATATATTTACCTTTCTCCACTTTCTTTTCATCTCCGAGTGATATTCAATGCTGTTGGTCACTCTTCACTTATAAAACTCTCTCTCTCTCACAGTTTTTCTTCTAGTGCCTTAGATACTCTGTTTCTGGTTATGGAAGAATCATGATGTAGAAGGATACATTATATTCTACATGGAAACATCCCATGCTTAAATCCTGGATGCTTTGGTATAGAATCCTAGAATTTTGACTCTATGACCTTGGGCAAATTATTCCATGCCTCTAAGCTTCAAAATCTTCATCCTGAGAGTGAAAGTAAGAATGTGGAAATCTGTCAAAGTAGTCGATACAAACCTAATGTCATTTATATGTCATCATCAGAAATTGAATAAGCACTAGCACATGACTGCATTTCACAGCACTCTAAACTGCAAATTTTCATTATTATTATTATTATGCATAAAATACATTACAGAACGATGCTAAAATTACTCCATTTTTAAAAAAGATTTTATTTATTTATGTAACAGACAGAGATCACAAGTAGGCAGAGAGGCAGGCAGAGAGAGTAGGGGAAGCAAGCTCCCTGCTGAGCAGAGAGCCCGAGGCAGGGCTCCATCCCAGGACCCTGAGACCATGCCCTGAGCTGTAAGCAGAGGCTTAACCCACTGAGCCACCCAGGTTCCCCAATTACTCCATTTTTTAAAGGTGACAGTAAGATAATTTGGTGGCTCAAGGTGATCAGTGCATATCCATCAGTGGTTCTCCAGGTTTGTATCTGGCTGCAGGCAGAGGGATGAGGTGATCACAACAGAGGCCAGTTACTGAATTATGCAGGAGATATTTGCTAAATGCTTTCCATACCTTGTCTCATTTAATACAGCAATTCTGTGGAAGAGGTACTAAAGAGTCCTGTTTCAAAGAAAAGTGAACTAAGGTGCAGAAGGAGTGAGAATCTGCCCAGTCACGCATCCCTAAGTGGCAGAGCTGGGTATGTCTGCTGCTCGATCTTCTTAGGTTCCCTCTGCCCCCAACCTCTCGTCAAAAATCTGCTTGATTTTTGGCTTTAGACTCGTGGCTTTAGACTGAATTTTTACATCTTAGCCTAGACATTTAAACTCCCTGGTTCTGAATAATATGTGTATCAATATTTACAATTAAATTATTAAATTCTATAAAGTCTAATATTCCTTTTAGCTTGAACATGTGATGGTTCTTTGATTTGAAGCATACAAATTTTTTTTTTCAGATTTTATTTATTTGACACAGAGAGGAGAGAGGAAGGGAGAACAAGCGGGGAAGTGGGAGAGGGAGAAGCAGACTCGCCCTGAGCAGAGAGCCCGATGCGGGGCTCAATCCCAGGGCCCTGGGATCATGACCGGAGCTGAAGGCACTTAATGACTGAGCCCCCAGGCGCAGTTCACCCTGAGTTCACCCTGAACATGGTTCTTAAAGACCTCATCTTTAGTCTCTGTGGTCTCCTCCTTTTTTCCTGAATGAAACAAAACTCTAAACACACTTCTGGGATGTCTCTGAAGACTCCAAGAATGACAACCCCACGACACCAAATCCTCCCTCCCCAAAATAGAGTGAGCTGAAGCCAGAGTGGGACTCAGTGAGTAATAAGCAAGACAAAAAAGTTTTTCTGTAGGTTGTTTGGTCAGGACTGCCGCTAAATAAGAAACTGAGCCTCAAATTAGGCTAGAGATCTAAATCAAAGACTCCCACGGAAAGTCAGAAACCTAGAACGTGGTGAAAGCGATTTGGGTTTGCTGGTGCCTTCTGGAGGCAGTAGAGACAACTGAAAATCCTCTACTGAGTGCAAACACTCCCAATTTACGGCCTCAGGATCCTCACACATTAATTTCAAGCAACTAGGAACTCAAAGGAAAACTGCTTAGTTTCCCAGTCACTGAAAGCACAATGACTGAGGGGGAGAAAAACAGTACATTTAGAGGAGTCATTACTAAAATTCTGGAATCGGCTGATATATAGAATGATTACGTATGAAATCCTTCTAGAAATGGAGTCACAAAATGAGCAATAACCGAAGGACTATCAGAAATGAGCAGACAGATGTGAAAATAGAACTTTTAGAAATAAAAAAGCGTAATTGTTCAAGAGGAGTTTTGAAAACCAGAGGGAAAAGGCAGATCACTTACAAAGGAATGAAGATTAGATGAAACGAGCTGACTCTGCAGCTCCAACAATGGAAACCAAACTGGCGTTTTTAAGGTGTTGAGAGGAAATCACTGTCAACCAAACACTGTATACTATTAAGACCACCTTTCAAAAATGAAGGTTAAATAAAGACATTTCCAGATAAATAAAACTAGTAGTCACCACCAACAGACATTTCTAAAGAGAATTCTAAGAATTTATTTTGGGTAATAAGGAAAACTTTCCGCCGAAAAAGTCTAAGATGGTGGGGAAAACAGTATGAGCAAAGAAAATGGTAAATGTATGGGTGAATTTAAACACTTTTATAAGAAAACCACAGTAGTAAAGGCAAATCAACAGGTTAAAAAATAAGGACCTAAGTAAATGTATGACAGCAATAGGTGTATAAGCTAACAGGAAAGTGGGTAAAAGTAAAATATTCTAGATCTTTCCTTGTTCAAAAAGTTAGACTTTGATAAATATCATGGAAAAACTTCAAAAGTAACTACTAAAAGTAATAGAAATAAGGATGAAAACTGGAGGAAAATAAAAATATTAATAAAAAGACAAGACAGAAGCTTGAAAAAGTAGAACAAATAAAAAGTAACAGTAAGATGGGATGGGAAAAAGACAATATATATGAGAATCATTATTATTTTTAATGTGATGGACTAAAGCCAACAATTAAAAGATAGAGATCGTTGGTTTAAACTTTTAGAAATTCAGTTATATCCTGTTTACAAGAGAGCCAGCTAAAGGCTACTTATAAGAGCACTGGGTACGACTGTCAGGAAACTATGGCCTACAAGCCAAATCATGCTCATTGCCTGTTTTTTAAAGTTTTATTGGGACACAGACATGCCCATTTGCTTACACATTGTCTATGACAGTTTTTCACTCCACAATAGCAGAGCTGTGTAACTGGACCAGAGACTATGCACTACAAACCTGAAAATATTTATTCTGGCACTTTAAAGTTTGCTGACACCTGACCTAAAATAAACACATGGAAAGGTTAAAAGATTCAGCTAATCTAGAAGATTTTTTCTTTTTAAATTAACTGTTGGCAACTAACAAAGCAGCCTCAGAAAGTAACAAAATCTTGACAAGACAGATTAAAGAGGATATAAATAAATAGAAGAATACTCATGGGTTACAAAACTCAAAATTGGTGAGACGTCATTTCACCCCAAATTGTTCTACAGATTCAATTCAATTTCAGTCTAAATTCCCAGCAAAGGTTTATTTAATTTTGTTTGGAATTTGACAAGGTAATTCTAAAATTTATATGGAAACGTAAAGGACTTACAATAGCCAAGGTGGTCTTGAAGAAGAATGAAGGTGGACTTACACTATCTGACCTCAAGACGTTATGAAACTGAAGAAATTAGGACACTATTATACCTTTAAAATTCTGTAAATCAGTTAGTTAAGGACAGACAAATTTGTGGGGGTAAAATGAGCCAGAATCCAAATATTCACTTAAAAAAAAATCCAAATGGCCAATAAGCGTATAAAATTGTGCTCAACATCATTAGTCATCAGAGAAATGCAAATTAAAAACCACAATCAGATCACACTATACACTCAGCAGAATTAATAAAATTAAAATCTAGACAACACCAAGTGCTTACAAGTCTATAGAGCATCTGGAACTCTCATGCGGTACTAACAGGAGAAGAAATTGGTACAGTTAGTTTGCAAAACTGTTTGGCAGTATCTGCTAAAGTGATACACAAACTTAATCTGTGACTTAGCGGTTCTACTCCTGGGCATTTACCAATAAATGTGAATGTTTATTCTCTCCACAAAAGGCATGTGCGACAATGTTTGTAGAAAAGTTACTTATTATAGCTCCATACTGGAAAAAACCTAAATGGGGGAGGATGGAATGGGAAGTTATTTATACAGTGGAGCTCTTCAGAAGAACTTCATTTTTTTTTTAAGATTTTATTTATTCCTTTATTTGTCAGAGAGAGAGTACACACAAGCAGGCAGAGGCAACGAGAGAAGCAGGCTCCCCACGGAGCAAGAAGCCCGATGCAGGACTCGATCCCCGGACCCTGAGATAATGACCCAAGCGGAAGGCAGCAGCTTAAGCAACTGAGCCACCCAGGCGTCCCTTGTCAGAACAACTTTAAAAAACAAATCTACTGATAGACAAAACAACACAGATACATTTTAAAACCATAATGTTAACAAAAAGACACATATTGTATATTTAGATTTATATGAGAGTAGTCATAGTAACAGATTAAAAAAATTAAAATTGAAATTAAAAATTTTCAATAGATGAAGAAAAAGCACTTAAAAAACTCAACACCCTTTTGTGATAAAACCACCCAGCAAACCCGAGAATGAGCATCTGTAAGAAACCCGGAGCTATTACCACAATTAATACTGCAAGATTAATGTTTCCCCCTAAGACTGAAAAGAAAGCAATATATAAAGAACACTTACAACTGAATGCTAAGAAGATAATCAATCCAGTTTCTTAAACGGGCAAAATATTTCAATAGTGATACCACAAAAACTACACAAATGTCTGATGAGGATATGAAAAGATGTTCAACATCATTAGTCATCAGAGAACTGCAACACGAAACCACAGTTAGATAACTGCACACACTAGAATGTCTAAAACTTACAAGACCGACAGTAGCAAGTATTGATGAGGATGTTGAGCAACTGAAATTCTCATATACTCCTGCTGAAAACTGAAAATGTACAATTTTTTTAAACACTTGGGCTGTTTCTTATAAACTTACATGTACCATCTGTCTCAACAATTCTACACCTAAGTAATTACCCAGGGAAAATTAAAATACATATCTCCACACCAAAACCTGTGCATATATGTTCACACCAGCTTTATTCATAATAACCAAAGCCTGAAAACCACCCAAACGTTCATTGAGAAATAAATGCATAAGCAAAGTGTGATCTATCCATCTGTCATAAGAAGGAAATAATTATTGTTATATACAACAGCACAGATAATTCTCAAGAACATTCGCTGAAATGAAACAGAGGCAAAGAGTAGATGCTAATTGTTTAATTTATATGAAATTCTACAAAAGGCAAAACTAATCTATAGTAAAATAGGTTAATGGGAAAGGGAATGACTGCAAAGGGTTATGAGTGTCCATTTGGGGATGAAGGGAAAAATCCATATTTTAATTATAGTATATATTATATAGTATTTATTATACTATATATAATGACTAAAACTCATCTAACTGTATTCTTTAAAAGGGTATACTTTAATGTGTGTAAATTAAGTGTCAATAAAGCTGATTTAAAATATTATAGATTAGGGATGGCTGAGTGGCTCAGTTGGTTAAGCGTCTGCCTTTGGCTCAGGTCATGATCTCAGGGTCCCATGTCAGGCTCCTTGCTCAGCGGGGAGTCTGCTTCTCCCTCTCCCTCTGCCCCCCAACTCAGGCTCGCTCTCTGTCTTTCAAATAAATAAAATCTTTAAAAAATAAATAAAATACTATAGATTAAAATACTGTAGATTAATAAAACAACACTTTCAGGAAAATGTACAGCTTTGAATGCATACATTAGAAGGAAGAAATGTTAAAATTAATAATATAAGCTTCCAAGCTAAGAATTTAAAAGGACAAGAGAAGAAAAAAAAAAAGCAAAGAAAGTAGAAGGAAATGATAAGGATTAAAGCAGAACTGACTGAAACAGAAAAGAAGGAAACAAAATAGAGAATCAAAAAAGCTAAGAGTTAGTTCTTCAGAAAGAGTAAGAGAAACAGAGAAGTTTCTAACTGCGCTGCTCAATACTGCAACCATTAGTCATGTGTGGCTATTTAAATTTAAATATTGATTAATTAAAATTAAATACAATTAATGTAGTTCCTCAGTCAGACTAGCTGTACTTCAAAGGTTCAATAACCACATCGGGCTAGTGGCTACCTCAGTGGACAGGAGAATACAGCATTTCCCCCATCACTGAGAGTTTCCGTGGACAGACAAAAAAGCAAAGGATTGGACAAGTTCCCTGCTCTAAGGACGTGTTTGGCCTCAAGACAAAAATTACGTAAACAATCACAACATGATAGAATTATAACGGCACGAGGTGCTATGCAGCCACATAGGAGGAACTCCTAGCCCAAGTCTGCCTCACCCGAGAAAATGTCTCAGAGGAAGGCATTTTTAAGAGAAGGGTGAGGGAGCCGAACAGAGCTAGAAAGAGAACATGCTGGGCCGGGAGCCCTGACCACCTGAGATGAAAGGTGGTGCTGTCGAGCACATCCGTCCATCACAGCCTGCATGGCTAACCCTGTAGATTTCAATTTCAGCCGACAAGGAGTGATCACAGTCCTGCCACAGAGAAGCATCTGTTCTACTCGCTGGGGTCAGAGTGTGAGAAAGAGCCATGCTTGCAGGGAGCTCACAATGTTGGGGTGATGGAGCTTAAACCGTGCAGGGTTTGCAGAGTAACCCCTATCAGTTTTAAACGCCACCTAAGCTGTACACTAGTCTCGTGTAAGATGTGGTGGCTTTATTAGCTGGCCAAAGAGACGGCTGGAAGGGAGAAGTAGGGAGATTTAAGAATGAAAGAAAAAAAGTTTGGCAAGGACCTTGACAGCACGGATGTACTTCTAGGCACACATTTGCTTACCACGTTAATGGATGTGGGTAGGCAGGAAGAGAAAGACCTTTATTACCAGCTTGCTATTTCTTCCTGATCAGTTTTCTCCATTGCCAGCCATGCTCCCCCCGTGGAGAAGACTGTTCTTGCCAAGTTCTGGATAGAGCAAGGAGACTGGTATGGGTAGACAGAAGATCAGCATTGCCTCTTAATGAGCCCCAGAGCCCTGGGTAGATATACCCAGAAAATCAGATGTTGCTACTTTTGTTCCTTCTCAGAAAACTAAAAGAGGAACCACACTTTCCAAACTGTAGTTAATTCATGGACAAATGTATATATCGACACTTCTGTGTTTCAGACTCTGCAGAATCAATGATGAGCGAGAGATGCTTTTCTCCTTCTGCATGGAGTCTAATAGAAGAGAAAGTAGATAACAGAAAAAATCGAAAACAAAAACATAAGGAAAAGTACATGGTGCCATTAAAGAGCTTAAGAAGGGTCCCCAGTCTACCCTTGGTTGGGGGTGGGGTGGGGATCAGGGTATGCTTCCATGAGAAAAATGCTTCCATTATATCCATGTGCCATAAAATGGTATGTGACACCTTGTTCCTTTACACCCCAGAGCAGGACTTCAAGGGTTAAGGGAAGAGTTACCTGTCTGCACTGGAAAAAAAGCATTGGTATAGAGGCCAGATCTGTCACAGACCAAGTGAAGTCAACTTTCCCAATCACTGGTGTGCTCTCCTTCTAGGGCACTTTATGGATAAAAACAAACATGTTGTTAGCAAGGTCAGGGTTCCATGCCAGATTAATCTAACCCATAGAAGTCTTGGAAGTAACAGGAAGCACAAAGCAGACCTGACCCCAATCAGCCCTGCTGCCTTGTTGAGATTATCCTAGCCAACCAGTAGTTCCCAGAGATGGAAGCTAAGCCAGAAACAATGTGGGGTGTTGAAGTTGAGGGCAGAATTCATGGACATCTGGCGCAGGCAAGGACTCTGCAGAAGGGAATTATAAAATACGCAACACAACCAAGCTGGCTTCTTAACCAGAGAGGAGGAAGATGGATGGATGAATGGATATTTAGAAGAAAGAGTAGAGGGAAGGGAGCAGAATGGGCTGCAGAAAGCCTCTGGGGTTGAAGGGAAAACCAGGGTCATGTGGGCAACCAGTTGGGAAATGCCTCTGGTCAGAAATAAGCTGACTCCACGTCCCTGGAGGTGACCACATGACATTTTTCTCTAGTTTTCAACCAAAACCGAGTTTGTGCCATCAGTGCCGAAAAGCTGAAAATTCAAAGGAAACATTTCCACTGTTGCGGGTAGGGTCTGGGGAAGTCCACGCCAGCTCTGCCCTGACCTGAAGGATGATCACTTACTTTGAGGACAGGGACTGAGTGAGGGCTGTCACAGGGGAAGATTAAAAATGAGACCAAAGCAACCACGACCACAACAAAAAGAGAGAGATAAAGAGAGACTTAGAAATGAACACCCACTCGCTTTCGGATGAGCGGTTGAGTCAAAGTGGTGTCGAGGTGACGGCTCCTGCGGCGCCTGTATCCAAGAACCCCCAGAACTAAACAAACAGTGGGTTTCCTTTCCTCCCAAGACTGCGATTACTACAGCCTCTCCTGGTCCTGGGCGGGAGGCGGCGAGAAACAAGTTCTAAAATACATACCGACTTTACGTACATAATCCAATCGCCTCATTTGTCTGTGTCTTTTGTGTTCTGCTCTGTTCTGAGTTTACTTCAGTTGAGCCGGCCTGCCGTTGCGGTGGTGACGTAGCAAGAGATGGGTTTTGGCCCCGCAGGAAAAGGCTACCTTCCTTCCCCGTCCCTTCCCCTCACGATCCCCTCCCCCTATTCCTCTCGGTCTGTACATCTGCATGACCCTCAGCGTCCGGTGCTCCCCATGCCGCCCGAGGGCTCCCAGGGCTTCCTCGGCCCGTCCCACCAGCCAGGTACAGCCGGCTCTGACAAGCGTCCATCTCCTTACTGTGCGCCACAAGCCTGCCGAGAGAGTCCAGAGTCGGGCAGAGTATCACTGTTGCCATTTTACAGATGAGAAAACTGAGAACAAAGAAGTTTAATGGCTTGTCCTACAGTAAATGGCAGGGTTCTCCTAGGAGCCCAGGCCTTTCAAGCCAAGTCTCTGAATTTCTTCCAGCAGGTCACACTAGACGAATGAAACTAATTACACATCGAATCACATTCCTGCTGACCCCTGGCAGCGGTCTCACAAGTCCCTGAAAGTGAGGCCTCTGAACTGCCAGCTACGCACGCTACCTCCCCAGCCGGCAAAAATATCCCAGTTACACAGACGAAGTCAAAGACACCAGTCACTGGGAGAAATGTCTGGACTATAGTGTCTCTCATTTAAGAATATTTTTTGAGTGCTCTAGTGGACGCTGGGGCATGGCCCCCAGATCCCTGCATGCAGAATTGCGGCACACTCACTACTCCCTGAGCTTTGGGCAGTTCAGACAGCAGCTGGCAGCTGTGGGTTCCTGGGAACTGCCCTCAGCCAGTGGAAGCTGCCTTGCTTGCGGCCATGCCTCCCTCCGAGAGCCAACCTGCCCCCAGACTAGCAGACGAGCATTAACGGTCCAGTTCCCTTGTCCCAAGGTGGAAAGATTCTGAAGGGGTCATTCCAGCCTTGGAAATTACCCGAGGTGTCCGTGGGATCTCAGGAGGTCTTCGCTGTGGCTGTTTGCCATTTCAACTCTTCCTCTTGCCCATCCTACTGCCTTCATTCCCTCACAGGTGGGAGAATATCCTTGTCTCCAGAGATGTTTTCCAGTCGAATCCTATCGCAGACAAGCACAGTGAGACAGGCATTGTACGCTGCCTTTAAAGAAGCTGGTCTAGTGCGGGAGGCAAAGAAGCAAAGGCATAATTCTAGTGTAAGGGGGTAGGCTTATCCTGGGGAAGAGCTGGGATAACAGGATAACTTCTAGTCACGGAAAACAGCCTATCCCTTGAGAGTCTTCTGTTGTAAAATGTAGATGTCCCTGTTCTTCTCTCATCACACTAACTTCGGTGGCCAAGAAGGCTGTGGTCATCCATTTGGGAGAGTCATATAATGCAGTGTGAGGAGAAAAGTCCAAAGGACTAGCTCAGTAAGATCAAGGCTTGACGTTTACATCATTTCAGGGAGCTGAAGACTTTTTCTCCCTATTTCCTTGGAATATTTTTCTACTGGCTTCTGAGAGCCTAACTTCTAAATTTCACCATGTTTTAATCAAAATATTTGCAGCAGGTAATTCATAAGTGCTTTTTGTAGTGACTGATTTGTCAGCTTGGGATTAAGGCTCTCTCTGGGCCTGATGCCTAACAATGATTTTGCAGAAATAGTCAAAATGTGTAATCACGAATGCAAAGTGCACCTGTTTCTGAGTCTGCGATGACTAGATCAATTAGAATTTCAGCGTGCCCCCATAATGGATGTATGTGGGAGGACGGTGTCGGGGCTCAGGAGCTCCCCCGCTGCAAGGACTAAGTGATGTTTACGCGCATCCTCGAATGGACTTGAATGGCTAAAATTACTTTTAGGCTAGCTTCTCCCAATCTCTGCAAGGCACATTTGAGGAATTCATTCACTAGGGTCTTTTGGTCGTTAGGCAGCTGCTCATTATAATCCCCCACTTCCTCCAGCACAGATAATGATAGAAAGGTAGATGATGAGGATAGACAGATGATAGATGATAGGTAGGTAGATGACAGATGATAGATGATAGACAGATGATAGATGATAGATGATGATGATAGATAGATAGATAGATAGATAGATAGATGATAGACAAAAATAAAAGCTGAAGTTAATTTTTAAAGCAGCCCCTGGGGAAGACCAAGCAGTCCCAGAGTTTTTTTCTCGTTAGCCCACCCCTACCGGGGTTTTCTCCAGGCAGGAACTTCCTATGGGGGAGAGGACAGAAGAATATGAGAGGCTGAAGTCCTCAGTCATTCAGAAAAGCCATGAAAGATGGTATCTGCCAGCCGAGTTTAGACTGCACCTTATCAGCCCTCACAGAATCTCGAAGGTCCCTGGGGCACTTTGTCATCATGGAGGGATTTTCTTAGGGTAGGGACTTCCCCAAGAGCCTCTGACAAGTTCCCCTCTCTGTAGCTGCCCAGAGCCTGCTGTCTCACTGACCAAAGGACCTGGATTTTGTTGATCACGGATGTGTGATGCTACAGGCATTCATCGAAACATGAATAACTGCATTTTTTTTCCCACCCTTTCTTTTCGGATGGAGACACATTTGCTGCAACCTTCCCAAGAAACAGAATTAACAAATTCCAGTGTCCTGGGATGAGTAAACTCTCAACCCAACCTGCTATTGTTCCTGCGACCAGCCTCTCAAATAATTTCACTATTAATTGATCCTATTTGGGGAGTGGCTTGAAGGAGTATATACTACTACAGTTCCCAGGTCTACCATTTACGGTTAAAGTGACCTCGAGCGAGTTACTTCGGGCCCCGAACCTCTGGTGGCTATCAGTAAAGTGGGTTTTCTAATGTCTGTGTCACTGCAGTTCTTACCAAGAGGACATGGACTGTTTGTGAAACACGTGACTTGTGAGTTTACCAAATGGTGGTCACTCTTGTTATAGTTTTACAACTATAAATACAACAAAACCCCACAGTCATTAAAGAAAAAAAAAAGATTTGTTTAATTTCTTGGTGCCTAACTGTCTTTATATATAAAGAAGTAGCATTGGACTAGCTGAATTCTAGTTTCTGTCAACCCAGACTTTCAGGATTCAGTTATAACTAACATATGAACGAAGCAGATAGAGACACTATTATTTTTATATAGAACTTTAACAAGTACGTTTGATAGAAAATTAGGTGAGGCAGAATACCACATTTCTTAGCATTTTGACTAATTAAAATGTGACTCTTTTTTAAGTGTTTCAGATCAAAAGGCGTAACAAGAATATTAAAGATTTTAAAAAACATGAAATTCCATTCCCTTTAACACTAATGTCATTACAGTCCTTATCCGGTAAATGGGGAACTAGCATAATTCATTCTTTGAATTGTTGTGAGGATTCAAGTTTTAAAGAAGTGGAAATCATTAAGCGTAAGTCCCTGGCACGGAATAAGAGCAAAAGAAGAGGAGCTAAGGTATGAGTTGTTATCGCAAAAGCATTTCCAGACACTCCCAGATGTCTGCAGGAATAGCTCCGTTCACTGAGTCATTCACTCAAACAAACCAATAGAACACACATTGCTTATAGGGCACTGGTCTTCTCACTGGCAACGGGGCACACATGGTGAAGACAAAGCCCTGCTCTTCTTGAAGCCAGCTCACTGCCATCTGCTTTGAGAGCCCTTCTCTGACCACTCTGTCTGGGTTCCACCTTGTCCAAAACACTATCCTCACACCCCTGCAGGTCGCAGAAGCAAAATCACATGGGAAAATGGCCTTTGATCCTCTAGGAGCCTGGCTTCTAGTGCTGTGAGACCAGGGGCAAGTCACAGGCTCTCCAACCATGTCCTTGTGCGTAAAATAGGAAGGATGAGGTGTTCTCCGACAAACCTACCTGGAGGGCTGTCCCGTGGCAAAAACCTACAAATACACAAACGTAGCTAGCATTCGGACCTGGTTCTTAACCACATTCTCCACATATCTTTGCCTAGCCGAGTCTCACAAAAGTGACCCACTGAAGCACAAAACGGCAGCAACTATATTCATTCTGTCTTTTACTAGTATGTACAGAGTTCTTCTGACTCTGGCAAGAAAAGAGCAAGGAAAGAGAGAAGGAAGGGGGCGGGGGGAAGAGAGGAGTCCAACAGCGTTATTTGCTAGAAGCTGCCGTTCATCACTTTCATCACCTCCTGGGACCCTCACGGTGGCTCCCATCCCATTTTATAGATCAGGAAACTCAAGTCCAGAGAGTTTAAGGGCATGGTCTCCCCACAGGGGTCCTGCTGGTAAATGAACACCGCAGGCTGTGTGGACAGTTCCTCTGACTTCAAACCCCACACTTTCCATGGTCACCATGCTGCTTCCAAGAAATACCAAGGGCATGAAATTTGGACAAAGAGACACAGGCTACAGAGAAAATTAAATTTACTCAAACATTAAAGAAAGGAGAATTATCAACTCTTTTTTTCCAGATTGAACTGAATTCTGGGGGGACATCTACGTGGAGCAGCCTGAGGTTCGCTACGAGGGGCAATGTAGTAAGAGCTGCGGTGCCGTGGCCACTAACGAGGCTGTGAAAGATACCTTTGGAATATGGTTTCAAGATGTGCTTAAACGCTGACATCAAACCTTTCATCATTCCAGGAGGATTTGAATGAGAGTCTGTGTGAAGACAAAGGGACAGACTAATTTAAAGTTCCTAGTTGTGATCCTTGATCTTTATAAAATGAAACTATCTTTTTAAATTATAAAAGGATATATTTTTGTACATGTTTTTAAAATTCAGAAGTCAAGGGCACCTGGGTGGCTCAGTGGGTTAAACTGCTGCCTTCAGCTCAGGTCATGGTCTCAGGGTCCTAGAATTGAGCCCTGCATCAGGTTCTCTGCTTAGGGGGGAGCCTGCCCCCCGCCCCCGCCTGCCTCTCTGCCTACTTGTGCTATCTCTCTTTCAAATAAATTAATAAATAATCTTAAAATCTAAAAAAAGTTCAGAAGGGAATAATGTAGAAAATACGCCACAAACTCCCCTCATAAGCTCCTCCCCAAAGACAATCATCATTTACAGTTCGACCTAGCTGCCGTCTATACCGTATCCGTTTATGCCTGTGTGAACCTTTGCCTGCTTGTGGCCATTCACTCCATACGTTTCCTTAACCACTTTTTTCCACTCTATATGATACACAGTATCTCAAGTCAACAAGACAGATCTACTTTGTCTTTCCTATTGCTACATGGTGGGTATACCATACTTATTCCTTTTTCTTTGTTTAGGAATCCAATACAGTGATCTTTTCAGAAGAAAGACCTACAGCTCCACCAATTTCTTTTCTCCGTCCTGTCCAGTGTGAACCGCCCACACACTGTTAGTTGTTTCTACTATATGGGTGTGAAAACAGTCATTTCTGTGTTTCCCAGAAGCTTTGGTCACTTGGTCCACTAATTCTGTGTATGCAAGAAATGTTGACAAGAAATAATTATTCATTTCTAGAATGAAAAGATCTTCAGGTGAAGGTTACAGAGTCTTCTGCATCATATAAAACTTGTGAAAAATAAAATCTTGACTGCATGAGACTCGAAGTCAATATCCCATGGCCAGAGCAGTGACCACAATCTCACAGCATGGCAGTCCTTAGAATTCCTGTAAACCAGGTAAAGGACTTTGGACTTTATGCTGGAGGCAATGAGAGATGGAGGGACGCAAATGCTTGCTTTCCTGGGCAGATGAGTGACATAGAAGATCACGCCAGCTGAAGACAAGTGGTTTAGAAAAGGGAAAATCCAGGGGGGAGGAGCCCCCGCTGCTCATGAATGAAGAGGTTTTTTAAAGATTTAAGTATTATACTTTAGTAATATTTTCTTTTTCAAGCTATTACTTTCTGTACTTGATCACCGTAGTAAGTATTATCGGGGCCCTGATGCCATCACTGCTGTCAGAAGTGTAAGTACAAATGCGGACCTGACCTTCGAAAATGGCCCTTGCCCTTGCTAAATTGCCAAAGAACCAACTTCCACTTCCAAGTGGCATAATTAAATGGCTCTCTCTCCAGAGGGCTACTTGAGCGGCTTCAGGACATGAAAGCCACTCCCTCCAGAGCACGAGAGTGGACAAGGAGGAAGCCACATGCCTTACGACCTAGTCTCAGAAGTTGCTCAAGGTCACATCTGCCCCATGCATTTCATTAAAAGTAAGTCATGCAGTCTGTCTGTCCCACACTTCAGGGGACCGACCTCCTCCAGACGTCCTTCTGTACTCCACCAACGGCCATCTCTCAAGAGGGGAGTGTCAGAGACTTTGTGGACATATTTGATGAAAACCACCCCAGGAGTCTAGTGTCAAGTCCAGACTGGTGCCCACGAGAGCCAGAGTCTGAGGGGATTGTGAGGCACGATTCTCCAGGAACTGCCAAAAACAAAAGGGAGTTCTTCAGACTTTCCCAGACCATAGAAGTGGGTGGGTCAGTTCATCTCGACATCCGCGAGGCAGGGAGGCCACAGATATTTCAGCTACACTGTGAACCTCCACATACTACCAGCTGTGTTCACGAGGGCATGCGAGCTGAGTCTTCCCTGTTAGTCCTCGGCAGTTCTAAGAACATGTCAATAGTCATTATTTCCATGTATTCCCAATTTTCGTTCCAAACAAGGAAATTCAGCACCTACATGAGCATTCAAGGGCTGTGTTCTGCTCTGTTGGGGCAGGATTAGACATATTTAAGTTGGAGAATGTGCACCTTAGAACAGTCTGCAGGTACCCAGACCCTCTTTCCTGTCCAGGCTTCTGTGGAAGACATGGATATCTCACGTGTGTTTGTAGGCTAGAAATTAGGCTGAGAAATTACATTGTTCAACCAGTGTCTTGAAACAGTTGTACACTGAAGGGTACAAGCAGGAGTAAACTTTACTTTTTCTCACCACCGCCTCCTTTGATATCCTCCATAATGAATTCATTTACCCTCCCCTCAACGAAATCTCAAGCAGATCTCATAATTTTTCCAGTCACTCTTAAATGGTAAAATACGACTATATCTAAAATGTGCATATGTTTCCATCTTAACATCTCATCTCTGAGTCTTAATGTCATCTTATAATCATAATTGAAGGATTTTTTTTTCCCCTTTCTTAGTTGTATATAAAATAATGGAGCACCTTATCATCAACAGCATCTTAGAGTCAGTGATATTTAGTGTCTCTTTTTCCAGTATTAAAAAAGTCTATTCAAGGGGCGCCTGGGTGGTTCAGTCAGTTAAGCCTCGGACTAGATTTCAGCTCAGGTCATGATCTCAGGGTCATGAGATCAAGCTGTGTTGGGATCCGCGCTCACCATAGAATCTGCTTGAAGATCTCTCTCATGCCTTCCCCCACCCCCACCCCCCAAAAATCTATTCAAGTATAATAATCACAATTCTATTCTCATCTCATTTAAAACTTTTCCTTCTTGGAGCTCTGGCCTACTTCAGGCTTGGAAGTCTATAATGAGTAAAGATAGCAGTGACTAGATTCCTATCTACCTCTCTTTCTACCTTTTCCTTCACTCCGTAGCTGAGGCGTTGGGACCTTTCAGGGATGGAATAAGGTGAGTGAGAGGAAGTCCGGGTCGATCGAAGTTTTATTCATAATACAGTTCTACTCTGGCAGAGACATCCTCTCGGTGAGGGACGTTCTAAATGTCAGTGCTTTTCTTCTTGGACTGGTTTGCGGCCTGGTTCAGAGACAACTCCCACCACTGGCAATCTCTTGTGCAGCTGCAGTTCCCTTGACGTAGGCTCTGCTGCCTCCAGCTGGCCGCTCACAGCTTCCTCTTCAGCTGCTGGTTCCTCGCAGCGGCCCTTCTGCTGGGTCGGTCCCCTCCTGTGGAGTCCCATTCAGAACAGCCCAGTAGGATTTCCTCCGGCGGGGCCCCCCAGGTTCATGGGGAGTTCAAGCATCCCTGTCACACCAGAAGCTGGACGTTGTGGTAAATTCCCCCACAGCCACCTTCCCTTGCTCTGCTGCAAGTCTGTGGCGCTCAGGCCACGGACTCTCACCTTCAGACTCCGTGGTGGTGGTGGGTCCGATGCTAGGCCCTGCGTTCCGTCCAACGTCAGGAGCCCATGAAAACGCTCCAGGTGGTATTCTTGAAGCATCCTCACTGCGTCTGAGTACACTATCTTACTGCCTGCCACTCGCAATGGTCTGTTTCAGGCAACCTGCTTCTGTTTGAGGTTTCATCGCCGACTTCCAGACAGACACACTCATACATCAAATACTAAATAAGTAAATAAAGTTTTATTTATTAAATCAATTCGTTCACTAGTTTAAAAAAAAGTTGAGAAATTGCTCCCCTTAAAAACCCAACAGTAGGGCACGTGGGTGGCTCAGGGAAGGTTGTGCAGCCAACTCTTTGTTTCAGCTCAGCTCAGGATCTCAGGGTCACGAGATGGAGCCCCCATCGGGCTCCCTGTTCCGCAGAGTCTGCTTCTCTCCCTCTCCCTTTGCCCCCTGCCCCCACTCGTACACTCTTGAGCACATACGCTCTTTCTCTGAAATAAATTTTAAAATCTTTTAAAAAAATAGAGCAGTAAGGTGAGATACAGTGACTCCCTACTTTATGCCAGGTCAAATTAGACACTGTAGATGGACTAAGCACAAAACCAACGGAGTTCTGCCTGCTGAGGTTGCGTAAGCTAAATCTAATCACGGGGAAATAGCAAAGACTCCAAGTGCAGGAATCAAATCCAATTATCAGCTTTCATACTGACAATCTAGGGAATTCAGAGGCCAAATGCTAATACCTGCTAATACTTCACTCCCGAATTACTCAGACTTAACACCAGTCTCTGGCAGTTACATGCATAAACCATAGGCCTCTTAATTCAGGAGACAATGTCCCCCATTAGGCTTGTCACAGAAAAAAAGGAGCCTTAGAATACTTGTGGGGCTCGGGGTAGGCAGGTCTAATGGAGGAAAGAACCCCAAAGGGGCTGAAATACACAAAGTCCCCAGCCAGTATGGGGGTCAGCTTTATAGACACAGGTGGCCTTTTGAGGGGGGAATCTAGACCCTCAGGCACAACATCTTTGCTGGAATTCACTCTTTCCTCCAGGTGAACCCAGCTCTCTTCCAGGGCACGAGGCCTGAGCGTTAGCTCAGCTCCAGCCCCAGTCACCCGCACAGAGGCAGCCTGTGGAAATGGTAGCCCCAAGCGCCTAATTCTCTCTCAGCTGCACGGAAGCTTTGAGTAGAACAGATTGTAGGGTGGAAATTCCCTTCCTTTTCTACTGCAGACTTAAAAATTCTATTTTGGTGGCCTGTGTAGGGATTCTGTGAAGAAGAGAAAGTGGTTCCTCTACATGAGAGATCTTAATACATTAACGATATCTGCAGGGCCTTTTTTTTTTCCTTACAGTTTATCATTTGCTTCAATTTTTATGTGATTTCCTAAAAACAGATATTTTGAATACTTAGCATTTTGACCGAAATTCAAGGACTCTAAAGAATTCATTAGGAGCACAAGATAAAACCTCCTAACATTTTTAGTTATTAACAACTCATTTATTGGACAATTCAGTGTCATTCTCAACTATGTGCCTACTGTGCCCATTTCAGAATTACTTTGGAACATCAGATCTCACGTGTATGCATGTGTGTGTATGTGTGTGTGTGTGTGTGTGTGTGTGTGTTGTGTGTGTGTGTGTTTGGGTTGTTTTTTTTTTTTTTTAAGATTTATTTATTTGAGAGAGAAAGTGAGTGAGAGAGGGAACACAAGCAGGGGGAGGGGCAGAGGCAAAGGGAGAAGCAGCCTCCCCACTGAGCAGGGACCCCGATGTGGGGCTGGATCCCGGGGCCGCAGGCTCATGACCTGTGCGGAAGGCAGCCACTTACTGGACTGAGCCACGCAGGCACCCCATCAGCTCTCATATAAGCATACCTCTCATTTCACCTCTCCTGAGCAGGAACACCCTACATGGGACAGTATATTCTTTCATCTCCCACACATCAGTGCTACGTCACAGCTCTTACATTTTCTAAGAAGGTACGAAAGGGATTTTCAAGAATTTATCCCACTACTTTTGATCTTTTCTGGGTTTTTCTTTCTTTTAAAAGAATACTCTCTTTATATAATCTCTCCTAGAATTGAGCACATTTTTTACAGACTCTCAAACTTCTCTTCAAAACATGTCAATTTTCGTTAATCATGGGGAAGTATATTTTCTCTCCACATATTACACATATACACGTATTACATGCTACACTTTCTAGTGTAGAAGCCGATCTCATGTCCTTATTCTGATTGTCCAGTAATTTAGATTTAGGTGTATCTATTGTATGTAAATAGCAATATTTGGATTTTGCATTTAGGGGGCCATCTAGGAATCTTAGTTTTATAGTGGGGACATTTGGAGCATTCATATTAAAGGGTTTTTTTTTTTTTAAGATTTTATTTATTTATTTTAGAGAGACAGCGATATAGCAAGAGAGGGAACACAAGCAGGGTGAGTGGAAGAGGGGGAAGCAGGCTTCCCACTGAGCAGGGAGCCCGATGCAGGGCTCAATCCCAGGACCCTGGGAGACAGGCACCCTGCGTCCTGAGCCAGAGGCAGATGCTTAATGACTGAGCCACACAGGTGCCCCTGGAGCATTCATATTAATTACTCTAAGCAATACGCCTGTTATGATTACTATCATCTTACATGCTATTTCCGTACTTTTGCCATTTCCCTTCTCTATAATCCTATCTTTTGCTGCCTTGACTTGTATTAGCTTTTTCTTCTTTTCTAGTGATTAACCAGTCATATATCCTACTGACACCATTGTTATCTTTCCATTACAGTAATTATAATAAGTACATTTGAACCCATACTTCTAAATAAAAATCAATAATGATTTCCACTTGTGAAATCTGACTTCTTCCCTGCCTGTCTTACAAGCTTTGACTGAGCTTTCTGGTCCAAATGATTGTTTTATTTTTTTCTTACTTTATGTATCTTATCTTCTAGGAAATATTGTTTACATTTTCATGGTGTTATGAGCTTAGTAACAACTCTAAAATTTATTGGTCTCTCTGCTTACCGATTTTTGTTTTACATCATTCTTCTCATTCTTGAGTTCATTTCGATTCATTTCTCAGTCTACTGAACCAAAAGAACACTTGCTCACACTCTGTCAGGCTGTGTATGTCATTACCTCTGCCCACACGACTTCCTCAGCCTTCACGCCCACCGTTTGATGATGTCCAACTCCCTACTGTGTCCCCACAGCACACCCGTTGTGTGTACTTCTATAATGGAGCGCATTTCCTTCTAGGTGTGCACTACTGGGATTGAAGCCCCGTAAGAACATGAAAATTAGTAGTGGGAAACCTCATGAAAATGGAGTCAGGCGGTTTCAGCAGGGAGAGCTCTCATGCCCTATGTTCATAGTCTATTGCAGACCCAACAGGAAGAGCTGGACTTGACCTTGCACGGATTTAACCTTGCACTTGGGTATTACTCTACTATTCCAGCCAGAAAAAAAGCCAGAGCTTTCCTCATCCCCGACGCCACACCTCACCCAACACCAACCCTCCCACCTCCCCTCCCCAAGACAGCTCAGCCAGCGAGAAGCCACCACACTTCAACTCTCCAAACGTGGTGGAGTAAAAGCCACCACATTTATGTCAGTGGACTTCTGGTTCATAAAAGCCTTCTCAACTTACCCCTTTTCTCCTTAAGAAACCAGACGTCTCCTTAATTCCCCAGACTTGCCTATGGTTTTATTGGAGCTTATTTGTTCCAGATTGTAGTTTTCTTTCATTCCTGAATAAAGCCATATATTTTTTAAGATTCTATTTATTTATTTGACAGAGATCACAAGTAGGCAGAAAGATGGGCAGAGAGAGAGGAGGGGGAACCAGGCTCCCTTCTGAGCAGAGAGCCCGATGTGGGGCTCAGTCCCAGGACCCTGAGATCATGACCTGAGCCAAAAGCAGAGGCTTAACCCACTGAGCCACCCAGGAGCCCTAAACCCATCTTTTTAAAAAATATTTTATTTATTTATTTGAGAGAGAGAGTGCATGCACACATGAGAGCACAAGGAGGGGGAAAGGGTAGAAGGGAATGATTTTTAAATCAACATTAAATTTAATAATTAATAAGATAATTAACTTACAATTACTCATTAATTTGATAATCAATGTTTTATTTTTTAATTTTTTATTTAAAAAATTTTAAGTATAGTCGACACACAATGTTACTTTAGTTTCAGGTGTCCGACATAGTGATTCAACAACTACATACTATGTGCTATGTTCATCTCAATTGTAGCTACCATCTGCCACCATACAGTGCTATTATAATGTCATTGACTACATTCCCTATGCTGTGCCTTTCATTCCCAGGACTTATTCATTCCATAGCTGGAAGCTGTGCCTCCCATTCCCCTTCATTCATTTTACCCATTCCCTACCTCCCGCCCTTCCCTCTGGCAGCCATCAGTTTGTTCTCTGTATCTTAGGTATGAGTCTCCTTTTTGTTTGTGTATTCATTTGTTTTGTTTTTTAGATTTCACATATGAGGAAAGTCATATAGTATTTGTTTTTCTCAGTCTGACTTCTTTCACTTAGACTAATAACCTCTGGATCCATCCATCTTGTCCCAAATGGCAAAGAGCTCATCCTTTTTCATGGCTATATAATATTCCAGCATGCATGGATGACAGGGGAAAAGGCATGACCAGAATCCAAATCTAAATCAGGCAAAGAAAACAAGACTGCACCTTAGATCAGACCAGGCTGGAGACTGTTCTCCTAGTCACACTGAAGATCATTCAGACATCCAGAGAAGGAGATGAGGAGTTTAGATCAAAACTCATGAATAATCTTTGTTGTTGTTATATTTATTCATTAAAGTACTAAATATACATTATTTCTTAAATTTCATGTTGTGCACCAAATTTTTTTCAAACAAATCCTTTTTTATTTTTATAAAATGCAAAGTTAATGGGCCTCTATATGTATGGTTATTGTTATTATTGATTAAGGCTGGTGTAACAAAATACAACAGACCAGGTAACTTATAAACAACAGAAATTTACTGCTCACAGTTCTGGAGACTGAAACCCAATATCATAGTAGCAGCATGGTCAGCTGAGGGTCTTCTTTTGGATCCCAGAATTCTGCTGTATTCTCACATGGTGGAAGGGGCAACCTAGCTCTCTGGGGCCATTTTCATGGGGGAACCAATGTCATTCATGAGGGCTCTGTCCTTGCCACCTAATCATCCCCCAAAGATCCTGTATCCTTAATGCCATTACTTTGGGTATTGGGATTTCAACATATGAGTTTTGGAGGGACCAAACATTTAGATCACAGCAGTTATGGACAGATATGAAGAAGGACTGAAAATATCCTGTGTCTTAAATCATTTGCATAGTGCATGCTTCATGCTTGTTTTATTTATTTTCTCAGTGTTCCAAGATTGATTGATTGTGCACCACACCCATGCATTATGTGCCCTCCTTAATACCCACCACCAGGCTCACCCAACCCTCCACCCCCCAACCCTCCAAAATGCTCAGTTTGTTTCTCAGAGTCCACAGTCTGTCATGTTCATCTCCCCCTCTGATTTCCCCAAATTCACTTTTCCTTTCCTTCTCCTATTGTCCTCCATGTTATTCCTTGTGCTCCACAAGTGGAACCATATAATAATTGACTCTCTCTGCTTGACTTATTTCACTCAGCATAATCTCCTCCAGTCCCATCCATGTTGATACAAAAGTTGGGTATTCATCCTTTCTGATGGAGGCATAATACTCCCTTGTATATATGGACCATATCTTCTTTATCCATTCATCTGTTGAAGGGCATCTTGGCTCTTTCCACAGTTTAGCAAATGTGGCCATTGCTTCTATGAACATTGGAGTACAGGTGGCCCTTCTTTTCACTACATCTGTATCTTTGGGGTACAGTAATTATAATAAATACATTTGAACCCATACTTCAGTAGTGCAATTGCAAGGTCGTAGGGTAGCTCTATTTTTAATTTTGTGAGTAATCTCCACACTGTTTTCCAAAGTGGCTGCACCAACTTGCATTCCCACCAACAGTGCAACAGTGTAAGTGGGTTCCCCTTTCTCCACATCCTCTCCAACACTTATTTCCTGTCCTATTAATTTTGGCCATTCTAACTGGTACAAGGTGGTATCTCAACGTGGTTTTGACTTGAATTTTCCTGGTGGCTAATGGTAATGGAACATTTTTTCATGTATCTGTTAGCCATTTGTACGTCCTCTTTAGAGAAGTATCTGTTCATATCTTCTGCCCATGTTTTGACATGAATATCTGTTTTCTGGGTGTTGGGTTTGAGGAGTTCTTTATATATCTTGGATATCAGCCCTTTGTACTGTCATTTGTAAATATCTTCTCCAATTCTGTGGTTTACCTCTTTGTTTTGTTGACTGTTTTCTTTGCTGTGCAGAAGCTTTTGATCTTGATCAAGTCACAGAAGTTCATTTTTGCTTTTGTCTCCTTTGACTTTGGAGACATGTCTTGAAAGAAGTTACTGTAGCCAATTTTGAAGGAGTTACTGTTTATGTTCTCCTCTAGGATTTTGATAGATTCCTGCCTTACATGGAGATCTTTCATCTATTTTGAATTTATTTTTGTGTAAGGTGTAAGAGAATGGTCAAGTTTCATGCTTCTATGCATAGCTGTCCAATTTTCCCAGCACCATTTATTGAAGAGGCTTTTTTCCACTGGATATTTTTTCCTACTTTGTCAAAGACTAGCTGACCACAGAGTTGAGGATCCATATCTGGGTTCTCTATTCTGTTCCCTTGATCTACGTGTCTCTTTTGGTGCCAGTACCATGCTGTGTTAGTGATTACAGCTTTGTAATAGAGCTTAAAATCAGGCAATGTGATGCCCCCTTTTTTTCTTTTTCTTTTTCAACATTTCCTTGGCAATTCAGGGTCTTTTCTGGTTCCATACAAATTTTAGGATTGTTTGTTCCAGCACTTTGAAAAATGCCAGTGGAATTTTGATTGGGATGGCATTGAAAGCATAGATTGCTCTGGGCAGTATGGACATTTTAATAATGTTTATTCTTTGAATCCATGAGCATGGAATGCTTTTCCATCTTTTTGTGTCTTTTTCATTTCTTTCATGACTGTTCTGTAGTTCCTCAAGTACAGATCCTTTACCTCTTTGGTTAGGTTTATTGCAAGGTATCTTAGGGTTCTTGGTGCCACAGTAAATAGAATCGATTCTCTAATTTCTCTTTCTATATTTGCATTGTTAGTGTATAGGAAAGCAACATTCATTTTGTATCTTGCCACATTACTGAACTGCTGTATGAGTTCTAGTAGTTTGGTAGTAGTCTTTTGGGTTTTCCATAAACTATCATGCCATCTGTGAAGAGAGAGAGTTTGACTTCGTCTTTGCTAATCTGAATACCTTTTATTTCTTTTTGTTTTCTGATTGCTGTTGCTAGGACTTCTAGTACTATGTTGAACAACAGTGGTGAGAGTGGTCATCCTTGCTGTGTTCCTGATCTCAAAGGGAAGGCTGTCAATTTTTTCCCATTGAGAATGATATTTGCTCTGTTTTTCATAGATCGATTTTATGAAGTTGAGGAATGTTCCCTCTATCCCTATACTTTGAAGAGTTTTAATCAGGAGTAGATCCTGTATCTTGTCAAATGCTTTTTCTGCATCAGTTGAGAGGACCATGTGGTTCTTCTCTCTTCTCTTACTGATTTGTTCTATCACATTGATTTGTGAATGTTGAACCACCCTTGCATCCCAGGGATAAATCCCACCTGGTCATGGTGGATAATCTTTTTAATGTATTGTTGGATCCTATTAGCTAGGAATTTATTGAGAATCTTGGCATCCATATTCATCAGGGATATTGCTCTGAAATTGTCCTTTTTGATGGGGTCTCGGCCTGCATCAGGGTAATTCTGGCTTCATAGAAAAAATCTTGAAGTTTTCCTTCTGTTTCTATTTTTTGTAATAGCTTCGGGAGAATAGCTGTTATTTCTTCGTTGAATGTTTGGTAGAATTCCTCAGGGAATCCATCAGGTCCTGGGCTCTTGTTTTTTGGGAGGTTTTTGATCACTGCTTCAATCTCATTACTAGATATTGGTCTATTCAGGTTGTCAATTTCTTCCTGTTTCAGTCCTGGAAGTTTATAGGATTCCAGGAACGCATCCATTTCTTCTAGGTTGCTTAACTTTCGGCATGTAACTGTTGAGAATAATTTCAGATGATTGTTTCTATTTTCTTGGTGTGAGTAGTGATCTCTCCCCTTTCATTCATCATTTTATTAATTTGAGTCCTCTCTCTTTTCTTTTGGATTAGTTTGGCCAGTGGTTTATTGATCTTATTGATTCTTTCAAAGAACCAGCTTCTAGTTTCATTGATGTGTTCTACTGTATCTCTAGTTTCTAACTCATTGGTCTCTGCTCTAATCTTGATTATTTCCCTTCTTGTGCATGGGTTTGGCTTAATCTGTTGTTTATTTTCCAGTTCATTAGGTGTAAAGAAAGTTCATGTATTTGGGAATTTTTAGTTTTTTTGAGTGAGGCTTGGATGACTATGTTTTTCCCCCTTAGAACTGTCTTTGCTGTATCCCATAAGTTTTGGGGAAAAAAAGAAAGTAAAACTCAGCCAAAATGAACCCCTAGAATAAAATTTATATGGTACCAAAACAAAAACAAATATACAGAAACACTGGCAGAAGGATAAGATGGGAAGGTGGTTATAAACCTCCAATGTGGGCAAGGAAGTTTTTTTCAGTTCTTCCTGGGTATAGCTTGTTATCTTTGGTAAAGGATTCACTTTTCAGAGATATAAAAAAATTAAAACTGGTTTATATATATATTTTATATATAGGGGTAGTATTGAATAGGGGAAAATGAATACCTTGAAATTTATATCTATAGATGGATTAAAAAAAGAAAAAAAAAACATAGGTATATGTATGAAAAAAGTTCAAGTTATTATGTAATATGTTGTATTAAGCATCTAGTTATAATGGTAAGTAGGTTAAAAAAACAAAAGAAGAATCATGAGAAAATTTTTAAAAAGAAAAGAGTGGTATCTATGAAATATACAGGGTTTGGGGTAAAACCAGGGCCTTAGTATATTGTTTTCTCCTGATATTGGGGTTTTAGTTTTATGGACCCTGTGGTTGTTGTCCTCTTGTTCTTTTGGCTTGTCTTCTGGGGGAGTGGCCTGCCACGTTGTTTTTCAGTCAGTCTTGCCTGAGCTGAATCACCCTGCACCCTGTCAAGGGGCTAGGCTGTATGGAAACTGGTTTTTCAGACTTTTGTTTTCTGGAGATTTTTGTTGTCAGCTTTTTGCAGCTTTTCAGAGGATTATGCCAAGTAAACTGTCTGCACCCAGACCTCTGCCTCAGAAGGAAGCCTCAGTCAGCTCCCCTCTGGCTGATCCAGAACACACAGAGACTCCCCCTCTGCAAACTCTGCTGAACACTGCAGCCTCCCACAAGCGGTGTGCACTCCCGGCCACCGTCTCAGTAGTCACCCGAGGCCCCTGCTTGTTTCTGAACACCCATGCCACTAAAGCTATGAGTGATATTGGTCTGGGCGAGCCCAATTCCAGTGGTTGCCGTTGCCAGGACTGTTGTCTAAAGTCCATTCCCATGCTGGGTGCAGTTAGAATGAGCTGCGGCACAGGTCACAGAATGCTGTGGGTCCAGGGACCTCCAGCAGGAGACTGTGCTGAGCTTTCCTGGGTGCGGCGGGGGAGTGTGCAGCAGCAGAATTCTGTGGGCTCAGGGACCACTGACTGGAGGCCCCACTGGGCTCTCTCAGACATGGGTGGGCACCAGCATGACCACCCTGGGACCGTGCACTTTGGTCCAAGCCTGTGGCTGCCTGATTCCACCAATTCCCCCTTAAAATCCTTTGTTTTATTTGTGTTCTTCTAACCAGACTCCAAGTTAATGCTGGTCCCCAAGCATAGGGCACTTTGTATTGGGGTGTTACTTTGCAGTGGGTCATTTCTGGTGGCTCCCTCCCCCTTCTGTTTATCCTCTGATATCAGTCCAAATGCTCCCACTCCACTTTACCTCTCCACGATGATCTTCTGCCCCCGTAGAGATCCAGAAGTGGATAATCTTACATTTCAGGCTGATTTCATGGGTGTTGAGTGTTCTGGTAGATATTTAGCTCAATTCAGGAGACCGGTTGAAACAGGATCTCTTACTTCTCTGCCATCTTTCCCAGAGTCTTGCTTTACTTTTTTTAAGTTAAGCATTGCTTTTACTTGAACTTTATCTTTTGTATTAATGTATGTACAGAAAAGGGCACAAATTTTAATTGCATAGCTCAACATATGAGTACACACCAACAGATCACAATATAGAATAATTTACCTCCTATGTTTCCCTCCCAGTCAATATACCTCCAAATGGTATCACTATTCTGACTTACTACCATTTATTAATTTTGCCTTTATTGAGCTTCATATAATGGCATTTTACAGTATATCCTTTTTTGTTCCTGGATTCTTTTGCTCATGATTACATCTATAATGTTCATCTACCTTTTTTTTCTTTTGCTCATGATTACATCTATAATGTTCATCTACCTTGTCATATAGTATTTATCATTTGTTCCATTTTTATTAGTATTATAATAAAAAGTTTATTAATATACTACAATTAATTTGTCATTCTACTGTTTAAGGACATCTGGGTTGTTTTCCCAATCTGAGACCATTTTTAATGCACCTCATAAACTATGAACACTGTTACACTTTTGGAGTGAGCATATGCATTTCATTTTTAAGTAGGCTCCATGCCCAATATGGAGCCCAACACAGGGTTTGAATTCACAACCCTAAGGTCAAGACCTTAGCTGAGATCAAGAGTCAGACACTTAATGGACTGAGTCACCCAAGCACCCCTGCATTTATTATTATTAATATATTTAATATTATTAATATATTTATTTTATCTCTACGAATGGATTTTCTAGGTCGTGCATTTACCTGATAATTAATGAAGTTGAGAACATTTTCATTTGGCCATTTATATATCCTTTTTGTGCAGTACTTATTTAAGTCAATTTAAACTAATTTTTTTGTGGAATTAGCTGACTTATTGATTGAACAGTTCTGTTATACTCTGGACATTATATGTAGTTTGTATTTTAATTCTATTCCCAAGATCATGAAGATTTTTCTTCTGTGTCTTTTTCTAAAAGCCTTGTTTTATATTTCTCCTTCAGGTCTATGATCCATCTAGAATGATAAAAATGGCCCAAATTCTTTGCTGAACTTCTCATTGAGAGGCCAAGGCTAAATGCCACCCCTGTGAATCTGAGCTATCCTTAGTGACTTGCATAACCAACAGAATGTGGCATATATGTCATTCTGAGACTTCTGAGGCTAGCCATGAAAAGCCTTATAGATTTCATCTTGGCCTCATGGAACACTCAGGAAACTTTGAGCTGCCATGTTATAAGCCCAACTATTTGAGACCACCATGCTGGAGAAGACAAATATATGTCTTAATTAATAGTGCCAGCTGAGCTTAGATTTCCAACCATTCCCACTAAGGGATCAGATAGGTAAGTAAAATCACCATGGACTCTCCAGACCACCCCATCCATCAGATGAATACCACCAATATCAACACCACACAGAGCAGAAGAATTACCCAAATGAATCCTACCCAAACTCCTGGCAGACAAAATTGAGATATAGTAAAATGACTGTTGGTTTAAGCCACCACAATTTGGAGTGTTTTTATTATGCAATAATAGATAAATAGAATATGATGTAGAGGGTCAAGTTGCTTTTTTTAAAATTGCATATTTAATGGCTCCAGGACCATTTATGCAAAAGATCATTATTTCTTCATGTCACTGTAGTAGCACTTTTCCTAAATCAGATGACTATATATTAGGATCTGTTTCCATATCCTATATTCTCTTCCATATATCTACTTGTTATTTTTAGTTACTATGGAGTTATTAATAAGTCTCAATATCTAGCAATTAAAGTCCCTCAAATTTAATCTTTGTTCAAGCTTGTCAACTTTTCTTTGCATTTTTGCATTTCCATATGTGTTTTAGATTCAGCTTGTCAAAATTCATTCAAAATCTTACTACAGAAAGAGAGGGAGAGAATCTTAAGTAGACTCTGTGCTAAGCGCAGAGCCCCAAGTGGGACTTGATCTCACAGCCCTGAAATCATGACCTGAGCCCAAATCAAGAGTTGGACACAACTGACCAAGCCACTCAGGTACCCCCAACTGTAGCATTTTTTATAGCATTAAAATACTGGAAAGCAACGTAAGTGTCCTATAATAGGTAAAAAATTATATAAAGTGTAGGCTATTTACCAAAGGAACTATTATGCATCCTAAAATTATGCTTGAAAAAAATACAAATGCTTATGCTATAATATTTTTAAAAAGCAGAATGAAAATAAAGATATGATCATAACAAAGTACAAAATGCAAAAAAAATATATCAGAACATGATACAGGTTAAATGAAACTCTATCACAGTAGGACTTTGAGGGATTTTTTTCCCCTTCATATGACAACTGAAAAATAATCCCCAAAGTTGTAACAAATTCAATATAATTTAAGCAACTTGTTCAGTTCAAGAAGCAAGTATTGAGACCAATGCCAGGCAGTACCCTAGGACCTGTTGTCTGGAAACAGCATTCTCTGTTACTACTAAGAAATTTCAAGGGATGCCTGGGTGGCCCAGTTGTTAAGTGTCTGTCTTCCTCTCAGGTCATGATCCCAGAGTCCTGGCACTGGGCTCCCTGCTCAGCGGGAAGCCTGCTTTTCCCTCCCCCACTCTCGCTGCTGGTGTTCCCACTCTCACCGCGTCTCTCTCTGTCAAATAAATAGATAAAATCTTTAAAAAAAGATATTTCAAAATTGAAACATATGTTTGACCATGAGACATTTGAGTCAAGAAAGAAAGGAAGAAGTAAGGAGAGAGGGAGAAAGAAAGGAAAGGAAAGGAAGAGGGAAGGAAGGAGGGAAAGGAGGAAGGAAGGAAAGAAGGCAAGCAAGCAAGAAAGAAAGAAAAAAAAAGGAGGGAGGGAAGAGAAAGCAAGCAAATAGGAACATTTTATTTAACTATCCCAGACTTAAAATTTAGTTGTGCACTTGCTCAAAAATGCCATCATCACATGCAATCCAGATCACTTTCCCAAAATAAGTGTAACCAGTGATGCAAATTCGATTTACCATCTTTTTAATGACACTTATTTAATATCTACAGATTGGCCCCTGTCCAAAAAGTTCATTTAGGATATAGAAGAGTAACACTAGCACTTTCAAAATAAAAATACAAAAAATAAATAAACCAAACTTGGAGAAAACTATGGAAACCCCAAAACACCAACCCACCTTGTGGATCAGTAATGTTCATAACTGGGCGCCTGGGTGGCTCAGTCTGTTAAGCATCTGCCTTTGGCTCAGGTCATGATCCCAGGGTCTTGCAGTGGAGTCTCACATTGGGTTCCCTGCTCAGCAGAGAGTCTATCTTTCTCTCTTCCTCTGTCCTTCCCCCACTCATGCACTCTCACTCTCTCTCAAATAAATAAAATCTTTTTTGAAAAGATTTTTTGAAAAGATTTTATTTATTTGACAGACAGAGATCTCAAGTAGGCAGAGAGAGAGGAGGAAGCAGGCTCTCTGCTGAGCAGAGCACCCAATGCAGGGCTCAATCTCAGGACCCTGGGATCATGACCCGAGCCGAAGGCAGAGCCTTTTAACCCACTGAGCCACCCAGGCACCCCTCAAATAAATAAAATCTTAAAAAAAATAAATGTTCTTAACTGTTTAAAACCAACTCAGCATACTCAAAATTATCATTAATTATAATAATACTAATGTTAATTATTTTCACATAATTTTCATTTCATATCAATGCTTCTATGTAATATTAATAATTAACACTATCAATAGCATAGTATGTAATTTTATGCAATGTTATTAAAAATTATCAACATTAAATACTAATATTAAGCTTTTATACTTTTTTTTTTCATTTAGTCTGCACAAAAGTTGATATTGTTAATCCAAATACAGGAGTTGATATCAGCTCATTTCACAAAGGAGGAAGCCGAGACTCAAAGAGGCTACATAATTTACACGAGCTCAAACATCTAGAATAGGCCAAAGCATTTTAACACACACTGCCTCCCTATAAAACTGAATCCTGGAACAGTGGCGGCAAAGAGTAAGCTCTCATTTAATAATAATGATTATCACTGATTATAACATGCTTCCAATATGATTAACTTAAAGTCTTGGATACCTAAGCATAGTTGAATTACATTTCAAAGAATGTAATTAAAATCTTAAGTTCAAATGTACCCATACTCAGCAAATTTTAGGTCTTTAGTTTTACATGCCAATTTAAAAAGACACTACCTTTTCTCTTTTTAAAACATAGACAGCAAAATAATTAATATAGTCTCAGAAACTGTGTGCCTTTCAGATGCTTATTTTTAGTACTTCTAGTTTTCTGATCTAGTCTCAGAAACAATTGGTGCAAACTTTTGTTTTGAAGGGCAGTATTGTATTTTGGTTTTCTTGGAAACCACCACTGTCAAGGCCTCGCACACAAGGTTATCACAGTGACGCATCTTCAAGAGGAAGTGAATAAGTTTTATTAGGACCTTACCTCTCCTCTTCAAAGGTTTGGAAGTTTTGGAGATACTAGCAGTCAAAATAAGACTAGCCACTAAGAAAGGAAATCTAAATGTCTTCCCTTTCAAAAGGGCAAACTGAAAGGTCACCCAATACAATTAAGAAGCAGAGTCTGGGGCGCCTGGGTGGCTCAGTGGTTTAGGCCTCTGCCTTCAGCTCAGGTCATGATCTCAGGGTCCTGGGATCGAGCCCCGCATCGGGCTCTCTGCTCAGTGGGGAGCCTGTTTCTCCCTCTTTCTCTGCCTGCCTCTCTGCCTACTTGTGACCTCTCTCTCTGTCAAATAAATAAATAAAATATTAAAAAAAAAAAAAGAAGCAGAGTCTGAAAGTAGCAATGTGTCTAATGATATCCCTTTGTCAAGACTTGCAATTCAATAAGGATTTTCATTCTTCAGCTCAAAACTGACATCTCCTTCAGTGTGGGGTCAAGCCACTCTCTCCTCTAATCCTTCATTCCTAGTGGTCTTTTTACTGAGCCATTGGGAGATATATAAGAGAAAGAGCTGTAGTCTCAAAGTCAGCAGATACGAGTTCTTTCTTTCCTGCCACTTGACCAGCTGTGTAAAATAGATAAAAGAACAAGTTCCTTCCTGATTCACAGATGTGATCACATAGGTGACTCTCCTTTGTAAAAAAAACAAAACCCAGAATGAGTGGTTCTCAAACGCTTCTGTTCCTCAGGGTGCATTTGCCAATATCTGGAGACATTTCTAACTGTCACAACTTGGGGTGCAGGCACTACCTGGCATCTAACAGATCAAGGCTAAGGACATTGCTAAACATCTTACAATACACAGGGCAGTCCCTCACATCAAAGAAGTGTCTTTTGACACTTTTGAGAAAGACTGCCCTAGGCTTTGGATACAGGCAAATCTCCTAGGTATGCCAGAATGACTATGACCTTAAAGGGAACCTCTCAGATCCAGCTCTTCTCACCCAGCAAGAGTGAAGAAGCAAAGCAGTTTTTGCTTCTCTGCCTTAGTCCAGAGCCCCAGGGTGAGGACGTGCACAGGGTTAAGGGAAGGACTGAGATACCCTTGTCCGTTCCAAACTTACTAACACTCACCCTCCCTAGCTGCTTTCCTGGGATCCAAGTTGTCAGAAAACATGTTCTCCAACTGGACTGAATGTATAGCACTGAACAGTATTTACTGATTGTCCACTTATGTGCCATTAAGAAAGAGACAGAAAATATAATAGATTCCTATATCTCTTGTTTTAATAATTAAAATCCTTGTCATCTTCATCTAGAAGTTTAGAATCTGGCAGATAGATTGACACAAATAACCAGTGAAGAATCCTTCAAAATTACATGTGACCTCAAGGAGTGGGTAGGATGTGGATATCGATCAGAAGAATGTAAAGGTCCTCAGGGTACAAAGAGGTAAAAAGAAGGATGGCAAAGATATATGTGATGGTTAATCTCACGTGTAACTTGACTGGGCCACCGGTTGCCCAGACAGTTAATCATACATTATTCTGGGTGTGTCTATGAGGGTGTTTTGGATGAAATTAACATTTGAGTGGGTACACTAAGTAAAACATCGGTCACCCCAATGTGGGTAGGCTTCATTCAATCAGTTGAAGGCCTGAGTAGAACAAAAAGACTAATCCTCCCATGAGTAAGAGAATTCCTCCTTCTTGACTGCCTTATATTCCCTTGCCCGCAGACTTCAGCTGAAACCGGGATGCATCCTGGGTCTTGGGACTGCTGGCTTTTGGACTAGAACCACACCATTGCTTCTCCTACTTCTCTCCTTGCTGACTTCAGATCTTGGTACCTCTCAGCCACCAGAATCATGTGAGCCAATCCTTACAATAAATATGTATAACCTGTTGGTTCTGTGTCTCTGCAATATCTTGCCTAGTAGAACAGAGTGTAGGAAGCAGCACCAAGGGTGGCCCATTTGAGCAGCTGAGTGTGATCTTTCCCAAAAAAGGTTAAACAACTTAATGGGGAAGAAGTTTGTTTTCAGGAGCCTGTAGCCCTCAGCAAATTCATAAAGGGACACCAGAAAGATTGGGCCACAGCTCAAGAAAAGCTCATCTGGGGAATGGAACAAGTGTTTGTGTCCTAGAGGCAGAGGGGACAGCCCCCCCCCCCAAGATCAACAAGGGTAGAAAGACCTCCAGGTACATTATTGTGAAATACATGAGTCATATATTCAGAGAAGATGTCTTAAGGGCAGCTGTAGGGCAGTGAGGTGGGGGCAGAGATATTCCTTATGTACAGAGGGAAGACCATCAGAATAATGTAAGACCTGTCTACAGAAACCTGGCAAGCCAGACAGGGCAGGCAAGAGATATTCAGGGCACTAAATGGGAAGAACAAGAGGCCAAGAATACTTTATCCAGCAAGGCTGACATCAGAATATCAGAATAGATGGACAGATAAAGAGCTTCCAAGATGAGCAAGGTTTAAAGGAGTATGTGACCACGAAGCTGGTACATCAAGAAATACTAAGGGAGGTTTTATAAAAGAAGAAAGAACCCAAGAGTGACATAGAACAGAAATTCAGAGACAATCTGTAGAAACAAGGACTTCACAGGCAACATGTCAATAAAAACGTATCTTTCAATAATCACTCTCAACTTGAATGACCTAAATGCTCCCATAAAAGAGCACAGGGTTGCAGACTGGATAAAATGACAGGACCCGTCCATATGCTGCCTACAAGAGACACATTTTAACCTAAAGATACATCCAAACTGAAAGTGAAGGGATGGAGAACCATCTTTCATCCAACGGGCCTCACAAGAAAGCTGTGGTAGCGATTCTCATATCAGATAAATTAGATTTTACGCTAAAGACTGTACTCAGAGATACAGAAGGACACTACATCATTCTTAAAGGGTCTATCTATCAAGAAGATATAACAATTATAAATATTTATGTCCCCAACATGGGAGCAGCCAACTTCATAAGCTAACTGTTAATCAAAATAAAGACTCATCTTGATAAGAATAAACTGATTGTACGGGACCTTAACACCCCACTCTCAGCAACAGACAGATCACCCAAGAAGAAAAACAACAAAGAAACAAGAGTTCTGAAGGACACATTGGACCAGATGGACCTCATAAATATACACAGAACATTCTACCCAGAAACAACAGAATACTCATTCTTCTCGAGCACACATGGAACTTTCTCCAGAATAGACCACATACTGGGTCACAAAAGGGGCTCAACCGATACCAAAAGATTGAGACTCTTCCCTGCATATTCTCAGACCACAATGCTTTTAAAGTGGAACTCAACCACAAGAAAAAGTTTGGAAGGAATTCAAACACTTGGAAACTAAAGACCATCCCTGCCCAAGAATGTTTGGATCAACCAGGAAATCCAAGAAGAACTTAAACGATTCATGGAAATCAATGAGAATGAACACACATCAGTCCAAAACCTATGGGATTTAGCAAAGGTGGTCTTAAGCGGGGAAAACGCAGCCATCCAAGCCTCACTCAAAAAAAAAAAAAAAAAAAAAAAAAGAAAAATCCTGAATACACCAACTCTCTTTACACCTTAAAGAACTGGAAAATCAACAACAAATTAAGCCAACTCCATGCACAAGAAGGGAAATAATCAAGATGAGAGCAAGATCGAAGAGTTAGAAAGTAGAGATATAGTAGAACACATCAACAAAACTAGAAGCTGGTTCTTTCAAAGAACTGGTAAGATCAATAAACCACTGGCCAAACTAATCTAAAAGAAAAAAGAGAGAAGACTCAAAATATTGAATGAAAGGGGAGAGATCACGACCCACACCAAGAAAATAGAAACAGTCATCTGAAATTATTATCAACAGTTACATGCCGAAAGTTAAGCAACCTAGAAGAAATGGATACGTTCCTGGAATCCTATAAACTTCCAAGACTGAAACAGGAAGAAACTGACAACCTGAATAAACCAATATCTAGTAATGAGATTGAGGCAGTGATCAAAAACCTCCCAAAAAACAAGAGCCCAGGACTTGATGGATACCCAGGGGAATTCTATCAAACATTCAAAGAAGAAATAATACCTATTCTCCTGAAGCTGTTTCAAAAAAATAGAAACAGAAGGAAAACTTCCAGACTATTTCTATGAAGCCAGCATTACCTTGATCCCCAAACCAGACACAGACCCCATCAAAAAGGACAATTTCAGAGCAATATCCCTGATGAACATGGATGCCAAGATTCTCAACAAATTCCTAGCTAATAGGATCCAACAGTACATTAAAAAGATTATCCACCATGACCAGGTGGGATTTATCCCTGGGATGCAAGGGTGGTTCAACATTCACAAATCAATCAATGTGATAGAACAAATCAATAAGACAAAAGAGAAGAACCACATGGTCCTCTCAATTGATGCAAAAAAAGCATTTGACAAGATACAGCATCTGCTCCTAATTAAAACTCTTCAAAGTATAGGGATAGAGGGAACATTCCTCAACTTCATAAAATCTATCTGTGAAAAACACAGAGTGAATATCATTCTCAATGGGGAAAAACTGACAACCTACCCATTGAGACAAATGGCCAACAGACACATGAAAAAATGGTCCATCATCATTAGCTACCAGGGAGACTCAAATCAAAACCACATTGAGATACCACCTTATACCAGTTAGAATGGCCAAAATTAACAAGACAATTAACAAGTGTTGGAGAGGATGTGGAGAAAGGGGAACCCACTTACACTGCTGGTGAGAATGCAAGTTGGTGCAGCCACTTTGGAAAACAGTGTGGAAATTTCTCACAAAATTAAAAATAGAACTACCCTACGACCCTGCAATTGCACTACTGGGTATTTACCCCAAAGACACAGGTGTAGTGAAAAGAAAGGCCATCTGTACCCCAATGTTCATAGCAGCAATGGCCACAATTGCCAAACTGTGGAAAGAGCCAGATGCCCTTCAACGGACGAATGGATAAAGAAGATATGGTCCATATATACAATGGAATATTTCACAGCCATCAGAAAGGATGAATACCCAACTTTTGTTTCAACATGGACGGGACTGGAGGAGATTATGCTGAGTGAAATAAGTCAAGCAGAGAGAGTCAATCATCATATGGTTTCACTTACTTATGGAGCATAAGGAGTAACATGGAGGACCTTAGGAGAAGGAAAGGAAAAGTGAATTGGGAGAAAACAGACGGGTGATGAACCATGAGAGACTGTGGACTCAGAAACAAACTAAAAGTTTTGGAGGGGAGGAGGTGGGGGGATGGGTGAGCCTGGTGGTGGGGATTAAGGAGGGCACGGATTGCATGGAGCACTGGGTGTGGTGCATAAACAATTAATCTTGGAACACTGGAAATTTTTTAAAAAGATAAAGCTGATCTGCACTGCTGACATGTCATAAGCATTAGACAAATCCCAGGTACATAGTAAATGCCTCATAACTTTTTTTTCCTTCCTTCTCTGTTGCTGTTGGCTCCAATGTTCCCCTTTTGCCATGAAATTTCTCCATATTCCATTGCAGAAAGTGCCCTAAAAATTCCCTGCCCCCAAATCCCAAAGGTCCTGGATCCTATAGATGTGCCCTGACCCCTCCTGGAAGTCTCAATGGCTCCAAGATTGCCTCTAAAATCCCTGCTCCTTCCATGACCTGACTTCTTATTTTCCTATTCTGGCCTGTCTGAAGTATGATCATAGCACACTCCCAGACCTTGTACTAAATCCAAGTTTCTGGTCTGAAAAATAAATCCCACTGTTGAAGTTTAGAGAAGATGATGAAGGTAGGAACCTCTTCTACCACCAGAGGGAGGGGACCTCCAAGTGCAGATGTTCCTTCAGGAGGTTTGACCCGGTACTCATACAGCGCCCACAAGGAACCCTTGGTAAATCTCAGCTTCAGTATTAATCTCTCCAGGATTAGGAAATGACGACAAGGTTTGCCTTCCAAAAGGCCTGGGGTTCTTATTCTCTCCCCCATATATCTGCTGGATGTCTGATCATTTGATAAATGTTAAGGATTAGCCTGCCTTGTGGGCTACAGCAGTTCCTACTCTTTGAGGACAACAAGGATCCCCACAGGCAAATCACAGCGCATTATTACTTTGTGCTTGTTTCTTTTCTAACAATGAGAATTTGAGTTCAATTCATTCTTCCTCCGTGAGGAATCAGAATTCCCCCTAAAGAACTCCTTCTAAAGAATCAGCAGCACTGATGTATTATGAAAACAAATCCACATCAGACATCTTGCAAGGATACTGCATATTCTCCGAACATGTCATTGTATTCAGGATCCCTCTGTTTTCTGTCATTACTCACATTTCCCAATCTGATGGGTGACAGTTCCAAATTTCATCATCTCAACCCTGTCTCCACCTTCTCTCGCCAGATGGTCTAGCCTCCTACACACCAAGGAAACAGAGGCCATTCCTTGAAAACGCCGACATCCCCTGCCTCCACCTCCTAATACCTATACTGTGACAGTGACCAACAACCAAGAAATCCATAGCTCTGTGGAAGAGTCCCATGTGTTAGTCAAAGGGAAAAGCCCTGCTGAGAAATACAGAAGTGACCCTTTGGTGGTGGTGAAAGGCTAAAAACATCATCTGGGAGAGAGAGGGAAAGTTAGTCATTACCACCACCAAACAAGATGAAATGTTTCCTTCCCTTTAGCAACATCAGCGCCTGGCAGGAGTCTGCGGAAGGTGGCGCCGCACTACTGAATCCCCGACTCTGGCGGTGCAGATCTGACCTGCCGCCTGGAGAAAGCTGCCAAGTAAGATGACGTTAAGAAGGTAGTGAAGTAGGCATCAGAGGGACCCCTTAAGGGCAGCCTGGGGTACACTGGGGACCAGGTTGTCTCCCATGACTTTAACAGTGACACCCACTCCCACCTTTGATGCTGGGGCTGGCATTGCTCTCAGTGACCACTTTGTCAAATATATTTCCTGGTGTGACAGTGAATTTGGCCACAGCAACTAGATGGCGGACTTTATGGTCCACATGGCCTCTGAGGAGTACGAGACCCCTGGACCACCAGCCCCAGCAACAGCAAAAGGAAGACAGGCCCTCGGCTGCTGGGGAGTCCTTGCCCCACCACATCTCCCAACACACCAACAATCTCCCAACTTCCACAGTTTCTGTCCCAAAGCCCCTGAAGGGCTTTGGAAGGGGGTGGGGGGGTTTGAGGAGTTGAGGAGTCCTACATTGTTATATGCCATCAACGTAGTATACCGTTCCTGCCCCCCCCAAAAAAGATTTTCTATGGACTCATCTAGGTAATGAAGACAGAATTGACTTTAAAAGAGTCAAAAAGCCCTGTTCCCATGAAGCTTACATTCTTTGGGCAATAAATGCAATAAACATATAAATGCACGGTATGATCAAAGCTGGTAGTTATTAAGCAAAAAAAAGGGTGATGGAGGGATGCCTGGATGGCTCAGTTAATTAAGCATCTGACTCTTGATCTCAGCCCAGGTTTCCATCTCAAGGTCCTGAGTTCAAGCCCTGTACTGGGTTCCACACTGGGTGTGGGGATGGAACCCCCTAAAAAAAGAGGGGGGGTTGGGGGATAGAGAATTCTGGTGGGGAGGTGAGTGGAGTTAATTACAAACAGAATAATCAGGGAAGCCCTGTGGAATAGTGTGAGTAAGCCCTGCAGGAAATGAGGGAGTTAGTCATGCAGACATCTGTGAGAACATTGCACATGGAGGGAAGGGAAGAATGGGTGAAAGGCTCCAAGGCAGGAGGCAGCCTGATGCCTTCAAGAAACAACAAGGAGCCCAGTGTGGCTGACACAGGGTGACTAAGGAGAAAAGTGGAGAGAAAAGAGGTCAGAGGGCTAACAGGAGCCATACCACAGTAGTCTGGGAAGCCACTGTGATGCATTTGGCTTTTACTGGGGTTTCAGGGAAAATCACTGGATAATTCTGAGAAGCAATATGGCAGGTAAACTACATAGTATGCGAGATATTGCAAACTGCTGTGGAGGAAAGACTGAAACAAGGGAAAAGAAATGGGGAGGCAGCAGGGGAAGAACCCCGTGGTTCTTATTTTGCCCTGCTCCATCCCTTTCACCTTTCTAACGCAACTGGTTTTTTGAGGCTCAGCTCAGATTGACACCTCCTCCAAGAAGCTTTCTCTGAGTCTCTCTCCAGGAATTGGGTAAGAGTGTCCCCTTTCTGTGTTCTCATAGCACCCTAAACAATATCTTCTTGAGCATTTATCATACCGTATGGTGATAATCTGTCGATTGTATCTTTAGTAAGTACTCACAAAATGTTTGCTGAAGAAGTGAAAGGCTGGATGATGGATAGACAGAGGGATGGATGGATACATGGGTGAGACAGAGTAAAACAGATAGTAAATGGAAGTATATATGCCTTGAGGCCAGCTGAAATAAAGGTGGCAGCAATGGGAATAAAGAGGAAGAGACAGGTGTTACAGACACTACAAAAGTAAAACGACGTATCTGATAATTCAGTGAATGTTAAAGTGGCCAAGGAGAAAAAGTTCTCAAATGATCTCTTGGGTTCTAATAACTAGCAGGCTTAAGAGAAATAGAAATTATTAAAAGAGGAGCTCCTTTGGAAAAGGTTTTAGGATGGCCAGGTTTAATTAATTCATCCATTTTAATAGCTAGATATTCATGAGCCCAGCCCTCGGTGTCATATAGGCATGAAATCTTCAAGAAGCAAGGCCTTTGTTCTGAAGTAACACTTAGGGTCTGACTGCGTAGCAGAACATGCAGACTTTCAACTCCCTGGGTTGGCACTATGATATGTGGGACAGCACAAAGGCTTCTAAGTCAAAGTCTGGAGTTCTAGCATTGCACCTAAATGTTTGGGGCCCTCAGAAAACTACTTTGACTCCCTCAGCTTGACTCTCTTCATTTGCAAGAAAGAGAGAGAAAGAGGAAAAAAACCTACTTGGCAAGGTTGTCAAGAAAAATGTAATACGATAAAATATGAGAAAATTTCTACAATGATTCCTTGAACTACTTGGTCCTTTAACAGAATCATTGGGTCTCCTCTTTCTCAGTCCCAAGTTCAGCATGTGGCAAGGTTACGTCAGAGGTCCCAGGGATGTAAATGTGCATTAGCTTCATTTTGAGACACACTTTGGTATCTTCATATGCTAGCCCCCCGACACTTTCATTTTCCAGGAAGAAAATTCCTCACTTCAACATCTGGAGACCAAATGTATTATTATGAGAAGACAGGAAGGAAGAGGGCGAATATCAAAGGAATTACTTTATATTCAGCTTACTCACAAAAAAATAATCTTGAAAGTTGTGTATGAATTTCAACATTCACTTAGGATTTATTGCAATCTCTGATGCGTTTTCAACAAATCGCTGGCAAAGCCTTATATAGACATAAAGATACCTGTTCAAAAATTTGGTGCAATCTCTCTCACTGGAACACTTCTACCTATAGAGCTGCAAGTATATTTCCCAATACTGGATATTTACATGATAGATGAAATTTCAGTCACATCTGCTATAAGAGAAATTTGGGGGTCAGAGAGAGAGACACTATTAGAGTATGGAGCCACTTGATCCCATCCCCTGCTGTGTGCCCTCTTCTGCTGTGTCTCTCTTTGTCAAATAAATAAATAAATTTTTTTAAAACAAAAGGAAAAAAAAGGTAACAATTTCTTATTTACTTATGACAAGAGGTAGATTAGTAATGTGGAGTCACACACCTACCAAAGTTGGGCTCCTATGCACTCCGAGAGACAGACTGGGGAATAGAGGTGCTATCTTTCTTGGTCACATTTCAAAAGGATGGCTGCCAAGTCCTTGAAAAGGATGTGTCGGGTACAAAACTGGCTAGAGGCTTATTCAGCTTTTAAAAAGGTTTATAGACATCTCAAATGGGCAGAGAAAGAACTCAAAATTGCAGTTTTCTTTAAGTAAACATGCTAAGGAAAGGGAGAAGAGGAGTCTCCCTTCTTCCACCAGGAAAAATTCAGTATTTTCTTTATTATATTTGTATTTCCCCTTACACAACATCTGCTTTATTCACCACTGTACTTTCAGTGCCTTGAACTGGAATAACTCATCCAACCATGCAGGATTGTTCTAGATATTGGGAAAAGGAAGTTAAAAACAAAATAGAACTCTTCTATTCTAGTGAAGGAGTTAAGCAGAAAGAAATATTACAAATTTATGGTCATATATGGTATTTATATATTTATATAAATATAATATTTATATCATATGAGAACATGTATGTGATGAAGGAAAATATAACAGAGATTATAGAGCATGATTTAGAGCTACATGTATAGGGTGATTAGGGATAGCATCGTGGGAACCCAAAAGGAGGAAAGAAACAAGTCATGTGGAGGATATTATGGGGGGGTACATTTAAGGTTAATAAATAGGCCTAAGTCCACAAGGTTTCTCAACCTCAGAACTATCAACAGATACTTCTTGTTGTGAGCAGTTGTCCGGCATATTGTAGAATTTTTAGCAACAGCCCTAGCCTCTGCCCACCAGATGCTGGTAGTTCCACTGCCCAACCTTGACAACCAAAACGTCTGCGGACACTGCCGGACATTCCTGAGGGTAGGGGGTGGCAGCAGGAAAATCACTAAGTGGAAAATCCCTGGTCTAAAGCATAATCTTAAGAGTGAACCTCGAGCAATGAATCTTAAATTTAGGCGACGCAACTGAAGCAGTACTGAGATTATTAGAGCCATAACAAAGGAGAAAGACAAAAGATTCATAATCTATTTCAAAAAGCTAGAAAAACAAAGACATACCAAACCCATATCAAAAGAAGAAAAAAATAGTAAAGATAAAAATAAAGATCAACAAATATGAATAAAGGTACAATAGAGAAAATATAAGTATATACTAGAGAAAAATCAACAAAGCCAAAATCTAGTTCTTTGAGAACTTTGATAAAATTTATATAACCTTATCAAGAATAATAAAGAAACAGGCATAAATTACTAGTATCAAGCATGAAAAATGGAAAGCACTACAAATCCTACAAACATTAACATCATAAGCAGAGGGGTACCTGGTGACTCAGTCAGTTGAGCAGCTGCCTTCAGCTCAGGTCATGATCTCAGGGCCCTGGGATCAAGCCCCACATCAGGTTCCCTGTGCATTGGAGAGTCTGCTTCTCCTCTCCCTCTGCCACTCCCCCAGCCTGTGCTCTCTCTCACTGTCAAAAAATAAATAAAATATTTTTGAAAATCATAAGATGTTAGGAACCTTATGCCAATGAATTTGAAAATTTGGATGAAAAGGACAAGTAAGTCTTCTATGAAAATCCAGATAACAAAGTGGTGGTTACCAGAGGGAAGGGAGTTCAGGCAATGGGCAAAATGGGTGAAGGGGAATGGGAGACACGGGCTCCAGTTATGGTCTGAGTAAGTCACGAGAATAAAAGACACAGCATAAGGAATGTAGTCAGTGATATCGCAGTAGCACTGTACGGCGGCGGATGGTAGCATCAGAGCGTAAACTTGTTGAATCACTACAGTGCACACCGGAAACGAATGTAACACTGTGTGTCAACTATACTCAAAAGTTGTTTAAAAAGGACAAGTTTTAGAAAAATGCAAAACATCAAACTGAAACACAATAAAATAGAATATCTGAATAGTAATATATATATATTTCAATAAATTGAATCTATAATTTAAGACCCCTCCACAAAGAAATTTTCAGTCCTACTCCAATAAATTCTTCAAACATTTAAGGAAGAGATAGTTACTCACATATTCAAACTCTTCCAGAGAAGAGGAAAAAATAAAAACACTTTCCAACTGATTTTATAAAGCCAGCATAATCTTATTACCAAAAGCATAGTACGGCTATCACAAGGGGGAGAAGAAGAAATTCCAATCTTTTCATAAGTATCAATTCAAAAACTCTAAAGAAAATATGACCAAATTGAATTGAGACATATAAAAAAATAATGCATTATCAACAAATTGAATTTATTCCAGAATGCAATGTTTAATGTTCAAAACTAGCATGATAATGTCAATACATCCATTAAAAGCATGTGATGAAATTCAACACTCATTGACACCTTTTTAAAAATTTCTAAAAACCGAAGAAAAGAGAAATTCCTCAATGTAATTAAGAATCCTCAACAAAATTCCTAGAGCAAACATAATTCAGTGAGGAAATACTGAAAACTTTGCCCCTGATACTAGAAATGAGGCAAAGATACTCTCCCAGCATTTCAGTGCAAGCCCACACTGGAGGTACTAGCCGAGGAAATAAACAAGAAGAAATAAAAGGGACAGTATAATAGAAGGAGGGGCAAGATGGCAGAGAAGTAGGAGACCCTGTTTCAACGGGGCCCCTAAAGTGAGCTAAATATCTACCAGAACACTCTTGAACACCCATGAAATGAGCCTGAGATGTAGGATTATACACTTCTGGATCTCTATAGCGGCAGAAGACAGCAGTGGAGAGGTAACGCCGAGTGGGAACGCTCAGACTGATATGGGAGAATAAACAGAAGGGGGAGGGAGCCACCGGAAGTGACCCATTGGAATGTAATACCCCAATACGAAAGTGCCCTGTGGTTGGGGACCAGCATTAACTTGGAGTCTGGTTGAGAGCACTCACAAAGAGCAAAAGATCTTAAGGGACAACTGGTGGAACTGGGCGGTCATGGGCACGGGTCTAAGCCCACGGTCCAAGGACGGCCACCACCGGCCACCACCGATGCCAGAGAGAGCGTGGTGGAACCTCAGTCTGTGGTCCCTGAGCTCCCGTCTGCCCACTGCTCGCACCACCGCTCAGCTGGGTGCACTGCCATCCCCATCTGGGTGAGCCTGGGGTGGGCACCAGCCCACCATGTCTAGGACCACAGCTTTCTGTGACGGGCGGAGAGTCTTAACGCTCCCAGCCTGCGCCTGAGAGAACCCGGTGTGATCTCTGGTTGGGATCCCTTGGAGCAGCCTTCTGTGACCTGCTCGACTGCAGGGTCTGAGCACACCCTGCATGGGCCTGGACTCCAGACAGCAGTCCCGGCCAAGGTGGCCACCGGAAGCGGGCTCCCTGGACCAATACTGCTCATGGTTTTAGTGGCACGGGGGAGTACAGAGACAAGCGGGAGCCCTGGGCAACCACTGGGAAGGTGGCTGGGGGTGCGCACCACCTGTGGGAGGCTGCAGTGTTCAGCAGAGTCTGCAGAGGGGGAGTCTGTGTGTTCTGGACCACCCAGACGGGAGCAGACGGAGGCTTCTCTCTGAGGCTAAGGTCTGGGTGCAGACAGTTTGCTTTCACAAAAAGCTGCCAAAGAACAAAACCTCCTGAGAACAAAAGACTGAAAAACCAGTTTCCACAAAGCCCAGCCCCTTGATAACCTGCAGGGGACTCAACCCAAGCAAGATTAACAGGAGAACAATGCAGCAGGTCCCTCCCCCAGAAGGCAAGCCAAAAGAACAAAAGGGCAATAACCACAGGGTCCCATTAAAACTGTAAAACCCCAACATCTAGGGACAACAATATATTAAGCTCACAGCATGGCCCTAAAACCTTTATATTTCATAGATACAACTTTATTCTTTTTTTTTTTAATTCATTCTCACGATTCTTGTTCTTTTAATTTTTTTAACCTACTTACTATTACAACTAGAGGTTTAATACAACACATTCCATAATGACCTTTTAACTTGAACTTTTTCATACATATACCTGTGTTTTTGTTTTTATTTTTATTTTTTTAAATATACATATAGATATAAGCTTCAAAGTAATCCTTTTTCCCTATTCAATACTAAACCTGCATGTAAACAAGTTTTAATCTCCCTTTATCTCTGGAAAGTTGAATCCTTTAAAAAGATATCAAGATACACCTAGGAAGAACCAAAATAACCTTTCTCACCCATACTGAGGATTTACAACCACCGTCCCACCTTCTTCTGCCAGTGTTACTGTGTATTTGTTTTTGTTCTGGCATTATATAAATCTTATTCTTGGGATGCATTTTGGCTGGGTTCTTTTTTTCCTTGTCATTTACTTTTCTCAGTCTTTTTGTTTCTTCGTTTTTGTTTATTTACCTTATAAATTTTACTTTGGGGGCTCATTTTGGCAGGGTTTTCTCCTTGTTTCTCTCTCGCTCGCTCACTTTTTCTCTCTTCTTTCATTTTGGTGGTGACTTCTAATTGCTCCAAAACTTTCCAGGGTGCACCTTGGCTGGATCACAGTTGATATATTCAGCTATACATCCCCTCAACCACCTCTCACCAAATGACTAGGAGGAGGAATGCCCAACAGAAGAAAAATTCAGAGACTGTGCCCTCTCCCTCAGAACGATTGGATATGGACATAGACAGTATGTCAGAAAGGGAATTCAGGGTAACAATTATCCAGGCAATGGCTAGGTTGGAGAAAAACATTAGTAACAACATAGAATCTCTAAGGGCGGAACTGAGAGCCCACCTCTCAGTTAAGTTAGAAGTTGGAAATTAGAAGTTAAAAATGCTATCAGTGAGATGCAATCTAATCTAAATACTCTAACAGCTAGGGTAAGTGAGCCAGAAGACAGAATTAGTGATCTAGAGGGCAAACTGATAGAGAAAAAGGATCAGGAGGAGGCTTGGAACAAACAGCTTAGAAGCCACAAAAACAGAATTGGGGAAATAAATGACTCCATGAAATATATCAACATCAGAATTATCAGGATCCCTGACAGGGTGGTGAAAGAGAGAAGACTAGAAGATATAGTTGAACAAATTCTGGATGAAAATATCCCTACTCTGAGGAATGGAATAAGTGTTCATGTCCTAGAGGCAAAAAGGATACACTCCAAGATCAACGAGTCTGAAAAGACATCCAGACACTTAATTGTGAAATTCATGAATCACAATTTCAGACAAGAGGTCTTAAGGACAGCTAGGGGGAAGAGATTCCTTAGGTACAGAGGGAGGACCATCAGAATAATGTAAGACCTGTCCATAGAAACCTGGCAAGCCTGGAAGGGCTGGCAAGAGATATTCAGGCCACTAAATGGGAAGAACTTGAGGCCAAGAATACTTTATCCAGCAAGGTTGACATTCAAAATGAATGGACAGATAAAGACCTTCCAAGACCAGCAAGGTTTAAAAGGTAATGTGACCACCAAGCCAGCACTACAATAAATATTAAGGGGGGCGCTATAAAAAAAGAAAGAACCCACGAGTGACATAGAACAGAAATTCACAGAGACAATCTATAGAAACAAGGACTTCACAGGCAACATGATGTCAATAAAAACGTATCTTTCAATAATCACTCGCAACCTGAATGGCCTAAATGCTCCCATAAAAGAGCGCAGGGTTGCAGACTGGATAAAATGACAGGACCCATCCATATGTCCATATGTCTCTACAAAAGACATATTTGGAACCTAAAAATACATCCAGACTGAAAGTGAAGGGCTAGAGAACCATCTTTCATGCCAGTGGGCCTCACAAGAAAGCTGTGGTAGCGATTCTCATATCAGATAAATTAGATTTTAAGCTAAAGACTGTAGTCAGAGATACAGAAGGACATTTCATCATTTTTAAAGGGTTTATCTACCAAGAAGATCTAGCAATTGTAAATATTTATACCCCGACATGGGAGGAGCCAAATATATAAGCCAACTCTCAATCAAAATAGAGTTATATTGATATGAATACATTGATTGTAGGGGATCTTAACTCCCCACTCTCAGTAATAGATCATCCAAGCAGAAAATCAATAAAGAAACAAGAGCTTTGAAGGACACATTGGACCAGATGGACCTAATAGATATATACAGAACATTCCACCCTAAAACATCAGAATACTCATTCTTTTCGAGCACACATGGAACTTTCTCCAGAATAGACCACATACTGGGTCACAAAAGGGGCTCAACCGATACCAAAAGATTGAGACTCTTCCCTGCATATTCTCAGACCACAATGCTTTTAAAGTGGAACTCAACCACAAGAAAAAGTTTGGAAGGAATTCAAACACTTGAAAGCTAAAGACCATCCTTGCCCAAGAATGTTTGGATCAACCAGGAAATCCAAGAAGAACTTAAACGATTCATGGAAATCAATGAGAATGAACACACATCAGTCCAAAACCTATGGGATATGGCAAAGGTGGTCTTAAGGGGGGAAAACATAGCCATCCAAGCCTCACTCAAAATAAATTGAAAAATCCTGAACACCAACTCTCTTTATACCTTAAAGAACTGGAAAATCAACAATAAATTAAGCCAACCTCATGCACAAGAAGGGAAACAATCAAGATGAGAGCAAGATCGAAGAGTTAGAAAGTAGAGATATAGAAGAATACATCAACAAAACTAGAAGCTGGTTCTTTGAAAGAATCAATAAGATTGATGAACCACTGGCCAAAGTAATCTTAAAGATCAGGAGAATCAACAACAAATTAATCCAACCCCACACACAAGAAGGGAAATAATCAAGATTAGAGCAGAGATCAATGAGATAGATACTAGAGATAAAGTAGAACACATCAATGAAACTAGAAGCTGGTTTTTTGAAAGACTCACTAAACAACCGGCCAAACTAATCCAAAAGAAAAAAAGACAGAGGACCCAAATTAATAAAATGATGAATGAAGGGGGAGAGATCATGACTATCACCAAGGAAATAGAAACAATCATCAGAAATTATTATCAACAGTTATATGCCAATAAGTTAAGCAACCTAGAAAAAATGTATGCATTCCTGGAATCCTATAAACTTCCAAGACTGAAACAGAAAGAAATTGACAACCTGAATAGACCAATATCTAGTAGTGACATTGAAGTAATGATCATAAACCTCCAAAAAAACAAGAGCCTGGGACCTGACAGATTCCCTGGGAAATTCTACCAAACATTCAAAGAAGAAATAATACCTATTCTCCTGAAGCTGTTTCAAAAAATAGAAACAGAAGGAAAATTTCCAGACTCTTTCTATGAAGCCAGCATTACCTTGATCCCCAAACCAGGCAAAGACCACATCAAAAAGAATTTCAGATGAATATCCCTGATGAATATGGATGCCAAGATTCTCAACAAATTCCTAGCTAATAGGATCCAACAATACATTAAAAAGATTATCCATCATGAGGAGGTAGGATTTATCCCTGGGATGCAAGGGTGGTTCCACGTTTGCAAATCAATGTGATAGAAAATGAACTTTGGGGACTTCATCAAGATCAAAAGCTTCTGCACAGCAAAGGAAAGTGCCAACAAAACAAAGGGGCAACCCACAGAATGGGAGAACATATTTGCAAATCACACTATAGACAAAGGGCTGATATCCAAGATCTATAAAGAACTCCTCAAACACAGATAATCACGTCAAAAAATGGGCAGAAGACATGAATAGACACTTCTCCAAAGAAGACATACAAATGGCTAACAGACACATGAAAAAATATTGGTCATCACTAGCCATCAGGGAGATTCAAATCAAAACCACATTGAGATACCACCTAACACCACTTAGAATGACCAAAATTAACAGGACAGGAAACAAGTGTTGGAGAGGATGTGGAGAAAGGGGAACCGTCTTACACTGTTGGTAGAAATGCAAGCTGGTGCAGCCACTTTGGAAAACAGTGTGGAGATTCCTCAAAAAATTAAAAATAGAGCTTTCCTATGACCTTGCAATTGCAGTACTGGGTATTTACCCCAAAGATACAGGTGTAGTGAAAAGAAGGGCCACCTGTACCCCAATGTTCATAGCAGCAATGAACACAGTCACCTAACTGTGGAAAGAACCAAGATGCCCCTCAGTGGGCAAATGGATAAAGAAGATATTGTCCATATATACTATGGAGCATTATGGCTCCATCAGAAAGGATGAATACCCGACTTTTGTATCAACATCCACAGGACTGGAAGAGATTATGCTCAATGAAATAAGTCAAAAAGACAGAGTCAATTATCATATGGTTCCACTTACTTGTGGAGTATAAGGAATAACATGAAGGACATTGGGAGATTGAGCGGAGAAGTGAGCTGGGGGAAGTTGAAGGGGGGAGACATATCATGAAAGACTGTAGACTCAGAAACAGGGTTTTGGAGGTGAGGAAGTGAGGGGTTGAGTGAGCCTGGTGGTGGGTATTAAGGAGGGCATGTATTGCATGAAGCACTGGGTGTGGTGCATAACAATGAATGCTGGAACACAGAAAAGAAATAAAATAAAATAAAATGTAAAAAAAAAAAAGAAGAAGATCAGTAAGAGGAAAGAGAAGAACCACATGGCCCTCTCAATCGATGCAGAAAAAGCATTTAACAAGATACAGCATCCGCTTCTGATTAAAACTCTTCAAAGTATAGGGATAGAGGGAACATTCCTCAACTTCATAAAATCTATCTATGAAAAACACAGAGCGAATATCATTCTCAATAGGGAAAAGCTGACAGCCTTCCCTTTGAGACCAGGAACACGACAAGGATGCCCACTCTCGCCTCTGTTGTTCAACATAGTGCTAGAAGTCCTAGCAACAGCCATCAGACAACAAAAAGAAATAAAAGGTATTCAAATGGGCAAAGAAGAAGTCAAACTCTCTCTCTTTGCAGATGACATGATACTTTATATGGAAAACCCAAAAGACTCCACCCCCAAACTACTAGAACTCATACAGCAATTCAGTAATGTGGCAAGATACAAAATGAATGCACAGAAATCCATTGCTTTCCTATACACTAACAATGAAAATATAGAAAGGGAAATTAGAGAATCGATTCCACTTACAATATCACCAAGAACCATAAGATAGCTTGCAATAAACCTAACCAAAGAGGTAAACGATCTGTACTCGAGGAACTACAGAACACTTATGAAAGAAATTGAAGAAGACACAAAAAGATGGAAAAGCATTCTATGCTCATGGATTCAAAGAATAAACACTGTTAAAATGTCTATACTGCCTAGAGCAATCTATACTTTCAATGTCATTCCGATCAAAACTCCACCAGCATTTTTCAAAGTGCTGGAACAAACAATCCTAAAATGTGTATGGAACCAGAAAAGACCCCGAATTGCTAAGGAAATTTTGAAGAAGAAAAACAAAACTGGGGCATCATGTTGCCTGATTTCAAACTTCACTACAAAGCTGTGACCACCAAGACAGCATGGTACTGGCACAAAAACAGATAAATAGACCAGTGGAACAGAGTAGAGAGCCCTGATATGGACCCACAACTCTATGTTCTAATAATCTTTGACAAAGCAGGAAAAAATATCCAGTGGAAAAAACACAGCCTCTTCAATAAATGGTGCTGGGAAAATTGGACAGCTATATATAGAAGAATGAAACTTGATCACTCTCTTACACCATACACAAAGATAAATTCAAAGTGGATAAAAGACCTCAACATTAGGCAGAAATCTATCAAAATCCTAGAGGAGAACATGGGCAGTAACTTCTTCGACATTGGCCACAGCAACTTCTTTCAAAATACATCTCCAAAGGGAAAGGAAACAAAAGTAAAAATTAGTTTTTGGGACTTCATCAAGATCAAAAGCTTTTGCAGAGCAAAGGAAACACTCAACAAAACCAAAAGACAACTGACAGAATGGGAGAAGATATTTACAAATGACATATCATCTAAATGGCTACTATCCAAAATCTATAAAGAAATTATCAACCTCAACACCCAAAGAACAAACAATCCAATCAAGAAATGGGCAGAGGACATGAACAGACATTTCTGCAAAGAAGACATCCAGATGGCCAACAGACACATGAAAAAGTGCTCCACGTCACTCGGCATCAGGGAAATACAAATCAAAACCACAATGAGATATCACCTCACACCAGTCAGAATGGCTAAAATGAACAAGTCAGGAAATGACAGATGCTGGCGAGGATGCGGAGAAAGGGGAACCCTCCTCCACTGTTGGTGGGAATGCAAGCTGGTGCAACCACTCTGGAAAACAGCATGGAGGTTCCTCAAAATGTTGAAAATAGAACTACCCTATGACCCAGCAATTGCACTACTGGGTATTTACCCTAAAGATACAAACATAGTGATCCGAAGGGGCACGTGTACCCGAATGTTTATAGCAGCAATGTCTACAATAGCCAAACTATGGAAAGAACCTAGATGTCCATCAACAGATGAATGGATCAAGAAGATGTGGTATATATACACAATGGAATACTATGCAGCCATCAAAAGAAATGAAATCTTGCCATTTGCAACGACGTGGATGGAACTAGAGCGTATCATGCTTAGTGAAATAAGTCAATCGGAGAAAGACAACTATCATATGATCTCCCTGATATGAGGACATGGAGAAGCAACATGGGGGGGTAGGGGGATAGGAGAAGAATCAATGAAACAAGATGGGATTGGGAGGGAGACAAACCATAAATGACTCTTAATCTCACAAAACAAACTGGGGGTTGCTGGGGGGAGGTGGGATTGGGAGAGGGGGAGTGGGCTATGGACATTGGGGAGGGGAGGTGAACCATAAGAGACTATGGACTCTGAAAAACAACCTGAGGGTTTTGAAGGGTCAGGGGTGGGAGGTTGGGGCAACCTGAGGGTTTTGAAGGGTCAGGGGTGGGAGGTTGGGGGAACAGGTGGTGGGTAATGGGGAGGGCACGTTTTGCATGGAGCACTGGGTGTTGTGCAAAAAGAATGAATACTGTTACGCTGAAAAAATAAATAAAATGGAAAAAATTTAAAAAAATTTAAAAAAAAAAACATAATTAAAAAAAAAAAAAAAACCACAGTGAGATACCACCTCACACCAGTCAGAATGGCTAAAATTAACCAGTCAGGAAACAACAGATGTTGGTGAGGATGTGGAGAAAGGGGAACCCGCCTACACTGTTGGTGGGAATGCAAGCTGGTGCAGCCACTCTGGAAAACAGTGCAGAGGTTCCTCAAGAAGTTGAAAATAGAGCTACCCTGTGGCCCCACAATCGCACTACTGGGTATTTACCCTAAAAATACAAATGTAGAGATCCAAAGGGGCACATGCACTGAATGCTTATAGCAGCAATGTCCACAATAGCCAAACTATGGAAAGAACCTCGATGTCCATCTTCAGATGAATGGATAAAGAAGATGTGGTATATATATATACAGTGGAATTCTATGCAGCCATCAAAACCCCCAAAATCTTGCCATTTGCAAGATTTGTGGATGTAACCATTTGTGGATGTGATCCATTTGTGGATGGAACTAGAGGACATTATGCAAAACGAAATAAGTCAGTCAGAGAAGACAGTTACCATTTGATCTCCCTGATATGAGGAATTTGAGAGGCAGGGCAGGAGGTCGTGGGGAATAGGGAGAGAAAAAATGAAATAAGATGGGATCAGGAAGGAGACAAACCATAAGAGACTCTTAATCTCATGAAACAAACTGAGGGTTGCTGGGGGTTAGGGGATAAGGAGAGGGTGGTTAGGTTATGGACATTGGGAAGGGTATTGTTATGGTAAGTGCTGTGAAATGTGTAAGCCTGATGATTCAGAGACCTGTACCCCTGGGACAAATAATACATTATATGCTAATTTAAAAAATGAAAAAATTAAAAAAAAAAGAATAAGCAGAAAGATTATCTCTCCTCTGAAAAGTCTTACCAATAATAATGTTGGGAATTAGATTTTAGCAATTCTAAGCAGACTCTGAAAAGGGACAGTTACCTCAATAGAACATTGGCCTCTCACTCTTCATGCATTCCAAAAACCACATATTCTAGACAACTGGACCATGTGACTATTCTGTGGTTTTCCGAGCACCTGACTTTGCTCCTGGTAAGCAAGTCTCACCATGCTGTTGTTGTTGGGTTTTGGGGTTTGTTTTTGGTGGGGTTTTGTTTTGTTTTGTTTCTGTTTTATTTTTTTCTAATTACACTCTTTCCAGTAAAAAAGAGTTCACATCCTGTCTTGCAACTTTTTTCGTGGTCCAAGCTATGTTTTTAATGTTTTATACCTACTCCCTGTGAGATGTTTCACATGTGTGGTCATGACTGGCTGCCAATTGTTTTTGAGAGAATTATTTTTGGCTTATGAATCTGGCAATAGGCAGGAGGGCTTGTTACAGTGTTCTCTGTTTATCAGTAAGAGGCAACCTCTGTCTGGAAATCAGTGGGTAAAAAAAAGAAGGACATGAGCTTTTAAGTGTAAGTGTAAATAAATATAGGTGTGTGTGTTGGTGTTGGGTCGAAGTAAATATAGTAAATATAGGTGTGGCTATAAGGTGCAGGTGTGGGTGTAACTGTGAATTATCCTGGTCATGCCTGGGGTCTTGGCTGTGGTTGCGGAGCAGGGGTTCTGTGCGGGTACCTAATTGACAAAACAGGTGGAAGACCTTTCAGATCTTCTATGTCTATTTTTGCTCCTAACTGCTCCCTTCAAAGAAAAAGCATGGAAATAGGAAATACTAACCTTAGACAAGTTAAAGGTCTAAAAAAAAAATTGGGAGGAAAAATACATTGAAAAGAAAGGGATCGGGGCGCCTGGGTGGCTCAGTGGGTTAAGCCGCTGCCTTCGGCTCAGGTCATGATCTCGGGGTCCTGGGATCAAGTCCCGCATCGGGCTCTCTGCTCAGCAGGGAGCCTGCTTCCCTCTCTCTCTCTCTCTCTACTCTATCTACTTGTGATCTCTCTCTCTCTGTCAAATAAATAAATAAAATCTTAAAAAAAAAAAAGGGATCAATTGACTTTGGGTATTCAATGATCCATGACAGGGCTATTTTTAGCTCTGTATGTATTTTCATAGCTCAGGTCACAAGCCTTAGAGATGATCTTGTTCAGGGAGAGAAAATAGATTTCATCTCAGTATCACTTCCGGCTACCTGGCAGTGGCTGTTTGAAAGACTGGAAACAAGCTCACAGGAGACGTCATCTCTGTTATAAGTATAGGAGGAAGGGCCGGCTGTATGCTCCTCACTGTGTATTTCCTTCCCTGGTAGTCCAATAACCTCATTTTGTAAATTAAAAAGTAAGAGACTGGGTGGCTCAGTTGGTTAAGCATCTGCCTTCCGCTCAGGTCATGATCCCAGGGTCCTGGGATCAAGTCCCCTATTAGGCTCCTTGCTCAGTAGGGAGTCTGCTTCTCCCTCTGCCTGCTTCTCCCCCTGCTTGTGCTCTCTCTCTGGCAAATAAATAAAATCTTAAAAAAAAAAAAAAAAACAAGAGCCAAGAAAATTTAAATGGTTTGTCCAAGGCCTCGCAGCTACGTAGAAGCAGCTCTGGGACTCAGGTGTGCTAACTCTGAAGCAGGGTTCTTTCCACCACACTGTTCTGCCCACACTGTTATGTTCTGACACACATAAATAAGAATAATTCACACTGCAGACAAGCTGGGGCTATAACATGGGTAGGACAAATAAGGGCTTCCTGAGCGATGTGCATGTCCTGATCCAAGGAATTTGTGAATGTTACTTTGCTGGTGTGATTAAGTTAAGGGTTTTGAGATGGGGAGACTATGCTCCATTATCATAACGGTCCTTAATAAGAGGGCTGTGGGAGGGTAGGAGTGAGAGAAGGAGGTGTGATGATAGAAGCAACGTTAGAAGGACGTATGGCCATGAGCCAAGGAATGTGAATAGCTTCTAGAAGTTAGAAAAGCCAAGGAAATGAATTCTCTTCTAGAGTCTCCAGAAGAAACACAGGCCTATTGCCACCATGATTTTAGCCCAGTAGAACTGACTTCAGATTTCTGTCCTCCAGAACTCTAAGATAATAAAATTGTTTTGAGGCACTATGTTTGTGGTAATTTGTTACAGCAGCACTAGGAAAGGAGATACATTTACTTTCTTATATTGATTAAAGCAGTAGTTTAATTCAATTCAACAAAGGCTTATGTACAGTGTATCAGACTCCGTACAAACCCGATGTCTGCGGCATTATAGAGAATTACCAGGAAGTGCTTATACTTAAAACCTCATGTCCTTTCTTCTCACACACTGGTTTCTAGGCAGAGTTTTCCCCTTCCCGGTACACAGTTTTTAGTTAATATTAGATTGCGCTACATATAACAGAGAAAGAGAGAGAGAGCGCGCTCACACGTGCACAAAGAATCCTGACTTAAGATAGAAATTTATTTCTCTCTCATAGAAAAAGAAATCCAAAAGTAGGAAGTCTAGGGGGCTAGTATGGCCGCTTTAGGAAATCAGGCGTTCAGGTTCCTTTTGCCATCGTCAGCATGTGGCTTCCACCTAATGGTCCAAGGTGGCTGCTCAGGCTCCAGTCATCACACCCCCTTTTAAGTCACCAGGAAAGAAAATAGAGAAAGAGGGGTATATCTTGTCCCTAAGGACAGTATCTAACAGTGGCATACAATATTTATATTGACATTTCATGTGGCCAGAATTTAGTTGCGAGGAGACTGGGAAATGTGGTCTTTAACTGGCCATACTGAAATCTCCAGAAATAAAACTGGGGGTTCTCTTACTGGGACTCATAGAAAGGATTACTCCTGTGGTAGACAGCTAGAAGACACAGCCACATTACAGAGTAGTTTGGTAGATGCCAGAAGCCCTCTGGAGGAGCTATCCTGGACATCCCCTGCTTACTTCATAGACTAAGACATCTAATAGTTGTATATCCACAGGAGCATCACTTTCTCATTGTTATCAGTTGTTTTTACCTATACTTAGGCACAAGCCACTAATGTCTCAGAGTCTTCCATTAGAGATGCCATGTGTTTATTCCTTTCAGAGCTGCAAGCCTATATAAACTGTGTTGGACTCACCAGCTGATGGCAAATTGCCTTGCTCATAGTCTATTTCTACTACAAACTTTAAGGTAATTTTCTACTACATACAATACTTTGGGGACGTATCATTTGTGTATTTGACTTACCTGCAGTTTATGTAACTAATGAAGTTCACACCTGAAAACTCCCACTGCCCCCCCTTTCCTGAGCACCCTTTCTGATCCTCTCCAGAAAACCCTCTACTACTCCATTTGCCTGATAACACACAACGCATCTTTCAAAAGTCGCTGAACTACAATGTGACTGGCCACAGGATGGCTGAAATAAAAAGACAAAGAGTACCAAGTGTTGGCAAGGAAGTGGAGCCACCAAACCTTCATATACTGCCCCTGGTGGTATAAATTAGTACAACCACTTTGGAAAACTGGAAGTGTCTACTAAAGTTGAACATACCATAAGAACCAGCAATTGCACTCCTTAGGTATACACTCCACAGAAATGCATACATATTTTCACTAAAGCACGTGTACTAGAATTTCACAACCACTATTTTTTTAAGATTTTGTTTATTTATGACAGAGAAAGAACGCAAAAGAGGGAATACCACCACTGGGGAGCTAGAGAGGGAAAAGCAGCCTCCCTACTGAGCAGGGAGCCCCACACAGGGCTCAATCCCAGGACCGTGGGATCATGACCTGAGCCAAAGGCAGACGCTTAACGACTGAGCCACCCAGGCTCATAACCACTATTTGTAACAAAGACTGAAACTGTCTATCAAACAGCAGGAAAGATGAATGAATGAATGAATGAATGAATGAATGAATGAAAGAAAAAATGAATATTCATACCATGGAACATTACACAATGAGACTGAATGATCCTCCCCAATACCCAAAAATGCAGGTGAATCTCGCAGCCACAGTGTTCGGCGAAGGGAACCAGGCACACAGCAGAGCACATGTATGATTTCTGTCACTTAAAGCACTGGTTGTAGGCACAAATATTTTATGCTGTTGGAAGTCAAGGGGTGTTAATTTCAGAAGGAGAATAGTAAACAGGAGGGAAAATGAGATGTTCCTGGGGTACTGGTATCTATAATGTGTACAATTTACCATAATTCATTAAGCTGTACATTTACCATACATGTACACTATGTGTGTACCATTTTGAAATGAACTTTTCAGAAGAAAGCCAGTTAAAGCATCACCCCAGGGTACCTGGGTACCCACCCCCAGGATAAAACTGGCCATTCCCTTCCTTTTTCTCTTGTTAAGCTTCTGTTATGCCATCTGTAACAATGTCTGTCTCCTCTTCCGAACTGTGAACCAGATGAAGACTGTGGCATTTCTAATTCACCTGAATGCCCAAAACCCAGCACATAAATGGCTCCAAAATGTCTGTTGAGCAGAATGAATGAATGAATTTCTTCTTTTACAACTAGTTTGTGCCTGGCCATTCAATCAAACATTTATTCAATAGGAACTGTGTTACGTATTTGGGATAAAAAGATTTCTTAAAAAGACAACCTAGTCTCAAGAAGTTCATGGTCTATGGGGTGCCTGGGTGGCTCAGTGGATTAAGCCGCTGCCTTCGGCTCAGGTCATGATCTCAGGGTCCTGGGATCAAGCCCCGCTTCAGGCTCTCTGCTCAGCGGGGAGCCTGCTTCCTCCTCTCTCTCTTTGCCTGCCTCTCTGCCTACTTGTGATCTCTGCCTGTCAAATAAATAAATAAAATCTTTAAAAAAAAAAAAACTGGAAAAAAAAAAGAAGTTCATGGTCTAATGAGACAGATAAACATAAACGAATTCCATTCAGTCTCAGTTATATTTTAAAATGAAAATTCAAGGACTTTCTTTTCCCCCCTTGTAAAGCACAAATCACCGTATCTGCTGCCTTCCTTAACCATTGATGGCACTGCCCTCTCTCCTCACTGTTATCCTTATAATGTAATGAGCTATCCTTACAACTCATTTTCTACACTTGAGTATCCATAGCACACTGGAGGGGAAAGCTTGTCAATCTGAAAACACTGGTCAGACCATTTCACCAGAGTCAATGATTCCTTTATCATACTGTCCACTCCACCTCAACTATGATGAACATACAGACCACTCGCCATATGACCAACCACTAACCTTGGCCTCTCCCAGTCCTGCTAGCCTGGCTGATACAGTTCTGATGCTACCCTTCGAAAGAGAAATGTATCTGTCTTGTTTAGTGGCTGGTGCAGACCCATAACTAGCCATGAAATAAACACTTTTGCTCCAAAGTCTTTCTCTGTTTCCCATTTCAAAGCCTGTGCCTTATCGCAGGAGGGCCATCCAGCTCAAAGTCACACCTCCAATGTTGTTTGCCTGACAAGTCACTGCTGACTCTGGCAGAAAAGCCTTTCAAGTACTTAAGACTTAAACATTTCCTCCCACCACACTGCAATAGCTAAGCAGGGTGATAAAATAAATATGGTAATTTTGAAGATCAAAGACGGCCTTCAAAAAGGGTAAGTGGTTAATTCCACTGGAAATGCTGAGCCTGGCAATGAAGTTCTGCTAGCCTGTTGTTTTGGTTCCCACTGCTGGATGACAAAAGATGGATAGTTGGGGATAGTAGATCCAGCTGTGGTACCTCCGGGGACAGAAACAAGAAGACATCTGAAGAAACAAAGAAGAATTTAAACAAGGCGGTAGACTGAGGCGCCATTTGGGGAAAAGGAACTTCAGAGCAGGACTCCCTGGTGGGCCAGAAACCCAGCTGTGAGAAATTAGGGGGTACAGGGAAAGTAACAATCTACAGAAATTATAAAAGTCATCATGTGAGCAAGAAGGAAGTTGCAAAGAAACCTGGGAGGCCACATGGACACTGTGGTTCAGGCAAAGGGAGATCTTCACACAGTACTGCGATGGGCAAAGGGCAAGGTGCAAAGACGATGAGGGAGCTCGCCAAGCTCCCTGCGGGACAGCAGCCCTGGGAACACAAGGAGATGAGAAAATTCGGTGTATTCGAACCCATCTCAGTTTACTGAATGCAGTTACAAGGAATCATTTAATCACTTCTGGCAAAGGAGGAAATGGGAAGTGAAATCCCCTCAAAAGCAAGCTTGAGTAACATCAGATAGGCATTAAACAGACTTTTAGGAAAGGGGGGTCCAGTTAACCGCAGGGTTTTCTCTGTTCGTGGATCTGCCAGTTTGCACCAGAGCAGAATTGCTGAAGATGATGAGAAAGAAACAGAGCTCTGCTGTAGGGGCCCTGCCTCTTTGCCCTTTCCCCCAACATCGCTGAACCTCCCTCCCCCTCCTCCTCAAAAAGAAAATAAAAGGCTTAAAGAATGCTGGGCACCTTCTTTTCACTACATCTGTATCTTTGGGGTAAATACCCAGCAGTGCAATTGCAGGGTCATAGGGAAGCTCTATTCTTAATTTCTTGAGGAATCTCCACACTGTTCTCCAAAGTGGCTGCACTAACTAGCATTCCCACCAACAGTGTAAGAGGGTTCCCCTTTCTCCACATCCTCTCCAACACACGTTCCCTGTCTTGCTAATTTTGTCCATTCTAACTGGTGTCAGGTGGTATCTCAATGTTGTTTTAATTTAAATCTCCCTGATGGCTAGTGATGATGAACATTTTTTCATGTGTCTGATAGCCATTTGTATGTCTTCGTTGGAGAAGTGTCTGTTCATATCTTCTGCCCATTTTTCGATATGATTATCTGTTTTGTGTGTGTTGAGTTTGAGAAGTTCTTTATTGACCCTGGATATCAACCTTTTGTCTGTACTATCATTTGCAAATATCTTCTCCCATTCCGTGGGTTGCCTTTTTGTTTTGTTGACTGTTTCCTTTGCTGTGCAGAAGCTTTTGATCTTGATGAAGTCCCAAAAGTTCATTTTCGCTTTTGTTTCCTTGGCCTTTGGAGACATATCTTGAAAGAAGTTGCTGTGGCTGATATCGAAGAGGTCACTGCCTATGTTCTCCTCTAGGATTCTGATAGATTCCTGTCTCACGTTGAGGTCTTTTATCCATTTCGAGTTTATCTTTGTGTATGGTGTAAGAGAATGGTCCAGTTTCATTCTTCTACATATCGCTGTCCAGTTTTCCCAGCACCATTTATTGAAGAGACTGTCTTTTTTCCATTGTATATTTTTTCCTGTTTTGTCGAAGATTATTTGACCATAGAGTTGAGGGTCCATATCTGGGCTCTCCACTCTGTTCCACTGGTCTATGTGTCTGTTTTTATGCCAGTACCATGCTGTCTTGGTGATCACAGCTTTGTAGTAAAGCTTGAAATCGGGTAACGTGATGCCGCCAGTTTTGTTTTTGTTTTTCAACATTTCCTTAGCAATTCGGGGTCTCTTCTGATTCCATACAAATTTTAGGATTATTTGCTCCAGCTCTTTGAAAGATACAGATGTAGTGAAAAGAAGGGCCATCTGTACCCCAATGTTTATTGCAGCAATGGCCACGGTCACCAAACTGTGGAAAGAACCAAGATGCCCTTCAACGGATGAATGGATAAGAAAGATGTGGTACATATACACAATGGAGTATTATGCCTCCATCAGAAAGGATGAATACCCAACTTTTGTAGCAACATGGACGGGACTGGAAGAGATTATGCTGAGTGAAATAAGTCAAGCAGAGAGAGTCAAGTATCATATGGTCTCACTTGTTTGTGGAGCATAACAAAGAACACGGTGGACATGGGGAGATGGAGAGGAGAGGGAGTTGAGGGAAGCTGGAAGGGGAGATGAACCATGAGAGACTATGGACTCTGAAAAACCACCAGAGGGTTTTGAAGGGGCGGGGGGGTGGGAGATTGAGGAACCAGGTGGTAGGTAATAGGGAGGGCACGTACTTCATGGAGCACTGGGTGTGGTGCCAAAACAATGAACACTGTTATGCTGAAAATAAACAAATAAAAATAAATATTAAAAAAAAAGAATAGTGCCTGCCATGTAATAAGTGGTAAGTCACTGTTATTTTTTATCACTAACTTTATTATTGGTCATTTGGCAGAAAATTATAAAATCTCCTTGTGTTTATCTAAAAAAAAAAAAAAAAAAAAGAATGCTGGGCACCACATTCTTAGCCTGTTGGGGACGATCACATATCAGTCTGGCCCTATTTAGAGGAAGAGTTTGTAACTACTCTGAAAGGATGATTTGATAATTAATAATGGAGATATTCAAGTCCATAACCCTTAATTCAGAACTTTAATTTCTAGGAACTGGACCCCAGAAATACAGGAGTGTTTGTACGAGTTTTAGTGCAGCATTGTTTATGATAAGGAAAGAATAAGAATAATCTAAATGTCCATCTGCAGAGGATTACTTAAATTATACTAGATCTACATTTTACATCTAAGAATAGGTTAGATATATATCCTACTGCTACGAAAAGAGATGCATACCACATTGCTCAGAGAAATGAAAAGAGAGAATAAGTTTTATCATCTCATTTTTGTTATAATATTTTCCATTTTTAAATAGCTTTATAAATGTATATATATGCTAAGGTATGGGAAGATATAGATAGATACACACACATACATATATATATACACACACACATATTTGTACATTCAAACATACGCATACATAATATTTATATATACATACAAGGAAAAACTGTGAAAAGAAACTCACACCAGACAATAAACAGCAGTTAACTCTAGGGGACTGGGAAGGGGGAAAGTGACTTTTATTTATTTATTTTTGCTGTATTACCTCTGTACTATCTGAATTTTTAAAAATAGTTTGAGTTACATTTTTCTAATTTTAGAAAATAAAGATATTTTAAAGAAGTTATAACCGGAAGTTTGTACCTTTTGACCTCCTTCACTGATTTTGCCCAAACCCCAACTGCCATCTCTGGCAATCATCAATTTGTTCTCTATGAGTTCAGAGGGGTTTTTGTTTGCTTTTTGTTTTTATTCTACCTATAAGTAAAATCGTACAGTATTTGTCTTTGTCTGACTTATTTTACAGGTGTAATGCTGTCAAGGTCCATTTATGTTATTCCAAATGGCAGGATTTCATTCTTTTTTATGGCTGAATAATATTTCTCTGTGTGTGTGTGTGCGCGCGCGCGCACGCATATTATATTTTCTTTATTCATCCAACAACAGATACTTAGGATACTTCCATGTCTCGGCTATCATACATAATGCTGCAATGAAAATGGGGGTGCAGATATCTTTTCAAATAAGTGACTTTGTTTCCTTTGAAAAAAATACCCAGATGTAGAATAACTGGATCATATGATAATTCCATTGTTAATTTTTTGAGGAGCCGCCATGCTTTTTTCTACAGTGACTGCACCAATTTACAATCCCACCAATAGTGCACAAGAGTTCCCTTTTCTCCACATCCTCACCAGAACTTGTTATTTCTTATCTTTTTTGGCAACAGCAATTCTAACAGGTGTGAGGGGGTATCTCCTTGTGATTTTGATTTGTATTTTCCTAATGATTTGTGATTCTTAGCACGTGTTCATGTACCTGTAAGCCATCTGTAAGTCTTCCTTGGAAAAATGTCTGTTCAGATCCTCTGCCCAACAACTCTACTGAGTTGTTGTCTTTACATATTTTAGGTATTAACTGCTTATTAGATATATGATTTGCAAATATTTTCTCCCATTAGGTAGTGGCCTTTTCATTTTGTTAACAGTGTCCTTTGCTGTGCCTTCTAGTTTGATGTGCCCCCACTTGTTTATTTTTGCTTCTATTGCCTTTGCTTTTGGGGCCAAATTAAAAAAAAAAAAAAAATCAAGCACCAAGACCCAACACTTTGTCATGCCATTCTAACAGGTGTGCAGTGTATCTCACTGTAGCTTTTTTCCTCATTAAGCTTCGTTTTAATGGGTCTCAAATTCTGTGACAGATTTTTGGTTGTTTTCATTAAAAAGTGTTAACTAAAAACTAGTAACTTGAAACACATACACACACACACACAGGTCCACAAAACGTTCTCTTGTCCTTCTGAAGATTTTACTATGCACTGTTATCATTAACCAGTCTTTTACTATTAAACTTAAATAGCCAATTGACATAGTTCTGAGATTGTTTCTCCAGCACTGATTTAGCCCGGAGTGGCAGGTATTGAGGATAATACTCATTTAGCCTTCTGAGCTTTCTGGGCAGACCCCGTAGGTGACCTTGTCAGCTCCAGCTGCCTTCTTGTTCACTGTTGTGATGACACCCACAGCAACTGTCTGTCTCATGTCACAAACAGCAAAATGGCTCTCAGTACAGATAGGCTTGCCAGGAGCTATATCAATGACAGCAGAATCACCGTCCATCGGGACCATCTTCCAGCTTTTTTCCCAGAATGGATGATTTTATTAGGGATGCCTGGGTGGCTCAAGCAGTTAAGTGTCTTCCTTCAGCTCAGGTCATGATCCAGTGTCCTGAGATTGAATTCCGTATCAGGCACCCTGTTCAGCAGGGAGCCTGCTTCACCTTCTGCCTGCCACTTGCTCCTGCTTGTGTGCTCTCTCTCTCAAATAAATAAAATCTTTAGGTCTTTAAATCTTAAAAAATTTTAAAAAAAAGATTTTATTTATTTGAGAGAGATCCAAAGTGAAAGCACAGCAGGGGGAGGGGCAGAGGGAGAAGGAGAAACAGATTCCCTGCTCAGCAGGGAACATGATGCAGGACTCAATCCCAGAACCCTGGGATCATGACCTGAGCTGACAGCAGACACTTAACCCAGGTTGCTGCTGGTAGGTCATTTTTGCTGTCACCAGCCACATTGCCATGACAAACATCTTTGACAGATACGTTCCTGACAGTGAAGCCGGCATTATCCCCAGGAAGAACCTCACTCAAAGAAAGCTTCATGGTGCATTTCAACAGACTTTATTTCAGTTGTAACACCGACTGGAACAAAGGTGACTACCATGTTAGATTTAAGAATACCAGTCTCCACTCAGCCCACACAGACAGTACCAATATCACCAATTTTGTAGACATCCTGGAGGGGCAGGTGCAAGGGCTTGTCCACTGCACAAGTGGTTAGCAGAATGCAAACCAGAACTTCCAGTAGCATGATTCCATTGGCATTGCCATCTTTACAGGTGGCATTCCATCCCTTGAACCAAGGCATGTTAGCTCTTGGCTCCAGCATGCTGTCACCCTTCCGGTCAAAAACTGCACAAATGCTACTGCATCAGGGTTATAGCCAATTTTCTTAGTGGAGGTGCTGACTTCCTTAATGACTTCCTCGTATCTCTTCTGGCCGTAGCATGACTCAGTGGACTCCATTTTGTTAACACCAACAATTAGCTGTTTCTTATTGTGGTTTTGATTTGCATTTCCTTCATGATTAGTGATGCTGAGAATTTTTTTCATATATCTGTTGGCAATTTGTAGGTCTTCTTTGAAGAAATGTCTAGTTAGTTATTCTGCCCATATTTTAATTGTTCTTTTTTTTTCTATTGAGTTATATATGAGTTTTTCATAGTTTTGGACAGTAACTCCTTATGAGATATATGGTACACAAATATTTTCTACTATTCCATAGGTTACCTTTTCATTTTGCTGATTATTTCTTTTGCTAAGCAGAAGCTTTTTAGTTCAATGTAATCCCACTCATTTATTTCATGTTTGTTGGTGCTTTTGATGTCAAATCACAAAAAAAAAGTCAAGATCAATAACAAAGAGATTTTTCTTTATGTTTTCTTCTAACAGTTTATTGTTTCAAGTTATGCTTAAGTTTTTAGTCCATTTTGAATTACTTTTGTGTGTGGTATAAGAGTCCAATTTTAGTCTTCTGTGGATAGTGATCAAGTTCTCCCAGCACCATTTATTAAAGAGACTGCTCTTCCTCCATTGCATATTCTTGGCTCCTTTGTTGTAAATTAATCGACCATATATGTATGGGATTATTTCTGGGCTCTCTATTTTGTTCCACTGAATAAAATCTATGTATCTGCTTTTATGCCAATACCATACTGCTTTGATTACTATCACATCATAGTACAGTTTGAAATCAGGAAGGGTAATGCCTCAGCTTTGTTTTTCTTTCTCAGAACTGCTTTGGTTAACTGGGGTATTGTGATTCCATACACACTGAGAATGGCCATTATTAAAAAAACAAGAGATACCAAGTATTGATGAGAATGTGGAATATTTGTACACTATTGGAGGAAAGGTAAATTGGTCCAGCCATTGTGGAAAACAGTATGGAGATTCCTCAAAAAAATTAAAATTACCATGTGATCCAGAAATCTCATTTCTGGGAATTTATCTGGAAGAAATGAAAGTACTAACTCAAGGTATCTGCACTCCCATGTTCTTTGCTGCAATATTCACAATCGCCCAGACATGGAAACAACCCAAGTGCCCATCAAATGGATGAATGGATAAAGAAAATGTGGTATATATACAATGGAATACTACTCAGTCACTCAGAAAAGAAGGAAATCCTGCTATTTGTGACAATACAGAGAGAACTTGAGGGTGTTATGCTAAGTAAAATAAGTTAAAGAAAGATGATTACTGTATGATTTCATTTATATGTAGAATCTAAAAACATCACACTCATAGAAACAGCATAGGATGGTGATTACGAGGGGGTGGGGATGGAGAAAACAGGGAGATGTGGTCAAAGGGAGCAACTCTCAGTTAAAAGATGATAAGTTCTGGGGATCTAACATACAGCATGGGGATTATAACAACAATACTATATTATATACTTGAAAGTTGTGAAAAGAGTTAATCTTAAATGTTCTCACTACAAAAAAGAAATGGTCATTAGATGATGCAATGGAAGTATTAGCTAACACTAGAGTGGCAATCATTTTGCAAAATATAAGTGTATCAAATCAACACACTGTATACCTTAAATTTACATAATGTGCTATGTCAATTATATCTCAATAAAGTTAAAAAATAAAGCCAATCAAAAGCCTAGAGGAGAACATAGGCAGTAACCTCTTTGACATCGTCCACAGCAACTTCTTTCAAGACTTGTCTCCGAAGGCAAAGGAAACAAAAGTGAAAGTGAACTTTTGGGACTTTATCAAGATCAAAAGCTTCTGCACAGCAAAGGAAACAGTCAACAAAACAAAGGGGCAACCCACGGAGTGGGAGTGGGAGAAGATATTCACAAATGACACTATAGACAAAGGGCTAATATCCAGGATCTATAAAGAACTCCTCAAACTCAACACAAAACACAGATAATTACGTCAAAAAATGGGCAGAAGACATGAATAGACACTTCTCCAAAGAAGACATACAAATGGCTAAAAGACACATGAAAAAAATGTTCATTATCATTAGCCATCAGGGAGATTCAAATCAAAACCACATTGAGACACCACCTTACACCGGTTAGAATGGCCAAAATTAATAAGACAGTTAACAAAAAGTGTTGGAGAGGATGTGGAGAAAGGGGAACCCTCTTACACTGTTGGTGGGAATGCAAGTTGGTGCAGCCACTTTGGAAAACAGTGTGGCGATTCCTCAAAAAATTAAAAATAGAGCTTCCCTATGACCCTGCAATTGCACTACTGGGTATCTACCCCAAAGATACAGATGTAGTGAAAAGAAAGGCCATCTGTACCCCAATATTCATAGCAACAATGAATACAGTCGCCAAACTGTGGAAAGAACCAAGATGCCGTTCAACAGATGAATGGATAAAGAAGATATGGTCCATATATACAATGGAATATTACACAGCCATCAGAAAGGATGAATACCCAACTTTTGTTTCAACATGGACAGGACTGGAGGAGATTATGCTGAGTGAAATAAGTCAACCAGAGAGAGTCAACTGTCATATGGTTTCACTTACTTGTGGAGCATAAGGAATAACACGGAGGACATTAGAAGGAAAGGAAAAGTGAATTGGGGTAAATTGGAGGGGGAGATGAACCATGAGAGACTGTGAACTCTGAGAAACAAACTGAGGGTTTTGGAGGTGGGGGGGGGGGGTTTGAGCCTGGTGGTGGGTATTAAGGAGGGTATGTACTGCATGGAGCACTGGGTGTGGTGCATAAAAAATGAATCTTGGAACACTGAAAAAATGAAACTAAATTTTTAAAAAAGCCAATCATAATGATTGTCAGGCTGCAGAGCCTAGGTGACTTGAAGACAATACTGTCAGAGAAGATAACCAAATAGCTATAAAGGGATTAAAACTGAACCATAATTTTAAGTTGATTAAATAATATGAATTATTTAAAATGCAAATGTATGTGAAAAGCTGTTGCAATTCTCAAAATTTAAGTCATGAAAGAACTTTCTTTATGGCAAATGAAGAGCAGAGGTTCTTAACCACTAAGAGGAAATGGACAAAATAGCAATATGAGCTTATACTGAAATAGAAAAAGATTACATGAGAATAATCTTCCTAAAGGTATATTTATCACTGACCAAGTATTAAAAGCTTGTAATTCACTATTTAAAGATATCTTTATCTTATAATAATTTACAATTTACAGAAAACTTGCAAGAGTGTACAGAGAGTTCCCTTCACCCAGGCAACTCTTTTGCCCCACTATTAACATATCTATGGCCCATTTGTCAAAATTAGGAACATAGGTACAATAATACTAACTAAACTAAAAGTTTTATTCAGATTTCACTCAAAAAATTTGAAAATACGGTCTCAAAGAGATACTTGTACAACTGTGTTCACAGCAGCACTATTGACAATAGCTAAAATGTGGAAGCCACCAAAGTATTTATCCTTGGATGAAGTAAGTGAAATGTGGTGTATCTATAATGTATTATTATTATTCAGCTTTTAAAAGGAAGAAGTTCTGACATATTCTACAACTTGGATGACTCTTGAAGACATTTTACCATGTGAAAAAAACTAATACTATATAATTCCCTTATATGAGATACTTAGAGTAGTCAAAATCATAGAGACAAAGTAGAAAGGGGTTATCAGGGACTAGAGGAAGCATGGAAAGAACAGTTATTTTTTAGTGGGTATAGAGTTTCAGTTTCATAAGATAAAAAGAGTTATAGAAATGGATAGTGGTGATTGTTGCACAACAGCATGAATGTATTTAATGGTATTAAATGGTACACTTAGAAAGGGTTAAGATGGGGGTGGCTTAGTTCATTAAATGTCTGCCTTTGGCTCAGGTCCTGATCCCAGGGTCCTGGGACTGAGTTTCTCATCAGGCTCTCTGCTCAGTGGGAAGCTGGCTTCTCCCTCTACCCCACCCACACTTGTGCTCTCTCTGTCAAATAAATAAAATCTTTTTTAAAAAAGGGTTAAGATGGTAAATTTTATGTTATATGTATTTTACCACAATTTTAAAAATCGAACAAAGAAAAAAGACCATTTATATTCCAGTTTTTGAGAGTGCTATGTGCTTTGGAGTTGGACATAGCAAAATTCTAACTGCTGCATGATCTTGGGCACATGACTGAACTTCTCTAAGTCCTAGTTTCTCCTTAAAAAATGAAGAAAGGTAAAATTCTTGGTACACTGCCCAGTACATAATAAGAACCCAATAAATACTAGACATCAGGGCTCCTAGGTGGCTCAGTCTGCTAAGCATCAGACACTTGATTTCCAATGAGGTCATGATCTCAGAGTCATAGGACTGAGCCTCTAGTCAGGCTCCGTGCTCAATTTGAGTCAGCTTGAGATTCTCTTTCATCCTCTCCCTCTGCTCCCCCCTCCCACGCTCACACATGTGCTCTAAATAAATAAATAAATAATTTTTAAAAATACAAGACCTAATAATTAGCTATATATTAACCTCTCCTTTCTAAAGCTAGAGATAGTAGCATTGATATCAAAACTGTGATGCACTTGTTTCACATAAAGCCTCAATTATCTTTCTTTTTGCCTTCCAGAAAGATCAGAAAAGAGTCTTTAAAGGTGTAGATTTATATATGCATATGCATACATGGATCTTTGTATGGCTGTAACTTTAAATGTATTTTGACTTGCTGATCTAAGCACATGGTATAAATTCAAACATTTTACACAGAAGCAATTCTGAAATTGTAGTCCAAGGAAACTCTCAGGGTCTCTGAGATCCTATTCATAGGTCTGTGAGATGAAAACTATTTTCACAACAATACTAAGATACTGCTTGCTTTTCTCACTCCAACTCTCTCTCAAGTGTACAGAGTGGTGTTCTGCAGACACTTCAAGATGTGTGATATCACAAACACTGAATATAGCAGCAAATATAAGAATTCAGATGTCTCTTAAGTCAGACGCTAAAAAGATTTGCAAAAAAAAGTCAAAGCATGCCATTCTTCTCACTAAATTTTGTTTTAGAATATACAATTATTTTTCACTTAATATTTTATGTTAACACATAATGGGTTTATTTTTTTTTTCAAGATTTATGAGAGAGAGAGCACACGTGCACGTGTGCACATGCAATGGGAGTCGGGCAGAGAGAGAGAGAGGGAGAGAAGCTCAAGCCGACTTTGAGCTGAGATCCGAGCCCAAAGGGGGCTTGATCTCACAACCCTGAGATCATGACCTTAACCGAAATCAAAAGTAAGACTCAACCAATTGAGCCACTCAGGTGCCCCCACTGTTATTTTTAAGTGAATTATTAAATAAGTATTTTTAAGATTCATTTTAATTTCTAGTACAGTAAATATTGATATACATATTACATAAACAATAACTCTTTGGGAACTTCATTAATTTTTAACACCTAAAGGGGTCATAAGACTAAAAAGTTTGAGAACAACTGATACACAGTAAGGAATAAGTCTCTCTCCCATACCCATCTGCCCCCTGGGCTCACAGTTCCCTCCATGAGAGACAGCCTCAGTTACTAGTGTCCTGTGTGTTGCATGCATATATATGTATTACATATTATTTTTATTTCTGCAAATGGTAATATATTATGCACACTGAAAATTTGAAATAAGAAAAAAAAAAGTAATATTATCCTTATTTCACCACACTTTCCAACTCTTCCTTCTAGAAGAGCCCTTGGAAGCATGCGGTGTTTTCTCTTCCAAATATTACCAAGGCATTCAAGGACACTCACTTTTCTTTGGATGTTCACTTGCCAATGACAGGCTGAGAAACTTTTATTATGTTTATGACTATAAAAAATTTCCATTGTTAATTTTTTATATCACCTTATCTTTAAGCTAGTAAAATAATTCTAAATACATTAGAGGGTTAACTCATTTTCTTCTCTTTGCAAGCATATTAACAACTCCTAAACCGACATAACTGTAATTATAACATAACCCAAAGAGATACATGAGTATAGCCAAAGAAGGAACTCCTTTTTACCTTTGGTGCATTCGTGATTACTTCTGCATTTCTTACTTTTGGATTCTCACTTCACTGCTTGTAATCTGCAATGAAAACCCTTCCACTGAGTTTCTAATGTCAATTGCTATAATTGTTCTAGAAGTTCTGATTCTTTTTTTTTCAAATACCTAATATCTAATATTTGTAAGGTTTTGTTTCTCGATTATGATTTATTTATTCACTTGAACATATTTAAAGATTTGATTAATTCTGGTAGCTGAAGATCCTGGGGATTAATTCTGTGGTTTGTTCTGTTAGGACCTGGATTAAGATTATGCTCTCCCAGATGTTTCACTTGCTTCTTCTAGGTGTCCAAGGATGCACATTTATGATAAGTTGTTGGCTTGAATGTTATGAGAGCATGTGGACAATATAAATTTGAACCCTCAACCATGTGAGAATAGTCTTAGAGTTGCCATTCATTAGGAAATACTTTTTTCAGTCACTGACTGGCCAAAAGTAGTTATCTTCAGTCTAACTTGTTCACGCTGCAGCCACTGTAGGTCTCTGCTTTACACACACAGAGAGCAATTTTGTCTCCAGTGGACCTAAAACCTGTCTCCAGTCCTTGTGAGGACTTCAAAATCCAAGCATATTGGTTTTCTCATTTTAATGAAACCCTTTTAATTTTTCATTTTACTCTCAAGTTTTGGCCCTGGACATTCCCCTTTTTTTCTATAAATTCAGCTATGTGCTGAAAAGGATGCCCATTGTGATCTGTCTAGCATTTTTAAGTGTTTTGCATTGGAAGAGGTAACAGACTATCTAGTCTCCGCATTGCTAGAAACAGAAGTCCTCATTGTTCTCAACAGTTCAAATTTAGGTCACCTAAAAGAAAACCAAAATTATCCTCCAACTTATTTCCCTTCTCAGACCTAAATCTCTGCATTTCTCCAACATCATAAGAGAATGGGAAGACAAAATCCCTTGTCAATGTTATTATTACCAATGTAATTTCAACATTCTCTTGTTATAAGAAACTGTAAATTATAGAACCAGTCATGTCTTCCCCCTGCTGACTACTAAAGAGTATGCAAACAGCAGACATCTTAAAATCTACTCTTAATATTTCTTTTTTTTTTTTTTAAAGATTTTTATTTATTTATTTGACAGAGAGAGAGATCACAAGTAGGAATAGAGGCAGGCAGAGAGAGAGGAGGAAGCAGTCTCCCTGCAGAGCAGAGAGCCCGATGCGGGGCTCGATCCCAGGACCCTGAGATCATGACCTGAGCCGAAGGCAGCGGCTTAATCCACTGAGCCACCCAGGCGCCCCTCTTAATATTTCTTTTATCAGCCTTCCAGGCAGTTTTGCCATCCAAGAATTCTTGTTCTAGCCCTTCCTATGCAGCACCTGGTCTCATGGGCTCCTTCTCCTCCTGCCCTCTTGATGCATCCCTATCCTCAGTTTCAAACTTTTCTCTCCCTCTCTCTCTGGCACATACCAGATAGGCTCTCTCTCTGGTTCCTTTCCCAAATGAACTTATACAAACTCATCAAAACATCTGACACATCTAAGGCTTTCCCACTAGCATAGTGCATCTTCCTTAGAAAAAAAAGAAAAGAAAGAAATTTGTCCTATATCATCTCAGCCTTATACCCCCAGAACTGTTTCCTACCTCCTTCAATCTCTTAGGGGGTCTTAGACCAAGATTAAACTCCTATGACCCTGTTCCTACTTGGACTTGAACTAGGGGCTCGTCACCATCTCTTCTTACCACTACAGAAATCCACAGTTTCTCCGTCTCCCCACATTCCTGATAGCTCCTTCTCCCCAGTCTATGTCAGTCTCACCCATGCTCCGCTGGTAACTCAACTGGACAATTTAAACCAACCTCTAAAAGGAGTGAGGATGATTAGCAGTTACCGTGAAATATTTGTAGGAATCAGTGGCCTGACACTCAGAGGTGTCTAACTCCGGTTTATAGGGCATGGAGCCTCCAAGAACAAAAATTGAGAGGTTTTGAATGACTTTTCTTAGAAAAATACAATAAAATCATGACTTTGCAAACATGTATGTTACATAAGCCAGATACATAAGTCAGAACCTTGAAATATTCATAACTTTGCCCAAATGGGCCTGTAGCCATTTACCTAAAAAATGTCCCCTAAATTTTTGAGAAATGTTGGCTACAAACCCTAAGTTAATATTAATTCCTAGGGCCTGTAATACTCTAACATCAGTCAGTCTTAGCAAGCATGTACAGGAATAAGGTGATACATACAATCCAGCGTCACTGCACACAAGTCCACGGGAAATTCACATGCCCTTAACTATTTCTCCAATGTAAGAGAACAAAGGTAAAATGGTGTCCTGGAAGAATGCCTTCCTTGGTCCTGACCTACAGAATAACAGCTATCACTGCAGAAACAATCCTGAGAAGATCTGGAGGCAGCTCTTCCTCCTGAGGCAAACAGAACAAGGACAGCGCCTCGAGCAATATTGAGTTGCACAAGAAATAATGCCTACTGTCTCCCCACTGAACCTTCCATGTCTGCCAGTGTTAGAGACCAGTGCAACCTAGAGAGTAGGAATAGGTTTCCATAACTGTAACCCATCACCCCTGATTCTACAGCCATGACCTTCTTAACTGACTGGATGCATAAAGCCCCCAGGATTCTACATACACCCTGGTTGATTTGGGTTTATTTTTTCCTTTTTTCTTGCCCCGATGCTGACAGATCCTAGAGAACAGGATACAGGATGTTGCAAACACATTACGTGCTTCACTTAAATGTCATGGGGGAATCACAGGTAAAAAAAAAAATCCTGAGCAAGCAGAGTGCATACGCACTGCTCAGTGAAGAAATTACTCATCTAGTACATACAAAACACAAGGCAGTGGGAGAAGAGCCAGTTTGGGAGTCTGAAGGCCTGAGCTCTTTTATCAATTCCATAGCTACCTTGTTCACCCTGTGAGTCTCAATTTCCTCCTCTTTCAAATAAAGATTAATATTTATGTCATAGCATGAAGTATTAAATATTTTACATGAAAGCATTTCCAAATTTGAACAAATATTAATAAACACAGTATTGTTCTTGTATAACCAAACCAAGTTTTACTATGTCGTTTTCCAGAAACTCAGAGAGGGAAAGAAAACAGAAACAATTTGTAGACCCCCATCACTACTCTCCCGAGCAACTGTCTACGTTACAGTATTATTTTTACAATTAGAAATAATTGGTATAAATTATATTATGCCACCTGGCATTCACCGACTGGTAACTCATATTTGTATTGTTATTAGCTTAAGTGCCAAAAGCCTATACTTCAGGCACTGTTGCTCACTGAATATACATTTATTTGTTGAGAGGTGATGCTAAAATATTTAGATAAGTTCTTGGAATAGGAAGAAAAAATATCTTTCACAAGAAACTTATTCTATGGCTTTTTAAGAAGCAAAGAAATCAGACTTTCCTCAGATTAGACAAGCAATAGAAAAGCCCATCCATAATTGCGAAATCAGACAATTTGGATGGAAAAGACTTTGGACAAAAATTAGGAGGAAAAGCCTTATATTGAGTGTAATATTTTAAAATTATAACTATACCACCCATAATTCTTAACTATAAACACACCGATGGGGGTACAGAAGGCTAGCTGAAGACAAAGCAGAAGCTGACCCCCTGCAATCTCCCCCAAACCCCACTCCTGGGTGGGACACGTGTGATATTCTTCCAGGAAGCTCCCAAGTATCTTCATGTTATTGCTTTGCTAGAGGGAAAAACAACCTTAACTTGACCTTAACTTGTTAATGGCAAGGCCTCCACCATTCTGTGAGTCTTCTCTAACACATGAAAACCCTTTTGAAACCTCCCTTTTCCTTACCAACTCCCAAGTATATAATCAGTTACGCCTCACAACCCTGGGGCAGAAGCTCTTTCTGACATGGGTCCTGTCCCTGTGCCTTAATAAAACCACCATTTTACACCAAAGATGTCTCAAGAATTCTTTTTTTGGTCATTGGCTCCGGACCTCACCCCACCAAACCTCACCTATATTTTAGAACTATATCAACACCTCTCATAAAAACTTACGGAATACCATAAAAACTGTGTAAAGAAATTTCACTCCGAATATAACAGTTGAAATGCGAGCATTAGCTGATAAATTTTGGAGTTTCTCTCCTCCAGTCAGGCCATTTTACTTCCCCAGGCCAGAGCCCAGATGTGGAAGGGTATCTGGATGTGGGAGGTTACTTGGATAGGGAGCAGGTTGTGACAGCGAAATGTAAGATGGGAGCCAAGCAGCTAACATCCACTGAAAGCTCAGCCTGCCTCCTGGGTCTGTTCCCAAAAATCCATTCCAAAAGTTCTCAATCCCTGATACACTGCCAAAAACCTGGGAGTCATTCCTGACATTGTCATCTTCACTCAACATTTTGAGCCATCCCCATGTCCCTAATTCAGGATGTCATTAACTTCCAGCTCATCTTCCCTGCTTTCCAATTGTCCCTGCCTCTGACTTTGCTCTTTCCAGACCCTTTGCCACCTCTAGCCTCTGACCATCCAAAACCACAAATCTGACCCATTTTCCCCCAGGATCGAGTCCAAGCCTCAAGCAGAACACACATGCCGATTTCTTGGCCTTGAGATTCTTCTGCGCTGTGGTTGACAGTGTGAAAGAAGAAAAGCGTGAATATGACATTTCTTCGAATTCACCTAAAGATAGTTTAAAAGTACAGAAAAGCAACGTACTACAGCATTTTCCCCACAGAACAATATTGTCGATAAATCATATACAATTGAGAATATCAGCATTTATTTCCCTTGGTAATCCATTCAGAAATGCGGTTCCTCCCTAACTCCGCTACGGAAACAGAATCTAGCACTTACTTAGCTGAGACCTGGGAGAAACGGCTGTACTTTCATCCCTTTGTGTCACAAGCATCACATACGGAACAATTTGTCAACAAAATTCTTTCTTCATACAATAATTTTGTATATTTTCCAGTAATATGTCCTGACAAAGAATGAAATTTAATTTTCATGCTTTTCCCCCATGGTACGTCATGTCTTCTGACGTTCCAATCAAGAAACTTCAAAACAACTTCTAAAAACATATGGGTGAGATTGTGAAATGTAAAATACTGACCTAAGGCAGACATCACTGAAATCATTGTTTTATGTGTCTGTTTTCAAAGATCTTGCTAATTAAGCTGGCCTCGTGCTATTGTTAGTTTATCACTGAAGGTATACTATGCGTTTAGGCAAGTCCTTCTAACGTCCCAGGAAGAGATTGATTAAAAATAAATCCATTTTTCAAAAAAAAGTTGATAATGTCATATTTTATGATCAACCATTTGTCAGACCTGATTACATCATCCTTATTTTTGCCTTGTAACATTGCTAATATAATGTTTGTGCTGGGTAGAGCTCTCGGTCATCTTCTTACTGTTCCTTTGCACTTGTCTTGTTAATATGGTCTTGAAAATCCATGTCTTCTTTACAAAGGTATTTTTAACTATTTGTCTCGGATTCTAAGCTTCATTTCCTATACTCAGTTATTTTATATATTGGCGGGAGCATGGAGGATTTGTCAGAGTCTTTTGTCAAAGATGTGTTCTTAGGTTATTCTTCCCATACCTCAGCCAAAAGTACACCACATCTGCAATCCTCAAAGCTTGGAAAAATTAATATGTGTGCTTCCTACAGGCTAATCTGCTGTGGGACTTTGAAGAAGCCACTTACCATTAACTGGCCTCCTGCTTTTTCGCAAGAGAATTTTTCAAATGGCCTGCCCAGATCAGAGCAGAGCTCCCAGATTCCACAGTGCTCCTGTCACGGCCCAGCGGGTATACGTATCTGGCCAAAGCCCAACAAGAGTTAATTTTTAGGATTTAAAAGCTTTCTTTATTTCAACAACTAATCTAGGTTATTTTTCATGCCAATGTGTTTCCCACTTTCATCAGTCAGAGGGATTATGTTAAACCTACTGAAAATGTGATACAATTTCAACTTTCCCCAGAAAGATTCTCCTGCCTTGAGGTTATCACCAAGTTTTATAAAAGGAGCTCCTTGCTCTCTCAACACATCGCGTAGACATTTGGCAGAGCAGGGTGAGTCCTGGCCAGAGATCCATAAAGACAAAAGAGCGGCCAGGGACTCTCAAACGTTAGCATGCCTCAAAATCACCTGGAGCGTTATTTCAACAGAGATTGCTGGGCCCCACACCCAGAGTTTCAAATTCAGTGAGTTTGAGGTGAGGCCCAAGAGTTTGCATTTCTAATAAGCATGAGGTGATGTTGATGCCGCTGGTTCATAAACCACACTTTGAGAACCCCCCTGGACTGAGACAAAGGATAAGAAAGTGTTTGTTCTGCAACCATCTGCCCAAATTTTTTGCCCTGGAAAAGCCATCTCTCTTCTAGCAGCCTAACACTACTGCTAGCCTTATAGGGCTCATCAAAGCCCAAAAGCTCATGAATGCAGTTTTATGCTTCAGATCTTCATATGATATTTAGCAACATGAAAAAGTTTGAAAACGTAAATGTCTGGGGTTTTTCCTAGGACCTCCCTAATTTGTAGGACAATTTACCTCCCCATGCTTTATACAGACACAGAGAAGAAAGCACAGTCAGTTCTGTGGTGACATTTTTGGGCAGACTTACATACATAATGGTTAAGATTTGAAATGGTACCAAACAAGTTCAAGTCCTGAGTATTCTCTCAACAGTTTTGGTTATTTGTTTGTTTGGTGCTTCATTCTGAAGGGGAAAACAAAACTGAGTAAGACATGGTCCCTGAACAAAGACACCTGAAAATTTGCTGGGAGAAATAAGCTGCATAAAAACAGATTTGGTGCAGGACAAGGAGTGCACACCAGGAACAGAACACTAGACTTGGAAGCAAAAGATCCCATGCCTATCAGAGATTTGCTGCTGACTAATTGTGTGATGGTGGGGCAAGTCCCTTCACCTGTGTGTGATCACAAACTCTGGAATCTCTATTCATGATTATGCAGACCACAGATATGGTATCTCCTGAGCCCATGATTCTCCAAGGCAGCTCTGTCCCTGGAAGCTAAGCTGCAGGGATGAAAGCTAATCCTGGGACAGACAAAGCTATGATATCAAGATCCCCTGTACTCAGGAGAGCCTTTCTCTGCTACTTACTGAGGGTTACCCAGGGCAGCAGGCTCCTGCAAAGAGGAAAGGAACATCTACATCCAGCTGGTACTAAAAAAAAGAGCTATTTTTTGAGAATTTACCATTTGCCAGGCACTATTTTTAGTTAAATACATGATTCATTTAATCTTCACAACAACCCTGTGAGGAGGGGCCATATTCTGCCTAGAATGTTTTTCCCCCAGACACCCACATTGGCTCACTTCTTCACCCATTTCAAGGCTTTCCTCAAGTACCACCTTTTTAACGAGGTTCTACCCTGATTACTCTCTTCAAAATTGTAACATCGGGAGCCTGCCTTCCCCCTCTCTCTCTGCCTGCCTTTCTGCCTACTTGTGATTTCTGTCTGTCAAATAAATTTTAAAAAGAAAGAAAAAAAAAATTGTAACATCATCCTCCCCTCCAAAACAATCTTCACTCCTGTTACTGTATTCTACCTTTTCTCTGTGATCACGCTGATCACCTTCTAATATACTACATATAATGTTTACCGGCTTTTCCTACTTAAATGTAAGTTTCCAGAGGGCAGGGTGTTGGTTTGTAACCTTGGGAGTTCTCTGGGTGAAATTCAAACCTGGCCCCCATATAAGGAGAGCAGGGAGAGACCAAAGAAAGAGACAGGCCACTTGGGATTGGTAGGGGGCATGTTTAACAAGCAAGGGAGTTTACATACAAGGCTTGTCTTGGGTGACAACAAGATGAGTAGATCCTCATACCCACCTGCCAGAACTTCAAAGTGTAAGTAGAGGCCTGAACAGGGGTTCTGTCACATACACAGTCCAAATGGTCTCAACAACACATTAGTTGTTCGTTTGTTTTAACAACACATTACTTTTTTAAGATTGTGTCCTTGATACAGCTCTGACCATGGGAATGGTCCTTGGAAAAACACAATTCCAAGGACAGGGAGGGACTAAGAAGCCTCTCATCTCCTGGCTCTAGCTCACAGATCAGCTGGCAGTCATACCCTCTTGATGACCTCCTCCAGCATAGGGATCTCTGTTTTGTTCACTGATGGGTCTCAAGGACCTCACACTAGGGAAGGCAAATTCTTCTGTACAGTTTCAGATGGCAAATATCTCTGGCTTTAGGAGCCATATAGGATCAGTTGCAACTAAACCCTGCCCTTCATCATTCAAAGGTAGCCACAGATAATACATAAGCAAATGGGTGTAGCTGAGTAGAATAAAACTTTATTTATGGACTTTGAACCCTGAGTTTAATATCATCTTCATATGTTACAGAATATTCCTCTTTTTATTTTTTTCAACCACTTAAAAACATTTAAAGGGTGCCTGGGTGGCTCAGTCAGTTAAGCCTCTGCCTTCAGCTCAGGTCATGATCCCAGGGTCCTGGGGTCGAGCCCCACATTGGGCTCCCTGCTCAGCAAAAGCTTGTTTCTCCTTCTCCCTCTGTTTGGTGCTCTGCCTACTTGTGCACGCTCTTTCTCTCTGTCAGAGAAATAAGTAAAATCTTTAAAAAATTTTTTTAAATAGTTAGTGTATAAGACCATAAAAAAAGGTGGCAAGAAGGCTGGATCTACGTAGCCTCCAGGCCACAGTCTGCCAACAGCTGACGTAGAATCCAGTAAAGGTTTGAATGGAAGATTTTATGCCAAAGTACTTGAGGGTACTTGAAAGTTCTGTGTTATTCTAAGTATACTGACTATTCCTTATACGATAATGTCTATGTTATTACTGCATTTGTCAAGTACTTCTCATAGTCGGCACGGATGAAAATTTAACTTTATCTACTCTCTGAATTATGACTCATTTGAGTTAGTTAGATTGGAATAAGAAAGTTTTCAATAAAAATGATTGATGGTAAATAATTCTGGCCTCAAATATCTCATCCATCTCAAATTGTACATCATCAATAAAACCAAGTTCTCAACATGAGCCTTAGACTTGATTTTATTATTATTTAAAAAGCAACTGACAGCACTAGGAACGCAGCCAGTTTGGACAATGTGTACATTTTTGACAATGACTCGTTACTGAGAAAAGATGAACTTGGCTCGTGTCAATGGTATAGAAAAGGCTGCACAGAGTAAGGACATGTATTACTGGAGCTGGAGGATTATCTCAGCACATTTCTGACTTGCAAACCCTGTGGATTGGAGGGCTCTGCTGGGGAGGTGGAGTCAGGTCAGTTCCCACACTGGCTGGTTAGTTCAGGACTTTGTACTTAGAGACACACCCTGTTCTCCCAAGACTAAAGAAGACATTCCACAATCCCATACTGATGCACAAAGGGAGAACAGCCATGTGCAAAATAGGTAGTCAGTAAATATTTGAATTAATGAATAGATATATAGATAGCTTTGAACTACTGAGGGAAAGCAAACACTCATTCTGGTAAATAGGCCATCAACAAATATGACTTTTTTTTTTCTCCTCTGTTCTTGCCTGCCATAGAAAAATCAAGAAACGCAAGCCCCAGTGCTTGGCCACTTAATCATTTGATTATTTCACATCTATTGAGTAGCTATTATGTTCCACAAACCCTACAAGGAACTGGACCTACAAAACTCAATCAAGACAACAAGCCTGCTTTGCAACGTTCATGAGGCCTTGGTACTTCCCTTCCTCCATAAAAATTAATTTAGGTCATGAAGGGCAGTGACATGGCATCTGCCAGCAGAGTCATTCAGGTAGGCAAGTCACATAAACAAGGTTCCCTGGCAGAAGAGACAGCCCTAAAGCCGGTCTATCAGAAGTTTTGAGATCAACGGGACTCACCCTCACTCTTCTTCAACTTCAAAGCCTTCTGAGGGTCCGCAAGACACTGCAGAAATAACAAAAACAGTACCTCAGGACAGAAATACAAAAGGAAACATGTGCTTCAAGAAGAAATGGAATTTACCCAACGTGGAGGTCTAGAATAATCACTGACACTGTGGCTGCTGCTTGTCATCAGACAAAGAAGTGTCTTTACCATAAAGGACTTCCAAAATGGCACATGAGAACTTATACATTAAGCAACTTGAATAAACATTCTGTTAAAAAAATGAAATATAGAAAATTTAGATGGACACTTGCATCTCCTAATACATGTAACTTGGTCAGCTTTCTCCTCAAGCTTATCTAATTGTTCACATACTTATTAAAGTACACATTTTCCAATATTAGCTATCACTTTCCTCTTGATGATCAAATATTACCAGTGTTGAGCTGTTAAAAGCACACAATATCTAGTAAACCGTCATAGGTTTCCCGTAACGTCACTGTTCTTCCAGTTTCTGTTTAGGCACAGGAAGATTTATCAGACAGAACTACTGCTTTTGTGAAGTGGTTTTCCTGAAACTGGATGAGGACCAGTGAAAGGATGACTCCATTATATGTTCTTAGCATTCTTAAAATTTTTTCATTCACAAAGTTACTAGAGTGCAACTAGTTTAAAAAGCATATTCTACACTAAATGATAAAAGTATTGCCAAGGTAAAACAGCTGACTTTGTGTTATTAGAAGGGGGAGTTCACACACAAGAGTCCAAAAAACTAAAAATAGAAAAGATAAGAAGATGCTAGAAGGAGGAGGAGACCTAATATTACTGCGTGCCAGAGGAGTTCAGCTAGATAGTTATCAAACCATTCTGAACACCTACAAACTCAAAAGAAGATCAAAGAAAAGAAGAGCAGCAATTCTAGGAACAGAAAGGCGACCACTTTCTGGAAGGTAGGACGCGCAGAGAAGTGAATCCAGGTGATATATGCGAAGATAGACTGTGATGGGGGGAGGGGCCAGCTTCCGGCAGGCAGCGGAGCACACAATCGGAACTTTTAGAAGTTGGCTCCACTGAGGGACATCACTCCAAAGGCTATGGGTGGGGGTGGGGAGTTGAGCCCTCGCAGGGACAGTGTGGTCTCACGACCTGCGGGTACAAGAAGACGGGGGTGTCTGAGTGTGGCAGAGCTCCCAGGCATCAGAGTGGGGAAGCTGGTTGCAGAGACAGAGCCGAGGAGGGGGCTCTCAGCTCAGGCTTACCTTAAACTGTGATCCAAGGTGCAGTCAGACCACCACTCCTCAAGCAAGTGGCAGATCCGCGGAGACCCCTTCCCTCCTTCTCCAGGAGAAGTGGCGCGGGAGCGCAGGGCAGGAATCTGCTGGGTTTGCAGAATCCAAACAGGGCTGCGGGCCAGACAAAGAAACGCTCAAAGAAATGCTCACCCTATGGCCCTGTGAGCAGAACATGGCCGGAGGCCAGGGAGATGAGAGGGATTGATGGCTTTTTTCTGAGGTTGCACTGAGGAGTGGGGCCCCGAGCTCTCGGCTCCCCCGGCCGGAGACTAGGCGGCCGCCATCTTCATTCCCGTCCTCCAAAGTGGTACGGCAAGCGCTCAGGGAACAAAAGCTCCGCACGTGAACCTGAGCTGATTGCTTAGCCCGGCCCCTGGCAAGGCCCGTGCGGTTCCACCTCGGGCAAAGGCAATTGAGAATCAGGGCAACAGGCCCCTCCTACAGAAGATCAGCAAGAACGTCCAGCCAAGACCAAGTCTACTGATCAAAGAGAACTGTAAAATACCAATGCTAGGGGAAAAGAGCACATAGAATTCATGGCTTTTTTCCCATGGTCCTTTAGTCTTTCAAAATAAATGTTTTTAACTTAATTTTTTTCTTATTCTATTTTTTTTTAATTTTCCTCTTTCTTATTTTAACCTTTTTAACTATTTTATCTTACCAATACCTTTTTAAAAATCTTTTAAAATTTTCATTGTTATAGTCATAGTGTATCCCTTCATTGTATTTAATCTTATTTTTTGTATACATACAGGTTTTCCTTTCTCTAAAATTTTGGGATACAGTTTCTTCCAACAGATCAAAATATACCCTAAATCTAGTGCATAGCTTTGTTCTAGTCTCCAGCCTGATGACAGTCTTTCCTCTTTTTTTTTTAACCAACTTCTTATCACTTCCTTTTCTAGAATCTTTTTAAATTTTCATCTTTACAGTTATATTCCATCCTTTCATCCTGTTTACATATATATGTAACTTTTAATGTATAATGTATATATACATATCTATGTATAATGTATATATACATATACATATATATGTGTAACTTTTATATATATATAAAAGTTTTTCTTTCTTTAAACTTTTGGGAGGCAGTTTCTTCTAACAGACCAAACTACAACAAAATCAAGTGTATGGCTCTGTTCTACTCATCCCTCTAATGTATATATAATATACATATTTTTTTTTCTTTCTTTCTTTTTCTCCTTTCTTCTCCCTGGTTTTAGGTCTCTTCCAATTTGGTTAGTGTATGTTTGTCTCTTCCGATTTGGTTAGTATATATTTTTCTGGGATTGCTGCTACCCTTTTAGTATTTTGTTCTCTCATTCATCTATTCTTATATGGATAAAATGACAAGGCAGGAAAACTAACCTCAAAAAAAAAAAAAGAACAAAAGGCAGTACTGATAGCTAGGGACCTAATCAATACCAACATTAGGAACATGTCAGAACTAGAGTTCAGAATGACAATTACAAAGATGCTAGCTGGGCTCAAAAAAAGCATGGAAGATACCAGAGAATCTCTTTTTGGAGAAATAAAATCCCTTTATGGAGGAAAAAAAGAACTAAAATCTAACCAAGTTGAAATCAAAAAAGTTATTAATGAGGTGCAATCAAAAATGGAGGCTCTTACTGCTAGGATAAATGAGGTAGAAGAGAGAATGAGTGATATAGAAGACCAAACGATGGAGAATAAAGAAGCTGAGAAAAGAGAGATAAACAACTACTGGATCAAAAAGAGAGAATTCGAGACATAAGTAATACCATAAGATGAAACAATATTAGAATAATTAGGATCCCAGAGAAGAAGAAAAAAGAGAGAGAAGGTATGTTGGAGCAAATTATATCAGGGAATTTCCCTAATTTAATGAAGGGAACAAGCATCAAAATCCAGAAGGCAAAGCGAACCCACTCAAAATCAATAAAACTAGGTTCACACCCCATCATTTAACAGTAAAACTTATAGGTCTCAGTGACAAAGAGAAAATCCTGAAAGCAGCTCGGGACAAGAGGTTTGTAACATACAATTAAATATTAGATTGACAGCAGACTTATGCACAGAAGGCCAGAAAGGACTGGCCAGATATATTCAGAGCACTAAACAAGAAAAAATAGAACCAAGAATACTATATCCAGCTAGGCTGTCATTGAAAATAGAGGGAGAAATAAAAAGATTCCAGGACAAACAAAAACTAAAAGAATTTGCAAACACCAAACCAGCCCTACAGGAAATATTGAAAGGGGGCCTCCTGGCAAAGAGAGAGCCTTAAAATAACAGGCCAGAAAGGAACAGAGACAATATACAGTTAACAGTCATCTTACAGGCAATACAATAGCACTAAATTCATATCCCTCAATAGTTACCCTGAATGTAAATGGTCTAAATGCCCTAAACAAAAGACACAGGGTATCAGAATGGATTAAAAAAAAAAAAAAAAAAAGACCCATTGATATGCTCTCTACAAGAAACTCATTTTAGACCCAAAGACACCTCCAGATTTAAAGTGAGGAGGTGGAAAACAATTCACCATGCTAATGGACAGCAAAGAAAAGCTGAGATGGCAATCCTTACATCAGGTAAATTATATTTTAAGACATAGATTATAATAAGAGATGAGGAAGGACACTATACCATACTTAAAGGGTCTGTCCAACATGAAGATCTAACAATTTTAAATATCTGTGCCCTTACCATGGGATCAGCCAATTATATAAGCCAATTAATAACAAAATCCAAGAAACACATCAACAATAATACAATCACAGTGGGGGACTTTAATACCCCCTCACTGAAATGGACAGACCATATAAGCAAAAAGATCAACAAGGAAATAAAGGCTTTAAATGACACACTGGACCAGGTGGACATCACAATGTATTCAGAACATTTCATCCCAAAGCAACAGAATACACATTCTTCTCTAGTGCACATGGAACATTCTCCAGAATAGATCACATCCTGGGTCACAAATCAGGTCTTAACTGGTACTAAAAAACTGGGGTCTTTCCCTGCATATTTTCAGACCACAACGCTTTGAAACTAGAACTCAACCACAAGAAGAAAGTTGGAAGGAATTCAAATACATGGAGGCACTGAGTGTGGTGCATAAGCAATGACTCTTGGAACACTGAAAAAATAAAATAATTTTTTAAACATGGAGGCTAAAGCGCATCCTATTAAAGAATGAATGGGCCAACCAGGAACTTAAGGAAGAATTTTTTTACATTCATGGAAACAAATGAAAATGAAAACATAACTGTTCAAAATCTGTAGGACACAGCAAAGGTGGTCCTGAGAGGAAAGTATATAGCAATACAAGCCTTTCTCAAGAAACAAGAAAGGTTTCAAGTGCACAACCTATCCCTACACCTAATGGAGCTGGAGAAAGAACATCAAAGAAAGTCTAAACCCAGGAGGAGAAGAGAAATAATAAACATCAGAGCAGAATTCAATAAAATAGAAACCAAAAAAACATTAGACTAAGTCAATGAAATGAAGAGTTGGTTCTTTCAAAGAATTAATAAGATTGATAAACCCTTCACCAGACTTATCAAAAAGAGAAAGGACCCAAATTAATAAAATCATGAATGAAAGAGGTGAGATCACAACCAACACCAAAGAAATACAAACAATTATAAGAAAATATTATGAGCAAATCTACACAGCAAATTTGACAATCTGGAAGAAAAGGATATATGCCTAGAAACGTATAAACTATCAAAACTGAACCAGGAAGAAATAGGAAACCTGAACAGACCCATAACCAGTAAGGAGATTGAAGCAGTCATCAAAAATCTCCCAAGAAACAAGAGCCCAGAGCCAGATGGCTCCCCAGGGGAATTCTACCAAACATTTAAAAAAGAAGTAATACCTATCTCCTAAAACTGTTCCAAAAAATAGAAGTGGAAGGAAAACTTCCAAACTCATTTTATGAGGCTAGCATTACCTTGACCCCAAAACCAGACAAAGACCCCATCAAAAAGGAGAAGAATTACAGGCTAATATCCTTGATGAACACGGATGCAAAAATTCTCGCCAAAATACTAGCCAGTAGGATCCAATAGTCCATTAAAAGGATGATTCACCACGACTAAGTGGGATTTATTCCTGGGCTGCAAGGTTGGTTCAACATCCGCAAATCAATCAATGTGATACAATACATTAATAACAGAAAGAACAAGAAGCATATGATACTCTCAATAGATGCTGAAAAAGCTTTTGACAAAGTACAGCATCTTTTCTTGATCAAAACTCTTCACAGTGTAGGCATACAGGATACATACCTCAATATCATCAAACCCATCTATGAAAAACCCACACAGCGAATATCATTCTCAGTGGGGAAAAACTGAGAGCTTTTCCCCTAAGGTCAGGAACACAACAGGGCTGTCCACTATCACCACTGCTATTCAACATAGTACTAGAAGTCCTAGCCTCAGCAATCAGACAACAAAGAGAAATAAAAGGCACCCAAATTGGCAAAGAAGAAATCAAACTCTCACTCTATGCAGATGATATGATACTTTATGTGGAAAACCCAATGACTCCACTCCAAAACTGCTAGAACTCATAGAGGAATTCAGTAAAGTGTCAGGATATAAAATCAATGCACAGAAATCAGATGCATTTCTATACACCAACAACAAGACAGAAGAAAGAGAAAGTAAGGAGACAATCCCATTTACAATTGCACCCAAAATGATAAGATACCTAGGAATAAACCTAACCAAAGAGGCAAAGAATCTGTACTCAGAAAACTACAAAGTACTCATGAAAGAAATTGAGGAAGACACAAAGAAATGGAAAAACGTTCCATGCTCATGGATTAGAAGAACAAATATTGTGAAAATGTCTATGCTACCTAGAAAATCTACACGTTTAATGCAATCCCTATCAAAATACCATCAACTTTTTTTTCAAAGAAATGGAACAAATAATCCTAAAATTTATATGGCACCAGAAAAGACCCCGAATAGTCAGAGGAATGTTGAAAAAGAAAACCAGAGTTGGTGGCATCACAATTCGAGACTTCAAGTTCTATTACAAAGCTGTCATCATCAAGACAGTATGGTACTGGCACAAAAACAGACACATAGATCAATGGAACAGAATAGAGAGCCCAGAAATAGACCCTCAATGGACCCTCAACTCTATGGTCAACTTATCTTTGACAAAGCAGGAAAGAATGTTCAGTGGAAAAAAAGACAGTCTCTTCAACAAATGGTGTTGGAAAAATTGGACAGCCATAAGCAGAAGAATGAAACTGGACCATTTCCTTACACCACACATAGAAATAGACTCAATATGGATGAAAGACCTCAGTGTGAGACAGGAATACATCAAAATCCTTGAGGAGAACACAGGCAGTGACCTCTTTGACCTCAACCACAGCAACTTCTTCCTAGAAGAAAGGCAAGGGAAGCAAGGGCAAATGAACTATTGGGACTTCCTCAAGATCAAAAGCTTTTGCACAGCAAAGGAAACACTCAACAAAACCAAAAGACAACTGACAGGATGGGAGAAGATATTTGCAAATGACAAATCTATAAAGAAATTATCAACCTCAACACCCAAAGAACAAATAATCCAATGAAGAAATGGACAGAAGACATGAAGAGACATTTCAGCAAAGAAGACATCCAAATGGCCAACAGACACATGAAAAAGTGCTCAACATCCCTCGGCATCAGGGAGATACAAATCAAAACTACAGTGAGATACCACCTCACACTAATCAGAATGGCTAAAATTAACCAGTCAGGAAATGACAGGTGTTGTCGAGGATGTGGAGAAAGGGGAACCCTCCTACACTGTCGGTGGGAATGCAAGCTGGTGCAGCCACTCTGGAAAACACCATGTAGGTTCCTCAAAAAGTTGAAAATAGAGCTATCCTACCACCCAGCAATCACACTACTGGTTATTTACCTGAAAGATACAAATGTAGTGATCTGAAGGGGCATGTGCACTGAATGTTTATAGCAGGAACGCTCACAATAGCCAAACTATGGAAAGAACTTAGATGTCCATCGACAGATGAATAGATAAAGAAGATATGTATATATACATACACACACACACACACACACACACACACACACACACACACACACACACATATATATATATCAGCCATCAAAAAAAACCCCAAAATCTTGCCACTTGCAACAATGTGGGTGTAACTAGAGGGTATTACGCTTAGTGAAATAAGTCAATCATAGGAAAACAATTATATGATATCTCCGATATAAGGAATTTGAGAAGCAGGGTGGGGGGGATCAGGGAGGGAAAAAATTAAACAAGATGGTACCAGGGAGGGAGACAAACCATAAGAGACTCTCAATCTCAGGAAACAAACTGAGGGTTACTTGGGGGGTGGAGGGATAGGAATAGGGTGGCTGGGTGATGGGCATCAGGGAGGGTATGTACTATGGTGAATGCTGTGGATTGCGTAAGACTGTACCCCTGAAGCAAATACAGAGACACTGTACACAGACCTGTACTCCTGAGGCAAATAACACATTATATGTTAATTAAAAAAAAACCCAAATAATAGAATTACCATATGACCCAGTAATTCCACTACTAGGTATTTACCCAAACAAAATGAAAACACTAATTTGAAAAGCTACATGCCCCCCTGTGTTTCTTGCAGCATTATCTGTAATAGCCGAGATATAGAAACAACCTAAACGTCCATCCATAGATGAATGGATAAAAATGTGAGATATATATATATGTATACATATACATATACATATATATACATATACATATATGTGTGTGTGTGTGTGTGTGTGTATATATATATATATATATATATATATATATATATATATAACTCAGCCATTAAAAAGAGAATGAAATCTTGCCATTTACAACAACATGGATGGATCTAGAGGGTATAAAACTAAGCAAAATAAGCCAGTAAGAGATAAACAAATACTATATAATTACATTCATATGTGGAATTTAAGAAACAAAACAAGGGAAAAAAGAAACAAACAAAAACAACAACAAAAAAAAACCCATGAGACCTTTAAATATAGAGAACAAGCTGGTGGTTGCCAGAGGGCAGGCTGATGGGAGGATGGGTAAAACAGATGAAGGGGATTAAGAGTACAGTTAGGACAAGCACTGAGTAGTGTATAAAATTATTGAATCATCACATTGTACACCTGAAACTAATATAACACCATGTTCATTATACTTAGATAAAAAAAAAAAAAAATCAGTGGATACTAAAACTAATGGGTGAATGTTTGATGGGATATTTAATTGGTCTCAAAATACTTTCCACAAAATACTAAGTAAAAAGGGGGGGAAATACTTTTACAATAAAGGAACCTAGTAGATACTCTTAGTCAAGTGATCAAAGGGAATATTACCTTTAATAAGACAAATTAATATTGGGCACCACCTATTGGAGGCAATGAGAAGACCATCACTTCTGTGATCCTCCTGCCTAAAATGAAAAAGGGTTACCTACATCTAATTATGAAGAAATACCCGAGAAACTCAAATTGAAATACACGTCACAAAATAACTGCCCTGTAATTTTATAAAGTGTGAAGGTTCTGAAAGTCAAGGGAAGAGTGCAGCAAATAAATGCATTAGGTAATCCCGGACTTGGCGAAACTTGAATGACGTCTTCACACTAAGTGGTAATAATGTAGCCATGTTATCTTGCTGATTTTGATGACTGTATTATCGTTATGTAGAAGGACGTCCTGTGTGAAAGAACTATACACCAAAATACTTGCGGGAGGGTATGGGGACAGAGCGTCAGTGCCAGCAAATTCCCCTCAACTGATTCAAGAGAAAAATTATTACTCTATTCTTGCACATTTTCTGTTTGAAATTATTGCAATATAAGAAGATAAAATTAAATTGGAAATCCAACTTTTAGGAGTAAAGCCAAGGACTACAGAACTTGTAACCCAAGTGGTGTGTTTCCTGAATAACGTGCTTCTAGAGGTTTATAACATGTCTTAAACGAATTATTTTTTTCTGACATAAAAATATGGTTTCTGCATGCAAAGTGCATGTATGGTTGGAAAAGAGAGGACTCTGGTCCCCCTGGTGGGAGGAGAAAGAGGAAGTAGTGACTGTTAGCAATGAGGAGCTTTTGCAGTTTTAGCATTCTGTTTCCTGACCGGGGTGCTGGGTGCATGAGGGGGTATCCTTATGCATTCCCCCAAACTCTATGCTTAAGCTTTGTGCTCTTTCCTGTATGCATGTTATACTTCAATAAAATTTAAATTTAAATTTAAAAAATTAAAGTTAATTAAAATTAAAAATTAAAAATCATCATTAAGGAGGGCACCTATGACATGGAGCCCTGGGTGTGGTGCATAAACAATGAATCTTGGAACACTGAAAAATAAAATCAAATTTAAAATAATAATAATAATAAATAAAATTAAATTAATATTAAAAATTACGATTTTAATTCTAATTTTAAAAAATAGTCCCTAATCTTAAAAACAATCCCACAAACCACCATAAACACTACACGATGGCAACTCCTGGGAGCTGCATGTCACACCCGCCAATCAACAGCGGAAATCTGCAGGTCAAAGAAATTCAAGAAGACCCGCAACAGTCCGCAACAACAACAACAACAAGCGAACAAAGCAGGAACACCCAACTCGGGGGTCACAACCCCGTCATCTGCACCCGCGGGCGGGCGCCATGCGAACCTGATTCTCCAACCGCCTTGTTCCCGCCTTCCTCGACCGCGTGAGGGAAGGTTCGAGCATTCAGCCGGGTCCACTGCAAGGGGACTCGGTCACGCGAAGACTCCAGGGATGCGGCCCGGTCGAGCCCGTCCCCGGGAGGCCCAGCGCCGCCGTCCGGACATCGCTGCCCGCGGACTCGCAGGGACAAAGCAGGGAACACACCCACCGTGCCCCGCGGGCGCCGAGCCGAGCGTCCTCCCCACCAGCCGGGGCGCTCTCGCCTGGAAACCCCAGGCTCCCTCGGTCGGGAAAGCAGCCCTTTACCCCACACGGTGGTCCTGCCTCCTCTGACCGCATCTCAGACGTCACCCTCGGGACCTGGTTGAAATGTGGGGTCAAGGGCGCCTGGGTGGCTCAGCTGGTTGAGCGACTGCCTTCAGCTCAGGTCACGATCCCGGAGTCCGAGGATCGAGTCCCGCACCCGGCTCCCAGCTCCGCGGGGACTCCGCTTCTCCCTCTGACCTTCTCCCCCCATGCTCGCGCGCTCGCTCGCTTTCTCTCAAATGGATAAATAAAATCCGAAAAGAAAAGAGAGAGAGGAAATAAAAGAAATGTGGGTTCAAATCCAGGGCGGCGACTCAGCGTTTCCAACTGCTCGGTGGCCTGGCCTGGTCAGCCAGGCGTTAAGGATAAACCTTCATTTCATCTGTTCGCTTCCCCTTTGTGGGCAAGAGTTGGTCTGTTAAGACTGAGCGGAGGAGGAATTGAGCTTCCTGCAAAGCCTGGAACGTGAGGCCGAGAGCTGCGTGTGGATGGACGGTGTCTCGTCCCCCGCTGTGCGCGCTCGGCTCCACGACACCCTTCTTGGCCGTGGAACCCCCAGTCCTGCGTTGAGACCACAGCTCCGGTCCTTACAAGTCAGGGGACGGGGGCGAACAATGCCACTTTCTCTGTCCTCTTTGCTCACCTGTGAGAACAAAATAATACTGTGTTCTTTGTTCTCTTTGTATTAAATAAAATGTAGTGTGGGCAGTTGGCTTTATATAACTAAGCAATGTGAACATGCCCTTAGGGCGTAAAAAGGAACCCTGAGAGGGGGGTGGGGGGGGGAGAGGCCTGGACTGATAACAACAGTCATGACAGCAGTACATGTGCTTGTGACTCACTGAGTGACAAGCCCCGGGCTTCAGCCTTATGAGCTTCACGTTACCTCGTTCACTCCGTGTAACAACATCATGAGGTACATATTGCCCCATTTTGCAGACAAGAAAACTGAGGGCTCAAGAGGCTATCTGTGGCCAAGAAAGTACAGTTCTTAAGGGATAAAGCAGAGGCAGAATTGAAAGCCCAGTCTGAGCCCAAATGCTAAGTACCAAAATGATTTCCAGAATCATCTGTTTATCATATTCCCCTGGAGAGCTCAAAAAGATGCCCGGTTCCTGGGCCCAAGTCAAGACCCACAAGGGTAATTCTTACACAACCTGGCACCAGTCCACATATCTGATTTCAGGGACCACTCTGAAATGTGCTACCTTCCTCTAATCATGTGAAGGGACATTCAAAATATGTCTATTGTTGGTATAGATATCCCAGTGACACTTTGACAGTCATAAGCATGTCTAAGTGACCCCAACTGGTGCTGCGCGTTGCAGTCAGGGGGTGAGAATCAGAAACTGGGAGAGAAGGTCAGAAAAGGCCTCGTGGAGTCATGACCAGGTCACTAATCTGCTCATCAGTGAATACCAAGGCATCCAATGTCCATCACTTCCCTCTGGCTGCCAATGAGAAGACCCTGCTGCTCCTTGGAACTGGGCCTTCGCCTGGGATTTGCCTGAAGCATCCAGAGTTCAATCCCAGATTCCCAGAACTGGCCCCAGAACTGGATCCCACTGTCCTAAAAACCAAGGCATAGCAGCCCCAGCAGGGCAACATTACCCAGTCTGGTATAGTCCTTGAGGTGTTTTTCTCTTCACAAAGATCTCTAATGTTTCTTTCTTTGACAGGAAGGACCTCGGGGAAGTCCCTCTGAATTCTGCCTGTTGACACTGATCTACTTTGGCCCTCTGACTTGTGTGGGTCCTGAAGACCAGAGGGGATCTCACTTTCTATTTGCCCAGGGTCAAAGCAAGAGAAAACCTCCACCTACCTTAGTCTACCGTAAGCCTAAACTGAAAGCGATGACATTCATCACCACCTTCAGGTCTTTCTTCGACAGACGACAGGTAGAAGGTGGGAGCTCAATCCAGGAGACCCGAGTTTTAGCTGGGGCTCTGGTTTACCAGGGGTTTTACCCCGGTTATGATGACAAGAAAATTATTTACCATATCCTCACCCTGGTTTCTGAATCCAGAATACAAGAAAGTGTTTTCAAGTAATTTCCAAACTCCTGTAGTATATAAACTCCATAAGAATGTCTTAAACAGAACAAGTTAAGAAGCAATAACCATGGAAAATATTAATACATTGACCTGATGTCCCTAGAAGTACATCATTAAGGAGCTGAAAATGCAAAGCAGGGGGCAGGTATTGCAATATATGTTATCTAGCAAATACCAAGCATGTGTCAGAAGATCCATGAATTGAGAATACATAAAGAATTGCTGGAAGTCAATTAAAAAAAAAAAAAAAAAAAGACTAACAACCAGTGTTTTTCAGAAACAGGCAAAAAAGCTTAAACAGCCACTTGACCAAACAGGGTATCCAAATGGCCAATATGCATAGGAAAATGTTCAGCACCATTAGTTATCATGGAAATACAAGTTAAAACTGCAATGTGATACTGTGATATCCAGTCAAAATGGCCATAATATATAAGGCCAACAATAAGTATAGGCAAGCATCTGAACCAACAGTAAGTCTCATATATTGCTGGCCAATGTGTAAATTGGTACAATCACTTGGGAAGTTTTCTGTTAATACCTCCTAAAATTATGTATTTTTTCTATGACCTAGAAATTCCACTCTCGAGCTACACCCAAAGAAATGAGTGTTTGTATCTGCCAAAACATACACAGTAAAGTACATACCAACATTATTTAATAGTGCCAAACCAGAAACAGGCCAGACATCCCTCAATGATAAAACAGATAAATTATGCTAAAATCCATACAATAGAATACCATGTAGTGTGAAAATGAATAAACCAAGACTATGTAAAATGACTTGGATGAATTTCACAGACATAACGATGAGCAGAAAAGCCAGATCCATAGTGTATGAGTTCATCTAAATGGCTGTCGAGAAAAGGGAAGATTTCTATCTATGGTAATGAAAGTCAGAAGAGTGATCATCTCTGGATAGAGTACTGCCAAGAGTGTAAGGGAGCCTTCTGGGCTGCTAGAGATGTCCCATAGCTCCATCTTGGTGGTGGTTCCACAGGTGTATAAATATGGAAAGTTCATTGAGCCATACAATTAAAATTCATGCATCTTACATGTAAGTTAAAGTTCAATTTTTAAAAAGATTTTATTTATTTATTTATTTGACACAGAGGGAGATAGAGAGCATAAGCAGAGAGAGCTGCAGAGGGAGAAGGAGAAGCAGGCTCCCATTAGAAGGGGTAGCCAGCCATGAGGCTCGATCCCAGGACCCTGGGTTCATGACCTGAGCCAAAAGCAGACACTTAGCCAACCAAGCCACCCAGGCATCCCAGTTATAGTTCAATTTTTTTAAGTGCCAGGCTTCTTAGGTCATATGTCTATCCCTGGATCAGTCACTGTGGCCAAGGAATACAACGATTGGTGTGGACCTGGGTCAAGTGTTTCCTTTCTAGAGCATAAATGGACAGAGAAGGGACCCTGAAAATGGAATGAGGACGTATTTCTGGAAGAGGAGAGAGAAGTGCTAGAGGAGACAGACAACTAATTTCCCACAGTCAGGAAGGAACCGGCCCTCACCATGGGCAAGTGAATCAGGAAACCTAGTCCATAGGAAGACCATGAGAAAGAAAGACTACAGAGAGACACTGGCAGAGTAACCCAGCTCCTGGCTTTCCAGTTTCTAGTTCTTGGCCCTATGAGCGAAGCTACACTCTCTATTTGGGGGCTCTATAAGATTCCTTATCTGTAGAGCAGCTTTTCATGCCTGTTGGCCATCTGGCATTTTGAATCTCCCTTTGTCGTTTGGGAAAGCTCCCCCACCTTGTGAATCTCGATGGGAGCACTATCAATGCTGCAAATGCCAAATGCTCGGTTCTCCAGCCTTCCTTGCAGCTAGAATGCAGCAGATGGGTAATGCAGGCTCTGCCAAGGAGATAGCCCTGCTCCTGAACTATGGGGTCCGGGGACCACAGGCACATTCATTCTGCGAGATGGCCCACCATCTTGCTGGTTCAGTCCAGTCCTGGAGGCGTCAGAGCGTCAGGCAGCAGCAGCCAGTGTCCTGTGGTGTGGCTCTGTGGTCCTCACACACCCTTCCGCACTCGTGTCTACCGACCCCACACTGCACCTCCAGTCTTCCTGACTGGATTCAGTATCCTTTTCATAGTTCCTTTTCAGTCTCAGTCAATCAGACTTAGTTTGTGCTACTTGCCACTGGGTGGCTTAAACAAGAGAAATTCATTTTCTCACAATTCTGGAAGCAAGAAGTCCAAGATCAAGGTGCTGTGAACTTCAGTTTCTGGTGAGCCTCTCTTCCTGGCTTCCAGCCAGTTCCTACCTGCTGTGTCTTTACGGCCTTCCCTCTGTGGAGTCTCTTCCTCTTCTCAGAAGGACACCAGTCCTATCAGATTACAACTCTGCCCTTAGGAGCTCATTCAACCTTACTTACCTCCTTAGAGGCCCGATCTCCGATAGAGTCACATTGGCGGTCACATCTCCAATATATGAATGGAGGAGCGGGGGCACAATTCAGTCAATAACAGGTATTTCCCCTGTAGTAGAAGAGGTTAAAACCATTGCGCAAGGTCTAAATAAAACCTTAGTGCTCTCCAGTCTCAATAAGGAGAGAAAGTATGAAATCCTAGAAATGCAAGCTTGCAAAGCACTGGACGAAACTACGTGGACATAGTCAGACATAAACAAAAAAGGGGGGAACATGTGTGACTGTCCAAAGGTCAGCCCCAGAGCCAGGGGCTGGAGGAGCCAGATCCACCCACTGGAGCTTGGCTGAGCTCCAGCTGGCTCCATGACTGCCATACTCTCCCGGACTCTCATCACTCTGAGTCCTATGTGTAGATCTTGACTCTTCAACTGCTTCTGGACTGCGGACAAGACCGCCCTCGTTGAACAAGCATTAGTCAAGCTCTGAACCCTCTTCTCCAGCAGGCCTCCCTTGGCCGGCTGAGCCCAGTTTTAGTGTGCAGAGCCTTGGCCCGAGGGCAGGGATGGGGGGTTTCTCTGTACCTAGTATCCATCATCTTCATTGTCCTTCCAGCCAAAACACTGCTTCATTTCTTCAACCTCGTTACAAATGTTCTTTTTAAGACATGCACGTCGCTGGTGGGAGGTAAGTATCCTCAGCACCCATTTTGTGAAATATCTTTTAATCATCAGGGTACGGAGATTGTGCTACTTTTTAAAAAGATTTTATTTATTTATTTGACAGAAAGAGAGAGATCACAAGTAGGCAGAGCAGCAAGCACAGAAGGAGGGGGAAGCAGGCTCCCCGCTGAGCAGAGCCTGATGCAAGGCTGAATCCCAGGACCCTGAGATCAGGACTGGAGCTGAAGGCTGAAGCCTAACCCACTGAGCCACCCAGGTGCTCCAACACTGTGTTATTATCTCTGTTTTACAGGTGGAGCAAAGTGTTTCCCTGGGGCACCATTTCCCACATTGTGATCTACAGAATGGTAATAATAATGCTAAGAGAGAAGGATCATGTAATTAAAAATACTTCTGTGGCCAGATATGCTTGAGAAAGAAGGCAAGGGAGGACCATGTTCATAAGCATAGACTCAGGAATCACACAGACCTGGGTTTGAGGCCAGGCTCTGCCAACATTTAGCCATGCAGTTTGAGCAAGGAATAGCCTTACTTGCTTCATCCATAAAATGGGAGTGAGGAAACACCTGTTTCAGAAGTTTGTTGTGAGCATTAATGTTATGAAGGAATAAAGTTCTCGGCGCAGAAAGTCCTCAGTAAATTCGAGCTCTTACTGACATCGTAGCAGGTTAAGTATTGACATCGGAAATCATCTCTTCATTCTTTTTAGGGAGAGATCCATTTCACATAGAAATACACCCAGAGGGGCACTTGGGCGCCTCAGTCGTTAAGCATCTGCTCAGGTCATGATCCCCGAGTCTTGGGATCAAGTCCCTCATCAGACTCCCTGCTCAGTGGGAAGCCTGCTTTTTCCTCTCCCACTCCCCCTGCTTGTGTTCCCTCTCTCGCTGTGTCTCTCTCTGTTAAATAAATAAATAAAATCTTGAAAAAAAACAAAAACAAAAACAAATACACCCTGATACACCATTTGAAGAGTGCACAGAGATGAGACTCTGAAGTTACAGGGCAGGAAGAGCCAGGCCCCAAACCTGGAAAATCAAGTCAGAAAAACCAGAGTCTCAGAGCGGGTGGGTACCCAGTAAGTGGCTGGCTGATTTCTCACCCAGGCTGGTTATGGCCACAGAAACAAGGCCTTCCCTAGAGTCTTTGCCTCTCTCTTTAGGGCACAACTGCACCTTCTTACACACGCACACCTGCACACACTCGCACACACACAACTTTCCAGGGAGAAAGCCACAGCACTGAGTAGAAGTCCTACTGCTAAAGTTTTCTTTTTTCTTCTTCTTCATTCCCTAAACCTTTTCTAAAGGAATATATTTCTATGAAGTTTAAATTATTTCCAATGGAATGCATTACCTTTGTAACTAGATTTTCTTATTTTTAAGAAAAAAAAACAGACTTTTAAAAAAAATGTTCAAGACAACCCAGTCATGACAAACCCCCGGAAGCCTCCCCTAAGTTAGGCGCCCCTCAAATGAGCTCCCAGAATGCCCCCTGTCTGCCCGTGTTATGGATTGAACTTATCAGAGCATTTGGGTCTCGTGCCTTAGCCAGGCACCAAGCTCTGGATGTCCAGGGGCCCCGAATTCCTCCCACTGGTATTCCCAGCACCTCAGTGCTTGGCAGGCAGGCAGGCGGCGGGGTCCTGCCATGGAGGGGCCTGTGACTAAATCGGGCATCTCCCTAGGAGAAGAGTCTGGTGACGGAGGGGAGGGGTCCGAAATTCTACCCCCCTTTCCTGCAGGACAAGTGCTCAGACAGTACACCTTCCAAGGCCCAGAGCGATGTTCTTATTACATCCCGGAAATCCCCTGGTCGGGGGCTTTTGGGGTGACATCCAGTATGTAAATGCGCGGGGTGGGGTCCTGGTGAGCAGCAGTAGCGGTGCCCGATGGGAAAGTTCCACCAGTAGCAGAAGGTGCTTTCATTAGTCATTTCAACGGCACACAGCTGTAAGGAATCTGGCGGAGTTCGATTTGGCTGGGGGGAGTACATTTTCCACTCGTGGGCGTCTTGAAAACTTTCACACCCAAAAAAAAGTTTTTAAAAAAAATGGTCATAGTCCAAAACGGAAAGCCAGAAAAAGACAGCAGAGACGCTGGCGCAGTAAATGTAATGGAGAGAGGCCCAGACTGGGCCGAACTCTGTCTGTCAGGTGTGTGATGGCCTCCGGCCTGTCAGCCCATGCCTTTGGGACCCTCCCAGGCAAATGGAGATAGAATGCCTCCTGGAGGCAGGAAAGACTCACTGAGCCGTGGATGCGAATACTGGCCGCCAGCCAGGCCATGTGCAAAGGTTAGGCATTATTTGGGGGAAGAGAGGCAGAAGACAGAAGGTGCTTAGGAAAGACAGGACGGTGAACTCTGGGAAGAGGAACTGATGGAACCAGCCCCCACACCTGCACGTAGAACCTGCAAAAGACCCATGAAGAGAGGACGAGAGATCAAAAAGAAATAGCTCTTCTAACCATGGTTGGGTTGTAGGGCCTATTTTATATTTCTATTTTAGCCAGAGGCTTCCACTGAGGTTAAACAATAACTTTGTTGTTTAACACTTAAACGGTCCCTGCTCCCCTTCCCCCAGGGGACTTAAAAACAAGTCCTGGAAACCAGCTCCAGGTGTGGAGGCCAAGAAAAACAAGGCTGTACCCACCTGAGGCTAGCCCTGACATAAGTACAGCCATCTTGGCAAAGCAAAAGCTGGCACCTTGCACTGTAAGAGTGGGTTAGCGTAAGAATGGCCATCCTGAAGGCCGGGAGGCCATTTTACTGAGCATCCCTAACAGGCCGATACTGGGTACGGTGACTTGAGGTAAAAGAAACTAGCTAAAACCTGGGAAAACAACTTAATCATATACCACCAGGGTGCTTAGGCGGTGGCGCCACAGGGACCAGATGTTAATAAAAAACAAATAGGGGCGCCTGGGTGGCTCAGTGGATTAAGCCGCTGCCTTCGGCTCAGGTCATGATCTCAGGGTCCTGGGATCGAGCCCCGCATCAGGCTCTCTGCTCCGTGGGGAGCCTGCTTCCTCCTCTCTCTCTGCCTGCCTCTCTGCCTACTTGTGATCTCTCTCTGTCAAATAAATAAAAAATAAAATCTTTAAAAAAAATAAAAAAATAAAAAAATAAAAAACAAATAGTTAACTTGCAGAGATCACAAACCTGCAAGGCAGGAGTCTCCCTTGGTTTACAAATGTCCTAGTGATTTACAACAAAGAAGCCATCTTCTCAATAGCCCAGTTTCCAGAGACAAATAGCTCAGTTCCTTGAGGCCTAAGGTCGCCCTCCCCACCATAAAATTGAAGGAGGCTGAGGCAGAGGGAAAGGTAAATAAAGTTAAATTTCTTCTAAACCTAAATCTCACTTAACCGCCAGGGTGATGCCAGGGTGGCAAAAAGTTAAACAAAGTTAAACTGTCAAAGTGGGTGCAAGATATGTATGTAGCTATGGAAAAGTGCCTTGAAAATGCTATATAAACCCCTGGCTTTGAGTGCTCGGGGTCCTTGTTGAAACCTGCTGCGCCGGGCAGATACTTGGACCCCAGCTAGCTGGAAATAAACCTCGCTGTGTGACTTGCATTGTCGAGAGTGTTCTCTGTCTCATTGAGGGGTGGTAGACTCCATACCCTATCAGGGTCAGGGTCAGGGTCAATAGACCAGGACTAGACTCTACTTGTGTCCTGGCTATAACAGACTCGAGAATTTTTTCAGATTAAAAAAAAATAGATTTATTGGGGCACCTGGTTGGCTCAGTCGGTTAAGCATCTACCTTCAGGGGCGCCTGGGTGGCTCAGTGGGTTAAGCCACTGCCTTCGGCTCAGGTCATGATCTCAGGGTCCTGGGATCGAGTCCCGCATCAGGCTCTCTGCTCAGCAGGGAGCCTGCTTCCTTCTCTCTCTCTCTGCCTGCCTCTCTGCCTAGTTGTGATTTCTCTCTGTCAAGTAAATAAATAAAATATTTAAAAAAAAAAAAAAAAAAGCATCTACCTTCAGCTCAGATAGCGATCCCAAGTGTCCTGGGATCGAGTGCCGTATAGGGCTCCCAACTCAGTGAGGAGTGGTCTGCTTTCCCTGTCCCTTTGACCCTCCTTGGCTCGTTCTCTCTCTCTCTCTCAAATAAATAAATAAAATCTTTTTTTTAAAAGATAGATTTACTATGAATCCTAGAGCAGACTCTCCTGATAAATTTACCCTGGGCTCCTGCCTTCCCTGATTTTAAACTTGGTTTGTTCATGAGTGAGATGAGAAGCCAGAATCTAAACGTAATTCACTTTGTCTGTTCTTTGGCAGAATCACTGTGCTTTCTTTCCTGCTGATTTTTTCCTCACATTTATGCATTTGAAACATGTATATTGAATGAGCTACACACAACAGGATGCAAGTGAAACCCATGATTTTTTTCTTTTTTCTTTGTCCCTTCAATGCCACCATCTAGATTTGCTCTTTGCCTGCCCTTTGGGTGAATGCTGAGCGACGCCAAGGATTTTTTAGCTACTTTTAGCCATGAAATAAAGAGGCCCTTTGTCGTGGCCTTTAAAAGACCAGTCCGATGTAATAATCAGTACTCTGTAATAATCAGTACTCCTTCTGTGGCTTTTCACTTCAGGCTTGGAAACCCACAGTATGAAGGGGATGGGTATGGACTTCAGCATTTTCACTACTCTGCGTCCCTTGGCAAGCTGCTACTTCTCAACCTCAAGCCTTGGGAAAAGGAGGAGTGGGGGAAAGAGTACAGTTGTTCATGTCTCTTGCTGTCATGACACATCCTTAGTGCCCTCAGAATCTGGCAAAGTTCAAATGCCCACCTTCTTCTAGGGCTGTTCTTGGGAACATTGCAGTAAGAAGCCATGGCCACCAGGTGGCACTAAATGTCTTTTTCCTTGCCGGAAGAGCCTGCCTGCCCTTTTAACCACCACATAATTTCCATAAGATAAAGCTAAATATACTTTCCCTCTGTTTGAAAACAAAACAAAGAAAATAAATATCTAAAACCACAAACAGATGAACTTAACTAACATAAACTAAATATAATTTTTAAAATGATACTGACAACGAGTCTTTTTTTTTTTTTTTAAAGGTTTTATTTATTTATTTGACAGAGAGAGAGAGAGAGAGAGAGAGAGAGAGAGATCACAAGTAGAGAGGCAGGCAGAAAGAGAGGGGGATGCAGGCTCCCCGCTGAGCAGAGAACCCAATGTGGGGCTCGATCCCAGGACCCTGAGATCATGACCTGAGCCGAAGGCAGCGGCTTAACCCACTGAGCCACCCAGGTGCCCCGACAACGAGTCTTTTTGACCAAACTTTGGTCAGGCTCTTAAACCTTCTCTTAGGCCCATCTGTAAATTTCCTTGTAAAACCCAGTTTTAGCAAAAACCCTGCTGAGTCCGTTTAAATAGAGCTTCCCCAAAAGGACTGGGTTTGGAGAACCTCCAGGTCCATGAACACACAGAAGTGCTGGGAGACAGCATGCCTGGAGAGAACATTGGAAGCTCGTGCCTTTTCCCCATGCCTTGTCCTATCGATCTCTTTCACTTGGATGTTCGCCTGTGTTCTTTCTCATTTCTGTTTATGAATGGTAGGATACCCAACTGGTGTCCAAAGAATTCCTTGAAGGTGTGAAGATTACCCCAATATACATGTTGGAACCGAGTCCAAGAACTCAAAGACTAGTTAAATTTGAATCCAATAAACAGTGAATAATGTTTTAGTATAACTATGTCCCATGCAGTACTAAAGACATACTTACTGCATGGGACACAAATATTTCATGGGACATATTTATACTAAAAAAATTATTGGATATCTGAAATTCAAATTTAACTAGGCATCCTATATTTTTATTTGGTAAAATTGGCAACCCAATCCTATTTTTATAGATAAAAAAAACTGAGCCTTTTAGGAAGATAAGAAAGTTGATCAAAGCTAACCCCTGGTAAGCAGGGTCATGGAGGAACCCCATACTCACTGAACCCCACCTCTTCCATTTTATATTGCCCCTTATTTGTCCAGGCAGTTCTCTTCATCTGCAAGCTGCTTCCATCTTCTGGTAAAATAACCCATCACCATTCCCAGCTAACTAGAAGAAAAGCTTTCCTTCCCAGCCAAGAAGGAGTCACTGAAAGGTGAATTCTCATGACTAATGTTCCCAAATCTATCTTCCTTGCTAACACACCTCTTTTGAGAAAACAAAACAAAACAAAAACAACAACAACAAACAGTGAAAACCTCCCTCCTATTTTTCATGCTGATACTCACATTTCCATAACTCTTTCAAAGCTACCTCTGTAAACTGAAATTTAAATATAATAATCCATCCCCCACCTTGTCTTTCCTGCTTACATGACTTGAAACATAATAGAGTCATTTAAACGCAAAGGCAAAGAGGAAACAAGCTGTAGTGTCATTCACTGGGAGGCATCCTAAGCTTAGCTTTTTGTGGCTCGTGCTCCTACTCCTACCTTCCAACATCTGAGTGATAGTACCTCCAACCAGCTTGCCTCACTACAGCATTTACTGCGCTGTGACCGGGACTATAGCAGGACAGTTACCTCCACAAGGTCAAGGTTAATCTCTGGCAGAAGAATTAGATAACAAACAATGTGTAAAGTAGTTTATCCATGTAAAGTGCTTGAAACAGTGCCGGCAAATAGCAAGTGGTCAGTAGATGTGAGCTCATGTTGTCATTCATTTTCAAATGGGGGTGTGTATGCAATAGTGAGGGTCAGAACAGGAAGTGGTCTTGTAATGAAATAAACCATAAACAATGCAGAAAGTAGAGAAGAAATGATGGTGCCCAAAGGGAAAAAAGTTAGGACTGGGTGAGAATGAGGAAGTCCACTCACTGGTTTCGTAGCTATGTGCTAAGTGAGCGCTATGTGCCAGGCTTGCAGGGCTGGGGAGTCCTGTGAGAGAGGCAGGTCTTTGTAGCACAGTGTGATAATTGTGCAATGAGAGAGAGATGCCCAGAGACAAGGGGAACCTGAGACACTCAAGGTGGCCAAAAGGGGCCAAGGTGACGTCCTAGTGCGATGCCTCCACTGCCCCTTACTGGGGCCATGAGAGCTGGCCAGGCTCAGCTTGGAAAGACTATGCATTCCAGGTAGAAAAGGCAACACTAAATCAAAGCACAGACTTAAAACAGCGAAATGTACATAGGGGAGGTAGAAACAATTCAGTTCTCCTCCTTGGGAAACCAGTGAATTACTGAGCAATCTGTAGTGACTAGGATAGCAGATGCTCAACTGTGCTCCCCGGCAAAAGGGAGCCCAAATGGAAGCCATGTGCTAACCACTGAAAATGTGACATGTTGCATCCTGATTAACTACACTAATATCTCTTGTAACCAAAAGAGTTCTAACCAATCTCTGAGCCTTCCACGTTAATTCTCATAACCATCCAAGCACAGATTTTATTATCCCCGTCTTACACAAGAGGAACTTGATCCTTAATGAGATTAAATGGTTTTTCTCAAGGTTAGCAGTAACAGGAAGAGTAGGAATTGAACTTTTCAACATCACACATAATTTTATTTCCCCTTCCTTTCCACGTCCTTAAGGAAAACACAGCCTTCAAGACGCTGCTTAGATCCCACCTGCCCTGCAAAACTTTCCCCATCCTCCCAGGACACAGTACAGCCTCTCATAGACCAAGTACTCAGTAACAGTTTGGTGATTGGCGGTGATAATTAATGATTCGATTGTCTGGCAATTACAGAACTGTGTGGGTAAAAAGCGATGACAGTGGCCTGGACTCAGTAGAGAAGTCCTGTAGGAAGAGCTGGCTTTGAGCCAGGTCTTGAAGACAGTGGCTGCTATGAACTGGCAAAAGCATGTGGTATAGGAAGGAGAGAAAAAATGTGTACAAAGCCACAGAATGGAAGTAAAACAAAACTACCTTAGCTATAAATCTCCACACATCCTTGTTGTGGTCAGCCTTTCTCCTACTGAAATAGTTTTTCTAAATAAAATCTTTTCTTTCCGCTCTATGTCCAGCTCTGGTTTTTCCTCCAGCAGTAAGCAGTTCAGTCATGTTGAAGGGGACGGTGAACAGTAAATACACACCATAGCATTTTGTGTGTCCATGGAAGCTCTGTGAACCAGCAACAAGAAGGCCAACCCTGGGGACTATAACCAAATCATGACTGCTTCTACTTTCAACATGCTGCTGTTCTCTTCTCTGTTAGGATCACTCTTTAGATCTACTGATGAGTTTTCCACTCTTTTGGATTCTCTGTTATAGGAGTGTGAAAGGCAGAATAACAGCCCCAAAAAGATGTCCATTCCTAATCCTCAGAACTATGACTATATTAACTTACATGGCAAAGAGCACTTTGGATTTTTAAATGGAGGGCTTGTTCTGGATTATTCCAGTGGGTCATTATCCCAAGGATTCTTATAAAGAGAACACAAGAAAGTCAGAGACAGAGAGCGGGGCTGCTGGCTTTGAAGATGAAGGAGCCCGAGCCAAGGCATGATGGCAGTTTCTAAAAGCTGGAAGATGCAAGCGAACAGATTCTGTCCTAGAGCCTCTAGAAGGAATCCAGTCCTGCTGACAACTTGATTTTAGCCAACTGAAACCCAATTCAGACTTCTGGCCTTCAGAACTCTAAGACAGTAAATTTGCATTGTTTTAAGCTATGTTTGTCATAATTTCTCATCAGAGCAATAGGAAATTCATACAACAGGGTAGTGAGTGGCCAAGGCCATTTACCTCCATAAATCAAATCAAATCAAAGCTGGGAGATTGGATCTGCCGTACCCCTAGTCCCTAAACCTAACCCTAGGTTGGTTTCTGAGGGGTCTGTCTTCAAGAGCTTAGATCTAAAGAGCCAAGGATTGGGGGCACTTGAGGAATACCAGTGATCTCAGCCGGCCCCCCAGAAGGAAACCGCTCCATTTGGAACTCTCAAAAGCTTTCCGAGTGGGACCTCTGGGTGGCTCAGACAGCTAAGCCTCTGCCTTTGGCTCAGGTCATGATCCCAAAATCCTGGGATCGAGTCCCATATCAGGCTCCTTGGTTGGTAGGGAGCCTGCTTCTCTCTCTGCCTCTGCCTGCCACTCTGCCTGCTTGTGCGCGTGCTCTCTCTCTCTCTCTCTTTCTCCTGACAAGTAAATAAATAAATAAAATATTAAAAAAAAAAAAAGCTTTCAGAGTAACAGAAATCTGTATGCCTACCTCTGGCCACCCCCACATACAGCAGGCCTCTGTACCCAAACCCAGAGCTTGACACTCACCCTGAGCCAGGCCCTCCACTCAGCCTCCGGGAAAGATGGAATGAGCACTGGCAGTCTGGACCTGTCATGCCACTAGGTTATAACCTTAACTGTAGTTCGATTCAGAGGCTTCGGTCCCCAGAGGCCTGGCACACAGCCCTCCAGATTGGGGACACCGGAGCAATAGTAGAGGAATCAGACTGCCCCCCAGAAAGAAACACTGCCATGTGGAGCTACGGATAGGATGAACAGGAGAAGAAATCTGCATGCCCAGCTGAACCCACAGCCACATTGAGTCGACCCCCGGACGCCAACCCAGAGTCAGACACTCACTCTGACCCATCACCTCAACTCAGCGTCTGGAAAACTCTCCAATGTGCCTTTAGATTGTTCCTGCGATGCCTCTGGGCCCTAACCCTAACCCCTCACTGGGCTCTGGGAGGTCCATTCCCAGGGGCCATTCTCCAAAGGGCAGGAACTGGGGATACCTGAGCAATAGCAGAGGACTCAGGCTGCCTCTGAGAAGGAAACTGCCTTTTGGAACACCAGAAAGGATCCAGTGCGGCAGAAGTCTGCATGCCCACCTGAGGCCGTCCCCATGATCCGTGGCCCACTGGACACAAACCCAGAGAATGACACTCAACCTCACATTCTCTGTCAACTCAGCCCCCAGCAAGGATCAAAACAGGGTGGAGGTCACGCCTGATATTCCCCTAGACCCTAACCCTAGGTTTGGTTTTCAGGGTTCTGTCCCAGAAGCCTGGCACCCACACCCTATAAGTTGGGGACGCCGGAGCAATACCAGAGGACTCGCCTGCCACCCAGAAGGAAACCGTGTCAACTGCAACTCTGGAAAGGATTCAGAGTAGGAGAAATCTGCACGTAAACCTGTGGAACCCTGGCCACAAATCTGGACCCTGACACGCACCTTGGCCCACACTCTCAAACCCTGCCCCACCATGATCCTCCCCGAGGCACCTTCCGTTTGCTCCTGCCTCGCCCCTAACACTCACAGTCGGTTGGGTTCTGAAAGGTCGGTCCCCGGGGGCCTGCCTGTAAAGCCCCAGGGGTTTCGGAGACTCCACCCGCCCCCCAGAAGAAACCTGTGCCGTTTGGAACACCGGAAAGCTTTCAGAGCTGGAGAAATCTGAGGGCAAAGCTGGTCCCATCCCAGGAAACCCCCACTTTCACCGATCCCCTGAACACAAACTCTGAGCCTAACCTCCACCTTCTCCCTAAACTAACTCTAATCCTAAACCCTAAACCGGAACCTTAACTCCTGTCCTCTCGGGCCTGACCCTCACCCGAACCCAAGCAGCGGCCTGGAGAACGGAGACGGACGCTTCAGCCGGCGGCTGGCCGTGCGGGGGCAGCGGAAGCGGGCCTGAGCTCCCTTCGCAAGGGGAGCCTGTGGCCGTCCCCGCAGTCCAGGTTGTGTCACGTTGTCCCTGTTCGCGGTCAAGCGCACTGAAGCCCCGTGTGGGAAGTGGAAACGTGAAGACCCGACGGCAGGGGAGTCCGAGGGCGGAGACGCGCGGATGGCGCTGCTGGGACAAGGGGACGGCACCTTGGAGTCACCGCAGAGCACTGACCGCCCCAAACACCCGCGTTACAGCCCGTCAGGCAGCAGGACAGGAGACGTCGCGACGGAGGCCAAGCCCTCCCAGCTCCAGCTCACCCGCCACCGAGCGGCCCCTCGCCCTTGCACGAGGCCACACGCTAGCAAGAGACTCGCGGAGGCTTGAACCGGGCCGGGCCTCGCGTGCGGGCAGCGGCGGGACTTGGTTCCAGTTTCCCGGCCGGGCGGGCGCCTCGGCACAGCGGACGGGGCGGGAAGGGGGCGCCGCCACTCAGCGTCCGTCCCCGGAGCGACCGTCCGTCCCCGACCCGCGGCAGAGCCGCCTGCGTCCCGGCCCGCAGGGGAAGCCGGAGGTTCCCGTCCCACCGGGAGCCACCGTCCCCGCCGCCGGCCAGGGTCCCCCGCCACCCGGAGCCCGGCCTGTCGTCCTCCAGGGGGCGCGCCTTCCCGGCCGCTCCCGGCCGCCGCCTCCTCCGCGAAGTCGCGGTCGTCTCCCGGCCCCCGGCGCGGCCCGCGGGGGACCGGCTCCCCGGACGCCGCCCTCCGCCCCCCAGACGCGCCCGCGGAGCCGCGCCGGAACCGGGCCGGAGCGTGAGGCGACGAGCGCGCAAACTCACGAAACCCGCACGGGTCGCCTCAGTGTGCGCGACCCCACCGCGTCGCCGCGGCCCGGAGCGACCGTCGGAGAGAACCTCGGAGCAGCCCCGTCCGCAAGAACACGACGAGCCCCGAACCCGGGAGGGGACGGAGCTGTCGTCCGACGCCGCGCGACACTGACGACAGACACGGAGGGAGACGCCCGGGGCCGGGGGACAGTCTGTGCTCGGGGAAGCGCCGGGAAACACCCGCGGTCCCCACAGCCGTCTACACAGCCCGCCGTCGCTCCGCACGCCCAGACTGCGGCCCAGCCCTGCGCGGGTGTGGACGCGGGCGGACCCGCGGGGCCGAGCGGGGGAGCACGAGCCCCGACGCCCGCGGCCGCTCCCGGACCGCAGACCGTCGGAGGAGCCCCAGGAACCGAGTCCGCGGGCGCGGACACAGCCGCGGGGCGGGGGGCGTCCGAGCCCAGAGAGGGGGGACCCGGCCCCGCGGGAGGCCACGGAAACCCCGGTGTCCGCACGGCGCGCGCTTCCTGGGGACCCGAGACCGCGCACCCCCTCGCCAGTCCGCGCCCAGGCGCCTTCTCACCTTCTGCTCCCGCGGCGGGTCCTGAGAACGCCGGAGTCCTGTCGGTGTGGACGCGGCCCCACGTCCTCCACAGCCGTCCTGTCGGTGTGGACGCGGCCCCACGTCCTCCACAGCAGGTCCTGTCGGTGTGGACGCGGCCCCACGTCCTCCACAGCAGGTCCTGTCGGTGTGGACGCGACCCCATGTCCTCTACATCAGGTCCTGTCGATGTGGACGCGACCCCACGTCCTCCACAGCGGGTCCTGTCGGTGTGGACGCGGCCCCACGTCCTCTACAGCAGGTCATGTTGGTGTAGACACGGCCCCATGTCCTCCACAGTGGGTCCGGTCAGTGTGGATGCAGCCCCACATCCCCCGGAAGCCTCCACAGTGGGTCCTGAGGAGACCAGGCTCCTGTTGGTGTGGAAGCGGACCCACAACCCCTCAAAGCCTCCACAGCAGGTCCCGTCATGGTACATGGGAGCGACACCGTGTCCTCCAGAAGCCTCCACAGCAGGTCCTGTTGGTATGGACACGGCCCCACGTCCTCCACAACGTATCCTGTTGGTGTGGATGCGGCCCCACATCCCTTCAAAATCTCCATAGCAGGTCCCGTCAACGTGGGAGCGGCCCCAGGTCCTCCAGAAGCTTCCACAGCAGGTCCTGAGGAGGCCGGGCTCCTGTCCCAGCTGCGCCTGCGCAGGCCGGGCTCAGGGCGGGAGGTGGGGTCCGGCGCCCTCTGCAGGTGGTGGAGGGCAGTGCAGGACTAGGGGCGCTCACCGTTCAGTGGAAGCACCTGCTCCCTCCCAGGGTCCAGCTGAAGTCATTTCATTCTGGAAATTCAAGCTGCATGGAGCCCAATATCCTCCCAACTTCTCCAAAAATAGCTAAGGAACAATGAATCGGAAACAATATGGAATGACAACAGTCCCTGACCCAAAGAGTGGCACCGAACATGACCCTGGTCTTGACGCAGACCCACACTCTGATCTCAACTTGGTCTCAAGCCTGGCCCTGACCGCAATCCAAGACCCTAACCCTAGCCCCCAGCCGGAACAATGTTCACAAGAATCAAAATGTAGAAACTGCAAATATCCATCAGTTGTGAATGCATAAACAAAGTGTGGTGAAGGGTTTGAATTTGGGTTCAGGTTCAGGTTCCAGTCAGAGTTCTAGATCAGGTTTGGGTCTAGGATCAGGGTGAAGATTTAGGGTGAGGGACAAGGGAATGGTTAGAGTTAGGGCTTTAGGTTTATGATTTAGGGTTGAAGACTTAGGGCTTAGGGGATAAAGTGCAAGGTCAAATTTGGGGTTTGGGTTCATGCTAGGGTTTGGGTTCAGGGCTCATGACTCAGAGTTCTGGTTTAGAGTTTGGGGTTCGTGGTTCAGGGCTTGGATCCAGGGCTCAGGTTCAGAGTCCAGGCTTCGGGTTCCATTTCAGGTTTAAGATTCAGTGTTCCAGTTTGGGCTTTAAAGTCAGGTTAGGTTTCAACACTCAAGTTAGGGGTTAAGGTTAGGTTTAGGGATGACACATTTTCTTCAGCTGTCACTGTGGACACAAAATTTCTATCTGAAGTTTCTAAATCTGAAATATATTTTGTCTGGGTGTAAGGAGCTGGTTTGGAATTTAAGGGCCCAGTAACACCCTACTGATAGCATTCGGATCCTAGAGTCTTCCAATCACCCAGAATTTATGTTCTTCTTGGACCAAACATACCCATGGCAGAGAAGGGCAGGCTGGTCCAAAGTTGGGATGATTTCCCAACGGTAGAGCTGTGAAACCAAATATTGTGGAAATGTTCATGGAAAATGAAATAGGAGACATATGATTGATTGACTCCTGATTCTTCCACAATAACTAAATCCAAGTTTCTAATAGAACTTGATAATGTGCCCTGTGAAGGCCTATCATACTCATTACCAGTACCAAAATAAGGCTCCCTCCCCTGGTTTAAACTAAGAATCACAGCAGGATACTTCCTACTTTGTGTCAAAAATAAAATTTTATTATTTGGCTGTTCCGGTGTACAGTTGTGGAAGCACTGACAACATTTTCCATCCTCAAATCCTCATCGACGCATGAGTAAAATGCAGGCACTGTTGCAATGCGCTGCTCCTTAGAAGACCAAGCACAAGAAGGGCGATTAGAAGTAACAAAAAATATTGAATATGAAACTCAGAACAAGCACCCTTGATGGACCCTTAATGAGGATCCCTAACCATAAGATCTAACATCTCATCCTATGGAATTCTCCCATAAAAATCATCAATAACAATAGCCTGCTGACCACTGTAACCACCTCACCATTGACCTCTAGGCTTGTAATACACACTCCAGCCACTAGAGACACACTTCTCTGCAGCAGAATGGGACTTGCTCACTCCCAGTAGACCAACTCTTAAAGTGAAGCCAAAAAAATCCCACCCCTTGGAAATCCCAGCCATTAGGACAAAGTCACAGAAGCACAGAAGCACACCCAGAACTCAATATAGGAGAGACGTCTCATGAAGCAGATGTTGTAGATCACCCCCACTCCCACGAAGTCACTCTACAGTGGACTCCAGGTCTGTCCCCTTCCCGGGATCACATGGGGCACTGCATTCTTCCAATACTCCATCCTCAGAACAAAACCATGAACTGTCCTTGTCAGTCCTATATGAAGGCTCACAGTGAGCCCTGCAAAAGCCAGACACCTTCTTCAGAGCACTCAGCCTCTCACGCCTCTCCTAGCAGTCACAGGGCAGTGCTCTCCCTGACTTCCACACCAGCTAGAGAATACTTGGAACCAGTCTTGCCAGACTCCATGCAAAGGCATGTTCTTCATCTGCAAAATGATAGATGGTAAAACACCACGGATTCCCCACACCTTCTTGAACCTAGGTAAATTGGAGGTACAGCTCGGCCAGAGCTATTATCCCCAACCCTCTACACACACACCCTTCCCTTGTGCACTCCAGACCCGTTTCTATCCCTTTTGCTCATTATCAGCCATTGTCTCTGCAGAGCAGTACAGTAGTTACAAGGTGCTGAGACTGATGTGCTAGGTGCTAAGCCAGCACCTTGGACCCACTTACTATCAGAAACTAACATTTGTTTTAACAGATGTATCCCAGAAGATCTTGCCACCATGGCCATTAGAAGAGTCATTACAACAGAGGTCCTAACAACCTGTGCCAATCTCCATGGCTCCACTCCCTGGCTCCAGGGAGTGGCTCATCCATGGGAATATGACCTGGTCCCAGCCAATGAGGTGGGAAGAAACTTGGGTCTCAGGCTGCAGAGCCAAGCATGGGTAGACCACCCAGACCAGGGGCTTTTCCATCACAACTGCAGAAGTAGCGTAGGCCAGGCCCATGTCAGTGCCACAGAGGGCCCAGGAAGCCAGGTGCTCCATAACATTGCTGAGGGCTGGATTGGACTCATCCTGAAGCCCACACATGCTAGGTCCTCTGCTAACTCAGGAGAACCCTAACGGTGCTCATGGTCTTGGCCTGAACAAGATGACCATCTGTAATATGTAATGTATATAACCCAAAAGATATACCCATCAGGCAGTGTGGACATACTCAAACAATACCCACATGGAGTTCAACCACAGACAAACATCTTGTGGCAAGCTCAAGGCCTACAGAGAAAGGCAAGAGAATTCCCGAGGCCTTAATTTTTGGCCAAAATCTCACTACCATCTTATTTTCAAACGGAGGGACTGGGGTCCCACTGTGCCCCTGGAAAAGAAGAGCCCTCTCCCCCGTCACCCATCATGTTGCAGATCTGGAGTGTGGGGAAACTACCACCCATGGGCCCAAGGAGACCTTCACCTGTATTCTCTCAATCCAGTGTGTCTGGCACATGAGTTATGGACGGTCGGTGGCTGCTCTCAAGGCACAATGCCAGGGAGGAGTCATTGTCAGAGACACCACATGGACTGCAGCACTTGACAGAAAATCTTTACAGGAGACTTCCCAGAAAAGTCTGTGCTGATCCCTGGTCTCAAAGATCCTAGGACCATGTTCCTTCTTTTTTTTTTTTTTTTTTTTAAGATTTTATTCATGGGAATGCAAGCTGGTGCAACCACTCTGGAAAACAGCATGGAGGTTCCTCAAAAGGTTGAAAATAGAACTACCCTATGACCCAGCAATTGCACTACTGGGTATTTACCCTAAAGATACAAACATAGTGATCCGAAGGGGCACGTGTACCCGAATATTTATAGCAGCAATGTCTACAATAGCCAGACTATGGAAAGAACCTAGATGTCCATCAACAGATGAATGGATAAAGAAGATGTGGTATATATACACAATGGAATACTATGCAGCCATCAAAAGAAATGAAATCATGCCATTTGCGACGACGTGGATGGAACTAGAGCGTATCATGCTTAGTGAAATAAGTCAATCGGAGAAAGACAACTATCATATGATCTCCCTGATATGAGGACATGGAGAAGCAACATGGGGGGTTAGGGGGATAGGAGAAGAATAAATGAAACAAGATGGGATTGGGAAGGAGACAAACCATAAATGACTCTTAATCTCACAAAACAAACTGGGGGTTGCTGGGGGGAGGTGGGATTGGGAGAGGGGGAGTGGGCTATGGACATTGGGGAGGGGAGGCGAACCATAAGAGACTATGGACTCTGAAAAACAACCTGAGGGTTTTGAAGGGTCAGGGGTGGGAGGTTGGGGCAACCTGAGGGTTTTGAAGGGTCAGGGGTGGGAGGTTGGGGGAACAGGTGGTGGGTAATGGGGAGGGCACGTTTTGCATGGAGCACTGGGTGTTGTGCAAAAAGAATGAATAATGTTACACTGAAAAAATAAATAAAATGAAAGATCTTGTGCAAAAAAAAAAAAAAGATTTTATTCATTTGTTTGACAGAGAGAGAGAGAGAGATCACAAGTAGGCAGAGAGGCAGGCAGAGAGAGAGGAGGAAGCAGGCTCCCTACAGAGCAGAGAGCCCGATGCGGGGCTCGATCCCAGGACCCTGAGATCATGACCTGAGCCGAAGGCAGCGGCTTAATCCACTGAGCCACCCAGGCGCCCCCATGTTCCTTCTTTTAGTAGAACATAGCGCCTTCTGGGTAAAATCTAATTTCTTCACCCCCAGAAGCAAGGAGTTCCATCCTTTCAGCCAGAACGCCATCTCCATCCTCCTCTATGTACGCCTGGAATGACACAGCTATGAGTCTGCAACCCAATGGGAATTCAGTGTGATTTCCATTGTAGTGATGCTCAGAAATGGAGGTGTAAGGGTGAACTTGTGAGTGTGAGTGTGTGTTTCCTCTTTGTTAGCCACAGTGTGCAAGGAGAATACAATACAGTAGCATGATTTCTGTCCCCCAGGAATGGCCACGCAATGTGGTTCCGTAATGATCTCAGAAGGAAGCCACCTTCAAAGAACAAACTTCATCTGGGAGGACTCTCAAATCCTTGGTCCTGGCCACTAAGTTCCACTGAGGCTGGGGGTGCACAGAGGGACAGACCCTCCTCCTGCCCATCAGGGTTTTGAAGGATGCCTGCAGTTCCAGGTCAAAAGATCCCAAAACCATTCATCCATCTGTCATCCAACCAGGCATCTGGGAGAGAGATCTACTCCAAGCAGAAAGGACAGACCTCGAGACAACAAATGATAGCCTTGTGTGACAAGTGCCATGATAGGGGATACTCAGGAGGACTGGGGGTGTACAGGGTTGGCCAGACCGGGAGGCAGGGGGACCAGGAGTGCTCCAGGAGGATGTCACAGGTTGCCCTTCTGTGGCTGCATGTGTCAGTGTGAGCAGGCATTGGCCAGACCGGAAATGATAGGGCGGACAAGGGGCGGTGTCCCTAAACTGTCTTCTGCAAGGCAAAATCCCGTAACGAGATTTCTTTCAGTACAATTTCTTTTTTTTTTTTTAGATTTTATTTATTTATTTGACAGAGAGAGATCACAAGTAGATATAGAGGCAGGCAGAGAGAGAGAGAGGGAAGCAGGCTCCCTGCCGAGCAGAGAGCCCGATGCGGGACTCGATCCCAGGACCCCGAGATCATGACCTGAGCCGAAGGCAGCGGCCTAACCCACTGAGCCACCCAGGCACCCCTTTCAGTACAATTTCATTTCACATGCATCTGTGAGTCCCTAAAGCTGATTGTGTAGAACATGAAGTACACAGTTTGCCATTTCTTTCAAACCTGAGGTGCCGGGGGCAGAGCGCACTGGATAGTTCATACTCTGCTTTCAGAGTATGATGACTTTTCCCGCCTTCATCTCCGACCCAAGGACAGAGAACTAAGACAACAGAGATCTACGCTATGAAATGTCGACAGAAATCTGCAAACCCAAGTTCTCCCAGGAGCTAAAGATTCAGCACCAGGGTGACAGAAAGGGGAGGCAGATAGCAAGGAACCAAAAGAACACATCACGAACATGTGAGCTGGCCCACTTCTCTGCCTGTCGGAAGCAAGCCATGCCTGACCGGAGGGAGTCCCACCTGCACCCAGTCCCGGTCCGACTGTTTGCTGCCCTTGGGCAGAGCAGAGGATGTGCTGAGCTGGGTGTGGGTGTCATGGGGAGAGGCCAGCTGGCCACAGATGCTACCTGCCGAGTACCAGTAGGACCAGCTCCTGGTCCTCAGCTAAGATGAAGCAGTAATTAAACATAGTAACTAAAGCAGTAACTAAACATAATTAGTGACCAATTTCCGGGGACAGGGAATGTGCTCAGAGCTTTGGTGACTATGACATCCTCTCCCATTTTATTTTTTGAAAACACTTTAGGCAGGTAAGATTGGCTTACAAAAACTGTCCGTAGTTAATGTATGCAACTTGACCCTGACCCTAGCCCTAATCTCTAGTTAAGATATACTTGATTTTGAATATTGCTCATAAATTAGAGGATGGTTTTTAGGAGCTAAGGAATTCAGCAACCAACCCTCTTCTGTCTTTCCCTTGAATCTGGGAAGTTGCAACACATTGGGCCACGTGCTATCTGGAGAGTGGCCACACGGGGGCAATGGTGAGTAAACAGTGCCACAAACCCCAGTACAAAGCCGGTTCTTCCTTTATCCTGCCAAACCTTGTTGATTCAATGTTTACAGATCATTTCATGGATTATGAATAGTGTGACTTTGTCGATTTAAGAACTAAAGAAATTATTTCAATCTATTAAAAATAGAATATGTTTTCAAAAATCTCGGAGTTGGCAAGCAGATGAAGGCCCAAGGGCCTGGGAAAAGCCTATTACTGTTGAACCTGTCCAGGTCTACTTAGGAAACAAGGATGACTTCTATTCCACTTCTTTTCAGAAAGAATCACTCAACTAACAGCACCGAATCCACACAAAATAGTGCAGCTCAGAGGAAAACAAAAGGAGAATCAATAGCCTCCAGAAGCAGAAAAATAACTACACCCAGGAACCAAGAAGACAGACCACGCAGGCTCTGCTCAGGCCAATTTGCAGTCTGTAGATCCGCTGGAGCTAGAATGCCCCCAGTGCCCCTGAGGGTCGAGGGTCAGCCAGAGTGCACACCCTGATGCTGCACTATTGGAACCCGTGACAAGTCTCCTGGTCCCTTCCTCCACCAGACACCTTTTACCCCCTGGCAACTCCAGCCTGCTTCTTGGAACTCCCATTCCCCTTTCTGAGCCCATCGTTCACTTTTCCCTTCACTGCCATAATATCGAGTACATTTAACTACTTCCTATTCTGTCATTTAAATGCTTTTTGTCATGTTTGCTGTGAAACTATACTTTGCATCATCTACTCTGATGCAGAATCCCTTGTTGCGTTGCATGACTTAACTGGGGACTCCGAGTGCCCACGCAGTGTCGCAGGGCTAGTGTCCTGGGCAAGGTCCTCACTAAGCTGGCTCAGCTGTTGCAGTGAAAGCCTGATCCAGGCACTGCTGTTTTTGTGCAAGTAAGACCACACAGCCAAAACCTTGGTTTGGGTTCGGAATTGCTCACGGCCCCTCAGCCACATCAGATGGCTTCGGGGCACACACCCATTGATCTTTCCTGGACTCCCAGACTCTCCCGGGCCTCTTCACAGGGCATACCGTGGGGACAAGGGTCACATCAGTGCCGCAGAAACCTCTGAGCCTGGTTATAGCGAGACTCTGTGATGCCAATAGAGTTGCCAAGCCATAGGCCATCTCGGAGTTTGTCTGCAAAGATACAGTTGGTGGGAAAGCCACAGGCTGACAGAGGGGAGAGGAAGATGGAAAAGCTAAGGAAAGAGGAAGTGCTCATGTCACACCTGGCCCCAGATGACACAGTGGTGTTCAGCACGACAAGCCCCCCAAACGCCCCCCAGTGCCTTCATAGAACTCACCTTAAGGTTTAAACTGAGCTTCATACACGGGTCATGAGGCTCCAGTTAGCTCAGGGAAGCATGACACAGGACGCAATAAAGACACAGTCTTGACAGATTCATGGAGCAAGAGATTTCTCCAAATATATTCTGAAATGGTAAAAAGTTCACTGATAAATCATGGATATTTTTGATGAAAAAGAAAGTCATACTTGTTCAATTAAAAAGATTTATGGAGTATCTACTTAGTGCAAATGTATGGCCCTAGCCCTACCTGGAGCTTGCGAAGAGGTGGGATATAATCAGTGGATCAACAATAGGAAGGAAAGCAGGCTAAGGGCTAAGAGAGCCTTTTCAGAGAGGCCCATTAAGGAAGCTCACTGAGAAGTTGACTTTCAGCCAAGACCAGAAAGACAGAGCCAGCAAATCCATCTGTGAGAAGAGTGACAGAGCAACTCTATTTTGAAGTATTTTGACCATAAAACATAAGTGTCAAAGAATATTGTCTTGGATGTTGCTTTGGAATATTTGGTTCCTCTCCGTAACTATTTGGGTTACATGCTAACCTTTGATCAATGTAAAACACTCTAAGAAAAGGTCTTATTTAAGCATGAACATCTTGTATTAAAAGGCAAACAAATTAACCTTAGCAAACCACTACACCTAACCACTAACCCTAACCCATGACCCTAAACCCTGACCCTAAGCCTCACCCCAACCCTGACCCTAGGTTGGGCTCGGAGGGGTCTTTCCCTAGAGACCTGGTGCCAAAGCCCCAAGGACTGGGGACTGCCGAGCATTCCAGAGGACTCCGCCTGCCACCCAGAAGGGAACCATGCCATCTGGAACTCCAGAAAGGATTCAGAGCAGGAGAAATCTGCATGCCCACCTTAGGTCACCCCCACATTCAGCCCCAGTCCTTGGGGCTCAACTCAGCCCTCTGGGAATCTTGCCACACAGCTGACAGATTGAAGCTGCCATGATCCTAGGCCCTAACCCTAATCATAGGTTGGTTTTTTAAAAGGACAATTCCCAGAGGCCTGGCTCCAAATCCCTAGGGAATGTGACATCTGAGTGGAGCAGAGGGCTGATCCTGCAACAAAGTCAGAAATCATGCCTTTTGGAACTGCAGAAAGGATTTAGAGCAGGAGAAATCTGAATGACATCTTGAACCAATCCCTTATTTATACTTTCATACCAGACTGAACACAAAGCCTGAGCCTGATACTCTCCTTAACTCTAGCCCTCAATTCAGATGTCTGTGAGGTCCCCACACCCAAGCACATCACACCTTCCATGCCCCTGGTACCACCCCATCCTAGATTAAGACATAGGTGTAGACATGAACACACCTTTCTACCATGAGGACATACAAGCAACCAAGAGACAAACAAAAAAGTGCTCCACAACAGTAGCCATCAGGGAAATACAAATCAAAACCACAATGAGATATCACCTTACAGCAGCTGGCATGGCTAAAATTATCAAGGCAGGAAACAACAAATGTTGGCGAGGACACGGTGACAGGGGAACACTCTTTCACTGCTGGTGGGAATGTACGCTCGTACAGCCACTCTGCCACGTGCTATCAAGTTTCCTCAAGAACTTAAAAATAGAGCTACCCTATGACCCAGCAATCACACTAGTGGGTATTTACTCCAAAGATACAGATTGAGTGAAAAGTAGTGGCACCTGCCCCCCAGTGTTCATTGCAGCATCATCCGCTGTACCCAAACTACGGAAAGAGCCCAGATGTCCACGGACAGATGAATGGATAAAGAAGTTGTGGTTCGTATCTCCAACAGAATATCACTCAGCCATCAGAGAGGATGAAGACGTACCATCGCACCCACCTGGATGGAACAGCAGGTATTACACTGAGCGAAATAAGTCTATCAGAGAAAGACAATTGGCAATGGGTTCACTCATATGTGAAACAGAAGAAACACCACAGAGGATCATAGTGGAAGGGAGGGAAAACTGAATGGGAAGTCATCATAGAGGGAGAAAAACCACGAGAGACTCTTCATTACAGAAGCAAACAGAGGGTTGCTAGAGGGGAGGTGGATGGGGGTTGGGGTAACTGGGTGATGGGCATTAAGGAGGGCATGGGATGCAATGAGCCCTGGATGTTCTACACACCTGATCTATTAGTGAGCACTGCGTCTGAAACTAGTGAGGTACTCTAAGTTGGTTTATTGAATTTAAGTTAAACAAAAAGAATTTAAAAAAACACTCCTAAAAACTTGTCTGGAACCACTAAAGATACTGACCATCCAAAGCAATGTTGAGAAGAAAAAGCTGGAGGAGTCACAATTCCAGATTTCAAATTGTAGTACAAAGCTGTAGTCATCCTAACACTATGGTACTGGCACAAAAATAGACACAGCAACCAAGGGAACAAGACAGAAGCTCAGATATAAACCCACAATCCTGTGGCCAATTAATCTTCCACAAAGCAGGCAGGAATATCAAAAAGGAAAAGGACAGTCTCTACAACAAACGGTGTTGGAAAATCTGGACAGCTTCACACAAAAGAATGAGATTACTCTGCTTCCTTACATCATACAGAAAAATAAACTCAAAACAGTTTCAAGACCTCAGTGGAATACTTGAAACCATAAAAATCCTACAAGAGGGCGCAGACAGTAACTTCTTGACATGGACCAAAGCAACATTTTTCTAGACTATCTCCTGAGGCAAAGAAAATAAAACCAGAAATAAACTACTGGGACTATATTAAAATAAAAAGTCTCCACACAGCCGCAGAACTATGAAGAAGTAATAATAATAAGAAAACCTACTGAAAGGGAGAAGATATTTGCAAATATCCTATGCAATAAAGGGATAGTGTCCAAAGTATATAGAATGGATACAACTCAACACCCAAAAAAACAAATAATCCAGCTAAAAAATCGTCAGGACACATGAACAGACATTTCTCCAAAGAAATACAGATGGCGAGTGGTCCCATGAAAAGACGTTCACCATCACCCAATCTCAGCAAAATTCAAATAAAAAAAAAAGCATAGTGAGATAATACCACATACTGTCAGAATGGCTCCCATCAACAACACAAGGAACAACAGGTGTTGGGAGAATGTGGAAAAAGGGAAACACTCGTGCATTGTTGGTGGAAAAGCAACCTGGTGCAGCCACTCTGGAAAACAGTATGGAGGTTCCTCAAGATGTTAAAAATAGAGCTACCTTAGGATCCAGCAACCACAATACTGGGTATTTACCCAAAGCTTACGAAAACAATAGCTGAAAAGGATACATGCACCCCTATGTTTCTTACAGCATTATTTACAAGATCACAGTATGGAAGCAGTCCAAGTATCTGTTGGTAAAGTGATAAATGAATGATAGGTTTGTACACACACACACACACACACACACACACACAGTGGAATGTTACTCAGCCATAAAAAGAATGAAATCTTGCCATTTGCAGCCATGTGAATGGATCTAGAGAGTATCGTCCTAAGTGAAAACTTCAGTCAGAGAAAGACAATACCATGTGACATCACTCTTATGTAGAATTGAAGAAACAAACTTATATAAATAAAGGAGAACAAGAGACAAACCAACATACAGATTCTTCACAACAGAGAACAAACTGTTGGTCACCAAAGGGGAGGTGGATGGGGGGATGAATGAAATAGATGAAGGGGACTAAGAGTACACTTTTCTACTGACTCACCGGAAACTATTGCACACCGGAAACTAATATAACACTGCATGTTAACTCGACTGGAATTAAAATAAACAAATAAGATTTTTCTTTCAGTAACTTATTTGAAAAAGCTTTGGTACACAATGTTCACGTGCCCTACTTGGGAGTATTTCCTTGACAATAATTAACCACTCTATGCCTCAAATTAAAATTTCACTGAATTCTTCTATTTTACCTGTTAATCCTAGCCTACAGGAGCCATGGTCCCTTTCCGTCCAGGATCAGCACCTATGCGTTCAAGAGAGTGTAAGTAGAGATAGAGGTCATTTCATAATCCAGAAAGCTATTACTGTTTCTGTTTAATATGAGATGGCCACAGAGTTTGGGACATGTTTCAGAGCAGCTTTGTTCTCTATCCTGGGTCACTAATTTAGTGATTGTTCCCTGGATTCACTTGGCTAACAGGTTCCCTGTGGACGAGCTTGCTTCCAAGCGCATCCATGGAAGACACAAAGGTGGGTGGGCTCAGTGTGGGATAGGAAGAGGATCAAGTTCAGACCAGGGTACGATCCCTCCCCTGATCCAGGAACTGCCATGGGTGCGGGTATGGGAGACAGAAGCAACAGGAAACCACCAAGCTCACCAGCGGAAAGCAGGCGGCACAGGTCAAGGGATCTGGAGATGTGGGGCATGGAGGCTGCTCTGAGCTGCCTCTGGGAGGGAGGCGGGGAAGGAATGAAGAAGAGAAACTGCCTGCACCTGGCCCATGCCAGCCGCCCACCGCTCCTGACACACATCAGTCTACACAGCTGATATAGCCTCAGCTCAAGATGGGTTGGCTCGGGTCCCTCAACAGTGGGACAGCTGGCTCCAGGGCTCAGCGACATACGAGGGAGGTGGCAGGGAAGGCTGCCCTCTGAGGTCATCGCCTCTTTGAGCAGGCAGCCCTGCAGGACTTCTGAAACCCCACTGAGAGGCTCAAAAGGTATGCCATGGATGAACTAAGGCATGGAGAAAGAGAAAACAATATTGGTTTTTAAGGTCAGAGCTGTCAGCTCAGGAAGTAAGGAGAGCTTCCTTGAGGAGGACTGAGGGGAGGGCAGGCCAGCCTGAAAAGGGAGACATGGCTCTCCTGATTGGGGACCTGCAGCCCATTGCAGGGCAAGGCCTCGTCCTCACCTCTCAGGTGAGTGATGGAAGTGTTCCATCAGGAGACTGAGAGCTGCCTCTCCAGAGGGCTGCCCTGGCAATGGGTTGCACAAGGCAGAGGATGAGGGTCAGATGGAGGGAGGGCAATACCCCGGGGGGCCATGGAGCAAGAGCAGAGGCTCATGGCCACGGAGATGATGGAAAGTAGGAGGAGCAGCATGGGAGCTGGCTGGCACAAAAGTGCCATGGGCACAGTGCCCACAGCTACAGTGACTGGGTGCCTTCTCTGCCAGGCATGGTTCACTTCAGTGGGCTCCAGACAAGTCCTGACCACAGCCCTAGGAAGTGTGCATCACCACTGCCCTCCTCTCCCCGTGCTGTTGCTGGGAATCACAGCCACCAGATCCTGATGGGTTTTCATGGAAACCGAGCAGTGGTTCCCACCATACACTGCCCCTCTGGTGTGGCCTAGTGTGACCCTCGTGCTGGACCAGAGACTGTTGTCTACCTGTCTGCACACAACTCAACAGACAGGAGGGTTTCCCTGAATCCCATGGGTTCTGATGAGACAGATCCACAGGCCCCCCTACCCCACCCACCACTAACCCCCAGTGGGTCACTTGGGACCTTGTTTATTGTCATGAAACTCACCATGCCCCATTTCTGTCACTTCCTACAGAAAGTTGGGATCTGATCCCCAATTTGCCATGCATCCTGGTTGCTGACTTGGGGCCATGCCATGAGCCCTCATGGCCCCTTTCTGTTAGAGAAGGCCACCCTGAACCTCCTACAAAATGTTTCTAAGGAAGTACATGTCTATCAGGACTACAGTGTGAATGGTGGTACACAGCCTGCATGGTGGTAATCAGTAGTTCTAACAAGCGTTGACCACCCCCACATCCCCAGTCTCATAAAACCTTCCTCTGTTCCCATGGATGTTGTGGTCTTCCCTTAGAAAATACCCCAGGAAACTAATCTTTAAACTGAATGCTCCCTTTACACTCTGGTTCAAATCTTATTCAACCACAATAGTATGAAAGTAGAAATCAGTCACAAGAAGAAAATGGGATAGTCAAAAATATGTGGAAATTCAACAACATGCTAATAACCACCAGCCAAAGAAGAAATCAAAAGAAATTTTAAAAGTACTTTGAGACAAATGAAAAAGAGAACTTATGAAAAGCTGTGGGATGCAAATAAAGTAGCTCTAAGGGTGAAGTTCATAGAAATTCAAGTCCTCGTCAATCCACCTGAAAGCTCTCCAATAACCAACCAAGCATGGGAAAGAAGTGGGAAAAAAAAATGGGCCCCAAATCAGTAGATGTAAGGAAATAACAGAATGGAATGAGGAAATAAATCCAAAGGAGACAAAAAGGCCAAAAGATCAATGAAAATACGAGCTGTCTTTTTTGGAAAGATAAATAAAACTGATGAACTTTCAGCTAGACTCACCAAAAAGAGAGAAGACTCAAATGCATGGGGGAAAGAAAGATAATTGATTCCTGTCTCACATCAAGATCCTAGAGGAGAACATAGGCAGCAACCTCTTTGAACTTGGACACTGCAACTTCTTGCAAGAGATGTCTCTAAAGGCCAGGGAAACAAAAGCAAAAATGAACTATTGGGACTTCAACAAGATATAAATCTTCTGCACAGCAAAGGAAACAATTAACAAAACTAAAAGGCAACCCACAGAATAGGAGAAAATATTTGCAAATTGCATTACAGATAAAGGTCTGGTATCCAAGATCTACAAAGAATTTCTCAAACTCAACAATCAAGAAATGAAGAATCCATTCAAGAAATGGGCAGAAGGGGTGCCTGGGTGGCTCAGTGGGTTAAGCCTCTGCCTTCGGCTCAGGTCATGATCCCAGTGTCCTGGGATCGAGTCCCGCATTGGGCTCTCTGCTCAGCAGAGAGCCTGCTTCCCCCTCTCTCTTTCTGTCTGCCTCTCTGCCTACTTGTGATCTCTGTCTGTCAAATAAATAAATAAAATCTTAAAAAAAAAAAAGAAATGGGCAGAAGAGACACTTCTCCAAAGACATTCAAATAGCCAACAGACCATGAAAAAATGTTGCACATCACTTATCATCAGGGAATTCAAAACAACAATGTGACACCACCTTCCAGCAGTTAGAAGGGCTAAAATTAACAAGACAGGAAACAAGTGTTGGCGAGGATGTGGAGAAAGGGGAACCCTCTTACACTGTTGGTAGGAATGCAAGTTGGTGCAGTCATTCTGGAAAACAGCATGGAGTTTCCTCAAAGACTTAAAAGTAGAGCTGTCCATGACCCAGCAATTGCACTCCTGGGTATTTACCACAAAGATACACATGCAGTGAAAAGAAGGGGCACATGCCCCCCATTGTTCAAAGCAGCAATGTCCATAAGAGTCAAACTGTAGAAGGAGCTGAGATGTCCTTCAATAAAGGAATGGATAAAGAAGATGTGGTACATGGGGCGCCTGGGTGGCTCAGTGGGTTAAGCCGCTGCCTTCGGCTCTGGTCATGATCTCAGGGTCCTGGGATCGAGTCCCGCATCGGGCTCTCTACTCGGCAGGGAGCCTGCTTCCCTCTCACTCTCTCTGCCTGCCTCTCTGTCTACTTGTGATCTCTCTCTATCAAATAAATAAATAAAATCTTAAAAAAAAAAAAAAGAAGATGTGGTACATGTATACGATAGAATATTCCTCAGCCATCAGAAAGGTTGAACACCCACCATTTGCACTGACATGGATGGAACTGGAGGAGGTGAAGTGAAATGAAGTAAGTCGAGCAGAGAATGACAATAACCATATGGTTTCACTCAGATGTGGAACATGAGGAAGAGTGTGGAGGACCACAGGGGAAGGGAGGGAAAACTGAATGGGAAGAAATTAGAGAGGGAGACAAACCATGAAAGACTCTTAATCATAGGAAACAGGGGCACCTGGGTGGCTCAGTGGGTTAAGCCGCTGCCTTCGGCTCAGGTCATGATCTCAGGGTCCTGAGATCGAGTCCCACATCGGGCTCTTTGCTCAGCGGGAGCCTGCTTCCTTCTCTCTCTCTCTGCCTGCCTCTCTGTCTATTTGTGATCTTGCTCTGTCAAATAAATAAATAAAATATTAAAAAAAAAATCATAGGAAACAAACTGGTAGTTTGGTGGGCGGGGTAATTGGGTGACGGGTATTAAGGAAGGGACATGTGGTGATGAGTCCTGGGTGTTATATACAAGTAATGAATCATTGACCATTACATCAAAACTATACCTTGGTGGGGTGCCTGGGTGGCTCAGTGGTTAAGCCGCTGCCTTCGGCTCAGGTCATAATCTCAGGGTCCTGGGATCCAGCCCCGCGTCGGGCTCTCTGTTCAGCAGGGAGCCTGCTTCCTTCCCCTCTCTCTGCCTGCCTCTCTGCCTACTTGTGATCTCTCTCTGTGTCAAATAAATAAATAAATAAATCTTTAAAAAAAAAAAAACTATACCTTGGCTAACTGAACTTAATTTTTTTAAATGTGAAAAACTTGAAAGAAGAAAGAAAGATGAGCTATTACAATGAATACCACAAAATACAAAGGATCATGAGAGAGTACTATGAGTATGTGGAGGCCAACACCTTGGACAACCTAGAAGAAATGGGTAAGTTCCTAAAACAACCTAGAATGACTGAACCATGAAGGAACAGATTGATCATGAGTAAAAAGATTGATTCCATAATCAAATCCTCCCAAAAAACAACTGCCCAAGACCAGACAGTTTCACTGAGGAGTTCAACCAGACGGTAGAAGAAGAATTAATACCAACCTATCTCAAACCATTTTTTTTAAAAAGGAGAGAAGGGCATACATCCAAACTCATTTTATGAAGGCAGTATTACCCTACTACCAAAACAAGGATGCTACAAGAAAAGGAAAAGCCAATATCCCTCATGAACAGAGATGCAAAGTCCTCTACAAATTATCAGCAACATTAATTCAACAATCCATCAGGAGGATCACACAACACAATCCAGTGGGAATTATTCCAGGGATGTGGGATGACTCCACATGCACATCCACCAATGGGATGCACCACAAACAGAAAAGCGACCACTTTCTGCAAGGTAGAAGGTACAGAGAAGTGAATCCCAGGCGATATATGGGGAGATAGACAGCGTGGGGAAGGACCCTCTCTCAGCCGGCTACCAGCAAGTGCTAGGGGCAGTGGAGCACAAAATCAGAACTTTTAGAAGTCTGCTCTGGTGAGGTATGTCGCTCTGGTGGACAAGCAGGGTGTGGAACCCTCAATGTGGTCTCAGGATCCTTAGGGTCCCAGAAAGACCAGGGATGCTTGAGGGCACAGAGCTCCCAGGTATTGGAGTGGGGAAGCCAGCTGCAAAGAGTGAGCCCAGGAGTGGGCTCTAAGCTGGAGGTTGCCATAAACTATGATCCACGGCACAGTCTGGCCACTGCTCCTTGAGAAGGGGCCCAAGAAGCACAGAGCCAAGGAGAGCCCTTTCCTCCCCCAGGAGGAGCAGTGCAGGAGTGCACTCAGGAGTCTGCTGGGTTTGGAGAGTTCAAACAGGGACATGTGCCACAGGTAGAAATGTTCAGTCACAGGTCCAGTGAGCATGGAGTATGGACAGAGACCAGGGAGACACGAACGACTGACCATTTTTCTCTGAGAATGCGCTGAGGAGTGGGGCCCCATGCTCTCAGCTCCAGGGCCAGAGATTGGGTGGCTACCATGTTCATGCTCTTCCTCTAAAGCTTTGCAGAAAGACTTCCAGGAAAAAAAGCTACAGAGAGCAAACCTGAGCAGAATACTTTGCCTGGCCCTGGCAAGGATGGTGCAATTCTGACTTGGGCAAAGACATTTGAGAATCAACACAATAGTCCCCTCCCCCAGAAGACCAGCAAGAACATCCAGACAAGACCAAGTGTACCGATCAATGAGAACTGCAAAATGCCAGCACTAAGGGAATACAGCATATAGAATTCATGGCTTTTTTTCCCAATGATTCTTTAACTATTCAACTTCATTTTTTTTTAAGATTTTTTTTTTTTTGACAGAGATCACAAGTAGGCAGAGAGGCAGGCAGAGAGAGAGGAAGGGAAGCAGGCACCCCACTGAGCAGAGAGCCCAATGAGGGACTCAATCCCAGGACCCTGGGATCATGACCTGAGCTGAAGGCAGAGGCTTTTACCCACTGAGCCACCCAGGCACCCCTCAACTTTATTTTTTAAAATCTTCTTTTTCAATCAACTTTTCAATACCTTTCTTCAAATCCTTTTTAATTTTCATTTTTACTGTCCTAGTCTATCCCTTCATTGTATTTAACCTTATTTTTGTGTATATAAGTTTTTCTTTATATAAAATTTTGGGATGCTGTTTCTTCTAACACACCAAAATACACCCCAAATCTAGTGTATGGCTCTGTTCCAATCACCCGCCTGACCATATACTCATTTCTACCACTGTCCCCTTCAGTTTGGGGTCTCTTCTGTTTAGTGTGTATTTCTCTGGGTTCATTGTTGCCCTTTGAGTATTTTTGTTCTCTTATTCATCTATTCTTCTGTAGACAGAATGACATGATGGAAAAACTCACCTCAAGAAAGAGAACAAGAGGCAGTACTTACTGCCAGGGACTGAATCAATACGGACCTTCGTAAGATGTCAGAACAAGAGTTCAGGATAAAGATTATAAAGATACTACCTGGGTTTGAAAAAAGCATAGAAGACATTAGAGAATCCCTTTCTAGAGAAATAAAAGAACTTAACTCTAACCAAGTTGTAATAAAAAATGGCTACTAATGAGATGTAATCCAAAATGGAGTCTCTAAGGTGCCTGGGTGGCTCCTTAGTTAGTTAACCATCTGCCTTTGGCTCCAGTCATAATCCCAGGGTCTTGGGATTGAGCCCCACATTGTGTTCCCTGGTCAGAAGGTAGCCTGATTCTCCCTCTCCTGCTCCCCCTGCTTGTACTCTTTCTCTCTTTCTGTCAAATAAATAAATATATTTAAAAAAAAAAAACAGGAGGCTCTAACTGCTAAGATAGATGAGGCAGAAGAGGGAACTAGTGATCTAGAAAACCAAATGATAGAGAATAAAGAAGCTGAGAGAAAGAGAGATAAACAACTACTGGATCACTAAAGACTAATTCAAGAGCGAAGTGATGCCATAAGGTGAAACAATATTAGAATAATTGGGATCTCAGAAGAAGATGAAAGAGACAGAAAGGCAGAAGGTATATCAGAACAAATGATAGCAGGGAACTTACCTACTTTGAGGATGAAAAAAATCCAGGAGGCACAGAGAATTCCCTCAAAATCAGTAAAAATGGGTCAACACCCCAACATCTAATAGGAAAATCTTTAAAAACGCAGAGACAAAGAAAATCTTCAAAGCAGCTTGGGACAAGTGGTTGGTAACCTATAAGAGTAAAAATATTAAGTTGGCAGAGACCTAGCGACAGAGTCCTGGCTGGCCAGAAAGGACTGGCATGGTCTATTCAGGGAACTCAGAGAGAAAAATATGCAGCCAAGAAAACTTTATGCAGAATATAAGATGCAAGATGGAGGAGGAGTAGCAGACTGAAATGACATCAGGCCCAAGGAGATCAGTTAGATAGTTATCAAACCATTCTGAACACCTACAAACTCAACAGAAGATAGAAGAGCAGAAGAGCAGCAATTCTAGGAACAGAAAATTGACCACTTTCTGGAAGGTAGGACCTGTGGAGAAGTGAATCCGAAATGAGGGGAAGATAAACTGTGGGGGGAGCGGCCGGCCCCCAGCAAGTGGTGGAGCAGCTGAGAACAAAATCAGAACTTTTAGAAATCTGTTCCACTGAGGGACGTGGCTCCAGAGGCTAAGTGGGGGTGGAGCCCTTCCAGGGACAGTGTGGTCTCAGGTCCCGTTGAGTCACAGAAAGACCGGGGGTATCTGAGTGTGGCAGAGCTTCCAGATATCAGAGCAAACAGCTACAGAGACAGAGCCGAGGAGGGGGCTCTCAGCTTGGGGTTGCCATAAACCGTGATCTGAGGCACAGTTGGGCCACTGCTGTTCAAGCAGGAACCCCACAATTGGCAGAACTGGGGAGACTCACCTCCCTCCTCTGGGAGGAGTTGTGCAGGAGTACACGGCAGGAAACTGCTGGGTTTGCAGACTCAAAATGGGGCCATGCGCCAGAGATAGAAATGCTCGGTCACAGGCTGTGTGAGCTTGGAGTGCAGCCAGAGACCAGGGAGACAGAGGGATTGACTTCTTTTCTCTAAGGGCACACTGAGAAGTGGGGTCCCGAGCTCTTGGCTCTTATGGGGCTGGAGATTGGGCGGCCGCCATTTTCATTCGCATCCTCCAAAGCAGTATGGAAAGCACTCAGGGAACAAAATCTTCAAGGGGGAACACGAGCAGATTACTTAACCTGACCCCTGGCAATGGTGGCACAATTCCGCCTCCAGCAAAGACATTTGACAATTATGGCAATAGGCCCCTCCCACAGAAGATCAGCAAGAACATCCAGCCAAGACCAAGTTCACTAATCAATGAGAACTGTGAAACTCCAGAGCTAGGGGAAAGCAGCACATAAAATTCATGACTTTTCCCCCATGATCCTTTAGTCTTGAAAAGTTAAACTTTTAAATTTTTTTTCTTATTCTATTATTTTAACTTTTCCTCTTTCCTCTTTTAAAATTTTTTAACTAGTTTATCTTAACATTACCTTTCTTTAAAAAAATCTTTTAAAATTGTCATTGTTATAGTCATATTTTAGCCCTTCATTGTATTTAACCTTATTTTTTGTATACATATGGGGTTTTTTTTCTTTAAAATTTTGGAATACAATTTCTTCTAATAGATCAAAATATACCCTAAATCTAGCACATGGCTTTGTTCTAGTCTCCAGGCTGATCACATTCTCTCCTCTTTATTTTTAGTTTTTCCAACCAACTTATCTTATCAATTCCTTCTTTAGAAATTTTTTAAAATTTTCATCCTTACAGGCATATTCCATCCCTTCATCATGTTTACCCATGTGTGTGTGTGTGTGTGTGTGTGTGTGTGTTTCTCTTTCTTTAAAATTTTGGAAGGTAGCTTCTTTTAAGAGACCAGAATACACCCAAAATCAAGTGGGTGGCTCTGTTCTATTCAACAGTCAAGTGTATATATATATATATATATATATATATATATATATATGTATATGCATATATATATATTTTTCCCCCCTCCTTTCTTCTCCCCCGTCCCAGTTTTGGGTCTCTTCTGATTTGGTTAGCATACATTTTTCTGGAGTCTTTGCCACCCTTTTAGTATTTTATTCTCTCATTCATATATTCTTACCTGGATAAAATGACAAGGTGAAAAAACTCACCACAAAAAAAAAAAAAAAAAAAAGAATAAGAAGCAGTACCAATGGCTAAGGACCTAATCAATACAGACATTGGTCATATGTCAGAACTAGAGCTCAGAATGATAATGATCAAAGTGCTAGCTGGGCTCAAAAAGGCATGGCAGATACTAGAGAAACCCTTTCTGGAGAAATAAAATCCCTTTCTGGAAAAATAAAAGAACTAAAATCTAATGAGGTTGAATTTAAAAAAGGTATTAATGAGGTGCAATCAAACATGGAGGCTCTTACTGCTGGGATAAATGATGCAGAAGAGAGAATTAATGATATAGAAGACCAAATGACAGAGAATAAAGAAGCTGAGCAAAAGAGAGACAAACAACTACTGGGCCATGAGGGGAGAATTCGAGACATAAATGATACCATAAGATGAAACAATATTAGAATAATTAGGATCCCAGAAGAAGAAAGAGAGAGGGGGGCAGAAGGTATATTGAAGTGAATTACAGTAGATAATGTCCCTAAGGTGGAAAAGGGAACAAGTATCAAAATCCAGGAGACACAGAGAACCCCCCTCAAAATCAATTAAAAATAGGTCCAAACCCCATCATCTAACAGTAAAACTTACAAGTCTCAGTGACAAAGAGAAAATCTTGAGAGCTGCTAGGGACAAGAGGTCTGCAACATACAATGAAATATTAGATTGACAGCAGACTTATCCACAGAGACCTGGCAGGCCATAAAAGACTGGCAGATATATTCAGAGCACTAAACAAGAAAAATTAGAGACAAGAATACTATATCCAGCTAGGTTGTCATTGAAAATAGAGGGAGAGATAAAAAGCTTCCACGACAAACAAAAACTAAAAGGATTTGCAAACACCAAACCAGCCCTACAGGAAATATTGAAAGGGAGCCTCTCAGCTAAGACAGAGCCTTAAAGTAACAGACCAGAAAGGAACAGAGACAATGTACAGTAACAGTCATCTTACAGGCAATACAATGGCCTAAATTCATGTCTTTCAATAGTTATCCTGAATGTAAATGGGCTACATGGCCCAATCAAAAGACACAGAATATCAGAATGGATTTAAAAACGTGACCCATCAATATGCTGTCTGCAAGAAAGTCACTGTAGAAGGAAAGACACCTCCAGATTTAAAGTGAGGGGATGGAAAACCATTTACACTAACAGACATCAAGAGAAAGCTGGGGTGACGATCCTTATATCAGATAAATTAGATTTTACGCCAAAGACTATAATAAGAGATGAGGAAGGATACTCTATCATACTTAAATGGCCTGTCCAACAAGAGGATCTAACAATTTTAAATATTTATCCCCCTAAAATGGGAGCAACAAGTTATATAAACCAATTAATAACAAAATCAAAGAAATACATCAACAACAATACAATAATAGTAGGGGACTTTAACGCCACCCTCACTGAAATGGACAGATCATCTAAGCAAAAGATCAACAAGGAAACAAAGGCTTTAAATGACACACTGGACCACATGGACATCACAGATGTATTCAAAACATTCCACCTCAAAGCAACAGAATACCCATTCTTCTCTAGTACAAATGGAGCATTCTCCAGAATAGATCACATCCTGGGTCACAAATCAGGTCTCAGTTGCTACCAAAAGATTGGGATCATTCCCTGCATATTTTCAGACCATAATGCTCTGAAGCTAGAACTCAATCACAAGAGGAAAGTAGGAAAGAACTCAAATATGTGGAAGCTAAAGAACATCCTACTAGGGGTCATTTGGGAAATTAAAGAATTGAAAAAATTCGTGGAAACAAATGAAAATGAAAATACAACTACTCAAAATCTGTGGGACAGAGCAAAGGTGGTCCTGAGAGGAAATTATATAGCAATACAAGCCTTTCTCAAGAAATAAGAATGGTCTCAAGTACACAACCTAACCCTACACCTAAAGGAGCTGGAGAAAGAACATCAAAGAAAGCCTAAACCCAGCAGGAGAAGAGAAATCATAAAGATGAGAGCAGAAATAAATGAAATAGAAATCAAAGGAACAGTAGAACAAATCATGGAAGATAGGAGCTGGTTCTTTGAAAGCATTAATAAGATTTATAAACCGCTCACCAGACTTACCAAAAAGAAAAAAGAAAGGACCCAAATTAATAAAATCATAAATGAAAGAAGCAAGATCACAACCAACACCAAAGAAATACAAACAATTATAAGGAAATACTATGAGCAACTATACACAGCAAATTTGACAATCTGGAAGAAATGGGTATATTCCTAGAGACATATAAACTACCAAAACTGAACCAGGAAGAAATAGAAAACCTGAACAGACCCATACCCAGTAAGGTGATCGAAGCAGTCATCGAAAATCTCCCAACAAACAAGAGCCCAGCATGAGATGGCTTCCCAGGAGAATTCTACCAAACATTTAAAGTAGAATTAATACCTAATCTCCTGAAACTGTGCCAAAAAATAGAAATGGAAGGAAAACTTCCAAACTCATTTTATGAGGCCAGCATTACTTTGATCCCAAAATCAGACAATACAAAACATGATCAAAAAGGAGAATTACAAACCAATATCCTTGATGAACACAGATGTGAAAATTCTCACCAAAATACTAGTCAATAGAATCTAATGGTCCATTAAAAGGATAATTCACCACGAAGTGGGATATTCCTGGGCTGCAAGGTTGGTTCAACATCTACAAATCAATCAATGTGATACAATACATTAATAAAAGAAAGAACAAGAAACATATAATACTCTCAATAGATGCTGAAAAGGAACTTGACAAAGTACAGCACCATTTCGTGATCAAAACTCTTCACATTGTAGGCATAGATGATACATACCTCAATATCATCAAATCTATCTATGAAAAACCCACACAGCGAATATCATTCTCAGTGGGGAAAAACTGAGAGCTTTTCCCCTAAGGTCAGGAACACAACAGGGCTGTCCATTATCATCACTGCTATTCAACATAGTACTAGATGTTCTAGCCTCAGCAATTAGACAACAAAAAGAAATAAAAGGCATCTGAATTGGCAAAGAAGAAATAAAACTCTCACTCTATACAGATGATATGATACTTCATATGGAAAACCTGAAAGACTCCACTCCAAAACGGCTAGAACTCATATAGGAATTCAGTAGAGTGTCAGGATATAAAATCAATGCACAGAAATCAGTTGCATTTCTATACACCAACAACAAGACAGAAGAAAGAGAAAGTAAGGACTCAGTCCCATTTACAATTGCACCCAAAACTATAAGATACCCAGCAATAAACCTAACCAAAGAGGCAAAGAATCTGTACTCAGAAAACCACAAAGTACTCATGAAAGAAATTGAGGAAGACACAAAGAAATGGAAAAACGTTCCATGCTCATGGGTTGGAAGAACAAATATTGTGAAAATATCTATGCTACCTAGAGCATCTACACATTTAATGCAATCCCTATTAATACACCATCAACTTTTTTCAAAGAAATGGAACAAATAATCCTAAAATTTATATGGAACCAGAAAAGACCCCAAATAGCCAGAGGAATGTTGAAAAAGAAAACAAAAGTTGGTGGCATCACAATTCCAGACTTCAAGTTCTATTACAAAGCTGTCATCATCAAGACAGTATGGTACCAGCACAAGACCAGACACATAGATCAATGGGACAGAATAGAGAGCCCAGAAATGGACCTTCGACTCTATGGTCAACTAATCTTTGACAGAGTAGGAAAGAATGTCCAGTGGAAAAAAAGACAGTCTCTTCAATAAATGGTGCTGGGGAAATTGGACAGCCACATGCAGAAAATTGAAACTGGACCATTTTCTTGCACCACACACAAAAATGGACTCCAAATGGATAAAAGACCTCAGTGTGAGACAGGAATCCATCAACATCCTTGAGGAGAACACAGGAAGCGACATCTTCGACCTCAGCCACAACAACTTCTTCCTAGTAACACCACCAAAGGCAAGAGAAGCAAGGGCAAAGATGAACTAATGGGACTTCATCAAGATCAAAAGCTTTTGAACAGCAAAGGAAACAATCAGCAAAACCAAAAGACAGGTGACAGGAGAAGATATTCACAAATGGCATATCAGACTAGGGGGTAGTATCCAAAATCTGTAAAGAACTTATCAAACTCAACACCCAAAGAACAAATAATCCAATCCAAAAATGGGCAGAGGACATGAACAAACATTTCTGCAAAGAAGACACCCAGATGGCCAACAGACACATGAAAAAGGGCTCAACATCACTTGGCATCAGGGAAATACAAATCGAAACCATGAGATACTACCTCACACCAGTCAGAATGGCTAAAATTAACCAGGAAATCTGTCAGGAAACGACAGATTTGGCAAGGACGTGGAGAAAGGGGAACCCTACTACACTGTTGGTGGGAATGTAAGCTGGTGCAGCCACTCTGGAAAACAGTGTGGAGGTTCCTCAAAAAGATGAAAATAGAGCTACCCTACGACCCAGCAATCACACTACTGGGTATTTACCCTAAAGATACAAATGTAGTGATCTGAAGGGACACATGAACCCAACTGTTTATAGCAGCAATGCTCACAATAGCCAAACTATGGAAAGAAACTAGATGTCCATCAACAAATGAATGGAAAAAGAAGATGTGGTATATATATACAATGAGATACTACACAGCCATCAAAAGAAATGAAATCTTGCCATTTTCAACAATGTGGTTGGAACTAGAGGGTATTATGCTGAGTGAAATAAATCAATCAGAGAAAGACAGTTATTATCATATGGCTTCTCTGATATAAGAAATTTGAGAGGCAGGGTGGAGGGTTTGAGGGGTAGGGAAAGAAAAAGTGAAACAAGATGGGATCAGGAGGGAGACAAACCATAAGAGACTCTTTTTTTTTCTTTCCCATAAGAGACTCTTAATCTCACAAAACAAACTGAGGGTTGCTGGGGGGAGTGGGAGGAGGGAGAGGGTGGTTGGGTTATGGACATTGGGGAGGGTATGTGATATGGTGAGTGCTGTGAAATGTGTAAGCCTGACGATTCACAGACCTCTACTCCTGAGGCAAATAATGCATTATATGTTAATAAAAATAATTAATAAAAAAAGAGAATACTTTATGCAGTTGGGCTGTCCTTGAAAATAGAAGGAGCAATCAAAAGCTTCCAGGACAAACAGAAACTCAAACAATTTGTGGTCACCAAATCAGTCCTCAGGAAATATTGAAAGGACTCCTCCAAGCAAAGAGAGCCCAAAAGGAACATAGACCAGAAAGGAACAGAGACCATATACAGTAACAGTCACCTAACAGGCAATACAATGGCACTGAAGTCATACCTTCCCACAGTTACCCTGAATGTAAATGGGCTAAATGATCCAACCAAAAGACACAGGGTATCAGATTGGATCAAAAAGTGAGACCCATTGGATATTCTGTCTGCAAGATACTCGTTTGAGACCCAAAGACACCTCCAGATTGAAAGTGAGGCGGTGGAAAACAATTGATCATGCTAATGGACATCTAAAGAAAGCTGGGATGATAATCCTTCTATCAGAAAAATTAGATTTTAAACCAAAGAGTGTAATAAGAGATGAGGAAGGACACTCTATCATACTTAAAGGGTCTATCCAACAAGATCTAACACTTGTAAATATTTATGCTCCCACCATGGGAGCAGCGTGTTGTAGAAGCCAATGAATAACAAAATCAAAGAAACACATGGACAATAATACAATAATTGTAGGGACTTTAACATACCCTTCACTGCAATGGACAGATTATCTAAGCAAAGGATCAACAAGGAAATAAGGGCTTTGAATGACATACTGGACCAGATGGACTTCACAGATATATGCAGAACATTCATCACAAAGCAAGAGAATACACATTTTTTCTAGTGCACATGGAACATTTTCCAGAATAGATCACATACTGGGTCACAAATCAGATCTCAACCAGTACCAAAAGATGGGGATCACTCCCTGCTTATTTTCAGACCACAACATTTTAAAACTGGAACTCAATTACAAGAGGAAAGTTGGAAAGAACTCAAATACATGGAGGCCAGAGAGCATCTTACTAAAGAATGAATGAGTCAACCAGTCAATTCAAGATGAATTTTTAAAAGTCATGGAAACAAATGAGAATGAAAACACAACTGTTCAATGTCTTTAGGAGGCAGCAAAGGTGGTTCTAAGAGGGAAGTCTATAGCACTATAAGCCTTTCTCAAGAACCAAGAAAGATGTCAAATACACAACCTAACCCTATACCTAAAGGAGCTGGAGAAAGAGCAGCATAGAAAGCCTACACCCAGAAGGAGAAGAGAAATAATAAAGATTAGAGGAGAAATCAATGAAGTAGAAACCAAAAGAACAGGGGCGCCTGGGTGGCTCAGTGGGTTAAAAAGCCTCTGCCTTGCTTTTTTTTCCATCTGGGCTGCTGACATGCCTTCCAGCCTGCGAAGACCTGGAAACTTCGGGGCCACGTGAGCCACGGCCACAGCCGCATCGGCAAGCACCAGAAGCATCCAGGAGGCCGGGGTAATGCTGGTGGCATGCATCACCACAGATCAACTTCGACAAATATCACCCAGGTTACTTTGGAAAAGTTGGTATGAGACATTACCACTTAAAGAGGAACCAGAGCTTCTGCCCAACTGTCAACCTTGATAAACTGTGGACCTTAGTTAGTGAGCAGACACGGGTAAATGCCACCAAAAACAAGACTGCTCCTGTCATTGATGTGGTGCGATCGGGCTACTACAAAGTTTTGGGAAAGGGGAAACTCCCAAAACAGCCTGTCATCGTGAAGGGTATGAGGGCCCAAGACTTTGTCAACTCCCCTCAGAAAATCTGGAAGAGATAGCATCAGCACTTAGAGGACTTGGCCCAATACCTAACTAAGAACATTCTCATTTACAAAGTGAGGATGATAGCACATGTATGTATCTTAGAGTTGAAAGGCCAATTTTGCATTGTGTATTCTGAATTTACAATGAGTCGGAGAATACACCCTTTAACTGTAATACATGGCTCAAAAGGGAAGACTCAGGGTTGGTTATGTTTTGTTTAAGCAAACTCTTACCAGCATAGGGCTTGAACTCAAGGCCCTCAGATTAAGAGTTAGTTGCTCTACCAACTGAGTCAGTCAGGCACTCCAAAAGGGAAAACTCAGTTTTGATGGGGCATTCTAAAGAGTAGGCAAAGTGATAGGATTGAAGTGATTGTGAAGTGATTGTGAAATTTCTGAGCCTAAGGTTTTTCCTCCTTGACTATCTTTTATACCATTCCAGAATCTTGAGATGGGGCCCAGAAGTCTGAATCTTAAACACACCAGGGCTTTTACACATGAAAGTGGTTTGGAATCTAAAAAGCATTTGTCAGGATGTACGTATCCCTGTGTATTAATGTTCAAAGAGCTACATCATGAAATGCTAAAGATTCTAGTCTGAAATTAGCAAAAAATTTGGAAAAGCCAGAAGCTGTACTTGGGCTTTCTAAGGTTTGTATCTCCTCCAAACACATAACGATGACCAGTGCTTATGTGCAGATAGGACCTTCAGATCTCAGGGTAAATTATAATTTGCTACAGTTTTTCTGGTTCTTTCCAAAAATTGTGAAATTTTCTTTGGCCCCAAATAAAGTTGGTGTCTACAACCCTGGCCAAAAAAATAGGATGACACTTAAATGCAAAAAAAACAAAAACAAAAACAAAACAAAACAAACAAACAAAACACACACACACACACACACAAAACAAAACAAAACAAAAAAACAAAATCCTCTGCCTTTGGCTCTAGTCATGATCCCAGGGTCCTGGGATCAAGTCCCATATCAGGCTCTCTGCTCAGCAGGGAGCCTACTTCCTTCCTCTCTCTCTCTGCCTGCCTCTCTGCCTACTTGTGATCTCTCTCTGTCAAATAAATAAATAAAATCTTTTTAAAAAATTAATTTTAAAAAAGGAAGAAACCAAAAGAACAGTAGAACACATCAACAAAACTAGGAGCTGGATCTTTCAGAATTAATAAAATTGATACACGCCTGGCCAGACTTCCCCAGAAGAATAGAGAAAGGACCCAACTCAATAAAATCATGAAGGAAGAAGGAGAGATCACACCCAACACCAAAGAAATACAAACAATTATAAGAACATATGATGACAAAATAAATCTTAAAAAAATACACTGTCTCCAAAGTGTCATAAAGCAAAGCACAATAAAATGAAATACGCCTGCAAAAACAAACAAACAAAAAACCATATGATGACAACTCTATGTCAACAAATCAGGCAGTCTCAAAGAAACAGGTGCATTCCCAGAAATGTAGAAATGACCAAAACAGAACCAGAAAGAAAAGGAAACCTGAACAGATGCATAATCAGCAAGGAAATTGAAGCAGTCATCAAAAAATCCCCCAGGAAACAAGAGCCCAGAGCAAGATGGCTTCCAAGAGGAATTCTACCAAACATTTAAAGATTTAATACCTATTCTGAAACTTTTCCAGAAGAGTAGAACTGGAAGGAAAACTTCCTAACCTTTTGATGTTGCCAGCATTACCTTGATCTCAAAACCAGACAAAACCCCCACCCAAATGGAGAATTATGGACTACTATCCCTGATGAGTATGAATGCAAAAATTATCACCAACATACTAGCCAATACAGTACATTAAAAGGATGATTCATCATGACCAAATCGAATTAATTCCTGGGTTGCAAGGGTGGTTCAACCACTGCAAATCAATCAATGTAACATACTACCTTAATAGAAGAAAGAACAAGAACCAAAGAATCTTCTCAATAGATGCAGAAAAAGCATTTAACAAATTACAGCATCCTTTCTTGATCAAAACTCTTCACCGTGGAGGGATAGAGGGTACATTCCTCCACATCATAAACACCATCTATGAGAAACCCACAGCGAATATCATCCCCAATGGGGAAAAACAGAGAGCTTTTCCCTTCAGGTCAGGAAGACGACAGGGATGCCCATTCTCATCACTATTGTTCAACATAGTACTAGAATTCGTAGCCTCAGCAATCACACAACAAAAAGTAATAAAAGGCTTCCAGATCAGCAAAGAACAAGAAAAACTTTCACCCTTTGCAGATAATAGGATACTTTATGTGAAAAACCCCAAAGATTCCACCCCAAAATTGCTAGAAGTCACCCAAGAATTCAATAAAGTGGCAGGATATAAAATCAATGCACAGAAATTGCTTGCATTTTCTACACCAACAAAGCAACAGAAGAAAGAGAAATTAGGGAGTCCATCCCATGTATAATTGCAACCAAAACCATAAGATACTTGGGAATCCATCTAACCAAAGAAGGATCTGTACTCAAAAACTATAGAATAGTCATAAAAGAAATTGAGGAAGACACAAAGAAATGGAAAAATATTCCATGCTCATGGATTGGAAGAACAAATATTGTGAAAATGTCTAGGCTACCTAGAACATTCCACACATTCAAAGCAAACCCTATCAAAATACCATCCACATTTTTCACAAAACTGGAATAAATAATCCTAAAATTAGTATGGAATGAGAAGAGACCCTGAATAGCCAAAGGGATGTTGAGAAAAAAAAAAAAAAAAAAGAGCTGGTGGCAACCCAATGGCAGACTTGAAGCTCTATTACAAAGCTATAATCAACAAGACATTATGGTACTGGCACATAAACAGACACATGGATCGATGGAATCATAAAGAGACCCTTAACTCTATGGTCAACTAATCTTCCTCAAAGCAGGAATGAATGTCCAATGGGAAAAAATGTCAGTCTCTTCAACAAACAGTGTTTAGGATATTGGACAGCCCCATGCGGAAGAATGAAAATGTACCATTGCCTTATACCATACACAAAAATAGACTCCAAGTGGATGAAAGACCTAAATGTGAAACAGGAATCCATTGAAATCCTTGAGGAGAACAGAGGCAGCAGCCTCCTTGACCTCAGCCACAGCCACTTCTTGCTAGACACATCTCTAAAGGTAAGGGAAACAGAAGCAAGAATGAACTGCTGGGACTTCATCAAGATAGAAAAGTATTGCACAGCCAAGGAAACAGTCAACAAACCAAAAGACAACCAACAGAATGAGAGAATATATTTGCCAATGACATATCAGATTAAGGACTAGTATCTAAAATCTAGAAAGAACATATCAAACTCAAAACCCAAAGAACAAATAATCCAATTAAGAGATAGGTAGAAGACATGAACAGACATTTCTGCAAAGAAGACGTCCAAATGGTCAACAGACACATTAAAAAGTGCTCAACACCCCTCGACATTAGGGAAATACAAATCAGATCCACAATGAGATACCACCTCACACAGTCAGAATGACTAAAATGAACAAGTCAGGAAACAGATGTTGGTGAGGATGTGGAGAAAGAGGAAACTTTGATACTCTTGGTGGGAATGCAAGCTGGTGAAGCCACCCTGGAAAACAGTGTGGAGGTTCCTCAAAAAGTTTAAAATAGAGCTACTCTACAACCCAGCAATTGCACTACTGGGTATTTCAAAGATACAAATGTAGTTATTTGAAAGGGCACCGGCACCCCAGTGTTTATAGCAGCAATCCCCATAATAGGCAAAGTAGGCAAAGAGCTCAGATGTCCATCAACCTATGAATGGATAAAGAACAGATGGTATAGATAGATAGATAGATAGATATGATGCAGCCATCAAAAAATGAAATCTTGCCATTTGCAATGACATGGGTGGATCTAGAGGGTATTATGCTTAGTGAAATAAGTCAATGAGAGAAGGACAATTATCATAGATCTCACTGATACTCAGAATTTAAAAAACAGGACAGAGGCTAATAGGGGAATAGAAGAAAAAAGGAAGCAAGATGAATCCAGAGAGCAAGACAAACTATAAGAGACACTTAATCTCAGGAATCAAACTGAGGGTTGCTGGAGGGGAGTGGCTGGGTGATGGGCTTTGGGGAGGGTAAGTGTTGTGGTGAGCACTGTGTGTTGTGTATGACTGATGGAACACAGACCTGTACCCTTGAAACAAATAATGTTCTTTATGACCATAATAAAACAAAGAAGTGAAAGAAAAACATTTAGAATACAAGTGTAAATAAAGTAAAAAATGAATAAATCAGTAAATCAATTAATGGATAATCTCAATGATAGAAAGGAAGATGAAAGAAAGATCAAAAGAAAGAAAGAAAGAAAAGAAAGAGAAAAAGAGAGGAAGGAAGGAAGCGACTGAGTGACCTGGTCACCATACTCCAATTTCAAGCTAGATTACAAAGCTGTTGTCATCAAAACATACAGTATTGGCATAAAAACAGACACACAGATCAATAAAACATGAGAGAAAGCTCAGAAGCTGATAATCATAGTACTTTTGGCAAAGTTTATTCGTTAGTATATTAAAGGTATATTTAAACTTAGATCTGGTAAAATTATTAACTATGGATGGGAATTAATAATATTTACGTCCTGTTCCAGCAGTTGTTTCCAATAAATGCATTTCTTTAAACATGCTGTTTTATATAAATATATTATAAGATGATTTAGAATCTACATTTCTAAGAAAAATTAAACGCACTTTAATAAACCTACCATGGAAAGGGAAACATAGATATCCATCATCACAACTGAGAACATCACAAAAGAGCACAATGAGACACAATTCGGTGTCTGACTGTAGAATAGAATACTACTTAAGTAGTTCTGCCCAAATGTTCAACCGACTGAAAGCTATAGATCATACTCATTTAGAAAAACACAGTTGTCAGAGAAAAGTCCTAACAAAGAGTACGAAGACATCATCAATAAAGACCACACTGCATATATTCTGACAGGAAAAATATTTTTCCAACAAATAAACTGTAAGACCGAAGGAAGGAAGGAAGCAAGCAAGCAAGCTCAGAAACTAACCCACACATGCATGGTCTTAACTTATGGCAACACAGCAGGAAATAAACAACGGGAAAAGGACTGTCTCTTCAGTGGAGGGTACTGGGAAAACTGGACACGAAATGCAGAAGAATGTGACGGGATCACTGTCTTACACACACACACAGATTATGAATGGATGAGTGACTTGAACATAAGACCTGCATCCTTAAACCTCTGAGAAGAAAACACAGGTAGGAAGATTCCCAACAGTGGTTTTGGTAAAGATTCTTTTACATCAGACACCAAAAGCAAAGGCAACAAAAGCAAAAATAAACAAGTGGAAGGACATCAAACTGAAATTTCTGCATGGCAAAAGAAACTATCAAACGCTTAAAAGGCAACCTACCCACTGAGAAAAAATATCTGCAAATCCTATGTGGGAGAAGAGACTAACATCCAAAACATGCAAAATAATCCTTCAAATCCAAACAAAAACTGAATAAAAACTGGGGAGAAAATGTGAACTGACATTTTCCAAAGATGGCTTACGTGTGGCCAACAAACACAGAAAAAGCTGTACAACGTCACTAATCGTGGTCAGGGAAACAGAAGTCAAATCTGCCATCGGCTATCACCTCACAACGGTTGGAATGGCAATCGTCCCAGAGACAGACACCCGGTCCGGTCAAGGGTGTGGACACAAGGGGACCCTGTGCACTGTGGGTGGGAATGGAAATGGGCACAGCCACTGTGACAAACGCTATGGAGGCTCCGGAAAAAAATTAAAACAACTACCACATGACCCAGTAACCGCTCTACTGAGTATTTCTTTGGAGAACACAAACGCACTCCCTCCAAAAGAGAGATGCACGGCCATGTTCACAGCGGCATTATTCACAGTAACCACACATGGAAACATCGACCTTGGGAGCCCTATGCTAAGTCACTCAGACACAGAAAGACAAACACCACAGGCTCTCATGGACATTCCACATGGAATCCAAAAAGTAGAGAACGCGTGCACACTGACAACAGATTGGTGGTTGCCAGATTCAGGGAAGGGGGGAAAGAGTTGAAGGTGGTCAAAGGTGCCATGTTTGAGTGATAAAATCCGCAAGTCATGGAATGTTCTGTGCAGGATGGAGATGAAAGCTAACTCTGTAGGATGGGGTATAGACTCCCCCGCTACTTGAAAGTACAGTGTTCCTAGGAAACCTTTCACAGCAGAAATGGTGTAAATTGAAAAGGGAATTGCCATTCATTTCTACAGAAAAACTGGTGAGCATGCTCAGGCTCCAAAAATTTCCTTCTCTTTGACTCTTATGCCTCAGGACACAACATCTTACAGAAGCCCAGAGTGAAAGGAGAGAAAGCACAGCAGATGCTCATGGACACAACTGAAAGCGCTGGTGGCTGGACGCAGAGAGCAGTGCCCGGGAAGGAGCCGGTTGGGGTGCACACTGCCTCTGTAGGGGATCCCCACAAAAAAGAAGCTGAATGCGATGCCCACTTTTTGGCTTTTTTCATAAGAGGGAAATCCTCTTCAGGTTTCTTCCTGCTACTGGAGCTGGATAATAATGCAGGTCTTTTCAAAAAGCCAAGTGTCTTACCATGAACTTTGAGAAATTGGGGGAGACTTGTCCTTGAGGACAAGACTCCCGAGGGAGTACCCGTTAATTGTTCTCCCAGACACAAACTTCAGCAGATCCTCTGTGAAAGACACCTTCCTCAGCAGGTGGAACAAGGACTCCTCCTACCCCAGAAACCTCCTCCTTTGCCTCACTCAGGACAACCCACAAGAGCTCAAAGTTACCTCAACTCCTCCTTTCTCCCATTCCCGATGTCTAACCCATCAGCCAATCCTGTGACCTCCATCTCCATAGGTACATGGGATAGGACTAACCACTCCTTCCAAGGCCACCTGCCTGACCCACACTGGAGCCCATCTCTAGACTGAGCGCCTGGAAAGGCTTCATCATTGACCTCCCTTGCCCATCCTCAACACTGTGTCATCTGTTCTCGACACTGTAGCCAGGATGGCCCAGTGAAACAGGGTCCCATGGGGGCACAGCCCTGCAATGGCTTTCTATCACCTACTGCCAACTTCCTGACGTCATGGCCTAGATTGTCTCTTGTGGCCATATTGCCTTTGAGCTGCTTCTGGACATACCTGGTAGGCTTCTGCCCCAGGGTCTTTGTATATGCTTTCCCTTCCATTTAGATTGCTTCTGATGTGATATCACTCACTTTCTTTAGATTTTGACTCAAGCATCACCTTCCTGGCGAAGTCCCGCCTGGCCCCCATGTGAATAGCAAGCACCACCCCCCCCCCACCTTCAGCACCCCAGCCCCATCTGCTGCTTTCTACCTCCAGAGCAGTTATCACAGTCACCATCTTGGCAAGGGGGAAACGGAAGCCTACACGGATGATTTCACCACGGACACCCTCCAATTTCCTAGTCAGAGCCCTGGAGGAAAAGGTGACCAGAGCCCTTGCACAACCAGGAACCCGGGACAATGGGTGCCCCTGCTGCACCCTGAAGACCATCAGGAAACTGAGCCATAAGAAGAATCCACTTGTACATGAAACCTGGAACCAGACACCTTCCTCGATTCCAGGGGAGCAAACCCACGCCCTCCCCTTGCCTGATGTGCTCACCTGAGAAAGCTGAGCAGAGACACATCCCAGGGTCCAAATCTGCCTCTGGTCAAGGTCCTGGGAAACAGACAGCTCTCCTCCCTGCACCAGCCACCTGTGATAGACGTCGGCATCCTCCTGGGCTGGGGCAGAATGTGCGCCTGTCCTCTTTCCTGGGACGTCATCTCAAACCAGCTTTGCTGCACAGTTTTCAGGAAGGAACCTGCAGCAGCGGCAGCCGCCCAGGTTCGGTCTCAGTCTCACACGTGTGGCCCCACGTGGCATGAGAGCGCCAAGGAGACCGGTGTGCCGTGTGGCCTTGGAACCTAATGGCAGGAGCTGAGACTTCAGTTCCAAATGAACACTGGCCTCTTCTGTATAGCACAGGAAAGTGGGGGATTTCTCAGGGGTGTGGCTCTGAAGAGCTTCTGCTGGTGGAGTTCACAGCTGCCAGGAGAGGACACCTGCGGTGCCTCATCGGAGGAAGCAAGGGGCACACTGGGCAAGAATCCAGAATGCTGCCTGGGGGCTGCTTCCCACCAAGCCCCCTGCTGAGACAAGGGCCTGAGAACCCAACGGGAAGCCAGTTTCCTATCACGTCTGCAGCAGGAGGGCTGGCCGGGGAGCAGAGCCCCGTCCCTGGAGCAAGCTGGCCTGGGCGTCCAGAGTGAAGGCCACCGCCACGGCTCACAATCTCCCAACTCTGATCTGAACCCCTGCCAGGCTCACACCCGCTGACACGGTGACTCCTAACACCCGGAGACTGCGTTCCTCCCCAGGGCAGTACTGCTCGCAGAGAAGCCAACTCCAGCCTCAGAAACGTGTTCGTCGTTAGCTCTGGAATTCCCTGGGTTTGTCTACACTGGCCCACCCAGGGGTCCCCTCCAGATCATTCCTCCAATGCCCTAGGGTTTCGAGCCACCTTCAAGCTGCCCTTCAAAAGGCAGGAACGGGTCCAATGAGGCAGACCAGCCAGTGACTCGGTGTGCGGGAAACCCGGACCACAACCTCCCTGAACACCAATGCTTCCAAATCCAGGCTTCAAACCCTCACTCGCTGGGCACAGAGTACCACGTCAGTATGAACACGGCTCTCAAATCTCTAGTCTCCCATTCCTTCAAATCAGAAGCCAAGCTCCAGGCACCACTCCCTTTTCCCTTCAGAGAGATAAGGAAAAGGAGAGAATAACGCACTCCGTGTGCATAGCTCACTTCTATCCAAATAGAACTCCATGTTTTTCTCATTCGGGTCGCCCTACACTGCCCATACTAATGAGAGACACCACAAGTTCAGTCCTCATAGATATATTTGACCTTGTGTTTTTCCTTTTGACATTTGGATCTCAAAGTCAATGTCTCTATTGCTTAAAATAACAAGAATAATAATGACGTGGTCACGTAAAGATCTGGGTCTCCATCACCAGACAACACAGCTCTGGTTCAGATAAGGATAAAGACACAACCTCTTCCCAGGAAACAAAGCCCAGACCCTCGGGGATCCTGACACACCTCATGGGTGATGAGTTCCTTTGCTCCATGGAGCTGTCGGAGCGCAAAGGATGCAGGCGCCCTCCAGGGTTCATTGTTTTCTTCATAAATTCCCCAGGTCAAGTCGCAAGGGACTCCCTGGGTCAGGTTTCAGAGCCCAGGATGGGCTACCAGGTGAGCAGCACCCCCGCCACACCCCTGCCAGAGAAGGCTGACGCTGGAGCACAGCGAGCCTCCCCCCAGCTCCTTCAGAACCTACCCTCCTTCTTCATTTCTCCCCCTCGCAAAGGGCACCACACCTGGTTACAGCTGTGCTTTACTTTAAAAAATAATTTCTCGTTTTTTAAAGATTTTATCTATTTATTTGACAGAGAGAGACACAGTGAGAGAGGGAACACAGGCAGGGGGAGTGGGAGAGGGAGAAGCAGGCTTCCCGCTGAGCAGGGAGCCTGATGCGAGACTCGATCCCAGGGCTCTGGGATCATGACCTGAGCCGAAAGCAGATGCTTAACGACTGAGCCGCCCAGGTGCCCCTAAACAATAATTTCTGATATCAGAAAGTGGTTCACAGAAGAGGAAAACATGAACCCCCACAAGGGATCCTTTGACTATTTCAGAAGCCTGTTTTCCCGTTGTTTAATTAAATCAGGAAATAACACACAGATCGCCCCTTCCACTAGCAGGTCTGCTTGACCTCGATGATAGAAAGGAGAGCGGGAAACACAAGAGGAACAGAGGTTCGGATGCCCCGTCATTTCCACCATCTAACTTCCGAAACTTCACCCCCACTCGAAGGAAGAAGCCCCAACCAGCGTCTCTGCCTGGCAACGCGGGGAAGTCCGAACTGGAGGGACAGGGACAGGGACAGCGAGAGCTCATGTGTGTTGCTGAGGCCGGCGGCACAGGAGAGGTTGCCCTGCCAGCTCTGCAGCCGGGCCTCACCTGTCCTCAGCCAGGAACCTGCTCACAGCCCTGACCTGTCACAACTGTCACACGGGGGACACACGGCCACCCCTGCAGCCAGCCCTGCCCACACCCTCCTGCAGAATGCACCCCACTCTCCTCCAGGACCCCTGAGCTCCTGGAACTGCCCTGCCTGTCGCAAAGCTCCAGATCTGCGCCCTCCCCCTTCCAAAATCACACTGGCCCGAGGCTGTCATGAGGAAGGCAGGAGGCTGCCTCCTGAATGGTCACCACGACTTTCCTCTTCTGTTGCGTTTCTCTGCACTCTCGCTCTCCCCGGGCAAGCTGTCAGTCCCGTCCCAACGGAACGTGAACGTGCTCTGAGATCCGAGTCTTTCTTGCAGCTCTCCGAGGGCTCCTCGTGCAGTAAGGGCCCGGCGTATCCCACCACAGTGTTTGAACCAAACAAACAAAAAGAGCATTTGGAAACGGTGTGCTTCAAACGCAGGCCAAGTTTTGATCTGCAGCTCTAGATCTACCCCCAGCAATTTGCTTCACAGGGAAGGACGCAGGGGCCCAGAGACGCTCAGTGACTTTGTCCAGGCCACACAGCGGTCGGCAGCGGGACAGGCGCTGGAGCCCAGGGTTCTGTCTCTGTGTTTATCCCGACCCGGGATCCGGGGCTCTGCCCTCTCACCAACCTCCAGAAAACATGGAAGTCCAGGAAAATGGCAAATGTCCTCACAGGCCATGTGGGCTCCTACTGGCCTTGGGACTGGCTTCACCAACCAAGACAGGAGTTAGATAAACATTTGACAGAAGGTCGACAAAAGAGGAGAGTAAAACAATTGTTAAGTGAGAGAAAAAGCAAAAATTTAGACCCACACCCGCCTCAAACCCTCAAACCTCCAGAGCTTCCTGCCTATGAACCGAAAGGGGGAGTGTGAGCTTCTCGGCCCCGCTGGCAGGTGTGAGCTTCTCAAAGGCCCCATAGTCCTCCACTTCCTGAGGAGGCAGCGGCAGAACAAAGCCAGCAGCCTCCTCTGCTCTCGCGTCCCGGCCATGGCTGCCACAGCCTCGGCGTCCTGGCACCGTCCTGGGGGAAAGGGCAAGATGGCCTGGAAGGTGCTGGTTTCCCTGGTCTTGCTGCAGGCACAGCTCCCAGTGACAGGTAAGGCGGGACGTATCCGTGGCAAGGAGCGTCTAGAAACTGTGCATGTGTGTGTTGGGGGGGACGTAGGGGAGGCGGAGTGAGGGGCTGGTGCGTCTTTGAATCCTGCTCTCCCCAAATCAAGGCGCGGCCGAGCCGGGAGGGTCCGGCTGGACCGGCATGGGCTCCTCACAGCTGAGCTGGGCATCGGTTCAGGGCCAGCGGCTTGAACACACCTGCCCCAGGGACAGGTATTTCCAGTAATAAAAGGAGAGCGGAAAGCCCACGGAGGGGAAGGACGGGGAGGAAGCAGAAGGAAGGCGACTGAGGCAGGCCCAGTGTGGAGCAAAGGAGAGCGAGTATCTCTGATGGCCCGTCAGCCGGGCCATCTTGCTCGTCTCGGCACCTTCTTTTGCCTCCTTGCTGGCTCCGTCACTCAGCCCCTTGCCTCCTTCCCTTTCCAACAAGCTCCTCTCGGTGGTCAGCCGGGGTCACAGCACCTGGATGGGCAGGGACTAAGCAGCGGGGGCCAACGAAGGAGGGACGGGGTCTTCCTCGGGGTACATGTCACGACGCAGTTCCGTCATGGCTGCCCCCACGTCCATGGCCAAGGGCGGCCCAGTGACACACCCATCGCGGGCTTAGTGACTCACCCACCGCCCCTCACTGCAAGCAGCTCTCCATCCGAGGCCAAAAAGCTAGAGATGCTGACAGAATGTAGGGACAGATGAGAGGATGTGACCTGTTAAGTCGCCACTGTGACTACCAACCAACCCTCACCTTGGTTTAGCTCACGGGAGCCTGGCTTTTCTAGAACCTTTCACTCCCACCGTGTTTCCTAGGCCAGGTAATGGGGAGAACATGTGAGAAGAGTTAACAAAACAGACTGTCTCGAGGGGTTGGGCCACGGCACTTTTATAAGAAACGGGACCACCTGTATTTGAATCTGGAGAAACGGGGAGGGTGGTCACCACAAACGACCTTCTCCACCTCACGGGTGGCCTCGGCCTGGGAGAGCATTTAGCCACCGTGGTGGGGGCGCAGGAGAGGCCGCTGGCGCTTCTGCTCCTGACAGGGAACGTGGCACAGCCTCAGCTTGGTGCCTCAGGGGTTCTGAGGACAAAGTAATCGTGGGGTTTTCTGTAAGATCGCAGCGTTCTTCTCAGAAAAGCCTTTGTTGGGTATGAGTCATGGCGCCGTGGGGTGAGGGCTCTGAGCAAGCCTGAGGCAGCCCACCCTGTGTGCAGGGGACAAGTGGACCATGACAGCCTGTGACAGTGAGTTCAGGGGAAGAGTGGATGGCACCAGCCTCGGACTCTGGGCTTCAGGCCACGGAGATATTTCTGCCAAGAAGTTTCCTCGCCGGCCCGTTTGTGTTGGCCCTGGGCCAAGGGAGCAGCCAAGTAGGGTTAGAGGAGAAAAAAGCTGCTTGGGTGCTGGTGGCTGCCAAGAGTGGCAAACCAAGCCCCACCCAGCAGACTAGGTGGGGACTGTGCCCACGAGGAAAAAGTTAGAGTGACTGGATTTTTTCATCTTTCCGTGCCCCTTGCTTTGCTGGAGTGGAGATGGACCTTTCAGCTACCAGAGAAGGCTCCTAGATGAAAGTTCTTCCAAGTGTCTCACCCAGACGAGGTGGGGTGAGGGGAGACTTGGGTCTTGAACCCCGAGGGCTGCAACCACCGTGTTGCCTTTGCGACTTCACTTGGCGGAAAGGCCGCTGACAGAATTTGAGTTGAGGTCTTCTCTCTGTTCTTGCTGTTAAGTCACCCATCCCCAATCTCCCCCCCCCCTTTTTTTAAAATCCACTTTTTACTAAGATTTTTCCACTTGCCCTTTATGGAAATGTCCAGATCCTGAGGATCAAAGCAAATAATGACCTAGTCTGCCTACATGAGGAGGTGTCCCTGGGGCAGAGTCTGCCGGGACGGGCCCCGGGGTCTGCGGCTGGAGGACAAAGGTTGTCTGCTTAAGGGCACAGGCCTAGTTCGCCCGCAGTGCCGTCAGCTACTCAGTTCCTATAACTCCCTCCCCCACAGTGGCCAAGAACACACTCCATGGTCTATGTGGCTATTGTCCTGTGAAGCAAGGACACAAAATCTTGGGGACTGCAGACTCCCATATGCTCCGCTTCTAGGGAGGCAGCTGGATGTGGTAGCAAAAGTAGGTCAATCACAGATGGAATCCCAGGGCCGCCACTTTCCTAGCTGTGCAACCTTGGGCAAGTTGCTTAACTTCCCTGGGTCTTCGTTTTCTCCCCTCTAAAGTACGGATGACTGTCCTTGCAAAGTTGTAAAGATGGGAAATGAATGTAATGTGCTTGATACATAGCAGACAGCCAAAACATGGAAATGGTATTAATTATTACTATTATTACATCATGGTTTGTTTTCTTGTTCTCGATATCTAGCAACAGGAAATGGAAACCCATGGTTAGAATTCTTAATTTGCTCTCAACTGTTTTGTAAACAGCACTGGGCATTCTCTCCATCTGTCGAAATCCAGCTCATCCCTCTTTCGAGTTCTGAGCATACCCGTTCTAGTACAGGAACATTGTGGGGCTCCAGCTGAGCGGTGGGCCCAATCGTGATCAAGGATCCAAGCTTTGACAGGACGAGCGTTAGAACCGCCATATTTATTTTCTAAGACAATTTGTTCTGTTGGGGGTGTTCCCCCAAAGTAAGAACATGCTCCAAAATATGCAATATAAATGGGGAGGGGGGATGCGAGACAAAATCCTCCAGGTCGTCGCTGGTCACGATGGCCACCCGGGTTTGAGGCTGGAAGCTTGGTGTGCATGCCCAGGGACGGGATGGTTAAATGCAAACTTCTCGAATGCCAGATCGTTGCTAAAGTGCTCAGAGCTGGATATGAGGGGAGCTTCTATGTGATGCAGGACAAGGTTTGCCTCAGTGGTGTTTTCACCAACATCCAATCACCTGGCTCTTCTCCTCCAGAGGCGCTACTTCCGTTTTCTCCCTGGGCATTTCCCACACTTGCTGGCTCACAGACCACAGCCACAGCTGTGTGAAAGGTGCCCCCGTCCCGGGAAGCTCTCGCTTCGGAACGACCCCCACTGTATATGTTTAAGATTCTGTTTGCTTTGTCTTTAAAAAATTAGACTTAACTTTTACTGGATGTTCGCTTTTACTTTCCGGAGTCCCCAGGCATCATGCCTTGTGTTTTGTTTAGAAGGGTTAAGGCACTGACTCAGGAACTGTTTTGCATTAGAGAGGTCCAACGCGGGCTTCGGGAATCTTTCTTCCCCTGAGCCGTAGGTACCAATGCCAGCTAATGGATTAAATAAACAGCAGGGATCATTCAACACAGACTTCTTTTCTGCTTGGGCCAACGTTAGCTCTTATTCACGCTGAGCTGATGGTAGATTTAATCAATTTGAGCAAACATTCAGTCAGTTTGGTTAAAAAAATAATCACACCAGTCACTTGACACTTTAGTCGAAATGAATTGTTTAGTCACTGCTGTATTTAGCCATTCCTCCCAGCCTGAAAAACCAGTGTGTTCCTTGAGGGAAGGGGGTCCTCAGTCTTGCTCAGCAAGGTGTCCAGAGCTTAGGACCCCACTGGGAGCCAAGTCCACGCACAATGAATATTCGTTGAATGAATTCAAAAGTGAATGAATGAAAGAAATCTAGATGTTTCCATTAAATTAAATTAATTTTAATGTTTTACTGGCTGCGGAATATACTGGAGTGGCATTATTTGGACGTTTCTTCTAGAGAACTTAGCATTTAAATCTAAACCAAACAAAAAAAACACAGAAATTAAGCTAATGGAGGAGACAGGGCAGTGAAAAAAATGATTCAAAATGCGTTGCAAGGATGGTTTAAGATAAAACCTGCTGTTACTAAAATTTTTTATATAAAATTTCCGTTATTTGTTTTGGACCTACGAACAAGATAATTTCATATGATTCAAATAAAAGTTTACCTCAAAAAATAAATCGATAAGCAAATAAAGAAAAACACTAATTTTTCTGACTTGGTTTAAGCCCTAGGGAAAATGCAGAAAATAAACAAGGCTATCAAATGTTGGAGAATGTTGACCAATAAACTTTAAGAAAACTAATTAAGGAGAAGTACCAGGAGAAAAATAATTTTGTGGATTATGGCAAAAATCACAGTATCTAGTTGCCTCAAAATATGGAAAGAAGAAAAAGGCAGGTTGCCTAACCAGTGTAGTCTGATTTGGTCTAGGTTACTAACTAAATGTTCCAAGTAGCTATCGCTGTTTTCCTCCTCTCTTAATTTGAGGTATTTTAATAAAAATATCATAAACCCATTTGTGGAAGTTACACATTGTTTAAATCCATAATCTTATAAGCTAGCCCAGTAACTTTCCGTTTTTACTTCTTTGTGTTCCGTTCCAATATTTCTTACAAGTGTATACATATCTTTATGTAGTTACCGTCGTAAAAGCATTTCCGTGTGCTGTTTAGTTGTTAGCAATCCATCATGAACATTTTTTATGCTTACCCCACATGACTGTTTTTAATTACTATGTAAATTTCCATAGTAAAATTTCCGTTTTATGCATCGTATTTTCCTACTTCTTTATTGTTGGACACTTGGGCTGTTTCTAATTTTTGTTATTATAGCTAATCCTGCAAGAAAATCTTTACTTTCGTAGCTCTTAAAATTTCTTTTGGGGGCGCCTGGGTGGCTCAGTGGGTTAAGCCGCTGCCTTCGGCTCAGGTCATGATCTCAGGGTCCTGGGATCGAGTCCCGCATCGGGCTCTCTGCTCGGCAGGGAGCCTGCTTCCCTCTCACTCTCTCTGCCTGCCTCTCTGTCTACTTGTGATCTCTCTCTGTCAAATAAATTTTTTAAAAAAATTTAAAAAAAAATTTCTTTTGAATTCTGTCCTTGGGCTACTTTCTCCAGGACGGACAAGGAAAAGAACTGGTTAACGTAAAAGAACGTTTCACAGGATACTCTAGGCTTCTGTTGAAAACAATCATGGAGGAAAGAGAATTTTTTCCTAACTCTGATCATCTGTAGTTGTTCCGGTCTTCTCTAGAGCTCCAACATGGGAAAGGAAAGAGAGGGCTGTGGAGCTAGAAAGATCTGGATTCAAGTGGTGGTTCCTTCTCAGCCTTTCACTGAGGGGAGCTGCCGGCCCTCAGAGCCCGTTCTTCCTCTGCAAGATGGTGGCGGTGATGTCCGCCTCCTGCAGGCATGGTGGAGCAGAAATGTCACTCAGAACTGCACACGGAAGGTGCTCGAAAAGCAGTAGCCGATATCCTGGGGGCCTGAGTCTCCCAACTTGCAAAAGAGAAAGAACGCCATTTTCCCAACGCAATAGCTGGAAACACTGGTAGTAATACTTTTCTTTTTCTTTGTTGCTAAATTGCCCTGCAAACTTGGGCAGAGAGCTCTCTCTGGGCTTTGGCTTCTCATCTGTGAGATAAGAAAGGAGAGAGTTGAACACCCCTTTCACCTACAAAATGAACTGCCTGTATTCTTGAAATTACAACATTTTTTGGTTTGTTTTTTTTTAAAGATTTTATTTATTTATTTATTTAACAGAGAGAGAGAGAGAGCACAAGCAGGAGGAACAGCAGGCAGAGCAGGCAGAGGGAGAAGCAGGCTCCCTGCCAAGCAAGGAGCCCGATGTGGGGCTCAAACCCAGGACCCTAGGATCATGACCTGAGTTGAAGGCAGCCACTTAACCAACTGAGCCACCCAGGTGCCCTGAAATTACAAAATTCTTAAATACTTAAATACAAAATACTTATGGATCAGCCCCCCACCCTCCTGGTATTGGCTCACGGAATTAGGAAACTAAACTTCATGATTCCCTGCAGCTCCAAATGCTTTTTTTAAAATCTGGGCTTCCACCTTATCACAATATTTTTAACTTTCCAGCGGGAGCCTCTGTTGTGAAAAATCCAAGGATGAAGTCCAACATTTTCTGGCTTGTCCCTTATGCTTGTGCATTGACTGCAGATTTATCGGGGCTCCCCAAGGACTTTGTTGGTAAGGACGGACTCAAAAAGAAAGCAGATTGCTGTCTAAAGCAGCCAAATTTGCAGAGGGGAAGACGTTAGGAGTGTCCACTGTCCCCTCTTCTTGCCTGTTATGATTTGTGCGACTCAGCAACTAATTCTCAGGCTCAAGGGGGAAAAAATAAATAGAAAACATTTGAACAAGGACAGGCAGGATCCTTGACCGCCCGGTCCAGACCGTCGGTCACTTAATGCAGTCAGACACTTATATTCGCAAAGTGCCTTCCTCGTTTGGTTCTCATCATCATTCTACGGCAGGTGACAGATAAAGGAGTAGGATTCTCTTCTCACAAATAAACAGAATTATGCTTAGAAGTCTGACGACTTGCCTAAGAGCAGAACCAGGCCCCAAACACTGTCTCTCTGATCCCTTGTTCAGGGTATGCGTTCTCGAATGTTCTGTGCAGCCCAGGTCCTTGCTTGTCCATTTGCAATGGCATCTGCCCAGGGACTGAGCTCTGAGGCAAACTTCTGAAGGTATTACCTTCAGTCAGTACTTACTCCTATTTCCCTCTCAATTTTTGAAGAAATAGTTATTTTGATGCTGAATATCCTCACGTAATATAAATATTTCTGCTGAATATGAAATGTTTGGTTGTTAATATGAAACTGTGTTTTTCTCTGGCATGCTACTGTAATTCTGAACTCACATTTCCCACAAATCTGGGAAAAATCCATCTTATCTGTTTTAAAAAAAAAAGATTTTGTTTATTTATTTGACACACAGAGAGAAAGACAGTGAGAGAGGGAACACAAGCAGGGGGAGTGGGAGAGGGAGAAGCAGGCTTCCCAATGAGCGCCAATGAGCGGGGCTCAAACCCAGAACCCTGGGATCATGCCCTGAGCTGAAGGCAGACCCTTAATGACTGAGACCCTCAGGTGCCCCATATCTGTCTTACTCTTAATAAATACATCAATTTGGGAGCTTGTCTTGGGAGGGATGCCCATCCGTGTGCAATCAAGCCGTTTCCATGTGTGCCCTGTCTCCACCACAGCCCTCCCTGTATGTGAAAATGAAATCGTAAAGCACAATTAAAGTAAATGATATTTGAGAGGTTTTGATTCTAAGTCACAGACTGTAATTGATCTGCTTGGTGAAAATGTGTCTTCATAGAGTATGTAAGGCTTTGTGTGTGTGAGGTTTTCTAAAGCAACGGTGTACCGTTACACACAGACTGAGCTGAGATTTGTGTTTTGTTGTTGTTGTTGTTTTGGGGTTTCCTTATTTTTTACAAGATCCTCAAGGAGTGGGAGGATGGCCTTTGAATGACAAATGTCTGTAATCAGTTTTCAATTATTTTTGCCAGATCGTACCCTTGAGTCCACTTGCTTGATCTGAGCTCAGGGAGGGCAAACCCTTTTGCTGTTGACTGGCACAAAACAAACCAAGATAAGAAATCCAAGGCAGGGCACAAAAGTGAAGCATTAAAGAACCAAATATGTGACTATCTGTTGCCCTCCCAAAGTTGCCTGGGAGGAGGGCCGGGGAGAGGAGCACTCAGGAGATTCTGCAGAACATGTGTAGGGCACTGGGCTAAGCGTGCGTTGCCTTTGCAAACCTTGGGGTCGGGGAGCACAGCCCAGAAGGTACGCCGCCGCCACCGTTTAGGAGACGACAAATTCCTCCTTCTCGCTGTTACTGTAAATACTAGAGGCTCAGCTGTGCGCTTCTGTGTTTCCCCAGGTCCCCTCCCTGCAATACTGTACTGGTTCTAAGACATAATGTGAATGGCGGCCCTGCATTAGAACCGCCCTTCCGTCATGCGGGCTGAGCCGGACGATGGGACTTGGAGAGAAGAGGTGTTATAGGGGAAAGAGCAGAAAAAACAACCTGGGGTAGAGCGGGGGTGGCAGCCTGTTGCCACAGGAGGCAGCATGGCCAGAGCAACCTGCTCCAGGGAGAAGGCAGCTGAGCCAAGGCAATCCCCAAGCCCAGTCCTACAGGTGGTGGGGTCTGTGCCTGAGTGTTGTGCACGTGCTGGTGTGAGATACTGTGCTGTACGTGTGTTCTGGTGGGTTCCAGTGTGTGTGTGTGTGCGCGCGCCCAGTGTTCATGCACTGCTGTGCCTAGTGCATGCATGTGCTGATGGACAGGTCTCGCGTCTGCCGATGCGTGTTTCTGTGCACGACAGTGAGTGGTTTTGTGTGTACGGCCTGTGTTTTTGTGCACGACAGTGAGTGGTTTTGTGTGTACGGCCTGTATCTTTACGACGTGATGGGTGGCAGCAGGCAGCTCTGAAGAAAGAAGGACAAATGTTGGTTGCGCTCACAGCTGGCAATCTGGGGAGGTGAACAGTAGGGCTGAGATGTCACATTCTAGGGACTCTGTGCAGAAGGGAGACAAGAGGGGCACCTGGGTGGCTCAGTGGGTTAAAGCCTCTGCCTTCGGCTCAGGTCATGGTCCCAGGGTCCTGGGATCAAGCCCCGTGTTGGCGGGGAGCCTGCTTCCCTTCCTCTCTCTCTGCCTACCTATGATCTCTGTCTGTCAAATAAATAATTTTTTAAAAAATCTTAAAAAAAAAAAAGAAGGGAGACAAGAAAACTTCTGTGCAAACTAGAAGGTCTAGGATCCTAGAGAGGTAGGGGTGGCCTCCCTAGAGATGCAGAGTCTCTTGGCCCCCAACTTTCCCCATCTCCCAAGGAAGCCTGCTGTCTTTCTTTTGTTTCCTTCATTCTACATTTCTTCCATCTCTCTCTACTGAGAATGGTGACTCTACCTTATGGCCACCTGTAGAAATCCTGTCTGCGTCCATACAATCAAGCCCAGATATGTGTGGCTCACCTGGGCCCACTGTTGACATTGTCGTCTGCATTGAGGTGACAAAGAAGGTGGAAAAGTTGTTGTTCTTAGAACTCAGAATTAAAAACCCAGCACGAATAGTTCCCTATGGTGAGCCTTTCTCATAGTGGAAGCCTAGCACACAAGTAGTTTCAGGAACACTTACCCATCAGCAGAAAATGTTGCGAGCTCCCCAAATTCTCACCAACTCTTTCCACAGCGGCCATCTTATGAGTTCTGGTGAAAATAGTCAAAATGCATGTGATGCTTTTCTTTATTTCTGCCCCGAGAATAGAATGGCAAGCAACCCAATAAGGTGGTTTCTGGTGACCTACTTTGGCCATCAAGGGTTGGTATTGCCAGACTGATAGTTATTGTTAATATCCACTCATTCAAACCATCTGGTCAGCTACTGGCCGTAGCAGTGAGTGAAGAATATTAACCAAGCACCTGTCACGCACCCTGAGTCAAAAAGTCCTACAGATGGTTGGCCACGTGCCCCATTGACCAGGCCAGTATTTTGGAGATGGATGTTAAGTGATTGGGAGCCTATAAGGAAAAGAAACCTTCCCTGGTCCTATAGGTCACGTTCTCAGGTTTTATGAAAAAGTCTTAATTTGCCGACAGACTTGCTTCTTTATGGTCTGGCCTAATTTTCATCATTCTGTGAGCCTGTGCTAATTTCCATGCTGAGTTCAGTAGCAAAGGGGGTGTGTATCTGGAGATGCCACCCAGGACTGTTTTGAGTTCGGCCAGAGAGCTTCAGAAATTCCCCCTTTGATTTCCTCAGATTAGAGGGAAATCTTTGTCTTTTCTCTCACTTAACTGTCAATGCTTCAAAGCTCAGACCTATATAAAATACACAAATGCTTTCTGGACAAAATGAATCTTGTCCGTTTTCTTTGGATTTTAGTGGGAACAATAAAGATTGAGCTACAAAAGGTTGGCAAAGAGGATTATTCTTTTTCTTTCTATTAAGTGGAGAGGCTTCAAAAGAACAGCTCAGAAAGTCAGATAATTGTATCCGCTGCAGTTCACCCATCCCTCTCCCTGCTGACCTGGTCTGTGAAATCCCCTTCAAAAACTTGGCCAGCTCTCACTTGCCCATTGCAAATGCTGTATTGTTAAATGTCCCCATACATAATTCCACAAGGGAAGCTGCCATAAAGCAAATTCCTTCCATTTCAACAGAGCACCTCGTCAAGGATGGCTCTTTGGGGTGAGGGGAGGAGCGCCTCTAATTTTCAAAGCTTTGCGATCTCATCTTGGAGAGGGAGCTACTTGAAAACAAGAAATGGGTTGTGAATAAAGTTATAATTACAAACTCCTACAATCTAAAGGGGATCAGCAGGGAGGATGTGGAAGGCAAGATTTAGAGAACAGTTTGTTTTTTTTAATCTTCATGGCTATTTCTTGATTTCATTGGTTTGGGAAAAACACATCCGTTAGCTTCTAGCTATGGCTGCAAACACAAGGTCTCAGACCTGAAGGTGATCTAATCCCTGGTTTGTTTTCAGACTGTAGCTTCCTCAGAAAATTCCTGTCAGCCATTTTGAAGAGCACAAAATGGCTCCTTTGTGCCAAAGGATGAAGAGAGGATTTGGCTATTTAGACATTTTTAATTTGGGGGTTGAACATTTTTGGGCAGCATTCAAGCCGGGAGTGATTTCAATTTAAAAAGAAGAAGAAGAAAAATCTAACTTCCAAATTGGCTAATCATCTCAAATTCAGTACAGAGTGATCACCCAAGGGAGGACCTAGGTCCTCTCCAGGGCATCTCCGTGGTCTTGGATGCTTCTGCAGCAGGGTTCCTTCAATCCCCTGGTCTTTCCCCAACGAGTCTGACCTTGTGCCATCACCTTTCTCTCCTACCACCTCCAATCCCTCTCTTGAAGGTTTAAAAAATCAGAGGGAATGCACAAGTCACATGTAATCGGATTTCGAATTGTGCAAATTCAAAATAATGCAATACAAAAAATTAAAGCTTCGATTTATGTGCACTATTAAAAATAATGTGCACTTATTATTTATTAATGACACTTATTCCCATGAGAAAGCAATTTTGCAAAGTCGCCAAGACTGCAGCTCTCACTTTGTGGAACTAGCATCTTATCAGAAGGAGCTCATGGTCACATCATGATTAGGTCAGGGTGGGAGTCGGGCTGCTGCCACTGAACTTTACCTGCAGTGACAGGAAGAGGACGTGGGGCCTCTCTGAGAAGATTGTCTATGATCAAAGTGGGGCTGGACTGATGTGGTCGCATCACAGGGTATCTGAGCTGGGGAGCATAGATATCTTCAAGTTCCACTTCCAGATTTTACCAGGGAGGAAATGCTTGCCCAAGAAACCAGTAAACCAGCTGAGTGTCACATAGCAAGCAAGTGGCGGAGTCAGTCCTTGAACCCAAGACTTCTGGATTCTTGCTCTGGCCCTCATTCCTCCGGGCCAGCAGGTTGCCCAGCTGTAAGTAAATGGTGCTTCCTGAGCTGGTCACTGGGGTCTTAGGTGCCCAGGAATAGGCCCAGCGTGTTGGAATAGCAACCACAAGAGAGCTCAGGTGGCTGGATGCTATTAGTTCAGCCTGCCCGCGAGGCCCCCGATGATGGCAAACAGGTCGCCTCCATGAGCTGAAAATATACTTGGGAGAGTGTCGCTGAATTGTTTAGTAACGTAAGGATTTATTTTCTATTTTTTCATTTTTTTATTATTTTTATTTTTTTTAAAGATTCTATTTATTTGAGAGACAGAGAGAGAGAGCACAAGTGGGGATGGGGGGGAGGCAAGGGGGAAGCAGGCTCCCCGCTGAACAGAGAGCCCAACAAGGGGCTCGATCCCAGGACCCCGGGATCATGACCTGAGCCAAAGGCAGATGCTTAACCGATGAGGCCACCCAGGCGCCCCAGGATTTATTTTCTAATTTAGCTCTTTTTACTTCTTAAATTTTCACTTATTGAATTTTCATAGAATGAACATCTATGCTTACTTGTCTTAAAGAGAGACACGCCCAGATTCTCCTTTTGGTTATTCACCTCCCTAGTGTGCGCAGGACTGAGTCCTAGGACTGAGAAGGATTTCCCTTCCAGGGTTTTCTGTGATGTCTTTTCCCCTGGGATCCCCACCCTCCTGCCTCACACCCCCTTCAGGAGGGAAAGGTGAATGCCTTCGTCTGGATGACCAGTGGCTTCTTCTCTGCTGACATTGTCCAGGACCGTGGTGACCACAAAGACAGTGACCCACTGACGGAAGATTCTGGCCGCCGAACCTGCCGCGAATAGTCGTAGGACGTCTGTTCGGTGCATCTAGTTGGGGAGAGAAGATTAAAGCAAGTGAGAGAAGTTCAAGTCATTTTCCTATTAGTGAAGAGAGTGTATTTTAACAATATATTTCATCGTCAGAAACATTATCAGTGATAGAAAATTCAGAGCACAGCCACGTCTCGGTTCATCCTGGATGTATATGGGCCTCGCGTGCCTGATCCCCGCGAGGGAACTCCCGGCTGCTGCGCTCAGAGAAATCACACACTGACTCCCACATGCCCGGGGCTGCTGGATGGGTCGGGCTGGTTCAGTAACGTGCTGCAAGCGGCAGGGACAGCTAACGCTCCTGCGGAGGAACTTACTTCGTGTTCACATGTATTGGGTCATCTGATCTTGTGGCATTTTTACCACTGTCCTCATTTCGCAGGGGGGATCTGAGGCAGCAGCCTGTGGCTAGCACATACCAGAGCTGCGCTTTGACCCCAGCAGCCTGCACCCACCACGAACCGTGTCGCTTCTGGTAAGGGTAAAGCCCCACATTTCTCATGAGCTTCGGCGGGGGTGGGGGTGCTGGGTTGGTTTGCCACGTGGAGAAGGGAGTTGAAAAGGACAGATCTGGTGGACAGAACACCATGTCCCCGACCAAGGAGACCAGCAAACACCAGTGAGTGTTCCCAGGAGCCTCCCACTACAATCCTGGGACCCTCACTCCGCACCTTCGGGGTGAGTCCTGGGGCAGAGGGACTGGGGGCATCCCCCAAGTTCTTTCCATGATGGCTCAATTTACTTGCTTTGAACACTGATTGCCATTCACCGTGACGGGCTCAGTGGGGAAAGGAGAAACATCCAAGAAAGGCACAGGGGTCTTTGCCATCCGCATCCTGAAATTAGCAGGGACCCTCCTAGCTTCAGACGTAAACATTCATTTGCAAGCAAGGTGGCTCTCACGCCCCTGCCGAAATGGGTGCTCAGATGCAGATTACAGGGCTGCTGAGCCGGCGCCGTCCCCTCCCTACCGCCGGAAAATGGAATAAGTATGTCAGAAGGGAGGGTGCCCCCCATCTCGGGAGCACCGGGGTTGCCCTTTAGAAAAACATCGCCAGCACATTCTGCAATCTTGAAATGAGTCTGAATGGTAATTCAAGCACTGGGGCTTGGTCTGGATTTTAGACCGTCCTGCCGGCTCCCGAGCCTGCTCTCCCCTGCCCCAGCTCTGACGCGTCAGCTCCGCCGTCGCCGGGGGCTCAACGAGCAAGGGACTTGGCAGCAGCCGTGGTGGGCCCCTCCCGCCTTCTGCGGGGTCTCCCCGGCTGGGGAGGGGAGAATACACAGTCGCGTTTCCAGGTCACAGCTGCCGGGGTCCTCGGCTGGGAGGCCGTGTGGTCCTAGTTCTGTCCTGAGTCAAGAGATGCTTCAGAGCTCTTCTCCCGGGGAAGAGTCCCTAGGAATCGGTCATTTCTCTCCATGGCTTTCTTCAGTCGACGAGCATCTAGAAGCTGGGTGAAGGCCCAGCCCTGACTTGCAAGGAGAGGCCACATGAATGTGTTCCAGTTAAGAAAACGTTTTCATTCTAGTCAGACCTGTTTGTTGACAACACAGGTGTATAGGTCGGGACTGGGGATGACCTCGATTTTCTCTGCTCTGTGTGCGTGTGTGTGTGTGTGTTTGTGTGCACGTGAGAGAAAGGGGGTCAGGGGTGGGAATTAGGAGTCAGGGAAGGTACAAGAAGATGTGGTAAAAGGATATTCATGAGGAAAATAATACACTCTCATGGTTCCTTTTCTCTTTTTGTTAGCAACCATTTCTCATTTTGTTACAGTGTGTCCCACGGGCTTCTCGGACTCTTCTCCCCGCCCCTTGGTGCTGCTTAGACCCACCCTTGCAGGCCACCCCGGCCCGCAGTCATCCCGTCCTTCCTCAGCCTCTGAGGCACTCACTGTCTGGCCGCTCCACGGCGGGTGAGGAGCCTGGGTTCCGATGCCTCATTGCTGGTTTCAAACTCTGCCTTCAGTACTTGCTAGCAGTGTGTCTTTAGGACACATAAAGGCTCTCTGGATTTGGCACTCGTCACCTGTGTGATGTGGGTATACTAATATTTACCTTAAAGGGGTTTTGTGAGGAACAAACCCAGTAATGCATGGAAAGGGCTGGGCTTGGCGCCCAGGACTGTAGCGCTTGGTATACCAGAAAGCAGCTCCTAAGATCCTCACACTCTGCTATCCTTGATTGCTGACTCATGTCGTCACCTGACTCTTGTATTATTAATTAACTTCTCGTGTAGTTATGCTTTGCTTTGCCAATGGAAAGATTCGTGGGGCAGGAATTCTGATATTTATTTCTCTGGGTTCCCTATATGCCTTAAGTATTTACCATGGGGCTCCCCCAGATGAAACCCAGTGGTTAGGCAGTGGTTAGCAAACATTTTCTCCAAAGAACCGGGTAGTAAACATTTTAGGCTCTATAGGCCATCTGGTCTTTATCACAACTACTCCACTCTGCTGGTGTAGCACCAAAGGGCCCAGGGACCGTCTATGAACCAACAAGCATGGTGATGTTCCAGTAAAACTGTTTACAAAACATGCAGCCACTCAGATCTGGCCACGGGCCATGCTTTGCCGACCCCTGGTGAAGAGCAATGATCAGAAGTCGAATGCTTGGGTCCAAGCCTACCTTCACTACTACTTATGCCCCAGTTTCCACCGCTGGGCTTGAGAGGAGACCCCGTCAGGAAGTGCCTGCCCACCTCTGCATGCGCTCCTCCCCAGCACCAGGGAGACACCAGTGGCTGCCTCCTCAGGCGCCCACACAGCTGGAGGGGGGGCCAAGCCTCAAACAAAAATGGCGCCTGTCCTCAAGGCCAAGGCCCACTCACTGAGGTGAAAGGGAAAACCCGGAGTGATTCGGCCGGCCCGAGCAATGAAGATGTCTGTTCTTCGCTGATTTGCTCTGTTCGTGGAGAGTTTAGTCATAGGAGTTTCTATTCTCAGGAACTCACAGCCCATCACAAACGATAGCTCATTTGTTCTCAAAATAATTCTCCTCTGCATCACAGGACTTTACAGGCAAGAAAAGGGAGCAGTTATGAGAAACCATGTGTGTCAGAATCATTACAAGGGCTTTGAGATCATCAGAGGAGAGTTCGCTAGTGACACGTGTACAGGCCACTTCCCTAACTCACAGCAGAAGCTCGGGTTGTAAGGAAAGGGTGGCATGCGCTCTTCTAAACTGGTTTGTAACCTTTGCAATTGTGTTGATTCTGAAAGGGAAAATCCAGCATCCTGGCAGTTAAGGAAAGATAGAAACAGGCAAGAATTAAAGAGCAGTGAGAATTTGGCTCAAACTGGGAAGAACTGCTGTAGGACCAATAAAGCGTAGAGTGATGTCAAGACTCCATCACTTGGAAACCAGAAAGCTGTATCATAAATATTGTCTGCCTGATCATCCTAGCCTTCTTGTAATGGGAGGTACTGTCTTCTCGGATGCAGTAATGTCCTTTGGGACATGATTGAGATAAGTTGAGTTCAGTGCTTCATTTCATGCTATAGAGAGTATCTCTCCAGTGTGGCGTAAGAAATAGGAGAATCACCCAAGAGAAACTAACACAGCCAGCGATCCCGTGAGAAAATCGGATACAGAAAATCCACGCGCCCCATGAAGGAGAAACCTTCTGTGTGTGCGTGATCAAATCATGCAAACAATGAGATCATACTTTGTAGTTTTGTCAAGTGCTTTTATTAAATTACTTTGTGAGGAATCCAAGCTCTCTGGGATCTGTAGGCAGAGCCCCCTCCTACTGGTGGAGAAGCTAAAGCTTAAAGAAGGTGATTTGTTCAAGATCAGTTGTTGGTAGATTAGGAATGTGAAATCCGTTCCTCTGGATCCAAACCCAAGCTCTCCTCCTACGAGTTGCACATGGGTGGGTGATATACATACCTGTGACCCAGAGGGGTGGTGTGCAGGGGTCAAGTAACCTTATAGAGGAGAACTCACACTACCAAAATTTGCACACGATCTTCCATTATTACACGTATTTTTCATTTTCTGTTTCTTTTCCTCCCAGAGGTTAAATTTTCCACTCTTGGTTTTAAAAATCAAAGAAACACTTTGTTTCTTTGCAAATTCCATGGACCACTCTTGAGTAAGACAAACTGGAAAAAACACACAATGCCCACTGATTAGCCAAACAAGATATGGACACCCTTGGCCACAGCTAACAGGACAAATGCCCAGGAATAAAATAGCTTCTCTTCCTGATATCGAATTAAGCTCCAGTTGCATCGTATCCCTTTGAATTAAGTGTCTGCAACAGGGTTTCTCAGCTGCTGTGCCTGACATTTGGGGTCAGATGAATCTTTGCTGTGGGGGACTGTCCTGTGCGTGGTAGGATGTTTAGCAGAATCCCGGACCTCTGCACGCTAGATCCCCGTAACACCTCCAAGTTGTGACCACCCAAAATGTCTTCAGACATTGACAATACCCCAGGGGGCAAAATCTGCTCCTGGTAGAGACCCAGTGACTGAAGAAATAATTTTTGTTTGTAATCACTCAGTGATGGGTTAGGCTATAAGGGACAATCCAATCTGATTTCATTTTGGCCATTAAGTTGACCAGCACAGGAGGCTAGCAATTAATCCACTGCTAATCACTTTCCCACCTTTAGTCGAAATGATGGCTTCAGGGATGTTCTGTGAGCATGGCTTTTGGAAAGGCTCTTCCCAAGGGAGACAGTCATAAGGTAGGGAAAGCAATTGCTTGACGCTGGGCGTCCACCATAGGTAAGTGACTCCTTCATCTTCCATCTGCGTTTCCATCTAGATGGTGGGATCGAGGGAGGTCAGTTTCAGTAGGAAGTGGAAAGAGGAGAGATTTATGAGCAACCAGCCCCACACTGAAATTCTGGCTTTAGCACTACCTAGCTATGTGACTCTAGGTGAGTGACTTAACCTCTCTGAAACTATCTTCTCTTTTATAAAATAAACATAACTCTACCTACCTTGAAGAGTCCCTGGGTTATAAGGCCTAGATGGAGCTAGGCACCTAGTAGCAGTGAAACGAATGTTTTCTGTTACTCTAAGTTTAAAAAAAAACGAATGCCTGAACAGGAAAGTACAAATCCCAAATGGAGCTCCTGAAGTGCATCCATGGGAATGCCAGAGGCCATGGATGCCTGCGGCTGACCTCTGTGGCCTCCTGATGACCCTGAAGTCTGCGCCCTCCCTAGCCCCTCAAGGGCCTCTGACCTGGCCTCAGCCCCAAAGTCCCTGCTCGTCTGACTCTTGGGGGACCTGAGCATTCCAGAATGAAGGATTGTGAAGACATGGATTCCTGTAGAAAGATGCCAAAGCCTTGTTAGCTTAGCAGCTCATCTGTCTTGGGGCGTAACCAACCAAAATTAGGAGCCACAGAGAGACTGAAGTGTGAACAGATGGATGGATGGGAAGGCAGCTCTTTGGCAAGGGCTACAGGACAGGCTAGAGGACAGGAGGGATGGCAGAAAGCTGCACAGACCAGGACACCCAAGGCTAAGCTGCTGGCACCTGTCACCCGTCTGCAGTAGGGTCTCCATTAAGCACCAAGCAGAAAAGGCCATGTCCTCAATAGAATATTGGCCAGGACAGCCCTGGGTAAAATGGTGAAGAAGCCTTTTCTGGCCCCCTCTCTCTTCCCTTTCTGCATCATAGAACCTCTGCTTGGTAGATGATCTACTAGGTCCCAATCTCTATCTTGCTGAGAAAGGAGGTGGCTGTCCTGAAGCCGCGGGCTGAGCCCGCAAAATGCTGCAGGTGAAGTCAGGTCATGGATGGAGACGGGGTTTCTAAGTCTCTTGAGAGTGTGTGATTCTAGATCTGCAACCGGGACTGGCCCCCAGCCCAGGGCTCTGCTATGCTGGGCTCCCTGGCTCAGCCCCATGTCTTGTTTTAGTTCTATGTTCCAAGATAACAGGTATTCAGAGAGATCAGGATTGTTTCCAAAACAAACACCAGTCACACTTGCTATCTTCTTGTCATTATATCACGCTTCTCCTAAAAGTAGCAATTTATCACTGAGAATGTTTCCCCTGCCCCAGAAGACTAAAGAAAATTAGAAATAAGCAAAACATGACCTGGAAGTCAGCTGGGTCACTGTTTATTCTTATTTAAAAGTGGCTGGATTTAATTTTCTGCTTTTAGAACCAAAAGCACACACACTTTAAAGGAAAATATTTTTCACATTTTTAATGTTCACAAGGTCAAAGCATACTTCCTGTGGAAAGCTTGGAAAATACAGAAAAGAACAAAGTAAAAACAAAAATCGTTTTTTACAAATTTGCTGCTGAGACTCATTAGTATGTCGGTGACTGTCCTTCGAGGTCTGAATACAGGCATTTAGTTTTGTTAACTGTGTTTTTCACTGAGCAATAAATCATGGCCATCGTTCCCTGCTGTTAAATATTTCTCTCCATCAATTTTAGTGCCTAGAGAGCGTCACATTTTATTCCGCCTATTGTCGGACGTTCAGATGGCTTCCCATTTTGACACATTATGAACAGCGCCGCTGCGGGCACTGCCGTGCATTTATTGGCGTCCCCGCTTGGGGTTATTTCCTTGGACTAAACACTTACAGTGGAAATGCTCCTGCTCCCTGGGGCCCACATTCTTGGGACTTTGTGGGCCCAACTTTATTCCCCATCTTCTTCGGGAATGTTCCTCGACTCCATGAACGAGGTCTCACGGGAGACTTGGTACATGCCACACCCCGCCTGGCGGCTCCCAAAGCATGGAGCTGATGACTGTTGGAGGTCATGGTGGTCATGGTGGTCAAGACCAAGAATTGTATCGTTCCTCCCAGACATTTATGATGGTGACCAAGGACCACAGTGGATATAGCGCTCTGGGGCAAAGGCCGCTCTCAGCAAGTGCAGAGAGGTCATTTAGAAACAGTCCCCCATATCCCGACCTTCCGACCAGCTCGGTCGCTGTTTAGACGCTTGCCTTGTCTGGTAGTATCCCTGGTTGCGCTTTTTCTTCCTCCCACTCTGGGTCCACCTCTCAGCCTCACTCAGGAAGCCCCACGTGTCCTCCAACCTGGGGAATTTCTCTCTTAGCCCAGCACCCCGAGCTCCAGCTGCCGCCTCCCAGACCCCTTCTTCCTCCTCCCTGCCTTACTCCACGGAAAAAGGCAGACCCTCCATCCTTTGGGATGCAAAACCCCAAAATGCTGCAAACCCTTATGATCCTCAGGATTCGGTGGTGAGCTGTTGCATTTAGGCAGCTTCTTAGCCAGGTGGACCTCAGGGCCAACCACTGGAGGAGGGCTCGGGGGGCAGGGGAGGGACGCAGGGCTCCTGTGGTCCTGCTTCCGCGCATGCAGGCCCAGCTGGGCGCAGCAGTCAGAGAGTGGGAGGTGACTTCAAGGCCATCGAGTCCGAGCTCTTTTCCCAGCACAGCTATCACTCCACAGAGCCTTGGGTGGGCAGATATCTCGATGGTCAGGATCATATAGGTGATGACCAACTCACCACCTGTCGACTTTCTGCCTTATTCCATAATTCTTGCCATGTAAGACCAAAGCAAAAGCCACCGTTAATGCAATCTTGCCTTTCAGCATGATCACTCCAGCAGCTGGGCTGGAATTTACTGAGGGGGATGAGGACGGAAATATTACTTAAATAGTGTCATTTGTTCCGCAGACATTTATTGAGCTCCTCTGTGCCAAACACGGAACTAGGTGATGAGGACACGCCAGGAAGCAAACTCTCCTCCCTCCCGTAGCGCTGTATCACGACGGTCCCCGCTTCTGTCATTTAATGAGCCCCTAGCCGGTGTTGAGCTCCTGGCCAGGCACACCCCATCCGATGGCAACTGTGCCTCTCAAAACCCTGTGAAGTAAAACCCCTGACATCCCCATTTTACAGATGGAGAAACTTGGGCTCAGAGAGCCCATATAGCTAGCAATTAGCCAACCAGGATCTAACTGGGGACTGTTCCACTCCAGACCTGCCATCCTAACCCTTATGTTCTGGCTGGAAACTTTTTCTCGGGCTGGACTTTGCAAGTCTCTCTGAAACAGCATGAGAAGTCCACTGAGCTCACGCAGGGCCCCTGGGCCCCAGTCCTCTCTCCTCCCGCTGTGTCTGAATGGAGGGTCCCACGCACTATGGAGGGACCCAAGAACCAAGCGGCAAGAACAGAGTTCCAGTCCCACTGGGGCAAGCTGTTCCTCTTCTCTGAACCCGACTTCTTTGCTCTAGGATAAGGCCCTGGAATAGGTCTCTAATCCTTCTTCTAGCTCCAGAATCGATGAGTACAGGATCTGATGTGATCATTGCTTTGCCCCCACATTTGATTTTTGTTGAGACTTTCGCACCCAACACCCATTGCGTTAATAAACATTTCCCTGTGCCTGTAGATACAAAACTCAGGGCAAAGCTCCTGTCCTCCAAGGACCGCATGATTCATGATCTTATCTGGTCCTTATAACAATCCAGGGAAGTGGGTGAAACACAGCCACAGTGCAACATAGAACTAGGACAACGCCACGAGACCACCACACCTGTGAGTGGTGCTTTCCCGCGACGCCCTCCCACCCATTTGCTCCTCTGACCCTCACAGGACACTTGAGAAGCGAGCGGGGTGAGGAAAGGATTCCCGCGTCCCCGGGGGGTTGAACCGCAGCCCAGTGCGCTGCCTGGTTTCTCTGCTGTATTTCTCCTTCAGCCGATCCAACAGTCTCTAGTATATTCCAAGTACCTGGCCATTGCCCAAGCAGAAGGAGAACATCTGGCTCTTTCAGAAAAGATAAAATCAATCCCAATTTTTTGGCAGAGGCTTTGCTTCCCTGGTCTCCAGGGCTTCTAGCTTGATGGCTAGCATACACAAGAAACACAGCAAATCATTCTTCGGAAAGCGTGTTTTAGGTAGCGCCCTCCCCCAACCCTCCCATCCTCCGCAAGTTACTCCTGACTGTGATATCTCCTCGCTTGTCCTGCTCCCCTAATAACTCTGGGGAAACCCAGCCCAGCTTATCCTGCGAGAGCCCTAACCCGCGTCCTCATGTTGCAACCCCTCCAGGCCCCCAGAGCTGAGCCCCAGAAAGAATGTCCAGGGTCCCCGAGGCTGTACCAGCAGACACAGATCCAACAAAATAAGGACCTAACAGGAGTCCTCGGCCTGTGGAAGGGTGTGCGGATTCTAGGCCGGACCGGGATAAGTGCCTAGTAAGTGTTTCCTGGATGAGTTAATGATTCCAGACAAGTGAACCTAGCAGACAGCCATCGACAGAGAAGGCCTCTGGGACGGTCTTGGCATTAGGTGGCCAGCTTCTGGGTCTGGGCTTTGCCACTACCAGTGTGTGACCTTAAGCCTTTCGCCTGACGTCTCTGATCCTATTTTCTTCTGCATGCTATGGAAGGTTTGGGCAGAGATAATTAGTAAGTTTCCTTTCAGCACCAGAATTCGGCTATCCTGGAAAAGGCAGAAAGGCAAAAAAAGCTACATTCCTGTCATGAGCCTGGCTGTCCTCTACCCTCACCTGTCAGACTGCTCCCCCATTCCCTGCTGGCACCGTTTCCACCAGACGTACTGCCCTAATGGGAAAAAATGGGAAAAGGAATCTGTAGAAGAGAGTAAGGAAAGGAGAGAAGAGAATTTGCAAACAAACAAACAAACAAAAAACCAGCAACTTGATGACCAGTCTGGGCTCTGGAGGCAGACCGGCCCATTCCAATCTCAGCTCTGCGGCACTCTAGCTGTGTGACCTTGGACAACTACCTACCCTCTCTAAGCCTTAGCATGGCCGTCTGCGAAATGGGCACAATAACACCTAGCTCACATGACTGCTTTGATACAACCCACGGTGCCTCTGACCCTAAGAGAGGGCTCAACCAAGTAACAGCTGTTTCTCGTATGCCGTGCTTGCTCTGTGAGGCAGAAAGGGGCAGGCAGGCAGAAAGGGGCAGGCAGGCAGAGTATGAACAGGGAGGGTGGAGGGGGAGGCAGGCAAGGTTCGAGGGTGACCGTGGAATCATTTTCACCTGCCCAGGAGGGGAATGATGTGTATGGACTCCCCAACATCCCCCCAATTCCTTCCTCTGTGCCCCCGGTAGACCTGGGGCACCCTGGGAATGAAGCCTTCTGTAACTGTGGGGTACTCTTCTCAGGGCTGACACCCTCCTGGGCATCCCTGGACACCCACCCACCGGAGGGGTCCCTTTGACATGGATCTGAGTGGTTTCTCACCTCCTACTAGGGGAGCCTGTTAGTTCAAGGAGCGTTGGGAGAACAGGGTGTCCCCCACCTGGCGCTCACCCGGGCTGGGAGGTTGTTTGTGATTTGAAACTGAAGACAACAGCCTACGCTGGAGAGGAAAATTCCCCTCCTTGTTAGTTAAGAGGCTTCACAGACCTTACCAACATGTTGTTTTCTCTCTCTTTTTTTCTCTCTCTCTCTGTGCGCTCGTAAGCGTCTAAGTTTTGTAAGCTATTGCTTACTTTTTTTTCTCTGAAAGCAGTGGAAAATATGGGACCCACAAAAGTAAGTGATGACCAACTGGGGAATAATAAAGTTGCAGATAGAGGCAAGGTCTCCACTTTACCTGGCGCTGCAAGGGTTAAACCTTTCCGTACACCGCAAGCCGCCTGCCTCAACTCCTAACCTCGCTCACCACCTTCCCTCCCAAATGCACGTCCTGAGCTTGGGGAGTCTGAGGCTGTCACAAGACAGCCCTCATGCCTAACACAATTGTAATAGCAAATAGCAAACTATAATTTCAACGTCCCCCCTCCCGTGTTTTTATTGTGGTAAAAAAGCACACAGAAATTACCACCTTGATCACGGTCAAGTGTGCGCTTCGTGGCATCGAGCGCGTGTGTAAGGCTGTGCAACCACCATCCCCATCCAGCTTCAGAGCTCTTTTCATCTTGCAAAACTGAAGCTCTGCACTGGCCCCCTCCCCGGCCCGGGCGACCACCGCTCCACTGCTCCACCTTCCGCCTCGATGAATCGGACTCCTCGCTCCACCTCTGCAAGTGCAAATACAAAATACGGGTCCTTGTGCTGGTGCACTGGCTGATTTCACTTCTCGGAACGTCCTGTCCCTCGGGATCATCCACACCATCGCCTGGGTCCGAACCCCCTTCCCTTTACGGCTGGGTCATCTGTGCCTGCGCGGGTGGCCCGTGCTGGCTTGGCCACGCGTCTGGTGGAAGGGTGGCTTTGGGCCGCCTTTGGGCGAGCGTGACTCTTGGAACACGGGCGTGCAATGATCCGTTCTGGACTCTGCTCCCGGTGCCCCTGGGTGTGTCCCTGGAGGAGGAATTGCAGGGTCCCGAGGCGGTCTGTGTTTACAGGGAGCCCCACACCGTGTTCCGGGGTCCCACGTGCTCGCCAAGGCCTGGCCTTGTCTGTTGATAATAAACAGACAAAAATCCATTGGGGTGGAGGGCGAGAGGTCGAAATTTCGTTCAAAAGGAAGAAAGGGCCACGCGGGGATTTCAGAAGTTATAAGTATAGCATGACATACACTCTTTGAGATGCGACAAAGTAATTTCACCAAGCAATGATTTTGCCGCACACATCAGAGTATTGTAACTGCTGGCGCCAAGTTCCTTCAGAGATGTGGAAAGGAGGAGAGGGAGAAGGAGAGGGGAAACAAAGAATGGGAGGAAACGCTGTGGGGAAACGCAGGCAAAGGGAAGGGAAGAGGCTCTGGAATCCTGTCTGGGATTTTGAGGTCGTGGCCCTCCCTCCCCCTGCAGGTCCCGTGTGCCTGTATCTGCCTGAGGGACGTTGATGGCTTCCTACAGTGTATGTCCAAGCTGGGAGGGACACAAAAATGGGCAAGCCACTTTCTTGACTTGGGCTGGAAGGTCAGGAAGGTCGGGAAAGGGTGGGGATGGGGCCAGTGGCCGCTGACCAGGGCTCTGCCTCCCCTCAGGGCCCGGCTGCCCCATCCCTCCTCACAGCAGCAGGTCCAAGGCACGGAGAGCTGGGTTCATTCCCCTCATTCCCCCCCCCCCACCCCACCCCCCGTTCATGCATTTCAAAAGCGACTGAAGAAACAAGCGCATCCCAGTTCTTTCCTAAGGGGGTGGGGAAGGCTGGGGGCCTCCCGGAGTTCCCACAAACAAAGCCCTGCTCCCCCACTGCTGGGCTCGGACCCTCTGAAATGCAACGGGCAGCAACCCCAAGGCCTCTCTCCCAGGGGCCAGTCACAGCACGTTTTACAGAGAGGGCCCAGGTCCCTGTTGCGTGTCTCTCTGGGTTTGCCTCCCTGCGTCTCTGCGGTGCGGTTCTGGGCAAACGCGGCCTCTAGATGAACAGCCCCAGTTTGAGTCTCTCATCCCTGGGGTGGGGGTGTGTGTGTGTCACACTTCTGTGGAATTCCACAACCAAACCAGACGCACAGCAGGAAGGTGAACGGAGTGGAGTGTCTCCCAGTCACTGGCAGGCAGGAAAGGTTTCATTAACCCTCTCTCCAGACACAAAAGCCCGTGATAACGTGTCGGCCCCTTTGAATACAGATTTTCAAAGGTGAAGTGGGACGGCTTTTCTTTTGGTTACTGGTGAGCTAATTTAGCATCATGGATATTGGAAACGGGCGTCCAGGAACACAAAGTCCAGCCCTATAAACACAGAGTCTGGGGGACAGTCCTAGGAACTTCCTTCAGGTCTTTCATTTGAATTCCGCAGCGACACATCTCTCTTGGGAGAAAGCCTGCCCTGGATTTTTACTAGTCTTTTGTAGGCTGTGGGGTGTGAAGCCATGTGGCGTCCATTCTGTGCTCCTCAGCCCTGCCTTTTGGTGTGCCTCCCCCTGAGGTGGTGGAGGGAGCCCCTGCCCTCGGCCCAAGGACCGTTGTTCCTGCAGGAGACGCTCAGGACCCATCGTCTTCTCGCTTTCCTGAGTTTTTATTAAGAGCCACTCAAACTTCAGGAATGTAACCTAAAAACATGCATCAGGCAGAAAGGGAAATATTTATTTGCTCCATCAGACAGTGGTTCCCCCCCTAATTTGAAGATAAGTCTTAATTTTATGTCATCTTAGCAGTAAAATTGTTTTTTGGACTTTGTTGGAACGCATAGTAACATGGCCATATTCTGGTTTCCACTTTACAAAGCTTTCTCACCGGCTCTTCTCCTCTGTGCCTAATCACAAACCCTTGGAAAGAATGATTGTCGTTCCCATCTGGCAGGTGGAGAAACTGAGGTTTGGGGAGGCTGAGTGACTGCCTCGAGGGAACACAGCTAGAGAGTAATACTGTGGGACCAGGACCCGCATCTTTGAACTTCCAGCCCAGTGCTCCGTCCAGTTAGCCTTGTTGCCTGGTCACAAAAAGACCCCGGACACGGCGTTGTTGGAAGAACGGTGCGTCAGACCCTCACCAGGGAGACCAGTGACCAGCTCGGTCAGTACGGGCACGGGGGGTTATCAGTCCGAGCGCTGGACAGAGGCACCAGGCTGAGGCTGCCGGTGGGTCCTGGCAGCTGCCCGTGCCCCCTGCAGTACGGTGCCTGGGCCTGCCCCCCGCAGGGATCCCCGTGTTTCCCGCACACGAAGGCAGAGGCCCTGCATCGGTGGTCAGAGTCTTCCCCAGGCTGGGAGGGGGCGATTCTGTGCTGACCCTCTGAGCAGGCAGCCGGTCCCACAAGCCAGAGAGAGAGGATGTGGTAGCAGACACCGGCCTCCTTAGCGTGGGAACAGCTGCGTGCCATCGGCAGCGAGGCTGTCGGGCTGCTCGCCTGCCGCGGGTGGAGTGGAGCTCTGGACGGTGCAGGGGCAGGGCCTGTGGGCATCCGGGTCCTGGTCCCGGTTCTGCCGCTGACCCCCTCGCACCCCACTCCTATTTTCCAGTTTACAAGGTATTTTCACAGCAGCGATCTCTGGAGACGCCACTGCCGGCCTCTACGGCCAGAGCACCCTTGTTCTGTTCTGAGGCTCAGAGAGGGTCAGTGACTTGCCTGTGGGTCCACAGCACTTCTGCCTCCAAGGCCAGGGCGCCTGCCCTCTCCCGGAGCTGTCCCTCGCCAGCCGTGGTGTCCTGTGTCCCTTCTGAATTGATTTCTCATATGAAAAATGAGGGGGCTGGTGTAAGAACCAAACCAGTTTCTTGATTTTGCTGTGATGAAAACATGTTTTCTTTCTACCGACTTTTCCACGTTGCTCGTTTCTTTGGCCTGACAATACTTCTTCTGCTGCTGTCTCCGAGGAGCAGCTGAGGGGGGCTGTCTGCCCTGGGATCGTGAAGGTGTGTCCTTGAAGGGCCCCGAGGGGCGTGTGGAGGGGGAGTTTTCTGGAAGGCGCCAACAGCAAGCTGTACCCCTCCCCGCCTCAGCCCTCAGGTTACTTCCTTTCTGGTTAATGACCTGGTTGTTCGACCTCAGCTTCTTTCCCCACCCCCACCCTGCGGCGGGTCTGGTCTCCAGGGCTCAGCCCAAGGGAGGCAGAGAGGGAAATCTATATGATGGGGAATAGTTAAGATGAGCCAAACCCACCAAAAGGGGGTTGGGGACTTGGGGCTGAAGGAGGGTTTCCTGAGCTCTGCCCTTCACATCCCCCTGCCCCGGGGCCACCTCTCCAGGAAACCCTGCCTGGCAGGCCTCTCCTCCTCTGTGCCAGGCAGCCCTGCAGCTGCCAAGAGATGGACAGACGGGGCGCAGGTCCCCGGGGCCCGCGGGGAGGTGGGAGAGGCGGCCGTGCCCACAGACCACTTCCTCGAGCCTCCGGAGTGCACGCCCGGCCTGCGACCCAGCCGCCGTCGCTACTGCTCTGTCCGCCCTGCTGCTGGCTGCGGGCCACCCCCTGCACGGTCAGGTGTGGGCGTCCTCTCGGTGCCGCCCGCTGCAGCTCTGCCCAGGCCAGGGGGTCCTGGCACCAGCCGGCCCGGGCCTGCCTCCATTCAGCCGGCGGGAAGGGTGGGGCGGCCTGGAAGACCCACCCTCGGGATGCTCCAGACCCCCCGCCCGGGGGCCTCCAGCGGAGGCAGGAAGGGGGCTGTGGGGAGCCAGGAGGCCAGGCAGCTGTCCCTGGGACGGAGGGGAGCTGCGGGATCCTCGGTGACCCACGGCAGCCCGTGAGGAAGGGGGGACCGGCCGCACGGGGTGGGCCGGCAGCACCGGTCTGGCAATCAGAGGCGAAGGACTCCGTCTCCCGAAGGTCAAGCCGCTCCCAGAGAAATGAGACGACAGAGGGGGCCACTGGCCGCTGAAGCAGGGCGCCATGTCGCGCCCCCCCACCCGACGGCCGGTTCGAAACTCTGCCTCGACGCTCAGCTGCAGGCCGGGCCACCACTCGGCAGAGCTGGCCCCCAAGGCCCCACCCCACACACAGCGCAGGACAGCGAGCCGCTGCTGGGGGTGCCCTGGAGCCGGGGGCTCTGCTCGCGGAGACCTCCTGCTGCCCCTGGAGCCAGTCCGGGGGGCCGAGCCTTGTCTCCAGACCCTCAGGAAAAGGCTGAGACTGAGGTGACTCCGGGGCCGGAGGAGAGACAGGGAACCGCTCTCCTGTTTGGGCTTCCCGCCCCCAACTCGGAGCCGAGGAGCCCTGCTGTAAAGCGTGTGCCAATGGGACACTCTTCCACGGTCGCCGTCATGGTCGTCGTCGTCATTGTGACGGGGCACGGCATGCCCTCCCCACCCCCAGCCGGCCTCCGGAGGCAGCCGCTCCACTGCACGTCGCCGAACAGCTCCTTCACCTCCTGACTGGGGCCTTGGGCCGGGAATGCAGCCTCCCGAGCCCCTGCCTCCAGCTGTGGGACGCGGAGCCCAAGGCCAGTCTCCCTGAGCCGTGTCTGAGGGTTAAGTGGGAGCAACATTCGGAACCAGAGCTGGGAACCCAGCTCCCTCGTGGGGGAAAAACAAGCCCGAATGTGTCAAGGGCATGAGGATACCCAAGGTTGGTGAAAAAGCAGAGCGGGAGCCAGAGGGTGGCCGTTTGCAGGGTCTAAGCACCAAATCCCTGAGAGGGGCTTGATTTTCTCCACTGGGCCCTGTAATTTATAAGCTCAAGGTACTGGAAGGTTAGCTGCTCTGTGCGCACAGCTGTGGGGTTCCTGGATCACATTAAGCAGTTCAGGAAGGGCCCAAACCAGGAACTGGATAAGGGCTCGCCCAGACCTCTCCCTCCCTCCATTTGAGTTCCTCACACACCCTTGAAGCAAACCTGGGCTCCGTCCTAATGGACTGTGGCCACATGTTCAGGATAAACATCCCCCCCCACCTCCCCTACTCAAGCTGGGGCAGCTCCAGGCTCTCTTCCACAGGAAGAGACATGAGGCCCTGAGGACAGGAGTGCAGGAGGATTCCTGAAAGTCATTCCAGGTCCTCCCAAGTGCTCAGAGACCCGAGGTCCAGGCCTCCCTGGGCTGCCGCGTCCATGGCCCCTGGATTTCCTCCATTGTCTGATGTCAGCCGCGAGCTCTTCAAGGTCAGCACCTGGCCTGGCCGCCAGAGGCGTCGCTTCTGGGGAGGGTGACAGGCGGGAGAGGGACGCAGGCGGAGGCAGGAAGGGGGTTGTGCTTGAGAGACACGGGGAGAGGAGGAAGGCTCACGCAACCCCAGCCACCCCCCCGAGGCAAGATGAGATTCAAAACAAACCCTCCAGGACCCCAAAGTCTGAGCTTGACTCTACGTGTGGCCTCTGGGCTGTCCGTGGCCAGGTCCCAGTCACCTTCTTTTCTTATCATTAGCATCTTCAGGATCTCAACATTTTGTGAGCACGAAGGAGAATGTACAGGTCCTGAGAGGATCCAAAGGCGAGGACATGTCCTTTTGACCTCTTCATCCCAGAACGGTGGGGGACAGGGCTGTCCCTAGCTGGGCAGGGAGAGGCCTGAAGCGGCTATGGGACTTTCCACCAGACTGAGGGATTCCTGCTGTGGGAGTTCAGACGGTGGAGTGTCGTATGAAGAGTTGTCCAGTAGGGGATGAGCAAGTCCCCAGGAAGTCTTGGTTGAGAGGCAGGGAAGGGAGGGGACCGCTTGCTTAAGCAGGGAGCACACCCAGCCACCGGCACAGACAGGCGCCTTGGCAGAAGGCCCGAAACCCAGCTCCTCCGAGGCCTGGGGTCCTTCTCAGCCCCAGACCCACCTGCCCTGGTCCCTGGTAACACAAGGGCCAGCAGGAACTCCTGACACTCTCACGGAACCAAACGAAGCGAGGATCCCACAATCCGCACTGCTTTTCCAGGAGACGGCTGGGACGAGGGTCCTGTTTGGAACGTGAGTCCGCCTGGAGTACAGATACCAATCAATCCAACAAGTTCATTCTCGAGCTGGGGGTCGGGGGAGGGCTCCGCACAGATCGCATCGGAACTTAGTGCATCTATCCTGAGAACTGCACGGTTTTGAAAAGAAAGAAGACATCTGCCCGAAAGGATCAGAGCAGTAATTCTGAATTGTTCCTTCAGCCCCCACCCCACGCGGATGGCACCAAATGTTCCCCTCGTGCTTACGAAATTCCACTCTTACCCTACTTCCAAATTTCTCCCCCATCAAGAAAACTTTTGGGAAGCAAAGGAGGGAACAGGATTTTAGTATGGGTATAACTTTGACAGCATTTAAAAAAAAATTTTTTTTAAGATTTTATTTATTTGACAGAGATCACAAGTAGGCAGAGAGGCAGGCAGAGGTAGAGAGGAAGGGAAGTAGGCTCCCCGCTGAGCAGAGAGCCCGATGCAGGGCTCCATCCCAGGACCCCGGGATCATGACCCGAGCCAAAGGCCCTAAGGCCCAAAGGCCCTAACCCACTGAGCCACCCAGGCACCCTAAATTTTTTTTAAGATTGTATTTATTTATTTGACAGAGAGAGAGATCACAAGTAGGCAGAGAGGCAGGCAGAGAGAGAGGGAGAAGCCGACTCCCTGCTGAGCAGAGAGTCTGATGCGGGGCTGGATCCCAGGACCTTGGGGTCACGACCTGAGCTGAAGGCAGAGGCCCTAACCCAATGAGCCACCCAGGCGCCCCTGTTTTAAATTTTTTAATAGAGCAAGTTGTTTTCAAGTTTTATATTCTATTCTACGTAGTGATTTTTTTGCAATACGTCCTTTCAGGTTGTGGTTGAGAACCAATACACAAGACGCCGGGTCCCAGGCAACACTGGAATTGTGCTGTCTGTCAGCCTGATTGTTGCCTTCAGAGTCACATAAATCTTACCTGTGAAAAGAAGCTGGAAGTTAGAGTCACACGACAAAAATTCCCAAGAACGTGTGATAAAAGCCAAGCAATCATAGCCTATTACAAACCAAATGAATTATTTACAACCAAATGATTTCTAAATCAAAAGTATAAAAACATTACATCTTTTTGTAGTGAAATAGCTGTATATTTCATGTGGAATGTGCCTTCCTGTTTGATTTAAGGTGGAGTGGCTCAGAGGTAAAAGATCTAAAATTTGGTCCTATCTAAGCCATCCTTTAAAATAGATCTTCATTTTCTTTAAAATCACCAGAAAGGGTGTCCAGAGTCACCCCTGTTCACCTGCCTCGGAGCCCACAGTCTGAGGTGCCCTACACGGAGCTCTGGGAGCCGGGAGAGGCCTCATGGTAGTTCCTTGGCTGGTTGAGACAGACAGGCCTGTAGGGGAGGGGGGTGACGGCTGGGAGGGGGCACCAGGAGCACTCACAGCTGCCACGCTTTTCTCTGTGCGGTGGACGCAAGCGTCCCCTCTTTCTCCAGCCTGATGAACACTCTACTGTTGACTTTGCGCTTCCCAAGCTGCTTCCCTTCTGCACGCACCCACCCACCGAGAACTTTCTGGTCCCTCTCCGTGGGGCATGTGCTGAGGAGCTCTACCCTGGTCAGAGGAGAGGGTCTGGGGCAGGGCCGTGTCTGAACCGCAGGGCTACGCTGACCATCGCCTTCCACCTGCGGCCCCGCTGCCTTTTCAGATCCGGGTCTGCCCAGATGGGTCCTGGCCTCTGCTGAGCCTGCGGACATGGGAGACAGAAGAGACCTAGAAAATGTGACTCCACGCTCAAGAAGCTTACCCTACATGGGGGAGGCAGGACTTGGGTCAGGAAGCAGCAAAGAACACGGGCGTGAGGGTTTGGTGTAGGAAAGGAGCCGCTCTGCGCAGCTGCTGCAGAGGAAGTGACCTTGGCTGATGGGTGGGAGCTGGTGGGGCGTCGCGGCAGTTGAGGCATGGACAGGGCAGGGGTGAGGGAGGCCCCACGGAGGCACACCTGGCCAAGTGGGAGAGACATGGACAGGGGACGTAAGCGCAAAGTTGTGTGACCAGAGTAGGAGAGGCTGAAGCCGCACAGTGAGGGAGGCTTTGCCACGTGACACAAAAACCAACCAGAACTCCGAGGTGGTTTGTTTGAAGGTGGGGGCTTCGGCCACCGTCAGGCTGCACGGTGCGGTGGTTGGAGGAGGATGTCATGTGATGTAATTGCCGCCGTCTTGTGGTCACAGAAGCACGGCCATGCTAACGAGAGCGGCAGGCCTCTGGGGGCCTTTGCGCTAAGGCAGACTGACCTTATCTTTCGATTTCTTTTTGGTTTTTATTCCACTTAATGCCCCCCTCCATTTTCAAAGTCATGCACATTTAATTTGGAAATTTTTAAAAGAACAGACGAGAGGAAAGACGCGAACAAGCTGCCCCCCCTTCCTGCTCTGCGGGGCAGCGGCTGGTGTCGCCTGTCCCCATCCAGTCTTTAGGCGTATGCACCGGCGTCTTTACGGGTTTGGGATTAAACTAAGTAATCCACCTGACCAGGACCCATAGAGACATGGATATTTTTCGTGAGGGGGCAGTTTAGTGACCAGGATCTCATTACCTTCTTAAGCCTATTATTATCCCTTTCCAAAACAAGGCACTAAAAATGGGGCTTTTTCACTTATGAAGTAGGATGTGGTTACCTAGAAGGAATGCAGCATTCAAAAGTGTAAAAAATTTAAATCACCCAAAACCCTCCTGTCCAGAAATCACCTAATCTTTTGTGGTATTTTCTTCATTTTTTAAAAAAGAAATTTAATTTATTTGAGAGAGAGTGACAGAGACCGTGTGAGAACGTGCACAGCTGGAAGGAGCGGGAGAAGCAGGCTTCCCGCCGAGCAGGGAGCCCTACGTGGGGCTCAATCCCAGGATATTGGGATCGTGACTCTAGCCGAACGCAGATGCCGAACCGAATAAACCCTCCAGATGCCCCTGTGGTATTTTCTTCTTATATTCATCCAAAACAGTGTGTACTTTAAAAACAAAACTGGAGGGACGCCTGGGTGGCTCAGTCAGTTGAACGTCTGCCTTCGGCTCAAGTCACAGTTCCGGGGTCCTGGGATCCAGCCCCACATGGGGCTCCCTGCTCAGTGGGGAGCCTGCTTCCCCCTCTGCTGCTCCCCTTGCTTGTGCTTGATCGCTCTCTCTCTTTCTGAGAAATACATAAATAAAATCTTTTAAAAAATGAAAACAAAGCAAAACAAAACAACTGGAATCACACCACATACATCGTGTATCATGCTGTCCTCATTTATCCTGTGATGGAAGTTTCCAATTTCTGACAGTAGTGGACATTATACTAACCTAACACTGGTTACTTGATAGGAGTCGGGCCATCTGAAACATTCCACATACATCAACTCATGTCACAACCACCCTGGGTGTGGGGCGCCCGGGTGGCTCAGTGGGTTAAAGCCTCTGTCTTCAGCTCAGGCCATGATCTCAGGGTCCTGGGATCGAGCCCCACATCGGGCTCTCTGCTCCATGGGAAGCCTGCTTCTCCCTCTCCCGCTTTCCCTGCTTGTATTCCCTCTCTTACTGTCTCTCTCTCTCTCTCTCTCTCTGTCAAATAAATAAATAAAATCTTAAAAAAAAAAAAAGATTTTATTTGTTTATTTGACAAGGCAGAGAGAAAGAAAACACAAGCAGGGAGAGTACCAGGCAGCGGGCAGGCGCCCTGCACCTGATCTTTTTAACCAAGAAGTCATCAGCAGTCCCAGGAGCCCGTCTGGAAGAGTCTGAGTGGGTGGGACCGGCCAGTAATGAAGATCTTCAGGGAAACTGCTGGAACCACACAGAGGGCACATCCACGGGGGGCCTCTCCCCCGCTGGGTCTGTTAAAGAAAGAGGAAGCCAGCTTCCACTGATCATTAGAAGTAGGGGTCAGGGCAGGCTCCAGGTAAAACTGCCAAGGTCACAGGCTTTCATCCTCAATACCTGGCCTGACCGGTCCTGTTTCTCAGGGTCCTGACACAAGGAGGGAGAGGACTCCAGTCACCAATCCCAGATTAAGGCATTCACGGTGCTCCCTGCGCCACCTCTCAGGGTAATTCTATTTTCACAGAGACCTCTTAGACACCCATAGGCCTCACTCTGAAGCTATTTCCAGAGCAGGGGTTCTCCGTTGTCCCTCCACTTACAACAGGGTGGCCAACGCTCTCGGTGCAGCAAGAGCAAAGACTGCGACCAAAGGGGCACATTTTACAACTCTTCCTGGCCATCCCCCCTGGGGGAGAGGAGGGCCATGGCAGGCCGCAGCTCCTAGGGTTTTGCGAGAATTAACTAAGTGAGCTGATGCATCATCTGAAGCCCTTGGAATCCAACCCGCCATCAGCCCGGAGTGCAGGGGAGCCCTCGTTGTCCCGGCGAGTTGTTATTTCTGGCTAGAGAGCCGTTCGCAGGCGTTCTGCCGTTTTATCCTCATGACAGCCCTGCGCATTCCGTTTTATTGCTCCCGTTTCACAGATAAGGAAGGGAATTGAGAGCAAGTGATTGCTGAGCAGGGCCAGTCTTGGAGAGGATGGTCCCCCTGGCTAGGCAGGGCAGGGCAGGGCGGAGAGAGCGCTGCAGGGGAGGGAGCAGCGGGACCTGGGGCGCAGTAGAAGTCCAGGCCCTGCCCCCACCCTCCGCAGCTCATCAGAATCTTCCAGAACCTGCAGCCCCCTCAGTGACCAGCCAGACTTCACTTCTAACCAACTTTGACTTCTAAAGGGGCAAGCGAGCGACTCTTTCTGTTTTAAATGTAAAAGCAGGGAGAACAATAAAATCAAGGGCACGTGCACATTTCAGTGTGTATCTCTAAAAAATAGGGACCTTTTTAAAAATATAACCGCAATACCGTTGTCCTCCTTATACAACGTACACTGATTCCTTAATATCATCAAACACCTACTCCGTGTTTAAACTTCTCCCACGAGCTCTCTCTCTCTTTTTTAAGCGTTTCCATTTGTTTGAATTAGGAGCCAACTGGCTTTTGTGTTGCTTCGTCTCTTGTACTGAGAGCTCCTCACCCCTTTCCTTCCTTGAGCCGTACCTGTTGAGGAAGCCAGGTTGCTTGAATCGCCCTGGTCACGTCCCCCCGTGGTGTCCCGAGCCCTGTGCCTCGGGCTGAGGTCTGTTCATAAACTGGATGCTGGGTCTGGAGGTCTGGCCACATTCCAGTCTGATAATGTAGGGAGAGCGCATGGCGGTTCGGTGTGTGTTCATCGGGAAGCTCAGGCTGTCCCGGGGTCTCGCTTTGGGCGATGCTGGGACCTCGGATGGTCACTGCCCGGAGCAGCTATTTCAGTGGGGGTCAGCTCTTCTGTCTTGAAATATTTGGAACATTTCTATAAAGACATACTATTTGCTGCTCCTGATACACACCCAGGGTAAATGCTTGATTCCTTCCCCTTATGTGCAGTGACTGGTTAGCGTTAGATGACGTGACGGATGTAATTCTTGTGCTCTGGGTCCGCATAATCCTGGGAAGGGGGCGGACGGGCATGGACCAGTGCTGTGGGCTGGTCCCCGTTGACTCGAGAGTAATAGGTGTGCAGAGTTCATTCTACCATTCTGCTGTAACGTATGTTTGGTATAGTTTCTAACAAAATGGAAGCTTTTGTTTTGGGGGGGAGGTTTGGGGGTTTTTTGTTTCTTTTTGGTTTTTTTTTTTTTTTTTTTTTTCAGTTAAAAAAGTGAGGAATGGTTGAGTTCCCTGGCGTCCTCCAAAGGCGAGCCATAAATGTGTCGGTTGCTTTTAGGGTCAGGACGTCCGTACGCACGTCAGCCTACTTTCGTGTCTTCATCTTGCCGTTGTCCTCTTACCGACACTTCATCGACTCTGTCACTGCCAATGGGACGCTCATCAAAGTGGCTCCTGGAAGTTTCTTTTGACATCAGTGCAGTAGTCCCCGATGGTGCCCTTGCTTACAATATGACAAGAGTCCTTTTGTCCATGTACGTTTCCTACACGGACCTGGGACATTTTTCCACGGTAGAGCTGCTGTCTCTTGCTAAGGGTCTTTCTTGTGCCGGGTCGCTGGTACCTAAAAGATCTCCCTGAGATCTAGTTACTTCTGCAGACAGGACCAGACCTTCCTCCCGCGCCGAGCAAGCGCGCCTCTGCCACCCCCCGCCCCACGCCACTACCCTCCCACCGCACCCCAGCAGGTGTCTCAGCACGCTGGCTGGGCTGGTAGGTGGGTGGAGGGGAAAGGAGATTAAAATCTGACTTTAAAGGCTCAGGCAGTAACTTGCTCAAGGCTGTCTCCCCCTCCCCAGCGGCAGCTCCGCCCCCAGACTCGGAACCAGGGAGAAGGAAAGGAGGGCAGTGAGAGGATTCGCTATCTCCATTTATCTATATTTAGGCAGACTTATCTGGCAAGCAACATCAGAGAGAAACATTCAAGGAGGAGGTAGTGGGGTATCGTGGGTTCTCATAGCTTAATTTCATTTGCTGGGGTGGGACTAGAGGGGTTTGCAGTAGGCAGAGCCCCCCCAACCCCCACCGAGACAAGTGTAAGATGAAAAGGGCATAGAAGACCAAAGGCGTTCAGGCCAAGAACAGCCTTCAGCTCTGTGAGGCACCAGCAAGAAGGAGAAAGCACATACTCGTTACCTTCCAAGGACGCAGCTAGACTCGGTGGGGCAGGGCAACGGGGAGGCTGGTAAGAAGGAAAACCACCCAGGAACGGAGCAAGGGGCTGCTACACAGAGCAGGGAGTCCCCCTCCACCGTGAGAGTCCACCAAGTCTGGTCAATCTCTCGTCAGAAATGGTTGGGTTGTGGGGGCGTGGGGGGGTGGTTCCACTGTGGCCACTGGGCCCGGGCTCCCAGAGAGAGCGTGAATTTGCACATGGCAGAGAAGAAGAGGCCCGGGGCTGACTGTTGGACACAGCAGCTGTGTGAACTCGGTCTGCCTAGTTCCTTCCTTAGCACAGATGCCCACAGACTCAGGATATGCAGGACAGAGACCAGGCCGAAAGGTTCCCTCTCCAAGACATGAAGTCACTGGGCCACGGAACCACCACGCCAGACAAGCAGGGAGGCTTGATCGGACACGAGATAGGCTGCCGCGCAATCCAGTCAGCGTTTCCTACGGATGCCTCTGTCCCTTTGAGTTTTCTTTCTTGCAAGAAACTGATAAGTTAAATAAGCTGCAGAGGGACCCGAGTTTAGTGTTGGCAAAATCCGAACAGAGGTGTCATGACGCCAGGCCCGACCCAGCTGCACGAAGCTGATCTCACCTATGTTGTCGTTGTCCCTTGAGAAAACCCACAACTGTGCCTTCTTAATTTTGCTGCATTTAAATAGAAAAAGTCAATTCTGCTGGACTTGCTTTCCCGATGGGCTCACACTGTGTGGGTCAGTGTAGACAAACACATTTAGCAAAGGATATAATCCGTCAACCTGGGCTGCCGCTGAAACCACTGCTTAATTTTTCCTTGTGAATGTTTTTCGGAACATCACTGAAAACAGTACCTTCAAGAAAATATGAGAGAATATGCATTTGATCTCAAAATGAGGAACTATTTTCTAAGCATATAAGTAAAAGCAAAATATTTGACTAGGGTTAAATTTCAATTTTTATGTGTCAAAGACACTAGGGGAAAGGTAGATGACAAAGTGGGAAAATACAAAACATACGATGCGAAAAAGGTGACTATCTCCAGTAATGCGCTTTCAGAAATCACTTCTTAAGAAGGCATGTCCAAAAAAATAGTAATATGCAAAGGTCATTGCCACACAATTCATAAAACAATAAACAGACATGGTGAAGAAAATACACACAAAAATGCTCAACATCCCTAACAATCAAGGAAATGCAGATTTTTAATAGATTTGGTTTTATATATACTGCGTAGGTCATTTAGGGTTTTATTTAATGATAATACACAGCATTGGCAAGCCTAAATGAATTAGAGTCTCTCAAAAATTGCTGAGTGAAAGCTGGCCCTGTCTTTCTGGAAAGTAATCCAGCCCTGAGCTGAAAGAGTCTCAAAAATATTAATTCCTTTCGGTTGCACATTTCCGTGTGCCTTCATTTATTTCTTAAGAAATAATCAGAGGGATAAAAGTATCTATGTTCAAGGATATTTATTGCAACACTGTAATACTCAAAAATCAATAATAACCCATATTGTCACAATATGGAAGTAATTATACATAACGATACCTAAAAACAGTCAAAAAATAGGTAGTCCTAAGTAAAAACCAAATAACAAAAACCCTAAGGATACAATCCCAATCTTGAAAAAGAAAAATTAGAATAAACATCGGAGGAAAATACAGCAAAATGTTAGCAGAGATTATGTTTGGGGGGTGGGGGTTGTGAGTAATTTTAACTTCCTTATTCATTCTCTGGTTTGGGTCCAGGATATTAAATGGACTAAGTCCCACAAAACGCATAAATCTCATTTGCCAAACTTTCTACAAGATTTATTTCGAAACCAGATCAAATTTTTCCGTTTTAGGAACTCCTGTTTCTGACTGCGGCTTCCTTCTTTTCTATACGTGGGACTGTAGCCTCTTCCTTCACTGCTTGGAAGGAAAGACAACATTGTATTTCCCCATTCCCTTCATCTACAACCCATCAGCTAGCTGGAGGACTTCTGCCTGGGAGCTCCCAGTTCACTGGGAACAGAGGTGCTCGGCCCTGTAGATGGGCTGGTTACAACTTAGCAGAAGGCAGGTCAGGCAGTGGCAGTGGAAAGAGAAAAACGAGCTTGCCTAGCCTCAGTTTCCCTTCTTGGGAGGAAGATGGCCAGGGTGGAAAGACCCGTTCCTCTCCTGCATGGGGCAGGGGGATGTGGGCTCAGAGTGTAAGTCGCTGGGCTGAACCACAGGCAGGCGGCTCCAGCAGTCCCATCGGGCTACCGGAGGCTGACTTGGAGGAGCCTTCCCATTAAACTGATTGATGTCCTCTCCGTGTCTAGGAGAGGTGTTTTGGCTCCGTGTCAGAGCCCCCATCAGACAGGCCTGTGCTATGAGAGGTTTGAAAAATGGCTTGGATGAAAAAATTGACTCTGTTCAATAATAAATTATAATGATGCTTTGTATTTATAGAGCATCCTTCAACTGAGGGAGTTCTACGTTCTTTATGGATATGAACTCACCTTTCTCACAATGGAGAAAAGATAATTTTGTCAATTCAATATTTGTGTATCCTTTTTTTTTTTCCTTTACTTGGGCAGGGGGGGAAGGATGCTATTACAGGGGTGTTTTCTTATATTAATTTAGAAGCGATAAGTCTTCCTTTCACTTTTTTTTCCTCACTGGAAATCTCTTCTTATTGAATATCACATAAGAAATTAAAAATGAATAGTGATGTCTAAAATGTGTGTATATGCATTTATATGTCTATGTGGATATAGTATCTATATAAATATTTAATTTTTATGGTCCAAGCCTTCTCCGTTTTCATGAGCTAGAATTTATTAGCTACTGAACAGTGGGGCTGTTATTATTTGCTTTTGCACCTAAATGATTTAAAAGTCAATTACGAATTGGCTAAGGGGATTGGAGGACTGTGGTGTGTAATATGGTTCTGCAACTTCGATTTGTTACCAAATGTCTGGAATGAGGAAGTGTCCAGGGTGGGAAATAGCCCACAGACGTACCATACGGATAATAAACCAACCAGACAGAGGCCCTAGGTCACCGGGACGTGAGCAAACCTGCTGGTGTTCATCTGAGTGGGTTGGGGCGGTGCTGGGGGACGGACAGGCAGCCACATAAATCTGAGAATAAAGCAGAGCCCCAGGACTGGCCAGAACAATGAATGAAAACTAAGCAAGCCCAAGGAGAACGAGTCACAACGACCAGCCCCCAGCACTGAGATCTGTGCTCTACACCCCTAACAACAATCAGAGCACGCACCAACCTCCTCCAAGGCTGCCCCTGGGAGGGAGCATAAACCTTTACTGCCTTTCCTATTTATCTGCAAAGTGCCGTGTACCGAGTCATGGAGGCAAAGAAGCAGGCTGGATGCCTGTAATAACCTAATGCAAAGAATTATTTCTCCAACAGAAAATTTCCCTCTAGAATTCCAGTCTCTGAACATTCTAAATGGGAGATGGGAGTTTTCAGGTGCTTTAAAAAAAAAAAAAAGGTAGAAAATAGCAAGACACAATTCATGCCCTGGGCCCTCCACTGAGGAGCTTTGTGACTTTGTGACTCTGTTTGTACAAAGGGCCACTGAAAAATCAGATTATTTTTCACCCAGGAATTAGCCAGGAACAAATAGTGAATCTTCATTAACAAGCGTGGAGTCCACAATAAATGTTTAAAAGTGAGAGTACACCACAGTGAGCGCTCATGGTAAATCTTTGGATGCCTCTGCGTTCTGGGCTGGAAGCTCAAAAGACTGAAGTACATTTGGGACAAGAGACAGGACTTCCAATGCCTTTTCCCATTAACTAGCTAATCAGGGGCGCTCCAACCTGTGGGGCTCGCGCTACCTGATTGTATCACTCACCTGGCTTCTCAACAGTCCTCATCCCTGAAGGCTGAAATTGCTGCTTGTCATACATTGTATACATTGTCGAGTGTGTATATATTCACGTATACGTACATTGTATACGTTGTCAAGTGCGTCTATATACACGTGTGCGTACATTCTATACGTTGTCAAGTGTGTATATATATACATATACATACATCATATACATTGTCAAATGCACACACACACGTATGTGTATACCTGTCCATACGTACCTATGTGCACACATATACATAGAAGCACACTTTTCCCCTCATACATGAAATTAAAATTTACTTTCAGCATTTGAGTTACTCTTAAAACTGAGGGGGAAAGTTGGGGTTAAAAGAGCAGGGCAAGGGAAATAATTTTTCTTTAGATTAAGTGTCAATTTCCCCAAAAACGTTAGTGTAAATTTCCCCAACAACATTAGTCCCCAATTATAATATTTTTAAAAACCCCAACCAAAGTAATACAATCTAAAGATAGACTCAAATGTAATACACAAAACCATCTGGCACCAGTAGTCCAAAGACAAACTGATTTTTTTCCCCTAAAGGAGGTCAGAGTTAACCTGGCAAAGGGCCAGACAAGTGTGCCAGGGGGAGGGTTCTTTTCATGGTTAATTCGTCTGCTGTGAGGTGCTCCTAAGCACGGTGATGGGTACCAGTCACGAGGTCCGCACTGAGCCCCAAACTCCAAAGCAGCAACCAAGCCCCCAGGGAGGTTAATTAAGTTTGAGTCTCGGGCTAGTTGATGCCAGGATAAATCTAACGTGTTGTCAGCAGGCTAAGCCAGACGAACAGAGCTCCAGCGAGGAAATTTCTATGCAGTAAATATCACTTAAATTCCTCTCAAAGTTGAAGCTGGTGTCAAAGTCCAAAAAAGCAATATTCCCTGGCAACTGCTGCCGGGAGTGTGTTTGTGCCTGGCCATGTATCATCGGAGCACTCAAATTAGCAAAGAAGAGAGATAGTGAGTTAATATCCCCCAGCTGACTCCGCTCCAAGAACCGCTTTCACTGTAGCGGGAGAAATATGGAGGGGGCTCGCCCAGTCATCGGTGACCTCCAAATGACTAGACGCTCAGAATTTTCTGGCAGCCTGGGCTAGATAAATAATTCCTGCTGTGAAATAAATAAACTCCCTGAAATACTTCAGGGAAACCACTGCTTTGACTGTCAGTCTCTCCCGGTTGCAAGGAGCTGAGGCTACTGCACGGGTGAGGAGTGGAGACAGGTGGGGAACCTGCCTGCTGCTTTCCTGCTGCTTTCCACACTGCCCTCTGCGCAGGGGGCAGCTGGCCACCCCAGGGAGGTTGGCCAGGTGAGGGGGCAGTGTGAGAGCTTCCAGAACTCTGAATGTGAGGCTTGTAAACATATTCCAGGTCTGGACAGGTCTTTGGAAGGGAAGGAAGGAGGGAAAGGGAGGGAGGGAGGAAGGGGATAGATGGATCAGGAGATTGAGATGGGAGGAGAGAAAGGCAGGAAACTGTGAAATCAATAAAAGAGGAAATCTTGATGGGGAGAGACTGGGAGGAAGAAAGAGATACAGGAGGAGAAAGGGAAGGAGTAAAAAGATGAATGCTACGAAGCTTAGAGGAAAGGGCACTTTTTTTTTTTATGGAGTCCACACTGTAGGTAAACATTACAGTCTTGAAGCCTTTTCAGTAACTGTGTATCTCTTGTTTTTTCTCTTTGCTTTTTGGGCATTCACTTGACAATTTTCGTCTTTAAAGCAGAGACGATCAAAGTTGTGGGTCAGCCCTGTCACTGTTTCCAGGTGTTTCTGAGGTACAACGACCACAGGCAGAATTCTCCCAGTTCCGCCACCTTCCTGCTCCATCTGGCTTGTGCACCTTTCTGCTTTCAGAAAGGGGGTGGGGGTCGAGAAAAAGACTTCAAGGTCCTGGGGTGCCTCCCTGCTTCAGAGCTGCTCTCAGCCCAAATCAGGAGGGAGCCAGTCTTCCCGGGGGGGGGGACCCCAACGAGGCTCAGAACAGAAATCCCACTCCTCCTCCCCAGAAGAAAATCAGGGATGCTCGAGGAACCAACACGCAACTCATGGCAGGGAGGCAGCCTCTGTGTGTGGAGCTAAGTGCTTAGAAAAGCCAGTCAGAAATGCGGGCTGGGGAAACCAATCAGCCGCCTTCCGTGCATCACAAACTGGGAAGCGGAAACACTGGGGCTCTGTGCTGGGCTCCACAGCAACCCGGGGGAGATTTTGTTCCAGAAGAGTGGCATCGGCTTGTGGGGAAATTTTTAGCTTCTTATTTCCATTTGTAATTTAAGCTTATCAAAGGCAGGGAACTTAAAAACCGTTTTATTATTGCCCAATAAAGAGGTTCTTGCTGCCGACACGATCGGCACATTCTGGAGAAACACAGTGTGCGGCTGAAACATGCCACTCGAGTGTCCTTTTGAGGCAGTTATTAAAATGCGTCTTGCTAGCTGGAGTCGGGATCTCGGGGTGTTTTGTTGTCTCATGGAATGAGGAGGCCCTCTCCCGGGTGGAGTGCTTCTTAAGCCAGCAAACAAAACGTTAAAGACAAAGCTTTTCTTCGCCATTTCCCTGACCACCCCCCTTTACAGTTGTAGGACACAGTATTTCCAGAAAAAGAAAAGTTATTTAGCTGAAATGAATCGCTGGTATTAATTCAGGCCATAGTTTGGCATTCTCCTTAATTTAATAATCTGAAGAAATAAATTGATGTAGATTCCGATCAAATTCCAACAATTCGTTTCCATGAGGTCTATTTTTTTAAGTTGAAAAGTTGGATTTTGTTCAAAAAAATAAGGACTCTTTGAACTCGATGTTCAACCAATAAATTAGCACAAATTTAGTTCCAGTTCCCACTAAATTGGAGCCCGACCTGAGGATCAAGAGGAAAGAGACGCGAGTTGGAGGTCCCGGATTCCACATAGCCCAGCAGATGCCCTCCGTGGAAACGACTTTCATTTGTGTGTGTGTGTGAATTAGCGTACATGTGTTACCCTCCCTTTCGCCCTTCTCCTTTGAAAACAAGAAAATGATGACTTTTTCAGGGCTCGGCTTCCAGATGGGCAGGGCTCCGAGCATTTGAAGTCTGCCGGGAGGCAGGAGCAAGCGCTGCTAATTGGCTACATCCTGGCGCGCTCCTTTGAAGGGCGGCCAGTGTGACCGCAGGTTTCCGAGTTCGCTGTCTGCACCTGGCTTGGCTGGGGGGCGAGAAAGTTTTGCTGGCCCAGGTTATAGGTCATGTCCAGACTGGACTGCAATCCCCTCTGCTCAAGTGGGCAGTGTGACCTTGAACGTAAGCTCCGCAGGCCAGCAGCAGAGCGGCGCACAGCCCGCGGACGGGTGACTTGCCGTCTCCAGAGAGCTCCATCCAGCAGAAGCGACAGGCCCCAGGTCCTTAAGGCCCGGGCTGGGGGGCAACATGTCAGTCCAGGCCATCCGAGGTGACAGGCCGCGATGCCACCTCCAGAAGGGACCAGGTGTGAATGAGGAGACGTGGAGGAAGAGAGGATGAGAGAGAAAGAACAGGCTGGTGCAGGAGAGGCAGGGAGGGGCTGCGGAGAGAAGACAAATCAGAGAAGACTAGAGGGAGGAAGACAGGACCGCACCAGAGGGAAGCTGAGGAGGGATGCAAGCAGGGAGGGGAGAGTTTTCTGGCGCTGGGAGACTCCGTCTGCTCCTTCCGCCCAAGGGTCACCTTCCCACCCCGCAGAGAGAACTTGGTCAGGAATGCCGCCAGGGCCCCCTCGCTGTGAGAGGGTCTGGAGCTGACCGCCCTCTGCAAGGGCCGGCAGTTCTCGCCTGGCTCGGCCCTGGCCCAAAGGGCTTGTTCACCTACTTTTCTGCTCGAGTTTCTGAGAGGCAGGACATGCCTGTAGCCGACCCTCCTCCCCGGGCCCTCCTGGGATCAGACTCACTCACTCACACACGCAGAGACTCCCAGGCCCCAGGCGAGGGTGCCCACAGCACACCAGCTTTGTCCGCGTTCCTGCCGGCTGCGAAGGCTTTGTGGGCCTAGCTGCACGGCCAGACCTGGCGCGGGGCACACTCTGGCCTCCTCCTCCATCACGGGAGGGGTCCCCTTTTGCCAGAGCAAACCCAGACCCTAGCTTGGTCCTTGCACTGGGATGTGAGCGGGGGCCGCCAGGTCCTAAGTGAGACGAGGAGATGTGCTCCCATTGGCTTCCTGGGCTCCGCACCGGCGCAGGCCTGCTTGGCTGGCGGAGCCCCGGGGGACGTAGACCCCGCTAAGTGCCCACTCGCTACCTCCTGCTGGTGTTGGCGTGAAGAACGCCCAGTCATTCGGCGAGTCACTGACCTGAAGCGTGGCCGAGGAGGAAGAGGGGTGGTTAAGATGGGCATCAGAAATGGACTTTTACTATTTTCTCTTATTTCCTAATCTTATATCTTTAATGAATGTATTTGGGCCTTGGACGATAGGGAAAGGCATAGGAAGATGGAAATCACCCCCAGTTCACACACCAGAGACAGCGCTGCTGACACTTTGCTGTAGTTCCTTCCAGTCGCGTTCCCAGAGGAATATCCGAGTCTGTGTCTATACTCGCCGTCTCCGTGTCGAGTCAGATAGGAGTGACGAGAGGGTCCTGCAGGTGTCACCGTCGGCTCTGCTCCCCGGTGGTCCTGGGGAGATGTCCCGAGGACCGGACGATGGGGAAACCGAGAGAGCGAGAGGGGAGGTGAGAGGCCCAAGGCTCACCCCCATCCTATCTCCCCTCCCAGAAGGGGGAAGGCCCAGGGCCCTGTTTGAAGGCCCCAGGGTGAACCCCCCCCCCAGAGCGGCTGTCAGCCCACCACCGCCCACGTCCCCCAGCACCTCCCCAGCTGCAGGGGCGGCAGGCTTTGTGGGGCCTTTGATCCATGCAAACGAAGTACGTCACAGGCGAGCGCTCGTGGGGCGTGGGCTGCTGGGCACACGGAGGGTTGCCAAACTGACAAACACACTCCAGGAAAGCCTTCCCACTCTTGCAGGGCGTCCGTCCAGCAGCAGCCCCGCCATCTCACAAGAGACCCGCAAAGGAGACCTGGAAAAGCACGCAGCCCTTCTCCGGGCTCGGGCCCTCAGCATAGACTCAGAGGAGCTCAGAAACAGCTTCCCCCAGGCTGCGAGGCCAGTCAGCCGCCCGGCCGGGTGGGAAAGTGGTCTTGCTCCGGTCTCTGCCTGCACACAGGGCCAGATTTCTCCATATCAAAGACAGAACGCTGTTAGTCTTAACCTTATTTCTTCTTGTCAGACTTTTGGAGGGATTAGGCAGAAAGAGCTGAACACACAGGGATGAGGGAGGCAGGCAGCCCACTCTGGGCTCAGCCTCAGTGTAAGTTTCGAGTAAAATCTACCAGACTTTATCATTTATTCATTCAACAAACCCTTATAATTACCTCTTTTATGCTGGTGCAAGCCAAGGACTGGAAAGTCAAAGAAGAATGAAATCTATGCCAGATGTTATGGAGTTTAATTTTTAATGGAGACAGACCCATCATTGTGAAATGTGTCTGAAGAGTCAGAAATATTGCCATTTTAAATAGTACTTATCTTTAAACAGAACATTAACTACATTTTCCAATAATATGCTCAATATTATTTTCTTCAACCCCCTAGGCACCTTATCAGAAAGTCCTTCTAAGTCTAAAGCGACAAGTCCCGTTGTTATGTGAAAAAGTACAAGAAGTATACTACCACCTGGAAACACAGAAAAACTTCTGTAATCCCTGTAACTTTTTCTTTAATAAGGTTAACGATTGGATCCCTTTCCTTCATTAGAAATACTTCTGAAAGTTGAACAGGTGTCTGAAAGTTGAAGGAAAACATGTTGAATATATTATTTGAAAATGTAACTGATATTCTGTTTAAAAATAAATTTCACCCATGACTAATAGAACAGAAGCAGGTGCCACTGAAGGGAGATCAGTTCTGCCCGAAGCAAGCAGAGTTTTTCCGGTGGGAGGTAACACCTGAGGGGGGCCTTGAATGATGAGTGAAAGTTTGCGGAGCTGGAGACAAGTACACAGGTGTACTGGAAGGGGGGGTGCAGCCCTTCTCTGGGTGATCTTTGGCTGCCTGTGTTCAGGTGTCAGCAGAATGCTGCCTGGCGTGGCAGAGTGTCTGCTCACCTGCGGTCTGCCCATGCGAAAACTCCCTGCCCGCCTTACTCCCTCCAGGGCTCAGGGCTCAAGAGGGGCAAACTCCCCATCTCCCTTGCTCGCAGAGGGACCGTAGGGAAAGTAGACAGCATGTTTGGGAAGCTGACACTTTGTGATGGCTCCTCATTATGAAATCTTAAGTCGTGTTCTTCCTGATGACTAGCTTGAGCACTGATCACAGAGCCATAGAGATTGTTAAATTCACACCTTCATTTCGGAGGCAAGGAAACCAGAGTGAAGTAATTTCCCTAAGGACACACGCGCTTTGGGTGATAGCATTAGCCAAGGTGCCTAGAAAAATGGGCTCTCAGACGTCTTCCAACTCACAGATTCTTGGACGTGTAAGGGGCAAAATTCATTCATGTTATTGCATTGATTGATGACCACTAGTCAATCAGTCAACCAATCAGCGTCTCAGTTACCCAAGCGATTACGTAATTACTGAGTCCGGCAATGCCTACCACTGGGTTTGCTACAGCAGCAGACACAAAAGAACTAGAAGCCATGGTCTTTGACCTTGAGCAACCTGCGATCTAGTTGAGCAGGAAAGAACCCATTAGAAGCAATGAGAGTTACAAATGAAGTGCTCTTCCCACTAAAAATAACTGGTGCAAGTTGGTGTGGGCTGGAGGAAGCCAGCTCTCTCAGCCAGCTGAGAGAGGCTTGGAGAGGATGACCTGCAGGGCAGGGAAAGGTAGCACCAGGATGGAGAGCCCTGGGCAACGTCTGGGAAAACTCAAGCGCTCGTTTGCAGGTCAGACTGTGCCCGCTCCTACCCTCCAGCTCGTCTCACCTTCTGGGCTTGGTGTTTCATTCTGTTCCTTCTCCACCCAGGATAAATCAGTGCCCAGGTGCCAGCTCCATTTTGGCTCCAACATTTCTTGGTTCTTCCCTTCTTTGCTGGTCTGTTTGGAAATTGGACTTGTTTTCTGTGACCAACTAACCCTGCGAGAGGGACTCAAGCACGCAATGGGGGACTCATCTCATGAACACAGTCCTGAGAAAAGCTCAGAGTCCCTGAATGGCCCAGAGCAGCTTATGGCTCCCGTCCAGGAGCACAGAACACCACCGGGATGGAGCTGAGGCAGCGTGAGACTCCCAGCCCAGCTTCTGGACCTGCCCAGGCGGGCATCTCACACCACCAGCAGCCCACAGTCTCCCAAGACCGGGTGGCTGTGAGGTCTTCCTGGCGGGGCCCCCAGCAAGCTGGTCCTCAGCAAGCGCCTGGCTGTGAAGAAGGCAGAGTAGAAGGAGAAAAAGAAATCCCAGGACGGTCCTCCTTAGAGTGTTTTTTTTTTTTTTTAATTTTATTTATTTGGCAGAGAGAGAGATCACAAGTAGGCAGAGAGGCAGGCAGAGAGAGGAGGAGGAAGCAGGCTCCCTGCTGAGCAGAGAGCCCGATGCGGGGCTCGATCCCAGGACCCTGAGATCATGACCTGAGCCCAAGGCAGCAGCTTAACCCACTGAGCCACCCAGGTGCCCTCCTTAGAGTGTTTTAAACACGGTTAGGCGATGAGATGACACGTCGGCGTGAATACATGTGGGGGCATGAACGCGCGTGGATGGGGATGTGGAAGTCGTGGCTCCCCCGGGGGTCTCTCGGACAAAAGAGAGGGAGCTTGTGCGCGTTGGCCCACGTCGGGTCACTCTGACCACCACAGGGAGGTCTGAGCTGCCCTCCCCCAGAGAGCAGTCGGGGGGGGGGGGGGGGGCGGCAGATCCAGGCACAGAACCTTCCGGATCCAGCCGGCCCAGAGCAGGGGTCCCCAAAGCACGGCGCGCAGGGGAACGTGGGGGAGGGGGTCCCAACACAGACCCCCACACCCACCCCAGGGACTCCTTCAGGGACTGGGTGATCCCGACACGGCCCAGACCAGACTGGGGAGCGCGGCTGAGGACTTGGCTGCAAGCCAAGAAACCGTCTTTGCGAGGAACTAGCTCCACGGACTTCGGTCTTCCTCGGTCACAGCTCCGCATCTGTATGTCCCTAAACACTTGTCGTGCGACGGGCAGCTCGGGTCCGAGAGACAACACGCCGGAGTCAGTCACTGCCCCGGCGGACAGCACGGCCAGGACCCGGGCGGCCCCGCCAGCCTCCTCCGAGCGCCGCCGCGGGGGACCCCGTGCCCGGCGCGGCACCTGCGGGGGGCGGCGCGCCAGGAAAGCCCGGAAACTGATGCCGGTGGGGCTCCAAGGGGGAGTCGCCGCCGCCGCCGAGAGAGGCAGCTTGACGACATGCGGAGTCCCCGTCGGAGAGCAGAGACCCCCGCGCTTCCTCCCTGCTCCGGGGCGCGTTGGGGGCGGGGGGGGGGGCAGCCCCGACGGGCGGCGGCGTCTGGCGCCTGCAGGTCGGGCACGAGCGCGGACTCGGGCGGGCATTCGCCGGGGCTACCCGGGCCAGGCCTCGCCCCACCGCCGACCCCACCCCAGGCCGACGCCCGCCTCTCAGGGGAGCCCCCCGGAGCGCTCTCGGACGCCTGGGAACCAGCCCTGCACCCGCCCCCGCCGCCCCGAGAGCTCCCGCGCCCGGAGACTCTGGCGCAGGGGGCCGGGGCGGTGCGGCTCGGGGGACGGGACCGCAAGTGGGGGCGGGCGCCGCAGTGCGAGCGGTGGAGACGGGAGATCACGGGCGATAACCCGGGCCCTGGATGGCAGCTCAACCGGAAACCTCGAGGAGGAGCCGGTGCGGGCAGGAGGGGCGGGGCCGCTGCTCGCCGTAACCGCACGGGGGGAGCCCGGCCGCGTGCGGAGGAAGCGCCCCCGGGCCCCTTCCCGCGCCCCTTCCCGCGCCCCTTCCCGCGCCCCTTCCCGCGCCCCTTCCCGCGCCCCTTCCCGCGCCCCTTCCCGCGCCCCGGGTTTTCTCTCCCTCTTGCCCAAGGCTGTCATTTAGGAATTGGGTTGGGGACTTCGGGGCTGGGGTCTAGCGCGCGCCCGGGCTTCGCGGTGGCTGGAGCGCAGAGGCCGAGCGCGCCCGGGGCGCTTCGGCAGCGGAAGCAGGGGGGCCGCGGCTCAGCCGGCGGGTGGGGACAGCGGGTGCGAGCGCGGCCACCTCCGGAGAAGCCTCCGGAGCCCCCGTCCTCTTCCTTCCGCTTTCCACGAGGGGCTCCGCCGCGGGACACTGAGCACCCCTGGGAGGGCCGGGCTCGCCTCTGAAATCCCAGTGAGCCGACAGCTCCGTCCCAGGAGGTCTCTGTGTCCAGTTTAGAATCCAAGTCGCATTTCCTCCCACCCCGACCTCCGGGAAGCTTGGCGCAGTGGGAAGCTGCTCCCCGGCCTCCTGCGCTTGCGGCCAGCCTGTCGCAGTGTCCCGCAGAGTGGGAGGCGCAGGGCCCGCCCACAGAGGGGGACAAGGTGTGGCCCGGGGCTCAGGAAGCCCCTGGCTGAAGGGGGCATCCAGCAAGCAGGTTTCTGCTCCGGGTGCGGCGGCAGCCCTGGGGTCGTGCCGTCGGTGGCCTGGGGCCTGCGAACAGCTCGGGGGGACTGCAGCGGCCGCAGGTGCAGGCCGCGCCCCACCCCCAGCCCCCGGCTCCCTTCCACCTCGTGGCCTTCCTTCAGCTGCCCAGCCCGCTCAGCCGCCCTTGCCCAGAAACCCTCTTGGCCTCCTGCATGGCCGGCTCCCCGAGGGAGGGCCGCGTGCTCTGGCCGGAGCTGTGTTCATCTCACTTGAGGGTCAGACCCGACTGGTGCTCGGTTGGGTAATGGGGAAGGGAGGGAGGGCCTTTCCTCTCATGCCTGCCTCTCCGGGTAATAACAGCACCAGAAATAATCAGGCTGTTTGCCAGCAGTAATTGCTTTCCTGTTCATACAGAAATGGAACTGTATTTCCCCAACACCATTATAGTGACAATTTCTGTATATTGGAGATATTTCCAAACCCCAGTAAGTCATCACCAGAAATGCACTGAGCTCCGGCCTAGTTGAGGGTGCTTTGCTGGATAGATGGGTCCCTGCGCCTCCACTTTATACCGCCCTAGAACCATCCACACACACTCAGTGTGATTTAACGGTTCACGTCATTCATGGAAAATAAGTAAACTTCTCCCGACCTCCCCCTTTCCTGGCTCCTCTTGAAGTGACTGGGAGAACGTTTTTTGTGTATGTAGCCATGGGGCTGTGGATGTCAATATCGGTAGTGATATGGACATACATAAATAAACATTTCTGTTGTGGTAAAGTACACAAAAATATAATCTTGCCATTTTTAATCATTTTTAGGTGCACAACTCAGTGGCATAAAGTTGTTGTACAATCATTTTTACCACTCTCCATTTCCAGAACTTTTTCACCATCCCAAACAAAAACTCTAACCAGATAGAGATTTGCATATTATTATACATACATAGCTATATATCTTTTCTTTTTCATATATAAATATTATGCATACCATTCTAGAGCTTGCTTTTTTCACCTAATTATCTTGGAGAGCTTTCCATAGCAGCAAATACAGAACTGTCTGTTGTATTTTTGGTTTCTTAAGCTGCTACATACCAATACACCAACATTTACTAATTAGGTGCCCAGCTGGTGGATGTTTATGTTGTTTCCTTTTTTTCTTTTTTTGCTCCCGCAGATAATTATGTAATAAACATCTGTGCGTGTGCGTGTGTGTGTGTGTGTGTGTTTATGCACATGTACCATGAAGATTTAATCTGCAGAATAAATTAAAGTTTCAGAGAAATGGCAAAATTGGGCCTCCCGGGTGGCTCAGCCGGTGGAACATCTGCCTTCAGCTCAGGTCATGACCCCACAGTCCTGGGATCGAGTCCCACATCGGACTCCCTTGCTCAGCGGGGAGTCCACTTCTCCCTCTCCTGCTCCCTCTGCTTATGCTCACGTGCTCTCGCTCTCTTTCTCTGTCAAATAAATAAAATCTTTTAAAAAAAGAAAGAAAAAAGAAATGGCAAAATCGTGAGTGGAATTTTGACATGGAGTTTAATAGAGTAGATTTAAGAATGCTAATGTTCAAGGGCGTGATGTGGGGGCTGTGTGCTGTGTGGGGAAGAACACAGGCTTGGTAAGACCTGGTCTCTCATCCAGGCTCTGCTATATAGGCGCCTCAGGACCTCCCTGACCTTCAGTGTCTTTATCTGTAAAGTGGAACAAATAAGATCTGCCCAGATCAACCAATCACGGTGGCTCAGGACCCACCCTAGGTCATCATTTTAACTGAATTACCTCTGTAAAGGCCTCTCTCCAAATACAGTCATATCCTGAGGCACTGAGGGTTAGGATTTCAACTGCTGTATTTGGAGGGTGGGGACACAATTCAGCCCATCACAAAGGGCTTGGTGAGGAATATGTGTTCCTGAATGATAAAAGAGCACAAGGATGAAGGGATTTGCATCGTTCAGTAGAAACCAACCACTTACTGTGTGCAAACCAGAGCTCCGCTCATGGGGCAAGGGCAGGAAGAGATAAAGATTACTATATTCAGGTGAATGCAAACCAGACTATGGATGGTCGTTCTAGGGCAGTCGGCATCCTGGTGGCAGAGCCTGGATTTTAGGCCTGTCCTACAAGCCTGCCTGGGCAAAGGCAACCATGAACCGGATTTATTCCAATTGGCTAATTTTTTCTTTTAAATTTTATTCACATTCTTGAAATTACAAAAATAATGTGCATTTGTTATAAACACGGAAAACCCTGCAGTTGCTCATCCCATCTCAGAGTAAGTCCACTAGCCAAGAGGGTCCTAACTAGTGCCGCAACCCTCTCACCCTCCGATCGCTCTTCCAGCACTCTCCCTCTTTCATGCCACCCTGGCCATGTCTACTTCCTTGGTGTTCAGAGACACGAGGCCTGGATCTACCACAGGACCTTTGCACCTTCTCTTCCTCTGCCAAAGGGGGTCCTTCCTTCACATATTCTCACAACTGAGGCCTTCTGACTCTCCATGAACAACGGGGTCCCTCTCTCTGTCCTTTTGTGCTTTCAGGAGTGAGTAACCAGCAGGGAGGCTGAAGGTCTTTTTATATAAGCTTTCAACAGTTTTGTTTTTCCTCCTCTAAAGATTGCCTGTTTATATCTTCTGCTGATTTTTCTCTTAGATGAGTTGTCTTAGCTTTCATTTTTTGGAAATTTTGTTGATTGAATTCTAAACCTGTAGAAAGCTTTAGGAATGAAGCTGTTCATCATAGAGTCCTTTACAGTGGTGAAAAAGTGGAAACAAACCACCTCCAATGCAGAAATAGTAAGTACTGGAGGAATTGTTGTGCAACCGTTAAAAAGGCAATTCAGTAGACCTATGAAGTAGCAGGAAACATGAAATATAGATCCATGTGAACTAACATGAAAATATAATGTTGAATTATAATACTAACGGAAAAAATAGGGAAAAAATTTTCAGGGAAAACGTTTTTGCATAGAATAATTATCATTTATAAATAATGAACACCTTGGAAGGCAATCTGCCATCAGGGAAGCGTGGTTGTGTTTGAATTAAGGGTGATTCTGATTATCTGTACTTTCCTGCACTTTCATAATGAGTTGATTTACTTGAAAATGAAAAGTGATTGTAGATAAATTTAAAAAACTATTGCACGAATCATAACAAATGTAATGAACGTCGTAAGTAATACAAATAGGGAAATATTCTTCCAGAATCCCATTACTTCTAAGAAATCAAACAACTCCCTTTTTTCGCCCTTTAGCTTGGGAATCCTTGCCTGTGGGGTTATAAAATCTGTAGGTAGTGAGGAGCAGATATTCACTTCACAATGAACCATGAGTATTTGAAATCCAGCATCTGAGGGGCAGGGGGCTTGACGGGACTGTGCCAAAGCAAAGCGAGTAGCAAGAAGCTATGTGGTACGGATAGTTATGCAAACTCATTCTGCAGATCAAGGCTGGCTCCGGGTGGGTCAGCCTCTAAGGCACTGGCCCGCACAGCCGCACATCTAGCAGCCGGCCATCCGCCCCTGTTAACACTGTAGGCCTCGCGGCGTCCAGCTGCCTCAAAGAAAGAAAGCCAAGTGTGGGGTCAGAAACACACCTGCTAATGGGGTGGGTGTGAGTCTCAGAGAAGGTACGAGTCCGTCCACAGCGTTGAAGGGAACCCGTCTCCAGGGCCCTGAGGACCAGGCAGGGCCCAAGGTCAGTACGCGGTCCAAATGGTGGGCGAGATGGTATCTGGACTCCAGCTCTAGACAGGCCTGAGCTCAACCCCAAATCTAGACCTTTGGCATGTCGTGAACCCCTCTGAGCCTCGTCGTAAAGTCACCGCTACTGTCAGGACTGAATGAGAAAACTCCCACCTGCTTCAACCCGTGGTCGTCATCATTACTCGGTGTGTCTGTCCTTCCTACTGCGGTGAAAGCTAGTTGTTCCATGAAAGGGAGCAAAGCCCTCGCAGGGGAGGTCTGGCTGCCCCTGGGGCTGTGGTCAAGGAGCAGGGCACCACCCCCAGCACAGGCCCGCCCGGCTGCTGCCACAGTCTTCCTGAACACACGCGACTTCCTGTTTTCTAAACTCTCAGCCTGCGATGTCGTCTCCAGCCGGGCCGGAGCCCGGGGGTGAGGCTGCGCTGTAGCGGGGCCTGGGGCTCACGGTCAAGGCTGCAGGAGGGTCAGGCAGCTCGGAACCCGCTGCTCTTACCTGCACTGTGGTCTTTATGGGGAATATTGGTGCCACGAGTGCCTGTATCCTGAGAGCTTACCCTGTGAGGTAGCTGCGACGTGATTCCATTAGGGACACAGATGGTTAAGCGCCAGAGCCAAGACTTGTACTCAAGTCCTCCACCTTCGAAGGACTGGTTTTTGCTGTGATGCCCAAGTGTTTCCTGTTAAGGGGGAGACCAGCTGGACATGCGTGAGATTTTAAAGGCTGCCTTATAGGAGTGGGAGAGTCTGTGTTCTTTGTGCTTCTGAAGGCAGAGCTAGGACCAAAGCTGTTTTTGAACAACTCTGAAAACGTGAGCTCTCCACCAGTGACTGGTGAGTGGTGAGCACCTGTCACCTAGGGTATTCAAGCAGAGGCTGAGGGTATCAGAGGAGAAATGCCTACAGAAGGGGGAGGCCCTCTGGAGAACTTGAATTCCAGAAGCGCCAGGATAAAGTGGAAAGACAAGGGAATTCACGTCAGAGGCACGTGGGAACTTTCCTGCTTCAACTTCCTTGTCCGCAAGCTGGAGTCGGTAGAAATTCTGCCCATGCCCTGAAGAGCTGTTCCGAGGGTTCAATCAGATAACCGAGGGCAAGTCCACAGTCTACAGACTGAGTGCAGGTGTGAATTACGTTGTTATCCTTTCCCGAGGCCAGCAGTGCTCAGAAAAGCCCCCCTGTCTCGAGCTCCCAAGCCCTTCATGGATCTTTGTCGTCTGATTTTATCCTCATACACTTGAAAGGCGGCTGTCTTCAGGGTGAGCGGGGGAGCCGAGCGGGTTCTGTCCCCCGCCTCGGCAGGAGTGAGAGGTGGGGAGGACTGGTCCCCTCCTGCGGCTGCTTGGCCCTACAAGGCCTCTGCAGTGGCAGAGAAGACCGCTGGTCATCTCCATGCATCTGCATAGCTACCCGGGAGCTCAGTCTTCTCAGCCCTCTGGCAGGTGCGGGAGCTGAAGTTCAGAGAGGTTAAGAAAGCAACCCCCAAACACAGAGCCAGGAGGAGGCGGATTCAGAACTGGAATCCTCGTCTTTCTGGCTCCAAGGCCCATGAGCTTTCCTCCTCTCAAGTGGCCTTGTGGGGAGGGGAAATAAGCAAGTGAAACCAAAACGTATCACTTGCGCTTTCCAGGGCTTGCTGGGGTGAGGGCACCAGACTCGAAACGCCCCGGAACTGCTGGGACCAGCTGCGAAAACCCGGCCAACAGTGAGGTCTGTGAGTTTAGGTTTAGGTGAGAACTTGGGTCCTGCATACGCAGGTGAGTCTCTGCCCCCCCCCCCCCCCCCAGAGAGGCGGGAAAAGTTCCAGGAACCTCACCCAGCCCTGAGGAAGTTACTTTTCTCCTCTGGTCTCAGTTTATACCCGAGATGCACAGGCCCCAGAAGAGAGCCCTGCCGACATTCTGTATCTCACAGAATCGAGCTCCATCAGGCACAGGAAGCAATTTTAAAAGTACAGATTGGCGGCCGCCTGGGTGGCTCAGTTGTTTAGGCCACTGCCTGGGCTCAGGTCATGATCCCGGAGTCCTGGAACCGAGTCCCGCATCAGGCTCCCAGCCCCACAGGGGGTCTGCTTCTCCTTCTGACCTTCTCCCCTCTCATGCGCGCGCGCTCTCTCTCTCAAAGAAATAAATACAATCTTGTAAAAAATGTACAAATTGGGGTTCAAGTGCGAGGGATCCTTACCAGTTGGAGGAGAGGGAGCCCGGCAGTCCCTCCGCTCCCGAACGGGGTTGGGGGAAGAAGAGGACGCTGGCCGGGGGGCAACCAGCAGGAGTGTGTGCTCCCAGCTTTCTCGTGGCCAAACCAGGCAGACTGAGACCCACGTTTCCTGTTCTCAGAAGCTCATGGTCCGACTGGGACACAATACAATTCAAACACACCTCGTCTGAAGAAATGAGACTCTGTAAGGGCAAGTGCCTCCCCCAGGCTGCCCTCTGCCCTCCCCCAATCTTCCTGTGCATGGTCAGTGCCAGCAAACTTCCTGAACTGGCGGCTTTTGTAGAGACAACAGGGTGTAGAGAGCTGGCTGGGCTCGAGCTCACTAATGAGACTCACAACGTTTTTAGATGCCGTGGGCTGTGGGTACAGAGACTCTGTGATCCCTCGCCGGTTGCCATGGAGTCTCCTCTGGGCGTCTCCCATAGCCTGTTCCAGGTACCGCACTCCGTGGCAGGCAGACTCCGGCTTACTAGGCTTCAAGTAAAAAACGTTGTGGCACAACGGGGGTGGGGGTCTTCAGAGCGGGAAGGTGCTCCCTGAGCTCCCGTGAAGTGGGGCGGGGTAGGGAGGTCGTCGGGGGGTGGGCAGCATCTGGGGCTGGGGGGGACCGGAGGCCAGAGCCCAGGGTACGTCGTCCACTCACTGCACGTGGCCGCGGGAAGACCGTGCGTGTCGGGGGCGGGAGCCTGAGACAACACCGGGTCATCAAGGCGCTCGTCCAGGAGATGGTTTTCGTCGCACTGGGCGTGAGCACTAGACAGGACTCTGGGGAAGGCTGTTCATACAGGATCCTGAGCCTGAGGCCCCCCCGATCCCCACTGGGACCATGTGCTGGGGAGGGAGGCCCTCCCTCTGCTAAGACCCCACACCCTGCCCCCCCCCCCCCCAAGACTGTGCAGGCTAATGTCCTGGCCACTGCGACCTGAGGTATAGCATAAAGGTTTTCCCTCCAGGTGAGATCAGCAGGTTTCTGACCAGCATGATATGAAGACCCCTGTGAAGAGGAGAACACCGCAGATGGTGACCGACACCGTCCCGCATGCTGGCCGCCCACCACAGTCCTCTGCATGCGTCCCAGGGTCTGGTCTGTGGGAGGGGAGGGATGAGACTCTGGCTTCCCACTTCAGCCGGGTCCTGGCGGTCCTGAGCTATATCGTGTTGGTGATGGGGATTGTCGTAAGCATCTGGGGCAGTGACCGCCTGGCTGTGGACAAGGTCAGGCTCCAGGCCAGGCTCCCCGCACCCCCCCTCCAGCTTTCTAATCGTGTGTCCAGTCCTGGGACTACGTGAGTGAGCAAGGCGGGCTCTTCCAAGGCTTTGGCTTGTTTTTCTGCCAGGTGTCATTGTGCTTGTGTCTTGCCCAGAATACCTAGAATCCCCTAAAATAGCACCGCCCACCATCAGCTTGGCCCCCAGGCGGATGGCCTGATCACCTGGGAGCTTGTCTGACTGACACCTAGATGTGCCCCCACGTCTGGAGCCCACCTGGACTTCAGTTTCCATATTTGCCGTATGTCTGTCCAGATGCAAGGGTCTGGCACGCGGGTCCCCTGTTAGGCCTGGAAAATAGGGTCTCCTTATTTTCCAGATTTGCTGAGTGTGCCTTGGGCAGGAGGCCAAAGAATGGCCTGTGGAGGTCCGGGTTGGATGGAAAAAGGCTCAGGGGGTCAGATCCTACCCCAACTCTCCCGCTTTGCAAATAGGGCTTGTCGCCTTCCCCCTGGTGACCATCACGTCTAGGCCTGGCTGGGAGGCTATTGTTAGGTTGTCTTTGTTCTCATCAACACTGGGTGGCTCAGTGGGGTAAAGCTTCTGTCTTCGGCTCAGGTCAGGATCCCAGGGTCCTGGGATCGAGCCCCACATCAGGCTCTCCGCTCAGCAGGGAGCCTGCTTCCCCCCACCCCCGCCTGCCTCTCTGCCTACTTGTGATCTCTGTCTATCAAATAAATAAATAAAATCTTTAAAAAAAAACCAAAACACAACTTCTCGGATAGGAAGGGAGCATTTTCTAAATGGGAAATCATGTGACTGCTCAGAATACCTCCCCCTCATCAAATGCCCCCAGTTTAATGGTGAGGGCAGGATCTGGTTAGCCGTGCGGCTTTGAACACCCAGAAGTTAGACACATCAGCGTCCCGTCCTACCTAGTTGAAAAGTTCTTGATGAAATTTGACCCTTTCTTCCTAAAAAAAAAAAAAGAAAGAAAAAGAAAAAACGTGTTGGTGGTGATTTGGGGGTAGGGGGACAATCACAGTGACAACAACAGCTGACCTGGAGCACTCGTGACGCGCTGGGTCGGGCACCCGCAGTCCTCACTACCGCCTAGTGAGACACAGAGGGGTGTTCGCTCCATCTTCCAGATGAGGGAACTGAGGCTTAAGGAAGTCGAGTAGCACACAGTTGGGAAGTTCACAGAAAACACAGCATATAAGGACTGAGGCCTTAATTTCATTCTCCACGTCGGTCTGTGAGACGTGTCTTTCTTGTAGGGTATGTGTGTGCGAGGCTGCACCTATGTGATGTTGCCCCCTTCCCAAATCTCAACCCTGGAGACCCCCTGGCCCAGGCTGCAGCCCAGACCTAGCCAGGGAGAAGCAGGGGGAGATGGGGGCGGGCAGCCACGACGGAGAGTCTGAGCAAGACCCTCAGTCAGTTTCTGTGCCCTCGCTCAGACCTGGGTTCTCCTGGGTGCTGTGGACCTGGGGCAGATGACAGGAACCGTGAGAGAAAACAATCGTAGCTGTAGAGAAAAGCAGCCACCACCCCGCATGTTAAATACCCACCTTCCTTCGCGACCGGATGTAATGAGGATATGAGAAGGTGTGTGAGGGGCTCAGGGAAGGAGCTCAGCTCTCTGCGCTGGCAATGAGGGTACAGGGAAGAAGCTAGAACCGGGGAGCCAGTGTCTCTGCCTCATGCCTTTGAGGGGGCATCCTGGAAAACTCTCTGCTGTTCGAGGGAAGCCCCTCGACCCAGTGGAAGCTATGGCCTTAGCCCCACCAAGGCAAGGACTCAGAAGACCTTACTACCTCTTGGACATCACTGTTCTTCTGGAAGAAATGGGCAGAATCATCTACGAATATATTTTTTTATTTTATTTTCACCACACCCTTAAGGCAGATCTGATTACCAACCATTTTGCAGGTGAAGAAACTGGAGGCCCAGAGAGGTGCGGTGACTTGTCCAAGACCACACAGCTACTTAGTGGCAAGGGAGGGACTAGAATGCAGCTGACACCACCCAGGGCTCCTTCTCTTTCAGCATGCGCTGGCACTGAGCAGGTGCCCAAGAAAGGGTTCATCAGTTACCGCATTGAATCAGGTCCTGGGGTCCCTTGTGGAACTTTCTGTGTTACCACTGCCTTCCACAGGCCCATGGCTCCTAGCACAAGACAGCTGGACTGGGTGGATGGCGGATCCCTACCCCAGGAAATACGTTGCCGTTAATATCCTCTCCTTGGCCAAACCACACACAGCAGACTTGTCATGGGCCATAAAATCATGTTGCTCTTTAAAAAGAAAGAAAGAAAACCTGTCCCTGTTACTTATCTCTGGGGGAGGCAACCAGTCTCCTCCCCCACCGCGCTGGCTCTGCACAACACGAAGAAATATTTCTTCTCATTTGTTCTAAATTTACTGTCCAGTAATTTTTCTGTCCTCATTTTATGTGACAGGCAGCTGAGTGATTTTCTCCCAGCCTTTTTTCTGAATCTCAACGGCCCCAATAAATCGCTGCTAACACCTCTTCTCCATTCCTAAAAGAAAAAAAAAAAATCACCCCAGCGTTGGTGGCCTTTGTCAGGGGGTGGTCTGCCTCCTAGGGGGTTCGGACCCTTACCTGTGGTCAGGGGGGGTCCTGTGGCTCCGCCTCAGGGCCAGAGGGCAGGCCAACATTGCATCTTTGCTGAAAACCACAGGATATCTAATGAACAGCTCTCCTGCACCCCTGTGCTCAAAGCGCAGCCGTGGTCTCCAGCCCCCAGCCCGTACAGCCTAGGAGGAGGGGAAATCTCAGAGTCTGGCGAGTTATGTGTGTGAGGGGCTTTGTGGGGGGTCAGAATCAGCTACTGAATCCCCAGGGGCAAAGGTGGGGGGATAAGAGTCTCAAGCTGAGGGAAGGGGTCGAGCTAGCAATGGGGAGCTGGGAGAGGAGGGAGCTCAGAGCAGGTCAGAAAGTTCTGGGGAGCTCAAAGAGGAGCAGAAGAGGCGTGTCGGGGAGGCCTGGGGGAGCTGGGCCTGGGCTGGTGGCCGTAGGAAGCTTAGGAAGAGATCAGCCGCCAGGGACCCAAGACGTCCTGAATCAGGGTGGAGTAGAAGCTTTGACATTGGGATTCAGGGACGTTAGAGGCCGAACCCAGGGGCAGCCTGGGATCACCCCCTCCCATAGTGCAGGTGTGGGTCGGGGGGTAGATGCCCAAACGCTGCTCCTGGACAAGGGTGGGCAGAGCGGGGCCCAGGACAGGAAAGCGACGCGAGGGGGCTCACCGCCTGGCAGAGTCCTGGGGACAGCCTCTCGCTTGCTGCTAACTAGGGGGCGTCCTCTGTGTTTCTATGCGGGGCTGTTGGGAGAATCTGGTAAGTTATTCCATTAAAGGGGTGTCTGGCACGTAGTAAACACTGAAGAAATGTTAGTTCTCACCCTGCTTAATGGAAGAGGCAACTGAAAGAGGGTGAATCCTTTGCCCGGAGTCAACCGCCCGACGTGCGGGGCATCCACTCCCACGGCCGCGGCGGAGGGCTGCAGATGGCCACCAGGGGGCACCCTGGCCTAGGGAGACGCCGCCACTGCGGGCCAACAGCCGCGTCCGCTGGCTCGCTCAGTGGAGGCCGGTGCTAGGGCAGTTTGCAGGCTGAGTTGCTGCACACAGCCCCCGCAGGAAGTACAATCTAAAATCCACGTCTTCTCACTCGCAGTGCCGTGAGCTTTCAAACAAACATGCCCTGATTTAACCAGAACATTTACCATATCGCCTTCCCCACTCCCTTTGCACAGTAACAGCAGCGCCAGCTCCATGTGAGCTGCTGGTTTGTCAAGGGTTAATATGGCAGCGAGGACTCGGGGCTCCTCGGCAAACTGGGCTGGAGCAAACGGATGGAGTTCTGAACTACATTTCGTAGCATGCATCAGACTTTACCGGATGGCAGGGTTGCAGGGAGAGAGAGGGAGAGAATGTGTAGAGGGAACAGTGCATGCAAAGGCACAGAGGCAGAGTCTGGAAGAGCAGGGTGTGTCCCGGGAATTTGAGGTGCGGGAGGGAAGGGAGGGGGCAGGGACAGATAAAGCTGACGCCGTGGGGCTGGGACCAGTAAGCAGGGAGACTGCCAGGTTCAGGCGGGGAGGGGGCCCTCCAAATACATGAGACCCCTTGGGGCCCAGCCCCACACCCCACCGCCCTGAGCGGGAGACCCTGCTCAGTGCCTGGCACTGAGGAAACTGCGAGTCAGGAGGGGAGAGTTAACCCAAATTCTCACGGTCCTAATTACTGATATTATTCAAACATCAATCCTGTTCTCTGCCTGCGAGTGGGCCTTAGGGAGCTATAAACCCTAATTCAGGTGGGGTCATTCAGCCAGACACGGGCGTTTTATTAGGGCGTGGCTCATGGGGGGGGTCACACACAGCTGGGCTCCAGTGGGCCCAAGGCACCACGCTGTGTGCACTGGACGGCTTCACCTTCCACCTGGTTCTGTTTCTTTCCGGTCTTCCCGGGATCCGAGGCCCCACCAAGCGTCACATCTGGCTGTTAGCGGAGGCTGGGTTTTCCCCAGTGCTGGTCCAAGGGTACGGGAGGAAAGTTGTGGTCAGAAGGGGTAGGGAATGGATCCAGTCTCCCCACTTGCCGGGATTTCCTGGCCCAGTCCATCCTGGGGCCACCTTGGCATGGTGGGCACGTGGGCTGTCACCCTGGGCCTGGCTGATCAGTCTCATCTCTTGGCACAGGGGCACAGAGCTTCGGCCTGCTGGATCCCAAACTCTGCTACCTGCTGGACGGAATCCTCCTCATCTACGGTGTTGTTATCACTGCCCTGTTCCTGAGAGCAAAGGTGGGTATCGTGGGCCTTGGGGAGAAGGCGTGGGCTCCCCTGCTTGTTGCATGCTCAGAAGGGCCTTAGTGTTGGCAAGTCTCAAGCACGGGTAGGGCCTGGAGCTTGGCGTCCATGGCAAAGCAGGGACCAGCCAAGCTCGCAGCTTGGGTGTCTGGGGAAAGGGGCGGGGTGGTGTCTGCCACAGCCCTGCGGTGGCTGGGGGGAGAGTGGGAAGCTGGTGTCCTCCTGAGGAGCCATACAGATGAGCAAACATCGGAGCATCCCAGGGCAGGGCCACTGCTCTCAGTGGGCTCTCAAGGGGCTCATGTCTCAGAAGACCGAGAGCGGGAGGTGGGGCACCCACGGTGTCTTCCCAGGCTGTGCTGTCCCGCCGCTGATGGGGGCCGAAGCAGCCGGTGTCTGGAAACCTCGGGGTCCCTATCCGTGCACCGGGGGGGGGGGGGGGGGGGGGGCGGGGCGGGGGCAGAGCATGGTTTTCAGCTGGTGCCTACGGAGGCTGGATTTCTTGAAAGGGCTGGACTGGGCGGGCCGCGGTGCCGCAGCGGGTGGGACGTGGCTGGGTCCCTGCGACCACTTCGGTCCGCGCCTGCTGCCCTTTAGGACGGCCGACTTGGGCACAAGTCTTCATTTGTAGAACAGTCTTCCGTACTCGTTTTCTTTTTAAAAGTGTGAGCAGAGCTGTCCTAGATGACCTCTCGGGGGCCTCCAGAGCTGTGCCCCCGTAGGATCTCGCCGTTTCTCTCTCTCGGGCGGCGGCGGGAACAGCCCAGGGCGAGGCTCCGTGCGCCTCGGCCGGTCCTCGAGGACACCAAGCTGGAGCGACAAGGCGACGCACGAGGTCGCGAGAGGAGTGGGGGCCCCGTGCGACCACCACCCACCTGGGAGTCGCCCGGGGCGGGGGACCGGCGCGGGGGGGGGGCCCACGGCGCAGCGCCCAGGCGGGGAGCGGGGCTCTAACCCGGCCACCCTCTCTCCCAGTTCCAGTTCTGCAGGAGCGCGGCCGCGCCCGTGGACCCGCAGGGCCCCAACCAGCTCTACAACGTAAGTCCGCCCGCCCGCGGCCGCCCCGTCCCAGCCCGCGGGGTTTCCAGTCCGCACGCGGCACAGGAACCGTCCGGGCCGCGCGCGGGCTGCGAGCGCGCGTCCTCCGGCCGATGTGCGGCGCCCCCGGAGCCCTCCTGCCCCTCCTGCCCGCGGCTGGCGGGGCCCCTGCAGGTGGGAGGGGGTCAGTCGGCCTGCAGGGTAGCAGGGAGCAGAGTCCCTCTCCCTGTACAGCGGGACTTGGGTCGGATCCGTTTACACACGCACACACGCGCGCACACACACGAGTCGGGGCCCGGCATGTTCTCTGAGATGCCCTGTGAGAGGCTGGTCCCCAGCTGGTCCCCAGCTTTCACTTGACCGCAGTCCCTGCTCCTTTCCCTGAGAGCCACCACCCAGAGGGGACTCCCTGGCCAGTGGTCCAGTCCTCCTGGGGGGGTCTTTCCTGGCTCTGAGGCTTTCCTGTCTGTTGTAGGAGCTCAATTTAAGAGGAAGAGAGGAGTATGAGGTTTTGGACAAGAGACGAGGCCTGGACCCTGAGATGGGAGGAAAACAGGTAGGGTATTCCTCCGTCTGCCTGCGAGTGTGAGTGAGTGTGAGTGTGCCGGCGAGCGTGCTGCGGACAGACAGGAGAGGGCTCCCCGGAGCCAGCACACTCTGTCAGCACAGTCCATCCTAACCGCAAGGGGCCTGGGTCCCGAGGACAGCCGGAGCCCCAGCTGCTTCCACCCCTCCTCTTCCTTCCCCCCGACTCCGTTCTGCATCTTCAGGGACCTCCCACACGGGAACATGGCACTTGGCCCTTGCGACCAAGCATCACCCACCTCCCCTTAAACTGCTTGGCCACCCTGAGGTGCAGGCCCCCAAACGGACAGATCTGGTGAAGAGGTCCTTGCAGGGAGGGCCCAAGGCCATTGGACAAGGAATTCTGGGCACCAGGTATCCCTTGGAGCAAGGTCCGGCTCCAGGCTCCTAGTGGCTCTGTTCTCTTGGCTGTGAACTCCGCACCCTGCTCCCTCCAGGGGAGGCTGGACGAGGCCAGGGCAGGGTCCTCTTATAAACAGGGTTCGGGGGTACCTGGGCAGCTCAGGCAGTTAAGCATCTGACTTTGGTTCAGGTCATGATCTCAGGGTCCTGAGATGGAGCCCCTTGTTGGGCTCCCCAGTTAGCGGGGAGTCTGCTTCTCCCTCTCCCTCTGCCCTTCCCCCACTCATGTTCTCTCCATCTCTCTCAAATAAATAAAACCTTTAAAAAACAAGAAAAAGGCAGGGTTCAGCCCAAAAGCCCAGGCTGCCCAGGTTTTAGGACAGTGCTGCCTGACAGTGCCCAGTGGCCCTCGATGTTTCTGGCCACACCTGTTCCCCAGCCGACACTGTCCGAGCCCTGCCCTGTGCCGGGCATGTCGTTGCTAGAGCCCACGGGCGGGGAGGAGACACTGGCAGTTTCCTCGGTCCCTGCCGTCCAGCCTCAGCTCGCCTCTCCTCTTTTTACTTAGACAAGGAGGGGCGAAGGGGGTTTGGGGGTCACTAGGGCTTGCTGGGCAGTGACTGGCCCTGCTCTAAGTGAGGGTACTTGGCACCTTTTGTTTGCAGCCACTTGTGACATGTTTGGCACTGTCTCTGCAAGGGGACACAAACGGGCTGTCAGCAGAAACCCCCGAGGCCAGCCCTGGGCAAGACTGGGCTGAGGAGGCCCTGGGGAGGGGGGTGGTGGTTGTGAAGCCAGTGTGCCAGGGAGCGTGTGTGTGTGTGTGTGTGTGTGTGTGCGCGCGCGCGCGCTAAGAAGTAGGAGCCCCAGTAGAGCTGTGAGGTAGGGGTGGCGGGGGCAGGGCTGTAGGAGGGAGCAGGGCCGGGGCGGGGGGGGGGCAGGCAGGGGTGGCCCAGGGTATGAGGAGGGGGTGGCGGGGAGGGTGCCACTACTCCTCTGGCCTGAGCTCCGTCTCTGCACCCCTAACCTGCCCTTGTCTTTGCCAGCAGAGGAAGAGGAATCCCCAGGAAGCCGTGTACAACGTGAGTACAGGTGGCCGCGGGAGGGCGGGCTCGGGAGGCAGTGCTCCCCGCCCTGCGTCTTTGCCTCACTTGCACTTTGCCTGCTTGCGGCCTGCAGGGACTGGCTGTTCGCAGGACACCCCCTTCCCTTGCCTTCTCCCCTTCCATCCCTGGGTCTGCTGCTGGTGGTGCTGGGGGACAGCAAGGTCGGGCTGGGCAAGAAAAGGGGGGGGCAAGCCCCTCGGAGGGGCTCCTTTCTCCAGAGGCCAGAGTCTGTTCCTGAGTGTCCCTTCCCTCTAGTTGGAAGGTCAGCTCGCCACCTGGGAGTGGATCTGATTGTGGTTTTCGGGCTGTTGATCTGGGGCTGCCCCGAAGGGGACGGTGGCAGGTAACCTCCTGGGAGGAGAGCCCCCTCTTCTTCCTTCCTGCACGGGGGGAGGCACGGCCCATGGCCTTGGACATATAAAGAGACACGTAGTTCAAATAGATGGTGCTGGGACTCCGGGTGAGCCCTTGCACTGTCCCCGTTCGTGTGCTTCGGCTAGAACTCCTCATTTTGTCTTCGAACCTAGGGTGAGCTGCTCAGCTCAGTGCAGAGGGGCTGACAGCTCAGAGAATGTTCCAAAGGGGGCGCCTGGTGGCTCAGAGGGTTGAGCGTCTGCCTTCCGCTTGGGTCATGATCCCAGGGCCCCGGGGTCCCGGGATCAAGTTCCACGGCGGGCTCTCTGCTCAGCGGGGAGCCTGCTTCTCCCCCTGCCTGCTGGAAAGAATGCTCCAAAGGGTGAGGAGCTGGTTGTGGCCAGACAGACTTGTGAGAATAAAGAGCTTTGGCTGTGGGTGCTCCCTGCCAGGTCGGAAGTTGAGAGGCTTCCTCCTGTGCGGAAGGCCCGCTGTCTTCTGCTTTAGTTGGTAACTGTGTCCCACGGCCTCTGCTTTTTCCAGGCGCTGCAGAAAGACAAGATGGCGGAGGCCTACAGTGAGATTGGGATAAAAGGCGAGGTGAGTGCTGATTCCCAGTTTGGCTCAGGGTGGAGATGCCCCCAGGGAGGGAGGGAGTCCCGCCTCACCTTCTAGAGCCCCTGCTGAAGGCCTCCGTCGGGGTATCACCAGCAGAACGCCCTGTGGTGGCTGTCAGGGGCAAAGCGTAACCCAGCTCTTCCCCACTCGACAGCACCCACGGCAGTGGGCGACGGTGACGTTCTTTCAGGAACCGAGTCTAGATCCCAAGACGCACTAAGCTTTGTAAAAAGCAAGGCGAATCTGTCACCATCAGTCATCACCAAGTGCTTACTGTGTGCCACGCTGGGTTCCGAGCTTAGGACTCTGGGACTCAGGGCAAGATGAAAACGCAGGGCCCCTTATTTCTAAAAGATTAAGAATTTCTGAATGATGAGAGCAGAGTGCTGATCCCTCCCGAGTAGGTGCTGCGTAGGTCACGTGTCCCCAGCGCAGATCTGGTCAGTGCTTTACCAGGTAGGCAGTCTCACGTAATCCCCACAATAACCCCGGGAGACGTGTGTGCCCTGCAAGGCACAGGAGGGGAAACGACTTGCCCGAGGTGGCTTAGCTAGTAACTAGGGGAGCCCAGCTGGGAGGGGACTTTGCAGCCCGAGTGGCTCCCACTGCGTGGTTGTCATTCCCAGTGAGCGCCGAGTAGCCAGGACCTCTGTGAGCGGCAGGGACGCCCATTTATCCCAAGCGGCAGGCAACATGGCCAGCAGCCGGGATTCTAGGACTCTGATGTCTCTGAGCTTGTGAGTGGGGACCAGCAAACCTGGGCCCCATCGAAGCCAGTCCTCACCTTACCTGCCGAGGGAGGTCTGACAGTCGCCTGCGGACCCTTCTTCCCCCCCCGCCTGGGAAACAGTTACCTCCCACTCTCTGGGGGTCCTGAGAGTTGGGGCCTTGAGTAGGAGGCTGCTGCTGATTGACTCTCTGCCCTTTTGGTTCCTTCTCACAGAACCAGCGTCGGAGAGCGAAGGGGCACGATGGCCTTTACCAGGTAAGCTGCCTCTGGTCTGTGCTGCAGGCACCCCCGCCCTGCCTGTCTAATCAGGGGCAAGTCTAGACTCCCCTATTCTGCTTGCTTGGTGGCACCCAGCTCTTGCCATCAGCTGGCCAGGGCAAAAACCACAAGTCCCAGTTCAGGTCCCACTGCCACATCTGCCAGGAGGGCCCTGGGGCATGGCTGGGATTCAGCCATCCAAGCATATGACTTGGCTCCAACCAGGAGACCATGGGAGCCCCCAGGCACTGGCCACAGAAAAGCAGCAGCTGCCCAGAGGGCTAATGCAGGCAGAGAACACCTGCCTCTTCCCCCACTGCTCTGGGCCCTTGAAAGAAGCCTTGCTCTGCCCTGTATCCTCAGACCTAATAAGATGGGTGGATGGGTGGGAAAACTGAAGGGGGAAAAAAATCAAGAGAAATAATAACTTTAAAAAGAAGATGTTGTTGTAGTCGGGTGCCCGGTTTATGCAAATCAGTGTGAAAAATTATGCAAACCAAGGATACCCAGCCTACTTCTCTAAAATGTAATCCCCAGCGGGTTCTTATTTGGCTACTTCTGGCTCCCCTGGGCTCTTCAGAGCTTGCTTGAATGACTCCAACGTGTCAGGCCGCCCAGCTTGCCTGAGTTTAGAATTTTGTCAAAGGGCCCTCAGAATGTTCCTGAGTGTGGCTGCTTTGATCTGTCTTCTGGACCAGGGAGAGCTGTTCCGGTGGGATTGGGACCAGCTTGCCTGCCCCCCACCCCCAACAAAGAACTTAAGTGTAGTAGGGTGACGTGGGAAGGAGGCTGGGGGGAGAGGGCTGAGGTCAGGGGGCCACTGTCTCCCCGTGACAAGTCCTGGCTTCCTGGAGGCCCAGGTATGAGGGGCAGCAAACTCTCTGGAGCAAATCTGATTCCAGCTCAGTGTTCAGGGATGCGGGTGCTCCCCTTCCTCTTGGGTCCAACAGAAAGTCCTTCCAGGCCCATGCACAGGGCAGAGTGCATCTCTCCTGCGGCCCTCTGGGAGGCACGAGGGGCTCGTTCTACTTGTTGACCTCTAGGTAGGTTTGTGCCCGTGCGGGGCTCCTGACCCACTTTTCTTTTCTGATTTGCTTTCACCAGGGGCTCAGCACGGCCACAAAGGACACCTATGACGCCCTCCACATGCAGAACCTGCCTCCTCGCTAACAGCACCAACCACAAGCCAGACCCGTGGACACCCAGATTGTTAAAGACACAGGATAAAGCATTTATACCCCAGTTCAGGCCCAGTTCACCTCCAAAGTATTCCCTCTTAAGAATTGGATGCTTTGCATTGTTAACGTTTGGACATATCCAAGTCCAGGCCATCATCCCTGGACTCCGGAGGGGAGTGTGCTCCACCAGGGTCATGGCCCATCCTTGAGGAGTCCGTCGTGAGGGCGGCACGTTTTGGGGGTTTCTGCGGGGGGGGTCTTCCGGTGCACTGGACGCTGGGGACGGGCCCCTCTCCTGGAGGCGCCGGGCTCCTCCCTGGTGGATGGGTACACCATGCTCCTCACAGCTGTGCTCTGTCCGTGTTTTGTCCAGTCCCCAGAGAAACCCCAATGTTAGCACATATCCCAATAGCCTTTATTGTTCCCTCGGATTGGAGTGGCTTTGCTCCTGCTGTAAACTTGGCTTCTGTCGTCAACCTGTGCCTTCATTTCAAGGTCACTTGTCACTGGGGCAAAGGGGCTGTCGTGTCTCCCCGTGAAAGGCCTGGGCGGAGGGGAGAGGACGGGTCGGGGGTGGGAGCCGTTCAGGCTGGCTGGAGGAGGGGAGCAGGGCGGGCTGCGGGGCACAGAGCACGGGCCCCGTCAATCAAGCGTACATGCCTCTTTATCGAAACTTAGCGTTGGTGGGCTGCGCACTCGGGACCGGCCGACGATGACCAAGCCCCGCACGCCCTCACGGAGCTCTCAGCCTCCCGCGGGGGCCGTGAGCTGGGAACTGACCGGCCTCAAGGCACATGGTCGGTGCCACTGCGGAGTGCGAACGGCGGGGCGAGGGAAGGGCCACGCGCACCCCTTCCAGGCAGGCACCCGTTCGCTTCCCCGCGTCCCCGTGAAGGCCTCCGTAGGCGGCACAGCGCCCCGCACCCCTGCCGAGACCGAGGGCTGCGGCGGGCCGGGTCGCCATGGCCGGCTTCCGGGGTCGCCCGCGCCGCCTGCTGGGAGCGCCTCGGCCGGCTTCCGGGGTCGCCCGCGCCGCCTGCTGGGAGCGCCTCGGCCGGCTTCCGGCTTCCGGGGTCGTCCGCGCCGGCTTCCGGGGTCGCGTGGGCTGGCGTCCGGGAGCGCGGCCGTGTGAGGTGTCGTGTGTGACGCCCTGCTCGGCCCGGTTGTGGTTTGTGCCGGCGTGCTAAACCCCGCTTACTTTTGCGTAATAAACGCGCTGGCGAAGATGCCGCCTTCTTCCCGAGCTGTGTTTCGGCCGCCCGGCAGGTAATGGTGATTCCGGTCGTTCCGTCTGGGGCGGCCCAGCCGGGGCCCTTGCCTTGGGGCGAAACTGCCGACTCCCAGCGAGCACGGTGGCTGCTTGGACCCTGCGTGCAGGGGCCGGGAGTGCTGCCCTCCGGGCCAGGCCTGGAAGGGGCCGGGGAAGCCGCCGGGACTGCAGGGCTCCCAGCCCCGTGGTCAGCTTGGGGACGACGGGCACGTGGCAGAGGGAGGCCCCGGAGCAGCCACGATCCGCATAGTGAGGGTGTGGGGGTTGCAGACGGCCGCTGACGCCTCCGCACAAACCCTCTGTCTGCAGGGTTTGGGGAGGGCTGGAGGATGACAGAGGTCCCTTTGGGTCAGGTTCTCTAAATGTAAAAGCGGCCCCAACTCGTCAAGCTGCCAATTAACACTGGGTAGACTTCGAGATCAAAAACCCAAGGTCACGGCTGTTAAAAGCCCCCGAGCATTTGGGATTCCAGCAGGAGCGACTCGCATCTCAGCGAGGCGGGCGTGTAACACCTCAGGAAGAGACGGCGCTCGATTTGAAACCTGACCTCATGGGGGGAACTCAATTCCATTCAACAAATATTTACCCTGCATCGACCTGTTTCTGTGCCCAGCACTTTGCAAGCTCCCTGCGAGGACACAGAAGAGCCACTGCAGAGCTGGGGACTTAACAGTTTGCCGTTGGATTCCAGCCACATCACGGAAAGAGCAGCATCGCCCGCAGGGTCATGACACTCAGGGGGCAGGTAGGAGGGGGAGCTGCCGGGGAAGGGGTGCAGACAGAGTCCAGCCAGGGGCTGGGGAAGTGGAGCAGGTTTCATGGGAGGATGGCTTCTGAGGGCAGCTGGCCCTAATTAGGCGACCTGGTCACCAGGCAATGGAATGGGAAAATGATAGCGAGTGGCTTCAGCTGCCTTGATTCCAAGACAACAGATGGCCCCTTTGGGGTTACTACTTGTTTCTGTCTTCTACTCACTGGGCTTTTTTAAAACCTGAGGTTGAGTTCATCTGTTAGTCAAAATGAGTAAGCCTCAGGCCTAGTCAGGGTCTGCTGAGTTATCTACAGGCCACATGACCTATACGGCTGGCTTCAAAATAAGAGTTTGACCCAGTTCCATCAAGAATCTGACTCAAGAGGCAGGGAGGAAAGCTGGCAACAAGGTGTGGGTGCTGTGGCTGACCTGGATGAGTGGGTGAGGACACTTACTGGACCACATGCAAGACAGACAGCTGGGCACGAGATGAGCACGTGCCAGGGGAGCAAAACGGGCCAAGGGAAGGTGTCCCCAGCGCCGCCCAGCTCCTGCCCTTCCTCAGGTCTGGCAGTCTTCTTTCCAAAGCACAGCTAGATTCTTTTCATCCCAAGAAGTTCTTGATCATAAAAGATGTGCCATCAACACATTTTAATTTAAAAACAAAAAACACTCTCGGGGTGCATGTGTGGCTCAGTCATTAAGCGTCTGCCTTCAGTGTAGGTCATGCCCCCAAGGCCCCTGGTTTACAAACAGAATAGTCACTGAAGGCCAGGTGTGGCAGGTGTGAAAAGGGGAGATGATCCATTCAAGCTAAGAGGATAGCTTCGAAGGGGACTCAGGGCCTGGGCATTTGGTTTTAGCCGTTTAGCTGTTGATCTTGTTCTGTCTGAATAACACATGCATTTTGGTGATCTGGCCCTGGATATTTCTGTGAACCTGTGACTCAGGCCTAACTACAAATGTATGTCCTACAATTCAAAACCCTCGTTTCTGGAGAAGAAAAGGCAACAGTAAGAGCAGACGTCATTCACTTCGTCTTAGAGGTGATTCAGCTTGACAGATGACAACCAGGAGTGGGTTAAAATATAACCACATTTTTAAAAAAATGAACATATGTATTATTTGCTTCAGGGGTAGAGGTCTGTGAATCATCAGTCTTACACAATTCAGAACACTGTAGCACATAACCTCCCCAGTGTCCATTACCCAGCCACCCTGTCCCTCCCCCCACAATCCCCAGCAGCCCTCGGTTTGTTTCCTGATATTTAGAGTCTCTTGTGGTTTGCCTCCCTCCCTGGTCCCATCTTGTTCCATTTTTTTCCCTCCCTACCCCCCACGAACCCCCACCCTGCCTCTCAAATTCCTCATATCAGAGAGATCGTATGATAATTGTCTTTCTCTGATTGACTTATTTCACTTAGCATAATATCCTCTAGTTCCATCCATGTTGTTGCAAATGGCAAGATTTTGGGGGTTTTAATGGCTGCATAGTATTCCATTATATACACATACACACACATACGTATATAGCCTCTTTATCCATTCATCTGTGGATGGACATCTAGGTTCTTTCCATGGTTTGGTTATTGTGGACATTGCTGCTATAAACATTCGGGTCCACATGCCCCTTCAGATTCCTACATTTGTTATCTTTAGGGTAAATACCCAGTACTGCGATTGATGGGTCATAGGGTAGCTCTATTTTCAACTTCTTGAGGAAACTCCATACTGGTTTCCAGAGTGGTTGCACCAGCTTGCGTTCCCACCAACAGTGTAGGAGGGTTCCCCTTTCTCCATATCCTCGCCAACATCTTTTGCTTCCTGACTTGTTAATTTTAGCCATTCTGACTAGTGTGAGGTGGTGTCTCACTGTGGTCTTGATTTGTATTTCCCTGATGCTGAGTGGTTTTGACCCCTTTTTCATCTGTCTGTTTGGATCATCTGGCCATTTGGATGTCTTTTTTGGTGAAATGTCTCTTCATGTCTTCTGCCCATTTCTTGATCGGATTATTTGTTCTTTGGGTGTTTGATAAGTTCTTTATAGATTTTGAATACTAGGCCATATCTGATAAGTCATTTGCAAATATATTTTCCCATTCTGTCACTTGTCTTTTCATTTTGTTAACTGTTTCCTTTGCTGTGCAAAAGCTTTTGATCTTGATGAAGTCCCAGTAGTTCATTTTGGCCCTTGCTTCCCTTGCCTTTGACGATGTTTCTGGGAAGAAGTTGCTGTGACTGAGGTCGAAGAGGTTGCTGCCTGTGTTCTCCTCAAGGATGTTGATGGATTACTGTCTCACTTTGAGGTCTTTCATCCATTTTGAGTCTTATTTTTGTGTGTGGAGTAAAGAAATGGTCGTTTCATTCTTCTGCATGTGGCTGTCCAATTTTCCCAACAACATTTGTTGAAGAGACTTTTGCATTGGACATTCTTTCCTGCTTTGTCAAAGATTAGTTGACCATAGAGTTGAGGGTCCATTTCTGGGCTCTCTACTCTGTTCCATTGATCTATGTGTCTGTTTTTGTGCCAGTACCATACTGTCTTGATGATTACAGCTTTGTAATAGAGCTTGAAGTCTGGAATTCTGATGCCGACTTTTGTTTTCTTTTTCAACATTCCTCTGGCTATTCAGGGTCTTTTCTGTTTCCATATAAATTTTAGGATTATTTGTTCCATTTCTTTGAAAAAAAATTGATGGTCTTTTGATAGGGATTGCAGTAAATGTGTAGACTGCATTAGGTAGCATAGACATTTTGACAATATTTCTTCTTCCAATCCATAAGAATGGAACGTTTTTCCATTTCTTTGTGTCTTCCTCAGTTTCTTTCATGAGTTCTTTATAGTTTTCTGAGTATCGATTCTTTGCCTCTTGGTTAGGTTTATTCCTAGGTATCTTATGCTTTTGGATGCAGTTGAAAATGGGGTCAACTCCGTAATTTCTTCTGTCTTGTTGGTGTATAGAAATGCAACTGATTTCTGTGCATTGATTTTATATTCTGACACTTTACTGAATTCCTGTATGAGTTCTAGCAGTTTAGGAGTGGAGTCTTTTGGGTTTTCCACATGAAGTATCATATCATCTGCAAAGAGTGATAGTTTGACTTCTCTGCCGATTCGGATGCCTTTTATTTCTTTTTGTTGTCTGATTGCTGAGGCTAGGATTTCTAGTACTATGTTGAATAGCAGTGGTGATAGTGGACAGCCCTGCTGTGTTCCTGACCGTAGGGGAAAGCTCTCAGTTTTTCCCCATTGAGAATGATATTCGCTGTGGGTTTTTCACAGATAGCTTTGATGATATTGAGGTATGTACCCTCTATCCCTCCACTGTGAAGAGTTTTGATCAAGAAAGGATGCTGTACTTTGCCAAATGCTTTTTCATCATCTATTGAGAGTATCATATGGTTCTTGTTCTTTCTGTTATTAATGTATTGTATCACATCGATTGATTTGCGGATGTTGAACCAACCTTGCGGCCCTGGAATAAATCCCACTTGGTCGTGGTGAATCATCCTTTTAATGAACTATTGGATCCTACTGGCTAGTATTTTGCTGAGAATTTTTACATCCATGTTCATCAAGGATATTGGTCTATAATTCTCCTTTTTGATGGGGTTATTTTCTGGCGTTGGGATCAAGGTAATGCTGGCCTCATAAAATGAGTTTGGGGGGCACCTGGGTGGCTCAGTGGGTTAAAGCCTCTGCCTTTCGCTCAGGTCATGATCCCAGGGTCCTGGGATTGAGCCCCGCATCGGGCTCTCTGCTTGGCAGGGAGCCTGCTTCCTCCTCTCTCTCTCTCTGCCTGCCTCTCTCCCTACTTGTGATCTCTATCTGTCAAATAAATAAATAAAATCTTTAAAAAAATGAGTTTGGAAGTTTTCCTTCCATTCCTATTTTTTGGAAAAGTTTCAGGAGACTAGGTATTACTTCTTTAAATGTTTGGTAGAATTCCCTTGGGAAGCCATCTGGCCCTGGGCTCTTGTTTGTTGGGAGATTTTTGGTGATCTCCTTGATGGTTATGCATCTGTTCAGGTTTTCTATTTCTTCCTGGTTCACTTTTGGTAGTTTATGTCTCTAGGAATGCATCCATTTCTTCGAGATTGTCAGATTTGCTGGAGTATAGTTGCTCATAATGTGTTCTTATAATTGTTTGTATTTCTTTCGTGTTGGTTTTGATCTCTCTTCTTTCCTTCATAATTTTATTAATTTGGGTCCTCTCTCTCTCTCTCTTTTCATAAGTCTGGCCAGGGGTTTATAAATCTTATTAATTCTTTCAAAGAACCAGCTCCTAGTTTTGTTGATTTGTTCTACTGTTCTTTTGGTTTCTATTTCATTAATTTCTGCTCTCATCTTTAACCCACTAAGCCACCCAGGCGCCCCTCTGCTCTCATCTTTATGATTTCTCTTCTCCTGCTGGGTTTCAGCTTTCTTTGCTGTTCTCTCTCAAGCTCCTTTAGGTGTAGGGTTAGGTTGTGTACTTGAGACCTTTCTTATTTCGTGTATTGTCATATACTTTCCTCTCAGGACTGCCTTTGCTATGTTCCAAAGATTTTGAACACCTGTGTCTTCATTTTCATTTGTTTCCATGAATGTTCTTAATTCTTCTTTAATGTCCTGGTTGACCCATTCATTCTTTAGTAGGATGCTCTTTAGCCTCCCTGTATTTGATTTCCTCTTTCCTCTTGTGGTTGAGTTCTAGTTTCAAAGCATTGTGGTCTGAAAAAATGTAGGGAATGATCCCAGCTTTTGGGGTACTGATTTGTGACCCAGGATGTGGACTCTAGAGAAGAATGTGTGTTCTGTTGCTTTGGGATGGAATGTTCTAAATATATTTGTGATGTCCATCTGGTCCAGTTTGTCATGTAAAGCCTTTTTTTTTCTTGTTGATCTTTTGCTTAGATGACTTGTCCATTTCACTGAGGGGAGTGTTAAATCCCTTACTGTTATTGTATCATTGTTGATGTGTTTCTTGGTTTTTTTTTTAAATTTAATTTTATTTTTTCAGTGTTGCCAGATTCATGGTTTATGCACCACACCCACTGCACCATGCAAAACGTGCCCTCCTTAATACCCACCACCAGGCTCACCTAATCCCCCCGATCCCCTTCCAAAACCCCGTGTTGTGTTTTTTTTTTGTCAGAGTCACAGTCACTCATCATTCATCTCTCCCTCCAATTTCCCCCCATTCACTTTTCCTTTCCTTCTCCTAAGGTCCTCCAAATTATTCCTTATGCTCCACAAGTAAGTGAAAGCATATGATAATTGACTCTCTCTGCTTGACTTATTTCACTCAGCATAATCTCCTGCAGTCCCATTCATGTTGATACAAAAGTTGGGTATTCATCCTTTCTGGTGGAGGCGTAATATTCCATTGTATATATGGACCATACCTTCTTTACCCACTTGTGTGCTGAAGGACATCTTGGCTCTTTCCACAGATTGGTGATTGTGGACATTGCTGCTATGAACGTTGGGGTACAGATAGCACATCTTTTCACTACATCTGTATCTTTGGGGTAAATACCCAGTAGTGCAATTACAGGGCCATAGGGTAGCTCTATTTTTAATTTTTTGAGGAATCTCCACACTGTTTTCCAAAGTGGCTGCACCAACTTGCATTCCCACCAACGGTGTAAGAGGGTTCCCCTTTCTCCACATCCTCTCCAACACTTGTTGTTTACTGTCTTGTTAGTTTTGTCCATTTTAACTGGTGAAAGGTGGTATTTCGGTGTGGTTTTGATTTGAATCTCCCTGATGGCTAATGATGATGAACACTTTTTTTTTTTTTAAGATTTTTTATTTATTTATTTGACAGAGAGAGATCACAAGTAGATAGAGAGGCAGGCAGAGAGAGAGAGAGAGGGAAGCAGGCTCCCTGCTGAGCAGAGACCCTGACACGGGACTCGATCCCAGGACCCCAGGATCATGACCTGAGCCGAAGGCAGCGGCTTAACCCACTGAGCCACCCAGGTGCCCCTGATGAACACTTTTTCATGTGTCTGTTAGCCATTTCTATGTCTGCTTTGGAGAAGTGTCTGTTCATGTCTTCTGCCCATTTTTTGATGTGATTATCTGGTTTTAGAGGTTTGAGTTTGAGGAGTTCTTTATAATAAGATCTTGGCTATCAGCCCTTTGTCTGTAGTGTCATGTGAGAATATCTTCTCGCATTCCATATGTTGCCTCTGTTTTGTTGACTTTTTACTTTGCTGTGCAGAAGCTTTTGATCTTGATGAAATCCCAAAAGTTCATTTTCGCTTTTGTTTCCTTTGCCTTTGGAGACATGTCTTAAAAGAATTTGCCATGGCCGATGTTGATGAGGTTACTGCCTATGTTCCTCTCTAGGATTTTGACAGATTCCTGCCTCATGTTGAGGTCTTTTATCCATTTCGAGTTTATCTTTGTGTATGGTGTAAGAGAATGGTTCTTCTATACATAGCTGTCCAATTTTCCCAGCACCATTTATTGAGGAAGCTGTCTTTTTTCCACTGAATAATTTTTCCTGCTTTGGCGAAGATTATTTGACCTGCAGGTCCGTATCTGGGCTGTCTAATCTGTTCCATTGATCTCTGTGTCTGTTTTTGTGCCAGTACCATGCTGTCTTGGTGATCACAGCTTTATAGTAAATCGCTTGAAATCAGGTAACGTGATATCCCGGTTTTTCTTTTTCCACATTTTGTTAGCAATTCAGGGTCCTTTCTGGTTCCATACAAATTTTAGAATAGTTTGTTCCAGCTCTTTGAAAAATGCTAGTGGAATTTTGACTGGGATGGCATTGAACATATAGAGTGCTCTGCTCAGTCTGGACATTTTAACAATGTTTATTCTTCTGGTCCATGTGCATGGAATGCTTTTCCATCTTTTTGTGTGTCTTCTTCAATTTCTTTAAGGAGTGTTCTGTAGTTCCTCAAGTACAGATCATTTACCTCTTTGGTTAGGTTTATTGCAAGCTATCTTATGGTTCTTGATGCCATAGTAAATGGAATTGATTCTCTAATTTCCCTTTCTATATTTTCATTACTGGTGTATAAGGAAGCAACAGATTTCTGTGCATTGATTTTGTATCCTGCCACATTACTGAATTGCTGTATGAGTTGTAGTTTGGTAGTAGAGTCTTTTGCATTTTCCATATAAAGTATCATGTCATCTGCAAAGAAGAGTTTGACTTCTTCTTTGCCAATTTGAATACTTTTTATTCTTTCTGTTGTCCGATAGCTGTTGCTAGGACTTCTAGCACTATGTTGAACAGCAGTGGTGAGAGCGGGCATCCTTGTCGTGTTCCTGGTCTCACAGGGAAGGCTGTCAGCTTTCCCCATTGAGAATGATACTCACTGTGGGTTTTCATAGATAGACTTTATGAAGCTGAGGAATGTTCCCTCTATCCCTGTACTTTGAAGCATTTTGATCAGGAATGGATGCTGTATTTTGTCAAATGCTTTTTCTGAATCAATTGAGAGGACCATGTGGTTCTCTCTCTTCTTATTGATTTGTTCTATCACATTGATTGATTTGCGAATGTTGAACCACGCTTGCATCCCAGGGATAAATCCCACATGGTCATGGTGGATAATCTTTTTAATGTACTGTTGGATCCTATTAGCTAGGATCTTGTTGAGAATCTTGGTATCCATATTCATCAAGAATATTGGTCTGAAATCCTCCTTTTTGATGGGGTCTTTGCCAGGTATGGGGATTCAGGGTAATGCTGGCTTCATAGAAAGGGTCTGGAAGTTTTCCTATTTTTTTTTTAATAAAGATTTTATTTATTTATTTGACAGAGAGAGATCACAAGTAGCAGAGAGGCAGGCAGAGAGAGGGAAGGAGGCTCCCTGCTGAGCAGAGAGCCTGATGCAGGTCTCAGTCCCTGGACCCTGAGACCATGACCTTAGCCAAAGGCAGCAGCTTAACCCACTGAGCCACCCAGGCACCCGCAGTTTTCCTATTTTTGGAAACAGCTTCAGGAGAATAGGTATTATTTCTTCGGTATGTTTGGTAGAATTCCCCAGGGAATCCGTCAGGTCCTGGGCTGCTGTTTTTGGGGGGTTTTTGATCACTGCTTCAATCTTGTTACTAGATATTGGCCTATTCAGGTTTTAATTTCTTCCTGTTTCAGTCTTGGAAGTTTATAGGTTTCCAGGAATGCATCCATTTCTTCTAGGTTGCTTAACTTACTGGCATATAGCTGTTGATAATAATGTCTGGTGATTGTTTCCCTTTCCTTGGTGTTAGTTGTGATCTCTCCCCTTTCATTCACCATTTTATTAATTTGGGTCCTCTCTCTCTCTCTCTTTTTGATTAGTTTGGCCAGTGGTTTATCGATCTTACTGATTTTTTCAAAGAACCAGCTTCTAATTTCATTGATGTGTTCTACTGTGCCTCTAGTTTCTAAATTGTTGGTCTCCGCTCTAATCTTGATTATTTCCCTTCTTGTGTGTGGGGTTGGCTTAATTTGTTGTTGATTTTCCAGTTCTTTTTTTTTTGAATATATTTATTTGACAGAGATCACAAGCAGGCAGAGAGGCAGGCAGAGAGAGAGAGGGAAGCAGGCTCCCTGTTGAGCAGAGAGCCCAATGTGGGACTCGATTCCAGCACGCTGGGATCATGACCTGAGCCGAAGGCAAAGGCTTTAACCCACTGAGCCACCCAGGCGCCCCTGATTTTCCAGTTCTTTAAGGTGTAAAGAGAGTTGGTGTATTGGTGATTTTTCAGATACACAGGAACACTGACAGAAGAAGATGGGAGGGAGGTTGTAAATCCTCAGTGTGAGCAAAAAAGGTTATTTCCGTTCTTCCTGGGTGTATCTTGTTACTTTTGTTAAAGGACTCAACTTTCCAGAGATACAGGGAAATTAAAACTGGTTTATAGGGGCGCCTGGGTGGCTCAGTGGGTTAAAGCCTCTGCCTTCAGCTCAGGTCATGATCTCAGGGTCCTGGGATCGAGTCCCGCATCGGGCTCTCTGCTCGGCAGGGAGCCTGCTTCCTCTTCTCTCTCTCTCCCTGCCTGTCTCTCTGCCTACTTCTGATTTCTCTCTGTCAAATAAAATAAAAAAAAAAAAAAAAAAAAAAAAAAAAAAAACTGGTTTATATATAGTGGTAGTATTGACTAGGAAAAATGGATTACCGTGAAGCTTATATCTATATGTGTATTAAAAAAAAAGAAAAGAATAGGTAAAACACAGGTATGTCTATGAAAAAAGTTCAGGTTAAAAAATTATGGAATATGTTCTATTAAACCTCTAGTCGTAATGATAAGTAGGTTAAAAAACTTGAAAGAACAAGAATTGTGAGAACGAATTAAAAAAAAGTATCTATGAAATATACAGGTAATAGGAGAACACTGGGAACTTAATATATTGTTTACCCCTGATAATTGGGATTTGACAGTTTTATGGGGACCCTGTGGTGGTTGTCCTCTAGTTCTTTCAGCTTGGCTTCTGGGGAAGGGGCCCGCTGGGTGTTTTCTCCTGTCAGTGATGCTTGGGTTGAGTCATCCTGCAAGCTGTCAAAGGGCTGGACTCCGTGTAACCGATTTTTCAGGCTTTAGTTCTCTGGAGATTTTTGTTCTTTGCCCGCTTTTTGCAGCTTTTCAGAGGGTCAGAGCAAAGAATCCATCTGCATCCTGATCTCTGCCTCAGAGAGAAACCTTAGATTGTTCAGATGGATGGTCCAGAGCACACAGACTCCTCCTCTGCAAACTCTACTGAACAGCACAACCTCCTGCAGGGGGTTCACACCCGAGGCCCCTGCTTGTCTCTGCACCCCCAGGCTACTAAAACCACAAGCGATATTGGTCCAGTGAGCCTACTTCAGGGGTCTGCCTTTGCCGGGACTGCTGTCTGGAGTCCGGGCCCATGCCAGGTGCACTCAGACCCAATGGTCACCCAGGTCGCAGATGGCTGTGTTTCTAGAGACTGCCAGCCCGCGCCCACACCAGGCTCTCTCAGACAGGGGCGGGAGTGCACCCAGTTGAGTGGTGGTGCAAGCAGCAGAACGCCTCGGGTCCAGGGACCACGGAGTGGAGGCCCTGCTGGACTCTCTCTGGCATGGGTGGTGGCCAGTGGTGACAGTCATGGGAACGTGGGCTTAGGCCCATGCCCATGACCGCCCAGTTCCACCAGTTGCCCCTTAAGATCTTTTGCTCTTTGTGAGTGCTCTCAACCAGACTCCAAGTTAATGCTGGTCCCCAACCACAGGGCACTTTCATATTGGGGTATTACATTCCAGTGGGTCGCTTCTGGTGGCTCCCTCCCCCTTGTTTATTCTCCGATATCAGTCTGAGCGTTCCTATTCGGCGTTACCTCTCCACTGACGTCTTCTGTCCCCATAGAGATCCAGAGGTGTATAATCCTACATCTCAGGCTGACTTCCTGGGTATTCAGTGTTCCGGTAGATATTTAGCTCACTTTAGAGGACCCGTTGACACAGGGTCTCCTGCTTCTCTACCATTTTGCCCCTCCCTCTTGTTTCTTGGATTTTGTTATTAATTGGTTTATATAATTGGCTGTTCTCATGTTAGGGGCATAGATATTTAAAATTGTTAGATCTTCTCATTGGTCAAATCCTTTAAGTATGATACAGTGTCCTTCCTCATCTTTTAGTATAGTCTTTGGCTTACAATCTAATTTATCTGATAAAAGGATTGCCACCCAAGCTCTCTTTTGATGTCCATTAGCATGGTAAATTGTTTTCCACCCCCTCACTTTAAATCTGGAGGTGTCTTTGGGTCTAAGAGGAGTTTCTTGCAGACAGCATATTGATGGGTCTTGTTTTGTTTTTGTTTTTTTAAATCCATTCTGATTAAATTTGATTGGGGCATTTAGCTCATTTACATTCAGGGTAACTGTTGAAAGATACAAATTTAGTGCCATTGTATTGTCTGTAAGGTCAGTGTTATTGTATATTGTCTCTCTTTCTGATCTGTTACTTTAAGGCTCTCTCTTTGCTTATAGGACCCTTTCCAATATGTCCCGTAGGGCTGGTTTGGTGTTTGCAAATTCTTTTAGTCCTGAAAGCTTTTTCTCTTTCCTTCTATTTTCAAGGACAGTCTAGCTGGATATAGTATCCTTGGCTGCATGTTTTTCTCATTTAGTGCTCTGACTATATCATGCCAGTCCTTTCTGGCCTGCCAGGTCTCTGTGAATAGGTCTGCTGCCAATCTAGTATTTCTACCATTGTATGCTACAGCCCTCTTGTCCCGAGGATTTTCTCTTTGTCACTGAGAGTTGTAAGTTTTACTATTAGATGATGGGGTGTGGACCCATTTTTGTTGATTTTGAGGGTGGGTTCTCTGTGTCTCCTGGATTTTGATGCTTGTACCCTTCACCAAATCAGGGCAATTCTCTGCTACAACTTTCTCCAATATACCTTCTGCCCCCTTCTCTCTTCTTCTGGGAGCCCAATTATTTGAATATTGTCTTGTCTTTCTCTCGAATTCTCTCCTCATGGTCCATAGTTGTCTCTGTTTTGCTCAGCTTCTTTATTCTCCATCATTTGGTCTTCATCACTCATTCTCTCTTCTGCCTCATTTATCCCAGCAGTAAGAGCCTCCATGTTTGATTGCACCTCATTGATAGTCTTTTTGATTTCAACTTGGTTTAGATTTATTCTTTTATTTCTCCAGAAAGGGATTCTGTAGTATCTTCCATGCTTCCTTCGAGCCCAGCTAGCACCTTGATAGTGGTCATTCTGAACTCTAGTTTTGACATCTTACTAATGTCCATATTGATTAGGTCCCTAGTTGTTGGTACTGCGTCTTGTTCTTTTTTTTGAGGTGAGTTTTTATACCTTGTCATTTTTATCCAGATAAGACTAGCTGGAAAAGAAAATACTAAAAGGGTAGCAACAACCCCAGAAAAATATGCAGTAACCAAATCAAAAGAGAACAGAAACCCGGGGGAGAAGAAAGGAGGAAAATTAGAAAGGAAAAAAAAAAGGATGTATGTATGTGTGTGTGTGTATGTGTGTGTGCATATATATGTATATATGTACGTATGTATATGTGTGCGTATATATATATATATATATATATATATATATATATATAGGACTGGTGAACAGAACAGTGCCACACACATTTGATTTTGGTCTTTTAGAAGAAACTACCTCCCAAAATTTTAAAGAAAAACATATATATATATATATACATACAATACATACATATATATAAAGATGAAAATTAAAAAGTCTAAAAAAGGAATTGTTAAGAAGTTGGTAGAAAAAAGAGGAAAAGAATGTGATCAGGCTGGAGACTAGATGAAGCCATGTCCTAGATTTAGGGTATATATTTGATCTGCATCCCAAAATTTTAAAGGAAGAAAAAACTATGTGTACACAAAAAATAAGTTTAAATACAATGAAGGGATAGAATATAACAGTGAAAATTAAAAATTTTTAACCATTAAAAAAATCTTTTAGTTTTGTTATATTCTTTTATTTTTTATACTTACATTTACTTTACTTATTTACTTCAAATATATATTTACTTGCTGTTTATTTGTTTATATCTCTTTATATCTACTTTTTTTATATTTTATTTTTTCAGTGTCCCAGATTGTTTATGCACCACACACAGTGCTCCATGCAAAAGGTGCCCTCCTTAATCCCCACCACCAGACTCACCTAATCCCCCCATCCCACTACCTTCCAAACCTTCAGTTTCTCAGAGCCCACAGTCTCTCATGGTACATCTCCCTCTCTGATTTCCCCTGACTCCCTTCTTTTCTCCATCTCCCCATGTCTTCTGTGTTATTCCTTATGCTCCACAAGTAAGTGAAAGCATATAATTGACTTTCTCTGCTTGACTTATTTCACTCAGCATAATCTCCTCCAGTCCCGTCCCTGTTGATACAAAAGTTGGGTATTCATCCTTTCTGATGGCTGTGTAATATTCCATTGTATATATGGACCATATCTTCTTTACACACGTGTGTTGAAGGGCATCTTGGCTCTTTCTACAGGTTGGTGACTGTGGCCATTGCTGCTATGAACATTGGGGTACAGATGGCCCTTCTTTTCACTACATCTGTATCTTTGGGGTAAATACCCAGCAGTGCAACTACAGGGCCATAGGGAAGCTCTATTTTTAATTTTTTGAGGAATCTCCACACTGTTTTCCAAAGTGGCTGCACCAACTTGCATTCCCACCAACTGTGTAAGAGGGTTCCCCTTTCTCCACATCCTCTCCAACACACGTTGTTTCCTGTCTTGTTAGTTTTGTCCATTCTAACTGGTGAAAGGTAGTATTTCAGTGTGGTTTTGATTTGAATCTCCCTGATGGCTAATGATGATGAACACTTTTTCATGTGTCTGTTAGCCATTCGTATGTCTTCGTTGGAGAAGTGTGCATTCATCTGCCCATATTTTGATGTAATTATCTGTTTTGGGGTGTTGAATTTGAGTTCTTTATAGAGCTTGAATATCAGCCCTTTGTCTGTAGTGTCATTTGCAAATATCTTCTCCCATGCCATGGTTTGCCTTTCTCTTGTTGACTGTTTCCTTAGCTGTGCAGAAGCTTTTGATCTTGATGAAATCCCAAAAGTTCATTTTCGCTTTTGTTTCCTTTGCCTTTGGAGACATGTCTTGAAAGAAGTTGCTGTAAGGTACTGATAAGATAAAATAGTTAAAAAATGTTAAAATAGGAAAGCAGAAAAATTTTTAAAAATAGAATAATAAAATTTAAAAATTTTAATTTTGAAAGGCTAAAGGATCAAGGAAAAAAGCCATGAATTGTATGTGTTGCTTTCCCCTAGCTATGGAGTTCCATAGTTCTCAGTGATCAGTAAACTTGGTCTTGGCTGGACGTTCTTGCTGATCTTCTGCAGGAGGGGTCGTTGCCGTGATTCTCAAATGTCTTTGGTGGAGGCGGAACCTCACTGCCCTTGCCAGGGGCGGGGCTAAGCAATCTGCTTGGGGTCGCGCTCGGAGCTTTTGTTCCCTGAGCGCTTTCCGTACCGCTTGGGAGGACGGGAATGAAGATGGCGGCCGCCCAGTCTCCGGCCGGAGGAGCGAGAGCTCGGCCAGCTCCTCACTGCAACCTCAGAGAAAAGCCGTCAGTCCCTCCCGTCTCCCTGGTGTCCGGCTGCGCTCCGAGCTCACCCAGCCTGTGACCGAGTGTTTCTGTCTCTGGCGCGTGGCCCCGTGTGGAGTCTCCAAACCCAGCAGATTCCCGTTGCGCTCCTGCGCCGCAAGTCTCCCTGCATCTGCCACTTGTGGGGCCCCTGCTCGAGCTGTGCCCGACCGCCTCCGATCGTGGTTTTAGGCAACCCTGAGCTGAGAGCTCCTCCTCGGCTCTGTTTTGCAGGTGGCGTCCCGGTTCCAATACCTGGGAGCTCTGCCGCGCTCAGACACCCGTGGTCTTTTTGTGTCCCTGCGGGTCCTGAGACCAGACTGTCCCCGCGAGGGCTCCACCCCCCACTTAGCCTCTGGAGCATTGTCCCTCGTCCCTCTGCGAAGCGGACTTGTACAAGCTCTGATTTGTGCCCTGTTGCTCCACTGCTTGCCGGGAGCTGGCCCCTCGCCCCGCGGTCTCTCGGGTATACCGCGTCAGAGTCACTTCTCCGCATGTCCGACCTTCCAGAAAGTGGTTGACTTTCTCTTCATGGAACTGCTGCTCCTCTTCTCTTCGATCTCCTGTTGAGTTTGTAGGTGCTCAGGATGGTTTGCAAACTCTCTAGCTGAACTCCTGGGACCCGAGGATATTTAGTTCTCCTGCTGGGTCATCGTGCTCCTCCCTATAACCACATTTTTGTGAAAGGACTACAGGGTAATGATCTAATCAGTACTTACCCCTGCTATTTAGGTTTGACAAATGGGTTTTGCTTCCTGAAGTCTTTCCCAGGCTAGTGAGCATGCCGCTATCTCTACCAAATGTAGGATTTCTATTTTAAAAAGCTCCCAAACTTACATGCAAGCTATAAACACAAGAAGGGGTGGATAGTCACGAGGGAGGAGCTCTCGGAGGTAGGAGCAGGGGAGAGGAAGAGCCCGGATTCCTTCCCACCCTGAGCCCTGGGGAGGATGGCCAGGCACGTCTGAGACAACAGCTGTCTCCTTCCAGCAGCACACAGGGCAGGCTCAGTCCGACATAACCCCCAGTTAGAGAGGAATGCCTCTGAAGGCCCTTCATCGAGCTCAAGTTTGCTCTCCGTGGGAAATTCACTTAAGATTCAAATTTCCAGGGGCGCCTGGGTGGCTCAGTGGGTTAAGCCACTGCCTTCAGCTCAGGTCATGATCTCAGGGTCCTGGGATCGAGTCCCGCATCCGGCTCTCTGCTTGGCAGGAAGCCTGCTTCCCCCTCTCTCTGTGCCTGCCTCTCTGCCTACTTGTGATCTCTGTCTGTCAAATAAATAAATAAAATCTTAAAAAAAAAAAAAAATTCAAATTTCCAAACAGTGGACTGCAGTGAGCCACTAAATGTGAACTGACTAGTCCACACGGGAGGGAGGGAGCTACGCTGTGTGCCCCTGACCGGAGCAGCAGATGCCAAGTCCAGGCCCAGCCTCTTTCGGAGAACCCCAGAGAGTGGGTGTTCAGAATGTGCCAGGGAAGGCTGGAGGGGGCCCAAGAGCACAAACAGTAAATGTGGAAAAGTCAGGTTCAATACCAGGTGTGCTGTCAAAGACACAAGTGAAATGGGAGCTCGGGAGAGTTCTCTGGCAGGGCCAGTCAGGGGCCCCTGTGTTTGGTCACGCAAAGTCCTGGGGACTACTGCTTCTCGAATGAGCGCTCCCCCCTCAGCCCTGGAAAACCCAGACAGTCTGAAGAGGGAGAGGTGTGCTGGTCACAGCACACCCCTGGGGTACAGGAGGAAGCACACGGTAGGACCCAGGGTGGGGGTGGCTCCTGCTGGAAAAGACAAACCAGAAAGCTTACGTGACCCTCGGTGCGGGAAGCATCCTGAACACCAAACAGCAATTTCAAGGAAACTCCAACAATGTGAAAACACTTGGAAAATGGTTTAATGATGTTTTACAACAGAAACGAACTGTACAGTTACAGTAAGTTTTATATATATATAAAAATTACAGCAGACAAATGCATCTACACAAAATCTACCATTTCATCCTGATTCTCTGTCACCTACGCAATCTCGCCCAAGCCTACAGCCCCTGCAGGAGGCCCCAGGAGGGGGAATCATATAAAGGGCACTTTTAAAGAGACAGCACCGCTCATATTCCCCACCACTTCCTCAGGCCTCTGGGAGGCACATCAGCTAATTCCCCAAAATGTAAAGTTGCTTGTGTTTTGGGTTTTTGAAATTAAGAAAACGCGTGTTTTCCAGGGGCCCAGATAACAAGGTCCCCCAAACTCCCAAGTTATCAGCAGATTCTTAGAAAACATCCCTAGCAGAGGGAATGTGGCTAAGCAGGCACTCTGGGCCAGTGAGGCTATACGACCGCCACCCAGACCGCAAAGTCATCTAAGGAGAAATGTAAAAGGACTCCCACCCAACTACTCGGAAACATTCACTGCCTCCTTACAGCTGCTGGACAATTTTGGAAAGAATCATTTACACCACATCTTAAGTTTCCACAAAAGAGAACTCAAACTCACATTTTAAATTTAAGTACGTAAAACAAAAAGTTTCGGGAGACCAAGGGGCCAATACGCCTCATGACTCTCCCTTGACAACAGTGGAAAAACACCCCTGAATCAATATTTTTTAAAAAAAGGCGGGGGGGGGGGGGAGGAAGAAAAGAAAAAGGTGAGGAGGGGAGTAAAGATGTAAAGACAGAAAACATCTTTAGGAAAACACGATCACTGTCTCTTTAAAACAAAACAAAATCCCAGTTGGGAACAGTAATCAGCAAATATGCAATCCAAATTGAACCTGGTGGGAGTTTATTATGAATATTATATACACTCAGAACTTTTTCATTTTCTTTATTATGAACACCTAGGCAGTGAAAACTGTTATGTTAATACATACATAGACACACCCAAAACATACAAAAATACTATTATTTCAAACTACTAAGAATAGGACAGTTCAGTTATTTTCATGCTATGACTTTAAGAGCATTACACTGAAACAAACAAGTTAAACGACTTTTTTTTTTTTAATATCCCAGAAATATACCAAAATATACATCTAAGCTTTGGAATTACTGAGGTTAGACTAATGCAAGTGCTGGGTAATCGTACTTAATACACAAGTCTAAGGTTCTGCAGGAAGGAAATCATCTTTGGTATCTGCATCAGGCTATTATTATTAACATTTGGATTTTGCTTTGGGATAGAGCTTGTATGACCCTAGAACCAAATACCCCCCTCCCCCAATCAACTGAGATTAAAAAGATCCATGTAAAAAGTTCCTTCATTTGCACCCCCCCACCCCCCAAGTTAAAAAGTCACAGGCATCTACCTAGCACAAAGGTCGTGAGCTACGATGCATAGTTGCACAGCGGTGCTGCCAAAGGAAACCAGCTACGGCAAGGAGAAATGAAAAGCTTGGTAATCGTTCTGCGCGTCTTCTCGCAAACGGGGCAGCCCCTTCCCAGCAGCCCCAGTACAGGAAGAGAGCAAAGGCTCAGAAGGGCACCTTGGCGTGTACTCACTGTCATGACCCCGGGGGGCCGAGCACCCGGCAGAGCGGCCAGTCCTGCACCAATGTCTTCAGCTTCCCTCCACTCTGGGTGTCCGGCGGCCAGGCCAGGCCGCGCTGTGCTCAGCCCCCACGTGACTGTGGCTTGCTCACAGTCCTCAGCTGTCACCTCAGTCCAGTGATGGCATTTTGTCTACTGTTCTGGTAAATCTGAAATGCCCGTTGGTTCCACGGCACATTCACAAGTTGGTCAGAGCCGAAGCTACTGAGGGTGCGCCTCCGCGAACCCCAAAACATGGAAGAGCCCCCTGCTTTCCGGGGGGGGGTGTCAAAGGCCCCCACCCCCACTCCTCTGGACGCCAGGACACCACAGACTGGATTGATGCTGAAGACTTCCCTTTTCTTTGGTTTTTTTGTTTGTTTTGAGTTTATACAATCATTAAGGAATCTTTGGTTTTGGCTGGAAATTTAAAAAAACAAAACAAAACAAAGAAACCACCCTCCCCTGGCTTATAGCAGCAGTATTCAGACCTGGCAAAGCTTTCTTGCGAGCTGGGGGTGGGGATCAAAGGGCGGGACTACATTCAAAGAAAAGGTGGGAGGGCTGGGGATGCAGCTTCCGGAGAGCCGCGGGGGACGAGATTGTCAAATAATAACATTAGTAACAACACAAACTTCATTGTTTGGATTTTCTTTTTTTTTGGTCATGTCAAAGGAAAGAAAGTGAGAAGTGTGTGCAGCAGTCAGCTGAAAGGAGCCTTGCCGGTCTTCTCCCTTCCACCCAAAGTCCTGAAAATCAGCAGAACCCTGAGGCCTCAGAGAGGAAGGGGACGGCCTCCACCGCAGGGGGGACACCTGCCACAGGTGGGCCGGGCGTGGAGAGCGGCTGGCCATGCAGGCAGGGTGGCAGGAAGGGAGCTGGTAAGAGCCCTGTGAAGACCCCTTGCAACGAAAGGAAAGAGGAGATTGCAATTTGCCCTTGGTTTGCAGTAGCTTTTCAGCAGCGACATTCAGAGGCTCGAGGAGGTGCCGCCCTAGGCTGCAGGTCCCGTGATGCTATAGGCCAGAGTTCAACTGTGACTTAGAGGAGGGAGGGCGGACTTGGCAACTCTGTAGGGTTTAGCGAAAGTTAAAGCAAGTTACTCAACCGTGAGTTAGAAATGAGGTATACGACAGCTCGCGGCCTGAGGTGGGCACAAGCCCCCCACTCACTCACCCAGCCTTTGCTCCTACCGTGGAGGGAGGATCCGGGGCTCCAGCCTAACGGAGGGGACATCTGTCCCCTTGGGGCGCCCGCCCCGCCCCGCGGCTGAGTACTGCACAGCCGCTCCCTGAGGCAGCGGTGAGCAGCTGGAGGAAGTCTGGCCTCTCCTTGTCTCTGGGGCACCACGCCGCGGGTGTTGCCGAGAACCCATGTCCGAGGACTGCAAAGTCCTGTGCTCCTTCCTCTGCGCGGCCCCTGCCCGCCCCACCCCCACCCCCCTGGTTTGCGGTTTTCAACACATGCAGGCGGGCCTCAGTCCGCTCAACTCTTAGAAGGTCCGTGCCTACCGCAGACCTGGGCACCACCAGAACCGGGGACGTGGCACCCCCACGCGCCTACGACCACAGCCTTTCCTGACAGAACCGCCTACACGCCAGCCTCTGAAAGTGCATTTCCTTTCCTGCTGCACTGTCCGACCAGGACACACTGGGAGGGCTCGGCAGAAGCATCGTCTTTCCTCTCCTGGGCTCTGTCCTTTCTCACGGTTTCATTCCAAGGAGATTCCAGTTTGAAAGAAGTGTCTGGATGTCTCCTGTTCGCACACAGCACGCTCTCCGGCTGTCTGCCTGCAGACCTCGGGATCGAATGTGAGAGCTCAGCGCTGCTGCCCGGTTAGGAAAGAAGCCTTAAAGCTGCTTTTGTAAGCTTGTGGCCGACTTAAGGATGAACAAGTCAACAAAGAAAACACGGGGGAACTTTGCAGCAGACCTCAATGTTTTTTGTTGTTTTTTTTTTACAGTAAATTACTTTTGGGGTCTGAACTTTTTGACAGTGTCCTGGGTTTGAACCAGAAGGTGGAGCCAGGTGACAGAGCCCTGTGCGGAGCGGGCAGATGCGGGGACACCTTCCCTCCCCAGCCTGGGGAGGTTCACTTCCAGGCTCAAAGTGGCGCTCCGTCACGCACACCTTGTTTTCCTTACTGTCTGCGTGGCGTGCTCGTCTCAATATCCCGATCACCTACTTACAAACCTATCTAGCGCTTGGAAAAGTCACACAAGATTAATACCACTTTCATATAATGGCAGAACCACCCAGTATTAGTAAAGCTTTCAGGAAGTTCTGCAACCTGATCATTTCTGGACAGAATATTCAGAGAGGAAGAGAAGTCCCATGAAGAGTACACCAAGACAGCGAACTTTGGAACTCTCTAGAACTCACGCATAAAACCATTTTGGAGGGATACAGCTCCCTGGGAGAGTAAAGGCAAGTCTTTTGATTTTCCATGTAATCCTGCTCTTGAAAATGCTTATCCCTTACAAGTGACAGAGCAGCGAGGGCACATCTAGGTATCAGCCGAACTCAGGCTGTACTGGTTCTATTTGTAAGTGTTAGGTAAAGGGAAATAAGAAAATTTCTCCCTCCATCTTTCCCTCCCCCCCGTTTGCCAGCAACTGTAAGACCATCACGGCTACGCTGCGCAACTCTCCGTCCTCACGGAGCGCACGGGGTGAAGGGAAAGCAGCGTCCCTTCCAAAGCCAGGATGAGCAGCAAGACTTCCTTCAGAAAGGGGGTCGGGGAGGAGAGGGCAGAGCGGAGAGGAAGAGGAAGGAGACACAGGCGCAACTTTGTCCAAACTTCAGCCTTTGATTCCTATTCTCTGCCGGTTCCAAAAACCTACGAATAAACAGTCACGTGGCAGTGTCTTTGGTGTCCAAACCAAATCCCGCTCAAGTTCGTGAGACGGACGGTCTATTTAAAAATCACCTTTTCGGAGCTGTGGTCTGTACCTGAACGTGGAGAGCCAAGACAGCCCGTTTGTCCGGACAGAAAGGGCTCGTCACTTCCTCCCAAACCAGCATCATTTCTCATTCACGTTCGCACCGAGAACAACGCGCTCAACCTCCCCCACCTGCCGGTCCCCAAAGGTCACGCCTCAAGTCGCACGTGTGAGGCAAGCAAGCTGGCCTCCCACCGCCTGGTTTGGTTTTACTTGTGTTTGCATTTTTGGTCTGGACAGAATTAGCCTGGGTAGGAAAAGAGGAAGTAGAGTTTTCAAGTGTTGAGCTTCCAGCGCAACATTCGGTAGCAGGACAGAGGGTGACAAAAAGAACCTGTTTCACTTTACTTGTCCTCGATGACGACGCCCCTGCCCTCCTCTCTCCTTTCCCAGTTAAATGGCGCCGTCTACCCCTGCCTCCCCTTCTCCCCCACACCCCCAGACGGCCGTGTATTCATCTTTCGCCTAAGCTCTTGCTACAGAGAGGTAATGAATCCTTAGGAGAGAATGGCAGGGTCTGGGGGGCAAGGGCGACCACAGGAAGGGATTTCATTGAGTTAGAGCACCCTGACCCTCCAGGACAACCCACGTGTGACCTGCCTGCCAGCACGGCACACTGCTGTGCAGGGCTGACCAGAGCGAGGCCGTGAATCCCAAACCCATCATGGGGGTAATTAAGTTTCCTTTGGCAAGACAGGTGTAAGGAAAAACACACACACATGAGTAACATTTTCCTTCTAACATAACCAACTTCTCCTCTCCCCACCCAACCCTCCCTAACCCTATAAACTGTAACCTATAAACAGGACCCAAATACATACAGCATCGATCATGTTTATCGATCGTAGTAACATCAACTAAATGCTACAGCTAGAATTATTTCCACTATTTATAAAGTTTTCTTCTCTTTTATTTATTTGGTTTTTAGGTTAAAACCAGGTCTGCAACAATGCTAAGCTACACTGAGGTATTTTACGAAGGTGCCAGAAGCTAGCCATTACCCACCAGATTACCCTCGCAGACTAAGGTCTCGCCGCTCAGAAAGAAAAGGGAGAGAAGGAAGAGGGAAAGGAGCTCCGGTCACAGAGTCAGGGTAAGATTCACTCAAGTTACTGCTTTGAGAGAAGGCTGCGAGCAGAGCCAAGAGCCAGAACAAGGAACTCCGTGCTGCACGGACACGGACCGTCCGAAGAAAGCAACCGCTCACGAACCGTACGGAAATCTGGCTGCAAACGGGACAGATCCGAGGAGAAAACACATTCTCTGCCCTCCTCATGAAATCCTTCAAAGATCCTACTGGAAATCTCAGGGGTGTCCCATTTCATCTCTTTGGATTAAGAAAAGAACGAGGCAGAACAGGATTAGTATCAGCTCTCCATGGTCGAAGCAGTCTGGTCACCCTAGTCCCGTCCACGCTCACATCTGTGCTGTGTCCGCCATCACGCGAGGAGGCCTCACCGCGGCCCTTCCTGTCCTTAAACAACGGCAAAAGATTCCTTTTCCTTCTCAAAAATGAAGGTAAATGCTAAGAAAGATTTACCATTTTATAGTGTTGTCATCAAAATGTTAAGACAGAAAATGACTTCAGAATGGCCAGGCTGTGACGACACGAACAACGTCACACACGACAGGCTTCTGCGCGCGCACACACACACACACGAATGCACTCACAACGGTTCTGAGCAGAGTAATCCATCAGTTCTTGCCCGTTTAAGTAACTAACTTTAAATTTCAGGACTTTAGTCATTTTCTCCGTTAGCACTGATGGTCTCTCAACATTTTCAGCTCCAATAATCATGACTTGAGGAATAAATAAAACTTTAAAGTCATCGATTTAAATGCTTTCATGAAAAAGTGGCCAACATCTCATACTAAATTGTTGAGGTTCTTTTTTAACTGAGGGTTCTCAAGCTGCAGACTGACCTGTGGGGTGCCCCTAAGGGGTCTGAGCCCCAAGGGAGCGGCCGGCAGGAGGCCAGGCGGGCACGCCTCCCCGTCACCACCTGCCGCCAGCTGCGGTGCCCGCAGACTTCTCCGCACCAGCACGTCTCCCTTTTCTTCCTCTCAAGGGGTTTTGTTCCCCCCCCACCCAGAAGGTTTTGTGATGATGACAAGGGATGGGAACAACTTTAGACTATGAACTACAAAGAGTTTCTTCTGTGAGCCAGGTGCTTGTTACACACTAATTCAATGTTTACTATCAGGATGTATAACTTGAAACATCTGCAGTGATTTCCTGTATTTGCAAATGTGTCCAGCTTTCCCAGCCATTTAAATAGGAAATTTAACGTTAAAGATTGGGCTGACCTTAAATATTGCATCAAGCAATGTCTGTGCTTCTGGGTAATATAGACTAGGGTTCTCCCACCTTCCCATTTACATGAGGGAGAACAGGACAAAATAATATAAAAAAGAGGTATAATTGTGCTTTTTTCCCCCAAGAATGAGTGAACTATGTGGAACAAAACAGCATGATAATCTCACTAAAAATCTTTTAACTCTAACCTTATTTTCCCTTAAAAAAACTGTTAATTTCTAATAATGCCCCCATGAAGTACAGATAGGTATGGTCCTACACAAAATGAAAGTTGGATTACTTTGGTTCCATTTCTTGAGTAATAAGTTGAGTAAACTGGGATGGTATTGGTCGTTCTTACCAAATAAATGGAAGTGTGTACTGCACCAGGTAATGGAAATGAACATTTTTTTAATTTTAAAAAGCTGCCTATACTTAATTTCAGAAACATTTAAATATAGCACTCAACTTATTTCTTAAATTAGGAACAATAATATTGTTCCTATGAAAAGCCCTTTTCTAGGTTTTTCTGCTCTGTCCTTCAGACTCATACGGGGTATCAAGTTCATGACCAAACTGCCTGCTTGTGATAAGCAGCATTCAGTTACATTCACCACTCCCTAGGGAGGGCCCATTACCATGGGCAAACATAGTATCACTATAAATGCATTCAGAATTAGTCTTTGGTTTAATATGTATTCACCAAATTCAGGGATGAAATAAAAGTTGCATAATCACTAGGGAGATAAAAGAAGAATGTACAATGAGTTAATGATGACCTATCTGGCCCATCCGCTGAGAAACGCAGAAACTACCAAACACCTTTTTGATCAAATGGCCCCCTTAATTTCTAGACTGTCCCATATAAGGGGGTTAAAAGTCAAGTCTGAGTACCTTCGCTTAGGAGAGTCATTCAATGCAAAAAGCATTTCTTGAGATGATAAAGAAATATAAAGTAAGAAAGGACTAAAGGTTGGGTCGTGAAGCAGTATGATCAGGAGCCTGTCCAGGGGTGCCGATGGGGAGCGATGGGGAGCTAAACACCCGTCAGCGCAGTGTTAGTGTTCCACGCGCACATGTGCCCATGTGCCTTTCATTTTACAACCTGTCTTTAAGGGAAAAAATGAGAAAATTTTTAAAAGTTAACTTTGTCCAAGGATTTATTTCTTTTAAACACAGATTTTTACGCTGGTTTAAGGTTTATCCTCAAAAAGTGATCCGCACACACCGAAAGGCAGAATGCCCCTATCCCAGGATGACCAGAGAACACACACACGGCAGGGAATAGAAGGCCGTTGTACTGACATTTAAAGCTTAGTATCTTTTAAAATATTGAAATCTGTTGGCGAATCTTACCTGGGAGAGGGAGCATCTTCTGAACCACACAGGAAAACAAACAAGCAAGCACAGCCTTTCCTTGCCCTTCCTTTTCACCCACTGGGTGTGAGTCCCCGAGGACTCCACACTTCCTTTGGTAGCCGTTTTGGGAAATTAATGCTGGAGCCTCTAATCCTGGACGGTGGGCATCAGCATTTCCCTCCCTGAATCCGTCCTCCTAACTTACCACCCCCAGGGGAGGGATCGCTCCAACGGGCAGCCACAGTCTTACTGAGAGCCCTAAACCGTTTGCGCAGACTAAAGTCAGAGATGTCAGGATAAAAGAGTAAACGTAACTACATCAGAGAAATAGCAAGATGGAGAGGAGAGAAACTAGTAACTGACACTGCCCTTCTACTTACACACCGAACTAAATAAACTAGTTAAAATCAAGTTAATGTCTGCCCAGAGGATATTACGATTTACCAACATAAATGATTAAAACAAGCAGCAACTTTTATATAAAATTAATAAAGACAAATGAGAAAAGAAACTGTCAGTAGCATCTATCTCCTCAGTGTGTCTGAAATGCACGTTATAAACTAGTCCGTTAGTACAGCAGCTTGCTAAAAACTGACTTTGGTTCAAGCTTAGTTAAAAACAACAACAACAACATAAAAGACAAAACAACACACACCACACATTAAAAAGGTGGATGGACATTTGTTAGTTTCCCTGCTTGCAGTTCACGGATTTTGGAGGGATTTTAGGGAAGGTGAATGGTGAGAAGAGGAAATTTAGGTTGATAATTAAATACTCTGAAATAAAACAGGAAGACAGAAGCAACAAAAGAAAGACTAACAAAGGGACTACAAATGTTTCCGGCCTTTTACTGTGAAGGTGCCTGTCTCCCACCTGGACGATCACGAAGAAACACACACACCACGTCCCTGTCACCGCCTTTCCCGACGCCGCGAAGAGACAGATACAGACCCCAAGCTCCCTTGGGGACCCAAGCAGAACACTCAGAACGCAGATGACCTGCACACCCTCTCTGAGACGCCAGCTCGAAAGCAGGGGCGCAAGTGCAGTCTCAGGCCACCAGAGACATAAGCAAGCACCCACGGACAGCACACGGGAACCGTGACCTCCAACACGAAGGGGAGCTCAGACGCGCCTCAGACGCGCCCCAGCGCAGCGATCCGATCTTCCGGGAACTGTTCGGGTACAGATACTGTCCTCGCAGCATGCGGACAGAAAGGGGAACTGAATGTCCAAGTTACCCTCATTCCTCTGCACTGACTTCCATCGACGACTCCTTTCCACGGGCCCGTTTACATAGAACTCCCTGCCAACAATTCCAGAAGCTAATCACTTTTTCTGTCGTAGAGCCAGACGTGTACTGCCCTTCTGACCCGCCTAGCTGGAGCATCACTAACAAACCCGGAGACACTTGAGGTGTGTGCAAAGTTCCTGCTCAGAGTCCTTCAAAGGTTCTCAAGACCCCATGCCAGCTAGTGCGCGCTCTCCAGTCGGGGAAGCAAGGAGAGACTCGGGTCAGAGGAATGTATGTACGCGCCGTCCGGTGAAAGAGAAGTCTGCGGCCAGAGGAAAAGGGGGGAGCCTCAGACTCTTCTCATCACACCTCTTTGGGAATACAGAACTGATGGCAACCGTCTAGTGGATTCCTTCAGAAATCAAAAGAAGGGCACAGTTTCCCAATCTCAATCAGTTCGCTCTTTGCCAAGTCAGTGAAAAGGAAGTTTGGATGAAAAACTTCCACAAAATGGAAACACACAAACCAACACACCAACAGTAGGAGCATTTTTCAGGAGATAAGCAATCAGGAGAACCACCCAGTCAGGGGTCTGCAGTAGTCTTTGCGCTTTGGGCCCAGATCCTGCCCTGCCGTGCACGGCGGTCCCGCGGGAGGTCGCGGAAGCAGCACCGGTGCGCCGCGGGACCTGGGCCTCAGGGTCATTCAGTGATCTGGGGTGAGTGAGAGCTACAGTTCAGCAGGAATTCCTTCCTACACAAAAGTGCTCCGAAGGCACCACCTGACGGGGGGGGGGGGGGCGTGTGTGGAGTGGGCGTTTGCACACACTGCCTTCAGCTTCTGCACCAAGCCTCTTGCATAAGTGGCAAAAGAAAATAATTTTCTAGCACCTCTGTAAGAGTCATCAAGGATAAGGAAACCAGCAAGAACATTCCCCGCAGTTAAGAACGCAAGTCTCCCCTTCCCCCCAAACCCTCCCTCCCCACAGTGTGGGAGCTCACTGAAATAGGATCCAGGAGCAAGAGATAAACATGTCCAAACTATATATATATATAAAAAACAATAACAACAACAACAACAATAATAGAGATACAGTAATACAGGCCTGCCTAAATTGTACCAGTTAAGAAAGGAACCCCCAACACAATTGATATGATTATAAACACCTTGTTATGACTTAATGGCCTGTACAACAGACCCATAAAAATGATTTTTTTTTAAGAAAAAAAGAAATTTAGACAAACAAATCCCCGTCCTATATTGGAATTGGTAACCCACCTTAACTTGTCATCATGACTGCTGGAAATGATAAGTAGTCCTTTCACTTCTTTTTTTGTTTGTTTGTTTTTGATTTTTTGTTTCTGTGTGGTTTTTTGGTTTTTTTTTTTTGTTTTTTTTTTTTTACTTTTTGGTTAGAAAGTTCTCCAATCCATGAAGCAATCCTGAAAAGACAGTGTTTTATTACAAAATTAGGCAAATGTTGTCCTTTCTCCATCCTTTTTTTCTGGTATGCGTTTTTCTCCTCTCCCTTCTTTCCCTTGCTGCTGAAACATGGCAAGAGGAAGCCAATCACATTTTTAGTCTCAGCCTGGCCGGCAGCCCATCGCACCCCGTGCGGCCCAGCCGGCTCACTGTGCCTTGGACGCGGTGGTGGTGGTGGCGGCGGCCCCGCTGGCAGAGGCCACCGTGAAGAGAGAGTTCTGGATGGACTCGGCGGAGGCGGAGGTGGCATGAAGGCTGGCTACAGGTCCAGAGTTCCCTGCGGAGGCTGCAGCGGCAGAGACCAAGCTCACGGGGTTGCTGGTGAGCAGAGAGAGGTTCTGAGGGTTCAGGAACAGGGGGGCAGTCACGATGTTGGGGGCTCCGCCTGCATTGGCAAAGACCAGGTTCCCAGTGGCATCCAGTGACGTTATTGGAAGGGAGCCACCAGAGGCAAGAGCTACAGACAAAACCCCACAAACAGGCAGAAAGGAGAACGTTAAAACCATTCTAGAGAAGCCAAGTAACATATCAAATGTAGTCTTCCCACAACCTAGGTGGAAAAGGGCAACCCTTAATTGACTTTTTATCTTAATCCCAGCGCTCCCCTGCCTCCAACCGAGCGCATCTGTAATTCTGGAAGAGCCTGAGCGGCCGTATTCCAACGAATGGGCGCAAGCAGCACAGGCTGGCGGGCAGAAATGAGCGAAGCCGAGCTGCCCGGCCGTGTCGGGGCCTCAACTTCCTAGAAGACCTCACCCTCTGAGGGCTATTAATTCTGATAATTTTGTCTTTAATGAAGAGTGATTTTACACTTTGATGCAAAAGACAAACTAGGTACAGTGACTGGGGCATTAAAATACAATTCGCTTTTAGCCAACTGGCATTATTCATAAATCTGAGCACTTAAAAAAAAAAAGAAAGATGAAAACCATCTTCCCAAATGGCTTTAGTGCTAAAATCATTATCTATCACCAAATACAGTGTAAGGTGCGGTTAGTGCTTCCCTTGCAGACGCATCACATTTGGCTCCCAGGACTCATGCCGAGGAGGAGGATGACGTGGGGGGGGGGGGGGGACAAGGACAGCATAGATGGGGCGGCCTAAGGGGCTCACTAAGGTTAGGACTTGCTCTCAGAGGGAAAGTCTGTCTGCGACACTGTCACTTCTGTCCCCACAGAAGGTATCACCGACTTCTAAATAACCGGGCACTCTCATTTGATACCTTCTTCCGCCATCCGACACCCCTCCAGGGTCCTCCCACCCGGACAACCACATTGTCACATGAAGATCTGAGGGGTTTTCTAATGGCACTAAAAATCCAGTTCATTTCTTACAGAACACATAAAGCAAGCTAGGGGGACCGAAGGGAAGGTCTCTGACTCCGGACATGGCATACAAAGAGCAAGGTTAACAAGACTTGGCATAGCCTGACGTTTTCTGAGGTTCTAGGCTTCCGGTCATCGGACAGTTGCAGAGTTTCCCAGAAAGTACTCATTCTGATCTCTGCTGGGCCCTGCAAAAGGCATTTGCCTTTGCGGCATCACTACAGCCCAGAGGTACACCCTCGCGCAAGAGAAAAAGTGATTTATCACAAATCTTATGCCAGAAAGAAATCCTCGTATCACAAGAAGTTTACAGCCCTAACCATCAATTTTACATATGATTTAGTCGCTAAGAAAGCCAATATAACGTAAGGTAATTGTCACCTAACGATTCATAAGAAATACGGATTTGGTCATTCAGTCACCTGAGTGACCAAATTAATAATTCTCCAGGAGATCTGGTCTACATCCGCGGCTCCTGAAAATGTTTCAGAGCCAGAAAGGTGAAATGGGTGTCTTAGGCAGGGAGGGTGGCTTCTGGACCCCACCCAAGGGCAGTGACTGGCCGCCCAAAGACAAACAACGTGACGTGACCAGAGGCTTGGAACTTGCAGTCCCACCCCAGCCTCACGGGACGGGAGCGGGGACGGAGCCTGACTCTGCCAAGGGCCAGGGACTTAGTCAATCTCATGAAGCCTCTGTAAAAACCCATGAGGACAGCTTTGGGTCTTTTTTGGAGAGCTTCCCCTCTGGGAGAACCAGGAAGCTTCTACCCGCCACCGAGCTAGGCCCTAAGCTCCCTAGCTCCGCACCGACAGAGATTCCTCGGGTTGGGACCCCACCTGCCACGCCTTCTCCTCTGGCTGCGGACCTGCCCCTTCCTCGTGCCCTTTCACAAGCCACAAGCTGCTGAGCGTGAGCAAGGGCTTCCCGGAGCTCTGCGAACCGAGCACCAGATGCAGCCTAAGGAGGAGACTGCTGGGCCCTTGGATCTGTAACTGGTCAGAGGCCGCGGGAGGCGCCTGGGCCTACGACTGCTGTCTGAAGGGGAAACGGGAGCAGCGCCGTAGGACTGAACCCCGAACGGGGGGAGTCGGACGCTGCCTCTAGGGAGACGGTATCAGAGTCCACTTGAGCTCTCAGCCACCTTGCTGGTATGCGACAGCTGCTTGCTGCTGGGGGCAGGGAGGGCACGTTGGCTGGAACTGGGTCTAGGAACCCTAGAAAGAGTAATCCAGGTCACGTCTTAGATGTGTCTGTCTTAGATGTGTCTGTCACTCCCACTCGCTACCGTACACTGCAGACACCATTCGTGAAACACTCATGGGACTTGAGGTTGGCTAACAGCTTACGTTTGGCCCCAGGAACTCTCATTTAAGTACAAAACATTTAAATTTTAAGAAAAAAATTCTCTGATTATTACACTGATGTCTCAAATTGTCTTCCTGAATCACATAACAGCATCTTTAGACACAAAGCTCCGAAGCCAAATAAGGGAAACCCTTCCGGTGTGGAAGGAGCGGCTTTCGCCTGGACAGCACGCTGAAGCCGAACGCGACCCCCTGGCCTTGGAGAAGAGACTGTCCAAGGCCATGCATGTGCTGTACTGACGGGGACAGACAAAGGGCAGAACCTAACAATGGAAAGTGCGCCCGGAGCCCGCATAATGTGCTTCCAGGTTAATTCATCACGGGACCTTCTCACACATGCCGCTCTTAGGGGTGCGGCTGGACTGGGCAATGTTTCTCGGTCAAGTTTGCCTGGATGGGTCTTGGTTGTGTACTCAGGTCAATCTGTCAGGGGGAAATTCTGCCTCCACGTCTGCTCACCTAAGAAGATAAATAGCAACACAGAGTCCTCGTTTTTTATGACGCTTCAAACTAAGCACGTTTCCTGTTCTCACACGCGAACACCTACACTGCTTGCAGAAAAAACCCTTTTTACAAGGACGTTTCTTGGTCCTCAAGTGAATCAGCGTTATCAGTCCAACTCTCTCTCCCCACCACCTTCACCCGGGGCAAAGCAAACTTCCCTCATTACCAAGACAGCGAGCAGAGGAGCGAAGCGAGCAAGAAGTTCTACTGACCTTGAATGGTTGCCAGTGTGCTGTTGCTCATGAGGGCTGGGCTGAGGGCGCCGCCCAGGGTCCCTGGGTTGAGGCTGAGTAAGGCACCTCTGCAAGGCCAAAAGAGGGGTCACTCGTTACAAGGCGCGGCTGTCGGCTGAGCTCACGCGCCGGAAAGGACAAGGGAAAGGGAAACCGGGCTGGGGAAGTCAAGAAGTCCCTGTGACTGTCCTTGCGGGAACAGGGCTTGGCTCGGGCTTTCTCGGCTGCTCCCCGGCACACGGCCAAGTAAGGACATGATCCCCCCCGAGCGGAAAACCCGCAGTTCTGGTGACTCTTTCAATGACCGCTCTCTCCTTTTTCCAGACCCACACACAAAAATGCCAGAGACAGGAACGTATTTACAAGTGTCCTTCCCTGCTTGATGGGAAGGCCGGCATCCCGCTGCCATCTGGGTCTGAGGACCAGGCAGCGGACGGCGGAGCGCGCTGACACCGAGCTCGGGGCTTCCCTCCCGGCCCGCGGCGCGGCCGCCCCCCCAGCTCGGACGCCGCGTCCCGCGCCTCCGCACGGCGGCCCGTTCCCAAGCGCCGGCGGCTGGAAGGAGAGTCCGGGGGGGCCCTCAACGGGGTGGTGGCGGCTCCCCACGAGTGACCGCAGGGCGGGCTCCCCGGCGGGCGCTGCTTACCCAGCTGCGAACTGCGAGGGCGCCATGAGGCCCGGGCCGAGGCCGGCGGCCGCGGCCATGGCGGCGAGGCTGGCGTTGGCCGGCAGCGGGGCGGCCCCTTGGAGGGCGGCGGCCGCCGCCGTCTGCAGCCCGGACGCGGTCACCATCACCTGGCTGGTCCCGAGGGCCGAGGACAACGTGGAGGTGGTCTGTGTCGTGCTGGTCTCGCTGGCGCTGGACGCCTCGGAGGCGGAGGCGGAGGCCGACGGGGAGGGACTGAGCGAGGGGGAGGTGCCGGCGGCGGCGGCGGCGGGCGGCGCCGAGGAGATGACGGTGGCCGAGCCGGTGGCCGCGCTGTCCGTGCTGCCTGCGGGCGGGGCAGAGAGACCGTGAGCGGCGCGGGGCTCCCCGTCGCTCCGCCGCGCTCCCGACCCCACGGCGCCTCGGTCCTCCGCCGCCGGGGCCGCTGGCTGGGGTTTTCCTGTCACCCCGCCGGCGATTCCGTGGAAACTAACATTTGGGAACCCGAACCACGATCCCTGCTTTAGGAGGCAAGAGCGAGCCGGCAGCCATGCGAGCAGCGCAGAGCAGTCTTCTAGGTGCACAAACCCAAGAATCAGCCGCTGCAGCTGCGGACTGAACCGGTCTGGGGAAGAAACACATAAGCAAGAGTCCTGGCTTCTGAGAGGCAGTTTCCATCAGAAATTGCAGTGGCCTCTCCAGAAAAATCAGAAACACAGCGAAGGCAAGAACTAAAACTCAGCTATTCTTCTGAAGTTCAGGGTCAGTAATGACATCTGCGGAACGAGTGGGGACCAGCTACGGGCCTGCATCTAGATGCCTTCTTCGTGCTGAAATACTGAAGGAGCTGTTCTGTAATGAAAATCGGCTCTCACGAAGCCTGCCGGAAACATGTCCTTATTCATGGAAACAGTAACGTGCAAGGATATTATGAATCTCATGAAAGAATGAAAAATGAAGCTCGAGGAAACGTATTTGAGAGACCTTTAAAAAAAAGAATCAAGATGCCCAAACTTCTTTTTGTTGTAAGGAGAACAGCAAACACTTGTATACAAACAACTAACTGACATTATAAATATCCGTGCTGAAAACTAAAACACATTCACCGGAATTACTTAATGTTCGAGATCAATGTCGAACAGAAACATAATAAATACATAATTAAAAATTTCTAGTGGTCCTACTAAAAATATTAAAAAGGAGTAAGTTAAATTATTTCCATAATATTATCATTTTAACATTAAATCAGTCTCAAAAAAGTATTTTCACACTAAGTCTTTGAAAATAGTGTGTGATTTACACTTAATAGCACATCTCAATTAGAACTAGCCCCATTATATGTGCTTAAAAACCACAGGTGGCTAGTGCCTGCCGCGCTGGCCAACAGAGGTCTAAAATATGTCTAGAAGTTAGGCCTGTGGAGTCAGAGAGGCAAGTGTGACGAAAAGAATATAGTCTCTCTGCCCAAAGCAGAAATGACTCATAAGGCAGTCATAGGATAGAAAGCCTTCCATAAACCAGATGCCAGCTGTCCCCAGTGAACTGTAATTCTGATGCTATTTACAGAAGGCACTCAGAAGAGACTCTCTGTCAGTTCTCAGTAAATGCCACAGAATCACAAACGCGGGCTGCCCACACCCGCTGGAACCTAATTCACTGAAGCTCACTACGTTCTAGGGTCTCCCCAACCATATATATATGTATAAAGCAGAACCCCAGTGGTATTTTCTCAGGACACAGAGCTCAAGAAGACAAAAAGCGCCTATAAATTTTCAACGTAGTATTTCTGTGAGGTATAAAAGACTCGGTACCTTCTAGAAGAACTAGACCAATCAAAATAAATGTTTCAAACCCATAAATACACTGGAACAAAGACCTTATGTAAAAGATAACTTTTTTGGTGACAAAATCTATCACTAAGCTAAAGAAGACTCTCTCTTAAAAAATTCAGTTCTGTCCTCCTAAAATCTATTTTTGAGCCTTCTGGTCTATACTAAGAACATCTAGAATTCAACTTTCCTCATTTTAGCTCTAAGGAAGTGTTTCTTTCACACGGCACAGGGCTGGGAGGAAATCAGACATCCTCTGTTTCGGTACTGAGTCCGCTCTTCCGGCCCCCACACTGCTGCGCAGAAGTGTTACGTGGTCTCAGTGAATCCCATAAACACCTCTTTCTTACTGCTAATCAAAAAGGGACCATGTATTCCTCTTTCCCCCTTTATAAATTGCCTCTTTATTGCTGTTGTCGCTAAATACAGCTACATCTGTATCATTAATCAGGCTCCGTTACTGTTCAGTTCTAAGTCTACCTGATCACTCTCTCCCTCTCTCTGAGTCCCTGACGCTGTGCTGGGTCCTACGCTGGGCAGGTTCACACTCTTCCACTTTGACACCTAGAACTGCCCCTGTTCTATCTAGAAAGGCAAATGTCTTTTCTCATTTCTCTTTGTACTACTAAGAAATTTCAATGTACTTTCAATCTTTTCTTGCCTAATTTCTCACTACCCTAATCTACCCTTATCTATGGGCACTACTTCCCTTTCCAAGTGCTGAAACTGTCAATTTCCATAAGACTCCTTATCTTGAGGTCAAAGACTTAAAATAGGATTTTTTTTCCACTCTCCATTTCCACTGCTTTCAGACACACCATTCAGCATCTCTCTCTTTAAATTCCCTATGTATACAAAGAAGGTCCCAGTCATCCTCAGCAGTTAAGTTAACCTGGGCTGGAAGATGACTCCAGAAACCACTCCCAGGAGTTTTTTTTTTTTCTGGTTGTCATCCTTCAACCACATTCCAGGTGTTTTCAATAAGAATATGTCATGTGAGGGGCGCCTGGGGGGCTCAGTGGGTTAAGCCTCTGCCTTCGGCTCAGGTCATGATCTCAGGGTCCTGGGATCGGGCCCCGCATTGGGCTCTCTGCTCGGTGGGGAGCCTGCTTCCTCCTCTCTCTGCCTGCCTCTCTGCCTACTTGTGATCTCTGTCAAATAAATAAATAAAATCTTAAAAAAAGGAATATGTGCCATTCCGATCAAAATTCCACCGATATTTTTCAAAGAGCTGGAGCAAATAATCCTAAAATTTGTATGGAGTCAGAAGAGACCCCGAATTGCTAAGGAAATGTTGAAAAACAAAAAACTGGCGGCATCACGTTACCCGATTTCAAGCTTTACTACAAAGCTGTGATCACCAAGACGGCGTGGTACTGGCATAAAAACAGACACATAGACCAGTGGAACAGATGGGAGAGCCCAGATATAGACCCTCAACTCTATGGTGAAATAATCTTCGACAAAACAGGAAAAAATATTCAATGGAAAAAAGACAGTCTCTTCAATAAATGGTGCTGGGAAAACTGGACAGCGATATGTAGAAGAATGAAACTCGACCATTCTCTTTCACCGTACACAAAGATAAACTCGAAATGGATAAAAGACCTCAACGTGAGACAGGAATCCATCAGAATCCTAGAGGAGAACATAGGCAGTGACCTCTTCGATATCAGCCACAGCAACTTCTTTCAAGATATGTCTCCAAAGGCCAAGGAAACAAAAGCGAAAATGAACTTTTGGGACTTCATCAAGATCAAAAGCTTCTGCACAGCAAAGGAAACAGTCAACAAAACAAAAAGGCAACCCACGGAATGGGAGAAGATATTTGCAAATGACAGTACAGACAAAAGGTTGATATCCAGGGTCAATAAAGAACTTCTCAAACCCAACACACACAAAACAGATAATCATATCAAAAAATGGGCAGAAGATATGAACAGACACTTCTCCAACGAAGACATACAAATGGCTATCAGACACATGAAAAAATGTTCATCATCACTAGCCATCAGGGAGATTCAAATTAAAACCACATTGAGATACCACCTGACACCAGTTAGAATGGCCAAAATTAGCAAGACAGGAAACAACGTGTGTTGGAGAGGATGTGGAGAAAGGGGAACCCTCTTACACTGTTGGTGGGAATGCAAGTTAGTGCAGCCACTTTGGAGAACAGTGCGGAGATTCCTCAAGAAATTAAGAATAGAGCTTCCCTATGACCCTGCAATTGCACTGCTGGGTATTTACCCCAAAGATACAGATGGAGTGAAAAGAAGGGCCATCTGTACCCCAATGTTTATTGCAGCAATGGCTACGGTCGCCAAACTGTGGAAAGAACCAAGATGCCCTTCAACGGATGAATGGATAAGGAAGATGTGGTCCATATACACAATGGAGTATTATGCCTCCATCAGAAAGGACGAATACCCAACTTTTGTAGCAACATGGACGGGACTGGAGGAGATTATGCTGAGCGAAATAAGTCAAGCAGAGAGAGTCAAGTATCATATGGTCTCACTTATTTGTGGAGCATAACAAATAACATGGAGGACATGGGGAGATGGAGGGGAGAGGGAGTTGAGGGAAACTGGAAGGGGAGATGAACCATGAGAGACTATGGACTCTGAAAAACAACCTGAGGGTTATGAAGGGGGGGCGGGGGGGGTGGGGGGGGTGGGGTGGGAGGTTGAGGAACCAGGTGGTGGGTAATAGGGAGGGCACGTACTGCATGGAGCACTGGGTGTGATGCCAAAACAATGAACACTGTTATGCTATAAATAAACAAATAAAAATAAATAAATAAATAAAAGTAAAATTAAAAAAAAAAAAAAAAAGGAATATGTCATGTGAGCACTTGTAATTCTCAAATAAATTCCCCTAACTAGTGAATCACATTTTACTTTTTTAATTGAATTTCATTTTACTTTTGAAGATTGATTTGAGAGAGAGAGAGAGAGTGTACAGGCAGAGAGGGAGTAGCAGACTCCCCGCTGAGTAGGAAGCCCAGCGTGGGTCTTGATCCCAGGATGTTGGGATCATGACCTGAGCTGAAGGCAGACACCCAACTGACTGAGTGCCCCAGGCGCCCTAGTGAATCACATTTTAATCAACATTTTATGACCTTATATTCTTGGCAACACAGTTACTTGGGCTACTTTGACCAGAGAACTGATGTTTGCTCACTTCAATGTCCTCAACAACAAAGTAAAACGCCATCACCCACTAGAAGGTTAGTGGGAAGTTACATGCAAGGATATACAGTGTCAGGCACATCCTCTCACTTCCTGCCTCATCTTTGTTTTTTTAGAAAATACACTTTTGAGATATGATTTAAATGTAAGATTCAATGGTTTCTAATATACTTACAAAGTCGTACAGTTACCACCCACTGCACCCGGCTTATGACCAGACGGCCTGTGGCTCTCCGAAGTCACACCCTCTCCCACCCACAGCCGCTGCCTCATCTGCGTTTCTCTCTACAGGTTCACCTTTTCAGGACACCTGACGTAAATGGACTTGTACGATTTGTGATCATTTTCATCTGGCTTCTCTCAGCACACTGTTTTCAAGGTTCATCCATGTCGTAGCACAAATCAGTACCTCCTTTCTCTGGCTGGAAAGTACTCCAGTGCGTGGGCAGACCACATCGTGTTGAGGGGTTCACCAGCGGACGGGCACTGGCTTGTTCCCGGTATTTGGTTATTACGAAGAACGCTGCTAGGATCATCTGTACCAAGGTTTTTGTGTGGGCCTGCTTTCATTTCTCTTGGGGACTTACAGGCCAAATGGTAAGTTTACATTTAACTTCTAAAGACACCGCCCAAGTGTTTTCCAAAATGGCTACATCACATTTCACACTACCCCAGCGATGCATGACAGTTCCCGGCCAGCAAGGACTATTTTTGGTCTTTTTGATGACAGCCATTATATAGTGAGTATGAAATCTTATCTATGGTTTTAATTTGCAATTCTCGAATGAGTTACAAGACTGAGCATCTTTTTAAGGTGCTTGTTAGTCATTTCCATATGTTCTTTGGCATTATATATATATATATATATTAGAATCTTTTGGTCTTTTAAAAATGAGGTTGTTTATATTTTTACTACTTAACTATAAGTTATTTACATGCTCTAGACACAGTTCCTTTATCAGATCAGATATATGATTTACAATGTTTTCTCCAAGGCTGTGGGTGTCTTTTCATTTTCTTAAAATGTTTCCTGAAGTACAAGATTCTGCTTTTGCTAAGTTCCAATTTATCATTCTTTTATTCTATAGATTGTGTTTGGTGTTGTATCTACAAACTCTTTGCCTAACCCGAGGTCATGAAGACTGTCTCCTGTTTTCTAAAAATTTTATTTCTTACATTTAGGCCTTTGATCCCTTCGGCTTAATTTTCGTGCATGATATCAGGCAAGGATCTGAATTCATCTTCCTGAATAGGGACATCCGGTTTCTCAGAACCATATGAAGAGTATCTTTTTGCTACTGAATTGCTTCGGTACCTCTGTCAAAAGTCAGTAGAGCCTAAATTTAAAGGTTTGTTTCTGGACTCTCAATTCTGTTCCATTAATCTATTGTCTGTCCTCACGCGGGCCGCATACTGTTTTTATTACACAGCTTTACACCATGCTCTGAAATCAGGATATTTTCCAACTTCATTCTTTTTCAAAATTGTTTTGGCTATTCTGGGTCTCTTCCATATATTTAGGATGAGTTTATCATGATAATTACTGCAAGAAAATTGCTAGAATTTTTACTATAATTGTATTGAATCTATAGATCAATTCGGAGAATACTGTCATCTTAAAAATACTGAGTCTTGGGGTGCCTGGGTGGCTCAGTGGGTTAAAGCCTCTGCCTTCAGCTCAGGGTCCTGGGATTGAGCCCCACATCGGACTCTGCTCAGCGGGGAGCCTTCTCTGCCTGCCTCCTCTGCCTCCTTGTGATCTCTCTCAAATAAATAAATAAATAAAATCTTTAAAAAAAATACTGAGTCTTCTAAACCTTCTGAACATGGAATATTTCCATTATTTGGACTTTCTCTAATTTCTCTCAGCAAACTACAGTTTTCACTGTATAAGACTTGCACTTCTTTTGTTAGATTTATTCCCAAGTGTTTTATTCTTTTTGAAGCTATTGTGGATAAAATTATTTTTATAATTTCATTTTTGGACTGCTCACTGATAGCCTGTACAAATGCTATTGATTCTTACATGTTGATCTTGTATCCTGCAACAACACGAAATTCATTTATTCATCCTAGTAGTTTTTTTGGTACGTGGACTCCTTGGGACTTTTATATATACAGAATAATGCAAACAGAGAGTTTAACTTTTCCTCTTTCAAACTGGATTTTTTCATTTTCCCCCTTTGTTAAACTGGCTCTAACCTCTTAGTACAATGTTAATTTGTTTGTTCCTAGTTTTATGGGGAAAGCATTCAGCCTTTCACCATGAAGTATGCTGTTAGCTGTAGGTTTTTAAGAGATGCTCTTTACTCTTTATCTGGTGAAGAAGTTTTCTTCTATTCCAGGTTTTTATTATGAATGGGTGTTGGATTTTGACAAGGGCTTTTCCTGTATCTGCTGAGATGATGCTGTGGTTCTGGTCCTTTCTTCTGCTGTCGTGGTGTAGTACATTATCTTATGTTCAGTTATTATTAAACCAACCTTACATTCCTGGGATTAGGCCCTGTTGGTGGTGATGAATATCTTTTCTGCACGTTACTGGGATTTGGTTTGCTAAAATTTGCTGAGTGATTTTTTGTATATTTTCATAAGGGATATGGGCCTATAATTTGTGTGTGTGTGTGGTATCTCTGTCTGGCTTTAGTAACAAGGTAATATTGGCTACACACAATGAGCTGTCCTTCCTCTATCTTCTGGAAGAGATAGTTGAAGATTAACTTTATTTCTTCTTTAAAAATCTGATAGAATTCATTTCTAAAGCCATCTGGGTCTAAACTTTTCTTTTTGGAAAGCCTTTATATTAATGATTCATTTACTTTGCTTGCTTTAAGTCTATTTAAGTTTTCTTTCTTTCTTTCTTTTTTTTTTTTTTGAGTGAGTTTGGATAATCTGTGTCTTTCTCAGAATCAATCTGTTTCATCTAAATTGCCTTATTTTTGGGGGGCATAAAGTTGTTCATAATACTCCAGTATGCCACATAAGGCACCAATTCCATTCCTAAATATATACCCAAGAGAACTGAAAACATGTCCACATAAAAACCTACATACACATGCTCACAGCAGCAATGCTCAAATTGGCCAAAAACGGAAAGCAACTCAAATGTCCATCAATTCATAAATGATAAACAAAATCTGTTATATCCACACAATTAAATATCACAAAACCATAAAAAAGGAATGAAGTACTGATATTCTGCAAGACAGATAAACCTTGGAAAATGTTATACTAAATGGAAGAAGCCAGACACAGACCAAATAATACATTATTCTACTTGTACGAAATGTCCTTAACGAGCATACCATGGAGACAGAGCAGACCGGCCAGGACTAGGGTGAGGAGTCAATGGGGAGGGACTGCTAATGGTATGGAGTTGCACAGGACTCATTATGGAACAACGTTTTGGGGGAAAAATTGGGGCAGAGCATGTTAAGTTGAGATTATTGAAGGCTGTCGAATTTTTGTCTTTGAGACACGTCCGAAGACATCTCTCTGGAGTAGTACAGTCATGATCATTCTTCTGTCTCTTCTAGGAAAGCTCACCAGAGAGCTGTCATGTGCCAAGCACTATGCTAAATACCGGAAAATAAAAGCAACCGTGTCAATAAGACTAGATTTCTCTTAGAAGATGGTAAACTGAGGATATGGTTCTTTCCTCTTCATTTCTAAAATCCTATTCTAAATGATGGTTAAAAAAAAAAAGGAAGTAAGAGTTCTGGGGACAGATATCAGAGGACTTGAGATTTTGATAGACTCGCAAATGAGAAAGAGGTTGACATTTGGTGGTATGGAAACCAACTTGAGTCCAGAAGGGCACAGGAGACGGCTCGGACAGCAGTGAGAATTACTCACTTCGGCAGAGCCCCAAGGAGACTCCAAGCGCAGAGTTGTCAGAGAAAGAGAATTACAATAGAAGGGAATGACTTTATCCTGAAGAGAACTTTCTGTATAGTCCTGACTTTTGAAACCTATGTTTCATGATATGCTATTATCTCGTATACTTACAAAAACCGCGCGAGGATGAGAGGAAGAACACCAATATTGAATATCAGTGAAACAAACGGAACTGCACGTGAATAATGTCGCTACACTGAAGAGGACGGAGGAAAAACCAACCCAAACAGCTACTACACAGTCTCTGGATCATGGGCCTTCAGGCTAAAGGCAAGGACCCTAAACAAACAGGGAACTCGACTCAGGGGCCTGTCCGTTTCGAGGCGTGGACTGGCCATTCTGAAACCACTCTGTTTTCACTACAGGACCAGCAATCCGGTCATGATACTGCTCTTATCGTGGGAGCCAGGCTGCTCGCTGTCACTGTGAAGGCAGTTAACGTGGAAAACGGACAGAAAGGCATAAACTATAGGGTGCCAGGCTGGAATCGGAGCTCTCAGTATGAACCCATGGATTTGAATAAAAGCAGATAAAGTGCACACAGGTATGTACGGATCTATGTATAAAAATGAATTTACATGTGTCGGTCTAAGCACACACAAAGGTACGCATACGCATGCGTGTACCTATTTCTGTCGAGACGCCCTAGCAGCAGAGACAACACAGTATCGATGATGCACGTCGATCCTGGTGTTCTGCAGACCTCTCCTTGCTAGAAAGAACTAGGGATCCTTGAAGAAATGGCTGCCTCCAGGCCCGGCGCAGAGCACCTGTAAGATGAGGCTGAACATCTTGTGCCAAAGAATTAAGAAAGCAAAGAATGTCAGGGACACGTCGAAAAAGCACAAGAGCCACCACCAAGGGGATCCCACTGGCAAAATGAAGAACAGTTTGAACATTAAAATAAAAAGTAATAGTAGGATTCCAACCTACTGAATACGGAAAAAAATGTCTGAGTCCATACTGATACAGACAGGGCAAAAAGAAAAGCGTATCCTTACAGGTGAAAGGCAACTAATGAATGCAGAAGAAATGACAGAATTACTTGAGAATCACAGTAAGAGATCCATGCAAAGATCATCAATGGACACTAGTGGGCAAAGGTTTGAAGAATTCCCCGTTTACTGCTGTAAAGAGTGAAACAGTAACTACATGACGGAAAATCTGACAGGCAGCACCTTCATCAGACCGTCCAAGTCAGTGCCACCAGCAGCGGGACTGATCAACAGCACGTGCCTCCACACCATGCACCAAGCAGGACTCAACATCACTTCTGTGGTCTTCTTGCCCGAACTGCATAATCTGCATCTAATCACGAGGAAACGTCAGACACAACATCTACAAAATAAACAGCTACATTCCTCAGAAAATCAATTTCCTAAAATACAAAGAAAGACTGGGGACCCATACTGTCCCCAGTTTAGGAAGACTAAAGAGACACAGCAACCGAATACAGTGCATGATTGAAGATTTTTTGCTCTAAAAGGCATCACTGGCACATCTGGCAAAGCACGAATGTGAACGTTCACTAGATAGAGGACCGAGTCAGGGTTAAGTTCCTGATTTTTGATAACTGTATTCTCGCTATATGTGCTAATGTCTTGAAGTAGGGATAAAGTAGCATACCCATTAATCTGATCTTCAAACAGTTCAGAAAAACATCACATACATAGAAAGTGAAAGAGAAAAAGGAGAGGAAAAGCAAATATGGCAAGATTTTCCCATACAGAAAATCTGAGGGAAGAGATGTGGGATTTCTCTTAACTATTCTTGTAACTTTTCTGTAAACCTGAAATTACATAAAAGTAAAGGTCCTAAATGGCTTTGCCCAGGTTTACAACACAGTATTATAAAACCAGTAACATTAAAATGTTTTTAAGGGGAAAGTAAATCACCTACAGTTTAAATAACTCAGTTGGTTGGGCAACTGCCTTCAGCTCAGGTCATGATCCTGGAGTCCCGCATCAGGCTCCCTGCTCGGCAGGGAGTCTGCTTCTCCCTCTAACCCTCCCTTCTCGTGCTCTCTCTCTCTTAAATAAATAAAATCTTATTTATTTATTTATTTATTTGACACAGAGAGAGAGAGATCACAGGTAGGCAGAGAGAGAGGAGGAAGCAGGCTCCCCGCCGAGCAGAGAGCCTGATGTGGGGCTCAATCCCAGGACCCTGGGATCACGACCTGAGCCGAAGGCAGAGGCTTAACCCACTGAGCCACCCAGGTGCCCCAAATAAATAAAATCTTAAAAAAAAAAAATCCTCATTATAGCATTATTTATAAGTGAAAACTTCATTCCTTTAATAATTAGTTTAGTTACTGAGTATCTTATATTAGTATGTAAGATACGGAGTATCTTACATTATCTTATCAAAAGTAGAAATGTAAAAACTATTAACGGGATGGTACTTATTGTAAGATCAGAAGTAAAAAAGAGCAGGACACACTGAACACTATTGGAATTGTCCATATGTACATAAAAGATTTAAAGGCAAATATAAATAACTCATTGTGATTATTTTTCCTATTTGAGCTTCTGATAATGTTCAATTTTTTTTTAAGAACTGAAGGAAAAATTCATTCCAAAAAAGTTACCAACACTTCAATTTTTATTTATTTATTTTTTAAGCAGGCTCCACAGGAGGCTTGAACTCACGACTCTGAGATCAAGAGTCAATCGCTTAACTGACTGAGCCACCCAGCACCCCAGTTACCAGCATTTTAGAAAACAGTTATAATTAAATGCACATAAATGGGCCAAGCAAGTGAGTTCAGGAAAATGTCATTGGTTAACTGGAACCAACAAAAACTGATAGGAAAGTTTTAGCTGTTTTTGGGATGTGTATCTCCTAAAAATTACCTTTTCAGATTTTTGCCACATTTTTAGAAAATCTACAAAGCTACCTGTTCTACCAAGTTCTATTTGAACTACAAGGAATTATTCTGCAAAAGATGGGTATCTTTAGTCCTAATAAAATATGACATAATTTGCTGGGAAGGAAAAGTTCAGCAGGTGGATAGTGAGTTCCTTAAATGCCAGAATTCCACATTCCTAGTGCCCCAAACAACAGCGACCAGTCGTCACCAGGTCGCTCACCAAGCCGAGGTACTGAGCACTGTGTACTGTGTACTCGCAATCACGGGGTTTCTTATAATCTCCACTCCTAAGGCGTCCGAAGATGGCCCCGAGGAGGTGGGGGTTGATGGGAGTTGTCATTTTTATGAACCTCCTTGTATTTTACTACAAACTGAGCTTATATCTATTCTGTGAGGGGCAAGTTTAAAGCTTTCATCAAGTTTTCCAGGAGCTCTAAAACCCAAAAAGGTCAAAACGTACTGTTCTAGAGCGCCAGGGTGGCTCAGTCAGTTAAGTACCCGACTCTTGATCTCAGCTCAGGTCTTGATCTCAGGGTCGTGAGTACGAGCCCTGCATTGGGTTCCGCTTTAAGACTACTTTAAAAAAAAGTGCTACTCTAAATATGTAAGCAAAATTATGAGATTTCCTAATGACTCAGAAATTTAATAACTATATAAAAGCCATTCAGTGAGATCACAGAACCAAAGAAGTGTTACAACAAACTTAAAATATGCGTGAAGACAATCAAATTCCTCAACTCTAGGTTAAATTCACACTTGAGTGTGAAATACCACAAATCCATTCGAGGCTTTCTTATTACCAATAATCAACCCAGTGAATAATTACAGAATTCCTTATGCATCACATAGCACTAAAAAACTTCTGATGACAACACTGAGTTATCTTAAAAGTACTTGGGAAATATGCTATTTTAAAGGAGGCCAAAGGAAAAAAAATTATTTATTCATTTTATAGTTAATGTGTCAGGCACTAAACTAGACACTGAGACTGCAAAAAGAATATTTAGATCTTCTGAGAAGTGCGAAGTGTACTGGAAAAGACAACGGTAGAAAAATAGAATCATTTATAATATAAGCAGGTGGAAAAGAACAGTTTCCTGGAAAAGCAAGAGTATTCTAGAAAGACTGGATATCTGTGCTGGGGTAGTTTCCCTGCTATCGGAGAGAAGTGCAGGCGGGGCTTACGGTTCGGGCGGTGGGGATGTGTATTGACAAAGGCACCGATGGAAATATTCCCATGTGCTGAGGTTGGAAGGGAGAAAAGACTAGTGGAAGATAAGATCCAGAGACTGGAAATAACCTGCTGTGAGTTGATGATGAACTCGGATGCTTTCTGGAATACAAAAAGCTGCAGCCACTAAAGGTTTTTAAGGAGTTACTTGAAAAAAAGTTGGGAGTTTTGAGAGGTAATTCTGGGAACAGTTTAGAAGGAAGAGTCATGTGGGAAAGAACAAAAGATATTAAAAAAACCCTTACATGAAAGTTATTTTTTCTGACAAAATTAATTATGCCTGTTTTTTGGAGTTCAGGTTTTTATACATGACTTTACAAAAAAAAGTGATACATATTTGTAGTTTAGAGCCTTAATTCACAGTCTATTCACAATTCTCAGACCTGTCATAGGGCTACCGCTGGTGTGCGAGCAGCACAGCCCGGCTGCCTTACCTGTCACGTTACCTGTAACAGAGAGGCTCGTCACCGCGGCGCTGGTCAGCGGGAGGACTGGGTTGACCGTGAGGGTCGTCGCCGGGCTGCTCGTCACAAGGCTTGGTGTGGTTGCCACCTAGAGGTCAGAAATGGAAATATGCAAAAGCATTTTAAAAAAATCATAAAATGTATATCAATACTGAAGATGTATTTTGCCTGTAACAATTTTTAAATTCCAGATACAAAAGAATTAAAGGGGCCTAGGAGGGAATACTTTTATAATCATCTTTTGATCTTGGAATTGAGAAAATAGACATGTTCAAAGGCTGCTATTAGAAGTTGGTTGTCTTTCTGATAGGAGAAATGGCTTTGCCCAGGTTTTAAAAAGAAATAATTAAAAAATTCCTAAATTTCAATGATGGTGAGTCAGAATTACTCCAAGTAAGTAAAAAATATTATACTAATTATCAACTTAATCTACACAAGAAAACTATTCAACAGGATCGAGAATCAGGGAATCTTGGATTGCTTTTACTTTTGGTCCAGTGGAGACAAGACTGTCTTGTTTTTGTTTTTAATGAAATGATATTATGGAAAGAATGTGAAGCAAAATTTTTAAAAGGTTACAGTTTCTTTTTGAAATAACATAAAATACTTCTACAGTTTTGTAAGAAACACTGTCTTCCTTTTAGTAACAAATAAATCCAAAACACAAAATAGCCACCTACCTGAAACAGAACCATATCGAAAGACTATCTTTTTCATAACTACTATGTCAGGAACTTCATGATTAAAGCCCAACCATTCAACAACCACAGCGTTCCTTAACAACCAGTATGCGCTCTTAATGATGACTTTAGTTTAAAAAGCATCCCAGTTTAGAGTGATATTCAAATATAATAAAAACAATAAGGGAAGATCAGAAATGCAAACCCAACAATCTACTTCTCATGTGTGGAATCCTGGTTGGAAATATGGAGTCACATTTGCCATCATCCTTAAGATCAAGGGGGTACATGACCGCCGCATGTCCCCTCAGTCTAGAATACTCTTCCAAAGCAATGCGTTCAAGTTACTCAATGAGGTCATCAACGAACAGTCCCACATATGTTTCAGAGTGAAGACGTGAGATGGCTGAACTTATACCAGTTCAGAGCCAAAAAGGTCATATGGGAATTTGCTGTCCCCTCCTCATGTAAGTTTAATAAACTGGGTTTTAAAACCGAACATGAATATAGGGGAACCTGCGTGGCTCAGCCAGCTAAGCATCCAACTCTTGATTTTGGCTCAGGGCGGTGAGACTGAGCTCTGTGTTGGATCCGTGCTGAGTGGGGAGTCTGCTTAAGCACCCCCTGCCGGCTCCCCCTCAAAACAAAACAAAAGAACAACAACAAAACCCCAAAACCCAACATGAAGAAAAAGCAACTGAAGATTTTTTTTCAGGTAACTGGAGCCCAGCAAATCTGCTCCCACAGCTCCAGAGTAACCTAATAAACTACATCAGAGAAGAGAATAATGAAGCAAGCTACCATGAAACAGGAAAGAATTAAAACTGCTCACTTTAAAAAAGAAAGATGAGTAAGTTCTTGGCTTAATGACAAGAGATTTAATTACTTTAGTACCATTTAATTTTTTTTAAGCCTCCGTCTTTTTTTTTCTTCCAGATTTTATTTAGTTATTTGTCAGAGAGAGAGAGAGAGAGAAACACACGAATGGGGAGAAGCAGGCTCCCTGCTGAGCAGGGAGTCTGATGTGGGATTTGATTATGACCTGAGCCAAAGGCAAACGCTTAGCAAACTGCGCCACCCAGGTGTCCCACTTAGTAACATTTAAAATACCAATTTACATATACTTACTCAACATGAACATATATACACAATAAATTACTGTTAGGAAGTAAGTTGATTTCATAGGTCATTTGTAAAATTATAGAAATGCGTCCTTGAGCTTGCATCCTCTATTTTTTATCCTTACCAGTGAGGTCGGACTGGGGAAAATTGCTTTGATAGGCGAACTGCTGGTTCCACCACTGCTTGGTGGGTTGATTCTTTTTTCTTTCTGGCGGCGGTTACAAAACCAAACACGAATCACTTCCTTTTCCATACTGAGCTGATCAGCAATCATGGTGATCTCTTCCGAGGTAGGCTTTTGATTCTAAAGGGGAAAAAAAAATCATCTTTTGGAATACATTTTTATTATTTTATTTTTTTTTAAGATTTTATTTATTTATTTCACAGAGATCACAAGTAGGCAGAGAAGCAGGCAGAGAGAGGGGAAGCAGGCTCCCTGCTGAGCAGAGAGCCCAACACAGGGCTCAATCCCAGGACCCTGAGATCATGACCTAAGCCGAAAGCAGAGGTTTTAACCCACTGAGCCACCCAGGCACTCCCCTTTTTATTATTTTAATTAAAAAATATTTTTTGTGGGGGGGATAACTTTTTAAACTACTGACATAAATAAACTAATTGGGAGGGACAGATCAGAGAATGAAGCTGGGATACCTATGACCATATTGGCCGGCTTTTAACGAAGAACTTCTACAGATAAACATTCTAATGAACATATATTTATTAAACTTATTCATATTAACTAAGTTATTCTTTTTATTTTTTTAAAGATTTTATTTGTCAGAGAGAGAGAGAGAGAGATCCCACAAGCAGAGAAGCAATAGGCAGAGAGAGAAGCAGGCTCCCCACTGAGTAAGGAGCCCAACATGGGGCTCGATCCCAGGACCCTGGGATAACAAACAACCTGAGCCGAAGGCAGATGCTTAACCAGTTGAGCCACCCAGGCGTCCCAAGCTATTCTTGAATATTTGGTTTTTTTCTTAAGGGCTATTAATTTTGAATAAAATTAGTCATCAATACAACTTCGTTATCTTAGTGGAATTTAAGAGCTTCTCAGTGCTTCATGACACGCCTTCACCAGGACAGTGAGGCCCGTAATAAGCCTACGGGGCAGGAAGGGCTGGGGATTCAGATAAAGGGACTTCAGCCTAAGAAATCCAGTAACTTGACCAGTCACATGGGTAATAAAACGTGGTCGAATGGATAAAGATTCCTGACTCAGTGTTCCTCCCGTCTTTTCTACATTAGGGAAGTCAAAATTTGACGGGAAGCGTGGACTACGGTACTGCCCGGGGCAGTAACAAACACACAGGCCAACCCACTGTTGGCGATCCAAGGCCCGTAGCCTGCTGGTACCAAACGACTATGGCAGGCGCCCAGACACTAAAATTTAGTCACACCACGCCATCTGTGTGCCGCTGGGTCTACCTCGCGCTGTTCCCTCCCTGGATGCCTTTGCTCGTGCGTTTCCTCTGCTTCCAGGGCTTCCCCCCACTCTCCCGGGGCAGCTGCTGCCTGTCCCACTGGGGCTCACATGGCTCGAGCCCGGGCGCTCCTGCTCCCCGCACGCCAGTTCCGTTTCCGATGTTCAGTAATGGGCTTTGCCCGCTGTTCTCCACTAGCTTACGGGACTGAGGCTGGCAAGTCCATCTTTTGTCACCTACAGCACCGAACATTACACAATCACATGTACGAGAGAAGTAAAAACCTGACTAACCTCCAAGAAACTCTTCTCTAAGGCCACACGGATGTTGGTCTCTATGCTGGTGCGTTTCTTCCTCCTGCGGTTCAAGCCTTCCATTCCCAGCCCTGGAGAATTCAGGGCACTTGGGCTGGAGAGACCTGAATCAGATGAGAGGTTCTCTGTAAGAAAGAAGAAAACACAGAATCACGTTAGTGGAGTGTGATTCATGCACGTGATACATATATTAAAGACAACAAAACTGACCAAAATATGTTAAGTTAAAAGCAAGCACGGGAAGGTTTTCATAACCTACATTAAAACATCATTCTCTACCATAGATCTTTCTAAGTAAAGTTTAAGCAAGGTTCAGGCACTTAATAGTCTAATGGCCCTGGTCATGTCATAGACATCTCTGCGTTTCTTTGCACTGGATGGAAGATGAGATGTTCTCAGCTGTGGAATTCAGAAGATCGCTCACGCTGAGGCCCCCCCCAGAGCTATGGAAGCAGACCGTCCCAGAGTGGCTATGACAGGTCTGTCTTTTCCAAAGATCTGACTTTTGTTCATATCTACAATGAGAACCACGGTCTAGAAGATCTCTGTGGTTCCTTATGGCTCTCAGAGCCTATGATTCTGTGACTCAAAATCCAAATTTTCCAATAGGAAATCTCAGTACAGAAGACCAAAGTTAAAACCAGCAGCGCAACTTTTTCTCTATGAAATATTACTAACAAAAGCAGAAACATGATCAATAGTAAGTTTACAATGATTCATCAAGGAAGAACCTATAAACCTGTTTTCCAAGTGTATCTAAATACACAGGACTTCTTATCCTCTTCCCTCAATTATCCGTAACTCTGGTTCAAATGCAAGAAATATTCCAAGGCTAAAAATCATTGTTCATTGTGTACTTTGTAATTACTAGATCTAAGAGCATTACTCTCTGACTTACGGCGTCGTAACGGGCACTGACCCTCCCAACATGAGTGAGCTTTGATGTTCCGAAGTACCAAGAATGCAACAGGAAACATAAACCAACTGGACAGCGAGGAAGTGTCTTATACAGCCACTCACCTGCATCATTTAGCCACTTCTCCAAGAGCGGCTTTAGCTTGCACATGTTCTTAAAGCTGAGGTTCAAGGCTTCAAAGCGAGAGATGGTCGTTTGGCTGAAGTCATTTCCATACAGTTTACCCATAGCGAGCCCAACATCGCCCTGCACGGTAATACAGAGCAGGAGGGGGAGAGGAAGAGAAGAGATTTGTCTCACTAATGTCCAAAGTCCTCACTCGAGGCTGCTGCTCCAGAAACTGTTCTAAAGACTCAACAATCATTCCATTTACCGGGTCCCACAAACGCATCCAACCTTGAGCCGAGCACAGCATTCAGTGACACTGTTACTAGGCCTTGATCATGACAAAATTCGTAACTCCCATTTTCTCTCCGTTTTGAGTCTCTTCTTGCTGCCTCATGTAACAATCAAGCCATCAAATATTTCTAGGTTTCAAAAGACAGTGCTGATATCCTAACAAGCCCCTTAACGGATGTGACCACAATGATTTAAATAATCCTTAAAACCAGTTACCTGTATCTCCTATAGAGTTAATAGATGTAAATGCTTAGATAACTTCAGGTACTTCTGAACTAGCCAAACTTCCTATAAATCACTTTAAAATTTAGAAATAAGGCCTCATTCTCCCTGCACCTTCCTCCTGCCCCCCGTAAAGTATTTCTGGAAGCAGTGAAAAAAAAATCTATTTTCCACCCTTAGTTTGGATTTCAAAGTTGGTTACAAAAACAGGTATCCTAAAAGACTACTTTTGTAACCATTATAGAGACAGAAATTCACAGTAGAGAGGTTTGACCCACTTAGTTAAACCTTCATGGGCACTGGAAACTTGGTAACCTTATAGCAATAGAACAATGATCCCCTGAATATATTACAAAAGATGTCTTTCTTTATAAGCCTATAACCTTTGAAATGTATACAGTGCTTTTCTTCCAGCTGAATCTCTCTTGTTAAAGCAGAAAAAAGCCGTTATCTTAGTAGTTATTTTATATACAGGTAATAGAAACTCATGGAGTTTAAATGATTCATGCTCTCATTTCAATTAGTTTAGTGGCAGGACAGAACGGCAACATTTCTAGTCCTAAATACTACACAGCCAAGTCTACCATGCAACAGCCAACTCGCAACAACTGCAGCAACACTTATTTTGAACTGAGATTATCCTAGTCCTTGGACACCCCCAGCCCTCCCAATCCCATACTACATCATTTATTAGCACCTGCATCTAAGTGGTAGTTAAGGAAAGGAAAACAACACCCCCCCCTCCGCCGCCCCCAAAGATTTTATTTATTTAATTGACACAGAGAAGGAACACAAGCAGGGGGAGTGGGAGAGGGCGAGCAGCAGACTTCCCACAGAGCAGGGAGCCTGATGCGGAACTCAATCCCAGGACCCTGAGATCCTGACCTGAGCCGAAGGCAGATGCTTCACTGACTGAGCCATCCAGGGGACCCCCCCCAAAAAACAAACATTCTTAAGAAAACTCCATTTTCTTACTGGTGCACAACTTCTGATAAAAAGTTTAACAGAGGTATAGGTTTAAATGTTCAAACTAGGGGTGCCTGGGTGGCTCAGTGGGTTAAAGCCTCTGCCTTCGGCTCAGGTCATGATCCCAGGGTCCTGGGATTGAGCCCCGCATCAGGTTCTCTGCTCGGCAGGGAGGCTGCTCCCTCATCTCTCTCTCTGACTGCCTCTCTGCCTGCTTGTGATCTCTGTCAAATAAATAAATAAAATCTTTTTAAAAATGCTCAAACTATATGATAAAATGAGGTATAGAGAATATCAGAACTTCAACTGATGTGGCTACATAAACTTGAATTAATTCAAATCAAATAAATTAGAAACTCAGTTCCTTATTAGCACCACCAGCTGTCTTTCAGATGCTCAGTAGCCACACGTGGATAGTGGCTATTGTACTGAACACACAAATACAGAACATTCCCACCATCACAGAAAGTTTCACTGACAGCTTTGAACATACAATCTCTAAGAGCGGAAATGGACGGCTTGTTGATTTCCTTCCAATTATAGTAAAACCGAAAGAACCAGCACGGTGTGAGCGGGGCATAACTGCTGTCCATTACATTGATATACAAAGGTATCTGTCGATACAGGTTTATCTGTATCGGTATCGTTATACAATTGTTCGATCTTACTTCAGTCAATCAATAAACATTCGCTATAAACATGCTTTGTTTGTCACATATGCATGTCCGGGCCACTTTGTTTGTTTAGATTCTGGCTTTCTAGAAAGCTGGGCCAACGAAACTTGCAGTTCTCTGAGGAGAAGAGCTGCTGCAGTAGTCGGAAGAAAATAAATGTCTTCTGACGTCGTATCTGCATAACTTGCTAAGAATGTCTCAAAAACGTCTGTAATATCTTTCTATGAAAAGTAACACTATTGATAAGTACACAAAAATAACACGTCAAAAGTCACATCACGGGGCGCCTGGGTGGCTCAGTGGTTTAAGCCGCTGCCTTCGGCTCAGGTCATGATCTCGGGGTCCTGGGATCGAGTCCCACATCAGGCTCTCTGCTCAGCAGGGAGCCTGCTTCCCTCTCACTCTCTCTGCCTGCCTCTCTGCCTGCCTCTCTGCCTACTTGTGATCTCTGTCTGTCAAGTAAATAAATAAAATCTTTAAAAAAAAAAAAAAAAAAAAAAGTCACATCACTATAAAAATAAACGATGTCTTAAATGGTGGCTAGACATAGAGCCTTGCCATGTGAGATTTATAATACAATTTTACTTCATATTTTTAAAAGACTTAACTTATTTATGTGAGAGAGCGCATGTGGGGTGGCGGGCGGGGGTGGTTGTGGAGCAGAGGGAGAGAGAGTCCTAAGCCGACTCCGCACTGAGTGCAGAGCCTGACACGGGGCTCGATCTCATGACCCTGAGATCATGACGTGAGCCAAAACCAAGAGTTGGGCATTTAACCGACTATGCCATCCAGGTGCCCCTAAGTTACTTAAATGAGTAAAAAGCAACAGGCCCCTCAGTTAATATACTGATTTTCATCAATTTTATATTTGCTCAGGCCAGTGCTATTACTACCACGTTGGGTTCTTCCTCATAAAAGTACGTGTGTGAAGCAGTGGCCTCATACATTATCTGAACCATATAATATCTCTGGTATGTTTTTCTTTGAAGATTTTATTTACTTATTTGAGAGAAAGAGAGAGAGAGGGAAAGAGAAGGGCAGAGGTACACAGACAAGCAGACTCCCCACCAAGTGAGGGAGCCTGACACGGGGCTTGATCCCAGGACCCTGAGACCGTCATGGTTCAGACACCGAACCACCTGAGACCGCCAGGAGGCCCTGATACTTCTGAAAAGAGCAAAGGCTGCGATCAGGAAAGAACGAGTCTTCCACAGGTGACAAAAGTGTTATACTATGGTGCCCCTCCCGACTATATAGTGACACCCACAGCAATCTTCCAACCAATTAAGTAAATGGAAAATTACTGTTTAGGGGATGCGGGGCGGGGGGGCGGGGGGGCTCAGATCATGATCCCAGGGTCCTAAGATCAAGGCCAGTGTCGGGGTCCCTGCTCAGCAGGGAATCTGCTTCTCTTTCTGTTCCTCCTCTCTTTATGCTCTCTCTCACTTTTTCTCTCTCAAATAACTAAAATCTTTAAAAAAAAAATTGCTGTTTAAAACACCTACTAACATGTACATTTACTCAGAGCATGGGGGTTTTTGTTTGTTTAAACTAACAACTTCAATGTCTATCCACCCCTGAGTGTATATATAAACAAACAGGACACAAAGCGACCTTTGAAAAACTACAACTGGGATAATGTGACTTAACAACAAAGGTTGATTTTCCCATCCTGCGCCAGTAACACATGCTTTAATCCACGCAGTTAAATTCTGCAAAATGCTGCCACTGGTAGTCAAAGTCATTCTGAAAAATCAGGAAGAGTCATGCCGGATACTAGGATAAAACCAAAAAGCACCAGACCATAAGGAAGCTCCTTTCCGTAAAAAGAAAGAGAAGGAGGAACAACACTAGCAATGTGTTGGGTCAAATGCCACAGAAAGGCTAAAACACTATTTGGGTAAACGTTAAAAATTTTTAAAAGCCTTAACAGCCTTGGCGTATCACTGAGGCCACAACCTCCCAGGGAGGCTGACACCACGCTGGGTTAATCGCCGGCTGCCACGCAGGCCCCCTACACCGACCTGATACTCCCCCGCTCAACCGACCCCCTTCCTCGAGCTGTCACTTCCGCTTCCTTTTTTAAAGATTTTATTTATTTATTTGACATAGGGAGAGAGAGAGAAAGAGAGAGAGATATCACAAGTAGGCAGAGAGGCAGGCAGAGAGAGAGAGGGAAGCAGGCTCCCGGCTGAGCAGAGAGCCTGATGTGGGGCTCGATCCCAGGACCCTGAGATCATGACCTGAGCCGAAGGCAGAGGCTTTAACCCACTGAGCCACCCAGGTGCCCCCAGCTTTCTTTTGTAAAAACAAGCCAGATCACTGAGATATTTCAAAAGTACTGAACTCTATGAATTTGTTTGCTCACAAAGATAACTACATTTCCTCTGAAATTGTATCTACTTACAGGACGCCTGGGTGGCTCAGTTGGTTAAGCGGTTGCCTTGGCTCAGGTCATGACCCCAGCGTCCTGGGATCGAGTTCCACATCGGGTTCCTTGCTCGACAGGGAGCCTGCTTCTCTCTTTGCCTCTGCCTACCACTCTGCCTGCCTGTGCTTGCACACTCTCTCTAATTAATTAATTAATTTTTAAAAATTGTATTTACTTAAAAAAATCGTTTCATGTTCCTAATATGTAATTAGTTTCTTTAAGCAAAAATAACTTACCAGAGAAATATAAGGAACAAAAAGTTTGTTCTTAAAAACAGAGGGAAGAGGGATATCATCCCTGGTTTATTGTTTTTTTTAAAGATTTTATTTATTTATTTGACAGACAGAGATCACAAGTAGGCAGAGAGGCAGGCAGAGAGAGAGGAGGAAGCAGGCTCCCTCTCGAGCAGAGAGCCTGATGCGGGGCTCGATCCCAGGACCCCGGGATCATGACCTGAGCCGAAGGCAGAGGCTTTAACCCACTGAGCCCCCCAGGTGCCCCTCATCCCTGGTTTTTGATCTGCCACAGCAGCACATACTTTACTTTCCACTGAAAATAATCTGGACAGTGTTTAAGTAGTGGCTTCATCTTCACACTGTAATTATATTCTAAGAAAACAGCAGGTTTTTCCTGATTCCATAAAAACACCCAATCCTCTATACTTCGGCAACTGTTTTCCATCTAAAGATCTCATATCATTTTACATAACTGCTACTTGGTTTAATTCTTTCCCTGCTTTCAAAGTATCATTTGTGACCTGTTCGTCAGGTATCCGTGTAGCGCTTAGAACAAGAATGCCATATATCCAGATGCCTGTTCGGACCATTAAACTTACTTCACGTTAAAAGCCCTCTGCTAGGTGACACTAAAAAAAATTAATTTGGGGGGCACCTGGGTGGCTCAGCTGTTAAGCATCTGCCTTCGGCTCAGGTCATGGTCCCAGGGTCCTGGGATCGAGCCCCGCATCGGGCTCCCTGCTTGGCGGGAAACCTGCTTCGCCCTCTCGGACTCCCCCTACTTGTGTTCCCTCTCTCTCGCTGTCTCTCTGTCAAATTAAATAATCTTTAAAAAAAATTAATTTGGATTTTGATTAATTTGGACTTTTCAGATTTAACAGATTTCTATTTGTTTACTTTCAGTTTGGGCTTATTGTGCGTGTGAATGTCTGTCTCCACTGGCCCCCTACTCTCTCCCAAAAATCTGTTTTAAACAAGTCTCTCACACTTTTCCCCTGCAACCTTTACTCTCTCAGTCTTACGGAGCACTAAGGCCTAGAACAAGATGTCCCACAGATAAAACCCTCACTATAATTACAGTATTCCCAAACATAATCTGTTAAACTCTCACCTTTTCTTGGTCTAATTATGACTTCAGGGGCCCATGTTCTGAGAGACATCTTAAAGATTTTAACCTAACATTTAAAGATTAAAGATTTTAACCTAACATTAAGTCATAAATTTATAAATGACTATATGATTAGCAGTCTAAATCTATAAATGCAGAAAATGGCTAAGAACAAGTTCCAATATAAAACTAGGCGACAAGGCCGGGGAAACTTCTGCACCTCGGAAGCTTATCCAGATGCGGAAGGCACAGATCCGGACCCAGCTGGGGAAATCAGTCCAAGTTTGGGGGCGGGGGTGCATCCTACCTGAGTGAATCCAAGTTTGATTCGTCTTTGTTTGAAGGTCTTGGCAAACTGCTCAAGCTCCTCAAGGTCACTGGGCTCCTCCAGGCTGGGAGTATCGATTCGCTTTGGTGTCGACTGGCTCTGCGGGAGTGTCTGGATCGGGGTGGCCGCTATCGTGCGCGTCGGGGTTGCTGGCTGCTCCGGGGACGGAAGGACACGAGAACAAGCGCACATGATGATCCACTGGGAGGTGTCACACGTGAACAACTGAAGGAGCAGCTACCTTTCTAAGGAACTACGCAGATGGTGTGACCCGCGGAAGGCACAGCGTACTGGCGCCCGGCGAGGAGGGCAGAATGCGAGACCATGTTGCGTTATGGTTACGCTTACAGTTAGACACGTCCAGTCCAGGAGGAAAAATTAACTACTCAAAAATGAAACCCCTTATACTCGGGTTTTCAAATATACGTGTGCATAAGATACTTAACATAACAAATTAGACTACTTTAAAGAATCTCTTCCATCAATATGCCACTTAAGGTGTAAGTCTCAAAAGAACAGGGCCCACACCCGTTTTGTTCATCACTGGCACATCTCCAACTTACGACACAGTGTTATAAAACCAGTCAGATTAAAATGTTTTTAAGGGGAGAGTAAATCACCTACAGTTTAAATGACTTAGCTTCTTTCTCGTGTATCTTTTCGCAGACCTACAATTCTTTCCTTTTTTATGCTGCTTTTCATTTGTTGCACCATGTTTATTTAACCTCTACACGTAACTCACACACGTTCTAAGTGATTTTCAAATCTGCAATAACAAGCCCTGCATCTCAAACATCAGAGTAACTTTCATATTATTAAGACACTGGAAGGGTCCACAGGGCACTAAGTCAAACAGTAAACTTTGTTTTTACTCAGGTGTGACCGACATAAAAAAGCTTGTACATTTAGTGTGTGCGTCTTGAGGAGTCAGAAGATAGGGGTTGGACACTGTCACCACACACAATGCCCTAAACCTACTCATTACCTCGACCAGGTTCTTCCCTGCCTTGGATCTACATTCTTAACTTTCAAGATTTTATTTATTTGACAGAGAGAGAGAGAGGGAGGGGGAGCGGCAGAGGAGGAAGCAGGCTTCCCACTGAGCAGGGAGCCCGATGCGGGACTCGATCCCAGGACCCTGGGATCATGAAGTCTGATGCTTAATGACTGAGCCACCCAGGGGCCCCTACATTCTTAACTTTAACTATAATTATAATATATATGATTTTATACTCTGCTTCATAATTATCATTTTCAAAGGCTGACTGAGGAGCTATCATAACTAACAATTTCTTCATTGCTAAATCCTTTTTTCATTTATGATTTCGTTAAGATAGTTAACGTGTAACATAATGAAAAACCTTGTACATACGGTTCTTTTTCGCACCTTTTTAACTAGTTGAGGTAAAATCTATACCTGGATAAAGGACATACCATAAATAATTCTATGGTTTTTGATACACATCATGTTGGTTCTCACTATAAAATGCTAGTTTCTTCCGCATGACTGTGGTAGCAGTTTGTAAAGATGTATTGCTAATTGAAGGAGTATATGGTACGTCACTAATGCCTTAATCTGAATTTCTTATTACTCAGAAATTTTCCCACGTGTCAATTATTACCTGTATTTCTTTATCAATCAATTTAGACCACAGCCATGTGTCTATTCATGGTCTCGTTATTCTAATCCCCGTGGAGCTCACCAGATGTTAGAGATGAAATCTTTGTCTGTTGTATTAGTACAAATTTCGCAATCTGTTTTTTTCCTTTTCTTTCTCAGTGTACGTAGGTTTTAAACTGTCATTTGGGTGAACTTTTTTTCTAATATTTTATTGCTTCAAATCTGAGAAAGCTTTCACTTATTTCTCAGATAAAATTCCTTTAACAGTCTGTTGGCTTCCTGTTTTTAAATATTTATTTAAATCTATCTAGAGTTTATTTGAAGACATGAAGGTATAATCTTTCTTCTTTTAAAGAAAATATTAGATTTCCTTATTACACAAACATAAGGCTACTCTGTTTTGCTCACAAGCCCTGACTGGAACCTGCCCGTGTGAGTATTCGATAGTGGAAGGTGCTGCCTGACGGCAGCCGAGCTGCGGACCCGAGCCTTCCTGTGAAGGAGCCCAGCTGAGGGCGTCCAGACCGGCGTGACAGACAGCCTGGGGCTGTGAGTTTTCTTGTAATTTAAATGGTCCTACACCCCGAACTTCAACCTGGAGAGTAATGTGCTCTTTCCAACTGAACCAGCCGGCCCAGAAACCACGCGGTAGACGCGACCCAGGCCTAAAACTGGAGTAAGCTGGTCTCTATCGTCCTGTCTCGGTGAGGACAACCAAGCTCCTCTCCATCAGACGCTGCTGACGCGGACGGTCGTTCACCCTGACCGTGCAGGAGGAGCCCGACCCCGCACCAACCGAGTTAGAATCCTGCAGCTGCGCACGCCCCAGGGACCCTGGCTGCCCGGCAGAGGTGAGTCTCGGCTATCAAACTGTGACTTCATCTCCAGGCTTGAAGAAGCCCGGTTCTCCAGTGAGAAAGGACTAAAACTAGCTTGGGTACCTCTCGGTGGGGTGGTTACGGTAAGTTACCCCAACTCCAGAAACCTCAGGCTCAACCGGGCCAGAGCTAGCAACGGCAGAGGAGAAGTCAGCGCGCAGGGGTCAGGATGAAGCCACACCAGCCCTGCCCCGAGGAAGCACGGAGGCCGGGAAGGAACTGCTGGGACAGGCTTTTTCCCAAACTCCAGCCCGATTTTTATATGGAGCACAGTCACAATGAAATGCAAATTTAAAAGTGTACAGTCTGATGCTCTGACAACTGTATATAGTCACAGAACTGCTGCGACAATTAAGATACAGAACATTCTACCCCCACAAAAGTTCCTTTGTGCTCTTTGCCACCAATCTCCACCCTTAGCCCCCAGCCCCTGCAAGCACTGACAGGATTTCCGTCCCTACAGTTTTGCCTTCTAAGACACCACGCACATGAGTCATACAGTCTGCGGCCCTTCATGCTCGGCCTCCACGTAACACGATGCTTCCAAAATGTACACATGTTGGTGAGTTTCCCACGTCTATTTCTTCCTATTGCCCAGCAGCATTCCATCATATGCCTATGCCAAAAATGATGTTACCCAGTCACCAGCTGCTGGACATTCAGGTTGTTTCCAGGTTGGGATGATGACGAATAAAACTGCTCTGGACATTTATATACAGGTCTTGGCACGGACATATGCTTTCATTTCTCAGACCAGAAGTTCTGGGCCATAAGGTACCTGGATATTTAACTCTGTAAGAAACTGCCAAACTGTTCTCCAGAGCGTTTGCTCCAACTTGCAGCCCCACCAACAACATATGAAAGAACCCAGTGGTACCGTCACAGCTTTTTAATTTTGCCCATTCTAGTGCGTGTGTAGGGACAGTTCATCTGCATTCCCTGATGACTAATGATTTTGAGCATCTTTTTATGTGGTTACTGAGCATTCACATACCTCCTTCTTTGGTGAAGTATTTTCAAATATTTTGCACATAACCCCCCTTTTAAAATATTATTGAGTTGTATGAATTTGTTTTAAATTCTGAACACAAGTCTTATCAGATATAAATTTGAAGAATATTTTCTTCCAGTCTGTGCCTTTTTTTATTCTTTTAACAAAGAATTTTCACTTTTATAAATTAATCATTTTCTTTTATGATTACTGCTTGTGTCCTATTCTTTTTTTTTTTTAAGATTTTATTTGACAGAGAGAGAGATCACAAGTCGGCAGAGAGAGGGAGGGGGAAGGAGGCTCCCCACTGAGCAGAGAGCCCGATGTGGGGCTTGATGTGGGGCTCGATCCCAGAACCCTGAGATCATGACCTGAGCTGAAGGCAGAGGCTTAACCTACTGGGCCACCCAGGAGCCCCGCTCGTGTCCTGTTCTTTAAAAAAAAAAAAGATTTTAGAGGGAGAGCACACAAGCAAGAGCCAGAGGAGGGGCAGAGGAAGAGGGAAAAGGCAAGAAGCAGACTCCCTGCTGAGCATGAAGCTCAGAGTGGGGCTTGACCCACCACCCTGAGATCATAACCTGAGCTGAAATCAAGAGTCAGATACTCAATTGACTGAGCTACCCAGACATCCCTTTCTGTGTCCTATTTAAGAAATCATTACCTTGGGGTACCCGGGGGGCCCAGTTGGTTAAGTATCTGCTTTCCACTCTGGTCAGGATCCCAGGGTCCTAGGACAGAGCCGGGCATCTGTTGAGCAGGGAGTCTATTTCTACCTTTCCCTCTGCACCCCCCCCATCATTCTCTCTCTTACTTTCTTTCTTAGATAAATAAAATCTTAAAAAGAAGGAGGAAGAGGAGGAGGAGGAGGAAGAGGAGAGAGAAGTCATTTTCTTTCTAAGGACACAAAGATTTTTCCTTAAGTTTTCTTCTGGAAGGTTAGATCCATAACCCATTTCAAATAAATTATTGTAAATTGTGTAAAATAGAATCAAGATTCTTTTTTTGGGGGGGGGTGTCTATGGATAACCAAAGGCTTTCCTTTTCTCACCGAAATCCTTTGGCATCTTTGTGGAAAATCAGTTGGCCATAGGTGTGTAGGTCTCCTTACCCTTGTCTTCTGCTTCATTTCTATCCATGTGCCATTATTATCCTATCTTCGTTACTACAGCTTTATAACATTTCTTGACGTGAGGTAGTCTTTCAACTTTTTTACTTTTCAAAATTGTTTGATTACTCTACGTCCTCCACAATTCCATATAAATGTTAGAAACACCATGCCAATTTCTATTTTAAAAGCCTGTTGGGTACTGATTGGAATTGTGTTGAATCTATAGATCAGTTTGGAAAAGAATTCACATTTTAGCAATGTAAGTCTTCTGATTCATGAACATATATCTGTCCATTTATTTAGGCCTTCTTTAATTTCACTCAGCAATATTTTGTAGTTTTCAATACGTAAGTCCTACAGATGACTTGTTAAATTTACCCATAAATACTGTAAAATATTTTTCCTCTTAATTTCAACTTCCAAACAATCCTTGCTAATGCTGACTGATTACAAGAATCTAGTCCTACATTCTTGCTAAACTCACTTATTAATTCCAGCAACTTTTTGTAGATTCCTTAGGATTTCCTACATTGACCATCATGTCGTCTACCAATTAAAGACGGGTCTACATCTTCCTTTCTAATCTGTACGCCCTTCATTCCTTTTTCATGCGTTATTGCTCGGCGAGGCCCTACAGCACCGCGCTGAGTAAGTGCTGACAGCGGACGTCCTTGCCTTAGTCCTGATTTTACTGGGAAGTATGATGTGGGGTTTGTTTGTTTCCGGTAGATGCCTTTTACTGGGTTTGAAAACTATTCCTAGCTGGCAAGAGTTTGTTTTTTTTTTAAACATAAACAGATGTTGAATTTTGTCAAATGTGGCAATGTGCTCATGATAACTTTCAAGACTATAGACAAAGAGAATCAGAGCTGGAAGAGAGACTCAAGATCAGTCAGTTCAACCTCCTCAACTACAGAAGAAGACATGAAGGTCCACAGAGGTAAAATGACATGCTCAGAGTCACAGGTGGTTACGAAGCAAATGACCTATTAAATCTCAAGATGCTTACACATTAACTCTAGTAGAAATGAGCTAAAAGGAAAAGGAAAGAGAGAGCCAAAAGGAAAGAGAACAAAGAGATCAGAACTTCTTTGCCATTTCTGAGAAAGTGCAAAAGACAATCATGTGTTTTAACGGAGGCAGTAGGTTTCTAACACAAATGGAAATCTCTACAGCCAACTGAGGGGAGGGGTCAGGGAAGACGAGAGGATGCTCGAATAGCCAGAACTCATTGCTCATCTGCCACTAACAAAGTTATTCTTTATAAACATATGAGCAAACAGGAACTCCATGAATACGGTCAAAGACGACATCAGTTTGGTGGCATTGCTTTATCAAGCTGGTAAGTTCTGTTTTGAATCTTTGATCACTTTGTGAAAACTATCCGGATTATTTTTATCAGGGTATGATGGGGTTTTGCTGTGTTTTATAATTTAACCAAGTCCAAGAATCTGTCAAAACATCAGGGTAAGAGAAAACCCCCGTCCCTGGGAGAAAACTGACCTGGGAGGTGAGGGTGATGCTTGGCTGCGACTGCAGGAGGTTGGCTTGGCTTTGCTGAGGTAGTTGCGTTAAAAGATTTTGCGCTTGCAGGAGACCTGTAAAATACAAACATGTCGTGTCAGAAACACTAAAGACTGCTTTGAACATATGGCAAAACAGAGAGTAAGAAAGTGAAGTGAAAATTTCCAACTGATCTCTTGATAGTTTTATCAGTCTTAAAACTCTTAATGTCTTATTTGCCTAAAACTCAATCTTGGTAAATACAAGTTGGGGAAGAAGACAGGGACCATTAAAGTAACGCGACGCATGTGTTTGATATTGGCTCTGAGGGGCTCTCTGGTCGGTGAATCCTTTATGTTAGTAAGAAATGGATGAAAATGAACAAGTACTTAGTCTAAATGGAAGCAGCCTGAAACTCTAAAAAGAGCTCACCTTCTTAACCCAGACTGCGTTAGGAACTGCCAGTAGATGCTGGACCAGAGGACTGTCTGGTTCGTGGAGGGAGCAGGCTGTCTATTAAGTGGGATGGGTATTTACACAACGGAAGATTTTAGAATGAATCACCAAGACGAAGAGGACTAAAGGACAGAAATAATGAGGCATTGGTAGAGACATACTAACGTTTCTTGGCGTGAAGACGTGATACCCTGAAATCTCTCTACAGGGACTCCAGTAACCAATCTAACAAACATGACTGTTTGGTACAGAAATGACAAAACAACGTTTGGTATTAAAAGGCCTCAAACTTTTTTTTGTAACTCAAAAACCTGCAACTTCTAATATAATAAATACCCTTGTGCTTCTCAAACTTTAAAACAAATGACTGTTAAAAGTGTATGCTTTGGGGGCTCCTGGGTGGCTCAGTGGTTTAAAGCCTCTGCCTTCGGCTCAGGTCATGATCCCAGGGTCTTGGGATCAAGCCCCACATCAGGCTCTCTGCTCCGCAGGGAACGTGCTTCCTTCTCTCTCTCTCTGCCTGCCTCTCTGCCTACTTGTGATCTCTGTCTGTCAAATAAATAAATAAAATCTTAAAAAAAAAAAAGCATATGCTTTTAATGCTCAGCCCACATGTCTTAATACATTCTCAAGAAAAACTATCAAAATACTAGAAGTAATTTATGTTAAAAGATTTCATTTAGATTTTTGGCCAAGCTCTCGGTTCCCCCCTTGTGACTAAACAGAGGAAAGGCAGTGAAGGACTTGACCGAAAGATGCGTTTTTCTTAACGTGAGTACTGAGCTGGAAGTTAGAGTCAATGCAGTAAAGCGGTTGTGCTGCCGACAGGTCCCGGGCCGGCCGACAGCAGCCGGTGTCGGGGCCCCCGCACGACGGCCCGGTGCGCCCACAGGAGCAGCGCCGGTGCTCACCCTGCTGGCCCTGGGGCGTCTGGGAGATGATGAACTGCGCGGGCTGCAGGTTGGCGGTCGGATGCACCAGCACGAACTGCTGCAGGTTGAGATTCTGCTGCTGAAGCTGCTGCAGCTGCTGCAGATCCTGGAAAACACAATTAAAACACAGACTGGAGATCCCGAAATCAAACTCCCTGAATCATCAGGTTCCCCAGAGGATGAACCGGGTCATCCAAATAAAAAAGAGTCAATATTTATTTTACAGTCTTCCATCTTCGGAACAGGGTGTGCCTGGGGACGTTCGCGAAGAGGAAACAAAGAAGAGCCCGGAGCGGCCCGGAGGACTTAGGAGTTCTGGGGCCAGCTACTGTATCCTGAGTCAGGCCAAACCTAATTTCCAAGAGTTATTACAAATTTCCTCAGAACAAACGGTTACGGTTGAGTTTGTAACATGTAAAGAGCAATATGGGTTTTACAAATCGAGTGAGAAAAGAATGTTGAGTTTTTGAATATTCAATTGATCTTTCTCTTAAATAAAAATTGAGAGCACTATGTCTGAATTTGCATCAATAGATTAAAGTATCTATAATGATTCGTTAAACTTGGTACCAGTCTAACTCAACTGCGAAATCCGTGTAAAAATAGCTATCCATGTAAAAATCCAATCCATAGCATACTGAACTTGCTTATCTCGGTTTAGTGTTTCACAGTTTTCAATGTGCTTCCGTGCACATCATCTTATTAGAATGATGTCAACACAGGGTCTCAAACCTTACACACTTAACATGTATTTGGTGATGAAGCAAGGGGCCAAAATTAAACATTATCTTGATAAAGCTTATATAGAACAGTCATAAAAATTAGTCTGACACGTATTCTTTACTCAGTAGTTAACTGGCTCTTCTTTGACGTCGAGTCCAACTCTAGCTACACTACAAATCCCCTTCCGCACTTCGGAGTCTCCTCTAGGGGTTAAGGACCATCGTCTCGCACTAGACTCTGAAGAATTCTTGGTAGGACTTACTGATACGACTACCTGTACTTTCTTCCTCTCCTCAAGATAAAGGGTTTCGTTGACCTTTCTTTCTTGGTAGTACTGTCTGTGCATCGTAAACAACTTTTTATTATCTGTGGATACTTTGCCCTAAAACGTGAGCGTGGAAGCAAACACCATGTTCCCCAGCTCTGCGCGGAGCTCCTTACTTCGCAGCGGCGCGCCGGCGCCATCCCTCCCACTCGAGCCGCGACGGTCACGGCCGCGCACGTGAAAGAACCAGGCCTGCCATAATTAGCTAATTAAAATAAATACAGTCATCCTCTGCTCCAGAAATATGCCGACTAATTATTCAAGAATTGTCACTTCTTATAAACAGTCAGTTATTCAAATAATCAGTTATGTGTTTATAATACCAACTCAAATTAGCAAACAAACGTGTTATTTCCAGCTCGGCGGCGGCAAGGAAGGCTGCCGTGTACTTCCCTGATGGGAGCTTCTCGGGTCTTGCGGGGCCCACACTGACAACCGGAGAGTGAATGCCAAACTACAGGAAACCGGCCGTTTTCTGCCTCCCCCTGGCACCCCGGCCACAAGAGACACTCACCTGGGCGATCTGGATGGGCTGCGACAGTGGGATCTGCGTCATGGGCGTGGCGGCGGAGGCGGAGATGGTGGCCCCGGCGGCGCTGTGCTGTTGGCCGGCCGAGTGCTGCTGCACGGCGGCAGCCAGCAGCTGGGCCTGGGCCTGGGCCTGCTGGAGCAGTAACTGCTGCTGCGCTGGCGTCAACGTAAGCTGCGCACAAGCACAACCGACAGTCTGAAAGGTGTGACTGGGAAGGGCGCCCGTGCAAGCCACCTGCTCTGCGGCAGGTAACGCAAGCGGCCCAAGACCTTAGCGGGCCAACCGCACCGGCGAGCCCGAGACTGAGCCGTCCATCGGCAACCGAGCTACCGCACCAGCCGAACATTTAAATTGAAGTGGGGCCCTCGCTCTGGACTTAAACAATCATTCGAGCTTGTCCTGGGCCCCAGGGTTCAGGCAAAAAAGTAATTAACTAGTAAGCAAGGAAAAAAAAAGAATCAATGCTGACAGGATATGAAAAGAAATTTACACCCAACAGAACAGCAAGTGATTAGTCAGATGAATGAGGAACGAGGACGCTGGATCTGACCACAGAAAGAACTGATAAGGCCCAGCTGCTTCCCATTAGCATGAATCTCTGCCATATTCCATCGTTCCCATTATGTCCTAAGATATGACTAAAGAATATGAGCTCCATTTGTTTCTTTTCCAAATCTCCCTGCAGCCCCTCCCTAACCCAGTCTTTTCAATCACTGAAAGCACTGGGCCTGGGCAACGTGACATCCCGTTTCCAATACATTATCGCCGGGAAACAGGTGGTGTCGGCCGCTCTCTTCACATGCAAATGAACACTAAAGCCCAGGTTTAACAGAAGCCCCAGCCACAGGAACCTGGAATCCTTAGGACTGTTGTGGACGCTAGTCTCTCAAAACAAACCCACAGAGTAAAACAAGGAATGTATTTAGAGCAGATTTAAACTGGCTTTCATAATGCAACTTATTTCAAATACAAAGTAGTAAGTGTGTTTTGCCTTCCTTTTGGTGGCATGTTCCGATCAAACAAGAAGGAACCACAGAATCTTTCTAGTATGCTTTTCTTCTTTTTGGTGATCTCGACCCCCAACATGGGTCTCGGACTCACAACCCGGAGATCAAGATTCACATGCTCTTCCGACTAAGCCAGCCAGGCACCTCACCTTGCAATATACTCAGTGCATTCACTTGCTGGCACAACCCTCCTTCTACAAGGGTCCAAAAGAACTTCCGCACGAGAGGCGTAAGTATCAAAATCAAACCATCCAAAAACTTAATACCTATCAAGGTATATTTGCTTATAAATATTTTCTCTAGTATATAAACATACGAATTTTTACTGAGGGGATTTTTATTTTAAATTTTATTTTATTTAAATTCAATTAACATATAGTATATTATTAGTTTCAGAGGTAGAGCTCAGTGATTCATCAGTCGCATTTCACACCCAGTGCTCATTCCATCAAGTGCCCTCCTTAATACCCAGCACCTAGTTACCCCATCTCCACCTCTCCACCCACCCACCCCCCCCAACCCCGCCACCAGCAAGTTAAGAGTCTCTTATGGTTTGTTTCCATTAAGGGGATTTCGAGAATAGTTTCACAACAATTCTTTAAGGAGCCTTTCCACTACTAAGACATACTTAACTAAAATAAAGGAAATAAAAAATTGTGTGGGCTGATATGATGTAAATTTAACAATAACAAATAACTCTTCCTTATAATTCTCCTAGCTTTTCCAGCCACAAAAATAACAGACAAGTGTTTAACCCTGGAAAATATTTTGTGTCTTACAGAAAAGAGAGCTGAAAATTTAAAAGCTTAATATATCCATAAAGGCCAATTTCTTACCAATAATAGTAAATGACATTTATTGACTGTGATATGCCCAGCACCATCCTTTAAGTTTTTCAAGTACTGTTACTCTTAATCTTTGTAATAGTACTGTAAGACAGCACCACGCATGGGTAACACCTCCACTCAACTGAAGGAAAACTGAGGCACAGAGAGATGAGATCATCAGCCCGAACAGCAAACTGCAGAGTCAAGATAGGAGACCAGGGGTTTCATCGGAGAACACTACACAGGATCTTAAAGAGACTGTTTTCCTTTTGTAGGTACTAGCCCTTTCCTTCACTTCTGTTCTGCAGCAGTAGCAGAACTCCAAACGGATCACTACAATTACACCAATGTCATGGTCTCAGTCACAGGATGACCACACCGCACGATGAAGCAGCAGCTAAAACACGAGTTTAAAGAAGTCTTTTGTTTATCTAGAGCATCTGCAGAAGTCAGAAAAGATACCCTGAAAACTTAGGACAAATTCCTTTTTCAGAGCTGCCTACAATATAGAAAATTCCTGAAAGAAAATGGTTCCAGGCATAGCAAATAGTTCTAATCCGAGTATTGGCCAATGGCAGTTCTGACACAAAGTTTAGGAAAGTTTGTTACAATTCTCTCAGTGAAGACTTACCCCAGTTATCTGTCCTCCAGCCAGCATCAGCTGGGTCTGGGGGATGGCCGCCTGCACCGACGGCTGCTGGGAAGGCTGGCTCGGCGGCTGGGAGTCCCCCGACTCTTCGTTAGATTTAGACTGAGGTGGGCGGGGGATGGTGGGAAGGAATAAGAGATTTCAAATAATTGATTAAAAAACTCTGTATTTTAAGAATTATTTACAACATGGATTTATCTAGTCATGAGTTTTCTGGTTTCATTCTTTTTCTTTCTTACCAATCTTTGTATTTTCCTAATTTTAACATAATAAGTTTTTAGACTTCTTTTCTTTAAAAGTCACATTTATTATTTGCTGTTTTCCAACTATAAAAAAATGATCAAATATGGAACCTAGAAAAGTAGAAAAATAAAATATAAAAATTATCCACATACAAGTTTTTGGGGTAGACTTTTTATTCCAATGCTAGCAAAGCTGCAATTACAACTCTGAAGAAGCAAAAATAATTGGGTCCTCCACAAGTCAGCAGGATTGTTTAGAAACCCAAATCCTCAATTTTTGGAAATACAGGGTAAGGGAAGAGCACATTCTCCATCCACCTCTACGCCAGACCGTCCATGCCAACATTCTGAGATGTATTTGATGGTCAGTCTGAAACTTCCTTATATATCCTCTCAGAGACTGGTTACTGGACCCACAAAACTTTTCATCTAATATTTAAAATAAATGTAAATTTAGCATCTCCCATCAAGTAATAGACAAATTTAGAGGGAAAGTGCTGCAGTCAAGAGGGAAAGAGAACACACTCCTAAAAGGGACACTAAGAGGAAATTTTATGGTAATTAAAACTGGTTATGCAGAACATTAAAATTCTGCATAGATTTGCATATTTCCCACCACCTGTTTTGGGGACCGCAGCAAGGCTAATTAACATAAAGGCTCTGATTAATCCTGCCAGTCACTTCGAGAGAATTACAGTGCAGGACTGTAAACATGCCGCACTGGGGACACAGCCTGTTTGCCAACATCTCTCCAAGGGATGGAAGTTTACCATGGCAACCAAGGCAATTTTCCGCCTCCTCTCCCTCAGAAAGGAAGGTCACATTATCTCCTTTTCTTTTCTCTTCTCACTTCCATGTATTACTAGGTCCATATTCTACTGGGTTTCATGGAATGCTCAACCCAAGGTCTTCAGTCATTAGCAACACTGGAATCAATCTTCTAGAAAACAGTTTTCCCCTCTTGACTGTCAGTAACCCAAACACTACAACGAAAGGAAGCTGCAGATCGACTGAATTATGGAGTAATGCATGGTAACTGAACTTTGCATGTTTTACCATATGGTTGGTATCAGCAAAGTAGCCAGATTTAACTTTGGTTTTTAAAATTTTGACTGTATGAAGCCCATCGAGGACTATAACAGATTTAGTTATAAACCTTAGAATCACAGCATTTTAGAGCAGAGAGGAACCCTGCCAAGCTTCTCCACTTCCCTACTTAAATAAATGTAAGAGAAAAGGAACCCCAGGAGGTGGAGTGACTTGCCAACGGTCACACAGCTGGTCAGTGGCGGAGGGAGAATGTGCAAACCTAAGACCTTTCTATCTCAGCCCGGTGTTCTTTCCTCCACACTAGAAAATGACGACAAAGACGTCTGGAAACAAAAGGGCATTAAGATACTATCTGGCTTTGTGTTCAGGTATGTGTTATCACTACCTAACTGAGAAACTGTTATTAAACTTACATATCCAACTCTGAAAGTACACTTTTCTTGTTCACCTTTTGTCATTCATGGTAGCATAATACAAACTGAATTTTCACCTATGTCAGTGATTATCATTAATGACATTAGGTAATAAAGGTAATACTTCTAAATATTTCCTAATTATAATATTATTGCATGCTCATTATAAAAAATCTAAAAACTATGGTAAAAAGTGTAAAACTGATCCATAATCCCCTGACCCAGCTTACCTGTACATTTAAAGACTGAGCAGCAGCCTGTAAACTTGTTCCAGCGAGCTGGACCTACAAGTACAATAATGAGGTAAAGTTCTAGTCTAGTACTACGGATACTGCATCACCATAAGTCGACATCACCAAGTGTTTCAAGAATCTCTACTACGTGTGTGTCACTGAGTCAGAGCTGAGAACACAAAGAGGTCTATCTTACAGGGTTAAAACTTTATGGAGAAGCTCCCACCAGAAAATTATGTTAACATTTCTCTTCTTCCTTTCTTTCGCCAACAGCTTTAAGCTTTATTCTTTCTTTTAAAATTTTTACTGTTATGATCGTCACCGAAAGCACATCTACCATTTCTTTTCTACAATCTAGAAAACGAGTTTTCTGAGGCAGCCCCAGCGTGCATGCCGCTGCTGCACTTGTCCCAGGCCTTCCTCCTGTGCCTCCTGTTTGTACCCACGGACACCGAGACCCTAAAAGCCCAATTCATCTTCCGTATTAAAGAGCACATGAGAACAAGTTACTCATACACGTCACTGTCATCATTATAAACAACCAGAATGATCTACTCCTTCTAATTTCAAGATTTTCATGTACATGCGAGAGTAAAAACCTCACACACACATACACAGTCAAGTCCTTAAAACATTCACAGTCCTAACTCAAGAGTGCCGGCGGAAATAAAGAATCGGTCCTAACTCAAGAGTGCCGGCGGAAATAAAGAATCGGTCCTATAAGCCACACAGGAAATTGTCATCGTACTTTCTTAATACATTTCAGGCATTCAGAAAGTTAAAACCATGATTTTCATTAGAATAAGGATCATTATTTGACAACCATGTTGACGATAACCGATTCTGGCAAGTGTCATCCAGGGATGCTCTAATGGGTGAAACCGGAGGAATAACGTGATAGTTACACATTCTCACGTAGCTCTTCATAGCTCTCAACGAATTACAAAAGATAAAGTCCCCAGCGATGACACATGTGCCTTCTGGTATGATCCACTAAGAACACAGTATTACTTATGTCGTATGTAAGTAACATACGACTGAGCAACAGTCTTCAAAAATGTCAATGTTGGGGCTCCTGGGTGGCTCAGTGGGTTAAGCCTCTGCCTTCGGCTCAGGTCATGGACTCAGGGTCCTGGGATCGAGCCCCGCATCGGGCTCTCTGCTCGGCGGGGAGCCTGCTTCCCCCTCTCTCTCTGCCTGCCTCTCTGCCTCCTTGTGATTTCTCTCTCTCTCTGTCAAATAAATAAATAAAATCCTTAAAAAAAAAAAAAAAGTCAATGTCTTGAAAACAAAAACACTATGTTAGGAGAAAAAGAAGATAAACCTGGGAGAATGAGTGGAAGCCTAAAGGAGAACGGCCGCAGTCAGCAGGAAAAGCAGTTAACGCAAGAGGCACTGCAAGGTGCTACACAGGATCCTGGCAACTGAATGGATATAGATTAAAAAGTCATGAATTATTCCAGGGCTCAAATCTGAGAGACTGGAAAAAAGGTAACGTCATTGCCAGGGAAGCCAGTAAGTTCCATTTTGAATAGATCACATGGCATCAAGGTTTGCTGAAGTTAAATACAAGTGTTAATATGGAGATCAAGACACAGTTCAGAGCGAAAATGATCAGAGATGCCCTTTATTTAAAACTAACAGTCCTGCTAGGAGCTGAGAGCCCTCAGAAGCAAAACCAGCCACTTACAGAGAGCGTATTTTAGATGCAGGGTAGTCAAGGGAGAAAAATCTGAAAAGACAGTACGTTTAAGACCCAAGGCTAAGAATTCAGCCAGAGAGCCAGAGGAAAGAGTTTTGGGTACACAGATTTAAAGGAAATAAAGTTTCTGTGGGATTTTATTTAAATCATGTTGTTTCTGGGCAGAAGTCTGTTGAGGAACAGGACAGTTGCATGTCAAGTATCGCCTCATGGATTATTTGCTGAGTGGACTACCTGAATCAAATGATCAAATTTAGTATCACAGAAATGGGACAATGGGATACCACAGTCTTAATGTATTCCTGTCAAAAACTTGGATCCAATCATGAGGGAAAAATTAAACAAACCCAAACTGAGGGGGTCTTCTCTAAAACAGCTGGTATCTACTCTTTAAAAATGTCAACCTCATGGAAGATGAAGACAGAACTGAGGAATTCTTACAGAATGAAGAAGCCAAATACACAGGAAACCTGAATGCAAGGTGTGGACTGGACTGCAGATCAGAGAACACTTAAATATGGACCGAACATTAGATAATAAATTTCACTGATGTTAAATTTCTGGAATTTGAAATTTATATTATAGTTGTATAAAAAAATACCATTTTTAGGAAAAGTGTGATGAAGTATTTAGAAGTAGAAGGCCAGAGTGCCTGCAACTTGATTCCAAAAAAAAAAAAATGTATATACATTTTTTATATGTGTTTGTACACACACACACACACACACACACACACACACACAGAGCAAAGATTAGAACAGTAATCGTTGGTGATTCCAGATGAAGGGCTTTTGGTTGAAAACTGTTCTATAGTTATAACTTTTCCACAGATTTGAAAATTTTCAAAATAGAAAGTTGAAAAAAGAGTGAGAGCATCCTTTTACCACTTAATTTAGCTACCTCCCAACATCCTTCCAATCTTAGCTCCAAGGTCATCCTCTCTGTTTAATGTCTTAGATTGTACAAGTTGAGCTAATTATTTCTACCTCTCTATTCCTATACAACCTTACCATTCACTTATTCAGTAAATAACTACTGAACATCTATTATATTTTGGGCTCTTTGGAAAATGCTGGGATAAAGATAAATGAGAAAAAGTGCCCATCTTCATGGAACTTACGGGGTAACAGAACTAAAGTCATCTACTTTGTATATGTGTACACACGTTTGTAATTACGGTAAGGAAAAGGTCAGAGTGTGAGTCCGGGCAATAAGAGGGCTAGAAACAGAAGGTAAGTCACACTTACGCAATTCTGAGGGGATTGATATCTTGCTGGAAAAGTCAGTGATGTTAAGATTTCATATCAAATTCTTTTGTTTAAAGTCCTTTGGTTTGGGGGATATCGAAGATTCAGTGATTTTGGTAATCGGCAGCTAGAGGTCTTGGAGCTGATGTAAGAGTTGCACTCTTCTTAGAATTTGGATCCAGTGAAGAAAAGACTATGTATCTTCGGGGACTTTTTAATACATTATGACCATCACAAATTTAAGCCAGATAGAGGCTTAATATGCACCATATACACTGACCACCAAAAATTTTATTCCTCTAAGAAACCAGAAAACTTGTTGGAAGCTACAAATGTTTTTACTTTTTACTTTTAATTTTATTTTTTGAAGATTATTTATTTGAGACAGGGAGAGAGAGAGTGCACAGAGGGAGAGGGGGAAGCAGGCTCCCCACTGAGCAGAGAGCCTGATGTGGGGCTCGATCCCGGGACCCTGAGACCATGACCTGAGCTGAAGGCAGACACTAAACCGAATGAGCCACCCAAGCACCCCTACAAATGTTTTCAGAAGAAAGAACTGACATGAAGATAACATTTTTGGTTTTCTATAATACATTCTTATTTTAGATGCTAATATATCTTAATATTTTATCTAGAAGTTCCATATAGAAGTTTCTCTACTTTGAAAAACACAAAGCTATGCACCTGAGCAAAACTGTGTCAGCTAGGGCCTCACTCCAATAGAAGATGCTAACTGCCACCTGCATAGTATACCTTTGAATTTGTGAATAAATGGGCTTTTGAGGACCTTTCTAAAACTGCGCCTGTTTTAAGTGCAGGAGCTTCTTTTATATAAAATTCAGGTGGGGGCGCCTGAGTGGCTCAGCTGGTGGGGGGACTGCCTTCAGCTCCAGTCATGTTCCCAGGGCCCTAGGATCCAGCCCCTCATCGGGCTCTCTGCTCAGCGGGGAGTCTGCTTCTCCCTCTCCCTGTCCCCGCTTGTGCTCTCTCTCTCTGCGTCAAATAAATAAAAATTCTTTAAAAAAATAAAGTTCAGGTAGTCTAAAGACATAATTTACGAGCTCAGAAGACATATGAAGACACAATTTATGAAGACATATTCCGAGTGCAGAGCCTTACACAGGTCTTGGGCAATGGTGGCCATGTCCTTCTGGGAGACTCTGTAATTTACTACCCTCAGTGAGCCTCACAGACCCACAGTGACAAAGAGTAACTCAGCTGTTATGAACATTCCATTCATAACAAAGAATTCTTTTTTTTTTTTTTCCCAACAAAGCTGTGAGGTCAATAACAATACAGTCAATTAAACTATGATTCCAGACTAACCATTCAAAAGGACACAACCAGATGTGACTAGCACCAGGCTTTAATCAATTTAGAAAGTCCCGCCCACTGAAGTAACTACCCCAGGCCTTCGCATTCCATGCCTCCGGTTGTTTACACTCCCTTCCGGTTGAGCAGAGAGCATTCTACCTGATGGAGATGTCCAAGGAAAGCCTGGGCCTGGGCTGTTGAGATGGCTCCTCCAACGGGCACAGGCTGCTTCTGAAAGTCCAGACCATTGGTTTGTGTGCCTAGAAAGCAAGCAAAAGCATGTAACTGTTAAAAACAAACTCAACTGAAACAAGCACTAGACTTCAGTCATGAGCATTGACCAGGCATACTATTTTGTAGAAGCACTTTCCTAAGTACCCGCAGGGACGAGAAGGGATCTACAGCACAAGGTTTTCTCTTCTGAAGGGAGGACTGTGCGACAAGTAAATGAACACAAAGCTTAAGAAACGGAAACAAAAATATAAATACTGAATTCTAATCATAAGATGGTATTACAGAATTCAGAATCGATGCAGGGGTCGGGGTCACAATAAGCATGGGACTTACAGGCCTTAAGGAAGAGATTATCATCACTACTACTGCTGTAAAGAACGGTACAGACAGACTTCCAAGGAGGGACTGACGCTCTCTTCTGGTCTCCCCCTTCTCAATATTTGGCACGGGCAGAAGAAATTCACTGGTGACTCTGCAAGATGATTTATTCTTTTTATTTATTTATTTATTTATTTATTTGACAGAGATCACAAGTAGGCAGAGAGGCAGGCAGGGGCCGGGGAGGGGGGGAAGACCAGGCTCCCCGCGGAGCAGAGAGCCCGATTTGGGGCTCGATCCCAGGACCCTGAGATCATGACCTGAGCCGAAGGCAGAGGCTCAACCCACTGAGCCACCCAGGCGCCCCAAGATGATTTATTCGTAACTTACACTTTTAATACATGACAATCTGATGGCAAAAACAACAATTTACATGATAAATAAAATAGTTTTACTGATTTCTTCAATCCTAAAGTACAGATTGCTGCATACATGTAATTAGCAAGAGCCCTGCTATAATTATAATCTTCTAAATGTTATGCCTGTGCATTTTAACCACTTATGCTGTAGTCTGATGCTAGAATAGGACTAATTTATGGAAAGACATACCATCCGAATGTTCAGAAATATTTATTAAGGATATAATACATTGTTTTCAAAGTATAATATCCAGCTGTAATTTAGAAATTACCGAAATTCCTTGTATGCAATAAAATGTAACAGACCACAGGAACCGGCAAGAATCACTGAGGCTCACAAATGTGGCCCTGATCTTCTGCTTCTGACCACTCAGACAACCTGCCTGCCCGTCCTCACTCTGGTGTGTGCACACACGGAGAACACCGGTCAGGACAGGATAAGCCAGAACCTTAAGTAGTATTTCTAAATGGCTACTCACTTCTGCCATTATATATCCTAACCAACATCTGGCAAATGTATTATTTTAGTAAGAATAATGAGGTAGATCACATGACTCCAAAGAACTATTGAAGGTTTCCCTGAGATAATTATAAAAGGTCTATATATTTCACCTGCTTAAAACCTCATAATGGTTGTTCTTTTGTATTTTTCCCCTACCTTCCCATAAACAGGAAACAAAAGAATTGCCTAGACATACAAAGGGTCACTTTCATTGGCCACATACAGAAATTTCATTATTTTAGAGTTACACATTTGGTCATTAGCTGCTGTCTTTATTCCTATGCAGAAAATCATTGCGAGGTTGATTTTAAGATTGTTCACCCTTAGAGAATTATGCTCCATATATATTACACAAATCCACAAGGCTAAAAGAAGACAAGGTTTTGAAAAACGGAGACAAGCACCCAAAGATTAAAACATCACCAATACAGAACTCTACCAGAATGAAATATTTCACTCTCATGGAGACCATGAAAATTCTACACACCGGTTCCACTATCAAGTCGCCAAAAAAATGATATACCCCTTGTAAATCACAAAGTACTATATGACGAGACTGGCTAATTTCTACCCCTGGTACAGAGCCTACGGCAGTGGCCTACAGCTAATGTTACTTAAGTACCCTGGCTCTACCAGCTCAGAGGACACATAAAGGCAGGACACCCAAAGCTAGTGAAGTACAAGAACATTCCTAGACAACAGTTCAGATAAACAGAGACTCAAGATGCAAAAGAAGGTTTTTTATTTTTGTTTTTGTTTTTTCAGTAAAATTCTGAGGTTCCACGAGGAGGTAAGGGATGGAAGAAAGTAGATATCACATAGAAATCATTCTTGTAAATCATAAAGACCTAAATTGGGCTAAAAGGAAAAGAGAGGGGAACAGAAAGACAGACACCCATACATACACACACATTTAACATAATTATGAAGATAGTACAGGGAGACAAGGATGGTGGGAGCCAAACCAAATGTGTGTCAGAGAAAACAGAACATCCAAATAAGGCAAGGGGGGAATTAACAGGTTGAGAGAGAAGGTGAACGATGTAAGAAGATTAAAATAGCACATACAGAATTTGAGAAATCCCAAAACATGTAAGAAAAGTGATCCAGAAGGCATTTAGAAATGACAAAGTCCAAAGCTAAAGATTCTATACAATTGCCACAAGAACAGTGTTACTGAGGTGGACCTCAGAGATCTTGAATCCAACTTCCTTATTTTATTGGTGACAGATTATGGAATCTTAAGTGAACTGTTCAAAATGTCATAGCTACTTAGTGGAAGAGCCAAGACAAGGACAGGGTCCCCTGATTCTGTGTAATTACTCACAGAGAAGTGATAGTTGTAATCTGGAGTAAAAATGCCAATCAACTAAGAGGGGCTACAGAGAGAAGAAGCCTGAAGATAAGAGGGCACCTACATTAGGAGATGTAGAGACAAAGAACCAGAGAGGAAGCAGTGAGAAAACAGGGAGAAAAAAATAAAATAATCCTTCAGGACTAGTGTGCTTCAGGAGCCAGGCAAAAGAATCTTACAAGGATGGGGTAGTTTACTACGGTCAAATGGTATAGAACAGGATCAAATACTGAACAAGAAATTAATCCAGATAGACTAAATGAAAGGCAGTAATAAAAGTAAGGCCAAAACCTAATGAAATAGGGAAAAAACACATAACAGAAACACCTACTTGGTTCTTTCAAAAGAATCATACAGCTTACAAACTTCTGTAAGATGAAGAAAAAAGTAAAAGGGAAGGAGCAAAAATTTAGGGATAACAGAAGGAAGGACATAATAAAAAAATGCTGCAAACACTAAAAACAGAATTATCATGAACCAATAAAATATACACCAATAAAATTAAAACTGAGAAATGGGTTACTTTCTAGAAAATGTAACTTACCAAGACTGACTCAAGAAGAAACAGGAAATGCCAAGGGTCCTACAGCATTTGAAGAAATTTAATATGTAAGTAAAAATCTTCCCAAAAGGAAAAATGAAAAACTAAACAATTTTACTCTGCTTGCTTCCAGAAGTCAAAGGGACAAGTAATTCTTTTTTTTTAAAGATTTTATTTATTTATTTGACAGAGATCACAAGTAGGCAGAGAGGTAGGCAGAGAGGAGGAAGCAGGCTCCATGCTGAGCAGAGAGCCCGACGTGAGGCTCGATCCCAGGACCCTGGGATCATGACCTGAGCTGAAGGCAGAGGCTTTAACCCACTGAGCCACTCAGGCGCCCGGGACAAGTAATTCTAATCTTAAGTAACTTTTCCAGAGTATGGGGGAAAAAGGGAAATAATTCCTAAGTCATTTTGTGAGGTCAGCATAACCTCACTACCAAAACCTGAAAAAGATGAGTGAAGAAAACAAACAAACAAAAATACATGCCAGTTTTACTCACAAACATACATAAAAATATCCTAAACAGTATTAGCAAAAATAAGATAATAAGATAAAATATTTGGAGTTTAAGGGTTTAAAAAAAATCAATGTGATTCATCACATTAATTAAAGGGGAGACATCATTTAATTGACTCAAAGGCTAAAGAAAATCCTTAGATAAAATTCAATATCCACCTATGACAAAAATTCTAGGCATAGGAACAGAAATAAACTTCCTTAACTTGGTAAAAATTAACATTAAAAGCATTCCCATTAATATTAAGAACAAGATAAGTGTGCCAGCTACTGAAAGCCTCAGGCAACAAACAAGGCAAGAAAAGAAAATACACCAACTGGAAAAAGAAAATAAACTTTCTTTTCAGATGATTTGATAATGTATATAGAGTATCCTAAGAAATCTAATGATCTATTTCTAGAATAAGAGAGTTTAATAAGGGGATCTAATCAGTATGGACATAAGATGTTAGAGGTAGAATTCAGAATAACGATTATAAAGATACTAGCTGAGCTTGAAAAAAGCATAGAAGACACGAGAGAGTCCCTTTCTAGAAAAATAAAAGAACTAAAATCTAATTTTTGAAATCAAAAAGGCTATTAATGAGATGCAATAAAAAATGGAGGCTCTAACTGTTAGGATAACTGAGGCAGAAGTGAGAATTGGTGAAATAGACAACAAAATGACAGAGAATAAAGAAGCTGAGAAAAAGAGAGATAAACAACTCACTGGACCACAAGGGGAGAATTTGAGAGGTAAGTGATACCATGCAGTTAAATGAATAATAACTGGGATTATTCGTTAAGAGAAAAGGAAAGAAAAGGAAAGAGAGAGAGAGAAGCAGAAGGTATACTGGAGCAAATTATAGCAGAGAACGTCTCTAATCTGGGTAAAGAAACAGGCATCAAAATTCAGGATAAAGAAAACCTCCCTCAAAATCAATAAAAATAGGTCAACACTCCTATATATAACAGTGAAACTTACAAATCTCAGAGACAAAGGGAAAATCCCAAAGGCAGTTTGGGACAAGAGATCTGTAACCTACAAGGGTAGAAACATTAGGTTGGCTGCAGACCAATCTGCGGACACCTGGCAGCCAGAAAGGACTGGCATGATATATTCAGGGCTCTACCTGAGAAAAATATGCAGCCAAGAATACTTTACCCAGCTAGGATGTCATTCAAAACAGAAGGAATGATAAGAAGTTTCCAGGAAAAACAGAAACTAAATGAATTTGTGAACACCAAACCAGCCCTACAAGAAATATTAAAAGGATCCTCTAAGCAAAGAGAGAGCCCACAAGTAACATACACCAGAAAGGAACAGAGACAATATAAAATAACTGTCTCTTTACAACTAATACAATAGCACTAAATTTGTTATCTTTCATTAGTTACTCTGAATGTAAATGGGCTAAATGCCTCAATCAAAAGACAGAGGGTATCAGATTGGATAAAAAAGCAAGACCCATCCATATATTGTCTACAAGAGACTCATTTTAGATACAAAGACACCTCCTGATTTAAAGTGAGGACGTGGAAAACCATTTATCATGCTAATGGAGTTCTAATGGACCTCAAAAGAAAGCTGGGGTAGCAATTCCTGTATCAGACAACTTAGATTTTAAACCAAGTATTATAAAAAGAGATGAAGAAGGACACTGTATTACAATTAAAGGATCCGTTCAACACGAAGTTCTAACAATTATAAATATTTATGCCCCTAACATGGGAGCACAGCTAATTATATAAGTCAATTAATAACAAAATTAAGGAAACACATTGATAATAATACAATTAATAGTATGGGACTTTAACAACCCCCTCACTGCAATGGAGAGATCATCTAAGCAGGTCAACAGGGAAATAAGGGCTTTGAATGACATACTGGACAAGATGGACTTCACAGATATATTCAGAACCTTATAGCCTAAAGCAACTGAATACATATTCTTCTCCAAAGCACATGGAACATCCTCCAGAGTAGATCACATCCTGGGTCACAAATCAAGTCTCAACCAATATCAAAAGACTGGGATCATTCCCCACATACTTTCAGACCACAATAATTTAAAACTGGAACTCTATCACAAGAGGAAATTTGGAAAGAACTCAAATACATGGAGGCTAAAGAGCATCCTACTAAAGAATAAATAGATCACCAGGAAATTAAAGAAGAATTTAAAAAATTCATGGAAACAAATGAAAATGAAAATACAACTGCTCAAAATCTTTGCAGTGTAGCAAAGGTGGTCCTAAGAGGGAAGTATATAGGAATACAAGCCTTTCTCAAGAAACAAGAAAAGGTCTTAAGTACACAACCTAACCCTACACCTAAAGGAGCTGGAGAAAGAACAGCAAAGAAAGACTAAACCCAGCAGGAGAAGAGAAATCATAAAGATTAGAGCAGAAATCAATGACACAGAAACCAGAAGAACAGTAGAACAGATCAATGAAACTAGGAGCTGGTTCTTTGAATTATTAATAAGACTGATAAACCCCTGGCCAGATTTATCAGAAAGAAAAAAGAAAGGACCCAAATAAATAAAATCATGAATGAAAGATGAGAGATCACAACCAACAATGAAGAAATAAAAACAATTAAAAGAACATATTATGAGCAACTATACACCAGCAAATTAGGCAATATGGAAGAAATGGATGCATTCCTAGAGATGTATAAACTACCAAAACAGAACCAGGGATAAACAGAAAATCTGAACAGAGCCATAACCAGCAAGGAAATGGAAGCAGTAATAAAAAATCTAGCAACAAACAAAAGCCCAGGGCCTATAGATAGCTTCCGAGGGGAATTCTACCAAACATTTAAAGAAAAATTAATAACGATTCTTATGAAGCTCTTTCAAAAAACAGAAATGGAAGAAAAACTTCCAAATTTTTCTGTGGCCAGCATTACTTGATCCCAAAACCAAAGACCCCCACCAAAAAGAATGACAGGCCAATATCCTTGATGAACATGGATGCCAAAATTATCACCAAAATACTAGCCAATGGGACCCAACGGTACATTAAAAGGATTATTCACCACAACCAAGTGGGATTTATTCCTGGGCTGCGAAGTTGGTTCAACCTTCAGAAATCAATCAATGTGATATAATACATAAATAAAAGAAAGGACAAGAACGATATGATCCTCTCAATAGAAAGGATTTTTTCTATTTTCCATAGAAAAAAATGCAGAAAAAGCATTTGACAAAGTATAGCATCTTTCTTGATTGAAACTCTTCACAGTGTAGGGATAGATGGAACATACCTCAGTTTGATAAAAGCCATCTACAAAAAGCCCACAGTGAATATCATTCTCAATGGGGGAAAACTGAGAGCTTTCCCCCTAAGGTCAGGTACACAGCAGGGATGTCCACTATCAACACTGTTATTCAACACAGTACTAGAAGTCCTAGCCTCAGCAAACAGACAACAAAAGAAACAAAAGGCATCAGAATTGGCAAAGAAGTCAAACTTTCACTCTTTGCAGATGACATGATAGTCTCTGGAAAAGCCAAAAGACTCCACCCCAGGGACTCCTGGATGGCTTGGTCAGTTAAGTATCTGCCTTAGATTCAGGTCACGATCCCAGGGTCTTGGGATCAAGTCCTGCAGACTCCACTGCTCCGCAGGGAGACTGCTTCTCCCTCTGCCTTTCCTTCCCCCTGTTTGTCCTCTCTCTCCCTCTCTCCTTGACAAATAAGTCTTTAAAAAAAAGACTTCACCCCAAAACTGCCAGAACTCCTACAGGAATTCAGCAAAGTGGCAGGATATAAAATCAATGTGTAGAAATCAGTTGCATTTCTAGACACTGACAATGAGACAGAAGAAACAGAAATTAAGGAATCGATCCCATTTACAATTACACCAAAAAATGTAAGATACCTAGGAATAACCTAACCAAAGAGCTAAGGATCTATACTCTTAAAGGTATAGAACACTTACAAAAGAAATTGAGGAAGACACAAAGAAATGGAAAAACAATCCATGCTCATGGATTAGACGAACAAATAGTTAAAATGGCTATGCTACCTAGAGCAATCTATGCATTCAATGCAATCTCTATCAAAATACCATCAACATTTTTCACGGAGCTAGAATGAACAATCCTAAAATTTGTATGGAACCAGAAAAGACCCTGGATAGCCAAAGAAACAGTGAAAAAGAAAATTGAAACTGGTGGCATCACAATTATGAACTTCAAGCTCTATTACAAAGCTGTCATCAACACGTCAGTATGGTACTGGCACAAAAACAGACACATAGATCAATGGAACAGAACAGAGAGCCCAGAACTGGACCCTCAACTCTACAGTCAACTAATCTTCGACAAATCAGGAAAGAATGTCCAATGGAAAAAGGATGGTCTCTTCAACAAATGGTGTTGGGAAAACTGGACAGCCACATGCAGAAGGGAACTGGACCATTTCCTTACACGACACACAAAAATAGACTCAAAATGGATGAAAGACCTCAATGTAAAACAGGAATCCAACAAAATCCTAGAGGAGAACACAGGGAGCAACCTCTTCGACCCTGGTCACAGCAACTTCTTGCTAGACATGTCTCCAAATGCAAGGGAAACAAAGGAAAAACGAACTATTGGGACTTTATCAAGATCAAAAGCTTTTGCACAGCAAAGGCAACAGTCAAAAAACAAAAAAAGACAACCTACAGAATGGGAGAAGTTATTTGCAAATGACATATCACATAAAGGGCAAGTATCCAAAATCTATAAAGAATTTATCAAACTCAACATCCAAACAGCAAATAATCCATCAAGAAATGGGCAGAAGACATGAAGACATTTCTGTGAAGAAGACATCCAGATGGCCAGCAGACACATGAAAAAATGCTCAACATCACTCAGCATCAGGGAAATACAAATCAAAATCCCAGTGAGATACCACACCTCACACCAGTCAGAATGGCTAAAATTAACAAGTCAGGAAAGGACAGATGCTAGCAAAGATGCAGAGAAAGGGTAACCCTCCTATATTGTTGGTGGGAATGGGAGGTGGTGCAGTCATTCTGGAAAACAGTGTGGAGATTCCTCAGAAAGTCAAAAATAGAGCTACTTTACGACCCATCAATTGCATTTCTTGGTATTTATCCGAAAGATACAAATGTAGTGATCCAAAAGGGCAACTGCACCCCAATGTTTATAGCACAATGTCCACAATAGCCAAAGACTCTATGTCCAGATGTCCATCAACAGATCAATGGATAAAAACGATGTGGTATATAAAAACAATGGAATATTATGCAGCCATCAAAAAATGAAATCTTACCATTTGCAATGATGTGGATGGAACTAGAGGATATTATGTTAAGGGAAATAAGTCAACCAGAGAAAGAGAATTATCATATGAGCTCACTGATATGTGGAATTTAAGAAACAAAACAGAGGATCACAGGGGAAGAGAGGAAAAATAAGATGAAACCAGAGAGGGAGATATATTATAAGAGACTCTTCATCATAGGAAACAAGCTGAGAGTTGCTGGAGGGGAGGGGGATGGAGGGATGGGGTAACTGGGTGATAGACACTAATGAGGGCATGTGATGTAATGAGCAGTGGGTATTATATGAGACTGATGAATCACAGACCTGGACCTCTGAAACCAGTAATACATTATATGTTAATTTAAAAAAGAATTTAATACATAAAATCCATTTTAAAATTGCTTTTATACACCAAATGAAAAAATTTTTGAACAATATTATTTTTAACACTTTGAAAATATAAAATCCTGGGAATAAATCTATGAAACAAGTCCTAATCAGTGGAAAACTATAAAACCTTATTTAAAATTATAAGACATAAATAAATGCTCATTTACTGGAAGACTCAACATTATAAAGATATCAATCAATTCTTTCCAAACTGATCTTTGGATTCAAAGCAATTTCATATCAAAATCTCAACAAGTTATTTTCTCTTTTCCTTCCTTTTTTTTCAGGGTTGGGGTGTGTGTGTAATTGACAGCTTGAGTCTAAAATTATTTAAAGTTTTTTTTTTTCCTCCAATAATCTCTGTACCCAACATGGGGCTTGAACTCATGATCCCAAGATGAACAATCACATGTTCTTCCAACTAAGCCAGCTGGATGCACCATGAAGGGCAAAGGGTGAAAATGCTTTTTTTTTAAAAAAGCAAGTTGGGATGCCTGGGTGGCTCAGTCGGTTAAGCTGCTGCCTTCAGCTCAGGTCATGATCCCAAGGTCCTGGGATCGAGTCCTGCATCGGGCTCCTTGCAGGCAGGGAGCCTGCTTCTCTCTCCACCTCTGCCTGCTTGTGCACGTGCAGGCTTGCTCTCTCTCTGTCTGACAAATAATAAATAAAATCTTTAAAAAAATTTAAAAAGCAAGTTGAGGGACCCATACTATTAAGATATTATGAGTTATAATAGACCAACAATAATTAGAACAGTGTAGTATTTGTACAGTGACAAACAGACCAGATTATAGAGTCTGGAAGCCACACGTATCTTTAGACACTTGCAATGCGATAGGTAGTACTGTACATCAGTGAGGAAAGGATGGAGTTTTCGATAAAAGGATAACCAGGTATTCATTTGGGAAAAGAGCGAAATTAAATCAATCTGCACCATATAAAAGAAAGGAGGAAAAAAGGAAGGGAAGGAAGAAGGAAGGAAGGAAAGTTTCAGAAGGATTAAAAGCCTAAATGTAAAGTACAAAATTATTACATTTTCAGAAGACAAACTAAGAATACATCATTACAATCTTGGGAAAAGGATTTCTTTACCAAGACCCAATAAATGAAAAGATATGTTTACTTCAAAATTAAAAGCTTTGTTCATTAAAATGCTATAAAAAGAGAATGTAAAAGAGAAAATATCTGTAATATATACAAAACAACAAAGGACTGGAATTCAGAACACACAGAGAATGCCTATGAATCAATAAAAAAAACTCAAACCAACAGAAAAAAGCCCAAATGAACAGGAATTTCACAGAAGAAGAAACATAAATCGTGCACACACACTAGAAAAGATTCAGCCTCCTTGGAAACTAGGGAAATGAAATTAAAATCCCAATACAATACCATTTTATAGACACTAAATTGGCTAAAATCACAAAGTTGGTTAATATCAAGTTGTGGCCAGACTGTGAAATTCTTATTTGCTGTTGGTAGCGATATGAACCAGTACAAATGCTCTGGAAAAGTGGCCGGCAGTCCTGGAATCACACTGGAAGAAGCTCAGGTAGAACACTCTGGAGACTTACATGCACATGCATAAGAGGGAAGTACGAAATTACTTTATAGCAATAATGTCTGTAGTAACAAAAGCCTAAAAATAACCCAAATGCCCATCAATAATAGAATGGATAGAAAACTTGTGATATCTTCATATAACGGAATATTATATCCAGTGAAAGTGAATTATAAACATATGCACTAACTTGGATGAATCTCAAAAATATAATATTGAGGGCGCCTGGGTGGCTCAGTGGGTTAAGCCGCTGCCTTCAGCTCAGGTCATGATCTCAGGGTCCTGGGATCGAGTCCCACATCGGGCTCTCTGCTCAGCGGAGAGCCTGCTTCCCTTCCTCTCTCTCTGCCTGCCTCTCTTGTGATTTCTCTCTATCAAATAAATAAATAAAATCTTTAAAAAATATATATATATAATATTGAACAAAAGAAACCGGTCAGAATATAGGGTGATTCGATTTATGTAACGGCAAGAGATGAAACTAAGTATGATTTGAGTATGACAGTAAATATACAGATGAAAAAATTTGAAAAGAAAAGCAACTTGACCTTTAACACTGAATTTAGGATGATTGCTACCTCTGTGGCGGAAGAAGCAACGATGACCAGGGTGGACCCTACAGTGGCCTCCTGGGACACGGTAACGTTCTGTTTCATAGAGTGGAAGACACAGGAGTACTTAAACGATGCATACATGTTTACATGCAGGTTTCTAAGATTATTATATTTACATTAAAACAGTAAAACATCCACAATGACAAAATAATTGCAGTAAAATTTCAAGGACGCATTCAAATGGCAAGGAGCAAAGGAAAAAGCATGCGGTCATGAAGCCAAAGCATGAGGGCGCTCCTACCTTTAGTAGGTCCAGCAGTGGTGGGAGTGAGAGGGGATGGTCACTGAAAGGTGTATAGACTGCGGGTCAGGTGAGGGTCTGTGGGTTGACAAAGCCATGCATACCTCAATATTTTGAGGAAAGATTCTATGGGAAGGGATACACTGAAGATGTTAGAACAAAATGGGGTGAGAAGAGGGGACAGGAGCTTGAAAGAAATGAGAAGACACATAATTAAGAGTGAAAAGTGGAGGATCATAATAATGAAAAAGGGTATTTCTTAAAGGCAAATGAAAAGGAGAAGATGGGGGAAAGAAAATAATATAAAGCAGAGGGAGGCGGCCGGCTCAAATCAGTGCAATTTTCTCAGTCATCAAAAGGTAGTCATTTTCAGAAAACAACAACAGCAAGACAGAAAGAAAGTAGAAAAGTTCTGGACAAGGGGGAACAGTTTGCTCATTTTCGCTATTCTTACTGCTTTTCTCCGTAACTGAGAATGGAAATCTATACCTTCCAAACGCTCATGTTACAGTGTGTAAATGGGGCAGGAAACATAACATACTAGGGAGGGAAGGACAGAGATAGGAGGAGAAGAATGGGGGAAGGAAGGAGGAGACAGAAACCCAAGGTGACACCGTCACGGGAGGGTCTAACTGTAGATGGCCTCCGTCACCTTCTCTGTGTCAAAGTCCCAGGTAGTGTTCAACATGCAGCCTGGGGTCTACCCTCTTTAAGGGCCAATTTAACTAGAAAAATCTTTCCCAAATCTTTTTTTGGAGAGGTGGTGGGACAGAGGGAGCGGGAGAGAGAGAATCCTAAGAGGGCCCAAGCCCCTCTCAGAGCCCAACACAGGGCTCCATCTCACGACCCTGAGATCATGACCTGAGCTGAAATCAAGAGTGGAATGCTCAATGGACCAAGCCACCAGGCGTGCCAATCTTGGCCAAATCTTAACACCTCTATAGCCTAGTTTTTCTTAAGTCAGGACACTTAATCCTTACTTAAGAGATAACATTAGTATTTTTCAACAGATCAACACGTTAAGGCGAGAATTTAAAACTTACAGTAATATATTTTCGTAGTCTCTTCAGGATACAGCTATGTCTAAAGGAAGTCATACTTTAAAAAGGAAAAAAAAATCTCTTTCTAATGTCAGTAGCCTCGGATTCTTTTGCTAAATGCATGGAAACGGATTTGTTACAGTGGTGCTCAGACCAACAGTCAGAATCACTCACATCACCAAACAGAATTAAATCAGAGTAAAGACATTGGTTATAGAGACTTGAGATTTCTGGAATCCCTGAAAATATTTGTAAATATTCCTGGATTTCAAAGGAAGATCAAAAATGATTAACTCTGAGTGGAGACCTAAACGCTGAATATATAAAAGGGCAAGGTACCCTTTTTTCTTCTCGGATCTGATAAGACCCCACTTGTAAGGAGAGTGTCACAGGCAACTGCTTACCCCCACCCAATTAAGGATGTTGGGGACAAGGGAAAAGCCACTAAAATACTGTGCGCCTGTGCTGAGGCTACTTTGCTTCCAGTAACAGTTGGTATCACTGGCTAATTAAACTGGGAACTTACTCTCATCTACAGCGAACGTGGTCTCCCCTTATAAATCTGATCTGCCCGGAGCTCTACACTCCCTTTACTGTTTTTAATCTATTCCGAGAGTGACTACTTTGGAATACTGATACAGAGATTATCTGGCTATTTTCTAAATGATTAACTTCTTAACCAACAGCTTTGTCCATCTTTACAACTGGAAAGAAATCTCTCCTTCCAAATGAACGGTTTTACCTTTATAGGGACTACCTTTTCAGAAACCTACTGTTACGGCTGTATACGTGATACTTAGGACTGAATCATCTCCCGTGTGCACTGAGACTATTCTTTCCGCTCAGGCGCATTTTCTGCTTTTATATAATTATTTAGGTATAAACAACAACGAAAGAGAACCAAGAATATATTGTGCAGAGGAGAGATCCTCCTGTAAGAATAAATTAAAGAAAAACTCACCAAGTATCTATGTGGCAGACGCTGTTCTAGATGCAAGAGACAGAACAAGAAAGAAGAGAGACAGAAACCATTTCTTCACAGAGCTTACATTTTAGTGTGGGGAAAGAGACAATACAAATGAAAAAATATTGAACATTAGATAATGCAATAAATAAGTGCTAAGAAAAAAATAAAAGAAAAAGGAACAGGGGGTCTGGTGGAGGTGCAGGGTAACAGCCGTGGTTCTAGTTCCATGAAAGGTACACACAGCACGGCAAGGGCAACAGCAGATACTCACACGCTGGGACCGGGACCCAGCAACGGGCCCTTAAGGAAGAAGGGAAAAGGTGATTCCAGGGAAAACTTCTTGGAGGCAACATTTTGATTGAATCTTAAGAGGATGAGATGGAATTAACAGGAACTGGCTATATGAAGAAGGAAAATGCCAAGCATTTCTCTACCAAAAGTAGAGGACATTGTAACGCAAGTTTAACATCCAGGAATCCAAACGAACAATTTTAGACATTCTATTAGGTCCTCGGTTTACAAAGATAAACCAGTCATACTCCCGCACCGAAAGTTGCTCACAGTTCGCTATGGGTGACAGACAAGAACGAAAATAATTATAATGTAAAAGACAAGCACTTTCAAGAAGTTACCTACAAAAAGATGGCAGAAAGTAGAACACAAACAGAATCAAGTACATTCCCTGTCCTCAAACAAAGCAAGGCAGAATATGGTATTTGCTCAAAGAAAGGTAGAAAGTGCTTTGCGAGTTCTAGCATAGTTAAGAAAGGGAGATTAGGATATAAAGGTTGTTTAGGGTTACATAGTGAGGCCTGACCCGCCAAGGTATGAAAGGTGAAAATTACTGGTTCAGATGTAAACACAAGTTGATTACTAGCCACTGCTCATCTTGTTCTCCAAGACATTCTGACCATAATGCAGAGGGAGATACACAAAGACACTACTGGAAAAAAGAGCGCAGAGTTGCTACTTTAAAAGTACATTAAAAATAAATAAATAAAAGTAGCTTATTCAACCCATTAGGATACCTGTTAATGGGGAAAAAAGGGGAAATAACAAGTGTTGGCAGAAACTGGAATCCTTGTACATTGTGGAAATGCAATATGGTTCAGCTACTGTGGAAAAGTGTTTGATGGTTTTTTAAAAAGTTAAACACAGAATTAGTATACGACCCATCCATTCCACTGCTAGGAATACATCCCAAAGTGAAAACAGGTACTCAAAAAAATCCTTGGACATGAATGTGCACAGCAGCACTACTCACAATAGCCAGAAAGTAGATACAATCCAAGTGTCCAAAACAAATCGTACATACGATGTTATGTATACACAACGGAATATTACTCAGCTGTTAAAAGGAAGGAAGTATTAGACATACCACAACATGGATGAACCTCAAAAACGTTCTGCTAGATGAAGGAAGCTGGACACAAAAAAGGTCACACAGCCTATGATTCCATTTATATGAAACATCCAGAACGGGTAAACCTATAGGCACAGGAGCTGAGGAGGAGAGGAAAATGGAGGGCAACTGCTTAATGAGTAAAGGTTTCCTTTTGGGGTGATGGGAACATTTCAGAACCAGACAGAGGCGGTGGCTATATAAAGCGTGACTGCACTAAATGGCACTGAATTGTTCGCCTTAAATGGCTCGTTTTATGCTATACACATTTCACCTCAATAAAACAAAAAAAGAAATCTGCAGCTCAGGACAAATCTGACTGCCCTATGGGTTTTGCCTGCCTCACAGCCTGACTCGCTGCTTACATTATGCCGTAGACCAAGTAATGCCAGGCCACCCCTGGTGGAATCTGTCAGTAAACTTAAGGCAGTCAAAGTGAAATTTGCCAAGAGCTTGAACTTCAGATGCCCTACAAGGAGTAACAACGTCTGCACCTGTTACTGCACTGACGTAACAAGCAAGCAGAAATTCTAAACCAAGTTTACAGAAAGTCATGTAACGATGGGACATAACTAACATAAATAACAGCTAAAAGATCTTCAAGGAAAACTTATGTTCATGTGTCTGTTGTGTGTGGGTGTGTGTAGGTGGTTTCTTCCTTAAAAGTCATCATAAAATGGGAAGAATTTGGGATAACGGAAATCCAGAAAGAAAACCACTTAAAGCTTAGAAAAGTTCTATGTCACCACAAAAGCAAGAAGCACAATCAGAAATGATGCTATAGATCATCTCTACGACGGGTGACTATTAGTATCCACTAAAAATGTCCCCTGCTATCGTACTGTCTAGTCTTCATTTCCTAAATAATGGTGGACATTTTTTAATTGCTTACATATATTACCTTGGAGATGACTGCCCATCAGTGGTGCAAGACAAGAGTTCCATGGTTAGTCTGTTGAATTGTGTTTTGGGGTTTTGTTTTTTTTTTTAAGATTTCCTTTATTTATTTGACAGGCAGAGATTACAAGTAGGCAGAGGGGCAGGCGGGGCAGGGGTGGGAAGCAGGCTTCCCACTGAACAGAGAGCCTGATGCGGGGCTCAATCCCAGGACCCCGGGATCATGACCTGAGCCAAAGGCAGAGGCTTTAACTCACTGAGCCAACCAGGTGCCCGGCCTGTCAAACTGTTAAACGTCTATCTGGATGAAAGGTATTACTGAAATACACCTTTATGCCCTACTGAAGAGAAAGGAATGGCTTATGACTACCAGTTATTCAGACCATGTCTTTTTCAACTAACTTAAGCATGTCACCTACAGGGAATGCTTCGAGGACTAAGAAAACCAGAAATAAAGTCCTTGCTCTAAAGTTATAATACCATGCCAACAGTTTGTTGACAGAAAAATGTACCAAACATTTACTCTGCTCCGTCTTTCTCCTGCCTCCTAACGTGGTCAAGTGTTCCTTACTCATCCTCAACCTTAGAGATGTGAGTTTGCTAAATGGTGCTAGTATCCTGCCTTCTTTTGAAACATAAAGTGCCTGAGAAGCAGCAGTGAAATGTGGGGGCCTCTGGTTTTATCTGATGGCAAGTTCCCAGCTTGAATTATGACCCTTTGCTATCAATCCTTCTTATATTGTTTGTTTATCGGGATGAACCATCTACTCCCAGACTTCATTGCAATTTGTTCCCTGGTTTCATTTTCCCAATAGCACAAGGACATCCCTAATTGCCTCCTTTCCTAGCCCTATCTAGAGGGCTTATAGCCTTCCCTTCTACCTACAAACTTATCAATAGTCGTTATCTGTATGTATCTCTAACTCCTTCACTCTCCAATTTCTGTACCTTAAATGAGGGGAGGGACCTTATTCTATTCTGAGCTACTTCGTCTACCCAACGCTTCGCTCCTCCTTGGGAACTCTGGTTCTGAAGCATCCCTCCTTTTCGTACCCCCTCCTCCTGGCTCCTCTCCTTCACATACAAACACACTCGACTCCCTCTCCTGGTCTTTCCTTCCCTTTAATACAGAATCACTACCATCATCGTCATATTAGAAATAAATACTGTCCATTACGGAGCACTTCCTGGGTCATGTCTACTGGTTTTCAACGTGTACACCACTTTTAAATAATGATTTATTATTATTTGTCTCCCTTTTGACAGCTAAGAAAATTGTCGCACAGAAAGGAGGAAAATGCCCAAAGTAACGACTGGTAAGGGAAGGAACCAGGGATCTGAACCCGGGGGTTTGGCTCCCGGGCCGGAGCTCTAGCCACCGCGGTGTACAGCCGCTCGCGGTTACAAGAGCTGCCGACGCTTATCACCCCCTTCCCCAATCACTCAATTCTCTGTCCGCAGAAATTTCTTTCTCTACCACGTACCTGAAACCATTTACAAGTCCCCTCGTAACCACAAACTGTCACAGATCGAGGTCGCAGTTAAGCTTCCAGGGTCCTGGGCTCGCCGCAGCCGGTGGGCTCGCTGCAGACCCCGGCTGCCCTGCACGCTAACCCCGTGGACGCAGCCTGCTCCGCCGCTCGTCCCCGTGGTTGCTCCGGAGTCAACGAAGCACCGTCCAGGGGCAACTTCTGCGGCACCAGGAAGGTCCGGTGTGCGCACTGCCCAGTACGGCGGCTCCCAGCACGGCGGCGCCCAGCTCCGCGGTTCCCAGCTCGGCGGCTCCCAGCACACGAGGTCCCGGAGCGCCGGCGGCGGCGGACGTCGACTTCCTTCCCACGCTGACGCCGCACGACGCCGCCGCGCGGTCCCGGGTGGGGCGGGCTCCGACTCGGCCCCGCTTCCTCCGCCGGCCCCTCGGAGCCGTGCAGGAGGTCTGCCCTCGGCTCTTCTCCTGGCTCATTCCACTCTTCCCAGTGCCACCTCCCCGCTGCGTCCGTCCGCTCCCGCACAGGCAGCCGCTTTCCAGCTCCCAACGCGGCCCCGTCGCACCTGCAGGCGCCACGTGCCGCCTCCGCGCCGCAGCTTCCGAACCCACTGGATCCGTCATGGGCGCGTCCCCTGCAGCTCGGGCAGCCCCAGCTCAGGGCCTGGCGCTCCATCCACCCGGCCCCGACCCAGATGCAGCCCTCCTGTCAGATCGAGCGCTCCCCTGTCTACTCCCTTCGCGATCTCCTTCTTCCCACGAGTGCGCGGTAAATCTGACCCCCGTGTCCACTGCCACTGCTCCAAGCCAGAGCACCGCGTCCTGGGTCTCACTGAGAGAGCAATGAGTCGAGTTCTTTTGCTTCAAGTGAGATGTAAGGTGTAACATAGCTAAAAAATCCTTTTACACACACACACTCTTAACATGACAGGAAACAAAACTGCCCTCTAAGGGAAAAAGGAGAAAATTATAGAAAATCTCACAATCCATACTTAAAGTGGCCTTTGAGCAACAAATCCTCTTTTATTAATGTTCCAAATTCCTATTGGTAATGAGTAAAATGAAACAGATACTACTTTAAAAATTCTGTATTTGTTACTGGGTTATACTCCTGGCAAAAGGATCACTTACTCCTTCATTCATTAAATTTTAATCTTAATTCAAATGCCACTTAGTATTCTCACAGGTTCAGTAACGATAGCTCCTTGCCTCGTACACCTAAAATCATCCCCCCCCCACCACGCGCACCGGTGGGGCAGGGCCAGGACAAGCTTCTCCATATTCAATGGTCAGAAGCTCTTGGAAGCGTATCTTGTAACTGGTATCTACCAAACCGTACACCAGAGGGAGAACCCCCTTTCCTACATGCATGTGCTTTTTGCTTCTAGACCACCAAGAACACTGAACGCCCGCCTCTGAGCTCCCGAGGCTCTCCAGAAGTGCTCTGGCCAGTCTCACCCACCCAGGGAACTACTCACTATTTAAAACTCCAGTAACTCCAAAAAAAATCAGTACTGGTATTTCCACCCTCAGGCTTATGTAAGAGCACTCTAGCCAGTACAGAACGTAGTCTACACAGTGAAACGTAATTAAGTTTAAAATGATAATGAAAACAGCAGTAAGAATATCAGAAATGGCCCTTGGATAAACATAAGTTCAAAGGGAAAAAAGCTCTTCCGAGTCTGAAATTTGCAATTGCTCTACTGTTTTGTTTTTGTTTTTAAGATTTTATTTATTTATTTGAGAGAGAGAGAGTGAGAGAGCATGAGAGGGGAGGTCAGAGGGAGAAGCAGACTCCCCACGGAGCTGAGAGACTGATGTGGGACTCGATCCCAGGACTCTGGGATCATGACCTGAGCCAAAGGCAGTCACTCAACCAACTGAGCCACCCAGGCACCCCGCTCTACTGTTTTGATGAGAACTTTATGTGAGGCCTGTTCCTCAGTGAATTTCTGATTCTTCTCTGAAAACACTGTATTTTATCTGGAAATGTTTTCCAAAACTAGTGTTGGCTGGTTCAAGACTTCAAGATTCTTCAGTTACTACGACGACTAGCAGGTGTATTCACTGGTGCCCTGGCCCTTTGGGATCCTTTCTCTTTATCTTGGAGATAATGAGGTCTGCTCAAGCTCTCTTACTAATATAATTTGCTAAAATCAGCCACAGCACTAATAAATTTCACAGAACAAATATCCTTGGTTTCTAGAAACTTCTGATAAAATATTTTTGGAATGCAATCACAGACATCTACTGGGTTGCATTAATAAATTTATTTGGTCTTTTCAACTGTGAAAAGATCTTGACATCCTCCTAGGGAGAAAAAATCATCTGAATGAAAAATCATGTGAGTAAGAACAGAATGGGGAGGAGCTTCAGCACTATCATGATTCAGGTGAAAAGAAAAAAGACTTACAGTTAATTGACCCCAAACTCAACGAATCAACAAGTGAGTCAGTTGCTTTGAAACAGGTTTCCTTATTTCAAAACAATTAAATATTACCAGAAAAAAATAACACTTTATATTTTAAAAATTTAAATCTTAACATCATTTCTACCTTAATTATAAAAAATAAGTACAATAAGCCGATGGTAAGTTTTCAAAAATAACAGTAAGCTGAAGGTGACTGTCCGGGTGTACTGACGTCGGCGGAGCCGGTCACCTGACCTGTGAGGACGACAGAACGACAAAAGATCTAGAAATCACAGGGCAAGAGGGAAGACAGGGAAGGGATCAGAGAACTTGAGGACGGATCTCCTTCTCCCATCTTGGCTTACCTGCCTCTTCAGGCCGAGCATACACGCCGCCCCCACTGGCGTTCGGAAATCCCAACCGGCCCTCCAGGTCCAGCTCTACCTTCCACAAAGCCTTCCCTTGCGCTCCCAGACGGAAACGAGCTGCCTCACGCTGAAATCTCACAGACCTCTGCATACTTATGAATCTTCTACGACATTTTCATGATATTTTCTCTGTAAGGTAAGTTTACTGAGAACAAAATCAATATCTGATTGAACTTTAGTGATCATACTTAGTACGGTATCTTGCACATGGAAAACAAGACATAAGGAGCAACATAGCTCAAAGGACAAGAGAACAGCTCTGCTCACTTACAGGTATGTGGGACCTCTGAAAAGGGACCAAACATCTCTGAGCCTCAATTTCCTGATCCATAAAAAGAGAAAAGCAGTGCCTCATATGGTTGTTACAAGGATTAACTGAGACAATCCACACAAAGTGGTTAACACGTTCTAGTAAATACTTAATGATAGCCACTATTAACTATAGTATAAATTATTACTCTACAATAAACTATAACATAACAAATTAGTATTTGAAAATAAATGTCAAGTACATGGAGAAGACTTAAAATATGGCAATGACTTCCCAAAAGAGCTTTCCTTTTTTAAAAGTTAGGGAAAATCATTTCAATCTGTGTTACTCCTAAGGACAGAATTCAGAAAGAATATAGATAACAGAGCCGTACAGCAACAGAAGAAGACGTATCAAAAACTATGATTCCCTGTCAGTGGATGAGCCCAAGCACAGGGGAGGCGACCGTTTGTCAGAAGTACTGATGAAAGAAGTCTGCCCTTTGATTAAAAGTGAGCAAGACTTTAAAACTTATCCAATATTTCTAAGATCAAAAAACCCTGCTTTGGTTGTTCTTACTGATGTTTACAAAATTTTACACAACTTTTTTTTACTCTTCCAAATATTATCTGTAATACAGTGGATCAGAATTTAATTCAGGATAGTGTAGCAGCCAGAACAATGGTCAGAGATGTCTATGTCCCAACCCCCAGAAGCTGTGAATAGTTACTTTTTACAGCAAAAGGATTCTGCAGATCTGATTACGTTAAGAGTCTTGAGATAGGGAGACTGTATGCTTGATATCTGGGTGGACCCAGGGTAATCACAATGGTGCCTATAAGAGGAAGAGGGAGGCAAGGAGAGTCAAAGAAGATGGGATGATGGAAGCAGGAGTCAGACAGAATGACCGCCCTGAAGACACCTCACTTCTGGCTTTGAAGGTAGAGGAAGAGGCCATAAACCAAAGAATGCTGGTGGCCTATGGAAGCTAGAAAAGGGAAGGAAATGGATTTTCCATCGAGGCTCCTGAAGGAATGCAAGCCTTACAACACTCTCATTTTAGAAGTTTTAACCTACAAACCATAAAGATAATAAATCTGTGTGGATTTACCCAGCAATTTCACTACTACTTATTTAGCCCAAAGAACTGAAAACAGTCACTCTAAGACTTGTGCACCAGTGTTCACAGTAGTTGTAACTAAAAGGTGAAAACGACCCAGCTGTCCATCAACGGATGAATGGATAAACAACACGTGGTGTATATATAATACATACACACAATGAAATACTATCCAGTTATACATGCTATAACGTGGATGAGCCTTGAAAATATGCTAAATGAAATAAGTTAGACACAAAAGAAAAAATATTGTGTGATTCCCCTTATATACAGTATCTAGAAGAGGCCAGTTCCTAGAGACAGAACATAGATTGATCAGATGTTACCAAGGGCTGGGAGGAGGAAGAAACGGAGTTACTGCTTCCCCTACAGGCAATATCCTTGGCAGCATCCTTGTCCAAAAAACTGTAAGAACTATCTTTACTCTTCTCTTTTCTAGATGGTCTGCATCAGGCTCTGCGCTCAGTGAGAAGTCAGCTTCGGGTTTCTCCATCTCCTCCCGCCCCCCCCCCCCCTTGCTCACTCTCTTCCTTTAAAATAAACCAATCAATTTGTTTTTAAAGGCTATAGCTGCAGTCATCATACTGCCTGTAATAAACCATATTACAAAGATATAATAATTTAAACAGTATGGTATTGGTATGAAAACAGACACACAGATCAATGGAATAGTACAAAGTCCAGAAATAAACCCATGCAATATAGTCAATTTATGACAAAATATAGAAAGAACTCACACAACTCAATAACGAAAAAACCAATCTGGTAAAAAATGGGCAATTTTCCCAAAGAAGACGTACAGATGGCCAACAGGCACATGAAAAGATACTGAACATCATTAATCATCAGGGAAATGCAAATGTAAACCACAATGAGATATCATCTCACATCCGTCAGAATGGCGACTATCAAAAAGACAAGAAGTAACAAGTACTGGTGAAAATGTGCAGAAAAGGGAACCTTAGTAACTGTCAGTGGAATGTAAAGTGGTACAGCCATAATGGAAAACAGTATGGAGGATCCTGAAAAAACTAAAAATAGAACTACCAGCAATTCTCCTTCTGCGTATTGATCCAAAAAACAAAACAAAAACACAAATTAGAAAAGATACATGCATGTCCGCGTTCACTGTAGCATTATTCGCAATAGCTAAGATATGGAAACAACCCTAGTGTCCACCCATGAGTGCCTGGATAAAGATGCTGCATACGCACACAACGGAATACTACTCGGCCATAACCAAGAGGGGAGTCTCGTCATTTCGGATGGCATGGATGGACCCTGAAGGTATTATGCTGAGTGAAGAACTCAGAGAATGACAAATACCATAGATCTCAGGACATGTGGCATCTAAAAAGTAACACAAACAAAATAAAATTCATAAATGCAGAGAACAGACTGGTGGTTTCCAGAAGGGAAGGGTGACTGGGGATTGGGCAAAAAGGGAAAAGGAGGTCATGAGGTACAAATTTCCGGTCATAGAATAGTAAGTCAGGGATGTAATTACAGCACGATGACTGTATTCAATAATACTGTATTGCATATTACGTAACTTCACAGAGTGATAGGAAAACCAGACTTAGTGGTCATTTTACAGTATATACAAATATTCAACCATTATGTTGTCTACCTGAAACTAATATAGTGTTGTATGTCAATTACATGTCAAGGAAAAAAATACTCAAAGTTCCTCAAAGAAATATCACTATGATATTTTTCTATACCTCCTCTTGAATTACAATAATCTACCCGGAATCTCTTCTTTGTGTATCTGTTTTCTTAACGGACTGCTAACTCTTGAAAGGGAATCTCATCTATTTGCACCAGCATCTTATAATAAACACCACACGCAATATTCTACATATGACAGGCACTTAATGAGTCAACACACTGATAAACCTAAACTACAGATTTTCTGGGAACACACCATCATCAGATGTATTTGCTCAACTTACACAGATCGCTTTGGCAGGAGAAAGGCAAAGAAGAAACATCTCAAACACAATCTTAAATAATTCTCCAGCATTACTCCCTATAAAATGCCACAAACCAAAGTTATTTTTTCTAGAAATATTTAAAATTTTAGTAATCTTCACAAAAGTATTCCAAATCCAAGAAAAGGTGAGACTTGTTTTCTTACAATACTAAGCGTTCTTTCTACTAAACTTTACTTGTCATTCAAGTAGCAGAAACGAAGAATACATATATCCTTTACAATTAAACAATCTGTAGGTCTGTTTTATTTTTAAATAAAAATCAATTTGTAGGCATGTAATTGTCTGAGCAATCTATCTATATCTGATACACTGAGCATTGTAATTTAATGGGCAAACTGGAACTCCAGGTTATTTTTATATTCCTAAACCAACAAACTGACATCAGTGGGAGATGCTAAGAACAGAGTGAGAGGCTCTTAACGGTTCAGAAATTGACCTTCAAGCTTCTAGTTACCTTCAAGTGCATGTAAAGGTCCGAAGCATGGAAGTGATTTGTAATTTTACAAAGGCAACAAATGCTAGGTTTTGGAGACATTAAAAAGTAAAAATCTAATTCATACTGGCCCAGTTCTGAGTCTATCATGCACTGCATATTAAAACAAGTCAAGAAATTCCCAAGACTGCTTTAGCAAGTGCTCCATCTAGAATTTCGCTTATACATAGTTCTGAAAATGGTTTTACCTGAATTCAAGCATGGCTTAAATTTTGTTTTATTTTATTGCAATTCCTGGGAGAAACCATACGCAGGGTGTAAATCCTCATTTTGCCTTTATTTCCTGGCTGGTTTTGTGCCTTGACTTTCTACTCTTGAAAGAGTAATACCTAACTTACAAGGCTGTCATTAAGAACTCGACTTGAAATCAGGTAATGGGTACAGTGCTTAAGATTTTTAAAGACATGTCTTCAGGGGATTATTAAATAAATGTAGGTGCTCAATAAATGGTAGCTATGAAACGCCTATTACTCATAGGGGTTTCTCGAGGACTCTGGGGTAGAGACATTTTCAGTGCTGGCCCAACCATCGGTCTCTCTTCCCTGAAGAATGTACACCTGTCCTCTGAAGTGGCTCCTTGGCCGCAAGTGCCCTGTACACTCCCCCAACATCTTACGGGATCGACCGCCCTGCTTCTCTTTGCAAACAAGTCCCACACCTAAGCTAGTTGGCCAAAACACTGGCAGATGGATCCGTGCTACAAAATGATGCAAGAGAGCGCCCAAACAGAGGACAGAGAAACAACAAAATGAGACTGCAGCAACAGCCCAGACAGAAGAGAAGGCTGCCCTTCTCCCGGCTGCCGGCAGGTCCCGCGGCGGCAGGTCCCGGGGCAGCCTCCCAGGCTGGCCTCGGCGCGCTCTGGGCGCCCCGCTCAGTGCAGCGGGATGTTCCACGGTTCAACTCCCATCAAGAGCCAGGTTCACTTTCGAGATTAAAAGTTTAACAAGCCCCTCCACGTGGAGAACACTTTCGAATGGAAAGATGCGTAGGCAGGAACGGCTATACTGGTTCGACTCATCTGCTTCTAAGTACAAGATGTTGTGGCCGACAGAGGTGAAAACAAAGGCTGCTTGCAGGGGTGACTCCCACTCTACGACCTCCCACAGTCGGGCGGTTTTAAAATGATGGGTCAAAGAGGCAACCCCCTCCGCAAGTGAAAAACCTAGTTTACTTCAGAAGTTGTTACTGTCTGTGTACCCCTGCCCGTAACTCCCTCTAACACAGCTGAGTACTGAAATTCATGCCTCTTCCCCAGAAACCGGGCGGCCCCGGCGCCCTCTCTGGCGGACGATGAGGATGCAACGCGGGATGTCCTCCGAGCGATGTAATGAATGAACAGGACGGCTTGTAGAGACCTTCTACCCTCCACGGATTTGCCTTTCTCTCATGGGGCCTCAGTTTTCTCCTTTACATGATATTAATTTTCTCATGATGAAGGGTTAAATCAAGTATAAATTTTTAAAAATTACCAGATAAAAGAACAGATTAGAAATAGGTGTGTTTTTAACTATCTACTAACACCATCATAACTTCACTTTAGATTGAACGGGGCGGGGGGGGGATAATATTTACTATTTTGATTAACACCAGTAACAAGGGCAACGTTTTACTGAATGGTTACTGTGTGGCTACCAGCACTGTGCTTAACCATCTCCTTCAACACTCACCATGACCTATGAAATACACTCTCTCCATTTTATAGGTGAATGAAGTCTCAAAAGATTGGGGAAATTGCCTGAAGTCCAAAGCCAGTAACGAATCCCTAACTCACACCCAGACTACCCGACCCAAAGGACTTCTCTCAACTGCTTCAGAGTTTCTCTGAAAAACAGCAGCAAAGAGATGAAGCAATCTGCAGGAGAAACTAAATAATCTCTTGTTTTTTAAATTAACATACAATGTATTATTTGCTTCAGGGGTACGGGTCTGTGAATCATCAGGCTTACACACTTCACAGCACTCACCATAGCACAGACCCTCCCTGGCGTCCATCACCCAGACACCCCATCCCTACCCACCACCCCCCAGCAACCCTCAGTTCGTTTCCTGAGACTGAGTCTCTTGTGGTTTGTCTCCCTCTCTGGTTTCATCTTGCTTCATTTTCCCCTCCCTTCCCCTATGATCCTGTATCTTGTTTCCCAGATTCCTCATTGCAGTGAGATCATATGATAATTGTCTTTCTCTGACCGACTTACTTTGCTTAGCATAACACCCTCGAGTTCCATCCATGTCGCTGCAAATGGCAAGATTTCGCTTCTTTTGATGGCTGCATAGTTTCCCATCACACACACACACACACACACACACACACACACACACACACTCTCTCTCTCTCTCTCTCTCTCTCTCTCTCTCTCATCTCCTTTATCCATTCATCTCTTGATGTTCTTCTAGGCTCTTTCCGAGTTTGGCTGTTGTGGACATTGCTGCTATAAACATTCGGGTGCATGTGCCCCTGCGGATCACTACGTTTGTATTTTTTGGGGAAATAACCAAAACTAAATAATCTTAAGCAAATACAATACCAGTTCCCGCAAGCACTAAATTTACATTTGACAACTCAACACTCCAATTGCTCTTCACTTGCCAAACAGAAGTCCCAGTTAAACGGAAAGTTCTTCTGGTAAGTCCATCAGATCTAGTTAAAAAGCTGGATCTGGGGTCATCTCTTACCTGTGTTGCTGTCGCCACTCTCCATAGATGGTTTACTGGCTTCTGACGGATTGTTCATTCTTGAGTCTGCAATGAATGAGAGGTGAATGAGGTTTTTTAAAAATTGGGGATGTGGTTAGGAACGCAAAATTGTGGCAAAGGAAAGGTTTAAGAATATTGACTGTTATATTCATTCATGTTCAAAAACATGAAATGTAACTAATGTTACATCACAACATGATTTTTGATGTTTTGTGTAACTAACGTCACATTAATGTTCAAACACATCAAAGAATCTTGACTAATGTTACATTAATTAATGTTCAAAAACAGATAGTGTCAATACTAAAACATTGGAAATTGTAATAAAAGTTTTATCTGAAAGAAATTCAGTATTCCTTTAACCCTGAAGTGATCCACAAATAAACTCTCTTTCCAAAGAATTTTAACTTTCTCCTAACAAAGATAACTGAAATCTAACCAGAAAAAAATTATACTGGAGTCTAACATGTACATGTAACAAATAAAATACGAAGCATAAAATACTTCAAAGAAACAAACTTGGGCCAGCACCTTGCAGAGTAAAACATGTTACTCTCAAAGAAAGCTTCTTTTTCTCATAAGCCTTCGCATTTGTTAGTTACAACCAAAACAATTCACCAGTACTCTTCCTAAAAGACTGTACAGTAACTCAACCTAACAGAAAAAGAAAGCATGTCTAAGAAAAAAATCTCCTTATTTACTCCCTACACAAACTATGCGTCAAAGTGAGAATGTCAAATTCATACCCAACCATAAACCAGTCCAAGAAGGTGCACCACAAGGCATGACAGATGTATCTAATAATTTCAAAACTGAACCACAACCACACCCACCTAAAAACACTACGTGATATCCCATATGAACCTCCTGACCTGGGTTTATCTCCTTAAGGGTTATCTCTTTAATGAAGGCTTTCATAGTAAAAAGTTTTCATCAAGCAATATCAGGTATCCCAGGAGACATACAAGAGACAAGAACAAGTCTGTTTTTCTCTGAAGTTTCTTTTTAACAGGGTAAAACCTAAATATACATTTAATACATATCTTACTGTATTTCTATCAACCCAAACTTAGCATATCTGTAATCGAGTTTACTATCAACCAAGTTCCCCCTTTTCCTCTACTGAGTTAAGAACCATTTAACTATAATTATTAGTGTAGAATAAGTAAACTACATATATTTTATTTTTTCACTCGAGGGTACATTTTGTCCTCCACTTTAATGTTTAACTAGGAAACCAAAACCGTCATCAGAAGTCCCAACCATGCTGGCCATAGTGCTTTATCCAAATGCCCACGGGATGAGAGAGAATCAAGAGTCCTCCTCATAAAGTTCATTTCCAACCTGGACGCTGTGTGACAGCGTTTCTAACACAGGTTTTGAAACAGATGCTTGTCTTACGGTCTTAAGCAGTTTTATCACATCTTTAGTTTGTTCTTCAGATGTTCGAAGGATTCAAGTTCGTTTTTTCTGTGGTCATAAAGAAGAGTAGTTCTACAACTTCCTTGCATCTACTGCACAGAAAAATTTAAATGTCACTGAAAGCATACTAAGGTTTGAAAGGAACAGGTGTACAACTTAGTGAAAACCAGCTTTCTGAATGACTTAACCAAAATCTTACGGAAGTCCACAAAGATCACAACAAATGTTAATATACCATTAAACATACGTTCTGCTCAATGCTTCCTTTAGAATGGTAAAAGAAAGTGGGAGAAGTATGAACCAGTTAATATTCATCAAAAGGGTAACGTATCTTTTATACAAAGAAGTAGGAATAATTCTTAACAAGTCATGAGCCTGTGCTTGGGAAACCCATACCCTAATTTCCACACATCTAAATTAAAAATCATGTCACAGGTACTGTGTGACTCTTCTACACATTTTCTATTGAATTGTCGAGCTTTAGAGACATTGAACAAAATTACTTCACACATACATACACATGTAAATAAAACAAAATTCGGACTAACTGTACAACAATGTGCAAACTGTTCAAATGACAGTTACTGTTCGTTACAAATAACAGAGATACAATTTCCAATTCTAAAATATAATGCTAAAAATATTTCAAAAGGTATTTTTCTGTTCTTTCTTAAGTTCCCAACAGAGTAGATGTAAAAGAGTCAATACAAGTAAGTTCTCTCTTGATATTTGAAGTTTGTTTTTTCTTTCTTTCTCTCTCTGGGCACACTGAGCTGTGTATGAGTCTAACACACAGTCTACAAACTGTTCTCAGATGGAACTCTTGACATCAGTTTGTTGTTTTAATTGTGGTTTTTATTGTGCTACACAAATATTACTACTATCTTGAGTTTAGGTCATTCCTTCTGCCTAACAATGTAAACATTTTCAGAACTATCATTTAATTTTATCCTTAGCAACTGTGAAGGAGATGGGGGTGGGGGGGGGTTAAGCTTCAAATTTTCAAGCACGAAAAATGACGCACAGGAAAAAAAAAAAATCACTTGCAAAGGTTTTCAACCTAAAGTACCTACATCCTGGGAGTTTATAGCATCTGACTCTCCAGGTGACCAGAGTAACCAAAGGAGGTTTCAAGAATTTTGCATACAAACAGACAAATCTCAACACAAAATAGAGCCACCAGGAGTCACAGTGCGTCTGAATCTATTTTAAATCTCAGTTACCAAGACAGTTTATATAATCAAGCGTCACACCCCCTCTCCTAACAGGTTTGTTGTTCTACAGAGAGAACTCTCAATATAGGCTTTCCAGCACTTAAAATTGTTTTCCGAAGAACAGAAATTGATTTTTTTAATAAAAAAGGCTAATATTGGCCAAAATTTGAAAAGTTGGTAGTTTCTCAAAGCTGGACACTGATCAACGAACAGTCCTATGGCAGGAACCGCTGCGATGGCCCTCTGCGTCAGTATTCATGGGAGCCATTCTGCACTGCGGCTCCGCCTTATTTTTCACTGTCCATTTTTGGTTTTTATATAAGACACTGACATTAGGTATGCAAAACATTTTTATTAATATGTACACATTTTTTAGGTACACTTTATAACATTGTTTCAGATTTAGAGTGTTTTTTAGAACTACATGAAATGTTCCCAATAGATATTTCCAAAAAGCAAAAATGTACTCTGTTTAAGGTGAATTCCAAATCTACACTATTTACTGAAAATGTCCTCTGAACCAGAAGAGCTGGTGGTAGGGAGGGACCTACTGCAAATTCAAGTATGCTCGTGCCTTGCAAACGCTTTCCTACTTCTCTGCTCAATCCACCTCTCCCCTCCCTCCCCGAGCGGGCTGCATATGCGATTAAGCATTTATGCATAGTCAACCCCGCACACGCCATTTCCATACTAAGGCTTGTAAGAAAGAACTGTGCCGGTACCCACCTAGAACACAGTCACCGCAGTCCAGCATTGCTGTGAGCTCGCCTAGAGTTCGGGCAGTCCGGAGCAAGGAAGAAACAGGTAGCAGTTTGGGGTGGGGGGACGAAGGTACTACTATTTCTAACAAATCTACACTATGTTCTTAAGAGAACAAGGGTGGGAGGTGGAAAGTGGATTAGGGGCGAGGCAAAATACAACTTCAGTTACACCATAGCAATCTCCAACTGAATAAGGAAACTTCAGTTGCTCAGAGGAGTTTTAGTCTCTCCTACCAGCTAGGACTGACATTGTCAAGGCAACTGAAGCATGAAAAGTTCCCCTTTTTGTAATAAAATAGAAACAAAGATTGCAGCTGGCAGTTTCCATAATGAAGCTTAATCAGTATGCGTGTGATTAGGGCCTTATGCAAATCTCTCCTCGTTAGCACAGCAGCCAGCACTTTGAAGTCCACGAACAATTCATTTACAGAACACACTGAAAGCACTCCCTGCATAATTTAAATCATTGCATAAATATTTATCAGCCCATTTGCATATTAATTGGCAGTGCATGAAGGGAAAAATTATCTCCTGAGTGCCAGCATAATAATTAGGAGGATAAAATGAGATTTCTTCCAATGGCCTGGCTCCTCGGACCTAACTTGAGATAGTACCGGGGGAGAAGGGAGAGACAGGAGACTGAGTTCTGTTAAAAGAGCACTGAAATGACACGTACAAATTAGAAACAACTCTGCAGACTTAAGCACCTTTCATCTTATTCCTGCTGGCAACAATGACTTCAGTAATAAGAGGATTTGCAAAAAGCTTTCTACACAATCCAAATAATCCCAAGGAAACAATTAGCCAGGTAGAAGCAGAACGCAGGGCTGTCAAGATGGTGCCTACTGACAGGGGATTTTCCAAATATTAACGGGCACTGTCTGGGGAAAGTCCTGCTTTAAAACAAGGCAACAATATAAACCCAGAAGTCGTGCAAGAGCTGTAAAATTATTTTCAAGAGTATGGAAATTCATCATCTGTAAATCTTTTCAGACGACTAAATTAACAGACCAGATTAGCCGAATGCCTCATATCCTGCAGCATCCTGCCCCGTCGAAATCAATCTAAAGTAGAAGACGGCTCATTATTTACAATATCAAATCATCAAAAAAATGGGTCACACAAATTATGGACTTAGTCTTTTCAAGTAAATTTCACCTCATGTATAGGAAAAATATATATTTATACTCTTTACCAGAGAATATATCTATTCAATTTACAAGGTAAAACATCAGTCCAAAACTGTTTAGGCATTATGACAGGACATTCCACTGTAATCACCATAAACAACTCAGGAAAAGACTTATAAAAATCCCATGAAGTAGATATTACTGACTTTTTTGTGTTGTGGTTTTTTTTTTAAAGAGGAAACTGAGGCAGAGTGAGCTGAAGCACTTTACCCAATGTGACACTAATAATTTGGGGTCAGATTTTAAATCGGATTTTGCTGATATCAAAACCTGAGCTCTTGCCTATTATTACACATTGCGGCCCAGTGGCACACTTACGGAAGTAGCAGGCATGGGGGGCTTCAAAAGGGCGGCAGATTTACACAGCTTGTTTTCAGTGTAGTGAGGACACTAATAACTGGTGACAAAGATTTTGTGTCTAAAAGTCCAGTATGTACAGATACACAGAAGAGTGCACTAGAATTGAGGGGAGTTCTCCAGGGTATTATCCCGTTAACAACTTTTTATTTAGAACTAGTCTTCAAGCATGCCATGTGTCTGATTATTAAAAATATGTATTTTTAAAAAGATGTTTATTCATTTATTTGTCAGAGGGAGAGAGAGGGAGAGAGAGGGCACAAGCAGGGGGAGCAGCAGACAGAGCGAGAAGCAGGCTCCCCTCTGATCAAGGAGCCTGCTGGAGGACTGGATCCCAGGACCCCGGGATCACGACTTGAGCCAAAGGCAGATGATCAACCAACTCAGCCACCCAAATGCCCCCAAAATACGTATGTTTTCCCAACATTAAGGCTGAAATTAAACTCAACGTGCATCTGTGGAAACAAAAGACAAGACTTCTATAACAGAACTTTAAAAAAGATTTCTTTGCAAGTCAATAAATTAGGTAGGAACCAAAACCCTCTCTCAAGTTCCATATAAGCACTCTATTTGTACTGCTAGTCCTTCCGTTGTGCAGAATCACAAAATCCCTATGAGGGCAGAGTTTATAGGGGAGAAATGTAACACTACCACTCTGTACCAGGGAGACTAAGTTCCTTCCCTTTTTGAACCCTAATTTTCTCATCTGTAAAATGAGAGATCTTTTCCACGAGGCTGCTGTGAGGATAAAGGGGCCTGTGCCTCTCAGACCTGATCGTGGGGCAAGGCATGAGGCAGCTGTGCCAGCGGACAGAGACCACGACACAGGATAAGCAAGCTACCGCCTTCAAGAGCACCAAGTTTACTCAACAGTAATTCCCAACACTTAGTAAAACAATAAAGACTGTATTACACAACAAAATCCAAAATCCAAATGAGTTTTGAAAGCCTTGGACTATACAAGCTGTACTTGGTGAGAAAGTCAGAAGCAGTGACTGTGACTGGTATGGAGGGGACATCAATGTATGTTTCTTTCCCTCCTCTTTTGCCTTCATAAAACTTTACATTTACTGCCTGTACTTATTATAGACAATCTCTGCAACTCACCACCTACTTTTTATGCTGTTTGCAGTGACACTTCTAAGCTACCTTTCTTACACCAATTTGGTCTTTCACAAATCAGCTAAGTGTGACTTGAAGCCTCAACCAGGCCATCACTGCCAACTACGAAGTGTTTGCTGGAAGGTGCCCTTTCAGGGGCAGGGCCTTGGCAGTGTACTAACCACCCCCTTCCCTCAAGCCAAGAGAGTGGCACAGGGCCTCTGCATAGCAGGGGGCCTAGAACTCACCAGCTGACAGAGGCTGCTATCCAGAGAGGGACCCCTGTCCCCTCTGCTGCAAGTCATTCGTTATCCTCACCCCAGAACAGGAAGAGGGACAAGCGAAGGCAGTGCTGAGATGCAGCTGTCCAGAGTGACCGGGAGCCTCACCCATGCAGCGGACTTCATTACAATGGGAAGGACAAGAAAACTCCCACTCGCCACCCTCGATGTAGGTATTCTGTGCATTCTAAAAGGCAGGTTTAAATACTAGAAGGCTGTCTAGGCCTCTACAGATGGACTGTAGGAGGCTGGCTACCATCCATCTCTCCCCTGTACTCCCCCAACCATGGCAAAGTTAGACCCAAAAGAAGGGAACAGACAGCTTTCCCACAAAGCTCAAGCATTCACTTTATTGGGCCCTCTGTCTGAAATATCAGATTAAAACTTAACCTAAAAAGAATACCCTTCTAAAAATAGAAATTTCTGGAAAGTTTTGTAGGGCTGTCAGTCATTCACACTCTAGCACAAATTAATCCAATTCAACTGCTTCCCTTTAACACTTCATTGAGGAGTTTTAGGGTGGTAATAATTGTTCCCATTGGGAAAAGGCCAGTAAATACTCTTATAAAATAAATGCTGTGAGCTGACCTGTACTTGGGGGATGGGGAAAGGGTTCACAGAAAGCAGAAAATAGGAAATAGTAGCGTACAGTAGTATAAAAAGGAGCTGAAAGACAAAGTTAAAATTCACATACTTCAAAGTTAGGCTTAAAACTGAGGCTTTTTATATTTTTCATTATTATTATTATTATTATTATATTATTTTAGCAATTTCTACACCCAGTGCGGGGCTTGAACTCCTGATCCTGAGATCAAGAGTTGCATGCCCCTCCAACTGAGCCAGCCAGGCACCCAAGCCTTTTCTTTAAGAAGGGGAAGAAATGCTCTTCTGGGATCCAGAATTCATGGCTCACAGCATCTGTATTAGAGTAATTTTTCACTCATGATCATAGGGCTAGTCTCGGTCTCATTAGAAAGGCAACTGAGGACAATAACAACTCAATGACAAACTAGATTTTTAAAACACATCTTTTGAGTATGAGGGAACAGAGGCAGGCCTGTACTCCACGACCTCACTTATCAAATTCCAACCTGGTCACAGGCCAGATGAACAGCCGACTGTACACCCCTGGACTGGCCGTCCAGCTAGTCTGGGCAACGGGAAGGTACAATCGGCAACTGGTCCCCAGCACATCCTGTCTGCCTCTCGGTAGGACTTTTCATCTCCTAGCTCCACTGCTTTCACGCCTAGGCAATCTCAATTGCCTTTTTATTTTTTAAAGATTTTATTCATTTATTTGATAGAGAGACACAGGGAGAGAGGGGACACAAGCTGGGGGATTGGGAGAGGGAGAAGCAGGCTCCCCGCTGAGCAGGGAGCCGACGTGGGGCTCCACCCCAGGACCCTGAGATCATGACCCGAGCCAAAGGCAGCTGCTTAAGGACTAAGCCACCCAGGCTCCTGCAATTGTCTTTTTAATTCTCACCTATTTTCAAAATCCACCATTACTTTAATTTCACGAGCTTCTTTACAGAAAACAAGGACACTGCTTCAGCGGGTGCTCAGTGATACAAAAATGTTTTATTAGCTCAAGAATTATAAACCGGTATCTTACCAAAAACCTCATCCCAAAACTCATCACCCACAGAAAGCCTAAAATAATTTACTAAGGCTCAAATACGAAAGAACGTTCTAGGATCTGGAAATTTCTTGATCCAAAATCAAGTGATGGGTATCAGCACTGCCACTATCCCTATGCACGGAGTATCACAGTCTAGGGGACTGATCCCCTCCCCGGCCCCAAGACTGCAATATGGAATTTCAGAGCTTAAGAAGAACAGATTTAAGAAAACAATGTCTGCTGTATTTACGAAAACTCTTCGGTGGGCAAACACCAGGACCGAATCCATTTTATCGTTCTGGCGATAAGCACTGCCGGGTACAAGAGGCCGGAGGACTGTTTTCTTTCCTAAAAACCAAACTGAGGCCTAGAGAATGACTTGCAGGTCACACTACTAAGTGGCAGAGAAAGCAGGGGCTAAAAGACATAACAAGGAGGCACGAGAGCAACGTTTAAGTAAAATAAAATATGCTGAAACTCTTACCCATAACACAGAGATTTGTAGTTGATTGGTCAATTAAAAAGGTCACTTAAATATCGTAAAACCATTATATACATAGACATTTCATGTTAACAGAAAGTACATAAACATACATTTATTTAGTCATCTTTTGAGGGCGGACCAAAGCCTTTGCTTTAAAACTGAATCCACTCATTTGAGTTTCTTCTTTTCTGGGTGAATCATAACCTTTAATACTTACTCCAGTATTTTCAGTTTCAATTTCTTGAGCTTTGTTTTTCAAGCTTTTCATATTTTACATATATATTAAGAATACAAAAAACTCAAGAAGAATTTCATGAAACAATGCTCCTCAGATGTAGTACAATATGATATATATTTTTTAACTGCTGATTTCAACTTACTGAATTGACTTCATGACCCACAGATTGAAAAACTGGTTTAAAAGTAAGACAAGGGGCGCCTGGGTGGCTCAGTGGGTTAAAGCCCTTGCCTTCGGCTCTGGTCATGATCCCGGGGTCCTGGGATCAAGCCCTGCATTGGGCTTCCTGCTCGGTGGGGAGCCTGCTTCCCCCCCCCCCACCTGCCTACTTGTGATCTCTATCTGTCAAATAAATAAATAAATCTTTTAAAAATATATATAAAAAAGTAAGACAAGAACTCGGGGTGCCTGGGTGGCTCAGGCAGTTAAGCAGCCCACTCTTGGTTCCCATCCAGGTCATGACCTCAGGGCCCTGGGACCGAGCGTGTGCTGTTCCCCGCGCTCAGGGAGGGTCTGCTGGAGGATTCCCTCTCCCTCGCTCCTCTACCCCCTGCATACAATCGCTCTCTCTAAAATAAACAAACCTTTAAAAGAAAAAGGCAAGAACTTAAAAGACACATCAAGCACTGAGAGCACAGAATCTTTTTCTTTCTTTTTTAAAGAACAATTTGTCCCTAATATTTTACAGCTCTTTTCTCGCATCTAATTCAGCAGTATTTTCAGTCATTATCCTTTATCTACTCTTTTCAAAACATTCAACTGAAGTTTTCACAGAGACGTCATCTCCTCCTTTTCTCTTCCTTAGTTGATATAGTAACGGTTTAAACCGTGGAACTAAGTGAGAGTCCAACCCGACGGGACAGGCTTGGGAGCACAGACAAGGACCGGTGCTGCGGGCTGGCCGGCCTCCGAGGGGCGGCAGACAGCACGGACAGAAAGACGAACGCATTCCGCTCCCTGCAGGGCGTCCGACAGCGCGGTCGAAGCGGGAACCGTGCAGGCAGCCGTGAGTCCGAGGAGTCCTTCGGCCGCCGGTTCGCTAGGAGAGCCGCCCCGCGGGACAGCAGCGAATTCGAGTGAAGAGACTGGAGCTTCTGCGCTTTTCCGTAACTTCTGCCAACACACGTACCACCGTCGTGCACCGAGCCCACCCGTCGCGCGGCCGAACACTGCGGCGACCTTTAGTTGACATATCACTGTAGAATGCAATCCTGCATTTCTCGGTTGTGAAGTTTAAATTCCGCACAGCTCTACTGAAGGGTCGCCCTCGCACTGCACGCACCTGTCCAGCTCACCCTGTCTTCCGATTTGATTCTGTAACTGTCTTTTCTTTTTTCTACTTCACAGAGTTGTGCAAAGTCATGCACGAACACATTCAACAAATACTGACTCGGTGCCGCCGGGCAGTGGGACAGGAAGTCGGGGCACAGCGCTGAGGCACAGAATGCTCCCAGCTGATTAGAAAGAAGTACTGGACAATCACTCCAAACATGACCAGCAAGTAAGAAGATTCCACGGAGGGGAAGAGCAGTGACGGCACAGCTTTCACAGAGGCCTACAGCCTGTCTCAACATCTCTGGCTGATCTTGGAGTTCTCCTAACGACTGCAATGTGACTTCTCTGATTCCATTTCTTAAAGCCATGAAATTCAGGCTTTTATTTATTGTGTTTTATTTGAAACCCCATGCTGCTTAATGATGCCCACCCGTCCCTTTGAACTATTAGGTTGCATCTATGATATCGGTGATGTGTCCTCTCTGTGTCTCTTACTCTCGGTTTCATAAATTTGTGTGAAGATACACGGTAGTAAGTATCCCAGAGTCTATGTGAGATAGAAATTCAAAGACACATTTCTCTACTCAACTAATGAAGGCGTTCTTCTGACTAATCAGATGCTACTAATACGTTTTAACAATGTCAACGGTATAGCAGCAGTCATTCCGTAAACATGGACTGACTGCCAGTCTCTCTACAGTCTCTCTCCTCCCTGGATGAACTCATGAGACATCTACCCACCGAACGTATAAAGACAGGTTCAAAAGTTATGACCTCAGATCTTCCTTTATTCCCCTCCTTGTCAGGTAACTATCTGTTTCTCCAAAACCACAGAGCAATGACAGAATCTCTTTTTGTTTGAAATAGTCCATCCTACAACATGCTACCAATCCAAGCCAATGACGCTGGTGTAAAGGGTATGTGTTGTTCTGTCATCTTACCGTCACAGGTGTAGGTAGACCACACCACCACCCTGCAACCACAATACAGGAGAGCCATTTCATCACAAAGAATTCCCTCCCGCTACCCTATTGTGGCTGTACTCATTCCTCCGCTTCTGGCTATTCTGCAGCCTTGACAACCAATCATCTGCCATCCACCTTTATGATTTTGTCATCTTGAGAATATTATAAAAATGGAATCATATCATATATGACCATTTCAAGTTGGCATATTTTATTCAATATAATACCCTTAAGATCTAAACAAGCTGTTCTGTGTGTCAACAGTTCATTCCTTTCTACTGCGGAACAGAATATTCCATAGTATGGATGTACCCTAATCTGTTTAACCATTCACCTATGGAAAGACTTTTGGTAGCTCCCAGTCTGGAGTTATTAAACCAAGAACGGTGCTACAAACATTCATGTTTGGGATGTACACTGGGTCACAAGCTCCACACTGGGAGAAAAGGCTTGCAAAGGACCTGTCTGGTAAAGGACTCCTGTCTATAACATATAAAGCACATTCGTGTATATGTTTTTTGTGGACAAATTTTTATTTCTCTGGGATAAATGCACAGCAGTGATACTGCTGGGTCACATGGTAAGTGTATATTTAGTTTTTGAAGAAATTCCCAAATACCTTCCAGAATGGCTGTACCATTTTAGGATTCCACAATGTATGAGAGATCCGGGTTCTCCAAATCTACACCAGCATTTGATATTATTACTTTTCATTGTAGCCGTTCTACTAGGTGTGTAGTGACATCACACAATGGTCTCAATCTCCATTTCCCTAATAAATAGCACTACAGAACGTATTTTCATGTGCTTATTATTTGTGTATCCCCCTCAGTGACATGTCTATTCAATTCTTTCGGATTTTTCTAAAAATCCCCAAATATCCCTTTTCTAAAGGACTGTTTTGATTTCTAGAACTGAGTTCCACTGTGTGTGGGAGGGGAGGTCTAAGTGCAGCTGACACGTCACATCAGTTTCAGGTATGTGACACAGTGACTCAACAAATTTACATGTCACCTATGCTCATCACAAGTATAGCTACCACCTGTCACCATCCAACACGACTACAATACATGACTATATTCCCTGCGCTGTCCTTTATTCCTGTGACTTGTTCATCCCATACCTGGAAGCCTAGATCTCTCAGTCCCCTCCCCCATTTGTGCCCATTGCCCCCCAAACCCCTCCCCCCTCTGGCAACCATCAGTTTTTTCCTCTATTGATAGGTCTGATTCTGCTTTCTGTTCATTTGTTTCTTAGATTCTACATGTAAGTGGAACCACATGATATCTGTCTTTCTCTGTCTGACTTATCTCTCTTAGCATAATGCCTTCTAGGTTTGCCCGTGTTTTCACAAGTGGCAAGATCTCATCCTTTTTATGGCTGAGTAATATTTCATTGTGTGGACATATACCACAACTTCTTTCTCCATTATCAGGGGCCATTTGCGCTGCTTCCACATCTTCACTATTATCAATAATACTGCAATAAACACAGGGATTCGTGTATCTTGTTGAATTAGTGTTTTCTTTGGTAAATACACAGTAACAGAATTACTAGCTCATATGGTAATTGTATTTTTAATTTCTGAGGAACATATATACTGGTTTCTGCAGTGGCTGCACCAATTTACATTCCCACCAAGAGTGTATGAGGGTTCCTTTTCCTCCATAGGGCTGAGTTTTGTGAGCTCTTTACATATTGTAGATGTCAGCCTTTTATCAGATATGTGCTTTGCAAATACTTTCTCCCACTGTGGAGCTTGCCTTTTCATCCTTTTAATGGACACAGCAAAATATTTTAATTTTGATAATGTCTAATTTATCAATTTTTTCCTTTTGTAGGCTGTATTTCTGGTGTCATGTGTTTTGGGTTTTTGTTTTAAGATTTTTATGTTTAAGTCATCTCTACTCCCAACATGGGGTTTGAACTTATAACCCCAAGATCAAGAGCAGCATGCTGTACTGCCTGAAGCAGCCAGCTGCCCCTCTGGGGTCATGTTTAAGAACTATTCATCAATTTCTCTGTTCTACAGGTTTCCTTCTATGTTTTTTCCTAGCGTGAAGAGTAAAGGTGGTTTGTTTTTTTTAATTCTTTGTTTGTCAAAAAGATTTTCCTTCCTCTGTTTGCTCCAAATGTTTGTTTGTTTTAATTCTTTGTTTGTCAAAAAGATTTTCCTTCCTCTGTTTGCTCCAAATGTTTTCGTACCTTAGTCACAAATTAGTCATTTATACCTGTGTAGACCTATTTCGGGTTCTGTTTCTGTTCCAATGATTAATGTGTCAATTTCTTCACCAATCTCCTCAGGCTTCATTCTTGCAACTATGCAAGAAGTCTTGAAATTCAGGAAACTGATTTACTGCCAGCATTTGTAGTCTTTGGTACACAAGTCCTAAGTATATTCTGTTGATTTAAAACTACGTATTTCATTACTTTAGCCATTCTTATCGGGTAGGTCTACCAGAGATGAATGCTTTGTTTTCCTTCATCTAAGAATGTCTTGATTTCCCGTTCACTCCTGAAGGATATTTTTGATGAATACAGAAGTTGGTATTTTTAGCTCTTTCTCAGTACTTGAAAAATGTGATGCACTGCCTCTCGGCCTCCACGGTTTCTGAGGAGAAATCCACGACACTGGAACTGGTTTTCTCCACAGGGAAAGGTATCATTTCTCTCTCACTGTTTTCAGGATCTTTCCTTTGTCTTTAGTTTACCAACACTTTATTATTACTACTTTGGGTTTATATTGTTTAGAACTTGCTCAGATTCTAGAATCTATAGGTTTGTATCTTCTGACAAGTTTGGGAAGTTTTCAGCCAGTCTTTCTACAAGAATTTTTCAGACCACCCCCCTTTCTGTTCTCCTCTGTGGTCTTTCTGTCACAGTCCCACAGGTCCCTGTGGCTCTGTTCATTTATTGTTCTATTTTCTCCTTTTTGTTCAAATTGGGTAATTTCTACTGTTCTATGTTCCAGTTCATTCCATCCACTCTACTCTGCTGTGAGCCATCCACTGAGTTTTTGTTTCAGTTATTGTTGTTTTCAGTTCTAAAATTTTCATTTAGTTCTTTATATTTTCTGTATCTTCATGGAGGCTTTTTGTTTCTAGGCTGAAATTCTGCATTTTATTTTTCCTTTCCTTCTTTTTACTGTTTTGGTGAAGAAATTAGTAGTGGAGTGCTCTAAGAACAATGGGAATATGCAGAAAAGACACAAAAGCAAGTTTGAAAGGCCCTTCTATTGACTAAATTTCAGGCAATATGACAAAATAAATAAAAACAATAAATTGTAACCATTACTGGGGTGCTTGGCTCAGTCCGTTAAGTGTCAGTCAATTAAGCGTCTGACTTCGGCTCAGGTTATCTCAGGGTCCTGGGATCAAGCCCCATGTCACACTCCTCACTCAGCAGGGAGTCTGCTTCTCCCTATGCCCCCTCCACCACCGCCAACCCCCCCCCCGCCTGCCGGCTCGTGCTCATACTCTCTCTCAAGTGAATAAATGAAAGTCTTTAAAAAATTATAATCATTACTCATAGAAATTCAGGGCGCCTGGGTGGCTCAGTGGTTTGGGCCACTGCCTTCGGCTCGGGTCATGATCTCAGGGTCCTGGGATCGAGTCCCGCATCGGGCTCTCTGCTCGGCGGGGAGCCTGCTTCCCTCTCACTCTCTCTGCTTGCCTCTCTGCCTACTTGTGATCTCTCTCTGTCAAATAAATAAATAAAATCTTTCAAAAAAATAAATAAATAAATAAATAAACAGGAAGAAAAGAAGGCTTTTTCCTTGTAGAATCCCAAATAATAAATACAGAAAGAATAATAGAAAGTCAACATTTGGAAACCACCATCATCATCATAAGTTCAGTCGAAATGCTCAATCTAATAAAATATCTAAAAACTTGATGATGAAAATGTAGTTTCTCTACAAAATATTAAGCAATTACAAAGGGAAGACGCAGCTTTACTGAGAAGCCTGGTAAGCATCACCGTAATCAAGCGATCAATTAAGGTCACTTAGTCTAGGGACAAATCAAAATTGTGCACTACCAGAAACAATGAAGTGAGAACACAACATCACTTCTGTGATATTCCTGCCATAGACGCAGAACCTGCATCTATCATGGGGAACTACCAGATAAACACAAATTCAGGGACGCCTGGGTCGCTCAGTTGATTAAGCACCTGCCTTTGGCTCAGGTCATGATCACAGGGTCCAGGGATTGAGTTCCGGCGTCAGGCTCCTTGCTCAGCGGGGAGCCTGCTTCTCCCTCTGCCTGCCACCCCCCTGCTTGTGCTCTCTCTGACAAGTAAATAAAATCTTTAAAGGGGCACCTGGGTGGCTCAGTGGGTTAAAGCCTCTGCCTTCAGCTCAGGTCATGATCTCAGGGTCATGGGATCGAGCCCACCATCGCATAGGGCTCTCTGCTCAGCAGGGAGCCTGCGTCCCCCTCTCTCTGCCTGCCTCTCTGCCTACTTGTGATCTCTGTCTGTCAAATAAATAAATAAAATCTTTAAAAAAAAAAAACCCAAAACCACAAAAAATCAAAAATCACATACACAAATTCAAAGATATTCCACAAAATATATTCTTCCAAAGTGTCACAGTCTTGAAAATCAATTAAAGACTAAGGAATATGACTGAAGAACACTAAAGAGACAGGATGATTACATGCTGTGTAGAATCCTGCAGTAGGTACTTTTACTATGGAGGCATTTTGGGGACAACCTGCCAAATCCGAATCAGGTCCATGGATTAGTTGACAGTAAAGTGATACCGCCAATTTCCTGCATTTTATGTCTGTGGCTATGCAGCAGAATGTCCTTATTTATAGGATTATTCACTGGTACTGGGAGTGTTTTAAAATAAAAATAAAACAATAGCAGAGGGAAAAAAAAAAAGGAAAACAGTGGGGGAGCTCAACAAACTACCAGTGTTTTACTCTAACTCCAGTGGGGCCCTGCCTTCCCCATCCCTCGGAAGTCTCAGATTGCGAGGTGCACATGAACACTGACAGGAGCACGATTCTTACAGAATCATGCAGTGCACAGATTACCTACGGTCAGAGCGCACTTGAAACAACTGAAACAGTATTCCTTTGGACATCTCGAGATACGGAGGAGTCCACACCATAAGGCTCTACACTGCACGAGGGAGAGTTCATGGAGCACTGAGAACCAAACAACCTTTCCACAACCGGTAACATACTGCATACCCAAAAAAGAGCCTGAAACCTATCACAACCCCAAATTCTATTAACTACTACTTTATTTATTCATGTTTAAAGATTTTATTTGAGAGAGAGTAAGAAAGAGAGAGAGAGCAAGAGAGCATGAGCAGGGCAGAGGGAGAGAGAGAAGCAGACTGCCGGCTGAGCAGGGAGCCTGATGTGGGGCTCGATCCCAGGACCCTGGGATCACGACCTGAGCCGAAGGCAACTGCTTAACTGACTGAGCCAACCAGGCATCCCTCTATCAAATACTTTAGAATCTCATGTAGTTTTCAATAAAATCTACCCAGACAAAAGAAAATATCAGCAAATAAATTTTAAATATATTATATATATCTATTTTTACATGCCTTTAAAACTTACTGTTTTATCGGCACGACAATGTGATATGTTTACCTTTCCTACTTAAGAGATGTTGACTGAAAGACTGTCTGTTATGGGCTGGACTGTGTCCCCCAAAAGAAGAGTGTGACCTTACTTGGAAATAGGGTCTCTGCAAATGATCAAGTTAAGGGAGGTCAACAGTGGGTCCCACTCCCATCTTCCTGGTGTCCTTACGGAAAATTTGGACACAGATACATAACAGAGGCAAGACAAGAAGGAAGACATGAAACATCCTCCCTCACAGCCTTCAGAAGGAACCAACCCTGCTAATACCTTAACCTTGAATTCTAGCCTCCAGAACCATGAGGTAAGAAATTTCTGTTGTTTAAGCCACCTGGTTTGTGGTACCCTGCTATGGCATCCCTAAGAAACTTAACACAACAGCTGAACCTTAATTTCCTCATTTGAGAAATGAAGATTATGCTCTCACCCACATCTGCTCTTAAAATTAAAATGAGAATATAAATTATTTTGAAAATAACCAAGAATTATAAAAATGATAATGGTATTGTTATGCGCTAGATAATTTAATAAATACCATAGTCAAGATTTTTTTTCTATTATAATAAAAAATTTAAGTGATACTCTTGAACATTTCTGGGGTTTTTCCCCTTTTTTTATTTTTCATTTCTATGTTTTTTAACTGACTTTTAATCCACAGGCCCCAAGATCACCTTTGCTGTACATGGTAAGAATAGAGTCTTAATAATGTTACAATTATCTGGACATGGCTGATTCCTGCTTTTTTCTCATGCTTTAATCCTTAAATAACACTTAAGAAGTGTAATTTTTCTCCTTTGCAATCATTTTTGAAAATACACTTTATTGAGTTATATTTGACATACAAAAGCTGTATATATTTAATGTATACAACTTGGTAAGTTCAGCGGTAAGTATACTCCTCTGAGAGTACAAACAAGGCCATAAACTTGGCCATGACCTCCAAAAGCTTCCTCCCCTCCTTTTCCTTCATTAAAAACTTCTGCATGTGTGGCAAGAGCACGTCACCTAAGATCTCCCTCTGTGCAAATTTTTAAGTATTACAGGGCAGTACTGTTAACTACGGTTTTCTGAAAATTTAAAACTTGACCCCCCCCATCAAAACCAAAAACCAAACAAACAAAAACCCCCCAGAAAACCGATGCCCTTCTGCACATAAGCACCGAAACAGCAATCCCAGGCGGTTGTGATTCAGAGCACTGGAAACAGGAGCATTTGGTGCTGCCGAGAGCAAACGATGAAAGAATGTGGTGGATTAACAAGATGATCGTCCTAACAAAAGCAACGCCTAATTCTGTACACGGTACTTCTCTTGGCTCTACTTCCTGTACTTCTGCACTTCTGCTAAAACTGTGCCCAGCAGATGCCCAACGGAGTCGGGATTCAACACACACTCGCGGCCCCAGCCCTGCCTCACCTCCTTCCCTTCTACTCCGGTGATGAGCAGCTCTAAGAAATACGAAGCCAGGTAAGCGACTCCGGAATCTTCTCAAAACGTCACTGTATCGGTAAGTTTCATACCATCTTTGCAAGCTCCGGTTAGAAAGAATTTAATAAAACGAACAATAAAATCTCACCTTTCATCCAGTCCTGACATATGACTGCCCCAAGCAGAAAGATATACCAGGCATCTAACTACGTTTCTCATTTCGAATGGTACAGGTTAAAATGCACACAAATTACTTCTTTGCTGTAAGTTCTCCACACTACCAGAAATAAAACAGTTGCCTCGCACGATCTGCTAATGAAGTGTATTTTTAGTATCTCATCGTCTACATTCTAAGCATTCCCACCCTCCTTGGGCCAGGCAGGTGACGATTCGTGGGGAAAGGCGAGTCTCAGAGGCTAAGTCAGGTTTTAAGGCAAAGATACACCTGGTTTGCGCAAACTCGGGTGCGCTGCGTACTTTAGTAAAGACGACGGCATTTTCTTTGTACTTTCATCATTACCGATCATTACCGTTTCATTTCAGATAATAAGCTTTTACTTATCAGCCAGTCAGACACTTGAAATGTATTAATTTTTGAATGATACTCCTTGCTGTAACATTGATTTCTTTCATTAACATTTAACTAATTTTGAAAGGTCTGTCTGAAAAATACTTTAGAAAAATAATCACTGCTCGTTGATCAGTTATAGTAAGTAAAAACACGGAGACAAATGTTCCGTCACAGGAAATACGCCTTTCAACTTGCTCTAGTTAGTGTAGTTTAAGCACATGTTTAGAATATACAAATATTTTATAAACACCTTTCTTTTGTAGAGGGGTGTAAGACCTACACATTTAAACGACATTATAAAAAGAGCTAATATGATTCTTATGGTTAAAATCATTAGAGAGGAGACATGGTTTCTCTGCATTACCTCAATATGTCCCTAAAATGCTCAGATTTTGGATGGCTGAATTATGAGAGGAAATTATTCTATCATCAGTAATAGTTAACATGGGATAGGCTGGATTTATGATTGAGTTTTAATTCCAAAAATCAACAGGCTTCACAGCTTAGCAATGCGCTTTTAAGTCTGAGAGCACTGGGTTTTAAACTCCACTTCTAACCATCCTAAGCTACAGCACTCTCTTTGAAAGCCTGTTTCCTTTTCTGCAAAACAGGTCCAAAATATGCCCAAGGGTTCACCTCAGGCTTAAATAAAGTGTATCTAAAAGCTTTAATGGTACCTAGTAGCTTATTAATGTTAATACCATTGTTAATAGACAAAGTATTCTATGTGGCATATATATAGACCCATTTTGTCCTCTCTGTTCCTACATTAACATTTTAAGTTGTACACTAGACCCATATGGAATTTTGTTATGATTTGTTTACTCTCTTAGGGATGTTAATTCTTACCTAAGGTACTTAAAAAATAAGAATTTTCGAAGGCACTGGAGTAGGAATCAAAGTATGCAGGCTCCGACCTCAAGTCTGACCTCAGCTCTATGCCCGCTAGCTCAACTTCCTTAAGCAAATTACTTGCTCTCGCTAATCTTCACTTAGGTCATCCGTAAAATGGAAAAATGCAGGTTTAATGTTCTGATTACTAGATTACTTCTGTAAAACTATTATTTACAAAGTACTATTAAACTGACACACAGGGATTACTGCTAGTGTTATATTATCCAAATAAAGAGAAAACTTACGATATTTATGTACACTATTTGCATCAACTTCACAACTTTTTCCAAAACCAAACAAAAATGCCCCCAAAACAAAAACAAAACAAAAGAAACCACCCAGCACAGTCTAATTTAGTACTAGGGCCAATCCTAAACTGTTTTCTGTCGCCGGCTAGGGCACAGGCATTCTAAGGATCACTCCATCACATCAATAAATATCAAACAAATTTCAGAGCTAATATCATATATATATATATATATATATATATATATGATAAGTCATTTTTATAGTCATTCCACAAAATTAAAGGCACGCATCATGAACACCTGGATTTATCAGAGCTACTTAATTAATAGCTTTTATGAGCAGAAAATATTTACCAGGTATAGAAAGACTGCATTCTTTCTTTGAATTGATTCATTGAAAACTGAGAGTAGTTTGGTAATTAAAAGGGCAGGAAAGCTCTTCTTACTTTTCCAGTCTATGAATACAAAAAGAGAAAAAGGCAATACTGAGTAAATCGCATAAAATAACCTGACACTTTAAGGGGGAGCAATTATACACAGTGGGGAACACTGGACCACCCGGGAGGGTGTAGTTCTCCGAGCACATGCGACTGGAGGCGCGCCCCGCTCCTGTGCTTCCTCATCTGCCGGACACTAGCACCTGCCCTGACTTCACTGGAGGTGAATTAGAAGATACTTGGAACATGCATTACAAGGTGCTACTCTCTCATAAAGCTGAATAAAGTAGCCTACTTTTTTCTTTAAAGAGTATATTTCACTAATAAAAAAAAAATCCCCAAATCCAATATTACCTCCTTCCAAATTTACAAGTACCTACTTCAACTGGCTTTATATACACACACACCCACACACTATACATACACATATGTACACATATACACACACACACATGTTCACAGGTGACAGATCAACGTATACTACCGTCACTGCAAAATATTCCGGAAAAAAAAAAAAGGTACAGGATTACATTTTTGTCTCTGGAAAACAAGAAAAACTTGGCACAGACAAGTATGGAAATTCACCATCATTCGCTGATCACCACACTCTGCCAGAAAATCTTAGAATTCAGACCAGTAGAAAGTTCAAGCAGCCTTAACCAAGGAAGGGAAGTTAGTACATGCGCTGACTCTCATTTGCCATATACCTGTACTATATAGCTATGTTTGAATTAGCATAACAATTAGTACAACTAGTATAAGTCAGTATAACTGAGTACTGTAACTTATTAGTGAAAAGCACCTAAATTTTATGTATCTGTGCTCTGTAACTCTGTGCTCACGTAACTAGTCCATATAATTTTTTTCTATACATTCAGTGATGGTCCTAACCATTTATGAAACTCTGAAACAAGGCTTAAGTTCAATGGTGCAAACAAAATCCAATACGTAAATAGTTCCAACTGCCTTCTTTAAAAAAAAAAAAAAAAAAGTTATTTTTGTGAGAGAAGGGGTTCAGAGTAGCTCCTAACACTTGAAAGTAGAGATCAACACAAAATTCTGCCGTAATTCTGCAACTATGATCAAAAACTAAGACATCTGATCACAACGTATAATTGGAAAGAAATTAAATTCTTCCTTTCTTGAAAAAGAGTCTGATCTACATGCACTTTAAATTCTTTAAGAGAATTTTAAAATCATAAAGATATTTAATTACAGATATATATTAGATTATTTAAAAGGATATTCCCAAAACAAAAACAAAACACAATGAGACAAATACACAAAACAAATATAAACTTTAGCATACCAAGCAAAACCCTCCAGAAACATGAACTATAATGAGGAAGGGAAACCCACCCCACTCTTCCTCTTTAGACCAATATGATGGTTACAAATGACAAGCTCTTTCTGGCTGTCCATTGACACGTCTACAGACCTTTCATTCTTTTGAAATTTCCCCAACTTAAATTGGATGCAAATAAGCCAGGTGTGCTCCTTACAGTAGTAATCCGGCTAGAGTTTCCATAGAAACATGCACAGCTGGCAACAGCAAAGGGTTGTACTGGCCTCAGACCGGTTTAAAGTTTCAGTACTCACTGAGTGAAATAACAATTACCGTACCTTACTAAAGAACAAACAGAAAAAAAAAAATCCTATCTTTGGGATCATCAGGCAAAATAATGCCAGTATTTTCATTAGGCCAAAAGTGGCTTTCAGCCCAGCAGCCATAATCAACGCATCTGTCAAAAGTTGAGAGATGTCAATTATCAAAAGGTAACTGTTCTTTTACTAACGAAATATAATTTGAGGGAGTATTCCCTGTGGGTCACTTAATGTAATAGCCAACAACCAGAGAGAAAAAAACAATACAGTCTAACCTAAACAGTAGTAAGTACCATGTATCTTTTCCTTAAACAAATTCAGCATGACTGTTCCTTGCTTTTATTAAACATAAATGTTTCACAACAGTGATTCCCGAAGTGCAGTACCTGGGTCAGCATCATCAGTATCATCTGGGAAGTTACTAGAAATGTCAATTCTCAGGCCCCACGCTAGACCTACTGAATCAGAAACTCTGGGGGTTGGAGGCCCAGCAATCAGTTTTTTCACAAAATGTAAAGCAGAACTCATGGGCCCCTGAACTGAGGCTGTTGGCTAGTGACTCATGGCCTAAAAACCATGGTGCAGAGGTCAGCAGTGGCCCTACCCATGCCAAGCACAAGTAAACGAGAGTCACACGGTCTGCTCGTGGTACCTCAAGGAGAAGAGGGTTGTCGCGCGTAAGAGACTCAACCCACTACCAATCACAACCTGTTTCTAATCACTGAGGTCTGCACACACGGGGTAGCAAATCTTGTCATTTATTCCTTTATAATAAAAGAATAATAATTTTTCCAAGATACCTAACATGTAGGTAGGTATAAGTCTGAAGTTTCTACATGTAAAAGCTTCCCAAAAAAAGGTCATACAAGAATGCATTCCTCCTCAGTATCTAACTCATTAGACATTTAACACGCTACAAAATACCCATTCATTTTTGCTTTAACTTCAGTACCCCATTTATAATCCCTTCTCTGTTTCCTTTAAGACAACGGGCAGCACTTTCTTCTTTCTTTGAAAGAAACACCATGCTAGTGACATTAAAGTAACCAGAGATGAAGAGAGAAAACCACTGAGTAAATCAAATATGAAATGTGCTGTTAGAACTAATGAAATAAGGCCAAATGAACAGCTTTTAGTAGCTCATAATTAAAAATACACACAAAATAAATTTAACTAGAAGACTGATCCACACGCCCCTCGTTGTAATGTTAAATGTTGGTGTTGCTTAGGGTCTGTCCTCAGCCCATTCTCACTATACCAGTGACTGTCAAAGTACTGTCTCGCTGCTACTAGTGGTCCAGAACTGATCCCAAAACGCTAATTATTGAGTTAAAAAGGTTTCATTACTGAAGTGTAGCTGACATACAGTGTTGTGTTCCAGGTACAGCACGGCGACTGACAATGCCATACACTGCCCAGTGCCCACCCTGAGAAGCGTGGGCACCACCCGCCACCCACGACGTTATTGCGCTATTACTGACTATAATCCTTACGCTGTACTTTTCATCCCCGTGATTCGTTTACTTCATCACTGAAGTCTGTACCTCTTAATCCCATTCACCAAATTATTTTGCCCATCCCCACACCTCCCTCCACTCTGGCACCGATTTGTTCTGTGGATTTTGAATTTGTTTCTGTTTTCTGTTTGTTCCTTTGTTTTGTTTTAAAAGATTTTATTTATTTATTTGACAGAGAGAGAGAGATCACAAGCAGGCAGAGAGGCAGGCAGAGAGAGGGGGGAACAAAGAGTCCCCGCTGGGCAGAGAGCCCGACATGGGGCTCGATCCCAGGACCCTGAGATCATGACCTGAGCCGAAGGCAGTGGCTTAACCCACTGAGCCACCCAGGCGCCCCCTTTTGTTTTGTTTTTAAGATTTCACATATAAGTAAAATCATAAGGTATTTGTCTTTCTCCAACTTATTTCACTCAACATAATACCATCCATATTGTCACAAAGGGCGAGATTTCTTTTAAAGGCTGAATAATCTGAGGACTGTGTGTGTGTGTGTGTGTGTGTGTGTATAATCACATCTTCTCCATTCATTATGCATAAAGCTGGGACACTTGGGTTACACAGTCATCTTGGCCATTGTACATAATGCTGCAACAAACAAAGGGGTGCATAGATCTTTCCTAATTAGTGTTTTCAGTTTCTCTGGGTAAATACCTAGTTGTGGAATTATTGCCTCATACAGTATTTCTGTTTTTAATTTTTTGAGGAACCTCTATACTGTTTTTTTACAGCAGATGCTAATTCCGTTCATTCTGAGGTTTCACTCTGGACTACAGTAATAGTACATCCTGATGGCCACCCCAATTCTCCCCATTTGGAAATGGGCAATGCTGTTTAGCAAATGACCTCAGCTCAAGGGAAAGATGTGAATGGTCAATCCCAGCTACTGACTTGTTCAGAAATAGACCATAATCCAGAACACACTACTCAATTCTAGCCAACGAAATCAAGGACAGAGCTCCTGAACCTTTCTGGGACAGTTAGTCTCACTTTTAATAGAAAGTAAGTGGCTACTCCCCATTCTCTAGATTCCAACAAGGAAGCTACCTGCTGCTGCTATCAGGTGTTTTGCAACCATCAGGGGAAGAACCCGAGGGCAAAGCAACACGAAGCCCAGGCTGTTGACCCTGCAGCTCTCAATCCTATGAGCCAAGCCAATTTCCTTGTGTTGAAGCCAGACTGAGTTTTCATTATCTGAAGTTAAAAGCAACCTACCAATAACATATATGTAAGTTATTTAGAGTTACTAATTTGGTGCTCTTTGATTATAATTAGATCAGTTACTGGAGTCTGCTAAGAAATGTAGTTACCACTTATGTTAGAGGCAACTCTGCAAACCTCCAAATGTGCATGCACATACGTAATGTACAAACTTGAATTTCCAAAATCTCGTCTTGTTAATTGTGCCTGGTCAATATTAAGTTATAGGTTTTCAGTCTCAACTATTCTTTTTTATTTTGTATATTAATTTAGTTATATATTTGCACCAACATTTCTAGCTTATCAGATTCCAAAAGAACAGCCTCCATGACTGAAGTCAGTAATGTTCAAATAATTCCCATATTTCACAGTAAAGTGCTTTGCGTATAAAGAGGACTATGTTAGATGAGTTCTAGGTATGATTCTACTTTTTCTGTACCTATAGGCACATGTATGTACAGATTTACAACAAATGGTTAATTTTTAGCATATGCATCTGTTTTTTGGTTTCAAGATACATAGTTTTTGTGAAATTGTTCTATTACTAAACGTTTCTTAGTTAAACTATTTATTTTTAGTGCATTTGACAATATCGGTTTCATTTTTTTTTAAAGATTTTATTTATTTATTTGACAGATAGAGATCACAAGTAGGCAGAGAGGCAGGCAGAGAGAGAGAGAGGAGGAAGCAGGCTCCCCGCTGAGCAGAGAGCTCGATGCGGGGCTCGATCCCAAGACCCTAGGATCATGACCTGAGCCAAAGGCAGAGGCTTTAACCCACTGAGCCACCCAGGCGCCCCTCATTTTTTTTTATTTTTAAAAATTTTATTTATTTATTTGACACAGAGAGAGAGAGAGATCACAAGTAGGCAGAGCAGCAAGCAAAGAAAGAGAGGGGAAGCAGGCTCCCCGCTGAGCAGAGAGCTTGATGCTCCATCCCACAACCCTGAGATCATGACCTGAGCCGAAGGCAGAGGCTTAACCCACTGAGCCACCCAGGTGCCCCAATACTGGTTTTAAATATAAAGATTTGTTATAAAATGAGAAAGTTCTGTAATTAAGAGGAAACAAGCAAATACAAAAGAAGATTTTTCAGATAATTGTTAACCATTTCCTGTTTGTTTTGAGACAAAATAAAGTAACAGTTTTTTAATACGACGGCGGCCCTGGCAGACCCTTCCGCACCACCTCTAGTAGAAAGCAGCACCTCCAGAACATACTTGTTCAAGTTTTGACTTATTTCATAGTTGAACCACTCATCAGAAAACTACAACAAAAAATTAACAGTGACCCTCAAGGGGTTCAAAGTGGTAGACAGGAAGGCCTTCTGGTCAACGTGGTAGAGAGACAGACCTTCCACAACACATTCACATCACACTGGTTATGACAACATCAAGCAACCGGTTCCACAGAACACTGTTAAAAAAAATAAATATTTTATTACAGTTTTGGCCCCTAAAGTAATGTTCATATGCCACAAAAAATGACAACAGGAATTTCTAAAGCTCTAGATGAAAATCCTAAAGTCATTAACCTAATGGCAGATGATTCTAGAACCCTGTTTACTCAGTGCTCCCTCCAGACAGTGAAGCCAAAATACGTTAGAATTGCTAATAACTTTCAAAGTAGAAAGTCAAGATAAAAATTCCAAACAAGGAGGAATGGTTAACAATTATTAGAAGAAGGATCAATAAATGGGCATTTTAACTAAACTCGATCAAGAACCTATCTTGACTTGGGATTTAGTACGTACTGTCATTGCTCCCTCTCCTATTCAGATTATTACAAAAGATATTATATATCTATACAGATTATTACTAAAAAGATAGAAAAACATATAATCTACCTGTAAGAAGGCTCACTAGCTCTTTCTCCCCAGTTCAGAGGCACCGAGAAGAGATAAGGTAACGTAAGTGCATTTTCTAACATGAATTGGAAAGAAAACAAGTTATGACAGTGTGCCAGGCATGCCGGACGTGAGGAGCTCCCGGCCAGCGGCCCTTCTCCGGGGCAGCCAGACTTCACCTCGCCCACCACAAAGGAAGAAACCAGAGCACCTACAGTCATGTCGCTCAAACCATCTCCCATGACCTCACGCTATTTGGGACCCAAATGAGACTATTAAAATTCTCTCTTCTGGGGTGCCTGGCTGGCTCAGTCGGTAGAGCGTGCGACTAATGATCTCGGGGTTGTGTGCTCGAGCCCCATGTTGGGTGACAGATTACTTAAAAATAAAATCTTAAAAAAAAATTATCTATCCTAAACTTGAATATGCTACTAAACAGATTTTATTTTCACTTCAGGAAACTTCCTCAACAACATGCTAACATGGTAGAAAAGAGAATGTTAGGCTTAGGCTTAATTTTCAAGAGAGAAGTACCCAGCACGTCCTCCCACCCTGAGAAAATAAAACCTTTAAAAAATGTGCTGTATTGTAGACCAGCCCGTACTTAGAAACCATCAACTATCCAGACATCTTTTCTTTTTTTAAACTATCCAGACATCTTACCATACCGGCTGGGCCCTTTTTTACAAACACACTACTTGTTTGTACTAAAATCATCTCAATACTAAGAAAAATTAGAAAGGCAGATGAAGAGCGCAGGCCACTAAAGGAAACAGAAGTGGCGGCTAACGGTAACATAGCACACCGCGTATTCATACCACCACCAACCCTCTTTCAGCGTTTCCCTACCATTTAACAAAAATAGTGTAAGCACCACTGTCCTGTGTCATTAGACTTAGAATCAAATCTAACATAAAAGGCAACATTTATCTCTCCTGGCTCTTGCAAATAGCAAAGGATAAAAATCATAGGGTTTTAGAGCAGAGAGAAATGTTAGCAACAATCAATCTAATCCCTTCACTGGACGAACAAGGACACTACGTGCAAGATTGCACGATTTACTTCAGAACACTTCGTGAGTGACGGCACAGCTTCAATTCTGATCCATTTTCTGATTCTTAGTCCTTACGAGTGTTCTTCACACTGGCTACCCCCCCGTCGCGTTGCCAGCCGGGGAGCGGCCTCGCCGGGGCGCAGCGCTGTCGGAGCATCATCATCGGGAAGCGGCCATCATCGGGAGGGCCATCGTCGGTCTCGGTCCTTTGGTCACGGACCCAACAGTGGGAGACTGCTCTCCGCTCTCTCTTCACCTGGAAGCCACCCTTGTAGTCCCGCGTCACCATGGTGCTCCAGGGTGGCCTACTAACCCGCAGAGAGGAACCAGTACCCCTGAAGAGCATCTCTGTGACCTTGTCCATTCGTGAGTTTGTGGCTGGTGTGTTTGCTACCTTAAACTCTAAGAATGAGGAGGAAGTTCCTTTGGAGACCTTCTTTGTGTTCCCCATGGATGATGACTCAGCTGTCTACAGCTTTGAGGCCGAGTTGGATGGGGAGAAAATTAAAGCAGAATTAAAGGAGAAGACAAAGGCCCACAGCATCTGTGACAGTGCCATCAGCAGCCGCCGCCAAGCTTTCCTACTGGAGGAGGACAAGTACTCCAAGGACGTCTTCTGTTGCAGTGTGGGGAACCTGGACCCAGGGTCGAATGTAGCAATCTCCCTGAAGTATGTGCAGGCGCTCCCCTTGGAAGCAGATAGAGCCCTGCGCTACGTGCTCCCAGCTGTCCTGAATCCTCGATACCGTGGCTCTGGATCATTTGAGGACAGTTGCCTTGATATGAAGACTCCTGTCGTTCCCTTGGAGGACCTGCCCTCTACACTCAGCATAGTTGCCACCGTCAGTTCCCAGCATGGCACTGAGAGGATCCAGTCCAACTGCCCCTTCAGTCCTACCAAGTACCTTGGAGAAGATAAGACTTCTGCCCAGGTTTCCTTGGCTGATGGACACAAATTCGATCGAGATGTGGAACTCCTGATTTACTACAGTGAGGTGCATACCCCCACTGTAGCTGTGGAGAGGGGGCAACCTGGAGACAACTCAGATGGTTTCATCAAAGATCCGTCTGCGATAGTGTATTTCTACCCAAATATCCCAGAATCTCAGTCACCTGCCACCTCTGGAGAATTCATCTTCCTCACAGACCGTTCAGGAAGTACGCAGTCCCTCATACATAAACAGGAGAACTCTCAGCTATGCATAGAGGCAGCCAAGGAAACACTGATTTTGCTGCTGAAGAGTTTGCCTATGGGCTGTTATTTCAATATCTATGGATTCGGAAGTTCCGATGAGGCATTCTTTCCGAATAGTGTGAAATACACTCAGCAGACCATGGAGGAGGCACTGAGGAGAGTTAAGCTTATGCAAGCTAACCTGGGGGGCCACGGGGTAGCAGCTGTTGTTAGGTAGCGGGAATCGTTGGGTAGCGGGAGTCGTGGGGTAGCGGGAGTCGTGGGGTAGCGGGAATCGTCGGGTAAGGGAAGTAATCGGGGTTGGTGTCCTGGTCGTTGTCACCTCTTTGTAAGAGACGCTCTGACTGGTTGGTTTGATTTTCGATGCATGGCGCGAAATAAAGCTTTCCTTGATTTTCGCTTTGTGTCAGTCTCGTTCCTTTGATCACGGACCCTAACACCCCCAACTTCAGAAATGCTTAAATTTTCCAACAATATGATAAACACACTTTTTAAAAAAGCAATCAATATCTATTTTTTTAAGTATACCGATTATTAGTTCATTATTCTCCAAAGACTACCTTCATAGTAAATGTTCATATATTCACTCATTCGTTCATTCAGGCACTCAAACAATTTTAAGAGATTGTTATGTATAACGCCCTGCACTCTGCTCCATGGGACCAGACATGAGACAGGATTCTGACCTTGGAAAGCTTCAGTCTGGCAGGCTGAAGAGCTAGAACAGACCGCACAGAACTCAGAGTAAGAGCTAAAAAAAAGTATTTACTTTCTGACAGAAGGGTACAAATATATGTATATTTCAAAATAAAAGAGAAAACATAGTTTTCCTGTGATTTTAAGGGTTTCTTATTTATGTAGAATAACTAAATAACTAGATATTTATGAAATTAAGTTTATTCTAAAGAAAAGAGACTAGATGCTTAAATTCTATAGCATAATTTGACATTTTGGATACTCCCTTTAAAGTTTTTTCCATGTGTAAGAAACAATGATCATTTGTTATTCTCTCTTATCTCCCTCTGTAAAAAACTAGATTTATAATTTGACTAAATGTAGCAAATATTTTCATGTTTTTATATTACAGGGGGATCACTACAAACCGCCCAAATGAAAACAGACCATGCCAGCAAATAAATCAAACATCTCCAACCAAACGTTACTGAGTTCACCAGCTGAAAACAGAACAGAGTAAAAATTACAGCAGCAACACTTGGGCCAGTAAAAGATATGAATTGAAGTTATGACACTCTAGTGTGATTCTCACACCATTATAAAATCAAAATCAATTTCTACACAATGTAAGGTCATTTTAAACCACCACATTAATATGCTCCCACAGCACTTAGAAACACCAGCTCATACGGGTGTCACAGCGTTGCAATTTCTGTTCTGTCAGCCTAGGAGGCTTCCTGCTCAGGAGGCCTCGTCTCTCTTCCAGGCTCTGATGGTCATCTCCTCAAAGAGGCCTTCCCTGACCATTCAACCCAAAACACACGCCCCTCCCCCCAAGTTACTATCATGACACCCTATTTTAGTCTTTTTATGTGCTTCTGATCATTTTAAAACTCATTTACTTGCCCCACTAGAAGGCAAGCTTCCTGAGCACAGGCACCTTATTAATCTTGTTCACTACAGCAACCTCAGCGCAGGCAAGAACCTGACAGGTGCACAAAAATACCTGCTCGATAAATAAATGAATGGTGCCCAGAAAGTCCAATAAGTGGTGGATCAAGGATATCAACTTAAGTCCACAAAACTCCTTAAAAGAAACTATTTCAGGAGCGCCTGGGTGGCTCAGTGGGTTAAGCCTCTGCCTTCGGCTCAGGTCATGGTCTCTGGGTCCTGGGATCAAGCCCCGCATCAGGCTCTCTGCTCAGTGGGGAGCCTGCTTCCCCCCCTCTCTCTGCCTGCCTCTCTACTTGTGATCTCTGTCAAATAAATAAGTAAAATCTTAAAAATAAAAACTATTTCAAAAATATATAAAAACATGTGGTGAGAGAACTCATCTATTGACTTTGGCCCTGCTAACAAAATCCTACTGTAAGAATACTACTGATAGCATAGCTGAATTTCAACAGTTAAAAAAATTCTGTCTAGCAAATACTTTTTTAGAGCCAGGACCATAAGAGAGAAAGAGTGGTTTCTGGTGTGATGTTCTTGGCCAGTTAAAGAGTATCAAGTTCTATTTCATTTATTATTTTAAAATTTGCCCTAGATTAGCATGGGTTCTCAGAAACAATAAATCTAGAACTGTCTTTTAAATAAAGGAAGTAAAATCTGAGAACATTTTGAATAGAATTTCAAATCTTCAAATAAAAATCAAGAGTGACATTTAGGATCTTGGTAAACAGGGGTAAAGTTCGTTGATACCTAAATTAAAATTTGCTCTGCAACCAGGGGTGCCTGGGTGGCTCAGTGGGTTAAGCCTCTGCCTTCGGCTCAGGTCATGATCTCAGGGTTCTGGGATCCGGCCCAGGATCAGGCTCTCTGCTCAGCAGGGAGCCTGCTTCCTCCTCTCTCTCTGCCTGCCTCTCTGTCTGCTTGTGATCTGTCAAATAAATAAATAAAATCTTAAAAAAAAAATTTGCTCTGCAACCAATAAATAGAAATCTTTCAAGAAATTCAGCCATTCTAAATCACATCCAAGAGACTGAATGTGCCTCCTAACTTTGTAAAATAAGACTAACCATGTTGGGAGTCCTGTTGAAATTCCAGCTTCCCTTGAAAAATTCTAAATTAAGAAGTCAGTGTCCCCCTTTGCCACGCAGGAATGAGAGAGCACAGAGCACACTATTTCAGGAAAACTGATGGACCAACTACCCGTCAATCAAGCATTTACTAAGTACCAACATCTTAAAACAGGTGTATAGAGGTTACTTAGATTTACCCAAGTGACCAGTATCTGCTTCACTTCCTCTGGAATCTCAGTCTTTCCATCCGAGTTCAATTTCCTTCTTTAAGTACATCATTTAGAAGTTCCTTCAGTGAAGGTATGACAGCAGTGAATTCAGTTTTTATTTGTCCAAAATGTCAATTCATCTTTATTCTCAAATAAAAGTTTAGCTGGGTAAAAAATTTTAAGGCTGATAGTTATTTTCTCTCAGCATTTTATAATTTCATTGTCTTCAGGGTTCCATTACTGCTACTGAGTACTGTGAAATGTGGCTCTGTGTGGGCAATGATCTATTCTTCCTGTCCCCTATTAAAGATTCTTTCTTTATATTTGATTTTCTGCAGTTTCACTATAATATATCTAGGGACAGAATTTTTACCTATCCTACTTAGGGTTTCATTGTGTTTCCTAAAGCTGAGAATTCATGCCTTTCATCAATTCTAGAGAATTCTCAACCATTATATAGTATTTGAATTGACAATAGCTGAGAACTACTTCTATTCTCTCTGAACTCCAAAATTAGATTCATTTTAAACCTTCTCATCCCATCCTCCAAATCTCTTACCTTCTCATTCCTGTCTTTCATCCATAACTACTAGTACTACATCTGGTTAATCTCCTGAGCTCTATTATTAATTCACTCTTTAAAAAGTTTGTGATCCACTATTGTCCACTGAGTTTCTATTTTTTTTTCCTTTCTAGAAATTGCTCCTTTGCCAAATCTACCTTGTCATTTTTTACTTTGCTTCTTGCCCAGGTTTTCAACCCCCCTCTTTTATTATTAAAACATTTGTATGTTAATTTGAATGATAATCTGACCAATTGCAATAATCTGAGGTCCATGGAGATGGGCAGAGTCTACCTCTATCGTTGGTTGTTTTGCTGCAACTCTGATGTTGGCTTCTTCCTTCCTAGGTTCTATCATCTGAGGATACAGGCTCTGGAGGAGGAGTCTGAGAAGCCTGGGTTGAAAGAACGTTCCTTCAAAAAGACCATATATTGGCCTCTACCCCACTGAGGCACTTCTACCCCAAGATCACTTTTATTTCTTATTCCTGGTTTCCCAGACCACATAGGTGGCATAAATTCAAACTTGGAATCTGTATTTTAAAAAGAGCTCTGATATGAATTCTCAGGATGACATCTCCCTAGATCTAAAGTTAAAAAAGACTTCACTGCTATACTTTGCCAGTGGGTGGGTTTTTTCCTCGCCCACCCTTTTGCTACGGATATAGGTATTCAAGAGTTATAAAAAAAAAAAAAAAAGAGTTATAACTTCATGAAGGGATCTCTGCTCCATTTCACCAACCTAAAAAGTCTAGTCTTCAGACATTGCAATAGAAGGATCTGGAATGTAGCTCGGGCCAAGGCCCCTCCATTAGCTAGATGATCATACCCTCTCCTATTCACTGGCCCTGGGGAAATGGCCTATATCCTTAATCTTGCAAGAAAACATTAAAGGGATATACCATGGGCATTTGTAGGAATTTTGCAGAACACTTCAGAATAATCTGGTGTAGTACCAGAAGTCTGAGAGTTTTAATTGCTTAAAACAAGCAATTTAAATCTTCACAAGCAAACTTGAAGTGAGTTTTGTCTGCTCCTCTGTGTTCCCACAGGCCGGAGCACACTCCGTGGCTCTTCCTTTACCCGACCTTGTCATGCGACCTTGTCTTGCCGTGGGCCCTCTCCTCCCTGCCTGGATTTCAACAGACATTCCGTATTCAGCAACCCAAGGGAACCTCTGAACAATGACAATACCTCAGCAATTCCTGGTTTGGCTACAAGAAAACAGGAATTAGCGGAGTGTTTCTTCAGCTTCACTGTAACTCAGGAGATAAGGATCAGGGGCAGTTGCTCTCTGCAGTTTTTTTGAGAATGAAGGATGAAAGACTACAGAGGTTTTGACAAAAGCTCTACACAGGACAGCACGAATGGAAACTTACTGGTTGATTCTGGGCCACGTATGACAGTAATCTAGAAAAGAAATGATGGTGGCCTAAGCTCAGATGGTAGCAAAAGGGACCGAGTCTCTATGTGTTTTAGAGGTAAAGCTGGCAGGTGTCTGATCTGATACGAGGGATGAGAAAGGTATTGACTCTGTAAGGCTATAGAGAATGAAAGTAACAAAAAGGGAACATATTTCAAGTTAGTAGTAAGGGAGAACTATTTAAAAATCAGAGCATTTACTTAAAAATGGAGTCAATCAGAGTGTATCACTTCCAGTTAAAATTCTCTCTGTATCGCATTTGGTGGGTACGAGGAGGCCAGACTGAAGCTGTGCGTCGAGGATTCTCCTCTCTGGCCATAACCTGCCCTGGCCCTTCCTTTCATTATCCTTTTACCTTCCCCTAATCTCCTATTAAAGGCAATGACTTGGTTCATGATTTTCCGTGGCTGCCCTATATCCTTTCCTGTGTTCCACGATGCCTGCAGTGAGAAACCCTCGTAAACACGGTGGATTCAACCCATCTTCCAAGAGCGCGCTCCAGGGCTGGGTCTTCAGTGAAGCTAGACCCTCAGCAGTCTCCAGTCGGAGCTTCCAGAAAACCTGCCAGGAATCCCGTCTGAAGACGAAAGCTAGCAGCTGGGAAACGAACACCTGGCAAGCGTACCAGAGAAGGAATTAAGTTCTTACAAGGAAGGCTGGGCTTGAACTCTGACAGCCCCTCTAATTCTAAGGTTTTGTGATTCCATAAAACTTCTAGTAAAACAGTCTTCAGACATACCTGAAGCACTGCGTGGTTTTTAGTCGGTAAATATTTATTATCCACTCTTCATGCACCAGGTACTATGCTAGGTAGGCTTAAATGTGATCCCATTTAATCCTAATAAAACCCTATGAAGCCTTACTCTCTTCTCTCTTCCACAGATGAGGGCATCTACGCAGACTGCCCTAACACAAATGCTATCAAAAGTGCCAGAGTCGAGGCACAGACTTGATCTTTCAATTTCAAGCTTCCTGCTCTTACACTAACATCACAGCCAACAACTGATTTACAGTATCATTTCATTTCCACATCTAAATAAATAAGAAGAAATACCCTGAAAGTATCACAGACAGGAATGAACCCAGTACAGACAGCAAATAGCCACAAGTTCTTCTTTTATACTTGTGAGAGAATCTGTGTTTAAGCAAAGCAAAACAATTCATCGACTCAGCAGGTTCAATTCAACAAATATTTATTGTGAAAGGCTTAACAGAATTCTAAAAGAAAAAGTCTAAGAAAAATGTTAAACCAGAGAGTCTACCATCATTAACTATTAAAACTCATGGCAGCATGGAGGAAAATTTTATAGCTTAACACTAAAGATTAAACATCAAGTTATTCTCCATTTTTTTTAAAAAAGATTTTATTTATGTGACAGAGAGAGATCACAAGTAGGCAGAGAGGCAGGCAGAGAGAGAGAGAAAGAGTGAGAGGAGGAAGCAGGCTCCTTGCCTAGCAGAGAGCCCGACACGGGACTCGATCCCAGGACCCCGAGATCATGACCTGAGCTGAAGGCAGAGGCTTAACCCACTGAGCCACCCAGGCGCCACTCTCCATTTTTTGTTTAAAAAAAAAAAAAAAAAATCCCTTTAAGAGGAAAACATAACCTAATAGAGACATAAAGTCTTTTCCACAAAGCAGTGTTCTAGGGCAAAGTTTTTCCTCCAAATCAGAATACAGAGGTGGGAACTACATATACTAAAATGCATCGATCTTAGTTGCACCCAAGAACATCCATTACGCCAGTACAGCAGGACCAGCAGACAGCGCAGTCTACCAGAGAGCAAAATGTGCGGAAGCTGAAGCACTCGGCTGCCAGCTCTCACTACACTACCCCCTGCCTTCGTGACTTACAGCAATTGACCAACCTGTGAAATACATTTTGGTATTTTCATGTTAGAAATATGCAAATAGTTGCCAATTAACTTTTAAAAAATTAATTAATTTGGGTGCCTGAGTGGCTCAGTTGGTTAAGTGACTGCCTTCAGCTCAGATCATGATCCCAAGGCCCTGGGATCAAGCCCCACATCGTGATCCCTGCTCAGTGGGGAGTCTGCTTCTCCCTCTCCCTCTGCTGCTCTGCCTGCTTGTGCTCTCTCGCTCTGTCAAATAAATAAATATAAATCTTTGTATAAAAATTTTAAAAATCAATATTATAATTGGATATTACCTTTAAGACATACACTATTTAGAGCAAATAGAAAGTTGAATCATTAAGGAAATAAAAAGGAAAAGAAATTGTTTCAATGCCATAAATAGAAAATAAGAGGGTAAACTGCTTTGGCCAAAGTCTCTAAGAATGGCAAAAATAAATATTAAAGAATCTGGTCTAAATTTACTATGACTCAGCCTGCTCTATTTCTACAAATCTATACAAGCAAAATATATGAAGCCAGTTAAACTTAAAGTCAGTGTTTACTATTGTTTACCAGCATGGATGTTCAGGAATGCCTCATGGAAACCACAAACTCCCCGGAACTTCTCATCCTTACAACCCGCAGGAGCTGGCAAATGCTTGTCTTCTTTCACACGTTGTACCTGGGAATCTGAACGGCATTCCTATATCCAACTTCTCAAATACAACAGAAAAATGCGGGGCCTGAAAATGTCCCTGCACACAAAGAATAGACAGTCTAAACCCATGTCACCAAATGAGAAAGCAATTATTCTGGACTCGCCGGGGCGGGCGGGCGGGGGCGGCGGCGGACGGAGGGTGGGAGAGAGGGAGTCTTCAGCCGGCTCCAAGCCCGTGCAGAGCCCAGCGCAGGGCTCCATCTCGTGAGCTCATGCCTGAGCCGCAACCACGTCAGGCACACGACCCACTGAGCCGCCGGGGCGCCCTCCTCCACTGACTTGCGTACTTGCACGACGTTGCTGCCATTTCTTCTCACAAACACCCACACCTCTCATCTGTAGGCCCCGCTCACCGTCCACCGACCCACCCAGCCCATGCAAGCGCCACCGTTCCAGCGCCGCTCGGACACCAGCAAGCGCTCTCTACGAACAAATGGACCAGAGGCAGAAAGTATTTTAGGCCTTGTGGGCTCCTGCTCTCTGCTCACATACTTTTACCTATTTTGGTTGCCCCTCTTCCCCCCACCACGAATAACCCTTTTAAAATGTAAAAACCATTCTTTTACCTCAAGGGCCTTACAAAAGCAGGCCACAGTCTGGGCTCCTACAGCTAGCCCTGACTTAGTGGCTACCCAACAAGCATTTTTTAATAAAATTTAAGTTGAGTACAACTTAGTCCCTTCTCTCAAAAGAGCTCACAAGGCACTGGAAAAGGGAACATGTTAAACTGGTGATTCGGTGCCAGTGACATCTGCGACGCCGTCAGGGTCCCCGGGTGCCACGAGTCCGACACACGAACTCACTGACTCTCAGAAGAACAAGCCTGTAAGGAACGTTCTAGTATCACTCCCATCCTACACGAGAACACTGAACGATGCAGAGTAAGTTGCGCAAGGAGACGAATCAGCGCAGAGCAGGGCTACTCTGAACCTGGCAGTCGGCCGCCGCAGTGAACCTCGCCTTCCGCGGCTCTGGAGGAGGCTGCAGGGCGGAGCGAGACGCGACCACTGACCGCGAGGTCGGCGCTGCAGCAGGCTTCCTTGAGAGGCGGAAACAAGGGAAACAAAGAATACTGAGGCAGGCAAGAACAGAGAAAGCAGAACATTTCCAACTACACTCCAGCTGAAAATAAAGGAATAAATAAAATGTCAAACACAGGAAGGGAAAAAGGTGTGAGAGGCACAAGCAGCCCAGGAAATGGCCAATCTCCGAGCCGGTCGGAGGGGACGGCGAGCAGGTGTCAGGGTGAGGGCGGAAAGGTGGAAAAGGACAGTATCGTTTCCTCAAGCTGAACTTTGAGCTCAACTTAAAGCTTAAATTTTTGTCCTTAAAGCTGTGTGGGTTTTAAGCCAGCGTACTACAATAATAATTTTAAAAGCCCATTTTTTATAGTTCACTTGGTAGCTGTATGAATGCAGGTTACAGGGACTAAATCTGAAAACTGAACCAACACATGTCCCGAGGCAAGAGTGGAACTGCGGTAGCAGCTAAGGGAACGGCCCCAGACAGGTATGAGCAACAGCAAGACGGAAGGTCTGGTAGCGTTGACAGGTGTGAAGGAGATGAGCGGAGTGACCACCAGGTACGAGCTGGAGCCCTGAGCAGGGAGGGGGTGGTGCTACCGAGGAAGGTGAGCCCGCGAAGGGAAAAGGTGGGAGTGGAGGGGAAAGAAGGAGTTTGAATATGTTTAAGTTGACGTGCCCATGGCAGAGTTTTAGCAAACAGTTGAATTTGCAGATCTGGAATAAAGAGCACCCCTATGTTTACTACAGCATTATTAATACAGCCACATTATGGAAGCAACAGAACCCAAGTGTCCATCCACAGATGAAAGGATAAAGATGTGATATATACATATACATGTGTGTACACACACACACACACACAATGGAATATCACTCAGCCATAAAAAGAACAAAATCTTGCCATTTGCAACAACATGGATGGATCTAGAGGGTATACTGCTAAGTGAAATAGGGCAGTCAGAGAAAGACAAATACTACATGATTTCACTCACATGCGGAATAAGAAACAAAACAAATGAAAAAGAAAAAAAAGAAACAGCACACAACTGGTGATTTACTGAACTCCACATCTGAAACTACTGATGTACTATGTATTGACTGAATTAAAAAAAAAAGAAAGACAAAAACACAGACTCTTAAAAACAGAGAGCAGGGGCGCCTGGGTGGCTCAGTGGGTTAAAGCCTCTGCCTTCGGCTCAGGTCATGATCCCAGGGTCCTGCGATGGAGCCCCACATCGGGCTCTCTGCTCAGCGGGGGAGCCTGCTTCCCTTCCTCTCTCTCTGCCTACTTGTGATCTCTGTCAAATAAATAAAATCTTTAAAAAAAAAAAAAAAAACAGAGAGCAAACTTGTGGTTCCCAGAGGGGAGGTGGTGGGGGGGTTGAAATAGGGGAAGGGGATTAGGAACCCTCCGCTTACCATGATGAGCGGAGTAATGCATAGAATTGCTGAATTACTATATGGCACGCCTGAAACTAAGATAACACCATATGTTAACTGTATTGTAATTTTAAAAAAAGTATGTAGAACACTTAGCCAGGCATCTGGCATTATGGAAATTTCAGTAACATTAGCTACTTACTATTAAAAAGCAAACCAAAGGGGTGCCTGGGTGACTCAGTGGGTTAAAGCCTCTGCCTTCGCTCAGGTCATGATCCCAGGGTCCTGGGATGGAGCCCCACATCGGGCTCTCTGCTCAGCAGGAAGCCTGCCTCCTCCCCTCTCTCCGCCTGCCTCTCTGCCTACTTGTGATCTGTCAAATAAATAAATAAAAAATTTTTTTAATTAAAAAAAAAAATCAAACCAAAAACTTGAAATCAAGGAAGATGACAGAGCAGAATATATAAATTTGAGAGTTAAATTGCAGATAGTATTTGCAGCCAGGAACATACCCAGGGAAAGAGAGTGGCAAGAAGAGAGAAAGGTCTGATTGTGAGTTCTGGACACTAACATTTAGAGATCAGGAAGATTAAGGAAGATCCAAGCAACGGAAACATTTTGAAGCTACAAACTTGCGTTCTTGAGCCTGGTTTGTAAGAGTCCTGTCTAAAGACACGTACTGATAAATGGGGTTCTGAATCCGATGGACTGGAGACTAAATCTTGAACTTCAGCGTATGAGCTAGGATAACAAAACCTGTCTTATGAGGCCTTCTCCCAGGGATTCCCCTCCATTTGTGGCCAATCTGTGTCTATTTGAGTTTCTGCCCTTGACTCCCTGAATCTATCAACTCTAGATGTAACTATTACTACACTCATTTTATAGGCGAAAAACATGGGTGGGGGGTAGACTCAGAAAAGCAAGACAATTTGCTTGATGGCACATGGAAAATGAATGGAAAAGCTGGGATTACATCCCTGATACATTTAATCTAAATCTGTTCTTATCTTCTTCCATTGGGAATAAAGTGATCTATTGAAAAAAAGGAAAAAGGTCACATTGAGAGCAGGGTGGTCAGTTTAAGGATGTGTTTGTATGTATCATGGCAAATTAGATTAACCTGAGCTAAATCTGTGTCCATATTTGTTTTATGGAGGAAGGGGTGGGGATAAGATTATAAATGTAGGTTTCTATTAGCAGGTGGCCTTTATTACACTCTTAACCTCAGCACTACTGACATTTTGGCAAGTCTCTGCTATGGGAGCTATCCTGGGCACAGCAGGATGTTTAACTGCACCCCCCGCCTCTAACCACTAGATGCCAGTGGCGCCCTTCTGCCCCAGCTCGGGGCAATGCGATAAACAATGTCTCCAGACAAATGTGCCCACGTTTGAGAACACTGCTCTAGACCCATACAAAAGGGATTTAACATCCTGTTTTCTGCGCTTCCCTTTCCAGCTCTGACTCTCCTCTTAAACTAATCCTGATTCCTGGAATGCTCTTCCACATTGAGCAGGCCAATCTTTTGTTATTCAAACAACCCTTAAAAACCCCTTTTAATAAATCTCAAGCACCATAATTATATCCCAGGATTCTAAAAACATGAATATTTACATTCTACTGGAAGGCATTCTCCACTGGATCTGATCTTCAGTTTGCCAGTTAATTTGTTTAAGGACATGTTGATTAATTGTGGGGATGCTTTTTATTTTTCATTTGTCCAGTATCTAGTTCTCCAAATCCTTAAGAAGTTCTAGTGTTCTTCAAATTAACAGCTACCATTTATTGAGCCCTTACTGTGGTTCAGTAACTGTTCTAAAGTCTTTGCATACATTACCCTCAAAACAGCCCAGTTTATAGATGAGGCAGCCAAAACACACAGAGGCAGGCTCCGAACCCAAGACTCAAATGCAGACAGTCTGGCTCTAGAACCCCATTTCTCAAATCCTACTCAACCCTGTGTCCCAAATGTTGATAAAACAAAACCAAACTCTGCATCTCTTTATTCCACCCATTCAAGATTTAAAACCTGTGATCTTATACAATTTCAAGGTTTTATTCCTGTTGTATTTCTTGATCTTTTGTTTTCCCATAACAGCGTAAGAAAAACAATTAGTGGGACACAGTTCACACAGACCAGTAGTATCCTGTTTGACAAAGGCAACAAAGAACAATGTTTGTGAGCCCAGCACAAGGCCTAGAGCACAGTTGTCCCTCAATAAACAACCGCGTAAATGAAAGCCTACACATCCTACATTCTGTAAAAACCAGATGGAAGTGTTGCAACTATTTTGTCTTTCTGGTCTTTAATTGTCACTCTTCTGGACCTTCCTTCTTTGCCAAAGCGATGTGTCCAAATCTATATATAACATACGGAGATCATTTTGGTGTAAGAGTAGAAAAATATTTTCTTTTGTTTCCAATAACCTTTCTTTTACTAGTCTTTTGGTCGCAGTACATCAACCTGCTATTTGCAATAATAATAAACAATAACTTTTCAATTCTCTTTCCCTAGCAATAGCTTGAAAACCATAACCCTACAAGTGTTAACTAGAATATTTTCCCCCAAACGCATTACTTTAAACTTGCACACCATAGCTCTTTCGCCACTATTCCTCATTCAGACAATCGCAGTCTTGGGCATTCTGCTACTGGGAGAGCATTCCCAAATACTTTATGTACATTTTAAGTAAGACTAGCCTATAAATGGACCTCTGGAGAACTGTATAACTTACATTTCTTCATCTAAACCAGACCCAAATGAAAACTAAACACTCCACCCTCCTCCTATGGGGATGCAATCTTAAAGCATTTAAGGCACTTAGCTTGGTGGGACGGGGGCAGAGGGACACTAGTTATATGAATGCCTTTGATAATGTGATTTGTATTAGTGTTACCTGGCACTTTAAAAGCACTTAATAGACGCGAGTCCCAAGAGTTCCTACTTTATTACTACAACACTTAGCATAGCAGCAAGCACATATGGACACGTAATAAATGCCTTTGGTATGAGGACTGCACGATGTCTAAGGAGCTGGTAATTTAGCACAATTAATTTCAGGGAAGGGGTTAGAAGAAAGATCACCCTTTCTATGCTTAGCTGGGGCTGAAAAATAAAGAACATGGGAAGAACATGCAAAGGAAACCATCTTGATGAAAAGGGAAGGAGAGTCAAAGGTTCACAAAAGCCTAAATTAAAATAATTTCAAAGAAAAGCAAAATCGGTTTGTAATTCACTTTGATACTCACCTTCAAAAAAAAAAGGTGGGGGGGGGTCATATAAAAACCTCATGTCAACTATCAACTATCTTTGTAAAGGTTAACTATCATAGTACTATTCATACTGTAGAGGCCAAAGGCAGGCTGTCCAAGATGGCGCACTTTGGCATGAACACTATTTTGAGTTAAAAGTTAATCCAAACCCAGAGATTCAGGAAAAGCTCTTTACCTGCCCATCAAAACTGTCTGTTTTACCAGCATGAAAGGTATTAACAAAGATTCCTCTTTGCAATCTGAGCAGATAGGGCAACACCTTTGCTTCCTAAACATCTCCTTCCTATTAATGCATTTTCTCCCTATTGTGTCCTTGGGCCCCTACTCCTCTCCCAAGCTCAAATAAGCCTCATTGTCTTTGTGATTTCATGTCTATGTGGATTCCCCATACATATGCTATTAAGTTTTATTTTCTCCTGTTACTCTGTCTCACGTCAACTCTTGATTCTTCGTCTAGCTACAAGGACCTGGACAGGCAGAAGAAATTCTTCCTCCCCAACAATACCCTTAAGTGACGCTGGCTGATACTGGCACAAAATGAAAGACTGCAGAAACTGTTTTGTTGAGAGCCTAACAACATGTTCACTAATGAGAAGTGTTCAGGGTTATTTTTCCAAATTCTCTGAATGAACAGACCAGCTATAAAATCTCAAAGACAAAACAAACAAAAACCAAGCTCAAATATAAAACGTCTTTGCTACCCATCATGTCCGCTTTTATTTTCACAAGACCAACAGAGGAAGTTTTCTTACATCACAAATTTGTACTGTATTTTTAAATACAAATCATTGTCTTAAATCAGAATTCTTAGCTTACGTTTCCAATCATAATTCCAACTAATCACCACCTTTTCCTCACTCTATACAAGTGAAGGGGTTCAGAAAAAGCCTCCCCAAAATGTGTGACTTTGACATGTGGATTATCTTAGGCTGAAGATGAAAGGCCGTGAAGGTTCAGGTTTGTTTATTTTTACCTCCCCTGTAATTGCCTCTAAGATGGAGGAGCCTGGTCCAGGAAGAGAGCTATCACTGGGGACAACCACAAAGAACACAGGCTAGGCACGCGGGTGTCTGCAGGGCTGGCTTGTTCAGCTTCTCCTCTGGGTCCCATTCTAGCTGATGGCAAACGTTTGTTTATCATTTGCTCTCCTCGTCTTCCTGCAAAATTGTTTCTTCCTATGCTTTGAGGCCCCAGACCCCCAACCCCTTCTCCTTGGGTCAGGATGCATATAAAGCCCCACTGCCTATTTGGAGTCGCTCTCTTGCTAATCTTTCTAACATGAGTCAAAAGAACCTAGAAGGGTAGGGGGAAATGTTTCCTCCTCTCCCAAGAAACCTGCTTCCTAAGCCTTCTACTTGATCCCATTCATCACTGCCCAACTCCAGCAAATACTGGTTTGTTCCCTTTGGACCGTCTATGCTGTAGTTCCTTCTACCAAGAACTGTGTATCTTCCCCCACTCTGAATCACATCTCTTCTCACCTTTTACATATTCCGCAAGCTCTTCTAAAGTAATTTACCAAGTATTTCAATAGTTATCTGAGTTGCAAGGGTAGGCCACAAGTTATTCCCTTAACTCTGGTATATACATTCTGTCATGGCTGGGAAGACATCCACGGGAAACAGAAATGGTTCCGCGTAAGCCTACATTTGAAAACTTAACAGCTCTCGGTCCGCATCTTCGAGCAGTCGGTGGTTGTATTCTATCTATAAAACAGGGGACTGAATTTCTTCCTCAAGATTAAACCTCCCCCCCAATTATGTTTGCTAATTCTCGTCCATTAATGACATTCGTTACATACTGCCAACCCCAACCAAATATCTGGGCAGAGTTCTACACGTAACGTGAGACCGTTCGATACTGTCAGGCTTATGCAGTAAGGGTTGAGAACCATCATCATCAGGGGAAAGAGAAGAACTTGGGGACACAAACCTTATTCCAACAGCATCTGAATACCTTTAACACACATAGTTACGTTAATTTGCACTTATCAGTCAAGTGAAAAAAGAGCTTTCAAGTGAACATTTTATTTACAAAGTGCACTGTTTAAAGAATCCCACTGGAACACCCAAACACATAATCATATGGAACAGAGCTCTTGAAAACCGAATCTAAGGTTAAAATTATTTTAAATTCTATTATCATCGAAAGATAAATGAAGGGAAAATAGCCGAATAAAGTCTGCAAAGTATCTGGCATAATACAGGTCCTCAAATGTTTGTTGAATTAAAGCAAAATCCCTAAGCCAGCATATCTTCTTTTAGGAAGCATGTCAGGGCAGGAAAAAATGAGAGTTCCCAGACAAGCTGAACAGATTCAAGTCCAGCTCAGAAATCAGCTGAATTTACTAGATCATTAGTTTCTAACTTGTGTTGAAAGATAAACATACTATTATCCTTAACTTTGAGGCCTAAAAAGATTATGCTGTGCCCTAAGATTTCTTGAAAGTAAAACCTACGGACCAGGAATGGATGCCTTAAATCCACAGACAAGACAAACTTTAGCCATTTAACACGATTTATTAATTACCTACCAGGTGCCAGGTGCTAGAGATACCGGGCATTCAGCAATGAATAAAGCAGACATGGTTCCATCCCTCTTGGGACTTCTCGGTCTCATCGCAGACATAAATAATGATAAATTATGATAAATGCTATAAATGGAAAGCATTACATCAAGCAGTTTTCCTAAGGAAACTCTCTTTGGGTTAGATCTGGAGAATGAAATGGAATTGACTGGGCAAAAGGGGATGTGGAAGGTCAGAGCGTGGCCCCTCTGAGGACGTGAACAAAGGCCTGGGTGCCTCGAGTGCCACGAGGGAGGGGAGGTGGGAAGGCCGGAGAAGCGGGCATGCGATGAGTTAGTCTCCAGCCTAAGAGCAGCGGAAATCATTCCAAGCAGGAGAATGACATGACTGGATTTGTGTTTTCAAATGATCACCCCAGCTTCAGTGTGGACAATCAGTTAAAGGAAGCCTGGGGGGACAGGGGGGAGCGGCGTTATTCTGCAAGACAGGGCGCTGCTGCTCTTCACACTGCGGCGGCTGAGAACCAGGACAGAGAATTGGGCAGATCTGGGTATTACTGAAGAATAGAAAATACACACACTTTGCTATAATCAGGATTTGGGGAGTGAGTGAGGGGCTATTGGGAATGACTCCTAGGTCTCTGACCTGGTGTTAAGAAAACGTTACTGGTGGGAGCGTGGCCTCTCCTCAGCAAGGGAGCCCGCCACCCCCGGCCCTGGCCTCCACGGTCTGCACGTCGGTGCACTGATTCCACGAGTATCCGAGGACCTCCTGAGCTCGGCTCGCTGTTCAGGTGCTGGGGACAGCACAGAAAACAAGCCAATACCTGTGCCCGCATGGAACATACATTCCAGTAGGAGAAACCATGACTTTCAAAAAATACGCATAAATGGTAAGGAGAAAAATTAATTAAAAAGGAAATAAAGCTATTAAATAATGACTGGATTTCTTGTGTGGTTTAATCAGTCCTTTTTCTTTATCACAGACATAGCAAGGGAAGTCATGAAACAGTAAAATGAAACTTCTAATAATCTGCAGGGGGGAAAAAATACAATCACTGCAAGAATAACAAAATAAAATAAAAATCAAACCATTCCTCTATACTCCTTCCAAAAACACTGTAATTCCTGTTGGACAAATTGGTAATGCTCCTTACCATTACCTACCTTCCTTCCTTGCTGCAAAATGCACAAGGACTTCCAAAGAAAGAAAGAGAGAAAGAAAGAAGGAAAGAAAGAATGCACACACGCTCCTGGTCTCATCATAGCGCTTCCACCGTCTATAATTATTACATTCATCTGATGAAAGTTAACTTAATCCTGGAATTCAGCAGCGGCAAATCTGAGGGCTAAAACAGCATGTTCCAAACAAGTATCTCAAAAAGATAAGAAAAAAGGCTGAAAACAAGAAAGGACTGCAAAGGAAAGCGGAAGGAGTGCCAATAGTCTTAGTCAGAGATGCTGACATTAATGAAAAGTGACAAGAATTCTTACAAAAACTGATTTGGAAAAAAAAAAAAGTAACTTTACCAAAATTCATGGTTTAATATACAACTGAACTTACTAACAAAAAAGAACCAAACTACTTTAACTCCTCATTCTTTCTGATGGCACGGTTGATATAGAGAGGTAATCCTAATTACCAAATATATGAACTATGTTAGAACTCAGGGCAGTGAGTAAATATTGAAGTTTTCTAATGCAGAGCACAGCACCAAATACATAGAGCAAACTCTTCAAAAAGCAAAGCCAATCAAACGACATGAATAGGTAACTTATTTAACATCACATCGGCCTCTTCCATATTGCCACATCTCCTATACACATTTACCGGAAAAGGTATTATTTCAGGCAATACTTGGAGCTAGAAGGCTAAGAAAAAAAAATTAGGGAAAGGAATTATCAAAAATAATCAAACCAGGGTGCCTAGGTGGCTCAGGTCATGATCCTGAGGCTCTAGGATCCAGCCCCATGTCAAGCCCCATGTCAGCCCCCAGCTCAGCAGGGAGTCCGCTTTTCCCACTCCCTCTGCTGCTTCTCCTGCTTGTGCACACTCTGTCAAATAAATAAAATCTTAAAAAAGAAATCAAAATAATCAAACTGAATACTGTGACTAGTTCTATAGCTATATGGATTTTTGATAGCTTCATCCTATATCCAGGCACATTATTATAAAACACCTTAAACTTTACCTAAAAGGGTTGGAGAGGAAGGGGGTGACTAGAAGACAAAAGCAATGGATTTAACTGCAAAATATTTCCTGCTAGAGATTACAGCTCTAATAAATGAGGAAAAATATGCATAATAACTTAAAGTATTTTTTTAATCCTGCATAGAGTAATACAATGTGAACCAAAAGAAGTAAAAAAGAAAATACCAACCTTGTCATTCTTTAGATATGATTAGGAAAAGAGACCTAGTTGGGGGGGGGGGGGGGGAATCACTTAAATTTGCAGCTGGCAGTCATTCAGCATAAATCAGGAGTTTGATCTACAATTACTACCTTTGTTTTTTTCACAGAGAGATTAGTCATAAACAATGTGCTCATGGTTCAGGCTCAATTATTTAAGGGAAGAAATACAAGAAAATTAAATAACTTCTTTTTAACCATGACTTCTATAATTTTGTTAAACCTAATAATGTATTTCATTATGACATTTCAAAATCCCTAACTCCATTCTCCTGAGCATGTGAAGCTGATAGGAGGGAGGAAGGCAGAAGATTCAGAGAAAACGGACAAGTTCAGACTCTGGTCTGCACTGCTCCCCCCACCCAGGCAAATCAGTAGGTCACAGCATGGGTCGTCGTAGCTCTTTCCAGAGCAGCCCAGGAGAGCTCCCGGTTGCTTCCCAACAAGGGCCATCTCCTAGCAGGTGTAACAGGGAAGCACAGAAGCTACTGGTCCAGAGGAGAAGAGAAAGGAAAATGTTTTATCTTATTTTTAACTTTATTATTTTTAAATTTTAATTTATTCAGGAAGCTCTACCCTGACACTGGGCCCTGAGATCAAGGAGTCACCAGCTCTGCAGACTGTGCTAGCTGGGAACCCCAACAAATCAACCGCTCTGATGAGCAAGTCTACAGTGCAACTCTTTAAATGCATTTTAAAATGCCAGATTTACTAATTTTGGAAGGCCTAATACTCTCAAGAAAGATTCACTGCCCATTTCAAAGTAGTTGGCTCAAATGGGGCAAACTTTGGGTACTAATTCTAAGACCTCAAACATTCACAAACAGCAGTGTGAAGAACGACAGGCCCCAAATGGCAGCACTCAGGCCAAGCCACCAAGTCGAGGCTCAAAACCTAATCTGATTGCGTTTTCAACCTCCCGCAGAAATGTACTCACAGCTGGTCAGTCAGCAGTTTTCTGACCGGTGCTGGTGAGGTAATCTGGCACAAGGGTCCTCTCTATCCCCCAAAGGAAAATGACGTAGTCTAGAGGTTAAGACAACCTGCCCCTGCCCCTAAGGAAAAGGGAGTTTGCCTGGAACAATCCTTTTCTTTTGGGAATAACTTTCCTGCTCCATCCTCCTTCCCATAAAAACCTTCCATTTTTGTACAACTCCTGAGAGCTCCCCTCTACTTGCTACATGGGATGCGATCTAATTCATGAATCCTTTAATACAGCTAATTAGACTTTTGAATTTCCTTGGCTAAATCTCATTTCGTAACAGCAGTAAATAGCTCTCCTGGTGCTCTAACAATGGCATCTCCCATACCCTCTCTCTCAGAAGAGAGCACAACAGAACTTTGGGCAGACTGGGGAAGTCCAGACTGAGTTCTCAGTATGGCTTGATCTTCTGAAATCTCAATGAGTAGGAACATATTTAATGAACCTGAATAAGGATACCCCCCCCAATAAAAGCATTATCAAGCCCCCCCCCAAGGGCTGTATGTACTATCCTGGCATTCTGCAGAATTAACAAAACTCACTAAAAAGAGCATTGATTCTTGATGAATATGTGCGAGAGCACAGAAAACAAACACAAATCAAACATACCTAACCCTAGCAAAGAGTCTACACTGTTCACTCTGATATTCTGCAGGCAATCTTTTATTATAGCAAACATGTTCTGGAAAGGGCCAGGAGGGAAACATTTACGTCTGTATCAGCCAGTCTCTTCACAACTGCTCACCTGTGTCACTGCAGCACGAGTAGTGCAGCCAAACACACTACACAGAGGACACGAAGCCTGAGGGCATGCTTGTGTCCCAGTGAGACTTTAGGGATCCAGAAATGTCCATTTCATATAATTTTCATGCGTCATGAAGTATTACACTTTTTATATTTTTCCATTTAAAAATGCAAAAAATGTAAAACTCATTCTTAGCCTGAGGACCATTCTATGCCATCTCTGTGTTATTTTTAACTATTTGCAGAAAAAAAAATTTACGAATGTCTATAAAAATATTTCTCGTGATATTTCTTTCATTTTTTTCCTCCACTCCCAGTTTCAAGCCTTCCACAGTAACTTTCTAAAGTCCTATTTCATCAGCTTCCTTTCCCCCTTGCACATCCCTCTCCCCAGGGTACAGCTTGCCAGTCCCTTGGATGTTTTTAAATCAAAATCTACCCGTGTCAGGGGCGGAGGGTGGGGGGAAAGTCACTCATTGCAATTTTTTATAAATCCTACTTCCTTGAACTACTGTAAAGCTCCAAGTCTTTTCATGCTCAATCTTTCGATAAATATAGATTTGGCCAATCTTATCATGCCCCGTCTCTTTCAGCCATCATTTAAGTCTGGTTCTATACAGTGAGAGCCCTGTGAGGTTGTGGCAATTAGGCTGCATCCTTGAGAAGGCAGGTTTTAGTCACAAATACATTTAATGTTTAAAATCTCGCCCGTAACTGTTCAGATGGCATCTCAAGAAAAGAGATGATCTATTGCTTTAAAATGCTCTGTCTCCACTTCCCTGGTTAAGTAGCCTTTTCTATTTTTTAATTATTTGACTTTATTATTTTTCTAATTACTATTATTATTGTTATTGTTACTAGGGCAATGTTTCATAATATGTTAAAAACTTGCATCTCTTTCAATTTAAAGCCACAAAGTCCTAAAATGTTACTTTAATAACTGAAACATTGTAAGTACAGATCAAAGTATAATATTTGAAATAAAATCAATACTAATTCAGAAAGGTACAATCATAAACTGGGAAGTGTCAAGAAATCATCAATTTCGTAAGTGTCTCTCTATGGGGAAAGTGTGTAAATGTGCAGTCCCTTTCAGATTAGCATAAATATTCAGGCATTCGTGAAAAGCCATGTGCTAGGGCAGAATTGTGTTCCTGAAAGGTGATGGGCAGGAGATGGAGCATTCAGTAAAGAATGAGATTTCACTCTCCACCTCTCCCCATTCATAAATAACAAGTGTTTAAATGCACCTATATTGAAACGGTTCCCAGTGAATTCAGCGTAACAGTAACAGCAAAAATGCCACAGTTCAGCAATCTGTGTTTGACTGTGAAGTGATTTCTTCTGAAGACAGATGCCACCCCAAGGAACAAAAGCAGATAAACAATCCATCCTATGACCAGAGGCAACAGCAAGAAAAGATTAGAACTGCAAGTCTCTCTCCCTCTGGCCTCTGAGGCTCCTTGGCTACATCTTTAGAGCGTCCTGCACAGACAACAGAAATGGTAATTTCCTACACAGCACAAAGCAAGAAGCTCTTTGCCTTTTATTCTGCTGTCAACTACATAAACCAAAGGATTTCTTGCAAACTACTGTACCCCCTCCCCCAAAACAAGAAACCAAGGGATACAGTTCCTGAAAAGCAACATTCAGGGTCCACTAAAGGTCAAAACACTTCCCCAAGTAGTTAACACCTTTAATTTTTGTTTTGTTTTGTTTTGTGCACTAGCTAGGTTTCAGCATTAAAATAAAAAAATCCTCAGGACCAAAAAAAGGGAGAAGGGCTATTGTACTATATCTTTTTATTTGAATGCATGTGGAAAAAGAAACAAATACGAAAAATTTCCTCATGGAATTTTCAAATTTCAAATAAAATGGTACTACCGCTCCTACAAATTCCTACAAAGGAATTATTTCTTTAATGTTCTTTCTACTCCACCGAATGACTTCTATAATCCTAAAAAGACAGCACCCTTACTATATGTTGTCACACGCCGCCCACCACTAGTTCAACATCAGATAAAATACACTGCCAGAAGCTCTAACCTGGCTCTTCCCCAGATGGCAATTTTTAATTCAAAAATACAAAAAAAGGGAATATTATTCTTTCTTTCCCCATCGACATTCTCCCTCTCCCATCTCTTTTGGACAGCCCCCAAACCCTACCACACAGCACTTACTATCCAATTTCTCTGAAGAATAAAGATAAATCAAACCATAGTCTAAAACTCTAATCATCTAATACGCCATCTTTGCAGTGAATTACGGTTTTTCTCAACGATTAACAGTAGGTAAATATCTAGAACCTCACACTTCTTTGCCAGCAACATTAAAACAACTTGACCATAAGCAGGCTAAATTTCAAGTATGTAGAACATGAAATAATTTTCTGTGAAATTTTAAGTTTCTTCTACATAGGTTATCCCTTTTGTTATTTCCTATTTACAGCTTTTTAAAAAAAAAAATCATGATTTCTCAGCTCCATCCCAGTGAAAAGTACCGCGAAGACAACACACCCACAGTGAAGCCATCTATGTGCCACCAAAGAGCAAACACCCAGTAAGAAGCAGGCGCATGAGTTTCTCATGAGGACAAGAACTGTTCTCAGCAATTACATTTATTCCCATTTGTGTGTTTTGTTACATAGACAAAGCCGAAACTAACTCACCAACCTATAGGGAGCGTAAATCAAAGTTATTATTTTAAAAATACAGGGTATTAAAAGGCCCAGAGCAGAAGAATAATGGCAGGAAAATCTTTGGTTCCTTCCACCTGCCCTGGATTCTTGGGTTGCAGCTTCTCTATCAGCTAATTTTCTCTCCGTGTGGGGTTTTACTTGGTGTGCATTGCTCTCCACTGCCATTTCTACCCCTGTAGTTTTTTTAAAGCAGACAGAGCAACTGTATGAGAAGGCCTAGCGACATCAAAGCCCGAAAGCTTCACTGGTTGCGTGCGGCACAGGAGGAAGAGGAGGAAAACGTGAGGTAATGAGGATCCACTGTATTTACCTTCCGTGCAGGGCATGCGGACGACAACAGAATCCATGTAGGGGGCACGGGTGGTCAAAAAAGAACATGGAAGCCTAATGGGAGGCCTTTGTTCTTCAAAAGGGTCTCCTTTCCCCCTTTTGTGTTTCACCTAATTCACGGCATCTGAGCTGCTCTTGAACTTGACAGACTGAGAGAAAGAGAGGGAGAAGAGTGGAGGAGTTGAACACACAAAGAGAAGAGAAAGGGGGGACTTCAAAAGGAATTCATTTGAAAAAAATGAGTTTTCTTGCCAGTTTTGATGAAGTTTGGGAACTTTAAAGGAGCTAGAGAATATCACTCAAGGTTGAAATAAATTTAATTTTCCCAGAGATTGTAACGAGAAATAACATAGATAAATAAGGAACACAATGAATTATGTCCTTAAAACCTGTTACAATTTTTTTTCTGCTACACCACAGCTCTTAAAATAACAGTAATAAAACTGTTGATTCTCAACAATTACAAGACAGCATTCTACAAGCAGAACCAGCAATTAAATAATTTTCCAGTTTAGGGGAATTTTACTTGAGCGGTAAACAGCACCAAAAACTCTGCAAAACCACCAGCACCACCTGCAGGATAAACACAGATGAGCATTCTGCAACATTTCAGAGCCTAATATTTAAAAAGAAAAAAAAAAAGTCACATTAATCTTTGACACTTTCACTTTTTTTGAGAGAGAGAACAAGAGCGGGGGGTGGGGGGCAGCAGAGGGAGAGAAAGAAGCAGGCTCCCCACTGAGCAGGGAGCCGGACCCAGGGCTCCATTCCAGGGTGCCTGGATCATAACCCAAGCTGAAGGCAGACGCTTAACCAACTGAGCCACCCAGGTGCCCTGACACTTCGAATTTAAAGTCAAGAACTTAAAAAAATTAGGGGCACTTGGGTGGCTCAGTCGTTAAGCGTCTGCTTTCAGCTCAGGTCATGATCCTAGGGTCCTGGGATCGAGCCCCACATCAGGCTCCCTGCTCAGCGGGGAGTCTACTTCCTCTCCCACTACCCCTGCTTGTGTTCCCTCTCAGAGACTATGTCTCTGTCAAATAAATAAATAGAATCTTAAAGGAAAAAAAAAAACTAAACTAAAAAGAATTTTAAAAATCAGTGAAAAACTTCAGATGGAGAACAAGTCCCTAGGAACCTTTGGCCAATTTTAGGTATCCATGAATATAAATACAGGACTCAAAGATCCTTAGCTATGTTATGTATTAATACAAAAGGTTGCTTCAAAACAATAAAAGATCATGGCTTTAAAATTGACTTATTTTGCGGTGCCTGCGTGGCTCAGTCAGTTAAGCCTCTGCCTTGGGCTCGGGTCATGATCCCGGAGGGCCGGCTGGGCAGGCTCCCTGCTCGGGGCGGAGTCTGCTTCTTCCTCTGCCCCTCACCCCACTCTCGGTCTCTCTCTCAAATAAATAAGTAAAGATAAACTATCTTTAGAAACAATTATTGGGGCGCCTGGGTGGCTCAGTGGGTTAAAGCCTCTGCCTTCGGCTCAGGTCATGATCTCAGGGTCCTGGGATCGAGCCCCGCATCAGGCTCTCTGCTCGGCGGGGATCCTGCTTCCCCTTCTCTCTCTGCCTGCCTCTCTGCCTAGTTGTGACCTCGATCTGTCAGATAGATAAATAAAATCTTAAAAAAAAAAAAAAAGAAACAATAATTTCTTTATAGCATCTTTCAATTTCATCTTACAAAAAATTACTACACAACATCATTACTCATCAAAGTACATTCAGAAAGCACTGGATATTTCCAAATCCACCCTCAGAAGAGAATGTGGTACTAATAAGGAGATTTTTTAAAGACTTTCCTACGGGTTTCGAAAGCATCTAAAGACGTAGGCTCGCATGAACAGACAGATAACCTTGTCAAGGGAACGACTTTGCAGACATAGCTTTCCACCGGACTTAAGGCCGTGGGCATGCACGTGTCAGTCGTGTGTATTTGTTTAACAGTTAAGACCCACCCTTCCGATCAGAGCCTGCTCGGACAAGAAGCCATGTCAGATGCGGCTGTAACAGAGTAACTGCAGGTTTGGCTCTGACAGGAAGTGAAGTTTTAATCCCACTGTTCTGGACCAGATAACTCTGCCGGAGGAGGAGGACTAATCTGCGCGTGTGGGTGTGGGCGTTTCAGCAACATTCCCGGCCTCCAACGACTAGCGCCGTCGGCACCACCCCACAAGTTATGAGGCCCCAAAATGTCTCCACACATTGTCAAATGCTCCCCAGAAGGCAAAATCATCCCGCACTGGAGGACCACTATCCTAGGCTACCTAAAACAACTATTGCATGCTAATTTTACTCCTGCACGCATGGTCTCACACATTCAATTTTATAAAAGTAACAAATATGTTAAGCACTTGATATATTTATCAAATTCTTAATAACCTGCACACCCCATTCTACAGTCACCAGTGAATATAACGGCACCAGTAGACACAGACTTTAAAAAAAAAGAAAAAGACTCATCTGGTGACTAACCTATCACCAGCTAACAATTATGTTTTATGTGGTTTAACGGAAAGAACACTGAAGTTGTTAAGTGAACTATGAACTGTGAACTATCCAAGTATAGATCTTGAACCCGATATCTATCCAAAATGTCTCTTGAATCCATCATTTCTCTGCAACTTTCACAACCTTCATTTCAGCCAACATCATGACTCATCCAAAGAGCCTTCTCAGTTTCTACTCAGCTTTTACTCTAGACCCTTCCAACCCCTTCTCCATCCATCCATCCATCCACCCACCCATTCAACTAATAGTTACTGAACGTCTGCTCTATGCCAGGCATTCCACGCACTGAGAATACACAGGTGCACACAATTTTCTTACAGAACACTTTACCTACGGAAACTTAAATTCTAATATCACATATGTGGGAGGGCCTAAGAGGCAGAAAGAGGACATAGGGAAGGGTGGGCAGGAGTGGAGTCCGGTGTTACACAGAGTGGCCGGGGACAGACTCACCCGTTGTATGACGACCTGAAGGAGGTCAGGATATGGGGAAAGTATCCCAGGCAAAGAGAAGAGCAAGTACAAAGACCCTGAGGTGGCAGCATGCCCCTGCCTTTTACTGTGCGTGAAATGGGAAACCACGAGGAGCCCTGGAGCAGAGAATTGTGCTCTAACGCTTTACAGGGAAACACCGCGGGACTATGTCAAGAATAGGCTGTCGGGCCATAAGGGCAGAAGCAGAGACCAGTTAACTTACACGAGATTTAGACCAGAGTGGGGTAGTGAAGATAAGAAATGGTTAGATTTAAAGATATATTATTAATCACAAATTAATATTCTTTTTTTTTTGACAGAGAGAAATCACAAGTAGGCAGAGAGGCAGGCAGAGAGACAGGCAGAGAGAGAGGAGGAAGCAGGCTCCCCGCGGAGCAGAGAGCCCAATGCGGGGCTTGATCCCAGGACCCTGGGATCGTGACCTGAGCCGAAGGCAGAGGCCTTAACCCACTGAGCCACCCAGGCGCCCCGCAAATTCATATTCTTAAAAACATAAATGGGGTTGTGCTATTTCTCAACTCAAAAGCCCTTCAGCTGCCACTTTCTTCCCACTGCGCTTTATATAAAATGAAAAATCCTTAATATGACCTAAACAGCTCTGTAAGATCTGGTCTCTGCCTAACTTTTCCAGCGTCATCTGACTTCTCAGTAATCAAAACACATTCTGGCCACACTGACCTTTCTTTCAGGTTCTCTACTACCCCAAATTCTTTTCCATGGGGCAGGGCTTCATGCATACTGTTCTCTCAGCCTGAGAAGTGCTTCTCACTCGTGGCCTGGCTCGCATGATCCCGGGAGTGCTCACATTTCAGTTCGCAGCTTAGAAAATTCACTTCCACGAAGAGACCTTCCCCAACATGTCACTCTGAATTTGCTTTGCCCCCTTCCCCTATTATATTCTCCCCAAGTCCCCCAAAGGGCTCTTCTTTGATAGGGCCGCTCGCCCTGGTTGGTAATTACAACACCGGTTTAGTTACACTTCACGGTTAATGTGTGTCTCTCGAGACTGCGGACTATCGGGAGCGGAGACTACGTCTGTGTCACTTACCATCACGACCGCAAGGTGTGACGCAGCACCTCATACCTAGCAAGTACAAAAATCAATTTTTGAACCAACGATAATGCTTTCATCGCAGCTCTGCCAGACATCATCTTAGTCACTTAAGTTCTCAGGGCCTCAACATACTTTTCCCCCTTTTTAATCTTGTGACTATAAGAAAGTCATAGAAAACAGAGGTAATGAGACAAACAGGCCACCACGAAAGTTTTAGGAACAGTTTTCCTGAAGCAGTCAGGGAGTGGGAGAGAGAAATGAGGGAGGGCCTTGACTGTTGGGTTATTACCTTCAGACTTCATTTAGTGGCCAAATGAAGGGGTGTTGAAGGCTTTTTGAGCTTTACAATGCTGCAAGCAGAACAGCATACTTGGAAAATTAAGCTCTCGGTAGTGTATAGCTAACTGAAGAAGAATCCGAATGCAAAAATTTAATCAGAATCCAAACGCAACAAGTACTTCTGCTCTTTCTGCCATCTTGGAGCCTGTGGAGGCCTACTGGGAATAGGGCTTCTAAAATGACAATTATTTCTGAAAGGCTATGGTCCAAGGCCATTTTTGCTGGTGGTAGTGGGGTCTCCAGAACAAGAGAGAACACACAGCTCGTCCTAAAATTGAAGGTGTTCATGCTCGAGATGAAAGTGAACTCTACCTAGGCAAGAGATGTGCTTATGTGTACAAAGCAAAGCACGACACGGTGACTATGGGTGGCAAACTGAACAAAACCAGAATAATCTGGGGAAAGTAACTCATGCTCAGGGAAACTGCGGCACGGTCCCTGCCGAATTCCAAAGCAATCTCCCTCCTAAAGCCATTGGCCAGAGTCCATGTGATGCTATACCCCTCAGGGATTTAAACTTATTGAAAAGTAAATAAAGGTGTAGATTTGTTCTCTTGTATTTTTGTTAAAACAAAACAAATGCAACAATGACTTCTGACCGTGGGGAAGCCCCCAAAGTAATGCCAGTCATATAAAAAAAATTTTTTTAATTAGAATCCAACAGGTAAATAGGGCCTCAACTACTTTTAAAAGGTAGTCGAATGTAAGAACACAAATATATATTCTTTCTTGCATATTAATTAATGAAGATTCTTAGCATTATTTAATGACCAAATTAAACTTGTTTGTTTCAATTATATTTTATACAGAAAACAAAAAGGGACCAACAACGAAAAACACCTGGGATTTTCCTAGTCATTCATTACCTACCATGTAACCAGATTAATCTTCCAAAGGATGGCTCATACCATATCACTCAGAAAACTTCAGTGGCTCCCCACCGTCTACTGAATTAAGTCCAAACACCTTGGCCTGATATTTAAGACCCTCTACAAACTGACCCCAACTTACTTGCTTTTACTCCCCTATATTCTAGCCAAACTGAACTACTTTTGCTCCAACACAGCCAGCTTTTTCTGTCTCTACTAGACAGTCTCAAGCGACCACAGCTTGCTTCATACTGTTCCATCTTTCTGAAACACAATTCCACCCTCCATGCCAAATTCGCCTGTCAAAATCCTACCTTCCTATTTCAGGGCCCAGGTCACATGCGACCTCCCTCAGTCTCTTTCCAACGCCCTCAAGTACAGACCAACTTCTCCTCCTCCTGCAGACACCCACAGCCCAGTGCTGTGTAACCTGCACCATGCTTAGGTTGAATGACCTTCTCCTTATATGTCTGACCTTCCCGATTAAATCATCAATAATTTCTAGTCCTTCTTGTGAAAGAAAGATGGGTACTTATGCACACAAAATCAACAACTGTATTTATAGTTTGTAAACTGTTCTAATAAACTATGCCTTTTGAGGGCAGGAACTGTTTCTGATTCATGTTTTGTTTCTTGCAATTCTTTGAACAAAGCGTCTGTTTAAAAATCTTTGTGTAGGGGTGCCTGGGTGGCTCAGTGGATTAAGCCTCTGCCTTCGGCTCAGGTCATGATCTCAGGGTCCTGGGATCGAGCCCCACATCAGGCTCTCTGCTCAGTAGGACGCCTGCTTCCTCCTCTCTCTCTGCCTGCCTCTCTGCCTACTTGTGATCTCTCTCCCTCTCTGTCAAATAAATAATAAATAAAATCTTAAAAAAAAAAATCTTTGTGTAATAAGACTCAAAAATTTTAAGTTGAATATAAATTTGCCCCTTCTCACTCCAGTCTTGTTCACTGAGCCACATTTAAAGAAAGAACAGGGGCGCCTGGGGGGCTCAGTCAGTTAAGCATCCAACTCTTGATTTCAGCTCAGGTCATGATCTCATCAGGGTCGTGAGATCGAGCTCTGTGCTGGGCTCCATGCTCAGCTTGGGATTCTCTTTCTCTCCCTCTTCCTCTGGCCCTCCCCCACTCCTTCTCTAAACACACACACACACACACACACACACACACACACACACACAATTATTAAGCACCTGCACTGTAGTTAGCTACTGTGCTAAGAGGCAGTATAGACGATTACTAAGAACTATAAACTACCATCCCTGTCCTAAGAAGCTTATCACGATATTGTTAGGAACATAAGACAATTTCCACAGCAATCAGAAAAGTAATAAAAATGTTATCAAACAATTAAATTCTAAACTATGAATTTCAAAAGAGCTGGCATAGATAACAAGTGCCACGGAAGTCTGGAACAGGGCGACCACAGCTGGGTAGGCCAGCCTGGACGAAGAACGTTTCTGAAATGCATAGCTAGACAGGCAAGAAGAGGCAAGATTATCCAAAACAATGTGTTCCCTCAGGTTGCTCCAATAGTCATATCCTCCCTACATCTTGGTTTAAAAAATAATGACCTACAAATATACGTGCTCACTGGCCCCTTCCACTTTACACAGAAGTCCTCTATTAGCCCTCAGATGTAAAATCCAGAAATCTGAAAACACAGCATTTTCCAAAATACAAAAAAAACCCATTTTCTACATTTTCCTCACACGCAATGTAAAGGGAAATTGGGAAATCTCAAAGATGACCATTTAGGAAGCCAAATTAAATTTTAAAAACAAACTAAATAAATCTTTATGGCCCCAGCCTGACTCAGTCTAATAATTACCACCTTAAACATCAGTAACTGGACAAATTTTAGATGGGGCATAGTTGACTTGAAGTCAATATTCAACTGTTTGAGATTAGAAGAGTCACTTTTAACTCATTCAAATGAGAGAGAGCAGAGGGCGTGGTGGTTTGAAGTTGAGACCCGTGGGCCAGCCGGCCTGGGTTCACAATCCCAGCTAATCAGGCCTCCTCTGTGCCTCAGTTTATCATCTCTAAAATGAGAACAAAACACAGCTCACTCCTAGTATGGTTATGAGACACAGGAACAAATGCATCAAAGCATCAGTAATGTGTATAGTAATCGAGCACAGAGCAAGCAACCAAAAGACCGATTGTTATTATCCAAAGGAATGAAGGACACTAACTCAGTCAGGACAACCTCGGCACCAACACACTGTAACACCCCCCCTTACCCACGGAGGATGCGTTCCACCACCTCCACCGGACGCTGAAACCTCAAATAATGCAGAATCCCGATAAATGCTGTTTCCTCTTTACATACGTACATACATAACTATGATCAAGTCTCATTTAAAAATGATGCACAGTAACAAATTAACAATAACTAATAACGAAACAGAACAACTCTAACAACATGCCGCAATTGAAGTTGTAGGAACCGACTCTCGAGTATCCCACTGTACCGCACTCACATGGCGCCCTGATGATGTGGGGAGAAATGCCCACGGGATGGGGAGGCCGGAGGGCATCGGGCTACTCCTGACCCTCTGCCCAGTCAGAAGGCGCATCCATGTGCGCCTCCGGACCACAGCTGACCACGGCGAGCTGCAACCACGCAAAGCCGAACCGCAGATACAGGGGGATGATGGTAGTAAACAGAAAGTACCAGCTTCAAAAGTAAAAACCAGGCATTTCTACTGTGTCGGGGCCCAGGGTAGACTGCCCCAAAATGGGCCCCTTTGGCGTAAAGATTATTTCGAGTTAAAAGCAGTAAGAACCCAGCAGATGCAGGCAAGGCTCTCTGCCTCCCCCAACAGCCTTGATTCATTCACACTGGAAAGAAGGGCCTGCTCGGGCACTGACGTATTAACAAGGACTCCATCACCTGCATGGTGAACCACCTTGTTTCTCCAAACATATCTATTCACCTTTCTGCTGAGTCTTCTCCTTTCCTATGCTCAGGCCCGTCCCTTCTTCCTTAGCTCCTAGAAGCTTCCTGTTGCCGGTCTTCAGAATTTCATGTCTTGTGGATTCCCTGTATGTACTCTATTAAATTTAATTTTCTCCTGTTAATTTGTCTCATGTCAATTTGATTCTAAGTCCAGTTGGAAGGACCCAGAGGGAGGTCTTCCTCCCTGACACTATATATGAAATTCACATTAAAGGAAATGCAGAACCTGTGTACACATAGAAACTCAATGTATGACAGAGCTGACATTGCAGAGAAGCAGAGGAAAGGAAAAAATGTTTCAACCAACTGCACTGCAAGAACTGTAAGTCCATGAAAATGTCCTGACCTCACACCATACACAAAAGTAAATTCCAAGTTGATTTACGACCAAAAAGTAAAAAAATAAACTTTATAACTTCAAGTAAATATAAGGCATAAAAAGTATAAACCATGAAAGAAAAGGCTGTAGATCCAACAGTATTAAAATTAAAAACTTGTTACTCAAGGTCCATTTAAGAAACGCTAAGATGGAGGCCGCCTGGATGGCAGTCAGTTAAGCTTCTGACTCGTTTTCTAGTCAGGTCATGATCTCGGGGTCCTGGGACTGAGCCCCACTTCTGGCTCTGCACAGAGTCTGCTTGGCCCTCTCCCTCAAATAATTAAATAAAATCTTTTTAAAAAAATGCAAAGACAAACCACAGACTGGGAAAGGATGTTATAACACATAATACCAACAAAGGATTAGAATCCAAAAAATTTCTACAAATCAATGAAAGACAAAACAATCCAATTAAAAATGGGTTAGATATATTAACTGTCAATTCACAGAAGAGACACAGTGACCAATAAGCATATGACAAGGTGCTTATCTCATTAATAAGAAAGAAAATACAAACTAAACCCCCTATGAGATACCATTTCACAGCCACTGGGACTGGCAAAAATGAAAACTCCTTAGCAAAGATGTGGGAGCAGTGAGAACTACACCACGACGAGGAATGCAAACTGACCCAGGCACTCGGGTAACACCTAGCCAGGCTAACAACGGGCATACCCTACAACACAACACTCTCACGTCCAGTTTACGTGTGCACGTACACGTGTGCACATGCATACTCTCACCCGCGCACGCGCGCACACATACACACGTATACACACCCACACCCCTTAACAATCTCTCTCGGCACATGTACCCAAGGAGACGCACAGCAGCACTGCGTCTAAGCGCCAAGACCTGAAAACAGCAGAAATGTGCATTAATAAAAGAATGTGCCAGTTTCTAGCCTCAGCCTCCAGGCCGGGCACACTTCCTCTTGCTTTCCTATAAACCTGCTCAACTGCCGGGAGAGCAACAGTGGGCCAACCTTGCGCAGGATAAAACACGTGAAGCAGAAACCACCTCATCCTGACCCACCCAAACCGGAGCCAACTCCAGCACCTGGCCAGACACTGTGAGCAAGCCCGACCCTGATGGGCAAGTCACCTGGCTGACCACAGTCTCGTGAGCAATGAACCAGTGGTTGCTATTTTAAGTCAGTTAAGTCTGGGGGCTTGTCACAAAGTGACAGATAACAGATACACAAATGGATTAAAGCAATACATATTAATGTGAATAAACTGGACAAATAATACTACATGTAAAAAGCTGCACAAAAATCTCTTATCAAACATACATATGTTTTAAAAGCATTGTGTAGAGTTGCTCTACATACGTATGAAGAATGATGTTACCTGCAGGTTTGGAGAAAGAAAGACGCCACTGGGGAGAGGTACACAGGGGCTTCAAGCTCCCCAGAGAGACCCTCCCTAAAATCTCAAACCTCCCAATACACCCTGTTCCATATTCCCTTCTCGGCTTTATTTTTCTACTAAGCACTTAACATCAGCTAATTCCATAAAAGCAGGGATTTGTACTGTGTTTGTAGCTCCCAGAATAATGACTGGAGCCTTCTAGTTTAAGGCTCCCAGGTAACGATAATCTCTACCCCCGACGGGAATCGCGGCCATGGCCACAGCTGAGGGCAGGAGCTGGCAACCTACAGGCTGCAGCCAGATCTGCCCTCCTACCTGTTTCATGCGGTCCGCAGGCGAAGAAGAGTCTTTACGGAAGAACATTTCAATTGATTTGATAACAGAGAACACTAATTTTGAGCCCCAATTAAGTGAAATGTTATCCGCCCCCCCCCAATAATTCTATTATTCTCATTAACAGACCTATATCAGAGACGCCTGGGCGGCTCAGTCATGATCCCAGCGTCCTGGGATGGAGTCCCACGGCAGGCTCCCTGCTCAGTGGGGAGCCTGCTGCTCCCTCTGCCTGCTGCTCCCCCTGCTTGTGCTGACAGTTAAATAAATAAAATCTTTAAAAAAAATAAACCTATATCACAAAAATTTTTACTTAATTATTGTATTTTGAATTTCAGTAACTAGAAATACCGGAAAATGTTTTTTTCTCTTATTATAGAAATATCTACATTTTAAAAAAGAATCTGTATCATATTCTTGAAATGCCTCAAAGCTTAAAATATCTACCATCTGGCCCTTTACAGAAAAGGTTTGCCAGCCTCTAATTAAGAGCAACAGCCATGGTGAATCCTGTGGAAATTTAGGCAGGTTCTTAAACTCCCCATGCTTTAGTTTCCCTATCTGTTATCTATCTAAAAGAGTTGTTAGAAATAATAATAGAAGTAAAAATATATACATATATAAAATATATACAGTGTATATTTTATACATATATAAAATACATAGAACAAACTAGACCACTAGGAAAGGCTCAATAAATACAGGATATTATTATTAGTGAGGAAAAAACAAAAACAAAACAAAAAAAGTAAACAAAGAAAACACAATTATACAATGATTTGCAACTTACGGTAAGTGCTATGAAGGAAATAAAGGACAGAGATAGGTAACAGCCAGGATACCAAAAAGTGAAGGAAATAAAGGACAGAGATAGGTAACAGCCAGGATACCAAAAAGTGCCTAAGGATCACATTCAGAAAAGGAATGAATACGAAAGAAATATGATGGGGAGGAGTTGCTGATTCTTGTTCCCAAAGCCACGGCCCCAAGAGATGGAGACAGACCCAAGCCATGAGAAACAGCAAAAAATGAGGTCCATTCTGGGGCACCTGAGTAGCTCAGTGGGTCAAGCATCTGCTTTTGGCTCAGGTCATGATCCCCGAATTCCAGGATCAAGCCCTGCACTGGGCTCCTGGCTTACTGGGGAGTCTGCTTCTCCCTCTAACCCTCTCTGCTCTCGTTCTCTCTCTCTCTCTCTCTCTCTCTCAAAAAAGAAAAGAAAATCCTTTCACACGAGGTGAAGCCCTTCTGCGGTCACCTCTGCAGCTACGGCACACCTGGAGACAGCAGAGCCAGCTGATGAAAAGTGGAGCGTGAGAACCAACGTGCCTGTGTTCATCTCAGGTCCAGTATTTATGGCTTAGCTCTGAAACCTCGGGCAAGGTATTTAACCTAAATTTCAGGACTTCTCTTCTGTAAAACGACGGTTAAAAACACCATCTGCATCCCAAGACTCCTGTGCGCTGAGAGGGTAACACAGCTACGCCCACGGAGCAACACACGATGGTATCATTACGACCAGTCACCGGAGTCTCATCTCACCGGATCCCTTAGTATTTCCCAAAAAGCCAATCATGTGTAGTCTGCATTTTCCATTTTCTCCAATACTCTTCTGCCTCAGATAGTGCTTAATAAAGCTTTTGTTTTATTTCTCAGCCAATTTCTTTAGATTTGAAGCTATTATATATATATCCTTAGCCCTATATATTTGTAACATTTCCAACGGAAAATCGATACTGGGGCTCACAAAAAAGATATTTTTCTAGGGGAAAGAACTATAGTAACTGACATTGGACCAAACTGCCATCTACTTCTCATCATTTGGACATAGGTGTATATAATGTTACTGTAGTGCTCTTCCTCGTTCTTATTTTCCATAGAACAAATAGAAGAGAGCCCATGCCTCAAAAGAGGTTGTTTTTGTCATCTTTCTCATGCTCACAGGAGCATCTGCTGGTTTTTCTGCTTCAAGCAAAGGAAAAGTAGTGCCGACGTCAGATTTAAAGTGAGGCCGTGTGATGCCCGAAATGAGACATGACCCCAGCACTACCTACTCTCGTACGAAACAATAACGGCTCCCTGCAGGACACAGTCCCCAGCTCACCGGCCCAACTTAATAACAATCTTATCACCAGAAGTACGCTGAGCAACAGATGGCATCAGGAAGCGGCTGTTATAAATTTAGGAACAAAATTAAAGGTCCTAGGGAGACATTTTCCACAAGCGCATCCAGACAGTGAAAAGGCACTGCCACATTCAAACAGGATTTTACTGCTTTGTAAGTATCTCTCTCCCTGAAGCAACTCAAAATTATGACTGCCTCAAAATAAAGATTTGTGTAGCTGTAACCAGTGTACCCAGACCCTAATACATCAATAGATACGCACTGAGGCGCTTCGGAGCAGAAAGTCATTGTACTGCTGTATCCCGAAGAGTTTTTCCAATACCATCACCAAAAGTGGGGGAGGGGGGCACATCTCTCCCTTTATCCACAGGCAGCTCATCAAAAGACCATCACTTTTTTAAAACTCTCCTGTTAGCATAAGTTAGATAATGTGGTATAAAACCACTGAGTTGGACATCCGAGATCTGAATTCCAGTCTCGCTATTACTTGTCAGATGACCGATCTCTATCAAGTCACTTAATTTCCGTTGTTTTCAGCTTAGGAACTCAAAGTTATTTGATGTGAATATGCTCACCAACTCTTCAGCTAAAAATTCTTGTTATTTCCACCATTTATTCTCCTGTCTCAACAACGACAAATCACTATCATTTCTCTATCAGTTAAGGATCCCATCAATTTCAACGCACAGGAAACCTATCACGAACAGGTAAGTTAAAAAAGGGGGTGGGGGGTGGCCCAAGTGACTGGAATAGCCAGAAGGAGACCAGACAACCCACCCTTGAGCAGCATCTCCAAGGCCTGATTCCTCCGTCTCCGTATCCCTCTCCCTCTTTCCCTCCTTCCCCCTCAATGTGTCTCTCTTCTTACTCCGACTCACTCTTCGCCACGCGGTACTGGCTAACTGCAGCCGCCCTTGCCCTTCGTGGGCCTGGGTTTAGGCTCAGCGAGGATACTTCCTCCCATTTTGCTCCAGCAACAACAGAAGCTGCAGCTGCCTTCACTTGAGAAACTGCCGCCCAATCACTGGCCTGGGGGAACACAACGTAAATGCCAGAGCGGAGTCCGCACCACGCATTAGGCAGGAGCTGAGAGGGGGAAGGAGTGTGACGCTTCACACGAAACAGATGTTCTTTACACCTTCTCCCACCCAAGGTAAATCCCTCCACTGAGGCCCCAAGGCATCTCTCTCCCTCATCAGCTACATCCCCACCATCTTCTTCTAAAACTTCATGAGCCTTTAAACCTTCCCTTCGATATCCCGCCCATCACTCACACTCTCCATCCACGGGAAAAATCACCTTCTCCTCATTTCCTAAATCCAGTCAGTCACAGATTCTCCAAGACTCCACCTCCTCAGCTTCTTTTTCAGTCTTCTTCCCCCCCAGCTGCTCGCACCCCCTTCCCTGCGCGCCGGCCTCCCTCCCTCCGCTCCCAACGAGGTGCTCAGACTGTATCCAACCCATCGCCCACCTCCGGTCTCCACCACCCCAAACTCCATGTTCCATACCGTCACCTGTATCTTTCCAAAGTTCACATCCAATCTTACTCTCCCTTCTTTACACTTTGTTTTTTCTTTTTTTAAAAGACTTTTTAATGTCTCCTTGTTTCTGGCAGTATAAAAACTGTCTTATTTTTTACCATCTTCACCTTATAGTTTAATCACGTCAATTACTGCAATTTCCAAAACTTAATCAGTTATTTCTTACCAGTCTTTTTGCGCACCTTGCTCTCCAGGTCGGAATTTGCCTGGGCTACTCTGCGGCTTCAAGGGGTTCCCTTAACTCTAAACCAGTTGGGAGAACAAGACTCAGCTAAGGTGTCTCCACTTGTACGAAACCTCTCCCGAGGTACCTGCTAGGACTTCCTTCCTTGTGCCCTCACAACACCCAGTACAGCTCTCGCGCACAGCACCCGTAGGATCTACTGCACTCACATATTTGCAGGTAGATATAACTCTCAAAAGCAAACAGGCTTTAGCATCATCCGAAAAGCTCTAAAACACAGACGCCTGGAACCTACACCACACCAGACACACCAAAGCGGAGTTCGGGCCCAGGCCTGTGCACTGTGAAAAAGCTTCAGGGCAGTTAACATTACCTGCCCCATCTCTCCAGGCAAAAACCACTTACAGGTGATAATCTACCTGAGGAAAACAATTCCTATTAAATATATCCAGTCCTTCAAACTGTTCCTGACAGTAGGGAAACAATAAACGTTATGGAATGATACAGAATGTAAATCTTACACGTCACTGTGAATTAGTTACCAAAAATCACTCAATGGAAGAAAATTACCATAACATACCATCTTCAGGCATTCCAACTAAATAAAAATTTTTATACACTGGGTGAGGGGGATGAGCAAAAAGACAGATGAAAAAAAACTCCCTGAACCATGTTTTTCTCTGATAATCAAAAACGAACGTTGTCCTGTATGCTCAGTTGCTGAAGCCAAGAACCAATGTTTCTAACTTCAGCTTCAAGGTCCTCTATGATCAGGAGTACTTGTTGTTTTTTAATGATGAATAAAACTAATACTGTCTTCTGCATTAGCTTTCTACGCAGCAGAAATCAAGATATATGCGGAACACAGCTCTACTATGAATTATAATTAAATACTCAAACAATCACTTCCTATGTCAAATCCAATTTAATAAATATTTCCTGCCTACCTTCAGGGCCAAACACTAGTTTCGGTATATTAAGAAGAAGAACAAGAGGCTCGGCGGCTTCGCTCAGGGAGCTGAGACTCAGGTACATGGTAGCTAAAGAATGTTATGGTGCTCAAATTCTCACTAGCCAGAAGTGAGACTACTAAGTGTTTTATCTCTATTCCATTATAACCTTTAAGTTAGATCAATATCCTTATCTTATAAAATGTTTTTAAAAGAACACTAAGGCATTTTCCTGGTTTGAAGTGGATTATCCAAATTTTTTCTCTTGAAAAAAAGAGTTGCCTTATTTTTTTTCTAGCTGCATCATAAAAAAGGGAGCAAATAGGAAAAAATGAAGTGATACAGCAAAGAAATTTCCTTCAGCCAGTATTTTCTATTCTTTTCCACACTGAGATAAACAAACCGAGCATCAAGTTAAAAAGAAAAAAAAAAATCTAAGAGGAAATTTATTTCTTTAAAATAAAAAAATCCTTAGGGTGCCTGTGTGGCTCAGTCGTTAAGCGTCTGCCTTCTGCTCAGATCATGATCCCAAGGTCCTGGGATCGAGACCCACATGGGGCTCCCTGCTCAGTGGGAAGCCTGCTTCTCCCTCTCCCACTTCCCTGCTTGTGCTCCCTCTCTCGCTACGTCTCTCTCTGTCAAATAAATAAAATCTTTAAGAAAAAATTAAATAAAATTTTAAAATCCTTAATATAAAGGCACCTGGGTAGCTCAGTCAGTTAAGCATCAGACTCTTGATTTCGGCTCAGGTCATGATCTCAGGGCCCTGGATGGAGCCCTACAACTGGCTTCCCTCTCAGTGCAGAGTCGGCTCACCCCCTCCCTCTGCCCACACTCCCACCCTTGTGCTGGCTCTCACTCACACGCTCTTGCTCTCTCTCAAATAAATAAAATACTTAAAAAAAAAAAAACAAAAACCCTTAATATAGTTCCAAGATTCACTCTGGGGGAAAAAAAAGAACTAGAAAAATAAAGGATGAAACATGTTAGTGGGGGAAAAAATGACACCTTGTTGTATAAGAGAGTTAGTAAATTCTGAGAGGCTACAAAATGACACTTTGTTGTACAAAGGAGTAAATTCTCAGAGGCTACAGACTCTCGGGCTGATGAGAAATAAAAGCATAATTCAAACCATTAAAAGTGAGTACTACAGGTTTCCCTTCTGAAGTGAGACTCTTGGCCTCGTAAGTGATGATCAAGTTTGTCCGAGTTTCAGACATATTTCATTAGCAAACTCATCATAACGGGCTCTTTGGGCCAGTCCACTTAAAAATATGCATTGTAATGAACACCATACTGCAATAAAACAAGGCCATTTCTTAAAAACCCGAAGGCCCAATTAGATTATGTAAATTTGAATTAAATATATACATAAATCAGTCAATACCCAAAGCTCCTGGCAAAATGCCAGCCAGCAGTCTTTGGCATAAGAAACATTAGAAATGCCATCCTAGAGGGATATGTGCCTTTTTCCTCTAGTGCCAAAACACATCAGACTGAAAGCTATAAACTAGTCACCCTGTAGACGCTGCTATGAGCAAGGAAACCACCCAATGCAGCTACACTGAGAAGATCATCTTCACCTTTTCTATTGGCCAGAAATACTCATTTGGGCACTTGTGGCTCAGTTATGAACATTCTTGCATTCGGAGTTTGCAAAAAAAGTAAAAAACCAAATCTAATAAAAGCTGTAACTTAAGAAAGAGAAATTAAGGAGTCAATCCATTTACAATTGCACCCCAAACCATAAGATACCTAGGAATAAACCTAACCAAAGAAGCAAAGAATCTATACTCAGAAAACTATAAAGTACTCATGAAAGAAATTGAGGAAGACACAAAGAAATGGAAAAGTGTTCCATGTTCCTGGACTGGAAGAACAAATATTGTGAAAATGTCTATGCTACCTAAAGCAATCTACAAATTTAATGCAATCTCTATCAAAATCCCATCCATTTTTTTCAAAGAAATGGAACAAATAATCCTAAAATTCATATGGAATCAGAAAAGATCTCAAATAGCCAAAGGAATATTGAAAAAGAAAGCCAAAGTTGGTGGCATCAGAATTTCGGACTTCAAGCTCTATTACAAAGCTGTCATCATCAAGACAGTATGGTACTGGCACAAACACAGACACATAGATCAATGGAACAGAATAGAGAGCCCAGAAATAGACCCTCAACTCTATGGTCAACTAATCTTTGACAAAGCAGGAAAGAATGTCTAATGGAAAAAAGACAGCCTCTTCAATGAATGGTGTTGGGAAAATTGGACAGCCACATGCAGAAAAATGAAATTGGACGATTTCCTTACACCACACATGAAAACAGACTCAAAATGGATGAAGGACCTCAATGTGAGAAAGGAATCCATCAAAATCCTTGAGGAGAACACAGGCAGCAACCTCTTCGACCTCAGCTGCAGCAAATTCTTCCTAAGAACATTGCCAAAGGCAAGGGAAGCAAGGGCAAAAATGAACTATTGGGATTTCATCAAGATCAAAAGCTTCTGCACAGCAAAGAAAACAGTTAACAAAACCAAAAGACAACTTGACAGAATGGGAGAAGATATTTGCAAACAACATATCAGATAAAGGGCTAGTATCCAAAATCTATAAAGAGCTTAGCAAACTCAACACCCAAAGAATAATCCAATCAAGAAATGGGCAGAGGACATGAACAGACATTTCTGCAAAGAAGACATCCAGATGGCCAACAGACACATGAAAAAGTGCTCCACATCACTCGGCATCAGGGAAATACAAATCAAAACCACAATGAGATATCACCTCACACCAGTCAGAATGGCTAAAATTAACAAGTCAGGAAATGACAGATGCTGGCAAGGAGAAAGGGGAACCCTCCTACACTGTTGGTGGGAATGCAAGCTGGTGCAACCACTCTGGAAAACAGCACGGAGGTTCCTCAAAAAGTTGAAAATAGAGCTACCCTATGACCCAGCAATCGCACTACTGAGTCTTTACCCTAAAGATACAAATGTAGTGATCTGAAGGGACACGTGCACCTGAATGTTTATAGCAGCAATGTTCACAACAGGCAAACTATGGAAAGAACCTAGATGCCCAACAACAGATGAATGGATAAAGAAGATGTGGTATACATATACAATGGAATACTATGCAGCCATCAAAATAAATGAAATCTTGCCATTTGCGATGACGTGGATGGAACTAGAGGGTATTATGCTTAGCGAAATAAGTCAATTGGAGAAAGACAACTATCATATGATCTCCCTGATATAAGGAAGTGGAGATGCAACGTGGGAGGTTTGAGGGGTAGGAAAAGAATAAATGGAACAAGATGGGATCGGGAGGGAGACAAACCATAAGAGACTCTTAATCTCACAAAACAAACTGAGGGTTGCTGGGGGGAGGGGGGTCAGGAGAGGGTGGTAGGGTTATGGACATTGGGGAGGGTATGTGCTATGGTGAGTGCTGTGAAGTGTGTAAACCTGGCGATTCACGGACCTGTACCCCTGGGGATAAAAATACATTATATGTTTATAAAAATAAAATAAAATAAAAATCTGCAACTTAACTACACAATTACACAGAATACAGATAATTATCTGGTTAGTGCTCTCAAATGATCGACAGTGGAGTTTATTATGGTGCTAGTTCTCCTTCATGGTGAGAAAAAATTAACCCTGGAAATAGATCTGGGGATCTCAGGTCCCCCTACAAAATTTCGTTATTAGCCATTCCTGCATGGGCTTCTTCAATATGGAACACTATACAGGAATTAAATTTGGATAGCACTTTGGAAAAGTGCACATGAATTTCTCAAGTCTTTCAGGGAGGAACTGGTGGGGACTGCTGCTTCGTGGGTGTATCCCATGAAGAAACTGCAAACATCTGTGCTTCTCCTCATCTGCAAAGACACAACACATGAAACCTGAACCACTGGTTCTAAATATAGACTCTCTGGAGATCTGTTCAGATAATCCTAATAGCAAACAGGATGGCCTTTATTTGTAGAAGCATCCAGAAGGATCTTGTTATGACATAAAAAGATAAGAAAACACATTTAAAAAATGGAGAAAATTGCCAACCCTTAGAAAAGAAATATATCTGACTTAAATAATCAGTGTATCCAGAAGAAACAGGAAAAGTTTAGTATTATCTTATGTCATATCTATTTTCCCATCCTTGTCTCTTAATGACAAAATCCAGAAAATCATTTTACACTATACATCATGAAGCCTGTCACACCATTTATTCAGTGATGACAAAAATGGTAGGGTGTCTTCACTCGTTTTGCAAAGCCTATTATGTCAAGCAGGAAATACCCTACGGTCAGGACAGAAGCTCAGGCTGTCAAACCAGGAGAACGTCTAAGAGGTATGATCTTTTAATGGAAAAATGTTATTTTCCTAGTACCTGAAATGGAGAAAACATGAAAGAAAATCAAAATTAAAATTTCCCACTAACATTAGTTAAAATCTCTCTCTAAACTCCTTTTCTCTCCATACTCAGGAAAATATTGATAAATACTGGCTCTAATTTTCTGAGGGACAAATGAATCCACGATTAGTTTTAAAGCTAAAAACCTCATAGTCTGCTCATATTTTCTTAAAATAGGTCGCTCTTTCACACACACATCAATCTATTACCTGAAACTGTTGGGTTGGTTAAACATCTTTACTGATCTCCTAAGGGACACAGTTCTGAAGCTACTAAAATAACATTAATTATTTTTACAGAATCCTAGCAAAATAAAGTCTGTGTATGTGTATTCATTTTTAATCTAATCTAAACATAAGTAGGAAAGGTAACAAAATTTGAAGAAATAAAATAACTTACAATAAAAGTAGACAGGGTGTTATTAAGATATATTTTTAAAATAATGCCACAGTGCACCAGAAAACTGAGCCTCAGTTTCCTCACCTGTAAAATGGGGATATAATTATAATACCTATGTAATAGGGTGGTATGAAAATGAAAGGCGTTAATACACAGAACATACTTGGAATGGTGACCGGAGCATAATAAGCAATATATGGAATGTTAGCTATTCTTCTGGCTAAAAACTTAAAATGCTAGTTAGATGTTCTCATTTTCAGTCCACAATATAGTGGACTTCCCTGACCCCCATATTCCCAACCTAATTTCTACTAGCCTTCTGGATCCTCTTGGACACATCTCCCCTGGCTCTTCCTCTCCCTCCTCCATGTTAAACACCTGGGTTAAGTGAGTCTCTTAAGTGAGTTAAGTGAGTCTCTTAACCCACTGAGCCACCCAGGTGCCCCGATACTTTAAAAAACAAAAAAAAAATGATGCAAGGCGTATAGAGAATTCTCAAAAATAACATTGCATATAAAAGTAAGCTGTTAGGGGTGCCTGGGTGGCTCAGTGGGTTAAAGCCTCTGCCTTCCACTCAGGTCATGATCCCAGGGTCTTGGGACCCAGCCCTGCATCCAGCTCTCTGCTCACCAGGGAGCCTGCTTCTCCTCCTCTCTCTGCCTGCCTCTCTGCCTAGTTGTGATCTCTCTCTGTCAAATAAATAAATATAATCTTTAAAAAAAATTTTTTTAAAAGGAGCAACACCTGATTTTTATTAGCCCATGAAAACAGACAAAACTCTTGACAGAAGAAACTATCAACAGGAAAGCAAAAGGGAAATAAAAAATTGGATCTTCTTGTTTTCCACATAGTGCTAGGAGATACAGAAATCACTAAACTTCAATATTTTTAAAAAGTCACTAAATAAAAGCAAACATTTTACTTGGAAATCTAAAATCTGGAGTCTTCTTTTAACTATAAGACCTTGGGTCAAGAATTTAACTCCTCTCTAAATGAGGGAGGAGAGTCTTAGATCTCTTCCAGATCTAAAAAGTCTAGACATTTTCTTCTATTTATTCCTTATTAAATAAATTTTAGGTGCTGCTTCCCCCCAACAACTCCTCTCATTAGGGAGGTGCCATGGTTACGTGGCTCCACGTGCAGCTACGGAGATCAAAGTCAAGGGTCTGTACCCTGGCTCTGCCTCCTATTAGCCCATTTCCTCGTCTATAAAACACAGCAGTGATAACAGTACCTATCTTCATAAGGTTACTTTAATTCACATTTTGATCCACTGAGCACGGAGCCTGATGCCAGGCTCAATCCCAGGGCCCTGAGATCATGATCTGAGCCGAAGGCATACGCTCAACCCACTGAACCACCCAGGGGCCCCCAAGAAATACCTTTTAGATTCTAAATGTCTGAACAAAGTTTTGCTTTTCTTGAGGAATAGAACGCTGCTGTACCCTGACCCCCAACCTCCCCAAGCAAAGTTCAGAACTTTGAACATTTTTTTCTTTGCTCTAGCCAGTAGGATTCTTAGCAGCAAATTATGCGTTAGTTTAATAACTACATACTTACATTCTAATTTATGCTTGTTTTCATCTTCTTCTATTTCTTGCACATACTCTAGAAAGGATATATGAACTCGGTGGTCAGCCCGAGAAAAACAAAGTTCTGTCCTTTGCTACGACTGACGTACATTAGCACTGTCACTAGAAGGCTTTCCCAAACCAAAAATCTAACTGTATTTCATATTCTGAAATGAAACACAGTTTTTTAAAGATTTTATTTTTAAGTAATCACTATACCCATTGTGGGGCTCAAAATTACCATCTTCAGACCAAGAGTCATAAACATTTTAAAGCATCTTTCCAGGGGCGCCTGGGTGGCTCAGTGGGTTAGAGCCTCTGTCTTCGGCTCAGGTCATGATCTCAGGGTCCTGCGATCAAGCCCCGCATTGGGCTCTCTGCTCTGCAGGGAGCCTGCTTCCTCCTCTCTCTCTGCCTGCCTCTCTGCCTAGTTGTGATTTCTCTCTGTCAAATAAATAAAATATTAAAAAAAAAAAAAAAGAGGTACATTAAAAAAAATAAAGCATCTTTCCAGGGGTTCCTACCTGGCTCCCTCAGTCAGAAGAGCATGCAACTCTTGAACTCAATTCTCAAAGAGAAGGAATTTTGCGTAATAATTTTTTTTTAATATTTCCTTTAATTGACAGAGAGAAATCACAACTAGGCAGAGAGGCAAGCAGAGAGAGAGGAGGAAGCAAGCTCCCTGCGGAGCAGAGAGCCCGATGTGGGGCTCGATCCCAGGACCCTGGGCTCATGACCTGAGCCGAAGGCAGAGGCTTTAACCCACTGAGCCACCCAGGCGCCCCTTGCGTAATAATTTTTAAATGGTTGCTAAAATGTTCCAGACAAATTCCAATATGGCTAATCCATTATAGGACCCAAATAATTTCTAAAAATTGTGATAGATTTTATTGTGAAACTGTGTGTATCAATCACTTAGAATGAACAAGATTATTCACATCCATTCCTTTTTAAATGGCAAGATTCATCACAGCTTTGGTAATTCATTCTCTCTCTACCCCAATGCAGGGCATCTTAAGACATTTTGAAGACAGACAGAACCTTCTTCATCATGGCCCCATTTACCAGATAAAGAAATTTTTGCCCCTAGAGATTAAGACCACTGAAGTAACAGTGGCAAATGGGGAGTGGAACCTCGTCAAAATCTGGCTGAGAAGGCAAGCACTCTGGCTTCTCAGGTCCCGCAGGATAACGCAGGATAACGCAAATGTTGGTAGATGCTATTTCTCCTCTGTCGGTCAGGTACCCTAATTACCTGCATTCTCTCCTCCTACCAACGACATGAAGTTTCAGTGACTGGGACAAAATTGTGCTTTGTGTTCTCAAAGCCGGTATGACAAATTTCAGAGATGTTCCAGCTTTTACAACATCTGCTATTCTTCCTGTTATGTCTGTGTCCTTTCCTAAAAGATGTTGCTAGAAAACCGCTTTGTAAGAAATATGTAATACTTATTTATCCCTCTCTTCAGAAAATGATATACATAAAAATCAGAGGCTTTCCTCATTTCATTTTCACTTGGCAGGCCCAAGATCGGACTCCCAAAAAATACCTTTTTAAGGAAGGGATTATTTCCCGGACATGGTCTACCAATTTAGTATGTCTAGATTAGCAGTTCTCTAACTTTTTTTTTTTAATTTTAGGGCCCCTTTACAACCTTAAAGATTACTGAAGCCTCCATGGCAGGCAGATTTCTAAGCTGGCCCCAAACGAGCCCAACTCCTGCTGCGAGCGCCTTTGTGCAGCGCCCCCCGGAGTGTGGGCTCCTAGTGACCTGCTTCTAAGAGAACAGGGCGAAGATGGACTGGGACTTCTGTAATGAGGTTACAATGGCTGTGACTTCTGTCCAACACTCCTTTCTTGACCCCTGAACAACATGGCTTTGAACTGAGTGGATCCACTTACACACGGATCTTTGTTTGTTTTGAAGAGTTGACAGCAAAAACACGTGGCATTTGTTTACAAGTGCCCACTAGTCTCCACAGGACTGACTTAGGTACGTGGTACAGGGATCACACCTGCTGCCCTTTAAGTACTGGGGAGGCCATCAGCAGCTCCTGGGGGCCCCCAAGTGCTAAGTGGCTGGTAGGCAGGATGCTGGGCTGACGCAGAAGAATGTGCCCAAGGGAAGGGTTTGCACTGAGCAGGGGAGCCCCACTCCCCACCCCAGTCCTCCCTGCTGTGGAACAGGGTGGCTGTGGATTTGGGGCCCCTTCCAGCAAGGCCTCAATCCCTGCGCGCTGCGGTACCCCAGTCTGGAGGTCTCCCAGAAGCCAGCATGTTAATGTGCAGCCGAAGCTGCCAATGGCCATGGGCCAGTGGTATCCCTCCAGGCAGACGGGGCTGTCTGGGAGCCCTTGTCGCGTCAGGCTGCCCTGCAGCTGCCCCTGCTGAGCTGAGGCCACCAGTGGCTGCAGAACATTGCTATTCCCCAGCCGGGGCCCCTCACTCCTGTCCTGGCCCGACCCACCTATATGCAGAGTTTTTCTCAATAAATATCCGTACGGTACTGTAAATGTGTTTTCTCTTCCCTAGAATTTTCTTTTCTCTAGCTTATTTTATTCTGAAAATACAGCATATAATACACATAACATATAAAATACACGTCAATCAACTGTTTATATTTCCAGTGAGGCTTCCAGTCAACAGGTAGGCTACTAGTAGTTAAGTTTTGGGGGAGGCAAAATTATTGGGGGGAGGGGCAGGGTTAGGCACCTAGCCCACAGGGTTTTCGAAGGTCAACAGTACACTCTCTAGCTTTTTTTCTCTTAAGATTTTATTTATTCGTTTGAGAGAGAAGCAGATTCCCTTCTGGGCCCAGAACGGAATCTGCTACTCTCCCTCTGCCCCTCCTGCCACTCACGCGCGCACACTTGCTGTCTCTCTCTGGAATGACTCTTTTTTTTTTCTTTTTTTTAAGATCTTATTTATTTGAGAGAAAGAGAGAGAGTGTGCATGAACAGGAGGCTGGGGGCAGAGGGAGAGGGAGAAACAGGCTCTCCGCTGAGCCAGCCGGGGCTGACGCGGGGCTCGATCCCAGGAAGGGCCCTGGGATCATGGCCTGAGCTGAGCTGACGGCAGGCGCCCAACTGACTGAACCACCCAGGCGCCCCTGGAATAAATCTTTAAAAAAAAATAAAATGGAAAATAAAAAAAAAAAAACCTACTTTGCAAAGAATAAAAATTATGTAACACTAAACATGTTGTTGACTTTGTTTTATTTGCTATGGAAAAATTTTGTCTTCCACAGTTTACAACATTTTATAATCAAAGGAGCCTTTTTTTTAATATGGACAATCATTTGCTTTGTATGTTTGTAACTTTGTATGACACATTAAAAATTATAGCACTTTTTTACACTTGCGTTTTTATCAGGAGGTTCCAAGTCATTGTAAGATCTGAAAATAGTAAGAAGAAAGAGCTTATATAAATTAATAGGTTCTGGGGTAGGAAAAATTTTTGGATTCCAATTGCTAGGCAATGTGCTCAGCAATTTATGTACATCATTACATTTAATCTTAAACATAGGTATGTAAGGAAGGATTTTTACAGGTAAATTCTCAGAGCCAAGTTTCTTTCTTTCTTTTAGGTGCCTAAAATAATGTCTGACACATCATAAGCATGAAATATCTGCTGAAGAAAGAAACTTACTGGTGAGGTATTCAAACATCAATTTGTCAGACTCTTGGGCCAGTATTCTTAATTACCACACAGTAATGCCTCACGTTAAAATACAAAGTAGAGATGAAAGCAGAAGCAGGCGATCATAAGTTACATAGAGGCAGTCAAGAATAACGGATCCGTCTCAACTCAGAGAATTCCTCAAGATTCAGCTCAAAGAAAAAAAGCACTTAGGGGCGCCCGGGTGGCTCAGTGGGTTAAGCCGCTGCCTTCGGCTCAGGTCATGATCTCAGGGTCCTGGGATCGAGTCCTGCATCGGGCTCTCTGCTCAGCGGCGAGCCTGCTTCCCTCTCTCTCTCTCTCTCTGCCTGCCTCTGTGTCTACTTGTGATCTCTATCAAATAAATAAATAAAATCTTTAAAAAAAAATAAATAAGCAGGACTGATACACCATTTTCTGAATTGTTTATTCGTGTAGAGATACATTTATCCTATCCAAAGCAGGAATCATAAATATATTACTGCATCTGAGTTTCATTTCACAGCAAAACAATTAGTACAAACTCATGAAGATACTCCATTTTTTTGGTTACTCTGCTAATGAAAACAAGTAACAATTCCAAATATGAAAAGTTGGGTCCTCATAAACCAGTTAAGTTGCGGCTCCTCATCTGGATTAATTTTACATAAAGGGTACATAAGTAAACGTTAAGCTACAGGAAAAAAGCATCCATTTGCTTTTCTCATCTACCTCAGGACAAAATCGAGTCAATTCTAGAGCACAGACCATCTTGTGGGATAGATGTAAGCTTTTACTGTTTCAACATGACTCCAGTGTAAGAAAGTTCTGTGATTTGGGTTCTTACACCATGAGCTTTTCATTCTGTTTGTCAAATACTAACGTTAACAGTCTTTCCGAATCAACAGCAAACAGCTCTTCTAAGAGGTCCAGACCAGAAAGCTGGCACGCACATACTTTTCAAAGATGTCCGCGTCCTGTTGTTTCTATCACTGTGTGTAGTGCTGAAAGCTGCATTCATGGCCCTTACTTTGACAGTCACCAGATAGGCTGAACGGCTCAGAATTGATACCTCAATGCCCCAAACTAAAAGTGTTAAAGCTGGTTCTTACTTTCCAGCCACAATTAATGTCCACAATACTTTATACAAGTGCAAAGGAGTGAGCAGCCCTTCAATGTACGACTGTCCTAAAAATATTTTACCACTCAACAGATTTCCAAATCTTGAAAATCAATTGACAATAACAGATTTTCTGCTGTTAATATCTTCCTTAACCAATCTAATAAGGAAGTCAAGCAAAGTTAGCTGAAAACTGGAAGCAGTACTCTTAAATTATTTTAAACTTAAGTTCATCAATTCCCAGTTAACACTGGAAAGTTCCGTCACTTCCCTGTGCTTCAGTTTCCACATCTCTAAAACACAGATGACAGTATACACGTGGTAGTGCTGAGGTCAGGATTAAATGAGGCAATAAACAGAAAACAGTGGCTGGCACGTGAGCTGAAAACAAACCTGATAAATTATTTTATGTAACACAGAACCATTCCATCTGAAGCAAATACCACGTTGAGATGTTAACTAATTTTTCAGCTCAAGCAAAAAAAACTTGCTGTTAACTTATTTACCTATAGCAAATCTTGCTTTAAAATCCTTGTAAGAGCATCACTGCATCCGCTCAATTAACTTTGCTGATATCACTAGGTCTACAAGCCAGCCGTACTTAGAAATAGGAGATTTCTTACTCCTTTTTAAAGGAGTTATTTCAGGGTGCCCAGGTGGCTCAGTCGCTAAGCGTCTGCCTTCAGCTCAGGTCAGGATCCCAGGGTCCTGGAATCGAGCCCCACATCGGGCTCCCTGCTCTGTGGGAAGCCTGCTTCTCCCTCTCTCATTCCCTTTGCTGTGCTCCCTCTCTCACTGTGTCTCTCTCTGTCAAATAAATAAATAAAATCTTTATAAATAAATACCTAGACAGACAGACAGACAGATAGACAGACAGGGGAGTTATTTCACCCGGCACTAGAGAAAAGATCCTGTGGACCATCTGGAGTCATGCCTGGAGAAGACAAGGAGGTCGTAAGAGAGGAGATGGCCGGGTTGAGGTCATTGCTTTCTGCTGGCCATGAGAAACAGGACAGAAGGAGGGGCTGCTGGCTAACTCCTATCTCCTGGGTGACAACTTCATTACAAAACAAGGAGTCCCCGAACTCACAAGTTCCAGAGTGGAGTTCTGAATCAGAATGGAAATTCCCATAATGCTGAAAAATTTGGGTGGGGCTTCAAACCACCACAAAACGGTACCTTCATCAGGACACTGGACGTGTTTATTCACATCTGTGCGGAAGCACAAGGAAAAGTGAGTTAACACAACAGATGACTTTCAATCACCTGTGAGCCGCTTGTCTTGGAACAAACTAGCGATCACCGCACGAGCTGGGGCCGGGCATGAGGAACCACCCGCCTGCCCTCCCACATGGTAGGGCAGGAGTGGCAGGAATCCACTCCCCCTCCCTACTGAACTACTTCCTGATTTTAAACATTTTCTCCTCCTTCAAAGTAATGAAGTTACTAAGTGTATAAAACACACTCATAAATTACCTCTACATAACTCCAAATTCATTTCGACTCTATTCTCCAGTCAACGTGTTAACGTCCCCACTACCCCACCGAAAGCCGTTTCAGGTTTTTATCTTCCTACCTTGAAGGAGGTTCTGTCTTTGCGGCAGAGGATCTCCATCAGGGCTCAAACATTTGTTCACAGCCCTAAGTGACTGCCTATTCACACTTCTCACACTTCTGGCCATTCTTCTACTGAGACACTTGTCATTTGTTTTGGATGTCTAAGAGTATTTAACATATTAAGAAAAAATTAAACTCTATCATATAGGCTGCTAGTATTTTCTCCACATATTACACAGGTTATATCTGTAACTTCTTTGGGCAGGTAGAACCTTTCATACTTTACACAATTAAATCTATCAAATCTTATTATGAGTTGTGTGTCATGTCAGAAAGGCCTTCCATTTCTAAAACTGAAGTAAAATTATTCCTACTTTCGTCCTAGTACTTTTCTGAGTTTTTCTTTAAACATTTAAATCTTCTGGGGCGTCTGGGTGGCTCAGTGGGTTAAGGCCTCTGCCTTCGGCTCAGGTCATGATCCCAGGGTCCTGGGATCGAGCCCCACATCAGGCTCTCTGCTCCACAGGGAGCCTGCTTCCTCCTCTCTCTCTGCCTGCCTCTCTACCTACTTGTGATCTCTGTCTGTCAACTAAATAAAATTAAAAAAATAAAATAAACATTTAAATCTTTAATCGCTCCAGAGCTCATTTTTGTGTATGGCATAAGGAATGATCCTGACACACAATCTCTTTTTTCAGACAGCCTACTGTCCTAAATACCACCGGCTCCTGCACCTAATGAATCTCAATCATTCCAGGCCCCTAAACCCTGGTTTCATGCTGACAGGTAACTTTCATGTCGGCATTAAAGTGATCACTTTTCAAAGCATATTGTTGTTCAAGGGGCTATGTATTCTGCTTCTAGCATTCCCAACACCTGCTAGAATGAACTTAAAAAGAAAGGTGGGAGAGGAGTGTCAAATTTGACTACAATGCCAAAACATAACCTTTAAGCCACCAGTGCAATTTAATACGCATGTGTACACCTGTCATATGCATTAAAATTACCATCTGAACTGCTGCCTATGGGCAGCACTTTTAGGCATGTTCTTTCACTCCGGCAAAGCAGTGAAAACTGTGCAAGATAACCGTGTTTAATAACTGAGAGCTAACTCTGCCTCAACAGCTTGGCAAACAAGAACAACATGAGGAGTTGAAATTCACACATAATCCAAATATCAAATATCAAACTTTTCCCTTATTTATAACACCTTTTAAGTAGACTACTTCACCAAGTTTTCTCTGTCAGTGGCAAACATTGTTTTTAGAGGACACGCCTAGATTAAGAAGAGGAAAGGGAAGCCTAGAAAACAAAAATTTTCAGGAGGCGCCCAGGACTGTTCAGGGCAAAATATACTTTAGCCAGCAGAAAAGGTATGTCCTGACCATTAGCATAATTAACTCATTTTCTCGGTCTTGACCAAGGAAGAGTCATTCAGCAACTCTTCTGATTATAATTTGGCTTCTCCTAAAGCGCAACTGCGTACTGCCGAACGGCCAAGGATTCTCGTCCACCATGCGAGTACATGTCTCATGACAGGTTCACACAAACAAGCATTGTTTCTATTTCTGTCCCATCCTGTATTTGGTTAGCAACAGTCAGTTCCCTTGAACTCAATTATCTGCAAGTATGGTAATCGAATGGAGTTTCTGAGAAGCAGGCCTGCCAATGAGCCTGCCAACGTAGTAACACCCTTTGAGGGGCCGCCTGAGTAGTCTCCCAGGCTTCCTGAGCAAGAACCTTCTCCCTCCCCACCTCCGACAGGAAGGGCCAACAGACAGAATTTCAAAGCCAGTGCAGCCTCATGTTTATTCTGAAAAAACTTCTTACTGCCAATTCTCCGGCACTAACGTGGACACGGATACACTTTGTTCCTCAACAGAAAGTTCAGAGAAGGAATACTGATAGAAGACTGACTAAAGGATATGCACTACCTCTATCCTTCTGAATGGTGCAAAAGCTCTTCGTCTCTTAGCTCAGACTCGGTTTCGAATGGTCCTCACCTCTCCACCCAGAAGGGCCTTTACTTGAGGTCCCCCATTTGGGTGCTCCGTCTGGCCTAGAGAGAGGGACGCTATGAACTCCGCTGGTGCGCCCACAGTGCACTGCGGTGCGGCCAGGGCTCATTCCACACGATGCGAGCCTGTTCGTAGAGCCTCTGAGGAGAAACTTCCTTCTAATCTTAGTGTCAAGGAATTGCGCTTCCCTTAAAACAAAAGCGTGTTTGCTTTTAAGTGTTATGGGCATAAACAGACTAGGTTTCTTATTTGCACCATCTAATATGAAGTTTCGAGAAGTATTTATGCTCCACTGAAAGCAAATATTTGATTTTTATATTAGGCCTTTGATTTTATTTTACATCTTTTTTTTTTATTTCTTGCTAGTTTATGAATCTTTAAAAACCACCTTAAATTTGGTGGGGACAGGACAAAATGAAACAAATGGATGGTCCGCATAACGCATCATAAGAACAATTTTCTTTTTAAACTTAAGGGGTCAGGAAAAAAGTGTCCCATGAGAAATCAAAGGAGAGGAAGGATTTGGAGAATAGGATCTATGAAAAATCAAATCCAGCCAACTCTCAATTAACTGGGAAAAGAAGGAAGGGAAATTAAGGGGTACAGAGAAAAGATGAGGAAAAACCCAAATAATTGGCTTATTTATGTAAATTAGACTAATGAAATTAGACAAATTAAAAAATGACTGTGTAAACTTAACCAAACTTACTGTATAGTTAATGTTATGAGAAATGTTTATTGTTCCACAGGCATCACTCAACACTGTAAAAATGACAAACATAAAAACTATTTGATAAAAATGGCCAAAAGGATACTACCTGGAAAAACAAACAGACCCTCAACGTGAGTTGTGTCTTATCTGAGCACTTCCCCGCCCCTCAAGTATTAGGAAAAACCCTACGCATTGCAAAAATCTGAGACTACTGACCTCTCGGCTTTCTAAATAACCCAGCGTCATCTACATAGATGTTTAAATGCCACAACAAGCATGATCATGTTCTTGCTGGGTAGCCTCTCTCCTTCACGGCCGCTGTCATCATTCCTAGCCAAGAGACTTTACAACGTTGTCATTGCTGTATGTCAACTTCGGTTCACACAGAACACTACTGAGCCATCTCCACTCAGAAGTTAAGTTATATTCCGTAAGTTATATATCCCCCATGCACAGAGAGCCCCGTGTTTGCTCAAAGGTTAGACCTCAGTTCAATCCAGCACTGGAAAGATTTTAGGTTGAGTTCCATCAAGTATGTTACGTCTAAATAAATTCTTATACTGTCCAAACAGCATTATCTTTCCATTCCTCCCTTACCGTTCCCCTCCCAAATATCCAATCAGAGCACATAGAGTAAAAATGTACGCTAACTCTACTTTCCCTGTGCTAAAAGGAACATTCTGTACAAGGGTAAGGTATGACTGTGCTCTCCAAGATCATCACAGTGCCACTGACCAGTCCCTACCCAGACTGCAACTGTCTCCTCTCTCTGACAGAACAGCTAATAGATGGCTAGAAAAACGTAGCATCTGACTACCAAGATGATAAATACAGCTAGCGTTTACTGACTACCATACAGGGGTCAAGGAGAGATCACTTAAAATAGGTAGATGTTTCTGCTGATCATTTTTTACTCTTTCAAAAATGCACTATTTCTTTTAAACAATGGGTTAGTCTGCATACAAGCTGGTTCCAGATTAACAAGATTTGGCTGTCAGCCCTGCTAAGTGCAAGAGAAGTTAGCTAGAGACCCAGGGAAAGAGGGCAAATGTGTAACAGTCACAGACAAGAGAACCTTGGCACATGGGCTACCCTATAAAGGCAAGCACCACGGCCATTATCACAAACTCAGAGGACTGCCTTGCAAACAGTAAACATTCAGAAAATACATGCTACAAATAAACTTATAAATGAAGTAAGTTGTTCTTTTAAGATTTTATTCATTCATTTGAGAGAGAGAGAGACAGAGCACAAGCAGGGGGAGCAGGAGAGGGAGAAGCAGACGCCCCACCGAGCGGGGAGCCCGATGCGGAGCTCCATTCCAGGACCCCTGCGGAAGGCACATGCTTAACCATCAGAGCCACCCAGGCGCGCCACGAATTAAATTATTCTGTAGAATACTACAAAGAGGTGAAGTAGCTAGCCCACCGCCCACAGCCAGGAAACGGCAAAGCCAAGATTCCAACGCGGATCTGGCCAGTCCAGGGACAGGTCTGCTCCCTTCCCTCCTGCTTCCCACGGTGGGAAATCTGTGCCAAGGATGGCGGAGAGAGCAGATACACATGCTGGATCTCCCCGGAAAGTCAATTTTACTCAAAGTTGCATAATTTTAAATATTTGATCTATAAAACGAACACCAATGCATTAGGAAAGAGAATAAATAATCCATAATTACTAATTTTAGATGACATGGGCTATGACTTTTTTTTTCATTTTGTGATAAGCCCAGGCTCTCTTAGGGATACAAATTCATTCTCGTCTTGCACGAGAAGTGTGCTAACAGAAGAAAACGGGAAATCAAAGTACCGCTCCATCAGCACCTGCTGACACCCCCCCCAGCGGGCCGCAGCCATCCGCTGAAACGGAAGCCAAGAACGGCTCCCAAGCACGCAGGAGCTGCGGGGGACGCAGCAGTGGAGGCCGGGCGGCCCGGGCGCTGGCGGTGTGGGGGGCGCCTGCTCCGGCACGACGGTCCCGCCCGCCGGGCACCGTCCAGGGGGCTCCCGGGCACCGCGGCCGCAGAAGCCCAGTCCCTAAGGACCGCCCCGGCAGGCCCGGCCAGCACCCCGGAAACCAGCCAAATCGGCCCCAAGCCTTCGGGGGTGCCCAGGAGCGAGCTGGACCTCGCTCCGCGGCTCTGAGGGCCCCCAGTTCTTACTGTGGGTAAGGACTCCACACACAAGGTCTCAGGGGCTGTCCTGACGGGTCCACTCCATTAAGCTGTAGGAAGAAATGCTGCCACCCCGCGCACCAGCAGACCAGTCCCCCCGGCACCGGGGGACGCGAGGGCTGGCACGTGCACGTTCCCGGACACGCGCGGGTTCCCGGACACGCGCAGCCTGGGGAGGACCCGTGCTCTTCAGCTCCACCGCAAGACCCGTCCCGTGCGCGAAAGTCTCCGCTAAGGAAGCAGTGGGATCTGCTTGCCGAAGTCAAGTTTTACCGAAGTCAAACTGCAATAAAGCGCGAAGACTGTTAAGTGTTGGTGTAGTTTCTCAGATGATGCTTTTGTCTTTGCTTTATCGTATTAGGGAGCTGATACAGGTCAGTGTTTAAGATGCTGTTTGGTGTAACACATGTAAAATTAATTCTGTAAAAGCAGGAAACAAGTAATAAACACATCCGTATTAAGTACCAAAAACATAGAAAGCATGTGTTAATGTCATGGATAAAATGCAGTCCCTAACCTCACAGAGCTCAGGCTATTCTGAAAAAAGCAAACAAGTTCACCAATAATTAAAAGTGCTACCTTATTTGGCTGAATAGGATGTACAGAAACAGAGAAAAAGGACTCTGACTTGGACTCTGAAAGTCTGGGGAAATGGGGAAGGCAATAAGGAAGTTGAAGAGTTCCCAGGCGGTGACCCAATCGCTTCTCTCATCCCTAAACTACTTCTCAGTAGACAGATAAGAATTAATTAGATGGAGTAAGGGGGAGGCACTCATGGAAAGAGTATTTAAATTATTTAAATTATAAAATTTCAGGAAAATCACAAATACTATGAAAGGCTAGAATGAGTGCAATACAACAAGAAAAAAAAGAACTCATTGTTTTACATCTGAAAAATATACAGAAAAAAAATTTTTAGGAGATGCCCAACTTACAGTGAAAGTATGAAAATGAAAATATGTTGATAGATATTTTTCATCTATCAACACAGCAAAAATTTAAAAGAGCTTGTGGGGAAACTGACACTATTAAATACTGCAGATAAAATACATACTGTAGGGAAAAATATACAATGGCAACATATCCAAAATTTTTAAAGCTGTAATTTTTTTAATCCTACAATTCTTATTCCTAAGAATTTATTTAAAAAAAAAAAATTGTAGGGATGCCTGGCTGGCTCAGTGGTTGGAACATGCACCTCAAACTTGAGGTTGTGAGTTTTGAGCACCACGTTGGGTATAGAGAATATTTAAAGTCTTAAAAAATCTTAAAAAAAAAAATCACTATAGATGGATACTTATAACTATGGGAAAAAACCTACCATCAAAAGGGATCAAGTAAATTAGCTGGTCCACCCATACAATAAAATACTGTGTAACCACTGAAAAAGGATAAGGTAAGATGTGGAAGGCTATTTATTAACAACTGTTAGATTAAAAAAAAGGCCGGGGAACCTGGGTGGCTCAGTCAGGTCAGTTGACCATTCAACTCTTGGTTTAGGCTCGGGTCGTGATCTGAGATTGTGGGATCTCACCCAAGTGTCAGGGCTCCCTATTCAGCGGGGAGTCTTCGCTCTCTTCCTCTAACAATCTACCCCCACCCGCCCCCGGTCTCTCTCAAATAAATAAAATCTTTGGAAAAGAGAAAAAAGGGCAGGTTATGTTAGTTTGGAAGAACTGAAACCTGCAGCCATGTCAGTATTTTCCAGTTTTATAAGACAAGGTAGAAATTGCCCCTCTACGGACTTCACTGGGCCTCTCTGTTCAACTTAAGAATCACCCTTTGAGGGGCACCTGGGTGGCTCAGTGGGTTAAGCCTCTGCCTTCGGCTCAGGTCATGATCTCAGGGTCAGTCCTGGGATCCAGCCAGCACGGAGCCTGCTTCCCCCTCTCTCTCTGCCTGCCTCTCTGCCTACTTGTGATCTCTCTCTCTGTCAAATAAATAAATAAATAAATAAAATCTTAAAAAAAAAAAAAAAGAATCACCCTTGATCAGCTATGGCCACGCTGAGTCATAATTCAATTAATTTATCATTTGTTATTTATGGCCCTAGAAGTTATTCAACTAAATACAGACACCTTAAAAAAAAAAAAGTAAAGAAAAAAAAAGTTAGCCTTCATATTACTCAAAGGTTGTACCTAGCAAACAAACAAACAAACAAACCTGTTTATTTCACTGACATGAACAAATCCTAAATAGGGAGGGAGGCTTGCAAAAATTTTAAGAGAAGAGGAAGGGGTGGATTACGTCATAGAGATACACTAGGATTCCTTTTCAAAATTATGTGCATATACGTGAGGGGTCAGGCACATCCCGGACGATGCTCTGCGCACCAGGGGGGTATGTGCATACTCACGAGCACATTCCAGAAAGGGGCTCAGTAAGTGACCCAACATCATACTGGTCCTTACAGCATCACATCACTGATAAGACAAGATTCCAGCATCATGAGCCAGCCACGGCGCCTGACACCACAGTCTAAGTCCCCGAACTCACAACATGGTTTCTTACAGCAACACTAGTTAAATTATTAATTCGTCCTCCCAGGCTGGAGTGATGTTTACACTGTCTCTCATAACATCAAAGGATTTTCACCAATTCTTTTCTAACTGACTGGCAAGGTGTATGAGTGTGTATGTATCAGTCTCCCTGAACAGCATTCTTGGCTGACTGCGTGAGAAAGCACCAGGAGAGTGGGGGGAGTGGCTCTCAGCAAGACAGTGGAAGGAAAAATGCTTCAGACACAAACAGCATAACAACTACACAGGGTGACACTGGGCAAGACTAAACAAGGTATATGCGACTGAGAACGCCAATACTATGAAATGACTGACTTATCAGAATCAATAATCAACAGCCGCGTTTCCTCAACTGAAAGCTACACCCCTGGTTCAACAGCAGCTTGGTACGGGGTAAAGGGATGGTAGACAAATGCATGGAACTTACCTGTATAGCAGTTTTAAGTCACAACTCATTAAACATTAAAATATTTTATTTACTTACTTATTTACATTTTCTTCCAAGATTTTATTTAAATTCAAGTTAGTTAACATGTAATGTAGTTTTAGTTTCAGGAGAGTTTAGTGGTTCACCACTTACCTACAATACCCAGCGCTCATCACAAGTGCCCTCCCTGAAAGGGCAACCCTCCTACACTGTGGGTGGGAATGCAAGCTGGTGCAGCCACTCTGGAAACCAGCACGGAGGTTCCTCAAAACGTTGAAAATAGAGCTACCCTATGACCCAGAAACTGCACTACTGGGTATTTACCCTAAAGATACAAACGTAGTGATCTGAAGGGGCACATGCACCCGAATGTTTATAGCAGCAATGTCCACAATAGCCAAACTATGGAAAGAACCTAGATATCCATCAACAGATAAATGGATAGAGTTGTAATATATATATATATATATATATATATATATATATATATATATATACACACATACAATGGAATACTATGCAGCCATCAAAAAACCCTGAAATCTTGCCATTTGCAATGATGTGGACGGAACTAGAGGGTATTATGCTAAGCAAAATAAGTCAATCAGAGAAAGGCAATTAACATATGATCTCTCTGATATGAGGAATTTGAGAGGCAGGGCGTGGGGGTCGTGGGGGTTAGGGATGGAAAATATGAAACAAGATGGGATTGGGAGGGAGACAAACCATGAGACTCTTAATCTCAGGAAACAAACTAAGGGTTGCTAAGGGGTGAGGGAAGGGATAGGCTTGCTGGGTTATGGATATTGGGTTATGCTATGGTGAGAGCTGTGAAATGTGTAAGCCTGATGATTCACAGACCCATACCCCTGGGGCTAATAATACATTTTATGTCAATTAAAAAAAAAAGTGCCCTCCTTAATGCCAATCACCCATTTAGCCCACTCCCCCTACCCACCTCCACTCCAGCAACCCTCAGTTTGTTCTCTAAAGTCAAGAGTTTATGGTTTGCTTGCCTCTCTATAAAATAGTTTAAAGACATGCTAATCAAGGTAATAAGTAACAGTATAAGTCCTAATTTCCTATGTAGAAAACTGGGTCATGAAAAAATAGAAAATAAACGATGTCCCAAATAAAATTTATCTGGATATTAACATCTGCAAATAGTTTGTTTTAATTTCTTAACAGAAATCCAAAATGTTCAGGATTTATGGGATACCAGATTCAGCAATCTGCAGTTTCAAAATATGTTTTAAATATTTCATTTATTATTTTAGAGAGAGAGCAGGGGGAGGAGCAGAGGGAGAGGGACAAGCAGACTCAGCGCTGGGCACAGAACCTGATGTTCAACCGACCGAGCCACCAAGGCACCCTGTGAAATATTTTTAATAACCAACATCTGGAGATTACCTGAAAGTTAATACCAGATGTAGTAATCAGTTGTCCATCTCTCCAAACAGCAAGACAGAGATGAATATACAGTCGGGGCTAGACTACACAATTGTTAAGTGCACTAAGGATAAACTCGGAAACAACAGTTGCTGTACACTTCGTCATCCAAGTGACTTGAGACAGAATTTAATGGTTAAGAGCACGATATTCTCTTAATTGCCTACCGCCCGATCAAAACCGGCCAGAGACCTAAGTGCGCCATGGAGCCTCTTCTGAGCACAGTTTTCTCATGTGAAAGAGGAGCATGACAAGTGCACACACCTCGCGGGTCACCGGGAAGATTAATGCGAAAATGCACGTAAAGCATCCTGTAACCGGCACAAAGACTCCGTAAATGTTATTTATTATTGTCACTGGAAATTAATACACTTGGTGGAGGGCATGAAAATCTCTTCCACAGATTTTGCCTGTGTATGGCCATTAAAAAGGACAAAGATCATCTAAAAACAGCCTTATAATAAAATCATCTTCAGCTAAATCTTACTCTTTCCGGAACAGACAGTTCCTTGACAGGGCTGTGTTTTCACTAGTTTCAAGAGTAATGTATGAACATTTGCAATCCTACTTCCTACTTGGCCTTGGACTGATTAACTTCCATTCATCCCTCATGTCTCAGCGTAAACATCACCTCCTTAGGGAGACCTTCCCAAATCCTCTTGTTCAGATTAGGTGTCCCATAAGGTATCTTTTGCTTATGGCCGTATCTTCCTCAGAGCACTCTGGATTTCCCATGTTTGACTCAGTTAAGTAAGAACGGCATTATTTAATGTAGGACTTACCCAACAGATTGTAAGCTTTGAAGGCTAAAGCTGTATCCATTTTACTATTTTATTTCCAGTCGTTGGGTACATGGCAAGGAATAAAAGACACTCTATAAATATTTACTGAATTAAGTGAATGCAGAAGGACCAGTCGGGTTGGTTAATAAGAATCCAATTCATGCTCACATGGAAAAACTACTGCAGTTCCTGATAAGCACTGTCCTTGTTCATTCACATTCTAGTAATATGCTTCAAGTTTAAAACCTAAATACCACCTTTCTGGACTACCTATCCCAAATGATTTAGCTTTATTGAGAAGAGAGGATCAAGTCTATCATGCTCTGTATTCTTTTTTTGTTTGGGGTTTGTTTTCTAATATAAATTCAATTACCCAACTTACACTAGATCATTAGTTTCAGATGTGGTGTTCAATAATTTATCAGTCTACTTTTTTTAAAAAGATTTTATTTATTTGAGAGACAGAAAGAGAGAACACAAGCCAGAGAGAGAGGTTGAGGGAGAAGCAGACCCCTGCCAAGCAGGGAGTCCAATGAGGGGCGGAATCCCAGGACCCTGGGACCATGACCTGAGCTGAAGATAGAATCTTCAAGACTGAGACACCCAGGCGTCCCTATCAGTATATATTCTTAATATACTTATTAAAATGGTATTTAGATGAAAGCCAAACTACTTAAAGTATCTGTGCTTACTGGCCTTCACCCAAAACACAGTACTGAAGAATTCCATAGCTTAAAAGGAAAGAAGTATGAAAACAACCCATAGTTTATCAATGGGCCCGAAAAGTTAAGAATCAGAAAGCTACACAGTCCAGGGTGCCTGGGTGGCTCAGTGGGTTAAGCCTCTGCCTTCAGCTCAGGTCATGATCTCAGGGTCCTGGGATCGAGAACGGCATGGGGCTCTCTGCTTGGCAGGGAGTCTCCTTCTCCCTCTCGCTCTGCCTGCCTCTCTGCCTACTTGTGATCTCTCTCTGTCAAATAAATAAAATCCTAAAAAAAGGAAAAGAAAAGAAAGCTACATAGTGCTACAAGCAGAATAAGGACCTTGGTATTTTGTTGATGTTTTTAACTTTGGTATTGAACGAGGACTTCAACTTCCTCCATTTTTTTTTAAGATCTTATTTATTTGAGAGAGAGAGAGAGCATGTGCAAGCGGGGAGGAGAGTCAGAGGGAGAGGGAGAGATGCCCGCTGACGTGGAGCTTGATCCCAGGACCCTGGGATCATGACCTGAGCCCAAGGCAGCAGTTTAACGGACTGAGCCACCCAGGGGCCCCAGACCTAGGTTTCCTAGTTCTGTGTCTTTCCATCATAGAGCCTTTTTGGTACATTAAGAACCACTGTTCAAAACAGTCTAAGCAAGTCTTGAAATGCAATTACCCTAATTTAAATTATCCTACTCATTCAATGCTCCTGAATCATTTGTAAAGCTTTTTGAAACTAGGGATGGCCAGATCACTACTGCGTTAGAAACTCTGGAGTAAGGCCTGGGCCTTTGCATGTTGAGAAAGTTCCAATGGTGATTCTTAATCCCAGCAAAGACCAAGAACCCCTAATTTAATCCATCAAGCATTATCTGCTAAACGTCTTCTCTGTCCCTCGCAACGTGTTCTTGCTCTCGAGGCTCTTAGAGGAGACAAGATTTACTTACATAACTCAATTAGAAAAGAAAATAAGACTGTGTATAATGAAGTGCTGAATTAGCTAAACGAACACAAATTAAGTGTTAAACTCAGAGAAACTAGGACAGTAGCACAGGCTGAAGAGATCAGCTATTTTTGGAGACAGAATAACAGACAGGTCCTTTATGATAAACAAGGACAACAGCTTTCAGACAGTGTGCTCCGCGGGAGTCCTTAAGGATCCCGTGGAAGTGTCTTAAGGGCCACAACGGAAAACAGGGAGGGTGCATCTCCCCGCCCAACCGCTGTTTCAGTCACAACAGTTTACACAATAAGCATCTGCCTCAAATTCATTTTAAAAAGAACTCAAAAAACCTCCAATGGCTTTTAAAAGTGTGAAAACTCTTTCACTTACAAATATGAAGAAAAGGGGAAAAAAATACCAGTAAAGTAACTTGTCTGGAAGTCACAAAGCTGATTAGTGATCTAGACCCAGGTCTCTCAACCAGACACCACATCAAGCACTACGACATTCGGCCGCAGGCCCGTGCACAGAGGTGCTCACAGAGCACCCAGATGCCAACGTGACGGAGACAGCAGGTTTACTTCTTCTTCTTTTTTAAGATTTTATTCATTTATTTATCTGACACAGAGAGAGAGAGAGAGAACAAGCGGGGGTGGGGGGGTGGTAGGCAGAGGGAGAGGGAGAAGCAGCCTGCCCTGAGGTCGGGCTCATCCTGGGATGGGGACCTGAGCCCGAGGCAGATGCTAAACCGACTGGGCCACCCAGAAGCCCTGGTGCGTTACTTTCAAGCTGGGATGGGGCTGTGGAGCAGGATGGGGAGGGCGTGGGGAGGGAGGATGAGAAAGGGCCCAGACAAGCACCAGAATAAAACACTGCCACCCTCCCTGAACAGCCCTTCGACACCAAGTTTTAGGTAGATTTTTTAAAAATTAAAACCTGCCACAGAAACAGTGTTTGTGGTGGGCCTGTCTAAGGGGACTTCCTGGGTGGAACTGTTGAGTCACGCTCTGTAAGGAAGTAGCCGAAGACAGGAATGGACAGGCAGGGAGCGGGGCTAGACAACAGACACCTCGAGAGTTCACGTTCGCTGCAAGGGCAGCGCCTCTGCTGGTCAAACCTGCCGCAGAGCCCCGGGCAGTGTCCTCCTCTCCCGAGGCGTGGCCGCCCACGGAACCCGACAACCCTCAGGAAGGGGCCCACAGAATCGCTCTGAAGCTAAAGCTTCTCCTTCTCTACAGCAGCACAAGTAATAAAATTGCTGATTTGACCCGTGTGCTCCTGTAAGAAAAACTATGACGGCATTTCAAAATGCTTCTGCCGTCCATCCGTTACTCCCCACAGCACCGCTCTGGCACTGGTGTGCTCAGCACCTGCTGTCGGGAGAAACCACCACAGAAGTCAGTGGCAAAATCAGACCGAGAGGTCTGGAATTTACAAAGCTCAGACTCCGTGCTCAGTGCGGAGTGGCCTAAGCACAGACTCAATCCTAATATTAGTATGTTTCTCACACACTGAGTTCAGTAGAACGGTTTTGATCTTCACAATGAATCTGTAACCTAATACTGTCCACCCAATCATGTCTCACAGAACGTTTCCCAAACTGAATTCATTGCCCATTCTGCAAACGGCTCCCTCTTCCCACCTCCCCACTTCCGTTTATGTGGCACGGCTCTTGGTCATCCTAAGTTCAAAACCGTAACATCGCCCTTGACTCTAATGAGCTGCTAAACACTTAAAATTAGGGCTTTGATCATGGCCAGTCCAGAACAACCAAAAAAACTCAATGGCTCCCTACTGCACAGCAAAAGAAATCCAGACTCTCACACCACCAACGGGGAGCTCTCGGAGCTCTCCCCCAGAGTCCCAAACCAGCTCCCACCACTCCGCACTGTACAGGCTCAGCAGTGAGTGACCTGGAAGTCCTGCTGTTCCCCAGGCACTTCGTGCTTACCGAGCACATGATCTTGTGAAAGCTACTTAATCTATGCTTTACTTGACTCAACTATAAAATGGGTATAATAATACTTGCCTGAAAGGACCAACTGAGGTCATGAAAATGAGAGTGCTGCTATAAACTTTAAAGTACTATAAAAATACAGACATTACCATTATGTCATGGTGATGGTAATTTCATTTTATTTACATCTGACTTGCTCCAGAAAGGATATAAAGGCAGCCCACATGAAACACAAAATAACAAGCATTTAAAGATGGAAGCAATAAAAGAAATTTAAAACAAAAGTTAACGACACAAAATGGAACTGGGAATGAGGAGACTAAGAAAAACGCATTCCATAATTACCCATCTCAGCCTTCAGGTTAATAACTTGGTCTAAATACTGTAGTTGATTAAAAGGAAACTAAGTCAATTAGATAATCCACTGTCCAAAAGACTAAAAACAAAATCACTGGTCAGAAATAAAACAGTTCCTCATATAAAGACCTGGCAGGAATTTCTTCCCAAGGTCCTTATTATTCTGTGCGATCACCTGGACAACATCCTCAACATATTTATTGTGGATTCTCTATTTTATAATATCATTATTCGACTGAAAGCCTTTCAAGGTCAGGTAACTGTCCTGTCTGTACCTCTAACAGTGCTGAAAGCAATTATTAGTCAACAAACCACCTGCCTCAATTTTTAAATACTGGTTTCCACGGATGGTCTCTGCTTCCTATTTCCAACCATCTTGCACACCACCATGTTACTCCTAAGAAATCACTTCTTTTTTTTTTTTTTAAAGATTTTATTCATTTATTTGAAAGACAGAAATTACAAGTAGGCAGAGAGAGAGAGGAGGAAGCAGGCTCCCCGCTGAGCAGAGAGCCCGATGCGGGGCTCGATCCCAGGACCCTGGGATCATGACCTGAGCCGAAGGCAGAGGCTTTAACCCACTGAGCCACCCAGGCGCCCCAAGAAATCACTTCTATCACAGGATTCCTTACTCCTACAACCTCCAAAAGCCTCCCCGCACAGAGAACAAAACAAATGCCTCGTTCTTTATCTACAATCCTGCTTGCCCAGCAATGCACTTCCCTGTCTTCTCATTCCTCCAAATTCTTTTTGCCTTTCTTAAGCTCAGCTTTAAGATTCATCTCCTTCATGTCTCTGACTGGCAGCAGTGTGGTAGAAGGAGGACTGGGCGTGTGCCGAGGAGGAGTGTAGGAAGTCAGAAGTCTGGTGTTCGGATGCCTAACAGGTAACCCTAGGTGAGAGCACTTCCTCACCTGCAAAGGCTTTAGGATAGATGGTATCTACATTACCTTCCAGCCATAACGGCTCTAGGATGCTTTGGTTCCTACAAATTTGGACACACCCTGATCTCTACTCTGATCACTATTATCTGCTACATATTTTAATATGTAATTACACACAGTTTTTTTTTTATTTTCTCTGCAAAGAAAACATACCAACTCCTTCACAACAGAGTCTTCTATTTCCCTGATTATCCCCAAAGACAACTGGCATAAGACCAGGTACACACCAGATACATGTCGTAAGCAATGAAATAACTATTTTTAAAAGACTGATTATAATACACTTTCTTGCGGCAATATGCATCAGCAAAAAAAAAAAAAAAAAAAAAAACACTTTTTTTTCATTAAGCACACCATTAAAATAAGTGTACTAAAACAAGAAAACAGGTAAGTCACTTTTCTCTAAAAAAGTACATTCAGTCCATAAGTTAGTCAGTCAGAACAAGTCCATTATTTGAGGTGACCACGTTAAACAAAAAACATAATGTTCATTTCCCAGCCATTCGTGTTTATATCTTCTATTGCAAACTTCTACTACAAAGAGAAAGCTGACTAGTCCAAAAAAAAAAAAAAAAAAAAAAAAAACCTCCCATAATTTTTATTTTACTGATTGAACTTTATATACTATTGTTATGATTCCAACATAAAAACCAATAAAGTTGTGGAGAATTATGAAATAAATCATGCGACAAATTAAACTGTACTTGCGATGACTTTCAAGGTTGCAGACTAAGTAAAGCTACTACCAGTACTCACACTGAGCTTAGTGTAGTGCTTCTCACGTGGTCTTTTTTTTTTTCTTTTAATAAATATTATGTACTCTTTTCTGGATGAATACCGAGTTTCATGGACAGTACTTAAAAAAAATCTGATAAATCTAAAGGTTTATTGATTCTTTTGTTCATTAATAGTCTTGTCAGCAAAATCTAGGCCACAGTGAAAACTTGAGTCTTTGCTTAATTGAAAAACAAAAAACAAGGAAGCTCTATCAGCCACGCAGCACAAACAAGATAACCTATCAAATGCTCAGTAACACCCTCTAGTAAAGACACAGCGAACTGTATAAACTACATGCACACCATGTAAAGAGCTTCCTTAAATCGGAGTACCTGAAACTTAAGATAATTCTCATATTCCAAATTCTAAATATATTGTAAATGGATCAGAAAGTCACTCATACTATTTTTTCCCCACTGTTATGATTGCTGAAAGAGTTTATAAGGGTTCACGGCTAGTTTAGAACGTAGAAATATTTCAGCACAAAAAAAAAAAAAAAGAAATATAGGAGGGAGGCTGGGAAGATGACAGAGTAGAAGCACCCTAAGCTCGCCTCTTTCCATGGACACAGTTAGCTAACACTTACGTCAGTGTAAATAACCTAAGAAGAAACGTAACTCCAGTTATTATCATTATTCACAAAATGTGCAAAAATGTTGAGCAAAAGATGGATAAGGAAACTGCTTTTCTCTATGATCTGTAATCATTACTGCTTTCAACCCCAATTCCCCCCAAAGGATACTTATCTTATTTAAGCAATACAATAAAAGAATTAAGCAAAATCCCTGCCCAAAGAGTTTCCTAAGAGAGGAAGAGGACGAAAGAATTCATTCAGAAGGGACACAGAAACTCAAGGAAGGGATGCATGATAACCAAATCCATACTCTTAACACTGAACACTGGATTTCCTTTAAGAAATAAGTAATAAGCATGTCGCTCAGGCATTTAACATTAAAAGAAGAAGCGGAAACAAGAACATCAGTGACCCAAAAGGAGCATGTTTTGCCCATGACCTGCTCTGTTCAGGAAACAATAATTAAATAGTTCTAAACATAATCACTTCCATTGGGAAAACACGTCCTGCTTAAAATTGCGCTTTCATAGTATTTACTAATCACAAAAACCGTGTGATTGAACAAATAATGTTGTATAGAAGCAAGTTAATGACAGCCACATACCAGCATTTTAAAAGAAAATTAATTTTAATAGTGCTTGAAAGACATATGCAAAGACTAGAGCGGTGGCTTTTCAACATAAAAAGAAAACAAAACAACTGTTAATAATAAGGTGCCATTCACTACTACGTAATATTACAGTCTTCCTGAGTACAAAGCAAACACATTTCACCAAAGTGAGTGGCCAGTTTTAAAAACTTATACACACAGACACACACAAATAAATCCAAGATCAAATAATTTAGATTCAAGAAACTTCAAATATTTCATTTTCATTTTTAATGCAAAATACATATGAAAAATAACATTCAAATTTCTATTCTGTCATGTTAGAAGCACTGACCTAAGATATTCAAGGCTCCTTTAAACATCTTTGGTGGCTTGATAAGAGCAATTTAATATTCTGAGCCCTAAACTTATTCCAAAATCCAATAACTAGATGAATAACAGATTAACAATTACTTCAATCCAGGCAGCAATAAAACACGCTCATTTCTTCTCCTTTATGCTGCTTATTGATGGAGAGAAAAGAAAATTAAAAATATGGCAGAATAATACTATACAAACCTGAATAATAGTCACTGTTTGCTTCTCCTTGACTACTGGGATTTTTGACAATGACAAAATGAAAGGAATTAGAAATTCGTTTGGGAAAGATGTTAAAAAGTACAGTTAACAGCTTGGAAACAGAACGGTGCTTTCAGATATTAAAAACATTTGGTCAGCTGTCACAGTAATTTGCAAATCCGACACTGTCACTAATAACTGCGGCAAGTTGGGAAGGAAGCGGCAGTGGATCCTCTGAAAACTTTTGAGAAACTGCCTGACAGAAGCACAAGGGACAGAAAGAGTATAAACTGAAGCTTAACAGTAATCTAAAATTCTGTATCAAGCTTGGAAGCCTTAGGAATAAAGCACAGCATCCTACAACATTCCCAGTACTTCAAAACAAACTGGTAAAAACTATGATGAAAAAGGTCTAAAAGGAAAGTATTGTCAGAAATCACAGGTGGAATCATGACCTCACAACATAACAATTTTAAAAATCACCAATCATTCAAAATAAAGACACAACTTTGTCCAAAAAGAAGTTCGATTTAGTTTTAAAAAACTGTTTGCAAAGCGCATGCTTTCTTACAAGTGTCTAGCTTATCGTAAACACTGTAATTCCAACCTAAAAGATACACAGCCTTCATTCTCATCAACTTCACTTTACTCATTGAAACAGGTTCGAGGGCAAATGCTCTCTCCTCCTTTAGTCTGGCAGCTTCTTACTTGGGTTTGGGAGATCACAAAGAACCTCTCTAAAATAAGCATTTATATTGATCTCTTCCATGATTACACTTCCTTAAAACCCATAGTCTCCTTCTGAGAATTTGAGGAAATGAATTTTTACAATAGCATGGAATACCAAACAAAATATAAGGCCAGTTAACAATACTGATCTTTCCTCTATTACAAAAATTCCAGCAGTGTAATTTTGTTTACAAAATGCAGCATACATTTTATCATCTTGGATAAAATATCTACAGCCTCGGTAGTGGTTAAATTGCACTATAAAGGAAATTGTCCTGAGATAAATGGTTTCCCTATGAGAAGGTTTCACTGCTACACTTCACCCCTGGACAATAAATCAAATTAACTGCACCTTGTCCTCTGTCCAATGACATCATCAGTTTGACCGCATCTTGGGAATCAGGTGCAAAAACATATGCTATTTAAGGCATGAAATCATATTACTGCTTTTTGTCCATTCGACCTCATGCTTCAGGTCTCTGAAGCAGTCATTCACCTGAACATTCACATGAAAGCTAGAGATTTTTTTTTCCTGCTACATTCGGGGCCTGCCTACTGGAGGTGAAAGAGGAAAAATGATGAGAACTGGTCATGTGAAATTGGCTTGCTGTTAGCCCATCAAATCTACAATTTTGTTACAAATTAAACTGAAGGGGCGCCTGGGTGGCTCAGTGGTTTAAGCCGCTGCCTTCGGCTCGGGTCATGATCTCAGGGTCCTGGGATCGAGTCCCACATCCGGCTCTCTGCTCGGAAGGGAGCCTGCTTCCCTCTCACTCTCTCTGCCTGCCTCTCTGCCTACTTGTGATCTCTCTCTGTCAAATAAATAAATAAAATCTTTAAAAAAAATAAAAATAAAAAAAAAATAAACTGAAGACTAATGTCTCCAAAAATACGTACCTAGCAACTGACCATAAAGTGCCTCATAATTTCAAAGGTTTAACACATCAGTGCTAAATAACACTTCTCTGGTACTTCACCAGCAGGGGTAAAAAAAACCACCAATGAGAAGCAACACTGTGCTTTTAAGAAACACACTAAAACTCTATAAAATAAAAAGGAAAGAAAACTTTACCAAGGGAAAGACGGAAAAATGGAAATTACTGTTTCTTCTAAATAACAAAACTCAGCCTGACTTTCACAGACCCACTGTCCTAATTCTACATAAAACATAAAATCAATTCTGACAACTTAAAGAGGGGTGGGCGTGCTGGGAGGAGAAGAAGTCCCAAGATCAGGGGAGACACAATGCCTGTGTTTATTCTTCTATGCTCCCTCATTTAACTGAGACACAAACACTCAAAGAAAACATAACCCTGCTTCTGTCTTTCGGGAGTGCTACCATTAAAACAAGCAGGCCTTGACAGGGATAGCACAAAATTAATATCAGCCCGATTTTAAATCAGAATGAAGAAGCTGAAAGGGAAATGCAACACTGAGACATTCTGAAAGTGCTGTTAATTGGAATTTCTAAAACACTTACTCTACAACTCCTAGGGAGAAGAAAAAAAGAAAGAAAGAAAACCATTGGTTTTACAAATACTGCAGACCTTTACAAAGCCTGAAAGTGTTTAACTTGGAGGTAGAAGCCACGGGGCAGGGGAGAACTACCACTAAAGTGATTTTATTTGTATTAAATCAGAATAGGTTCATTCGGCTCTGAGAATGAGATTTTTTTTTCCTTGGGCCTAATATTGCTGCAAACTCCAAGAAAGTCTTTTTAAGAGAAAACAAAACACGACAGAGTTGAAGCCGAGCTAGGAGCTGCTTCAGTGCCGGTGAAGGCCCCAGGAGGGCTGGTTCTGCCCGCGGAGGACGGGTCTGTGCGTGGAAGCTGGAGGGGGAAAGTCATTTTGGTTATTAGTAAATAAATCAGGCGGCAGAGAACGAGGCCTAGGCAACTGCTAGAGGAGCCAGGGCCTAGCTCCCCCCTGCTCTCCCAGCACAGCCTGGGTTTGATCTCAGAGCCCCGTGGATTGCCAAGGAAAAAAAAAAAAAAAGAAGAATCATATCGAACCACAAAAGCACATGGGGCGAATGTAAAATATAAACACGGCGTTGGGCTGTGAGTGGCTGTTATTAAAGGTCTGAATTACTAAACATGAGAGGCGGGGAAAGCCAGGCGGCCATTTCAATAATATAAACCTCCCCGAATTAGACATTATTCAAATGAGCGAGGTTCGGCTCGGCAGAGCGGGGAGGACCCGGCACCCAGCAGGGAAGCCACCCCGCGGCCCCGGGGAGGGGGCTCCCCGCCCCCCGGCCCCCCAGCGGGAGAGGGGCGATCTGGAACGCTCTCAACTTGTCAGGCCGGCTCGGGGGCGGGCGCGGGCGGGCAGCCCTCCACACCCGAGTTCTCGAGAGGCCTCCGGGCGCTTCTGGGGCCTGGGAGCGAGGGCCCCCGGCCCCGTCGGTGCGGGTGCGGGTGCGGGTGCGGCGCAGAGGCGGGGGCGCGGGGCAGACGAAGACCAGACCACGCCAGGGACCTGCCACCCAGCTCCCCGGAGAAGGCACGACCCACGAGGGAGCGGGGGCTTCTCCAGCACCTGCGGGCACCGCGGACCGACGGCCCGGAGCACATGGGGCTGCCCCGGAGGACAACCCCCTCCGACGGGAACTTTCCACGAGGGCCGCCTTTCAGCCCTGTCCGCCGCGGAGGGGGCGAAGCGGACCCCCGCGCGGGCTCCCCACCCCCGCCGCTCCCGAGGCCACCTCACGGCGCCCACGACCGCTCACCCCTACCCACCTAGAGCGCAGGCCTGGCTCCGGTCAGGCCGCCACACGGGGGACCAGCGGGGCGCGGCCGAGTTGTCCGGCGCCGTGACCCCCGGGCGCAGCCCCGCTCGGACCCCCGTGCGGCGGCGGGGCGCGGGCGCCGGCAGGACGCTCTCCCCGGGCGCACCCCCAGGCTGCCCCCCCCGCCCCTCCCGGGCCCTCTCCCGGGGCGGGGGGTGGGGGGGCGGGACGCGTGCGGCTGTCCGGCCGCCGGGGTCCGCTCCGGCCGCGCCGCCTCCCCGGCATTGTGCTCTCCACCACCTCCATCCCCCTCCACGCCCCCCCCCACCCCGCGCCCGCCCGGCCCGGGTCGCCCGCCCGCGCCCCGCCGGCCCACGGCTATGAATATGTAAAATGTCTTTATTGTCCTCTCCCTGTGCCCCGGCCCCGCGGCCCCGCCGCGGACCCGCTCGGGTTCGGGCACCGCGGCGAGGAGGCGGCGGCGGCCGGCGGAGGAGGAGGGCCGGTGCCGGCGGGCGGGCGGGCGAGCCGCGGCGGCGGGGTGGGCCGGGGGCAGGAGGAGGGCGGTGGATCGCAGCCCCCTTTGCCCCTTGTCTTTCCCCTCCGCCTGGCCGCTCCGAGCCTCTTTCCCCCTCCGCTCGGCGCCCGGCGGGGGCTCCGTGCTCCCCGGCCCCCCATCTCCCCGCCGTTAATTATAATAATCCTGAGTACTAATAAATTATGCTAAGTCGCGGGGGGGGCAGCGGGAGCCGGGGTTGAGTATGAATATGAATATGTAAAATGCTGTAATGATTACCTGCTGCTGCTGCCGCCGCGGCTGAACTCTCATCTTGACTCGCTGCTCCTCCGTCCGCCATTTTGAATATTTTAACCAAAATCGCCCGGTCGATAAACCCTCCCTCGCTCCGGCTCCCCTCCCCCCTCCCGCCCTCCGTGCCTCCTCCCTCCTCTCCGCCCCCTCCCGCTCCTTCCTCTCCCCCGGCGCGCGCCAGGGGGCGCGCGAGGCCGTCCCCTTGGAGGAGCCCCACCCCTTCGGGCGCTCTGCGCACGCGCCTCCAGCCCGCCGTGGTTCTCCAGTAGCGGAGGCGCCCTCAACCTGCCAGTCAGTCCTCCGCCGCATTTTTTTTCCTCCGGGCTCTGCACATGCGCAACTTTCTCCACGCGCCTGAAACGCAGGCGGCGCATGCGTTACCTCTCCTGGGCTCCTTCTCGAAGCGTAACCTGTGTGTAGGACGTGGAGCGCTCGTCACTTCTTACAGTCCTCCCTCTCCTCCGGCGTCTCTGCCCTCCCAGCTCTCCTCCGCCGTCCCCCAGGGGACAGTGGCATTTTTAAAGGAAGGGCAGGGGACACGGCGGCCGAGAGCGTGGAGGCGCGTGGAGTGCTCGCGGGCCGGCCACCCCCGCGTCCCCTCCGTCGCGCACTTTTTAAGGCTCTGGGCGCTGAAGAGCCGCGGACAACAAAGGAGGGGCCGCTCCCCCGCTAGGTAATTTCCGGCCCGCCGGGCAGGTAGGGGCGGAAGCGCCCGCCGGGGGGAGCGGGCCGGAGGCACCTGCTGAGCGCGGCGCGGGAGTCCCGCTTCAAATTTGAATCCTTACTAGTCCCCGCCCCAAGTCGGCGAAGCTGGAGACGCAGCCGGGCCACCGCGAGGGGGCGTGTCTCGTGCGGGTCCGGATGAGCCCCGGGGTCTCCCGCGGCCCTCGGCGGTCCCCGCTGTCCCGGAGCCGGCGTTCCGGGCGCCGAGTTCCGGCCCTGCCGCTCCTGCGGGTTTCTTGCCCGGGTGGCCGCCCGCCGCGTCCCTGCCTGAGGGTACGCGCTCTCCCCTTCTCGGGGGCTGGGGACGTGCGTTCGTAAAGCCGGCAGTGAACGGGAGCGGAGGACCGGGCAAAGCGGCGGAACTCGGGAGCGTCGCCCGCAGCTCGGCTGTGCGGTGCTGCCCCGAGCGGGCCGGACGGGCGCTCCTGCGGTGGGTGTCTTTGTCGCAGTCCTGTTCTACGAGGTCCTTCTGGTGCCCCTCCCGGGACGCGACCCGGCCTAACTACGAAGTCTTTGAAAAGTCCTAGGTTTTTCCGGCTTTTTTCTCCCCCTTTGTAAGGAGTGAGAAAAGCGCATCCCGTGGGCGAGGTTGAAGGAGCGCGTCCGGAGGCGCCTGCGTGGCTCGGGGGTAGCGCAGGAGACGCGGGCGTCAGGCTCCCTGAGTTCAAGCCCCACCTCGGGTTGTGCGTGGAGACTGTTTAAATATAATTTTTTAATTAAAAAAGTTCAGGCCTTATTTGTCTGTTTTTAAGAGAGAACTGAAGTTTGCGCCGAGGGGAACTGCAGATTCTGCACTGAAAATAAACGGATCTCGAAGACAGCGGTTACCCCAACGGCTGGGGTTTCGCTCACGCGTCCCGGCCTCTGGGATTCCATCGCGTGCGAGCGCCGCTGAGGCTCCTGTCCCGACCGCCGGGGAACCCGGGGTGGGACGGACGGGCTCACGGTAATGAAGCCGCAGGGTGCGTGCAGGACTGTTGAAACCAAGTAATTGGGCCACCAGATAATCTAATTATTTCCAGCCACACCACCCAACACAGTTAAGGAAATGCAAATTTCAATCGTGTTACAATTAATCCGGAAATACAGCCTAAATTAGATTCACCTGCAGTACCGTGGGAGAAGGTCTCAAAATCATCGACCTATTTGAAACACAATTACCTACCCCTGCTCTGAGGGCAGGGAATTTGAAATTACCTCCCCTAAGAAAAAAAGCCTAAATAACTTAAATTCCTATCTTCTATTTGATCTTTGTTTTGCTCTATAGTTTTAAAAGTGAATTAATACGAATTTCAGAAAGTAACTGAAGCTAGTGCATGTGCTATTCATTCTTTATCTCATTTCCATAAAAAGAAATTTTCATGGAATGAATATTTAAGGAAGGATAGCTCTGTGAGAAAAAAAGTAAGTTTAAAATAGTCTATCAATGATTCATTTTCCTCTTAATGAAAATATTTATGCCTCGGCTTAGTAGATATTCATAAATATTTACTGAATAAAAAATAATGAATAATACAGTTATATATGTTAGGATTATTTTAAAAATTGATAAAGTCATTTACTCAACAAATATTTATGAACATCTGCATTCTGCCATAAGCTTTACTAGGTGATAAAAATACGAAAATGTATAAAACGCTGCTTTGACCTTAGCAAACTCCGTGTATCTTTTTTTTTTTTTTTTAAATCCTCACAACTCTGGGAGGTAGAAAGTGTTTTTCCCAGTTTTCCAGGATGAAGAAATTGAGACAAGAGATGTTACATAACTTGCCTATATTAGGGTTCTCCAGAGAAACAAAACCAATAGGAGATATACATGTGACTTTCATTATGTAGTTGATAGTTCAACAAGCTAGGGTTAGGATTGCTGATAGCCCCCAACCAGGCGAAAGCCCAAGCATAGCTTTTAATTCCCCAAAAATGTAACTGCCAACAGACTACCTTTGACTGGGGGAACCTTACCAATAACATTAATAGTCGAATACTCGATCAACACTATTTTGTATGTTACATGTATAATAAAAAATGTAAAATAACACATTTTGTATATGTATGTTATATATTATGTTACTGTATTCTTACAATAAAGTAAGCTAGAGAAAAGAAAATGCTATTAAAATCGTGAGAAAATACATTTACAGTACTATATGGTAAAAAATCCATGTGTAAGTGGACCTGCACACTTCAAACGCCTGTTATTCAAGGATCAGTGGTATATGTGAAAGAGATTTGTTATAAGGAATTGGCTTACACAGTTTTGGAGGTTGAGAAGTCACTTTGTGTTCCTTCCACCATAATCCCATACCCTTAATACCCATTCCCACACATGTTCCCTAGATTTCTGTCTGTATAAATTAGTAAACTCACATAGTTCTTTCAGAGTGTAGTGTCCCTCCTGGTGAGTCAGATGATAAGCAGCTCAGGTCTCATGGTAATTTGGTGGCCTGTGGTTAAGCTTTAGGTCTCTACTAAGGTCTAGTAGCAGGCCAAGAGCTAGTTCTCAAATGAAGAATAGTTATCCATAAAGGATAGATGTCAGGCTTTGTTCTAAAATCCTGATCTGAGGGGCAAGTCACCTGTTGGGACCTGCCATTGACGCCTAGTGGCATCCTTACCTGCCACGGACCCTTCGAGCACCTTTGGATCTCCTGGGTCATATGGCCCAAACAGCAGAGCACCTTGCCTGGCACTCTGGACATGTTGTAGAGTCTTCTCAGTCAACAACTTTTTGGAGTTACTTGGAAAATGGGTTGGAATAATACCCCCAAATGGAATATGTTGCCTCCAAAATCCAAAGGGGCCCACTCAGCATTGTGCCTCTTTTTTTATTGTAAGAGAGGCCAAATGCAACAACTTATGCGTTACCTTAGAAGGGATAAGTTGACATTCCCCACACTACTGGACCCCTAAAAATTTAACTGAGATAGAAGGCCCCTGAATTTGTGCCAGATTATTCCCCATCCTTTGATACACCAAGGTCTTACCAATAAGTCTAAAGTGGTCACTGGGTCCAATCAGCATGATACCATCATTGTAATGGGTCAGTGTGATAACCTGTGGAAGGGAAAGGAGATCAAGATTCCTATGAATTAAATTATGACCTACAGCTGGGAAGTTGACACAGCTCTGAGATGGGACAGGGAAGGTGAATGCTGGCCTGCCAGCTGAAACCAAATTGCTTCTGGTGGTTCTTAAGGACAGGGATGGAGAAAAAGGCATCGGCCAGCCCAGGAGCTGCATATCAGTTTCCAGGGTTTTGTTTTTTTGTTTTTGTTTTTCCCAGTTTCCAGTTTCCAGTAAATTTGCTCAAGCGGCAAAACCACATCTGGTACAGCAGCTGTACCACCTGGCTCGAATCACCACCTGGGTCGGCTTGACAATAATCCACTGTCGTTCTCCGAGATCCACCTGTCTTCTGTACAAGGCACATGGGAGAGTTACACGGGAATGTGCTAGGAACAGCCATCCCTACATTTTCCAAATCCTTGATGGTGGCACTGGTCTCTCCAGTCCCTCCAATAAGTAGTGTTGCTTTGGGTATGTTGTTTTCCTAGATTGTGGCCCATCTAGTGGCTTCCATGTTGCCTTACCACTATAATAGCCGTCACGCCACAGGTGGGGGAATTGGTGTGGGAATACTGCCAGCTGCTTCAGGGGAAACTGAGGCATAGAGATGTTAAGAAAAGCCTGGGCTTGGGCCTGGCACTGCCTTCCTTGTATGAAAGTTAACTTTTGGAGCTGCTGGGTTAGTTTTGTTAAAGACAGGAATCCAGGCTCTGGGGGATGTGTTTTAATTATTGTAATTACCCTAAGTGAGTAAATTTTTTAAATTGTCATTTTTTTATGAACATCTCCAACATTTTGCCTGTTCATAAAGATTATCATTCTAATAGAGCAAATTAATGTGCTTAATGACCTGGGGGTGCATTTTGTAACTAATTAATCTTATAGCAGAGGCTTCCAAGCCCCTTAAAGTGGGATGAAAACCAACCTTCCATCTCCTCTTTAGCCAGAAAGGCTCTGCTTTACCTGTATTGGAGTTCAAGACAAGGTTTCATGGGAAAACATGGTATCGCTGTTTTTTTTTAAATTTTATATATATATGTATTATATGTAATATACATGCATCCATCCATACATACACACACACACACGAAATTTACTATTTCATTGCTTAAAGATGCATAGGGTATGGATACTTCATTATAGTAAAGCAAGCTTGGTAGTAGTAACTTTTCAAAGTTCTCAAAGTAAAATGATCTATGGCCATTGTATATGAAGCAACAGAAGCTTATCTCCATTTCCTCCATGTCTTACTTCATACCCAGAGTTTGGCCAGGGAACATGTTGATCTTGCCTCCAGTATTTCCATGGTCCTCTACATTGAACAGGTGGAGAGGGCTTCTATTATGAATGAATATATTCCGATCGTATGTATTAACATTCACAAAAGGACGTCAAACCCCTGGCCGTAGCTGACTGCTACTCTGAAGGTAGAAACTAGAGTGTTTGTACTCCTCAGAGGATGGACACTGACGTTTTTAACAAGTCAATACTTATCAAAAAGCTCAATACCATTGATGGAAAACTATCTGATGGATACACAGCCCATTCTCCGCCTCTGGTTCAGGGTCAGCAAATTCACTGTGCTATTCTTAGCACCATCGCTTCCAAGCCTCTGGCCAACTTCTTTCACCCACAGCCCTTTCTTATGCTGAGCCTAGACTCTTACTCAAACATGATTCTGCCCAGCCAGTGCTTCGGGCGGTCACTGGCATCTCATCAGCCCTGGCATGCAGGGTGAAATCCATTTGTAATTCCAACCCTAGATACTCTTAAAAGCTGAACTGTCAGAAAGCTGTGCACTTGAAATACATCATTTTGTCCCCTTGTAGCCTTCCTTCCTAGAATAATGCTTTGGACTTATGTCATCAGCCTACATTAAAATCATAACAAGAAAAAAAAACTCTGAGAAATGTATCATATTTACTGTAGGAGTGTTTTTGGAGTATCTGTCTTCCTTCTGGATATTCTTTCTTAACATCTGAAGGGCCGCGTTAGTAACTTGCCCCAATTCATACAGTAAGGGACAGAGCTAGGAGTTGGACCAAAGATTGCCTGATCCCTTGTCCTCTCTGCCTGTCCTCCACATTTGCTCCCTGCCTTGGCAGCCATCTGCCTCCCCATCCTGACATTTAGACTACCTCTAGACATCCAGCCCTTTGCTTTGTTTCCATGAGTTTTGATGTCTATTTTTTTCCTGCATTCATTGATTCCATTTCTGCCCTTCCTGTTTTTTTCCGGCCTCTTCCTATCCCTTCTCATAAGCTTTTCAAGATCAACTCTTCCTGCATTTACTCATCAACTCATTATGGTCTGACATCTGCTCCAATCATTTTCCTGAAATTACTTTATTGGAAGTCACTGATGACCTCCTAACTGCCAGTTCTGATAACATCTTCACTCCTCATCCTGCCCCATCTCTCGGCAATTTGACAATGGTGATTGTTCCTTCCTTCTTAACCCATCTCTCTAACTCTGGCTTCAGTGGCAAATCGCTCTCCAATTTCTCCCCTTATCTCTCTAACCATGTCTTGGTTTTCCTCATTGGATCCTCTTTTTCTTCCCATCTAATATAAGTACTCTCCAAGGATTTGCCCCTGTCCCTCCCCTCATAGCTGCAAACCTGTTTGATGTCATTATCTATCCCCACAATTTCAGCTGTTATCTCTCTGAAGACAACCCCCAAATCTACACCTTCCATCCCGCTTTCTCCCCCAGTGTCTGATTATGTTTGTTACATTTGTTTCCATTTGTCTCTTTCACTAGAGTATAAAGCATTCAAGGGCCGGTCCATCTTGTCCTCATTATTTTTATCTCCTTGTGCTTAAGGTCATAGCTCAGGGGCTGGACATAGTCTATGCTTAACAATTTTTTTAAAAACAATTTTCTCGTACCTCTCTCTGTATTTTAGTGATCATCCAATGTCTGTGTGAAGGCTTTATTCTCTCGCAAGCATTCTTAAGTATCTGCCAGGTACTCAGCATTGCTCTAGGCAAAATATTTCTTTTTGGTTTTTGGAACATCTTGAGATGAGTATACATTTAATTCAACCTCTTTGTGTTTTAGGTCTATATCTATAACTATGTTTTATCCACCCTAAGATGCCCATTTACTTTTTCACATTTTAATATCTTTGAAATCAAAATGCATCTTACAAAGGATATGCAACAAAACATTGCATCATAGTTTAACTGGCAGCCTTTTTAAATGGTACATAAAATAATGGTATATCCTATAATCAATGGCATTTTAAATTCTATGAAATAGGGTTTTTACATTAACACTTATGGTTTAAAAACTTCATTCTAACATGGTTTATCATCCAAGAAATACTTAGTTATACTGAGTATACTAGACTTTCTAAGGCAGGAAAAGAAATATTTTATTTTGTTTTTTTTATTTAAAGATTTTATTTATTTATCGGACAGCACAAGTAGGCAGAGTGGCAGGCAGAGAGAGAGAGAGGGAGAGAGAGGGAGAAATAGGTGATCCCAATTTGGGGCTTGATCCCAGGACTCTGGGATCATGACCTGAACCGAAGGCAGAGGCTTTAGCCCACTGAGCCACCTAGGTGCCCCAGGAAAAGAAATATTTTAAAGGGTTTTCAATCATAAGGGTTAAAACCAGAGGAAAAAGATTTCCATGGCTAGAGAAGTTTCACATGTCCAAGCATTTCCTCTGCTATAAATATACAGCAATGGTGGATAAAGTACAAAGACTGAAAACCGAAAAGAATGCACTCAAAGGCAGTTACCATTTCCATGAATCAGGAAGAGCACGTGAGGGAATGTCTCCGTGGGCCTGTCAGAGTTCCAGCCCGGGAGGCAGGGAGTGCTGCCGGGGTTTTTAGTGCCACAGAGAAGAATCAGAACACATACATACACACACACACACACACACACACACACACACACACACCCCTCTTTTGTATCTGGTGGGGCTTTGTTATAATTTTATCTTCCATAAAGCGTCTTATATAGACGCATCTTAGAAAAATCCCAACTCAACCACAGCATTTTATGGTACAGAGAATTCCCTTGTTCACCCAGTCCCCACTTCTCTTCCTCTTTAAGAAACCATTTATAGTAATTTGTTGCTTATCCTTAACCATTTCTTCTTGCAACTATAAAAATCCTTATTTCTCTCCTTTTCTTTCACAAAAGATAGCACACCATCTACACTGTTCCATGCCAAGCTTTGCTCGCTTACCTGCATCACCCCTAACAGGACATGGAGATTTTATTCATCTTTTTTTATAGCCGCGTGCTTCGTCGTGTGTGTGAACCGTGGTTTACTCAACCAGCCCTCCTCTGGCGGGACAAGCCATTTACAAATTTCCCTGGGACTCATAATGAGCAAGCCTCTCACCTGTGCCGTTTCACGCTCTCACATGCCTTTGTGAACGGAAGCTGAACAGAATTGCTTCCTGACTGCTGCCTGAGGCTGTGGCTTTTTAGGAAGCTGAGGATTAGCCAAATAGGAAGACCAAGACACAGCGTGGCAACCAGGAAGTGAACAGATCTGCTCCCTGGATTTCTCTAATATTGCAGGTGCCCTAACCACCATCAGAAGACCCAGATGTGGACTAGAGACCTGGCAGGTAGAGTGAAGGTAACCGCAAAACTATTAAACTCAAAAGAGAGAGAGAGACTTTGTAACAGTATGTACATATGGATTTGTACAGATATATACATATTTCAAAAGCAAAATACACGTGTGTATGCATTAATATATGTTACATATAAAATTGGGTCTGTATCTCAGACCTAGACCAGGATCAATTCCCAATGGTTCAAAGCTTTAAATGTAAAAGATAAAAATAAAAATTCTAGAAGAAAACATGAATGAAGTCCTTAATAAGAAAACTATTTAGCAATATTATCACGAAAATTGGAATTTAAGTAAAAAGGAATAAAAATATGTGATAAAAGAAGGCTAATCCATCAAGAAGCTATAATAATTATGAATTTGTATGCAATTAGCGACCTACCCTGAAATACACAAAATAAAAACTAAATGACAAAGACTGACAAGATCATAAGCATAGAAGATTTTAATATAAAAGGAGTTTCTCTCTATTATTACTTAACCAGAAATGGAAAGTAACCATGATGCCCATTCCCCTTGCATTACAATCAAGTGAGCAGGACCCTTCCGACTGAGCCCCAACCGCACCTGGCAGAGGGCGATGGATCAGCAGACACCTGTTTGGTTAAAGGTCTAGGAAACTTCTGGGAGAAAAACTCTCCTAAATGACTCTGGTACCAAGGGCTTGACTCTACATCCCAGTCCATCTTGGTCTTTCAAGGGGAAGGGCGACAAGGTTTGGTTAAACTCTGGTTGAACTTCTGGCGCAGACTCCCATGAGCACTCATCTGTGGATTCCTGTGGAGAGGCAGCTCTGGAATCAGAGGGGATATTCAAAATATTTCACACACGGTTTGGTACAAGCACTGACCAAACGAAACAGAGAAGCAACCCATCAGAGTAGATGCCCGCTGTGCCCCATGCCTTACTAGGGCATATCTGATGAATTTCAGCCCTTTTCATAAAGACAATTCTATGAAACTTTCTGTAGGTTGTTGAGACACGAGAAGCTCCAGCACTCCTCTGATCAAGTTTAATGCAGGGGAGAGAGAGAACTCTGCCCAACTCCGGCAAATCAAAAACCGCAGTGACTACTAGCACCAACCCAACAGGACAGCAATGCTCGGAGAGGGAAGCTCAAGTAAACGAAAGGGTACAAAATGGGGGATGCCATGGGTAACAGATCAGATGTATTTTTTTAAAGATTTTATTTATTTATTTGAGAGAGAAGGAAAGAGCACAAGTGGAGGGGGGTGGCGGAGGAAGAGAGAGAAGCAGACTCCCCTCTGAGCAGGGAGCCAGGGATGCAGGGCTCAATCCCAGGACCTGGGATCATGACCTGAGCCAAAACCAAGAGTCAGATGCTTACCTGACTGAGCTCCCCAGGCACCCTCTGATCAGATGTATTAAAGGAGAAAATAGAGTGAGAAGATGAGGTGAGTTCTGGCATTGGCTAGATCTGAGATCCGTCCCATTCTGCCTCTCCCCTCACCATTTGACGGCAGGCAAGAGACTTGAAGGCCCTGGGGATCACAGTTGTCCCCCAGTGCTGCTGCCATCGCAGGTGGTAGGAGGAACGTGGGACATACCCACAAGGCTCCCAGAAATCCCCCTGGAGACCAGACCTGCCTGGCGTGGTGGGGCAAAGCCCGTGACACCAGAGCCGCACAAGGCAGCATCGTGAGCTTAAGCGAGAATAGGGAGAGAACCAACTGGGATTTGTTTTTTTAGCTATTTCTCTTTTATTTTACTTCAGTTCCATAGATATCATCTCCAGAGATAAAAACGATAATTCCTCCCCTCAAGAAAATTCCAGGTGATATCGAGTATTCACCAGTGAGGGTTAAACATACTTTGTAGCATGCGTAGATCAGGCAGTCTCAAAGTAGATACATCTGACTCCTAACTCAAACAAGAATTGGGAGCAGGGAGTCATTCAGAACTAGGGGGAGGAAGGGGAGGGCAGGGACAACCATGAGCTTCCCAGCCGGGTGCCTGGAGGACCCTACAAAGATATTAGATACAAGAGGGATTGGAGGTGTGGACCAGTAACACCAACGGTGTAGGACTACAGATTCCCAACAGACGGATGTGGGGTGAAGTGCTAAATGTATATATCTCATTTAAATATTATCCATCCTTGTGAAGGAAAGATCATTTCCGTTGTACGATGCTCAGAGGGACAAAAGTTGAGAGAAATTGAGAAACTTGTCCAAAGCCACATAGGCATTGGGATTTGAACCCAAGACCACCTTCCATCAGCTTTTCTTATTAAGCCAGGCGGCCCCGACTCAGGAGAGAGAAAAACCTAGTATTTCCAATGCCAGATTGTTCTGATTGCTATTTACTTTCTCATCTATTTCATATTATGATAATGTTTTCCTGGAATTGGATGATATAATACTAGAAATTGAAGATGTTTATTCGCTACAAAGATTACATATGCAGGCTTCCTGTCATAATCAAGGGAAGTTGCTCACATCATTTATGATTTCCAGTCTTCTCTGTATATGATAATGCTTCTTTTAAAAAATCTGTTTTTACTAAGCCTGCCGATCTTAAAAAAAAAAAAAAAGGCAGAGACAGGACAGTGATATACCCTTTTGATATTTATCAAGTCTGGAGTCTATCTTAAATTAGTTTGCTGGGAAGCACTGCGTGTGATGAATATAGTATTTAAATGATGCCGTGGATATTCTCCCTTATACTAAAGCAAATTACTCTAACAAAACTATTTTGCTCCATTTCTTCATACAAAATTCATGTTTGAATTTCATCTAGGCCCTAAAATTTTAAATTTCCATAACAAGTTTTATGCATTATTAAATTTTATACACCACTGCATTATGCTTTTGAAACTGATTGTATAATCTAATTAATTCCAAATATTAATGACAATTAAAACGAATAGGATAATGTTGCTCAGGGTAAGATGGGGGGCTCCCATCATCTGTTCCCATCTCCCCAGGATCTCAATTGTACTTACACTAAAACCACTTCCCTGGAGGTCCCTTATCCGGTAACTGTAACAGCCAAGACCAAAAGTTAAATCAAAATGCCTCCAAAGAGACAAAACGACTATCTTAAAGATTCGCACTTCATTCCTGCGCAAACCTTTCCGACCTTTGTCAGAATGCAATTTTTTTTTTTTGCTTTTTTAAGAGAGAACATGCGTAAGAGTCGTGACTTCTAGATCCAAAGCAGATTAAATATCGAATTAAAATGATGATGAATTTAAAGTAGATTCCTAGACACTGTCCCCTCCAGAGAAGGAAGACGTGTCTACTGACTGCCGATAACCATGCAAGAGGGAAAAGGCAGCAGAGTGGCCACAGGAACCAGCAAAGTAGAGAAGACCAGGCCCGACTTCTCTCAGGAGGGCTCTTATGTCGCAGCCCGAGGGCCTTGCCATACCATGGGCACAAAAAGTCATCAGTGCTCATGATGACTTGAAGATACCAGGGAAGGGTTAAATTCATTCTTTTTCTCTGAGAAAATACCGAAGTGTAGTGCATTTTGGCAGTCTTTCCATGAGAAAGATTAAAATGGTGCGATCTTAGAGGGCTATTCCAGTAGTTTGGAAAACTGACTTACTTGGAATATCACATTTCCTAATAACATAAAATAAGTGATGGTCTTACTATACAATATAAGTTGAATCCTCTTTCCTCCGTTTAAAAAAAAAATAAAGCAGGGGCACCTGGGTGGCTCTGTTGGTTGAGCATCTGCCTTCCGTGGGGTCAAGATCGCCGGGAGGTCCTCGGATGGATTCCTGTGCGGGGCTCCCTGTGCGGGGCTCCCTGCTCGGCGGGAGTCTGCTGCTCCCTCCCCCTCTGCCCCTCACCCACCCGTGCGCACGTGCACACTCTCTCTTTCCTCTCAAAAAAATAAAGAAAGAAAGAAAAAAACCCAGGCAAACCACATTGATATCATCCACCCCAGATGTCCCAAGACCCTACCTGGCCTGTGGGTACAAATGAAGTCACGTCATCATTGATTGTCCCAAAGTTCCTGTTCGCAGCACGAGCCCCGTCGCCGCAGGACATCAGCACGTCCCACAGAAGCTGTCCTTCCGTGTCCTCTCTGCGCAGAGCCACGCGCCGTCCCCGCCCCGGAAGGTGGCCTCCCGCAGGGGCTGCGTGTGTGGCTCCCGTGGAGACAGGCCGTGTCACTCCACCACTGTTTTGCAGTCTTGTGCCTCAGGCCCCACCACGTACCCTGAGAAAACTGTGGCTTCGGTGTGGGGTTACCTTCCCCTTCCAAGGCAGCCTGCGGAACACGCACCCTTCTTAACGCCGCTTCCCGCCTTGCGTGTCCGCCCCGAACCTCCCGCTCCCCGACACGCACGGCGAGGGGCACGGACCCCTGCGGCGGCCAGCTGTGCGCTCCGCAGCGCCGCTCCGCTGCACGCGGGGCCGGGGACTCGCGCCCACGATGTGTTCGGAAGCCTTGAATTCTTCTCTTCCTTCACTGTTCATCTAGTTGAGAGAGAAAGAGCGCGCATGCGTGCGCGTGATGGGCGAAGGGGCGGGGAGGGAGAGAGAATCTTCCACCCGACGCCGTGCTGGGCGTGGAGCCGACGCGGCGCTCGATCCCAGGATCCTGAGATCCTCATCGGAGCTGAAACCCAGGGTCAGCCGCCCAGCTGACGGAGCCCCTGCGGTGCCCCTGAAATTCTTAAATTCTTAAAAGAAGAAGGCGGGGAGGAGGGAGAAGGTGAAGAGGAGGAGGAGGGGAATTGGGGGGGGAGGGGGGAGGGGGAGCGTTGAGGAGCGCGGGCGACCCAGGAACAGAGATTCCTGGACGTGGTTCCGGGGGCGCAGCGGCGCGGCAACGGGCTCCCTGCAGGCGGGAGACGCCTGCGCCACCTGTGGAGAAGCCGTCGTGTGCGAGCGCCTCTGTCGCCTCCCCTGCCTGCCTCCGCTTCGGGACTCCACAACGACAACCCCGTGGGGTCGCTGAGAAGAACAAAACTCTCCTCGTGGCCTGAATAGCGCAGTTTTCCAAACGACTTCAAAATAATCACAGATACTGGTGGAAAATAATGTTCGATGATGACTGGAAAATGGTTCTGTTGTTCACTCTTCGGCAGTGCCTCCGGGTGTGACTGAAGAGGAGACTCCCCTGAGTCTGTGGTGTGACGGGCCGCGGGACCCTGGGAGAGCGGGAGAGCTTCTCCCCGGGCCCTGCGTCCGCGTCTCCCTCAGGACCTGCAGAGCTGAGTCACTTCTAGGACGTTTGTGAGGATTTTGTGAAATGCCTTTTCCGGGGTTTTGCTCATTGTCCTACCGTGTTGTCTGCAGTCGGACGGCCGGATGCTCTGACCCTCTGCTGGCCGGAGGGAACCTAGTATCTCCGCCCAGCCCGACCTTTTCACGCTCTCCGTGAATTTTTCTCATTTTCTCATTAGCAGCTTTGAGTTTTCATCCCCTTGAAACTTTCTAATTGTTTTTTTTTAAGATTTTATTTATTTATTTGACAGACAGAGATCACAAGCAGACAGAGAGGCAGGCAGAGAGAGAGGAGGAAGCAGGCTCCGTGCTGAGCAGAGAGCCCGATGCGGGGCTCGATCCCAGGACCCTGGGATCCTGACCTGAGCCACCCAGGCGCACCACTTTCTGTTTTAAATAAAAAAAGTTGCAGCACCTTGTTTGGTAAAAGCCGCCAATCTCACGGAGGGCAGGCTCCAGCTCTTACCTTTGTTCTGAAGGCAGACGGTGAGCTAAGCTTGGGTGCTTCTCCCTCGCACTAAAATAAAAAAAAAAAATATATTATCTCTGACTGAAAGTGTTTCCTGACTCTTAAGTTTATCAGTCTTTTACTCAGAACTGAGTAAAAGAACTGAGTAAAAGTTCCTGGAGTGCGGCTTGTAAACCAGCTTTTCAGCCTCAGGAACTAACATAGGGCACAACCGATGGGCCACATCGTTTTGCTTTTCAGTTGCCAAGTGGTAACTCACGTAAACTCGGCAACACCCTAAGATGAAGTCACAAAGGCCACCGCGTAGACGAGGCAATGAGGCTCAGAGAGGCTGAGGGACAGCCCAGCGCTCACACGTTAAAACGTGAGACCAGGCTTCCAGTCCGAGTCAGTGTGTCTCCCCGATGGCTTCCCCGGCAGTCCCCGGCTGCCCTTGCTCTGTATTCTGAAACTGCTTCCATAGTACGTGCTCACTTAAAAATGCCAGGAGCGCTGGCATTTAGACTATGAGACGACAACTACAGATGGTGTTGATAAGACACAAACCACATCAGCACCCCAATATTCTGAGCACGATCACAGATTTCCTGTGACCATCACTAAGATAATAGTAATAAGAACACCTTAAATTTAGAGTCTGCTTGAGATTCTCTCTCCTTGTCCCTCTGCGCCCACCCTCTTGGCTGTCTCTCCCTGTCAAATAAATACATAAAATCTTAAAAAAAAAAAAAGATTTATTTATTTGAGAGAGACACACAGCAAGAGAGGGAGCACAAGCAGGGGGGGTGGGAGATGGAGAAGCAGGCTTCCCGCTGAGCAGGGAGCCTGATGCGGGGCTCCATCCCAGGACCCCAGGAAGTGGGACTAACGACAGGCTGGGCTCCCTTCACCGTGTGCTCTGGCCTAACTGGTAATACCTGGAAACCCCAAGAAGCTCAAAGCCCTCTTTCCCAGGCCAACACTCTGACGGTGGCATCCACAGGGCTCTAAGATGACACAGCAGTAAGGGCGAGCAATCTTCTAATTGATTTCTTTTTAAGATTTTATTTATTTATTTGATAGAGAGATCACAAATTGGCAGAGAGGCAGGCAGAGAGAGAGGGGGAAGCAGGCTCCCCGCTGAGCAGAGAGCCCGATGCGGGGCTCGATCCCAGGACCCTGAGATCATGACCCGAGCGGAAGGCAGAGGCTTTAACCCACTGAGCCACGCGGGCGCCCTAATCTAATTCAGAGTCTCCTGCTCTGTGACAGAAGCCTATGCAGCTTCTTAAAGAATTTCCCTGGTGGGGCGCCTGGGTTGCTCAGTCGGTGAAGCGACTGACTCTTGGCTTCAGCTCGGGTCATGATCTCAGAGTCGTGAGATCGAGCCCCACGTCGGGCTCCGCTCAGTGCAGAGTCTGCTTGAGATTCTCTCCCTCCCCCGCCCACCCCCCGCTCTGCCCCTCCCCCGTCCACTCACTCTCTCTAAAATAAAGAAATAAATAAAAATCTTTAAAAGAAGGAATTTTTACCAGTGCCGTGTTTATGCGACTCAGCACAGGCGGCAAGAGAAGGGTAGGAGCTAGCCAGGTGCAGGCAGCGGCGCACAGACGACCTTGGGAACGACGGCAAAGTGCGCAGGTGGCTGCGGCTTATTCGGGACAAAGGCAGAAGAGGCGGTGAAGCCAGGGCTTGGGGAGCAGCCGTCCAGCAGACAGAACGGACTGTCCCCCGTGTAGGTCACGGGTTCCAGCGCTGCGGCCACGCTTCCCTCTGCCGGCAGGCTCGTCGCGGAACACCGGAGACAAGGACGTCCGTGTTCCGTAGCCGGCTGCGGCCATCAAAGGCCAAACAGCCTTTTCTTCCCGCCGAGCAGCCCTGACCGTGGGCCGGAGCGGCGGAACCCCCACCCCTGCACTTAGCCCAGCCGCCCCGGGGACCTCAGAGCTCTGCGCTCCGCCTTTGTTGGCCGTTTCCAAGGTGACAACGCTTCTGTCCTTTGCTGTAAATAAAGACAGAGCAGAGGGATCCAGCCCTTTCCTCCTCCTCGATTAGCTTCTGTCACGCTGGGTCGTCGGGCGGGTGTGTGCGGGCGCCGCTTCCCAGAGCCAGGCCTTCCCCAGCGCGTGTGTGTTTGATGTGTGTGTGTGTGTGTGTGTGTCTGTGTGTGTGTGTCCGACGTGCCGTCAGTCAGGAGCCTGGTCGCCGGCGTACCCCGCACTGTGCTCCTCGCTCGCACCTCGCCCTCCGACACGTGTCCTCACCAGGGGACAAGTAAACTCAAACGCCGTCGGGGACGGTAGGGCAGGTTCCCGGTGAGTCACTGCAGCTCCGGGAAAGGATTCCATCTTCCCAAAGCCCGGACGCAGCCTTCGCGTGTGACCTGCCTGGACCCAAGGCTCTCTCGGAAGCAGTGACACCTGCCGGGTCGGAGCACAGGTTTTAAGAGGCGTCTCCGGTCTCTCACCCCCGCTCTGGAGGACAGTAAATCCCGGGCAGAGCCCAGAGGGAACGGGAGACACGCACAGCGCGGCCACAGCCAACTGTAGCGACGCGTGCTAAGCGTGAGAGATGAACTTGGTGGTTGTGAGTCACCGAGATGGTGGGGAGTGTCGGTTGCCACAGCACGACCTCGCAGAAGGGGACTAACTGAATGCTCCTGAGCACCCGCGGGGGAAGCAGAGCAAGTGGGCCGGGCAGGACCTCCTCGAAGGAGAAGTCCCACTCGGCTCGGAGAGGTCGGTAGCCATTCAGCCTCCAGGCCTGTGAGCCTTCCAGGGACAGACCGACTGCTTCCAGACTTGCCAGGTTTTCAGAGAATACCGACCATCGGCCTGTTGACGCGACTCCTGCCATTTTTCATTACCCAAACTACATCCGGGCCGCATGTGCCTCCGGTGCCACAGCCCCGAATCAGGCATCAGACTCCAGTTAATAAACTGGTCTGTGCTAACCTTGCACTGGGACAAAACCGGCCTGTTTGTTGCTCTCAGGCAGCCCCCCCTCACCCCATTCCCTGCTCCCTGTCAGGCCCTCCCATTCTCCCACCCCTACATTCCTAATTCCCCCCTTTCAAGGCCGTAGTCAAGTTCTCCTTCCTCTGGTTCCCCACCCAGACTCTCCGGCCTGGACCTTACTGCAGTCTCTACAGACTATATGGACTGACGGTCTATATCACAGTAAGCACCTGGCATGTTTCTCCAATTTTCTAAATCTTCTTATACCTATGTTCTTCCCTTTGAGAGTCTAAAAGCCCAGTGAAGACAGAGACCATAGCTTATACTCTTGGCATAACAGGTACAAAATTGATGTTTTTACATGATAGCTTATGGGTTCAGATAAACACCCACATTCAATTATCTGATTCTGAGGGGTTTTTTTAAAAGATTTTATTTATTTATTTGACAGAGATCACAAGCAGGCAGAGAGGCAGGCAGAGAGGGGGAGGCAGGCTCCCCACTGAGCAGAGATCCCGATGCGACCCTCGATCCCAGGACCCTGGAACCATGACCTGAGCCTAAGGCAGAGACTTTAACTCACTAAGCCACCCAGGCGCCCGATTCTGAGGTTCTTGAAAACAAAGGATGAAGCCCAGAAGAAGCCAAATTCTAGACACTCAACTGCCTATTTTTCTCATACTGAAGGGTATAGCTCATTAACAAACAAACAAATAAGCAATAACTCACGGTTGAACTGTGCGCACAAACCCTGCTAACACCAATGCTTCTTTGTAGATTAAGTCCTGTCTGCAGAAATATACGATTTAGGACACAATATCAGGGTTAATCGAATTCAGATGGGATTGAGTCCGGCTTTATGTTGACCATCCTTCTAAGACCCCAATTATAACTTGTTTTATGCTTCAGCAGCCAAAATAAGTTAGGACATTCAGTTAAGTTATTAGAGAAGGATGTTTAATTTGTCAAGCTTCTGGGACATTCTTTCCAGCACTTTTTGGAAGATCCCATTGTATGCCATGGCCACAGCCATGCCGTTTGGGAGCCTCAGTGTAAGTTTGTTGAAAGAACAAATGAATTAATGAAAGGCTTTAATATAACCGGTCTTATTTCTCCAGTCTAGAAGGATTAAATTCCCACCCCTCTCCCCTATTCTTTCATAATCCAATGGGTTTAACCCCGATAATTTTCACTGCTTTTAAAGTAACTCTGTACTAATAGTCCTCCTAATTTCCCTGAGAACCAAACTTAACAGTGGGAGAATCTAGCTCTTTAATCAGCAAGTTCTTAAAATAAGTGCTTTCTTATATTTTGTAAGTGAGTTGTTCAGTGCGTATGTGAAAAAGGGCCAAATAACACCCTATGGTATTAAACCAATTACTAGAAGATGTAAGACCAGATCTGTGCTAGGAAAATAATATCAGAGTCAAAACAAATCACTTGGAAGTGAATCACTTCCCTTTGGCAACTGAAATTAATTGAAACAACTCCCTCTTCCCCTCCCCACCCCCACCCTCCATCCCCCTGGTGTTGTCTGACATTTCTTTCAAATGCCAATGAGCACCTCGCTTTGTCAAATCAACTAGGTCCAAGCTGGTGATGTTATGCGACTTGAAAGCCACGCGGCCATATGTCCAGGATGTTCCAGGACACTGATTTCATGTAATTTTAATCTTAATAAAGGCAATTTGTTAAGTATATAACTAAACATGGGATCATTTTATAGAATGATGAGACTTCGTATGACTACATTTACAAATAAGGAAACATTTTTATTACCATTCAATTCAATTCAACCAACATTTACCCACCGCTCTAAGATACGCCAGTTCCTAAATTAGGGAACCTACATGTAAATACGGCATTATCCCTGCCCTCAAGGCTCTTACAAAGTAAACAATAAGCTACAATTTGGTGATTCATATAACCATGGAAAGATGTTCCAACCACAGAGGAGCAGATAACTTCATTTAGTCGGGAGGTGGGACAACGGCAGGGGAGGCCTCCCAGAAGAGGTGACTACTTGGTTGGGTTTTGGAGGTAGGTCAGGGGATGGACCCTAGTAATCAAGGCAAAGGAATAGCCTGTATGTGTCCTGATTTTTTTTTTTAAGGAAATTAGGATCATTTCACAGAGATAACAGAACCAACAGAGATGGGAGCTGTTGGCGTAATGATAGTTACTGCACCTCAGAAAAGTCTCTGGACCTTTTCAATTCTGGCTTCAAGTACTCTCTTGGTAGCCTCAGTTGGGAAGAAAATTGATTGGGTCAAGTTTTGTTTGTTTAAAAACTATGTAAAAGGGGCACCTGGTTGGCTTAGTCGCTTAAGCTCCTTACCCTGCGCTCAGGTCATGCTCCCCACTCAGCAGGGAGTCTGCTGCTCTCTCTGCCCCTGGCTCTTGCGCATGCGTGCTCTCTCTCCCAAATAAATTCGTAAAATCTTAAAAAAAAATACAAATAAAAAAATAAAAACTCCATAAAAATCACTCCTTGGAGTTTGGTCCGTTGGTTATGAGCAAGAAAATAAAAAATAAATAAAAGAAAATATGTCCTGGATAAGAATAACAATCACGTTTCTTACATCTCAGTATGGTTAACATACAGTGTTCTACTAGTTCCAAGTGCACAATATAGTCATTCGGCGCTTCCATACAACACCCAGGGCTCACCAGGACAAGGACACGCCTTAATCCCCCTCACCTGTTTCACCCATCCCCTCCCCCCACTCGCCTCTGGCAGTCATCAGTTTGTTCTCTATAGTTAAGAGTCTGTTTCTTGGTTTGTCTCTCTCTCTTTTTATCTTTACTCATTTGCTTCATTTCTCAAATGCCATATATGAGTGAAATCATATGGTATTTGTCTTTCTCTGATTTATTTTGCTCAGTTTTATACTCTAGCTACATCCATGTCATTGCAAATGGCAATTTCATTCTTTTTATGGCTGAATAGTATTCCACTGTGTATTTACACCACTTCCTTGTATCCATTCATCTGTCAGTGGAAACGTAAGCTGCTTCCATAATTTGCTATTGTAGATAATACTGCTATAAACATAGGGGCATGTGTATCCCTTTGAATTAAGTAATGACTTTTTAAATTTTTAAAATTTTTTTAAAGATTTTACTTTTCGACAGAGAGAGAGAGAGAGACAGCAAGAGTAGGAGCACAAGCAGGGGGAGTGGGAGAAGGAGAAGCAGGCTTCTCTCTGAGCAGGGAGCCCGATGTGAGGCTCGATCCCAGGACTCTAGGATCATGACCTGAGCCAAAAACAGATGCTTAATGACCAAGCCACCCAGGCGCCCCAATTACTTTTTTTTTAGTATTTTATTTATTTATTTGACAGAGAGGTCACAAGTAGGCAGAGAGGCAGGCAGAGAGAGAGAGGGAGAAACAGGCTCCCCACTGAGCAGAGAGCCCGATGCGGGGCTCGATCCCAGGACCCTGAGATCATGACCTGAGCCGAAGGCAGAGGCTTAAACCACTGAGCCACCCAGGCGCCCCCCCCCCCAATAACTTTTTTTAAAGTAGGTTCTATACTCAGCGTACAGCCCAGTGTGGGACTTGAACTCATGGCCTTGAGATCAAGACCTTAGCTGAGACCAAGAAGTGGATCTTAACCAACTGACCTCCAGGTGCCCCTTATATAATCTTTTTTTTTTTTTTGAAGATTTTATTTATTTATTTGACAGAGAGACAGGGAACACAAGCAGGGAGAGTATGACAGGGAGAAGCAGGAGACTCTGAGCAGGGAGCCTGATGTGGGACTCAATCCCAGGACCCTGCATCATGACCTGAGCTGAAGGCAGACGCTTAATGACTGAGCCACCCAGACACCATAAATAATCATTTTTAAACATCCAAAGGAGAACACATGTCTCTAGGCATCTTCAGTTCCTCATTGACCATGCATCCATGGTCATGCATCTTTTGTCCTGCTATGGACAAGACCTTTACTGGGTTTCATGTCTGATGCCAAATCGTATGTGAACTTTTTCTGTCCTTGAGGTACTTGTGATCCAGGAAAGTGGGGGGATCCCGTTGGGAAGATGGTCTGGATCTCTGCTCTTGGAGGTGAAGACTTTCGAAGTTCACAAAATGGGCAGAGGAGCCCTTCTAGGCAGCTTTCTGGAGATCTCAGAAGATCATGAAAAGCCTCTCAGCTCTGTTCTCCCTGACATGATTGAGAGGGCAAGGTGGACCCCGTGCCTGGCAGGTGCTCAGCCACGCTGTAGGGAGGATGATTCACTGTTCCCTGCCTCGCTGTGAAAGCCTTCTAAAGAGCTGCCCTAATGCAACTCTGGCTGCAAAAGAACTCGAGAAAGAAGAGCCAAATTACTCTCTGTACTTCCTTCTTCTGCCCCTTCCATCTTCTGGCGGTCCAGATGGTCCCTGAACACATGACACTCCCCACTGCTCTGCTCACCACTGCACCTCTTAGCCGGGGTATTTTTAGAATCCGAACACTAGGCAAGCTTAGGCCAATTCCGTGCCACACGTGAATGCCATGAGTGGCCCCTGAACCGAGCAGAAACCTACCTGTTGGTGCGACCAAGATAAACTGGGAGAACTTGGTTTGCTGGAAATCACATAACACTCTTTCTCTGACATCTGACACACATGAGATTTGCTCTCGCGCTTTCTTAAAAAAAGAACAACCTGTCGGCGCTGGTGATGGTGATGGTTTCAGGGCAGGGGGAAAGGGAATCATCTGAACATAATTCCGGAGTCTGTGATGGCCCAGTAGTCCACTGGCCGGCCGTGATCCCGGATGCAAAGGAGAATCCAAAAACCTGAGGAAAGACAGTTTCTCCCCAGCTGGAAGCACACAGCAAACTCCACGGAATGAAAGGATAGCCTTCTGCTGTACAAACCCAAAGTGATTAATATTTACAAGGGCCTCTATGCAGCAACATGCACCAGTGGAATAGGTCTTTGAGAAGCGGGAAAGAGAAAATCTTCTTCAATGAAAAGGAACATCAAGATGGTCTGCTTACTTTAGGCAGTGAACGCCTTAGACGTTCACACACCCTATTTCCACACCCTCACATAAAGTATCTCTAAGAATCTGCCTGGAAAGTAGACATAAAATAGTGAATAAATGGATTTATGTTTCATTTTTGGAATCTTAAAAAGATCATGAAGACCATAATTTCACCGTGCCTTTAAGACAGAATCTTTATCCTTTTTCAAAGATTTTATTTTGATGTGCCTTTATAATTTATAATTCAGCGCATTGAATTGGGGTATGGAGTTTTGTTTTGTTTTTTCTTTGACAACATTAAGTCTGATAAACATGTGTTTTAGCCTAAAGACAGACCACTTTAGCACAATGATTTTCATTTTTGCCTTAGGTCCATTAAATTAATGGGAACTTTGTCTCCTATCACTAAAAAAGCACTTTCATTTCCTATTCTCCTGTTATTAAATCTTTTTAAGTATATCAAACTAAAACATGTATATGTTTTATACATAATATATATATAATATATATATATACATATATATATTCAATAGCCCTATAACTTCTAGAATTTACAAATGTACCCATGTGACCAATCTCTTTCCTCCCATTCTACTGCCTGCTCCTAGGGGCAACCATATAAAAATCTTTTAGCTATTTCCTCTGTTTTTTACTCTCGTATTTCTAAATATGCTTATGTTGCTATTTTTTCCCAAAATTTTCTGTTTTGGACATTGCTTACTCACTTCAGATTATAGAAGACAAGGATTTATTTCCTTATAACACCCCACCACCACCATACCCATACTTCCTCACTTTCTGTCTACTGAAGGAGCTATGTTACTATTATTTTTAGTAAATCAACAATTAAAATTACACTAAACAGGGCGCCTGAGTGGCTCAGTGGGTTAAGCCTCTGCCTTTGGCTCAGGTCATGGTCTCAGGGTCCTGGGATGGAGCCCAGCATCAGGCTCTCTGCTCAGCGGGGAGCCTGCTTCCCCTTTTCTCTCTGCCTGCCTCTCTGCCTACTTGTGATCTCTCTCTCTATCAAATAAATGAATAAGTAAAAATAATAAATAAAATTACACTAAACAATATAAAATCACATGCGACATTTTATTGCTTGGCAGACATAGGTCCATTTCAACCACTGAGTCTTCTTTGATTCTCTTTACTGTCAGAGACTACTTTTTTCCCCCTAAAATAAATAATTGGCTTATTTTTTGTTTGCTTAGGTTTCCATGTAATAGTTATGAATTCATTTCCAAACTTTCTGGGAATAAGCTACTCTTCTCAATATGATCAACATAAATTGATCAATTTTATGCTTATGTTCTTCTTGAAGCAATCTCTCCAGGGCCCTCCTCCCCTTTCTTTCTGGCCTGTACTGGGTACCTACCAAGCCTGCTGATCCTGGACTTCTCTTTGCCAACGGCCCAAGAATCCCCTTCACTGTGCCCCCTGTGGGATCTCCACCTTCCTGGAGCCCACATTTTCCTTTCCTTGATTTGTCTCCTCACTCTTTTGAAACAAATCCATCAGTAGCTTCTGGAGAAAGGTGGCACAGAAATACTTTATTTTAATCTATTTTTTCGAGTTCTTAAACAACCTTAATCCTACTTTCTACTTAATTAAATATTTAGCTGGGACTAGAAATGCAGGTTGGAAATAACGCTCTGTCAGAATTTTAAAGGCATTACTGCAATGCCTTCTACCTTCTAATTCCTTTGAAACTTTCTTATTTTTTTGGCCCCAGAAACTCTTCAAATCTTCTCTTTCTCCCTATAGTATGGGAAGTTTGCTATTGTTATTACTTTATTGATAATTTCCTCTCCTTTGTTTCTTCTCTCTTTTTCTGGATTTTTTGTACTTTGCAGATTAATCTGAATTGCTGTCTTTTTTTTTTTTTTTTTTTTCTGTTTTCTATTTGTTTGTCTCTATTGTTCCATTCTCTGGTATATCTTCTCAACTTGATCTCCCAACTCGTTTAATGGACTCCTAATTTTTGATATTATGTGTCAGTTGTTTTACTACAAAGAGCTCTTTCTCATTTTCTAAATGTTCCTTTTTCATAGCACCACATTCTTACTTAATAGCTGCAACACCTTTCTATCTGTCTGCCCCTATTACTCATCCCTTTTGTGAATTTGACTCTGCTCCCTGCACTGTCAGTCTTCTAAAATACTTTTCCTGTTTCTTTAGTTATTTTGTCTGCAAAGTTATAGGATTTCCTCCTATGTCTAGTAGTCCATTCATATTTAAGAACAAGGCACCACAAATCTGACTGGAAGTTCTGTGGGCGTGGTGGGCAAGGGTTGTCCACTAATGAGCTAACCACAGGGAACTGTTCTTCATTAGGAGAACCCAAATGTCAGGATCTATGAGTCTTTTGCTTGGGATGGGAAATTTCCCCAGAGGGGAATCTTCTCAACTTTTTCTGGGAGCAGTAGTTGTGTCCAAGAGTTGTGTTTAGCTGAGAGCATTCTGGAATTGAAGCCAAGAATCTGGGGGTTCTTACCACCCAATAGGTTATCTTTCAGTACGGTGTCTCCCTCCCACCTCTAGCACTGCTAGGGGTCCCTAAGCTCAGAGGTACTCTGCTTCTACTTCTAGGCACTAACCACGTCTCTGCTGTTGGGGTGAGGAAGGGATACCCCACAGCTACTTAGGCTGAAGGGAGGAGACCTGGGGGTTAGGGAGATTTTTGCCAATACTGAGTTTCACCCCACATTTAAGCCTCTGTTTTTTTGTTTTTTGAATTTTATTTTTTATTATTTTTTAAGGATTTTATTTACTGAGAGAGAGAGAGCCAAGAGCAGAGAGCCCTGGGCAAGGAGGGAAAGGAGGGGGGAGGGGCAAAAGGAAAAGGAGGGGGAGGGGCAGAGGGAGGATCCTAGGGCCACAGAGGAAAGGCTGCCTGTGTGACTATGCCAGCTGTATGAAAGCCACCACAAAGTAAGGTCCCAGTGAACACATCATGCCCAAGTCACAATTTTAAATGAATTTGTGATTTAGTATTCATCACAGCCTTCAGATACGTTTTAAAAGCAGAAATACACATATGCATGACACATTATTTACAAACATCTACAAACAATGAGAGATACCCAGAAACCTAGGGATAACTCCTTGCCCACGCACCCTTCTTCCCAAATGCCCCAAATTCATGACCCGCTGGTTTGGAATTAGGGGGTAGAGTGTGTTAGACGGTACCCAGTTGGTCTGAAGCCAATGACAGTGTATAGTGTTAAGGACGGTCCTGCAGAACTTAATGCTAGCCATCTAATATCTTCATCAACAATTTAGATGATGGACTTTTAGTACCATCATTACTTCTTCAGAGGACAAGATGAATAGGGTTACTTGTGAAGGTTTGGCTAGAAGGCAACCTTACCTTCTAAGAAATGGGGAGGAAAATGTTGATTGAACAAAGAAGCATCCTCCCCCTTCTAGAAAGCAGACATGGCATAAGAGAAAGGCGTAATGGTTTAGTCGGCCACGAACTGGAGGAGGGCTGCTCGTTTTGAGATGCTCGCGGTAACAGTATCCGGTAACAGGAGAAACACAGGCAAGGCAGGGTGCAATCCATCCAGTCTATTTCCAGTGCCCGACAGACACTAGCGCCGGGAATTGCCACAACTTCTGAGCCTCTGAAACAAAGGCACAGTCAACATAAATTAAAACGAATCATTTTCTATATTTTCGTGTGCTCAGTTCCTTCCGTGATGGCTTTGAGTAGAATGGGCATCTCAACTGATTCTCATACCGCCCTACAGATAATGCAAATCAGTATTTAAAATACTCTCTTTTTTGTGTGGTTGTTTGGTTGGTTGGTTGGTTTTCTCCCGCCTCCAGATTCATGGCAGCAACTAACTCTGGACGGCAGCTTCTCCCTGGCTCCCTGATGCTGGTAGAGCCGATGTTCGTGAAGAGTCTCTCATCAAAGCTCATACTCAAGTGATGCAGAGACCATGCTGAATGGCCAAATCGCCCCGGTCTGTGGATTTTACTGCCAAGTTACGTTAAACCAACACGTAGCCAAACCAGCAGGCCTCTCCCAGCTGCCTAATTTGGGAGCGAGAGGTTCAGTCAAATTTCAAATTCTTCCCCTCCAGGAAAGGTCAATGTCTTAGGCCTCCCAGGGGCTGAGTGGGCGCAGACCACTGATGCCAGGAGGCATCTCGGCAGGACAAAGCCTGAACTGCAGTAACCAGAGATGTCCTGTAGGTCCCATGGCGTTGCCCTGTTGGAAGCAGCTGGGGCACCATGAATCCTGCCCTTTCAGATCAAGCTAAGAGGAGGGACTCTGGCCACCAGACAGGGAGACTGGGGTCGGCTACAGCGAAGGCTGCATCCCTGTGGCTCTGACCCTGGGCAACACGCAAACGAAGGAACCCATCCTAGCCCCCCGCTCTGCAGGTTATTTCCTCTGGGACTGGATTGTGCCACTCCACCTCTCTGAGCCTCAGTTTTATCTTCTATCTGGGAGAATGAGAGTGTCCTTCTCGAGATAAGCTTTTTTGAGGATGAAATTAAATAACAATGGTAGCTCACATCTATTGATCTACTGAGCACCTACTGCCTGTTTTCGTGACCTTCTCTGCTAATTCTAACAACGCGGCCAGTTCTGGGGTGGCCCGGTCTATGGCAGGTGATCAATTATTCTCAGTCGGGATCACGTTTCCTGCCTCTTCGCCAGTCTTTGATTGGATGCCAGGCACTGTGAACTACGTTGTGTTGGATATTTGTGTATCACCATAAAGCCTCCCGAGCACTGTTCTGGGATGCTGTGACTTGGAAGCAGTTTGATCCTTTCCAGTCTTGCCGTCGTGATTTGTTAGGTGGACCGAGAACGGGGCTCAGGCTCGTGCTAAATATCCCCCACACGGACGTAAGACTTTCCTGAGTGCACTGCCCCATGCTCCATGAATTGTAAGTTTTTGTCAGTATGGCTGGAAAGAACACAATTCGGGCTCAATTCCTGGCCCCGTGTTGGCACCAGGCGTGGTTCTGTCCAAGCCTTTTGGGTGGTTCCTTCCCCAAAGCCGGTGTCCTGACCAGGGTCCCTGCTCGACTGTCTCCAGGGTTCTCTGTCCTCTCTCATATTCTGTCCTCCACTCCGGCTGCTTCCGCGTCCCCAGACTCTCAGCTCTGTCTTCTCCACTCACTGAGGTCATGGGGCATGGCCTCAGTTTCCCCTCCTGCACGGCATCAGGACACTGTCTCAAAGCAGGGGTGATAGCAATCGTAGGGCTCCTGAGGTTTATTTTCTGCTTCTCCAGGCTCACTGCCCTTTGTCACCCGACGCTCCGTGATCAAAACTGTTGTTTCATCTCTTTTGTGCCTTTTAGCTGCTATTTCAGGCAGGAGGATGAAACCAGCGTCCGTTACTCCAGCTCAGCCGGAGCAGAAGCCTGAAGGGCACGTTTGAAGTCATGTGAACTCGGGTTAAACTGCTGACTTCGTTCCTTAAGACTCGTGGGACCTCTGTCCAGCTCCATGAACTGCCCGCGCCTCAGCGCATTTTCTGCCTAAGGGCGGTGGGGGGTGTGAAGAAGCGAGTTTCCTCAACTCAGCGCCCCAGGACGGAACGAGAAAATGCATCCAGCGTGTGGTATGGGTTGAAAACGCAGAAGAGGCGCCGCTGAGAAATACGGGAGAAAAAGGGCTGAGGAGAGACTGAGAGGGGAGGAAGAGAAGCCCCGGCAGGGGTGTGGGTGTGGGACACAGGGAAGAGCTGTGGGGAAGCCAGTGGCCAGGCTGGAGAGGAGAACGGGGGAACGAGGTGGCTAACAGAGCAGCGGGCAAAGGAAAGGAATCCCAGAGCCACCCAGCTCCTGTGGTTTGGGCCCTGCACAGAGGTGCCCAGCCCAGGGGTGAGCAGGGCTTAAAATCCAACCGGAACGCAGCGATCTAGGTTGTCTCCCCTTTCCTTCTCCTAGGGGCTCCTTCTGCACCAAGCTGTGGCCTGTGCGGCGGCATCTGCCCAGAGGAGGGCATTTTCCTAATTTGCACAAAGGTGCTGTGCAGACTGTGAAGTCTTGTCTGCAAACACTGGACACTGTCCAGAGACTTGTCAGCTTCGGGTAACGTGTCTCTTCTCTGGGGACTCTGGACAGTAAAGAACAAGAAGTCATTGACTCATTCATTCACGCACTTGTCCATTCATTCAACAAACATTGTAGCCAACACTCCATGGGCGAGGCGGTGTGCTGGGGCTGGGATCAAATGATGAATGGGCCTCGTCCCTGCCTTCTAGGAGTGAAGTCACCAGCGGCGGGGGTGGGCAGGGGCAGGACAGAGACTCCCTGGGCTGTGGAGCCCCCCCTCCCCAGGAGGCTGGTGGACCAACCAGCTTGCACACACTGAAGGGACGGGACGGGTGACCGCTGGCCTGTGCTCCCAGTGACACACTCTCTCTCTTCCCCTCCTATCAGACCTGGGGGACAGGGATGCTGGCGTTAGGTTCTGGGCTGGTAGGGCCAGTCTGCTGAGCCCGAGGAAGGGGTCTGCCCCCAGGGTCAGAATGCAGGGCTCTCAGTGCTTCGCATCAACTCTGAGTTCCAGGCCACATCGGTTACATTCTCCCCCTGGGTACAATGTTTAACTGTCACACAGCTTGTTGAACAGGTGAAATAATTGTTTGATAGAACATGCGAGAGTCACGCCAGGAGAGAGAAGAAAAGAAACCTCACCGCTACCCAGTTTCCTTCCCCAGAAGCAACTATCACCACCTGCTTCCTGCAAGTCTTTCCCGAGACCCCCTGTGCCTCAGGACTACTTCCTGCAAGTCTTTCCCAAGACCCCATATGCTTCAGGACTACTTCCTGCAAGTCTTTCCGGAGGCTCCGTGTGCGTCAGGAAACAAACAGATACACATATACATGCAGGGTTTTTGGGTTTTTTTTTAAACACAAGTGCTGGGTATGTTTCCAGCTCACACATACCACGCGAGAAGGAGGGTGGTAAGCTCATTCCCCGGGTTCTTGGGTCCCTGGTTTCCATCCTTTAGACAATCCTTTTTGCACTGCTATCCCCCGCTTCACTGCCCCCTGCACCCCCCCCACCCTCTCCCCCTTGATTTGCTGCTGCTGTCAGGCTCCTACTCGAAACCTTTGAGTTTGACCTGGGACCCAGACTCCCGTTCTCTGTGTCCCGTGAACTTGGTGCTAGCCCCGGGTCACCAGCGTTCTGGGATGGGGCGGGGGAAGCTCACCACCAGGGACGCAAAGCCCTCCCGACGCCCAGCGCTGCCTGCCCTCACGTGTTTGTTGTGATGAAAGTGAAAGCTGACCCGCTCCCGGCCGTGCCTGGAAACGCCAGTGACCTTGGGGCACCGCGTGCGGGGCTCACATGAGCGCCATGCGGTCCGCAGTGGATCTGGCCCCATCACTCGCCGACACACTCGGCCACGAGGACAGCGGTGCTGACACGGGTCTGTGTCTTCGGCGCTTCGGGCCAAGCCCCAGCAGGCCGACCTCGCCCGGAGGAATTCTCAGGCTCCGTGCCCACTCGGACTTCCTTAAAGCCCTCCAGCCTCTAACACTCCGAGAGAACAAAACTGATTCCTCGGAGAGAAAACTCAGCATGTAATCTTGTGGGCCATTTAGACATTCTCGGGCAGTGAAGGGGACAAAGCAGTCGCCTGGAAGTCAACCTTTTACAAATTGCGAAGGGGCTGCTTGCTTTTTCACGAGGAAAAACAGGAGCAATTGCTTCCAGGGAGCTTTACTTCTTTCTTTATTTTTAAAGTTTCCATTTCCATTCCAGCTAGAGAACACACCGCGTATGAGGAGTTTCAGGCGTAAAAGACAGTGATTCAACACCCCCTTACAACACCTGGTGGCCATCCCAGGTGTACTCCTTAATCCCCAATACCTATTTATTTTGGGGGGTTTTTATTTAAATTCTAGTTACTTAACATACAGCGTATTTTCAGAAAGATTTAAGATCCAGTCTGTGCTAATTTAGCTTGTGTTAAGTAAACACTGATAGATAGAAATGCTTGCTGGAAAAGCCTGAAAAATTTTTGTCTATCTTACCGGGTTTTGATTTTTCTGTTTATCCAGATTTCTTCTACTTATCCCCCTTCCTCGGCTTTTTTATTTTTTTTATGGAATTTGAGAAAAGAATCTGCGACCTTGGAAAAGATCTTGGAGTTTTTCTGTATTGTTTTTTAAAGTAACTTCTGCTCTGGGGCGCCTGGGTGGCTCAGCGGGTTAAAGCCTCTGCCTTCGGCTCTGGTCATGGTCTCAGGGTCCTGGGATTGAGCCCCACATCAGGCTCTCTGCTCCGCGGGGAGCCTGCTTCCCCCTCTCTCTCTACCTGCCTCTCTACCTACTTGTGATCTCTGTCTGTCAAATGAATAAATGAAATCTTTAAAAAAAAAAAAAGAAAAGAAAAACAACTTCTGCTCATCAGTACCCCCTGGGATGCTTTTTTAATAATGCAGACCCTTTACCCTGTCCCTGCAAGGTTTACTTCGGTTGGTCTAAGATGTGGCCGGGGAGCCTGTATTGTTGAAGGCTTTCCAGATAATTGCAAGGGCACGCCCTGCTGAGAAGCACCGCGCAGTGTACCACCGGGCTCGGCTCCGTGATTTCCTCGGTCACACTGTGTACAGCGCATGTCTATGGGTCAGGCACTAGGCTAGGTGTGTGGAATTTTTTTTTTAAAGATTTTATTTATTTATTTGAGAGAGTGCGCGAGTAAGCGAGCATACAAGCAGGGGGAACAGCAGAGGGAGAGGGAGAACCAGGCTCTCTGCTGAGCAGGGACCCCCCCCCCCCATGTGGGGCTCTATCCTAAGACCCCCGGTTCATGACCTGAGCTGAAGGCAGACGCTTAACCTACCGAGCTACCTAGGTGCCCCTAGGTGTGTGGAATTAATCCGAAAACCAAGTGGAAAAAATGCCCGCCCTTCGGAGCTTACTCTGCAGCATTTATTAAAACAAAACAAAACATCTTCACCAGAGCTCTGCACTGTCCACCAACTCACTCCCACCCAGGAACTCTGCTGACATTCTTGCAAACGCCCGTGCTCTGGTCATAAGGGTAGGGAGGTAAATACGGAAGGTCAGTGCACGAATCCTGCTTCAAGAATCAGTAACGGGGCGTCTGGGGGCTCGGCCGGCCAAGCATCTGACTCCTGATTTTGGCTCAGATCGTGATCTCAGGGTCGTGAGATTGAGCCCCAAATCGGGCTCCAGGCTGAGTAGGGAGTCTGCTTAACATTCTCCCTCTGCCCTGCCCCCAGCCCCCCAGAAGAAAAAATTAAAGAAAATTACTAACCTTTTTTCTCTGACCCCATCCTGTCTTCTTGCCAAACTTGCTCTCAACCTCTCAGCCCTGCTGTTCCTGCGGGCCCTGCTGAGGGGGGCCTGCGTCCCATGACTCCTGTGGCCAAGCTGCTTGGAGCAGAGGCCGGTCGGCGGTCACGGCTGGGTCAGTCTAGCTCTTCTTCTGGGGCTTCAGAATATGCACTTAGAAGAGTTGCAAACTCAAATGCCTGCAAGGGTCAAAGAGGTAACATGATGAATGATGGCAGCCAGGGGTCAGGAAGCCAACCGCACAGCTTCGAAGCCCGATTCTCCTGACCTGGGATCTTGGGGTCAGGGACCCTGCTCTGAACTGAATGTCTGTGTCCCCCAACTTCTTATGTTGGAACTCCAGCCTGCAGTGTGATAGCATTTGGAGATGAGACCTTTGGGAAGTAGCTGGGTGGCGAGGGTGGCGTCCTCGTGGACGGATTGGTGCCCGCGTCAGAAGGAACGAGAGGGAACTTTCTTCTCTCTTCCTCTCCTCACCATGTGAGAAAACCAGGAAGCGGGCTCTCAACAGAGCTCAACCAGGCTGGCACGCTCATCGCAGACTTTCTAGAACGTCTCCAGAATTGTGAGAAGTAAGTGTGCGCTGTGGAAGCTGCCGATCTTCTGCATTCTTGCGACAGCAGCCGGGACTGGGGAGGACAAGTGAGGGACTGAGCGGAAGTAGGCAGGCTGGAGGGCGTGTGCTCTGTGCAAAGGGCTGGCGGTTAGTTCCCTCGGGCCAGAGGCTGCCACGTGGGAGCCCTGTTGGCCAGGTTTTCTGAGGCTTATAGACGTCCTCAAGTCACAATTCGATAATGCTGAGTTTATCTTACATTAAGCGAAGGGTGTCGTCCGTCTCTGCTAGGGAGCACGAGTGTGCACCGTGCGCTTGCTCAGGCCGGTGTGCAGGAAGCAGGACAGGGAAGCGGGTGAAGAGGGGCCCGCGGCTGCGGGGTGTGGTCTGTGCACCTGGAGTAGGGCGAGCCAGACTGCAGAGGAAGAAGGGTAACGATGGCAAAAACAGGGGTGGCTTATGTGTATTTGTTTGTTTTTTAATGTGGTAGAAAGACACACTGGCTCTTGACGGCCTTCTCGTTTTTATTCCAGTCCGTTGCTTCTCCACCTGGGGCTCTGTTAGGGTCCCGTTTCTTTATAATAAACCGTCTTTGGCTGATGCCTCTGTTAAAACCGCACAATTACTGATGACGTGGCCGGTGTCTGCTGTCGTTTTCCCCAGGGGCAGTATTCAGACTCAGCACTTGCGTGACTGATGCTGGCTGGTCTGTGGCCGTTGGCTCCGTACATGTCGGGCTCATCCTGAGTTGCTGAATTAAACTGATGTTCGTCTAGTGGCCGCCGACCCGGGCTGCACGTCAGTGTCAGCTGGGAGCTTTGGGGAAAAGACACATCCTTTCGTAATCAAACCCAAGTTTGCATCCTGGTGCACAGCAAAGGCAATCAGAGACCCGCGGTCCGCAGCAAGGGAAGCGTTGGTTGGAGAGGCGGCTAAACGAGGAAATGGGAAGACAACCTTCAAGTTGGCCTTTCCAAGGACACTTGCGGAAATTTAAAGGCAAAAGAAAGAAGTTTGGGGGAAAAGTTGCAGCTCTGCTCATTAGCTTGTAGCTGCAAGTTTGTTCCATGAACACTTTGGTTTCCTCTGACCCCACACCAGATCTACAGACTCCGTCTCCAGAGGGAGAGCCTCGAGACTGCCCTATAAGCGAGTCTGAGGCAGCCAGTCCAGCACTGGTCCCGGGACCACCATGAGACCACCGCCAGGTGTGGACCACACCTGAGCCAGAGTGGCCTGCAGGTGCTTAGCTGTTTAGAAAGGATCTCAAGGGATGTGGGCCTCCCACTTACCCCACGTTGTAACTGCAAAGTTTAGCGCCTTGCCGCTTGATTGTTCTTGAACTGGAGAGCAGCTTCATGAAATACTGCGGGAACAGAACTTCCGAGCAGCTTCTCTGTAATGGGATTTGTGGGTGCATCTTGGGGCTGGTAACGGTAAGGACACTTGGCAGTGGCAGGCCTCTTGCTGAACGCGCTCCAAGTGCTTTGTAGAAGAAAAGAGCTTGAGACGTGACTGTCACTTCCAGGACGTAAATAAGCGTGTGTTTTCTCATCCGCTCACCTGGAGTCTCTGGCTCAGTCAAAATGCGGGGGCTGGCAAGTATTTGCGAGCCATGTGGTTGAAGAAGGTCACTTGGTAGGACTCAGGTGACATCTGGGCTCTTCTGTAGGTTACAAGACTGCTTTGCCATCCCCTGGCCGTTTGGTGGGGACAGCTGGGACCCTGGGCTCAATCGGGTCTCCTCTTCTTCATGTCCTTTCCACAGTGTCTCTCCAGTAGGGTAGCCAGACACAGCAGCTCAGGGCCCCAAAAGCCCAGGCAGAAGTGTCCGTCCTCTCAGCGGCCAGGCCCAGTCTGCCACACTTTCACTCTTACCGTGCTCCATTGATCAAAGCAACCAGGCCTCCCCAGGCCAGAGGGAGGTGGGAAATGAGCCCCATCGCTCAAGAGGAGTAAAAAATTTGCAGCCAACTCCTTTCGTGGGTGAGATCATTCATCTAGGTTGCCGAGGGAAACTCAAAATTCAGGACCTAGATCCCTGATCATGTTGAACTACTCTATTTTCTGACATATTTTGTGTTGAAGCTTGATGGCAATTGTTAATAGTCAAGAGGCATTTACAGAGCACCCACAAGAGACCGAGCTTTGTACCGTAATAACAATCCCAGAGCTCAATATCATAATAACTGTAGGAATCACAATCTTGGTTTGGTAAAATAGGGCTGTACTCATGTAAATAGAACATGTCTAGAGGATAAGGTCAAGGGCACCATTATCCTAAGATCCGAGACAGGAATTTATCTCAGAACTGAGGTCTCTTTGGTGTTGTGATGCTGGTCCTTGACCCCACCCCAACCCCTGACTTCCTGCTGATACACGAGCATTACCCTTGCCATGGTCTTCAAGGTCTACATCCTCCTGGTGCCACTGCTCTGTTCTTCTTGTGTTTGATTTGCTTTTTCTTGTCCTGGACCCTGAAAGCCCTGCCTCATTGCTTTTGGCCAGTACATGGGAGTCTGACGTGAGCCTCTGCCGAGCTCCTTAGGCTCTACCTCAAGGCTTTGCTATCATTTCTCACTGTTCTGTGCAGACCTAGCAGACATTAGCTCACCTCTCCAAAGCCTTGACTTACAATAAGAGATGTAAGAGTCATCACACCAGTGACCTCTAGCCTTCTTCATCCCACCGAGGACTTTTGGTTTGACATTTCCAAGGTTCTCCTGAAAGTGGTCCCCAAGCCCAGTGAAGAAAATTGAGCAGGATTAGGCTGTGCTGTTGGAAGAGGCAAGAACTTTGAGAAGCAGTAGCAGGAAAAAGATTGCTCCCTGGGTTCGTGATATGTTAGAGAGAAAGAGAGGCTCAGTCTGTGAGCCACCATGGTAGCTGGTATTTTAGCTTACTCAGTATTACAGTTCCTTCCATATGGGGGCTGGGCACTGCCATCTCACTGAGGTCACCTGGGCCTCCAGACAACCTTTGACAAAAGAAATGTGAGCAAGGTAGCCATATGGGTGCTCGTGATCTCCACCTTCTGGTACCCATGGCCTTGTGGAACCCCCTTCTACACCAAGTCAGGGCTGGCCCTTGTGATCCACAGAATATGGCAAAATGCATGATTTCAAAGACGAGGCTATAAAAGGCCTGGCAGCTTCGGCCTTCCTCTGTGGGGTCACTTGGTCCAGAACAGTCACCTGCTATACTGGGAGGACACAGAAGCAGCCCCAGGAAGAGATGCATGTGGAGAAGACTGAGGCCCCAGACAACAGCCTTGGGAGTGAGCCACCTTGGAAGACAGTCTTCCAGCCCCAGACAAGCCTTTGGACGAAGCAGCCTCAGTTGGACTCTCATGAGAGACACCAAGAGAACCACCCTGCCTGGACTCCCGACCCACGGAAACTGAGATAGTAAACGCTTATTGTTTTAAGCCACTATTTTTTGAAGTGGTTTGTTACACACATAGTTAATACCAGTATGAGCAATGTGGGTTGTCTGGCACAGTCTGGAAACATTCAAAGCCAGCCTGCGTTTGCCATGTTCCCTTTTCTCTCGATCGTGATGCCAGCTACCTTCGGCAAGAAGGCTGCTTCATCGATTCGGGTCCTAGAGCGAAAGCAGCATGGAGCTCAGTGCAGCTGATCCAAGATGGATGTGAAGCGTGAGCAAGAAATAAATCTTCGTGGCTGTCAGCCTCGAGATTTTAGAGTTGTTTATCCTCACAGCATCATCTAGCCTGTCCTGGCTGAAACAGCTACAGATTGTCCATATTCCAAGCTAATTTAAACTGCTTTTCACAGCTGTAGATTCTGGGAGGATTACTGGGGCTAAAAGAGAGCTGATGTATTTTGGGGATCGTAAATGCAGGGAAGAGAGCTAGAGTTTCTACAGTCCTGCCCCAGGGTGTGCAGACAGACAGATCGAGAAGCACCGACCCGCCTCGTCATCAGCCAGCCCGAGGTCCTGCACGTGGCTTCTCACAGGATCAGATGAGAACGGATGGTTCTGCCTTTAAACTCGGGGCTGCTAGCCGGCTGCCAAAGCCATCCGTCCTGGGCTGAGGAGGTGAGAAAATGAAGGGAAGGTGCTTTCCCAACTGCGAGTGGGCATTCTCGATGAGCGCTAACAGCCGTCCAACACCGCTGCGTCACAGTTTAGGGAAGAGTGTGCCAAAGTCCGGACTTTATTGACTTTCCTGCTAATTATATTCTCTTAAGCAAGGAACCAGCTGGAGGAAGCAGAGAGAAGAGTTCAAACTCATTTGCAAGGTTATGTGAGTTTTCCCAGCTTAGAAATCATTGCTTACATAATCTCCCGAGAGAGTAGCCTGGAGCGTGGTGTGTGTGTTTTGGGGGGCGGGGGTCCTAATTGAGAGATACCAAATACCGGACAGGCCTCTAACGCGGGAGTATTACTGTCGTGTTCGTCTCAAGCTGATTTGTGAGGTGCACCAGGCATCGCCAGATCCAGGCGCCCAGTCTTCTAGAACCTTAAGAACAGGCCAGACGATCTTGCTCTGAGGGCAGAGACAGCAGCAGGAAGCCGTTCACCCACCGATACAATGAATCCAGTTCGTGGTTTCTCTCCCAGTTCCTAGGCCTTCCCGAGCCAGGGACTCCATCTCAGGTGAGGAGCGAGGTTGTGTGCGTCTCTGTCGTGACTGTCTGCCCCGCTGTCCCTGCCACGCAGCCCCCGCCCCAAAGCCAGGCATTTCCCCCGCAGCCAGACCTCTGGGAAGGTCACAACTGGCATATCCTCTCTTGCCTGAGGCCAGTGTTAACCCCTGAACCACACTCCTTGCCACAGTACACACTTGCTTTCTGTTTCGTCTCTTCCCACCTCTTCTTCCTTCCTCAGTCCCCTCGACCAGCAGAGGATTGGAGACAGACGAAAACAGGAGTGTTTAAGCTTGTCACCTCTGGTCTATTTCTCCCATCTCCTAGGCTAAATTCCAAAAGGGTAATTGCATTAGTTAGCCCCAAACCCGGCCTTCCTGTGGCGCCAGCTCCCTGCTCCCTTCCTCCTCCTCCTTTCATGGAGCTGGAGCCCAGTTTGCAAAAACCCCCTCACCTTGGGGCACCTGGGTGGCTCAGTCCTTAAGTGTCTGCCTCCGGCTCAGGTCATGATCCCAGGGTTCGAGCCCCCATCGGGCTCCCTGATCAGTGGGGAGTCTCCTTCTGCTTCTCCTCCCCCTGCTTGTGTTTCCTCTCACTGTCTCTCTCTCTGTCAAACAAATAAATACAGGGGCGCCTGGGTGGCTCAGTGGATTAAAGCGTCTGCCTTTGGCTCAGGTCATGATCTCCGGGTCCTGGGATGGAGCCCTACATCGGGCTCTTTGCTCAGTGGGGAGTCTGCTTCCCCCCTCTCTCTCTGCCTGCCTCTCTGCCTACTTGTGATCTCTGTCTGTCAAATAAAGAAATAAAATCTTTAAAAATAAATAAATAAATAAATAAATACAATCTTTAAAAAACAAAACAAACAAAACAAGGCAAAAAACCTCCTCACCTTAATTTCTAATCTGCACCCTGTCTGGAACGTTTCCCTTTCTGGAGACTGGCCATCCTAGTCCCAGCTGAAGCTCCAAGGGCTTCCAGAATAGACCCCTTCTTGTCACACCCTCCACCTTGCAGCCAATAAATGGTGCAGAAAACTGGCCGCAGCTCCTGCCAGCTCCAAGGAGGGAAGGAGGCGGAGAGGACAAGGAGCGGGAATTGAGGGGAGGCTGGTGGGAGGCCCCGCTGAGAACGGGGCCAGGCCCTGGGCAAAGATGGATGGAGTGTGCAGAGGGATTCTTGGAAGCTGGGAAATTGTGCACGACCACGCTGAATCGCAGCCCTGGAGATGAGAGACTAACCGAGAGGCTCGTCGGTTTTCCTTACGAATTTGGCACTTTCTCTAGGGCAGGTACGATTGTCTGTCCTGTGGACAGGGCGTGGGTGATTTTCCTGGGGCTGTTCACTGCACCTTCTTTCCTACGTCCAGCACCTAAATGCACATCGAGATCTTAGACATAGACACCACCCATGCCTGGAGGAGCTTCTGTCTTATTAAACGAACACCTTTGAACCTCCGCTTTGCATTTTATCCCATGCGCCCATGGGTGCCCCACAATCCACAACCCTTTTTGGAGGAGGGCTATGTTTTTCTGTGGGGTGCTCATGGTCAGAAATAGGAAATTTACTTGGTATGTGTGGCCTTGCTATTTAAATACAGACAGATGATCGATAACAGGTGATAGGTAATTTTTTAAATGAAGTTAGAGGAAATTCATTCTGCTCTCATTGTGCCCTATTCTGGGCTGACGGCCCTCAAAAGTTGATTCTCACCCAAAAATGTATATTTTGTATACAGAACACCTCATTGCTCTTCTAACATTTGCTGAGTACCTGCTGCAGGCCAGGGATGATTCTCGGTGCGGGGACAGACGGGAAGAGGACACAGCCCTGTCCTTCAGGAGCCTAGACGGGAGGGGAAGCAGACTTCTTAACAGAAAAGCTGGGTTTGTGCCAAAATAAGGCAGGTGCTATAATAGAGACATCAATAGATTGTTATGAAGAGACAAGAGACAGAGCCCCGAGTGGTGGGGTCGTCAAGGAAGGTTTCACCACTGAGTTGACATTTATGCTGAGTTGAGTAAGTAGGCTAGTCTGACACCCAGTGGCCCGTTGCTGTTCTGTTCTGGGCTAAGTTCCAGAGCTAGCACAGTCCCCGCAAGGCCGCCCCCACTTCATATACCTGCCACAAGTTCGGGGGTCCCCAGGCCGCCTGTCCTTCTTCTGGATGACTGTCTATAAATTTAGGGGCTCTCACGACCACCAGAGTTTTGACAATTTGCTAGAACAACTGACAACTCAGGAAAGAGCTGTATTATGAGTAGTTTTGTTATAAAAAACACATACAGATCAGGAACAGCCCAATGAAGAGACACATAGGGTGAGGTCTGGGAGGGTCCTGGGAGCTCTGCTGAGCTCTGGCGGCCAGAGTTTTATTACCTAGGCACAACTGATTAAACCACTGGCCCCATGATTAAACTCCATCACCAGTCTTTCTTCCCTCCCTGGAGCCAGAGCATCAACGACCCCACTAAAGACCCTCTAATCCAATGGTCCGCTCCCATTCTGAAGCCATCTAGGGGCCCGCAATGAGTCACGTAATGAGTATCATTGCTAACGTAATGATAGCACAGTGATCCATGGGACTCAGGAATAACAAATGTACTTCGATCACTCGGGAAATCCCAAGGATGTGAGAAGATCCATGCTAGGAACCCGGTTTGAAAAAATCACACAGATTCTTTATAACATAACAAATTTGTTACACCAACTAAAATACACTGGGTAGAAAACTTTACCGAATGATTAAGAGTTGCTGCAAGTGTAGATTTTTGGCCTACACGGACCAAAAACGAAGTTGAAGATTTCCCTTGGTCCCTGTCCACAGGGTAGCAGGGGAGCTTGGGCTGGATTAAAGACAGCACAAGTCACCTCTGTTTATCTTCTCCCTGTCCTCAGCCTTGCATCTCCCTCCGCTTCTGCCTGCCGTTCTTTTCATCGGTTCCTTCCAACTTTCCTGCCTGGGAGTTCTGGCACAGAGCCCCCGACTCCACGGACAGCAGCAGCCCTCAGAGCCTGCCTTTCCCTGTGCGCTCCTCCCCAGGGCTGCAAGCCAGATGTCACCACACCCCCTCCCCCAGAGCCCAGTGCTACGTCTCACACCGGCAGCCAGAGGTGAAATCACAGGGCAGTCACCTAGATCGCGTTTTGCAGTCTTCCAAGTGGTCACAATGAAGAAACAAAAATACGGAGTTTTTTACAGAGACTTTGGAAGGAAGAGAAAAAAATAACATCCCCTAGGATCTCTGTGATGTGAGCCCAGTCTCTCATCACGCTCTTCCCTTTGTCACCGGGTTCTCCCTGTCCTCTTCTGGGGGGTGGTAAGGAATCATCATTGTCCTTGCCTTGCAGGCATGAGGTTGGTCCCAAAGGATGGCCATGAAAGAAAGGATTCCCTTTAATGGTGCATGCACACCCATGAATTTTCTCTCTCTTTCTGTTGGGGTTTGGGGTGCTTTTAGGAAAAAATTATGAAAGAGAGGGTAAGGTTCAAACTATAAGCAAATAAAACAAAGTCTCTCCAGGAGATAAAGATTCTATATCAAAATTCCCATTCTTCCCAGAGACACTGGGATTGGGTGGGGAAGGAGGAAAGCTTAGTTTTATTTTCTTAAGGAGTCCCTGGACCTTTCATTTATCCACTGAACAAATACTGAACAACTATGTGCGAGACACTGTTCCAGATGCTTCAAATACAGCAAGAAATGTAATAAAAAACTTCCCTGTGTGGATGGTCTCTTCAATAAATGATGTTGGGAAAAGTGGACAGCTGCATGCAAAAGAATGAAACTGGACCGCTGTCTTACACCACACATAAAAATTACCTCAAAACGGACGGAAGACTTGAATGCAAGACCCCAAACTATAATACTCCTAGATGAAAACAGGCAGTAAGCTCCTTGACATTAGTCAGTTTGCAATTTTTGAATCTGATACCAAAAATAGAGGCAATAAAAGCAAAAATAAACAAGTGAGACTACATCAAACTAAAAAAGCCGCCACACAGTAAAGGAAATCATCAGCAAAACTACAAGGCAACCTACTGAAAAACCTACAGGAAAAACTTCTGTGCTGGTGAAGTTTATATTCCTTTGAGGGAAGAAAAACAAACCAAAAAACATACAATATGGCAGGTGATGGTAATTGCTCTGAAGAAAAACAGAACCAGGGGCGCCTGGGTGGCTCAGTGGGTTAAAGCCTCTGCCTTCAGCTCAGGTCATGATCCCAGGGTCCTGGGATCGAGCCCCGCATCAGGCTCTCTGCCCTGCAGGGAGCCTGCTTCCTCCTCTCTCTCTCTGCCTGTCTCTCTGCCTACTTGTGATCTCTGTCTGTCAAATAAATAAATAAAATCTTTAAAAAAAAAAAAAAAAAAAAAAAAAAAAAAGAAAAAAAAAAAAAAGAAAAACAGAACCAGTTAAGCGATTAGAGAGTGATGACAAGAAGTGGATTACAGGGAGATCAAGACAGATTCCCTGTGAGCTGCCATTTGAAGTGAGTTGAGAAAGTGACAACATTGAAGGGAGGGAGTTCTTGGTAGAGGCAATAAGTGCAAAGGCCCTGAGGTAGGCCTTCACAACAATGCTGGAAAGTCAATACTATTGTTGTCTACCCTTTTTTTTTTGTTTAATTCTTTCCTTCTCCAGTTTCCTCATCCTCTTCCCCCTTCCCTTTCTCTAATCTCTCTCACAACTTCTCCTCTTCCCTTTCCTTCCCTGATTTTCTCCCTCTTCACTTTACATCAGCTGTATCTAGCTCTACCTCGGAGTAGGTAAGCACAACCTTGTCCAGGAAATGCTGAGATTTTTAAGAGGTGGGTGAGAAGAACAGAAAGAACAATCCATCTCACCGAGTGACACTCAGTCCACACATAGCCCTTCCCTGGCTCTGGGCTGCCTGCAGAGCCGCCTTCAGTTCTTCAAACATGCGCTGCCTTCTGTCAACTGACCACAACGTCTCCCGCCGGCTCGGGGGAGTCTGGGAAGCAGGACACGGACGGAGAGGAAGGGACTTCAGAGAACACATTTCTCTACCTGTCAGCAGCCAAACTGGACACTCACCAGGACCTGCCATCACAGATGTCCTGGTGAAGGCATTGAAATCAGAATGTTACCTGCTCAGCTCCTTCTGTGATAGAGGGAACAGAGGTTGTCTCGCTTGTACACAGTTCCAGAAAATGCATTACATTCTATGAGAAGGAAAAACCCTCTTAACGATGGCATAATTTCCACATCCTCTTCTCTTTGAACTTATGCCAGAACATACGCTGTCGTTAGTTCTCCCATCCAGAAGTACTGCCTTGAATCCGGCCACCGGAGCGTCTCCCTCTCAGGAGGGAAGCGCCTGGTGGAGGTGTGCTCGCCTCCGACGGGACGGAGGACTGAGAGACGCTCTGCTCCGTCCTCCTGTTCCGGCCCCTCCGGACCTCATCTTCACTCCACCAAGCCCACCCCGTCCCGTGTCACTCCCTCTGAAAATCCCACCAGCATCCCTCTGTGTCGGCGGCGCTTGGTGTCTCTGCTGGACCCTCCTCACACGTTCGGGTGACAACCCCTCTCCATGTGGAGCACCCCTCCCCCCCACTAGCCTGCAGGCCCCCACGTGTCAGCCTTCTGGTCACTCTTGTCCCTTGAGAGTCCAGTCCACTGCCCAGGCCCAGAAATGGTACAAGACGGGCTGAGGTGCTGCGCAGGCCTCACTTCTGAGGGGCCTTTGTAGACTTGCCTGGGTTTTAGTTTTGAAGTTCTCATGCCAACGGCAGTAGCTTTACTTGAGACACTTCTTGATCTCAAAGACTGGGCTTGGTGCCGGTGTCCTCCGTCGTGATCCCCTCCTCAGCTTTGTGTCTTGTGTGACGTACAGGAAGGTATCACTGGTTGGCGTTCGTAGAACACTTGATGCAAAGCCCAACTCGGCCCAACTCCGAGTTAATGATCAGTGGCAAGGGGTTCATTCCCAGTGTGTGCGGAATCATCTGCCAGAGTTAGAAGAGCGCCTGGAAATCCTAGATTATTCATGTATCATGGGGGAAAAGGGAAGGGATGAAGGAAGAAGAGGAAAGGATGGAGATGATTTAAAAAGGAAAGAGCTAGAAAATGACTTCATTTCTTCTTTCACGCATTCATGGATTAGTTGAATAGAAAACTTCCTGAGCAGAGATGTGAGCTCTTCACTGGGCCTCTGTGATCCCAGACCCTGTCCTGGATCTAAGGAACGCAGGAGGGAACATGGCGGGTGTGGCTGTGGGCCTCAGTGTCTGTGGTCCAGCGCCCCTTGCTAGCCCGGGGGATATGCCTGGCCCAGGTCACATAGCTGGAATACCTAGCGGCTTCCCCCTCAGTTACCACGGAGACCCCAGGGCCAAGAGGAGGGAGGTCCTCTCTGGTATCATCCAGCAGTTTCCAACCTTCTTTCATCTTGGCCTAAGCTGTGGCCCTTCTTCCAGCTGCAAATCCCACCCACACTGGGCCGCTGGCAGAGGGAGAAGGAGCAGCTGACCTTGGGGGGGCTTCAGGCTGAAGGTGATGTATACCCCGAGGACGAGGAGGAAGCTGGCTCTGCCTCACGGCTGGCCCAGCAGAACTGCCATGAAGAAAATTATGAGGTGAATTAAACTTTAATTTGATTTTTATTTGGTTTCAGCAACCAATAAAGGGACAGCAATTTTCCAAGTCCTGTCAGCGGTTGGAGGAATGTTTTGAGGACATCTGTTTTATTAACAGCAGCAACAATAAACGCCAATCCCATATTTGCAGAGGAGCTGCCTTCCAAGGCCCTCTGAGCCTCTGAGCACTTTCCCTGATCTTATCTGCTGCCTCCCCGCCCTCCCGGAGAAATTGTATTTACTGGTAATTAAGCTTAAGCCAGAGTTCTCCCACAGCCCTCAACCCAGGGCACCAGGAAAAGGCCTGCACAGCCCAGGGGTGGGGGTGGGGCAGTTAGGGAGGGAGAGAGGGAGACAGGGAGTGGGAGGGGCCAGGTGCCAGCTCTCATTCCTTCATCAGCCTTTATGCGACACTTGCTGGGGACTCCGCACCCAGCGGCCCTAGTACTGTGTGCTGAGTTTTCTGGGCTTAAGATAGTGTGGAGCGATGTGTGGCCATAGGGAACAAGTGGGAAAGCATTTCTGGTTTGCATAAAATTCCATTTATCTGAAAGAATAGAAAAACACGGAGATTTCCTATTTTCCCCAAGCCCTTTCTCTCTTTTTTCCCCTTCACCTTGCCGAAATGCCTAAATTGCTTAAAAAATAGACAACATTGGGACGCCTGGGTGGCTCAGTTGGTTAAGCGGCTGCCTTCGGCTCAGTTCATGATCCCAGAGTCCTGGGATCAAGTCCCACATCGGGCTCCTTGCTCAGCAGGGAGCCTGCTTCTCCCTCTGCTTCTCCCTCTGCCCACCACTCTGTCTGCCTGTGCTCACTCTCTCTGACAAATAAATAAATAAATAAAATCTTTTAAAAAAAATAGACAACATTAATTCTAAGTACTTGACAGTAAGTATATATGACAGCAATTTCCAAACTGACTGTCGTTTAAGCACAGGAAGTGATATGTTTTACTTGTAGAGGCCAAATGGGATACGCGCAACATCAGATTGCGGAATATTGTTTGGGCAGTAAAAGGAACGTAAGATATGCTTCATCCGGAATGAACCTTGAAAACACTCTGCTAAGTGAAAAACAGTCACAAATGACAACACATTAACTGTTCAAGATAGGAAACAAGAAGTGCTTGGTGATGGGATCAATCACCAAAACACTGCGTTGGCTGAGCAAAGCGATCGAACCTTCCTAGACTTGGGGCAGACCTGGGGCTGGGCTGGGCTCATGGTCAGGGGTGAGGGGAAGGGTCTTAAATGGGTTTGATGGTGGTAACAATGTATCACAACTGAGGGGTTTGATTACCTTCTAAGGTTATTAAAATTGCAGAAAAGATTCCTAGAAAAGAAGCTGGGCAGATAAACTACCTAAAAAACACGCTAAGGCAAAATGTAACCAAGAATAATGTATTGGTCAAGTTATAAGTCATTTGGGAAATTTGCTTTTTTAAAAAATTAAAAATTTTTTTTTCTATTAAAGAGTAGTATACAAATTAAAAATATCAATTTGTGCGTTTATTTCTATTGTCTTTTTCCCTAGCCTTTTTGGGACTGTTTTTGAAGTTATCCTCACAGCGCCACCTCATATTGTAACACTCAGTTTTCAGTGCAACTTAGAAGAAGGATTTATTCATGTCATTACAAATTCTTATTAAACAGCACGTTAATCAGGCAACTTTCTGATTATGCGTATTGTTAGAAGGGAACAGTTTCAAAATGACTGGTAATAAAATTCATCTACACAAAGAGCTAGGCAAACTTCGATTAATCTGAATACTTAGAGAATTAATTCTCATTTATAGAATAAGTCTCTCCCTTAAGAACGATGCAGTGTTCTAAGGAGGGAAACAGGAAATACAATTTAAAAGCTAAAGAGCACAAAGGCATCAATATTAGTTTTTCTTCGCTCGTCTCTTGGCAATGGTTTTCTCAAAACTGTTCTCAGGATGACGGCAGATACAGAATGGAACAAGGAAGTCAACTGGGTTGTTGAATGAGGTTGTTTTAAAGTCGCAGATGAAACAAAATGGTCTTGGAAGGCAAGTACCAGAGAGTGGAAAGGCTTTTTAAATCCTGAAAGCTGACTTTGAACATCAGGAGCCAAACGGGAAGGAAGCTGGGCATAACATTTATCCACAAACCACGGAATAGGTAGGAATGCATGACAGGATAGGCTGCCTCCTGGGGACTGTTTATTACTGAGATAAAGAGCTCATAACACAATGCAAATCATCGTTATCACCATGAACACGATTTAGTTCAGTTGGCACTTTTTTTTTGGTAGCCAGACTTCCTTTAGGAAGGGAACAGCGTGTTGATTCACAAGCCGGTGTAGCGTCCTTCTCTTGTGCAATCCTGCACTTTGAGGAGCAGGACGGAAGAGACGGTTTTTCATCCCAAAACAGCAGGTGAGAGAGAACCGGTTAAGGAGAACAAGAGAAGACGCCATTGTGTTGCTTCCGGGTGAGAGGGTGTGGAGTCCTGACCACCATCTCCACACTCCTCTCCTTGGGCTTCATCCCAGCAACAAATCCGACAGTCAGCCCTGATAGGTCAGGGCCTTCGAGGAGCAGGCACTCATGCCTTGCTCCCCAAGGTGTAGCCTTGGGAGGTGGTGAGGCTCTTCGAGAAAGACATCGCCCACCACCACCACCCGCAATGTGGAATGGTGCCGAGCGGTGGTCATTACCTCACAGCATTTTAAAGACCTTGAGGTCCATGGCAGGAGGAGAAATGTTGTGAGAGGGCTAATAGATACCAGAGGCCTTGGGTTGGGATGAAAGGGGCCAGAGTGATGCCTCTGGTCTTCGGAGGCCGTGGCAGAGTGGCCATCCACGGTCAAGGTTGAGAGGAAAGACGCAGGGCCATGACGGCCTGCAGAATGGAAGGCAGCTGTGGGGCAAAGGCGTCCCTCTGAGCGTCTCCTGCACTGGGGTCCACTTACCTACTCTTCTTACTCCCTCCAGTACCCAAAACTTAGATATACCTTCCCCGTTCCCCACTGGACAAGGAGGGGAGCAGGACCTTGACTTTACCACGTATCCGTCCCTCAAAAAATGGCCGACCATTACACTGAAAGTGAGCAGAGTAGGTAAGACTGGATTTTCTACGTTGGTAAAAGTGCCGGCTTGATCATAAAGTTCGGTTATAGGAAATAAAGGCACATTTCTGTACTTTCTAGGCTGTTTCAGTCAGGGTAGGCGGGACCACGCTACAGTATCAAATAACCCCCAAATTCCAGGCACACAGCACATCTACCTTGGGTCAGCCGGGGCTTGGCTCAGTGTTGTTCTCACTTCAGGACCTGCGCTGACGGAGCTGGAACTGGGCCATTCACAGGGAAGAGACACGCTCCACCGTCTAGTAGTTCCGCTCACGACTCATCGGCCCAAATGGGTCTCAGGCCCTCGTGCACCCCGGTGAGGTCAGGAAATCTGCATCCAACAGGTGGCGATCTGAAAATATTTGGGGAACGTCACTAATCACTACCCCTGTAGGTGTAAAATCTTTACCCACTGCATGATTTCGGGCTCAAATACAAAAACCAAACAACAACAACAACAATAACAAAACAAGATCAACACAGCATAGCTGCTTAGAGCACAGAACCTGGGGTCGAATTTTGACTCCGCCCCTTGCAAATAGTGGTAGGATCTTGTCCTAGTGACTTGGACCTCTGTGACCCTTAAGGTTTCCCTCAGGGGGGAATATTATATAAATTTTATATATTGTATATAATTCTGTATATTATATAAAATTATTATATAAACTAACTACCTGGCACGTAGAAGTGACACAACAAGCAGCTATTATTTTTTATCTTTTTTGTTACCACTTCGTGTCTGTCTTGTCTTTGTAGTTTATAATCCCAATAAAGCAAGGGTTCTAGTTAGTTGGATTTCAGCCAATCGAAGTGTGTGTGTTTTTTGTTTTATTTTGTTTTTAGGTTCACTTTCTTTTAAAAACACAGTCAGATATGTATACGGGCAGCAGTCGCCTTTGGGCCGCTCTGAATCATGCATGATGAGTCCCCAACCTGGAACGGTTGGGTAGAACCAGTGGTCAGGGACTCAGAGTGGTCTGCCTTCAGTTTTGTGGGCTTCGTGGCTGGTTGTAATTGGGAATGACCAGCTGCCCTCACCTGTCCTGACAAATGCGAAACTAAGTCGAAAGAGAAAGAGAGAGAAGTAAAGGAAATACAGCCACGTGCCGGCACACACCCATCGCCTCTGTGTTCACACTCAACCAGTATCAACATGGTCCACAGTTAGCCCTGGGAGGGTTTCCACCAACCAATGGTCCTACCACTTCTTTAGAACGAACTCAGAGGGTCTGGGCGCTATTTTTTGGTTTCTTATACATTTAAAAAAATATTTCATTTTATTTATTTGACAGAGAGAGCAAGCGAGCACGCAAGCAGCAGGCAGAAGGAGAACCAGGCTCCCCACTGAGCCAGGAGTCCGATGCGGGACTCGATCCCAGGATCTGGGATCGTGACGTGAGCCAAAGGCAGGTGCTTAACCGATGGAGCCACCCAGGTGCTCCTACGCTTTGTTTTTGAGTATGAAAATATTCCCCAATGGAAACGTCTCCACTTCCCACCTGTGTGGGCCGGGGTGTCAGCCCAGGCCACAGGACGGGGAAAGTGAAGAGCTTCCCCTGCAGCAGCCGCAGTCCACCTGCTGGGACCACTGCCCTCTCCCAGTCCCCCTGCGGCCCACCACGGAGGTGTGGAGACACAGTCCCCAGCTTACACAGCACTCGACACCCTCTCTCCTTTCGCTCTTCCCTTCTCAGGGAAGAGGTTCGGATTTGGGCAGCAATAAAAGAAACACTTCTGGAAGACACATTTCCCCCAGAGTGTGTGTGTGTGTGTGTGTGTGTGTGTGGAAGACACATTTCCCCCAGAGAGTGTGTGTGTGTGTGTGTGTGTGGAAGACACATTTCCCCCACAGTGTGTGTGTGTAAGACACATTTCCCCCAGTGTGTGTGTGTGTGTGTGTGTGTAAGACACATTTCCCCCAGAGAGTGTGTGTGTGTGTGTGTGTGTGTGTGGGGAACAAGCCCTGTGTATTCTTTTTAATCACTGGGGGATCAAGAACGGTAGCTGAGAGCAAGATGCTAGACACTGACTAAGAGTAACCATAAGCATGAATGGGTTTGGCCTGGGGCAGAACGACGTTTTCTGTAGAGAACGTTGCCAGCATTTCAGGATATCCACCGCTAGCCCTGATTATGTCGTAAACTAAGCTCAGACAGAGAGTGAGGACACTCCCTTCCTGTTCCTTGTGTCACCAGGTCACCCATCCCCCAAACTACACCAGGAATAAGACAAAACAGAGGTCCAGAAATGATTTTTTCTATAGACCAATCGTCTGTACACATTCTGCAGAGAGGATAAAAAATGTCCTTCAAGGAAGGACAGACTCAGAAATTGCATTCTCTTTCAAAATTAATTTTAAAACCCTGTGGCAGGGGTGGGGGAAAAAAATCCTTTAGCATACCTTATAAAACACAGGATAAGGTCAACTGTAAATCGCAGAGTCCTGCTCCTAACTTGGTTTGAAAAAAAGAGAGACAGAGAGAGACCCATGGAATAAAAGACAGACTTCACAAGAAAGGGAACACCGAAACTAATTAGAGGAACCAGCCGAATGACAATTTAGATCCCCCCAGAGGACACAAATGTCCTCCGTGAATCCTGTCTGGAAATGACTTTGGAAAGGCGGGATTCCAGGCTGCTCAGAGGGTCTCTGCTTTCTCGGAGCAACAGAGCAGCGCCGGGAAAATTCTTCAGGTTTACAAGGTGAAGCCTGGAGTGAGCAACTATTAACAGGAAACCAGTACCAGGGTTGACCAGCAGCCGGGAATCACCTGGTTCGAGAGCAAAATGTGTGGACGTGTGTGTGCATGTGATCATTCACAGATACACAGCGAGGGAGGGGGTTGAAAAGTCCTTGACACCAGCAACGGAACCTGAGCAGGTCGGACCAAACCCCACGGAGATCCCATTCCAATGGCACAGGAGGAGGGCAGGATGGGAAAGTCTTCACCTGGCCTGCCCAGTCAGGGTCATAGCACCTGGGAAGCAGCCGCTCCTCGGGTCCTGTGAGGTCAAGTGTCTTTCGACACCACCTAAAGGGTTTTGCTCACTTGTGACTTTCTGGGGGCAGCAAGATGATTCATCGAGAGCGACGGCACCCACACTCTTGGGACGTCCGGTGGCCGCGGACACATGCCGCTGGAAGCATGAACTACAGGAATGTACTCTTGTATGACAGTGGCAGTTTGAAACGCTACCTTTTTTTCGTGATTCTAAAAGTGACCCATGTTCTTCAGGGTGTTTGATGGCCATCCTCCCTTCCATCTCTCTCCAGGGTGGTAGGACAGGTCAGGGGTAGCCAAGGGCCCCTCTCTACCCTGACACTGATGATACCTGTTTTCTAGGGTTGGGTGAGTCTGCATGGCTTCCCGACCCTCTGATGCGCGGACCTCGTTTACCTTCCCGTTCTGCAGAGCGGGGGTCACTCTCTCTTCCGGGGGCCTAGGCTGAGCCTTAGTGGCAGTCCCTGCGGGCACTCGTGACCACTCTTTGGAGACATGCTGCAGCACTGCAGGGACAGGGGAAGAGGGAGACGTTCCTCGCTCGCCCTTCCGTGCTGTGTGCCAAGAGGAGGGCAGCGGCAAGCACAGTCCAGGTTTGCACCAGAGGACCTGGCCGAGCCAGCTCGGCTCCCGCTCCTGCCGGAGAAGCAGTGGGCGGAGGCCCCCAGCCCAGGGCGGCCGTCTGGTGCCCACCTGGCTGTGAGCGTCGCAAGGAGCTCCCTGGGCAGGGGTGCGGCAGACCTGAGCGAAGCAGAACCGGGCAGCAGGCGGGGTCGCCGAGGAGTCCCCTCTCCCGCGCAAGAACTCTGTGGAGACCCCCTGAAGGCACGGGTGGGCGGAGGAGGGGCGCAAGGGGCAAGGCCCCAGTAGCAGACCGAAGAGAAATCCCGTTTCGTTCTGCTCCTGGGACCCAGCCGGAGCCCCCAGGCCCACGTGGCTTTGGACACAGGCGAGCACGTCAGGGCTTCTAGGTGGAATCTCTGATAAAGAGACTTTATTCTCCCGGTAGTTATCGTAGGTCCCCTCCTGAAACGCAGAGTCTTCCTCAACCGTGTTTCCAGCAACTGTAAAAACACAAAGTAAGGCCGCAGGGCCACGTGGGGGTGGGCCCAGACAGACCTGCGTCCCGCCAGACTCGCAGCCACCGCCAGAAATCAATCTTGCCAAGGTCCTCGGGGTGATCAGACCCGGTGGCTTTGACCCACACTTTACAGAGCTCGTAAAGGGCGGATAGCAAAACAGAGACGGTCTTTTATTAATGCACGTTTAGATTTATGTCCGCCAAGGTGACTAGGCCCCTGACCTACAAACTCGCTCCCGGAGGGGACACTGTGGGGAAGCTCATTTGTCACAGGAAGCGTTCCAGGTGAGTGCGGAGTCAGAAGGATGGCTCTGAGGGCCGCCCGTTCCTGGCAGGGCCCCAGCTAGCCCGACGGGCATCCATGCACAGGTCAGAATGAAAATGGGACAGCGTCGTGAACCTGCTGCTGGCAGGGACCCCATGCTCGCTTTGTCGCTCTTGTTTCCAACTCCCGCTCTGCCCATCACCACTCACGGGAGGCAAACCAACTTTCCAACAGCCAGTATCCCAGTCTGCTAAAAGCCAAGCGAACAACTTACCAAATTACTGATTTCCTAACACCTTGCTCCTGTTGCCTACTTCTGGCCTTGTAGCAGGCGGCCGTAGGATGTTGCTTCCATTGTCTCAGAGGCTTTGTTTCCAGGGTCTGTCTGGTGTGGCCCCTGGGAACTGCTCACCCAGCAATCCCACTAACGGTCTGTCAGGTCCGCCTGGTTGGAGGCAGGTTGTATGTTTTCTGCTGTTGGGTCTCTACCACGCAGCACTTTGTATGCTCACAGCCGGGCTCACTCTTCAGCACAGCTGCCTGCCTTCTCGAGCTTTGAGGCCTCACGCATAACTTGGACTTTATAGGCTGCACACCTAAAATGATAGAGAGAACACATTTCATGAACAGGATTTTGCTAGTTTCCGCATTTGTTGTGGGTAAGCAAAATTAACAAGTAGACAAAAATCTTTGTCCAAAAGACTGATAAAGTCAGCAAAAATAGGGAAGGGCAAATTAGTATAAAACTGTGTTTAAAAGCAAACCATTCTTTCACGTACGTAACATTCAAGCGAAAGGAGTCTGAAATTTGAAACAGGCACATGATATCAGATTGAGCTTATTCACAAGGCCATGATTAAGGATAATAGGAAAGTCAATGGGCGAGATGTACTTGCAGAGAAAACTGCCTTATTATTTATCAAATCCTTGACATTGGAGATGTGCACACTGCATGGAATTCGAAATGTACAAGATCCTCTCGTGACTTAATGACCTAGACCCAAAGGGCCAAATTCACTAGCGGTTGGCCTGTCTTGGTGACCCAGCTGTAGCAAACTGACTTGCACTGCAATCTCTCTGGTGTGCGGTTCCAGCAGTCTAAGGTTTCGGGTACCAGGTTTGGCAGTTTGGGGGTAAGTTACTCATTCAGTAAAATAATTTTCATCATGTTGACTTTTGATGAATTGGTCACCGAATGACTTATCTTTTGGTGAACTGATGTTTGATCAATTGGTTTTCATCAAATTTACCCAAAGCTCTTTGAATTTATTACCGCCATCATTTAGGTTAGCCTTAAATCTCTGGACTCAGGCACTTCCAGCTCTTAAAGAGTCATCTTAAATGACTTAGCAACCCCCCGATGGAATCCTACTGTGCTGACTGTGTAGTTTAGTCTGAGGACAAGCATAGGGTTAGTTTCTTGGGAAACAATGTTATTAACACATGTCTGTACTGTTTATCAGAATTTGGGTCTCTGTTTCTAGGATTCTACCGAATTATTCACAGCACACACATGGTTAGGGCATGCGATCTTCTTGTAAATAGTTTCTTGGGGTCTCCCCAGGCATTGATTCTCAAGGAGCGTCACACCACTGGGAGTATTTTGGAAATTTATGGGGTAGTTTCGTTTGTCACAATGACTGGAGGGTACCACTTGATGTAGGAAAGACATTAGGGTTTGAAGCTGACAACCAAGAAAGAGTTCTTGAGGTGTCTTTGGTGCAAAAAGGACCCACTGGTAAGCCTCAAAGGAGGGATGGCATGCTTGAAGAGAATACCAAAAGTCTGGCCGAGCCCAGTGTATCTCTACACTGCACTTTCAGCTAAAAACTGTCTTTGAAAGATTCCTTTCACTTTAGAAATGTGTCACCTGCGAAGATTCCCCAACAAACACTTCAGCATTATTACCTGCAATTATTAGGTTAGCCGTGGGCTCAAGAGAGGGCGGGCCTCTGCAGAAACCAGGCCCTGGTGTGGGAAGGGAGAACAGGTCAGGCCTTGGGTCTGGTCAAGAAGCCCCATTGGTGTGGGCCCGGCAGGGGTCACCTGGAGGGCGGCAGGCACAGACTTTACCCGGGCAAGTCTCAAGATACGCCCCTGACTGGGAAGATGAGAAACAATTTCCCACGGGAACATGCCTGAAAAGCTGACATTACAGCGGGGCTGGTGATAAGGACCGCAGAGAGGAAATAAAACCAACAGTCATCTCTGTTGGTGAAATCAGCGGTGATTTTCTTCTCTTCCTTTCCCTCTTCTGTATTTTATGGAAAACAGTGACTCAGTGCCCTGGCTGGGTGGGAGTTCCAGGACTAGCGCTCAGGAACCGTGATCTGACACAGATGAGGACTTGCCCTGTCTAGGTTTGTTCCCTCAAGTGCGGAGCAGGCTCCTGCCACAACAGACTCGGTGGAGGAAGGAGGAGTCGGTGAACTAGCCCATGGTGTCGCAGTGCTCCACAGCTGAAACTACTCCGGGGCTGTGACTTTGAAAGAGCGGGTTTCTCCGGGGTTGGTCTGGACCAGCCGTCTTCGTGGGGAGCCTTCAGAGGTGGTCATCGCCTGTGTCCCTGGGGCCCGGCTCCCCTGCTTTTGGGAGACACGGGCATCCTGGGCAGGTCCTTCTGTGCGCTGAACAAGCAAATAAATGGACTGGCCACCACAAAGAGCAGAAGCCAAGCAGGACCGAGTGCGCCACTGGCCTGGAGAGGGGTCATCCAGGGAGAGAAATGACCACCATGGTGACCAGGGCTGGCCCTGCCCAGGGAGGTTGGTCATCTCACTTCCTCTTCACTTCCTCTCACTTCCTCTTCAGCCACATCCCCCACCACCAATCTAGTTTCTTGGAAAGTAACGATATCGTGGGCCAGAGCCCGAGTATTCTTACATGCGACTTTCCCTTACCTTCCATTAACTGCCAGGACAAATCTTAACTATTAATTGCCTGAATTTATTTTTAAATACCATTCACCACTTTAGCTTTGGTTAATTCCATCAACTTTTAACTTTGGTGCTTTTTTTCTTTCTCCATTAACCAGCCAGTATTTACCGCACATGGGTTATGTAGGAGACAACGATCAAGTCCTATGATGGGCCAGTATGCAGCAAGCATGCCAAATGTTCATTTGGGGCAGCAAGAGAGGAAACTTGCTTCCCATTGGGAAAGTCAGTGCTGTCTGTGCTACCGATTCCTGAAGCTTGGAACCTTGCCTGGGCTCTGGGCTCCCGGGGCTCTGTGAATATGGCAGTGGTGGGATGGGTGGATGGCAGCTTGGATTTCCAAGAATACTGACATGCCTCCTGCCTTAGTTGTTAGAACCCTCCTACCTCCCTGAGTTAATTCTGTTTTATCTCCAAACTTCTCAGAGAACCTTCTCACTACCACTTTCCTTGATCCCAATTCAAGGACTTGTTTCCTTCACTGTTGTCCTAAGTAGAATCTTATTATCTTATTATCTCATACTCTTGAAGTTGCAGGACCCAGAAACTCAACTTTGTAGTTCACCGGGAGTACAGACGTCCTTAGGAGCTTGTTTCCTATTCACCAGATTTACAGGAGATTGGTGCATGTATCTGTAGTGCCACCTTTTCCTTTGCACAGGGAGATATGCCTAACCAGCAAGCCCGTGGCATTCTACTTGGCATATAGGGTATTGGGAATTTTGTTCCACTCTTGGCAACAGAGCTCTGGGATAATGGTGGGTTAAGGAAGATAGAAGTTTATTTTTCTCTCATGTAAATGAAGTTTAGATGTGGGCAATGAAGGGCTGATATGTGGGCTTTGTAGAGTCATCAGCGCTCCCGACTCCTTCAATGAGCATCCTTACTGCATGGCTTCCATTCACAAGTTGGACATTGCCTCTCCAACCATTGAATCCACAGTTCTGGCAGGAAGAAAAGGAATGGCAAGGCCAATGGGGACTCCAAACTGACTCAAATATCCTCTTTATGGGGCTTTCCCCAAAGGTTTCCAACATCTTAGAAGCCAGAACTTAGTCACAGAGCTACCTAATCTCTTTAAGAGGAACTGGGGATTTCACGACTCTCACTCTTTCCAAAATCATGATTATGTCATAAAGAAGGGGACAGAAAGAATACTAGGCAGACAACTAGCAATCTCCGCCATTATTGGGGAAACAGGATCAGATTATTTCTTTCTTTCCTTTTTTTTTTTTCCAGATTTTATTTATTTGAGAGAGAGAAAGAACATGGCAGGGGAGGGGCAGAGGGAGAGGGAGAAGCAGACTCTCCACTGAGCAGGGAGCCTCATGCCGGGCTTGATCCCAGGACTCTGAGATCATGACCTGATCTGAAGGCAGACACTTAACCAACTGAGCCACCCAGTGGAACTGACAGAGTGCTCACAACATTCTGCCACCATACAATCGTGCAGACCACACTATGGTGGGCCTGATCAGCTGCTAATATTTCCACTGAGACACCCATTTCAGTTATGAATAGAACGTTGAATACTGAACAAGATCCTGACATTTCCTTTCTGGCTGATAATTTCACTCTAAGAAAGTGGAGAAAAAAGCCGAGGCTTATGACTCTTCCCTCAGAGAGGAAGAGTCTTCCTCCATGCCCTTTAACGATGAGGCCAGAAAGGAGGGAACAAAGGGAAACCAATGACATAGCAGGGGATCCTGGGAAGAGAAGGTGCTAGAGAATTCTGACTTCCTGGATATGCTGACAGGAGGAACACTCCTTCAGGTCCTTTGGATGGAAATTGGGAAGCTGCTCAAAGCTTGTGTTCATTCCGTTGAGATAGGCATAACGTACCTGGCGGCTAGAAGCCCAGGCTGTAGGTACCAGAAGTCTGCATCCAGGATGGGGATCCTCTCATTCCCATTGTCCTGTGTGGACATTCAGATGCCTTTTCCACATCTGGCATCTGAATTCTGCCTTGACCTACAGTTTTTATGTAGTACTAGATCAAGTTTTCTTTGGCTGGTATCCACATTGCCAATTTCTGCTTCAATTTCAGAATGTTTTAAGCTTAATGCTTTCTGGGCCAGCCTCTTAGGTATTGAACGGAGGTGAATTGGGAACTTGGCACAGCCACATAAACACACACTGATAATTACCACAAAGAACATCTTACTTTTATACCACTATTCCACAGCAACTTCCCACCACAAAGTAAATAAAGGGGTCTAGGGTGAAGCTTAATTAACCTACTGCAATCAAGGGTAATGTCTTTTAGTAATTTGTTTTGTCTTAAAAAATGGATACAAGTCCTACATTTTACTCCTTGGCATTGTTGAATTTATAGTAATTATTTTTTTAAAGGTTTATTTATTTGAGAGAGAGAGAGCACACACATGCACGAGCACAGGGGAAGGGATAGAGGGAGAGGGACAGAGAGAGAAGCACACAGCCAGGTGAGCATGAAGCCCAGTGTGGGGATCGTGGGGCTCGATCTCACAACTTGAGACCACAACCTGAGCCAAAACCAAGAATCAGATGTTTAACCAACCGTGCCACCCAGGCGCCTCTACATTGATATTTTTAACTCAGTAATCACCTGGTAATATTGATATCCCAGGAAGTAGGAATGATATCCCAGGAACGACTTTTCCATAATATTTATGTATTTCCAGGTATGCATGATCCAATTTGAGCTTTCTTTTTTTTTTTTTTAAGATTTATTTATTTATTTGAGAAAGAGAGAGCACACTAGCGGGGGAGGGGCAGAGGGAGAGAGAGAAGGAGAGAAGCAGACTCCCCACTGAGTGCAGAGCACCATGCTGGGCTCCAACGGAAGACCCTGAGATCATGACTCAAGTTGGAATCAGGAGTCCAGCTCTTAACCAACTGAGCCACCCAGGTGCCCCCCAATTTGGGTTTTCTTTGGTTTCCTTTTGGTATTGAGTTATGATCACCTTGACTGGCTTAGGACACTTCCCAGTATTTCTTGCAGGAACATAGTCACTTCTGCTGATGGTAAATCCTTTCATTGTGTTCTATTTATTTATGAAATTATATTGTATAGTGGTAATTTATACTTATTTGCAAAAAATAGATGTTCTGTTTGAGGACGGTCTTATTCATTTTTGTACCCTACATAATTTACTCCTATGGAGTGACTGGCAAAGTTTTTCTATGAAAGGCCAAATTGCAAACACTTGGCTTTGTGGGCCATACAGTCAATATCAAAACTACTCAACCCTGTGGGGTCCCTGGGTGGCTCAGCTGGTTAAGTGTCTGACTGTTGGTTTAGGCTCAGGTCATGATCTCATGGGTCATGGGATCCAGCCCCATGGGGTTCCATGCTCAGCATGGACTCTGCTCAAGGATTCTCTCCCTCTGCCCCTCTCTCCACTTGTGTGTGCTGCACACACTCTCTCTCAAATAAATACATAAGTAAATCTTTTAAAAAGTCCAGAACTACTCAGCTCTTTAGTTGTGATGTGAAAGCAGCCATAGACAATGAAAAATGGGCAGGGTTTGGATATACTGCAATAAAATTTTATTTGCAAAAACAGGAAGTACTCTGAATAGTACTTATTCAGTACTAGAGGGACCTAGTTTATTGATTCCTGCTCTATAGCCTATAGAATTGAATACTGACAAAAACTGACACATATCTTCAGCCACAAAAGTTGAAAAAAATAAACACCCAAATGATTGGAGATTCTTAAATGCTCTCTTGAGTAATTATTGGATCAAAGAAAAAAATCAAAATTATAATTGTAAAATATTTAGAAAATCATAGTAAAAATAAATAGAAAAATTTATGAGGAATAGCCAAAGCTATATTCAGAGTCAACTTTGTGGCCTTTATGAATTTAATAAAAATATAAGTAAATATACACTTACATTAAATATATCATATGGTTTTTTAAAAGATTTTATTTATTTATTTGACAGAGAGAGATCACAAGTAGACAGAGAGGCAGGAAGAGAGAGAGAGAGAGAGAGAGGGAAACAGGCTCCCTGCTGAGCAGAGAGCCCGAAGTGGGACTCGATCCCAGGACCCCGAGATCATGACCTGAGCAGAAGGCAGCGGCTTAACCCACTGAGCCAACTAGGCGCCCAAATATATCATATGTTTATTTAAAATAGATGTAAATAGGGGAGCCTGTGTGGCTCAGTGAGTTGAGCGTCCAACTCTTGATTTCTGCTCAGGTTATATCTCAGGACTGTGGGATCAAGCCCGGCATAGGGCTCCATGGGCGGCAGGGAGTCTGCTTGAGAGTCTTTCCCTCAGCCTCACCCCTGCTCATCTTCTCTCTCTCTCTCTCTCTCTCAAATACATGAATAAATCTTTTTTTTTTTTAATTTTATTTATTTGACAGAGAGAAATCACAATCAGGCAGAGAGGCAGGCAGAGAGGCAGGCAGAGAGAGAGGAGGAAGCAGGCTCCCCGAGGAGCAGAGAGCCCGATGCGGGGCTCGATCCCAGGACCCTGGGATCATGACCTGAGCCGAAGGCAGAGGCTTTAACCCACTGAGCCACCCAGACGCCCCTACATGAATAAATCTTAAAAATAAATAAAAAATAAGTGCATCAAGTGTTCTATTCAAGACATTAGCAAAAAACAACAACAACAATAGAACCAACACAAGGAAAGTAAGGATACAAAATTAATAAACATAAGAGCAGACATTCTCTAAATAGAAAACAAATAGTAAAATGCAATTTATTTTGTCAAAATACAAGGTAAACTACTATCTAATCTGAAACAAAAATGAATAGGTAAATATAAAACATTAAGGAATGAGAAAGAATAGAGTCATAAATACAGTAGAAATGTTTAAGATTTGTGACTATGCTTCATATAATACATTTGAAAATTTGCATTAAACAATTTTCTAGGAAAATATAGACAATTAAAATTTCTTCAGAAGAGGAATAATAAAAATAATTAAAAATAATAAAACTATAAAATAAATATAAATATAAATATAAAAATATATAACAAAAAATAATAAGCTAAAACCCATGGAAGAACCACTTCCAATGCTGTATAGAATAACTAGATGGAAGATTACCATGGAAAACACTATAAGCCCGCAAACCTAATGGCCATCTACAAGACTCTATAGCCCACAAAGCCACAACACACACATTCTTCTCAAAATCACTTTGTCTAGCTAGACCATATGCTAGCTCATAAAACAAAAGCAAGTACATTTAAAAAGAAATCATACAATGTATGCTCTCTGACAAAATAGAATTAGACATCAGTAAAAAATGGGCATAGGAAGAAATTAAACAACACAGTCCTCAGTAAGTAATGCATGCGTCAATGGCAAAATTACAAGGGAAGTTAGAAAATACTTTGAGATGAATGAAAATGAAAAAACATACCAAAATTTGTGAGATGCAGCTAAAGCAGGGCTTAGAGGAGAATTCATAACTGTAAACATCTGTATTTTTAAAAAGAATGGCTTCAGGTCAATAATCTTACCTTCTGGGGAGAGGAGCAAGGTGGCAGAGATTTAAGAAGTAAGAGATTAAGTAAGAGACCTAAATATCATGGGGTCCCAGGAGTTTGGCTAGATAGTTATCAAACCATTCTGGACACCTACAAACTCAACAGGAAACAAAGAGAAGAATAGAAGCAATTCTAGGAACAGAAAAACCACCACTTTCCGAAGGTAGAATGTGTGGAGAAGCGAAGCCGTGGCAATATATCCAAAGATAGATTGGGGTGGGGGGGCGGGCTCTGACAAGTGGTAGAGCAGCAGAACACAAAATCAGAGCTTTAAAATAAAAAAATTAAAAAAAAAACTTTTATTTATTTATTCGACACAGAGAGAGAGAGAGATCACAACTAGGCAGAGAGGCAGGCAGAGAGAGGGGAAGCAGGCTCCCTGCTGAGCAGAAAGCTCGATGCAGGGCTCGATCCCAGGACCCTGGGATCTTGACCTGAGTCGAAGGCAGAGGCTTTAACCCACTGAGCCACCCAGGTGCCCCTAAAATCAGAGCATTTAGAAGTCTGCTCCTCTGAGGGATATCACTCCAGGGGCTAAGTGGGGGGTGGAGCCCTCGCGGGGACAGTGCGGTCTCAGGACCCTCGGGGTCACAGGAAGACCCGGTGTGTGCGAGTGTGGCAGAGCTCCCAGGTGTCAGAGCATGGAAACCGGGGCAGAGACAGAGCTGAGGAGGGGGCTCTCAGCTCAGGGTTGTCATAAACTATGATCTGAGGCATAGCCTGGCCACTGCTCTTTGAGCAGGGACCCCACACGTGGCAGATCTGGAGAGACTTACCTTTCTCCATGGGAGGAGTGGCGAGGGAGCACCCTGCAGGAATCTGCTGGGTTTGGAGACTCCACACAGGGCACGCGCCAGAGATAGAAACGCTCCGTCACAGGCCGGGGGAGCTCAGAGCGTGGCTGGAGACCAGGGAGATGGGAGGGATTGACGGCTTTTCTCTGAGGGCGCAATGAGGAGCCAGGCGCCAAGCTCTCCTCTCCTCTGGCCAAAGACTGGGCGGCCGCCATCTTCATTCCCATCCTCCAAAGCAGTACGGAAAGCGCTCAGGGAACAAAAGCTCCGAGCGCGAACCAGAGATTACTTAGCCTGGCCCCTGGCAAGGGCGGTGCCATTCGGCCTCAGGAAGACATTTGAGAATCATTGCAACAGGACCCTCCTGCAGAAGATCAGCAAGAACGTCCAGTCAGACCGGGTTCAGATCAATGAGAACTGCAGAACTCCGGATTAGGAGAAAGCAACCTAGAGAATTCATGGCTTTTCTCCCATGATTCTTTAGTCTTTCAAAGTTAAAATATTTCCTAATTTTATTTTTTTCTTATTAAATTAAAAAAAATTTTTCCTCTTTCCTATTTTAAGCTTTTTTAATGATTTTATCTTATCATTACCTTTTTAATAAATCTTTTTAATTTTCGTTGTCATAGTCATATTCTATCCCTTCATTGTAATCAACGTTATTTTTTGTATACATATAGGTTTTTCTTTCTTTAAAATTTTGGAATTCATTTTCTTCTAATAGATCAAAATAGACCTTAAATCTAGAGCATGGCTTTGTTCGAGTCTCCAGCCTGATCACATTCCTTCCTCCTTTTTTTTTCCTTCTTTTTTTCTTTCTTTTTTCAACCAACTTATCTTATCAATTCCTTTTTTTTTTAAGATTTTGTTTATTTATTTGACAGAGAAAGGTCACAAGTAGGCAGAGAAGCAGTCGGAGAGAGAGAGGGGGAAGTACTCTCCCTGCTGAGCAGAGAGCCCGATGTGGGGCTCGATCCCAGGACCCTGAGATCGTGACCTGAGCCAAAGGCAGAGGCTTTAACCCACTGAGCCACCCAGGCATCTCTTATCAATTCCTTTTTAAGAATATTTTTAAATTTTCACCTTTACAGTCATATTCTATCCCTTCATCATGTTTACCCTTATTTTTGTATATATATGTTTTTCTTTCCTTTTTTTTAAACTTTTTAAAAGATTTTATTTATTTATTTGACAGATAGAGATCACAAGTAAGCAGAGAAGCAGGCAGCGAGAGAGGAGGGGAAGCAGGCTTCCTGCTGAGCAAAGAGCCCAATGTGGGGCTTGATCCCAGGACCCAAAGATCATGACCTGACCCAAAGGCAGAGGCTTAACACACTGAGCCACCCAGTTGCCCCTAAGTTTTTCTTTCTTTAAACATTTGGGAGGCAGTCTCTTCTAACAGACCAAGACACACCCAAAATCAAGTGTGTGGCTCTGTTCTATTCATCAGTCCAATATATATATATATATATATATATATATATATATATCCCACCCACCCCACCCCCGGTTTTGGGAGTCTTCTGATTTGGTTAGTATATATTTTTGTGGTCATTGTTATCCTTTTAGTATTTTGTTCTCTCATTCATCTAGTCTTATCTGGATAAAATGACAAGGTTGAAAAACTTCACCTCAAAAAAAAAAAAAAAAAGAAAGAAAGAAAGAACAAGAGGCAGTACCAACAACTAGGGACCTAGTCAATATGGACATTAGTAAGCATTAGTAAGATGTTAGAAATAGAGTTCAGAATGACCTCTAGCTGGGTTTGAAAAAGGCATGGAAGATACTAGAGAATCCCTTTTTTGAGAAATAAAATCCCTCTCTGGAGAAATTTAAAAAATGAAATCTAACCAAGTTGAAATAAAAAAAGCTATTAATGAGACAGCTTCAGGAGAATAGGTACTATTTCTTCTTTGAAAGTTTGGTAGAATTCCCCAGGGAATCTGTCACATCCTGGGCTTTGGGTTTTGGGGAGGTTTTTGATCACTGCTTCAATCTCGTTACCAGTTATCAGTCTATTCAGGTTGTCAATTTCTTCCTTTTCATTTGTAATTTTATTAATTTTAGCCTTCTCTCTTTTCTTTTAGATTAGTTTGGTCAATGGTTTATCAATCTTATTGATCCTTTTTTTAAAAGATTTTATTTATTTATTTGACAGATAGAGATCACAAGTAGGGAGAGAGGCAGGCAGAGAGAGAGAGAGAGAGAGAGAGGAGGAAGCAGGCTCCCTGGCAAGCAGAGAGCCCGATGCGGGGCTCGATCCCAGGACCCTGGGATCATGACCTGAGCGAAAGGCAGAGGCCTTAACCCACTGAGCCACCCAGGCACCCCTCAATCTTATTGATTCTTTCAAAAAACCAGCTTCTAGTTTGATTGATGCATTCTACTGTATCTCTAGTTTCTATCTCATTGATCTCTGCTCTAATCTTGATTATTTCCCTTCTTGTGTGTGGAGTTGGCTTAATTTATTGTTGATTCTCCAGTTCTTTAAGGTGTAAAGACAACTGGTGTATTCTGGATTTTTCAGTTTTTTTGAGGGAGGCATGGATGGCTATGTATTTCCCCCTTAGGACCGCCTTTGCTGTATCCCATAGGTATTGGACTGAAGTGTCCTCATGCTCATTGGTTTCCACGAATTGTTTAAGTTCTTCTTTGATTTCCTGGTTGATCCAAGCAGGGTGATATCAGGATCTATAAAGAACTTCTCAAACTCAACACACACAAAACAGATAATCATGTCAAAAAATGGGCAGAAGACATGAACAGACACTTCTCCAATGAAGACATACAAATGGCTAACAGACACATGAAAACAGGACCCTTGGGGGTCACAGGAAGACCCGGTGTGTGAGTGTGGCAGAGCTCCCAGGCACCGGAGCACGGAAACCGGGGGCAGAGACAGAGCCGAGGAGGGGGCTCTCAGCTCGGGGTTGACATAAACTATGATCTGAGGCAGTCTGACCACTGCTCTTTGAGCAGGGACCCCACAAGTGGCAGATCTGGAGAGACTTACCTTTCTCCATGGGAGGAGTGGCGAGGGAGCACCCTGAAATAATCTGCTGGGTTTGGAGACTCCAAAGGGGCCACGTGTCAAAGTAGAACACACACAAAAAAGATAATCATGTCAAAAAATGGGCAGAAGACATGAACAGACACTTCTCCAATGAAGACATACAAATGGCTAACAGAAACATGAAAAAATGTTCATCATCTCTAGCCATCAGGGAGATTCAAATCAAAACCACATTGAGATACCACCTTTCACCCATGAGAATGGACAAAATTAACAAGACAGTAAATAACATATGTTGGAGAGGATGTGGAGAAAGGGGAACCCTCTTACACTGTTGGTGGGAATGCAAGTTCGTACAGCAACTTTGGAAAATAATGTGGACATTCCTTAGGAAATTAAAAATAGAGCTTCCTTATGACCCTGCAATTGTACTACTGGGTATTTACCCCAAAGATTCAGATGTAGTGAAAAGAAGGGCCATCTGTACCCCAATGTTCATAGCAGCAATGGCCACAGTCACCAAACTGTGGAAAGAACCAAGTAGCCCTTCAATGGACGAATGGATAAGGAAGATGTGGTCCATGTACACTATGGAGTATTATGCCTCCATCAGAAAGGATGAATACCCAAGTTTTGTAGCAACGTGGATGGGACTGGAGGAGATTATGCTGAGTGAAATAAGTTAAGCAGAGAGAGTCAAGTATCATATGGTTTCGCTTATTTGTGGAGCATAAGAAATAACACAGAGGACATGGGTAGATGGAGAGGAGAAGGGGTTTGGGGGGGAAATGGGAGGGGAGACAAACCATGAGAGACTTTGGACTCTGAAAAACAATCTGAGTGTTTTGAAGGGGCGGGGGGGGTGGGAGATTGGGTGAGCCTGGTGGTGGGTATTATAGAGGGCACATACTGCATGGAACACTGGGTGTGGTGCATAAACAATGAATTCTGGCACACTGAAAAGAAATTTTTTAAAAAATGCATATTTTTTTAAAAAAGCTATTAATGAGGTACAATGAAAAAATGGAGGCCCTTACTGCAGGATAAATGAGGCAGAAGAGAGAATGAGTGATACAGAAGACAAAATGATGGAGAATAAAGAAGCTGAGAAAAAGAGAGACAAAGAACTACTGGACCATGAGAAGAGAATTCAAGAGATAAGTGATACCATAACACAAAACAATATTAGAATAATTGGGATCCCAGAAGAAGAAAGAGTGGGGCGCAGAAGGTATATTGGAGCAAGTTATAGCAGAGAATTTCCCTAGTTTGGCAAAGGGAACAAACATCAAAATCCAGGAGACACAGAGAACCACCCTCAAAATAAGTAAAAATAGGTCCACACCCCATCATCTAATAGTAAAACTTATAAGTCTCAGTGGCAAAGAGAAAATCCTGAAAGGAGCTTGGGACAAGAGGTCTATAACATACAATAGTAGAAATATTAGATTGGCAGCAGACCTATCCACAGAGACCTGGCAGACCAGAAAGGACTGGCATGATATATTCAGAGCACTAAATAAGAAAAATATGCAGCCAACAATTCTACATCCAGCTAGGCTCTCATTGAAAAAAGAAGGAGAGATTAAAAGCTTCCAGGACAAACAAAAACTAAAAGAATTTGCAAACAATGACCAGCCCTATAGGAAGTATTGAAAGAGATCTTGTAAGCAAAGAGAGAGCCTAAAAGTAACAGACCAGAAAGGAACAGAGACAATATAGGTGAGTAACAGTCACCTTACAGGCAATACAATGGTACTAAATCCATATCTTTCAATAGTTACCCTGAATGTAAATGGGATAAATGCCCTAATCAAAAGACACAGGGTGTCAGAATGGATTTCAAAAATGACCTATCAATATGCTGTCAGCAAGAAACCCATTGTAGAACTAAAGACACCACCAGATTGAAAATGAGGGCGTGGAAAACGATTTACTATGCTAATGGGCATCAAAAGAAAGCTGGGGTGGCAATCCTTATATCAGATAAATTAGATTTAAAGCCAAAGACTATAATAAGAGATGAGAAAGGACACTATATCATACTCGAAGTGTCTGTCCAACAAGAAGATCTAACAATTTAAAATATCTATGCCCCTAACATGGGAGAAGTCAATTATGTAAACCAATTAATAACAAAATCCAAGAAACACATTGACAAATAATACAGTAATAGTAGGGGACTTTAACACCCCCCACCACAATGAAATGGACAGATCATCTCAGCAAAAAATCAACAAGGAAACAAAGGGTTTAAAGGATACACTGGACCAGATGGACATCACAAATGTATTCAGAACATTCCATCCCAAGGCAACAGAATACACATTCTTCTCTAGTGTACATGGAACCTTGTGCAGAATAGATCACATACTCGATCACAAATCAGTTCTCCACTGGTACGTAAAGACTGGGATCATTCCTTGCATATTTTCAGAACACAGTGCTTTGAAACTAGAACCTAACCACAAGAGGAAAGTTGGAAAGAACTCAATACATGGAGGCTGAAGAACATCCTACTAAGGAATGGGTCCACTAGGAAATTAAAGAAGAATTACAAAAATTCATGGAAACACATGAAAATGAAAACACAACTGTTCAAAATCTTTGGGACACGCAAAGGCTGTTCTGAAAGAAAAGTATATAGCAATATAAGAAATAAGAAAGGTCTCAAGTACACAACCTAGCCCTACTCCTAAAGGGGCTGGAGAAAGAGCAGCAAAGAAAGCCTAAACCCAGCAGGAGAAGAGAAATCATAAAGATGAGAGCAGAAATCAATGAAATAGTAACCAAAGAACAGTAGAACAAATCAACAAAACCAGGAGCTGGTTCCTTGAAAGAATTAATAAGATTGATAAACCCCTGGCCAGACTTATCTGAGAGAGAGAGAGAGAGAAGACCCAAATTAGTAAAATCATGAATGAAAGAGGCAAGATCACAACCAACACCAAAGAAATACAAACAATTATAAGAACATATTATGAGCAACTATACACCAGCAAATTTGACAATCTGGAAGAAATGGATGCATTCCTGGAAACATATAAGCTACCAAAACTGAACCAGGAAGAAATAGAAAACCTGAACAGACCATAACCAGTAAGGAGATTGAAACAGTCATCAAAAATCTCCCAACAAACAAAAGCCCAGAGCCAGATGGATTCCCAGGGGAATTCTACCAAACATTTAAAGAAGAATTAATACCTAGTCTCCTAAAACTGTTCCAAAACAATAGAAATGGAAGGAAAACTTCCAAACTCATGAGCCAGCATTACCTTGATCCCCAAACCAGACAAAGACCCCATCAAAAAGGAAAATTACAGACCAATATCCTTGATGAACACAGATGCAAAACTTCTCACCAAAATACTAGCCAATAGGATCCAACAGTCCATTAAAAGGATTATTCACCACAACCAACTGATATGTATTCCTGGGCTGCAAGGTTGGTTCAACATCCACAAATCAATCAATGGATATAATACATTAATAACAGAAAGAACAAGAACCATATGATACTCTCAATAGATGCTGAAAAAGCATTTGACAAAGTACAGCATCTTTTCATGATCAAAACTCTTCACAGTGTAGGGATAGAGAGTACATACCACAATATCATCAAAGCTATCTATGAAAAACCCACAGCGAATATCATTCTCAATGGGGAAAAACTGAAACCTTTCCCCTAAGGTCAGGAACACAACAGGCTGCGCACTATCACCACTGCTATTCAACATAGTACTAGAAGTCCTAGCCTCTGGAATCAGACAACAAAAGGACATAAAAGTCACCCAAATCAGTAAAGAAGTCAAACTATCACTCTTTGCAGATGATATGATATTTCATGTGGCAAACCCAAAGAACTCCACTCTAAAACTGCTAGAACTCATACAGGAATTCAGTAACATGTCAGGATATAAAATCAATGCACAGAAATCAGTTGCATTTCTATACACTAACAGCAAGACAGAAGAAAGAGAAATTAAGGAGTCAATTCCATTTACAACTGCACCCAAAACCATAAGATACCTAGGAATAAACCTTACTAAAGAGGTAAATAATATGTACTCAGATAACTATACCTTACTCGTGAAAGAAATTAAGGAAGACACAAAGAAATCCAAAAACGTTCCATTCTTATGGATTGGAAGAACAAATATTATGAAAATGTCTATGCCACCTAAAGCAATCTACACATTTAATGCAATCCATATCAAAATACCATCAATTTTTTGCAAATTAATGGAACAAATAATCCTAAAATTTATATGGAACCATAAAAGACTACCAATAGGCAGAGGAATGTTGAAAAAGAAAACCAAAGTTGACAGCACCACAATTCCAGACTTCAAGCTCTATTACAAAGCTGTGATCATCAAGACAGTATGGTACTGGCACTAAAACAGACACATAGATCAATGGAACAGAGTAGAGAGCCCAGAAATGGACCCTCAACTCTATGGTCAACTACTTTTTGAAAATGATGGAAAGAATGTCCAATGGAAAAAAAGACAGTCTCTTCAACAAATGGTGTTGGGAAAATTGGACAGCCACATTCAGAAGAATGAAACTGGACCATTTCCTTACACCACACACAAAAATAGACTCCAAATGGATGAAAGACCTCAATGTGAGATAGGAATCCATCAACATCCTTGAGAAGAACACAGGCAGCAATCACTTTGACCTCATCTGCAGTAACTTCTTCCTAGAAAGTTCGCCAAAGGCAAGGGAAGAAAGGGCAAAAATGAGCTATTGGGACTTCATCAAGATCAAAAGCTTTTGCACAGCGATGGAAACAGTCAACAAAACTGAAAGACAACCAACAGGGTGGGAGAAGATATTTGTAAATGATGTATCAGATAAAGGGCTAGTATCCAAAATCTATAAAGAATTTATCAAACTCAACACCCAAAGAACAAATAATCCAATCAAGAAATGGGCAGAGGACATGAACAGACATTTTGGCAAAGAAGACATCGAAATGGACAACAGACTCATGAAAAAGGGCTCAACATCTCTCGGCATCAGGGAGATAAAAATCAAAACGACAGTCAGATACCATCTCACACCAGTCAGAATGGCTAAAATTAACAAGTCAGTAAACGATAGATGTTGGTGAAGATGCAGAGAAAGGGGAACCCTCTTACACTGTCGGTGGGAATGCAAGCTGGCATAGCCACTCTGGAACCAGTATGGAGGTTCCTCAAAAAGTTGAAAATAGTTACCCTACAACCCAGCAATCACACTACTGGGTATTTACCCTAAAGATACAAATGTAGTGATCCGAAGGGGCATGTGCACCCCAATGTTTATGGCAGCAATGTCCACATAGCTAAATTATGGAAAGAGCCCAGATGTCCATCCACAGATGAATGGATAAAGAAGAAGTGTTATATATATACAGTGGAATACTATGCAGCCATCAAAGGAAATGAAATCTTGCCATTTTGCAATGATGTGGATGGAACTAGAGAGTATTACACTAAGCAAAATAAGCCAACCAGAGAAAGACAGTTATCATATGATCTCTCTGATATGAGGAATTTGAGAGGCAGGGTTGGGGGGTTGTGGGGAGAAGGGAGGGGAAAAAATGAAACAAGATGGAACCGGGGAGGGAAACAAACCATAAGAGACTCTTAATCTCAGGAAACAAACTAAGGATTGCTTGAGTGGATGGGGATGCGAGGGATGCAGTGGCTGGATTATGGACATTGGGGAAGGGTCTGTGCTATGGTGAGTGCTGTGAACCATGTAAGACTGATGAGTCACAGACTTGTACCCCTGAAGCAAATAATACATTATATGTTAATAATAAAAAAAACTTACCTTCTAACATAAGAAACTAGAAGAGCAAAGTAAACACAAAGCAAAAAGAGGAAGTAAATAACTCTTAATAGAGCAGAAATAATTAAAATAGAATAGAAAATATTAATCAATAAAAAGTTGATTGTTAAAAAAAATTGACTCGAGTAACAAATCTTATTATTTGTTTTTAATTTTTTTTTTAAAGATTTTATTTATTTATTTGACAGCGAGAGAGAGATCACACATAGGCAGAGAGGCAGGCAGAGAGAGAGAGAGGGAAGCAGGCTCCCTGCCGAGCAGAGAGCCGGATGTGGGACTCGATCCCAGGACCCTGAGATCATGACCTGAGCCGAAGGCAGCGGCTTAACCCACTGAGCCACCCAGGCGCCCCTATTTGTTTTTAATTTGATAGAGAGACTGAGCAGTAGGCAGAGGGAGAAGCAGGCTCCCTGCTGAACAAGGGGCCTAATGCAGGACTTGATCCCAGGCCCCTGGGATCATGACCTGAGTCAAAGGCAGACGCTTAACCGATTGAACCACACTGGGGCCCCTTGGATAACAAATCCTTAGCTAGACTAAGCAGGAAGAAAAAGAGAGAAGACAAAACTTAACTAAAGGCAAAGATGTACAAGGAAATGTCATTACCACACTTACAAAAATAAAAAGGATTGTAAGGGAATAGTATGAACATCTGTGCATATAAATATATCGTTATATACACAAACGATTTGCAGGAATCATTGAATAGGAAAGGATTTTCAAAGCAGAAACCATCAAGAAAAAGACTGAAATTTTTGTCTATCTGAAAGCATAAAATATCTGTATATCTGAAAAATAACATTAATAAAACTACCAGAAAATCAACTGAGGAAATGATTTGCAATGTATAGGATGAAGTCAAACAGTATCATAACTAAGGACCATATGTAAATTAGAAGGTCAATACCCAAAGTGCAAAGGCGAGTGCAGGTGCAAATGAAGCAACTTACAAATTACAAAACATCAAAAGTCAGAAGACAGCAAAATGTCAAATTCAGCAGCAATATTTAAAAAAAGGCAAAACGATGAGGTGGCATTTTATTATGTGATTTGGGGCAAGCTTTGTAGTTTCTACACTTCTTTGAAATTCAATTTTAATTTTTATCAAAGAAATACACGTGTGTTGCTTTACATGGACATCATTTCCAACGAATAAAATTACAAAGGTAATCACAAAAATCAGCAGACTCTGGTATCTGCTCTCCTCTCTGCTGATTTCCGCCTTCTGTGGGCAGCCCTCTTCAGCTTGTTCATCTAGCAAGTGTGACATGCGGCCCCAGGGCACGGGACGGGTAAAGGCAAAAACAGTGATTGCTTGAGAAGGCTTCAACTGATGTTGTGTCCTGAATGAAACGCCAGATTTCTTTTAAGGCCAGGAGAGGATGAGGGCACTCAGAGAAGACGGTGGGTCTGCAGGGAGTGCATAGGGAAAACTAGAAAACATCATTGTTCGGTAATAAAGATCTGTAAAATGAAAAAGGCAGCTCCAAGACAGAATGCTATGAAGTTGTTAAAAATCGTATTTTAGTAGCATCTGGGTGGCTCAGTGGGTTAAGCCTCTTCCTTCGGCTCAGGTCATGGTCTTGGGGTCCTGGAATCAAGTCCTGCATTGGGCTCTCTGCTCAGTGGGGAGCCTGCTTCTCTCTCTCTCTGTCTACCTCTCTGCCTACTTGTGATCTCTCTCTCTGTCAAATAAATAAATAAAATCTTAAAAAAAAATAAAATAAAAATTGTGTTTTAGGGAAATATATTGAATGAAAACATAGTAAGTGAAAGTTAAGTTTAAAAACGTATAATATGATCTCAAATATGTGAAAAAATATGTATTTATATACATGTAAAAGTATCAACAGTGAGGGGTCCCTGGGTGGCTCAGTCAGTTCATCTCTGCCTTCTGCTCAGGTCAGGGTCCTGGGGTCTTGGGAGCAAGTCCTGCTTTGGGCTCCTCGCTCAGCAGGGAGCCTGCTTCTTCCTCTGCCTGCTGCTCCCCCTGCTTGTGCTCTCTCTCTCTGACAAGTAAATACATAAAATCTTTAAAAAATATATACCAACAGTGAACTATGAATACAGACATGTTTTCTTTTCTTCATGTGTTTCTCTGTGTGTTCCAAATTTGCTCCCGTGAAATGTTCCTATTTGTAAGTTTAAAAATTTTTTGGCAATGGAGGGAAAAACTCAAGAACGTTACTGGGAAAAGAATAAAGATTTACATTGCCCAAATTCATGCTTCATTATCTACTTTTTTTTTTTAAACATTCTTTAATTTGTTCTCTAATTCATCAGTGGGGATAGGGTTTGTCTTTTCTGAACTGGAAATTGTAGTCTTATTTACAGGAAACTGTTTCGGCATGGAGGGTTTTCTTATCCTCAATGTTTCTGTTAGACCAGAGCCATGAACTCCCCTGTGAACCTACTCACAATGACCGCAGAAGTCTGTAGAAGTGACTAATCTTCCCAGCTCTTTAGCTGCCGTTCCCGGTGATTCGTGATGGAATCACCGTGTGATGGAATCTCTTACTGGTCCTGTGCTGAGGTGCTCGGCGGCAGAACATCATGAGCAGGGCTAATCTCCCTTCTCTCCTTCAAAGTCCCTAGCACACCCAGTGGCCACAATGTAATTGGGTTTAAGCTGAGAGAGGCATCACTAACAGAGGCCATTCTCGCTTTACGCAAACCTGCTCAAGCAACAGGTACTAATGATGTTTGCGGCGTGCACCAACAAATCTGGAGATACCTACAGCAAGCTTAAAGCCGAACAAGAAAATTGTTCCAGAAAATAACAGATGCTCTCAAATCAAACATACCTCCCTGAAGGAAAAAGAAAGAACCAAAAGAAAACAACCCCCGGCATATCAGGATGTCCAGCTGGGGAGACATCTGTATTGTAGATCACTCGATTAAAAATTATGTGGGGTTGATTTATATTAGATCCTGATTTGGGGGCCTGGGAATGGTAGATAAAATGAAGTAGGAGTATCAGAAAAATCTGTGGACTTTCTCAAGATCCCTTGTCCTATCTGCTCAGGCATTTTGCAACTGGGAGGCCAAGCAGGGTGTGACAGGGTTTTAGCTCGAGTCAGGCAGAAGTGTGTTTTAAGGTCAGTCCCACCAGTCTGACATGGAGCCAGGAGTTAAACTCATCTGAATACATTTCCTTACCTGTCAAATAGGTATAGAAATGCCTGTCTCTTAGGATTGTTGTGAATACGAAATAAAAGAATGCATAGTGCCTGTGGACATCCTACCAGTGGTGGCATTGAACATCATTGGTAACATTAAGGGACCAGGGTATACCACAGTATACCACAGAGCAGCAAAAGAGACTTTGATAAACAAACAAAAAACCCAAATGATTGCATACTAAGGCATCCAGTTCCTTACTGGAGAAAATAAGAGAACACTTCTGTTTAAGAGTACTCCTGGGGTTAAACCAGCCAATCTTGAGTTCAACTCTTCCACACTCAAAATGTGGCAAAAAGATATCACTATTCCAGAAAAACCTTGGGAGGGGGAGAAGTGTCTAGAAATTTAAAGGTATCCTTGAGAAAAATCAGAATCTCATTTAAAGAGAAAATTTTAAAAATCACCCCAAGGAAATTGATAATTTTCTAGAAAGTTCTTATGGTTAGAGACTGGGTATTGAAGTAAAAAATGTGAAAAATTGCTTTACTGATCCATTATGCTAAAAAAAAAATAGAGAAAAGTCTGCTATGTAGTAGTTACATTTTAATTATGAACCAGTTACTTTTTAAGTAAAATAATCAAAATTCTGTCACATATTGCTTTGGATCAAGAACTAAAATCTATCAAAGCACAGTGAAGAATTTTGGGATCTAGGCTTAAAGTTACATGTTGGATTCCCTACTCAGTATTTCCCCATCGATTGACCTTGAAAAATTTCTTTAACTCCCAAACCTATTTTTCCATCTACAAGATGGTGATTAAAATGCCTTTTTGTTGGGGGCACCTGGGTGGCTCAGTGGGTTAAAGCCTCTGCCTTCAGCTCGGGTCATGATCCCAAGGTCCTGGGATCAAGCCCCACATTGGGCTCTCTGCTCAGTCGGGAGCCTGCTTCCCCCTCTCTCTCTGCCTGCCTCTCTGCCTACTTGTGATCTCTGTCAAATAAATAAATAAAATAAAATAAAAAATGCCTTTTTGTGGTTGTTGTTAGATCACTGAGATGATGTTGAGTCACAAAAGCTGAGATATGCTGACCCTGACTTACAGGAACGTCTTGGGGAGTCAAGTTGAGAGATTTCGTGGAGACTTAGGCGATAGGGGTAGCTTGAGCTACAACCATGCAGCTAAGATGCAGAGGGGAGATTCTCTGAAAACTGACTTACAGCTTCAGACTCGAAGAAACATAATTTTATTTAACAAGAAAAAAGATGGAAGTATAATGTCTGAAGCCATTTTATTCTATAATTTTGATGGTTTCTTAGCTTTATCTTAATGAAATAAACACAGCATGTTAGTCTTCCTGCATAAATGGACGCACAAGTTAATGAAATGACATTTTATGGGCTAAGGGAAGGAAAATTTGAATGTTGTCCATGGAATTAAATTGTCTGCTCTCTTGTCTTCCACAGTAAATGCATTGGCTTTGCCACGTGAGTGGTGATAATGAAGGTACTGTGGGGACCTGAAGGCCGACTCTCGCAGTTGTGTGGCATTCATCTGGACAGAACTCGGTCTTAATGCTGAGACTTCACTGAGGGTCAGTCTTGCAAGGCCAGAGTTTAGAAGGACTGGTTCATATTGTTTATTATTGTGGCTGTGGTGAAAATATTTTATGATAGTAAACACAATTTTTTAAAACCATCCAGTATATTATCAGAGCAGAAACAATATTTTTGTGTCAAGTAAACATTATGACCTAAAACTCCACAATCAAATAAACACTTTGATTGGCTGGACACCTGGGTGGCTCCGTCAGTTAAGCCTCTGCCTTTGGCTAAGGTCATGATCCCAGGGTTCTGGGATCAAGTCCCACATCAGGCTCCCTGCTCAGTGGGGAGTCTGCTTCTCCTTCTGCCCCTCCCCCTGGTTGGGCTCTCTCTCTTAAATAAATAAATAAAATCTTTTTTAAAAAGGGGAAAAAAAAACTTTAATTGGCTTGGGATGCCTGGTTGATGCAGTTGGTTAAGCGTCTGAATCTTGATTTCAGCTCAGATGGTGATTTCAGGATCAAGCCCTGAGTCTGGCTCTGCACTCAGTGAGGAGTCGGCTTCAGGATTCTCTCTCTCCCTCTGTACCTCCCCTCACTTGCTCTCTCTCTCTCTCTCTCTCAAATACGTAATTGAATCTTAAAACAAACAAACAAACAAAAAAAAAAAACCCCAACAACTTTGATTGGCTTGGCTGAACAGCTGACACACAGATTTTTAAAAAAGAGAAAATTTTGTGGAAGTCACAGAGTTGCTGCCTGTGTTCTTCTCTAGGATTTTGATGGTTTCCTATCTCACCTTTAGGTCCTTCATCCATTTGGAACTTATTTTTGTGTAAGGTGTTGAGAAAGTGGCCCAGTTTCATTCTTCTGCATGTGGCTGTCCAGTTTTCCCAACACCATTTGTTGAAGAAACTGCCTTTTTTCCATTGGACATTCTTTCCTGCTTTGTCGGAGATTAGTTGACCAGGTAACTGTGGGTCCATTTCTGGGTTCTCTGTTCTCTTCCATTGATCCATGCGTCTGTTTTTGTGCTGGTGCCATACTGTCTTGATGACGACAGCTTTGCTGCAGCAACTTTTTACCAGACACATCGCCAGAGGCAAGGGAAACCAAAGCAAAAATAAATTGTTGGGACTCCATCAAGGTAAAGAGCTTCTGCACAGTGAAGGAAACAATCAACAAAACTAAAAGGCAGCCTATGGAATGGGAGAAGATATTTGCAAATGATATATCTGATAAAGAGTTAGGGGGAAAAAAAGAGTTAGTATCCAAAATCTATATCAAAATAAAATCCCCCCAAAATAATTCGGTTAAGTCGCACCTGAGTGGCTCAGTGGGTTAAAGCCTCTGCCTTCAGCTCAGGTCATGATATCAGGGTCCTGGGATCGAGCCCTGCATCGGGCTCCATGCTCAGCAGGGAGCCTTCTTCCCCCCCACCCCCCACTCTCTCTGCCTCTCTGCCTACTTGTGATCTGTCAAATAAATAAAATCTAAAAAGAAATAATAATCCAGTTAAGAAATGGGCAGACGACATGGACAACACTTCTCTAAAGACATGCAACTGACTAACAGACACATGAAAAGATGCTCAACATCAATTATCATCAGGGAAGTACAAATGAAAACCGTGATGAGATCCTGCCTCACAGCTGTCAGATGGTTGAAATTGACTACACAAGAAACAGTAAGTGTTGGCGAGGACGCAGAGAAAGGGGAACCCTCTTGCACTGTTGGTGGGAATGCAAACTGGTGCAGCCACAATGAAAAACAGTATGGGGGTTCTCAGAAAGTGGAAAATAGAACTACCCTCTGATCCAGCAATTGCACTACTAGGTATTTACCAAAAAGGGTACAGACATACAAATTCAAAGGGGTACATGAACCCCGATGTTCAGAGTGGCATGATTAACAGTAGCCAAGCTATGGAAAGAGCCCCAGAGTCCATGAATGGATGAGTGGAAAAAGAAGATGTGGTGTGTAGATATAATGGAATATTACCCAGCCGTCAAAAAGAACGTGGGTGGAACTAGAGTATTATCCTACGTGAAACAAGTCAAGTCAGAGAAAGACGAATACCATATGACTTCACTCATATGTAGAAGTTAAGAAACAAAACAGAGGAATATACAGGAAGGGGTAAAAAAAGAGATAGAGAGATAAAAAAAAAAAAAAAAACAAACCGTAAGAGACTCTTAACAACAGAGAACAAACTGAGGGGTGATGGAGAGACATGGGTGTGGAAAGAGCCAGACGGATGGTGGGTAGCAAGGAGAGCACTTGTTATGATGGGCACCGGGTGTTACATGTAAGTGATGAACCACTGAACTATAGTGAAAACAATATATTGTACTGTATTTGAATAAGAATTTAAATAAAATTTTTACAAAAAAAGAAAATTTCTCGGGGTGGAGAGCCAGCAGGCTTAAAGTGAGCCGTGTTTAAAAAATCAGTTAAAAAGGGGAGGGCACCTGGGTGGCTCAGTGGGTTAAAGCCTCTGCCTTTAGCTCAGGTCATGATCTCAGGGTCCTGGGATCGAGCCCCACATCAGGCTCTCTGCTCAGCAGGGAGCCTGCTTCCTCCTCCCTCTCTGCCTGCCTCTCTCCCTACTTGTGATCTCTCTCTGGCAAATAAAGTCTTTAAAAAAATCAGCTTAAAGTGAGCTGTGTTATCTGTCTGCAGCATACGCTGAGCTGTATGTATATTTTAAGAAACTTACAGTGATAGAGGAGAAAGGAAGGGGGTCTTTCTTGATTTGCAAATGGCCTCATGCTGCCCTTGTTACGCCTCTGCCACAATTTATAGGCTCCTGGACCTTTTGATATTCCTCATAGAAACTTACTTTCTCAGGGTCTGTTTCATTTTAAAGGGACCAGCTAATCCATGCCACTGAGTTACCCCCAATTCACAGACACGTTAACTGCAGCTGGGCCTTAATTCAAAGGAATGAGTCTAACGCTGGGATTTCGAGCCAGAATTGCCCCTGGGCTCCCAAGTGTCGGGCATTTAGTCTTCAGAGAAAGACACTGTGTTTCATTCTTCTTTGCATTTCCAGCACCCAGAACAATTCTCGTCCTCTAGCAAGCACTCCCTGAATGCTGGTTGAGCGAAAGGAGGAAAGAATGGATAAAACCAGTGAAGATCTCTTACGGCAGGTCCCAACTATTATTATGTGATATATTATAATACAAGTCAACTGAACGGGTTTAGTGTTAACCAGGGTCTAAACGCTGGCTGCATGTGAAGTCCTCCTTCCTCCTGACCCCACTGTAATCAAGCAGGGGCCGTTTTCCTTCAGTTGGAGGGACTGTGGGAATGAGCGATTTGCTCTGTCTCTGCCTCTGTCTCACACACACGCGCTCGCACACACACAGAGGCACACGTGCACGCAGGCCCTCCAGCTCTCTGCCATCTCCCCAGCAGCCTTTGTGATAAATCGAGAGCTACGTAACTAATTACCTGTGCTGTGCAGCTTTCAAAAGAGAAGAGCTGTCTGAAATACGCACAAATATTGTGACTCCCTTCAGTGACAGCTTCTCTCCCAGGAGTCGGAAGGAGAGCGCACACTGAAAACTGAACCTCTTTGAACACCCCATCCTTTAGGTAAGGCTCCGTTTAAGAGCAGTCCCCCGGGGCTCCGTCCTTGTCATCCCCTCACACCTCTTTGCACTGGGCTGTCTATTAGCAAGGGGGCTAACACCGAGAATGGAGGGAGGCCGGCTGCAGCGCCGGCTTTGTTCGCAGACTGCTTCTTCTGGATGGTGGCAGCCCTCCAGTCAGATTTCAGATTTCTCTGCGACTTGGGTTTTAATCCCTCCCTGGGCACAGATCCCTCTTAAAGGCAAAATGTTATGGGAGAAAGAGTGGCTTTCAAATCAGACAGACTTATAGGTCCAATTTTTGTTCCCCTACTTCCATTGTGATTTGGGGCACATCACCCCGTTACGTCTGACTTTTCACATCTGTGAAAGGGGGATATTCACAGTGATTTTGGCTAAACAGGGCCTGGCAGAGAGGTGGTCAGCTGCCTGCCTAAATGCAATTCCAAAAGAAGGCCGGGGGTGGGGCTCTGTCTTTGGGGCCACCAGGGCCAGGAACAGGAACTGTCTTCCTGTCTGAGGGCTTCTTTGTACTGTTGTCGTGTTCCAGGAACTTGAACAAGGCAAAGATCCACTTAAGCCACATCTTCTCAAAGTCCTGCAAAGGGCTGTGAGTCATGCCTGCCATCTGCCCTTTTGCCCGCTGCAGGGAACCTTTGTGGCTCTGTGTTCCTCTGAGGAATGCCTGCTTCTCCAAAAACAGCTCTTAGCAGCCTCCTGTGAGTGAGGTCAGAGCCGGCTGGCTGTGGATGGCCCACAGCGGGGCCCGGACCAGTCACAACTGTGATGTTTTTGGATTGGCTTTCCTTCCCCCTCCCGGCTCTCCGTACCAACCTCTGTTCCACCTTTGAGAACGTGGGCATTGGTCAAAACTGGCCTCTCTTGAAGCAACTTCTGTGTCCCTGTGATTCGGAGCAAAGTGCTTTCAGCAACTCTGGCCCAGTAGTATCAGTAAAATGGGGGCTGCTCTCCCAAGTTGGGGGCTGATCTGCTGTGCCTCCCATAGATTTCTGGGAGTCTCTCCAACCTCGAGTACCTGGGACATTCTCTCTCCTATCGCCCCCTAGCCCTCTTGCTCACTCATCGCTGGTGGCGGGGTGGGGGTGGGGGGGCGGTCACTCTGAAACTAACCAGAAACACCCTGACCTCTTTGGGTCCTAAAAAGATCCATGCTGAATCATTAATTATGTAGCTGATCAATAATTTTATGCTTTTAAAACAAGATTGATTTAAAAACTTACCATCTAGTCGTGGGTGTATAAAATGCTTACTGAGCATTTATTATGGACCAGACATTGTCCTAAGCAGTTTACAGACGTCACGTACTCTGTGCTGTGTGTAGTCTCTGAAGTCAGATGGTCTCAATTTGCATTTTGGCTTCAACCTGGAGTTGCCATATGGCCTCGGGTCCTTCATGGTTTCACCCCTCTAAGCCCAGTGTCTCCATCAGTTTCTTTGCAGGGGATTCCTCCAGCAGGTCCTAACCAGGCTGGCTCCATCTCATCGTTTCGGTTTCCGCTCCTCAGAGAGAGGGTGTCCTGATCGCCGTGTGGCGGCAGCACTCCCCACACACCGTTGTTTCGCTGTTACCTGGCTGGTCTCTCTTCAGCCACAACACAAGGGTGTGAAGAGCACCTTTTGTCCTCGATTTGACTTCTGCGTGTGGGGCTACATCCGTGAACTGCAGGCGTGCATTTTGTCATTTTATTTTATTTCTTAGTGAGCTCTATGCCCTATTGGGGCTCAAACCCACAACCCCACCATCAAGAGCCACGTGCTCCACGGACTGAGCCCGCCAGGCGTCCCAGGGCTTGCATTTTAGTAGGCAGAGAGACAGACAGGTAGGCAAGTGGGTAATAAATAATTTTCTAAATATTCAAAATTCCTCTTTACTGCCTATCTCCCTTCGTAAAATTATTAGCTCCTTGGGGACACGTTCTCATCTCTCTTGATTTCTCCTGATTCTCCAGTGCCTCTCGCTGTGTTTAGGACACTATAGGCTTAAAAAAAAAAAGAAGAAGTAAAAAAGTGAAGGCTAAGATTTTTGAAGAGAAGACGTAGGTAATCCATGCTAAAGCTCTGAGCATCGTGCCTGGAGCACGGTAAACACTTGGTACAGCGTTGGCTGTTTTTCCATTGGATTCCAAAGCTGTGTTCTTAACCACTTTACTGCACGTGTCTATAATAATTATAATGGAGATCACATTGTCATTATAGAATCACACCTAACGATGTACAACTTACTAAATCCTATGGTATGCCATCACTTGTCTCGGTACGTTAAAATTATATCTTATCTAATTATAAGTCCATAATAATCCTAAAAGACATTCTTATCCTTATGTACCAAATTCCTACGATGAAGACCAGGCTGGGGTAAGCATCAAAGACAAGTGCAAGCAAAACTCTGCACGGTTTCAGAGGAGGAAGAGACTCGCGTGACCAGGGGGGCCGGCGGAGGATGAGTAGCAGAGGGGAAGCTTGGAGGGTAGTGGGACCACCGCAGTGGGGTGGCAGGGCACAGCGGGGTGCCAGAGGCAGAGGGGACAGCCTAGGGAGGAGCACAATAGAGGGTGTGGAAAGGTGGGCTGCTCACACGGGGTGGGAGGTATGGCCCACGAGGGGAGCAACGCAGGGCTGGAAATGCAGGACAAGGGCACCTGGATGGCCGTGTGAAGGGATTGAAGCATCACTGCCGGGGCGGTGGGGAGCCCTGCAGTTCTGAAGCAAGGGAATACGAAGAACCAGAATTGTGAACCTTGGGAAGATTAGTTTGGTTCTAGACTAGATAGAAAAGAGGTGAGGCCAAAACTGGTTAGAAAGGCAGCTGCAATAGCCAGGCGGTGAGCGGAGGGGGGCCTGGTTTGGGGAGCCATGAGGGGACTAGGACGAAGGGGGCAAATGTAATGGGTGGTGGTTACCTGGCCCAGCTACAGGCAAGAGGGACAGGGAGGGGACAAACGTAACTTCCATGAACGACGCTCTTCCAAAGGATCTGGAAGCATCTGTCACCGCTGGCTAATGCTCCCTAGCCACACCAGGAGCAAACGCTGCAGAGAGGCCGGAGAACTCCATAGCCCTTTCCCGGTAACATTCCTGACGCCAAAGGCAGAGTCTTCATAACCAGCCTCACAATAACAGGTCACCGGATCACTGGTGTGCTGGCCCCAAATTCTGCCTTTGCTGTGGCTATCTTCTCTTGGCCTCCAGCTCCACGCCCGGCCCTGCCCCCTCCTCTGTGTCCGTGAGGCTGACCAGGCGCACGCCAGGCCAACTCTCTTGCCTCTGGGGTTTGGTTTGTGGGGAGCGAGGCAGGACACCGGAGGCTGAAGTCCTCTGGCTCCTTCCCCATGGGGTCCTGTCAGCCTGGCTCCCTGGACCAAAGATGCCAGCTCTTGGGAGACACCCTCCGCACACACCCAGCCCTCTCTGTCTCTAGGTCTCCTGGAACAGCTCCGTGCGCTAGCCTCTTCGGCCCGGGGAAGTGACCCCGGGCCCTAGGGTGCACACCGTCTGTCTACGCTCGCCCACACCTTTGTAAATAACCCCTTTATGGACCTCCCTTTCAAATTACCCTAATCTGGGTGTGCCCTCTGTTTGCTCCTGGCACGCTTCCCATATTCCTTGTTTCTTCACAGTCTCCAGGTTTTCATTTACCCTCCAACGTCTCACCTTTGAGGCCAACTCTTCTCCTCTTTCTCACTCCCCACCTCAGAATTCTGTGCAGGATTCCCACTCTCGTGGGGTCCCTTCTGCACACTAATCTCCCCTTATTGTGGGGCTTTTCTCCTCGGGAACTCTACACAACTCAGGACTGATGAAGGGCGCAGAGTAGGTCTTTTCTTTTTCTTTCCTGTATAACAAAATTACTGACTCTGTGAGTTGGCTCTGTGCAGCTCAAACCCTGTTCAATCATTCATTCATTCTTAAGAGCGGATCGACCTTGCGGTCAGTGCATCGTGTTCTCAGTCATCTCGAGCATCGCTGCGGAGGTGACAGACACGGCCTTTCCACTTCAACGTATCTATCTCTGCGGCTATTCTCTGCCCCTTCTGACCTGCTTTCTGCTCCTCTCCAGCACTGGGCTCCCCTTCTCGCTGGCTTCCAGTTAGGTTTGGCATGAAAGTTACTAGCATGAGCTCACACTCTAGAAGGAGACAGAGGGCAGGGGAGTCAGCCCCTACTCCTCTGCCAGGTTGTCGGTGGCCCTCGGCCCACGGCTGTGGCTCTTGCCAGGCTCTACAAACAGCTCCCTCACGCTGCCCCTTCAGCCCTCGGGCGGTATCAGTTTCTCACATTGCTAGTGGCTGGGTGCTTTACTCTCCCTTCTCGTCCCCTTAACCCTGCCCATGCCACTGTGCACAGCTCCTGCAATAAACGCTCATCAGTTTCCAACTGGGGCACGACATCTACTGGGATCTTTACAGATACAACGCATCCCTATGAATCTCTGAGTTTGGAAGGCTGGAGTGCAACCCATCATCCCGGATTTGTCCTAATTCAGAAGTCACAGTTGTGACCCTAAACACTCTAAAATCCCTTCAAGCTCATCAAAAATCACATAAAATTTCTACTGATGTGGTTTCCCAAAATAAAATCTAAACTCCAGGAGTAAGTTGAATTCAGAATCCCAAATTCCCAGACAAACACCCGCCTGAATGCAGGATCCTGAAGGCGCTCTCCTTGGAGACAGAGCAAGCAAAGGCCTTTCTCCAGGGCTTGACCCTGCCCCTTCTCTGGTTTCTTCCTCTAGTGAGCCGAGCTCCTCCACGAGGAGCTATTGCTGTCCTCCAGCCTACAAGTGCAGCCAAAAGCAGGCCAGGTGGTCCCCTTGGTCTGTGTCCCCCCAGGCTCGCATTCACTGCTGGGGAAAGACTAGGTGACTTGAAAAATTAAGATGCTTTGCATTTTGTTCAACATCCATTCAGTGGGATACAAGTTGGGAGTGACTAAGTTTGTTTTTAAAACATTTCTTTTCTACCTCGATGTGACTGAGATCAACTTACTTATTTTTCACTCGTGTTAAAAAAGAGCAAGACACGTGGAGGCCTGAGTTAAGCGGCTCCTGCGGATGGCTAGGGCTCAGCTCGCCTGTCAGCTCACTTGGTCTATTCATCCCTGACTTTGGCTCTCTAAGTATTTACCTTAAATTATAAGACAACTTAAGGAGATCAGAAAAGAAAAAGAGAGCTGTTGTACCTGGGACATTCTCATTCCTCCATACAGAAGATTAACCCCCTGGTTGACTGTGCCTCTACCAGAAATTTCCCCATGGGAGCGAAAAAGGAGAGGAAGGCTTGAGCTCACCCAGAAACGGGCAGCGACTGGCCTTCTTCCTGGTGGTATATGAAGACCATGTCAGGTCACATGAAGAGAATGTTCTATCAAGCACTGGAAATCAGAGACTAAGGCTCACTGACATCTAGACCACTTGGAGCCCTTCAAGGCATAATAAGCCTATTTTCAAATCGTGCCAGGTGCTGCGTGTTGAAAGGAACTGTAGAAACCAGTCCACCAAAGCTTGTCATAAGATGCTCAACACATGTCTGCTGGCTTCGGCAACCCAAACTGTGTTCTGTAAGGCAGACATACCTTGGGAATAAAGGGTAAAGCATTCTCACCAACTTAGCCCATCCAGAGTGCAGGAAGGATCCAGGGGGCTGCCCACTGCATGGTCCAACCATCCTCCAAGGAATGAAAAGCAAGGGTGACCTCAAGATTTCATGGAACCACATTGCCATCTCCTCATGTTGGGCTTCATTTCTTCTCCCCCGCCCCCCGCCCCCACAGTTTGCTTTTCTCTGCTATTCCAGAGGGACCCCGTCTCTGCCTATGTCTCACCACTCTTACCACAATACAACTTGATCTCCCTCTAATTCCCTGTTACTCTCTCGGGTCTTCCTCGTGTCTTCCCACTACACTGGGTCGTAGACGAAATACTTGATCACTGTTTTAATGTGATGATAGTAGTTTTGTCTGGAAGCACAGCATTTATGGAATGAGCTGAGGCTCGCTCATGATCACCCATCTGTGTCTTTTAAGCTGGATTCAAAGAATCCAGAATGAAGGAGAAATGTCAGACAACATACCATTTTAATGGAGATCCCCAACATTTATTTTTTTTTTTTTTTGATTCCCAACATTTAAAAGAAACAACCAGAACTCAGCTTTGTCAGGAGAGGTGAGACTTGCCACAGGGTAAATTTCCTGGGTCTCACAAAACCTCCACCAACAGAACCGTGGCCTGCATTCAGTCTTCCTGGATGTAAGCCGGAATCTCTGACGAGCTATGGTGTCATGGCGAGCTCACCTCTCCAGTCAGCGCTGAACAGTATGGGACACACAAGCCAAGGGTCAAACCTTAAGAGGACGTCGGGCAACAGAATGTGGCGTCAGTTGGCTCATCATTCAGACCTCACGTGGTGGCTCTCCTCCTCCTCTCCACCTCCGGAGCTGCCTTGTTCCTTGTTAGGCTTTGCCCCTCTGTATGATCCTCTCCACATCCCTGTCCCTTGATGGGCGGAGGCCAGGTGTGCCCCGAGCCCTGTGCTAAGCTGTGCGGCTTCTTCCCACGTTCTCAGTCTCTCCCAGGCCCGCCTTGCCCGGGTTACTCCTCCCTCCTTCTCTGTAGCTTCGTCCTGGTCTCTTCCTGCCGGCGTCTCCAGGCAGCAATGATGGCTTCGTCGTCCATTTCTTCCTCCTCCTCCCTGTCAGTGCTTCTCCGATACTGGGACCGCCGCCCTGAAGCAAACCTCCCTTCTTCTCTGTTTTCCATCCTCTCTCTTTCTCCCTCCTCCTCGGACTTCATGAAGCTCTGGGTGAATTTCCTCTTGGCTCCGAATTCTGAAAAGTCTGAGTTGGACGACTCTTCCACATCTTCCCAGTCCCTGGGCCTGGCCCAGTTTGGACGCCGCGCTTCCGGGGACTCTTCCCCTTCGGAGGGCTCGGGGGTCCGGCGGAAGAAGTAGGGCTCTGGGCTCTCCTCTCGGGAGCTTGAGGTCTCACTGAACGTGGACCTGGAGAACTTGTGCATCTCTCTGCCCTCCCTGGTAGAGGAGGAAGACATCCGCGAAGTGCTCCTTACGGAGTTGCCGTTGGCCTCACGGAAGGAGGACATGTCCTGTTCCTCCGACTGCGATTGGGAGAACTTGTAGCTAGAGGACTTGGACGCCGTCTCCCGGAGCAGCGAAGACCTGGTGTACCTCCCCCTGGAGCTTCCGGACCAGTCACTCCGGGGAGGAGATCTGTCCTCTGTCCTGAGGCCGCTGAGCCACGTAGCGATGCTGCCTTCCGTCTCTCTGCCGGCCCGGCTTGCACTTGCACAGCGATCCCACACAGCCAGGGACGAAGAGGTGTCTGTTTCAGGTTTCTGCGAATTACTGCGGGAGGAGTACCGAAAGCTCCCTATGGCACTGTCCGTGTCCTCCTCCCTGTCACCCACGCCGTCATCCTCATCGTCCCTGACCTTCTTCTTCTTGAAAAGGGAGCTCCGCTTGTTGTCGGAGGCCAGCTTCTCCATCTTGTACTCGGACATCTTCTCCCTCAGTTCCATCTGCATCTCCCTCTCCTTCCGGCCAAGCTCCTTTAGGTCAATGTTGTCAGCAAAGAGGCTATAGACAGGCTTGCTGGTCCCCCTGACTCGGCTCCCGAGACCTTCGGCCCTTGGGCCCAGCGCCGTGTGGGAGGACAGCAGGGCCGGCGTGTCGGAGCTGGGTCCCGGCTGGCTCTGAGGCAGCAGGCCGCTGCCCAGGGAGGAGCCACTGTGGCCACTGATCAGGGAGACCTGGTCATCCCCCGGGCCACCGGCTGCTGGCGCCACCCCGATGCTGGCCACCGATGGTGAGCGGGACAACAGCAGCATCTCGTTCTGCTTCTGGGCCAGAGTCTCGGTGACCACATTGGCAATCCAGTTCTGAATGCTGGCGATGGAGATGGTGTCTCCAGGCCCCACAGGCAGGTTAGGCAGCGCTGCGGCAGGGAGAGAGGCCAAGCAGCTCCCTGCATGGCTTCCAGCCTGAGAGGGGCGGGAGCTGTGGCTCTGGGTGCTGAGAACGGAGGCTGTGTCATCAGCTCCGACGGACGGAGCTGCCGACCAGAAGGCAGACAGGGGGATGCTCCTGCTGGCGGCCGACGAGTCCGCCTCCCAGCTTCCCATGGACTGGCTCTCCTCCAACGTCCGCCTGCTCCTCTCCAGCAGCTCTAGCCGCCGCTGCCTCTTCTTGGCCGAGGCAGAGTCCTCGCCCTTGCTGAGCTCCACGACCTCCTCCTTGTTCTCACTGCCTACCTTCTTCTGGTGCCTCAGTTTCCAGGCCTGGTAGGCCGTCAGGTTGACATCCGAGCTCCTCCCCTCCCTCTCTGCCTCCTCGGCACCTTGCTCACTGCTGCTGTCTTCTGCCCCCAGTTCTTTCTTGTGAAATCCGAACTGGATTCTCTTGATCTTCCACCTTTCCAGGGCCGTGAGCTTGTCCTTGTTCCGGCTACAGAAGTTATAGAAGGAGCTGGCCTCCGAAGACACGCTCTCCTCGTCATCCTCCCGCGCCCTGCTCCCCACCTCCGAGCTGGCGTCCACCTCCTCCCTCTTGCTCCTGGAGTGATAGCGACGGGACGCTTCCTTCTCAATCTCCAGCAGCCTCTGGTTCCACACGTCCCAGGTGCTCTCAGTGGACACAGAGTCAGAGCGGCCTCTCCCACCTGGGCTCTGGCGGCTGGTCTCCAGCTGCTGCTTCAGGACCCGGATGTCGTGGCTGCTGACACTCTCTGAAGTGCTGCTCTCACTCAGGGTGTGCCTCCGTCTTCTCCTCACGAACGAGCCTCCATCGCCTGCCTCCTCCTCCTCCTCCTCCTCCCTCCCCCACCTCTGATGCCCTTCTGCCTGGTACCTCTCATTCCGGGTCTGCCACTCCTGGATCATCCGGTCCACATCCTCGTCTTCGGGCTCCTCCCTACCCTGGCCGGAGGCCGACCGCCTCTCATCTCCCCCCGGGGGGACCCTGCCTGTGGGGAGGCCCTGCCCCTTCTTCCACTCCTCGTACAGCTTCTCCTCCTCATCTTCGTCAATGAGGGTGAGGGGCTTGGACGCCTGGCTGGCCTTCCCCCAGGAGGAGCCGCTCAGTTGGCTGGTGGTGTCGTCCTCCTCCTGCACGCGGAGGGCATGCACTCTGGTCCCGCCAATGCTCTCCGCGTCCTCGCCCTCCTCGGCCTCCTCTGTGCCCCCTCCCTGGCTGTAGTCTTCCTCCCTCTCCTCCATCAGCTTCTCGTTGAGCTCCCGGAGCTGCTTTAGGAAGCCGTCGTTGGGGTAGATGGCGCGTTTCCGGCGCACAGTCAGGAGGGCCTCCAGGACGGCCATGTTGTGGAAGATCATCAGGTAAGCCACCACCAGCACGGCGGAGCGGCTGATGCCCATCTCGCTGCTGACCAGGACCTTCCCTGAAAGAAGGCACAAGGGACAAGGTAAGTACCGTAGCTTCCTTAGCGGTTGTAAAATACTGTTACAAAGTACGGTTCAGCTGTGCTGGGCGCAGTACGGCTCCTTGCCTCTGGCGTTCATCTGAGCTCCAGCGCCCTGAGGGACAAGCGTCACTGGCCCCCATCACAGGTGTCAGCGAGGACGGGCAGGCGCCCTGCCCTTGTGCAAGCATCCCCCCCGCATTGCCTGAACGTAAGCAGGGAGGAGGGGCAGGGAAAGGGAACCAAAAAGTGTCCCCACTTTTGAAACAGTGGAGTGCATTTCTACTTTCTTCTTGCCAACCTGAGCACCAGTGGGAGGACAAATGAAAGAATGAGGAGAGGGGGAGAGAGAGAGGAAAAGAAAGGAGGCTAAGGTCCTATGAATGAGTCACAGGACTGTCTGTCGGGGGAAGCACACAGACATAGTGGAAACTTGAGAATCCCCTTTACAACATCCTAAATGTAGACCATCCACCAACCAGCGGAGACTGGATGCTTCCTGAGACGGGGAGCTCAGTATCACACACACGCACGCACGCACATACCTTTCACTCCCTATTTAGGTCAATCTACTCTTTTGAAACTTATTTTACATGTTAGGGTGAAGTATAACTTTCTGTAATGAGCAACCCAAATCTTCCATGGCTCTCAGTTTCCCCATTAGTTATATTTAAGTAACCTTCTGACATTCGGACATTCTGGGGTCAATAACGAACATCTGTGTGAACCTTTTATACATAAATATGTAAGAAGATCACTAGCATATTCTTCATTAATTTTTTTCCCTTTTCTTGGCTACTCCGGGTCTTTCGATGATCATTTGGACATCTTTTCATGTCCCATTACTATACTGGCCAAACTTGCAAGTCAAACTTACATTAGTTTTTTTTCCACCCCTTTAGGAGTCTGTATCAGGACAGAACAAACATATTTCAGGTTTGGACTGACCCACACAGGGCCGGGGAGGCCTCTCACCACTCTCACTCTACGCATGGAGGCTTCACTGATGCCATTTAAGCTTGCACTGTGCATGGGTGTACCCGAAAATGGACTCAGATTGTCTTTTCCATCAACGGAAGCCTGTGAAGGTTTTCAAAACAATGCTCTTTGGTCATGTGTCACTTTTTTTTTTTTTTTTTTTGGTAGCATTTTTAAAACGTAAGGATAACTTTACAAATTCCTATTAATGTTTTTGGTAAATATAACTGTTGTTAGAGCCTAGTAGAAACTTTACCAAGTCTTGACTCTAGCGTTCCATCAATCAGTTATCCCCTAGCCTCATCTTCTGCTTTTCGAATCCTTCATAAACTTGACAAATATGCTTTCTCTACCTTCATTCTAATGGCTGTTTACAGTGCAGCTTGGAACCACAGAGACCTCCTTCCAGGCTGCCATCAATCTCTTTGCCCCAAACATCTTTGGGGATGTTTGTTAAATCTTGGGAGGGTCCCAGCTAACAATACAGGATGGGAAGAGGGTGTCTTTTACTAGTATCTCTCGCATCAGTGAAGACCTTGTCTGTCGCCCAGAAGGTCGGAGACCAAGGCAAGACTGGGAGGGACCTGAGGGCCAAGGATGCGGAAAGGCACTGCTGCCAAAGGCCAGCAGTCCGTAGAGGGAGGTGAGTGGGCAGATCCACTCTCTCTCCTGCCACCTCCAGCCCCGGGCTCAGCTGTCCCTCACCAAGGATCCCCCTTTAACTGGCTGACCAGGCCACCAATTAGTATTGTCAGTGCCAAAGTCTGCCTTCCTTCCCTTGGAGGTGAATTGCTGGGCCAACTCACATCAGGACACTTCAGGCACAACCAGCCAAGCTGCCTCAAGGACATGGCAGCAAATGCTCCTTGGACTCAGTCCGGCAGAGATGCGGTTGGTGGTGCCATGCTTTTCCGTGCTGGGATTCCTCTGTGGGGCCTCCGGGGTGGCCTGAGGACAAGGGGAGGGTGGGAGGGGGTCAGACCCCAGGTGACAGAACTGTCTGTCCTCTGTGAGGCACAAGGCCACACTGACCCTGTACAGACAGTGCTCTGTACAACTCTGGGGGGTGCCTTGCACATCCAAGTCAGAGGAGATCTGTAGAATTGTTTGGTTATGTTGAAAAATTTCCAGCAGTCAAATGGCTTGAGGAAGGCGGTCTTATCCTGATTTGCAGTCCCCATTTTGATTAGCAGCAGGGCTGAATGCGGGAGGGAGGGTCTCTCTAGAGGTGGCCCCTCTGTTCTAAGTTTGAAGGGGATGGCTAGTGGAGAGAGCTCTGGGCTTGAGTGAGAAAGGTCTCTTTCCAAGCTCAGAATGCCTCTACATGGTTGGCTTTTGGGCTGTATTCTCCCAATTCATAATTCTCATCTTCCTCAGAGCGTACCCTCTTTCCATTTGGGAGAAAAACAAGAAGTACTTGCCTAGAACCTACCCTCCCTACCTTGCCACCATGGATAGAATTCAGGGTAGACAAAGGACCAGAGTCTCTGCCAAGCAGATTTTCTCTCTAGGAGATTTCGAAACGGACAGAGGCAGGGAGTTAGCCAGTCTACGTGCAGGCCTGTGGAGGGCGGTCTGAGGTGGAAAGAAAAAGAGAAGATGGAAACTAAGAGTCCAGAAGTCGTCCAGCCCTTGTTCAGACGATCCTGGAACCACACTCCCATCCTTGGATGTTTTCTTGTAGTGTTATAATTAATGCCTTGAGACGGTTTCTACTTATTAGCAACCCAGAGACCCTTGATTATTACACAGAGGCAAAGTCAGGAAATCGTCCATGGCTCTCAGTTTCCCCATTAGTTATATTTAAGTAACCTTCCTCATTGTGCTTTATTGTTTTACTACATAGACCGCCCAGCCCAGGTGTTAGTGTTGCCTTTCTCCTCCGTAAGAACTGACTCCAAAGCATCCTAGAGGAGAGGAAATGACAGAAACTAAGCCGAGGTGGGGCGGGGGGTTGGGTCATTTCTGGGATGGTGACAACCATCAGGCCAGGAGTAGGAAATACCCCCGAGGCAACCCCAGGAAAGAGAAAGTCCTTTGCCTGCGCAGCAGGGGTGCGGGGAGCAGGGAGGGAAAGAAGACTGAACACAACCGCCAGCAGGTGTGCGGGGCAGACTCCCGCATCCCCCCACCGCCAGCGCCAGGCCGCCCTGTGCACCTGCTATCCACCACGGGGCCACCCACCCGGGCCTCACTGGAGTGCGGCTGCCCTACTCTGAGCTCCGACGAGACCCTTCCCAGCCTGCGGGGCAGAGCTCGGGTTCGCCCAGCCTGTTGCTGCCGCCTCCCTCCACGCTCCCAACAGCTACTCCCACTGCGTGGCCCTCTCTGTCGCCACACTTCTGGGGACAGTCACCGTCCTCGGGCCATGCCGGCTCTGCCCACCGGGGCCGCCTCTGCCCGGGCTCTTCCCCACCTCCGTAATGGCATTTGCAGACACTCTCAAGTCACATTGGTCAGAAGGAATATATTTTTTAAAGTAGGGTTTTTCCCCCCATAAAAATGTGTCAAACTATATGTATTGTTTTGTATGCAGTTTTGTTCACTTAATCCATGATGAACATCTTCTCATGGTAGCAAATATAAGGTCCATTTTCATTTTTAATGACAGCCGAGTTTTCTAATCTATGCCCATATCAGAATTGACTTAACCGATCCACATTTGTGTTTCTGATCATTCACAGTGTAATAATCACACAGTAACACCCTTGTAAGCACATCTTTGCGTGTATCTCTATGTCCTTAGGGTGAGTCACTAACAGAACTGCCCCCTGTCCAATGTTATGTATGTCTTAGCGTTCTCACTGAGGGCTGTTGCTTTTTTTTAGGAACTGAAAGAGGAGAAAACTATTTCATATAAATATACATACATATGTCACATATATACTAAATTTGTAAATTTATAAATTTCATTTTAATAACAATCTTTCTATAAAACAGTCTATGTATAGATACACATACATACGTTTATATAGATACACATACATACGTTTATATAGATACACATACATACGTTTATAAATATACGCATATACGCACACATGTATTGATGTGCCAGGGGCTGTGCTAAGTAAGCTTTTAGGTGCCTTTTAAAATGTTAGTCCTTGGCACCTGGGTGGCTCAGTGGGTTAAAGCCTCTGCTTTCGGCTCAGGTCATGATCTCAAGGTCCTGGGATCGAGGCCCACATCGGGCTTTCTGTTCAGCGGGGAACCTGCTTCCCCCCTCTCTCTGCCTGCCTCTCTGCCTACTTGTGATCGTCTCTGTCAAATAAAAAAATAAAATCTTTAAAAAAATTTTGTTAGTCCTCAGGGCACCTGGGTGGCTAAGTGAGTTAAGCCTCTGCCTTTGACTGGCTGGGCTTGTGATCTCAGGATCCTGGGATCAAGCCCCATGTCAGTCTCTCTGCTCAGCAGGGAGCCTGCTTCCTCCTCCCTCTCTGCCTGCTTCTGTGCCTACTTGTGTTCTCTCTGTCAAATAGATAAATAAAATCTTAATAAAATGTTGGTCCTCACAGCGACGTTAGAAGGATTACATCTTTTATCTTTGTTGTATATACAAGGAAACTGGGGTTCTCCTAGAGAGAGAAACAGCCTGGGGTCCTGCGGAATGGAGATCATGTAGCAAAGCCTGGACTCAAGCCTGGGGTTTCTGACTGTGGATCCTGAACTCCCAGCCGCCCCGGGGGCATGGGCTACAGCCTGACTCCACTGAGGTGTCCTGTCAACTCTACGGCTGAGTCTTGCTTGGGTCATCTTGGGCCATCCTGGAGGACAGCCGCAGCCTCAGCACTGCTCTCCTTGCTCCCATTCCTACCCTCCTACTGCTGCGGTCTCCCAAGACCAGAGAGAGTTTTCTAAACAGTAGATCAGACCAAGGCACTGCTCAGCTCCCTCACTTTGCCCTTCCACTTTCTGCACGATGGGGCCCCTGCCTCTCTAGCCCTCAGCCCCCATGCTAACCCGCACAAGCCCGTGATCCTGCACACCCCGAGCTTATTCTACGGTGGGAGCTCTGCGCCAGCCTGTCTCCTTCCTCCGATTTTTCTATGGCGAGTTCCTCCTTGTCACTCCGCTTAAACGCCCTCTTCTCGGAGAGGACCTCTCAACTGGGTTAGCTGCTCACTCCAACACATCACCCTAGTTGGTCTCTGCCTCACTCTTTTCACTCTCTGACAGTAATTTTCTCTGCCCTCACTGTAGTGTGAGATTCGACGTTCAGGAGCTTTTTCTGTACCTCTCACCGCAGCACCCAGAACAGCGCCTGGCATGGGTTCGGCCCTCAGTAATCACTGAAAAGATGAATGATCGTCCTTTCCTTTCTCCTCTTCTTAGAAGGAGACCACAGCCTCCTTAAGACAGATAACCCCTTCCCCCACTGTGGAATTCTAGACGCCTGGGGCAGACAGGACCCCACCCCGCCGCCACCTCACCTCTGTAGGTCAGCAAGGCTTCATCAAGGAACTCAGCAGCCTTCCGGAAATGCTGGGAGATGTCCACCTCGGGGAAGTCATCCACCTCCAGACCCAAGTACTGAATCTCCAGGCCAGTGTAGAATTCAGGCCCAGTGTAGACGCCGGTGCCATGAGCAGCATTCAGAATGTGAGTAATTCCCAGTCTCTTCAGCCTCCCCTTGTTCACAGCTACACTCCTGGGGAGAGAGAGGCAGAGATAATTTCTTCCAGAGTCCAAGCTAGAAAGGCACATTACCCCTGACACTGGGAGCCTGCTTTGGCTGGGTCAGGGAGGCCAGAGCTGGGGGAGTGCCTCCTTTTCTGCTGTCCGGGGTCTGGAGCTCACTGCAAATGTGGTTCGAAAAAGGGGCCAGGGAGAGCAGGGCCAGGGAGCTGGACAGGAGAGGGTAGAATGAAGAGGAGAACAAGACTGATATGCCAGGAAATCTTTGGTCTAGAGATCTCTAGTTTAAAATTCTTTGCCTTGGGGCGCCTGGGTGGCTCAGTGGGTTAAGCCTCTGCCTTCGGCTCAGGTCATGATCTCAGGGTCCTGGGATCGAGTCCCACATTGGGCTCTCTGCTCAGTGGGGAGCCTACTTCCTCCTCCTTTTCTCTCTCTCTGCCTGCCTCTCTCCCTACTTGTGATCTCTCTGTGTCAAATAAATAAACAAAATATTAAAAAAAATAAAATTCTTTGCCTTGGAAATGGACATTCATCAAGACACAAAAGTAGCAGACAAGAGTAATAATCAAACTGGACATGCTTCACATTGATACGGCCTGCCATAGTTTCCAAAGTCCTTTTACATGCATTCTTTGATTTTTATCCCTAATAATAAACTCAAGAGGTAGGGTGGGTAACTTTTCATTCCCATTCAAAGATTATAAAAATGAACCTGAGAGCTTTTATGACATCCCAAGACTGAAAGAAAAAAAAAAAAAGGCTGACCCAGGACAGGTGTTTCTGGCTTCTAGTTGAGAGCTGTTTGCTGCAGCAAGGTAAGTCGAGCTTCGGTCGAAGTGGCTGGAGGTGTCTGGGGTCCCTGGTGAGTGCAACGGGAATGTTTCTGGGTCTACAGAGTTAGCTAGAGACCACTTAGGACTCTGTGCCCAGCTCCAGGAATCAGGTCTGGGCAACTCATTACTCCCAGTGGAGTACGAGCCCCACCATCCAAAGTGGTCTTCCCGACTGCCTGCCACCACGGAGGCCCCAAATTTCCTCCTTTGCTTCTGCACGTGTGAGTAACTACGCAGAGAGAATATCTCATGAAGTAGCCAATGGATCAGCAAAAATCAGTCTCACAAACTAGCCTCGTGGTACCAATTATACGCGGGCAAGATCCTCCAGGAATAGGACATGAGTGAATTGTTTCATGTTTTGTTTTCAAAACCACTCACAAACTTTTTAAAAATAACATTTTTTTTCTGGTTATGCAAACAACAAATGTTTACTCTAGGAAATCTGTACAATTCAAAAGAAACCTAAAAAAAAAATTAAAAAAAAAAAAAAAAGAAACCTAAAGAAGAAAATAAAAATCACTTGTAGAACCGTCTACTAGAGAATATTGTCACCGTTTTATCGTATTTGTGTCTAACTGCTGTCTGTGCAAAACTGCATATACACATCTGTATACTGCTCCACTAGCACCATATCACACGTGTGTGTACATATGGATGTAGATCGGTCGATCTATACACACACACACACAATTTGTAACCCGTTTCTCCTTACTATACTGAGAAAGTTTTCATTGGTTGGTAATAACATATAAAAGTCAGTGTCATCGCTGGCTCGAAGTGTCCCATCAGACAGCATCACTTTGCTGCATGGAGCTCTTGCGGACTTTGCCTAAAGAGGAGGGAGTTTCACCTCTCTCAGGCATCGAGAGGGTAGGACAGAGGGGCACAGCCCGCCCCAGTCAGACTCACTTCTCTGCTATGAAGACATTGGGCCAGACTTCATCCACCTCATTCCAGGGCGCCTCCTGGCGGTCTTGGACCAAGGCCCGCTGTAAATCCAGGACACAGGGGGTGTTGTACAGGCTGGTGTCATCCATCTTCTCCCTGACACGGTTGTACAGGTCCTCCACCAGCAGCTGCTCGGCCGACTCCAGCATGCCTGGACATTCAGCCTCAGCTCTGCTCCTCCGTGGCTTGAATTCTAGAGGACAGGCAGCACTCTCGTTAGAGTTAAGAACACTGTGGCCTGGGGCGCCTGGATGGCTCAGTGGGTTAAAGCCTCTGCCTTCGGCTTGGGTCATGATGCCAGGGCCTGCTTCCTCCTCTCTTTCTGCCTGCTTCTCTGCCTACTTGTGATCTCTGTCAAATAAATAAAATCTTAAAAAAGAAAGAAAGAACACTGTGGCCCTCCCTGTTCCTCAGGAGAATCTGGTCTTGGCCAGTCTGCTGCTAGGACTCCAGGCGTGGGGTGAAATACCAGGAAGGACTTAATGAAAGTCTGGGGGATGGGGGGGGATGGGTGAGGGGGGCACTGCCTCAGTCCGGACACTTACGGTCAGGACCAGCAGCCGTATAGGTAGAGAGGTGGAGGTGAAAGGACACTGGTTTCCCTTACTCCCTCCTGCATTTTTCCAAAGCCGGCTTATAACTTCTTAGAGCAAGGTCCTTAAGCACCTGTCGTAGGTCTGCTTCACACCTGCAGCTCCCACAGCGCTCCGTACAGACGAGAGGCATTTATCAAATGACTCAGGGGCATTCTTTCGCAACAGGATTCACTTTGTTAGTTTGACTCCTTCACATCCGGAACGCAGGTAACTTAGGGAAGTAAAAACTTTCAGCATGTGTGTCAGGGCACTTTCTCATACACACTTAATCTACTTGTTCATTTCATTTATTGTCTGATTCTCCCCATTGGGTAAGCGCCTGTGAGTCTCAGCCCCCACTCTCTGGCAGGGGGCAAAGGTTTGCCATGAACTCCCCTGATAGTCCCCAAACAGCATTCCTGGCCTTTCTGCCAACAGTTCAGGAAAGATCAGATTCCAAATGAATTCAAGGGACGCCTGGGTGGCTCAGTCAGTTAGGGGTCTGCTTTCAGCTCTGGTCATGATCCCAGGGTCCTGAGATCAAGTCTCGCATCGGGCTCCTTGCTCAGCGGGGAGCCTGCTTCTCCCCCTGCTTGTGCTCTCTCTTGACAAATAAATAAATAAAATCTTAAAAAACCGAACCAAACCAAATGAATTCAAAATCTATTCACCCATATCTCCAGTGAACCTTTATCTCCTTCTCCTAATATGTTTGTTCCCAATGATCAAATTTGGGGGGAAAGTAAGATATTTCTTTCTCTGAGAAGGTATATAAGAATAGTGGAGGGCAAAACCTTTGGGCCACTTAATAGCCAAAAATACTGACTAGAGAGAAGGGAAAAAGAAAGAAAGGAGTGTCGCCTGCATTGGCCATAACGTCTTGCGGGCACCATCTCTCTCCCTGATGGGTGGAGAGTAGAGCCACGTTTGGCAAAAAGACTCGGCCCAGCCCTTCAGGATGAACAGGTGTCTGTGAGCTGGGCTGGCTGCTAGAGGTCTGCGGGTCCTGGGAGTTCTGGGTTCTACCCAGGACCGAGCGCTCCGTTTCCCTACAGCTCTTCTCTCTCTTTTCCCTTTTCTGAACCACTTGATGGGCCCCCATATCCCTGCATCAGATCTCAGCTCTAAATGTTCTCTGATCTCTGGTTCAAAAGCAGAAAGAAGAAAAAAGCCCTCCGATCCCAGAGCTCTATTTTGTTTAAAAATAGATGAAGCGATCCTATTCTCTCTACCACTGGGTCTTCTCCCGGGGCTCTCCTGGGATCTTACCTAGCAAACGTGAAAGCCCCCCTCCCTCCCTCCCCTAACTGAGACATCTCTCCTTTACTACATGTAAAAGATAAAACTCCCTGATGTCTCATTAAAATACATAGCACTGTCTTCCTCAGCTATTTATATAGCTGGCTGTTGTCTTGATTTTTTTTCCCTTTCCAGTTTAAAAACAAAAGTCCCAGCCCTTCATTCCTGCCTTCCCCAGGCCTCTGGCCCACCCTCAGCCTGTTTCAACTCCACCTCCCTCCCTGCCTCAATTCCTCCCATTTATTTCTACTACCTAAGGCTTCTTCAGAAGAAAACAGAGCCTGGACATCTCCCCTCTCAGCTCTTTCAGAGGCACGGCACATGAGGACTTCCATGGACACGGAAGTTTTCTTCAAAACACGTTTTTACCCTCTGATCACTGGTGAGGAGGGCAATGTTTTGAAATATCACTTGATTCATTTTGCTTTCTCTGGCATATATTTTTTTCTCCCCCCACCAGCAAGCAGCCACTAAGAAAAAGGAAACTTAGGCTTAATGCCCCAGACAAGAGGAGAGTAGATAAAACCTAGAATTAAAAAAAAAAAAAAATCCATTGCTTCGTTTCAGATTTCGATCTACGTGTGCAATGTCCTGTAGACGTATGTATGTCATTCTCTAGGCTTGAGAGTGAAGTTTCAAAGAGAGATGATTTTCTCACAACTCCCAGATTTTCACTTATCAGGAACCCAAGCATGGAGAGGGGTCCAGAGAGTAAAGCACAGAGCAGAGATTTTGCAGGCTGGCAGGTGAGGGAAGTTCCGAAACACACAGGAGGAAAAAAGAACTTCCAGAGTTAGGTGCTGGGATCAATTCAGAGAGATCCACAGGGTGAAGCCACTCACGCCTGGCTTGGAGCAAGGGAAGAGACACCCCGGGCAGCGTAGTAAAGAAAACAGAAAAGAACGTGAGAGTTCCTCAAGAAGATGGGGCCTCCGAGGCTGCTCCTACCACAGGCAGCAGCAAATGGAATTTCTGGCTCCTCAGCAGGTGGAGAGGAGATCTAGGTATCCTCAGGGACCCTGCGGGAACCCAAAGGGCCTGGGGACTGAGAAGGGGAGCTGGGATACATGGAGAAGGGGCAGCATGCGTGGCTCTCACCGCTAAAAGCCAGGGGAAGGATCATGGCCACCAGCAGTGGTGATGCCCAAAGCCAGCAGGGCCCGTGTCAGTACCAACGTTGGTATATCCAACCCCAGCCCACAGCAGAGGCAGAGACCCCCAGGGCAAAGGGAGGAGAAAAGAAATTTGTTCCAAAATTGATTTAAGAAAAATCCATCCAATCAGGATAACTGTCCTTGAATGAAATACATAGCATGCTTTCTGCTCCAAAATTTACCATGTGCATATTAACCTTTCTCCCCACTCAACCTTTCCCTACCATAATTCAGATTGAAAACCACCTTCAAACACTAGTGGACATGCAGATCTAAATCGAGATATCCCTTTGAGCAGAACTCTCTGGGTGCTTCTGGTCATTTCTTGGGCTTTCAGGTCTGTGTGTCTAGAATAAGCCACCCCAGGATCCCTGAGATGAACTGAAAAATGGAATGGCAGGCCACAGGAGCAGACTGGAACTGCCTTCCTGGCTGTTAACTCAAGAGAATTATTCACACTCGTACCTAATAATTTCCATCTCAGGTTCATGAAGGTTGATGATGAGTTATGTCAGCAGAACTGCCTTCTTTGGATCTGCTCCTCTTAATGGGATGGGTAGCACCTGGGAAGCACCTTGACCTCTTCGAAAGGGCCCTTTCCAACGGCTCCCAGATGAGCTGTGGACTCTCCCTGCTCCCACCCACCGTCTGATGGCATTACCTTCATTGATGATCTGCTTAGCCGCAACAGCGGAGGAGAGGTGAATGGGCTCCATGAAAATGCTTTCTGTTTCTGCATCTGAGACCATCGAGTACCTAAGAGAAGAGGATACCTGTGTGAGATGACTCTGGGTAGCATCTGAATGGGAGGCATTCTTTTTAGACAAGAAACTTGGACCTGATTTTAGGCACAATGGACAACAACGAGAGATAAAGGGAAAGCCTTCCTAAGTTTAAAAACCTGAGAATGCTGAACACTGTGGGTCAGTTACCACCCGATTTCAAACCGGAGTTAGCATTAATGTGAGTTGATATTTAAGGACACGGTAGTCTAGGCTGTGGAGGGAAAGGCATACAACCGTGGTTGGGGAGAACTCACCCCGATGTGATTTTCCTTCCTCTACTGGGTTCCCACCCTTGGATGTGCTGTTGATAATTTTTTCCCTCTTGCCCCTCTTTGTCATCAGTACTCTAGGATGTCCCTAACTGTGCTGTTCTTAAGGTTCTGCTGGATTGATGGGCTGGTAGGCTGCCATCATCCCCTCCATGCCCTGTATCCTTGCCCTGTTTGAAAGAGAATGGGCTAAGAATGATGGGCTGGCACAGGGAAATGGGAAGGAATTCTTAGATGCACAGTCCTGATTCTGAACACAAGAAATCAAGGTTCAGCCTGAGCCCAGGGATGCAATCAAGGAACTTAAGTAAATGTCAAGCAATTTTCCAGAAATAATTCAACAGACATGTCCAAAGGGAAATGAGGAACATAGTGAAATGGGGCAGAAACAAGGGATAGGACCGTAGTATCAAGGCGGGTACCCTCCCCTTTATGGGTTCATCTCTTTTCCAGGCATTGGGGTGAACTCTGGGTCTATTTTTTTTTCTTTTAAAGATTTTATTTTGTTTTTATTATTTATTTGACAGAGAGAGAGATCACAAGTAGATAGAGAGGCAGGTAGAGAGAGAGAGAGAGGGAAGCAGGCTCCCGGCTGAGCAGAGAGGCCGATGTGGGACTCGATCCCAGGACCCTGAGATCATGACCTGAGCCGAAGGCAGCGGCCTAACCCACTGAGCCACCCAGGCGCCCCTATTTTTTTCTTTTTTTTGCTTAGTCTTTCCTTTAAGTCCAAAGAGCTTAAAGAAAAAATTTCCCTATCACACAAACTCCCTTATGTTACCCCTTTATAGTCAACCCCTCCCTGAACCTCATCCCCTGCCAAGCACTGATCTGTTTTCTGTCCCTACAGTGTGGCCTTTTCCAGAATATCATATAAATTAAATCATACCACAGTCTTTTGGTTCTGGCTTATTTCAGTTAGCAAAATGAATCTACAAGTCATCTATTGTATTGCTTTAAGCACTAATTTGTTACTGAAAAATATTCCATTTTCTAGGCACCTCAGGCTGTTGCTGCCATTGCTGCCACACTGCCTTGAGTCACAACTGGGTATCCTAGAGGGAAAAATGATATTCCCATTGCTGGTTTGGTTGAACTTTGAATTCTGTCTTTCTCAATCGGCCTGCTACTATTTACTTTTCAGAGTCTTCGAACAGTTGCTGTATCCTTCTGTTCAGGTTTTACAAAGGCAATCCATGAGAGAGTGATGGGTGTTTGCCATCTTACCCAGGACTAGAACCTCTGTTCTACTGTCTTTTTGCTTTTAAATGTCTGAAGTCCATGTGTTTTTTATCTTTATGAAAGCCACAGGATCTTTTGGTTTGTGGTGTCTAACTTCCCAGTGATGCATGTTGGCTTATTTTCATCCATTGTGTTGGGAATGGACACCATTTTCGAGTGCCTTCTATGAACTTAATCCTAACAAAATTCCCACTTTGTGGATATTATTATTCCCGCTTTAAAATGAGGAAACTGTGGCCCAGACAAGCTAACAAAATTCCCCCAAGCCAGTAAACAAGAGGCAGGGCTAGGAGGCAAATTCAGGGCAGCCCTGCTCAAAGTCCAATCTTCTCTCCACTACAAGACACCATTTAGATTAGACGGGGGAGTGCTCGCTTCGGCAGCACATATACTAGATTAGACGGGGGAGGTGGAGTCGCTTGGTGGGTCCCCAAGCCCAACGTCGACTCTGACCCAGAAAAGCACTTCTACAATACTTGTTGAAAGCACAGAGGATACAGAGATGCGCGGATGGATGGGGCTGAGTTGTGCGGGGTCCAGCTGAACTGAATGGAGCTAACCTGAGCAAAAATAAGTTTAGCTGAATTGATTAGCAGAACAATTTTCTCATGGTAGAAGTCTACATGAGAGTCCTCCCTTGGGAGACAGGCATGCTTAGGGCTAATAAGGCTATGGAGAAAGAAATACCTTTGCCAAAAGAAAGGATGACTCTACCCAGAATGTTGCTAGACTTGCCAGCGCAGCATGAGGGACAGCACCGTGTGGAATTAGTGTTGGTAATCCTGAGGGACTTCCAAGAGCAGTTGTGTTGGATTCCCATTCAAGCGCGGAGTACTCTGCTAGTACTCCAAGTACTCAAGAAGATGCATTCTTAAGTATGATGGTGGCGGCGGGGGTGAATTAAGGGCGAAGTCAGTGGGATATTACCCTTGCATGTTAGCACTGCAGAGGTCTCATTATTTGGCAAAGGTAGTAAAGAGTGGAACACCTGGTGGGGGTGGGCATGGGCTCTACAGAGGCAACATTAGGTCAATTTATTTACCCCTGTATCGCCAGCCCATGGAAGGTGATCAGGCAGACTGAGATCAGACTGAATGGATGGTGGGTGGACAGACACGTAGACAGGTGAACAGACGGATGGATAAATGGATGGGATATGCCAGGTCCTGGGCAAAATGTCCAATATCACTTGGGGAACAAACCCAATGGTCTCCAGGGCCCTGCTGTCTCTGTCATCGTTCTCCTTTCCAGCCTCAGCTTACACTGGCTTCCCTCTGGTTCACTCCTTTCTAGGAAGCTAGAAAGGCTTCCCGTCCTCACCAAACTTCCTTCTGCCCTGGGGCTTTGCCGAAGCCTACTTCCACTAGGCTAGATGCTCCCTTGTTCCCACTGCGCCTGTCTTTGAGATCAGTTCAGTCTTCTCTTCTCCCTGACCGCTGGTCTCACTGCACCGTATCCTTTCCTTTATGGTGCTTCTAGCAGATGGAATTTCACGTTTACTTATGAAACCATTCGATAAATACCCATGTCCTCTACTTAACCATACCCTCTATGAGGCAGGGACCATGCCTGGTACTTTGAAGACTGTTACGTTCCCAGCACCGGGTACGATGTCTGGCACACAGTAAATGCTTAATAGGGATTTTCTGATTCGCTGATGGACCGAACTGCTCCCCAGTATGCGTCCGCCTCATAGTCGGTACAGCAGCTTCAACAATTAGCAACAGGTATTTATCAAGTATCTGCCACTTGCTCATTATTTCACTGGATACCACAGCAAGCCCAGAAGCGAAACCATGCTCCTAACTGTTCATGCTCACTCTCTGCCCTTGTGAGGCCAAGTTGGACACAATCTCGGAGGCCGGTGTTGACTGTTAGTAATTTTTTCTTAGGGTAGATTAAAGGTGGCCCCAGATCTGGAACACTCCTCCCACTTGTCTTGAATCTGGCTGATCTGTGACTGGTTTCACCAATAGGGTACGGTAAAAGTGACACTGTGGCAGTCTGAGCCTCAGTCTGGCTCTCGTGCCTCTCTCATCGGGAGCCCCGAGCTTCCTGTAAGAAGTCCTACTACCTCAGGACCAGGACCACCGAGCTGACAAAGCCACGTCAACTGCTCTGCTGAGCTCCCCGCCAATAGATGGCCACGTGGTTCTGTCTCTTAGACATGGCTCCTCCCCCTGTCAAACCGCCCCAGCCGACACCACACATACAAGCTGCCCAGTGAATTCCTGTCCAAGTTCCTCATCCACAACGAGGGGAGCGAAATAAAATCATTGCCTTAATTCATTAGGTTTGGGGGTAAATTTGTTAAGTAGCAACAGTTTAACAGGCACGGTGCTATTCCAAGGGCTCAGAAGTGAGACTTGAGCAAATGCTAAGGCGCCCTTCTCCCTAATAGTGATACAGAACCTAATAAATAGCAGCGAACGACCCAGATTTGTTGCAGTTGGGAAATAACAAAAAGTAACACTGGTAGGAGAGCAAACCCAGTCACCACGCCAGACCCCGTGGGCACCTGGGCCCAGCTTTCAGGGCAGTCTATGTGAAACCAGAAACGTCTCACCAAACTAGAGCGGGAACCTCAACTGTTACATAAATGTGAGTGATATCCTCATAAGTAAACAATATTTATTAAGGAAGTTTTACTCTTTTATTTATAAACAATATTATTTATACTATTATTTTTAAATTTATACTATTATTAGTATAAATAACCATTTTGTTTATTAAGGGTCAGTATTACGTAAAATGAGTTTGGGGGGGGTGGAATCAAAGCAAAACCCTGACCAGGGAATTGGCAGAAACCCCTGCGGTATATGGGGCTGAGAAGGGCTCGCTCCTGGAACATCCCCTCCGCTCTCCTCCAGTCAGTTTTCTGTCTCTCTGCAGGCCTCCGTGGCTCTGAGGCTTTCTCCCATCCGTAATCAGTATTCCAAACAATGGGCACGACCTGAAGAGGGACAGCTGCTTCACCAGTCAGGCATGCAGAAAGCCTCAGAAGGAACCCACCCGTCTGTCTCCCCTAGATTCCCGCCTGGAAGGATCGGTGAGCCCATGATCAGGCCGATTTTCCTCAACAACACTGACTTTAGATTGTGTGGATTTGGTTTCACATGACAAACACAGGGAACTGAGAATCTGTCCTAAATGTACCTGAACTCCGAGGCTGTGGGTTTGATAGGGGAGGATTTGAAATTAAAATCTGAAAATAGAAATGACAGAGAAACATCCTTCCTTCTTGTGGGGAGTCAAGATGGAACTTCAGCTAAGGAATCTGTCAGGAGGAGACTCTGGAAGACTCTATCCAGTACACTTTCCAGAAGCTGGCGGTTTTATGATTGAGAAGAGAGGGTGTGAAGAACAGCTTCTCTCCAGCCCCACGACGTGTCTCTTCTTGGCTGCTCAGGCAAACATGTGAACAACAGTAAACTGAGCTCAGCATTACATCCTGTTGAGTCTAGGATGTAAATTATGAGTCACCTCCTAAGGGAAAAGGACATGCAAACTTAACAGTCCTAAACTGTTTTGCCACAGATACAGTTTACTAAGTCAGGTGTGGGGGTGGGACCCCAAAAGGACCCAGTGGAGAACAAAGTTTAGGCATAGAGAAGCGGCTCCTTTGTTTTCCATGGAGAAGCAGGCCTGCAGGGAAAGAAAAGAGGAAGGAAAGCGAGACCCTGAACCACCGGCCCTGTTTATATTTGCAAGGTCAGTGAGACAGTGGCTCTAGAGGTTCTGATTTATGACCACATCTGTGCCTCTACCGCAGATCTGAGACAGAGTGAAATGACACTCCACCCTGATTGGAAAGCAGCGAGGGCTGGCTGCTCAAAAAGATGGGCAGGGTAGGAGAGAATCTAGGATCGATATACCCCTCATCACAGGTTCACAAAGCAGCTAAAAAGCCTTGAGGGTGATTTGAAAGAGAAACAATAAAGCAGAGTTTGATGGACTTCCTAACCAAGAGCAGGAGACTGGTGCCATTTTCTCTAAACCTGTGTTTTTCAAAATTGCAGACTGCGACCCATTAGTGTATCATAAAATCAATTCAATGGGTCCTGCCTGGCATCTGGAAAAGGAAGGAAGGAAGGGAGGGTGGACGGGTTGGTGAGAGGCAAGAGAAAAGAGGGGAGGGGAGGGGAGGAAAAAGAGAAAGAAAAAGAGAGTAGACTAGTACTATCCATTTTAAGATAAATATAATTTTGTGAAACCATTTTTTTTTTTAATACCGACCTGAATGTATGTTCTGAGTTGAGCTGTAAATGGCATGTCTTACCCTGGATAACAGTCACCAAAGTTTGAAATCCACTGCTTTAAACTAATTGTCAGGTTGTCAAAGCACAGAACAAGTCCTTCAACCCAGACCCCCTGCCAGCTGATCAGTTCATTTCAAGGAGTGCCTTGGAAATGCAATGGACACAGCAGCCCAGGAGGGGGTGTCTATCTTGATTTGGCTTTTGCAAAAAAGGAACAGATTTCTGCGTTTCTTCTAAGTGTACATTCACTCCAGAGAAAGTGACCGCACAGGCAAAGTTCAGGTTCCAAAGAAGGAGAGGAAGTCAGCAAATGAAAGCAAATTGATTTATAGCAAGCTGCTTCTGTCAGGCTTCGTGAAAGCTGTGAAAATCTTCACGGAAAAAGAAATAGAAAAGAGAAAGGGTAGCTAGGCGTAGCCGTTTCCCAAGGACACAAACCTGACACTTCATGCCCCCATTTCAGTCCCACCTGCTGTTACCAGCCATGGAGACCTCCCTGTAGGAAAGCACAACATAGTTAAGGAACTTCACCAAAGGTGGCTGGGAAAATTCTGTCACAAGAGATGGCCTGAGCAGATAATCAAGGAGTTCTAGAAACTGTAAAGGCTTAACAATTTCAGATCAAAAGGCCAAAGCAAGAAATGCATTTTGACTTGGAAAGAAATAAAGGAAAACAGGGCGGAGGAGCAAGATGGCGGAGGACCAGGAGACCTAATATTGTGGGAGCCCAGGAGTTCGGCTAGATAGTTCTCAAACCATTCTGAGCACCTATAGCTCAACAGGAGATCGAAGAGAACAGCAACAATTCTATGAAGAGAAATCGACCACTTTCTGGAAGGTCGGACATGCAGAGAAGTGAATCCGAGGCGATATACCAGAAGAGAGACCGTGGGGAGAGGGCTGGCTCCCGGCAAGTGAGAGAAAAGCAGAGCACAAAATCAGAACTTTTAGAAGTCGGCTCCACTGAGGGCCATCTCTCCAGAGGCTAAGTGGGGGGTGGAGCCCTCGTGGGGACAGTGTGGTCTCAGGACTCGTGGGATCACAGAAAGACCGGGGGTGCCTGGGTGTGGCAGAGCTCCCAGGTATCGGAGCGGGGAGAGTAGGCTCTCAGCTCGGGGTTGCCTTAAATTGTCATCTGAGGCACAGTCGGGCCACTGCTCCTCAAGCAGGGACCCCACAAGTGGCAGGTCTGGGAAGACTCGCCTTCCTCCTCTAGGAGGAGCGGCACAGGAGCGCAGAACAGGAATCTGCTGGGTTTGGAGACTCCAAATGGGGCCGTGCGCCAGAGACAGAAATGCTCGGTCACAGGCCGGGTGAGGTCAGAGATGGAGACCAGGGAGACGAGACGGACTGACGGCTTTTTTCTGAGGGCGCACCCAGGAGTGGGGCGCCAAGCTCTTGGCTCCCCAGTCCGAGACTGGGCGGCCGCCATCTTCATTCCCGTCCTCCAAAGCAGTAGGGAAAGCGCTCAGGGAACAAAAGCTTCGAGCGCCAACTGGAGCAAATAGCTTAGCCAGGCCCCTGGCCAGGGCAGTGCCCGTTCTGCCTCATGCAAAGACATTTGAGAATCACCGCAACAGGACCCTCCCCGAGAAGATCAGGAAGAACTTCCAGCCAAGACCAAGTTCACCAACCAATTCAGAGCTACAGGAAAACAGTACATAGAATTTATGGCTTTTTCCCCATGATTCTTTAGTCATTCAAAGTTAAATATTTTAAAATTTTATTTTTTTCTTATTCTATTTTTTAAAAGCTTTTCCTCTTTACTATTTTAACATTTTTAACTACTTTACCTTAAGAATACCTTTTTTAAAATCTTTTAGAATTTTCATTGTTATAGTCATATATTATCCCTTCATTGTATTTAAGCTTATTTTTTGTATACATACAGGTTTTTTTTCTTTAAAATTTTGGGTACTGTTTCTTCTAATAGATCAAATATACCCCAAATCTGGAGCATGGCTTTGTTCTAATCTCCATCCTGATCACATTCTTTCCTCCTTTTTTTTTTCTTTTTTCAACCAATTTCTTTTCATATCAATTCCCTTCTTAGAATCTTTTTAAATTTTCAACTTTACAGTCATATTCCATCCCTTCATGTTTACCTTATTTTTGTATGTATATAAATTTTTCTTTTTTAAAATTTTGGGAGGCAGTCTCTTCTAACAGACCAGTATACAACCAAAATCAAGTGTGTGGCTCTGTTCTATTCGTCAGTCTAATTATTTTTTTTTTCCCTTCCTTTCTTCTCCCCCAGGTTTTGGGTCTTTTCTGATTTGCTTAGTGTATATTCTTCTGGGGTCATTGCTACCCTTTTAGTATTTTGTTCTCTCATTTATCTAGTCAATCTGGATAAAATGACAAGGTGGAAAAACTCACTTCAAAAAAAAGAACAAGAGGCAGTACTGATGGCTAGGGACCTAATCAATACGGACATTAGTAAGATGTCAGAAACAGAGTTCAGAATGACGATTATCAAGGTACTAGCTTGGACTCAAAAAAGGCCTGGAAGATACTAGAGAAACCCTTTCTGGAGAAATAAAAGAACTAAAATCTAAAGAAGTTGAAATAAAAAAAGCTATCAATGAGGTACAATAAAAAATGGAGGCTCTTACTGCTACAATAAATGAGGCAGAAGAGAGAATTAGTGATATAGAAAACCAAATGATGACAAATAAAGAAGCTGAGAAAAAGAGACAAACAACTACTGGACCACGAGAAGAGAATTCAAGAGATAAGTGATACCGTAAGACGAAACAATATTAAAATAATTGGGCTCCCAGAAGAAGAAAGATTGGGGGGCAGAAAGTATATTGAAGCAACTTATAGCAGAGAATTTCCTAATTTGGCAAAGGGAACAAGCATGAAAATCGAGAAGATACAGAGAACCCCCCTCAAAATCAATAAAGATAGGTCCACACTCTGTCATCTAATAGTAAAATGTACAAGTCTCAGTGACAAAGAGAAAACCCTAATAGCAGCTCGAGATGAGAGGTCTGTAACATACAATAGTAGAAATATTAGATTGGCAGCAGACCTATCCACAGAGAGCTGGCAGACCAGAAAGAACAGGTATGATATATTCAGAGCACTAAACAAGAAAAATATGCAGCCAAGAATACTATATCCAGCTAGGTCATCATTGAAAATAGAAGGAGAGATAAAAAGCTTCCAGGACAAGCAAAAGCTAAAACAATTTGCAAACACCAAACCAGCCCCACAGGAAATATTGGAAGGGATCCTCTGAGCAAAGAGAGAGCCCAAAAGCAACAGACCAGAATGGAAGAGAGACAATATACAGTAACAGTCACCTTACAGGCAATACAATGGTACTAAATCCATATCTTTCAATAGTTACCCTGAATGTAAATGGGCTAAATGCCCTAATCAAAAGACACAGGGTATCAAAATGGATAAAAAACATGACCCATCAATATGCTGTCTGTAAGAAGCTCATTGTAGAACCTAAGACACCTCCAGATTGAAAGTGAGGGGGTGGAAAACAATTTACCATACTAACGGGCATGAAAAGAAAGCTGGGGTGGCAATCCTTATATCAGATAAATTAGATTTTAAGCCAAAGACTATAATAAGAGATGAGAAAGGAAACTATACCATACTTAAAGGGTCTGTCCAACAAGAAGATCTAACAATTTAAAATATCTATGCCCCTAACATGGGAGCAGCCAATTATATAAACCAATTAATAACAAAATCCAAGAAACACATCGACAAATAATACAGTAATAGTAGGGGACTTTAACACTCCCCTCATTGAAATGGACAGATCATCTCAGCAAAAGATCAACAAGAAAACAAAGGCTTTAAAAGACACACTGGACCAGAAGGACATCACAGATATATTCAGAACATTCCATCCCAAAGCAACAGAATACACATTCTTCTCTAGTGTACATGGAACCTTGTCCAGAATAGATCACATCCTGGGTCACAAATCAGGTCTCAACTGGTACCTAAAGACTGGGATCATTCCTTGCATATTTTCAGAACACAGTGCTTTGAAACTAGAACCTAACCACAAGAGGAAAGTTGGAAAGAACTCAAATACATGGAGGCTGAAGAGCATCCTACTAAGGAATGGGTCAACCATGAAATTAAAGAAGAATTTTTAAAAAATTCATGGAAACACATGAAAATGAAAACACAACTGTTCAAAATCTTTGGGACACAGCAAAGGTGGTCCTGAGAGGAAAGTATATGGCAATACAAGAAATAAGAAAGGTCTCAAGTACACAACCTAACCCTACACCTAAAGGGGCTGGAGAAAGAGCAGCAAAGAAAGCCTAAACCCAGCAGGACAAGAGAAACCATAAAGATGAGAGCAGAAATCAATGAAATAGAAACCAAAAGAACAACAGAACAAATCAACAAAATCAGGAGCTGGTTCTTTGAAAGAATTAGTAAGATTGATAAACCCCTGGCCAGACTTACCAAAAAAAGAGAAGGGAGGGAAGGACCCAAATTAATAAAACCATGAATGAAAGAGGCAAGACCACAACCAACACCAAAGAAATACAAACAATTATAAGAACATATTATGAGCAACTATACACCAGCAAATTTGACAATCTGGAAGAAATGGATGCATTCCTGGAAACATATAAACTATCAAAACTGAGCCAGGAAGAAATAGAAAACCTGAACAGACCCATAACCAGTAAGGAGATTGAAGCAGTCATTAAAAATCTCCCAAACAAGAGCTCAGGGCCAGATGGCTTCCCAGGAGAATTCTACCAAACATTTAAGGAAGAATGAATACCTAGTCTCCTGAAACTGTTCCAAAACAATAGAAATGGAAGGAGAACTTCCATTTGGAAGATAGAAATGGAAGGAAATAGAAATGGAAAGAAAAATAGAAATGGAAGGAAACTCATTTTATGAGGCCAGCATTACCTTGATCCCCAAAGCAGACAAAGACCCATCAAAAAGGAGAATTACAGACCAACATCCTTGATGAACACAGATGCAAAACTTCTCACCAAAATACTAGCCAATAGGATCCAACAGTCCATTAAAAAGATTATTCAGCATGACCAAGTGGGATGTATTCCTGGGCTGCAAGGTTGGTTCAACATCCATAAATCAATCAATGTGATACAATACATTAGTAACATAAAGAACAAGAACCATAAGATACCTTCAGTAGATGCTGAAAGAGCATTTGGCAAAGTACAGCATCTTTTCTTGGTCAAAACTCTTCAAAGTGTAGGGATGGAGAGTACATACCTCAATATCATAAAAGCCATCTATGAATAACCCACAGCAAATATCATTCTCAATGAGAAAAAACTGACAGCTTTTCCCCTAAGGTCAGGAACATGGCAGGGCTGTCCAGTATTGCTATTCAACAACACAGTACTAGAAGTCCTAGCCTCAGCAATTAGACAAAAAAAAAAAAAAAAAAAAAAAGGCATTCAAATCAACAAAGAAGTCAAACTCTCACTCTTTGCAGATGATATGATACTTTATGTGGAAAACCCAAAAGACTCCACTCCAAAACTGCTAGAACTCATACAGGAATTCAGTAAAGTATCAGCATATAAAATCAATGCACAGAAATCAGTTGCATTTCTATACACTAAGAATAGGACAGAAGAAAGAAATTAAGGAGTCGACCCCATTTACAACTGAATTCAAAAGTGTAAGATACCTAGGAATAAACCTAGCCAAAGAGGGAAAGAATCTATACTCATAAAACTATAAAGTACTCATGAAAGAAATTGAGGAACACAAAGAAATGGAGAAACATTTCATGCTCTTGGATTGGAAGAGCAAATATTGTGAAAATGTCTATGCTACTTAGAGCAATCTACATATTTAATGCAATCCCTATCAAAATACCATCATTTTTTGCAAATAAATGGAACAAATAATCCTAAAATTTATATGGAACCAGAAAAGACTGCTGATATGCAGAGGAATTTTGAAAAGGAAAACTAAGCTGGTGGCATCACAATTGCAGACTTCAAGCTCTATTACAAAGCTGTCATCATGAAGACAGTATGGTACTGCACAAAAACAGACACATAGATCAATGGAATGGAATAGAATAGATCAGTGGAACAGACACATAGCCCAGAAATGGAAACCCAACTCTATGGTCAACTAATTTTTGACAAAGCAGGAAAGAATGTCCACTGAAAAAAGACAGCTCTTCAACGAATGGTGTTGGGAGAATTGGACAGCCACATGCAGAAGAATGAAACTGGACCATTTCCTTACACCACACACAAAAATAGACCTCAATGTGAGACAGGAATCCATCAAAATCCTTGAGGAGAACACAGGCAGCAACCTCTTTGACCTCATCTGCAGTAACTTCCTCCTAGAAACTTCACCAAAGGCAAGGGAAGCAAGGGCATAAATGAACTATTTATTTAAACGAACTTCATCAAGATCAAAAGCTTTTGCACAGTAAAGAAAACAGTCAACAAAACCAAGAGACAACCCACAATGGGAACAGATATTTGCAAATGAGATATCAGATAAACAGCTAGTATCCAAATCTATAATGAACTTATCAAACTCAACACCCAAAGAACAGATAATCCAATCAAGAAATGGCAGAAGCCCTGAATACACATTTTGGCAAAGAAGACATCCAAATGGCCAACAGACACATGAAAAAGTGCTCAACATCTCTCGGGATCAGGCAAATACAAATCAAAACCACAGTCAGATACCACCTCACACCAGTCAGAATGGCTAAAATTAACCAGTCAGGAAAGGACAGATGCTGGCGAGGATGCGGAGAAAGGGGAACCCTCCTACACTGTTGGTGGGAATGCAAGCTGGTGCTGCCACTCTGGAAACTAGTAAGAAGGTTCTTCAAAAAGTTTAAAATAGAGCTACCCTACTACCCAGCAATCGCACTACTGGGTCTTTACCCTAAAGATACAAATGTAGTGATTTGAAGGGACACATGCACCTGAATGTTTATAGCAGCAATGTTCACAATAGGCAAACTATGGATAGAACCTAGATGTCCATCAACAGATGAATGGATAAGGAAGATGTAATATATATATATATATGTTCACAATAGGCAAACTATGGATAGAACCTAGATGTCCATCAACAGATGAATGGATAAGGAAGATGTAATATATATATATATATATATTACATATATATATATATATATATATATATAGTATTCCATTGTATATATATATATACAATGGAATACTACTCAGCCATCAAAAAATGAAATTCTGCCATTTGCAACAACGTGGATGGAACTAGAGGGTATTACACTGAGCAAATTAAGCCAATCAGAGAAAGATAATTATCATATGATCTCTCTGATATGAGGAATTTGAGAGGCAGGATGGTGGGTCGTGTGGGGTAGGAAGGGAAAAAATGAAACAAGATGGAACTGGGGAGGAGATAAACCATAAGAGACTCAATCACAGGAAACAAACTGAGGGTTTCTGGGGGATTGGGAGCTATGGATAGGGTGGCTGGGTGATGGACACTGGGGAGGGTACATGCTATGGTGAGTGCTGTGAATTGTGTAAGACTGATGATTCAGAGACAGACCTGTAGCCCTGGAGCAAATAACACAATATACGTTAATTAAAAAAAAAACAACTAAAAAAAATAATAAAAGAAGAAAAGAAATAAAGGAAAACAGAAAAACATTTTCCAAATCAGAACCAGAGAAGGACGAAGAAGTCTGATCCTTCATTTGGAAAGGAAATGAAAATTGGTCATAGCTAAGGAGGAAAAGGAGAGGCAGAGGTGGGCTACAGATCACCTGCAAGACAGGGCTTGGGAAGCTGTGGTCTCCTGATAAGGGAGGAGGAAGCCAGACTTGGACATGGTTCACAGCACAAGCGCCCTGATTTCTTAGGATTTTCCTCCTTTGGAGCAGTGGAGAGGTCTGATGGAGGTTATCGATACAGGCAAAGCCCCACCAAGTTGCCCTATGGGACAGGAGTTTTTAAATTTTAGCGTTAACTCATAAATTACCTGGGGAAATTTGTCTCTCTTGGAGATAGATGAATTTCTTCCAGAGAGAATGATTCACAGACCTGGGTTTGAATTTAAAGCATTTGAGGTCAGTGCTTAAGTCAGGCAGAAATGAAGATCTGACACCTCTATCCACTGTCTATTCCCCTTTCCCAGGTTTTTAGTTCACCCCAGGATTCAATTTACTGATGAGTTTGGAAATGTTAAGACACCAGCCAGGCCTGCAAGCAGCTGCATCCATGAACTAGCTCTGGTTGATTGGCAGCAGCTCTCCGCAGCACAGGATAGACTCAGCAAGGTCCTATCCTGGTTGTCCTAGAGAGAGTACGTATGTCTTCCAGGGGCTGGATCTGGGGCTCTAGTAGGTTGAATGGTGGTACCCCAAAAACATATGTCTCCCAGAACCTGTGCATGCAATTTTACTTGGAAAAGGGATCTAGAGATGAGATCATCCTGTATTTGGATGGGCCCTAAGATTAATGGCAAATGTCCTTAAGAAGGACACACAGAGAAGAGACAGAAGAGAAGCCATATGAAGATGGAGGCAGAGGTTGGAGGTTCACAGCCACAGTCAAGAAATTCCCAGAGCCGCTGGAAGTTGGGAGAGGCAAGGAAGCCCTCCTAAAATCTTCAGAGGGAGGGTGGCCCTACCAACACCTTGATTTCAGACTTCTGGCCTCTAAAACTCTGAGAGAATGTTAACAACTCTGTTTGTGGGAATTTGTTACAGCAGCCTTAGGAAACCAGGACTGACAGTCGCCGGTGCGGTATTTGCTGACTCAGTGTCTATTTAATTTCACAAATGCTCAAGCCTTTAACTGAAGAGATGAAACAAGAAGGATGGGATTCCAGGCACAAATTAAGTACACCGGGAACTGTTCAGGCTGAAGACCAACAGCAGTGGTGATGACGAGTCGCTCAGAATACAGTATTCGCTTAGAGCAGAACAAGAGAAACACGGCATCTTAACTAGAGTGGGTGGGTCTCTGGTTAAACAAAAAATTCTTGACATCCTAAGTTACTGGCAGTTCCTTCCTCCAGAAGGAAAAGAGAAGCACCATTTCTCACTACTTAATTTGCCTTTATATACATGTTATAACAGTATATGTTATATATCAGAGATCATTTATTATAAACAATATATGTTATATTCTTTAACTTGTACCGCTGGGTGAACTGGTATTCCAATTTCATGATTAAGTAACTTAAACAAGCTCTCATGGCTAATAAGGGGGAGAGCAGACCTGACTTTGATCTTGGCCTTGATTATGCCATTTAAGTTCTTTCCACAACACTAAGCTGCCTTCTAGAGAGTTTCACTTCCCCTTCAAAGCTCTCAAAAAAAGCACCGCTTTCTGAGGGATAATTGCTATACAAATGGCACATATTTAAAGTGTACAGAGCAGTTAACATTTGACAAACGTATACAACTGTGAAACCATCAGCACATTCAAGGCTGTGAACCTACCTATGAGCCTCCAAAGTTCCCTCACGCACCTTGGTAAGCTCCCCTCAACCCTCCCTGGGCCCTATACTCTTCCCAGAAACCACTGATCTGCTTTCTGTCCGCATACAGAATCATCTGCATTTTCTGGAATTTTATATAAATTGAATCATTTAGTTTGTATTCTTTTTGTCTGACTGCTTTCAGTTAGCACAGTTACGTCATGACTCATCTATTTTGTATGAATCAATAATTCATTCCTTTTTTCTGCTGAATAGTATTCATGCATATAAACTTATCACAATGCATTTAGCTGTTCACTGGCAGATGGACATTTGGGTTGTTTCTAGGCTATTATAGATAAGGTTGCTCTGAACATTCATGTACAAGTCTTTGTATAGATGTAGGCTTAAATGTTTCTTGAGGAAATACCCTGGCATAGAATGACTAGATCATATAGGAGTAGGTGTCCTTTTAAGCAGGTGTATGTTTCACTTTTTAAAGGAGTTTTATAGGGGTGCCTGGGTGGCTCAGTAAGTTAAGCCTCTGCCTTTCAGCTCAGGTCATGATCTCAGGGTCCTGGGATCAAGCCCCACATTGGGCTCTCTGCTCGGCAGGGAGCCTGTTCCCCCTCCCCCGCCGCCTGCCTCTCTGTCTACTTGTGATCTCTCTCTCTCTGTCAAATAAATAAATAAAATCTTTAAAAAAAATAAGGAGTTTTATAAAAGGATCGTACCTTTTCACATTTCCACCAGCAGTGGGATTCTGGGTACTCCACATTTTCCCCAGTATTTGGGATGGTCAATCTTTTTTAATTTTAGATATTCTAGTAGTTATGTGATCATATCTCATTATGGTTTTAATTTGCATTCCCCTAATGACTAAGGATTTTGAGGCTCTTTTCATGTGCTTATTTGCCATACACATACCTTCTCTGGTGAAGTATCTATTCAAGTCTTTTGTCCATTTTCAATTTGGGTTGTTTGTTTCTTTTTTACTAGGTTTTGAGAGGTTTTTAAAAATGTATTCTGGATATAGCTTCTTTATCAGATACATGATTTGCAAATTTTTCTTCTGGCCTGTGAATTGCTTTTTCAGTTTTTTAAAAAGATTTTATTTATTAATCAGAGAGAGAGAGAGAGAGGGAGACAGAGAGACAGAGAGCACAAGCCATGGGAGAGGCAAGCAGAAGGAGAAGCAAACTCCCAGCTGAGCAAGGGGCCATCCCAGGACTTGATCTCAGAACTCTGAGATCATGACCTGAGCCAAAGGCAAACACTTAACCGACTAAGCCACCTAGGTGCCTCTGCCTTTTCACTTTTTTAAAAAAAATTTATTTATTTGACACAAAGAGAGAGAGAGACAGCGAGAGAGAGAACACAAGCAGGGGAGTGGGAGAGGGAGAAGCGGGCTTCCCGCTGAGGAGGAAGCTTGATCCTAGGACCCCGGGATCATGACCTAAGTAGATGCTTAACAATACGCCACCCAGATACCCCTGCCTTTTCATTTTTAAAGATACTATAGACTCCTTCCTCTGGGCTGGTTTCGGCCCGGTCTCTAATGCAATGGGATTGACCGAACGATGACTCAAAAGCCAGCGCAGCTCTCATAGTTTATACCTCAGGTTTTAGGATGATTACTGTAGGAAAGAACAGCCCATCAAGCGTTCTGTATGTTTGCCTCCCTTGAAAATTTCTGAAAAGGGCTAGCCAGATGAGTTGGGATTAGCTTCAAAAACCAACTGCTATGGAACATACACAAACCAAGAGCATCAAAACCAACATGATTCAGCCGGGGTCCTTGAGAACCTGGAGAAAATTAGCTCTGTATATGGGACCGTGGAACAGCTCAGAACCATTCCCCATGGAAGTGGGGCTTTCAGGCTGAGCCTGTTTTCGCCCAGCAGGCAGCTGGAAGGACTAAGGCTAGAACACCGTCGGAACTTCTCTGTTACAAACAAATGCTTCTGTCCTGTCCGTGGCAGTCTAACTCTACGTGAAACTGGGAAGCCAGCAGAATTGGCCTTCCCTGTCGCCTGCCTCCCCATGTAGTGACCCACTTTCCCCCTTCACAACCAGGGCTCACGGTTTGCCTTCCCCAGCCAATAATCTGAGAGGCTCAATCCCACCTACATGATAAGCACTTAATAAAAATGTGTATTCCTTAGGGCAGCATTTAAAAATATACATACCAGACTTCATTTATCCAGCCTGTTAACTGGACAGTTCATCACATGTTCATACATTCTATACCCTTAATGGCTGTTAGCTACCAAGACAGGACTTCTCTTCTGGTGCACACATGTACTTGTTTCTGTTAAGTAGGCATCAGGAGTGAGCGTGCTGGGATACAGGACAGGAGTACTTTGAACTTTACTAGATACTATGAGAGAGTTTTCCAAGTGGTTGTACTAATTTATGCTCTTCCCAGCTGTGAATGGAGTTCTGATTGTTTAACATCCTCATTTATAGTTGCTACCATGAGTTTTTAATTTTAGATGGTCTGGTGAGTATGTAGCAGCATTGAACTGTGGTTTTAGTTAGAATTATGATCATATATTTTTGCTTTATTAACTTCTAGCTTCATTCTCCCAAGGTCAAAGAACATATTTTCTATGACTTCAAGCATATAACAAATACAAAATTTGTTGACACATGAATGGCAAGTACGTGATCTATTTTCATAAATGTTCCACATGCATGTGATGGAATGTGTTTCCTGTCCCTGCTGGGTACACGGTCTGTAAATGCCAACCAGGTTAATATTGTTAATGTTTTGTTCTAACTTCCTATATTCCTTTTTTTAAAGATTTATTTACTCATTTTAGAGAGAGAGAGAGCGAGTGAGCGTATGCATGTAGAGGGAGGGGCAGAAGGAGACAAGCAGACTCCCCACTGAGAGGGGAGCCCCATACAGGGCTCAATCTCATGACCCTGAGATCATGACCTGAGTTGAAATCAAGAGTCAGACGTTAAACTGACTGAGCCACCCAGGTGCTCCCTTCCTATATTCTTAATGATTTTTCCCCCTCATATTATTATGTGCTGAGGGTTTGTTTGTTTGTTTGTTTTTTTAATTTTATGTTTGACTAAGACTGTGGATTTTTTTTTCTTTAGTTCTGTCAGTTTTTTGCTTTCTACTTTTTAAGTCTACATTATTAGATCATATAAATTTTATTACTTATTTTAAAAAGATTTATTATTTTAGAGAGCTAGAGAGAGGGCAAACATGAGCCGGGGTAGGGGCAGAGGGAGAGACAATCTCAAGCAGACTCCCTGCTGAGCGTGAAGCCCAAAGGAGAGCTTGGTCTCATGACCGGAGCTGAAATCAAGAGTTGGAGGCTTAACTGACTGAGCCACCCAGGCGCCCCAGATCACAGACATTTTAAATGATTACATGTTCCTGGTGAACCACACCTCTGACCATTGTGAAACATATTTCTCGGTCCTTAAATTCTTCCTTGTCTGATACCAGCAAATAGCTTTAGTTTGTGATTGTGGCAGTTGGTGTCTTCCAAAGATGGCGGCACTCTTTCCATCCCCCTTGCTCTCTTCACAGTGTGACGGAGATACTCCTGCAGTGTCGGCAGAGTTTATGTTGCCTCCTGTTCAGCCCCGTGGGCCTTTTCCTGACTTCTAAGGCTAGAGTGTGAAAATTACCGCATGTCTGTCTTGTCCTCTTGGACACATCCTTGGAATTTAGCTACAGGCTATGGGAAAGCCCAAATGGCCCACACGGAGAGACCAGAGGAAAAGACATGTTAGGTGCTCTAGCCGACAGCCCGGCTAAGGGCTGGAAATGAAATGTCATACATGTGAAGGAGCCACTCTACCACCAGCCCTCAGTGGGTGAGTCACCCTTAGCCTCAAGTCCTGGAACCCATGTCTTTCAGACTGAGGCGCCAGACATCTTGGAGTAGAGACGAGAGTCCCCGCACTGTATCTGATTGTGAACATTAAAAACTGGTTGTTTTATGCCGCTAAGTTTTCCAGGTATGAGCAACTGTAACTCGGACAGTGCAGTATGTTTTCTAGCCTTCGTTAACCTTCGTATCTCTCTCCTTTTTTTTTTAAAATTTGAAGTAGGCCCCGTGCCCAACATGGGGCTGGAACTCATGACCCTGAGATCAAGAGTGGCCTGCTCCACTGACTGAGCTAGCCAGGCATCCCTTGTATCTCTCTATCTCTTACGGTGTGTTCTCATATACAGTAGGTAGGCTTTTTACAAAACTTGAGTCCGACAGTATTTGCTTTTAGTTGGAGTATTTCCTTTTTATTATGTTTCAAGTAATTATTTCCACACTTGGGTTTAAATCTACCATCCTACTATTTTCTTGTTATCTGCTATGCTTCCTCTGTATTTTTTTCTCTTCTTTCTTGCCTTCTTTTGGGTTGATTACATTTTAGTTTTGCATTCTCCCCTCATTTGCTTGTTAGGTATACATTCTGTTGTAAAACTTTTAACAATTACACTACCAATGACCACAAGCACCCTGGACTCCCCACTCACATTTACAGCTTCAGATACCTGCCGCAGATAACAGTCTGAAGCTTAGACAGTGAAGTATGCAGACAAGGAGGCAAAGAAATAAATCAAGATTGAAAATTATATTTAAGAAAGAACTTGGTGTGTGGTTTCTGAGACATGAGGTTGTCTGGTCTATACCCATCAGAAACCTATTATGTTTTTAAAGGGATCCTATTTTCAAAGAAACCAGGAGCCTTGAAAAGCCCTTGGCTGCTTTCAGCCTTGAAGAGCCCTTGGGCGCCCAAACTTCCATATATAGGACATAGCCCGCCAAAGCTACAAAGCCTTCAAGGAAAACACAGTCTCCAATCTCAGTTCGGAGGTGGCTCTGGATGCTAACAGACAAGGGAAAAGGGCCAGAGGGTGGAGCTAAAGGCCACAGAGAACAACAGACAAGGCAATGCTACCCTGAAGGCCAAATCAAGGTCAAATCTAGGAAATCTGCCCTCGTCTCAGGCAGACATGCTCATTACTTATATGGACTGACAACTGCTATACCTCCTGTTCCTCCTTTTATCCAATGGGAGCCTGTTTTGTAGACTGTGTGGGGCGCCAGCCTGACCTGGGCAAGAGGATACATCCCCTCCAGAGAACACAGCCTCCCCCCCCCCGCCCCAGGTTTTATTTAAATTCCAGTTAGTTAACATGTAGGCAGACAACCTAGCTTTTGAACTGTATGTAGTAGTCAGTAAACCACTTTTGGGATTGTCTCCTTTGGGAGTTTCATGAGTGGGGGAAAAGGCAGCATGAATGTTCAGTCTACAGAGGCATACTGGGGCCAAGACGGCTATGTATTAGCAAGCCCACTTCCTCTTTTTCCTGGACTCATGGACCTCATTGCCCACTCTCCATTATAACAAAGCGTGGCTTCACGAAGTTCTAGTCAATGGGAAATGAGTGGAAAAGAAATAGCCTTTTTCAGGCCTGGCCCATAAAAACCTTTAAGAGATTCTTCATTCTCTTCCCATTTTGTCTTGATGCCAGTGAGCACAGTAACTTTAGCTTTCTGCCTTAAAAATTGAAGATCTACAGGATAGAAGGAGCCTCAGTTCCTGAATCACTGCTCAGGGACCCGTTCTGGAATTTATCTGAGTGAGAAAAAAATACCCATTTGCTAAAGCAGCTAGCATTACCCTAAGCACTACCCAAAGCCATGCATTACCTACCTCAATCACACACAAAATTATCTCTGCCTCGTCTGGTAGTGTAGAGAAGGGGAGGGATACATTTCAAAACCCCATCCTGATAGGTTTTCCAAGTGGGAACATAACGCTGAACTTGAAAGGAAAAGTCCCCAACATTTGGACAAAGGGTCCTGGCCGGTAAGTGATGAATCTCATTCCAGTGGGGAAGGTTTTCAAGCTCTGAGAAGCAGGAGCCAGCAAGGTCCCAGAACCGCAGGAAAGGGAAGTCAAGCAGAATCATAGATAGTTTGAGGTAAAGTTATCATGAGATAACTTAGTTGGGTCTTTCCTTTTTTTTTTTTTTTTTTTTAAATAGATGAGGAGACACAGGGTCAAGAACGGAAGGACTTCTTCCTGGAAGTCTGGTGACAGAACTAAGATTAGAAGCCAGGTCCTCTACTATGATTTATGGCAGAAGAAAATAAATAGGCACACACACACGATTGCTTTAGTAGGCAAGTAAGCATTTCTGTGATATCTCATGGTTTTGCTAAAAAGGTTATAGAAGTTTTCCAATCTACCTCATGACAAATCCTCAATAATTTTATGTAAAGGAAAATTTTAAACGACTTGACATAGACTAAGAGGACTCTCCCGGAAGGCGCACCGCGCTGATCTACCCCCGCAGACTTTGCCACTCAGCCTCAGAAGTGCACATACCCCAGTCTGAAAGACACGGCTTGATCGTCCCAGCACTAGGGCCGAGTGCTGTCCTGGCCTCACCGTCTGTGGTCTAACATTCTCAGGGTCAGCCTCAGTCCTCGTGGGTCACGCATCCCTGCCCAGGTGGGCCCGTCAGGTGCCTACTCCTTCTTCGAAGTTCAGGTCCAGCATCACCGCCTCCAGGAAGCCTCCTAGGACCCATCCAAAGGCAAGTGCTCCTTTCCCTGGCCCACTATGCACTAGACCTGAGGCATACTAATTCCAGCACTTACCATGCCACGTCAAAATGTCGTCCACTGGCTTAACTGCCTCTTCCAGAAAGTATGACACATAGAAAGTACCCCGTAATATTTGTTAAATGAGTGAACTTAAAGTGGTGGCAGTAGGCTTCCCGGGGCCCACATCCTCTCAGGCCCCCCAGCCCACTCCCGCCGGCCGCAGGGCAGCAGCACCGCAGGTGCGCACTTACCGGCTGGGGGAGGGGCTCCGCAGGTACCGGGCCTGCACGGCCCGCACATCGGCTTCATCCTCTTCGCCTGGGACCACCTGCTCCTCCTCTGGGTCCCCACTGGTCGCCATGACAGCCTGCCGGGCCCTGTAAGTTCAGCATGACCCACGTGATTGGGGAATCGGCTTCTGGAGTTTTGGGGGGGGAGGGGTCTCTCAGTGATATCAGGGGGAAGGTCACCGCGTGCTACTACTCTGGTGGGGACAGGACCCACGCGGGGAAAAGCCGTCTGACTTGGCCTAGCTACCGTCAACCCGGACACCAAGACCCACACGCACCCGGCTGAGTCACAATATTTAAGAAAGAACTAAGTGTCTCCTTCCTCAGATTCCAGCCAGGAAGCAGCGAGGGGAACAGGGTCCTGGGTTTGCTTTCATATAGCGAATGCAGTTGGAAAGCGGTGAATTCCCTAGACCAGAAAGTTCTTTCTATCGAAACGCCTGGGTGTGCCCACACATGCACACGTGGGTACGCGTGTATAAGCACACACCCCGCCTGCGCGCACGAATACACCTTTGCCTGTCCTGGGGGAGGCGCCGCTGGCCTTCTTCAGTGTCTCTAACCAAGGCCATTGGAGTCGTTGTCTTTAGCTCAGGCGCCATCCCACAGCCTATTAAGGAACACGAAATCCCTCAGGAGCTGCTCCCCCACATGGCTGGGCCCTCACCATGGCGGCAGAACTGCTGCCCCTCTGCTCGGAAGCCTCGGGCCCACAGAACAAAACGAAGGGAAAAGCACACTCACCACAGGTTTGCCCGTATCTCCACAGCCAGTCACCCAGGGCTGAGGGACCCAGACAAAATGGCCAGGAGTTCTGACCACCAAGAGGGACCAACCTCTCTCCTCTCTCCGGTGCTTCTTCTCTGAGGGGCAGGACAGCTGTTAACAGGAAATCTTAGCTCCCTTCTAAATTTAGCCTCTGGCCCCACAGCCTGGCAGATCTCTGGAGGAAGGAATGCAGTCCCGGGACCCAGACCCGACAGCAGGCCCCACTTAACCCTTTCCCTCCTGGTTGATTCTCTGGGGACTGGACACTGACACCAAGGAGCGAAGTTAGGAGCAGGTCACCCTTCACTGACGGAGAGGCCTGAAGAAAAGGATTTATTCAGGGGCTCTCTCTTCATACCCTCTTGCCTGGGGCTACCTATTCAAAGTCTTTCCAGAACGCGGCCTAACACTAAAAATTAGAGGAATGAAACTGGATCTCAGCCATGTCAGTCTAGTGGGCGCTGGGAAAAAATCCCTGATACAGAGACTGGCAAGGGGCCTTGGATGGACGTCTGGAGAGCACCATGCTGCTAAAGGGTATGGTCATGGCCTGTGGCCGGGGTTACATTTCTTTGAGCAGCAATGACCCGGGATAGTAAAGTGGGCAATTGTGCTCACCCTCCACAGTCCCTTCCCCACACTTACACTCATGGTGATGGCCAAGTGGCAAGCCGGGATGGTATAAAAAATTCCATGGGCTTCAGGGCACCTGGGTGGCTGTTGGTTAAGCACCTAACTCTTGATTTCGGCTCAGGTCGTGACCTCAGATTTGTGAGACCGAGCCCCACAGTGGGTTCCATGCTATAGGCATGGAGCCTACTTAAGATTCTCTCTCTCACTCTCCCTCTGCCCCTCCCCCTACCATGCTCCTTCTCTCAAAAAAATAAATAAATAAATTCCACAAGCTTCATAAACTTCAAATGAGCTCATGATCCACTCTATTCCACTTTGCCGCCTCTTACTATCACCATGTCCGAAGCAAACCCAAACCCCCATCGTTTAGCCCCTCATCCCACACATTCTATAATGACACCGCCATCCATCAATCCCTCCGTCCATTCGTCTACCCATTCACAAATACCCACTACGCGTCAGGCACTATCCTTGACCCAAGTTAGTAAGACACATAATTACATGCTCAACGTGATCCTTCTTCCTAGCTAGGTGGAACAACGCCTTGCACAGAGTATCATCAAAAACTGGCTGAATACATGAATGAGCTCACAGTTTATTAGGAGGAATGAGACACAGGTCAAAAATAACTCAAGCATAAGGTAGAATGTGGTTAAGCAGCCTAAGAGGATCTGGAGTGCTGTGTGAGCTCACAGAAGGGAAGAGCCCTTCTGGCTAAAGAAGTCAGGAAAAGCTTCATGGAAAAAGTAGTCTTACACGCACTGGCCTTTAAAAGACAAGCTGGATTATAACAGCAGATGTGATGCGGAGAGACTAGCACGGACCAAGTTTGGGGATGTCAGTGGTTAGAACTGAGAAGAAAGCGAACAGGTTTTGTGGCAGAGACTTGGCAGGGCTGGAGTGGGGGGCTCCTTTTAAAGGAGTCGCCAAGAAGCACATCTCTGAGGAGGCACAAGGCACCACCACTGACCAGTCATCAAACCTCCATCCTGGGGGTCAAAGTAGGGACTCGGCAATTGACTGCCAAAGAATGAGCACAACTGAGAAAACACGGGGGTTCATTTCACACCTACACACTTCAAGGTTCCAGAAAGATGAAAGGTGGTTTGAGAGAGAGCTGAAATGAGGTGGGGGAAGGGTCAGGGCAGGACTGACAATCGGGGTAAACGCTCAAGATGACTGGACACCAGCACAGAGAACGAAAAGTGGCAGGGAAGCGGGGGAGGGAAAGAGGGAGGCCCAACACACCTAAGAGAGGCAGCAGGTAAGGAAGGGACCACTCAGGGGGAGGACATGGCCTCTGTCTTCCACATACCCTCGGTTACCTGCAGAACGTGACATCAGGCCGCTGAAATGGCAGACTAGAAATCAGAAAACCACTTACTTGCTGTGTGACCTTTGAGAACTCATTTCACTTCTCTGAGACTCAGATCCCTGTTTGTAAAATAGAGACCCATCACTACCCAGCCTAAAGTAGGGCCCCTGCCCCTGCTCCAATCTCATTTCCTGTACCATGTTCCAGATTGTGTTCCCCAAAGCACCATCACCCTTTAAATAGAGTGACCAGGGCGCCTGGGTGGCTTAGTGGTTTAAGCCGCTGCCTTCAGCTCAGGTCATGATCTCAGGATCCTGGGATCGAGTCCCACATCGGGCTCTCTGCTCAGCGGAGAGCCTGCTTCCCTTCCTCTCTCTCTGCCTGCCTCTCCTGTGATTTCTCTCTGTCAAATAAATAAATAAAATCTTAAAAAAAAAAAAAATAGAGTGACCAACCATATCCACTTTGCTTGGGACTAAGAGATTCCAGGGATAAGGAATTTTCTGTTTTAAAACCAGGACAGTTCTGGGGGGGAAAAGTCCCTTTAATAAATGGTGCTGGGAAAACTGAACAGCTACATGCAGAAGAATGAAACTGGACCAGTTTCTTACACCACACACAAAAATAAACTCAAAATGGATTAAGGATTTAAGTGTGAGACATGTAACCATGAGACTCCTAGAGGAAAGCATAGGCAGTAATTTCTTCAACATCAGACACCGCAATATCTTTCTAGATATGTCTCCTAAGGCAAGGGAAACAAAAGCAAAAATAAACTATTAGGACTACACCAAAATAAAAAGCTTTTGCACAGCAAAAAAAACAAAACAAAACAAAAAACCCATCAACAAATGAAAAGGTAACTTACTGATTGGGAGAAGTTATTTTCAAAGGATATAAGGGGTTAATATCCAAAATATAAAAAGTTCTTATATAACTCAATACCAAAAAAAAAAAAGACCTGATTAAAAAATGCACAGAGAACCTGAATATTATTTTCCCAAAGAAGACATCCAGATGGCCAACAGACATGAGAAGATGCTCAACATCACTCATTATCAGAGAAATGCAAGTCGGAACCACAGTGAGATATCATCTTGCACCTCCCAGCATGGCTAAAAAAAAAAAAAAAAAGACAACAAGGTACAAGTGTTGGGGAGGATGTGGGGAAAAGGAACCTTCTTGCATTGTTGTGGCAGCCACCGTGGAAAACAAAATGGAGGCTCCCCCAAAAATCAAAAGTGGAAATACCATGTGATTCAGTCATTCCATTACTGAATATACACCCAAAGAAAATGAAAACACTAACTGGAAAAGACAGATGCACCCCTATATTTATTGCAGCATTACTTAGAGTAGCCAAGCAAACTGAGCCAAGTTGGTCAGGTTATTTCTAGAATTGTCTTGTTTACTTGTGTAGTCTCTATCTCCCCAACCAAGTTATCCACTCCCGAGCACAGAGACTTCCTGTCTTCTTTATGCCCCTGTCTGCAGCACGGGGTGGGGTGGGGGTTGTAGAAAAGCCAGGGAAGTAGAACAGATCGTATTCTGCTTTGGAGGGTTTCAACAATTGTGGGCAACACCCTTTTTTTATTGGCTTCGGAAACCTGCCTCTGAGGTCATTCCCTTTTTATGATGAGATGGTAATTTCCTATCTGTTATAGAAGCCCACACCTTGGTGAGAAGCCTAGGACTTTGTACACCTGCTAGGTGGGGAGAAGGTGGGCGGGGGCAGGTGAAGATGGGGAAGGTTCCTCTTCCCCCTGGGGCCTCTGGTGGAGTAGGTGCAGTGAGTCCAGTTCCGCAGGGGAGCTCACTGCCAGTCCGGCAGCGGCAGCGCAGTGCGGTGGGGGGAGCCAGGCTGGGCAAAGGTAACAGGAAAAGAGAAACCACAGGGACGGAGGGCTGGGCCGGGTCAGAGGCTGCTGTGCCTTTAACTAGTCAGCCCATCCCTCCCAGGCTGGGCTTGGGGCACAGAAGAAGCAAGACCATGGTGGGGAAGTTGCAGCCTGTGCTGTGGACACTCTGTGCAGGTGAGTAGGCCGCTCTCCTGTCTGGCGCCCAAGGGGTGAGGGGGTGGGGTAAGACAAGGGGACTGAGGGGGCGCCTGGGTGGCTCAGTGGGTTAAGCCTCTGCCTTCGGCTCAGGTCATGATCTCAGGGTCCTGGGATCGAGCCCCGCATCGGGCTCTCTGCTCTCCGGGGAGCCTGCTTCCCCACCCTTCTCTGCCTGCCTCTCTGCCTACTTGTGATCTCTCTCTCTGTCAAATAAATAAATAAAAAAAATCTTTAAGGGGAAAAAAAAAAAGACAAGGGGACTGAGTGCTGGCAGTCTCCCAGTGCCCCCGCAGGGATGGTGGCCAGTGACACAGCCACATTCCCACTGGGCAGAATTACAGGTTTGGCTTTGCAGACCGGTCCCCCCCCCCCCCCGCCCGCCACCAGCAGAATGGTTTGTATGTGCATATTAATCAATAAAATTCCGGCCCATTTCTGTAAGGAATAATTCATAAATTCTCGAGACCGTAATTTCTGATCTGATCACAAGATCCCAGTTCCAGGTCACAAGATCTGACACCAGATCTGACAGCGGGTTCGCTACCTGGGATTTTAACCATTGCCTTAAAACTAGAGAAAAAGGCGATGGCAGAACCGATAACTTCTTTATCACGTGGAGGGAAACCAAGGCAGAGAGACACTGCAACTTACTCTCATTCCCAGAGCAAGAGAAGACTCCAATCCTTCAAAATCCGAACTAGAAAGGCCCTTTCCAAAGGTCAAAGCTCTTCAGCACTTCTGAAGCTCTGGTCATTGAAAACTGGGAAGATGGGGAAGCCTACAAAATAGAAATCAGGCATTTGGTGTTCTAACAGTTAAATCTAAGTCAGGGGCTCTAATAGTTAAATCCAAATCAGGTGCTATGAAATAGCAAAGTCGTCGCGGGGGACCCGGGAGTGTTCTCGGGTTAAGACGGAGGCGCGGTGGCATTAAGGGTACTGGGTGTAGGGAAGAGTGGAATGGAGAATGGAAGCTGAGAGACTGGGATGCGGGGATTTGAGGAGGATATTTAATTCAGTGTATTTGGCTAAGCTAGCAAATCCCATCAACCTGCAATTTAGAAACTGTTGAAGGCTTCAGGGATCTGGTAAGAATGGGGAGGAGGGAAAGAGCTTTACCAGGCAAGTTAGGAGCCCTAAGGCCTGGGAAATGGGGGCAAGAAGGCTCTGATTTAGAGCTTGCTTTTTAGCTCCGACAGCAAGCCCCGGGACCAGGCAGCCTGCCTGCCCAGTAGGCTCCACTCCTCCCACCCTCAAAACCTAAACTTTGATTGTTAGAGGGAAGGGCTGGGCTGAGTCTTAGAGGTGGACGTGGAAAAGATCCATCATCTCAGTCTGGCTCGAGCCCCACCAAGAGACCCAAATGACTGGGGGCAGAGATGCCGTCATGTGAACCTTTTTACTGAGCACCTAGTTTGTGCAGGTGTTTCAGGAGTGAGGATTGTGAAAGGACTGTAGCCCTGAGGGCACGGCTCTCTGCCATCAGACCCAGGCAGTAAGGACACTTCTGGTCCCCCGGGGAGAGAGTCTGAAAGGAAACTGCCATCCTCCCCGGACCAGGCCAGAGACACTCTGATCCTTTCCTTCCCAGCTGGAAGTCTTACAGGGGATGCCTCCCTCCGCCCCCCCTCCCACCCAGTATACATCCTCATATCTGCAGTTTGGCTGCAATCTGTGCATTTTTGGCCTGGGGAAAAATGCTAAACCAAAATGCTCCCCCAGCTTAGAATGAAAAGCAGCCTTAACTCTGAATTGCCCGGAGCAGTACATTTTCCCAGGTCCTTTGAGAAGGCCCGTGACCCAGGGGTGAACTCCTTCAGGGGAACCAGTTCTTGCGCCCGCCCGTGTTCAGACTCAAGTGTGTTTTCTGCCTTCTTCCCCTTCCCTCCACCCATCCAGGCTGCCCAGTCCAGACTCATGTGCCCACCACCATCGCCTCCATGCCTTATGCTACGGCGAAGGGGCTGGAGCAGTGGGACGGGGGAGCCTGGGTTGGTGGCAACGTCAGTGACTAGCTCAGGGAACATGGACAGTTTCCCAAATGGAAGTATCTGGGGACCAAACACCCACTGCCCCGTGCAAGTGAACAATGAAGGTGTTCAAAGGTCAAACCTAAGAGAGACTGGGTGGCCCTTCCCACCCTATCTCAAGAGAGCACAGCAGAGAGAGGAGTAGGGAGATGAGGGAGGGCTTCCTGGAGGAGATGGAGCTTGAGCTGGGTTCCAGAGGACCTGCGGGCCTTTGCCCTTCTTCCTTTCTCCATGTGAGCCTGCACAGTAACAACCTAGATTTTGCTGAGGTCCCAGGCAGAGTGACACCTCGCTGATGAGTCACTAGGCCCCAGGACTCTACAGACTTTGGGGAAGCAGACGATATCACCTATGGAAGGGACCCCAACAGAAGGCAGTACATTAGAAAAATCTAAAAACAATACTGAACCCAAGTGAAAATCAGCCCGACAATTCTAAACACTGTCCGTGGCACAAACACAACAAGGCCCACCCTCCTGGGACTAGAGGAAACCTTTCTGAAGGTTAAATTATAAGAACTGAGGAAGGCACTGCTCTACACAGAGAAATAAAGGAATCCAACATCCCCAAATATACTAGATGAGAAAATACATTTTTTTCTCTCCTATCTGAAGACATTCCATAAACTCATGGGTGCTTGATCCATGGGTGTGGGGGGAGGCTTTGCTGGGGTCTAGGTGTCCAAGATCCCGAACTGAGGTGTTCCGCAGGTGATTCCGACAGGTGGGCTACGTCTGAAGTTAGACACTAAAACTTGAAGGAAAGTAGGTGTAATCAACCGTCGTCACCTCTGTTTGCCGCAGATCCTCTGAGTGTGACCGGATTCAGTTTTGCGCCATCTGGCGGCTCCCCTGAGTTACTGTCCAGCGCCCGATTTGGTGACTCAACACAGGGACCCAAGTGCGTGCATTCTCACACTTCCGCGTGTACAGAAGTCACCTGGGGATCTTGTTACAATGCAGACTGATTCAGGAGGGCAGGGGCTGAGAGTCTGCATTTCTAACAAGCTCCCAAGTGATGCTGATGCTGATTTAGGGACTGCTGTTCAAGAAACAAGGCTCCAGAACTGGTTTGTGGGCACAGGTGAGAGCCTCATCTTGCCTTTGTCCCCCGGTGCCATCCCCAGGCTTCCAGGAACACAGCCATACTGCTTACTGTGATGTTGGTCCCTGGGAGGCCCAGGGGAGAGTGTGCCTCGCTCAGCCTGTGCTCGTGCTCCTGGCCTGCCTCCCTCCCTCCCTCCCTCCCAATCTCCTGAAACTCTTCTGTCTTGCTCCCTGGGTACACCCTCTCCAGGTTCTCCTTCTCCTTTCAGGTCTTTGAGCTTCATTCTCCTCTGCCCACTAGGAAGTGTCAGAGGTCCTCACACCAAGACCCACTTCTGTTTTCACTTTGGATCCACATCCACAATCACATCCTTAGGTGACACCCGTTTCCAACTGACTCACAATTTCTGTCTTTAAACCCAACAGCGCTCCTGAGCTACACACCCACAAATCCAACAGCCCAGTCCACAGGACCTCTTGGCTTTTTTGGTTTTTTTTTTTTTAATTTTTTATTTATCTGTCAGAGAGAGAGACAGAGACCGGCAGGAAGAGGGAGAAGCAGACCGCTGTGGGACTCAATCCCAGGACCCTGGGACCATGACCCTAGTCAAAGACAGATGCTTAACCCACTGAACCATCCAAGCTTCCCATAACCTCTTAACTTAAATGTCTCAGAAGCACTGCAGACTCACAAGCTGAAAAGCAAACTCATAATCTTTTCCCCCTACCTGAGCTTTTCCAGTCGTCTCTGCATCATAAACAACTCCCATCCATCCCCAAATGAAAGCCAGAAACCTAGCGGTCATCTGCTACAGTGTTTCTACTGCTATGTAAGAAACTACCCTGAAACTGAAAATGAGCAAGCAATTTATTTCGCTCACAAATCTGCAATTTGCACGGGTCTTGGGAGGGACAGTGTGTCCTTGCTCCGGGCAGCATTGCCTGGGTTGACCTGCCCAGGGTTGGAGGACCCACTTCCAAGATGGTGCCCTCTGGCTCCTCTCTTCGTAGGCCTCTCCACGGGGAAGTTTGGGCATCTTCACGGCATGGCAGCTGGATTCTAAAAGCAAACATCTAAAGAGAAAGAAACTCGAAGCTGCCAGTACCGGAAGGTCTAGGCCCAGATACTGACCCAACATCACTTCCACCATGTTCCACTGGTCAGGAAGTCACAGAACCCAGGCTCAAGGAAAGGGACATGAACTGCACTTCTTGATGAGAGGAGTTTCAAAGTATTCAGGGGCCATATTTTAGGATCCCCATATCACCTGGTACTTCTCCCTCAGCTACACATTCGGTCACTGGGTCCTGACAGTTTTATCTCTTACGTCTTTTAAATCTGTTCACTTTCCTCTTTCTCTGAGGCCAAGCTGACGTGACCGCTTCTCCTAAGCTGTTTCCATAGCCTCTAACTGGCCTTGTGTTTTGACCCTTCTATCTGTTCTCCACACTGGAGCCAGACGATCTTTTAAAATAAAACTGTGGCCACGTCACCCCCCGGCTTAACGCTCTTCGGTGATTTCCCACTAGCACTCGAACGAAGACTCAAATCATAAGGACAGGTTCTCCTCACTATACTTAATTTCTATAAACCACCGAAGTGTTCCCCAAGCCCAGTATTCCAGCACCCTGACTGATCCCCCATACCTTGGATAGTACAAAAATTTCGGCCAGATCACATATTTACTCGTTGGTTTGGAAAAATATTGTCAGCACCTCTACGGTAGTATCCACACCTTCCTTTCCTCCTGTCTGATCTTCAGAGGCCACGAGTCCCTTCCCTCCACTAACGCCTTCCCAGGTCACCTGCAGCCCCACTGGTTTCCTCCCAGTAGGAGTTTAGAGTCTCAACCACTTCTCTGGCGTCTGTTACGTCGCCATTTAACCTTTCACCCGCTCTGGGGCCAAGAACTACTGCTGCATAGTTTCTTTTCCTTCTTTTCCTTCTCTCTCTCTTTCTTTCAAGTATCACAGTGACAGAACAAAGGCTCGCAACACGTATTTGATTTCCGCAGCCAGGTTATAACTTCCTGCTCCTCACTTCCTCTCCAACTCTTCCCACGAGCTCCCTCCTCAGCCCTGGGACTCCCTGTCGTCCCACTCGGGTGTCCTCCCTACTAAGCAGCCTCAGGTACCCTGCTGACCCGGGAGCTTCCACAGCGCCCGCGAAACAAAACAACTACATCTCCGTCCCTGGTGATACAGGAGCTCCTGCCTGCTTAGCTGCTCTTCTCCACCCACAAAACCGAAATTACCCTTCGAGGCGGACGACGACACAAACAAGGCTTCTTCCCAGCCAGCAGTCCGCTGCTCACCTTCCTTGTCGCCTTCTCGCGCCCATTTCCAGGCGCTCCTTCCTTTCCTAAGAGGGCCGCCGCGGAGCGCAAGGAAGGCAGCGTGAGGCCCAGCCCGCAGGGACGATTTGCTGCTTTGTTGCTGGGGGCCAGATGACGGTGGGCCCGAGGACAGGGGGACGCCTGAGGAGTGGGAAGGGCTGGAGAGGGGGGACCTAGGAGGCACACGGCCTAGCTGTGAGTACCACCACCCCCTTCCCTCAGGCCAGAGCCCACCTGCACTCATCCCCCCAACATCAGGGGCCGGAAGTGAATTTGCTGGGGCCTGGATGTGAGCTGAGGGTGTCTGTGTCTCCACGGAGTGCTCGGATGGGCAAATCATGCTATTGCCCCAGATAAATTGGCTACTTGTCCCTTTGATGCTCACCACTATGTTCCTCGGGCTAAAACCAGTCATCGTATTTCAAGCTGTGATAACAAAAAGTTGTATGGGGTGGAGGAGGGGATGTTGTCAACCAAAGCAGGAACCTTGGACAAGAGACTGTCTGCGAACACATGGCAGTGCCTTCCTAGCCATGAAGACTAGAATAAAGATTTGCAGGATCAGACCAAAGCCATGTGTCTGCACAAAGCCAACTACTGTGGCAACAACAGCCCCACAAACAGCATATGGTTACGGAACAAGAGAGTAACCTGGCTTCAGGTATCCACATTCCCAAGTCTCGCGCGCGTTCTCCCATGGAAGAACAATGGAAATGCGCAATAACTGAGTACCCCCCCTTATGCACATGTGAGACCTAGAAGATGCTTCCTTTTCCTGCTATCGGTGGGTTCTTCAGTTTTCTCCTGGCATACAAAGAAAAACTGCCTTTCAAACTAATAAGTACCATTTTTTACCCACCCCCCAACTCTGAGTCCTCACTCATCTGATGCAAAAAAAACCGCCATGTCTAGGACTGTTTCAAAGAAACCATCAATGCAGATGGCAGGAAAACACACACACACAACCCAAATTGTCCTCATGGCCAGTTAGACTTGGGCCCATCCCACATTTCTGGCCACACAGGCAGCGGTGTAATTCCAGAACTGCACTGCAGGACAGCCTTGGCGGGGAGGCGGCAACCGCGCTGAGACGGGGCAGATAGGGGACTTGTCCTGAGCTGCCATGAGGAAATGAGTACGTTCTCTGTGCTTTGCACGTATGTTTATTTGGAGTCTTAGTGGGGACGCTAAAGGATAGCATACAAGGACACACCCCCCCCCCCAAAGTACCTCCTTGGTGCTATCACTACAAACTGGCTTCTTTTACTTTCTGGAATGTTCCCCACCTTCTCCATGACCTGACCTGTGCATAGTTGCTCTTCTCTCTCCACCCACCTCTTCTCCTCTTTCCACATGGTTCCCTTCTGTCCATCCTCCACTGTCAGGTCACCCGGCCTTTCCTTAGGACACGCGTTCCCCATCCTCAAATCTTTGGTTATATCCCATCATCGAATGTGTAACTCTTGTTTCCATGGTGGTTTCACATTTTTCTCTGGGATTATTCATCCCAGTGGGACTCACCCAGACTGAATGCTATGAGAGCAGGGACTGTGTCTGTCTCTGCTTGTCATTTTCCCCTCAGAGTCTAGCACAGTGCCTGCAACGTGCGTGCCCAGCAGCCATTCGCTTTATGGGTGTGAATGAATGAGAACCTACCCTTTTGAACTTCACTGGGCAGCAAGCTGGTTTGCTTTTAGTGTCTCCTAGCCTGCCTTTCTTCCTTTCCCTCTTTCTCTAGGCAATTTCAGCTTCTCTCCAAGACTCGACTTCCTAATCTCCTATGCTTCTATCAAAAATTACCCATTCTGAGTCCCTTTCTAGCGTTTGATGGATAAGAGGGACTAATTAGGGAACCCGGTTTGTCCTGCTAGGGAAAGAGAGTCACTCCCACCCAGACAGCACTTGCATTTTAGTACCAGTCCAGTGGGGATTTGAGACTGAGGCGGCTGGTGGAAGATGTTATTTGACTTGAAGGTTAGTAAAGAGAGTGGCCCCTCAAACTACTCCATGTTGGCAATGCTCGGGTTTTACCCTGTCTCCTCCCTGTCTCCTGAGCTTGTCCCTGCTCCCAGATCACCCTGTCTCTGGAGCAGCCCTCTCTAACTGGAGCACCCACTGTGACCCTTGGAACCGGCCTCCTTCTTGGGTGCTTTTCTCCCCTCTGCCACCCAGGGACCTCTGGGCTGCTTCCTCCTTTTCTGCCTTGGGGACTCTGGGACGCCCTAAACACCTGCATGGACAGAACGCCATGACAGACAGATGCTCCCACTCAGGAACTTCTCTCTCTGCACATGTGGAAACGGGTCATGCTTGCTATGAGCACACCTGGTCTTCCGCTGACCTGAGCCCTCCCCCCACACTCCCTTTCTCACCCAGGCCTGAGTCTTGCTCCTTCTGGCTTCTCTTTTCAATGTCTTCTTTCCTAGGAGCTCTTTCCCCATAATCTACAAGTCTGCATAAGTCCCCGCCATCTTCCAACCCAGAGGAAAGAAACTTTTTCAAGCCCCCTCTTCTCATTTCCACTTTTTCCTTTCCCTGTGCACGGTGAGCCCTCCCTGTCTCTACTTCCTCAATTACCGCTTGATTTATCAGTCTGTAACACGGCTTTGTGATTATAAGAGCAATGCATGTTTACTCCAGAACATTTGAGAAGTAAAAAATATACAAACAAGAAATCCAGAATTCATCCATGCTCCCATAATCCAGAGGTCACTGTTATTAATACTGTATTTTGGTATATTTGCTTCTAGAATTTGCTATTTGTGATTAGGTGGAAAAGGGATACTGTTGTGTACCTAACAGTTTTGCATCCTGCTTTATTTTCTTACACATACAAGTTCAGTGTTGTGAACTGACTCCCTGGGGTGCAATTTCAAGTCCCACCTCCTTGATAAATCTTTCTCTTCCAATCCTTCCCCATGGTGGTGACACAGCCCCTCCCCTCTCTCCTCCCCCTACGAGTTACTTCCTTAACCCTTGCACTTAACACTGAATTAGGTAGGCTCCAGTTTGGCTGCTGACCAACGTGACCTCTAACCTGGTGGGAGTGTGCCCCAGGCCACTGAAGGTCATATTAGACCCCAGCCCTCTGGAAACCTGGAGGTGAGAACTGGCAAAGAGACGACACAAGAAAAACGCGGGACACAGACCCTGCTAGAAGGAGCATACTGTCTGTCTGCTGAGAGGAGGCCTGCTTGCACCAACTCCCGGCAACGGGACTGTTGTGTGTGGTGGCAAAGTTCCACCGGAAGCAGCTCTGAAAAGCTTCCAAACCTTGAAGCTGGGCCAGGCTGGTCCCCGCGGTTTCTGGAAGGGGGGCTCATGAGCATGTCTCTGATCACTTTCCCAGTGCCCTGCTAGGAGGGGCCCAGCACTAGGACCTCAGGAACAATTCACTGGATTGATTGGCATTTACATATTCCTAAACATCCCTGTAGAACTGAGTTCTAACCACCCAGGCCTCCACAGCTGGTCTGTGTGAACTGCCCCTCCCCAGCCAAGGGCCCAAGACTTTCTCAGCCAGAGCACCAGCCTCCTCCCCGGCAGGCAGGGACCCCTCTGGCTCCCGGCACTTCCTCCCTGAGAATGCGGTTTCTCTGAGCAAATGGAATTGCCTAAGTGCCCGCATTACTGCCAGTCTCCCCAGGGTTCCCATAATGTGCTGTGTAGGCCTCAAGCAACAACGCCATCAAGCATTTCATTATCCTCCTTGGATGTATTACTTTCTGGTTAGGTCTCTAGAGATGGTTTATTATCTTCTTAACAAACCTTCATTATTTACAAGCAGTAATCAAGGCTTCAGGCTGGGTCCCCCACACCACACACCCTTTTAGGGAAATTAAATGACTTCTCTTGTTTCCTTGGGGGGGGGGTCTTTTGCCCCCTCTCTGGGGGCTCTTCTGACCCTTTATTTGATTTTGGGGGGGTGGGCATTTTCTAGCAATCTGTAAGATGGTTCTTCAACGTTTCTCTGGTGGTGAGTCCTCCCCACCTTTTAAGCTTAAATTCTGTCACTCATGTATTTGCTGTCCAAGAGCCCTTCCTTGAGTATCTCCAACGTTAGGCCCTTTGTTGAGCCCTGGGGACATGGAGGTGAAGAAAACAGAGTCGCAGAGGAGAAAGATGGGACAACAGAGAGCGTGGGTGCGGGTCTTTCTTGCGGGTCAGGCAAGAGGTTGTCCTCGCTAAAATGGTAAGTCATCCAATCCTCACAACAATATTGTTTGGTTGTTATGGTTATCCTCATTTTCGAGCTGAGAAAACCGAGGCACAGAAAAGTTAATTAAGGTGGCCAAGGTCACATAGTTAGAAAAAGAATGAGGATGCCTGCCCGGGCAGCTTGGCCCCTGCCTTTGTGGTCTTGGGCACTCTGGAGTGTCGTGTGTTAAAGCTGCATGAGACTGAAGTCCTAGGAGGCAGGTACTGTGAGTAACAGGCACCGAGACTGCTTGCCAGAGTCTGGACATCTCCTCTGGGACAGTGACTGCGCGCTAAGCTTCTTCCTCAGCAAAGTGCTGTGGTGCGGGCAGATTCCGAGTTCTTCCTGGAGGTGAAAAGCACTCACTCTCCCGGTTCGGGGTTTGTCTGTCCTTAGGGAGGTTAACACATCCCAGAACTATTCGTTTGTAACCCCTTGTGGGGAATTAGCTGATCATCAGATGGAATTCTTCTTCAATGGGAGAAGGGCTCAGCCTTGAGAAGAAGAGCAGGGGAATGAGGGTGAGAAAGGATCCTTCTGGAACACGAGGCACACACCTTTCAGGTGGCGGCAGATGAGAGAGCTGCAGCTGTTCGGGGCAGGGTGGGCTCTGAACAACTACAAAGGAGATACCCAGTGTAGTCCCACACAAGGAAGTGGAAAGGGAGGTAGCCGGAAGGTTCTAGAAGTGAACTTCTCTACTTTCTACTTGTCTAATCACAGATTAGATGTCCCGTCTGGTACTTTTGTCACACCCACTGAGTAAGGAGGCAAAGATCCCACAGAAGAGAAAAACAAGGGCCACAGTATCAAAAATATTTTTTAAATCAACAAATATATATATATATATATATATATATATATATATATATATATTTAAAATGAACAAATCTCCCTTGACCCCACAAAACTCCTTCAACCCCTGCATCCCTTTGGCAAACGCTGCCCTCTTCTTCTCATCCCGGTTGCTCTTGAGCCCACCTTCCCAGGCTCCATCCTCGCCACTCCGTGGAATTCGCTCATGCCAAGGTCCCCTCATCCCCTCCGTGTTGCAACACCCAGTGGTCACCTCTCAGTTCTCAATTCCCTGAACCAGCAGGTCGGCAGTGCTGGAGTATTGACCCCTTTGCTTTCATGAAACACTTTCCCTGCTTGGCCTCTGGCAACCACTTTTTCTGGGCTCTCTTCCTAGCCCTCTGGCCAGTTCTCCTTCTCCCTTGCTGGTTTCTTCTCCTTTTCTCCACCACCAGGCACTGCAGTGCCCCCATGGCTCCATCCCAGAGGTCTTCCCTGTCTTTGTGCACTTCTCTGTCTTGCTCCCATCTTCTGGCCTTCAGTGACCTCTCCAGGGAGCTACCGTCTCCCCAACACCTCTGTTGGGTGTCTAATAAGCATCTCAAACTTCACATGTCCACAGACAAACTCGTGATCTTCCCTCTGAAACCTGCCCCCTCCGTCTTCTTCATCCCCATAAGTGACAGTTCCATCCTTCCAGTTGTTTCGGTCAAATCCTGTATCTATCCTTGGCTCCTCTTTTCCTCTAATATGTCAGGTCTACTCTGCAGTCAGCTCTCGTTGGCTCTACTTTGTACATACGTTCCGATGTGGGCTTCTCTTCCACCTCCACTACTCTGACCTGTGCCCAAGCCACCGCGAGCGCTCACCTGTACAACTGGAATAACTCTTGCCAGGTCATCCTGCTCCCACTCTGCTCCCCAGTCTCCTCACTTCCTTTCACCTCACTTCAGATAAGCCTTTAAAAATGTATGTCAAGCTGGGCGCCTGGGTGGCTCAGTGGGTTAGGCCACTGCCTTCGGCTCAGGTCACGATCTCAGGGTTCTGGGATCGAGTCCCGCATCGGGCTCTCTGCTCAGCAGCGAGCCTGCTTCCTCCTCTCTCTCTGCCTGCCTCTCTGCCTACTTGTGATCTCTATCTGTCAAATAAATAAATAAAATCTTTAAAAAAAAAATGTATGTCAAGTATATCCCCTCAGCTTAAATTCCTCCAAAGGCTTCCCACCTCTTCCAAAGAAAAACATAAAGTCCTAAATATGGGCTACAAGGCCCAAAGTGACCTGAGACTTCTCTACCTCTCTGCCTCATCTCTCCTCCTCCCTCCCCTCCTACCACAGGGCTTCCTTGCTGTTCCTTCTCTTGGACCACACTTACTCCTGCCTCAAAAGTTCTCCTAAGAGGTATCCACACGGCTTTCTGCTTCAATCATCTGTTGCTACAAACCGGATCACCCCAAACCTGTCTTAAAACAATGCCAATATACATTTTCTCACGAATCTTCACTCTGGGCGGGCTCTGCAGGGACAGCTCACCCCTGCTTTCCCAGAAAACTGAGCGTGCCCATCCACATGCTGAGAGTGGATGCTGGCTCTCCCAGGGACCTCAGCTGGAGCTCTGTCCCAAATACCCGCATGTGGTCTTTCCATGTGGCTGCCTCACTTTCTCACAGAAAGTTACTGGGTTCTCAGAGGGAGCATCTCCAGAGGACCAAGCAAAGCTTCTGGCCTCTTACAAGTCAGTATGAGAAGCCATAAGGTGCCACTCACACTGCTGTCCCAGTCCTACCCAGATTCAAGAGCAGGGGACACAGATGGAGGAGAGTCGCCATCGTGTGGAAAGATGAACAGACGTGACGGGAGATACTGGTGTGGCCCTACTGTTTTTCTCACCTTTTCCTGATAAACTTATGTAGAATGAGTTCACTAGGGAATACCCTCTCTCTCTTTACCTTGCTTTAAGCTTATTTCCAAAACTCTTTACCACATTTAAATGCTCCATAAAAACTTGTTAAATGAATGACCACATCATCACCACAACAAAAAAAGACGGCGAGGAATATTTATCAAGAGCTTTCTATGTGACAGAGACTAAACAAAGTATTTACACACAGTATCTCATTAAGTTCTCCCCGCAACTCTGGGAAGTATTTGTGTTCCTAGTCTACGGACGAGAGAAGTTCACACAGCTGGGAAGGGGTGACGCTGAGGCACAGAGCTGGGCTTTAGCTACCACAGGATGCATTTAACTGTGTCCACCTCGGTCTTGGAGAACAGCGGGCGTGCCACGGCCAAGATCACAGCTGCAGTGTGTCTAGCTGTGGCTGCTGGAGGGGAATGTCACTGGGCATTCCCTCAGAGGTCCTATGGGCAAGGAGTGGCTATGCTATGCCATTTACTTCTCCCCACTTCCCATGTCTTTCCAGTCTGGGTGACTGTCGCTGCCATCTTTGTGGAAACGCCCCAGGAGATTCTTCGGGCTGCCCGGGGAAAGAGCGTTACCCTTCCATGCACCTACCAAACTTCTGTCTCCAACCGAAATGGATTTATCCAATGGGACAAACTTCTGAGGAGTCACTCGGTAAGGATCCTTTAAAAGTTGAGGGTATCATGGAAATGAGTATTACCTGACCATGATCTCTTAGAGGACAGCACGACAAGTCTTTCAATAAATGTTAGAATAGACATTAGCATCCGGGGCGCCTGGGTGGCTCAGTCGTTAAGCATCTGGCTTTGGCTCAGGTCATGGTTCAGGGTCCTGGGACGGAGTCCAGGCATTAGGCTCCCTGCTCAGCGGGGAGCCTGCTTCTCTCTCTCCCACTCCCTCTGCTCTTATTCCCTCTCTTGCTGTATCTCTCTCTATCAAACAAATAAACAAAATCTTTAAAAAACAAAACCAAACATAAACATTAGCACCCAAGCTGGACTGGGTGGGCAGAGAGTAGTGAGTGATAGACTCAGCAAAGGGCCTATTATGCCACCTTTATTTTGAAAAAGTGACCTTCCCTAAAATATCCTTCTGCTGGTCAGTCTCGAGTTACCTAAGTTGTATCATTTGAGACAGTCATTCCTTTTGATTAGCATAGAGCTCTCCTTGAGGCCAGATTTTATTTTATAGTGTTTTGGGGTTTTTTTAAAATTTCCTGTTTAGGTTCTTTTGAGGAATATAGAAGACATTTTTTTTTTAATTTTGAAATGGATAATATAGTCCCATGGTTCCAAAATGAAAACATCATCAAAAGCAAACATTGGGAAGTTTCATTCCCATCTTTGCCCCTGTTTACTCTGATCCTTCTACTCCTCACCATTTCCACCAACCCCCCCACCCCCCGCCCCACATACATTCCCCACCTGCAGGCAAGGCTGATTCTCACCGGTACTGGTTATCTGGGACCAGTCTCTATTCTGGTTTGTTGTTAGACCTGCTGCAATTATACGTATTTTGAATATTACTCTCGGCTAAGAGAACCCGTTTATTTTCCCATGTGTCCTTCCATTGATTCTTTATGCAAATTCAAGAAAATGTTAATGTGTTTTGTGTGTGTGTGTGTTCCTATTTCCCCCCTTTTTACACAAAAGGAAGCATATTCTAGGCACTGTTTTGCCCTCTTCACTTAACATAGCTGAAGAGCTTTCTGTACCAGCTAACAGAGAGCTCCCTCCTTCTCTCAGAGCTTTGTAGGAGTCCGTGGTGAGGAGACCCTGTTAATATTTAACCAGCCCCATAATGATGGGCACTTGGTATTCCCAGTCTTCCAATTACCAAGAACAACCACTTACATATGTCATTTTGTGTGTGGACAGGTATACCGCTAGAAATCACTCCCAGAAAGGGTCAATGCTCTTATAATTTCACAGAGACTACAAAACTGCCTCCATAGGGAAGCGTTATGAGCTCCCCACAGCAGAGCCTGAGTGCTCATTTGTGCGCAAGTGTGTGTCTACGTAACACATGCATCCGACTAACGATTAAGCAGTAACACTCAGACAGATTTTCGAAAGTATGTCTACCCCATACCCGGAACTCCCAGTCTCCTCTTCCCCTCACCAAAGGGAACCACTTTTACGAGCTCTGGGGTGGCCGTCAATGCATGCTGTATGCATACACAAACATACATATGTATGTACCTACACACACATGAATAGGCATGTTTACATAGACCACACACACACTGTTCTGCACTTGGCTTTTCTTCTCTTAGTACAGGTCATGAAGCTCTTTCCATATGTCAGTACATTTATATCTCTCTCATTTTTTTACCCTTGATCTCAGCCAAAAGGCCTAGAAGCAATCTGTTTTATTTTTTAATCACTTACATGAAGCGTTCCATTTTATGAATGTACTGTATCTACCAATGATGGACATTTGGTTTGTTCCCCGAATTTTGCTGCTATAAATAATGCTGCAATAGTTATCTCGATGTGAGTGTCTATGGGCATGTATAGCACACATAGATAGCATAAGTGTGTGTATGAAGTAGATGCGTGGAGGGTAAGTTATTAAACATAGAACTTCTGAGTCACAGGGTATGTGAATTTACAATTTTGATAAATGAGATCAACTTGCTCTGCTAATCTCCACGTTCACCAACAACATGAGGGCACCTACTTGTCCAACACACAGTACTCTCAAACTGTTTGATCTCTGCCATTTTGGTAAGTGAAAAAAAATCTCATTTTTTAAATCACATTCATATTTCTCTAATTATAAGAAACAGAACATCTATGCTTAAATTTGAGAGACGTCTACATTTATCTTATTTATTTTTGGGGGTGGGAGGAAGAAAAACACATTCAAAATTTATTCTCCAACAGACAGCTGGCATCAGCAGGTAAAACTGCCAGAGTTTCTCCACAGACCATATATTCACGAGGCGTTATTTGCTTAACAGTGAGAAAGGCTCTGGTGTGTTCGCTGTAACAATATCCACTTTATAGTGTAAGCAAGAGCTAGTATTGTGCTCCACTTACAATTCCAGGAGGAAAGGCACCACTCATCCCAAAAAAATTTCAGATCCTAAAGTCAGGTACAGTAACACAGAGAAACTTTTGGTAACAGTATTGGTCTACTTTTCCACATAGAAGGAGACTGACTTCTCCACCCAGAAATTAGGGTCTTTCGTTCTTCTTCCTTTGTTAAACCATTAGAACAATGTTTCATCATTTGCTTAATATTACATATACAAAAAGGGGAAGTTGAAAAAAAAAATCACAAGACTATCTCGCCGTCTCCACCACACGGCAATTCAGGTTGAAGTGTCCGAACACTTCAGCCGTCGTAAAATGGGAAAATAGAGACTTTGGCTACAAAACTAAAAATTAAATGAGGTAGGTAAATTAGAGCTTTCACACCCGACTCGCCGGTTCCAACTTCATAACCTTCGCAAAATACTCAGGACAGTCTTCATGATTACTTGACATAAGCTGCACCAAGGACATCTTTTTACAAATTAGTATGTGAACCTAGGGGTGCCTGGTCTGTTGACGGTCCAACTCTCGGTTTTGGCTCAGGTCATGACCTCGGGGTCATGAGATCGAGGGAGCCACTAGTCGGACTCCACACTCAGGGTGGGGGGCGGGGTTGGCGTTGGGGGGCGGTCTGCTTGAGATTCTCTCTCCCTCTGCCCCTCCCCCTCACCGGTGAGTTGTCTCTCTCTGTCTCAAATAAATAAATCTTTCAAAAAATCAGTATGTGAACCTACAAGAATCATGCCCTTCCTGAGTCTTTTCAAGAATAAAAACCCAGCTCTTCCATTGAGTAGGCCCTAGTGAGCTAACTTAAGTCACCAGAGGGTTCCTGCTCGGGTCCCTTCCCCTCCTGGGGGTTTGGGAAGGAGGCACCGGGAAAGCAGGGGGAGTATGCAGGCACTCTCAGGGCTCTAGCTGAATGGTTTTAAAATAGGCAGCACCACACATTGCGGGCATCCCACTTAAGGCCCCATGATTGAAGGAATTTTGTAGTTCTACAAACTTAGTTGTTGTTGTTGTTGTTTTTAAACATACATCCAGAAAAAAAGCCTGGGTTCAGGGCTGGTGGGGGTCACCCAAAACAGGTCCCGAAACAGATGCCAGATCTTGTTCCTGCACCTGCACACAGCCATCGGGGAAGGACGTGTTACCCGGGCTCCCCGTTAGGCTAACAGTTCTCTTTCTCATGGTGGTTCAGGAAGTTCCACAGTGAGGTCTACTTTTAAAAGGCAAACGTGGGGGGCGCCTGGGTGGCTCAGTGGGTTAAAGCTTCTAACTTCAGCTCGGGTCATGATTCCAGGGTCCCTGGGTCAAGCCCCGCATCGGGCTCTCTGCTCAGCAGGGAGCCTGCTTCCTCCTCTCTCTCTCTCTGCCTGCATCTCTGCCTACCTGTGGTCTCAGTCTGTCAAATAAATAAATAAAATCTTAAAAAAAAAAAAAAAAGGCAAACGTGGGGGTACCTCCTGGGTGGCTCAGTCAGTAAAACACCAGACTATCTACCCATCTGGCCTATCTTATCTACTCATTTATTTTATGATGTGATGTTAGTCACCATACAGTACATACATCATCAGTTTTTGATGTAGTGTTCCATTATTCATTGTTTGTGTATAACACCCAGTGCTTAATACCCATCACCCTGTGACCCCATGCCCTTTGCCCCCTCCCTTCTGTAACCGTCAGTTTGTTTCCCAGAGTCCAGAGGCTCTCATGATTTGTCTCCCTCTCTGATTTCTTCCCATACAGTTTTCCCTCCCTTCCCTTTGGTGCTCTGTGCTACTCCTTATGTTTTACATCTGAGTGAAACCATATGACAACTGTCTTTCTCTGCTTGACTGATTTCACTCAGCATAATCCCTCCAGTTCCATCCATGTCGATGCAAATGGTGGGTGTTCATCCTTTCTGATGGCTGAGTAATGTTCCATTGTGTATATGAACCACATCTTCTTTATCCATTCAACTGTTGAAAGGCATCTTGGCTCCTTCACAGTTTGGCTATTGTGGACATTGCTGCTATGAATATCGGGGTGCCCCTTCTTTTCACTACATCTGTATCTTTGGGGTAAACACCCAGTAGTACAATTGCTGGGTTATAGGGTAGCTCTATTTTTAACTTCTTGAGGACCCTCCACGCTGTTTTCCAAAGTGGCTGTACCAACTTGCATTCCCACCAACAGTGTAAGAGGGTGCCCCTTCTCCACTATCTCCAACACCTGTCATTTCCTGCCTTGTCAATTTCAGCCATTCTGGCTGGTGGGAGGTGGCCTCTCAATGTGAGCGCGGCCTCTTGGTCTCGGCTCCGGTCTTGATCACAGGGTCTTGAGTGCAGGCACCACGTTGGGGTCCATGCTGGGTGTGCAGCTACTTAATAAAAAAAAATTTTTAATGCAAATGTGCCTGCCAGAGGTAAGCTTTAGGTCCCTTGAATTTACCTTTTTCCCTGACAGGAAAGAAGGGGTGACCCAGGACACCCAAGGCCTGGAGTAGCAGGACCCATGGGAAAAGAGAGTAAATCCCACTTGATCTGCCCTGTTGTCTGTTGCCCTGAGGACTGACGGGCCACGGGCATAGGTCCTTTCTACTTCCAGAATCTCAGGGTAAAACCCAGAGAGGGAAGCTGCTGCCCTCCGCCTGAAGAAGGAGGTCTCTTTCACCATCCATGTATTCAGCCAACCAGAGACGGTCTCACCAGGCACTTCTCTGAGTGCTCAGATAAACACTAAAGTTGTTCTGTTGACTGATGGATCCCTCACTTCCAAAAGGAGTTGAGGCAATCCCCTTGAGAGTAAGCAAGGGTGCAGGGAAAGGGATTAAATCTGTGTCCTCAAGGAAATTATTGTGACAAGTCCGGGCAAGGGGGCGGCCATGGGAGGAAGCCTTGGGATAGCTGTGATTAGGAGAACAGTTGGGACACGAAGGGTCCCAGGCAGAGCCAACCTGTCAGAAAAGAGCTGAGCTGAGAAAGATCCAGATTCACCGACCCACCCATAGCTCAAGACACTTCCTCCTCTCCCGCCCCAATGCTCCTCCCCTTCAGGAGAGCTAGTTACCTGCCCCTCCCAGAGCGGCTGCAGTTCCTGCCCTACACAAGGGAACCTGCACTCCATTAACCAACTTGTGTTTCCTGGCACAGGCTGTGTTGGTTCAGAAACAAGGGCACCTTGTCCTGATTTGCCCAGAGGACCTGTGCAGCATCAGACCTGACACCATGTCTCCACAGCCCCTTCTCTACCCATGCATGCTCTGCCTTCTCTACCAATCCCCTGCCTTCACGGGCAACTTCTCTTTTGCTACAATGTACTCATTCAGGCTTCATCTTGTTTCATCTCTCGCTAGCGTTTCCGACTATCGACCACTTTCCCATCTTGGACTCTTCCTCCCTTGGCTTTTTGGGCCGTCTCATCTTGGGTTTTCTTCTGCTCTATCTGACCTCTCCCCGACCTTTCAAAATGAAGTAACCTGGGGATGTGGCATATGGCACTCATTTACCTGGGGTGGCTTCCTCTAGCCCACGGCTCAGTTAATATCTAAGTCCCTGACTCCCCAGCCTTCATCCCCAGGTGCACTCAGCCGTCCTGGCCAGCTCCTACCGAACTCTGCCTGTGCCATCGACACTTCAGGCGCATCACGTAGAAAACAGAACACATCATTTTTTCTTAAAACATTCTCTTTCTAGGTGTTTCTTCTCTTGGAAACGACTTCACCATACACCCGAATATTCAGGCCAAAGACCTCCCCCTTGAGGTCTGCCACTCCCTGACTCCCAGTCCCGTTGGTCTACCCTGTTCACACTCCCGCAATTCACTTCATCCTTCCCGTCTGCATTGCCACAACCTGATCTACAGACCCACAATTTTTCGCTTGAATTGCTGAACTCATTTCTTAACTGCCTTTCCTTCTCCTTCTAATTCATCTCCCACCCTGTGTTGAGAGTTAACTTCCTAAAAGAAGTTCCTGGCACTGGGTTAACCACTTGGGAGAGGTACTTAACCTCTTGCCTTGGTTTCCTCATGTGTAAAATGGGTAAAATCCTAATATCTCCTTCATGGGGGTAAAATCACAGTATCTCCTTCATGGGGATATTTCAAGGATTAAACGAGATAATATATACAGTGTGCCTGGAACAGTAGTCAGCACGTAGCACACACTCAATAAACAGCAGCCACCATCTTTATTGCTACCTGCCCGTGCTCATCTTCCACCTCCCCTCCCCTCATATGCTCGCTTCTGTTCATAATGAACACACTGGGGTAGACCCATAGCTTCCCACTCCGAGGTCTTTCTTCACTGTTCTCCCTTTGCCTAAAATGCCAAACACATCCGTCCGTCCTCCAGCGTGCACCGCCCCAACTCCCTGGCCCTTTGCCTGGCCAGTTCTCCTTTGTCCTTCAGGATCCGAGGCACTGTCTCCTGGGAACTCTTCCAGGAAGCCTTGCCAGACTATCCAGTTTAGATGTGATGCCTCTCCTCTGAGGTCTTACAGTTACTCAAAGGCTGTCCTAACATTTATTCTTTGAAGGCAGAAATCACGAGCTCCTCATCTTGGAACATCACACTCAGCAGCGATGATGTCTTGCACTTACTTTCTGCCATGGCAGGCAGTGCCCTCACTGCTTCGTATATATACTTTAATCCTCACAGAAATCACATAAAATAGGTGTTGTTGTTTTGATCTCCATTTTGTAGAAAAGGAAACGGAGTCACATTTTGCTCAAGGTCCTCTAACTAGGAAGTGGCAGGACTGGGATTTGTACTGAGGTAGTTTGGCTAGGAAGGAGTGATCTTAGCATCACTTAGCCATGCTAAGATCGCATGTGATCGCACAATGAGTAGATCAGTGAATAAATCGATCCCAAAGGCAAGAATCAAGTAAATAAAGTGGGCTTGGAAGCCAACGGTGGCTGCCAACGCAATATGGTGGTGCATAATAGATGCTCATGAAATACTTGGTTGTCTGAACAAGTGAGAACAGTTTGAAATCGAATGGGTAAGAGAGAAGCCAGAGGTTACCAGAGGTCAAAGTGTGGGGATCTGAGAAAAAGCCCTTTTATCCCGATGTGCTTCTGTGATACGAATTGCCTACCTGTCCTGGTCTTTCAATATTTTCATTAAAAGTACAGATACATTATAAGAGGAATCCCCAAATGGGCACTACGTGTTAGAGCTATTTGTTCTGAGGGGTCCACGAGTTAGCCCTCTGGGCCTGGCAAACGGTGGATGGGGATACTCAGCACAGGCTGCAAGCACCATGCCAAGACTTGGGGTAAGACCAAGTGATGTTTCTCCTCCCTCCCAGGAAAGGGTGCTCATCTGGGAATTTTCAAAGAAAACCAGTATCTCTGGTGACCTCTATAAGAACCGCGTCAACATCTCGAGCGAAGCCGAACACTCGGATGCTTCCATCACCATCGGCCAGCTTACCATGGATGACAACGGCACGTACGAGTGCTCGGTCTCCCTGATCGAAGACCTGGCGGGAACCTCTAAGTCACGCGTCAGGCTCTTGGTCCTGGGTGAGTGTCTCCGTCTCCTTCCTGGGGCGGCAGGGAGGCAGGGCAGGGGGAGGTGCTGGGAGAAGTCGTGCCTTCGTGGTAAGGGAAAGCCAGAGACAGCCATACCTGACCAGGAGCTCAGGCTCCTCCCCTCACGCCGTCTGCCTGCCAGGGGCTGCTCCTCCCTTCTTAACGGAAGACTATTCTGAGTTGCCCACCCATGGCAGGCAGTTCCCAGGGCAGTGGAGTAGGCCTGTTTGGAATGGCCCTGGGGCTCTTCCCCATATCTCAGCTCCCTTCCTTTTCATGGGAAACTTATTAGGGTGAAGAAAAAGGGAAATCATAGATCCTAAGTAAGGACTCTCACTGTGCCTTCCTTTGGCGCCGAGAGCCAGATCGTGACTTCCCCATCATAAATTCAGCTAATCAGTAGATACCCTTCCCACTAGCATCTCTCCACCCTGGGCCCCAACCACATACCACTGATGAAGCTCCACTGCCTTTGAAATACGTCCCAAGATGACATTCTTCCCATACGGATAACTGATTATTAGAGCTCATAGTTTTGGAAGAATGTGAACATCATCTACTTTAGTACCTTCATTTTACAGATGAGGTCCATAGAAGGCAGGCCCCGGACTCAGAGTCAGTTACTGGACACGTATTGGTGAATGGCTCTTCTAGGTCCAATATAAGGAATGGCCTCTACCCTGGGAGGTAGCAACGCTTTAAACCCAAACAATGGATCATTTTTCATTTACTTTTTCCATTTATACTCCTTAGTGGGACTTTTTTTAAATTGCGGAACTGGCTGCCTGGCTTATTGAAGCATCGTGTTAATCAAACAGTGTAGCCCCCAAGAGTAATTAACCGTCTCCTTCCATCTTACCCCCAGCATGGTAGCCAATGGGAATATTCCTCCACATGCTTCACGTCCTTTCTAAATATGCAGGCGCGTGCGTGCACACACACCGCCACATACCCACACACACACTTTTTCTTTCTTCCTTTCCTTTGGGGAACAAAAAAGATCATATTATGAAGACCACTTGGCAGTGTTTTGGGGGTAACGTTCCATGCCTGTTTCTCCAGATCGATACTATAAATCTCTGTATTGGTGGCGCACATTCCGTCACATGGACGTGCTATGATTTATCCAAGTGTCTCACACTGCTGGAGATTCTCAGACTGTTTCCAATTTTGTGTGTGAACAGTACTGATGTATATTCTTCCTCTCTGTTGTTTTTGTTAGGTAGATTCTTAAAAGTAGGATTTCTAGGTCAAAGACGATGCCTTCATGAAACATGAAGCCATACTGGCTACCTACTTTCCTCAAAACGATGTCTACTGCCATAGCGATTTATGAGCACACCGGTTTCCCCCTATCCTTACCGGCACTGAATGTTATCAATCTTTTTTAATTTTTGTAAATTTTGTTACTTTGTTAGTTAAGAAAAAATTCAGTGCAGTCTAAATCAAAATGTTAATTTAGCCACTAATAAGCTTCACTACTCCCCATTTGGGCCCAACACCATGAAGCATGGGGACCAGCAGTGGGGAGTGAGGGCTTGGGGTCTGTCTCCTCACCCTACCTCCTTCATCTGACTCCTCCCAACGCTGGGAGGTGATGATGTGGCTCCTCGGAGGTCAAGGTCCAGGGAGGATCAAAGGGAGAAAAGCCAAGTCCTGCTTGCCTGGTGAGGTCACGTGCATCTCCCTCTGGGCTCTCACATAACCCCACCTTAGCTTTTTGTTTAGGGAGGGTGAACGAACAGGTCCTTCCACCTGACACAGGTAGCATCTGTGCCCCTGTCCTTTTCCACCCAGTACCCATTTCTGGCACTCACTCTTGCTCTCTGCCGATCTGCTCCAGGCTCCCTGTGGCCCAGCAAGCAGAGCCCCTTGGAGACATGAACAAGGCATGTCAGTCCCCACCCCCACCTAGCCATTGCAGCACATTCTGGCCCCCTTCTCTCGGCTGCAGGCAGGGGGATCCCCGGAAACCCAGAGGACTCCATAAAGCCCTTCTGTCCTCAGACTGCAGAATGAGCACTTCAAGAACATGCAGGTTTCTGTCACTCAGCGAGCCTCAGCCACAGAATGAGAGATGCCAGCTTCCAACCGTAGAGAACCCTGGTCTCCATGCTGGATTCTTCTGGTGTCTCCTCAGCTTGCCCCAAGATGGGGGAAATACCTCTTTCCTTACCCCAGGAGCAGGAAAGCAAATACTCATGGGTCCCTTCCTAAGCATCCTCTTCAAAGAGATCTCCTCCCTGATGAACCTCCAGGCTTCCCTTGCTTGGGTGGGAGGAGGGTCCCTGATAACCTAAGGATTTGCTCTTGGAAAGGCTGCTGGGATGTTTCTCATGCTTCTCTTTCATACTGAGGACACTCACCCCCCTGGAGGTTGCAGTGGAAATTGTAGGCACAAGAGAAGTCCCAATCTGTCTCACGCTGCTGCTTCCTAGAACACATCTGAGGTCCCTTGTCAAGCACCACTGCCTTCAGTAGTATGAAAATGAACTTCATGTTCTTTTTTACACTTAGACCTTTATTTGATCCAGAATTTATTTTTGTAAATAGGATGCTAGGAGTCTAACTTTGTTTTCTCCCACACGGATAACCAATTGCATCAGCGTCATTCACTGTACCAGAGAAACCCTGATCATCCCACTGGGATGCCAGCTTTGGCACATAGTAAGTTCTTACACAGAATGGCTGCTTTCTTACTCCTTTTTTGTTCATTTTCCTTTTGATTATTCCTATGCTGATATTACATGGTTTTGATTATAGCATGTTTATACTTTGTTTTATTTTGGGGGGTTTTTGTTTTGTTTTGTTTTTAGTTAGAGTTATCAGTGTTTGAAGAGTCAGCTTTTAATACCTGACACTGTGTAATATCTTCTCTTGCTAAACTTCTCCCAAAAAATTCTGTCAATTTCTACCCAGTTACTCTTCCATGTTAATTTTTAAAATCATTTTGCTTAGTTAAAAGTAGAAGTTGATTGGAATTATGGTCAACTTACATATTACTTTGCAAAGGAATAACATGTTACAAAGGTTAAGTCCTCTCATCTAGGAAGATGTATTTCAGATTTAAGGACTCTCAGTAACACGGGATGGCTAATAGAATTCCAGGTCTCCTGTGGACAGAAGGTATAGGACGTTTTTCCTATACCTTCCTCTTTTTTACAACCCTGCACCCGACCATGTAGCTAAATTTCCCGTTTCTCGTGTCCTCCTGCTCTAAAAACAGAGGGGATTTACCTTAAATAGAGAGAACGCTACCATCAACTTGCAATGACCTTGGTCTGTGTGAAAGCTGTCAGAGAGTCATGGTCATAACAGCTCCCGTGTCCTGAGGACGAGCTATGAGCCAGACATCTAAGAGCTTTACAGATATGGTCTCTTTTAATCTTTGCAATCCATCCATGAAAGTGGGTACTAACACTCACGTTTAATAGAAGAGAACACCGAGGCCTGAGACACCTGTAGAAAGGGTCCAAGCTTCCATCAAAACAGGATGGCCCAAAGGCAAAAAGCCCTGTACTTTCGCAGCGGGTAAGCCTGCCACCCCCCACCGGCCTGTAATTGATCCGGTTCAGGATGATTCCCAAATTCTTTCAGGTTTACTTACATCTTCTAAGTACCCCTTCTGTGAGTTGATAGCAGACATAAGCTTGCCAGGGATGTTTCAGCTGACCCCGGCAGTAACTTGTGTTCTGCCCTTCCTGGATCCATGCCGACGGAAGAAGACTGGCGGGGCAGAGCCCAGTCAGCCCTGGATGGGCCGTTTGTCCTCATCTGTCCACAGGACACCTGCATCTTAGACACATCACTCATTGATAAATGAAATTCTGACTCCTCTTCCACACACGGGGTCTTGGCTTAGGGTGTGGGACACGGAAACCCCGCTGCCTCACTGTTTCTGGGTTTCCATGGGGAGCTCCTCATGGTCTTAGACCTTCAGGAGCGCTGACAGCCCCTCTCACCCCATGGACGAGGCTGTCACCATCACATATTTTCGTCTTCTGCATTTTTAGAGCCACATTTCCGTTGCTCCCAGTCTAGCTGGGGTGCCTGATGTGTCTACAGAGTACCCCTAGAGCAAGGGGTACTCTCTGGAGGGCTCCTCAGGTTGACATGTGTAGCCTGTAGAAGGCTGTGGTTGTTGAACTGGAGCTCTGCTCTCCCATCCCGCCACGATAGCAGCCTTAGTCCAAACACAAACACACACAATTGTGTTTGGTGATGCTGCCTTGCCTCTTGAAAATACGAATTAGAAAAAAGAGAGAAACTAAAAAAAAAGAAACATGTTGACTTGAGCTCCTGTCTACATGACTGAATTTGTAGCCAAATGGGTTGGTACTTTGCTCTTTTTCATTCTTCACCAGGTAGCGCTTTCCGCCGTCTTAGCACTTAGGGTCCTCTGAGCTCCCTGCCGCTCGGGTGAGAGGATAAAGTCCCTGTCCCTGAGTGAACATTCAGCCTGTCCCAGTTAAAGCCATTATGAATAATGCTGTAACAAATTGTTTTGTGTACATAGCTCTTCATTTTTATTTGACTTAGCTCCTTGGAGAGATATTATAAGCCAAGAAAATGCACATTTTTATCCAGTTTCTGTTCTTTACTTCTTCCTCCTCTCCCATTGCCCTGGTTGGCCCCTAGCCAAATCCCTCATTTCTCTGGACCCGATCCTTTTCTGGCTGATACTGTCTCCTTCTGGCTTTGTTATGGAAGCTGGACTGGGTCCTGACGGGAGAACCAAGCAGCCCTCAGAGACCTTGGAAGATCGGAGATTTATTGAACACTGGCGGGCTCAGAGGAGACGTTCCTAAAAGTCTGAGCCCTGAGCACAAGCAGGGAGGGTAATTTACATCCTTCTGCTTCCACATACTTGGTACTTTTGGTGCACGTGGGAGACGCGGTAGGAAAAAAGAACCCGAAAGGGCTTTGAGACAGGGCTGGAATTCCCTTGCTGGTCTGGTCGCCCATCTTAGACTACAGTTTTTCCCTTATCATTCGCCCCCTTTGATGCCCCCTTAACCACCTAGTTTAGAGGGCACCATTATCATCTACTGTGGACCGACAGCCCTGCAAGGCTAGTATCTGGGTGGTGGCTTGTCTGGTAACAGTGTTTTCTATGAACTAAGCAGTCCATCCTAAGGTTGCCCAATACACAGTAACAATAACAAGTTTCTGGGAGGAAGTCCAATCAGAGGGGGCAGCAGCGTAAAGTCCGACTGCTGAGGTCAGGGATGTTGCGCCGATGATAGCCAGGGACCACAGCGAACCCATGTCCATCAGTCAGCGGGGTCTCGCTGAAGGTGGAGCCGGAGCGGGTCAGTAGGGTCTGGTTGGGCTTTCCGCTGGTGTGATTCGTCTGACTTGTGAGCCTTCTTTACTCTAGAGTGGTGGACCCATTGGGTAACACCTGAGACCTTGAAGGCAGTAGGGGTGGTGTGAACAGTGTCGGGCCCTGTCCACTGTGGTTTGAGGGGGTCCTTTTCAAAGCTTCTTGGGAGATGCGCCTTGGAGTTTTTCACAGGGCTTGGAGGTGTTGGGACACTTCTAAGTTTCCAGTCCGTTCAAGGTCTCCTCTGACCCTGCTTGTTATGGGGGGGCGGCCTGTCATAGAGCCTTTGAGATGAATTATAGCTACAGGAATCTTTTAAATCCAGTGGACTAGAATAAATAAGATCAATGACCTCCAACAGGTAGGCTCTATAGAAGTATTATGTTCAGCTCCAGGCATAAGGGTAGCTGGGCTTAAAGTACGACAGGTTTTAGGTATTATTTCAGGTGTATCTGTAAGCATAGCCTGGTATTTATTAAGTCGGCCTCCATCACCCGTCGGTGGCGTTTGGCCTCTAAGACAAATCTGGACCTAATGTGAAGTCATTAAAGTCAGGGACTGTCCCAGAGTGAGCTTTGAGGCTCTTTAACCAGGACCACTGTTGTATGCTTAGCTAAAGCCTTTGCTTGCAATTGTACCTCAAAAGAAGTGGCTTCTAGGATAAATTCAACTGAGAGAGATGAAACAATTAAGAAAGACCTCTTTGAGGTAAAGCATTAATATCCTAACTACAAGGAATCACTGGCAAGTGGGGGAAACCTTACCAAGAGGTTAAAGGCATTCCCAAGTACATTATCCAATCCAATCATAAAGAAAATAGGGTCATCCCTTATTTCCACAAGTCTGTAGTTAACCCTATGGAGTGGGGTACGCTCTGGCTTTTAGGGAATGATTTCATTATCCCAGCCACAGCCACATGGAATTGGTCAAGGTGATAAGTTATACAATTCTTGGGGAATCAATTTCATTTTCCAGTTGTTTAATCACATGCTATGGGGTCCTGTTATTATCCCCACAGAATAAAAAGCAAGAAGATTGTCTAAGTGAGCTATTGTGCAACTTTGAAGTTTACCTCAAGTTGTCTAGCTTAGGTGAACAACAAACATTTAAAGACATCAAAATCTAGAACTTAACATCCACAAAAGTGGGTTATTTAAATGTAATTTTTCTCTCTAAAATAACCCTCATTTCCAGAGATAGCCAAATCAGGACTAATTTATTTAAAAAACAAGTCCAGTTTTAACAAAGTTGGCCTAATTATTTACATAAGCTCAGCAAGAACACTGAGTGATCAGACAGATCGTATGGATCTTTTAGAATCTGCTTTGTTGGAAATTTTAATTTTTTTTTTAAAGATTTTATTTATTTGACAGAAAGAGATCACAAGTAGGCAGAGAGGCAGGCAGAGAGAGAGGGGGAAGCAGGCTCCCCACTGAGCAGAGAGCCCAATGCGGGGCTTGATCCCAGGACCCTGGGATCATGACCTGAGCCAAAGGCAGAGGCTTTAACCCACTGAGCCACCAAGGCACCCCTGTTGGAACTTTTTATAAGGAATCTCTAGGTTGGACTTTCAGTAGCCTCTCCAGGCCAACTACTTGCCATCAGACGTGCCTGCAATACCTGTAGATTTGGGCAGATTCCTCTTCCTGAGGGTCCTGCACCTGCCACGAAGTGACATTCTTCACTCACCTGGTGAGGCTGCTGGGAACTCTGTAAGGTATCGGCCAACAGTTCCAAGGGGCGTTATGACTCCAGGTTTCATAAAGCCAACCTCCATTCCTTAAAGCTGTCTGGTCATATCTGAGTCTATGCATGTCTTTCTCAAATATGACATTCTAGTCTAAGCCTTGGTAAAATAACCAATGTTTCCAATAGTGTCCTTTTACAAGGAGAAGAGATTCCTATGGAACTTATGCAGATGACTGATTGTCATGGAAGAAAGAATACTTACTGAGACCTTTTGAGTTTCAGAAGGTTCACATAGAAAAGTCGAATGCTTTGATTTGTTTATAAATGAATATTTTTACATTTCTGTAAGTCACAGATATCTTAAGAAAAAGTTCCCTTAGTCTGAAAGAGCGAACATTAGAGAACCAGCAATGACTCCAACAAGAGTTACAACACTATGATCTTTTAGCTCCTTTAATCCCATGTTACTGATTCATGTTCGGTTTGAATGCAGCTTTTACTTAGTTCTGAAAGTTCTTACTCATTTCAGTTCTGATCTTAAAGATACTGAATACCCATATTGTCCTAAAGGTCCTTTATAGGAGCCTCCTTGAAGATGAAACTTATTTTGCAAGACAGTAAGAACAATTATAAATGACAAAAAAACTCAGAAATGGACACCGTTAACGATCTGATAGGAGAGTTCACTATGATACGACTGACAAGGAAACTCAGTTACTCTGTGATACATACACTTTAATAGCCAGAACCGGAAGGTTACATACCCAACAAGCAAGCCTAATTAGTCAACAAGACTTTGTTCATGATTTAAATCTTGGGGAAGTTTGTTAAAACCTAGAATGTTTTAAAGCACATCCCTAAATAGGATTAAGGATGTTAAAGACCCGATAAAGGCAAGACAGAGAAACTGGTTTTTCTAGGCAAGCAGAGAGAAAACAACTACTTGTATTTTCTTATCAAGAGCCGGCCAACAATTGGAGAATAGTTTTGTCTTTTTGAACAGAGAGAAAGCAGACTTCAGTCTTATACCAATGTACTTTAAAATCCATTCATCTCAACCTTGGTCCTTCCTGACTGCATCCAAAATTCTGTTCCAAAGTTTTCCCTCCATAAACCTCCTATAACTTTTTCTTTGCATTCAGATTTTGTCCCCACTCATTTTTTCCCAAACAACCATCTCACTTAGGACAAAATTACCTTTTTTAAACCTTCAACAAAAATGCATTCCCATTTCTTATCTTTCTTACATATCTCCTCCTTTTCCACACAGAGTTGTTTTCCTTATTTCCACCAGTCTTAGTTACAGTTGGTAGAATTTTGCCTCTTTAGAAACCTTCATCTCCAGTGAAGACTGAGGAGTAACCAGTTGTGAACTGTTACACTAGAATTCTTTAGATGGCAAATTTGTAAATCAGTTAAGCACAAAACATGTTTACCAACAGATTTAAATATCCTTAGTTTCTTTACAGTAAGAAGTCAAAAGCACAAACCTGTGTCCAGTAATTAATGACTTACACTTTATCCTATTTGGAAAAGACCTAGATGTCCAATGAATTCAATTCCATTTATCATCAAAGCAAAACTTTAAAGTTTTAGTTTATCAAAGACTTTGAAAGCTATCTTAACAGTCACCCAAGAAAACTTCTAGACAATTAACCATCCGTGTAGTCATCTTTTTGCAAAGTGCAACAGACATAACACGAGGTCATCTGACCTTCAGTAAACCTTGATAGAATAAAAGTTTCAGGTTTACTGCCAAGAACTTAAAAGACACATCTGTCTTAATTAAACCAACAAACTTAGTTTAAATACTGAACTATGTTCCACCTGGAGGCTCCCCATGGTCGATTTCCACCTGAGACCCGTGGGGAAATCTGGAGTGGGTGGAGTCAGGTCCAGGGGGTGCTCGTCTTGCTCCCACAGTGAAGGAGGAGCCATGGTGCCTGAAGCACCTAGGACAGTCTAGCAGCCACCAATGCAGGCCGCACCCAAGGTGGTGCAGAACGGGGGGGGGGGGGGGGGGGGGGGTTGGGGAGACAGAAGAGAGAAAGTGCTGCCAGAGGACAGAGAAAGCGTTCCGGCCAGGAGCTCATCAGCTCCGAGCAGATGCCATGTCTTCCCGCCAACAAGGGGGGATAGGCAGTCCAGAGAAGACACGGAATTTCCTGGAAACAAAGGGAGTTTCAGCAGCTGCTTAGGAATATTCCTCCAAGTCCCTGTCCTGAAGGACGCCTGGGATCATGACCTGGGTGGACGGCAGACGCGCCCCCCTGCCCCTTAAACACAAGGGTGAGAGCTCCTGTGACTTTACAACCTGCCTCTGTCTGGATCAGTTTTCCCACGGGCTGTCAGAGCTGCAGAGATCTCCCCACACACACCACTGAGAAGCCTCGGGAGCACCGTCTTCCTGCACCTCCGCTTTAGGCCCCGGGTCAGAGGAGGACTGTGGTCTCCACACGACCCGACCGGGTTCGTCTTTGTCCAGAGCTCATTCCCACTGCTGCCCCCGATGCCCCGGGGCAGGGCCTCCCTGATAGGCTTTGCTTCCTTACAGCCTTTGGGGTCTTTTACTTGGGTCACAAATACCCTACTTTGGTCCTTCCTATTGGCACAGAATCAGACCCGTGGGGGCAGAGTTTGGGCCACCTGAAGCCAAGAATCAATGTATGGGACTTGGGCAGGGTGTCCTGACCACAATTTTGTAAATGACCTGGACAGTGGGTAGGTCTCAGGGCCCCGCGGAGGGCCAGCCGACCCCGCAGGTGGCCCGTTCCAGGACACATAATGGGCCTAACCTTCCAGGAGACGTTTTCAGCCCACAGCCTCCTGAGAATGGCTTCTTAAACCTGTGGAGCCCACAGCCGAAGGCCGCAGGTTTTGACGAGCATGACCCACGACGGGCAGGGGGGCTGTCGTCCACCCTGTGGGCTCCCTCCCTGTGTCGCCGGCGCAGAGACAAAGGGTGGGTGTCCCTGCAGAGCAGAGACCAGGCAGAGGCCCGCCTGTCCGCCCTCCCGGAGGAGACCTACGTGCCTCTTGGCCACCGCGAGTCCATATAAACCACAGACTGGTGCCCCAAGGGCTCGGCTTGGCCCCTCTGAGGTCACCCCGGAGACGGGTCAGGGCCCACTCGGACTCCGTACGCTTCTGGGGGCCCTAACGGTGCCGCCCGTGGAGCCACGGACTCAGGCCGCCTGACCCGCCAGGTCAAACTGCACATCCACTCGCGCTTTCACAGCCAAGTTCTTACAGTTCCTCCCCGAGGCCCTGACCTGTGCAATTCCTTTCCTCCCGGAAATTCTTTCCTGTCCCTCCTTTCGGGGAGTTCCTGACCAGAGGGAACCCCCCCCCCCCGGGAGTCCGTACCTGTGAGACCTCAGAGATGCCTGGGAGGAGGTCAGTCTCCCCTTCCATCCTGACGGGGGCCTGACGGGGTCCTGGGGCCGCGGGCCTCGCCGGAACCCGACGCGGCGACCAGGTCCTCACCTGCCAAGTCTCCTGAGAGTCCGGCGGGAACTGCCGGCTGAGGCCCGTGCACCGGAGGCTGCCGGAAACCAGGCCGCGCGCCTTCTCCTTTACGACCCTCGTGCGTCACCGCCGCGGCGGCCGCAAACCGATGGCCGCGATGGTGCCGGCCTGGGAACCACGTGTTGCGAACCTGGACTGGGTCCTGGCCCCAAACCCAAGCGGCGCTTGGAGAGCTTGGAGGACCGGAGGCTCACTGAGCACGGGCGGGCTCTGAGGACACTGTCCCTCGAAGGTGTGGCCCCGAGCGCAAGCAGGGGGGGACTTCATCCCCTTCCACTCCACGTGCGCGGGAAGCGGGCTGGGAAGGAAGAGCCCAGAAGGGCTTGCGGACGGGGCTGGGTTCCGTCGCCGGTTTGCTCGGGCGTCGTCGAGTGCGGGCTTCCCTCATCAGCGTCCCTGCGGTGGTCCCCTTTCACCGGGCGGCACGCGGGTTTGCGGCAAGACAGCCAGACCCCATGGCTGGGCCTGTCTCGGGGCCGCTCCCTGTCAGGACAGGCGCCCGCGGGTTTAGGCTGAGGTCCTGGTCTCGGGGTTCTGCGGTACAACGGGAGAGAGGAGAGAGAGCGAGCATTTTGTACTGTCTGTGAAGAAGCCCAGGGAGATCTTTGAGAGTTTTGTTGGCCCTGCCGCGGGGCTGTTTTTCGGGAGAAGGGCTCTCATCATGCGGGGCCACCGCACGGGCTGGAGGAGCTCACAGTAAGCTGAGGGAGCGGAGCGCACTGAGCGGGTCGCCCCGGGGCAGGGGGGTGGCGGGAAGGGAGAAAGGCACCTGAGCTAAAGCCCGGCTCGCGGCGGCCGGGACCCGCGGCTCCTCGGACTCTGGCGCCCCCTGGCGTCCGCAGCTGGAGGTGCAGGTTTCGAGGCGGCGCGGTGCACCGGCCCTGCAAGTCTGGGGAAAGGCTGCCTTCCGTCTGGGACGCAGGAGGAGCCCACCCAGAACCCCGAGATCTCCGGGGGCCCCGCAGGCCTCACAGCCCTGCAAGAGGAGCTGTTTGAACTAGAGCTGATTCGAGGTCCTAGCTGGTTTTGATGCTCGGGCGCTGGGGAGGACCCCTTCGAGAAGAATCAGGACAGTGGGGGGGGGGGGAGTGCCTAGGGGCAGCTGGGGCGGGGGACAGACTGGGGGCTGAGGGTAAGGGCCCCTGGATGTGTGTGTGGCGGGGGGGATGGACAGAAACCTGACACACTCCTTAAGGCTGGTTTCCTGGGGGTGGTTGGTCTCTTGGTATCCCTACTGCTGCCCTGGGACCGAATGAAGGGTTTGCCTTAATCATTTTCCTGGCAGGGTCGCCTGGGTGGCTCAGTGGGTTAAAGCCTCTGCCTTCCGCTCAGGTCATGATCCCAGTGTCCTAGGATTGAGCCCTGCATCGGGCTCTCTGCTCAGCGGGGAGCCTGCTTCCTCCTCTCTCTCTGCCTGCCTCTCTGCTTACTTGTGATCTCTGTCTGTCAAATAAATAAATAAAATCTTAAAAAAAAATAATTTCCCTGGCAAAGCTAGCCCGCAGATGTGTCCAACTTGCTTTTTCATGCTTCTCTAGATGCTCCTTTGCCTTGGTCTGTTCTGTCCCCTTTTTGTCTTGGATCCCAGAGAAGGCTGGTCGCGGAAAGGCTTGACCACGGTCATGCACACCAAGTCGGACACTGCCTCGCTGTGACACCTCTCCCGGGGCTTTATACTCCAGGCGGGGTCTCTTAACTGGGGGATGAAGCTGTAGCCCCCTGCTCAAGGCACACCTGGGAAACAGACTGCGTGGTTTTCATGCGCGGAGAGGGCTGTCCCTGTACGTCTGGAGAGTTCAGGAGGCAAACTTGGCTCATCAGCCCTCACCCAGAGCCGGTCTCTGGGGAAGCAGTGTTTGGCTTCCCTTGTACCCACTTGCTGGGCCTGCGGGGTGGAGGGCTGAAGGCAGCAGCCTCTTCCTGCCCAGGCTGCTCAGTCCCCGGGGCCTGGGCCAGGATATAAAAAAGTGGCTCTTGAACCAAGCTTGGGCCTCTTAGTTTTAGGGGCTGCCCACTTGGGGCTGGTATGAGGGAGTGCCTGTTATTTGCTCCACGCTTGTCCCACATCTGGTGGCCCTCACGGGAGCAGCAAGAACTGTGGGGGATGCACGCCGAAGAACCCCTTGCCCGTCTCAGGGAAAAACCAGAAGTGGCCGCTGGGTACATCCAGGGTAGCTTCCTGCAGCCACTGGGGGGTTGGGGGGGGCAGGGAGCAGGGGCTGCGACACTCTCTGTAGATCCGTGCTGTCTGGATTGTACAGTGCGCAGTGCTATAGACCAGGACAAGCAGACCATCCAAGGGTCTGAAGAAAGAGGTGGAGGGACATTCCTGCCAAGGGGGATTCGGTAATAGCCCTCTGCACTGCGTGTTCTCCCCCTCCCTGTGCCAAGGACACTACCTGAAGTCTCAAGCATACTTGACACTTCTTCCTGCCTCAGGGCCTTTGCACATGCTGTTCCCGCTGTGTGGAGGGCCCTCACCTCTCTCTGACCACCACCACTTCCACTACTGGCCTTGCTTACTCTCACTCTAACTGCAGGTCACAGCCCAGGCTGTGGGGATGTCACTGGCTTGTGCCTTCCCTGTCCCTGCAGTTTTGCCTCCAGCCCAATCATTGTCCAGTCACTTGTCTTTTGCCCCCCCTGGACTCCTTGAACACAGGAACTCACTCACTGTGTCATCCCCATATCAGACATGCAGGAAGTGCCCAATAAGGTTTGTCGAATGAGCCATCCTACGCAGTGGTACGGTAGCGCCAAGGGACTGGACCAGCTTAAGATCCGCAGGAATTGTGGGTGATCAGGTTAGGATTGTGAGTGGTTTTTGTAACCTCCTTTCTGTAGGCTTCCCCTTCCTGCCGTCCCCCACCCCTCCCTTTGGGCCTCACTCTCCACCCAGCACACAACTGTGCAGCCACCTGGCGTCTCTCTAGTCACCCAGCTACTCCGAGCACGTACATTTTATCAACAAAGGCAATGCTTAACACTAAGAAGTCTGAGTGGAAGGGCTTCAAAGAGAGGAGCTTTCCCCTAACCCAGGGGCAGGCAAACATGGCAAATCCAGCCCAGGCCTGTTTGTACATGGCCTGCAAGCCAAGAATGGTTTTTACATTTATAAAGCATTGTTAAAGACGTAGGAGCAGTGGCAGAGACCGTAATGTGGCCCACAACATCTGAGATACTACCTTTGACCCTTTACAGAAAGTCTGTTGTCGCCTTGCCTTACAGGCAGGAGCACGGGGGGACTGCAAGGTTTGCTTAAAATGGCACGGATGGGCCAGCGTCAGGAGGAGCTCGCGCGGGCTGGTGCAGAGAACACTGGAGATGGTGTCAGAAGACCTGGGCTCCAGCCCCCCAGCTCTTGCCTAGTCGCCTCTCTGGGCCTCAGTATCCCCACCTTTCTAATGGTGCTGACTCCAATCTTGCACTCGGATGCCCCTGATGTCGGTGTGCACCGCCTCTCTGTGATGGGCCAGGCCGCCGAGGAGGTGTTTTGGGGCAGATTGATCTGACAGCACTATTTCTCACCAGTAGGCTACGACTTTCTCTGCGTGAGAACAAACAGCAGTATGCGTGTGTGTCTGCGGTGGGAGGTGGCTGTCACCAAGCGCCACCCCCCCCCCCCGCCGCCGATTCATGCCGTCATGCTGTCCTTCCCCTCTGCAGTACAGCCCTCCAAACCAGACTGCGCCATCGAGGGAGAGACCGTGATTGGGAACAACATCCAGCTGACCTGCCAATCGAAGGAAGGCTCTCCGGCCCCTCAGTACAGCTGGAAGAGCTATGATGTCCTCAACAAGGAGCGGCCAGCCCCAGCAGGTAACGGGGTCAGCGGGGAAGACGCCCCCCCGCCCCAAATGCAGGTGATTGGCTAGGGCTGCCCAGGACTAGAGCTCCTGGCCTGACCAGTCAGGTCTCCCTGAAGGGCTGCCTTTGGCCTCCCCCTTCCTCCCTGCAGCATGTCTTCTCGTGACAATCCCCATCTCATGGGTTGTTGCGGAAAATGAAAGTGAGTCTGGTAAAGCACTCGGTAGAGGCCCGTAATAAACGTGCACCTGTTACCTTTGTTCCCGCAGCTCCGCTCCTGTGAGTAAGCGTGTCGGGTAACCATTCTGTGCAAAAGCACCAGGTGGGATTTTAATGTTGACTGTGAGCATGTCCTTTTTTTTTTTTTTAATATTTTAATTACTTATTTGACAGAGAGACACAGCGAGAGAGGGAACACTAGCAGGTGGATTGGGAGAGAGGGAAACAGGCTTCCCCCTGAGCAGGGAGCCTGATGTGGGGCCTGATCCCAGAAGCCTGGGATCATGACCTGAGCTGAAGGCAGACGCTCAACAACTGAGCCCCCCAGGCGCCCTGTGATCGTGTCATGAAGTACACATCTCAGGCCTCAAGTCCAGGGCTGTGGCTCCACCCAAGGACGGGAATTCCCATCTGCATTCCCTGTCCAGCCTAGTTCATCTCGGGCTCCGCGGAACCCCACCTTCCCAAACATGCCCTTCGTTTGTGGCCACACCCAACTGCATGACCACGTCTGTCATAAGGGTCCCCTGTTCTCAGGGAAGGAGACGTTAGGTCCAGCTCTGGTAGCCTGGAGACCTGCTTTGTGCTGGGCAGGTGGCATTTGACCTTCGGTTAGGAAACAAACTGAAAAAAAACAAAACCCTATATAAATATCTTACTGTCATTTCCACGGTGTCCACTGGTGTGGCAACACCTCGGCGGCATCTTGGATCCCCAGTACCCCCGGCACAGCCAGTTCCCCTGGAGATCAGAGCAGACAAGTTCTGAGAGGTGCCGGTTGGCTTAAGTTCTGGGGTCTCTCCGCTCAGTGTGGGTGAGAAGGAAGTGGGCAGGGACGGGTGAAGCCGTGGGTGCAGACGTGTGAGAAGTGGGGTGGGGGGCGCTAGGGAAGGGCCTCCTGGGGCCGGGTCAGTCGACAGGGCGAGTGTGCAGACTGGGGCTTTGGTTGAACAGGATGAACTGTATCAGTTTGTCTGTCACTCATTTGGGAGCCAAATGAGAACTTAAAAGTAAAAAAAAAAAAAGAAAGAAATGAAAACAAGAACAGAACCCTCTCACTCCAAGGTAAGTTAGAAAGGATATTGTGGATCTCAATAGGTTTCCAGTTTTTTGTTTTTTGTTTTTTTTTTTACAAATTTCTGGCTGGCAAATTGTTATCGAGTGTGTCTGGAATTTCTGGAAACCCCCTGGCAGCTCTCCTATGGGTCTAAGGCGCTGCCTGTCTGGCCTGTGCATGACCCAGTGACTCCAGCAACAGTCACCAAGGTCTGCTCTGGACCATGGTTGGTCGACCCTTCCTTTCAGCAAGGCGTGTATAGGGAGACCCAAGGCCAAAGGCAAATGCCGTCATAGTTTTATAGCCAAGGGTGTTGTAAGTCAGAGGATGCATAAGGGGATAAAAGGTTTCTCCAAGGAGGGGGCACCCAACCTGGTACTACAGGCCGGCTAAGAGCATGGTGTGGGCTTGAATCCTGGCCCTGCCACTTGTTAGCTACGTGACCATATGGCAACAGACTTGGCCTCTGTGCCTTAGTTTCTCCGTCTGTAAAATGAACATAAAACCAGTCCGTACTTCATAGAGTTCCTGAGAAGATGAAATAAAAGTCCATGTAAGGCATGGAGACCATGCCGGGTAGGTAGGTAGAACTCCGGAAGGCTAGGTGTTATTAGTGTGTGGTATGTGAGCCGTACCCTTCAGGATGAGTGGGGTGGACCTGACAGGTATCCTGGGAGTGGTGAGTATTCTGCACCGTCCGGGGTAGGGAGCATGCGCTGCAGGGAGGAGGGAGGTCCTGCTGTGAGAGAAGCAGTGATGGGGGTTCCCGAAGAACCTGTGCGTTGGGCCAGGGCAATCCTTCATCCTCCAGTGATTCAAAAGAGGAGAAACCTGAGGACACGAAAGAAGGTCAAGGGGCGATGCTAATACATGCTTTGGAAGAACGTCATCCTGCTCCAAGTTAAGATTTGCTCAGAGTGGGGCGCCTGGGTGGCTGAGTTGGTTAAGCATCGGTCTTCAGCTCATGTCATGATCCCAGGGTCCTGGGATCAAGCCCCATGTCAGGCTCCCTGCTCAGTGGAGAGCTTGCTTCTCCCTCTCCTGCTGCCTGCTGCTTTCCCTGCTTATGCGCACGCGCGCTCTCTCTCTCTCACAAGAATAAATAACATCTTAAAAAAAAAAAAAAAAAGGTTTTGCTCAGAGTCAGAGTCCAGATCTGGGCGTGGCAGCCAGGAGTGTGGTTAATGGTGAAACAACGCAAGCCTGAGCCCGGTGTTGGGACGGAGGGGGGCTTGTCCTCGGAGGCTCTGGACTTCGCCTGCCTCACAGAGCTCCGGAGTAGGAGCAAACCCAGTTCTGATTTTTGAAACATTTCCGTCCATAGGGCACAGTTTGAGAGTCGGGTTCCTCCGCCCTTCTCTGTCTGAAGACAGTAGAGATTGCTTCCTTCCACTTAGTAATCGGTGGCAGCAAGCCAGCAGGGAAAGGGATAGGGAATCTGGAATCAGTAAATAAGAATTTCAGTCTTGATGTCTCCACTTAGTGGCTGTAAATCACTCAAAGCCTCTCTGACCCTTAGTATCCTCCTCTGAAAACCTAGGAGGACCAGCATACCACCCTCGCTGAAGGCTGTAAAGAAAGAGCAAAGAGGAGACCCCCCGTGTGATAGTTCTAGGCATCCTTTGTAAGCCAGCTGAACTTCATGCACTCAAAGAGTAGGTATTTGGATATCAAAGAAGGAAGGAGGGGTACTTCTGGGGGCCAGAGAGCCGGGGACAGGAAAGTTAAGTCTTGCCAATTTGATTCCCGTGCCTCTGGGAGACCAGGGCTTCTCTTTGGGGACATCTCTCTCCAGCTGGACCAGCCTAGGGAAGCCGGAGGGGGACTGTCCTGTAGTTCCTCTGTTGGCCACAAGGTGTCGCCACTGCAGCGAAGACATTAGGTTTAGCTGGATTTCAGCAAATGTTTTAGGTCCTTTCCAAGAGGAAAGGGGCTTTGGAGGCCCCGCTCAGAATCAGAGCAGACCGGGTAGCACGAGAGATGCACTGGTTAATTCCAGACCAGCTTCTAATATCCCCTGTTTCCTTTGGGGAAGAGTCCCAAGCTGGGCTCTGATAACCGGAAGGGTCCTGGAGGCAGTCTGAAATCTTCTGTCCTGACTGTGTGCGGTGCGCTGTGTACACGTTACACGTGGGCGGAATCTCACACGCTCTAAAGGAGTAGGAATCTGATAAGGGCTAGAGTCCCCATAAGTATTCCAGGGTCATAGACCATTTCCCAGATGGTGTTCCTTCAAGATGCCTCTGTTTTGTTTTTTGTTTTTTTTTTTTAAAGATTTATTTATTTGACAGATAGAGATTACAAGTAGGCAGAGAGGCAGGCAGAGAGAGAGAGGAGGAAGCAGGCTCCCAGCAAAGCAGAGAGCCCGATGCGGGGCTCGATCCCAGGACCCTGGGATCATGACCTGAGCTGAAGGCAGAGGCTTTAACCCGCTGAGCCACCCAGGCGCCCCAAGATGCCTCTGTTTTTAAAAGATTTTATTTATTTGAGAGAGAGAGAGAGAGCAGGGGAGGGTCAGAAGGAGAGGGAGAGAGCGAATCCCAAGCGGACTCGGTGTTGAATGTGGGATCTGAAGCAGGGCTCAGTCTCACAACCTTGCGATCAGGACCTGAGCCAAAATCAAGAGTCAGGTGCTCAACCAACCGAATGCTCTTAAAAAAAAAATCCGATTTGTTTAGGAAATAAGACTGTCAGGGAGAAGGAGTTAAGACGGTGGAGGAGTGGGGGACCCTAAGTTTGTCTCATCCCCCGAACACAACTAGAGATCCTCAGATCATTCGGAACACCCGAAACAGCAGTCGGAGTTTCTGAGCAAACGAATACTGCGAGTCTGCAAGTAAGAAGAGCAGCCACCGTTTGGAAGGTGGGGGGTGCAAGGGCTTGAATGCAGTGAGACAGAGCAGACTGTAGGTGGCAGGGGGCGGGGGTGCCGCTTAAGGAGGCTACCACAGAGCATGATAAGCAGTGGAGTGCCAAACCGGAACTTTGAGAAGTCTGCTACCATGGGGACGTGCCTGGTTTAAACGTGCGAAGTGGGGCGGAATCCCAGATGTGACACCATGATCTGAGGGTACAAACGTAGTGATCCAAGCGGGCACCTGCACCGCAATGTTTATAGCACCGATGTCCACAGTAGCCGAACTATGGAAAGAACCCAAACGTCCAATGACAGAATGGATGGATAAAGAAGATGGGTAAGTAGATTATATATATATATATATATATAAAATGGAATATTCTTCAGCCACCAAAAAAATATCTTGCCACTTGCAATGCTGTGGGTGGAACTGGAGGGCATTTCATTAAGCAAAGTAAGTCTAGAGAAAGACACATCATATGATTTCACTCATATGTGGAATTTAAGAAACAAAACAAAGGAGCATTGGGGAAGGGAGGGAAAAATAAAACAAGACAAAATCAGAGAGGAAGACAAACTATAAGAGACTCTTAATCATAGGAAACAAACAGCTGCTGGAGGGGATAGGGGTTGGGGATGGGGTGACTGGTTGATGGATATTAAGGAGGCCACGGGGTAAGGAGCACTGGGTGTTCTCTGAGACTGATGAATCACTGAGCTCTACCTCTGAAACTGATAATATGCTGTTTGTTAATAGAATTTAAATTTAAAAAATGATTCTTTAAAAATGTGATGTATATTACTCAGCCATGAAAACAAATGAAATCTTGCCATTTGCCACAAGGTGGATGGAACCAGAGGGTATTATGCTGAGTGAAATAAGTCAATCAGAGAAAGACAAATACCACATGATTTCACTCATATCTAGAATTTAAGAAACCAAACAGATGAACATAGCGGTAGGGAAAGAAAAATAAGATAAAAGCGGAGAGAAGGAACACCTGGGTGGCTCATTAAGTGTCTGCCTTCGGCTCAGGTCATGGTCACAGGGTCCTGGGATCAAGCCCCACATCGGGCTCCTTGCTTGGCAGGGAGTCTGCTTCTCCCTCTCCTGCTCCCCCTGCTTTTGCGTGCTCTCAAATAAGTAAATGAATAAAATCTTAAAAAAAAAAAAAAAAAAAAAAAGAAAGAAACAGAGAGGGTTACAAGACTCCTAACTCTAGGAAATAAACTGAAGGTTACTGGAGGGAGGTGGGTAGAGAGATAAGGTGACCGGGTGACGGCGCTGGGGAGGCACTTCACGAGCACTGGGTGTTCTGTGCAACTGGTGAATCACTGCATTCTACCTCTGAAACTAAGAATGCACTGTATGTTAGCTGACTTTAATTTTTAAAAAATTAAAAAGAAAATAAGACCATTATACTATAATCTCCATTTAGGGACACCCAGTGCTCATTAACAGATTAGAAGCTCGGAGAGTTCTGTTGTTAAAAAGTGTATTGAACCCTCTTTCACTGATTTCAAAATTTGCTTTGGTCATGGACTGCTTTTTTAGTACCATATGTGACTGTCACAGGTAAGCAATATTCCAGAAAACATTCTGAGGCGTGAAATTCTAGGGTAGAAGCAGCAGCATTTTATAGAGAAAGAGCATCGAGAAAATACAGCTGTGGGTTTCAAGGCAACAATCTGAAGACAGTACATAGGGAGAGATTGGAAGAAAATAACCCAAATCATCCCCTGGTATTTCTAGCTGGTGAAATTATGGATGGTTTTTTTTTATTCTTTGTTCTTTATACCGGCTTTCTCTGACCCTTCAGCTGAGATTAAACTCCCTTGCTATAGGCTCAAGTAGCATTTCCGTTTCTAACTGTTCACCTGTGACCACCCTGGTTTCTTGTCGGTCCGCCCTCACGCCAGGACAGAGACTGTCTTCGTCTTGTTCAGGGCTATCGCGATCAAGCCCCTGAGGCTTGCCAGACTCGACCGACTGGAAGTAATAGCTTCACGTCCTGTACAAATTCTTATAGTGAACCTACGTTGTTTTTATGATAATAGGAAAATGGAAAATTGTCAGCTGCTCCAGAGAGTTCTAGACCTAAAACAGGATTTTTGTTTTGCTTTATCATTTCTTAATTTTGTGACAGTTGGCAAGTACCGTAACTTCTCTAAGCCTCTGGTTACCTCTGTGGCCTTGGAGATTGAATATTTGTTCCACTTCCCAGACAAGATTGCTGACAGAATCACAGGACATCACGTTTGAGGAAGGATAGGGAGGAGCACATCCAGACAAGGGAAACCCACACCAGATGCAATTAGGCAAGAGACTGGAGGCGGGGGGTGGGGGGGCGGGGAGGGGCGCACATTGGGGGAACTGGCAAGAGACAAAGCTAAGGTAATTGCAGGACCAGATCTGTAACCCTGTGATACTGTTAAGAAGCTTGGATTTGTTTCTGTTTTTTTACCTTTTTATTTTAACTGCAGTTAGTTAACACACCATGTAATATTAATTCCGCTTGTGCAGTACAGCGACTCACACTGCCATACATCACCCTGTGCTCATCACAAGGGCACCACTTAACCCCCATCACCTGTTTAACCCATCCCCCACGGTAACCATCAGTTTGTTCTCCAGAGTTAAGCATCTTTTTTTTGATTTGTCTCTTTTTTTCCCTTTGCTCGTTTGTTTTGTTTCTTAAATGCCACATATGTGGAAAACAGTATGGAGGTTCCTCAAAAAGTTAAAAATAGAACTATGTTCTGATCCAGTAATCCTACTACTGGGTATTTACTCAAAGAATACAAAAGCACAAATTCAGAGGGTTACATGCATCCCTTTATAGCAGCATTTTTTTTGTAAGATTTTTACGTATTTATTTATTTGAGAGAGGAAGAGAAAATGAGCAGAGGGAGAGAGAGAGAGAGAGAGAAGCAGGCTCCCTGCTGAGCAGGAAGCTCGATGCGGGGCTCGATCCCAGAATCTGGAGATCATGACTTGAGCCGAAGGCAAAGGCTTAACGGACTGAGCCCCCCAGGCGCCCCATATAGCAGCATCATTTACATGGTCAAGATACGGAAGCAGCCCAAGTGTCCATCCACAGGTGAATGGATAGAGACGTGTTATGTATATGCAATGGAATATTATTCAGCCATAAAAAAGAGGGAAATCTTGCATTGCAACAATATGGAGCTCGAGGGTATAACACGAAGCGAAATAAGGGAGTCGGAGGAAGCCTGGACTCGTTATTGAAGATTAGGAGCCACTTCTGGAATGTCTGAGCCGTGCCGTGACTGGGTCCCACCTGCTGGGTCCAGCATCTCCCCTGGATGAAATCCAGCTGCCTGTGGCGGCAGGATCCCACGAGGCCACCTCTGCTGCAGACAGGCAGAGGTGTCGAACTCTCCACTCAAAACAGCAGTTGTGAAAAGCGTCTTTGAGGACAGGGCATTAAAGACGTCGAGCATGAAGCGCTCGCTTTCAAGGCGGAGAAGTTCATGGGATCACAGATGTAGCAGGAAGGCTTCTCGTGAGGACGCTGGGCCGGCCTTGATTTCTCAAAGACTTCTTCCACGGGTCCAAGCTCAAGGACACAGTTTCCAAAGAGCAGAAAAGTGGTTATGACCATACCTTCTCATTAGAAAGCACTTTCGGGTAATACGTACCTATTTTATGTTTCCCGAGCGCGTACGACACGTCGCGTGTTCTCAGGTGGGCTCGCACTGATCACTGCCTCAGTTCATGCTCCCTCCTGCCGTGCCTCACACGGACTCTTATTATTTATCAATAGAGAAGCTAAAGTTCAGGGAAGCTAAGTTCCTGGGCCAAGGTCACAAAATTAATCAGTGGCAGAACCAGGCTTCGAACCCGGGGGCCTGACTCAGCTCTAAGCACTGCAGGACTGTGCGACCTGCCCGCTGTTGTCCTGGGAGGCCTCGAGGCGGACGCGCTCTCCACATAGACGAGGCTCGGACGAGGTCACCGGCCGTGCTTGTGTCTCCCTGGGAATTCAGGCCTCCGGGGGCCTCGGTGTTTCACCGAACTGTGGTGCCTCATACCCTGTTCTTCCTTCCCAGTCACAGGCCAGACCTTGTCTCTGAAGAACATCTCCACAGACATGTCGGGTTATTACATCTGCACCTCCAGCAACGAGGTGGGCACCGAGTCCTGTAACATCACCGTGGCCGTCAGACTTCGTAAGAGCGGGTTGGGGGCAGGGTGGGGAGGGGGAGCGGCCCGAGGCCAGAAGGTCACTGGGGTGGGGTCCAAGGAGACAGCTGAGGGAGACCCAGTGGCGGTGAATTGGGGAGCCTCTGTAGGGTCACCAGCCGGCAGGGGAACCTGGGGTGACCTCTGTCGGATGCTCCCCTGCTAGAGGTCAGTCCAGTTCCCTTGGTTCTTGGGAAGCGGAGCCTCAGACTGATTTCTGGAGCCTGCTCAGCCCTGCCTGCCTTTAGGGCCGCTCAGTGGGCATGAGAGAAGCGTCCAGAGTCAGCTGCCACAGAGTCTGGACCGTAGCTTCTGAGGTGGGTCCCCAGCACCAGCTCAAGGACTGGCTAGAGCCAGAGCCGGCATGGGGGACAGCTGGGGACTTTCTAGGAGCCTGGGGCGCCCAGGGAGAGTTGGGGCGCCGATCTATCAGCCTGTGTATCTTTGCGCCCGCCTCCGTCCTGACGAGTAGTCTCTAGACCCCCGTCTCCGCCCTGCAAGGCCGTGCCCTTCCTGGAGTGTTCCTGGGAGCTGGCAGCCCTCGCTGGGCTGGGGGGAAGGCTGGGCCCGTCCAGAGGCTTCCCTCACCGTGGCTGCTCAGCCCCAGAGGCGTGGGCTCTGGTCACGACTCGGGAGACGCAGCTGCCCTGCTCTGTCTCTTGCAGCGTCCATGAACGTGGCCTTGTATGCGGGCATAGCGGGGGGCCTGGCTGCAGCCTTCATCGTCCTGGGCCTTGTCATCTACTGCTGCTGCTGCCGCCGGGGGAAGGACGAGGCTGAGGACACAAAGCCGTGAGTGTCTGCGGTCGGGCCTGTGGGCAGGAGTGGGGGCAAGTGTCACAGCTCCTCACGGCCTTTCCCACTCACACCGCCAGTGGGGACAGCTGCCCCAAGTGGCGTTGCAGGCCTGGTGCTCGGCTGCAAGGCCCGTGACTCTGCAGGCTTCCTGCGGCCTGTCCGGGGGCCAGCACGGGGCGGAGCTGGTCCCTCCTGGTCTAGTGGAACCTGCCTGCTCCTCTAACACTCTGAGCTCATGAGCCACCAGCTGCCACCTTCCTGTCCAGTGCGAGCCAGCCCTGCAGCCCGGGCTCCCTTCGCATCTGGACGGGTAGGGGTGGCAGGTCCAAGGGCTGCTTTTCCCCTGAGGAGCTACAGGCCCAGCTCCCCCAGCCCGAGTGAAGGCAAACCCTTCCCCTCTATCCTCGCTGATCCAGGAATCGGATGATCTACCAGAAGCCTCCAGAGCAGGTGAGGGAGCTTCAGACAGAGCAGGAAGAGGAAGATGACTACAGGCAGGAAGACCACAGGAGCACGGGGCGGGAGTCCCCTGGCCACGCCGATCGGTGACTGGAGCCCGCCGCAGGCTGAGGTGGGGCGCAGACTGGCGTTCATTCCTCAGCCCCCTGCCTCCCCGTTACGGCCCTGTTTTTCTCGCCCTCCATTCCAGTCACGGATGGGATGCTTCTTCCCTGCGTCATCTGCTGGAGGGCTTGGCTAAGGGGACCTTACGGTGACTGACCCTGCCAAGTGCCCTCACCCACAGAGTGACCCCTTCCTACTGCCATGCCCGGCTCACAGCCTGGCCCTCAGCCGGGACCAGGCCGCAGCCTGGGGCTCCTGGTTGGGAGCGACCCGAAATCTGCAGAGGCAGCCCCAGCCTCGGGAGAGCAGGAACGGCTCTGCTCCCCACCGCACACACAGTACCTGGGGCGCCCCGGGGCGGGGCGGGGGGGCGGGTTGCACACGGTACATACTTGTTGGATACGTGAGGCCGGGAAGGACTCCCTGTGATTTATCAAACCTCAGTGAAAACTCCTGCTTTGGGACCCACTTTGGCCTCACGCTCCCTTTCCAGCTCATCTCCCAAAACCGTTCCCGAGGGCCGGCCCCCGCTGCCCTGCACCCTTCCTCAGCGGCCCATCACTTTCTCTCTCTGGCTCGGATGCGCTTTCCATCGCCACCTGCCCCAACAGGCCTGTCTCAAATCCCACTGATTCCCGGAACCGGATCCTGATCTCCCCCAACATGGGAACAGTCTTGTCACCTTGTCTCCCGCTCCTCTTCAGCAGTTACCTGAACGTCAACCCATCCCTCGGCTAATGTCTGAGCTCCTTGGGCCACAGCCTGGGCTTCACTGCCCCCCCCCCCATCCCAGGATCCCTCCCAGTCGGGCTCACTCCAGCTGAATCTGGGCGCCTTCCCCTTTCTGGTCTCTGATACGTTTGTAGACTCGCAACTCCCCCCTCCCCCGCTTGCCCGTCTTGTCGCCCACTGTCGGAGCCATGTCCCTGCTTCAGGCTCGTGGCCCTGTGGCTAGTCTCACCCAAATGCAGTTTCCTGTTAAATAAACGTCATTGTCTTTTCTGGATGATCAGAAAACCAATTCTGTAAATCTATCATCCACTTGTGATTAAAAAAAAAAATATATATATATACACACACACATATATATATCTTATATATTTTGTTAAATTCTTTGCTTCATTCAAGTGCTATCAGTAATAATAAATGTCAGTGGAAATTCTTATTTCTTTTTTCATGCGGGCTTTGTTCACCCCGAGGGAAAGCACGTGTCTCATGGGCTTGTGTCTACCTGCCGCACACCTCTTCTGCTTCCCAGGAGCGGCGAGGCAAGGTGACAGGACGAGAGCGGACTAGAAGGTCAGATCTGCGGGTTCCATTGCACAGCAGGGTCAAGCGCTGTCTCTGGTGGCGGCCAGGACAGGACCGACCCTCCCTGGCAGCAGAGGGATATTCCAGGCGAAATGTCGGACAGGCTACTAAGGCCCTGGTAGTCCGTCCACAGGCTCCAGGGAAGAGGGTGGAGACGCTCTTGCCAGTGATGCCCCAGATGGGCCCCTCCCGAGAGAGGAGGCGGCGACGCTCCTGTTCCAGCCATCGGACAGAACACGTGGCTCTCCCTCCTCAAAGCAGCAGGATCCACAGCTGGTTCTCGCCTCCGACATTGTCTCTCCTGCCACACGTTCAAAGGCCTCTCTTCCCTGTCCCTTCCCCGACATCTTGTGCTCCTTCCAGTCCCAACGCCGGTCACGCAGTACTGTCTTTCCCGTGGTCTGTCCGCGCCTCGGCCTGTAAGATGGGTGAGGGCAGGAACCGAATCTTTCTCCCGGCCTGGCGCATGCCGACACTGGACAGTGTCTGTTGAATAAATACTGTTTGGTGTCAACGTTTCTTGCCCAAGGTCATCTCCTGGTTCTCTACCTACTTCGAAGTGCCTTTTGGTCCTCGTGGCACAAGGCTGTCCAAAAATGCCCTTGACAAAGCTGTGGAAGGGGGGGTGGCCCCCTCCCCCAGTTTGGGCTGGCTTATCCCTCTGCTCTGGAAAGGCTCTGAAGGTTCACATGCCTTAGCCCCAGGCTCGTGTAAGGAAATCAGGGAAATCAGGACCCATCACATTAATTCGATAACCTTCAATCGGGACCTGTTGCATTAATTTAATGACAAATCTTTCGGGAGCACCTACTATGTGCCAGGCCTTGTGCCGGCTGCACGGTCTAGAAAGGTCACCAAGACACCGTTACTCGGGAGGAGCTAAAGTCTAATGGAGGTGACAGGAACATAGTTAAGGGAGACGGAGAAGATGCCACGGGAACACAGCGGGGACCCTGAGGGAGTTCAGGAAAGCTCCAAAGAGGAGGGCATGTTTGGGCTCCATCTTGAAGGAAAACCAGTGGTTTTACAAGCAGAAAAGGTGTGGTGCCGACAGGTCCATACTCCAGTGTGGGGTTCTCCTACACGAGCCTCAGATCACGTGATCAGCTGGTAAGGCTGAATTTATTTCAATCCAGAAACAGTGGGAATGAGATGACTGTGGTTTCTCTCATAGAGTTAGCGATCCCAGTCTCCTTAGGCTATCGGGCATTCCCTTCCCAATGCCTGGTTTCCGGCTGACAGTTCAAAGACTTAGTGTCCTTGAGAAGAGAAACAAAGGTCACCATTGTTTGAGGGAAGATCATGCGCTAGACACTTGTTAGCCGTTTGAAACCGTTTTTCATACAATCCTTACTTACAGTTTCAAATATCACGGCCCATGGCAAGATGAGGCATGCGTGTTATCCCCTGAGGAAGGACCTCTGCCCGGAGAGGTCCCTGCCAAGTACCATGAACTTGGTGAATCAGTCCACTCTCCATGGGCTTGTTCTTAAGTTCCTCTTGTGCATGCCCCCGCAGCAGTGGCTTTCAAAGGCAGAGTGACATGAACCAACCTCACAGAGCCTGATGTACAACACTAACAGTGAACACTCGGACTGCACTTGCTCTGGGCCAGCCACTGTTCCAGACACTTTCCACAGAGCTCATAATCCTCACTCTGGGAGTTAGGTGCTATTATTATTCCCATTTTACAGTCGAGGAAGCTGAGGCCCAGCGAGTTTTAGCAAGCTGAATAAACACAGAATGTCACTTTGCTCTTTGCAGCTGTTAAGCCGACCAGACCTGCCCAGGCATTCTCAACCCCTGAGGACCGTGCCCTCAGTTGCTTATTGAACATGGCATAGAGCAAGGGAAGCCAGCGATCTTCAAGGAACTGTCCTCTCTACACCTGTGGGCCTCACCAGGCATCATGTCATCTGGGGCAATTGTGAAAGACTTACCAGCCTTGCTTCACTCCTGGAGGTTCTGGGTCAGGGCCCTGAGCACCTGCAGGCCTCATCCCTACTGGAAGTGCCGCCCTGGGTGGAGGGAGGACCCCCTTGGGGACACCTGCTGTCGGCTCTTGAGTTTGCTCATGGAGATTGGCTCTCTTCCCGCCGACTTCCAGGAAGGCCTGCACACCCTCCGTCACGGACGAGGAAGCTGCAGCTCAGGGAGACAGCGTCACCAGAGTTAACGGAGCTGGTAACTGGGAGGCATCAGAGTGAGGACAGACTCGGTTCCGCCCGATTCGATTCCAAAGACCACGCTCTTCCACTTGAGCACGTCCTCCCGAGCCCACGTGCAGGATGACCGAGCGGGGAAAAGGCGGGGGTGGAGACTTATAGGCTAAAGTTCCCTGCGAAAACAGACACTTGAGATAGAACACTATAGGCGCTTGTCCAAAAACCTCTGCATTCTACAAACTCACATGCCAAAAATAAGAGGGCTTACAAGAAAATTAGGATAAGAGACAGACCGCAGAAAACCGGTGGGACTTTGTAACCGGATCACTTTAAGACGACAATCTGGGTAAAAATACTGTGGTGTTAAATCTCCGCGTTCACAGCAAATATCAGTCCTCGACCTTTGACCCTTAAGACCTTTTGGCTTTCGTTTCTGTAGCGACTGATGTACCCACATTAAAAATGATCCAGGAAGTTCACCTAGCTATAGAGTTGCGGGGGCAGGGGGAGTCTTCCTTTAAAAAGTCTGGCTTTTATCCAGTGTATTGATTTTTAGCTATCTTTGTGCTTATCTTCGTACTTGAGTTCTCTTGTCAGGGTGTGGATATATCCTGCCTTTGCCGGTTGTGGGAGAGGATATACTTACTGCAAAGTGGGTTTACCATCAGCTCGTGCTTTTTTAAAAAAACAATTTTCCTTTTTATTTATTTTTTAATGCAAGCTGTCTTTTCGTATTCATCGGCTTAAGCCAGCTTACGTCCTGGTAACGACGTAAAGTCTCAGTGGCGGACGACAACGAAGGGTTACGTCTTGCTCACACGACCTGCTGCCTCAGGTTAGCTCAGCCTTCTCCACGCCTTCCTCGATCCGGGATGCAGGCTGAAGACTGACCCGGCTCTTAGGACGGTGCATCTCACAGCAGAGGGAAAAGAAAAGCTGAGACTTTGAGAAGACTCATAAAGCTTCGCTTGGCCAGGGCTTCCATTCCTTCTGCTCCTACTTTGTGGCCCGGAGCAAGTCACATGTCATTAGAACAGGGCCCCACCGCCCTTCTCAAGGAGAGACAGTGACTATATCGCACCATCAAACCGCCTAGTACACCTTCACTGTTTCCTCCTCTGTCCTCACAGCTTCCCCACACAGTCTAACCTGAAACAAACTGGATTGATCCTTGAAATCACTTAACATGAAGCCACTTCTTGAATGAAAGGAAGGTATTCGTGCAGTATATGTAGCTTTTATATTAAGGCCACCAAGTACGGTCCAGGCCTTGTCCTTTATGGTGGGAAAGCCTGTTCCTCACATCTGGGAAAGCCATCACCTTCCCAATGCCCAAAAGAACAGGGGAGAGAAGCCAACCCTTCCAGGACCCAGTAGGAGCCAGAGATGGGGGAAGGGGTTTCCAATGGGAGGTGGAGTCATGGAGAGATGCAAAGGTCAGAACAGCAGCACCGACGCAGGGAGTGGGCAGGGGAGGAAACACCAGTCTCCACCCTGCCCGCCTCCCTCTGGCAGAGCACAAGGAGAAGCCAGATGGCAAGGCATCAGGTCATGCCTTCTGTGGGGATCAGCCTCTTGGAGTAAAAATCGAGGAAGGAAGGGAAAGAGAAGGGCGGGGGGCGGGGAGGTGCAAATGAAGAATAACCAACACATCTGCCTTCACCTGTAACCAGTTACGAGTGTCCCGTTTTTACCGACTTCGAACTCGCTTCACCCCCACTCCTCTGAACCCCTGCACCTTCTGAGAGGGTGAAGAGATGCATTCTACTTCTGAAGGAGTTAAAGTCATTCAGAGATGACCCAGTCTAAATTCCAAATAAGGAATTTTAGAAACACTCATATCCTACTTTGAGGGCTGAAAGAACAAGGGCCTTTCAATGTCTTCCTGGTTCCAGAAAACGGGGGATTGATTCTGCAGATGGCTGGTCCTGCGACAGCGTCACCGTTGACTGGGAAAGGCTCTGTGAACGTGCGCGTGGAGACGCCACACACACAGGAAGGTGGTGGGATGCTATGGTATCCCTCCACTGGGGTTTCTTCTCCTTCCACTATTTTTCTCGAAATAATCTCAAATCTACAAAAAATGTTTAAGTACAACGCAAAGGACTTTTTTTCCTGAACCATCTGAGAAAGCCAACACAATGCTCCATCACCCCGAATGTGAATTATATATGTAGAATACTTCATGTACATTTCCTCCCTCTAAGGGTATTTTCCTATGTGGCTGCAATACAGTCATCAATATCAGGAAATCAGCATCAATACCCTTAGACCCCATTACTCCAGTAATACCCAGTAGAGCAAGAGCATCTAGTTCAGAATTATTCTTTGCATCTATCTCTGTCCTATCTCTGTCTGTATTGCATAGAAAGTCTCTCAATTTGGGTTTGTCTGCTATTTCTTCATGATTAAACTCATGTGTTTTTAAGGAGAGCATCACAGAAATGAAGCTGTGTTCTTCTGGTTGATCCTATGGGGTGGCCCAGGACTTTAATTTCCCTATTACTGATCATGTGAACTTTGATCACTGGATTAAAGTGGTTATCTGCAAGTTTTCTCCATTCTAAAGTTACTCATTTTCCTGTTGCAGTAAGTAACTTTTTTTTTTTTGAGAGGTTTTTAGAGACCATGTAAACATCCCATTTCTCATAGAGTTTTAACTTGCTCATCAGTTGATTAAATCTCTATGGGCTCTATTTTATTTCTATTTTATCTCCTGGATTATAACCCCTTGTCGTCATTACTTATTTTGATGCTCAAGTAGTCCCAGATTTTGGCCTTTGGAATCTCTTTCTAGCTGACTTCTTTGACCACAATCCTATAATTCTTTTCATTTTGTTCCTTAAATTCCATATATGAATGAAATCATATGGTATTTGTCTTTCTCTGACTTACTTCACTTAGCCTCTAGGTCAGGTCCATCCATGTTGTTGCAAATGGCAAGATTTCATTCTCTTTCATGGTTGAATAATATTCCATTACATTTAGCCATTCATCTGTTCGTGGACACTTGGGCTGCCTCTAGAGTTCGCTATTGTAAACAATGCTGCAATAAACACAAGGGTACAAAAGTCCCTCAGATTAGTGTTTCTGTACTTTTGGGGTTAATACTCAGTAGTGCAATTACTGGGTAATTCTATTTTTTATTACTAGGGTAGTTCTATTTTTTTTTAAGATCTTTTATTTACTTATTGGATAGACAGAGATCACAAGTAGGCAGAGAGGCAGGCAGAGAGAGAAGGAGAAGCAGACTCCCCGAGGAGCAGAGAGCCCGACATGGGGCTTGATCCAAGAACCCTGGGATCATGACCTGAGCCAAAGGCAGAGGCTTTAACCTACTGAGCCACCCAGGCGCCCCAAGGGTAGTTCTATTTGTAATATTTTGAGGACCCTGCCTACCGTCTTCCATGTTGGCTGCCTCAGGTTGCCTTCACACCAGTAGTGCATGAAGGTTCCTTTTCTCCACACCCTTGCCAACACTTGTTTCATTTTTTTTAATTAATTTATTTATTTTTTAGATTTTATTTATTTATTTGACAGTGAGAGAGAGAGATATCACAAGCAGACAGAGAGGCAGGCAGAGAGAGAGGGGTAAGCAGGCTCCCTGCTGAGCAGAGAGCCTGATGTGGGGCTCGATCCCAGGACTCTGAGATCATGACCTGAGCTGAAGGCAGAGGCTTAACCCACTGAGCCACCCAGGTGCCCCCTTTATTTAAAATTTAAATTCAGTTAGCCAACTTACAGTATATCATCGTTATATGCAACTGATGAATTACTGAACTCAACACTTGTTTCTTGAGCTTTTGATCTGAGCCATTTCAACAAGAGTGAGGTAGATTTGCACTTCCCTGATGATCAGTGATGTTGAGCATCTTTTCATGTGTCTGTTGGCCATCTGGATGTCTTCTGACCATTTTTTAATTGGATTATTTGGTTTTCAGATGTTGAATTGTATCAGTTCTGTATATATTTTGGATACTAATCCTTTATCAGATGCGTCATTTGGAAATATCTTCTCCCATTCAGTAGATTGTCTTTTAGTTTTGTTGGTTGTTTCCTTCGCTGTGCAGAAGCTTTTTATTTTGATGTAGTTCCAATAGTTTATTTTTGCTTTGGTTTCCCTTGCCTCAGGAGACCCATCTAGAAAAATGTTACAACTGATGTCAGAGAAATTACTCCCTGTGTTCTCCTCTAGGATTTTTATGGCTTCAGGTCTTACATTTAGGTCCTTCATTCCTTTTGAGTTTATTTTTGTGTGTGGTGTGAGAAAGCAGTCCAGGTGCCGTCTTTAGCATGCCCAGTGTTCCCAACAGCAGACATTGAAGAGAATTCTTCCCAGGGAGCCTCTTTATACTTCAGCCTCAGGCATCATCCCTCTTCAGCCTGAGCGTCATAAGTTCATGAAGGGGGATGCCCGGGTGGCACAGGTGCTGGAGCGCCTGACTCGTGGTTTCGGCTGGGGTTGGGGTCGCAGGGGCATAGGATCCAGCCCATGGGGCTCCGCCCTCGGTGGGGAGTCTGCTTGGGTTTCTGTCTCCCCCTCCCCCGGCCTCTCCCCTCCCCCTGCATGCTCTCTCTCAAACAAATAAATAAATAAATCTTTTTAAAAAATCATACTGAACTTTATAAAGCATATTCAAAGACATGACCCATTTTGATCCTCACAGCCACACTGTCAGCCAGATAGCCACGCTACCTCAGAGGAAACTGAGGCTCCGAAGAATTGAAGTGACTTGTCAAGGATTCAGGCAGCTGGTTGGTGACAGAGCTGGGGCCCAAACTGAAGTCTAACTCTGTGTCCTGAGCTTTATTATAGAACCTTTTCCTCAGAGAGAGATCCAGAACCCTTGAACAATATGTTAGTTGCTTAAGGCTACATGCCATGAGCCTTAGCCCTTCCCTTCAGGAACATTCTATATGGTTTATCAGCTCAGAGTGGCCTTCCTCCTCTCCCAGCATGTTGCTTTTATCTTCCTGTTCCCACTTTCTCTAACTGGTTTTTGTCATCTGCCTCATGAAATCAAAAACATCTTGTAGTCCCTTTGAACCCATTCCATGACTCAGGAGAGCTGTGTCTTGGCACCTAGGCTGGAGACAGGGAAGAGTCAGGCAGAAACAATGCCACCACCAAAAAGTGCCCAAGACCCCATTAACTGGAGCTATTCTCTAGACCAGATGGGGACAAACAGGTGGGGGTTGCATTTGTGTTATTTTTGCTCCCTTAACTTCTCTACAATGTGGAAATAACCCAGGAAGATCTGAAAACCAGGGGCTTTGGCTACGTGACTCAGCAGTAATAAGATCTGTGGGGCTTTTTCCTTCATTGGTAAAAGAAGCCAATGAGACAAAAGGAGGTGCCTAAAAGTCATCTCTATGGCAAAAAATTTACCACTGTTTTTGACTCACTAGGATGGATGACCCCAAATTTCCAGATATCAGAGATGGAAACACCGAGAAAATCATGTAAACCAAGAGTATATTCTTTTAGGGAGAATCTTTCAGCCCGAATCAGAAGAATAATGTTTCCTTCTTCATTAGCCCCCTCAGGTAGGAAAGTAAGCCCATTGTTGGATTTCCAGTGCTTAGAACAGTGTTTGGATATAGCATGTGCTCAATAAATATCAGTTAATGAGTAAATGAAATTAATGTAAACACCCAAGAAGCCCAAGATTATTAATCTCATAATTCAGAATCCTAATCAATATTTTAAAATATTTGTACATACCATCTTTCAACTGTGGTTTTACCAGGACCTAAGATTTCTTTAGTGTATCTTATTTTTGTTAAAATTTGAGTCTGTGTTAGCAGAAAGATAATAATTTGAAACATCAGGAAAACCCTGAAAAATCCATTATCAAAGATAGGAAGTCAGTGCAGAGAGTGAAAACTGCCCTTAACCATCCAAAAATATATTCGCTACTCACAGTAAGATAAATGTAAATTAAAACTACACCAAGAAATATTTCCCACCTGTAAGATCTGCAAGAATCCAAACTTTGGACCATATACACCCTTGGTGAGTCTGGTGAAAGCAGCACCCGTGTACCTTGCTGGTAGGCATGCCAAATGGCCCCGACAATTCTGATGGAGGAGAAACTGGCAATATTCAGCAACAGTATACAGATGCGTACCATGCGGCCCAGTAGTTATGCTGCAAATCAGTATTTTAGGAATCTTGAGTCAAGACACTATCCTGAAAACACACTAACAACAATATGACAAGATGTATGCCCAAGGTACTATTAGGGCATTATCTGTAATAATAAGACTAGCAATAGCCTGAATCAGTAGGAAAATAGTTAAATAAAAAGGACTTCAGCTGCATGATGAAATATAGTATGGTGTAAAAAGGTATGGGGAGTATCTCTACATCCTACAGTCCAGCAATCTCTAGGTTATATTGTTAAGTAGAAAAGGCAGAGTGAAGAACATGTAAAGTGGCCTACCGTTTATTTCAGAAAGGGGGGATTTGCATATATCTGTATTTGATATAGATACAGACATACATGTATGTATTTGCTCATGTACTAAACACCACTAACAGAATAGTAGTAAATTTTAAAATGGTTACACAGAAGGGTAGAGAGAGGGTCTTATTGAAATAGCATGAATAGTCACCCAGGTGGCTCAGTGGGTTAAGTCTCTGCCTTATGCTCGGGTCATGATCCAAGGGTCCTCGGATCGAGCCCCACATTGGGCTCTCTGCTCAGTGGGGAGCCTGCTTCCTCCTCTCTCTCTGCCTGCCTCACCGCCTACTTGTGATCTCTGTCAAATAAATAAATAAAAATCTTAAAAAAAAATAGTATGAAGAGTTGTCTTTAGAAACATAAGTACTTCACAAAATTATAAAACAAAATTGAATAAAAGCTCCTAAAAAGAAAAAATAAAATACAAGTGATAATATCTGCATATCCAGTTAATAGCGTGATTGCACAGAGATGAACTATTTTGGGTAACTTTAAAATAATAATTTGACCATGTCTTCCCACTGGGATCAACCCTAAGGGCAAAACAAAACAAAACCTTAAAAACAAAAACAAAACCTTAAACTGTTCTCAATAATTATAGTGTTGCTAGTAGACTTAGTGCTGCTATTCTGAGTTTGTTGTATTGGAAGAGTAAAGAGAAATGAAAATCTGTTTTCATTTAGAACCGGATGTTTCTGGTGTGGTTGAAGGGAGACACACATACAGGATTAGTGAGTTTAAGTAAAAGCCTGGGGACCTGCACTTTGTAATATAGTGTGAAATCACGATGTATTTGATCTTAAAAATACATATTCTTCAGTTGTATCTACTGAAAAGGCCCAGACAGAGTTTCTGACTGTATTCGGGGGTCCCCAAGACCAAGCTCAGGTTGACGGGTTCTCTAAAAAAATTTACAGAACTCAGCAAACCTGTTGTACTCACAGTTTCTTCAGCGAAAAGATTACAGAGTGATGTCCGCAGTGGATAAAGGCGCATAGGGCCGAGACCAGGAGAGACCAGAACAAGCCTGCAGTTGTCCCTTCCCGTGCGGGGCAGTCATAGAGACCGAACTTAACTTTCCCAGCGGTGATGTGCAGCAACATGCACAGAGCATCGCCAACCCCGGAATCCTACTCAGGTCTTGTTAGCATTTATATTAGGGTTTCAGTCATGTAGGCATGACCCTCCTGAGGTCAACGGACACAGTGTGGCCCAGGACCCCTGCCTGCATAAATCAGGTTGCTAGCATAGAGCACCTGGTGTAGCCCAAGGTCCTAGATAAACACTCTTATCAGGTGAGACAGTCCAAGGGCTTAGAGGTTATCTGCCAGGAGTTGGCCACGGGCCAAACATTTCTCTGAAATGTGCAGGGTTTAGATAACCCAGACCTGCTAAGTTAATTCTTCACTGCACAGTGACCCAATACCAGTGCGGCACCCAGCGTACTCAGATTGTGTTTTTTTTTTTTTTTTTTTAAAGATTTTATTTATTTATTCGACAGAGAGAGATCACAAGTAGGCAGAGAGGAAGGCAGAGAGAGAGAGCCCGATGTGGGGCTCGATCCCAGGACTCTAGGATCATGACCTGAGCCAAAGGCAGAGGCTTTAACCCTCTGAGCCACCCAGGCGCCCCCAGATTGTGTGTGTGTGTGTGTTTTTTTTAAAGATTTATTTTGACAGACAGAGATTACAAGTAGGCAGAGAGGCAGGCAGAGAGGGAGAAAGGAGGAAGCAGGCTCTCTGCCGAGCAGAAAGCCGGATGCGGGGCTCGATCCCAGGACCCTGAGATCATGACCTGAGCCGAAGGCAGAGGCTTTAACCCACTGAGCCACCCAGGAGCCCCCAGATTGTGTTTTTTAAACAGTACTTTTCACGGAAGAAAACAGGGATCTCTGGATAAATTGCTTAGTTCAGGTCTAGGGCAGGATTAATGTACAGGGCAAGCTTAGAACTTTTCATATTGTGATACCAAGAGTAAGGAAGTTATCAAAGACCATCGGAATTGTGTCAGTACCATTCAGAAATCAATCTTTCAATGGCCAAAGAGGATGATTTGAGCAACAATAAAGATAACTACTAAAGTAGATTAAAACACATAAAAATGTGTGTATCTATTATTCATACTGATTGGTCAACTTTGGAAGACGCTAGGAGCAATGTAAATCATTAATGTGGAAACAGATAAATGAAACATTTTCTCTCTCTTTCTTAAATGATCAGTGAAACCAGATAGTTGATGTGGGGTGAATAGGGAAGGACTTCTCTTTGTGTAAGTATTTCAACTAAAAAGGGGTGGGGGAAGAATGTCACTATTTTTCAAATACTACTGGATTTGGGCAATGATCATCACCCCTAAAAAAGAGAGAGAGAGAAAGAGAGAAAACAAGAGATTGTTCCTTCTATTCCAAGTACAAATACCACCAGTAAAGCAGGTCTGTGAAAAACAGAAGAACCAACATATGACCAAGCTCTACCAGTTTACAGGTGACACAGGAGACAAAGGAACACATTAAAGGACACTCAGGAATGCCGCCATGCAGTCAGTAAAATCCAGACTATGGGATAATGCAATATAATTATGAGAAATTAGTACTATGGAGCTGGCTTTTCAACCAAAAACTTGCAGAATATAAAGGAAGAATGTGAAGAATAGAAGAAGCATATCAACAAATCAGAATATCCTAATAGATCTCTAAGAAATTAGAATATCTTCATTTGTAGCCCAATTCAAACTACAAAAGTGAATAACAAAACAAAACCATAACACAGTTGGGAAATTGTGAACACTGATTATATGATGATATTAAGAAATTAATTGATTTTTAGGTGTGATGAAATTGTGTTTTTTAAAGGACTCCTTATCTTTCAGAGATACATAATGGAATCTTTATAAATTAAAATGATATGATATTTCAGATTTGCTTCAGACTAACCTGTTGGGAGGTACAGGAAATGGTGGAAATATAGATGAAACAAAATTGGTCATACTTGTATTGCTAATTGTTCAATCAGGGTGAGAAGTACATTATATATTCTACTTTTACATGTTTGAGCATTTCTATAATAAAAAACAAAACCTCCGTATCAAATAACAAGATGGCCCCATTATTTTGATTGAAAAAAGGAATAATAGGCAATCTCATTTATTCATTCATTCATTCATCCAACAAATTATTATCAACTCTTGCCAGATGACATAAAAACAGTGGTGAACAGAAGAGAAAGAAAAATTCCCTGTCTCCATGGAGTATACATTCTAATGATGGGAAAAGATCATCATAAAAAAAATGAGTGAGGTGCCCTCTCTCTCTGCCTGCCTCTCTGCCTACTTGTGATATCTCTCCCTATCAAAAAATTAAATATTTTTAAAAAAATGAGTGAGGTGAACAAAGTATGCCAGATGCTTCTAACTGCAACAGTGGCCTGTAAATCAGGCTAGGGAGCTAGAGAATGTGGGAGAACAGTAATTTTGAAGAAGTCCCCAAGAAGATGACTTTTTTCCCTTGTTTTTAAGTACTTATTTTAATTCCAGTTAACAACAGTGTTAAAATTAGTTTCAGGTGTACAATATAGTGATTCAACAATTCCGCTCATCACCTGGTGCTCATCACAAGTGTACTCCTGAATCCCCATCACCTATTTTGCCCATCCCCTACCCACCTCGCCTCTGGTAACCATCAATTTATTCTCTGTGAGCCTGCTTCTTGATTTGTCTTTTTTTCCCCTTTGCTCATTTATTTCTGAAATTTCACATAGGAGTGAAATCATATGGTATTGTCTTTCTCTGACTCATTTTGCTTCACATTATACTCCCTAGCTCCACTCATTTCATTGTAAATGGCGCGATTTCATTCTTTTTCACAGCTGATTGATATTCCATTTATGTACACACTTCTTTATCCATTCATTAACTGATGGACACTTGGCTGGTTCCATATCTTAGCTATTACAAATAATGCTGCTATAAACATCAGGGGGCATGTATCCCTTTGAATTAGTGTTTTTGTATTCTTTGGGTAAATCTCCAATACCAGAAGTGCAGCTCCTGGGTGACAGGGTAGTTCTCCATACTGTCTACCACAGAGGCTGCACCAGCTTGCATTCCCAGCAGCAGTGCATGAGGGTTCCTTTTTCTTCTCATCCTCGCCAATACCTGGTGTTCCTTATTTGTTGATTTTAGCCATTCTGACAGGTGTGAAGTGATAATCTATTGTAGTTTTGATTTGCATTTCCATGATGATGAGTGATGTTGAGCATCTTTTTAGGTGTCTGTTGGCCATCTGGATGTCTTCTCTGGGAAAATGCCTGTTCAGGTCTTCTGCCCATTTTAATCAGATTATTTGTGTTTTGGGATTTTGAGTTATAACAGATATTTATATATTTTGGATACTAACCCTTTATTGGATATGTCATTTGCAAATATCTTCTCCCATTCAGTAAGTTGCCTTGTAGTTTTGTTGGTCATTTCCTTTGCTGTGCAGAAGCTTTTTATTTTGATAAAGTCCCAATAGTTTATTTTTGCCTTCATTTCCCTTGTGCCAGGAGACATATCTAGAAAAAAGTTGCTAAGGCTGATGTCAAAGAGGTTACTGCTTGTGTTCTTTGCTAGGATTTTTATGGCTTTAGGTCACACATCTAGGTCTTTAATCCATTTTGAATTTATTTTTGTATATGATTATTGAGGGGTTTCAACATGAATGGATGTTGTACTTTGTCAAATGCCTTTTCTGCATCTATTGAAATGATCATATGATTCTTATCACTTCTCTTACTGATGTGCTGTATCATGTTGATTGATTTGTAAATATTGAACCACACTTCAACCCACGAATAAATCCCATATGATCATGATAAATCATTTTTTAAATGTATCGTTGCATTCAGTTTGCGTATTTTGTCAAGGACTTTTGCATCTGTATTTATGTTCTGCACAAAAGATTCACAATAGGCATGTTTTGGTTTCAAAAAGAAAACAATACTTAATATTACTACTATTACAGAAGCCTAATAAAATCAGAGGAGGAAAGGACTCTATACAAGACGAAGGTAACAATACGCAATAAATGAGAAAGAAGCAAAGTTACCTCAAACCCGTTACTTGCGACATCGAACCTCCTCAGCTGGGGAGGCCCCATGGAGACAGCCAGGCTGGATTCCTGACTGAGAGGCCGGGGCAGAGCGTCCTCCCCTCAGGTGAGACTTGTACCTGACCATCCCCATAAGGGCCACGTTTATAGGGCAAATAACAGGTTTTGAAATTAAACATTTGCTTCCCAGCATGCAGTTTGGAGCGTGCTGCACTTTCAGGTTATCATGTTTCTGTATTTTCAAGGAGCCTGGGCTGTGTGTGTCTGCCTCCCCTCCCCGACTCCATTCCGGGGGGCCAGCCCAGCCAGCAGCAGGAGTGGATGTGAGACAAGATTTGTAGCTCTAGGCATCTAGACAGAAGGGCCAGTTCTGACCCAGAGGCCAGGTATTACATTTTAAACAACTAGATTCCCAAGGTTATTCACACAGCACTGGTCTCACAAACAACATTCCTTAGTCTGCCTGTGTACGTGCAGGTCTAGCCGGTCAGTTTTCAGGACAAATCATAAAAATACTTATCCATACAGAACAGATACCATGGATATTGGTCTGTAGTTTTCTCTTTTTGGTGATGTCTTTACCTGATTTTGGAAAGGGTAATGCTGGCCTCAAAGAATGCATTTGGAAGTTTTCCTTTTCTACTTTTTGGACCCGTTTGAGAGTAGGTATTAACTTTTTTGAAATGTTTGGTAATACTCGCCTGTGAAGCCATCTAGTCCTGGATTTTTGTTTGTTGGGAGGTTTTTTTTTTTTTTTTTTTTAATTACTGATATAATTTCTTTGCTGGTTATTGGTCTGTTCAAATTTTCTATTTCTTCCTGGTTCAGCTTTGGTAGTCTGTGTGTCTCTAGGAATGTATCCACTTGAGAAGTCGGCATTTAAGCAACTATGTAAAGAAGGTAGGGGCGGAGTTGCAGGCTATCTATGGGACGAGCATTCCGGGCAGATGGACCGAGCGCACAGGCCCAGAGGCCAGAGTGAGCCTGGAGCGCTAATGCAGCAGCAGAGAACAGTGCGGTTGCAGCAGAGCGAGCAAAGGAAGGGGCAGGAAGCAAAGCCAAAGAGGTCGCACAAGGTCTTAGCGGCTACAGAAAAGACCCTGTCACGTGACTTGAGATGGAAATCACCACTAAAGGTTGATCGGTCTGTTTTTAAGTAGTTTATTGAAGTGTGTATCAATTTCTTAGGACTGCCATACAAATCACTACAAACTGGATGGCTTAAAACAATAGAAGTTTTGTTCTCTCAATGTTCGGGCATCTAGAAGTCTAAAATCAGGGTGTCCATAGGGTTCGTTCTTCCTGAGGAACTATAAAATCTGGAGGAAGGGAGATAATACAGCTAAGACTGAGAACAATTAGTAAGACAGGAACGAACCAAGAGAATGTGGTGTCTCTCCTAGAAACCAAGTGAAGAACCTGTTTCAACGGTGCTGAAGAAATGTTGTTGGTAGGTTAACTGAGAGGAAGACTGAGACTGACCATCAATTTAGCAATCCGAAAGTCACTGGAGACCTTGATAAGAATAATTATAGCTGAATGACAGGGGCAGATCCTTATTGAGTTCAGGAGACAATGGGAGGAGAGGAAAGAAAGAAAACACAATTCTTTAGAGACACTTTGTTATAAGAGCGGATAATTGAGCAATACAGAAAAGTGTAAGGATGACTTGTTTTTACTTATTTGAAATTTTATTTCTTTCAGAGAGAGAGGGCGGGGAAGGGATATAGGGAGAGAGAGAGAGTCCCAAGCAGACTCAATATGCGGGAATTGATCTCATAACTCTGAGAGCATGATCTGAGCCAAAACCAAGAGTCAGATGCTTAACTGGCTGACCCACCAGGCACCGCAATTGTTTTTATTTTTATTTATTATTTTTAGATTTTATTTATTTATTTGACAGACAGAGATCACAAGTAGGCAGAGAGGCAGGCAGAGAGAAGGAGGGGGAAGCAGGCTCTCCGATGAGCAGAGAGCCTGATGAGGGGCTCAATCCCAGGACCTGAGCCGAAGGCAGAGGCTTTAACCCACTGAGCCACCCAGCTGCCCCATTGTTTTTATTTTTAATGGGAGAAATCATAACAAGTTTATAAGGTAGTGGGAATTATCAAATAGAGAAGAATAGAGAAGGCAGCATGAAGTGTGCCAGAGTAAAGAAGAATCACAGGCGCAGTGCTCTGAGTGAGAAGGATGAGCTTTAGATCCAAGGAGTGGCGTTGACCTAAAGAACAAGTGTGAGCAAGTAATCCCTTCTAACAGGCTGAGGTGGCTAGGACACAGATAGAGGACAGATGCCGGGGGCTGGGTATATGGCCCAGAAGGAGTTTGTTTCTTTCTCAGTAAAGTACAAAGCTAGGAGTGAGGTTGGGGTAGGAGATGTTGGAGTTTGGAGGAGAGAGGAGAAGGTATGAAGGAGCCATCCAGAAGAGTGGGAGAGTGAGGGACTAGGGTAACACAGTAGCATTGAGGGTGCCCTTGAGGTGATGGTAAACATTTACAGTGAGATGGGGCAGCCTGGTAACGCGCGTCTTTCTGCAGTTATTATCTGATGGGCAGGCGTTGACACAGAACCGGCAGAGTTGGGTTTAGCAAGGAGTGGCCTGTACCAAACAAAGAAAGGAAAAGATCGGCAAAGGAGATGAGAGTGCATGCAAGGGAGTGACCCTCAATTGTGGATTTTAACGTGGTAAAAAGCAAAATGAAGACTGTGTGTGGTAAGAGATGGGGGAAACGGTGATTGAATCAACAGATTGTAAGAGAGGAACTGTTGGGGCGCCTGGGTGGCTCAGTGGGTTAAGCCGCTGCCTTCGGCTCAGGTCATGATCTCAGGGTCCTGGGATCGAGTCCCGCATCGGGCTCTCTGCTCAGCGGGGAGCCTGCTTCCCTCTCTCTCTCTGCCTGCCTCTCTGCCTACTTGTGATCTCTAAAAAAAAAAAAAAAAAGAGGAACTGTTGAACTTGGGGTGCCAGAAGATATGAGCCAAAACACTGAGGTAGTAAGTGGAGCAGAGAATTTGAAACGAATGTATTCTGGGGTCGTGTTACTAATAATTACAAGGACCAGCATAGGAGAAGGAGACTGGGTAACTGAAGTGGGAAGCAGGACAAGTTCACTGAGGAGACGATGTCCAAGACCTGAGACATCAGGATTTGAGAAGATGATCTCCATGGAGACTGAAATCCCCAGGTAGCACGGCGGAAGTAGCACTGGAGAGCGTGACAGGGATCCCAGAGCTGAAATCACTGAAGAAAGTGCGAGTGTGCTGGCAGTCGGTGACGACAGCAAGGAGGGGTAGGTGACAATCTCTCCACAGGACACTCCAACCTGGAAGTTCTTAGGGAGAGGTGAGGGAAAATGAGGATTCAGGGGGCACCCATCTCCCCTCCAAGCCCAGGAGTATGAGGAAGGTGGGAAAGAGACAACCTGAAGTGGAGAGAACAGAGAAACATGAAGAAGGGAATGTTCTGACAAGAGGTGGTCATAATGGAGGGTGTGCCCACAACCCCCCTTGAGCTCCAGAGGTCCCCATGAAAGGGTTTTATGAGATGGGGAGGGCTGGGAGAAGGGACCAGAAAGGAAATGTGCAGAGCTGTGTGGGGATTCTCATGTGGGGGAAGAGGATGACCTAAGAGTCTGGTGTTTGGGAGCATGGGGTGGGGGTAGATGGTGGAAAAAGAAAGAAATGGCCCGATGAGATGGGTCTCAGTAGTCTGAGGACAGGAGGTGGTGAAGCCGCTCACAGCTGTTGGGTGTGAGGGAGTGGTGGAGTCTTGGGCCGTGGTAATATTCCTGTCAACCGGAGATGAGGAGGCGGGGAAAACGTCTTTATCAGGGCACTGATACATCCCCAGGGGCTCGCGGGGGGCTAGTGGTGACAACAGGGTCATCTTAACTAGAACTTGCTTGGTGCCAGGAGTATTCTAAGTGTATCGAATCTTTTCATTCTCATAACAGCAAAGGCAGGTGTTACAACGGCCACTTTTAGATGAGCAGCAGAGAGGTTCACTTGCCCAAGGCCATACAGTGAGCAAGTGGTCAGGCCCGAATTTGACTGGAGACTGTCCGCCTTGAAGGCCATGTCCTTGACCACCAACTCTACCAATACTGGACATTCCCCAGGTACCATCTGTGTGCCCGCTCTCCGTGAACTCTCGAGAGTAGGGGCTGCCATTCATCCACTTCTCTCCTGCACTGGCATAGTGCCAGGTATTTAGAAACTGCTTAATAAATGTCTGTATAGTAAATAAGTGGGTGCGTGAGTGGAATGAATAAATAGAAAAATGAAATAAGCAAACTTGACCTTACGGAAGGGTAGGGATTGGGTTAAAAATAAATGAAATCTTTTCTTTGCCATGCCAAATTATTTGAGGTATATAACCAGATACTTGTAAAGCTATAAGTAAAACAGGACAGTGAATACATGAAGTTGGGAATTAGACTTAAATATACATAGGAATTTATTAAATGAAAAATCAGCATTTTGAAATCATTGTGGGAACATGGATTTAAAAAATTATCTGGGGATACTGGTTAACCATTCAGAAAAAAATGCAGTCTGAATCCACGTCACACTGTCACCAGGATGCAATTTAGATGGAGCAAATTTAAAATATAAAAAAATGAAATTCTAGAAGTCTGAGAAGCAAGTATATGTAAATATTATTAAAAATTTATTTTAGAGAGAGAGCGTGTGAGCGGAAGGGGCAGAGGGAGAGGGAGAATCAAGTAGACTCCACGCTGAGTGCGAGCCCAGCACGGGGCTCAAGCTCATGACCCTAAGATCAGGACCTGAGCCAGAACCAAGAGTCAGATGCTTAACCAACTGGACCACTCAGCTGCCCCAGCAAGGATATATTTGTATCTCAGTATGTGGAAGGCATTTATTAATGCAATATAAAGCCCCAAAACATAAAAGATGGATAAATCTGAACAACATAAAAGTAAAAATTCCAGCATGGCAAAAGCCACAATTAATCAAGATGACAGACGTACAAAAAAGATGGGCTAAAATATTTGCAACTCATACCATAAAGGGTTTCTAAAAATGAAGGTTAAAAACAATTCAAAAGCATAGTGGACAAAGAACAAAAAGGCTTAGTTAATAAAAAGGGAAATATATAATTGCTCTTAAGCATACAAAATATCCTCAGCCTCAAAATAAGAGAAATGGGATTTCAATCATACCGCACTATGGCGGTTACCTGTCACACAAAGAGCCAAGTTTGATAAACATACTGCATGGCCAGCGTATGGGGAAATGGGCACACTTTGGACTCACACATTTGCATAACAACCAGATGTACAAGGATATTCATTGCAGCTTTTGTAACAGCAAAAGATAAGAAGACATTAATGAAACAAAGAGAGAGGAGCCATTAATGAACAGGGATAAGCCACACCCATGCCATGGTATGTTGCTACAAGCACATGTAAATACAATCACCTGTGAAAACGCAGGGGGAGACTCGAGAGAATGATGTGGAATGAGTTCCAAGATCCATCAAGTACAAAGAAAGAAAGAAGGTGCAGACAGTATGCTACGATTTCTATTATTTTTTTCTGAGAGAGAGATTATAAGAAACTGGCAATACTGGTTGCTTCTGGGAAAAAAAATGAGTCCATGGGAGCAGCGGTGTGATGCATGTCACGCACACAGATGCCTGCATACCCTTTCTATCTTCGGTGTATGTACAGAAAGTACCTATTCCAGATAACTGTAGCGATAGTAAAAAGAATGCCTTTATGTCCTCAAGTTGGGGAGAAAAAATATACGTACACTGCTTTACTACAAGATGAAAAATGTTAGGTGTCCTGATGAAATTGTCCAGAGATTAAATTATGTTCTGTTGGCTAGAAAGAGCTGGTAGAAAGTTAGCAGGAGTATGCTTGTATTTTATTTACATATACCCAAATGGAACTGGAATGACTATGCCTATTTCAATGTTTAGGCCATGTTCAGCAGCACTTTGGCCCCCGAGTTTTTTTCTGGTTAAAAGCAGGTGCCTGAAAATTCAAAGAATTGCCCAAGAGCATGGAGTGCATGTGGTACAAGCCAAGGGCCTGATGTTACTACAGGCTTTTTAAGTGCTCATTACCCTCCTTTGTGACCTGTTCCGGCAGTAAAATAATTGTGCTGAACACCATTGTGTGCCAGTGCGAGACAGAAGATGGTCGTTATTTTTTTTAGCAAATTCTAGTAAAAATGGTAGATGGCCTTTGGACTCTGCTGGCAGATTTGCCTCTGAGCTCCTGGGAAGCCAAATCTATTTGAATTGCCATCCTTGTCTATCATCTCAAATGGAGAAATGGACTTTCTAGGTTCCTCAAACCGAGATGCGGTGGGTGAAAAAATTCCCAGGGGGGCACCCAACTGGGGCTGATAAAAAGTTTGGGGTTTGTTTTACTTCTTAAAGCCAAGGAAAGATACAAAGTCTCAGCTCGGCAGCTGACACAGACACCTAACTTCTCCTCTGTGTTCTTTTCCTTTTTTTTTTTTTTTTTTAATGATTTTATTTATTTGAGAGAGAGTGTGTGCACAAGCAGGGGGAGTGGCAAGCGGAGAGAGAGGGGGAGAAGCAGACTCCCAGCCAAGCAGAGACCCTGGGATCACAATGAGCCGAATGCAGACACTTAACCACCCCAGCCACCCAGGCGCCCCATGTCTTTATCTTCTAAAGTAGAATTTCAGGGGCGCCTGGGTGGCTCAGTCGTTAAGCAGCTGCCTTTGGCTCAGGTCATGATCCCAGGGTTCTGGCATTGAGCCCTGCATGGGGCTCCCTGCTTGGCGGGAAGCCTGCTTCTCCCTCTCTCACTCCCTCTACTTGTGTTCTGTCTCTGTCAAAAATAAATAAATAAAATCTTTAAAAAAATAAATAAGGTAAAAGTTTCACGTAACTCATTAACTTTAGCCCTTTCCATATCAACTAGCAGAAACTGTCTTAAAGATTAAAATACTGTAACTCGAGACAAAGAACCTCTATCTCACTATTGCCTGAGTCACCAAAGAGCCTCTATTAAAATTTGCTTTGTACTGTCCCTTGAAATGTAATATTTGACACATGTATTTCTCTGCTTTCTCACTTTCATTCCCCAGCAGCAACCACTGTCCTGACTCCAGGCTTATAATTTCCAGTCTGTGGATTGTCTTTTCACAATCTCTGTAGTTTATTCTTGTTTTTATGAACACAGGTTCTTCAATGTAGTCACTTGTATCAGTATTTTTTTATAGTGAACTCTTTCTGTTCAAAAAATCCTCAAGACCTCAAAGTCAGATGTGATTTGTCTTCCAAAACTTGAAATTTCTCTTCATATTTAAACCCTTAGACCAAGTGGAATTACTTTTTTGAATAATCTAGGGAAGTGGTCTAATTTCAGTTGTTTTCCCTTTATGCATTTACCAATTTTTTTCTAAATAAATGATCAGCTAATAAGTGGACAATTTTCTAAGTAGTCCCATTGGTCTGAAATGTCACTCCTGTCATACATCGGTTCCACAAACGCATGGGTTTTTAAATTCTGTTCCATTTGTGAATTTGTCTATCCATATTGCAGTATCTCACAATCTTAATTATCATTATAATAAGCTCTTTAATAAATTGAAGATCTGGCAGAGCAAGTCCCATCTTCGTGAGCACATCATTCTTCCACAGGAGTGTCCCTAGCTCCTTCCTCTATTTGTCCCAGAACTGACTTACTAAGTTCCACAAAAAGAATGTTGGGATTTTAATTGAGATTACATTTCATCTATAGATGAGTTCAGGGAGAACTGAAATCTTTATATTTTTTTAGCTCGAAAACTGATCTATACAGAGAAAACCTATCTATAGAAAGACTCAATATTAAAGAATTCTCTGTATAAGATTTTTTTTTCCACTAAAGCTGTAAAATTTTCTACATATAGGCCTTATACATCTTTTTTTAGTCAGATTTATTCCTTAGGTACCTAACAGTTTTATTTTTTTATTATAAATGCTGTCTTTTCTTCTTAAAAATATTTTCCCAAACTATTTGCTGCTGATGTATATTAATGTATTTGACTTTCTACATTGATCTTATAGCCAGCCAAACTTACTATTTCTGCCTGCTATCTGTAGGTCTTTTGAGATTTTCTGTAGACAACTGTATCTGTGAATAATGACAATTTATTCCTTTCCAAATCTTTTATTTTCCTTCTTATATTGTATGTGATAGAAACTCCAGTACAATGTTGGATAGAAGCAAAACAGAGGACATTTTGTCTTATTCCTGGTTTTAAAGGAGAAGCTTTTAAAGTTTCTCCATTAACAATATTTGCTGTAGAGTTTTTGTAGATGCTTTTCATCAGGCTAAAAAGTTCCAGTCCTATTTCTAGTTTGCTTGGAATTTTTATCATGAATAGGTGTTGAATTTAGTCAAAAATTTTTTCTTCATCCATTCTAATAATAACTTGGTTTTCTCCCCTTAATCTATTAATGTAATAATTGACATTTATAGATTTTCTAATGTTAAATCACTTTTGATCTCCTGAATAAACCCAGATTGAATACAGGCCACTTTTTAAAATATTGGACAGATCTATTCCTTGAAATTTAAAACTCCCAGTTAAACCACGTGGCCCTGACATTTTATTCTTTTTTTAATTAAAAATTTTTTTAATGTTTTTATTTAAACCCAATTAACTAACATGTAGTGTATTATTAGTTCCAGAGATCAAGTTTAGTGATTCATCTGTTGAATATAACATCCAGTGCTCATTACATCAAGTGCCCTCCTCCTTAAAGGCAATCACCAAGTTACGTTCTCCCACCCACTACCCCCCACTCCAGCAACCATCAGTTTGTTTTCTGTGGTTAAGAGTCTCTTCTGGTTTTGTCTTCCTGATTTATTTTTCCCTCTCTTCCCTGATAATGCTTTGTTTCTTAAATTCCACAGATGAGTAAATCATATAATATTTGTCTTTCTTGGACTGACTTATTTTGCTCAGCATAAACCCTCTACTTCCATCCATGTCACAAAAATGGTAGGATTTCATTTTTGATGGCTAAGTAATATTCCATTGCATATATATACCACATCTTCTTTTTCCATTCATCTGTCAATGCACATCTGGGCTCATTTCATAGTTTGGCTATTATGGACAGTGCTGCTATAAACATTGAGGTGTAGTTCCCCTTGTGATCACTATGTTTGCATCCTTTGGTTAAATATCTAGTAGTACAATTCCTATGTCATAGGGTAGCTGTATTTTCCACTTCCTGAGGAACCTCCATACTGTTTTCCAGAGTTGCATTCCCACCAGCTTGCATTCCCACCAACAGTGAATGAGGGTTCCCCTTTCTTCGCATCCCAGTCAACATCTGTCATTTCCTGATTTGTTACTTTTAGCCATTCTGACTGGTGTGAGGTGGTATCTCATTGTGATTTTGATTTGTATTTCCCTGATGCTATGTGATGCTGAGCATTTTTTCATGTGCCCATTGGCCATTGGATGTCTTCTTGGAGAAATGTTTGTCCATGTCTTCTGTCCCGTTCGTGACTGGAGTTTTTTCCTTTGGGTGCTGAGTTTGATGAGTTCTTTATAGATTTTGGACACTAGCCCTTTACCAGATAATACATTTGCAAATGTCTTCTCCCATTCTGTAGATTGTCTTTTAGTTTTGTCAACTGTTTCCTTTGCTGTGCAAAAGCTTTTTATCTTGATGAAGTCCCAATAGTTCACTTCTGCTTTTGTTTCCCTTGCCCCATCTAGCAAGAAGTTGCAGTGGCAGAGGTAAAGGAGGTTGTTGCCTACGTTCTCATTTAGGATTTTGATGGATTTCTCTCTTATATTTAGGTCTTTCATCCATTTTTAATTTGTGTGTGTGGTGTAAGGAAATGGTCCAGTTTCATTCTTCTGCATGTGGCTGTCCAGTTTTCCACCACAATTTGTTGAAGAGACAGTCTTTTTTTTTCATTGGATATTCTTTACTGCTTCATCAAAGATTAGTTGACTACAGAGTTGAGGGTCCATTTCTGGATTCTCTCTTCTGTTCCATTGATCTATGTGTCTGTTTTTATCCCATTACCATCTGTCTTGATGGTTACAGCGCTGTAATACAGCTTGAAGTCTGAAATTGTGATGCCTCTAGATTTGGTTTTCTGTTTGAACATTCCTTGGGCTATTCAGGGTCTTTTCTTGTTCCATACAAATTTTAGGATTATTTGTTCCAGTTCTGTGAAAAATGTTGATGGTATTTTTTTAAAAGATTTTATTTATTTAACAGGGGGAGGAGAGAGAAAGATCACAAGTAGGCAGAGAGAGAGGGGGAAGCAGGCTCCCTACTGAGCAGAGAGCCCCATGCAGGGCTCGATCCCAGGACCCTGAGATCATGACCTGAGCTGAAGGCAGAGGCTTAACCCACTGAGCCACCCAGGCACCCCTGTTGATGGTATTTTGATAGGGATTGCATTGAATGTGTAGATTGCTTTGGGTGGCATAGACATTTTAAGAAGTTTGTTCTTCCAATCCATAAGCATGGAATGTTTTTTCATTTCTTTGTGTATTCTTCAATTTCAAATCTTTTATAGTTTTATAGACTTTTTTTTTTTTAACCTCTTTTGTTAGGTTTATTCCTAGGTATCTCATGGCTCTTGGTACAAAGGTAAATGGGATTGATTCCTTGATTTCTATTTCTGCTGCTTCATTGTTAGTGTAAAGAAATGCAACTGACTTCTGTGCATTGATTTTATAGCCTGTGACTTTGCTGAATTCCTGTGTCCATTCTAGAAATATTTTGGTGGAATCTTTTGCGTTTTCTACACATAGTATCATGTCATCTGTGAAGAGTGGAAGTTTGACTTCTTCTTTGCCAAATTGGATGCCTTTTCTTTTCATTGTTTGATTACTGAAGCTAGGACTTCAGCACTATACTATATACAGTTTACTATAAACAACAGTGGTGAGAGTGGACATGCCTGTCATGTTCCTGACCCTGGGGGAAGAGCTCTTAGTCTTTCTCCCATTGAGGATAATGTTAGTTGTGGGTTTTTCACATATGGCTTTTATGATATTGAGGTATGTTCCCTCTATACTTACATTGTAGAGGTATTTAATCAAGAAAGGATGTATTTTGTCAAATGCTTTTTCTGCATCTATTAAGAGGATCAAATGGTTTTCATTCTTTCTTTTATTAATGTGGTGTATCACATTGATTGATTTGTGATTGTTGAACCACCCCTCCAGGCCAGGAATACATCCCACTTAGTCATGGTGACTAATCCTTTTAATGTATTGTTGGATCCAATTAGCTAGTATCTTGGTGAGAAGTTTTGCATCCAGGTTCATCAGGGATCTTGGTCTCTAATTCTTTTCAGTGGGGTCTTTGTCTGGTTTTGGGATCAAGGTAATGACGGTCTCATAGAATGAGTTTGGAAGTTTCCCTTCCCTATTTTTTGGAACAGTTTCAGAAGAATAGCTATCTCTATTCTTCTTTAAATTTTTGATAGAATTCTCCTGGGAGGCCATCTGGTCCTGGGGGTCTTGCTTTTTGGGAAACTTTTGATTACTGATTGAATTTCTTTAATGGTTATGGCTCTGTTAAGTTTTCTATTTCTTCCTGCTTCAGTATTGGTAGTTTATATGTTTTTAGGAATGTATTCATTTCTTCAAGATTGCCTAATTTGTTGGTCTATAGTTGCTCATAATATCCTTTATAACTGTTTGTATTTCTTTGGTGTCCTTTGTGATCTCACCTCTTTCATTTATGATAGGATTTATTTGGGTCCTTTCCCTTTTCTTTTTGATAAGTCTAGCTAGGGGTTTATTGCTCTCATTAATTCTTTCAAAAACCAGTTCCTAGTTTTGTTTATCTGTGCTACAGTTCTTTTGAATTCTATTTCATTGATTTCTTCTCTAATTTTTATTATTTCTCTTCTCCTACTAAATGTGGGCTTTATTTGGTGTTCTTTTTCCAGCTCCTTTAGGTGTAAGGTTAGGTTGCGTATTTGAGACTTTTCTAATTTTTTGAGAAAGGCTTGTATTGGAAAGTATTTCCCTCTTAGGACCAACTTTGCGGTACCCCCAAGGTTTGGAACAGTTGTGTTTTCATTTGTTTCCATGATTTTTTAAAATTCTTAATTTCCTTGTTGACCCATTCATTCTTTAATAGGATGCTCTTTAATCTCCATGTATTTGTGTTCCTTCCAAATTTTCTCCTGTGACTGAGTTCAAGTTTTAAAGTATTATGGTCTGAAAATTACAGGGAAGAATTCCAGTCTTCTGGTACTGGTTGAGACCTGATTTGAGACCCAGTATGTGATCTATTCTGGAGAACATTCCATGTGCATTAAGAATAATGTGTATTCTGTTGCTTTAGGATGGAATGCTCTGTATATATCTGTGAAGTCCCATCTGGTCCAGTGTGTCATTCAAAGCCCTTGTTTCCTTGTTGATCTTCTGCTTAGATGATCTGTCCATTGTTGTGAGTGGGGTGTAGGAAGTCCCCTGTTATTATTATATTTTCATCAATGTTTCTTTCATTTTGTTATTAATTGGTTTATATAATTGCTGCTCCCATGTTAACATAAATATTTGTAATTGTTAGATGTTCTTGTTGGATAGACCCTTTATGATATAGTGTCTTTCTTCATGCCTGACAGTCTGGTTTAAAATCTAATTTGCTTGATATGAGGATTGCTACCCCAGCTTTTTTTTTTTAATGTCCATTAGCCTGATAAATTGCTCTCCACCCCCTCACTCTCAATCTGGACGTGTCTTTAAGTTCAAAATGAGTCTCTTTTAGACAACATATGAATGGGTCTTGGTTTGTTGTTGTTTTCTTTTAAATCCAATCTGATACCTTGTGTCTTTTGATTGGAACATTTAGCCCATTTACATTCAGATTAACTATTGACAGATATGAATTTAGTGCCATTGTATTCCCTGTAAAGTCCCCGTTTCTGTAGATTGACTCTGTTTCTTTCTGGTCAATGTTACTTTGAGACTCTCTCCTCTTCACTTAAAGGGTCCTTTAAATACTTCTTGCAGGGCTAGTTTAATGATCACAAATTCTTTTAGTTTCAGTTTGTCCTGGAAGCCCTTTATTTCTCTTTCCATTCTGAACAACAGCCTTTCTGGATAAAGTATTCTTGGTTGCATGTTTTTCTCAGTTAGTATCCTGAATATATTATGCCAGTCCTTTCTGGCCAACCAGGTCTTTGTGGATAGGTACGCTGCCAGTCTAATGTTTCTACCACTGTAGGTTAAGGAGCCCTTGCCTTGAGCTGCTTTCAGGATTTTCTCTTTATAAGGATTCTCTATCTCTTTATCTCTATCTGAAATTTGCAAGCTTCACTATTATATATTGGCGTGTTGATCTATTTTTATTGATTTTGAGGGGTGTTTTCTCTACCTTTGACTTGAATGCTTGCTTCCTTCCCCAGGTTAGGGAAATTCTTAGTTATGATTTGCTTAAATATATCTTCTTCTACCCAAGTACTAACCAGGCCCAACCCTGCTTATTAAATATATCTTCTGTCCCTCTCTCCTTCTTCCTCATTTACCCTAGCTGTTAGAGCATCCTTTTTTTTTTTTTTTTTTTTTTTTTACTATATCTCAGTTAAAGCATTTTTAATTTCAGGCTGATTAAATTTTATTTCTGCACTAAGATATTCTGTAGTGTCTTTTATGCTTTTATCAAGCCCAGCTATTAACTTCATAAGCATTACTCAAACTCCAGTTCAGTTCTGAAATTTTACTTACATCCATCTCAGTTAGATCAATGGCAGAGAGTATTACCTCTGGTTCTTTCTTTGTTGTGAATTCCTCTTTCTAGTCATTTTGCCCAGAGAAGAATGGATGAATGAGAGAATAAAATAAAAAAATCTACCAGAACCCAAGCAAAATACATACTAGACAAATCTGAAGAGGTCAGAAACCAAAAAAGAATAAAAGGGGGGAGAAAGAATATAATCTCCCAGGTGGACAAAACAGGGTGATCCACTTGGTCCTGGGTGTATTTTGGTCTCTTTGTTACAAGAGACTAAATCCCAAAATTGTAAAGAAAGCAAAACATATACATACAACAATAGAATTGAATACAGTTAAAGGAAGCCAAAAATGAAGGATATATCTATAAAATGTAAATGTAAAAAATGAAAGTTAAAAATTTAAAAACAAAGAGTTGATAAAATAAGAAACCAGTTGAAAAGGGAAAAAAATGAAAATTTTAAACTGAAAGATAAAAGAATCATGAGAAAAAAAGCCTCAAATTCTACATACTATTTCCCCTAGCACTGGAGTTTTGCAGTTTTGTGTGCTCTGTAAACTTGGTATTTGCTTGATGTTCCAGATGATCTTCTGGGGGAGGGGCCTTCTGTACTGATTCTCAAGTGTCTTTGCCTGGGCATAGTTGAACCACACCTTGCCAGGGGGCTACACTCAGTGTAAGCTGCTTTGGTTTCCTCTATGTGGTTTTCGTTCATTCCCTAAAGTCTTTCTGCACTGCTTTAGAAGATGGAAATAAAAATGGCCATGATCTGTTCTCTAGTCCTGGAGCTGAAAGATCATGGCCCCCCTCTCTTCAGTAAACATCAGGGAAAAGCAGTCTTCACTTTTGTGTGCACCAAACTCTGCAAACTCCTGTGGTACGTACCCACACCTATCCTCCGAGGAGAGGGATGAGGGTCACTGTGGTCTGCCACTTGCAGGGTCCCTGGACTGAGAGAGCAGTCACCACCCCTCCTGGATTTAAGGTACAGGGCCCCTGCATGGAGAACGGTTGCCCATTGTTCTGCTGTTTGTGGTTTTGTGGCAAACTGGGCTGACAGCCCATTCCCTGGCTCACTGACCACAGCCAGTTTCCCCACTCTGATGCTTGAGATCTCTGGTGGTTTAAGCACCTCTGTTCTTTCTCTGACTCAGGTAGATCCTGAGATCACACTGTCCCACCTAGGATTCTGCCCTACTTCACCACCTGAGCACTTTCCAGGCAGGGACATCTCTCACTAGAACAAACTTCTAAAAGTTCTGATTTTGTGTTCTGGGACTAGATCACTTTCTGGTAGCAGGCTTAAGAAGGCTCCCTCCCCCTACTATTTATCTTCCAATATATCCCCTCTGATTCAATTCTCCACACCCCCTATCTTGCAAAAAGTGGTCACTTTTCTATTTGTAGAATTTCAGCAATTCTTTTCCTATATCTAAGGTTGAGTTCATGGGTGTTCAGAGGGATTTGATAGTTATCTAGCTAAATTCAAAGTACCCAACGAAACGAGGTTCCCTAATCTTCCACCATCTTGCCTCCTACCCTAGAACTATATTGTTAATCGAATAGTGGAGAAAGAAATAGTGCGTTACTTGAAATTTGAAACTTATTTTGCAGTTTTGTCCTTTACCATTTTTTGAAAAAAAGTCCATGTGTTTTTAAAATAATGCAGTCAATAGACTACTAATTTGAGTTTGTTAATAATATTTCTAAATAGAAATATTATTCTAAATTCTAAATAGAAATATTATTCTAAATTCTAAATAGAAATTTACTAATTTCTAGTATGCTTATCAATAAAGTCTTGTATTTAAATATTTCAGTGTGATGTCTGTTTCTCCTTATGCTCTCCTGCCTTCTACTTTGCAGTTGTTAAAGCTATTATATTAGTTGCATATAAGAAAAAATCATTGAACAAAGAAATATTTTTAAAAAGCCTAATGGAGGGGCACCTGGGTGGCTCAGTGGGTTAAAGCCTCTGCCTTCGGCTCAGGTCATGGTCCCAGGGTCCTGGGATCGAGCCCCACATCGGGCTCTTTGCTCTGCGGGGAGCCTGCTTCCTCCTCTCTCTCTGCCTGCCTCTCTGACTGCTTGTGATCTCTGTCAAATAAATAAATGGAATCTTTAAAAAAAAAAGCCTAATGGAATGATTTTTAACCTAAACATTCTTTTGTTTGATGTTAATAGGACAGATGTCAAGCAAGTTTTTGTCTGGTACATATATATTTTTATCATTTATATTTTATCCTTTTATTTTTCATTTTTTTTCCTGTCAAATTTGCTGTCAGTATATTTGTAAACAGTATATAACTGGGTTTTTAAAAATCCAATCTGCAAACTTTTGACTGGCTACTCCATTTACATTTATTATAGTTATTAACATACTGCACTGAATTGTATCATTTTACAGTGTAATTTCTATTCTTCTTGTTTCTCAACTCTATTCTCTTTCTTTCTTTTAGAGGGAAATTTATAGCATTCAACGCATATATTGGAAAAAGAAAGAAAGAACTAAAGTCAATAATCTAAAGTTCTACTTTAGGTAACTAGAAAAAGAAGGGTTAAATCCAAAGTAAACAGAAGAAAACAAAAGTAGAGCAAAAATCAATGAAACTAGAAACAGTAAAGAAAATCAGCAAACCACAAGCTAGTTTTTTGAAAACATCAATAAAATTTATAAGGCTCTAGTCAGATCAGAATAAAAAGAGAAGACACAAATTACTTCTATCAGAAATGAAAGACTGCCTACTTGTAATCTCTATCTGTCAAATAAATAAATCTTTAAAAAAAAAAAAAAAAAAGGGGCGCCTGGGTGGCTCAGCGGGTTAAAGCCTCTGCCTTCAGCTCAGGTCATGATCCCAGAGTCCTGGGATCGAGCCCCGCGTCAGGCTCTCTGCTTGGCTGGGAGCCTGCTTCCTCCTCTCTCTCTCTCTCTGCCTGCCTCTCTGCCTACTTGTAATCTCTATCTGTCAAATAAATAAATCTTAAAAAAAAAAAAATGAAAGAGGCGACACTGCTGCAGATCCCACTAAAAGGATAATTAAACATTAAAAGAATAATAAATGAATTTATGAACAACCCTACATAAATTTGATAACTTAGATGAAATGGACCAGTTCCTTGAAAGACACAATCACTAAAACTCACAGGAGAATAGACAATCTGAATTAGCCTGTGTCTATTAAAAGAAACTGAAACATAATAACCTTCCAAAAGGTAAAGCACCAGGCAGATTTATTTACTAGAGAATTTTAACAAATGCTTAAGAAACTGTACCGATTCTCTACAATATCCAGAAAACAGAGTCAGAGGGAATGCTTCTTAATTCAGTCTTTGCAGCCAGCATTAGCCTAATACTAAAACCAGATATAGACATTACAGGAAAACTACAAAGCAGTATCTCTCACAGACATAGATGTAAAAATACTAGCAAATAAAATATTAGCAAATAAAATCTAATATTGTCTAGAAAGAATTATGCATCAGAACCAAGTGGGATTCATCTCAGGTTTGCAAGGCTGGTTCAACATTTGAAAATAAATTAATGTCATCTATCACATAACAGGTTAATGAAGAAAAATCACTTGATCATATCAAGAGATACAGAAAAACAAATGAGTAAACTGGGGGAAAAAAGAGAGAGAAATCTAGAAACAGACTCTTAATGACAGAGAACAAACTGATGGTTACCAGAGGGGTGGTTGGTGGGGGGACAGATAAAACAGGTGAAGAGGATTATAAGTACACTTACCTTGATGAGCACTAATGTACAGAAGTGTTGAATCACTACATTGTACACCTGAAACTAAAATAACACTGTTAACTATATAGAATTAAAATTTTAAACAATTTTTAAAAAGAGTATCTACCAAAAACTTTCAGCTAACATACTTACTGGTGAGAAATTCAAACGTTTCCTACCAAGATTAGAAAAAAGCAAGATGTCTCCTCTTACCGCTGCTTTTCAAAATTGTACCAGGAGTCCTTGCTGATACAGTAATATATGAAAAGGAAATAAAATGTACACAGATTGGGATGGAAGAAATAAAACTGTCTCTGCTCGCAGATGATATGATCATCTATGTAGAAAATCCAAAGATTAAAAAGCCCCTGGAACTAATAAGCAATTATAGAACATACATATTAATTTATTAAAGATTAATATTAAAAAGTCAATACTTTCCTATATACCAGCAACAAACAAGTGAAATTCAAAATAAAAACATTACCAGCAGGGCACAGAGAATTTTTAAGATACTATATCTTTTTTTATTTTTAGATTTCTATATTTAAAAATATATTTCTGTATTTTTTAAATACTATCTCTTTCTATAATGATGGATACACGTCATCATGCATTTATCCAAACCTACAGAACATAAAACACCAGGAGTGAAATCTCAGGTAAATATGGACTTTGGGTGAATACAGTGTCTTAATTGTAACAAGTGTACTATTCTGGTAGGGGATGTTCATAATGGGGAAAAGCTATGCATGTGTGGGGGCAGGGGACATATAGATCTCCCTAGCTTCCTTTAAACTTTGCTATAATCTAAAACTCCTCTAACAAAATACATTCTTTAAATACTTTATAAAAATTATTTCCATTAGCAACCCCTAAACATGAAATACTTAGTTATAAGTCTAACGAAATATGTATTAGATCTATATGAATAAAACTATAAAACTAATGAAAGACAACAAAGAAGAATTAAATTAATGAAGAGATATCCCATGTTCTTAGACAGGAAGACTCAATATTGTCAAGATGTTAGTTCTTCCCAAGTTGATCTACAGATTTGATACAATTCCAATCAAAATCCCAGCAAGTTATTTTGTGAATATTAACAAGCCAGTTTTAAAGTATACACCTGGGAAGCTGAAAGATCCAGTACAACCAACTCAACATTGAAGAACACTGTCAAAGGACTACTTCAAGACTTTGTATAACGCAACAGTAATCAAAACAGCATACTACTGACACACAACAGATCAGTGGAACAGAACAGACCCACCCACCTAAATATGGTTAATTGATTTTTGACAAAAAAGCAAAGGTAATATGGTAGATAGAAGATGGTCTTTTCAAAATGGTGTTGGAACAACTAAACATCCACATGCAAAAATAATGAATCTGTCACAGAACTTATATTCTTCACATTTAATTCAAGTTGGGTTATAAACTTAAATGTACAACACAAAACTATAAAGCTCCTAGAGGATAAGAAGAAATCTAGATGACCTTGAATATGGAAATGACTTTTATAGAAATCAATGATAACGTGGACTTAATTAAAAATTCTGTTCTGGGGCGCCCGGGTGCCTCAGAGGGTTAAACCTCTGCCTTCGGCTCAGGTCATGGTCTCAGGGTCCTGGGATCGAGCCCTGCGTCGGGCTCTTTGCTCAACGGGGAGCCTGCTCCCCCCCCCCCACCGCCTGCCTCTCTTCCTACTTGTGATCTCTCTCTCTGTGTCAAATAAATAAAGTTTTTTTTAAAAATTCTGTTCTGCAAAACACAATATAAAGAAAATGAATAGCTACAGACTGCAAAAAAGTATTTGTGAAAGACACGTGATACATAACTTATCTAAATTGTATAAAGAGCTTCTAAAACCTAAAAAAAATGAACCATCCAGTTAAAAAATGGGCAAAAGAACTTAAAAGACATCATAGCCATTTTTATTTTTTTTAAGATTGTATTTATTTATTTGAGAGAGAGATCACAAGCCAGAGGGAGAGGCAGAGGAAGGAGAAGCAGACTCCCTGCTAAGCAAGGAGTCTGATGTAGGGCTTGATCCCAAGACCCTGGGATTATGACCTGAGCCAAAGGCAGATGCTCAACTGACTGAGCCACCCAACACCATACCAATTTTTAAATTAGGATGTCCATTTACTGTTGCGTAAGAGTTATTTATATATTCTGGATTCCAGACCCTTATCAGATAAATGATTTCCAAATATTTTCTCCCATTCCTGTGGGCTGTCTTTTGACTTTGTCTTTTAATGTACAGAGACACTTCTACTGGGCTTAATTTTGATGATGTCTAATTTACCTATTTTTCTCTCTTGTTGCTTTTACATTTGCTATCTTAAGAAACCAATGCCCCATAAAATGTCATGATTTACTTATATTGTAAATCATGACATTTATAATCATGTCTTATATTTCCTTTTAAAGGGTGTATAGTTCTAGTTCTTAAAGTTTTCCAACCATTCTGAGCTAGTTTTCATAAATGGTAGGGTCCAAATTCATTCTTTTGAAGGTGAATATCCAATTGTCCTAGCACCATTTGTTGAAAGACAATTCTTTTTTCCCCGTTGAATGGTCTTGACACATATGTCAAATCAATTGTCCATAAATAGGAGATTTATTTCTGAATTCTCAATTCTAGTCCATTAATCCATGTATCTTAGCACTTTTAGTAACAGGTTAATCATTTATTACATCTATGAAATAAAGTTCCTTGAAGGCAGGGGAAACATCCTTATTCACCGTAGTATTTTTTACTCAGCACTTAGCAGACCCTCAAAACATGCTCATTAAACAAATGAAACAAATCATTTACATCTGCAGTTCACAGGAAAGGTGGGCTTCTTTCCTCATACAGTACTTTACCATTGGATGTGGATTTGGGATTTTGGCATTCCTTCTCCATTATTTGCAATGGAATTTTTTTAAAGTTCCAGATGTACAATTTACTGATTCAACACTTACTTACGACACTCAGTGCTCCTCACAAGTGCACTCCTTAATCCCCAACACTTATTTTCTAACCCATCCCTCTCTCCCCTCCCCTCTGGTAACCATCAGTTCTTTTCTCTATAGAGTTAAGCGTCTGTTTCTTGGTTTGCCTTTTTTCCCCTCTACGATCATTTGTTTCTCAAAATCCACATATGAATGAAATCATATGGCATTTGTCTTTCTTTGGCTTATTTCGCTAGCATAATACTTTCTAGCTCCATCCATGTCATTGCAAATAGAAGTATTTCATTCTTTCTTAGGGCTAATATTCCATTTTGTGTGTGTGTGTGTCTGTGTGTGTGTGTACGCAGACATTTACTGAACATCTTGTACAACAGTATGGGCATCCTAAAGTTGGCAGCTGAAGAAAAGATAGGTCATGAACTCAAACAGCAACAATTAAAAGCTCTAAGTGCTGTCAGAGAACACAAAAAAAATGTCCCTGAAGATGGCACAGAAACCACTTTCAACCAGGATTGCTAGGAGTATCCCCCTCACTCATAGTCTTCTTGAAGGGTAGTTAATACCTCAAACTTGCTGCCAGGAGAATTTTTTGGGGGGAAAAGACAGGAATTTGAATTTTACTAATATGGTTTGGGGGTCGATTGCTCTCAAGAGAAAGAACAGTATTCTTCTAAAGTCAATTCCTGGGACATGTTGCTTTGGTTTATCTGACACATATAACTCAAAAGTATAACATTTCCTATAAAATTTTAAAATATAAGTTTTAGATTAACACAGGGTTAAATTCAGATGGCACAAGACTTAGGCCCCTAAATCCATGGATCAGAATTATAATTTTAGTCCTCTCCTTCACTTCCTCAGCCAGCCCTATTATTGTCATGCTGATATTCCCCCCACCCCAGAGGAAAAGAGGCGGGGGTGGGAGGGAAGGGCAGAGAGAGAGAGAATCTTAAACAGGCTCCACACCCAGCATGGGAGCCTAACAGGACTTGACCTCACAACCCTGAGATCATGACCTAAGTCAAAAATCAAGAGTGGGACACAACCGACTGAGCCACCCAGGTGCCCTTCTGTCATGCTCAATTTGAAGAAAGATACGTGTTCAAAGTTTGGATGTAAGATTTTTTTTTTAATCTGCCAGTAGAAAATGTAATATAAACTTACATTGTGTGAGCTGTTTCTTATTCAAAGATCTGTTACCAAAAATAGATGAAAAGGAAGTAGAAGACAGTGCCATATATAAGAAATAGTCTTTGGAATCAGTTAACAGTTTCTCCTGAATATGACCTGAATCTCTGAGCGTGTGTGTGTGTGTGTGTGTGTGCATGTGTGTGTGTGTGTGTGCGCGTGTGTGTGTGTGTGTGTAAAATGTAAGTAATCTCCTTCCTCAGAGTGGTTATAAGGATTTCACAAGAGGATATATATGTCTATAAAGTAGGTACTCATTAAGGTTCCAACATTTCATAATGGGAAGAAAGATTAACACCTTATTTAAAATCCCTTTCCTTTCAATACCTTTATTGTAAAGGGAAAGATTATCAAAATATTCCCCAAAAACACAACTCTAAAAGGCCAGTTTTGTTCTTAAAGGACTCAAAACTTTAATGGTGTTCACATCATACAGTCAGGAAGTAGAACCACCCCTCGGAAAAGAAAAGAAAAAAGCAAAGATGCCAAGATCTTCTCCAGCCACAGTTATTTTTACTATGAAACAGAAATTCCTTACAAATTCAGTAGTGTTGACAGTGGCGATACCTATCGTGGATGTGGTCTGTTTAACAGGACTGTAGTCAGAAGGGAAGTTGGGCCTGTTATTTTTCCAGAAATTGAGAAAAGTACCATCATTAAGATAAGGAAGAAAAAGATTTGTATCCATCTTTTTGGGACCTGTAAGGCGAGAGCGCAGTCTCACAGGTGGAGAATCTGTGGATATTGCTGGAGGAGTTGGAGATGCTCTCTAGCAAGCGGGTTATCCCTCTTCCCCGAACACTGCTGTTTTGGCCAGAAATTCTCACCCCAGATGGATAGTCACCTAAGGATATTGAAAATACAAGAAGAGAAATGTAGTAATTTTAAGGTTTTATTATATAGAGATCCCTTGACTGACTCTTACTCCACTGTAGACCTTTCATGAACAGGACAGAGATTCTTAGGAAAAGAAAAGAGATGCTCAGAGTAAAGGCAAAATGTTGAACAAGAATATTTTTGTTTTAGCCACAGAAACCTTAATTGAAGTTCTTCAGGCACCACTTGAAAGTTCATGTCCCTAGGTTTTACATTTTCCTATCTGCCCAAAGACATCACAAAACTATAAAACTATAACTGCTACTGGACGCCTGAGTGGCTCAGTTGGTTGAGCGACTGGTTTCAGCTCAGGCCATGATCCTGGAGTCCTATGATCAAGTCCTGCATCAGGCTCCCTGCTGAGTGGGGAGGCTGCTCCTCCCTCGGACCCTCCCCACCTCTCATTCTCTCTCTCAAATAAATAAAATCTTAAAAAAAAAAACAACTATAACTGCTACAAGAATAACAAGCTTCATTTTAAATGCCTTGAACAAAAGTCAGAGGCTAAGTTAAATTATGTTAAAGTGATACAAAAATGTACATATCCAAATTGTTTCAGGTGCTAAAAATGCCAAATTAAGCTCTCAATTCAACAAGATCCTGTATCTTAAAGCTAATTCAGAGCATCTGTTTAAGTACCATACTGTACCCTACACTTGCTGAGGCTCATTCTTAGGAAACAGAAGATGCTTACCAGTGGGTATGTTTGGTCTTTGTTCCTGATTAGAAGGGCTGAAATGAGAAAATCCTGGACTCTCAACCCTTAGCTTCTATAAGTAACAAAGAAAAATACAAGGGGAGAAAGTTTTATTTCTTATCAATTATTGGATCATCTACTTCAATTTCAAAGTATTCTTTATAAAATACCAATTAACACCCATTTTCTTAATGTGTAATCAACTTTTGAAGAGTACTGCTGTACAGGGAAGCAGAAGGCAGCGTTTGGAGGGGAATTACAGGATCAGGAGAGGGTTGTTTTTAAAGATGAGATTATAGCATGTTTCCTGATAAGAAGGATTCAGAACTGAGAGAAACCCTGATGATGTAAGAGAGAGAAGTAAATTGTTGAAGCTGTATCTTTGAGCAGGTAAGAGAGTAAGATCTATAACATAAACTGAAGGACTGGTCTTAGCAGGAGTCAAAGCAGAGTACGCGGCAGATGCAGTGGCTGGCGAATGCAGCGGATCTCTTCTGACTGCTTCTGCTTCCTCAGAGAAGAGGAGGCAAGGGCATCAGGTATGTCAAACATAGACTGAAGCAACCCTAGGAGACTGGGAGAAATGGACAACTGACAGTGTTCCACTAACAGCTCATCTGAGGTTGGCAATAATATTTAACAAGACCAGTCAGTATAGACAGTTTCTTTTCAGTCTCATTTAGCTACATGAGTATAGGAATAGAGCAGGTGAAGAGTTAGAGTTAATCAGGGTTAGTGTTTGTCAACCAACTATTGATTGTATCAGTTTTGGGGGTTTCCTTTTCATTGTTTTATGAACCATTTTAAAATAATACTTTATTACCTACTATGTTCTAAGGCAGAGTTCTTGGCATTTTTGTATACAGTTGCATTTAATCCTACAACTACTAGCCCTTATTACTGTTCTTATTTTACAGATAAGGAATCAGCACAGAAAGTTCAAATAATTTGCATAAAGTCACACAGCCTGTATGGAGCAGGCCTGAAATCCAATTCAGGAATTCTAACTCCAGAGTCTATACTCTTAGCTGCGACGCCGTTAGTAGTAGACAGACGTCTACTAGTAAATTGCAAGGACGGAAGCTGGTAGGGAAATTAGATAGCTTCTAATCAAACCCTGAATCAGGTCTTATACATTTTAGAGGTAAATATTTTAAATGTTTATATTATCTACATTCAGATTTTAATTTCTGGAATGAATTCTGGATATGATTTGTATAAAGACTAATTGCTAATGTTAACTTTCTTAAAACGTCATTAAATATAGTAGAAACTATACCAGGAAGGATTAAGAATTATGCAACGGGGTGCGACTGGATGAAGTGTGTGACACCCCGGGGTGCCTGGGTGGCTGCCGTGAGTCGAGCAGCCAGCCGACTCTTGATTTCAGCTCCAGTTAAGATCTCAGAATCCTGGGATGGAGGTGGGCCTATCCTGGTCTGACTCAGTGCTCAGCCGGTAGCTGTTCCCTCTCCCTCTGCCCCTCCCGCTGCGTGCTCTTTCTCTCAAATAAAAAAAACTTTTTAAAAAAGTGTTTGACATTCCATAAAAAATCTTAAAAAAATGTTTTAGGAAAAAGAACGAAAGTCCTGATCTTTAACTGCTGTTGAGCAGGACCGTGCTGAGCAGCACAGGAAAAGTGATCAGTAGCTCCAAAAAGTCAGTTCTTTACCTGGTAGCGCCCTGCATCCAATACAACCATTTTGGGTGTCACACTGTTGCTGGCCTCATAATCCTGAAGCGGTACATGAGTCTCCGTAAGCTGGATTCCAAAGAGAGTGGCTAGAGAATTACTGATGCAGTACCTTCAAACGGAAATAAGAAAAGCTCATTATCAGAGCCTGATCTAATTCATTCTAAAATGATTCCTATTTTAACAATTTCTAATATAAAGAAAAAGCGTGTAAGATACACAGTTCTAAATTGAGGAAAAAAGAAATTGAGAGATTTGGAGAAGACATGGGGCTGGGTAGCATACATACCATAAACCGGCCAGCCATTCCTGGTAAGCAGTACTCTGAGTACCACGTCAAATTTCAGGTTCATTACAAGGGAACAGGATTAAAAGTAAAGATTACCAGAATTCCCAAATGTTTAAGGCAGGTAACGGGCAGAAACAGAAACGAGGCTACAACTTTAAAGCACTTATTTATCTCAGAACCAACTGTAACCAGCCATGTGGAGGGACCACCAAAGCACCCAAAGATCTGAGGCTCCAGGTACTTTGACTACAAAAAGAGAAAAGTGTCTATATTTTTTGAGCACTTTAAGAAGGAAATGCTGTTGTTCATGATATTAGGGAATTTCATGTCCTACAAGGAAAATTTTCACTAAGTGCTTCTGAAGGTTCACCCAAATTACTCAGGTGGGAACTATACCAACCAAGTATGACATGGACAGAATAAAAGTAACATGAAGTTATAAACAAAAAAACCAAAACAAACAAACAAACACACACCACAGAAAACCAACCCTTTGTCTTAGGGAAATACGGAAATAGAGGTCAACAGTATTTAACCCTATTTGCAAAGGCAACAGCAAGCAAAATGGCAAAGCACTCAGTGCAGAACACAGCATTTCAGCGAAATGCCTTTCTCCGACTTACGCAATTTTCTTGCAAACAGCTAAAGCACAGAAGAGAATATCGTTTTCTTCATGCCACTTGCACCTGTACGGAAAAAGGATTTTAATATCCTCGATGGCAGCAGCACTGCTTAAAGATTTTTATATGCCAGATTTCTAACTTCCCTAGTTAAAATCATTTAAGAAAAACTGACACTGTTACTCAAAAATTAAGGTTTCTCATTTAACAAACAAAAAATAGATTTTTAGAAAAGATTTTTTTTTAATGTTATCTCCTCTGATGCAAATTCATGATGCTATGCAAACCATACATAACTGGAACAGGTAAATTCTACCTTGAAATAAAATGAGCGTCTTAACACACAGAGATGCATTAACAACTACTGTTAATGTGAAGTTGTCTGACAACTGTTTACTGGTGCACACTATTTACCAGGTACTGTTCTTGGCACCGGGGATGCAGTATTGAATGAAACATGGGCTCATGGGTGTGGAGCCTTGTTTTTAAAAAGACGAAGAAGAAGGAGGAAGAAGGAAGAAAGAGGAAGAAGGAGGAAGGAGGAGGAAGAAGAAGGAAGAAGGAGAAGAAAAAGAGTGAAACACAAACTCTTGCCCACATAAAACTTACTTTCTAGTAAGGAAGACAGTTCAAAAAAGATGTAGACATAATACACAGTAAATTAGATAAAGACAAGTTCTAAGGAGGAAAAAAACGTGAAATGTTGGAGAGGTGACATTTTAGAGAAGGCAGCCAGGAGAGGAACCACTGAGAAGCTGATGTTTGAGTGGGGACCTCTTAGAAGGTTAATAATTGAGAGGAACTAACAAATAGCATAGTTTTCAATGAAAGCCAGTATAAACCTGCATCTTTTCACTGAATACAGTGTATTGAGACTCAGAAGACTGCTACCCGCATAATTCGAACTACCAAGAATCATTTAAAATTACAAACTTGTTAAACCTAAGTGTAAAAAAATCAGTTATCTACACTTAAGTTATTTAACCGAATGGAAGACTACCTAAATATAAGATTAAGAATTTCTCCCACTGCTTTTCTAAAAAGTGATTCAGTAAATAGGGTTCATAAAACTCTAACTCTAAAATGAAGGCTCAGGTTGAAACTAAGCCTATGTTCTTACATATGCACACAGGATCAAGTAATATTTAAAATTCATATGCACACAGGATCAAGTAATATTTAAAATTTGGCTCCTTTTCCAGAACTTAAAACCCCAAGTTTAGTACCTCATATACACATTTCCATTGCAGATCATATTTAAAATAAACGCAACTGAAAACCCAACAATGTATTCCAGAATTAAAAACAAACCCAAGAACAAAGCTATGGAAATCTGATCCCACGGAAAAATGCTTCCAAACCTACAGTTAAACTGTTAAAAATGACATTGTTGTCATGTTTTTACTTAATTTTTAATTTAAATTCCAGTTAGTTAGAGTGTAGCATTAGTTTCGGGTGTACAACTGTGATGAAGAAGTTGTGTACATCACCCTGCATGCATCAGGAGTGCACACCTTAATCCCCACCACCTGGTTCACCCACTCCCTCCATCCCCCTCCCCCTGGTAACCATCAGTTTGTTCTCTATAGTTGAGTCTGTTTCTTGGTTTGCCTCTCTCTTTCCCCCCCCATAATCATTTGCTTCTTAAATTCCACATATGATGAAATCATATGATATTGGTCTTTCTCTGACATTTCTTCTTGATTCTCTTCCCGAAAATCATCCCACCAATCCCCCTAAAAATAGGAGCGTATTTTCTAGTAAATGAAGATTCATTCTAAAAATTTGTCAAAAATCAGAACTGCTTTGTACACTTTGTTAAGCTATTAATATTCACTTTGGAGCTTCAAATCTAGCTCTAGCTTTGACACATCTTGGATGGACTTCTATGAAATTCTACTCTAAAGTCATAAGGTCACAAGTGAGTTGGGTCTTTTGGGTAAATCTGTCCAACACTATATCTCATTCACTCAAATAATGTCTAAAGGCCTCGACACTCTGCTTATCTGAAAAGGTCTCAATGATCTCCTTTCCTCCTGTTTCAGGGTTAAGATTCCTCCTCTTTTTCAAGCGTAGCCCAGCCTTTACCTTGCTCAGAACCACTGTCACCTGGCAGCTACAGAGGCTCTATAGTGAAATGGAGTCTCTAGTTTCTCTTCAAGTTTCTGTTCTTTCAGTCCTTTGAGTTACTGTTCAGGCCATTTCCTTCCCTTGGAAGGTCCTCCTTTCAACCTAAATTTCCACTCATAGAAATTCTATTCATCTTTCCAGGAGAACCATATATCCCATAAAGTACTTCATATATTTTCAGCCCTTACACTGAAGTGATTTTTCCCTGATGTATCATAATCTTTTAAAATGCTTTTAAGAGTTATCAGAAATTATCATAGACAACTCCAGTGTCTTTATTGCTCCTGCCAGACAGGGGGCACGGAGGGCTAGGACAATCATGCCACTCTTTCCCGTATTTCCCACAAAACCTAGTCTCAGGCCTTATGTACAAGAGCTGCCCCAATACTGGTTAAGAATTAACTCAATAGAGGTGCCTGGGTGGCTCAGTGGGTTAAAGCCTCTGCCTTCGGCTCAGGTCATGATCCCGGGGTCCTGGGATCGAGTCCCGCATCGGGCTCTCTGCTCAGCGGGGAGCCTGCTTCCTCCTCTCTCTGCCTGCTTGTGATCTCTGTCTGTCAAATAAATAAATAAAATCTTAAAAAAAAAAAAAAGAATTAACTCAATAAATTGGGCTAAGAAAACGACTCTAAAGGAACATCAAAATATAAAGTTGTACCCTTTAAAACTGTAATTCTGGTGCTTCTGATTTAAATATGCATAAATTTATCTCCTCTTGCTCCCAAGACTCCACCAAATGACAGTCAAAGAAAAAAAACAGCAGCAGTCCGCAACAAAGGGATTAGAGAAAGAGGCCTCCATGGAAGAGAGTTTAACAAATGTGTGGGGTACAGAAAGTGAGTGGAGGAATGGTAACCAAGGAGGCTAGACAAAGGGAGTCACAACCTTCAGTCCTCACAGACCCAGCCGCACAAGAGATCTGCCTACTGGAAGTCAAAAGAGGCTGTGAACCCAAGCACATGTCCCTGGCCAGAGAGCAGAGGTAAGACAGGAAGCTGAACTACTTCTGAACAAAGAATGGTCAATTCCCTGATGCTGTACAAAGAAGTGAACTGTTCGTAGGAGAACCCGGCAGTGAGAATGGGTGCTGGTACCTTAAGGCAAAGCCTTCCCCTGTAGTAAAGCCCAACTAGTTGATTATCCCCACGGAATACAGAGCACTTAAGTCAGCTTTGTAGCCCAACTTCTAAGCATGAACGTAACCAAGGACAATCAGACATTCAAAGAAAGCATACAAGTCAGAAACACCACAATTCACAAACCAAAAGAATGAGGCAATCCAGAGAACAAAAGCAAACAAACATCCCTGCCCTACCATGTACCCCAATGAGATCTGTGAAATTACTGCATCTATGATCCTAGTTTTCTTCCTCGTATCTTCAACCCAAATCAGCCCTGACGATGGCTATGACAATATGTAACGTGTCGTAACTGCTGGCTGAGGTGCTGAGACCGCCCAAAGTCAGTCTCTGCCCAGTTTTAAAATGTCAGAGCTTACAGGGCTCTGTGCCGGGTCTCTTTTTGCCCTCTGCCAAGTGACCTCGTCCATATGCTGTAAGGTCCATTAAAGGAGAAGCCTGGTCTCTCTTCATTGTATTTTCAGGGCTGCGAACAGTGCCTGACACATCGTGAAAGGAAGCTGGCCTTATCCGAACCTCTCCGCGGAGTTCTAGACCAGGACCACCAGCTAGCTGTCTGCTTGTTATTTCTAGATCTTACCTCACCAGGGCCTCAAAAAACATTCTAAACTTGCTCCTCTCTTTCCTCCCGGTCTACTAACCTAAACATGGTCTTTACTTCTTTTCAATCTCCCCTCCTCTATGCAGTCCACCAGCAAGGTGCACTGGTTTCTACCCAGATGTAAACGACGTACTCCTCTCCATTTCGACTGTCACTCCCCTCCGAGCCATTTCTTGCCCAGGCTAGAGAAATAGTCTAATAGTTATACACTGTACTTCCTTTTTTGCCCCTTCTCAATATAGCCATTAAAAACTCAGATCTTTTAGAAACTTAAATTCTGTTAATTGCCTGCTTGATAAAATTCCTTCCTGTACCCCCTAAATACAGAGAACTGACAGTTGCCGAAGGGGAAGCGGGCGGGGGTGGGGTGGGGAAAATAATTCCCCACAATGCAGCTAAAAAGGCTCACAGTAGCCTAGCCCCTAGACTTTAATGGATCTTGCTTATTTCTCCAACCTCACCCTGTGTAGTCTCCCCTCTGCGCACTCCCTTCCAGTCGCACTGACTTAATTTCCAGGAAACTCCAAGCTGCCACGCCCAGGCTTCCGCACCGTCTACCCAGGATGCTCTTCCACCTCCGCACGGCGGCATCACTCTCTCGCTTCAGGTCTCAGTGTTAATTTTACATGCTCAAAAACAAAGTTTTCTTGACTACTCTAGAAAGTAGTCTTTCCACACACTCTTCTCCGCTAAAAGAGGAGGAGTATCCTATTGATTTCCTTCTTAGCACTAATCACAAGCTAAAATCACCATTTTGTTATTTACTCCAAGTTTTACTTTACCATTAAAATGTAATTAGCTTCAAGTCACCTGGGTGGCTCACCTGGTTAAAGGACTGTCTTCAACTCAGGTCCTGACCCTGGAATCATGATGGAGTTCCAGGATCTAGTCCCGCATCAGGCTCCCTGCTCAGTGGGGAGTCTACTTTTCCCTCTGATTTTACCCTCTCTCGGTGCACTCTCTCTCTCTCTCTCTCAAATAAATAAAATCTTAAAATTTTTTTTAAAATGTTAGCCTCATGAAGGCAGAGACCACATTAGCTCACCACTGTACCTTCAGCACAGTGCCTGGGACAGAGGAAATGCTTGATAAATACTGGCAGATTAAAAGCTGCCTTGGGGCACCTGGGTGGCTCAGTGGGTTAAAGCCTCTGCCTTCAGCTCAGGTCATGATCCCAGAGTCCTGGGATCGAGCCCCGCATCGGGCTCTGTGCTCAGCGGGGAGCCTGCTTCCCTCTCTCTCTGCCTGCCTCTCTGCCTGCTTGTGATCTGTCAAATTTAAAAAAAAAAAAAAAACTTAAAAAAATAAAAAGATAAAAGCTGCCTTATTCCATCCATAGGTCATACACAATGACGACAAGCAGCAGCAAGGAGACGGCAGATCTATACAGTCTGTGAATATCGTCGCCTTCAAAATACCAGTCATCAATAGTCTGTTTAAGATTCTGATTCTCACTTTGTCTAACTGTTCTCAATTTCACCAATACCTATCCTTTTCACCTATTTCTCCTAAAGCTACAGACAAAAATTTATTACAAACTTTAATGTAAAAGCAGAAGTTTAAGACAAGTGTTTGAAGTGAGCCCCGTTTGCTTATACCATTGACTATATCCCCTAGGCTACATATTATTTTCTTTTTAAAGATTTTATTTACTTATTTATTTATTTATTTGACACCCAGGGAGGTGGGGGAAACATATGCATACACAAGCTGGGGAAAAAGAAGCAGCAGATTCCCCACTGAGCAGGGAGCCCGACATGGGGCTAGATTCCAGGACCCTGAGGTCACGACCTGAGCCAACCGGCAGGTGCTTAAATCAACTGAGCTATCCAGGCTCCCTTATACCTATTATCCCCAAAACTTAGTCATTCCATAACTGGAAACCTGTACCTCCTACTCCTCTTCACCCATTCTGGCAGCCATCAGTTTGTTCTCTGTATTTATGAGCCTGTTTCTGCTTTTGATTTGCTTTTAGATTTCACATGTTAAATGGAATCCTATGGTGTTTGTCTTTCTCTGACCTGTTCACTTAGCATAACACCCTGTAGGTCCATCCGTGTTTTGCAATCGGCAAGATCTCAATCTTTTTTTTTTTTTTAAAGATTTTATTTATTTATTTGACAGAGAGAGAGATCACAAGTAGGCAGAGAGGCAGGCAGAGAGAGAGGAGGAAGCAGTCTCCCTGCAGAGCAGAGAGCCCGATGCGGGGCTCGATCCCAGGACCCTGAGATCATGACCTGAGCCGAAGGCAGCGGCTTAATCCACTGAGCCACCCAGGCGCCCCGATCTCAATCTTTTTTTATGGCCGAGTAATATTCCAGTGTGAGTGTGAGAGTATGTGAGTGTGGTGTGTACACAAACACAACACAAACATATGACATCTTTTTTACCCATTCATCTATGTATGGACATTTGGGTTGTTTCTGTATCTTGGCTATTGTAAATAATGCAATAAACACAGGGGTGTGTATATATATATCTTTTCCAATTAAGTGTTTTCATTTTCCTTGGATAAATACCCAGTAATGGAATTACTGGATCATACGGTATTTCTATCTTTAATTTTTTGAGGAACTTCACAAACTGTTTTCCACAGAGGCTGCACCAAGTAACATTCCCACCAAAGATGAATGAGGGGAAAAAAACTTCTTGATTTTCAAAGGAGTAACTTCTTAACTTCACGCCTGAGACTTTATATGGCTTTTAGGGAGAGTGGAGTCCACAAAACACTGGAGGGGGGGAGATGGAAGGGAAATGGAGAGCCTAAGATTAAATTATAATCATTCCAAAATGAGAAGATCTGTAAATATTAAAAATCTTGACAGTTCAGAGCCAAGAGACTTAAAATTGCCTGTGAATCTCTAGGAGGCCATGTGGAGGGGAGGGAGGGAGAAGAGTCATTTAGAAACTGTGGGGGGGGGGGGGAAGGAAAAGGAAAAGGGGAAAAATTTAGGATTTTTCAGGGCAAAAGAAAACAAAGAAAAATGGGAAGCCCCACAATCACACCCCTGCCACCCTGAAAGTATTCAAAGAAACCAGTTTGCACACTGACAGACAGGGGAGCACTTGAACTATGAATCTCACATCTCCCCAAATCACCAGCCCCGCCAAGAAATACAAAGGAACAACATACCTTCATCTACAGGAAGCTACCACAAGAAGAAAACTGAAAACAAGGCTCAAAACACTCTAGCTGGTAACTGCTCCCCTTACCTTCTTCCCTTCCCCTGCCAAAAAACCATGAAGGGAAAACTATGTGTTGAATTAAATATCCTCAAACAAGAATTTTTAGAAATGAAAACATGCCTTGAATGAGAAATTCCAAAACTACAATCAGCAATAAAAAGAAATAAGAGTTGATAAACTCTGGAAATAAAAATTATATCAGAAAAGAACTAAATTACATACACATGCTGGACTCCGTTCAGAAGAGAAATTAAATAAAACAGAACTAATATTAAACTACCATCAAAGACAAATTTCCAGAAATAAGATCTGATTCTGCATACTGAAAGGGCTCACCAAACAGTTGAGAAAATGTCCTGCAATAATATACTCAGAAAAATACCCTAATAAAACCATTAGACTTTAAAGATGAAAAAACATTCTTAAGGTCTCCAGGCAAAAAGATCAAATAACTTAAAAGGCCAAGAGAATTAAATGAGCAAACTTATTAAAAGCAGCACACAAAGACATACAACAATACAGCTGTATTTTCCAGAAACTCACGGAAATAAAGGTCAAATAAAAAGTTTTCAATAGGCAAGAACACAGGGACTGCTGGTTCCCAAGAGCCCTAACCAATCTACCAGAGCAAGATTCAGCAAATTTTTTTTCTGTAAAGGCACCAAATACCACAGTAAACAGCTTAAAACTACAGAGATGTAATGAAACATAAAAACACAATAGTGGGGCGCCTGAGTGGTTCAGTGGGTTAAAGTCTCTGCCTTCAGCTCAGGTCATGATCTCAGGGTCCTGGTATCGTCCTGGGATGGAGCCCCACATCGGTCTCTCTGCTCAGCGGGAAGCCTGCTTCCCCCTTCCTGCCTGCCTCTCTGCCTACTTGTGATCTCTGCCAAATAAATAAAATCTTAAAAAACACACACACGATAGTTACAGCAAACTTTTAATACACCATTCTCATTACATGACAGACCAAGTATACATAAATCAAGCAACTAAGACAATTTTTTTAAATAACTGGAAGTTTGTATCTCTTAATGTCCTTCACCTATTTAGACCATCTCCTTCCCCACCTTCCCTCTGGCAACTACCAGTTTGTCCTTTGTGATTGAGAGTCTGCTTGGTTTTTTGTTTGTCCGTTTTGGTTTTCAGTGTCCACATTTATGTGACATCATGGTCTCGGGCTCTCTGACCTATTTCACTCAGCATAATACTCTCTAGGTCTATCCATGTTGCCATAAATGGCAAGATTTCATTTTGATGGCTCAGCAGTATTCTCCCGTGCATGCGTGCATGGGCATCAATATGCTGATCCAGTCATTTGTCAAGGAACATCTGGATTGCTTCCATATCCTCGCTATTATTCTAAACGTGTATTTAGGGGCGCGTGTATCTTTCGAATTAGCATTTTCATTTTCCTTGGATAGATATCCAGTAATGGAATTAAGTGGATCTTGTAGTATTTCTATTGTTTAATTTTTTGAGGAACTGCCATACCATTTTCCAGCGGTTGCACCAATTTACATTCCCACAAGCAGTGCACAAGGGTTCCCTTTTCTCCACATCCTCACCAACTTCGGTCTTTCTTAAGAGAGAAAACAACTTTAACCACACAATCAAAGTAGACCTCGTGGATAATAAAAACACCCTTACAATATTCTTCTTACACACCCACAGATCATTCACAAAAATTGATTATATATTAAGTTAGCAAAAAACTGCTAAACTTTAATAAAGTAGAACAAAACTGATCATAATGCAAAGACACTAGAATTTACTAACAAAAACCAGAAAGGCCTTTACCTCTGAATATTTAAAAGCCTCATATTAACTCATTAGTTAAAACTACAGAATTTTCTTTAAATGACAAAATACTGTATATATCAATCTAGGAGATGCACTGAAAGCAGTGATTAGAAGAAAACTGACTCAACTAAACACAAGATAATACAAGCAGAAATTAATGAGCGAGAGAATTTTTAAAAATCTACATCTAATGAAATCCTGTTTTGAAAAAAAAGAGAGAGAGAGAGACCATAAACTAGCTTAAGGGAAAAGAAAGGCACAAGTATACAAAAATAACCACTGAAACAGAAGGAATTTTAACAATTATGAGAGACTAACTTTGCAGACTTTTAAGCAAACTTGGAAGCATATATAAAATGTACAATCTCCTTGAGAAATACAGATTACCAATATCGACCCCATTAAAGTTAGAAAGCCTAATCAAACAGACTTTCATAGATGAAACAGAGAAGTTGTCAAAGAACTGCTCCCCCCCACAAATTTGTCCAGTCCCAGATATGCACAACTTGTGTGAGAAAATTTTGAAAGTCCTGAAAGACTTTCGAAAGTAGATCTGAGAAATGGAAAGACATCTCTTATTTTTGGATAGAATTCAACATTATAAACATTTCAGTTCTCCCCAAATGAATTTATAAATTTAATGCAATCTAAGGAGTTTTATGGAGCTGGATTAAAGCGAAATGATACTGCTGACTATACTTTTTGTTTAAACACATTAAAAAGGTAAGAGAATCAACAAGGATCAGGAAAAAACAAATGGAATAAAATAAGAAAATAGACTGAACTATGTTTCAAAGGGATAATTCAACCACACTGAAGGGGGAAGAACCAACCCAAATAACTTTTGAACAAAGTGTTTTGACTATATGCCTTCAGACTAAGAAACAACTGAGAGCAAATTCTGAACTATTAATTTTTTTTACAGGATATCATTTAACAATTCTCTAACTGATTTTTAATTAACACATTCTAGGATTGAACAAACAAGTAAGAATATTGAGTGCCAGGTTTTTCTCTCAGAGAAAGGAAATACAAAAATAGAAAAATGGAAAACTAGAAAAGAGTATGTGTTGAACTGGAATTATAGGTACTTAGTATGAACTCATGGTGAGACAGACATAAAAATGTGTGTGGAGGCTGTGTATATACGTAGCTCTCTCCACTAAGGGGAACTAGAACGAGCACACCCAACACCCACATCCTGTCTCCTAAATACTGTCCTCCATTTAAAGGAACCAGGGCTCCATGCAGAAATGGGTAATCCAAAAACTGAAGCAGGGAAAGCAAGGATGAGTCTGGAACATATTAAGCCAGAAAGCAAAGAAGCATTCAGAGAACAATGAAGAAATGTCAAAAGGACACAGAAACCACTGCTCTGAAGGGATGCCCACTGGCCATAAAATCAAACTGAGCATAAAAAATAAGTTGATAATAACAGATAACAGATTATAAATTGCTAATAATAGATTACAGCCCATTTATAGGATTCCAAATAGGAATCAATGAGTCCATACTCATAAATTATTTTTTAAAAATAAAAGCTCTCTTGGGGTGTCTGGGTGGCTCAGTCAGTTGAGCAGCCGACTCTTGGTTCCGGCTCAGATTATGATCTCGGTCCTAGGATCAAGCCTTGTGTTGGGTTTCCTGCTCAGAGGAGAGTCTGATTGAGGATTCCCTCCCCACCTCTCTAAATAAATAAATCTTAAAAAATAAAGCAAAGCTCTTCCTTACAGTAGAATGCCAATTAACAAACATAAAGGGAACTACATTAAAAAAATCGCCATTTCACAAATATAGTAATTACAAATATAATAATTACATACATATATAAAATAGAATACCACTCAGCCACTAAAAGAATGAAATCTTAAAGGAGTGGGGCAAGGTGGCAGCAGTGTAGGGGACCTTGTTTCATCTGATCCCTCAAATTAGCTAATCAAACCATTCTGAACACACACAGATTCAACCTGACATGTAAAATTTATCTGGATCTCCACAAGCAGAAAAATGACTACTTTTTGCAAGGTAGGAGATGTGGAACCCTGAACTTTGGGAAAAATACCATAAGATAAATGGAGGGGGGAGTGAGCCTCCATAAGCTGGCCACCCGCAAGTGATGTAACATTGGAGCAAAAAATTGGGAACCCTGGAAATCTGCTGCAGTGAGAGGCACCTCCTTCTGAAAAGGGCAAAGGGGATGAATAGGGCAGAATTCTAGGGGAACCAGGATTCCAGGTTCTGGATTCCAGAATCTGGTCTCAGGATTCCAGGAGACTCAGAAAGGGGTGAGCCTAAATGGATGGACTGCCCAAGCAGTAGATGGGGAGAATGGGAGAATGGTTATGGTTAGCAAGCCCAGAAGGGACCTCAATATCCTTCATCATAAACTGTGACCCAAGCCAGTAGGGAGGCCGCCCTCTGCCTGACCACCCTGGAAAGGACGAGAAGGTACAGGCTGTTTAACACCCTAAGGGAGATATAAAACAGCTTGTACGCATGACAGAGACAGCTCTCTGAGCAGTGCGGCCCATGAGATGACTGGAGCAGCACCCAGCATGACCAGGGAGCTGTGGAAGAGGGTACATGCTTGAGCCCACGGCTGCTACCAGTTGCAGAGTTAAAGCACAGAGATGTTCGTGGGTCCCCTGACTCCCCCAGGAGAGGAGCAATGGGCATGAAATGCATGAGTCTGTGCAGTTTGGTATGTGCAGAGGTAGAGACCAATCCTGGAGGATTTGTTGTGGGGTGGCAGGGGGTGAAGGGGGCAGTCCGCGACACTGCTGCTCTGGGCGAGATTCCTCAACAGTCACGTTTGCTCCTACCCTCTAAAGACAAGCCACCAGGGAACAAAAGTCACACAGTCAACCTGCTCACATTAAGCCCATCCCGCTGACAAGGTATAGGGAAACTCCACCCCGGCAGAGATGCTTGAGAAGCCCAGCAGCAGGCCTCTCCCCCAGAAGACTGACTGGAATAACAGGTGAATGACAAGCTTATTTCCCACAGGACTATAAAACTCCAGCACCAGGGGAAAATAATATAGGGCGCTCCAGGTGTTCCCTCATGACTCGTTTATACTGTAGGCTAAAATTTTACATTTCTTTTCTTAGTCTTTTTTTTTTATCCTGTTCCTATTTCAAATAGATTCTTTTTTCCCCAACCTATGTTTTTAAAGTTGCTTATCTTTTATTCACATCTATGTTTTATAGATTTATGACCCATAATAGCCCATTTTTCATTCTATTCAATTTTATCTTGAGATATGTAAGTTCTGATTTCTTTGCAATTTTGGGATATAGAGTCTTCTAACACAAAGAACAAAAATCAATCAGGAACAGGGAGATCACCCTGTTCTGTCCACCTGAGAGATTATAATCTCTTTCCCTGCCCCCCCTTTTTAACTGAGTTTTGGTTGGGTCATGTTTGATACTTTGGACTCTGTTCGTTTGCTCAACCATCTCTTGACAGAATGCCTAGGAGGAAGAACTCCCAACAAAGAAAAGAACCAGAGGCAATGTCCTCGGCCACAGAAGTAATGGATGTGGATATAAACAAGATGTCAGAGACAGACTTCAGGATAGTAATCATGAAATCAACAGCTAGGCCTGAAAAAAGCATTAGTGACAGTACAGAATCTCTACGGCAGAAAGGAAATCTAATCGACCAAACTTACAAAAATGCTCTGAATGAGATGCAGTCTACACTGGATACTCTAACAGCCAGGGTAAATGAGGCAGAAGAACGAATCAGTGACCTAGAAGATAAGCTGATAGAAAGGAAGGAAGCCAAGGAAGAGAGGGATCGGCAGCTAGTAGCCCATGAAAACAGAATGAGATCAATGACTCCACGAAACCTTCCAATGTCAGAATTACTGGGATCTCTGAGGGGGTGGGGAGAGAGAGAGGACTTAAAAGTATATATGAGCAAATCACAGCTGGGAACTTCCCTAATCTGGGGAAGGAAACAAGCATTCGTATCTAAGAGGCAGAGAGGACCCTTCCCAAGATCAAAAATAGATCAACACTCTGATGTATAATAGTGAAGCTTGCAAATCATTCAGACAAGGAAGCTATCCTGAGAGCAGCTGGAGGGAAGAGATTTTGTACACATGGAGGGAGGAATATCATAATAAGAGAGCTATCCACAGAGACCTGGCAAGCCAGAAAGGGCTGGCGAGACATATTCCAGGTACTATATGAGAGTAACATGCAGCCAAGAATACTTTATCCAGCAAGGCTGTCACCAAGAATGGATGGAGAGAGAAAGAGCTTCCAGGACCAGCAGAAACTGAAAGAGTATGTGACCACCAAGCCAGCCCTGCAAGAAATATTAAGGGGGAGTCTATAAAAGAAGACCCAAGAGCAATATAAACCGGATATTAACAGAGACAATCTACAGAAAACAGGGCCTTTCCAGGCAACACAATGGCACTAAATTCATATCTTTCAATTTTACTCTCAATGTGAATGGGCTGAATGCTCCTAGAAAAGACAAGTGTTTCAGATTGGATAAAAAGCAGGACCCATCCATATGCTGTCTGCAAGAGACTCACTTTGAACCTAAAGACACCCCCAGATTCAAAGTGAGGGGATGGAGAGCAATTTACCATGCCAACAGACCTCAAAAGAAAACTGGGGTAGCAATTCTGATTTCTGATTGATTAAATTTTAAACCAAAGACTACAGTAAGAGATGTAAAGGGACAATATATCATACTTAAAGGGTCTATCCAAAAAGAAAATCTAGCAATTGTAAATATTTATGCCCCCAACATGGAAGCCACCAGCTACATAAACCAACTAATAACCAAAATAAAGAACAATATTGATAATAACACATTAATAGTAGGAGATTTCAACACTCCACTCAGAGCAACAGACGGATCATCCAAGCAGAAGATCATCAAAGAAACCAGAGCTCTGAAGGACACATTTGACCAGATGGACTTTGTAGATATACACAGAACATTCCATCCTAATACAACAGAATACTCATTCTTCTGGAGTGCACATGGAACTTTTTCCAGAACAGACCACATACCTGGTTAAAACTCAGGCCTCAATCGATGCCAAAAGATTGGGATTCTTCCCTGTATATTTTCAGACCACAATGCTTTGAAACTGGAACTCAACCACAAGGAAAAATTTGGAAGGGACGTAAACACTTGGATGTTAAAAAGCATCCTGCTAAAGAAAGAATGGGTCAACCAGGAAATTAAAGAAGAACTTAAACAATCCACGCAAACCAATGAAAATGAAAACATGTTGGTTCAAAAGCTATGGGACATTGCAATGGCAGTACTAAGAGGGAAGTACATAGCCATCCAAGCCTCTCAAAAAATTAGAAAAATCCCAAATGCACAAGCTAACCTTACACCTAAAGGAGATGGAGAAAGGACAGCAAATAAAGCTTAAACCAAGGAGAAGAAGAAAAACAGCAAAGATTAGAGCAGAAATCAATGAAACAGAAACTAGAAGAGCAGTAGAACAACTAGAAGCTGGTTCTTTGGAAGAATTAATAAGAATGATAAACACCTAGCCAGACTTATAAAAGGAAAAGAGAAAGGGCCAAATTAATAAATTCATGAAGAAAGAGGAGAAATCACAACCAATACCTAGGAAATAGAGACAATAATTAGAACTTATTGCCACCAGCTGTATGCCAACAAACTAAGCAATCTAGAAGAAATGGATGCATTCCTGGACACTTATAAACTACTAAGACTGAAACAGGAAGAAATAGACAATCTTAACAGATCCATAACCCATAAGGAAATTGAAACAGTAATCAAAAACCTCCCAAAAAACAAGAGTCCAGGACCAAATGACTTCCCAAGGCAAATTCCACCATTTATTATTATTTTTTTCAAAAGATTTTATTTACTTATTTGTCAGAGAGGGAGAGACAGCACGTGCATGCACAAGCAGAGGAAACAGCTGGCAGGAGGAGGAGCAGACTCCTTGCTGAGCAGGGAGCCCAGTGCAGGACTCGATCTCAGGGCTCTGGGGTCATGAACTGAGTGGAAAGCAGACACTTAACACCTAGGCCTCCCTCTACCAAACATTTAAAGAAGAAATCATCCTTCTCTCTCTTTCTGCCTGCCTCTCTGCCTACTTGTGATCTCTGGCAAATAAAATCTTTAAAAAAAAAAAAAAAAAAAAAAAAAAAAACAGGGTGCCTGGGTGGCTCAGTGGGTTAAAGCCTCTGCCTTCTGCTTGGGTCATGATCCCGGGGTCCTGGGATCGAGCCCCACATTGGGCTCTCTGCTCAGCGGGGAGCCTGCCTCTCTGCCTACTTGTGATCTCTGCCTGTCAAATAAATAAATGAAATCTTTAAAAAATAAAAAATAAAAAAATAAAGAAGAAATCATACCTGTTCTATTAAAGCTGTTCCAAAGAATAGAAATGGAAGGAAAACTTCTAAACTCATTCTATGAGGCCACATTACCTTGATCCCAAAATGAGACAAAGACCATATCAAAAAGGAGAATTACAGACCAATATCCCTGATGAACATGGATGCCAAAATACTCAAGAAGACCCTAGTCAATAGGATCCAACAGTACACTAAAAGGATTATTCACCATGACCAGGTAGGATTTATTCTTGGGATGCAAAGGTGGTTCAACATTCGCAAATCAATCAACGTGATAGATCATGTTAACAAAAGAAGAGACAAAAACCATTTGATCCCCTCAACTGATGCAGAGAAAGCATTCGACAAAGTACAGCATCCTTTCCTGATTAAAACTCTTCAAAATATAGGGATAGAAGAAACATACCTCAATACCATAAAAGATGTTATGAAAAGCCCACAGCAAATATCAATCTCAATGGGGAAAAACTGAGAGTTTTTCCCTTAAGGTCAGGAACACAACAGGGATGCCCACTCTCACCACTTTTGTTCAACATAGTACCAGAAGTCTTAGCCATAGCAGTCAGAAAACAAAAAGAAATAAAAGGCATTCAAACTGGCAAAGAAGAAGTCAAACTCTCTCTCTTTGCAGATGACATGACACTTTATGTGGAAAACCCAAAAGAATCCACCTCCAGATTACCAGAACTCATAGCAGTTCAACATGGCAGGATACGAAATTGATGCCTGGAAATCAGCTGCCTCTCTATACACTAACAGTGTGAGTGAAGAAAGAGAAATTAAGGAATTGATTCCATTTACAGTAACACTAAAAACCATAAGATACCTTGCAATAAACCTAACCAAAGAGGTAAAGGATCTGTACTCGAGGAACTACAGAACATTCATGAAAGAAATTGAAGACAACACAAAAAGATGGAAAAGCATTCCATGCTCATGGATTGGAAGAATAAACACTGTGAAAATGTCTACGCTAGCTACTGAGAGCCATCTATTGTTTCAAAGCAATCTCTATCAAAATACCATTGACGTTTTTCAGAGCTGAAAACAAACAACCCTAAAATTTGTATGGAATCAGAAAAGACCCTGAACAGCCATGGGATTGTTGAAAAAGAAAACCAAAGCTAGGGGCGCCTGGGTGGCTCAGTGGATTAAGCCGCTGCCTTCGGCTCAGGTCATGATCTCAGGGTCCTGGGATCGAGCCCCACATCGGGCTCTCTCCTCTGCAGGAAGCCTGCTTCCTCCTCTCTCTCTGCCTGCCTCTCTGCCTACTTGTGATCTCTCTCTCTGTCAAATAAATAAATAAAATCTTAAAAAAAAAAAAAAAAAAAAGAAAACCAAAGCTAGAGGCATGATGCCTGACTTCAAGCTGTATTACAAAGTTGTGATCATCAAGACAGCCTGGTATCGGCACAAAAACAGGCACATAGACAAGTGGAAGAGAACAGAGAACCCAGAAATTTCTGTACTATTCTTGCAACTTTTCTATAAATATGAAATTATTTCAAAATGAAAAATACGTTCCATTTATTTCACTTATATATTTCTTATATGTAAGTCTAAGAAGTCTATGTAATAAAACATCTCTTTAAATAAATATATTCTTCCATCAGTACAAAAATTCTAAGCGATAAAGCACCATGTCAGTTATCTGGTAGTGTTTTTAGTTGTAGACAAAATGACAATGTATCAGACAACCAATGGAATCTTACTATTCAAGGAAATAATGATTCCAAAGTTTCATAGGAAAATACTGCCTGTTGATAAAAAAGGAAAAACTAACTCTGCCATATTTTCTCAGTCCAAAAAGTCAAAATCACAATCACAAAATCACCAAAAATACCTTGTGTTGCTCGAATAATCCCACATGGCCACATCTAGGAGGCTCCGAACCCAGGTTTTAGAGGGCTCCTTCAGAAATTTTTGTTGGTAGATCCCCACAACAAGATCTTCTACAGTGAGCAGTTCTAGATCTTGCCTGATTTCTTCCATTGGTAAAAAGAAAAAGACAATTACTGAATTTAGGCACACAGAACACGTACACCAAAATGGAAATACAGATGTTATAACGCACTTCAACAGTGACCAAGTTTTACTTACCTGATGTCTTCGCCATATGCTTCAAACACCAGGTGACTCTGGCTCTGTCATCAGACTGGAGAAGGGAAAAGATTTACTTGTGTTTTCTCCTACACTGAATTCATTTTAATCAACTGCCGTCCTTTCAAACTGGGGAGGTGGGGGTGGCAGGAAGGGAAAGACTAGAGTTTGTGACAACTAAATGAGAACCATAAAAAAGAGCAACATGTATTTTAGAAGACTGCTGCTTTTAATAAGCGGTTACATTTATAAAGCGGTGCTAACAGACTCTGTGAAAAACAAGGGAAATCTAGGGTAGGCACATGACGAAACCAATGTTCAGAAAAAGATAAGGTAATCTGTTCATGGTTACACTAAAATAGGTTAAAACCCAGTTCTTCGACTCTTAGCTAAAAGAATTTAGACAAAGTAAAAATAAAGGCTCTCTAAAGATTATGAAAGAGGATCAAGAGATTAATGCAAAAACAGTTTTAAATAAACAGTAATCTTACTTAGAAGGACAGATGTACAGATTAGAACACTCTTTCTTCAGAGTAAAAAAAAATACCGAGAAGATATTTCAGCAGGAGAAACTAAAAACATGAGATCAAAGTAGAAATGCATTCAGCTTTTGCAGTGTTCAAAATCCCTCTAATACCACAGAAATTATTATACCTAATCACTTTCCAAACAATTCAGAATGAACATGTTTTAACACACACAGCTAACAAACAAGCAAACTCACTTTCTTGGGGTACCTTTCATAGATCTTTCAGTATCTAAGTGGATGCCTTAAAAAACTTCCGACAATGAAATTACCTTGCAGTAGATAGGTGGCCACTTTCCCGGGTTTGGGTGAATAAACCTATAAAGGTTTTGTAACACAGCTGCTTGGTCATGCCCAGATTCAAAGTTTGAAATAGGAATCTTGTGACTAGAATCACCTGAAGGGAATAAAAAGGAGGGAGAGTTCAAAATTTGACCAAGACAAGTATTACAAAGCGGGTAAGGAAGTAGGGGTACAGGAAGACAGTACTCGGTAACTCATATTTAAGCACTGTACCACGCCTAATTATGATTAGGTATTTTACATAATTTATCCCATAATCTTATGAGAAAGGGGATATACACATATTAGAGAAGACAACTGACAATCACAGAAGTTTGCATAGTAAGTTAATTGTTGGCAAGCAACGGAGTCAAGACTCAAACCCAGATTTAAGTGACCGAGCCTATACGTTTTCACTATTCCCATCTGCCTTTCATGAATCTGGTTTATATGTAAGGCTGGAGAATGTAATAGCAATGGCTGCTTTTTAAAAGGCTGTATGATTCAGATTTCCACTTCCAGTAAAAAAAAAAAAAAAAAAAAAAAAGATCAAGTAATTCAGACTAACCTCCCACAAACATTTAATGTATCTGAGGATATCAAGAGTACACACAGTAGCAAGAAATTATTAGATCCAGATGCAAGAGAATACAGGAATCCAGAGAGGCTCTCCAGACAGCCTCCTTTAAGGGCAGTTTTTCCCCAGTGGCCACTTCCCAATTCCAGAAGAGGAAACTGATTAGCTGAAAAGTATGCTTTTTTTTTTTTTTTTTAAAGATTTTATTTATTTGACAGACAGAGATCACAAGCAGGCAGAGAGGCAGGCAGAGAGAGAGAGGAGGAAGCAGGCTGTCCGCAGAGCAGAGAGCCCGACGCAGGGCTCCATCCCAGAACCCTGGGATCATGACCTGAGCCGAAGGCAGAGGCTTTAACCCACTGCTTTTGACAGCTTTTGGGACCTGGTCTGCTAGCACCCCAGCTATCTAGCAAAAGCAAACATAAATCCTCTCTGGATGAAGAGAACATCATTCTAAGCCTCAAGTTACTTTAAATCATTTTTTTCAGTGTGGCAGGGGAAAGACCGGACAGGAAGATGGGAGAGGAGAAACCTGAGAAGCCATGGTAACCTGGGCCCCTGGAGTGGTGGAGGGGAAAGCTCGCTGCGTGCTAAGAGAGCAGCTAAAGCAGCAGCTTGCAGACATCCCAGTAAAGCCTATAAAGATCTCCAAGTCTGGATTTGCCATAGGTAGACACAAGACAAAGAAAGCCTCAGCAGGGGCGCCTGGGTGGCTCAGTGGATTAAGCCTCTGCCTTCGGCTCAGGTCATGATCTCAGGGTCCTGAGATCGAGCCCCACATCAGGCTCTCTGCTCAGCAGGGAGCCTGCTTCCTCCTCTCTCTCTGCCTGTCTCTCTGCCTTCTTGTGATCTGTCAAATAAATAAATAAAATCTTTAAAAAAAAAAAAGAAAGCCTCAGCCATATCCATCAAACTTGGACCAAATAAGCCTAAAAAAATGGTTTCAACTCTTGCTCCAAAAACCTTTTCAGCTGCAGTAGCTTTTAATGAAGAGGAAGACTGAACCAGAGGAAATGCCTCCAGAAGCAAAGACGAGAATGAAGAGTATTGGAAGGGACACACCTTCACCAGCAGGACCAACTCCTTCAATAAAGGAAAGTAGGATTTCTCTGATAACCAGAAGCTATGGGAGTGAAATATAAAATCTCATCTCAGAAATGTCCATGACCAAGACAAATGATGTTTCGAAAGTGGAGTGTGGTATGGATGTAAAGTTAAAAGGAATAGTTTCTTTTTTAAAATAATGGTAAAAGAATATTCCTGGAGCCATTTTTTTTTAAAGATTGGGTAGAGGTACACAAATAAGAGTTTGAAATTAGAGTTATTTAATGTTTTGTATTCAGATTTCAAGACATTTGCTAATTTTGTAGTATCATGTGATTAGTTTCCAAAAGGTTACAGATAAGGGAAAAAAAATCAAATGGTACTTTTCTAAGAATTACATATTTTAGACACAACTATTAGCACATTAAAAGGAAAAGAAAAGTTATTGCTACTTAAACTGCAGAATTACTCTTAACTCCCTTATTAACCCAAACTGGCTCCCAGGAACAGCTGTATAGAGAGGGAGGGTTGTACTGGAAGAAAATGTTGCTGGAATAGATTAGATAAAATTAAAGTACAGCTTTTTCCTAATAGCCATTTATTTTAAGTCATCACAAACAAGGTATTGCACTGCTATCAGTTGGTACAGATGCTTAGTTCTTTAAAATTTTTTTTAATTTTATGAAAATTGTTGAGTATTTAAAATAACCCACTTCACCTGAATGGGTCTTGTCTACCTTCATTAGTGTTCAAAGACCATTTGCTACTAAAGTCTCACAGTATTTTTAATGTGCTTCCCTTAGTTCTTGTTATTAGCTAGTTCTTGTAAACATTTCCACCAAATCCTGAGGTGAATCACAAGGAAGCTCTTTTCAAATACAAATCACCACCCAAAATTTAAATTTACATATAATAAATATTTGGCTGCATTTTTTTAAAAAAGATAGAACCAAAAAAGTAACATTTTATGAAGATGAAAAGGAGAATGATGTACTTTCTGCAACGCTGTTAAAGCTTAAGTTACTAACTTGTGAAAGTGAATTTGGACTTAATACAAGAATTCTTATTTTAGCACAGTAATATGATCTGAAGTGTATACATATTAATCAATGGCCTCTCAAAAGTACAGTTTAGGTACCAAAGGTAAAAGAAAATGCATCTTTAAACATATCTTATGGAATCTTTGACCACATAAATGTTAGATCTATGTAGTGTAGGGCTTTAAAAAAATTTTTGTATATGAAATTTTTTCATGTAACAGTTAAACACATCTTTAAAAGCACAGTCACAGATAGAAACAGTATATGATTTCCTTGAAAACTCCTGCAATGTTCAATTTGGAGGCAGCTTCATACTATTTTATTGGTGGTAACTACTGGCGGAGATCATTTAACAGGTAATTGAGAAGAAACTTGTATATATTCCTAACACTTTGTTCATTTGCATTTTAGAGTAAGCCCCAAGTAAAACAATGGAAATGTATATAGAACTATTAGTTCTTACATGGTTTAATTATATCAAGATACATGAACTTAACTTGCTTTAAGATAAGCAAACTTTCCACTTTTGTCCAATTTACTGTTTCTGTTAAAATAACATCCCTCCATGGGTGGAAAAAAATAAAAAAATAAATAACATCCCTCTCCTACATGCTCTTTTCTTGACTCAAATAAAATATTAACGTAAGGTCAAAACGTGAGATAAATGACTGATATCAACATCTTTATGACAATATCAATAAATCTGGGGCACCTGCGTGGCTCAGTTGGTTACGTGTCCAACTCTTGATTTCTTTGGTCATGATCTTGGGGTCCCAAGACTGAGCCCCATGCTGGGCTCCAAGCTCAACGGGGAGTCTGCTCAAGATTCTCTCTCTCCCTCTTGCTCTAAAATAAATCTTAAATACCAATAAATCTGTCATACTCAAAACCAATTTTTTTCAGTCTATATGAATAACCAGTTATATGAAGAAAAAAGGATGAAACCAGACCAAATTTGATAGGAAGAGATCCAAAGGTATTCCAGCTACCCAAGTTATTCAGCACAGATTTTAAATAATCATGCTTACATTTGAGGAGATCAAATTATTAATTTCAGCATATAGTTATAAAAAAAGGATACACAAGGGGGCGCCTGGGTGGCTCAGTGGGTTAAGCCTCTGCCTTTGGCTCAGGTCATGATCCCAGGGTCCTGGGATCAAGCCCCGCATCGGGCTCTCTGCTCAGCGGGGAACACGCTTCCCTCTCTCTCTCTGCCTGCCTATCTGCCTACTTGTGATCTCTGTCTGTCAAATAAATGAATAAAATCTTAAAAAAAAAAAAAAAAGGATACAGAAGATACAATTGCTGATAATGACAGATTAAAGAAAAGCTGAATAAATGAAACACCTGCTTGAAAGCACTGCAGAGATAAAACTGCAGTAAGGAATTACGGGTCCAAAATCCAGGAGAGGAAGAAATGCTAGAGAGCTTGTTTCTGGCATTTGGGTTCATTGGTAATCTGGGCATTTGCCAGTTCTGGAAGAGGAGATTTAGAGTCCAAGAAAATGAGCAGTTCTCAACAGACCTAAACTTGTAAGAATTAAAAATACTACTCCAAAGACCCTGGCTGGCTACATTGGTGGAGCAGGTTTTGACTCTTGGTCTTTGGGTTGTGGGTTCAAGCCCCACGCTGAGTACAGAGATTACTTAAAAATAACATCATTAAAAAATATTACTCCAATATTACTTGAATACCTTAATTACATACTTAATATATACAATTGTCTTCTGGTTTCCATTGTGTAGGCCATGAAGTCAATTACAAATTTCACAGATGATCCTTTGGTATAATTTACTATTCCCCCTTTTTAAGAGATCAACTAGGAATAGATGGGATTCTTAAAATATCTGAACCCAATTTTGTATTATCTCAATCTCTGAAATTGGATTAAGGTACTCTCAGATGGCTAGCGGCAGCAGCCTTCTCACAAAAATCAATCATAATTTTTTTTTGAGAGGAATAACAAGTTTTTATATCTACTGTTCAGCACTCAAAAATAATGAGACATAGGAAGAGATCTGATACCTTGACTGAACATCAAGATAACCAACAGATCCACAAAGAAGATCTCTATAATAGGGTTATATCAGACATAAGACTTTATATGTTCAGGAAAATAAAAAATATTGATAATTTTAGCAAAAACATTAAAAAAAACCCAAGGTAAATTAAAAAAAACTGAAGACACATTCTCTAACCCATGTTAGGATGGCAAAATATTAGCAAACCAAATCCAGCAATTTCTTTAAGAGCTATGTAGGGACTATGCTTGGTTTACCGCTGGAATGGAAGGTTGGTTAGCAAATTACCAGATGAACAAAAGACACAAATCATGTGAGACACCAAAAAACCACTCACTATAATGTGCAAAAGGTATCTTTAACCAAACTGGGAATAGAAGGGAGCTTCTTTATCAGGATCAAGAGTGCATACAAAACATGAGAAGGAAAAAAACAAAAAGCATAGTGAACAGCATACTCACTGGTGAAACATGAGAAACTAGAGTTCCTAGCCAGCGCCTAAGACAAATTTTTAAAGTTTTAAATAACAAATAGATTAGAAAAAAGTCATTTCACAGATAGGACTATATAAGGAATTCACTGAAAACTCTATTATAGCTTAGCAATGGCTAAATAAAACTAAAATGCAGAAGTAAATAAAAATATAATCTTAAGAGATACCACTTATAACAAAATTTATAAACTATAAATTTAATAAGATATTAAGATCACTGTGAAGAAAATTATAAGTATTGTAAGGCATTCCAGGTCTAAAAAATAAAGAGTAGACCCCTGTTCAGAGAGAGAATATCAAGAAGCTGCCAGTGTTCTCCAAAATGATCTGAAGATTTAAAGGTAATCAAAAAGTCAAGAATAATGATGTTCCAAAACAAAGTCAAGAAGCTTGTCTAAGTATTAAAATACTGTGTTTCACAGTATAGATACCAAAAACCAAGTTGACCAATAGAACAACATAAAAGATAAGGAAAAGATGCAGGCATTAAGAGAAATGTGGCACCACATACTGACAAACAAACTGATTATTGGATAAATGATGCGGAGACAACGGATTCTCCACATGAGAAAAAAAGAAAAAGAAAAAAATCTCTACTTCCCACCATACAGAAGTCAATGCCAGGTGAATTAAGAACTTGGATATGAAAAAAAAAAACTTAATAAAAATTATCCTTTATGGCTTTCAAGTAAAAGAGGATTAAGACACCAAAACATAAGGGAAAAGATTGATACATTTACTAAATTAAAAAAATAAAAACTATTTTCATTAAAAGACACCATAATGACATAAAGACAATAAAAAAACACAAGGCACAAACTGAAACATAGGTATCTGCACATAAGTCAATAAGCAGGTACATAATAAAATTCCACAAATCCAATATAAAGGACGATCCAAGAGAAAAATTGGGAAAAGGCAATGTTGAGTTTAAAAAATACAGGTACAGAAACAAACACATAATGTTAATTATATAAAAGTTCAAAAAAGCAAAATTAAATACATTATTTAAATATGTATTCACAAGATGCCTGTCTGGCTCAGTTGATTAAGCATCCAACTCTTGATTTCAGTTCAGGTCGTTATCTCAGGGTCATGAGTTTGAGCCCCAAGTCGGGCTCCACTTTGGGCACAGAGCCTGCTAAAGATGCTCTCTTTTTGCCCCTCCCCTCCACCGCCCCCAAACCTCTACTCAAGCACATGCTCTTGCTCTCTCAAAAAAAAAAAAAAAAGTATTCAAAATAAAACTATTCAGAAAAGAAAGGAATTGACTGGCACAAAATTCCAAAAAGTGTCTCTGTTATAAAGAGGGAGGGGGATGCAATCAAGGAGAGATATAATGACCTTCAATGATGGCACACTGCTCTCAATGTGACATTCTTTGTGTATGAAGATTTTAAAAGCTGATAGACCCTTTGTATAGGAAGCTGAAATCAGTTTTTAAAGCTTTGTTTTAAAGCCGAACTTCTCTCAAGAAAATTAAGCAGTAAAATGGACAGAATCAGAATCCGCTGGTTGAAGTAGGGGAGAATGAGGACAAAGACCTCTCACCCCTACAAATTCATACAGAACCTGAAGTACTGCTTCCAAGAAAAACATGGTAATGAGGGTGGGGAGATCAGCAGATTCCATATCAATACCTCTTCCAGATTTGAAATTCTTTGATTCTAACGTGCTAAACTGTAACGCCCATCTATGAAGTCTTCAGTTGCTCTCACTTACGCGATTTCATAAAAGGCCAGAGAGAAGCACGGGAGCGAGTGAAAGATCTACACGCACATTCCTTACCTTCTACTCACTCTGCATCCACACGAACATCTGCTTCAGTGTATTCCTCTGTGAAACATCAACTTTTCCTAAGCATCAGGCTGATTACATCAGCATAAGCATTTGTAGTTACTATGTCAACGTGGCTGTCCCTTTAATGCAATCATTTATTTACCTTCTTTAGCTGGCACACTTCTGAGGGTTATCAAGTTGGCAATTTAAGGCCTGTCTAAATTGGTGAGCTCCAAAGTGGCTTACCAATGAGCTTTCCTGAGTGAGACTCTGATCAATTTTAAGTAGTTTGAAAAATAAGTTAAGAAAACATTCCTAGAAAAACAATGAACACTGTTATGCTGAAAAAATAAAAAAAATTAAAAAAAGAAAACATTCCTAGAGTCTTTAATAGGTTTCTGTTAAACTGGTTAACTCGAAAATGTAAAAATAAGCCTTAAAAACTGTTTTAAAATCAAGTACTTATCAGACCCAAAATAATAAACAGTAAAGCCAGTGATGCTCTCACAAGTCTGGCAAATAGCAGGGATTCCAATGCACCCAAATATGAACAAACCAGAAACAGCTTAAGTAAAAATGTAGTTAACTCGCCAGCTAAACTTCTGTTTTTGTCTTACCACCACCTATTTGGTGAATAACCTCAGAGGATGTAACGCATGGGGAGATTAGCTCGGTTCACACTTCAAAATCTACAACGGAATTTTTCTTCTGCATTACAAATTGTTCTTCATTCAAAGCTATAAAGGGACCAACTAAAAAAAATTGCCCTTGCCTTGTTCCAAAGTCTACTGCCCTGATTCCAGGCAGGAAAAACAAAAAAAAGGTCTAGTACATATTTTTCACTAAGACCAGTAAAAACTCAAAGGACATAACCAAAGGGATTCTAGAATATTCTCTTCATTTGTAAAGAACAGCATTTGCAAAACTTATTTGCAAAATTTATTTTGCAAAACATTTCTAATTGTTGTCTAACTGCTAGTTGTCTACATTTTTAAGTTAAAAAAACAATTTATTAAAACAATGACTTTTTTTTATGCCAGACGTATTTTTTTAAAGATTTTATTTATTTGACAGACAGAGATCACAAGAGGCAGAGAGGCAGGCAGAGAGAGAGGAAGGGAAGCAGGCTCCCTGCTGAGCAGAGAGCCTGATGCATGGGACTCCATCCCAGGACCCTGAGATCATGACCTTAGCTGAAGGCAGAGGCTTTAACCCTCTGAGCCACCAAGACGCCCTCTAGTAGTAAGTCTTAACCAGGTACACAGACATTCAGTGCCTATTATTCTACCCCATTCCCTTATACTTACTTGCAGCTTGACAATGAAACCGAAATCCTCGTGGAATTTCACCTGTAATACAAAATATTTTGAGAGAATCCTTCTGGTTTTGCTATAGTCATATATCACAGGATGACCAAGTCATAACACAGATAGGTAATGGCTATTGCTATGTGAAAATACAAAAAAATTAAACTTTCATAGAAGTTATTGTTCTTCTTAACCAAAGAATGAGAACTATTAAAAAGAATTTTGGTATATTATCTAAACTACTTTAAAAAGCAAGTTACTCCCCACAGAAAAGAAAGAGTAGATAAAGAGGCCCCTTAACATGTGTCATGTGTCGTGTGCACCTGAATGTTCATAGCAGCAATGTCCACAGCAGCCAAACTATGGAAAGAACCTGGATGTTCATCCACAATGAATGGATAAAGAAGACATGGTGTATATATATACAATGAATACTATGCAGCCATCAAAAATGAGAAATCTTGCCATTTGCAATGGTGTGGATGCAACTAGAGGGTATTATGCTAAATGAAATAAGTCATCAGAGAAAGACAATTACCATCTGATCTCTCTGATATGGGGAATTTGAGAGGCAGGGCGGGGGTCGTGGGGAGTAGGGAGGGAAAAAATGAAACAAGATGGGACCAGGGAAGGAGATAAACCAATAAGAGACTCTCAATCTCAGGAAACAAGCTGAGGGTTTCTGGAGGAGAAGAGGGTGGTAGGGATGGGGTGTCTGGGTGATGAACACTGGGGAGGGTCTGTGCTATGGTGAGTGCTGTGAAGTGTGTAAGACTGATGATTCACAGACCTGTACCCCTGAAACAAATAATACATTATAGGTTAATAAAGTAAAAATTTTAAAAATTTTAAGAAGAGGCCCCTTAACATAGGGCCTCATGTACATATAGCTTAAAAAAAAGTCTCTAAATTCAATCTTTTTAATGTGTTACAACTGTATAAAGAAAATCAGATATTAATTTATCCTAAGCAGCAGCTCTCACAAGTGTGAGAAGGATGATTAGTTTCTCTGTCATTGAAACACAAGAAAAAGCATTGGCTTAGTGTAATGAATTTTAAAGCAACTGACAAAACTAAAAATGAAGTTCTTTTTTTCCCCAATCTCTACCCTCCCTTCACTCTTCTCCCTATAGATTTCTCCTACTTGCCTTTAAAGGAATACTGGTCCTGTAACTACCCTCTTGGGAACCTAGCTGAATCTTATGCCTTCACTACTTCTTGGTTTGCAGGGGTAGAAAAGCCAGAAGAGCTGTTGAGAACATGTGAGAGACTCTCAAGTATTAGGCTATTTCTCTTAGACCAGTCAACAATAGGTATTATTTCCACTTTACAGATAAGCTAATAAGTTCAGAAAGGTTAATAACTGCTCAAAATTACAAAACCACCGCAGGATAAAAGCTTGTGATGTCTGAAGTGAGGGATGAATTAAAGAAATAAAAGAGCAAAGGCATAAAAACTTTTAAAATTCCAAGATGCAAGGCCACAGGTAAGCAAACAACACACACATTTTTCAGGCATACTATCCACCCAATTCTAATGTTTTCTTGAGGTTAAAAACTTAAACTAAAAAACTCTGTGTAAACACCTAGTTCAACCAATTATGATGAGGTCTTTATTACACTTTAAGAACTATATGTCAGCTCTTAAGAAAACAAATACTGTTAAATAAAGCCAAGATCAAATGCATACTATTTTAAGATTTATCATCTACTCACTCTGACTACTTACCAGGATTTATAAACCTGTGGAAATCTGCCATAATACCTTCCTGGAGAGAGTATTTCACACAGCCTATTTCACAAGGGAGGAAGCGCTGTGCACAGTGCGGAGGTAGCTCACCATGGCTAAAAATGTTCAAAAAATAGAAAATGCCTCCAAGGAGAGCTAAAAAGAAATAAAAAAAAAGAAAAAAAAAAAGGTAAGACAACAGAAACAGCTGTGAGTTAACTCCTCCACAAAAGCAAAAGTTTTAGAACCATTTTCCTTGTGTTCCTATAATCCTAAGAGCTGGAAAAGAGAAAACTAATCATCTGTACCAGATAAATGAATCAAAATTTTTATAATTACACTTATCAAGAATTACAGTGGTAACCACTCTGCATGAAGCAACAAAATTATTCAAACTTGCAGCCAGCTCTACATAATTTAGCTAAACATAAGCCCTGAATTTTAGGAAAGACTTAAGAAAAGCTGTGACCCATATTCAACAAATATAAGAGGTTCGGGAAATAAAGCCAAGTAGAATCAGTATAGAAAAACTCTGATATAAACTACGGACAATTTAGTTCACTCTTCACCTTTAACCAATATACACAAGAGCGCCAATAAATACGCTAAAGGAAGGAAAAAAATACGAAAATGTGTGAAGAGTCTTACTTAACAGGATTGGCCACATTTAAGACTGTCAAAAGTTTATGAATCTTCAACAAATTCAGAACACAAAACAGTCAGAAGGAATAACGAGGATTCTTATTAGATAAGTTCTTTTCTAGGCTAGCTCAATAATTCAACCTCTTTATAATTTATATGTATTTAAGGGTCTAGCTATAAACACTTAAATCTAAGAAGTATATTTAGTAACATAAAAAGTGGTTATTAACCAAGAGACCAGATTTTTGTAGGAAGCACAACAAAATCTCTCCACTGTTATTTCAACAAATGCAAATTCCTCAATCTTTTACAACTTTAGCGCCACCATATTTGAACACTTGTAGTCAATTATTCTGAAATACAGGATCAAAATGAACAGAACACATAATTACTGATCACTGTATCACAGTGTCTCGAGCACCCACATTTATCTAAGCGTTTTACTTTTAGGATTACTCTACCTTGATCACTTTTTAGAGACAAATTTGAAATATCAGGGGGTGAAATATTCTGCCTTGGTACAAGCATGCCTGGACGCCTCAGTGGGGTGGAAACAGGTTTCTAAAGAGAAAGAGAATAATTTGTCACATACTCAAACTCTTACTGGGCACTTTATACAAATATTTAAATTTAGCAAAATAACTGAAAAACAGTTCACAGATTACTTTGGTAATCTCTGTAGGACAATGAGCCCAATGAGTAAATACGCACATATTTGTCAGTGACACCAACACCCAAAGGCAGACAAAGGCAGAATCTATAAATATTCTGAATCAAAAGGTGAGTGGTAAACCACCAATTCAACTATTTGGGCAAAAACCATTTGCCCACTACCGATAATCTAAATTAATCCCACTGAGTCACATGAGTGACTATGTGGTTATAATTTAAAATAATCCCACGGAGTCACTGAGCCCAGTGGCCAAAAGGACATCATTCGACAAAGTTCTCTAAATTGTTTTTCACTTAGGGGCACCTGGGTGGCTCAGTGGGTTAAGACTCTGCCTTCGGCTCAGGTCAGGATCTCAGGGTCCTGGGATGGAGCCACGCATCAGGATCTCTGCTCAGCGGGGAGCCTGCTTTCCCCTCCCCTTCTGCCTGCCTCTCTGCCTACTTGTGCTCTCTCTGTGTCAAATAAATAAATAAAATCTTTTAAATTGTTTTCCACTTAAAGTAACAACCCAATCATGCTGACCCAATGAGGTACGTATGCAAGACTCAATGAGGTACGTATACAACACGGCTTACATTTTGAGGAGAAATGTCTTATAAGAAATCACAGTTTAAAAAAAAAAAAAAAGGCAAGGTTCTCCTGTACAACTTAGTTCAACCGATTAGAGCTTCTATCCAAACATACACCTACAAAATAAAAATCTCTCAAACCGAAAGCAAGCAAAGCTCTTTTGAATTTCAATCCAACGTTGACAGTTTAAAGAATGGAATTTTACTATGTAAGAATGGAAAGAACACAGAGGGAGGGGGAAAAGTTGACAATTATACTGAATTTCCCCGATACAAATCAACAAGAAAATTTTTATTGAGTACTTTATCCTTCTACTACATGTAAGTTTACCCAAATCAACTTCATTCCACTCTTACCTATAAGGCACACTAACATTCACCAGCATGTGCAAATTTTGTTATTTCAACATTGTAAACACAACAGCGTCCCTGGTTCCAGGTTCATTTAAAAAGAGAGAACCGGGGGCGCCTGGGTGGCTCAGTGGGTTAAGCCTCTGCCTTCAGCTCAGGTCATGATCTCGGGGTCCTGGGATCGAGTCCCACATCCGGCTCTCTGCTCAGCGGAGAGCCTGCTTCCCTTCCTCTCTCTCTGCCTGCCTCTCTTGTGATTTCTGTCAAATAAATAAATCTTAAAAAAAAAAAAGAGAGAGAGAGAGAGAGAACGGTCCAAGCTACTTTTAAACATTAAAAAAGGGGGGGGGGGTCGTTAATCATAAAGGGGTCTGAAAGGAACCCTTAGAGTTCATGTAGTACAAACCTTGAAACCAACACTCTCATCATGGACCACGATTTACTGGTTGCAGGTTTCCTAACAGGGATCCCACCCACCCACCCACCCCCCCCCCCCGCACCCCACTGGCCTTTCACCACCAAATAACAACACGTTCCCTAGTTAGGGAACCTGCTGGCTTTTAAACAGGCGTCCTAACACCAGAGGGAAAAAAGAAAAGAAAAATTCTTCTTTGCACTCAACGGAATCACCCACCAGCCCACGCTTGGCATTCACCCACGCGCTCACTCAGCATCTAGCGAACACGCCTGAGGCCCAGGCTGGGAGCTGCTCGTCTCGGGCCAACCTCACCTGCTTCTCGAAAGGCCCAGCGTCCTTTCCCTGGGCTGCTCTCCACTCTCGAGCCATTTCTGCATATTTCTCCTTTTCTTCCTCCCTCAAAAGCTTGGGGACATTTAAGGGGGTTGAGAAAGGAGAGAAACAGCAATGAGTTCCGAGCGCCCTGGGCCCCAGAGGCAGAAGCGTAGACATTACAGGTGGTTCCCGGCGTTGGTCTGCCCCAGAGCGGGAACTGGGAGACTTCCCTTCCCTCCAGCAGGGGCCAAGGCGTCACTGGCCTCCTCGTCGCCTCGCCCTCCCACTGCCCAACTGCCTGGTCTGGCCCCCCCGGAGCCCCCCTGCCCCCCACTCCCCCCAGTCTTACCGCCCAGTCTGCAGAGCAGTAGGGGATGGCATCAGCTACGCGAGCCACAGGCAGGCCTCGCCTCCGTAACTCGGGGATCTTCTCCTGCACAAAGAAATAGTAGGCATTACGGCTGGCCCTGCGGTTTGGCATGGCGAGCGAGGCCAGGATTCGACGATGAGTGCCAGAGACACCACAAGCCGCCGGCGCCCTCGCCGGGCTCCCGCCCTTAGTAACCGAGGCAGGCGCCTGCGCGCGAAGGCCTACAGCTCTCGACCAATCAGGGCGCGGTGCGCAGCCGCACTGGCCTCCCTGGGAGGAAAACAGCCTGAGACAGACTCGTGGGGCCGTGGGGGTGGGGTGGAGGGGCGAGCGCGGTCACAGGTGCAAAGCATTCTGATTGGCTGGGATGAGGCGTTGGTGGGCGCGCTGTCACGTGGAAGGTCTGGCGCAGTTCCTGTGCATTATTGCGTAACAGGTGTCAAAGCCGGTAGAGGAACAGAGGACCCGAGAGTGGTTCAAGGTCTTTCATGTTTTATAACTGTAAAAGGCCGACTCTGTGCCAACCACTGTGAGGTGTTGGGTGGGGGACAAAGTGAGGAGCACGATAAACAAGATCTTTTCCTTCCAGAAGTTGACAGTCTGGTGGGGAAAGTTTGAGGGGAAGATGGCAAAACAAGTGCATCAACCAATAGGGGCTTTTTTCGGTTACTGCTTTTTTGTGTTTCTCTCATTCTTAAGTTGCACTGGTTATAGTTGCAAAGAATATGTGTGTTTTTTTTTTAAGTCAAATTGTAATGTGTTAGAAAATGTACAATAAGAAGCTAGATTTAAATAATGTCCTTGAATAAAATTTTATAGGTTTCCTCATAAAGATTGTGTCATTTTTTGGTTAGTTTTATTCCTGGTATATATTTGGAGCTACTATGAAAGCTTTTGTTTCCACTGCATCTTCTTTGTTTTCTTTTTATTCTTTAAGTTTAATTTAGTTAACATATACTGTACTATTAGTAGAATTTAGTGATTCGTCTGTTGCATGTAACACCCAGTGTTCATTACATCAAATGCGTTCCTTAATACCTATCACCCAATTATCCCATGTCCCCAGCCATCTCCCCTCCATCAACCCTCAGTTTGTTTCCTAGACTTCAGCTTCTCTTATGGTTTGCCTCCCTCTCTATTTTCATCTACTTTTATTTTTCCTTTTCTTTCCCTATGTTCATCTGTTTCATTTCTTAAATTCCACATGAGTGAAGTCAAATGGCATTTATCTTTCTCTGACTGACTTATTTCACTTGACATAATACCCTCTAGTTCCATCCGCATCATTGCAAATGGCAAGATTTCATTCTTTTTGATGGCTGTGTAATATTACATCGTATATATACCAAAACTTCATCCATTCATCAGTTGATGGGATTTCACCTCTTTGCATAGTTTGGCTATTGTGAACATTGCTGTTATAAACATTGGAGTGTATGTGCCCCTTCAAATCACTGTGACTGAATGGGTCAACCAAGAAATTAAGAATTTAAAAAATACGTGGAGGCAAATAAAAATGAAAACATGAAATTTCAGAATGTTTGGGCTACACCAAAGGTGGTCCTAAGAGAGAAATATATTACAATATAGACCTTCCTCAAGAAACAAGAAAAGTCTTAAATATACAACCTAACATTACATCAAAAGGAGCTGGAAAAAGAACATCAAATAAAGCTTAAATCCAGTAGGTGAAGAGAAATAATAAAGATGAGGGCAGAAATCAATGATATAGAAAAAAAAAAAAAGAACAAAACAGACCAACAAAACTAGGAGCTGGTTCCTTGAAAGAATTAATAAGATTAATAAACCCCTAGCCAGACTCACCAAAAAGAAAAGAGAAAGGACCCAAATTTTAAAAATCATGAATGAAAGAGGAGAGATCACAACCAACACCAAGAAAATACAATTATAAAATCATATGAGCAACTATATGCCAACAAATGAGTCAATCTGGAAGAAATGGATGCATTCCTGGAAACTTATAAACTACCAAAACTGAAACAGGAAGACACATAAAACCTTAACAGACCCATAACAAAGAAATTGAAGCAGTCATAAAAAGTGTCCCAACAAACAGGAGTCCAGGGCCAGATGGCTTCCCAGGGAAATCCTACCAAACATTCAAAGAACTAATACCTATTCTTCTGAAGTGGTTTCAAAAAATGGAAATGGAAGGGAAACTTCCAAACTCATTTTAGAGGTTAGCATTACCTTGATCCCCAAACCAAAGACCCTACCAAAAAGGAGATCTACAGAGCACAGATGCAAAAATTCTCAACAAGATACTAGCCAGTAGGATCCAACAATGCATTAAAAGGATTATTCACCATACCCAAGTGGGATATATTCCTGGGCTGTAAGGTTCAACATCTGCAAATCAATTTATGTGATACACTACATTAAAAAAAAAAAAAGACAAGAGCCATAATATCCTCTCAATAGATTCAGAAAAAGCATCTGACAAAATACAGCATCCTTTCTTGATTAGATGCCTCCACAGTGTAGGGATAGAGGGAACATACCTCAATACCATAAAAGCTGTATATGAAAAGCCCACAACGAATTTCATTCTCAATGGGGAAAAACTGAAAGCTTTTCCCCCAAGGTCAGGAACACAACACGGATGTTCATTCTCACCACTGCTGTTCAACATAGTACTAGAGGTCCTAGCCTCAGCAATCAGACAACAAAAAGAAATAAAAGACATCCAAATTGGCAAAGAAGTAATTACAATAACTCTTACTGTCCTTATCTGTTGAGGCCATCATCTGTCATTTCTGGGTCTGGTTCTACAGATTGATTTTTCTCCTTACTGCTTCTTTGCAAGCTTGGTAAAATTTGATTTGATGACAATTGTCAATTTTATCTTTTGGAAGGCTGCATATTTTTGTATTCTTATAAATATTCTTGTGCTTTTTCTGGGAACAGAGTTATGTTATGGAAACTGTTGGAAACAGTTGGAGTATAGTTTTTCCTTCTTTTTGAGTCTTGCTTTCATGCTTTGTAATTTGGTATCAGAGCAACCGTTAGGGCTAATTTTCTCCTTTGCTGATATAATACCCTTCTTAGGACTCCACCTGACAACCCATGAATTTGGAAGTTTTTCCGTTTTGGCTGATGGAAATACAAACTATTTCTAGCCCTGTGTGAATTTCAAGGATTGTTCCTTCTAATCCTTTCAGGTTGTTCTTTCTCTGGCACTGTGTAGTTTCCTCCCACACATGCACAGATCAGTATTCAGAAGGGAGATCCTTAGCACATTTCCAGAGCTCTTTCTTTTTACTGTTCTCTCTTTTCTGGTACTCTGCCCTGCAAATTCTAGTTGCTATAGACTACCTAGACACCAACTCCATCTCCTCAACCCCAGGGAGACCACAGGGCTCTACCTAGGTTACTCCTCCTGTTGCATTCTGGACTCTCTATCCTGACAGCATCCTGGGGCAATCACATGGCTCACCTTGTTTGCTCTGTTCTTTCAGGGATTAGTCACCTCGGCTCCTTGATGTCCAGTGTCTGAAAACATTGTTTTATATATTTGATCAAACTTTTAGTTCTTTAAGAGGCTGGATAAAGTCATTCCTTGTTATTCTACCTTGGTCAAGATTGCTTTACCTTATTTTGACATTTTAAAACAATATGTAGATTTAAGTGCTAAATTTTTCAATGTGTAATCAGGACAAATCTCTCTGAGGAGATGCCATTTAAAACAAGAGAGCATGCTAAAGAATAGAGCTAATCATGTAAAGAATTAAAAAAGAGCATTCTAAATGGAGGGAACAATATACGTAATGGTCTCAGACAATAAACAGTTTGGTGTATTATCAGAATAGACAGAAGATTGGTTGATGTTACAGTGTCCTCTCATGTGGAGAAGGTACATGCTGAGGATGGAGTAATGAGCAGGAATTTGGACATGGCAGTGTCAGGGGTTCAAGTATTTCTAAGTATGTGGGTGGTCATTGAGAGATATTTTTTAAAAAGTGTCATGATATAGTTTACAGCTGAAGACCAGTCTTGTTACCATTTGGAGAACAGATTTAAAGCAGAAAGAGTGGACATAGGGTGACCAGGTAGGCGGTCCCTTCAGAAGTCCATGTGAGAGGTGATGGTGACCTAGAACAGAAAAGCAGCAGGAGAAATGAAAGGGAGATGATGGCTCCAAATTATACTTTGGGAAAAAAGAACTAACTGTTGGATTAGATGTAGAAGTGAAAGAAGGGGAGGAATCCTAAGGTTTTGGCTTGAGTAACCCCGTGGCAAGTCATGTCTAGCAATAGCAAGAACTAGAGGAGGGAGGACAGTGCTGGTACCAAAGAGGGTCCAATGCTCCTCATAATTTCTATTACCTGCTCCTCTCCTTCTTTGATACAACTGATGTTTTCATCAATCTTACTTACAGTAAAGTTCTATGTGAATGGATCAGTTTTCCCTCTTTCCACGCAGATTGATCTTCTTATTCGGAAATTCTAGAGGGTGTAGGTTTTGGCTGGGGTGTGAATGGCGGGGGGATCAAGAATTTAGTTATAGATGTGTTAATTTTGAAATGCCTCTTGTACATTCAAGTGGAGATGTCAAGTAGGAAATTCACGGTCCACGTCTGGTATTCTGGGCTAGGGACAGAATTTGGAAGCAAATTGGACATAAAGATGGTGCTTAAATTCATAGAAATGAAATAGATCACCTAGGCTGAGAGTGAAGAGAGGAAAAAAGTTTCTAGGATGGAGTTCTGGAGAACACAAGCATTTAGAAGTCAGAACAGGAAAACCCAGCAAAGATGACTAAAAAAGAATGTCTGAAGAAGCAAGGAGAAAACCAGGGAAACCAAGACAAGAGGGTATTTACAAGAAGTACCTCATTTATTCAATAAATATATATGGAAAACCTATGGAGTACCAACCTTAGTTTTAGGGCCAAGAACACATTAAACTTTACGAAGCTTATAACATAGTGAGGCACGCAAATAAGAAAGAAACAAACAACTCTGTATATAATAAGATGTCTGAACATACTATTGGGCAGTAAATCTAGTGAAGAAAAATAATGCAGGATAAGGGAAGAGGCACTGATTGAAGGTGAAATTGAGGGAGGTCGGAAAAGGCCCTATTTGAGGAAATGAAATTGAGCAAACAGTGGAAGAAGTGAAGAAGCAAACTGGGAAGATGTTGAGCAAAGAGCCTTCCAAGCAGAGGGAATAGCACGGGCAGAGACACCAAGATGGGCGCATATCAAGTATGAGTGAGGAACAGCAAAGCAAGTCTGTGGGTGCAGTGAGACAAGCAAGTAAGAAAGTAGAGAGGGTTTTGGAAAGGGGATTTGGGCCGAACCATGCGGCATTACAAGGCCATTGTAAGAAACTTAGACTTCACCTATATAGAGAAGAAGCCATTGAAGACTTGGAGGACATCTACTATTTGTTTTTTAAACATAAAGTATGAAGAGATTTTCAACCGGGTGTTATGAAACCAAGAACACATGGCATTTTAGGAAAATATTTTTCCTAATGCTAGTTTTTCTTCTGATGCTCGTTTAAGTTAAGGCCCTGATATTGTTCAGTGTGTATCCTGTGCTGATAATAATAGTAATCCTAGTTCATGTTCCTCGAAAGCTACTGTGTCAGACTCTGCCAAGCACTGCACGAGGGCTATCTCCTTCCTCCTCCTCTCTCCTGTTTCAGTCTTGTGAAACAGATTATAGAATCATCCCCGTTTTGCAGAACAGGAAATTGAGGCTTAGAGTAGTAAAGTGACATCCCCAGCTTGCACAGCCCATGAGTACCTCTGACCGCTATGAGATCCCTGCTTCTTAAGCGTTCTTATTCCAGGTTGTTCTTTATCGATACTCAAGGATGTTTATTACATAAAGCTTTGCCAAAGCGAAAAGAGGGATTTCCAAGTTCCTCATCAACTCTAGATGTTGCCCGAGTGCACAACCATACTCGAGTAACTCCACCCAAAGCCTCGTTGATTCCTCTGCCTTGCTCCCTCAGGCCATGCAGATTCTACCTTGTGTCTCCCTGCCATGTCTCTCCCACTTAATGTTTGCTTCCCATTTCTGCTCCCCTGTAGCCTAGTTTTGGTGCTCGTTCCTTTTCGGGCTCTTGTAATGAGCTCTCACATGGAAGAGGTTGTCTCTCTTCCCGTGAATCCATCCTACACCCTGTGGCCAGAATAACTTGGCTGAAACACAGGTCTAATCTTGTTCTTCTCTGAGAAATCCTCATGCCGTCCACAGCATTTGGAATTGAGTTCAGACCTGGTAGCCTGGCTCCCCTTGGTCTGACCTCAGCCTCCCTTTCTGGCCCTATGGCTGACCCTGCCCTTTGTAAAGCCATGTTACAGACAGCAGACCCCCTTCTGCACTGTGCCTGTTGCTTTTGTATGCATGATTTCCTGCTCCCTTTTTGCTTTTAGAAATTCTGCCCAAATCATGTTTGAGACTTAGCTCAGGGATTACCTTTCCTTGAAGACATCTCTGACTAGCACTCCTAGTGAATAATTGACCCCTCTCTCTTTGTTCCACCACCATACCTGGCATTTGTCCTAAAATAAGTCCTGTCACACCCTCACAGTTAAAGACCATATGTCTGTCTCTTTCCCACCCCAACACACACACATTGCTACATCTCACCTGTAAACTCTTTGACATAAGGGATTGTGACTCATTCATCTTTAAATTCCTTTCATCTTCGATCTCTAGACAGCATGGTATCTAGAATATAGTAGGTGCTCAATAAATGTGTATGGACTAAGTGAATGAATTCAGGAAAGAGAGAAGAAAAGATAAGGAGAAGGGAGGAAGAACCTAAAACAGTTTGCAACTATTAGACAAAAATCCACAGGGTTCCTCTCAGTGTCTAAGGCACCCACTGAGAACCGGGGTGGGAGTATGATATTAACAGTTCTATAAGAGAGTTTCAGGGAACAATGCCAACACAAAGGTCAAGGCTGCTGTTCTTTAACACTAGCTTTTGAGAGCCCACAAATGACCCCTCTTTTGTTTGAGCTGTTTCCTTTTGTGCTCAGTGTTCCGGCTCTCTCATTCTAGCTCCCTTCCCCGCCTGTTCTCCTGGGATGAGGTCATCAGATGACATACATCTTCTGGCTCACTTCCCTCTCTTAGGTCCCAACTTTGACCTGTGCCAGGGAAGAAGGGCTCTAGGAGAATGCTTAGGGCTGAGAAGCAATCCTCTGGCTTAATCATCAAGACCTTGATAAAAATACAGGAAGACAGGCCCTCTTTCATCTTACCCTCTTTGGGCCAAAGGATACTGCTCCATCACTAAAATGGTCTCTGCTGCTGATTTGGGGGGCTGTTAATGTTGTTCATGTCTTTAAAGGACACTAACATTGATGCAAAAAGAAACAAAAGGGGGCGCCTGGATGGTGCAGTTTGTTGAGTCCAACTCTTGGTTTTGGCTCAGGTGGTGACCTTGGGGTCCAGAGATCAGTCCCAAGTTGGGCTCTGTACTCAGCACGGAGTTTGCTTAAAGCCTCTCTCTCCCTCTGCCTCTTCCCCCTACCCCCGCATGGGCTCTCTCTCAAATAAATAAGTAAATCCTAAAAAAACAAAAAACAAAAAACCAACAAAACAACAAACAAACAAAAACAACAACAACAAAAAGAAACAAAAGCAAAAACCAGAGAAAGTGTTCATGAAAGAGAAGCAAGCTTACTTCATCTTTGGCTCTGTAACCCACAAGGAAATTACAGTTGAACTTTCAGTCAGTAAGGGCTCCCAGGGCCTCGATTGCTCATAATTAACTTGATTAACTGCTTAAGATTGAGACAGAATGAGAGCAGGTGTACATTTGGAGGCTTTGTATCTGGCTGAAGATACAGGCCTGACAAAACACCTGTCACTTCTTCTTTGTGCCTCTCTCCTTCCTCTAGGGATGTCCCAGAAACAGAGAATTGCGGCACAGTTGTATCTTCCGTCCAGCAACTTTTTCTATGTTGTATAAACATTAGAAGGTCTAGAAAATTAGGTAGAAGATAGAAACGAATGACAGTCCTACCCAGAGATAACCATTCTTAGTCTTCTGTTGTTTCTATTGCCTCTTTTAACTGCATTTCCCATATTTTGGACCATGCTGTAATAGAGTTTTATGTTCTGCTCTTTCTTCTGTACATTGTCCTTGGAAATTGTCTTCTGGAGGGGAATCGTCATTAGGAAGCTAACTCAGGTGGACTGCCCGCTGTCAGTGGGGTCTGGCCTCCGGATGGGGCAGGCAGACACCATCTAATTCAGCACCCTATACCACTGTCCCTGTCGTTTGCTTTGAAGCTTGAGACAGCAGGCCTTTGGGTTAAATCTGCTTCAAGTACATGGAATTTCCAGCACATTTTCCCAATCTTTTACTTATTATATACTTACCACTGTTCTTGGCAGTACAGCTTTTTAAATTTTTTGGCTCTTGCATTCCACATTTGCATTTCCTTTCTTTAAAGCATTTTCTTAATGAAACAATTTATTCCTCAATCTGAAAGGGCTTCCAGATTGAAAATGTTTCTAGTTTCCAGTATAGAGCACCTAGAATCTCCAATTTTTTTTTCATTTCTTTGCTTCGATTTGGATTTTTTAAAACTTATAAGTCACTGAGGGTGGTTTGGAAGATATGGGAGATGGGGGAAGATAGCAAAACTGAAAGGCAGCACAAGGGAAGGAAAGCTGAACAAAACTTAGATAAGAAACATGGTATCTATTTCCAAGTCACACCTCCTAGATTCTTCCTGGAAGTCAAGATCAGAGAGGAGAAGTAGAAATGTGGTGTTATCTGTGCGCTTTAAAAAGACCTATGTTAAGCAGAATTCACGTACATGTGTGCCTGGGTGCCTGCAATGAAATCATGTTTTAAAGAGGATTCAGCTGATTATATTTATAACAGTGGGGTTGCTACCGGATACCAGCATGTCTCCTTGTGGTGGTTCACTTCTCTTCATGTCCTAATTCTGTTCTAAAGTGGGCAGCCTTACTGCAGCCGTTGGCTAGTCCGCTCCCCTCCGTATCCCCGTGACACAGGATTCCGCTATGGCTTCCTTCGAGTCCTGCTCTGGTCCCATTCACGCCGGTGTTCTGACCTGTATGTCTCTGGTTGCAGGAGAGAGTTTGAAGTATTGGGGCTTCAGATCCTGCCAGAGCTGGGAAAAACCAATCTCTCCTGGGGGTTCTATCCTATCTGGCCAGGAGAAATGGATAATCAGAGCATCTCCAGATCTGAATCTGAGCTCATTTGCAAGCAGCAACAACAGTTCCCCGGGGAAACAATAAAAATCATTGTGTAGTACCTCTTAACCCTAGAGTGCTTCAGAAATGCTGTTAAGATGGAGAATTTTCAGGCCCCACCCAGAGTTTCTGATCTTCGTTTTTTACAAGAACCAGGGAATCTGCATTTTAAGCAAACACTTTAGTGTGATTTTGATGCTGAAAGTTCAAAAACCACACTTGGACGAACACCAGGATTCTGATGTCATACTGGTACCTCTACCATCAACCCAACAGGAAAACAATACCATTGTTCTGCCTTTTTTCTATTATCATCCCTCAGGCTGCATGTTTTGAATCCGTAGGTGTACCCTCAACGTTTCTCTTAACCTTCCATCAGCTCGGTAGTAACGGTGCATTTGGGAGGGACACGCACTGTGATTTCTGTTTGGCACCTCCTTAGCGATGGTTGGGAGCCCCAGCCACTCCAGAAGATGCAGGCTAGACCAACTGCTCCTCTCCAGCTGGAAGGTAGACTCGCAGAGCGATACACAGAAACCAAATGCCCCGGTTGGTGGACAAGACCCCAGGGTTCTATGACTCAATCTAGCATAAGTTCCTCCCCAGTCTCCTGAAACCACGTTGACACGCACACAGACGCATACTTAGAGCACACATCCAAAGCTCACTTCTTCAGTGGGCACTCACCTTCCACTTCTCGTACCCTTGCAGGTTCTCTTGCTTAATCCCTCTCTCATTCCCAATTTCTCAACTCTCGAAGTTGTCCAAGGGTTGCATAAAAGACTGTTGTTCTGTAGGCTTAGACACTAAACACGGCTCATACCTTCAGGTCTGATGTGCACCTGCCCATGCACACACAGTCACACGCACGCGTACAATAAAAGGCAGAGCATAATACAAATACGTCATCCCATCAACTCTCTGGTCTAGGCGTTCCTTTTATGGCGCAAGGGCGTATGCGTTAGCATCAAAAGATTTCGTTTCAAATCCTACCTCTGCCATTTACTAGCTACCTAATCTTACAGAAGTCAATTAAGGCTTGTAAAACACCTAGGACTGTGCTGAGAACCTAATAGGGAATGTTTGGTACCTTCTTTACTCTTATTTTCTATTTTCTATTTTTTTTTTCTTTTTGAAAGGAAAGAGTCCTCCAAATCTCTCTCACAAAGCATATTATTCAGGGTTCTTAATTGCAAGTATCAGAAATCATCTCTGGCCAAAATACACAGAGAGGGAATTTATGAAAGGATATTGGGTGGCCCACAGAAATGCCAGGAAGGCTGGAGAACCAGGTGCAGACAAATGGGCTGGAATGCAGAGAGATCTGTATATGCAAGACCAGAGCCAAAGTCACACCTCAGAGCAATCTGGTGGCCTGACCTCTGTCCCAGCTGCTTCTGAACACCGGGTGCCCCAGAGTGAGAGGGTCCCTGGCCATGCCTGTGGCCTGGGCCAGTACCCCAGCTGTGGTGTTTGGGGAGGTTGTTCTAGACTCTGTGGCCTCCACGGTTGGGAGTTTCTAAAAAATAATGGTAGGCTGGCTGAGTCTGAGGACCCAGAGGGGGTCCCACAGGACCAGCTAAGAGGGTCCATGGCTTTGTACAGGATAAGATAGAAATCAAATGTGAGCGGAGAGGAAATAAGAACAGGGTTTACTGACGACAGAGAGAGTAGATACTGACAGAGCATCTGAGGGACTCGGAAAGGAAAAGGAGAATGAGTCTTGTCTCTGCTTGGGGTCTGAGTATTTTATTGAGGGTTGTGGTCTGGTGTGCATGTCCTCTCACACATCCAGGAACCAGTCAAAACAGGATTAGTGCTTAGGTGTCCTCCTTAAGTTACTTATGCCCTAGAGCAGGCATCAAGATGTCTGGAGTTAGTGGTCTACATGACAACCTCACCCAGTCACTCCATAGATGTGAAATATGGCGCAAGAAGTCTCCAGAGAAATCATTAACTCCTTGACCTGCACAAGGAGGACAGACATTATCTGTACTGTAAGACGTATGTAAGGTGGGATGTGGGTCTTAGCGAGAATAAAGGCAGGAAAAGGAGCAAAAATGCAGTCCTTCATCCGTCCTTTCAGTTTCCCTGTCTCGATAAGAAGGGAATTCAGATGTCAAGCAGTCATAAAAAATCAGCGTCCAGAGTCTTTTCTCGCCGTTTTTAATGGTCACATCTCATCTCTGTTTCACATATAAATTCGCTCTCAAGTGTGTAGTCTTTCTCTCCAGGAACTCTCCTCACGCCTAGAACTACTCTGTTTCTGAGACAATTTTACACCTTTCTGCCTTGTCTCCTTTCTTTTCTCTCTCCAGAATTCCCAATCCTGCCCCCCCTTTCCACCGCCAGTCCCTGTACAGTCCAAATCTTCCCCATGCTACAAATGCCAAGGAAGATGTTTCTTTCTTGTGATGCCGCACCCCATCCCTAGACCGCTCCTTCCATTGTGTTCTGAGGGTACTTTCTCTACGTCTCGATTATTACCTTTGCTCCATTTCACTACCAACATGTATGTAATGGCCTAATCTTCCTCCCTGTCCTGGACAAGATGAAGATCTCAAAGGGCAGGAGGTCTGCGTTATTTACATTGTAGCCTTGGTTCTTAGTACCTAGTAGATGCTTAAGACAGACTTGTCAACCAAAGCGTAAGTTTCTGCTCACTCGTCTCTTAACATGTCCATTCAGACTCCTTTCCTACATACATGTGACAGATGTTTTTAAAAATGGAAACAATCTCTTCAATAAATGGTGCTGGGAAAACTGAACGGCGATATGTAGAAGAATGAAACTCGACCATTCTCTTACACCGTACACAAAGATAAACTCGAAATGGGTAAAAGACCTCAACGTGAGACAGGAATCCATCAGAATCATAGAGGAGAACATAGGCAATAACCTCTTCAATATCAGCCATAGCAACTCCTTTCAAGATATGTCTCCAAAGGCAAAGAAAAGAAAAACGAAAATGAACTTTTGGAGCTTCATCAGGATCAAAAGCTTCTGCACAGCAAAGGAAATAGTCAACAAAACAAAAAGGCAACCCACGGAATGGGAGAAGATATTTGCAAATGACAGTACAGACAAAAGGCTGATATCCAGGATCTAAAGAACTTCTCAAACTCAACACACACAAAACAGATAATCATGTCAAAAAATGGGCAGAAGACATGAACAGACACTTCTCCAATGAAGACATACAAATGGCTAACAGACACATGAAAAAATGTTCATCATCACTAGCCATCAGGGAGATTCCAACCAAAACCACATTGAGATACCACCTTACACCAGTTAGAATGGCCAAAATTAACAAGACAGGGAACAACATGTGTTGGACAGGTTGTGGAGAAAGGGGAACCCTCTTAGACTGTTGGAGGGAATGCAAGTTGGTGCAGCCACTCAGGAAACAGTGTGGTGATCCCTTAAGAAATTAAAAAGAGAGCTTCCTTATGACCCTGCAATTGCACTACCGGGTATTTACCCCAAAGATACAGATGTAGTGAAAAGAAGGGCCATCTGTACCCCAATGTTTATAGCAGCAATGGCCACGGTCGCCAAGCTGTGGAAAGAACCAAGATGCCCTTCAACGGATGAATGGATAAGGAAGATGTGGTCCATATACACTATGGAGTATTATGCCTCCATCAGAAAGGATGAATACCCAACTTTTGTATCAACATGGACGGGACTGGAAGAGATTATGCTGAGTGAAATAAGTCAAGCAGAGAGAGTCAATGATATGGTTTCACTTATTTGTGGAGCATAAGGAACAACATGGAGGACATTGCGAGATGGAGAGGAGAAGGGAGTTGAGGGAAATTGGAAGGGAAGATGAACCATGAGAGACTGTGGACTCTAAAAAACAATCTGAGGGCTTTGAAGGGGCAGAGTGGTGGGAATTTGAGCCAGCCTGGTGGTGGGGATTACGGAGGGCACGTATTGCATGGAGCACTGGGTGTGGTGCATAAACAAAGAATTCTAGTACACTGAAACGAAATTTTAAAAATTAAAAAAACGAAGGGAAACAATCCATGTGCATGCACCCTGCACACTGTAAAGTGTTGGACACATGCATGTGATCTTAGCCAAAAGGCCCATCCCTGATTAAGAGTCGGACACACGTAAGTGATAGACTTGTTTATTTCGTTCGAGTTTTACGTATTTTCTGTTAAAGAGCCACATGCCCTCACTATGCCTCACAGTGTTTCCACAGAAGGTCACAGCCTGGGTCTCCCTCTTACCTCTGAGCCTCTGGTGTCCTTCCCAAGAAGGGAAGCAGCCGGGGGCATGGGGGGCCCAGCAGAAGCCCACACCTTTGCCCAGAGGACCCGCTAGGCGAAGTCCGGGGACAATTTATGCCAAGTCCCCACAGGTCCCCCTCTGGGTCTGTCCGTCCCTGTCCCGGTTCAGGCTGGCCACAGCCACCTGCGTTCACCCCTCCTCCTGCCAGACCCCCCACTCCCTGGGTTCCGGGACGCTGGCTTCTCTGAGAGCAGCCCCCGCGCCCCCCCAGCCCGCTCGGCCGCCTCCCCCGCACCCTCCGCCTCTGCGTACTTTGTTCCCTGGCGCGACCTCGGGGCCGGCACGTGACCCAGAAACTTCGGAAGCCCCGGGGCGGCGGGCGGCGGGCGGCGGGGAGGAGGAGGCGGCGGCCGAGCTCCCCCGCGCGGCGGGCTCTGCGGCCGGGAGGCGCTCGCCCCGCGCCGCGCTCGCTGCCTGGGCGTGCGGGAGCCGCGCCGGGGAGCCGCGCCGAAGCCCGGAGCCGCGCCGCAGCCGGGAGCCGAAGCCGGGAGCCGCGCCGCCGGGAGCCGAGCCGGGCCGAGCCGGGAAGCCCGCGGCAGCGCGCGCTGGGCAGGCGGCGAGGCGGACCCTGCGGGCGGCGGCGCCGGGGGACGCCGGGGGCCCGCTCGGGCGCGCGGCCGCATCCCCGCCGCTGCCGCGGCCGCCCGGGTACCCCGAGCCGCGCGCTGCCGCCGGCCCCCGCTCCGCCCGCTGCTCCAGCCGCATGGGAAGTTGGGGAACATGGACGGGGTCGTGCTGGCGTGGACCGCCGTCTTCTGGCTAACAGGTGGGAGTCCTCCGCGACCCCGGCGAGCAACTTTGCGCGCGTTCCCTCGGGGCCGCGTTCCCACCGCACCCCCGGGTCCCCCCGCTGGGCTTCCAGCTGCTCTCAGGTCGGCGGTGAGTGGGGGAAGGGGCTGTGTGTGCGTGCGTGTGTGTGAGCGTGTGTGTGCGCGCGAGAACGGTGGAGGAGGCGGGGGAGGACCCCGTTACAAGTGAGGCGGTCGAGGGGCAGGTGTTGGACTCCTCACGAGACAGCTCGGGCATGTCCTCTTCCACACAACGGTTCTTCTCGGTCTTACCCTGACTTTGTGGTGCTGCGGGCCCTGGGAAGAGCCTGGTTAGGGAAAAAGGGGGAAAAAAAGGGGAAAAGAAAGCAAGCTCAGGGGAGACATTGATAAGAGAACTGGTTTTCTGGAGGAGCGGGGCGGAGGAGCGTGTCTCCCGGATCCCTTCCCCGGAGAAGCGGGAGACCCCGCGGCGTTCTCCCCGGGGCTCCGCGGGGCGGCGGGGCGCGCTGAGGGGCGAGGTGGGGACCGGGGCTGATTGGTTGTGGGGTGTAGGGCCCTGCTCTCGCTCGCTGGGCGCCCGTCGGAGGAGTGTGGTCCCACAGCGGAGCAGAACCTTCCTCCGAAGCCAACAGTCCACCCTCCCCCGGAAGCAGGAACCGCAGGGACACTCAGAAGGGAGAGCTTCTACCAGCACCGGGGTCGCTTCCGCTAGCTCCGTACTCCGGGTTTCTCCCTCCCTTTGGGGGAACTTCCTTCCCACCCGCCTGAGGTCTGGAAAGGTTCTTGTTGTCTGACGCCAGGGTCCTGCGAGGTCGAGGGGCCGGTGGCCAGGCAGGGTGGCTGGCCCTGAGACATTCACGAAGTGACCCAGCTTGGATGCTGGTGAGGTCGGGCAGGAAGGTTCCCGGAGTTTGGAAGAGACAAAATTCCCAGCAAGGTGGAGACCAAGGGATGGAGAAGGGATCAGAAGGGTTGAGAGGACAGGGTGAGGGCCGTGGGGGGCAGGAGAGAAAACAGAAAACAGCACCCCAAAAATGCAGTTCTGTCCCCTCTGGGGGCACCAATCAGAAGATTTGGAAAAATCAAGTCAGTAGGAAGTTTAAAACATCTAAGGCAGTCATTGAAAGAGGGTAGAATGATTTAAGAAGCAAAGCAAAAACTCTGTTTCCCTTAGCTTCAGAATAAGATTATTGATGGCCTCGTTTTTTCCTCCTGTTCCGAATGAAGGACCCTAACACTAGCTCTGCTCTGTGCTGGCTTGAGGTTTGGGGGATGGGGGCGGGCAGGCCTTGTCTGCGGAGTTAGCCTCTTCTCTTGGCTGCTCTGAGTTCATCCCTCCCACATTATTCAAATATGAATCATCTCTAATTTCAGGGTTTGGCTGATCCATGTCTCCCCACTCCCCTGGCCTCCCAGTGCCTTCCACTTCCACCCTCACGGATTCTGAATGTCCTTGATTTGCCTCGACTTCTGTGTTGCCATACTAGAGGGGAACTCGGGCCCGAAACCTGTGTCGCCACCTCCCTGGGCTCAGCGAGGCGTCCTGGCTCTAAGTCAGAGATGCTCTTCCAGACACCCCAGAGTGTGCCCAGAAAAAGCGCTTGAGGTATTTGCAGGGAGTGGGAGCAGAAGGGGAACACAGAGCCCTGCCAGATGGCTGCCAGCACTTTATGAGGAAGGGGCCACAGGCCATCTAGGCCAGCCCTCGTTTTCTAGAAATGGAGGCCCAGAGAGGTGATGGGCACACAGCAAATGCGCAGTGGGACAGGGACTCGCCCCCAGTTCCCCGAAACCCCGGGCCGGTCCCATTTGCACTCTTCGAAGCTGCCTCTCTGGGTTTTCTTGGTCGTTGGGAGTTCCGTTTTGTGTTTACTTTGAGGGGAGTTGCTGCTCTGTGCCTGCCTTCTTCGCTTGGTACCTGGAGAAGCCGCCCCCTGCCTGGTGGCCGGCAACAGGTCCTCGTTAGGGCCATCTCAGCTGTCAGGCACCCGGGCTTCCGTGCTCTGCACTGAGGCTGGCTTTCAGGATCCCCCTGAGCGCTGCAGGCTCCCCCCGATCCCAGCGTCATCAGGCAGTCAGCGGTGCTGCCCCGCAAGCCCTTGCCTCTCCGCCTCAGCAAGGTGCGGGAGCTAACAATGGCGGCCGGGGGTGGGGGAGAGGAGCCGTCACCGAGGAGCTGGATTCAGGCTCCTCGTTCTCAGAAAAACCACGAGAGGAAGAGGTAAGACGTTTCAGTCCGGCCCAATCAATGGCTTCTCTCTTGAGGGGGTGGCACAAAGGGAGGGAGAAAGGGAAGGACAGATTAAAAATGAGTCAGGGGTGGGGGCACACATTCATTCTCCTCCGCCCTCCCTCTCTCCTCCCCCACTTTCCCTCTCTCCTCCCTCCCCCTCCCCTGTTTGTCTCTCTTAATGCAGGCTGAGCAATTTCTAATCAACACTTCAGTTTTTTCCCTCAGCCTCAGGCAGCTCCTTCCTTGTCTCTCATTGCGAAGATTCTGCTGTATATTTAGCCTCATGATTTCTTATTGTCATTGTGATGCTGCTTCCTGTACGAAATTGTTGTTTTGAACAAACACGACGCTTCTCAGCTGCTGTTTTAGCAACAGGTGCCATCCAGCAGCAGGACCTGAAGGAGGGTTCACTCGGTCTTTGTTCCTGAATGCGGATGGCGTCTCCTCCTTGCTGGCAGCAGAGGCTGTGAGGAACGCGGGTGCTGTGTCCGCTCCGCACACACCTCGCAGGCGGGAAGCAGGCCCTGCGTTGTCCTGGAGACTCTCGGGTCTCTCCGTGATCACGGCTGCTTGCTCCGTTAGCCTTTCGGTTTTAGTCATTCATTTGTTCATCCCTTCCACAAGCACATACTAAATTCCTGTGCTTTCCAAGTGTTAGGGTAGGTGCTGAGGGCGAAGAGAGAGAAAAGACCCAGTCCTTCCCCTCAAAGAGCCGTCAGTCTAGTGAGTGACTCAACTGAGTTTCCTGGTGATTTTGAAGATTTTATTTATTTATTTGACAGAGATCACAAGTAGGCAGAGAGAGAGAGCGCGCGAGAGAGGAGGAAGAAGGCTCCCTGCTCAGCAGGGAGCCCGAAGTGGGGCTCGATCCCAGGACCCTGGAATCATGACCTGAGCTGAAGTCAGAGGCTTTAACCCACTGAGCCACCCAGGCGCCCAGTTCTCTGGTGATTTTGATTGAGAAGCAGAAGGTCTTCCAGTCAGAGCTGTGAGAGCCACACGAGGGGCTAGGAGAGCATGGGCACCCCCAAGCCAAGCCTGAAGTGGGGATGGAGCCATCTTGAAGGGAACTCCTAGGAGAGGTGGCGGCTGAGGGAAGACACGTGTTCATGCCCCGTCAGCGACTGAGTAAACCACTGCATCCAGATGCGGTTAGGCATGGCCCTGCCTTCCAGCACTCGCAGTCTGGTGGCAGGACACAGTTATGGAGTAGCTTGTGTCCAAGCAATAATGGAGATCCGCACCAAGTGCAGTGGGGGTACCTCACGGTGGCTCCTAACCCACCCTGTGGGGGGAAGGAGGTTTCGGGGGGGGGGGTGGTTGTCACCTGGTCTGGTTTGCATTCAGGTAGATGCCTGGTGACTGTGTGCCGACAGGCTTGGATGCGGAGAGTTCAAGTGTTACTATTAGTCCTGGAGAAAGAAGAGTCGCTTTCAGAGACTACTGACGCCTCAGCTTCCGTTGTCTCCTTCCCTGTCCTGCACACTTTCAATTTCTCTCCCTCGTCTGTTCTCCTTTTCCTGCAGAAGAGACCTTGCTCTTCCCCGAGCACCTTCTTTCAACACTATCACAGCCCTCTGCTCTCCCCTCCTCCTCTCAGCCAGATGCTTCTCTCTGGAGCGGGAGAGAGGGCTTGTTTCAGTATCACTCTTCAGATTTTAGACTCACATGGTTCTGCTGGTTGGCTCATTTCTACAGGCTTGGAATCAGTAGTAATAGCGGTTTTAGGGCAATACTCCGCTTATCGTCTTAGGGCAAGTACTTAGTGGTCAGCACAGTGTTCATAGTTTTAGTACCAGAACTTGGTTGGTGGGAGGAGCCCTGACCTGGGAATTAAGGTTTGGGGTCTAGTCCTTCCTGCCCCATAGACTGACTCTATAAAGCATGGGATCTGAGTCTCGTAATCTGTTGAATGAGATGACTTCGGAGGTCACTTTCAGCTCTAAAGATGCTATGGTTTAAAATCTTGTCTCGACTTAATTTTGATGACTTGGAAGTCAGGACCAAAAAGTGACAGGTCCAGTCTTCCTTTTATTATTCATCCAGTGAAAAGGCCATTTCTTGAGCCCTTCCCTGTTCATTAATGATTGGAATGAAAGACACCAGCTGAGGAGGGAGAGCTCTCCTTAGGATTTTCAGAGGAAAAAATGGAAAAGCACTCAGTGCTTGGTGGGTAGGAGAGGGTCCACTCTGAACGATGAAATGTGATCATGCTGGGGACTGGTACAGGAAGGTGAGCACTTTGGACCAGATGGGATGAATCCCACTAGAGCCAACATGGCCCCAGGATGTCCCTTTGGTTTCAGGACGCACACACCTTTTCACTCCTTCCAACATTTTAGCCTTTATGTCTCCTTTATCCCCAATCAAGAATATAATATAAATATATTATATTTATATATAAATATATAATATAAAGAAAGGTATGACGTGGTTGTTGTTCTTGCTTCTCTATATGCTATAATGCTTTCCCTTATGTTAAAGGACTTTCGTAATCATTATGCCTTTTGATTATTCTAAGCAAGAATGACTAATATTACCTACTTCTGCATTAGAACACAAAGGCTCAGAGAGGATAAATAACTTGTCCAAGTCCATGGTATCTTATTGACTAAAAGATCAAGAAATCGTGTCACTGACTTAATACGACTTGGTTGTGTCAAGGACCAGAATCCAAGGGAGACATTCTTTTCTGCTCACAGTGGGTCAAAGTAGAACTCTTGATTTAAGTGAACACACATGGTGTCTGTTATGGGGCACTGGGTCGTGAGGCTCAGAATTCACAGAACTCAGGGAAATGTTGAGGGGAACGTGAGAAAGAATAGCATTTAGTTTTTCCAGTTGGACCCTGAGATCTAAAGGCGTAAATGAGAAGTGAGGCCCAGCAGGGCAGAGGACGTGACCCAGCGACAGCAGACACTGCCGGCATCTCAGAGCCCGTCTGGGACTTGGGGTTGGTGCCATGCACCCAGGAGCCACACAGGATGTAGCTGTGGCATGTGCAGGCTTAACATTTTGGTCTTCAAGATAGCTGTTGGCTCTCTGAAAGTGGAAGAAGGCATTTTGGACGACTAGTGTTCTTTATGGGCCAAGAAACAAGGAAGAGCTGAGAAGAATATGTTGCTTCCCCTGTTCTCCTGCAGGAAGTGGTGCCCTGCCTTGGGAGTCGAACCCTCGCATTCAGCTGGGATCCTGCACCGTTATTCCTCCCATGCCCTTGGCTCATCGGGAGGCAGACTTAGAGGCCGTGCAGGGAGAGGGATTAGATTCAAACTGACCTGGGTTTGAATACTAGCTTAATATTTTACCTTATTTTCTCTGGCTTTAAACATGGGAAATTAATTTACCTTCCAGGGTTGTTGTGATCGTTAAAGTGGATATGTAAAACTCCTAGCGCAATGTTTGACACACAGTAGGTCCTCAATACAAACTATGAGCCCCAAAGAGGTATATCAGTCAGCATTTTGATACAGCCATGAGCAGCCTCCAAATCTCAAACGCTCACAAGAGCAAACATCTAGTTCTTGCTCGTATGACGTGGGAGCTGAAGTCAGCGCAAGTCAGCTGCGTATTGGCTAGAATTGTAGACTTGGCTGAGTTCCAAATGTTTTCTTCTTCTGAGACCGAGGATGCAGGGTCAGCCACTGTCTGGGCATGCTTGTGTTGTGGCAGAGGGCTCAAAGGGGCAGAGCAAGGGCCTAGAGTGACCAGAGCCAAAGCAGCGCATGCCTTTCAAGCTTCTGCTTGGATGCGTCTTATGGCATGCAGGTCACGCAGAAGAGCCCAGGGTTCTTGGAGTGGTAAGTGCACTCTACCTACGGGGAACAAGGCAGGAGTCTGGAGGGAAAACTAATTGGGAACAAATAATCTGATCCATTAACTGGGTTCAATCATTCAACAAATGTGTTGAGTGCCTACCACGCAGCGGAGTCTTTAAAAGCTGCTGGGGAGTTTGTTGCTGATGACAGAGACAGATACTGGGTAGGAAATTCTCAGGCAACTGCCATGTCATTCTCTTGGGTGCTGGGACTGCAGTAAGAGCGAGAAGAAACTTCTGGAGGAACTGATAGCTGAGCGAGTTTGGAGGGATACATAGGAATTACTAGGGGGAAAGCGGGATGGAAGAAGGGGGATTTACAGATTTAAAGAATCAGGGAGAACGTGATCTCTGAAAATTCCAAGTATTTTAGTATGGTTGGGGAATTTAGTGCCGCAGGAGGAGTGAAAGAGAGCGGCCCTCTCTGGAAGGGGGCCGGTTGTCCCCTGTGCTCCTTAAGTGGCTAGACGGCCACTTTGAAGGGGTCAGAGCAAAGGAGTGCCATGCTCAGATGTGCGTTGTGGAAATACCACTTGCGCCGCAGCGTGGAGAGTGGGGTCGGTGTGGGCAAACATGCGGCAGAGACCACCCGGAGACTCGCGCGGAAAGAGAGGCGGGGGATACCGAGAGCCCGACGTGCAGGGTGCAGTGGGGATGGGAAGGTGGACAGAGTGACTGCAGATGGAGGGTAGTGGTGACAGGGTTGGACCTACAGACTGAAGGGGCAGGAGAGCCAGAGACCTTCAGGCTCGCGGCGTGGGGTTGCTGGAGGTGACTTTTGGGGCATGAACTAACACAGGAGAGGAAACACGTAAGGGAGGGAGATAAAGGTTTGATATTTTGCATTTTATAGAAGTACGGTCTAAGTTGCCACAGCAAAGAAACTCTAAAATACAGAAACTCACACAAAATAATTTCCTTCTCTCTCCGGTGACAATTCAGACGTCCTGGGGTGCGTCTGCCATTCCCAAGCTGCGGCTGCCCAGACTGCCCCGGTGACAGCCGTTCTCAGCCAGCTGGAGCAAGGAGAGCAGAGGCCCAGGGCGTGCAGGTTGTCACGCGGCTCTGGGGAGGTGGCCCAGAAGTTGCAAGTCACTTCTCCTCATGTACCTTCGTCCTGAACATTCGGTCACGACTAACTACGGAGAAGCTAGGAAACGTAGTGTTTGGTTGGGTTGGCTGGCTGGATTAAAACCCGAGAAGTTCCTTCACTAAGGGAAGCGGGCAGTTAGTGTCTCCTTCTACAGAGTGACAAGTTGGAGGTGCCTGTGTCCCAGCCACACGGAGAATGAGGTCGTGTGTTTGGGTCTGGAGCTCAGGTGGGAGATCTAAACCGGAAATACAGGCAACGAGGTGGTAGAGGATGGTCAGAACTTTCTTATAGGAGTTTTCTCTGTCCAAAGAGCCGGTGCATCCCAGAAAGCTGACCCAGCCAGTGAACCAGGACAGTTTCCAAAGGACCTCTGCCTTGCAGGACAGGGACTAACCTCTTCCAGGGCAGCTTTGGTCCCACTGGAACGGTGGGTAGGCCAGCTAGACATTACTCATGAGCTCATGTCGATCTCTGGAAGACAAGGCCAATCAGACAGAAAAGAGATATGCTTCTGGCTTTTATCTGCACAGTGGTAGCTGAGAATGGGAAAGCGTGGCTCTGTGGGACACGTAGGACATATGCTTGCTGAACGGCAAACACAGTGTGCACGAGTACCAGCCTTATGGGCAGCAAAGAAGAACTAGGCCACGAGCAAGGCCTGCTTGGGCAAGGGCAGCACTGACGTTTGCCATAGCACCATGGAAGATGGGGAGCTAGTCCTGTCTTTGGGGACTAATAAGGGAGAAAACATACAAGAATGCTGTCATTTTTTTTTTTAATCTCCAAATGGTACATCTGGTCACCCTAACCATAAAATGGCTTGAGAAGTCAGGTGTCATGTTAGCATACAGGAGAAGCTGTTCCTGGCCAATTTAGGCAGGAAAGGAATTTGCTGGAAGGCAGGCGATTAACTTATGGAACCAATGGGAGAGTTGGATAATCAGGCTTAGATATTAGGCAAATACCAAGGGAATGTCTGCTGTTCTTTGTAAAGTCTTTTTTTTTTTTTTTTATTTTATTCTTAACCCAGGTATATAGGAAGATGAATGGTTCCTCTTTTTTTAGGGGGAAAAAATAGATCCTATCTGCATTCTCTCTGCCTTTAAACCTTGAGCTTGCCAGCCGACATTTCTCCAGATACTTTGCTCCCATCCTGACAGTGCTTCTGGGGGATGGATAGGCTTTATTCCCTCATCCGGACCATGGACCAAACCCAGAGGAGATATGGGATACTTCATATTCATCTCCTACACTTAGAAAACCTGCCCATCGGTTGTCCCTAAGCAGTGTTTTAAGAAACTAGGACAATATGTTAACAGTGTGAGGACAAAAGATAAAAGTCTTAAAGAAGATCTAACTTGAAGCCAGGAACAGGAAGATTTGTACCGTCATACTGAATGAAGAGAAACCTTAAGAGTCTGAAGGCCAAGATATCCTGGGAAACATGTGATTCTGAGGTCAAAATCCCACTTCTGGGACTTCAAAACTTAAAAGACGCAGGAGCTGTATACAAAATTTCTGAAGATGCCTCTCTTTACAATGATGATTTTCCGTGACCTTCAGCAGTGATCTTTGTTCTATAAAATGGGGCTGTGCGGGGCACCTGGGTGGCTTGGTCAGTCAAATGTTTGCCTTCAGCTCAGGTCACGATCCCAGGGTCCTGGGATGGAGTCCCATGTCGGTCTCCCTGCTCAGCGGGGAGCCTGCTTCTCCCTCTGTCTTTGCCCCTCCCCCTTGCTTGTGTGTGTGTATTCTCTCTCTCAAATAAATAAATATTTCAAATAAAATAAGGTAAAATGGGGCTGTGCTTCTAGGTCTCCCTCCCAAAGACGCTGGCAGGCAGGAATCGCTTTCCAGTTAACGAGTGGGGAAAAGGAACTTGCTTTGGGAAAAAACGAAATTGCTAAAATAAGAACAGCTTTGCTTTAGATGCCGCTTTTGTTGTTCTTGCGGGAACACAGCTCCTTGAGTGTGGGATCCTCTTCCTCACAGGAGAATTATCTTGCTGCATGAGGGGAAGCCGTGTCTGCACGTGGAACTGAGCTTCCTTGGCCTAGTGACCCGCTGAGCTGGGGGCCGCTGTCTGAGCTGTCAGTCACCACTCTCCTTTCAGACGGCTTTTCTAGTAATTTGTCAGAATCCATTCTCTGCCGGGTAACCTGCTAAGAAAGGTCATTCAGACTCAATCCTTCATTTATTCTCCCATTCTTTGATTCCTTCCAGATTGTGTGAGCTTCACCCGTATTCTGTGGCTTTGCTCTGTACTGGGCATCAGAGTCAACTGGATCCTGGTCCCTGCCCTCAGGGAACCTTAGAGTCAGAAATTAAGTTTATATTGAATTTCTCAAGATCTGGGACGGGTCTCTTAAACTGATTTTCCCAGAACTTAACATAATGTTTTGAAATATGATTTTGATTGAATTTGAATTTAATAGTCAAGGGCAGTTTCTCTGTGCATCAAGGGCACAGTGAAAACTACAGGAATGGTCTGGGGGGTCTGAGAAAGAGGATACCCTCCCCTGCAAATGCCCAAGAGCACGGAATCTCCGGTCTTCACTTAGGACCTTCCCTATGCTGTCTGGACAGCTTTCAGTCAGGAATGCTAATTTTTACAGGTGCCTCTTATACGGCATGATCCCTTACCTTGCTTCACTTCCTTTTCTGTCTTTCCGCTGTCTTCTCTCACCGTTTCTCTCCAGTGTTCTGCAAATACTTGCTTGCGTTTGTAGGATGAAACACAGATTCTCTCCGCACCTCCGTAAGTCTCTTTCTAAGGGCACCAACACAGACGTCCCTTACAGCGTCCCCAGGGCCTGGACTCAGTCCCAGCCTTGCAGGACCCACACTCAGTGCTGCTTTCTCTCTGGGCTGCTGGGCCTCCTTCAGTTACATGCTCTCGGTCTCCCCAGGGAAAAGGAGTGACAGACTGACAGGTGAAGAATGGAAACTGTTTCCGTGCGTCTGGAGTGTGCTTGGGGCCAAATCGCAGGGAAGACCTTACATGCCCTCTCTAGGCATTCAGGTCTTACCCTGGAAGCCAAGGGGAATCAATGGAGGCCTTAAAGCATGGATGGACATGACTAGATATGTGGTTTTTTTTTTTTCTTCTTTAAACCTGCAACTCTAGATTTGGGGCTGGAAATACGGAGGCCACTTAGGAGGTAACGAAGATCTGTGTAGAGGGATGGTCAAGGGCTTTGCAGCCTGGGTTCATACCTGACCGTCACTTACTAACCCTGAGATGGTAGGGAAGAAACACGCATTCTCTGAGGTTCAGGGTCTTTATCTATAAAATGAGTATGGTGATAATACTCATTTTATACTTTATAAAATTCTATACAGTGCTTTATAGAATTTCTGGGAAAAAATCATGAAGATACTGCATGAATAATGCTTAACACAATTTCCGACACGTAGTAAGCATCTCATGATTAGTATCTAGTAGGAGGAGCGGAACCCTAATTTAAGGAGGTGGCGCGGAGATCGAGAAGGGTCAAATTTGAGAGATGCTGAAATTTAGTGACCAACCAAATGTTCTCGGGGGCAGACGGGAGATCGCCACAGCTGTGATTTCTATCTGAGGCGACGGGATGGAGGTAAACTGCCACAGGAGCTGGAGGGAGGCGGGGGAGGGATTGCTTTATAAGAAACGAGTGGGACAAGAGAACACGACTGGAGTTAGACATGTTGAACTTGAAGCATCTCTTAAAACGTGCAGATGAGGCCTCAGAGAGGTGAGGGTCTGAGACATCGGGATAGTTGGAACCGTGGGAAGGAATAAGGTTTCTTAGATCAAATGCGCAGATGAGCACCACGGAGAGGCTGACATTTTGTTTACCTGGCATACGAAAACGTTCTTATTAGCCTGTAGAGACTCCAGCATGAGAAGTACTAGGTTTTGGTGTCTGACAAGCGGTGAAATAGAAAAAAACTCTGTAGGCGTTGGGACCAGAGCTCAGGACAGGAACCTCACCCCAGGGAAGAACTCTTGGAAATGCGAAGCAGGGGGAGGGTGTTCCCAGGCCTGGTCTCAGTGTGCGTGTGGGCTTGTGGATTTTAGTGTTTGCCGCAAATTACGTGCTGTCTCTGAGGGGCCTGATCTGGAGGTAGGAATGGAGGTCCCATGAGAGGTATTGTTTGAAGTTGGGTGGTTAGCCACATCAGTTTCGGATTGGGTCAGTCATGAGTAAGGGATAGGAAACAGTACCAAATCCTCTAGAGAAGGGGCTGGTGTCGTGGCCCAGGCAAGCAGGCTGGAGCTCAGAGTAAGCGTCAGTCCCAGCTGGGCACATGGTTTGCAAACCAAAAGGAAACAGTCCAAGATAAACACAGGTTAAGCGAAAGAGATGCTGCTTGGCGGGTGTAAGGAATCGAAGCCCTTACCGGGCGTTCAAGGCTTGGGCCAGAAGAGCAACTCCAGACCCCACCCTCCAGTGGGGATGGGCTTCCCGATAGGCAGGACCAGGGGAGGCTCAGGAATTGGGTGGTTGGTACTCCTGGAGTTGGACGTTCACAAAGCTAAAGCAGAGACAGGCGTTTCCAGCTTTCTCTCTAACTCTTCACTTTTATTTTCCTCCAAGGTCCAATACACTGGCATTTCCTTGACGCTTCTAGTCCTGTCCTCTCCCGTTGTCCAGCTCCGTCCGCAGCTACGGCCCCAGGGTCGCGCTCCACCTGCACGTGGGCACACGCGGCTGCCCTCCATTTTCTGACTTCCGGGAGGTGCACACGTGGTCGTGCCGTGAGGCGCGCCCAGGGCACCGTCACTGTGCAGCTCTGAATTACCCGTTCTAGCATTCTCGCGCAGTCTTGCCCGTCCTGCACTATACGCATTCAGCACCGCCCGACCGGGGATCTGTGCTCACCAAGCCCTAGGTCCACAGCTTCACCAGAGGTCAGCTGACTGTTCTCGATGGGAGCAGCCACGGTACATTTACTGAGTGCCCACTGTGTACCGTATTATCCGGAGGGCTTGGGTTAAATGTTCCTGTAACCCTAGGGAGCTCCATAAGGTAGTTACAATTTTTATGTTCCGATGAGGAAATATTCACCAGTGAGGAAAGTGAAACTCGTGAGTTGAGAAATTGGCCTTCGGTCATGCAGCTATGAAGTGGTAAAGCTTGGAATCTACTTAGCGCTAACTCCCAATTCCATGCCTTTAACTCTCACATTATAAAAAGGCAGATGTTTCTGACTCTCTTTTCCTTATTTTTTGGAGCATGACTTTATATTGTATGTCATGGAACAAGCTGAGAACCAACTAATGTCCACTAATAATTAGGAGAGTCCAAGGGCGCCCTGGTGGCTCGGTCACTTCAGTGTCTGGCTCTTGATGTCAGCTGAGATCATATCTCCGGGTTGTGAGATCCAGCCCCACGTTGGGTTCCGTGCTGGGTGTGGAGCTTGTTTGAGATTCCCTCTCTCCCTCTGCCCCTTCCCGCTCCCTTTCTTAAATTGAGGGAGTCCAGTGGCTTGGTCAAGCAGGTCATCTCATTAACAGAGGACAGAGCTGGGAAGGAGGTTATTGTTAGTACTCCCCTAATGAGCAAAACCCCACACTTACCTGTCAGAAAAAGTCCCCCGGTGAAACAAAACAAACAGAAAACCCAACACTTTTATTTAGCACCTGCCTCCTTTGCTGGTTTTATTTATCCTACACAGACTAGGAAATGGGATTTACCAGGTATGGCCTGAACAGGTAGCAGAGAAGAAAGGTGGTGTGGTCAAGTACAAAGCGTTGTACTGGGAATGATGTCCGTGATTGGCTGTCCAGCCTCAACCTAGCTGGTGTCTTCACCTCTGTCCCTTTTCTGTTACCTGGAAACTGGAGTGCGAATAAGGATTTGGAGAAGAATGACAAAGTTAAGAACGAATGCAATGGAATTTAAGGCGAAACTGTAAAGAAATTTATTTTCCCAATCCAGCTCTGTGAGTTAGGGAGCAGTGGAATGAACCAAATCAATACTGGGGGGATGGTGGAAGGAAACGATGGAGCCTACAAATGGGGGTTCTTCAGTGAACTTCCAGAGAGGAATGATTTGCCCCTTGATGGGGCTGGTCTGCATTCTGACTGTGATCAATCCTGTTGGTGGTGAATGTTCATGGAGATCGGGAGCCTTGGTGTGGGAGGTGAGAGAAAAGGCAGGAAACAGGAAGGAGGATTAGTGAGTACTGGGCATGGTCACAGGGCTGCTCCAGAGTCTTCTCTCTGCAAGCTGTTTGTTTACAACCCTGTGAGTAAGGATTATGAGGCTCATTAAGGCCGCGTGGCTACTGGATGGCCAGATGGGATCAAAGCCCTATCTATGTGATTCCAGTGCTATTTTACTATATTGTGCTACCTCTGACACATTTAACCGGTTTTCTCTACAAAATTCTAGACATTTCCATATAATGACTATTACCATGTGCATGCATTCCTTCATTTATTTTAGGATACTTGGTAGGTCCAAAACACTAAGATTTGGTAAATCTCAAAATACTCGCACTTCCTCATTTCGCAGAACGCAGAAACTGTTTTCTCCCCAGAAGAATTAGAACATAGGAGATGTTCATAAATAAATGTATGTTTGAACCATGAGAGTGAGTGTGTTTGCAGGAGGTCATTTTGAACACTGGCAGTAAGAAAGGATGGAAGGCACCCGAAGGAAACTAGTCCTTGCTTGTGTGTCTCAAGTCCACTGTAATTCTAGGGTGAAATGTTCGGTTTCAAGCTTCCTGAAGCTGACTTGGCAGCCTCCTGAATTTACCTCTTTACTGTGTCTTTCTATCCATATTCCTTTATTCTGCCTCTCATCATCATTCTCTTTCTGCTTCTAATGTCAGATCAAGCTAGAAACTCTTGACTCTCCCATCCAACTGAGAAAGTTAAGTTCTCTTTGCTTGGAATTTCTAGATCTCACCATTGAGTTAATAGAGACCTTTTACCTCTCAAACACTCCCCTGGTCTGCCACTCACTGAAATTTCCGTCTTTCTTGGACACCAGGCCTCAGGTTGGATCTTTTCATAACTTAAACTTCTCATCTGCTTTCTAGCGTTTTTTTTCTCACTTTTTTTTTTTTATTACCCTTCAAAGCTTTTGAACTTAGTCTACTGCTTTTGATCGGAAAAATCTTCATTTCTCTTAAAGCTTTCGTTTTCCCTTCATCTCTGTCCCCTTTGCTTGGTTATCAGCTGGAAGGGAAGTCACTTCCTCCTGAAGTCATACTTCCCAGCCTCATGGTCTTTATTTATCAAATATTTGTTGTGTACTTACAGGCTTCACAAACCGGGATCGAGACATACGACATGTTTCTGACCTGACAACTCTGTTAGGGGTGACAGGCACGGAAATAAATACTTGCAAAGTAATTACAAGAAATGTCTGAAAGAGGATGCTGAGGGCGCCTGGTGGCTCGGTGGTTTAAGCCGCTGCCTTCGGCTCAGGTCATGATCTCAGGGTCCTGGGATCAAGTCCCGCATCGGGCTCTCTGCTCGGCAGGGAGTCTGCTTCCCTCTCACTCTCTCTGCCTGCCTCTCTGCCTACTTGTGATCTCTCTCTGTCAAATAAATAAATAAAATCTTTAAAAAAAATAAAAAATAAAAAAATAAGAGAGGATGCGGAGGTTCTGATGGCACAAAGGAGGAAGTGAGTAATGAATTAAGGGTCAGAGAAGGCCTACAGAAAGCCTTTAACCTGGGTTTTGAAAGGTGGAAAAGAGTTTCCCAATGAAAGAAGTGACGAAAAAAGCATTCCAGAAACTGAGAGTATCATGTGCTAAAGACCTAGAGGTGTGAGCTAGCAAGTCCCACTTGGGGAACCCGTTCCTTGTTTGGTTATTCGTGGTGCTCAAATAGAGATGCCACCAGAAATGAGGCTGAGGAGGTAAGAGGGATTCGGTGATGGGGCACCTTCAGTGCCTTCCCAGGAACTTTGGGTTCTATCCTGAAGGCTGTGGAGGCTGAGGGAAGGGTTTTAAGAAGGTGAGCCATAGCAGTCCGATTTAGAAAGACCGTCTGAACTATATAGCAAGGATGGGTAACTGTAGGTGGGGAGACCAGACAAGAGATTATGGTAATACAAGTAAGAAGTGAAGAGGGCGCCAACAGAAGCAATGGTGGTGAGCTCAAAGAGGAGGGAAGATAGTAAAGATATTAAGAGATCAAGTGGAGGGGCACCTGGGTGGCGTCTGACTTTGGCTCAGGTCATGATCTCAAGGGACTGAGCCCCAGGTCAGGCTCCCTGTTCAGCGAGGAGTCGGCTTCTCCCTCTCCCTCTGCACCTCCGCCTGCTTGTGCTGATGCTGTCTCTTTCTCTCTCTCAAATAAATAAAAACTTAGAGAGAGAGAGATCAGGCAGATATGGCTTAGTGATCGCCTGGACATTGGGAGTGAAGGCAGGTGTCCGGACAACGCGACCCGATGGATATCGATGCCATTAACTGTGATGGAGACGGCGGGAAGGGGCAGGTTAGGGAGGTGAGATGGAGAGGTGTGTGTGTGTGGCGTGAGGTGAGGTCCAGGATGTGGGTACCATTTGGGTATATTCATTCTGTCTTGCAGCCATGGCTGACGGCCTTCAAGTCACGGTGCTGGACAAGAGGAAGGTGGCCATGCTCTTCCAGCCCGCCGTGCTCCGCTGCCGCTTCTCCACGTCCTCCCGACGGCCTGCCGTCGTGCAGTGGAAGTTCAAATCCTACTGCCAGGACCGCATGGGGGAGTCCTTGGGCATGTCCTCTCCCCGGGCCCAGTCTCTCAGCAAAAGAAACCTGGAATGGGACCCCTACTTGGATTGCTTAGACAGCAGGAGGACTGTTCGCGTGGTAGCTTCAAAACAGGGCTCGACCGTCACGCTGGGAGATTTCTACAGGGGCAGAGAGATCACGATTGTGCATGGTAATGACAGCTCTGCTTTGAATCCAGGAATAGAAGGGAGATGAGTTCTGTTGTCCCAAACACAGGGGGATGTCAGCCTCTCTGCCTTGCAGCCCCTTGGGATTTTGATTTTATGGGAAGTGGAAGCATCAAGAAGCCTAGCAAATGACTTAATGCGACAGCGAGGGGGGGAAGGGGGAAGGGTGTCATATCTAGAACAGACGCTGAGATGAGCTTTGGAAATGGTCTTTCTCAAACCTGACCTCTAGTCTGAGGAGCTTGCTATCAGAACTGAATTGAAAGAGGTTCTCGTCAAAGAATGTTCTCAAATACAACTTGACATCAGCCTTTATGGTCCTTTCCCAAAGTCAGAGAGCAGACTTCCCTAAGAAGTTCCTCTGCCAGGGGACGGGATGTACGTGTACACCGTCCAGGGCCAGGTAGATGCCTCGGCCCGAACCCCCTGTGGTTCTGTATCGCTTCTACCCTTTCTTCTGCTCCCTAAAGTATTGGACAAGCAAAGGGCCTACGAGGCTGACCTGATCTCTTTGATCATGTGAATTTCGAAGAACTCCTATGAAGCCAGCTCATTTCCAGGGGTCCAAAGTAATTCTGGAATGACCTGGCTTACAAGGGCTTCTGCAGACCTGGCTAGTTGAAAGCAGTCTTCTATTCCCAAAACTGGACTAGAACTGGACCAGCTTCTGGGAACGCCCTAAGTCTTTCACCCTCAGGGATGCTAGAATTTGCTATTGGGTTTTTTTCTGTTTGTTTATTTGTTCATTGGAAGTAAAGCAGACATCTTGTCAACCACCATTTAGCGGGCGAAGCAGAACACGGCAGACATTCCTTCCGGAACGGCCCCCTCTCAGCCTCCATTGTCCAGGGCTTTCCTTTCAGGGAGACGTTTTAGGAATTGGCCCTTCTTTTTATGGTAACAGATGCAGACCTTCAAATTGGAAAACTCATGTGGGGAGACAGCGGACTCTATTACTGTATCATCACCACCCCCGATGACCTGGAGGGCAAAAACGAGGACTTGGCGGAGCTGCTGGTGTTGGGTAAGTGAAAGCCGTCGGCAGCACGGCCGTCTGAGACCGCTCGCGCTGCTCCCTCCGCTCACTGTTCCCCGCGTGACCCAGCGGCGTGCATACACCGGGCTTTATTTCTTGTGCACAAACGGGCTTTAGAAGCTCCTCATGAGCAATAACCGTATTTATTGCATCTTGTTTCTTGGAGGCCCTTTTTGGCACGGTCCTGATGTCTCTTCTGCTCTCTCAGGGTTGTTTTCCCCCCTCCTTTCCGCTTGTGTCCCCTTAACCCTGATTTCTCTCTGCTCTTAGGCTTTACTTCTCTTTCTGTGTGCTAAGTGTTGAAGAAAATGCCAGACGCCTTTGAAGCAGAGTAGAGACGACTGAGAGATAAGAATTCGTGGCTGAGTGAGGAACCTCCCAAGATGTCAGGAATCTTTTTCCATTCAGTTACCTACACGTGAGACAGTCCCGAGGAAGGGTGTCTGTCAGCTGGAGGGTTTAGCCATCAAACGTGCCTGATGGAAAGAACTATTGGAGAGTCTGCTAGGTTTAGTTGGAAGGCAAAGGCCTTGAAACCTAAAAGCTTCTGAGTCATTCTCAAAACAAATAGATCTGGGGCACCTGGGTGGCTCAGTGGGTTAAGCCGCTGCCTTCGGCTCAGGTCATGATCTCAGGGTCCTGGGATCGAGTCCCACATCGGGCTCTCTGCTCAGTGGAGAGCCTGCTTCCCTTCCTCTCTCTCTGCTTGCCTCTCTGTGGTTTCTCTCTGTCAAATAAATAAAATCTAAAAAAAAAAAAAAAAAAACAAACAAATAGATCTAATCTTTATTAATATTAATTTCTTTGTAAAGGAAAATTCATTATTTTTGGCCACATGTCCTCTTTTGCAGATTGGGGGAATGTCAGTGGGAAATGACTTCCTTGTATGGAACTGAAAATTGAGCACATATTTCATGTTCTATAAAATGTTGCTTGTACAACAAAATTAGAATAAAATATACAGAAATTAAGAAAAGAAACTGCATCAGTTGTAGGAGAAAAGGTAAATGCTTGAGGCCATTTTTTAGATGAAATGACTTTTTTTGTAGTTTCCAAGAAGCCAGGTGATAACAATTTGGAGGAATGTTTCTTTTAAAGGCAAATGAGGTTGAAGGTTACTTTTACCCTATGTGGGAAACTCAGGGCCCAGGGAGAAAGTGGAATTTGCTATTTAGGATTTTTAGTTTTACTCTATGATGACTGTGTGCCTTTGGCAAATCAAGTATTCTGCTACCTTACTTTTGTGGTTTATAAGATGCATTAAGGTAATTATTTATTAATAACTAACCCTTTAATTAATAATAATTAACCTTTATTAGACGGCTGACTTAATTCAAATACATATTCCTTGGGTCTAATATGTAAAGCATAGCTGCCGTGATTTGTGAAAATTGGGAAGTAGGACAGACATATAAAAGGAGGTAAAAAAGTAAAAAGGCTTATACTGACATTGTGAAAGAATGCAGAGAAATCAGATTTGGGATCTGCAGTGACTCTGTAAATCAGAAGGGAATAAAAAGATAAATTTCTGCCCAATCACACAACTCTCGCGGCCAAGTTTGAAGGAACAAGTGGCTCATTGAGCCTGCAATTAGCTAATTGTGGACACAATTATCTGGCCAGTGCAGACATTTGCAGAGAAGTAATTGCCTGTGCGGGGGAAAAGGCTGCCAGGTAAAAACCACTTTAAATAATTTGTTCCCAATTCTGCAAATGTGGGAAAATGAATAGAGGGAAAGCCTGGTCCGCTGAGGATGTGCTGACATGCAGAACAGGCATTCCCCTGGATCCAAACCTGTAGTCATTGGGCGGAAGACACCGTCCTTGGGGCAGAGAGGTGGGTGAAAGAAAGGCTCAGATGAAGATGGTCACCAATGATGGGAGAAGAGATGAAGAGCAGAAACCAGTGCCACTCTAAAAAGAATGGTAAAGGAAAACGGGGAGGCTGCGAATCAACTCATCACAGAAGAGGCCTGTCTGTGAGACGAACAGGTACACGCTAGCGTTCTTGGGGAGGGGAAACACATCACTCCGCTGTGTTCCACATTAATTAGAAATGTTCGGAGCATGATATATTTGCCATGTGAACTTTTTAGGGCAACACTAGTTGTGCTATTTATTTAAAGAAGTGAGTTTGAAATCTACGAGAACTTTCGGGACATGGGAAGGACCATACTTACTTCCCAGATGCAAACTTCTGAGTCTTCTTTGTCTTTATACCCTTCGTAGAATGTTTCAAAATATCGTCACAGTTTTTACAATTCTAACTGTTTGGTTGTTATATCCTACAGGCCCAATGGTTAGGTATTCCTTTCATGTGCGGCCAAGAGAGCAACCTGATGTCTGAGGTCAGCCTCAAGGAGATGAAGACCTCAGGGGGCATATAGCTGAGTCAACAGTCTAAGGGCAACCTCCATGAGCCACTGCCTCAGTCATTGAATATTACATCAGGAATGGTTAGAGGGGCTGGGAAGGTTTGAAATAGTGAAGGAGGACTTGGGAAGTATCTCCAGTTGAAATTGTACAGAAGAGGGACTAGAAACTTACTCTGCCTGTGTGGCTGCATAGAACTAGAACCAGGAGTAGAGGTTACAAGGGGCAGGAGTCCGTCTCAATATGAAGAAATAACTTAACAATTGGAGCCATCAAAGATGGAGTAAGCCTTCCCAGGAGTAGTGACTTCTTTGTCCCAGGAGGGTGGAAAAAATCTTAGGAGTTGTTATAAATGAGAAGACATTTACATATAAGAAGAGGTGTTTAGGTTACTTCTGAGATTCATTTCAATTTCAGAATTTGGGGATTGAAAAGTTGAGGAACATGAGGGATGTGACTACCTTGACAAACAAGAAAATGACCTCCCAGGACTTAAGTCCTCGTGACAGAGGTAGAAGGGGTTACAGGTTACAAGAATGTACAGGGTGGCATTCATTCACAAGGAAGCCAGAGAGAATAGACTGTGGCCTTTTGCTGTAGGTCAGAGTTAAGAGGAATAATCCCGCATGAATGAAAAGAAACTGTTGATGGTGGCTGGAAGGAGCCCAGTGTAGCTCTTCTTGAAGATGACCACAAAGTGGGGAGCAGAAAACTGGTTGGAATTTCAGCTGGCCAATTAGTAAGGAAAGGCGAGTTAAAGGGATAAATTAGAGAAAAAGTTAAGAATTTATTTTTTTCCATCATACAAAGGAAGATGAAATGTTGACAGAACAAGATGGTGAAGTATCTTATATGTCAGATTAAGAAATTTGGACTTTGTCCTGAAGACTTTGGGGAGCCAGTACAGAAATACCAACAGAGGAATGAAGTGCGATCTCAGGGTCAAAACACTACTTAGCAGCAGGGTAGACCATGCAAAAGAGCGCGAGAGCAGAGGCCTGGGCTGTGGGGCTGCTTCAGCAGCGTGGGTGAAAGCCTGAAATTTTCAGAAAAAATTCTGAACCAGACCAGTGGCTTGAGAAGCGACAACACGGAAACATTTCAGAGACGGAAGGGATGGATCTTGGTGACTAATGTAAAAAAAAAAGAAATGAGACAGAGGGATGAGTCAAAAGGACACCATGATTTCTAGCCAGCTGGGTAGCCAGCTGTTCTCTCAACTAAGAGAGGTTACAGGTTGGAAAGCAGGTTGGGGAGGCAGGAGAATGACTTTGGTTCTTGACATGTTGAATATAGGAGGCCTGTGGGAACCCAAGGTAGGGATGTCCTGCTGAAAACTGGAAATGGAACCCAGTGGAGAAGTCTGGAACCCGTGGAGAAGCAAGGATCAGACATAATAGATTTGAGAATCCTTAGTGGTACAGCCATGAAAGAATAGATGAGTCACCCAGGAAGATTATATAAAGTGGAAAGGGCCAAGGGCAGAACCTATCCGTCTTAGATCCTGGCTTGCTTTGTGGAGTGGTTCCCCGTGGTACTGCATCGGTACTTGTCTTGATTTCTCCCACAACACTGGAGGCTTCTCCATAGCACTGGACCACATGCTCTTCAGAGTAAAGGACTAATGCTCATTTGTTTTTACATCTGTAATGCCTGGCAGAGTGCTGAGTATAAAGAGGCCGGTGTGAATGTTTTTTAAAAAAATGATAAATAGATAGCATCTATAACTAATATTTTATGCCCCTTAAATGTTGGCAAGTGCAAAGTATATATTTGTTGACTTACAAAAGGTCAGTATTATAGATGTCTATAGTCTCAAGTAAGGTAATGTGGTTTCATCTCACTGGGCCATAATTCTTTATCTGGCTCTTTCAATTATTACTGGTGGTAGGTCCATCCAGGACTGTGGTTGGAAGCAACAGAGTTGGACTCTGGCTAACTTCAGCAGGAAACTCAGTTGCTGGAAGGGTGTCATAATCGAAATGAAGGCTGGACAATCAGTCTCTGAAGAGGATAGTATGCTAAGGTAACGCTTGTTAGCTTCTGTAAAAACACCCCCCAAGCCTCAGTGACTTACTACATGTAGTAGAAATCTCTAACCTCCTCTTGTCCCAGTCAGGTATGAGCTAGGAGGCTCACCTGGGTAGCTCCCTTCCAGGTGGTGGAGGAGGGGTCTAAGCTTCTCCATTGTTTGGCTCAGCTGTACCGGAGCCATTTGCTCCCCCCTGCTCAGAAAGAGAGAGTGAGAAACGTCATGTGGGACTTTTAAGGGACCAGGTCTGGCAGTGACATGGGTCACTTCTGCTGTTATTTTGTACTTCCCCGGGAAAAAAGTAAGGCTGTTTTGATGAACACAGCACAGTCCTTGATGCGTCAGAGATGCTGTGGGGTCTGTGTAGCAAGAATTAGTAGACAATGCCTTTAGACTCCATAGCCAGAAAAAAATCGATTTAACTGTTTTTTTCTGTTCTTTGTTCTGTTTTGTTTTTTTTCTTCATTTTTCCACTCAAGTCAGTCTCAGGTGAGCAAGTCGAGTTTGGCCCAGTTTGGACATGCGTCCGCTGCTTAGCCTTGGGAGATCAAGGGCTCTTGGTGGCTAGTCCAAGATGTGGAGGAAAATCATCTCCCCAGAGTAAACTGGGGCACTCTTACCAAAAAAAAAGGAAGAATGGATGTGAGAGGCAAAAAAAAAAAAAAAAAAAAAAGAAAAGAAAAGAAAAAGCAATTAATTCCACCAAAGGGATACCATTACTATGCCTGCTATTCATAAGGTACACTGATAATAAGTTTTAGTTCATAAATTATTTTTTCTGTAAGAACCGTGTAAGGTAGGAGAGGAGGCATTATTTTCCTTGTGTTCTAAATGAGGAAATGAATGTTCAAGTTTTATAATAGTTACCACTGAAAAAAAAAAAAAAAAAAAGCAGTGATAATGACCAAACCCAAATGTCTTGGTTCCTAGCCTCATCTCTTTCCACGATACCACAGGCCCTGTCTACATTACGAAGCTACAGAATACTCCTCTGCAGAAGCCTTATTTGTTTATTTATTGATGTAGAGTGCGAGCACAAGGAGAGGAGGGGCAGAGGGAAAGGGAGAGAGAATCTTGAGCAGGATCCTCGCTCAGCGCTGAACCCGATGCGGGGCTTGATCTCATGACCCTGAGATCATGACCTGAGTCGAAATCAAGAGTCAGGGCTTAATCTACGGAGCCACCCAGGCGCCCTATAAGCCATGTTTTAAAAATTGTGGCTGCTGCTTGAGGTCGTGGGTAATAATTTTACTTGTCCCAGATTTGCTTTAGTATTTTCACTTTATTTCTTAGGGAAACTGCCTATACCATTGACCTAGGCCGTTACTTCAAAGGCAGAGTTGTTTTGGCCCAGATTGCATACCTCCCCTACTGAGCATGACCCCAGACATCTGAACCATCTACAAATCACGATGGATGCTTCTTTCAGAGGTTTCAGAAATATCTGAAGACAAGTGATTCAGAGAAATGGGAGGACAACTGCTGATTCAACATTAAACACAAAAAGTACACTGAGCATTCTTTAATCTCTTTTTGATGATTCAGAAGGTAAAGTCATGCCAAAGTTAGAGATGCACTTGGTGTTTTGGGTACTTTGAGAGGACTGTGACAAGAACCGTAGAAACATTTAGATGTTTGGGATCATAGAGCCATACCATTAAACGGAAGAAAGGAGTGTCCAGAAATCTGCCACCCTGAGATTAGATGTTGGTCTGAGATCTGTGGCAAGGACAGGATGTTTATAACCTGGAAACATGCCACTGTTTGGATAGGAGAAAGGTTCCCTTGGGCAGCTCCAGCTGGCAGGAAGAGGACTTCACCATTCAGGAAGGCTCCAGCAGAGAAGTTATTATTTTAAAATCTAAAAGCAGCTTGCCTTGTTCTTACGTCTTCCCATGTGCAGTATGAGGACTGACCTGTTCTGTCTGATGTCCCATACGGTAGCTTGTTTTTTAAGGGCCTTCAAGTAGAAAAATGAGGGAAAGGGCCCAGGTGGGAACATGGCTGCGTGAACACTCCTGATTCTGGACTGAGAACAGAGTAAGAGAACATGACCCAAGGGGTGTTTAGATTAAAGCGAAGGAAGGCTTTCCTAATGGCAAGTAACACTTTCTAGAAATTATGGTTCGTGGGGGAAATTAGAGAAACTTCCTCTCTAATGAGCTTTCAACATGGAACAGGTTCTCTTGTCTAAGATACTAGGATAAACAAGATCACTTTCAGAGTCCTTTCTAAGATTCTGACTTTACTTAGAAGACCCACCGATTGCAGAATTAATTTTCTGTATAGGGTGATGCCTGAAATACCGCTGTTTTGTTTTCATATTGTTTTAGAAAAAAATGATGCATGCATATTGTAAACATTTCAAGCAGAACAGAAATGTACAAAAGAAGAAAATATCTCCTAAAATCTCGCCATTCAGATCCAATGACCGTATTCTTCAGAACTCTCCCAGTTGCAAGGGCTAGACGCTTAACCTGGCTTAGGGAAATTTTTTGGCTTAGGGAACTGGTAAGTCCAGGTTCAAGCGTGTCTGAGTCCCAGCATTCAGATTCTATTTTAAAGAATCTGTTTCTTCTGTGTTAGCTTAATTCTCAGTCAGGTGCAAAGGTAGCCCCCAGCAATTCTAGACTTCCATGGTCTTTGGTGCCTTCCCTCTCAGGAGGATAAATGCCTTTCTCCATGGTGTCGGCAGAAGTCCAGTGTTGGGGGTAGGCCGTGCTTCGGACAGGAGGGCAAGTACGCCAACAGCCCCCGTTGAACCGCACGAACTGAAGGGAAAAAGGAAAAGGAGTAGCTTCCTAAAGGGAAGTGGGGCCGTTGTTTCCAAATGAAGAAGGCAGGCAAAAACAAACACTGAATATTTTGTGGAACTCATCCATTTGTGTTTCTTTATAGGCCAAATGCAATGCTATTCCAGGAAGCCAGAAATAGGTTTGCTCCCTGCAGGTCCTTGTGAGGAGGCGCTAAGTCGGGATTGGTTCTTCCTGTGACAGTGATGCCGCAGAGACACCTTTGTTTTCCTGCCGTGCTGCTAGTTTTCCCTTCAGTCTCTTCCTGTGGTGTACCCAGAAGCACCTGGGCACGGGATGGAGGCACAGACATAGGTGGATTTTCATTAAATCACGTCGTTCACAACACTGGGCCCGAAATTGCTATTGTGGTCGAAAATACATCGTTCAGCCCATTAGTATTAAGAGGCCATTAAGAACAGTCAGAAATCAGGGAACTCTTGGGAGGGGACGTCTCAGAACTTTGGGGATTTTTGACAGGTGCGTGTTTCGGAGGCTGAGCAGGAATGCTCTGGCATTCACCCCTTGTCAGGGCTGCACGCCCCCCGCCCCAACATTAGTTCTGGCTGTTCAGGAAGGCTACTTGTCACCCAGGCTCCTCCTCCTCCTTCTCTCCATCTTTGCCAGCCCCAGTCCGGTGCTGCTAACCAAGGAGATTTGCCGATTAAAAGGGCTTCAGCTCCTAGAGTTCCCATGGCAACAGCCTCCTTGGAGGTCTTTGTTGCTTGCTAAAACTTTGATCTCTCAGAGTGGCTGCTGCTGTTTCTCTCCAAGATTTACAAACAGAAGAAGAGGGAGAAAGAATTGGTTGAGGAGAAAGAAGAAATTTACTCCTGGCAAAAAGGAGAGAAGGAATTAATTACAGAGCCACACTCTAGCCATAAAAAGCCAAAGCTTTACACCTTTGGACCATCTTTGGATTTTTATTTGTAGACTCAATTATACCTCAGAGATCTGGGCCCCACGTGAAAGACCTTAACTAGGTCTGATTCCACTAAGAGGGCGGAACCATCCTTTCTGCCTTCAGTAGACACCTGGGCCTTCGGATTTCCGGAGAAGCCAAGACAAGCATGCTGACTCCGTGCCAGGAGAGAGAGGGCTAATGAGGCGTGAGCTCTTTGGGCTTCAGCACCGTCACCTGTCCTCCCCGGCCTCTCTCCCGCACCTGGCCTGCTCTGCTTACGTAGATTCCTCTTGTGGAGGAACCAGAAAGCCAGCCAGCCATCCACTGGAACGTGATTCTGGTTAGTGACTGTCAGTGACAACCATTCTACGGTGTGAGCCGTGGGGTGGGGCGTGTGACTGCTCCAGAGACTCGGGATCAGGCCTTTTAGTCTTCACAGGAAGTCTCCTGTGGCCTTCAGGCCTCTACTGCTTAATTGCAACCTTGCTCTTTGATGGGCACCGTGACGGTCAGTTCTGCTTCAAGTGTGACTTACATTTAAATTATGATTTACATTTAACTCGTCTTTTTTGCATACTATGTCCCCAGCACAGTGAAGATACAAAATAAGTGACACTGTCTTGTCCTGTACCGATTACCGTGTTTCGGTAAAGATAAATACTGTGTTTCTGAAGCAATGAGAGAGTACAGAAAAGATTAAGACTGTGTTTGATATTAAGTATCGAGGCTATTGGTTCTCAAGAGGGGGCTATTTTGCCCTCCCTCTCCCCCCCAGAAGACATTTGGCAATGTCTGGAAATATTTTTGGTCATCACAACTTGTGGGGTGCCAAAGGGGCCGAGGCAAGTGGTAGGCTTTCTACAGTGCACAGGACAGCACTTTTATGCCCAGCAAAGACTTTTCTGGCCCCAATGTCAATAGTGCCGGTGTTGCAAAACTCTGATCCTGACCAAAGGTCCATCTCGATACTGGACAGAGTCTTCTGTGAAGTGCGTGCGCTCTGGGGTAAGACGTCGCTGGGCTCAGGGCAGTACATGGCCTAGCGTGAGTCGATGTTGATGAGCCTCAGGGTCATTATCTGTAAAAGTGGGCAAGGGGTCACACAGGTTACGCGGAAGACCGATTGCGAGGATGAAACGGCCCGTCATGAGAACTCCCACTGGTTCCCATCCCCCACACTTCATTGCTAGTGTGACATCCTTGATCCGAGGGAACCCTCTTTAGAGAATCCTGGGTTCTGGGAATCCTGCTAGCAAGCAGATTTCCCTTCAGCCTGTTCCACAGGCAGAGGCTGTAACGAGCCATCTGCGAATTGGCAATCCTATTACTAATAGATGCACGTTTTCTCAGAGACATCTGTGCGGGGCCTTGCCAGTGGTGACCCTAATCAGCTCTGTGGGACTCTTCCTGCTGGTGGATTTCAGGACATTCTGTCCCAGCATGCTGTGTGTTGGTTACTATGTTTTGGTTGCTGTTGGAAGTCCCCATTTCTCAGTGGATGGCCCTTGGTTAATTACAGAGTGGTCAGTGCCTAAATACAAGCATTCCATCACCCAGGCCATTTGACGAAGTCTGGAGGGGCTTGGGGAACCCCTGACTTGGATTAGGATCTGGATGGCCCCGGAAAGACTTTAGCTAAGGTGACTTTCTGGTTTACCGTCCAAACCAGGATACCTCAGGGTGAAAAGGGAAAACTTTTAATAATTTATGTCAAGACAACAGGCATACACTTGTACTGTCCAGTCAAACTGGTGTGACGGTCAGCCCATAGACGTGACCACCTTGGAGGTTCTCCTTGGTCTGAAGAGAGCAGAGCATCCGGAGAAGCTGGGGGCAAATTCGTGTCTGACTCCTGCGGCCAGCAGCTGTTGAAGTCCTGGAGACCTAGGGACCTAGGGATGGGCACGTCTCCATTCATTTACTAGAAACGCGCAGAGGCCCAGCAGAGAGACGTGGTTTGCCTTCGTTGTCCCCTGGGAGATTTCGCACCAAGCTGTCTGGAGGGCAAAGGATGTCCATTGAGCTCTTAACGACCCTGGGTCGTTGACAGAACAGACGAGGTCTTGAAGGCGTTCTTTGCCTTCCTGATCCCCAGCCAGCCAGTCCCCCCCGCCCGCTCTCCCCTCCGCCCCCCTGCCCCCTCGCAGCCTTCATCCCGCCTCACTATTTTTGCTTCACTTGTTGCTCATCGCCGTGGGAGGAAGCTCGGCCTTCAATTAGCGAGCATTCCTGCAGCCCCCGGTTGCCGTGGTTACGCGGGCGCGAGCCGGAGCATCTGGGTCAGCCCGCCAGCTCCATTGTGGTCCCGGGGCCCCGGGCGCGGTTAGGCGGTTGGGGGACGCGCCCGCACAGGGGGAGGCCCCGGGGGCCCCGGGAGAGTGGGTGTCACCGAGAAATCGGCTCAGCCCTGGGAAGAAAGAACTGCGGCCCTTGAAAGCCGGGCAGGAAACAGTCAATCCCTTTTCCTCCAAAGCCAGCTGCCGCCCTCCAAGGGTGCACGGTCGCATTCACATGGGGGCGGTGCCCCCCGACTGCGGTCCTGGAGGGAGGAAAGGGCAGGGACGCTTGACAATCCAAGACCTACAAGCAGTGTCCCCCTCCGTGTGTGCCTCCAGCCACCAGGCATTTGGGGGTTAAGTAGCCATTCTTGGTATCTTTGTGTTTAAGTTGCCAGTCGCAGGTGCCAATCTGTGGAACGGAGCACAGTGAGCTCAGGAAATCACACTGGGTCCCCAGAAAGTCCATTTCCTCCTTCCATTAAATCCCGCCTTCCTCCGTGTCATTTTGGAGTCAAATCTAGCTGTCTTCAGCGTTTCCTCGCAGGCCAAGTTTTACATGTTCGATGACTACTAAGACTTGGCATCTCTTCTCTCTCTGGGGGCAGGGAGTTGGTTCATATAGCACTTTGCAGAGTACTTAGCAATCATTTCCATTATTGTTTATTAGTTTGTAGCAGCATGGTGAATGTCTTTTAATTAGCTCATACTGTGTTGTGATGGATTCAGTAATCATTTTCTGGTCACAACTTCAAAAGCTGCTGAAAATTTCAACCATCTCTAACATTTCATACATCCCAAAATTATACTTTAATTATATAAGTAGAGCAATAATGCCACAAACATAAATTTCAGAGTTGCTCTCTGCAAATATTAGGAAACTAGAAAGCTGTTGCTGCACATTTCTAAATTAAGGATAAGCAAAGCTTGAGGGGGATTAAGATGTTGGGGGGAAAAATACTGGAATGGGGGTGAGTAGACCCATGTTTTACTCCTGGTTTGATTATTCACTGTGTGACTGAGTAAGATCCTTAACCTCTCTGAGCCTCAGATTTCTGGAAAATATGGAGTGGGTTATGGATTAGATGACCTCCGAGATTCTTTCTAGCTATAAAATCGAATCCCGAAATTCTATGTGAATAAAAGAAGTCAGCGCTGGGGTGTCTGGGGGGCTCAGTTGCTTAAGTGTCCAACTCTTGATCTCGCAGGATCATGAGTTCAAGCCCTGTGCTGGGCTCCATACTGGGTGTGGAGCCTACTTTAAAAAAAAAAAAAAGAAGAAGAAGAAGTCTGTGCCTTAGGCCAAGCATATAATCACTGCCAAAAAGCCTAAAGCATTTATTAATAGTTAATTGCAGATGGTACAATACTAGTCATTTTGTGGAGAGAATTCACTGTCAGAATTATTCACTATAATTTAAAGTGACCTAAAATGTAAAAGATATAAAAAGAAAAAAGTACACACATGAAATGCTTAAATACACTTTATAAATATATGTAAAAGAAAGGGAAGCTATATCCACACTTGTGATGGATAATCATAAATTATATTTATTGAATGCATGGTTGCTATGGGAATATAGAATAAAAACAGGGATGTGTGTGTACTTGGGAAATTTCCAGTCTATTTGGGATTCCAAATAGCCATAGAAACAACTTTATACTCAAGGGGGCCAGAGAAAACCATCTGCTCTCCTATAAGACTTAGGAGAGAAACATTTTGGGCGGTTAGGAGCTGAGAGACCAGGGGGTGGGTACAGTACATCCCGGAAAATGGATCTAGGACATGTTAGGAAAGCTTAGAAGTGGGACGAAGCCCAGATGTGCATTAAACAGAAGGGAGAAGAAGGGAATTGCAAGGAACTGGGGGAGAAAACCATTCTGAACATCTGATCATCCTGAACAGAAAGGTCACTAGTATGAATATTGGCAAACCTGAGGACTTCAAGGTCACCCAAAGAGATGAATGGAGATAACAATGCTATCAGTGGTGGTGATGTCATACGTATGAAGGAAGTATTGTTTTTTCTTTTTGTGAGTTCCAGTGCCTTAAATAATTTAGTGTCTGTTGTCAGCAAGTAAGTGACTAACAGATCTGGGATCTGAGAACAAGTTTGTCCTCAAGTAGGATTCCTGTAGTTTCCATTGCTCTTCGAAGATTTGGACTAGTAATCAGAGCTCAGACTTAAGTTTTAAGAGTAGAGACAAAAACAGCTTTTTTGGCTGAATGTTGTAGGCTTCTTGTATCTCTCCATAAGGTCTGCCTTAATAACACCATAGCCTGGTAGTTTGTAACTTGTGGGGAGTGGGGTGGAGTGGTGTTTCCCTCCCCCTAGATAGCAAGATGTTGTAAGGACTAGAGAGGATGCTCCTGGCAGTGAGCCCTGAGTCCAGTACCTAGAACAGCATTTAATGAATGAATGAATGTCTCCTTCATGTTCTTAATAAAAGCTTATTTCTGTCTGGGATAAAAAGTGAACAATGAACCAGAAGTCCAGCCAGAAGTTCAGCACACCGGACAGTGGGAATTTGCTACTGGAAACCCTTCAAGGGATTTCCGTCCTGCTAGTGGAGGTCCACGTAAAATGGCCATGGCAGCGGAGAGATAAGCACCCTCGTGAAGCTGTGTACGGGGTCCTCAGGAGCACGGAGGAGGGAGCACCCTCTCAGGGCAACCTCCTTCCAGGGCTCTACCAGAATGGACTTGAGAGTGCACGTGGTAAGGATTTGAGCAAAGCAGGAGATTGAGAAGTGTATTAGCTGGTGTTTTTAGTAAAGAAGGTAAGTAATTCCTGCCTTGAGGAGCCTGGCCTACCAAGAAAAGAGCATCAGAACCTTGGGGAAGTCCCACCAGGACGTGACTTGTTGTGAAATGTGCGAAGATAAGGCCCCGAGGAGAAGAGAAGTGAGAAACCAGGCAAGGACTATGTCTTTGGGGAAAGGCCTCTTGACCAGGTGGAATGGGATGTCAAGAAAAAGAAAAGAAATGGGGGGAAAAAAAAGCTGATGAAATTGGATTTGGCAGGAGGAAAGGCCTTTCACCTTAGTAGGCTTGCGGAAGAGCAGCCGGTAACTACAACTCTTAGACCGACATTGCTGGGCAGGCTGCCGAGGCTGGACAGCGAGCCTCTCAAGCATGGGCTTTGCGCCTTTCTCCTGTTTGTGTCCACCGGCACAGCCCACCTTTCTTTGTTGACCGAATGATGAACGAGTTGGTTGGAGACATTCCAGAAGTGAGTTTTCCAGAAGTGGTTTTCAGGAATATGTCCAAAGAGTCCAGGTGGGGGGTCACTTCAGTGTGTCAGTGGCAGGAAACAGCTGACATAGGGACTTGCATAGCTAAGATACAGGTTGTTTGAGTCACAATGCATGTTTCTGCCCTGATCGTTCAACCCCAGGTATGAGAATGTTTTTGGCTGCAGAGTTTGTGGAAGCAGGCACTTGTGTTTGTGTGTGCATGCGCAAACTATTAGTATGCCTAATTTGTTTGGTCTATTCATGTGGAAATGTCTTAAAAGTAATGGATTCTGCAAGGTTTGGGGAAAACTGTTTTGAGTGCTTACATAAGACCGGTATTTTCTACTGATAGTTTGAGCTGTGGTTTGAAAAGCATAGATGTGGCCTTCTGTTCGCAGGGTCTGTTCTCTACTCTTTTCTCAGACATGAAAGTGACTTGTAATTGCCCCTCTTAAACTGAATCCAACACTTGTTGGTAAAGTGCTACTGAAATCTGGAAAGGATTTACTGGAATTGTTTGGACTTTCTAAGATCAGACCTTCATTGGATGTGATAGAATAGGAAGAAAAGATAGAGTCTTTCCAGCTGGCAACAGCATTTCTTAGGAACTGTTTCTCAAGAAGCTGGAAGCAAAATTATTTTCAGAAATATAGGATTCCAGCATAAATCTACTTTTAAAAATGTCCTTAGCCCCAGGAAAACATAAATTGTGGTAGAAAAGCCGTAGAGATTTGCACTCTCTCTGCTGCTGACATGATATAGTCATATTGTCTGCTGTCCCCAAACCCTGTCAGGGTCCTGAAGTCTGAAGACATTACATTTCACCCACCGTATGGCAAGATCCTGTCACCCATCCTGGGGCCAGCACTACACAGGTGCTTTATGGGAAAACTTCGTCTCCCTGAAGCATCAGCTACTGGCTGTTGCTTGAGGGAGAATGAGAAGATTGATGTATGTCTCTCTGTCGGAGTGACAAGCTTGATGGATCTCCTGTCCCTATTTTTGATACCACCCTATCCTTAAGTTTTTAAATGACAAATGCGAACATATAATCTAGAAATGAAAACCCCTTCATTGTTCTTCCATGATGCCCATTCCAGCTCTCCAGAAGTAGGAGCTGACAATTTGGTGTGTTAACACTTTTCCTTTCAGATTTTCATTTGAACATAGGTTCTTAGAGCTCACTCTCACTGACGTTCTGCTGTGTGTAGGAACAATGTCAGAAGACCAGCAACGTGACCTAAAACAGCCTGTGGGGAAAGCCAGCTTTTGTGTTTTATGTGTTCATAAATATCTTGGTCTGTTTATACCTGTCAGTGGTTCCAAGTATGTGATCTCTGGGACCTATACAGCCCCCAAATATACTTTGTATGGCTTGTCCAGTGTTTAAAAAAAAAATCTATGAATCAGTTGCCAACATTTGAAAATCAGGATATTTTGCACAAAAAGTCTGTGGTCTGGCTAATCTTGAGGAACAGGAAGACCTGCAACTCCGGAGACACATTCCCGTCAGGCAGCGGTTGGCTAGAGGTGAACAGCAGTAGCCCCAGAGACACGTAATCGGCCATTCGCTTCGCCCCTAAATGCTCCGTGATGTGTTGCCCTCGGCTAGCTGCATTTACGTGCCTTAGCTGCTCTCTCTGTAAACAGCTGAGTTTGCAACTCTAACCATTAAGCACCAGATTTGAGAGCCAAAAATATTATAGATAGGGTGACCATATAATTAATTGTCCAAAATAGGAGACCTTGAGAGTTAAAAGTAGTGCTATTAATATTTACACCAGGAGAGCAGGCACACACCCGGACATATGGTCTCCCTCTTTGTAGATCACTTTATTCAATCTCTTCACTTGACTAGGGAGAAAATGGAAACCTAGAAAGAGGATTGCCTGTGGCACTCATCAAGCAAACTAAGGACAGAGTTGACTCCCAGTACCCTGCCTCTCAGTCCACTGCTTTCTTCAGTATAATGTCATCTCTATCATATGTATGAGCTCCATATTTTCCTTGAATATATGGATTTTTTTTAAAAGATTTTATTTATTTATTTGACAAAGAGAGCAAGAGAGCACAAGCAAGGGGAGCAGAAGAGGGAGAGGGAGAAGCAAGCGTCCTGCTGAGCAAGGAGCCTGATGTGGGACCCTGGGATCATGATCTGAGCCGAAGGCAGGTGCTCACCATCTGAACTACCCAGGCACTCAAATATATGGATTTTTTTATAGTTTGTAATTATCACATGGCTAATACCCTGTGAGGGTATACAGATCTGCAGTTTATATCATCAGTAATATTTCAGTTATGAATGTGGTTAATTATGGGCTACCACATATCAAGAGATGTTTAAAACATTGGTAGGTTTGAGAGCTCAAGGGTAGATGCAAGAAAAGCTTTTTCATTTCGCTAGCTGCAATAAGAGATGCGTTCAGAAGTGCTAATTATCAGGATTTTTAAAAAATCACCATTAAGTGACTATCTGACAACTAGCTTGCTGGAACAAGAGAGGTCAATGACCGTTGGGTGGTAGTTAATATGAATTATGTCTTTAAGAGATGGCCAACATCCCCAACTCCCCAGTCCTTGACCAGTTGCTTCCTTGCAGAGTTTCCAAGAGGCATTTGTACACAGAACACTCCAGATGAGACCAGTGCCTGCGCTTAATCACTGGCTCAGACTCTGGTCCCAAATCCCTGTCTGGTATTCCATCCAGGAACGGGAGGAGATTGCCTGTGAGTCTCAGTGGCACCTCTTAGCATTTCAGGAAGGCTTAGGCCGAAGGCTCGCCTGGGAATTCTCCTCCAGGATGCCTTTTTCCAGTGTTCCACTTGGCTCCTGCATGTTCTTCCAATAGACCCTGCAAACAGCAGGCTATCCTTGGCACGTTCGCTGCACAAGATAAAAGAGAGACAGAAAGAAGCCCTTCTTGCCAAAACCTAGAACAGAGTGAGCCTAAGTCACTCGTTCTATACTTCTTTGCCCTTGGAATGTACTGTGGTCCCAGTGAATTTTTCAAATGAGGGACCCTTACCCACGCAGGACATGCAAGCAGGACACATTTTACCACATCGGCCTTGTCTAGTTAGGGAGAGCCGAGAAAAAGTACGTGTCCCAGAAGAGCTGCTTTTCCTCTGACTTTAATCAGTGCTGCTTTTCCATGGAGTGGTTTGAGAGGGGAGGGGACCGTGAGCAATCATGACCCATCTTAAAAATAGTATTAAATTTCTTTCTTTTTTTTTTCTTACTCTTTAATGGGATTACGAAAACAGCTAAAGTTAACGTGTCGCTCACATTATATGTCTATTGGACAGAGCCATTCTGGGGGAGTATGTTAGGCACATAAGTGAAGTCATAAGGTTCGGTTCATGCTTGAGTGGTACGCCAGCGGCTTTTTGCCCTCAGGAGTCTGAAAGGAGGCAACCCGCGAGGTGCTTCATAGGGCAGCTTGCTCGTTAGCAAGGCTTCAGTGTGGTAGAAACACCTGGGACGAGTGTGAAAGTCGTATCAGGGTCTTTACGTTTAGCGTGATAGGAGAACGTGGCAAAAGCATTCGGTGCTTCTTCGTATCCATCAGGCTAGCGGTTAAAAGGACGAACCTCCGGATCCCCCGCGTCGTCCACAGTCTTGGCTCCTGTGCAGCTCTTTGCCTTCCAGAGCCCTGACGGGCACCTGTTCTGACACCAGCCCGTCAGCTCACCTGCTGTCCCATGCAGAAGGCACTTGAGTTCATACAAGGCCAGCTTCGGGTCCCATATGGAAAAGCCACACCAGATACATATGTATAGAGTATTTCTGAAACCAGAAAGGGTGTGGAAGAGCATGAAAGTCATCTAGCTTTATCTTTCCCTTGCCTCTGAGAATTTTAATCACTGAAGCATCTTCAGGCTATAAATAGAGTCACGTAGTGAGACCGTTCCAGGTTAAAACCAGATACGGATTTGTGCTTTGATATGGACACAGGACTGTGTATGGATGTATGAAAATGTGGGTTGCACGTTTGGGTACAGATGGGTTTGACTCTCCGATCCCATGTGTGGAGAAGACTGTGTACATGAATGGAGACGGCGTATGTCAGTCTGCTCAAGCAGGGCTTTTCATATGGGAAGCAGAGATTTCCTCCTTCTATAAATAGTTGGAGAGAAAGTTCCGTTTCTGCTTCCATCTGGTTTTGGTGCAAAGTTCACTTAGATGGCTGCCGAAGAGGGATGGAGAAAGCTTTTCTCTGACTGAGCTCAGCCTCTGGGACTTGCCCCCCCTTCCGCAGAGAGCCTGGGTCCCCAGCCCTGTGGAGGGACGGGGCCAACGGTGCCAGGCTTCAGGCTGTGTTTGCCCTTGGAGTAACCTCTTCCCTTCTTCTTTTCCTTCCACCTCCTCCAGGCAGGACAGGGCTGCTTGCTGACCTCTTGCCCAGTTTTGCTGTGGAAGTTATGCCAGGTACTCGGTCATTTCACTCTTTGTTTGCTTAACGTGCTGTCACTCCGTCTGTCTTGCTTCTGCATTAGTCGCTAATCGCTCCTTTAACTTATTTGCACATTTGTCTGTACGTTTATGTGGTCTTTTCCAGGATGAACTAAGCCCAGTGGAAAAGACTTTAGATTGTGTTTCTTCTGTCACCAGGCCCTAAAAGAATCATGATAATTAAAAGGGGCTGCAGCGGGGACCCGCCCCTTCAATGTCGGGCCTTGAAGGCTCTTTGGCAATCTCTGGAACCATCCAGTACCTCCGCTGTGCCTAGACAGCTCTAAGTATCCCTAGCGGAGTTACTATTTATCGCATTTCCTTATTCCCTAATTTATGTTAATCCGTTCATTAGGGTACAATCGTGTTGCTCCGAATTACCTTTCATAACTTGATCAAAACACATTTCCAAGCCTTATGAAAATAACACACCCCACCTCCCTTGAGAAGTACACATGTAAACACCTACATGGCTTTGTATGCAATTTCAGGAGCTTCTTGGGCCCCCTAAGTCCCTGGGATCCAAAGACCATGTGTCAAGGAAACACCCAAATGCACACCGCTGTCGTTTTCTGTAGCTTCAGTTAAATGCACCAGCCTAGACCAGCCAGCCTCAGCTCGCTGCACCCCCAGAGTCTGTAATGGAAGCAGGTTCGGAGAGAAATAAGAATAAGCTATGGGAAGGGACATATGCAAACTCAGGGAATGGGAAAGACCATGATTCAGACTTGCTTTAGACGGCTTCTGGCGAAGGGTTAAGAGCTGCCTAAGTGTTGGGAGCAACAGAGAGATACGAAATATTCCTGGCCATTGGTTTTGACTTTGTTCAGGTTTTAAAACATCTGAAGTCTTTACAGTTGAGTTTCACTAATTATTCTTCCATGAATTCTCCTGTTTTGCCATTAGCTGGCCATCCCAAATGTGGACGTTCTTCATATAAATGTTGATCCCAGGGACGCACGTAGACACCTCTTTGTGACTCCCCCTTATCCAGAGTTGTGTGAGTTTGTACCCGTTTGTTCATCACACCCACAAACAATGTTACAAATCACTACTTCAAACTAGATGTTATATCTCCCAGTCCCAAGAAAGAGTTACTGTATTTTTCATATCTGGTCCTTGTCCGTTGAATATCCCTCCCTTTTGGCTCCCAAGAATCCTTTCGTGGAGAGCATTCTTTTGTTTCTCTGAGATAAAACTGCCAGTCTTTATCCTTGACTGCCTGAGCCTCATTGTAGCCGCCGATCCACACCACCGCTCTGTTCCTCAGGGCTCGTATCTGTCTCAGGCTACATAATGTTATTGTGTTGTAGCTGAGGACTGGGACAAAGCCCTCAGCAACCTATTGTCCTCAGCAGCAATGCTCTCCAGACCATTCTCACCAGACCCAAGACCTTCTCATTTCCTCACTAAAGAGATGGTGACCTGGTTAATTTGAGTGTATTTCAGAGGTAGAGTGAGGATGGACATTCAGGAAACATAAGTTGCTTGCCTGAGGAAATCATGTTCTAAACAAAGATAATTTTAGCATTAAGACAAAACCCTTTATTTAACAAAAATATCCTATTTTCAAGCTCCAACTGAATGTCCATTTAATTGAAGGAATATTTAACAACCAAAATTCAAGAAAAACAATATGTACTTAAAGTTCATTGTAAAGGGACTTGTGGTAGGTGGCCTTCCAGCAAAATGAATCACTTTCATCTTTGGACTTTGAAAGGCAACCCTGGCTCATCCAGTCCATCCCAGGCCTCCAGTGGGAAGCTGGGTCCTATAGCCAAGTACTGAAAGTATGACATAAAGTCACTGGAGGGTCACGCCATTTTTATGTAAGCCAGATGGAATTTGTTTCCTTTCTCGAATCTTATGGACAAGCAAATGAACCAGAAGTTGTGTTCGGCCCCTGGCAGAAGTGTGAAAACAGCAGAAGTTAACAGCTGGTACGGTCGTCAGAGCCCGGAGCCATTGTAGCCGTGGGCCTGCTGGCTGTTCAGCACAGCTGGCCTGAGTGTGACCAAACCAAGCCACTCCTGGGGCATGGGGACAGCACATTGTCTCCCTGAGTCTTTGTCTCTAGTTTGTTCCACAGATAGAAGCAAAGGCTTTGATCTCAGCCTCGATGCTGAGGACAGGAAAGGGGTTACAGGGGTGGTCCGCAGGGAGAGACCCGGACCACCTAAATATCTTGAGACCGTGTGACACAGAACTTTGTCTCAGGACTCATGTTTTTAGAGGTAAGAATAACTTGCCCAGAAAGGGGTCATATTCACAGAACCCAACACTTCCTAGCTCAGCCACCAAGATTCCTCTCCCCAGCCAGGAGTCTTTCTGCTCTTGTTCCATCCTTGTGCAGACACTATGGTGGATATGGTAAGCCCTTTGCCCAGGAGGGGGCCCCGAAACTCCGCCACCATTCCTTGCTGGTCATTCCACTGTGCTCAGTAGGACCCTGGGTGCCCTTCCTCCCTCTTCTCCATACCCGCGCCGTGTCAGGTCTACACTTCTCGCTCTCACAGTTCCCCCGGAGCTGGGGGGGTGGCTCTGTGTCCTGTCATGATGCTTACTTCCCCGGGTCCCCCCGCCCCCACTACCCACTCCTCTGACAGGAGACAGCGAGGAGAGCGTGCCTGTCCGTGCGGCGGGCCGCCCCAAGCGTGGGTTTCTCTGTGCGTCCTTCCAGAGTGGGTGTTCGTCGGCCTGGTGGTCCTGGGAGTCTTCCTCTTCTTCGTGCTGGTGGGGATCTGCTGGTGCCAGTGCTGCCCGCACAGCTGCTGCTGCTACGTCCGCTGCCCGTGTTGTCCAGAGGCCTGCTGCTGCCCTCGGGCCTGTGAGTAAAGTGCCCGGCGGGGACACAGAGCGACCGGAGGAGAGGCCGCGTCTCCGTCCGAGAGCTGTGTGCGCCAACTTTCTTCTCCGCCTCCTTCCCTCCACCTCCGCAGTCGGTTGCTCCAGGCGCAGCCCTCTGCCGGGAGCCCGCGGCTCGCTGAGCTGCCCGTCCCTGTTCGCCTTCTCACCTGCATGCCGCCCCCACTCCCCATCCACACCCGCCCCCGGCATCTGCTTTCCACACTGGCGCAGCCCACGAGGGGAAGGGCAGGCTCCCGGTGGTCGGGTGGTGGGTAAGGCTTCTCCCTCTCTTCGAGCACTCAAGCTAGAGGAAAGCTTCTCTGGTCGTGCCTGTCAAAGGCGGAGAACTCCTCTTGCTCCAAGCAGAGCGTGCAGACGGCAGGCTCGGCACCCAGCCGGGGACGAGTCTTATTTATGCCCCAGACCACGTGGCCCACCAAACCAGTCGTCGGGGGATGCACAGTTGTACCGTAATGGCCGAGCCCGCGCAGCCGCGAAGCTGGGCCCCCCAGGCCAGAAACCAGACACATCCTGAAGGGGAAAGACACACATGCATCTTCAGTGTCCTTAGGCATGAAGCAGCTTCCAGGAGGGGTCCGGCGATCTGCTCTGCCTTTGCGATCCCAGAGCAGAACCACGTGCACGCTCAGTGCCTGCCCGGCCTCTCTAGAAGAGGCTTAGGATCCTCCTGGAAGTAGCCCCGGGGGGTCTGGTGCCAGGCTTCCTCCAGGGGGCCTGAGGCAGCCGACAGACGGAGTGGTGAAGGGTGGGCTGCTGCTGGCCCTGGGGAGGCCGCCGTGCAGCTCGTAGGACCGCTGAATGACCCCGTTGCCGGCTACCGAACCCTGTAATTCCTTATGCCATTGCCTTTTGGTGGAGCTGGAGGAGTCCGAGGAAGTGCGGGAGAGAGTTTGATGAATCAGTTCAGGCCAAGGAGGACACACGCACGCGCACACACGTCCAGGAGCTCCCTTAAGCGCATCCTCAGGCAGTTTTGGTGTGAGGGTTGTGGAGGGTGGGACGATAATATAATCTCTTTTGCTCTTCATCTCCCTCCACAGTGTATGAAGCAGGGAAAGCAGCAAAGGCCGGGTACCCTCCCTCTGTCTCCGGTGTCCCCGGCCCTTACTCCATCCCCTCTGTCCCCCTGGGAGGAACCCCCCCAACCGGCATGCTGATGGACAAGCCGCACCCGCCCCCCCTGGCACCAAGTGACTCCACGGGAGGCAGCCACAGTGGTAAATGTAGTTCCAGACCGCCCTGCCCCATGCTCCTCTCTGGCTTCTGCTCTGGTTCCCTACTGATGGGAACCGTCAGCTCGGTGATGCTTCTTTGGAAAATGATGGTCTCCATTCCAGAAATGGGATCGCTCCAGCTGTACCAGGTATCATCTGGAGTGCATGTAAGGCTTTCCAAGGACCACAGGATCTCGCTGTCCCTGCTCCCTTCCCAAGCTCCCCGATAACTGAAGTGATGAGGAAAAGAGGCAAGGTACCTCTTGAATGTTGACCATCCAGCTCATAAATAGTTATCTCATCCCTACCTAGTGCTCAGGACTGTCAAAGGCACTGTGAGGAACACTAAGAAGTATAGGACACAGTTTGTGTAGGAAGCAGTAGGGCCCAGCCAGGGAGAGAGAATGGATTTTTATTAGGACGATTAGATGCTGTGAAGAGTGTGGTGCTGGGCATTCAATGGAGAAGGAGCCGGAGTGGTTACAGAGGGTTCAGGGAAGAGGTGGGTTTGAGCTGGGCCCAGAGGAACACAAAGGAATAGGAGAACAGAGAGGGAGGTGCTGAGCAGAACCCAGGAGGGACACGTGGTTGGAGCCTGCAGCTGGAGGAAAAAGGGGGGCGGTGTTGGACGCTGGAAGGAAGTGGAGGGCATTGATGGAGCCTCACCCAGATTAGGGAAGGCCCTGAAACCCATCCAGGAGGCCCCGAAGCTCGGTGCCATACGTGAGCACGAGCCACTGCAGGAAGGTTCCTGAGTTCCTGCAGGAAGGTGACACACCGACGAGGCGAGTGGCAGTGGGATCAGAGATACTGAGCTGAGATGAAAATGAAGCCATTCAGGGGCTATGAGAGCAGTTGGGCCATGATAGAGACCATGGGAATTGAAATGAGTAGGTCAATCTGAGAGATCCTTCAAAATAAGACTCTGGGAATGAAGGAAAGGGAGGCTTCAGATGAGCCCAAGCTGTCCAGTGATGCACATCACAGAGAGAATTAGATAATGGGTAAGGAGAGCTTATTTGGATGAAGATGCACCATGGTGTTTTAGGGCATGATGAATTGGTGGTTATTGGCAAAGGCAGAGGGGTAGAGGGGCAGGGGGGCATTCAAATGGAGCTTCCATGGAGACACTTGACCAGGATTACAGAGTAGGAAGGTTAGACGTGCAGGAAGTATCTTTAGGAGATGACTCTTCAATTCCTAGGTGTGGATGAGCCAGTAGGGTTGGTAAAACAGGCATTTCCCCCCTGAGCTATCTGGACTTCTTCCGGTGGGAGCAGGAAAGAGTATCTTACCCATTGAAGGAACTGGCAGTGCTTGACCCTGGAAGGAGTGGATATCAGTGAGTAATTGGTATTTGTGTTTTTTTCTCTCCCTGGAACAGTTGGTAGAATTCTGACATCTGAGCCTGAGAATGAGTCACAGACTGAGAATTAAAAGTTAATGATCAAGGACACACAGGGAATTAGAGAGATACAGACAATACAGTTCGTTTCCCCAACAGTGGAGGGGCCGGGGGACATTAATGGAACTTGTCTCATATTTTCTTTGCAGCTTCCCCCCTTTTCCAGTCTTTTTATCCTTCCTTCCCACCAGAATCCATTCCCTCTTACTTTTTTTTTTTTTAAAACAGATTCCTGTAATGAAATGATTCTTATTCATAGGATGACAAATACTTCCTCTCTCCTGATTTCAACCTTTCTCTAGTTCCTGCTTGTTGCAGTTCCATCATTTTGGCCCCATCCTGCCATACTAACCAACTTCAATTAGAAGTGGCTTGGGGGTGCCTGGGTGACTCAGTCGGTTGAGCATCCGACTCTTGATTTCAGCTCAGGTCATGATCTTAGGCTGGTGACATCGAGCCCCATGCCGGGCTCCACACTCAGCAGGGTTGTGGGTCCCTGTTGGGGTCCCTCTACTTCTGCCCTTTCCCCCTGCATGCTCTCTCTCTCTCTCTCTAAAAATAAATAAATCTTTAAAAAAGAAGAAAGAGGTGGCTTGAAAAACAGGAACTTTTCTTATTTCGTATAGCAAGAAATCCCAAAGAAAGATGGCTCTGGGGTTGGTTGATTGATCAGTTCACGTGGTAACACTGAACGACCTAGTTCCGTCCATCCTTTGTTCTGTGCTTCTGGGCTGGCTCCCCTCGTGATCCTATGATGACTGCCATAGTTCCAGGTACTAAATGCGTTCAGAGATGGAAAAACATATCCTTTTTCCTTGTGCTGCTTTTTTCAAGAGTGAGGATACCTCTTCCAGAAGCCCCTCCCCTTCCAATAGACATCTCCTAGCAGTTTTATTGGCAAGAATTGTGTCTTGAGCCCATTTCTATACCCGATTGATTTGAACTAATCAAGACTCATCTCTTAGGCTGGAACACTATTCATCTTGGAACTGAACAAAATCAGGGTTCCGTTAGCGGGGAAAAGGGAAGATGCACAGCCAATGTCAGCCACAGCCGGTCTAGCCTCGGGTGTCATTATCTGGTTCGAGTCAGGAAGGAATTCTTCATGATCCCCCATTGGACACATTTCTGTACTCATAGTCCCATGGCCAGACTTACTGATGGCATTTGGCTATATGTCCTTTAAGAAAAAGGTGGCTTAAGCCAATGTTTCATGTAGCTTGTTTTTGAAAGATTGTTAGAGATGTTAGGAAATGCTGACTGAAAAGATGTAAATTTAGCCTATTTTATATTTATATGCTACTTTAATTTTAGTTTAATCATTTACTTTAATCATGTAGCAACAGTGATTTTTTTTTCAGATTACATTTGTACACAAAATACCCCTTTAGACCCTCTCGGGAGTTGAAGAGGCGAGGTTACCAAATGGGAGCGACAAAGGTCACCTCGATTCCTTTCCCCGTCCTTCATTCGCGATCTCTGTTCCAACAGAAGAAGACCGTCTCCTGTCCTTCTCTGGATGCAGCCTCTCCTCTTCGTCAAGGTTCTGTCTTTACTGAGCAGCCACACTCCATCCAGTCGGAAGACTGGCTCTCATCACCAGCCTTTCCTTCTCCCTGTCTCCATCCTAGCAGCATTCAAACCATGCTTAAAACTCTCCCATTAGGATAGAACAATCTGCAGAACCCCCATAGTCCTCTGATGTTACTTCCCTGTTCCTTTCCTCCTCTTCATAGCCCAACCCCGTCAGCATTTTGAGTAGTTCTTGTCTCCATTTCCTCTGCTTTCCACCAACTTCGCCGCTAACTTCCGTCTGGCTATCACTTTCACTCCAGACACCAGGGCTTGTGGCAACTGCCCTACTGCTCAGTGTCAGGGACGCTTCTCAATTCTTGCATCCCTTGACTTCTCAAAAGCATTTGCCTCCTATGTCACTTGGTCACTTCCCTACCTGTCTTGCTGATTGCTGGCTCTCCCTCCACTGCCCACACCCCAGATGCTGGTGTCCCTGTTTTGTGCAAGGTCCCCTCCCTGGGAAATCTTACCTACTCCAACGACTCTGTCATCGTCTCCAATGCTCATGACTCCCGGTCGCCATCTCCAGCCTCTCCTCTGTTCCCCAGTCCCATCTAACAAATGGCTTTCTGGACATCTCACGGGCATTTCGAACTTAGACTCTAGGAAATGGAATTAATCTGCTGTTTTCCGACTTCAGATGAACTCCCACCTTTCTTACCGCAGCGGATGGCAGTACCATGCACCCAGCAGCCCAGACGAGAAGTGGGACCTCGTCCTTCTCTCTTCCTCACATCCCTCATCTGATTTGTCACCAAGCCCTTCAGACTGTACTCAAAATACCCTTGAATCCGTTTACTTTACTCCGTCTCTGTTATACTATCCTGGTCCTTCCTACCATCATCTCCTCCTCGATTAACGTAATGTTCTCCTGCCTCGGCTTTCCACAGCCTCTCCTGCCTGCCTCTGCCTCGTTTTCCCATCTACCTGGCCCCCACTCATCCTTCTTACAAAAGAATTGAGTAGGCAAGTAGGGGTTTGAAATGTCATTTTCAAAACTAATAAGGATGTGTGTCTATATATATGCCTACTGTATGTATACAGAGAATATGCAAATTTTAAGCATCACTTCTCCCACAACTGAGCTGCTCTCACCCCGGGGGTGGAATCTGGCAGCTGTTCCATCATCCATAAACAGCCTGACTTAGCTCATTAAGATAGGACAGGAAAAACAAGGCTATATCCATAGGTATCTGCCTTAGAGACTTTTTTTTTTTGCAAGTTTTATAAGTTAGATTTGGCTGTGAAGGAGAAATTAGCTGAAAAATAGTTAATTTCAATTAACTGGGTCAAAAATATTTGCTCAACTACTTCAACAATACAAATTTTTGAAGTTATAGTTTGGCATCAAAGGAATAGCCCAGTATTCCCTCTCCACTAAAATCAAAGGTGCCAAGGCTAATGAGTTAGAGGGGCCACACCAACCAGAGGACTTGGACTGGACAGAACTTGAGAAAGATAAACCATCCATCCGCCCTAAACTGAAACATCCCTGGGCCGGGGGGGGGGGGGCGGTCATTTTCCAAAAAAGTGCTGGACTTCGGCCAGTAGTCAAGGACACATCTTATTAAAATATCGCCATACATCAGAGTTCTCTGGTTTTCAGACAAATTACGGATCTAAAACCAAAGCCAAAACCAACACGTTTTACTGGGAGAATTGCCTAGCTTTTAGGCTATTGACACCAAATGATGTCGCCTGTAAAGTCTAAATGCCCGTGTTCTGCTGCTGTCCTTGGCCACGGAGAGGGACTGAGATTTCTGAAGGCATTCGCTGGAAGGACTGAGAAGTCAGGGTGGAAAATGCCTATTCTGCTGGAGTCCCTGTATAAGGCCAGTGTTGAAAGGTGAACCTACCACCTTCATTCAAGGCTGTCAGTAGTTATTATAACTTCTCAGGGACAGGATAAACCTGCGCATACATAACCAAATCTGTCTCATAATGAGTATTATAATCTGTTATAATGACACAGAAAACAATCTAAGCTTTGGTCCGAGTTGCAGTTAACTGAGAGGTGTCCAGCTGTCTCTGAGCGGCCGCGGTCTCTGACGACCACGGGACAGCTGGTACACTGTTCCGTAAAGCAACAACCCCCTTCCACTCCGTCTCAGTGTGACTGAATGTTTTATCTTAGTAGCTTTACGTCTTAAAAACACCCCGAAAAAGCCATAGCTCAGGAAGAGCAGGCCTGTTCCCTGATGCCTATCAAATGCTAGTTTTCGCCTTTAAAAAATAACCATCAACAATAATAACAAAATTTGCCTATGCCCTGCTGCTCCCTCAAGCTTCCATTCAAGTCCTCTCCTTCCTGGTCAAAACCCTTCAGTAAAGCAACCACGTGGCTGCTTCGGTCTTACCTTGTACTCCCTTGTACTTGTAGTTTCTATTCCCGATTTCCATCCGTCCGTCCATCCATCCATCCATCCATCCATCCATCCATCCATCCGCACACACACGTTTTGAGTGTCTACAGTGTGCCAGGCTCTGTGCTAAGTGCTGGGGATTCAGACATAAACAGGGAGAACTGGTCCTTATCCTCAGGAAGTTTACAGGCTAGAGAGGGAAACTCTACTAAAAATACTATTTCCAAAGGAATCATGAACTTGACCACCGTCCCCAGACTGGCTCAATTCAGCTCCAACAGACATTAAACACCTACTCAGCAGTGTCCTGGGCTTTACACTGATCTAGAATAAGAATTCTTTTCCTTCAAGAATCTTTGGGAAGATTGGACCTTTATATACATAATTTGGGACAAACTAAAATATATTGAGGGTCATAATGAAAGTTCTAAGTAAATGATTTATAAGAGAAATGAGATGGAAAGCGAGAGGGAGGAAAGATAGAACTTTCTAGCTGTGAGAATCAGAGGAAGCTTTTTGGATGTGGTGCTATTTGAGCTGCCCCTAATAATTGCAATAAGTACAATAAGAAAAAGTACTCTAATGATTTGGTCTTTGTTGTCTTTTTTTAAAAATTTTTTCCTATATTTGTCTTCTTTATGATGAGAAGGGTTGAGAAGGATTAGCTGCATTTGGTAGATGGGAAAACTGGGTCGTGGATAGGTCATCCTTTATTTGTGGTCCCTCAGTGAACCAGAGATGTACCCACGAAGCCGGGCTCCCCACCTTCCGAGCCCCGCGTTTCATCCATCAGACATCGCTGCCTCCGAACAGACATAGCACTTCCGTGGGATAATTGCCTTTTAATTGAACTGTCTGTACAACTCTGTAAACGCCTCTGCAGAGATGGAAGGCTGTGCAGCTTGATAAAATCATTCCTACTAATAATTGCTTCAGCCTAAGGATTACGGCTCCAACCTCCAGGAGAAGGTGCTCCTGAAAAGCATGTGCAGAGATTCACTGATTTTTTTTTTTTTTTAAAGAAATCCCACAAGTGGAGGTGAATAGGAACGGCCCAGAATGTTCTCATAGAGAAAATCGGTGCACCTGCAAATGGGCGCGGGGGCGTTCTCTCGGTCTTCAAAGCCAGGGCTGTGAGGAGAGTGCTGAGCAGTACAGTATTTTAATCCTCCCTGTGCGTCGTTTGTGCGCACGGGGGACTTTGTGCACAGCCAGGGTCACGTGACCAGAGAGCAGCATGCAGAGGCTCTTCTGGAGGCACACGTGGCCATGTGGTTTCTTGAGGGTATTTGCCCGACTGTGGGAGCAGAGCGCATTGGGAGTTGGGTTACTTGCTTCCATCCCGTTGTGTAGTCCTGACTGGCCAGAAGACAGGACTGATAGGCCTGTGCCCCTGGTCACACCACCCATGACACACCTACGAGCATTTCCTACTCTGGGCCTTCTTGTCTACCTCTTGGGTCGCTCCCTCCTGCCTCGACTTCTGGGCTCCCGAGTTTCAGTCAGGTTACGTAGGTCTAGCCCCCGTGCTGCCCATTATTCTCGAGCAGGGCATGAAACTCTCTGAGCCAAAGTTTTCTCCACCATAAACTGAGGCTATCAGCAAATTTGTGAGGGGCTGTGAGGAACAAATGTCCGTGCAGAGCCTTAGGGCAGAACCTAGCGCACTGAGAGGCACGATGCATGCTGTCTCTCACCACTGGCATGTGGGTCCTTCTCTCTCGTTTCTCGTATTCGTGAAGATTTGACTTGCCTGTGTCTGCTCACCCTTGGGGCTGGTATTGGACTCGACTGATACTAAGTGATGTGGGGCTGAAACAGCCTTTGTTCCTGACAGTATGAGTGATGGGGACGTGGGAGAAGGTATTCTCTCTTGTGCTTTGTCTTGTTTTTTATTGAGCCCCCCACAAAACAACGCCTGCTTCTGACCACACAGCAGCAGGTGGAATTAATCGTGTCTGGAATATGGTATTCCCTCTCCCGAAAGGAAAATGTCAGAGAAATAAAGTGGAACCAGAATTAGCAATCATGCATTTTTGCCCCTCGTTTTCGTTTTGCACCAAAGCTTCTTGTAGTCTGTCCTCCTGGCTTGTATACACCACCTGTGAGGCGATTTTTGCCCCATCTCCCGTGAAACCAGAGGCATTCAGGCCACCCTCGTCCAGGTCCCTGATGTTCGGGCGTCTGTTTTATTTACGTGTTCTCCCACCAAGCGAAGATGGGACCCTTGGATGCTATAGCATGATCTATGTCCTCCGTCCAGAAAATGTCTCCCCCACCCCCCGAGCTGTAAGTGGAGCTAAGGAGGTCAGAAAGCAGGAGGCAGACGTTAACAGATGACCCCGAGTCTACTGTGAGAGAACGTGGTGCACTGCTGCTCTGCCCTTCCAGGGCCACCATCTGATAAAAGGGATCTCAGTCCCGGTTCCATACGTATAAATATAGATGATTATTTCTGGCGATTTCAAAAAGAGTTGTCATAAGCAGGAACTGCGGGTTTGACTTGGGAAAGTAAAGAGAGGCCGCCTCCGGCTCTTCTCAGCTCCCCTTCCTGTCCTTTTCTCCACAGTTCGCAAAGGTTACCGGATTCAGGCTGACAAAGAGAGAGACTCCATGAAGGTCCTGTACTACGTCGAGAAGGAGCTGGCTCAGTTTGATCCAGCCAGAAGGCTGCGAGGCAGATGTGAGCATCTGTTAGTGCCACGGGACCCGGGCTTCACGGCTAAAGGGGGCTTGGGGATTCCCAAACTTGGGCAGCCCTGAGCTCTTGGGGCTCAGGACTAGCAGGGGTGCCGGCGACGTCCTGAGGAGAGTAGCTCCGAGGGCTCAGAAGGGAGAAAAAGGGCTCCTGGTGTGAAGACGGAGCAGTCGTTACCACCTTGCTTCGTGCGGTTTCTCTCCGTGGGGCAGTCAGCTTTGCTGGCCCAGGCAGTGCTGGGGTTGCAGATGTTTTCTTCAAAGGGTCATTCCCTTCTGTTCAAAATAATGACTAAAGATGTGAGTTTTTACCCAACATGAAAACCCCCACCATTGAGCAATGGTCCAGCAGCCGACTTGCTACACGGAGGCCTCCGGGCAGCGGAAGGACAAGTCTACCAGCAGAAAAGGAGGCCTGTGTTCCTCTGAGATGCCCAACGGCAGAGACGGAGGGCTAGGAAAGAGGCTGCTGCTCTTGTCAAAAGAACTTTCCAGTTCCTGAGCTTGTAGGTGGCAGGACCCCAGCCTTCGCTCACAGCCCTCGGACGCTCCACAGCGGACACGGCTGAGTGCTGGGGTGGACTCCAGCCTACCTCGGTGACGACAGACGGCCCAGGGCAGGTCTGCCATGGACGGGCTGCTTATCGGAGGGCGCTGGCTGGCATGGTAGTGAGGTCACTACCTCTCTCTCTCTTTGAACCCTCCTCGCCTTGGAAGCGAGGAGAGACTTGATGGAACTGTTGGGGAAACAGTCCCAGACTAGAGGCGCTGTATTCAGATCAAGGACAACATATTCCTCCCAGTTTGCAAAGCTAAATTCATCCTGTCTGAGCTGCCTTCCTTGCTGCATCCTCCCACCGGCCTGCCTATAAAAAGACCGTCTCCAGACGGGAATGTCAGGAATGCAGATGTCCCGGCACTCGACAAGTTAGTTGTGCTGTGTTGTCATGGAGCCCTGGGAGGGGACAGAGACAGCCATCCAGGAGAAGGAACCTGGGGAGGAAACCTGTGAATCTCTCAGCTCAGAGAAAGAGTTAAAACCTGAGGTTGAAACTAAAGAATGGATCCGGATTTAGGTGACGTCACCAGTCTACCTGGATTGAAATGGTCTCCAGGGACGGGCTGATCGGAAGGTAATGACATCTGAACACCCAAGGGGACCTTAGCGGTGGCGGAGGTCAGCCTGCACAGTGTACAGATGAGGAAACAGAAACCCAGAGGGCTGAAGTGACCGGACCGGGATTAGAACCCAGCCCTTCTGGTTCCTAGTCCTGTGCTCTTTACACAAGGCATTTTTGAGCCGACTGATGGCTCCGTGGCTGTAGCGGCTGTTTCTGTTCAGAGATCAGAGCCTTCTACCTCCTAGGACTTCCTAGTACGTTGGAACAGAAGAGACTGAGGTGGTTGACTCCACCTCCCTCATTTTACAGAGTAGGAAGGAAGCCGAGAGGGAAAGGACCCAGTGTTGGCACCTCGGTACCCGTGCCACAACTGGAACCAAGATCTGCAACCAGCAGGTTGACGGTTCCATACTTGCATAGAGGCGAAGTGAGAATACAGTTCACTTGACTTCGCCAGGCTCTCTTTCTGAAGAGCAAAGTAAACCCTGGGACCGATCCTGGACATGGGACAGTCTTGAAGATCTCATTGTAAAATGGATCTCGTGGTTTGGGGTTGTGACGAGATTCTGTAAGAACTGGGAATGTCAGGTTCGGGAATTTGCTAGCCAGTAAGACCCTCACTTTCCTTGCCCCTGGTAAGTAGGGAGTTGCACTTGGGCTATTTTTAGTCCCGAACCCCAGCGTGGTGATCTTACAGACCACACCTCCCAGGGCCAACAGGTTCCATCTCCCGTTCTTGGAAAGTTTGTGCTGCAACAGAGTCAGGCTGGTTCCCTTACATGTTGTCTGTGACTGCTTTCACACTGCAGTGGCCGAGTCGAATAATCGTAACAGTGTGGCCTGCAAAGACTAAAATATTTAATATCTGGCCCTGTACAGAGAAAGTTTGCCTATCCTGTTCGAGAGTTACATTATTAGGTGTTTGTGAGGCAGGGATGTTGACGTTTACATTCAGTGTGGCAGAAACGATAGAACGGCATACAGCCCAGTCCGTCGCTATGAATGGTGAAACTGAGACAGCCCTCAGGATGTAGAGAAATGGAAAAGATCCCTTATTCCCTGAAGTTTAAGGAAGGTTTGGAGGCAACAATGGGATGTTTCAATAGTTTCACTTGAGGCATTTTAAAGTTCTCTTCTGTACTGCTCCCAGGAGATTAGAATTCACTGGGATCATGAGAAAAGGAAGGTTCTAGATTTAATCAGCATCTGAGCTCTTTTCCTTTCAAATGGGGACTCACTAGTCCATTCTCCTCAGGAGGAGGAAAAGGTTTGAAAATTATAATTTTCAAAACCAACTGATTACATGACCAAAATGAATGGGATTCTCAGTAATAAGCCCAGACCCTGACAAAACAGGCCCAGGAGGCTGTGTTTATGCAACGGGGGGGGGGGGGGGGTGCTCCTCCGAGAACTCCTGGGGCTACGCTACGGAAGAGAAGTAGAGGGGAACCTGAGACACGGATTTGCTGCCCACTTCCTGTCTTGGCTGACCTTCTACTCAACAGCCAAGCCTTATACTTTATAAATGTTGATTCTGATAATATTTGAAGTTCCGACCAAAGGACTTTAGAAAACAAACGGATCCAGTTGCATTACAAATAGGTTCACTAGATGCGTTTTTAAGTAAAATGATATTCAATCCATTTCAAAGTTCTGTAAACAAATGGTTGTGGTTTTTCTTTAATTGGTCCCCCCACCCCTTCCTTTCTAGACTGGGATTCTTGTCTTGTTCACAAATGCTTTTGCAAAATGCTACTTAGGCCACTTTGTAGGAAATGAGAAAACGGTGACCACGCCACCTTCTTTGTAGGAAGGGTAGAAGTGGAGGCCAGCAGGCTGGGAGTGCAGCCCGCCCCCTTCTCTTCCCATACCTCGACTCTGCTGTCCTAGCCACCCATGGCCAGACGTACCTGGAATATTCGTTAGGGGGGCAGAGAAGTTTTTGTGCGCCCTGGAAATGGACTTGGTACCAATTGGGAAGGATAGTCCACGTTCCTGGATGAACGTCCCGAAAGGGGATGATTGGATACTAGGTGTGCAGTCCCCTTGCCCCTGTGGACTGTGCTCTGGGGTGCAGGGCACATCTGAAGGACGCTGGAATGGGGTTCCTCTAAAGCATGGGGCCGCCCTGGTTTTGAAGGCCCATCCTGGGACGCGGCCACCAGTGAGGAAGATTTTGTGACCTGTGGGTTCTCTCTCGTTTTGCCCCTTTTGGCTCAAGATGCCCGGGATCATCATAGCTTTCACAGACTTCTACAAGAAGAAAAACACTGGAGCAAGGATGATGACGCCTTAGGAAGAAACCAGCTGCAAAGAGCCCAAGCTCTGGGAAACATGCCTTAGGTGGAGCAGTAACAATTATTTTCCTATTTTAAGAACAGAGCATGTAGGAAGCCTCCCTCTCTATGAGCCAGTGGGCTTCTGGACGGAGCCCGTTCCTGCTGAGCTAAGAGCACAGACAGTGCAGTTCAGGTCTACAACTAAACCAGAACAGGACTGAAGCCTTCGGGAGGGAGTTTCCCCAGAGCCGTTAACAGAGCTCCCATCCTAATACGTATAAAGCTCTGTCATGCCTGGTTTTGTCCCTGCAGATAACAACACCATCTCCGAACTCAGCTCCCTGCATGACGACGACAGCAATTTCCGCCAGGCCTACCACCCGCTGAGGAGCAAGCAGTTCCCCGTGTCCGGGGACTTGGAGAGCAATCCCGACTACTGGTCCGGGGTCATGGGAGGCAGCAGCGGGGCCAGCCGGGGGCCCTCGGCCGTGGAGTATAACAAGGAGGACCGGGAGAGCTTCAGGTACAGGTGAAGGGGCCGCACCAGGCTGCAGCTGTGGGGCCGGCGGTGAAGGGGCCGCAGCGGGCAGGCAGGGGTGGCTCTGAGACAGCTGTTTCCTGAGAGCATCTCTGTGTCCCGGTCTAGGTTGTCCTGCCACAGCTCTCTTTGGGCTGTTGAACATCCCCTTCTCATGTTTATTAAGCAAAGGGACACCTGTGACACCATGTGCAGTCGTAGCCAAGTCCCTTTGAAATGGGTACTCTGTGCTCCTTAATGAACCTTATGAACAGTTCCTTGCCTTTCTCGTAATATTTTATCGTGCATCCTCTAAAATTTCCCATCCATCACCTCCCTCATTTTTGAGAGATTTATTTGAGAGCGAGAGAGAGACCGTCTTGGTCCTTAGCACGAGTTCCGGAGAGAGCCCCGGTCGCCCCGCTTCACGGCGGTACCCGCCCCCGACCGCGCAGCCAGCCGGGGGCACCCGCTCTGCCCGGCCCCGGCCCACTCGGCGGCTAACCGCCCCCGCTCTGCCCGCAGCCAGCAGCGCTCCAAGTCCGAGATGCTGTCGCGGAAGAACTTCGCCGCGGGCGTGCCCGCCGTGTCCATGGACGAGCTGGCCGCCTTCGCCGACTCCTACGCCGCGCGCTCCCGCCGGGCCGACGGCGACAGCCACGAGGCGCGGGGCGGCGGCCGCTTCGAGCGCTCGGAGGCGCGCGCGCTGGGCGGCTTCTACCCCGACGGCTCGCCCGACGAGTACTACGGGCCGCGCGGCCGCAGCCGGGAGCCCCTGGGCGACGCGGGCCGCGCCTGGGCGCCCAGCCCCCCGCGCCGGCGGCCGGACGACGCGCCGCTGCCGCGCCTGGTGAGCCGCACGCCGGGCACCGCGCCCAAGTACGAGCACGGGCCGCGCGCCGGGGGGCTGGAGCGCCAGGCGCGGCCCGAGGGCGCCAGCCGCGGCGGCAGCCTGGAGACGCCGTCCCGGCTGAGCGCGCAGCTCGGCCGCCGCAGCGCCTCCTACTACGCCTGGTCGCCGCCCTCCACCTACAAGGCGGCCGCGCCGCAGGACGACGACGACGACGACGACGACGATGACTCCGCGGACGACCCGCTGCCGCCCTACAGCGAGCGCGAGCTGAGCCGCGGCCCGTCCTACCGCGGCCGCGACCTGCCCTACCACAGCAACTCGGAGAAGAAGCGCAAGAAGGAGCCCGCCAAGAAGACGGTGGGGCCCGGCCCGGCGCCTCCCGCGCAGGGGGGTTCGGTCCGGGGCGGCGGGGGCCGAGGGGTGGGGCGGGGAGGGGGGCCCGGCCGGGCGCCTCCCGCGCAGGGGGGTCGGGTCCGGGGCGGCGGGGCGGAGGGGGGAGCGCGGCGGCTCCGCAGACGGGGGCCCGCCCGGCCCCGCACCAGCCGCAGGCAGTGAGAAGCAGAAGGAGCAGGTGCTTCGTGGAGAGTCTCCCGCCCCCAAGCCCCGCCCTGGGAAGCAGGTAGCATCAGGCATGCGGGGCTTCGTGACCGCCGCAGACATCTGGGCGGACCTCTGAGCTCCGCGCAGAACGTTCTAGGCCTCTTGCGCCTTCCTCCCCATCCCCCACCCTTGCGGGAGGGTTTATAACTTGCGTCCATTCCCAGAGCGCTCACGGCCCAGAGGAGGTCAGTGGCTACCCTGTGTTTGAAGGACAGCTCACGTTCCTCCCCCGACGCTGCGCTGAAGGCAAACGGAATGGTGCTCCGCGCACGGGAGGGAAACCTTTTGCCGCTGCCCAGTTCATTGTCTCTTTTGTAACTGGCCTTACGGAGCTTTGATTGCTGTCTGTGTAAATGCCAAGAGCAGCCCAGTCCGTCCCTCAGCCCCCAGATGCGAGCTCCGCGGCTCAGAGCAACGCTGGGGGACAGTCGCAGATTGTCTCCGCTGCCACAGTGCCTGTCCCCCGTGCCCTGGCGGCGCCTGCGAGCCCAAGTGCTCCTGCTCCCTCCGCAGTCACCCTGCCTCTCCCACCATTTTGTTTTTCATACTTCACGGGGGACGTTTTCTTTAGCACGTAGTATGGGGAGAGAATGCAAATGGAAAAAAGTTCTTGGCCGCTCTAAAACATATCTCTTGTTCTCTAAAGAGAACAACGACATGGCCGTGAAGTACCATGAGCAGGGCGTGAACTTCCGCGTCATGCCGGGTTCGTGTGCGCCATCCACACTCGCTCTGCTGGAGCCGTGAGTGTTGTGGCTAGCCCTAGAGGGTGGCAAGTCGTTCTGTGGCCGTGGAACTAAGTTCTGTCAGATGTATGTTGGCTTCGGCACCAACTGAGGCTTCGGAACCGGAACCACAAGCCTAACGAGATGCCTGAGTCAGGCTGTGCCAGACTCCGGACAGGGTGTCTCTGCCCAGGGAAGCATCTGTTACGTTGTGTTGGGTTTCTTTAACCATTGTGTGGTTTAACGTTGTGCCCTTTCTGCTCTTTTCCAGAGTGACTTTCCAACCAGGATGTCCCTTGTGGTCTGATGTTTGTTTTGAAGACACTTCTCGGGGTGACTAGAAATCAGAAGCAGACCACTGGGACAAGACACAAACCTAAGAGCCAGCAGGCCCGGGACCTTCTCTGGCCACCACCTCGGAAGATTTGCTGATCTTTGCTTTGGCAAGGGATGGGGGGCAGCCTTTAAGGAAGGCTGATTCCAAACCTCAGCGTACATCCAACTAGTATGCGAAACTCAAGAAGATGACTATGTGTGAGAACATTCCCACACATGGAGTGTCTTAGCCACTGAGTTCATCCTGCCTGATGTTCTTCCGTAGCTGAACCAGGATTCCTTTTCCAGTTCTGAAAGGGAGTTAGCTCTGGACTGCGATTCTCTAGAAACTGCCTCGTCCTCCAGTATGTTCCTTCTATGCGTCCTGTGCTGTGCTTAGAGACAGAAAAACATTACTGCTATTAGAAGAAGGTCTTGTACTGACAACGGAAGATAGCTTTAGGCAAAATACACCTTTTATCCCCATCTCCTCCCAGTCATGAGACTATTGTTACACTAAAATCAGAGGGCCCTTAGTGAGCTCAGTGACAGTGACCTGCAGGCCAATCACAGAAACGACTTCAATTTGCTGTTTTGAATGACAGCTCTTGAGTGGCTAGAACAAGACAAAAGAGAGTCTCCCTTTTTGAAAAGCGGTGTTAAGTGCTATTTCTTTTTCCATTCTGAGAACTTAAACTGCTTTTTCTCTTTCCGCTGTGCACGGTGACATCCGAGTCTTGGACGTTAAGGGCTCTCTTCGTCCTCCCTTCTCCTGGACTTTCCACACGGTGCCACTCACAGAGCCCCACTTCCCTCTGCACTCTGATTAAATTGTCATCAGGTGCCTTTCGAAAAATGCTTAAAATGCACACATGAAAGAGAGGAGGAAGGAAAAAAAGAAGGAGAAAGCAGTTATGCAAAATAGAGAAGAATGACTAAAGAATTTAAGAGGAAAAGAATCTGTGATCTCACTCTATTTTGAACGTGGGCCATTTCCCCCACAAATTCAGACCCAGTCTTCTCTGGTTTTGTACTTCACTCGCCATGAGTTGTTCCTGCCGTCCCAGCTCTGTCATTCCGGGACCCCAGGGATGGGTGGAACGTGCGTCCCTTTGCCTCACCAGGCTGCTGCTCCAGATGCGTTGGGAAACGAGTGGTCTTGTTCTCTCAGGAAGGAGCACTTCCCAGTCCCACCCTGGCCTAAATGATAGATTTTGCCTCAATCCCAAAGCTAGATATTTCCGGATTTTGCAGTTTGTACAGATTGCAAGAAATGGCCACACTTTCTTCCCTTCTCAGCAAGAGGTACAGTCCGTTTCTCCACCCATCCGATCTGGGATGGGCCAAGTGACTTGCTTTGGCCAGTGGCCCAAGACAGATGTAACACAAGCAGAGTCCTGAACAATTCTTGTGCGTGGCGCCTATCTTCTCTTGCAGTCGCCACGAGGTAAACAAGCCTGGGCTGGTCCCTCGGCCCAGTTCCCCGTCCATCCTGATAGCCTGCCGAGTCTCAGCTGATTGCAGACAGCTGTGTGAGCCGCCAAGCCTGACGGGACAACTGCCTAGCTGAGCCCAGCCCAAATTCGTTCCAACCCAAAGCATGAGAAGTGGGTGCACCCTTTAAATGTTCATTTCTCTTCAAGGACAAGCTGTTTCTCCTCTCGGTGTTCCTCCCTTAATCCCCGACTCCATCTAACCTTCGTGTCTCACAGTCTCCACTTTCTTTGGCAAACGTCTGCCACAGCTTTTCACCCTGCACCATCATGGTGGGACACATGGTTGGATCAAAAAATCACTGGGGGACAATGATGCTTGGCCTCCCAGCAGTGGTCAACTTTCTGTCTTCGAGTCCATGGGAAACCACCGAAGATTTCTTCTTCAACATCTTCTTGGTCTTGTCCAGAGCCACCTGACCGGAGCTGGGCCCTAGTCTCAGAGCACCATTCCACTGGACTCTTTACTTCGCGGCCTGTCCAAAACAGTCCTACATGTGCAAGGAAATAAAGAAGTGGCTGGTGACAGTCAGGAGGATGAGTTGCTCTCCTTGCCTGGAGGAGACCTGGCCTACCAAAGGACTTTGCGGTGGCTTTGGTCTGAGAGGAGCCAGGGACAGCTCAGCCCAGTGCTGGCACTTCCAAGGGCAGGAAGACACATGCCATAACCTGGTGCTGAGTGTTAGGCTTGCTGGTGTCCCTGGCCTCTGAGAGCTTAGGTCTCGTCTGTTTGGGCCCCACATCAGATGGGAAAGATGACTAAACATCGTCATTTCTTAGTCACCAGCTTTGGATTCCAACTTGTTCAGGCAATCCTGGAGAATAGTGGGTAGCTGCAGAGCTATTATCTCTTCAACTGAGCACTGTGTCAGGCTTCTCTCCACCAAAGAGCCCCATAGCACCAGCTGCAGAGACCAGACATATTGCTTTTGTTAGCCAAGGGCATGTAGGATTTTGGAGATGGTTTGGGGAGTCATAGGGAAAGAATTACTAAAATTGGAAACCTGCAATTCCAAAGACAACAAAACTATAGACAGACCATACACTAAGAAAACATGAAGACAACAGGCTCCTGAAATAACCTGGGGAGATGGGACCAGGTTGTCCCCTGTAGGGCTGCATAAATCCCTGAAATTTCCAGAGAGAGAGAGAGAACACTGTTGTTTCTGGGTATGTGGATAGAGACAAGAACTGGCTGGACAAGTAAGGCAAAGCTGGCCATCCTCGGCACCCCGGCTTTTCCCAGTGGGTCCTTTTGTTTTTCCCTGAGTAGTGTTTCCCACAGAGGAAGGGCTTATACATATTAGCTTCCTTCCTAGCTTTTACTGGGGGTACAGAAGGTCTTGCATAAGACACGATCTCTGTCCATTGGGACCCTGCCGTTGAAGAGCGGAAATAAGACATGCCCAAGAAAGAAGTAGGAGATTTTATGCATATAATGTGAAATATTGCTATGGATAACAACAAACCCAGAGAATTAAAGTTTTTAAATTTAAATGGGTATATTTTGATATTTAAATGTTGTGTGTGTTTGTCTATCCATTGTGTTTAAAGATAAGCTCAATGTTCTGAAAAGCCAGTCTTAAAAAAAGCTCTGACTGGAAGAGATGAATTAGGATGGGGAGGGGTGCGAGGTAAAGGGCCCAGAGGGATGATGCCGGAGCTGCTGTGTGCCTGTGAGTCACAGCTGAGTCAGGGATGTGTCGGATAAGGGGGTGTGGATGCAGGTGGCAAGAGGTGTTCCCGAGAACAGCTTCATTAGGCCATGCATAGGTTCACTAGGAAGCTGGGGACATTTTCCCCGGACCTGAGGGTACGTTCAGCTGATCCTCCCAGGCACGCTCACAGGGAACTCGGCATCTGCTTTTCCGGGGGCTCAGTTCTGCAGCCGTGAATGCTGCTGGCCACCCTCCCCAATGCAGAGAAAGTCTGGCAGAGTTAACGGGCCTCTCGTCTCCCTTCACGTCACCCTCACTCAGCACCTGGGGGCCCTGCCACTCTAGCCCGAGGCACTCCATGCGGAAAACACCTAGCCCTGCCTGTAAGTATTTCTAAACACTCTGAAAGACAGCACAAGGGTAACCTGCCTGGGTTACCTGATTACCTTCAGAGGCTGACGTTGTAGATATTGTTGTGATCCATCCCTTCTCTTTATAGACGGAGAAGTAAACCATCACTGCCATTAGTGAAGTTGCAAATCTCATTAGGCCTTTGGATTCCAAGTCTATAAATCTCTTCTGCTGGACCAGTGTTTCCCCAAATTTCCTAACCATACAAATTCTGCGATTGCTGTTAAAAATAATACTGCCTGGCCCCACCCGCCCTGGAGATCGATTAGGTGGATCTGGAGTGAGTATGGGTTCTTTTAACACATATTTCAGAAGAGCCCTGTGATCAGATGCATTTGGGAAATGCGGCCCTAGATGGGTCACACCTGCGGTGTGCCCCGAGCAGCTGGTGCTCAGGCTTCCTGGGGCTCTGGGGACGGCTGCAGAGGCCCCCTTACTCCCCCAGGGCTGGCGATGGTGCAGCGCCCAGAAGTCTGGTGGCCACGGTGGTGACTGGCTCACCGGGGTCCAGAGGGAGGAGAACTCTGTGAGGCAGTGAGAAAGGAAGGCTGGAAATACCCCCCAGGAGCCGGTTCTAGATGTTTCTAATCCTAGAATAATGATCTATTGTAACGATCTCAGATCTGACAACAGGAATTACAAGTAATTTTCTCATTCCCTTGATGTCATTCTGAGCAAAACTTAGATCATGAGCAGAAAGAAAAGAGGCCACTGGGGAAATGGCAAATCATTTTTTGAAGTGTTCAAAAATATTTGAAGTTGATCAGCCTGGCTGGTCGACTCCCACTTCCACCTTAACGACCCAAGCGGGTGGGCAAGAACAAGAAAATCTACATTATATATACCCTCCGTCCAACATCAGATTTAGATGCTGCCAAAATCTCGCTAGAGTTTAAAATTTGATTTATAGGATGTGGAGATCCAAGTTCACTAAAACAGGGCCCCAGGTACTCCCAAGTCCTGGAGGAAAAAAGTGCCTGGTTTTTCCTGCTCGGGTCCTACCTCCCCGTCAGCCGGGAAGCTGGTCCACGGAGCTTACGTGGAACAGACATACTGTTGAGCTGCTCAAAGCAGCATCCTGAGTTCTGGCCCTGCCCGAAGGCGGTAAGTTCACTATGGACAGCATTTGTGTTGTTTTTATGGTGCATTGCTGTTCACAGAGCGCTTCCACAGGCATTATATCCTTTGATCCTAACACCCTCTTGCAAGGGGGATGCTGTGGCTTCCTCATCGAGAAAAGCTGAGCGATTTGCCGATAGTCCAAAGGTGTTTCAAGTTGTACAGCCAGGCCCTCTGCCTGTCTAGGGTTGTTCCCCCACAACTGCTGCCACACCACGGGACTGCTACCCGGCTGATCCGCCCCTGGTGCAGACAGCCCTGGACCCCGTGCTCAGCCACACGCCGCCGGCACCTCGAGGCCGCGAACTTGGACAGCCCAGCACCACTCCTCCAACGGAGCTCTGCGTGGGAGCCAGACCCCCTCAAGGACGGTTTCTCTTTCACTAGCTGTGCTGCGAGGGGAAAAGGCTTTGACAACAAGCTGCTTCAGGTCCCTTTCTGAGGAGGCATTTCTGAGCCAAACTACAAATTCATCTAGACACGGGATGCTGGGGTTCAGGGGCAACCCGCTTAGAAATGAACCATCTGGCACCTTCACTGCATTTAGGGATTAGACACTCTCCAATGAGAACTTTCCCTTTGGGAACACACAAGAGAGGAACAGAAGGAGCAACAAGACAAAGGGGTCAGAAATCTGTGTCACGAGAGTCACCTGCCCAGTTCCTTTGTGCCTTGTCTGTGGCATCAAACCTAAAATGTTGTATCACTCTTGCCCATGATTTTTTTCAGTGTCAAACAGATAAAGTGAATTTGCTTGTCATGTTGTAATCTAAATAAAGTATTTCACCTACATTTGTTATCAAGAACTCATAATTAACACGGCGATGTTTAATCGTGATCTGATATGAAATGACCTCAGCAGGAAAAAAATCACACAGGACTGCCTCTGATTGTTTTAAGTACTGTAACAGAGGGTTAAATGTCATGGGATTGTAGGGGAGCCTAAGTAGTGTTCACAGACTTTCATAAGCTGCGGCCTGGATGGGTTTCTGTTGCCGCACTCACTACTCTCCACACACTAACGTTCAGGAAAACAGAGGAGTAGGAAAGATGGTGGACAATGTGATGGGACCTTGCTCATTTCAAGAAGGGCACAAGTATTTGCTTGCTAGAAACAGCACTTGGGTAAGGGGGGAAGGAAGCTGTGGGAGGATATTTTAAGTTCCGAAGGGATCTGAAAAATTCTACAGCATCATAATTCAGAGAAGGCCACTTAAAACCTTTGTTAGCAAAAGAAGAGATAAGTACTTCAGGGATGTATTACTCTTTTCTTACTAGCAGGGCCCTATCAAGGGAATCTTGTATTTTAGAGTCCCAGTTGAATACAAAGCCTGTCCACTTGCTTGAAGCATCTGGACTCAGTTCTCTTAGTAGTGAACTTAAAAATGTTCACGTGTAGATTTAACTTAAAGATAGACTCCAAAACAGTATAACTCTGATTACTTCCTTTGGACTTGCTGCTGTTTTGTCCCTTGTTTTAATTTTATCTTGCTTTTTCACCTTTATAAAATACTATGCTTAGAAAAATAAAATATCAATTTATAAAGTGTTGAGAGTCACCTACCTGTTTTTTCTACACATCTCTTCTTTTTGCATTTCAGGTCTTCTTTTGAAATCTTTCCCCTCTTCCTGAAGGAAGCTTTCTCTAGTGTGGTCTTTTGGTAGGATACTCTATCCGTTTTTGTTTATCTAAAACAGTCTTTAGATCATTCTTGTTCTTGAAAGATAATTTCACTGAGTAGACAATTTTAAACTAGTCAACCATTTTAAGCCAATTTTCCCTTAGCACACTGAAGATATTAGTGTATTCTCTTCTGGCTTTTATTGTTGCTTATAGGTCAGTTATCAATCTAATTATCCTTCCTTTGTAAGTAATCTGTCTTGCCTCTCTGGCTATTTTTAAGATTTTCTTTTTGTCTCTAGTGTTCTTTGGTTTAATTAACACGGTGTGGATTTCTTTTTTACTTATGCTGATTGGGACTTGTTGTGCTTCCCAAACCTATGGATTGGATTTTCCATTAACAATGGAAAACTCTTAGTTATTAACATGTCAAATATGTCTCCTCTCTAAGCTTTCTTTTGAGAATTCCATTAAATGTATGTTAGGCCTTTCCATTCCATCCTCCATACTGCTTAAGCTATCTTTCGTATTTTTAATCTCTTTGTCCTTTTGTGCTGTATTCTGGGTAATTTCTTCAAGTTTATCTTCCAGTTCACTATTTTCCTCTTCAATTGGCTCTAATCTCCTTGTTCGAGTTTTAATTTCAATTAGTAAATTTTTCATTTCTAAAAGCTCAGTTTAGTTCTTTTTCAGATTTGCATGGTCATTGTTGATACTGTGCTGCTCCTTATTCTTGTAGATAATTCCCTCTTATTTTCTTGACTACCTCAAGTGTACTAATTTTATACTTTATTTATATATATAAATATAAATATATATATATATAATATATATATATTTATATATAAAATATAAATATATAAAGTATAATATTTATACTTTATACCAGTAACTCTATCTGCAGTCTTCATAGGTTTTTGAAGTGTGTTACTTTTGCTAACTCTCATTTGTGGTTTCTTATTTCCTTACATGTTTTGTAGTTGGTTTTTTTTTTTTTTATGGACTCAAGTTTGGTAGAATGCCATGGACCTTTGTTGCTCCTAACCTGTCCTCCTTCTCTCCATAATGACTCCACAAATACACAATAACTCTTTTGGAAGGCCCAAGAGAAATGAGTAATTGAGTGAAGAGGGAATGGAAGTGCTAAGTGGGGTAAATCTAAGAGGCACATGCATTTCTCTCTGGTGCAAGCTTCCAGACTAGAATGAGCCTAAGATAAAAGAGAACAAGAAGATTTAACTTTGCATGTTGTTCATATTTTTTAAAAGATTTTATTTATTTATTTGACAGAGAGAGATCGCAAGTAGGCAGAGAGGCACGCAGAGAGAGAGAGGAAGAAGCAGGCTCCCCGCTGAGCAGAGAGCCTGATGCGGGGCTCAATCCCAGGACCCTGAGATCACGACCTGAGCCAAAGGCAGAGGCTTAACCCACTGAGCCACCCAGGTGCCCTATTGTTCATATTTTGATAATTATAAAAGAATCACTACTTTAATTCTAGAAATAAGATTATTTGAAGGTGAACAGTGAACAGAAGTCCATATATTTAGTCGAATGACCAAAGAAATTATGGATCCATATTCTATTCAAAAAACAGAGAAGGATGAAACCCAGAGGATGGATTAGAACTAGGCACTTGTGGGGGAAAATATGTTGTCTTATGTTTACACCCTATCGATTCCCATTTGTCTAATGTAGAAGTCATATTTTTATATACACTCAATTCATGAAATAAAGAACTAGGCTTAACTAGGTTTCGGAAAGCTTCTGAGAAATCTTGACAGATACATCCTAATAATACTTATCACACCACTTAAGAGAAAGATTTTCTGCTGAATTTGGTTTTAAGCATTTCCTGAAAGCTTGTCAGGCGGTCTGAGATGACTCACAAAACACAGCAGGAGGTAAAGCCACAGCTAGCAAGGCCGCTCCAGAGAAGGCCAGTGCCTTGGCCTGACGCGCCATCTCGTGGCCCACATCCAAGGGGCTACCTTGGGTACCTGATTTCCAGGACTCAAGGTATTGGAGAGAGGTGTTCCTCACATTATTCATGAGGTGTCTTCTTAAAAGACCATGTATGAACTCACTTCTGGCAAATGAAACTGAAGTGCATTAGGAGATCTTTTATTTAGAAGTGCTGAGTGTTCCTGTATGTTTTTCAAGTGTAGACCTTGTCCTCGTACATTTTCGGGGCAGACTTCTGTGCATACCATGTGGGGAAAATCTCAGGCTTCTTCTTTGGGACCAAGTGAGAATGAGGCACATGCCTCCTTTAATTTAAAGCTATTTTAAAGTGTGCTTCTGATCACCATTGAGTTACAAGTCTTTTCTGAAGTCAGGTCAGACTCTGATACTACAGAGATACAGTGAAGCCATTTTCTCATTAATGAGCAAATATTATGTCACTGAAATGTGCAACCAAACAGTCCATTCCCTGGCATTTGGTGGTAAAAAGATGAATATCTCTCTCTCTCTCTCCCCCCCTCCCTTCTTCCCTCCCCACCTTCTCTTTAAAACAAAACAAGACAAAACAAAAACACAAACAAACAAAAAAAACAAACCAGAGAAAACTCTATAGTCTCTTGTATTTCAAGAATTTTTAAATACAACCCTTGCTCTCAGGAGACGTGTTCTTATATTTCTTTTGCATATCTTGCCCAACAGCCCAGCAACAATGCATCCTTCCTGGCTCATTTTGGTTTTTTCTGGAGATGACCAGTCTCCAGCAGAGCAAAGCCAGAGAGATATATATGCTGACTGCTGTTTACCACGGTTCTTACACAAGATCTCTGTTTAACTCTGTGGAGTTCATTTATAATAGATATACTAGCATCCCTCCTCCCCCACAGCCTCTTGGTGTTGCTGCTATGGTCCCAGAAACTGGCTTTTCTCACTCCTTCATGTCAGAGAGACATGAATTCCCAGCTGAAGTCTTTCCTTCGGCACAGATATTAGTCAAAAATCTTTTGGTTGCAAATAACAGAAAGCCAACTCAGACTAGCTGGGAAAAAAAGAGGGGGTGCAGGTAGTTTATTAGAAAGATCCTGGGGTGGCTCACGCGATGCCGTAGGAACGGAGGGAAAATCTGGGTTTAATGTAGTCAGAGTCTCTCTATGTCCATCACTCACATCTACTTATTTTTTACATATAGATTTTTCTCCCGGTGAGGACAGACCGTTTCTACGAGGCGGGAATGAAGACACGAGCAGTCCAGGAGTCACAGTCTTCCCGCTTCCGTGACAAGATAGCTGAAAGGCCTCACTCATGAGAACAACGAGGAAAGGCTGTGGCTGACCCATAGGGAGTCATGTGCCCATCTCTGACCGAATCACTGTGGCCAGGAAGGTGGCAAGTCCACTTATGACCAGGAAGATGAGATTCTCTGAAGGACTAGAGAGTGGGCGAACATTTCTCCAAAGGAGAGAGGGGCTACTAATAGGAGTGGGATATGCAATGTTGTGCAGACAAAACAGTAACAACAACAGGTTTCCACTAATAAATCAAAAAGGATTCTTTTCTTTCACTTAAATTAAATTTAGTTAATATACAGTGTATTGTTAGTTTCAGGGGTAGAATTTAGTGATTCATCAATTGTATATAAAACCCAGTGCCTGTCACATCAAGTGCCCCCCTTAATGCCCATCCCCCAATCACCCTATCCCCCTCCACCTCCCCCTCCAGCAACCCTCAGTTTGTTCCCTAAGAATTTCTTATGGTTTACCTCCCTCTCATTTTTCATCTTATTTTACTTTTCCTTTCCTTCCTTTATGGTCAGCTGTTTGGTTTCTTAAATTCCACAGATGAGTGAAATCATGTATTTGTCTTTTTCTGATTGAGTTATTTTGCTTAGCATAATGCCCTCTAGTTCCATCCCTGTCATTGCAAATGGCATGATTTTATTCTTTTGGACAGCTGAGTAATATTCTATTTTACATATATCTGTGTACACAAACACACACACACACACACACACACACACACACCTCTCACATCTTCTTTCTCCAACCGTCTTTCGATGGCTGTATGGACATTTGGGCTCTTTCCATGGTTTGGCTACTGTGGACGTTGTTGCTACAAACATTGGGGTGCAGGTGCCCCTTAGAATCTCTATTTGTATCTTTGGGGTAAATACCCAATAGTGCGGTTGCTGGGTCCTGGGGTAGCTCTATTTTCAACTTTTTGAGGAACCTCCATGCTGTTTTCCAGAGTGGCTGCAGCGGCCTGCATTCCCACCCACAGGGAAGGAGGGCTCCGTTTCCTCGGCACCCTCGCCAGCACTTGTCATTTCTTGTGTTCTTGACACTAGCCATTCTGACTAGTAATTTGATATCTCACTGTGGTTTTCATTTGAATTTACTGATGCCAAGTGATGTTGAGCACCTTTTCAAGTGCCTCTGGACAGATATGTCTTAACAGATTCTGGAGGAGAAAAATCTATGAAGAGTTTTTCCCTCAAGAGAAGTGAGCACCATGTACAAAGTTTTCCTCATGAGCACCTGGGGAGTCCTCATTTTCCCAAGACTCTTCAGATTTAAATAATTCTATTAAGTTAAGGTGGATTTTCATAAGGATCCAAACCCTGGTGACTCAGAACTGTTCATGGAGAATTTTGAAAAGGAAACTTCTTCTCCAGCCATTTGAGGGCTTTTGTGTCCACTTTCAGAGCTTCAGAGAGAAAAGTCTTTAAGAATTAGCAAACAACTCCTTTTATCACAGCAAACGTGTCTCTCATTCCAAGAAAATTATCAGCACATTTTTATCTCCCAGAGAAATTCAGGACTAAATAAAATGTTTTAAATTCTTGACTTTGGGAGACCAGCATTTTTTATAAAGCTGCCCAATGCTCCTCACAGTTTGAGAAAGGAAAAAAAAAAAAATCTACCTAGAGACCCTCAGGGTAGCACTGTACGGGGTAGCAGGGAGCTACTCATCTCAGCCTTGAAGTAGAAGGTGCTGGCGCACGAGGAACGGGGCCCCGGGCTGTGTGCCACGAACAGATGGGTTCCTGGGCCCCTGGATCCAGGCACAACGGAATAAAATGAAGCAAAAATTAATTAATTCATTCATTAATTAAACTAGCAGCACACAGTTCATTCGAGACGGCAAGCACAAAAGCCACATCACATCTTGGTAATGACCCTCAGTTCCGAAATTCCATGTGTGCGAAAGTTTCCTAAGCAGAAAACTCAAACAACAAAGAGTTCATCCAAAATTAAGATGCGTGGCAAGACTAATAAGGTCTGACCTTGTCCCTCCCTGCTGAAAACGTTTCTGGCTCCCCATGGTCTTTGGGACACAAAACCAAGTGCCTGAGAACCGATAGGAGGTTCTCTGCAGGTTCTCTGTGATCTGCCCCCTCCCCCGCCCTTCCCGCTGCTGCAGCTCGAGGGCCGGTGTCTGCTTCCGTGGATGCGGAACGGCTGGTCGCATCTGAACCCACGGTGAGGTTTGGCATCTCTGCGCCTGGACGGCGGAATGCCTTCTTCTCTGTGCGTTTTCCTATGCGCGCTTTAGGGTTCAGTTTGGGTGTCAGGGCCTCTAGGAAGCCCTGCCCTCACCTCGCTGAGCTAAGAGCCCGGTGTCATCCTCCCAGCACTGTTGAACCTGTCGCCGCAGCCAACACAGTACTCCACGTCGGTCTCCTTTTGTGTGCGTCCGCCCCAGCATGCAAGTGCTTTGCATGTGTTCTGTGTCCTTCAGGTCACCGTGGTGTACGGCACACCGCAGGCTGCCCCGTGTTCGCTCCGCTAAACCAGAGCAGGACCATTTCTGACGTTCTGAAAGCTCTGACCTCGGGAGGGCTAGAGGCCAGGCACTGCCATGTGGCTGAATGACCCGACCCTTACACATCCGGGTCATCTCTCAGCCAGGACAAACGATCTCGGTCACTTTGGGGCTTTCGTCTTTGCTGTATGCTAGAGCAGAGCTTGGAAAACTTTTGAAAGAGATTTGCAAAACAAGACAAAACAAAACCAAAAACCAAAAACCAAAACAAAACAAAAAACCTGCTTTCACAATGACATACAAGCTAGCGAGGTTGGTGGGAAGGAGATGGGGACTGTTTTCACTTATAAGCCATGGGCGAGAGACCGAAGATTTTTGGGGTAGGAACACCCGAGGTGCCCTGGGCTGGCCGCTAACCTCGGCGCTCAGTTCAGCTGAGGACTCACATCCACAGATGTGACTGAAGAGGCCGCGGGTGAGACACGAAGGAGGCAACTGGCCCGGAGATGAGCTATTCGCGGCGTTTTCACCAATGGCTAGACGAGGGATTTCTATGCCCAAGATCGAGAGAACCACACAAGAGTAGAAGCTACATCTACAAAGTAGAGACATGAGGATTAGACAACTGGGGGGCTTGGAGGACACCCTCTCCCGGTCACGGGGAGGATGAAGCATGTGCAACTAAAAATATGCTCAAACTCGGTGCCTGCTGTGGTCCCGGAGTCTGTTCCCTTCCTCGCCGCTGTGTCTGGGCCTCCGTTTCTTTTCGTCCAGAAGGCAACAGATCGATGTAACAGGTCGCAAACACCAGTGTTACGAGCGCCCTTCAACCTCCTTGTCTTGTAGCGTGCACCCGTTTGCCACCGGCCGGCTCAGTGCCTGCGGTCTCCAGGATCCGCCAAGGTAACGAGTGAGGGAAGAGCGCGGGGCGCCCAGGCCTGGCTTCACTGGTTCACATGGAAGGATCGGAGTGCCGGAGAGAAGAGCGCAGAGGATGATGGTCAGGATGAGCTCGAGGATTTGGAGAGTTAAACACACACAGATTTGGGGTATAACCGTCATTTATTTGAGCTCTGAGGAACATATGAAAAGAAGATTCTAAGGATTTGTTGCTGTTGTACTTATGAGTGCAATCCTCTTTGGCAATTTTGGAGAAACTTCAACATATGCAGTGATAAGGCCCTGGGGTACACTGGCTCCCTTTTTATCAAGGCCACCCTTTCGTCATCTTGCACAAAGGGATTTTTTGATGTCTTCTCTGAGGGGATGTCTCCATGCTTGACATGAGGACTGGAGGAAAAAGGCGAAGACACCCTACTGTGTACAGAAAATGGGGTGGGGGGAGCTGGTGATTTTGGAGACGGGCTCCCCAGCAGTCTCCCACATTGCACAGTGTCTCCCTGGCTCCTGTCATCTGGCCTTGGCCGTCCTGGAGTACTACCTTCCATTTCAATTGAATCTGGGACCATTCCATGGCACGTTTACATATGCCGTTATCTGATCCTTGTAACAGTTTTGTGAGGCAAGCAGAGAAGGCATTTCCCCCTCTATTTTTACATATGGGAAAATGAAGACCCCAAGAAGGGGAGCGACTCTGGCGCAGTGGCAGCGGGACTGGCTCTCACATCTCCTGAACATCTCCTGTTCATCACCCCTCAAGACACACGATCCCCGCTTGTAACCAGCGTAGAGACTGTGGGGACGCATATTCAGGAGGGAGATAAAATGAAAAGGAAACACAAAGACCCTGGGAATGGTGAGTGCCCATTAACACAGTGCGAGAGGCCGACAGCAACTTGCGTGAGAGGCTGGGAGGACCTGCAGGTCCTGATCCTAGGCCAGGGAGAGGGCAGGTCCAGAATCAAATCCCGAGAGGGGTTTATAGATTCAGGCAAGGGACCAAATCTAACAAAATAAAGTTAGAAGGGAAAAATGCAAAGTCTTAAGTGTTGATCTGAAAGATAATTGCACAGAGATGAGATGGGGAGATATTGCCGAGAATCTTTTCATTCAATCTACTTTTTTAAAAAAGATCTTATTCATTTATCTGAGAGAGTGAGAAAGAGAGAGCGCTTGATAGAGCACCAGGGGTGGGGAAAGGGAGGGGCAGAGCGGGAGGGAGAACCAGTCTCTGCTGAGTGGGGAGCCCAGTGTGGGACCCTGGGACCACGACCTGAGCCAAAGGCAGACACTTAATGGACTGAGCAACCCAGGCGTCCCTCAAGTTACTTTTAAAAGGATTGTTTGGGCACCTACCGTGTCTCTGCAATATTCTTGGCACTGAGGTTGTAACCTTAGAAAACAAGAACAAGAGAAACAAAGTCCCTAACTTCAGGGAACTCCAGTGAGAAGTCCAGGGAGGGAGACAGCCAAGATGAAAACAAGTAAATGATCTCATGCATTGTGAAGAAAATGCAGCAGAGTTACAGCCACTGACAGCGAAGAGGTGGGAAGGTTCTGGAAGGGCGGTTAGAGGAGGAGGGTCTCTCCGAGGAAGAGACTCCCCACCCCTACCTGGGGATTCAGAAGGAGCCCAGCTGCGAGGATCGCAGGAAGGTTCCAGCCTGAGGGAGAGCGAGAGAGCGAGTACAAGGGGTTTAGGGCAGGAATGACTTCAGGATGTTTGAGGAGCAGAAAGGAAGCCACCGCAGCTCGTCCTCAGTGACCTAGGAGAGAGGGGCTGTTTCAGGAGCTGCAGGGGCCAAGCCATCGAAGCCTTGAAGGCCACGCCAAGTACAGCTCACGGCTGGTCACCTTCCCCACATCGTCTTCCTTTTCTTCCCTGGCAAAAGAGTTTTACGGGAGCACTTAGCCAGACACGAAGCTTCCCAGACTTCTCTGTGGTGAGGTGCGGCCACACCACCAAAGTCATTGCCCCTAGAATATGAACAGAGGCGATGGGCACGACACCTCACTCGGTTGAAGGAAAAGTGCTCGTCTTTGACTTCCTCTCTCCCCTTCCCTTGAGGCACCGACCTTGCGAATGAAGACAGAATGCGAGCCTGTGGAAGAAGATGGAAGGGAACTGGGTCTCCAAACAGCCTCACGGGGCAGGATTGTCTGTTGTGTGAAAGAGAAACGAACTTTTGTTTGAGATTTTTATTAGACTGCTATCGTCTTTCCTATAATTATGAGATACTTGGATTTTTTCTAACGGAGAAAGCACTAGAAAATTTTCAGATGAATAACATGACCTATGCTTTGAGAAGATCGTTCTGAGTTCTGCCTGGATGACGGATTATAGGAAGGCCGGCCAGTGAGAAGGGAAACCAGGTAGACCTACTGCAGATTTTAGGTGAGAGACAACGGAATAAGCTGTTGGTGCTGGAGAGGAAGGTATAGAGCGGAGGGTGAAGGTATTTTGGAGGTTAGAATTAATAGGCTTTCCGACTGATTAAGTTCTGGAGATGATGCAGGAGAAGTAAAAACAGATCTGATTCCCGGGGCTCTGACTTGAATAACTGATGAGACAGTGACAGGTTTCCTGAGGTGGGACAAGACCGAAGTACAGGGCGGAGTGGGACCTTTTCACAAGGAAACAAACCAACAAACCAACAAACCCATAACCCAAACAACAGAACAACACCAACAAAACCAGAAATCTTGACACACACTGGTAAAAACGATGCGCATGTTCACTAGTCAACAAAATGTAGAACAGGTCACAATAACTGGTTGTTTCCATGGCAGAAATTTATGTTATCGATGATCTCTTTCTTAAAAAAAAAAAAAAACAAAAAAAAAAAAAACGATTTTATTTATTTGACAGAGAGAGATCACAAGTAGGCAGAGCGGCAGGCAAAGAGAGAGGGAGAAGCAGACTCCCCGAGGAGCAGAGAGCCCGATGCAGAGCTCGATCCCAGGACCCTGAGATCATGACCTGAGCTGAAGGCAGAGGCTTAACCCACTGAGAGCCACCCAGGTGCCCCCTGATGATCTCTTTCTTTTCTTTTCTTTTCTTTTTTTTTTTTTAAGATTTTATTTATTTATTTGACAGAGAGAGATCACAAGTAGATAGAGAGGCAGGCAGAGAGAGAGAGAGGGAAGCAGGCTCCCTGCTGCGCAGAGAGCCCGATGCAGGACTCGATCCCAGGACCCCGAGATCATGACCCGAGCCGAAGGCAGCGGCTCAACCCACTGAGACACCCAGGCGCCCCTGATGCTCTCTTTCTAACTCTGCTCTTTGCCATCCAAGTTGAAGCTTCATCCTAAAGCTGATTCCTTTTGTGGTCGGCAACTGGGACAATGCATTTTTCTGCTCACGCCCCATGGGAAATTAAGAGAAGCCGCCATTCCTTCTAGGATTTAATACAGGCCCTTTCTGCTGGCCTGAATTGTCATCTTAGTTCTACCACGTTCTGTTGGCTCGAATGAGCAAGTGCTGGAGTTGGAGTCACTGTCCTCTGAGTCATGTCTGCTGCCTGGGGCTTGGGTAGTGGATGACCCGGTGAGGGGAGGGCAGGGATCAAGCTCTCTTGGGAAGGACAGGAGGTTATGTTCACGCACTTCAGTTTTCTACCCATCTGTGAAGTGGGGGAAAGAGAGCTGCGCAGCCTTAGCCTAAGGGAGAAGAGATCTTTGCATCCATGAGAAGAAAGAAGACTAGAGCTGAAGTCTCTCTGGCACCAAGAGGAAAATCCCCTTCTAATATCAAAAGGACCCCCAGGACACTGCTGTGTGAATGATGTGACGTGAGGATCAGTGACTTTATTATGGTGACGCAAATGCAGTGTCGGGGAAGGATGGGTCCGTGTTGCCCTGCGGGGAGCCAGGCAGAAGGCAGCAAAAGAAAAACCCTTTTGGCCTTGGTTTCTGGGTCATAGGAAGCCAGTCTTTTGGTCTGGAGAACGATCACAAAGGATTCTAAAACTGTCTTTCTTTTGTAAGTCAGGCCTGGAACGTTTCCAGATACCAGGCCTTGACTATAAAAAACAAATCGGGATTGTGCCACAGAGGTCAAAAGGAGCCTGAGTCCAGAATGCGGGGGTGTGGGGAGAGAACCAGCAAGAGTAAGGCAGTATTATAGGCCACACCGGCTCTCCAGGGAGGCCCAGCCTGGGGGGGGGGCGGCTTTCTTGGTCATTCTATGAGTAAGAACCTTGTCCGAAAGCTGTTCCCAGTTGACTATGGAGAGGGACTGTCAGGAGGAGGTCTTGGCTAACCTTTGTGATAACGCTGGGGCCCCAATGCCTGCCCTAGTGATATGGGGTGGGGTCCGCTCTTTCTCCCCAAGAGGAAGAGAGCAGGGTTTATTCCCTATCGTAGGTACCGCTGCCAAGAATCTAACAAACTCAGGGGATGGGAAGCCTTTGGGCACCCCCTCCCCCCATTAGTTTGCCTCGGACACACAGAGTCTGAACCCTCTTTAGCCCCCGAGTGCTCCCCAAGCCGTCGGCTCCCACTGTGAGGGATGGAAGTCGCCAAAGGAACCGGCGAAGCTACGAAGCCACCAGAGCTTCCGTTCTGACGCCAAACCTCCCGCAGGTATCGCCACCTCTCATTTCGAATTTCTTCGGGAAGACGTTGGCATATCGAATTCTAAAAATGCGAGTCGGCAGGTGAACAGAGGAGGAAGGGAAATAGAAAACAAGCAACTTCTCCATTTCACCTTAGGAATAAACTGGGAGTCTGAACACAGAGTACCGGTAACTTAGCTTTGTCCTCGGCTCCCAAAGCCAAGGGCGTGTCCTTCCACCTGCTTTTCCGGGCGGTGCTGATGGCCTCCCCAGTCCCAGTGAGTTCACCGGAATCCCTAGTCACGGCTTCTTCCGTTCAAATCCTCCTTTTGCCACTTTACAGCTCTGTGAATTTAGACAGGGTCTAGGGCCTTTCTGAGCCTTGGTTTCCCCATTTTTGAATGACGATAAGAACACCACCTGCTTCACAGAGGAGCACAGGCCGGGCCGTGGCGCACAGTAAGAATGAAATAAAAGCGAGGGAACGTTGGGAACTAGCCTACTGAGTCCCTGTAAATAGCTCACGCATTTTCTCTCCATCTTAAGGGATGCACAGTGGGATGAGAGGCTCCATTTGTACTGAGCAGGCTACCTGTTGCGGCTACCTGTTGCGGGAGGAGAAGTCAGAGGGAAACACGCTCCCCCGTGGGCAGTGGGAAAGCGGCAGACATGGACAGGTCAGGCTTTTTGAAGGGGTCCTCGTGAGGCAGCCCTGGGGTGGGGGGTATGAAAGGAAGCAACAGAGAGAGGAGAAGCTGAGGCGGGCGGGTGTGCGGAACTTGGCTGCAACACATGAGAATCGTTGAGAACTTTTCTTCCTGCGAATTTTTCAGCTAAACATCTGTATTGTGACTTCCAGAAAACCTAGAGTGAAGATCTACATTTTTTTCCTCTGACAATTTGTAAATTAAATTGAACTTAATTTACGTTCAATTAATTGACATACAGTGTACTGTTGGCTTCAGAGGTAGAGTTCAGTGATGGATCAGTTGTATATAACCCCCAGTGCTTATTATTTTTAAAGTGATTTGGAGCCATGTTTGGGTTTCTTTTACACATGCATGCAAGATGGGCTTTAATGGACCTGTCTGACTTGGACCACACGCGGTGCCCAGAACAGACACAGCACTCGGGGTCGGGGGGAACGGACGGGCGAATGGTTCTCAGCAGCACGGAACAATGCAAGACCATGATCTTCCCTGAGCCAGAGACCAGACCTCCTAGTCAGCCTGTATGGTACCTCTCTCTATCACCCTATTTCCTTTATGGTACGTAGTGTTATCTCATTAGCTTGAGAATTTGTTACTTCTTTATCGCCTCTCTTCTCCAGTAGCTGCTTCTTCTGTGGCCCAGATTCTCTCCCAAACTCCAACAGTGTAGCTTCCTAGACATCTCAACCCGGAAGACAAGGGACTCCTCAAAGCTGACAGGAAGAGGGCTCAGTCTGTCCTCCCCGGCTCTGACTCAGACCCGCATCCCCTACTGAGTTCCCTTCATGTTTAAGTTAGAAACTGTGGAGCCATCCGCAAGCTGTTCTCTTTCCCCGGCTGTGCGACCCCGACACTAGCTGGACAGAGTGCGGCTCCTTCCACAGGTTGAGGGCCCGTCCTCCCATCGGACTGCTCTCACTTTCAGATGCCAACCACAACTGGCTAAAAATTGAGGGGTTTTCCATAACCCCTTCTGGTTTGATAATTCACTAGAATGACTCACCGAACTCAGGAAAGTGTTATACTTCTGATTATGGTTTATTACATAGGATACAGCCCCCCAAAGAGACCACAGTACAAGGTCTGGGAGGGTCCCAAATGTGAAATTTCTGTGTCTTCAGGACACAACAAACACCCTTCCAGCCCATCCGTGTGCGGAAGGTCACTCAGTGTCCAGAGTTTTTATTAGGGTTTTATTTTACAGGCATGATTGCCTGAATCATGGCCACGTGACTAACCTCTATCTCTAGCCCTTCCATCTCTCCCCAGGGTGGGGGGTCTGGCTGGTATCACTTAGCTCAAAGCCCCAAACCCCCACTCATATGATCGGTCTTCCTGGCATGGCCAGCCCTCATCCTGAGACTACCTAGGGGCCCACCAGGAGCCCCCTCATTAGTGTAACTCAGGTGTGGTCCGAGGGGTCGACCATGAATAACAAAGACACTCCTATCACTTGGGAGATTCCCAGGGTTTTGAGGTTACCTCCCAGGAACCAGGAACAAAAGTTAAATTCTTTATTCCACAACACACCCCTAGAGCCATTACTAAGCCATGCTAACTTTCTTCCCCAAACATATTTTCGATATAGCCGCCCACTTCTATTGCTACTACCTTATTTAGGTCCTTACTGGCTCTTAAGTGAACTACAGCAATAGCCTTCTAACTGGTTATTCACCTTACTCCTGGGTAAACTCTCCCACCAAGCCATCCTTCACTCCCCTTGTAATTATAAAACCCCAACTCGATCACGTTCTTTTCTCTCTCAAAAACTCTCAATGGTTCCCAACTGTCTATAGCAACCCTGTCCAAAATAAATATTACATGAGCTGAATATGTAATTTTCAAGGTTCTAGTAGCCTCATTTTAAAAATAAAGATTTATTTATTTATTTGAGACAGAGTTGGAGGAGAGGGAGAGAAAGTCTAAGCAGACACTGTGCTGAGAAAGGAGCCTGGCTCAGGGCTTGATCTCATGATAACTGAGATTGTGTCCTGAGCCAAAATCATGAGTTAGAGCCTCAACCCACTGAGCTACCCAGGCACCGCTACCCTCATTTTTAAAAGTAAAATGAAATAAGTGAAATTAATTTTAATTTAAACCAGCATATCTGAAATATAATCAACATGCAATCTACCGCCATTTATTTTAGACTGTTTTCATTTATAAATTTTAAAAATTCTGCCCCTCAGTTGCTCTAGCCACATTTCATGTACTCAAGGGCCAGATGTGGTCAGTGGCTCTCCTACTGGACAGCACAGGCCTACTGTACCAGGTCAATTTCCTTGTGAAATTCCACATGCTGCCACATTTGATCCTTTCTCCTACCAACGCCCTCTCCCGCCACCAGCAGACTTTTCCTCCCACTACCCTGAACCACTTGTTCTCTCTCTGAGCAGACCATACTCTTTCCCACTTCCACACCTTTGCACACACTGACCTGTCTGCTTTAAAAGCTCTGTCTCTCCTGTGCTAGGCAAAGTCATGCATATGGTGGCGTATTTTGCCTCCCGTGTGAAGACTTCTCAGATCCTCCAGGCTGCGTCAGTCATGCTCACCACTGAACTCTTTTTTTTTTTTTTTTTAGGATTTTATTTATTTATTCATGAGAGACAGAGAGAGGGGGAGGCAGAGGGAGAGGGAGAAGCAGGCTCTCCACAGAGCAGGGAGCCCGATGTGGGACTTGATCCCAGGACCCTTGGATGACAATCAGAGTCAAAGGCAGACGCCTAACCGACTGAGCCACCCAGGCGCCTGCCACTGAACTTTTGTGGTGTTTTTATTACTCTGTTGGCGCAAACCGTATTTTCTGCCTCAGAGCCCGCCACACGTGATTTGACACTTTCACTGACAGCTAGGCAGACGACTTGAAAGTCAACGATAAATGGGTTTTTGCAATTATAGTACTTACCATGTTACATTGAAGTTGTTTGTACATGCCGGGGTGGTGAGCTCCCCAAGGACACGAACTCCTCCTCTTCACCGTGAGCTCCTTCCCCACTTACTAGATTGGACTGATCTCTCCCCGGATACAGCAAATACTCCTGGGAGAGGAAGGATATGGACCAGTTATGGACACTGTTCTTCCCCTTAACCTCCACTCCATGTTGCTTTATCAAAACACTCTCAGAATGTTTATTCCTCGTCAAGGTACAGCTAATAGATGACAATGAAAATTGTTACTGATCATATAGGGGTTTGCATTTTGACAGAGTTCAAAGTCTCAAACCAAGAAGATGACACATAAGGGCAGAGAGAGAGACATCTTCAGTTAGAGAGAAAACACTGGTCAAGCGGGAAAGTTTTCTAGAGTCTCTGAAGGCACACCTCATGTAGGGAGCACTCGGGGTGAGACTAAGTCATTTAAAAAAACACCGCACTGTGCCACTTTTGAAGTTCGATTTTTTTATGAAACTAAACATAATCTTACCATATAACCCAACGATTGTACTCCTTGGTATTTACCCAAAGGAACTGAAAACTTATTTTCACACAAAAATCTCCACATGGATATTTCCAGCAGCTTTATTCATAATTGTCAAAACTTGGACACAACCAAGATGTACTACGGCAGGGGAATGGATAAGTGAACACATCCAGACAACGGAGTGTCATTCAGCGCTAACAAGAAATGAGCTCGCAAGACAAGGGAAGATATTTAGGAACTCGAGCGCATATTTCTAAATGAAAGAAGCCAATCCAAAACCACTACATACTGTAGATCCCTATTACATAACATTCTGGAAAAGGCAAAACTATGAAGACAGCAGAAAGGTCGGGGCTTGCCGGGTATTAGGAGGTAGGCGGGGACGAATGGGCAGCGCACGGAGGACTTTGAAGGCAGCGCAACTCTTCTGTATAGCACCATAATGGTAGATGTGCGTCATTATACATTTCTGAAAACCCACAGGATGTACGACCCTAAGAGTGATCCCTAACTAGGGACCTTGGCTAATAAGGGCAAGTACACTGTGTTACAAACGTACCTCTCTAATGCCAGGATGGGGGGGACATTTTGTACAGTTGGGGGCAAGGAGTATTTGGAAACAGTATATTCTGCTCAGTTTTGCTGTGAACCTAAGTCTGCTATATGAAAGTCTACACACACACACACACACACACACACACACACACACCCGTAGAATGAAGACGGTTCTGTCCATGCACTTCCACCATGCTTGAGGAAAACACAGACTTCTAAACTCTCCCAGGCTGGGAGGTCCGCTGAATACCAAACTGGGTGAGGTAGGTCCTCACTGCCCCCAACACCCTGACCACAGGCATTTACTCATTCATCTCCTCTGGAACTGTGTTTGATTCAATGTTGCCTCCTCAATTGCCTGGCTTGCAGGCCCGGCATCTGTTTGGTGTTTCAAGCACATGGGCTCAATCAATGAATCAGACAGTGTGGGCAGCTACTTAGCTACGAAATTTTATGCAGTATGTCTTTACATGGAAGGATGTGAATGACATATAAATTAAGAAAAGCAAATTGCAGAACTATATAGATCCCATTTGGGTAAGAACAAAACCCTGTAATTGTGCCTATGCAAAAATGCATATTTGTATCTTTCTTGTCTACACAGAGAAAAAAATACAGAATATAAAAAGTATCTCTGGGTATTGCAGTTGGAGTAGAGAAAAGGAAACTCCTGCTGTCAGTTTTTTAAGTGTCATATATGAAACACGTATAAGATATAAAATGAAAGTGAAAGTTTCTTTCCTTTTCTTCACACCAGCTCACATCCCACTGATAACTGTTTCCTGTAATTTATTGCCAAAAATATTTTAATGCACATATTCATGTTATATATACATACACACACAGATATATATATATACATATCTGTCTATTCTCGTAAAAATGTTACACAGTGTTCTGCAACTTACTGTTTTGATCCTTGAGGATATAGAACTATTTTATTCTTTTCGTAGGAGCATCCTTATTCATCATATGGATTTACTGTAATTTTGTTGACTTGACTCCTATTTTTGAATACTGAATGTTTCCAATCTTTTGCTGCCTCAAAACAATGTAGCAATAAACATTCTAGTACATACATTTTGCTAAACATTTGCAACTTTATATATGGGGTAACTTTAAGGCAGAGAATTAATGGTAAAAGGAGATGGGCATTTTTAGTTCTGACAGATACTTGTCCAAGTATCCTGCAGAAAGAATGCACCAATGGCCATTTTCCCCCAACAATTTATGAGAGTGCTCATTTTCTCCTCAGTCTTGCAGAAGTAATCATCACTAAACATCAATATTTACCAGTCAGATGAGTGAAACAACAATCTTCTCTCTTTATTCACTGTAGCTTATTTGCACTTACTTAATTATGAGTGAGGCTGTACACCTTGCCATTTGCCTTCTGACTATCCCTCCTTTTTACTGCAAACATTAGCTTCTTTTGACCATTTTTCTCCTGGCTTGGTTATCTTTTTCATACTGATTCCTATAAACTCCTTGATAACTAAGGAAGTTTAACTTTTTACCATTTTCTTTATAAATACATTCCCCAGTTTTTCATTAGTCTTTTAGCTTTGTTTACGGCATTTCCCCCCCATGCAGCTTTAGAAATGTTTACATGGTCAAATATAATAATTTTGTTTCCGGATGGCTTCTGGAGTTTGTTCTGGCTGTAAACGATCTTGCTGATCACAGATTATAAATTCTCCTAGAACTTCTATAGTTTTTTTAATGTTTAAATCTTTGACCCAGCCAGAATTTATTTTGGTAAGGAGAGGAATGTTTACTTTAACTTTGCAGGCATCTATATTGTTTGAGTTGTCCAAGATGAGGATGTGTTTGGTTTGGCAATTTAAACATTCCAGTAAAGGAAAAGAAAAAGAAGATAAAACATAAAAACCCACAGGACAAAGCCTGGAGATGGACTTATCAGGTAAGAGCTATTTTCATACACGGACCACCTACTATCTGTCAGGTCCAGGGCTAGGTACTGAAGACAGAGTAAGGGCCTGGATTGCAGAATTGATGACGGTAACGGGAAGGAGGGGAAGGATTGATGGAAGTCATAGAAGGATCGCCATGGCAACGGGAGCCTGAATCATCACTATGGAGACAACGTGCTTGAAATTATGACTAGAGGGATAGTGTGACTCTGCTGGTAAGGATTTTGAAAAAGGTAAATACGTATGTTACAGATGTTTCAAAATGACACTGTCTCAGTAGAGGTTATTGGCTATTCCCCCCCCATTGTTTTATTTCCGAGGGGCTAGAGGCAAACAGCTCAGCAATAACATGGTTTATGATAAGCGCAAGTTTTATTTGGTCATTGCCAGTCATGAATGCACCGGCCAGGGAACAGCCTTTTATTCAAAGAAGTTACTATCTAATATAATATATAATATATGATATATTAAATATACTATATAATACATATTGCATATGATGTCTTAGAGCTCTGCTCCCGGGGGTACCTTGTTGGGAGAGAACACTCGTATACTTTCTTCCCTGCAGCAACCAGAAAGATGTCTAGTCAGCACTTAAGACCAAAGAGAAACTTACATATGTTGGGAACGGGGCTTTGTGTTAATGGGAAATTGGAGTAGGGCTTGAGGTACACTTCTGAACTATGAGATTATGCCAAATGCAGTAGCCTTCATCTGCTCATCAGTACAATCTATCATCAACGTCCAAATTATAATGCCTCTTTGCCCGTCTCTCCCCCCCCTTCATATAGAACCTCCAGCCTCACTTTCGGTGGTGATGGGGACTTGGGCAGTCTCCAGGGCAGGGGGATTCACCAGGTGCTAGTCAGTCTCTGACATCACCATACTTCTGTCTCCATGGGCTCGGGACGCTGGCCCTTGCCCTGCCTATGATCTCTGTTCGTGCTCCCGCTGACTTCTCCTGCAGGGCCCACCGTGCCATCCGGAACAAGGTCACTGCTCTCTTCTACCAGCCCACCCTTAGACTCTTCCCTGATCCCATAGCACAGCTCAAACCAGATTTCGCATTAGGTGTGTATTTTCTTAAAGTTCAAGGGTAACCAAAGGGCAGCTTATAGCTATTTGGGGCCAAGGCCCAAGTTCAACCTCCATCATATGACAGAGGCTGATTTACCTTCATCCTGGAATGCCCTCAACACATCTAAGTCCTTTGTATTAAGTGATCCTATAAAATTGATATCTGATTTGACCTATAGCAAACATATTGGAACTTGCCTTTTTTAATTCAGTCAGATCAGCATACTCTCTCCAGGAACATCTGCGGTTCCCTGCCCACAGGCCTCTGCCCTAAAAGGTCCTATAGGCGCCCTGCACTGTAAGTCACTTTCAGGAGGAAAATTATGAAGAGTGCACACTGACATTACCTGGGTGAGGGGTGGGGGGACTTTGAAAAATACCAATACCTGATTTTATTTCTCAGACATTCTATTTTAATCAGTCTGGAGGGTGGCTTGGGTGTGGTATTACTGAAAATCTCCCCAGGTGGTTCTAACACCAAAATTGAGAAACTACTTTTATTGACGTTATATTGGGACAGGCAAATTAAACAGAAATAATTCTCTGTTAGAGAAAGCAAATTCCAGTAATCTTTGGCCATATCAGGTCCCAAAAATGGAGAATAGATACACTTCACGTCTTCCATAGGACCCATTGGGCTCCCCAGAGTTAGCAACTGGAATTAATTCCATTGTCCTGGCCTGGTTGGTTCCTAGGAATCCCCTACAATGACATGGAAGCCACGGAACTAGGTTGGACATTGGCGTAATTTGTGTGGACACGGTAAGTGCTTGGTAAATGTTTATTGACATTATTATCTGATCAAAGCTGGCTGTGCTGACATTAGAACACACGGTCATCCCAGCCACCCAGCGGTATAATAGGTGCTTTGGGGTGTGAGGTTGCTCATCAGTCCCTCCTAGCTAGTAGAGAATTGACCCCCAGTTCCTGCCCATATGGTATTAGACAGCCAGCCCTCAAAGTCACGGGTCATAGGAGCAGCCAGATTTCAAGAATCTGGTTTACACTGGCTATAACCTTCTCCACACACAAATTTAAAATCATCGGGTCTCTACAGATCATAACGATGGAGAAGTAGCAAAAGGCACACTTTCGGCATGTTTTATTTGCTTGTTTTAGTTGTTTGCTTTTGGTTTTGAAGTCCCAAGCCTCTAGAACCCTACTGGGGAACAGTAAGAGTAAAGCCGACTGGATCAGGCTCTGCCATACAGATACAATAGCACCAAGTTTATTCAAACACCACAGAGAAATGACGGTAGTCTTGCTTCCACGTGGGAGAAGACGGGGTGGACCTGCTTCATGCTCCTGGACTGGAGTCAACCCTTCACATACTATTTTCTAGGTTTGGACTCTTCATTACCCTTGGTAATGGGGGCGGGAGGGGGCAGGTACGCAATAAATCCAGGCATCAATTTGTGCAAAACACAAAACAGAGAGAATGAAAAGATGATTCTGCCTAAATCTCCCAGCCTAGCTGATGTGCACGTGATGGGGCCAGTGCAGTGTGTAGAGGGGTCTCTTGTAACATGGGTTCAGGACATGCACGACCTCTGTCCCCACAGTGCAGAGGAATCATGGGGTCCCGGGGGTTGCATTGTGTGTAACACAGATGGTTGGAAGGATGCCATCAGCTATCTCGGCTGGAGGGCATCAGGAATTTTCACCCTTCCTTAGCTTGCTCAGATGAAATCCTTGGGAAGAGCCGGCCTGAGGCATGGGTAATAGGGAGAGCATTAGAACACGGTGGCTAGTGTATGTACGCGCGGGACTGCCTGGGCTCAACTCCAACAATACCAGTGATTAGCCATGCGGCTGTAGGCAAGGTTCTTAACCTTTTTAAAAAAGGTTTTGTTTGTTTATTTGAAAGAGGGAGAGAGGTCATAAGTAGGCAGAGCAGCAGGCAGGTCAGGGGGCGGGGGCTGGTAAGCAGGCTCTCCACTGAGCAGAGAGCCTGATGCGGGGCTCGATCCCAGGACCCTGAGATCATGACCTGGGCTGAGGCAGAGGCTTAACCCACTGAGCCACCCATGTGCCCCAGTTTCTTAGGCCTTTATGACGATTTCTCTCCCTGTTAATAACAGTGATGATGAGAGTACCTACCTCACCAGTATCCAAAATCTATAGAGAATGTACACAACTCAACACCCAAAAAACAAAAGCTCCAGTCAAGAAATGGGCAGAAGGGGCACCTGGCTGGCTCAGTGGGTTAAAGCCTCTGCTTTCGGCTCAGGTCATGATCCCAGGGTCCAGGGATCGAGTCCCACATCGGGCTCTCTGCTTAGCAGGAAGCCTGCTTCTTCCTCTCTCTCTCTCTGCCTGCCTCTCTGCCCACTTGTGATCTCTGTCTGTCAAATAAATAAAAATCTTAAAAAAAAAAAAAAAGAAATGGGCAGAAGACATGAACAGGCATTTTTCCAGAAAAGACATATAAATGGCCAAGAGACACATGAAAAAATGCTCAACATCACTTATTATCAGGGAAATACAAATCAAAACCATAGTGAGATACCACCTCACACCTGCCAGAATGGCTACAATTAACAAGTCAAGAAACAACAAAAGTTGGCAAGGATGCAGAGAAAGGGGAATCCCTTTGCATTGTTGGTGGGAATGCAAGCTGGTGCAGCCACTCTGGAAAACAGCATGGAGGTTTCTCAAAAAGTTAAAAATAGAGCTACCCTACGAACCAGCAATTGTATTAGTAGGCATTTATCCAAAGGATACAAACATAGTGATTCAAAGGGGCACCTTCTATGCAATATCCACAACAGCCAAACTATGGAAAGAGCCCAGATGTCCATTCACAGTGGAATGGATAAAGAAAATGTGGTGTATGTACACAATAGGATACTATGAAGCCATCAAAAAGAATGAAATCTTGCCATTTGCAATGACATGGATGGAACTAGAGGGTATTATGCTAAGTGAGATAAGTCCGACAGAGAAAGACAAATAGTACATGATTTCACTCATAGGTGGAATTTCAGAAACCAAAGAGATGAACATGGGGGAAGGGAAAATAAAATAAGACAGAAACAGAGAGGAAGGCAAACCATAAGAGGTGCTGAACTCTAGGAAACAAACCGAGGAGAGGTGGGTGGGAGGAGATGGGGTAACTAGGTGATGGGCATTTAGGAGGGCACTTGTAATGAGCACTGGGTGTTGTATGTGACTCATAAAGCACTGAGTTCTACCCCTGAAACTAACAATCTGGGATATGTTAACTAAATGGAATTTAGATAAAAGATTAAAGAAAGAATAGTACCTACCTTATCGGGTTGTGGTGAGGGTTAAAGAGAGTACTATGGTAATAATAAGCTACTATATGTGGGGTGACCTGATTGCGTGGAGGCTGGCGGTGTGGATGGTGAAAAAATTCACTTGACAAAGGAGATAGAACTTTATTGAATATATTGGGAGGGACAGAGGGTGGGACAGGAAAGGGCAGTGTCTGCCAGGAGGCAGTGGTGGGAGCTATAGCTAAAGGGCAGAGTGAACAGTTATGGGAACGTATGGAATTTCCCTTTTTTTGGTAACTGCAGGGTTGTAAGGAACCACTGGTTAGTTAGGGCCTATGGCTATTTCCAGGCCAGGAACCTAGTGGGCCTGTTTGCACTCAACTCCGTGGGGGCAGTGGGCCCTTTTGCTTCCTAAAGTTTCGGTGGCTCAAGTCTGCTGCCTAAAAGCAGCCTCTACGTTATAGCCATACAAGGCACCGCGAAAATAACATACCTTCCTCACGGGGCTGTTGTGAGCGTTAAATACAGCATTACAAGGGGCGCCCAGGTGGCTCCGTGGTTCAGCCTCTGACTCCTGATTTCCTCTGGTCATGATCTCAGGGCCATGAGGTCATCGAGCCCTCACTCTCTCCTTCCCTTTCTCTCTCACTCTCCCTCTGCGTCCCGTCCCTCATTAAATTAATTTTTAAACCAAAAAAAAAAAAGCATTACAAAACATTCCACTCGGCTTGGCAGATATCAAACGCTCCGTGGAATTAACTTGTACGATCAGGATTATCACAGCGAAGGGGATAAGCACACGGACTAGTATCAGGCAGCCCCCGGCCCAGTCTCCACCCCACGACTTCTATCTCAGGGCATCTCAGCTTTCCTGGTTCTGGGCTTCCTCGCCCACGCCAAGGAGCGGTCCGGACGCCCTGGGTTCTGGTCTGGGCCGCAGGAGGTCCCGGCAGAGCCCCGCCGGCTCCCAGCAGGAGCTGGAGCGTCGCCGGTTTGGGTCCGACGGGAAAGGACTTTCCGCGCTCCCCCTCTCCGGGCCCAAGCTCTCAGGGTTGGGTGAGCTCTGGAGGCCTTCACCACCCCAGGCGCTCCAAGCCCCTTTGGTCTTCAGCTCCCAGATTGCTCCTAAACGTGGCAATTCGGTTTCTCCCCGGCGGTGGCGACCCTGTGTGGAATCGGGCAGTGAATTTGAGCGCATGGGGGCGGGGCCTCCTGGTGGCCCGGCGCACACGGCCGAGCACGAAACCCGAGCACTCAGCAGGGGGGGGCAGCGTTCCCGGAGGCGCCTCCCAGCCGGTGTGCCATCAAGGAGGAAAGCGGCCAGCGGAGCCGGGGTCGGGGCCGTGGGAGCTTCCGGAGGGGCGCGGAGGGGGACACGGCGCTCGGTGCCGGCAGCCGCGGCACCGGAGGACGGACGAGGGCACATCGCCCCCTGGCGGCCGGCACACACCAGCCGGGCGGGGCGGGGCCCGCGCGGGGTCTCCTCCCGGCGGGAAGCACAGGCGGAGCCGCTGCGGGACACCTCCACAGCGGCGGCGACCCGCTGAGCCCTCGCTTTGCCTCCCGGAGACCGGTGCCCTGACAAGGGCCCGCACTGCCCCGCCCGGCCCGCGCCGCCAGCAGGGGGCTGTCGAGCTTGGCAGAGCCCAGCACCCACGTGCGGCGCTGCCCGCGGCGTTCACCCGGGCGGGGCCGGGCCGGGCCGTTCACCGCTCCAGGCGACCGGACCCTGCGCGGTGTCACTGCGCGTCCCCGCGCCGTCGGGTCCCCACCTCCACACGGAGGGGCCGTGTCGGCCCGACCCGAGAGGGGCTCCCGTTGTGTCCGCGCAGAAATTCTTTGAGGCCGCCCTGGGGCCGCCTAGGTGGGGTGCGCCGGAGGCGCCGAGCGAAGGCTTCCCGGGTCGGGAGAGCTGCGAGCGCCCGAGGCGGGGCCGGCATCCAGATTGGGTCCCCACACCCGAGAACCGAAACTACCTCCTGACAAAGATGTGGTGAAAAAACCGAGACCCCAATCCCGAGAACCCACAAGCCGGGCTTTCCTTCCTCACGCGACCCGAGGCGGGGCCGTTCTGTGAGGCGTCGGGAAAACCGAGCGGCGCAGCCCGCGTCCGCCCACGGGCAAGGAGGGCGAGACGGGAACGGGACACCGTCCACCTCCCGCAGCCCATCCTGACTCCAGCACAATGTCCTGTCCACACAGCGCCCCTCTGAAAGCTTAGAAGAAATGGGAAAGTGTACAGAAAAAACACTTCAACATACAGTTAACTCAAGAAAAAATGGGAAACCCCCCAAATCAGGGAATGGAATTGGGACGTTTTAAACATCTGCCCTCTTCTCCCCCAGAGCAGGCTCGGATGTTTTCACAGGGAAATTTTCTCAAACTTTCCAAGAACAGAGAAGCCGCTCTCCCTTTTTTAAACATTATTTCAGAAGGCAGAAAAGCGGGGAAACTCCCCGACTCATATAATGATGCAAGGCTTGTGCCCCAACAAAGGCAGTATTCAAAGGTTTTAGATCGACATAAATATTACTCAGAAGTATTATCCCTAGATGCAAAAATCCTAAACAAAATATTATCAAATCAGATGCCACAGTGTGTTTTAGAAATGTATCACAATCAAGGAGGATTTATCTCAGAAATACAAGTGTGGTTTTACATCAGAAAAAAAAAAAATCAGTCGGTACAAATCACCACACCAAAAAAGAAAAAAAAAAGAGGGAAAAATAATACAATCCTTTGAACAGACATGCAGAAACACACTGATGTATTCAATCATAATCCATGGTAAAACTTTCAGCAAACTAGGAACAAAGGGTATTTTCTTCCAAGTGTACAGCAAATATCACCCCTACCGGTAAAATGTGAAGAGTGCCCTGAAAGCCAAGTACAAGGCCAAGACACCCGCTGGTAAAGCCCTGTTCCTTACGGTAATGGAGGGTCTGACCTTGCGCAGTTCAATGACTCCCAGTAGCCTGGGTGGCTTTCAAATTTAAATGCAACAGATGAAAAAGATGTCTTAACAAAAGCGGCAATATTTTTTTAAAGAAATTAGGCATAAAGCTAAGCAAAGATATGCAAGACTAAGTTCCTGACTTTGGCAGAAGCGCCGACTCCCAGCAGGCTTACTGCTTCTGACAAAGACAGGGAGATGACTCAGGAGAGCTCCAGGCAGGTCACTCTTCAATTTCAAACAATGAGCACTGGCCAAATCTTCCAAAAATTTACTTATCAAGTTCCTTTCCTAGGGTCAGGCTTTTCAGGGCAACTGCAGACAACAATTCATCTTTCTGGGCCCGCCCTTGTGGCTTTCCCTCTTTCCAGAGGTGAGGTCTGGTCTCCATCCAGCGTCGGCTGAATGTCATGAGCAACTCCAGCGCCCGTGTGCAGTGTGGAATCTCCCCAAGTGGCCCCAGAGCCAAAGATCCCACTAATGCTTGACCCCCATCACTACACAAAATACTTCCTACACCCGGAGAAGCTCTTATCCGCATTCTGAGTAGTGGCCAAAGGCTTCAGCCAAGTTTCCCAAATTTCAGTTTGGCTCGCTGCTTACAGAGGTTTGGAGTGGTAGTTTTGCAACACATGCAGTTTAATAATTCGTGTTTTAGAGAGTTTAAAGGAGGGTGCCGCGAATACCACTGATAGGTGCAGGCTAACTTCACCCCTAATGGGAGCTCGGTGAGCCACGTGCGTTCTCCTTGCAGTCTGTAGGGGGTCTTGCCGCTGGGCTGTCAGAGTGAGAAAGGCCAAAAGAATGAAGAGCTGCTTCTGAGAGACCCTGCAAGGCACAGAAATATCCTGGGGAGACCTAAGGGGCTGTGCCCACGGGTGGCTGCCTCTCTGTCCTCAGAAGCTAATCTGTGGTCCAGCTCGGCCCCTCTTCTGCCCTTTTAGCTGAATAAGAAGCTCTACCGGGCCTCTAGTCTCAGCTGATCGTCCCACCTCTAGCCACCACACCTACAGTCTTCTGCTCTACCAACTGAGCTACAGAAGGGCTCTCTGATTGTCCTAATTCTAAGTTTTCTTTCAGTTTTTTACAATACTTCTATTTTTACTCACACTCCCCTAAACTGGGAGAAGGAAAATTGTTACAGGATAATTTTAAGAATAGATTTTAAAAACTAGACTAGGTAATGTTTATAGAGTTATTTAATTTTATAAGGGTTAAGTATTGTACAGTTGACTGGCTCTTAATTATTGTCCATCTGTCACAGATCATGCTTCTTCCTTCTACCCCTTAACTTCTGAGACTAAGTCCAGCAAAAAGGCTTTGGTCAAGTCAACCATGATAGTAGCAAAGTATAGGTAAAAACAGTGTTTACTTTTCAGTGTTCTTAGGGTTGTTTAGGTGTCTTTCATTTACTAGAATCCCTAGATATCTTCCGTTTCTCAGAGTCCTAGAACTTTAATTTCCAAGAACTTCTGAGAAAGAGAATGGGAAACTGTTGTTCACTTCCTGTAGTACTATTTTGGACTGAATATCTGCATCCCCCCCCCCCCCCAAATTCGTATTTTGAAGCCCTGAATCCTAGTGTGACTGTTTTTGGAGATGGGGCCTCTAAGGAGGTAGTTAAGGTTAAGTGAGGTCATAAGGGTGGGGCCCTGACCCAGTAGGATTAGTGTCCTTACAAGGAGAGACATCAGAGAGGGCCCATGCTTGTGCTCTCTCCCTCCCTACACACACACACACACACACACACACACACAAGAAAAGCCTTGTGAAGATAACAAAAAGATGATGGCCATCTACAAACCAGAACAGAGCCCTCACAAGAAACCAAATTTGCTGGCACCTTAATCATGACCTCTAGCTTCCAGAACTGTGAGAAAATAAATTTCTGTTGTTCAAACCACCTAGTCTGCAATATTTTGTTACAGCGCCCTGAGCAAATTAAGTACCTATAAAGCTTCAGAGGGTTTTAATCTGGGACTCAAGGATAGAACAGTTTCAATAAAACTGTTTAAAACATAACCCTAAGTAGTTCATGCATGTGGGAAGATTATTTTGAGGAGGGCTGCAAAGGCTTTTCCAGACTGCCAGTGAAGTCCCTGGCATTAAAAAAGAAAGAAAGAAAGAAAGAAAAGATTAAGAGCCTCTTCACCTTCTTCTGGCAGACATAAAATAAATATATGGGGTGTCAGGGTGACATGCCTCTCTAATTGTTTTCAGCCATAAATTTAACTTGGACTTAATATATTCTAGTCTGTAAGCGTTAACAATATTAAAATCCGTACCTCAATACAGATATAGATTAGGAAGACCATTATAGAGAATTTCCTAAAATATTTTATTTGGACAGAGCTACATGGTGAGTGTGAGCCATTGGGTACCATTGTGTACGACTATACATACTACACCCCACATGTACTGTAGTGCACCCGTAATAAGTATTACGAATTACAGTGAATGCTACAATGGTTAATTCAAAAGAGTGACTAAAAATATTATCAGGGCGCCTGGGTGGCTCAGTGGGTTAAAGCCTCTGCCTTCGGTTCAGGTCATGATCCCAGGGTCCTGGGATCGAGCCCCACCATTGGGCTCTCTGCTCAGCAGGGAGTCTGCTTCCTCCTCTCTCTCTGCCTGCTTCTCTGCCTACTTGTGATCTCTCTGTCTGTCAAATAAATGAATAAAATCATAAAAAATATTATCAATACTTTAAGGCTGAACTCTAAGAGTCCTTGCAGTAAAGCCGGGCCGCTGATGTCCGAAAGGGAACACCAGCTCGCACGGTTGCTGGCAGTGCCCCGGGAAGAAGGCTAATGAGCCACTGTTAATGCGCGGAGTAAGAAAGCCAATCAGCGAGTGTTTGTAAGCAAGGAGTCAGAGGTTTATAAATAGGTCTAAAAATCCTAAATATGGTATCTGTGAAAAATAATGGCAACAATAATATAATTTCCAGAGCTGAGACATCTCACAACTCCATCAACATCAAAGCCTACTGCCAAAAATCTGACATTTTATAAAATACAGAATGGGGAAGAATTAAGCAGGCAGAGGCCAAGCTTTCACAGCTACCCAAACAAAACTGGTATGAAAATAAACCTTTTCGGGGCTTTCCTTTGTCTTATGTTTATTCACAAGTTATATTTACATACAGTTATGCTCGTGTAATTGCACATGGAAAGAAGTTGCATAAAAACAGGACATGTAGGGCGCCTGGGTGGCTCAGTGGGTTAAGCCGCTGCCTTCAGCTCAGGTCATGATCTCAGGGTCCTGGGATCGAGTCCCACATCGGGCTCTCCGCTCAGTGGAGAGCCTGCTTCCCTTCCTCTCTCTCTGCCTGCCTCTCTTGTGATTTCTCTCTGTCAAATAAATAAAATCTTTAAAAAAAAAACAACAAAAAAAACAGGACATGTACAGGGGCGCCTGGGTGGCTCAGTGGGTTAAGGCCTCTGCCTTCGGCTCGGCTCATGATCCCAAGGTCCTGGGATCAAGCCCCGCATCGGGCTCTCTGCTCCGCGGGGAGCCTGCTTCCTCCTTTCTCTCTGCCTGCCTAGTTGTGATTTCTGTCAGATAAATAAAATATTTAAAAAAAAAACAAAACAGGCCATGTACAAATATTACCAACGCTTTAACTTCATTTTAATGAAGTGGAAAAAAGATATGTGTAATGTTAAAAATAGAAACTCTTATTTTATATTGTCTGTTCCCAATATACTATTGAGTCGATTTTACTAGTTACCCTAAAACTAACCTGCCATTGGGAAAGAGAAAATTGCTATGGGATAGTCCAAAAAATAGCATTTTTTAAAACTAAATTAAAGTCACATTTGTAGAATTCTTTACACTTTTTTTAAATTCTTTGCACTTTATGAACTACTTTAACCTACATTCTCTGAAGCTACTTAATAGTTGTCTGTATGCGTTATGCATTGTGTAACTACTGGTATCACTAACAGAAGATTTAGAATGAGTTTCTTTAAAGTAAATCACCAAATTACAAGTTTTTTAAAATTTAAATTCAATTTAGTTAACATAGAGTATGGTATTGGTTTCAGGGGTAGAATTTAGTGATTCCTCAGTTGCATATAACACCCAGTGCCCACACCCCTCATCACATCAAGTGCTCCTTAATGCCCTCCACCCACTTATGCCATCCCCCCACCTACCTCCCTTCCAGCAACCCTCAGTTTGTTTCATAGAATTAAGAGTGTCTTATGGTTTGCCGCCCTCTCTGTTGTTTTTTTTTTTAATTTTATTTAATTTAACTTGATTTTATTTTATTTTTCCTTCCCTTATTCTATGTTCATCTGTTTGGTTTCTTAAATTCCACATATCAGTGAAATCTTATGGTATTTGTCTTTCTCTGACTAATTTATTTCATTTAGCCTACTACCCTCCAGTTTCATCCATGATGTTGCAAATGGCAAGCTCTCAGTCTTTTTGATGGCTGAGTAATATTCCATTATCTATCTCTATCTCTGTCTATCTATAATATGTCATATCTTCTTTATCCATTCATCTGTCAATGGACATCTGCTAAATTACAAATGTTTTTGATATTTATTTCTATTAAGTACATTATTTGGTCAGACTTCTGTGTATGTTACATTGTCTAACACAACAGTTTAAAGGGACGTTGAACAATTATACTGAAATTGGTGCTAATAGGTTTCAAAGTGATGAGAGAAAAAGAAATATTTAATTGAACTAGGTGTAGAGTGTTATCGATGTTATCAAGCACAGATGTGAAGTGCTTGTGAAGCACAGAGCCATATTTTTCTTAGGGGATAGGTAGTGATAGAAATGAGAAATGAGAAACAAGGACTGTTCCTGGAAGATATACCTAAACATTTCCTTGTGCCCTTTCCTAGAGCTATTGAATTGGACCTCTAACAGGTTCTTATACATGTCTGAACTTGACTGTGAAAAATGTAGGTCACCACCCATAGGTCTCAAAACCAGCAGAAGGGAGAGATGTGTAAAGGGACTGAGTCATGTGGTTTGTTTCAGAAAGTCAAGTAACTGGAGTGCAAAGTGCGTTCTAAGGGGTGATGGGGACAGGCCAGGACATGTGTGAGTTGGACAGAGGCAGAGTCCAGGTCATAGGAAAATTTGAACGCCAGATTTAGGAGTCTGAATTTTGTTCCATACTCAATTTTGTTCAATACTGAATTTTGTTCCATACTCAGTGGTGTGGACTAAAACTGCAGTAGGTGATTAATGTCAACTTTCTATGACCATCTCAAGCAACCTCAAGGAGAAATCAAGAACAGCAAGAACTGGAAAACCAGGTAAACAGAGGTGTTCAAACAATGTTTTTGAACAATCAGACATGATAGAAACAATGTATTAAGATGACTTAAGGGTCTTTCTCACTTCTGTGTGGAAATCAGTAAACCTTCCTTTTTAGAACTCTAAAAAATTATACCTTGTGATGCACAAGTATTTGGAGATCTGCTTGCAAGCACATGTACCCTTTTCCCCCTTATGTACGTATAATAATTTTATATACACAATTTGTACACATAACAAGCTTCGGAGCAGTTCTTGAGCAATTTGAGAATTTGAGAGCAATTTGAAAAGCTGTTCCTGGGCTATAGTCTTCAGTAAGACAATGAATAAAGCATTGACTAGCTTACTTGGTGGTTAACTTACTTTCTGGCTACAGTGAGGAGCCATGAAAAAGCAGAAGTGGATAACTACTTTTAAAAAGCCAAAATTTGGGGGCGCCTGGGTGGCTCAGTGGGTTAAGCCTCGGCGTTCAGCTCAGGTCATGATCTCAGGGTCCTGGAATTGAGCCCCATATCCGGCTCTCTTCTCAGCGGGGAGCCTGCGTCCCCCTCTGCCTCTGCCTGCCTCTCTGCCTACTTGTGATCTCTGTCTGTCAAATAAATAAATAAAATCTTTAAAAAAAATAATAAAATAAAAAGCCAAAATTTCTCTAGCGTTTTTTGACACAGATAGGAAGACTTTACCTGCCTCGTTCATCTTCGCAAATCTGGCACACACGTGTTCCCAGCACATGGTAGCAGCTGTTTGCTGAACAAGTTAAGAAGCTTGAAGAGGCCTCTGCAGAGAAATTACACAAAGCAGTCACGATTATTTTCAATCTTTGGGAGACAATTTGACAACATACACCAAGATTCTTATAAATCTGCTTACTATTTAAACTAGGAATTTTATTTGTGGGGCTCCATCCTAGAGCAATAATCCCTAAACGAAGAGCTTTATAAAGTTTATTACAGAATTGCTTTTAATAGAGGAAGAAAATGGAAACAGCAGGCTAACAATTAGGAAGCAAGTTATTGTGCACATTTTATCTGAGGTATTTAAAAAGCCGTCGTTAAAATGATTATAAAGACACTGTAATACCAGGGGAAATAGGTATATTATTACATTAAGCTTTAAAAAACCCACCGAGACGCACAGTTGAAGATAGGACACGATTACAGACTACGGGGCAGGCGGGAGGGGACTCTCAGGTAAGTTTGTCCGGAGCTGGCGGTAAAACACTTTTTCTTTCTTTTTTTTTTTTCCTTCCGTATATTTCCCTTATTGTTCCCAATTACTTCATTCACCAGCAAATACGTACTGAGAGTCCAGCACGCGCCGGGCGTGGGCTCTAGGAACCCGGGAAACAGCAGTGAATAAAACGCAAAACCTGTCTCCATAGAACTTTACATTTTTCCTGGAAGACGCAGAAAATTAAGACGACTCTAGTAGGTGGCCTACGACATGATTCGTGGTTGGCGAAAATTAAGGCAAAGGAAGAACCAAACTGACAGAGCGTTTACTTTTTTATCCGCCGGGGAAGGTCCTCACCTAGGTCGGAGGACAAGGGCCGAATTCGGAATTTGCCCAGCGGGTAACAGGCTGAAAGGGCGGGAAGCACAGGCCCAGCAGGCGTCGCTGCAGGCCAGGTTGGTCCCGGGCTTAAGTAGGGTGTGGGCGGGGCCAACGATATGAGTCACGTGACTCGAGCGGGCGGGAGGAGGAGGACTGAAAAAACGGCGAATTTACTCCTCACTTTCTCTTCAGGAAGGCGGGCGGAGCCGAAAACCAAACAAAAGTCTTCTGAGGGACGGGGGGCGGGACAGACCCGAGCGGACCGAGCCTCCAGCCGGGAGACTCTCGCGTAATTGGTTTTTCGGTTGTTGGTCACTGTGGCAGGGCGGTCTGCGGTCGGGTGAGACGTGGGGAGCAATGGCGACCTTTGTGAGCGAGCTGGAGGCGGCCAAGAAGAACCTGAGCGAGGCCCTGGGGGACAACGTGAAACAGTAAGAGCTGTTCTGGCACAGCCTGCGGGTCCCCGCGCTGGTGCTCCCCTGGTTTCGGGCAGCAGACCCACCCTGGAAACGCCCCCCGTCGCCCCGAGGCCTGTGCTGCCTCGCGTCGCGGGCGGCGGGGCCTCCGGGCTTCTCGGGTCGGAGCCGGGCGGGCAGCGCGAACTCGCCCAGACGCTGGAGGGGCCGGGCCTCCCGGGCTGCCTCGGGACTCGGTCCGGCGCCTTCGTCCGGGACTCTCTGCCCTGGGTGGGGCGGGAGGGGCGCACTCCACGCCCAGGGGCCTTCTGAGCGGTTGCGGGCCCCTGCGCCGAGTTTCGGGACGCGTGGGGCCTGCCCGGGGCCGAGTGACCCGGAGCCCGACGCGTCTCGGCGGGATCGGATACCGCGCCTGGCGGCCCGCCCCGGAGGGCTTCCTGGAGGCGGGAGCTTCCTGAGGTCGGGGGATGCGTAGATCCGGCGTTGCAGAACACTGACAGCATCACCGCGGTTATAGGGATGATCTCAGTAACGGACGTTGATCACCTTTTAAGCACCCTAATGTACTATCTCATCTGATCCTCGCATCGGAGACGTGAGGTCCATACCTTTATTATTCCCATTTGATAGACGTGAAGACCGAGTTCTAGGGAGGTTATGTAACTCTTCAGAAGTCACCAGGCCTCCCGTGCCTGATTCCTGGCTCCGATGCCTTACAAGCGGTTCCAGAGCCGCACGCACCCAGCCAGACCTGGGTTACAGCAGGGGACCGAGTCCACCATCAAGGCCCGAGCTGATGGCGGGATGAACCAGCAGTAATTCGGCCAAGGCCGAAGCCAAATAAGATATTTCAGAAGTACAAGGACGAGTTTGGAAATTTTCAGGACATTATTCGTTACTACAATTTTTTTTTTTAAATACAGGAAACACATTTTAAATGTTTAAAATTAGAATGCCTGTGTTGTTGCTGCTGGATGGCTTCTGAGGTATTCCACACATTGGCATTCCTCGGTAGATGGTCCCTTAAAAATACTGTTGCTGGAGGAGCAAGGCGTTTGGGGGGACACTTTCTTCTTAACTTTTTCTTTATATTCTTTATTATGAGCAGGTTGAAGTTACTTGGATGTCATCCGTTATTTTGGAATTTTGCCTTCTTGTGAGATTTTGGGGTGGTGCAGTTGACATTCTGCTTTTTATTCTAGCAAGATGCACAGAATTCCCGTGTAAGACTTTGAAATACTCATGACCTAAACGGAATAACTAGAAACAAAATAGAATTTTTTTAAAGCCTGTTTTATTTCTTTGAGAAAGAGAGAGCATGAGCGGGAGCGGGGGAGAGAATGCCAAGCAGACTCACTTGAGCACTGGTCCTGATCCTGTCCTGGGGCTCAGTGTCACCCTGAGATCATGACCTGACCCGAAATCAAGAGTCTAACACTTAACCAACTGTGCCACCAAGGCGCCCCAAGCAAAATATAATTCTTAGAGATTATTTTAATATTACGAACTTTAATCAGACTTCTACAAACACTAGCATTAAAATCGAATCTATTATTTTGGCATAATTATTTAACTTTTTGTGAATATTTATTGACTCCCAAAGATAAAATAGTCCACCTAAAATTACATCTTAATATTCATGTTTACTGTCAATTTCTTTGCTTATTTAATTAATTGAAAATTATTTTAATAAGTAAAACTAAGTTTTCACCATTCATTAATTACTATAGTTTGTTACTTTTGTAATACTGTTAAATTTACATTTTTTTAAGCACAATTGACTTTTTATTGTTACGTCTAGGATGCTTAAAATATTGGAAAGTGTTTCCGTAATATAATAAATTTGAGAGACCTGACTGTGTGTAATTTACTGATGAGATGTGGTGGTGACTTCTGTGATCCCATACATATCACACAGGGTTGCCAGAAATTTGAAGTTAGTATTCCCTATTTGGTCTTTAAAGGCCAATGCTAGCTATCAGATGTTGGTCAAATATAGAAGCGAAAGCTAAATTTGGTGCGTCTGTAGGGTGAATCTCCATGAACAATGCGGTCAAAATATGCTTTTGTGCCAGAAATAGCTAGTGGCATAGTGTGGTTTTGTATTTTTCCATTCTCTCATTGTCTTTTCCCTCTGCTCCTTAGAAAGTGCCTCTTGGTTGAACACTATGATACTGCTCTATAGTGATGTCTCACGTTTCTTCCATGAGTAGTTTGCTTTGGTTTATACAACCTGGCCATTTAAACATGGCCCTTGGTGGCAGGTAGAGCAGAGGCAGTGTATAAGGAACCCAGGTCAGAGTTGTTTTCTACTTAGCTAGTGGTCCGAATGTCCTTTATGTCAGGTTGCATGCTCTCATCAACTTCTAGAAAGACGTGGCCTGGGGCGCCTGGGTGGCTCAGAGGGTTAAGCCTCTGCCTTCAGCTCAGGTCATGATCCCAGGGTCCTGGGATCGAGCCCCGCATGGGGTTCTCTGCTCCATGGGGAGCCTGCTTCCTCCTCTCTCTCTCTGCCTGCCTCTCTGCCTACTTGTGATCTCTGTCTGTCAAATAAATAAATAAAATCTTAAAAAAAAAGACGTGGCCTTTGCTAGTTAACTCACTTTGTGTCGTACCCCAGAGAGTGTCCTGTGTAGAGAGGTATTGGATTTTTTGGGGTGACTCGATCATATGTATTTAGTTTTCTCTAAGTCTCTCCAGTGCTTCCTGGTCTGACCCACTTGTATTTCTCCCCCATCATCCTCACCTTCACAGAGGCTGACTGACTTTTTCCTCAACTAACGGTTGAGAACAGTTGTTTGTCCAGGCTATACAGCAAGGTAACACAGAGACCAGGGTTGGGGAGCAAGTCTTCCAGATCTTGGAAGGGGTGCTGGCCCTTTGGGCTACGAAGTTTGCCCTTGGAGAAGATCTGTGGTATCATGTTGGCAGAGCTTCCTGGTAGAACCTGGTTTTGCTTACAAGTTCGCATTCAGTATGAAAGTATTTGCATCTTTCTTGTAAAATTGTGACGCAGGGTTTTTAAATAATGAAATTTGTCTCATGTTACTGTCTTTTATTGGATAGAATGGGACGGGAAAACACTTGTTTTTTCCTGTGGAGCTTTATTTCATTTCATAATTGTTCCTGTCCTTAAAAAAAAAAAGGCATTTAAATGTCCATTGTTGGGAAGTTATCGACTAATGAGTGTGTAAGTATCAGGTGAGAAGTCATGCCAGACTCTAGAACTTAACATATTTTGCTGTTGAGTGAAATGGGTCTTAGGCAGCTTTGACTCCCTTAAAGCTAGTTTTCTCCTGGAAAGAAAGAATGCGTGTGAAGCCGTAGCTTTGCGTGCCGTTACTTGCACACGTAGCCGATTACATCCAGAGGCACCGACTCAGATGGCTTGAAGCAGGTCTGTGTTCAGAAGCCCTGCCAGGGGTACAGTAAGCCAGTGAGGGCATTCAACCGTCTCATTTAGAAATCTTCTATTTATTTATTTTTTCCTCTTCTGTTGGGAACTCAAGTGAGCATCGGAAAGTAGCTAAGTGTGAATTGAAAGTAATTGTAAGACATGGACCGAGTAACTCTTCACTCTGCGTCATGAGGAAGGGGCAGCTTCCTTAAGCACTGAATCAGGGGCTGTGGATGTGGAGAGTCGTATTTTACTCCTATTTCTAATCTTTAGGTATAAAGGATCAAATCTCTCTCTCTCTTTTTTTTCCTGCTAGTTAACTGGAACCTTTTATGATTAATGGTTGGTTTTCACTTTAAAAACCACTAAGTTTCTCATATCCATGGGTGTTTTCTCCGTGGTGAGGCAATTTAGAAACTTATTACTTCAGCCGATTAAGATTAAAACTTGAGTTCATTTGAAGGGAAGGAGGTTATAGGATCAGAATGAATGACCCTTTCCCAACCCATAAAACATACACCTTTTAAAATATAGATCTTTTTTAAAAAAATTTTTTAAATTGGGGGATGATTGACATATGTTAGTTTCAGGTGTGCCACAAGTATTCTGTGTATATTGCAAAATGATTTTCGCAGTAAGTAGTTAGTATCTGTCATGATACACAGTTACAGAGTTTTCTTGTGAACTTTTAAGATCTCTCAGCAGCTTTCAAATATATGATACGGTATAATTAACGGTAGTTAATAATGAGAATGCATATCTGAAATTCATATGTAATCTAATACTTTTAATAGTCATACTTTTAAAATATAAATCTTAAATGTAGGATTCTGGAGGGTAATCTTTTAGAAAGGTTAACAGTGAGGAAGGAAAGGTACAGCTGTGGTTTTTGACTAATTGATTCATGAACCCAATTATGTGACTACCTGTCAGTCCCTTTTGGAAAAAACTTTTCCTTCTCCTTCTGTCGGTATTCTGATTCCTAGGTGTGTTGGTTTTCAAGGCTGCCATAACAAAATACCACAGAGGGGGCGGCTTAAACAACAGAAACTCGTTTTCTCATCATTCTGGCGGCTGGAAGTCTGACATCAAGGTGTCATCAGGGCTGTTTTCTCTCACTCCTCTCCCTTTGGCTAGTAGATGGCCACTGTCTGGTGTGTGTGTGTGTGTCTCTGTCCTAATCTCTTCTTACAGGGATACCCATCACATGGCTTTAGGGCCCACCCTGAAGACGCTATTTTAATTTAATTACCTCTTTAAAGGCTTTGCTCCAAATATAGTACTTCCTGGGTGCTGGGGGCTGGGGCTTCAACGTATGAATTTGGGGAGAGGAACACAACTGAGCATATTCTACAGTAGGGAATGCAAAATTTCCTGCCCTGGGTTTTGGAAGCAGGTAAGGTGAATTTGGGAAAGAAGCAGACCCCTTGGTTCTTAATACTGCTTCTGCCTTTGCAGATACTGGGCTAACTTAAAGTTGTGGTTCAAGCAGAAGATCAGCAAAGAAGAGTTTGACCTTGAAGCTCATAGACTTCTCACACAGGATAATGGTAAAATGATTATCTGGGGATAATTATCTGAAGTTTTCCCAGACTTGTAATAAATGGCAAATAAGTCATTGCAGTAATAAATTGCGATATATTTTGTTGTCTTCTCAGTTAAAAAAATAAAATTGGGTTTTTAGTGGTATGTAAGATGATTTTAATACTATGGATATTTAAAATAAAGTGTAAAGAATGGCAGGATAGGGGATAATCCAAAGTCAAATAATGGTTTTCTTATGTTTTAAATATTTTGTATTTGACTTGTGGCAATCTTCCCTTTTTCAGTCCATTCTCACAACGATTTCCTCCTGGCTATTCTGACGCGTTGTCAGATTTTGGTGTCTACACCAGGTAAGGGAGTGGAAATACTTCTGGGGATGTCCGTCAGCAAAGCCACGGAGCACGGGGCTTTAGCTTCCTTTAACAGGCACATCTGTTGCGCGCGAAGGAAATAGTCTTTGAACCGCTCAGAAGAAAACTTTATTCCGCAGGTGCAGCTTTTTGCTTAGATTGACTTTGGTCTTTCCTCTGCTCAGCTTGATTTTGGATGACTTAAACGAAGGACACATGAGGAAGAGGGTGGGCAGTCAGGATGCAGAAGCGGAGGGCAGCGGGTGTCAGCAGCGGGTGTCAGGAGAGGGTTTCCGCGACAGGGAAGGGGAGTGAGGGTTAGGTGCAGGGGAAGCCACGACATGGGGTGAAGACCTGGACTTTGTCTCACTTACATTCTCGAGTAGGAGGGTAGCACCTGGAAGGTGAGAGCCGCCGCCTGTTGAGGGGTAGGTACAAGCTGGTCCTCTCACTTCGCCCTAAATAGGTATAGATAGAAACAATGACGACTGGTTTTTTGGAGCTTAAGTGGTACAAGTCACTTCTTTCAACCATCTTGTTTGAATCAAGTAGTCGAAAATAAATAATTAAATACATTAAAAATTTGCCTTGCAGTAAAACTTACCCTGAGCTCTTGTTAAAAACTTAGATTTACAGGGCCCTCCTGCTGTAGATTGAGTATTTTTGTTTTGAAAGGACCCGTGGTGATTGTGCTGGCCATCTTTATCTAGAAGTGACTACTAGGACTTTCTGTCATTTCCCTCTACTAACCTCTACTGTATGATAAAGAGTTCGCATAGAATCTACTCCAGGCCGAGTTCTCACACTCAGAAAAGCTGTCGTTGGCACAGAGTAGTGAACAGTGAGCGTGTGTGTGTGTGTGTGTGTGTGTGTGTGTGTGTGTGTGGGGAGTGGGTAGGCGGGGCTGTTCCCTGAGCCCGCCCGCCCCATGCTGCACGTGGTCACAGGTGTCCGATTTCTCATGTTCTGTTTCCTTCAGACAGGGGTGGACTTGAACCAGTTAGGTTGTAAAGGTGATCCACCCCTCTGTGTAAAATGTATCAGGAAAGCCAACATGGTGAGACCTAGATCGTGTTTTTCCTGTCGGTGTGTTCTAAAAAGTGCCGTGCGCGGAAAGGGCGAGTGGTGGGACCAGGGGTAAAAACCCCGGGTGAGAGGAGTCAGGACACTTAGGTGCAAGTTGAGGTTTTGCCGCTGGCTTAGGTGGGATAGGTAATTGTTGGGTGTTCTTGCCTTCACAATTACAAAGTACAGTAAGATTTGCCCTACAGATAAATATTAAAAAGCGGACAAACAAACATGAAGTGGTATTAGAAAGTGTTGAGTGGCTGATTTTAACTAAATAAAGCCTTTGATAGGCATGAATGTTTGTTACTGGTTATTTTAAAATAAAGGATGAAACGTTTGGAATTTGAGAGGTTACTTCTCTATCAGGCCTACAGTTCCTTAAAATGAAATTAATGGTTGCTGGCATCAAAGAGATGATTTAAAAGTGAAAAATAGAAATAGTTCTTTGTACCTATACTACTTAGGGGTGGGTGTTCTGTTTTTCTAAGCTAGGCAGGAAAAATGATTTTCATAACATTGATAGAGCGACTGCAATGCAACAGACACGTTCTGTCATTCTTGTTAACCTTCACAACAGCTGTTTCGGGTAGGTATTAGCCTCCTTTTTATGGATTAGGAAACTTTAGAGAAAACAAAAGGAAATAAAAAGCAAAACTTAACTGACACCTTCTGCGACCAGTGAGTGGAAGCGTTGGATCCGCGCGGAAATCTGCTTGCTGCGGGAAAGCTGTCCTTGTTGCCGGTCCGACCTCACTCACTGTGCCGTGCTTCCTCGCTGGGACTGTGGTCACACATCAGCAGCGTCACCCAACACCCAGGCCCTCCAGCAGGAGTAGGCTTCGCTGGGAATCTTCCGCGATCGGCTGACCTCATCTGGGAGACTGGGTGTTCCAAAAAGACATTCGAAATGGTGGAGAGGAGGAACTTGACTTCCCAAACAGTTTCCCCCACCTCCGCCCCGCCCTGCTACTTTCTAATTCCAGTCTAGTTAATATGCAGTGCTATGTCAGTTTCGGGTGTACAACATAGTGATTCAACAATTCTGCATGTACTCATACTCACCATGATAAGTGTCCAAACAGCTTTTTTTAACTGACGAACTTGGAGTATTTTTTTTAAAGCTTTAAAAATTCATTCTTCAGGGGCGCCTGGGTGGCTCAGTGGTTTAAGCTGCTGCCTTCGGCTCGGGTCATGATCTCAGGGTCCTGGGATCGAGTCCCGCATCGGGCTCTCTGCTCAGCGGTGAGCCTGCTTCCCTCTCACTCTCTCTGTCTGCCTCTCTGCCTACTTATGATCTCTCTCTGTCAAATAAATAAATAAAATCTTTTAAAAAAAAAATTCATTCTTCAAAAAAACATCAAAATGGAAGTAATGTTTTTGCTTAGATGATGAGTGGCCTTTTTTTTTTTTCCTATCTTATAAAAATTGGGGGGGGGGTGGTACTTTTTTCAAGTGTACCGTAATGAGCTTGGATTACTTTGCTTTCTTTTTTTTTTTTTAGCCTCTAAACTATACATACCCTCATGGTTAGAAAGAAAGGATACAGACAGTCTTATAATGAAAAGTTTCTTCCACTCCTAGACTTGTTCTCAAAGACAACCACTTTGTTTCTTGTTCTTCTAGTAGGACTTCGATAGCTCCTCATTGGAGCTTAAATTTCTTTTTGGATTTAGTGATTTTAGACATCTGTCTTAATGCTTTGTGTTTCTGAGATTTCTTCAACTCTTTCAATCTTTCTGTCCAATGCATTCTTTTTTTTTCTTTTTAAGATTTTATTTTTTTATTTGAAAGAGAGAGAAAGAAAGCACAAGCAGGGGAAGCCGCAGAGGGAGGGGGGAAGCAGGCTCCCCACTGAGCAGGGAAGCCCGACTCGGGCCTCGATCCCAGGACCCTGGGAGCAGGACCTGAGCCGAAGGCAGACGTTTAACTGACTGAGCCACCCAGGCGTCCCTCCAGTTAGAAATTATTTGAAGTCCTTTGTGTAGCCTGAATTCTTTAATCTGGGACCTCCGTTTTTTGTTTGTTGAGCTTGGGCTTTCTGATCGTGTTACAGATGATCGTCTGATGTCTGGGGACGCGTGTTGAAGAGTGAAGCATACGACGTCTGGGGTTTTGTGGTCGAGGTTGCTGACGAGCGCCAGCTCAGCTGGGGGGCTCACATGTCAGCATGCGGAGAGTTGTGCTCCGGGGTGCCGGCATCCGTACCAACGACCTCGGGATAGCCCAGAAGTTTTGTTCCGTTTAGCTAGAGGAGCGTTCTCCATCCTCTTGCCCCCCACCCTTTTCCCCTGCTGTTATAAACACGGCGCTGGGCCGACTTCGGGGCCTGTGAACTGCCCATGAACTCAGAAGGGCCCCTTACTTGGCTTAGGGCTCTACCGTGGTTGCTTGGAAATTGTAAATGTTTGAACAGGGGACCCTGCGTTTTTATTTTGTACCGAGTGCACTGCTCGTGGTGAGGAAGAGGATTGTGTAGGCAGTTTTTGAATACAGACCTTCCATTATTCTTGTTTTTAGCCTTACTGACCACTGCGGTTTCTACTGTGCTTACCTTCTCCAAATTCAGACTCTTCGTGGATTTCTGCTGTGCAGGTTGACTGGTTTCTGCATTTCCCAACCTTACCTAGCCTAGGTTATTGCTAGGTTATGGCTTCCGTGTGTCTGCTTGTAATTCAGCACCTCTTTAGCTCATTGTTTTTTTGTTTTTTTTTAAAGATTTTATTTATTTATTTGACAGAAACGTGTGTCTGCTTGTAATTCAGCACCTCTTTAGCTCATTGTTTTTTTGTTTTTTTTAAAAGATTTTATTTATTTATTTGACAGAAAGAGAGAGATCACAAGCAGGCAGAGAGGCAGGCAGAGAGAGAGAGGGGGAAGCAGGCTCCCTGCTGAGCAGAGAGCCTGATGCGGGGCTCGATCCCAGGACCCTGAGGTCACAACCTGAGCCGAAGGCAGAATCTTAACCCTCTGAGCCACCCGGGCACCCCTCTTTAGCTCATTGTTGAAGTTCATTGAGATCTCATCTTGTTTCACTCGTCTTCCTTTTTGTCACCGTTGTGGATACATGCTGTTTGCTTTTCACTATTACCATTTTTAGTTAGTTTTGGAAGAGAGAGGAGATAAATTTGTGTGCTCTGTTCGCCATCTTGAACTAGAAAATTCTGTCCTTTTTTGATACTACTGCTACTCATAAGCAAAGCACCCAATAAACATTAATTAAAATAGAAAAAACAAATTTGTCTTCATAAAGGAATAGGTTCGCTTACAGCTGAAAAAAACATGATTTGAGAGGATTCATAATTTTGTCTGGAAAGTAGAAAGAGAAGATCTGAATTTAAGCATTTATTATTTAGCTTCATTACTTGAGCATTCCATACTTTTTTAACCCAAAATGAAAGCAAATTTAGCAGTTGACAACTGTCATTATTTTCTCTTATGGTTATGATTTTTCTCTCTCACAGAGGGTGCTGGATCTTTGCCCTGGACGGGGGGCTCTGCAGCTAAACCTGGAAAACCAAAGGGGAAGAAAAAGCTTTCTTCTGTTCGTCAGAAATTTGATGTAGGTTGTTATTCGATAGATGTTGGTAACAGCTGATTTAAATGCTGGTGTGATGAAACTGGCTTTCATTTCTAAATAAATCTTAAAATACTGGTAGTAGAGTTGAAAAAAGGGGGCCATGATTCAAGGGGGAAAGATGTTACTGCATTTGAAGTTGATGAGAGTTTCGAAGATTCTGAGTCCCAAGTGTAAAAAAATTAGAATTTTTATAATTCTAGTTTGTTACAACAAAAATATTAATATGTTTTCATTAGTACCTCACGATTTTTTTGATGATCCAAAAAGTATGCCTGTATTCTTTCTCCTCTTAAAATATTTTTCTGGAGTGAATAATGTTTCTCCCATTGAAGACTTCTGTTCCTGGCTACAGGATGCCTGGAGGTTTCTGGCAGGATCCTGGTGATGCCCAGCTAGGCCCTGAGCCTTTGGGGATCAGCAGAGAAGTCATGAAGGGGTTTGGCTATAACTTTTGGCTGCCTTTTTGTTCGTATTTGGGGAAGAAAGTTTCTCAAAAGTATTCCTTTTATAGATTTGACTGGTTGTTGATAGGTTTATTAACATCAACAAACATTTATTGCTACCTTTGCTCTGTGTTTTCTATCAATCATATTCAATCCGGAGGGCGTCAGTATCTCCAGAGAAGCATACCTTGCTTTAGAAAGGGATATTTGATATAAAATACAGTTTTATACTTGGAAAATGGAAAAACAACCAGTTTCCTTCTGTAATACAAACTTTAAGTGGGGACGGGTCATATTCGCTACCAGCGGCTTATCTCCCACCGATGATGGAGAGACCAGATGGGCTGTCTGAGTCTATCCGAGGAAGGCAGAGGTTTTGTGAGTGGGACAAGGTTGGGAAACACTACTTTATTTTATTTTCTTAAAGATTTATTTATTTGTTTTAGAGAGAGAGAGAGAGAGAGAGTGCACACATGTGCATTTCTGTGAGCAGGGGGAGGGGCAGAGGGAGAAAGGATCTCAAACAGGCTCCCTGCTGAGTGTAGAGCCGTACTTGGGGCTCTATCCCATGACTCTGAGATCATGACCTGAACTTAAATCAAGAGTCAGACGGGCACTTAACCAACTGAGCCATCCAGGTGCCCCAAGAAAAGCTATTTTAAATAATTAGAATGACTATGTCTTAGCGAGATTCTGTGTTAAGGACTTTTTTGTTTTTAAAGATTTTTATTTATTTATTTGACAGAGAGAGAGAGCAAGATCATAAGGAGGCAGAGAGGCAGGCAGAGAGAGCAGGGGAAGCAGGCTCCCTGCTGAGCAGAGAGCCCGATGCAGGGCCTGATCCCGGGAGCCCAAGACCACGACCTGAGCTGAAGGCAGAGAATTAACCCACTGAGCCTCCCAATCGCCCCCTGTGTTGAGGATTTTAAGTAGAAGATGATACAAAATAGTTACACTGTCTGGTGTTCTCTTGGAATACCTGTTATTAGAGGTTATGTTGGTTGGCTCGGCTTTTAGAGCATAATTGGAGTATTACTCTCTATTTCTACTTTCAGAACTTGCTTACTTACAAGTATACTCTGACTTGTTTAAAAATAGTTTTATATTTTCTCCTTTCCTCTAATTGTATTTTTTAGCACAAGCCATATATTCTGTGATTACCCAGGTGTTCACCGAATAGAACAGACCACTGTGCGCATTGCCATCGTTCCCCTTAGTTCCTGTCTGCGTCATTACTATGTAATGGGTGTGGCGCTGTGCATGAGTTACTTCTTTTTAAAGCCCTGTGGTATGGTTTTGGTGGCATTAATTTGTGGGATCTCAAGCCATAAATTGGTTAATTTTCTTTTATTTATCTATCATTTTTTATCTATCATTATCTATCATTTATCTATCATTTTATTATCTATCATTATCACTTGCCACTGTGATGAATAATTTTGAAAAATTTCTTACCCATAGCATAGATTCCAGCCTCAGAATCCCCTCTCGGGAGCCCAGCAGTTTGTGGCAAAGGATCCCCAAGATGACGATGACTTGAAACTTTGTTCCCACACAATGATGCTTCCCACTCGGGGTCAGCTTGAAGGGAGGATGATAGTGACTGCTTACGAGCACGGGTTGGACAACGTCACGGAGGAGGCGGTCTCAGCTGTTGTCTGTGCGGTGGAGGTCAGTTTGCTGGTGAAAGAAACAATCTTACAGGTTGGGTGTAACGAGCTTGTGTGTGTTATTGAAAGTTGGGACTGCAAGAAGAGAACCAAAATGTCGCCTTCTTGGAGTTGTCATCTTGAAATTGTTCTCTTTGGAGGAGGGAAAGACCCCATGGTCCAAGCAGTTGCCTTCAGTTAACAGACTAAGTTCTTCAGAAAGGTTAATTAGGGCATAACATGTCTGCGTGACTTGGTGTTTAATTTAACAGGGAAACCGTTTTAAGGGGAAAAAAAAGAGTTTGAGAATCGTAAAGATTAAAATCACTGGTGTTTGCTGTGGCACAGCATTTAAAGAGCATTAGACTTGGTTTCCAAATGTGAGATTCTTGTCTCACCACACTCTTCCGTTGATCCATTCACTTTATGCATTCGGTTACTAGACACGGTATATTGGGTTCTGTGGGGCCCGGGTATGCCAGGCGATACGGGGTAATTCCCAATACTTGGGGCCCCCATTTCCTCACATGTACCTCAAAGATCATAAGAGCTGTCTCATGAAGTTGTAAACATTAAATGAATTCTGTGTGGAAATGACAGTTTATATCATTCAGGCTTGGGTATGAGATGATCTTACCGATGTAGTTGAAACACCAGGCCTGATCCCGACTCCCTTGTTGCTAACAGTAGGCTGGGACCAGCTCTGTCTCTTTATTTTCATGGACATTTTCCATTCCCCTCTTATGTACTTGGTGCTCATAAAGAGATATTAAATACCTAATTTTTTGCTTATTTCCTATATATCTGTTGTACATGTGACTTTTGAGAGAGCCAAGGTTCTTTTCATGCAAGGATTTTAGTAGATTGGGCATTATAACCAATAAATCTTAGATCTTGAAACTTTTTGTCCTATTTTTAAACCGGATTTCAAGGTAGTTTGCCTCCTTTCAAAAGTTTCATGTAATTGTTTTTGTACTTTCATTTAAAGCTATCTGAAAATCCTTTTTTGAGAAAGACAGTTTTAGGGGTATAAATAACTTCTTTAATAAGTTACATGTAGAGCAAGCCCCTGTTAAATAGAACTAAATAAAAATAGCACAGCTCCCTCCTTCGTGTACGCTCCTGCTCTGGCAGGGCCCTGTGGCTCCGTGGTAAACCTTCATTTGGTTCCACCATACGCCGGCCTGTCTCATGCCTCCATCCACTGAATGCTGGTAAACTTTTTTTGGTCAATGGAAGTTTTATGATTTGCTTTTAAACAGGAGTTCATGCTGTTTCTCCTTTCTTTACTTGTTTTCACAGAATCACCTGAAAGATATATTGACATCTGTTGTGTCCAGAAGGAAAGCTTATCGGTTACGTGATGGTCATTTTAAATATGCCTTTGGGAGTAACGTGACCCCACAGCCTTACCTGAAGAACAGCGTCATGGCGTACAACAACTTAATAGAAAGGTGTGTGGAGTTTCTTGTGATGTGCAGCCCTTCTTTCTAGCTGGTGTGCTGCTGTCGTCCGTCTGATCGCAGGGAGTGATTGGTTACTGTTGCTATAAGTCTGAGTACCTTGGAGAGCAGGGCAGTTTTGTTTTCTGGAGCTGCGTCCTTGCCTGGTGACTGGTGAGGTACTTGGTGTTATCAGAAGTGAAGTTGCAGAGGCTGCCACGTGTGGTTCAACCTGAGTGCCTCGTGCCTTGCCTTTTCCGAAGTAGAGTGGAGTGGTTCCCTGGGGCGGTGCGTTCTGATGGCTCCCGAGGGCCAGCCCCCGCCCGGCAGTAGCAGCAGGCCTGCCCTCGGTGGGAAGCACGGCCTGTGACTGTTGGGTCAGGTTGGGTGGCTTGATGGTGGGAGGAGGGGTGGTTAGTGTTTCTCCTCCTCATGTGGTTTCCGTGGCTGTAGCCCAAGACAGTGGCCTATGCTGGGTTCATCACATTGCTCCTGGCGGACCTGGTCTCGGCCCCGACTCCTCTGTCTGCCCTCCATGGAGGGCTCCCAGGACTTGTAACATCCTGAGTCATCGCTTTATGAGATGACCTGGAGGACCTTTCATCTCATCCATGTGGGGTCTGTCTTCACCGCTCACCTTCCTTTCTTCCTTCCCAGCAAATAATTTAGTCCAGATTTTAAGCCTTTGAGAAAGAAAAAGCAATGATGTAATTTTTCTCGTGGTACCTGAAGTGACCGAATTTCTTTGAGCGCCAGTTAGCTGGTTGGTCAGGGAGGAGACAGGGAGGTACACGTTCAGAGAGCGAAGTGTGACTGGGAAGGCCGGTGGAGGGATGTCGGTGAAGAACTAACCGGAAGGGAAGGTAGAAGGTGTGGTCGGAAGAGGTGAAGGTGGGAAGCTGAGAAGAGAGTTGGACACAGCAGAGTGTTGACAGCGCTTGGCGGGGGTTGAACCAGGGCCTCCTTCGTGGCTGAAGAACTTTAGGTGGCTCACAAGGGCCCTCGGAAGAGCACTGTTTATACGCAGAATCGCCGGGCGTGAAGGTTTCCACGCTCAGTCGCATTCAGGCCTATCTGTGTGGGAGTACTTGTTCTCTTTTGGAAGTTCTTCTTTTCTAGGAAACAACAACAACAACAAAAACAAGAAAGGGCGTTGGGGGGGCTCCTTTTGGTGGCTGAATGCTGGGAGTGGTGTCTCTGACGCCGCCAGGCCTCCTGAGCTGCCCTCTCTCCCCCACTGGCCTGTCCCGGGAGGGCTTCTGCCTCGCTGCTGGCTGCTTGGTTCCCCAGCAGGACCGCCTTTCCTGGTGCCCTGACCCACGCTCATACCCAGCTTCTGCGTGCGTCTGAGTAACCTCCTCACGGTTGTGTTCCCTCCGGGCTGGTGTTCAGAATTGTGTAGGTCGTCTCCTACAGTTTTCTGATATAAAAATTATGCCTGCCTTCCCTGCTGGTACTCTATCTAGGTCCTGTTTTGGGAAATTGGCGGGATTTGGATTTTCTCCATCCTCCATTTTTGCCAATTGCTTATTCTGTGCTGTATGTATCTTCTTTTCTTGGATGTTATTTTTCAGTCCTATTGTCTCCAGTTACATTTTATCTTCCTCTCTCAAGTCAGTGTTTCAATTTCATTTTCCTTTAATTAATTAAGGTCCCCCCCTCCTCCCCCCACCCCCGGACTAGAAGCACTTTAAGGGCAGGAAACAATTTTGGCTCAGTGTCCTGAGCTTAGTAAATATTTTAACATTGTGGAGAGAGGAGTGTAAGTGTAGTTGCTCTGCATTCTGTTTCCAGCTTGACAGATGGGCTGCCTTTAAAAATGTAAATTATGGGCTACTGATGTATGTACTAGCTAAAAATTAATTGGCTTTGTAATTGGGTTTCTCGTTCATTTTAAGATATTTTTAATAAGATGTATTAAAGTCCATTTCTATTCTAGTTGTTCAGTTGTCTCCTGCCTAGTTACTGGCTTTGTTTCCAGTCCTCCAGCCTTTTCTGCTCCTTGTGCCGGTCAGAACCCAGCTTCCCACCCGCCCCCCGATGACGCGGAGCAGCAGGCTGCCCTCCTCCTGGCGTGCTCCGGGGACACTCTGCCTGCATCTTTGCCTCCAGTCAACATGTACGACCTTTTCGAAGCTTTGCAGGTAACTCTCGGCCCCTTCAGGTTGGCCTAGATTTAGGGATAGGTTCAAAGTTTCTTAGAGGTTACGAAGATATTCGGTAGCCTTTCCTCTTTTTGGTTTTGGTTTTCCGTTTTAGTTTATTAAAGCCATTCATACTACCTTCATTTTTCAAATCCAGGGTCCAGGCCTCCTTCCGCCTCCCTCCTTCCCTCTCCCAGCCCCCGCATGCCCCGCAAAAGAAAGAAAAGAAAAAAAATCCTCTTGTTCCCTTACTCCTATTTCAGAGGCTTGCTACTTGCTTTCTTGTTATCTGGCTGGAGCTTCATTAGACTCTGGCTTGTAGTCAGTAGGTTTGTGCATCTTTTGTGTGTGTTTGTGGGTGGATCGAACCCTTTTTAATTGTATATGTTGGGAAAATACATACACTGAAGCGAAATTGGAAACATGCGAATATTTGAATCACAGGTGCACAGGGAAGTCATTCCTACACACACCGTATACGCTCTCAACATAGAAAGGATCATCATGAAGCTCTGGCACCCCAGTCACGAGGAACTGCGGCAGGACAGAGTCCACCGCCAGCGCCTGGCGGCCAAGGAAGGCCTGTCGCTCTGCTGAGTTAGGGCGATCTGAGGGGACGGGACCCTCAGCGAATTCATTAGTTGTTGAAAATTGGATGTTTTCTGGGTCCACATTTCAAGACTGAAGTGTACAGTGTAAATATAAATTTTCCTATGGAAATGTGACACTGAGTACATTTTGTGTTGCTACTGTGAAGCCATTAATATAAATCTGACTTTGCTCATGGCCCATGTCTCTGTGAGTGTGTGTGTGTGTTCTCAGTTATGGGAGGAAGCACTGAAAAACTTCTGTGCCTGGACTAGAAACGTTTTTGGGCATCTGAGGCTTAGCATCCTGTGGTCTGCATGTGAGGTAGATGACATCCTAGAACAAAGAAGCTGTTATAACTTAGTCCCCGTGATCAGCAGGGACATCTGTGTTTTCAGTGGCCGCATATATTCTGCATCTGGCGAGCCTGAAATCTCTGCCTTTCTTCTGATGAACTGTGCTCTTGCATTTCGGTTGAAATAATCCACACAGTGTTAAAAATCATATACCTCCTTTAGTGACCAGTTTAAGAGATAAAGGTGTCTGCCCCAAAGTTCATTACAACTCCATAGAAAATAGGACCTATTTGCTGTGCTGTTAGACAAAGTCCTTTTTTTGCTTTAAAAACCAAAACAACAACAACAACAACAACAAAAAACCACCCCTGGAATGTAATTAATCTTACAAAGTTTTTTGTCATAACTTGTTTCTTCTATAGTTGATATGCCCCAGGACTTTGGTTGGCAAGTCCATCTACTGACTATTCCTACAGAATGTCTTAAAAAGCCCACGTACACATACTAGATTTATACTTAGAAATTCCCCAGTTCCTCTACAGTATCTGTTTCTATCCTTTATCAAAGGATAAAGTGAAATAATTTACATTTGGCAGTGTTACTAATAATAGTTTGTTTTTTTAGAAGTGATGCTTTTTACTCAGAAGATAGTATTGGGCTATGCTAGAATGTTCGGTTGGGTTGTGTAGGGCTACGTGATCTGTGTATAGACGGACTTGTTCACATGGTTCAGTATTTGGATCTGTGTATTTGATTTTGTACTTTAAATGTGACAAATAAACCTTTCGGGAGAAAACTTCTTATGTGTTTATTAAAATAAACATACAAGGAAAACTGCCTTCTACAGAAGTTTGAAAAGCCCTGCTCTCTGAGATCTTAGCAGACTTTTCAGAGGGATGCCCTAGATGAGAAAGATTAAAGAAAGATTAAAGAACTTCGGGATGCCATTTCTTCCTTTTGTGATGTGTAAAATAAAAAGAAAAACACCCTGGTTTCAGTTCTTGGCACAAGTCCGAGAAGTCCTACAGAATTTTAGGTAATTTTTTAGATTGAGAAAATTTTGCAGTGATACCTAGTGAATGTAGTGGCTCTGTTTCGGGCTGTCTGTACCTCTGGGCACGCAAAGCTTCATGCAGTCCTTTGATGGAGAGCAGCCGGGGCCTCAGCCATGTCCTGCTGCCTGTCGTAGTGACAGCTTCCAGGAAGCAAGTCGCTGGTGCTGTCTAGGATGTGGCCTGCCTACATCCCCACGGTCATCTGCTCTGGTGGGACCACAGGCCACCAGAGGACTCCCTTTGTCTCATGTGTTTTGGGCTTAAATGAAAATCTGCTTTTCATGCTGGTCTTCCTCGAGAATCATTTTGTAAAGTGGAAAGGTGGGATTGAAGGTAGAGGGATACTTGGGATTTTTCAAGGGAGTCCCTGAAAGATTTGAACACTTCTGTGCCACCAAAGGTCAGCTCCAACTCTTAACTGTTGGCAACCGTGGGATCCTGAGTGAAATCCTGACTGCTTGATACCAAAATATAGAGAAAAATAACTCTCCCAATGAGGAAAAAGCTGTTAGAAACGAGATAATTTAAGACGTAAAGCTTATTTTTCCCGGGAGGACCATCAGTGATTGTCTTTTAGCTACAGGTGTATCACTATGTAAAACCAGGCAGCCAGAGTGCTGGGATCGAGCCCTGTGTCAGGCTCCCTGCTCGGTGGGGAGTCTGGTTCTCCCTCTCCCTCTGCTTACTTGTTCAAATAAATAAAATCTTTAAAAGAAAGAAAGAAAAAAGCTTTTCATGCCAGGCCTCCCTTCAGCCCACCAACCCCCGGACTTTTAATTCAGTTTAAAACCACATACATCGTATTTCTTTCCTCTGTCTTCAGATACCAACATTTATATTGCCGTCCCATGAACAGATGCTTCTTCGATTCAAGGATATTATATATATATACACACACACACACACACACACCCCAAACTGAATGGAGAATAAAGTGTAACTCATAGTTTGGAGTGTGACCTTTCACAATGCTAGCAGGTAAATAATAAATAAAACCACGGTAGTCTATTGTCTTTATTATCAAAGTTTATTGTTGGGGTCAATTTCTACCTACTGGGGAGTACAACTATGTCTCAATATGTGCTATAGTAGTTCTAGGGTAATAGCTGTTCTGCAAAATCGTTGTACTGGGACTCTGTTAAGCATAGATCATAATTCAGTCATGGAAGAATGAGCCCAGAAAAACCCTGACAGTAGAACCATTACTCTAGGAAAGTTCCAGTGCTGTGCAACCTGTAAGGCATCATCTATCAGCTGATGATGAGACTCAAGAAGGTGTTGGTGGAATGAAATAGGAGTCGAACCCATTTTCTGCTCTCCTCTGTAAGAAAACTATGGCTCCAAAACAGGAACCCAAAATTAGGTCTTACAAAATCATTTACGCTCCCGAACAAGTAAAACAGGACATAAAGAGGAAGGGCCAGGAACCGGGACAGTGGAGGATAAATTAAGTCAAAGTAGAGGGGATGGAAACTTCTGGAATGATAAGTAGCTGGATCTGGTTGCCATTGAAGATAACAAGGAATTCAGAACAGGTGAAAGCAAATGGGGAAACAATTCAAATACCAAAAGTTATTCAGTTACCAGAAACTAAGTGAAATATCTCCCCGTGCCCTTGGAGGAAAACTGGTTTTAAAAATACGAGAAAGGTGAATCACTAATAGGAAAATGAGTACCTGAGTAGAAATAGGTGTTTCAAGATGCCCAGAACAGTATAATAGATGAATGAGCTGAGTCTACAGGGAGGAAAAGTGGTTATGGTAGCCTGTTGCTCAGAGCTGACATTGGAACGACATTGCTAGCAATGGCTTTGTCTGTAAGGTCCTGGCATGTCTCCGGTAGCACAGAGAGCTTGGAAGGAATGTTTTCGTAACAACTTAGGTGGGAATGCAAATCACTGTAATGTAAAAATTCAAAGACCTCCCATCGATTCTTGCGGGGTAGAAAGAGAAGTCTTGAAACAGCTGTGGCTAAAGGCCCATGTCCTCTCATACCCCCGTGATAAAAATATTAAAGAAATCAACAAAACAAGTATCAGATGAGTCAAGGAGCCTTGTACCATGTAGACAGCAGATAATTTACGGTGACTTTGTCTTCAGGCAGCCAAGAAAGAAGAGCTTGTGTACCAAGTGCTGCCCTATCATTAAGTGTAATGACACCAGGGCCATTAAAGATCCTAAAAAATTCTAGCTGCCAACCAGATTGGGAAGATAAATAAAACAGCGCAGTTTATTCTAACCTGTATCTTCCTGGAAACTAGTTTGTCTGTAGAAAAGCCATCTGCTGGCACCAGGCCAGCGTATCTGAATTGTGTTATCATTAGTATTTCCTTTTTCCAAAAGAGGAAATCTGTGAGTGGCAGGTATACATAAAGGACTCATTTCCACAAAACCTTCTCTGCAGTCTTGACCTGTGTGGATACAGGTTCTACTCTTGGAAGCATTTTTAAAGGCAAAAGAAAACACTGACTTGAGGTTTGCTCCACGGAAAGGACAGACACCAGCAGAGTTGGGCCCATCTGAGTCTCTCGGTGGTGTTGAATAAATGGTCTCTTCTCCAGGAAATACCTTTGTTCCTTCATATTTACAGGTTTGTTTTTGTTTTTTGTTTTTTTTGATGGACACATGGATTAGTCTCTTAAAAAAAAAAAAAAGAAAAAAAAAGGGACAGAAGCCATTTCTTCCCTAATCATTGTCTCTGCTGAAATCAAGGGTCCCAGACACCTTTTCTGACACTTTGTGGATGGGGAGCGGGGCTGGGCTATGTCACGGGATGGAGTACACAGGTTGCTGTCCAGAGCCCTGTGGCCTTTGGCTGCGCCCTGTGCATCCACACTGAGGAATCTTCTCGAGGATTCTCCTCCTCACCTGTTTCAAATAGTTCCATTTGCTGGAAAACAGAGAGAACCTCAGTGTGAATTAACCCTTGGATTTTAGAAATCGTATACATTTTAATGAACATAATTATTCCATTAGTCAGATTTCCAAACAGATGAGGAGAGGGCAATTTTATGCCCATCTGTCCCCTCCTAAATCTCCTGTTTACTGACAATCCCTAACTACTTCCATCACTTCTTCCGTTCACCAAGGGCAGACACTGTACAGAGAGCTGGCGGTCGTGCTGGGCAAGAAGTCACGAATGACACCAGACGTACGCGCCTACCTTCCCAGCTGCAGCCTAGCCCCGTCTCCTCCCTTTCCTCTTCTGGTAGCAAGGGCTTAGGAAATTTAAAAAATGCACAAAAGGGGAAAAAAAGGTAAGATGAGAAAAGAATGAAAAACTCACTATAACCCAAAGTTTGATTTGTATCGTGGTTAGCAGAAAAGGGAGGCAAAATTCGTGGAGGGAAAGGGGAGGGGACACGCGGGGGGAGAAAGCAGTTCCGGAGACTCGAATGTAACAGTAAGAACCCCTCCTGGGCTCCACGGTCACCGAGGGTCTCAGAACCGCCCTGGAGTCCAGCAGCATGAGTACACTTGGGTTTGGGGGTAGGGACGGAGACGAAGTCTCTCCTGGAGTTAAAACAGCAAGGAGTGGGATGAAAGACTTGTCAGCATTTGCTTCAAGAAAAAAGCAAGGAGGACAGAACCACGTAGTTATGCTACAGAAGGACGAAGAACATCCAAATAGTTTTAGGTCCTCCGTGAAAGGAGGAATGATCTTTCACACTGAACACTGTGTCTCTGGAAACAAATGAACTGACCATTAGGCAAACGAGAGCAAGAGGGTAAAATGAATCTGTACCTGGTGGGCTGTTCTCTCATCTCCAGCTGTGTTGGGGGGGGGGCTCCCCTCCACTTGCTCACTTTGGTGAACAGTCACCGGTGTCGTCTGTCAGCCCCCGCTCCCCACTTCCTCTTAAAGCTGCTCCCCTTCTATATTCAACTCTGAAAATTCCAGGCCTATTGTCCTAGTCCTTGGACTTTATTCACTATAGGCCTAGATATGTGCCCTGTTTTCTTTTTCTGGTGCAAAGATTCCATTTAGAAATCTCTCCCTTCAGACGTCAGCGGACTACAAGAAATTACTGCAGCTGCTCCCTCCATCCACGTGAAGGTCACTAGGAGACCAAGATGACGTTTGAAAACACCCCTGAATTCCTAGGGAAAAGCAAGCCTAAGCTACCGTTCTCACGTCCCAGTGGGCTTCTGTGGAGCACTCCAGGACGGAGAGCCGAGGCCCACAGCGCGTGCTCTCTCCCATGACGGCCCTACAGGCCCCGGAAAGGGAGCACAGTGGCTCCAAGGGCATCAGATAACATAACCCGGCCCTAAATGCCCAACATGATTTATAAGGGGAAGAAGAAAGTTGGCTTCAGGACAAAACTTATTGTTTAAATGAGCAATGTCAGACTATATCCTCTTTGGGGGCCCCAAAAATTTGAGCACGACTGCGCTGAGATGAAATGTTCTGGTAGCTGACTCTCTGTTCATGTTAGGTACCGTGCAAGCGCTCCCCGGTCCAACACCCACACATAAGCCGGGCAACCGCAGGCTGACATCAGGGACACCGATGGCCCGGTGTCGGTGGTGCCCTTACCCCAGGCTCGAGAGCGCTCGGAACAGGAGACAGTAGCGGCAAGAGGAGGGTGTCTGGGGAACCCGAACAGGGCTGTCACTGGAGGCGCCAAGTGCGTCCTTGGGGCTCCCCATTACCTGGGCTCTCCCCGCAGGTCAGTTGCCCTCCGCTGCCGCCTCCGCCTCGCATTCCTTGGGCGCCTCCCCGCCTCCTGGAAGCTCGCTCTCGATCTCCCACAGGACGTCATCCTCGTCTTCCAAGTTGCTGGAGATGTGGCACTTCCTGAAGCCCTGGACGATGGACTCACTGGAGATGCTGTTCCAGGCGACCATGACCCACTCCAGGAAGAGGCCCAGGGGCGGCTTCTTGGCGTTCCCCGTGGGGCTGAGCGCCAGGTTGCCGGCCAGCAGCCAGTTGGAGTACTGGGCCCGGACGCTGTCGTTGAGCGGCTTGTAGACCACCACGTCCAGCACCTGCAGCTGCGAGGTCAGGCCGCCGGGGATGATCACCATGTCGGTGTTCATGCTCTCCATGGAGCTCTTGACCGAGTCGGTGGCGTGGCCGCGGAAGCCGTTGAGGATGAGCATCCCGCGCTGCTTGGGCGCCGCGCCGGTCCGCCGCCGCCACACCACCTCCAGCCAGTCCTGCATCAGGTCCTCCGTCATCCAGCCGTAGCGGTGGCAGCGGATCTCCATCCCGCTCGGGAACTTGCCGGGCGGGATGTACGTGCCCCGCAGGATGATGTAGGGCGGCAGCTTCCGCCCGTCCGCCAAGACCCCCAGCATGGCCGTGATCTTCAGCTTCTCCCTGCCGGGCGTCTTGACCAACACCGGCTTCTCGCCCTGGTTGTCCACCGTGACGCGCGACGGCACCTCCAGGCAGATGGGCGTCTCGTCGGCGTTGCCCATCTGGGCCACCTGGTAGTCATGCGCCCTGCGCAGCGCCAGCACGCTCCGCTGGTAGGTGACCAGCTTCTCCGTCAGGTCCTCGGGCAGCTGCTGCGGCACCGGCACCTTGTGCCGCAGCGACAGGTCGTACCGCCGCATCATGCGCCGGCACCAGCCCAGGCTGGCCTTGAAGCCCTTCTCCGGAATGTTCATCTCCTGCGCGATCTCCAGGGCCTTCAGCTGCATGGCCTCGCGGGTGATGGGGTCGCCCTTGGCCTGCATGTACCTCACGTACTCGGCCACTCGCTGGTCCACCAGCGCGAAGCGGCCGTTCTTGGGGCCGCGGAAGGCGCGGCGCATGGCGTGCGCGTTCTGCAGCTGCGGCTTCACCTTGCGCCAGTCGCGGACGTTCTTCTCCAGCACCCCGAACTGCTTGGCGGCCTGGCAGTTGTTGGTGCTCTCGGCGAACTCCACCACCATGAGCTTGAAGCCCGCGTCGTAGCTGCGCCGCATGCCCCGGCTGAACTGGAACTTGCCGGCGAGCTCGTCCGCCGAGAGCTCGCAGCCGGGGAAGCCCATGGCCACGTAGAAGGGGTAACCCTCGCTCCACTCGGGCAGCTCCGTGAGGTCGCGCGGCAGCCGCAGGCCCAGCCCGTCCAGGGGCTGCGGCTGGGGAAACTGCGCGGCGGCGCTCATGGGGCCCGCCCAGTCCGCGGCCTTGACCTCCGACTCCTCGGTTTCTGCGGACAAACGGGGAGGGGCGGAGAGCACAGCACTTAGTGGGACCTCGGCCTGTCCCCCGCGGGGGTCCACGCGGGGAGGGTCTTAGCCTGAGGGTCACCTGAGCAGTAACTCTAGTAACAGACTGCGCTCCTAAGTCCTTCCTCATCGGCCGTTCCCGCACGACCAGAAGCGAATACATCCAGGTCGGCGGGCTCGAGGGGGCCAGAGCCGGGAACTGAACACAGTACCCAACGTGCGTCACCCGATTAACTGTTCTGTGGGTCATGTTTGGGTCCAAATACTTTTGTCGCTGAAAAACCAAATATAACCCACACTACCATATAACAGAACAGAATTTAGATGCATCGTGGCCTGAATCACATCCCTTAAACCAAGAAAACCTACAGCAAAACCATACTTAGCCCAGTTAAGCCTCTAAGGCAGAAAACTAGTTCCTTCCCACCCCGGTCAGAACTGGGTCTCACCCGATGTGTCTGTTTAGAAGGTGGTCACAGAAACCAAACAGTGCTTGGAAAAATTATCCTTTCTCACCAAAACTCAGATGCCGTCTGTTGCAAGACACCATTAAGGGGAGGGGGGTGCCATTAATTCTAAGAGGCGTTCTTAATTTCAGAGACATGAACAAGGTGGGGGCAGAGGACTGTGTTAGGATCAACGAAATATGGCATTTTCGACGCTCAGCTAGAGAGAGAAGGTGAGTAACGCCACCGGCTGCTCGAAACCTGTCTTCACCAACTACTCCCTCCTAACTCCGGCGCCTCCCAAAGGACCGTGAGCGTCTCACACACACTTGCTCACATGCCCTCTGCATATGCTCCTGCCCTTCCTGCCCAAGGTGGAATGGACCAGAAACCAGGGGAGGTTAACGCTGGCCACGTGCTTTGTGCCACTATCTTCCCTGGTCTTCAGAGGTACAAGATGCACTGCTGAGGGGGCCTCCTTCACCCAGGACCATGCGGCTGGACCACACGCCAGAAGCTTCAGGGTGCTTCCTGCACACTGACATTGTTACCCACAGTGCACAGAGGAAGAAACGGAGGCTCAGAGAGGTGAGTGAAGTGGCCTCAGGTCACGCAGCGCTGGCAAGAAGATTCTAAAGCCCCAAAGCCCATCATCTTCCTGCCTCACAGCCCTGCCTTACTATCAAACACCCACACCACGTATATGGAAACAAACTCCAGCTTCACCGTGCTCCCACTGGACGGATGCTGGAGTGGTTTAGCTGTACCTGCCAAAGGTCCTCCTTGGAGCTGCCACTCGTCACAATTCTGAGACTCCTCCTCCCCTTCCAACCGAGTGATCATGTCTGGCTTAGGGAATGGGAATTCTGTTTACAGGAAATAAAACAGGCAACAGCTGTGTGTTACTGTCTCACAGCACTGCCGAAACAAGTATTTTCTAATACTTGAGGAATACCCTCCCATGCACAAGCCATTCTCGACGTGGAAATATACAAAAGATGGGGGAAAGGGGCTCAGGGGTACTTAAAGAAAAAATATGATAGGAAGTCAGTCTGTCCAAGGGAACTGACGGATCTCTGCTAGCGAGGGCTGGTCCTAGCAACAACAACAAAACGAACTGTATGGAGTGGGGAAGTGGGTGGACGAACGTTCTGGAACATATATGCGCAAACTAGGAAATGCCCCCAGCTGGCTCCACTATAGTTACATGGCTTATGAATGCTGGAGGGGGGGAAGGATTCTTTGGGGTATGTTCCCAAGTGGCTGAGGCCTGCCAGGGCAATAAGGAGACCTGCCTTCCCTCCTAAGGAATATATGAAACACAGGCCCAGACCTCTGCTGACATTTCTGAGGTCTTGTGTTTTTTTTTTTTTGTTTGTTTGTTTGTTTTTTTAAGATTTAGTTACTTGAGAGAGAGAGCGCGCATGTGCATGTGGTACGTAGGGCAGAGGGCCAGGGAGGAAAGAGACAGAGAGAGAGAGAGAGAGAAAGTTCTAAGCAGGTACCACACTGAGCACAGAGCCTGATGCGGGGCTCTGATCTCACGACCTGAGATCATGCCCTGAGCTGAAATCAAGAGCTGGATGCTTAACCGACCGAGCTGCCCAGAGGCCCCGGGTTATGACTTTTTTAATGTGAATGCCTGGACTGAATAAGGAGAGTTCGGAGAGTGGCACAAGTTGCTGGGTAGAAGGACACAGTATTTATATCCTGCCTACATCAAAAACAGGAAATTAAATGGGCAGAGGCACTGAGGAGGCCGAGTCCACGTTCAGGAGAAAGGGATGTCGGACACACCAGAGAAGAGACATGGGAACAACTCTCTGCGCTCCGAGCTTCCAGGAGACAAAGGAAAACAAAGCTTTACCCAGGGACAGGACAGTTTCATAATTCATCCTCATGACTTCCCGGTAGAGGGCCTTCTGTTGCTCGGTCAAAACTTCCCACTCCTCATCGGAAAAATATATGGCCACCTCATCGAAAAGGGCGGGCACCTGAAACAGGGAACAGGCCTTTCTCAACGACTAATAGGCACATGCAGATAAGACTCACATACCTTCGCGTCACAGGGGAGGGGCCGTGACCTGGGGGCACGCTCTGTCCACACTTGCTAGGCTACTAGAGGCAAAACAAGCACGCGGCCCAGGTCTCACGGGCCCTGCTGAGTGTCTACTGCTGCCTGGGTCCACAGATCAGGAGAGCAGCACCTTGAGAAGAAAAGCTCCCCAGCGCTGATCACCCGGTCACCAGGCTGGGACACCCGCGGCAGGGACAGCTGATCCCAGCTCGACACCCACTGCAGGCCCAGGAGCAACTGCCCCCAAAACACCTGAGTCAACCCCCCACCAACACGACAGGCCCAGCCAGCCCCTGCCTTCCCTGGAGTCGGCAGCTCGCTGGCCCAGGGTTGGGGTGTGGGGGTGCTCCTAGGCCCTGTTTTCCTTTCCAGGGGCACCAGCCCTAGCATTTGACTCAGAACCCAAAGCCCAGGGAGGAGCCAGTGAGCGAGAAGGCCTCATTTGGCCTTTTCTAATCTCCAAGAGCAGGAGTAGGAGGCAAGAAGAGCTAATTAGAGCTTAAATTTATGTAATGAGATACTGGAGCAAACTGGTTTGCTTTCGTGCCTATACCTTCCGCAGAAAGCCCTAAGGACAGAGAAGGCGGCTCTACTCCTCTCCCCACCGCCCCAGCAGTGGGAATGGGCACCGGCCCCCAGGGGCAGCCGGGCCACCGACCCAGCGTCCTCTCGTCTACTCAGCTGTGTGCTCTTCTTTTTACCGTGCTTTCCTTTCGGTCACTCAAAGTCCTACTCTGAAGTTCATCATGTCAGCGGTAAAGAAATCACTGAGTTTCAGGCTGGTTCCTTTGTATTGTGGCTTTCAAAGCTATTCCCCAAGGCTGAGTCCAGAGCGCGAGTGATTATGAGACCGTTTTTCATCAGCTTAGAAAATTAGTGTCTGCACAGCCTGTAGCTTCTTCGGGTGTCCAGCCCTCCGTCATTTGGACACTGGCATTTCTCCTTCCTCCCAAAGTCCACGTCCTCCCTTCCCACTCCCAGGGCACCCTCTACGTAGGGAGCACTTCCTAGAACAGGCCCTGTAACTGCTTCATCGCTTTTCTCCAACAACCCCATTTAATCCGGGAGGAAATGGGCTCAGAGCGGCCTTGTTGCCGGTCACAGTCACACAGCCCATGAACGGCAGCACTGAGGTTTGGACCTAGCACTCTCTGGGTTCCAGGCTCCAGACCCTACAAAGCAAAGTGGCCTCCCCGGTGACCAGCCCTCCACTCTGCCCCACCTCCGCGCACAGCAGGACTCAATGCCTGCGGGTCCCAAGCAAACTTGACCTTTCAGGTCCCTGCACATGGCTCTCCCTGACTCCTGGCCTGGCTAACACCCAAGCCCGCCCTGACCCGGGCTGTGTGCCCACCCACACGTTCCCGCCGCGCTCTGAGCTCAACACCAGGGCAGTCCTCATCACAACGCAGTGTTCTTCAGGCTCCCGCAGCCGCTTCCCCACCGGAACCCAAGCTCACTCAGCACAAACCTGCGCCCACCCCGTTTCCCTACACATAGGACACCTCTCGTAGATCGTGATCACTGAACACTGTGTTTGTGATTTAAGCAAACAATATCCGATTTTCCCTTCTCTTGTTCCACTTAGAATGGCTTCAAAGAATCATGAAGTGTCCGTCACAAAAGCAAGCCTCCTCTTTGAAGTCCGCGGGAACTACTAGAAGGGAAAAGGGCTTGGATCTCTAGGTCTTCCTCGGGCTTCCTCGGTCTGGAAAGCCAGGCAGCCAGGAATTTTCCACCCCGCCCCTTCCCATTTCCCAGGCTTTTGAACAACTCTCTCTCTCTCTTTGGCCTTTTCTCTCCCTAGGAAATTCCAGATCTAGGCCATACCTATTTATAGTCCTTTTCCCTGTGCTGATGAAATGGGACACAGGACCGGCTAAGCCTGCCATTTCAGAGGGTCTATCGATACTCACAAAGGTAACCCGTCCCCAGCCTGGTAAGAACATCAGGAGCCCTGAAGCCCCGAGGAGGGGGCTGGAGGCTGGCTGGGGCCAGATTCACGTCCTCCTACTTACGGCTGATGCCCAGAGGCTCTTCAAACAAGCCCACATTATGCTCCAGAGACACACAGTACCGTGGCTGAGACATTCCCTTCACAGCGAGCCTCTGTGAGAACGGAGCGAGCCTTCAGCCAGGCCCCGTGGCGCAGCCTCCCTTCTCTCCAGAGGCTTTTCATCGGGCTAAGCACAGCAGAAGGTAAACAGGGCCCGCCCTGGGCGACACTCTGAAGTCAGGCAGCCTGTGTCCAACGCCCAGACACCCTTTCCTGGCCTCCCAGGTAGGGACCCTCAATCCCTGTCCCCTTCCCTCTCCTCAGAACAGCAGGACACCTCAGACACGTTCTCTCCTTCAGGCTGTGTGTGGCCTTGCTCTGCGGGCAAGCTGGCGTCCAGTGCCCCTCCAGGGGTGACCGTCAGGCGGCACAGAAACGCCACACGGCCTCACTGAGGACACAGCAGAACCACCCAGTGAAGGTGGCAGGGAGCTCAGGGCCAAGGGCTGTGACCGGTGCATGGGGACAGGGCCCACTGGACACCCTGCACCAGGGTGCAGTCCCTCTTACACGTTTAAATATCTTACGGAATCCTTTACATAGCATAAAGAAATGGGACCCGCTACTGTACCTTTATGGTGAGGAAACAGCTGCTCCGTACCTGGCCCGCAGTCACCAAGTTAGAGTCTGATCCCAAAGCCCAGGCTTTCTCAGCAGGCCACTGAGCCGCGGGAGCTCCCAACTCTGCCCACAAGCTTTCCTCTTGGGGGCTCCCGCTCGAGCCTCCTCGTGTCTGGAGTGCAGGCCTCCCCCCTTTCCTCGGCCAGTGCTACTCATGAGTAAAACTCGATTCAAGAAAGCTTTTTTCCTTTTCTCTCCTTGAAACCCTATTTCTACTCCAAGTCTCCTGTGTAACGTTATCCTAATACATAGCACAGGGCTTGCATCGGAAAGGCTTTTATTGATTGCCCTAACCCCACTCTCTACAATCAAACTACCTATCTACGGAAGATTCATTTCCTTTCTTTCCCTAGTTTAATACCCTAAAGCAGGGTTGTCAACCTCGGCACTGATGGATGACGGGGGGGGCTGTCCTGCACACTGTAGGTGTTCAGCAGGGGCCCTGGTCTCTCCCTAGGAGCTGACCCAAGTCATGAGAGCCCAAAATGTCTTCAGATGTTGCCAGATGTCCCCAGGAGGGGACAGGCCTGACAGTCAAGCTACCCACTGCTCAAGAAGGCATGCTTGCCTTCTGCTGAGAGCCTCTGGAGTTCTCCAGCCTGAATAAGGTCCCACTCCATGCTACCTAGATGTTCTGGGTTGGCCGATTCAGCCTTAAAGCCCAAGGATTGTCCTGCCTTGAGGTCTCAACTCCAGGCTAGATGGGACTGACTCCTGTCCTCCAAGGTCTCCCTGGCTGTGGGGGAGCAGAACCAGGGAGGAGGCTGGGATGGGCAGAGAACAACACAAAAAGACAAGGGCAGTGCAGCCTAGACAGCCAGACTATGAGCCCAGAGCCTGGTGCTGTATTGTTTTTCTTTTCTTTTTTGATTGAGGTATAATGTACACACAACAAAATGCACTACTTTTAACGATCCAGCTCAATAGGCATTTTTAAGACCAAATATCAGTGCACATGTGTATCCTTGGGGCAGAGTAGATAACCTCTCTGCTCCCCAGTTCCCTTGTGTGGGAGGGGAGCCAGACTGGACATTTGGGAGGACCAGGATTCTAGGAATACAAATCTCTTACTGGAAACAAAGAATATAGTGGCCACTGATAACGCTGACATATAAAACTAAGCAGGGAAAAGGAATGTCAATTTGTTGCATGTTTAAGATTTTCACCGTTTGTGCCCAAATGGCATGATGTCCAGTATGTACTGTGAATAACCATACACAAGCATAACGATAAACACCCATTACAGCTACATTTGCCCCCTGAAATGTCCAGAAGCTCCCATGGCACAAGGCCACAGAAGGCCTGCTCACTTCTTAGGGTAGGCTTCTAGAGAGCTCTGGGCCACAACTGAGACCTGCCACAGGCGGGCTGGCTGGGGTTAGGATGGACTGTGCTGCATTCACATTTTTCAAATTCACTCTAATTCTACCACACTCTTCTGGAAATGCAGCTCCCCTGTGCATACTGTCACGAGTGGTGGTCACACAGAACCAACTGGCTGGCCTCACATCCTGAAGCTCTCTGCATGTCAGTTCAATGTCCCTTCAAAGTCTTGTTTCAAAGGGGTCCCTTCAACCAGCAGCAGACTCTCTCCTTCCCAAACTCAGTCAGGTTCCTTGAGCCCTCTTCTCCGCCAGGCCACCATGTGGGCTCCCCTCCTGTCCTTGGCCTGCCCAGCCCGGCCTTTAGCAAGAATCCCCCTATTCTGGATATCTCCGCTGAGTAACTTTCCGTCCACTGACCCCTCCGCTCTGGCTCCTTGGCTAGAAATCCCCACTGGTCTCACTGTATTCGGTGTTGAGCCCCAGCTCTCCTTCCTACTGCAACAGTCTTGATACCTATCGCAACAGTCCTGAACAGTCTTCCTTACCATCTTCACAAGCGGCAGAATAATTATTTTCTTTAACAGAGGTCAGCAAGCCCGACGGTTTGGTAGCTGGTGTTTTCAACATGCCTGGCACTGAGCAGGATGTAGGGGACTCAGAGGGGACAGCAGAGAGATAAGCTCTCTGCCTCTTGGATTTCCAATCCGAATGATGATAAGAGACCATTCCTATAACCGGCTCTTCCATTCTCCACAGTGCCTTTTAAAGCCACAGGACTGTTTTCTCAGGAATGCAAACATACCGGGCTGGGCTGGGCTATTTTTACTTCCTATGTCTGCCTCAGGAGGAGACTTCAAACAAGCCTGGCTCCCAGGCCTGCTTCTCTCCTCCCAGCTGTGTGGACCCCACACCTTCTCACTTACCCATCCACCCTCCGAGCAGATCCGGACTTTCTGCATGTCTGTGGGGCCATCCTCCAGTTCCCGGCTCTGAATCTCTTCTTCCTCTTCTTCTTCTTTTAGGGTGAGATTGAGAGTGTAGGCTGTGGACTCCATCTCTGCAAGCAAGATTCAGTTGAGAAAAATCAAGGCGCTGGTGTGAACTCTTCAAAGCCCAGGATGGGGGTGGCTTAGTGTGCACAAACCTCTTAGCCCTGAGCCCTGTTCAGGCTGGAATGAGGGAAGGAATGGAATCAGGCCCCGGGGAGGAAGGGATTTAGGAAAAGCACCAGGAAGCTGGAAGGTGACAAATTTAATTATGATAAGAGGGGCTGCAGGCAGATAGCACACCTGACTGCCTTCAAATATTTAAAAAAGCTGCCTGTGGAAGAGACTAGACTGGTTCTGTAGACACCCAGGGGCAGAACAGGCCGGTGGGTAAACATTCCTGGAAGAGGTTTTTCAAGAGCGCTGTGAACGACAGAACTTTCTCACAGCCGGCGCCGCTCAGACATGAAATCAGTGGCAGGAAAGGGGTGCTGGCTTCCCACCCACCAAGGTGTCTGGGTAGATGGGACACTTGCTCAACCGCGGTGTGTCTACAAGCCAGAGAAGCATCAGGAGGGTTGGTGGGCCCGGATACCCATCGCCTGGGTTTTCCAAAGCCAAAGATTCTGCCCGTGAGCTAGTGCAGAAAACAGAGTCATTCTGCCTGAGGCTCAGTGACACAGAGTGAGGCGTGTGCCTGGATACCCAAGAAGGTGCAGCTTATCTGCTACCGCCCCCCCCCCCCCAAGGAAATGCCTCTGGGCCGCACACACTCTTGGGCCAGAACAGCAGGCCAGTACAAAGGGCCGCGCTCCTGCCCTCTAGGGGCGCGGGCAATTCCTAGGTGTGAGTGAGTGTGCATCCTGGGGGCCGTATCCAAACGGGCTTCCAAAGAAAAGAGGCCTCCAGACTTCAAAGTCTGCTTTTTCGAGATTTCCAAAAAGGACGGCCGAACGCGACGGGTCTGGGGCAAGCGGACCGGGCTTCAGGTCCCCGGAGCTGGGGCCCGAACTTGGCCGCGGCCTCCCCCGCCCGCTCCTGGGCAAGAGGTGGGGGCAGAGGTGACACCGCCCTGCAGCGACGGTGTCCCCCCGCGAGGCGGCCAGGGCCGCCGCCCACCCGCCCACGGCCCCCGCGCCCCGCCCGCGGCCGCCGCGCCCCCGGGCGCGCTCTGATTTCTCCAGCCATCTTGTCCCATTTCCCTTTCTCCCGGGTCCCGCGCCGGGAGCGCCCCCGCCGCCCCCGCCTCCCCGCGCGGCCCAGCCCTCCTCCCCGCCGGGGCCCCCTCCCCGCCCTGGCGCACCTGCCGGGCGGCGGGAGCCGGCACCGCCTGCCACCCGGGCGGGCCCGCAACAAAGACGGTGGCGGCCGCCGCCGCTGCAGCCTCGCGCCCCCGCCCCCGCCGCCGCCGAGCCGCCCCGGAGTCGCGGGAAGGGCCCCGCCACCCCGGGCCTCCCGCCGGCCGGCCGCCCGCCGCCCGCGCGCACTCACCGGGCGGCCGGGGCGCGGGGCCGCGGCCGCGGGGGGGGAGACGCCGAGGGCTCCGGCCCCGCTGTCACAGCGCCATCCCCGCCGCCTCTCCGGCTTCCCGTGCGAGCGGCCCCCGCGGGAGGGAGCGGGGAGGACACGTGGTGGGAGGAGGAGGGTCCGGCCGCGAGCTGAGGGTGTTGGGAGCGAGGGGAGGAGCGCGGCTGATGTCAGCGGCCGCGGCGGCGCGGGGGGACGGCGCCCGCGGCCGCTCCGGACCCTCCTCCCGGCGCAGCTTCCGGCCGCTCGGCGCGTAGCGGAGCTCCGGGCGCAGCGCCCGACCGTCGTCGCGTCTCCCGCCGACCCGCCTGCGCCGCCGCGCCCGCCGCCCTCTCGGTTCCCCCCCGCGGCCCCCACCCCTTCCGCGCGCCGCGTGCGCCCTCGGCGGCAGGAGGCCGCGGGGCCCGGGTTTCTGCTCTCGCCGGGTGTGAGCGGGAGCGCGGCGTCCGCGGGGTCCGCCCCTGCTGCGGGAGCGCCCGAGGCGCCGGCGCCGAGCTTCAGGGGGGCCTGGGGAAGGGCGGACCGCGAGGGGTGGGTCGGCCAAGGACGGGCCCAGGGTCTTCGGGGAAGCCCGGGGGCGCGGGCCAGCGTGGGTGCAGAGCTCCGGGGCGCCGGGAAGGGACTTCCCGAGGCGCCGCCGTCGGCCGCCCGCGCGGGGCCGTGCAGGAGGCCGCCGTGGGAGGCTGCGCCGCGGAGCGCGCGGGGACCGCTCTGTGGACCGGAGCCCGTCCCGTTCCGGAAAAAGACTCGGGGTCTGGGTTTTTGTTGGGAAGTCGTGAAAGAAAAAAAAGAAAAAATGCCGGCACCTGTGGTAAAACGGGAAGGAGGACTTTATTCAGAACTACGAAGTCGGCGTGGAGACGACCGCGCGCGGGGAGAGACGGGCTCGACTCCGAAGCGGCGGAGCCCGCGGGCGGGTGGGGAGTCGGCCTGGAAGTCCGCCCGGCGCGGCAGCAGGGAGGCGGGTTCCCCACGGCCACGCGGTCGGACGTCCCGGCTGGGGGGTCTGTGTAGACGCCGTCCGCGCCGCTCTCCGGCCGTGGAGCGAGGCGGCTGTGTGCCGGCCCGGACGGAGGCCTGGTGGAGGAGACGGTTCAGGTGGGACCGAAATTTGGCCAAGGAGGGACTTTCCTCAAACTTCGCAGACTGTGCCTGTGATCTAAGCAGCTGCTGGGAAAATCTCTCCCCCGGTTTTTGCGGCCATTTCTGTCGACTTCGACGTGAAGGTCCCTTCTCTGTGCCGGGGAGAGGCTGCTGTGGAGCTGTGCGGGTCTTCCTGCCGAACATGTCACACGAAAAACGCGTCTTCGAGGTGGAATTGTGGCGGACACCAAGACCAAGGCAGGTCTAACGGAAGGACCAAGAACACGACTCAAATGTCAGGAGAGAAGAGGATGTTAGCACTTCTTGTTTGTTTTAATGGAGTTATTTTTATTTGTGAATTTTTATTACTTTTTACTTAAATTCAATTTACTTAACTCATACTGCATTATTAGTTTCAAGGGTAGAATTTCGTGGTTCATCAGTTGTATATAATACCTGGTGCTCATTACTTCAGGTGCCCTCCCTAATGCCCATCGCCCAGTTACCTGCTCCCGCCCTGCCCCTCCAGCAAAACTCAGCTTGTTTCCTAGAGTTAAGAGTCCCTTATGGTTTGCCTCCCTCTCCTGACAGTGCTTTCTGGGTGTAAAGTTAGCATTTTTAGAGCAGGAGTGATGCTTAGCTCAAGTTGATTGACATTTGCATCTTCACCTGAGGAATGACTACTTTAAATGGAAAAGTGGAGAGTGTCAGGAAGGAGAAGGATACTAGGGCATCACTGGCAGTAAGCATCCATCGCTTACAAAAAAAAGTATGAACGTGGGTTATGAGATAACCGAAGAGGAATATTATGTTAGGGTTTTAGAGGCTGAGGGCCCTAAAGTTTGTATGCAGCTTTGATTGGGTTTTTCCTGGGAAGAGGTCAACCCAATGAATCACCATAATTAAAAAAAAAAAAAAAATTTAAGAGAAAGAGAGAGACTATAAACTGGGGAAGGGGCAGAGGGAGATGGAGAGGGAGAAGCACGCTCCCTACTGAGCAGGGAGTCTGATGCTGATGCCACTAGGCTTGATCCCAGGACTCTAGGATCATGACCTGAGCCAAAGGCAGATGTTTAACTGACTGAGCCATCCAGGAGCCCGGACCCCCCTGAATTCTTGACTTTAAACTATAGCCCCGTGATCTCAATTACTGTCATGGGGCTCCCACCTTAGTACAAGTCCATAATTGCTAATAAAACTTTCTCACAGGAACAAAGTGCTGGGGTGGGCGCAATACAGGGCCGAGGGCACCTGGGTGGCTCAGTGGGTTAAAGCCTCTGCGTTCAGCTCAGGTCATGATCTCAGGGTCCTGGGATCGAGCCCCGCATCGGACTCTCTGCTCAGCAGGGACCCTGCTTCCCTTCCTCTCTCTCTGGCTGCCTCTCTGCCTACCTGTGATCTCTGTCTGTCAAATAAATAAATAAAATTAAAAAAAAAAAACTTAAAAAATACAGGGCCGACATTCATATTTAAGTGGCGTGTAAGTCATGCTGCTTGTCTCTGCCTGTGTTTCCTCATCTTCAGAAAGAGGGAATTGGACCGGCCAGATATTGTCAGAGCTTCCCCTCAGTTCTATCATTCAGCAATTCTGTTCTGTTAAGACTTGATCTTAGTCTGCATGAGGAGTGACTGAAGCCTGTTTTCGAGACAGTGCATGGCTTTAATGATCGATAGAATGGGCTTCTATTAGTAGGTACTTAAATATGAGCAGAGCACCTATGAAATGAACATAATGGTTCTTTAATTATGCTATTGGTCTGACTTCTATTTCCTCCTATTGAATTATTGTGGTACATAAGTCATAGGGATTCTACAGAGCCTGAATCCCACAAAATATACTGGACTCTAGTGTCTCCAGGTATATAAGCACTTCTTTTTTTTTTATGATTTTATTTAGTTATTTGACAGAGAGAGAGAGAGAGAGCACAAGCAGGGAGAGCGGAAGAGGGAGTGGCAGGCTCCCAGCTGAGCAGGGAGCCCAATGCGGGACTTGATTCCGGGACTCCAAGATCATGACCTGAGCTGAAGGCCATCGCTTAACAAACTGCGCTGCCTGGGTGCCCTGAATACACACTTCTGACCTTCAGTAGAGGCTCCATGGACCTTAGGTAAGCATAGCTGCTAGCCTCCTGCGGCTGCATTTCTCAGGGACTGCGGTAGATTGAATTAATTCATCCCCACATGATACCTGGTGAGCCTCATGTGTGCAGAGTGGACTTTGATGCCCTTTGCTCGGCCTGGCCATATGAAATGCTTTGGCCAGTTGAATGTGCCTATGGGTAAGCCCTGAGCATAGATACTAAAAGGTTTCACATGCTTCCACTTACACCTCGGGGAGCTTTTGTCCTCTGCCATGACAAAACCATGCCTAGGGTAGTCACTATCCCTCCAGCCTAGGCTCCAGAATGAGACCTGTTCTACACAGCCATCCAATGAAGATGTGAGATTCTTGTTTTGCTTTAAATGATCAAGTCCTGGGGTGACTTGTTATGTAGGATTTTTGTGGTGATAACTAATTGAGACAGTATCAGTGGGCAACCTTGGACTTAAGAGTTCCCAGCATTGGCCTTCAGAGGCTGCTCTGAGGCAGGGGAAAGGAGAATTGCCATTTCACGGTGGAAATCTTCATCTGATGGATGTGGAAATGCTAGATTGGGAGGGAAGAACCAAATTACCAGGAGCGGGAAGTCACTGCCAACTGTATCTTTCTCTTCCCTGGGGTTCTGGAACCTCAGAAGATCACGATACCACCTCAACATTAGATATTTCCCGGCAGAGCCTCAAAATAGTCCTGAGAGATCTTGATAAATGGTCAGGGAAACTCTGATTTGGACAATTCCTCAAAGGGCTTAGAAAGTTCCTGAAGTAAAAGCATGTGGTTAAAGCACCTCACAGGGTTAAGGAACACTCAGAGGTTTCTCTAGAAAAAAGAGAAAGAAAATTATAATACCTAGTATAGTACTAGCTGCTATAACAAACAGATCCCGAAGGTAGAAATGCACAAACAATAGAAATCTACTTTTTTTATGTAACAGCTCTTTGTGGGTATGCCTGGTTTACAGGTGACTTTCTTCTGTGCTGCAATTTAGGGACCGAGGTTCCTTCCGTCTTGTGGCTCAGTCACACCCTTGGGACCTTGTGGTTTTCTTCATCCACCAGAGTGAAGGGGAAAGAGAAGATGGAGAAAGCACACCCTTTTCTTGCCCTTAAAGTGACACACATGGCTTTTGCTTACATCCCATTTGTTAGAATCAGTTACATGGTGACATTTACATGAGAAGGGGCAGAGAGATACAGAGCAGTCTAAGGAGTCACTTTCCACTGACAGCTCGACACAAGAATAGGAGAGCTTAGATTTTTGTCTTTACCACAGGGATGCTTTTTCTTTAGCCACTTGAAATATTTCACTCCACTTTCTTCTTGATGGCAAGGTTTCTGGAAAGACATGCAATGTAATTCTTATCCTTGTTTCTCTATAGGAAAGGTGTTTTTATTCCTCTGACTTCTTTCAAGATTTATTGTTTGGTTTTGATCTTATGGAGCTTAATAGAATATTCCTGGACATAGATTTTTTGGTATTTTCCTGGGTGGTATTTTTTGAGCTTTGGGAATCTGTCACTAATTTGGGGGAAATTCTAAGCTATTATTACTTCAGTATTTCTTCTGTTCTTTTCTCTCTTTTGGTAGTTCCATTATGGGTATATTACACCTTTTGTAATTTTCTCATGGTTCTGTTTGTTTTCCTGGGTTTTTTCCTCTTTGTATTTTAGTCTGGGAAGTTTTACTGACATACCTTCAAGTTCATTGATTCTTTCCTCAGCCATGTCCAATCTATTGATGAGCCCACCAGAAGCAATCTTCACTTCTATTGCAGTGTTTTTGACTCACAGAATTTCCTTCTGATTCTTTCTTAGCATTTTCATCTCTTTGTTGACATTACCCATCTGTTCTTGCATATTACATGCTTTTTCCATTAAGGCCCTTGGCGTAATAATTATAGTTATTTTAGCTTCCCAGTTTGATAATCCCAAAATCTCTGCCATATCCAAGTCTGACTCTAATACTTATTTTGTCCTTCAAATTGGACTCTGACTTTTAGCGTACCTTATCATCTTTCTTGGAAGCCAAACATAAGTTACCGGGTAAAAGGAATGTTTTTTGGGCTAGGAATTGGGCTGTGTTTACTCTTTGCTTTAGATGAAGCTAAAATTTTTTCCAGTGTCTTTGGATTTCCCTAGAGACTCTTAAAGTCTGAGGCTTGCAGTTCTTTTAGCTCCAAGTCTCTATTACTATACAATATATATTATTATGGTGAACTATTGGTAGAAGAGGAATATCCTATAATCTATGATTAGGTCTCAATGTTCTAGTGAACCTGTGTCCCTGATTCTCAGCTTCCTCCTCCTTCCCCTTTAAATAGGATAGGAAGAGGGGGCCAGAATTAGGTATTTCCCCTTCCCCAGGTCAGTTAGGTTCTGGGAAACCAAATTTGCTTAAGCTCTGGTAGACAGTTTCCCTTGAAGGCAGACCTTTTTCAAGGAGAACAGACCACCCTGGGCCTATTTTTAAATGGCTACTTTCCCCCTGCCCCTGCAGAATGTACAGGGGAATTTTTCTTCCAAATTCACCCTGAGAACTTGGTGAGGCTCCTGGACTCAGTAGAGTCTGTGGGAGGTGGGGGCGGGGTGGGGTGGCTGCACACGTTTGTCTCTCAAGCTAGACTGGGCTCCGTGACCAGTATCAGTCAGTTGTCCTTTACGTTTTCCTACCAGGCTCCAACTGCAGCTTCCTCTCCTGGTAAAATACGATTCTTTGTATGTGCTTGACTCTCCAGTGTTTTGGGTGACAATGTTTCCTGCAACTTCAATTTCCTAATGTATCTAAGACTTGAGGATTTCCAGGGTTTTTTGGGGAGGAGCTTATTTCTTTTTGTGAGGATAGGAATGATGACTTCCAAGCCTTTTACATGTCAGACCAGCCAGGGAGACTTTAAACAGAGTTGGGAATAAGACTCCAAAAACTTCCCACTTTACCTTCCCTCTAGGGCTGGCCCAGGCCAAGAGCTCATTTGCATTTACCCTGGTTGTGGGGATAGCTCAGTAGAACCCGTTCACCCTGGTTCTTCCTAATCTCTCGGCTTATTGTCATGCCTAAAACCCACTCTCTTCTTTCTTTCTTTTTTTTTTTACTGAAAACAACTTTATTTCTCCTTTGTTATCAAGTGAAAGTCTACAAATCCGATTGATGTATAACAAACTCCATGGTTCGCATTTCTTCAGCACTTCCATCTCTTTGTGTTACACCGATGTGATTTCAGTTTTTTCTTCCTATTGGTTTCAGAGGTAGAATTTAGTGATTCATCAGTTGCAAATAACACCCACTGCTCATTACAAAAAGAGACCCTCTTTAATACCCGTAACCCAGTTTTCCCTTCCCCCCACCTACCTCACCTCTGGAAACCCTCAGTTTGTTTTCTAGAGTTCAGAGTCTCTCTCTCTCTCTCTTTTTAAGATTTTATTTATTTATTTGAGGGAGAGAGAGAGCATGAGAGGAGAAAGGTCGGCGGGAGAAGCAGACTCCCTGCTGAGCAGGGAGCCTGATGTGGGACTCGATCCCGAGACTCCAAGATCATGACCTGAACCGAAGGCAGTCGCTTAGCCAACTAAACCACCCAGGTGCCCAGGTTCAGAGTCTCTTATGATTTGCCTTCCTTTCTCTTTTTATCTTTTTTTAAATTTTTTTTTATTTTTAAGATTTTATTTATTTATTTGACAGAGAGATCACAAGCAGACAGAGAGGCAGGCAGAGAGAGGTGGGGGGAAGCAGGCTCTCTGCCGAGCAGAGAGCCCGATGCGGGACTCGATCCCAGGACCCTGAGATCATGACCTGAGCCGAAGGCAGCGGCTTAACCCACTGAGCCACCCAGGCGCCCTCTCTTTTTATCTTATTTTATTTTCCCTTCCTTTCCCCTATGTTCATCTGTCTAGTTCTTAAATTCTACATATGAGTAAAATCATATGGTATTTCTCTTTCTCTGACTGACTTATTTTGCTTAGTCTAACGCCCTCCAGTTTCATCCACGATGTTGAAAATGGCAAGAGTTAATTCTTTTTGATGGCTGAGTAATATTCATATGTATATGAATATTATATATATATGTTATCTATCTCTCACTTCTTTATCCATTCATCTGGGGTATTATGGACGTTGCTGCTATAAACATTCGGGTGCACGTGCCCCTTCAAATCACTATGTTTGTATCCTTTGGGGTAAAAATCCAGTAGTGCGATTGCTGGGTTGTAGGGTAGCTCTATTTTCAACGTCTAGAGGAACCTCCATGCTGTTTTCCAGACTGGCTGCCCCAGCTTGCTTTCCCACTAGCTGTGTAAGAGGGTCTCCATTCTCCCCATCTTTGCCAATATGTCTTGTTCCCTGACTTGTTCATTTCGGCCATTCTGACTGGTGTGAGGTGGCATCTCATTGTGGCTTTGGTTTGTATTTCCCTGATGCCGAGGGATGTGGAGCATTTTTTCATGTGTCTGTTGGCCATCTGGATGTCTTCTCTGGAGAAATAACTTTTCATGTGCTCACCCCACCTGTGACCTCGAGTTTCTATCTCAGGCACAGGATTCCATTTAGAGTCTCCAAACCCTACAGACTCCTGTGGCTTCTCCCTAGGGAGGAAGGGGGTCTCGCTGGTTCTGCTGCTGGTTCCCTACTTGAAGAGCCGTGGCCCTACTGTGCCACTACTCCTGCGCTCACTGATGGCAGCCGGCTTCCCCACTCTGATACCCGGGAGCTCTGCCGTATGCAGGCACCCCCGGTCTTTCTGTGACCCCAACGGTTCTGAGACCACACTGTCCCCACGAGGGCTCCACCCCCTGCTTAGCCTCTGGAGCAATGTCCCTTCTTGGAGCAGACTTCTAAAGTTCTCATTTTGTGCTCCGCTGCTCTATCACTTGCCGGTAAGTGGCTGACGGAGGGGCCCTCTCCGCAAGGTTTATCTTCCCATGTATCTCCTCAGATTCACTTCTCCACACCTCCTACCTTACAGAAAGTGGTCGCTTTTCTAGTCATAGAATTACAGCTATTCTTTTCTTCAGTCTTTGATTGAGTTCACAGATGTTTAGAATCATTTAGTAGCTAGTTAGTTGAATTCCTGGGACCAGACAAAATCAAGGTCTCCCACTCCTCTGCCCTCTTGGACTACTAATTCTGTTTGTAGCGGTTGGATAAATACCAGTAGTGCAATTGCTGGGTTGGAAGGAAGCTCTACTTTTAACTTTTTAAGGAACCTCCATACTGTTTCCAGAGTGAGGGTACCAGCTTGTATTCTCACCAACAGTGGGGGAGGGTTCCTCTTTCTGTGCATCCTCGCCAACATCTGTTGTTTCCTGGCCTGTTATTTTTAGCCATTCTGACTGGTGTGAGGTGGTATCTCACTGTGGTTTGGATGTGTATTTCATTGATGCCGAGTGATGTTGAGCATTTGCTGTTGGCTGTTTGTATTCCTTCTCTGGAGAAATAACTGTTCATGTCGTCTGCCCATTTCTTGACTGGATTTTTTATTTTTGGGTGCTGAGTTTGAGAAGTTCTTTATAGATCTTGGATACCAACCCTTTATCTGTAATGTCATTTGCAAATATCTTCTCCGCTTTGGTAGGTTGCCTTTTAGTTTTGTTGACTGTTTCCTTTGCTGTGCAGAAGGTTTTTAACTTGATGAAGTCCCAAGAGTTCGTTTTTGCTTTTGTTTCCCTTGCCTTTGGAGATGTGTCCTGCAAGAAGTTGCTGCGGCTGAGGTCGAAGAGGTTGCTGCCTGTGTTCTCTAGGATTTTGATGGATTCCTGTCTCACATTGAGGTCTTTCATTTGTTTTGAGTCCATTTTTGTGTGTGGTGTAAGGAAATGGTCCAGTTTCATTCTTCTGCATGTGACTGTCCGGTTTTCCCAACACCATTTGTTGAAGAGACTGTCTTTTCTCCATTGAACATTCTTTCCTGCTTTGTCAAAGATTTGTTGACTGTAGAGTTGAGGTCCATTTCTGGGCTCTCTGTTCTGTTCCATTAATCTATGTGTCTGTTTTGTACCAGTACCATGCTGTCTTGATGATGACAGCTTTGTAATAGAGCTTGAAGTCTGGAATTATGATGCCTCAATCTTTAGTTTTCTTTTTTAACATTTCTCTGGCTATTCGGGATCTTTTCTGATTCCATACAAATTTTAGGATTTTCTGTTCCAGCTATAAAAAAAAATGTTGATGGTATTTTGATAGGGATTGCATTGGAAGTGTAGATTGCTCTGGGCAGCACAGACATTTTAACAATGTTTATTATTCCAAACCTTGAGCATGGAAAGTTTTTCCATTTCTTTGTATCTTCCTCAATTTCTTTCATAAGTGTCCTACAGTTTTCAGAGTACGAATCCTTTACCTCTTTCGTTAGGTTTATTCCTAGGTCTTATGGTTTTTGGAGCAGTTGTAAATGGGATCAATTCCTTAATTTCTTTTCTGTTTCATTGCTTATGTACAGAAATGCAACTGATTTCTGTGCATTAATTTTATATCCTGCTTTGCTGAATTCCTGTATAAGTTCTAGTAATTTTTGGGTGGAGTATTTTGGTTTTTCAACATAAAGTATCATGTCATCTGCAAGGAGTGAAAGTTTGACTTCTTTGCCAATTTGGATGCCTTTTATTTCTTTTTGTTGTCTGATTGCTGAGGCCAGGACTTCCAGTCGTGTATTGAACAATGGTGGTGATAGCAGACATCCCTGTAGCATTCCTGACCTCAGGGGGAAGCTCTCTGTTTTTCCCTGTTGACAATGGTATTTGCTGTGAGCTTTTCCTAGATGGCTTTTATGATATTGAAACATGTTCCCGCTATCCCTACACTGTGGAGAGTTTTAATCAAGGGAAGATGCTGTGTTTTGTCAAATGCTTTTTCTGCATCTGTTGAGAGGATCATATGGTTCTTGTGCTTTTCTTAAATTTTAGATCAGTTTCAGTACATGCCTGGTGGGAAGTCAAACCTCAAGCATGGTAAAATGATTTTGGCCGTGAAACACTTTAAAGCAGATGTTAGTGGTTGCCTTACAAAAGTTATAGAGAAATAAGTGTCCTATGAATCATCTTTTGGGTCATTTCTACCAACATAAAAACATGCAGCAAGATTTCTCATTCGAAACAGAACAAAACTCTCTCTACATCATGTCTCCGACCATGTACATTTTCTTTGCTCTCTTGCCACAAAACTCTTTGAGTTGCCTATTCTCACCAACTCTTATGTCTCTCTCCATCTTCCTCTTGAGCACTCTCCAGTCATGTTTTCTCCCCGACAACAGAACTTGCCAAGGTCATCAGCAATACTGCTAAATGAATGACCTATGCTGCGAAATGCTGCTAATTGAATGACCAGTATCAGCCAGGATCTTAGATCCCTCCGGTAGATGGTCCCGTTACTGCCCTCCGTGACGCACCAAGTCATGGTTCTCGGGACTCACCCATGGGTCCCCTTCCACATCAGCTCTGGACTTGGACATGGGGCTTATTTGCCCAACAAGCCATGGGCAAGTCCGAAGCAAGCAGAGGGCTGACAAGCACCTGTGCATTGACACGTGCTCTCTTGGAGCCCAGCTGTGAAGGAAACGAGTCCGTGATGTCCTGCTAGGGGGGCGACGTGGAGGAAAATCAGAGTGCAGAGCCCAGACTGACCACCAGATCTGTAGATGAGGCCATCAGAGAAGTGCCAGCTCCCAGGCAAACTGTAGTCCGCCTGCAGCTGCTTACGTGACCCCAAGGAAGGCCATCAGATGTGCGGCCTGGGAGCGGTGTTGACGTCATCAAAAGTGCCATATACTGACCGCAATGAGTCAACTCTGTGTAGAAACCATCTTCCAACTAACAGCTCTCGGGCAGACAGAGGCGTTTTCGAACGCAGCATAAGGAAAATGCCATTTACGTGATTCAGTGAAACCGTGTGAGTTGATAGCATCTTTCAACTAACATCTTCGTGAACTTAGAAGCCCTTTTATTTTTATTTATTTATTTTTAAAGATTAGTTTAAAGACAATGATAGCTAGAGGCTTCAATACCCCACTCTCTATAATGGACAGAAGGACAACCAGACAGAAGATTAAGAAACAGACACATGAAAAGATGCTCAGCATCACTCCTCATCAGGGAAATACAGATCAAAACCATAATGAGACGCCGCCTCCCGCCTGTCAGTGTGGCTGGAATTAACAACACAGGGAACAACAGGTGCTGGCGAGGATGCAGAGAAAGGGGAACCCTCGTGTGCTCTTTGTGGTTGCAGACTGGTGCAGCCGCTCTGAACAGTTGGGAAGTTCCTCAAAAAGTAAAAAAGTAAAAAAAAAAAAAAAAGTTAAAAAATAGAAGTACTCTATGATCCAGCAATTGCACTATGAGGTGTTCACCCAAAGAATACAAAACTAAAAATGTGAAGGGATGCATGCACTCCAATGTTTATGGCAACATTATCAACAGTAGCCAAACTGTGGAAAGAGGTGGAATGTCCGTCAACTGATGAACTGATTAAGTAGGTTGGTATATAGGGGTGCCTGGATGGCTCAGCGGGTTAAAGCCTCTGCTTTCAGTTCAGATCATGATCCCAAGGTCCTGGGATCGAGCCCGGCATCGGGCTCTCTGCTCAGCGGGGAGCCTGCATCCCCCTCTCTCTCTGCCTGCCTCTCTGCCTACTTGTGATCTCTCTCTGTGTCAAATAAATAAATAAAATATTTTTAAAAAAGAAGGTTGGCACATGTATATATACAATGTAACATTGCTCAGCGGACGAAGAGAATGAAATCTTGCCATCTGCAACAACGTGGGTGGAATTAGAGGGTATTATGCTAAGTGGAAATAAATCAGTCAGAAAAAGGCAAATACCATACTATTTCACTCATGTGGAACTTAAGAAACAAAACAGATGAACATAGGAGAAGAAAAAATAGAAACAAAACATGAGGGAGACTCAACTATAGGGAACAAACTGAGGGTTGCTGGAGAGCACATGGCGGGGCTGAAGAACTAAGTGGGGGATGGGTATTTGAGAGAACACTTAGGATGAGCCCTGGTATTACTTGTAAGGGATTAACGACTAAATTCTACTCTTGAAACTAATATTACACCATATTTTGACTAACTAGAATTTAAAAAGTTGAAACATGAAAAATTACGTAAAATAAATAAGGAATAGAAGGCTTGAACAATACAAGAAAACAGCTAGATCTAAGAAACTCTACAGAACACTCTACCCAACAACAAGATAATACACATTCTTCTCAAGTGAACACAGGACATTCTCCAGGATACACCAAAGGTCAGGTCAAAATAGTCTCAACGATTAAAAGATCTCTGATTACAACAGGATGAAGTTAGAAGTCAATAACAAAGAAAATGAGAATTCCCAAAGTTGTGGGAATTAAGTAACACACTCTTAAACAACCTTTGGGCCAAAGAAACCAATGACAAGAGAAATCGAAAATACTGAGAGATGAATGAAAATGGAAACACAACGTAAAATGGTGGAGAGATGCGGTGAAAGTAGTGTGAAGAGGGAAATATTTACACGAACTAAGCTCTCAAATCAACAGCCTAAATTTACAGCTTAAGAAACTAGAAAAAGGATACCTTAAACCCAATGTGAACAGAAAGAAGGAAATAATGAAGATAAGGTCAAGATAAATAAAATAGAGAGTAGATAAACATTAGAGAAAATCAACAAAACCCAAAGTTGGTTTTTCAAAAAAATTAATAAAGTTGACAAACCTTTAGCTAAGTTGATGGAGGAAAAAAAAGAACATTCAAATTATTAAAATCAGAAATGAAAGAGATCTCACTATTAATCATACAGAAATAAAAAGGGTTATAAGACAGTAATGTAATCTGCCAACAGATAAGATAACCTGGGTAAACCAGGCAAATCCTACAAGTAGAAACCTTACAAAGACTGAATGACAAAGAAAGTCTGATCAGACCCATAACTAGTAAGGAGATTGAATAAGTAACCAAAAACTCCCAACAAAGAAAAGCCCTGAATCTGATGGCTTCACAATGTGAATTCTGCCCAATATTTAGAGAGGAACTGACCCCATTTGTTTTCAAATTCTTCCAAAAAAATCAAAGAGAAGGATATACTTCCTAACTCACTCTGTGGGTCCAGCATTAATCCTGATACCAAAGCTAGTTATACTACAAGAAACAAAACTACAGACCAATATCCCTTAAAAACATTGATGCAAAAATCTTCAATATATATTGGATCCTTGTCCTAGGGAGTGAAATTCACCATAGAAAGGAAAGCCAGACAGAGGCTCCAAAGTGTACCCCTGGCCCAGAGAGTGAATGTTGCATCGAGGGAAACGGCAGAGTTGAGTGCTACCCTCAGGGGTGTAAAGAATTCAGGGATAGCATCTGCATCACCAGTCTGGTCCCCTCGGGACACAGAGGGATCCTGGAGGATGGCCAGGCTAGGAGGCTGCCAGTTACAGATTTCTGGCCCAAACAGGCCAGCACCTGTTTTGGCATATGTGAGGAAAAATCAAATAATAATTTGTAATATGTGAAAATTATGTGAAATTCAAATTGCAACATTTTTTAATAAAGCTTCATCAGGACACGGGGGGCGGGGCACTTGGTCCTTTATGTATTGTCTGGCGGCTTTGGTCCATTACAAGTCAGAGCGACCTTGTTATGACACCACCGTGTTTCAAGGGCACTTACCCGGACAGCGGTGTTGAAAGAATAGCTACGTGTTCACTGCCAGACTAGGCAGTTATCCCGATATTCTCGACTCACTAGAAAGCAATGATCAGGAAAACTGGAAAATATAAGTGGGACCATCTCAACAGAGCCAATTTACTTCATAAAAATAAAAAGGGGAAATGAGGCTGCAACCCAAGTAAACAGGCAAGTGACTCCTTTGTTTGCTAAAAGAGGAAAGCCATGTACTTGAGAGTGAGTTAATCCAATCCTGTTTGATCGCAGCATCTAAAGAGATGTGTTCAGAGAACACAAACTTGCGGGAGACTCTAAGCTTTGTTGCTTGATTGAAGGGAGGACTTTGGGAGCAACCTCGGAAGTTTAATTTCTACAATTGTCCAGCAGAGGGCAGCCTTACTCCACAGAGCCAAAACCTTCACCTGCAGGACAAGGATTTAGAGGGTCCCAAACGCGGATGTGTGCTCCTTGGCCAAGATTTGATAACCAACATATGAGCTTATTTAATCTTCACGAAGCCCCTACAAGACCCCTACAAGACAGGCGTTGGTCTCATCCTTATTTTACAAATAAGGCGGAAACTCAGAGTGGGTAAGTGACTTTGACAAGGTCACATAGGTCACCGAGTCCAAGCCCTTTGATTCCAGACCTGTGCGTTTGCTTAAGCAAACAGTTACAAAGGGCTTGCTCTTTGCCAAGCACGATCTGAGCACTTTACATATCTTAACGTCCTTAATCCTTCCACCAGTCCCAGGATTTAGGTGCTGTTAACAGCATCCCCGTTTTGTATACGGGGAAACGAAGGTACAGAGACGTTAGCAATTTTCCCAAGGTAATTCTGCTAATAAGCGCCAGACCCGGGGTCTCTCCCGCTGTCTGGCTCGAGTTCCTGAAGCCCTTCACAGCCCTGACCCTGCCTTCTGCTGATGAGCTCATCAGTATGATAGGCCTGGGCTTCTCAAAGTGGAAGTTAGTGTTACCTGGGAATTTTCTAGAATTGCAAATTTGAGGCCACACCCCAGACCTCCTGAATCTGAACTTCTGTGGGCAGAACTCAGCACTCTGAGCTTAATAAGCCCTTGCAGGGGTGTGCTAAAGTCATACACCAGAGTTACCGATGCTCACTGTGGTCCTCCCCACTTCAGCACCCTCGACACACACGCGATTATCAGTACAAGCATTGAGTGAGACCATACGTACACACGTGTTACGGGCTGAGGCCAGTGTGCTTGTATTGAATCCAGCTCTTGGCTTCCTTCGAATTACCAGGAGCAAGCCTTGTGGGCTGGGGCCTTTGGCTACCGACGTACAAATAATTACAACAATAATAACCTTTCCTGGTCCCCACCTCGTGTCTGCATAGCTCTTCTCGTTATAATTTTTTTCCCTTTCTCCTCATTTATTGTATCATATACAGAAACGATGGTTTTCAAGCATGCGTAAGACCTTGCAGTCCTGTCTGGGAAACTGTGACTTACTCCGATCTAGCACTGTCCACAAAGACGCAGAGAGAGAGAGACTGGCTAGGCTTCTACAGGAAAACTAGGGAATGGTGCTGCTCTGTGTGGCCAGAACTGGGGGAGGGCAGGTGAGGCCCCCACGGCTCAGGCTTGGCTGAGTGAAATGTAAGACAGCTGCTGGGGTAGGGGGAGCCGCTGACCCCCTCAGTGAATCCCCAGCCAGCCTTCTGAATGGCTCGGCTACTTTGGGCGAGAGGATGAGGAGGGGGCACAGTGGGGGTGGGGTGGGCGGGGGAAGGCAGCAGAACCCAACGAACGGGGAAGAGGAGCCTGTCGCTTCGTCCCCAACCACCCTTGTTCCATCCGCAGTGCTTCCTTTCTTTGTTTTCTTCTTGCTGTTGGCGTCTCTTACTTGTTTTTCTACCTTCTTTTCCTTTCCTCTCTCCTCTCCGTCTTATCCTTCTCGTGTTCTTTTTTCTTTCACAAAACAGAAGCTGTTGGCACTGTTTCCATAGAAATCTAGTCAGGAGAGAGGAGCCAGGTACGAATTTGACCAAGGAGGGTTTCATATAAAGAATTACTTGTGGAGCATAAGGAATAACACGGAGGACATGGGGAGAAGGAAAGGAAAAGTGAATTGGGGGAAATCGGAGGGGGAGACGAACCATGAGAGACTGTGGACTCTGAGAAACAAAATGAGGGGGGGTGAGGAGTGGGGGGTTGGGTGAGCCTGGTGGTGGGGGTTAAGGAGGGCACGGATTGCATGGAGCACTGGGTGTGGTGCATAAACGGTGAATCTTGGAACACTGAAAAAATTAAATTTTAAAAAATTACAGTTGCCCCTCTCCCATCCCCACCAAAATTTCACTTTCCCCAGTTTCAGTTACCTGAGGTCAACTGAGGTCCTGAAGTGGACATACGGTTGGAAGGTCGACAGGAGCCTAACACTATGTCCCAGTGCCGATGTCATTCGCCTCACTTCATCTCATCGCATCGGCATTTTGTCATCTCACATCAGCGTCATCAGAGGAAGAAGGGTGAGGACAGTACAATAAATACTGGGGTAGAGATCACATTCCCATAACTTTCATTACAGTATGGTAACGATAGTGTTACAGTATAGAGTTATCGTTTACAGTGTTCTAGTGTTACCGTTCTTCTCTGGGATTATTAGTCTTTATTACACCTCTCCTACTCTGCCTGATTTATAGTTAAACTTCATTACAGTGGATCAGAGGGTCTGGTACTGTCTATCGTTGCCAGCATCTGCTTGGGATCTTGGAAGGCATCCTGTGGTGAGTGGTGGCCGGTGGCGGAACGACTGTACCAACGGTTACAGTGGTCGGAGCAGTAAGGGATTGACTAACAAGAAGGAAGGGGAGCTCTGGAGGGTATGGAAATAGCACACATGAGAGACAGTGTCCAGGCTAGAGCTGAGAGAACATGCCTAAGGAAGGCGTCCCTTCCTGTTGGGAAGGTGACCAAAAGAAGGTGAGCTGGACCTGAGCACCCAGAGCCTTCTCACCCTCTCCCCTCTTCTTAGAATGTGGGTTCCATTTACCTTTTCTGTTCCCAGAGGCTGTTCCAAGGACAGCCTTGAGATGATGATGTGATGTTCAAAACCCCTGAGCCCAGTTAGAGCCTCTTTATAAAGGCTCCTTTTAAGATTTTTTAAGATTTGGAAGACAAATCCTTTTTAAGATTTGGAGGACAGGTTTGGGGATCCATCTGTCTTACTATCCCCCAAGACCAGCCTCCCATGTAAGTTCCCTTTGCTCTTATTAAAATTGCCACCTGTCACCATGGAATGGCCTGCCTCTGTCTTCAGCCTCTCCCTGCCTTCTGCCTCTGGGGGCTGTTTCCGACTACACCAGGAAGCTCTTGAGTGGATCGTGAACTTACCCTATCCCAGCAGACCTTGGAAGGGAGACCACAACCGTGGCTCACGGGCTGCGGAGAATTCTCGTGCTGTGATGCCAAGCTGTAGGAACTTCCTTGGGAATCCATCCGCCCTCTGACTTTTCCTAAATCCACCCTCCTGGGTGCTGGGAAAGCCGAATCTTACTTTATTTTACTCACACTAACTTAGTTGTATCACTTAAACATATCACTGGTCAAACCGTCACAGAATGCTACAACGTTGATGGTTGTGAGACACACCCGATTTCAGAGATATAATGGAGTATGATTATAAAAACAGATTTGTCTTCGACTTGATGAAACGCACCCTTTCTCCACTGTTGCTGCCTCTGCACTCACCCAGCCTCTGGGCTGCTCATTTCTGACGCCACTAACGTCGACCTCCCTGCTTTCCATCTCAGCCTACTCCTAAGCCTGGAATCCACCAGGCATCTTCCCTTCTGCCTTTCTGTCCTATCCCGGGGTGGGGGGGGGGGGGACAGGAGCGGGGAATCTGGAAACCAGGCCAGTCTGGGCATCAGGGAGGGTGATCAGGGAGGGGCGCTGATCGGGACAGACTGATAAGGAGCCTGCACCTTCCTGGTTTGGAGACCCTTGTGTAGGAAGTACGCATTAAGCCAGGAAGTGATATTTCTGTGCGGAAATAGGCAGCAGGGATTAGAGACGCAAGAGGCATTTTTCTCTAGGTTGTACCAGCCCTTGGAGAGAAACAAGAGGCAGATAATACAGTGAAACTGAGTAACAGCAGAACCACAGCAAATGGCAAGATTTAATTCTTTTTGATGGCTGAGTAATATTACATTATACAAATGTATGTATATACATATATAGATGTACACACACATACGTATGTACATACATATATATTTATATTATACCCTACAACTTCTTTATCCATTCATCAGCTAATGGACATTTTTGTTCTTTCTATAATTTGGCTATTGTTGATAATGTTGCTACAAACACTGGGGCACATGTATCCCTTTGAATTAGTATTTTTGTTTCCTTTGGGAAAACACCCAGTGTGGCAATTGCTGGATCACAGGGTAGTTTTATTTTTAACTTTTTGAGGAATCTCCACACTGTTTTCCAGAATGGCTGCACCAGTTTGCATTCCCACCAACAGTGCATGAAGGTTCCCTTTTCTCCTCATCCTCCCCAACATCTCTTGTTTCCTGCGTTGCTACTTTTAACCTTTTTGACGGGTGTGAGGTGGGATCTCATCATACTTTGGATTTGTATTTCCCTGAGGATGAGAGATATTGAGCATCTTTGCACATGTCTGTCAGCCATCGGGATGTCTTCTTTGGAAAATTGTCTAGTCATGTCTCCTGCCCATTTTGTAACTGGATTATTTGTTTTATGGGTGTTGAGTGTGATCCGTTCTTTATAGATTTTGGATCCTAATCCTTTATTTGATACGTCATTTGCAAATACCTTCTCTCACTCCGTAGGTTGCCTTTTAGTTTTGCTGACTGTTTCCTTCACTGTGTAGAAGCTTTTGATCTTGATGAAGTCCCAAGAGTTCATTTTTGCTTTTGTTTCCCTTGCCTCTGGAGACGAGTCTAGTAAGAAGTTGCTGCGGCTGAGGTCGAAGAGGTTGCTGCCTGTGTTCTCCTCAAGGATATTGATGTATTTCTGTCTCACATTGAGGTCTTTCATCCATTTTACTCTATTTGTGTGTGTGGTGTAAGAGAATGGTCCAGTTTCATTCTTCTGCATGTGGCTGTGCAATTTTCCCAACACCATTTGTTGAAGAGACTGTCTTTTTTCCACTGGACATTGTTTCCTGCTTTGTCAAAGATTAGTTGACCATAGAGTTTTGGGTCCATTTCAGGATTGTCTATTCTGTTCCACTGATCTGTGTGTCTGTTTTTGTGCCAGTACCATACTGTCTTGCTGCCTACAGCTTTGGAATAGAGCTCGAAGTCTGCAATTGTGATGCCTCCAGCTTTGCTTTGCTTTGCTTTTTTCTTTCTGTCTTTCTTTTTTATTATGTTTGGTTAGCCAGCATGTAGTACATCATAAGTTTTTTTAACGATTGCTTTGGATATTCAGAGCCTTCTGTGGTTCCATACAAATTTTTGGACTGTTTATTTGAGCTCTGTGAAAGATGCTAATGGTGTTTTGATAAGGATTGCATTAAAGGTGTTATTTGCTTTTGGTAGTATAGACATTTTAACAATGTTTGTTCTTCCAATCCATAAACATGGAATGCTTTCCATTTCTTTGTGTCATCTTCAATTTCTTTCATCAATGTTTTACAGTTTTCCGTGTACAGGTCTTTCGCCACTTTTGTTAGGTTTATTCCTAGGTATTTTATGGTTTTTGGTGAAATTTTAAATGGTTTTGGTTCCTTAATTTCTCTTTCTGCTGCTTCATTATTGGTGTATAGAAATGTAACAGATTTCTGCATATTGATTTTGTGTCCTGTGACTAGTGAACTCATGTATCAGTTCTAGGAATTTTTTGGTGAAGTCTTTCAGATTGTCTATATATAGAAAAATCTTTCAGATTTTCTATATATGAGATGTCATCTGCAAGTAGTGAATGTCTGACTTCTTCTGTGATGATTTGGAGGCCTGCTATTGGTGGTAGCTGTCTGTTGTGGCTAAGACTTTCCAGTACTCTACAGCAGTGTGAGTGGACATCCCTGTCTTGTTCTGAACCATGGAGGAAAACCTCTGTTTATCCCCAGTGAGGATGACATTAGCTCTGGGTTTTTGGTATATGGCGTTCATTATGTTGATGTGTGTTCCCTCTAGACCTACTTCGGTGAGGGTTTTTATCTGTTGAGTCCTTTTTCTGTATGCATTTAAGTGATCATATTGTTCATACCCTTTCTTTTATTAATGTGATGTATTACATGGGTTGATTTGTGATTAATGAACCAGACTTGCAGTCCAGGAATAAATCCCAGTTGATCATGGTCAATGTTTTTTTTTTAAATATATTGTTGAGTTCAGTTTGCTGGTATTTAATTGAGAATCTTTGCATCCAAGTTCATCAGGGATACTCACCTGTATTCCCTTTTTTACTGGAGTCTTTATCTGATTTTGGTGTCAGGGTAATGTTGGCCTCTTCGAGTGAATTTGGAAGTTTTCCTAACTTTTCTATTTTTGGAATAGTTTGAGAAGATTAGATATTAACTCTTCTTTAAGTGTTTGGTAGACTTTGTCTGTGAAGCCATTTGGTCCTGAACTTTTGTTTGTTGGGAGATTTTTGATTACTGATTCAATTTTTTTGCTAGTTAATGGTCTATTCCAGGTTTCTATTTTTCCCTATTTCAGTTTTGGTAATTTATACATTTCTAGGAACTTATCTATTTCTTTGTCCAGTTTGTTGGCATGTGGTTTTTCATAATATCCTCTTATAATTGTGTTTCTGTGGTGTTGGTTGTTATTTCTCTTCTCTCATTTGTGATTTTATGTACTTGGGTCCTTTCCCTCTTTTTTTATCTTTAATTTTTATTTATTTTTTTTAATTTCTTTTCAGTGTTCCAGAATTCATTGTTTATGCACCACACCCAGAGCTCCATGCAGTACGTGCCCTCCTTAATACAAACCACCAGACTCACCCAACCCCCACCTCCCTCCCCTCCAAAACCCTCACTTTGTTCCTCAGAGTCCACAGTCTCTCATGGTTTGTCTCCCCCTCTGATTTCCCCCAACTCCCTTCTCTCCATCTCCCCATGTCCTCTGTGTTATTCCTTATGCTCCACAAATAAGCGAATGGCTAGGGCTTTATCAATTTCATTTTATTTTTTTTAAAGAACCAGGTCCTGGCTTCATTGACCAGTTCTATTTGTTTGTTTGTTTGTTTGTTTGTTTTTAGTTTGTATATCATTTATTTCTGGTCTAATCTTTATTATTTCTCTTCTTCTGGATTTAGGCTTTTAAAAATGATTTTATTTATTTATTTGAAAGAGAGAGAGAGAGAGGACATGAGCAAGGGGAGAGGCAGAGAGAGAGGGAGAAGCAGACTTCCCACTGAGCAGGGAAGCCTTACGTTGGGCTCCATCCCAGGACCTTGGGATTACAATCTGAGCCGAAGGCAGATGCTTAACCGACTGAGCCACCCAGGTGCCCCTGGATTTAGGTTTTGTTTGTTGTTCTTTTTCTATCTCCTTTTAGCGTAAGTTAGATTGTTTATTTGAGATTTTTCTTGCTTCTTGAGGCAGGCCTATATTGCTATATACTTCACTCTTTGGAGCATTTTTGTGGTATCCCAAGATTTTACACTGTTGTGTTTTTGTTTCATTTGTTCCCATGTACCATTTTATTATTTTCTTTGATTTTCTGTTTGTTTAGTAGCATGTTGTTAAAACTCCACGTATTTATGGTCTCTCTAAATTTTTTCTTGTGGTTGAGTTCAAGTTTCATACTGTTGTGGTAAGCAACTATGCATCACATGATCTCAATCTTTATGTACTTGTTGAGGCCTGGTTTGTCACTTAGTACACGACCTACCCTGGAGATTATCCCATGTGCACTCAAAAAGAATGTGTATTCATTCTGCGGCTCTAGGATGAATTGCTCTGAAAATATCTGTTAAGTCTGTCTGGTCTGGTTTATCATTCAAAGCCATTGTTTCCTTGTTGATTTTCTGCTTAGATGATCAGTCCATTGATGTGAGTGGGGTGTAAGTCCCCTATTGTTTTTATCATCAATTAGTTCTTTTATTTATTATTAATTGATTAATATATTTGGGTTCTCCCATGTTGGGGAGAACAATTGTTCTCCCCAATTGTTGGGTCTTCATGTTGGATAGACCCCTTCATTATGATATAATGCCCCTCTTCATCTCTTGTTATAGTATTTCATTTAAAATCTGGTTTGACCAGTGTAAATATTGCTATGCCAGCTTTCTTTTGATATTCTTTTGCATGATAAATGTTGCTCTGTTCCCTCACTTTCAATCTGTAGGTGTCTTTAGGTCTAAACGGAGTCGCTTATAGGCAGCATGTAGATGGGTCTTGTGTTTTTATCCATTCAGACACCTTATGTCTTTTGATTAGAGTGTTTAGCTCACTTACATTCAGAGTAATTCATTGATAGATGAATTAGTGCCATTTTTTCCCTTGTTTTACCATTGTTTCTTGAGATTCTCTCTCTTTGTTTCTTGACTTGTCATTTCTGGTCTTTTCTGTCCACTCGAAGAGTCCCCTTTATTTATTATTTTTTTAAAGATTTTATTTATTTACTTGATAGAGAGAGATCACAAGTAGGCAGAGAGGCAGGCAGAGAGAGAGGAAGGGAAGCAGGCTTCCTGCTGAGCAGAGAGCCCAATGTGGGACTCAATCCCAGGACCCTGAGATCATGACCTGAGCCGAAGGCAGCGGCTTAACCCACTGAGCCACCCAGGTGCCCCAAAGAGTCCCCTTTAATATTTCTTGCTGGACTGGGTTAGTGGTCACAAATTCCTTTAGTTTTTGCTTATTGTGCTCCTCTAGTTGTGGACTTTGTTCTGTGAGTCCTCAGGTTGGTTTTTTTGGGTGTTCGTAATGATTTGATAGTTAATCTAGCTGTGTTCAAGGACGAGACAAGCCTAAGGTCCTCCTATCATACTGCCATCTTGCCTCCCCCCTCTGCTTTTTGTTTATTATTGATAAGATTCATTCATGTTTTTGCAGTTATAAATTAGTTCACTTGCATTACTGTTAGAATACTCCCCAATTAACTTACCCATTCCATTGGTAATGGAATCATCAGTTGATGGGCGTGGTGGAGGTGTCAACTCTGGGCTCTTCCAACTACTCCTGCCCTGGGTATTCTTGCACACCTCCTGGGGCACATCTCAAGCATTTATCATCTCAAGCATTTACCTTGGGCACACCTAAAACTCTATTCCAGGGCCTAGGGAATTTGCATGCTCTGCTTTGGTAGCTTCTTCCAAATCATTTGTCCAAAGTGTCTGTCCAACCAGTTTATAGTGTATGAGAGTTTTAATTTTTCCGTGTTCTTGCCAACACTGGCTTTGTCATTTTGGATAGCGGAATCATTAATGTTTTGACTTTTATTTCTTCAATGACAATTGAGGTTAAGCATCTTTTCATACATTTCTTGGCCACGTGAGTATCTCGTAGATACTCACTCGTAGAGGTGACGTATCTTGCCTATTTTTCTATTTATCTTTTTCATTAGGTCTTTGTCAAATTCAAACATAGTCTCTCTTATCTCATCTTTTAATTCTCTTAATGCTGTCTTCTGATGCTCAATTCTTCCTCATTTTGATTTATTGCAATTTGTAATGGTTTCCTTAGTGGTTAGTATCTTTTGTTCCTTTAGCGAATTATTCCCTGCCCAAAATCATGACGATATTCTCCTAGATCCTAGATTATATTCTAAGATCTTTTTTTTTTAAAAAACAGTTCACGCTTAGGTTTGTTATTCACCAACAGTTATGTTATTGCATATTCGAATAGTAATCAAGTTTCATTTCCTCCTCTTATTAGTACATAACTGAGCCACCAGTTATTAATGAAAAGATCATCCTTTCTCAACTTTCCACAGTACCTCCGATCACATTTCAAGGGTTCATAAGACCTTTTAATTTTTTTTTAATTTCTTTTCAGTGTTCCAGAATTCATTGTTTATGCACCACACCCAGTGCTCCATGCAATCCGTGCCCTCCTTAATACCCACCACCAGGCTCACCCAACCTCCCACCCCCCGCCCCTCCAAAACCCTCAGATTGTTTTTCAGAGTCCACAGTCTCTCATGGTTGGTCTCCCCTTCCAATTTCTCCCAACTCCCTTCTCCTCTCCATAAGACCTTTTAAAATAGCACTTGAGGGCGAGGAGTTAAGATGGCGAAGAGAAGGAAGATCCTAGGCTTGTCTCGGCCCTTGAATGCAGCTAGATAAATATCAAATCATTTTGAACACCCAAGACATCAATTCAAGGAACTCAGGGACTGGCAGACTTCTCAGTGCTCTGAGAGGGAAGGAGAGCAGAGCCCCTGAGCGGGCTGTGTGGTCTGAGGGCCCCCTGGGTTGGACGGGGGAAGCAGTTCTCTGGTGTAGAGTGCATTTCCAGGGGCAAATGACACAGCCTGTGCTACGGAGCTGCCCCATTCGCTGCGAGGAGTGGAGGCCCCGGCTGAGGGTAGGAGCCTTCCTGCTCTTTTCACTGCACTGTGTCATAAACTCCAAGCTGCTGCCCAGTCGCATGGCCAATTCCTGCAGCAAACTGGTGGGTAGCCACAGCACAATAAGACCTCCCCAGGGGACTGGCACCAGTCCACAGCCACTCAGATCTCTAAAATTTAGTTTTGGAATCCAGCCCTGTGCCCAAGATAAAACACAGGGGTTCTGTGCTGCCTAGCAAGAGGACAGCTTAGATGCAGGCAGGGCAAAGGCAGGGATATGACGGAGGCCAGGGACACAGCAGAGGGGATTGTGAGTGATCCTGTGCTCTTCGGGGAGGGGCTTCCTAAAAGGTGCCTTGCATGAGCTCCCCTGACCCAGGAGGAGAGGGCCTGCTGGTGCCATTTTCATCCTGCCCATCCACCGTGCACCAAACAGCACCACCTAGCGGAGTCTGGAGCCCTGTGCCCTGCAAGGGCCAGTACACCTGCACCACAGCAAAGTCCCCTGAGACAAAGGTGGGCAAACTGGCGGCTGAGTAGGGGACCTCATTTCATCTGGTCCCTCGAATTTAGCGGAATATCTATCAAGCCATTCCAAATACACACGAATTCAACCTGACATATAAGATTTATCTGGCTCTCTCCAGAAGCAGAAAAATGACTCCTTTTTTTGAGGTAGGAGGTACAGAAACTTGAACCTTTGGGGGAAATATCCGGAGATAAGCAGAGGGAGCAGGGAGCCTCCATCAGCCAACCACCAGAAAGTGATATAACACCAGGGCAAGAAAATCGAGACCCTTGGAAATCTACTCTAATGAGAGGCACCCACTTCTGAAAAGGGCACAGGGGGTAAGTAGGGCAGAATTCTAGGGGGATCACTTTGGCCTCAGGATTCCAGGAGAGTCACAAAGAACAGGGGAGCCTGAACTGAGGGAGTACCCAAGCAGTGGAGCAGGGAGACTGGTTATGGTGAGCCCAGAAGGGACGCCCAGCTCTGGTCATCATAAGTGGCCAGCCAAGCCAGTAGGGGGGCTGCCCTCTGCCTGACCACCCTGAGAAGCACTAGAAGGTGCAAACTGTTTAACATTCTAGGGTAGATATAGAACAGTTTATGTCCATGACAGGGACAGCTCTTGGGGCAGTGTGGCCCACGAGGAGACGCTGGGCTAGCACCCAGCATGACCTAGGAGCTGGGGAGGAGACTGCAGGACCCCATGGCCACTGGTGGTTGTGGAGACTCAAGGCACAGAGGTGCTTGTGGGTTCCTGCACCTATGACTGGGTAACATCTCTCAGGGTGGAGTGACCCCCAAGGGACACTGGGGCAGCACTCAGTGTGACCTGGGAGCTGCGGATGAGGGTGAATGCACGAGCCCATGGCCACTAGCAATTGCAAAGTCACGAAGTGCAGAGATGCATGAAGATCCCTGTGACTCCCCTGGGCGAGGTGTGGTGGACACAAATTACAGGAGTCTGTAGAGTTTGGTATGCACAGAGGGGGAGACGGATTGACCTGGAAGATTTGCCCTGGGCGTAAGGGAAACCACAACGTTGCTGTTCTGGGCCAGAGATTCCCACATGACCATTTTTGCTCTGACCCTCTAGAGAGAAGCAGAAAGACTCCAGGGAACAATAGCCACACAGTCATCTTCTGACGGTATGGGGACACTCCAGCCAAGCAGAGATGCCTGAGAAGCCCAGCAGCAGGCCTCTCTCCCAAAAGACAGACTGGAACAACAGGTGAATGACAAGCTTATTTCCCACAGGACTATAAAACTCCAGCACCAGGGGAAAATAATACTGGGAGCTCCAGGTGTTCCCTCATGACTCATTTATACTGTAGGCTAAAATTTTACATTTCTTTCTTTAGTTTCCTTAATAATTCTCCTCCTCCTCCTCCTCCTCTTCCTTCTTCTTCTCCTTCTTCTTCTTCTTCTTCTTCTTCTTCTTCTTCTTCTTCTTCTTCTTCTTCTTCTTCTTCTCCTTCTTCTTCTTCTTCTCCTTCTTCTTCTTCTTCTCCTTCTTCCCCTACTCCAATTTCAAATAGATTTGTATTTCCCAGCTTATGTTTTTAAGTCACTTCTTAACTTTTATTTTATTTTTCACTTATATGCTCAATAGATAGATGCCCCTTAGTAGCCTGTTTTCTACTCTATTCAATTTTATCTTGATATAAGTGTAAGTTCTGATTTCTTTGCAATTTGGAGATATAGTGTCTTCTAACACAGAGACTAAAAATCAAGGAGGAACAGGCAGATCACCCTGTTGTGTCCACCCTGAGAGCTAATAATCTCCTCTTTTTTTTTTTCTCTTTTCCTATTTCTTTCTTTGGGATCCTCTTGGCTTTAATGGCACACCTCTGGTAGATTTTGACCACTTCGGACTTTTTCATAGGTACATTTTGCTTGGGTTGTGGTTGATATTTTGGACATTGTACATTCCATCACCATCCCTCAACAGAATGACTAGCAAGAGGAACCCCAACAAAGAAAAGATGATGAACAGAGACGATGGGCTGTGCTACAGATCCAGTGAATATAGATATAAGCAAGATGTCAGAGATAGACTTTAGGATAGCAATAATGAAATCAACAGCTAGGCTTGAAAAAAACATTAGTGACAGTATAGAATCACTAAGGGCAGGAATGAGATCTAATCAGGCCAAATTTAAAAATGCTCTGAATGAGCAAAATAAGTCATTCAGAGCAAGACAATTATCATATGATCTCCCTGATATGAGTAACTTGAGAGACAAAGTGGGGGGTTTGGAGAGGAGGGAAAGAAAAAATGAAACAAGAAGGGATTGGGAGGGAGACTCTTAATCTCACAAAACAAACTGAGGTTTGCCAGGGGGAGGGTAGGGAGAGGGTGGTGGGATTATGGACATTGGGGAAGGGATGTGCTATGGTGAATGCTGTGAAGTGTGTAAACCTGGCGATTCAGAGACCTGTACCCCTGGGGCTAATATTACATTATATGTCAATATTTTTTTTTTAATGTTCTGAATGAGATGCAGTCTACACTGGATACTCTAACAGCCAGGGTAAATGAGGCAGAGGAAAACAATAGTGACCTAGAAGATAAGCAGATAGAGAGGAAGGAAGCTGAGGAAGATAGGGATAGGGAACCAGAAGCGTATGAGAACAGACTTAGATCAGTGATGCCATGAAACATTCCAATGCCAGAATTATTGGGGTCCCTGAGGGAGTGGAGAGAGAGAGAGGACTAGAAGGTATATTTGAGCAAATCATAGTGAGAACTTCCCTAATCTGGGGAAGGAAACAAGCATTCACGTCCAAGAGGCAGAGAGGACCCCTCCCAAAATTAATAAAAATAGACGAATGCCTATATATATATATATATATATATATATATATAGGAATATATATATAGGAATATAATAGTGAAACTTGCAAATCTTAGAGCAAGGAAGCCATCCTGAGAGCAGCTGGGAGAAGAGATTTCTTACATACAGAAGGGGGAACATCAGAACAACGTCCCACCTGTCCACAGACACCTGGCAAGCCAGAAAGGGTTGGCAAGACATATTCAGGGAACTAAATATGAAGTACATGCAGCCAGGAATACTTTATCCGACAAGGCTGTCATTCAGAGTGGACAGAGAAATAAAGAGCTTCCAGGATCTGCAGAAACTGAAAGAATATGTGACCGCCAAGCCAGCCCTGCAAGAAATATTTAGGGGGATTCTATAAAAGAAGAAAAACCCCAAGAGTAATAGAGACCAGAAATTAACAGAGACAATCAATAGAAAAGAGACTTTACAGGAAATACAATGGCACTAAATTCATATTTTTCAATAGTTACTCTCAATGTGAATGGGCTGAATACTCCTATCAAAAGACACAGGGTTTCATATAAGAAAGTGGGACCCATTCATAGGCTGTCTACAAGAAACTCATTTTGAACCTAAAGACACTTCCAGATTGAAAGTGAGGGGATGGAGAAATACCTACTACACCAACATAGCTCAAAAGAAAGCTGGGACAGCATTTCTCATACCAGACAAATTAGATTTTAACCCAAAGACCATAGAAAGAGATGTAGAGGGACACTATATCATAGTTAGAGGGTCTATGCAACAAGAAAATCTAACAGTTGTAAATATCTATGCCTCCAACGTGGGAGCAGCCATGTTGGTTAGCTAAAGAATTTATTGATAATAATACATTTATACAAGGAGACTTGTAATTGTAAATGTATAAATTTGTATAAATGTATAAAATGTAAAAAAAATAAATGTAAAAATGTATAAAAATTAACAAAGAAACAAGAACTGTGAAGGACACATTAGAGCAGATGGACTTGGTTGATGTACACAGGGCATTCCATCTTAAATCAACAGAGTACTCACTCTTCTCAAGTGCACGCAGAACCTTCTCCAGAACAGATTACACACTGGGTCACAATTTAGGTCTCAATCAATACCAAAAGACTGAGATGATTCCCTGCATATTTCCAGACCACAGTGCTTTTCTTTCTTTCTTTTTTTTTTTTTAAAGATTTTATTTATTTATTTGACAGAGAGAAATCACAAGAGAGGCAGGTAGAGAGAGAGGAAGGGAAGCAGGCTCTCCACTGAGTAGAGAGCCCAATGTGGGATTCGATCCCAGGACCCCAAGATCATGACCTGAGCCGAAGGCAGCGGCCTAACCCACTGAGCCACCCAGGCGCCCATCCACAGTGCTTTTCAACTGGAACTCAATCACAGGGGAAAATCTGGAAGGAAGGCAAACACTTGGACATTAAAAAGCATCCTGCTGAAGAATGGATGGATCAATGAAGAAATTAAAGAGGAACTTAAACAATTCATGCAAACCAATAAAAATGAAAACACACCAGTTCAGAACCTATGGGATACAACAAAGGTGGTCCTAAGAGGGAAGTACATAGCCATCCAAGCCTCAAAAGTCCTAAATACACAAGCAAACTTTACACCTAAAGGACTTGGACAAGGAACAGCCAAAAAAGCCTGAACCAAGCAGGAGAAGAGAAATAATAAAGATTAGAGCAGAAATCAATGAAATATAAACGAGCAGAACAGTAGAACAGATCAATGAAACCAGAAGCTGGTTCTTTGAAAGAATTAATAAGATCAATAAACCTCTGGCCAGACTTATCCAAAAGAAACGAGAAAGGACCCAAATTAATAAAATCATGAACAAAAGGGGAGAAATCACAACCAATACCAAGGAAACAGAGAGAACTATTAGAACTTATTACCAACAGCTTTATGCCAACAAACTAGGCAATCTGGAAGAAATGGATGCCTTCCTGGAAACCTATAAACTATCAAGACTGAAACAGGAAGAACCTGACAATCCAAATAGACCAATAACCAGCAAGGAAATTGAAACAGTAATCAAAACCTCTCCCCCAAAAAGAGTCCAGGGCCAGATGGCTTCTGAGGGGAATTCTACCAAAAGTTTAAAGAAGAAATCATATTTATTCTTCTGAAGCTGTTTCAAAAAATAGAGAAGGAAAACTTCCAAACTTGTTCTATGAGGCCAGCATTACCTTGATCCCCAAACCAGGCAAAGACCCATCAAAAAGGAGAATTTCAGACCAATATCCCTAATGAATATGGATGCCCGAATTCTCAACAAGATCTCAACAAGATCCTAGCCAGTAGGATCCAACAATACATTAAAAGGATTGTCCACCATGACCAGGTGGGATTTATTCCTGGGATGCAAGGGTGGGTCAACATTCACAAATCAATCAGTTTGTTGATTTGTCTAATCATAGAGCACATTAATAAAAGAAAAGACAAGAACCATATGATCTTTTCAATTGATGCAGAAAACACATTTGACAAAATACAGCATCCTTTCCTGATTAAAACTCTTCAGAGTGTAGGGACAGAGGGAACATTCCTCAACTTCATAAAATCCATCTATGAAAAACCCACAGTGAATATCATTCTCAATGGGGAAAAGCTGAGAGGTTTTCCCATAAGGTCAGGAACACGACAGTGCTGCCCACTCTCACCACTATGTTCAATATAATACTAGAAGTCCTAACATCAGCAATCAGACATAAAAAAAAAAAAAGATATTCAAATTGGTAAAGAAGAAATCAAACTCTCTCTCTTCACAGATGACATGATACTTTATGTGGAAAACCCAAAAAACTCCATCCCCAAACTACTACAACTCATTCAGCAGTTCAGTAATGTGGCAGGATACAAAATCGATCCACAGAAATCAGTTGCTTTTTTATACACTAACAATGTAACTGTAGAAAGAGAAATTAAGGAATCCACTCCATTTACACTAGCACCAAAAACCATAAGATACCTTAACATTGTAAGGACCTATTTAGCCAGAGGCTTCCATCCAGGTTAAACAATAACCTTGTTGTTTAATCCTTAAACTGTCCCTGCCCCCCTTCCCCCAGGGGACTTACTCAGAAACAAGTCCTGGAAACCAGCCCCAGGTGACAGAGCCCAGATACAAGGGTGGGTCGGGCCAGGAGGAGACATCTGATCAGTGGGGGGTTACATACTGTCTCCCTAGTTACCAAGGAGTATGGACCCCGCCCTTTGGGCACCTTTGGGGCACCAATTCTGCCCAAGGTGATAGGCTGGTTCAAATGTCTACTAGGGTAAATTGTAGTTCAGTTGGTCACCTAGCATGACTGTGCAGCTTTCTCTGTGTGTTACAGTTTCATTGGCCACCTGTGCGTGGCCAGGCCCAACCGCATGGTCTTTGCCCTTAAAAGCTAGTCTGAAACAGAGAAAGGTCGCCCTCTCTTGTAAGAGGTGCAGCCCCGAACGTTCGGTTTGATTCTTGATGCTTGGTGTTGATGAGGGAGCAGGAGGCTGGCTGAGGACAAAGCAAAAGTTGGCACCTTGCACCCCCTCTCCACCCACTCCCCTCGGTAATATGTGTAGCATTCCTCAGGCACCCCTGACCGCCATAAATGAGAAACAAATAGTTAACTTGCAGAGATCACAATCCTCCAAGAAATGGAATCTCCCAACTATCTTGATAATGGCTTGCCAAAAGACCACATTGATCAAGCCAGAAGACCTCCAGGATACTCCCGGCACCTCCACCTCGTAAGCTCTTTTGAGCATATGAAAGCTCCACTGAAACCTCCCTTCCCCTCACCTTCCCCCAACCGCAGGGTACAAAACCTGCCACCCCTCACAACCCGGGGCAGCAGCTCTTTCTGCCCACGGGTCCTGTCCCCGTGCTTTAATAAACCACCATTTTGCACCAAAGATGTCTCAAGAATCTTGGTCTTCGGCTCCGGACCTCAGTCCACCGAACCTCACCTAGGTTCTAGAACTTCATCAGTATGAAATAAAGCTTTGTTTGACCTTCGCTTTGTATCAGTCTCGCTCCTTTAAGCACGGACCCATTATTGGGGGACCTAACAGAATAAATCTAACCAAAGAGGTAAAGGATCTATAATCTAGAAACTACCGAATACTCATGAAAGAAATTGAAGAAGACACAAAAAGGTGGAAAAATAATCCATGCTCATGGATCAGATGAATAAACATTGTAAAAATGTCTATGCTGGGGCGCCTGGGAGGCTCAGTGGGTTAAGCCACTGCCTTCGGCTCGGGTCATGATCTCAGGGTCCTGAGATCGAGTCCCGCGTCGGGCTCTTTGCTCAGCGGGAGCCTGCTTCCTTCTCTCTCTCTCTCTGCCTGCCTCTGTCTATTTGTGATCTCGCTCTGTCAAATAAATAAATAAAAAATCTTTAAAAAAAAAAATGTCTATGCTGCCCAGAGCATCTTTACTTTCAATGCCATCCTGATTAAAGTATCATTGGCATTTTTTAAAGTGCTGGAACAAACCCCAAACAAAAGTGCTGGAACAGTACCCCAAAATGCCAAGGAAATATTGAAAAAGAAAAACAAAGCTGGGGGCATCACATTGCCTGATTTTATGTGATAAAACAAAGCTGTGATCACCAAGACAGCATGGTACTGGCACAAAAACAGACACACAGACCAATGGAACCGGGTAAAGAGCCCGGATATAGACCTCAACTCTATGGTCAACTAATCTTCAACAAAGCAGGAAAATACCCAGTGGAAAAAATGGTGCTGGGAAAATTGGACAGCTACATACAGAAGAATGAAATTCGACCATTTTCTTACACCATACACATAAATAAACTCAAAATGGATGAGAGACCTCAATGTGAGACAGGAATCCATCAGAATCCTAGAGGAGAACATAGGCAGTAACCTCTTTGTCATCGGCCACAGCAACTTCTTTCAAGACACACATCTCCAAAGACAATGGAAACAAAAGTAAAAATGAATGTTTGGGGCTTCTTCAAGATCAAAAGCTTCTGCACAGCAAGGGAAACAGTCAACAAAACAAAGAGGAAACCCACGGAATGGGAGAAGATATTTGCAAATGACATTACAGATAAAAGGCTGATATTCAAGATCTATAAAAAGCTTCTCAAACCCAACACCCCAAGCACAAATAATCTAGTCAATAAATGGGCAGAAGACATGGACAGACACTTCTCCAAGGAAGACATACAAAATGCTAACAGACACATGAAAAAATGTTCATCATCATTAGCCATCAGGGAAATTCAAATCAAAACCACACTGAGATGGGGCGCCTGGGTGGCTCAGTGGATTAAGCCGCTGCCTTCGGCTCGGGTCATGGTCTCAGGGTCCTGGGATCGAGCCCCGCATCGGGCTCTCTGCTCCGCAGGGAGCCTGCTTCCTCCTCTCTTCTGCCTGCCTCTCTGCCTACTTGTGATCTCTCTCTCTGTCAAATAAATTAAAAAAAAAAAAAAACAAAAAAAACACCACACTGAGATATCACTTTACACCAGTTAGAATGCCTAAAATTAACAAGACGGGAGACAGCAATTGTTAGAGAGGATGTGGAGAAAGGGGAACCCTCTTACGCTGTTGGTGGGAATGGGAGCTTGTACAACCACGTTGGAAATCTGTATGCAGTTTCTTCAAGATGTTAAAAATCGAGCTATGACCAACAACCCAGCAATTGCACTACTAGGTATTTACTCCAAAGATACAGATGTAATGAAAAGAAGGGGCACATGCACCCCAATGTTCATAACAGCAATGTCCACAATAGTCAAAGTGTGGAAGGAGCTGCGATGTCCTTAATCAGATGGATGGATAAAGAAGATGTGGTCCATATATACGATGGAGTATTACTCAGCCATCAGAAAGAATGAACACCCACCATTTGCATAAAAATGGATGGAACTGGAGGGGATTATGCTAAGTGAAATAAGTCAAGCACAGAAAGACAATCATCTTATAGTTTCACTCATTTGTGCAACAAAAGGAATAGTCCAGAGGACCACAGGGGAAGGGAGGGAAAACTGAATGGGAAGAAATTAGAGAGGGAGACAAACCATGAGAGACTCTGGTCTCTGGGAACCAACTTAAGGGTTGCAGAAGGGAGTGGGCAGGGCAATGGGGTAACTGAGTGGTGGGTGTTAGGGAGGGCACGTGTGGTGATGGGCACTGGGTATTATATGCAACTAATGAGTTGTTGAACACTACATCAAGAACTAATGATGTATTACATGTTGGCTAATTGAGCATAAAAAAAGAACCTTGAGAAAACACACACACACACAAAGGTGCTTTAAGAATTTATAAAACTCTCTGTAATTTTAGAATTTGTCTCATTTGGACAATCCCTATGAATTTTGCCAAAATTATCAGCATACTATGAAGCCTAAAAGGACAGGTAAACACTATCAGCTGAATACAAGCTTTTGCAGCATTGTAAAAAGAAAAGAAAACAAAACAAAAAACTAGGTATTCCTTTTATAATTTATAACATATATTTTCCAGGAAAGAATATTTCCATTTAAGTCAATATTTTCTTTACAATTCCTTAAGCTTTGAAAGCACAGTGAAAAAAAAAAAATCCAACATTTTAAGCCTTGTAAGCAAATAAATTGGTGGAAGGTAATGTTTAACTTCTTTGCTTATCCACTGGTAATTGTATATGAGCCTTGAGTTGAGGCTATGAGGAGTGTTGATTTACACTATTCCTGGTTAGGAAGATAAACTGCATTAACTAAGGGGCTCTCTTTGACTTTGTGCCTAGCATATATTTAATATCCCGGTGTTGCATTTTATAAATCTAGTGTGTGCTGTACTGGTATACAAAATAACTCTAACTTCGAAAGTTCCAGCTCAATTAATAAATTATATACACTTCAAAATTATTACAGGGTATGTACTACCATAGTTTCCCTATTCGCCAGGACAGAAAGTTTTACTTTCGGATATGGACCTTTTAGTAACAGGTCTTCAGTAACTCCCTCGACAGCCTGCGACCTGTCAATGGCATGAAAAACGGATCCTTACGTTCCTCATTTGCAGACTTTTGTCACTTTTCTTCAGCATTATAAACTAGCCGATTGCTCTTCTCAAACTCCTCTAGCTTTTCCCCCTGAAGATGATCCAGCGCTGATGTTACGGAATCCGCAGGCGCACTTCAATTTTGTGCATTCCTAGTATCCTGACATGGTCTCGCATCTGATCCCCACGTTTGCCTCTCCCCTACTTCTTTAGCCACAGAGCATCTGCTCAATAATGCTGTCCTTCTTTGCTGCTTTTTTTTTTTTTAATCTGAACCCGGTTGGCAGCATCTCCCTGCTCCACCCAGACCTGATTCATCTGGCATCCGTTTGCATTTTTGACCCTCCAGCGTCCTACGTGCAGCTTGCTTGCTGCTCTGCCCAAGCCCATCTTCTGACTGCACGCTTTGTCTCGGTCACCCACTCCCAAACTCCGTCCCTTGTTTTTTGTTGACCTTTGTTCTCCGAGCTGCCTCCCACAGCATTCATAAACCTCCGCACTCTGCTCCCTCAGGTCATTTCCCCAGAAGAGCTTTGTACCCGCAAGCGTCCCTGGTTTTGTGTCTGCATGTCACACTCTCTCTCTGTCTCTCTCTGTTTTCTTGCGTGTCACACTCTTAACTATTCCTGGCTCAGTGATAACAATTCACTTTTCTTCCCTCAAAGATTTTTTATGGAACCTTAATTTGTTCTGGATACTTTCTTTACAGAAATAATCAGGGAAAGTGCAGGAATGTATGTTCAATAAAATTGCATAACATTTACTTTTAAGTAAATGATGTAAATACATGGGCAGGAGGATTACTGCTTGAAGATCAGATGGAAAACTGATGGCAGAATCAGTTTCTTTTCTTTTTAAGACTTTATTTATTTGTCAGAGAGAGAGAGAGAGAGAGAAAGAGAGCACACAAGCAGAGGGGGGCAGCAGGCAGAGGGAGAAGCTGGCTCCCCACTGAGCAGGGAGCCCGATGCGGGTCTGGATCCCATGACCCTGGGATCATGACCTGAGCCAAAGGCAAGCACTTAACTGACTGAGCCCCCCAGGCTCCCCTCAAAATAGTTTTTCACACACTTAGGAAACTTACATCTTTGCTATAGCATTTTAATAACCACTACTATTAGGAATTTTGAACTTTTTTTTTTAAAGATTTTAGTTATTTATTAGAGAGAGAGAGAGAAAGAGAGAGAGAGAGAGAGCACAGGCAGACAGAGAGGCAGGCAGAGGCAGAGGGCGAAGCAGGCTCCCTGCTGAGCAAGGAGCCTGATGCGGGACTCGATCCCAGGACGCTGGGTTCATGACCCGAGCCTAAGGCAGCCTCCCAACCAACTGAGACACCCAGGCGTCCCAGGAATTTTGAACTTTTAAATAAAAATATCAGGCTGACCTTCTAAAAGGCTTTTTAAAACTGACTTTATTACAGGGTCATCTGGCGGTGGCTCAGGTCATGATCCCAGGGTCCTGGGATCGAGTCCCACATTGGGCTCCTTGCTCAGCATGGAGCCTGCTTCTCCCTCTGTCTGCTGCTCCCCCTGCTTGTGCTCCCTCTCTCTCTTTCTGCTCTCTCTCTCTGACAAATAAATAAAATCTTTAAAAAATGACTTATATTATATTATAGACATAAGAACACCTTATTAGAATCCTCAAGTAGTTTTTTTTCTGCAAGTAGTTTTGTTCTATATAGTACATAAGTCTTGAACTGAATGAATTTGCACGTAATTTAAATCTCTTTGAAAGCAACTGCTGTTACTATATCTTTTTCCCTTAGAACAATTACCGAACAAGCTTGAGGAAGACACATTTGTCATGTTTCAATAAAGCTTTAGGCAGTTTGAAAAACACTGAAATTCTGTATGTGTTAATCCCCCATGATCAGTTATAAACAAATATAAAAATAATAACAATAAAAAGTATAAGCTTTGGACACATTGTAAACCAAAGCCATTGGGCAGGCTGTCAGACCTCTTCAGAATGGTAGCTCCCAGTCTAGGAAAACACTGAGGCTAAATAAATAGTTCATCGCTTTGCCCAAAGCCTCGAAAAATGACCTTTGTTCTGAACTGTAAAAATAGTGGAAAAAATGGAAGTTCAAAATGTTCATTTGGGGGTGCCTGGGTGGCTCAGTGGGTTAAGCCTCTGCCTTCGGCTCAGGTCATGATCTCAGGGTCCTGGGATCGAGCCCCACATCGGGCTCTTTGCTCAGTAGGGAGCCTGCACCCCCTCTCTCTCTGCCTGCCTCTCTGCCTACTTGTGATCTCTGTCTGTCAAATAAATAAATAATAAATCTTTAAAACAAACACAGCGTTTATTTGGTTTCCTCCAAACATTACACCGAGTGCAATCCACCCCCCCAACCTTTGATTGTGCGCTGTTATTTATTGTGACGGTTACACCTGCGGTGTTTTCTTCTCCGTGTGTTTGTCTTCCTGCTGCGTTCTTGTGTGGAATCGCTAGAGCATGGACTATGGAGTATATTATCTGTGCTTGTCACTTCGGCATTGGTGAAAGCAAATTGAGGTACATGAATTCATTCAGGAAATATTTGTTGTATATTGAGTATGCCCAAGGCCCTATAGGGGGTCCTAGCCATACAATGATAAAGAAGACAAATTCTTGCATCCAGAAAACTGAAATCTAGTGGAAGTAAATAGGTAAGTGCCATACAAGGTGGTTAAGTGATGTCACTGAAGCCAGGATTAGGGGTTATGAGGCGACATTTGGAAGGATTCAATATGCTTGTACAGAGCCCAAAACAAGCTCCCAGATGAAGTGATTTCTGTCTTGCAATCCAGAGATGAGCAGGACTTAGCACAGTAAAGGAGAGTTGGGGGAAGCAGAGAGTTTAAATTGCACCCCCCAGGAGTGAGAAACAGAGAGAACATTAAAGGAACAATAAATACTTCAGTGTATTTGAAATTTATAGTGAAGGGGGGATATTGAGATGAGGGAAGTGGGATAGAAGGTTGAAAGATGAGCAGAGACCAAGAGACACAAGAAGATTGGTCTTGCATCTTGAGGGTAATGGAGGGTAGTTAAAAGTTCTGAGAAGTGTGGGCTTTGGAATCACAGCTTTTTCATTCTGCCTTCTTTCACTAGTCCATCTGTTGAAGGGCATCTTGGCTCTTTTCACAGTATGGCCATTGTGGACACTGTTGCTATGAACACTGGGGTCATATGGCCCTTCTTTTCACTACATCTGTATGTTTGGGATAAATACCCAGCAGTGCAATTGCTGGGTGGTAGGGTAGTCTATTTTTAATTTATTGAGGAACCTCCACACTGTTTTCCAAAGTGGCTGCACCAGCTTGAATTCCCACCAACAGTGTAAGAGGGTTCCCCTTTCTCCACATCCTCTCCAACACTTGTTGTTTCTTGCCTTGTTAATTCTGGCCATTCTAACTGGTGTAAGGTGGTATCTCAATGTGGTTTTGATTTGAATCTCCCTGGTGGCTAATGATGATGAACATTTTTTCATGTGTCTGTTAGCATTTTGTATGTCTTCTTTGGAGAAGTGTCTGTTCATGTCTTCTGCCCTTTTATTGACCAGATTATTTGTTTTTTGGGTTGGGTTTGAGAAGTTCTTTATAGATCTTGGATACTAGCCTTTTATCTGTAATGTCATTTGCAATATCTTCTCCCATTCTGTGGGTTTCTTCTTTGTTTTGTTGACTGTTTCCCTTGCTGTGCAGAAGCTTTTGATCTTGAAGAAGCCCCAAACATTCATTTTCACTTTTGTTTCCATTGCCTTTGGAGATGTGTGTCTTGAAAGAAGTTGCTGTGGCCGATGACAAAGAGGTTACTGCCTATGTTCTCCTCTAGGATTTTGGTGGATTCCTGCTCACATTGAGGTCTCTCATCCATTTTGAGTTTATTTATGTGTATGGTGTAAGAAAATCATTGAGTTTCATTCTTCTGTATGTAGCTGTCCAATTTTCCCAGCACCATTTTGAAGAGACTGTCTTTTCCATTGGACATTCTTTCCTGTTTTATCAAAGATTAGCTGACCATAGAGTTTTGGGTCTATATTACTAATTCTTTCAAAGAATCAGCTTCTAGTTTTGTTGATGTGTCCTACTATATTTCTAGTTTCTAACTCACTGATTTCTGCCCTAATCTTGATTATTTCCCTTCTTGTGCATGGGGTCGGCTTAATCGTTGATTCTACAATTCTTTATGGTGTAAAGAGAGTTTGTGTATTTGGGATTTTTCTATTTTCTTGAGTGAGTCTTGGATGGCTATGTATTTCCCCCTTGGGACAGCCTTTGCCATATCCCATAGGTTTTGGACTGATGTGTCTTCATTCTCATTATTTTCTATGAATGGTTTAAGTTCTTCTTTGATTGATCCAAACATTCTTGGTTTGGTTGATCCAAACATTCTTGAGCAGGATGGTCTTTAGCTTCCAAGTGTTTGAATTTCTCCCAAAGTTTTTCTTGTAACTGAGTTCCAGTTTCAAAGCATTATGGTCTGAGAATATGCAGGGAATAATCTTAATCTTTTGGTATTGGTTGAGAACTGATTCCTGATTTGTGACCCAGCAAGTGGTCTATTCTGGAGAAAGTTCCATGTGCACTTGAGAAGAATAAGTATTCTGTTGTTTTAGGGGGGAATGTTCTGTATGTATCTATGAAGTCCATCTGGTTCGGTTTGTCATTCAAAGCTCTTATTTCTTTGTTGATTTTCTGCTTAGTTGATCTGTCTATTGCTGAGAGTGGAATGTTAAAGTCTACAATTAATGTATTATTATTGTTAAGTCTTTTTATTTTGCTTAACAGTTGGCTTATGTAGTTGGCTGTTCCCATGTTGGGGAATATTTACAGATATTTACAATTGTTAGATCTTCTTGTAGGATAGACCCTTTAAGAATGATACAGTGTCCTTCTGTATCTTTAACTACAGTCTTTAGCTTAAAATCTGAATTGTTTGGTATGAGAATTGATACCCCAGCTTTCTTTTGAGGCCCGTTGGCATGAAAGATGGTTCTGCATCTCTTCACTTTCATTTTGGATGTATCTTTGGGTTCAAAATGAGTCTCTTGTAGACAGCATATGGATGGGTCCTGTCTTTTTATCCAATCTGCAACCCTGTGCCATTTTATGGGAGCATTTAGGCCATTCATGTTGAGAGTGATTATTGACAGATAAAATCATTTTTGTTTATTTTTAGAAAAGAACCAGCTTCAAGGGTGCCTGGGTGGCTCAGTCGTTAAGTGTCTGCCTTCGGTCAGGTCATGATCTTAGGGTCCTGGGATTGAGTCCTGCATTGGGCTCCCTGCTTGGTGGACAGCCTGCTTCTTCCTCTCCCACTCCCCCTGCTTGTGTTCCCTCTCTTGCTATGTCTCTCTCTGTCAAATAAATAAAATCTTAAAAAAAAAAAAAAAAGAAGAGAACCAACTTCTGGTTTCATTGATTTGTTGTATTATTATTGTTGTTTTATTGTTTGGTTTTTTGTTTGTTTGTTTTTGTTTCGATATCATTTGTTTCTGCTCTAATGTTTATCCCTTCCTTCCTTGTGCTGGTTTTAGGTTTTGTTTGTTGTTCTTTTTCTAATTCCTTTAACTGAGTAATTAGGTTGTTCATTTGAGATTTTTTTCTTTCTTCTTGTGGTAGGCTTATACTGCTATAAACTTCCCTCTTAGAATCACTTTTGCCACATCCCAAAGGTTTTAGACCATGTGTTTTCATTTTATTTGTTTTCATGTACTTTTTTTTTTTTTTTTGACAGAGAGAGATCACAAGTAGGCAGAGAGGCAGGCAGAGAGAGTGAGAGGGAAGCAGGCTCCCCGCCGAGCAGAGAGCCCGATGTGGGACTCGATCCCAGGACCCTGAGACCATAACCCGAGCCGAAGGCAGTGGCTCAAACCACTGAGCCACCCAGGCGCCCCTTCATGTACTTTTTAAAAAATTTCTTCCTTTATTTCCTGGTTGGTACCTTCATTGTTTAGTAGCATGTTGTTTAACCTCCATGTATTTGTAGTCTTTCCAGATTTTGTCTTGTCGTTGACTTCTAGTCTCATAGCATCATGGTCAGAAAAGATGAATGGCATTGCTTCAACATTCTTGAAGCACCGGGGTCTTGGTTTTTTTATCCATTTTGTCACCCCTATGTATGTCTTTTGAGTTGAGTGCTTGGTCCATTTACATTCAAATTTATTATTGATTAATTATATATGTATTTATTTCAATTTTTTAACTTGTTTTGTTGTTTCTGAAGTTCTTCTCTGATTCTCTTTTTCATGTTTTGCTGATTTTCTTTAGTGACATATTTGGATTACTTTAGCTTTATTTTTTGCATGTTAATTAGTGCTTATTGGTATATAGTTATCTTTAGGTTCGTATATAACCTGGTCTGATGGTCTCTTAAGTTTGAATCCATTCTTTTCTACTCTTTTCTCCATATTTATGTGTATGTATATATTCCTTGACTGATGTTTACAGAAATATTCTTTTTTCCCCCCTGTTTTTGTGTTTCCTACTTTTATATTTTCACCTTTGGTCTCTCTTTTCCCCCTTGAAAGAGTCCCCTTTAAAATTTCTTGCAAGGCTTGTTTAGTGGTCATGAAGTCTTTTGGTTTTTGTCAGTCGGGGAAGCTCTTAATATCTTAATATCTCCTCCTATTCTGTGTGCTAGCCTTGCTGGATAGAGTATTCTTGGCTCAAATTTTTCCCATTCAGCACTTTGAATATATCAAGACTCTCCCTTTTGGTCTGCCAAGTTTATGTTGAAAAATATCCTAGTAAGGATACTAGGATTTTCCCTAGTAAGTTAAGGGCTTCTTTTGTCTTAGTGATTTTGATTTTGTGTTTTTCACTATGTTTTGCAAGTTTAATTACTAATGTCTTGGTGTGGAACTGCTCTTGTTGATTTTGATTGGGAGTTCTCTGTGTCTCCTGGATCTGGATGTCTGTTTCGTTCTCCAGATTAGAAAAATTTTTAGCCAGGGCACTTGGGTGGTTCATTGGGTTAAAGCCTCTGCCTTCGGCTCATGTCATGATCCCAAGGTCCTGGGATCCAGCACCGCATCGGGCTCTCTGCTCAGCAGGGAGCCTGCTTCCTCCTGTCTCTCTCTCTGCCTGTCTCTCTGCCTACTTGTGATCTGTCTCTCTGTCAAATAAATAAATAAAATCTTAAAAAAAAAAGAAGAAAAAAATTTAGCCATTATTTCTTCAAATAAAATTCTGCCCCCTTTCTTCTCTTTTTCTTCTTCTACAACTCCTATACTATGAATGTTATTATTTTAATATAGTTATTGATTTCCTTAAGTCTATTCTCATTCAGTATAATTCTTTTTTCTCTCTTTTGCTCAGCATTACTTTCCATTACTCTGTCTTCTAGGTCGCCAATTTTTCCACTAATTTGTTCTTCCATCCTACTTTCAGTCCATTAATAATATTTCTCATTTTGTTTGTTGAGTTCTTTATCTTGGCAATGCTATTCCTTATCTCTGTGTTGAGGGTCTCACTCATGTCTTTCACTCTTTTCTCAAGACCAGTGAGTATCCCTATGATCATTGCTTCAAATTCTCTCTCAGACATGTTACCTTTATCTGTTTGCTTAGTTCTCTGGCCTTGCCCTGTTCTTTTATTTGGGATAAGTCTCTCTGTCTCTTTAGTTTGTTTGCCTCTCTGTGTCAGTTTCTGTGTGTTAAGTAGCCAGCTATGTCTTTGCTTTTGAAAGTAGTGGCTTTATGAAGAGGAGGTCCTGGGGACTGCCCTGAAGTGCAGTGTCCCCTGTTCACCAGAGCCTGGCTCTTCAGGAGAGTGTCCTATGTGAGTTTCTTAAACCTAACTCTGGTGTCTACATCATTTCCTTTCAGTGCAGTCATCTGCACTGACTCTGCCTGTTGTGGGCTGTGCTTGTTCTCTGTGCTACTAGGGGGACCCAGTAGTAGTGGGGCCTGCCCACCAGATAATTTGGAAGTGGGGCAGTGGTATGAACAAAATTTGCATTGGGCCATTAATCCTACGTCAGGTCCCCTGAGGTCTGTAGCATTGGGGATGTGTGTGGGGGGGACTGAGGGTTTGTGGCTTCATACAGTGCCTGATCACACCTGGGCAGAGCTGGGCTCAGCATACTACGGAGAATGAGGGCACACAGTTGGACACGGTACAGCAGCTGGGTGTTGTGTGTGGTGGTAGCTCTATGGCTGGGTGAGGTATGCAGGTAGTGTTAACAAAATTTGCCTTAAGCAGAAGCTACAAGTGTCTATGAGCCTCCCTCAGGTGTCTCTGTGTTTATGCTGGGGGGCAGGGGAGATAAATGGCACCTACTAGCTCTGGGTTTTCAGACAAGTCCCCCAAAGCATTCCAAAATCAATATGACAGATCTGCCTCCTGTTTGCCCCCTAGAATTGTGTAAACTGCCACTTTTATGTTGGCTCTTGGTGCATGCTGCTGTCTTTTTAAGGGCAACGACCCAGCTATCCTTTATTCTCCTCGCTCACCCAGTGCTGAGTTAATTAACTTTTAAAGCTCCTGGCCCACTGGTTTTAAAAATACACGGAATTCAGCCCCTCTGGTTTTTAAAGCCAAACATCATGGAGGTTAGTCTTCCTGTATGAGCTCCTTGGTGCAAGGATCTATTTCTCTGCTCTCCCCTCCCACACACCTTCCTCCCTCCTGTGGCAGCCTCCCTCCACCTTTCTGAAATTCCCTAACATTTCAGTGCAGCATCATCTCTGTATTTTGTTGGGGAGTTTGTTGTACCAGTCTGAATCACTCTCAGTCTCACCGACTTGGGTGTGGATGATATCTAGTTATAAACATGGGATGGACAAACTCAGGACCCTTTTACTCTTCCATCTTCCCAAGCTCCTTTCTGCTTTCATTTTTTTATTTTACTTATTTGTGTCCCCCCCCTTCTCTTTTTTAATGAGTCTGGCTAATGCTTGATTAATTTTGTTGATGTTTTGAAGAACCAGCTCTTGGTTTCATTGATCTGTTCTATGTTTTTAATCTCTATTTCATTTATTTCTTCTCTAATCTTTATGGTTTCCTTTTTTCTAGTGGTTGTGGGCTTTGTTTTTCTTTTTCTAGCTCCGTTAAGTGTAAGGTTAGATTGTTTATTTGATATTTTCTTTGCTTCTTGCTATAGACCTGAATCACCATAATCTTCCATCATTGAACAGCTTTTGCTGCATTTCAAAGATTTTGGAATCTTGTGTTTTCATTTTCATTTGTCTCCAAATATATTTTGGTTTATTCTTTGATTTATTGGTTGATTTATTGGATGATTTATATAAACATTTATTGTTTAGTACCATGCTATTTAACCTCCATGTATTTGGATTCTTTCCATATTTTTTCTTGTGGTTGAAACTAGTTGAATACTGTGTGGTCAAAAAAGATGAATGATGTGATTTCAATCTTTTCTAATTTGTTGAGACTTGTTTTGTAACTGAACATGTGACCTATTCTGCAGACAACTCCGTGTGCACTTGGAAAGAATGTGTCTTCTGCTGACATTGGATGAAATATTCAGGAAAGATCTGTTGGATCCATCTGGTCCAATATGTCATTGCAAGCCCTTGTTAACTTTTGATTTTCTGTCCGGATGATCTATCCATTGATGTATGTGGAGTGTTCTCTACTACTTTTTATTAAGTTCTCTACTACTTTTTATTACTATTGATTGTTTCCTTTATGTTCATTAATAATTGCTTTAATGTATTTGGGTACTTCCATGTTGGGTGCATAAATATTTGCAATTGTTACATCTTTTTGTTGAAAAGATCCCTTTATTATTATGTAACAACATATAATGTCATTGTCCTTCTTTGCATCTTGTTATAGTCTTTGTTTTAAAGTCTATTTTATCCGGGCACCTGGGTGGCTCAGTGGGCTAAAGCCTCTGCCTTCGGCTCAGGTCATGATCTCAGGGTCCTGGGATCGACTCCCGCATCAGGCTCTCTGCTCAGCCGGGAGCCTGCTTCCTCCTCTCTCTCTGCCTGCCTCTCTGCCTACTTGTGATTTCTCTCTGTCAAATAAATAAATAAAATCTTAAAAAAAAAATAAAGTCTATTTTATCCAATGTAAGTATTGGTACCCTCACCTTCTTTTCACTTCCCTTTGGAAAATAAATGCTTTTCCATCTCTTCCCTTTCAGTCTGCACGTGTCATTGGGTCTGAAATGAGTCTCTTGTAGGCAGCATATGGATGGGTCTTTTTAAAATTCATTCACTCTATTTCTTTTGATTGAGAGTTTAATCAATTTACATTCAAAACAATTATTGATAGGTATGTACTTACTGCCATTTTCTTACTTGTTTTAGGGTTGTTTTTGTTGTTCTTTGTTCCTTTCTTCTCTGTTCTCTGTGCTTGTGGTTTGGTGGCTTTCTTTAGTGATGTGCTTGGATTCCGTTCTCTTATTTTTTGTATGTCTATTACAAGTTTTCAATTTGTGATTATTATCAGGTTTCTATATACATACATACGTACAGCAGTGTATATTAAGTTGGTGGCCACTTAAGTTTGAAATGATTCTAAAAATGCTAATTCCTTACTCCCCACAACACACATTTTATGTGTATGGTATCATACTTTGCATTCTTTTATTTTGTGGGTCCTTGACTATTTTTTACTTTTTTAGATATGATCAATTTTATTGTGTTTGTGCTTTAAACTCCATACTGATTTTATAAGTGATTAATCTGTTACTTTTGTTATGTTTGTATGTACCTGTGAAGTTTTTCCTTTCCTAATTTTGTTACTCCTTGTTCTTGCATTTTCTTTCCAAAGAATTCCCTTTAACATTTCTTGTGAAGCTGGTTTCATGTGATGAATTTTTTATTTTTCTGGGAAACTCTTTATCCCTCCTTCTATTCTGAGTGATAGACTTGCTAGATAGAATATTCTTCATTGCAGATTTTTTCCTTTTAGCACTTTGAGCAGATCATGCTACTCCCTTCCTGCCTGTAAAATTTCTACAGAAAAATAATCTTGTAGTTTTATGCAGTTTTCCTTGTATATAAATAGTTTCTTTTCTCTTACTGCTTTCAAATTCTCTTTTTATCACAACTTTTTTTCATTTTTATTATTATATGCCATGATATGACATGGGTTGATTTTTTGGAGGGCTGTCTGAGCCTCCTGGATCTGGATTTTTGTGTCATCCCCCAGATTAGGAAAGTTTTCAACTATTATTTCTTCAAATAAATGTTCTGCTTCTTTTTCTCTCTCTCTTTTCTCTTTCTGGGATCCTTGTACTGCAAATGTTATTACGCTTAATGATATAACTGAATTTCCTTAACCTATTCTCATTTTTTAAATTATTATATATTTTTCCTTTTCCTGTTCTTTTTTTTTTTAAGATTATTTATTTATTTATTTGACAGCCAGAGATCACAAGCAGGCATAGAGGCAGGCAGAGAGAGAGGAAGGGAAGCAGGCTCCCTGCTGAGCAGAAAGCCCAACACGGGGCTCGATCCCAGGTCCCTAAGACCAGGACCCGAGCCGAAGGCAGAGGCTTTAACCCACTGAGCCACCCAGGTGCCCCCCTTTTCCTGTTCTTTAGGATTGGTTTCCATTACTCTGTCTTCCAGCTCACTGATCTGTTTGTCTGCTTTCTCTAGTCTACTATTTATTCCCTCCAGTGTTATTTTCTTTCAGTTATTGAGTCTTTCATCTCTGATTAGTTCTTTTTTATATTTTCTATCTCTTTGTTGAAGGTCTCATTGAGACCCTCCACTCTTCTTTCAAGTCCAGTATGTATATTTTTGACCATTGTTTTTAATTCTATACCAGAGAATAGGTCTATTGCTTATCCCTACTTTGTTTAGCTTTTTTGCTGTGATTTTGTCCTGTTCTTTCATTTGGGACATAGATTTCTCTCTCCTCATTTTGTCTAACTCTCTCTATCAACAAGAAGCTTATAGTATGGCTTTGGATGGATTCCTACCAGAGAGGGGGGATTGGGTAGGACATAATGGCAGGAGAACTCGAGGCCATGATGTGTACTGTTAGTAAGGTTTGCACCAATATGCTCATAGAAAGTGTCCTGGAGCCACCTTGGTTGAACTGCTGCTGAACCGATTGGATAGGGTAGATCCAAAAGAGAACATGGAGGCAGGGCATGAGGTGTTAGTAAGCTAGGCGATGAGTGTCTGTGTTGGTTCCTGCAGGTGTCTAGGTATCAGCACTGGAGTATGAGGGAAAGAAATGGCACCGGCCAGAACTTTTATTCTTAGAGAATTCTCCTAAAAATCCCTGCCTCTCTAGTGTACATTCTGGGATTAGTAAATAAATCTCATTCCCTTATACTCTGTGCTTTCAAAATGCTGTTTCTATGCTGTATATCCATTGGGCTGTTCATTATGCTGTCTCTTTAAGGGAGGGGACTGTTTCTCATCACCCTGCAGCTTCTCCCAGAGTGGAGCCTGCTGATTTTTAAAGTTCTTAGTGTTAAGCCCCACTGAGTGTAAACACTCATGAAGTTAAGCCCTTTCAGTTTTCAAAGCCAAATATTATGGAAATTCATCTTTCTGGTGCAGGTCCCCATGTCTGGAGTACCTGGTGCTGAGTCTGTTCCTGTTCTTTCTCCGTGCTCCTGGTGTCCTCGCATTTGTATTTAGTTTCACAGGTTAGTTTGGTTCCTGACTGCATCTCTGCCCTTCTTACCATTTTGGATGTGGTCTCTTCTGTTTGATTAACCGTGGACAGTGTGTTGGGTCAGTCTTTGGGTCATTATTTAGGTTAGTTTCACTGATGTCAGTGTTATCTGGGTGTATCCATGGGACAAAGTGAACCTATGATCCTCTTACTTCCCCAGAAGTGTCCCTTTACAGGAGTAAGGTCTCTGTCGACATTTTCCTGTTCTTGATTTTGCTTTTGTTTTTGCTTTGCATATGGAAGTCCAATTGTTCCAGCACAGTTTGTTGAAAAGACTCTCTTTTCTCCATTAAATTGTCTTTGTTCTGTGTCAAAGATCAATTATCTGTATTTATGTAGGTCTGTTTCTGGGCTCTTTTTTCTGTTGCATTAATTTATATGTCTATATGTCTATTCTTTTTAGTAATACCACACTGTCTTAATTACTGTAATTTACAGTAAGATTTTTGCCTTTCATACAAACTTTAGAGTTAGTTTGTCAATATCTACAAAATACCTTTCTGGAATTTTGATTAGGACTGGCTAAATCTATAGACCTAGTTCGGAAAAATTGATATCTTAATAATACTGGGTTTTTCAATCCATGAGCAGAATATCTACTTACATAAATTTCAATTTAAATACATTAAATAATGAAAGGAGTTTATTTACTCACATAACTGAAAATTTCCAAAGTAATATAGTCTTCAGGAATAATTTCATGTAATGTTGATGTTTTATCCTAGGATACTTATTTGCCCTGCAGAGGCTAGATTTGCCCTTAGTGGGGCAAAATTGACCCCCATGGTGCTAAATTGACCTCTAGCATTCTAGTCCTCTTATCCATCTACCACCTACCCAGTCTTGGTACAAGAAATTCTAGCCCTGGTCCTAGATCCATTTTGATTTGAACTACCAAAGTTTATGTTCACATTCTTGAAATAGAATTCATTTATTAAGTCACATAGTCTACTCCATATATTCGATACGGGGTAAGGATGGAGTCAGCTTCCCTGGAAGTCCATGGATTTCTAAATGGAAACTGGGTACTATTCTATGATGCCATGGAAGCCGTCATATATACAACTATAGCAGGAAATTAAAGTGACTGGATTATTTAGAGCAATGAAAAGCAATGGACGGTTTTTACGCAGGAATGTTAAATGATTAGATTTGCATGTTGTAATTTTTTCCTGTGGTCCACTTGGAATAAATTCAAGTTTACAGGCCTTGAGGTAGATTACCAAGGAAGCTGTGACAGTGGTTCTAGATAGAGAGGCTAAGGTCTGAGATTAACTGGGGCTATGGCAGGGAGGAGAGCAGATTGGAAGAAAGTTTAGGATTTTAAGAACTCTCCAAAAAAAGCACTTAGGATGACTTTCTGGTTTCTCTGACAACCTCATTGATCAGGGAATAATTCTATTAGAGCATATGGTTGGGGCAGGGTGGGGTACAGTTGGTGAAATTTGAGAAGTGTTGGGTGTGGAATGTCTTTGAGTCAACCTAAAGGAAATATGAAGTAGGGAAGTGGATTTGGGGATGTGTTATAGTTAGACAGGGGACAGAGACTGAGTACTTCTTACCGTATATGGAGAGATTAAAACCAAAGACAGCGGATCCAAGTAGATTAAATCTTTATTTATTTATTTATTTATTTATTTACTTATGTACTTAGAAATTGGAACTACAAATGTTTTAATGCAGAGTTTTAAGGAACAGCTGTTTTGCGTGCAATTTTTTTTTTATTGTGTTGTGTTAGGTATTGGAAACAGGCAAGGGAAGCAAAAGCACAAATGAACCACTGAGACCTCCTCTAGATACAAAGCTTCTGCACAGTGAAAGAAGCAACAATGAAACTAAGCTTCTGCCCAGTGAAAGAAGCAACAATGAAACTAAGCTTCTGCACAGTGAAAGAAGCAACAATGAAACTAAAAAGCAAGGACAGAATGGGAGAAGATATTTGCAAACAACATGTCTGACAAAATCTATAAAGAATTTATGAAAGTTGGAGTTGGGGTGCTTGTGTGGCTCAGTTGGTTAAGCATCTGCTTTCAGCTCAGGCCATGATCCTAGGGTTCTGGGATGGAGTTCCACATTGGGCTTCTTGCTCAGTGGAGAGCCAGCGGAGAGCCTGCTTCCCCCTCTGCCTGCTGCTTCCCCTGCTTGTGTGCTTTCTCTCTCTGGCAAATAAATAAATATAATTAAAAAAAAAAAAGAACTTATCAAATTCAACACCAAATCACACATAATCCAGTGAAGAAATAGCTGAAGTGAAGTAAGTCAATCAAGAGAAAGACAAATACTATATGATTTCACTTATATATGAAACTTAAGAAACAAAAACATTAATATGGGGAAGGGAAGGAAAAATAAAATAAAAAGAGAGAGGATGACCAACCATAAAAGACTTTTTTTTCTTTTTAAAGATTTTATTTATTTATTTGACAGACAGAGATCACAAGCAGGCAGAGAGGCAGGCAGAGAGAGACGGGGAATCAGGCTCCCTGCTGAGCAGAGAGCTCGATGCAGGGCTCGGTCCTAGGACCCTGAGATCATGACCTGAGCCGAAGGTAGAGGCTTAACCCACTGAGCCACCCAGGTGCCACCATAAGAGACTCTTAACTATAGAACACAAACTGAGGGTTGCTGGAGGGGAGATGGGGAGGTGGGGTAACTGGGTAATGGGCATTAAGGAGAGCATGTGATGTAATGTCTATGCAATTGATGAATCACTAAATTCTGCCCCTGAAGCTCATAGAACACTATATGTTAACTAAGTTGAATATAAATAAATAAATAAAAAGAAATGGGCAGAAGATATGAATGGACACGTCTCCAAAAAAGACACACAGATGGCCAACAGACACATGAAAAATGCTCAATATCACTGATCATCAGGGAAATGCAAATCAAAACCATGATAAGATGCCACCTTACACCTGCCAGAATGGCTAAAATTAACAACGCAGGAAACAAGAGATGTTGGTGAGGATGCGGAGAAAAGGGAACATTTTTGCACTGTTGGTGGGAATGCAAACTGGTGCAGCCACTCTGGAAAACAGTGTGCACGTTCTTCAGAAAGTTAAAAATAGAACTACCCTATGACCTCACAATTACACTACTAAGTATTTATCCAAAGGATACAAAATGCTGATTTGAAGGGTCATATGCCTCTCAGTGTTTATAGCAGCGCTATCAACAACAGTCAAATTACGGAAAATTACAGAAAAAGCCCAAAATGTCCATTGACTGCTGAATGGATAACAAAGTATGGCACACACACACACACGCACACACACGCGCACACACACACACGCACAAACACACACACACGCACGCACACACATTTTATATACATATACGTATACATTACATATATAATGGAATAGTACTCAGTCGTCTAAGATAATGAAATCTTGCCATTTGCAACAACATGGATGGAACTAGAGTGTATTATGCTAAGCAGAGTAAGTCAGCCAAAGACAAGTACCATATGAATTTACTCATATGTGGAATTTAAGAAACAAACCAGATGAACCTAGGGGAAGGGAAGGAAAGTAATATAAGATGAAAGGAGAGGGAAGTAAACCATAAGGGACCTTAAATACAGAGGACAAGCCGAGGCTTGCTGGAGGGCAAGTGGGTGATGGGACGGGCTAAATGAGTGATGGACATTAGGAGGCACTTACTGGGATGAGCACTGGGTGTTTTATGTAAGTGATGAATCACTAAATTCTACTCTTGAAACCAATACTACCCTATATGTAAACTAAATTCTATTTAAATTAAAAACAATAGAAAACAAGAACAAAATTGGAAGCTAACTTTAAAGACTTTGTATTATCTACTCTTTATGTTAATTTTTAATTTATTCTTTAATTGTTAATTGTTAAGTTAAATTGTTAATTATTTATTCTTTAAGCTAATTATTTTAAGTTAATTGTTAACTGGTTATAGCTCTTATTCTTTAGTGTGGCTAACTTAGTATCAATCAATCCTTGTTATAATTTTAATGTTCTAAGTTGAAGAACAATTTTTTGTATGATTTTATATGGCTGTCTGAAGCAGCTGTGCCCCAGATTAATAATTGCCATCAAGATTCTGATGCCCAGCCCGGGAAGACAAGATCAGCAGCACCTTTCTCCAATAGTCTCTTGATGAAGCCTGTCCCTTTATTTATAGAAGTAAAATTTGCTAATGAGTAAGGCCTGAAGGCTTAATTTTAAATTCTCCTGAGGGTAATCCATGAAACACGGAGATTCACTTTTTAAACACTGCATTAGTTTTCTAATGCTGCTATAAGAAATTACCACAAATTTAGCAGCCTAAAATAACGGCAGTGTATTAACTTACAGTTCCGGGGGTCTGAAGTCCTAAGATAAGTGTGTCCTCAGGAATGTTCCTCCTAGAGGCTCTAGGAGAGAATTAGTGTCCTTGCCTTTGTTAACTTTTGGGGTCACCTGCATTCCTTGGCCCAGGTCCCTCCCCCATATCAGTTTGGCTGACGCTTCTGTCTTTAAATCTCTTTCCCTGACACCGACTCTGCTGTCCCCCTCTTTCACGTATAAGGACCCTTGTGTTTGCATTGGGCCCTCCGGAATAATCCAGGATAATCGGCTCATCTCAAGGACATCTGATCAGCTTAATTCCATCTACAGCCATAATTCTCCCTCTCCACACAACATATTTACATATGCTGGTAATTAAAACTTGCACATCTTTTTTTTTAATTTATTTTATTTTTTTTAAAGATTTTATTTATTTATTTGACAGACAGATCACAAGTAGACAGAGAGGCAGGCAGAGAGAGAGGAGGAAGCAGGCTCCCCTGCTGAGCAGAGAGCCCGATGCGGGGCTCGATCCCTGGACGCTGGGATCATGACCGGAGCTGAAGGCAGAGGCTTTAACCCACTGAGCCACCCCGGTGCCCCAAAACTGGCACATCTTTGGGGGCTATCAGATCGCCTGCCCTGGTGGGTCTATGCAACCATGACAGACAGAGACTCTTCTTTCCTGGCCTCAGCTGGTTGGGTCAGGACAGATGCTTGACATCAGTGAAATAGTCTCCAGTTGTGACGAGACCAACGTTGCTCGGTCCTTGAACTGTAAGATTATATGGACCCTCACCTTGCTTGGCCATGTTAGGCCACATACATGCTGTTTAGTAAGCAGAAAAGACAGGAAATTGCAGATGTATGGAGAGCAATTGAAGCAAGAAATAGTCCAGGGAGACAGACAGATAATGTAGGTGTGAGATGACTTTTAAGCTTCTGGATATGGCCCAGGGTCCTTGGTTTCCAGTCCTTGGAAGTCCATGCAAATGTCTATCATGTTCTTGAAAGAAAATCTTTTTATACGGACTGTGAGTGGGTGTTCTTTCCCTACAGCTACAAGTTCCATAACTGGAAGCATTTGTACATCTATGAAGTGACAATAATTAATCATTATTGAATACTGATCCGAGGATTGGAATACAAAACTTGGGCTGGGATTTAGTTTTCCACACTGCCTATTGTTCCCCTTCTTATGACTAATATCTCAGATCAATGAAGACGGAGTTAAAACATTGATTCAGAAGAGTTTCCTTGCTGGGGACTGAGATGTTCGATGGTCTCGGTCATTCCTGCTGGTGGTTAATACATTGTCGGCCCATCTTGAAGCTTAGCACATTAAAATACATTTTACTCTCTTTTGCTCACTTATTATTAAAAAGAAACATTACAGTATTTGGGGACTGACAATATTGAATTCATAATGGGTAAGCCAGCTGACCTGTTACTGTCAATAATACACAACAAACCCAGGAATTTCCCTTCTTTACTTAGCTTATCCAGGGACAGCCATTCCTCAGCAAGCCGTCATGACTCTGGAACATTCTATTCTGGAACTCACTTGGAATTCCTTTAGGACCCGAAAGTGAGTCAAATGTGGGCACCCAGGTCAACACTGCTGAACAATGGAACCAAGGCTCAAAGTGAAAACCATTAACTTTTTAAATTAATTTTTTATTAATGGTTTTGTGGAGGTATAATTTACATATGATAAATTCACCTGTTTTGTTTCCATGATATCACAGTACATTTACAGAATTGTATAACCATCACCATGATCTCATTTTAGAACATTTCTTAAAAAAATAAGAAAAAGAAGAAGATTTCTAACTGTACCCTGAAATGAAACCCAGGCCCATTTATAGTCAGTCCCCATTCCTGCCTCAGCCCCAGGGAACCACTTGTCTCCTGCCTGTCTCCATAGAATTGCCTTTTCTGGACATTTTTTATAAAGAAAGTCATAAAAGATGTGGCCATTTTCTATCTAACACTTTCACTCAGTGTAATTTTCCCCCCGGGTGTAATGGTTTCAGGGTTCATCCACATGCTAACATGTATCCGTACTTCCTCACTTCCTACTGCTGAGCGGTGTCCCATTTATGGATACAGCGCATTTTGTGGATCTGTTTTCTAAAATATTACTTTTTACGATTAGATCATGAAAATGTATTCTAGTTCAGAAAATGTACTCAGGAACCTGCCGGATGTTGTCAGATCGAGGGCACCTGGATGGATTTATGTTTGTCTTTCATTATAGTTGGGAATTCTTGGATTAACATTCTTTCCCTTGTAGAAGACTCGAGGTTCAGCTCAGTCTGAATCTTCTGGTTGGGAAGCTTGGACACACAGACTCTGGGCTCATTTTCTCCGGACTCACGTATCTCTCTGTGGTAGATAAAATCTAGCATTTAGGGGCGCCTGGGTGGCTCAGTAGGTTAAAGCCTCTGCCTTCGGCTCATGTCATGATCCCAGGGTCCTGGGATTGAGCCCCACATCGGGCTCTCTGCTCAGCAGGAAGCCTACTTCCTCCTCCTCTCTCTGCCTGCTTCTCTGTGATCTCCGTCTGTCAAATAAATAAATAAAATCTTAAAAAAAAAATCTAGCATTTAGGGGCAGGAAAACTCTAGACCAACAGAAAAACATTCCCCCCTTGGCACTCAAATGTGGGTCATGTAGCTATAGGATCCTTGCGGGCAGGAAGGCGACAGCTCAGAACACCTAACAACAGACCTTCCTTGAGAACATCCAACTTTCTCCGGCCCCGTAGTCTTTCTCAGCCTTGGTGAATTAATAATTCTGCCTTTTTCAACCCACGGAATGGGAGAAGATATTTGTAAATGACAGTACAGACAAAAGGTTGATATCCAGGATCTACAAAGAACTTCTCAAACTCAACACACACAAAACAGATAATCATATCAAAAAATGGGCAGAAGATATGAACAGACACTTCTCCAATGAAGACATACAAATGGCTATCAGACACATGAAAAAATGTTCATCATCACTAGCCATCAGGGAGATTCAAATTAAAACAACATTGAGATACCACCTAACACCAGTTAGAATGGCCAAAATTAGCAAGACAGGAAACAACGTGTGCTGGAGAGGATGTGGAGAAAGGGGAACCCTCTTACACTGTTGGTGGGAATGCAAGTTAGTGCAGCCACTTTGGAGAACAGTGTGGAGATTCCTGAAGAAATTAAAAATAGAGCTTCCCTATGACCCTGCAATTGCACTGCTGGGTATTTACCCCAAAGAGACAGATGTAGTGAAAAGAAGGGCCATCTGTACCCCAATGTTTATTGCAGCAATGGCTACGGTCGCCAAACTGTGGAAAGAACCAAGATGCCCTTCAACGGATGAATGGATAAGGAAGATGTGGTCCATATACACAATGGAGTATTATGCCTCCATCAGAAAGGACGAATACCCAACTTTTGTAGCAACATGGACAGGACTGGAAGAAATTATGCTGAGTGAAATAAGTCAAGCAGAGAGAGTCAAGTATCATATGGTCTCACTTATTTGTGGAGCATAACAAATAACATGGAGGACATGGGGAGATGGAGAGGAGAGGGAGTTGAGGGAAACTGGAAGGGGAGATGAACCATAAGAGACTATGGACTCTGAAAAACAACCAGAGGGTTATGAAGGGGCGGCAGGAGGGGCGGGTGGGAGGTTGAGGAACCAGGTGGTGGGTAATAGGGAGGGCACGTACTGCATGGAGCACTGGGTGTGATGCCAAAACAATGAACACTGTTATGCTGTAAATAAGCAAATAAAAAAAAAATAAATAAAAATATAAAAAAAAATAATTCTGCCTTTTTGTGTTTCTAGGATTTCTCAGCTGTAAGAAGTCTGGAAATATAGGTCTGGCTCTTACTTCTTTTGTTCAACATTTATCGAGCACCTATTATATGCACCGAATAGCTCCAGTCCATTTGTAGACACGACCAATTAAATCCTTACAATAATCTTATAAAGTAGCTACTATTATACTTATTTTACAGATGGAGAAATTGAGCCTCAGAGAGATTAAGTTATTTGTTCCAACTCACCCAGGCCAAATGGTAATCAAGATTTGAACCCCCTTGATCTAAGTTCTGAACATGCAGCTTTAAAAGAAGGAGGTGGTTTAGTTTGTCACGGTAGAACGGTGATGGAGGAAGTGAGAAATAGTTAAAACAGGTCTCTCCCAGTGGTTTTAGGGAGAGAAAAAGGACAGAGGCTTGATAACCATCAGAATCACGGGCAGAGGATGGGAACAGGGGAAGAGGTGCTCACCGGTTCCATTTAAGGTTCTCCCAACATGATTCTACTAATCTCGGGTCCCCTAGCCCACACCATTGTGTGGTTCCTACCCTATTCACATAAATAATAGCAAGGATAAGAGAGTTCCTAAAAGATAGTAAATAATTAATACTCCATTCTGTTGTGATGAAAATAAGTGATACGTGGAAATATAAAATATTAATACTTCCTTCTGATATGATAAAATAGGTGATAAGTGGAAAAATAAAATATTAAGAGACTTCCCAGGAACTTAGATGCTGTGAAAGTAGGGTCAGAGATTCTGAGGCATAGAACTAAACTACTTGGCTTTTTAACCTTGAGTCGCACTTTGTCCTCTGCCCAAACACTCTCCTCACAAATTTTGCTTGTTTGAAACCTTCTCACCCTCTATTTCTCATCGTGAAGCATCAGGCCTTTGGAGAAGACCTCCCTGATTGCCCGCTTTGAAGGAGGCTCGTCCCATTCGTAAAGCACCTGTTTTTAATCCCCACATCATGATCGCGGTCTGTAATTACACAGTTTATTGACTTGTTCAAGGCCTGTCTTACCTCATCCTTCACAGTGTAAATTCCCTGAGGTCAGAGAACAAGACCGTTCCAGTCACCACTTTGGGACCATCTGTAAGTGAAGTCCTATGCACTTAAAGAATCTCGGTGATTAATCTGTAATTATAGGAAGCGATGTTAACTAAACATATTGTGGTATCCATTGTGCAATATATCTTTTACACAAACTTATACGGCATTGTATGTCAATGATATTTCAATAAAACTGGCATTAATTTAATATACCATAACTTCTTATCCATTCACCAAAGGACTTTTGGGCTTTTTCCATAATTTGACTATTGTTGATGGTGCTGCTATAAACAGTGGGGGATGTGCCCATTCAAATCAGCATTTTTGTTTTCTTCGGATAAATACTTAGTAGTGCAATTGCGAGGTCATAGGGTGGTTCTATTTTTAACTTTTTAAAAAAAAGATTTTATTTATTTGACAGACAGAGATCGCAAGTAGTCAGAGGGGCAGGCAGAGAGAGAGGGGGAAGCAGGCTCCCTGCTGAGCAGAGAGCCCGATGCGGGGCTCGATCCCAGGACCTTGAGACCGTGACCTGAGCCGAAGGTGGAGGCTTAACCCACTGAGCCACCCGGGCACCCCTATTTTTAACTTTTTGAGGAACCTCCATACTGAGTTTGATCTACTTGGAAGCTTTCTAAGTTGGCCTCATTGCCTGAGACCCATAAAACTCTTGTCTTGACGGAGACAAGTTAGTCTGTTCTGCACCTTTCTCTCCAGGCACCTCAAATCTGACAACTCGGAAGATCCAAAGAGGGAACCTCCTAAATTTCAAAAGAAACCGCTTAACTGCTTAACAGCTATTTTAGTTTTTGTTGTTATTTTTATAGATTTTGCCTGTGCAGTTGCCTTAAATGAAGTTCCACTAGCTTTAGTAGGGCAGAGGAAGAAATGCCTAGAAAATGTTTCCTTGGCTAGGAAGCATCTAGAAAACTAGAGGAGCACCAAAGCGCCAAATAGCTCCAGCCGTCTTTAATACGATACCCCAGGCAAGGAGAGACAGACTTCAAATCAGTTTTCTTTTCTTGCCTGGCTAATCTCTGAAGAAATATTTAGAGTCCAGTAGTAGAAGGGCACCTGGGTGGCTCAGTCAGTTGAGTGTCCAACTCTTCGGCTCAGGTCAGGATCTCAGGGGCCTGGGATCATGGGGCCCAGTTTTGGTCTCTGGGCTCTGCAGGGAGCCTCCTTGAGGATTCTCTTTCTCCTGGTGCCCCTGCCCCACACCCCTCCTCACAGGCTCTCTCTTTCTTTAAAAGAAAGAAATAAATCTTTAGTAAATTGTTGTAGTAGACACTGGTAAGTTAATTACCAGTAAGTATTACAGTCACTTTGCCCTGAGATTCTGATGACAGCTTTTCTCTACTGTTAGCGAAAGCCTGGTTATGTGGTTGAGAGAAAAAATTCCGCAGCCCCCACCGGCCACCTGAAGTTCTGTGTGTACAGATGACGTGCTCAAGTTTCCACACAGGTGAGTGAAGTAAAGTCTCCCACCCGCCTGCTCCTGTTCTCCTGAGGAGAGTGAAGCTGAGGCGAATTCCACGCTGAAACCACTGCGGTTGTGTTGCCCAAAACAAGCAAAACCAAACAAGCTCAGCAACCAGCTATTTCCTAGTGAGGTATAAATGACTTGAGGTTAATTCTCTGGAAGGATCTTCAGTGAGAGATGTGAGTTTCAAACTTCTTTTGGATTATTTGTGATCAGAACAAGTTCCTCTTAATTTCTGTGAGAAAGTGAAAGGTTTAAGGCCTTTGTTTCTTAAAGAGCAGGCAGGCCATGGACCCTAAACTGAAACCCTTATTTTTTCCTCTTCACCTGTTTTTGGTCTTTACCTGAAATTTCCTTGTTAGCCCTTGGAGGTAATTCATTGATAGACCCCTTCCTTTTTCTTTAGGAGGGTGACTTTGACTAAAACAACACATTCTTTGCTAATAATTTCTTTTTTTTTCTGTTTTCTTTCTTCCTTTAAAAATCTTTCCTTATAAGTCAATCAGGGAAAGACAATGATCATATGATCTCCCTGATATGAGGAATTTGAGAGGCAAAGCGGGGGGTTTGGGGAGAAGGGAAGGGAAAAATGAAACAAGATGGGATTGGGAGGGAGATAAACCATGAGAGACTTTTAATTTCATGAAACAAACTGAGGGTTGCTGGGGGGTCAGGAGAGGGTAGTTGGGTGATGGACACTGGGGAGGGTCTGTGCTAGGGTGAGTGCTGTGAAGTGTGTAAGCCTGATGACTCACAGACCTGTACCCCTGGGGCAAATAATACATTATATGTTAATTTAAAAAAATAACTAAAAACCTTCCCTTTTCTGCAGCTTGATAGAGTTCCTTTCTATTTGCTAGATGAGATCCTATCCAATTCGTGAATTGCTGAATAAAGCCAATTTAATCTGCAGATGTAATTCAATGAATTTTGTTTACTATCGTGGTAATTAGATTGGCTTTTATATTCGAAGAGAAAATGCTGACTCTTAGAATTCAATGTAAAAGCATCTTTAAAAAATATAGATATAGGGGCGCCTGGGTGGCTCAGTGGGTTAAGCCGCTGCCTTCGGCTCGGGTCATGATCTCAGAGTCCTGGGATCGAGTCCCATATCGGGATCTCTGCTCAGCAGGGAGCCTGCTTCCCTCTCTCTCTCTCTCTCTGCCTACTTGTGATCTCTCTTTCGCTGTCAAATAAATAAATAAAATCTTTAAAAAAAATATAGATATAAATTGTGAAGATTTTAAGGAGCAGTAAGATTTAAACCAATATTAAGTTTGTCATTTGAAATAGGCAGAGACAAAGCAATGTCTATTAGGACAAACATATGTATGCATGCTTTTTGTGGTGTTTTGGCTTAATGAAAATCTGTATGTTTGACCTAATTTTTGTGGACGGCCCTTATTTTAGTAGTAAAAGCAGAGAAAAGATTACCAAAATCAAAGTGCTCAGTGGAATATAGTCTTCTTTCTTCTGTCCATATTTATACTAGAATCTCTCTTTTTAGTTTTTTTAAAGTAATCTGTAGGCCCAATATGGGGCTTGAACTCACAACCCTGCGATCAAGAGTCCCATGCTCTATAGACTGAGCCAGCCAGAGGCCCCACTAGAATCTCTTCCCAAGTCTGTTCCCTGGACTTTTTATTGTAGTCGAGGCAAACTCCTTGCCCCGGTTTCATCTCTGTTGAACCGAATGGTTAATATAAGGTTTACAATTTTTTCCCCACAATAGGTTAAATAAGAAATGTTGCGCTTCCATGTGAAAACCTGTAGTGTTCTACTACCTACTTGTCATTTTGAATCCATCAAAATGTGTAATACTATTTTGAAACTTAAGAACACAGTTTGGATTAGTGTTGCAGATTCCAAGAGTTACTCAAAAAGCTCTGAAAAAATATAAAGTTAAGGCTGCACAGTCAGAAGTGACCTTTGCCGCAGATGGTTATTAAGCAACTGAAATGTGAATAGCCTAGGGGCGCCTGGGTGGCTCAGTGGGTTAAGCCTCTGCCTTCAGCTCAGGTCATGACCTCAGGATCCTGGGATGGAGTCCCACATTGGGCTCTCTCAGTGGGGAGACTGCTTCCCCCTCTCTCTCTGCCAGCCTCTCTGCCTACTTGTGATCTCTGTCTGTCAAGTAAATAAATAAAATTTTAAAAAATTAAGAAATGTGACTAGTCTGAATGGAAGTGTTGCCATTACTAAAATTCACACCAGATCCGAAAGACTGGAAAAAAGGAATGCAATATATCTCCCTCATAATTTTTAATGATTTCTTATGAAATATTTGGGATATTTTGGGTTAAACAAAGTGTATTCTTAATATTATTTTGTTTTTTTTTTTTTTTAGCCTCTTCAACATGGCTACTAGAATATTTATGCTACCTATGAGGCTTACATTACATTTTTATTAGAGAGCAGAGCTCTCCAGGCCAAGGATTAGCTGTTTCTTTCTTTAAAGATTTTATTTATTTATTTGACAGACAGAGATCACAAGCAGGCAGAGAGGCAGGCAAAGAGAGAGGAGGAAGCAGGCTCCCCGCTGAGCAGAGAGCCTGACTAGGACCCCGAGATCATGACCTGAGTCTAAGGCAGAGGCTTAACCCACTGAGCCCCTCAGGCACCCCTAGCTGTTTCAATCTTAATTTCTTACTGGCTCTGTCTTTAGAATGTTTTTGTTGCTTCTTGCTACTGAACAAGGTAGACTATAGATAATTTTTACTAGTTGTTGATTACTCACTTAAGAGTCCTTGGATGGTCCCTTTCAGGTAGAAAGACCAACTTTATTTACAAAGGGTACATCTGGAGACTCAATACCAGGACTCTTTAGCTTTAGCTTTTTTTGGGGGGGTAATTTGTGTGGGTAATTAAGGCAAATTGTGTGGACTGAGGGAAAGGCAGGAAGTAGTAACAAGTTGGGTTTGGGTCACTGGAGAGACTGGGGTGCTTCACTGAGCAAAAAAATAATGGAGGCTGAGATATGCTAGACAAGAGAAGTCCTATTTCAGATATGGTGGGTTTGAGTGGGGACATGACGATGCAGCTGTTGTCCAGAAAGTGGGTCCAAGAGTCTGTAGTCAGGACAGAGAGGCAGACTGGGGAGACCAAGACCTAGCAGGTGACACCAGGACAAAGTTGTCTTTCTTTTTTTATTTTATTTTTTAAAAGATTTATTTATTTGACCGACAGAGATCACAAGTAGGCAGAGAGGCAGGCAGAGAGAGAGGGGGAAGCAGGCTCCTTGCCGAGCAGAGAGCCTGATGCAGGGATCGATCCCAAGACCCTGAGACGGTGACCTGAGCTGAAAGCAGAGGCTTAACTCACTGAGCCACCCAGGCGCCCCTAGAGTTGTCTTTCAAGAGAAGATCATTCACCTGCGAGAGAAAAGGGCGAGTTGGATATTAACATTCATTCTGACCATTTTGTTGGAGATTCGCAAACATTCCATTAAGATGAAGCTGAGAGAAAACTAAAGACACAGGCATCAAAACATTTCAGCATCGAGAGATGCTGAACTGAGAGAATGATGGGGAAGGAGGGGAGCTGAAAGAAGAGAAAAAGAAACGACATATAACTCAGGTCGAAGTGAAGGGAGGAGGGCTGCTTATTCATTTACTGTTTTAATTTAATTCCTTAAATTAAAATTTAAGTGTACTTGCTTCATCATGTCGTCTACCCACATATCCATCTATTAAAGCAACTGAATTTTTTGATGCGTTTTGAGAAAGTTGCGGTTTTTCCGGACTGCACTCACATACGCATATTATGAGTCGGAGTCAACATTTGTTTCACATTTTCCAATCTGCTTATCTTGTTTTTAAAGTCCACATCCAATTGCCTTTGTTGGAAAATGGGTAGTAGCTAATATACTTTTTTGGTGACCTGTTTGGGATGCCAATCCTAAAGACCTTTACCAACAGCTACGCTAGATTAGGTTCTTGAATATAGAAGATCTTTCTTTTCTGTATCCTGGTACTTAGTTTTTGGCCAGGCACAAATATTATTTGTTATTTGTTAAATGTGTTTTTTGCAGGTAGAGAGATAGGATATCTTATCTTGATTAAACGGAGTTTAGCTTAGGCCATGCCCCAGGCATCTTTGGGATTACTAAATGCTGTTTGCCTTCACGATACCCTCACCAGTCTGTGAAGGAATAAACTATGTGGTGTTGTTTGTTATAAACGATTTGGAACCTAAATCTATAGGTTTAAGTTTGCTGCTTGGTGACTTTGGACAAATCTCTTAGCCTGAACTTCATTTATTAAATTGGATTGAGGGTACCTCCCTACATGCCCACACTTGTGAGTTTCCAACTAGCCTTTGCATGTAGCAGAACTTTGTCTCCTGTGACCGCCACACAACTGTCATCTGCCATTCCACATTCAAAGGATGTGAGAGCTTCCGCAGTCTTCACCCTCCTTTTCCTCTCTCCCGCCCTCCCTCCTTGCCTTCTTCTCTCCCTTTTTATCTCTGGAGCTTCAATATATTACTGAAGTAAACAGTAAACAAACAAAAAACAAACAACACACCCCAAATAGTTCAGAGTCAAAGACGTCAAGGAAAGGGCAAAAATAAAAATCCATAGTACCTCCATGTTGAAACAGGCAGAAAATTCTACAGCCTTGGGCGAATTGTGCCCTCTGAGGAGCCTACATTCTAGAAGGGAGCTGTGAAAGAGGGAACAAAGGCTTTTCAAGTGCTCCAGAGCTGGTGAGAGGGTTGTTACCCGCTGGAGTTATTAAAGTTGATGTCTCCAAACCATTTACTCAGAAAGGCCACCTAAACTGCCTGGCTGCCTGGCTCTTGTATTATCTATTTTTAAGAACATAATTTGAAAAATGCTCATAATTATTGCTACATAATAGTTTTACATCAAAGATTTATAGGACAGTTTTGTTTTGTTTTGTTTTTAGGTACAAATGGTTAAGGAGAGAGGTTTAGAATGTAGTTCACAATATTCAAGGGGAACATTTGCTTGCGGCATTTAAATTTCATCATCTAATATGTAGTACTTTTTCCTCCTTCAGGCTTACTTTAAAATTCTAACATGTCGGATAGTTACTCCTTATTTTCAAAGGGGTTAACGAGGAATCTGTGACTCAATTACTTGGAACATTATTGATTAAAGCTGCTTTAATCTCTTGGAGCTTCTTTAGATACCTAGGATGTTTAAAAATGTCTTTTTAATATGGGTAACTAAATTTCCTAGGTAACAGTGACAAGATTTACAGTGAAGGAAATTTTTATATTAATATAGGAGCCTGAATGTTAAGAGACTCTTACAGCAAACCCTTATAAACTTTTATAAAAGAGGCAGGGACAAAGTTTGCCTTGAAGGGTTTGCTCGGGAAGCAGTGATTTATACCATAACATCTGATTTCATGTGTTTGTGCCAAGCATGTTTCCTTTCTGTCTTTTTCCTTTTTATGTGCAACAACAATAGGAGGATGTTTAATATTGATGAGTTTGACCTTCTGGGAATTATAGTATATGTACCCTTTCGGAATACAAATGCTATTTGATTTATATGGTAAATACATAGAATTTTGGAGATTAGCATTTTAATCAACTCTAATCTCCTAGGATTTTTTTTATTCCCTCACCTTACCATTTTGTCAAGAAAAGTTTGAAAAATGAATTTTCGAAATGGCAGCTAACGTTCTCTCCCGTAGACGGATGCAAGGTCTGCATCAAACAAGAAAGCGGCGCTCTATGTGGGAACCTTCCCTAAACCATACGCTCGAGGCCATTAACATTGTTCAAGATGATCAGTTGTTAAAAGAATAATCCATTCATTCAACACGTATTTATCGAGGAGCCCTGCAGGCCCACGGGGGAGGGGCCCCCACACTCTGGCACCCCCAAACTGGAACGTGGGTTCAGGTGTTCCCCATTTAAGATTTTTTTGTGTAACTTTTTCCCTTGCAGGTCCCGCAGCTTTGAAGTCGGCGGCGTCCCCTCCGGCGGACGAACCTCCTCCGCGGGGACCGCGCACTCGGTGCACACGGTGGAGAGGAAGGTGCCCGAGATAGAGCAAGCGTCTTTCGCGCGCGGCTTCGGCGAGGAGCCGGGCGCGGGCGGCGGGGTCGGCGGCGGCCATTGGGGGGCCCGGCCCGCCCTGCGTTCCGCGCAGCCATTGGCTGGCTGCGAGCGCCGCACTGAGCATGTTCGAGCCCCGCTCGCGCCGGGCTGCAGCCGCCGCCACGGCCGCCGCGGGCACGGGCGCGCATTGTGCGGAGAAGCGGCAGATGCGAGCAGCGCCGGCCCCACGCGCGTCGGCCTCCTCGCCCAGAGGCTCGCCCGGCCGCCTGCCTGGCCCCCGCGCCTCCCCCTGTGCGGGCTGGGCGCCGAGGAGGGCCGGCATGGCCTGAGTGTCGGAGGCGCCTCGGCTGAGCAGCGGGATTGCAACATGGGGAACCAGGATGGGAAGCTGAAGAGGAGCGCAGGTGATGCCTGGCACGAAGGCGGAAGCGGCGCCGAGGATGCCGTTGGGCCCAGGGATGTGGAAGCCACAAAGAAGGGGAGCGGGGGCAAGAAGGCGCTGGGCAAGCACGGCAAGGGGGGAGGGGGCGGCGGCGGGGGGGAGCTGGGCAAGAAGAAGAGCAAGTCGGAATCCAGAGCCTCCGTGTTCTCCAACCTGCGGATCAGGAAGAACCTGTCCAAGGGGAAGAGCACCGGCGGCTCCCGCGAGGACGTGCTGGACCCCCAGGCCCTGCAGACCGGGGAGCTGGACAGCGCGCACTCTCTGGTCACCAAGACGCCAGACCTCAGCCTCTCGGCGGACGAGACGGGCCTGTCGGACACCGAGTGTGCAGACCCCTTCGAGGTAACCCGTCCGAGGGACCATGGACCCACGGAGGCTGGGGGTGGGGGCAGGGTGGTCTTGGAGGGTTTGGAGACCGCCGCGGGGACGCAGGATGGACAAAGGACCAGTTCGGGCTCGGACACGGACATCTACAGCTTTCACTCGGCCACGGAGCAGGAGGACCTGCTTTCAGACATTCAGCAGGCGATCCGCCAGCAACAGCAGCAGCAGCTGCTGCTGCTCCAGGGCCCCGAGGAGCCTGCGGCGCCCTCCACAGCCGCCTCCCCCCAGCCCGGGGCCTTCCTGGGCCTGGACCAGTACTTGCTGGGGTCCAGCAGCGCAGCCGGGGGCGCCCCTCGCAGTCCGGACACGGAGCAGGCGGTGCCTGCGCGCTCTGACCTGCCCGGCAGCCTGGTCCCCGAGCCCCGGGCGCCCGAGCAGCCCCCGCCCCCCGCCCCCCGGCGGCCCTGGAGCCTCGGCGGAGCCCGGCCTGCCCGTGGGCCAGCCGGCGGCCGCAGAATCGCCCTCCTCCACCGCCTTCGCGTTCCCCGAGTCCTCGCCGGGAGAGGGCTCGGCCGCAGCCGCCGGGCCAGGGGTTGGGGACACTGACGAGGAGGGCGAGGAAGATGCATTTGAGGATGCCCGCCGAGACTCTCCGGGGGAGGCGTGGGGCCCGGGGGTGGGAGAGGTGCCCCCGGCGCCGGGGGCAGAGCCCGAGGGGGAGCCCGACAGGCCCAGCGCCCCGGCGGCGGCCTCCCTGCCCAGCAGCCCCGCGCCCAGCCCGCGCTGCTTCAAGCCCTACCCGCTCATCACCCCCTGCTACATCAAGACCACCACCCGGCAGCTCAGCTCGCCCAACCACTCTCCCTCCCAGTCCCCCAGCCAGAGCCCCAGGATCAAGAGGCGGCTGGAGCCCTCCCTGAGCCGGGGGCCCAGAGCCGCCCTGGTCTCGGCCGCCGCTCCAGCCAAGAAGCACCGGGCTGACGGCGGCCTCGCCTGCGGCCTGAGCCGCTCAGCCGACTGGACGGAGGAGCTGGGCAGCCGCGCGCCCCTGCCCGGGGGCTCTGCGCACCTGCTGGAACGCGGGGCGGCCTCGGAGGGGAGTGGTGGGCCGCCCGCAGCGCAGGCCGCCAAGGTGTCCGCGGCCCCGGCGGCTGCTGATGGTTTCCAGAACGTGTTCACAGGTGAGTGCGCTCGTGGTTGAGTGGCTGCCAATCAGGGCCCTCCGCGGTCACCTGCTCGGGCTGAGCCGCCTAGAGCTGCTTCTGGCAAGTCCTGCCTTCTTCGGGGGATCCTTTCAGGCCCTGCACACCAGCTCAGTAAAATCTCTTTTTCTTTTCGTTTTCCTTTCCCTCCCCTTTTCCGTTCCTTCCCTTTCCCTTCCTTTCCTCTCTTTTCTTTTTTCTTTTCTTTCCAGAGAGGGCAGCTTTGTTGTGTCTCTCCTAAGTCGTCTCAAAAAAGGGCTCAGTCCATTGCTCCAAAATATGTGCTGTTCTCAATGCCCAGGGTCCCACCAGACAGATCAACCCCCCCCCCCCTTTTCTGGCATAGTTAGCTGAGCCATCATTCTCTTTCTGTCCTGATCCCCACAGCATTAAGACAAACAAACTTGTTAATGATTCTTTGACAAGGGTCAAGAAACAATTTATTTCAGTACTCTCCAGAGGCGATCTCTGACTGCTCTAACACGTGTGGGTATGTGTGTGTGTGTGTATGTGTGTGTAATATGTGGTTCCAGCTCAGCCATCTGGGTACTCACTGAGCTTAAGGGGGCATTCCTGTTTGCTGATGCGACCAGATCTGACACATGGTATTAGAAAGTTAATAAATAATGAAATAGAATATTGGGGATAGTTTTCATTGGGTTTTATGTCCAGTCAAAACAGGGCATAGCTTGGAGATAGTGAAGGTGAGAAAACCAAAAGGACATGTAACCCAACTGGCATCTGTCCTCTGCCGTCGTTATGGATTCTGATGGGCACATGAAAGCCCAGCTAAGGGGTCCCCTTACTGTGGTTAAAAAGCAAGTAGTTCAGTGAGTTTATCCTTTCTTATAGGCCGATAGGTCCCAAGGCCTTACCTTAAGTGCCTACTGGTGGAGCGATAGTTTGTTTCCTGTTCTCTTCTACTCTTAGTTATTAAAGGAATTATTGACTAAGAATTTAAGGAGTAGAAAAGAATGAAACTTTATGCAATTGCTGGTAGGTTTGTGATAAGTATTTGAATGATTAAAAATTTCAAATGTAATTCAAAAAGTTTAACATCCTCTATTAAGCTTTTGATTAACCCATTTGATAAATGGGTTAGCTATAAAACATTTCTCTTTAAAAAAAATTATTTATTTGACAGAGTGAGATCACAAGTAGGCAGGGAGGAGGTCGGAGGTGGGAGGTGGAGCAGGCTCCCGGCTGAGCAGAGAGACTGATGTGGGACTCGATCCCAGGACCCTGGGATTATGATCTGAGCTGAAGGCAGAGGCTTAACCCACTGAGCCGCCCATGCACCCCCCTTATGAAACTTTTCTTAAGTCACATTTCTCAATGGGCATAGCTACTTTGGCTAACTGCCATTAATGTTGTCGTTACTTGTATTTACCACATTTTTATTTTCACTTATGGATCACCTTTTATTTTATATTTATAGATTCTTAAGAGTAGCTTCTTTTGATTCACTTTGTTCATTTATTTACTGCTTGCTCCCTTTCCCTCTCTTGCTCTCTTTTTAGCTTTTCCTCCCTTCCCTTTATTGGGTAGGTTAAGTTAAAAGTAATGCTTGTAGTCTAATCCCCTGTAGATAAATTATAAAAAATATAAACAAAAGAAATCCCCGAAAGACTATTTTGAAGGAAGAAGACAGGAAAGTTCTTGAGTCAGTTTTGTGAATTTAATGTTGGTGAGAAATCATGTTTCCTCTTTAGGGAATCATTCATTTATAAATGTGTATGTATATGTATGTATTTTTAAAAAAGATTTATTTATTTAAAAGAGAGTGCGTGTGCAGGGGGAGAGGTAGGAGGAGAGAACCTCAAGCAGACTTCACACTGAGCACAGAGCCCAGACTTGGGGCTAGATCCTAGGACCCTGAGGTTATGCCCTGAATGAAACCAAGAGTCAGGCGCTCAACCCACTGAGCTGCTTGGGTGTCCCTATAAAAATTTTTAAATGAAAATGTCACCATGATTCACGTTATCATTTATTAATATTAATGGTTGCTCTTTCTAATAGATTAGACTTTGAATATATATTCATTTTTTAAAATTTTTATTTATTTTTTAAAGATTTTATTTATTTGACAGAGACGCAGTGAGAGAGGGAACACAGCAGAGGAAGTGAGAGAGGGAGAAGCAGGCCTCCCACAGAGCAGGAACCCGGATGTGGGACTCGATTCCAGGACTCTGAGATCATGACCTGGCTGTAGCCTTAATGACTGAGCCACCCAGGCGCCCCACTTATTTTTTTTTTTTTTTAAGATTTTATTTATTTATTTGACAGAACACAAGTGGGTAGAGAGGCAGGCGTGGAGGTGGGGGAGAAGCAGGCTCCCTGCTGAGCAGAGAGCCCAACGAGGGACCTGATCCTGGGACGCCGAGATCATGACCTGAGCCGAAGGCAGAGGCTTAACCCACTGAGCCACCCAGGTGCCCCTATATATTCATTTCTTAAAATTAACAAATGTCTATATATATATTCTGGACATCCACATTGTACCAGGCAATATGTTAGTGGCAGGACATACAAAGGTCAGTAAGTCACGGTTCTGTGTCTCCAGGGCTCCCTGAGTACACAGGAACAGTGAGGAGGTGCAGTGCTGTCCTCTGGGAGCATCACGGGTAAAGGGGTTGATCTCCTTGGCAGGGTCAGGGAAGAGGATTTCACGGGAAGATTGATCAGTCCTGAAGATCGAAGCCCTAAACAGGCTGAAGATTTGTTTTCCTTACGAGAAAAAAAAAAGCTTGTTACTTGCATTGTGTTTTAATTTGCTAAGTATTTCCAAATTGGAAATTTCAGACTCTTAAAAGAGTCCTGTTCAGTAAGTACCTGTGGTCTGTTGGCCTCTCCAGGGAGTTTTTTTTTTTTTTTTTTAAAGATTTATTTATTTATTTGACAAACAGAGATCACAAGCAGGCAGAGAGGCAGGCAGAGAGGGAGAGAGGAGGAAGGAGGCTCTCCGCCGAGCAGAAAGCCCGATGCGGGGCTCGATCCCAGGACCCTGAGATCATGACCTGAGCTGAAGGCAGAGGCTTTAAACCGCTGAGCCACCCAGGCGCCCCAGTTTTTTTGTTTTTTTTTTTTAAACTGTGCAGGGCAGAAGTGTAGTGTGAGTTGTTTTAATATGGACATCAGGGGCACCTGGGTGGCTCAGTGGGTTAAAGCCTCTGCCTTCGGCTCAGGTCATGGTCTCAGGTCCTGGGATTGAGCCCGGCATCAGGCTCTCTGCTCAGCAGGGAGCCTGCTTCCTCCTCTCTCTCTGCCTGCCTCTTTGCCTACTTGTGATCTCTGTCTGTCAAATAAATAAATCTTTACTAATTTTTTATTAATTTTTTTAAAATTTTATTTATTTGACAGAGAGAAATCTAGGCAGAGAGGCAGGCAGAGAGAGGAGGAAGCAGGCCCCCCGCAGAGCGGAGAGCCCGATGTGGGGCTCGATCCCAGGACCCCGGGATCATGACCTGAGCGGAAGGCAGAGGCTTTAACCCACTGAGCCACCCAGGCGCCCTATGGACATCACTGACTTTGTCTTTGATGTTTGGATCTAGCTGGTCAGTGATCAGTAGGTGTTTGTGTGGCAGTTTCCATATATTTATCTCATCCACTCACGTTCTTTAAAAGAAAGTGATAGGTTTAACCTAATCTTGTAACTGGTGGGGAAATGCAGGTAGGTAAAGAGAAGAAATGACTCAAGGTCACCCTGTGATTCATTCAGAGGCAGATCCAGAAATAGAAGCTGAGTCCACTGATTTCAGTCTGAATGTCCTTGCTTCGTACTCGTTTTTGAATGTTTGGTACTGAAGGACAACATCGAGTCAAAACTACTTATAAAAAAAGAATTTTAAGTCTTAGGAGATGTTTCAGTTCTGTTTTTAATAAGGCCAGTCCCTTCCATTGTTGAGCATCTGGCCTTCCTTGGACTGGAAGAAGAGGGTTTGTTGGTCAGATTCCCTCTAGGCAGCTCTCAGGGAAACTGGTCTTGTAGTGGTTTGGTGAACTCTGAAGGACACACGTCCCTGTTTCTCTGTTGCTGTTTGTTTTCTTGTCATCTGGCTTCACATTTGGTTCTTTACCACCCTCTACAGTTTTACGGGCCTCTTGGTTATTACCAGAGGCCTGAGGAATGGAGGCATTCTCCTTGGGGACATTGGTTTTTTTGGCCTTAATTTTGCATGTCTTTGGCTCCATTAATTGCCAGCTGCCTTTGAAGCAGGTGATCATTGTATCTATAAGCCTCCATAAACATCTTTTATTTTTAAACCAGAGTGAGGGTTGTCAGCTCTGGAGAAAGGAACAGATGTTCACTTTTTAGTGCCTCCCAAGTGTAGGGAGAAAATTCAAGTGGAAAGAAATCTTTGTGGCACATGTTTGTATTTGTTTGGTAGATAGCAGAACATTTAGTGATGACGGAAACCAAAACTTTATTTTGTGTTGGCTGTTAAAAACTGATGATGTGGGGCACCTGGGTGGCTCAGTCAGTTAGGCGTCTGCCTTCTGCTCAGGTCATGATCCTGGGGTCCTGGGATCGAGCCCTGCGTCGGGCTCCCTGCTCGGCGGGGAGGCTGCTTCTCCCTCTGCCTCTCCCACTCTCTCTCTGTCAAATAAAAAATTAAAATCTTAAAAGCAAAACAAAGCAAAACTGATGATGTTTGAGGCCATCACACTGAAATCTTTCCGCAGTTAATTAGTTGGGCATGCATCTTTTTCCGTGTTGAGTAGGAAAAAAATGGCTTCTGAAAATTGAGAGGTTCCTTTGTCCATCAAGTCTAGCAGAAGCTTGTTAATCGAGTTTTGCCGTTAGTTGGTTTGGGCAGGTAAAATACTAAATTTGCGATGCTAAATCACTTTTGATAGGAGTCTTTCCAAAATCAATTATGCGCTGATCTGCCCTTTTTTAAACATGTGAAATCAAAGTTTAATCTGTTTTCAGTGGCTTAGTGTCATCATCAGGCAGGTCATTCTTACGTGCTGTGAAAATATTGGGGAAGTGTTCATGCTGCTGGTTCCTGTCTCCCGTTTCTGAGTGTTTGTGTCTTTGCTTCCTGACGTCAGCTAGTCCATTCACGGGGCTGTCTTTTTCTCTTCGCCACCCATCATCCTTCTGATTTGATCTTTCTGATCAGTTTGTTATCGGTTGGCAAATCCTCTAATTATGATGTAAAGTTATATTTATTACACTTCTACTGAGTGCCAGACCCTGTGATGCATTACATAATTATCTGTAATCCTTAGAACAGCGTCGAAATAAAGCTGGTTCTTTCCCTTTTCCCAGTGAGCTAAGCAAGGTTCAGACAAGTGAAGTAACTTGCCTCAGGGCAGTACGTTAGTCAAAGCTTCATCTAGGATGTGGACTTGGATAAGCAAATCTATCATTCACTTGTATAAAATAAAATCCAGTGTATCAGGGAGCTTTTAAATGACTAGCTAATTAGTAAATGGCTTGTGCTTTGGCAGTTGGATTGTATGACTCTCATTTTGGCTTTTCTAAAGGTTATCTTGATTTTTATATCCGTAGAGATACTCCAGTGTAGGAGTACAGGTTTTCTTATATAGCTTGTTAAATGATTTCACTGTGGATTTGTTGAGGGCAGTTGCTGGCTTATTTCTAGTGGTAGCATCTGAGAAAGTCTGGATGTCGTTCATGTCCAATACATGAAGGAAAGTCAGAAATCATCCCTGATGTGTGTATATAACGCATCTTACTGTAACAGGAAAAGGGCTTCTATGCATGCTTTGCTTTTTCCTGTATTTTGACATTTCTTAAAATTAACAAATTATTATATCAGAATAGATTTTGGTTACAAAAGCTAGGGCTGGGGGCGCCTGGGTGGCTCAGTGGTTTAAGCTGCTGCCTTCGGCTCAGGTCATGATCTCAGGGTCCTGGGATCGAGTCCCACATCAGGCTCTCTGCTCAGCGGGGATCCTGCTTCCCTCTCACTCTCTCTGTCTGCCTCTCTGCCTACTTATGATCTCTCTCTGTCAAATAAATAAATAAAATCTTAAAAAAAAAAAAAAACAACTAGGGCTGGAAACACTGTTCTTTTTTTTTTTTTTTTTTTTTTGCAAAAGGCAGTGCTGTTTTTATTCAACTGTCTTACTACAGAACTAGGAAACACTGTTCTTAAATCACTTTATTTTATTTTTTAAAAATTCGTTTTTATTTATTTGACAGAGACAGACACAGGGAGAGAGGGAGCACAAGCAGGGGGAGTGGGAGAGGGAGAAGCAGGCTTCCTGTCGAGCAGGAAGCCCAATTTGGGGCTCCATCCCAGGACTCTGGGATCATGACCTGAGCCATACTTAACGCCTGAGTCACCCAGGTGCCCCCTTAAGTCATTTTAGTCTGATCCGCAACATCCTTTCTCATGATTTCTTTAAGACTTTGGATTGAAGTCAAGTACCCCAGCGATGGGTTTTAATGTCTGCTTTGTGAGCTGTGGACTGGCCTACTTTTAAGTGCATTTAGGCTTAGGGTATAAGTGATGTGTATTTGAAATTGAACAGGTGCTTTTTGAGCTGTGTTTCCTTCTGATTCTATTAAAAACTTCTGACCTACTCTTTTTTGGAAGGACTTGATTTATTTGTTTTAGAGAAAGAATGAGCATGAGTTGGGGGAGGAACAGTGGGGAGGGGAGTACAAATCTTCAATGGACTCCCTGCTGAGCCCAGAGCCCAATGTGGGGCTCCATCTCATGACTCTGAGATCATGACCTGAGCTAAAACCAAGAGTCGGGGGGCGCCTGGGTGGCTCAATGGGTTAAGCCTCTGCCTTCCGCTCAGGTTGTGATCCCAGGGTCCTGGGATGGAGCCCCACATCTGGCTCTCTGCTCAGCAGGGAGCCTGGTTCCCCCCTCCCCCACCCCGCCTGCTTCTCTGCCTACTTGTGATCTGTGTCTGCCAAATAAATAAACAAAATCTTAAAAAAAAACAACAAAAACCAAGAGTCAGATGCTTAGCCGGCTGAGCCACCCAGGCACCCCCCCCGCCTTTTTTTTTTTTTTTTTTGAAAAGGCAAGTTGGGTATCTAAGCTTCCTATTGGTAACTTCCTGTTGAATTCAAACTGGAAAATTACTAACATTTTTGACCAGTCGAAATTAATTATTTTAATTGAGGTATGATTGAATCTGAGGAAAGAATGATACTTTGATAGAACTTGTTTTGAAAGAACATCTTATATTTGTTGGTTGATTTTAAAATAGCAATGATAATACAGTAATTGAGCTTCCAATTACAAATTTTGTTGGTGATGAAAGAAGAAGTAAGGAAATAGAGAAAATTTTATTGCTGTGTTTATTCCTGCTTGTGTGTTATAAGTAATAACCTGATGTTAATGAAATTTAGCATTACGGGACCATTAGGAAGAAACAAATAACTACGCTTGTGGCTTGATAGTTATAGGATATAATTTTGGTGGCTGAAAACTTTCCCAGGCTTTTTTATATTAAAAATATAAATATATGACAAATACGACTTCTAGTCAGTTTGAAATGCCATTTAGTAAAGCAAGGTATTACGGCATCGGCATTACATGAACAGACAATGGCAGTTACTGGATGCTGTAAGAGGACTCTAACCATGCGGGCGAATTGTTACTCTCCGACACGTGCTCCTCTGTGGATGAGGGAAAGGGAACCATCAGCCTTCCACCTTTCCAAGGATGTCCCGGGAGGTGTTGATTGGCTAGAAGAAGAGCTACCACTCTGCTGCGATCCGGTCAGTTTCCACATATCCTGAACCTACTCTGTATTTTCTGTTCTACCAGAGCTGCGATAGGCTGAAGATAGTCTTTTTACTTTCAGGGGCAATGGGATGATTTCTTGAAAAAAATTAAGCCTGTACGGTGTTTTAAATGATGTTTGTTTTACTACTCAGTTGCCTCTCTTTTTTTTCTTTTAAAAGATTTTATGTATTTATTTGACAGAGAAAGATCACAAGTAGGCAGAGAGGCAGGTCGGGGGCTGGGGAGGGAAGCAGGCTCCCTGCTGAGCAGAGAGCCCGATGCAGGATTCGATCCCACGACTCTGAGATCCTGACCTGAGCTGAAGGAAGAGGTTTAACCCACTGAGCCACCCAGGCACCCATTTGCCTCTTTTTATACTTCAAGCAGAAACGTTCTTTGTTGTAATGCCGGTAACTTAATGGGCTCGTATGGAAATGAATTCTGTGTCATTTAAGCTGTGGCTTTGCATACACGGGAGGGGAAGGAGTGAGTTTAGCAGGAAGCTCATCGCTCTGCTGCGGCAGAAACACAGGCGGAGGAGTCTTTTAGTCTGTCTCCCTTTCTAGAGGATGTCAGCAGTTTCCTGGAAGACCCGGGGCAGTCACTTCTTCCCTCTTCTCGGTGCCCTGGTTTCCTGGGCCCAGACACGAAAGCTGCTTGTCCAGGTCTCATCCGGGCTGGGGCTTTGTGGAAGGGACGGTTGCAGCAGTTACCTTTTCTGTTACTGGTGATACTCTGCATGTTTCATTTCTCTTTTTTGTTGGAGCTGAAGACAGTCCCCCTGGGGGAGGGTGCATTCGTGCGGTGGGGTAAAGACTGGGCCCTGGCGAGCAGCAGTGTTTCGATTTTGCTGCCTTCGACCGATTATTGATCGACCCTGCAGGTAACGCGATCCGGACTGGTCCGATGGCCAGTATCTGACAGGAGTCTAGGATCTTGAGTTTCTGAGCACGAAGGTAGTGAGTAGGTATGGTGTATGGCTGACATGCTTTATGAAAAGGAAAGCTGTGCGGTACAATGTATGAGGCAGGGAGTGTAATGAGCATTCTGTGGAGTCTTCCTAATACGGACAGCAGACAGTGAGCAAGTTTTCTTGTTTTTGTTTTTTTTTTAAAGATTTTTGTTTATTTGACAGGGAGTGACACAGCGAGAGAGGGAACGCAAGCAGGGGGAGTGGGAGAGGGAGAGGGAGAAGCAGGCTTCCCACTGAGCAGGGAGCCCGATGTGGGGCTCGAACCCAGGACCCTGGGACCATGACCTGAGCCGAAGGCAGACAATGACTGAGCCACCCAGGTGCCCCACATTGCGCAAGTTCTTTTTGGATTTATTATCTATAATATAAGTCATCTCTTATTTTTGGATGGAGAGTTGACTTTGCATTTTTCTTTTAGTTTCAACTGCTCAGAAAGAGTAGTACTGTTAATTCTCTTATTTCATACTACTTTAACATACAGCTGACCCTTGAACAACACAGGGATTAGGGGCACCACCCCCCCAGTCAAAAATCTGTGTATAACTTTTGAGTCCCCCAAACCTAAGTACTAATAGCCTATTTGTGACCATAAAACTTACCAATAACAGTCTATTAAGACATATTTTGTATGTTATATGTATTATTTACTGTATTCTTACAATGTGATAACCTAGGAAAAAGAAAATGTTATTAAAAAATAATAAGGAAGTTGGAGCACCTGGGTGGCCCAGTGGGTTAAGCGTCTGCCTTCGGTTCAGGTCATGATCTCAGGGTCCTGGGATTGAGCCCCACATTAGGCTCCCTGGTTGGTGGGGAGTCTGTTTTCTCTCTCCCTCTGCCCTTCCCTCTGCTCATGTACTCTCTCTCAAATGAAAAATAAAATATTTATTTATTTTTAAAGAATTTATTTATTTGACAGAGAGATAGTGAGAGAGGGAACACAAGAAGGGGGAGTGAGAGAGGGAGAGGTAGGTCCCCCGTTGAGCAGGGAGCCTGACATAGGACCCCAGGATCATGACCTGAACCCAAGGCAGACAATTAATGACTGAGCCACCCAGGCACCCCAGAATCTTTAAAAAAAAGAAAAAAAAAAAGAAAATAAGGAAGTTAAAATACATTTACTGTGTTGTATTTATAACAAAAAAATCCTCGTGTCAGTATGCATCCGTGCAGTTCAAACCATTATTATACTCAAGGTTCAGTGATACTGATTTTTGTATGTTTTCGATTTTCCCGACTGTGCTTACTCATAATTTTTATCAATCTATAGTATTCCGTGTAGAAGTTTTCATTGACTAAAAAGCTTTCTTAGAGACGGAGGCTAAAAGGTTTTGCGAACTCCTAGGATTTTTACTTTTGTTTTATTGTCCATGAAGAAGTGCAGCTTGTTCAAGCCCATTAAGAAGCAAATGCACAGAACAGAGCTATTTGAGGCTTACAAATAAGTTAATTTGAATACTCTGTGGAAAGTTATGTAAACAATGAGTCTCTTCACTCTTAACATACAAGTCTTATCTTTTAAAAGTAATGAAAACAATGGGATAACAATAGAATCTTTTGCAACTCTTTTTTTTTTTTTTAAAGATTTTTATTTATTTGACAGAAAGAGATAGGGAGAGAGGGAACACAAGCAGGAGAAGCTGGGGAGGGAGAAGCAGGCTCCCCGCTGAGCAGGGAGCCTGATATGGGGCTCGATCCCAGAACCCCAGGATCATGACCTGAGCTGAAGGCAGACGGTTAAAGACTGAGCCACCCAGGCACCCCTCCAACTCATTTGTCAGCCTAGGTACTTGTAGATCATTGGCCTCTCCTCTTCCACTCTACCCCTTTTGGAACCTGAAGACGAATACTTCCCCTTGGAGACATAAGGTATGCAAATTCTTTATGGGAGGTGTTATATTTTGCAGCTACCTAAGATGTTCTGCAAGATGATTATATCTTACAGCGCTATTTTGGTTAAATGGCTTTGAGGGTGTAAAATGTTTGGATAGTATCCTGGTAGTTTATTTCAGGATATAGGATTTGATCTGTGTCTTCCAATTTTAGAAAAATCCCAAAGTGTGTTGACTCTGTTGGCTCTAGCATATTGTGGGCGGGCATATGAGGCTGACTAAGAACCGCAGTGATTTCTGTAGACAGACCGTTGTCCGAGCCAAATGTGGGGTGTAAGTGAACAAGTCATCCGAGAAGACTTCTGTCTCTGATTCGGATTATTTTGGTAAGGAGGCTTATTGGATTCTGAATTCACAGATCATTTCTCCACCATCTGCCTTGGGATAGTAAAAGCTGGGCATACAGATTTAGGTAGCTTTAGGCTAATCCCTAAGGTTGAGCCACCAATTTCCTTTTGGTTTTATTACCGATTAAAGTTACCGATCTCTAGCTTCTCTCTCTCTCGGGCATCAGACACATCCCGTTTAGCTATCATGGCTCTGGCTCCTCTCTGATAATTCTCTACTAGACAAGAGAGTAAACTATAACAATATAAAGATGGGCGGCCAGTGCAGTTTAGAAACATGTCAGTGAATACTTACTGCCCTGAGGCTGAAGTTTAAAATCCCTACTGTATATGTATTAATATTCTAATGCTCCATGGTTTTATCCTCTCCTTGGTGCTCAGTCCGTCCCTTATCCTGAATGTTTCAGTTTTTCAGCCATCTCATGTTCTCTCTAGTAGTTTTAAATATTATTGACACTCTGTTCCTGATCTTCAGGGGGGAAACAAAGAGCATTTACTCATACCCCAGGGTACATGACACATCCCATCATTAGTCTATGCGGAACTCTTCATTTTGTCCATATTTATTCCCTGTAGAGGTTTCCTTCCGTATCCAAAAATACAGTATTCCTATGCAAACTTTTGTAAGCCGAAATGGTGCAAAGCGAAGAAACAATTACCATTAATTTATATGGGAAAATTTTTGAGGGTTCCCAGACTCGAAAAACAACCTCTTTTAGGCTTTTTCTGATACTTTAAGTTACATCTTGCTAATGGCTGCTCGAAATAAATCAAGGTACAGTACAGATGCTCATAGACACTGTTCAACTCGAGGCGTGGTGCTGACATCCTGCGTGTAGTTCCTCGGAAAGGCGCTGGGGGCGCCACTCTCCGTGCTGGGACGTCCGCAGCCTCTGTTAAAGGCCCCGCTAGAAGGGAAAGGCTCGGTGCTGTTTTCGTTTTTTGCCTTTTTTCGAGAAACCGAAAAAGTCCTTTTTGGATTTCTTTCGGTGAGTGAAAATAAGTACTAATGTGGATCTTTTGCAAAAGCAAATTGGCATTATGTGACTTTTTGAAAGGAGGGAATAGCTGTGTGTTCATTTCCTCCTCTGCCCTCCCAAAGGGCGTAGGGAAGAGTTTGTGTGTGTTGCTTTTGATGTTTGACATCCTTGAAATTATATGTAGTTTTGTAACGTATATAATATTTCTGTATATATTTTAGTTTATACAAACATTCTGAGCTGGAATTCTTTCTGTTGCTTTTTGTTTTTTATTTTTAAAGATTTGTTTGAGAGAGAATGGGTAGGAACAGAGGGAGAGAGTCTTAAGCCGACTTTTCATTGAGCACAGAGCCCCATCACCCTGAGATCACACAACTAGGAGTCAGTTGTTTAACTGGTTGGGTCAACCTGGTGCCCCTTTGTGTTGCTTAAAAAACACCCCAAAACTCAGCAGGCTTTGGAAAGAACTTTATAAATGTTTCTGGGTGGATATCTGTCAAGTTCATTGCTTCTTACTGCTCTATAATATTCCAGAAAGTGAGGGTTCTCCTGGGTTGTACACACCAGGGGGCACGGTTAACTTTTTTTTTTTTTTTTTTTTTTTAATTTGACAGACAGTGATCACAAGAAGGCAGAGAGGCAGGCAGAGAGAGGGAGGGAAGCAGGCTCCCCACAGAGCAAAGAACCCGACGTGGGGCTCGATCCCAGGACCCTGGGATCATGACCCGAGCTGAAGGCAGAGACTTCAACCCACTGAGCCACCCAGGTGCCCCTAACCTTAAAAAAAAAAAAAAAGATTTTATTTATTTATTTGACAGACAGAGATCACAAGTAGGCAGAGGCAGACAGAGAGAGAGGGGGAAGCAGGCTCCCTGCTGAGCAGAGAGCCAGATGTGGGGCTCGATCCCAGGACCCTGAGATCATGACCTGAGCCGAAGGCAGAGGCTTTAACCCACTGAGCCACCCACGCGCCCCCACAGTTCAGTTCACGTTTTATTGTGTGTGACTCGTGTACCCTGTGGTTGTGCAGTGTGGTTGCTCTGGACATTCCTCATATTTTAAGTGTTTGCACAGGGATGAACATCTGGACTCTCATTCTTCTCTACAACCACAGGCAACACTGCTGAGCATTCCTGTGTGGGAACTTCTATGGGATATTTATTCAGGAGTGAGGTTGCTGGACCATAAAGTATTTACTTAATCTGTCTAGGTACTGTCAGATTATTTTCCAGAATGTTTTCCCCAGTTTTTACTCTATTAATGCAGTGAATTAGCACTTAACCTAATTTTTGGATTTTTACCAAATCCAATGAGGGAAAGCAGTATCTTGTTTTACTTCTTATTTTATATTCATCTGATGGCTAATGCCTTTGAGAAAACTTTTGTTTATTTTTAGCCATTTGGGTAACGCCCATCTGAATTGCCTGTTGATATCCTCTTTTCTTTTTCTATAGGGTTTTCTGATTTTCCTTATTTATTCACAAGGGTTCTCTTTATCTTTGTAAATTCTTGATATTATTTTATTACCAGTGTTAAGGATATGAAGGATTGTCACTAAGCTCCTGGTGTTCTTTCCTTATATTAGAGGCTAACATAAAAGTGATGCTTCTTAGAGTCCCCTGCAGGTTTTGTTTCAAATGTGGCTTAGGTTTGATGAATTTCCACCTGATTTGGAAGACCCAAATGAAGCCTAGGACCAACTTTTGTTGTTTGCACTTAATACTTACAGCTGTGGAACTATAGATCCTTCTGGGGTCATGTCAGCAGAGGTCTACTGTTCAGGTGTTCTTTTCCTGAGATGGTGGGGCATGGTGTGTCCCTGCTCCTGGTGTGGCTGGTGGCTGGGGGAGCACAGTTCTGGGACTGATGGCAGAGGTAACATCCAGCCATGAGGCTTCCAAATTCTAGAAATGGGAGTATGCTCGTGGAGCCCAGGACTTGAGATCAGAGAAGAGGCAACCACTTCCTTGGTGGCCTGTTTTTTTTTTTTTTTTAATTCTTCCATTTTATTTATTTTTTCAGTGTAACAGTATTCATTCTTTTTGCACAACACCCAGTGCTCCATGCAAAACGTGCCCTCCCCATTACCCACCACCTGTTCCCCCAACCTCCCACCCCTGACCCTTCAAAACCCTCAGGTTGCCCCAACCTCCCACCCCTGACCCTTCAAAACCCTCAGAAGATCAACAAAATATCCAGCCAGGACGAAGTTCATCTATCAAGGAGAAAGCAGGTTCAATTCCTAAGACAGCAGAGCAATTCCAGAGGAGGAGAAAGCAAAGCACGGAACTCATGGCTTTCTCCCCATGATTCTTTAGTCTTGCGGCTACTTCAATTATTTTTTTTTTCTTTTTTCAATTTCTTTTTCTTTTTTCTTCTTCAGTTTTTTTTTTTTAAGATTTTATTTATTTATTTGACAGAGATCACAAGTAGGCAGAGAAGCAGGCAGAGAGAGAGGAGGAAGCAGGCTCCCCGCTGAGCAGAGATCCCGATGTGGGGCTCGATCCCCAGGACCCTGAGATCATGACCTAAGCTGAAGGCAGAGGCTTTAACCCACTGAGCCACCCAGGCGCCCCTTGGTGGCCTGGTTTTAATTTGGTTCTTGGTGGGTAGTTCTAAAAAGATGCTACAGTCTTTTTCTTCAACCCTTCCAAGAGTCTGTACAGGTAAGAAATTCCCTGTAGTAACTCTCTTACTACTGAAACTATTTGGACTAGATTCAGTTGTATGTAATCACTGGACTCTTAACATGTAGAATCAGTTTTAGACATTATATATATCTTCCTCTAATATTTCATACCTTCTTTACATTTGTTGTGTCCCTGCTTGAAAAGAAATACTTAAATTTTGATATGATCAATGCTATGTTTTGTGCTATTTTCTTCTCATTTATGGAATCCTGTCTTATTGCTTGGTTACATTCTCTTCTCCAAAGACTTCTGTTAGCTTTATCGTTTTACCTTTTATATTAAGCCTTTGAACTATCTAGCGTCCTCTTGTGTGTATGATGTAATGTAGGGATTCAGTTTTATTCTTCTTACTATGGCAAGCCAGTTTTTCAACATCATCTATATAGCTTTTACTCATTGATTTTTCATGTACATTTATATGATTCCCATATATAGGTAAGATTGTTTCTGAGGGTCTGTTCCTTTTATGTTTGATTTTCTGTCTTCAGTCAGTACTATACAGTTTTTAAAATTAATTAATTAATTAATTAATTAATTTGACACAGAGAGAGAGAGAGATCACAAGTAGAGCAGGAGGCAGACAGAGGGGGAAGCAGGCTCCCCGCAGAGCAGAGAGCCCGATGCGGGGCTCAATCCCAGGACCCTGAGACCATGACCTGAGCCGAAGGCAGCGGCTTAACCCACTGAGCCACCCAGGTGCCCCAGTACTATACAGTTTTTAAAAATGACTTTGCAAAGAGTAAATTACCTGGAAGTGTGCCATTTTTCAAAATCGATGGACCTGTTGCCTTCCATCTAAGTGTGGAGTTTCTTAAAAAGTCCTGATGGTATTTGATCTCTTATTAAATTTATAGATTAGATTAAGGATTATTGTCACTTCTGTGAAAGACCTCTTCATTAATTTAGCTCACTTATGTTCTTTTACTAGCGTTCTGGACTTTTCTCCATGGAGGATTTCTGTTTTCTTTGCTGATGCTTCATATGTTCTATTGGTAAGGGTAGTGGTATCTTGCTTTTGTATTATTTCTAGTTATTATTGAGACGAGTCTTTTCAGGATTTTTCAGTTGCGTGGCATGATTTCTTTTATAAATATATATATATATATTTTTTTTTTTTAAAGATTTATTTATTTGACAGATAGAGATTACAAGTAGGCAGAGAGGCAGGCAGAGAGAGAGAGAGGAGGAAGCAGGCTCCCAGCCAAGCAGAGAGCCCGATGCAGGGCTCGATCCCAGGACCCTGGGATCATGACCTGAGCTGAAGGCAGAGGCTTTAACCCGCTGAGCCACCCAGGCGCCCCTATAAATATTTTTTAAACCTAAAGTTTAGTTAGTAATATCTAAAGTGTATAGTTAAGACCCTGATATAACTATATGGGTTTTTGGGGTTTCTGATCCAATGTGTGTCCCCCCCCAACACTAAGCAATTCTTTATGACATCAGCTCATTTTATAATTCAATGTAATTTTGACATTATCTACCTGGAGATAACAGCAGATCCCACAGGTTAAGGGTTCAGTCTTACCAGTCTGCCCCTTCTTCAAATGGCAATCAAAAGTCCAGGTCGTAACCTGGACTTCTGACTGACCAGCTACGGGTTCCAACAGCCCTCTCCTTGGGTTCATTTAATTTGTTAGAGCAGCTTACAGAGCTCAGAGAAATATGTTACTTACTAGATTACCATAAAAGGGTATAACTTTATTATAAAAGTTTATTATAAAAGGATATGACTTGGAACAGTCAGGGGAAAGCGATATGTGGGGAAGGTGTGGGGAAGGTGTGGAAGGAACTCTCGCCTTCTCTCAGCTTGCCACCTCCCCAGTGTTCACCAACCTAAAAGTGCCCCTGCCGGTCCTCCCGGGTTTTAAGGAGGCTTCATTATATTGGTTTGATGGATTCAATCATTGCCTTTGGTGATTGACTCAATCGCCAGCTCCTCTCCCCTCCTGGAGGTCAAGAGTGAGACTAGAAGTTCCAGCCCTCTAATCACAAGGTTTTTTTTCCCCCTGGCAACCTGCCCTCATCCCTAGGTGCTTTGCAGAAGTCCTCTCATTAACATAAATTCAGCTGTGGTTGAAAGAGGTTTGTCGTGAATACCAAGATGCCTTTATTGCTCTTATCACTTAAGACATTCCAGGGATTTAGGGGCTCTGTGCCAGAACTGGATGAAAACCAAATATAAATATATATATACATATATGTACATATATGTATATATATATCTTAATAAATCATAGTCTCACGGGGTGCCTGGGTGGCTCAGTGGGTTAAGCATCTGCCTTCGACTCAGGTCATGACCCCATCTGGGGTCCTGACTCTTGGTTTCAGCTCAGGTCATGATCTTGGGGTCCTCAGATCAAGCCTCATGTCAGGCTCCACACTGGGCCTGGAGCCTGTTTGGGATTCTTTCCCTTCCTCCTCGGCCACCCACCCCGCCCCTCAACTCGCACCAGCTCTCTCTCAAAAAACCCCTAAAATCATAATATCACAATAGTCATATGGGCTTTTAAAGGCAGTGTTTCTTTTTTTTTACAGCAAAATAATTGGAATGTAATCCTAGATCATGATATGTATTGTGTAGTTTCTTTTGAAATTATTCTGGTTGTTGTGGCTTTCTTTTTGTCATTGTGTGTGATTAGTCTTTGTGTATCAATGGCTGTCTTTGGGGAGTTACAATCCTAAAATCCAGAAACATTATTAAGCTTTTAATTTAGTAGGTTGTTTTTTATACTCAACATTAATAAAAATCTCTAATATTTGAAGTGCTTCAAAGGCATCATTTAAACAAGTATATAACATTTTATCCAATCAGAAAAACACCTATCCCTTGGTTTCCGTTACGTATTTCTCCTTGGTTTGCCCCCTGCATTTTAGGCTCACTTTTCATACCTTCACCTGGTTTTCCTTGTCCACCTTAACATCTGCCCTCCAGAATCTTTTCCATGCATGTCTTAAATTTCTGGTTCAGTTCTCTCATGAATTCCAGGTGCAGATTTCCTATTGCCTTAAAAATATATTCGTAGGAATATGGGAGTAGATCCAAACTCAACTTCTCTTTCCTCTAAACCCAAATTGCTCCCTTATTTATTGCCTGCCCTGGTGGATGGTAATAGTTCTGGCATGGATCATTACCTGTTTCTTAAGCCAAAATCTGGGAGTTGTGCAAGTTAAGCAAGTTCCTCACACTTCCTCTTTATTAAATCCAATCAGACACTAAAACTGGTTAAAATACATCTCAGCATTTTTTTTTTTTAAGATTTTTAAGATTATTTATTTATTTATTTGACAGACAGAGATCACAAGTAGGCAGAGAGGCAGGCAGAGAGAGAGGAGGAAGCAGGCTCCCCGCTGAGCAGAGAGCCTGATGTGGACTCTGGGATCATGACCTGAGCCGAAGGCAGAGGCTTTAATCCACTGAGCCACCCAGGCGCCCCGTCTCAGCATATTTCTTAAAATACTCATCCTGTTCTTTCCAGGGGAATGTTCAATGCTCTTCTCACAACTATTCGGTGGCTCTCCACTGACTTCAGAGACAAGTTTTAAACTTGGGGTATAGATCCAAGCAGAAAATTGAATGTGTTCAGCATAGAGGAGCTAGATTTTCTAGGCGTTGCATGATTTAACCGAACACAAAGGAGACTATTCTTTTTGGAATGTCCCGCCTTGGAGTGGATGACCTTGAAAGGAGTGATTTCACTGTTTGTTGGAGATGTTCAAACGACTGGATGAAGATCTCCCGGGGTCCTCCTAACCCTGGGGAGGTGGAGCTTGGTAACCACTGACCTTCCTTACAACCAGAGAAGACCTTGATGTTTGACTTAAAGAGCAGCGGTTGTGGTCTGTTGTAAATAGTTTGTCTCAGTCCTTCGATTTGAGACTGCTTTAAATATGACAAAAACTCTTCAACCAGAGGTATTTTAGAAGCTGCCATTTATTAGATTCACTTTTCTGGATTTAACTTAAAAAACTAAAATTAATTTTTTTCTTTTAAAATATTTCCCTCTGACATATCTCATGTTTGCCTTTAAACTTCGATTTGCTCCATGAGCTTTAAAAAAAAAAATCCCCAAATCCATATTCTAACATAGGTCCTAAAAAATGGTTGATAGTCATTATTTATGTTCTATGATATCATTTGGCCAATCTTATTAGATTTATTAGGTTACATTTCTTGATCTGTTTTTGCCAAATTTCAGCTCTTGATTAATCAAAGTTGCATAGCTTTTTTTTTTTCTTTCTCAGAGAAAAGCTTTATGGAAGCCAAATATGAACTTCATACTTCATACACATTTTCTTAGGCTCTGTAGTGATGCTAGTTGGAGGTCTGTATACCAAAGTCACATTTTTTTGTCTTATTTATTTATATATGCATGTATGATTGACACAGTGTTACATTAGTTTCAGGTGTACAACTTAGTTTTTTGACAAGTTTGTGTGTATGTATATGTATATATATGTGTATATATATGTATATATGTATATATGTATATGACCGCAAGGGTAGCTAACATCTGTCAATGCACAATGTTATTATAATATCATTGATCGTATTTTATGCTGTGCCTTTTATTCCTGGGACTTATTCATTCCATAACTGGAAGCCAGTATCTCCCTTTCCTTTTACTCATCTTGCCCAACACCCACTGTTCCTCCCCTCTGGCAACCATCAGTTTATTTTCTGTGTTTATAGGTCTGATTCTGCTTTTTGTTTCTTTATTCATTTTTTTTTTCTTTTTAGAGTCACTTGTGAGTAGAATCATGTGGTATTTTTCTTTCTCAGTCTGACTTACTTAGGTAATACCCTTTACGTCTGTCCGTGTTGTCACAAATGGCATGGTGACATCCTTTTTATGGCTGTATAATATTCCACTGTGTGTGTGTGTGTGTGTGTGTGTGTGTGTGTGTGTGTGTGTGTGTACCATATTTTCTTATCAGTTCATTTATTAATGGACACTTAGGTTGCTTCCATCTCTTAACTGTGGTGAATGATGCTGCAGTAAACACAGAAGTGCATAGACCTTCTCACATCAGTGTTTTCATTTTCTTTCGAGTAAATACCTAATATGGAAACACTGGGTCATATGGTATTTCTGTTTTTAATTTTTTGAGGCATCTCCATACTGTTTTGCACAGTGGCTGCAGCAGTTTACATTCCCACAGGAGGTGCAGGAGGATTCCTTCTCTCCACGTCTTTGCCAACATTTGTTATTTCTTGTCTCATTGATTTTAGCCATTCTGACTAGTGTGAGGTGACATTGTGGTTTTGATTTGCGTCTCCTTGATGATGAAGGATGTTGATTGTCTTTCCTGTGGCTCTCGGCCATCTCTCCATCTTCGTTAGAAAAATATCTAGTCAGGTCCTCTTCTCATTTTTTAATCAGTTTTTGTGTGTGTGTGTGTGTTAAATTGTATAAGTTCTTTATATATTTTGGATATTAACCCCTTATTGGCTGTGTCATTTGCAAACATCTTCTCCCTTTCTTTAGGTTGTCTTTTTATTTTTTTGATGGTTTCTATTGCTGTAAAAGAGTTTTTTATTTTGATGTAGTCCCAATAATTTATTTTTGCTTTTGTTTCCCTTGTCCTAGGAGACATATTTAGAAAAAGTTGCTGTGGCTGATTTCAAAGAAATTACTGTCTGTGTTTTTTTTCTAGGATTTTTACGGTTTCAGGTCTTTAGGTCTTTTAGGCCTTTAATCCCTTTTGAGTGTATTTTTGGGTATGGTGTTAGGAAGTAGTCTGGGTTCATTCTTTTTTTTTTATGATTTTATTTATTTGACAGAGAGAAATCACAACTAGGCAGGCAGAGAGAGAGAGAGAGGGAAGCGGGCTCCCTGCTGAGCAGAGACCCTGACACGGGACTCGATCCCAGGACCCTGAGATCATGACCTGAGCTGAAGGCAGCGGCTTAACCCACTGAGCCACCCAGGTGCCCCAGGGTTCATTCTTGAAAGTGTAGTTGTCCAGTTTTTTCAGCACCATTTATTGAAAAGAATTTCTCTTCTCTGTTGTATATTCTTGCCTCCTTTATCATAGATTAATTGACCAAATAATCATGGGTTTATTTCTGGGGTCTCTATTCTCTTGCATTGATTTATGTGTTTGTTTTTGTGCCAGTTTCAAACCCTTTTGATTTCTATGGCTTTGTGATATATCTTGAAATCTGGGACTATGATACCTCAAGCCCCCCCCCCCCCCCAGGATTGCTTTGGTTATTTGGAGTCTTTTGGGGTTCCATATAAATTTTAGGATTATTTGTTCTAGTTTTGAGAAAAGTGTTACTCGTATTTTAGTAGGGATTGCATTAAATCTGTAGATTGCGTTGGGTAGTATGAACATTTTAACAATATTAATTTTTCCAGTGCACGATTATGGAATATCTTTCCATTTGTTTGTGTCATCTTCAGTTCCTTTCATCAGTGTTTTATAGTTCTCAGAGTACAAGTTGTTCACTTTTTTGGTTAAGTTTATTCTTAGTTATTTTATTCTTTTTGGTACAATTTTAAGTGGGATTGTTTCTTTAATTTCTCTTTCTGCTAGTTCATTATTAGTGTATAGACATAGTACCAATTTCCAGGTATCAATTTTGTATCCTGCCGGTTTATTGAATTTTCTAGTAACTTTTGTTTTTAAGATTTTGTTTATTTATTCATTTGATGGAGAGAGAGAGATCACAAGTAGGCGGAGAGGCAGGCAGAGAGAGAGGGGGAAACAAGGAGTCCGATGTGGGACTCAGTCCCAGGACCCTAGGATCATGACCTGAGCCAAAGGCAGCAGCTTAACCGACTTAGCCACCAGGCATCCCATTCTAGTAGCTTTTTGATGGAGTCTTTGTTTTTAAAAATTTTTTTAAAAAAGATTTTATTTATTGGAGAGAGAGAGAATGATGGGAGGGGCAGAGAGAGAGGGAGAGAGAGACTCTCAGACTCCATGCTGAGCACCAAGCACAATACAGGGCTTGATCTCATAACCCTGGGGTCATGACTTGAGCCAAAATCAAGAGTTGGACACATAACCAACTGAGCCACCCAGGCACCCCTTATTGGAGTCTTTAGAAATTTCTAAAGTATCCTGTCATTTGCAAATAGTGACAGTTTAACTTCTTTACCTTATTTCTTTTTCTTTCTGATTACTGTGGTTAGGACTTCCAGTATTATGTTGAATGAAAATGGTGAGAGGGGACATCCTTATTTTGTTCCTCCTACCTTAGAGGGAAAGCTCTCTTTTTCTCCATTGAGTATAGTGTTAGCTGTGAGTTTTTCCACAAATGGACTTTATTATGTTGAGGTATGTTCCTTCCTCTTTTTGTTGAGTTTTTTTTTAACAATCATGAATGGATGTTGTACTTTGTCAAATGCTTTTTCTGTATCAATTGAGGTGATCATATGACTTTTTGTTTTATTTGTTGATGTGGTGTATGGCATTGATTCCAAAGTCCCTTTTTTTTTTAAGTAGGCTCCATGCCTAGTATGGACCCCAATATGGGGCTTGAACTCATGACCCAGCGATCACGACCTGAATGAGATCAAGAGTTGGATGCTGGGGCGCCTGGGTGGCTCAGTGGGTTAAGCCGCTGCCTTCAGCTCAGGTCATGATCTCGGGGTCCTGGGATCGAGTCCCACATCGGGCTCTCTGCTCAGCGGAGAGCCTGCTTCCCTTCCTCTCTCTCTGCCTGCCTCTCTTGTGATTTCTCTCTGTCAAATAAATAAATCTTAAAAAAAAAAAAAAAAAAGAGTTGGATGCTTAACCAACTGAGCTACCCCGGTGGCTTCCAAATCACTTTTTTAATGCTTTGCAGTGTGACATTGTAATTGAGGTCAAATACATTTATTACTACTCTTTTCCATGTTGTCACTGTCGGGTGACAAAATGCATCCTGTAAGTCCCAGTTCACCACGCAGAAAATTTATAAAGGTGCATAGTACCGAGAACTTGGAAAACCCAGCACATCTGCAGGCCAATCTGCAAGTGTTTTATAAAGTTTAAATATCAAAGTATTTCTTCCTTATCTGGAGTTTTGAGCCTGAAGATGTGTTCAGAGAAGGGAGTTTCCTGTAAGGGTGTCTAGTCCACGCTGTCCACATGGGCAGGGAGCTCTGTCTGGGGAGCAGAGACCTACATCCTCATCCGTTCGCATCCCTTCCTGAGCTGAGGTCATCTTCCCTGCAGGTAGGGGCCGAGGGTTAGTTACCTTCCTCTGACCTGTGTTTCCTGTGATGTGTCTAGCCGTTTGTCTGCACATTTTGTCTTCTTGCCTTGAGACAACCCTAGATATTTACAGCGAGGAGGGTGTTCCTCTTCTTGTAAAACTTGCAGCATTGGTATCCGAAACTAGACAGGTTAGCTTCGATTTGGTCATAACTGGCCTCTCATACCTGTTTTTTTTATTTCCCCAGCATAGACCATCAGTCCATGATGATACAAAATACGCGATAGCTCTGTATTCACCAACATCTTAAACTTAAGCAATTATCGTTAATTTGCTTGTCCACAGCACCTTTCCTCTTATCATTTCCATTGATAGACAATATGGGCTTTCTATTCATATTTTCATTATTTAATCAATGGGCAGTTTATTAGATAGGTAAGTTTGATCTAGAAGATCAAGAAAAAGCGTAAGACAATGAGACTGCTGTTTAATTCTCATTTTGCATGAGATTTGGAACCTGGAAGAAACAGAAACTTATACTGACCCCTTTCAAAGTCTAGCAGTTATGTTCTGTTCTTTCAACCGTTAAAAAATACACTGTAGGAAGAAAAACCAATGATGGGTCTGGAGGCTCTTAAAGTATAAATTTAAAACAGATACTCATAAATGAATGATGTTATGGGGCGTGAAACAACACCAAACTTACACTTAGCCCTTCCCCATGTGTGACCTGGAATATATTGCTCGAATATTTGAGCACGTTGTCGTAATGCATTGTTATTAGTAAGGGACAGGGAGCATATTTTTGTCAAAATTATGTCCTAGGATGGACCTAGGATATTCTTTGGCAAATAATAGTCTCTTAAGTGTTTGGTTATATCCTGTCTTTGCTGCTTTCTCTCTCTCTCTCTCTTTTTAACTATTTCCATCAATGTTTAATTAATATAGTATATTCTAAATAGACTGCATTTCAAGTATTCCTTCATGGGCTTTGGTCTTTGTGACTGTGTTGTTCGCCCCAGCGGGGTGCAGACCATGTGGCCTGTTTCTTTTATAGCTTCATAGAGAATGTTGGTCAGAAGCTTTTCCCAGAGTTGCTGGCTTACTCAGAAGTGGAAGATCCCTGGAATAAAAATTAGGAGAGCAGAGCGGCCCCGAGTTTTGGCATTGCCACCCTCCAGTCTGTAGGCCGATTCTAGAACCTTTTCATCCCTCAGTCAGTTGCGTTGAAATCCTGGTGGTAAATCCTTGCTTTGCTTCGCAAGCTGACAATAGATGGTGGAAGTGCCCTTTCTGTTCTATCATTCTGTCCAAAACACAGGGTTTCTACTTTTTATAGCATCACTGCTCACTGCCCAACTGAAGTCCCGGGCGGGGACTCATGATTTTACTTTATGCTTGTGCAGGAGGGTCACTGCATTTGGCCTTGTTTCCGTGTTTGTCCAGCCCTGTGAGTTTTGCTTAGCAATGCAAGAGGAGTATTTGAGGATAGTCTTATGACTGCGAAGCTGACACCACACTAAAGGGAAAACTCTTTGCTACCTAGGGTGTGTACGTATATGCAGGAAGAGGGAGAGGAGATGAGTGCAGAAATAATTGGGAATGGTAGTGATCAATAACTTTCCTGTCACTGGATGAATATTATTTTTAACATGAGTTTAACCAATTATTAACAAATAATGCCACTTAGAGAAAACATAAGTTAGGAATTGTAGAAAGCAGAGTCTTAAATATTACTTAGCTGATGTCATTAAGATCTACTGAATGTAAACGAAAAAACAAAAATGAAAACTTGGTGGACAAAGATATTTTAATCTGTGATCATCTTGCTTATTATTGTACTTTTTCTAATGCTTTTAGGTAAGAGGTATATTCTTAGGATTCCGTTGATTACTTATGATTTCCTTCCTTTAGGTTAAACCAAATTTTTATTTACCCTATTTAAGAATATAGAACCTTTGAAATGAATCTTGATAAAAATAATGATAGGACATATTTATTAGACACTGTGTTAAGGCTGTTACAAAAATTATTTCAGGTTAATTCTTACAATGATCCTAGCAGGTAATGAAGATGATTATTTCTGGTTATAGATGAGGAAACTGAGGAGGCTTAAGAGAAATTGAGTAGCTTGCCTGAAGCCATAGCTTGAACAATGGTAAATCAGGAAGGGCGGCAAGGCAATGTGTGTCCATAACCTAAGGTCTTGCCTGCTATACCATGCTTCTTCCCCTGGATGCGTTTTATGAAGTCTAGAGATAGGGTCCATGTCCTTTCAGTGGAAAAGAACGGGCAGAAAGGAGGAAATCCTCTCTATTCTATACAGAAGGAAAGGACTGCCCATGGGCGCACACCACACTTCCGGGTTCCTTTAGGCTGTACGTTATTAATGTCATTCATGTGATCAGTGAGACGAGCCTTTCTTAGATGGAGATAGTGGGACCTTGAGCAGAGCACCTAACACCCCTGGTCCTGCATTCCCGAACTGGTGAAATGACCGTTAGAGGCTGGGTTTGAAAGAAAGACTGCTCCTCCCACTGGGCTTCTTATTTGCGCCCAGGGAGGGAGGGGAAGAGGAAGGGAGAAACTGAGAAAATGTGTCCACCTCCTGCCCATGCACTTAGTCATAAATTCACCAGAAACCACTTCTTATGTGCCTGTAGAGTTTATAGCAGTCTGTATCGTAGAGAATGATTTATTGACCTTCGAGAATTTTCTCAAGTTCTAGCATTACTGCAGCTACAAGGGGAGGGTTGCCTTCGTAGTGGTCGAACTTAGCTCTTCCTTTACCCCTGGGACCTGTTTGCATTTCCTTGATAAGTAGCCCAGGACCACATGTACTGGTGAGTGGCCTCCCTGGCTGACCCTGTGCCCTTGACCCTGGGGGCTGGCTTCCTAGCCAGCAGCACCCACCGGCCCCTGTCATGCTCACCTGCAGCTTTTCACGACTTGCTTATTCAACAAACGGGTTTTTGGCAAGTTGACCTAGAGCTACTTTGCACCGAGTAAGAGCTTGGGAAATATTGTTGATTAAATAATGAAAATATGAAGGAAAATGAAGCTTTGAATAGCTGAACACCTAAGGAAAGTCTTGCCTACTCATATTCTAGGACCAATTACTTTCACTTTTTGGTGTGGCCAACACATCTCAGTCTACTGTAGGTGCTTTGACCAAGGAGTAGTGTCAGGGGACCAGGAGTCATGGGGTGTCCTGAACTGTGTGTATGGTGGTGGGGTCCATAAGAGGGTGCCATAGGGAACCTGGGGCCTCCGTGTCCAGGTCCTAGTCAGCCAGTTTGTGCAACTAAGAAGTAAGGTTAGATTCATAAGGCTTTCTGTCAACTCAGTCTCCGCTGTTTAGATTCAAGGAATTCCACGTAGTAGGCCAGTGTGTCCCGGTTAGATCTCCAGTCATCAACTGTAAGAAGAAAAACAGAAGTTCATGTCTCTGTCTATTCCTTCCACCCTGGTCAAATTATATTCACGGTCAGAAACAGAGCTCAGGACAGTCCAGTTAGAGGGCAGGTCCTAGAAGAAGTAAAAACTTTCACGTTCCTACCCCAATTATACTCTTTAATAAACTGAATCCCTGTCTCTTGTTTTTGTAGAATAAGGAAGCTATCCTGTCAGATTTGCAATCTTAGAGTTGCGTGTTCTACTGACTGGGCCACTGAGGTGGGCCCTGTTTATTTGGCCATGTAAGCATTAATCTTTTTAATGGCATCATTTAAGATATTTGTTAAGATTTGACCCTACATACAAGTAGAGGTGTGGTGAGCCCCATGTTCCTCTCACCTGGCTTCAATAATTATCAATACCATAATAATTTTATCTGCCTCTCCCAAATACACACTTTCTCATGGAATACCTTGAAACAAATACCAGGCACCATGCTAATGGCAAGTACTTCAGTATGCGTCTCAAAAAAAACTTTAATATGCTACAATGCCATTATTATATTGCAGGCCAATCAAATTTGTTTAATATTATCTGGTAACTAGTCCATTTTCAGAACTCTATGTTAGGTTAGAAGTGAGGCCCAATCTGACACGATTGAGTCCTCTTCTCTTTTCTTCCGCAGGGGCTGGGGATAGCACATGTGTTAGACGGTGGCTGTTGTATTCTTGCTGAACCCACACTGGGAGGCTCGCCATGTCTGCCTGTCCCGATTGTATTGAAGCTGTGAATGATTTATGGGTTTAGGGATGGCAGCTTGATTCCTTCCTTGCAAATTTTTCAGCTGACTTTTTCTCTAATGGGTTTCCCATCCATTAGCTATTCATTAAGTCAACCATTAAAGACTACAAAAGGAATTTATTAAGGATTGCAAAAGGGTGATTTTCTAATATTGTCACTTTTTTGCCCCTTTTAGCTAGAACTTTCTGTATTGAAAACTTTTTTTTTTATTCACTAGGTGTGTTAATTTGCCCTGAAATACGGTTTATACTGGAAATGCTTCTCTTGTCTTCATTAATTCTGTTATCAGTGATGTTTGGTGCCCTAGCATTCTCCAGTGGTATCTATTTTTATTTTTTATTCCTTTTCATATATTTGGTCTGTTTAAATTAATTTAGTTATTCTTTTTTTATTATGTTCAGTTAGCTGACATATAGTACATCATTGGTTTTTGATGTAGTGTTCAACAATTCATTAGTTCTGTATAACACCAAATGCCCATCACCACACGTGCCCTCCTCAATACCCATCACCTCCTTAATATCCCATGCCCCCACCTCCCCTCCCTTCTGTAACCCTTAGTTTGTTTCCCAGAGTCCCGAGTCTTTCATGGATTCTATCCCTCTCTGATTTCTTCCCATTCAGTTTTCCCTCCCTTCCCCTGTGGTCCTCCACACTATTCCTTATGTTCCACACATGAGTGAACCATCTGATAATTGTCTTTCTCTGCTTGACTTATTTCACTTAGCATAATATTCTCCTGTTCCATCCCTATCGATGCAAATGGTGGGTGTTCATCCTTTCTGATGGCTGAGTAATGTTCCATTGTATGTATGAACCATATCTTCTTTATCCATTCATCTGTTGTAGGGCATCTCAGCTCCTTCCACAGTTTGGCTATTGTGGACATTGCTGCTATGAACGTTGGGGTACATGTGCCCCTTCTTTTCACTACATCTGTGTCTTTGGGGTAAATACCCACCACATCTGTATATTTGGGGTAAATACCCAGTAGTGCAACTGCTGGGTCATAAGGTAGCTCTGTTCTTAAGTTTTTGAGGAACCTCCACACTGTTTTCCAGAGTGGCTGTACCAGCTTGCCTTCCCACCAACAGCGTGAGAGTGTTCCCCTTTCTCTACAGCCTCTCCAACAGTTGTTATTTCCTGTCTTGTTGATTTTTGCCATTCTAACTGGTGTAAGGTAGTATCTCATTGTGGTTTTGATTTGTATTTCCCTGTTGGCTAGTGATGTTGAACATTTTTTTCATGTGTCTGTCAGCCATTTGTATGTCTTCTTTGGAAAAGAGTCTGTCCATGTCTTCTGCCCATTTCCTGACTGGATTATTTGATTTTTGGGTGTTGAGTTTGAGAAGTTCTTTATAGATCTTGGATAGTAGCTTTTTTTCTTACATGTCATTTGTAGTTATCTTCTCCCATTCCATGGGTTGCCTCTTAGTTTCACTGACTGTTTCTTTTGCTGTGCAGAAGCTTTTTATCTTGATGAAGTTCCAAAAGGTCATTTTTGCTTTTGTTTCCCTTGCCTTGGGAGACGTGTGTCTTGAAAAAAGTTACTGTGACCAATGTCGAAGAGGTTACTGCCTATGTTCTCCTCTAGGACTTTGACGGATTCCAGTCTCTCACTGAGTGCTTTCTTCCATTTTGAGTTTATCGTTATGTATGGTGTAAGAGTATGGTCCAGCTTCATTCTTCTGCACGTGGCTGTCCAGTTTTCCCAGCGCCATTTATTGAAGAGACTGTCTTTTTTCCTTTGGATATTCTTTGCTCTTTGTTGAATTTGAGTTGACCATAGAGTTGAGGGACCCTTGCTAGGGTCCCTGTTCTGTTCCACTGATCTGTGTGTCCGTTTTTGTGCTAATGCCATGCTGTCTTGATGATCACAGGTGTTTTGTTTTTTTTTTTTAAAGATTTTATTTATTTATTTGACGGAGAGAGAGATCACAAGTAGGCAGAAAGGCAGGCAGAGAGAGAGGGGGAAGCAGGCTCCCCGCTGAACAGAGAGCCAATGCAGGGCTCCATCCCAGGATCACAGGTTTTTAACATAGCTTGAAGTCAGGCATTGTGATGCCCCCAGCTTTGGTTTTCTTTTTATTAATCCCCTGGGGATTCAGGGTCTTTTTCTGGTTTCATACAAATTTTAGGATTGTTTGTTCCAGCTCTGCGAAAAATGTTGATGGTATTTTGATGGAGATTGCTTTAGTGTAGATTGCTCTGGGCAGCATAGACATTTTTGCAATATTTATTCTGCCAATCCATGAGCATGGAATATTTTTCCATCTCTTTGTGTCCACCTTAATTTCTTTCATAAGTATTCTATAGTTCCTAGAGTACAGATCTTCCCCTCTTTGGTTAGGTTTATTCCTAGGTATCTTACATGGTTTTTGGTGCTATTGTAAATGGAATTGATTCCTTAATTTCTCTTCCTTCAGTCACATTGTTAGTGATAGAAATGTAACTGATTTCTGTGTATTGATTTTGTGTCCTTCCACGTTGCTGAATTGCTGTTTAAGTTTTAATAATTTGGGGGTGGAGTCTTTTGGGTTTCAGTTTCCTTGCTGGTTATGTCTGTTCAGATTATCTATTTTTTCCCCGTTTCAGTCTTGGTCGTTTATAAGTTTCCAGGAAGGCATCCATTTCTTGCAGGTTGCCTAGTTTGTTGGCACACAGCTGTTGGTAATGAGTTCTAACAGTTCTCCCTGTTTCCTTAGTATTGGTGGTGATTTCTTCCCTTTCATTCATGATTTTATTAATTTGGGTCCTTTTTTCTTTTGGACAAGTCTGGCCAAAGGTTTATCAATCTTTATTATTTCTTTTAAAGAACCAGTTTCTAGTTTTGTTGATCTGTTCTACTGTTCTTCTAGTTTCTATTTCAATGATTTCTGCTCTAATCTTTATTATTTCTCTTCTCCTGCTTGGTTTAGGCTTTGTTGGCTGTTCCTTGTCCAGGTCCTTTAGGTTTAAGGTTAGCTTGTGCATTTGGAATTTTTCCAATTTTTTGAGAGAGGCTTGGATGGCTATGTACTTCCCTCTGAGGACCACCTGTGTAGTATCCCATACGTTCTGAATTGGTGTGTTTTCATGAATTGGTTTTATTTTCATTCATTTGCATGAATTATTTAAGTTGCTCTTTAATTTCCGGATTCACCCATTCATTCTTTAGCAAGATGTTTTTTAATGTCCAAGTGTTTGCCTGCCTTCCAGATTTTTCCTTGTGACTCAGTTCCAGTTGAAAAGCACTGTGGTCTGAAAATATGCAGGGAATAATCTCAGTCTCTTGGTATCTGTTGAGACCTTATTGGTGACCCAGGATGTGATCTATTCTGGAGAAAGTTCCATATGCACTTGAGAAGAATGTATATTCTTTGTTTTAAGATGGAATGTTCTGTATGTATGAACAAAATCCATCTGGTCCAAAGCATCCTTCAAAGTTCTTGCTTCTTTGTTGATCTGCTTAGATGATCTGTCCATTGCTGTGAGTGGAGTGTTGGAAGTTTCTGTCTATAAATGTATTATTATCAGTAAATTCTTTAGTTTGGTTATTAGTTTATGTAGTTGGCTGCTCCCATGTTGGGGGCATAGATAATTACAATTCTTAGATTTTCTTGTTGGATAGACCCTTTCAGTATGATATAGTGTCTGTCTACATATCTTATTACTGTAATAAGATATGTAGCTCTCTTTTGAGGTCTGTTGGCGTGGTAAGTGTTTCTCCATCCCCTCACTTTCAATCTGGAGGTGTGTTCAGGTTCAAAATGAGTCTCTTGTAGACAGCATATGGATGGGTCCCATTTCTTATCCAATCGGAAACCCTGTGTCTTTTGATGGGAGCCTTCAGCCCGTTCCCACTGAGAGCAACTATAGAAAAATGTGAATTTAGTGCCATTTTATTGCCTGTAAAGTCCCCGTTTCTATTGATTTTCTCTGTTAATTTCTGGTCTCTATTACTCTTGGGGTTTTTCTTCTTTTATAGACTCCCCTCCCCCTTAATATTCCTTGCAGGGCTGGCTTGGTGGTCACATACTCTTTCAGTTTCTGCAGATCCTGGAAGCTCTTTATTTCTCTGTCCACTCTGAATGACAGCCTTGTTGGATAAAGTATCCCTGGCCACGTGCTCTTCATATTTAGTGTCCTGAGTATGTCTCGCCAGCCCTTTCTGGCTTGCCAGGTCTCTGTGGTTAGGTCTGATGCTATTCCGATATTTCTCACGCTGTATGTAAGAAATCTCTTCCCCCAGCTGCTCTCAAGATAGCTTCCTTGGCTCTTTTTTTGATTTTCAGGTTTCACTATTATATGCTGGGGTGTTTGTCTATTTTTATTGATTATATGCTGGGGTGTTTGTCTATTTTTATTGATCTAGGGAGAGGTCCTCTCTGCCTCTTAGACACAAAGGCTTGTTTGCTTCCCCAGATGAGGGAAGTTCTCAGGTATAATAGCATGATTTTAACGGCTACGTATATAGCCATGTATATAAAGCCGTCTTTTTTATTACCATGTATTTTTGTTGTTATACATTCTAATTTCTTTCAATTTTTTACTATTAATAACCATTTATTGTTGTAGCAGGAACTGTGCTGAGCACTTGACCTGCAGTATGTCATTTAATCTTCACAGTCATGTGATGCATCTCTCTTTTGGATATATTGAATATTTACATAGGATTGATTTTAGAAAGGTGAATTTTTGGGTCAAGGGGTGATCTCTTTTTTTTTTAAAGATTTTATTTATTTATTTGACAGAGATCACAAGTAGGCAGAGAGGCAGGCAGAGAGAGAGAGAGAGAGAGAGAGAGAGATGGGGGAGGAAGCAGGCTCCCCGCTGAACAGAGAGCCCGATGCGGGGCTTGATCCCAGGGCCCTGGGATCATGACCAGAGCCGAAGACAGAGGCTTTAGCCCACTGAGCCCCCCAGGCGCCCCATGGGGGTGATCTTTTTAAAGATCATGGACACGCATTGGAAAGTTGCTCCTTCAAGCCCTTCCTGTAATGCTCTTTCCACCTTCTGGGTTTCAGCCTACTTTGAGTCCAGGTTGAAGAAAAAAAAATTGACAAACTCCTTGCCCATTTGGTGGTTCTTTGAATTCTCATTTTTTTCTCCCAGTCCTCCCAGTTCAGGATCTCACTTAGCTGCCTCCTCCATTCTGTCCATGTATGATGTCACACTTGCATACTCAGCTGAGGCAGAGACAGAAATCTGTCTGGTTTCAAGGAGTGGAGTGCGTATGGCCTGGGTGAGATTATTGGAAATACAGGAAGATTTGAGAGAATAAGCATAGAATTAACCAGGAATCCCTCCCTCATACATTGACTTGTTGAGTCGAGACAGCAGTAGAGGGGACTGGAGAGACAGTGGCGGGTGAAGGAGGGAAAGTGCAGGGCGGTGTCAGGTGACAGCAGAGGGTTCTAAGGAGGAAGAGTCAGTCAACAATGGAAATTTCCTGAGAGACTAAGAAATTGAGTAAGATGGAGACGGATGTTATTGATACAGTGTTGGCTACCGGTTTCTGTTGGTTGTGGGGATGGAGGTCAAATTAGATTTGCAAATTAGATGCTCAAAGTGAGGGGCTAGAGGTAACATGTGTAGGTAATTCTGGTCTGTAGTTTTGATGTGAAAGGAAATCAAGAAATGGGACAGTAGTTGGGGGTAAGGCGTGATGTGGGCTAAGGGAGGTTTTCTTTTTTTCTTTTTTTTTTTAAATTAAGCACGTTTGTATGATGCTAGAAATGTCCAGTAAAGAAGGAAATCTTCCTGAATCAGGAGAGAGAGGGAGTAAAGAAGTAAAATCCTGACCACGTCACAAGGAACTCAACTAGAACAGAGGGGACGAACTTGTTCTTGTTTGGAGCAGGGCCTGCTTCCTGTGTAAGGAGGAAGGCAGAGAAGGGTGTCAGTGTGGGTGTTTTTGCATATTTGCAGTTTATCTTACTTTTCTCCGTTCTCTCAATACATTATTTGAGAAGACCATTGTATCTCATCATTGGAGAGACTGGGATAATGGGGGGGAAATGTATAAAGTTGTACTGGAGACTCTATGCTTCTGTGAGAATACAGAGCAATGTTGGGCCTAACTGAGGTTTCTCGTCGAGATCTTAAAGTGAAAACGGGCAATGAGCAAATGAGCATGTGTCTTTCCTTCACAGTGTTCAGTTGCTCTGGTTGGAGGCAAAGAGAAGGTAGGTGTCTAACGAATTGGGGTTTTGGGGTTTTCCCAGGCTACCATGGTGGGACAGAGAGGCGGGGGAGCTGGGGTGTTTGAGGCATGTGATTGCAGTGGTGGGAACTGAAATTTAGGCAGGTGAGGAAGGGAGTGATGGATTGTGTGACCGTGGCAGGGATGACTGACTCACGATCCCTGTGGACAGTGGAGCTTCAGAGGGGTTCTAGAATATGAGCTGAAAGGACAGAAGGTCGTAGTGAAGGACTAGATGTTCCTTCCAGATATTTGTATCTATATTGATTCATTTTTGATCAAAACATTAACTGATCAGCTCTATTGTGTCAGGCCTTTCTTGATGGTGACCAAACACTGGAGTCTGGTGACATGGAGTGTACCTTACGTAAGAAGGACACAGACCACAGACTCACATAAGTTCAGGGGCTGGGATCCCTGAGGAATAAAGCAGAATAACGGGAAAAAGAGTGGCCGGTATGCTGTTTGAGGAAGGGGGTCCGGAAGAGACGATTGAGCAGTGGCCTGAATGAGATGAAAGAGTGAGTCATTCAAGTATCTTGAGAAGAATGTTCTAGTACCAAAGGCTCTGAGGTGAGCGTGACCTTGGTGTGTTGAGGAGGAGGAGGCCAGTAGGTGAGACCACCTTCAGGGAGAGCAGAAAGAGCTGACAAGAGGCGGGGGGCGGGGTGGGGGCTTGAGTTGTGGTGAGGAGCTGAGTTTTGCTCCGAGGGTGTGGAAAGCCCTCGAGGGCTAGAGGACAGTTTGAACGTGGTCTTCCGAGTGGGTTGCTTGTGTGGGGTGAAGAACTCTGACTGGAGGCAAGGATTCAAGATCTCAGGTGAGGTGGTTCCCCGGGTGTTGGTTTGATCTCCATGTGGATGTCAGAATCACTGGTAGGAGGAAGAGTCGGAAACACAGCGGCCGAGCCAGAAGGAAGGCTGTTCCGTGAGTGGCTGGAGGGGATCGGAGTGACAGGAAGTTAGTGGATGGCAGTAAGGAGAAGGATGACAGGTGGTCTAGGCAGTGGCAGAAATGACGAAGATCTGATGGTTTTGAAGGAGAATAAACCATTTGAAAGTGCTCAGGGGATCAAGGAAATCACTCACGCACTTCCCACCCCCAGTGTATGTGGGATTTGACACAGAACGTGTCCGTGCAGACGGCTGCCAGAGGGGGACTGAAGGACAGTGAGTTACTGTCCGTGTGAGCAGGTGAGGTTCTCTTCGGAGAGGTCGAGGCAGGGATTCTCGAGCTGGGGGAGAGTTGACAATGTCTGGGGACACGTAGGCTCGTACGATGGGAAGAGCCGTGGTCGTGCCGCCGACATCTGGTGTGTAATGTCCAGTGATGCTGCTCAGGACAGGGTCAGGACACACAGAGTTCTCCGTCCCCAGGCAGCAGTGGGGTGGCGGTTGGGAAGTCCTGGAGGAAGGATTGAGGGGCATCTGCTCATCACAGAGCTGGAGTTCCCGGAAGGTTGGGCTTCCCTCCCTTCCGCATGATTCATAATTCCATGCCCCTTTCTGACAATTTTTGGCTTGATAGACACACACACACACTTACTTGCTCACACTCAGATACTCTCACACATGGAAGATCCTGTCTCCCTTCTGTCACACACAATTTCTGAGTTACAGGAAGGAAGTCCTTAGTTTTCTGGCTGTTTCCAGTCATAGATGTGTAAGACGGGTACTGTCTCAGTAATTCATCACTTGACAGCTGAGGGCTGGGGTTTCCTTGGTGTTTGGTTCTAGCTACATGCAGGGAAACTTAAGTTCTGTAGAAGAAAAATCCTTTATTTCTCCCCAGAAAATATCCTGGGAGACCAAAGAATGTTCTCTAGTGACCCAAAAGAATGAAGAAAATAAAAAGGCTTCTTACGCTGTGCTTCGTTATCCCACATATCAGAGGCGGATCTTGAAATGAGTTTTGTTGTACAAACAAAAATAGGAAGAGGCACGGATATTGCATGACTAGGATCCTTGCAGGCGTTTGTGCGTTTGAAATTCAGTTGTTCTAACTGGAGTCCAGACCTGGGCCTGGTTCACAGGGCCCCAGGCTAAGAATGCTTCTCATGTTGGGAAAGCAATTCGAACAAAAGCGAGGAATGTGCAACAGAGACCTTACAAGGCTCTCAAAGCCTAAACGATTTACTGTTTGGCCCTTTATAGAAAAAGCTTGCTGATCTCTGGTATAGATGTATCTTCTTTCTCGTTCCAACCATGATGTGAACGAGTCTTGGTCACAGAACCCTAGCGTTGCATTTATTCCGAAACCCTAAAAATATTGATGGATACTTCTTAGGTGTGAGAGGCTACATTTGCAGGATAGATGCTGGCTGTCAGAGAGTTTATTTTAGGAAGAGAGAGAGAGAGAGAGAATGCCAGGGCGAGTGGCGGAAGTGGCAGAGGGAGAGGCAGAAGCAGGCTCCCCGCTCATCCAGGAGCCCAATACCACACGGGCCTCCAGCCCCAGGACCCCTGGGATCATGACCTGAGCCGAAGACATAACTGACTGAGCTACCCGGGTGCCCCAAGAGGTGTAGATATTAAACAAATAAGTATACACATGATTAATTAAAGTCATTAGTTGCACAAGGTACTAAGAAAGGCGCCAAAAGAGTATGGAAGGGGGTCCCTGGAGTCTTTTCTGGAGAAGTGATTTTAATCTAACTTTGAAGAGTGAATCCACTAATTAGGGGCAGGAACAGGGCAAAAACTGAGGGAGCAGTTGTGCCCCTGAAAGGAACCCTAGAGATTTTCCATTTCTTCTACCGGAGTTGACTAATGGAGAAGTCAGCTAAATCAATTTCTGAAGGGTAATATATTAGAGAGCAATTCATATCAGAAATGAATTAGGGACTTCTGGTCATTCTGTTGTCCCACATGAATCTAAGGTCCAACTAGGATGGAGAACCCTGGCACGAGGTAGACCCGGGCCTTCTGGGGTCCTCAGCCAGTGGCCTCCTCTCGTGCATCTGTTCTCGTGTCTCTGTTAGGGAAACAAAAACTGAAGTTCGCACCTACTGTAGAGCTATGATTCTGAGGAGTATGTGAGAAGATTTTGAGCCTGTCACGTTCCTCTTCAGGGTGACGAATTGGCTGGCCAACCCTTTCCTCAAGGGTTGGGGCCTTTGCCTGCCTCCTGTCTCCTCATTGCCTGCCCCTCCCCATAGCCATGCCAGAGACTGTGATTACCAGTCACTGACATTTCTTAGCCCACGTGGTGGTTGGTACCTGCCCCTCAGAGAACCATCAGCAGCGCAAACCGAGAGGAAGGAGGGTTTCCAGTGAGATCCAAAAGGCTGGGCCCTTCTTCAGGGGGAAAGTGTACAGCCCGTGCCATGATCATCCTCTTTGGGGGCAGGGGATGTTTTGGGGAAGGGACGGGAAACTTGAGCTGCCTTTTCCCGTGGGGAAGCCCCGGCCTCAGACTGCAGAGTCTTCTCTGTGACTGAGAAGCTGCCATCTGTGCCCCTCCGTAGCCTTGGCAACGGTGATGCTCCGGGGCTGTGTTTTCCAGGCCTCCGTCCCCCGGGAGGCTTCTGAGCCAGGTGACTCGCCGGCGCTCCTTCCTGATGCCTGTTTCATCTGCAGGGCGGACTCTGCTGGAGAAGCTCTTCAGCCGGCAGGAGAGCGGGCCTCCCGAGGAAGCCGAGAAGTTCTGCTCCCGCATCATTGCCATGGGTCTCCTTCTTCCCTTCAGTGACTGCTTCCGGGAGCCGAGTGACCGGAACGCCCAGGCCAGTTCAGCTCCGTTTGATGTAAGTAGGAGCCCCGAGGCGGATGGCAGTCAGAATGTGATGTGTGTCTGCCCAGTCACCCAGTAACTTAAAAACCAGCACGTGACGCAAGCCATCCTCCCTCAGCCACTGTCTGTCTCCACGCTTTCCTTCTTGACGCCAGTAATCTTGGGCATATCGGCTAAACCTGCTTTTCTTAACAGATGGCCACTTTGGACAGTTGTCCAGCCTGCTCTAATCGCTGATGATTTTAAAGTGGTTCTGCGTCCTTTAGGACTACTGGCTTAGCTGGTTGAGGACGCTGCTTCGGAAGCAATACCGTAGGGCCAGAGCTTTGTTCCCAGTGGGCCGCAGGTTTCCATGGACGCCTAGAACACTGTTTCAGTGCGTTCATAGCTCATCTCTGTACTAACCGTTGGAATGAAGCAGCTCTGTCGGCCCCCCAGCTCCCATTCACCGAGAGAATGAATACCGCCCCACAGCAATCCAAAGGCGTGTTCGTAATTCCTAATGAATATCAGGACAGCCGGATTGTCATTTTCAAGCCAGGGTGTTGCTAACCTTTCTCAGGTACGTGGTGCTTGTGTGCCATGGTAGTTTTATGGAGGCTGCACCTCAGATCCAGGTATGTGAGAATTCTCCTCTATGATTTTCTCATAAGAAAATGAAGGTCTAATCGGCTCACTTGTGTGGAGCCCAGGGCTGTTGAGGCAGAGTAATGGGTTCTCGTCTGTGGGTTACCCTTGTTCTTTGCTTCCAACCGTGTATTCCCTTCTGCATCTTTGTGTACCTGCTGTTGACCAGTGAGTGAGACGATGGCGAGTTTTGACAGACAACGAAAATGGACCCCGACTGAGATCAGGACGTGATCGTCAACAATACAATGTCTACATGTCCTGTATTTCTTCTTTCTCTTCTTCATACATTATAACCTCTGGTTTTCCTTGCTCGCCCTTCAGTATTAGGAAAATTAACCACATAAAATATTGTGAGACCTTCTTAATACTTCCCATGTGGAAGAGGATTCCTCAGGATGCGCCATGACTTGTCAAATGTCCTTCTTGGGATCTTTTTATTTAATTAATTATTTTTTCAATGACATTCTAACTAATTACTGCTAGGTAGAGCTTTTTCTTCTATAGAAAGAATTGGGTAACGAAAATTTTGCCTCCCCCCTCCCCCTTTTTGGTGAGAGGTGTGTGTTATTACAGAGACAGGATCTGGGGACTGTGGTGGGCTAAACATCTTGTAGAGCTGTGTTCTAGAAAATATATCAGTTCACAAGTTGGGATTACAATCAACGTGTTATAGAGAAAGGCAAACCCCGGCCATGTCTAAAGCTTGCCTTTTCATTGAAACTATCCCCAAGTTGACTGCGTTTTCCCTTCTTAAAGTTTAGAAGTGAACAGTCTTATCACTCAAAAAATGTGAAATTGGAATAAACTGAAAAGAATAGGGTAATTCTATACCTTCTTTTTTTAATCACCAAACAACTTTTTTTTTTTTAAAGATTTATTTATTTGACAGGCAGAGATTACAAGTAGGCAGAGAGGCAGACAGAGGGGTAAGCAGGCTCCCCGCTGAGCAGAGAGCCCAATGCAGACCTCGATCCCAGAACCCTAGACCATGACCCGAGCCGAAGGCAGAGGCTTAACCCACTGAGCCACCCACGTGTCCCTTAATCACCAGCCTTCTTATCTCCCATGTCCCCTGCATCCTTGTGTTAGAGCAGTAACTCCTCCCATCATTGCCTGTTTGGAGGACGCTTGAGTATGGCATGGAGAGGGAAAAGGAAACAATAGAGAAAATCCCTTAATATGGTAGGAAGAAATTTCCTTATAATGGGGAATTTGCTTCCCCCAACTTTATAGAATTGCATTTTCTCCTTACTTTGTTCGTTGGCTCTGTGATACGTCTCTACTCCCCCTGCCAAACTAAAGACAAAACAGATATGAAATTAAAGGCGCTCTAGTGAGAAATGTCTTTCCATATCGTCCGGCAGCAGGTCAGTCACAGAACTGTGCATTTATTACATGCATGGTCAAGGATTTTCTTCAGAACGCGGAGAGGTGGGTAGCAAGACAGGGAGTTCTGTAGACTGCGGTATTAGTGGAGGAACGAGGAGAAATGAACTTGTCTGTGTGGAGAGAAGTTTCTGATAATTAGTCTCTCTGCTGATTTCCAGAAAATTGTTGTTGGGATCATTTCTAACCAACAGTTCTCTTGAGGACAGTTGCCTTCGAGACGCAACACCATGTGGGAATAAATTCGTAGCTGGCACCCTTCCCACCCCCAACTTTGTTCCCTTCGCTAAGAGCATCTCATTCCCTCCCCTTTCTCCTCTCTCCATTTTTTTTAAAAGGTTTTTTTTTATTTATTTGACAGACAGAGATCACAAGTAGGCAGAGAGGCAGGCAGAGAGAGAGAGGGAAGCAGGCTTCCCGCTGAGCAGAGAGCCCGATGCGGGGCTCGGTCCCAGGACCCCGAGATCATGACCTGAGCAGAAGGCAGAGGCTCAACCCTCTGAGCCACCCAGGCATCCCCTCCTTCTCCATTTATACACATAATTAAAGCATAAAGAGTTTTGATTTATGGGTCTTACTGATGCGGTTTAAGGATTAGCTTTCTTCAGTCAACCCTTTTTAGTCCCATGGTGTACATTTTTAGGGCCTAACATTTTGCTTTAGAAATGCTATAGAAAATAGGAAAGGACTTGACATTTTTCTCTTCATTTTTTTAATGTGGTGAAAGTTTCAAGAACCTGATAATGTTCCTTCATTCCCGGATGCTGAGCAAATACATTTTATAGGCTCCAGAGACAGATTAGTGAGCAAGAGAAATGAAATGAGACTGCTTTCTTTCTTTCTTTTTTTTTTTTTTTTTTTTTGAGAAGTAAGATTCCTGTTCTCCTGAAAATTCTACCCTTATCACAGTGTGGAGAGACACACAAAAACCAAAAACCAAACACCAACAACAAAGACTGAAACTAGAACAACAACAAATAGAAGCATCGGCCGTGAGTTTACGTCAGATCCTAATAAATGCTGTAAAGGAAGCAAACCCTAGTAACATGATAGGGTCAGTGGGGGCGGAGGGGGCGCATCCAGGATGGGAGGTTGAGGGAAGCTCATTCCAGGAAGCTCACCTGGCAGTAGGGTCCTTCTAGGAAGCTCACCTGGCTGGAGGGTCCTTCCAGGAAGCTCCCCTGGCAAGCACAAAGGGCTAGGGGGAGCGTCGGCATGAAGATAGCCCGGCACGGCCTGAGTGCCTATGCAGCTGAAATGTCTTGAGTTGAGGGCAGAAAGGACTTGGGGTTGGAACATGCAGGGTCTTGACAGCCATGAAGAAAAACAGATTTTTTTTTTTTTTAAATAGCTTTTAGAAGGTTTTGCGTGGGGGTAGAACATATTTTATTTCTTTATAAAGATTTATTTATTTATTTGACACAGAGAGAGAGTGCACAAGTAGGCAGAGAGGCACGCAGAGGGAGAGGGAGAAGCAGGTTTCCTGCTGAGTAGGGAGCCCAATGTGGGACTCGATCCCAGGACCTTGGGGTCATGACTGGAGCCAAAGGCAGATGCTTAACCGACTGAGCCACCCAGGCGCCCCGGAAGAACACATTTTCCATGGCTTCCTCAGCCTGGTCTCTGGGTAATGGAGTAGAGGGAACACCAGGAACATTGCAGTAGTTAGGTGAGGGACGGTGGCAGTAGCTTGAGGAAGGTGAGGGAAGTAGAGAAGAGCCCTTAGGTATGGGATGGATTCTGGAGGCAGAGCTGGCGGGACTTCTGGGGGGGTAGACATGGGGGCGGTGGAAAAAGGAAGTCGACTGTAACTTCTTGGTTTAAGTAACTGGGTGGACGGTTGAGCCATTTATTGAGATGGAGAAGACAGGTCCCTCGTAGGAGGAAAATGTTGTAAGGACAGAACTAGTGCTTGTTTTATATGTACTTCATTGGAATAAAATTCTGTTAATTTAGGAAACTAATACCGAGCATATAAGCTGAGAAACATAAGCTTTTGCTTTTTGCTGGTGGAATGTTGTTGACTTTATTAGCCAATCAAAATTAGGGCCACGATACTCAAAGGCGTTTCAGCCATCAGAAGGGCTGGTAGCCCTTTGCATAGCCCTGTCTTCATAACAGAAAGAAAGACGGAGCTCCGCTCAGGACCTGATTGCATTGTTCCTTACCTTTTCCTGTTTCTGTCACTGATGTGGGGACCCAGAAGCCATCACCTTAGTTCTTATTCCCTGACAGTGTTCTCACATTTGCCTTTTGCTTTTTTTTGTTCCTTTTTGTTTTGTATCTCAGAATTCTAAGCGGGATCATTTCTATTCTTTCTTTTTTTTCTTTTTTTTGAAAGAGAGAGGGGACAAGTGGTGGGGAGAGGCAGAGGGAGAGAAAGAGCGAGAGAAGCAGTCTCCCAGCTATCAGGAAGCCCAATGCGGGGCTTGATCCCAGGACTCAGGGATCGTGACCTGAGCCGAAGGCAGATGCTTAACCGATTGAGCCACCTGGGTGCCCCTAAGCTAGATCATTTCTAACAAGAGAAAACACATGCATAATACAACTGCTTAGTAGATTGTATTGCTTAATTGTAGGTCATGGGTTGTTTTTGTTTTTTTGTTTTTTTTAATGAAGAAAGACTTTTTCTTTTTGGAGTCTCTTCTAGTCATTTCTCAAGTCTGAGAAAAAAAAAAAGTCTCTCCTGAAAGTGTTTACTGTAAATCCTTAGAAATAGCAGAATAGTGTTATGATACACTATTATGACACACATGGTTGACTCTTGAACAAAATGGGGGTTAGGAACGCCAACCCCTACACAGTCAAAAATCTACATATAACTTGACTTCTCCCAAATTTATCTACTAATGGCCTGCTGCTGACTGGAAGGCTTACCCATAATGTAAGAGCAGATTAACATGTTTTGTCATGTGTATTACATACTATATTCTTACAATAAAGTAAGGTAGAGAAAAGAAAATGTTACTAAGAAAATCACAAGGAAGGAAAATACGTTTACTGTGCTATAAAAAAAAATCCACGTGTAAGTGGACCCACATAGTTCAAACCTGTAATTTGCAGATTTGGGCCACCGTCCAGCTCCCTGTGGACGAGATAGACCAGTCCTCAGCCTGTGACTGACCCCAGGCCCCAGTGCGCTAGATGGAGGTCATTATGCAAGAATAGGTTCAGTAATATAGTCCCTTACGATTCCTTTTCTTTGGAATACTTTTTTTTTTTGGTACGATTTTTACTTATTTGAGGGCACCCGGGTGGCTCTGTCAGTTAATCGTCTGCCTTTAGCTCAGGTCATGGTCCCAGCGTCCTGGGACTGAGTCCCACATCGGGCTCCCTGCTCAGTGGGGAGTCTGCTTCTCCCTCTGCCCTCCTCCTGGCTCGTGCTCTCTCCCTCACACTCAATAAATAAAAGTAAACTAAATAACTAAATAAATAATAAAATCTCAAAGAAAAAGAAATACATAAGTAAAAATAAATAGACATCTCTAAATAAATAAATGAATGAATGAATACATAAAAAATAAAATACATGGGGATCCCATACAGCCGTGTCTCCTTCCACCATGTCAGGAGGCAGAAGGCACCGGCTGTGCAGTCAGATGCTCTACCACGGAGCTGTGGCCCCCAAGGCACCGGCTACGAACCAGGAAGAGGCCTCTCACGGGATAAGGAGACCATGTTGGTGCCTTCAGACTCCCAATCTCTAGAACTGAGAAGTAAATTCTGTTGTTTATAAGCCACCCAAACTCCGATATTTTGTTATAGCAGCCACAACAGGCCAAGGCACCAACTAGCTTCCTCTTCTAATTTAGATCATGTTCTTGATACGTAATTATAATTTTTTTTTTCCAGCTCCTCCCTTTTCTCTTGTCCTGCCCCTAATCATTGGGGACTCACAAATTAAAAGACAACCTCTATTCTCAACCGATTCACAGCCACTTTAAAGAAATAAGATATGCGTTAGACTATAGTATTAGAAGAGGGGGCCATAGTCAGACTGTCCTGGATTTGAGTCCTGGATTTCCCACTTTGTAAACTTAGGTAAATGGCTTAGTTTCTTAGTTTCTTTCTTATGGAAAACGAACAGTGATGTAGTAGTTTCCGAGTAAGGAGACATCTTGAATACAAGTAAAGCATTTTGCACATTATGGAGCATAGTAAGTGCTCAATGTATGTTCACGGTTACCACAGATCATGATCATATTGGAGTTCAGTAGAGACATGTACAGTGGGGGTGCAAAGGAGAGAATTAACTGAGTCTCCATGGTAACTCAGTAGGTAACCCTTGGGAGGAGACTGGAGGGCAGACTTGGAATTTGCTGCAGGGGCCGATGGAGGGGACTGTAGTTTACAATTATCTCTGGAGTGTGAATCGGGGAAATGATAGGTGAGAGGAGGCCAGACATGAAAACCAGTTTATTTATGTCACCTTGGAGGTGTTTTTCGTATATGTGCTGCTGAAGCAAGCACTCCTTGGGGATGTTTGTAAATAATTTTTTGGTAGTTAAGGTATAAACAGATCGGTATTTATATAAAAAAAATCATTCTGGTGACAGAGTGGAAAAGGAAGAAATTTAAAAATAGTGTCTGTGATCAGTAAAAATGCCCAAACTGAAACAGGCAGTGTGGAGGAGAGGAGACAGCTCTGGGCACTATTTTAAAATTTGGAACTGATGGGACTTGTCATTTGATTAGATGTGGGGAAGTGAAGGAGATGATTTCTCTGGCTTCTGATTTGCCTCTCTGGGTGGATGATGATTACAGAGAGGCCGAATACTGAAGAGGGAATAGGCTTCAGGGAAGATGATAATTCTTTCTTGGACATCTGGAATGTGCGGTTGTTTGGGACAGGACGGTTGGCAGTTCCTAGAGGGCAGAGGGGCTGATGTTACTTACATCACCATTGTTGCCTAAAAGATAAGCAGGTGTAGTGAATTAAGATAGACAGGAATAAAGCCCCGAGATTACAAATCTTAAGGACTACAGGAATAGGTGTTCTGAGAATGGATTCATGGGAGGCTGTTGCCAGAAGATCCTGGGATTTAAGAATTCAGAGGTGAAGCTGTTCTACTGATTCCAAAGTCCAGTCCCTGGAGCATGATGCTCGTTGTCATTGGAACTGAGGTGTTGAGAGTGTTGGCTGGGACTAAGCATCCCACAGAACTGTGGAGGAGTAGGTAGTGAGTAGGTGTGGAGACTCAGACACCGGACTGTGCCATGCAGTCCTGGAAAGGAGAAGGCTCTGTGGAGGTCAGTCAGTTTCTGCGTTAAGAGGGGATAAATGGTAACACAACAGCTTGACATGGGCTTCAGAGGTGCAGAGATTGTGCACGGGATGGGCACGGAATATTCTCTAGAGCACTGTGGAGATGATGAGGCCGTGTTTTACAAGAGGAATCAGAAAAGTTCCTTTTAGTTCAGTCCTTACTTGCTTGACTTACCACATCAACCATTTCGATTACCTTTTTTTTTTTTTTTTAAGAGATTGGCTTGGTGGAGAGAAGGGTCTTTTTTTTTTTTTTTAAATATTTTATTTATTTGACAGAGAGGTCACAAGTAGGCAGAGAAGCAGACAGAGAGAGAGGGAGAAACAGGCTCCCCACTGAGCAGAGAGCCCGATGTGGGGCTCGATCCCAGGACCCTGAGATCATGACCTGAGCCAAAGGCAAAAGCTTAAACCACTGAACCACCCAGGCGCCCCTTTTGATTACCTTCTTGGGTCTGCCCATTACTGGTCTCTAATCCAGTCTCCTTAGGCTTTCCTAGGGCTTCTTGGTTCGGGGCTGTGCTCCTTCTAGATCTATACGTCGCTGTCTGAGGACATTTTTGGCTGCCACGTGAGGGAGGGCTGCAGCTGCCATCTTCCCTCCCCAGGGAAGGATTTTCCAGTACAGAGCGCCAATAGCTGAGAAGCCCTGCAGTGTACAGCCTGCCGAAAGCCTTTAGTGGTTTCTCTGTCAGAATGAGGTACCAGTTCCTTGGACCTCCATGATCTGCCTCCTGCCTTCAACCCTTTCACAGTTCTCCAGCTCACAACACACTTCCTTTCTGTTTTTCCAAACTCTATCTTGACCAGTTTTTCCAAACTCTATCCTTGACTTGCTCTCGGTTTCCCAACTGTCTGTACTTTCTCTCACCCCTGGAGTTCTACTGCTACTATGACCATGTTAGCTCTCCTTTTTTTTTTTTTTTTTTAATAGACTGTTATTCAGAGTTCCCTCTGAGATACCTTCTTTAGCCATCTAAACCTAAATTTTCTCTCCTAATGAATGTGTAGTATAATTTGCTATTTACCCCGCAATGCCCCAGTGCAGATTAAATTTTATGTGAAGGTGTCCCTGTGCAATGCTTTGTCCTTGTGTTTACCGTAGAGGCACAGATCTGTGGTAAATACAGGAGTCAGGTCTCCCCACAGTGCTTTAGAGCAGATCCTAGTCCTAGACTGGATTACAGTCTCATCTACTTCACTTAAGAGGTCAGGACAGTTAGACAAGGTCACAGATGAAAACTTTTCCTGTGCCATAAGAGCGCCTGCCTCTGGAGAGATTTGGAAGATTAAACGAGATTGGTAAAGCCTCGCACAATTCCTGGCACGTAGTAAGTCCCCAGTAAATGTTAACAATTACTTTTTTAAATATTCTCTTTCAAGTTCCAATCATAGAACCTGGTGTAGCCCTTCAATGAATACGCCTTGATTTCACGAAGAAGAGGGTTCTAAGGAGAACCTTAGGGGCGGAGAAGAGGAACTAGAGAATCCATTAATGAGCTGTCTTGAATGATCAAGAGTTACCTGTATTTAATAACCTTGTGAACACTTGGAGGGAGAGCAGATGGAGGATGGGGTGGAATATGGATTTGTTCAGGAACCAGTTGGCTTGAGAACGGACTCTGTTGGATCTCTGCTTCTGGGCTTATTGCCATTCCTTTTTTTTTTTTTTAAGATTTTATTTATTTATTTGACAGAGAAGTCACAAGTAGGCAGAGAGGCAGACAGAGGGGGAGGGGAAAGCAGGCTCCCCGCTGAGCAAGAGCCCTATGCAATGCGGGGCTCCATCCCAGGACCCTGAGATCATGACCTGAGCGAAAGGCAGGTGCTTAACGACTGAGCCACCCAGGTGCCTCCCCACGGTTCTTCCTTAATCCATTCGCTACTCATGATTTTTGCTGCTGTAATTACCACTTCCACCACCCCCACCCTACCACCATCTTTCTGGATGGAGTGGAATGGAGATGGAGGGAGCAGGTGAATCTTTGGGGGCGGGAACTGCAAACTGGGCAGGGAAGTCATCTTGCCCACTTGATGCTGTGTTCCTGAGCGCGTCCTCGTGACTGCATGCTGTCTCTGGTTCTGAGAGTATTATACTCACATCTTGGCAGATGACTTACATATTTGCTGCTTTAGCTCTCAGTGTTTGTGTGTGTGAATGTCTGGCATACTTTACAGATAATGCGGCATGAATGAATGGCTTTCTGTAACACCCCCTGGAAGAATAAGGACTTCTGTGTCACTCAGCATTGCTCCTCTCTTTCAAAGAACTCTACCGCAGGACTGACTTTGTGTGGGGTTAAATTACGTCTGCTATGTTTGTAGTCAATACAGTTCAGTGTGAAGTAGAAGGCTTTTATATGTATTTTAAACACCGTTATTTCTCTGGACTCCATTATTTTAAAAAAGCGTTCTGTCACATTCTTTTTATCCTGATAATTTATTATTATTTAAAAAAAATTGTTTTAAAGATTTTATTTGTCAGAGTGATAGAGAGACGAGCTTGGGTAGGGGCAGAGGGAGAAGCAGGCTCCGCACTGAGCAGGGAACCCAATGTGGGACCCATTCCCAGGACCCTGGGATCATGACCTGAGCTGAGGGCAAACGCTTAACTGACTGAGCCACCCAGGCATCCCAGTCCTGATAATTTAGTGATTTGTCCCTGGTTATTGTTCAGTGAATGGTTTTATGACTGGATCCTGTACTAATCGGTGTCCAAGTTTTATATATTTGAGTTTAAGCATATATATTTTGAGATTATTTGAATTTTTGATCTGATATGGGATTTAGTAAATTTCTAACACATGCTGCTTTTGTGTATTTTCTTTAAAAAGGTAAAACAAAGTTATTTATAAAAAGGAGTCTTGGGCGCCTGGGTGGCTCAGCGGGTTAAGGCCTCTGCCTTCGGCTCGGGTCGTGGTCCCGGGGTCCTGGGATCGGGCCCCGCGTCGGGCTCTCTGCTTGGCGCGGAGCCTGCTTCCTCCTCTCTCTCTCTCTGCCTGCCTCTCTGCCTACTTGTAATCTCTGTCAAATAAATAAATCTTTAAAAAAAAAAAAAGGAGTCTTTAGTTCAAGCCCCACATTGGGGGTAAAGTTTACTTAAATAAAAATAAAAACCACAGATTTGATGGCTTAAACAAAAGAGATTGGGGTGCCTGGCCGGTTCAGTCAGTAGAGCGTGGGACTCTTAATCTCAGAGTTGTGAGTTCCAGCCCCACGCTGGGTATAGAGATTACTTAAAAAACAAACAGAAAAAGATAAAACAGGTGAATCCCCCCACAAGTTAGGCTGAATTCAAGAGTGTTGTTAGAAAAGTGGTAAGGGTAACTCATTGTTTCCCTCACCACAACATTTTCTGAGCTTAGAGGAAGTGTTACCAGTACTTCTGTGGATTTTAGAGTAATCCCCAACCATAAAGTTAATTGAAGTTTAGAAAAATCAATTTCTAAAAATCAATTATTGACAGTCATACTTTGTAAGGCAGTGACATACTTTCTTCTTGCTGATTTGTTTTTTCATTTAAGGGTATTAAGCTGTTGGAGGTATCTGTTTTGGCTTTCACAACTGGTTCTTTTTATCACCCACTTGGCAAACAGTGCTGAGTGACTCAGAGTTCATTTGGAATTTATATGATGGACTTTTATTAAAATGGGTGACTTAGCCCAACTTTTCTGTCATGATTTTCTTTTCTTATCCTTCTCCTGGATATGCCCTGATTATTAATAAGTTCTGTTGATGTGACTCGCATTTCCTGTGGCCTTTCTTATCTCAAGAGCCAGGGGAAGTATAGAATTATGAAAGTGAGGGTAACTTGTACTGAGAAAGCATCACCCAATCAGAAATTTAGAAGGTTATTTTTTTCTCTTTGGATACCTGAGAGATTTATTCTGTTTTTATTATCTTTATTGTCTAGATCAGGGTTGGCAGAGTTTTCCAAAGTTGGCCACATAGAAGATATTTTAGGCTTTAAAAAACATTTACAGTCTTTGTCACAATTGCTCAGATCTTCTATTATTGTGTGAAAGCAGCCATCGACGATGTGTAATGAATAAGCATGGCTGTGTTTCCTAATAAACCTCTTTTCGAAAATGGGCACCTGGCCAGATTTGGCCTGTGGACTGTGGTTTGTTGACCCCTGGTCTGTGCTCAGATAAGATTTAAAAGGTGAATCTGATCTGTGAGTTTGATTTTTCTGTCTCTAACCATATGCGGTCACTGGCCAGTTATGCAGTATCTATTGAATTTTTCCATGAAAAGTGCAGTTAGTCTCCTGTGTTTGTTTGCTTACGGTTGAAAGGATGAAAAGACACGGCAGCACACTGTTCAATAGGAGGGGTGTTGGCAGAGGAATTTTGAGGTTTGAGTGGTCAGTATGACTGGAGCATAGAGTCACAGCATGAGGAGACAGGCACGGAGGAGACCACATTAGATGCTGGATGGTTTCCAGAGCCATTTATGGAGGCTTCTGAAAGAATGCTTAGGAACTGGAACTCAGTCCTGAGAGCCCTGAGGGTTTGAGGTGGAGGAATGTGATGTGATCAGATCCATGTTTTAGAAAGAGCATTCTGGGCGTTTGTGGAGTATGGACTGAGAGGTGTTGGATGTGTATGGTTTGGAGGCTGGAAGAGGAGATGTTGCCGTAATCCAGGAGAGGGGAGATGATTGCTTTCAACTACGTAAGTAGGAGTGGGGACGAACAAAAGACCATGCTTCTTTCTTTTGAAAATTTTATTCATTTACCTGCGAGAGAAAGAGAGTGAGCATGCATAGGCATGGGGGAGGAGTAGGAGGAGAGAGACAAGCAGACTCTGCCGAATGGGAAGCCTGACACGGGGCTGATCCCAGGACCCCAACATCATGACCTGAGCTGAAGTCTGATGCTTAATCGACTGAGTCATCCAGGCACCCCAACAAAGGTCAATTCTGATGGTTCTTAGTTCTCAAATTCCAGCAGGCATTGGAATCACCCAGAGGATTTGTTAAAGCATAAATTGCTGATTTATGATTCCATGCGTCTGGTTTCTGAGTCCATGAGCCTGAGGATGGGGTTGGAGAATCTGCATTTCTAACAAGTTCCCGGGTGATGCTGATAGGGCTGGTCTGGGACCTCCCTTTGAGAAGCAAGGGTGGAAATGCTTTATTTTAGAAGGTTGAGATGATAAGCCTTGGGAATTTGGTTGATTGTATGAAGATGAGGGAGAGGCAGAAACAAGGCGGATGTGCCCAGGTTTCTGGCCTGAGCGATACGGTGGAGTGTGGTGCTGTCTCCTAAGTGTAAAACAGGAGGAGCACGTTGGGTGCACAATTTAGGTCTTACTGAATTTGAGCACATCTGCCAAAACATGTGCGAAAATACTCAGTCCTTTGTATCTAACGGTCAGGAGAGTGAGCCTAGGGGGAGAGAGATCAAGGAATCTTGAGTGTGTAGACACCCAAAGCCATTATTCATTGAAAAGTGCCTGTCGAGTGAGAAGGGAGAGGGACCTGATGTGTAGATGAACATTTAGGCAATGAGCAGGGTGAGAAAAGATACTGCAGGGAGACGTCCAAGGAGCAGTCATAGAGATAGGACAGGAAAAAAAGATTTTGGAATATTGAGTGGTATAAAATTTTGCCAAGAGGTCAAGTACGATTAACACTGAAAAGTAGTTACTGAATTGACCAAAAGTTACTGTTAATGACCTTGTAGAGAGGAATTTGAGTGGGTGTTATGGATGCTGCTCAGATTTCAGGAGGCTGAGGTTTAATGGAAGGGTAAGGGCGAGTGAGATGCCGGGAGGGAGGATTAATGGAGGCATATGGCTATAGCTGCAGGATAAAGCAAAATAAGATGGGTTATCAGTTGGGAAGGAAGGCTGCCCTTATTTATTTATTTATTTATTTTTGTTAAGGCGTAGAAGGGTTTAGAGCGTGTGTAGGTGCTGATGGGAGGACCCAATAAAGAGGGAGACACTGAAGATCAGGGGAAGAAAGAATGGATAGCCTGTGGTTGCGAGAAGGCCAGAGGGATGGGCTGCATGACTGGAGTGGGGGGATTGGCCTGGGACAGAAATGGGAGCTTCTGCACGTGAAAGCAGATGCAGAAAGAAGGGCACAGAAGCAGAAGGAAGGGTGTGGAAGCAGGTGGGCTGCTTCGTAGCTTGATGATAGGAAGTTGAGAAAGTGTCTCTTGCCCTAGTGTTTTCTGTCAATTAGGAGGCATAGTCCTCCATATTGGGCAAAGAGGGATGTGTGAGGCCAGATGTTTAAAAAATGGTGTGGAAAAAACTCATTTGGAAGTCACAGAAACGGGAAGAGAACGGAATAGAGTTATGCCTGGGAAGGGCCGGTTGGGGTAGAAGACGATGGGTATGGCAAAGGCAAACACTGGCCTGATCTCAGGTTGGCAGGAACCTTCGGATGCATCCAAAGGTTAGTGACGGTGGGAGTTGAGGATTTGGGCGTGGAAGTGGTGGAAAGAATGGGGTACAATCTCAGGAGACCATACCAGGGGGATCAGTGATAGAAGCCGGGGAGTCAAGTTTCTCAAGGGCTGGAGGGTAAGTTCAGACAGGATGTCGGCAGGTATAGGTTCACAGGTACAGTGGGTTTTGATGATGAAGTGGTTGAGGATGTGGCCGGGTGAGAGGACCGTCGCTTGAGGTAGGGTGAACGTGAATCAAGGTGTAGGGTGGGTCCTTCACAAGGCAAACGGTGTCTCCCAATATTGTGATGAAGGGTAGACGTTATTTTGGAAGTAATTCTGGAAGGGATCCTTTAATTGCCGATAACAAATGTATTAGTTTAGAATGATAATTCATATATAGCATGACCCGTATGCATTTACAAAGGAAAAAACAGAATGAATTATGTATGCAATAGCAACAATGAAGATAGAGGTGATCCTCTTTTAATCTGAGTCCTTCCTTACTGGGAACTGGGGTGAGAGCTATGGCGGGGTGAGGCGAGGAGATGGAAGTATTCTTGTTCGGGTTGTGCTTGCATTTACTTCACTCTTTCTTTTCTCTTTTTGGGACATGAATTATTTGCTAATCATGGCTGCATTCCACTGTCTGACCATCCAGTCTGCAGGAGGGCATTGTCAATTTTTGTTATAGGTGCCTTTATTTATTTTTAAACTTGCGACCTTTGAGGGGCGCCTGGGTGGCTCAGCGGGTTAAAGCCTCTGCCTTCAGCTCAGGTCATGATCCCAGGGTCCTGGGATCGAGCCCCACATAGGGCTCTCTGCTTAGCTGGGAGCCTGCTTCCTCCCCTCTCTCTCTCTCTGCCTGCCTCTCTGCCTACTTGTGATCTCTATCTGTCAAATAAACAAATCTTTAAAAAAAAAAACAAAAACTTGCGACCTTTGAAAACAACTTATGCTGACTAAGCACTTTACAAATATTAATTCATTTACTCTTTATAACGTCCCTGATGAGATAGGTTTCATTTCCATTTTATAGAAGAAACTGAAGCCCCCAAGCATTATGTTCATTCTCTCTCTCGCTTGAGGTTCGGTTACCAGCACAAGACCTTCAGTTGCTTTTTTGCAGCATTAGCTTTCTCTAACTAGCCACTACACCGATCCACACACAGGCCTTCTTCCTTTCGGTCAGTATTCTGTAAAATGATGTCTGGAGCCTATTGTTTTATTGAGAATCCCTTGTCTTCTTATGCTTTGTTCTTATCTTTTATGATGTTTACAGGATTTTCTGTGTAGAACAACTGAAACACAACAGCTTCAGGCTAAATGCTCTGGAAAAAGTCTCCCCCACTCAGCAGAACTTATTGATTCGTGGTATTTCCTGGTTCACATTGTCAAACAGGCTGTGGGACGGATTTCCCCCTTTTAGCTGTTTCAAGCCATGTGTCTGTGCAGTGTATATACCTGATTGATTTTCTGTCTTGCAATGGGACAATAAAATATTGAGAGAATCTAATGATGACTTAATTTAGGCCATTTCTCTTAAGCTGACAAATGAGGTCACTCAGGCTCGTAAAGGTGAAGTGACTTATCTGTGCTTGAAATAGTTCTGACGGAGCCAGAATCTTAGTCTCCTGATATTCAGGTCAATTTGCTTTTCCCCATGCCATGTTGCCTTTGTTATATAAGGAAAAACTTCTTCCATGAAATAGAGTCTAACTTTCTCTACATTCTTGTGGTTAACGTCCTTGTGCATTCATTAAATGTAGTTAGGTAAGTACTTTTAACAAAGTAATTGTGTACTTCTGGGTTAGGTCAATGTGTTACGAAGATTCTTGGACATTTTTAGAGATCTTTGAAAAAGATGTTGGGGATCTTTGCAAGAAAATACTATGAATTCAGAGATGGAAGAGAACCTGAGAAGAGAGCTTAGTAGTCTGAAAGATCTGCATGAAAAATGAGGAGCAGAGAATGTTTTAAATGCATTGCAATGAGAACTTGAACATGAGAATTTTCCCATGATACTCTGCTTGAAAACCCTGATGTCACTTGTTCATTTGGGAGCAGCTTCCTGGGTGGAGGGCAGTTTTCATCAGAGACAGGAGGGGTGGATCTTGTGTGCAGGTCAGAAACGTGTTAGAGCTTCCTGACATCTTTATAGTTGGGAGAGAGCTCTCCTTGAAGCCTGTAGGTACGAGGAGGGTGCTAAGTCGTCCTCATTGTCTTCTAAGGCTAAGATCTCAAGGAACTAATTAGGCTCAATGGAAGATCCTATGGACCCTATCAGAAGCATGAAAATAGGGAATCTTTGCGGAGGAGAAAAAAAAGGCATCTCATGCAAAACCAAAATATAAATGAGATTAGAGATTACTATTAATAGAACTATTTTGAATCTGAAAATTGGCTTCATGTTATAAGTATTGACCATATATTGGACCTATACTGACCATTAGCAAATGGGGAAGAGGACTTACAAGTAAGCAGAGAAGAACAACAGCCCTAGGGTCGCCAGACACAGTGGAGAAAAGAATTTATTTTTAGTATCATACGTAAAATGCAGCCAATATTTACTACAACGTGAGGTAATTTTCAGATTCAAAACAAATGGCAGAAGAACCCAAGGCAGCGTCTGAGGAATGGTATTTACCACAGAATGCTATAGCTCTTGACCAGGTTCCCTGTGGAAAGGGGCTGCTCAGCAGAAGAGAGTGAGGTCATGTGAGAACTGTCAAAGTCTTCGAGGTGCCCTCTTTTTGGTGCTCATACTTGCTCTCCTTCCTAGGTGTGATTTGTGAACTTGAAAGAAAATGGTCTACGTAGGCTGTTTTTCAAAGTAATTAAAAAAAAACACAAAAGTGTATACTGAGGAATAGAATGTCTGGTTTGCTATCCAATAAGACAAAAATTTACTCTTTTTAAGATTTTTTTCTTTTCTTTTTTTTTTTTTTTTGATGGAGAGCACAGGCAGGGGGAACAGCAGGCAGAGGGAGAGGGAGAAGCAGGCTCCCCACTGAGTTGGGAGCCTGATGCGGGGCTCGATCCCAGGACCTTAGGATCACGACCTGAGCTGAAGGCAGACGCTTAACTGGCTGAGTCACCCAGGTGCCCTGAAAAAAATTTTCTCTTCATGTAGGTTATATTGACTAGATGTGTAAGAGCCTGCCCCTGAACTAGCAGACACCAGTCTTGATACCAGTATTGTTTCTGTTAGCAACTGCTATAGGGTTCGTCCTTTAAAATGGCATCTGACAAAGGGGGAATTCCAGATTCATTTTGGGCATGGAGAATGAAGACCTAATGGTGGGTGATCTTTTCCTCCAGGTAAGCAGGAACCTGGGGGAGGGAGGGGATGGAATGCCGATTAGTAAATCCACGTGTCCGTCTGGTTTCTCGAGGCTCGATGGTGGGAATGGAGAAGAGAGTTAGAACTTGGAACCTGTTTCTTTTTTATGCCTCGGTGTTCAGTACAAGGTCTGTGGCCTTGAGGATCATTGTCACCGGAGGATGCTGTTGCCATTCTTAAGCATTTCTCTTCCTGTTTTTGGGAAAAAAGTCCTCAGCAGTAGTTACAGAACAGTGAAAGTTGTCTTGGGTTCCCACACTCATTGTCAGGGAGGAAGTTTTTTTCCTTCCTTAAAAAAATATACCTTTGTTTTCACATTGCCTTGTTCAGAGTAGGCCTCCTGGATGTTTTTTTTACAGGAACGTCATTAACAAAAATGATGGAAAGCAGCCAACATGTAGTGCTTTCTAAGGCCAACCACTGTGCTAAGTGTTTAACGTGAGTCCCTTCAGTTGATTAGTTTAAAATAAATTATTGATTTATTTAATCCGATTTCCACTTTCTGATGTGGAAACTGAGGCTTAGGGTAATTTGCCCAGTCATAGGGTTTAGTAAGTGGGAGAGAAGGAATTTAGACCCAAGAAATCTGACTCCATCTTCGTCTTCCAGAGCCAATCTGTCGTGAAATCCTGTTGATTCAAAGTATATTTGGAAGCTTTGGTCTTGTTTTATTTTCCGTTGCCATCATTCTGGTGCAGGCCCCCTTTGTCTTGTGTGCAGACCACAAAAGTCGTCTCCTTATTAGTCTGCCTTGTTCTGTTCTTGCCCTCTCCAGTTCCTTCTCCCCAAAAGGGTGATCGTGGTCTACTTGCTAGAAAAGCTTTACCCTGAGGATGATGCCAGGGTCCTCATTCATGGCCTCTAAGGCCCTCCCTTACCTACGCCCTGGTTAGGTCTGCAGTTTCATCAACTTCTCCTCTCTCCCACATTTCTGTGTTTTCCAGGGAACTTCCTAAAACACGAACTTTGGGGTTCCACTTTGGGAAAGTCCAGTGGACGAGGTATGAGGAAGGACTCTGGATATCAGGGATTTTGATCAGCCAGTTTTGGGAGAGCTTTTCTCTAGAAAATGTGTTCTTTCGATAGTAGTTGTAGCTTAGACGTGGAAGCTGCTCTTGGTCTTTTGTAAATGCCAGGGAGGGCCTACCTTGAATTCTCCAGAGCTTTAGCTCCGCTGATGAGAGCTGCTGTGCTAGAACTAAGCTTCCTGAAGGGATATTTTCCCCCACTGCTCATTAAGGCTTTGCTTCCCCTTCCGTAACTGAGAAGCTGCTTTGGTGAGAGAGAGAGAGAGACCAAGTTGGTTTCTAGGCGGTTTATGGAATCTTCAGCAGAACTAAGGCCGCTTTTAATTTCTTATAGGAACTTCCTCTGTTGAACTTTCATTGCTCTTATTAAAAACAACAACAAACCAAAAAGCAAAACAAATAAAAAAAAACCCTGAGACGTAAAATGCAGATATTCAGACATGGAAAGGTAACTGTGAATAAGTCCTTGCCTTTAACAGAAAATATATTAAACTAAATCTTATTCTATATTTACCATGGCCCCAGTCCTAACCCTGGGATTCTTCTTCCTTTTGATTCTACCTTTATAGATTTGTAAGTGTGTTCTTTTGGTTTTTTCTTTTGAAGTATCAGAGGTTGTGGAACATTGAAGTTACAGAACATTAAAAATAAAATAATTCCTTGTAAATTTATCAAAGTTTCAAAAAAAACTTTCAAATCCTAGGGGCGCCTGGGTGGCTCAGTGGGTTAAAGCCTCTGCCTTCGGCTCGGGTCATGATCCCAGGGTTCTGGGATTGAGCCCCACATCGGGCTCTCTGCTCCGCAGGGAGTCTGCTTCCTCCTCTCTCTCTGCCTGCCTCTCTGCCTAGTTGTGATTTCTCTCTGTCAAATAAATAAAATATAAAAAAAAACCAACTTTCAAATCCTAGAGAAAAATTTTAAAACCTCTTCAATGCGGACGCCTAGATGGCTCAGTCACTTAAGTGTCTGCCTTCAGCTCAGCTCATGATCTCAGGGTTCTTGGATCGAGCCCTGCATCGGGCTCCTTGCTCATTGGGGATCCTGCTTCTCCCTCTCCCTCTGCTCCCCCTGCTTGTGCCCTCTCTTTCTCTCAAACAAATAAACTTTAAAACAATACAAAACCTCTTTAGTAATTTTGTCTATAGAGTGTGTATTCTAGATGAAGGAACTATTATGGAATTATACAGATATGAATTATATTTATAGATTAAATTTTATATATAGTTTCGTCTCTATCCTTAGCACATATACCATTTCTTTTTTTTTTTTTAAGATTTTATTTATTTAATTGACAAACAGAGCTCACAAGTAGGCAGAGAGGCAGGCTGAGAGAGAGGGGGAAGCAGGCTCCCTGCCGAGCAGAGAGCCTGACACGGGGCTCGATCCCAGGACCCCGAGATCATGACCTGAGCTGAAGGCTATTTAATTGATTTGATTTGTAAGCTGTTTAGTTGCCCCATGTGCATATGTACGCGATGAATAAGAACTGTTAATGTTATAAGAGTCCATGTGTTTATTCTGTTAATTCCAAGCACTTCTACTACAGTTTATTCTATTGCAATGTTGATTTTTATTTCCCCATTTGTACCAAAGAGAATTTTATTAGGTTGACATTTCTTCTTGGCATGTCTGTAAGTTCAGCAAATATAGCAACTGAAGTGTTAAATTTCAGTCAAAAATAGAATTCCTCAGCCTCCTTTTGGAAATTTTTTCTCATTCATGCTCAGGATGCAAGTTTGAAGTGTTCAGTTCTGCCCTCTGCTGGTCATGTCAAATTATGGCGAGGGAATTGGAATTCTCAGAATAGCATTAATTTCCTTCCAAAGTATGGAGTGGCCAGAAGACATTTAAAAATGTCAGCACGCAAAATCTATTCACTAGAAAATTAATTGTAATAGTTTTGATTTTTAAAATTTAAAAATTTGTTCATTTAGTAAATTTGTAAAACGGGAGAGAAGTAGAAGTAAGTTTCTTTTTTTAATTGCTGAAGAAAATAGTATTTGTGGTTTTCTTCAAGTGTATGCATAGTTAAGGTTACAATAACATTAGGGAGAAAATGTTTTAAATGATGATATTGATAAAGGTGTTTTTTTTTGTTTGTTTGTTTTTGTTTTTTTTTTCCTCTACTGACACAGCACTTACTCAGTTAAAGGTCTCGATAACTCCCTTAAGTTGAGCTTTAGGTTCTAACAACACACCTTCTTCTTTAGATAAAACAGACTTTTCATTAAGTTGAATTTGCTGAATGATTTTCTCCTTTAGCTAAAGGATTAAGTCTTATTGAAATGTTCTTTCACTTTTAAGGATTTGCAGAGAACCTTGGAACTTCGTAAAGGAGCTCATATCAAGATATAATGACAATGTACAGATAGGATAGGCTGCAAATGTGAATTTGAGGCCAACCATCCATCAGATATAGCCGACACCTATCAGCACCTAGAACGGATGGAAACCAGTTCGTCTTTTCTGTGGGCTGAATAGGAAAGTGACTACTGATTAAACGAGACTTCATTTTCCTTAGCTATGAGAAGCAGTATCTGTAAGCATGGGGAAGGTTTCCACGGGGTAAGATTAAGCACTATACAATTAAGGCATATCCTGTTTAGAACCTTGTCCGATTGTGGCTTTAATTAAGGTCACACTGACATTTAATAGTTTGAGACTAAAATCCTGCTAAAGCATACTGAGCTGGGTGATGAGAATTGCTTTGTTTTTAAACTATTACTAATTGTGTGACCTCGCTGGTGAAATGAAGCACAGTTCAGTGACCTCGAATGGCCTTTTTAATAAGAATAGTGACCATTTTTGTGTGACCTTACTTTGCAAAGGGTTTTCCACATTTCGTTTGATCCTTGTAACACCCCCGGGAGCTATTATCATGTCCACTTTAGAGAGAAGGAGACTGGACATAGTAATTAGCAGAGAAATGGTTCCCATCTAAGTCTGTTGAGCTTTAAATGCCTGCTCTTAACCCTCGTGCCTATTATGCAGGTCTGGGAGTCTATTTTAGAATAATCATTATAGGCTGTGAATACAAGCGCGTTAGCATTTCACAAGTCTGTTTGCAAAGGCGCATGTTCTAACAGGAGCCTCTCCTTCGTCAGTAACTTCAGAAAATAAGGAATAGGTCAGAGAAACACGAGTAAAGTAATAAACTATCTTATTTATCCCAATGGGACTGCACATGGATATACTGAGAAATTTGTTGGTTCCTACGTGCCGACTGTTACATCCGTTGAAGCACTTGTTTTTTTAGAAGTGGCTTTTCAAAGTCTTCTATTTTGTTTAGTTATATTTGAGCTCCGTAGGTCGAGGCGCTGCGTGTGAAGGCAGGCCGTGTTTTTCACTGGCGATGCTAATAGCTTTAGCTGTAATGGCGATGCATTCGACTAATTATAGAATCATTTTCCCTTCTGAGCGCTCTGTAGGCACTCTCTTCTCTACACAAGCAGAACCTATTACAGGTCTTTCTCTCACTTCCAGGTTGCTTCCTCTGCCGCACATGGCTGGTGACACATTTTAAGGCTGAGCCTTTATTTTAGCTCCCCTTTCTGCCAATAGAGTCTCAACAGGCAGCCTCCTCTTCTTGGTTATGCGTTTTCCTGGAGCAAATCGTCAAAGCTCACCTTCAGCTAACACCTCTGCGAGAATGTCAGCTCTGCTGGGTGAAGCCTGGCTTCTGAGGGAAGGGAGTCCTAAAAGAATCAGGAGTAGAGTTTCCTGCAGTACTTCCTTGTGATTAAGAAAGTTCCAGGATAAGCATTTCGATATTCTCCCCCTCCGTCCAAGATTTGTCGGTATTTAATTGTAAGAACGGATTGCTAGTGAGCGCTCCTACCTCTCACGGAGCAGAACTGGGTAGCTCCCGTGGAGGGGTGGAGAGGCCCTGCCCTCAGCGTTCCTCTCATTTCCTCCCTCATCGGTGGTTACCACCACGGGCCGTAATGCTTACCCTTCACACCTCATCTAATTGAGTTCTGACCCTGTCTCTTCTCCAGGTCCAGCCTGAACCTGAGTGTCCTCCTCTGGGCCCTTCTGATACTCAGCGCTCATTTTAAAATAGCAAGCTATCCTCTCCGCCGCCCCCCCCCGCCGCAATTCCTTATACTTCTTTCTTTAACTCCACATTGGTTTCCTTTGGTCAAACCGTAGTTTTTGAAATTCACTTCCTCGTTGGCCTTGCCTTTGGATCTTCTCATCTCATAGTGCCAGGAGGTAGGGCGCGTGCCTGTTTGTTCTAGCTGTAGCTTCCTACCCTGCTTCCTTCTTCCTGGGCCTGTTCCCATGTCACTGGGGACCTCCGCACGAGGGCCCTGCTGCCTGTACCTACTTCTGGTGTGAGCTGGAGGGTGAGGCGCCCACAGAAACTCAAGTCATGCTGGATACCAAGTTAGCACATTCTGCTTGTGGAACGCTTGCTGCTCTGCTAAACTGATCTGAGCAGAGAAAAACTTGCTCCTGAGCACTTCACAGACTTTGACCTTCTGGAGTTTCTACCTTGCTACCCAGGCCCTGCTCTCTTGCACAAAGCCGGCAGCGGTTACTGGAGAAAAGCACCACGTGGTGGCCGTAGAGTCCACCATGCCTTCCAGAGGCCCGGCCTGAGCTGCCTGCTGACGTTACACTGCTCGGCAGCCAGTCTCTTTCCGTCTGAAACGTGCCTTCCTTCTTCTCAACAACCATGTAGTCCCTTGCCTGGGACCTGGGACCCTCTAATGTTCACTGGGAAGTTTGCATTTTTATGTAATCTTTCTCTTCCTCTTATATAAAGTAACTCTTAAAATATTTGTGGAAAAGTTCTCTCTACTTTTTTTTTTTTACCACTGTTTTGTCCCTTATTCAACGTCCGGGCCCATCAGTGAATTTAAGGTATTTCTGAAAACATGCCTGTTCCCTTAGTTTTGAGAATTCACCTTCCTTTACTTCTTTCTAGGAGAATTTGAGGCAATTTACCAGTAATTCCCGAAAACCCCTCTTCACTGGGCTGACTGCAAAACAGTATTTTTTTTTCTACTCGCTGCTGCAAAAATGTGGGAGCTTCCCAAAACAAGGTCCTTAGATTTCTCTTCCCACTTCTCGCCCCTCCTCTTTGTCTGGACTCCTACTTCCCTGTGTGCTAACTGACTTTCTGGCAAATTCCCAACTCAGTCAGGTTCACAAGCCCCAGCTACGTGTATCTTCTTGCCTGCTGGAAGCCTCCAGCGTCCTGGCTGGCATCTTAAATTCAGCGTACCTGAAATCAGACTCCTTTGCAAAGGTCATCAAGTGGTCCTACTTCCGGAAAGTGGTGTCATTCTCACTTTTTCTCCCAGGTTCAAAGCCTTGATTGCCGATCTGCCCCGATGGCTCTGTGGCCCGCCCCTGTGCCCAGTGGAGCCGCGAGGAGCGTCCGCCCCTTGAGCCTCAGGGTGCCTAGATCAGTCCCCCTAATTCCAGTCTCCCTCCTCATTCTGACGCATTTTTACAGTGACGGAGTCTGACTTATTTTACTTTAATTTGCAAACATGACGGGGAGCTCTCCAGGCCTACCTGATGTGGACATGCCGCGACTACGTTCAAGGTCCTCTTCACACCTTCTGTGGCACTTTCCCTCCTTCTCCCCTCGTTGAGTTGGACTCACTGTCCCTGATTGCCAATAGCCCCCTTTTCCTGATTGCTTTCCAGCCATTATTTTCGGTTTTCAATACTAATTTTCAATTTTTTTTGAAGATTTTTATTTATTTATTTGAGAGAGAGAAATCATGAGCAGGGAGCAGACGGAGAGGGAGAAACAAACTTCTCCCTGAGCAGGGAGCCTGACATGGAGCTCAATCCCAGGACCCTGGGATCATGACCTGAGCTGAAGGCAGACACTTAACCAATTGAGCCACCCAGGAGCCACAATTTTTTTTTTTTTATTTTAATGCTTTTTTAAACCTTCTGAAAAGGTTTTCCTGGTAACCTCACCGAGAAGGAAGCTTACCTTGGTTTGATTACTGTAACACATGTATTTTCCTACGATATGTACTATTCTCCTCTATTTTATAGTGTATCTATACCTTTTATACTAGTCTATGGTATTTCGACTGAAGTACTTGGAGTTTAGACACACTCGGGTTTGAATCCTGGCTTTTGTACCCTGCAGCTGTGGGGGCAAGTTACTGACTCAAGCCTCAGTTTCTTCATCTATAAAATGAGGAAAATAGAAGGGGTTTTGGTGAGTATCACATAGAATATTGGGCACTTGGGAAAAGCGAAATAGCTTCATAGCACCTATGGTTGAATCCCCAGCTGTTTGAGTGTTGGCTTTGCTTGTACTTACCATGTGGTATTTGGTCAGGTTCTTTGCCCTTCCATGGGCCTCTGTTCCCAGATGGTGGACGGGGAGGCTAGCGGCCACATGGGGATAACGCAACATATAGCAGCTCGGGTGCTCAGGAAGGGCAGAGCATGCCACGACCTTTGCAGGCAAGGTTCCTGTGTCCTCTCCTTTTATCTTAGTTCTCAAAAGGCCTCTCTCTCCCCATGGGCTGGTTGCATTACTAGTTTATAAGCAAGGAAGCCAAGTTTCCATGGTTGTTTCTAGGAAAATATGGAACTGTGATGTATGATTTAAACCCAGAAGGTACCTGGCTTAAATTTCATGTACTTTTTGTTAGATCATGATAAGCTACTGTGTAGTAGGGGATTCAGTCAATGCTAATATCTGTATCCACGTAAGAACTAAGAACGATACATAGTCCTTGTTTTAGGAAAAGCTGTTGTCTGGGTGGGGGTGGGGAGCCCACCGACACCATGAGAAAGAAAGAGAAGTCAACTTCAACAGAGAAAAATGCTGCTACAGAATCTAGGAAGTGTTGTGGGAATACGGAAGATGGCATGATTAACTCTACCTGGGAGAGGACAGAGAAAGGAGGTCTTCACTTTAGAGAGATGCCATCTGACTGTCACTTGAAAGTTAAGTAGAAGTTTCCTAGGTGGAAAAGCCAAGTGGGCCTTGGGAGAAGAACTGACTTCTGTCCCAGGAGCATCGGCCTCTGAAAGATCTGGGCGCATTCCGGAAATGGTGAGCATTCCCGGGTTGGCAGACACAAAGCGCGATAGAGGAGGATGGGAGCAGAGAGGGATGGGCCATTGGCCATTTATAAGGCTGGCCTCATCTGAGGTCTGAATTCTGTCTCGGGATCGTTGAAGATCTGAAAGGTTTTCAGCACCAAGAAAAGAATGTGTTCACCTTTGCATTTGATGACGACTTCCTGCATGGTGGGAAGTGAGCTACAGGGGAATCGTGGCTGCTTATGACATTATTGAAATCTTTTAAACTGGGTCTGAGTGGCTTGGATGAGGAGAGGCTAGTTTTAGAGATACATGTGAGCTGGACATGATTGGATTTGCTGACTTGCTTTAGGAGACTGGATGGGGATGTGTAGCGATTTTTAATAATTCATAATCTTAACATTTTTGTTGGACAGTACACAATTTGTTAGTCCATGGGAGGACTCCTTAGCTATATCATAAAAAAAGAAAAGAGAAAAAGAAAGCTGACCATCTGGATACGGGCACATCAAACCTAGTTAGATGCCTTTTGTTTATTGTTTTTGATTTTTCGAGGGGCTAAAACTCGGGGTTTTTATAAATGTGTATCCCTGAAAAGAGTCCCAAGCAGAGGTCAACATTCAGCTGGGGTTAAGGCAGATCAATTCATTTGTTTAAATTCCAAACCATGACTCTTTGTGAAATTGTATTTCAGGCTGCTTAGATTTTATTGATTACCTGCTCAAAAGCTGTAAGTCTCTGCACAGGGCTTTCTTTTTAATTCATCCACTTTGCTCATGCTGTGTCTTCAAAGGAAGTGCCAGGGACGGAAAGCTGAGTCAGGAAACTGGTTCCAGTAATGGTGTGTTAGGCGGTACGAGCAGGCTTAAGTCGAAGGAGAAACCCTGCACTTGCTTCAAAGGAGGGTTTTTTTGTTTGTTTTTTTTTAACTGCTTCCAACAACTGGAGTGTAGAGCGTGCTAGAGCTGGAGATCCTGGTTGGCCCTTGGGGGTGGTGAGAGAAATAATCTACCTTCGTTGTGGGAAAGGCCTCATAGAAAAGGTGTGTCAGGACCTAGGTCTAGGAAAGGTAAAGCAAACTGTTTTGAGCAGAATGATGGAATTTGAACATCTCTGGGTTAGTAGGAATCACTGAGGAACTCACACAGGCGTCAGATTAATGGACACAATTGTTAACCATCCGAGTCATAATACATAGGAAAGACGAGAAGAAAGAAGAAAAATGAAGCCCAGAAACATACAAAAGATGCATTTTGCTACTTGAGAAGGCTTTTCAAAGTTTTAGGGAGAGTGGCACAGCAGTAGAATTATGCGACATTAAGCTCTTTTACTTTTAATCATAGTTGCTGAAATCTAGAAAATGAAAGTTAAATTTTGTTTGGTTTTGGTCATAGGAGAGTGTAGCTATCAACTTCATAAACCGTGGATTGACCTGACCGCTTACATTGTTTACCCTGAGAAAACACTGCTTACCTCACAGCGCTTTGCTGTTAGTCAGTACTTTGTAGGATGCCCGTCTTCCGAAGCTGGTGGAGTGTGGGTAACTGTGTCGCATTTCCCAGCGCATCTGCAATAAAGTAGTTGCTCGCCGGTAATTACTCCCGAGAACCGGAGTGCGCGTGGGGTAGTGAGAAGCGTGTGGGAGTGTGCGGCTTCATTAACGGGGTGCTTTCTTCGTCGTCGTTGTATTAGTTTAATGCTTTCCTTGAAATGTCAGGTACGGAGAGAGGCGATAGCTTCTGTTATGACCACGCACTGCTACGTACTGCAGGATTTCTTTTGACTTTTTCTGGAAGAAGCACAGTAATGCAGCCTCCTTCATGGCTGCATTATATGAAGGTAAAAGGAGTAAATGATTATAACATTAACTATTGTTAATAATTGTGTCTATTGAATACTTACTAGAGCTTGAAGCACTGTGATTTGCAGAAATTATATCGTGCTTTCTTCATTTTACAAAGGAAATGTTGACATTCAGAGGAATTAAGTAACTCGTTCGAAATTGAGAGTAGAAACCAAGGTTTAAATTTTTTTTTAAACTCTAAAAGGACGCTCTTAATTGCCATGAGATCCTACCTTTTCCACTTGTTTTTTTATTTCTGTCAGCTGGGTGATGCTAGAAGCTGTGTTAAATATTGAATCCAACCAGATGCCAAGTTATAGTCAGCTTGGATTGTTTTTACTTATTTATTTATTTTTTAAAGATTTTATTTATTTATTTGACAGAGAGAGATCACAAGTAGGCAGAGAGGCAGGCAGAGAGAGAGAGGAGGAAGCAGGCTCCCTGCTGAGCAGAGAGCCCGATGTGGGACTCGATCCCAGGACCCTGAGATCATGACCTGAGCCAAAGGCAGCGGCTTAAACCACTGAGCCACCCAGGTGCCCCGGATTGTTTTTTTTTAAAAAAACATTATTTTTCAAGGTCTCAGAATTAAACTCTGTGTATTACAGGAAAGCTTACATGCTTAGTTGGGTGGAGGAAAATCTTGCTTTCTTTTTAAGGATTTGCTATGATCTTGGGTAAGTCAACTGACCTTCTTGGGTGATATTCAGAGCATTATTGATGTTATTTAATGCATTCTTATCAATGCTATAAGCAAGATTGTTTAACTACGCTTCCGTCCTCATGTTTGATAAGGAATGGGTCATTTAGACTTAAGGGATCCCCTCCCCCCTCAATAGTCAGCCAGTGATTCAGATGTCAAGTGAACAGAAATGGACTTCTAAATATGGGTCAATTACTTTTTTAAAATCACATTAACTGTGTCTCCTTCCCCATGTCCACATTGGACCCTCCTACTAAGAGGATCTCTGCAGGTCCTGACCAGTTCCGTTTCCTTTAATTCTGTGTTTATATTTTATTTGCATTATGTTGCTGATGATGGACTAATCTTGTTACAATAGACTCATAAGAAATTGAGAAGTTGTCCCGTTTGTTCAACCAATACAAAATTATAAAGATTACTTTTCATGTGGTTTTCAAAATATAACTTATGAAAAATATTTAATATTGGTCTTATCTGGTATACTGGAGTTTAAATTTAAGTTCCTGTAGCTTTATTAGAAATGAAAGGTATTGCATTAGTGTCTTCTAAACAACCTCTATTCTTTTGGAAGCTATTATCCTCTGTTCCAGGCTCAATATACTTTTTCTCTGTTCTTATTTCTAACTCCTTTGTCTTTTTTTTTTTTTTTTAACACTCTTTTGTCTTCTTTATTGGACAGTAATAGCCTCACTCCTTTCAAACCTCAACCATCAGTCTCTGTTTTTGGTATGGAGTTCAAAATAGTACTCCTTACTCTTCTAAGAGGCAGGTGTGGCTTTGTCCTGATTATGGGAAGTGGAAGGCTGGTGAAAGAAACTAGTGGCATCTTCAAGGTGAAATACACTTTGTTCCAAACTCATAGCAAGTCAGAAAGCACCTCTGCAGCATCATTACAGGGTCAGAAGAGAGAGTGGGAAGAGATCCCTGCCCATTTATGGACGACTCTGGCTGCCATTTCTTGTTTTTGGTTCTAGTTACAAATAACACATGTTTACGGAGAGGTTTTGAAGAATTTATGGAAACTCAAGAGAAAGTAAAAGCATCCATACTTCCATGACCTTGGGCTTTTACAAATTTTCAGACTCTCTCATTGAATGAGAATTATTTACATTATGTGTTATCTATACATATGGATAGTTTTAGTATTAATTTTGTACACACCCCTACCTTTTAAAATGTCTTTGTCATTAATAAAACAAGCTTGTTAACAGGATGAAGAAACCTGGGGCTGAGGTGGCTTCATTGGTGAGTTCCACTAAACCTTAAAAGAAGAAATTATACCAGTCCTACATAAGCTGTGTCCAAACACAGAGAGGGGGACTCTGTCCTACTTATTTATGAGGCTCAACTTTCCCTGATACCAGAACTAGACAGAGTCACTAGAAAATTACAGAGAAGTATCCTTGATCAAAACATAAGTAGGACATTGCCTAACAAAATATTTGGACCATTAATCCAATAATATATAAAAAAGAATGTGAGGTTGGTCTAACATCTAAAACTCAACAAAGCATAAAGAAGAAAATTATATAATCTCAATAGATACAGAGAAAGCAGTTAGCAAAATTCAGTGCTCATTCATAATAAAAAGTCTTGGAAAACTAGGAAGGGAAGGGAAGGGCCTCATCCTGGTAAGTAGAAGCCTATGAAGCCGAGAACTGACGAGTGTAATGGCGAAAGACAGTATTTTCTCCCAAACAATGGAAACAAGTTAAGGACGTGCATTTCTACCATTTCTACTCAACATTGTACTGGGGATACTAGCCATTGAACTAAGGCAAGAAAAATAAATTCAAGACATAATGATTAGAAAGGACTAAAACTTTCTCCATGTGCAGATGGCATGATTGTTTATGTAGAAAATTCTGGTAACAGTACTTTCTTTGTTTCAAGATTTTATTTGAATATATTTATTTAAATTCCATCTAGTTAACATAGGATGTAATATTGGTCTCAGGAGTAGAATTTAGTGGTTCATCATTTGTATACAACACCCAGTGACCATCGCAAGTGCCCTCCTTACCCGTCACCCATTTAACCCGTCCCCCTGCCCACCTTCCTTCCGGCAATCCTGAGTTTGTTCTCTGTAGTTCAGAGTCTGTTTTATGGTTTTTCTCACTCTTCCCTCCCGCCATGTTCATCTGTTTCATTTTTTAAATTCCACTTACGAGTGAAATCGTATGGTGTTTGTCTTTGACTTATTTCATTTAGCATCGTACTCTCTCGCTCCATCCATGATGTTGCAAATAGCAGGATGTCATTCTTTTCTTTTACGGCTGACCGTATTCCGTTGTATATATGTATACCGCATTTTTTATCCCCTCCTCAGTTCTGATGGCAATACTAAATAACCATTAGAACTAATATATGAGTTTAAGAAATTTATGAAGCAAACATACGAAAATCAATCATATTTCTGTGTCCTAGTGAAGAACAACTGGAATGTTAAGTTGAAGAAGCAATACCACTTAAAGTAGCATGGTAACTGATATTTATTTATTTACTTATAAAGGAGCAGGGTTTTTGTTTTTTTTTTAGGATTTTTAAAAAATATTTTTTAAAAGATTATTTATTTGTTTGACAGAGATCACAAGTAGGCAGAGAGGCAGGCAGAGAGGGAGGAGGAAGCAGGCTCCCCGCTGAGCAGAGAGCCCGATGCGGGGCTCGATCCCAGGACCCTGAGATCATGACCTGAGCTGAAGGCAGCGGCTTTAACCCACTGAGCCACCCAGGCGCCCCGATAACTGGTATTCAAATAAAAATTTGGAGGAAGAAGAAAGTGGCATGACAAACATGGAATAGGTAGAGATAAAATTTAACAAAATCTAAGGCAGATCTCTACGTTGAAAACTACCTAACATTGTTTACATCGTTACTTAAAGAACTAAGTAAATGGGAGATTTTTCACCAAGAACTGGAAGATTCGTTATTAAGATGTCACTTTAATCCCAGATTGATCCGGAGAGTCAACACAATCCCCATAAACATTCCAGCAGGCATCTTGTACACATTGACAATTGATTCTAAAATATATGTGTTTTTTTTAAAGATTTTATTTATTTATTTGACAGACACAGCGAGCGAGAGAGAGAATACAAGCAGGGGAGTGGGAGAGGGAGAAGCAGGCTTCCCGCTGAGCAGGGAGCCCAATGTGGGGCTCGATCCCAGAACCCTGGGATCATGACCTGAGCTGAAGGCAGATACTTAACGACTGAGCCACCCAGGCGCCCACTAAAATATATGTTGAGGTGCAAAAGAGCTAGAAAGATAAAAATGGTCTCAGGACAAAATAAAGTTGGCAGACTAACAAGTACTACCTGATTTCAAGACGGATGGTAAAGCTCCGTCTGTTAGGACAGTGTGCTCTGGGCATGAGAATACACTTGTGGACCCAGAGATCAACGGAACAGAATAGAGCTCTTAGAAAGTAGACCCACATACACATGGTGAGTTTATTTCTCAATATATCTATCATGGCAATTAAGTCTTGTTCAGAGAGAGAGGGAGAGAGTGCAGGCGGTGGGGGAGGGGCAGAGGAAGAGGGAGAGATGATATACCTTAAGGGCCACACTCCTTGCACAGTTGCACACGGGGCTCGATCTCACAACCCTGAGATCATGACCTGAGCTGAAATCAAGAGTCCGATGCTTAACTGACTGAGCCAGCCAGGCAATTCAGTTTCTAAAAAAGCTTTTATGCTGGGAAATACGGCTTACCTATAGAAAAGTACAGAAGTGTAGCTCAGTGATACATCACAGATCTATCCCCTGTGTTACTGTTGCCTTGGTCAAGCAATCAGACATTGACGGCATCTCAGAAACGTCCTCATTCCCATTCCTTGCTGCAAAGGTGATTGATGTCCTGACTTGTATGGGAACCACAACTTACTTTTCTTTATGATTTTACTACCCTAGCTTCAGTCCTAAAATACCGTCGTTTAATTTTATCTGCTTCTAGAACTTTGAGTAGTCCAAAGTTTGCATTTTTCTGGGTCTATTTCTTTTGCTCACATTCAGTTTGTAGTTTGTGCAGAGTTATCATTCATTTTCTTTTTCGTAGAGTCTCTCCATGGTAGGAAGATTTCATATTTATCTAGTTGTTCTGCTGTTTATGAACATACCAGCTTTCTGTTTTGAGTGATACAAATAATGCAGTTATCGGCGTTCGTGAACATTTCCATGGATGAGCACGTGCACATTTCTGCTGGATAAATCCCAAGGAGTACAACTGGTGGGTTATAGGACATGCATGTACTCAGGGTCCTGGGATTGAGCCCCTCATCGGGCTCTCTGCTCAGTGGGGAGCCTGCTTCCTCACCCCCCGTCTCCCTGTCTGCCAACTTGTGATCTCTGTCAAATAAATAAATAAAATCTTAAAAAAAAAAAGTAGTCCAAATTATTAGCCTCTTCCTTGACAGCTAACCCTGTTTAAGTCTTTGCCTGCTGTACGAGCAACAAGATGTCCTCCTATATTAGCTTTGCAAAGCTTTGTTGTTTTGTCTTTTCTATATTGATGTACAGTCACCGTAGACGTTTTAGGTGTATAAGGTGGAGAGATCCTATGTTATCTGTCTGACGGGTGAGAGACTGGTATGTGGATCTCTGTTCTACTCTGTTGTGTGTTCGTGCATTCCTCTCCAACTTCACCATGGTATGCTACTGCTGCATTGCCGTCAGTCTTCATGTCTAGAATAGACTTCATGTCAGGTTGAGAATTCATGTCTTCCTACTTTGAGTTTTTTAAAGATTGAGGTTCTCTTACTATGGATTTTAGAAGCAGTTTGTCATATCCATTGAAACGCACATGCATACATGGGATGGTGATTAGAAGTGCATTTAATTTTAACTATCAGTTTGGAGGAAAGTGAAATGACTGAGACTTAAATCCACAAATGTGATACATCCATTCATATGTATTTAAGTCATTTTTATTTTCTCTCACTGCAGTTCGATAGGTTTCTTCCTAGAGGCCAGGCACATTTTTATTCAGCGGCTCCTTAGAGATTTGATTTTTTAAATGCTACTTTAAAGTACTTTGTTAGTTAAATTGTATTTCATGTACAGCCCTGTGTAAATTTAAGGTGTACGTGTTGTTTTGATATATTTATATTGTAATAAGATTGCCATGGTAACCTTAGCACTTCTATATTGTCACATAATTATCATTTCTTCTAGATTTGGGAACAATGGAAATCTGGCCTCTGAGCAGTGTTTACAATGTGGCTTTGTTGTCTATGATCACTGTATTAGTCTTCGGGACTTAGTTTTCCTTTTGCAACGATGTGCCCTTAAACAACCTCTCTCTCATTCCCTCCCTCCCCCCAGCCCCTGGTAACTTACAATTTACTCTCTCCTTTTACAATGACAATTTTAATGAAATAATTAGTTTCCATATATAAGAGATACCATTTCTCTGTCTGACCTCATCCCAGCATAACATCCTTGAGATTTATCCATGTGATGGCAAATGGAGAATTTTCTTTTCTCTCATGGCTGAATAGTATTTCATTATATATTTATACCACGTCGTCTCTGTCCACTCACCTGCTGATGCACACTTCGGTTGTTTCCGTCTCGTGGCTGTTGTAAATAATGCTGCGGTAAACGTGGGAGGCAGATCATCTCTTCAATACCGTATTTTCATTTCCTTTGGACATGTAGCTAGAAGTGGAATTGCTGGATCATATGGCAGTTGTATTTTTTTAATTTAAATTTTAGTTAGTTAACACACAGTACAGTATTGTTTTCTGGAGTAGAATTCAGTGATTCATCACTTACATACAAACCTAGTGCTCATCACAAGTACCCTCTGTCGTACCCACCACCGGTCTAGCCCAGCTCCCCAGTCACCTCCTTCCATAAGCCCTCCATTTGTTCTCTGTCCTCAAGAGTCTCTTATGGCTTATTTCCCTCATCCTTTTTTTCTCTACCCCCTTCCTACATGTTTGGCTGTTTTTTTCCTTAGACTCCACACGAGCAAGGTCATATGGTATTGTCTTCCTCTGACTGACTGACATAAATTAGCATAATATGCTCTGGCTCTATCCGTGTCGTTGCAAATGGCAAGATTTCTTTCTTTTTGATGGTTGAGTAATATTCCAGTGTGTGTGTGTGTAAGCCAACACTTCTTTATCCAGTCATCAGTTGATGGACATACATTTGGGCTCTTTCTGTAGTTTTTCTACTGTTGATAATGCTGTTTAAACATCGGAGTGCACGTACCCCTTTGAATCTCTATTTTTGTTTTCTTTGGGTAAATACCTAGCTGCAATTGCTAGGTGATAGGGTAGCTCTGTTTTCCTGACTTTCTGAGGAATCTCCAAACTGTTCTCCAGAGTGGCTGCACCAATTTGCATTCCCACTAATCGTGAAAGAGGGTTTCTTCTCCCCATCCTTGCCACCACCTGTTGTTTCTTGTTGTTAATTGTAGCCATTCTGACATGTATGAGGTGGGATCTCATCATGATATTGATTTATAGTTCCTTAATGAAGATCATATTGAACATCTTTTCATGGGTCTGTTAGTCATCTGGGCGTCTTCTTTGGAAAAATGTCTTCATGTCCTTTGCCCTTTTCTTAACTGGATTATTTGTTTTGTGGATGTTGGGTTTGGTAAGCTCTTTATAGATTTTGGATACTAACCCTTTATCTGATATGTCATTGACAAATCTTGTCCCATTCTGTAGGCTGGATTTAGTTTTGTTAATTTTTCCTTTGGTGTGCAGAAGCTTTTTATCTTGATGAAGTCTCAGGAATTCATTTTTGCTTCTGTTTTCCTTGTCTTTGGAGATGGGTCTAATAAGAAGTTGCTGCGGCCAAGGTCAAGGAGGCTGCTGCCTGTGTTCTCCTCTAGGGTTTTGATGGTTTCCTGTCTCACATTTAGGTCTTTCATCCATTTTGAATTTGTTTTTGTGTGTGGTGTCCAGTTTCATTCTTCTGCATGTTGCTGTCCAGTTTTCTCAACACCATTTGTTGAGGAGACATTTTTCCATTGGACATTCTTTCCTGCTTTGTTGAAGATTAGTTGGCCATATTATTGTGGGCTCATTTCTGGGTTTTCTATCCTGTTCCATTGATCTATGTGTCTGTTTTTGTCCCAATCCGTAGTGTCTTGATGACTACAGCTTTGTAATAAAGCTTGAAATCCGGAATCATGATGCTTCCAGTTTTGATTTCTTTTTTCAGAATTGCTTTGGCTATTGAGGTCTTTCTGGTTCCTCACAAATTGTGGGATTGTTCTAGCTCTGTAAAAAATGATGATGTTATTTTCATAGGGATTACATGAAATGTGTAGATTGCTTTGGGTAAGATAGACATTTTAACAACGTTTGTTCATCCAAACCAGAAGCATGGAATGTTTTTCCATTCCTTTGTGTCCTCTTCCATTTCTTTCATAAGTGTTCTATAGTTTTCAGCGTACAGCTCTTTAACTTTACAGTTAGGTTTATTCCCTAGGTATCTCACTGGTTGTGGTGCAATTGCACATGGAATTGATTGCTTGATTTGTCTTTGGCTACTTCGTTATTGGCGTATTAAAATGCAACAGATTTTATAAAAAAAAGATTTTATTTATTTATTTGACAGACAGAGATCACCAGCAGAGAGAGAGGAAGGGAAGCAGCCTCCCTGCTGAGCAGAGAGCCCAATGCGGGGCTCGATCCCAGGACCCTGGAATCACGACCTGAGCTGAAGGCAGAGGTTTTAACTCACTAAGCCACCCAGGCGCCCCATAAATGCAAAAGATTTTGCATGTTGATTTTATATCCTGCAACTATGATGAATTCCTGTATCATCCTAGCAGTGTTTTGGTGGAGTCTTTCAAGTTTTCTACATTGAGTATCATGTCGTCTGCAGAAAGTGGAAGTCTGACCGCTTCCTTGCTAATTTGGATGTCTTTTGTTTCTTTTGTTGTCTGATTGCTGAGGCTGAGACTTCCAGTACTATGTTAAATAATAGTGGTAAGAGTGGACATCTGGTCTTGTTCCTAATGGAAGGGGAAAGATTCTCAATTTTTCCCTTTCGAGGATGGTATTTGCTGTGGGTCTTCTGCGTATGGCCTTTATGTGTTGGAGTATATCCCATCTGTCCCTGCTTTGTGGAGCGTTTGTATCAAGGCAGGAGGCTGTATTTTGTCAAGGGTTTTTACTGCATCTGGTGACAGGATCACATGGTTCGTATCCTCTTTTCTTATTGTGGTATCACATGCATTGATTTGCTAATATTGAACCAACCCTGCAGACCAGGAATAAATCCCACTTGATCGTGGTGAATAATTCTTTTAATGTCCTGTTGGATTCGATTTGCTAGTATTTTATTGAGAATTTTTGCATTCATGTTTATCTGGAATATTGACCTATAATTCTCCTTTTTAGTGGGGTCTTTGTTTGAGTTTGGAATCCAGGTGATGCTGGCTTCGTAGCCGCCGTTTGGGAGTTTTCCTCCCACTTCCGTTTTTTGGAACAGTTTGAGAAGAGCAAGTGCTAACTCTTCCTTGGGTGTCTGGTAGAATTCCCCTGGGAGGCCATCTGGTCCAGGACTTTTGGGTTTTGGGAGATTTTTGATGACTGATTGGATTTCTTTGCTGGTATTGGGTCTCTTACGATTTTCTATTTCTCCCTGTTTCAGTTTTGATAATTTGTAGGTTTCTAGGAATTTGTCCATTTCTTCAAGGGACTGCTCAGTTGTTGGCATATGATTTTTCATAGTACTGTCTTGTTGTTTGTATTTCTGTTGTGTTGGTTGTGATCTCCTCTCTCTTTCGTGATTTTACTTACTTGGGTCCTTTCTCTTTTCCTTTTGATTGTTCTGGCTAGGAGTATATCAATTTTGTTAATTCTTTTGAAGCTCCAGCTCTTAGTTTCATTAATCTGTTCTACTATTTTTGTTTGTGTTTCTGTATCCTTTATTTCTGCTCTAATCTTATTTCCTTTCTTCTACTGGCTTTAGGCTTTATTGGCTCTTTCTTTTCGGTTCCTTTAGGTGTAAAGCTAGGTTGTGTACTTGAGACTTTTCTTGTTTCTTGAGGAAGGCCTTTATTGCAATAGAGTTCCCTCTTAGGACTGCCTTTGCTGCATCCCCAATTTTTGGACTGTGATGTCTTCATTTTCATTTGTTTCCATGTATTTTTAAAAATTTCTTCTTTAATTTTCTGGTTAATCCAGTCATTCTTTAGTAGGATTTGTGGTTATTCTAATTTTTTTCTTGTGGTTGACTTCATTTCATAGCATTGTGGTCTGAAAACATGCATGGTATGATTGCGACCTTTCTGTACTTGTTGAGGATTGATTTGTGACCAGTATGTGATATTCTGGAAAATGTTCCATGTGCCCTTGAAAAAAAAATGTGTATTCTGCTGCTTTAGGATGAAATGTTCTGAATTTGTCTGTTAAGTCCATCTGATCCAGTGTGTCATTCAAAGCCCTTGTTTCTTTGTTGATTTTTAAGCTTAGATGGTCTGTACTTTGGCTGTAAGGGGGTTTCTTAACGTCGCCTACTATTATTGTATTATTATGCATGAGTTTCTTTATGTTTATTATTAATTAATATATTTGAATGTCCTAAGTGGAGAACATAAATACTTATAACTCTTAAATCTTCTTAATGGATAGACCCCTTATTATGAAATAATGCCCTTCCTCGCCTCTTGTTATCGTCTTTGGTCTAAAATCTAATTTGTTGGGACGCTTGGGTGGCTCAGTCAGTTAAGCATCTGCTTTTGGCTCAGATCATGATCTTAGGGTTTTGAAACTGAGTCCCACATTGGGCTTCTTGCTCAGCAGGGAGCCTGCCCTTCCCTCTGCCTGCCCTTCCCTTTGCTTGTGCTCTGTCTCTCTCTGTCTCAAATAAATAAAAATCTTCAAAAAAACAAAACCAAAACAAAACAACTAACTTTTTGAGGAACCTCCATATTGTTTTTCAGTTTGCGTTTCCACCAACAATAGAAAGGGATCCTTTTTGTCCACGTCCTTGTCACTCCTGTTGTTTCTTGTGTTGTTTTTAGCTAACTCTTACAGGAGTGAGGCGCTATCTCATTGTGGTTTTGATTTGTATTTTCCCTGAGGATCAGTAATGTTGAACATTTTTCCTGTGCCTATTGGCCATCTGTAGGTCTTTTTTTTGAAAAATGTCAGTTTATGTCTTCTGTCCATTTTTTCATTGGATTGTTTGTTTACTTGGTGTTGACTTCTATAAGTTCTTTCTGTATTTTGGATTTGGGTGTTGACTTATATAAGTTCTTTCTATATTTTATTGGCTATGTCATTTGCAAATATCTCCTCCCATTCTGTAGGTTGCCTTCTTATTGAGCTGACTGTTTTCCTCCCTGTGCAGAAGTTTTTGTTTTGATGTAGTCCCAATAGTTTTTTGATTTTGTTTCCCTTGTCTCAGGACACTTCTGTAAAGGGAAATTGCTACAGCTAATGTCAACGAGGTTACCACCAGTGTTCTTTACCAGGATTTTTATGTTTTCTGGTCTCACATGTAGGTCTTTAATCCACTCTGAATTTATTTTTGCTCATGGGCTAAGAAAGCGCTCAGGTTTCCTTCTTTTGCATGTTGTTCTCCAGTTTTCCCCACACCATTTGTGAAGGAGACAGTCTTTTTCCTGTGGGGTATTCTTCCCTGTTTTGTCAAACATCAATTGAACATATAATTGTGGGTTCACTTCTGGGCTTTCTGTTCTATCTTTCTAGGTGTCCATTTTTGTGCCAGTACCATACTGTTTTGATCACTGCTGCTCTGTAATGTATCTTGATGTCTGGACTTGGGATGCCTGCAGCTTTGCTTCTCTTTATAAGACTGCTTTGGTTATTCAGGGTCTTTCTTGGTTCCACAGAAATTTTAGGGCTGTTCTAGCTCTGTAAAAATGCTGGTGGTATTTTGGTAGGGATCGCATTAAATGTGTAGATTGCTTTGGGTAGTATAGACATTTTAATAATATTTGTTTTTCCAATTGATCAGCATGGAAGGTTTTTCCATAGCTAAGAAAATAACCCTTTATATTATCCTGCAACATTTTCAACGGCTTCAACTCTCCTATAGATTGTCTTTTTGATGTTACCCTTATTATTCTTTTGTATTTGTCTTTTTTATATACCCTTCTAGGTTTATAACTTCTGATTCAAATGCCTGCCAGGGATGCTTTGAGCGATCACAGTCACATGTTCTGTTTAGAGTTGATTAAGTGAGTATAATATAGTGTTAATTGTGTCAAGACTGTGGCAGAAATAGAAGTGTGGCATGATGCAATGATTTAAAGAAACCTAGAGTGAAGCGTGTGCACTATGATTATAGCTACAGAAGACATTCAGTGTAGACGATAAAATATGCAGGGCTTGCTGTCATGTGTGGTACTGACGAGGTTTTATGTTTCTTATTTCTCCTACCCCAAAGCGATTCTACAGAGTTGTGTCATTGGTTTTTGTTGTTGTTGTTGTGGTTTTATAATTAAATTGTCAATGCAAGCCAAAATATTAAGAGTACAATTTGGTCCACTATCATAGATCTATGTTTTTTCTGACAGTCATGAAATAAAAAGTTCAAATGAGCTAAAATAAGCCTATAAATGGATCTTTCATCATTTATCAACTGCTAATTATGATTTATTGCTGGCTTATTACAAAATGAATTACAATGATTAGTAAGAAAACAAAGATATCATTAAAAAAATTAGCTGCCAGTGGAAAGAAAAAGAAAAAAAGACAAAGAATAAAATGGAGCCGGGAAAGAGGCTGATAAGAAACACGTATTCTGGAATCTGAAACATGTGGCCGGTGGGCCATGTATAAGTTTTTTAATAGCCAAAATAATAAACAAATTTGGTTAACACAGTGGTCCATAAGATGGAAAAAATACAAATAAGCTTAAGGCGCCATCTAAACATTTAGTTTTTTCCGTTAAGCTATAAAATTCTAAGATGGGGAATAAAATTATCTTCAGAACTCTCCTGTAGAAAATATTGTGCGATGGGATGAATATTTTCAGCTGCTTCTTTTAATGGACAGAGCAGCCTCCCTTTCTTAGTGTCACACCCATGCACAGCTTTCAGGTGAAGGAACTCTTGAGGCCAGTAGGACCAGGTATAGGTAAAAGGGCCCTTGGGTGGCTGGAGGTAGATTTTATCTGTGCACTCGGTGGGGGAATAGAATGTATGTGAAGAAATGGATGAGGGGCATACTTTGCTGCTGTTGTTGTTTTTTCCCTCAGTCAAGCTTAAAAATATTTATGGAAAATTGACATACAGTGTTGTCAAGTTTCAGATGCATAGCACGGTTGGCTAAGTGGCGGACTCTTGATTTCGGCTCAGGCCATGATCTCAGGATCCTGGAATTGAGTGCCACATCTGGCTCCACGCTCAGCAGGGGTCTGCTTGAGGTTCTCTCTCTGTCCCCCTCCCCCCACTGTCGATCTCTCTCCCTCTCTCAAATAAATAAATAAAATTGTATACACTATTCACCACAATAAATATAGGTACCATCTGTCACTGTACAATGTTATCAGCATTATTGACTCTAATTCCCTGTCCTGGACTTTTCGCCTTCCTGACGTCCCTGTTTTGTTAACTGGAGGTTAGTTCCTCTTGAATCCCCTTCACTTACATCTCCTATCCCTCCTGGCAACTACCAGTTCTCTGTATTTACAAGTCTGTATCTCTTGTTTGTTTATTCCTTCCTTCCTTTCTCTCTCTCTCTCTTTCTTAAGATTTTATTTATTTGAAAGAATGAAAGTGAGAGAGATCACAGAGGGAAAAATAGACACAGACTCGTCACTGGACAGGGAGCCTGATGCAGGGCCCTCTCCCAGGACCCTTAGGTCATGACCTGAGCTGAAACTTAACCAAATGAGCTAGCCAGGTGCCCCTCTTGTTTGTTTTCTCATTTGTTTTTCTTTTTAGATTCCACGTATAAGTGAAATCATATAGTATTTGTTTTCCTCTGATTTATTTCACTTAGTGTAATAAGTCTGTCTGTGTTCCAAGTGACAAGATCCCATTCTTTTTCACAGCTGAATAATAATCCAGTGTGTCTGTATGTGTGTGGCTGTGTGTGTGTGTGTGGGCACGCGCCCCACATCTTTATCTGTTCATCTGTTGATGGATTCTTCAGCTGTGTCTCTATCTTGCCAATTGTAAATAATGTTGCAATGAACATAGGAACAGAGGACCTGAATAGACATTTTTCCAAAGAGACAGAACAGATGGCCAGCAGAAAGAAATGATTCTCAACATCATTAATCATCCGGGAAATGCTAGTCCAAACTGCAATGAGATAACACCCCACACTGGTCCAAATGGCTAACAGCAAAAAGACAAGAAATAACAAATGTTGGAGAGGATGCGGGGAAAATGTTACCCTTATACACTGTGGTGGGAACGCAAGTTGATGCAACCACTGTCGAAAACCATGTGGAGTTTCCTCAAGAAATAAAAAATAGTATTACCGTATGATCCAGTATTCCGCTGTGGGTATTTACTCAAGGAAAACTCAAACACTAATTTGAAAACATATATTCATCCTCAGTCAAACTTCTGATATTTGATGGGGGATTGTACTTCCTGGAATATCTGAGATACAGTTCTATATTTTACCACTGAAATACGGATTTATTAGCCTGGTGGACACTTGAGCATGGGCAGTGCTGAGAGTTTCTGAGGAAGTGAGGAACCCCAAAGTAAGATTTGTTCTCACATGTATGGATATCCCATCTGATGAGTTCTAGGAATATCAACGGGCAGGGCAATACTTCCTCTCAGAGAATAGTTTAGATTGTACTTTAACATACAGATTAATGGACAATGAAATTTTCTTGCATAAAGCACTATCAGAAAAATATTAACCTGACATTTTAAGGTGATAACTAAATCCTCACTTTGACTTGAAAAATAATGAAGCATTCTTAGACTGTCTAACTCTATTATATTTTCCAGTGGGTTCTCTAAAACAAACTATGGATTATAGCTCTGAGTTATTTTGGGGTTATTATTAAATATTTGCCAAACGTAACTGTTCTTTCTTTTTTGAGATAGTGGGCTTATGGCCTCTTTATGTCCCTTTTAGTGTGTGATTTTAAGTCTTCTGATCTGCCCATGGTGGAAAGCTTATATTTGTTTTCTTTAACAGGAAGAAATGATTCAGTTCAACAAAAGTCAAACGGATTTCAAGAATTTAAAGGAGTGGGGGTAGTGTCATGGGAACATAATCTGGTTTTAACCCAGATATAAAATTATGATTTGATTTGTCAAAAAAAAATTTTTTATTGCTCTTGACTCTTGTAGTTCCTTAATACTCATGGTGTGTCTGCTCTGTGTACAGAACAATATTCTGGGGGAAAGGAGGGTTTCAGGATATGGTAGTTGGAGCGAAGGGCTTATAAGCGTATTGGGGAAAATAACAGATTTCTGAAATGTTAGAAAAAAAATAACAACAGAAAAAAAGACATTTGTGGATGGTGGAGGAAAGACCACAGAGCAATCATTAATTAAATTCAAAATTTAGGAACAATCAGTGCAAATGCCAAGACAACTCTGGAGACCAGAGTTTGCTGAATGAGCTTCCCGTCATAAAGCAAAGATGTAGTGTGAGTTCTGTATCTTGATATGTACATATGATGACAATTTTGAATTCCTCTGAAAAGGATTTTTTTAAATACAAGAAATGTCCTGGGGCGCCTGGGTGGCTCAGTGGATTAAGCCGCTGCCTTCGGCTCAGGTCATGATCTCAGGGTCCTGGGATCGAGTCCCACATCGGGCTCTCTGCTCAGCGGGGAGCCTGCTTCCCTCTCTCTCTCTGCCTGCCTCTTTGCCTACTTGTGATCTCTCTCTGTCAAATAAATAAATAAAATCTTTAAAAAAAAAAAAAAAAAAGAAATGTCCTAATCAGACATAGACTTTAAAAAGTTAAACAAATAGTACTCATGATGTGTTATTTTTGAATAACAGCATGTCATTTTCATAGCTCTTTCCACTTAGTATTTGCTCCTGCTTCATGCCGACCCTATAAAAAAGACTGGTAGGCATTTTTCCTGATTTACTGCTGAGAACATCAAGACCTGGTAAAGCTAAGAGATTTGTCTACGGTGCCACACTGATAATATGTTAGGCATTTCATCAACTCCCTATTTTTCTTTATATTGCATAAATCCTGATAGGGTAGGTAGAACCAGTGACTTAATAGTTTTCTTTTCCATCTGATAGCCTCAAAGTACTTTTCAGTACCCTGTTGAGTAAATGAAGGAAGATAAGATTACCAGCTACTGCCACGGCTCATATTGACAAGCCGTCGTTTTATTTCTTTTGTGTCTGGTGATTCTGTTAATCCAGTAGACAAGTAGGGTTATCATCACGAGTAGTCATTGTCACATCGTCAAGCTAGGGGAGATTTCTAGGACCCGTGTACATACTTCACGTGCTAAAGGAGTTCTCGGTCCATTTGGGGAAAGATCAGATGCACTCAGGAAAATGGTAAGCCACTAACCTGGGTGGCAAAGCATGACTCCTCAAAATGAGGGGTGGCAGGTTCTGTATCAGTGTTCTGAGGCAGGAGTGGCCCAGGTGAGGTGGGACTTCAGCTAGACCTTCCCCGAGGGGTTCGATTCCATGAGGTGGCAGAACTGGGGAGGCATTGAGTGGAGTGAAGCTTGACGAGGGAACATGGAGAAATGAATTTGGGAGGGGGGAGAAAGTCATATAGAAAAATTTAAACAATAGGTTGAAGAGTTGGCATCTGTAGGTGTTAAAAAGCCTTGAAAGAAATTCATGTTTTGCTTAATTTCTCCATGCTCTGAAAGAGCAATTTTGAGATGACGTTGCGGTGTTGTGACGTGCTATGGTCCTGGGGTATGGCCAAAAAAACTAGAGGACTGACCAGAATTTATTGTTGTTGTTTTTTATTTGAGGTTTATAAAGTGCTTTTAGCATACTTTGTATTTTGGCGGATTGTGAAATCCGAAATGAAACTGTTTATCCCCTTGACTGTTGAGGCCTTTTGTTATATGGCGCCAAATTTGAGGCTGAGGGTCTGTTGCTAGGATGGCCGAGCTCTCTAAGCAAGAGTTCCTTTGTCAGCCAGGGCGTAGCTTGCCTCCCCGGGGAGGCGTTTGACTCCACTTTCCATGAAACGTTCATGTGTTGCAGACACGAAAGAGGCAAGATTCTGTGCCTGATGGTTGGCAACAGGCAAGGAGACATTCTTCTGATGCGGTGGCTGGTGTCCTGTCAGGGCATCAAGCCTTGACACCGTCCCTCACCCAAGCCTTATTCTGTTCCTGTGGGGATGAGGATATCCTCTGGCATTTTTGCCAGTCCTCATAAACTGAATTACTGCAGTTTCACTAGGGAGAGCTTATTTCTCACATCACTTTAATCAAACTACTAATTTCAGTAGTGAGAAGCTATTTCTGACATTCACTATGCTACATAGCCTTTGGCATTGATCAAGGTGAACAGTTGAAGGAGGTATGGATAGCTGAAATGCTTGCCCAGCTCTGCAGTGTGACCCTTTCTTACTTATTTATTTATTTATTTTAATATATTTATTTGACAGACAGAGCTCACAAGGAGGCAGAGAAGCAGAGAGAGAGAGAGGAGTAAGCAGGCTCCCTGCTGAGCAGAGAGCCCAATGTGGGGCTCGATCCCAGGACCCTGAGATCGTGACCTGAGGCAGAGGCTTAACCCATGGAGCCACCCAGGCGCCCCGACCCTTTCTTATTGATACAAGCCAATCCCGGGAGTCTGAATTGTCAATCACGGCCAACGTCCCTAATGGCAAAGCTTAAATCTACAGACATGTTGTATCTTACTATCTACACTGAATGATAGTTTGTGAGTTTCTTTTTTTTTTTCTTTTTTTTTTTTTTTTAAGATTTTATTTATTTATTTGACAGAGAGAGAGATCACAAATAGGCAGAGAGGCAGGCAGAGAGAGAGGAGGAAGCAGGCTCCCTGCGGAGCAGAGAGCCGGATGCGGGACTCGATCCCAGGACCCTGAGATCACGACCTGAGCCGAAGGCAGTGGCTTAATCCACTGAGCCACCCAGGCGCCCCAGTTTGTGAGTTTCTTAGACTAATTTATTAAACACATGATGGAAATAGCAATGCTTGTCCTTGATTAACCCTGTTTAATCTATAGCCTCAACATGGTGATTATGATATACACATAGATATTTTGTTTTGTTTTGTTTTTGATTTGTTCTCAATCTCTACCATACTGTTGTTCTCTTTGCTTTACTTTATGTCGGTCAAAAGCTGTGGGGAAATATTCTAAGTAAGGAAATTGTCCCAAAGAGACTGGGGGCTTGCACATACTGAGTGCATGCATCCTAAAATGGTTAAACATGTTATTCCGAAATCCTAAGGAGCCGTTTTCCAAGGTGTTCATAAGCCTCAGAGTGGCCTCCTTCGTGAGATTCCCACTTTGCTCCCTGGCACTGGGTGTAATGTTGAGCCTTCTTCTCATTCCATCCAGATTCTGTCGGTCTGTGGCTGGGAAGCACTTTCTTTGCCAGATGATCCCTGTCCAATTCTTTTATTCTTGGCAGGTTCATTTGCTTTTTCATGGTTTCAATCCTAACCAGTCCCCAGCCTGGACCCGAGATAAGTTGGTTGCCTAGGCTTTTTGTTGTTGAGGGCAAGGATGCTGTTGTCCCCTGGTGCTCAAGTACGGCCTGTCCTTTGACTTTGCTACAAGTGTTTACACCAACTTTAAAGGAACATGATATTCAAATGGCGTAAACATGCGAGTTCAGGAGGGCTCCGATCGAATGTCTGGACTTTCTGATCTTAGGATTTCTGCAGCCTCACATGGCATCTCTCCCACCAAAGAAAGACTTAGATTTTGCTATGGAAAAGAAGTTGAGGGGCCCCTGGGTGGCTCAGTTGTTAAGGGTCTGCCTTCGGCTCAGGTCATGATCCCAGGGTCCTGGGATCGAGCCCCACATCTGGCTTCTTGCTAGGTGGGGAGTCTGCTTCTCCCTCTCCCACTCCCCCTGCTTGTGTTCCCTCTCGCGCTGTCTCTCTCTCTGTCAAATAAACAAATAAAATCTTTAAAAAGAAAAGTTGAGACAAGCATGGTCATGAAAGTGAAATGAATGTGTGAAGGAATGTATGAGTCTACATCAGGCAGTGCGCAGTGCTGATTTACTGTTTTATGGATGTGGATATGCAACATTCCCAGATAGTGTGTGTGTACATGTATGATAGACGTGTGTGTTCATATGGGATAGAAATGACGTTGTAGTGCAGTGACCGAAAAACATTGTTTTTTTTTTAAATAACTGAATTAAAATAGCTCTACATTCATTCATTCATTCATTCATTCATTTATTTATTTATTTATTACTACAGCAAGATCAACTTTACACCTGGGCTGCGGTCAGCCAGCCCACTCACTCACGGGACTACACGGAAGGGCAGTTTCCCAGGCGAGCCTCGTCCGTTTGGCCACCGTCAAAGCCTTCTGATGAAGACCACGGGCCGAAGGATGCTGAAACAGGTGCGACCCCGGGGGCAGTTTCTCGGGTTACGATCTGCAGCTGTCCCCTGTGCAACCGCTGGGAGTCTCCTTTCACTGAAAATTGTTGTGCTCAATCTTCGAGGCTGCTACGTCAGAATTTTAGGGAAAGGAACACTGGAATTACCCAGTTATTATTGTGTAGATGCAAATTTGTGAACTACCACTTCAGGTGGTGAGCTCCACCCACTGCCTGAGATGACAGGAGTCATACACCTTGTGTGGACTGAGAACGACAAAAGGACATTTCTGTCCGTTGCCTTCAAACATGTGTCCACCTTACTTCTCCATTCTGACTCTCTTCCCTTACTGCTTTCCTTTTTTTTTTTTGAAGATTTTATTTATTTATTTGACAGAGAGAGATCACAAGTAGGCAGAGAGGCAAGCAGAGAGAGAGGAAGGGAAGCAGACTCCCCGCTGAGCAGGGAGCCCGATGTGGGACTCGATCCCAGGACCCTGAGATCATGACCTGAGCCAAAGGCAGAGGCTTAACCCGCTGAGGCCCCGGGTGCCCCTCCATGTGCTTTTCTTGATCCTCTTCGATGGGGACGCAGAGATAAAAGTTTCATTAAACAACATATTAAGTAATCTTTCCAAACCTGTACGGTGTTTAGATGTAGTTATTCTTTAAAATTTTTCTTTTTGGTTGTTTTTCTCTTTGCATCTTTTGTTGTCTTCAAGTATTTTGCGTCATCGGCTGGGAAGGTAGCGTGAGATTAATATCAGCTTTATATGAAGACTGAAAGTGGGAAAACGCTTTGTGTTTGTCTAAGGAATTGAGAATCCTATTTGCGTAATCATGTTTTGTGAAATTTGGTTGTTTAATTCCTTTTTTAAAAAAGTTTTTCTCTTTGGTATAATGAACTCCTGACTTCTCAGTGGACTCAGAAGTGGAGAGTGCATTGAAGAGCATTATTGCTGTTCAGAAATGTACCCCTCACCAAATTTTCTTCAATAGTAGCATGAGTGTTAGAGTTACGAATTTTTACTTTTTGGGGCGCCTGGGTGGCTCAGTCGGTTAAGCGTCTGACTCTTGGTTTCGGCTCAGGTCCTGATCTCAGGGTCTTGAGGTTGAGCCCCGCACTGGGCTCCATGCTCAGCAGGGAGTCTGAGGTCCTTTCTCACCCTTTCCCTCTGATCCTGCCCCCACTGTCTCTCTCTCTCTCTCAAATAAATTAATACATCTAAAAAAATTTAAAAAAAATTTTTTTCCTCATTAGTTTGTAGAGAGAAAGTCATTAATCTGGATTTGTAATAAAAGAGCGTAAGATAAGAGCATGGAGCTTTGTAAGGTCCATTGAATTTAAGAAATTATTAAATTAATTAAATTAATTAATTATTTTCTCAAGTTAAATTTAAGAAATTAAATTTCTTAATCCCTATACTCAGTTTCCTAACCTGTAGAATGTCCATAAGAATAGTATCTACCGCATAGGGCTGTTTTGAAAATTGTCTAAGTTAATCCATGTTCAAGCATAGAGTTAGCATTCAGAATGCAATGTCAAGCTTAGTATAGTTGTTTGCTATTGTTATCATTATTATTCTTATTTGACATCTTTATTACTTCCTCATGAGTTCCCTTTAAAACCAACAGTGACCCACAGTGTTAAGGATTTTATTCTAGGCCCCTTTCCAAAGTGAATGTAGTGTTCATAATCCCGTTTTGTATTCCACTGTCTGAAGGGATGCTTCTACCTTTCTTCTTTCTACTGAAGCCCAGAGTGGGGGCCACACCCAACCGCACGTGTCCCCTTTTCAATGTCTGATGCTTCTGAAACACGGCTGAGTGTTCGCTAGGTGGACTATGCTCCCTGAAATGAACAATGAAGGAAAGAGAAGAGTAGGAAACTTTGTTCCACGTAGGGCTCAGGATTTCTTGGAACACAGTACAGTTGATCAGGGGCCAAGGTCTAGAGTTCCTTAATGCATATATCATCAGGGATGAAGGGGTTCTAACATGATAATACCTGAAAATAACCACATAAAAGCATAGTGTTTAAAAAAAACACACACACACAACTAAAAGTATTCCTTCTGTTAAGTGCATTATGTTATTCGTGTTAAACACTTTAACCTCTTGGTAGGAAACAGCCAGGTGTGGATAGAGAAGAATCGATCAGTTGCATTGAGCACCGTCTTAGCAGTCGTCCATGTCTTGGGTTTTACACCATGACTAGTGTCATATTTTCATTTTTTTCTTCCCTCGTATGCCTTTCCCCACTGTTTCAAAATATTAAACTTTATTAAACTAAATATTAAACTAAAACTTCGAAAAGTTTTAGAAGAAAAAACTTTAAGGCTCTTTAAAAAGCTTCAAAGTGTATTATTGATTTTGTATACTGAAGGAGGACTGGATGGAAAGCTAGTGATAATCTAAATTTTAGTTTGGTTAAAGATGATAGTTGAAATCGATACCAGGAACTTTTTAACTTCGTTTTCTCGTTGTTATTTGGTGTAGCTTGCAAAATGCCAGATCAAGTAATTTTTAAAATAGTAACTTGTATCCTTTTATAATATGCATTCTTGAAGGGGAGGATGGAGGTAAGTAGAAGATAATTTTGTGTAGTGACTTGTTTTTCTCCAGTTGATCTGTTAAACACCTGAATGGCCATATAGCTTTCTTTAGTCCAAATGATCTAATGGCACTTTCTTTTTTAAAAATTTTTTAATTAAAAAAATTTTTTTAATTTAATTTTTTTCAGTGTTCCAAGATTCATTGTTTATGCACCACACCTACTGCTCCATGCCTATGTCTAATGGCACTTTCTTAACCTTTTCTGCTGTGACTCCGTGGGCCATTCTCATTCTGAGGGCCGGACCACTCTCTCTCTTCTACTCAGTCAGTTGTAAGTGAGAGGGTCAGTAATACAGCAAAAACCTTACATAGAATCTACTGCTTTAAATATATATATTTGGTGAAACGTTGACAACATAATTATTAATAGTAATGAGCTATTTGCAGTACACTTAATGACTGTGGCCATACATTGCTGTGGAGTGACGTCATGGTTAAAACCAGTATTTGCAACACGTGGCCCCTTTCAATTTTAGTTGAAAATAAAAGGCTTCAATGACTTTTTTCTTTTTGAAGAAGAAGGATTTTCAATTACATCTTAGAAAACTGAAAACTTGTTTCTGTCTTGTGGCTCATTTTCATTATTGATTCCTAATTCACATGTCCGGCTAATGCAGGTTTCTCATGCATCGGACTTACATGTTTTTGTAATCCCTTCTCTGAGAGAGGCTTTTCTCCACCTTTCATATAATGGTGAAAGAACCAGCCCTCCTCTATAGGGATTTGAAGTGCAGAGGTCAGGGTGAAACCGTGGTGCCTCTCCCCACCAGTGAGCTGGAGAAAGGCTGCAGATTCTTGGGAATCTTTTGCAGTCGGCATTGTCTCCACAGAAAAGCCCGAGGTGTGAAAATTGACCTTCTGAAGCTACAGAATGCCTCCTGGAAGAATAAGGCTAGTTGGAAAGGAAATCAGGAAGGAATGTTCTGCAAGATTTGGTGGTAGAAACATGGATAAGGAAAAAAACCTTTCCATTTATCTTGTTTCCTCTTTATCTTCTCTCTCTTCATTTTTCTTTACTTATATGATGCAACACCCTCTGTGTTTCTTTTTTTTCGAGTCCCATGGCATTTGATTCTTATCTGTATCATTCATATTACTTATGCATGATGATTTTTCTGTTTGTACCTATCTGTCTTCTTTGGAGACTCCCCACATTTCAAGACCTCTGGGCACATAGTATATATATGTTTAAATATTTAAGCCAGTAAATTAAGATCTTTTGTTGAAAAAGATCGAAATATCTTCTTAGCACATTCATGGAAGCATTTGAGGGAGAGTTTTGTGTGGGTGCTGAAACAGCCCATGGGCCATTTCAGCTCAATACCAAGTTTCAAAAGTTATTCACTGATTCACAGAAATCAAAGAGATAATTAACTCCAGTTTTCAAATTTATGAAGAATAGGGGCAGGGTGTCTAGATGTGTATAGGGAATCAATGATTCTTACTGTGTTTTAGAAACATCAATACCCTTATCTTTCTCTGAAAATGTAAATGGCCAAGAGGAGTGCTTTTGGGAAGGCAATCTGGGGACAGAAAGTCGGGAAGGAAACTATGTGGAATGAGAGTTGATAGAAACGTGGCAGAGACTTTTTATATAGAAATGCTAAAAGTCGTGCTTACAAGCTGGCTGAAAGCAGTGCGACCCATCTTAGCTCCAGAAAAGATTTGAGCAGCATATAAATATCTAAGCTGCTATACGAAAGAATTATAATGGGCAATAAATCAAAGGAATTTAGGATGGAACAATAAAATGAAGCCAGGGTAAGGTAGCGTGCAAATGTATCGCAGAAGCGCTCGGAATTTGCAAAGGTAGGTGGAGATTTTTCCTCAGGTTTAAAACAAAGTGGGAAGTGGGGACAATTCTATAATCATCCCCTGTGTCCATGAGGTTAAAAGCAACAGTGTCTCAGAGACGCACTTCTCTGGCCTTCTATATAAAAAATAAGTGTTTCTGAGGGTTCCCCGTAAGGTCCTGTGTGGCACAGTGCAGACAGTACCATCCGCTCGTTCCCAGGAGTAGCAGTCTGAGTGCTTTAACAAGTGTGCAGTTGGGATAATGAAGAAATTCTCTAAGGAACCCAGGAAGGTTAGATAGTGTTCTATTTCTCCTCTTCCCACTTGATCAAGGCATGAAATGTGCTGGAAGAGACTGAAAGATTGACCATGTCTCCTTCTCCTACAGATAATTTTTCGCCCTCCTCCTTTTCTTCTTCTTCTCCTCCTCCGCTTTTTTTTTTTTTTTTTTTTTTTTGTAATTTTGGCTTGCATTTCTCTCTCATACATGCAAGTTCAGTCTTGTGTGTCAATATCCTTTGTTGACAATGACGGGCATATCCATACTGTGAGATAATCAAACAAGCAGACCATAGGGTTGGGCCTTTTTAGGAAAAATCACACGTTTAACTCCATTTTCATTTATGGAAGGACATGGCATACCAGAATTAAAAACATCTCCCATTTATTAGGCCGCTAACCATAAGTCATACTATTTAAATAAAGTTGAATAAGTTCTTTCTCAATTAAATTGACTAGACTTGAATCAAATTGATGTATATACCATTAAAGAAACTTTTAAAATTATTTTCTGTAAGTGCCTTTTCACTTAGTGTCAAACTGTCTCAAGACAGCTTAATTCATTTTTAGAAGGCATACTTTAAATGCTTTAAAAGGGTGATTTAATTTATTTTCCATTCATAGCAGAGAGGCATGTCTTATTTCTCTCTGTAAATGTAAAACTCATCTGATATGTTTTGTTTTACAAGTCATAGGCTTATTTTGTGATGATAAAGAGATCATTTCTGAAACATTTGGAATTGCGGGAGCCCAGAATTTTAGATTATCGCTTATTTAGAACACTTAAAGTTTTGCCAGAAATGTTCTTTCTCCTACTTGGCTTCACAGTGATGTTGTTGTTGTGTGTGTGTGTGTTTTTTTTTTTTAAACAGTCTAGTTTCTGAATTCTTAAAAAGGGTGAGAGGAGGAGTTGGCAGTTTTAAATGTACCTTTGAGAGGGCTCTCCCTGGGTTACTCTTTAAAAACAACCATCCTAGTTGATGAATACGTAATGGGAACTGTCAGTTCCGGAGCTGAGCGGAAGGCAATTCCCGGAAAGCACAGAAGCTGGAGGAGGAGGGTGCCGGCAACAAGTGTCATGGGCATTCGTCCCTGAGGTGATCATTCTAAGAATGTTAGAACTCAGTGGATTTCTCAGATTCACTTGCCCCGGGACCCTAGCCTTGAGCGGACACTCAGAAACCCGCTTACTTATCATTTGCTGCAAACGTGTCCTTTTCTCTCTACTCCCACGACTCTGTCCTATCTCATGCTTCTCTTCTCTCCTTCCTGTGCCTTCTTTGTTTTTTCTCTTTCTTATTTGCTTTCTCCTTAACTTTTATTTTTCTTTTCTCTCCGGTCTCTTCATTTTACCTTTGCTTTGCGGTCCAGCTATTCTGTACTTTTTCATCATAAAATCTTGGCACTCTAGAACTCATGTGCTTCAGTTTATGATTTGGAAGAGCGCATTTTGCCATAAATTTCTCTTAGATGTTGTAAGACGCTGATTCAGAGAAACGCGTATCGTGGGAGATGCGGTTGGGGGCATGAATGCAACTCGGTCACCATGGAATTGGATGGAGGGAAAGGAGAGGTTTGGGAGAAGGAGGATTCGGAAGAGTGACTGAGTGTCTGCCTAGTTCATTGTTACGGTAAACTGGATGCCTTCTTTGCCAGCAGACCCCAGAGGTTTGCTTTTTTGGACAGGTCACCAGACCTAGGGCTATAGGGGAAACACTAGGAAACGCTATGTGTTTCCCTCCCAAGAGCCTCTGGGTTCTCCCTGCACTACCCAAATAGAAAGAAGAGGGAGAAAAGTGTTCGCCATCAAAACAAAGCTGCAGGACCTTATCTAGAGTCTGTTGTGTTTGGGGATACGGAGGTAACTAAGAAAAAAAGAAGTGTTCCAGAGTTTGGATTTGCTAATGTTAACTGCTGGTTGGCTTTGATGTTGGGATCCTTATTCAAAATCGGCTAACTCTCGTGGTCAGGTCAGTGTAGAGATTTGTTGGTATAAGAAAGAAGAAAATCCCTTTTCCATTACCTCAGCAAAGTCAGTTGTCTGGGGAACTGCTTGCTTCTAAGGCCACTTGTTTTAACATTCTGTTGCCACAGTGACATCTGTTGGTAAGTGACTACTCTATGCTCTTCTCAAAGATTTTTGTTTTGAAAGATAGACCCTAAGCGAAGGTGCAGAGGTAGTTAAAGGCAGAGCGATAGCTGCGTTGCCCCTTATAAAATCCTACTCCCCTTTTCCCTTCCCAGGATATCCCCTTTCATGGTTTCATTATTCTTTTGATCACTCTTTCCATTCCTTCCTACAATGACTCAGCGGATATTTTAAGCACCTTTGTGTGCCAGGCACTCTTCTAGATGTTGGGGATATAATGGGAAAAAAGGACAAAAACCCTTGTCTTATGTTCCAGTAGAGAAGGAGCAATAAAAATTAGGAAGCAAACAAGCGAATTCTGTAGTATATTCTGTGATGTTCCATGTTAGGAAGAAAGTAAGAGACAGGGAATGAGGAGGGCTTGCCGTGCGTGGGATTGCCACTTCCTTAAAAAGAGTGCCAGGAAGTCTGGAACAAAGCCCTAAGGAAGGGGTCAAGGTTGGGCGGGAGAGGGGCACAGGCTGAAATCCCACTCAACAGAGACCCTGTGGAGGGAGCATGGCAGCAGGTTAAAGGGTGGCGAGAAGGCCCGTGTGGCCACAGCACAGTGAGCGGGTGGGGAAAGGCAGAGGTGGTCAGAGACGTCAGGGACTGTGGACAGATGAAAGGTCAGTGGACCCGTGCAGACAGGGTGCTTACGTCTCAGTGCAGACTTCCGAAGTCGTTGAACAATATGTTGTACAATGTGAATGATGGCACCTTTTCTCTATAGCATTGTGACAGGTGCCAACTAAAATGCCGCGAAATCAGGAATGTCTAGATGATCCTCCAGAGCGACTGCGGTTTCTGGTCAAGGGTCTGGTCTTCATGCCGTTGGGGGTGGGGAGCAATGGCTCCAGCTTCCCCCCAGTTGCTTCTGTTATGTGCCTCCGATGCCTCTGCTGTAAAATGTCAACACTGGACGCGAGAAATGGTGTTCAGACTCTGGTCTGTGGAGCGCCGGGGATTTCTGGAGGCCCCTCTTTTTATTTTTTGTTTTTAAACTTTCACGCAAGCTTCACTTAGAAGAAATTTGTCCCTTAGCTTAAAAAATGATCCTGGAATTGGTTATCCCTTCGGTTTTCCAGCGTGAATTTGCAGTCTCATAGGCTCTCAAGTGACGAACGAAATCCCTTCAGAACCACTTATTACTAAAGCCTTTTGGTAGAGAAGTTAGAAGGTAATTTGTCAGTAGGTAGGTAGGATGATCGAATTCTATCTTTTAAGATTGGTGAGTTGGCTTCTGCCACTGTACAGACTTTAGCTAAGTGAATAATAACAATAAATGAATGTTTCAGTCGGTACTTCCTGGCACAAAAGAAATGCTGGCAATTGAGAACAATAATTATGGTTGATGTGTCAAGAAGGACATGAGGCTATTCTAATTTTAAAAATAATGACGTGAGTGTTAGTCATTATATGTGATATATATACCGAAAAGTAGTCGTGTCCCCATAATACAGAAGTATAATTGGAAGATAAATTGGATGTTGTGGGTACTTCTGGTTAAAGATATGTTTTAGTTAGTTTTGTTTTCTGATTGAGGAAATGGGGGAAATTTTCCCTTCAAGGTACTGACTGTCTTCTTCTTTTCCAAACCAGAATCTCAGTCTGCTGTTTTGGAAACTCCAAAAAAAAGTTCAGATGCTGTTGAGCGGGTAAGAAGAGCTTATTAGGATGTCGAATCCTACTCTCTTTCTTTCTTACTTTTTCCCTAACTTGTCTTAAAATGGTGAGACTCGGATTTATTTTTTCATCTGCCAGCTAGCTTAGGCCGCCCTTATTTCTCTAAGCCTTCAGGGGAATCCAGTCGGGTGGAAGGGGTTGTTTTCTTCCATTCAGGCTTGCAAAGAAAATCAGCCTTGAAGTGGAACTGAGTACAGGCTTTTTAGAAGCTGCGTCGTTCTCTGTCTGGCCAAAGTGTTGAGCCTGACGGCAGCTGGGCTCCAGCAGGAGACGGTGGCCATTCCAGATACTACCGGAGATGTGCCTAACTTAGCTAATAGTCACACGGATACGAATTAAAAACAAAACAAAAACAAAAAAAAAACCAGAGCGTTTCTAAAATCAGATCATATTCTTAAGTTGCTTTGGTGGATGAAACATTAGCTAATGTCTGTTTAATTTCCACAGAAAGGTTTTTTTTTGGTTACTAAAAAAGCCAAATTGTGTTTTTTTCTTATGCGAAAATACTATTAAAGAAAAAAAAAGACTATAAGAAAGGAACAACTTATATGGAATAGTAAGTGTGGATAGCAGTTGTTCTTTTGGATAAAGAACCATTTTTTAAAAAATGTATTTATACTTTCTCCCAAATAATCTTTCAAAAATAACGTAGTACTAGAAATTATCAGTAAGAAGAGTCTCTCCTCCAGCATGGTTTAGTTGAAGAGAAGACTCTTGTCAGGTTCTAGGCCCAGCTCTGTTTCTGGATAGTGTGTAACAACATATTAAGCTATCTGGGACATAGTGTTTTCCTCTGTAAAATTAAAGAATCTGATCATTTTTGAGAATGTTTCCAAGGTAAAAAAATGGCTTCCCTTTTAGAGAGCAGCAGTCCTGCCTTGTTCATGTAAAGTTGTGCTCCCCCTGGAGGAGAAGTGAGGATATAACATTGGTCAAGAGCTTTATTTTTTAAAGCTTAACTCATACTTTCAAAAAATACAGCTATAAAGTTATTACGATATTACTGACACCTACACTATACTTTTCATTGCTATGGCTTATTTATTTTATTACTGAGAATTTGTACCTCTTAATCCCCTTCACCTATCTGACCTCTCTGAAACTAATACATCCACTATACTTCATTAAAAAAAGCAATAATAATTGGGGCATCTGGGTGTCTCAGTCCGTTAAGCATCTGACTCTTGATTTCAGCTCAGGTCGTGATCTCAGGGTCCTGAGACTGAGGTGGGGCGTGGAGCCTGCTTAAGACTCTCTCTCTTTCCCTCTGTGCCCTCCCACCCTGTGTGCACTCTCTCTCTAAATGAAAATAAGAATAATTCAGAAATGTAGCTACATTGCCCATTACTTTAAGATTAAGGACACTCTTAAGGGTAGTGTCATAAAACATGTTCTCCTAGCTTTTTGTCAGAGAGGAGACCCACATGAGGTCAGGGTACTTGGAGATGGTTGGTGTTCTCAGCTGATGGTTATTTAATTAACTGTGTAATGATGAGCTAGCAGCGATTGAGATGAAGAAAAATAAAAAGAGTAAAGTGAAATAAATTCAGAAATAATTAAGAAAAATATTGCCTTCAAAATATCCTCTCATTTTCACAACCTTTTTTTTTTTGAGGCATGACTGAGTTGTGATCTGAGATAATATATTAGATTTTTCTAAATTCTTATTTCCAGGGCATATGTAACTGAATTTTTGTTATATATGATAATGCCGAAGAAAGCCTCAACAAAACATAATCTATATTATCAAAAATGATAAGCAGGTACAACATTGCTCTATGTATTAAGATCAAGATATCTATTCATGTGTGTAAAATTATAGTGAATTTTCTATTTCTCACAAACTGTGAACCATGGTACAATGTATTATAATCAGGAAACCTGATGCCCTGGGTGATTTACAAATGTTTGATGTTACAGCTTTGGAAACTCAAGGGCGAAATAGATTGATTTAAATTTCACATCTTATTTCCTTGTTGCCAGTGAACTTTCTAGAATCTAGAAAACAATTAATTGAAAAGCAATTGAGCAATTAATTTGGAAGAAATTGAGGTTAAGTCCTCAACAATGACATCGCTTACTTTCTTTGTTATAAGTTTACTTATGGATTGGTTCTTTTCTTAGAGATACATAGGTTTCATAAGTGCTTAAAGTAACTGGCCATCAACGAGATACAGGAAACTAGAATTAATGGCCCATCTACTGTGCACGTACCTCTTTTACTGTATTATCTTATGCAATTCTTACAATAGTCCTTTAATGTAACTGTTATAATTCATATTTAGCTGATACAGAAAGAGATGTTTACAGTAATTCACCTACTTAGAGTCACAAAATTAAGGAAGGGTTAAGAGCCAGGATTTGAATATAGGTCTCTGATTTTATACCTCATGTCCGCTACACTGCAATGAAAAAATTATACTTTTACATGAGCATTTGCCCTATGGCTATTGCCAAGAGCATTAGATTGGTAGATGAGAAGTTTATTTTAAAAGTTATTCTGTTACATTTCAACTATATCATTTGTAGGGGTCCGATGTCGAGGTATGTTTCAGAGGCACATAGAGAGCCTTATTAGTTTGCCGATACATTTTTACGTTTTCTTTTAACTTTGGTATGCTCAAGTGTGCCAGTTTGGCTAATGTCAGTGTTTCACTGCTCTTAAAAAACAAACAAAAGAGACACACACAAAAAACACCTTACCATTTTATTTTCATGTAAAGCATCTTGCTTTTTTCTTCTTAGTCACTAGATGGCAGTTCTGTATTTCTAAAAATTATCCCTACTGGCGGCCGTGCGAGGTTTTAAGCCAGTTTGTTCTGTATGAATGATGAACAGAAGAGGGTTTCTGGTCCATCCCAGGCTGCCCTCGTTCTTCTGTGGTTGTAATGCGAGATCTCCAGGACTGCTTAGTCAGAGGCAGGGAACAGGGTTGGGAAGAGCCCTCTAAGCTTTTCTTCAGATGTGAGTTCAGGCACCTGTTCTCTCAATCTGAGCACACTGGAATTTATTGAATGAGTTCTGACTTTTACTCTCTCCCCGTACTTAATAATTTTGAGAGCTCCATATCCCTAGAAAAAACACATGCCTCACAGAGCCTTTTCTCAACTAAAAGGAGGGGAGGGCTGTGGCATTGCCCGGAGAGAGTCTGATGCTTAAAGCAAACACAGCTGGCATTCAAGCAGAAAGGAAGAACTGTAGCTTTGTCCCGGAGGGCTTTTACCGTTGGCCCTATGGAATTAGAAGGCTTTCAGATAAAACTACCTTATTTGGGACCTCATCTATTGATTATTTGTTTTCAAGTGATACGCTCTGAAAATCTGCATTGTCAAAAGGATTATTAAAAAAAACAAAACTGTACTAGGACTTTGAATTCTGTTTTATATTTTTTTGGTATTTGAAATACTAAACTGTAAACCCTTTTATATTCTACAATATATAATTTTCTCTAAGAGTGTTTGTTCCTATATTAAAGATTAGGATATGAGAGCAAAACTGGCTACTGCCACATTTTTAACTTTTTGCTTTTGAAATTATCATTGACCCTTGAACTACATGGGTTTGAACTGCGCAGGTTCCTCTAAGTGTGGATTTTGTTCCCATAAATACTGTACTAGAAATGTATTTTCTTTTCCTTATGATTTTTCCTAAAATATTTTCTTCTTTTCCAGCTTAGTTTATTCTAAGAATGCATTACCTAACGCATATGATATACAAAACGTGTGCTCATCAGCTGTTTAAGTTATGGCTAAGGCTTCCACTCTATAGGTAGTTAAGTTTAGGGGGAGTCAAAAGTAATACAAGGATATTTGACTGTGTGCTTCTAACTCCCATGCTGATCAGGGGACAACTGTACACATACAATTGTGTTTTGAAGCATTTTTCCTAAAACTCCTCGCACCTTTCTAATGCAAATGGACTAGATGAAAGATAGAGAATAAATAAATAAAATTTGCTCTTTAGAAATTCAAGCTTTGGGTAAGAATTGATAATATCAGCTGGTTGAAAGTTGAGTCTCTCTGCACATTATGGTTTTTATTAATTGTGAAGAGCCAAAGTATTACTTTATTACAAAGTTTAGTACAAAGTATTACTATTACAATACTAATTTCTTTTTATTAAAGAAAAGAATAAAATAAAAAGAAATTAAAACAGTATCAGTGCTCTTACCCCATATGTTGTATTGTTTATATGTAGATAAATTCTCAAAGGTCAGCAAAATGCTTCTGACTTGAGATAACCAGCAAAATCCTATCTCAGTCCAATTTTAACCTCCTTTGAAATTGGCTTACACACTCTTCTCTTAGGATCCTGCTCTGATCACCTCCTGGGTCCCCCTTGATGCCTAATTTAATTGCAAACTTATTTGAGGAATTAAATATTCTTTCCCACTAGTTTTTCTTACAGTGTCTGTTATAGTGCTCTTCATGAAATAACCACTCAGTACAATTTATTATTTGTTTCAGAAACATCTTTATTTGGGAACAAATCAAGGAAACAGATGGGAGGTGGCCTACTTGATGGTGGTTGAGGGATTACTTACATGTGTCTTGACATTGGAAAGTTTAGGGAATAAAAGAAGTATTGGTCAGATCCAAAGAAAGGTGTACGGTGCATTAATTCTGAAAGGATAATGATGAAGACTTAGAAAAACAAGAAGCCACTTTTTTGTTGGAACGTATCACACATATCAAAAGGTTGGAAAAAACTGTTTAATGTGAGTTCCTTCTAAACTAAGGCAAAAAGCAATATGAGTTTCCATGGTTATTAGAAACCTACAAAATGATGATTTACAAGACAAGTAAAACACTAAAATTTAAACCAGGGCAAGAAAAACAGGGGTTAAAGGAGAGCAGGAGAGAGATGGTTGAGGGGAGAAAACATGAGTCAGTCTGGTCATTCTCGAAGTTTACCTCCGACTGGTCCTTCTTAGATGTTTCACAGACACTTTGACCCAGCGAGTCGGGGGCGGGGGCCAGGGTGAGAGGTGGTCGGGAAGGGCAGAGACGCAGTACACTCTGGTGAAGATGCTGACATTGAAAATGGGTAACATTTGGGCCAGGTATTTACCAGGATATGTTCAGGGGGAAAAAAAAATTTTTTTCTGGAAAATATATTTTCATTTTATGGAAACCCCCAACTAGCTCAGAGGAAAATGTAGACATTTTAACTCCAGAAATAAAGAGAGAAACTGTTCTGTTAATTTTAAGAATGAAACGAAGTTAGCATCTGGAGAACAGTGAAAATTTGAGATGAGGATGTGAGGAAAGAATTACGCTTTGTTGTCTCTTAGCAGGGCTGGGAGGTGGAATGAAGTTATAGCTTCGCTCTGTTGAATGTTACGATGGTGTAAACCTCATTCGTGCCAGATGGCGTGGTTGATGTCCTGTAGAGAATGACAAACAGCTCAAGCAACTAGAAGAGCTGAGCCGATAAAAGTTCTTAACGTACAAAGGGGGCTTGTCCTTTATTGGACATCTGTTGAAGTGCTGTGTTCGAGGTGTCTGTGGCAGGTGCTGAGGGAAATACACATGGTTATGAGGTCCCAGGCACCTCCATAGACAGGACATGATTTGTCAGATGTCACATGAGTCTGCTGAGGCGTTTAGTATAATATTGTTTTGCAGAACTTAAGGGGGAAAAAGAGGAATATTGTTGAGAAATTGTAATTAAGGACAACTTCTAAGGAAGGATGCAACTTAGATCAGGTCTTCAGAGTGATCGCTTTTGGACAGGTGGAGGGAAGGAGACTGAGACTTTCAGATGAGAAAAAGGCACAACAGTGAAAGTGAATGTGGCATTTTTGGCTGGGGGGTTTGGGGGAGGACAGGGCAGGCACAGTCGTCCAGGTGACCAGGTGATGTTAAGAAATGGCTCAGTTTATTCCTCTGGCAACCCGGCTGCTTTCCGTCTCCTGGGCCTCTGCCCAGGGCCCGTCTTATCTGGATCGCTGGGATAGTCCCCAGGAAGGCTCTGTATTTCCTCTCTTAATCCCCTCTAATCTTTCCTCCACAATGCCTTGAGTCATCTTTCTCAAATCCAGATTTACTTAATGTCTGATATCTGCTAAGGCTCACTTAATGACTGTTCCTAGCATTTGAGAAAGAAAATGGAGACTCCTGGGTTTGACATGGAGGCTTTTCCCAGCCACCCTCCGTCTCCAGCCTTCCCACCCACTGTGTCCTACATTTGGTTTGTTCCAGCCTTGAAAAAATGCCCCAGTTTTTTGAAAAAACGACCTAAGATTGGGATCTTTCATATCTGTCTGTTTGTATGTTTCTTTCATACTCCTACCCTTATCCCCCTTTAAAATCTAGTTAATTCCTGTTTATTAATCTAAATTCATGTTAAAGTTTACTTCCATTTAGACATTTTTCCTAAGACTTCAATCTGGAGAGTCCTTTTGGCATCCTCACCCTGGGACCCCTGGACTGACTTACTTTCCCATAATGGTTGCATTTTGCGTGTCTCATAGACATGAGCTCCTTTAAACCAGACTGTCCTTGTTTTCTTCGTCCCTCCTGTATCTAACAGAGCACCTGCCATGTTTTAGGAGCTCAGGAAACATCTGATGAATGGCCAATTGGTAGGAGACCACACTGACTAGAGCAGAGGGTGCTTCCTGGGGAGTGGTAGAAAATTTGCCTCTATTCATACATGCTGATTGAGGATATGGGCTTTGGACCAGTTTCCCTGGGCATAAAAACCACTTATTCTTTTAACCGGCAAATCTGAGCATAGGATCTTACTCTCTGTGCCTTAGTTCCCTCATCTATAAAGTTTTATCTTAAGGGGTTTCAGGAGATTTAAATGCCTTCATTTAAGTGCATAGATTTAAATGCATTAATTTATGTGTTCGTGGCACATAGTAGGCTCCTCTCAAAATGTTAGCTGTTACTCGTGTTGTTGTTACATCTGGTTTGGAAAGTCGCTTTCATAGTGTAGTTGATCCTCACTATTCAGATGCTGTATTTGCAGAATACATAGCCGTGATATTTGTGGCGGGCAGATCAGTCCTCACAGGCTTTCACGTTCATCTGGAGACATGAGCAAAGTGGGGAGCAATTTGAGTTGCCCTACGTGCCCGTCTGCCGGCCGAGGGGGAACGAGGGGACATTCTGCCTTCTCGTCCCAGCTCATACTATGAACAGATACCTTTTTGCAATCCACGTGGTGCCATATTCCTTGCCTCTCTGTGCTTTCAGTTGGTCTCACCGTTGACAGGGCCCATGGGCGTGGTGCCGCAGGGGTGGGTGGCGCTCCCTAGGGCCGGAGAGTGTGACCACGCACCTGTTAGTTACGCTTCATTCAGACGAGAGGTACAGTGCTCTTGTGTGAGTACAATGGCAAGAAAACCCACAATATATATTATGAGGGGTGACTTTAAACAGAAACGTAGAGAAAACAAGGCTATATATCGATCAGTTGACAAAAATGTCGTGGCCAAAGGCTCGTAGGAACCGAACTCTGTGTTTTACTTAGGATCTATGGCTGAACGTTCATTCATTAATTATTCACTCTACAGAGTGTAACAACTGTGAATAATGATCTTTGACTGTATCGATGTAATCCTCACAGTAGTAGGGCAGGGTAGGTAATAGGATATCTACTCTTTATAAGCTATGAAGACCTTATGAGCCAAGTAGGGAATTTAAAATGTCTTATGCGGGGCGCCTGGGTGGCTCAGTGGATTAAGCCGCTGCCTTCGGCTCAGGTCATGATCTCAGGGTCCTGGGATCGAGCCCCGCATCAGGCTCTCTGCTCCACGGGGAGCCTGCTTCCTCCTCTCTCTCTGCCTGCCTCTCTGCCTACTTGTGATCTCTCTCTGTCAAATAAATAAATAAAATCTTTAAAAAAAAAAAATGTCTTATGCTTAGCATATGAGCGTAAGAGCCATAAGTTTTTGAGCAAGAAAGCACAAGAGTTGGCATTTTAAGGTACAATTACCTGGCACGAGAGTGTAGAATTAATGGGAGGAGGGAAAGGAGAGCCAGGAAGGAGGACCAGTCACTAAACTCTCCATGTATCCCTTCGGTCAGGTAAGGAGAATTGGAGCTAACGTGCCGATCTGATGAAAGGAAAGACAGCAGCCAGAGGCTGGAATAAGAGTTAGCCAAAGGTAGCTATATCTAGGGTAGGCATGGACTGTAGTTCTCAAAGTGTGGTCCTCGGACCAGCAGCGTTAGCATTCCTAGGAAACTGGTTAGAAAAGAAAATCCCCAGGCCCTGCTCCAGACCTACGGAATTGAAAACTCTGAGAGTCGGAACTAGCAATTTGTGTCTTCAGAAGTCCTCCTTGTGATCTGGTACACATTATGAGCCCAGAGGGTTAGAAAAAGTGATGGAAGGATGTTAGTACGCCTAGGCAAACTGCAAGGCAGGGAACTAATACTTCTTTGGAAATAAATGCGTTATACATTTAAGGAAAATGTAGTGTAATCAAAAAGTGATGTCACAATTTGGAAGTGAAGTATTGATGGGACAGGAAACTAGGAAATAATCATATAGAGTTGAAGACTAAAGACATAAAAATTGATGTCCTCTCCCAACGTCTGTAGAGAGGGCAGTGGGCTAAAGACAAAGTCTTCAGTTACTGTAGGTTCGCCTATCGAACCTACAGTAACTGTACCCCAAAGTGTACAGTAACTACACCCCAAAAAAAGTCCAAAGGAGGGAACAGAGAAAAAGAAATGGGAAGAAGAAGGTAAAAAATTAGACAATGAGAGGAACAGGAGGGATTACTGGGACAGCAGTTGCAGGAGAACGGCAAGGTCGAAAGGCAGCTTTCTGGCGAACATTTCTAATCTGTCCCATTTGACGTCCTCCAAGCTTTGCTTTTTAATGAAGTCTTTGATGTTGGAGATGAGTTGGGTGTGAAGGAAGGAAAGTTCTCTTGACCGTTTCTTACTCTTTTTTTCCTGACCCCCTTTCCCAAACACATTTCTTCTGCTTTGGTTTTGGGAATAATGATGTTGACTTTCCATCGATCAGATTGTTAATCAACTATTGCAATAAAGAGATGTTGAAAGGAATACAGCCAGTTATGAGTTCTAACGAATCCCTCTCCCTCACGTGCAAGGAAGGGATGGGAAGAGATTCCAGTTTGACACTGTGATAATTGCACTAGATCATCTTTTCATTGTGAGGGTCCCAGAGGTGCTGTCTGGGCTCTCTGTGTGTGAAGCTCTTCTTTCCACCATATGTTCTGCTTTAAGAAGACCTAGGTAAGTTATTTTCTACTTACTGTATGTTCTGATGTTCCCTCCTTTCTTGAAATTCCTTTTCAAACTTGAAATTGTTGGTACTTTATTTTTATCCATAATCTTTCTATTTAAAATCTGGATTTCCTTTCCTGTAGAATCATGTGTAGCTTGTCTTGGCTTACGGTAAATCTGGAATGCCCCTGGTTTGTTCAAAACCCTTAGAAGGGTGTTTAGAATTCAGATCATGACACATAGAGAATTTATATGCTTCTGTGAAGAGTCGGATTTCTATTTTACAGATGTCTAGAGGTATCCTGACTTGGCAGTAACATGGCCTTAGAATTTAGCAGAACTTGAAAATCTGAATATGATAGAAAATAAATTTCATATCTCATATTAACACTTACAGAATAAATTATCACAGTGTTAACTGACCAATAGTCTTTTTATGTTCCAGGCTCTGCAAGTATCTTGCTTACATTATAAACATCATAAAGTTTCAAAGACAAAGCAAATTAACTTTTCAGCAAAAGCTTTACTTGAGTGTATCTTGGCTTCCTTTTTGACAGTTTTAGCCTTAATGTTACATTAATGTTTCTTTTTCTGGGAATCAGATAATCTTGTAATTCGAAAAAAATTTTGGTGAACATTTTATTTTTTCATGGAAACTTGTAATTTTGTGATATGCAAGTGTTCAAACAATTTCTAAAACTAACTGTCACCACCCACATATAAGATTATACAGGAATAGAAGAATTTTGGCTGATGTATTGTATATAATTGTTCAGCCAAAGTGGATGACAGACTTTATTACTTATCGAAGTAATATTTTAGAGTACAAACAATCTCAACATTGGTAATATATAAGGTATATTAGATACTGTTTTGAATAACTAAAATAGATTTGTTATCTTTCTTCCATTTATAGGGATATACCCATTATTTGGATTGTGCGCAAAATTATAAAGATTACTTTTTTCCTACTCTCCTTTTAAAAATTTTATTTAACTTTTAATAGTGAGAACCATTAGTGTTGGGTAAACGGTCGCACAATTACTGGAAATGCCGTCTTTTTGAGAAGTGCAGAAGTCTAGAGATAATAGAAAGTACATTTTAGCACTGTCAAATCCTTTGAGGATCTGATAGGCCTGTATCTAGTTATACCCGTGAGGAGAAGATTAAGTACCAGGCACAGGACACAAGGAACAGGCCCTCAACTTGACCGCCTTCCACGGACCACAGAGCGTCTGGCAGGCTCTTGAGCTTAAATCTGAGTTTGTGGGTGGGCCCTGAGAGGACTTTTGTTCAAATGGCCAGAAAATAGACAGTATTTTTTTCTTGATAATAACCCTTATTTACCATGGGAATTTCTTTAATAATCTTTGAAAAAATGGAAAACTATAACCCAAATAGAAACCAACTCCTCACTGCTTATAGGCAACACAGCCTTCGCCAAATCGCTCTAGAGAGCGTCTCAGGCGATGGAATCCGTGGTACCCTGGGAGCAGCCAGCCCTGCACCGAAAGCCTGGGATAAGGAAGGTTAGATAAGATTCTTTGAAGACTCTCCACTGAATTCAAAACCAAAAATCTTATGTACCTTTGGCTACTCTGTGAGAATAGATGGCTGACCTTATTTTATGGGTTAATCAGTTAAAGCCTGAGATGAGCTTAACTGCTGTTTCCTGCAGTGGAAAAGGAGGATGGTAAAGATAGACAGACTTGGGCTGGGATTTTGAAGGTAAAGATAGGGTCATAGAGGGGAATCAGGATTTCAGCAAATTGCTGTTTTGTTCTCTCTACATTGGGATTAATGTGAGAAGCTGGTGGTCTCTCACTCCAACTTTTTTCCATGTCCTTTAACTCTAATAATTATCTCTACAAACCAGTTCCCTCCACAAATGCCAGCCTTTTGTCTTGCCGTCTGTTGACTCTCTGTGAAGTTGTTGACTTCACCACCTTCCTGGCCCCTCATGGCTCTCTCTGCCATATTCCCTGCAAAGTCAGTTTTGAAGTTTTGTTCTCTTGTTTCCTCAGTCCTTTCCCTGTTCTGGTTCTTAGAGTATTTTACATTTGAAAACCCGAGAAGCTTAGGGAGTGTCTCACTCCCGGATTTTCTCATCTTTTTCTTATCTGAGTGCCCTCAGTGATGACTTCATTTAAAAAATAAGTTAAAAAAAGAAAGAAAAAAAATTTAAGTAAGATATGTAATAGAACAATATACTCTAATAAATTGACCGCTTGTAAAATTAGGTCCAACCCCAAATCTATCGCCCCTTAACCCGGGCCATCTGTTATTATCTACCATGCTTTAGTTGTGGCAGCGTCCGTTCATGTCAATGTTTGTGGGTGTTTTAACCACATGATGCAAATAGAGTGGAAGGTGAGATGAAGGTGTAGAATTTCCTGAAGTCAGGGAAGGTGGCTGACATGAAAAGTGATTGATTAGTGAGTGCCTGATGGAGTTAGTTAATTTGCTAAAGATGATAGCTGACAGACATATATGTTTGAAGTTTGAAGAGATAAGTTTGCATATCAGAGGATTGTCAGAGGTCACTGGGGAAAAGGATGAATTTCTGCAATGCTATTTAAAAAATGACCATCTTTGGGGTGTCTGGGTGGCTCAGAGGGTTAAAGCCGCTGCCTTCGACTCAGGTCATGATCCCAGGGTCCTGGGATCGAGCCCCATATCGGGCTCTCTGCTCAGCAGGGAGCCTGCTTCCTCCTCTCTCTCTGCCTGCCTCTTTGCCTACTTGTGACCTCTCTCTCTCTCTGTCAAATAAATAAATAAATAAATAATCTTAAAAAAAAAAAAGACCATCTTTTCATGAAAGATGTCATATGTTGTGGTATTATATACATTTGCCAGGAAGTTTTTGCTGTAGAAAATTAACACTTTAATCATCTTAATTCTAACAATTTGTTCATGCTTACCGTTAGGAAAAAAATTGTTTTAGGAATAAGGATATAATTGCTTTATTTATTTATTTAAGGAAGAGAGGGTCTTTTTTTCCTACAACTAAAAAAAAAAACCTGCTTTTATTTGCATTTATTTTATGCTGAATTTAATCATAGGCTGTCAGTTTTTCTTTCCTTATTTTCTTCTGGGATATCTTTTTCTCCCCTCCCTGTGCAATCTACTCTTCTTTTAGAAACAACTTTTTCTTTTTCAGTAAAGATCATCTCAGTGTGGCTGTGGGAGCTCATGTATGGGTTAATCTGTGAGCTCCACAAATCTGGCCGTGTGTGTCTGGGGACTTTTGTTTACACGGATGTGCTCTGTGACCAGGTAATCTACATCTAAACCCTTAAGTTCAGCATTACTGTCTGCATTTTTAATCATGAGCAGCAAAAATTCAGCCTTCTTTTTGGGTCACTGACCCTGTGTCCAGCTCTTCTCTTTGGCAGGGGCACACTTACCCGCTGTACCATTGTAACTATGGAATGGCACCCATTGCTTTTGTAAGGTGACATCTTCCAGATACTGAGTGGCTTTTCCCATCTGTATACCCTGGTGGTTTCACTAATGTTCTTAAAGTGAACAAGAAAATTTGAACTTCTTGATTTGCATGATGTTGTAGGATCTTCTGGGTCAAGTGACTAGTGTAACCATTTTAGAGATCACCTCAAGGTGCTTACCGGAGGAAACTTTTCCCTCCATATGTTATTCTGGAAAGGAAAAATAAATAAATAAATAAATTATATATATAATTATATTTATATATAATTATATATATAATTATATATATATATAAAATTTATACATATAAATTTATACATATAAATTTATATATATATAATTTATTTATGCCCCCCTCCCCGAGTTCATATCTGCAAATTTCCCCGCTCACTAACATGTATTTGTAACTCCAAAATCAACACTGCAGTTGCTTTCATGGTCATTCCCAGACACCCACAGAGTTGTCTTGAGTCGTCTGACACAGACGCTCCCAGTGGAGATGAAGCAAGGGGACACTCTGCCTGCTGACTTCAATTCTCATCTTATAACCGAGGATCCTTTTCATGGCCTGTTTAGTGCCATGTTGTTTGCATTTTTGTGTTTTTTGTTGGCAGTTTTGCTGCTGAAAATGGCTCCCAAGGGGCTGTGTGGACATGCTGTCTGTGCGACAGCATACTAGATATATTAAACAGGGTTTACAACATAACGTTAACTTTTTCATGAAAAGGTTAGAAAGTTTGAAAGCCGGGCACGTGTGTGGCTTAGTCGTTAAGCGTCTGCTTTTGGGTCAGGTCATGATCCCACGGTCCTGGGATCGAGCCCCCACATCAGGCTCCCTGCTTGGGCGGAAGCCTGCTTCTCTCTCTCCCACTCCCCCCGCTCGTATTCCTTCTCTTGCTTTCTCTCTCTCTCTGTCAAATAGATAAATAAAAGAAAAAAAATAAAATCTTAAAAAAAAAATAGTTTGGGGTGCCTGAGTGGCTCAGTGGATTAAAGCTTCTGCCTTCGGCTCAGATCATGATACGAGGGTCCTGGGATCAAGCCCTGCATCGGGCTCTCTGCTCAGCAGGAAGCCTGTTTCCTCCTCTCTCTCTCTGCCTGCCTCTCTGCCTACTTGTGATCTCTGTCAAATAAATAAATAAAATCTTTTAAAAAAATTAAAAAACTAAAAAAAAAGTTTGAAAGATCTACTTCTGGGCTGAAACTTTTCAAAGGGATCATATACAACTGGTATACCAGGGAAGCTAAAGCCGTTGAGGCTACCGTTGGAAACTGGAGAGCGGACAGTGGAATGTTGTTCCAGAGCAGCTTCTGCTGGCAGGTCTTGATTGCTAGCAGAACATTTAGGGACACTGGAGCATGGCTCCTCTCTCATTCCACTGTCTAAATCTCAGTGCACCTGCATCTAATTGGAGGAACGTAACTGCAAGGAGGCCTGTAAATGTAGTTTCTCTTCTGCACGTAGAAGGAGAGGGAGCTGGAGGTTGGGAAAGTCAATCCACAGTAACTGCCAAATTGTTTTGATTCCATTTAAAAAGTCTTTTTCTGGTGTATCATGTTTAATGGAATTTTTTTTAAACCTTTTTCCTGTTGGCTGTATAAGTAAGTAGAAAGGCTGAAAATCTCAGGAATCTTTCCAGTCACTGGTACTATGACCTTCTATGATCATTGGCTTTGAGTGCTGTGTTGGACTAGTTGGCTTGTAAATGTGGGAGCATAAATCCATGTAGAAAGAAATGTAGACATTGCTATTGTGCTAGGGTGTTATGATTTAGGATTAATTCCTCCTCTTACTTCTTTTCCTTCTCCTTCATGTCCTTTTGTATTGCTTTCATTATATTCCTTCCCCAGATTAGGGAAATTTTCAGCTATGATTTCCTCAAGTAAATTTTCTGCTCCCTCTTTTCTCTCTTCATCTTCTGGGACTTCTATAATACAAATGTCATTACGTTTGATGGGGTCACTGAGTTCCCTATATCTGTTCTTGTGTTCCATAATTCTTTTTCTTTTCTTCAGCTTCATTATTTTCCATTATTTTGTCTTCTATATCACTTATTCATTCCTCTGCTTATTCTGTCCTTGGGTTCATTACATTCAGTCTGTTTGGAATATCAGTTATTTCATTTTTCATTTCTGACTGATTGTTTTTTAACTCATCTCTATGGTAAATGTTTCCCTGAAGTCTTCCATGCTTTTCTCAAGCCCAGTGAATATCCTTGTGATTGTTGTTTAAAGTCTTCATTAAGTATATTACTTCTGTCTGTTTCAGTTAGATCTCTAGCCATGACCTTATCTTGTTGTTTCATTTGGGATGAATTCCTCCATTTTGGCATATTGTCTAAGTTTCTGTCTTCTTCTCTGTGTTAGGAAAGCCTATTATATTTCCTGTTCCTGAGAGTAATGGCCTTATGAAGGAGAGGTCATATAGTGCTTTCATTATATTCAGATCTATGATGAGAAAAAGCTGGCCTCAGTAATTTAAGAAATGAGTTTAGAAAATTGTTCCAGAATTTACCTCTTGTGTGCCTTTCATCACCTAATCTTTTTACTTTGAAGGTTATGCCAGAGAAATGAAAATAATCTATACATTTTACTAATCTAGGGTAGGGAAGAAGTACTGAATAATTGTATGGTTGTATTGGGATTAATTTGGGAGCAGTCTTTTGGCTTTTGGTTTGTTCTATAATTACTAGCATCTTAATTAGAGAGTGGAGTGAAGTACAGTAGTCAAAAAAGATACTGTTCATTATAGGTTTGTTTTTTTTTTTTTTGGTTTGTTTGTTGTTGTTTTTTTTTTTTTTTTTTTTTTTTTTTTTTTTTTTTTTTTTTTTTTTTTTACCATGGACTATTTAGAAGATATATGGCATGATTTCTCAAACTATAGTTGGTAATACTTTAGTCTTTTGTGTAGACATTGATGAAAATTGACCAACTGTTTAAAGTGAATACATTCCTTTATTAGTTGAAAAGCAAATTAGTTTCCTTTTCACTTTTCTTCCATAGTAAGGGCCATACAGCGTTATATGACAATAGGGAAATAGAGTACCTTATGTAAGGAGCATACCTCTGAATTTAAAAGTCTCTGTACTTCTCAAAAAGCATCATCTAAAGCAAGTTAAATGTTATAGTAAGAGAGAGAGTTTCCAGGGAAGAAGTAACAGGGGTCAGTATTAAAACTACTAAGGACTAGCTCTGAAGATTTTTAACAAATACACACATAGCACCAAAAATGCTTCATTTATAGTAAGTATTATAAATACATTTACAGAAAGAACATTTCTGTCTTGTTCATCTGCAGTTTTTCCATTGCAGGTGGGTTATGTAGGTATTTGTTTTCGATTTAATAAAGGGGAAATAAAAATTTTATTTTTTATTTTGTGGAGAGTTTTCTTGGGTCCCCTAACCTTTGGTAAGCCAGATATGAGTTTAGTTTCATACTTAATAATTTTGGTATTATCTCTTTTTTTTTTTTTTAAAGATTTATTTATTTGACAGATAGAGATTACAAGTAGGCAGAGAGGCAGGCAGAGAGAGAGAGAGGAGGAAGCAGGCTCCCAGCCAAGCAGAGAGCCCGACGCGGGGCTCGATCCCAGGACCCTGGGATCATGACCTGAGCTGAAGGCAGAGGCTTTAACCCGCTGAGCCACCCAGGCGCCCCTTTGGTATTATCTCTTAAATTATTCTTCCATTATTTATAAAGAGCGGATCTGGAGTGGCAGCTTCAGGCTCCTGTGTGGGGAAGGTAATAGATCTGTGTGTCTGTGGACTATGGCTCTTTCTGGAGGCCCCTATTGGGTTAATCTATGGAAAGTCTTGGGACACTCTGGAGAAATAGCTCTCAGTAGGAGAACTCTCCCACATTGTCCCTGCCTTGTATTCCAGCCTTGAATGAGTAAATCCAGGTCTGCATGACCCCAGCTAGTTTGTCCTCCCATCTTTTACCTTCTCCTGTTCCTTTTTTCCACCCATGGCTTATTCTTCTCTTTTCATCTTGTTCATCTGTTATTCATATTTAATTTACCCATAGGGCTTCCCCCTTTTTGGACCCCAAAGCATTCTATTTTTCTTAAAGGATTTCTGGTTGATTCTATGCCTTGGGGAAGGAAGACATCATTTAGAGGTGACCCATACATTGGCACAGTTGTTATCAGATGTCTTTATAAATTGTGCAGAGTCCCAGGTATCACTTTCTGAAGTGCCTTCGGTACAAGATTAAAATGGCAGTAAACGTGATGTAAGTGAAATGATACACGTGCATACGGATGTCGAAGCTATTTCAAATAATCTTATTGGAGATTTCTTTCGGTGACTACCTTTAAAAGGTGAAAACTTTTTTAAAAACTAAGGATTTAAAATGCCTTTCGGGAGTATGTTAAGAGCAAGTGTTACTGGGCAGGTATGAGAGGAGGCTGTCTTGGAAATAAATTGGTTTGTCATTCAGAATTTTTTCCCCCTGTTCTCAGTGGTCTACTAGTCTTCAGTGATACCATTTAAAGATAAGACAAACAAGGACCTTTGGACTTTATGGTAATGCGTGTAAAGCATTTTGAAGTCCAAGGGTGGAGAAGAGGGGATACATAGAAATACTAATAGTATCTTTCTACAGAGGGATCTTTCTGGAAGTATTACAACAAATATATTTGGCAAATATATATACAAACAAACATATTTGGCAAGTTTTTTGTTTTTTTTTTTTAAAGATTTTATTTATTTATTTGACAGAGAGAGATCACAAGTAGGCAGAGAGGCAGGCAGAGAGAGAGGGAAGCAGGCTCCCTGCTGAGCAGAGAGCCTGATGCGGGACTGGATCCCAGGACCCCGAGATAATGACCTGAGCGGAAGGCAGTGGCTTAACCCACTGAGCCACCCAGGTGCCCCAATTTTGGCAAGTTTTAACATAATTTTAATATTTTTTGATCCTTATTTTCTCTTAACTACACTTAACTTTGTTGCCCCTCAGGAAGTTCTTGACATGAAGTCTGAAGGACAAGCAACTGTCATTCAGCAGCTGGAACAGACCATCGAGGATCTGAGGACCAAGATAGCCGCACTGGAGAAGCAGTACCCTGCCCTGGATGTGGACGTGGCCAGTGGCCGTCACGGGGCTCAGAATGGAGTGGCACCCTTAGAAGGTGTCTGTCTTGAAGCTCTCAGGTTAGGAGAAAAGGATGTACATCATGAAAGGATTTTACAGGCAAAGTCCATCCAGACGTCCCCGACGGAAGAGGGTGGGAGACCAACACTGCCTTCTGTTCCCGCACTGCCGGAGTGTCCTCCCTGCCCCCCAGGGCCTGAACATGGAGACTCAGTTCTGCCCTCCTCACCTTCTGGACCTCAGACAAAGTTCTGCTCAGAGATCTCTTTGATTGTGTCTCCAAGGCGAATATCAGTACAGCTGGACACACATCAACCCCCTTTGCCTCCACCACCTCCGTCCCTTCCCTGGTCTGACAGTCAAAGACAGGCTGGGTCACAACCTTCCCCTCCTTCTCTTCATACTGAATTTGAAACCAGCCAGCAACACTCTGTTTTCTCTTCTTTTGAAAACAGCCATAGCATCCAACCCTCACCACCTCTGCCTTGTACAGAGTCTTCCGGCTCCATGCCTGGAGTGGGCATGGTGCTCCCCCCACCTCCCCCTCTCCCTAGCACAACAGGGCCTGCTCCTCCCAGTACAGCCATCCCCCCGCCGCCTCCTCTGCCTGGTACAGAAATGCTACCACCTCCTCCTCCCCCTTTGCCTGGTGTGGGAATACCTCCTCCCCCTCCTCTTCCTGTCGTGGGGATACCTCCTCCCCCTCCTTTGCTGGGTGTGGGAATACCTCCTCCCCCTCCCCTGCCAGGTGAGGGAATACCTCCTCCCCCTCCTTTGCCAGGTGAGGGAATACCTCCTCCCCCTCCTTTGCCAGGTGAGGGAATACCTCCTCCCCCTCCCCTTCCCGGAGTGGGGATACCCCCTCCCCCGCCTCTTCCCGGAGTGGGGATACCCCCGCCCCCTCCCCTTCCCGGAGTGGAGATACCCCCCGCCCCCCTCCCCTTCCCGGAGTGGGGATACCCCCTCCCCCGCCTCTTCCTGGAGTGGGGATACCCCCGCCCCCGCCTCTTCCCGGAGTGGGGATACCCCCTCCCCCGCCTCTTCCCGGAGTGGGGATACCCCCTCCCCCGCCTCTTCCTGGAGTGGGAATACCTCCTCCCCCTCCCCTACCAGGTGAAGGAATACCTCCTCCCCCGCCTCTTTCCCAAGTGGGAATACCTCCTCCCCCTCCTTTGCCTGGACTTGGGATTCCTCCACCTCCTCCTCTGCCAGGTATGGGGATCGCATCTGTTCCAGCTCCCCCTGCCACTTCTGGGACAGGCATTCCCCCACCCCCTCTTCTTCCTGGATCAGGCACTCCCCTCCCCCCTCAAGCTGGAAGTAGCACTTTATCAGCACCACAAGTGTGTGGCTTTCTTCCTCCTCCGTTGCCAGCTGGCTTGTTTGGATTAGGGCTCAACCAAGACAGAGGGAGTCGGAAGCAGCCAGTAGAGCCTTGTCGACCCATGAAGCCTCTGTATTGGACGAGAATTCAACTTCATAGTAAAAGGTAACATGAATTGGCGCTCATCTGTGCACAGTTTGTCAATGTGAGGGAACATTTGCCTTTAAAACTCTTGGGGAAATTACAATTTAATGTATTTTTAAGTACTGTTCTGAAACTTGTCTGTAGATTTTTTTTTACATTAATATTTAGTGAAGTATCTGTTATTTAAAATTTTAGACTTTTCTCCAGCAGTATCAGAGATATAAGACAAACGACATATGTATATCAGTGTATAAGATGTAGGTATCTGTATAGTTACTGATCAATTTTGGAAAAATGGAGGGGTATATTTTTCTTAGCTTGCATACTCTATTGTCTGGTTCCAGAACGTCACTCTGAAAAAGAGCTTATAAATATAAGTCAGATCCTCAAGATGGATGTTTTTTCACATTTTTTGAAGGCACAGTCTCGTTTTACTATTCCATTTTGTTTGCAGTACTCTTTCTCTTCCAGGATGTGCTACACAAAAAGGCACATATCCACATGCCATGTGTGAAATAATTGAGTTTTGAGAATTTCCTGGCATTTCTGTAGATAATCGGTGATGCTCTGTGAAGTCATAAAATCATACTTGGGAATGACATTTATAAAAGAATACTTCCACTAGGTAGGCTGGTGCCATATTCCTTATCCAGGCATCATCCATCGCTGATGTCCCCTGATCCCTGGGACAGTGCTGTGACACATGGCTGAGGAATATGCCAGCAGGGGACAGAGTGTGCTCTTTAAACTTCCCTGGGCTTCCTTGTTCTAACTTTTCATGATTCTTTGATTTTTTTTTTCTTTTTATATGATGTGGCGTACATTTAGACTGCGATATTTACCAAGCCTTCTTCTCCTCTGTTACATTAATTTTCTCTTCACCCGAATCACATCAGCGGAGAAGAGTCTGTATAGTTTGATTACTTCTAAATTTGCAGCTCATTTTTGTGTAATTGCCGTATCACTGCTTATACACGGATGCATCATTTCAAACCATGCTCCAAACTCATTTTATCCAGATACTTTTATGAAGTTTTATTTTGTCGTTCCTTTGCTTTAAAAAAAAAAAAAAAGCAATAGGTCTCCTCTTTTTGGTGGTATGACATGAACCTGCAGTCTGAAGTCAGATAAAAGTGGGGTGAAGGAAGGTGGTAGAGAGAGGGAGGATGCCACCTTGGATTCTAAAATAATTCCTTTTTTTAAACCCATGCATACTCCACCAAGCTGATGAGTCAAGTTGAAATTGTGAGATATCCAACATTTCCTGTCGTTATAGCTTATACTGAGAGGGAGTTTTTCTTCTACGTTTTTATACAGTGACTTGATAACTAAGAATTCCTGGCAATTATTTTTTTCTAGACAAGGGTTTCATTCTGTATGGATGGTATTTTAACTTTCTCAACAAGTTGATAAAATGAGTGGCAGTCTTAAAAAAAAAAGAGTATTCTTTCCTCCTGTTGTCTTCCTCTTGCCCTCTTTGCCTCCTTTTGCCTGTCTTCCCTTCCTTCTATCCTTCCTTCCTCCCTGACTTCCTCTCATCCTTCTGTTACTCTCTTGCCTTCTTTCCTTCTGTTCTTCGTTTTTGTGTATGCTCATGATGATGTCTTCGAGTTTGGTTGGATGGCGGTCTCATTGGCCTTCTGCTTAACTTTAGAGACACCAGTGCTTCACTTATTTGGGAAAAAATTGAAGAGCCATCTATAGATTGTCATGAATTTGAGGAATTATTTTCTAAAACTGCTGTGAAGGAGAGGAAAAAACCCATTTCTGACACCATCACAAAGACCAAGGCTAAACAAGTGAGTACTTGTGTGTTCCCTGAAATTGGACAGTATTTTAGGCATAAGTATGAACTTTCACTAGAAGAAAGAATGGGACACCTGGGTGGCTCAGTTGGTTAAGCATCTGCCTTCGGCTCAGGTCATGATCCCAGAATCCTGGGATGGAGTCATGCATCGGGCTCCTTGCTCCATGGGGAGCCTGCTTCTTCCTCTCCCTCTTCCTCTGCCTGCCACTCCCCTGCTTGTTCCTTCTCTCTCTCTGACAAATAAATAAAGAAATATATATATAGTCTTTAAATATATATATATATATTTAAAGAATGAAATTGTTTTCTGAGCTGTGTAACCTCCATAGTCCTTAATCAAATAGTAGAGCTTAGAATTTGAGGACATGTGGTTAAGTAAGACTATCCCAGATTGAACAAAAAATAATTGTCTCTACTAAGTGATAATGTCCTGATGATTTTATTTGTAGCCTCATGATACAATTTCCAAAATTTTAGTTATTGCTTGTTTATAGAATTAGTTGTCTAGAATAAACTGTCAATTGATTGAAATTCATCTGAGAACTAGTATGGATGGAAAGAAAGGTAAAAGTGGGCAAAGGAAAATAAGTAAGTTTAGTCCTTTGTAATCTGTAATTTGTTTGGTATTTTGTGGAATTGGACACCCTTAGAATCCAGCTAAATAATCACACTGTACTTGACATATGGAAGAGTCTTACATCAGGTAACAACATCTCTGTTCTGTGTTAGATCAAAGGATCTATCTTGGGACACCTGAGTTAGAAAAAGATTAGTGCATTTGGAGAAAAACATTTCCAAGCAACATTTCCCAACTGATCCTGCCCAGCGGACTTGATCATGAAATCATGTTGTATATTTCTCAAGGGGGTTACTCAGGAAAGTAGAGTAACATTGCACAATAATGAGTTCCAGATAGAAGTATTACTCTTGGTTTCCACCCTTCACCTTGAAATGGGGGAGTGGCTGACTTTCTTAATTTTGCCGGGGGGGGGGTGTGTGTGAAAAAGTGCATGGAGGCAAGAGAGTGGTGGGCAGCTCAGTCTTGGGGGACAGTGAGAGAGACAAGACTTGAGACCGCAGGTTCTCAGTGTCTCCTGGACTGTTCTCCCAGTTGTGTGGTAACCAATGGAATTTTTGCCTCTGACCTGGAAGTTGTAGCTAGAAGTGTGACCCAGAGTTGATCCCATTGATACTTACTTTAGAGCAGACAATTCCCGTTACCTGGATACTGCCAAATCCAGCCCGGGAAGGATGGACTTGAATGGCACAGCTAGACTCCTTGAGCCCCTCGTTGAGTGGATGGGCAGCCCACTCCAGGCATTTCTACTATTCTGAAAATGATGCAAACCTAAACGGTATGCAGTTGACTTTTTCAGAATTATTCTAGTAAAGCTGGCATCTGATTGACCTTAGGTCAGGGACTATGGTAAATTGGAGATTCCCTGGCATATTGTGGGCACTGACTAAAATTTTGTTTAAAAGTAAACCCTCTGACTGAGGAAGGAGGACCTTATAGGACCTTATAAATATCAGTGACTATGCCTAGTAATGATTAAAGACCAGAAAATCCTTCATCTTATAGTAATCAGTACGGCCAAGGTGGCAGTGCTCAGGGGAATAAAGGTAAATGGAAAGCCACATTTTCTCTGGCAGAGATAAATATTAAAAACATCTGTTTCAGAGTATATTTGCATCCGGCACACGTAGTCTGGATCCTCCCTCTCATGGACTGTGTCAGAGGTGGGAAAACTGGGCAAGGCATAGGGACAGAGAGGATATCTCAAGGCCAGTGAAGCAGCCAGGATTGTCACTTGACAAATGGGCAGATGTGACCTAGGATGTCTCTTGTCTAGGGATGAAATGATCAGAAAGGCAAATGTTGCCTTCCTCATCCTCCCTCACTTTCTGTTGAGTGAACGCCTGTAGGGAAGATGCTTCATATGTTACCAGTCACCAGGATTTCATGCCTTCTTTGACGTAATATTCAGTTTTTAGCTTTACTGAAATAAGATTTATGTTTAAATCGTCAAGACTTGAATTCAGCTAGCTGGCCTCCGATGGCCTCTTTGCACATGAACAGTTCCTCTGTACTGAACATCATCTCGCCACGATCACCATACTCTCTCACTAAGACATTTTATAAGTTATGGGTAAGGGACTTGGCCAATGTCATAGTTTGCCCTTATGGATGGTGATGCTAGGGTTGACCTTCAACTTCAATCAGGGTTAATGGAAAAGTCTTCATCATGACTCCTGTTCTGCCTCTCCTTGGCCTGACTTCTGGTACTGAGCTCTGTACTTCAGGTCTGGTTTTTGAAGGATAAAAATTTTTTTTCTTTCCTTTCTTTCTCTCTTCTGTATGTTGGAGAGAGAAAAAATCTGTGAAGTGATCTATTACAGAAGAAACCTAGTTTTATTTAACTTTGTTGTATTTGGAAGAAAAATCTATTCATTCCATCTCCTTGAGACACTTAAAATTTTGTTTAAGGAAAGTATATTTTCAGGATACATGCAAATAGTTCCCCTTTTTATGGGAAATGTATACTGATGGTATGTGCAGACATTTTGGTACCTCATGATTCATGTCCAGTGAAACGAATAGCCTTTAATGCTCTGGCATATGTTTATGGAGGTCTTTCAAGCAATTCTTCTTATATACAATGGAAGCTAGAAGTTCTGTTTTTCTTTAAATATTTAAAAATAGCCCAATAACTTTTCTGTGATCTGTCTTCTTCTTGAAAGGAAGACTGTGGTCAATGCACTGGTATTTAATGAGGTGCCTGTGCTGTTTTTACTCTTCTCAGAAGAGACATTTTCAGCATGATACTAGAACATTCTTTGGCTGGGCACATTGCCGTGTGGCATGAGGAAAAAGAGAGTTACTCTCTGGACACCTACTCCAGCCATGAAGATGAATATCTTGTATTTCTAAACCCTCTTTTCTGAAGGAACCAAAAACAAAGCATTTCTTCTTTTTTTCGTGGAATATACATATTTCTTTGATGACTTCTTTATACTTTATTTTAAAGAATTTAAAACATAACGAGATAAGCTGAGAAGGTATATGCATTTATCAGATGATTTGACATCATTCTTCACCAAATGAGTGTAACACTTACACATCATAATTAAACCAGCCTGCTAACTTCACAACAATAACCCTGTTTCATAAGCATCAGGGGGGAAAATAGAAGAACCAGTTTTTTTTAATGAGGCCTGCGTTTAAATGCTGATGTGCACACACACTTGTCCATCATTAAGGAATGCGCCAGAACTAGTAAATGTTTAACTCAGTCTCTTCTCTGTTGCTGGGCTAATCCAGGAATAGTAATGTCAGTAATGATCTTACGTCATCTCAGGATCTTCTGCCTTCCGCGAAAGGTTGAGTTTAACCTGAGTTTATGAGCAGCAAAGTGAGAGTTGATGGTAAGAGCTGCCTCACCAAGAAGTTTCTAGTTACTCCTCTGTCAGATGATGTCATAAATAAATATATTAGTGCAGATTATGACAGCAGGAACCCCAGAAAGCCCAAGGCATACTGTGCTTTGTTTACCACATGCCAGGCGTTGTGGAACCATTGCATCTGGTTCCAGAGCCTGAGCTCTTGACCATTAAGTGATAAATAAAGATGGGAAATATTTTATATAAGTGTGAATATATGATTTTATTTATCTGGAGACCAGAATGGGTACTTCTAGAAAATAATTTGAATTGTATTGATTTTTACATGTGCTCAATATTTAAATGACTAGTTACACTTACAAAATGGTATGTGAAGATAGTTTTAAAAGTCTTCCATATCCTAACAGATTTTGACAAGTCCCTAAACTATGATGCCACCGAACATGACATTGGCCCAGTTATATAAAAGTTTGGGAGATGGGAACTTGAGGCACATAAGCTTCTATAAACAGAACTAGAGTCATTTGCTTGTGTGGCTTATAAGTACTGGTTGGAGGTCCATAGGCACAGGGGTTAGACCTCAGCAAATCAAGTGATGAGACTTTCGATTCATTCCATGGCACAAAAAGGAGCCATGTCTATAAAATATGTCTTAAGTAAATAAAGTCTAATCATACTTTAAAAGTCTGTGAAAGACCATGCTCCCCACAATACAGATTTACCCATAGAAGTTAGCAAGATCGAGTATGAGAAGAAGCTATGTTCTTTTTTAAAAAATCAACTGACATTTGTATGGCCATTTAATGCAACACAAATGAATCTCTTTCTGGGTTTCTTTTCTTTATCAGATTAAAATGCTCTGCCCAGAGAATGGGAGAGAAAAACAAGTCATGATAGTTAAATATTTACTGGGCTTTTGGCCTCTGGGAATATGATTAGAAAAATAGATAGTTAAATCTGCTACTTATTACAAGGGGAGGTAGTAACAGGGTTTGTTAGAATTCCCATTTAATACAGATATAAATGTTAAGGAATTAGACATTTGATATCCTCTTCAATCTTTCCATTGTGTTTGCTGTCCTAACCTCTAGCAAGGCCGTTTATGTGTGTAAAAACCCATAATAACGATGGGAAAAGAAGCATTCATTATGCAGATATTCCTGTATGGAGGTGCTTAATGTAATGCTTCTAACCATTCTTCCACGGAAGAGTAATTGCCATTAGAAGGCATCGGGAGAGTATCTGGGCTGTACTTCAGATACTGTCTGCTGCTGTTAATATTGACCTGCATGAAAAGGAAAAAGGGGTATGTATTTTATTCATGAATCTCTCCTTACTGCAGATGTTTTACTGTTATCACTGGACATTTCAGTGTAGACTGGATGATACTCTTTGAGTAGCAGAAATACTGTTTTTTTATTGATGCTCATTTTTCCTATTGCAGCTGGCAAGGGTGTGTTTTGGTTGAATTGGACAGTTGTATTGGTCATCTAGACTGAAGACCTAAAATAATGTCTGAAACGTGAAATATCTTATAATGAGACAATTTAGATTTGTTTTGGGGATACATAATAAGCATTTGGTACTTTGTAACTTTCAGCATAACATCTGTTTTTAATAGAATACATTCCTATTGCAAGCCTTAAAATGTATTTACATAGAAAACCACATCAAAATACAAAGCTATAATTAGACAAACATAGGTTTTGTGGAATCTGGATTTGTTTTAGATGTTGAAAGATTTATTATTTTTTGAAGATGCTATTCCCATAACTATTTGTAGAGCATACCCAATCAATTCAAAGAATGCAAAAATAATAACCCCTATTTTAAAATTTTCTTTCAGCCAAAAAATTGTTTTTTATACTTCTGAGTAAATGGCAAAAACAAAACAAAATAAAAAACTACTGGCATAATAAAAAGGAAATATAATTAGACTAATGGTCCTTGACCTTGCTAGGGTTATATTAGAAAAATTATGTTTGATTAATTATACATTGAAATTAGACAAAACCTAATCATGATGCCACAAGTTTATTCTTTTGGACTTTGTATTCATGTACTATAATGATACTAAGATTCTTTTGCCCTAGATATATAAGAAAGGGGATTGATATTTAATGGTTGAGATATTCTGTTTCCCATGATCTATAGGCATTGAAGCAGTGGTTGTTTGGAAAATTCATTTACATTTCATTACCTTAGTATGATTATCTACGAAAGCTGAGAGTCGTCCTTGCAAAAATAAGGAGAGATTTTTTTGGTCATTTATAGAATCTTCTATAATTGAGAGCGGGTGATGGGAGAGCGTTTTTCTCAGGACTTCTAGTACAGAGAGTAACAACTCCTGCAGGCAGCTCTGGAAAACTGAAGGGGGGGGGAACACCCCTTTCTTGATCAGAGGAGAACAGGGTTTATCCATTTCAGCAGGGACTCCGGTAAAGAAGAGGGAGTTTCTGGAGGGCTCATTTCTTATTGCCTCCATGAGAGATGGTATGAAGTAGTTCATGCCTAGTCACCTGAATTGTTCTGCAGCTTTCACACTATATGTGCTCAAAGAGTAAGTGCTTCGGGTAAGCGGGAGGAGTTGGACAGAGCACGCTGGCGGGACTTAGCAAGAGGCTGTGTGGGAGAGATGAGGCTTGAGGTAGACCTTGACTTTCTTTTGTTTAGACATGTAGAAAGGATTAAGGGAGGCGTTTTGAAAATAGCACCACAAGCAAAGATTTCCTTGAACCTTATTTAAAACCACAGTAAATCCGGGTGCACCTGGGTGACTCAGTTGGTTAAGCGTCTGCCTTCGGCTCAGGTCATGATCCCACGGTCCTGGGATCGAGCCCCGTGTCAGGCTGCCTGCTCAGTGGGAAGCCTGCGTCCCCCTGCTTGTGCTTTCTCTCTCTGTCAGATAAATAATAAAATCTTAAAGCAAAACAAAACATAGTAAATCTGTCAGGTTGGGTTGTTTGTTTTTGTTTTTGTTTTTGTTTTTTTTAGCACTCTTCTGTGTGTGGGAAGCTCCTGACAGTTTCAGGAATGTGGGTGCTGACTATTGGTACTTGTTTCCCTTAGCAGAGTATGATTCCTTCTCCTCCTGTCAAAAGTCTTTAGGCTTACATTAGACTAAGAGTGAGAATGGGATTCCATAAATTAGACCCGAAGTTTATTTCTGATGTCTTGGTACTACCTAGTGGAATGTATGTTTCTTCACCATGGACAGCAACTCTGTTAAATTTTCCCAGAGCCAAGAGAATCGTATCTGATTCGACTCACGTAGGTACATTACGATAGCTGCTACCTCGTCGCTGTGGGAAGTGACACACGTGACTAGTCGGAGAGTTCATGCTACACGTGAGTGTGACCGAAGCTGGAAACTTCCTGATGTTTTGAGGACACAAGTTTCAGACTTAGAAGAAAACAGTACAGTTCTTATTCATGTCTCTCTACTTTTATTTAAAATTTTTTTGTTGTTGCAACTGAAATATAAATTTATGTTCCTCTTTTAAAACTGTGTTCATAACGAAGATTTCCAACATTTCTGCTTTTATGGTGTTACATGTTAATAAGAATTTTTAAAATTACTTAATTATAACTAGAAACTGTCTGAAGTGTTTATTACTTTACAAATAGGTGGGCCTTCTAGATCAACAGAACAAGGAGTCTGGTGGGTCCTTTTGCCAGAAAAACAACAATTAACTGTGAAAAATATAACAAAAATACAAAAATAGTCATTTGAAATATCTGGCAGTGGGCCCAAGGGTATAAAGCAAATAGAGAACCAATCATTCAAGAAAATCAACCAAGACTCAGTAATAATAGGGAGAGTCTGTGATATTTGAGCCTTGGCTCACTCCATTACCAGCCACTCTAACTCTGTGCTACAGAATTCTGTCCGTGGCATGCACAGCTGAAGACAGAGATCTCTCTCCCTGCAGCTCCGTCTCAGGTTCTGGTTTTACTTTAGGAGAGGAAGGATCCTGGCGTTCCTCATTTCCCCAGTCTACTGTTGCTGAAGCTCAATTCCGGGCGGCCATGGAGAACTCGGGAAAGAAAGCCAAGAAGGAGCCTCCAGGGATCAAAGTCAGCTCTGGGACCAGGAAGGCTGTGCACCAGTGCTAGGCTGTCCACACGAAGTAGCAGTCAGAGCAAGGTATGGGATGCCATGAAAGCATTCCCCCAATCTCATACGGGCTCATCAACACTGAGTGCAAGAAGCTTCACTGGCACAGGAGTCTTAATCACACCTTTGCTGAAACATTGAACTGTAACCTACTTTGACCCCGGGACAACTGCTAAGCCTGGCTTGAAAATAATATTAGTCATTCCCGAAAGTCTGGAAGCTGTGTGCGTGTTCATGGCGACACCCTCTCAGATGCAATTCGAGAAAATCCAAGTGACTAGTTCCTTTGTGGCTGAGTCGGGGGGAAAATTCCGTCAACTGAACGGTGATAGTAGCCTGCGAGTCGGGCACCCCCACCCCTGCACACGATCGTTAAGGGTAAAACGCTACGTGGTTAGGGGGACTTGAGAATAATCCTTGGCTCAATACGTGGTGGCTGGGTAGTCAGGCTAAAAGATAAGACGATAGGGGAAGAATGTGAGCAGGAATCTTAGATTCCGCACCGAGGCAGAGAGCTTTCACAGAACTAGCCCGGCCAAAATAAACAAGTGAAAAATAAGCAAGAAAACAACAAAAACAAGTCCTGGGGCAAGGAAGGGGAAATCAATATCCATAGTTGCTACAGGATATTATCTGAAACATCCAGTTTTCATCAACAATATGAGAACTACAAAGAAATAACAAAGTGTGACCTATATACAGGAAAACAAAGAGGCAAACAAGCAGTAGAAACATACAAAGAGGACCACATAGTGTGTTTAACAGACATAGACTTCAACGCACTCATTCTAAATATCTCCAAAGAACTAAAGGAAACTCTTTCTAAGAAGTAAAGGAGGGTACTATGACAATGTTTCGTGAACTTGGGAATGTCAATAAAGAGACACATTATTAAAAATTTTGGAGTTGAAAAGTATGATAACCAAAATGGAAAGAAAAAAAGCCCACTGTCTAGTTTAACAAGTGATTCGTGGCAGCAGGAAGAAAGGCAGCTATGTTTAAGGTAAATCAATAGTGGCTATGTCATCCGAAGAAAAGAGAAAAATGAAAAAAAGAGCAGAACCTCAGAAAAATGTGAAACACCATTAAGTGACCTATATCAGTGAAACATGAATGTCAGAAGGAGAGGAGACAGGTACAGAAAAAAAATTTTAGAAGACGTGTCCAGAAATTTGATGAAAAACATTAGTAAACACACCTAAGATCAGTGAACATCAAGGAGTAAACCCCACGAGATCCGTACCCTGAAAGCTCTTACTTAAAATAGTGAAAGCCAAAGACATAGAAAAAAAATCCTGAAAGCAGTAAGAGAAAAACAACTCATCACATGCACGGAAACCTCCCAAAAAATAACAGCAGACATATCAGAATGAATGGTGTCCAGAAGGCAGGCGGGTGACTTAGATTGCTGAAAGTGAAAGTGATCCCAACCCCAAATCTCGTATCTAGCAAGACCGTTTTTCCTAAATGAAAGTGAAATACAGACATTCTCAGATAAACAAATGCAGAGAATTTGTTGCCAACAGGTTTGCCTTTCAAGAAATGCTAAAGGGAGTTCTATAGGCTGAGGGTAAATGACACCAGACAGTTATTTGCAATCATGTACACCCGTGCAAAGCTCTGGGAAACATAATTTTTATCTACACAAGCGATAGTGTAATTTATATTTCTTCTCCTTTACTCTCTTGACTGACTTTAAAAACAACTTCATAAACAGTATGTATATTATTGAACCTATGACATAAATGTAATCTAACAGAATAGCAGTGCGAAGGAGACCTGTGGAAACAAAGCTGCTTTGGAGTACGGAGATGATACCGGGGAAGTCAAAGCTGCAGAAGGAAGTGAGCGAATAGTGAAAAGAAGGGGCACCTGCATCCCCATGTTCATAGCAGCAGTGTCCACAAGAGCCAAACTGTAAAAGGAACTGAGATGTCCTTCAACAGGTGAATGGATAAAGAAGATGTGGTATATATACACAATGGAATACTATGCAGCCATCAAAAGAAATGAAATCATGCCATTTGCAACGACGTGGATGGAACTAGAGCGTATCATGCTTAGTGAAATAAGTCAATCGGAGAAAGACAACTATCATATGATCTCCCTGATATGAGGACATGGAGAAGCAACATGGGGGGGTAGGGGGATAGGAGAAGAATAAATGAAACAAGATGGGATTGGGAGGGAGACAAACCATAAATGACTCTTAATCTCACAAAACAAACTGGGGGTTGCTGGGGGGAGGTGGGATTGGGAGAGGGGGAGCGGGCTATGGACATTGGGGAGGGGAGGCGAACCATAAGAGACTATGGACTCTGAAAAACAACCTGAGGGTTTTGAAGGGTCAGGGGTGGGAGGTTGGGGGAACAGGTGGTGGGTAATGGGGAGGGCACGTTTTGCATGGAGCACTGGGTGTTGTGCAAAAAGAATGAATAAAATGGAAAAAAAAAAATGGTCAAAGGGGGCAACCTGGGTGGCTCAGTCGTTGAGCGTCTGCCTTCGGCTCAGGTCATGATCCCAGGGTCCTGGGATCGAGCCCCACATCAGGCTCCCTGCTCAGCGAGAAGCCTGCTTCTCCCTCTCCCACACCCTCTGCTTGTGTTCCCTCTCTCCACTGTCTCTCTTTGTGTCAAATAAATGAATAAAAATATTTTTTAAAAAAATGGTCAAAGGGTGTGAGTAGACCTTTCTGCAGAGGTATGCGCTGGTCAACATGCGTATGAAAGGTTGTTCAATGTCAGTGACGTCAGAGAAATGAAAATATTTTCCTAGTAGCTCTGGTTAACCATCAAATAATCATAATATCAGATTATAATTTTGGGGATAAATAATTTTTCAAGCTCAGGAAACTTTTAAGCTAAAAGCTCCCCCCCCCAAATATATTGTCAAAAGTGTAAGCTGTTTTTAACTGAAAGGGCATACAGTTTTATTAGGCAAAAAGTCTATTAACATTTGAAGGAGAAATTTATACATTTCTCTTTGCTTTTAATGAAGAGCTTAGAGATGTTTGTACTGTAAGTTTCTCTTCAGGAGTATAAATCCTGGGAATATAATTAAACTTCTGTAGAAACCCACTGGCCTTCAGGGAACAGATTCGCTGTGTTTATGAAGGTGATGTCCGCTGCCTAGAAACTGGTTTATTGCTTTTTTTTTCGTGAAAGTTTCGAAAATTATTTTTCCCTCAAGTCCTCATGTGTGAAAGAGGACTAAAAGCAAAATTTAACGACCTCTGTGGTTTTTAACTTCTATGTTGAACAGATCATATGCTGCAGAGGAGATTTCCATGATTAAAGCTGAATTTATGTGGGCGAATTAAACGTGGCCCATACTGGCACTCTTGAGCTCATTCTCTCTCTCTCTCTCCTATGTGGTGATGTGTGATGTTTGATGATATCCTATGATTTGACATCTTACACTTTACACAGATATAGAGAGTGAAAACCAAAAACTGTTGATTCCCTGACGACATAGGTAATGATGTCTCCGCAGAACAGGTAGGATTGGATTTGCTGCTCATTATGGCACCATCACAATATTTATTTGTTCAGCTGCAAAGCAAAAAATGACAAGTCCGATGTTTGTATTGAATTGTAATAGGAAGTGGTGCCAAGATTAAGAGTGAAAGAAATGCCCTTCCCTTCAAAATTGACAAATTTTAACTAGGTGGGGGGAAGTGACTTAAAAATAACAAGTTTTAGAAAACAAACTGTAGAGTAAACCTTGTTACCCAAAACTAATTGGAAGGTTAAATGAGAGTGGTATAAAGAAACTTGAAATGAGAGCAAGAGAAAGAAAGAAAAAAAAAAAAAAAGGAAAAAAGCAAAAGAAAGAAAAAAGGAAAGAGAGAAGAGAAAGAAGAACAAGAAAAACCTGAAATCGCTTAAGGCTTTGCAGAGCATTTAGGTATTTTTTTCCTCATTTTTTTTCATGATAGCCATAAAAGTAATTGTTTTGAGATGAATTTTAAGCAGGAATGTAGGCAAGGTTTTCCTTTAATTGATTCATATGGCAATCTTTATGTACGGTTTTGTATATTTCTCCACATGGATTCTGATGTCATTAAAACTTTTCACAAAACATAAACAGGTCATTCCTTATAGTTCTTAGCTCTAAATATAGTACAAAATGACTTTTTACTAAGGTTTAGCGTACTTCGATCAATTACTGTTACAAGTAAAGCTTTTCGTAATTAGGATGGAATTTATCCTGCTTTTTTCTAGTGCCAGAGAAATAAATCTAGCATGTTCTTCAAGCATCACTAGAAGCTAGAATTTGAATTGGGATCCACTTGAAACTGCGTGCTTTTTAAATTATCAGCCTTTCTTTTATGGCCTACTTTGGCAGAGGCCCCGTAAAAATTGGCTTTGAGCTTGTCCCCATCCTTTGAACTGGCAAGGAAAGATAATATAACATTTTTTTAATATTAAATGTTTTATTTTAATTTCAGAGCAATTAACATACAGTGTTATATTAGTTTCAGGTGTACAATATAGTGACTCAGCAATTCCATACCTTACCCAGGCTCATCAGAAGTGCAGTCTGTAACCCTATCATTTGTTTCACTCATTCCCCCCGCCCCCAGTGACTATCAGTTTATTCTCTATAGGGAAGAGTCTGTTCCTTAGTTTCTCTCTCTCTCTCTTTTTCCTTTGTTCACTTGTTTCTTAAATCCTACATATGAGTAGGGGCGCCTGGATGGCTCAGTCGGTTGAACGTCATGATCCCGAGGTCATGATCCCGAGGTCCTGGATCAAGCCCCGTATCAGGCTCTTTGTTCAGTGGGGGGGGCCTCCCACGGATGTTCCCCTTGCTTGTACTCTCTCTCTGTCAAGTAAATAAAATCTTTTACAAAATCCTACATATGAGTGACATCATATGGTATTTGTCTTTCTCTGACTTATTTCCCTTAGCGTTATACTGTCTAGTGCCACCCATGTTGTTGCAAATGGCAAGGTTTCATTCCTTTTTATGGCTGCGTAATATTCCATTGTATATTATCCGTTCATCCATTGATGGGCACTTGGGCTGCTTCAGTAGTTGGGTTACTGTAATAAAGCTACAGTGAACATCCAGGTGTGTGTATCCCTTTGAATTAGTGTTCTTGTCTATTTTGGGTAAATACTCAATAGTGCAATTACTGGATCCTAGGGTAGTTCTCTATTTTTAATTTTTTGAGGAACTTCCATACTGTTTTCCACAGTGGCTCTACCAGTTTGCATTCCCACCAACAGTGCAAGAAGGTTTTTTTCATCAACATCCGCAGCAACACCTGTTTCTTGTGTTTTTGATTTTAACCATTGTGACAGGTGTGAGGTGGTATCTCTTGTAGTTTTGGTTTGCATTTCTCTGGTGGTAAGTGATATTGAGCATCTTCAAGTGTCTGTTAGCCATCTGGATGTCTTCTTCTGAGAAATGTCTGTTCATGTCTCCGTCCCCCCCTTTTTTTTTAAGATTTTATCCATTTATTTGAGAGAGAGAGACAGAGAACAAACTGGGGGGAGGGCGAGGAAGAGGGATAAGAAGACTCCCTGCTGAGCAGGGAGCCCCATGCGAGGCCAGGACCCCAGGATCATGACCTAAGCCAAAGGCAGACTCTTAACCAACAGAGTCACCCAGGTGCCCCTCTTTTGCCCATTTTTAAATGGGATTATTTGTTCTTTTGTGTGTTGAGTTGTCTAAGTTCTTTATATATTTTGGATACTAGCCTTTTATCAAATAAATCATTTGGAAATATCCTTTCCCCTTCAGTAGGTTGCCTTTTTGTTTTGTTGAATGTTTCACTCTTATTTTGATTTAGTTCCAAGTTTTGCTTTTGTTTCCTTTGCCTCAGGAGACCTATCTAAAAAATGTTGCTATATCAAATGTTAGAAGAATTATTGCTTGTGCTCTCTTCTAGGAGTTTTAGAGTTTCGGGTCTCACATGTAGGTCTTTCATCCATTTTGAATTTATTTGTGTGTATCGTGTGAGAAAGTGATCCAATTTCATTCTTCTGCTTATGGGTGTTTGATTTTCCCAGCACCATTGTTGGAGAGACTGTCTTTTTCCCATTAGATATTCTTTCCTGCTCTGTGAAAGATTAGTTGACCATAGAGTTGAGGGTCCAGTTCTGGGCTCTCTGTTCTGTTCCATTTATCTGTGTGTCTGTTTTTGTGCCAGTACCATACTGTCTTGATGCCTACAGCTTTGTAATAGAGCCTGAAATCTGCAATTGTGATACCTCCAGTTGTGTTTTTCCTTTTTTTTTTTTTTTAAGATTTTATTTGTTTATTTGAGAGAGAGAGAGAACATGAACTAGGGGAGAGACAGAGAGAAGCACACTCCCTGCTGAGCAAGGAGCCTGACTTGAGGCTTCATCCCAGGACCCTGGGATCATGACCTGAGCCAAAGGCAGACACTTTATCTACTGAGCTGCCCAGGCACCCCTCCAGTTTGTTTTTCTTTTTCAAGATTGGTTTGTCTGTTTTGGATCAGTGGTAGTTCCATACACATTTCAGGATGGTTTGTTCTCGTTCTGTGGAAAATGCTGTTGGTATTTTGATGGGGTTTGCAATAAATCTGTAGATTGCTTTGGGTAGTACAGACATTTTAGCCATATTTTTTCTTCCAGTTCATGAACCTGGAATGTCTTTCCATTTTCTTGCATCCTCTTCAATTCTTTGATTAGTGTCGTATAGTTTTCAGAGTACAGGCCTTTCATGTCTTTGGTCAAGTTTACTCCTAGGTACCTTATTATTTTAGGTGCAGTTGTAAATGGGATTGTTTTCTTGATTTCTCTTCTGCTTCGTTATTAGTGTATAGGAATGCAGTAGATAGCTACACATTGATTTTGTATCCTGTGACTTCACTGAATTCATTTATCAGTTGTGATAGTTTTTTGGTGGAGTCTTTCGAGTTTTCTGTATAGAGTATCATGTCATCTCCAAACAGTGAAAGTTTTACTTCTTCCTTATTAATTGGGATGTGTTTTATTTCTTTGTCTTGTCTGTTTGCTGTAGCTAGGACTTCCAGTACTGTGTTGAATAAAAGTGATGACTGGACATCCTTGTCTTGTTCCTGTCCTTAGGGGAAAAGCTCTCAGTTTTTCCCCATTGAGTGTGATGTTTGCTGTGGGCTGTTCATTGATGACCTTTATTATGTTGAGGTATGTTCCCTCTAATCCTATTTTGTTGAGGGGTTTTATCATGAATGGATGTTGTACTTTGCCAACTGTCTTTCAATGTGTATATTGAAATGATTCTATGAAGCCACTATTTCCTTGTTGATTTTCTGTTTGGATCCCAGATTCCTGGGATCAAGTCCCACATTGGGCTCCCTGCCTAGTGGGGAGCCTGCTTCTTCCTCTGCCTGTCCCTTTCCCTGCTTGTGCTCTCTTTCTCTCTGTCAAATAAATAATTTTTTAGAAATCTTTAAGAAATATATGGTTTTCAATCCTCTTATTGATGTGATGTATCCCATTGATTGATTTGCAAATATTCAAACACTCTTGTATCTAGATAATAAATTCCCCTTGATTATGGTGACTGATTTGTTTAATGTACTATTGCATTTGGTTTGCTGGTATTTTGTTGAGGATATTTGCATCTATGTTCATGAGAGATATTAGCCTACAGTTCTCTGTTTTTGTGGTGTCTTTAGCTGGTTTTGTTATCAGGGTGATCAGAGTGATATTGGCATCATAGTAGAATGAATCTGGAAGTTTTCTTTCCTCTTCTAATTCTTGGAATAGTTTGAGAATAGGTATTAATTCTTCTTTAGATAGTTGGTAAAATTGCCTTTGAAGCTGTCTAGTTCTGGACTTTGGTTTGTTGGGAGTTTTTAGATTACTTATTCAATCTCTTTGCTGGTAATCAGTGTGTTCAAATTTTCTATTTCTTCCTGTTTCACTTCTAAGTGCTTCTAGGAATTTATCCATGTCTTCCAGGTTGTCCAGTTTGTTGGCATGTGGTTTTTCGTAATATTCTCTTATAATTGTGTTTCTGCGGTGTTGATAGTTATTTCTCCTCTCTCATTTGTGATTTTGTTTATTTGAGTGCTTTCTCTTTTCTTTTTGATAAGTCTGGCTAGGGGATTGTCAGTTTCATTTTATTTTTTTCAAAGAACCAGGTCCTGGTTTCATTGACCAGTTCTATTGTTTCTTTAGTTTGTGTATATCCTTTATCTCTGCTCTAATCTTTATTATCTTCTTCCTTTTTCTGATTTTGGGTTTTATTTGTTCTTTTCCTAGCTCCTTTAAGTGTAAGGTTAGGTTGTTATTTGCAATGTTTCTTGCTTCTTGAGTTAGGCCTATATTGCTATAAACTTCATTCTTTGATCTGCTTTTACTGCATCCCAAAATTTTGGACTGTTGTGTTTTCATTTTTGTTTGTTTCATAATGCTTTTTTATTTTTTTCTTTGATTTCTTGTTTGACCCATTCATTGTTTTCACTGTAGTATGTTCTATAACCCCCATGTATTCGTGTTTTTTCTAGATTCTCTGCTATTGTTTTTTAGTTTCACAGTGTTGTGGTCAGAAAATATGCATGGTATGACTTTCATCATTTGAAGTTGTTAAGACTTGTGGCAAATATGGGATGTATTCTGGAGAATGTTCCATGTGCACTTGAAAAGAATGTGTATTCTGTTTTAGGGTATGATGTTCTGATCTGATCTGTTAAATCCATCTGCTCAGCCACAGTTTCCCTATTGCTTTTCTGTTTGGATCATCTATCCTTGTCGATTTTCTGTTTGGATCACCTCTCCTTGTCGATTTTCTGTTTGGATCATCTATGCATATTAATGTCCTCTACTACAGTTGTGTCACTACTGACTAATTCCCTTATGTCTCTTACTAACTGTGCTTTATGTATTTGGTGCTCCTGCATTGGGCGCATCAGTATTTACAATTGTTACATCTTCTTATTGGGTTGTCCCCTTTATTATTTTATAGTGTCCTTCTTTGTCTCTTTCTAAAGTCTTTGTTTTAAAGTCTATTTTTTCTGGGGCGCCTGGGTGGCTTAGTCGTTAAGCGTCTGCCTTCAGTTCAGGTATTGATCCCAGGGTCCTGGGATCGAGCCCCGCATCGGACTCCCTGCTCGGTGGGAAACCTGTTTCTCCCTCTCCCACTACCCCCTGCTTGTGTTCCCTCTCCCACTGTCTCCCTCTGTCAAATCAATAAATAAAATCTTAAAAAAATAAAGTCTATTTTTTCCAATATAAGTATTGCTACTCTTTCTTTCGACAGCCAGTTACATGATAAATGTTTCTCCATCCCCTCACTTTCAATCTGCAGGTGGACTTAGGTCTGCAATGAGTCTCTTGTACGCAGCGTATGGATGGGTATTGTTTTATTGTCCACTTTGATACCCCATATCTTTTGATTAGTGCATTTAGTCCATTTCAATTCAAAGTGGTTATTGATAGATATATATTTATTGCTCTTGTTACTTGTTTTTTGGTTGTTTATGTAGTTTTCTCTGATCCTGTCTTCTCTTGCTATCTTTCATGATTTGCTGATTTTCTTTTGTGATACACTTGGGTTCTTACTCTTTGCATATCTGTTAGTGGTTTTTGATTTGTGGTTACCATTAGGTTTGTACATAACCTCTTCTGCACTTGGCAGTCTATATGAAGGTGATGGTTGCTCGGTACTGAACCCATTCTTTACTTTTCTTCCCCTGAGGTTGTAGGTATATGGTATCATATTTAACACCCTTTTATTTTATGAATCCCTTTTGTGACTTTTTATAGAAATAATTATTTTTATTGCTTTTGTGTTTCCTGCTTTTCCTGCTCCCACGTATGACCTTTTCTTTCCAGTCAATAGTCCCCTTTAATATTTCCTGCAGGATTAGTTTAGTGGTCATGAACTCCTTTGATTTTTATTTTTCTGAGAAACTCTTTATCTCTTCTTCTATTCTATAGGACAACCTTGCTGGTATTTTTGTCCATAAGGTTTTCTCTTTTAGGTACAAAGTAAATTTTTTTCTTTTTTGGGGTTTTGAAAGTTAGGTTACGGTGTTCCCCTGCTGTTTTTTTATAAGGAGAAACTTACATATTACCGTAATGCTAGCTTCCTTTTGAATATTGCTATGCAAGAATCAGGTAGATAGGACTCACATTCCAATAACAAAATCAAAACTCTCACTAGACTGTCTTTTTGCATTCTATATTGTCTCCCCCCCCCAAAAAAACAATGCAAAGCCGCCAAATATAAGACCAAAACAAATTTCCCGCTCTATAAAGATGAAAGTATTTCCTCCGTTTATACTGAGTATGGATTAATCCTGGTGTTATTTCAAAATCTGATCATTACACAGTGCACATGAAGAAAATAACCAAATGGCAAAGTGTATTTAGTTTACTCTGTATGTTTTCGTGATACAAAAAATTAAACAGGAAAGGAGCTAAATTTGTATAAAATATACAGATGGTAGCTACGCCAGAAACCATAGCATAATACATAAAAGTGTCATATCACGATGTTGCACACCCAAGGCTGATGTAACATTGTCAACTCTACTCCAATTTAAGAAAATGCAAATTATGCTGTTGGCTACATTGGAAGAGTGGATGTAACGAGGAGGACAAATACAGCTTCTGAATAAAGATGTAAAGGTGTAGAAGTTTGGGACCCTGAGCTGTTTCATCCATACTGGTGTCTGAGGGCTGGAGTGGTTACAGATAGGACTTGAAAAAATAAGTAGGTTTTGAACTGAATTGATGGTTTACATTTTTAAACTTCAGAAAGAGCTAATTGAGAGATTTCCTACCCAAACAGTTTAAAGTCCCATGTGAGGTGACTCTCTTTGGTGTCATGTCATTCAACAGCTCCAGGAGCCAACAATAATGCTTAGGAATAAGTCTTCTTGTCACATTTATTAGGTCTTTATTATCCTTTTGAGTTTCTCCCTTTTGAAATGTTCCCTTGTTCTCCAGCACATTTCCAGGTACTTCTTAAATCCATTTCTCTTCATTGCTTGGTTTCCTTCTGGGGAACATGTTCCATATGTTCTCCACTTTTCCAGGAAGTATTATTACCTATATTCTATATTTACCATGAGTATCCTCACATTTTTGTTACCGAATCTCCTCCATTTGTTCATTCTTTTACCTAATTTGAATTCATGCAGCACTATGGAATTAACAATCTACTTTAAAAATCTTTTTCATATATTTATAAACTTATTTTTAGCCAGGCCACGTCAGCTTCTAATGTCTCCAAGAAGAGTGAATATAGCTCTCTCTCTTTTTTTTTTAAGATTTTATTTATTTATTTGACAGAGTAGGCAGAGAGGCAGGCAGGGGGGGGGGAAGCAGAGAGCCCAATACGGGGCTTGATCCCAGGACCCTGGGATAATGACCTGAGCCAAAGGCAGAGGCTTTAACCCACTGAGCCACCCAGGTGCCCTTAGTATAGTCCTCTTAACTAAAAATTTTACATGGTTCAAGAATCTGTCCTCCTGAGGCGCCTGGGTGGCTCAGTGGATTAAAGCCTCTGCCTTCAGCTCAGGTCATGGGCTCAGGGTCCTGGAATCGAGCCCATCATCGGGCTCTCTGCTCAGCGGGGAGCCTGCTCTCCCCGCCGCCCCCGCCTCTCTGCCTTCTTATGACCTCTCTCTTTTAAATAAATAAATCTTAAAAAAAAGAATCTGTCCTCTTGTATATTTCATGTTGTGATACCATTACTATTTCACATATTGTAATCAACATTGCATGCAAAATTGTAAAAGGATATTTAACACATGATTCATACCAAACAGTAATTTGTTGTTTGTTTTTAGTTTGTCCCCTTTTTAAAAAAAATCCCACTTAATAAGTTATGCTTGCAATTCGTGAGGTTACTGGTATGGTTTCACAGATTTCATTGCTCTGTGTTGATAACCATGCCATTCCTCATTCACAATAGTCTACTGAATGTTTTTTCCTCTGGGCCACCAGGACTACATTGAGTCTGTCCTTGTCATCACTGTCTTTCTTACACATCGTACGGTCATCTTGCCTTTTGCTCACATATTTATTTTACCTTTTCTGTGTACATTTACACCAGTATTGGATTTTTAAATGTAATCTGGGGGAAATTCTCAGCAGTTTATGTGTTGCTTATGCTTCTTCTTTTTTTTTTTTTTTTGGTTGATTCAACCTTCTCAGGCACTTGATAAACTCGTTATTAGAAAACTGAGTGTAGGCCTATCTTCTCCTGTTCAGTTGAATTGTAATTGACATACGTTACTGCATTAGGTTCCAGTATATAACATAGTGATTCAACATTTGTACAAATTAGGAAGCGATACCAGGATAAAAGACAGCTACCATCTGTTACTGTACAAAGTTACTACAATATTATGAACTCTGTTCCCTATGCTATACATTGCATAGGAAATGTGTTTTTATTCGTTTTGTAACTGGAAGTTTGTGGTTTTTAATTCCCTTCCCCTAGTTTGGCCCTCCCTTACGTCCCTCCCCTCTAGCAACCACCAGGTTGTTCTCTGTATTTGTGAGTGTGTTTCTGTTATTTCGTTTGTTTGTTTGTTTGTTTTGGTTTTGGTTTTTAGATTTCCCATATAAGTGAAATTATATGGCATTGGTCCTTCACTGACTGACTTATTTCATAATAACCATAATTACCTTTAACATCATACCCTCTCTGCTCATCTGTGTTGTCTCAAATGGCAAAAAAACTTCATTATTTTTTTCATGGCTGAGGAGTATTCCATCTCTCTCTCTCTCTCTCACACACACACACCATGTCTTCTTTATCCTGTCTTTTTGATAATAGCCATTCTGTCAAGTGTGAGGTGCTATCTACTGTGGTTCTGATTTGCATTTCCCTGATGATGAGTGATGTTGAGCATCTTTTCATGTGTCCTTTGGCCATCTGGATGTCTTTTTCAGAGAAATTTCTATGCAGGTCATCTGCCCATTTTTAGATTGCACTCTTTGTGTTTGTTTATTTTTTTGATATTGAATTGTGTGTGTTCTTTATATGTCTTTTATAATTAAGTATCATTTGTAAATACCTTCTCCCATTCAGTAGGTTGCCTTTTTGTTTGGATTCTTAGAAATTCTTCTGGGAATTTCATGGTTTCAAGTCTCACATTTAGGTCTTTATAGCGATTTTGAGTCTTTTTTTGTGTGTGGTGTAAGAAAGGCCTTCAGTTTTGATGTTTTGTGTGTAGTTGCCCAGTTTTCCCAACACCATTTGTTGAAGAGACTGTTTTTTTTTTTCCCATCGTTTAGTCTTATCTCTGGTATCATTGATTAATTAATCATATAAATGTCGGCTTATTTCTGGAGTCTTCATTCTATTCCATTGGTCTGTGTGTCTGTTTTTGTACCAGTACCATACTATTTTTTAACTACTATAGATTTGTGGTGTAGTTTAAAATCAGGGAGAGTCATACCTCCAGTTTTCTTTTTCTTTCTTGGGATTGTTTTAGCTATTTGGAATATTTTGTTTTTCTATACAAATTTTAGGATTATTTGTTCTAGTTCTTTGAAAAACGCCATTGGTACTTTGAAGGGATTGCATTTAGTCTGTGGATTGCTTTGGGTAGTATGAACATTTTTACAGTATTATTTTTTCCTGTCTATGAGTACAGTATATCTTTCCATTTATTTGTGTTGTCTTTAATTTCTTTCACCAATGTATTATAATTTTCAAGTATAGGTCTTTCTGTCCTTTGATTAAATTTATTTCGAGGTCTTTTATTTTGTTTGAAGCAATTAAAATGGGATTGTTTTCCTAATTTCTCTTTATGATAATTCCTTGTAATATATAAAGGTGCAACAGATTTATATATACATTTATTTTGTAACTTCACCGATTCATTTTTTAGTTCTGATAGTGTTTTGGTGGAGTCTTCAGAGTTTTTTATATATAGTATCACGTCATCGGCAGGTAGTGACAGTTTTACTTTTTCAATTTGGATCCTTTTTATTTCATACTTTTTATTTCTCTTTTCTCCGTTTGCTATGGCTTGGCTTTATACTATGCTGAAATATAGTGACAGGAGTGAGTCTCTTTATGTTTCTTCCTCAGATCATGTGAAATCATCTTTTGCTGAGATTATTTTATTGATTTTTGTAACGACACAAGTCATTTGTAGGGATTAACATAATGTCTTTATAAAGACTCCTGCTAAGGTCCACAGAGTAGGTGACATTCAAAAAGATGTTACTTATTCTGAAAAACTCCGTACAGTTACCTTGGAGGGAATAGGACCTAATTTCTCTGACTAATTGGGGGTAAAATGGAACTATTAAATTCCTCCTCTTTCTGTATCTTTAAACAAAGAGTCAGAAACAAGGCAGAGATCTCAAACACCGCACCTTCATCTTCTCCCTACCTTGAAAGCTAAGTGGGCTAGTCCAGTGATTCGGGAACTTTGAAAACGGGTTCCTGAGAACTATTGCAATACCCTACAGGTGACAGTAGAAATATTTCATAGTTTCTTTAAAGCATGGGTGTATGTGAGTCAGCCTTTCAGATGGTTAAGAGCGAGGTGGGTAGGAATAAAATTGCACAGTGCATCAATTCATTTTTTTTCCTGGATCCTTTTATTGAAAAGGTATTTTTTTCAACTGCTTGATACCTGTGATAATCAGTTCATTCCTTTCCATCCTTTCCAGTTAGCCAGCCCTTTCGCCCACAGTTCAGCTGGTTTCTATGGGGATAAAGCAAAAAAAAAAATAAATAAATAAATAAATAAATAAAATAAAGGCAGAAAAAATTCGAACAAATTATTGAATTTTTTTTGCATTAACAACCTCCTCAGGTGACACTCATCCCCCCTACCCTCGCCATGATTCTTACCCTGAAAGGAGGAGAAAAAGGTGAGGAGGGCCAGAGAAATTTTACACACTGGGCAGAACTTCTGTCGGAGAAGATATCAAGGGTATAGAGAACTTCCAGAAAAGGGGAAACCCATTGTAGAAGAAAGGGAAAGAGGCCTTGGAAGGGTGAGTGCACTTGAGCATTATTTGTGAAGATGCCAATTTGTGTCTCTTTAAGCCCAAATGCGGTCTGGGTTTGCATGTCTGTTTCTTTTCTACCACAGAGACATACGTCACAATTGTCCTAATTGTACGTTGTAGAATAGTCTTGTAACTTCTGTCTTAGACGTATAAGACCTTTCTGTCGTTAGCAAAAAGATATGTGTGTGGCAGACTCTCCACAGATTAGGCATAATTAGAAAATCCTGTTGAATCAGATGAGAATAATTCCTGTATTTCCTGTGATCCTGAGGAAACAAGAGGTTACTCTGTCTTTATTGGCTAGTTTTCTGGCCTTATGTTTTATCAAATCAGGCATGTTTTATCAAACCAATTGTACAAACTTGAATTCTTCTCTTTCTTGCCTTTACTTTTAGTTACTAGGTTTCTGACTTCCAGTTCAAAAATTGGAAGGGGAGTTGGGGTGCCTGGATGGCTCAGTCATTAAGCCTCTGCCTTCATCTCAGGTCATGGTCCCAGGATCTTGGGATCGAGCCCCACATCGGGCTCTCTGCTCAGCAGGGAGCCTGCATCTCCCTCTGCTTGTGTTCTCTCTCTGCCAAATAAATAAATAAAATTTATTTTATTTTATTTACTTTTATAAAATGTGTTTTTTTATTTTTATAAAAAATACTAATTTATTTAAAACAAATTGGAAGGGGAGAAGAAGAAGAAGCCCGAGATACTGTAGTAAATCAAGAATGATTCTTTAATGTCCTAGTCTATCTCCCCATAGCAGTTGAGAAGAAAACCTGTATGTCATTCTTGTATGATTAAGCAGAGGTATTTCTAGGCCAGGGTATCAATCTGAGATAAAGTTAAAGAGTATTTGTAAAATTGTTGTGGTACTTATTTGCTTTTCTTTCTTTTTAAAGAAGATTTTATTTATTGATAGAGAAAGCACAGGAGGGTGTCCGGGAGGGGGCAGAGGAGAGGAAGAAGCAGGCTCCCTGCTTGCCACAGGTGGGCCTTGATCCCAGGACCATGGCTCTCTCCCAGGACCCTGGGATCATGACCTGAGCTGAAGGCAGAGGCTTTAACCCACTGAGCCACCCAGACGCCTCACTGCTGATTATTCTTAAACAGGTGATTAACAGGTAGAGTCAGGTGAGTTGCCACCAACTTAGAAAATTTTCGTGGATTTCTCTAAGAGCCCTACTTCTCCCTCTGGCTTATTGGTGGGTCTTGGTCCAGCTATACATGTTAGCGGCTGGCGGTCGTAGCTCATCCCTTTGCACAGACCCTGTGATTCGATGGGCCTGGGTCATGCCCTCATCAGTTGCCGGCCCTGAGGCGCTGTTACCATGCATTTGTTTATTGCTCTGTGTATTCAGTATCTTTCCCTTGTTCAGATTTTTAAGAAACTGACCAAAGGCCAGTCCAGCTGGCCTTTTTTTTTTTTTTTTTTTATCTTGGGACGGAATCTCTTCCAGACTGGCAGACAGGTTGAGTCATTGTGTAGTGACAAAAGGGAAGTTCGCAGGAGCGGTTGGATAACCAGAGACTCCATGTGACGCTAATTCACTCCATGCTTCTGCAGTTGGTGCGGACTGCTGTAAGCACCGAGCTTAGCACCGCGGCTTTGCAAGGCGGGGCAGGGAGGTTGCAGCGTAAGACTGTGCTTTGCGAGAAGGTCAGAGTTGAGTTATGCTCAATGTGTAGAATGTATGTATATGTACAGAGTGTATATGGAATACATATACACACTGAGAATGCGTACATATAGGATACTCTGTGTGTATAGAACGTATATAGAATTCTTATGTACATCTTGAGTCTCTTTGCCTTCCTGCTGCCCTAAACTCAAGAGAATAATGCTGAGCTGTGAGAAACAAACTCGTAATCCCAAATAACATCTGATTCTGATATTGCTCTTATTTGACTTTTGAATGACTCCTTTTAAAAAAGATGATATGCTTCCTTATTATTTTGATTTGATTTAGTTTCTTAGTTTTGGTTAATTAGATTTGACTTGTCTTCTCTGAACGTATTAATGCACAGATTCTAGGGGGGAAACACCATGTACTGTTTGGGAAAATCCAATCCAGAAATAAACATTTGCCAGTAGCTTTTAGCAAGGATGCTTGTGTACTTACAGGTCATTCGAAATTACTTTTAATCAAACATCTATAGGGTGGACATGACTTAGCTATCCATTAGAAATTTATTTTATGGTTGTATTTATGGATATTTGAAATATATCTAACATTGTGTATTTTCATATCTTCTGCTTCTAAGTGTTTAGCCAAAGATCATAGGTAAAGGAATGAAAACTTAATTTGGTGAATATCTTAACTTAGTGTGTATGTTCTTAATGTGTGCATTTCTGTAGGTGTGGTATCGGAAAACACAACTGATTTATGGGCTCCTGAGTGACTCATTTACTCTTGTGCTCTTGTTCTGAGATATTTAATAATTCTGCCACAACTATGTTTGTAAATCTTTAGGAAAATTATTGAAAAGTATGAAGGTTTTTTCTTTCTTGCCTTTTTTTTTCATTTTATTAGTCTGCTGAAGTTCCAAACAAATACAACCACTTTGCAAAACTATATGTAGTAAATACTAAAATTTAGTACATATACTATGACCCAGTATTTTGGTTCCTATGTGTGTATATCCAAGAGAAATGAGTCCATATGCCCATGAAAATACATGTACAGGAATGCTTATAACAGTACTCTTTATAATAGCTCTAAACCAAAAACCTTTCAAATTTCATCAGTATTAGAATGGAGGAATCAATTGTGATGTAGCTACACAAGGGAATATTGGTTGACAATGAGAAGTGACGATCTGTCATGATACTCAGCAATGACATATCATAGACAAAGCCAGTTCGATAATATGTTTCCATGTCTACGATGTTCAAGAGCAGACCACAATAATCTGTGGCTATAGAAGTCAGAACGGATTTGGGGAGACGTATTGGTAGGAAAGAGGTGTGACTGGCGCCTTCAGGGATACGGATAATGTTCTATATAGTGATCTGAGTGATATTACCGGAGTATATTCATATGTAAAAATCAACTGAAGTATTATCTTTTTTTAAAAATTATTTGTTTTTTTTAGATTTTTTATTATGTTCAGTTAGCCAGCATATAAGCATTGCCTTTATTTTTGTCACGTTACTATTCTTACAATTCAATGACAATATTAAAATTTAAATGCTATCCACTCTGGAAGAACTATTTATTGAATAGCAAAGCACGACTTGAGACTTTGGGACAAGAGAGTTTAAGATGTCTTCAGGGATATGAATAATGAATGATTTGACTGTTGTTCTGTGAGAGGATACAGTAATTTAGTACCGTGAAAGTTTCTTTAGTTAAGACTCTGACTCCTGCCTTCTGCTCAGGTCACGATGTTGGGGTGCTGAGATGGACGCCTGCATCAGGCTCCGCACAGAGTCTGCTTAAATTTCTCTCGTCCTCTGCCCCTCCCCGCTCTGTTTCTCCTTCTTCCTTTCTAAAATATATAAAAAAATCTTTTAAAATAAAAGAAATTAAATAAGCAAATAAGTAAATAATTGGAATTGTTGAAGAAAGGGAAAATGTCCCTCAAAATGGTGCCATCAGAGAGAAGACTATAGGTCTATAAAGGCCACACATTGAAACTTCTGTTCCCTAAATATGAACATGATATATTTGCTCACTGACAAGTCAGTGTTTATCACTCTTTTATTCCAAACTCCAAGAGGTCTTTGGAAAATCAGCCAGTTGCTTTCGTCAGTATGTCATTTCCAAAAATAAAGACTGTACAATTTCAAGGAAGCTGGGAATGTGTCCTTCCACGGGATGGGGTCAAATGCGGTTTTCCCTCTTATGTATCTTATATCACACTGCTTAAAGCATCAGTGGCTAGAGCCAGCAGTCGAGTTTTGTCTCTCTGCAAGGGCCAGGAGGTAACGTCATTGCCCCTGGCTGAAGAACAGGAAGAAAGACAGAATGCCGGAATAGGCCACAAACTGAAAAACAGTCACTGGAAAAATTAAGCATTTATTATGTGATTCTACTCAATAAGTTTATGCTCGGTGGTCGTTCATTTCCTGAATATTTAACTTCTTCACAATTACACTTTTAAAAATCTAAATTTATCTCTGGCGTGTTGTTGTTATACTACAAAGGAAGGGAACTATTTTGGCTTGCGTTTGGTTTTCATATTTTGCCTGAAATTGAGTAATACAAAACAGAATATTCAGATGGGGGTTTTGGTCAATAGTTTGCTTTTTAGCTAAGTTTGAAAAGTACATTTATTCCCGTCATGTTTTCTCCATCCTTACTTGTACATGATTACACAGGATGCCGAGGGAGTTGTGGGGAAAACAAAGCAGTGTGTGAAATGCCTTGTCGAAAAATGTGCTCTTAAGGCTGAAGGTTTCCCTTGTGCCTGGGGCGGGGCCGGCGCTCAGAGGGCGGACCTGGACCATGTGGCCTGCGTATTTACCCTGCTCTGAAACGCCATGGGTGTGTGACCAGCTCTACAATGTGGACATAATAGTCACTGCTTTATTGGGTTTTTGCAGGAATTCCACAAATCGACAACGTCAAATCCTTATTCTATCCCAAGTAGTGTTCTCTCAATGAGGCTGCCATAAGATAATAATAAATGGCAAAATGGTTTCAGTAAGTCTTTTATTCATTTGGTTTTGTCATTAACATTACTTTAACCTGTGTCATATCTGTGCCCTATCTCTGATTTATGATAATTAACATCACTCACTGATAATATTAAAATATGGAGCGAGATGTTGATGTCCGTATTCTGTAGACCTATTTGATATCCGAGTATTTTTAGTAATATTATGAAGCATGTAGATGTACTCATATTTTCACATTTTTTTTTTGATGCTTTAATTCTAGGCTTAGCCTGTAAGAGTTCCCAGTGAGTTTTAAATGCTAAAAACATAATGTTAAAGTTGTTAACATTTAAAGATCTAAAACCAGATTTTTAGAAGGAATTATAAAGAGAAAAAGACAATTCCACTAGTCTGTGGAAGCTATCAGATAGATGAAACATTGTTTTCTGACCACTGGGATATTTGAAATGGTGAAGGACCAGGTTAAAACTGGCTATGTCGGCAAAAGGCTATGTATGGTCAAAGAACATACAAGAGACCACTGTGTGTGTGAGTGTGTGTGTTTTTTTGTTTTGTTCTGTTTTGTTTTGTTTTAATTCAAGGAGTTTCAACATCTATGTTTTCTCTTGTTTAGGAAATAAAGAGAGATGGGGATTTATAGGTAGTTGGTTTTAATTAGAAAAGTACTTCATTTTAAGAGCATAGTATTATTTATTTGTATGTTTTATTTCATGTTACTGTAATAGAAATGAAATATGAAATTTGGAAATGTAACTTATTAGAACAGACATTAAAACCTCACTTAATGTCATTTTTCTCATTAATTTGTTTAGGATCACTTTAGATTGGGGGTTTTAAAATTATTGTTGCTGATTTTATTTTGTTAGCCAAGATCGTCCTAAAGGCTTCACTATAATCCAAGAAAGGGGAGGTTGAGATGATAAGGAATTTCTTTTTTTTTTTTCCTCTTCCTTTCCTTATGTCTCCTCTTCCTTTGTTTTCCTTCCCTTTCCTCTCCTCGCCCTTTCTCCCTTTTTCTTTCCTCCCCCCCCCCCACCCTCCCTCCCTTCCTTTTAGAGAGAGTGTGTGTGAGGGATAGAAGGAAAGGGAGAGAGAGAATCTTTTTTTTTTTTTTTTAAAGATTTTATTTATGTATTTGTCAGAGAGAGAGAGCCCAAGCACACGGAGAAGCAGGCTCCCTGCCTAGGAAGGAGCCCCATGCAGGACTGATCCCATGATCCTGGGATCATGACCCGAGCCCAAGGCAAATGCTAATGACTGAGCCACCCAGGCGCCTGAGAGAGAGGCTCTATAAGCAGGCTCCATGCACAGCCCCGAGCCAGACACCAAGATCATGACCTGAGCTAAAACCAAGAGTCAGACCCTGAACGGAGCCACCCCGGCACCCTAGGAATTGAATTTCTAATTCTTTTAACATTATCCCTTTAACAAAATATATCAAAAACCTCAGGATTTTCCCTTGTTTTATCATTAGTGGATTCTTGTGCTGTGACATACAGGTGTTCTAAGGGGCGTGTGTGCGTGCAGGTGTGCACGTGTGCGTGCATGGCTGAAGGGGCCGAGTGCAGGAGGAACAAGGGGGCTTTGGGGTTGGGCAGAGCTGAGTGGAAATTCCCACTGCCCCATGCTGTTGTGGGTCTTTGGCCAATTTCACATTCTGAATGTTGCTTTCTTCTTCGGTGAGTCAGTACCTACTAGTTATTATTTTGGCAGACGCGATTTGAATGTGCTGTGTAGGGACCACACTGTAAGGATGTTTAATGACTTCATTCGGTTCGAATTTATTTGGCCCAGGCCTGCGGCTCTGTTCCTCTTCACCTGCCTGCATTCTAGGGTGCGGGAGAGAAGAGGCAAACCACTGAGTGGGGAAAGGTGTTTGATGGCAGAGGCCAGGTAGATTTCACTCTGGTTGAGAGCACCTTTCTCAAAACAAGGAGTGACTCGCATTTCTTAGCGTTTGTCAAATGATCTTTCTGTAACATACCCTTGCTGTTTTTAATGATGTGTTTTGTGTCTGACTTGAGTTCTGATGCAGTGATCTATAATGGGGTATGAATGGCGGATGGCAGAGGGCAGTGTCCTGTATTGAGAAACAGTGGAGATCCTGGTGGATAGTAGTTTTGATCTGGTGAGAAGATGTCCCACAGACTTCTTATACTTACTTGAAGTTCACGCTTCCAATTCCTTGGGAATAGCGGGGGTACGGAACGGGGAGACTGGTGGTCAGGATCTTGGACTAAATGAGAATAAAAGCAGGATCGAAAACAGTGAACCTGTTTAGTCAAGGGACCACTCTCAGATTCTGTTAGAACCAGGAAACACAGCTTCTTACACAGAAGTCTTAAATTTATATGAAGACCACCTAATGGGAGATGTTGCCAGACAAGGAGAGCACCCAGGCTCTGCCTGGGAACCTTACCAAATTCCAAGAGCCATCAGTGTCCTGCTGAGGTTGACTCAAAGCAGGTGGCTCCCCGCCACGCAGAAGCGTGACGCCTGTGCCGAGAGGCTCATCCTGGACTAAGTAAAGAAGCATGTCAGCTCTGTCCGAAGAGACTGCTTTATTTTCACGGTTGACTTCTAGATTCTTCATCAGAGGGATGCAGAGATCTCACCAATTTGCAGACTGTACCTGTTTTGTTTCCCAGATTGTGCTGAAGCTGCCCCGGTAGTCAGGCTTGTCCACCAACAAGATAGTCTGGAGATACCGCCGGGGCACGGTCGGTCGGTGTCAATGCCTCCTCGGGTCTGCAGCGCCTTGGAATGCTGTCTGCTGCCTGCGAGGCCGGCCACCCTGCCCTGAGGCTTAACAGGAATCAGACTAGGAGAAGGTGGTAGTGTAAATAAGACGGGGTGGAAAAAATCCCTGATAACCTCTTGCTCTGCAGAATCCCATACAACATTCTTCACTTTTGAGTGCAGACTAGTCAAGATTTAGGATGTTTGCTGTTTTCTTGAAATAGGATCAGACAGTGCAGAGAAGCCTTTTGGTTCCTGATACTCATTGCCTCAGAAATCTAGAGACGCCCATGTCTTTCCAAAATAAGAGAACTGAGCCCATATCAAAGTTAGGAGATGACCAACGGTGTATCTAAAGAACGCTTAGAGAAGCAGCACTCTGCAAATTTGCTAGAGGGTGGGGATTAGGCTGTGTGGGGGTGATTCTCTCGGTTCTAGGGTTTACCAAACTTTATTTGGTTTATTCCTTGTGAGATTTTATGTTTGCTTGTTTTTTTCTTGTTGGAATCAGCCCAAGTGCTTTCCCAGTATTGTGAAATATAACCGCTACTTACTGGGTTATTAAATTAACACCAACCCCTTGCATTTGCTATATGTTTATACTTTAAAAACATTCCATGTTGCATACTTGATGGTCTTATGTGACTGGAATATTGCGTACGGATCGTTAACTCTGTTCCGTCCATGGGGAGGTTGAGATGCACAGGGTAGGGGGCTTGTTGACTGCACACCTGCTGATCCCAGCAAAGACGTGGACTGAAGTTCACATTTCTTGCCTCCGTACCATTCAAATCGCTAGAAATTCTGAGTCTGGGATTTATGCTCTCAGCATATCCTCCTATTATTAAGCTTTTTGTTGAGTTTTCACTGTTTCGTATTTCTCATATTCTCTTGTTGCTTTCTCATTAGATTGTTCTTGGATGTTTTTTGCATCTGTTGCTCCTTGAGTACATTCCATACCACTTGATACACTGCCCGGAGGGGCCCCTGGGTGGCTCCGTGGTTAAGCCTCTGTCTTCGGCTCAGGTCATGATCCTGGGGTCGAACCCCACGTCAGGTTCCCTGCTCGGTGGGAAACCTGCTTCTACGTCTCCCACTCCCCCCACTTGTGTTTCCTCTCTCACTGTCTGTTCCTCTCCTTGTCAAATAAATAAATAAAATCTTAAAAAGAAAAAAAGATATACTGCCTTGTCTAATATCTGTGTGAGAAACAACCATTTTTACATTCCATAATTCTGCTTTGGAATTTACCACTACCTAATCTCTGTAGTTGACTCTTCTTATCTTAACCCTACTCAGAAGGATTTGCCTTATTGGATCTGGCCATTTAGCCCTCTAATCTGATATCAGTTTCCAGCAGGGCCCTGCCAAAGCATTTCAGAAGAAAGCAATGCACTTTCCTTGGCCAGGAATTAGGAAACAAAACCCTTGCGGTGACTGCGTTTACACTGAGAACAAGTTACTTAGTTTCTTTAGTGTGTGATTTCAATAGATTTTAAGAAACTGCAACTTCAAGTTATCTGTTTGTTGGATATTTAGTGTGTAGCGTTTTGATGCTACAATTATTAATTGCTATTATTTATGTCACATGGAATACTAGATGACATACATATTTTTCTAAAAGTTCTGAACTAACTACAAACACCATTGTGGACTGAGTAAATTATCATTTAAACATGGTTTTCATTACATAATAAATACAGTTCTCATTGGCTTTTACCGTGTCTTGACATGACTCTGTCAAATTGTAGAAGTTCTTATTCAGTGTTGACTTGAGTTCAGTTGTAGAATCACAATTAAATCAGCAAATATTTGAATACTTTCCTAAACTGCATCACCGTTAGCTGCGGATTATTTAAGAAAATGGATATTCCATGGCTTTGTCCTAGAGAGAAATGACTTTTCAAAGTGGAGAGCGGGAACCTCTGTTTAAGAAGCCGTCTAAGTCTTTCTGATATATAGCTAAGGGTGAAGGGTATGGGGGGGGTGGGAGTGCTTCTGAGGTGAGCAGAGTGGTTTAGACAAGGCTCACTGATTCAGCAGGCATGTGCTGAGTGCATGCCCGTGGTGTATCCATCCTTGCGGGAGGGACGGAAGCACACGATAGGCTAGCTTCCGCCTGGAGGGCGGTATTGTAATGAGAATTATCCCAACAAGTACTTCATGGTGTGTATATTATAGTAGGAGAATGTACAGAATGTTCCAGAAGAGGATCCCGAGTCAGCCCTGATGAGACTTGTATGAGAGATGGGAGGAGGTTCAGGAAGAGCATCCCAGGGGAGTGAAACTTGAACATCCTGTCCAGGGAGTTGTCTGACTTTGTCCTTTCGATAACAGAAATGAAAGCAGAAAAATAAAGGGCCATTAAATGTCTGTGAAGAGGAATGGCACGGTGAAAGCAGCCACTATAGGATGGTCCAAGAGCAAGACTGGGGTCCTAGAGGCAGAACCCCCCCGCACTGTGTGAGCAGGTGAAAAGAACTTGCACCAGGGTAGGGTAGTGGTAGTCAAAGAGAGGACGGTAAGATAAGGAAACATCGGTGGACTGTGGTGTGTGAGTGGATACAGAAGTGGAGAGGAGAAATGGGTTGAAGGTTTCCGTACCGGTGTCGGGCTGGCGGTGGTCCTGGCTGAGAGATGGGGGTTGTGGAACAGAGTTGGGTGAACCCAGGGTGATGACTTCCTCCCGCTTCTTGGACTTCTGTGCATTTGCCCCTGTGTCTAATAGAATGCCTGTACCTAACGAATGCCTTGGTTAAAATCCTGGTTGGGCTGTATCTACTGTGACCTATGAAAGACGGAATGTTCATCTCCCTCCTTATGGAAGTGTCTGGGCAGGTAATTGTCCAGGGAGGCGGGATGGCTCCGTTCCACCAGGTCATCCAGGCACTGAATTCCAACCTCTGTTGTTGGTTCCTGGCCCCTGGGGTATATTGTGGCTGAAGATGGCTTGTTGCCATAATTCTGTGTTTAAGCAGAATTGAAGAAGGAAAGAGCAAGTAGAAAGCAAAGAGATTCCTTTTTGAGGCTGTGCTGTTTTGCTCTCCACATTCTGTTGTCTCTCCCTTGGTCACGTGGCCGTACCTAGGTGTAAAGTAGGCCGTGAAGAATGCTGTGTCAGCTGACCAGCCATGTGACCATGAAAACTCAGAAGTTCTATTGCTAAATAATCAAGAGGATTTTGTGGCTTAAGTTCTTAAACATGGGACCTGCTGCAAAGGCCCTTACTTTTGTTGAATAAATGTGCTTAGTCGTTTGGTCAGTGCTGAGCTGGAGAAGGAGGGGAGGCCTCCAAGTGGAAGAGCCCAGGAGGTAGATGAAGACACGGACCTGTGGTCAGAACTGTGAGTCATCCATACAACATAAATATAAATATAAATTTGTGAGGCCCTTCTAAAGACTATGGATGAACTTTCTAGACTACAGAGAAAAGCAGTTTAAAAAAAAAAAAATCAGCAAACAGGCCTTGCTGTGCTTGTAGGTTAGGTGGTAGGAAGTGGAGAGAGAATCCAGGGAAATAATTGGAGAAATAACCATCTAAAATATTGTTTCCTAAAGCAGGAAGAGAAACAGATGAAATGAGATTGTGGGAAGGATAAAAAACTAAGGAGGACAAAAATAAAAGATGTTGGGGCCAAGGCAAGTGTATGAGGGGAGAGAGCGGACTATTGAACAGAACGGGAATTTCGGCTAACCTTTATGGCTTGCCAACATTAAGCTCCATTTAGAGCCTCAGATCAAATGGCCAGTCGACAGAGGGAATCTGGCCTGTCATAGAAGGACGTTGTTTAGAAGATATACAGGAAAGGAAAGATTCTGTTGAAAGTACGGAAATACGTCCATGAAACTGTTGCGGTTGTGTGTGGGAGATGATACTCCGCTGTGTTGTTCCTTGCTACATTTCAGTGCTGAAATTGACACTCAAAGGTCAGGTACGATTTCTGTAAACAGTAAAAAACAAACAACACATTATTTTAATTTCTCTAAATAGCTTCCTTTAGGTTTTTTTATAATCAGCAAGTAGTGTCAACCGCATTTGATTAATTGGACAGTTCAGATCAGGCTCAAAGAAAGGATTTTGAATATGTGGTGTTTTAATTCTCTGGAGTATTGCGTGGCGGAAAGAAGAATCTTCCTAAACTCACCCAGGGGCCTCATACTCTACATCTGTGTCACGTCATTCCCTTGAAGTGTACTTTGGACTTGTTTTGCTTATGCTATCTAACTGGGAACAAAGCTGACGTATGGTTTTTTTTTATTTTTTTTGTTTCTGTTTTTGTTTTAACGGACCCAGAAGTGAGGTCAAGAAAACAGCCAAGAAAACTTTGACACAGATGCCATCTTTAGCTTCCTTCTATTTTGAACTTACTAAGTTTTAAAAGGAAATCTTAAGTACAAGCTAAGTTGTTTAGTAACTTGGCTGAATTTGTTCTTATTGATCATTGATGCCCCAAAGCAATATAACGCAAGCCACATACGCAATTTTCCGTTTTCTGGTAACCACATTAAAAAAAAGTATAAAGAGACAGGCAAAATGAAATTCTTTAAAAAAAAATACAGATCTTTAAGTCTGCTTATTTCAAGGGTCTGACTATCTCTATGAGCTTGTTTGGTATTAGACAGCACAGTTCTAGAGAATTCATCAATAATCTTTCGTTCTTTGCTTATTCTAATGTTGGCCTGAGTCTGTTGATAGCAGGTCAACCATTAAGGAGTTCATTAAGGGTTTGTCCTTAATTTTAACTGTGGGAGTTATACCAGGCACTAACACTAATAGTAATGTTCAGGGAGTTAATATTCTATTGCTTTTACTTTTCAGCTCGGATGTTTTCAAAGTAAAACAGCTAGATATTTTACCAGCAACATGGATTTATTTGGGTCTGCCTAGGGTGATGTGGGCAGAGGCAGCAAAGTAGAATCTTGTCCATCTGGGGCCGCTGGGGTCCGACAGTCTCACTGAGAGTTCTGCGGCTGTCTTTACCCTGAGGCTGTAAGGAAAGGTACAGGGAATTACGAGTAGGTTTTGAGTCAGTGCCTTCCTTATCATTCTGGCCTGCCTTCTGCAGTGCCTTCGTCCATTCAGGCTGCTAAACCAACGTGGTACACTTGGTGGCTAATGAACAACAGATATTTATTTCTCCCAGTTCTGGAGGCTGGGAAGTCCAAGATCAAGGCGCTGGCAGATTCAGTTTCTGGGTTGGAGCCTTCTTCCCGATGGCTGTCTTTTCGCCATGTCTCCCCGTGGCAGAAGGAATGAAGGGGCTCTTTGGAGCCTTTTTTATGAAGGCACTAATCCCTTTGTTTGTTTGTTTGTTTGTTTGTTGAGTTAGTTATGTTAGTCACCATACAGTACTTCATTAGTTTTTGATGTCATGTTCCATGATTCATTGTTTGCATATAACGCCCAGTGCTCATTGCAATACGTGCCCTCCTTAATACCCATCCTCCCACCCCCTCCCCTCTAAAACCTCAGTTTGTTTCCCGGAGTCCAGAGTCTCTCATGGTTCATCTCCCCATCTGACTCCCTCTTCCCCTTTCACTTTTCCCTTCCTTCTCCTAATGTCCTCCATGCTATTCCTTACGTTCCACATATGAGTGAAACCATATGGTAATTGTCTTTCTCTCTTGACTTGTTTCACTCAGCATAATCCCCTCCATTTCCATCCATGTCGATGCAAATGGTGGGTGTTATCCTTTCTGATGGCTGAGTAATACTCCATTGTGTATATGGACCACATCTTCTTTATCCATTCGTCTGTTGAAGTGCATCTCGGTTCCTTCTACAGTTTGACTATTGTGGACATTGCTGTTATGAACATTGGGGTACAGGTGGCCCTTCTTTTCCCTATATCTGTATCTTTGGGGTAAATATCCAGTACAGCAATTGCTGTGTCATAGGGTAGCTCTATTTTTAATTTTTGAGGAATCTCCACACTGTTTTCCAAAGTGGCTGCACCAACTTGCATTCCCACCAACAGTGTAAACGAGTTCCCCTTTCTCCAAATCCTCACCAGCATGTTTTGTTTCCTGCCTTGTCAATTTTTGCCATTCTAACTGATTTAAGGTGGTATCTCGATGTGGTTTTGATTTGAATTTCCCTGATGGCTAATGATGTTGAGCATTTTTTTCGTGTGTCTGTTAGCCATTTGTATGTCTTCTTTAGAGAATTGGTTGTCATGTCTTCTGCCCATCTTTTGACTCAATTATTTGTTCTTTGGGTGTTGGGTTTGAGAAATTCTTTATATCTTGGATATCCCCCATTTATCTGTAGTGTCATTTGCAAATATCTTCTCCCGTTCTGTAGATTGCCTCTTAGTTTCATTGACTATTTCCTTTGCTGTACAGAAGCTTTTTATCTTGATGAAGTTCCAAAAGTTCATTTTAGTTTTGTTTCCTTTGCCTTCGGAGATGTGTTTTGAAAAAAGTTGCTGTGGCTGATGTTGAAGACGTTACTGCCTATGTTCTCCTCTAGGATTCTGATGGATTCTTGTCTCACATTGAGGTCTTACATCCATTTAGAGTTTATCTTTGTGTATGGTGTAAAAGAATGGTTGACTTTCATTCTTCTGTATTTAGCTTTCCAATTTTCCCAGCACCATTTATTGAAGAGACTATCTTTTTTTCCATTGGATATTTTTTCCTGCTTTGTCAAAGATTAGTTAGTTGACCATGAAGTTGAAGGTCCATATCTGGGTTCTCTACTCTGCTCCACTGGTCTGTGTGTCTGTTTTTGTGCCAGTACCATGCTGTCTTGGTGATCACAGCTTTGTAATAGAGCTTGAAATCAGGCAACGTGATGTTCCCAGCTTTGTTTTTCTTTTTCAACATTTCCTTGGTGATTTGGGGTCTTTTCTGGTTCCATACAAATTTTAGAATTGTTTGTTCCAGCTCTTTGAAAAATGCCAATGGTATTTTGATGAGGATGGCATTGAAAGTATAGATTGCTCTGGGCTGCATAGACATTTTCACAATGTTTATTCGTCTGATCCATAAGCATGGAATGTTTTTCCACCTTTTGGTGTCGTCTTCGATTTCTTTCATGAGTGTTCTGTAGGTTCTAGAGTAGCCTGAACCACTCCCATTTTTTGAGGGTTTCACTCTTCTGACTAATCACCACACTGTGGCTCCACATCCTGATACCATCACACTGGGCATGGGGCTTCCACATAGATTTTGGGGAACACAGATATTCAGTCTGTGGCACCTAAGTACTGGCCTTTGTCCACGTGTTCCCATCTCAAGCTATTCTAGTAAAGGACCAGTTTTTAAATCCGCAACCCAGTATGTTTTGATAACTTTTGTAAACTGAATATAAATGCATTACTACATAAATGAAATTAGAAGAACCCAAAGAAAGATGTACAAATCTAAATTCAGCAGATAAAACATCACTCCATCATATTGCTATAAAATTTCTAATACTTGCTCTCCATTTCTGTGCGTATCTATTTCTTACTGGGCAGATAATACACAGGACTTGGCAGCAGCCTGTGATCTACATTTTGAGTGGGTTACACTTCTTTACATCTGCAGTAATCCTCATGTCAGCCTCTGTATAAAGCATGCCCTCTATTTTTCAGATCAGGACGGGAGGATCCAAGTGATTTAGTACGATGCCGGAGGATGTGGCAGTAACAGAGCTGGAATTTTGACCCAGAGTTGCAGCTAATCCCCAAGGAGTCTTCGTTTGAATTAGGGAAATGTTTCCCTTCCCCTGGGTGGGCTGCACACCCCACCCCCCGGCATGCTTTCTGGAGCACAATGTAGGATATGATCCTGTCAGACTCGTATGTGCTCTCCCTCCTTCCCTTTGCCAGGGTAGAAAGGGAAGGGAGTAGGCAGTTGGGAAGAGGTAAAGTGGAGACTAAGTCTTGTCTGTCATTTTACTGTACATTTTCATAGACTGGTGAGAAAGTTGAGAAAGGAAACTCAAGTTAGTGAAAATGGGTAGTTTTCAGAATTTCTAATTGCAAGTTGTGCTCAATCTTAAAGCTTTTGATGTACCTATTTAATTAGCATATACTGTCCTGGGACTCCCATTTTTAGACATCTCTGTACAGTTAGCCAGGTAGCGGGTTTTCAAAATAACACAGGAATATTAATATTTAACAATCTGCAAAAATATGTGTGAATACATCCTTGGGTTTAAAAAAAAATTTTTTTTTAAGATTTTGTTTATTTAGTGGACAGAGAGAGCACAAGCAGAGGGAGTGGCAGGCAGAGCGAGAGGAGAAGCAGATGCCCCACCAAGCAGGGAGCCCATTGCGAGACTCAATCCCAGGACGCTGGGATCATGACCTCAGCTGAAGGCAGACACTTAACTGACTGAGCCACCCAGTGGCTCTGAATACATCCTTCTTATCTTTGTTGCTTCTACCATCATAATTCTACTATAAGTTTCTAATACTGGCTTAGTTTATAATTAAATGAAGAAATTAAAAAAGTATGGACAGTGGAAATAGACCAAGAATGTCTCCTTGACACAGTAATTATTCAAGCCACAGATTAGTTAATGTTAATTTGAAATGCATTTTAGGTATGCAGTCTAATTATATGAACTATATTAGGGTTGTAAAAATTTGACTGTGGCCATATCCACAGTTTTGTTCTCTTCCTGTGGCCTAAAACTGCACCTGGTTAAAGCAGACATACCATCAGTCATGTTGGATGCCTGGAAGAGAGTTAAGGGAGAAATCATTTGCATCTACTGGAAAACTACTCTGAACTAATAAAGACCCGGACTTCTTAGGAAATTACATGAGTGGGTGGTGAGATTATTAATTCCTTTGTGGATTTAAATGGAGTAATGAAAAGTTGACAGATATTTTATTTTTGAGAAACCATTTAAAGTGCTTCCCTAAGTATTTAAACTTTGTACAGCTATTACTATCAAAGTGGGTATACTTTTTGCTGGGTTTATTCCCAAGAGTGTCAAGTGTATTCTTGATATCCACTGTAGCTTTTTTAAGTCGATGGTGCTGTTAATTTTTTAAATAAGGAAACTGAGGCTTTAGGATGTTGGAATAATTTTTCCAGAAAGCTCTGGCCAGACCTAGGAGTCAGAATCTGCATTTTTAAAAAAGATCTCAGATGATTTATGTGCATATTAAAGTTTGAGAAGTAATGATTTATTTTCCAGAGTCCATGTTCATAATCCCTACACTGTCCTGCCTCCTCAGGTTAATCTAAGATTAAAAGCTTTATTAAGAATATTAGGTGAATCTAATATGTGAATTAGATAAATTCAAAATAATCCTTTTTTTCTGGTTATATGTTCTAATTTTTGTAGATTTCAAATTTGTTAATTCTGCATTTTCCATTTTTCAACTAAGGTTTCTGAGATCAGTTTCTAAGAGTCAACTCCTCTCCATTGCTCCTGTTGTGCAGGAGTCTAAGAATGTTCTAGTTTGATAGCTTCAGGTTGTTGTTATGCAGGGTGTTGTTTAAAAGAAGGATCAATAATGATTACGCTTTGTAACATAAAGGTTGAGTTACTCTAGGGAACTACAGAGTCGGTCCTTTTAGATATCTGTCCTTCCCTGTGTAGATGCCTTCTAGAAGGTGATGGGTAGTTATTATTCTTACCTATAATCTTCACATGTAAAATATAGTTTGTCATAAGTTCACTTGCATTATAACAGAAAAAGCAAGTGAACAGTCTATGGGACACTTTTTTTTTTTTTTAAAGATTTTTATTTATTTGACAGAAATCACAGGTAGGCAGAGAGGCACCCAGAGAGAGAGAGAAAGGGAAGCAGGCTCCCCGTTGAGCAGAGAGCCCAATGCGGGGCTCGATCCCGGGACCCTGGGACCATGACCTGAGCCAAAGGCAGAGGCTTTAACCCATTGAGCCACCCAGGCGCCCCGACACTTTATTTTTTTAATTGACGTATAGTTGACACATGGTGTGAATTTCAGGTGTGCAGCATAGTGAATCAACATCTTCCTAAAATATACTCTACTCACCACAAGCATAGCTACCATCTGTCCGCATACGTCACCATTGTAGTGTCGTTGGCTGTATTCTCTATGCTATACTTTTCATTCCTATGATGTATTCATTCCTTAACAGGAAGCCTGTTTCTCCCACTCTACTCATTTCGCCCATACGCCTACCTTCTTCCGCTCTGACAACCAATAATTTGTTCTCTGTGTTTATGGGTCTATTTCTGTTTTTTTGTTTGTTTGTTCATGTGTTTTCTTTTTTGGATTCCATAGGTAAGTGAGATTGTATGGCATTTGTCTTTCTATGTCTGACTTATTTCACTTAGCATAATAACCTATAGGTCCAACCATGTTGTCACAAACATCAAGATTTCATTCCTTTTTTATGGCTGAGTCATATTCCAGTGCATGTATATACCATATCTTCTTTATCCATTCATCAGCCAATGGACACGTGGCTTGCTTCCATATCCTGACTATTGTAAATAATGCTGCCGTAAACATTGGGGTGCATATGTCTTTTCAGATTGGTGTTTTCATTCCCTCTGGGTAAATATCCAGTAGTGGAATTACTAGATCAGATGGTACTTCTATTGTTAATTCTTTGAGGAACCTCATTACTGTTTTCCACATTGGCTGCACCAATTTACATTCCCACCAACAGTCAGAAGTGTTCCTTTTTCTTCATATTCTCACCAGTACTTGTTACGTCTTGTCTTTTTCATACTAGCTGTTCTGCCTGATGTGAGGCAGTACCGTATTGTGGCTTTGATTTGCATTTCTTTGATGATGAGTGATGTTGAGCATCTTTTCATGTGTCTCTTGACCATCTGTAGGTCTTCTTTGGAAAAAGGTTACTCGGGTTCTCTGCCCATTTATTACTTGGGTAATTATTATTATTATTGGTATTGAGTTATATAAGTTCTTTTTATATTATTGGATGTATCACTTGCCAACACCGTCTCCCATTCAGTAGGTTACCTTTTCATTTTGTTGATAGTTTCCTTCATATGCAAAAGCTCTTTATTTTGGTATAGTTCTAATAATCTACTTTTGCTTTTGTTTCCTTTACCTGAGGAGACATATCTAGAAAAATGTTGCTAAAGCCCATGCCAAAGAGATTACTGCCTATGTTGCTTTTCTGGGAGTTTTCTGGGAGTTTCAGGTCTCACATGTAGGTCTTTAATCCACTTTGAGTTTGTTTTTTGTGTGTGTGGTGTAAGAAACTTGTCTAGTTTCATTCTTCTGCATGTGGCTGTCCAGTTTTCCCAGCACCATTTATGGAAGAGACTTTCTTTACCCCATTGTATATTTTTAATCTCTTATGTTGTAGGTTAATTGATCATATAATTGTGGGTTTATTTCTGGGTTTTCTATTCTGTTACATTGATCTGTGTGTCTGTTTTTGTGCCATACTGTTTTATTATAGCTTTGTGGTATGTCTTGACATCTGGGATTGTGATACCTCTACTTTTGTTCTTTTCCAAGATTGCCTTAGCTACTCATGGTCTTTGGTGGTTCCATACTAATTTTAGGACTATTTGTTCTAGTTCTGTGAAAAATTCTATTGATATGTTGATAGGGATTGCATTGAATCTGTAGATTTCCTTGGGTAGTACAGACATTTTAATAATATTAATTCTTCCAGTCTGTACTGTGAGAACGATAACAAATTGATGAAAGAAATTGAAGATGACACAATAAATGGAAAGATAGTCCACGGCCATGGACTGGAAATCTGTACAACCTTTTAAAACATTAACATGTAGGGGTGCCTGGTGCCTCAGTGGGTTAAAGCCTCTACCATTGGCTCAGGTCATGATCCCAGGGTCCTGGGATCGAGCCCCACATCGGGCTCTCTGCTCGGCTGGGAAACTGCTTCCCCTTCTCTCTCTGCCTGCCTCCCTGCCTACTTGTGATCTCTCTCTCTCTGTCAAATAAATAACATCTTTAAAAAAATAAAAAGTAAAACACTAACATGTAAATATGAGCCACTCAGGTTTAACGAGCGAGGAAGGACGTGCAAATATCACAGTCTTAGAGATGGTACTTGGGTGTCAGTTTGGAGAATGGACAGAAGAAATGAGAGTCATCAATGATTCTAGAGTCACTTAGAAGGTTTTTTGAAGTGCAGATTGAGGAAAAATCTGACAGCCACACTTTCTGGTTAGTAGGTTTGCGACAGGGCCCAAGATTTTGCATTTTTCTAAGTGCCCAGGTGATGATCATGGTCCGGGGAGCACACTTTGAGAGCCACTGCACTAGATTTGGGAGGCTAGTTGGAAAATTTTCCCATTGATCTCTGTAAGATAGAACATAGAAATAGACTCTGACAACAGTTGAAGAGGAAGGGTGGGTTCCAACAATTTGAAGGGGTTCTAATTGACAGGACTTGTTAGACCACAGTATTGAGATGAAGTAGATTAAGAGTCTAGGCTGACTTCTAGATTTCTGACTTTAGTCGGTGGGTGGAAAATGTGGCACCATTATTTCAGCACATGGAAAAAGAGGAGAAGATGCAGAGGTTTTGGGGTGAACATGATGACGAGCTTGGTTTTAGACATGTCCAATAGCGATTTATGTGCAGAGATCTGTTAGGAAAGTAGGATAGTGTAGAGTTGAAGACACAGTTACAAGAATGAATTTGTAAGTGCTGGTGTGTATGTCTGTAGAGGGGAACTTATAGGTCATAAAGTGAACAGGATAAAGTGCTGAGAACAGAACTCTGAAAGATGCCTGTGTTTAAGGTGAAATCAGAATAATTCACCTTGAAAAGGCCTGAGAAGGGCTGCCAGGAGCTGCGGAGTCAGGAGCGTCTGGGAGGGTGTGATCAGCCTGTGGGTGCGGCAGAGCAGTCCGCTGACATGTGGATGGGGGTCCCTTCAGTTTTGTCAGAGCATCACGGAGGGGACCCAGGTGGTATCTACCTGGAGTTACAAAGTGTTTCTTCCTTCCGTCCTTTTTTTTTTTTTTTTTAAAATTTTATTTATTTATTTGGCAGAGAAAGGTCACAAGTAGGCAGAGAGAGGGGGGGAAGCAGGCTCCCCGCTGAGCAGAGAGCCCGATGCAGGGCTCGATCCCAGGACCCTGAGATCATGACCTGAGCCGAAGGGAGAGGCTTAACCTGGTGAGCCACCCGGGGTCCCCTAGACAGTGTTTCTGAGGACAGAATACATGCCTTTTGTTTTTCTGATAATAAGTTTCTGTGCACTTCTGAGGAGAACCGTATTGATAGAAATCCTTGAGGTATGAATGGATTCATATTTAAGTTCTAATATTTTAGCTGAACTTTCATAAAATGTTTAAAGAGCAAGTTAATCAAAGTGCGCACGCGTGCGTGTGTGTGTGTGTGTGTGTGTGTGTGTGTGTGTGTGTACATATACCTTCTTTCGTGGGGTGTCAGTCCTTTCCATGAGAAGCTCGGAGAAACGCGTGTGGGGGATTTTGTGGTTGGCCCTTCTGAGGAGTTGGAAGGCTCCCCACAAAATGTCGGCCAAATGCAGAATGAAAGGGAGAATGAATGTTGGCAGAATGAGAGGGACTGCCAGGTAAACAGCTTTCTGAAGGACCAGAATCAAAACACGTTTTCTACTAGGTCTGATGTAGCAAATGCCCTGGGTGTAGACTTTACCCTTCACCTGCTGACCAGAGTTTTAAGGCCCGACATCATGAAAGTGACTCTGAGAAACAAACTGAGGGTTTTGGAGGGGGAAGGGGTGGAGTGTTGGGTGAGCCTGGTGGTGGGTATTAAGGAGGCACGGATTGCATGGAGCCCTGGGCATAAACAATGATTTTGGAACACTGAAAAGAAAATAAAATGGAAAAAAAATATAAAGGCCTCTGTGCTTAAAAAAAAAAAAAAGACACTTTTAAAATCTCAGGCTACAAATGATCAAATGTGTAATTCTTATTTCATAGAGACCAAACTACTTTACTGAACTGTTAGAAATTTTACTCACTGACAGTCTCTCAAAAGACTGGTAAAGAGCTTGCCATTGAGCTAATGGGTGAAGACAGTTGATTTTGAAGATGAAAGACATAAAACACAAAAGTTCTTTTTCAGATCAATTTTGAATACTAGACTTTAAGCTGTATGTTGTTCATTTAGGATTAAAAAGGACATGTTATCAAGCATATCACAAATTAACATTTTCCTCTTTTCCTTTCTTTGGGCAGGTGGTCAAGTTATTAAGCAACAAAAGATCACAAGCAGTTGGCATATTAATGTCTAGCCTTCATTTAGATATGAAAGATATACAACATGGTAAGTAGAAAAATAAAAATTGAGCTTTCGAATACCTAAATTTGGGCTGGAGGATGTGCGGTTTGGTGTTAAAGTTATTTTAGAGTTTTTTGAGATTAGTATGTTTCTGTAAATGCTACCTGCGATGATCGTTTTTGGAGGGGTTACCAGTAACTTGACTTTTATGTTGTTTCTATGTTTTGCTAAAAGCCTAATTGCCATTGGGACATATTTAGTCTGCATTAATAAATAGTTCACTTTTAATTCATCCGAAATACTGGTCCCACTGCGCTCTATAGCTAATTAGACTATATCTGAGGTATTTAGTTCTGGATGCCATGTTCAAAGAGTGACTCAAAAACAAGAGTGATAGTGGGGTGTGTCTCAGCCATTGAAAATACCTGAAGAGAGTGTACTGGAGAGGTAAGTACATGGAAACTCGAATCGTAGGTGTTCGATGAGCTAGCATGAATTTTCTAACAGATTGGTTTCAACCAGGGTAGGAGTCACACAGATGCTTGTTTTGATGTTACTATTTTAAGAATGTTTTTAGGATTAGAGACGTTGAATAGTAGACTGGATTGCCATGAGTAGTAGTTAGATGAAAACTCAAGCGTTCAAGAGGCTGAATGATCATTTGTCGCGGATGTCTATAAAGCATTGGACAAGTGAGAGGGCATGTTCTCTTAGTCTTCCTGTTCCGAGATACGATGAGATGCGGAAAGAATCACAAAATCACGTTTATTATGTATAACTTCTTAGGGTGGAAAACCGTCCCTCTTCTTTCAGTTATTTGGATATTTGAATTTGGAAAACATTAATTCAGTTATTTAGTTACTGAGTAATAATGGAATAACTATGAATTAGTTATTTAATAACTAAATAATAATTGAATAGCTATTATTCAAATAGTTGATTTGACTAACTCTTCAGTTATTTACTATATGTGAACCCCTGGGCTTTTCTATGCCTAGAGGGATTGAATTACTTTTTCTAATAACCATCAAAGATAGTTTCAAACGACGCTTGCCCACGTGTATTACTGTTGGTGGTCCAGACCCAGGGAAGCAGTAATATCAGGACCTTTTGTTATTACTTTTATGTTGTTTTGATTTCTGTCTTTAACCAGGCTTATAACATATTCCCTATGTTTAGAGTGGGCTGATTTTAAAGTTTTCTAAGTGGTTTTAGTGTTGGTGTTTTAAGGACTAGAAATCTGCTCTGTAATTGACAGGCATTCCTGTGCCGTATCTTCCTATCACATTTATGCTGAGAGATACTGCCCAAAGGTACACAGAGGAAATCTATTCGGAACCCCCATAAGCTGTTCAGAGCCTTAGAGTAGATTTAAAGCAGATTGAATTATCCAGTGGAATGCCAGTTTACCTATTAAAGAAATATGGTTTCAAGTAGAGCACAGACTTTATAAATCATGAAAACATTTAACTGGCTTTCTAGCTCACCCCTGTATGAATGTGGATTCTATTTGTTAGCCTTAAAATATTGTGAGGAATAATTCATAAATAGCACAGGCCTGGTATGCTCTGTCAATTGATGAGTAACTCTTAATCATAATTTAAGTTTTTATGAAACTGTTTTGATGGGGAGGAGACTTCCTCAAACTGAAGCATTTGGGGGGAGTAGTCATAGAACGGGACACCAAGGCTGGCGCCAAGAAGTACTTGGCGTTTCTAAAGCTGGCAGATGTATCCCAGTTAAGTCATAGAATGAAATCTGAAAATAATGATATGGTCCTTTCCTTCAGTCAAATATTCAGCCCGGGTTGAGTTAATAATGAGAACCTTATGAGCAAAGGAGTCCACCTAACATCTGTGTCTGCGGTAAAGCCAGTGAGAGTTCATTGAAAATTTGCTAGCTTAACATGCAATGCTAACAATAACACGGCGTGAACGTCAGTAGTTGGAGGGTCACACAGAATTATGCATAAACTTTATCCTATTAGGATGTGAAGTGATTGCTTGAGTCACTTTGAAACCCTGTACACGGTTTTCTAAAAAAAAACAGCCGCCTTCGAGTTGAAGTCGGAAGGAGCAAGTGGGATGCCTTGCAGTGAATAAGTCCTGTCTGTCTCCGCGTCTTGTCTGGAACCGTGATGTTCATGTGTGAATCACTTGTGGCCTCTAGAATGAACTTGACTTCTATCAGGATAGGCCTCCACTGAGAAATCCACAGAAGCATAAACATCATGGATTTTGGTTGGAGAAGCAGCCACAGACTTTATCCAGACCTCCGGTATCATCTTCCGGAGGAGCAAACGGAGACCTTTTGGTGGTGGTTCCCTTCCAAGGTCTCAGAGCCCGTTCTCGGAACAGACTAAACTGGGGCCTTCTCTCTCGGGGCCTGCTCTTTTCATCACGGGAGCGGCTTTTCCAAGATGGTGCTTGGTCTGCGACCAGTCTTGGGATCTTAAAAACAGAGTATGGGCAACATTGTAAAACAGCAGGAAGTGTTTTTCCCTCTTTTTCTCTTTTCCCTCACCAAAACTCCAGAAAAGGCTAGGGTTGGGTTTACTTTGTAATGTTTCTATTTTTGAAGTTCCGCGTTAGAGTAATTAGCGTGGAAGGTTTGGACTAGAGGTGCCAGAAGTCTAATTGTGGTCTTGCCACCATATCCGTGGAACACCACACCCAGCTGAGACTCCAAGGTTATTTTCTACAATAGCACATGTGGTGTCCTCAGTGTCACACAGAGTCACAGGGCGGGATTGTTGACTGAGTTCACTCCTGTGGCAATACAGGCGACGCGGGCCCAAATACTTACCCGTGTGTGCCCACGCACGCAAGGTTACAGGGAAGACCTGAGCGGCTCTAACGTAGTTGTAAATGTGTCTGGTAACTTCTAAACTATCCTGTAAATCATCCCAGTTTTCCAACGGGAAGGGTGAAACTGCGGTGTGCCCCCTCCCGGGAAAAACAAAACAAAAACACTCCAGTGGTTTAGAAGAATTTAAAGTCAGGGATGAGGTGCTTTGCAGAACTGATTTACCTAGTGTGCTAGAGCTTAGGGTCCTTATGGCTTTAGGCTCTCCTGAAATCAGGCTTTTGGGATCCCTTGCGGCATTGCTGACTTCTCCCCCGCCTGAGTTGGTTCCCCTGGGCCAGTAGCCCTTCGAGTTCTAGTTTACTGTCATGGAAGTCTGGAATCTCTACTTTGGGTGGGTCTGAGCTTTGATGTTTGGCCTTTGGCTCTTCAGGCTGTCAGCAGAAATTTCGGATTCGTTGGGATAGGCCTTACAGTTTCTGAACTGGCTCGTTTTCCTGCCTTCTCTCTTCTTTAGCCTGGTGTTTCCTCTCTTGGCTGCTCCTTGATGCTTTTTCAGATATTTGACAAATATATTTTATCCCACATTTTAAATCACTCTCAGTGGGAGGATCGATTCACACCCCCAGCCTGTTATTTTCCTGGTGGGAGTTACCCTGCAGCTTTGGAGCTGAGTTTGGTGAAAAGAGATGGAGGTGTGCATACCGCATTCCGGCCGTATTTGGGCAGTCAGTGTGGTAGTCACAGCTCCAGGACCTTTTTCGTAGGAAATAGTAGCTGCAGGGCACTTTGAAATTTCATAAGGCTCAGTGTTACCCCCAACAGTCTCACTAGTAGGTAGAATATTCATGTGACTTATCATACAAACTGTGCTACCGTTAAGAGTGGAAGGGGGCGCTGTGACTAACATTGCCTGGGCAGCAAGTGCAAAGTGGAGAGTTTGCACGGACACGGTGTGCAGAGTAACGCTACTATCAGATCACATGGAAACAAGTTTCTGATGTAATTCTCCTCCATATATATAGAGATAGATATAGATAGATAGATCTATCTAGATAGATCTATCTATCTATATCTATATCTATCTATCTATATCTATCTATATCTATCTATCTATATCTATATCTATATATCTATATCTATATATCTATATCTATATCTATATATCTATATCTATATAGATAGATAGATATATCTAGATAGATTACTATATAGATAGATATATCTAGATAGATCTATCTAGAGATCTATCTATCTATATCTATCTATTTATATATATATCTCAACTATTTATTGGCCAGGAAATTAAACAGGTTGAAAAGCCTGCTTGGTAAACCTGAGGGTATCTAGCTCTCTGTCCTTTTGCTACTCTCATCAATATCTTGGCTGAAAGGTTTGTTCCAGTTTGTTACAAACACATCACAGAGGTAGGAAACACATCACCTTATAATCTGTTGCTGGGAACTAGAAGTCTAACTCAGAGCGTAGCTGGACCCATGACCAGTCAGGGACTGAAGCCTCCGGCAGCGTCCTTAAAGATCCAGGCTATAAACTCTGCTTAGTTTTCATGCTAGGTCTCTGGACAGGGGTGGAGTGGAGTCTCTCTAGGAGATTTTAGCTAATGCACATGTCTCGTATCTTTACTTTCACCGGTAAATGTCCACTTCACATATAAGAATGCTAATTAGCAAAGCCTTGGGTACTGATCTAGTAACTTGTAATATCTGCCTCTGAAGTATGGCCTTTCTTTTTCGATAATTTAAATTCAGTTATGGAGGGGAAGGCGTTAGGAGGGTTGCTGTGGCTGGGCGATGGGCATTGGGGAGGGTGTGTACTATGGTGAGTGCTGTGAGTTGTGTAAGACTGATGAATCCCAGACCTGTACCCCTGAAACAAATACTTTATAGGTTAACTAAGTTCCATTGGGCGACATACAGTGCAGCATTAGTTTCAGAGGTAGAGGTCAGTGATTCATCAGTCACACCCAGTGCGTATCAGATCACAGTCCTCCTTAACGCCCACCACCCAGTTACCCCGTCCCCCACCCACCACCCCTCCAGCAACCCTCAGTTGGTTTCCCAGAGTCCAGAATCTCTCATGGTTTTGCTCCCTCTCTGATGACCTCCCATTCAGTTTTCCCTCCTTTTCCCTACCTGTGGTCAGGAATTCAGCAATGGGGCCGGATGTAAAATCAATACACAGAAATCAGTTGCATTTCTATACACCAATAATGAGACAGAAGAAAGAGAAATTAAGGAATCAATGCCATTTACAGTTGCACCCAAAACCATAAGATACCTAGGAATAAACCTAACCAAAGAGGTAAAGGATCTGTACTCAGGAAACTACAGAACGCTCATGAAAGCAATTGAGGAAGTATGGCCTTTCCTACATAGTGCTGGCCCACCATCCCTGAGGTATGGGTATTCAACAGCCACTGCCCCTTAAGTTGAAGCTTTAACTGGCTCCTATACATTATTACGTTCCCCCGGTATACATGTCCTCAAAATAGGTTAAAGATACTGTAGCGGGGCGCCTGGGTGGCTCAGTGGTTTAAAGCCTCTGCCTTCGGCTCGGATCGTGATTCCAGAGTCCTGGGATCGAGCCCCGCATGGGGCTCTCTGCTCAGCAGGGAGTCTGCTTCCTCCTCTCTCTCTCTGCCTGCCTCTCTGCCTAATTGTGATCTCTGTCTGTCCAATAAATAAATAAAATCTTAAAAAAAAAAGATATTGTAGCAAGAGATACCTTAGATGTATTTAATGATCTCATCCATAGAAGTAAGTTTCTAACCTTCCAGGACTGTTCTTCCTAAAGTATTGAAGGTCCTCATTCCTGTCTTTTCTTTCCCTTTTTTTTTTTTTAAGATTTTATTTATCTATTTGTCAGAGAGAGAGAGAGAGCGCGAGCACAAACAGGGGAGGTGGCAGGCAAAGGGAGAAGCAGGCTCCCTGCTGAGCAGGGACCCAATGCAGGACGGATCCCAGGACTCTCGGATCATGACTCCAGCTGAAGGCAGGCACTTAACCTACTGAGTCACCCATGCATCCCGGCCCTCATTCCTTTCTTCCTTTTTTTAAAGATTTTTATTTATTTATTTGATAGACAGTGAGAGAAGGAACACAAACAAGGGGCGTGGGAGGGGGAGAAGCAGGCCTCCGGCTGAGCAGGGAGCCCGATGTGGGGCCCAATCCCAGGACCCTGGGATCATGACCTGAGCCGAAGGCAGATAGATACTTAATGACTAAGCCACCTAGGCACCCCATCCTTTCTTCCTTTTAATGTCTGTCCTATCTAAAGTCAACTAGTATGGTGAACCCATGGGCAACATGTACTAAATTAGGTCCTTGTAAAAATTTCTATCCTTTTTAATCATGATTTGTGAAAATCGTGTGTCTTGACATCAAATGAGATAGTTATGTAAACCACCTGGTCAATAAAATCATGGTTCTTTTTATTTGTTGGTCTCTAAGCCTAATGACTGGTTTTTCAAATGTTTTTTAAAAAATGTAGCTAAGGATACCTTACAAGGACAATGACATGCTTTTAGGTTTAAATCAGACATTCCAGGAACATCTGGGTGGTGCAGTCTGTTAAGCATCCCACTCTTGGTTTCTGCTCAGGTCCTGATCTCAGGATCGGGAGATCACGCCCTGTGTTGCGGAGTCAGCCTGAGATTCTCTCTGCCCTTCCTGCGCATGCTCTCTGTCTCTCTCTCAAATAAATACATCTTTAAACAAAAAATCAGAAATCCCAGTGAAGTCTGCCGTGTCCTAATAACTGTGTAGGAAGAAATCACGTAGGTTGGCAGGTATTTAAAAAGAGAGTTGCTTTTGATGAACAAGACACACAGGCTTGAATATCGGCTTGAATTCTTACCTCTCCCCCAACCCCCTTCCTTCTGTTATTTGCCAATACAGGCATATCGCAGATATATTGTGGGTTTGGTTCCAGCTACCACAGTAAGGCAAATATCAAAATAAGCTGAGTTAAATGAAGGTTTTGGTTTCCAGTGCAAATAAAATTTACACTATACTATAGTATTAAGTGCACAGTAGCATCATGTTTAAAAAATTGTGAATAAGCTGATATGATTTCTGAATATAGGTGAGCTTCGGTGGGATGAGATCCTGAGCTGAGGCCCAAGAAAGAATTCTAGAGATGCCTTTGGTGCAAAATGGTGGTTTACTAAAACACGGGGACAGGACCCGTGGAGAGAAAGAGCAGCTGCGCTGGGGTCTTGAGGAGTGGCTGATTACATACTCCAGAGTTGGGGGAAGTAAGGAAAAGGAGGTTTCAAAATAACTTTCATATGCTAGGGAGTAGGTATTCTATACCAGAGGTCTCACCATTTTCAAGTTCAAGTTGTTTTTCCCTCTTGCAAGGTATTAACATCTGGTTGGGAGCTTCCTGGAAGAATGTCGCACCTGTCCCCCCCAGGAGTGGGGGTGGGGGGGTTGCAAGAGGTCAACTGCTTTGTCTTCAGCCGGCCTTCTGCTCCCTCATCGCATACCTTAATTAGGAAATACATTATGGTTAAAAGACACTAACCATCATCTGAGTTTTCGGTGGGTCATCATCACTGAGCACAGATCACCATAATAAGTATAATAATAATGAAAAAGTTTGAGGTATTATGAGAATCTCTAAGCTGTGACACAGTGACACAAAGCAAGCAAATGCTGTTGGAAAAGTGGTGCCCACAGACTTGCCTGAAGAGTTGCCGCAAACCTTTAATTTGTAGAAAACAACAAAACCTCCCCAAAGCCCCCCAAAAACAAAAACAAAACGCAGTATCTGCCAAGTCAATAAAGCAAAGGGCGATAGAATGCGGTCAGCCTGTAGCTGTGTGAAGTGGTCCAGAAGAGAGTTGATTTTCGTTGTACAACGCAGGGAGTGGAGGCTTTCAGATTCAACCTGCCTGGGGCTTCACCTTAATAGAGTGAGAATGGGTATCGGTTCCTCTGGCTCCCAGTTCACAGCCCTCTACAGTGTACTCGCTTGTTTCAGAATGAGGACCCGTGTTTTCCTAATAAAATGAGAATATGCAACATATGCAAAAAGAGAAATTGGCAGAAAGGCACAGTACTTCTGGCCTCCAGTTGTTTTGGCTTTTTGCGTTACTAAAGCACTGGAAAATATGTTTAGCAAATTTCATTTATTCCTTTGTCATTGCATGCAAATTCCCCAGTTTGCTCATTGACTCCGTTCCTTAGAGAGGGAAGCGGACCTTTTTTCCAGCTATGAATTAAAGGAGGAAGATGATTTTAAAAAGAATTATTAATTAATGGAGTTGCTGGTTCTTGATTGAACTAAACAGATTTGTTAGCGAAAAGGCATATTGCGCTCAGCTTATCATGAACAAGAGCAGGTTGTGATTACTTGTCAAAAGTTTGTGGCACATAGGGCATGGGACTTTCTGTGCCTTTTTTCTAGGTGACTGATGCTCAGAGAGTTTATAGGAATGTGCCTAGTTAAGTCCTTGGGGATGCTTGCTTCATCTTGTACTTATGCTCTATGCATATTTCTTTCCTTTTCTTTTTTTTAAAAGATTTTATTTATTTGACAGAGACACAGTGAGAGAGGGAACACAAGCAGGGGGAGTGGGAGAGGGAGAAGCAGACTCCCCCCCTACCAGGGAGCCCGATGCGGGGCTCGATCGGAGGACTCTGGGATCATGACCTGAACTGAAGGCAGAGGCTTTAACCCACTGAGCCACCCAGGCACCCCTCTAATCATATTTCTTTATTCCTTTTGTCTATACTTCCTGGCTTTTCCCTTTATTTTTTAAGTGCAGACTAACGTTGCTTAAGAGAGCCTGATTCCAGAGCCATGCTGCTCAGATTTTATTTGGGGCAGAACCTTCATCTCCCCTCAAACCCCAGATTTGTCTGTTGAAAGCCCTAATCCCTAATGGGATTGTGCTGACCCCGGGGAGCCTTTGGGGGATAATGAGGTTTACAGGAGCTCATGAGGGTGGCTCCCATGATAAGATAAGTAACATCCTTCAAGAAGAAGAACAGGCACAGGCTGTGCACACTGGGGACAGGGTCCTTAGAAGTTCCAGCATCCAGAACTGTGAGAGCTGAATTCCTGTTCAAACCACCCAGTCCGTGAGATTTGTTAGCGACACCAGCTGAGTGAGAGAGACGGGAACCCCAGTTCTGCTGCGGGTCAGCTGAGTAAGAACTCGGGCCGTGTTCTTCATCTCCCATTGGAAGAAAGGGTTAAATGAGTTATTTCCTGTGAAATGAGTTAAATGAGTTGTTTCCTGTAAACGCGTGTACGCAAACACACGCACAGAGTAAACGGTCAATATTCAATCTCTCCTCGCCTTTCTGCATTTCTTAGGAAACACCTTGTGTTAATAGGCTTTGGGGGTTCCTGAACTGAGCTAGACCATAGCGGGCACGTGGGAGTCTTAAGTTCAAGGGGCCTGTAACCGAGGCAGGGGATCTTGGGTTTTCTGTCAGTCTTCCTGAAATAATGGGTTGTTACGGGGCTGTGCCCATCTCTGTTTTCTGGATGGAGACAAATCCGAGGATTATTTATATGAGCAGCCCTTAGAAGGTGAGCATGCACCCATCTTTGGGCTCTCCTGTATCAGCAAGGAGAGCAGTTTGTTTTAGAAATTTGAAAGGTGAGGGAGCGGGTCTCCCCAACTGTGTGGTTTCTTAACCATCGTGTCTGGGCGCTGTGAGCTCCCATATTCCACAGGTACCGCTGTTGGGTCTGGGTGGCTCCTGGGGGGGGGGGTAGCGGGGAGGGGGGAAGTTTGGCTTTGTTAGTTACAGCGAGTCTTGGAAGGACCAAGAGTAGAAGCGGAGACAGGACAGATACTTCCGTTTCCTGCTTTGACATCTTATTAAACTGACAGTTAAACTACTTCTAGCTCTGAGCATGAAGTATTAAACACAGTTCTTTAAACACCTGGAAATGCCCTTTTGAACTGTGGGAACTTACGGGAACTCTTGCTGCGTATTTTCATAGCCTACACATAGCAGTTCTCTCCTGCTGGGCTGCCACTGGACAGTGTTGTTCTTATGGAATTTTCTACCAAACAAGTTGTAGATGACAAACTTCTGGTCTTTTTTTGTAGTATTTCTGGTTTCCTTCTCGGAGACACAGCCTTTTCACTTGCCTATTAATTACCATAAGAAAGTTTATCTATAATCATTTGTTTATTTTTGTAATATTCTCAAAAATTGGGTTTAGGGTGGGGAGTGTTTGTGTTTCCAAATAGGTTCTCCAGTGTCTGGTTTCTTTATGAAACTCAAGGTTACAAGTCTCACTTAGAAACTGCTTCATGCCTTTTTTTTTTTTTAAACCTTCATTCTAAGTGTTTTCTTCACATGGGATATGGAGTTTTAAGACCTGTTTATTATATTTATTGAGACATTAAAAAACTAGTAAATGCTGTTGGGAGGTTTAGTGAATGGTTTTCATTGAAATGTAAAGTCACTTAGAATTAGAAATTTGAGAAGAAAGTGGGCTCCATCCAGTAGGCTTTTCATCAATTGTAGCCTTGTCGTGGAGAAAAGCGCGTGTGAGATAGGTTCACTTTCATTAAAACCTACTTTCAGAAATTTAATATCAGAATATGTTTTAATTTAAAATATAAACTCATTACCTAGAGTCTCTTAGAAAAAGAAAGACCTCCTAAATCATTTTAAGTCACACACAGATGATTAAATCAAGGGAAAATGAATTATTACAAATCTTGCATTAGAGGCTCAGAAAAAACCCGGGTCGAACTTAGCTTCTATTTTTTTATGACATTTGTTCCATAGTTGGGCTCTTTGATTATGTTTTTATGGGAAGGAGAAACACAATTAGGCTGTTCTGAAACCGTGAGCTTGGGACGTGGATATTCTTTCCTTCATTGGACTTCGTATCTGATTATGTATCAAGTGTTCGCCTGTTTATTTTGTTGTCCCGCACCCTCCCCCTCCACCCCTACTCCCTCTCCCCTATAGGCTCTGTGAGGCCTGGAGACGCAGCCCCTTGCAGCTCAGCTCGGATGTCTGCCCCTGCAACCAGTATCTGTTTTTTACAGTCATCGGGGGATTGTTAGAGGAATTGCCCAGGACGCATGGGGCGCCTGTGAAGGTGCAGCCCAGATTTGAGCGCAGAGACTTGTCTGAGTGCGTCACTAATCACACCAACGGTGGCCCTTGTCCCACTGTGTGTTGAAGGTGCAGTTTTTGCGACAATATTCCTTTTGCGTGATCCTTGAGAGGCGTGGGGATTCAGACCATTATTTGGGCGGAGGTGGCGGGTCGCATAAAGCTCTTTTGATAACTAGAATCCCGTGTGTGTTTTAAAACTAACTGCTTTAAGATTCTGAGTGTTTCGACAAGTGAGGTTTCAGCACCCCAAAGTGGCCGCCGTTAGGATGCTTTCTGGTTTTCTGTATCCTGTCAGATGAAGTAAGGGTCTGAGAGTGCTAGAGATGAGGACAGGAAGAAGTGCTTGGCAGTTTCCACATTTCCCTCAGGAGCCACCTGTGTCCTATTCCTACTAGGTACATTCTAGAAATATGATCAGAAATATAGTCAGCCCTGTGTGCTGAGACATCCGATAAAATGGCTTAAAAAGTTACGTAATGGCATATCTTTGAGCATGACCGCAGTAATGATACCTCATGCTGATAACTTAGCTCTTTACTCATGGTCAAACATGAATACAATAAGTTCTCTACTTGCCCAGTGGCAGTTTTCAGCCAAGTCCCTCTGAATTTGTTGTAAAATTTATTAAAACTGCTTTGACCAATGATTATTTACATGTGATCATAAGAAATCAAATAGTGGGGCACCTGGGTGGCTCAGTAGTTAAGCGTCTGCCTTTGGCTCAGCTCATGATCCCGGGGTCCTGGGATCCAGCCCCACAGTGGGCTCCCTGCTCAGCAGGAAGCCTGTTTTTCCCTCTCCCACTCCCCCTGCTTGTGTTCCCTCTCTCTCACAGTCTCTCCCTGTCAAGTAAATAAATAAAATCTTAAAAAAGAAAAAATCAAATAGTACAGAAGGCCTTGCAATGAAAAAAAAATGCAATTCCCAGATTTCCATACAGGCTTCGTCACTTCCATGATGGGTTGTAAAGGCATGAATTTCCCCTTGTTTGAGCCGCTGTGGAATATTCACAGCCTCAAGGAGATGGTGGAATTTGGGAGGAGGATTCTTTGTGGTCACTGATGGTATGAGGTCCTTTTGAATTAAATGGTTGTGAAGAGAAGTCGAAATTGCACACGATGTTCAAATTATCATCTGCAAGTTATTCTAAGATTTGTGACTCTGCGTTTCAGGTTGTACGCTTGCTGCTAATAATAATAATAGCCAGGGGCACCGGGGTGGCTCAGTGGGTTAAAGCCTCTGCCTTCGACTCAGGTCATGATCCCAGGGTCCTGGGATCGAGCCCCACATCAGGCTCTCTGCTCAGCGGGAACATGCTTCCGCCTCTCTCTCTGCCTGCCTCTCTGCCTACTTGCGATCTCTCTCTCTGTGTCAAGTAAATAAATAACATCTTAAAAAAAAAAGAAGAATAGGCAGCACATAAAGTCATTGTGGTAGGGCTCGCGCTAAGTCTCTGAGGTCGGTAATGTTATTATTCCCAGCTCAGGGATAAGAATCTGCAACGGAGAGGGAAGGAACGTCAGCAGCAGCAGGTACTGGGCTGCGGTTTCATCGCAGGTGGTCTGGTTGCAGAGTCTGTGCTCTGAAGCCCTGGGCTGCACTCCTAAGAACTCTCAAATGTGAGTAACTGTATCAGTGGCTTAAGCTGGAGAAAATGGTACGGGATTTTTGTCCTCCATGCTTCCTAACCACGGCACCCGTCTACTGGCTGGCGACCAGCACTGCTGTCTACAGCGCGCTCCTCTCCTAGTGCCATTGAACCAGAACACGCTTCCGTACCGCGTGTGTTTGTGCTGGCGGCCTGGGGGTGGACTCCAGGAACACAGAGAGAAAAAGAGTGTGGTGAAAGCTGCGATGAGGTTACTTGGTGGATGTTGGAAGGTTTGCTTTAAAATTCCTTCGATTATCAATGCCTGTCCTGCCTTCTGTCAGTTCTGTGATTTGGGGGATGCTCAGATGCTCATTCCTTAGTTGATGAGGAAGAGAATGCGTTCAAAGACAAGCATCACTGTAGCAACAGACTCTCATGGAAGTGTCAGAGTGTCTTAGAGGGACTCCTTCACTGTGACAACGGCCAGCCCCTGTTCTTACCGTAAAGAGGTCAGGATTGACATTCATCTATAGCAGGGGCTCTTGATTCATTCATCCCTACTGTCTTATTTCCTTCCTTCTTCATTGGTTCCCATGCTTAATTATCCACTTACTCAGATGTTTACTGAGTACTTTCTTTGTGCCCAGCTCCACTCCGGGCACTGGGGTATAAAAATGACAACAAAAAAGACAAAACAACAACAACACGTGGCTGTGCAGCACTTACATTCTAGCAGGGAAGAAAGCAATTTAAAAAAAAAGGCAGAATATATAGTATGTCAAAAGGTATGATAAGTGCCATGGAGGAAATACACAAAGGCAGGAAATGGGAGCAGCACAGAGTGAGAGGTGAGGGAGCCATCAGGAACAGCCTCGATGAGAAAGCCAGATCTGAAGGGTACGAGAAAAGGAACCCCATCCTATCGGAGGGAAGAGGATGGTTGGGAGAAAAAGCGAGTCAGGTGCAAAGATCCTGTGATGCCAGCTAGTGTCCCGGCACACTGAAGGAGCAGCAAGCTGCCGAGTGTTTCTGGAGAGAGTGATCGGGGGAAGAGAAGTTCGGGTGCATTTGGATAAATAATAAGGGATGGAGGGAAGGAAGGAGTCAAGGACGATGGGCAGGAGGACCCGAGAAAACTTTCGCAGTTACTTCGGATGCAAGACGATGCTGGCTTGTGCAGAGTGTTAGCTGTACTGATGGTGAGATGCAGTCAGACTCGGGGTAGTTTTTGAAGGTCAAGGCAACAGCATTTGCTTATGGATTAGATGTAGACTGAGAAAGAGGGACGACTCGGGATTTGGGGCCTTAGTTAATACAAGGATGGCCTTGGTAGTCTCTGAGGAAAATTGCAGAAAGGACGGTTTGAGAAGGGAAGATCGGGAGTTCCACTTGGGATGTGTTATGTTTAAGATTCCCGTTAGACACGTGAGTAGAGGTGTTGGGCATTAAGAACCATGAGTGCAGGGGCGCCTGGGTGGCTCAGTGGGTTAAAGCCGCTGCCTTCAGCTCAGGTCATGATCTCAGGGTCCTGGGATCAAGCCCCGCATCGGGCTCTCTGCTCAGCGGGGAGCCTGCTTCCCTCTCTCTCTCTCTGCCTGCCTCTCTGCCTACTTGTGATCTCTGTCTGTCAAATAAAAAAAAAAAAAAAAGAATCATGAGTGCAGAGTTAGAGAAGTTCAGACTGGCTCAAGCATGGGGTTCATCTGCGTCTTGATGAGGGGACTAAACGTCGATGAGGAGAACAGAAGTCAAGTATCCAGCCTGTATGGTCCTCAAATTCCCGAAGTCATGTGAGTTTTCATAACACCTTCAGGATTATATCCTACGTCAATCTACCGTGATGTTGCTTAGCGTATTCTAGGTGGGTTAGGAATCAGCTCAAGTGGAAAATGAAGAGCAAAGAGAAATATATTTTAAAAGGTTTTTTTTTTTTTTTTAAGATTTTATTTATTTATTTGACAGAGAGAGATCACAAGTAGGCAGAGAGGCAGGCAGAGAGAGAGAGAGAGGAGGATGCAGGCTTCCACGCTGAGCAGAGAGCCCGATGCGGGACTCTATCCCAGGACCCTGAGACCATGACCTGAGCCGAAGGCAGCGGCTTAACCCACTGAGCCACCCAGGTGCCCCCAAAGAGAAATATATTTTGAACATATTATATATTTTTAGTGGTTCTATCTTGAAAGAGGACAGAATGCAAGCTTTCTTTATTTTTCCTCATTTGTGCAACAGACTTTGTTCACTAAGAAAATGGATAGTTGGAAGTTGTTTAAAATCAGAATTGTGCTTTACATGATTTCCATTAAGCTGTTGGTTCTATTAATTTCTTCCATAAAGAGGGCCATAAACAGTAGCAGCTTTCTTGAGTTGCTAACACTCATGGAAGATAAATCTGAAATCTTTATGTCTCCTATCAAAAATATTAGTAAACTAAATACAAACCAAATTTGATTACTATTTAGTGGACTGTTGGGTAACATTGAGAATTTGTCATTATAGCAATTTGGAAGAAAATACAAATTGAATAAATTATGGTATCCATATTGATATTTCCATTGGAAACAAAATTCTTTTAATTCTTAGCATTTTCTATTTCCATTGGAAACAAAATTCTTTTAATTCTTAGCATTTTCTATTTTAAAGTTTTATTACCAATCTGTTTTAGACCTGTTAGCTCCCATGCTCAGGGCTGCTCTATTTCAATACAGTTCTATCATGCCTTTCTTCCTTTAAAAAGCTTTCATGAGGGGGGAGGAGTCAAGATGGCGGAGAAGTAGCAGCCTGAGACTACATCAGGTAGCAGGAGATCAGCTCGATAGCTTATCTAAACATTGCAAACACCTACAAATCCAACGGGAGATCGAAGAGAAGAAGAACAGCAACTCTAGAAACAGAAAAAAGCTTTCATGAATGGAGCATGGAAACGTGTTTCATAAAGATTATGTAATCATCAACCAAAATTGTTTTTCATTTTGAAAATCTCTTATGGTCCAGTTTAAGAGACAGCCAGCGTCTCATATCATTTATTCTGTTGTTACATGTTGTTTTGGTTGACATGTAGGAAGAAAATCTGTCTTCACACAGATATGTAGCTGAAAAGAAAGAAGTATTTATTCAGTTAATGGTAGATGTAATTGTTAATACTGCACCAAAACTCTCAACAAGTAATAGTTTCCGAATGGTTAGCGGCAATGTTGAATTTGAAAGCCACATCAATAAACTTTTCATACATTAAAAAAAAAAATTACGTCTTACTCAGCATTAAATACTTGGATCTGCTAACGTTAGTTTATTTAACTGAGTTAAGGCATCTGAATTACACAGATGTTTGGCAGAAAACATACATTTAAGAATATTGAGTTCATTTAAATGAAACCCAAATATTCATTTAAATCTGAACAGGCTCGACTATGTTTTGAAGTTTGGAGATGTTTAGAAGAGTTTTAAAATGGCAATTTTGTTTTTTACTTATAACACAGATTCATTCTGGCAGGTTCCTGAACCCTAATCCGAATTATAGTATCTGTATGTTACCATGTTGGTTGCTCAGTGCCCTATCTTAGGTTTAACTTGGATGATGCAAACGGACATGTGGGTGTCCTGGTCTCCCTGCAGCAGAACAGTGTCAACTAGCTGTAAACAGTGTAAACTAGCAAGGAGAAAGTCTGTGGTCCTTATCTCAGTCATTATCTTTGGAATGAAAGAATCCCATCATCTGTTGCACGGAGTGAAAGGTCTGGGTGTCACAAGGAAATGACATCAGTTTTCTAGCATCTGTGATACCCTCCAGTCGTCATTTTAGAATACTTAGCAAAAGGCTTACATTGTTGAAATATGATGTAGTCTGGGGAGTTGACTTTTTGTCCCAATCGCTAACTCTTTCGTTCTGTGCCAGAAAGGAATTCTGCAAGACAGGATGAGTTTTCCTTTGTGGTTGCCGGGCTAGTGAGGATGATAGATACCTACTCCCCTCTTTCCTCAGAGGAGAGGAGAATGCGGAGGAGATGTGATATTCTCTGGGAAATCTAGGAATAGGAAATTCCTTCTTCTTGAACAATGAGGTTCATGATTTCAGTTAAGAGTACTTTGAGTGTTTTGGCCAAGTATTTTGGCCACCAGCAGCCATTTCCCCTACACGGATCGAGTCAGACGGACTCTGTATGCTTCGAAAAGAAGGAACAAGCAAAAATACAAAGGAATCTTTATGTATGGGAATTGGTGAAACTTGAAGTCTGCGTTGTTTTGTTTTGTTTTCATGGTTGCCTTTTTCGTGGGACTGTTTACGTACAGGAGCAGCGAAGAAAAAGACGTGAGCGAGTTACGTGGTGGTGGAAGAAGGTTCTCCTGGTCGGTCGAACCAACAGGTCTGAGAGTGTGCAGTGAGTTTCTGAATGTTAGTTCAGTTCTTGGGGTGGAACCTAGAGGAAACATCTCCTCTTCGCGGAGCACTCTCGTTTGGAGCCGTAATGTGTATGTAGCTGTGGGAAAGAGACTTGCGACTTGTGTTACATGATGGAGGGGAACCGTGGTGGAAATGCATGGAGCCCACGGTACGTTAAACCTCTTCTCCCCAAAAAAAAAAAATTAAAAAAAAAAAAATAATAAAAAAAAAAACCTCTTCTCCCACCAGTGGCTTCCGTCTAAAGCTTTGCTAAGTGGTGATGCCCCCCCCCCCTCCTGTTTCACTATTTGCACATACTGCCCTTCATCGAGGGATGGCGGGACGGTCTGGCCATGAAAATAGCTTGCTTTAATTAAAAATGTCTCGTAAGCCATGAGGAGAGAAGAACTGGTGCGTTTTGCTCAGTTAAATCAAGATTTGTGAGGCACTGAGGTTGCAGCCGTGCTGACGTCACTGGATGGTTCAAGTACTGGGCGAGGAGGGGCTGGGTGGGGGGTGAAGCAGTAACTAAGAGTTTTCCTTGGTCGGCCCTGACCCTGCGCGGTGGGCGGTCGCTGCTGGGCTCTGAGGATGGGCAGTGGTGACAGGACAGCAGGCAGAAGGAGGAAAGTGCCTCCGACGGTGGCCTCACCGTTCACCAGACAGTACCCGAGTTCCATGAAGGCTCGGAAGTCTGAGTGGGTGAGCTAGAGCCGAGGCAGCTCCGACTGACGCTGGAGAAGTTTCTGTTTTACTTAGAAGCAACTTTTGTTCGTTCAGAGACCGTCAGAGACATCAGAATATTTGGAACTCCTCCCCCTATTTAACTGATCTCTCTCATTCCTGCTCTCATGATCAGGATCTCATACGCTCATCCTCTCCCACAAATATATACATCAAAAGAGAAGAAAGAAAAACCTTCATTAACTGAACAGATGACAAAATACGGCTTAACACCCACGTAAACTAGTGCGTCACTTTTTCGTATGTATTAACTACATGTTGAGCTAAGTGAACCACAGATTATTCTCAGGGGAACATACGTCTTGTGCATATTCTTTAGATTTTTCATATTTTTAAGTTTTTGGCAAAATAGTCACGAGACAGAAGTTGTTAGTCAAAGTCATGTCCGTGGTACAATGAAAGGAATTACCATAACATGTCACGTCTTGGTATGAAGCTCTCATATTCTCAGTCATAGATTATCAGTTCACAACTAAATTTTCTTCAGTTTTTGATAAATTTTTCATTTTCAGTGACTGAACTTCTTGGTTCCTTTCCCTACCTCAACTTGTCTGCCCGTATATAACTGCTAATACATAATATACTGAAGAAGCCATGTAAGTGCATGTTGAAGTAAAATATATATTTTTAAAGATTTTATTTATTTATTTGACAGAGAGAGAGATCACAAGCAGGCAGAGAGGCAGGCAGAGAGAGAGGGGGAAGCAGGCTCCCTGCTGAGCAGAGAGCCCGATGTGGGCCTCGATCCCAGGATCCTGAGATCATGACCTGAGCCGAAGGCAGAGGCTTAACCCACTGAGCCGCCCAGGTACCCCTGAAGTAAAATATTTTTAAAAAGATTTTTTTTTAAACCACATTTATAATCTTTGTGTTTCCAAATTCAGGCTTTCTCTTCAGGGTTTCTTTTGAAGGCAGACGTGTTCCTGAGGAATTATGCCCCAAAAAGTATGAATATTATCTGTGTGGAAGTGATTTTAGCGTCAGGCATTTTAAATTTCTGATAGATTGTGTACTGTGGGAGCCGCGTATACGCGTGCGCGCCAAATAAAATTTAAGTGTCCTCCTTTTACAGCCTGTGTTAGAAAACAGTGGCAAAATGTGACCAGAGTTAGGGTCCTATTTCCAGGGAGACTTACTAAGCTCTGTTTCACAAGAGCATAAATGTTTACCTAAGCAAGAAGGTGAAGTACGTTATGCCCAATAAAGGACATTTTGCAGTGCGGGTTTACGGCAAACAGTCGGCAGACAGTGGTCTTTGAGACAAAGTCCAGTGTGTTGTTTGAACCTCTTTGCTCATCTGTACACTGTGCTTAAAATAAACACTCGCTGGGGATATGCCAGTTTTTCCCCCCCTACCTTTTTTATTCCACACCCTAGATTTTGTCACCTGCCAAAGTCAAATAAATCTTACCTAAACAATTGAGATAAGCCTTGAGTTGTACCCAGTGCGGTCAAATCAACAAACCTCTTCAAAACCAGAAATGAAATACAATATCGCTAGGTTAAACAGTCTACAATGGCAATCATGTTTGCATTTAAAGATTTTATTCCAAAAGGATTACAGTCTCGGTATCCGTTTTTTTCCCCCTTGCCCAGACAAGAAGGCGACATACTCAGTCAAACAAAATGCATTTGTTCTCTAACAATGTAACTTGTGCGGCTCTTATAAACAAGGCCCATAGGTGTAGGAAGCCTCTGACTTAATCAGTAACTTATGTCATTATCCTGGTATAAGCAAGCGTGCCTGAGAGGCGCCAGTGGCGGATGGAGTATCAGAGTTATTTTTTTTCCAGCAAGAAAGCCTTCCTTGGGGCGCCTGGGTGGCTCAGTGGGTTAAAGCCTCTGCCTTCAGCTCAGGTTGTGATCTCAGGGTTCTGGGATCGAGCCCCGCATCGGGCTCTCTGCTCGGCAGGGAGCCTGCTTCCCCCTCTCTCTCTGCCTGCCTCTCTGCCTACTTGTGATCTCTGTCTGTCAAATAAAATCTTTAAAAAGAAAGAAAGAAAGCCTTTCTTTAGCCTAAGTACAAGAATCTATAGAATTCTGGCATTTTATTTGTCTGTACCTTACAAAAAATCCCCACCAGGTTAAACAGCCTGAAAAGAGAAGATAGTATAAATGGATAGGATTTCTAAATTAATAGGCTGTTATAAAAATGGAAGTTTCTTCCCTTCTAGGGCACCCATCATTTTCATTGCTAATAGTACGGACACTCTCCGAGGGCAGGAAGTGTGTCTGTCTGTCATGTCCCCAGGGCTGAGAAGACGACCTGGCCTAGAGTTAGAACTCGATGCATCTTTATCCAGTGAAGGAATCAATGATGTTTTCAAGAAGATACTGTTTACTTTGCAGATGAATACAAACATTTTGTGATTCCTTCCTCAGTTCTTGATATTTAAAAGCTTGCTTCTGAAGTGAATGCATTTTGCCTTAGAGTTAAATGGTTCGTGTTACTGTTTAATTGGCCTTTGGTTGTGTGTAACAAGTAGTAAACAGATGTTACTGTGTCGCGTAGCGTCACTCCGTCACTCCGTGTCACATAGTATTGACTTCTGTGGACTTCCTGACCGCAGGGGAATGGGGCCGCTGCTCGCTGGTTTGAAAAGAACTCATTGCCCCGCTCGGCTTTGAGCACATCTTCACCTACTAGAATTCAACCTCCAGCACATCTGAGAATTAGCCCAACTGCACAGAGAATTGGGATGCGGATGTACTGCTTTTCTTGTATTTATTTATTTATTTTATTTTTTAAAAAGATTTTATTTTTATTTATTTGACAGAGAGTGACAGAGATCACAAGTAGGCAGAGAGGCAGGCAGAGGGACGGGGGAGCAGACTCCCCACTGAGCAGAGAGCCTGATGCAGGGCTGGATCCCAGGACCCTGAGATCATGACCCTCATGAGCGAGGACAGAGAGGCTTAGCCCACTGAGCCACTCAGGTGCCCCAGAAGACCCAAACAACAGTATAAAATATATTTTCATTCCTCATTTATATGGTTTTGTAAGAGCAATTATTTCTACACATGTGTATACGATATTGAGACATTTAGAGAGAAATAAGCACCTTCCATTTTTGAGTGTCGCCTACGGCACGGGCTGTATGGCACACAGGAGAGGAATTACCTCTAATCCTGACAATAACCATCCGAGGCAGCTAGTCGCACCTTTATGTACCCAGTTCACATGTGAATAAACTGAGACCCCGTTTGCTTCCCATGTCTCTCCCAAGAGACGCACACTAGCTAGTCACAGATCCATGTTTTTAATCCCGGTCTGCGTGAAACCAAAGCACTGAGCTTTAAGGTTCAAGTACTTTGGGGGGGAAAAACCCCAAAACTTTTGAGTTACTATTTGAGTAAATTAAAGCCTCTTAATAAATATGTTAATATGTAAATCAGTGACTAGAATGGAAGGAGCAATAATGAAATTTAGCAGTCTTATAAATATAAGGAATGGAGTGCCACTATTTTAGTTTGGAATCTTTGAAAGAATGCTCTTGATATATTTGCCATTAAATTTCTTATGGTCTTTAGATAATACAGAATTACTTGCAATATTATTCAAGAACTCGTGTGTTTCCTATGTATGTTAAAAATGCGTAGCAACGTGTCTTCTGGCACGTTGCCCACAGTCTGGGCATGCCTGGGTGGACATGTTGGACAAGCCCACGTGCTCAAGCGAGTCCGGTGGTAGGATGTGTAAACATTTCAAATGCACTGTTTCCTTCTACCTTGTTAAGTGTGAAATTCAGGTCACTCTGATGCCACGTGTTTTCCTCTCTGAGAAATGTTAGTTTTTTAACTTGTTAGATGTGTTTGGTTAAATTAAGCCAAGCAAAACCAAACACCATCTTTAGAATTGCTTGACTGCCTTGTTAGGAATTTTTGGTGAAATAATCATTTTGACAGGTATTTTGTTTTCTTTTTTAAGTAGGTCCCCAGGTGTGCGGGTTTTCCGTTGAGGATTAACACGTCACTCTTTCCTTCTAAAGGTTCTCAGTTCCATTGTCATCGGGTTGCACAGCGACATGCACTCACCAAAGGTTTCTATGCTTTATTGAATTTCAAATAAAAATTTAAGGATAACGATCCTAGGCATTTTCTACCTAAACTGTTATCCCCGCCCCCCCCCCCCCCCCCCCCCGTTTTCCTTTTTATATCTTCCTGGCAGGACAAATAAAGGCAATACTAGAAATTCCCTTTTGCATAAAAACTGACCATTTGCATCTATCACAGACTGTAGGCATGAAGGAGGAGGGGAGGCTTCTTCCTCTGGAGAGATCTTTTACATCTTTGTCCCTTTATGTGGTTGTTATGATTATAGTATTGTTGGCAGCAGATACCACTGCTCATGACCATATTTGGCTTTTGCTTTCTCAGGTGTTGCTGCCTTCATGGGTTGATGGGACCAAAGACACAGATGTATGGTTGGTAGTGTCTTTCTTAAGGTCAGCGTTACGGCTTCTCTCTGAAGGTTCAGTAATGACTTTGTTTTTTTTAGTTTTTAGGTTTTTTAGTAGCCTTTTTAGTTTTCTACTCTATGTAGAACACTCTGGTGTGGGTTGTATCTAAGGCACTAGCCCTGCTATTGGGCTACTTGAAATCTCCTTGGAGGCAAAGAGGACATAATTCTGTATGAAAGAAGGAATACCTAAAAGGTATCAGGTGATTTGTATATATGTTCTAGGGTTCAAACAAGAGGTCAGCCATGTCATTATGAACCATGGGTCTTAGGGAATGTTTCAGAGATAACTTAGGCTGTGGCTTGAAATTGCTATTTTGTTAGAGGTAGCGCTTTGTCCACATCGTTCACACTTTTCAGCTTCCCCTCCATGTGGAGCTGTGGCAACTGTTTTTCCACATGAGGAACAGGACTTTAAAGACCATAAAAACTTTGTTGTCCCTAACCTTTTTTTCAACTTTCTGATTCAGTACCAGACGATCTCGATTTTATTTAAGGCATTATTTACTCAGATGTCGTCTTTACGGCGGAAAACAACTTCTAACCAGTGCAAATATATTTAGTACTTTTACCATATTATCAAGTGGCTATTGTCAAGAATTTAATCTTATTTCAGATGTCTTTGTTACTACCCTCTAACTAATTGGCTGACATCACTCCCTATAATAGTCTAAAATGAGCCAAATGTTTAAGCTTGGGGTGGGGGGGACTAAGTTATAAACAAACATCATGAATGGCTTTTTTTCCCCCCTCTCACCTGTCCCTGTGTCCTTCATTTTACTTCCTAATATGTCACAGGTTTGGGGATTCCGCTCTTTATTTATTTATTTACTTACTTATTTGACAGAGAGGGAGAGAGAGATCACAAGCAGGCAGGGGGTGGGGGAGGCGGGGAAGCAGGCTCCCCGCTGAGCAGAGAGCCCGATGTGGGGCTCCATCCCAGGACCCTGAGATCATGACCTGAGCCAAAGGCAGAGACTTAACCCACTGAGCCACCCAGGCGCCCCTTGGGATTCCGCTCTTACTTCTCTTTAATTCCACCAGGATCTAGATCCTCTCTTTAAAAATCTCTTCCCCTTCCTCAGCTGTCCTCAGTTTGTGTTAATGACTCTGGCACTTCTTCATTCACCTCTGTGTGCATTCCTCAACATATTGTCATTTTTGCAAAACCTCGAGACAACCACAAATTTAGTTGGGTCAGAAGAGGGAAATAGTTCCATTATTAGGCAAAAGCTTATAAGAGAAAATAAACTGAAACAAGTTTCTAGCCTATCGTCTCTCTTGTGGCTTCAGAGACCCCAGCGTTTTAAGACCACTTCTGGGGGACTAGGCAATACCACGAATGAATTTTGTGAATGCAGAGACCAGTGGGGCGGGGCGTCTGGCCGCGCCGGAGTATGACCCGGCGCTGTGTATCTGGCAGAATGTGGTCAGAAGGGAGTGTGTGGCATCTTTTCTCAGGAACTGGACAAAATTAATTTTTTTCCCTAACACTCCTCTGTTATTGGGATATTGGCCTTCCCGAGTTGGTTTATTGTCTTTATTGTTCCTAACGTTTCCTCCTCTTTTGGACGTCCTTTTGGGCAATGTTCTCTCATTTATTTGCCCTACCTTGTGTTGAATTTTTCTCTTTACGAGACTGTGTATTTATGTGTGAAGAATCATTTTCTGTTTCCGGTTTGATTGGGGGTGTCTGGGGACAGGGTGTCTGGCAGTGACGGTGAAGTCATATTCTGCCTGTGCTTGGAAGGTAGAACCAGGAGGATTCGTGAGGTGCTGGCTGTGGAATGCGAGCAAAAGAAAGGAGGTAACGATGGCCCGTCTGCCAGATGCAGTCCCCATCCTTGGGGCCAGGGGACAGTGTGGGCAGAGTGCGTCTGCCTCCAGAGTTCCCGGGGAGCGAGCTGAGAAGGCTGTTGGCTCTATAAACCGGGGGTTCAGGAAGGAGGTTGGAGGCTAGAAAGGAAAATGTTTCAAATCCAGCGAGAGACTGGAGGAGATCGCCAGGGTTGGAGAGTAGATAGAGATGAGAAGAGGTAGAAGGATCAAGTCCTGGATCCTTCAGTAATAAGAGGTTGGGGAGAGAAGGAACCAGCTGAGGAGCATGAGGAGTGGCGAGCGTCACCAGCAGGAGGAAGAAGAAGAGTGTGGGATCCTGGGAGCCAAGTTAAGCTTGCTTATCTGGAGGAAGGAATTACCCACTTTGTCCAGGATGGAGAAATGTGCATTTGGATTTCACAGGATTGAACTTTCTGGTGACTCAGTAATCAGAGCAAAAGCGAAACGGGGTGGGGTTAAGATAAGGACAGAGAAGACTGTGGGGACAGTGGGTATTGGCATACCTTAGGAAGACACGGAGGGTGTGTGTGTGTGTGTGTGTGTGTGTGTGTGTGTGTGTGTGTTCCTCCCCTGTGTTCTGGCCTCTAGCATCTCTGTTCAGGCATTCTGTAGATGGTTTGATCTTTGTCCTGGCTTAAGAGTGGGAGAGCTGAAAGCCGGTGAGCAGCTGTGAGGTCTCTTATCTAATACAGCCTTTTGAGTGCGGTGTGTTGTTGTTATCCGGGTACGTTATTTGTTGCGGAACCACCAGGGTCTTTTTGTTCTTTCCTCCTGGGGTGGTGAGATTCCCCACAAACCTCCAGTTTCTGGCCTGGGAGAGTAACGGTGGGTCTGGCGGGTTTCTGGGTGGCAGACGGAGGGTGAGAGCTGGCTGGAGGTGGGCGTGGGGAAGGGGAGTTTCATCTGCAACATCGCAGAACTGCACGTGGTCCCGTGTTCTCGGTGTAGTGCTCCGGCCGACAACTGTGCTTGTCCCTCTGCCCAGACACTTTATTTTAATTTCTCAAGAAAATAAACTTGACCCACTTGGGGAGGGCGTTTTCAGAATGGAGCTATAACTGATGAACGGATACCATTCACCCCAAACCCCTGGTTTCTGGGGCTCCCCTGTTTACCCTCGGCTGGACAGTGTCGGGTGCTGCCGCTTCCTTGGCCTTGTGAGCTGGTTTTCAGTGTTCCCCTGGGCAGCAGGCGGATTCTTCTTCCGCAGGTCTGCTACATTAGCTACAAGTAGCGCCATAGCTTGTTGCTGTCCCCGCCTCTTCTTTTAGTCCTTATGAATTCACGTTTTAAAAGATCTCTTTGCTGTGGTTGGAGTGGAGCGTCGGGTGAGAGCAGAACTGGGTTCACGTTTTTCCTCTGCCTCCCGAGGCAGACATGCTTCCATCGAACACCTACATCACAGTTCAAAGAAAACGAAGCCGTTTGAAAATGTGATTAGGATTTATGCTATTATTCGTTGGCTTTCAAACTGTTACTTCTAGGATATTTTCCATTTGACGATTGTGTTATTTGCCTGCCCTTTGCACAAGTTCTGCCCGGTGCTTACATTACCATTATAATTACATTATAATTATAAGTTAACGTCTTTCCTCTTCACCAAATTGTGAGACAGGAGCCCAACTCTCCAGATCCCCAAAGTGGTTTACAGTGTGTTTACAAGAGACAATACATATTGTCAGATACAGAATAGCAACTACATCCCCCCAACCCCACGAAAAGGTGAAATCTTTAATTTCACAGAAATGTACAGTGACATAGAAATTTTCCTCACATGCATCCTTTTCCCCGATTTTATAGTATAATGACAAGTCACTTGCAATTCCTTAAAGAGATCTCTTAGAAAATTTCGGTTCCCCATGGTTAGGAGATGATGACAAGATTAGAACTGTTTTGTTATTTTTTTTTTAAAGATTTTATTTATTTGACAGACAGAGATGACAAGTAGGCAAAGAGGCAGGCAGAGAGGTGGTGGCGGGGCAGGGAGCCAGGCTCCCCGCTGAGCTGAGAGCCTGATGCAGGGCTCCATCCCAGGACCCTGAGATCATGACCTGAGCCGGAGGCAGAGGCTTAACCCAGTGAACCACCCAGGCACTCCCCCTGCCTTTTTTTTTTTTTTTTTAAAGATTTTATTTATTTAAGAATGGTTTTAGGGGCGCCTGGGTGGCTCAGTGGATTAAGCCGCTGCCTTCGGCTCAGGTCATGATCTCAGGGTCCTGGGATCGAGCCCCGCATCGGGCTCTCTGCTCTGCAGGGAGACTGCTTCCTCCTCTCTCTCTGCCTGCCTCTCTGCCTACTTGTGATCTCTCTCTCTGTCAAATAAATAAATAAAATCTTTAAAAAAAAAAAAGAATGGGTTTAAATGCAACATGCTTCCGATTGCTGCTGCTTGAGTGTCTACTTGAACAAAGGTCTTTGCTTTGCTTCTCAGCAGCTTGCAGAGCTAACTTCTTCTCAGCTTTTCCTGTGGCTTCTGAATTCCAAATGGGGTAGAGATGGTTTCTCTAAGCCCTCACACTCTTTCTTACTATGTTAGTGAGAAGAGGGCATGAACTGTAAATACAGACCGACTGGCACTTACTCTGCGTTTGAGCTTCTGCTGACTCTGCTCTCTTCCCACATACCTTATCCAAAAGTCAGCGCTGACGGTTTCCCTGTGGGTGAGACGCATTTAGTCTCCCACGTTCCTATGGGTCCAAGTGAAACTGTCTTTTTTTTTTTTTCTTTTTGCTGAGAATGTTTTCAGCCTAGCTGGTATAAGATCTCTCCAAATACTGACTTGGAGAGATACTGGGAGAGTATTTTTCGTATAGGAATGTTAAAGGGCTTGTCATAACAATAAACACAGCCGGCGTTTTCTGAGTGTTTGCCTCACGCGTACATACTATAGCTCTGCTTCCAGGTGTTTTCCTTAAATAACCCCTTCAAGTATCCTATAGGTGCTTTTATTAGGCCCGTTTCGCAGATTCCAAGCAAATGGAGACGCCCTGTGTTACCCAGACAGTAAGCAGTCGTGGAGCCAGCCTGACGCAGAGTCCCACGCGTCCCACTGCTTCCCAGTGCTGTGTGTCCAATGACGATAGGACATTGCATGGTGTTATCTTTGCGTTTTAGGTTTCTGCACTATAAGGTCATCTAGAATGAAGCTCTTTGCTTAGGAATGGGCGATCAGGCTGAGCTCAAGGAATATTTAGCTTGTCCAGTCAAGTTAAAGGTACAGTTCATTTTCAGGAATTACTATTTCAACCTTTCGACATTCAACAAAGATTTTTTCCCCAAGCCTCTTGTCTGCTGGGTTCTTCTGTATATGGTGAAGGACACAACAGTAAATGAGGCGTGGGCATGTAGTTGTATAGGGAAGGGTCTGTCCGTGTTCTCGCATGTCTCCGTATGTCTGAGCCATGGCTCAGTTGAACTCAGTCTCACTGAGCCTAGTAGCCTTTGCTGATGCTGATTGATAGGCTGTGCCTGGAGTCACACTTCCTGACGAGTGTGTTTCTTCTTTCTGGTAAATCATGACGCCACCCCATTTTTTCTGTGCCCTTAGAACCTGATAGAAAAACAGAAACTTGGATAAAATTAGTACCTGGTAGAGGATAACAGAGAACCACAAGTTAAGACTGGGCAATAAAGAGCCAGACTTAGCCACTGGTGTGGTGGGCATCCTCTCAGGTGGCCTCCACGGATCTGGTATGAACGCTCTGGTGTGTGGACTGGACCTGGAGACTCATGATGAATTGTTGGAGATGGTGGGATGTCACTGCTAAGATTAGGTCAGGAAGAGAAGGTGGCCTTCTCTTGCGTGCCCGGTGGGGCTCCTCTGGAGGAAGCCTGCTGTCTGCTGTGAGCTTCCCCGTGGAGAGACATTTCTGTCAAGAAACTGAGGCTCAGGTTCAGCCAACAGCCAGTAAGGAGCTGAAGCTTTCAGTCTGAGGAACCCAGTCCTGCCAGCAACTACGTGAGGTTGGGAATGGATCCCCCGACAGAGCCTTCATAGACGAAGGTCTCAGCCTTGGCCAACTCCATGATTAAAGTCTTGAGAGACCTCGGGGAAAGGCACGCAGCTACGCTGCACCTGGATTTTGGACCCGCAGATAATGTTTGTTGATAATATGATAATTTATTTTAAGCCCTAAGCTTTAGTGTAATTTGCCATGTAGAAATGGATAACTAATATTCTTGGTAATAAACACCATGCGGTTTTCTACTTTTGGGGGTTCTCTACCCTCACTTTAGCAGGTCATGTGAGAGGGAGGGATTAAGGCAAGAAACCACAGGGACTGAAGTTCAGGCTGATGGAGGGAAGGAGCCATCAAAAGCCGCCTCAGGGCTGTCTCCTCCTGGGGAGACCCAGCTTAAAACAAAACAAACAAGAGTGGAGTAAGTGAAGCACTAACAGTGTTCTGTGGCTTAAAATAGTGCATTCGGTAAGAGTAATTATATCATCCTGAATGACACCAGTAACGCGAACTATGGCATCTGGCTACTCAAAATACATGAAACATTTCTGAATTTGGCTAACAGTATTTTGTGAACTTTTGTTTTGCATGAGTTTCCTTTAACATAGCCTCTTAAAATATGGTCCTTTCCCTTTCATGCCCTTTTTTTGATCAGAAGTGCAGATACTGGATTCTTGTTATGCAGGAATTCAGACAGACGTGCTACATTCTAGTCTGTGCGTGATTTAACGTCGTGGTGAGTTAGAATCAGCACCATGTCCCACATTGCTGGTGTCGAAGAAGGCAGTGTTAGTAGCAAAGAGGGAGTGTGATACAGGCCTGTAACTCTCAGCTGTTTGTGTACTTGTGTGTACAATGTCATGTGTGGAGCGTACGATCATTTCCCATCTCATATCTAGAATTCTCTTTATGTAATGCAATATCTTAAAATCAAAAGGAAATACATTTTTTTTTCTGTTAGCGGAGTTCATTCTGATACATTTTTCATATCTTAGGTCACACTGATTATTTGCGTTCTAAAAATAGACTCTTTTGCTCTTCATTCTGTAACTTCGTGGTTTAACGAGAAGTGCGTTGGGAATCAGCAAGCGTGTGCCAGCAGAGTTCATGGATTAAAGAACTATTTATGGTCTTAACTTCTGATTATTGAAAGCAAATGTTTAATCCTGAACCTAAGTTTAATCTAACACATTGCCAGCCCTGTCTCCAGTTTCTAACCCGTGTGTTCACGGATAATACATGTTTTGAAATTAATTACACGAATTATTGCAAGGCTTCCTGAATTATCCTTCTTACTCCAAAATTGCTTATTTTCTCCACATGATGAACATATGCTACAGACAAAAGTCATCATCCCACTTGATAAAAGTCTCAGAGAAGCTTACATCAATCGTACACAGCCTGTTGGTAGAAAAGCCAGAAAGGGTACCAGGCTCTTCTACTTAATTATCACATCCTTGGCCTTTTATAAAAGTTTAATCTTAAAAATAAAACAAAAATGCTATCCATTTTGGTCTGGAGTGATTATTAACACACAGTCCTTTATAGGTTGTTTAAAGAGAGTGGTAAAAACCTCCATATGTTCTAATCCTGAAAAGTCTATGTACTTTACAAATAAATTAATCATCTCTTAACATGTAAAAGAGAATTTCCGCTCAACATCTTCTTAGTCCTTACACTCTTCTGCATAAAAACAGAACAGGTGCTTCTTGGCTAAATTCAATGTAACAGATTCATATATATTTTACGGGGAAACCATGAAAACTGCTTGGTAGACCAGGGGAGTGTCTCGGTAGGAAGTGTGATGAGTCCCAGGTGATGATGGCCGCTCCCAAAATTCTTACAGCAGAGAGGAAGAAATGAATGTGAAGTAGTTGGTCTCTTAATCTCAAGTATAATCCCATTAGCACCCAGTTGAATGTTAGAGAAAAAAGTGATCTGAAAGATTTATCACTGACTATCCTTCCAAATTTGAGGTTTATTTGTGTTCTGAAATCTGCGTCTTATGCCTAACTGTTTAAACTCCAAGTAAAGGAGACAGAGAGACAGAGTATGATGAACGATACCCAGTAGCGGTAAGCCAGGCTGCCATTCAGTGGCATTACTTCATCGTTTAAGTGAGAGCACACCCCTTAGTAGATACAGGTGGAATTTTTCTGTTTGGTTTAGGAGGGCACAAAACACAAATTGGACCAAAAAAAAAAAAGAAACTTTAACCTCGAGTTAGATAATAAAGTGTATTAAAGCCAGAAGGGTTGAATTGTTGTGAAAACTTGAAGAGGGAAATATCATTAACCAACCACATGCTAGATCCTTTTACTTGCTCCTGCCTTTGGTCCCCATGAAACCCAAAATCTTGCCAGTATTTTCTTTGATTTCCTTTTCCCCTCACCTCATCCCCCTAAAGAAACTAGAACTCATCAAGTAACTTACTTGAAGTGATGTGGCTGCGAAGAAAAATGGAAACCCAGTTAAGTTCGATTCCATGTTCTGTGTTCCTTCTCCATCAATAAACCATCCTATAAAAATAGTATTGCCTTATGTCCACAATAGAACCTAGATGTCCATCAACAGATGAATGGATAAAGAAGATGTGGTATATATAAAAAATGAAATATATGCAGCCATCAAAAGAAATGAAATTTTGCCATTTGCGACAATGTGGACGGAACTAGAGGGTATTATGCTGAGCGAAATAGGTCAATTGGAGAAAGACAACTATCATATGATCACTCTGATATGAGGAAATGGAGATGCAATGTTGGGAGTTGGAGGGGTAGGAAAAGAATAAATGAAACAATATGGGATTGGGAGGGAGACAAACCATAAGAGACTCTTAATCTCACAAAACAAACTGAGGGTTGCTGGAGGGAGAGGGTTTGGGAGAGGGTGGTGAGGCTATGGACATGGGGGAGGGTATGTGCTATGGTGAGTGCTGTGAAGTGTGTAAACCTGGCGATTTACAGACCTGTACCCCTGGGGCTAATAATACATTATATGTTTATAAAAAATTAAAAAATTATTAATAAAAAAATAAAAATAAAAAAATAGTATTGCCTTTTGGGGGAAGAGAGAAACTATCACCTTGAAAGAATTTCTTAAAAAGGTATTTTCCTTTTGGGCACCTGGGTGGCTCAGTCGTTAAGCATCTGCCTTTGGCTCAGGTCATGATCCCAGGGTCCTGGGATCGAGCCCCCCATCAGGCTCCCCGCTCAATGGGAAGCCTGCTTCTCCCTCTCCCACTCCCCCTGCTTGTGTTCCCTCTCTCACTGTGTCTCTCTCTGCCAAATAAATTTTTAAAAATCGTAAAAAATAACCCCAAAACATTTTCCTTTCAAAGTTTGAAACTTGGCACATGGACTCAAGGAATTTGTGAGGTGCTTTTTCCTTGAATCTTTTGCCACCTTAAAAAAATGTATGTGTATTTCTATTTCTCCTTCTGTGAATTCCTTAGCATGGCCATACCTAGACATCGGATTGGAGCGGTCTCTGTACATTCAGTCATCGGCAGCCTTTCGAGGCTGAGTCATTAAGAACATCCAAATCTAATTAGTTCCCATTTCAAGTCAGTGTTTTTTGAGTAACGGTTAACCCGGTGGTAAGCTCGTACAGTCCCTGAATGATAAGACACTTGACAAATTATTGCGTACCTGAGTGAATGCATTGTTTTATTTCCTTGATTTTAGATTTTATCAGTTGAAATATATAGATTTTAAGGGAGGTAGCACTAGAAGATACCACTAAATATTTAGTAAGATGGGAATTTTAGTCTGAGTCTCAATCTCTGAAATGCTAAAACGAGCTTTTCAGATTGAGTACATACAGCACCTCAGTTACTTCCCCCGTTCCCAGATGACTTCTCTGGCCTTTATTTCCCATCCAGAATGTTCTCACTCCATCCATTCACCTGCCAGTATCTGGTCTTTTCAGCTACTCAAGCGTGACTATATTCTCTCGAAACTGCGATTCCCATCAAATCGTATTAGCGTCTCTCAAGTGTAAAGCCAAGTGAGAGAAAATTGTGTGGAAAAATAGTAACAGTATTTCTTTCCAAGGAGATTTCCATGTGGGTGACTAAAAAGTGAGCTTTTTAGGTCACTTTTAGGAACTTTTGAGGTCTTGCTTAGGACCATCTACCTATAATTAGGACCACGTGGCATTTATTAAGATGTTCTTTACTTTCTGACATTGTGCGAGATGAACAGATGAGAAACCGCAGTATACGCACGAAGTTGCAGGTGGGGAACACTTGTAGCAATAATGTGTTTTAAAAACGGTGGATAATGTCAGAGGACAATTGTATCTTTTATAAAGAGTTTTGACTTGAGGATGAATGATTTTTTTTGTGTCTTTACCTTGTTCCAAGAATGAAATCTTACCCTAAGTTGACGACTTGCGTTTCTTTCTTTGTTTTTCCATCAATCTTTTGCTGTATCGCCGGAGGAATGTAGAAATACTGGATTATTATCTAATGAATTCCAAAGTCAGAGATCTTTGGGCTCACTGTAAGATTTTCTTTAAGGGCTAGTCAGTGTTCAAGTCCAAAGGGGTAATTCCACACATGAATTTGTTATCTTTATTTGGGTTTTGTGCATTTTGTTACATTTGTTATATACATTTGTTACATTTTTTACCTCCCGTGAAAATCCATGTATTAATCCTTTTAATTAATTTCTGAAATATAGTCAGAAGTTAGTTGGGTTGGTTTTTCCACTTGGAGTCATTAAACAGATTGTGATATGTTTGCCTTATGTGGTCAAGGAGTGAAGACATTTGAATGAAAATCTTCATCAAATTCTTAGATTGATATTTGAGACGTAACTTGTTGGAAACGGAGCGAGTGGAATATTATTAGGGTGGAAGTATCATATTCTACTTACTATGATATTTGTTGATGAATCTGGGCTCTGTTCCCAGCTCTAAACAGAAATGCCACATTGTGTTGGTTAGATATCTCATTCCTCATATGCTTCAATTTCCCACTTGTCCTTTTTAATTCCTTCTTGGTATTTTGCCAGAGTCAACTAGACTATGTCTCATGTACTTTAGGCTTTGAGAGAAAAGACAGTGTGAAATGCCTCAATTATCAAAATAAACTAACCAATTTGTGATTATCTACTTCGTGATTTTTCTCCCAGAAATCTTTGATCCTATAGGAGTTTCATTGGCTAGTTGGCACAAATCTGAACAGGGCAAATTCACATCATTTCCAGCTAATATATATGTAGGTAATGCAGAATGTTTTTGATTAATTTGTGCCCAAACTGAGTTATAAAACATCCTTCAAAATCCAACATGCTTCTCAGGCTAAAAGAAGTGCATTTAAGAACATATCCCCAGTTTTTGAATATTCATCCCATTTCTTCCCTATATCAGCATGGACAGTTTGTACGGGGGGAATGGATTTGGGGCGCCTGCGTGGCTCAGTCAGTTGAGCGTCCAACTTGATCTTGGCTCAGGTCAGGATCTCACAGTCGTGAGTTTGAACTTCACGTTGAGTTCCACGCTGAGCGTGAAGCCTACTTAAAAAGTGGATTTTTAAGGGCGCATCTGTGTTATTCTCAATACCATTGTCAATGCATTGTCCTTTCATCATAACCATATAAAGAATTATAACAGAAAATGCATCTTTCATTTTTATATTAAGTCCTTCGTTTAGTGATTAAATATAACCTTTGTCCTAAGTCTAAGAATTGGCAGATATAAGTATTTATCTCACAAAATCGAGCTTGGCAGTAAGCGGGAGTGACTTGCCCCTTTTTCTAGTGTTCAGTGAATTTTTCAAATTCATGTGGTTGGGCCTTGAAAGATAGATAGATTCAGAGTTTATCTTTGACCTTTGACTGGGTCATATTCATAGGATTTTGTATTTGAGGGACAAATGAAAGCTTTACACTTTACCCCTGCTGAAATTCCTCGGACACGGTCTTGGTAGTAGAGTTCAGTGAGTGTGTTGAAGGTAGAACACTGTTCTGGAGATGGTCACTGTTGTTCAAGATGGTTAGACACCTTTTTACAGCTGGCTTAAATGGCAATTTATATATTTTCTTTTGTATTTTTTTCCTACAGCTGTTGTGAACTTGGACAATTCTGTGGTTGATCTGGAGACCCTTCAAGCTCTCTATGAGAATGTGAGTAATAGAAGGAAATTTATGTGTGAGTATATAATACATATGCAATACTTGCCCGTATGTACATCTAGACTCGTTGCCTTAATGTCCTGTAAGAAGAATTGGTCTAGGTACACTGAATTTACTTAAGTATAAGTTAGGTAAAATACTTTCTAGGAAACCTACTGGACAAATGCGTGGTCTCATAAATCCAAAGATGGTGGTTCAGAGCACGTTGTGTGTGAGGTCATTCACAATCCCTCTTTTGACGTATAATAATCAATACTTAGGTAGAGGTTAATTTGAGCTGAGCACTGTTTAACTAACAGTACGGTCAGTGTTATCAGTTTAACTCTGATTAACTAACTCAGTTCATCTCCCCTGAAAAGTCTAGATAGGTTCAATTATTATCCCCATTTTACATATGAGGAAGTTGAGGCATAGCAGGGTCGGAGACTCGTTCAGAAATCACACAGTGAATGTGGTATGGCTGGGGTTTAATTCACTCTGGCTCCATGTCTCTAAACTGAATAGTTTGCTTCACCAAGTGGCCAAACATTGAAGCTTTCTTCTAGTAGCACTTTTTTTGTAAATTGGCAGGAAAAAAATGTAAGTAACAGAGAAGTACACCTGCAGGATGGGGTAGTGAGTGCCTTTGGGAAGTGTGATCTCTGTGGTGATCCGTGAAGTGATTTTAGATGGGGCACGGCATTAAGTAGCACCAATTCACATGGTAAGAATGTGATTACCTTATCAGGGCCTTTATAGGGCTTCTGATTATATTTAGGAGAAAGTCTCACTGTGGCCCTGTTTTGTAACTGGTATCTTTGGGCTGGTGCACGTGTGCGTGCGCTCTCTCTCTTTTCCTCTTTTTGTTTCTACTCTTGCCTGTGACATACCTGGTATTTAAGCTTCTGTTCTTTAAAGGGCATGGCCTTAGTTGGTCCTTGACTTTTCAGCCCCAAGTCAAAGAACTTTCTGGCTCTGGAAAACCCAGTCAATAGGATAGAGACTTCCTGGGAACAATGTATTCTTATATACTTGTCCACTCTTGAACTTGGTACTTTTAAAACCCATGTATATGGGGTCTCCCTTTGAAATGTAGACCTTTGTAAGAGATCTTTCTTACAGCACCTCACATAGAATCCGTTGATCAAGTGTAGAGTTGGTACCTGGTCAGGAGGGAGAACACGGGGGTTCAGTTAGACGGAGTCATTAATAGAGACTGAGAGGGAGGTTTGACAGTTGATTATGTTGTTGTCAGTACATGATGGAAAACTGGGAAAAATAAATATGTATTTAATATATTAGTATCTTAGTGTCCCAGTGTAGTGGGTGTTTAAAATATATCAATTTAGAGGTATAGAGAGTTTTCATGTCTCTTGATTCTTTGATACTAACCCTCCCCCAACCCGGAGAGCCCTATGGAAGAAATGAGGAAATACCATGGAAAGTAATTTCTTCAACATATGGTGATGATGTCTGGTGTTGGCACGTGGGTAACTGTTTTTCTTACATGTACATGTATACAAGTGCTTATGTATATATACAGTTTATATGTGTGTGTTTACATGTGTTTTGTATGTTATATGAAGACATGAATATCTTAACCTGGTGTGCAAGAATATATACAGAAAAAATACTGAAATGGGGGACAAGTGTATTTACGAGGGAAGTTTAATTGTGGTGATTTAGAGTATTTTTTTGGGGAGTCTTTAGCCTTTTAGAACAAATTAATTTCATGAAATACAAATTTCTAGGTCTGACCAAACTAGATAGCCACCCAGAATTTGTGTCTAATTTCTTACCATCATACTTGTGAAAGTTGAATATTCAGGCTATTTATCACTCCAGCTCCCTTCCCTTGCTCACTCCCAGCTTCCTAACTCACCGATACATGATACATGGAGATTAAGTCACATCTGATTCATGTGAGCCAACTTGTCTTCATTGTCACTACAACCTTCTCTATCTAAAAAAGTTCTAGGGGGCGCCTGGGAGGCTCAGTGGGTTAAGCCTCTGCCTTCGGCTCAGGTCGTGATCTCAGGGTCCTGGGATCGAGTCCCACATCGGGCTCTCTGCTCAGCAGGGAGCCTGCTTCCCCCTCTCTTTCTGCCTGCCTCTCTGCCTCCTTGTGATCTCTGCCTGTCAAATAAGTAAATAAAATCTTTAAAAAAAAAAAAAGAAAAAAATTCCAGGAATACCTTTGTGTCTTCTCCTGTTCCAACAGGTGAGCTGTTCTCATTCTGCACTTGTTTCTGTCCCTAGCTCTCTTTTGTCAGAGCAGCTCAGATGTCCTTCAAATCAATCTATCAATCATCTACCTATCTATTTAATATGTTATTATTTATTTGACAGAGAGAAAGACAGTGAAAGCAGGAACACAAGCAGGGGGAGTGGGAGAGGGAAAGCAGGCTTCTGCCCAAGCAGGGAGCCCGATGTAGGGCTTGATCCCAGGACCCTGGGATCATGACCTGAGCCAAAGGCAGACCCTTAACGACTGAGCCACCCAGGCACCCCAATGTCCCTCAAATTTAAAAAAAAAAAGAGAGAGAGAGAAGGAAAGATAAAGAAGGGCAACACAGATGGGCTCTGAAAACACCTCATCAACAGGGAAAGCATCTCTGAGGAAGGGACATTGGGAGTGAAAGTGGGAGTCACCCAAGAAGGAAATGAAACTGTTCTAAGCGGAGAGAACAGTGTATGCAAAGATTTGGGAGCAGGAGAGAGGAGTTAGCCCACGGGCGAGGAGAAAGTATGTGTGCAGAAATAGCTCTGGAAGGAATGGGTGGGAGGAGAGAGGTGGCAGTAGGCAGTGGCTAGCTTAGCTGGGGGTGAGGACATTTGAAGAGAAGTGTGGAATTTAACATTTTCCCCTTTAATTCTGTCAATTTTTGCATCCTGTGTTTGGACACTTTCTAATTAGACCCATACACATTTAGATGCATCTTTCTGTATTAATCAGCATGAGATTCCTCCCTCTGCTAACACTTAGTCTTGAAGTTTATTTTAAGTGATACTTAGATAGCCATTCTGCCATTCTGATACTTACTGTTTACATGGGTTTTCTTGTTTCCAACTTACCTGTGTCTTTATGTTGGAATTTTTTATGTTAGAATGTCTTGCAGGTAGTACGTATTTTGGTCTTGTATTTTTTATCCACTCTGATAACAGCCTTTTCCTTCTTGGAACATTTAAATTGTTAACATTTAATATAATAATAGTTATGGTTGGATTTAAGTCTATAATTTTTTGTTTGTCCCTCAGCTGTTGTACTCTGTTCTGTGTGTGTGTGTGTGTGTGTGTGTGTTTATTTTTAACTTATTGCTCTCAGAATTACAAAATACATCCCTAAACTTTGACATCCTACTTACCTGGAGTAATATTATAAAATGTAGAAACCTCGATGATATCATGTAGGGCTTTTTATTGCCTCTCCTTTATTGTCATACGAATATCACTTGTGAGGTATGTACAACTCCATGAGACACTGATGTAATTTTTGCTTTAAATGGTAATATACATTTAAGGGACTTAAATATAATCTTTCATATTTACTCTCATTTTCTACATTTCTGAAACTCTCCCTTTTTTCTTTTTTTTTTTTTTTTCTTGGTGGGAAGAACATTTAACATGAGTCCAAACCTTTTAACAGATTGTTGGGTGTACAATATACTATTGTTATCGATGGAAACAATATTGCACAGCACATTTCTAGAATTTTTTTTGTTTTGCATAAATGAAATTTTATGTATGTTGATTGGGAACTCCCCATTTTCCACTGCCCTCAGCCCCTGGCAACCACCGTTCTATTATTTTCTTCTTTGATACCTCATGTAATTGGTGTCCTACAGTGTTCGTTCTTCAATGTCAGCCTTATTTAACTTAGTGTAACACCATCAAGGTCCATCCATGTTGTCTCGTGTTGTGTGATTTCCTTCGTTGTTAAAGGCTAAATATTTTCCACTGTGTGCATATATATAACACACACACACATATGTTTATGTTCATGTATTTACATAATATCATATTTTTAAAAAATCTCTTCTTCCACCATGGATGTCTACGTCCTTTTCGTATCTCGGCTATGTGACTAGTACGACCGTGAACACAGGAGTGCACCATCCCTTTTAAGAACCTAACTTCAACTCTTTTCGATTCCTGGATTATATGGTAGTTTGCTTTTTAAGTTTCTGAGGGACCACTGTACTGCTTTCCAAAGCAGCCATACAGTTTTGCATTCCAGCTGACCACGTACAATAGCCCCAGTTTCTCTACACCCTCCTCAACACATGTTGTCCTTGTGTTTTGTTTTTTGTTTGTTTTGTTTTTGTTTTTGTTTTTGTTTTTGTTTTGGTAATAGCCATCCTAACAGATGTGAGATAATACTTCATTGTGGTTTTGGTTTGCATTTTCTTGGTGACCGGTGATATTGTACATCTTTCATACACCTCTTGGCTATTTGTATGTCCAATAGGGAAAAATGTCTATTCCGGTCTTTAGCCTTTTTTTTTTTTTTTTAGTGCTCTCTAGAGTGTGAGAGAGTGAGTGCAAGCAGGGGGAGAGGGAGAGAGAGAATCTTAAGTAGAGGTCATTACCTGAGCCAAAATTAAGAGTCAGACACTTAACTGACTAAGCCACCCGGATGCCCCAGTCTATTTTTATTTTATTTTATTTTATTTTCAGTTTTCCAAAATTCATTGTTTATGCACCACACCCAGTGGTCCATGCAATACATGCCCTTAATACCCACCACCAGGCTCACCCAGCCCCCACCCCCACCCCTCCAAAACCCTCAGTTTGTTTCTCAGAGTCCACAGTCTCTCGTGGTTTGTCTCCCCCTCTGATTACCCCCAACTCACTTCTCCTCTCCATCTCCCAATGTCCTCCGTGTTATTCTTTATGCTCCACAAATAAGTGAAACCATATGATAATTGACTCTCTCTGCTTAAATTATTTCACTCAGCATAATCTCTTCCAGTCCCGTCCATGTTGCTACAAAAGTTGGGTATTCATCCTTTCTGATGGAGGCATAATACTCCATTGTATATATGGACCACATCTTCCTTATCCATTCATCCGTTGAAGGGCACCTTGGTTTTTTCCACAGTTTGGCTATTGTGGACATTGCTGCTATGAACATTGGGGGTACAGATGGCCCTTCTTTTCACTACATCTGTATCTTTGGGGTAAATACCCAGCAGTGCAATTTCAGGGTCATAGGGAAGCTCTATTTTTAATTTCTTAAGGAATCTCCACACTGATTTCCAAAGTCACTGCACCAACTTGCATTCCCACCAACAGTGTAAGAGGGTTCCCCTTTCTCCACATCCTCTCCAAAACTTGTTGTTTCCTGTCTTGTTGATTTTGGCCATTCTAACTGGTGCAAGGTGGTATCTCAATGTGGTTTTGATTTGAATCTCTCTGATGGCTAATGATGATGAACACTTTTTCATGTGTCTGTTAGTCATTTGTATTTCTTCTTTGGAGAACTGTCCATGTCTTCTGCCCATTTTTTGATGTGATTTTATCTGTTTTATGTTGAGTTTGAGGAGTTCTTTATAGATCTTGGGTATCAGCCCTTTGTCTGTACTGTCATTTGCAAATATCTTCTCCCATTCCGTGGGTTGCCTCTTTGTTTTGTTGACTATTTGCTTTGCTGTGCAGAAGCTTTTGATCTTGATGAAGTCCCCGCCTATTTTTTAATCGTGTTATTAAGGATTTTTTTTTTGCTATTGAATTATTGGCATTCCTTATATACTTAGAAAATTAATCCTATATCAGTTATGTGGTTTGCAAATATTATAGTCCCACTTGTTTCTTTTTGCTTTTGTTGGCTGTGCTTTTGGTGTCGTATCCTCCATATCCTTGCCAAGACCAATGTCATGTATATTTTCCCTATGGGTTCTAAGAGTCTTATAGTTTCCTGTCTTACATTTAAGTCTCTAAGTTTGTTTTGAGTTGATTTTTGTGTGTTCTGTGAGAGTCCAGTTTCATTGTTTTGTATGTGGATATCCCATTTTCCAACACCATTTGCTGAAGATGCTGTCTTTCTCTATTATGTACTTTTGGCACTCTGGTTGAAGATCAGTTGACTGTACATTTATGATTTATTTATGTGCTCTGTGTTCCGTTCCATTGCTCTCTCTATGTTTTTATGTCAGTATCATACTGTTTTAATTACTGCAGCTTTGTAATATGATTTGAAATTAGTAAGCGTGATACCTCTAGATTGTTTCTTTTTCAAGAGTGCTTTACTTAAGTGGACACTTTTATTGTTCCAAATGAATTTTAAGTATGTTTATCTTATTTTTGTTAAAAAAAAAAAACAGTAGCTGGGATTTTGCATTAAATCTGTAGATGGCTTTGGGAAGGATTAACATCTCAGCAATAGTTAGTCTTCCAACCTGTGAACACAGAATGTCTGTTTGTGTCATCCATAACTTCTTTCATCAGTGCTTTGTAGGTTTCAGTGTACCGATCTTTCACTACCTTCATTAAGTTTCTGCCTAAATATTGAATTCTTTTTGATGTTATAGATAGGATTGTTTTCTTAATTTGCTTTTCAGATAGTTCATCAATAGTGTAGAGAAACACAACTGGTGATTTCGCATGTTGATTTTGTGTCCTTTGAATGTTCGGTAGTCGGGCATCTGGGTGTCTCATTCAGTTAAGCATCCAAGTCTTGTTTTCAGCTTAGATCATGATCTCAGGGTGAGATTGAGCCCCACACTGGGTTCCATGCTCAGCAGAGAGTTTGCTTGAGATTCTCTCTCTCTCTAAAAATAAATCAGTCTTTAAAAATAAATAAATAAATATTTGGTAGAATTTGCCAGTGAAGCTCTCTGGTCCTGGTTTTCTTTTCTTTCTTTCTTTTTTTTTTTTTTTTTTTAATTTTAAAAAAGATTTTACTTATTTATTTGACAGAAAGAGAGAGATCACCAGTAGGCAGAGAGGCAGACAGAGAGAGAGGGGGAAGCAGGCCTCCAGCTGAGCAGAGAGCCTGATGCGGGACTCAATCCCAGTACCCTGAGATCATGACCCCAGCCAAAGGCAGAGGCCTTACCCACTGAGCCACCCAGGTGCCCCTGGTCCTGGGCTTTTATTTGTCGGGAGATTTTTGATTACTCATTCATTCTCCTTAGTTCTTACAGGTCTGTTCAGGCTTTCTTTTTCTTTTGGATTCAGCTTTACTAGGTTGTATGTTCCTAGGAACTAATTTGCATTTTCCTAGGTTATCTATTTTGTTGGCTTACAATTTTTTGTAGTTGCCTCATGATCCTTTTTATTTTTGTGGCATCAGTTGTGGTGTCTTCTTTTTAATTTCTGGCTGTATTTATTTGAGTCTTGTCTCTTTTTCTTGGTTATTCTAGCTAAAGGTTTGTTAATTTGGTTATCTTTTTTTTTTTTTTAATTTGGTTATCTTTTAAAAAGTCTCTTAGTTTCCCCGATTTTTTCCCTATTGTTTCTGTATTCTCTATTTTATTTCTTCTCTAATTTTTATTATTGCTCTTTTTCTTCTCTATCTCTGGATGTAGTTTGTGCTTTTGTAATTTGTTCCTTGAGGTATAAAGTTAGGTGGTTTATTTCTTCTTTTCTTTTTAAGAGTTTGAAATTTTTTTTCTCCTCTTTGGGGCATTCTTTTTTTTATTATTATTATGTTCAGTTAGCTAACATATAGCACATCATTAGTTTCTGATGTAGTGTTCAATGATACATTAGTTGCAGATAACACTCGGTGCTCATCACAACACGTGCCCTCCTTAATACCCAACAACTGGCTAGCACATCTCCCCAGCCTCTCCTCTCTGTAACCCTAGTTTGTCTGCTGGAGTCCAGAGTCTGTCATGGTATGTCTCCCTCTCTGATTTCTTCACATTCAGTTTTTCCTCCCTTCCCCTGTGGTCCTCTGCACTATTCCTTATATTCCGCATATGAGTGAAACCATGTGAAAATTGCCTTTCCCTGCTTGACTTATTTCACTTAACAAGCAGGTACATCCACTCTGGAAGAGAGTATGGACATTCCTCCAGATGTTATTTCTTCTTTTTTTTAATGTAGGTGTTTATTGTATAAATTTCCACCTCAGTACTGCTTCTTTTACATTCCATAAGTTTTGATATGTTGTGTTTTCATTTTTATTTGTCTCAAGATATTTTCTAATTTCCCTTTTGGTTTCTTATTTGAACCATTGGTTGTTCAAATGAGTCTTGTTTAATTTGCACCTACTTGTGAGTTTTGTGGTTTTCTTTCTGCTACTGGGTTCTACTTTCATTCCATTGTGATCAGAAAAGATACTGGTACTGCATCAGTCTTCCTAAATTTCTAAAACTTGTTTTATGAACTCTAACATATGATCTGTCCTGGAGAATGTTCTGAGTGTTTGAGATGCATGCATATTCCATTGTTGATGGGTTAAAAGTTCTCTGTGTGTTTGTTTGGTCCATTTGGTCTATTGCGTTAATCATGTCCAATGTTTCTTTGTTGATTTTCTGACTGCTTATCTATTCACCATTGAAAGTGGGATATGTTGAAGTTCCCATCTATAAATTCTATTGCTGTTTATTTCTCTCTTCAGATATGTCAATGTTTGCTTTATATATTTAGGTGGTCAGATATTGGGTGCGTATATATTTATAATGTTACATCTTCCTAATTTGCCCTTTTATCCTTTTACAGTGACCTTGTTTGTCTCTTATAATAGTTTTTTTTTTAAAGATTTTATTTATTTATTTGACAGAGATCAAAAGTAGGCAGAGAGGCAGGCAGGGAGAGAGGAAGGGAAGCAGGCTCCCTGCCAAGCAGAGAGCCCAATGCGGGGCTTGATCCCAGGACCCTGGGATCATGACCTGAGACGAAGGCAGAAGCCTTAACCCACTGAGCCACCCAAGCGCCCCTCTTATAATAGTTTTTGACTTAAAGTCCATTTTTTTCTGGTGTAGGTATAACCTACTTTGCTGGTTACTATTTGCATGGAATGTCTTTTTCCATCCATTTAACTTTCAGCCTATGTGTCCCTAAATCTAAAGATGAGTCTCTGGTAGATAACCTAGAGTTGCATCTTGTTTTTTAAAACCATTTAGCCACTCTGTTTGTGACTTTGATCCATTTACATTTGAAGTAATTATAGTATTTGTTACCATTTTGACAACCGTTTTCTGTTTGCATTGTAGAACTTTTGTCTGTCTTTGCTCTTTCTGTCTTCCTTTGTGTTTTGTTGTTATTTTTTTTTCTGTTTCTTGTTTGTATGCTATGATTCCTTTTTATTTTTTGTAACTTCTGTAGGTATTTTCTTTGTGGTTACATGGGGTTACATAAAATATAATTATTATAGTTAATTTTATGCTGATAATATTTAATTTTACTTACATGTAAAAACTCTACACTTTTATTTCTTTGCCTCCTACATTTTATGTTAGTGATTTCACAATTTACATATATTTCTCTTGTGTGTTTATTAGTTATTATAATAGTTTTTGGCTTTAGTTTGAATACATTTGTCTCTCAACTTTTATACCGGGATTAAAAGTGATTTTTTTCCACTACCATTCCTATAATACAGATTATCTATGTGTTTGATTTTACCGGTGAGTTTTGTACTTTCATATGTAATATGTTGTTTAGTGTCTTTTCATTTGAAGTTTAAGAATTCTCCTTAGCATTTCTTGTAAGACATTTTTACTGGTGCTAAACTTCCCCAGTTTTTGTTTAGCTGGGAAAGTTTTTATCTCTCCTTTACTTTGAAAGGCAGTTTGTTGAGTACAGTACTGTTGACTGACAAGCTTTTTCTTTCAGTGCTTTGTATATATCCTCACTCCCTCTTGGTTTACAATGTGTCTGTTCAGAAATATGCCGATTGCCTTATGAGGATTTTCTTGTTTCTGCCAACTCACTTTTTCCTCACTGCTTTCAAAATTCTCCTTGTCTTTGACTTTTGACATTTTGATTAAAATGTATCTTGGGGTAAGCTCTTTGTCTTGATCTTGTGGAAGATACTTAGAGCCTCATGAAATTGGATATCTATATCTTTTCTAAGATTTTGGAAGTTTTCAGCCATTATTTCTTTAAATAAGCTTTTTTCTTCATTCTCCTTCTTGTCTAACTACTGGCACTCCCATAATATGTATATAGATCTGCTTACAGTGTCAGTGAGTCACTAAAATTGTCTTCACTCTTTCTCATTCTTTTTTTCCTTTTTGCTTCTTTATCTACTGGATCAATTCCAATGAGCTGTTTCTGAGTTTACTGATACTTTCTTCTGCTTGATCTAGTGTGATTGAATCCCTTTTTTGAATTTTTCAGTTCAGTTATTGTGTTCTTCAGCTCTATAATTTGCGTTTGATCCTTTTTAATACTTTCTCTTTGTTGATATATTCCCACTTTATTCCTATATTGCTCTCCTGACCTCAGTGAGCATCTCTAAGATAGTAATTTTGAATTTTTTATCAAGTAAATTCTCTACATCCATTTCATTAGAGTTATTTTTCTGGACATTTTTCTTGTTTGTTTGTTTGTTTGTTTGTTTTAATCTGGAATTCATTTCCCTATTTCTTCATTTTCCTTGATTCCCTGAGTTGGTGCTTGTGCATTAGACTAAACAGCCTGGCCTTGTACAGAAGACCCTTGCCAGTCACCTGTCCAAAGATTCTGGGTGCCTCTGAAACCTTCATGCTAGTCCAAACTGCTCAGTCTTTGCTTGTAAAGGCTTCCGGTGTCTAGAATATGCCAGGACCCAATAGTTCTCTGAGGCAAGAGAGAAACTGATGTTTTGAGAAGCTGCTGAAAAAGTTGGGATGTTGGTTGTACGGTCTAATTCCTTCACTCCTCAGAAAGATGTTTTGAGGTGGAATTTATTGCCTGCTTGTTCTGTGTAAGCCAGGGGAGGTAGCTATGGCAAAGGCCTGCATACTTTACAAACTGCTACTTTCCATGAACCCCCACGGGACTAGTGAATGCTGCTATCAGAGACAGGTGAGTTACAAGTCAGTCTCTTTGGTAATAGCCAGAAAAGTTGGATGCTAGGTATCTCGTCCAACTCCTTTACTTCTTAGCAAGAGCTGGGAGCTGGAGTTTGCTGCCCATTCTCTGCACCCTGGGCCAGAAGGAGGAACAATGGCAAGTGCCTGTATTCTCATTCAGACTGTTGCTGTGTTCTCTGTAGCCCTCATAGGTAACAGTGAATGCTGGACTCTTGTCACTTCTCAGAGTCAGGTGATTTAGAAACTAGACCCTTGAGTGGTAACCAGAGGGGGGGAAAAAGATTATTCTCTGTACAGTCCAGAATCCTTACTCCTCAGGGAGAAGTTGGATGATAGGGTTGTCTCCCAAGTGTATGGCACTGTGCCAGTGGTGGAGATTATGACAAGAATGTGTCTCAGCTTTTCCTGTCAGTTTCAACATGGCTTGCTGTGTACTTGCCAGGGTGCAGGAGTCTCTCATCTAGTTTCTGGATTTCTCACAAAGTGAATTGATAAATGTGTCGTCATTGTTGTTGAATCTGTGTGTCCGCGTGGGGAAGAAGAGTCCACAGCCTCTTATTCCAGCATCTTCCTCACATTACTCCCTTCTACTTTGTTCTTAAAGATCAGGTTTCCCGCTAGTATAATTTCCCTTCAGCCTGAGGAAGTGTGTTTAATATTCTTTGGGCACTGATCATTCCATAGTGAGTTCTCCTTATTTTATCTCAGAATGTCTGTACTGACTTTCATTTCTGAATGACATTTTCATTGGATATAGAATTCTAAGTTGACAGTTCCTTTCTTTATGCATATTAAATATATTCTGTTTACCCCTGGCCCTCCACTCTTTCTCATGGTAGCATTAAAACATGTCTGGGCATTATTTTCTTTATTTATTGTGACTGAGTTTGATGAACATCTTGATTCTGTATATTTGTGTTTCATCACATTTGGAAAATTTTCTACCTTCCATCATTCAACTCTAAAATATTCTTTCTATCCTGTTCTCTTAATCCTCTCCTTTTGAGTTTCCAATGACACATATTTTAGAGCCTTTGATATATTCACAGTGGTCCCTGCAACTCTGTTCGTTTATTTTCCAGTATTTTCTTCTCTCTGTTCATTATATTGGATATTTTCACTGACTCTTTCCTCTGTCATCTTTATTTCAACCCATTCAAAGAAAAGTTTTATTTTCAATATTGTAATTTTCCTTTTTAGGATTTTCATTTAGTTACTTTTAAAAATAAAGTTCGGTTTTTTGTGATTATTTTTGACATTCCTTATCTTTTGACTCAGTATATGTGCTGCCGAAGCGAGCACTCTTTTTACTCATTTTTAATATACTTTTTTAACGTAATGAAACATAGTTATAACAGTTGATTTAAAATCTTGTCTGATAACTTGAACATGTGAATCATTGGTGTTGGCATCTGCAGGTTTTGTTTACTTTTTTGAGGTGATCATAGTCTCCTGATTTTTTTATACATAGATAATTGTGTATTTAAAAAGTACGTAGTGTACTTTTTATATATGTAATTGTACTTAATTTCTTTTCTGAACAAAACTTAACATTTAAATGAATTCAGTACTCTCTCTGCTGTACAACTTGGGTTTTGTTCAAAAAAGAAATTAGTTCATTTTTGGAAGTGCGTGTTCCCTAGTATTGTGTTTTCTAAACTAGATTAAGTGAAATACTATTGTTTCTCTAGGTCATGATGAAAATGTGTTGCTTAATCAAATAAGTTGAGGGAATCATTAACTTAAAAATAAAACTGTATAGTCATAAGCCTAATTAAATGGTAAACTTCAGATGGGGAGGCATTTTTAATCGAATCCTTTTAATCGACTCCTCAAATTTCAATCGAATTTGTTTTGTTTTTCTTTCAAGACCTTCAATCAAATTATTAACATGGTGAGAACAATTTAGTATCTTGTAGTGTGGGAAATATTACTATAATGCAGTTGAAGTAAACACACACCTTCAGAAATATGTCTATTATATAATTCCAAGGAAGTTTCTATTATATAGTACAACTTAATATTGTTACTATCTTACTTACTAAAAAATAACTGAATGTGACTTTTATGTGTTTTTCCACTTAACAGTTCTTACTATAAGAATTATTGCATGAAAATAGAATTTTATAATAATTAGATATAAATAGTCACTATAAGAAGTCAGTATAATTACTTTAAAGACCTCAAATGTAGGGTTTTCTAGAGTAGATGCATGTATAATGTTTATTTTGTGCTATGGAGAAAAAAAAACAAATTTGAGGCAAATGGAGATTGCTCACGCTGGTGGGTAAAATTTAAAATATTTTTATCTAAAGATGACATTTTAAGTAAGAATTGTGGATGAGAAAGAAAAGCTGTGTGGATGTCCTGGTGATGAATCAGCCTAAGGTGTGAAGAAGTGTGTTGTATTCAAGGAACAGTGGAGGGCCCAAATGAAATGGTGTCAGGGAGGGAAGTATAGTCAAAGATAAAGATGTATTAAGAGAACCAGTTCCTCCAGGGCCCTATAGGCCTTTGTAAGATTTTGACTTTTACTATGAGCAAAATAGGAATTTTTTTAAAAAGATTTTATTTTTTGATGGAGAGAGAGACAGTGAGAGAGGGAACACAAGCAGGGGGAGTGGGAGAGGGAGAAGCAGGCTTCCCACCTAGCAGAGAGCCCGATGTGGGTCTTGATCCCAGGACCATGGGGTCATGACCTGAGCCGAAGGCAGATGGTTAACGACTGAGCCACCCAGGCACCGCAAAATGGGAATTTAATACACCCAGAGTTTTAATCAGAGGATTCACATTGTAGAAGGGAATTTTGACTACTGAAGACTAGATTATGGGGAGATAAGATGAAATGTCAGAGGCTATTAGGAGGTTGTGACGATAATGACTTGGACCATCACAGAAATAGTGGAGTTGGTGAGGAGTGGTCAGATTCTGGAAATATTTTGAGGAATGAATCAATAGAATTTGCTGATGATTTGGATACAGACTATGACAAAGAGGACTCAAGGGTGATCTCAAGAAATCTGGCCCAGGCAATAGAAACAATAGGGTTGCCATTAGCTGACACGTGGAAGTGCTTTGGTTAAGGAGAGGGAAATGAGAATTCCATTTTGGTCCTGTTAGGTTTGAGTTGTCCAGTCACTCATACAAGGGGGTGTGTGGGTATCCTGTCCAGCAATCTCAGGCTGGAAGGTAGGTGTGGGATGGTCCCTCAGCCTGGGTCCAGTCAACAAATAGAAACCATGGAGTAGTGTATATGGAGGTTTATTACAATGAATGATTAACCCGTGCTAGGAGAGCCCAGGGATGTCAAGACGAGAGGGGAGCTCTCTCCCTAAGGCTGGGGTGCAGATCTCCCTGGAGAACGTATGGGTGCAGCCCACTGTTCTGCCTGCTTCATAGCTGCTCCCCAGTCTGGGCGAGCAGGAGACAGCTGGTCAGCAGACATGCGGGAGTCAGGATGCTGAGACGGCATGAAACCCGAGTATACAGTGTCTGTGCTGAGAGCCCAAGAAACAGATCTCAGGTCACAGGTGAGCCGTGGCTGGTGCAAAGGCATGCAGAGTGCGCCGTCTCATCAGGCGTGAAGAGGTCACCTGCCCTTGGTTGCGTGAGGTTCTGCACTCTGGTGTGCTGCTGCACTTTGGGCAGAGGACCCCCAGGTGTCCTCGCACACCTCTACCGCTGATTACCTGTGCAGCAGGACGACGAAAAGGCAAAGGCTTGTGTGCTAGAGTCAGGAAGAGGGGCCCCCTTCCGCCTGCAGTTTCCCTCCAGGGCTTCCTACGGGCAGAGGTTAGCAGCATCGCGTTTGCTGGAAAGGAGGACATTCTAAGAGCTCCGCCCATTATCCCACAATGGGTTCCTGTGCTAAATCGAGGGCCGAGAGGCAATAACTGGCATGGGTGGTAGGGAGGGTTGAGGCTCGGGGGAGGTTTGCCTTTTTTTTTTTTTTTTAATTGGCGACTCGTCCCTGCATATGACCTGAGCCTTGCTCATATGAAGGTGTTTCCAGAAGGAAAAAGTGATATGTTCATGCTTGTACTTGGCTTGAGTTCTCCTTGGAAATCTTTCAGACGTTATGGTGTTAATAACTATAATGATTAATCTCCGATCCGAAATAGTGTTTGAAAGATACCTGGATAGAGTCTTAATTTTTCCTTAAAACTTTTTAGTGATATTTGAGGGGACATTTATATTTTATGTATAAAAAAATAAATTAATGTATAAACTCATTTTTTAGTATTCAATAGGAGGAATAATCGTATTTACCATTCTACTACTTACCCTTGAGGACAAAAAACATAGCTAACCTGAATCCTTTCCCATAAATACACGCTTTCTTTTGGCCAGATGCTTAAATGTCATCGGATTGTTTTAAAGTAGTTCTATTTGATCTCTGTGGAACAGATGGGAGTATTTGTTATACAAACCTTATTTAGAATGTAATCTTTTTTTTCTCCCCTCATTGCATATGTTTGGCAGTCAGCTTTCTCTTCTAGATGTGAATGAATTTTGGGCAGTCTCCAAATCTAAACACACCCTAATTTCAAAAACCACAATCCTGAGGGCCCGATTCCTGTTTACGGAGGAATTAAAACCTAGTGAAACCACATAGTTACTAAATACAGTACATCCTACTGAGTTTTTTAAAACAAAAATCTTTATAGTTTATTTGGGGTTCGTGACTGTCATTGAGTTCAGAGAGTAAAGTCCCTTCATAAACAGTATATAATATTTACAGTTGGTTAAAAATATCTATTGCTCCCAATTCTTATTATATCCTCCTTACATGGCCAGGTGAGTTTGCAGATAGGTGGGAAGTGATGGGCCATAGAAAAGCGGTGGAGAGTAGTTAGGGAGGAGTCCTTATTTTTTTCTTGAGTGTTGTGAATGATTAATACCAAGCCAAAAATGTGTCTGTCAAAATGACCGTGTGTAACTATCAATTGAATTGTTTTTTTTTTTCCAGATAATGGTTCAGTTTTTCCTTTATCTCATATTTAAGAAATGTTAACTGTTAAATATTAAAACCAAGCCACACCCTGACATGAATCCTATTAGAAGTTCAGATGAAGAAAAAATATGAAAAATATAGGAAGAGAAAAAAATCCCACACCTCTTTGTAATTAAACAGTTCTAATCCAATTAGAAGGAGAGAATAAAAAAGCAAGTAGGGTAGAAAGAATTAGAGGTTTAACTTTACACTTCTCAGGATTGGATTTCACAGGCATACTTTAGTTTTAGTAATCTTTACTTAGGGTAGTAGTTGACATACCGTAAACTTTAATCTGGAAGAAGGATATAGCACATGTCACATGATACAGCGTCCTCAAAAGTGTATACCCTATGACATTAATGAAAATGAATTGGATTAACCATCTGTGTACCCATAACTTCCTAGAGGTATTTAACTGATTCATGTTTTAAGCAACATTTAATCATTAGTTTCTTCAAACAAATGTGAGAGGAGTATTGGCTTTCTTCACGTAGCTATTTTAAAACAATACTCTCATATTTCATTGTTTTATTGAGTTGGTTCATGGAATTCCTGCAAGTATGCTCATTTTCAAGTGAAAAATGTGCTTAAGGTGAATTTCAGAATTAAAAAGGAAAAGCTTTAGATCTTGAATCACTTACAGATTGACTCTGCAGACTTAATAAAAACCAGAATTACATTTCTTTTTTGTTCATCTAACATGTGATAGTGCCTGCCAAATCATAACGTTATTGAGTTTTTGATAGCTATGTTCCTTCTGATGAAGTAACCATCTCCAGTGAAGTCCTTGGAAAATGAGAGTTAAAATGCTGAACACAACTGCCGTAGAAAGAAACAATGTGGGATCGTTCATGTACATTTCACCTTATTTTAATACAAGGTTTTAATTTGATTGGTGATATTAAAATGTTGACTCATCGGAGAACACTTAATATTTTCATGTTCACTCTTTACTTGTAGAGTTCGTGGCTACTTATTATTTGCAGCTAAGTTGCTTGCCTTCCAGCCACCTGGCCTGTCCATTTCTCAGATCCTCCTGGTCCTTCCACTAGAACAGAAAGGAAAGAACTGTCCTTTCAGATAGCAAATTCCTACTACCATCTTCTGGTGAACGTTTCCGAATCTTCAGTTCTTCTTCCTTCCTTAGGCAGTCCTCCCTACTACAGACTTACAGCAACACAGCTGTCCTCTGCGGGGCACTGGCCTATATATTCCATACCATACACTGGTGATCGCTACTTCCATACTCTCCCATAGCGTGACGGCTCTCTGCTTCTCCCCCTTAGTATTGCATTGCCTTCGCACACAGTAAACACTACAAAGAGCTTATTTATTTTTGTAAATAACTGCTAACGTGAATTGTAACACTAGCCTTGCCAGGTTTTCTTAGCTAGATTATAGTTGAACAACATGGGTTTGAACAGCGTGGGTCCACTTCAGCACTGAGTGTTTTTCGGTAAACCTGTCTATCCACCCAGCCGTTGTTTTTTACATAAATCCCATTCTATGACCTGCCTCGTGTTTCTCTCTTTGAGAACATTAACAAACCTCTCAGCTTGGGAGGGTGGAGAAAGCATTTGTTGCACAGTCACTCTATAATAACTACTCAGCTCTCCTGAGCGGACAGTCTCTTCTGACACACAGACTAAGCACTTCCCAGTATTTTTCCGTGAGGGTACGCAGGCGTTAGAAAAATGGTGCAGTTGGCTAGCAACATGGTATACTTCTCCAACCTAATGCCATGAATGCTCACTGTACCTTCTTTAAATCTCTTTAATCTACTGATGTTACAGGAATGTACTTATGAGTAGGAATATCGTAGTTTACGTAGAGGACTTTCAGGTTTGGCCTGTGTATGGTCATATGAAGTAGAAAGCTTTCAGTGGTAGCAGACATTGATTGTTTTAAGTACCTACTAAGAGCCTTGTTAATACGAAAGCTGGATCATGACTTGAAATTATGCATGACAGGAATAACTTTTGATGGTTCTGACATAGTAGCTTGAAATTTCATCAGCTTTCCCTCCTTGTTCCCATGATTGCGACAACTAAAATTTAACTGGACAATAAATTTGTTAAGGGAATAGTCAATTCTTTTAATAAAACTCTTATCATATTTCCCTTCGCTATGATTATTTAGGAAGTTTAATGATTCCAGATGGCATTTCTTGTGTATTTGGCTCAGAATTTCTTGTTTACTCGCGTACTTGCCAATATATGGTTAAGTGTTCAGGGTTTTTAGGTCTCTGACGAGCTATTCAGCCCTTAGACATACAACTTTCGATTGCTGTGTGTATATGGCAACCATTTTGCAAATTGCCCTCAGCCCTTGGTATTTAAAGACATCCCCGTTGTTTATTGTACCTGAGAAAGAAAGATCTGGGGTCTGTAGTATGTGTCTGTTAACTGTAGAAAGTGATTCTCTTAAAAAGCTAGTGTTCAAGATTGGAGAAAGTTTGAGTCAACCGATAGTCTATAGACCACCCATAAACTGTTGAGTGTGTAATGTACGAAAGTATATTTTAAGTGGTCATTTAATAATGCAGAAGCATTTCCCCTTACAATTCCCGAGAAGTCCTCAGTCCATTTCATAATTGAAATAAAATGAGAGAACCTAACCATCAGATGGATGGTTGTTAGATCAGACCGTTGATGCTAAATATGAAACAGAATAATTAGAGGCTATAATTTTGTGGAAAGAGCAGGATAGTTGCTAAAGAGGCAACAATTATTTACTGTTGAGAGCGCTGGGATAATCGTCAGAGTGGGGTGATGGTGTTTGGGTTTCTTAAATGTTGGCTGGCAATGTGCTTGAGAGTAGAGACAAGAGGTTGTTCTCAGCAGATGGAACAGTTTGATCAAAGGCTTAGATGTGGGAATATATATTTGGGATATAATATATCCAAATATATATATTTGGGATAAGGAATTCTGTGTTATTGGAAAGTGGTACAATAGGGGAATTAGAGCTCGAGTTGGGACAGGTGTTAAAACTGACAGGCATGGTGTGGTCCCATGGCTCTGGGGAGGCAGCGAGAATGAAGAGGGAAACATTGTTTCTGAGTCTTCAGGAATGAACGAAATAGGACATGTTGCCTAACTGGAAGGGGGAGGGGAAGGATTGGAACTAGGCTTCCTTCTTGGGTGTTTGAGAAGATGGTCATAAGCCAACATTAGGGTACCTGAAAGATGTACAGACTTGAGAACATAAAGGAACAGTTCATCAGTGGGTCATGTTGAGTTTCTAAGATTTCATTTTGGAGTAATTGTAGTTGCAGAGGACATAGCAAAAAACTCATAGGGGTCCTATATAGCCTTCACCTAGTTTTTCCCAATGTAACAAAGTCAGAGTACAGTGTTCAAACCTGGAAATTGACATTGGTATGATTCATAGACATTTTTTGGAATTCACTGGTTTCATATGCACTTCTGCGTGTGTGTGCGTACGCGTGAGCGTACGTGTATATGGACATAGACCTATGCATGTTGTTGTGTGTTGATTATTATATGTTATTGTATGTTGATTCTTATAGCCATCACTGTTAGTCAGGATGTAGAATTGTTCTACCTCTTCAAAGATCTCTGATGTCATCCCTTTGCAATTCTACTCTCCAGCTTCCCTTTTCCCATTCCTAATCTGTTTTCTATCTCTGAAGTTTCGTCATTTTGTGAATGTTATACAAATGAAATCGAATGATATAGAACCTTTTCATATTAGCTTTTTTCACTCATCCTAATTCCCTTAAGATCCACCTAAGTGCTGAGTGTATCAAAAACTCATTTTTCCTTTGCTGAGGAACCATACGTTCCATGGTATGAATGTACCAATGTGTTTCAAGGATATTTAGATTGTTTTGAGTTTTTGTCAATTATAATAAAACTGTTATGAACATTCATGTATGTTAAATTGTTTTCTGTGTAGATTTGAGTTTCTTTTCTTTGTAAGAAATGCCCAGGAGTGCAATACAGTTTTGTATGTTAAGTATATGCTTAGTTTTTATAAACTGCTCAGCGATTTTACAGAACGGCTGTTCCATTTTATGTTCCCAGCAGCAATATAGAAAAGATCCAGTCTTGCTGCATCCTGGCTTGGTACGAGTCACTATTTGTTAATTCTAGCTGTTCTAATAGGTGTGTAGTGATATCTCACGGTGATTTTCACATGCATTTTTGCAATGGAAACTGACGGTGAACATCTTTTCATGAGGTTATTTTTCTTCTGTGTATTCTCTTTGGTGAAATATCTGTGTCTTTTGCCCATTTTCTAGTTAGATTGTGATGTTCACTAACACCACCTTTAACCACGTTGTTCTACCTCATTCCTGCTGGGTGGGGGATGGAAATTCAGCTGCCCTCTGGGCCCCCCAGACACCAGGATAGGAGGACGTCGGGGGGAAGCAGATTGCTAAATAGCATCGCTTCCCACCAAGTGGCTTCTCCTTATTGCTGACACTTTGGGCAGAAGATCAGTTCTCCACTTGCAGCACTGATTCCAGGAAGGGCCAGTTTTTCCTGTGGTATTTGGCTAGCGTAGGACTGTGGGAAGAGAAAAGTGTTCTGTTTTGCTAGATCATGTTTCCTAGAAATAGGTTTTTCTAAAACCTATTTGTTAACTTGTGTCTGCTGGTAGTTCCAGGTTCCTGGCTTCTCTAATACCTCATCCAGGCTGAATGGATCGAAGAGAAAACCTGGGGAGCTCATGTCATTCTGAGTTGTGAGGAGGCTGCCCACCTGGACTGCCTTCTGTTTTTGAAACCCTTCCTCTGTTTGTTGTGGACTTAGGATTTTTAGTTGCAGAAGGACTCTTAGCAGTGTAATGACTTCATCTTGGTCCCCAGTGTGATTTTTTTTAAAGATGTGGGACCCCTCAGTAGGTAGCCTGGGGCTCAGTAGAGCTTTCTGAAGAAATGTAGGGCCATTGACATCAGGAGATGATGGATGAACCACTCTATCTTCGGATCTTGGCACCTGCACTGACTAGTTGAGACTTTAAAGACTCCACTTTCTCATTATAAAAATGGGGATTTTTGATGCTGTTGATGGTGCTGTTGATGATGATGCCTATCTCTAGGGCACTGTAAGGATTATATTAGGTTATGCATGTAAAACACTTGGAGGATTTGCCTGACAAATATTAAGTACTCAATAAATATCAGCTCTTATTTTTAATTTTTATCTTGTTATAAACATATAATGTATTTTTAGCCCCGGGGAACAGGTCTGTGAATTGCCAGGTTTACACACTTCTCATAGCACTCACCATAGCACACACCCCCCCAATGTCCATAACCCAACTAACTACCCTCTCCCGACCCCCCTCCCCCAATCAGCTTTTATTTTATCTGCAGACAAAACTTACGACTCTGAGAAGGTTCTTGTTGAGTTTAGTGGGAGTGATTTAAATAATAGTTGAAGCTTGTTTGCAGGGATTCAAAAAGCAAACAAAAGATGAGGAAAGAAGTCAGTATGTCTTCAAGATACTGTGTTGGAAAAGTAGAGGAGGAGATAGAGGGTTGTGGAGGGATTCAGGTGTGGTTAGTCCAGGAAGAAGTAAGCTTGAGATTTAGATAGAAAAAAAAAAGAGGACTTTTTTTTTTTTTTTTCCAGATAAATTTGAACATGGACCTGACTGAGGGGAGGGGGCTGGTAAACAGGGAGAACTGGATAGGTAAATTACGTAGAAAGGGTAAGGATGCTCTGCTGATGGACTAACAGCACAGATATAAAGGAAAGACAACTTCGTTCCTTGGAGACTAGGCATTCTCTTCCCTCTACCACCATCCAGCGTAGACCAGCTTCCTGGCTATTATCATTGATGTTACCAAATATCTTGACCTCTACTTCTCCAAAGGCAGTCACTGGTAGTGGACCCACTATTTTAGCTCCTGGTAGCTATTGTTTCTGTGGCAGAAAGGAGAGATGCTGAAGAAAGAACTGAGACTGAATGAAGAGACAGGATGATAGGAATACATGAGGGAATTTGGAGGAATTTATATATTTAAAGACTCCATTCATTCATTTATTATTACTTCATCAGATAATAATTAAATGTCTGGTTTGTTGCAGGCATGTGCTGTCTTACAGTGATGGACAAAAATGGACATTATCCTTGTGTCCTGGAGCTTTCTTTCTAATATGGAGCTAGGCTTTAAATATTCATTTATAATTGTGAGAAGTGCTATGAAGTAAAGCGCATTTCTGCAGTGAGGCTGAGTTAGCGGGAAGATTCATTGTTGATGAGGAGGTTAAGAAAGACATCCCCAACGTAGAGAGTTTGGAGCTGAACCAGGGAAGGGTTGGGTACTGTGGAAGACGGGAAGCATGGGGTATGCTTTAGGCACAGGGAGAAACACGTATGAAAGAGGAAGTGTGATCTATTTAAGGAACCGAAGGACAAGCATAGAGAGCAGAATGTATGCAGCACGTGGGTATATGGCATGAGATGGGCTGTAGAGCAAGGTGGGGTGCGGGGTACTGAACCATGTGGCCTTTGTAGAAACCTTAAGGTCCGTGGTGTTACTCTAAGAATAGCAGTTAGACTTGAAGTAGAGTATACATATTCTGCTTAGCATCTTTGCGAAAATTGAGTGCTATGTAGGACGTATGTTAGAGCCGGGGTGACAATGGAGAGACCGGGCAGGTATCGGAGTAGCTGAGCCGAGAGGCGGCGGCCGTCTAGACACAGACAACAGCGCTGGAAGTGGAGACAGACCTTGGTGAGTCGCAGGATGTGGAAGTGAATTACAGACAGACATCCAGCATGACACCCAGCTTTCTGACTCATGACTAGATTCCCAGTTTACTGGAATCAGGATTACTGAGTGTTTGGGGGCAGTATGCGTGAGTTTATTTTTAGACTTTTTTTTGGTCTGAGTTGCTTCTGAGGTATACACGTTAAAACACTGAGAAAGTAATTTGTCTTTCTGGATATAAAGGGAAACATGGGCTAAAGATGGTTTGCCATTAGTGTTTGGATACACTAATGTGTGGATACTGTCCCTGAAGTGGAGGGTCCAGCAGAAGCATGGGAGGATGTCTAGGAAAAGAAGATGTAATCAAAGGGAACATATTGGGAGGCAAAATCACCTCATAAACATAAAAGTGACAGGGGTGAGGATGTTGAAGAAAAAGAGGAAGATTTAAAGAATAATCACAGACTTGTACCCCTGAAACAAATAATACATTATATGTTAACTAAAAAAATAAAAGTAAATTTTAAAAAAGATTAGCTTTATTGTGAATATTGAAAGAAACTGGGTATTCATCCTTTCAGATGGCTGTGTAATATTATATTGTAATTATGGACCACATCTTCTTTATCCATTCGTCTGTTGAAGGGCACCTCGGCTTCTTCCACAGCTTGGCTATTGTGGACATTGCTGCTATGAACATTGGGGTGCATGTGCCCCTTCTTTTTACTATGGCTGCATCTTTGGGGGAAATACCTAGTAGCGCAGTCACTGGGTTGTAGGTCATAGCTCTGTTTTTAACATCTTGAGGAAACTCCATACTCTTTTCCAGAGTGGCTGTACAGCTTGCATTCCCACCAACAGTGTAAGTGAGTTCCGCTTTCTCCACATCCTCTCCAACACTTGTTGTTTCCTTCCTTGTTAATTTTTGCCATTCTAACTGGCGCAAGGTGATATCTCAATGTGATTTTGATTTGAATTTCCCTGATGGCTAATGATGATGAACATTTCTTTGTTGTCTGTTAGCCATTCGTATGTCTTCTTTGGAGAAATGTCTATTCATGTCTTCTGCCCATCTTTTGACTAGATTATTTGTTTCTTGGGTGTTGAGTTTGAGAAGTTCTTTATAGATCTTGGATACCAGCCCTTTATCTGTAATGTCATTTATGAATATCTTCTCCCATTCTGTGGGTTGCCTCTCTGTTTTGTTGACTGTTTCCTTTGCTGTGTAGAAGCTTTTTATCTTGATAAAGTCCCAAAAGTTCATTTTTGCTTTTGTTTCCTTTGCCTTTGGAGACATGTCTTGAAAGAAGTTCCTGTGGCTGATGCCCAAGAGGTTACTGCCTATGTTCTCCTCTAGGATTCTGATGGATTCCTGTCTCACATTGAGGTCTTTCATCCATTTCATCTTTGTGTGTGGTGTAAGAAGATGGTCGAGTTTCATTTTTCTGTATGTAGCTTTCCAATTTTCCCAGCACCATTTATTGAAGAGACTGTCTTTCTGTCCATTGGATATTTTTTCCTGCTTTGTCAAAGATTAGTTGACCATAAAGTTGAGGGTCCATTTCTGGGCTCTCTGTTCTGTTCCATTGATCTATGTGTCTGTTTTTGTGCCAGTACCATGCTGTCTTGGTGATCACAGCTTTGTAATATAGCATGAAGTCAAGCAACATGATGCCCCTAGCTTTGTTTTTCTTTTCAACATTCCCTTGCTGATTTGGAGTCTTTTCTGGTTCCATACAAATTTTAGGATTGCTTGTTCCAGCTCTTTGAAAAATGCCAGTGGTATTTTAATAGGTATGATACTGAAAGTGTAGATTGCCCTAGAAGCATAGACATTTTAACAATGTTTATTCTGCCAATCCATAAGCATAGAATGTTTTTCCATCTTTTTGTGTCTTCCTCAATTTCTTTTGTAAATGTTCTATAGTTTCTAGAGTATAGATCGTTTACCTCTTTGGTTAGGTTTATTCCAAGGTATCTTATGGTTTTGGGTACTATTGTAAATGGATTCAACTCTTTAATTTCTCTTTCTGTAGTTACATTTTTAGTGGATAGAAAAGCAACTGATTCCTGTGCATTGATTTTTGTATCCTGCCACGTTATTGAATTGCTGTATGAGTTCTAGTAATTTGGGGGTGAAGTCTTGTGGGTTTTCCACATAAAGTATCATGCCATCTGCGACGAGAGAGTTTGACTACTTCTTTGCCAGTTTGAAAAATTTCATTTCTTTTTCTTGTCTGATTGCTGATGCTAGGACTTCTAGTACTTCTAGTACTGTGTTGAATTAAAGTGGTGAGAGAATGCATCATTGTCATGTTCCTGACCTTAAGGGAAAAGCTGAGAGCTTTTCTCTTTTTTAAGAATTATAAATGCTGTGGGCTTTTCGTAGATTGTTTTTATGATATTGAGGAATGTTCCTTCTATCCCTATACTCTGAAAAGTTTTAATGAGCAAAAAAATAGATAAATAAAAGACATTGGGTAAAGGGATGGCTGAAGTTTGGCCAGGGGCAGTGCTTCCACTTAGAACACTGGTTCTGTGGGGGTGTTACTGTCATCTTCTCTGTCTGTCTGTCTCTTGCACACATGCATTTTTGTTACCAAGTATGAGGATTGCTGTTGAATAGTTTTTTATTTCAATAATATAACTTCTAAGAATGTTTAGCATATGAGTCTTAAAAATGGATGTAGTATACAACAATTCCTAATGAATCTCAGGGTTTCCACTTAAAGTATCATGCCATCTGTGAAGAGAGAGAGTTTGATTTCTTCTTTGCCAGTCTGAATACATTTCATTTCTTTTTCCTGTCTGATTGCTGATGCTAGGACTTCTAGTACTATGTTGACTAAAAGTTCTTTGTGTTCTTTGGAACACTGTTTGAGAAACATTTGCTTAACACCATTAATAGACTCAGGCAGTGGAAATGTATGCAGTGGAATTGCATACCAGTTGATCTCAGTGTTCTTCCTTCCCTCTCCACCCCTTGCTCCCCAATCCCTTCCTCTCTGTAGAAGTAGCACTTCTTCCTCGGAGTTGCGAGATTCAGTTTAAGGAGGTGTCAGGGCCAAGGGTAGTGGAGTTCAAAATATGTGCTGAAGTCAGTGACGACAGCCTGGAATTTGTGTTCGTTTTGGCCAGTGGTTAGGTGAAGAGTGTTCCTGGGTTTTAAGTGTGATGAATCTTTGGTAACTGGTGAAAAACATCCAGCTTGGCAGCAAATGAGGTCCATTTCATTTACTGGCGAACACGGTAAATCTTGAGAAAAAGATATTCTGGTGTAAATCTGCAGGTAATTGGAGTGAGTATAGGAAGGATATCTAGTAAAGAAAGAGACTGAACTGATTTAATCATGGGAGTGAGTAGGACTGGGAGAGGGAAAGATTGTGATGTGAATATTTGGAGCTTGGAAATTCCCTGATGTTATTAGTTGGTGTGTACATGTGTTACTATGCTGCCCATGTATTTGGCCGTAATGAAGAATGAACTTATTTCAACAAATCTGCACTGGTATGGTAGAGAGATTGCAGCAGCCTCTTCATGTAGGGGAGTCATATGTAGTTTTAAAAAGCAGTGGTGGAAGATGACTACAGAAGGGTTACGCAAATAAGAGTGGTGGTATGAACTTCTTGGTCCATTATGTTTTCGGATTTTTGCTTGAATCTGAAGCCTAACTTACGTATCTTTTTATCCCTCATGTCTAGTGTAATGCTGGTAAATACTGGGCCTTTAAATGAATGGATGAATGAGTCCCTAAAATTCATGTTTTAAAATCTGACATTGATTATTACCTCACACTAGTAGAGCAGAGAAGAACACTTGACACTAAATTTACTTTGAAGCCAAACAAAACCAAAATTATCCAGATGACCTCTGCCTTCTAGTACAAATTGATAACCACTCATTTGGCATAAATTGTGTGGTTGCTCTTAAGAACAATAATATGCAGATTTAGCAGGTAGAAAATAACTGGCTTTTGCTTGATCTCTCATGCTTTGCAAGGAGCAAGCCAAGATGATGGGCAAGAAACAGTTGGTCATGGTATATTAATGAATAGCAGAATCCTGCCAAGTTGATTAACGTTGCTTAAAAACCCATTTTTTAGTCTTGCTTCTTGTACCTATACACACATAGTATCTCTGCGTGAGCTGAGGGATGGGGCACAAGTCAGTGGTGTTGAATCAATGTACAGAAGAGTGAATTCATACATACTTGTGCCGGGTATAGCTTTCTTATTTTATTTACCTATTTTGTACTAGCACTTGAAATGACTAACTCTGTCTCACACATGCATAGCATCTATTTTGGAGTTCAAACGACCACATAGGTACCATCAATATACTCTTGGCATGATGATAAACAGTTGAAATCATCGGCATATCTTTATGGCCTCAATACTTCTTGTATTGTTCCGTCATTCTCCCTTCTCTTTGTCCTGTCTCTTCTTCATGACTCGGAGGCCTTTTTTTGTCATATTCAATTACTGATACAGTTTTTCAGTGTTTAAGAAAATATTATTTACTATTCACTATATACGATAAGCCATACTGGTTACTAGGACCGTAGAGATACCCGAGACATGGCCCTTCTTAAGACAATTCCAGTCAGTAGAAGGCGCAAGCATATATTTTTATCAACAATAAGATGCTGGGGTAAGCACAGCGTAAGACAAAGCAAATGTAAGTTTCTGTGTTATCATTTTGGAAAGAGGACGATTGTAATGGAGAGCCAGGCAGTTGAGGCAGGCTTTCTAGAGGAAGTCACTCATAGGCCAAGCCAAGAGCAGCAACCCAGAGTGAATGATGCGTATTCCAGGTAGAAGATCTGGTGTGACCGTCCGAGTTGTCAAGTGGATGCCCGTGTCCTCAACAGTGACGGGGGTTATAAGCAGCAGAGCAGATTTAGAGGCCAGTCAACGCGATTAGCTCTCCATCCATCTAGAACCAGCGTATTCCTCAAAACACGGGTCTTGTCGCCTCTTCTTCCTGAAGCTCTGTCATGTTACCCTAACTCAGAGTGTTTTTTGCTCCATAGAATGACAGAATTAGGATCTCAAGCTGTAAAATCTCAGAATCGTTGACTGCATATAGAAAAAAACCCAAATGTGTTGTTAGGCTTGAGTCCAAAATAATCAATTTCATAAATACAGAATAGGAGAAAGAGAATAGAGCCTGTAAACATGAAAAATAATTCAAACGTTTTAGACAACTGACAACTTGAGAGGATTTAGGGCTCCTCCATTTCAGCCTACACTAACAGCACAGCCTTTCTAGAATGATGGAGTTGACCTGCAGACTACAGTGGGGGAGGGACGTCTCACTTATGTGTGCCTCATTTCTAAGCCATCAGGAACCTACTCACACAGGACCTGTGATTGTGATAGGCTCTCATTCATCCCATATGAAATGAAAAGAACCAAAGTGCTTAACACAGAAGACAAAAGAGGAAAAATTTACCTTTCCCAAATATTTGAAAGGAACTTGCCATCGACCCCAGAGAGTAGACCAGGGGCCAATGTCTGAAAGTAGAGGAAATATTTTTGTTTCATATAAAGGAGCTGGTTTGTTTGTTTGTTTGTCTTATTTTGTTTTGGGATGGTGTTTTTAAAGATGTAGTGATCAGTTTAAGATGACAGTGAATTTTTGTCACTGGAGGTGTTTGAAGATGGTGAATGTTGGAGATAATTTAATCATCAGTTGGGTAGGAAGTTTTTACCAAATGTCAGTTCCCATAGTCTGCTCCATGGGTGCTCAGGGGTTCTGTACTTCTTTACAAGGAGGTCTTCAAGTTAAAAATTAATTTCGTAACAGCACTAAGCTGTTACTGGCTTTCTTGGCAGTGTAAATGTTTGCGCCGATGGTTCAGTAGACGCGGAAGGCAGGCGTTCCGGCACTGCCCCCTCAATCAAGGCAGTGGCACCGCACGTACTGGCCATTCTCATGCTTTCATTGCGGGGGTGAAGCCACATTTATTTAAGAGTGTCCTTAATGAAAGTGAAAATTATTATTATTATTTTTTAAGATTTTATTTATTTGACAGAGAGAGACAGCGAGAGCAGGAACACAAACGGGGGAGTGGGAGAGGGAAAGCAGGCTTCCCCTCATGCAGGGAGCCTGAAGCAGGGCTTGATCCTAGGAGCCTGGGGTCATGACTTCAACTGAAGGCACATGCTTAACGACTGAGCCACCCAGGCACCTCATGAACAGTGAAAATTATTACATTTATTAAACCTCAACTCTTAAGTATATTTCATTCAGAAGGTGTTTCTGCTGCCTGGCAAAGTACAGTGGTTACTTTGCCGTAGAAAGCACTTGTCACAAATTAAGGTAGCCCTTTTTCACTGGATACCATTTCTCTTTGAAAATATGACCGGCAAACTGGGGTTATTAACACGCTGGCATTCAGTAGACGTTTTCTTGAAAAAGACCAGAGTAAGTGGCCCCTTCAAGGAAAACAATTGACGTTTGTTGCCAACAATAAAAGTCAAGCTCCGAAGTAAGAATTTTTGGGAATTTTATGTCTACTACCACAAGCTTGGTCGGTTCATTGTATTTAAAGACTTTTGATAAGGTAGATAGTGATTTTTTAAAAATTTATTTTATTTTATTTTTTTTTATTATTATTATTTTTTAAGATTTTATTTATTCATTTGACAGAGAGAGAGATCACAAGTAGGCAGAGAGGCAGGCAGAGAGGAGGAAGCAGGCTCCCCGCAGAGCAGAGAGCCTGATGCGGGGCTTGATCCCAGGACCCTGAGATCATGACCTGAGCCGAAGGCAGCGGCTCAATCCACTGAGCCACCCAGGTGCCCCTTTTATTTTATTTTTTAAGATTTCTTTATTTGTTAGAGAGAGAGCCCAAGCAGGGGGAAGTGCGGAAGGAGAGGGAAACAGAGAATCTCAAGCAGACTCCCTGCTGAGTGGGGAGCCCATCGCAGGGCTCGATCCCATGACCCTGAGATCATGACCTGAGCTAAAATCAAGAGTTGGATGCTTAACCTACTCAGCCACCCAGGTGTCCCCAAAATTGATTTTATTTTTAATGCCATAAAATTACATATGCAAGTATTTGGAAGAAGAAGGGGGCTTATGGATCAGGGATATGAGACAAACTAGGGACTGGACTCCAGTCCCCTCCAGTGCTCCTTGGCTGCCTCCATAAGAGGAGGGGAGGCTGGGGGAGGGAGCTCAAAGTCTGTGCCTCTTGACTACCACATCTTGCAGGACTGTGGACAGGGGATGCTTGCCGTAGACTGGTAAAGACCAGACCAAACCAGTCTGTGCCCAGACGGACCCCCGTATGCACCTTTCACAACTTTCCCTTCATTATAACACTAAAAATCATGCCCAGGGTGGAGGTTTAATGTGTGTGTTAGAGATGCAGGATACGAAGAAGCATGACCTTCCGATGCTCATAAGTCCCGCCCCTGTATGCTCAGATGGCACCTTTTTTCCAGCTAGGTTAATTTAAAAAGCTCCCTGACCCCCTCTCCTCCTGGACTCAGCCTGAGGAAGCTTTCCCTTTTGTGCTGTCTCCTTTGTGCTCCTGCAGAAGCCCAAGTACAGCCTTGCCTTCAACTCCTGTTTGGCCTCTGATCAATTTCTATTGTTTAGAGAGTCCAGGGGCCCAGGTCCCTAGGGCATCGAATGGCATTTCGTTCTCTTTTTCATCCATAAAGCAGCCCTGTCAATCCAGGGCAGCTTTCTTTCTAAAGTCGGCAGAAATGGTTTAATAGAGCACAAGTATAAAGAACTGTGCAATTAGTGATTTATGCGCACTGAATAATTTGGAGAATAACTCTCTAGTATTGCCAGAAAGTCCCTTTGTCCTCAAGACACTGGGGAGTTTTATCTTTCTCTTGTGTATTCAATTATTATTATGGTTTACCTTAGCCATCTTTATTTCTCTTGTCATTGTTTCTTGAGATTTTGTGTGTGTTTATTTAAGACCCAGGGAAATTTACAGAGCCCATGGAGTCAGCTTCTAGTCATGTAGGTTGAGTCTGTGTCAAGTTCAAAAAACAAAAATGAAACCAGCAAACATAATGACTACATCAGATTGTAGCAAGGTAGATTTGTGCCCTGTTGCCATTTGGGTATTGAATGTGGTTGGGCTTGAAGATAGCAGACTAATTCTCTGCTGTAGTAGTACTTCTCATCCCCCCCCCTTTTTTTTAAGATTTTGTTCATTTATTTGACAGAGAGAGATCACAAGTAGGCAGAGAGGCAGGTAGAGAGACAGGAGGAAGTAGGCTCCTGGCTGAGCAGAGAGCCCCAGGTGGGGCTCGATCCCAGGACCCTGAGATCATGACCTGAGCCAAAGGCAGAGGCTTAACCCACTGAGCCACCTAGGCGCGCCTCCTTTTAAAAAAATAGAGAGATTATAGGGACTGGAAGCTTTTATGTGGTGTATCTTGGTGTGGACCTCTCTGTCTTCAAACAAACAAAAAAGAAGCTTCATTTGAGGAACTATTCTTTACTAGTCCGTCCTATCACCTGAAAACCTGCATTTCAGAATAATCAGTGAATAAAAAACATTACATAGCTATTTTTCAGATGAAATCTTTAGTTTCTAAAAATGGCTATCATGTTTTATCTTATACAGTAGTTCTTGGCAAAACTGCCTTAATGTTTAAACAAAAAATAATGTGAAGGGAATTTAAGTTCTGAGGATTAGACTCAAACTCAAGGTACGGTAGTCTACTCCCACTGCTTAATGCGTAAACATACTGTGTTTGGCTATTTTGAAACATCTTCCCGAGTTATAAAAGAAAGACAGGAGTACGCATAAAAAGCATCCAAATTTTCATAAAGAATAGATTTGTGTTTTTCAACGTCTATAGAATCTTCTGCCGTCTACTGAAAATGCAGAGGAAACTCTCCTACAAAGAAATAAATTCAGGATGAAGGGTAAAAGAAGATACTTTGGAAGAAAAGAAGCCTGAAGCCGTTTTTGTGTCAAAAAGAAAATTCAGCGGAAGAATCACACCTTTTATTTTTGTCCCAGGACTTAATAATTCAATTGTATTTTTCCCCTAAAAAAAAAAAAGCCATAAACAATGATTGTATTAGTTAAATAAGTACTTTTTTTTGTTTTAAAAATCTTATAACATTAGGATCACATTACTTCCAATTTTAACTTGATTGATTTCTAAGTAATGCATACTGTTTTTAAAATGAAATTCTTGTATTCTAAAGCATATTACCAACAGCCAAAAAGCCAGAGAGGAAAACCGTATTGTTTTAAAGCATGCTTGAATAAATAAATGTTCTGCAGATCACTAATCGCCAATAACATTATTTGGAAGGTTTCAAGGTGATCTGGTTTGCATTAAACATATTTACACTTTAAAATGCCTTCATGAGTGAAGTCAAACTTTACAGCAAACAGATGCTAAGAAATATGAAAATATAGAGAGTTTCGCTGTATTAAGATTATCATAATCTGCGGGATTTATTTCACCAGATTTTGGATAACCGCTTGGCATTATTTTTTTTTTTTTCCAGAGAGCACAGTCAGATGAACTGGAAAAAATCGAGAAGCACGGCCGGTCCTCCAAAGACAAGGAAAACGCCAAGTCTCTGGACAAACCCGAACAGTAAGAGCACTCAGCACCTTGTAGAAGGCGGCCCGACTACGGGCAGCCTCTGTCCATTCAGAAACGTGGTGTTCTCCCAGCGTAATTGTTCTGAATGATAGGAGGATAAGCATCTCTTTATATGAATTATATTTTTCCTCTTCACTTGGCTTTATTTCCTTAGGTTCCTTTATGAACTGTCCTTAATCCCCAACTTCTCAGAGCGAGTCTTTTGTATTCTGTTCCAGTCCACGTTTTCAGAAAGTATTTGCTCAATTCGTCGCAAACTGGAGTTGCTGCAGAAATTGTGCGAGGTGGGTTCTGGGCCACAGAATGCTGACAATTGAGTTCTGACGTTTCATTGTGTCCAGTCAGGTTCATATTTTCGAAAACGTTTTCTTTCACGTATTCTAAGTACGCGTACACTTGCAGGAGAGCGGTTCCACCGAAGAGAACGTGCCACGGCTGCTTTCAAGATCAAAGAGAATGAGAGGCTTCTACCACCAAGGGGCCCTCTTACAGGAGGGCACTTGTCATGCTCCTACCTCTGTGGCTTCTGTCCCTTCTGCTCTTGCCAAAACAAACTCATTACTTCCTGTAGTCCTCTCCTACATCAGACCGGATTGGATGTGGTTTGAAGGCATTTTATTTATTTTCCCTCAGTTTTGGAAGGGGCCTTCAACAAATTGTTAATGATTCTACCCAGATAATCTAGGAACAGCTGTAGGACTCAACAGGAGATAAATATTCTTCTGAAAACAAAGAGTAAATGTCTGGCAGAAGTTACCGATATTACCATTTAGAACAATTTGTCAAAAACCAGTACTACCATTCGTTCTGGTTGGGGTCAGTCATTTTGAAAGCTAGCAAGATGTTATCAAAGACACATTTTCAGGGGAAAGAAGACATGCAAATTCCAGCTAAGCTTTGTGTTTTGGAAGAAGTTGAGTGTGAACTTTTCAGGGATAAGTCTAAATTTGGAAATTAATCTTTCTGTGTTTTGGTTTCCCACAACGGATGCCAAAAATGTCTATTGCTCCAGAGGTGAGTCCAGTTAGGGTGATGGAAATGACAGTATTTTGCAGTCATTCTCGTATTATAGCCCTAGTTGTTTTCCACGCAGTTGTACCCCAGAAATAGCCTAGAATGGTATCTCGCGGTTTACAAATGTGTACCTGAATGCTTGTAGGAGGTACAGCTCCTTAAAGGTAACTTTGGAAAACACTGCTCTTCAAATATCCTAATAATAAGCAATGATACAGTTTGAATGTGACCCAAGATGATTAGTATAATATGAGTAATTGCCACTGACTTAAAATAATCCAAAGAAGACTTTGAGAGAGAAAATGTTCTTTATTCTGTTTTACAGACATTAAAAAATGGCCCAGGGGTTATGCAGATCCTGGGTTTGGTTCTTGCTTTTGGCAACTACATGAACGGTGGGAATAAGACTCGAGGACAGGCAGATGGCTTCGGATTAGACATTCTTCCAAAGCTGAAAGATGTCAAAAGCAGTGTAAGTATTTTGTATGAGCGAATGTAGGCAAATTGAGGATTCGATGTTTTATTTAGTAATAAGTTTGACTTGAAGCCTATTGTAATAAATGTTTCTTTATGTTCCAAAGTCGTTATGTTCTGAGCTAGGAAGAAGTATATGGCCCTCATATGTAATGGTTTTGTGAATAATGTTCCCTAAAGTGAAAAATTCTGAATCCTGTGTCTAATGAATAATCGAGTAGAGGACTTTTAAAAGAAAAATAATTATTTTTCACCCTATCATTACCATGTCTGCTAATATTTATCCTTTTGGAGTCTGAGGATTAAGTTTTCATAAATCAGACAGTGTTCCTCTTCTCTTCTGTGTTAAGTAGTGGAGGCCAGCAGGCTTGTGTTCTAAAAACGAAACAAAGATGGGTGAAAGTCGATAGTAAGTAAAATGTAATAGAAGATTTTCTCCATATCATCCTCCCCTTCACACTGGTATATGTGGGAATGTCTGAGTCTTTTTGCAGGACTAATTAATTTTTGATCCTACTTCTGTACTTGTATTTGTTTAAAATTAACATCGAGGAGATTATGAGAGTGTCAGTAAAAATATAATATTAGGGAAACAACCATGATGGTTGGGGTTAATGTCTGAGATCGTGAACTTAAAAAGTGATAGAATTCTGTTTCTCTGATAAAAGAATGTCCACCCAGAACCATGTAATAAAGGCAATTATGGTCATTTTTAAAAATAATAAATCTAAGTAAATGACTGACTCATAGAAATGGAAATACTAGAATTGTTCTTCCTAGATAATGAATACGGTTGACCCTGGAATGGTGCAGGGACACTGACCTGCTCAACTGAAGAGCCACACGTAACTTTTGACTCTCCCCAAACTTAACTATTAATAACCAACTGTTGATAAGAAGCCTCACCAATAACATTAGTCAATTTCCTACGTTCTGTGTCACATGTATGGTATTCTTACAATAATCTAGAGAAAATAAAATGTTAAGAAAGTCATAAGGAAGAGAAAATACATTTCCAGTACTGTCCTTTATTTGTTGAAAAATACCTGTGTGTAAGTGGACCCGTGTAGCTCAAACCCATATTCAAGGGTCAACTATAATTTCCCACATAAGAAAAAGACATTTTTTGTTTGTTTGTTTGTTTGTGTTGGCCAACAGTGCATTTGCTCATTCGTTCACACTTCCACTCATTCGTTGACCGTTCTTTCACTGAATTCTATGAAATCTCCCACACTGCTTTTCCAAAATTGAATAAAGCCATCATCCTGTCTTGGAACACCAGCAGCTTATAGTTTTTGTGATTTTTCTGGTTCTGTTTGTAAAGATGCTATTATATTTGTTTGGAACAAGTTTCACAGGAACCTCCATTATGTTAGCATGATAAATCACAATCGCATTGGTTCAGAAGCAAAGGCTCTGTTCTAAGCACTTGAATAGTTCCAAACAACTGACTGTTGGATTGAAACAGGGAACATTTGCTAGTAACCCTGGATCAGAAATAGCATCAACGTAATACTTAATTTATAAAAATGGATCAGAAACAGATTCTGATAATTCTAATTACATGTGAATAAGGGATTATGTGTTTTTTATTGGTTAATACATCTTATTCAGTCCCCCAGTAAGTTAAATTTTAAAATTTAAATAACTAAGGAATAATTTAGATTAAAAGGCATGATAAAATCAGGAAGCAAGATTTTATTTTATAATTTCACTTGCATTCTCATAAGAGCTAGGCAAAGTCTTCCTGAATTGGTTCTTTCTCTATAAAACAAATACAACTGTGTCTGCATTGTATACTGTTTGTAGACCTGCATGGACAGAGCTAGATCACTCAGAATTTTTACTCGGCATGCCTATCAGCAGGCATTTAATAAATGTTTTGCTAACTAATTCAAGTACTGTTAACCATTTCATTGATTTACGTTAGGAAAGAGAAAAAAAAGTTGCTTACATTATTCATAAGCAAATATTCCTTCTAATAAATATTTTATTATTGTAATATATTACTGCATGGTATAATAATAATTTATTACATTATTATTACTATAAATTACCATGAGGGAAATCTCTAAAAGGTGTATTACCATAGCATGTCAGATTAAATTATAAAGGGATATTGCTTTTTACAGATAGAGGGAAAATAGTGGTAAGATTGAACATTTCAGGAGATGTAGTTTGTGTCATAATGTTTTTGAAAAAAAAATGTATATTTGTCCTCCCACATTCAAATTATCTAATTTCAAGTGATGCAAAAAAGAGAAATCATTAAAAATTCCCCCAAGTGTGCCAGAAAGGGGATGAAAAGCTATTCATTGAAAACTATTAGTATAAGAACAGCCCTAAATTTTCTTTTCTATAGAAATACACACATTGCATCATTTGTAGCTCTGAAGATAATTAATTCCTCAATCTCAGTGGTTGACATAGCAATTTACAATATGTATTTGCATTTTTAGAGCTTCTGCTTCCTTAAAATAATACTTAACTTTATTTTTCCTAATCTCTAAACTAACACATTTCAACCAGTCCTACTGTTGGAATGATACCTGCTGGTCCAGAAATGGTATGGTAATGCTGGCAATATTTAGTCATTTCAGCTAAAATGTAGCTAATACCTTTTAATAATAAAACATGACAATTAGTGAACTGATTATCTGATCGAGGAGGGCAAAACAATAAAGTATTCACAATGGAGGCTCCACCCTCGAACATCTGTCTTTCCCCTTGGAGCTCAATGAGAACATTGGGAAAAACAGAATCTTCTGTGCCATGAAACTCCTTCGATGCAGGGGCTGGAGTTCTTTGAAATACAGAATTTCACATTTTATTCCCAATGTTCTCGTTTATATATTGTTTTACTGGAAAGTATTTTACTTGACACTGTATACTTCATGATTTTAAAAATGTATTTTTACTTTGGTCTTTCTGCCTAGGACAATAGCAGAAGCCTTTTGTCATATATTGTTTCCTATTATCTTCGAAATTTTGATGAGGTAAGACAGTTTTTCTGTGTAGTTCAGTTTTGTTATTCTTTGTTGTTGAGTGATGACTGGGACTTGTTGTTTCACGATTGCCCTTGTTGTTGCATTCTTACTTATATTAATGCTGGCTCGTTTTAAAATTGTGTGTTTCTTGCTAATCAGGATGCTGGGAAAGAACAGTGCGTTTTTCCACTGCCCGAGCCCCAGGACCTTTTTCAGGCCTCACAGATGAAGTTCGAAGATTTTCAAAAAGATCTCAGAAAACTAAAGAAAGACTTGAAAGGTAACTTATAACCTTTAAGAATCATGTTTGTTTGACCTAATGGTTTTTTAATGAGAAAAACACACACAGACTTTTCAGTGTTTTCTAAGAAAGTAAATCTTTAACAGCTTTGTAAAACTACGTTTTTTTCTTTTAGTGTGGCAAAAGAAAAATTCTACCAGCAATCTTATCCTTTTGTTGTTTAAAAAGTTGTATATATTAGACATTTAGCTACTGAGTAGTGTATGGGTTATTTGAATAGCAGTCCCTTTCATCAGGAGCAAATTTGATCATCTTGTTTTCACTTGATAGCCAGGAGCATCGGTACATCGATCATGTTATTGTTAGAAGAGAAATAGTTCCTCCCTCCCCACCCCCCCCCGCCCCCCACCTTGGTATACTTGCCCAAGATGTCGTGGCTTATCAACTTTCCTGGGAACAGATATCTTCTTTCACATATTTGGTCAAAAAACACATGCATGTATAACATTTTATTGTTGATCGAGAAGCCTTGTATCAAATCGTTTTGAAAGGAGTCTGAAATTCTTCATATTCCTGAATTAACATTTAAGGGGCACTTGGTAGCTCAGTCGGTTAAGTGTCTGACTCTTGGTTGCATCTCAGGTCATGATCTCAGGGTCGTGAGATCAAGCCTAAGGTCAAGCTCAGTGCTCCTTAGGGAGCCTGTCTAAGATTCTGTCTCCCTCTTCCCCTTCTCCCGCCTTTCTCCCTTCCTCCCTCTCTTAAAAAACAAAATAACCAAAAACAAAACCCCAAGGCATTTTTTAAAAAAGTCATCCAAATTCTAAAGAAGTAAAACCATCAGTATTTGTGGAGGATAATATTTTGTATATAGAAAGCCCTGAAGACTCCCCCCAAAACTCTTAGAACCAATAAATTAAGTTTCAGGAACAAAATCAAAATAGAAAAATCCATCGCATTGTTACACACTAACAACAGATTATCCAGAAAAGAAGATAAGGAAGGAATCTCATTTACAATTGCATCAAAAAGAATAAAATACCCAGGGATAAGTTTAACAAAGAAAGTGCAAGTTGTGTACACTAAAACCTATAAGACGTTGGTGAAAGAAATTGAAGATAATACAAAGAAATGGAAAGCTATTCCATTCTCATTATTTGGAAGATTTGATATTGTTAAAAATGTCTGTATTACCCAAAGCAATCTATAGATTGAATGCAATTCCTATCAAAATTCCAATGGTGTTTTTCACAGAATTAGAACAAATGATCCTAAAATTTGTAGAGGAACCACACAAAATCCCAAAGAACCAAAGCAATTTTGAGAAAGAAGAGTAAAGCTTGAGGCATCACACTCCCTGATTTCAAGCTATATTACAAAACTCTAGTAATCAGAACTGTATAGTATTGGCATAAAAACAGACACATAGATCAACTGAATAGAACAGAAAACCCAGAAATAAGCCCATACCTATACGGTCAATTTATGACAAAGAAGGCAAGAATATACAATGGGGAAATGGCAGTCTCTTCAATAAATGGGGTTTGGGAAAACCGGACATCCAGATGCAAAAGAAAAAAAAAAAGAAACTGGACAGTATCTTACCCTATACCCTCAAATTAACTCAAATTAGGTTAAATAGCCAGAAACCATTAGGTTTAAGGCCAGAAACCACAAAACTGGTAGAAGAAAACAAGCAGTAAGATCCTTGATATCAGCTTGGTGATAAAATTTTTGGATCTGACTCCAAACGGAGTGGCAACAGAAGCAAAATACACAGATGGGACTACATCAGATTGAAAAGCTTCTGCACAGCCGAGGAAGCTGTCAACAATGGGACGAGTCACCGTACTGAATGGGAGAGGATATTTGCAAATGATAAATCCGATAAGGGGTTAGTACTGAAAATATATAAAGAACTCCTACAACTCAATAACAAAAACACCCCACTTAAAAAACGGGCAGAGGATCTGAATAGACATTTTTCCGAAGAAGATGTACGATGGCCAACAGACATGTGAAAAGATACACAGCTTCGCTGACCGTGGGGGGTACGCCAGTTAAAACTGCCGTGAGATGCCACTTCACACCCGCTGGAATGGCTAGTGTCAAGAGGACAAGAAACAAGAAGTGTTGGCGAGGACGTGGAGAAAAAGGGATCCGCTTAATACTGTTGGTGGTGGTGTAAATTGGGGCAGTTACTGTAGAAAACAGTATGGAGTTTCTCCAAAAAATTAAAAATATAGCTGTCATTAAGGCCAGCAGTTCTGCTTCTGTGCAGTTATCTGGAGAAAATGAAAACACTAATTTGAAAAGCTATACTTTTCCCTCTGTTATACCCCTCTGTTCACTGCAGCATTATTTACAATACCCAAGATCTGGAAGTAACCCAAGTGTCCATCCCTAGATGAGTGCATAAAGATGTGGAATGTATGTATATATGTATGTGTGTGTGCAACCACCGAGGAATATTGCTGAGCCATAAAGAAGGATGAAATCTTATTTGCAACAACATGGATGGACCTTGAGTGTATTTTGTTCAGTGAAATAAGTCTGACAGAAAAAGAGAAGAAAAAAATCTAAAAAACTGAGAAAACAAAGTTCATAGATACAAAGAACAAACTGGTGGTTGCTAGAGGGGACGGGTGTGGTTGGTGGGCAAAATGGGTGAAGGGGATTCAGAGATACAAACTTCCAGTTATGAAACAAAGGTGTCATGGGGACATAATGTAATGTATAGCATGGTGACTTTAGTCAGTAATACTACAAATCTGAAAGATGCTAAGAAAGGAAATCTTAAGAGTTTCCATCACAATTGGAGCACCTGGGTAGCACAGTGTCAACTCAAGTCATGATCTCATGGTCATGAGATCAAGCCCTGAGTCAGGCTCTGCACTCACCATGAAGTCTGAGTCTTTAGTCTCTCTCTCTCTCTCTCAAAAATAAATAAGATCTTAAAAAAGAAGAAGAAGAAGAAGAAGAGTTCCCATCACAAGGAAAAAAACAATTAACCCTCTGAGCCACCCAGGCACCCCAGGAAAAAAACAATTAGCTGTGTGTGCTGACAGATGTTAAGTAGACTCGTTGCGGTGATCATTTCACAATGTATACAAATGTTGACTCCTTATATTACACAACGAACACGAAAATAATCTTATATGTCAATGATACTTTAGTGATCATTTTTAAGATAAAGAGATTTTAAGTGAAAAAAGGTAATATTTACACAGAAAATTTACAATGTTCTTTTAGTTTTCTATGTAAAATCTCTGTCTTCCCTTTATGAGCATGAAGCTGCTTCTTGCTGCAGAGTTGAGACCGTCTCAGCTGTTTCAGTCTCTTGCGAAAGCACAGATAGGGAATAAATAAATTTATGTGAGATTTTCATTTGATGTTCTATTGCTAGATGCGAAGAAGGTTGGTTACCTCTTTCCATTAATCAAATATTATATCACTTTTTACGAGATTGTATCTCAGTTTTGAAATGCTTATCCAAAGATCTTGGTGTGGACTCCAGTTTACGGAGTCGCCATATTGTCATCACGGATGCTTTTATAGGGATTTAAATCAACAGAGCAACATTATATGGTTTGTATTTTCTTTTTCCTTTTTTTTTAATTTACGATTTTACTTTCTGGGAGAGGGGGAGCGGGCTATGGACACTGGGGAGGCGAGGCGAACCATAAGAGACTATGGACTCTGAAAAACAACCTGTGGGTTTTGAAGGGTCAGGGGTGGGAGGTTGGGGCAACCTGAGGGTTTTGAAGGGTCAGGGATGGGAGGTTGGGGGAACAGGTGGTGGGTAATGGGGAGGGCACGTTTTGCATGGAGCACTGGGTGTTGTGCAAAAAGAATGAATACTGTTACGCTGAAAAAATAAATAAAATGGAAAAAAAAAATTTTACTTTCTGTATGTGTGTTCCAAGATTCCTTGTTTATGCACCACACCCGGTGCTCCATGCAATCCGTGCCCTCCTTAAAACCCACCACCAGGCTCCCCCAACCCCCCGCCCGCCCCCTCCCATCCAGAACCTTCCATTTGTTTCTCAGAGTCCACAGTCTCTTGTGGTTCGTCTCCCCCTCCAATTTACCCCCAAACACTCCACAACACTTATTTACAGACTTGGTGCACGTCAGCATTTGCCTGGGTGCCACAGATAATCACAGATACAATCATAACTGCCAAGGAGGGTAAAATTCTGTCATTTAGATGTTCTCACTTAGAGCCTCAGACAAGGATGCTTGTTGACTGAGGCCAAGAATGACCGCCTTGATGCAAAAAAACAAAAACAAACAAACCAAAAAAACTATAAAACTCTGTTACATTTATCAAATACTATGATACTATGTATTTAAGTATGATTTCTTAAAACAGTAGGCAACCCAACCATTCACGCGTAGTATGTATTATACTTCAAAATTTGCCAGGATTCCTGGTTTGCTTATGAAGTTTGGCATTCTCTCTCTGTCTGTCTCTCTGTCTCTTTGATGTGGTGCTGGGGGCGTTTCTGGAATATCTGGACAATACTTCACACTTGGATCAACAATTTGGTCTTGCAGAGGGGTCTGTGGCTTGCAGGTGATTTAATGAATGAGAGGAATGGTAATCTTATCACCAGGGGATTTCTGTTTGCTTTGGCGGGTGCCTCACTTTGGAAAGTTACTTCATTTATTTTTCATATCTACATAGTTTCTCACTGCAGTTAGTCAGTGTACATGTAGCCATGAAAACGCCAGGTTCTCACAAGTCTTAGAGCGGAAACCAGGGAACCATCGCACACCAGCTAGCGGCTTAGAAAAGGACGAGTAACCATTGCAGCTGAGTATGTTTCCTCTTGCCCATCTGTCTTCTTAAGCAACGTGGCTAACTACACAGATGAAACACTGAGCAGGCATCTGGGCAATTTTTAGTACCCGGAGGGGAGAGAAGGTGATGATTTCAAGCCTCACAATGTGTACTTTCTATTGGGGTAAGACACGTTTCTCTAAAGTCTGTTCCCTCCACGAGTACCAGTGGCCTTTGCTCTCCCTGTGTTTTCTCATTTGTCTGCGGAGTGTTGCAACTTGCTGCTCTAGAGAGGGAAAGTTCCATGACCAAATGAACGTAAGGAATGCTGGGATAAGAAAATTTAAAGGGAATTCACAGTGTTCTCTGAAAGAAGGGTTGACCAGTAGTTCCCTAATTTATTTGATCAGAGAGTACTTTTTCCACAGACTTCTGTAGTCAGTGGGACGTATTTTAAGAAATGCAAGCCTGGTACCGTGTTAGTAACAAAAGCATATGGCATTTGCCTCTGAGGAGCTTACAGAGAAAGTGGGGAAATGAAACTTAGTTTATGAACTAGTATAATTACATATTTCTGTTCTTGTAACAGAACAGATTGTTACGTTACAGAACAGATGATGAGATTAGCTTTAAGAGCTATTTATAAGGCTGTCAAACTCTGAGGTAGCCTTTAAACAAGGACAAAATCATAATTTAATCATATGTGTTATGTTTTGCTTTTCCAATATTTGAGTCTTTCCATTGGGGGGAGAAAGGTATTTTGTGACACAAGGAAGGAAATCTTATGTGCTGAAATTTAAATTCATTTTCTGGGAAAATTTTAGCATGACCGTAGCATTTCATATCCATAAAATAAAATAAAATGGCCTTGGGTCCCTTTTTGGAATGAGATAGGTATAAATGGACATGTACATTGATTTGACTGAATGGGCGTCAAATTGGAGACTAATGGATTATGGTACTTTTGATGTAATTTCACATAATGTCTACTTTGACAAATAGCTTGTTAAAAATGATTCCTTCTAATTGATCAAATTAGGTAATTCATTTAGGAAGCTTCAAATGGCCTATTCACTTTTTTCTTTCTTTTTTTTTTCCAGAAGCAAGTTGTTTTAAGAAAGTTTAGAAAATGAGAGATGATGTGTATAATTTATCCCAATACTTTCCATATAGTAAATATCCAATAAATATTAGCTATTCATAAGAAGGAAAAAAATAGAATAAATACTGTGACGAGTTTGAGAAAATATAGACTATAGCCGTTAAGTTACTCATCTTCTGCCTCTATCAGTTCTTTTTTTCTGCTTACGGACTTGATTTATTTCTAAGGAAAGACTGGGAAATAATGTGTTATGGCTCAGGCATTTTTAATAAAACAACTGAATCTCATTTTAGCCTTTTGTAAGAACATCCGCTATGTTTGCTTTCTGTAGTTGCTCCCAAGATTTCCACAGCTCCAGGGTGCTCCCCTGGCTTTCTTAGCTCAGTGACATGTAGTTTGTTAAGCAACCTGATCTGCTTTTGATCTCTTCTGGCTGTCAGCAGCGTTTCTTGATGCAGTCCTGCCAAATGACGACTTCTGTTCCAGTGCCTTTCTCAGCTAGAAATTGTAGCAATTGCCACATGATTTAAATCAACTCAACATGTACAGGGCATTGAGTAATTAAGTTACCGGCACTGGGCAAGAATGTTCTCATGCAAATTATTTATGTACCCCGCCTCGTCCCCCCACCTTCAATAAGAGACTGGAAAATGTTTAAAATTCATGAACTATATCTTCCAATTGAAGTCATGTCTATGTTCAGAGAGATACAGGAAAGCTCCGTCTTTAAAATTATTTGTATTGACTTGAATTTGTACATAGCAGTTTTGTTTACCATGGTACATTTCTGATTTTTTTGTTTGAGGGAAAAATGATATTATAAACTTAATTCAAATGTAACAGTAGCCTTTTAAAAAGTAACATTTTATTATGATTTTAAAATGAGTGTAAGATCAGCATAGGGACATCAACCAACACTCAAAAATGTGGAGAAAAAATATGTTTATCTAGATTCTACAGTCCAATGATCAATAACATGAGTATTTGGCATGTTTTTATCTGGTGCGGGCATGTATTGCATGTGTATACACAAATTTTACCATTGGAGCTATGACACACATCATCGTTATATTCTCTGCTTTATAGTTGGGTCATTTAATTAATTCACATTTATATTCTCATTATCTTTATTCAGCTTTGGCTTTGCTTTCATATGCGCAGTATGAATTCCTTCCTTCCTTCCTTCATACATTCACTGTCTTGCTCTGTACTTAGTGCAGACTTTCAATTTGAAGACTGATGTTTTCCTTAATATCTTCAAAATTCTCAACAATTATCTGTTCAGTGTTCATCACTTTTCTTTCCTTCAGCTGAAGCTCTTTTTAGGTATACACTGGAACCACTTCAGTCTCATTCTCTGTGTCTCCTGACTTCTTTCATAGTTCAAAAAGCCACCACCACCTTTTTTGCTGTAATCTTCATGCGCTCCTCAACATTGTCTTCTAGTTCGTTGAGTCTCTCTTTGACTCTGTCCAATCTCTTTGACTCTGTTTGTATTATCAATGCAGCTAGTCACAGTAATATTTTTGTTTCCAAGTTTTCTAATACGATTTTTTTAATCACATGTATTTTTCCTTTTAAAGTAACTTCTTGTTCTTATTTTAGATATTATCTTTCCTTTATCTCTGATGTTTATAAAAATATATCGAAGACTTTTTGGATTTTTTGTAGTTTTTGTTTCAACCAAAATGAATCCGTCTTTTGTTTGTTAATAGTTACAAGCTGTCTTTCTATTCATGTTGGAATTGGAATGTTGATTTCATACAAATGTCAGAAAATTACAACCTGTGTATTAATTGTGCCCTCTTTTCGTAAGTCAAGTTCAGTTGGGACATAACTGTATGCACGTAATTATGTATGTATTGTCTGTGATTGCTTCTGGGTTGCAAACCGAGGCTTTGACAGAAACCATCTATCTGTCTGTCCCTTGCTCTCTCCCTACTCCTGACCCCCACCCCCCCAAATCCTTCATTCTTTCAATTTCTTTCAATTGTTTTAACATGGCCTGTTTGGGGCCCCCAGGCCAGAACCAAAGCTTCTATTAGCAGCCTGGGACTCCCGCCCTTTGCCTATGTGAGTGTCCATACACACGCATATTAGGCTTATTACAGCTTCAGTATCAGGCTAGTGACTGACTCAGCTGAGGTCTTGCCTGGAAAGCTGAACTGGGTCTGCCTGTGCTCGCTGCCCCAGACACACAGCTGCATGTGGACTGTAGCTGTTCTCGTCCTCCTTTCATGATCTGGGGAGCTCACTCATAGCTCTGAGTGACTGATTCCATTTCCGGCTGTGTGAACTCTCCCTTCACCAGTCTCTGCAGAAGCCAAGATCTTTACCTTCTTCTCTAAATGCACACTCCACTGACCTCTTGCTTCCGCACTGCTTATTAACATGGGCCCCTCTCGTGTTTCTGGTCCAAGGAGAACTTGGACGCATACTGTGTTGTCTGGTTTTTTCTTTTTATGTTTTCATTTATTGCTATGTATTTTCAGCAGAAGGAGGGCTCAGCCTATGAATTCATCATTCCATTTGACTGGACATCTGTATTCACTTTTATAACTTACATGTTTTTTCCCACTGAAAATTAGAACATGAGCATTTTCCCATGCCATTTAATACAATTCAAAAACCATTTCAGATGATTTCATAATAATCCTTCTATGATTGTGCCATAATTTAGTGAGTAATTTGATGCTTGTAAGAAATTAGACTTTTCCCAATTTTCCCTACGCTTAAGAAATATGTTGAACATCTTTATTCATGGTATTTTTACTCTATCTCATTATTTCCTTAACATAGATTCCTAGAATTTTTACTGGATCAGAATGAATGAACTTTTTTTCAGATTCTTGATAAGTTATTAGATTTAGATTATAAGGAATCTTGGAGATATTATAGTCTAATTCCTTAATTATCATTCAACAAATATTTGTTAAATTATTAGAAAGTACAAATGGGGGGCGCCTGGGTGGCTCAGTGGATTGGGCCGCTGCCTTCGGCTCAGGTCGTGATCTCAGGGTCCTGAGATCGAGCCCCGCGTCGGGCTCTCTGCTCCGCAGGGAGCCTGCTTCCTCCTCTCTCTCTGCCTGCCTCCTCCTCTCTCTCTGCCTGCCTCTCTGCCTACTTGTGATCTCTCTCTCTGTCAAATAAATAAAATAAAAATCTTAAGAAAAAAAAAAAAAAGAAAGTACAAATGGAAAATAGACCCTTCCCTCATAGTTCATAGATGAGTAAGAGGGCCAATAATTATATGAATAACCACTATGTGGTGTAATAAATATTTAGTTATATAAATAAGATGCTATAGGAGCACAGAATTTTATATATATATATATATACACACACACACACACATATAAAACGAGAATTTTTTTTTAAGATTTTATTTATTTGAGAGTGAGAGAGCATGAGAGGGGAGAGAAGGTCAGAGGGAGAAGCAGACTCCCCATGGAGCTGGGAGCCCAATGCGGGACTCAGTCCCAGGACTCTGGAATCATGACCTGAGCTGAAGGCAGTCACTTAACCAACTGAGCCAGCCAGGCACCTGAGAATTATATTTAAATCAGACTTCGAAATATCAGTAAAATTTTCTCCAGGGAAAGAAATATAAAATTTTAGCAATGGGCAAGAGCATGAGCAGAGTCATAAATCTTGCCACTATTTTGGTTTTAATTATCTATTGACCCATGAGGCCAGGGATTTCTTAATTTATATCAGGTTTACATCTGAGGGAGGGATAAGAAAATATTCATACCTGAGTTGTTGGCTCACTGCAACAAAATTAGTAAATATGGTCAGAATTTGCCTGTATGTGGTTTGATAAAACCTCCCCAACCAGTTAATCTTTTTTAAAAGATTTTATTTATATATTTGAGAGAGAGGGTGAGAGGGAGCATGAGAGGGGAGAAAGTCAGAGGGAGAAGCAGACTTCCCGTGGAGCTGGGAGCCCGGTGCGGCACTCGATCTGGGACTCCACGATCATGACCTGAGCCAAAGGCAGTTGCTTAACCAACTGAGTTACCCAGGTGTCCCAACCAGTAATTTTTATATGCCTTTCAAGGTAACTTGCTCTGCCTACTCTGTGTCAGTGTTTTACATGCATTAACATAATTTAATCCCTATGATGATGATATTATTATTATTATTATTTTTTAAGATTTTATTTATTTGACAGACAGAGATCACAAGTAGGCAGAGAGGCAGGCAGAGAGAGAGGTAAGGGAAGCAGGCTCTCTGCTGAGCAGAGAGCCCGACATGGGGCTCGATCCCAGGACCCTGGGATCATGACCTGAGCTGAAGGCAGAGGCTTTAACCTACCGAGCCACCCAGGCACCCCATGATGATATTATTATTAATCCTCTCTCCAGTGAATTGATAACTACAAGTTAGAGATATTAAATAGCCTGCAAAGGGGGCTGGATTTGAACCTGGGGTACCCAATCCAGAGCTCATCCTCTTAAGGTCAACGCTAATGTTGCTCCTGTTGGGGTTTTTCTGAATGGATCCCTTCAGGGAAGATTTGACATTGACTGTCCTTAGCTCTTAGTACATGCCTGACATGTTCTGGACTCAATAAGTAAGTATGTGAACCAATAAAGTAAAGAAATGGATGGTACAATCTGATAAAACTAGAGTATAGGGTGCTCACGGGTGTGCAATTGGAGGATGTCTAGACAGCCTTAGGAAGGGTCTTAAGGATTGACTGAGGAGTTTGGACTTGATTCTGTGATTGTTGCTTAGATGTGGGCATGCTTTTAGGCACGGGTGCAACACACTGGGGCATGAATCTTTGAAAGCCCATGGTGAAGATTTCGTGAATGATGGCTCACAGGGGAGGCCAGAAGCAGGAGACTTACCTAGCTAGTCATAGATGTCAAGGGCATAAACTAAGTTCTTGGTGGTTGGAACGAGAAGAGACAAGGGTATGGGAGTTCTCCGACATGTATGAGAACAAGATTCTGTAATTGCACTGATGTATAGAAAGTAAAGAAAAAAGAGGTCCAGGACGACTTTAATTTCTAGCTTATATACCTGGATGGAGGCAAACCTATCCCAGGAGGGAACACGGGAGGAGTGAGTAGAGGTGGAAAGTAGTCTGTGACTTTAGACTTGCTTAAGTTCTTCAAAATTGAAGATACTATGTCAAGAATGAAGTAAAAAAATAGGCAAGGAGCACGAACAGCCCACATTTCTGTTGTGACTTGGCTAAGATCAGAGCTCCAAGTTGTGTTGGTAGCAGATAACCAACTTCTCACACTCGTTTCAGCACGTGTCTGCAACCCACGCACACTTTGGTTCAACGTACGTCACCCACTTCACAGTGAGCTCTATAGCCTATTCCCTGTTACATGTAGTATTGTTATTCCTACTAAAAGTCGAGAGCAGGGGCGCCTGCGTGGCTCAGTGGTTTAAGCCTCTGCCTTCGGCTCGGGTCATGATCTCAGGGTCCTGGGATCAAGCCCCGCATCTCTGCTCAGTGGGGAGCCTGCTTCCTCCTCTCTCTCTGCCTGCCTCTCTACCTACTTGTGACCTCTCTCTCTGTCAAATAAATAAATAAAATATTTAAAAAAAATAAATAAATAAAGTCGAGAGCACCCTTACAATGAGAATGATATAACTTTCAAAGTACTCTACTAAGGTATATTTTTAATTAGACATAGTGAGAACTTAAACCTTTCAGATTATAGCATGCTTCAGCGTAGCGTAGGAAGGAGTGGAAGGGGTGCCAGGAGAATCACACAGTAGTTGTTGGGCTGTTTCTTTTCGTACGGCATTTCTGTACGACCTTGTCTTCTGTCGTATTATGCGTATCGGTCTCATGTAATGTAATTTTTTTTACAAGTAATCTATCAAATGTTCATTATCCTAATATTCTCCTCTGAAACAGTAGAGCTGTATTTTTACTGTATGTCATTTTCCTTGTTGGAATTTTATGTGTATCCAGCATGTCTATAAAATATTGAGCCTGGTTTGCCTAAGTCAACTAAGTTTATCCAGATAGGTGTTCTCCTCAAGGGCAGCTGAACTCAGAACTCAGAACTGGCATTTACTGAAGCAGCTTTGATTGAAGGTACTTTGTTCAGTTCTTGGCAAAGATGAACGATAAATTGGTTGTTATACTGCAAGAATGTCTCATGTAGTCAAGAAGCCAAACAGGTAATACACACACACACTCTCGTAATATAGCAGCGGTGTTGACAAATAGGTAGAGAAAGCAGTGTGGAAGGTATTGCCTTCCATCTACCTCAGTGGCAGGCAAGGCTTGAGTCAGGCATTGCTGTTAGAATGAGTCGTGACTTGGGAATACTTTACAAGTGAAACATTCATGGAGGGAAATTTGAAGAAGCAAATTGCCCAGTTCCATGGCATGAGATGAGTACATTCTGGGAATTGTGACCAATCCTATGTGACTCAAATACAGGCTTAGTGCAGGGAAGTAGAAAATGACAAACCATAGAGATGTGTGACCGTTAGATCACAAAAGCCAACATAGGCATGCTGGGCAGGGACACCGGAAATGCTTGAGCAGTGTGCCTTTCCCTGGAATAGATGGGAAGGAGAATGAGGAGGGCAGAGAAGCATTTCAGACAGAGAAAAAGGCTAAAAGCCCCTGTATTCTCAGAACACAGTGAGCATGACATGAGAGAGAAAGTTTTCTGATCATGTGGAGTGTAACAAGTTTGTATGCTTTATAAGTCTACATTTTACTCCAAATGCAATACCCAGCCCCTTAAAGATCCTGCTTATGGAAGTGGAAGGATATGACTTACATCCTGAAAATATTGGTCTGGCCGGCATAGAACTGGGGAGACCAGTTACCAAGGGACTCAAATAAAATACGGTGGTGGTTTTAACAGAAGATGGTACAGAGAAGATGGAGAGAAACTAAGAACTGTCCAATCGTCAGGGGCAGTGAGAGTGATACAAAGTAATTGTGTCACTCCATAATCTTTCAGGGACCGCTGTGTCACTCCATAATCTTTCAGGGACCGCTGTGTCACTCCATAATCTTTCAGGGACCGCTGTGTCGTTTGCTGTAGTGTTTTGCTGTTTGAGATAGTGTTTTGCTGTTTGAGATGTTTACAGTTCTTTACAAAAGCTTTGAAAGAAACATACTCATTTTTGATATTTTTTTCCAAAGTTAGTAAGCTTCAAGCTTCTTTCTCTTTTCACCCCCCCATATTAATATGCAGATGCGCGCAATTAAAATGAACATTTTTCAAGATTCTTAGATTTTTCATGCTGTAAATCTCTTGAACTCCATTATTTTCAGTGGTAATTTTGCAAGTGGAAGGAAGAGTTAATGAGAAGAAAATCAGGTCGTCGGTCATTCCATGCTAAGATCTGATGCCCTTTATTCACATTCGAAAAAACTAGCAAAGTTGTACTTCCTCATGTTCACTAATCACTTGCTTTTCTGACCCAACTGCCTTAAGAAAACCACAGCTAATTAAAGGTGATTCATTCTCTGACATTTCGAGTTAAGATATATTTAATATATAAATTATCCGTGATTGTGGTACTAAGTGTACTTTACAAAAATGTTTTTCTTTTTGTGCAACAGCCAACTTAGATGAATTCAAAGATGTGAGATGCCCTTTCGCACAGGGACCCAATATAAGCAAATTATCCCATGAAAGCAGAGACTTCCATATGTAGTACGTGTCATTAAGGAATTTTATAGGATTAAAGTCATTTTCAGAAGCCTCCATGCGAATGTGTCATTCTCTGTAACTGAGGTTCTGTGGTTATTGTTATTTGTTGGTTTTTTTGTGGGTTTTTGTGTGTGTGTGTTTTGTGTGTGTTTCCATTTAAAATTGACAAACTCCTTCTGTGCTCAGCTAAAATGATTTCTCTTCAGGAAGCTGTCTGGATGAACTTGTCCTGTAGGAGCACACGGGTAGCTACACAAATGGAAATTTGCCGAGATTGCCTGAAAGCATGTTAGATGTGAGAGTGCAAGTGCCAAGAACTTCTTAAATTTCACCCAGAATTTCATCTCAGGACACAGATTAGTATCTCTTTCAAAAATACAGAAAGTCGGGGGCGCCTGGGTGGCTCAGTGGATTAAGCCGCTGCCTTCGGCTCGGGTCATGATCTCGGGGTCCTGGGATCGAGTCCCGCGTCGGGCTCTTTGCTCAGCAGGGAGCCTGCTTCCCTCTCTCTCTGCCTGCCTCTCTGTCTACTTGTGATCTCTCTCTGTCAAATAAATAAAAAAATAAATAAATAAATAAATAAAATGTTTTTGAGGGGCGCCTGGGTGGCTCAGTGGTTTAAGCCACTGCCTTCAGCTCAGGTCATGATCTCAGGGTCCTGGGATCGAGTCCCGCATCGGGCTCTCTGCTCCGCAGGGAGCCTGCTTCCCTCTCACTCTCTCTCTGCCTGCCTCCCTGCCTACCTCTCTGCCTACTTGTGATCTCTCTCTGTCAAATACATAAATAAAATCTTTAAAAAAAATACAGAGAGTCGGAGGATGGGAACTTGGGGCAAAGATGCGGACTAATGAGAACTTTACGCGGATGACGGCAGTATAAGTTGATGTGCTTTATTTTGAGAGCTTGAAGGTCATGGTTGTCTCTGGGCCCAAGGGCAGGATGGAGGGAGCACAGGAGACTCTTCCAAAGTATTGATTAAGTTCTGTTTCTTTTTTTTTTTTTTTTAAGATTTTTAATTTAAATTCAATGTAGTTAACAGGGAGTGTGTTACTAGTTTTGGGGCATAGCATTTAATGATTAATCGATTGCAAGTTCTGTTTCTCAAGTTGGAAATTTGGGTAAATGTTAAGTACATGCTGTGTGTGCTCCTCGATAGCGTGACGTGTTTCGTAATTTTATTTAAGAGGAAATCAGAACAGTCAGCCACCCGGGAATATGTTTGAAATAGAATTGACGTTCAATTGTGTTGGGCCCCACTAGTTTAAAATGTGTGATTACTCAGCCTTTTTTATTCGTTGTGAAGAAACTATATAGCTTAGCAAATTCAAAGGTAAACACAATTAAAGACCATATGAAATTTAATTAAAAGAACAAGCTGTGTTTTAAATGACTTTAAATACGTATTTGCAGATGAATTGTACTAATATATAACATTTTGGGGGGAATATTAATCTGAAAAACTGGTGTACCTCCTGGTGAACAATTAAAACAGACATTATGTACAAGCCAAGAATAAAAATAAAATTAAGTACTAGTCAGAAAGCCTCTGAGTACACAGAAAAAGAACATCCATTCATTTTGGTTTACCCCTTCTACTAGTTCTGAGTGAAGTCAGAAAAGCGGAAACCACGGTTATTATTTAATAGAATTAATTTAATACGGAGCATTAGGTTAGCAGATTTAGAGGACAGGAAAAGCCAAAAGGGAATGCTCAGGTAAATACTGAGACCAGCTGTCATTCCGGGGGCTTGGAGAACTAAGAGACGAGGTTGGGACTATCAAGGAACCAAGAAATTCCAGGAGAGCGCTCGGTGGGGCTGGGCCCTAGGCATTTGCGTCGAGGGTGTGGCCTGGCCCAAGAGTACCTGAGCAGCTTGGATGAGGGACACTGCAGAGCTGAGACTGAGTACCCAGAGGAGGAGTCCCGCAAAGCTGGTTGAAGAGGACAGGGAGAAAGAGCCCTCAGAGCAGAAACCAGGAGCTCAGTGGTTCTGGCAGAACTGGGACGAAGGAGTTTGAAGAGAAGGCGCTCCAGCTAGGACTGGGGACCTTAGAAGGGGGGTTCGGCCTGGCGGCACTGGTACTTTCAAGGGGGTGCCGTGATGCTGGATTGGGCCTACGAAAACAAGCCAGCACTTGGAACCCCTCCTGATGTGGGGGGTGGAAAAGGGTCTGGGGACAGTGCTCAGGGGAGCAGCAAACTGCCATCCACTGCTCTGCGGGACATCTGTCAGGAAGCCTGCTGGCAGAGGAGAAAGGTCATTTGCTGAGCCCCAGATCCCAGGTCTCAGTGTAGACGTGCAGTTTGGGAGCTAAGACAGTATCTTAACGGCTGTCACACTGTTTACTTATTTTAGTATTTATTTTAATTAATCTATTTATGTTCGTCTAAGGTGGTCCTACAAGTCTCCCTCATGGCTCTCAAAGCTAAAAATAAGAGGAGATTTCTATTTTTTAGAGATCCTTAAGACACACTGCTCTCTTCTGCCGCTGGCATTTCTTTAGGCTGTCTTCCCACTTCCCTGGGTAATCTTTCTTTGCTGATTTGTAGACACTCACACAGGTGGTTATATCCATTTCCAAAACTCAGAGAAGACAAAAATCAGAACAGAGGATGGATAGACGATTCTGACCCAACGTCTAGTACACTAGGAAGGCGCTGTGCCTCTTTGAGTAGCACATTATGGTTAGAAATACCCCGCGTCTTGTTTGGTTCTGACAGGAGTTGACTTGTTCACTCAGTTAACCCCCTGATCTGTGGGTCATTCTTCACAGGCCTCTGCCACAATTCTGTGCTACATGTGCTCTTTACTTCCGTGTCACAGAGTGTACAACTTTATATGTGTGTCTTTCGAAACTCACGACTTCTGGTACACCGCGTAATTTATCAAGAACATCTAAAATAAAAACAGAGTAAGTTAGCGTGTAGTGAGGCAGTACTACAGGCACCGTGCCCCCACGTACGCTAACCCTTGCGCTGAACCGCTGGATGGGACGGTTGCCACCTCCGTGTTGCAGGTGAGATAACTAAGGTTGGCAGGACTCGGGAACTTGTCCGAGGTCTCTCAGGTAATGGTTGGGGCAAGAACAGTTGAAATAAGTCAATCAGAGAAAGACAATTATATGATTTCACTGGTACCTGGAATCTGAGAAACAGAACAGAGGATGATAGGGGAAGAGAGGAAAAAAAACAAGATGAAACCAGGGAGGGCGGCAAACCTTAAGAGACTCTTAATCATCAGAAACAAACGGAGAGTTGCTGGAGAGTAGAGAGGTCGGGGGATGGGGTAACTGGATGATGGTCATTACAGAGGGCATATGATATAATGAGCACTGGGTGTTCTATAAGACTGATGAATCACCGAGCTCTACCTCTGAAACTAATAATGCGTTACGTGTTAATTAACTGAATTTTAATAAAAAATGTTTTTAAAAAACCCAGTTCAGATCTAGTCCTCCCACTTCCAAATCCTGGGCTCGTGTTCTAATGTGCTGCTTCTCTATTTTATAGAAATACTTTACATTTCTTCGTCTACCGGAATTGAATATCAAAGGGTACCTGGAGATACTGGTTATCAGTCCATAAGGTTGGCAAGAGTCCTGAGTATAATTTTCCATACGATTTCCTTCTTAACCAACAGGGAATGTTAGAGATGATTACAACTGTATTGATAAATTGCTTTGAATTCTTAGAATAGTTTAAAATACTTAAACCAGAGTTACGACTCTCTCTCTCGCTGTTTTGTAACGTTTTGCTGTTGGGATATGTTCAGTAGATTTCACTACTTTCCCAAACTTAAAACCTATAAATCCCCTAAGAAATCTTTAACTTCATTCCATTCCTTTCTAACACTTACTGTTCCTTTGAATGAGAGACTAGCTGGTACATTGTTAAGCATTTTAATAACTCACTCTGCATTTCAAATATTTCATAATTTTCTCAGCTTTTCTTCTGTTCTCTACTCCTGCTTATATGCTTCCCTTGTATGGTTCTTTACGTACCTCGTCCTCTCTTCGTTCTGTGAGTCTAGGAAACTCAAACCGACAAGACATTTGAGCCCCAGCAGTTCACTTTGCTTTAAATACCTTTTGCTAATTTTATGTTTGTAAGCCCAAACTAGAAAACATTTCCATTTGTAGGTGGTCTGTCTTGAAATTTGATTCCTTAATCACTGGACAAAATGTTGCTTTGGATCTTGAAAACAGACACACCAGTTAAGCATTTTACTCCTTGGGGACATTATGGTTTATCTTTATTTTTAAAATTTTTAATTTTAATTAATTAATCATTTATTGATTTCTATTGGATTAATTAATTTATATTAATAAAATATGTTTAATTGTAATTTATATGTCTATATTTCATATTGTATTCATTAATAAATATAGAGGTATATCATATAAAATAATAAATATAAATAACATTCTTATATATTTATAAATTTATATAATGTATATATAATTGTCATATAAAATATATTAAATTAATAATGATAAAATTGATTAAATTTTAAATTTAAAATTGTAAACTATTCTACCACCACAGTGGAGCCTGGTAGCAGGACACCATTCCAGATGCAGATAATAGCCCTAATGGCATCTGTTTTAGTTGACGGACGTCACTCACTGCAGCTTGACTGCCTGGGACATTTACTGAATTCCTTTGTGTCATTGAACACCTGCCATGTCAGTTACTCAGCTCCAGTTCCAGCATCGGAATTGGAAATAGTGGCGATCACAGCGACAGTACTACTGTCCCTGGTTACCCCAGGGACTCTCAAGGAGACTGAGATTTCTAGGCCAGTCAGAGGTGCCTACAATTATACCTCAAGTCATCATCTAATGATGGGTCTGGTGGAGCAGCCGATATGAAACCAGGCATCTGGCCAGTATTATGAAGACAGTGTATCAACTTCTGTGACAGTCACTTCTGCCTTCAATAGACATTATTGCCAAGTCCTGTGATTTTACTGTATCCGTAGAAAAGGTCAGAGGCTTTGCTTTAAGTTCGTATATGCAGTATATTATGGTATGTTATATAATACTTTATGTTTTATGTAAATCACTTTTATACTCAAGACATTGTAATGCTTGTAATATTTAATGTTAAAGAATTCATTTGCGGGGCACCTGGGTGGCTCATTGGTTGGGTGTCTGCCTTTCCCTCAGGTCATGATCTTAGGGTCCTGGGATCAAGCTCCAGGTCAGGCTCAGATGGGAGCCTGCTTCTCCCTCCCCTTTGCCCCTCCTGCTAGCTTGTGTGTGTGTGTGTGTGTGTGTGTGTGTGTGTGTGTGTATGTGTACGTGTGTGTGTGTGCACGCACATGCGCTCTTTCTCTCAAATAAAGTATTTTTTAAACAAAGAAAATTTAGGAAAAAAAATGCATTTGCACACATCCTAAATATTTGAGCAACTTGCTAATTCTTGAAAATATTATGGTTAAAGATGTATGCATTTGAAGAATTCTAGAACCATATGTCAAATATTATAAGCAGGTTCGTTTGCGGTAAGGATGCTTTTATTATTTTATTGTAAGGTGCCGCATCTGTCGTCTTCAATGTGGTGTAAGACTATGAAGTAATAACCTTTTGCAACCATCTTGGGAAAGTTGAATATTTTCACTTATTTGGAAGAGTAGAGCTTGTAAGTCGTCTTTAAAAATCTGCCTGGTAACCATTACGAGTGTGTTCCCCGTCACCCCGCAGTGCCAGTCAGCCCATCAGCTGAAGAGACATCGTACCTGTGCCATAGAGCCTGCCCACTCTGAAACTGGAGCCAGATGTGGAAGAAATCCAAGCTTTCCACTATCCGGGAGGTGTACTTGACTGTTCTTAACATTCCATAGGAGAAGTTGTGTGGATGCCCTCTAGTACCGGGTCCTTTGGTTAGGAGTCTTTAGAAAAAAAGTCCAAGTTAAACAAACTGGGACATGTTGTTATTCTTTGTTGTTGTTTGTTTGTAACTTTCTATTTGATATAAATCAAACGTACAGAGTAGTTGCAAGCAAGCACATGGAATGCCTGGCTCTTGTTTCCCTAGACCATCAGTTGTTTATTTCTGGTCTTTCCCTCCCTCCTGTCCGCCATATCTAGACCTGTGCGTTTGCTCTTTCGCACCAGACACCAGCAAGTCAGAGATAACTTGCTTCTTTACCCCTAAATACTTTAGTGTATATAGGCTAAGTATTTGGGCATCCTTTTTTGTGTACACAGTGTAATCATCAAAATCAGGAAATTTAACACTGGAAATTGCTATTATGATAATACTGCATGGACCATGTTCAGAAGTGTTCTTTAGAACTCTTGCCAATCCCTAGATCACGCGCTGCATTTAATTTTCGTGTCTCCTCGGGCTTATGTAATATAGTGCAATTCTTCTGTCTTTGTCTTTCTTAACCCTACCGTATTTAAAGAGCTTCTTTTGTAGACCTCTCCTGCACTGGATTTGTCTGCAGGAGCCGTACGCGTCCCTTCCGCAGGCCCCTGAGGTCAGCATACTCCGACCAGTGAACGCTGATGCATCATTTTGGTTGCTTTGCTTTAGGGAGTGTCTGCTTGTTCCTCCACCATGAAGTTATATGGGTTTTTTGTTGGTTTGTTTTTGGTTTTTGTTTTTTTTTAACTAACTAGCAAGTAATTTGTGAGGTGAGTCTTGGAGAGTATGTAAATATCTTATTTCTCAGCAGAATCTTACCCAAGAATTCTAGTGTCTGTTGGAGTTTCTGGCCCCATTCTTCTTTATTTATGAGCTGAAGCTTGCCGTTCTTTTGTATACGTTTCTCTTAAACAGATTTTGATATAACTTCAATTCCATTTTAAGTCGATTTGGTCTTTAACGTTTCATGAGCGATTAATGAGTGTGGATGAGGAGAGGTTAAGGGAAGACTCGTATCCCTGCGCCTAGAGTCTCGGTGCTGTTTTTGCCGCAGATCTGTACAGTTTGCTTCCTTTTTCTGTGAAACCTTCTGAGCTGGTCGTAATATTCAGTCTCAGAAATCAAAAGTTTGTCCCTATGAAATAGGACATGATTTGGAAAAGGAGAACAGCTAGAAATAGTCACGCTTATTTTTTTTAGCAGAAAATCGTCTTCAGTAATGTCAGCATGTCATCATTTATCACATTCGTGTATTCCAAAAGAAGTTTGATTTCGAAAGATTACGTTTGATTTATGCACGGATTTATTTTTGGAGGTTTGTCGTTGAATGTCAAAATTCCCTAAGACCTTTCCTTTGGCTGGTTCACTGGTGGTTCAGAAATTTAGAAGACACACAGTGATCTGGTAATAAACAGATCATTCTTGACTACATAAAGGCCTTCTTTTCACTTTATTTTCATAGCATAAGTGATGTATCATCTAAATTAATGGAAGAAGTGTGTGAATATCTTTTGTATCTAACCTCTAAGGGAAAAACTGTGGCAAAATGTATTGTTTTAAAAGGGCGCCTGTAGTCTTCTGAAGTTAAATCAAAGCAAATCTCCACCTCTAGGATGTGTTGTGATTCATAAGGTTGAGTCTTTTTGCGTTGTCAACCATGTTAACAAAAATAAATATTCAGACAACGGGGGGATATATTTTTAAAACATCAAACCTCGCCCAAATAAAAAGGCACTCTAATCATTTTGGAAAAATCACAACAGAAATATTGCATCATTTGTTTTAGTCCTAAGAGACGGAACGGGGTCTGTCTGTGTTTTATGTGGGATGTTGTTATGACATTGTTTTTTAAATTATTTGTGCCCATGTGTGCATTAGCATGGGGTAGAAGGGAGGCTGCTAAAAGATCTCTCACCCTTCCGTAGTCTTGAGAGTTGTTTTGTCAATGTTTGCAGGATTGCATACATGTGTTCCTGCTCCTCACCCAAACAGACTCTCTGAATGTCTGAGTGGAGACCAGTTGTTTTAGAATTCTAGCCCAATCTTTGTTTTTCAGACTATGGGGACTCAAGTAGAGGCAATGGTATTTTAAGGTTGAAATGAAGGTAGACTGAGTTGTTTTCAAATAGACAAAAGGTTATCCCGATTACCTCCTTTGAGTCTGTAACAAACATGTATTTTATTTTATTTTAGTTTAGTTTTCCAGTGTTCCAAGATTCATTGTTTATGCACCACACCCAGTGCTCCATGCAATCCGTGCCCTCCTTAATCCCCACCACCAGGCTCACCCAACCCCCCACCCCCCCTCCTCTCCAGAACACTCATATTGTTTCTCAGAGTCTACAGTCTCTCATGGTTCATCTCCCCCTCCGATTTCCGCCCCCTCACTTCTGCTCTCCTTCACCCGATGTCTTCTGTGTTATTCCTTATGCTCCTCAAGTAAGTGAAACCATATGATAAATGACTTCCTCTGCTTGACTCAGTTCATTCAGCATAATCTCCTCCAGTAGCGTCCATGCTGATACAAAAGTTGGGTATTCATCCTTTCTGACGGAGGTGTAGTAGTCCACAAACATCTGTTTAAAGGTGTATTTTCTGTTGAGTTAGAGATTTGACTCTTCAAAATCCTTTTGAAGAACATGCTCCAGGTGCCCCCTACTACACAACCAGAGTTGATATTTGAGATAAAACTTGCTACCCTTAGATTAGATTCCCCGTGTGTTGTACCAGTGGAAAAGACCTAAGGTCCGTATGTGAAGCCAGAGGCAGAAATTCAGTTCTCATCTCCAGATGAGAACCAAAACATTGGAAGAGCCGATCTCAAAAGTGGAGAGCCCCTCGTCACTAGAAATGTTCACACGCAGGTGGGGAGACTCAGAATAACTATATGGTGTATAATTTTCATGACTTCATCTCTTGGAGATGTTAAGACATTTTGGTATCAGGAGGAATCAACACCAATGTCTCCTCCTAAGGCCCACAGAGTACAAACTTGTGGAGTTTTGTTACATAAAATGATGCTGTTTTCCATATACAGCAAGTAGGTAAATAAGGAATTTAGAATTGTTTCAGTTTGACTTTGAATCCCCTTATCACTGGAGTGAATCCATTTAAATGATCTAAATGACCATTGTATTGCTTCTGATAAGAAAACATTAAGCTGTCATGTTTCCCAAGGCCACCTGTGAAAAGAAAGTGTAGAGCCAACTTCGTACACTCACAATTGGTCCCGTGTTCATGCTTAGACCCATCAGTACCCAACTTGGAGAACTTGCTCCTGACAGGTGGAGACTTATGGAAACAGTGACTAGCAGACTGAGTTACAGTCCCTCCAATTTCTGAACACATAGGTAAATTGAAGAGCATAACAAGTGGTGTCAGAGGGACCTGGGGGGGGCGGGAGGGAGTCATCAATTCTAGCGAGGGTCACCTACAGTCTCAACACAGAGTGTGTCTTCAGTGGTTTTTAGGTCTGTCTCAATCAAGTGTGAGATAGGCCAGCGATTAATAACTACCAGTAAATATGATCTATATGAGACTCATTCTAGGTTGTCCTTAGAGAAATGTCACAGTCATAGTCTGAAGCACGACCTTCAGTGCTCGAGACTTAGAGATGACTGGTTCAGTTTCCTCGCGTCACTGTGGTGTGTGGTGGTTCTAACAGAGTCACGGTAACTATAGCAAACCTATGAGTCTTACAATGCATGAGGCAGGTTCCCTTGTATCTTATCCACATAAAATCCCTTGGTCTCCACAATGAAGTACATGCTGTTACTGTCCCTCATATTACAGGTGAAAGAACCTGGGGCACAGGGAGACTATCTACCTTTTTGAAGGTCACAGCTAGTATGTCTGTCTTTTTGCAATGTGTAGACTGTATTTGTCCATGGAAGTGCCTCGTGTTTGAAAACAATGGCTGGTGGGTGTGAACGGACAAAAAAAATGGATAATCCCTCTTATAGGAATGCTTACATAAGGAGCAAAGCGACCTGTATTGTGCTTTCATTCATTTCAATTTAAAACCATGTTCACTTCCAAAATCCCTCAGTGGAAGACGGCACCTGTGAAACACCTGTTAAAGAAATCATTCAGTTCTGTTGAGTTTTGTTTTGAGATAGAGACTGATGAGCTCCAAGCGACCTTCATTTATTCCACTGGCTAGCACGCTAAGTCTGCTGTGTCCAACTAAGGTACTGTGGTGTGTGTGTGTGTGTGTGTGTGTGTGTTGTCCCTGTCCTCTTTTATTTATAGGATAAAGGACTACTTTGACATGAATCCGCAGACCTTTAACTTTAGGGATGAGATTTTTCGGAAACCCATATTTAGGATAGATACATGCATATTATACTTCTCTTAGTGGGCAGCTGAATCTGTGGGTCCACTGTTGGCAGGACAAGGGTATTTTGAACATTATTCAGAAGTTATCAAGAATTTGTGTGTGTTTATTCATCATTCTTCCCACGGCCCATGGCGCACCTTGGCTGCACAGGTTTTCTTGGGCACTTGTGCTAATAGGCCAGGATGTTGACATTCCTGGTCTGTTCTGGGCTCTTTGATTCATTACTTCCCTTGCTTCCCTCCCTCTTAGCGCACCTTCTGTCTCTAGCACCACCGGATCTGTTATCACTCTTTGCCAAACCGACTTGGACATTTGTTCCAACCTTTATCCCGTTTGCCATCTCTGTTGCGTTTGACTGGCTGTGTGTAGGTCACTAGCCCGTCAGCTTCCCTGAGCCCACTCACGGCCGGTTCTCCTTCTGAAGTCTGACTGTTCTGCTTCCTCTCTCTTCATGGCCTCCTCTTTCCCTGTTTCTGCAGCAGAGTAGGTGTACCCCAGGGAGGCGCCTTGGCCAGTCTTCTCACTTAAACCTTTGTCGTGTGATCTCATTCCGTGTTTCCGTTGTCGCTCCGATCTGCAGACTCACACCCCCAAGCACTTGGGGGAAACCATTCGTGGATGCTCCTCTGGCATCTGAAAATGCAGAAAGTTTGCAACCACATTCTTTTCTTTCCCTCTGAAAGCTGCTCTTCCTCCTGCATCGTCCCTCCGCAGAGTGCCCGAGCTGCAAAGCTGGATGGCATCCGTCCTCCCCCGAGCTTACCTCCCACCTCAGCTCACGTTAGAATCGCCACGTGGACTTCTCCTGCGAGTCTTGTCCTTGGAGTTTACTTTTCTCCAAGTATCTCCAAGGAGATGGGCACATTGGCAGGGAGATTCTGTAAAGGCCCTCCAGTTGGTTTTCAAGTTTCTCTTCGTGGAGGGGTGGCTTACTTGCAGAGTAGTCAGTCGCCAGGCTTTGCTGTTTTTCCCTAAAATGTTTCTTGAACCTGTGCTTTCTTCTGTGTCTGCGTATGATTTGGCTTTGGTCAATGCACGTACTCAAGAGATGTGGCGAAGAGCTTTTTGCTGCTTCTATTTTCATTCTCTCCTTTGGGTTTTTGTTTGGTTTTATTTCGCTTTTTTGGGTGCCCCCCCATTTTCAAGCAGTGATACGGAGAGGATGGATTTCAACCCAGCAGTATGACTGTCCTCAGTCACCAGCTCCACGAGTGCTGAGAGGCACAGCATAGGGTGACAGTTTTTTCAATGGCGCATATTTAGCAGCTGAGGTTTGAGTCTAAAGCCAACATTCAGGGGCGCCTGGGTGGCTCAGTTGTTAAGCATCTGCCTTCGGCTCAGGTCATGATCCCAGGGTCCTGGGATCGAGCCCCACGTTGGGCTCCCTGCTCAGCGGGAAGCCTGTTTCTCCAACTCTCCCACTCCCCCTGCTTGTGTTCCCTCTCTCGCTGTGTCTCTCTCTGTCAAATGAATAGATAAAATCTTTAAGGAAAAAAAAAAACCAACATTCAGCTGAGATCCAGACTAGCATTGACAATAGCTCACCTGGAGGGCCAGTTGTTCGGTTTGTTCTGGGAGCCGTTCCTGAAAATCAAATGCAGAGCCCAATTTTTCTGCTTTTACAAATAATTTGTGAGCATATTATTGGCTGTGTTGATCTGCTTTAGGTAGCTAGAATGACTTCTGTTTCCAGAAATTAAATTTGGCATAATGTACAAGCCAGGCTTACCTGGGAGAAAACTTGGTGTTAGAAGCAAAAACTTCTGAGTAATCAACTGTTTCTTTTCCTTTCTGTCTGTTATGCGGCTGCATCCAGACTCGCTGAAGCAGGTTTATAATAAAGCAGGTTTATTCTCCAGTGACCTTCTGGACGCTCACAGAAAAGCAGTGACTCTGAACTGATGAACACTGAACTTGGAGACTTGTATAAGTCACAGCTGGAATAGTCCAGTTCCTTTAAAAAAAAAAAAAAAAGAGTGCTCATGATCATGGTTCATTTTAGAGTGGTGTACAATGTACAGTGATAAGATGGTGTTTGCTGTGTCCCCAAACACGCCAGTCTGTGGATGGCACTGATGATTTGGAACCAATTTCTGGTCAAAATATCTGAGAGATTTTTGCTCTTCCAGTCCTCTGGCTGGATGTTTCTTTGCATTTGGAGGCCCAATTCATGCTTGCTAGTATGAGCTCTTTAGCCCAATACGAAATCATTTGGGATTAGGAAGGCCTTTAAATCAGACAAAAAGCCAACCTGATTGGAATTGCTCAGTTATACCAACATCCTTTAACAAATGTTTCTTTAAATTTGGATTTGACCCTTATGCAGATTTTCCAGGAACTCTATTGTTTTAGGTTTTTAATGTTTCCAAGTGACTCTTCAAGTTTGTAAGATTATAGCCCTTGCTGTGGGGTTTGTTTTTTTTTAAGTTTACATAGTCACATATGCATTTTGAAGATGGTAGGTAATAATCAGGATGATCTTATACACCACCATGTACTACAGTTAAGAGAAGGATGGGGTCCAGTCTTACAAAGATATTTCCTTATTTCTAAGGCCACTGGGTGGCTCAGTTGTTTAAGCAGTCAACTCTTGATTTCGGCTCAGGTCATGATCTCAGGGTCATGGGATTGAGCCCCGTGTTGGGCTCCGTGCTTAACGGGGAGTCTGCCTGAGATTCTCTCTCTCCCTCTGCCCCTCATCCCCCCACACGCTCTCTCTGTCTCTCAAATAAATCTTAAAAAAAAAAAAAAAGAAATTTCCTTAGTCCTTATCACATTGAACATGCATTATTGAATATATTAGATGTATATAAGAATTATCTCTATATAAGTCTATGTAAACTCTACAATTTGACATTTTATTTTTATACTTATCCAGCAGTCTCTTCCTTCTCAGTATGGTGACTAAGTAAAACGACAGTTACCTACAAATACAGGTTGTGTATCACCATGAAGAGCTTTGGAAATTTGAATTGGGTTTTTGTATGTTTTGCATAAGACTTGTGTGATATTTCAAATGAGCCACAACTGGAGAATTAATATCCAGATTAAGGAAAGTCATAATTACTGACATTGTTGAAAGGGCTTTTCTCACACACAGTTTTAGTGCTTCCTCAGTCTTGGAAACGCTAAGCACACAGAGGAGAATGGGACAATCCTTGACTTCAGGGGATACAAAATAAAAGTAAATCAGAGACAAAGATGCATAAACAAATAAAAGGCATGAAATAATATCATTAATAGCTATGTTTTTATTTTTATTTCGTTTTGTGAAGTTTTTCAGCAGTTCAGATCTCAGCACCCAAGTGCAACATCTTCATCATCCCAGTCTCTGGTTGAGGCTCGGGTAATTCAAGGAGCGAGCCCAAGGTCGCATGGTTACTGGTAGAACTAGGCTTGAATCCAGATCTCTTATCCAAAGAGTTGTTTTTATCTTCTCTCATTCACTCATGTTGTACAGAGCACGGAAGTACGAAGTTCAAGGGGAGATTGACCCTCTTGGCTTGGGGTGATAGTTGGAACTTGGGATGGATAAGTTCAGCAATTGGTTCTGGGGGGTCAGAGTGTATCAGATGGGTGAATAGTATATGTAGGGTGTGGAGAAATTGGGATAGATACAACATTTTGAAAATTAAGAAAAAATCAGGAGGGTCTAATTCGTTTGTGTATTCATTCCACAGATAATGGTTGGATGCCTATTGCTTAATAGGGGATGTGAGTAAATGGAGAATGGTAGGAGAGCAGGGTCCTCAGAGAATGGAATTTCTCTAGCTCACTGTATACTTGAAGTATTTTTTTAATTGATATTTTAAATTACATAAGTAATTATGGAAATATATCTGGAGTATTTTATTTTATTTTTTATGTTTTATTGAGGGGATATGGAGGGAGAGAATCTCAAGGAGGCTCCACTCCCAGTACAGAGCCCCCCGTGGGGCTCAATCTCACAACACCGAGATCATAACCTGAGTCTAAATCAAGAGTTGGACACTTGACCGTCAGGACTACCCAGGTGCCCCATATCTGGAGTGTTTTAAAGCAAACTCCAGATGTATCATTCCACAGGAGATAAACCATAGAGATTTCTGCACAATATGTAGTCGAAAATTCCAGCAATTAGAACAGCTCAGTAAGGAAGAAGTGTCCTGGTAGGGAAATGAATAGAAATGACTGGAAACACTGAGGTACAAGCATTTTTCTGTGGCCTTCTGGAAGGAAGACAGTAAATGAGATGAGATTGTCAGGAAATGACTTTAGAGAGCATCGAGAGCTAAAACTCTACTTAGTTCTTACTGCGTACATGAAAATCTACTATAAATGAAGGTGCAAAGAGAAGAAATGAAAACAGTTCTTGCTGAGATTTGTATAAAAAAATAGTAAGTTCATATGAATAGGCCAGGGACATTTATAAAATCAAGTGAAAATTAAAATAAAACTTTCTGGGGTGCCTGGGTGGCTCAGTGGGTTGGGCCTCTGACTTCAGATCAGGTCATGATCTCAGGGTCCTGGGATCGAGCCCCACGTCAGGCTCTCTGCTCAGCGGGGAGCCTGCTTCCCTCTCTCTCTCTGCCTGCCTCTCTGTCTACTTGTGATCTCTGTCTGTCAAATAAATATCTTTTAAAAATATAACTTTCCCTCAATTTTTTAACATTTTAGGTATTTTACTTCTTCCTTCGCTGTTACAGATTCTGTTGTTCCAAAGTTACTGAATACATATGAAGACCTAGAGAAATGTTGGCGCATTTTGGAAGACTTTGCTATAGACCGTTTTGCTCTCACTCTGCTTTCCTCACTAGTGAACTCCTCCTTGGGTCACCAGATCCATCAGATTAACTTCTGCAAGTGCCTAGTCTGAGGGTCTTTTTTTTTTTTTTAAAGATTTTATTTATTTATTTGACAGAGAGATCACAAATAGGCAGAGAGGCAGGCAGAGAGAGAGGAGGAAGCAGGCTCCCCGCGGAGCAGAGAGCCTGATGCGGGGCTCGATCCCAGGACCCTGAGATCATGACCTGAGCCGAAGGCAGCAGCTTAATCCACTGAACTACCCAGGCACCCCTCTGAGGGTCTTTTTATAGCTCGCTAGACCTCTGGACAGAGTGTTGTGTCATGAAGACAAAGACCGTTATTACCTTCATTTTCTAGTAAAAAATGGCGGATGAAACAATTGTGACTAGTGTCAAAATATAAATCTTCCTTGCCTCAGGCTTTTAAGTTTTGAAACTCAGACCAAGTAGAAAACCAGATCCCCCCACCCTTTTTTTTTTTAAATGTTGGCATCAGCCATTAGACACGAGACTACTAGTATTTTACATTTCTTGTTGGAATTGGAAAATCATTAAAGACTGTATGGTTTCATAGAAGGCAAGCCCTGAGGACAGGGTGACATACAGCGTTATATTGGTTTCGGGTGTACAATACAGTGAATCAACAGTTCTCTACACGGCTCAGTGCTCATCGTGGTAAGCGTAGTTACGATCTGTCACCACATGACGTTAGTACAGTATTATTGACTATATGTCCTATGCTGTACCCTGTATCCCAGTGTCTTAGTTACTGTGTAACTGGAAGATGGTATCTCTTAATTCACCTATTTCGCCTGTCGCCCCACCCAGCCTTTCCTCTGACAACGATCAGTTTGTTCTCCGTATTTGAGAGTCTGTTTTTGTTCATGTGTTCATTTTAATTCCACATCTAAGTAAAATCCTGTGGTATTTGTCTTTCTCTGTATTATTTCACTTAGCGTAGTCCCATCTAGGTCCAAGCATGTTGTTACAAATAGCAAGAATGTATTTTTTATGGCGGAGTAATAGCCACTGTGTGCACACATATTTACACACTCAGCCCCACGTCGTCTTGACCCATTCCTCTGAAGCTACGAGAAGGAGCATGGATCTGTGTAAGACTGCTGGTGGGTTAAGTTAAGAGACTTTCAGGGTAGCCCAGTGAAGAACAATGAAGGCATTTGTACCAGCATAACGCAGGAATGGAGAGGACAGGCAGATTCCAGAGGCATTTAGGAGGTAAACAAACAGGATATTGGGATAAGGAGAGGAAGTCGGTAACTCTCCTGCCTTGGTATCAGGTCATGGTACCACCAACAGGAGAGTAAATAAGGGAGGCAGCAAGCCTAGAGAAGGCTGTGATGAGTTCTACTTGAAAATGTTGATCTGCATGGAAGTTTAAGTATGATTCGAAAGATACAAGATACTGGACAAGGACAGTGGGTTGGCCAGTCATGAGCTGGCGAGACGCTGCTCTGGCCGAGTGGGGAGTGCTGGGGAACGTGGACAGAGAGAGCCCCACATGTGTCCAGCTGGTCTTAATTCTTACTGGGCCTAATTGTCCTTACATTTGATGGGAAGAATGGGTGCTAACAGGACACCCCCCCGCCCTTATTCTCCTGCTTAGATAAGCTAATAAAGAAAACTGTTTTAATAAGAGAAAGGAAATATTTTAAAGAGTGCAATATCAAAGTCTCCTTGGGGAATGAATTGGCAACCTTGCCTTAAGAATTGTAATTCCCGGGGCGCCTGGGTGGCTCAGTGGGTTAAAGCCTCTGCCTTCGGCTCAGGTCATGATCCCAGGGTCCTGGGCTCGAGCCCCGCATCGGGCTCTCTGCTCAGCAGGAAGCCTGCTTCCTCCTCTATCTCTGCCTGCCTCTCCGCCTACTTGTGATTTCTGTCTTTCAAATAAATAAATAAAATCTTAAAAAAAAAAAAAAGAATTGTAATTCCTGATTCAGACATTTATCTGTCTTAAGTTTTGTCTTTCATATATATGCTTTTTTAATTTTGAGGTTTTTGCCAGTATCACCATCATGGCAAGAATTTCTCCAGAAATTTTCTTAGAAGTCCTTCTTAATTAACCCTTGTTGGCCCTATAGTCTCCTAAGTCATTTATGATGACGTGGTCATAGAAAATAAGCTGTCAAGTCAGATCGGGATTTCATTTATGGGTCTGCTGCTTATCATCTGTGGACCCCTCAGCAAATAAGTACCCTGAGCCTTGATTTCCTCACATATAAAATGGGATAATGTCCATGTTCACTAACTAACTTATTCTGAAGATGAAGTTAGCTAATAGGTTAAAAGTATCTGCCGTGTACTAGATGTTCTGTAACTACTGATTTCTAATGAACATCAGCACCACAATTGTTATTTGTCATTTCTCGTAAATGAGGACTTTCATCAGGGACAAACCTGTGTTAGAAGTCAGTGATAGTAACCAAGGATGATGATGATAGGAAGTACTGACACCTTGCTTGAGACTGTCTGCCAGGCGCCATTTGAACACTTTGTATCTATTAACTGATTTGATCCTCAGGACAGCCCCGAGAGGCAGACACCAGTGATGTGCCCATTCTACAGATGAGGCTGAGTGGGGCTCAGCACTTCAGGGACCCTCTTACGTTTGCAGTTTGGCAGTGACCAAACTTGGATTGTGGATTCTTAAGAACTTCTTGCAGTTCCCCCAAAGTGAAGCCTCGATCCTCGGCTTCTTATGTCTGTATTTGGATATTTCCAAAACATGTATAGAATGTATATCAATTAGCGTGGCTAACGGATTTTTCACACTAACTAATGTGTTTTAAAAATTGTTTTAATGCTCCATTAATACTGTGACATTCTAAACAGTGTCTTCCTCCGATTTCAGCCTGTGAAGTGGAGGCGGGGAAAGTATTCCAGGTGTCCTCAAAAGAGCACATCCAGCCCTTCAAAGAAAACATGGAACAATTTATCATTCAAGGTAAGTTCCAAAAAGACATGTCGCGTTTCCCTTCTTTTTCAGCCAAAAGGTAGGTAGAAGGCATTTTTTAAAATATGCAGTGGTTTAAAGGGGATTATTTTGATATAACAGAGAAATAAATTATGTTTAATCATGAGTCAAACAGCTGTGAGAGGCTAGCAATTTGATAAACACCCTATTATAGATAATTCTCATTAGTATTGATCTTTAATGACAGGACATTAATAGTACTGTTTATAAAGATGTTAGAATTTTATGCTTTTTGTGAGCGGATTATTAGATAAGCTCAGTTAAAACTTGAAGCACATGACTTCAGTTCAACTTGGTATCTATATTGTTTGTCCAAACACTGGGCCAGAAAACAAAGTACATTGATGTTTTCCAGATCTTCAAAACATTACATTGTATTTTTTGTAGGATGTATAAATACCTCTAGATATTTAGTACCTTCTTTCAGAAAACTTAAAAACGTAATAAATATTGTCTTATTGACTCCTCCCATGACAGAAGCAGGGATGAAAAATTTCAGAAAATATTAAAGAAAAGAAATTTTGAAAGGAGAAAATGTCTTTTAAAAATGTCCTGCTATTTTAACACACTGCAACTTACAATGATATCAAAGCATATCAAAGCATTCGCTACTCAAAACATTTCTGCTGGGAAATCTTACGTCTTCTCTCAAGATCGGATTTGTGTGGCGCCATGCTCTGAGAAAGTTCTTGCTGTCAGGAATCCTCCTAGAGGCTGACATGGCTTGAGACCGAGGCCAAGCAGCCCTCTGAAGACTGGCTCCGTCCTCTGTTTATCAGGCTACAGTTTTTATAGATTGTTGACGTGTCATTAATGATGATTTACAATGAATTCTAGTCCCAGTGGAATTCGATTAAATGTTAAACATAGATTTTTTTTCTCAGATGGGAAAATACTATTTAATCACTTAAGAGAATCATGAAGATTGAAACAGAACTTTGGTCAGATTCATAAATCAAAGTGATAGTCATTTCTAAATTCCCAGGTCCAGATTTTCGAGTGGAAAATCTACTTAGTAATTCCTAAATAGTCTTTGGGATAAAATCAGAGTCCTGTAGTTGACTACATATTAGAGGACGCTGTAAGGTCACTATATTCTTAATGATGAATAAAAATGAATCTTGCTTTCTTCATTCATCGGGGTTTTAGGATCAAGAACATGCGATTTGGGAGAACAGTTTAAGTAGAGGATGAGATACTCTTTTTGCTTATGGGATAAAGGAGTCCTTAATTCGTTAACTCAGTAAAGAGCGAATGAGTCTGTCTTCACGGCTCTTCTAGCGCTTTTAGATACCTTTTTTATTTTATCTCTGTCCTACTCAAGTGTTCGGATTACCTGTTCATTGCAAAAAAAAAAATCAATACCCCTGATCTGCTCAGACATCCTTTTGAGTACTGAGTTATAGCAGTGAATAAGAAAGTACGTTACCCAGAAGACAGACAATGACAATAGCAAATTCTTTGGAACATTTTATATAGATGAGTTATGTCAAAATGTGGAGAAAAGGGTCCAGCTTTAAACATGAGTGCTTATAAGCCTATAATCAATGACACGTAGTGAAAACAATGGATTTCAAAATATTTCTCTTAAGATAAAGATTTTATGAATGTAGCCATTTTTCTTGGTCCCATAATCCTTCTAGTTATCAGGACTAAGTTCTGCAATTAGGTTTATACTCTGAAAAGTGCATTCTACCTTAGCACAAATAATATACGCCAAATCTTTGCTCATAATTAGGCTTTCCTCAGTAATAAAATAGTATTCTTACGTTAACCTCTGTGCTCCAATTACCTTGCCTGCGTATATTAATGTTTTTATATATCCCATTTAAGTCTTTTTTAAAAAATCCCATCAAAGTATTTTTAAATATGCCACATTTCAAAATCTAAAATCTCTCTCCAGACATTCAAGAGACTATGCCAAATACTGGCCAAACATGCTTATTGCGTTAGCTCTCACAACATCATAGAAACATCTCTTATCCTCATCACTCAGCCATTGTGTGGTCTGTGGAACACACGCTAACAGCCTGTGGGTTTTATCTAGCCCTGCGATCCACTGATTCACGCACTTTGGTACCCCCTGGCTTCCCAGTTCTTCTTAAGCCAAGATTTTATGGTCTGGGCTCAAACATCTCTTTCTTGGGAATGTCCTCACCCCTGCTCTGAAGGAGGCAGATTTACAGAACCGAGTCCCACCCCTGCAAGGCATTCATCAGTTGTAATGGTGCCGGCTCTGTTCCATCTTCAGGAGAATCAAAGTACTCAGTAATATTAACACCAATAAGTAATATTCTTGAATAGTGCTATGATCTCCACCCAGCACTGTACTCTTTAGAACACTTACTGCTCTCTGCAGTTCTATTGTGTATTCGTGCCTCTACAATGTAACCTCCATGAAGAAAGCTGCCTTGTTGGGTTCCTGACCATCCCTATACATAGAGCAGCATGTAGCGTGTTGTACGCGTGGTCTTGACCACCCAACAACGCCCAACAACCCTCATTAAGCCCATCTCTTTGCTTTCTCCATATTTACACCAGAGCAGCTCAACTTTTTTGAAGGCGGGAGGGTCCTTAACGCCAACCGGTATCACTTGAAAGTCCTGACCACAGACCTGTTGTTAAAACTCATTTCTAGTCAGCACTTCACAAGATGGTCCTTGCAAATTTGGTTATCTCGCCATTTCTGAAATTTGTTCCTCTGGGCTTCTCTCAAACTTCCACAGTCTTTTTCTTCTGCTTCCTCCTTGCTCTGATGATGACCTCATTTTCTCCTGGGGTGAGAAATCCGATGATGTCATACAGAAGCCCCCACACCTCCCCACCACCACATCTACAAGCCTGGCTCGGGAACTCGGTCTTCGTCCCGAATCCGTAGGGAGTAGAGGTTTGAAGACGTAGGAGAGCTAACACTGACAGCAAGCGGGAGGGACTCCGTGGAAACAGGTCAGACGTGGAGGCAGGAGACTACTGTTAGATTGTGAGGGCAGATGGCCAGAGAAATGAGGAGATCTTGTTCTAAGGACATAGGGATAGTGCTGAAGAGAGGACATGTTGAAGGGACAACAGTAATGTAGAAGTAATGTAGAAGAGGAAGTTCTTGGTGACCAAGTCAACACAGAGGTGATGCGTAGGTGTCCGGATTTCAGGTTTGCGTGGCTGGGGAGTGCTGGTGTTAATCACTAGGATAGAGAATATAAATACGGGAAAAAGTTTGAATGGGTAGGATGACCATAAGTGGAAGCATGACCTTCGAGCCGGTGGTTGTATGCCTGAGATGTGGCCAAGAGCGCAAATGGAGGATTGGGCATCCTAAGCAAGGTGATTATTGAATGGATGTGATTGTCTACAAGGATAAGAAGATCAGACACAGGGATAGAATTCTTGAGGAGGATACATTTATAGGAGGAGCAGAAGAAGCCACAACAGGTGTTGGTGGTGAATTAGGTTGAAAGAAAATCGAGAGAGGCCATTGTGATGGAAGCCAGAATTAGAGATCCAGAAAGGAGGGAGGGATCAGAGTAGTTACTGGAGGAACATTTTTCTTGGATTGGCACAGACAGAAACCAGTTTTCTGAGCTTTTAATGTTCAAGCGAGGAAACAAGAAGGGCATAACCCTGCAACAATTTTAAAAGTTATTGCTGGATATTGTAACGTGCATCAGTGTTAGACGACTGTCGAATCAAAGTTATTATAATTTAGCTTATCTCTAATTTATACCAACACATGTGATGATTTTATGCATTGGCTCTTTTCTGAAGAAAACTACTTCATAATCACCAGGCACTTACCAGATTTTATCTACCATTTTGGTTCAATTTTCTTTGGTGCCTCTTATTGTTTAAGTAACAGAAAACAAGAGGGAAGAAGAAAAAGATAAATGAGACAACCAGAGAACCTCATGCTACTCTAATATTTCTCTCAGAATTCAGTACGCTCCTTCCTTTTCATTTTTCTTCCTTCCTTTTGGATACAAGTTGTACTATGGACAAAGCGTGCATATGAAATCCATATTTCTGAGCTAAAAGTCCCGGAGATCCAGTGGATCGCCTTCTATAGGTGTCTGTGCGTGGGGAGGTTGCCGGGAAGAAAATAGGAGTGTAGTTCTATGTTGTTGGCCTCCGTAGTCTTTTTACTCATGCGACATTCTTTGGTAAGTATATATTTCAAAACTCAGCTCAATTGTTTTTTTGGGTGAATGGCAAATTAAAAGGTAGTTCCCCTCCATGCTAGTAAATGAAGTAAAGTTCTTCCTGTGATTTTAAAAATCAGAAATGGCTAATGCTATTTTCACTAGCAACTCTCCATAGCTCCACCCCGCCCCCTTCCCGAAACATTTCTTCCTTAAAGGAAGCACAGTAAGTTGTAGCTGAACTAGAGGAATAACAGAATCAAGAAGGTGATGAATCCGGAATCATGTGCTTATCATGACAAGGGTGGTGAAACCTCAGCTCTCAATATATAATCTTTAGTATTGGTGGTTCTGTGATTGCGAATGAAGAGACAAGGAAAGCAATGACATTAACTGTACCAAAGACAGAAGTCTGCCAGAAGGATCTTCTCCTGGAAATGGTGTCCATGGTGCCCAGTAAACAATACTCCATATTCAGGATGAACGTATTTGGTGGTGTGTTTATTTCAGTCCCTGAAAATATAATGAGAACTTTTTTTAATGATGATAGAAAGAAAAGATGTGTCTGATTTTTTTTTTTTTTTTTTAGAGATTTTATTTATTTATTTGACACAGAGAGAGACATCACAAGTAGGCAGAGTCAGGCAGAGGGGAGGGGGAAGCAGACTCCCTGCTGAGCAGGGAGCCCGATGTGGGGCTCGATCCCAGGACCGGATCATGACCTGAGCCGATAACAGAGGCTTAACCCACTGAGCCACCCAGGCGCCCCGCAGCTGATTTTTTGACATCTTTCGTTGATCCTTTAAAGTAAAAAAAGATGCAGTTTTTCTCTTAAGCACACCACTTTTTACTTTTGTAGCGGCAGTAATAATAATGTTAAGCGTTAATGCCAATTCTGCTGTGCTGAAGAATTAACTGAAGCCATTTTATACTCCATGTGATTTCAGTTTTGTAATTCATCAGGATAGTCTTAAGCAACCAGTGTTATCCCCATTTTCCAGTAAGAAAACAAAACTCCAATGTCTCAATACTTGACTAAAATCATACAAGAGATGGCAAAGTCGTGTTGAAACCAAGACCTCCCATAAGAAGCCTTACCTACATTTTATTTTAATTAAAAAATTGTTAAAGTATCATTAAGGACTCCAGGGGGTAGTGGATAAGTCAGTTGTGTAACGTCACGTGGTAGAAACCATAATGCAAAAGAAATCACATGCAAGATACGCAATTTTTAAACTCAAAAGTTGGACTGGAAGGAGCCAACCTTTCTGTGTTCATGCCCTGTACATGCTGACTCGTTGCCCCAGAGAGACAAAGCTCTTGCCCCTGAGATCCTGATAAACGGTGATTCTGTTGTGCCCCTCCTGTTACTCTCAACACGGAAGAGGCATGCCTTTGGGATGATTCTTGTGAAAAGGAAACAGTCTAGAGCACCATTTCTATCTGAGGGTTAGATTTCCACCGGCCACAGTCATTCATTCTGTCTTGTGGATGCGAAATGATCAAAGAGCCTCCGAGGAGTGGTGGGAATTGGTTCCATATGAGATGGGCTCACAACAGCCTCCTGCATATTCCTGCTCGGGTGCTCCCATTGTACTGAACATCTCCGTAATACGTTCCATCCTGTGCGCTCGTCACTCCGTACACAGCAGACTCCAAAGAAACGTTTATTTTGCAGATGAATGGATGGAGGGTTGGCTTTGTCTATCCAGTCAGGCTCCTCAGGTCCTATACCTTCTTACGTTTCCTGTCATTGTGACATGCCCCGGGTCGTTGTCCAAAACAGGGACTTTGGCCTCATTGTTCATTTTTTAGTGACTGAATGCAAGAAGCGCTTTTTAATTATGCATGGCTGTGTTATAAAATTAGGTGTGTAATGAAAATGTAAGTCTTCTTCCTACTACTTTCCTCTATTTTAGCCGATGTCATGTTTCAGCTCTGTCCTTCCAGAGGTAATTTGTGCATATATAAGCATATAAGTGTGCATATGTACATATATCTTTGCATTTATACGTGTTTTCTAGAGGGTGCTTCCTTTGGATGTTCTTTTTGTCCCCTTTTCATTTTTATTGCAAAATATCTTATATTTATGAGTATTTTATATTTTATATGCAATAGACATAGCATATAAATACATGCATGTAAATTATAATTTTATGTGCTTTATAGTCATTTAATATATATTTATTTTATATATTTTATATAGTCATTTATATATAAATTTTTATATATGACTTTTATATATGAAATTTTTATGAATGACTTTATAGTCACTTAATATAAATTTATTTTATTATTCATTATTTGCTATTAAGGATGTTTTATAAAGTTGCCACCATACCGAATTAATTGACATGGAACCATTGCTCCTGGGAGCAAATACAAGGTTCATTTTCTTCATGGCTCTGGGTACACTTGGTCTCGTTTTCATCAGTCAGCCAATAAGCACCATTGTTTTACGTGTGTTCATTTTTTTTTTTTTAATTAAAAAGACTTTATTGGGGCACTTTGGTGGGCTCAGTGGGTTAAAGCCTCTGCCTTTGGCTCAGGTTATGATCCCAGGGTCCTGGGAGCCTGCTTCCCTTCCTCTCTCTCTGCCTGCCTCTCTGCCGACTTGTGATCTCTGACAAATAAATAAATAAAATCTTAAAAAATGAAAATAAAAAGACTTTATTTTTTTAAGTTTGTGTGTGTTCATGTTTTTTTTTATCAAGTAGGCTTTTTTTTTTTAAAGTTTGTGTGTGTTCGTGTTTGAAGTCATCTTATTGAATATTCATTGTTGATTCATTATTTTTTTTAAAGATTATTTATTTATTTATTTGACAGAGAGAGAGATCACAAGTAGGCAGAGAGACAAGCAGAGTGTGAGAGGGAAGCAGGCTCCCTGCCGAGCAGAGAGCCCGATGTGGGACTCGATCCCAGGAACCTGGGATCATGACCTGAGCCGAGGGCAGTGGCTTAAACCACTGAGCCACTGAACCAGCAACCGGCGAGCCCATGAACTACCAGAACCAAGTGTATCTAACACATGCACTCTCTCTGTAAGGCACGTCAGAAACTTTTTGTGCTTAAGAGTGAACACTAGAGGGGTGCCTGGGTGGCTCAGTGGGTTAAAGCCTCTGCCTTCGGCTCAGGTCGTGATCTCAGGGTCCTGGGATCGAGCCCCGCATCGGGCTTTCTGCTCAGCAGGGAGCCTGCTTCCTCCTCTCTCTCTGCCTGCCTCTCTGCCTACCTGTGATTTCTGTCTGTCAAATAAATAAATAAAATCTTAAAAAAAAAAAAGAGTGAGCACTAGACAGCACTGTGGCATGATACTTGATGGCCATTTTAAAAAGATAAGAGTAACACCAAAAAAAAAAAAACTCAGGAAAATTAAAAAAAAAAAAAAATCACCAGAGACTAAGAAAAGAACACTTCCTTACAATATGAGAGCTGAAATAAGCCAGAGCGGGGCCTTGTCCCACCTTCACTGGGAATGCATGTGTCAGGGGACTCAAGCTGTCCACTGTGCCGCCTGTGCCCATGGAGACCTACTGGGGCGCTACAGGTATCGATTTTGGAATTAAAATCAATTTTAGTGAGTAGGCAAATTCACAAATACAGAATTCATGAATAGAGAAGATTAATTGTGTGAGTGGAAGGCATTTATATGTTGTGTACCTGTGACATAAATCAGGGTATGATTTATAGAATGTACACATATATGTATGTATGTATTATAACCTATGTGAGATCTAAAGAATTAGAATGAGCAGCCAGGTACATCCCCCTCAAGGAATAGAACCTGATTAATGTATTCATCTCTTCTGTTTACCTCTCTCAGTCTCATGCCTTTGTCCTCTTCGGTCATCACCGCTATCTTGGAATTTTCTATTTATCATTTGCACAATTTCTGTTTGTAGCTTTGTCAGAAGTATAAATTGTCACCAATTTATTATTTAGTTGTATAAACTTACAAACTGCATAAGGAGAATTACACGCATTTTCTTTTGTGACTTGTGTTATTCTCCACGGAGCACTGTTCTTGAGATCTCCCGCGTTTATGCATATGGCTTTATTTCATGGATACTGACTCTGTTGTAGGAATATACCACACCGCCATTTATCTCTCCTCTTCTTTCCCCTTTTTAACCAGTACCAAAAAATGCTTATATGCACATTTGTTTTCACGACTCATGACATACACGCGTACTCTCTTTTATGGGACAGACCCAGGAGAGCAAAGGTTCGCTGGGTCATAGAGCATATGAATCTTCAGTCTCCTACACAAGGCTAAGTTGTTTTTAAAAAGTGATTGGTTCCACAGACCAATATCCTTGATGAACACAGACGCAAAAATTCTCGCCAAAATACTAGCCAATAGGATTCAACAGTACATTAAAAGGATTATTCACCACGATCAAGTGGGATTTATTCCAGGGCTGCAGGGTTGGTTCAACATCCGCAAATCAATCAATGTGATAGAACACATTAATAAAAGAAAGAACAAGAACCATATGATACTCTCAATAGATGCTGAAAAAGCATTTGACAAAGTACAGCATCCCTTCCTGATCAAAACTCTTCAAAGTGTAGGGATAGAGGGCACATACCTCAATATTATCAAAGCCATCTATGAAAAACCCACCGCAAATATCATTCTCAATGGAGAAAAACTGAAAGCTTTTCCATTAAGGTCAGGAACACGGCAGGGATGTCCATTATCACCACTGCTATTCAACATAGTATTAGAAGTCCTAGCCTCAGCAATCAGACAACAAAAAGAAATTAAAGGCATCCAAATTGGTAAAGAAGAAGTCAAACTATCACTCTTCGCAGATGATATGATACTATATGTGGAAAACCCAAAAGACTCCACTCCAAAACTGCTAGAACTTGTACAGGAATTCAGTAAAGTGTCAGGATATAAAATCAATGCACAGAAATCAGTTGCATTTCTGTACACCAACAACAAGACAGAAGAAAGAGAAATTAAGGAGTCAATCCCATTCACAATTGTACCCAAAACTATAAGATACCTAGGAATAAACCTAACCAAAGAGACTAAGAATCTATACACAGAAAATTATAAAGTACTCATGAAAGAAATTGAGGAAGACACAAAAAAATGGAAAAATGTTCCATGCTCCTGGATTGGAAGAATAAATATTGTGAAAATGTCTATGCTACCTAAAGCAATCTACACATTTAATGCAATCCCTATCAAAATACCATCCATTTTTTTCAAAGAAATGGAACAAATAATCCTAAAATTTATATGGAACCAGAAAAGACCTCGAATAGCCAAAGGAATATTGAAGAACAAAGCCAAAGTTGGTGGCATCACAATTCCGGACTTCAAGCTCTATTACAAAGCTGTCATCATCAAGACAGCATGGTACTGGCACAAAAACAGACACATAGATCAGTGGAACAGAATAGAGAGCCCAGAAATCGACCCTCAACTCTATGGCCAACTCATCTTCGACAAAGCAGGAAAGAATGTCCAATGGAAAAAAGACAGCCTCTTCAATAAATGGTGCTGGGAAAATTGGACAGCCACATGCAGAAAAATGAAATTGGACCACTTCCTTACACCACACACGAAAATAGACTCCAAATGGATGAAGGACCTCAATGTGAGAAAGGAATCCATCAAAATCCTTGAGGAGAATGCAGGCAGCAACCTCTTCGACCTCAGCCGCAGCAACATCTTCCTAGGAACAACGGCAAAGGCAAGGGAAGCAAGGGCAAAAATGAACTATTGGGATTTCATCAAGATCAAAAGCTTTTGCACAGCAAAGGAAACAGTTAACAAAACCAAAAGACAACTGACAGAATGGGAGAAGATATTTGCAAACGACATATCAGATAAAGGGCTAGTATCCAAAATCTATAAGGAACTTAGCAAACTCAACACCCAAAGAACAAACAATCCAATCAAGAAATGGGCAGAGGACATGAACAGACATTTCTGCAAAGAAGACATCCAGATGGCCAACAGACACATGAAAAAGTGCTCCACGTCACTCGGCATCAGGGAAATACAAATCAAAACCACAATGAGATATCACCTCACACCAGTCAGAATGGCTAAAATTAACAAGTCAGGAAATGACAGATGCTGGAGAGGATGTGGAGAAAGGGGAACCCTCCTCCACTGTTGGTGGGAATGCAAGCTGGTGCAACCACTCTGGAAAACAGCATGGAGGTTCCTCAAAATGTTGAAAATAGAACTACCCTATGACCCAGCAATTGCACTACTGGGTATTTACCCTAAAGATACAAACATAGTGATCTGAAGGGGCCCGTGTACCCGAATGTTTATAGCAGCAATGTCTACAATAGCCAGACTATGGAAAGAACCTAGACGTCCATCAACAGATGAATGGATAAAGAAGATGTGGTATATATACACAATGGAATACTATGCAGCCATCAAAAGAAATGAAATCTTGCCATTTGCGACGACGTGGATGGAACTAGAGCGTATCATGCTTAGTGAAATAAGTCAATCGGAGAAAGACAACTATCATATGATCTCCCTGATATGAGGACATGGAGAAGCAACATGGGGGGGTAGGGGATAGGAGAAGAATAAATGAAACAAGATGGGATTGGGAGGGAGACAAACCATAAATGACTCTTAATCTCACAAAACAAACTGGGGGTTGCTGGGGGGAGGTGGGATTGGGAGAGGGGGAGCGGGCTATGGACATTGGGGAGGGGAGACGAACCATAAGAGACTATGGACTCTGAAAAACAACCTGAGGGTTTTGAGGGGTCAGGGGTGGGAGGTTGGGGGAACAGGTGGTGGGTAATGGGGAGGGCACGTTTTGCATGGAGCACTGGGTGTTGTGCAAAAAGAATGAATACTGTTACGCTGAAAAAATAAATAAAATGGAAAAAAAAAAAGTGATTGGTTCCAATCTACACTTCTGTCAGCAGGGTTCCAGTTGTATCAAATCCTTGTCAGCATGTGGTCCCTAGGATAAATCTCTTATTTAAAATGATATTCCAGGCAGCATAGACATTTTCACAACACGTGTTCTTCCAATCCATGGGCATAGAAAGTTTCCCCATCTCTTTGTGTCTTCAGTTTCTTTCATAAGTGTAGTTTCTAGTGTACAGATCCTTTACGTCCTTGGTTAGGTTAATTCCCAGGTATCTTATGGTTTTTGGTGCTATTGCAAATAGAATTGGTTCCTTAATTTCTCTTTCTTTAGTCACATTGTTAGTGTGTAGAATTGCAACTGATTTTTGTTTTGCATTGATTTTGTATCCTGCCACATTACTGAATTGCTGTATGAGTTGTAGAAGTTTGGGGGTGGAGTCTGTCGGTTTTCCACATGAAGTATCATACCATCTGCGAAGAGAGAGAGTTTGACTTCTTTGCCAATTTGAATACCTTTTATTTCTTTTTGTTGTCTGATTGCTGTTGCGAGGATTTCTAGTGCTATGTTGAACAACAGTGGCGAGAGCAGGCATCCTTGTCGTGTTCCTGATCTCAAAGGGAAGGCTGTCAGCTTTTCCCCTTTGAGGATGGTATTCGCTGTGGGTTTTTCATAGATGGATTTTATGAAGTTGAGGAATGTTCCCTCTGTCCCTACACTCTGAAGAGTTTTAATCAGGAAAGGATGCTGTATTTTGTCAAAAGCTTTTTCTGCATCAATTGAGAGGATCTTATGGTTCTTGTCTTGTCTTTTATTAATGTGCCCTATCACATTGATTGATTTGGGAATGCTGAACTGCCCTTGCATCTCAGGAATAAATCCCACCTGGTCGTATGTGGAACATAAGGAATAGTATGGAGGACCACAGGGAAAGGGAAGGAAAACTGAATGGGAAGAAATCAGAGAAGGAGACAAACCATGAGAGACTCTGGTCTCCAGGAACCAAATTGAGGGTTACAGAAGGGAGGGGGGTGGGGGACGGAGTGACTGGGTGATGGGTTTTAAGCAGGGCACATGTGGTAGTGAGCACTGGGTATTATATGCAACTGATGAATCCTTAAACACTACATCAGAAACGAATGATATACTATATGCTGGCTAATTGAATATAATAATTAAATAAATGATGTTCCATTGAAGTTTTAATTTGCATTTTATTTTTTTTCCTATTTTCGTTCTTTTTTTAAAATTAACATGTAATACATTATTTGCCCCAGGGGTACAGGTCTGTGAATCATCAGGCTTACACACTTCACAGCTCTCACCATGGTGCATACCCTCCCCAGTGTCCATCACCCAACCGCCGTCTCCCGATGCATTTGATTTTTGATGAGAAGTTAGCATGTTGTCATGTCTTTACCATTGTTTCCTCTTCTGTGAACTGCATTTTTGAATCTTTTGACTGTCTTTCTGTAGATTATTTCTGTCTTTTATTTATTGAATTATTAGGAATTCTTTGTACATTTAGGATATGGAAATGTTGCAAGCACGTCTCCCATTTTGGAGCATCCCTTTTCACTTTCCTTGTGCTGACTACTGATGAACGGAAATCCTTTATTTCTATGTAGTGATATTTATCAACCTCTTCCTTGATGATATATAATTTTTGCCTTGTGGAAAACATTTTTCCATGTTATAGGTTTATAAAGATATTGTCCTATATTTTCCTGTAAAAATACCATAGTTTTACTTTTCAACTTTAATCCTTAATCAATCTGATTTTTATGTGAGTATATAATTGATTTTTATGTATGGTCTGTAAAAGTAAAAAAATTTTTTACATAGATAATATTGTTTTAGTCATTTAGTACCATGTAATGAATATGCCATCCTTTCTCTTCTAAAATGCAATGCCAGTGAGTCGTGTGCAAATTTTCCACATATGTATGTGTTGTTTTCCCTGTTCTATTGTATTGGTCTATTTCCAGTATTGACCTTTATAACAGCCTGTTACTAACGTATTTCCTGTAGCCTTCTAATAATAATTGATTTGGGGTCAGATTAGACTCCCATTTTCTTTAGGACAGTTATACTTTTTCTTGTTAATTTATTCCATATAATTTTAGAATCAAGTTGTCAAGTTCTACCAAAAAAAAAATCTATTAAGATTTCAAAACTATTAGTCTGTACATCAGCCTGGGGAGAACTGACATCTTACCAATTAAAACCAGGAACATGATAAAGACTGGGATCTATTTTTCTGCCTCCTTTATAGTTGGTATTAAGAGCTGTTTCACAATTTTCCTTAAGGTCTGCACAGCATGTTTTTATAGTATATTCCTAAAGACCTTAATTTGTTACTATAATACATTTTGTGAACCACATTTCCTGTCACCCTCTGGAGATATGTAAAATTCAAATAACCATTGTATAAAGCTGTTACATCCTAGAAACTTGCTGAACTCAATTATTAATATTGTGATTTGTGAACTTTTAAAAATTTTCTCACAGAGATCACTACAAATAATGTCCATTTTATTTCTTCATTTCTTTTTGGCTGTGTTGCACTAGCTGGTACCTTCAGTGTAATATGGGCAGGAAGCATGGAAATGCCCTATTGCAAAGAGATGTGGTTAGAGGAATGGAATTTTATAAATACATTGCCACCAACTGATGGATGGTTTTCTTCTCACTCAACATTTCCCCTCGACTGTGTTACAAATTATATTCTGTGCCTTTATTCTTTTAATGCATACCTTTGATATTTCAACAGGATTCTTTAACAAAATGCAGGGTTTAAAAATAATACATGTCCCTGGAATGCTTCAACTCTTACCTCACCCATTTATTCCTATCTGCCATTCTTTTCAGTGTTTTATTTTTATTTTTATTTTTATTTTTTTTAAAGATTTATTTATTTGACAGATAGAGATTACAAGTAGGCAGAGAGGCAGGCAGAGAGAGAGAGAGGAGGAAGCAGGCTCCCAGCCAAGCAGAGAGCCCGATGCGGGGCTCGATCCCAGGACCCTGGGATCATGACCTGAGCTGAAGGCAGAGGCTTTAACCCGCTGAGCCACCCAGGCGCCCCCTTTTCAGTGTTTTAGTATCACCTTCTGTTTTTTATAAACAAGACTATATTCTTTGCTCCCCATACCCTCTTACTGTGCCTTCCTTCTTAGATGATTTTTCTTCTCTCTGAAGTACATTCTTCAGAAGTTAGTTTGGCATGAGACTCTGGATTGTAGACTCTTTTTTCGTCTGTCTGGATGAATACATCACACTTATTTTTGAGAGATAGGTCTGCTAATTAGAAAATTCTGGGCTGCAGATAAATTCCTTTCTGGAGTTGGGTGCCTCAGACTCTTCCTTCCTTGGGCTAACAGCTCTGCTTTGGTCCAATTTTTGTGTCTTTGTTTCTAACCTGAGTTTTCTCTCAGGCTCTTGTATGTTTTCTATTTCTCTTTATGTTTGTTTTGGCTAATCCTTAGGGGGCACTGCCAACCAAGAACTATTTTAAAATAAATTCTTGCCTTGCATTTTAGGATCACATATTGTGGATTGAGGCCCAGCGCAGAGTGATTGCCCGTTTGGGATCATGGCTGCTCCTGTGAGAGAGTTTCCCCTCCCAGCCACAGCTGCAGGGACATGGACACATTTTCTCAGTGTTTGCTTTAGTCAGTTTCCTCTTCACTGAGGGCGTGTCTCTTTGGACACCTTGGAGTATTCTAGTCCTGTTCAAAATGTCCCTATATGGCCTTTCAAACTACAGCTCTGAGTTGCTGGGTTTCACTAAACGCTCAGTCAGTGCCCTTTTACACCCCTTTGGAGCCTTGCTGTTATTTGTTTTTATGACCTCAGAGAATTTTCCTTATATTCTAGCCAACTCAGCCATGCATTCAAGTTTACTTTCATCCAGTATTTTTGTGTGTTCTGTTGTGAAACTTCTGATATCTCGTCCTTAGTGTGGTTGAAAATAGAGGTCTATGTTGGGTAAGTATCTTTGAAATGATTTTGTATCAGTACTTTCTTCTTAATGACTTTATGGTATTTCTTTGTAAAAATGCACCACTTACTTGTTTCTTTACTTACAAACCTTCTTTCCTACATCATTGCTTTGAAAGGAGAAAAATTATAGAGGATAAATGTGTACAGTTTTCATACTATATATGTGTACAGCATAATCCCTTAATATTGAACTTCTTGGTCACAAGCAATATTGGCCTATTTTCAATGCCTCCTTTCCCATTGTTCCTCCTGATCTTGTTTCTCTTGTCTGTGCATAGCTAAATCCTGTGTATTTTCTTTCTCTTTTTCTTTTTAAGATTTTATTTATTTATTTGACAGAGACACAGCAAGAGAGGAAACACAAGCAGGGGGAGTGGGAGAGGGAGAAGCAGACGGTCCCCCGAGCAGGGAGCCCAAAGTGGGGCTCAATCCCAGGGCCCGGGGATAATGACCTGAGTCGAAGGCAGACACTTAACTGACTGAGCCACCCAGGTGCCCCAAATCCTCTGTATTTTCTCAAACACATCAGCTTCCCTCAAACCCCATTTCATTCACCCTATCCTACCTCAAAATAATTTCTTGCTTCTGTTATGCTAACCCCTTTTTAAGAGGTCTCATTTTTTCTTGTTATTGTAGTACAGTCACCAGTGAACCTCATAATAATCTATAGTCTTCTGGAAAAGATTGGATCATGCTCAGTATCATGATTATTAAGGTATATGAATGCTCACTGTAATTTAGATATATTTAAATTATATCTAATATATTTTAAAATATGTCAGATATCTGACATATAGTTTTAAAATATTCTCTATTTGCCTTCCATGCTGCATAATAAACTACTAAGTGCATATTTTTTTATTTAACCTTTCCTTCCTTAGGTGCTGGGTGCTTGGAAAAGGATCCACTGTGAGAATCCTGACCAGATTGTTATGTTCTTATAGCAGAAACCCAAACACATTCCTTAATGGATGATATAATACTTCTATTTTTTTTTTTTTTTAAGAAAAGTCAGCTAGAAATTGAATAATGACTACTACATTTAAAATTGTAAACATTTTTTTGTTAAAGCAATTCTGGTATAATGAAACCAAAGGATCCTTTTCTATAATTACTTAGAAAATAGCAACATGTTGATGCAGAGGGAAATACTCATAACTTAATAAATTTAACAATTTTGAATTGCAAAGATTCTGGTTAATGTTTAACCATTAAACATGACAGACTTTTTTTTTTGGGGTGAGAGGAATGTGATTTGGGCATTAGGATTATTAGGGACATTAGAATCCCATAGAAAGGAGTATGTCCAGATAGGATGTCTCTGATTACCTATCTCTACTCTGAAGGTTAGTAACACTTGTGAGGCATGTATCCATGGCACACAGGAGTGCATAGGTATGATTACCCCTTTCTCCATTGTAGAAGAATAAAATCTTAGTGAGATACTCATAAAGCATATTAACCTATGAGAAAAGTCATCTAACTCAGATGGCAAATAAGTCTCCTCTCATGTGCCAAATCTAATAGGTTGATAGTGGCTTCTTGGAGTCTTGTTTGGGGCATAATTCTTAGGTTTTTAACTGGATTCTTAAATTTTAATGAATTAGCTTTATTGTGATTAGTGCTTGTGTGATGCTGCACCTTTTTCTATTTTTTTTTTTACTTTTAACCTAAGTGTATATTAATATTTTAAGTAGGATTCATTGAGATTACATGTAGTTAAAACTTTTCTAGCCCATTTGAAAATCTGTGCCTTTTAATCAAGTATTTAGACTACTTACATTTAATATATCAATCAGTATGGTTGCATTTCATTTGCTATCTTTATATTTGTATTTTGTCTGTCGCATTATTTTCCTTTTTATCTATTTTCCTTTAGTTCTTATGGATATTAGTTGGATATTTCATTTTATTTGTACCATTGGCTTATGAGCTTTATCTTTTTGTTTTCTCTTTTTAGTGGTTTTTCAAGGGTTTATATAACTCTTTATCACATTCTGTCTTCAAATAATCTTATTGAGTTTCACATATAATCTAAGAGCTTTAAACAGTGTATTTCGATTTCCCTCCTGTTCTTTGTGGTGTTGTTGCCATATTTTTACTTCTGTATAAATCATAACCAAAATAACATATTGCTTGTACTTTTGCTTTTAACAGTCAATTATCTTTTGAAGAAATGTGTAAGTGAGAAAATGTCTTTTTTTATATCCTTACACATATTTAGCATTTCTAGTTCTTTTCTTACGTAGGTCTGCCAGTACCAAACCTTTCAGCATTTGATTGCTTGAAATGTTTTATTTATTTGTTTTTTTCCCTCCATTTGTGATAGATATTTTCACTGGATATAGAATTGTCAGTTAATAGTTTTGTTTTTGTTTGATTTTTCTTGTCACATGTCAGGATATTTTTCTCTTGTCTTCCATTTGCGTAATTTCTGATGACAAATATGTATTAGTTTCCTATAGTTGCTATTTAAAAAATTACCACAACTTTGTTGACTTAAAACAACAGAACTTTATTATCTTACAGCTCTGGAGATCAGAAATACAAATTGAGGGGCACCCGGGTGACTCACTTGGGTTAAAGCATCTGCCTTTGGCTCAGGTCATAGTCTCAGGGTCCTGGGATCGAGCCCCGCATTGGGCTCTCTGCTCAGTGGGAGCCTGCTTCCCCCTCTCTCTCTGCCTGCCTCTCTGCCTACTTGTGATCTCTATCTGTCAAATAAATAATATAAAATCTTAAAAAAAAATCCAAATTGACCTTATTGAGCTAAAATTATGGGGTCAGCAGGGCTTTCCTTCTTCTGGAAACTCTAAGGCAGAATTGATTTCCTTGACTTTTTCAAATTCTGGATGTTTCCCCCATTTCTTACTCTGAGTTTTCTTGCATCTTCAAAGTCAGCAATAGCCAATGAAGTTTTTCTTATGTTGTTTCACTTTGACACTGATTTTTTTGCCTCTCTCTTTCACTTCTAAGGACTTTGTGATTACTTTGGGCCAATCTAGATAATGCAGGATGACTTTTCATCTCAGTATCAGCTGATTAGCAACGTTGATTCCATCTGCAACCTCAGTTTCCCCTTGACATGTAGCATAGCATATTCCCAGGTTCTGAAGATTAAGACATAAACATCTTTGGAAGGCCATTATTCTGCCTCCCAGAAAGTCTTTGGTAATTTTTATTTTTGTTCCTTGAAATAAAATGTATTTCCTCCCACTTCTGACTGTTTTAAAATTTTGTGTTTATTGATTATTTTCAGGATTTGGATTATAATGTACATTTTTGTATGTGTATATATATTGTTTTTATGGTTTGGAGTTAATTGGCCTCTTGGACCTAGGAGTTTATAGTTTTAATCAGATTGGAAAACCCTTGGCCATTCCAAGTTCACATGTGCTGGACTGTCTGCTATTGTGCCTAAGTCATCAAGGCTTGGTTAGGTTTTTCAGTCTTTTCTTCTGTATGCTTCAGTGGGATAGATTCTATTACGTCTTGAAGTTAATTGTTCTTTGCTTCTGAAATATCTAACCTCATGTTATTTTTATTTCTAAGTGAATTTTGTTTTTAATTAAAGTCAGTTTTTCATTTCCTATACTGTATTTTTTTAATCTCTAGAAATTCCACCTAGTTCTTTCTTTTGTCTCTCCCATTGTTCTATACTTGGGTACATTTGTGTCCCCCCAAATTCATATATTGAAACCCACAATGTGTTGGTATCAGGAGGTGGGATTTTCAGAGGTGATTAGGTTATGAGGTTGGAGTCCTTATAAATGGGACTAATGCCCTTACAGGAGACGATATGAGAGAGTGTGCCTGTCTGTGCTGTGGTGTGTGAGAATGCAACGAAAAGTTACCTGCCTGCAAACCAGCGAGAAGTCTCTCACTGGAACCCCTTTGTACTCGCACTCTGATCTCGGACTTCCGGCCTCCAAAACTGTGACAAATGAATTTTGTTTAAGGGAGCAAGTCTTTGGTATTTTGTTACAGCAGTCTGAAGAGACTGAAACATCCATTTCCTCCTATGTCCATGTTTTTCTTTAATATTTGAGCATAGTTATTATAACTGCTTTAATTTTAATGCTTTAATTTTATTTGCTAGTTTATGTCTTATTAGTCCCAGTTCTGTTTCTGTTGATTTATTTATCTTCTGGTAATTGATTACAATTCCCAATACGTGGTTGGTCTAGTCATTTTTTATTAACTCCTAGGTGCTGTTATTGTTCACTGTGTGGATTTTGTGCATTACTCTAAAGAATATTCGGCTTTGTTTGTGTAGACAATTTTAATTACTTGTTTCTCAGTTTTGATCCTTTAAGGCATGTTTGTAAACTTTGCTGGGGCTGGTCTGGAGCATCCTTCACATCGGTGATAATTCAGTGCTAACAAGGTCCTACCCCCATGCCACCTCCCCAGCACACACACTGGGTCTCCACTAGCTATCCTGTCCCAGGTGGTCACAAACAGTCTCCATTCCAGATTGTAAACACCTCTTGGTCCTGTATGAGCTCTGGGAACTATTCAGTTTATAGCTTCTTGATTCTTTGCTTTGACTAACCAAGACTTTGCTTCACTCTCTCTATGTGCCACCTAATAGCAAAAACTCGAAAAGACCTCAATGTAGATTTCTGGCCTTTTCTGCAAGGCTCTTTCCTCTATGGCTCTCAGCCCCTCAATTTTCAGCTATTTCAGACTCCCCAAATTCCTACCTATATATCCTCAACTCAGCAAGACTGACTGTCTTCTTTGGGTTCCCCTTCCTGGGCCCACAGTCTGGAAATTGCCTTTAGACAGAAATTCAGGAAGATCTTGGGGTTCAACTAGTTCATTAACCTTCTTTCAGAAAGGACAGCCTTGCGCAGCCAGTTTTCCAGTATATGAAGACAGTCATATCATTCACATATATATACGTATATACATATGTATATATATAATTTTTATTAGCATACAATGTATTATTTGCCCCAGGGGTACGGGTCTGTGACTCATCATGCTTACACACTTCCCAGCACTCCCCATAGCACATATCCATCACCCAGTCACCCCCTCCCACCCCCCCTTCCCCCAGCAACTCGCAGTTTATTTGTGAGAATAAGAGTCTCTTAGGGTTTGTCTCCCTCCCAATCCCCTCTTGTTTCATTTTTTCCTTCCCTACCCCCCAAACCCCCCCCACTGCTTCTCAAATTCCTCATATCAGGGAGAGCTTATGATAATTGTCTTTCTCTGATTGAGTTATTTCACTCAGCATAATACCCTCTAGTTCCATCCACGTCGTCGCAAATGGCAAGATTTCATTTCTTTTGATGGCTGCATAGTATTCCATTGTGTATATATACCACATCTTCTTTATCCATTCATCTGTGGATGGACATCTAGGTTCTTTCCATAGTTTGGCTATTGTGGACATTGCTGCTATAAACATTCGGGTGCACGTGCCCCTTTGGATCACTACATCTGTATCTTTAAGGTAAATACCCAGTAATGTATCATATATTTTATCCAGTTTTCTGGTTGATTACAGCAGGAGGTAAGTTTGGTTCTTGTAATCAAGTCCAGAAGTGAAAATCTCTTTCCCTTGGTTTAAAGTGAATGAAGGTCAGTCTCCTTTGCCTCGTTTGTTATGAATTCACACCGTAAGAGGCTGAACCTGCCTCTGTCCACAGCTTTTTGGCCAGCAATTTTCCATTATTATCCCCCACCTTGTCTACATTATGTCCTTCCTCCTTGACATCCTGTACTATGTGGCACTTACGTCTTTGCACATTTTTATTCCTGCTGTTTGTTGTTTAAACGCCTTCTCTAGTCTCTTCCTTTTTCATTTGACTGATGGTCGTTCATCATTTTAGGCCCAGCTCAGCATTTGCCTTTCTCTTTTCCTTAGTAACATCTCTCTCAATAGGTAAATGTTTAACTTAATTGTGCCCATAACAGACTTGACAGCAGGGCTCAGGGATCAGACTGTGTGAGTTTGAATCCTGTCTCTTTCTCTTATTATTTCTGGATTTCTAGTATGTTGGGCAAGTTATTTAACTGCCAGTTTCCTTCTTGTAAATGGGAATGATTATAGTGCCTTTTATTATTGTGGGTTTTTGCATGTAAACAATTAGAATAGTAACGCCAATATCTATATTAACATTCTCATTGAACTATCCTTGTAATAATCCCCGCAAATAATGATTTGTCTTTCTTCTCATCTAACATTATCTTGAAAGGAGAGGCTCCAAAATAGTACCCGTGTATTAGCTCCTAACAAAGTATCCCAAACATACCATGATCAAAATTTGATTGAAATATTGTAACATTAAGACGTGCAGCTTTTGTTTCTAGGTTTGGAATGCCCTAGCCTTCCTACTGTAATTCCTGCTTTGTGTTGGCAAGTAAAGTTGGGAGGAAGAGGAAATACATTGGGAAAGATTTTCTGGTTTTCCAGTTTTTTGGTTGAAGCAGTTTTGCATTTGGATATTTTTAAATTTACAAGTTAGAATTAATTGGTACTGCATATAATATGGAAAGTTCAGTCTTAAAACATTCATTTGCATATTTTTAATTAAAGGCCTGTAGACATTTCTGTGTTGTCTGAAGGATCCTGATTTAAGTTCAGCTTGGAACTTGTTAGCGGGTGTGCTTAGTTCGTCGTCTTCAATAACGTAGTTGTTACTTGATAAAGAAAGAAAGGAATGTGCCACAGATGTGTCTTTTCTTTAATGCTGATTAGTGAAGGGTTTTGGGGGATTTAGAGACTTATGTAGAATATGGGTAGAATAGTATGTAGGCGCTGTCTACGGTTTTATTTGAAAAATTGGGTGGTGTAAACAGTGTTCCAGTTGGAAACCAATACCTCTTTTACACTGTATTGTTCACAGAATGTGAAACGCATGCACACACATTATGTTTTCCCATGTCGTTTTCACTTTGGGTCTAAAATGAAGATTTAGAAAGGAATTTCACTGAGGACCACTTCAATAACTACATCAGGCTGGGCGATAATAGCACATGGCTTTCTTGTACTTTAGGGTTGGCCGGAAGCCACATATATCAAATTTTTGAAGTATGCATCATTTACTGTAGTATGTATGTTTCTTGAGTTTTTATGGTGAGCTCATATTCCTTATGTTTATGCACACCTATATTTCTAGGTATATATTTTTATGGTGTATATTTTTATGCACAGAGTAGGAATAACCCTCCATATTAACTCAAAGTTGGGTGTGAATTACTGCAAAAGCCAAGTTGTAATTTTATACTCTGTAGATACTGTTTTTCTTCCTCCTAGGAATATCCCTTAGCATTTTATTGTCCTAAGAACATTTGCAGCGTCAAGGAAGGAATGCACTGAGAGTTCTTTCTTTTGCTATCTAAGGGAAGAAATTCTGATATTCATTCACTGTCTGACACATAGAAACCGCCTAAATTTCCTTGACTTTCAGTTCATTGTCAAAAGGAGCAGTGTCTCAAAAAAAAAATCTCCAAACCAAAGCAATATATCTGCAATTAAATGACAACTTGAAATGACTCAGAAGAAAGGCATTGCATCTGTCTAAAAACGAACCCGTACTGGCTACACTTAAAAGCAACTGAAAAGCACATTCATCGCTAATTATAAACAAAAACTAGTTAACACTTTAAATAAAAGGAAAAAGAGCGAAAAAGATTTAGAGCCTAGACAAGCAGATGAAAGGGTTCTAAGTTGCCTTCCATCTGACATTACTCAAACGCAACTCTGTCTCCAATTACCTGGGAATATGTGGTATTCCCTCATGAAACCCCCAGACCAGAAAGGGCGCCCATTCGTGCCTCTGCTTACTCACAGTCATTTGGAACAAGTTCAGCAGAAATATTTAACATTGCAAAAGAGTCTGGAGCCAGACAAGTGACTACAGACGCCAATCCCTGGGTCAAAATAGTAACTTAGTAGGACAACAATGGCCAGAAAATAGTTGTGGGAGCAGAGATTTTGGGGAGGAAGTCTCAGTGCTGTTGGAGAAGCTATCATTGAATGCCAAAGTGCTGAAACAGAATCATTAAGACACTTTTGAACTACTTGCACGTTCAGGGACATAGGAATGTCCATGCCAATGGCCTCTTCGCTAGAATTGGATCTGAAAGGTAATCTTAGGCCCTCGCACTAGAATAAATAAATAGAAGGGGGGGGGACTCACCAAATAAATAATCAAGTCTGTCTCCTAGAAAGTTCAGTGTTTCTTTTTTCTTTTCCTTTTTTTTTTTTTTTTTTAAATATGGTTTTAACCACAAGCTTCCTCTGCCTCAAATGGCAGACTGCTAGCTTTTGAGATTTGGGGAGCAGAGGGGAACCATCACTATGACAATTGCAGTATTTTGATTACTGTTCCAGACCCAGTTTGCCGCTGAAGTGCAGAGGCTGGTTCTGTAACGTCCATTTATTTCCACACTTTTAGATTTTGGGTCTGTTACTGTTGAGTTCTCAGATTCTTCGGAGAATGTCAGTACAAAGCACTTGTTATTTTCACTGCACTGCCCTCTTCTTCCCTCTCCTCTGATATCAGTACAGGATTGGTTGCTTTGTTGCACCATTTCGATTCTCTTCTCCGCACTTCCAACTCTGTTTTCAGGATATCCACTCTCAAAACATTTTCTTGGCAGTGGAACTCAGATATCGAGATAGGAATGGTTACCCATCGTTCATGTCGAGTAAAAAAAATGTGTGCTTGAGACGAACCTTGCAGCCTTTCAAAATGTCATCTTATCTTTTGTATTTTGCACTGTCTCCCGAAATTTACAGAAGGTATTGTCTTATTTCCTATAGCAATTTCATTTACTGCTGTTCCTCCAAAGAAAGGGCTGAAAGACTGTCAGCTTCCTCTGGTGCTATAAGCATTGGGAGTTCTCCGTTATAGGCCTGTGAAAACCACAGCACACGCACACAGATGAAGTAGAAATAAAAAACAAAAGACATTCAATACAGAGTTATTCTTTGATTTTTTGTGAAAGTTTTTGAGTCTCCTATGGTGTTTCTTGGCCCATAACTTCTTTATATTGTTATAAGGAGGTCCTCTTCTTTTAGAAGGCTGTTCTTCTTGTAGAAGGCTCATTCTGAATCTGGGTTCTATCTGTAGAAGCATTAAGAAGAGGATATTTGATGACCCTACAATGGAGAAATTTTTGCATTTTTGAAAGTAACATCCCGCTCCCTTTTTATAGTTATGGTAATGTGGAGAGAAAAAAAAAAAAAACATTATTACCTGTGCTGCAGGTGGTTTATATTTTATTTAATTAGGAAACTCAATGAAAAGGAATGATTACCCTGTTTTAATGATAAAGAGAAGTTATTAAGTCAATGTGATTCATAAGGTTATTAAAATCTAACACAGTTTAGTGGCTGATCAGAATTCATACATAAGGGGGAGGAGTCAAGATGGCGGAGAAGTAGCAGCCTGAGACTACATCAGGTAACAGGAGATCAGCTCGATAGCTTATCTAAACATACAAATCCAACGGGAGAGCGAAGAGAAGAAGAACAGCAACTCTAGAAACAGAAAATCAACCACTTTCTGAAAGGTAGGACTGGCGGAGAAGTGAATCTAAAACGACGGGAAGATAGACCGCGGGGGGAGGGGCCGGCTCCCGGCAAGCGGCGGAGGAACGGAGCACAAAATCAGGACTTTTAAAAGTCTGTTCCACTGAGGGACATTGCTCCAGGGGCTAAACCGGGGTGAAGCCCACGCGGGGCCAGCGTGCCCCCAGGCCCCGCAAGGTCACAGAAGGATCGGGGGTGTCAGAGTGTCGGAGAGCTCGCAGGTATTAGAACGGAGAAACCGGCTGCAAAGACAGAGCCGAGGACTGAACTCTCAGCTCGGGGTTACCTTGAACTGGTCGCGGGCTGGGTGAGCTCGGAGCGCGGCTAGAGGCTGGGGATACGGGAGTGATTGGGTGCTGTCCTCTGGGGGCGCACTGAGGAGTGGGGCCCCAGGCTCTCGGCTCCTCCGGGCCGGAGACTGGGAGGCCGCCATTTTCATTCCCGTCCTCCGGAACTCTACGGAAAGCGTTCAGGGAACAGAAGCTCCCAAAAGCGAACCCGAGCCGATTACTTAGTCCGGCTGCCGGTAAGGGCGGTGCAATCCCGCCTCGGGCAAAGACACTTGAGAGTCACTACAACAGGCCCCTCCCCCAGAAGATCAACAAAATATCCAGCCAGGACGAAGTTCATCTATCAAGGAGAAAGCAGATTCAATTCCTAAGACAGCAGAGCAATTCCAGAGGAGGAGAAAGCAAAGCACGGAACTCATGGCTTTCTCCCCATGATTCTTTAGTCTTGCGGCTACTTCAATTTTTTTTTCTTTTTTCAATTTTTTATTTTTTTTTCTTTTTTCAATTTTTTTTCTTTTTTCTTTTTTTCTTCTTCTGCTAAATTTTTTTAAAAACTTTTACCCTTTTCTTTTTTAACGTTTTTTGACTAGTTCATCTAAATATATATATTTTTTCTTTCTTTTTTATATTTTTTTATTTGTTTTATTTTTTAAATTTTTTTCTTTTTTTTTTTTTTTTCAGAACCTGTTTTTTATCCCCTTCCCCCCCCCCACAGTTTGGGGTCTCTTCTGATTTGGTTACAGCGCATTTTTCCGGGGTCTTTGCCACCCTATTAGTAGTTTATTTGCTCCTTCATATCCTCTTATCTGGACAAAATGACAAGGCGGAAAAAATCACCACAAACAAAAGAACAAGAGACAGTACCGAAGGCTAGGGACCTAATCAACACAGACATTGGTACTATGTCAGATCAAGAGTTCAGAATGACGATTCTGAACATTCTAGCCGGGCTCGAAAAAGGCATGGAAGATATTAGAGAAACCCTCTCTGGAGATATTAAAGCCCTTTCTGGAGAAATTAAAGAACTAAAGTCTAACCAAGTTGAAATCAAAAAAGCTATTAATGAGGTGCAATCAAAAATGGAGGCTCTCACTGCTAGGATCAATGAGGCAGAAGAAAGAATTAGTGATATAGAAGACCAAATGACAGAGAATAAGGAAGCCGAGCAAAAGAGGGACAAACAGCTACTGGACCATGAGGGGAGAATTGGAGAGATAAGTGACACCATAAGACGAAACAACATTAGAATAACTGGGATTCCAGAAGAAGAAGAAACAGAGAGGGGAGCAGAGGGTCTATTGGAGAGAATCATTGGAGAGAATTTCCCTAATATGGCAAAGGGAACAAGCATTAAAATCCAGGAGATGCAGAGAACCCCCCTCAAAGTCAACAAGAATAGGTCCACACCCCGTCACCTAATAGTAAAATTTACAAGTCTTAGTGACAAAGAGAAAATCCTGAAAGCAGCCCGAGAAAAGAAGTCTGTAACATACAATGGTAAAAATATTAGATTGGCGGCAGACTTATCCACAGAGACCTGGCAGGCCAGAAAGAGCTGGCATGATATATTCAGAGCACTCAACGAGAAAAACATGCAGCCAAGAATACTCTATCCAGCTAGGCTATCATTGAAAATAGAAGGAGAGATCAAAAGCTTCCAGGACAAACAAAAACTGAAAGAATTTGCAAACACCAAACCAGCTCTCCAGGAAATATTGAAAGGGGTCCTCTAAGCAAAGAGAGAGCCTAAAAGTAGTAGATCAGAAAGGTACAGAGACAATATACAGTAACAGTCACCTTACAGGCTAATAATGGCACTAAATTCATATCTCTCAATAGTTACCCTGAATGTTCATGGGCTAAATGCCCCAATCAAAAGACACAGGGTATCAGAATGGATAAAAAAACAAAACCCATCAGTATGTTGCCTACAAGAAACTCATTTTAGACGCGAAGACACCTCCAGATTTAAAGTAAGGGGGTGGAAAACAATTTACCATGCTAATGGGCATCAGAAGAAAGCTGGGGTGGCAATCCTTATATCAGATCAATTAGATTTTAAGCCAAAGACTATAATAAGAGATGAGGAAGGACACTATATCCTACTCAAAGGGTCTGTCCAACAAGAAGATCTAACAATTTTAAATATCTATGCCCCTAACGTGGGAGCAGCCAACTATATCAAGAATTCATACATAAGTCTGCCAAACTGAATTTTGTTTTCTGATCCCAAACACTGACCCTGATGGGATCTGAAAACAAGAGCTTGAGTGGTAAGACCCTTGCCAGGGAAGCGTAGCTTTTTCATATGTGACACAGGAGAAGCAGTTCCCAGAGATCTGAGGCCAGGGAGGCCCTAGGACAGTGGTGTCCCTTAGAAGTCACAACAATTCCTCTGGGGTGGTCAAGGCTTCCTGGGCAGCTGGGTGCAGGGAGCCTTGGATGATCAGAAGACAACATGAAGATCACTCCAAACCAAACCTTGGACCTGTTTGTCTATTTTAAATGCCTTTTTTTAAAAGAGTTTATTATTTATTTATTTGAGAGAGAGAACATGAGCAGATTGAGGGGCAGAGGGAGAAGCAGACTCCCCACTGAGCAGGGAGCCTGACGTAGGGCTCGATCCCGGGACTCCAGGGTCATGACCTGAGCGGAAGGCAGATGCTTAACCAGCTGAGCCACCCAGGCGTCCCTATTTTTAATGCTTTTTAAAACTTCTCTGTAGTTACCATTATCATGAATGACTAGAATTCTGCCATCCTTGTTTGATAGGTCAAAAAAGAGATGAGCTATGTACTATAAAGAATGGGAAAATGGATCTTATTTAAATAGAAAAGTGGAACCTTTTATATCCCTTACGTAGCAAATTTTGCATACTTTTTTTAATCAAAATTTATAGACAGTAGGTTGTAAATATATAGGAAACCACTGCTAAAAGTAGCACCAACATTCAGAACTAGTCACAAAGTCCTCTGTGCCATTAGAAATGACCTGAAAACAGTATTTATGTTTTTGAAAAAGTAGGTCAGGGAATAAAAGAATTAGCAGTAAGATGTTGACATGGTTTATAGAAAATAATCTTGTTGTTATGTCTCCTTCAGCTTTTACTAGAAAAGCTGTGTGTGTGACACAGATGGTCACAGCCTGTCAGAAGCTTTTGCTCGAACTAAAAAACCATCTAAGATTTTGGTCCCTCCCTGTGACTAGCTTGAGTACTCTCCATACGAACGGCAGTGTTACTCTTGTTTCGTCTAAACGGTATCTTACTTTTCACTAATTTAATCACATTTTCTTTTCCTGTGGTGGATTTCATCCTCCTTAACTAAAGAAACCAAATCTCGCATTTGTCACTAACTTAACATAGTAAGTGTGTTTAAAGGAATCATGACAGCAACATGTTGATGTCGAGTGTTTATACAAGCAGCGTGTTGGAAAATGGTATCTCGGTGTTCCCAGAAAACAGAATTGCACCCCGACTTTTCAGAAAGTTTTTGTTTCTAAGATTCCCATACAAAGGAAAATCTGTCTAGTTCCTTGAATTGTTGACTCTCCATCCAGAGTTGAAATGTGTACTCTAATGCACTTGCTTTGATCTCTCATTTGACTGTTTATCAAAGCTGATTGCACTCTGAATACACAAATCCTCTTAGCTTCAAAATAATGGGAAAATAATGGATGATAGAGCATTTTTAAGTATTCTCTGCTATTCCAATTTGGTTTTATGGTTGTAATGTGGCCATTAGGTTGAGGAAGAGGGTCTGTTTTTATGTTTAGTTTCCTTGGTAAGACCCAGTCGTTTGCCACATTGGATTAGAATGTTTCTTTCAGCCAAACTTTTTCACGCAGGGAAGCAAGAGCTGCTTTAGGACACATCAAAAGGAATCATTATGAACACATGAAACTCCCTTCATTCCACTCACCACAATTTAGAGGCTTACACTTTTGAAAAGCTGTGAGTATGTGCTTTCTTGATCTGCATAGAAGTTGAAACGTAATAAAATGGCAGTCGATGTATTCAATTAAAGATAATTATGTATTACATCACGTTACAAATTTCAAGAGCGTCAAGCCCAACATTTTTGAAGAACATTTATTTAGCCTATGGTAATTATTGGCGGCACTATGCTAAGTCTTTTATGTATGTTAACAGATTATTTGTCTAACATTACATAGCTAATCTTAGTGGCAGAATCAGGAATAGAACACAGAACTCTGGCATCTCATTCTGGCACGTTTTAAATTTCGTAAATCGTTTATGTGATTCTTCTAACATGCTCCAGAAGTTTTCTTCCAATCTCAGTCTTCATCTCTGTATTTTATTTCTTTAGTTTTTTTGAAGATTTTATTTATTTATTTGACAGAGAGAGAGAGAGAGCAGGAACACGATGAGCAGGGGACGTGGGAGAAGGAAAGCAGGCTACCTTCCAAGCAGGGAGCCCAATGTGGGGCTCGATCCCAGGACCCTGGGATCATGACCTGAGCTGAAGGCAGACGCTTAACCGACTGAGCCACCCAGGCGCCCCAATCTCTGTATTTTCAAAAAGCAGAAAATACACACATGAGGGCAGTTGGAAGACTGTCCTTCCTGGAAATGGCATGCATTGCGGTGCTTTGTTGTTTTGCCTTAAACACACTTTGTATGGCTCTAGACTTGCTGCTTGAAGCCAACCATTATTAAGCCAGGCAGCCCAGCGCAGATTAAGAAAGACAGTGTGTTCATGTTGGAGCCTTTTCGAAGCAAAATCATGGAGCATTTATTCTGGTTTTCAGTACGGCTAACAACTGACCCGGAAGTTCTTGTGAGCAATGTAATGTACAAAAACGGAAAGAGGACGACAACACTTTCTGCTCCCGACTCAAACGATGCCTGCCGAGTTCCACAGTCCTGGCCAGGAGTGGCAGTGTGACCCTCCATGTGGCTTTGCAGATCCCGTACAGACCTTTGAACAAACAGTCCTGAGGTTGTAAAACATTAACCAGCCCAGGCTGGACAATTGCGCGTTCAGTAGTGACAGAGACACTTCGATGATTCTCAAATGGCCGTCGGTTAGCTTTCGTGCCCCGTCCCAACCTTAAAATCAACTTGCCCTACTCCACTTTGTCTCTTCCTTTCTCCAGACAGTCACAAGGGTGACCTACGAGGGAGTGATTGTAAAAAGGCAATGTCTTCTTTCACTAGTTCTAGGTTTTCTTTAACTGGGTTTTTTTTTTAACTTTTTGTCCTGTCACTCAGTGACTTTCAGAGTGTGTGTGACAAACCATTAGTGCAGCATGAAATCAATTTAGTGGGTCACAAGTACACTTTGAAATCTAATAGAATGGACTAAAAATGTGAGAGCGTTGCATGAAGTCAGAGTATTTTTGAAACTTTTGTGGCAGTTATGTGTGTGTGTATGTGTGTGTGTGTGTATAGTAATCCATAAATTCCTAGCATGCTTGCTGGTCAAAAAATGTAGAATTCACTGCCACACCTATTTTATGTGCTGGAGTTCCTGTTATTTTAAATAATTTCAAATAGTGATCTGATTGATGGCTTTCTCAAATTTGGTCTTTAAGTTTGTGTCAGGGTACCATTTATTTTGAAACAAAAACGATAGCAAATAAATAAGTATACCGTTGCCTCCCTACTCTTAATTAGTAGAAAATGTTAGTGTCTTGTACCTCTGTAGAAATAACCTTTGGATCTGTTCACTTGGGGTCTGGTGCACAGAGCACTGGTCAAGGTCACATACCATTTCTATTGAGTTTCTTGACTTAGTTTCTGTACTTTTGCTTGAGAGAATTATTTCTAACTAATTATTAGCATTTAAATCCTTGACAAACACATTTACTGTGAATATGAAATTAACTACTATTTTCTCAGGTTAATGTAACTGGCTTAGAGAAATTACTTAGAAAAAAGGTATTACTTAGAATTTTAAATTTGTGCTTATTTATATCTTATGTGTGTTGGTACCTATTATTAACTTAATGAAAATTAAATTATAATCTATTTAATCATATTGGCGTATAGATTTAAAATAAACTCGTTCTGGAATGCATTAGAATTAATTATGAATAAAAATATATTTCATATTATTTGGATCATATTTTGCTTAAGATAGAATAACTATCATATATCTCATTTCTTTTTTTTTCTTGCATTTTTCAGCTAAAATTGATCAGGAGGCAGAAGAAAACTCACTGACAGAGACTCATAAATGGTGAGAAGTTGCTTTCCTTTAATACAAAAATGTATTCTCAGATAAGTTTATAAATTACTTATTAGTACATTTTATCTCAAGGAACCAATTATTAGCTCAGTTTTTATTTTCAAGCATAAAAGAAAAAGAAAATAATACTTTAATATTATATTGAATTTCTGAATTTTATTTTAATGACTCTGGATGATTATCAATCTGTTAAGTACCAAATTATTGTGAATACTTAGGTACCTTCTCTTTTGGATGACGTTTCGGACTGTGGAAATACCAGAGAAGGGAGTATAGCAGGAACCTGTTTCAAGAAAGAAGGGTGAAGAGTTTGGTTCTAGGAACTATTGAGTTTAAGTAGCTTCCCTTGCATAAACTTGTACTTTCAGAATGGAGATTTGCAATCATGAACGAGTGAACATAGAGAATTACCTCACAAATCTCTTGGTTTCTCCGCTTCAGTTTTCTTCTTTTCTTCTTTCTCTCCGTAGTGGTCATTGTTCTTCAGAAAACAGAACCAATAGGATATACGTGTGTGTGTGTGCGTGCGCGCGCACAGAAAGACTGAGAGAGATTAGGGAATAGCAGGCTGGAAAGTCCTGAAAGGAGTTAATGTTACAATCTTGAATTCAATAGCATTCTGAAGACAGAATTCCAGAATTCCATCCTGCTAGGGTAGCCGCAGTCTTTTTTTTCTTAAGACCCTCAACTGATTGGATGAGGCTCATCCACATTATAGAGGGTAATGTGCTTTCCTCAAAGTCTGCTGATTTAAATGTGACTCACATCTCAAAAATATTCTCACAACATATAGATTGATGTTTGACCCAAAACTAGTTACCGTACCTAGCCAAGCTGACACATCAAATTAACCATCACACTCTCTAAAGAAATCTGATTACTCTTAAAGGAGAATTCTGATTAAGGAAGTTCTTTTACCTTTACTTAATTAGTCGAGATCCTATATATTCTGTGAACAAGTATCATGTTTTTAGTTGCTGTTTATCTAATATGACAGATTGTGCTAGACAAATCGGTGAAGAGAATTGTTCAGTTTCAATGAAAAGCAAAAATGGATAAAGACCAACAGCTGTCTGGGGAAGATGGCGGCAGAGTATAAGTACCCTAAGCCTATCTGGTCCCACGGGAACAACTGGGTAACAGCCACAGAAATTGATGCAAGGACTGGCAGGACAGACTCTAGAGCTCAATGTACAGGAGAGGCCACAATGAAGAGAGTAGGAAGCGTGGAAACACAGTTGGGAGCTAAAGGGACCCACGGGACCATCCACAGGAGGGAGGGACACCACTGGCAGGGGTGTGGAAAGGGGAGAGAAACAGACTCTCACACCAAAGGTCCTACATGGGAATGATGAATCCGCTTAAGATTTGGCTTTGAAAACCAGAGGGGCCAAATTTCAAGAAGTCTTAAAATCAACAGAGCTTAAAACCTGGAACATTTAAAATCAGCAGAGTCCTGAAGGACCTGGTCCAGTAGGGCAGACTGAGAGACTGAGTCCCCACCCTTAAGAAGACAGCAAAACAAATAGCCCTGCTGAGATATAGCATAGAAACAGCAGTTTGAAAAACACCTGTGATATATGGGAGAGAGATTTGTTTACTACTATCAGAGCATGTGCTGGAAGGAGCACATGTGGGAGATTTCTTCAGGAGCAGAGGAACTGGTGAGCACCGTTTTGTTCCCCACCCCACAGCCTAGACACATGGTACCTCTGGGAGCCAGCATTCCACAACGCTCGCTACCTAACCTGATAAGAGCACGCCCAGCCCATGCATTCTGTGGACGCACTCCCTCCGGACAGGCCTCCGCTCCAGGTCCTCTTCCGTAGCAGACACTGAGCATCCTGCCCTTGCATGCTTCTGTGGATACACCCCCTCCAGCCCTCCCTGCTTCAGTCCCCGGGAGCTGCAGGTCCCCTCCCGTGTAGGTGGACCTTGCTGACACGACGCGCCCCACCTTTGCTGTGTCCTGAAGTTCAGTACTACCGCAAATCTGCCAGATTTGGTAAGACTGAACTTAAGCCCAACATGGCCCTAGCCTGACCCACTAACACCACAGGGACCAAACCCTGCCCACAACAAGCAAAGAGAGCCATTGCAGACAGCCGGACTGAAAACAAAAGCGGCTCAGCCACAACAGAACGATGCATTCAACACACATAGGAGACGCCCCTGAAGCATCAGGTTCTGGTGAGCAGAGGATATTGTGCTGTGGGCCACTGCAAGACCTCTTCTTTATAAGGCCTCTACTGTCAAGAGCAGAAGATGTAGCTGACTTTTCTAGTGCATAGAAACAGGCATAGAGATAGACAAAATGAGACAGAGGAATAAGTCCCAAATGATAGAACAGGACAAAATCACAGCAAAAGAGCTCTACAAAACAGAGACAAGTGATACACCTGATAGAAAATTTAAAGTAATGATCATAAAGATAGTCACTGGACTTGGAAAAAGAGTGGAGGACCTCAGTGAGTCTCTTAGCAAAGAGATGGGAAACATAAAAACAGAACAAATCAGAGACGAAGAACTCAGTAAATGAAATTAAAAAGACACTAGAAGGATTAAAGAATAGGGTAGAGGAAGCAGAATAAATCAGTGATGGAAAATCAGTAATGGAAAACAAGCTGAAGAGGAGAGAGAAAAGAAATAATAAAAAATAAAAATAGACTAAGAGACCCTAGCAACACCATCAAGTATAATAAAATTCTCATTATAGGGATCCCAGCAGGAGAAGAGAGAGAAAAGGGGGCAGAAAATCCATTGGAAGAAATAATAGTGGAAAACTTCCTGAATCTGGGGAAGGAAACAGAAATCCAGATCCAGAATGCACAAATTCCCCCCCACAAAGTCAGCCCAAGGAGGTCCACACCAAGACACAGTAAATAAAATGGCAAAAAGTAGTGAAGAGAATTTTTAAAGCAGCAAATGAAAAGAAAACTATTGTATACAAGGGAAATCCCATAAGGCATTCAGGGTTTTTGGGTTTTGGGCAGAAACTTTGCAGGCCAGAAAAGAGTGGCATGATATATTCAAAGAAAAAATTGTTCAGCCAAGAATACTCTAACCAGCAAGGCTATTATTCAGAATAGAAAGAAAGATGAAGAGCTCCCAAAAAAAAAAAAAAAAAAAAGAGCTCCCGAGACCCTCCCCCAAATAAAAAAAGTTAAAGTAATTCATACCACTAAACCAGCCCTATAGGAAATGTTGAGTGGAAAGGAAAGACCATAGAAAGGAGTAAGAAATGTAGAAAAGACAAAAGCAGTTAAAATAAGTATATCTGTAAAAGTCAATCAAGGTATTAACAAAATAAGAGGATGTAAAGTATGACACCATATACCTAAAATGTGAGGGGGAGAGTAGTAAAGAATGGACTCAAACTTAAGGGACCAACAAGTTAATATAGATTGCTAAATGCAGAAGATGTTATATACAAACCTATGGTAACCACAAATGAAAAACCAGTAATAGATGTGCAAAAAATAAGTAGAGAGGAATCCAAGTATATCACTAAAGAAATCCAGCAAATCATGAGAGAAGAAAGCCAGAGAAGAAAAGAGCAGAGAAGAACTACAAAACCATTAAACAAGTAATAAAATGGCAAAAAGTACGTATCTATCAATAATTATTCTGAATGTGAATGGCCTAGATGCTCTAGTCAAAAGACATAGGATGACAGATGGATCACAGAGCAGGACCCGTCTCTGTGCTGCCAACAAGAGACCAACTTCAGACCTAAAGACACATGCAGATTGAACATGAAGGGGTAGAAAAGCATTTATCATGAAAATGGAAGAGAAAAGAAAGCCAGGGTAGCAATACTTCTACAGGACAAAATAAGCTTTAAAACAAAGACTGTTAACAGGAAAGAAAGAAAGGACACTATGTAATAATAAAGGGAAAATCCAACCAGAAAATATAACAGTTGTTAAGTATGCACCCACCATGGGAGCAGCCAAATACGGAAAGCAGCCAATAACAAGCATAAAGGAAGTAATTGATGATAACACAATAGTAGTAGGGGACTGTACCCCCCGCTCCCAGCAGTGGACAGTTCATTCAAGCAGAAAATCAGTGAGGAGACAGTAATAGCTTTGAATGACACAATGGACCAGAAGGGTCTAACAGATATATTCGGATATATTCTTTTTTTCCCCCCAGTTTCCAAAGGCTTTATCGATAAATACATTTTAGAAAAGAAAGATTCTGTTATTTCCAAGTCACTGGAATGAAGAGCTGTGTCCAGGGACATCCTAAAACAGCAGAATACATACTCTTTTCAAGTGCCCATGGAACATTCTCCAGAATAGATCACATATTAGTCCACAAAACAAGTCTCGACAAATTCAAAACATCAGAGTCATACCATGCATATTTCCTGACCACAGTGCTATGAAAGTAGAAATCAACCACAAGGAAAATTCTGGAAAAACCACAGATACATGGAGGTTAAATAATGTGCTACTAAACAATGAATGGATCAGCCAGGAAATAAAAGAGGAAATTAGAAAGTACATGAAAACACAACAGTATGGGGGTGCCTGGGTGGTTCCATTCGGTTAAGTGTCTGCCTTCCACTCAGGTCATGATCCCAGGGCTCTGGGATGGAGCCCCACATCAGGCTCCCTGTTCAGCAGGGCAAATGCTCTGCCTCTGCCTGCCACTCCCCCTGCTTGTGCTCTCTCTGACAAATGAAAAAAATGTTAAAAAAAAAAAAAAGGAAACAACAGTACAAAATCTTTAGTTTGTAGCAAAAGCCCTTCTAAGAGGGACATTCAGAGCAAGAGAGACGTAACTCAAGAAGCAAGAGAAATCTTGAATAAACAACCTAACCTTACACCTAAAGGGCTACAGAAAGAAGCACAAACAAAACTCCAAACCAGCAGAAGGAGGGAAATAATTAGAAATAAATTACCTAGAAAGTAAAAATAAAGCAACACAATAGAACAGTTCAGTGAAGTCAGGAGCTGCCTGTGAAAAGGTAAACAAAATTTATAGGCCTTTAGTTAGACTCATCAACAAAAGAGAAAGGAGAGAGGGAGAAGATTCAAAACAAGAAAATCAGAAATGAAAGAGAGAAAGAACAACTGTCACCATAGAAATACAAAAGATTGTAAGAGAATATTATGAAAAATTATATGCCAATAAATTGGACAACCTAGAAGAAAGGGATAAATTCCTAGAAACACATATAACCTGTCAAAACTGAACCAGGAAGAAATAGGAAATTTGGACAGACTGATTACTGGCCACAAAATGGAATCAGTAATCAATTAACTCCCAACAAACAAAAGTCCTGGCCCAGATGACTTCATAGGCAAATTCTATTGAATATTTAAACAACAGTTAATACCTGTTCTCAAACTATTCCAAAAATTGAGGGAGAGGAAGAAATCTTCCAAATTCACTCTATGAGGCCGGCATTACCCCGATACCAAAATCAGATAAAGACATTACAGAAAAAAAACTACAGGCCAGTATCTCCAATGAACATAGATGCAAAAATTCTGAACAAAATTTCAGGAAATGGAATGTAATAATATGTTTAAAAATCATTCACAGTCTAGTGGGATCGATTGCTGGGGTGCAGGGATGGTTCAGTATTCACAAATCAGTCAACACGTTATGTCATATCAACGAGAGAAAGTATAAAAAGCGTGTGATCTTTTCAACAGACTCAGAAGGAACATTTCACAAAGTACAATGTCCAATCATGAAAAAACCCTCCACAAAGTAGATTTAGAGGGAATATACCTCAAAATAATGAAGGTCATTAATGAAAAATCCATAGCAAGCATCATACTCAATGGTGAAAAACTGAGAACAAGAACAGGACAAGGATGTCCACCCTTTACCACTTTAATTCAACATAGTGCCGGAGGTTCTAGCAACAGGGATAAGTCAAGGAAACTTAATAAAGGGATCTAAATCAGTAGGGAAGGAATAAAGCTTTCGCTATTTGCAGTGACGTGATACTGTATGTAGAAAATCTGGAAGACTCCACCACTGGGGTCTAATACTAAAACTGATAAATGAATTCAGTCAAGCTGCAGGACACAAAATCAAGGTATAGAAATCCATTTTATTTCATTTCTTTTTTTTTTTTTAAGATTTTATTTATTTGTCAGAGAAAGAGAGCACGCACAAGCAGGGGGAGCATCAGGCAGAGAGAGAAGCAGACTCCCTGCTGAGCTGGGAGCCCGATGCGGGACTGGATCCCCGGACCCTGGGATCATGACCTGAGCGGAAGGCAGACACTTAAGCCGCTAAACCTCCCAGGCATCCCACCATTTCACTTCTATTCACTAAACGAAGCATCAGAAAGAGAAATTAAGAAAACAATCTCATTTATAATCGCACCCAAAGTAATAAAATACCTCGGAATAAACTAAACTAAAGAGGTGAAATCCTATACTCTGAAAACTATGAGACATTGTTAAAAGAAATTGAAGACAACGAAAACACATGTAAAGATATCCCACGCTCATGGGTTGGAAAAACAAATGTTGTTCAAATATCTATACCACCCAGAGAAATCTACAGATTTAATGCAATGCCTATCAAAGTACCAACAGAATTTTTCGTAGAATGAGAACGTATAATCCTAAAATTTGTATGGAATGCCCAAAGACCATGAATAGCCGAAGCAGTCTTGAAAAAGAATAAAACTGGAGATATCACAATCCCAGATTTCAAGCTATATTGCAAAGCTGTAGTAATCAAAACCGAAGGTATTGGCACAAAAATAAACACAAAGATCAGTGGAACAAAAAAGAGAGCCCAGAAATAAACCCATAACGTTGTGGCCATTTAATCTTTGACAAAGGAGTCAAGATTATGTAACAGGAAAAAGGCAATCTCTTCAGCAAATGGGTATTTAGAGAACTGGACGGCTACATGGAAAAGAACGGAGCTGGAGCACTTTCTTACACTGTACACAAAAATAAGCTCAAAATGACTCATGAACCTTGATGTGAGACCTAAAAACATAAAAATCCTAGAAGAGAGCACAGGCAGTAATTTTTTTGATATTAGCCATAGCAACATTTTTCTAGATATGTCTCCTGAGGTTAGGGTATCAAAAGCAAAAATAAACTATGGAGACTACATCAAATAAAAAGCTTCTGCACAGCAAAGGAAAGATTCAACAAAACTAAAAGACAACCTAATGAATGGGAGAAAATATTTGCAAATGACTTATCCAATAAAGGGTTAGTATCAAAATATATAAAGAACTCATTTTAGGCGCCTGGGTGGCTCAGTCGGTTAAGCCTTCCATTCAGATCATGACCTCAGTGTTCTGGAATTGAGTCCCACATCTGGCTCCCTGCTCAGCAGGGGGTCTGCTTCTCCCCCTCCTTCTATCCCTCCCCTCATGGTCTCTCTCAAGTAAATATATAAAATCTAAAAAAAAAAAAAAGAAGAACTCATATAATTCAACACACACACACACACACACACCCATAAAATAATCCAATTAAAAATGAACAGAAGACCTTAACATACATTTCTCCCAAGAAGATATCCAGGTGGCCAACAGACATGTGGAAAGATGCTCAACATCACTCATCATCAAGGATGAGTGATGACTCAAACTACAATGAGATGTCACTTTACAATGATCACAGTAGCCACAATCAAAAACACAACAAGTGTTAGTAAGGATACTGAGAGAAAAGGAACCCTCCTGCCCCGTTGGTGGGAATGCTGACTACTACAACTACTATGGAAATTCATCCAAAAAATAAAAAATTAATTACCATATGATCCAATAATTCCACCTGTGGGTAATTACCCAAAGAATATGAAAATACTAATTTGAAAAGATACATGCACCCCTGTGTTGATTGCAGCAGTATTTACAACAGGCACTCGGGAACCAGCCCCCATGTCCATCGTTAGAGAAATAGGTAAAAAGATGTGGTACGTAGACGATGGACGGTGACTCGGCTGTAAGAGAGAATGAAATCTTGCCATTTGCAACGTGGATATATCTAGAGAGTATAATGCATTGTGAAATATATCCGCCGAAGACAAACGCTGTATGATTTTACTCATCAGTAGACTTAGGAAACAAAACAAAAACGAGAGACCAGCCAAAAAACAGACTCTTAACTATAGGAAACAAGTGGTTGGTTTCCAGAGGGAGGCGCATCAGCGGATGGGTGAAATCGGTGAAGGGATTAATGGCGCACTTAACCACAGTGAGCCCCGAGTGTGGAATTGCTGAATCCCTGTATTGTATGCCTGAAACTAACACATCGTACATCAGCTATAGTGGGATAAAACAAAGAACATCAAGTCCTTAAATGATGACAAACAGAAATTTCAGTTCGTTCCATGAAACAGAAACTGCCTAAGGACTAATCTGTTAGTGAAAGAGCCATCTTTTAGAATTAAACAGTCCTGAAATTCAAAAATAAAAATAAAGTGTTGCCCGGGTGCCTCAGTCCATTAAGTGTCCAGCTCTTGTGTTCGGTTCAGGTCATGATCTTCTGGGTCATGGGATCGAGCCCGAGGTTGGGCTCCACGCTCAGCGGGAAGTCAGCTTGAGGATTCTCTCCCTCTGCCCCTCCTCCTGCTTGCTTGCGTCCTCTCTTTCGCTCTCTCAAATGGATAAATAAATCTTTAAAAACACAAAAAACAAGAGTAAGAATAATGAATCATATGAAACATTTCTCAAAGAAGTAAATCTTTGTTCCATGTTTGTAGCAATCTTAACATGACCAGGTCAACGATCAGTAGTGATTCTCTTTAGGAAGGCAGCCATCTTGGAATCCAAATCCTGCTCTTCATGTGTTAGCTCTGTGGTTCTGGGCCAGCACCGTAACTCTAGGATAATAGTACCTACTCTGGAAATGAGAATTAAGTTAGCTAGTATTTGTCAGATGCTTAACTTATAGATGTTATTTGCTATATTATATGCACATTATTATCTTAACTAGAGATTAGAAAACGTTTGGTAGTAGTCATAGAAACCACAGACAGATTTCAGATTCGGGCCATGTATTTATTGGTTTCATTCATGTTCTTCCCTGGCTCCATTGGATCAGACATTGGGCAGCCTCGCCTCGTCACGGAACATAGATTTTGGTATCACATCTGTATATGTGCACTCGCTCCAATGTGGCTTCAAGGACTTACCATAACTTTTGAATCTTTGTCCTTATCTGTGACATAAGAGAAGCAATACTTAGATTGTAAATCGGGTGGAGATCACTTCAAAATAATTAGATAAGTTACATGGAACTATGTAGAACCCCCTCATCCGGATTTTACTAAAATACTTGAACTTAGGAGACTGACTTAACAAAGTCTTATCCCATAAAACATTTAACTGGAGAAAATGATGTAAAACAATCACTTAACATCTCTACAAAATGTTCTAAGGGCATCCCGCGAATGGAGAAGCCTTCACTGGAGACAGCCTCCTTCATCTTGGCAAGAACAGTGGGAGTCTGTGTCATCGGAGCCACCATCCATTCTTTCTAGTTCAATCTTACGGAAACTGCTTTCTCAACCCAGCCCGCGTTTGCAGGATAGAAGCTCTCCCCCTGGAGTGACAGACCAAGAATATTGGGCCCCACATTTTTTGCTCCAGCTGACGGTTAGGATGAGGGATCTCTATACACCCAGAAGTGCAAGCCTAGAAGACTAGGGTCTGCCCCCCTCAGCTCCTGCTTGAAGAGCAAAAGCCTCGCTTTGGGACAAGTGGGACAGTGGTCTCACCTCTAACTTTAGCTCCTGTGTAGAGACACAGAGATTTGGTCCAGGGGTCTTGCAGCTCTCTCTGAGAGGACTGACTTTATTTGGAATAGAGGAAAATTCCATGCCCACATGTTTGTTGAAACAGTGGAGGTCTTAATGTAAAGCAATTAAGAGGGTACTCACAGCTCCATGGTCAAGTAGTGAGAAGTTTAACAGAAAGAACCAGGGAAGGAGATAGCCAAGAAGGATCCTCCTGGGATCGCAGTCCACCCCAGGGGTGGGGAAGGCTGTGCCCCGGTTTACGAGGCTGCACCTGCTCGGGGTCCATGGGACCCGGATGTGGAGCCGACTTGCAGCCTTTCCCCAGGATGCGTGCAGATCCATCAGCAAATGGTAGAAGTCTCCCGGGCTCTGGGGGCTTCAGTATAACCTCTGGCCAGTCATTTGCCGAACAGTAGCTATTCTGACCCCGGGCAGCTTTGAGGAAGCTCGGCTGAAAACAAAATCGCACACATGCCTTGCAGTCTGGAAGTACCAGCAGTCTGGGCTGGATTCACTGCTTTTCTAGAACTGTGTATGCGAGCGGGCAGTTGCATTTCTTCATGACGTGCTGAAGGGGGGTTTCCCTCAGCCAGGCTGGCTGGCTCCTGTCCTGCAGCTGAGGGTTGTGGATTTAACCCAGAGTCCAGAGTCCTGGGTCTCCTTCCCAGCCATTTTGTAAAACCACCCCATTCCCACGCCAAGCAGTAGTTCACCAGATGTTCTCTCTACCAGTGAAAACTTCTTGGGAACCCAAGGCCTCAGGCTTTTACAGTGTCTTTGGCTTGTGTTTCTTTGTGCAGAAACCCCTCTACCTAACCTTCCCTGCCATATCTGCCCCCCGAAAAAACCCCCAAAAATGAAAACAAAATGCTAACTCTCCACTCTCTGTGCAATCTCTGTGAGTAGCCGAGGCAAGACCCTGAAGGAGAGGAGAGGAGAGCCGAACCAGGAGTGTGTGTTCTGGCAGATGACTTCTCAGTCTCCCGTCCCCTCTTTATTTTCTGTTTCTTGCGGGTTATTATTACGTTCTGGGTGTCATATTATTAAGCCAGCTGCAGTCCATTTTGGAGGTTAAGATGGTCTACAAACACAATGATTCTGCTTGGTCTGCACGTTTAAGTAGCAGCAAACCTGAACTTTTTCATTTTCCTGACCTTGAGGCAGCAAATACACAGGGATGTTTTGGTTGAATGAATGAATATATTGAAAGCATCTTAATCAAAGGAATTTCTTTGTGAGGTTCTATCTTTATCTCAATGATGCTGTTACAGCACAAGATTTTTTTTTAAAGATTTTGCTTATTTGTGAGAGAGAGCACAGAAGTGAGGAGGGGGGCAGCAGGCAGAGGGAGAAGCAGACCCCCTGCTGAGCAAGGAGCCCAATGTGGGACTCGATCTCAGGACCCTGGGAACATGACCTGAGCCAGAGGCGACACTTAACTGACTGAGCCACCCAGGCGCCCCAACACACGACATTTTAGTTTTACTTTGTACCCTATCCCAGAGTCCCAATGACAATCCGTGACAAATGTATGTGCTTTCATTTCTCTAGAACTAGTTGAGAGTCATGTACAGGTTATTGTGATAGCTGAGTTAAGAGAGCACTCACAGCTCCATGGTCAAGTAGTGAGAAGTTTAACAGAAAGAACCAGGGAAGGAGATAGCCAAGAAGGATCCTCCTGGGATCACAGTCCACCCCAGGGATGGGGAAGGCTGTGCCCCAGTTTATGAGGCTGCACCTGCTCGGGGTCCATGGGACCCGGCTGTGGAGCCGACTTGCAGCCTTTCCCCAGGATGCACGCAGATCCATCAGCAAATGGTAGAAGTCTAAAACTCATATGGTTTTATCCTAACCAAAGAGTAATGAAATCACCACATTATCGTGGGATGCTGACAGCTATGTTCTTAGACTGGGTGGGAGGGTGAAGATAATGTAAGAAAGACAGATTATGCTATTTTGACCACTGATTTTTATATTTTAGAAATTCGAAAGTAGAAATGATGGGGTTAATTCAAGTTAGCAGGTGAATTTGAGTGGTGTCATGACTCAAATCCCTTAGGGCTGTGTCTTGAAGATCATATTGTGATGGAACTTTCCCGATTCTCAAAGTTTTTGAGGCAATTTAGCATTCCACGCACTCTCTACAGTTGTTATGAAAGAAAGCAAGCCAGTGTGGTGGACAGGGCCCTGAGAGTTCTACCTTAGAATTACAGCTGGAAAAACCACAGAAAGGGCCTGGACCTCAGCTTCCTTGTGTGTAAAAGGCATGTAACCTCATCCTTCCTTCGATCTTCTAGGGCTGTAGGAACAGGATACCTTGCTTGTTCTTTGCAATATACAGTTTCCTCAAACTCCCTCAAGTGGGGCTAGTAAGAGACGTTTACTAGAAAAGTATGTTCATAAAAACGTAAACTACACAAACTCAATTAGAATGCGTGGGAAGGAGTTACATACTAATTCATCAGTTTGATAAGCAACTAATGAATCATCGAACACTATGTCAAAAACTAATGATGTACTATATGTTGGCTAGCAACATAATAAAAATATATAAATAAAATGGATAAGTGAACTTTTATCTAGGTCCTAACTAGAATTTTTTTCTATAATGGAATATTATGGGGTTTTGGGGTCATTTTATGATTTCCTTACAAAATAGAAATATTCACGAGAATATTTAGGTTAGTGTATTTTTTAAAGCAAATCAGACGTTTTTTCATGTTCCGTTTGTTAGCATGACAGTTTTATATGCTAATTTTGTCTATTTACTCATTTTTGCTATTAATCTCAGAAGTGGGACTGTGTTCCTCTTTCGCATGAACACAGATGTATAGCTTTTGAATAAAGAGTTTGACTGAAGTCTTCCATTCTCCCAGAAAGTAAGACAACTGAGCAGATGATTCTTGAACCTTACCCAAAACCCACATACAGATCGGATGGACATACTCTTGTCTTCAGATGGTTTCACTGAGCAAACCAAACTGTCCTATTGTATTACAAGATGGGTTTCAGCAGAATCTTGTCAAGGTTGGCTGCATACACACTGTATGTGTTTATTTCAGCTTCTGCTTTTATTTTATTTCTAATTAACATAAGCAGAGCTCTTCAATTGTGGAAAAATATCACCAGACCAAATATGTTGTTTTTATTTTCCCACAGAATTACTCAGTGTCTGTCTCAGCTCACAAGGAGGGAATGTAGGGATTCTGGATTTGTCTACTAAATAGCCAATTCCTTTGTATCTCTATTTAAAGAATAATGAAAGCGGGAGTTATAAAATTGACTTCCGATACTCAGAGATCCTTATTTGTAAATTGTGGCTAACTTCAAATTTTTCTTAGAATTTTTTTTTAATTAAGTTCCATTGTTAAAATACATATTTTATGGTGAAACTGCTTTTGGAATAGAAAACGAGCACATTTCAGAAACCGTTTGTTTCAGCTATCAGTTCCGTTAGCTTCATGAAATTTGTTCTTCTGACATCAATAAACAGATGGAAATGACTAGAAGTCAGATTTGAATTATAACTATTACATTAGGTAATTTACTTTTGTCAGTTAATTTACGTGATGTTCTAGAAAAGGGAAAAGGATGAGAAAGGTATAATTAACTTGTGACACCCTATGTGGGTAATGGAAAACAAAGTAACTCGTTTTCTTCATTTTAAAGGACTCTTTTCATTTTAAAAGGACTATTTCATTTTTTTCAGAAAGCTTGTACTTTTTCTTACAGATTAAAACATTCGTTTCAAAGATGTTTCTATTTTTCAACAGGACATACATCTTACAGAAATTTTTATGTAAAGTTCTGCTTTTAATATGTGTTTCAGAATGAAAGTCTCCCCCTGCCCCCCGTCTCACCTTCCACCCCAGGAGCTAAAGGCAAGAGAGAGTAGAATGTAACCAGTCTAATCATAAGTGGGACAACAGTGCCTTTATGAAGTAGAGAAGCAATGATTATAATCGTACTTACAGAATTAACGAATTAAGGTGCTTTATTTTGGCAGTAGGCTGTCATGTGAAGAATGACCGTACAGTTTTAACATACACTTAATATACCTCATACTTCCAATCCTTTTTAAAAATTTTTAAATAGAATACACTAGTTCTCCTCCCTCCTCCATTTAATATAAATAATAACAAAGGCAGTTGGAAACAACCCATAATAAAAGGCGAGAAATAGTAGGGGAAGAAAGCACATTTGTGAAAGCATTTTCAATCACATGTTTAAAAAAAAAATAAATACTATTTCTGCGTGTAATATTGCTTGAGTGGTATTTTACCAAAGCCAAGATTGCATAACAAATGAGCTGAAATGGAAAATTAATCTTTCGTGCAAAATAGAGACAAAATAAAGGAAGGAGAGAAAAGGAATGTTGGTTCCAATCGTTGCATATAGTATGTAACTGTTCTTTTGTCATGGGAGAGAAAATATTTAATCAGTCCTGAAATGATGCACACACACTTTATCATGTTTAGTGACTTTTAGAGTGTCAGTTTCTAAAGTGTTTATCCAAGGAATGGACTTCTGGCACATGGATAAAATGAAAAGTGAAATGTTTAGTTCATAATAGGCATATTTTCCAGAATCTTTCCGAGTAACTATCCGAGATGAATAGGAAGACGGCAGGTCTCTGTTTATCTGGCTTATGCTGGCAGACCAGACAGGCTCCAGGCTGGTATTAAAACCAAAGTGACATGGAATGTCTTTGCAGAACCCCTAAACAATGACATCATTCACTTAACAATATCGATAAAGTAAAACAAAGTTGGAGTTTGTTATTTTCCAATTTGGATTTCTGGTTAACGACTTCACATCCTGCCAGAACGTTTACCATTTGGAGGCCGGTCAGGGGAAGGCTTCCTAGGAGCGGTGGTAGACGCCGTGCGTCATACCTTTTACCTTCAGGCCAGGTGGTAAAGTTTCGGGATGGCACTTTTCTTTGTACAAAGGGATTTTCTTCTGTGGCTGTGCTATTTCAATTTTTATAAAATGCCCTGATTTTTAATAATACAGAAACCTATGACTCCGGTACAGATTTACTGGCCCTTATCGCCTATAAAAAGTATTAGTGTTGGTCTCTTGAAAGTTTTTGTTCGCTTTTGTGAATTCTGAATCGGAGGACTTCGGGACCTTCTCCCTCAGAGTTTGGTGTGTTTCCTTTCAATTTTGGTTGCTAATTTTAAAGAGGAAAAAGTACATCACAGAATTACTCCCCTTTTGCAAAGTTTTGTTTTCAAAATAGAAATTTACCTTGTTGTGTAGAGTTGAGAAGACCTTCCCCATTCCAATGTTGAAAAACCTACTTGGGGCTTGTATAGACTAAAATTTGTCCAGAAGCTACCTTCTCCGATTTGATGGAAGTTAAAACTCATATGGTTTTATCCTAACCAAGGAGAGTAATGAAATCACCACATTATCGTGGGATGCTGACAGCTATGTTCTTGGACTGGGTGGGAGGGTGAAGATAATGTAAGAAAGACAGATTATGCTATTTTGACCACTGATTTTTATATTTTAGAAATTAGAAAGTAGAAATGATGGGGTTAATTCAAGTTAGCAGGTGTATTTGAGTGGTGTCATGACTCATCCCTTAGGGCTGTATGGTTTGAGAAACCTACTGCTAGGACAGTAGATTGTAGGAAAGCAGTTGAACAAATATCTAAAATCACTTTCAGAGGGAGGAAAAGATACTTTCTGGGTAGAATGAAACTAAGAGAAAATAAAACCATTCTCAGTGACTTTATCTATACACATATTTCCTGAGGCAAATTACAGATCTGCTTTGAAAATAGTTACTAGAGGGCTCATTTGGTTACACATTACAGAGAACTACCTTAAATTAAGTCCCACTTGCAAATGGATTCTCAGAGCCCTCCGGAGTCCAAGGTAAAGGTAGGCAGACTCAGGAGGGCTGGGAATGAAGCAGATGACAGCGGAGGGTCCCATCCCTGGCTGGGTATATGGTGGAATGGTTACCAAAGCCCGGCTGACCCCTTGTTTTCAAAGTGGTTTAATTTGGGTTTAATTTGGGTTTAATTTGAGAGTTTTTGAAACTCTCTATACCTCCGTTTCCCAATTTCTAAAATTTCCTTATTTCTGAAATGTGGAGAAAAACAGAGCAGTGCCTCGCACAGAAAAAGCATGGTATAATTCCTTGATATTATCATTACTTTACAACGTTTATCATACTGACTTGCCAATATCGGCTCAAGCTTGAATTTTCCCTGTTGTGGTTATCGCAGATTCTCAAAAGGGTGAATCTAACGGACTCCTGGACAGGTGACACTGGGCTGCCCCAGCATGGGCTGTGGATGAGGCAACTTTTTTAAAGTTAATGACCAGCAATATAAGAAAATAAGGGATGAAAGAGAGAATTTCGTGAAAAGTGAATGAGCTTTTATAAATTGATTTGTGTGTGTGTGTTAAGACTGCTGCACCATAAAACCGGTATCATCTAATTTTTTTATTGTCCATGATGGCTTGCATCAGATATGGATAAACTTATGTGAAAAACAGCATGAAGAATTTTTTTTTTAAGATTTTATTTTTTATTTGACAGAGAGAGATCACAAGTAGGCAGAGAGGCAGCCAGAGAGAAAGGGAAGCAGGGTCCCTGCCGAGCAGAGAGCCCAATGCGGGACTCGATCCCAGGACCCTGGGATCAAGACCTGAGCCAAAGGCAGAGGTTTAAACCACTGAGCCACCCAGGCGCCCCAGCACGAAGAATTTTTTGACTGGTTTGCATACCACTTGTTCTGAAAGGCAGCGTGATTAGAGACTGAGGCCAGTAGAAACTACAGCTGCGTTTACCCTGCGGAGTTTTAATCAGAGGCGGAGGGAGGGACACAAGCGTGTGTATGCTCGGCCCCTGAAGTTGGGTGTCAGCAGAAAGTCAAGGAGGAAGGCAGCTACTACTTTCAGGTCCGTGGCACACCAGTTAGTCTTTTTGATCTTGCTCTGCTCCGTTTGTTGTGAGGAGTCAGCCTGATCACATAATACCGTATTTAACCCAGCTCCTGAACTAGCAGCAAGTGCACTATAAACCCAGCTTTTCCCAAAGAGTATACATGTTTCTGCTTTTCAAACAGCAATTTCTTTTAATGGTCCACAGTTTTCCACAGCTCCTCTCATTCCTCCCCCAAATACCATCAGCCCATCTGGGTGAGACCACAAGGTCACACTCCTACGCCTGGTCACATAGTGTTCTAAACAGAAACATTTGCATATTTGCAATGAAAATATATTTTAATCCCTCTGGTAATACTGTGGTCTGGAAATTAGCATCTATACCAATTTTTTGAAAGAGTAAGATTATTATTGGCTCATAGAACCCTAGATTAGAGTGAAGAGATGTAGATTTTGCATTCTATATCCAGAAAGTTGCCCGACCTTATGGTATATTATTTAACCCACTAAAATAGTTCCCAGAGTGACTGGGGATTATTTTTAGATGTTATGAAAATATGTCCTTATAAAATAATTCATCAAGTCCTTTTGTTGTTGGTGTTTATTTTTGTTTGTAGTATTTACATTGCTTAGCAATAAAATCATGAGTATTTTGGGGAAAGAAATTCATGAATTGATCAGAATTCTTTGCTTTGAGGATATTGCAATCAAGTGAAAGAAAATGAGAGTATGCGGCATGATTTTCAGGACTGATCGAAAAAGCTGTGTGAGGAAGTAGGCCAGAAGATTCTTGACTTTGAACTACTCACAGTCAAGAATCCACCAGAGGGGCGCCTGGGTGGCTCAGCGGGTTAAAGCCTCTGCCTTCAGCTCAGGTCATGATCCCAGGGTCCTGGGATCGAGCCCCGCATCAGGCTCTCTGCTTAGCGCAGAACCTGCTTCCTCCTCTCTCTCTCTCTGCCTGCCTCTCTGCCTACTTGTAATCTCTATCTGTCAAATAAATAAATCTTTAAAAAAAAAAAAAAAAAAAGAATCCACCAGAAAGAGAGCATAGAATGAAAAGGTAATAAAAGATCAGAAAATAAGTTTAATAAAGAGGAAAAAGGAGAAAACCAGAAGTTGGAAACGATAAAGACATTGCAACAATTACTGCATTTTTTTTCCTTTTTTTATACCAGGCTGTTGTATCTAGTACAGTCTCATGCCATGTTACTGTTTTTATGACCTGCAATGTAGATGTGACTCTTTTAAGGTCGATTTTCATTTCAAGTATTCAGTGACCATTGAAAGAGAGGCTGCATATTGTTAATAGAGGTACTTTGTACTGAGTTATTTAGAGAACTTGAAATATAGGCCCATTAAAAGTTAAGAACCAGAAAAATCATTGATTCCAATATTGCAGCTGTGAGTCACATACCTGGGATCACCAAAAGAAAAAAAAAAGATAAAAACCCCTTTGTACCCCTAAGTTTGCCTTTAAAACCGAGCAGCTTTTCCTTCTGAAGGCTCTTCAGGTCGTCCAGTCTTGTCTCTGGAGAAGCAGGACTGTGTAGGTTGACATACATATTTTTAAAATCTGTGTTAAAGACTTTTCTTCTTATTTACAAACATAAAATATAGGTTTCTTTCTTTCTTTTTTTCCCCAAAACTCAGGCAACTTCTTGTCCTTTCTTCCCTTTAGTTACATCCCATATGTTTCTGGTTAGATAGGAATAAATTAAGATAATATTCCAAACCTCTCAGCTTTATTTGAAATATGTGTTTTATCAACTCTGCTATTTTAAGTGGCTAACCCATGTTCTCAGATAGAGGCTTACAGCATTTCAACCTCATTTTAAAAGCAACCTCTATAGTTTGGGTATGTATTTGCATAAGTCAAATTTACATTTTCATACTGGTTAAAGGCTTTTCATACACAGTTCCTATAGGAAATGTGAGGTTTTGTTTTAATGGATTATGAGATTTAAGTTCCGAATATAAATACTTGCAGGTAGGGGAGCGTCCCTTCCCTGTCCTCCCTGATAACATGTACACACACAGTTATTTGGCATTGTAATAATTGTGTAAACTCCCTAAATTATCTTGCATTGTAGTATTTTAATGGAAATGCCCAGGTAATAAGGAAGATATGTCGGAGGTTAGATAGTGATACATGTCCTTATTGGTTTGCTAAATCTGCAGTTGTTAAATATTGTATTGATTTAAGACAATGACACTTCTCCCCGATAATCTGGCATGTCGTTCAAGGTCAAAACATACTAGCAGTATGAAGAAAAGCATACCTAAGTAATTTTTTGCAATTTTTAAAGCAGTAACTACCTACTCTAGTACTATTTTGACAAAAAAAAAATTTTTTTTTAAACTAATTTTAAAGAGAACTAAATGTTGAAATCCAGAACTTGGTAGTGTAGTATTGGATTAGTATTGGATGCAGAATAAGTTGAGTGATGATAATTATAAGATTTGAAGGACAGTGAGTGAAGGATGAATAGCTTGTGTCCCCAATAGTAGCTTATAATTTAGGGGAAAAAAGAGAAAGTTTGCAGCTAGTTGATATAAAAAATAAAGGTTTAGGGGCGCCTGGGTGGCTCAGTGGGTTAAAGTCTCTGCCTTTGGCTCAGGTCATGATCCCAGGGTCCTGGGATCGAGCCCCGCATCGGGCTGTCTGCTCTGCGGACAGCCTGCTTCCTCCTCTCTCTCTCTGCCTGCCTCTCTGCCTACTTGTGATCTGTCTGTCAAATAAATAAAATCTTTAAAAAAAAAAAAAAGGTTTAGAAAGATACCAGCATTTTAAAAATAATTATTTCTTAATTCCATTCTAAAAAAGACATACTTAGGTTCCAGCTTGGAAGCAAAATACTACTGTTAAAGTTTTGTTAGCAGTTTTTCAAAGAATAAATCTAGTAACCTAAAAACAGTCAGTGGCAGAACAGCAAAATGCAGACATTTTGAAATGATGACACAAGGTCTTAGAATTCAAAAGGGAATTTAACCTTAGGATAATGAGGCTCTTCTGGAAGTAGATACAGATTTCTAAATTTCTGCCTCGGGTCATCAACCAAGTAAATTGCAAAAGGATTAAGGAAACAAACATTAAAATAGAAACTTTAATGAGAAGAAAATATTGGGAAATACTGAGATATATTTATAGAGTTTAGAATGGAGAGAAGTTTGTAAGCATCCTACCCTCAGAATATCAATGTTTGATTCTATTTTTATTACTTATTTCTAAGTGAATCATTGTTTGTTGGTGTTCTACTAAGGAACAAATTACAGAGGATACGTAGTAGTCAAATTAGCTTAGGAAAGTGTTTCCAGCATATTGTTATCCTCATATTTTTTCCAAGTATATACTTCCTCTCTAGTTCATTTCACTTTTTGTTAATTGTTATTTCTCTCCTTTTAAGTGTGGACATAGTTGCAAAAACTCAGTTAGTAGCACAAGGCTTATAACAAAAGCCTCCGGCCTTGCCCTCTCCTCCTCCCTCTTGGTTTCTCTTAGCTGTTTCCTCTGTTCTTTTCTGCCGGGTTTCTCAGTCATACTCTATACTGCTGTGTCATTATTTATTAATTTAGTCATTATCTATTAATTTACAATAATGGTACTGAGCTTTTAGTTCACTCTTACCCCATCCCATTTCTTTCTTCTTGTAACCTTCATATTGCAATTTTTAGTTAAATGTTTCAGTGTTTGCTTAATAGCACCTATTCAGTATTATTCACTGGTCTGTTAGATTGTGTGGTGTGGTTGTTTCTTTCTTACATAATTTATTTTTTTTTCTTGAAGTTTAGAATTATTTTCATTTGCTTAGTTTTCTCTGAGCCCACTCTTTTTTTTTTTTTTTTTTAAGATTTTATTTATTTGACAGGCAGAGATCACAAGTAGGCAGAGAGGCAGGCAGAGAGAGAGGGGGAAGCAGTCTCCCTGCTGAGCAGAGAGCCTGATGGGGGGCTCGATCCCAGGACCCTGGGATTATGACCTGAGCCGAAGGCAGAGGCTTTAACCCACTGAGCCACCCAGGCGCCCCCTCTGAGCCCACTCTTAATTCTCAAATACTCAACCATCTGTCCAAAGGCCTTCCCAATAGTATTTTCCACGTGGTCAAACGTACTTGGCAATCGAACATTTATCTTTATTTCTCCCTCTGAGCCTTCTGCTCAGTTTCATCCGACACTGCGGGCAGGTCCTCTCCTTTGTTGGGCATCTCTTCTCAGACTTCGTGTTTTTCTTTCTCTTGGGCGTCCCATGCCCCCCCACCCCCCCTTTTTGGGAGAGGGAGCACATTTTATTTTATTACTTTTTTATTTTTTTAAGATTTTATTTATTTATTTGACCGAGAGAGGGAACACAAGCAGGGGGAGTGACAGAGGGAGAAGTCTTTCCTCAGAGCAGAGAGCCCCATGCGGGGCTCGATCCCAGGACCCTGGGGTCATGCCCTGATCAAAGGCAGACGCTTAATGACTGAGCCACCCAGGTGCCCTGAGGGAGTACATTCTAGAGTATGTACTTCTTGGGAAAGTTGTCTGCAAGGTGATGTTTTCAGACACACAGTTTCTTTAAGAAATGTCTTCTTCCCTCACTCTTAATTGATAGTTTATCTAGACTTAGAATCCTAACTTGAAAATCATTTTCTCTTAGAAACCCAAAGGCATCATTTCTTTGCCTTCTACTTTTCAGAAGTCTTACAGTGTTCTTATTGACAGGCATCCCTTTGTGTTTATCCTATAGTTTTTCTTACAGGAACACTTGGATTTCTCTCTGTTGTGGTGGGAAAGTGTACATCTTAGGACCTGGCGTGTGCCTTTTTTATTACTCTGCTGGAAAGTTGTTGAGTTTTTTCTGTTTGTTGTCTCGTGCGCTGTTCTGCGGCTGCTCTGGAATGACCCTCACGTTTCTGATGTGGAGCACTAAGATGGTGTTTCTACCCCGAGATGGGGAGAGGATAAAGCTTGAGGTGTGCATAAGTCAACCAGTAGAAGTGATGAGGGATTTGGTTCAGGATTTGAGTCTGAAGGTCAGCGATGTAGGGTGCCTGATGACTGCACTTTTTCTGTCATCAGTGTAATCCAACAGAAGCAGAAACCATGGAAGCGCATGAGGTCACCCAAGGAGATGGGATCCCCAAGTGATCAGAGCCATGAAAAAAAAAAATGACCAAAATCCGCCCCCCCCCCCAAATACTGCACCTGAGGGGCTACCAGAGAAAAGGGAACACATAATGGAGAGAGAAGTCAGTTCAAAGCAGTGAGAAGAAAGGTAGGAGAACGTGTTGGTAAGCCAGAGGTGGCAGGAAAGCCCAACAACGACAGCTCAAGACAAAATATCAGTTTGTTTTAGTGATGGGAAAAGCAATTGTACCCTTATCAAAAATAGTTGTATCTGAGTCTTGATCCAGTTTAAGTAACTGGGTCAGAAGCTGTATTGCAGTGGGCTAAAGAGAATAAGGAAGTGGAAACTGAGAATAGATTGCTTTTATCAGAAGTTTGCAAAAGAACAGAGAGAGACTGGATTGAATATATTTTTTCCAATAATTTTCAACTGCTGTACCTGGAAGTATAGATAGATCTCCATAATCTGCATTTTAGGATCGACAAGTATTAGAAGAGCCACAAAACCAAAGAAAGCTGTGATCTGGGTGCTGGTGGGTGTGAGGGAGTTAGAATCGGGAAAGGGTTGAGTAACGAGGAGTGATGCCATGAGCTTCACAAAAGGGGTGGCTCAGTATGGTGAGACAGCGGCTGGGAAGGGCACTGAAGGACAAGAAATAAGGAGACTCCCCTTCTTGATTCCCTGGATCTGGGAGGGCGTGGGGATAGGGAACTGCAGAGATTCCACTGAGAACATTCTGGGTGACGCGGGATCATCTAGTGAAAGCTACACTTTTTAATTAAGGAAAAAATAGCAACTAAACATATTGGACAAAGAAAGCGTGGGGCCGTGAATACATCCCCCTCCCCTCAAACAAGCGGGAATCCGGAGGGCTTGCGAACAGACCTAGGAGAGCCAGTCAGGTATGGGTGTCAGAGAACTTTAAACCATGGGGACGCAGAAGAAGAAGAAGAAAGGGAGGTGATGTTTGACAAACAAGATAAGCTTGTTTGTCAGCGAGGGAGGGTGGACTGGATGGTTCGTAATAGTAGCGCAAGGTTGGAGGGCGTCCTTGGCCGAATTATTTTAATGGTGAGTGCTGAGAGGTTGGCCACAGTTCACCGATTCATCATGGGATATGGTAGTATATCCACTGCCGTTGGCCCTCCTGGATTTGTTGGGCTTAAGATGGACCTGGGAATGGCCCACAGAAGGAGGTCCTGGCTGGCATGATTGAGAGAAGGACATGTTTACTCTGGATGAGACAGAATGGGAGAACGAAGAGTTAAAGAAACCGAGGGTATCTTCAGGCTGGACAACACAATAGAGGAAGGCCGTCAGTGCTGCCCGGTGGCTTAGATTAGCTTGCAATGCTGTCTCCTTGATGGCACTTTTTTTTTTCTAGTATGTTCAGAAATCATAGCACATAGGCCCTCTAGAAATGGACGAGAAATGGAATAATATTTATGTTTCAAGCTGCATTAGTGTCTTCAAAAATGTCAGGAGGCCCAAGAATCTAATTTGGCTTGCGAATACGTCCGTCGCTGTGCTTGTTCTGCAGCTCCTCGACTGCCGTGAGGCTCCTTGCTCACTCCTACAGAAACAGGTATTGCACTTGGTCTGACCACGCTATGCAGTTTGCCACATGCCACGAATATCTTACAAATTTCACTGGGCTAATGAAGCAGAGATTTATCTGAGCACCCAAAGCACATTTTTAAAATGCCAGATATTGTTTGATGATGATTATTTTCTTTCTCCAGCCTCAGATTTCTGAATTTGCCTCTGCGAGATCTAGGTTTCCATGGACCTGGTTGTGATCTGTCACCTCGGTCTGTGAAGGAAGCTTTGTAACATGTCTAATTACTGTTGTCGTCAGAGAAATGGAGGTTCTATCTTCTCTACCTGAGACCAGGGATGAGAGGGCTTGGGGACCTTAGCCCCCTACTTCTCACACTGTTCTTATGAGGCAGGGGTAGGGGAATTACTAGTGCCCATTTTGCAGATGACGAAACAGAAAATTTTGTTCTGTTACATTATTTCCCCCGTATCAAGGAGGGAAGCGGCAGAGAGCCAAGAATGGAATTCAGGCCACTTTAAAAGTCGAATATTAAATGTTGAATGTAGTCTGCTATGCAATTGCAGCATTCAGTCATGACATTTTAAAACCAAAATGAACTGGTGTGTGTGAGCATTTTTGCTGCTATTTAATTCTGCCAGATAATAGGCTGTAACTCATTTCTTGTCATGTTCCTGACTTGCTGATAGAAATGTAAAGATAAAATTAGCTATGCATGTTAAAACACTTTGTGAATCACAGGCGCTTGGCTGGCACATTTGGTTAAGGGTCTGACTTTTTTTTTTTAAGATTTTATTTATTTGTTTGACATACAGAGATCACAAGCAGGCAGAGAGAGAGGAGGAAGCAGGCTCCCCGCTGAGCAGAGAGCCCAATGTGGGGCTCGATCCCAAGACCCTGGGATCATGACCTGAGCGGAAGGCAGAGGCTTTAACCCACTGAGCCACCCAGGCGCCCCAAGGGTCTGACTTTCGATTTCAGCTCAGGTTGTAACCTCAGAGTCTTGAGATTGATCCCTGCATCAGGCTCAGCCCTCATGGTGGAGTTTGCTTAAGACTCTTTCTCCCTCTCCCTCTGCCCCTCGCCCCCTAAAATAAATAAATAAAAGTTCCTAAAAAGACCACTTTGTGAATTGTATGATGAAATAGAACGGTGAGATATTTACGCTGGTATTACTTTATTTACCAGTGGATGGGCTGTGGTTGTCTTGAATTATGTCAGTGAGAATTCAGGCAAAATAACTAAACAGTATTTGCAATGCTTATTTCAGTCTGTTACTTTGTGTTAAGAAGGCCTTGTGTCTAAAGGTGGAACCCACATATAGTAGTAGACTTTTAAGATCGATAGGAAATCTGTTATATGTCAGAAGAACTTGGTTGTCTGTATGTCTATTCTATATGTCTCTTTGGAAAATTACATCTAAAAACAAATGTCTGGAATTAGAAATGTTGTCCTCATTCTGAGAGAGAGCATCGGCGTTGATGCAGCCTAGTAAGATTTTTGTACTACTGACCGCAAAACACCCTGTTCTGAAGAAATAGCTGGGAAAAAAAAATTAATGCCAAAGTTTCCACCTGACTGGGGAAATCCATCTTACGTGTATAATGATTCCTGTAGTATCGATTCTGTACGGGATCTGCACTGTTTGTGTGAAGTCGAAACTCTGCAGGCATTAGAGACCATGTAGCTTCGAGGTGAAGAGTTGTGTGTGATACACCTCGAAGACAGGGATGACGACCTTCCATGAGAAGTAGGCTTGACATCTGCAGTGCAATGCAGTCAGTCCTTACGGAGTGATTTAATGCGGATGAACACCGTAATAACGGCTATAAGAACTGGGAAATTTATTAGGGTACACGCCTGTCCTCTGAACACCGCCATGAGAGTGTCAGATGGAAGAAATGTTTCCCTAAAACACTCTTGTTTCAGGGGCATGTGGGTGGCTCAGATGTTTGAGTATGGACTCTGGATTTTGGCTAGGTCAGGATCTCGGGGTCATGAGATTAAGACCTGCAATGGCCCAGCTCAGTGTAGAGTCTGCTTAGGATTCTCTCTCCCCCTGTTCTGGCATGCTTGCATGTGCTCTCTCTCTCTCTCTCCATATATATATATGAAAAAAACTACCCCCCCAAAAAAGGAGGTATATATACATATAATATATATAATATATATGTATATATATCAATCTTTAAAAACAAAACACATTTGTTTCACAGCCTTTCCAGCCTCCTTAAACTTCTCCGTCTTTGCTGTTCTGCCCTAATTTTTCTACCCACTCTCAATTTCATGGAGTAAATCCTCCAGGCCAGAACACCTCCCTCTCTCTGTTCCTCAACTGTCTTCTCCTTTTCTTCGACTTAGAGGAAGTGTCGTTTCCCGACAGGCAGCGCCTCTGGATCCTTTTCCTGCCTGATTTCACCTTCCCTCTTAACGCCGTCCATGCCCCTATCTCATTATTATCCCAAAATAGCGATTTACAAACAGTGAAACGAAAAGCGCTCCCTTGCCCCTATGTCTCTCTGTTACCGTCCTCCAGCTCAGTATCTGTATTTATTTCCATTTTGTAACTAACGTTTCTTCCTGCCTTCCTTTACAGTTTCATGGTTGGTCCTTTAGAAAGGTTGTCTGTGTTACCATCTGTCAAAAGAACAGATATTTTTGTTTATTGGGCATCTCCTTTTCTGCCCCCCTTTTTTGGGGGGAGTAGTTTTTTCCTATTTCACACAATTCTACATCTTATTTATCCCTTCTTTTTACAGTCTATCCCCCCGCCGATTTGTGAGTTGAATGAATAATTCATTTATTTTAAATTTCCCTTGTTTTTAAACCATGTATTTACAGCTATAGCTTTGCCTTTAAGTCCTACTTTAACTACATCCATTAGTCTTGAAATAAAATACATTTTACTGCTATTAGGTTATAAGTTGGTTATCATTTCCTCTTCAGGTAATGAGTTTTTATGTGTATACTCACTGCGTTTGTTTGAAATGTATGGGTTTCATTTGCTTTGTTTACAGTCATTTTCCTATTATTATTCTGGTTAATTGCATTGCAGTCAAAATCTCGTCTCTATGATGCTCTTTAAAAGTCCATTAAGACTTCCTTTTTGATCTAGTTGCAGTCTGTTTTAGTAAAAACCCCTATTTCTTGTACGGAATCGATGTGTGATGTGTGTGAATCTGTAATTTATCAATTCTCAGATGCACGTCTTTTTCACACTTCGTATCTCTGAAACCAGGGATCCATCTTACAGCTGACTGCCTTTCGCGACTGGGGTGGGCCTGTCAGCTTCTTCCAGAGGGGTTTGAATTTGTTCTCGCCAGTCAACTGGGGGTGTTGCCAACCCAAACCACTTTAAATTAAATTCTTGGCTTTTGTTTGAAGTTATTTGTTTGGTGAGACCTGGTCGTGTGAATTCACACGGAAAACTTGCATTAATTTTGTCTGGCTTATGATTCAGATTTTCAGAGGGGTTGTTTTTGTTTTGTTTTGTTTTATCTGTTTCCCTAGTGCTTGAGTTGAGACAGTAAGTTTCCTTACTGTGCCTTTCTGCATTGGGCCTTTTTTTCTCAACCTCTTTTCCATGAACCCTTTGTTATTTTGATTCGTGATGCATAGGGGCCTTAGAGAGGGGCTTTTCTATAAAGACTCCTCATATAGGTGTATTACTGAAATATAATGTTTTAAAATAAAAACTGATTATATTTATTAAATCTACATCATTAGTAATTCTTAGAAGGCTGCATTATACTCTCATTATAATTGCGGCTTTTCAGTTTCATCTTTTAATCCTATAATGTTTTAAACTATATATTTTGAAACTATATGTTTTTTTTATTATTTTGGTGGAATGTTTGGAGTTTTTTTTTAATCATCACACATTGTTCCTCTTTATTGCCACTAATGTTATTTGCTTTACATTTTATGTTGCTTAATGTTAACATTTATTCACCAGCTTTCTTTTAATATTTCCTTGGTATACATTTTTTCATCTTTATTTTTACTTTTCTGGGGTATTTTGGTTTAGACCTGTCTTTTATAAACATTAATCTGAAATTTTATTTTAACATCCATTCTGAAAGATGTTCTTCAGTAGGTAATCGAAATTGTTTTGTATGTGTTATGATTGTTGATATATTTTGATTTGTTGCTACCAACTTAGTATATGGTTAACTGTTTAGGAGCTTTTTTCCCCCCTTTCTTCCTGTCCCCTAGTAGAATGAAACGTTTTCTTTATTCTACCTTTTGATTCCTTGCTGGATTAGAATTTGTAGATTTTTATTTCTAGTATTTTGATGGTTACCTTTAAAATATAAGCTTTCTAGGGCGCCTGGGTGGCTCAGTGGGTTAGGCCGCTGCCTTCGGCTCAGGTCATGATCTCGGGGTCCTGGGATCGAGTCCCGCATCGGGCTCTCTGCTCAGCAGGGAGCCTGCTTCCCTCTCTCTCTCTCTCTCTCTGCCTGCCTCTCTATCTACTTGTGATCTCTCTCTGTCAAATAAATAAATTAAAAAAATCTTTAAAAAAAATATATAAGCTTTCTAGAAAATAATGAAGTCTTTTATTTTATCTCAACTCCCAAACAATTCAAGAATAGTTTGTTCTCATTTTCTTTTTGTTGTCTCAAGTTTTAATCACTAGTTTTTAGGCACACACACACACACACACACACACACAACATCATTTAAGAATTACTACTCTATTGAGCAAATAACTGTATTTAATGACTCTTTCTTCTTACAACTGTTTCCCTTCTTCTGAATTAACTTTTCTTCTTTAACTTTCTTTTAGTAGTTGTTTCAGTGAAGGTCTTATTAGGACTTCCTTGTCCCAGGAGTGTACTTTTCCAAATGTACATTTCCAAATGTGAGGGATTGTTAAAGTTACCTTTTTTTCCTGCCTTAATTACATAACGATCACATAAAAGAAGACTGTATGAAATTAATTCTTTGGAATTCTTTGAGACATGCTTTATGGTCCAAAGGAGATCAATACTTCCAAATATACCAGCTGAGTTTGAACACAGTGTTTCAGAGGTAAGCACAGTGATCTAGATTTGCTTATTGTTTTAAACTGACTCAAAAATTGTTCAAATTGGGACACCTGGGGTGCTCCGTCAGTTAAGCGTCCACCTTTGTCTCAGGTCATGATCCCAGAGTCCCTGGATCAAACCCCACATTGGGCTCCCTGCTCAGCGGGGAGTCTGCTTCTCCCTCTGCTCCCCCCGCCCTGCTTGTGCTCTGTCTCTGTCTCTTTTAAATAAACAAATAAATTCTTTTTCAAAAATTATTCAGATATGAAGTAACTTTACTGTTTTGTTTTTTTCTGCTCCAGTCTGTCAGGTACTGAGAATGGATAGTAAAGTCATCGTATAGATACGTCAGTTTCTTCTTAGAGTACTGACATATTTGCTCTGTGTCAAATTTTGCATGTGTTTTTGTTACGTACAAATTGCTTTTCATCATCCAAGTAAGTTAATTCTTGTTTTCGGTGCTGTCTTTTTTTTTTTTCAGTGCTGATTTTTTTTTTTTTTTGGCCTAAATTTCTATTTTGTCTGACACTAATATAAGTATGCATCAGCTCTTTGCTTAGTATTTATTTGTTACAGCACTTCCACAGTTTTTGTCCTTATGGACAAAAAAACCCCACAATTTACAGATTATTCCTACTGCTCCAGCATAGGCATCCCAATTGTGTGCTCAGGGAGCGTGTGTGATTGAACTTCACACTTCAGCAGGAGAGTCTATTATTACTTGGCCCCGTGAGCCCCCACACTAGTGGTGGTGGCTATGATGAGTCTGTGGGTGTCCGCTCAGACCCCGTGTCTCATAGTCCTCAAAATATCTGCATGTTTCCCTCTACCTAGTATGTGGTAGCTGAGCGATGGCTACCGATTCCTTTGGGGAAGGACCGAGGGAATCATTACAGTCTGTACTTGCCACAGCGTTTCGGGGTTCTTCCTTACAGGGCCCAATCACCTCTTTGGGTTCTGGATCCTAAATTGGCTCAATTTCAGGAACTCAGTAAGGGATCTTGACTTTTCATGGCAGCAACCATCTTTCTTCTTCTCTCTATTCTTGCCTTTGTGTTTTTTGTAGATGTTACAAAACTACTTGTCTACTTGTTTTGTAGAAACAGTGCCTTGTTTCTCTTCTAAGGATTCCACGATCTATTAACCATCTCCACCCTCTGTGCAGGTCAAGCTTCCTATCTGCCCCTTGCCCGTTACTATGGTAGTCACTTAGGCTTCTGGCCATTGAGCCTCACCGTGTGGCCCCTGTTACTTCAGGGGTCTGTTATCTCCGTGAATTTTAATGAGTTCAAGCTGTGACCCTCTCTCCTGTCTTTCCTGACTTACAAGGGCAGAGCCCCCTCTGCACTGTTCAGTGATGCCGGCGCTCCAGCTACTAGTGCCTTGTCCTCCCGGGGAAGAATCCTTTGCTCAGTTTTCTAGACTCGTGCAATGTATCTGGGCATGGTTACTGCTCTCAGCCTCTTTATTTCTTCCTCTGCCTTTTGCCAGGGCAACTCACCATGTCTGCTTTTCTCCACATTGGCCATCTCTTACTCTAGGCCTATAAGAGCCACTCCCTGACTCCTGCCACGACATGAATGCTGATTTCTTACAGCTCCTTGGGTATTTATCCTCTTTTTTCTCTTCTCAAGTCTAACACTTCCCTAGTTGGGTTATGCTGGGGTATCACCTCACTTATTATTCGAGCAGCCAAGAGAAGAGCTCAGGCAGCTTCTGAGGCTCCATTTCTTTGCTTCTTAGAGTGTATTCGAGCACAGGGGATGTACTAGGGAAGAGTGGGCTACCTCTTCAACTCTGAAGAGCCTCAAGGATCTGTAGGGGTGACCATCTTCAACTCTGAAGAGCCTCAAGGATCTGTAGGGGTGACCATCTTCAACTCTGAAGAGTCTCAAGGATCTGTAGGGGTGACCATCTTCAACTCTGAAGAGTCTCAAGGATCTGTGGGATGTCTCCATCCCTTGTTTCAGGATGCAGGTTTTCCCAGCCAGGGCTCTGACTTTATTTAGCAGAACTACTTTTCTCTGAGCATTGAAATGCCTCTGGAACTCTGCAGCTCTAATTCTTGGATCTCTTCTTGTTAATCAGCTGTGCCTATCATTTCATTGCAGGAGATAGCTGCTGCTTTCCAAACTACCCAGGAGGCCCTCTAGCAGTCTTAACTGCTTAATGTCCTGACTCTCTCCTTATCCCTTGGCAGGGTGTCTATCCAGCTTAGCAGTAGTCACCCAACTCTGCTGTCTGTGTGGCATTTTTCTTGCCGTATAATTAATAGCTTGCATCATGACACCTGTGAGGACATTCCCAGACCAGGCTATTTTCTTAGGCTTTGGTGATACCTTTGTAGTTCATGGCCCTCACTGTATTGGGCTCTGTCTCTGCCCCACATACCACTCAGGACAGTGGCATGGTGAGTGAGCCTGTCCTAGAACCCCATCTCCCTGCTTGTTTTCTCCAGTCACTTGTAGCCCTACTTGTGTTATTTCAGGTTCTCTAAGGAACAGGTGCTAAGACCGGATTTATTGGAAAAACTCGGAAGGGAGCCAGAGAAAGCTGGGACAGCTGTTAGACCTGGATTCAGATCCGGCCCCCATGGAGGAGAGGGAAGGAAGGAAATGGATTGGACAAGTCTTGGGCTGCAGTGCAGTTACAAGAAAGTTTTGGCAAAGCCAATAGGAAGTTCTTGAGCCAAAGCTGCCCTTGAGGGGAGTCTTGTGTCTCCTCGGCGTGCACCTATCGCAGCAGCTCTGCCGTGTGCACTCAGGAGCTGGGGGCCGCTGGCGGACCTCTGTGCACGTACAGTGATGGCCTTCGCGGTATGCATCTGAGGGCCCTTGGTCATTTTCATTTCCTGCCATTGGAAATCTAGGCGATCTGAGAAATGAACACTCGTGGCAGCCACAGAAACAATACATTTTATTTCTCTTCCTTTTAATGATTACCTTTAAATTGACAAATGAATGTATTTCATATTGTTCCCCTTTTCCAACATAACATACAGTCTTCAAATTATTTAACTTTTCTTACCATCATTCCACAAGTCGTTGATCAGTTGTTTTAGATCTTTTGTGTGTTTGTGTGTGTGTTGGGTGTGACATCTGTGCTAAGGTTCTTTGTGTTTTGAGCTTTTCGGTACCTAGATTTGACCATTTGTTCAAAAGACTAGGTTTCCCCTACTGAATTGACTTTCTTTGTCAAAAATCAGTCAACTGTGTAAGTCTATTTCTGGGTGTTCTGTTCTGTTTCCCGGATGTATGTTCCTACGCGTTGGCTGATAACAGGCTGTCTTGGTTATGGTAGCTTTATCGTAAGTCCTGAAATGGGGTAGTCTTCAACTTTTTGTCTTCAGTGTTCATGATGGTGATTCCACGTCTGTTGCCTATCCACATAAACTTTAGAATCAGATAATCAAAATTTGCAAAACAACTTGTTAGGATTTGGTTGGGATTGCACGCATCAGGTCAGATTCGGAAGGACTGACATCTTTGCAATATCGATTCTTCCTCTCCATGTGCTTAGAATCTCTCTCCATTGATTTGGATCTTCTTCGATTTCTTTCATCATGGTTTTGTAGTTTTTCTCATACAGATTGTGTGTGTGCATGTGTGTATTTAATGTTGGACCTTTGTGTCCCATTGCTGGCGCTATAGTAAATTATATATACGTATGTGTATATATGTGTGTGTGTGTGTAATATATATGCATATACATATGTATATATTTTATTTTTCCTTTCAAAGTTTAACTGTTCAGTGCTGGCAGCAATGGAAACAATAAGAAAGCAACTGAGTTTTATATATTGACCTATATCTTTCAGCCTTGCTATACTTATTAATTTTATGAAGTTATTTCATAAATTCATTGGCATTTTCCACATAGACATATTCATCTGCAAATAAAGATAGGTTTGGGTTTTTTTTTTTTAAGATTTTATTTATTTATTTGACAGAGAGAGGGCAAAAGCAGGCGGAGCAGCAGGCAAAGGGAGAAGGAGAAGCAGACTCCCCACTGAGCAGGGAGCCTGACACAGAGCCCAGTCCCAGGACCCTGGGATCATGACCTGAGCCGAAGGCAGAGGCTTAACTGACAGAACCACCCACATACCCTAAATAAAGATAGTTTTACATCTTCTTTCCCTATGTGTATACATTTTATTTCCTTTTCTTTCTTACTGCGTTAGTTAGGACTTCCATTACAACGTTAACAAGAGTGATAGAGAGGATACCCTTGCCTTATCCCCAATCTCAGGAAGGCATTCAGTCTTTTCACATTAAACATGATGTTAGTTGTAGAGTTTTTTGTAGACACTCCTTCTAAATTTGAGGAGGATCTCTATTTCTGGTTTGCTGAGGTTTTTATTATGAATGGTGTCAGATATTTGTGACGTGTTTTCGCTACATCAGTTGATATCATATGATTTCTATTTAGCTTGTTGATGTGATAGACTGCATGATTCAGTTTGAGTCTTGAACTCACCTTGCATAATTGGAGTAAGTCTCACCTTGTCATGGTGTCTAATTCTTTTTATTCATGTTGAACTCTACTTGATGATATTGTATTAAGGATTTTTGCATTTGTGTTCAAGCAAAATACTGGCTTATGTATTTGTTTCTTATAATGTCTGCATCTTGTTTGGGTATTAGAGTAATGCTGGCTTCATAGGATGAGTTAGGAATTGGTTCTACTTTCAGGAAGAGATTGCAGAGATTTTTTTTTTTTTTTCTTTTAAATTTGATAGAGTTTACCAGTGAAATCACCTTGGCCTGGTGGTTCCTTTTTTAGAGGGCTATTGAATATCAATTAATTTTAGTAAATATATGTGCCTTTAGATTATCTGTTTCTCCTTATGAGAGGTTTGGTAGTTTGTGTCTTTCAAACAATTGATCCATTTCATCTAAGTTATCAAATTTGTGGGCATAGAATTGTTCATAATATTCCTTTAACTGTCCATAGGATTGGTAGTGGTAACTTCTTTCATTGTGTTTATATTACTAATTTGTGTCTTTTCTCTTTTTTTCTTAGTCTGACTAGAGTCTAATCAGTTTCACTGATCTTTGCAAAAGAAGAAAGGGAGAAAAAGAACAACTATTGGATTTATTTCCTTTATTGTTTTCTTGTTTTCAATTTCATTTATCTCTGCTCTAATTTTTATTCTTTTATTTTGCTTGCTTTAGGCTTAAATTACACTTTCTACTCTAGTTTTTTTTTTTAAGATGGACTCATATCATTGATCTTAGAACTTCTTTTCTAATATTAACATGTGATGCTATAAATTTTCATCTAAGTTCTATTTTAACCGCATCCCACAAATTTTAATTTGTTTTAATTGCAATTCAAAACATTTTCTAATTTCCCTTGAAACATTCTCTTTATGAATTATTTAGAAATGATCTGAAGATTTCCCTATTATTCTGTTATTGACTTCTAACTTAATTCTAACACAGTCAGAGGACATACGTCATATGATTTCAATTCCCGTTCCTCTTTTTTTTTTTTTTAACCACAAATAATTATGAGACAACATAGGACCTTTATATAAATTAAAACTGAAGTCAATATGTCAGTATTGTAAGGACAGGAGGCCAGTGCTGGAGTGAGGTGACCACCCTTACCCATCCCTCCCAATTCATCTATGCAGTTTCTCTCCCTTTGCTCAGAAGAAACTTTGCAGGAGCTCCTGCCAGGAGAATTCCTCTCACTTTCATGGTACTGTTGTTAATTTCTTAGCTTTGACGAATGTATTGTGATTGTATAGGAAGTCAATAGTGGAAGAGGTTGGTTGGAGGCTGTTGCGAACTCTGTATGTTATTTCTCTAACTTTTCATAAATCTAAAATTAATCCAAAGTAAGGTGATGAAATAGACGATCCACACCTTCCATAATTCAGATTCGTGAAGGGAAAATGGAAATAAGGTATTTTATTCCATTTGCATAGGTCAGTAAGGAGTAAAAGAAAAGCTCGTTAATGACTTCTTATTTTTGAATTCAAACAAGCAAGATAGTAATGGTCCCATTGTTTAAGGACATGAGGATGAAAACTGCTAAAACCCTGAGAGAAAAAAGGGACAGATGGCCGATGAAGCCAGATTTCAAAATGAATGAGGACACAGAAGCATTAAATTATAAAGCAACTGTACATAACTTCTGTGTCTCTTAATGATTCTGCATGACTGAGAGGAGTATTTTTTAGTGGAAAAATCTGTATATGCTTTTAGGATCAGGAGAAAAGCTGCTGATGATCATGAGAGATATTAATGCCGGAAGTAGGAAAGAACGGAGTTGATATCTTCCTAAGGGAAATAGTTGTAGACAGGGTAAAAACCATGCAGATAAAGAACTTAGTCTTGATTGAAAGATGCCGAAAGTCCCACCACTTTTAGAAATGAAAATACAATGATATATTGAGAAAAAAATTTAGAGTGGTGAAAAATTATATAAATTAGTAAAGTGAGGTTGTCGTGAAAGACAATTCAGGACAAAGTAAGAATAGAGATCAATTTAGAAGCAAATACGGAGTGTATGGATAAGCTACAGGAGACGAGAGAAAAGAAACTGCCTTCACATTGTTGACCATCATTACTGTCTGGTTCCTACTTTTAGGGACGTACTAGTAGCTTGATCTTGGGGATCAGTGTGACCGGGACTTGTATTGTCCTCTCAGAGCCTATCAGTGCCTTAACATGGGTCCCTTGTCTTTTTAAGGTTCTCTTCCATGTTTTGTATGAGCTGATGCTTGTTCTTGTATCGAATTACCTTTTTTCTAAGAGCAGTTGGCTGCTTTGAGAACACAATTACCCTGAAGGTGGAAATACCACAGTTCTTCATTTTAAGAGAAAAGAAATACCAGTCTGTCCTCTTCCCATTCTGAATTCCTCTGACTTTCCATTGCCTGGAGCAAAATCATTGGCACGAGAGAGTATTCTTTGTGCTTTTCAGAAGGAATGGAAGACCCCTCAAAGGCCTTTTAATGATGAACGGAGGGAATTTATTCTTCCTTCTTGGGGTAATAACATTTGTTACACTTCATGTACGTTCCTCTGGGGGTGGAGGAAGGAGGTGGAAGTAAAGAGGATGATTTGGATTCCAAAAACTGCAGTTACTTGGGGAAGGTTTTAACTGAAAATAGATCTTTCTCTTGAGATTTTAGTTTGTTCTGGAGAAGAATGTTACAAAATCCAACATTGCACAATAAAAAGGCAAAAGCAAGAGAAGATTTATGATGATGATCCTTGGCAGTTCGTTTAAACTGGTATGTTCTCTTGGCCTCGTATTTCATACTGAGATGCTTTGTGTCCTTGATCCGGCCTATATGAACTAAATTGAGTCATAAATGTGCAGGTCTTCGTCTGTGCATGAACTGTCATTTAGCGTGTGACGTTTTTGCTGTGCTCCAGAAGGACAGTGGTATTAAGAGAAGGGAGAAGCGACGGTCACAGAGGCAACTGAGAGGAAAGCACCCCCCGCCCCCAGGCCCAGCTCAGTCGGGGCCAGGACTAACTTGCTGACTCACTGAAAGGCCGCTCTGATCAGAGAATGTGCCTAAGAAACGACCTCATCAGACCCTTCACTTCCACCCACGGTGCAAACACAGCCGCGTCTCAGAACAGCCTGAACCGCCACGCTGGCAACTGAGCTGGGGAGGGAGGACTTTGGTCCCCAAGCTCATTGGCATTAGCGTTAGAGACAGAGGAAATTAATAAATGGCCTGTTCCTGTCGGCTCAGAGCTTGGAGACGCAACAGAACATAAGAACAACAACTCAGACGTGATCAGCTTTACTGATAACTCGAGCTGTATTTGCAGTGGGGGGAAGGAGAAAAATCAAACGGACGTGATACTCTCAGCAGACCTCTTTGCTTAGCTGGGGACTGGGATGTTTGTTAACTAGGTGCCAGGAAGGTGCGTGCCTCTGTGCGTGTGTGTGTGAGTGCACGCGTGCGTGCCTGTGTGTGTGTGTGTGGGTGCGTGGATGTGTGTGTGTGTGTGTGTGTGCGTGTGTGTGCATATCCACAAAGTACATGCCATGGCGTATGAAGCAGTTGCCTGAAACAGACTCGAGGAGGAAGATGAAATCCCTTACTGTTCATCTCTTACATGGTGCCAGGGTGAAAGGATGTCTTTCTCTCTTCGTAAGGAGTGAGAGGACTTCTCTTGGCAGGGTTACTGCAAACCATCTCCTAAGCCACCTGAGATAAACTGCACAGACGAGCCGGGAGGAATGGGTTCCGTGGTCACCCCACTGGGCACTGGCCTGTTGCCCTGGGAGACTGACATAACGGTATTGACTTTAATCTATAAATTGGTCCTGTGTTGTCTCCTAATTATGTGAGGGTCTAGGAAAGAAAGGAATCATCGTCCCTCATGTGTCTGAGGAACAGGTACCGGGTCTTTTCACACTCTGTGAACGTACCAGGAAGGTACGCAGTGGTGGCCAGCGGTAGTAGGACCCTCACTCACAGATCTTACCGTGTACCTGACAGCCCCAAGAAGCATATTGCCTCCTTGATCTCATTAATCCTCATAAGGATCCGAATAGGCAGGAGGCCCTGCCATTCTCATATTACAGATGAGATGACGGAGCTCATGAAGTCAGCAGAGATCCACTTGGGGTGGAACCAGAACTAAATCTTGGTCCTTCCAATTCACAACTCTTGTTTTTTTAAGGTCAGGCTTTAAAGGCCTAACAGAATTTTTTTTCTACTACTAAGTTTCTAAAAATCAGGGTTTTTTTTTTCCTCCCCAGAACGGTCCATACCAGTTGTTGAGCCAAGAATCATTCCTTAAGCAAATATTTCTTAAACAACTCCTATGTGCTAGACTGATGGGAACAAGAAGCCAGTGGGGAAAGATGCCGTGCAGCTATTGTGTTACCTGGGGTGGGAAGTCTCTTTGACATCAGGAAGTAAAGATACTGATGACTCTGAAAATCAACCCCTTTTTTTCTTTTTTTTTTTTAACTTTGAGAGATAGAGAGAGAGCACGTGCATGCATCACGGGAGGGAGACAGGGAGGAGCAGAGAGATAGAGAGAGAATCTTAAGCAGGTTCCACGCCCAGCGTGGAGCCCTATAGCAGGGCTCAGTCTCATGACCCTGAGATTCATGACCCGAGTCCAGATCAAGAGTCAGACACTTAACCAGCTGAGCCACCCAGTGCCCTGAATATCAGCTCATCTTTGGATTATTCATTCTGGATCGTTCCTGTGGATACATCCTTTTTTCCCTAACGGGGATGATTTCTGGAGCCCTCAGCCACCTACCAAAAAGCCCTATCTTGTGTCATGTTAGACATGCTTTCAGGTGCTGAAGAATAAGTATCTGAGTGTTTTCTAAACATTATCTCAGACGAGTTTACCCTTCGAGGCGTGTGTTTGATACAGGGGAGCTGCCCAGAGAGGGATCTGATTCTGAGAGCACCCGCACTGCCTGGGGGCGTGGCCCCCGGAGGTTAACGCGGCTGACTGCTTTGTCCAGTACCGTGATTCGTTTATTTGTTAAGCCGATAGAAATGTTCTTCAGGGAAGTAATTGAATCGAGATTGCTTTCTTCAGTGTCTTGGTCCTGCGTTTGTGGTGTCCGCCACAAAGTTACTACCTGATGAATTCAGTGAAAGCCAGAGCGCCCTTTTCTAGGACTGCCTCGGAGGAGGTGCTCCCAAGACTTGAGCTTAAAGGCAGGGTTTTATGTAGTACTTTTAGGGGTAAATCCTGTTCATGGGTGGGAATTAACTGATAGCAAGGACAGACAGTATCTCAGTTTTAAATATTTCGTTTGCTTCGCCTTCTAGATCCTAACCTGTGGCAAGAAAATGCTATTTTAGGATAATTACTAACACCTCTTTTCATTGTAATAAAAACCAAGCTTTGAGTCATTCTTTATGCACACGGTTCCCAGAATGAGAACTGCCTTAAAAACAGATGAGGAGTTTGAAAGAATATAATTCTCATTTTGTGGTATGGTCCCTTTTCAAATAAGGAAATCAAAGCTGTCTGTTTTGATTATCTGTGGAACGTAACTCATAGTCAAAAACAATATCCAGTAGAGGTCTTTCAAGCAATGTTCTAGCCTTTTTTAAAAGTAGTTCTAGAATGCCATTTTGAAAGAGGCTTATAGCCTTGTGTATGTGCATTTGTAACTTAAAAAAAATTCTGGGGTACCTGGGTGGCTCAGTGGGTTAAGCCTCTGCCTTTGGCTCAGGCCATAATCTCAGAGTCCTGGGATAGAGTCCCATGTCAGTCTCTCTGCTCAGCAGGGAGTCTGTCCCCCCCCCCCCCCCCCCGGCTGCCTCTCTGCCTACTTGTGATCTCTGTCAAATAAATACAATCTTTAAAAATAAATTAAATAAAATAAAAATAAAAAATAAATGAATAAATAAATTCAGGGGCGCCTGGGTGGCTCAGTCAGTTTAGCGTCTGCCTTTGGCTCAGGTCATGATCCCAGAGTCTTGGGATCGAGTCCCACACCAGGCTCCTTGGGGAGCCTGCTTCTCCCTCTCCCTTTGCCTGCTACTCCCCCTGCTTGTGCTCTCTCTCTGTCAAATGAATCAAAAAAATCTTTAAAAGGACATTCTTCATTATGGAAAAGTTAAGACATGTGCAAAGGTAAAGGAGGTACAGGGACCCACCACGGAGCCCTCAGCCGGCTGTGACAGTCACCAGGTTGGTTTCATCTAGCCACTTACCACTCGCTGCTCCCAGAGGATCTCTGAAGCCAATCCTCCACAGCCGTGATTTCATCCGTGTGTAATTTAGTCCGTATCTCCGAAAGATCTGCTTCAAAGAACACAACCACTTTTACCCCTAAAAATAAGAAGAATCCCTAATGTTCCCGAACATCCGGTCTCTTTTCAAAAGTCTAATCTGCTCGTATATATTATAAATGTTTTTAATTTGTTACAGTATGTTTGAAACAGGATATAAAGAAATTCCAACCATTATGATTAGATGCTATCTTTTAAATCTTTATTGTAGTTTCTCCACCAACACTTCTTTTCCTCCTTTACCTTTATTTAGGGAGGAAACTAGATCATTTTTTCTTGTCTTGTTCTGACTTTTATAACAAAATACCCTATGTTGGGTGGCTGACACAATAAACATTTATTTCTCACCGTTCTGGAGGCTCCAATGTCCAAGGTCAAGGTGACGGCAGATTTGGGGTCTGGTGAGGGTCCCCTTCCTGGCTTGCACACAGCTGTCCCTTCGTGTTCTCACAAGGCAGAGACTGGGGTGGAAGTAGGTCTGGCTTCTTTGTCTTCTCCTAAGATCACTAATCTTAGGGGTTGTTCTCTCAATACCTCATCTAAACCTAATTATCTCCAAAAGCTCCCATCTCCAAATACCATTACACTGAGGATTACATCTTTGGCATATGAAATTTTTGGACACAAACATTCAGTCCATAGCAGTCCTGTGCTGTTTCTCCAAAGTCTGGATTTTCCTGATTTTAGCCTATTAATGCAGGAAACCTGATCCTCTGTCCTGTATTTCTTGCAGATGAGCAAATTGCTGTAGATAATAATGAGGTAGTTAGCTAGCATTTTCCAAAATTAAGTAAATATATTTTTAAAGTTTTAAGCATTATGATGATCTCATTGAATTAAGCGTATGTTTAGGTATTTCAGTCCTTTGTAGTTATTTGTCTTACTAATACAAAATGCTCCATCTTTAAGTTCACTTCTGAGTTATCTTTTATTATATTATTTTTTATTAACCTATAATATGTTATTTGTTTCAGGAGTACGGGTCTGTGAACCATCAGTCTTACACAATCCATAGCACAGACCCTCCCCAGCGTCCATCCCCCAGCCACCCGCTCCCTCCCACCCCCACTCCACTCCAGCAACCCTCAGTTTGTTTCCTGAGATTAAGAGTCTCTCATGGTTTGTCTTCCTCTCTGGTTTCGTCTTGCTTCATTTTCCCCTCCCCTCCCCTAGGATCATCTGTCTTTTTTCTCAAATTCCTCATAGCAATGAGATCATGATAATTGTCTTTCTCTAACTGGTTTATTTAACTTCGCATAATACCCTCTAGTTCCATCCATGTCATTGCATATGACAAGATTTCAAATTTTTGATGGCTGCAAAATATTCCAGTGTGTGTGTGTGTCTGTGTGTGTCTGTGTGTGTGTGTGTGTGTGTGACATCTTCTTTATCCATTCATCTGTTGATGGACATCAAGGTTCTTTCCATAGTTAGGCTATTGTGGACATTGCTGCCATAAACATTCGGGTGCACATGTCCCTTCGGATCACTGCGTTTGTATCTTTAGGGTAAATACCCAGTAGTGCGATTGCTGGGTCGTAGGGCGGCTCTATTTTCAACGTTTTGAGGAGCCTCCATACTGGTTTCCAGAGTGGTTACACCAGCTTGCATTCCCACCCACAGTGTAAGAAGGTTCCCCTTTCTCTGCAGACTCGCCAACACCTGTTGTTTCCTGATTGGCTAATTTTAGCCATTCTGACTGGTGTGAGGTGGCGTCTCATTGTGGTTTTGATTTGTATTTCTCTGACGCCGGGTGATGTGGAGCACTTTCTCATGTGTCTGTTGGCCACCTGGACGTCTTCTTTGCAGGAATGTTGCCTCTTAGTTTGTTGACTGTTTCCTTCACTGTGAAAAACTTTTGATATGATGAAGCCCAATAGTTCATTTTTGCCCCGGCTTCCCTTACCTTTGGTGATGTTTCTAGGAAGAAATTGCTATAGCTGAGGTCAAACAGGTTGCTGCCTGTGTTCTCCTCAAGGATTTTGATGGATTCCTTTCTCACATTGAGGTTTTTCATCCATTTTGAGTCTTTTTTTGTGTGTGGTGTAAGGAAATGGTCCAGTTTCATTTTTCTGCATGTGGCTGTCCAATTTTCCCAACACCATTTGTTGAAGAGACTGTCTTTTTTCCATTGGACATTGTTTCCTGCTTTGTCAAAGATTAGTTGACCATAGAGTTGAGGGTCCAGTTCTGGGCTCTCTGTTCTGTTCCATTGATCTGTGTGTCTGTTTTTGTACCAGTACCATACTGTCTTGATGATGACAGCTTTGTAATAGAGCTTGAAGTCCGGAATTGTGATGCCTCCAGCTTTGGTTTTCTACTTCTGAGTTATTTTTGACAGGATCTTCCTTACTCTCTTCTTTGATAGAATGTTCCAGGTTCATTTTGTACACTTTCTCCCCGTCCTGGATTGAGCTATTTCTTCAGGTAGCACTGGGATCATTATTTAGAATGGTCTTTGGAGATCACAAACCTGGGTTGTACTTTTATTGCTATTGAATTAGTTCTGTAACTAGCCCTGTAGACAGAGCTAGAATTAAAGTACGTTGTTAGTTCCTGTCAGCACTTCCAGTTCAAGTTCAGGGCACGGTTCTTAACTCTAAGGTCTGACATCCTGTATCCTTTCCTAGGTTGAGAAACCTGAGCTGCCAATCCTTACATCAGAGTCTCTTCTGTCATCTTGACTTTCTGAATCTCATTTTCTAGTAGATTCTTTGATCATTGAACATTAGAACAATATTTCTTCAATTTGTTCATCCTGAAAATAGCTCTTCTCTGTCCTTTATATTCGAAAGTCAGTTTGGTTAGATATAAAATATTTGGTTCACTCTTTCTGCCTTTAGTATCTTAAATATGTCGTCGCACTGTCGTCTGACATAGTAGATTGTCTTAACGTATGACAATAGTAAGGGGTGTTTTTTTTCCTTTGTAAGGAACTTGGTTTTTTGGCATGATGACCAAAGGACTTTTTTTCTTTTTTAAATACAGTAGTTTTGCTAGAATATGTCTCAGTGTTGATTATTGACATGCCCTTAACATGTAGCTTCAAACATTTTTTATTTATTTAAAAAAAAATTTCCTGAATCACATTTTAAAATATGTGTTCAGTTCCACTGCTTTGGTTATCTTTTTTTTTTTTTTAAAGATTATTTATTTATTTATTTGACAGACAGAGATCACAAGTGGCAGAGAGGCAGGCAGAGAGAGAGAGGAGGAAGCAGGCCTCCTGCTGAGCAGGGAGCCCAATGTGGGACTCAATCCCAGGACCCTGGGATCATGACCTGAGCTGAAGGCAGAGGCTTAACCAACTGAGCCACCCAGGCGCCCTTTGGTTATCTTTTGTAGGGGCTTTTATAATACACCTATGAGAATGTCTTCTATATTTGTAGCTTCCTCTTTACTTTCTTCATTTCTCTTTGATTTAAAGCTTTTTTCTTTCATCTATTTCTATTAACAAATGATACATTTTTCTTAGTAACTCTAGTGAGTTTCCAGTTCAGACTTCATGTGTGATATATAAATTTCATGGTTCTTTACTAAATTATACCACCTTGTTTCTGAGTTTTTTCTATTTTGAGTTGTGTTTATTATAGCTGCTATCATTTTATTAATTTCTTTTATCTTGTCTTAAAATATTAGCCAACAGTTTTCATCTGCTTATTAGACCTGTTTCTGGCACATTCTGGCATGATCTGGCATGTTCTCATTGGTCCGTAGAGCCTTTATTTTATCCCTGGTTTCTTTTTTGTTTTTTTTTTTTAATAACTGTTAAACATAGGACTTAATCACAATCTCCTTCCAGTTCTTCTTTCTCAGTCTCCTTCTATCTCCTCATTTTTGCTGTTTTTTTTACTTTCTTCCATTCTTTCTTTGTTAATCAAGGCATAATTTGTACAATAAAACAGGTTCAGTGATTAACTACTATTCAAACACCATTCAGAACAGTTCAGTCGCCTCAATCTGTTTACCTCCCACCTCTCTGAAGAGACAATCATTACTTTGTTTTCTATCAACATAGATTAATTTTGGATATAATTGGATTCCATGTAAATGGAATATGGCATGCCTAATTTTGAGTATGATATTAGCTCTAGGCTTTTCACAGATGCCATTTATCTAATTGTGTAAGTTTACTTCTATTCCTATCTTGCAAAGCATTTTTCCTTTTTTTATAATAATTTGTATTCAATTTTTAAAAAATTTTTTGTCTTCATTTAGTGAAATAACCATATGGACCTTCTTTGCCCCTGCAACAGGTTACACTGATTGCTTTTCAGAGGGTAAAACAACTTTGTATTGGCATAAACTCCAGTTCTTTGTGGCATAGTATCCTTTTTTGAAATCACTGCTTTCAGTTTGTTAATATTATATGAAAGATTTTCTACTTTTGTTCACAAGGGAAATTGATCTATAAAACTATAAAACTTGCTTTTTTTCTTTCATATGTTTTTATTTTTTGGTATCAACATCAGAGTAATGCTGGCCTCATAAAATGAGTTGAGAGCATGCTCTCACTCTGTTTTCTGAAAGTGTTAAATTGGCACTATGTCTTCATTAAATGTATTACTTAGGTGTAATTAAATATGTGTAAATGCACCTATGAAACAATTTGGACTGCAAGTATTTGCAAAGGGGTATTTTTTATTACAAGTTTATAAAAAATAATTCTTATTTACTGAAATAAATTTCACTTATTGAAATAACTGAAATTACTTTCAATTTTTTTTTTATTAACCTATAAGGTATTACTTGCTTCAGGGGTGTAGGTCTGTGACTCATCAGGCTTACACACTTCACAGCACTCACCATAGCACACACCCTCCCCAGTGTCCATCACCCCACCACTCCAGCAGTCCCACTCCCCTCCCCTCCAGCAACCCTCAGACTTTCAATTTTTAATACATTTTGGCATAAAATTGTTGATAATTATACTTTTAAGGCCTGTGTGATGTATCATGATAACCCCACTTTCATCTGTGATATTGGTAATTTGTATTTCCTCTTTTTTCCTTTATAGTTAGAGCAGGTGGCTATCGACTTTAGTAAATTTTTCAGTAAGCCAGTTAATGATCTTGCTAATTTTCTCTAAGGTTTATTTTCTGTTTCTTACTAAATGTTCTTTGCATTATTTCCATTCTTCTGCTTAGTCAAGTTCCATTTGCTCCTCTTCCGTTTCTGGAGTTAGATGCCTATATTATTCATTTCACATCTTGATTTTTCTAATTGAAAGTGTTTTAAAGTTCTGAATTTCTAAGCACTGCTTTATCTTCTCCCACATCTTTTGATATTTTATGTTTTAAATTTTAGTCCATTTGTGGCTTTCCTGCTCTAGATCTTTCTCTTTTGTTGCCTGTGCATAATGGTAAGAAAGAAAAAACCCAAAATGACCTCATACTGCTTGCATTTGCCCCTCTAATATATCTGCATTTATATATCTAATCTATATATCTATTTATATTTATTATTTATATGTTATATATATTTTATATATTTATTTATATATTACATTTACTTACATTTATTGATAGTCAATTACATTTAATATTAATTGATTGATTAATCATTAACATTTAATTTAATTACATTTATATATCTAATCTAATATATCTGCATTTTCTGTTTCCTTCGTCCTTTTCTTTATCCTGCACAATTTGAATCTACTCCCAGCCTTTTCTACCAGTGCAGAGCTCTGCCAAAAGAGGGAGTTTCTCTGGGTTGGTACCAAGACTTCATACAGTCAGGCTGTGCCCAGCCCCTTCAGAACTGACTGTAGACCTTCTCTTCCACGCGTCAGAGTATAAAACCCCTTCCAGTTTCAGCTGCGCCTCTCAGATATCCCTTAAACAACTTTCAGGGATGCCTGTGATCCGGGGGTTCTTCTGTTTTTCAGGACCCCCCCCCTTGCTTTCCTCTGCCTCCTGCCATATAGACAGGGTCACAGCTTGGGTTTTGAGTTGTCAGTGGTTTGTCTCCCCTGTTTGCATTTGGAGGTTTGTGGTGATAATGGACACAGTGTTTTCGCAGATTTGTTTTATCAGTTTTGGTTTTTAATATCTCAGTTCTCTCTGTTTTGATGTGGGGATCGAGAGATTTCAAAAGAGTTCTGCTGAAGCTATCTTTTCAGAACCCTGTGGCTACCTCGACTGTATTGCAGAGCCGTGAGTTTGTATACTTCAAGTTTGTAGCAGAAGAGGTGTAGTGCTGATCTCTTCCAGAGAGGTCTACGTATGAATCCTGATCACGGGGTCTGGATTGTTCAGTGACCCGTGGAGTTGTCTCTTACTGTGACTGCTGCGTTGTCTTTGCATTGCAACTACGGCTCTTTCCGCTACTGGCTCCTGGGGTGTCACCGGCATTTCGGGAGGTCCCACCGATCAGCGGTAGTGAGGAAAGTCCCAGATAAAATGCCTGCCCTCTTTTGTGTTCCTGTGTTGCTGTTTGTTGGATGGGACCCTCCTGGATTCCAATTTAGGAAACGAACAAACAAAAAAGGGGCTAATTCAGAAAGCGTGGAACGTATCCCTTCCGCCCGCATCCAAATGGGTATCTTTCATGTCATATGAATGTGACCGAATGAGCGGAATGCCACCTCATACGCATAGGATTATGTAACCAAAAATGCCTCTAGCATACAAGGTACCTTGACAACTTGTAGAAATTATTGCCCATCATTTATTTGGTTATTTTTGAAAAGTGCTTATGACGTGTTCTAGGGAGTGGGTGGTTGAATGCAGTTGGGAGAGCATTCGTGATCCTCAGACAAGTCCTCACTCTCTGTGTCCTACTTCGGTGACACATTCTTTCACCGTGGCCACTTCCAGAGAAATGGCTGCACACGTGGGCCGTCATTATCGAGAATCAGAGGCTCTTTAGGACTTTCACACGCTGACTTTGGTTCAATTGCGGGATCGCGTATGTCCCACAAGTTCCTTGAGTCTTGCACGAAGAGCATTTTTTGTGAAAAATCCTTCTTAGAAAGTTAATACATGTATTGCTGTTTTAGTTTATAACATGCAAGTACTTTTCACTGAATCTTTTTGACAACCTTGAAAAGCAGACATATCCTCTACTTTATACCTGAAAAAAATGAAAAGCTCAAAACTGAAACTCAGAAGTTGCTGCCTTCTTAAAGCTGTGTAGGCAGTTTATGACAAAGCCAAGGGGAAATTATTCAATAATTAGAATAATTACTACCAGTATCAGAAACCCGTGTGCGCGCCAGTAATTCAGAAATGTCTGCAAGGGAACATGATCACATGAATGGTTTTTAATAACTCAGCCTCAATTGAATTAGTTACAGTGTAGAGAAAATTTTTAGTAAATATGTATTCACATTTCTTATTACATAATGTAGAATACACAATATTTGTGATGGAAAATAAGATGTAATGCAAAATAAATTTGTTTTGTGTTGAAACATGTAACAAACACTTTGGAAAATCGTGTTTTGGAATTCAGTTGTTTATGATTCTGAATCCTATATTCGCTCCTTTAGACCAGGCTGCCTCATGATAGAACTTTCAAAATGTTCTGAGTGGCTAGAGAGGAATCAATTATGACAGCTTAGGTATGTTTGCCCAGACTAACTGGCTTGGACTTTAATGACCAATTTACCAAGAAGTGATGGAAAAGAGTAAATGGATGTCAGGGACCTGAGACCTAATTTCTGCCATACAGGTCGTAAATTGTCTTTGGGCTCATAAGGAGAATGAGCGGTTTTCTCAGGAGGGAAGTATGTGCGTATTTTATCAGTTTTAATAAAACATGACCCAGATCTGTCTTAGACTATTCTTGCCGCTGGCCGTCTCCTCTCCTGGCAGTCCTCACCCCATCAGCACATCCCGCGGATGCATTCTGATGTCATTACAATGGCTCAGGACGGCCAGATTCGCACAGACCGTATCCACTTAGCCTGACTCTCTCAGGATTGACTGACTTTACTCTGCCATTTCTCCTACGAGGCAAACTAGGGAGAAATACGTAATTCCCAGGAGCTACACATTTGGTCAAATGCATGCTGTCGTCTCACCGCAGAACCTAAAACCTAGTGTCCCTGGGAATCTCAGTGCTTAGAGACTACCGTGAGGCGAGTTTAGAAACAGAAGAGACTAGCCCACTGGTCATAGGGTGGCTGTGAATTCTTTATTCGTGTGTAAGCCTCGGTCTCCTTCACCTTCTGAGCATGTTGACCCTCCATATCTCATCTTACTGTGCTCATCTCAAGGAGATATTTTTCATGTATTTTTCAGGATTAGGATTTGAAATCAGCTATAGGACAAACTGAATACCTACACAGATGTGTGTTGATGTGTGTACGTGTGAACACGTACTTTTAATCGAACAAGGCAATATGGCAAACTCAAGTTGTCTTAGGTAGGGGAGAAAAGGGAAGGGGGAGGCACAGGTGACTGGAATGTCACTCCTTTTTGCAGCAACTCTGGCCATACGCTGCCCAGCTGCCCAGGTGTCCTCACCATGACATTACTGGTTTTATTGGCCTAGGTCCTTTTCAGGGCATTTTTTAAGGGAATGGAAGACTTTTTTGTTGAGTCACAAAGGTACCATTTACCAGTTGTATGTTCTTTGTCAACGAGGCCTTCTGAAACTCTTCTGAGTTTCATGTAGTTGTGTTGTGAAGCAGCAGCTTTTAAAGACTGACACTATCAGGGCACGTGGGTGGCTCAGTGGGTTAAGCCTCCGCCTTCGGCTGAGGTCATGATCGCAGGGTCCTCGGATGGAGCCCCACCTCGCGCTCTCTGCTCAGCAGGGAGCCTGCTTCCCTTCCTCTTTCTGCCTGCCTCTCTGCCTACTTGTGATCTCTGTCTGTCAAAGAAATAAATAAAATCTTTATAAAAAAAATAAAGACTGACACATCAGTCCACAGTCACGGTGCCAGCTGCCATATTGGTATCCAGTCACTGGTATTGCCGTGATCTGATGAGACACTTTGTCATCATTTCCTGGGACTCGCTTTTTTCTTTTCTCCTCAGCAATGTAGGAAACCCAGCTGTATGTAAGCAATATAAAATACATAGAGAATACATAGTAGTTTGGGGACAAATGGCTAATATTTCATTACTTTAGAGTGTAGAAAGAAAGTAGAGACCCACTACTTACAATATGTCCTAACTTGACTCTACACTTATTTCTGTAGTATATAAGGCACTTAGTGATTAACTTGGACAATGGAATTAGACCAAGGATAGTTATCAGTATACGGAGGATTCTAGCCAGCTGCTACTGTCTGTACCCAAGGCTCTAACAGGAAACCGTAAGCGACTACTGTTGATGCTTGAAGAGTTTGAGTCTTCTTAGTAATAATAACCGTGTATGAATGAAATCACCATTTGGATGAAGGAAGAATATCCCATATTGGAAAGTAATCACAGCTTTTATGCTCCTGTGTGTGCTTTGACAGCTTTTTGGAGACTACAGCCTATTTCTTCATGAAGCCAAAACTTGGAGAAAAGGAGGTGTCCCCGAATGTTTTCTTCAGTATCTGGCATGAATTCAGCTCTGACTTTAAAGACTTTTGGAAGAAAGAGAACAAACTCATTCTACAAGAAAGGTAGGGTTTTTTCGCTTGCACAATGGCATTTTAAAACTGGTGTTTTATTAGGTGGGACACCACAGGGGTTGCCAACTTTTCTAGCCTAAATGAAAAATTAGATGGCCCTCAACCTGGGATAGCGAGTGTAACAGGGTGCTGAGAACTGACAAAATTTGGAGTTTGAATAAGAAGGTTGGCCCAGAGGCTGTGATGCTGCGGAGCATAGCAGGGGAAATGGTTTGCCAGGACCACCGTCTGGTAAAACAACTTCTGTGAGGAGGAAACCACAAAAAAGCAGGTCATGTAAGTGGAGTGGAACAGCCCTGCTGAGATGATAACCCTACTCACCTCAAAAGACCAATAGCAAAGACCATATAAAGGTAAGATGAATCATTTTTGTTTCGTCTTGTTTTTGCTCAGTTCATGAGATACTGTCCAAATTTCACCATTTGTATTGACGTTTCTGGCAGATGTCACCAGGAAACAGATGATTGGTATTTTTAAAAAGATCTTTCAGGATTCTTGTGGAATTACACCACATTTCCTAAAGTAAACTTTTTCAGGAATGAAGGGAAGTTTTTTCTCTTAGGTATATGAAATAAAGTCTTTGTCACTGATTATGAAATTCTATAGAGGTGTATTAAATATGAATTCAGGAGGAAAGCTAGCTCTCCCGGGACAGCAGCCCTAAATAACTAGGTCTACTGGGAGAAGGAAAATGAGGCACAATCGCGCCGTAAACCAAATGCTAAAACGGAACCCATCAGTGTGCTTTCCAGCATCCTTGTGCTAACAGTGACTTTGCTTTAGATCTTTAGAACACTTACATCCTGAGGGACTTCGGTCGTGCTACCACAGAATTCCACAGTTTCTGCTTACCGTCTTCCATACATACAAAACCGTGATTGTCCATCTAGTTTTCATTTGTCAGTAGATTCTGAGAGGATACGTCCTTAAGTCAGTTGAAATTAATTGCTGGCATTTTCTGCGCACATGGACTGTGGTGGGAGTGCTGACTCATATAACTAATTACTTAGATTTCGCGGTGTTTTCATAGAAGAAGCTATACTTCAGTGAATAGTAGATGGAAAGAGAGTGTGGTCTGAACAGAAGGGAAGATGCTTTAAATATTCACTTTAAAGATAATGAGAGTATTCTACTCCAAAGGTCATCATTATGGGTTAACCAAAAAGATGCAGTTTTAGTCAAAAGTCCCATGCAGGTGAGCTAGGAGAGCGAATTACTGAAATACAGGCGCACTTAAATTGTCGTCCGTGTCCCTCAGACTTGGCCATATTTTATCTTCCTGAAAATTTTTTTTACCAAGCAAGGGTTGTCGGTTTGGAAAATCGTGAAGAGGAAACTTTGTGACTTCACACTCCCTACCACCTCCCTTCATGTCCCTCACGGGGCCTCATGGGTCCCCACGGGCCTTCCCTCATCTCTAATCTCAACTGATTCCCCTGGAAAAGAGCTGACAAGTCAGTCACACAAATGTACACATCTGAGAGATGAATAGTTCTTTGTCTTTTTTTAAAGGTTATTTATTTATTTATTTGAGAGAGCGAGAGAGTGAGCAGGGGGAGGAGCAGAGGGAGAAGGACCAGAGTCCACCCTGAGCACAGAGCCTGACCCGGGACTCGATCTCACCACCCCGAGAGCAGGACCTGAGCTGAAATCAGGAGTCAGATGCTCCCCCACCGAGCCAGCCAGGTGCCCTGACAGATGGTGTCTCACCACGCGCCGCTCTTTGCTTGGTGGCTGGGGCCAGAGTCCTCGTGAGGATGGAAGTGAGGAGGGACAGGGACGGGCGTCAACAAGACAAAGGGTGGTGCTGTGGTCCGGGAGTCACTGTCTCCACGGCCCGTCAGGGAGGCGATGTGCTGTCACGGCCAGCGTGTTCCCGTGGCGGTGCCGCCGGAGGTCCTGGGACAGAAGGTGGGCGACTTCCGCTGCGGTTCGCCTTTGCTCTGCGTCTCTGTGCGGGAGCTGGGGAGATGCCCTCCGGGGAGCTGCTGGGACTAATGCAGCTCACGAAGTCTCCCCGGCCTGGGCTCCACGAGGTCGAGCTGTGTCTCTAGGTAACGCTCTGGTACCGGTCCACTGTTCCTTGATGGTTTATGCATTTAACGTGACCCAAACCAGCTCTTCCTCACTGGGTGTCTCGGAAAACCAGGCACATGCTGCTTCTTTCATTCTTCATCCTGTGCCCGTCATGTCCTAGGACTGTACTGAGGCTTTTTTGACTCAACCTTCGGTGACTTCGCTCACCCCTTGGTGGCAGTGTTGTGAGTTGGCGGATGACAAGTGCTCTTCCCTGCAGGCTTCTCATGGTTCAGAATCATTTGCTTTTACAAACTGTGGTAGGTGAGCCCGTCTTCTCTGCCCTTTAACTTCTGAAATTCACCTGCTGGCAAATGGGCTGCTTTGATAAGCAAGACCATTGGTCTGATTGGTTTGTAGAAAACCTTTGTCCCTTTGCTTAGTGTAAGGACCAGTGGCAATTTCCAGGAGACAGTACAGAATGAAAATGGGGGCGGGGGGGGCTTGTTAAAAATTATTAAGCAATTTCAAGACGGCAAGCACAGAGCCCTTCCCAAAAAGTGTGCAGACAGCACCCTTGAAGCCAGCCTTGCCCAGTGAAAGCTTTGTATCCTATTTTCTGTCGTAAATGGAAGGGTATTTTGGGAATGCTTTGTCCCCTCAGACATTGCTAAGAAACAGGATGTGGTCCCTGGAGGGTGTTAAACTTTGTCTCGTGCGGTCTGTGTCGAGCTGCGTGGAACTTCACATCACGCTACAGATACCTAGAATGGGTGTCTGTAGCCCCTACCAGACTGTTCCCTCCTCTGTACCCTGTATTTATCATGTGCCGATTTTGTTTTGTCAGTCTTATATACTATGATGATGCCTAATGACGTGTCTGTTTTCATTTTATACCATAACCATGCTGATGTTTGCCTTTAGTCTTTATTTCCCACTGAGATGTCTTGTACCTTCATTTATGATGTGGCTCTCACGGTCACTAGGCCGCAGTGCCTTTCCACCCTTCTGGTCTCCATGAATATTTGCTGACTTGACTTGTTACATCATTGCCTGTGACACAGACATGGGAATAACTTAGCTTACGAAGTAATGGACATGCTTTCCTACACAGCTTAAGTTTATCCTTGAAGTAATTTTTTAAAAATTGCAAATACTTTGAGCAAAAGGAAAGGCACTGTTAGGCAGTCAAACCCCAGAAGGGCACGGATGGAACTTGCACGTGGGTTGCCTGACTGCACACACTGGAACTGCATTCTGTGGAGGTTAGTACGGGACGTCCGTGCTGTTGCTCACTATCTGTCTTTCTAAATGTCCTCTGTACTTCCTTCTCCTTCCGCTTCTTCTCTCCCTCTCTCTCTCTCTCACTCTATTCTCATGGTCTCACTCTCTCCCCCTCTCATGTCCCTGCTACCATTCTCCTCTGTGGTTCAGTCTAGTTTCCAAGTCAGGCTATTCCAATAAGGGTGGCCCCATGGCCATTGGTCACAGCCATGACTCACATTCTCACAACCCAGTAGGAGAGGGCACCCTCCACCACCTAGAAAAATTCCAAGGAAGAACTCCAGAGGGGTTGTGTCCAGTTCTAGACCAGGCACTGTGGCCAGAGGTGTGGGGTACCATAGTTAGCTCAGTAGTTCACAAACCCCGTTGTGCAGCCAGAAAGGAGGGCTGCCCTGATGGACAGCCCCCTTCATAGCAGTCACTGGAGTTAGGGAAGAGAAGTTTCCAACAAAAGGAAATGATAATATTACTACCCCAGATTTATTAAGCCTTTAAAAGTAACTTGCGTAATTAGCAGAATGTCTTAGCATGGTAGAAAAAACCTGAACGATGGTTTCACGATGTCCCTTGGTCTAATTTGGAATTCACAGGTTGACTATCTTGAAGGTTGTAAATCCTGTAAAAATAATTCCTGTCCCACCGTTTCTATTTGGTTCTGATTATAGAATGATAGTAACTTTGTATTTTCTGGCTTTGTCCTGATGATTCCTGTGATTGAGTAACTATATTTCTTGAATTGGTGACTTCCTACACGTCCGTGAAAGGTCTTAAAAAGGTCTGCTCTCCTTCTAATCGATGTGCTTTAGAAAACATTTTTGAGTTAGCTCTTCCACTTACCAGCCTAGCCATAGGAAGTCATAGTTTCCTAAACTGCATAATGGCGATGGTGATACCTCTCTTGCAGCGTTGTTGTGTGGACGAAATGAGGTAATATGTGTAGAGAACGTTAACAGTGCCTATGTCCCCAGGGCTCTGTGGCTCTTCGTCATTTAACATAAATGATTCCCTGATCATGGCTAGCTACAAAGGAAACATATCGGTAAGGCATGTTAAGCATCTTAAGAACATATTCAGTGGATACCAGGCATTTTTGTGACTCCGTTACTTTGTGGATACAGAGTGTCTTGATGATGAGTCCAAGGGCAAAGTTTTGTTTGGGAATGTTCACGTGGTCCATCCCTCTCTTACTGACATCATGATATAGAAAGGAGTTCCTGTTTTGATGCTTTTAGGCAACTGACATGGTTTTGTGAAGTCAGAAAAGGTGTTTTTCCATAGACTTGGAACGAGTATGCAACGAATATGCACTCGTTAAAAAGAAATCCTTCTCAAAAAAGAGTAGACTTGTCATCACTGAGCAACACAAAACATATGGGGAAACGTTTTTAAAAACGAGTTTGGTATATCCAGAAGAGGGGGGGCAAACCAACATTTACTCTGTTGAACATCTCCCCAAAGGGCCCACATAGCACAGTGTTCATATGTCAGGGACTGGGTTGTCCATATCTCTCTTATTTTCAGGAACTCAGGGCGTCAGTATCACCTAGCCACCGAAGAATCCATATGGAGCTTGGCCAGTCAGAGCTATATGAATTAGAGGAAAGAAGTGTGGATTGATTGGGAATACATGTTTGACCCTGATGGACCTGTGGTCCTGGGAGAAGACAGTGGGGCCCAAAACTCCACTTCTCACTTTTGCTCTGTTGGAAGCAGACTTCAGTTTTTCAACAGTCTTCAGCTGTATAGTTATGTGAAATTATTTGTAATTATTCTCACATTCCATATGGAGTTTTAACTATGCACAGGAGACATTCAAGTCCACTTGGTGAAGGTCCTACCGTGGTTGAGCTAACAGGCTAGTCCGCTTATGGTGTTAAAGCAACGGGAGAAACCTGGGCAGGAGTGAAGGATTAATTCTGTCCAGAGGAGTTTTGACAAGGAGATTGGAGTTGGAGTAGGATTTTCACAGGCAGTCTGGTGAGGTAAGGGCATTCTAGGCCAGGTAATACGGCTCTGGCAGTGTGGCCTATCAGAATTTTATTTTTAGTTGACTTAAGACATTTTAATTCAACAAATCAGTTGTGACATTAGTAAGGGTTGTGTTTAAAGTGTTGTCTAACTTAATTTACTGGTTTATTTATTTTGAGACACGTAGTCTTTGATGACCCAGGAGAAAGGCTAAGTACTCCATTGCAAGCATGTGGCAGTCAAGTCTAGTTTCTGCCTAAGTGAACTCTGCAATTAGAGGAGAAGGATTTGAATGCTCGGCTGTAGAAGGTGATGCATTAACTTGGAGAGCGCCTCATGCCATGTTAACATTCCTGTTACCGTAATTTATCTTTAAGTGAGCTGTATTTTCAGATTTCACCAGGACATCATTAGGATAGAAGGAAGTGACCATTTTCGAAGGGATTGAAAGTAAATCTAAAGAACGGAGACAAGGAAAGAAGGTTTATTGCTATGTCGTGACGCACTTGTTGGAGACCTGATGAAACTGCCTCTTGGACTGCACTGCTGCCTTGCAGTATTAAATGAATTTAGCCAACCATTTGCCCCTTTAATTGAGGCATCGGTGTCTAGAGAAACAACACATAATGAAATTCTCTTCCTGCATCTGACTTTTGTAGTAGAAGCTTTGGCACAATTGACAACGGAATCTGAGAATGTGTAGGGACTGTGATCCACATTCACTGAAGGAGTAATTAATATGCATTAAGACATAATAGATGATTCATTTATTTATTAACTTACTCAAAATTACTTATGTCCTACTGTGTGCTGGCCATACTTTTGGGCCATACGGTTCTTACCCTTTAGTGAGAGAAGTAAACAATAAAAAATAAAGATAGTTTTAAATTATAGGTTGAAATCAGTACTGCGAGGAAAATAGTGAGCCATTTTTGCAAAGCACAAAGGAGAAGAGGTTCATTTAGAAAGTGTGGGCAGAGGAGGCCTTTCTGAAGAAGCAATATTTATGCTGACACTTAAAGAATTTGAGGGAGAAGCCATGTTAAGGGGCAACATAATATGTGAGTCTACCAGGCCGAGATTTAGGACAGCGAACACAACATGACAGAGAGATTGGGAGCACTCCGAGAAAGATGGAGATGTTGAGATGAATTTGATGAAATAGGCCAGGGGCTCGATCACCCAGCCTCTCGTAGATCATGATGAGAGATTGACTTCTTTGTGCGCACAATCGAAAAATCATCGAAGGGCGTTTTACAAAGGAACTAACTGGATAAGATTCATTTAATGAAAAGATTGTTGACTCAGATGGTGGTAGATTGGGCGGTGGTACTGAGAAACAAGTTAGGAAGTTAGTTTAGTGGCCCAGGCAAAAGATGGGACGCTGTGGACCCGGGGGAAGGTGACAGAGATGAGAGGAAGTGGGGGCGTTGTCTCTATAGTTTGGAGGTATGCCTGTACGAACTTGCTATTGGCAGGTTGCAGCCGTACCAGTGGTAGAGGGTCAGAAAGTTCCAAATCTCACCTCAGACACTGACGAGCTCCTATTATCCAGGACGTTAGAGATCAAGAGTGCAAACTTACCCTTTCTCTCCTAAAATGATTTCCGAGGGCAAGGTTGGGGAAAGACGTGCATCCTCCAATATCAGGAAATTCATTTTCCAGAACCTCGTTCCCCACGAATGATGTAAAATCATAAGGTGAACATTAGATGGAAAATATCTGTGCCTTCCTTCTTGATCTTGCCATTTTCCAAGACATACTTTTAAATCTTGGAAAATGAATCTTGGAAAATGCTTTCTCAAAAGCCTCGTGTTCAAAAATGGAAGAAACTCAACCCTCAGGGTTTCTGGTTCCAGCTCCCCATCAGAGAATCGGGACCAAGGGCCAGGAAAGTAGCTTGCCCAAAGACATTTTTTGCTTTGAAAAGGATTTAAACATTGTGGTATCTTCCAGTAAATTTCTAGAGGCTTGTAAAGTTGTCTGAGCAATTACTAGTTTCTCTTCAGCATTTGCTAAAAATGTTTTTTGATGTCTTAGCAAAGTTTGTATAAAACCATTTGGGATCAAAATATGCTTCATGGAGTAGATATGTTAAATTATCTATTAAAAATAACATCACGTAACTTATATGGGCTGAAAACAAGTTGTTCCTTTACAAGCAAGATGGTATTTTTAAGGGGTCACTTTAAGTTTTGTTAGGATTATTCTCAAACAACATGATGATTATAGTCTGCTAGAGGAAGAGGTCTAGATCTGTTAGATTTGAAAAATGTGAAATTAACCAATTCTTAGGTTTGTCTGGGTTTCTGCCAGAACCTGGATTTTTAAGATCGTGAAAAATGTAAGAAGTCAGAGGCTCCCCAGAGTTCATTGCCACTATGCTGGTCTCCACGCTGACTCTGAACTCTTCCCGCAAAGAAGTTCCATGTCCTCTGCCTCAGGCCCACTCTCAGACACCACCCCTCTTCCCATGAGTGGGAGAGAAGCTGTAGAGAAACGAGAAATGCTTCTTAAAAGCCTGGAATTCTAAAGTAAATAATGGATCATCAGAGACTAGTCACAAGAGGTAAAGATGGAAGAGATTGTCTCCACAGTGTTTTAGGTCTTGGTCTCTACAACAGATTTGAAGCTGATGGCAAAGTTTAGACCAAGACATGTCGGTAATTATTATATTTGACAAATAGCAATTAGCTTACTTGGTTTTGCTGCTGAAGTCTGGTTACGATTTAGAAGCAACTGTGGTAAGGCATCAAACTCAATTTTAAAAGGAATCATTTGTGAAGGCATGCGACGAGTGTGTATGTGCGGGTCGCGGAGGGGGACAGGGTAAATGTGAGCGAACCAAGAATGGAGAGCAGTACTGAGGAAATTTAATCATATGTATTTTAATATGGGATATACAGAAGGGATCAGGTAATATCCGGTGTCTTTGTGGGGAAGAAATGGAGAATGGTCTTGAGAACGTAAGTACAAAGGCCAATAAGCATGTGAAGAGATGCCCTGTATCATGAGCCGTCACCGAGACGTAAATCAAAACCAGAAAGAGACGCGCGCACCAGGATGGCTGGAGGGAAGGAAGCGGACAGGATGACAAGTGGTGCGGGGAGAGGAGGAGAACTCGTGGAACTCGCACTCTGCTAGTGGAACGGGGCAGCCACTTTGGAAACAGCCAGGCGTCTTCTCAGACGGTTAAACCGAGAGTTGCGGCGGGACCCAGGAACGCCGCCCGAGGTTTCTCCCGGAGAGAAGTCAAGGCGCACGTCCGCACAAATACTCGTGCACACGTGGCCACGGCAGCGCTGGCCCTCATGTCCCCCAGACCGGAACAACGCCGACGGCCGTCCGCCGAGGAGTGGGTAAATGAAGGGCGAACATTACGACGGATATTACTTGGCAGTTAAAAAACAGGGAAGCACTGGTATACGCGGTACCGTGGCTGAACCTTGAAAATATTACGCTGAGTGAAAGAGGACAGTCACAAAAGGCTATATCTGTTGTATGATTTGTGGCAAATGTCCAGAATTGGCAAACGTAAAGGACCTGAAAGCAGATTGGCTGTGTCAGGGGTTGAGGGGAGAGAGTTATGAGGAGGGATGGTTAGTGAAGTTTCTTTGGGGGGGGGCGTGGAATGTTCTAAAATTAGGTAGCTGCCCAACCCTGTGAATTTACTAAAAGAAACATTGAGTTGTCTACTTTATTTTTTTATTTTTTAAGATTTTATTTATTTATTGGACAGAGAGAGATCACAAGTAGGCAGAGGCAGGCAGAGAGGAGAGGAAGGGAAGCAGGCTCCCCGCTGAGCAGAGAGCCCAACTCGGGACTCGATCCCAGGACCCTGGGATCGTGACCTGAGCCGAAGGTAGAGGCTTTAACACACTGAGCCACCCAGGCACCCCAAGTTGTCCACTTTAAATGGGCAAATTTTACAGTCGTTAATGATAGCTCAATAAACCTCTTTTTTTTTTTTTTAAGTAAACACATTTCTTACATCAGAGTTCTAAGCATAAACGCAGAGCACGGTTGGACGTGCTGACCGCCTGTGATAATCTGTTTGGATGGCTGATGGTTCAGAAGTTTTGCATTGGTTCTTGCGTCTTCCTTCCTGGTACACTCTCAGGCTTTCCCCTGTGCCCTTAGAGTTTGGTAGGTACTCATGAAAAGCAAACCTATTAACTCCTCACATGAATATTAGCTAGTTCAAAAATTGAGAGATAAATCTGCTGGCAGGGCGCCTGGGTGGCTCAGTCTGTTAAGCATCTGCCCCCGGCCCCAGGTCAGGTGATCGAGCTCCACATCAGGCTTCCAGCTCAGCGGGGAGCCTACTTCTCTCTCTCCCTCTTCCTGCTGCTCCCCCTGCTTGTGCTCTCTTTCGGTCAAATAGATAAGTACAATCTTAAAAAGAAATGCCTGACTCTTAAAAAAATAAATAAATAAATCTGCTGGCAAAAACTGTAAAAAAAGAAATTACAGAGCTCATCCCAAAATCAGAAAGTCTCCATCAATTTAGATGATGAGTAATTTGTAATAGCTTGACTCTATAGTGATGAAATGAGCCAGGGCTTTCTCTATGTAAACCCATTATAGGAAATCATGAGTCATGTTAAAAATACACACAACGTTATAGATATGTGTGTATGTATTTTGAAATTATTCATGTATTGCAAATAAGCATTTTTTTTTTCAAATCTTATCTGCATGGGAAGAGATTGTCAAGTTTTCTTAACCTGTTTTTCTGAAGAAGAAGTGATAAATATTGGACGCCTGGGTGGCTCAGTGGGTTAAGCCACTGCCTTTGGCTCGGGTCGTGATCTCAGGGTCCTGGGATCGAGCCCCGCATCGGGCTCTCTGCTCGGCAGGGAGCCTGCTTCCCCCTCTCTCTCTGCCTACTTGTGATCTCTCTGTAAAACCAATAAATAAAATCTTTGAGAAAAAAAAAGTGATAGGGACACCTGGGTGGCTCAGTGGGTTAAGCCACTGCCTTCAGCTCAGGTCATGATCCCAGGATTCTGGGATCGAGTACCGCATGGCCTCCTTGCTCAGCAGGGAGCCTGCTTCTCTCTCCACCTCTGCCTGCCTCTCTGCCTGCCTGTGTGCTCTCTCTCTCTCTCCTTCTCTCTGACAAATAAATAAAATATTTTTTTAAAAAGTGATAAATACCTACCAAAAAAGTGGGTACAATAATGAGTGAACATAAATGAAAACAAAAGGAAAAGAAATTTGTCTGCATTTGCTACAGGGGAAAGCCTCACATCTTCCATTTCTGTTTAGTTAACCTCTCACCCTTTCAATGTGATGTCCCCAGCCCTTTCCTGGCCTTTTTGGGTGCTGATTCAGGACCTCACTCCGCAGACCTTCTGGCCAACATGCTGCTTGGGGTTTTTGCTTCTGCTTGTCATACGCGGTTGGGCTTAGCGGTTTCAACCATGGGCAGCTGCTAGGTCATGAGTGGAATTTTGAGCCGGTGGAAAGAAGACAAGGATTTTGAGACAGTCATAGGGACAGACACTATGTGATGCACCCTAGCCAGTGGGCACTCAGTGAAGATTAACCATGTCGATGCCAAAGAACTGCAGTGGAATGACAGTGTGGCCTTGGAGACTGGCATTTCCAGTTAATGCAAGTGTCTGTCAGTTGAACAAGCATCACAGCAAATTGGTATTACGTAAGCCTGGGTTGTTTGGTTTATACAGAAAGTTACTGTTTACGGTTTGTTCCTCCTTAAAAGGACCTTCAAGTCAATGTCATCATCATCATCATTTAAGTTACTACAAATACAAAATCCTTTATGCATATTATAATTTCAGAACAAATTCAAATTCTAATGCTCTTAGAGTTCTTTCTTTTAAGGTTTTATATATTTATTTGTTAGAGAGAGGGTGAGAGAGAGCACAGCAGGGGAAGCAGCAGGTAGAGGGAGAAGCAGGCTCCCTGCAGGGCAAGGAGCCTGATGTGGGACCTGATCATGACCTGAGCAGAAGGCAGATGTCTAACTGACTGAGCCACCCAGGCATCCCTGCTCTCAGAGTTTTAGGAGCTATGATTTTGCAATTTTTAAGACTAATAATGTTGCAGAACCCAAAAAAATTAAAATTGCATCGTACCTAAATATAGTTACTGAAATGGTAAAAGTTTTGCAATTTAGGTTTTTCTCATTATAATATTACCAATATACAGATACACGGAAGTCTGCTCACTCCTTTTGAATGTTGTGTTAAGTATTTGTTTTATTATTTTATTTTACTATTTTATTTTATATTTTACTTTATTTCATTCCATGTGGATTTATTTTGCTTTTGTCTCCCAAGAACTGGAATAAAACAACTTAGGATCCTTGATGCCTTGGATATCTAAGTTCAGCTTCCTCTATCAGTTTATCTTGTTGAATCACGTTAAACATCCTCTCAATAATCCATTGGCTTTGTCTCCATCCTCTCCCATCAGCCCTGGCCATGTTCCTCCTCCAGCTGACTATAAAGGTTGCCCCTCCCTTTAGCAATAGCAGCTAGACCGGCACCCGCGTTCACACTCGGTAGCTAGACGAAAGAAAGTGTTCTGGGCCAACACGTCTCCACAGCTCATTGAGCTCTCTCTGGAGAAAGTCTCGTATGTGTCTTTACAGATTCCTTCCTTGAGTGATTTCAAACTTGATGCTGAGCTATATACAGTCCTCTTTGGAGAGCTGTGCCTTACAGAATGAGGGTCATGCCACTTTGCCTTTACAGAAAGGGCATGCAGCCCTCTTCTACCACGACCTGCATCCCCCGTTGCGTTGTAGGCATTTAGCTGATGGTTGCCCTTGGCAGAGTGAAAACAAAGGCTCAGACGGGAATCAAAGCACCTGGTGCACAGTGAGCAAGTAGGCCTACCCTGTCCTTTGAAGACTTGGGCAGATTCAGGCTTTCTGGCTTTTTAGAAGGGAATCGTAATTTTCGGGAACCGCAGTCTCAACGAGGACCGAATTCGGAGTGTGTTGGTGGAGGCCGTAGCTATGCTGCTGGAAGGAGAGTGGACCCAGAGTCACAAGGTCACTACGATCCCTCCCTGGGCGTCACAGTGTGCTTCTGCCTTGGGGTGCTTCTGAAGAGGAGATGGGAGATGAGGTGACGGGCGTGTCCTGGAGGGAAAGGTGGCAGTCACATTAGAAGAGGGCCTGAGCCCCTGAGTTCCTTTAACCCAAAGTGACCCTGGTCTCCCCAGACTTGGAGCGCTGGGGCGGTAGAAGTGTCCTGCCTCAGCTTTCCATCAGGGTGACCTTGTGTCATGGTCACAGTAGAACAGCAGAACCCAGTAATAAGACAGAAGTGTGGCTTTTTTTTTTGTATCTTTTAAAATATCTTTAAAATATTTTTTATAAATGTCGGGGAGGGGCAGAGGGAGAGAACCAGAGTCCCTGCAGAGAACACAGCCTGACCCGGGGCTCTGTCTCATGCCCTGAGATCATGACCTGAGCCGAAAACCAAGAGTTGGACGCCCAACTGACTGAGCCACCCGGATGCCGCCAGCTGTTTAATTTTTTTAATAAACAAAATAATCTATAGTCATATTAATGAATTAGTACTTTTTTCCATATACTTAAGCCCTATTAATAGTTCTCTATTGTTTTATAATATGGGCATCTAAGGTGGGCTGCATTTACCATCACTTTGAAAAATGATGAAACTTAAAATTATGCCAGATTATATAGACATTCACTCTGTTTCAAAAGAATATTTTGAATACTCGTGTCTTTTAGGCATTGTAATATTGTGGTTTGTAATAAGTATGTATTTGATCTTCAGCCGAGTTTCTGACACAGAGCTCCTAAAACCTTCGGGATTTCCTAGGTGATGAGAGTTATAAAGATGTCTTCTGTTAGGTTATGGGGTGACTTTTAGAAAGCCCTTAAGTCACCAAAGGATGACCAGGGAACCAAGCCTATTGTTAGAGGGTTGGAACTTTCTGTCCCATCCCTTAACCTCTTGGAGAGGGAAGAGGGACTGAATCAGTCACCGATGGCCAATGATTTAATTAATCATGGCTATGTAATAAAACCTCCATGAAACCCCAGAGGGACCCACACACCTTGCTCTTTGCCTCTCTTCCATTGAGCTTTCCTGAGTCAAAACCTTTCATCATAAACTTGTGATCTAGTAAGTAAAATGTTTCTCTGGGTTCTATGAGCTGTTCTGGCCAATTAATTGAACCCAGGGAGGGGGTCGTTCTAACCTTTCATCCTAGCCTGTGGGTGGGAAGCAGAGGTGGCAGCCTGGACTTGGCGTTGGCATCTGAAGGGGGCAGTCTTGGGGGGCCGAGCCCTGAGTCTGTGGCACCCGACGTGATCTCTAGGTCAGCACTGAATAAAGTATTTGGTGGTCCAGGAAACACCCACGGATCAGAACCGTTACCCCAGTCAGAGACCTTCATTTAGAATCTAAAATAGCCAGAAGTAGAAGTTTGCCTCTGAGAATCACTAGTCCTTAAACTTTAATTTGTCACACAACATGTGGAGATCAGCCTCTAGAACTGGCTGGGTGAGAAGGGAAGGAGTAGCAGTCTATTCTAATTACCGTTATACATTTAGGTAATACATATTTTATAGGGATAAAACATCAGAATAAAAGCATACTCATAGTTTTTCTTAACTTTATGAGATACAATTATTTAAAAAAAATTAACCTCTTTGGTTCAAATTCCTTTGGCCTAGGGGTGAACATTTTTGGAAAGTTTGACAGAACCCCATTTGGCCACAGTAAAATTTTCTGGATGTATGGAGGAGGTACATAAGATGAAGAATAGTTGAAACGAGTATATTTCAGCAGTTTAGAGAATTTCGGATGCTCACAGATAACTTAAAAGCTCTCATTTTTGAAGTTAGTCTAGATGTAGATATTGATGTATTCTTAAGTTCATGTGTTGTTTTTAGGGCAGAAGCACGCAATTCTGTATGACATTTGTACATGGATTTATTTCCTATAGCTCTGATTAATTTTTTAATGTTTTCATTTTACAAAGACAAAATGAATCATTGATGGAGTACTAGAGCATGAACTTGAAGCTAGTAATGTTGATGGACTAATGAGAGAAAAAGGTAGAAAGGCAATTTTTTTTAATATCTTGGATAAATGGCTGGATGGCTCAGCAGATGGATGGACAGACAGGCAGATGGATGGATGGAGAGTTATTGGAAGTCACACATAAAACCATTCAGGAAAGGATACAAACCCAAGTAAATGAAAACGATGTTTTTATGAAGAAAGCTTAAGTTGGCTCCTATTTCTTCCAGCGCTCTCCTCCACCTATGGTTAAAAAAAGAAAAAGAACTCCCAGCATACAGTATCTACCACTAGTTACAGTCTATTACTGTGTCCCAAGATTCACATGAGATTTAAGGGCTGTGCACGAACTCTTAGCTTAAGAGAGGCAAGAACACGACCATCAGAAAGCTGGTGGATCATAGTAAAAAAGGAAAAAAAAAATTGTGCTGACTCCCATAAAATATATACTTTACTATTCATAAGTAGTTCCTAAAAACAAATTTCCTAGTAATGCTGATCAAAGAAAAATTAAGTGTTCACATCCAAATTCTTAATTATTAGTGGCCATTTCCTATTTTCCACCTGAGAGTTTAACAGACTCCCTAAGAGGGATCATAGAGTTCACAAATGCTAGGTCTATTGTCTACAGTTTGGAGATCCAAAACACCTCTGAAACCAAACATTTTTTCCTAAGTTTGTGGCAAACTCAACTTACGTGAGACAATTTACGTAGTCTTTACTTATCCCACTTAGTATGTGTACTGCAGAAATGTGGACCTGTTTGGTTACTCCGTGCTATGTCACCCCCATTTGGTAGTGTTATGTACCATCTTTCTCTCTGTAGTTAGAAGGATTCTGAATTCTGAATTCTGTAATCCCTCGGGCCCCAAGGGCTTGGATAAAGGATCACGGGATGAACAGATACCTGGCTGACCGAACACTGGAGTCGCTGGTCCTGATTCTACTCCTTCTCGAACCACACCAATAAATCCAATGCCTTGTCCGTGTCTTCACATATTTAAGGTTAGCTATGGACACGCTGTCAAGTTCTCCATCACTCTGGTATCACATTCCCGGTTCTTTTAATTGTTCGAGAATCTCTTTGGACTTTTCCCATTCATGCATCCATTCATTCAGAGAGCTTCCTGCCCAGCCTGGGCCACGTCATCTGCTCTCCCAGCTGTGCCCTTACTGGCACCACGACTCACACAACCAGTTGCACTTCTTAACACTCCCAGGATCAGCAATCCCATACCCTTCTGCACCTTTCTTGCTCAAGGAGAAATCTCTGAGTTGGACTATTTAAAAATCAGTGTTCTCCAACCTAAGGTAGATTCGCTAAGGAATGGAGATCCTGAGATAAATTCTGGGAAACATGGGGGGGCGGATGAGAAGTCAAGAATGCTTTTATGCAACTTTTACTTGTCTTTCGTAACTGTTTCCTGCGGTACCTTCTGCTTTCTTCCAACTCTGAACACCATTTCTGCATTCTTCACTGTGAAGTTAGGACTTGTTCACGAGTTTCACTGAGGCCATTCAACAAGTATTTCTTAAGTGGCTACTATGTGCCAGGCACCGGAGCTGTACACAAAACCAAATCCCGGCCTTCTGAAGCTAAATGAATGTACACCAGGACTGATACAGGCTCTGATAAAAAATAAAGTAGGGTGCAGGGAACAGTGAGTCATAAGAGGTGTTGGTCTCACTATAGACTTGACAGAATAAGCCAGTGGATACTTGGGAGACAGAAAGGGAGGAGGCTGGAGTTGCTGGAATAGAGTGGGGGGGGGGGTATGTCTGGCAGGCAAGGTGCCAGAGGGGCTTCAAGAAGGAGCTTAGGGAGAGCCTATGAAATGCTGCTGGTGTTCACACGAGGCCGGTGAGAACCAGGAACTGACCCTGGCATTGGAAGGGGAAGGAACTGATGGCATCCACGAAAGGAGTCTCTGTCCAGTGGCCGGTAGAGAGGAGATGGGAGCACAAAAGTGGAGACAGTGACCACAGGAGTTTGTGCATAGAAAGGGTCAAAGAGAAAAGAAGGTCCAGCTGGAGAGGAAGGTGAATTAGGGTTTTTTGTTTTTTGATGATGATGGGATAAACAGCATATTTTTAGCCAGATAGGAATAATCCAGGAGGGGAAATATCGTGACCCTTGTTCTTGGTCTCCCTTAACATGTGTGTTTTCATGATCCCATTCCTGCCTTGTATCTTCCACATCTTTCCCTTAATTAAGCCGTACTTCCTCTTGCATAATCCTGAAGCATCATGATAAAAATAGCTTTCTTGTACTCTTTTATGAGTTTTACAGGGAGGAAATGTGATAAACTTTCTATAAACTAATTTCCATGTCTAACAGACCTTGAATTCCTCCCTGCAACCAAAAAAAAAAAAAAAAAAAAAAAAAGTCTTTAAAAACTAGGATCCAAGTTATTCATACATGTCATCGTTTGCTAGAGAAGTGTCAAAACAAAACCATGGTGTATGTACCAGCAGCTTAAGTTTACATCTCACTCGCTGTAATCAAAAATGTTTCTGAACCATATGCCCCCAAAATCACTGACATTAAGAAAATATCTTAGCATGCGGAAGTAGTAAACCGATGTTTGCATGAAAAATGTCAACTGTAGTAACCAACATTAATTTCCTGTAATAAAAGATTAATTGTGCTGTCACAAGCGATTTTATAATAGTTTTGGCCATCATGTATGAGAGAAATTTGTCTTATTTGCTATCATAAATTTGTAGAACCAGGGATTGTCATTTGACCATTTTATTAAGGAAATCTAAAAATTTTCAATTTATACAGAAAAAACATGGTCACTCTTACCAGACTTAGGTAAAGGGCTTGTCAGCTGAGCTACTTTTGTAAATTCCATGTAAATCCACATCTAATACAGAATTAAAAGTCTCTTCTACAAGATCCATGAGAAAAACAAACCCCTTTTTCTTTTATAGAAGTCAGAGATTTTAAATTAGCGGTGAAAAACATGTGATCAGGAGTTTAAAAATCCTAGCACGTATACGAACACAAATATTCCTCTTCTCGGTGGCTGTTAAACGCTTATTGTCCAAGCATTTTAAAAAGTTCTAAATAGTACCTTCCAGATTTCTCAGGTTTTTCTCGTGCCATGTTAAATTCCTTCTAGAAGAACATGACAAAAGGATACTCTTGGTTTGACAGGGTTTGGTTTGGGTTCTCTATCGACACAGTTGGAATGTGAGCCTTGCTGCTGAGTCCATGAAGCAACTGTATTTTCCCTCTTCAGCAGCACAGAATGTCAGCATTTTTAGCACTTGCCACCGACTGCTATTCAGTTGAGAGGATCGCAATGTGCTACAATTAAGAAAGTATGCTGACTGTGCTGAAATTTCCAGACTTTGATGTATCAGATTAGATCACCAACCAGTACCAGGACACACTTGAAGAGTGTGTTGACTTCCCTGTCTTCAGAAATGCCTTCACTGAGTTATAGTTTAAAATTTATATTGAGGAATTTTTTTTTAAAAATAGAAGTTTCTCTTCTATATTTTTCAATGTGTTCTGATTGCAATTCACATGCCTTATTCAGAGAACCACATCAAACATTTCTCCTAGAAATTAGGATCCAGAAAATGTGGCGGTAGCTTTGTTTTCTCCAGATAGTCTTACACACTTTTCTTTTACATAGATGAACACTGTGGACCGTTGTGTTTCCATTCCTGCTTTTCCCTGAATAAAGTTCAAAATGTGTGCCGTTATAGTACTTCTCCCTAGAATCTAATAAAACACATGCAACCATGTTTCTAGTGTCTCTTCTCAAAAATCATTTTAAACTGCCACACTTGGTATGTTCAGGGTTTTAAAAGATCCAGTCTTTAAGAATCAAATGCTTCTAAATGAATGAATAAATTAATATAGAGCATGGAACTATATACATATATGATAGTACTACACGGAAATAAATAGAAGGTATCAGCGGTTGTGTACTTCATCTTTCCCTTGTATTTGTGTAGTTAAAGGCAAGATAGTTCGGCGACTGAAGCCAGGCCTGTGGGGTAGATTTTTCTGTCTGACTGGATTTGAACCACAGATCTGCCACGAATTGGTGTATGACCTTGAGCAAGTACTTTGACCATTTTAGGTGTCAGTTTCCTCATTGTAGACGTTGGGTAACAATAGCAGACGGGGTATTTTACAAGACTTAAAGGAGAAAACATCTGTAAAACCCTCTAGCCCAATGCCTGGCATATAACAAGTCCTTAGTAAGTGTTAGATCAACCGTGACGAGCTGTGCTGGGCATGGGACATGGAAAAGAAAGACATTCCATTCTCTGCCTTCAAGGAGCTAACATCATAGTGTCTTTTAAGATTCTCGTTCTGTGGAGGCTCTCTGAAAGGAGAGAGATACCGAACTTAGGAAGTAAAATGAAGGTCCTCTATCCCAACTTACTTCCCATTATAGGAATTCCATTTTTACAGGACTAATAGGTAGACATTAAGCCCATGAGTTTGTACCCTTTCCGGTGGGAATGATAGGCAAGGAGGGCAGATGCTGAAGCTGACCAGATGATTCCTTCCATTATCAACAACCTCAAGAACCTCTGAGTCCCAGGCTGTTCCTTTTCCAAAGAGCGTGATGGCATGTCTCATGCTTGATTGCCAGATGGCCGGGTGAGGCGGTGAACACGAAGCCCTCATTCACTGTGCCTGTCACACCACTTAAAGGTTCACTTTCTGCGAACCATAAGAGACTATGGACTCTGAAAAACAACCTGAGGGTCTTGAAGGGTCAGGGGTGGGAGGTTGGGGCAACCTGAGGGTTTTGAAGGGTCAGGGGTGGGAGGTTGGGGGAACAGGTGGTGGGTAATGGGGAGGGCACGTTTTGCATGGAGCACTGGGTGTTGTGCAAAAAGAATGAATACTGTTACGCTGAAAAAATAAATAAAATGGAAAAAAAATTACTATTACATCAAAGGGACCTGGAACCAAATTTTAACACAAGACTGTCAAATTGTATCTAGAGTTTTAATTTCTATTTGGATTAACATGGATCCTAATAAGCATAATGTACCTGCACACAATTATACAAACATTAGGGTATTATCTACAATGCTTCAAAAGCAACTGACTTAGATTCTAAGTTTACAATATATAATATTTTACTGTAAAGAGGCATTCATTTATCTCCCACAAGAGGAAGAAAAATCATAATCACTACAGGTCAAATTCTATTATTTCACTGGTACTATAACAGCCAATGATTACTTACTTGAAATAGATGACTCAATCTGTTAAAACCCTGCAGGTCTAAGTATAAATTTTACAAATTAACTGCAAAAAGGTTCACTTTCTTCGAATAAAAAACATTCCTGTCATTTTTTGGACACCTGTGATTGCTAGGACAGTATTACCCATTCTCAGATTAAAACAGTCTCTCCATAAATTTTATCAGTTAATTGTGCTTGATTCTCTTCAATGAGATGATTTTTTTTTCTTTTTTTTTTTAAATATTTTATTTATTTGACAGAGAGAAATCACAACTAGGCAGAGAGGCAAGCAGAGAGAGGAGGAAGCAGGCTCCCCGCAGAGCAGAGAGCCCGATGTGGGGCTCGATCCCAGGACCCTGAGATCATGACCTGAGCCGAAGGCAGAGGCTTTAACCCACTGAGCCACCCAGGCACCCCATAAGCTTTATTTTTTTTATTTATTTTTTTTTCCCTTTTTATTTATTTTTTCAGCGTAACAGTATTCATTCTTTTTGCACAACACCCAGTGCTCCATGCAAAACGTGCCCTCCCCATCACCCACCACCTGTTCCCCCAACCTCCCACCCATGAGATGATTTTTAAAACAGGAACGTAACCATGTGGAAGGATACCCTGTTACCTTCTTGTAGTATATTTGACCATTGTAAATTCATCTAAGTATCCTCTTCCCCAACTCTCATTTCTCTTTCTAGTCTGTAGACATCCCATTAGAGATTCCTTGAATGCTTTGTTGAAAAGATTTATTATATCTATGTCATTTATCTTTTCTGCTAACCTAGGAACTAGTAAGGGTTAGTGATATGACTTCAGGTGGAATCCTTATAGGCTCCTAACGATTCATTTAATGTATATAAATTTAGTTTTTCTTTAAGATGGAAGAAAGTGAATATGATACACTACTTCATAAATTTTATGCACATCCATTCACTACATTATTATTTATGAATGGAATTATAATAGTAAATCAGTAAACTCAAAGGTCAGGTCAAATAGAACTCTGCATAGTTTATTCAGTATGTGAATTGGACATCCAGACTCATTGCTGAAGAGTTTATTGGAAGAAGGAAGCAAAAACAAGAGATTTAAATAATCAAAGTCGTAGTTATTAGTCAGAATTTATCCCTGTGAATTTTTTTAGCTTACTTTTAATTTCCCTGTTCCTCACGCACTTATTCATTCATTTTTTTTTCCATTTAGTTCTTTTTCAAGCATCTGATCAATACTTACTTGTGCCAGCTTTATTACTATCCCTGGGAATGTAAAAATGAATGTACACGATCCCTAATCTCAAGGCACTTACTGTACAACAAGGCAAAAGACAGATACATCAAACTATCGAGAATTTTAAAATCGGGGACTAGTTAACCACTTCAGAGTGATTACCGCAGCAGAGGAGGGTAAGAACTAGAAAGTGCTCGTGGGTTTGCCAGCGAGGAAAGGACTTATTCCACAGAGGGGCTGCTATAAATGATGATCTATATGTGTTGGGGGAGGGGCTGTTCTGTTGGCTCTGAACTGAGAGCATAGCGGCATACATTCACACCCGTCTCGTTATAACCATTCCTACAGTATAGGATAAGATTTTTCTGAGGTAGCTCATCCATGAGTTGTAATGTTCAGCATTTATAAGAATCTCAGACAGCCACCAGAGAGATTCTGGCTGTAGGGATCAATTTGATCAGTTGAATGTGTTTTCTTCTGAGTAAACGATTCCTCTTTTCACCCACGTATACACTCTAGGAAACACAGATGTACACTATTTCTGCTTATTGGCTTTGTGTTTAATATAGATTTGCAATTTTTAGGACACAAACCTAGAACATGTATTCACAGAATCTTAGACTTTAGACCACGAAGATTTCTCAAAATTCAGCTACGGTTGTTGACAGAAAGGGCCAGCGCGCGCCACATGTTACCACGATGTGACTGCAGGACGACGTGGGGAGCCTCTGTGCCAACCCCTTCTTCAGCTCGTCCTGAGCCATGCTCCTGTTGCATCAAAGAAACTGAAAGGAATCCTTCAAGCTTGGTTTCCTTGAGCCGAGGGCACTTCTGCGTTCATTCTCTCTGTTCTCCATAACCCTGTGAGGTAACGAATGCAGTGTTCTCTCTGAAAAGTCTCAGATGGTCAGTGATGAAGTTCAGAAATGCACATGTGCGTAAACTGAAGTTCTTTGTACTTGAGGCTAATGATAAGTGACATTTTGGGTTGATTGTTCCCATTATATTGTCAGGGGTTTTGTGGTTTTGTGTGTGTGTGTGTATGTTAAATCATTAAGGCTATAAAGCAGAGACAACAGAGCCAGGAGTAACCTCCCCCAGACCACCTTGAATTCCAGAAGACACCTAACGCCTGCTTCTATCTCTATCTGGAGAGAGACCCACCACTTTAAAGCTGGCACGCCTAACCAGCCTTTGTCTACCGTCTCTCACTGTCCCCCTTCTGTGTGTATATATGTGTGTCGTTTTTTCCTCCCCTTTCTCTTAAAAAAAATTGTAAATTTGTTGGCAGGCACGATGGTGTTGTATTTCAGTGCAGTACACGGTGAAGGGGTAATAATGAAAATTACGTCTACTCTTAGCTTATTACTCTGGGTATCAAGACCTCCGGCACTGACATGCCAACCCCGGGCTGCACTTACGTCTCTCACAGGCCGTAGACTCCAGTGAGGAATCTGGCCACTCCCAGCAAGCCTCACTGGAGCCAGCAGGAAATGAATCCGTCGGCCACAGATTCTTATTTAGACCAAATTATTAATGTTTAGTGGCAGAAAAGTGACTCCCTTGCTCCTTCCATTGAATGATGAGAGCGTATCTGTTTTCTTGATAAGACTGTGGCCAGCCTGGCTTTTGCTCTAGAAGGTAGATAAAAATTATTCTGCCTGCAGGCCTCAGGGATGTCTGGTTTCTTTTCTCTGTTTCTGTGCCAGAGTGTATCTCCCTTATTCATCTCTCACACTGTCTTTAAACTTAATCACACTGAACTTTTTGTATATGTTTGCCTGACAATAAATGGGTCTGGGGATGAGGGGGGGAAAGTGCAGAGAAAAATACATCTTTATTAGGAGAGAAATAAGAAACCACTCTCTTTGTTTAGAATAGCCTGTAGGTTAAATGTGCCCAGTTATATTAAGGACAAAATTTGAGAAAGTTTCCCTTTTTCTAATGCCCAAATAAAAATAATAATTAGAATGCAAATTAGTTTTAGCAAATTTTTTTGATAAAAAGTATTTTTTCATTCTACCACCTACCTCTGTCTTGTTTCTGATAGAGACCTTAAAAATGTTTTCATTCTCCTGGGCTCAAATTTTCTATGCTTCATAACTTCTAAATTCGTAACTCGTTAAAACCAAAGGAAGTTGTTACAACTTGGGATGCTTGCATCTAAGGAATTAAAAATCCTATAGATGTATTAAGATCTATTTATTTTCTTTTTTAGGTTACATTTATGACTTTATTTTTAGAACATTTAATATAAAAGTTTTTAAGTAAATTTAAATACAAGCTTTAATACTTAAAGATGCTTTTTCTCTGGCCACTTTGCCCTGGCCCAAGAAGACAGTTCCAACTGCGAGAGAATCGCAGAGTGGTATTCCTCACGAAAACCTTCCCTTCCTATCCTGTACATGGTTCTCTGAAGCATCACAAAGTCTGTCTTTACCAATTAATGGTTGTCACACTTCTTTACCTCGATAAGCTTGAATTTCAGGTTTCATGCTCATTCCAGCATTACTGTCCATCTTTGTGGACAAGCCGCCAAGTGAGCAGGTTGGCTGCCATGTAACGATGTGTACAGTGTCTTAGAATCTTATCCTCTTAGACATGTAGAGCAGGAAAGCGCTGCCTGTCTGTAAGGGAGCCTCCGGCCCCTCTCACTTTCCAGACACAGCTGGGAAGCCTGAAGTACGTGGGAGGTGTGGGGCATGTCGGAAAAGCCTGTGGCAGCCGCCTCCGGGTCCAAGAGCTCTCTTTGTTGATCCAGAATTGAACTCAGTCTGACTGCTCTCATTTGAAGCCTATTTAAATTAGCTTGTTTATCTGGTTTTCCCTTCTAGAGAAGATAGAAATTACAAGAAGAAGGTAGAGTCTGTAACTCAAGGCAGGCATGCTCTGTTTGCCAAACCTCATTCCATACATGTCTTCTGGTTATTTCCCATAGTTAAATTCTCCCTGAAAGAATACAGAATGCCTCATATTCTCATTACTTTTGGTCCTCCATTTAAGGGAGAAGTACATACTTTTGATGCTTTTTCAGCAGAGTTTTGTTTCTGAACTTCTATAGGCAATAAAAGCTATCACAGCAAAATATTCACATAAACATCAACTTTTATAGCCGCTATATACCACTCAGTATCCTTCTAGTCTGTCTAAAAGGTAATGCTCTATTTCCTGTTTTCCAGTCTCTGCTTTGCTGTGTTGTTTTTCCAAGATCACTAAAGGTGATGAGTTTTCATTATGAAATGATGTGCTTCTGCTCCTATTTTCTGTGATCCAGACTGCTGACTGAAGTCGCAGCAGTGAGTGAGCCTCTCAGAGGGGCCATCTGAAGTCTTTTACTTCCCTTTTTAGTTCTCTGCTAGGGTGAAATCTTGTATAAAAATGCCCGGCCAGTCCCCTTTGCGTGAAGGCAGCCAGGTGCAACACCGGTCTCCCCGAGTCAAGCGTTAGAGCTGTGTCTGCCCACCACCCGCACCCCGCTGGGAGTTTGAATTCCCGCCCAGCAGCATTTGGAAGCCAAGGACTGTCTTCTTCCACCTCGCCCTGGTTTCCTCCCCTCTCTCTCTCCTCCCCCCCTCCTTTCCAACAGGCCGTCGTGGTCATTTTTACTCAGTTTGAAATGTCATCGGCACCCTGCTTTTTCACTTAAAGCCTGTCTAGTTGTGAGATCCACATCTTTTTCCTACTTAAACGGAGTATGATTGAAGGAGGGCTGAGGCAGGAGGGAAGGGGGATGGACCGTGTACAGGGAGATGCCCCCACGCTTGCCCAGACGGCCGGGCCGCAGCCCTCTCCTTCCCGGCCTCTCCTCCCCCGGCCGCTGCTTTCTGCCAGCTCTGGCCCCACGTCTCACCTCCAGGGACACATTCTTTTCTCCTGCCTCAAGTGTGGAAAAAATGTCTTGTTGTCCGAGTTTTGTTGAAATAAAATTGGCATCTGGAAGACACCCCCTTTGCCGGGAAGCTTAGGAGGGGCCCCTGCTCGCAGGGTGTGGAAGCGGCAAGTTCTCGGGGTGCACGGGCGAGGGAGGGGTGAGGAGGTACAGGTTGGGGGCTCAGCGGCTGCCCAGTCCAGGCTTCCCGGGAGGACCTCGGCGCCCGGGGCGAGCCACGTTACCCTGGGGCATCCTCAGCCCATTTGGAAAGGCACCCGCTGCCCACCCTGCCCGGACGACTGCGTTGTAACGGGGGCTCGGTGCTTGCGCATCTACATCTGAAGAACAGCCCTTGGGGTCCTGGTGTTCGGTTTCTGAGCCCGCACCTCCTTTATGCGTGCCTGCCTTGAGGTGCCCCGGGGGGCTGTGACCGACTCTCCCAACGATGAACCTGAAGCATAAAGCAGCCACCCACCCCCGCCCTGGCCTCTGGGGCTGTGGAGGTCTGGGGCCCTGGCCGGAGCGGGCGTGTTCGCGGGGTTCCCCATGGGGGAGCACTCTCGGTGTGCCCTCCTCTCCTCCTCTGTCCCATTGCCCCTTCCGAGAAAAGTGCAAGCAGCTAAGAGTTCTCTTTGATGCAAGGCTCAGCTGTGCACCTGCTCCGGAAAGACGTCCACGACCCTGTCCTCCTGGGTCCTGGCTGGGCCTCCAAAACCCAGGGGGTGTGCTTATGGCCCCTTCGAAACTTACTTGCTTGTGTGTGTAGCTCTCCTGGTGGACGCTGAACTGAGTTGTCCTCATGAAACTGAGCCAAGCCCATGGCTGGCCTGCGGTTGCTGGGATAAATGGTTGTCAAATGAAGGAGGCAGCGAGAGCTTGGGTTCTTGACGCACATTCTCTTCAGTTTGTGTTCTCTCTGCTGTAAGGAACCGTCGGCTTTATGTTTGTATTAGATTGGTCTTCTGTGGTCCTCAGGAAAATGTGCTTTAAAAACAAAGTAAATACCATAGTGAGAAAATTAAGATGTTTTGGTGATCTAAACATTAGCAAACTACATTTTTTTTAGTAAATGTTACAAAATACTTTAAAGAGCTCCGAGTAAAGTTAAGAGGGGTCTACTGGATTTTGGCTAAGTGCTTTAAAAAAGAAAATAAAGTAGTTTTTTTCATTCCCTGTCCAAATATTTTAACTGAAATTTACTGGTAGCTCTTTCAGAGGAAGAAGGGAACTCTGCAATCCTTTGTTCGTTATAAAGAAAATGTTTTTGTCTTCGGATGTTTGGGGGAAGGATTAAAGGCAATTTATGACTTGGGTAGAAAGTAATAAAAGTAGTAACAATGGAGTGTCTTCGAAATTGTCATCATTTTCTGGAATTACTAACAGTATCAACTCAGCAGGCATTTTACGTCCAAAAAGAACTACTTTCATTTGTCATGCTTTAATGTAAACTCTAGCATCAGTCTTCTGACTGCTAGGCTGGATCACTTCCTTCATTCCACTGTTCAAAAACAGGATTTACTCAGAGGAATTCTGCTATTAGATCTCTTATCACCGGGCTCAAGAAATATATTTGTAACTCATTTCTTTCAGGAAATAAGCGTCAAGATCTACATAAAAAGTCTCTTATTAAGATAAGTCATGGCTTTTTTAGTTTCTCCAGGAATACGCCATTTTTAACTCCCAAGGAAAATCATAATAATAAGTAAATTAACCTCATAGGTTATTTTCCTTTTTAGGGTACCCCTTTTTATTAGTGTAATCCTAGTTTATAGATTTCTTACCATTTGTTTAGTTAAAACAATCATATACTTTTTAGAGCATTTTACAATTTATAAAGAACTTTTTAAATAAAGGTTTTTTGATCTTTGCAACAATTCTGTCTAGTAATAATAAGAATGCTATTATATATTAAGCTCTTTTACTATTTGACGGAATATAAGTGGTATCAAGACATTACCCAGTATCAAATCGCAGATCCAGAACTCAATGAAGAACTTAACCACCAAATAACATCCTCTCTTAACTCTACCTCTGGTATATTTAATGCTGTTTTCCTTGGGGTGTGTTTTTTTGAAAGAACTCCCAGAAGTGTTAAAACATTATTATTGCACACGTTCTATTTTCTGTTTTCACTTTTTTTGTTTGTTTGTTTTCAAATAAATGGTGGGTTCTGTTGCTTAACGAAGCTCAGGTTTTTAAGACCAGCCCAAGCATTCACTTTTAGGCAATAGCGAGTGTGATGTGGAAAGTGATTTGAAATAATTTTAAAATAAGTACGTGAGTTTTTGTATGATACTGGTTAATTATTTAAATGCTTCAGATTGATGTAATGGAGCCCCTCTCAGTACCCTCACCTGAAAATTCCCTCAATTTCTTCTACATCAGACTCTTTTAATATAGGATGAAAAGTGAATATAACATTTTTAATGTATTTGTAGATCATTCCATTCAACATCCTTTGATTCCAAGATGAGAACCCCTGGATGAATTCGCCTCTAGCTCTAACGTTCAATGTTTTTGAATCAAATGTCCAATAATATTCCTGAGTATGTGGCATTATTTTCTCCAATAATTCAAGTCCTTGGTGCGTTGATATTTGCTTACCTGCTGTAAGGTGGAGTGCACTGGTCTGTGTGGGTCTTTGTTGAAACACCTGTGTCTTCTCTCCATCCAGAGTAAAAGAAGCTGAAGAGGTCTGCAGGCAGAAAAAGGGAAAATCACTTTATAAAATAAAACCAAGACATGACTCTGGAATTGTAAGTATTTAACTCTTCCCTTTTTAACTTGGGATTTGCTTTGGCTTTTAAACACTGTTTTCAAAATGTATACAAACTCACATAATAACATTTTATTTTCCTCTTAAGTGTGAGAGATATTCTCTCTCTCATTTTCCTTATGCCTTTAATCAGGCCCAAAAGGCCTAGAGAGTCTCAGGATCGAGCATCCAGAGCTTAAGAATGAAGACGAATCTGTTAGGGGCTGCCTATACCTATGTGGGGGGGGGGGGGCAGGATCTGGGGGCCGTTTCTCACTTTCTGCGTTACATAAGCTTCACCAGCACAGGGCTGCATTTGAACCCAGAGTGGCTATGATCAATGGGTTGGCACCGCTGGGATCTAAGACATGCTGGGCAATGCCAAGTGTAGTATTGTCCTTTGCTCAGACTGGGGGGCTAAGACCTGGCTTGTACCCCTAAGTGGCTCTCAGAGTTGGCCGTTTAACAACTGTCAGCCAGGAGGTTGAGTTTAACAAGCTCATCTAGGTTCCTCCTTGCCCACGTCTCTCCTTAAACTGCCGTATTGTGCCTCCTGGAAGGCAGGGCTTGGTAAAGACGACAAGTTTCCCCTTGTGATGCTGTCAGTGTTGTTGTGACTGTTTTGAGGGTGTATCACCTAGTACCAGAGGGGTAAGTAAATGATGCTGTTTTGTTTTGTTTAAACATTTATTTGACAGAGACAGATCACAAATAGAGAGGCAGGCAGAGAGAGAGGGAAACAGGCTCCCTGCTGAGCAGAAAGCCCTATGCGGGACTCGATCCCAGGACCCCGAGATCATGACCTGAGCCGAAGGCAGCGGCTTAACCCACTGAGCCACCCCGGCGCCCTAAATGATGCTGTTTTAAATGAAAAGTTGGGTTAGGCCTTAAAATAGGAACATTGGGAATTGCATTAATCTAACATCTAAATGGAAAAGATCAAAATAACCGAAGTTGGAATATGATTAAATTCTGATTAAAACCCTATTTAGAAAAAGTTAGGAAGTATATCTTCATCTAAAAGCTATTTCTGGGGGCGCCTGGGTGGCTGAGTGGGTTAAAGCCTCTGCCTTTGGCTCAGGTCATGATCCCAGGGTCCTGGGATCGAGCCCCGCATCGGGCTCCCTTCTCAGCGGGGAGCCTGCTTCTTCCTCTCTCATTACCCCTGCTCATGTTCCCTCTCTCACTGTCTGTCAAATAAATAGATAGATAAATGAATAAAGAAATGCTATTTCCCCTTTGGTTTCTTTATATCAAATAATTTTGACAAGTATTATTTTATGGTTTAGTTTATTTTCTTTCTAGTTAAAGTACAACTTTAAAGGTACATTGAATGAAGAGGAATAAGTATTAATTAACCTCAGTCATGTCATTTTAAGGATAAAAGAGAATTAAGTCATATTAACCACGAAACGAAGCAGCAATTCAGTCTTCATACTTATGTATTTGTGCATAGAATTGATAATGCGAAAGGTGAGTTGGCACTTTTTCATGTTAGCTACAAGCTGCATTTTTTTTTAAGATTTTATTTATTTATTTGACAGAGATCACAAATAGGCAGAGAGGCAGGCACAGACAGAGGGGGAAGCAGGCTCCCTGCTGAGCAGAGAGCCCGCTGCGGGGCTCGATCCCAGCACCCTGAGATCATGACCTGAGCCAAAGGCAGAGGCTTAACCCACTGAGCCACCCAGGCGCCCTTAGAAGCTGCATTTTTAAAACTTTCTTTTTTCTCAAAAATATTTGGTGTATATTTTGGTGAAAATTCTTTTTTAAGATTTATTTATTTGAGAGATAGAGAGAGACAGAACGTGAGCAGAGGGGAAGGGAGAAGCAGGCTCCCCTGAGCAGGGAGCCCAACACGAGGCTCTATCCCAGGACTCTGGGATCATGACCTGAGCTGAAGACAGACGTTTAACTGACTGAGCCACCCAGGCGCCCCTTGGCTTTTGAAAATTCTTAAAGATAAAACAGATTTCACTTATATCTTTTTCCTTTATGGACTGGTGAATCTTTAACCTTTTCCCAGAGAATTTGACCCAAGTGAAAAGATCTTGTTTGAGCTATTCTAAACTCCGTACATTTTTTAAAGTTCTTCTTTCTAACTATAACTCTTATCTGGTGCGTTTATTTTCAGAAAGCAAAGATAAGCATGAAAACCTGAACAGTGAGAAGCAGAATAAATATGAGTCACTGTAACCACTTCCACAAAATTCAGCTGACCTGAGGGCGGGAAGGAAACTACATCATTTTGTTCATCTTTCCTCTTGACCTCTTGCATAATCTTTGTGTTTTCTAAGCAGTTCACCGATTGTTGAATTTTACTGTACATTCATAAAAATGCAAAAGCAGTAGACCAGTGGAGAATTTGACACCTTTTCTTTTTTGTAAAGTTTATGGTATTATATCGATAGACCAAAACAACAGCATGTATAAGAGGCAATATTTGCATTAATGCTGAACATGCTAAATGTTAACCTAAAATTTACTTTTGTGAGAATATTCCTTGTCCCAGCAAAACACTTTCCTTTCTACTGACAACCAGTACTCCGTGTCACTGCATTTAGATTTATGGTTAAAATGTTATTTCTAGTGAATCGTTTGTATCAGTTCCATGTCTACATATAAATTTTCTATTTTAAAATTTAAGTACCATTTATATATCATGATCAAGGCTTTCCCAATTCTTGGGTTGCTCTCCCTAACTATATATTTGTGAAAGAAGATTATCATTTTTTACTCAAGTCAGATAATGAATAGAAGAAATATAGCAAAAGAGGTAAGCCCTTTCCTATAAATCATCTAATATAGGCAGGAATTAGAGTTTTAAGTTTAATGAGGGCTTTTATCGGCCTGTGTTGAGACCCTATAGAAAGCTAATCTTTAACTAAAATAACCTGAAGGTGTGCCTCTGTATAACTTTACCATTGGCCTTCACAAAGAAAACATGACTCCATATTTTGAAGGAATTTAATAAACGATGCTCATAAAGTTGCCAAACATGACTAATTGTTGGCCAAAAAAAAGGGGGGTGAGAAAGTGAGTTTTTGGATGGATTGACATCTGTTAATTAAACATACCTGCCTGAGTATTTTTACATGATTGGAATTGTCTTTATGTGTTAGAGCAGGTGATTAAAGGCTGTAAAATGAGTATATAATGATTTGTTATCTGAAGGAGCTTAGGAAAGGATTTTCTTTTATTTCGCTTTGAGGGGTAAAAAAAAAAAAAAGTAAATCTCCCACTCTTCGTGAGAGTACGTTAACGTCTCATGATACGTCGTGATGGTTTTGTCTAACACTAATAGGCAGGTTTTAAAAAATTCTTTTGATTGATATTTGTTGGAGGTTATGGTGGTTGATATTTCTCTCTATTGGAAACCAACTGAAACGAAAAAATGTTCTAAATCATAACTATGTTTGCATTTATGTAAAGTACAGTCTCTTACCTTTTAGTTTGTAGTTTAAGTGCACAGACACAGTAGTGGACTTGGGTTGTTGTTTTGTAGTCTTCTGTCTCCTTCTGCTCCTCTGATGTGTATACTCCCATTCTTCACTGAAATAATAGGGCATTTAACAAAGATCGCTATGTGCAATACTGTATTTAGTGTTTCTATTTCAATTTTTCTAGGATGTTAATTTATATGAAAATAAAATGAATAATAAAAGAGTTCTGTGTCTCCTGTGTGTATATCGCCTAAGGATACTTGCAAAATGCAGTCATCGTATTTCACACGGGGGAAAATAAGTTAGACTCTGTGTTTGGAGATTTTTAAAAAGTTCTTATTTCAAGTTGAACAGTTGCTAGTAGTCACGTATTTAAAAAGTAAATCGAAAAGCTTCTTACGCAATCTTAAGGAAGAAGTAATTCCCCCTTACGAGCAGAAATATATCAATATTTGAGAAATCGTTTTTCCAAAGTGTAAAGTTAGATGCAAAAATTCACTGGATACAGATTAAGTGGGGAAGGGCTATTGGAAGACGATAAGGCCAAAGGGAAGAGAATGGTGCAGATGGGTATATATAGAAGAGGAAGTAAGGAATGAAACTAAGCACGGCAAGAGTTTTCTTACTCCGTAAGTAAGCTTTGTGTTTAGGTCTGATCATTTTTCAACATAAATTCTTTTATGCCCTGTCCATTGATTTATTATCTACTTTGTGTCAAGGCATGGTGCTAATAACTGAATGTCTCAAAGATCTTCATCAAGTTGGGGAAGCATATAAAGCAACAATTATGGTTCATTGTAGTGCCCAAGTCAGCACAAAAAGCTGGAGTGCCTGGCTGTCTCAGTTGGTAGAGCATGTGGCTGACCCTTGACCTCAGAGTCATGAGTTCAAGCCCCACGTTGGTAGTGGAGTCTATTTGAAAAACATTTAGAACAGAGAGCCCAGAAAGCTAAATCTAGAGGGATGAGTGGGTATTAGGCAAGTGAAGGGGGAGAAATTAGCAGACGGAAAGACTGCTCAAAGACGCATCAAAAACATCATTTCTTTTAGGCGTCTTACCTAGTTCAGATTAGGTGGAGGGAGGGAGCAGAGCATAAAGTTCAAGAAAGGATGGTGAGAGATGTCACTAGAGACACAGAAAAGGATGTTATAGTAGAAAGCAATGTAATTTTATGACAGTTTGGGGTCAAGAGGATTTTAGGATCATCTGTGTCCTTCCTGCTCATAGTAGGGTGGTGTATCAGCAGCCCTGCCCTCACCCGAGAGCTTGTGTGAAATACAGTCTTGAGAGTTTTCCAGATGGCTGGTGAGGAGGGGATGATGATGTGCTTCTGAGAGAGGTCACAAACTGAGGGGGAAAAGGCATGGAAAAGAGATGCAAAATAGTCCGCCACACCTGATGAAGAATTAGTTCATCATCAAGAATAAGAGGTAGGGTACAGGGCAGGGTAAGTGATAAGGGGCTACGGTGGGATCAGGGGCCAGATCATGGAAGTCTTCAGTAAGAGGAAACAGTATGTAGTCCATTGTGGAGCCAGTAAGTTATTTTAAAGTAACATGAACAGGTTCTGGCTTAATAAAGCCCATTCTGGTACCCGTGTTGAGCACTATACACCTAGAGGCCAGAACACCTTTAAAGAAACTATTGCAAGTCCAAAGGAAGGAACAGGACTTGATAATGGTAGTAGAGATGGAAACTTAGCGCTGGATAAACTATATGTTAAGGAGGTAAAATATATATGAGAACTTCCAAAATCTTTACATGTGAAAAACAAGAAAGCATACTGAATTTAAGATGACAATCTGCTTTCTTGACTGGATTATTTGGCAAAGTATGTCTCCGTGCATCAACAAAGGTGATAGGAGGAAATGCTTCAGTCCAGTTTCTTCAAAAATATGAGTGCCTTAGAGAAACCTGATAAGACTATCAAGAAAACCAACTCCCAAGTCTTTATCTCCCCCAATCTGCATTTTCTTCAGAATACCTGATCTTATATAGTTACGTAGTTATCAGTATACAGTCTGGCACCCACTCAAGTTTAAATCCAGAAAGACAGAGACTTTTTGCCTTCAGGACTAAATCTGTGACATTAAAAACAGCATGTGGCAGTCATAAGGATGTATTGACTTAATGAATGAATAAATGAGAGGAAGAGAAGGGAAAAGTTCAGCGCTGAGAGGGAATGAAGAATTCCCAATGTGTCCTGAACATACAGTTGGTGTTTCTAGTAGCTGGAACATACCAATGAGGAACTCATGAGAGAGGTTTAATTCTGGAGGATTCGAGGTAAGAGCCATCTCTATTCGGGTGATAGTTGGAATCAGGTAGGCTGGTTGAAATGGCCTGGGAAATCGAGAATAGATTTTTTTAAAAACTCACTGAGATGGGGTTGAAACCAGGGTTTAAAAGAGAAACAAATAGGTCACAAAAGGAACCTCAGAAGATTAACCAGGGAACTAAAAGCAGAGAACCAGGCAGAGGCAGTATTGCAGAGGTCAAAGTAAACAGGACTGCAAAAAGAAGCACTCCCCATCGTCACCGTCCTTTGGCCTTTCAAACACACCACTATTGTCAACAACAAACGTAATGAAATAGATGTAATGGATTGGCTTTTTTAATATTCTGCTTAAAACTAGGTTAGAGAAGCAGTGCAGAAAAGAGATTTAAAGAACGAAACAAAACACGTACGTTCTGGAGTCTGCTCCTGGTATGACTAAGATTCTACGAGAACAACCCTCCCCCAGATAGTAACTGTAAATTCCAAACAAAATATAAAAGCAACCACTTGGAGGCCCTGGTTAGTGAACAAAGGAGGTAGGTTCTGGGGCTCGGAGGGTGGACCAGAAAAGACAATGGCCTGAGGGCAGGCTTCTGGAATGGTTCAGCACTCAGCCCCTAAAACTCCCAAACCAGCAGTCTTTTTGGCCAGATGACATCATCTTTAATGTCCTGGGGGTGGGGAGGAGGAGAGCCCCTGTTGACCAGAATCCCTATCCCATGAGAATATACTTCAAGACTGAAGGTGAAGTGACGATACGTGCATTCATAAGAGGACGACTCCTATATGTTACGAGCAGACCTGTACTACAAGAATGCTAAAGAAACTTCATGTTGAAGAGAAATGATACCAAAACAAAACGTGCCTTTTCAAGAAGGAACAGCAAACACTGGAAATGGTAAATACCTAGGAAAATATAAAAGACAAGTTCTTTTTGGTTTTTGCTTATTTTAAACAGTGACAGAAAGAGAAATAACATAGAAACATAGAAACAAGAAATAACATTTCATTGAAGAGTTCATAATGTATAGAAATGTAATGCATAAGGCAGTTTCAGAGGATGGCACAGGATGAGAGACTATACCGCAAGATTTCTACATCTTTACATGAAGTCATAAAATATTAATTCCAAACAGGCGAAAAAGTTACGGAGCTATACTCTCACAATGTACAACCCTCAGTGCAACCACTGAAACGTAAGGGAAAGGAGAGGTAAAGAGGCAATAGATACATTAAGATGGAATTCAAAATCTATTTGAAATCTTAGGAAGAAAGGACTAGGAACAACAGAATTAGGACAAAGGACAAACAAGATGACAGCCTTAAACACAACCTTATCGGCAGTTATTTTATGTGTAAATTTATGTGTAAACAGTGCAGAAGAGATTATCACAATGTACTTATTTTTGAAAGGCATGATGCTGCCTACAAAAATTAGATACAAACAGATATAGTCATAATCATGTATACATCGATAACTGCTTTAGAATAAATGAAGTAAAAATTGACAGAATTAAGGAAGAAACAATCCCATAATCATAGCTGGAGGTTTTCATACTCCTTTCCCACCGACTAGTAGAACTAGACAACTAGTTCTACTTAGAACTAGACTACTAGTTCTAAGGGAGAAGGGGCTGTAAACAGGGAAGGAGGGAGTGCAGATGACTGCGCAAGGAATCTCTATAGAGTGAAGGGAGGTATCAAGCCCCACTGATGGAGGAAAACCAAACTAGGCTTACAACCAGAGACGTTGGACGTAACCCACAAGAGTCGATCAAAAATAATTACAGTGGACGCCACACAATATGACACACAAAGCAGCAGGACTGTCATAGCAGGAGAAAGCAGAGAAAGCCCCAAAGAGCAAACTAGACCACCTACCTTGTGGCCATATCTACACCTGCAGTACCTCCAATATCACTGCTACACAAGAGCCAAGCACCTCCCAACTGCCAAAAAAATTTGGTTCTGAGCTGGGAATGGATGGAAATGACAGAAAATAACTAGATATGGAGAGCTAAGAGGGGAAAGAGCATAAATATCCCCCTCAAGACAAGTCTGCAAGAGACTTCCCAAAGCACTTACAGAAAATTGTCAGTAAGAAAACAAATCAATAAATGAAAACAAACTCACTTTCAAAAATGCGAATAAGGCAAAATTTATGTGAGTTCATAAAAACTATGTTTAGCACCTGAAAAGAGCTTGAAATATTTAATCACTGAAATAAAAACACATATGTAAACAAATAATTCCAGATGGACTCAAGAGATCATTAGTAATTTGGAAGAGAGTACCAAGGAATTCATTGAAATCCTATTACAGAGAGATAAAACATTTCTAAAGGTGTAGAAGAGTTAGATACAGCATGGACTGAAACCAGAGAGGCATTCCATAGGGAGAAATTAAAGGAAATGGTGGAGAAGCCAGATAATGGCTTGAGGGATGGCTGAGAATTTGGAAAATCAAAGACAGACATGAATTCTATGTTTGAAAATGTGTAACAAATTCCAGGCAGGATAAGTACTGATAAATTTGCACCTAGGAAAGTGAAAGTGAATCTCCTGCCACATAAAGACAAAACTTCAAGATGCCCAGAAAACATACATCACCTACAACGGAATGATGATTATACTGAAAGCAGATTTGTCTTCAGCAACAAAGAGTAAGTAGTACCTTCAATTTTTTAATGAAAACAATGCATCAAGACCATTATATCCAGTTTAAGTATCATTCACATGAAGAGGAGATTGATATTGACAGACATATGAAAACTAAGGGTTTTCCACCCAAAAACCTCACTGAAAGAGCTGCTGAAGGACACACTTCGGCAAAGACAAGAGATAAAGACAAAGGTGGGATGTAAGAAATCACAAAGAGCAGGGGCACCTGGGTGGCTCAGTGGGTTAAGTCTCTGCCTTTGGCTCAGGTCATGAGCTCAGGGTCCTGGGATCGAGCCCCGAATCAGGCCCCTGCTGAGCAAGGGGCCTGCTTCCCCCTCCCCCTCTGCCTGCCTCTCTACTTGTGATCTCTCTCCCTCTGTCAAATAAAAAAAATCTTAAAAAAAAAAAACAGAGCAGAGAAATTGGTGAAATAAATCAACTCTAGATTGTAAACAACTGTAATGAATATGTTTATAAAAGGGACTAGAATTTTAAGTAGTAAGATGAATAGGAGAAATTAAGGAAGTAATTCCAGCATGCTATGGATCTTGTCTTGGTCTCTTCGTATCATTCAGAAAATGTTTATAGGAGGGAGGAGCAACATGGCAGAGGAGTAGGAGACCTAAATTTCATCAGGTCCCAAGAATTCAGCTAGAGAGTTATCAAACCATTCTGAACACCTACAAACTCAATAAGAGATCGAAGAGAAGAAGAGCAGCAATTCCAGGAACAGAAAAGCGACCACCTTCTGGAAGGTCGGAGGTGCGGAGAAGTGAATCCGAGGCAATATACTGGAAGAGAGACCGTGGGGGAAAGTCCTGGCTCCCGGCAAGTGAGAGAGCAGCAGGGCACAAAACTGGAACTTTTAGAAGTCTGCTCAACTCAGGGACATCTCTCCAGAGACTAAGTGGGGGGTGGAGCCCTCATGGGGACAGTGTGGTCTCAGGACCCTCGGGGTCACAGGAAGACAGGGGGTGCCTGAGTGTGGCAGAGCTTGCATGTTTCAGAGCAGGGAAGCTTCCTGCAAAGATGGAGCCGAGGAGGGGGCTTTCAGCTCAGGGTTACCTTAAACCATGATCCCGGCACAGTCAGGGAACTACTCTTCGAGTAGGGACCCCAAAAGTGGCAGATCCACGGAGACTCCCTCCTTCCTCCTCCAGGAAGAGCACCATAGGAGCACGCAGCCAGAATCTACTGGGTTTGGAGACTCCAAACGGGCTGCGCACCAGAGACAGAAACACTTGGTCACAGACCAGTTGAGCTCCGAGCGCGGCTGGAGACCAGGGAGACAGGAGGGACTGATGGCTTTTCTCTGAGGACACACTGAGGAGTAGGGCCCCGAGCTCTTGGTTCCTCCGGCCAGAGACTGGGCGGTCGCCATCTTCATTGCCATCCTCCGAAGCAGTATGGAAAGCGGTGGGAATAAAACCTCCGCGCGCAAACCAGAATGGATTGCTTAGTCCAGCCCCAGGAAAGGGCAGTGCCGTTCTGCCTCAGCCAAAGACATTTGAGAATCAGGGCAACAGGCCCATCCCACAGAAGATCAGCAAGAACATCCAGCCAAGACCAAGTACACCCATCAATGAGAACTGCAGAACATCAGAGCAAGGGGAAAGCAACATATACAATTCAAAGTGAAATTTTTTTATTTTTTTCTTATCCTATTTTTAAATTTTTCCTTTTCCTATTTTAACCTCTGAACTATTTTATATTTATATTTTATTTTATATTATATTATATTTATATTATATTATATTATATAATTTTAATTATATTTTATATAATTATATTATATATTATATTATAACTATTATATATTTATAATATATAATTATATATTATATTATATATATAATTATATCAATATCAATATAATTATATTATATTTATATTATATTATATATATAAATAAATATTATTTAATATTATATTATATAGTAACATTTTAAAAAATCTTTTAAAATTTTCACTGTTATAGTCATATTCTATACCTTCACTGTATTTAACATTTTTTGTATACATAAAAGTTTTGGTATCTTTAAAATTTTGGAATACAGTTTCTTCTAACAGATTAAGTATACTCTAAATCTAGTGTATGGCTTTCTTCTCGTCTCTAGCCTGATCATATTCTCTTTATTTTTCTTCGTTTTGCAACCAACAACTTACCAATTAGTTTTTAGAATCTTTTTAAATTTTCAACTTTACAGTCATATCCATCCCTTCATCGTGTTTACCCTTATTTTTGTATGTACATAACTTTTTCTTTCTTTAAAATTTTGGGAGGTAGTTATTTCTAACAGACCAAAATACACCCAAAATCAAGTGTGTGGCTCTGTTCTATACCCCTGTCTAATCATAGATCTATATCTATATTGATATAGATATAATTTTTTTCTCCTTCCTTCTCCCCCTGGTTTTGGGTCTCTTCATTTGATTAGTTTGTGTTTTTCTGGGGTTGTTGCTACCCTTTTTGTATTTTATTCTCATCAATTCTCATCTGAGTAAAATGACAAAGCAGAAAAATTCACCTCAAAAAAAAAAAAAAAGAGGCAGTACTGACAGCTAAGAACATAATCAATATGGACATTAATAAGATAGCAGAACTAGAGTTCAGATGACAATCATAAAGATGCTAGCTGGGCTTGAAAAGAGCATAGAAGATACTAGAGAACCCCTTTCTGGAGAAATAAGAGTACTAAAGTCTGATCAAGTTGAAATCAAAAAAGCTATCAATGAGGTGCAATAAAAAATGGAGGCTCTTATTGCTAGGATAAATGAGGCAGAAGAGAGAATCAGTGATACAGAAGCCTAATGATGGAGAAAAAGAAGTTGAGAAAAAGACAGTTAAATACTGGATCACGAGGGGAGAATTTTAAGAGATAAGTGATACCATAAAATGAAACTATCAGAATAATTGGATTCCCAGAAGAAGAAGAGAGAGGGACAGAAGGTATATAGGAGCAAATTATAGCAGAGAAATTCCCTAATTTGGCAAAGGGAACAAACATCAGAATTCAGGAGGCACAGAGACCCCCTCCCCCAAAATCAATAAAAAGAGGTCAACACCCTGTTGTCTGATAGTAAAATATACAAGTCTCAGCGACAAAGAGAAAATCCTGAAAGCAGCTCGGGACAAGAGCTTTGTAACATACAATGGTAGAAATATTAGACTGGGAGCAGACCTATCCACAGAGACCTGACAAGCCAGAAAGGACTGGCATGATATATTCAGAGCACTAAGTGAGAAAAATATGCAGCTGAAAATACTATATTCAGCTAGGCTGTCATTGAAAATAGAAGGGAAAGATAAAAAGCTTCCAGGACAAACAAAAATGAAAATAATTTGCAAACACCAAACCAGCCCTACAGGAAATATTTAAAGGGGTCTTCTATGTGAAGAGAAAGCTTAAAAGTAACTGACCAGAAAGGAACAGAAACAATATGCAGTAACAGTCACCTTACAGGCAATACATTGGCACTAAATTCGTATCTTTCATTAGTTACCCTGAATGTAAATGGGTTAAATGGCCCAATCAAAAGACACAGGGTATCACAATGGATTTAAAAAAAAAATCAAAACGCTGTCTATAAGAAACTCATTGTAAACCCAAAGACGCCTCCAGATTTAAAGTGAGGGGGTGGAAAACCATTTACTATGCTAATAGACATCATAAGAAAACTGGGGTGGCAATCCTTATATCAGATAAATTAGATTGTAAGCCAAAGATTATAATAAGAGATGAGGAAGGACACTATAGCATACTTAAAGGGTCTGTCCAACAAGAAGTTCTAACAATTTTAAATATCTATGCCCCTAACATGGGCACAGCCAATTATATAAATCAATTAATAACAAAATCAGAGAAACACATCGACAATAATAGTAGGAGACTTTAACACCCTGCCCTCACTGAAATGGACAGATCATCTAAGCAAAGATCAACAAGGAAATAAAGTCTTTACATGACACATTGGATCAGATGGACATCACAGATATATTCAGAACATGCCATCCCAAAGTAACAGAATACACATTCTTTAGAGCACATGGAACATTCTCCAGAATAGATCACATCCTGGGTCACAAATCAGGTCTCAACTGGTACCAAAAGACTGGGATCATTCCCTGCATATTTTCAGACCACAGTACTTTGAAACTAGAACTCAACCACAAGAGGAAAGTTGGAAAGGATTCAAACTCATGGAGGCTAAAGAGCATCCTACTAAAAAATGAATAGGTCAACCAGGAAATTAAAGAAGAATTTAAAAAATTCATGGAAACAAATGAAAATTAAAACACAACTGTTCGGGGCGCCTGGGTGGCTCAGTGGATTAAGCCGCTGCCTTCGGCTCAGGTCATGGTCTCAGGGTCCTGAGATCGAGCCCCGCATCAGGCTCCCTGCTCCGCAGGGAGCCTGCTTCCTCCTCTCTCTCTGCCTGCCTCTCTGCCTACTTGTGATCTCTCTCTCTGTCAGATAAATAAATAAAATCTTTAAAAAAAAAACACACACACAACTGTTCAAAATCTTTGGGATACAGCAAAGGGGGTTGTGAGAGGAAAATATATAGCAATACAAGCCTTTCTCAAGAAACAAGAAAGGTCTCAAATACACAACCTAACCCTACACGTAGAGGAGCTAGAGGAAGAACAGCGAAGAAAACCTAAACTGAACAAGAGAAGAGAAATAATAAAGATCAGAGCAGAAATCAATGAACTAGAAATGAAAAGAACAGTAGAATAGATCAACAAAACCAGGAGCTGGTTCTTTGAAAGAATTAATAAGACTGATAAACCCCTGGGCAGACATATCAAAAAGAAAACAAAAAGGACCCAAATTAACATCATGAATGAAAGAGGAGAGACCACAATTTATACCAAAGAAATACAAACAATTATAGGAATATATTACAAGCAATTATACACCAGCAAATTTGACAATCTGGAAGAAATGGATGCATTCCTAGAGACATATAAACTACCAAAACTGGAAGAAATAGAAAACCTGAACAGAAAAAAAAAAAAAAAGAAAAAGAAAAAAGAAAACCTGAACAGACCCATACCCAGTAAGGAGTTTGAAAGAGTCATCAAAAATCTCCCAACAAACAAAAATGCAGGGTCAGACGGCTTCCCAGGGGAATTCTACCAAACATTTACAGAAGAATTAATACCTAGTCTCCTGAGACTGTCCCCCCCCCCCAAAAAAAAGGAAGGAAGGAAAACTTCCAAACTCATTTTATGAGGCCAGAATCACCTTAATCCCAAAACCAGACAAAGACCACATCAAAAAGGAGAATTATAAACCAATATCATGATGAAGATGGATGCCAAAAAATCTCACCAAAATACTAGCCAACAGGATCCAATAGTACATTAAGAGGATTATTCACCACGACCAAGTGGGATTTATTCCTGAGCTGCAAGTTTGGCTCAACATCCACAAATCAATCAATGTGATACAATACATTAGTAAAAGAAAGAACAAGACCCATATGATACTGTTAATAGATGTTGAAAAAGCATTTGGCAAAGTACAGCATCCTTTCTTGATCAAAACTCCTCACAGTGTAGGGATAGAGAGTACTTACCTCAATATCATCAAAGTCATCTATGAAAAACCCACAGCAAATATCATTCTCAATGAGGAAAAACTTAGAACTTTTTCTCTAAGGTCAGGAACACAATAGGGCTGTCCACTATCACAACCACTATTTAACACAATACTAGAAGCCCTAGCCTACAGCAATCAGACAACAAAAGAAATAAAAGGCATACAAAATCAACAAAGAAGAAGTCAAACTCTCACTCTTTGCAGATGATATGGTACTTTATGTGGAAAACCCAAAAGACTCCACTCCAAAACTGCTAGAACTCATATAGGAACTCAGTAAAGTGTCAGGATATAAAATCATTGCACAGAAATCAGTTGCATTTCTATACACCAACAATAAGACAGAAGAAAGAGAAATTAAGGAGTCAATACCATTTACAGTTGTCCTCAAAACCATAAGATACCTAGGAATAAATCTAACTAAAGTGGCAAAGACTGTACTCAGAAAACTATTAAATACTCATGAATGAAATTGAGGAAGACACAAAGAAATGGAAAAACGTTCCATTCTCATGGAAGAAAAAATATTGTGAAAATGTCTATGCTACCTAGAGCAATCTACACATTTAATGAAATCCCTATCAAAATTCCAAAGACTTTTTTCAAAGAAATGGAACAAATAATCCTAAAATTTATATGCAACCCGAAAAGGCCGTGAACAGCCAGAGGAATGTTGAACAAGAAAACCAAAGCTGGCAGCATCACAGTTCCAGACTTCAAGCTCTATTACAGAGCTGTAATCATCAAGACAAGTATGGTACTCACACAAAAACAGACACATAGATCAATGGAACAGAATAGAGAGCCTAGAACTGGACCCTCAACTCTAGGGTCAACTAATCTTCGACAAAGCAGGAAAGCATGTCCAGTGGGAAAAAGACAGCCCCTTCAACAAATGGTGTTGGCAAAATTGGACAGCTACATGCAGAAGAAGAAAACTGGACCATTTCCTTACACCACACACAAAAATAGACTGAAAATGGATGAAAGACCTCAGTGTGAGACAGGAATCCACCAAAATCCCTGAGAACACGGGCACCAACCTCTTTGACCTCAGCCCCAGCAACTTCTTCCTAGAAACATAACCAAAGGCAAGGAAAGCAAGGGCAAAAATGAACTATTGGGACTTCGTCAAGATCAAAAGTTTTTGCACAGCAAAGTTAACACTCAACAAAACCAAAAAACAACCGACAGAATGGGAGAAGATCTTTGCAAATGACATATCAGATAAAGGGCTAGTATCCAAAATCTATAAAGCTCTCAAACTCAATACTCAAAGAATAAATAATCTAATCAAGAAATGGGCAGAAGACATGAATAAACACTTCTCCAAAGAAGACATCCAGATGGCCAACAGATGCATGAAAAAGTGTTCAACAACACTTGGCACCAGGGAGATACAAATCAAAACCACAGTGAGATACCACCTCACACCAATCAGAATGGCTAAAATTAATCGGTCAGGAAACAACAGGTGTTGGCGAGGATGCAGAGAAAGGGGAACCTCCTCCACTGTTGGTGGCAAGCTGGTACAACCACTCTGGAAAATAATATGGAGGTTCCTCAAAAAGTTGAAAATAGAGCTACCATCTGACCTAGCAATCACACTGCTGGGTGTTTACCCTAAAGATACAGATGTAGTGATCTGAAGGAGCACATGGACCCCAATGTTTATAGCAGCAATGTCCTCAATATCCAAATATGGAAAGAGCCTAGATGTCCATCCGCAGATGAATGGATAAAGAACATTTGGTATACACACACATACACACACACACACACACACACACACACACAATGGAATACTATGCAGTCATCAAAAAACCCTGAAATCTTGCCATTTGCAATGACATGGATGGAACTAAGTGAAGTATTATGCTAAGTGAAGTAAGTCAATCAGAGAAAGAGAACTATCATATGATCTCTATGCTATGAGGATTTTAAGAGGCAGGGTATGTGGTCATGAGGAGAAGGGAAGGAAAAATGAAACAAAATGGGACTGGGGAGGCAGACAAACCATAAGAGACTCTTCATCTCAGGAAACAAACTGAGGGCTGCTGGAGGGGAGGTGGATGGGAGGGGGTGACTGGGTGATGGATATTGGGGAGAGTATGTGCTCTGGCAAGTTCTGTGAACTGCAAGACTGACAATTCACAGACCTGTACCCTTGATACAAATGATACATTATATGTTAATAAATTATAAATAAATAAAATGTTTATGATGTGGCAAATATGTGCCACGTCATAAACTCTTGTTTGCTTTGGAAGTAATGGACCAACAGTAAAAGTTCCTATCCTCATGGAACTTACATTCTGGGGTGGGGGGGGTGACAAAGAAACAAAAAGTCATGAAAGATAAATCAGGTGCTATGATAATTAAGTAGTGTGACCAATCATTTTTTCTTGAAACCAGAATAATCTTGAAGGTGCATGGAGGTACTCTTATGCCAGGAAAAGCTCCATAAAATAACACCATCCCATGCAAACTCTGGTCACCCTGTGTATGCGCTATGTAAGCATTATGTGCCATGATGGAAAAAAAAGGCAAAAGTTCACAACATTGGATATACTTAGACTCTGTTACAAAAACAGGAATTTAAATATGTTAAAATTTAAGGGTATTCTTTAAAATAATAGAAATAATTAAAAACAAAGAGGAAATTAAACTATCCATTCAACTAAAGGCCAGAAAAGCAGGAAAAACAAAGCAAAACAACATAGGGTAAGAAGAAAGTGATTTGGATGCGAGGGAAGAAAAGGAATTGTCAGGACTGCAGTCTCGAATCCTGTGTGACCCTTCCCTGCACTACATCCATCAGTCGTGATCGTTTCCACTTCCCAGCCAATCCATGAACTCAGACATTGAGAGGCTGCATTTTTTAGTTTTTGTTTTCCATGAAATGCATCTTAGGCATTATGGAATCAAAAGCAATAGGAAGAGGTTTATGTTTGAAAATGGTGTGATAAAGGGAAATTTACCCCATCTCTTCTCAGAAATCCTCCCAAAGCATTAAGGAGGAAAAGCACAAACTTCATCTTTGATTAAAATTAGAGGTATTGAAAACCCAAACCACAAATTACATGGAAGATTTTCCAAATGTGTGGGTATGGAAAGAGGCAGAGAAGGGATGCTCACAGAGGCAGATCTCAGAAAAAGCCAGGAAAGTCTCCTCCAGGATGAGGTCACACCCTTAGGTGCCACCTCAGAAGCCTGTGTTTCCCATAATGGACCTTGGTACACCAAATGGTATTAGAAGTTTCCCTGTATATGGTTTATTTATTTTTTTTAAAGCAGGGAGGTGGCCTAAATGAACAATGAAACAGACAAGATTTGCAGGATGATGTCTACCAATACAACTGGGGAGAGAAAATGTCTCTGAATTGGAGTAATAAGTGCAATAATATGTCATGGTCTCCACATTACCTCATAATAAAATATTTGCCTAGCTTGAAACACAGCCCAATCCTCTCCCCAACACCCATCTCCTACCAGTAGCTGGTGAGCTTAATCCTGCTAAAAATTATTCGAAAATACTACAGACCGACACATTTATGAATAGTACAACAAAAATACCAAGCACAATACTAGCAAACACAGGAAGCACCACGAAGAAGAGGGGTTTGTTTCTGGAATACCAGAATGACCATATGTATATAACTCTGCATGTTATTATATATTTTTAGATATTTATGTGTGGTGAAAAATTATGTGAGTTCCTCAAACTGCTAAAAATCATTTTTGCATTCAATATAATTTTTGATGAAAAATGTCTGAATGATGTAAATATATCCTTTAAAGATCAATTATCTCAAGGTAAAGTCAGCTTTGACGATAATGAGAGCATTAGGAATGTTCCCATTAAGAGTCAGCAAAAAGACCAGACATCTACTTTCACCATCTCTATTTATCATCTTCGGATGAGGGGGAAAAAAAAAAGATAAAATTCAAAGGGTGGAGTTAAAATAATTTTTATTTGCTCTTTAGCAGATTATATACTCAGAAAACAAAATAATCAGCCAAAAATTTATTGGAAACAATAAGACAATGTGGTAAATTGACTCAGGAAAATAGTAACGTATAGAAATCAAGAACTTTCATGGATACAAATGATGTCCACTGGAAGATACAACTGGAAAAATTCCCCACTTAAAATAGCGACCAAAAAAAGGTGAATGGCATGGAATAAACTTCATAAATAATGTGTGAGATCTGCATGAATATAACTGAGAGACACACAAAACATAGGCAGATGATTGGCAATGGCAGTAGCCCCTAAATGAAGCTTTAAATGTAATGAAATCCAAATAAAAATATCAACAGACTATCTTGGGGTGTGGGGATGGCAAGAACGGAAGAAGCTGACTTCAGAATTTATATATAAAAATAAATAAACAATGTAGTCATGAAGGCTTGGGGGGGTGAAGAGCAGTAGAAGGAGGAACTGGCCCCACTCACTAGATATCAAACATATCAGAAAGTGGCAGAAAGTATTTGTAACAGCAAAACAGTGGAAATTTCTAAATAAAGAGGTAATATGGAGGCTTTAAAAAGGAACATGGGGCACTTTCTGTACTGTTATAAAAGATGTACGTTTTGTTAAGAGAAAAAAAAATCCATGTAAAAGCTTGTGTCTGTCATTGGCGTGTGAAAAAAAAACTAAGAAGTAAAACTGTGTATAGTGCACTCCCCTTTATGTAAATTCACTGTTATTGCCTCTGCTTCTTTTAGATTTTGCACAATTTTGAAAAATAAGTCAGCATAGAAATACTGTATAATTTTGGGAATGTGTCGGACTTCCATTATCAGATGACACACCTCTGTGGCCAAGTCTGTGGAATCACGGGGACAGAAGGCTTTAGGTAACTTCCGATGCTGGCATCACTATAGCAATTCTATCGGATACTATCCATGGGGAAATCAGGAAAATTCTCACACGAGACCACTACGGAGATTTGTAAGGGTGGGAAGCCAACCTTGTCTGTTGCAGGAATGAAAATAGGAAAAAAAAAAAAAGTCAGGGTGGTCTGTAGGCCACTGGACACATTTTCTCCTATGGTGGTCTGATTGTTACAGTAACATTGGGCTTTTATTTCACAATGGCCCATTTTGGTAATTCTTATGCAAAACCCCATTCACTTCAATTTTGAAGTTACTTCTTACAGCCCTCATTGACTTCATGTAAATGTTTCTAATTTATAGCTATAATTCTATCATATACAGTAAATTTTCCAGAAATTAACATCACCTTCTAATCCATGCAATGGATCCCAGGACCAGCCCACTCCTTACAGGCTAATCAACAATGAGACTTTTCTGCTGGGTTTAGGCTTCTGGAGTCAAAAACTGGCAATATAACATGGCAATCAAGCCATGTTACAGCAAGAATTAGCACAACAGAACTCAATTAATCTAAATCAGACTCCTTAATACTGGTTATTTCATATCCCTATATTTCACTTGGTAAACACTACCCATAACTTCTCAGTATATTCTTACATTAGGGAGCTCATTTTTTTTAAGCAAAGGTTGAGAATCAAGAATTTTAATATTTGGTTCTCACAATTCCAGGATACATCCAGAAATAGACCCCATCGATAGAGTGCCTTCTAGCACATGGAAAAACAGATGTGTGGTTCTTATGGGAACACAAGTTGTATATCGGTTGGCTCCTCAAATAAAACAAAAATTAGAAAAAAATATACACCACCACAAAACAAAAACAGAAAGCAAAAAAACTACAAGATGTAAATATTTGGATAACTCTTAAACCTTTTTGCTGAACTTTCAAACATAAAACTTGAAGTTTCAGCCTTGATTACACATCCAATTCATAATCTGGGACCCAGTACCTACTCCCCAGACATTAGCAATTGCATCCTTCTCAGAGCTGTACTCTTGTTAGATGAAGAATGTTCCTGGCAGCAGAATTTGATGGGTCGAGGTAGTGGTTAGGAACGTTTTTATGTGTGCCGGGTTTTTAAACACACTTCTTTCCTTCAGGATTGGAGGTGGGGTTGGGACTTGAGCCAACAGCGCTTCATCAGGGAGGAGTTGGACCGCTCAAATGTAGAGACAAATCTATATCAAATCTCCAAAAGCATCGGGCTCTCTGCTCAGCAGGGAGCCTGCTTCCTCCTCTCTCTCTGCCTGCTTCTCTACCTACTTGTGATCTCTGTCTGTCAAATAAATAAAATCTTTAAAAAAAAGTTTACATTTATGAAATCTTAAAAAAAAATAATAATAAATGTTTGGTATAATTTGCCTGTGAAGCTCTCTGGTCCTACACTTGTGTTTGCTGGGGATTCAGTTTCCTTGCTGGTAACTGGTCTGTTCAAATTTTCTATTCCTTTTTGTTTCAGTTTTGGTAGACTATATGTTCCTAGGAATTTATCCATTTCCTCTCAGTTGCCTAATTTGTTGGCAAGTAGTTTTCCATAATATTCTTTTACAATTGTTTGTGTTTCTATGTTGTTGGTTGTTATTCCTCTTCTTTTATTTGTAATTTTGTTTGAGTCCTTTCTCCCTTTCTCTCTCTCTCTCTTCCCTTTTGAAGATGATTCTGGCTAGAGATTTATCAATTTTGTTGATCTTTTCAAAGAACCAGCTCCTAGTTTCATTGATCTATTTTATTGTTGTTTTTTTATGTTTGTTTTGTTTTAGTTTGTACACCATTTATTTCTGCTTTGTTTTATTATTTCCTTCCTTCTGATCTGGAATTTTTTGTTGTTGTTGTTCTTTTTCTATCTCCTTTAGGTATAAGGTTAGATTGTTTGAGATTTTTCTAGTTTTTTGAGGTAGGTCTGTATTGCTATAAACTTCCCTCTTAAAACTATTTTGCTGCTTCCCAAAGGATTTGAGCCATTGTGTCTTCATTTTTATTTGTTTCCATGTACTCTTTTATTTTTCTCTTTGATTTCTTGGTTGACCTGTTCATCATTCAGTAGCATGTTATTTAATCTCTATGTATTTGTGGTCTTTCCAGATTTTTTTCTTGTGGTTGACCTCTAGTTTCATAGCATTGAGGTTAGAAAAAAATGCATGGTATTACTTCAATATTTTTTTACTCATTTGAGAGAGAGAGAGAAAGCACACAAAGTGAGAGAGAGAAGCATACTCCCCATTGAGTGGAGAGCCTGACATGGGGCTCTATGCTAGGAGCCTAAGATCATGACCTGAGCTGAAGGCAGACAATTAACCGACTGAGCCACCCAGGTGCCCTTGACTTTGATATTTTTTAGTTTGTTGGGGCTTGTTTTGTGTTTAATATGTGATCTATTCTGGAGAATGTTCATGTGCACTTGAAAAGGATATCTATTCTGCTGTTTTAGGATGGAGTGTTCTGATTACATCTGTTAAATCCATCTGCCCGGTGTGTCATTCAAAGCCACTATTTCCTTGTTGATTTTCTGTTTGGATGATGTATCCATCAATGTAAGTGGGGCGTTAAAGTCCCCTACTGATATTGTATTACTACTGATTAGTTCCTTTATGTTTGTTACTGTTTTATGTGTTTGGGTGTTTCCATGTTGGGAGCATATATATTTATAATTGTTATATCTTCTTGTTGGTTTTTCCCCTTTATGATTATGTAATGCCCTTATCTCTTTTTACAGACTTTGTTTTAAAGTCTATTTTGTCTGATGTAAGTATTGTTATTCTGGCTTTCTTTTGACTTCCATTTGCATGATATGTTTCTCTAGCCCCTCATTTTCAATCTGCAGTTGTCTTTAGGCCTAAAAAGAGTTTCTTGTAAGTAGCATATAGGTGGTCTTATTTTTTTGTTTTTTGGTTTTTTTCATCCACTCTGTTACAGCTTATAGCCTTACAGAGTCTCCTTTATATATAAGTATCTGTGTCTTCTTTTCTCTGGCAACCTTTAAAATTCTTTCCTTGTTACTATTTTTTTTCCCCAATTTTAATTTCTATGTGTCCTGGGGTGGACCTCCTTCGATTGTATTTGTTGGGGGCTCTCTGTGCCTCCTGAATCTGGATTCTGCTCCCCTCCCCAGATTTGGGGATTTTTCAGCTATTATTTCTTCAAATACCTTTTCTTTCCCCCTTTCTCTCTCTTCTCATTCTCAGATCCCTATAATTCAAATGCTAATTATGCTTGATTGAGTCACTGAGCTCTCTATTTTCATTATTTAGTATTTGTTTCTCGCCCATTCAGCTTAACCATTACTCCCCTCCAGGTCACTGATACATTCTTATAATCTACTATTTATTCCATCTATCATATTTTAAATTTCATTTATTGAGTTCTTCACCTCTGATATGTTACTTTTTTATCTCTTTATCAAGGGTTTCACTGATGTCCTCCAGCCTCTTCTGAAGTCCAGTGTGTATCTTTATAATCATTACTTTATATTCTCTATCAGGCATATTACTTATTTCTGTTTACTTAGATCTCCTATTGTGATTTTTGTCTTGTTCTTTCATTTGGGACATGTTTCTTTGTCTCCTTATTGTGTCTACCTTATTTTGTGTACCTCTGTTTCTGTGTGTTAGGAAAGTCAGCTGTGTCTTCTTTTTTTAAAAATAGTGGGTTGGCCAAAAGCTGGAGGAGGGGCAAGAAGGTAGAGGAGTAGGAGACCCTGTTTCAACCAGTCTCCTAAATTGAGCTAAATATCTACCAGAGCACTCTGAACACCCAAGAAATCAGATGTAAGATTATACACTTCTGGATCTCTACAAGGGCAGAGGATCATCCGTGGAGAGGTAAAGCAGAGTGGGGGTGCACAGACTGACATCAGAGGATAAACAGAATGGGGAGGGAGCTACCAGAAGTGACACATTGGAAAGGAATAACCCAATATGAAATGTCCTGTGCTTGGGGACCAGCGTTAACTTGGAGACAGGTTAAGAGCACTCAAAAAGAACAAAGGGACTTAAGGGGCAATTGTTGGGATCGAGCGGCCACAAGCATGGGCATAAGCCCACAGTCCTAGGACGGCCACAGTTGGCACCCACCCATGCCTGAGAGAGCCCTGCTGCAGTCAGCAGTCCCTGGGTCCACAGCCATGATAGCTGCCTCTACTGCCCGCACCACTGCCTGGGCTGAGCGCACCCCGTCTGTGCCTGAGAGAATCCTGCACAGGCTCCATTTGGTGGTCCCTGGATCTGCGACCATCTGCTGCCTCCACCGCTGCCAGGGCTGAGTGCACCTGGTGTGGGTGTGGACTCCACACAGTGGTCTTGGGAATGGCAGCCACCAGAATCAGGCTTGCCTGGACCAGTATCACTCGTGGTTTCAGTGGCATGGGGGTACAGAGACAAGCAGGGCCTCAGGCGGCCACTGAGACGGTGGTTGGGGGTGCTCACAGCCTGTGGGAGGTTGTGCTGTTCGACAGAGTTAGCAGAGGGGGAGTCTGTGTGTTCTGGACCATCCAGAGGAGAGCAGACTGAGGCTTTCCTCTGAGGTGGAGGTCTGGGTGTGGACAGTTTACTTTGCACTAACCCACCTAGAAAAGGCACAAAAAGCCATCAAAGAACAAAAAAACCTCCAGAGAACAAAAGCCTGAAAAGCGGTTTCCACAGAGCCCAGCCCCTTGATGGGGGCAGGGAGACTCAACCCAGGCAAGACTTGACTGAAAAACAATATGGCAGGCCTCTTCCCCAGAAGACAAGCCAAAAGAACAAGAGGACAACAACCACAGGGTTCCCAAACCTGTAAAACCCCCACATCAAAGGAAAACCATATATTAAACTCCTGGTATTGCCCCCAACCCTGTATATTTCATAGATACAACTTCTCTCTCTCTCTCTCTCTCTTTAAATTAGTTCTCATGATTCTTGTTCATTTTTTTTTTACCTACTTACCATTTCAACTGGATGTTTAATACAACATATTCCATAATAACTTTTTAACTTGAACTTTTCATACATATGCCTTTATTAAAATGTATATATAGGTATAAGCCTCAAGGTAGTCCTTCTTCCCTATTCAGTACTACACACACACACACACACACACACCAGTTTTAATTTCCCTATATCTCTGGAAAGTTGAGTCCTTTAACAAAGATAACAAGATACACCCAGGAAGAACTGAAATCACCTTCCTCACCAACATCAAGGGTTTGTAACCATCTTCCCGTCTTATTCTTTTGTCAGTGTTTCTGTGTGTTTGTTTTTGTATTTTATAAATCTTATTCTTGGGGTTCATTTTGACTGGGTTTTTCTTTTTCTTTTTCAGTCTTTTTGTTTGTTCATTTTTGTTTTTGTACTTTATAAATCTTACTTTGAGGGCCTTCTGGTTGTTGTTTTTTTTTCCTATTTTTTCTTTTTCTTTCTTTTTGGTGGTGACTTCCGATTGCTCTGAAATTTTCTAGGGTCCACCTTGCCTGGATCGTGGTTGATATATTCAGCGCTATATTCCCTCAACCACCTCTCACCAAAATGACTATAAGGAGGAACACCCAACAGAGGAAAAATTTAGAAACTGTGACCTCTGCCACAGAACTATTGGATATGGACATAAACATATGTCAGAAATGGAATTCAGGGTAACAATTATCCAGGCAATGGCTAGGATGGAGAAGAGAATTAGTGGCAACGTAGAATCTCTAAGGGTTGAAGTGAGAGCTGATGTGGCAGAAGTGAAAAATGCTATATCAATGAGATCCATTCTAATCTAAATACTCTAACAGCTAGGGTAAATGAGGCAGAAGACTGAATTAGTGACCTAGAAGACAAACGGATAGAAAAGAAGGATCAGGAGTTGGCCTCGAACAAACAGCTTAGAATCCATGAAAACAGAATTAGGGAAATAAATGACACCATGAAACATTCCAATGTCAGAATTATTGGGATCCCTGGGTGGGTAGAGAGAAAGAGAGGACTAGAAGATATAGTTGAACAAATCCTAGATGAGAATTTCCCTAATCTGGGAAATGGAACAAGTGTTCATGTCCTAGAGGCAAAGAGAACACACCCCAAGATCAAGGGTAGAAAGACCCCAAGACATGTAAATTCATGAATTGTAAATTCAGAAAAGATATCTTAAGGGCAGCTGGAGGAAGAGATTCCTTAGGTACAGAGAGAGGACCATCAGAATAAGCCAGACCTGTGCACAGAAACCTGGCAAGCCAGAAACGGCTGACAAGACATATTCAGGGCCCTAAATGAGAAGAATATGCAGCCAATAATGCTTTATCTGGCAAGGCTGACATTCAGAATGGATGGAGAGATAAAGAGCTTCCAAGACCGGGAAAGTCTAAAAGATTATGTGATCATGAAGCTGGTACTACAAGAAATATTAAGGGGGGGAGGGTTCTATAAAGGAAAAAAGACCCCAAGAGTGATACAGAACATAAATTTACGAGACAATCTATAGAAACAAGGACTTCACAGGCAACATGATGATAATAAAAACTTATCATTCAATAATCACTCCATCATGAACAGCCTAAATGCTCCCATAAAACGGCGCAGGGCTGCAGACTGGATAAAATGACAGGACCCATCCATATGCTGGCTACAAGAGACACAAATGGAACCTAAAGATACATCCAGACTGAAAGTGAGGGATGAAGAACCATCTTTTATGCCAATGGGCTGCAAAAGAAAACTGGGGTAGCAATTCTCAGATCAATTCTCAGATCAATTTTTAAGCTAAAAACTGTAGTCAAAGAAGGATACTACATCACTCTTAAAGGGTCTATCCACCAAGAAGATCTATTAATTTTAAATATTTATGCCCCCAGCATGGGAACAGCCAACTACACAAGCCAAATGTTAATTTAAAAAAAGAGTCATATTGATAAGAATACATTAACTGTAGGGGATCTTAACACGACACTCTCAGCAATATACAGATCATCTAAGCAGAAAATCAACAAAGAAACAAGAGTTTTGAATGACATATTGGACCAGATGGCCCTCATAGATATACACAGAACATTCCACCCTAAAACAACAGAATACTCATTCTTGTTGAGTGCATGTGGAACTTTCTCCACAATAGACCACATACTGGGTCACAAATCAGGGCTTAACTGATACCAAAAGACTGAGATTGTTTCCTGCATATTCTCAGACCACAGTGCTTTGAAACTAGAACTCAATCACAGGAAAAAAAACTGGAAGGAATTCAAACACTTGGAAGCTAAAGACCTTCCTGTTCAAGAATGTTTGGCTCGGGGCACCTGGGTGGCTCAGTGGGTTAAAGCCTCTGCCTTCGGCTCAGGTCATGATCCCAGAGTCCTGGGATCGAGCCCTGCATCAGGCTTTCTGCTCAGCAGGGATCCTGCTTCCTTCTCTCTCTCTTTCTCTCTCTCTCTGCCTGCCTCTTTGCCTACTTGTGATCTCTGCCTGCCAAATAAATAAATAAAATCCTTTAAAAAAAAAAAAAAAAGAATGTTTGGCTCAACCAGGAAATCAAAGAAGAGCTTAAACAATTCATGGAAACCAATGAGAATGAAGACACATCAGTCCAAAAACTATGGGATATGGCAAAAGCAGTCCCAAGGGAGAAATACATAGCTATCCAATCCTCACTCAAAAAAATTGAAAAATCCAGAATACACAAAACCTCTTTACACCTTAAAGAACAGGAGAATCAACAACAAGTTAAGCCAAACCCATGCACAAGAAGGGAAATAATTAAAATTAGAGAAGAGATCAATGAGTTAGAAACTAGAGATACAGTAGAACACATTAACAAAACTAGAAGTTCATTCTTTGAAAAGAGTTGATAAGATCAATAAACCACTGGTCAAACTAATCCAAAAGAAAAGAGAAAGGACCGAAATTAATAAAATGGTGAATGAAATTGAAAAGATCATGAAATACCAAGGAAATAGAAACAACCATCAGAAATTATTATCAACAGCTATATGCCAATAAGTTAAGCAACCTAGAAGAAATGGATGCATTCCTGGAAACCTATAAACTTCCAAGACTGAAACAGGAAGAAATGGACAACTGAACAGACCAATATCTAGTAACAAGTTTGAACCAGTGATCAAAAACCTCCCAAAACACAAGAGTCCAGGACCTGAAGGATTCCCTAGGGAATTTTACCAAACATTCAAAGAAGAAATATTACCTATTCTTCTGAAGGTGTTTCAAAAAAAAAAAAAAGAAGAAGAAACAGAAGGAAAACTTCCAGACTCTTTCTATGAAACTAGCATTACCTTGATCCCCAAACCAGGCAAAGACCCCATTAGAAAGAAGAATTTCAGACCAATATTCCTGATGAATATGGATGCCAACATTCTCAACAAGATCCTAGCTAATAGGATCCAACAGCATCTTAAAAAGATTACCGACCATGACCAGGTGGGATTTATCTCTGGGATGCAAAGGTGGTTCAACATTCACAAATCAATCAATGTGATAGAATATATTAATAAGAGAAGAGAGGAGAACCACATGGTCCTCTCAACTGATGCAGAAAAGACATTTGATGAGATACAGCATCCGCTAAATTAAAACTCTTTCAAGTATAGGGATAAAGGGAAATTCCTCAACTTCACAAAATTCATCTATGAAAAACCCATGGTAAATATCATCTTCAATGAGGAAAAGCTGCAGCCTTCTCTTTGAGATCAGGAACACGACTAGGATGCCCACTCTCGCCACTGCTGTTCAACATAGTATTAGAAGTCCTAGCAACCGCAATCAGACAACAAAAAGAAATTAAAAGTATTCAAATTGGCAAAGAAGAAGTCAAACTCTCTCTTTGCAGATGACATAATACTTTATGTGGAAAACCAAAAAGAATCCGCCCCCAAATTTCTAAAACTCATACAGTCATTCAACAACGTGGCAGGATACAAAATCAATGCACAGAATCAGTTGCTTTTCTATACACTAAAAATGTAACTTAGAAAGAGCAATTAGAGAATCAATTCCATTTGCAATAGCAGGAAAAACCACAAGATACAAGATAGGAATTAACCTAACCAAAGAGGTAAAGCGTCTATAGTCGAGGAACTACACAACACTCATGAAAGAAATTGAAGAAGACACAAAAAGATGGAAAAGCATTCCATGTTTATGGATCAGATGAATAAACATTGTGAAAATGTCTATGCTGCCCAGAGCAATCTGTAATTTCATTGTCATCCTGATCAAAATACCAGCGTCATTTTTTAAACTGCTGGAGCAAACAATCCTAAAATTTGTATGGAACCAGAAAAGACCCCAAATCGCTAAGAAATGTTGAGAAAGAAAAACAAAGCTGGGGGCATCACATTGCCTGATTTCAAGCTTTATTACAAAGCTGTGATCACCAAGACAGCATGGTACTGGCACAAAAAGAGACAAAAACATAGACCAATAGCACAGAGTAGAGAGCTCAGATATGGACCCTCAACTCCATTGTCAATTAATCTTTGACAAACGCAGGAAAAAATATCCAGTGGAAAAAAGATAGTCTCTTCAATAAATGGTGTTGGGAAAATTGGACAGCTATGTATAAAAGAATGAAACTTGACCATTCTCTTACACCATACACAAAGATAAACTCTAAATGGATGAAAGACCTCAATGTGAGACAGGAATCCATCAAAATCCTAGGGAAGAACATAGGCAGTAAGCTCTTTGACATTGACCACAGCAACTTCTTTTAAGACACATCTCCAAAGGCAAAGGAAACAAAAGTAAAAATGAACTTTTGGGACTTCATCAAGATAAAAGCTTCTGCACAGCAAAGGGAACAGTCAACAAAACAAAGAGGCAACCCAGGGAATGGGAGAAGATACTCACAAATGACACTACAGACAAAGGGCTGATATCCAAGATCTATAAAGAACTCCTCAAACTCAACACCCAAAAATCAGATAATCATGTCAATAAGTGGGCAGAAGACATGAACAGACACTTCTCCAAATAAGACATACAAATGGCTAGCAGACACATGAAAAAATGTTCATCATCACTAGCCATCAGGGAGATTCAAATCAAAACCACATTGAGATTACCACCTTACACCAGTTAGAAGGGTTAGAATAAGACAGGAAACAATAAATGTTGGAGAACTTGTGGAGAAAGGGGAACCCTCTTACACTGTTGGTGGGAATGCAAGTTGGTGCAGCCACTTTGGAAAACAGTGTGGAGATTGCTCAAAAAATTAAAAATAGAGCTACCCTATGCTCCTGTAATTGCACTACTGGGTATTTACCCCAAAGATACAGATGTAGTGAAATGAAGGGCCATCTGTACCCCAATGTTCACAGCAGCAATGGCCACAGTCACCAAACTGTGGAAGGAGCAGAGATGCCCTTCAGCAGACGAATGGATAAAGAAGATGTGGTACATATGTACTATGGAGTATTACTCAGCCATCAGAAAGGATGAATACCCAACTTTTGTATCAACATGGACGGGACTGGAGGAGATTATGCTGAGTGAAATAAGTCAAGGAAAAAAAATCAATTATCATTTGTTTTCATTTACTTGTGGAACTTAAGGAATAATATGGAGGATATTAGGAGAAGGAAAGAAAAAGTGAATTGGGGGGAATCAGAGGCGGAGACGAACCATGAGAGAATGTAGACACTGAGAAACAAATTGAGGGTTTTGGAGGGGAGGGGGGGCAGGGATGGGTGAGCCTGGTGGTGGGGATTAAGGAGGGCAGGGATTGCACGGAGCACTGGGTGTGGTGCATAAAGAATGAATCTTGGAACACTGCATCAAAAACTAATGATGTACTGTATGGTGACTAGCAGAACACAATAATAGACAGATAGATAGATAGATAAAATAAAATGAAAGTAGTGGCTTTACGAAGAAGAGGTCCTATAATGCCTGAAGTGTAGTGTTCCCAGTTCACCAGAACGTGGCCCTTCAGGGGACTCTCCTATGTGTGTTGCTTGCACCCTGCCATTGTGTCCAGGTAGCTTTTCCTTTCAGTCCAGAGGTCTGCACTGACTCTGCCTGCTGTGGGCTGTGCTTGCTCTCTGTGATGTTAATGAGACCCAGGCCGACTGGCTTGATCACTGCGGTGATTGCAGAAAGGCTTGGGGGTGGGACCGCATTATTAGAAAAAAATTTTAAAGTTTTTACTTAAATTCCAGTTAGTTAATATTAGTTTCAGGTGTCCCCAAGAGTGGTTCAACCCTTCCATACCACACCTGGTGCTCATCGCAAGTACACTCCTTAATCCCCATCACCTGCTTCGCCCTTTGCCCCACCAACCTCCCCCGCTGGAATCCATCAAATATTAGAAAATCTGCACGAAGCTGCTAGTCCTAGGCCAGATCCTCCGCAGCCGGGTGGGCGTGAATGGTAGTGGAAGCAGCTGGGGGCGCGCAGTGTCTGTGGGCGGGGCAGCTGGGCAGCACGTGTGCGTGGCATTAGCAAAAGTGCCCTGAGCCGTTAGTCCTTGGCTGGATCTCCTAAAGCACGGTGTCTGCGAGGGCATGGTGTGTGGAGGAGCCTGAGCAGGGGGCATGTGCAGCATTAAGAAAATCTGTGCTGAACCCAGGGCTGAGGCCAGCAGGCTTGGAGCCGGCAAGCCCTCAGGAAAATTCGTGGGCAGGGTACCCTGTTAGCTCTTAGGTAGCAAGTGCTGGGCGGCACCACCTCCTGCAGACCAGAGGGCTCCGTGTTTATGCCGGGGCGGGGGTGGGGTGGGGGCGCAGGGGAAGGATAATGGAAACTGCCAGCTCCTTTTTCCCTGGAGAAGTCCCCCACCACTCGCCAGAATCTGTATATCTCCCTCCCATGGTGCACACTGTCACTTCTGCGTTGCCTCTCCAAGGGCTATTGCCTCTTTATGGGCAGGGACTAGGCTGTCACTAGCCCTCCAGGCTCATCCCGGGCTGCTGAGTCAGCTGACTTCTAAAACTTCGGGCTCCAAGTCCTGCTGGTTATAGAAACTCTGGAATTTAGCCCCTCTGGATTTCAAGGCCAGACATTGTAGGGATTTGTTTTTCCTGTGTGGTCTCCCTGGTGCTTTCCCCTCTCTGCACCCACAGTGCCCTCCTCCTGCGGGCAGCTCCGGACCACCCTCTCTGCCCTTCCTAACCTCTCAGATGCGGCTTTTGTCTCCACATTTGGTTGTGCAGGGTGTTCTGCCAGTCTTTGGACAGCTCTCCAGTTTATTTAGTTGGAAGTGAGTATTATCTTGTTGTAAACATGGAATGAGGGGATCTTGGGGTCCCGTACTCTGCCGTCTGCCCAAGGGAGTCAACACGTATTTTTAACGTTATATGTATTATATACTGTTATATGTATTATATACTGTTTTCTTACAATAAAGCTAGAGAAAAGAAAATGTTATTAAGTAAATCATGAGAAAGAGAAAATACACCTCGCAGTACTGTCCTGTATTTATTAAGAAGTTCTCGGGGCACCTGGGTGGCTCAGTCAGTTAAGTGTCTGTCTTCCACTCAGGTCATGATCTCAGGGTCCTGGAATTGAGCCCCATGCTTGGCTCCCTGCTCAGCTTCTCCCTCTGCCTGCCACTCCCCCCTGCTTGTCTCTCTCTCCCTTTCTCTGACAAATAAATTAAAAAAAAAAAAAAAGTCCATGTCTAAGTGGGCCTGCACAGTTCAAACCTGTGTTGCTTTCAAGGGTCATCTGTATTTCCAAAGGTGACTTTGTCTTCTGTTCCCTTATTCTCTGTCTCTGTCTTTTGGAAGTCTCAACTGTTTTCATGAATTTACTCAAGGCTTTTTGCTTCTATCTTGTCACTCAATTCCAGTCCTATTTCTTCAAATGGGACAGTTTTATTAAGATTACTCCACTATCACTACAGACCTAACATCTCTGAAAACCCGTATCATCGCCGCACTTGCTTTGGGTTCTCCATCTGTAACACTAACACACTCCTCCTTAGTAACCAGTTCTGAAATATGTCATGTGTTTGTTTCTTCCTTTCAGATTCAATTCCGAATCTGGCTCTGTCTGCCCCTAATCCTCCATCTAAGTTCTTATAAGAGCCTCTCAGTTGTCCTGTCTGAATATAGATTCGGGTCCCTCCAGTCATCTTGCATCTTGATCCTTAATCAAATTTGTCAACATTTTCTATCTCCTATAAAATCAAATAGAACTTTCTTCATTCTCTTTCAAGGTTATCCACATTCTTTTCTGTGTTTCTCCCTCTTCCCGCTACCAACTCCCCACCCGCCCCCGACCCCGACCCCTGCCAACACACATCCGAAGGATCCACTCAGATACCCGTTAGGGCTGATGTACCCATTCCGTCTCACCCCACCTTTTGACCCCAGTGAAGTAATCATCTGCTATTGGCTCAAAACTCATCCCTTACTAAAAGTTATCCTTAGTGAAAGACAATGCATACTCTCTCCATGGGATGTCCTGAAGCCAGAGACTGGATGATGGGGGATCCAAACCCTTGTCCTCCAGGCTGCCCTTTGGGACAACTCCAAACCCAGCACCACAACTTGGCATTGAGGCCGATGAGGCCTGAACCGCAAGCAGATCGGTTTTTCTGCTGCCCAATCCTATTTCCTCACTTTCTTATAGGTCTGCGTTCTGAAATTACTCCCCAATAAGCCTTCTGCACAAAACAAGTTGTCTCAGAGCTTGGGAAACCAATCTAAGATAAGCTGTTCCAGGAGTGGCCCAGAAATTGTACCCTACAGCGCGATCTGGAGATGGGTCCCTTGCCCAATTGCCAAAGATGGCCCCCGGCCTGCTGTAGCACACACTGTCAGTGTTTTCCCCAGGAATAAACTGAGAAGGGATGTTGGTGAGGGGACTCCCGCCTGCTGCAATACTTTCAGTGCTTAAGAATTACAAAATACGGGGCGCCTGGGTGGCTCAGTGGGTTAAAGCCTCTGCCTTCGGCTCGGGTCATGGTCCCGGGGTCCTGGGATCGAGCCCCTGCGGGCTCTCTGCTTGGCAGGGAGCCTGCTTCCTCCTCTCTCTCTATGCCTGCCTCTCTCCCTACTTGTGATCTCTATCTGTCAAATAAATAAATAAAATCTTTAAAAAAAAAAAAAAGAATTACAAAATACACGGAGCAGCAAGATGGCGGAGCCGTTGGGGACGCAAATTTCCTGGGGTCCCAGGAGTTCAGTTAGGTAGTTATCAAACCATTCTGAACACCTACAAACGCAACAGGAGATCGAAGAGAAGAATAGCAGCAATTCTAGGACAGAAAACCGACCACTTTCTGGACGGTAGGACGTGCGGAGAGACGTGACTCCAAGGCAATATATGGGGAGATAGACCGTGGGGGGAGGGGCCGGCTCGCGGCAAGCGGTAGAGCAACAGGGCACAAAACTGCAACTTTTAGAAGTCTGCTCCACTGAGGGACGTCGCTCCAGGGGCTAAGCGGGGGTTGGAGCCCTCACTGAGAGAGTCTCAGGACCCGCGGGAGTCACAGAAATACCGGGGGTGTCTGAGCGCGGCAGAGCTCACAGGTATCCGGCGGGAAAGCCGGCTGCAGAGACCAAGCGAGGAGGGGCTCTCAGCTCAGGTTATCTTAAACCATGATCCATGGCACAGTCGGGCCATTACTCCTCGAGCAGGGACCCCTACGCGTGGCAGATCCGGGGAGACTTACCTTCCACATCCGGAAGAGCAGCACAGGAGCCCATGGCAGCAATCTGCTGGGTTTGGAGACTCCACACAGGCCGCGCACCAGAGATAGAAACGCTCGGTCACAGGCCAGGGGAGCTCGGAGCACGGCCAGAGACCAGGGAGAGGGGAGGGATTGATGGCTTTTCTCCGAGGTTGCACTGAGGGGTGGGTCTCCAGGTTCTCAGCTCCTCCAGCCGGAGACTGGGCGGCCGCCATTTTATTCCCGTCCTCCAAAGCGGTACGGAAAGCGCTCAGGGAACAAAAGCTCCGAGCGCGAACCGAGCGGATTGCTTAGCCCGGCCCGGGCAAAGGCAGTGCGGTTCCACCTCGGGCAAACACAATTGACTCCACCTCGGGCAAACACAATTGACGATCATGGCAACAGGCCCCTCCTGCAGAAGATCAGCAAGAACGTCCAGGCAAGACCAATTTTACTGATCAATGAGAACTGCAAAACTTCAGAGCTAAGGGAACACAGCACATGGAATTCATGGCTTTTCCCCCATGATTCTTTAGTCTTTCAAAGTTAAAATTTTTTAATTTTAATTTTTTCTTTCTCTATTTTTAAAATTTTTCCTCTTTCCTATTTGAACCTTTTTTAAACTATTTTATCTTTTCAATACCTTTTTAAAAATCTTTTTCAACTTTCATTGTTATGTCATATTCTATCCCTTCATTGTATTCAAACTTATTTCTTGTACACATACAAGTTTTTCCTTCTTCAAAATTTTGGGATACAGTTTCCTTCTAACAGACGAAAAAATACCCTAAATCTAGCATATGGCTTTGATCTAGTCTCCAGCCTAATCACATTCTCTCTCTCTTCTTTTTTTTTTGTTTTTCTCCTTTTTTCAACCAACTTCTTATCAATCCATTAAATTTTCATCTTTACAGTCATATTCCATCCCTCTATTGCGTTTACTCTTATTTGTGTGTGTGTGTGTGTGTGTGTGTGTGTGTGTGATTATTTTCTTTCTTTAAAATTTTGGGAGGCAGTTTTTTCTAACAGATGGAAATACATCCAAAATCAAGTGTGTGGCTCTGTTCTATTCATCAGTCTAATCATTCATATATATAGATATATTTTCCCCCTTTCTTCTACCCTTGGTTTTGGGTCTCTTCTGATTTGGTTACTGTATATTTTTCTAGGGTTATTCCTACCTTTTTAGTATTTTGCTCTCTCATTCATCTATTCTTCTCCGGATAAAATGACAAGGTGAAAAAACTCACCTCAAGGAAAAAAAAAAAAAAAAGAACAAGCGGCAGTACCGACTGCTGGGGACCTAACCAATAAGGACATTAGTGAGATGTCAGAACTAGAGTTCAGAATGACCACTATCAAGATGCTAGCTGGGCTCGAAACAAGAATAGAAGATACTACAGAACCCCTTTCTGGAAAAATAAGAGAACTAAAATCTAACCAAGTTGAAATCAAAAAAGCTATCAATGAGGTGCAATAAAACATGGAGGCTCTTACTGCTGGGATAAAGGAGGCAGGTCACTAATTCAGTCTTCTGCCTCTTGTTCCTTTTTTTTTTTTTTGAGGTGAGTTTTTCCCCCACTCGGGTTGTGCTGGGTTAGCTAAAGGATAAGATTAAAGCCACTGCAGGAGCCAGGTAAGTAAGTACGGTATTGTGTCCTGAAGGTGCTGGATCAAGGAGGGGGAGCAGGGTGTAGGTGTCACCATGGGAGCACTCCCCCATGATTCAGGATTTAACACTGTGGCAAATACCCCAGGGACGGTGATAAGGTACTGGCATGATTCTTAGAGTACCACACACACTGATCCACGTTTAATGAAAGCAAAATGTAAGAGCTTCTACGATAGATGGTGGAGGAAAGGATCCTCAGGCTCAGAGAAAAGGGCAGGCTAAAATGCATCCGCTGCGTAAAGCTAAAAAACTCACCAGCCAATGACAGTCCCAGGAGAGCCTATGTTCACCAAAGCAATGTTGCCTGTGCTTGTTTTGGGAGCAGCAACAGTACGAGCTCAGCTGTCTGGAGCCGAAGGCTAACAGTAGGAAGAGATTCTGTTAAAAAACTAGGCTCCCGGAGGAACCTGAGAATAGCAAGATCTCAAAATAATATTAGCCAGGGACCAGTGCTTAAATTTCAGGAGTATTGTGGGCACAATTGTTGCAAAGAGTTATGGGATTGGAGTGGCATCCACAGAGTCCCGACTGGGAGTCGATTCATAGAACATGGTGCTCCTGGATATGAGAGATGGGCTGCTAACAAGGATATTACTTAATTTATATAGTCAAAAGAAACCAATGACGGATTATCAGAGACAGAGGGCAATATCTCAGTAAGAATCACAATTCCTTGCTCAGTTTCCAGATCAGATTGGAACCCACTGACTAAAGGAGGGCCTGATTCTTTAGAAGTCAGGACCCTTTAATACCAGGGCCAATATATTCATTTGTTATTCTCTTGGTACTTTACCAGGGGAGTTAAGACTAGTTACTCAGGTAAATGTGCTATGTGGGAAAAGAGGAATCCTCAGAACTTTTGAAGATTGTTGAACATTGATTCTGAATTTACACAAATCCCTGGAGACGCAATAAACCAACACGGCTCCCTGTTAAAGGGAGAGGGTATAAGGGCCATCAGAATCCTCGCCAAAGTCTGGTTCTCAGAGGGCCCAGTAGTCTATTGGCTAATCCGCTTGTCTTACCCCTAATCTCCAAATGCATAATTGAAAGGGACACCCTTGGGAGTTTGAAGAACCCTCACAATGATTCCTTGGTTTCTTGAGTAAGAGCTATTGTAGTGAGGAGGTGCAAGTCGAAGTTTCTGAAACTTCCCACCCCAGAGAAAAGAGTGAATTTCCAAAGAGGATGGAGTAAACTAATGAAACTTTCAGAGAGTTGAATATTGTGATAGCTCCTACCATACCCCACGTATTTCATCAGGTCGGCTCCTGCAAAAATCAACTAGAACATGGCGGTGGCAAGAAGGAGCCCCAGCAGCAGCTGCTGTGCTCAGGGTATTTTTCGCTTATTTGGTTTTGGTTTCGTTTTGCTAGAACAGGTTACAATAGGCCCCAGCGCTTGATCTAGCAAATGTGTTTCTAGCCACACCTATGAGGAAGGAGAGGTGGATGCTATTGGCATTCCCATGGGATAAACAATGGTTCGTGATCTTGCCCTCAAGTCTACGCAAGTTTCTTACACCCTTTATCAAGATGTAATCTAAAGTAACCTGGATTTTATGGGCATTCTGTAAAATGTCATATTGATTGACCATATGATCAACAACATGTAATAGGACCAGATGAGAGATATGGGGCAAGTATTTGGAGGTCTTGGTTTATACATAATATAAACACCAAACTCTAAGCTTTATACATTATAAACCTTAGAGAATAAGGTTTATATGTTATAAACCTTAGAGAATACGTAGTAAATCTTACAAAGTTTCATAAGACTTTTGATTACAGCCTACTCCTCCCACTAAAGAGTTTATCAAACATAATAAGGCCCTAAAAGTTGAGGGGGGCAAGGGAGATCAGGTAGAAACCTCGAGATCCAAGGAATGACATTACAGCTATTTCCATGGCTTCCCCCACCCCAACTCCCCTTATGTATCCCAGACTGAGTAGTAGAGAAATCAGCAACCCAGAAATGCCAATGGATATAACCATCATCACCACAACAAAAACTAATTGGTTTCCCATTTTTCTCTTTTGGTAAATGGCTGGCAGTGTTTGAGAAGTAGTGGCAGTGAGATTGGGGGAAGAGGGTGGGAAGGGTGGTGGAGGTTAACAAGAATTCAAATTTTAACCTGACGATCAATAAGTTTTAGCTGTACTTGATGATTTGGTTATCTCCTGTGTAGAGCTAATCATCAGTGGTGATAGGTGATAGGTCAATCATCAAATGAGCTTTCCAGGAATCCATACATTATAAATTGTTCACTCAATAGCAAAAATTCATTTTCATTGACTTTATAACTTAAAAATCTATTGGCTGGGGAGCCTGTGTGGCCCCGGATCAGGCTCTCTCCTCAGCAGGGAGCCTGTTTCTTCTCTCTCTCTCTGCTTGTCTCTCTGCCTGCTTGTGATTTCTGTCTGTCCAATAAATAAATAAAATCTGAAAAAAAAATCTATTGGCCTACTTCAGAAACAAGTGAATTGAAATATCTTAACCTCATTTAAGTGGAATGTTCTGTCCCACTTAATAAACTAAGATAAATTATTTATTATTAAGTTAAATTTAATTCCTTTGAAGTCCATACAGTAAATCAACCATATACAATTTTATTATAGTGTTTATTGTTTTATTGGCAATTGAATTACTTGAATGGGCTATAAGTCAATTCATTGAAAAATAGAGACACTGTGAAACTGAAAAGCATTTAAATTAAGAAATGTTGAAGCACGTGAAAAGTGAATGTGAAAATGGGCCAAACTCAAGGCAAGTTCTGGCTTGTTGATGAGACAAGGGTGGTGCCCTGGCCCTTCCAAGGAAGATGAACTTGTATTTGCAGCAGTTTCTCAACCCTTCCTCATTCATTTTTTCTTATTCAAAGAACACAATGCGAAGAGCTCAAGATTTCTGTCTTCAGCTGCTGCGTACTCTCTAAGAGGCTTAGAAATGGCCCAAGACCAGGGTTGAGAACCATCCCCGTCACCTCTGCTCCTTGAATGCCTGATTCTGATTCTCTTTGAAGACGCCAGGCCCCAGAGAAGGCTGCATGTCGTAGGCTAAGCGTTGAACTCACCGTGATGGGACACAAGCCCTCTGAACACACAGTGCTCCCTTCACGGCCCACGGAAACAAATGCTGAATTCCATTTTTATCGCACATCACACCAGGATCACAAAGAATCCTAGAGTATCTTTATTTGTTCTATAATTTAATAGTACACCTATAAAATAATTACATTATACTTAGAGCTTTTCTTCATTTATAAACAAACCAAAAAAAAAAAAAAACCAATTAAATACAATTTGAGCCATTATAAGGTAAACTTTGTACATAGAAGAACCCCCAGAAGGAGCTTAACCTGCAGCATATCATATTGTTTCCATTGCTACACCCACAACTGGGTTCAAAGAGAGTGTACTCATGTGTGTATTCTGTGAGTTCATAGCTTAATCCTTCCTCTATCTGCGTGGGTAATGTGTTAATAAAATGACAGGGTTGGCTTTGCAGTCAGCCAGGGAAACCCATCCACTCCCAACCTCCTCTCCTCCACTGGCCTCCGTTTCAGTCGTGTGGACCTCCTTCCTTCACAGCTTTTCTGCCGCGTGTTCTGCACTGCATCTAACTTGAGGTTTTCCATTTCAGGCAAAAATAAATTCTCCACTTGGACATACTCTCTGCTCTTTCTTCCCATCCCAAAGTTCCAGCCGTCAAGGATTTCTGTTGAGTTCTGCCTCCTGATTGAGGGCTGTCTATCCCCCATTTCTAAAACCAATACCCCCTTTTACAACAGCATATTGTGCTTGGGTCTCATGGAGTTACGGGGTAGACAGAAATGAAACCTGCAGTTCAGGGGCAGGAAAGGGATTCAGGGACATGTTCCACCTCGCTCTCCAGGTGAATACCCCTAGACCCCCATCAGGAAGCCTCAGTTCCCCAAGCAGTTTGTAGAGGGTCTCACAAACCCAGAGGTGGGCCTTTCTGAGTGCCCTTGGCAGCAGCACGTGAGACTCGGTGCTCAGAAATGACCAATGAAAGGTTTTCAAAGTTTGCTGCTTCCCACCAATGGCATCTCATTCACATTCATCAGATTCCTCAAACCCTACTCACAGGGAAGACTCTGGGGCAGTTTAGCAAAGGGACTCAAGGTAAGTATAATTTTGCAAGAAAATAAATTATGTTAGCTTTCTTACACCAAGAGACCTCAACATATAATCCTCAACGATTCATTATAAACATGAAACGTAAGCTGTTTGATCGTCCTTAAAAAAAAAAAGTCCATTCTTTGAAAACGAAACTTCTGTAGGATCGCTTAACTAGATTTCTATATATTTTATCTTTTACTTCCTCCTACAGCACAAAGTGACCTGATTCCTTATATGTTTAAATAGTTCTCTCTTTTAGCAGGGAATATTTTTTGTTTCGTGTCAGGGCAGTAAAGTGTGCTTCTCATGGCACATACGACGATTAAACATCACAGGGCTTTTAAGCTCCCTGTGAAGACTCCCCAGTGAGTCCCCTCCCTACACCCATCCGTCCCAACCCACTTCCCACTTTGTGCTGCGATGACTGATTTAGTACCTTCAGTGAAACAGTTTTCACTGTAAGATCACAATGTGGGATCACCTGCCATCTCCCTGCCCAATGTCAGGCTAGGTCCTGGGCAGTGAACTGCTGACCGGGCATTATTCCTGAGCTCAGCCCCTGCCGAGCCTTACTCAGAACCGGGCTGCAAAGCCGGAGTCCGAACTCGTGAGACGATGCATGGATAGGTCTATGGCGCTTCTGCACAGCCCTTTACATTACAGGTCAGTTACGCAACCAGCGTTAATACGGAGACGGTGTGTGTCATAACATTCTAACTGCAGCGGTAACAGCGCGCACACCGGAGTTCATCCGAGTCCACGGGGGCGGGGGTGAGGAAGAAGAGGTGGCGTTGGCGCGTGGGGCAGAGGGCGGCCTGCTGTGAGCCAGGCCCCCGGGGAAGCCCATTTCGTGATCCCAGTGGCTCAAGTCGTCTTCTCGGGTAGCGGGCAGCGGGTTCGTCAGCAGAACCTCCCCTCCGCGCGCGGGGACCGGTCCGGGCCCGCATGGCAGCCGCGCGAGGGCAGCCCTCCCTTCACCGGGTGGACGGCTCCCCCGACCCCGCGGGACAGGCCCGAGCGCCGCATCCTTCCCTTCCGCGCGACGGCAGCTGGAGTGTGGGGGAGGCCGGGGTCAGCCAGGCTTTTCCACATGGTGGAAACATCAACGCAGACCGGCCGCGCGGCCCCCGAAAGGTCCTCTCCGGCCGCCGGCTGGCGCGCAGCGGGTTTGCAGCCGCGTCCCTCGGGCCCGGAGCGCAGCGCGTTGGGGCGCGCAGGGGGGCGCGCGGGGGTCCCGCGAGCGGCCGGACGCGGCGGCGACGCTCCACTTGGGAGCCGCGCGGGCAGCGCTGGGGCCACCGGGCAGCGCCACGCGGGCTCCGAGGACCGGGACGAAGGCGGCGGCGGCGCGGGGAGCGCGCGGGGAGGCGCGGGGAGCGCGCGGGGAGCCGCGGGGGCTTCACTGCTTGTCCGAGTCGCTCAGGTTCACGGACATGCAGCGGCACTGCTTCACCTTCTGGATCTTCTTGAGTCGGAAGGGAGGGTCCATGCCCGGGCACTCGAGCTCCACGAGGACGGAGGTGACGCGCTGCGGCTTGCAGAAGGCGCACGACTGGAAGGACTCCTCCTCCTTGCGGACGTGGCGCGGGATGTAGAAGGAGTTGCACTGGCCGTAGCAGAAGCGGTTGAGGACCGTGCGGCTGCGGCAGCCGTCCTCGCTCACCGTCTGCCGCAGCGGCTGCGTCTTGCACCAGTCACTCTTGAGGTACTTGCGCTCGGTGACCACCAGGGCCTCCTGGCTGGAGGCCAGCACCTCCTTCATCTGGTGCTGCCATCTCTCCGAGTGGTTGCTGCTGCCGTCCTTGTAGGGCGACGGGATGGCGCCCGCCGGCCGGTTCTTCCGCGCCTCGGCCGCCTTCACCAGCACGGCCACCAGGCACAAGGACAGGGAGAGCTTCCAGAACATCCTGCGAACGAGAGAAGAGTGAGAGGGGTTGGCTGGGCGGCGCTGGTTTCGTTAGAGGAGCTGCCGTCGGGCGCGGCGGCTGCAGGGGAGAGGGCCCGGACCCGCTCCGGACGGCGAAGGGGCGAGCAGAAAAGAACACGGAGCACTCACCCGGGCGGACTACTGAAGAATGACAAGGCAAAGGTCGCCAAGAAGAGCCCACGCCCGCTGGCCGCAGGGCCAGCCATAGTGACTGCGTTTCCCTGCATTTCCATTCAGTGGGTGACAAGTCCTGTCCCACACACATCACGTGTATTCCTCATGGGATCCTCAAAACACGTCTAAGTTGGCGGCTATTATACCTACATTGCAGGGAAACTGAGGCACGCAGACGTTAGGAACTGGCCCACAGCCGCACAACCGCTAGGGAACGTCCAGGAGTCACGCACCTGTCTCCGGAGCCACCAAAAGGAGACACGGATCCCATCAGGAGTATCGCAAAAAGAAAAGGCAAGCGGGGTGGGGTGTGGGTCACAAGTTTCTTTAAAATGAGTATTAACCTACGAATGGACACAGACTGGGGAAAGTAATATTTACACCTCGGGTCACTGTTAGGAATCGAAAAGTACATTGAACCTCTGCACAAAGATATTCAAGTTAATTCAAGAGAGTCATGACGTAGTGTCTTGTTGTGGAAACCACTTGCCAGCCGTGAATTAAGAACTCTCCAAGGCTCTTATTAAAACGGCCTTAGAGATCGCAATGGAAACCGCATGAATAGATTCTGCCTTCTGTGTATTAGGGCCTCATGACCCAAGTGTGCAGGATGGCAGCTCGAGGGGAGCTTCCTTAGAATCAGGTCTTGTAGGAAGCAAGCCAAGTCTGCCTGAAAGATGGACTTCTTTGAAGCTTAATGCAGTTTCCATTGCTATAGTTCCAGTAATCCCCTCCAGGGACAGCAATGCCCTCCTGCACCCCCCCCCCCCCCCAGCAAAGATGACCTCTATCTGCTGAGGACGGCAGCTCCTTTGTTATCTTTGTCCTCCTCGCCACCATATTCACGTTTATTCATCGCCTCCCTGGATATCTTACCACCTAGAGAACTGCGCGAGACTCTCATTCCTTTAACATGCACACACCAAAATGGCATGGAGAAATCATATATATACACACTATTATATAGTTCTATAATGCATACTACACATTTATATTTAGTTTTTATTTAATATTAAATGCATTTCTATTTCTATAATTTATATAAATATATAATTTATAATAATATAATTTATGTAAATAAATTTAATATTAAATATATTAACCCCCTTGAACTATTATCAATGTCTTACATGTTTCTGCTGATAATAATAGTTAGTATTTATCGGTGTTCAAAACCCATCCCTCTTACAGTTTCTTTTCATGTATAAACATATCAGTTCTATGAAATAGGTATTCATATTTCTCTCAGTTTATAGATTAGGAAACTGAGGCATGGAGAGGCTTCACAACTTACCAAGATCATATGTCCAGGATGTGAAATATTTGAATCCTGGCTCCAGGTGAGTGCAGCTGTACTATAGCTAAAAATGTTTGTGTTAAGGGGCACCTGGGTGGCTCAGTTGGTTAAATATCTGCCTTTGGCTCAGATCATGATTCCAGGGTCCTGGGATCGAGCCGTATGTCTGGGCTCCCTGCTCAGTGGGGAGCCTGCTTCTCCCTCACTCTGCCCCTGTTTGTGATCTCTCTCTCACACTCACTCACTCTCTCTCAAAATCTTAAAAAAAAAAAAGTTTTGTGTTAAAATATCTATGCTAAAATATTCCTATATGTCATTGTTGTTAATCTAAGTGTAAACCACAAGAAGCTTTTGGAAACCACACAGCAGAGAATTCCTTCATTTATCAAGTTTCGCTGAGTATTTATTCTGGAACAAACTCTGATAAGCCTTGAGAATTCCAAACCTCCCTCAGAGACAAAGAGAAAGTTCTTCCAGTGTCGGACGAGCCCTGACAAGATCTGCTCTCCCTGTTCTCATCCCATGGACCTCCTCAGCGACACTCTCCTACTTGCCCTGCTCCGGCAACCCTGCTCACCTTTCTGTTTCCAGAATGTATGTGGCACTTTTCTGCTCTAGGGCCTTACATTTGCCTTTCCCCTGATATTGCCATGGCCTTCTACCACCGTCTTCAAGTCTTTGCTCAGTTATCGCCACCTTGGTGAGGCCTTCATGGGTGACTTCATCACAGCCCTGCCATTCTCTGTCTCCTTCATCCCTGCTTTGTTTTCCTCCATGGCACTTAGCATCGGGTAAGAGAGTCCTGAAAGATCTTATGGATATTTGCATTGTCTGACTTCCCCAACTGGAATGTGAGGTCCAAGAAAGAAGGACCACCTGTTTAACCATACTGTACGTCCTGCACTCAGAACAGTGCCTGGTACAAAGTAGGTACTCAATAAATATGTGTGGAAGGACACACGAATACCATGCCTTTCGGCATGCAGATAATGGAGGCACAATGGGATAGGTTTGCCGGGCCAAGAACATCTGAACCACTGGGATGCTTTAGAATGTAGATTCCTCAGCGCCACCCCCAAAACAGCCCCAAATCAGCAGAGTCGAGGTGGAGTCTGAGATCTGTGTTTCAAAGAACTGCTTCCGGTGGCTTCCATGGGCCAGTGCCGCAGGGGATAGTGGGGACACAGGGAAAGAGCATCAGTTCCTCCTGGACAGGGAACAGGAGAGGCCCAGGAAGTAACAGCTAACTACTGTCTTAAACTCCAAATAGGATTCTTCTAGGCAGTGACACTGCCAAGAGGGCAGAGTTAGGTAAGTGTAAAGACAAGAGGCAAGAGAAGTAAAAATAAATAAATAAATAAATAAAATAAAAAATTTAAAAAATTTAAAATTAAAAAATTTTTTAAAAGTAAAAATTGAGAACAGAGGAGGGAAAAAGGGAAAGATTTTCTTTTGTAAAAGCAGTTTTGGGCAATACAATTACTGAAAATTTGAGGCCGAACTGTTAAAGAACCTTCCTCATGCCTCCTTAGTCCCACACACGAATTGTCACATGAAAATGGCCACGCTCCCAGCAGATTCATGGCAAGCACTGAGTATTGGACTCATTCAACTTACACAGCTTATTATACTTGCAGAATGATTTGTGATCTCAATAGTCTCTTAAAAAGAAAGTATGTTGGTTCCATTTTAATAATTTCTAAAATTATTAACATTCTGAAAAAACACAACCAAAAGTTTGCAAGTCCCAGCCAGGAAAGATTTACAGAGTCAGCCTGGTCCTCAACCCCCCTAGTTCCGGGAACAGCTTCACAGGCATCTTTGATAGGCTCAACGACGCATGCTTTCATTCAACAGGTCCTAGCTGTTGTCGGGGAGAACAGAATTAAAGCATGTTCTGATCAGTTTGGGGCAAAAACTCTCAGATTCACAGTATTAGATGTGATGATTAACAACATGCATTCTTTGAACGCTTTGAAACATTTTCACAACATCTGGCAATCACCCGGAGAAGTTATGCTTCCCAAGAACCTAGGAGTAAAGCAAACCTCCCATTTGTAAGAGCAGGAAAAGAGGCTGATGATATGGCTCGGTGACTGGGGCCAACTGGGGGTTTCCTTCCCTCCATCTCGTTTCTTTACTCCTTCACACAGAGCAACAGGAACGTTGCCAAGGATCTGGAATCTTGGTGTCAGGACAGGCAAGGAGGCAAGAGGTATTTTGCTGGAGTGACCATCATGCTTTTCACTCCAATCAAGGGCACCAAAGCAACTGAGTTTTTGCTCACAGCGCATCTCCTCTAGCCTGCATGTATGCGGGGGTCCTCAGGGGAGGAACAAGCATGCCTCTTTCTTCAGCTGGCTAACACGCTCTCGCGCACACTCATGTCAGGGGCCGCGCCACGCCCTGAATTTAGCCCCCAGAGTCTTGCTTTGCCTTGAATCACTTTGCTACTCTGAGAAATGGTTCGCACACAATTAACCTCTTAGGAGCGTTGCCATAATCGTTAGTACCACAGCACAAACATTGTTCATTTTATCCTCACATCTTGTGTTTGGCTTGTCTCAGAAGAAACTCGTAAATAATTCCTTTTGGTTTTATTAACTCTCCGTGGGGCCTGACAATGTTGTCAGTTTGCAAGGAGGGCCAGGACTGTAAATGCTGATCCCCGAGGCAGTGCGGGTTGGTCAAAGTGGGTTGGGTAGAGAGAGAGGAAGCAAAAGCACTTTCCTCTTAAGAAATGCCCTGGGGGGTGCCTGGGTGGCTCAGTGGTTTGGGCCGCTGCCTTCGGCTCCGGTGGTGGTCTCGGGGGTCCTGGGATCAAGTCCCGCATCGGGCTCTCTGCTTGGCAGGGAGCCTGCTTCCCTCTCACTCTCTCTGCCTGCCTCTCTGTCTACTTGTGATCTCTCTCTGTCAAATGAATAAATAAAATCTTTAAAAAAAAAAAATGCCCTGGGGCCTGGGCTTTCTTGGTGTCAGAACAAGGGCTGCACAGGCCGGGATAGTACAGAGGCTGCTAAAGGATCACTGGCCCTTTTCTAGAATATCAGCCTTTTCTAGATCGACAGGTTCTTGAGTCGTGATGCCTCCTCAGTTCTAGGAAAGGCTGCGGCAGCGCTGGATTCTCCCTGCCAAAAGGTCTAAGTGACAGAAGGCCAAGGGTTCAGCTAAGCTGATTCACTCACTCCCACTGCGACCCTGTGGGGTTTTAGAGGTCAGGTCCAGGCAGTGCCGGGCTGTGCGAGTGGCGAATGCGATGAGGCGCAAACATTTTCCGTGACCTAAGTAAGAATTCTGCACATCCTTGGCAGGTTGGAGGGAAGCGCCCAAGGCTGCACACGGGCAGGCACATCTGGGATAAACTTGCTCCCACGGCCCAAGGGAAAACAGAATCCGAGTCCAATAGCGAACTCCAAACAAAAGCCCCTTAACAGTGTTCGAATGCAATGATTATTTTTATGAATTTTACTACTAGAACCTCAACAGCCAAAGGTACTTCATCCGTGACATGGAGCCTTTGTTTGGGAGGCTGCGGCTGAGCTCTCCAGCGAGAGGTGCACGTTCCTTGGCTCGGGGAACACCTGCTTACTTTCAGCGACTGTCATCTGCGGCACACGATGGCCCGATGGGCTGATCCCAGCCCGCACCCTATTTCCGCAAATAAGGTTATACTGAACGCAGCCGCGCCTGTTTAGCTCCATTTTCTTCATGGCTGCTTTTGGGTTACAAAGTCAGAGTGAGTAGTGGGGACAGAGACACACCCCACGAAGTCAAAAATATTTACTGTGTGGCCTTTCACAGAAAAAGTTTGCCGAATCCTATTCCTAACTTTTCCTCTCCCATTCACTCATTGCTCTCCCTTTCCTTTCGTGCACTCGGGCTAGAAAAGTAGCTCTGCATTTTAAAATGTCTAACTATGAAGCATTTCAAACATAGAGCAAGCTAGAACACATAATGAACCTTAGCTGCCCACGACCAAGATTAAAACAATATTAATAGTTCCAATCTTTATTTTGCCATCTCCTTCAATTTTGAGAGAAATGAAACAATATAGGTAAAGTCAAAGTTTTGTTCTCCTATTCTGCTGTTGCTGAGATGACCAGTGTCCTGAAGTTGATTATATCATTCCTGCTAGTGCTTTTCCGTGTTTCCTGGTATGTGTTGTGTATGAGGGCACGTCTGTGTGCGTGCACGTGACCTTCACGTGTATACAGGACTACACTCATGTTGCACAACTTTTGTTTTATCGATTTTATTTTATTTTACTATATTGTGTTTTATTTATTTTATTTTTGGAGCACCTTTTAAAATCAACAACTGGTGTTTGAGATTTTATACATGTGGATGTTCTGAGAAGGATCTATTCACCTCCACTGCTGAATCTCAAAGCACAGTTTGTGCATTCGCCTCACTGGGGGACCGTGAGGTTGCTTCTACTCTGTCCCTCTTATCAACAGTGCCGTCCTGGACAGTTTTGTGTGTGTTTATGTATGTCTACCTGTTAGAGGTTTACTAGAGGAGACACGGGGAAGTGGAAATGCTGCGTTGCGGGTTATTACAACTAGAGCTTGACAAAGTTCTGTCGTTACCTTCCAAGTGCTTGCACCAGTATTCTGCCCCCAGAGTAATCTGTGAGTCCCTGCTGCTGCACACACTTGCTAACCCTTGGTGTTACCAGATTTATGATGTTTCGCCCATCTGGAAAGTCTGAAATGGCATCCTATTATTATTATTTTAATTTGCATCCTTCTGATTCCAAGTTAGTTTTTCACCAAGCTCAAATACTGTAGTTGTACACTGTAAGGGAGTGATTGCAACTTACTATAAGTGGAGAAATGAAAACATTAGGAAAGGATGGGGCGCCTGGATGGCTTGGTCATTAAGTGTCTACCTTCAGCTCAGCTCGTGGTCCCAGGGTCCTGGGATCGAGCCCCGCATTGGGCTCCCTGCTCGGCAGGGAGTCTCCTTCTCCCTCTCCCACTCCCCCTGCTTGTGTTCTCTGTCAAATAAATAAGTGAAATCTTTTAAAAAAAAAAAGAAAGAAAAAGAAAACATTAGGAAAGGAAAAACAAGTACTACCTATAAATCTTCTGAACGTCCTATGAGAAAATAGGCAGTGGCTTGCAGTTTCAAAGCAGAACGATCAGGGCATCCCACATGACTCAGAAGTTTGGAATCCAAATGGATTCGTTTACTTTTCCAAGTGACATTGTCTGAGTGGAACACTGACGATCATTTTGTTCCAGGAGAAGTTTAGTTTCCTCTGGAAAAATTATGTTTTTGAAAAAGGTTTTCAACCAAAGAAGAAATGATACCATCATTACTTACTTCGACTTCTGGATAGCAAGTGTATCATTTAGGAATTCGTAATCAGAGTTCTTAGTCTTTGAAACGATCGGGATAAACTCAGTCTGGGAAATGTCGCGTTGAGGTAAGATGGCAGCAAAGCGGTAAGTTGAGTAAGAAAACGGATGGAAAAGCTCTTTGAATGCTGTGAGCCTCTACACAAATGGTTGCTTTTCTCAAGACTGGAACCACTTGGGAACGAGTGAGAACATGGTTTCTGGGCCTGGAGCTGCCCATCTCGTGACCCTGTGTGACTCACTCCTAAGCTTCCCTGGTCCCCGTCCATAAAATGGTGTTAATAGTACTTGCCACTCCCATTCCATGTTGCTGCTATGAAGAATGTGGCACTGAGATCCAGTCATGGTCCAAGTACTCTCAGAGCGAAAAGAACCATGTGTTTTATTTGAAAGGAAGGAAGAAATTATGAGCGATCCGTTAAGGATTTTATAGCCAGTGGCATTGTTCTCTGCAGCCACGAGGCAGAACCTTTATTATGATGACGATGATGATTTTCAGATGAAGATTTTAGGCTGCGGCTCAAGGGACTAGTCATACTTCAGTGACTCTGCGCTTCTCTACCTTGTTCCTCAAGTCTTCTTCAGACAGTCTTGTGTGCTCAGGGTGAGCTTCTAAAACAAAAGGCTTCCCCTTCTCTGACAGCGGGGGTTGGATTGTCTGTCTGTGTATCCATAAAAATCAGAGGGGCCTGTCTAAAATGTGCGAGCAAAATCAAAAACATCTCGACCACACGTCCCATCAACAACCTCTACTTCAGGGGTGCCTGGGTGGCTCAGTGGGTTAAAGCCTCTGCCTTCGGCTCAGGTCATGATCTCAGGGTCCTGAGATCGAGCCCCGCAACAGGCTCTCTGCTCCGCGGGGAGCCTGCTTCCTCCTCTCTCTCTGCCTGCCTCTCTGCCTAGTTGTGATTTCTCTCTGTCAAATAAATAAAATATTAAAAAAAATTTAAAAAAAACAACCTCTACTTCAAACTACTTCATTTCACTTGTATGACAGTGGGAAGCAGTGGGACCTTACACGTAGGAAACCCCGACAAAACGGTGTACCCCCTTGCACTTCCTCTGGAATTGATGACACAAGTATTTTTATTCCTTTTCTTTAGTCTTTTGATGTCTTTCATGGATTTTTCTCTCTCTGGTTTCCTCTTAGAGGTTAATAAACCTATTTTCTCCTTCCTCACCTTCCCACTAAGAATTTCATCCATGCCAAGATCTTAGCCACCGGTTGCTATCTACTCATGACTCCCAAACTCTATACCCAGCTGCCTACCGAACATTCCCTGGATGCCTTATAGGCACCCCAAGTTTTCTAGGTCCCAAATCTTATCCTGTTTTTTCACTCAGCGCCTATTCTGAAAGGTACTGTCTCAGTGACGCAACGTTTATCCTTCTCCCCAGGCCAGAGAGCTGAGAGCGCAGGTCCTGGCCGATTTGCTACCTGAGAGCCAACGTCTTCATGCTTCTTGCTAACAGAAGCACAATGTCCAGGAACTGGAGTCCAGGTTCTTCATGGGCACTTCTACATACTGCGGAGTACGGAGTTGATAGGTCCTAGTCAGTGACTAACAAGATGTAAGAAATAACCTCCTGGGAGAGACTTTTACTCCCTGATTTAAAAAAAAAAAAAAAAAAAAAGACATGTCAGAAGAAGTTACTGTTCTGGTCTGGGTTGTGTTTGTGCAAGGATCTGGAGACTGAGGCTAGAGCAGCCCCCAGGAGGGTACAGAATGGGATGCGAGTCAAACCTTTGCAGCATAAAGCACAAAAGGGAAAGCCACCAGAATCTTGATCACACGGGGAAGCCACTGAACTGACCATCCCTACCGCTGCTCATCTCTGGACCTTGATGTTGTCCATTAAAAACTCATCAGTATTTGGGGCGCCTGGGTGGCTCAGTGGATTAAGCCGCTGCCTTCGGCTCAGGTCATGATCTCAGGGTCCTGGGATCTAGCCCCGCGTCGGGCTCTCTGCTCCACGGGGAGCCTGCTTCCTCCTCTCTCTCTGCCTGCCTCTCTGCCTACTTGTGACCTCTCTCTGTGTCAAATAAATAAATAAAATATTTAAAAAAAAAAAAAAAAAAAAAAAAAAAAAAAAAAAAAAAACCAGAAAGAAGAACTTGAAACTGGGTTAACTTGTCAGTAGCAATAATGCTTTTATGAAAGCCTTTCATCATCATGATTTAGTACATACCAAGCTATCAAAATCAGAAGTCAACATAACTACTAAAAGTGGAATGATTATTATTTTTTTTACAATCGAATAGATGCCTATGATTCAGTAGTAATACTTTTGCAGGTCATCATTCTCGTATTATTTCAAACTGTGTCCGCCTGTCTTTGCTCTTGCTGACATTTACCTGAAGATCATGTCTTCTGTCCATTTTTTCTTTTATCTTTTTTTAAAGATTTTATTTATTTATTTGACACAGAGAGAGAGATTACAAGCTGGCAGAGAGGCAGGCAAAGAGAAAGGGAAGCAGGCTTCTCTCAGAGTGGAGAGCCCCATGCAGGGCTTCATCCCAGGACCCTGAGACCATGACCTGAGCTGAAGGCAGAGGCTTAACCCACTGAGCCACCTGGGTGCCCATGTTTTTCTTTTAAAAGATTATCTATTTATCTATCGATCTATCTTAGAGAGAGAGCGCATGCGTGCATGAGCACAAACGGGGGAAGATGGGGGATGGGCAGAGGGGGAGGAGGAAGGAGAGGGTGAAAATCTCAAGCAGACTCCAGGCTGAGCTGGGAACCCAAGGTGGGCCTCCATCTCCCAGCCCTGAGATCACGACCTGAGCTGAAACCAAGAGTCGGGCCAACTGACTGAGCCACTCAGGCTCCCCTCCCCCTCTTGATCTTAACTTGACAGGTTTTGGGTTTGAAAGTCTTTTTTCTTTTTAAATACTTTTTAAATTTATTTTAGAATGAGAGAGAGTGCCTGCGAGTGCCCATGTCGGTGGAGGGGCAGAGGGGGAGGGGGGAGGGGAGGAAGTGAATCTCAAAAAATTTAAACTGACAAGATTTTCAAAACTTTAAGAGTTTGAGAAAGGACAGGGCGCTTGAGTGATGTAGTCCTTAAGGGTCCCTCTCGGTTTTGGCTCAGGTCATGGTATCAGAGTTGTCAGATTAAGCCCCTCCTTGGGCTCTGAGCTCAGCCTGGAGTCAGCGTGAGATTCTCTCCCTTTGTGTCCCCCTCCCCGTCTGCCCCTCCCCTTCCTCCCCGCTCAAGGCATGCGTGTCTGTGCCCACACTCTCTCTCTCTCAAATAAATAAATAAAATCCTTAAAAAAAAAAAAGCCTTTCAAACCCCAAAACCTGTTATAATGAGATAAATTCTATGGGAGAGAACTAGAGAGAGATACGAATTCAAGGAAAAGAATGATGTCACATTTCCTTTCAGTGTTTCTACATATTTTTTAAAAATGTCTAATAGTGGGCATAAAATATAGCTATGGTATTTGGCTATTATGGTATTTAGATTCTTCTGGAGACACGTGTTCTATGCACCTTCCTGGGGATGGGATACAAAGATGAGTAAGACATCGATTTCACGCCAGGAAAAAGATAAATGAACCTAAAGTGACATTAGCCTTGGAAGTAGGAGACTAGTCTGCTGTTGGAGTAATCCGTGAAAGAAACAATGGGGGGGGTATAACCAAGGGGCAATGGTAACAGAAGAGAAGGAAACATTTAAGTCCTTGAACTTGAACGTGTTGAAGGGGCTGAATGGACAGGTGGATGGGGGGGGGGGACTGGGAAACCTGTGTATCCGCCCTAGGCAACAGGAAGCTGGAGACCAGGCTGGCTTTCCCAGGATGGAGAACAGGAGAAGAAGAGCTGGCGGGAGGAGACAGGGCAGTCTCCACACACAGAAAATCTGTCTGGTACAAGGAGGGCCTCACAGGCTCCATCTGAAGGGATGTCGTTCTGTGGGGTGAGGAGATCAAGAGAAGACGTGGGCAGCAGCTGGAACTCAGGTACATAAGCTCTTCCAGGGATCGAGGAAAAGGAAACCTACAAGGGAGGCGGAGAGAGGGCTGAGATAGCCAGGCTGTGAGAGGTCGGATGGGGGAAGACACGCGTGTTCCGTGGATCGAGGGTCCCCCAGTCTTGGGGCAAGGAGTGTCAGAGACATAGCGGGGTGCAGGCAAGACTGCAGAGGGGGGAAAGTGAAGATAATACGTAATGGATTCTGACGTTCAGACCTTAGAATGTTGGTAAGCCGTCGTTATCTTGCCTTCCAAACAGTCAACAATCTACTCTGAGTGAAGTCAAAGGACCAACTGGAAAGGACAGGAAGTACTTTCTGAACCGCAACATCGGTGACCCAAGCGATTTCACCCCGAAAAGTGAGCAAAATGAAGCGAGGACCGAGCTGATGCCGGCTTGAAGTTCCTGATACTCCTTCCGAGATTTCTGTTGATTTTCACATTTAATCTTCTCCCCGGAACACGTAAGCTTCTAGTCCTCTTCAATGGAAAACTCCATCAGAGTAGAGATCAGTCTGTTTTAACGACTACCATGTTCCTGGAACTCAGCCCAGGTCCCAGCGTATAGAAAATGACCAACAAATATTTATTGAGTAAATGAACAAACGTCTACTATTTTAGAGAAATTACAGATGTCATAACTGCTGGTATTCGAACAGCCTGGATACAACTGATATTTGAGAAAAAGGAAAGCCTGAGAGATTAGGAACCAGTCCTTTGCCTTTTACTTGGGAAATAAAGTGACTGTAAGTGTACCATTCACGCAGGAAGTATTTACTGAATGCACATGTGCTCGTGATATGTTTGGTGTCCATCTGCTTTTATAACTCTCTGTTTAGATCTTTCCTTGGATCAGCCTAATTATAAATAACGTAAATAAAAAGGATCCTTACTGAACTTTCGAAGTCAGTCTGGGGCATGTTTCTCATTAACATCAAATAGACCCCGTCATACCTTCAGCCAACCTGATCAAATATTTTCTAGGATATAGTTTCCAAACACAAAGATGGGCACATTTTCCTATGGAGCAAGTTCTATTAACAATATCCACTATTTGTATTCAATACGAATTCACTATAGGACGACTTTTCTTTAATTAGTGGTCCTCAAACCTCATTACGAACGAGGCACACATGGGAACTTGTTAAAGTGTAGATCCCAGGACTACATACTGCAGGAGTTGTGATTCCCAAGATTTGGGCTGGAACCCGAGAAATGGCATGTATGAGAAGCATCCCATATTCTGAAAAACACAGCCGAAACTCTTTGTCTAAAATGAAATTATCTGCGCTCTGGTCCACGGCCCAGGGCCAACTTCATTAATTATATCCTCATTAATAAGGACCAGAGACTAATCCAGGAATACGCAGCAATCAGTGTTAAAGTTAATTGAAATTCAGAGCTAACATCTCTTCTTTCTGTGAGCAATTTCCCCGTGTTTAGCAGGGGACTTCTTTCATGGTTTGTGACAGGAAGATGTGAGGGAGATGATTTGCAAGTAATTGTGATGTATGTTTCCACTTAGAATGCCTTTCTTCTCAAGCCTGTGTGCCACGGCTTTGGCAAGCTCCGTGGACCTCAGTGCAGAGGGATCCCTGCACGGAGACGCCAGGGGAGAGGGTCTGCACCGGGGACTGGCCACTGCGACGCAGGTGCACTGGAGGTTGGCAGTCACGTAACACACGGAGGCCTGCAGCCCAGGGACCAACTCGTCTGATTCTCATGGCCTGCCGCCCCTTCCCTCCTTCCACTTCTCCATGAAGTCTGGGGCTCTCTCAGGCAACACACACGGACTGGGAGCTTCAAGGGCTGGAGAGAAGCCATAGCAGGTATCAGTTATGGAGAAAGGGGCCCTGCGGAGAAATCTGCATATTTAATACGAAGACAAGCCCAGGCGCTGGCCATGGCAGTGTGGGCGGCGAGGGAGAGGGATGCGCCCCTCAGAGCTGCCGTCAGTGCCCGAGGGGCGGCCGCGTGGCCGACACAAGCCTCGCCTGCCTGTTTCAGAGCAGGTGACGGTCCACGGGCAGCTGCGCCAAGGCCAAGTGTTCTTACCAAATATGTACATTTTTATTATTTGAGAGAGCCAGCCAGACAGAGAGAGAGCACAAGCAGGGGGAGCAACAGAGACAGAGGGAGAAGCTCCTCTGAGCAGGTCTCACCTCTCACCCCTGAGCAGGAACCCCGATGCGGGGCTCGATCCGAGGACCCTGAGACCATGACCTGAGCTGAAGGCAGATGCTTAACCCACTGAGCCACCCAGGCGCCCCCAAATGTGTACATTTTTAAAAAGATAACAACTAAAGCTTTTTAAAAAGTGACTGGTGTCAGGGCACCTGGGTGGCTCAAATGGTTAAGCATCTGCCTTCAGCTCAGGTCGTGATCCTGGGGTCCTGGGATGGAGTCCCGCATCGGGCCCCCAGGTCATGGGGGAGCCTGCTTCTTCCTCTCCCTCTCCCTCTGCCTCTTCCCCGCTTGTGCTCTCTCTCTCTCAAATGAATAAATATCTTTAAAAAATAAAAATAAATTTTTTATTTTTTAAAATTTTTTATTTTTTAAAAAGATTTTATTTATTTATTTGACAGGCAGAGAGTACAAGTAGGCAGAGAGGCAGGCAGAGAGAGAGAGAGGTGGAAGCAGGCTCCCTGCTGAGCAGAGAGCCTGATGCGGGGCTCGATCCCAGGACCCTGAGACCATGACCCAAGCCAAAGGCAGAGGCGTTAAGCCACTGAGCCACCCAGGCACCCCACTGTTTTTTTCTTTAACATGACTGGTTTCAAGAATACATAAATGCATAGAGACAGAGCACAGACTGGTGGTTTCCAGAGGCTGGAGTGGAGTGGGAAGGGGGAACTATTAATGAATGGGCACAAGATTTCCTTCGGGGGTAATGAAAATGTTTTGAAACTAGACTGAGCTTGTGTTTGCACAACTTTGTGAATGTACTGTCATTGAATTTTATACTTTGAAATGGTTAATTTTATGGTATGTGAATTTTCTCTTAAAAACAGCAGAGAAATTAACATAAAACTATTTTTTGAAAAAAATTCTGTTTATGGTTAAAATTGAAATCAGTAAGAATCAACCATTGTTCTCAAAAACAAATACAAAGAAGTATGTGGCTTGATTCATAGCACATTAAATGCTTTACCTCTCAGGACATATGCAATGAAAGTTCTGTGGTTGTTGTTCAAGGACATTATTGTGTAAACAGTGGCCATATGTATAACCCAAGTTAGCTGCTTTTCTTTTTAAGAACTTGATCTTTTTGTCTTTAAAATCTTAATTTCATTGGATCGCAAAAATTCTGTTTGCTATTTGTAGAAAATTTGGAGAATTCAGAAAACATTAAAGAGAAATATAAATAAGTTTCAACGACTATATAATCTTCTGACACATGTGGGTGTTCAATGAACTTAATTATTCTTCCATTTAGCCGCTGCCCCATTTCCAACTTTACAAGTAATACTGCTCTAAACGCCTCTGTTTGTGATGTTTGGAGCATCACACTGACTTAGCTTTCTAGAAGTGCCATTACTTTCCCCCAAAGAGACCTCTGGATTCCAAGATTTAATGGGTCTGAATATTTCCTTAGGGAATCAAGTGCCTTTGGTCCAGGGACAGATGGAAGAGATCGCTGCCGCAGGCCCTAATAAGGATGAGCCTGGAAACTGACAGTTCAGAACTCCCGACAAGCCAAAGAACCCGGAAGAGATAGGGGCAGAGCAGAAGCAGAATAATGACCTTTCGTTATTTGTCTGTCTTCTCATGTCAAGTGATTCTAAATAAAATAGAAAATTTTGGAGTTCCCATACACGGGAATAGTGAGAGACAAGCTTTATGTAGGCAGGCTGTCTTTAAATAAATACAGGAGAAGAATTTGCTGGTGAAGAATAAAGGAAACATGTGAGTAGAGCATCATATGAAACATCCACATGCGTGATCAATAAATATCAGGTAATAAAAGGAGGCTTGACATCAAACGGACAATATCCTTCTATATTAAAATAAATACAAAATATTTAAAAAATGATTTCTCTGAATAGCTCAACAGTAGGTTAGTAGAATAATTCCAGAAGTTATGGATAAAATTTCCTCCTATTTTCTTCCAGTTAGGGCACTTTTCCTCTTTTCACCATTAATGATGGATAAATTTTGATCTTAAAGTGTGGTTCCCTGATTAGTAACATCTGTGTCACCTGGGAGTGTTTTAGAACTTGCCCCTCACTTCCATCCCCAGACCTACTGAATCGGAAACTCTGGAGAGGAGATGGGATGTTTTGGGGTCCAACAGTCTGCATTTTAACAAGCCTTGGTGATGATTCTGGTTTTTTCTACATGGGCTTTCTGTTACAAAACTTACAGGTAGAGGGCATTCATGGTAAGGGTTTTTAATAATTGATGCAATTACTTCGCTCCTTGCTAATTACCGTACATTTCTTACTTCCCTGACACACTGATTTAAAAAGCAATGTTAGTTCTGTATATAAAAGGTGTCTTAATCATTCTTTATAAAGTTTTCATCTAAAATACTTAGTGAAAATAGTAAGATATTTCATCGAAAACTCACTGTTCATTTGTTGTTTCACAGTCCCACTTTTTCTGGAAGTTACATTTTAGTGAGTTACATTAGTGAGGAAGTTACATTTATTGAGGGTTACAGTTCATGAACCAGTAACTGTTACAAACCAGGATATTTCTGGATAGCAGGAGGTGTTATGGAGAAGAGAAGTCCAGGATGGTGGGAGATACAAAGGTTTGGCTGGGGTGTCATGAGTTGAGTGGGATTGGGCTGGGGTGACAAGAGTTGAGTGGTTAGTTAGGGAAGGCTCGTTAGATGGTTGTTTAGAAGGGAAGTTTGTTCTGAGGAGGACGTACAACCTGACACCTGTACCAAGAAGGAGTGACACTCTTCTTTCTGGAAAGAGGCAAGAGCTAGCATAGGAACAGCCAGGGCTGAGGACAACTTGTCATGTTCTTGCAAGAGAAAGGCCAGGGTGGTTACTGATTAGTGATCTGGAGGACGGTATCAAGACATCACGAAGAGGCAGGTGGGGACCAGATCGTATATGGTCTCGTGGGCTAAAATGAATATTTGGGCTTTACTGTATGTTCAGTGAGAAGCCAGCACAGGTTTTAAAGTAGCAAAGTGGTATGACCTAATTTCACGTCTTAAAAATCTAAGCTCTCTACTGCTCTGTGAAGAAAGGAGAGTATGTTGGTGAGAAAGCAAGCTGAAGACCATACAGGAGGCTATTGGGATAATCTAGATAAGAAACAACAATGGTGGAGAAGACAAGGAAATGGCTTTAAGACATGTTTCAAGGGGGGTGCCTGGGTGGTTCAGTGGGTTAAGCCTCTGCCTTTGGCTCAGGTCATGATCTTGGGGTCCTGGGATCGAGCCCCACATCGGGCTCTCTGCTCAGCAGGGAGCCTGTCTCTCTCCCCTCTATCTGCCTGTCTCTCTGCCTACTTGTGACCTCTGTCTGTCAAATAAATAAATAAAATCTTAAAAAAAAACATGTTTCAAGGATAAAAAACAACGTAACATACATTTGGTTAGATTTGAGCGTGAAGCTAAGTTTTCGAAATAAGAAAGACCAAGGGAAGAGAAGTTTTAGGACAGAAATCAAGGATTTGGTTTTGGCCATGTGAAGTGAGATGTCTATTAGATATCTAAGTGGAAAGGATCCGCTAAATTGTTAATATGAGTCTAAAGGTGACCGTGAGAGGTGACAGTGGGTGAAAGATGGTGTTTAAAGCGAGGGACACAGAAAAGTGTATTTAGGCAGGCGCCAGAGAAGACTGAGTGCCCAGCACAGCTCTGGGGCCCTCCTGCCTCACAAAGTTATGCAGAGAAGGAGGAACCAGCGAAGAAGAGAGATCTGGAGCAGCCAGAGGTGAATAAAGTAACTGAGGAGGAAACATCACACAAGCCAAGAGAAGATGTTTCAAGAAGGAGTGGTTAAGTCTTTGGAATGCTGCTAAGCTCAAGTAGGTGGAATTTCAGGAAAAAACCTCGTCCGTGGATTTGGTCCTAAGGAGGCCACCATCAACCGAATAAGAGCAATTTCAGTGGAGATGCTTTAAAAGGAAGCCACATTCAGCAGGAATGGGGTGAGAATGAGAGGTAAAGAAATAAAACAGTGACTAGAGGAATTTTGCTGTGCAGGAGCACATAGGAAGGAGATGGTGGCTGGAATGGGTGAGGGGGCAGATTGGGAGGTTCCAGAAATGTTAGGGATTATTTCAGGGTCTGCGATGTGCAGGGGTGCCACGAAACTTGTTCTTCATGGAAATAACGGACGACTCCAACAAATCTGATAAATCCTCAATATACATCATACTCTTGTAAGTCCAATCAGTTGGGTTTCAACTTTTTCTCCACTCACAGTTGTGTTCATTAAATGCTTTTTTATTAAAGGGACCTATCAGTCCAGTGTCTTTTTGCCTCACTTTCCCTCTCCATAATTTAAAATTAATTTCTGTTACTTCCACCCCTGTGATGAGGTCAAAAGGCAAGAGAATAAGATAATATCTCAGAAGTACTTTAAGTCTCTTGGAGGTACTCTATATCAGTAAGGCTTTTATTATTTTTCCTCATTTACTCATTTCCTTTCTCTCTCTGGGAGGGCACTTTCGAGATTATACGAGGTTGGGATTTACGAGTTAAACAACAGAAATACTTCACGACACAAGTACTAGCACTTAAAGAAAAAGGGATAGGGGTCATTGCATAATATTGTAAATTTTGGGACTAACAATTTTGTTTTGTGGGTTTTCTTCCTGAGGCTGTGTTCCAGAGAGGGCAATAAAGGGTAAAACTCATTAGTGCATCATTATCTTTTGTCTGAAGGAAACAATGTGTGGTTTCTGGGCAGCCCACTTGGTGTTTGCATTGGTCCTGGATGTATTTCAAACCAACTATATTGTTTGAACAATTCCCCCTCTTAAACATGAAAAAGACCACCACTAAACCACAGAGTTGATGCTAAATTACTAGGTGATGACTCTTCTGGCTCCCAAAGGTTTCTAGATCTCAGTCACTGAAATCATGGATCTTTCTTCTAATGAGAAAGATCTAAGCCTTTATGGTAGACCTCCCATGCAGTCTTCCCACTCCTGCCCCCAGTGAGCTCCATGGACTTCTGAGAAGTTTGGTTTAGAAGCAAGGTCATTGAGTTCTCTCCAACCCCAGTCTCTTAATAGCAATTCCTTGGAAACTGTGAAGTATTTCCAGGTCAAATCTGCAAATTAACTTTTATCAGCAATTGTATAATCAATCAATATGTTTGATAATGGAAATCCAATCTGCTTTCTCTTTATCAAAATGAGGCATGAAGCAGAGAGTGGTGATTTTATTTTACTCTGTTGTTTGCTAACTTCACTTATCTTCCTTGGGGATTTCATTAGACTTTATTTTTTATTTCTGTATTTTTAAATGGTGATATCAGAAGAGCATTTATGAAGAAACTGAAAAAATACATTTGGGGTCATCTGGGAAGAAATGTTTTTCATGGGAATTTCCATTAAATATAGCACCATATACTGTATCTCCAAAAGATTGTTGACTTGTTTGATTTATTATCAGTTGATTTGTTTTGCTTATTATTTGATTTGTCTCTTGTATTCTCATGTCTAGATTTAAACAATAATACTAAAAACAATTGCTTCGCTTCTGGCTTATATTGCTTTCCAATTATGCAAAAGTTTCAAGGGTTTTAATGTCAGAGAGCTAGAAAACCATAGGAACGGAAGAGTCATTGTATAGTGACTGAGCCTCAAATCCGTGCTTTAATTGTGGGTTTTTGTTCTTGCAATGATTAGTGTCCTGTATGATCCAGTGATGCGTACACAGGAAGGTGATGGCTAAGCAGTGATTGGCGTTGTCCTTGAACGAGACTGCCTGGGTTGCAACCCCGTGTCCAACAGTTTCCACTGGCAAAAACTGCAGCAAGTTTTGAACTCTCCTAGTACTGTGGTTTCCTCATTGATAACCAGATAAGAAAACTGAAACTCCATCATTATTAAGAGCCAGGATTCAAACTTATGCCTGACAAAAAAGTTCCTTGCTTTTCCCATATATATCCCAATTATTCAAAAATTAAAACTCCCTTACCTTTTTATAATTTAATAATGTGCCTTTCTCATTATCAGTTAAATATCCAAGAAAACAATAAGCTGATATTTAAAAATGGAAACAATCTATAGCGCCATTTTGAATTTCTTAGTAAATTTTGTACAAGGAGCCCCATATTTGTTATTTTCTCTAGGCGTTCACACACAGAGGCCCAGAATTCAGGGACTGTCTGCTCCAGGCCTCTCCTGGCCATCCTGGGTTTCTGAGGGGATAAGGCACATTTATCATCTGCTGGTGCCTATTCTTGTGCCCTCGGTTAACACTGGATAAAACTATTCTTTGTTCTTTGATTTCTCTTCAATTATGAATTTGTTGAAAAAGTTTTTAAAAATTGGAAATACCACATTATATCTAAGGAAATCCACTGTGCTCAAAGATAGGAGTCCTGTGACATAGGCCCACTATGGAAATCCTTACTTTTCAAAAACCCAAATCCTACCCAGCATCGCTCAAAGACATTTTAGAGATGCCAAGATAGGGAAGGTGGTACCTTATGAGGCAGCAAATTTTGTTATTTCTGTTCACTGTCATCAGTATATTTCTGTTCACTGTCACAGTCTTTTCTTTCAAATATTTTTAAAAGATTTTATTTATTTGAGAGAGAGAAAAAGAGAGAGAGGAAAGACACTGATCACAGAGGGAGAGGGAGAAGCAGCCTCCCCGCTGAGCAGAGAACCCAATGCTGTGCTCGATCCCAGGGCCCTGAGATCGTGACCTGAGCTGAAGGCAGACGCTTAGTGGACTGAGCCACCCAGGCGCCCCAACTTTCACAGTCTTAAGAACAAAATATCATCACTTCTGCAAACCATGCCTGTTAAATTCCTTTCGTGTAAGCCAAAGAGTTGGTCTTCCTGTATCTAAAGATAGCAGTTTTTCCCAATTAATTCAAGTTTTAAATGACCTGTTTGTGCTTTTCAAAGGAATATATATTCCTGGAAGGCAAAGGAGCAGTGAGATTCTGGTGCCGAAGTGAAAACTGCAGTTCTGAAATGTGATGTATGCAATTCTGCCATCAGTTAGAGGGACAGGACTAATTAACTCATGGTAAAAAAAATCAATAATTTCCTTGCTAAATGTACTTGCTTTTTCTCGAAAGGACGGAAAACAATTCTGAACAGAAAATATGTCCTTGTTAGTCTATATGATGTGGAGAGGAAGGTGTCCTTGCCTTTTTTCACCTTTTAACCCTTAATTCTTCTCACGTCTGAAGGTCAAAGTGGACTATTGAAGCCTAGGAGTTTCTGCATTTGCTGCTACATGAATTCATAAGAAAAGCCAACTCCATTTGAAAATTACGTTTTGATCAAAGAAGTATATCTCATTCAGAAACATCCACCTCCCCAAAAGAAATATCGTTGGAATGGCAATAAGTTTCACTCTGTTCCCACCCCCACATTTGTGCTTTCAGACCAAAGAGACTTTAGAGGGGAAAAAAACAAAACAAAACAAAACTACACGGATGGCTTGGCATGACTGGGCTCTAATTGGAAAACAAAACCTCTCAAAGTACATATTGTCTTTACACAAGGGCAGCACATTTTTATTTCTTGATTAATTTATTTCTTGAAAGAATGTCACTTATTCTAAAGACCAGTCAGTGTTCTTGTGGGTTTTCAGAATGCATTAGATTGCTGTTGTTGATGGTGTTTTGCTTTTTCAAGTTTTCTGAGTTTGGGGAGGAAGAAAGCTGACAGTTCGCTTCAAAGGGGAATAGTCTTGGTGGAAACTGAATTTAAGAAATTTACTCATTTTAAATGTATTAGGCTAAAAGCTTGTAATTATGTGAAAGATTGTTGCAATGTATTCTTTTAAAAAGGATATATTTTTTGGAAATTGAAGGATCACGCCTTAAGTCTTCCAAATGTACATTTCACATATTAGTTTACGGGAAAAACAGAGGTTAATGATGTGTATAACGTCATTTGCTCACACACTCACTGCCCTTAGACTGGCAATATAATTGTAATTGGTATTTTTTTCTCTCCTTGCCCATAACAATAGCTTTTTGCTAGTGTTGCTGTTTGGACTGATTCTTCTCTCATGACTCTCTTCTAGCCTTTTCATTTTTTTTCTTTTCCTCTCTTTTCTTAGTTATCATCTTTATTTTTTCACTTGCTTCTTTTTCCTGGTAACATGGTTTTTATGACCACCATTTCCAAAAATAAATAAATTGCTTAATTCTCATCGGTAAACCAGCCGATCATACTAAATTTCTATATTTATTTTTAGGCTCTAGTTTAAGACAAGCTGAGCATTAGCATATGTGGTATTCACATAAAACTTATTTTTAAAAAATCTGAAGCCATATTCATATTGACAGAGATGAAGTGTTCTTTCTTTCTTTACATTTTTATTTCTCTTGATCTCCTAAAGTTAATCCTTAGCGTTTGTCTAGTATGTTTTGGGAACAGAAGGACACCCTTCTTGTTCTCAATAATAGAACCAATATATGGAAATAAATTTAAGGCAAAAATGAAAAAGATTTAAAAATGCTATGAAAAGATCATCAGCGGGTACTCAGAAGGTAGTCTAGGGGTCCACAGGGACTCAGAAGTTGCCCTCTCACCTATAAAAGTCAGCTCAAACCCACCTACTTCAGAAAACATTTTTTGGTGTATATCCCAAGTTCATGGTTCTCCCTCTCTCCTTTTTTGGGGGAGGGTAGAGGAGCAACGTATCACTATTTCTGCATTTTCCCTTATGCTCCATTTTTCTACATTGTTCTTAAAGTCTTTGACTGTAGGCATCATGTCTGAAAATTGGAATGGGCCCGAGTGGTCTGTTGTCCATTCTTCAAACACAGGAACCCAAGCTCTTGACTCTGTTTTCACAAACAGTGACTGGGGGGAGATTCTGAGTGGAACGTAGACTCTGCTTCCAGAGAGACTGCTTCAAGGGACAGCTCGGAAACACATGTTTCATAGAGTGGTTTTTTTCCCATCTAGATTATAAATCATTGACAGCAGGAATTTTTTTTTCACATATATTTGTCTTTTTAAAGGTTTGGGTTTTTTTTTTTTGTATAATATTTTGTATTAGTGGGCAAAAAAAGTCTTTTTTTTTTTTTTTTGGCCAATTTGAACCAACAATCTGGTTCAGCATCCTGTCTTTCATATTCTTTAGAAAGCAGAAAAAGTAGACTAAAGTACCAAAATAAACTCCTAATATAACTATAGTTTGGGTAAACTATTTTTTTTATGATCCCATTAAATTCTACCCTTGAGTCCCTTACTCTCTTCTGGTTTCTCTCCTCTGAGTTACAAAGGCTTCATATTTTCCTGATTTTGTCTTGTGAGTTATGTTGGCAGCTTATAAACATCATTAGTATGCTCTTGCTTATCGTTTCTTATTTTTATAAATTTTAAATATGAAACAGGAAAAGATAGTAAGGATCCCAAAGGAAGTCCAAATGGCAGGATATTAACGAGATCCGTTAGGATATTATCTATTCACAGTGGAGAGCTTTCTTCAGTTCTCTCAGACTGTCCTTAAAATGGTCAACTCTTTCTACCCTTTATATATATATATATATATATATATATATATATATATATATTCCAATTTGTTATTAGAATATATATTATAGTATTATAATATATTATCTAATATAATATTAGAAAATATATAAATATACATTTATATATATATGTATGTGTGTGTGTATAAGTGAACATCTTTGCCAAGAAAAGCCATGAATATACTCTGGGCACTGTCCTACCTTGATCACAATGAATTTGGGTTCTGACATATTCAAGTCCTCGGTTGAAAGCTTTACCTTGATAAAGCAGCATTGGGAACAGTGGTAATTCAGTGGGAGGGTAGAGCTTTGATGGTTAACACAATCTTACCACCTTTCTGTCAACATCGAGTAGCGACATGGAGCAGGAATGACTAATAATGAAAATTTACAGTAGCTTTATGAAATGATCCCAGAGAAATTTTTAGAGGTCCTTTGACCTCTAAAGGCACTGTTGTCAGGAGTTCTAATCCAAAGGCACCTCAGCCCTATCGGTTCCCTTGTGTGGGTGTGTTTGTCCTGCCCTTGAGAAAACATTGACTTACACATTTGTAACTTCTAGTAATTTAGGTTACATTTCTTCTGGTGTTTGCTAAGACCAAAGCCTGTTTGGTCAGGTACAATACACTGTAACTTCATTCTCCTATTTTACTCTATTGTTTGAAGTCCCTTTCCAGGAAAGAACACTCCATCTAGGTGGAAACAATCAATATATATGTCCTTGAACTTTTCAAAAGGATAAGAGGCCGCAGGGAAAAACACCAAATGAGTCAAATCAAAGATTTTTCTTCACAAGCCCTACAGATTTTTTTTTTTAAGATTCAACAATGACTTTAAAAAAAAAAGCAGTACTATTTATATATTTTTGAATAAGGTACCTGATTCAACAATTATAAAACAGAATGCAATTAAAGAATGGAATACGTTCTATTCATCCCTGTCCTTAGCCTAATAGTCTTGTAATATAATCAGTTTCTGATCATTATTCTAGAACAGGGTTTCTCTTTCTTGGCACTACCAACATTTTATACTGGATCATTCTATGCTGGCGGAGGCTATCCTCTATACTGTAAGAGATCTAGCAGCACCCCTGGCTTCTACCCACGGGATATCATCAGCAGTTCTTCTCTGCCTCTCGGACATGACACCAAAAATGTCCCCCCAGTAGTCCCAAATGTTCTTTGGGGAGACTTCTAACAATACATCTAGGAAAAAAAAAAATCTCCATAACGGTAAATCTCCATAAAGAGAGTCCTTATAATTTGGGGAAGCCACACCAAAATTCATTAAATACATTATAAGAACTTATTTAACTAGTAATTTTTGATAATCCTTTAGATTTTTTTTTTCTGTATTATTTGCAGTTCAGTGCAGGGTGGCTATGAAAAAAAATCTCACACGTGGTTTTTTTCAATATATGTACTTTCACCTTTAATATAAATTCTTAGAAGTAAATTGCCGGGTCAAAGATTATGTGTGTTTGTAATTTTGATTGGTATTTTTAAAAAGCTCCTTTTAGAGGCCATATCGATTTCTATTCTTGGTAACACGATATTTTTGCCAACATAGCGTGTTATTAACATTTAGATTGTTGCCAGTCTCGTAGTTAAAAATGGTGTTTCGCTGTTCTTTTAGTCGTCATTCCCACATTGAGAGATTTTAAGTAGCTTTTCATTTATTTAAGATCTATTTCTATATCCCTTTTCTGAAGTATCTGTTCATATCCTTTCCTCATTTTCATTGATTTTTAGAAGTTCTTTATATCACATGGATATTTAGAAAGTGACTATGCGGGTATTTTGAACAAGCGAGGAATTATAGGTCGCACCATAAGTAGTGCTGGGACACCTGAAAAGTCCTCTGGGCAATACAGAGTCTAGCCAATGGCTCACATCATACCAGCGCAAGTTCCCATGGAGCAGAGATTTAACTAAAAGGTTACAGTATCAGAAGAAGCCATAGAAGCATGTTTTAATAATCTAGGTATAGAGAAGGTGTTCCCAAATATCACAAAACAAAAGAAAAAAAAAGCATGCTAGGTGAATTATGTTTCCTTTTTGATGACCTTTCGTCTGTACCCTTTTTTCCCACCATAATTTTCTGAACTCGTTCATATCAGCATATCACCGGGGCCTCGGCCCCTTGGGCACAAGCAGCAAGTGACCTCCTGATAACGTGCTGAAGCCGCACCGGCAGCGGCTCTGAGTCGCGCAGAGCCGGTGGGTTTTTGGACCAGGCGCACCTGGCTTTCACCTTGTGTTTCAGCTACGGGGACTCCGTACAACCTTGGGCAGTTCACACAGACGCTCTGAGTCTGTTTTCTTCGCTTTCGCATAACCTCAGCTGAAGCGAACGTGGTGAAGGCATGTGAAGCCGAGAGGGCGCAGGGGCCCAGTGACGGGGGCTCACTCCCCTCCTCTCCCTTCCCCCGTAACATCCAGTTCTGCACAAGCTTCCTCCCGTCTCCCACGTCCCCCCCAGCTGCACACAGTGGGCAGGAAATGTCATGATTTCTTAGCGCAAGACTTCTTAGCTGTACTCTGGGGCCGAGTCTCCGTTTTGAGACGAACTTACAGGTAGGACAGGTTTCCTCACCTTCTCTCTCGAGCCCCTCCTGGGAAGCCGTGGGCAGCGAGCCCCAAGTGTGTTTCTTAAGGCTCTCCTGGCTCTCAGCCTGGGGCTAAGAGGGACCTTTTGAGAGTGAAGGGCCAGGATACGACCCTATCTCTGAAGGCTATAATTTTCCTGTATTCATTTTCTCTTGCTCTTCAGCAAACTAGCACACATCGAGTGGCTTAAATCAACACAGATTTAGGACCCTACACTTTGGTAGAAGTCTGACACGGGCCTCAGCGGACTGAAATAAAGGTGAGTACAGGGCTGTGTTCCTTTCTGGAGGCTCTAGGAGGATTCTTGCCCTTTCGGGGTTCCAGAGGCTGCCCATATCCATCGACTCATGGTCTCCTTTCTCCATCTTAAAAGGCAACAAGGGTGCATCTCTTTGACCATTGTTGGTGCTCACATCTCCTCCGTCTCTCCACAACCAGGGAAGGTTCTGCTGTAACGACCCTTGTGTTTCCATTAGGTCCACCTAGATTATGCAGCATAATCTCCCCGTCTCGAGATCATGAACTCAACTGCCACTGCAAAGCCCCTTTTTCCATGGGAGGTAACCTATTCTCAGGTTCTGGAGATTAGGATGTAGACATCCTTAGGAGGACATCACTTGGTCTACTACGCCTGTATAACACGATTCCAGGATCTGGGTAGTGGGCAAATCATCCCCCGAGACAATTAAGGGTCCGATTTTTATAACTATGTCATCATGATCAATACACTGGCTGGGGGGGGGGGGTTGGGGGGATCCTTTTATCAGCATTAAGGCCCTTTGCACAACCAGTATGTGAGTTTCACATGCTGGTTTCTGTAGAAATCAAAGCAACGCAATCTCCTCTTTGCCTTCATCACTAATCCAGCAAGCATTTCAACCGTGTTCTCCCTGGCTCACTTGGCCATCCAGACGAGCAGTCCAAGAGGGCCCTGGGTGCAGCTGCTCCGCCCAGCATCCAGCCAAGGCCTGGATCAGGTTACTCTGGCCTTCTTCTCAAGCTTGGCTTTCTCCCAAGGAGTACTTTGATTTAAATATTCTATTACTGATCTACCAGGCACTCCCTGACCCCTGTCCATCTTTAAGGCAACTCCAAATCTCCATGCTTATGTGAACGTGTCTTTAAGAGCATCTACTGGACAGTCACACACTGTTCTTCCCTGGCTTCCCCTCCCCCCCCCCAAAAATCTGGGCTCTGATGCAAGTCTCCGAATATTGACACACAGCAGAAAAAGTGAATGTTGCCAGGTTGAAAACTGCATGTCTAAACTGCTTTTCTGGGCATAGGGAGGGATGGCCCAAGTGCACTGGCTGGAGAGAAACTTGAGCCCCGAGGATAGGGTCAGTTATCTTGTTACCTTTTAACCCTGTTAGCCGATGTTCCACTAGCTAAGCAGTCCTCGTGAAGAGCGATCGTCAAAGCCCAGGCAGTGAGATGGTGAGACGGTTTGAGAATTCCAGGGAGAGAAACAAGAAAGGGCACCGGTGAACAGGAAACAGGAATTAAGTCTACGTGGGGAGAGGGAACCTCTTCAATGTCACTCATCTGTATCCATGGCCTGTTGATTAATTTCGTTCTACTTCTGTTGTCATTTTCTTCTACTTGTCTCAGGAGCCCAAATAGGAAATGACATTAACTTCTACTAAAGAAACGGAAAGTTAATCTTGACAGGTTTAATAAGATGCATGTTTTTTTATCTTCATGTACCGTTCACTGTTTGTTACTTGAAATCACTTATAGTTCTGAGAGTCTTTTTTTAAAGATTTTTAATTAATTTATTTATTTGACAGAGAGAGAAAGAGATCACAAGCAGGCAGAGAGGCGGACAGAGGGGGAGGGGGAAGCAGGCTCCCCGCTGAGCAGAGAGTCCAAATGCAGGGCTCTATCCCAGGACCCTGAGACCGTTACCTGAGCTGAAGGCAGAGGCTTAACCCACTGAGCCACCCAGGTGCTCCAGAGAGTCTTTTTATAAGAGGCCTACCTAAAGGTGATCACAGCAGGTTTATATCATGAAAGAAGATTAGAATTAATTTTATTGTCTTTGCTTTTGGGCCAACTTCTTAAGGTATACTCAGATTTTGCAGAAAATACTTGTTTAGGTCAACCCACTAGAACTAGAGAGAAAAGAGATTTTATAAGGCCATTTCTGCTGTTGACAGTAGAAAGTGTTTTGGGTATGTGTGTTGGTAGGTTTGCATGAGCTGTTCAGAAGGGAGGAGAAATGAGAGGAAGGTGTCTCTAAACTGTCATTTATCTAGTGCTTACCGTAAATGGGAATAAATGTTTATAATCTCCCATCCGCACCACAGGCACCCACATGTGACACTGTTTTCCAGACTCACAAATTAAGGCTTTAATTACTTATCCAAGATGACACGGCCACATCTTAGTGGAGACAAACGTCAGATCGCAAAGTGTCTGAGCTCTAAGTCTCTGCTTATTCTACCATGCAATATGTAAAATTACTGAAATCACCCACGTTCTGCTTTCTTAGCAGAGGAATATGAAATTATAGAAAGAAAAATGCGTTAATGTGGAAATGTTCCAAAGTAATTTTCAGACAGATACAGACAACTTAGTTATACAAAAATGCACTTATTATAGATAATCTTTGATGTTGTGTGCCAAGGACTGAACATATATTTCATTTAGTCCTTACAGGGACCTTTAGAAGTACAGTAAGGTCACTCCTTACCCCTCTGTTATATTTGAGGAAACAGAGGCTCCTAGAAGTATGACTGTATTTAAATATTTATTTGAATATCAAATTTTGCTCAGAGGGATACAATTGCCTTTTAAATAATGAGATTTCCTATGGGATTTTGAAATTTCTGGGATTAGACCTACCATGTGACTCTAGAGAGGAAGGTACTCAATAACACTTGTTACGTTATCCATTCTTTTTTTTTTTTTTTTAAGATTTTATTTACTTGACAGAAGTAAACAGACAGAAGTGAGAGAGGGAACACAAGTAGGGGGAGTGGGAGAGGGAGAAGCAAAGAGCCCGAAGTGAGGCTTGATCCCACGACTCTGGGATCCTGACCTGAGCCGAAGGCAGACACTTAAGAACTGAGCCACCCAGGTGCCCCGTCATTAGTACATTCTAAGCCCCAAACGATCATGGTTCCCACTGGTCACTCACTTCTCCTTTATTTACCTGTCTCCAATCCCTAAAATTTCAGAAACATCACTAGCCATAAGGAGAAAGTTGCACCTGGACCGAAAGGGGAGTATGTTAGGAATGGTAAGAACAGCCTTCTTTGAATAAGCCTATGAGCCACAAAATAACTACATCAAGCTAATTAATTAATTAATACCAAGCCTATTCTCAGTATGCTCCGTGAACTTCCTTAGAGAAGTCTGACTTGAAAACACATCTCCCGGGCTCCCTCTGTGCACGTCCAAATGTTCTGTCTCCTCAGTTCCAACACTATCCAGGGCCTTGCCAGGGAAATGATAAACAGCCTGCCTGCTGGGATTTTATGACTTTCTAGCCTTAGAACAGCCCTTTATATCCAAGAAGAGCTTTACATTTAGCGTTGAGTTTTGCCAAAGCCACATCAAGGAGAATCATTTAACTTGAATTGTTTTCCATCTCTGACGCCTACATCCCAGTGAAAGGGCTCTTGGGACTTTCCTAAAGGGAGCATTTGAGGAATCCCTATATCAGCAGCCAAAGTTGCCCTAAGGTGTTTGAATTCAGTTTCCTTTATTATCTGACCACTGATGATGGCATGAAACTTTTGGCCTTAATTCCATAGGTATGGGAGGATGTTGGGGAATTTTTTTTCCCCCTGCTGGACTTTCTGGTGAGGGGAGGGGAGTCAAATGGAGGGTTCTTACAAAGTTGCGTCCCTGACACAGTACTTTATATTGTGCCATTTGATAGACTTCTCTATTTAAAAATTGCCCGTGACTATGGTTTTTTCTTACAAAGTTTAAGCTGGTGATTGTGTATTTACACCAAAGAATTTGGGAAATGACAAACAAGGCACAGACAATCAGAACCGGAATGAACATAGAAAAATCGACAACTCATCTAGCAAAACAGCAGATCTTCCCTTATTGCTGATCTCGCGGCCCAGCGTTAAAGAACTCTTTCATCTTGAAACGACTTCCCAGCCGACGAACCCAGACGGGCTTCAACCCTACAGCAAGCTAGTGTAAATATCTACCGGACATATCGATTACCTAAAATGATTAGTAATGAATATATCCGATGAATAGAAAACAAAATAAAACAAAAAGCCAGAAACAACTTAAATTTGCTCACAAATCGTATTCACTAAATTCCAGGATTATCAAAAAGTCCTACAAGTATTTTTAATGACTTAGAAAAGTGGTCGTTGAGCACACTAGTTGTATAAATTTCCCTCATCTCCTGGAGGGTAGATGCTGTGAGATCTACCTCCTAAGGGATGGTAGTGTACTATTCATTTCCCTTGGGTTGGGCTTTCCTCGTTCATTCGCACAGCCTGTAGGACGCTGATGATACTGTTGCTGCTTAGATAAAAACAATGTATTTAATAAGCAAAGAGCCCTGACATTTCCTACCCAAGGACATTCACAAGGTAATCTTAGGACACAGGTTATCCCTACCGGCTAGTTAATGTTTCAATTCCAAGATTCTGGTTTTAGATACTAGCTGACCACTTGAAAACCGTGCTGGCCCCCAGATTTCTCAAGAAAAGGTAGTAGCTCAATGTTTCCTAAAACACGAATCTCAGAACACTAGTTCCACGGAATAAGAGAGTTCTGTGACCAAATAAATTACGGTGACGAGGGTTAACATGGCTATAGAGCCTCCTTTTCTGAAAGACTTAAATGTGACTAACATGATATGTGAGTCTCTAAAAGAGAGTTATAGCGGCGGGATTTCCTGACTTGTCAGACAATGGAAACCGGAGAAGTAGCTCACTGGACTAGTGTTACAAGCCAGGGACATACTTGGGGACGTAAAGACAAGATGATTTCTAAGAGTTCTTCCCGCTCTAAATTCTCTGATAATCTTGGGTTCACACGAAAAACCAAGCTATTCTCCAGATATGTCTTATACACCTAGCTCTCTGCATTCCTTTCTAAAATATATGACTCCTTTACGATGGTAAGGATCAAAAGGATCATATGTGGCTTCCATGAGAAGAATGGTATTTTGAAATTGTAGTGCATAAAAAACATGCAGTTCAAGGGGAACTTTACACAGAGTTTGAAATAATGTTATCACTAACCGTTCTAACATGGAACAATCCCAAATGAAATCACCCTTTTAAAAAATGGGAAGATGAGTGGACACCAGGCAATGCAATGGTAAGTGCCACGGAGAGCAGCTGGTACCAAAAAGCCCAGAGGTCTTTCTGCAGTGGACAAGCATAAAGAACTCCAAGTTGAACGCTGTTCTTTCTGTCCTATTTTTTCCTTGAATATAAATTACAAAAACTGGGCCTCACACTTTGAAAGAATCATTCATTTTGTCTAGCAACCCAATGCTTGTGAACAATAGTACAAAGTGAACCAATAAACAGAATGGAAAAATACAATTCTTTCTAGAGTTAACTTCTGCTATTTTCCAGAAATTTCAGAGCAAAAATAGGCAATCCTACAAGCTTTGAAATGCAGACAGGTATCTAGAAGCCTGTGCTACTAAGGGCTTTATTTTATTCTATTGAGTTTTCGATCAGATTTGCTGACAAATAATTGGGATGACTGAATTTATCACCAAGAAGTTCATGGGATTAGGAAACTCCCTTAACCAGAAAGACGACTCATTTAGAAGCCCCCGTTTAGATTTCTGCAGGAGGAAGAAATGTTCCCAGCTACTCTTTCTGGCACAAAATGATATTTTTCTTGCATGTTCTCTCAATCTCCATTTATAGAAATTCTGTTTCTTTACCCTACCCTTCTGGTGTGCCTCAAACGAATGGACGATATAATTAAAAATTTGATGTTTCTGGGAGATAGCGTCACAGGGGAAGGCAACCTCGTTAAAGCCAGACAGAAGCGGTGAGATTAAACCTGTCAGATCTGCGTGCCAGCCCTGGGGAATGAGTCTGTCTCAACAGTCACTGGACTTTTAATCAGATTTGTATGTAACAGTATTTCATAATTTCCACAGAGCTCTTTCTTCTTTCTTTGAAGAAAAACCTCCCAAACAAAAGGAAGAAAGTAACAGGATAGTGTAGTTGGTTTGTAGCTATGTGGCAAGGGAGGTCAGTTCTCTGCTCATTTGGCACCTTCCTCCTTCCTGATGCGGACTCCGGAGTCTGCCAGGTGCTCTCACTGTTCCTTAAATCGAACAGTCATAGGATTTCATCAATCCCAGCAACTGGGCATAATAAGCATTGACATATGCTTTGGTTCTAGTCCTGGATCTTCACTCACTAGCCCCTAATAAGCTATAAGATCTATTAGATCTTACTCTTCTGAGCCCCTATTTCCTGTTATAGAAAGCGAGGGTTTTGAACCATTGGTCTTTATCGTCCCTTCCATTCCAAACATCTAAGTCTTGAACTTAATGGCGGTTCTCCAAAGTTAACCAAAGTTATACAGTTTATTTTCATGCTTACAACAAATTTTAATTAAAAGTCTAATAAATTTAGAAAGTAGAATTTAAGGCAACCTGTCGGACACAAGGTAGTAAAAATGGTAAGTGAGAGTTCCTAAGGGCCAGTCTACGTCAGGTAGTGTAATAACCATATCCTGCGTCAGGTAGTGTAATAACCATATCCTGAAAGTTATATGAACTGATCCTTGCCAGAACGCCATCATTACCATTTCACAGAGAAGGACTAACTCTTTGAGAGGTTAGGCGCCTCTCTAAATATGGCTAGCAAGCGACTATTCAAGGTGGAATTCAAACCTGTTTCTTTATCCTCCAAAGTCATGCTTAGAACCAATGTAATTTGCTGCCCCTGGCATTCTGCTTTGACGTGTACCCTGGTTCCCTCGTGCTTTTCAAGTTGTTGAACTTCTCTGAACTTCATCTGTATTGGCCCCTTCATTCCTTCAGCCAGCAGCCGTCAAGTGTTTATGTACCATAGGTCCGATGAGTGATATTATGATACAGAGGCGACTATGACATTAAACCTACCTCGGAAGAACTTGCAGGTTAATCACAGAGTCAGGCAAGAGAAGTGACACTTACAATATAATGTCACAGGTGCCATGAGGGATAGGAGACACGTGTGCATGGCACATGGAGAAAGGAGATCTGGGAGTAGAGACTGGGGAAATAACCAGTTCCTCGGAGAATAAGAAGTGGAAGGCACTTCAAGAACCAGTAGAAATGTGCTAGCTGAAAGGCATTCCAGCAAAGAGAATGGGTGAGTTCAGAAGCTTGTGAGGGCATCACATTTCCAGAGAACTGAGCGTAGGTCTCCATCAGTGGGGTAAAATGTGTATGATAAGTGCTGGGAGATGAATCTGAAAACTATGATTGAGAAGACCTTGGTGTCTCATGCTAACTATCCTGAAGACATTAGGGAGTCCCTCTAGAATCTCAAACATGATATATTAAGGTAATAGGGAAGTCCCTTTGGGAGCAGTGAAAAGTCACGAGTAAATTGGAGGGTGTTGGTGGCCCTGTGTAGGGGCGCGAAGAACGGACTGGAATCTCCTGCAGGATGTGCAGCCCCCTCCCTAAAACCGAAGGAATCAACTACTGGAATACAGAGAAGCAGCTGAATTTGGGTGATGTTTGGAGGTGGGGGAGCAGGATAGAAGGGATTTTGGTGGAGGAACAGGTATTGGAGGTTGAAGTGTGGCTATGTCTCCAAAGTTTCTGGTCGGTCTAACAAAATGGACAGTAGCTAGCTCTGTTTTGGGGAAAACTAGTCCACAGAAAGAGGAAAGACTTGAAGAGACAAAAATTCAGCCTACAGCATGACATTCTTGAGTTGCCTGCAAAGTTTCATTCAGGTAGATAAATGTTCCTATCCCAAGTCAAAAAAAACCCCCCAAAACCACGGTTCTACTCTTGGGTAATATATTTAAGAGAAGGACAGATTTGTAAACAAATCACACTGTCAAGTGTGTACTGGGCATAGGTATTAGTTAAACATAATTATAATATAATAAAACATAAATATAATAATAAAATTATAAAAGTATAATTTAAATTACTACGTGCAGGAATCGAGTAACGTATACTTTATGTTAATGCAAACATTACCCTCGTGACAATAGGAATATAAACATCTGGAACTGAATCCTTTTTATAGAGATGATAAATTATAACGAGATTGTGTAATTTGTCCAGCATTATGTTGTTGGTGAAAGTAGTGTAAGAGCTGATACTCAGATCAGGTTAGAGTTCATTTATCTGTTTATCTGTTTGTTTGTTTGTTTCTTAGCCACAATGCTTCTTTGAGTTCACAAAGAGGGAAGATTATAAAAAGGAGAGAGCATAAAAAGAACAAAGGGCAAAGAATGACGATTCTAAAGAACAGATGTGGGAAAGACCCACTGGTACTGGAGATTTTGGGTGAAAAGATAGAAGGCAAAGCTCAGTCAAGGCTTTGATGTAAACTAAGAGAAAGACGGTATCAGCGAGCAGGGAGTGATCTACCACGTTAGCTGTGGCCACGAGGAGTAAGATAAGGACCCAAGAGAGTCCTCTGAGTTGGGAACAGGTAGGATGTGAGTGACCTTTGTCAGAACAATTTTACGAGGGCAGGTGTCACAGAGACCAAACTGCACAAGGCTGGAGACTGACAAGGATATGAGAAATTGGCATCACAGTACAGACTAGTCTCTCTTATTTTTAGCTAAAACTGTTCTATAACATCATGTAAGTTTCAAGTGTACATCACTATGATCCAATATTTGCATGCACGGCAAAGTGATCACCGTGAAAGTCTAGTGACATCCATCACCATAAAACTGACCCCTTCATCCAGTGTCTGTCTTCCTCCATCTGACTTACCTCACCCAGCATAATACTTTCAAAGTACATCCATGTTGCAAATGACAAGATTTCATACTTTTTTTAGCTAAGTGGTAGTCCATTGTGTGCGTACTGGAAATAATACTGCAATAAACATAGGAATGCATATATCTTTTTGAATGAGCATTTCTGTATTCTTTGGATATATACCCAGAAGTGAAATGGCTAGATCACATGAGAGTTTTATTTTTGATTTTTTGAGGAATTTTCACATTGTTTTCCATAGTGCATTAACCAATGTATGTTCTCACCAACAGTGTGCAGGTTTTCCTTCTCTCCACACCCTCTTCAACACTTGTTATTTCTTGTCTTTTGATAATAGCAATTCTAACGGGTGTGGGGTGGTATCTTATCGTAGGCTTGATTTCATTTCCATAATTGGTGGTGTTGAGCATCTTTTCATGAGCCTGCTGGGCATCTGTATGTCTTTGGGAAAATGTCTATCCAGATCTTCTGCCCATTTTTAATTGCTTTGTTGTTGTTGTTGTTGTAGAGCGGTGTGAATTGTTCATAAATTTTGGATATTAATCCTTTGTCAGATATATGAGTCACAAAACACTTTTTCCATTCAATAGGTCACCCTTTTGTTTTAGTGATGGTTTTCTGCCACTGTGCAGAAGCTTTTTAGTTTGATGTAATCCTCGTTTACTTTTGTTGTTGTTACCCTTGTCTTTGCAGTCAGATCTATAAAAGTATGGTCAAGACCAAAGTCAAGGAGCTTACTACCTACGTTTTCTTCTAGAGTTTTATGGTTTCAGGTTTTACATTCAAGTCTTTAATCCTCTTTGAGTTAATTTTTGCGCATAGTGGAAGACACTGGTCTAGTTTCCTTCCTTTGCACGTGGCTGTCCACTTCCGCCACCACCTTTTATTGCGAGACTGTCCTTGGTATGTTCTCGGTTCCTTTGTCACAAAATAATTGTCCATATGCGTGTGGGTTTAACTCTGCTCTGTCATTTTTATTCCATTCATACGTGTCTATCTTTATGCCAATGTCATACTCTTTGGATTCCTATAGCTTTGCAGTATAGTTTGTGATCGAGGAGCATGATACTTCTGGCTCTGTTATTCTTTCTCGAGATTGCTTGGGTGAGTCAGGATCTTCTGTGGCTCCACACACATTTTAGAATTATTTGCTTTCGTTCTATGAAAAGTATCATTCCAATTTTGATAGGGATTTCATTAAATCTGTACACTTCTTTGGGTAGCATGGATATTTTAATGAGTTCTTCCAATCCCTGAGCATGGACTATCTTTCCATTTATTTGTGTCTTCTCCAATTGCCTTCATCAGTGTCATGGTTTTTGGTGTACAGACCTTTCCCTCCTTGATTAAATGTATTCCTAGGTATTTTATTCTTTGGATGTACTTTTTTTTTTTTTTAAAGATTTTTATTTATTTATTTGTCAGAGAGAGAGAGCAAGAGTGAGCACAGGCAGACAGAGTGGCAGACAGAGACAGAGAGAGAAGCAGGCTCCCTGCCGAGCACGGAGCCCGATGTGGGACTCGATCCCAGGACGCTGGGATCATGACCTGAGCCGAAGGCAGCCGCCTAACCAACTGAGCCACCCAGGCGTCCCCTCTTTGGATGTACTTTTAAATGAGACTGTTTCCTTAATTTCTCTTTCTGATAACTCATTCGTGTACAGAAATGCCACAGATTTCTGTATGTTAATTTTGCATGTGGCTACTTTGCTGAATTCATTAATTAGTTCTAACAGTTTTTTGGTGAAGTCTTTTGGGTTTTCTATATATTGAATCAAGTCGTCTGCAAATAGTGATGTTTCACTTCTTCCTTTCTGATGGGGATGTACTTTACTTCTTTTTCTTGCATAATGCTTTGGCTAGGATTTCCAACACTATGTTGAATAAAAGTGGTGAAAGTGGACATGTTTATCTTGTTCCTGATCTTAGAGAGAAAACGTTTACCTTTTTACCATTGAGTAGGATATTATTCATAGGTGTGTTACATATGGCTTTTCTTATTTACTAGCCATTGTTTTTGGATGGAATGTTTTATATACATCCTATGAAGTCCATCTGGGGTACTATGTCATTTAATGCTGATGTTTCTTTATTAATTTTCTGGCTGAGTGATTTACCCATCGATATAAATAGGCTGTTCAAGTACCTTACTATTATTGCATTGCTGTCACTTTCTCCCGTTACGTCCAATAAAGTTTGCTTTATATGTTTTGGTGCTCCTGTTGTTGGAAAATGTTATAACTTGTTGGGCTAACTCCTTTATCATTATATGACACCCTTCTTTGACTTTTACTAGTCTATTATATTTATAGTTTTTTTATTAGTCTTTGTTTTAAGGTCTATTTTGTCTGAGTGTATCTTCCCTAACTTTATATCTCATTTCCGTTTGCATGGGATTGTCTTTCACTTTCACTTTGAGTCTGTGTCCTTACTTCTGAAGTGAGTCTCCTATAGGCAGTATATAGAGGGGTCTTGTTTTTTTGTTTCTGTTGTTTTGTTTTTAATCCATTCAGCCACAGGCTAGGCTTTCATCACGGCAAGTTTACTGCAGTGGTGACAGGGAGACCTGGAATGGTTCCTCGCTAGGCTCATGAGTAAAGAGTGGATGTAACAAGACTTTTCAATATCAGAAACCAGTAAGGAGTAATATATTTTAGATCGTTCGCCAAAATAGCAAATAATATACTTCCTATAATTTGACATGTAGGGCTCTAAAGTAAATTGCTTGAAGACATTGGACCTTAAAGATTACAGATGGAGAATTTTTGAAGTGTATCTATACATAAGTAGAGATCAAGGAAGCCAATGACAACTGGGGATTGAATAGGAGTTCTTTTTAAAAGGGCTCTCTGGAAGATTATGACTTAGACCGTTAAGGAACTGAGGTGATTGTCAGTAGAAGGAATCACATGTGAAACTCCTCAAATGAAAATGTATTGACTTTAAAACAAAAACAAAGAGAAGAGAAGGAAAAGACCAGATCTCAGTTAGAGCGGTTAGACGAAAGGCAGCTCCGGACAGGTAATTTTTTATTTACTCATTTACTTATTTGGCTGGATTACAAGTGCATATATTTTTAAAGTTGAAAGGTAAAAAAGCCAGAAGCATGAGATTTAAGTCCTAATAGTCACAGCCAAATCTTCTAGTCAGAGACGATAATGAATCCTAGAGCAAGGTCTGTAATGCCATGAGAAGGAAGGGGCATTCAGCTACGTGCAGAGGTAGACGTGCGGACCTTGAATTGACCGAGAGGTAATTTGCCTTTGACGCCAGGAAAAATAAGTAATAATGGAAGCGTAAATTGGTGCATTGATACGAGGAAGGGTGAGAAGTTGATGCTTGTGCCTGACAATTAAATTTTCTCGGTCCAGGAGGGGGTAGTGATTTTTCCTAGTATGAAATTGAAAATACAGGTTTCAAGTATAAGAGAAAATTCCCGCTGGGTTTGTAGATCTGGAAGCCATCTGTACTTACGTGCCTGAGGATAAGATCCTTCAGGAGTGATGTGAGGTTTGAAAAGAGATAAATACTGAAGCTTGGAGAAAAAATTTGGATGAGCAGACGGTAACATTCCTTCAAGGAGGTGATAGAGAAGTTTGGAAGGAGGAGTCCACAGAATCCAAGGCAAGAGTACCAAAGGGCTGAGTACTGAGCAAAGTGTACTGGCATAGCATGTTAGAGTAGATACGATGAGAAGGTAAATTCCTAACAAAGCGGATAGTTTAGTTAAAACAATCTTAGTTATGCTGTGAGAGAGACTATAAGACAGATTTTTTTTTCTAGAAACTAGAACAGACCTTAGAAATTATAGCCTTCCTCTCCCCTTCCTTTCCTTGTCCTTCTTTCCTTCCTTTTCCCTTTTCTTCTTTATTCTTTTTTAGAGTTAAATTTTAAATGAAAGCTCTCTGAATATATTTTAAGTTGAGAACCCAAAAATGGGGTGGGGAAATGGAGGAAAGAAAGAGAATACTGGAAAATATGAGATGCGTTCTCTACGATGGAAGTAAGGAGAAAAGAATGGTGCCTTGTAGAGGGAGGTTAGGTTCTCAAGATGAGGAGATGTGTGTCTGGCGGCCTCTCCATTTTCTGAAGCTGTCTGCTACATGAACATGGCTGTGGACATGGGCTGAAAGCTTCAGCAGCATGGTAAATCCAGGAACCAGCACTGCAGGATGGGAAGAAGGGAGCTAATGTCCAAGGCAACAACAGAAAGCATTCAGTAACTTCTACAAAAAGTGAGGGTGTGTTACTCTATTATAAAAATGGAAAAGTATCAATGATATAAATTCTGCAAAATACCCATGATTTATGCAATAAATTCCATAATGTTCAATGGACCTTCGCATCAGACATTAAGCCCTGAAGTCACTGGCAGTCTGCACCTTCTCTCATAAGAAGGCTGAGAACTGCTTTATTAAAACTGAAGAAACATTAAACCTCAATAGATTTCATTTATTAAACAAAGAACTTAAAACTAATAAAAGTCAATAAATAGAGGAAAAAGTCGAAGTACGATTGTCTAGAAAGTAAAATGTCTTGGCTACACTGACCTTAAATTGAGTTACTCTTACTATCTATAAACTTATGCACAATGTTCGGGGGTTCAGGCTCCATGTGTCCCCCGATGGCAGGGTCTGCAGCTGTGTCTTGACTCTCTTGATAAAAAGAGACTTTTGTATCCTCTTGAGAATGCTTTTTTTTTTTTAGCTCTTTGATTTATTATTCCCCTAACAACATCAACCCATTAAATTGGAACATAATGTAACTTCTCTAGCTTCAGTAACCAGGGGAAAAGTTTACAAAAGTATGGAATCGTTGGATTATCCTTTCATCCACATCTGTATGAAGGATACATAAGGCCTTTTTAGAACAGAGTTTGGTAGTTACCATAACTCAATTAATATTACCTATTTATAAAATATTAAATGCAGTGAAATACGATGTGTCTGTGTCTCTCCCCAAAATGAATCTGAAGCTTGGCACACTGGTGAAAAATGCTTTGAAACGTCTCTCAAATGAACAATTTTTAGATATTACATTTTAGAAATGAAATAACAGTATTAGATAATTGGCAGCAAAGTCATTTTCCCAAGTACGGATGCCAAGCACATGGCAGACATCCATTATGGGTTGATATAGATCAAAAGGGGCTGAGACACCATCTCATGCTTATAGAATTTCAGAATTAGAGACATTTGGAAGGGAAAAGTTAGCATCATTTGCCATGTCAAAGCCAAGCCATGTGCACTGAGCTGCTTTTCCTCACCAGCCAGGCCCCAGTCATTTCCATCCTTATTTACCACCCCCTCTGGATTTCTTATAATAGCCGATGCATGCAGAACTTGTCAAAACCAAATGCCTCACTCCAGTTACAACAAAGGCTGACTTAGAAACTTCCTGTTGGTGACAAGTCTCTGTATTTGCCTGGCAAGCCGGACTTTTTTTTCCCTCTCTCCAGATGAGCGTGTATGAGTGAACCATCTAAAAGTACTTAGAAAAAAAATTTTTTTTGTCTACTGCTTCTAGAGAAGGAAGGAGCCAAACATCTCTCTCCTTTCCTGGACCCCCACCCAAAGCCCTGATTTTCTCCCGTGAGATCTTCCCACTTCCTCCGGTGACTTAGAACACCAGGCTCTTGAACAGAATGCATTTATGAATTAATACCTGGCTTCAAAACACTCTTGAGCCCTTCTGGGGCTTTGAAGGACCTTTTTGAAATAATGTATTCGTTCTCCCTGGAACACATGATTCCATATACACATGGTGAAGAAATGACCTGGAGCTCGCAGTCGGCTTTAGAAGGCGGCAGGAGGAAAAAGGCAATTGACTCGTCATGTGAAACTCCGTGTAACACAGATGGAGGGGAGATCTTAATGGCAGCGTCACTGTAAATTTTCCAGTAATCTGGATTTCTGAATTGCAAATACTGGAAACCGGTCCTGCCTTCCTGCTTCACACCGACAGCGACACTTTGCCTGCCCACATCAGAGATCCTGTGGCTTTGGATTCATTCTGTTGTTGATGCCTCCTCTTTTGTTTTCTCAAAATGTAAATATTTGTTCTGTCTGCATCCTAATTGCTAGTCTTGGGGTCTTATTGTGTGTGAGGCCTGCGGTGACTCAGGAGCCCTTGCTAAGGGCTGGGATTTCGTGTCTTCTGACATTAGCTCGGCACAGCTGTCTGTCCCCTCTTCCCTCCCCGCACTAAACGGCAGTTATGGCTCTCATTGAAAGCCAACATTATTTTATTCCTTTCTACAGAGAGGAAACCCAGAACCATTATTCTGTACACATACCAAACCACAGGAGCCTGGGTGAGGGTCTGTAATGACAGGGCCTCCTACACAGCACATTTGCAAGCTTTCTACTAATTACCTTCATTTTCTTTGTCTAGACGAACTTATTGCATTGAAGAGCTCCTTTTCTAAAGGGGTGGGGGCCGGGGTAAAAGGGACATCGTTAGTCCTTCAAGTCCTGCCAAGGAAAGAGGAGAGAAAAATAGGAATAGAACCAAGCAGGCCAATAAAGCAGAATGAGGAGATCAGCCCTTGAGTGGGCTGTTTTCGGGAGCACATGCTGGTTTGAAACTGATCCGGGAGGCTGTGATCTAGTGAGACCAGAATCTCTACCTTTAACAGCAGAAAACATAGCAAGCAATGCAGAAACCCCAAGAAGAAAGATGTTTCATAAGATGCTCACTAAGCAGGGAAAGGACACTTGTCCGTGTAGTCCCTACATCACCAACAATAATGAAAACTCTTCTGTTTTGTTCTGCTTTGGGGACATCTTCCTAACTTGTCTTTTCAGATCAGAAAAAAAAAGGGAGGGGGTTTGTGTGGAATAACAGGGCTTCTCTGGCTCATGCTTGCACTGAACACTAAGACAAGGGGAGTATCTCAGCTACAAGCCATTTTGAAAACTTTTTCCTTGGACAAAGGTGTTGGATCAACTCACATAAGAGCAGGCTGCATTTTCACTGTTCTTAAAAGCAAGAGATGAAAACAAAGGCTGATATTTACAGACTGTCAGGATCTAAGGCTAGGGAGAGGAGCACCAAAAGTCTCAGAGATTGCCACCGTGGACTCAAAGACCAGAGGGCAAGGCTGGCCTTTCCTGGGCTGCAGCTGCCCCTTTGGTTGCCAACAGGCCAAGGCTATGGGAACACTGGTCCTGGCTGGGAGCCCTAGGAGCTCCTTTCCTGTGGGACATTCTCTTTGGCCAAATTCTCAAGCCCCTGCTGGTTGACTCACTTCCTACCTCTCTTCTGTTGGGCACATTACATTTACTTCCATTTTCCATATTCGAAGACATACTGGTTTCCTGGGATATGATGATCGGTTTCATTTTACTGCCATCTTGGGTCTCAATTATGTTTCTCTTGATGGATCTACTTTTGAGTTCGGGTAAATTAACCTCAGTGGGCCAAAAATTCAGGATTTATTTTTTCTGTCTCTTCATAAATTGTGCATAATAAAGAAATTTTCCCAGATTAAATATTGGGGTTCTGTTTCTAAATCTGAGGGAACCATGGAGGCAAGGACTGTGGAGGTCCCAAAATGTTGTCTTGCGTCCCTGGCCCCAGGATGGGTAGAAGTAATCTGGACTGGGCAGGTCCACACTTGGACGTGACAGTGCTATGGCTATATCGTCATTACTCATTTATCTGTGTCGTTACTCTGAGCCCCATTTCTGGGAGAGAGAATTCTCTATTGATTAGATCAGTGTTTTGTTTTTTTGTTTTTTTGTTTTTTTGTTTTTTGTTTGTTTTTTTTTTTTTTAAAGATTTTATTTATTTATTTGACAGACAGAGATCACAAGTAGGCAGAAAGGCAGGCAGAGAGATAGAGGAAGGGAAGCAGGCTTTCCACTGAGCAGAGAGCCCGATGCGGGGCTCGATCCCAGGACGCTGGGATCATGACCTGAGCTGAAGGCAGAGGCTTTAACCCACTGAGCCACCCAGGGCCCCTAGATCAGTGTTTTTCAGCCAGGGCCTATCTGTCAATGTCTGGAGTCATTTTTGGTTGTCACTATGAGGGAGTGGAGTGTTACAGGAATCTAGGGGGTAGAGGTCAGGGATAAGACCAAACGTCCTGAAGTACTCAGGACAGTCTTCTGCAAGAAAGAATGATCTTGTCCCAGACGTCAACGGCATCAAGACTGTGAAATCATAAATTAGCTTGACAGTCTGCTACTCTATCACATCTCTACAGATGTGACGGCATTCAGAGCTATCTCTATTCCCTCGATGGCAACTGGTTCAGCATTTTACCTTCTTAGGAGCGGATACAACTCTTTGGATTTTTTTCACTCAGTCTGAAAAGAGCGGGAGTCATAGGAAGCTGCGGCAGAAGATTAAAGCCAAGCAAACCTGACAACAAGTCTTTGCTTGTGCTTTTTTTTTTTTTTTTTGTATTTTAATTTTTTTTTTCCCTTTTTATTTTTTTTTTTTCAGCGTAACAGTATTCATTCTTTTTGCACAACACCCAGTGCTCCATGCAAAACGTGCCCTCCCTATTACCCACCACCTGTTCCCCCAACCTCCCACCCCGACCCTTCAAAACCCTCAGGTTGTTTTTCAGAGTCCATAGTCTCTTATGGTTCGCCTCCCCTCCCCAATGTCCATAGCCCCCTCCCCCTCTCCCAATCCCACCTCCCCCCAGCAACCCCCAGTTTGTTTTGTGAGATTAAGAGTCATTTATGGTTTGTCTCCCTCCCAATCCCATCTTGTTTCATTTATTCTTCTCCTATCCCCCTACCCCCCCATGTTGCTTCTCCATGTCCTCATATCAGGGAGATCATATGATGTCCATCAACAGATGAATGGATCAAGAAGATGTGGTATATATACACAATGGAATACTATGCAGCCATCAAAAGAAATGAAATCTTGCCATTTGCGACGACGTGGATGGAACTAGAGCGTATTTGCTTGTGCTTCTGATATGAGACAAAGATGTCATTGTTTTTGTGCTTTGTGGATTTGTACATTGATTTTTTTTTCTAGTAAACTGAAGTTCTTGCAAAATTATTCACCATCTCTGAGGAAGAAAAAGCTCCTTCCATTTATACAAATATAATGGAGCTCCACCCCAAATTTGCCTTCTTTTTGAAGCCTTCCACTTTCTACACATTCTTGAGAGCTCATTAAAACATTAATTCCTCTATGAAGCATCCCTAGATGTCCTAGGCTGAATTTTTAAAATCGCTATATTTTGATTATTTGTCTGCAATTTTATCTCTGCCCAAGGTGGGGGCCAGGCTTGCTTCACGTAGATGACTCTACAACCCAGCAGAGTAAACAGAGAAAGTGCTCTATAAAATGTGTTAGATAACAGGTCCAGAAATTATCACTATTCCAAATACACCTTTAAAAAATATTTGGCATAAACACAAAAATGTCATCAAAGGTAACTTGCTCTAACTCTAAACCCACCTTGACATTGATCTTTCATAGAAATAACTAAGTAATTACGTTTCAAAAGGGGTTGATACATAGGTCCAGCACTATTTCTGAAATCTGATACATTAAGGGAAATACCATATAAAAGATGAGACTACTATAATTTATTTTTAAAAATTGTTTCCTGTTTTATTTCCATTGTAAACAGTGCTGTTATGCACATTGTTTGTACTGTATATGGCTTCTTCTTTTTTAAATTTTATTTTTTCAGTGTTCCAAGATTCTTTGTTTATGCACCACACCCCGTGCTCCATGCAATCCGTGCCCTCCTTAATCCCCACCGCCGGGCTCACCTATCCACCCTCCCCACGCCTCTAAAACCCACAGTTTGTTTCTCAGAGTCCACGACACTATTATAATTTAAAAAGCATATTATATGCTTTCTTATGGAAACAAGAGGAGAACTATGGTTTCTCATATATGCAAAATTCTCCAACTGTGACTCAAAGAACTCTTTGTATCAATTATGGCTATGTGTTTTCTATTATTACAAAACAAATGATTCCACTCCTATATTTAAAAGCATTTTCAAGTTCTTCTATACCCCTTCAAACACCTCTTTTACTTCATTTTATGATCTTTGTAATTTGCAATATGTGTTTTTGGTATCCTGAATGCTATACTCTCTTCCCTTTTCCTCTCTCAGCGGCCAGGGGTGTTTTATCTGTGATCTGTGTACGTGTTGTAAGGGACTGAACTATCAGATCTCCCTGGATCCTCTCACTCCTCCAGCCCCTGAAAGTTATACAACCCTCAAAGTTCAGAACTTAATATCACCCACGCCAACTCATTTCATGTAGAGTAGACTGGATATTACATGTCGCTAAAATATAAAACATCCAGAACATGAATGTTTTGCATAAAACTAAACCTAACACCTTTCATAGTTATTTAATTAGCCAAGTAATTTATTAATTAGTTACCATTTAAGACCAAATGAATGTTTAAAACAAAACTAACTCACAGCTCCCGACATCTACCCAATTTCTTCACCCTGGTCTCCAGTTTCTCCGGGAAGAATTTTTCACGTCGTCATTTGCCCACGTTATGTATGTCTCACGAGATCACTCACTGCCAGGTCTACAAGGCAGGGACATGTGCTCGCGCGATTACAAGATTGTAGCTCCTTAAGGGGAAGGTTATCACGTTTATCTTGCCTTCCCAGGTGCCTACCACGGGTTTTGCACATAACTCCCTAAATTCAGTGGCTGTCTGCGCTACAGAGAAGCTTAAAAACAATATTTCTACTTCTTGTGCTTCAAAGGTATGCTCCCTTTTCCAAGATTTGTAAAATGTACTGCAATGCGTTGACCCTGTCCATGGTATCTTTTGGGAAGGAGAGAGAGAAAAATGACATTTTCATATCATCGACAAAAGGAGTTGTCAACTCCTAAGTACTAATCCCCTGTCTTGTCTGCTTGATGTTTTTCAGGACCATTTTAGATGTCAGGAACACAAAAAAGTAACTTGTCTTCTGTGGACTTATAGTATAGTTTTGAAGGCAGACTGCGTACATACCTGTTAAAAAAATACATAGTGATATAGGATATCATGGAAAAATTGCTGCTGGAAGGAAAGAGAGCGTGCCACCAGGGCTCCGATGAGAAAGGAGACACTGAAGACGGAGGTGCCCATTGATGGCCTAATGGTGGAGGTGCAAATTGGTCCGACCTTAAGAAGAGAGGGATTTAAAGGGGAGGGGATGATGAAGGGTGTTCTTGGCAAGAAGTGTGAAGCTGGAATGTGTATGGCACGCTTACAACAGAGAGATGGGAGAGGAGTATTTTGATGTGCAAGAAGGTTAGGCACGTTGCTGGAGGCAAGGGAAACAAAAGCAAGAATGAACTATTGGGACTTCATCAAGATAAAAAGCTTCTGCCCCGTGAGGGAAACAGTCCATGAAACTAAAGGCAGCCTACAGAATGGGAGAAGAGGGGAACCTGGGTGGCTCAGCCATTAAGTGTCTGCCTTTGGCTTGGGTCATGATCTAGGGGTCCTGGGATTGAGCCCTGCATCAGGCTCCCTGCTCAGCGGGAAGCCTGCTTCTCCCTCTCCCACACCCGCCCCCCACTTGTGTTCCCTCTCGCTGTGTCTCTCTCTGTCAAATAAATAAATGAAATCTTAAAAAAAAAAAAAGAATGGGAGAAGATATTTGCAAATGACATATCAGATAAAGGGCTGGTATCCAAAATCCATAAAGAACTTATCAAACTCAACACCCAAAAAATAAATAATCCAGTTAAGAAATGGGCAGAAAACACGAACAAACACTTCTCCAAAGAAGACATCCAGATGGCTGGCAGACACATAAAAAGATGTTCCATGTCACTCATCATCAGGGAAATACAACTCAAAACCACAATGAGATACCACCTCACACCAGTCAGAATGGCTAAAATTAACAACACAGGAAAGGACAGATGTTGGCGAGGAAGCAGAGAAAGGGGAGCCCTCCTACACTGTTGGTGGGAATGCTAACTGGTGCAGCCACTCTGGAAAACAGTACGGAGTTTCCTCAAAAAGTTAAATAAAGAACTACTCCACAATCCAGCAATTGCACTGCTAGGTGTTAACCCCAAGGGATAAAAAAATACATGTTCAACGGGTATAGGCACCCCAATGTTTACAGCAGCATTATCAACAATAGCCAAAAATTATGGAAAGAGCCCAAACATCCATCGAGTGATGAATGGATAAAGATGATGTGGTACACACACACACACACACACACACACACACACACACACACACACACACAAACGGAACATTACTCAGCCATCAAAAAGAATGAAATCTTGCCACCTGCAACAACATGGATGGAACTAGAGGGTATTATGCTAAGCGAAATAAGTCAGTCAGAGAAAGACAATTATCATATGATCTCTCTGATATGAGGAATTTAGGAAACAAAACAGATGGTAAGGGGCAAAAAGAGAAGCAAACCGTAAGATTCTTAATGACAGAGAACAAACTGGGGCTTGACGGAGAGAGGTGGCGGGGGGGCTACGTGGGTGACAGGTGTTAAGGCCCTTGTTACGATGAGCACTGGAACCAATATTACACTGTATGTTAACCTAACTAGAATTTAAATAAAAATTTAGAAGAGGAAAAAAAAAGGTTAGGAAGGGGCCTCTGGACAGAACGGAGCATTCAGATTGAGAATGTCACAGGTGGGGGCACCTGGATGGCTCAGTTGGTTAAGCGTCTGCCTTTGGCTCAGGTTATGGTCCTGGGGTCCTGGGATCGAGCCCCACATCGGGCTCCCTGATCAGCGGGGAGCCTGCTTCTCCCTCCCCCTCGGCCTGCTGCTCTGCCTACTTGTGCTCTCCCTCTCTCTGTGTCAAATAAACAAATTTTTTAAAAATCTTGAAAAAAAAAAAAAGGACGTCGGACGTGAAACAAAGGAAGTTAGACTGGTCTTGATAACTGAAAAGCCCTTTAACTGAGTAGTGAGTGCATGAAGAGGTGTTTTCAGAGGATTAATACGGCACTTCAAGGAAAATTCTGGAAACAGAAGTCTTTGGGAGAAAATTATAATCATCTACTTATTATATTAAAAAACCACCAAGAAGAAGTCAAGCTCCAGCACAGTAAATGCTGACTGGCCAGTTACTGAATAAATGAGTTTACAGATGTAAGAATCACAAATATGTTATCTCATAAAGGGGAATGTTAAATCGTTGTAAAGGGAGAGAATAGGGTTTAGCGATAAATACTCGCTTTTTTAGAAAGGGAAGAGGATTATATATGGATTTTTGTTTATGTTTCTGTAAGAAACAGAAATAGGATTTAGGCTCTTCAATCTTATAAAGTACTCAAGATTTTCTTCTGAAACTTCCAAATCTTCCCCAATTGCTAGATTTAATTTCTCAGTCATAGTCTTTAGAACTTTGCATGGAGTTTTCTCAAAGCTCTTATACTCTGGTCTATATTGTATTAGTTTTCATATAAGATTCAAACGCTTTGTGAGGTGCCTGGCTCAGTTGGCTAAGCGTCTACTTTAGGCTCAGGTCATGATCTTAGGGTCTCGGTATCAAGCTCCATGTCAGGTTCCCTGCTCAGTGGGGGGTCTGCTTCTCCCTTTCCCTCTGCTGTTCCCCCTGCTTGACCATGTGAGCATGCAGGTGCTCTAACAAACAAATAAAATCTTCTAAAAAAATTCTTCAAAAGCTTTGGTCTTAGGTTGATAAGAAAATAATGTTTCCAATAACATATATATGAAGCATAAACTGGCTTTGCCAAAAAAATATAGAGAGATCTAGCTTAAGATATTGAGAGTCTAAAGTAATTGCAGACTTTTAGTAAGGGGCATCGGACTGATAGACAAAGGTAAAGAGTGAATTGAAGACTGACGATGTGGCAGAGGTGTCCTTTTAAATCATGAGAATGGATGAGATTCCAGAGAGAAAAGCAAAAAGGTTGTACAAAATGAATGTCCATGTTCAAGGAGGGAATGAAGAGAAGTAGGGAAGCCACTGACTTTCATTTGAAAGAAAACTTTCAAGGCAAAATAAAAACTAGGTACATGGGGGATCACAGAAACTAAGTGAGGAAAGTAATTTTAGAAGAAGGTGAGAGTAATCTAGGAGAGTGAGGACTGCAAGAAACACCTTTGGATTTGGTGCTTAAAAGGTCACTGGTAGCCACTGAGAAAAAGATCCAGGGGCACCTGGGTGGCTCAGTCTGTTAAGCGTCCAAGCACTCTGGGTTTGGGCTCAGGTCTTGATCTCCTGGGCTGTGGGAAGCAGCAATGCGTCCGGCTCCTCACTCAGCAGGGAGTCTGCTTGAACGATTCTCTCCCTCTGCCCCTCTTCTCTCTCTCTCTAGCTTTCAAAATAAATAAGTAAATCTTAAAAAAAGATCCAGTCAAGGTAGCAACCAAAGTTGGATCAGACTCGAGACGTAAAGAGAGCATGGAGGTAACATGTTAATTGCTGAGTCAAACTTGAGATAGACTACAATAGGGTTAAAAAAGAGGGGTGTGTACGCTTGCCTGTGTGCGTTAGGAGATCTGAGCAGATTTACAAGGTCCAGACTCAGTAGGGGGTAAAAGATGAAAGACGCAACAGGAAATGATGTACATGAGAGCATCAGAAAGCTCGGGAGGATATGGGGATTTATAGGACAGAGATGACTAAAATGGGGACTAGCCTTGTGAAAGAGGAGGTACAGCCTTTCTCGGAGAGAAGACGGAAGAGCAAGAGGTCCAGGAAGCTGTGAACATGTGCTTTGAGCCTGTGCGAAACATGCGGCTCAGAGTCATGCCGAAGTAGCAAGGAATAAAAAAGAAGGTACAGTTCCATTGACGGAAAGAAATGAGGCCATCAGAAGGGCAGAATTCTGAGAACAGCCTGTGGAAGCAAGATAAAACATGATTACGGGGCAAACTTAAATCACGAGGACCCCGTGAGCTTACAAATTAAAGTTATCAACTCATGGCACGATTCCCTGCTTTCTCCAGCAATGCTCCGAAGACTGAGTAAATGTGGGTGTAACTCAGGATGGGGGGCAGCAAAACCATGCGCCACAATGAGATGCAGTGTGGGAGGCTGGGGAGCACAAGGAAATGGAGTAAGGCCAAGTACAGCATTAACTCAAAAGCTAGAAAGGATCGCGTTCCGTTAAAAACGAAAGACGGAAAAGAACTTTATTAAATAATGTCAACACCCCAGTTTCTAATCTTTAATTTTCTTCCTTTATAATGGCATTTCCTTTTCCATATTTACATTGTAGATGGATCTGTTGGGTCACTCTGAAAAGGGTTTAATGATACTTTTGTTACATGGTAATGGTAATGGTTTTCATTGCATATTGCAGTATTTTGAATGATCGAAGGCAAATATTGTCCTGTCATATGCAATGAATGGTTTTCAAACATTCCCAGACTATGCTCTTTAAATTAAGTCTTTCATATATTTGGACATATTGCAATTACTATGGCAAGACCATGAAGGTCAATTAGAATGGAAACTTAGAATTTAAAAAGGAATACTGATTTTGGAAAAAAAAATTCTTCCAGGGTCAAAAGAACCTATTAAAAGTGTTCTATCATGGGCTAAATATTACAGAATGTCCCTTAATTTGATTTATTCTGTTGTATTCTGAAATCAGTCTGGTTTCTCATCTTCCCCATGCTTCCAGTGGAGCTGATCCAAGCACAGAGTCTTCTTTATCATTGGAAGAGATTTTGCCTTTGGAGCTCATCCACAAGGATGAAACACTGGTTCTTGGGAATGAAATGACTGTGGATCTGAACTGCCTGACAACTGAAAAAAATCTGGTTGATTTCCGTTGAGATCCGAGTTCAGTGAAGAATACGTATTTTGAGTTACTGGGGTTTGATTGTCATTAAACATTTTTTAAAAGATTTTATTTATTTGACAGAGAGAGAGAGAGATCACAGGTAGTCAGAGAGGTAGGCAGAGAGAGAGGAGGAAGCAGGCTCCCTGCTGAGCAGAGAGCCCAATGTGGGGCTCGATCCCAGGATCCTGAGACCATGACCTGAGCTGAAGGCAGAGGCTTAACCCACTGAGCCACCCAGGCGCCCCTAAACATTTTTTTTTAAGATTTTATTTATTTATTTGACAGACAGAGATCACAGGTAGGCAGAGAGGCAGGCAGAGAGAGAGGAAGGGAAGCAGGCTCCCTGCTGAGCAGAGAGCCCGATACGGGGCTCGATTCTAGGACCCTGGGATCATGACCTGAGCTGAAGGCAGAGGCTTTAACTCACTGAGCCACCCAGGCGCCCCTAAACATTTTTTAAAAATGATCAGTTGAATGAGGTGCAAAGTAGAAGCACAAATACGAATGAAAAAAACCCACACACAGAAATAAATATGCTTCTTTTCTTCCCTTTTCCCTCCTTGAATGCTGAGTTTGGGTTCGTTGAGGCTACTGAAGGCAAATATTTGTTGAGTTAATAGAAACAGGAGGAGGAATCCTAGGTTCTTAGAGCCAGAAGGGGTCCTACAGATTATGCCACCATTTCTTATGAATTTTGTAGTTCAGGAAAACCGGGACTACAAAAATAACATGACGGGTGTAGGTTTGCACACCTATCTAGTAAAGAAACCAGGACTACACGGCAGAACTTTTGGTTTGGTTCGTACTTTCCAGTACATCACGTTGCCTCTTCCAAGTTTCTCTTAACCCAACTAATTCAGTAACTGGACAAACTTCCATAGAAAGCACAGATTTTCCTTGTAGCGATAGCATTAGGATTCTAGGGTATTCGTACTATGGGACATCTAATTTTGTTTTCTGCCTTCAGCAATCAGCTGCATTTAAAGTACTCGACTAAAGGAATTTCTAGTAGTTATGTTTGAAATTGGTTTCAGTTTTTAGTAGCCTTCATTTTAAAAAAAGAAGACTAGTTTTCTAGAATATTAGGGTTACAAAAAAAATCGAGAGGAAGGTAGAGAGATTCCCTACACAAGCATGCCTTTCCCATTATCAACATCACTCATCAGAATGGCACATTTTTTTAAACCAAGGATGAACCAGATCAACACATCATAATTGCCCCAATTCCATAGTTTACCATAAGGTTCACTCTTGGCTTATAAATCATCTGGGTTTGGATAAATGTATAGTGGTCTGTCTCTATCATTATAATATCATAGAGAGCATTTTCTGTGCCCTAAAAATCCTCTGTGCTATGCCTATTTATGCCCCCCCATGGGCACCCACTGAGCTCTTCACTGTATTGTTTTGTGTTTGTCAGAATGTCGTATAGATGGAATCATATAGTATGTAGCCTTTTGGTTTCTTTCACTTCATAATGTGAATTAAGGTTCCTCCATGCCTTTTAATGGCCTGATAGCTCATTCCTTGTCCGTGCTGAGTAACACATAATACATCTGTATTATTATCTGTAGATATACCACGGTTTATCCACTCAACTATTGAAGGACATCTTGATTGCTTCCAAGTCTTGGCAATTATGAATCAAGCTCGTGTAAACATACTTGGGCAGGTTTTTGTGTGGATACAACTTTTCAGACCCTTTGGATAAATACCAAGGAGTGTGACTGCTGGATCATAAGGTATGTTATGTTTGGTAAGAACTGCTAAGCGGTGCCCCTTTGCATTCCGCCGGCCGTAAATGAGAGCTCCTTCTGCTCCGTAGCCTTGCTAGCCCTTGGTATCACCCGTGTTCTGGATGTGGGCCATTCTGATAGTTGTGTGCTCTCATTACTGTTTTCATTTGCATTTCCTTGATGGCATATGGTGTGGAGCATCTTTTCGTATGCTTATTTGCCATTTGTATATCTTCTTGGCAATAGTCTTTATTTAAAAAAAAATGTATTTCTCTATGTGGAAAGGCAGTTTCGGTGCAGCCTAAAGAGCCCCAGGACAGGCATCGGTAGATTTGGTCTCATCATGCACCTGCTGCGTACAAGCTGTGTGATGCAACACCCAGTCTTCCTAAACATCGTTTCATGGCTGTGAATGCAGAATGAGAAAGTTCTTCTATCCTACTTTGATGTAGGGATGAATCTTACATAAGATGCTGTATTTGAAAGTTCTTGAAAAATGCATATGTAAACTGATATAATATTAACTAAACATCCTTTCCTAATCATTAAGCTCTTCTCTTACGTAGTGTCCCATGAATATTGAGTCGTTGGTGACCACATTCTATATCCTGGGATTCTTAAGCTCATTTTTAAGCATTTCTCCTCTAACATTTGCATTTCACTACCTAAGTACCTGGAAAATATAAGAAAGAAATTCAGTGGTATTTCTGCAAGAGACTCTGAATGGGGACTTGTATATGGCAACCCAATTTCAGCATTCTGAGATGTCAAAGAATAGTAGAAGTCTATGGGAAATCACAGAGGCTTTGAAGTGTCTGTGTCGTGACCACCGAGCCAAGGAGACCCCTAATCAAAATCTTGTCATTGCGTTGGTGGGATAGTGGTGAGCATAGCTGCCTTCCAAAATCTTGTCATTTGTAACAATGTGCAGGGACTTTCAGGGAGTTATGCTAAGTGATAGGAAGGGGATGAGGGGTATGGAGTTGGAGGAATTTGGTAAGGTGGGCAAAAGGCACAGATTTCTAGTTATAAGATAATTAAGTTCTGGGGAGAAAATGTGCAACATGATGACTATAATTAATAATGTATATTTGAAAGTTTCTAAGAAAGTAGCTCTTAAAAGTTCTCATCACAAGGGGGCGCCTGGGTGGCTCAGCCGGTTACGCAGCTGCCTTAGGTTCAGGTCATGATCCCAGGGTCCCAGGGAGCTTGCTTCTCCCTCTCCCCTTCCCCACCCCGCTCACGCTCAAAAGAAAATTAAATAAAATAGTTTGAAAAAAAAAAGCTCATCACAAGGGAAAAAATTGTAACGAGTTGAGGTGATGAATGTTAACTAAACTTACTGTGGCAATGATTTTACAATATATGTATATAATAAATCATTACATTGCGCAACTTAAGGTTATACAATGTAAAAGTCAAGGTACTTTCCATCTTGACCATGATATGGCTTGAAAGGAGAATCCAGCCAGAGAGTGGAAGGCTAAACTATTTTTCAATTCTCTTGCAGTTGAGATGTATGCAGCTTTCAGGACTATAGGACAAATGACACATCCAATTTTTATTTGTCATTTCCTTATTCTCTAGAAGTTAGATTATACAATTTTCTTTTGATGTCTTCTCTAGGACTCTTGACATACCTTTGAACCTGTCAGACGTGCAAAAATCTCCTAAATTCAAGATGAAATATGGACATTGACACAATCTGGCAGGACTCCATTTTTAATTAGGCACAAGTTCCCAATTAGCAATCATAAACGAGCTCACACATTTTAAGCAGTTAACACTTCGTGTTTAATGTGGTGTGGGATCTCAGGATTGCCACCATTTATTTACACAATGAATTCTTTTGAGACCAACTGAAATGAAATGTATATGGAGAAGTGTAAAAAAAAAATGCCGTGCACGTGTCTGTAAATAATATGAAGCAGAATGCCTATTCCTCAATGGGTCACATCTGCATGCTTAATCTTTACAGAGTTTGATTTTCTTAATTCCCTTCCTAAATTTCCACGGAAAACACTCCACAGATTTATAGAGAATATGAATGTGCTTTAGAATACACTGACCTAGAAGAAAAAAAAGTGAAGAGAAAATCAAATTTCAGGTACAGGTGGATGAACTCTTATCTACAAGTGAATAATCAGCCCTGGCTGAAGGGCTTGCCAGTGTCCCATGAGTCTAGAAAGTCCCCAGTCTCTAGAGTTGCTTGAATCATCAACTCCAGACTTGGATGCTAAATGCATTCATGTCTTGTCTTCTTTTTTGCATCATTTCTTTCTTCTTGATCCTTGAAGGAAGCAGTGACCTACGATCTATCACTTTTCAGGTGTTTGGACCAGACTCTGGAGTCAGCACTTCTTCCTCAACTACCACTTATGACCCCAGAAGTAGATATTCTTTGCAGAAGCTAGGAATAGCTTCTAGAACAGAGGACTATCACTGCCTTGCATAAATGGGACTGCGATCCTCATGCCACTCTGCCTACAAATTCAGGAAAGCCACATAATACAATAAAATGGAGTTGTGAGTTGGAGATTTAAAAATTCATTTATTCCAATTCAAATTAAAAGGAGAAAAAGAGGGGCGCCTGGGTGGCTCAGTGGGTTAAAGCCTCCACCTTCAGCTCAGGTCATGATCCCAGGGTCCTGGGATGGAGCCCCGCATCGGGGTCTCTGCTCCGTGGGGAGCCTGCTTTCTCCTCTCTCTCTGCCTGCTTGTGATTTCTGTCTGTCAAATAAATAAATAAAATCTTTAAAAAAGGAGAAAAAGAAATGTGTTCACTTGAGTCTTACTTTGCAAATGAAGAAGGTAGAGAATTAAAAAAAAAAATTCCTCTAAAATGAAATCTTGCCATTTGCAATGACGTGGATGGAACTAGAGGGTATCATGCTTAGCGAAATAAGTCAATCAGAGAAAGACAACTATCATGTGATCTCCCTGATATGAGGAAGTTGAGAGGCAACATGGGGAGTTTGGGGGGTAGGAAAAGAATAAATGAACCAAGATGGGCTCGGGAGGGAGACAAACCATAAGGGACTCTTAATGTCACAAAACAAACTGAGGGTTGCCAGGGGGAGGGGTGTAGGGAGAGGGTGGTGGGGTTATGGGCATTCGGGAGGGTCTGTGCTAGAATGAGTGCTGTGAAGTGTGTAAACCTGGTGATTCCCAGACCTGTACCCCTGGGGCTAATAATACATTATATGTTTATAAAAAAGTTAAAAAATTTTAAAAATTTCCTCTAACCTGAGGCTTCAAAGACACTTGATACATGAGTTACAGAGTTAGAAGTAAATGCATAAATATGGGAACAATATACAGAAACATTATACATTAGGGAAGCTGTCTTTTAGGTGTTTTACTGTTTATCTCTTTGAAGTCACTATCTGAAATCCTCCTTTCTAAAAAGTAGAACTTATTGGACATCTAGAGTTGTACTCTGCAGAAATCCTTCTTGGGTCTTAAACTTATGATAAACAAACAAAAACCAAATCAACTCATGCATCCCTGTCTGATTCTGTTATCATCTTCCCTTCCCTTTTCCAAATAAAATGAGCCTGCCCATGTCCCTTTGGGTTAGATCATTTCCTTCCGCTAAGGGTATCTGTCTTGGTAACACGCTTAGTTAGACTTTTAAAAATAATTCTTTGGCAATTTAAAAAAAAAAAAACAAATAGAAAACAAACATGAGAATTTACTGAGTCTGGAAGAGCAGCAGGGATGATACAAAAGATTGAATGAATGTATAAAATAATGAATGAACATATTCAAAACATATTTATTGATCATCTATGTTCTAGGCATTGGAACTACTAAAAACAGCAAAGCATATATGGTTCATGGATTCACGGCACGCAGACAGTAGAGGACCAAATGCCAGGATAGGCAAAATGCTTCTCTACCCTGATTAGCCCATGGGCATTAAAGATAACTGCCTCTTTCTCCATCACGTAAACAATTCTCTTGCACTGTGCCTCTTATCTGAAGTAGATCATCTCTTGCCTCTTGTTATAATGATTTATAAACATGTTTTAGCCCTTCTCCACTTGATTTTTCTTTCACTTGATTTTAGGTCCTTTTTATAGCAGAAACTGGATCTTATTTGTCTTTGTATGTCTTACAATAATTATCAAAATGTATTACAAATAACCCCACAGGATATTCTTAAAAACGTAATGGGTTTTTTTCTGGGTCAGAAGAATGATCAAGAACAAGTAGAAGGCAGCATTCTTTCTTACCTTCTTTATTTTTTTCTTTTTCTTTTTTAAAAATGAAAATACTTAAGTTCTACTCTCTCAGCAAAGGTCAATTACGCAATACAGGGCTAGCAACTATAATCACCCCGGTATGTATTCAATCCTCAGACCTTATTCATCTAATCACAAAACCTTGCACCTTTTTACCAACCTCTTTCCATCCCCCCCCACCCCAGCTCCTGGCAACCACCATTCTACTCTTTCTATGGGCTCAACATTATTTTTAATATTATGTATTATTTGTCTTGGCCTCGCTTATTTCACCTAGCATAATGCCCTCCAGGTTCATCCAGATAGTTGCAAATAGCAGCATTTCCTTCTTTTTAAAGGTTGAATAATATTCCGCTCCATATACATACACCATATTTTCTTTGTCCACTCATCTGTTGACCAACATTTAGGCTGAGGTGATGATCTGATTTTTATCCTTCATTTGTTAATGTGGTGTATCACATATATGATTCATGATGGTGAACTACCCTTGCTTCCCAGGAGTAAAACCCACTTGCTCACGGTGTATGATCCTTTCAATGTACGGTTACATTTGGTTTGCTAAAGTTTTCTTGAGGATTCTTACATCTATGTGCATCAGGGATATTATCCTATGAATTTCTAGAAAAAGTATATATTTTTTTAAAGATTTTATTTATTTATTTATTTGACAGACAGAGATCACAGGTAGGCAGAGAGGCAGCCAGAGAGAGAGGAAGGGAAGCAGGCTCCCCACTGAGCAGAGAGCCAGATGCGGGGCTCGATCCCAGGACCCTGGGATCATGACCTGAGCCGAAAGCAGAGGCTTTAACCCACTGAGCCACCCAGGTGCCCCGAAAAAGTATATTTTTAATTTGGAAGTTTAAGCAGCTAAACTTAAAGTTCACACTTTATAAATCCCTAGTTAATTTGAAAAGAAAAGTAAGGGCTGTAGATAATCATTGAATAAGCTAAAGTTTTCATGCTCTATAATTTTCAGATACTACATAATTCTTGAGTCATACTTATTTAAATCTGACGGTCTTTTTGGTATAATCCTAAGAATTTTCAGACTTCAGCTTATGAAGACAGAAAAAAACTGGTAAATCCAAAAATGTTGCATTAGAGTCCTGAAATCTATTCCAGAATGGAACCCCCGGGGACACTGGCTACAGTGTGACAGGTTTTTTTTTCCATAGAGCCCACGTTATTTGGTTGCAGCAGTGAGAGCTCTTAACCACAGCCGAACTATCCAAGTAAGCACTAATTCCCATGAGTGAATGTGGACAAGGACAGACACATTTGCATGGGCAGAGCACCAGGGATTATTCAATTGTTAGAAAAATTGCCATTTTACATTGTCTACAGAAAACAGAACTGGTATTTAAGCTTCACAGCTGGCACACTGGAATTCCTGTATCATTCACACTTTTTTCTCATTCCCATCATTATAGCACATTTTCCATTTTGGAATTTGAGTTGGCATATCTTCTCCCCTTCCTCTCCCTTCTCACCATGAGTTACGCTAATGTTAAGAATCAATCACAGTGTAAGAATGATGACCACATAATCAGGAGGCCATATTTTATCATTTTGAATAACACAGACTTTGGGGCATATGGAATTGTATTCCAGTCCTGGATTTACTGCTTTGGTTCTACAACTATAATAATGGGTTGTGATAAGGACTGAGTACAGTTCATATGTGAAAGCATACCACACAGGACCTGCCACACAGTGCAAGCATTAGAAATACCTATTACTGGGGCACCTGGGTGGCTCAGTTGTTAAGGGTCTGCCTTCGGCTCAGGTCATGATCCCGGGGTCCTGGGATGGAGCCCCGCATCAGGCTCCCTGCTCCCTCTCCCACTCCCCTTGCTTGTGTTCACTCTCTTGCAGTCTCTCTCTCTCTCTGTCAAATAAATAAATAAAATCTTAAAAAAAAGAAATAGCTATAATTATTGGCAATGTGCAAATGAGTACAAGTTGGCTTCTAAAGTGTCATAAGTAATTTAATATTTTTTAAAAATAAAAATGATTAGGGTCAAGACAAATCAGAAACGAATGATATAAGACGAAACGGTAACAGTGTTTGATAGGACCTCCTTGTGTCTCCCAGGGTGGAAAAGAAAGCTGTACATACAACAGAATTGAGTGTGCACACCAGGGAGTGTTGACGTCACCCGTATTTTGGATGCAGATGATGTATTTAGGAGAAACTTATCAGCAGATCAAGAGATAAGTGTAAAATGGGCCTTCAATGATTTGAGTTTAAGATACTTGCACTGGGAAGATATTCCAAGTATGTTCTTCATTAAGCATTCACTCCACTATCCTTGGAGAATAGTATGATTTGAAACAGATGCAAAAACTGCAGTTAATTCATAATTCCCACAGAGCAGATAGATTTTAATTGCCAGGATATTTTAGTCAACTTTGATTTAATAGTCCTTGGTTTTTCCTGTCAAATTTATTTTTCTAAGATAGGACAAACATTAGCTTTATGACACTTCCTTGAAGTTTATAAGGGTTTCTAGCAGAATAGATCCTACAAGTGTTTTTTCAACAAATACTTGTTGCAAATGATGAGGGACTGACTTTACCTTTTTAAAGATTTTTATTTACTTGAGAGAGAGAGAGAGCATGAGCTGGGTGGGTGCAGAAGGAGAAGCAGGGTCCCCGCTGAGCAGGAAGCCCTATGCGGGGCTCCATCCCAGGACTCTAGGATCATGACCTGAGCCAAAGGCGGACGCTTAACCCACTGAGCCACCCAGGCACCCAAGGGATTGGCTGTAGTCATCGTTTGCTAACAAGCTCCATTTTTCTCTGTCATTGGAGTCTAATATATAAGAGGTTTTATGTAATATATTCATATAAGTCATGTTTGATGTTTGAAAATTGAATAAATCTTCAGTTGTTATAAATCAGATCAAAATTTTAAAAAATCTTTAAAATGTTTCTTTGCAAATGCTGGAATATGAAATCTCTTGACAATTTCTGGAAATTTTGCCAAACAATAAGCAATAAAAATCAAAGTGGGTCTTTATTTATTTAAAGACAGCAAGTTGAACATATACAAAAACGGCCCCCGCCTCCCAAAACAGCCACTTAAATGACAGGATATTAAGAAAGGGAGGAAGGTAGTAAATTAAAAAAGGAGACAGAAATCCAAATGGATGTAAATCCAAGTAGGAGAGCAGACAATAGCAACAAAGTTTCAGAGGCTGCAAGGGTAGGGTCTCTAAAGACCCCACGCCAGGGGCGCCTGGGTGGCTCAGTGGGTTAAAGCTCCTGCCTTCGGCTCAGGTCATGATCCCAGGATCCAGGGATCGAGCCCCACATCGGGCTCTCTGCTCAGCAAGGAGCCTGCTTCCTCTTCTCTCTCTGCCTGCCTCTCTGCCTACTTGTGATCTCTGTCTGTCAGATAAATAAATAAAATCTTAAAACAAAACAAAACAAAAAAGACCCTACGCCAGCAGGGAGGCGGTCAAAGAATCATTGAGTGCGCAAGAAGTCTCACAAGTAGGGCTGAGCTGGGGGCTCAAACCAGGTAAGTGGGTTAACAGTCTGGTTAGGAGAGAATCAGACTTCGGCCACGTTACTGTTCTTTGTAGGAGAGTGTCTTACTCCAGGGCGTGATTTACATTTATTTTCTGAACACACATGTGCACACGTACATTCACTCTTTGGAGATAGTCAAAGCAGAAGGTCTCTAGACTCTAGGATACCACTTGAAAATGAGGACGCTTGCTAAAAAGAGGGTGACTGAGTGAATGTTGGAATAGGGAGTCCTGAGACATCGTCCCAACTCAGCACCCAGAACTCTGGCCGTCAGGTTTATACCTCCCAGCCAGGATAGAAAAGCCTTCCCTGGGACATCTGTTAACCCAATGCAGGATTAAAAAAAAAAAAAAAAAAAGAAGAAGAAGACGACTTGATGATACTGCCTTTGGTATCGCCCCAAATAAAGAACTAAAGTAGATCCCTTGCGGTACATTTTACTATTAGCAAGTCTATTCAGCGTCCTGTACTGCTGATCAGTTTTTTAGTTCTTTAATTTTAAATTTGTACTACAAACTGCCAGGATGTCTGTCAACATCAGAGGAAAGACTCTAGTATTACAGAAAGCCCCAAATAAGCCAACCAATGAGCAAAAGCAATCAGAGGAAAGAAAGAACAATGTGGAGAGAAGAAATCTCAAAATCCTCAAGGCAACTATTGCACCTTTGGAAAAAAAAAGAAGACACCACCAAAAAAGGACTCCAGAGAATAAAAGAGAGCTCTTGGAAGCTAAGGAATTCCGAAGCAAAATAATTAATAATAATAAATAAACTGTAGCAAAAATGAAAAAAAAACCAATAAAAATGGGGACATGAAGTTCAGGAAATCTTTACAAATGACAAACAAAACAACAAAGGATGGAAAAGAAGAGAGAGATGTTAAAAAAAAAAATTAAAGAACCAGTCCAAGAAGACTTACCTGACTCAAAGGAACTTTAGAAAGAGTAAAAGGAGAAAATTATCAAGAAAATACTTGAAGAAAATGTTCAAGTGCAGAGGAATCCAGCAGTATCTACAACGAATGAAACCTACCTTCCCAAAGCACATTAAGAATTTTCAGATTCTTACTGAACAAGAAGGGACAAGGTAAAAATCCCCAGTTCTCCCAGAAAGGAAAACAAACAAACAAAAAACAAGAATAGTTTTTATATAAATAACCAAGGATGAAAATTGGACTGGACTTCTCAACAGCTATACTAAAAGCAGAGGATAATGGAACAGGGTTTTAAAATTCTGAGGGAAGACAATTATCATAGGATCTCTCTGATACGAAGAATTTGAGAGACAGAGTGGGGGGTGTGGGGGAAGGGAGGGAAAAAATGAAACAAGATGGAACCAGGGGAGAGAAAAACCCTAAGAGACTCTTAATCTCGGGAGACAAACTGAGGGCTGCTGGAGGGGAGGGGAGGGATGGGGTGGTTGGGTGACGGACACTGGGGAGGTCTGTGCTATGGTGAGTGCTGTGAATGGTGTAAGCCTGATGATTCACAGACCTGTACCCCTGAAGCAAATAATACATTTATGTTAATAAGAAAATAAAAAATAAAAAAATTAAATTCTGAAACAAAATGATTTTTCAAGCTGTAGTTCTCTTTCAAATTGATAAATCTATTTTTATTTACTCATTATCAGTTTACTAATACATGTAATTTCAGACACGCACATCCTGGGAAATTTGATCTTCCATGTCCTTTTTTTGGTGAAGTTACCAGAGGGTGCTTCACCAAATTAAGGAGAAAAGTAAAAAAGAGAAAGACATGGCATCGGAAACAGAGGCATTATTTGGCGAGCTGAGATGGTGAGAAAGATCCAGAGAGGGCCGCTGCACAGCCGGCCCCCACACAGCCCCCGGACTGGGGCAGGTCAGAAGGCGGACTCAGACACTACCTCAGGAAGAAGCTAACGCGATGAAAGTATCAACAGGAGATTATGCAACTACAGAGAGTGTGTGGCTGGAGAAGCGGTAAACAGAGAGACTATGAAAATAAAAACAATTATTAATGAAGGGAAAGTAAAAAAATATGCAGGAAAGGGAAATTAGTAAGAGTGTACTACACAGCTCCCCTGTGAATCGTGCGTCCTTGTTTATGATGGCATAAGGAGTTAAAATTTTTTTAAGTTTTTTTTTTAAAGATTTTATTTATTTATTTGACAGACAGAGATTACAAGTAGACAGAGAGGCAGGCAGAGAGAGAGAAAGGAAAGCAGGCTCCTTGCTGAGCAGAGAGACCGATGTCGGGCTCGATCCCAGGACCCTGAGACCATGACCTGAGCGGAAGGCAGAGGCTTTAACCCACTGAGCCACTCAGGTGCCCTAAGAAGTTAAAATTTTATCTAATCAGAACTGTAGTATTAGGAGGATGGGACTTGAGGAGTGTGTGTTTGTGTGTGTGTGCTCGCGTGTGTGTTTGGGAGGTGGTAGTGATGGGTTTGGTGGCATAAGGTGACAGAGGGTTCAAACCTCATCTTCCACAGTGGGGAGTCAGTACATACTGCTAACAGCTAAAAAATTTAGATCTCAAAATATAAGCATGTTTATATAGAGAAAGAGAAATAAATACCAAGAGGATTAGCCAGAAACATTGAAAATAATTTTCTTTTGGAAGCTGAAAATTTGCGGCTAGGTTAGCAGCTGAGGGGTTTCTGATTTCCTTATTAAGCTTTGTAGAAAAATATGCCTCCAAACTATGAAAATGTGACGTTGATGAAATAAAAAATAAACTCAAAAAGAAAAGAGCCTGAAAAGCATTTATAACATTCAAATTAAATAAATAAAACACTGACTATGGAAAGGAAATGCATAACATATAAAAAGAGACAGAAGTCCAGAAGTCTGATAGAGAACTATATTGATTTCTTTCTTCTACACTGATCTCTATTAATTGAACGAGTCTTCCCTGGACACTCCATGATGGGCTAGACAGCAATTCTTGAACTTGGTCTCTGAGCCTTTTTTACTCTTAAAAATATTATTGACGCTCATGAAGAGGTTTTGTTTCTGTGGGTTATACCTATCATATTAATCATATTAGAAATTAAAACAGAAAATTTAATTATTAATTTATTAACTCATTTATAAATACTGATCATAAATTCCCTATATGTTTTATGAAAAGGAACTATATTTTTTAAATAGAAGGAAGAATGGCATTCTTTTATATCTTTTGCAAATCTCTTTAACATCTGGCTTAACAGAAATCAGCTGGATTTTCCTATCTTCTTCTGCATTCAAGCTATTGTGTTGTTTTAGTTGAAGTGTGTGAAGAAAATCTGGCCTTACAAAGACATGTAATTAGGTAGCTTTTTAGATAATTATTGTGAAGGTTCTTTGGTAGTACACCAATACCTGACATGAAATTGTATCTTAAGGGTTAGTTGAAATGTGGAATTTAAGATGATATGAATGAGGGGCGCCTGGGTGTCTCAGTGGGTTAAAGCCTCTGCCTTTGGCTCAGGTCCTGGTCTCAGGGTCCTGGGATCGAGCCCCATATCGGGCTCTCTGCTGAGCAGGGAGCCTGCTTCCCCCTCTCTCTTCTCTCTGCCTCTCTGCCGACTTGTGATTTCTGTCTGTAAATAAATAAATAAAATCTTTAAAAAAAAAGATGATATGAATGAAATTCTTGAACTCTGTTACACTGAAACTCATTGGTCTACCATTCCCTTCAAATGGATCTTGTATTCAAGCATGATTTTATCAACATCACACACTGGCTTACTGAAATGCAAAGATCCTGAAAATGTTGACACGCTTATTATACAATATGAAAGAAACCAGCCATTTTATTACCACCCATCTCATCAAAAGTCTTTGACAAGCTGTCAAGCTACTGGCGGCAGATAAAATTTTTCAAAACTCAGGGCACCTGGGTGGCTCAGTCGGTTAAGCCTCTGCCTTTGGCTCTGGTCATGATCCCAGGGTCCAGGGATCGAGTCCGTCATCAGGCTCAGCAGGGAGCCTGCTTCTCCCTCTCTTCCCAGCTCCTTCTCTCTCTCTCTTTCTGCTATAAATAAATAAAATCTTAAAATTTTTTCTCCAAAATTCAAATATTTGCTTGAAGGCTCAGATTTTTTCACTGGCATTGAAACTGTCAGTTGCTTTCTTTGAAGTGACACCCTCGTTTTGTTCAGTTTTCCTACCCACACGTGTTGGAGTAATCTTGGTTTTCCCGATGTTGGGGTTTGATGGTACTCCATGGCGTTCAACTCCAACAGTCACACGAGTGCTCTGCCTTGAAACAGTCCTGGTATTTCACATGCAGCAGGCATATTTTTCGTGTGTGCTTCCCATTTGCCTCATACGGTATTAAAAAGACATCTCATCAAGGGTTGAGATTTAATAAGATTAGGAATTTTTACCACTGTGTTGAGAATGTCCTTAGGTGAAACTGGCCATCTTTCCTCCCCGTGATTGCACGGTCAAATACAACTACAGTACGGTCTGGAGACACAGCCCCGACTGGTGCCGAGACAGTAGAATTTTTAGCCACCACTGCTTTTTATGCCAAAATAATGTCATAATGGCCAGTGCCAATGTCAACACAGTTAAAAAGACCAATGATGTCTCAGTGTTATCGTGACCTTCTGGACTGCCAGAAACTGTCTTAGGGACTCCTTCTGGGCTAAATCATAAACTCCTGGAAAGTGGTGATTAATTCTTACTTATTCTTCTTTGTTTCTATAATAGGTGGCCAAAAAGTATGTTGATTGAATGAAGATAGTTAAACGAAACATTCATGTACAAAAACGGTGGGTAAATTAATGGGAGAACATGCCAAGAGATGGACCCTTACAAAACAAATGAAAACTTCTGAATGATATCACTGTATTTATTATTCTCCTTAAAACTTGGCCTCCACTCATCTCCCATCCCCCTACTGCTTCTCAGCGGGCACTATATTGGCCTAGAGAACACGCCACTCTACCGCCAAGCCTTGTATCCAAGACTTCCCCATCCAGCTAAAATCAATATATTTGTCTATAGTCCCTTATCTCTGATCCCTAATTAATCACTTAGCCTCTTTCAAATACGTGATAGTCCAGTTCCTCTGCAGGTAATATCCTTTCACTGTCTTCTAACTTCTCTCTGTTTTCCCTTGTCTTTCCTTTCTGGTTAAAATCCAAACATATTTATGATATATGTCCTGGTGACCTGACCCTAGTGATATATGTCATCCCTGGCCAATGATGTAGGTTATGTTTAGGTCACATGACTTAATTTTATAAGCAGACAGTCCATTGTTTGCTAGTTGACTCATATGTATGACTTATATCTCCCCAGGTCTCAAGCTCCTGGAGTATGGAAATCATCTCTTTCAAGATGAGACCAGGAAGGAAGGAGACAAGTTCCATGAGTGGCTTGTGAACCAATAATTACTCTATAATCTGTCATCATTTATTTCTCTTGCAGACTCCATAGTGTTTAATATGGTACAGGCTTACTGTAGGTCTTCAGTAAACACTTGTAGATTAACTGAATGCAGAAAGTAAGGGCTGCTATTTGGAAGAAAGATTACCCCCAAGGGAGTTAAAAGACTTGAAGGATTATATGTGGTAAAGCCAAGTGAAGATTGCAGATTCCAGTTTTCCAGTTGATTTCATTGCATTCTATTTGTCTACCATACCAGGCCCAGGCAAGAGTGGACATGGAAAATGCAGTTAAAAAGAGTAAGGCCTTTTGGTTCCATAAATAAATACCTTCACATTAAAGAGCTCTTGCAATAAAAATAATAAAATGAAATTTTCTCAGAATCAATCATTCTTATCCTAGCAATCCTATCCCATACTTGGATTTTACAAGGTTTTTACCGAATAAAGTAACAAGGTTTTTACTGAAAAAATTCCTTGAGACGCTTGCTGAAAACTGAGACCATTGTCATCAGTCACACAAAGTAGTGCTGCACTTAAAAAAAAAAAACACCTGCCATAGGAACTGTGAGCTGGAAATACTCACTGTATACTATTAATTGTCACATACTTGGATATCATTTACTGAGTCCTCCCACCAGGTCTTCAAAATAGCGATTATCAACCTCACTTAGAGAAAAGGTCCCTAATGCTTAGAAAGCATAAGAAACTTGACCAAAGTCACAGAATGTCAGGGTTGGGAACTGTCGTCTGAACCCAAAAGTCATGTTCTTTCTCTTCCATCCTATAAAAAGATCTGATTTTAATAAGGTGTCACCTGGCCTCACGAAACATTGATGAGGGAAATGGATTACGAGCTACTCTGTGAATATCAAATGCAATCCTACGCTGCTTCTTGCTAATTGAAAGATTCCCTACAGAAAGGGGAAAAACAACAACAACAACAACACATAAACTTGTTTGGATTCATGTGCGTTTGGGGTGCCCGCGGTTGTGTAGAGGGAGGTGATGCAATCATCTCTCTGCTCGTTGCTGACTCAGAGGAGGAGAGCGATGGTAAACATAAACAGATGGTCCCGGGGCCCCATTCCTTTTGTGAACTGCATGACCCCAGCTCACCAAATCCACAGCGGTGCCACGGACGCCTTCCTACGACAGTCATTTCACCTTGTCAGTCGAAGGAAATGACTGAAACTGAAAAATGACAGAGCTGCCGTAACCTTTAGAAGCAGCCCTGCCCCCGAGCCCCAGCCATCTTGTGCTCCCAGGGATTACGGGTCCGATGCTGACAGGTGGTGTCAGAAAGCAGGACTTAATCCTCCAGGGGGCTGCCTGGTGTCCGGTTTCGCCCTTCACTCTAGGTGTAATCCATGCCTTTAGTTTAATATTACTCTGTGGGAAAGACACCAAGAGACAGGGTCCTGGAGAAGGTCCCGGGATTTCCAATATCTCTAGGGGAAATTATTTATATCTGGTGCAGGGCTTTCCCTGCAGATTTTCCCGTGCAAACCTTTGTAGGACCCCAGAGTCCGTGGTGTGCATTTGTGTGCCCGTGCAGACACATACTTGTTTTGAACTTAACATCTCTTTACACACCCACCGCATATGCCCAAAAGTATGAAGTCTTGGGAGTGGAGAACACAATGCTCCCCGGGTTAGGTTCAGGGAGGACAGGCTCCTGCCTGCTTGGGGCTACACGGTCAAGGGGAAGAAACAAGGGAGCAAAAATGGCTGTAGGAATACGTTCTGCAATATAACGGCAGAACAAATTGATTTAGACAAGAACAAAATAGCGGAGGATGGAAAAAAATGTTCTGTGCCCAGCTATTAATCCAAGTATGGGATAGGATTGCTACCTTTTGTCTGAGTTTCCCAGGACGTTAGTCAAGGGGACGCATGTGAAACTGAGGCCGTTTCCATAGCGACTGCTAGCAGGACCAGGTGAACCTGGAATCCCACATCATTTTGCAAATGCCTGTGTTGGCCGGACCACATATCTACATGGCCTCACCTTCCCATCCCTTACATGCTTGTTTTCTTTAAGTTTCCTTCCGCTTCATGTGCCTGGTTAAAGTACAGGCACAGGCTAACTTGTTCCCAGTGGCCTTTGAACTTGCAGTGTTTAGGGATATAGTCAAGGCAAGGTCTGTATGAGTCCCCACTGTTGAGTTTTCTAAAATTACTCTGGAGGAAGGCAGAGGTGGGACAACTTTAAGCCCTATTACCGGTCTGTACTTCCTCCGTATCCTTCACCCTTCCCTCTGAGTTAGATCTGGGATAAGGCTAATGGAAGTGTAACCTCAGGATCCCGCAGAGACTAGCCATATTTTCACACGGTCATAAGGTTTTGTAACATTTGCAGAGGTAAGCTGTATTAGCTGTGGTTGTTAAATACCGAACCCCTCTCCACTTCAACCCGCCCTCTTCCGTACCTTGCTTTGTGTCAGGTAACACTCACATGGCCAGGGGCATATTTTGCATGTTTCATCTCTGGGAGAATCAGAGTTGAACACACATTCATTTGGGGTTTGGTAGGATATAGTTACGTGGTTCACAGTCACTCCTGCATGTGGGTGAATGAACTTCCAGTAATGGAAGACTTTTAGAACTAGTGCATGGATTTCCTTTTTGTCAGTTATATATTTATAATTTTGGATTTTTGTTCCATGAAGAAGTTTCTCAAATTAAGCTTTAAGCCCCACCAAACTTGGGTCTTCCCCTGACTTGATTTTATATGTCTCTTGGTGTTTGCCTTATGTTAACATTTTGTTCTACATGGATAGAGGATTCCCTGTTGTTCATTGTACGACTGAGGGATCCCAATTATACTTTTTAAAATTTAGTTCAGGACAAAAGTCTACTCAGAAGTTATGCACAGCCTCTATATCTCCTAATGCCAGACTATATTTACTTATGAAATGACAGTGTCAAATTACAATATAAATCACTAAAATTGAATGCACCTCCTATTACCCAAATTGACTACACTCTTCTTTCATTGTATTTTATAAATTTACGTGAGAAAGCTTGAGATATGAATAACATTTTACAGACGGTTCTGTGGGCTATATTTCTACCAATTACAATGAGTATCATCAATTAAAGTAATGTTTTAGGGAGGACATACCTTTTACATACCTCTTACATGTTGGGGTCAGTCATTTCAAATAAGTATACTAAGAAAGTTATTCCTATTTATTGTTTCCTCTGTAAACTTGATGTCACTAAATTATATTACATTTTAAGGAATAGTCATCCTTAACTCTGAACACTCAAGAAAGACTTTTTATAGGCAGTAGTTTACATCAAAGCCACAGATGGACACTAAATCATTTAATCTTTGAGATTTTGTGTTTTTCTTTGAAACCAGGGAACAATTTTTTCCTTTGATATTTCAGCATCAAACTTTAAATTATTAGTTAGAGATTCTGAGAAATATAAATACACATCGTCTAAAAGAAAATGCAGATTAGTTTTATAACAGGTTACAAATTAAATTGAGGACCTCTATTGCTGGCCAAGTTAGAAAAGAGGGGATTGAATTTATGCTCCTGCCTGAACCAACCAAACCCCAAAACCAAAACCAAACCAAAACAAAACAGACAAAATACTTGAAACTGTGATTTTCAAGACAACGAACCAAGAAAACAAAAGGCACTGATCCTTGAGAGATGGAAAACAAGCAAAGTGGGCCTTATGATTGTCTCAGCTTATTGCTTTGAGAGAGCTTCTGGGTGTTGCTGCAGGGAGAGGGACACAGGTGGAGCCCAGTGGATTTCCCGAGTTGAAGAAATAAAGCTAAAAGTCTGGGGAGGTCAAGGCAGCTAAAGTTCTCATAACTGAAACTATGAGAGCAGAGAGTGGCGCATGGAGAGAACTTCAGGTGTCTTCAGTGGGTCCTCTTCTAGAGTTCCGCTGAATACTGATCAGAGAATTCATGTAAAGCAACGACCCAGGGCCAGGAAAAGAATTATCCAAATGTATTACAGATCCAAAAGGATCAACCTGTTTCCATGTAACTTAACTGTTCTCCAGAACAAAACCCAAGGATATTTAAAGCACTATAGAATTATCCAGTCCCCAACAGGTAAAATTCACAGTGTATCGTATCCAGTCCAAGATTACTAGGAATGCTAAGAATTAGAACAATATAAACCACAATGAAGAGAAAAAGCAATCAATTGAAACCAACTAAGAATGGGCACAAATGATAAGATTAGCGGAGAAGTACATTAAAGAGCTATTATAGCTATATCTCATTATGTTCAGAAAGTTGAGACATGAAAAATACAAAAAAGACCTAAATCTACTTCTAGAAATGGAAACTACAATATCTGAGATTAAAAATACACTGAAAAAAATATACTGGATAAGGATTTTAATGAAAGATTATATATGGCAAAAGAAAAGATTAATGAACTCGAGGACATAGCAATAGAAACTATAGTTGACATTTGATTGACACAGGTGCTGACCCCCTCAACCTCACTTTTACATGCTAGGAGCAAACATTTGGAAATTGAAATTAAAAAATGATATCACAATAAGAAATATATGAAATATTTAGGAATAAAAATAACAAAAATTACACAAACATGTACCCTGAAAACTACAGAACCTTACTGACATAAATTAAAGAAGACTTGAGTAAATGGACATCTTATTTATGGGTTGAAATACTCAGTATTGTTAAGATGAGAACTATCCTTAAGTGGATCTACTGATTTAATTCAATTTCAATAAAATCCCAAGCAGGTCTTTTTTTTTTTTTTTTTGTAGATATTATAAAGTGGAGTCTAAAGTTCATGTGGAAATGAAAAGAACTTAAATAACCAAAACAATTCTAAAAAAAGAACAATGTTGGTATGTGAACACTTTCTGATTTCAAAACTTCTTATGAGATAGTGTGTTATTAGCATCAAGATAGACAAATTAATGAAAGAAAAAGAATAGATTGTCCAGAAATAGATTCACACATGATTTTTGACAAACATGTATAGGCAATTCAATAGAGAAAGGATAGATTATTTAGCAAGTGGAGTTGGGACAACTGAATATCGATATATGAAAAAATGAACTTTGACCTGTACTTTGCACTGTATGCAAAAAGTTACCTGAGGTAGATATAAATGTAAAACTTAAAATACAGACTTCTTTAAGAAAATATGGAAGGAAATCCTTGTGACTTTAGGTCAGGCAAAGACTTCTTAGATATGATACCCAAAGTACAATGTATTTTAAAAAAATGATAAATTGAATTTTGTCATCAAAATTTACAATGTCAGCTCTTTAAAATAAACTGTGAAAGAGGTTATTTAAAGAATGAAAAGAAAGCCACAGACTGGGAAACTATCTATCAGATAAGGGACTTATATCCAGACTGACTATATCCTGAAGTCTCAAAATTCATTAGTAAGAAAATAACCCAAAACATGAGCAAAGGGTTGAATCATCACTTCATCAGAGCACACGTAAAGATGCTTCACATCAGCGGTCATCAGGGAAATGCAAATTAAGGTCACATGACACTACTGTATACCTATTAAAATGCTAGAAAGGGTGACCATTTCAAATGTTAGGAACTGTAACTATTTCACTGTTGGTGCAAATGTAAAATGGTACCACCACTTTAGAAAACAATTTGGTAGTTAAAATAAAAAAGTTGGACCCGTACCTAGCATTTGATATAGTCACTCCATTGCTAGGCTTAAACCAAGGGAAAGGAAAGTATTCCTTTATCTAGACTTCCACAAACATGTCTGTAGTAGCTGTATTTGTAACAACTCAAACGTCCACGAACAAGCGAATGGATGAACTAATTGCGGGAAAGCCATACAATGGAATACTACACAGGAAAAAAAAAGGACCGAACTATTGATACACACAACACCATGGGTAAATATCAAAATATCATGAGTTAAAGAAGCTAGACATACTGACTGTATTTACAGAAAACTCTAGAAAATGTACTGGGTGGTAGAGGGATTCTGAAGGAGCTCAAGGAAACGTCTGAGTGTGTTGGATATGCTCACTGTCTTGATATAGGTCAAATCGTATGTTTTAACTAAGCATAGTTTATTGTATGACAATCATACCTTTCTAAGGCTTTTTTTAAAAGATTTTATTTATTTGAGAGAGAAAGATACAGCAGAGTGAGAAATAGCAGGAGTTGGCGGGGTGGCACAGGGAGAGGGAGAAGCCGACTCTCACTGAGCAGGAAGCCCGATGCGGGACTCCATCCCAGGACCCTGGGATCACGACCTGAGCTAAAGGCAGACACTTTGTGACTGAGCCACTCAGGCACCCCCTTACTAAAGCTTTTTATAAAAATGCAATTAAAAATGTGTGTTGGGCACCTGAGTAGCTCAGTCGGTTGAGCGTCTGCCTTTGGCTCAGATCATGATCTCAGGGTCCTGGGATGGAGTCCCATATCAGGCTTCCTGCTCAGCAGGAAGTCCACTTTGCCCTCTGACCTTCCCTCCTCTCATGTTATCTGTCTCTCTCTCTCTGTAATAAATAAACAAAATCTTAAAAAAAAATGTGTTTCAATATTGTATTGGCTGTCCTTTGCCTCCCACTGGCTTTCCGGTGGTCACGTGGACTTCCCATCCATTATGTTCTAACAATTTGGTTAGAAATCCTGTTTTCTTCCAGTACTTTCAGTTGTAGATGTACAGATGGAGGTGGTTATTTGATTTTCATAGGTGTTGAAATGCTTTCACTGGGAAGCTTGGTGTTGTTAGGTCTCTGATACTATCTTTTTAAAACTAAATTAATTAGGGTGGGAAGGTTTTGTGAACACCTTTCAGAAAGTTGAGGAAACTCCAGTAAAGGACAAATATGCTTCAGAAGGTCTGAGACACTTAATGTCTGCAAACGGCAATGCTCTACAGTCGGAATTGTGCTCTACCCTGGGGTCTGCTAAGTGTCATTGTGGAGAAGTTAATACAGTCCTGACAGTTCTGTTTTGTAGTTTCCCTTTTTCATTTACTAACACCAACGAAATCATTCCAAAAATGACAGTGCCAGGTAACCTAAGGAATCATGCTTTTGTAGGTCATGTCCCACATTTTTTTCTACATTCTTTTTGAGTACATTATTAAAATGTATGTAGATGTAATCATCTGCATGCAATACAATATTAAATTCCTTGTTTTCTTTTGATATTAGTCATCCCTGTTCTGAGCTTAGTGCTCCATACCCTGTGGGCATGCGATGAATGAAGCCTGACTCATGATTTAGGCAGGAAACAGTGGATGCAGGAAAGACCTGGGCTATCCAGGTTAAATATCTGCATATTACCAATTTTGATCATATAATATTTCAACATTTGGAACACTAAAATTGTTATTGATTTTGATATAGAACCAGTATGTCCATAAGAAACATTCATGTGTATGTATTTTTCTACTATTTTCCTGACTCTATTCTAACTGATGAAATTCTAACGATATTCAGCTTAACAAATGGCATTCCTTATGAGTGAGCAGAATTAACTAGTGGAAGGAACACAAGAAAAGGAATTCCATAAATCTGGCTTCTAGTCTAAAAGGTGTGTGGCCTTGAAGACGTTTCGTCACCTGTAGAATGAGAGCTGTTTGCATCCATGGATTTCCAAGAAGCCACCCACTGTTAAATACCTGATTAGGACAGATCTTTAGAGAAGAATTCAGGTCAGTTTCTTATCTGGAAAGATGGTAGTCCCTGCCCTGCAATGAACTTTTCAGGGGTGACACATGGGCCCTCAAGTTCCACTACCAATTCCTTCTCAGTTTTCAAACTGAGGAATTTGAACTATTGATTTTGTTTGAGGAGATACTGAAGCCAAATGCAAGTGTGGGTTCATCATCAACTCCCTCGTCCCCGAGACATTCTGACTGCCAGGACCAGGCACCCAGGTCAGTGTCGCCACTCAGAACTGGCTGATTCCTGGAGGGAGTCTAATTACACCCACAAGGCCCCATGAGAATTTTGGCACCTTTTGATCCAAGATGTAACTGATGCTGGACTAAATAAGCTTATTCTTCCCATTCTCTTGTCTTCCCTACTTTTCATTATGGCTGGAATATTCCAACAGATTTATTAGGAATTTTTAAAATTTTCCATTAAAAGAAGGTGTATTGCATTCTGGTGTACTCGGAAAAATCTTTTACATTGCACATACTTTGTGGAAGAATTTCAAACAGTAGCTAATGAGGAAATCGAGTTTGTTTCACTAGTGTGTTCCCCCGTCACTTTGGCTCTCTATAAAGTGAATATTAAGCACTCGAACACTAACGGAAGGCGCTGGCATTACCTGACAGATAAGACTTATCCCGACTTTTCTAAGCTTTATTTTTCTGCATTCTATATAATTAGACACACCACTGGAAACTCAAATTATTTTAAAGAGTAAAGTCTTCTCCAGTAGCTGACCATTGAGGTCCCTATGTCAACAAGGGAGAGACACTGCCAACATCAAGTCTATTTTATCCCCTGCTGGACTTTACCTTTGACTAATGGTTATGGAGAGTTAAAAGTCAGTTTTCTTACACTTGTGAGGTAGTCTCCCATAATTCTTATTTCATCTTTCTTGGTGGATTGGTGGTATGGGAAATCATCAGGTCAAAAATGTTGACTGAATAACCTAAATACTTCAGGCAAGCAAGTCAAGTCAGGTGACTTGTTGGATAATCACTGAATCGAGCATTTGGTTTACCCAGGTGTCTAGACTGGTAGCACACAGTGAGGCATACGGAGGGAAACGCTCTGAAAAAGGACTTCGGTTGTAATAACATGACTGACACTAATTGCCAACGTCCCTTACGGGCAAAATAAAATGATGTTTCTATTATTTGAGTCAGTCTTTAATCTTACATTAAAATTAGTCCCTAGTATTTGGAAGCAAACCTATCAAAATAGTGCTAATGTGTGGGCAGAGCAGGGATCAGCGTAAGGAAGTAAGGCACTTCCCTGAAATAAAAACTGAAGTAGGACCCAAAACCTCAGTAATTAAGAGAAATAACACTTTAAGAAAATGCTTAAGAAACAAAACCAAACACCAAATCCATAAAAAAAAATCCAAGATGAATAAAAACATCAAAATTTTAATAAAGATAGGATCAATGCTCGTTGGATTTTCCCCTTTTGGTTGGAGCTTAGTACATATGACTAAGAGGATCACTGCTGACACCATCTATGTTTAAAATGCTGATATTTTGTTCATCATGGATTTTGCACTAATTTTTATTTTTTAAGATACTGCATGAAAATATGATTTATCTCGACTACTTGGGTTTTTGGCACCCTCTTGCATGTTGTACCAGAGGTGTTCTCGTCTTGCTCTTGTCCCAGGCCCAGCTTTCTACTTTGATGCCCAAGATGAGAGACTGAAATTCCAAAGTCACATAGTCAGTAAGTGGTGAAGTCTGGATTCAGCATCAGGCCTCATCAGGCCTTCTGTTGAGAACTGTGCTTGAATACTTTTCAAAGCTGTCGTGTAGTCTAAGAGCTCCAGAGGAGCTAGAGCTCTGTTTCCGGGGTGGTAAATTCAGAGCTAAGGATCTCAGAGATGAGATTATAGTTTGATAGGGATCCAGGAATGAGTTAAGGGCTACTTATCTCAAATGGGAGGAATGTTTAACATTTTTGTTATTGTTGTTGGACAGGATTCAGTCCTCAAAAGTCAAAAAAGAGAACTGGTAAGGCAAAAAGGTATCATCTAAGGAGTAAGTTCTCAGAGAAGAACCTAGCACTGTATAGCCTAATGATGAAACAATAAACTCTCTCACATAGCACTAGGGCTTTTTCTACATTTCTTCACCCATGTACTTATGTGATGCATTCAAGAGCTCTGGGACACTGAGGTAAGCCCTTGGAGTAGGAAGGGGTGCTTTTCCTCCGAGAAGGTGTCAATGGATAAAAATAAGGGAAAATATTTACTTGCAGAAGACAAGAAGAATATCAGGTATTTGAAGGTAGAACTAGTAAAGTTAGAGTTGGTCCTGACAGCCAGCTTGGAAGTCTGTGAAGTAGGATACTGGAACTACTGGTGGGCAAGTGGGGGCAGGAAGAATGTGGAAGGCGAGGGCAAAGACAAGTGGACAGTTTTGGAGTACTCTTTGTGGTAAGTGTGGTAAGTGTTATTCTAATTTTTTTTTACAAAAAATAAGACCACAAGATTATACTCCAGTGGGAACAAAACTGAGATTACATGGTGGAAAAGAATATGAACCTAAGATTTACTTAATTGAAACTTGGTTTTCAATAACTTTTATTGGATATTTCCTAAAGGGTAACCCTTCTCTTACATTTGGTATGTTATAACATTTATATTATTAATATGTTGTTCATTCCAAATACCATCATAGAAAGACTATTTTTTAAAAAAAGCTTACACAGAAGGAGAATGTAAAACAACACCAGAATTTGGGTGATACATGCTATGTTGGGAAAAAAAGAGGAAAGAACAAAGTCACTCTTGTAAAATCATAGAGCATTTGTCAATGGCAAACCCTAAGATAGAGAGGCTGTCTGCCCAAAGAAAGAAGAAAAATTAATTGAATTCCTATGCATCCTATGGAAGTAATTTTTAAAAACATTTCTTCCAACTTCTCAAGGCAAACAGCCACACACCTTATAGAAATGAATTCTCTGGAGAAAACAGACAAGAAAGAAAGAAAGAAAACCTATGAGCTCAGTGATGTACACCAGTAATTCACCAAGGCAGCATGAAAGCTTAACTAGAAATTTGAATTCATAGATAACCCACTTTGATATACTGGGGCCCACAACAGAATTGACTATGTTCTTTCTGCACCTTGGGTTAGTTCCTCCAACCCCTTCCTCCCAAATGTAGTCTTTTATGAACCTTGTAAATGGATCTGCCTTCCCTTTCCCTTTATTTTATTTTATCTTATTTATTTACTTGACAGACAAAGAGAGAGAGATCACAAGTAGGCAGAGAGGCAGGGGGAAGCAGGCTCCCTGCTAAGCAGAGAGTCTGATGCAGAACTTGATCCCAGGACTCTGGGATCATGACCTGAGCCAAGGGCAGAGGCTTAACCCACCAAGCCAGCCAGACGCCCCTGCCTTCCCTTTCTTGACTGAGTTTCCTGCATTCATCTAGGGAACGTAATGCAGCCTTTGTGACAGCTGGTCACGTTACTAGCATTACCCCTCCATATTTCCTGTTCAGATTTTAAGGAAACCACAAAATCTGGAGAATCATAGCTTTGGTTTGGTTTGGTTTTGTTACAAAACTTCTCCTCCTTCTTCTTCTTCTTTTTTTTTTTTAAGAAACTGTGAAACCACACAACGAGTCCATAGTCCCAAAGGCTGCCAAGTATCCCTGGTTGACCTAGTTAGTACTGTAGTGGAAACGGGGGAGGGGTAAAAGTTAAAGAACACAACTCCAATTAAAATATTCAGAAGACTTTCAAACATTTTAAACTGAACTCTTTGGAGTAAAAACAACTAAATATTTGGATGTAATAGAGAATATATCAGAAATTACAACAATTTTTTCTTTAAATTTCAGATATCCCAATTGGAATTAAATTAAACTCAATGAATTGAGATTTATTAAGCTCTGCTAGTTCTTTTTATATTTGTTTGTAGTATTTAAAAAAACATGTAATCAATATTTCAGGAAACAATACATAAGAATTACTTGGTAGATTTTTTATTCTGTTTCTGATGTATATTTCTTAGTAACATGCTACATGTTTTTCCTCACTCAGTTTCAGTACTTATCTAATAAACAAATCAATAGATTCATATTTGAAAGATTTACACATAATTTCCAAATGAATTATTCTGTCTCTATTTAACGTAGGCGCCAAAGTGAGTCTTTGGTTTATAGTGGATCTTTCTTATTTTCCCTTCAGAGTCATGCAAAGCTGGATCTCTTCTTTAACTGAGCTTTAAAAACATTCCTGGCACTGTCAATATCAAAGTAAATAGAAGTTCCATTCCTCAGAACTAACATGGAATTGAGTGGGCCACAAAAGTGATGTTGTCGCAACTTATTTCAACAAAGAGAAGTTCTAAAATTAAAAACATGTTTCTTCTCTCATGTGTCATACAAGAAAAAAATGGAAATAAGGGAAATCTTAGTGTGTTCCTAATTTAGATTCCTCTTCTTTACTATAAACATAACTTTCTCCAACAATGACACACAAATATGTTGTCTTACTCTTGAGTATTGAAGGAATTTCTTTTTTCAATCTTGGTTCCCACCATTTGGACACTGCGTTAAAAAATAAAGTTTATGTATACGAGTGATGATGAGAGGTGGGTCTACTATTTACATGGATATTTCTTGAATATGGTTTTGGTCCTAAAACTAGAGCATCACGAAACATAGTTCTTTGAGAAATTAGAGTTTGGGATGTTAGCCTTAATACCAACTTTGTAGATATTTTGATCAATTCACAAACTATTAAATTACCTACTTAATAATATCTGCAATTTCTAAATAATAATCTTATGGCTACCTATGTGTATATTCTGCATAAAATATTTTGTAATTTTAGCTATTAGATTTATGGAAATTCACAATGAAAATGAATCAGGCACAGACTAAATCAATGTGAGCAAATCTACATTTTTAGAATAACTGAGCCAAGTAAACAACTTATTTTCTAAAGACCAAATAGCCAAGAATTCAAGGTCATCATTTCTTGAGAGCAAGTCAGGAATCTTTATATACATGTGCCATTAAATTCAAAGAGCAGGAAGCTGAAGGTGTGTGGTCTGAAGACTGTAGGTTGTTGGCTTATTTTTTTCTTTATGGCTTCTTTACTCTATGACCTTTGGCGAGGCAATTCTTTCTCTCCTAGTTTGCTCATCTAAACAATGGGTATAAAAGAACTTGCTTCTCTACTGCTTAGCCTTATAGAGGCTTTCCGAAAAACGCTCTGATTAGTACGTCTTATTTTGCAGTCAATTCTTTTCTCTTTATTTGTTTTCAACCTACCTCTGCCCAGGTTCTGAGACCTCAATTTCACTGATGGTAAAATAAATGAAATTGGAACTCTTAACAGATGTTACACCATAAATTCTTATGGGCTTCAGCCAAATGCATGGCAAACTTTTTGGCTGCTTATGAGGGTTAATAAGATTAACGTCTATGAAAGGATCTTGGGAAGAGATAGCAGGTTAAAACGATCCCACAAGTAATCCACATGCCAGAATCACAAGAGGCACACTGTATCTCATTGTTTCCCAAACTGTGATCTACTAAACACTTTTATTAGAATTACCTGTGAGTTTACTTAAAGGGCAGATAATAAGACTTTCTGGTAGATACTAATAAATCAGAAGTCCTAGGGCAGAGATTGGGAATCTGCATTCTTAAACAATCTCAAGACTGTGGGGGGAGGTGAATCTTATTTGAGAATTTTATATCTCAGACTTTCTTTATATGAAAGGGCATGGAGAACAAGCTTGAGCCATATGTCATAGCTGAAATCAGGATGGCTGCTGTCATTCACCATTACTGTTCTCAGCTTCTCCCTTCCCCTAGTGAGACAATTGGTTTATAATTCTCATTGAGATACCCAACTAAAGTCATTTGTAAGGGATGTAGGCAATTGATTATTCGGGTGATACAAAGCAGAATATAACAAAAAAACATATAGTGAGTCCCATAAAAAGGATTGGGATTGAAAAGGAAAAATCTTCACACTCAGGTAGGAATTCATCTGGTATTTGGCACTTTGGAAACTAGAAGATTCTTCTCCCTCCTGTTCAGATACTCATTGTCAGGTATTCCTCGAAAACCTCTGGGAAGGGAGATGAGTTTTCTAGGCCACAGCTGCCAGATTCCACGGGGCAGTAACACCCATACCCAATTCTCTCTGCCACTACTATCTGTGGAGAAACGTGGAGATCTGCAGAGAAGTCTGAAGGTTGTGGGAAAGCAATCAAGACCTTAAATCAACTTTGCGGTAGGATCCCGACTACCCCAGAATTGATTAATTTATTTTTAAATTTGTCGATTCTTTCAGCACGTATTTGAGGACAGAATGCACGGGAGAAGCACAGACGCAGAGTGAGAAGGCTCGGAGTGATACTAAGCAAAGCACTTCCCAAGTCTTACTCTGATCCTTCATGGGTCACAAGAGAACCATGACGATGTCTACTTTACAGACGTGAGGACAGAATGATAGCGGGGCGGGGGCGGGGGGAGGCACTTTGAAAACTCTAATGCCCGAGCAAGCATTCTTATTTCCATGTGCAAGATGCTGTGATAGAGGTTACAAGAAGGCAAGGATGTTGAAGACACGGTTTTTCAGAGTAAGCGCACTGTCAAAGGGTGTTAACAGCTACTTGAGCAGCCAGAGCGTGAGTGTCACGTGAGTGGAGGGCAGGGGAGTGAAGTGGGGAGAGACTTCGCCTGGGATCCCCCGGAGGGTTTCGTTGCAGTCATGACAGTGTATCGTGTGGGCTTCAAAGTGTGGATAGGATCTCAAATGACAAATAGAGGAGGGGGGCATTTCTGGAGAAGGGAAGGACATGGGGAATAATGTAGACCTTAGAGAGTACAAGATGTGCTTGGGAAATGGTACACTTTGCCCCCCCAAGTCCATCTCTACCTTGGGACCACACCCTTCCACGTGGCAGTAAGGGGAGCGGTTATAAAAGTGGAGTACTAGAGTCAACCAGACAGGCTTGCCGCCCTTCGTGAGACGCACAGGAATCTGAAGCCCCTGTGCCTCTAAAAACAGAGATTTCTCCCCCAGATGCTGAAATCAGGGCAACTTGAGAACAAGATAAAAAAGTTCACGTCATTGTTAATCTATTTCACAGTAATATGTGTACAGGGAAGGAGCATGAATAGATACATTAGACTTCTGTTAAATTTCTCCTCTTAGCCTATTAAAATAAAAAATGGTTTGAATTTTCACAAGCTTTCTCTTCATACCAATGATCAACTAATATTTTCACTTGTTGGCATGCTTAGCCAAGATACAAGCTCTTGTCTAAGTAAGTGATAACTCTCCTCGACAACAGGTTTATGGAGACACTTAACTTGTTAATTACTACTACATACATCATCTTCTACGCAAAATTTTATTGTAATATATTCAAGATATTGTTTACATTATATAAATTTTTGCATTTAAAAACCTGAAATGACCTGCTAGCTAAGAACATGAACTCTGGAGTCAGACAGACTGGGCTGGGAAACCAGTTCCGAGATTCAGTAGCTTTCTTCTTCTTTATTCTTTTTAAGATCTTATTTATTTATTCGACAGAGATCACAAGTAGGCAGAGAGGCAGTCAGAGAGAGAGAGGGGGGAAGCAGGCTCCCTGCTCAGCAGACAGCCCGAGGCAGGGCTCCATCCCAGGACCCTGAGACCATGACCCGAGCCAAACGCACAGGCTTAACCCACTGAGCCACCCAGGCGCCCCCCTGAGATTCAGGAGACTTTCTGATCTCAAGCCAGTTATCAACTTCTCTGTGTCAGTCACCATATGCAGAGTATAGCTACTAGTACCCGTTTTACACAGCTGCTGTAAAGACTAGCAAAGCCTGACAGGTAGTAAATTCTGAATTGCGGCTAATACTATTAAGTCCAAATATTTTAAGTCAAATTGACTCTTATCCAAAGGTTTAAAGAGGGTTTTATAGTCTCATAACAATGTTAATAAAAATATATTACATCAAATAACTTTTTAAATCCAGTTATAGAAATTGATAATTTATTTAATTTATATTTTTATTATTTACAAAATAAAAGCAATGTTTTATAATAAATAACACAGCACATATATAATATATATAACTATTATGCAATATAGACAGTATGAAAAGAGTGATATTATATATAATATAACAAAAATAAATGATATGAATATATGCCATATTACATTAGTTATATAATTACATTAACGGTATTATAAAAATAATATTCTTATAATAAATAATAATGCATAATTTATTTAAAAATAAATTTATTTTTCTCAATTGTATTCTTTAGAATTCAGGAAGCATTTTTTGGCATGAAATATTCTTTAGATAAAGAATTAAAGTTGGACTTGAACTTTCTTCTGCATATCAATTTACATATATAAATAGCTGCTTACTGAGTGTTTCGACTTCAAATTTTCAACACAAAGATTTCTGCTTTTAAGTTTTAAAGAGAGAGTAATTACAGAATATACGGGCCCAGCACGCTTCCGCTGCGCGACTCTGCTCCTTAGTAATTACAAAATATATGAACATATAATTCATTTTGATGGTTCTCCAAAATAAAGCATTTATATTAGTAATTTATATAAACTCTTCAGTAGATATCTCTCCGGAACCTGCAAGGAGATTCTGTAACACAGAGGTCCTCAAACTTCAGAATCACCAAAAGGCTCCTTAAAGGCCAGATTGCTGGGTTTCATCCCCAGTTCTCTGATTCAGGAGGAAAGGGGACAGGGTGAGAATTTGCCTTTCTAACACGTTTTCAGGTGATACTGATGATGCAGGTCAAAGAACCACATTTGGAAGACCACTGCTATAATTCATAAGACTTTAAAATGTTCGATTCTAATTGTCTAATATGAATAAAACTTTATTAAGAAATCTGTTACATAGGGGCACCTGGTTGGCTCAGTCCTTAAGCATCTGCCTTTGGCTCAGGTCATGACCCCAGGGTCCTGGGATGGAGCCCCCTATTGGGCTCCCTGCCAGGGAAGGGGTGGGGGAAGCCTGCTTCTCCCTCTCCCACTCCCCCTACTTGTCGTCCCTCTCTCACTGGGTCACTCTCTGTCAAATAAATAAGTAAAATCTTTTTAAAAAAGAGAAAGAAATCTTATGTATTTCTCTCTTCTTTGAACCAAGGATCAAATATTTGTGTGAGTTTTTTTTCTTTTGTCTTTTTTTTCTTTTTAGATTTTTTTTCTCTGAATATAGTTGACACACAATGTTACGTTAGTTTTACCTGCACAACATAGTGATTCAACTTCTCTATATATTATGACCTTGAATTCCAAAGGGTAAATAAACTCTAGGAAAATGTGTTTCTCAGAAAACTATTTCTGGATCCCATGACTGACTTTTTTCTCCCCCACTTTGGATATGCTCTACTAAGACCTCTAGCATTTTATTTCTCCTCCTCACCCACCATACTTTAATGATGACAATCTTCCTTTATGGAATTTTAGGATTTTGTTTTGTCTGGGTAAGTCCTAAAAAAAAATATTTCCTTGTATCTACCTGCACATTCCCTTGTCATCTATAATTACATTGAATCACCATTTAAAAACAATTTCTGGAATGTGACACTTCGGAAATAATCCTTAATGGCAGAAAATGTTGCATATCCAGCATAGTATGCATTAGTCTCGTGGAGGAAAAAGGGACAGACGAGAACGAGAGTACGTGCAGTCTGCGTAAACATCAGAAGTATCCAACAACAACAAAATAATGCAGACAATATTTAGGAAAAATAAACAGATGTGGCAAATAGTTAATGAGAAATTGCCAGTTTTGCTGTTTCGGCAAACACGGGTACCAGGAGATTTCCCTGCTTAGGCTGACACTGAATGTACCTGAGGCCAGTCGCCTTTTCTCGGGGCAAGTGCTTCCTTCAAACAGCGGGGTCTGAATTGCCTGCCATGATTTTGCTCGGATGGACAAATAACGCTGTACATCATTTCCAGTTTCTAAATCACCTTCTTCCATCCCCCTCTTCCTGCTTTCTTCCTTCATCCTGGTCCTGTGCCCTTGATTCTGCATCACATCTAGTTTTGAAGCTGACATCTCCAGAGACACAACTACTCCCTTTCCCTCCTGGTGCCTGAACAAGAGCGAGCCAGGAGTCCTGCGCGGTCTCTCCTTACTGCCTTCGTGTCTCTCCATCCCTCCTATTTTTGCAGTTTCATTTCCATTTGGGAAAAAGAACACGGTTTTGTGCAGAGAGCATGGCATTAAAATGAAGCTTTAGGCTCTAGTCCATCTACTACCTGCAAGACCTTCATCCACAAATTAGGCTCCTTATCGATGTGGGGGTCACTGCATTTGCTTGGTTTCATAAGATGGCCGTGAGGATCAAATTAGACTATCTAGGTAAAGGCCCTTTAAGCATAACCGACATGTCAGGGCCAGGACGAGGGTGAAGCCAGTGAGGTGCCCAGGTGCAAAGTTTAAGGAGGCGCTCACTCTTCGGGTCGTGCCAACGCAGGGTGTGAAGGTTGCCCTCAATCTCCAGCCTTAACTGCAACTCGGCTGTGACCAAAGGGTTAAAATCAGAGTGAATGAGTGACATTAAACAGATTTAATACTATTCTTTCTCCCAGGGGAGATGTACTTCACAGTTTGGGGATTACGGAAAAAGAAATAAAGTTCCTAGATGGTGAAACACCTCCTCAAAATTTTGCGATAGTTTTATGGCGACCTACTCTACCCAGGAATGAGGCTGGTCCTGGGTTTCAAGGACACTGACGTAAGACTACCAGTAGGGAGGAAGCCTGTACATTTAAAAAAAGAATTTGCATCGACTGAGCTCCTTCTCTGAACAATCTTTCCACTTGGGTCCTCAAAGAAAAGAATTTAGAAGAATTTTACTATATTTAATTCAGAACCCACATTAAAAACAAACAAGCAAAGTCCACACGTAATTAGAGCAGGAAGCTCTCTTTCAGCCTTATCCTCAAAACTGTAATGCTAGGGCACCTGGGTGGCTCAGTGGGTTAAGCCGCTGCCTTCGGCTCGGGTCATGATCTCAGGGTCCTGGGATCCAGTCCCGCATCGGGCTCTCTGCTCAGCAGGGAGCCTGCTTCCCTCTCTCTCTACCTGCCTCTCTGCCAACTTGTGATCTCTCTCTGCCAAATAAATAAATAAAATCTTTAAAAAAAAAACTGTAATGCTACACAAGCAGATTGAAGGAAAATTTCTCCCTGCCTCAACGGAACACTAAGACAAAGATTACTACATAGTGACAAAGCGAAATCATCTCAGGAGGATAGAGTTCCTTGCTCACTAATGATTATCATCTGCCAAGAACTAGCATGCTATTAATACTTGCAAAGTTCTCTGGACTAGAAATCCATTACTAGCAAAAGTACAAGTCCATTTTTATTCTAGGTAATTAATCTAATTTGACTTTCTCCTGATTGCTGCTTAGCAGAAAAGGATGCTGACTCCCTTCTCTGCAAAGAACAAGCAGATCTTTAGAACAAGCCGATCTTGAAGCATCATTCTCTCCCTTTATCATACCCTCTCTGTGTCCACTGAGTTCTCCAACTGCAGAAACTTGTCTAGGACGATGATTTTTTAGCAGAAAAGATACCCAGTGCCCGATGCCTGCTATGTAAGGAAAGAGGTGGGCCTGGGGAAAAGGGCTGAGGGGAAACCCATGAACCAGGCTCCCAGCCCCAAAGGAAAACAAAAAGTAAGCCCCACGCATTCATGTTGATTTTCCCAGAGAATACAGAATTGGGACCCATCAGCCTTCAACTTTCCTATGTTGCTTCCTTCAAAGAGAGAAGAAAAACCATTTATCTCGTGATAAATAAGATGGCTCTCAAAGAAGGAAGTTCTAAAGTACTGACTTCAGTGCTTTACCCGGTCTCTAAAGGTGTCTCAGGCGAAGAAGCTACATGTTTGAAAATGCCTTCCAGGTTCCAGTCGGCCCACTCTTCCCCTGAGAGTGAATTTAAACTGGAAAAATCAGAGACTGCAGGAAACTGCAGGAAGGGCTTAATACGACACATCAGTTACCACAGCAATCAGTGGAGAATTCTGGAAATATATGCGACGTATATTATAGATATTTCTGAATTACATGGATTTTACTCTCTGGTCTGATTATGCGATCTGACTTTTGGGTCTGATTTTTTTTTTTTTTTGTATTTTGAAATTAAGTTGCTCTAAACAATACATGTCAATTAAAGAAAAATAAGAGGGTAGAGATAAGTAGAATATAAAGTCACTGAGAAACCTCCCACCCAAACATAACCTCTGCTAAAATGAACACTTAATATGTATATATACATATATATGCATATATATGTTTATTTTTCTTCTAGACTTCTATGCATGTTTATAGCATATATATTATATATCTTTAAACTTGTGTTTTCATTTTTTGAGCATCTTTCCATGTAAATAAATAAGCTTTAATACACTATTCTTATTCACTGCATTATGTTACACTGTGCATCAATGAATGATTGACGGGTGCAGGGGTATTAATATCTCAGCTCTTTCACTTCAAGGTGAAGATGACTCTGAGGTTGTATTTTGCACTGTTTTCTGCGTGTTGTCCCACTGGATTTAGAACCATGTGCTCTCTGTGGTTGCTGGTTTAAAATGCATGCTTTATTGACTGCCTTGCCTTTCCTATCACTTCTTGTCACTCTCCTGTGTCCCTGCACTTTCCCATACACTACTCGCACTTGAATCCTTGGCTCAGGGTCTGCTTCTGGTATTACCCAAACTAAGACACCTGTTCCAGTCTCTTCACCAGCAGGAATACCGAAAGCACGGCCTCCGTGTTGCTGCAGAGGTAGGGTAGGAATTCATCCAGTCACGCAACGGGAACTCTCTTCCTACTTCACATCCGTATAACATTTGGTGCATTTACAGGAAAGCAGGGCGCTTAACACCATGTGTATTTTTCATATGGAAAAACTGTAGACTCTGAGGTTAAGCAAATATTGGACAAGGTCATGCAGCTAGTTAGAAGAGCCAATACCAGACCGGCTTGTTTTTTGTTCCTTTTAACTAGGAAATTGTATCTTTGCTAAGTAGCACGTATGTGTCAAAAGAGAGGCTGACTTGGGAAAAATATGAATTGCTTTTAGGGAGCCTAAACCTTGAGATATGGTCTATTCAGAGGATTTTTAAAGCAGAGTTATTTGCTCAATAACTCTTGTTTCATTCTTGATTCGAATCCCTACCTCCCATCCTCTTTACAACACTTCCTGTCACCCAAGCGGAACTGTCTCCACCAGGCACTCTACGGGATCACAAACTCACAAGGGCCATTTGGTCGAACCTTAGTAGGTTGGACTCATGGGGGAGAGCGACGTACATAAGTAGTTACAGTTCAAGGCCGTGAGGTAAGCACTAAGGGAGGTGGAAAGTCCTCTGGGAGGACAGAGGAAGGAAAGATACGTTCTGGCAGAGGGGAGCAGGGAAGGCTTGGTGGAACAGGTGGCCTTTAAGCTGGACCTGGAAGGATGGGCAGGATTTCAACAGGCGGATGTCAGGGTAGGGAGGGGTGAGGAGGAAGGAGCAGCATGAGCAAAGAAAAATGCAATATGGGTTCAGGGAATGTCGAGCGGATTGGGGTTACAGGCTCACAGAGCACATCGTCAGGGATGGAAGAGACGCGTTCAACGTTATATGGCGAAGATCTCTCCCCTCGATGCCCGGGAGTTACTGTCTTATCTGGTGAGCAGCAGCTCTGTTAGCAGGGAAGCGTCGTAATTCAATCTACAGTTCAAGAATATTTGTCTGAAGACACGGTTTATTGGACGCTATTAATTGTGTTGTACTCAGTCTTTTACTATAGAATAAAATTCACATAGAACAGTATCAGAGTCCTTTACTGTGACTCTGACACCATATAGTATCTGACCTTTGCCTGCTTTTCCACCTCAAATTGTGCCACTGACATTTGCACGCCAAGCTCAGAGCACATTGGCTTCTAGAAGTTCCTGGAAAACACCTGCTTCTGTTCGTCCCTGGCCCAGGGATTCTGCACGGCTGCTTTTCCCAGCTTCCGCATGACTGGTTTCCTCCCTCGCCCCCGCCCCGACTTTCACTGAGATGTAACTGACATAAGCCTTGTATGAACGTGAGGCATACAGAAGGGTCTGACTTAAATATGTTGTGAAACCGTTACCCCAGTAACATTAGTGAGCATCCATCATCTCATGTAGATACAACAGGAGGAAAAAAAGGAAAGAAAAATTTATATCCTTGTGATAACTCTTGGGATTTCTTGCTCTCTTCACAATTTTCCCACATATCATACAGCAGTGTTAGAAGTAGCCACCATTTTCTATGCCATATCCCCAGCACTTACTTGTCCCGCATCTGGAAGTTTGTACCTTCTGACCCCCTTCCTCCAATCCCCCACTGGCTTTTTTTTTTTTTTTTAAGATTTTATTTACTTATTTGACAGAGACAGAGATCGCAAGTACGCATAGAGGCAGGCAGAGAGAGACAGGGAGGTAGGCTCCCTGCTGAGCAGAGAATCCGATGTGGGACTCGATCCCAGGACCCTGAGATCATACCCTGAGATCATGACCTGAGCCGAAAGCAGAAGCTTTAACCCACTGAGCCACCCAGGTGCCCCCCACTGGCTTCTTCTTAACTGACGTTTTCTCCAAGAAATTCCCCTTGTCCACTCAATCTAAAACAACATTCATGCTATTTTCTACAGAGAAGCTGGCAAAATTATTTATGATTTATTTGTTTAATTTTTCACCCTCTGCCACTGTAATGGGCTCATGAAGGTATGGACCATGCAGTCATGGTCTTCAGGATATCGCCAGAGCATGGCAGAGTGACCAACATATACAAGAAGCGAAGGAAAGTTTGTTGAATGAATAAACTGAGTGAAGTAGGATTCCCGTTGTTAGAAAACTGGAAAGACATTCCATTGCTTAGAGACAGACCTAAATCAGGAGCTCAGCCTCTGATTATGGAGGTCTGTACCGAGGGCTACAGAACATGCTGGTTCAAGTGTGCAGAATATCTTACAACTTTGGCCGTCCTTACTCATGTTCGCCAAAGCATCGTTTCTAGGTGGAATTTCCTTCCAGTACATTTGTTCCTTCTTCCCCTCATTCCCCACCTCCAGCATTTTCTGGCCGTTGTCTCAACTAAGTGCTAGGCTTGGTAATTTTCCTAATGATCTGGAAATGGATTGCTTTTTGCAGATGGCCATGGATTGAGTTGCCCAAGACCCGGTCATAAGTCATGACTTGCTGAAAAGAAAGGGAGTTTTTTGAAGTGGAAGGGGCCTTTGGAGGTCATCCAGCAGCTTTTGAAACCACTCCAGCAGCCAAACTAGTAGGCCCAGTACCTTCCCTGGCAATCTAGTTTCCTGATTTACTACGAGGTATGGAGCTGTTTATGATACTTTTGATCGAAAATAAATGACTCTTAATTCTACCGTACGATGAAGTTCATATTTGAAATGTCTGAATAGGTTTTTCAGACCGTGGTTCTACAATTGGCTATAAAATTTTACAGTCTTGTTTCAAGGATATAAAAATCTGTGATTGGAGCCTCTACTCCAGGCTACAACTGGAAGAATTATAAACGCCGAGGCTACAGCTGTGAGACACTCCTTCCTGGCTTCGGAAGACAAAATGCATCAAACTAAAAAAATCAACGGATAAAGGTTGATAGGACTGATTTGAGACTACTTCTAAAATTAAATTTCACCTGGAAGGTGAGTAAAAGAATACTAATCAACACATCCTATGATTTCTCAGGTGAAATGCAATCAGAACTGTAAGACACTGTTCCTAAACCGAGTTCACGTGGAAAGAGATTATTAGTTTTCTAAGTATTTTAACTGTGCTAACGGACACCATGAGAGACCACGATACGGTGGCCTTGTGGGTATTTGGAAGGAAGCTCTATCCTTGTTCATCACGTGGAACGTCTTCCTCTCCAAACATACGAGTTCTTGCCATAGTTCCATGAACATAATACAACTCATTCTCACAACTTCGATGTCACAAGAGCCCAAAGAACACACTTATATGAACCGTCCAAGGTTGTGGTGAAGTCAGCATCCATGGTTCTAAATGGAAGTGACAAGCTTGTATTGCCTAGAGCTGTACTATTAAAATGGCTCCTCATTCCCTAAACACATCCAACACCTCTGAACACGGCCAAGGCCTGGAAACCCAGTCAGAATGACCTCTGGGTAACAAAAACGGGGGGTACAAAAGTCATGCACAAAATCGCCACCAGTTTTTAACAGGCCGTCCTCTACCTGTACCGTCTTCCCCACGAGCTTGGGTACTTCCATTTCATACTTAACCATCCTAAGTTCTGTTGTGTGGTTTGCTGTTGCTAATAAAGCAAATTCACCACGGTGAAGCGTAAGGAGTAAGAAACCATAGCATCGGGGTGTCTGTGTGGTTCAGTCGGTGAAGTGTTTGACGCTTGGTCTCAGCTCAGGTCATGATCTCGGGGTCCTAGGATCGAGCCCCATGCAGGGTTACGTGCTCAGTGGGGAGTCTGCTTCTCCTCTCCCGCTCCCTTTGCCCCTCCCCCACTCTATAGCTGCTTACTAAATATAAATAAATGCGGATCTTAATACAAAATGAGGGCCTAGAGGACAACAGACGTTCTCTGGGATGACAGCGGTTTTACAAAGGAGAGTTTCATCACCCGTCGTATGTCACATTGAATAGTGCAGGAAAATAAACGCCACTTTTTGGAAATATTTCCATCAGGAAAAAAATATTTAAACTCAAAAAAATGGCCATTAAACTGGTACATCTTAATTATTTTCAAAACTCACATAGATGGCTCTCCAACATTGGATGTCACCTGACAAATAGGGTTTCTTGAAGTCTTTCTATTCTTGATTTATTCCTTGATTTAATGCATAACAGGGAGTATATCAGAATTCTGAAATGTGACGGAAACTAATTTCTAGCAACAGCATTAGATTTGGAGTCAAGACAGTCGTTAAGCATCTGTCTTCAGCTCAGGTCATGATCCCCGGGTCCTGGGATCCAGCCCCGCATGGGGCTCCGTGCTCAGAGGGAAGCCTGCTTCTCCCTCTCCCACTCTCCCTGCATGTGTTCCCTCTCTCGCTGTGTCTCTCTCTGCCAAATAAATAAGTAAAATCTTAAAAAAAAAAAAAAAAGTTCTGGAGTCAATTGTCAAGTGAAAGGAAGAGCTTAGAGCAGAACGGGCACCCAGGTTGTGTACCCAGCTCTGGCCCTAACAGGGATCTTGATCCCAAAGCTTGTGCGCCTTCGAACTCCCGTCACCCTTAGGCCCTCTCCTCTTCTCCACTGCAGAGACAAGCACTTTGAAGACCCAGGTTCTGTCCCTGCCCTTTATACCTGGTGCTTTGGGGAGAAATTGACTCTCCCGGACCTTTGCCTGGAGGGTCTCCATCCCACTCCTTCGCATCCTGATGGGATTCTCCGTTTTCGTCAAGGCCCATCTCCAATGCTACCTCCTCCGTGACATTCTCCTCCTCGAATGGCCCCCATGCCTCACAGGAAGTGGTGGGAGCCTTCTTTGTGCCCCCGTGTCACCCGGCTCCTGTCTCCACTGTGACATGTCTCAGCGTCCTCCACAGGGAAGAAGCAAAGCTTGGTGGCCGGGAGCCCAGGCCTGACCCCTGCTTCCCCCAGCTGTGTGCGACAGACCTTGGACATGCCCTCCCCGCGGAGTCTCAGCGTCCCAACTGGAAAGCCCAGCATAAATACCACTCAGTTCATGGCACAGAGTGGGGATTATGTGAGATAACGAACAAAAAGTCCACCGCAGGTCATGTGGACAGTTCTCTGTGCACGTTGGTTAGCGCCGCTGCTGTTACCAACTCAAGTCGTGTACGAGTCTTTTTTCACTAGACTGTGAGGCTCGTCAGTGAATCCTTAATAGCGGCAAGCCCTGCCTTAGAACACGGAGGGTTCTTCGTGCTCGTCGATGAATGCATGTGATTGCTTTCAGCGTCTTATATGATTTCCCAGGACCGCGCTCTCCTGAAGGGGTTATGTCATGCGAGGAGCCAGACCACTGCTCTTCATGCCCTCATTTGCCCGGCGGTGGCCTGCCCTCTGCCTACTGTCCAGCAGGATTATTAATAGCACCCTCTGGGGAGTGTCTGGTTTAGACAATAAATTTTATGGCCACCCTAGTTTTGAGAGGTGTCTCATCAGTTTTATGGCCAGAAATTAAGCTCCTTGCTGTGCAAAACACAGCTACTTTCTTTTAAAGATTTTATTTATTTATTTGAGAGAGTGAGCGAGAGAGCACACGAGCAGGGGCAGAGGGAGAGGAAGAGGGAGAAGCAGACTCCCCTGCTGAGCAGGGATCCTGACATGGGGCTCAGTCTCGGGACCCCGGGATCATGACCTGAGCTGAAGGCAGACGCTGAACCGGCTGAGCCACCCAGAAGCCCCCACATGCGACTCTTGACATGGGGAGCAGTCGGTCAGTTGCTGTCTGGGGTTGAAGTCCTTCATACAGAGAAAATGTTCAGTAAAGAGCTGATAAAAGAATAAATGGATAAAAATTGGGACATTATTTTCCTTTTGGGGGGGGAATAAAATAGGGTAGAACTTTGGATATGAGTCTAGGAAGACAGCAATACTAGACTGAGAAATTTTTTCTGCCATTTAGGATTAGAGTTGGGATAACCCTACGTGAGTTGAACTTTAGAGAATTTAATAATAAACCGAAAACAAGATCTAAGAGCAAGATCCGGGAAAAACCCAAGTTAAGGGTGTGTGTGTTCTTTGGCCTCATATCTACTTGTGAATAGTATTTTCAGGGAATGCTACAGTGAAGTTAAAAAAGGAAAACCTAGTTCAGAGTTTTCTATTTGTTTGTTTGTTTGTTTAATACTAAGCAGTGCGGTTCCCTGACCTAGCCCTCAGAAAAACAGTGAAGTAGTTCCTTTCCTCATGAATCCTCAGGCTCCTTTTCTTAATTTATTTTGTCCTCTCAGTGTCGTGCCCTCAGACCCTCCCCGCGTACCCCTTTTCCTTCATCCCCCTCCCCCCGTGCACCTGTATACTGGCCTTGGCAACCCAGAGCTCTTTGGTCAATCTTCAAATACCCCAGCAGTGTTCTTCTTTCCAAGTCAGCTTCCCAACTGTGGAATGAAAGGTGTTATTTCCTATTAAGGGAATTTCAGGCACCAGAAAACGGGGGAAGGAAGGCAACCCGCGGGTGAGGAGCGCGTCCGGGAACACATCTGTAGGCAGCATACTCCTGACTTGACGGAAAGCAAGGGCCTTGGAGGCAGGCCGAGCTGGGTCTGAATTCTGGCTCTTTGCTATTGGCACTGGGGCTCTGGGTCTTCACGTGTATGAAAGGAATAATAACAAGACTTGACTGTAAGGTTGCCTTGAATATTGATAGGATTGTCTTTGTAAAATACCTAATAATATGTGAAGGTCAAAATCTTGCATGAGGGTTAGGAGTTAGAGCTTTGGAGGTAGATAGACCGGGGGCCTAACTTTCGCTCAAGGGGAAATAAACGTGACTCTCTGAGTTCTGGAGAACAGAGATAACAATGCTTTTCTCAGGACTGTTATTCGGGCTTAAATGCATGTAAAAAGACTGACTCCAGTTCTTGGAATATGGTAAGTCCTAAATGAGGTGTGGCCTTCTCTAGTAACAGTTATAATTAGATTATTCTACTATGGATGGGCTCACCGAATGGCAGAAATTATTTTTCTTGTCATTATTAGTGAATCATTGGCATTTCTGAATTCCTTTGGGACATGGATATCTTCCTTGTTTAAACATGAGGTGGAATCCTGAATCGAATGAATCATTTTATACAATATCTCTTATGTAACGGAAACCTAGTCAATGTTTGAAATCCATTATATTTTTCCAGGGGCAGCTAAGGAAATGCAAAACTACAGAGAAATGCCTTGACTTTTTTTGTCCCCCATTACTACTTACCACGGTCATTTGTGTGCACCCCCACCCCCGATAAAACAAGGTGACTGAATTCATGTTTAATGTCATCTGGGCTGTGGACAGCCATCTAGATCACTCCACGTAGGCGCCTGTTATGAAACAGGATTCTCGTTCAGCTGCCTCCAGTCACGTAGACGTACCCAAACTTATGCTCTGACTGAAAAACAAACATTTGGTTATCTCTTTGTGCGTACTTCGGGAGAGAGGGGGGAGAAAAAAGAAAAACGAAAAGGATCTGACCTTCTGATATTCACTTCTCCATCCTGCATCTGGCCTGCACACAAGTCAATAAAGGCTGGAAACGACAAGCCCGCTGTGCCATTCTTTGTCATGAGCTAAAACCCAGCCAACGCCAGATCGGAAAACAGAAACGAGGAGTGTTACTGCTCTACTGAGGCACACTGCCTTCTTCAGATCATATTTTTCCAAAGAGCTACACCTGAATGTGACTTGCTGGGATTCCAGTAATCCTTTTTTATGATCGTGGCTACGATCCTTTTGGAAAAAGCCAGGAATGAGACCACTGTCTCTGGTGTGCAGCAAAACCCAGAAGCCAGAGAGTTCCAAGTGCCCGGACGGAGGAGCCTCCTAAGCCACAGGCAGGCGAGCCAACAGGACCTTGTAGATGCCGCAGACGGTTTGCATTTTACTAGTCGTCCAAGGGGCCAGAAGAAGGTTGCACAGCACGTCTATTGTCCTATCACAAGGACGAAAACGAAAACAAAAAACCACAAAACCAAAACCAAGAAATGAAACCATGGAAGAGATGATGTGTGCGGGGCTGTGAACCACTTTGCGTAATGGGGTCACGGTCACGGTCCCCTGCAGTGTGATGTGTGCTTTACAGTCTCTACAAAGCAAAACTAGTGAGCCACGTTGCCACTGTTGCCGTTATTTGTTACCTGACTAGTGCTTGTCTCCCCTGCTGGACGGGGAGCTGCTGGAGGGCAGGACTGAATCTTTGTCCTTTATACTCCGAGAGCCTGCCACACTGTAAACACTCAGGAATGTGTGATTGTATATAAATCAGAACCTTGACAAAACAGGGCTAACCTGCTAAACGGATGGTCAATTTGTTAACATGATCTGTGACTTCTTTTTTATATTTAAACAGCTACAGGTCCTTACTTTCGAATCCACACGCTCTAAGTTACTCGTTTTTTTCACGCATTCCAAAGACATTTCCAACGCACCTACACCACAGGCCAGCTACCGAGGGGGTTTACACAGATGGGAAAAAAATCTTTTCCCCTCCTTTAATGAGATTATTGAGTCTGTGTCATGAGTCACAGCCTATATATTCAGAAGCTGCCCTAATAAATAGTTTTGGGTTTATTTGATAGTCTTGGCTGTCGCTTGAAACAGAAAATCAGTTCAACACCGCAGCAGTTAATATTGACCGAACGGCCCCAAACCTCAGTTGGCCAATGTTTTAATCATATGGAGACAATCTGAGTTTTACTGCCATCGAGAAACAACAGGAATATCGAATGCAGGAATTAGGAATGCATATCAGTTTTCACAGTGCAGTTTGGCAATTGTGAGAGCACACTTTCTTGTTGTCAGTCAAGGGGCTTTCTGGTAGCCAAACTATTGTTTTGGTGGGTGGTGAGTCTAACGACTTCACTGGCCTCTCTGCCTTTGATCTGTGGAGTTTCTGAAGTTGTGGGATTTTGCATGCTACACTGATAATCTGGGAAAACGTACCATCACTATAAAAGGAAATTTTCCTATTAGTCCAAGAATATTGTTTATAGCAAAACCACCTGACAGAAACATGTGGGTGCCTATCACCCTTAGGAAGACAGATATTTTTACAACTGAGGATTACTTGCTTCCCTTTGCACAAATCCACATGGTGCCTATTCAGACACAAGCCTTCAGCGATGTTGTCTCATTCAACCCCAAGAACAGAGTTCACGAGTTTTGCTCCAAATTTGGATAAAAAGAAGTTTCATAAAGACTTAGTTGTTTCATCTTCCCCAGCCCAATTACTTGAGGTCAATGGCACGTAAACTCAGCTGGAGTAGGGCAGCAGTCATGAATGAAGTAACCAGGGAGGACGCAGCTTTCCAGCCTCAGATATACCCTGCTTGGTCCGTGCCCGTCTTCCTGCTGCTTTCTCTCCAGGAGGAAAACACCTTCCTGGCTGCGTAAGGGACAGTACTTCTCCCACAGAGAGAAAAATCGATCTCTTGCTGACCCTCAGAGTCATTTGGGGCACCACGGGTAGGAACAGCCACACAGGAGGGAGGTGTCCATTATTTACTGGGCGACCTGTCCCAGGGGGCTGTCTGGTTCTGCGCATGTCTGTTTCCGAAATAAAAGGAGCGAGGAGGGACAAGGAGCACTGAGCCAAATGACCTGGCCGAGGAAGAGAAGAAAGTTTTCCCTCCAGAGAGCGCCCTTCCTCTGACAAACAGGAGGGGGAAAATTCTGGATGACTGTGACACCAGCTCTTTTCTTTTCCCAAATCCTGTCCAGGGGCTGCATTTGTTAGTTAAAGTCATTCTAAGTATGACCAAGTAAACCTGTCTCACTAGAGAAAACACTGGTTGCTGAGGATGTGGAAAAACCTGACTGCATAGATCACAAAAGAAGATCCATCCTTGGTCCAGACAGAGGGCAGGGAAAGTCATTGTTATTATTTTAATAAGCCGAAAAGCACTATGACACTTGGCGACCCGGGAAGGAGAACGCCAAGTGACTTTCCTCCTCTTACCACTTCATTCCGTTTTCCATTGGTTCATGATGTGATTTGAAGGCTCAGCGGGACTTCTTACAAATGACTGGGACTATTTCAACGGGCCTCAGCCCTGGGGAGTGCAAGCTCTAGGATTATCTGGTATTGCAGAGAGCAGGAGAAAAGTTCATCCAAATTAAACAACAGACTACACGGCATTTATACAAAATCCTTCTACTGTCCCCAAAGCAAAATGGTCTCTGCCCCTCTCGGGCACACATCCCGCAGCCTGCACCTTGGACCTTTGTGAAACCTCCTGCAGCACTTTGTGTACTGTTGATTTAGGCTTAGCGTCCTGGTGGAGGCCCACTGCGGGGCATGGTGTGGTAGGAAGAGGAATAGATTGGGAGACAGGGAACCTGGTTCCACTTCTAGTTCTACAAAATAACCAGTCAGCCGTCTTACAAGGCACACAGCTTTCTGAGCTATTAGTTCCTTCTGTGGAAAATGAGAAGATTAAATAAATTGCTAATTTGTATCTCTAAAACTCAACGAGTCAGAAGACAGGGATACAGAACACAGGTCATGGGCTGGAGAAACCAGACAGGAAATAACTCAAAGTGGCACGTGGCATGATTTGTCCAGGCCTTACTGGAAGCATCAAAAATCCTTCAATGGAAATAACTTCTCACTCCTCCAATGCCTTTGTCCTCTCGTTTGTCTGCCTCTTTACCAATTTTGTCCAGTTTTAATCTGGTGTCCTCATTATTGACACATATGTTTTATCTTCCCCGTTGGCTATAAGCTCCTTGAAAATACGATCCATCTTTTGATATTCTGCCATTTCCAGCTCTGGACCCGTAAATATTTGTCAAAAGAATCAATGGTTCCAGGGAGAGTGTTTAATGAACTCTTCTAAATAATTATTACATTTAAAAGATAAACTTCAGACTCAAATGTTTTACTTGTCTCAGTTCAAAAAATTGGATCCGAACTCCCAGTTCCAAGGCATTCCCATCAATGCACTGTACTTTTACTAAATATTCACAGATATCCACTCTGAAGACCTTTGCTTTTTTGCCCCTTACCCAGTAATATCAAAAAGCTGCCAAGAAAATATACAGACAGTAACAAGAACTGCTTTTTGTGCCTGGGATGAAACCGTTATTTCATATAATTCTTAAAACCATACTATGAGATTTTAGATGAGGATTACTGCTTCTAAGAAACAGTGCCCTCAGATAGGAACAGAGCCAGGTTTATCCGACTCCAAAGTTCACGCTTTAAACTAGAAGGGCACACTCCCTTTGTTGTAGTGACAAGGCACGGACTTGTATTTGGAGTTCTTGAGCTCTCAGAATGATGCTCACCGAGCCACTGAGCGGCTGTGTGAAGTTAGGAGATTTACTGAAGCTCAATAAACTTCAGTTCTTTGTCGGTAAAATGTGGACAGCAGTACTTACTGCAAAAAGTTTTTATAAAAACTCAGTGACGTACTGTATGCTCAAATACCTAAAATGCATAGTAGTTGCGTGGTGAGTCCTTACTGTCCCCTCCCAACTCTGCCTTCCAGCATAAGCCCGACCTTCCCAAAGTCTGTGACACCCCAGAAGAATGAGCTCCACGTGCAGGAAATACCTCGGCATCCCTGTGAAGGAGAACTTCTCTCCTCCTCGGTTTAACCAAGTCCCAACTAAAAAGCTTTATCCCCCCAAAAGATATCAGAGACCACCAAGGCCCCAGCCACCCCGAAAGGTCTTTGCTATCAGCATTTCCACTGAGTTGAATAGAAGAGAATTTGCTCATTTCGCCATGAACAGAATTCTTCTCTGAGGTTTTCACTTGGCTACTCAGTGGTCCAGAACTATGCTCTCCGTGAGCCCATCCCAAGATGATACTTATATCGAGTAAAATCAGAAGTATTCTTTCTCATACTTTCTTCCTTAATTTATTTTTTAAAAATGGGACCACTGGTTCTGCAACAACAGTGACCTCTATAGGGGCACCCACCAGTTCGTTCGCCAAACACGAAGTCTCTTGGATTGGAGACACCAAGATGCCAATGCATGGCCCCTGCGATATCTCACAGCGCAGGAGGGAAAGCCAGAAATGGAAAGACAGTTACAATCCAGCCTGGAGTTTTGTACCTAGGAACCCCAAGCGGTGAGTCTCTGACTTTTTCGGGCACTAGGCAGACCTGATCGGTAATGGTGGCCCTCAGCCACCCCATTCACAAGTACTTACTGATGTTTGAGACTAACCTAGAAACAAACACCAAGATATGAAGGACTCTTGTCTCTTTCTCCTTATAGAAGCCGGCTGGCTCAGACCCTTGCAAACCGAAATTGAGGAAAGCAATGGACTTTTGTCTCTTGGTCTCGACCACGTAGCCTCAGTGTTGGGTACGTTTTTTCCCCCATGGACTTCCTTTGGGTCTAGTGAAGCTCCTTTTCAGGATAATGTTTCTAAGGTCAGAAGTGTATACTCTCTTTTTTTAGAGAGAGAGAAAGAGAGAGAGTGAGCAGGGAGGGGCAGAGAGAAGGAGAAAGAGAATCGTAAGCAGGCTCCAAGCTCAGCTCACAGTCTGATGCAGGGCTGGCTCTCATGACCCTGAGATCGTCGCCTGAGTTGAAATTAAGTGTCAGACCCTCAACCAACTGAGCCACCCAGGCTCCCTCAGAAATGTATACTCTTAATAGGGCACTATGTATGTATACACACACACGTCTGTGTGTATATATATAAACATAAACATACACATATGTATATATAGTAACATATTTTTAAAAAGTGTGATATAGATTTATGTGGTCTTCCGTACATGTTAATAGTAAGATCTCGAAGTAGGTATCATAAGCACCATAATTTTGAAGTAGTGGTATGCGTAAGTGATATTTTGAAACATTTGTATCTACTGTGGTGTAGTATGAAAATACCTCTGATTCTACTGGTGACATGGCGATGGTTCTGCTAATGCCCCCGGGGAATGCTGCTCACGTTCAGAACCAAAGGGGATGGGAAATTTCGGTTTCAGGGCAGTAGAGACAAAGATGCCATTTTTTACCACCCAAATTCATAGACTCCCCTGAATTGTCATAGATTACCCCAGAATTGTCACAGACTAACCCCACAGAGAACTCACAGAGATTTTTAAAAATCTGCTTTTTGCAACCACACAGAGCAAATTGGTCCTCCTGAACTCTCCTGCTTCTCCTAAATTAAGCCTTCCAATTCAAACCCGACACTGTTTCCAGATACTTTGGTAACCTTATCACTTTCTCTGCATGAGCTAGAGTTTGTTAATTTCCAAATGAAAGCACAGCCGCCGGAAAGTTAGCAAGCATTCCAGTGTGTTATGACCAGCCCACACAACCCCAGAGGAAGGAAGGATAAACTTGGAGGGACACCTTGGCACCCTCTAATGATGAAGTGATCTCTCACTTGGGGAAGAAAAATGTGTCAAAATGGTTGATTAAGTATTTTAAAGTCAAAGCAGTAAGTTGTTTAAAAAGAGGATTAACTGACTTTTAATGACGGTTTGATTTTCCTACTGAAATGACCATTTTTTTTCCCATTTTATTTATTTTTTCAGCGTAACAGTATTCATTGTTTTTGCACAACACCCAGTGCTCCATGCAATACGTGCCCTCCCCATTACCCACCACCTGTTCCCCCAACCTCCCACCCCTGACCCTTCAAAACCCTCAGGTTGTTTCTGAAATGACCATTTTAAACACTAATGTGTTACACAAGGGATCAGTAACACAAAGGAAAAAGGAATAAAAGAAAGGTTTTTTTCTCCCAGATGAATGACTGAGTTTATCATTTGTTTAGCCTACACCGAATGTATGTATTTAAAGCCTTTAAAAAAAAAAGATGTTATTTATTTACTTGACAGAGATCACAAGTAGGCAGAGAGGCAGACAGAGAGAGAGGGAAGCAGGCCCCCTGCTGAGCAGAGAGCCGGATGCGGGGCTCGATCCCAGGACCCTGAGATCATGACCTGAGCTGAAGGCAGAGGCTTTAACCCACTGAGCCACCCAAAGCTTTTGAAGACTGCACCTTTTGGCAGATAAACAGGAGTCTCTGCTGCGAGCCATAAATTAGACATAGTGGGAGATCAGCAGAGGTAAAATTCATTAAGCATCAATTCTGTGCTGGGGAACCAAAAGATGAATAAGAAATGGCTTCTTTCCTCAAGGGAAATTTAAAATTTAGTGAAAGATGTAAACATATGACAAAAATAATTATACAAGGAAGACTAACGCCAGGCTATCTTGGAGGGGGAGAACCATCCAAAATGATACAAAGAAAAGAGTTGAGCTCTTACAATCAGTAGACTTAAACTGTCAAATGGTTTTGTTAACAAGACAAAATAATACCACAGATTTGCAAAGCCTCCTGTATTACCACACTCAGCAAACACCCTTATAGTTGCTAGAATATTCTTTGTCTTTCCTACTTATTTGAGCTCTTCATGATCATCCCCTGTAAGCCTGCACAACACCTTGCACACAGAATCCGCTCCACATACTATAAATAAGTGAATGAAGGTGCAACATACAATGGGAAAGGCCGGGGAGGAGGTGTGAATCCCAGTTCGCAGTTGGCTTGTCTGTGTTAATTGCTGAAAGCTCTTAATCCCCCTAAGCCTTAGTTATCTTACCTGTAAGGTGGGGATAATAACAAGAACACTAGGCTTTTGATAAAGCTTAGATGATACCTATAAAAGACTTGAAAAATAGTCATCCTTCAAGGAATGTCAGCTATCGTCACAGAGGGAAGCATGTAGAACTGATGTTTAGGGCTGGAAAGAAACACGATGATCCACTTCCATTTCTCTTTTTAAAGAGTGAGTATCATATGGTCTCACTTATTTGTGGAGCATAACAAAGAACACGGTGGACATGGGGAGATGGAGAGGAGAGGGAGTTGAGGGAAACTTGAAGGGGAGATGAACCCTGAGAGACTATGGACTCTGAAAAACAACCAGAGGGTTTTGAAGGGGCGGTGGGGTGGGAGGTTGAGGAACCAGGTGGTGGGTAATAGGGAGGGCATGTACTGCATGGAGCACTGGGTGTGGTGCCAAAACAATGAACACTGTCACGCTGAAAATAAAGAAATAAAAAAAAAAAAAAGAGTGAGCTCAAGAGATCGTAGGCTCGCCTTAAGGCCACACTTCCGATGTGAAAAACAGGAACAGGTGCAAACCTGGTCCTCTGATTTTCTAGCTTAGTAAGTTTTAATAATAACCAGATAACCCTCTTCTTGGTCAAAGGGGTCTTAACATCATTTGGCCTTCTGAAACACTGTGATGCCATTGTCTGTTTTCTCCAAAGTTTACATTCTCTGAATTCACAGAAGTGAGATATCTTAAGTACTTTTTCCATATTATTTGTCAAGTTGAAGTCTAGGAGACAGCTCTATATATCTGAAGCTACACATTTCTGTATTACTGCAAATATTTAATGAGGAACAATGAGGGGTGCTCTCTGCGGGCCAGAGGATGTGGCCCTGAGACATGAACATGTCCTCAGCAAAGGGGTTAAAAGAAACACAATCTATTTTTTCTCTCCAGTAGTGGGCTTGACGGTGACTATTTTTCATCTGTTTACCAAATAAGACATTCCTATGACCATAGACTTCAATCAACAGTCAGTCAAGATTATTTCTACATACATAGTTTCAATCATGTAGTGACGAGTTGGTGTTATAGAAAGATGTTTGCTTGCTGTTTACACATGTGTGAGGAACTGGCTGATCCAGGAATTAAGTGCAACAATGTATGTGGAAACAAAATGCAAAGGATCATCTAGCGATAATAACCAGATGATTTTGTTACTGTTGCTCCTGTTAACTGCTGTTCAAAGAAGCTCAAGAGCTACCTATTGAATGAATGCTTGCATAAATGGTTATGTTTTTAGCTTTCTAATGTCCTGGTTATAATCAATGCCTTAATAAAACTTGCAGAATAGGGCGCCTGGGTGGCTCAGTGGGTTAAAGCCTCTGCTTTCGGCTCAGGTCATGATCTCAGGGTCCTGGGATCGAGTCCCACATCGGGTTCTCTGCTCAGCAGGGAGCCTGCTTCCCTCTCTCTCTCTCTCTCTGCCTGCCTCTCTGTCTACTTGTGATCTCTCTCTGTCAAATAAATAAAATAATAAAAAAAATCTTTAAAAAAAATAAAAAAATAAAACTTGCAGAAGATAAATCCTCCGAGTTCATGTGATGATTAAATTATATATTATGCAGGAACGTATCTAGTATAATCTGGCATGTGTTCAGGACTCAACAAGTGTTAGATGAATCTTAATTTGTAAAATGATCAGTAAGGGAAAATTAAAGATAGGCTTGAAAACTGGATGAAATTTAGATTCCTAGAAAAAGCAGGTGGCAATGAAATCTCATTATAGACCTGCTGGGTTTTCATTAACTGTAAGTACAATATCACACATCTATCGACTTGCCTGAAACACTGCTACTATAATTAGAAAATATAATGCATTATACAGGGTGTGTGTTGTAATTGCATAAAAGCAGAGCGAGGTGGCGAGTTTCCCATCGGTGATAAGATTAGCCTCCTTCAGCTTTTAGAGTCCCACCTGCAGAACCAGGTGGAATAATTGTGAACGCAGACGGTATTTGTTCTAGGCAAAGTCAACTCAGCTTAGCATTTCACATGAGCTAGTCAAGTGTTCCCCTGCTCAGTGTGTTCTCTTTTTCTTCCCTCTCTCGATGTTTAAATAAATTACAGGAGTGGAGAATTTTAGCTCGGAACTGCTACTAATCCATACCACGAAAGTCATGTTTGTGAATATTTGTGCTCTTGGTGTCCTAGCCTTCAAAAACCCTCTTTTGGGAGAATTTTTTCATTAAGTCATGTATTTCCTTTGTCTCACATTCCCTTGCCCTCGTAATCCGGAAATGTTTTCTTACTGGAACAAACCCTCAGGTGTGTCTTCTCCTGAGGGTTACTGTATCCGCCCGCAGCCCATGATCTTACTTCCCCTGCTTTGCCTCTCAAACAGCTAAGTGCCTTTAAAGAGATTTCCCCTTCAGCCATGGGATTCCTTTATTGCAAAGTAATCTAGAAAAAAGAGATAGAATCCAGAGTTTCTCTGACTGAAGGAGCTGGGAAGGGCTATATCAAAAACTGAGAAACGGCAATGCAGCTTCTCAGCCTCCAGGATTTGCCTCTCCCTCCCTTGTTGCTGACGCCCCACTATTACCGCACTGTGCTGGGTTCTACGATGACCCTGGACAAATGTTCCCCCCTTTCCCCCAAGCTCCCACAGCAGCACTAGGGCACTGCGTCATTCCAGACAGTGCAAGGGAGTCCTGCAGAGGCTAATCTGGCTGAGAACAGGGGAGACACGCAGTGACCTCCCTTTCTTCCCAGACACCGAGACATCTCTACTTCGTCCTTGAAAAAACCTCCTGCTTTGATTCAAGGACACCACGCCTCCTAGCAGAGTACAGTGGCCCCAGAGAGAAGTGCTTTCAAGGCTGAGCCCTGCTGGGCAGAGCCTGAGGGTCCCAGGATTTGCTTTCCAGAAGCTTCAGCACTACCCTTTCTTGACACAGAGGTCATGGCTTCCCTTACTCTCGTGTGCCCATCCCCAGCCCAGGGTCCCTTCTGCCTCCTCTTCTCTCAGGAGAAACCTCAGCTTTTCACCAAGAATGCTTTTTTTTCTGGGCCTCCCTGACTTTGTTTTAAAGCCCCCCTCTGAGCTGCGTTCTAAACAGCCTTCATATTTAGCAGCAAGCTGTGTGTGGCATTTGACGGCACAAATCACGGCAAAAAGACAAGGGTGTTCCTGAAGCTAAAATCCCCAACCTAGCTAAATTAGGATGAAGCATGCAGGAATTCTCTCTGCCAGCTCCAGGTTGCCCACTTGAAGAGTGATTATTTCTCTCTTCTGTGCACATTTATAGTTTGTCCCTAGAATATGGCTGATCTGTGAAAGTAAGAACAGTGCGAGGCTTATTAGCCTTGGGTTTTTCAAAGGCTGGACCAGGTGTAGTAGGGATTAGGTCTGACCATCTTGGAGATTCTAAGATTCTAAGCAGTAGACGTAGAATTCTTATTTTTTTAGCACAAGTCTTAGACTCTGGAAAACACTAAAAAAAAAAAAAAAAGCTATTCTAGCTCTTCTGTTTTGAAACCAAATTCACTAAGATTCTAGAGACACTACTGACTGTCAATTTACAAAATGTATTCTTGTGGCCCTGAACCTGCCTTTGAGACATGCTTGAAACAATGACAAGGTGTACGGAGAAAGCAGCTCAGAAAAACTTCCCCTCGAGAACCAACTCAAAAAAACCCTATTCTCTCTCTTTTTTTCCCCTCTGTATTCTACTTCCCTTTCTCCCACCCATCTCCTGGCAGAGTAAAGATAAAGACCACTTGGACTGCTTCAAAGAATGAAGCCAATTCAAAGACAGAGAAGTCGAGTTCTCTCTTAAATAGGCGGCTTTCCTGATCTTGCTGGGCGGCTCCAACTCTGGAGGCAAAAGTAGAAACAAATCTTTCTTTCTTTTTTTTTTTTTAAAGATTTTATTTATTTATTTGACAGATAGAGATCACAAGTAGGGAGAGAGGCAGGCAGAGAGAGAGAGGAGGAGGAAGCAGGCTCCCTGCCAAGCAGAGAGCCTGATGCGGGGCTCCATCCCAGGACCCTGGGATCATGACCTGAGCGAAAGGCAGAGGCTTTAACCCACTGAGCCACCCAGGCGCCCCAGAAACAAATCTTTCTGAACGGTGTATCCCGTATTAAGTAAGGCTCTCGACTCTGCTTTTCAAAGGGAAGACGTGCCTACTGTTAGGGAGACAGGTTTAGCTATTTTGGAGATTCGAGAACCCCTGGTCAAGAGGAAATGTCACGTTTTCCAGTTTGCACACTGCCCTCTCCTGGTGAGTGTTAACAGCACATTTCATGTATTTATTTTCATCCCATACCTGGGTGCAAGGTCCGTGTGTACACATGAGAGTTTGTTTAAAATATTCAGGAAATCACACTGAAAGTTTATACTGGAAGCTAATTTGAGGAAATACACTCATTATGCCTTCGACTCTTGGGTTCCTATTTAAGGATGACAATCTTTATACATCTCCCCTCACACTCTCGGTGCTTTGACCCTCTCCCTGCTCATCACCCTCTTAAGGCCACGTGGCTCTGGGACTCTGCTCTGCACATCAGCGGTCCATGTGAGCTGGGTCCTACGGACGAGCTGGCCAGTCAAAGACATATCCCCACCCAGAAGTGGTGGCCGTGGGAAACACCTGTATTTAGACTAGGGGCATGAGGACCATACTTTAGCCTGACTTGGGCTCAAAATTCGTTCTACACATGATAAGGTCAGTGTGTCCAATTTAGAGAAAAGAGAACTCTGGGGTAGGAAGAGAAACAGCTAAGCAAACACAGGAGTAAATGGCACCAGAGGCTAAGTTTATAACTGTCTATTTCCCCTTCGAAACGATTTGTCTTATTTGCTGGCTCCCTGTGTGACTCGTTTTAAGCCCAATACCTGGCCCAGCCAGTTGCTCTAATTCACCACTTTCTCCTAAATACATAGTGGACCCTGATAGTGAGAAAGTGCTTGCAACCGGGCAGGACGTGGCTGGTATGATCTCTTGTGTGCCGGTGCCTCTGCAGCCTCTCGGTGTTTGTCCTTGACCTAGGCGGGCCAGTCCTCTCCATATCAATAAGAACTCTGCCCTGGACTGGGAGCCTAATTCCATTCCTTTGCTTTAGAAGAAGAGGACTAAGGAGGAGTTGTTTACTTTAAAGAGATTTCAAGGCAAGTACCTTGTTTAAACTTTCCCAAACTTGTAACTTGAGGGTATCTAAAGCTCTAGCTAGCTTTCCGAAAACACAGAGGGAATGAACTTTCGATTACTTCTCCCAGTGAAGAATGATAGCACGAAACAATGAGTAATCAAAGCACGGTTTACATTTACCTCTGAAAGCTCTTAGTGCAGACAAAGTGTGTGTGTAAGTATACATATTCAGCCTCCCATTTACACTGTCACTGCTGACAGGTCCAAAACTGCTCTCGAGCTTGGATGGCAAGAGGGAAACGGGCCTCCGTGTATTTCAGATATTATACTTATTGATTGAAAAATGTGTATAGTGATGCAAAACTACACCTTTAACTGCAAATAGAATTGAGTGAGGTCAATTAATTAGTGTTTACTGAAATAGGTAAATTCCTGACAATGTTTCCTTTGTGATGTAAAAAGAGAAGAATACTCATATAAAATCAAAATTCTCTCTGCAAAATAAAATACTCACTTGCCATGTCTCTTCTTTGACATGATTTCAATACCCCATTATGCCATTCGAACTTGGCATTGGGCAAAATTATGAACACTTTTCAAGACTCTGTGGTCGAGCTAAGCATGCATTTTCCTTAATGACAATTTGATTTAAAAAAAAAAAACAGGTCAGTGTAAATTCTCCATTGTGATATGTAAAACAAATACCTTTCTTATATCTTCCTTATCTACCTCAGGCAGGCACATGGCTTGGATCAGGGGCGCCCTACAATCCAGGCATGACAGAATGGGGAACTGTGAATTACCAGTGGAGGGTTTGAATATGTTCCACCAAGAATCCACTGAGAAGAGTAAGAGAACATACTGAAGTTCTCTTGCCCTGCACCTGCTGTAGGGCCATTCTCTCGTGGAACCAGAGTCCTTCACTGCAGGAAAAGCTCTTATTCGGGGATTCAGGGCGGCTCTATGCCAGCTGTTTCAGGATCGCCCAAAGCAAGACTAATCTTTTAACTCAGCCTTCATTCAACCCCCACTGGCTTTTCTGAGGCAAAGACTGAACTCATTAAGCAATGCTAATTTAATCACAAGTAATCCACAGGAAAAAAGAAAGTTATATAACCATCTTCAAAATCTGAAATCAAACACGGTTATATATATATATATATATTTTTTTTTTAATAAATTCATGTCTCAAAATAAAATGAATAAAGACAGGCCAGGACATGGCCAGGCATCTACGGATTTCAGCATCCAATACACTCAAGTCCCAGATGGGCATTTCCTCCCAAGATCCCAGCTACGACACGGTTCCCGTTCATGACTTTGAGTGTAGTGATCCGCGAGGTCTCGGAATCCTTCCCCCCGGAGTGTGCACAACACAGATGCACTTTCAACTCAGAAGACAATGCCCAAATAAATCAGTCCACAACCGGAGTCGCTGACCATGACACCGAGAAGCCCCGTCCTCCCCTCCCTCTCTCCCGCCACAGCGACGCGACCCCGCGCTGTTCCCACTCCCGAGCGCGGCCCACGCCCGCCGCGCTTTTAGGCTCAGAACCGTGCTCAGTCCGCGCGGGCTCCTGCTCCTCAGAGGAGGGTCCGACCTGCTGCGGCGGTGGGGACGGCTCGGAGCCCGCTTTCCAACAACCAGCCGGGGTCCGCCTCGCCGTGGTCTCAGCTACGACGGGGTCACCAGGAGCTGCCGGGGCAGCGTGACAGCGCCAGAGCCCGGCGCCGCTTTAGAGACGGGGACGCCCAGCAAGTTGGACGGCCCCTTCGCGGCCGCGGATAACCGAGTGGGTGGCCGGACCCCGCGCCCTCCGAACGCGCGTCAACCGCTGCACCCTCCGGGGGGACCCGGGACGCGCCCTCGCCGCTCTCGGCTGCGACCCGCCGAGGAAGCGGCGGCGCCAATGACTTTCGAGTGCCCCGCGGGGGCAGAAACGGGGAGCCGCGTCCGCGCCCCGGGGTCGCGACGTACCTGCAATGACGTGATGGAAGCCTCGTCCTCGGGGCCCTGTCGGGCGAGCCACTGAGCGCCCCGCGGGCTGCGCGCCTGCTCTGCGTCTGCCGCCTTCGGGGGCCGGCGGCCGGGCTCCCGCGGACGCGCATGCGGAGGCGCGCGGGGGCGCGCGCGGGCGGGGGCGGCGCGGGGCGCGCGGGGCTGCGGCGAGCGCCTGTGCACCGGCCGCGGCTCGGCTCTGCCTCGGCGCGGCGCTGCGCCCGGGTCTGAGCGCGGCCCGGGATTTCTATTGGCTCCGCGCGCCGCGCCCCCGCCCCCGCCGGGCTGCGCTCGGACCCGCAAACGTCGCGGCCGCACGCTCTGCCCTCGCTCGCGGGGTTTGTCCTCCGCTCGTTCCCGGCTGGGCGTGCAGCCCTGCGGTCGGCGGGAGCGTTGTTGCGAGCGGACTTCCAGCCCGAGCCGCCCTGCCTACGTGGGGGAACCCCCCATCCCCGGACCCGCAAAGCCCGCTCGCCCCGCTCAGGTCTGCCTCCTCCCTCTGTGGACGGGTTTGAATGTGAGGAATGTGCAAAGCCTGAGTGTGTGCGGACACACACGCGCGCGCACACACGCACGCACACATCAGGCTCCTTTTGTTTTGAATAACTGAGGCCAATGAAATTAAAGGCAAGCTGAGCCCAATACCCGAAGTGAGAGCTCCACTAATAAAATCTTGAATGAATTCAGTGGAAAACGCTCGCTGCTTGAGTTTGTTTTCTGCTCCAAATAGCGCTTTGGTCATTATCCCTGTTTTTGTTTATTGAATACAGAGGTTTCTAATGCAGATCAGACTTTGCTGCATCCAGTGAACACGGGCCGATGACGCCAGACCACTTCTTGGGCTGCGCGGGCTCCGTGTGTTTTATCGGAAGGCTCCGGGGACGCCTGCATGCTCCTGCATTTTGTTGTTGCTATTAAATTTTGGGGTCTTGTCTCCACTGATGGTCTGAAGACACTCACTTAGTGGGATTCACTGGCCAAAGAAAGCTGGTGAGACTCTGCTGAAAAAGTTACCGGGATTAAAAATTTCAGTCTGTGTAGGTCAAGAGTGATAAACGCTCACCTGAGAATGAGCCCCCCCCCCCATTTCTTTTCTGAGATCTGACAAGCTTGACTGGGGGAAGTTAAGCATAAAATAAAACTTCACTGTGTTTTCTAAAACAGACTCTCCCTTAGCGTCCATCACCCCTAAATCATTTTCACTTGTGCCTATTTAAATTTTAATGACGGTTCTTCTTGACGAGAAACATTGCTTCTGAAATCACTGAGCTGTATTTTGATTTTAGATTGGAAAATTCCCCCCCCCCCCCCCCCAATGTTATGCCTTCTGTCTACTCGTTTCGTATTTGATGTCCTGGTTTCAGCCCCGCTCGTAACACATTTTGTTGCAACCTCACAGGAAACAAAAATTAGTTTTTGGAATTCACTGTCACCAAACAAACTACCTCCTTGCTTTTCCTACTTGGACATGTTCCAAGAAGCCTTATTTTTTGGAATGGGCCAGCCTGAAACCAGCTGAAATTGACAAAAATACAAAACAAAAACAAAACCACATTTGGCCACATTGGTTTCTGCCAACAACAATCCAACTTCCAAATGGCGTCTCCTTATTACTTTTACAACTCGAATCCATTCCCTTTCTTCAAGTAAGCAGTTAAAAAATGACACTGGGGGGCACCTGGGTGGCTCAGTGGATTAAAGCCTCTGCCTTCGGCTCAGGTCATGATCCTAGGATCCTGGGATAGAGCCCTGCATCAGGCTCTCTGCTCAGCATGGAGCCTGCTTCCTCCTCTCTCTCTGCCTGCCTCTCTGCCTACTTGTGATCTCTGTCTGTCAAAAAATAAATAAAATATTTTTAAAAATGACACTGACATAAATCTTTGAATGTGTGAAGCTTATGTCTTCTAAAGGTCTCAATAGGCATAGAAAGAAAGGAGTCATAGGTAAGATTTTCCAGATTTTCCAGGTGGAGAAACAAAGTCAGAGAAGGATAAAGTTGCCTGTGTTATGAAGGTAGACAGCAGGCAGAGCTGGGAGATTGGATAACTGCTTTCCTTCTTACCTTTTTGAGATTACTATTCTATACAGAATATTCAATCCGAAGGGAAGTGCAGTGTTAATATAGCAGATTTGGATTCCCATGTGTCTTTGCATAGACAAGCTAACAGTTCTCGAAATCATCTGACCAACTTGGTAAATAGTTATTTTACACAGTATCCCAGGACAGATGATGGCATGTTCTAATAAGCTGCCAATAATTTGTACTTTCTTAGAGTTGCTTTTCCAAAACAAGAGAAGCGACTGATAAAATCAAGCAGGTTGTTATGTTTTCTGCTTGTTATTTGGGGAGATCACTGTTGCACGTTATATTCCTGAAAAGACCTTACAAATAAAATCATGGATCACTTAAAGTCACAGATAAATCTTATACTTTATTTTAGGTGATAATTCAAGCCTTCTTTCCTTCATTCATGGAAGCATATACCTCTTATACCCAATTAGTCATGCGACTTAGAGAAAATAAATTATTAGTATTTGTTTTTCTATGTTTTATTCTTTTGATCATTTTGCTACTTTTAAAAAGATTTTTTTCAAAGACATTTCTCAAATGCTGCAATTAAATTAGCTCTGATAAATAACATAGGTGGTGGTAATAAGAAAAACTCTGCATCTCAAGACACCACAGTAAAACTGCCCAGCATAGTAATGGCAGAACAATCCTATTTCGTTTTCCACTCATTCAGCCACATCAGGGTCACCTGTTTAGCTCGTATGGCGCCTTTTATGGGAGACATTCACAAGCTGGCATGTATCCAGAAGAGTCCCTAAGATAGCGGTTTTGAATATTGTCATTTATAGGAGATGATGAAGAGAATTGGGCAGTTTGTCTTGCAGAAGGGACTTGGGGTAAACATGGTAACAATTTGCAAATAATATATATGAAAGAGGGGGTATGTTTATCATTCATATATACTTTAAGTGTATTGTCATTTTCACAAGTATTTTCTGACTTGAATCTTTTAACAACCCAATGAGGAATATGAGGCCAAGAGTATTAGCCTGATTTTATAGATAAAGTCTGTATAGGAAAGTAGAGTAAAGTAACCTGATTTAGTTACGGCTATGCCACTAAAGGATAGGAAGACTTGAAATGCATGCCAAGCCCAGTGCTCTGGGGAGAAGTTAAAGGAGGTGAACAAAATTCAGAGTAGGGTAGGACTTTTCATAATTAGAGCATGCAAGCAAATGCAAGGATTTCCTGGCAAATCGATGATTTCCTAGTGACCAAAGTGGTCAAGAAAGGGCTCACAGTCATCTAAAGAGATTAGATGATCCCGGGTTTCTTCCAGTTTGACAGCATCTTTGGTTTTATTATGGAACTTCAAAATATTGTAAGAGAACTTATAATTTCACTAAATGATTCTCATGACATGTTATTAAGTTTAAAAAGTTATGATTATGATATAAATATATTTCTGGACTAAAGATGATTAGAGATGACCTTTTAACCTTTTATCCATATGATGACTATGCATCATTTGCAATAACAAAAAACTTTAAAAAACCATGCAGAAGAAGAATAAAAGAGTTTGCAATTTTTCTCTACTACTCAAAGATATGAGATTTCCACATAGCTAGTATGCTGAAGACTGATTGACTTTCTAATAAGATAAGCATCATACTCTCGATGTTTTCTATACCTATTTATCATTTTCTTTCCAACTTGTATTAGATGCCTTTTTAATGCTGATTTTTTTCTTGGTTATCTCATACTCATCTTAGTAGCTTTTTTCTAAACTATCAATTTATTGATAAATCTATAAGTGCTTGTTTAGTCCTTTCATAGTTACAGTCATTTTCCTTAGGTTATCACGACAGTTTAAATTTAACATTAAAGTGAATTTGATATATGAAATTTTTAATTCTTTGACTTAAATATATATTCTTCCCTCAGATTAAAATCTTCATTTTACAGAAAGGCCCAGACTCTACTGATTAATGTTGTATACATATATTGAAATCTCCAAATGGATTAATATTTAGGATTCACTGATATATAGGCATCTAAAACTTACCACCCACACATTGCTGCTGCTTACGTGTATGGAACAGCATTTCTCTCTCTTGTGTTACAGTATTCCCGCTCCAATGCACAAGAGTGATTTATAAGATTTATAAGAGTTTTTGTAGGAAAAAATATAGTCCCTCCTGGGTTGCAGAATAAACTCCTTGGGCATGAGAGTGCCATCTGTCATGTTTGTATCACCCCAGTGGAGCAGAGAGTACAACCCACAGAGGAGCTTGGGAAATTAACAAGAAAGGGAACCACCACATATTCAGCTCAAGGCCTCTATTTTCCCTTAAGACCCAGGGAGCAGGTGGCTGTGAGTTTTTTTGATTCATTAGTTCATGCTGATTAGATGTCAGCAAGGCCTCTGCGCTGTACTCTTAGTTCTGAGATATGGATGGAAAGAGGCAAAGAGGGCAGAATCAGGGTGAAGGGAAGATACACTAGCCTTTGACCTCAATGTGCTCATGACACAGCGAACAGAGGACATGGCTAAAATAAGATTTAGTAAAGACAAATGTAGTTGAGATAATGGCCAGGACAGCCTCCATCATGGTGCCTGCCGCCCCACAGCCCTTTCCCCAACCTCACAACCCGGGGCTAAGGAAGCCCTCCTAGATAGCTCCGTACACGAGTACAGAAGGGTCATACTCATGTTGCTCTGACTACAGGTATCAGACGAGACTAGGCTCAGAGGCAAACAGTCTGCCAGCCGTGCAGAGATAATGGTGGCTAGTTGCCAATCAGATTTCCTCTTTTGAAGGTCTTAAACTAAGGCTATATCTGGGTATCGATCTGTCTGATTATCTATCATCCATCTATAGCTATCCATCTATAGTTCGCAGTTGAGAGCAACGATATTATCTTCAAGAGTCTGAAAATCAGAGAAAGGAGAATATACTATGTATGATTATGCTGAAAATAATCGTTTGTGAAGTTTTGACTAAGAATGCAAGACAAGGGGGTGTCCCGTTCCTCTCTCTTTCTTAGCTTCCATGGGCTGTACCTCTATTTCCCTTGTTTCTGTGTGTGTTCTTATACGAAATCTCCCAATGCTCGAGGTAAATTTTGTGAATTTCTCCTCCTGGGAAAGGAGACTACAAGAAGAAAAAAACCCAGTGAAATATAGGGGCATCTCCCATAATCTGAAAAGTTAGATTAACCTCAGGCTAGTTTTTTTTTGTTTTGTTTTGTTTTTTTAAATTTTTTTTTATTTGACAGACAGAGATCACAAGTAGGCAGAGAGGCAGGCAGAGAGAGAGAGGAGGAAGCAGGCTCCCTGCCGAGCAGAGAGCCCGATGCGGGGCTCAATCCCAGGACCCTGAGATCATGACCTGAGCTGAAGGCAGAGGCTTTAACCCACTGAGCCACCCAGGCACCCCAACCTCAGGCTAGTTTTAAATGACAGACATTCTTGCACGATTGTTTGGCGTGTGGACTTCGATGTCAACAAAGGCTTTGAATGCTGAATCACTTACTGTTTGGGATTTCTGCTTTTCTTCTTGGGTTTTGGTTTTTGCATATATAAAATAAGGTTAAAATACCTATAATGTAGAGTTCTAGGACTATTAAAGTAGATTTGGCTTCAGAGAGATTATACAGTGCCTGGTCCAGAGAAAATACTTTTTTTTTTTTTCCAGAGAAAATACTTAATAAGATAAGGAATTCAGGCTGAATGGGGCAGACATTTCATATTCTGTGGATAGCAGGAGTTGTTGAAATTCACTAATCAATGTTTGGATGTGGAAGGGAGAATCTGTGCTATTCCACATGAATTGGGGGGAGGGTGTCCTCTCTAGGATTGGCTTTAACCCACACAGCATAGTCTACTGATCTGATTTTTAGAAATAATCCCAAGTCGTTCTGAGCTGTGCCTTATGAGAAGAGAATAAGCTGCCTATATCCATTTTAGCACAGAGTAAGGCAGTGTAATTATATGATGAGTTTCTCTATACTCCTTAAGCAGGGACTATGTCTCATTTAATTTGCTATATCCAGCACCCCACCACTGTGTCTGGTACATAGCTGGCCCTCAGTCAAAGTTAGTTGAATGACTTATTTTCTAACTACTCTTATGAGAAAGTTAACTGATGGATGGGTTAGCTTGTTAATGGAAAGATAACTTCTTTATATGGATTATGAACTGCCTTGGAATGTAATTCTAAAGAAGGGGTTCCAATCTGTTTTGTTCAATAGAAATACCATCTGAATTAAGTGGTTGACAGTGGTTGGTTGTATTATTGTTCAAAGTATTCCTTTCCCCACCCTACAGGACTTATCTTTAAGAGAGGATTATATATGCCCTCTCCTCCTGACTGAGGCTTGGCCATTTGGCTTACTCTGCACGCAAGTTACACGTGTACTTCCCAAACAAAGCAACAGTCACCATGCACGGCTCCCATCCCCCACTTGCTCTTGTTTCCTTCCAGGAGACCAGCAAGGTCCTTGGGCCTCTGAATCAGGATGGCATGAACATAAACAGTTTGAGACAGATATGAGGTTGAGAGATAAACCTTAGTTGTCATAAGCCACTGTAATTCTGTAGTCATTTCGTGACTGTCACACAACATAGCCTCGGCTGACTGATACTCTACAGTTTATTTATACATATACGATACAATTCAAGTCATTTTTCAGAGACCAGAATCCTTTTGCATAGATAAGATTCAGTATGCTTGTTAACAGATGTTTCCTCTTGTCTTACTTAAACTAGATATTATACTAATGTGAATGCTACGTTATGAAATTCCCATAAAGAAAAAACAACAAAAAAAAGTATCCGATGTTACACCTAGATCTCCTTTTAGTGTTCATTCTTTCTTCCTCCCAGTGCCATACACTTTCTGAATACAAGACTCATGTGAATCACTTGGTGGCTGTTGCTGAAGTTCAGTTCCTGACATGTGGCCACAGAAGACACGCTGGGTTGACAACTGTGGTCCTGGAATGAACATCGAGACCGACTGGCCCTCTGAATGTGTCTGGGCCACTCCCTTCCTTCTTCAGGGCCCCCTCCTAGGAAGGACAATAGCAAACGTGGGGCTGTAACCAGCCTTAATGACTTTCCACATTTTATAGGACTCAGTTTCCACATCTGTAAGATGGGAATGCTAAGACTTATCTCCCAACATTGTGTAAAAATGATCCACTATCTAAACAAGGTGTTGAATAATGGCACACACTTAACTGTGCACTTTCTTTCTTCTGAAGTAGTTTTCCACCTTGAGAATGCATGCCATTCCTTCTAGACTCAGCCTGATGCCAACCTTGTCCTTCACCTTCCTCTGTAGTGCATCAGGCATTCCTTTCCTTCTAAAATTCCCATCATAGAAAGTCTCTCTTTTTCTTGTTATTCTTAGCAAACATATTCAAGAGAAAGAATTCTGGACTCAGACATCCCAGGTTCAAGCCCTAGCTCCATCAGCGTCTCTCAATCTCTCTCTGACTCAGTTTCCTCATCTTGAAAGAGGGACATCCATAACCCTTCTTCATGGATGTATCCGACAGAGTTCTTGGTAGCGGACATACAAATAACATTTGTCAAATGAACAAAAGGTTGCTTATTCCATTGTGGTAAGAAACACTGCTTCTCCCCATCTTCTAGTATATTTTATCTAATAGATGTGTTGTCCAACTACTGCATAACAGCCATTGACCAATCATCTCAGAGCAATTTCTGGAGGAACAGGCAGAATTTAAATACTCTGAAGAGATTTTCTCTAGTTGTGCTTGTAATAGTAGAAAGTATTAATTTTTAATTAGTTTCTGTTAAGAATGGCAATATACAATACTATTATTTCTTAACCTCTGCTCTGGGTTATTTACAGAGTCGATTGATCATGCTCCCCTCTCCAGTCCAGAGCCCAAATTAATATAAAACAACCCCCAATGCTTCTTCTGTTCTCCCACATACACATTCCTGCTGTCTGAAAGGACCCAAAGCAAAAGTTCCTGATATATTTGGAAGGGAACAAAAGTTAGTACGGAAGAGCATTTGACCTCTGTCTTGTATTGATGTGAATCTTGGGCTCCCCTGCATGAACTTCCGAAAGTGACATATGTCCCTGTGGGATCAGTGACGGGGACAGCTGGCCGGCCTCAGAATGAGCTTGGCCCCATAAGGACTGCAGGTCTGTCCTGTTAGAAAAGCAAGGGCGAGAGGCTTCTCCCCAGCTGGTGCCTTTGGAGGGACTTTCTCATCAAGGGTGGTTATAGAGGCAGGGTCGAGAAGTCACAGATCTATGGGGATTTGGTTATAATAGGAGTGTGTTCTATTAGTCTTGAGAATTCAGAAATTCATGAATATTGAATAAATGCATGTGGCCACCATAGGAAAATATTGATTCAACTTCTGCACCCAAGTGTCATCCTATTAAGAGTTAATAAAGTGAACCAAATTGATTGGTAACATTGATCTCTAACTCGGGCAGCAGAATTAGACCTTGGGTAGGTAAAGAAATCAGGACCAGTAGACACACCCCATGTCCTGGCAAATAGGTCTGAAGTCAGAGTCTGTTCTTTGGTTTCATATTATCAAGAAGATTCTTTAATATTTATGTATGTGTGTATGTATGTATGTTTATACACATATGTATGCCTGTGTGTATTGGCAGTCCCCTATAGACAGGATGCAAGACAGGGTTGAACTTAGTGGGAGACACCAAAGCATTTATATGTATCACACTACAAACCTGAGCACCTTGGTCCTCTCCTCTCTTCTTTTTTTTTTTTTAAAGATTTTATTTATTTATTTGACAGAGAGAGAGATCACAAGTAGGCAGAGAGGCAGGCAGAGAGAGAGGCAGAGAGAGAGGAGGAAGCAGGCTCCCTGCGGAGCAGAGAGCCCGATGCGGGGCTCAATCCCAGGACCCTGAGATTATGACCTGAGCCGAAGGCAGCGGCTTAATCCACTGAGCCACCCAGGCGCTCTGCTCTCCTCTCTTCTTGAATGGCTGGTTACACTACTGAATAACTCCTTACCATGTCTTCTCTGGAATTGGGATAAATTAAGAGAAAGAACTAACATTTCTTAAGCGTCTGTTGAGACTTATGCACTTTCAATGGGTTAACTAATTTTTTTTTAAGATTTTATTTATTTATTTGACAGACAGAGATCACAAGCAGGCAGAGAGGCAGGCAGAGAGAGAGGAAGGGAAGCAGGCTCCCTGGCGAGCAGAGAGCCTGATGTGGGGCTCGATCCCAGGACCCTGGGATCATGACCTGAGCCGAAGGCAGAGGCTTTAACCCACTGAGCCACCCAGCGCCCTGGGTTAACTAATTTTTTTAAGATTTTTTTATTTATGGTAGAGAGAGAGAGAGAGAGAGAGCAGGGGGAGGGGCAGAGGGAAAGGGAGAGAGAGAGAGAGACTCTCAAGCAGACTCCTGGAGGAGTGCAGCGTTGGATGTGGGGCTCGATCCCACAACCTTGAGATCATGACTGAGCCAAAACCAAGAGTTGGGCACTTAACCTATTGAGCCACCCAGGGGCCCCGGGTTAACTCATTTAAACTTAACTATAATACTTTAAATTAGATATCATTTTTCTGATTTTTAAAGGTAAAGAAACAAGCGGTTTCCCTAGTCAGAAAACCGAAGATCTAGAGTATTATCTAGATCATACTGGGTGGCTCAGTTGGTTAAGTGCCTGCCTTTGGCTCTGGTCACGGTCCCAGGGTCCTGGGATCGAACCCCACATCCAGCTCCCTGCTCAGCTGGGAGCCTGCTTCTCCCTCTGCCTCTGTCTGATTCTCTGCCTACTTGTGCTTTCTCTCTTTCTGTCAAATAAATAAATAAAATCTGTTTTAAAAAGTAACTCATTCTTACTATAAAGCTCTTTATAGAAATGCACAGTGAAAGGAAAGCAAATCAGTCATAATTCGACCACTAACTTTTTAGTATTCTGTTTTCGGACTGCTCATTTTGTGCTCAGTTGAGATCATACTCTATATTCAACTTCCATATGGCTTTTCTTTTTAATATTATAACGGAGCATTTCAAATCTGAAACAAGATTATTTATAAATAATTTTGTGGTTACATGATATTCTGGATCACGGATGCATAATGGATATGTATGGATACATAATGAATATATAGAGATCCACATGGATACAAAAACCAACACTTCTTATCAGACATTTAAATTATTTCCAGAGATAAGCTATTATAAATAAACTATAAAAAGATTTTGTTATGTAGTGGTACCTGGGTGACTCAGTTGGTTAAGCGGCTGCCTTTGGCTCAGGTCATGATCCTGGTGTCCTGAGATCGAGCTCCATGTAGGGCTCCCTGTTCAGTGGGGAGTCTGCTTTTCACTTTCCCTCTGTTTCTCCTCCTGCTTATGCTTTCTTTCTTTCTCTCGCTCTCTCAAATAAATAAAATCTTTTAAAAATGTATTATGTGAAAGTATCTGTACATTCTAGGCATACATTTTGTACATTCAGCTTGTAAGTGACACTAATTTCCTCATGGTGACATCCTTAGTCACCCATTGACATGCTAAATTTGGAATTCCACGCATCAGCTAACGAATATTTCAAGCTCTTCATTTCTGGCAATATCTTCTTTAATGTAATATTTATTTGTTTGTGCACTTAGGTTTTGGTGATTAACATATCTCAGAGAGGATTCCAGACAGAGCCAAGCTTAACGTGAACCTCAAGGAATTCATATAAATCACATTCTAAGTCTGACTACCTCGGTCCTCTATAATCCTGAATGGTTCACCACTCTTCCTCTTCTCTGCCCGGAAAAGAAATGCCAGATATTTTCCAGGTTCCAGTGCATTTCTCTGTGAGCTTTCATTTGTCTCTATGACACCAAGTGTTTGTCAATCATTTTCATATTTTATATATTTATCCCGTTTATTTTATAAAAATTAATGAAATTATGGAAGGTAGAAAATGAAAGTTATTATGTATAGCCAAATTGACAAATTTTTATCCTCATTTGACCCTTACCATCCTTCAGTCCTTTAACAGTTAAGAAACATATGAAATATTGGAAATCCCTATAAAAGATAGTGCCTAAAAAGGGAAGTGAACTTTGGGATATTAGGATGATTTTTAGCAGTTTGATTATTGAAATTTCCCCTTAGAACTATTTATTAGTGTGTGGCCTGTGGATAGTCTGCGTCAGAATAACCTGAGGTACATTTCAAGAATGTAAATTCCTCTGCTCCCACCCGGAGTAAGGGTAGAAATGGAATTTCAATAAAGTCCTCAGGAGAATCTCAGCCACATTAAAATTGGAAAACAACTGCCTTCAAAACTTACTTTTCCACTGGTCAGCTTTCCCATGTTTGGCATTTGAGTAGGTTTTCAGAAACATGATAAATTCAAGGAATGTCTATAGTACATAATGCTGTTCAAGGCTACTCCTACACGTATCTAAAATTGTTTGAAAATTGCTTTCCACATCTGCTTTTCCATAATATGTGAAATTTCTAGTTCTTAATAACGGTAATTCATTTCTCCTCATTTGTCCAAGTTGAGATGTGTTGTTTATGGTTTCCTGTTTTTAATGATAGGACAATTAGATGTTTGTGTGTGTGTTTTAAATTTTCAATGCGTGTTTACCAGTTTATTCGCTTACAGTTGCCTCTTGCTTTTCACTCTTGCCATCCAGGAGATGCTGGAGCATGGGGGCCGAGTGTGAGCCTGGCTTCAGATGCACTGGCAGACACTCACCGAGGGGAGGACCGGGGGCAAGCCAGCCCAAGTTAGCTGTTATTTTCATCTGTACTGTAGGAGCCGGTGTTTATGATAACCATGTGCATTTGCTATTCTGTACACTGTTTATTTGCATGTGTTCTATTCCTTCAACTTTCCAGATCATAGTATATAGTTTTCTGAAGCTATGCAACAGCTCTTCAGGTAGTGATGGTATTACCCCTGCGTCATGCTTATCAGAAATGCTTCCACAATATATGGTTTCCCAATACACCTACCCGTGCTACTGCAGAAATACAGCCTACAAGTTCCAAAGTGTGTGTTGTTAATATAGCAATATATTTCTTTGTTATTTCTTTCATTATTTTGCAATATTTGAAACCTATTTCTCATCCAAGGATGAAGTCGAATTTGCCTGTATTTTCTTTTTCTTTTTAAGATTTTATTTATTTATTTGAAGAGAGAGAGATCACAAGTAGACAGAGAGGCAGGCAGAGAGTGGGGGGAGGGGAAGCAGGCCCCCTGCTGAGCAGAGAGTCTGATGTGGGGCTTGATCCCTGGACCCTGGGATCATGACCTGAGCTGAAGGCAGAGGCTTTAACCCACTGAGCCACCCAGGCGCCCAGGACATTTATTTATTTATTTATTTACATAATTTAAATTTTATTTTAAAGATTTTTATCTATTTATTTGACACAGAGAGAGAGATCACAAGTAGGCAGAGAGACAGGCAGAGAGAGAGGGTAAGCAGGCTCCCCGCCAAGCAGAGAGCCCGATGTGGGACTCAATCCCAGGATCCCAGGATCATGACCTGAGCCAAAGGCAGAGGCTTAATCCACTGAGCCACCCAGGTGCCCTGACTGTATTTTTTTTTTAATTTATGTTTGAATTGTAAAACTTAGCAGCTTAATAAGAGGAATTTATTAATATTGGTTAATTTTAAGTAATATTAAGTAAATTCAGTCTAATTTAGATGAAATGTATTTTATTACATAGTGTGAGATGACATTGTTGGGGAATTACTAATGCTTCTAATTTATATTAGACTAGATTTTTGTATATATGTTAGATTGTATACATGTGTTTATATATAGTTTATATTTTAAATAAATGATTTCCTCACTTCCCTGCTTTAATCACCCCTTCACGAACAAAATAATGGTTCTGATCCTATTGGCTATGGGGATTTTCACAGTAACGTAGATGCTAATCAACATATTTGGTTTTTTTCCTCCCGAGTGAAAGTTCTACTGTTTCCCCATTAAGTAAAGTGGGTGATTGGTACATGTAGATCTTTCTTATAGATATTATATTTGTTATTATATGTATATATACATGTTATTATATGTTATTTTATCTTGTTAATTACGGTAGGGAAACATTCTTTGGCAGGAAGGAAATATTTTGAAAATGTAGTTAGTGGTCACTCCTCTTTATGTTCATCCATGCTTTGGGGTAAGTTTGAGGAGAGAAAGAATTTATTCAATGCTCAGCTTTTGAATGTCAAAACAGACTTTCTGTCTTCAAAACGAGGACACTTTTGATTGTGAAAGGAAGCCCCATTCATTATACTGGGAAAAGAGGGTAGCTCTGGATTGTCCCCAGGCGCACGGAGAGACTCATAGTCACTCCAACCACGGATAATAGAGTTAGAATAATGTACACAAATGTAAGAGGAGGAAAAAAGTCCCCAGAGCTGGTGAAAGACAGAACAGTCTGAGGAAATGCAATGGACTTAGGAATTGTTCAGTGTCTCTTGGAAGGGATTCTGAGGAGATATCCCAACTCCCCCCTGGGGCTAAGTCTCATGAAGGCAGAGGGAACCTGTGAGGTCCTAGTTGTTATTCTCACGCAGTGCAAAGCTGACACGGCTTAGGTGGCTCAAGCAGGTTCATAGGACGGTGACCACACAGAGTGGCATGGGGAGCAGCCGAAGGAGAGAAGCACATGCACGGAGAGCCAGGGAACCTGGCAAACCCTCAGGGACACCAGCAGGATGAAGGAGCAGATGTTGGTGTGGACAGACACCTGGAGCGAGCAGGGAATCACTAGTTTCCAGAAAAGACAAGGGAAGGATGAATGACAGTTGAGGACCACGGAGCAAGGATGTGTGTGACAAGATCACAGTCTATATTTGGAAGATAATTCTGAGTTGTAGAGGGATGTGTAAGGGAGCGAGGCAGATGGCATCTCCCAGCATCCAGTTACTAATGCTGGAAATCCTCCAGCCGTCTTTGTTTTCCTCTCTGCCTCAGCCGAGCTTTCTGTACAGCTGATGACCAAGTCCTATTATGATCTTGAATCTCCTTGCTGGGTTCAGATCCTCTTTATATCTTTCATACACTTTTGAAAGGACATTTTTTTCCCTTGCCACTCCTCTCCCCCTTTTCGCTAGTTCTTAATTTTCTGGCAAGCCATGGATCCCTTTGAGAGTCTATTAAACTGTATAGAGCTGCACTGTCCAAGATGGCAGCCACATGAGACTGTGGAGCATTTGAACTGTGGCTTGTCCAAACTGAGATGTGCTGTAAGTGTAAGATACATACCTGGTTTCAGAGACTCTATATCAAAAAAAAGCATGTAAAATATATTTATTGATTATATGTTAAAACAATGATATTTTGGATAGATTGGTTTAGCAAATTAAACTTCTTAAAATTAATTTTACCTGCTCCTTTATTTTTTATGTGACTGCTAGAAAATTAAAATTACATGTGTAGCTCACATTACATTTTATTGGGCAGTCTCAATATAGACGCTTTCTTTAGAAAAATGCATATAATCACATACACAATTTAAATTCATATTTGGTTGTTGGCATCCATAACCTTATTGCAGCTTGGTAGAATCCAGGTAGAAAACCATGGATCCAGTCTAGTCTCTAGAACTCTCTCCGATGAAGCTTTCAAAAAAAGAAATATAAAAATGCCATGGCTATGGTTTAAAATTTTGAATGGATCTCTCATTGCCTACAAGCTGAGGTATGAATTTCTGTAATTTTATACACAGGTCTTCTTAATATTACCTAATTTACTTTCCAGTCCCCTTCTCTGACATATCCTGACCACACACACATCCTATCCTTCAGCTTTTCCAAACAAGTTGACCTTCTCCCAAACAGGTATGCATACAGTTTTGGCCCTTTTCTCAGCCTCTTCCCCTCAGCCTAAGTATTCTCTCCTTCCTAGTTTTCCCACCTAAATCCTCCTCATTCAACAAGGCCCCATTCAAGTATCGCTTCCTCTGTTAATCCTTTCCTGTCATCAAAGTTTGAGTTAGTTACTTCTGCAGAGTTAGTCTATCCCATTGCAGTGTCCTCACACCACTGTGATATCAGTTTACTTCATGTTGCTGTTACAGATACACATAAATGAGTGTATTACACAGAGATGTGTGTATCTGCCTTCTATACTGCAACATGAACTCTTTCAATCAATGTCCTCATATAGTCATTAATAGTGACAATACCTAACCACATAGTTTGGCTAAACACAAATGAAGAAGAAAGACACCAAGTGAAAGAGGAGGTTGACCACAAGATGAATATGAATTGGCCTCTTTCCAGTGCTTTGCCTATGGTGGGTACACCATGAAAGTTTGCAATGAAAGAAAAAGAAGAAAATGAATGAAAAAGAGAAAAGATAACACATTAGATTCCTGGATAAGTTAAGAAGGGCCCACACTATGTAAATGGAATTGTGGAAATAGAAAGAGGAGAAATAAAAGACATCTGTCTCATAAAATAGAAGAAATAAGAATAGAATAGAAGAAATAAAAGAAACAAGGGTCCAAAGAGCACCTTGAGCCCACATGACGGAAATGAACGATGATGGCATTACTGGAAAGGGCCAGAAGCTGGGAAGAGCAGGACTGACAGAGGGTTGAGGTAGAGCAGACAAATACATAGGTACTGAGTTCAGCTGGGTCTCAAGTGACAGCAGGGTATATTATGAAGAGGTTCCAGCAATTACAAAACACTTGACTCTAGAGTTTGGGTGACACTTGAAAATTATTGTCTTAAAAGTTGTACCCAAAGCCATGGGAAAAGATGTGATCAAGGGAGAGTATGTGTGGACAAAAAGAAGAGAATCAAGGCCAGAGTCCTGGGTGATAACACTGAAGGGTTGGAAGAAAGAAGTGATCTTCATGGAAATCCAGTGGTCAGCCAAGTTCTGCTCCTGTTCCTGCTGTTGTCACCACATCCCGCCCTCCGTGGAGCTGGCCCTAGAACTGCTTGCACAACCCTTGTCCCCATCAGCAGGAAGAGGGCATCTGCTCTACCTCAGCCTTCTGAGTCTCACAGGGATGCCTCTCAATCCTGAACAGAATTGTACCTGGAACTCTAGCTATGCTGGAGTCTAGAAACCATAGTTTTATCCTTTCATCCCTTTTGATGCTGAGTGGGGGAACGTAGATGAAGGAAATGGGTACCAAATGCCAATTAACCTTATCCAACATTTTGGGTTGAAGCAGCTACCTTTGATCCTTGGAAGAAGAGTTTTAGTAAAGAAGTAAGATCTTTCAGATCTTAGCAGATTGAACAGGTAAACAATGGAGTAAGAAGGAAGAGTGGCAGTAGAAGCAGATTGTCCTTTTGGAATGGTTACATTCTTTTCTTGCAGGTTCTAAAAAACCTCTCATTGGTTAGGAGCCTAGTGTCTGGACTTAAGTCCCAGCTCTATTGCTTACTCGTTTCAAAATTCTCAGCAAGTGCCCCAATCTTTAATTACCCATTTTCTCATTTGTACAATAAGGTAGTAGGAATACCCGCAGGATTCACTGTGAGGGTAAAATTATTTAATCCCTGCTGAGTGTTCACACCAGCACTGGGCACACGGCAACATACAGAGGCTCTGCTACTCTTAGTGGGCTCCACATCCTTTTGAGAAGGACCCCATGGCCACTGTAATACCAACTTCCTAATCTGTACAAAGTGTTACTTTAAGCTGTCAAGGCTACTATGATGAAGTAAACAGAATGGGTAGCTTAACCAACAGACCTTCATTTTATCACTGTTCTGGAGGCTGCAAATCCAAGAAGAAAGTGCCAGCAGGGCTGGTTTCTCCCAGAATGCCTCTCTCCTTGACTTACAAATGGCTGTCTTCTCCCTGTGTCTTCAAATGGGTTTTCCTCTGTGTGTCTCTGAGTCCTCATCTTCTCTTATAAAGAGGCCAGTAAGACTGGACTAGGGTCCACCCTAATGACTTCATTTTAGCTTTAAGTCTTAAAAGATCTTAAAATTAAATAGAGTTATATCCTGAGGTACTTGGGGTGTGGACTTCAACATATGAATTTTGGAGAGACAGTTCAGCCCAGAATAGGTACATCCGGCTGAAGAAAATATATTTTATCCTTCAGGGAGGAACATTTGGAAGCATGTTGAAGGATTAAATTAGACAAAATTTTTCATCAGAGAAAGAACTCAAAAACTCAGTTAGGAATTGATTTGCTTGAATTCACAGAGCTGTTAAGTGGCAATGAATTCTGTCAAGTTCTAACGCAGCGTTCTTCTGTATCTGACCCTCCTCTGTTCCTTAGCACCCTTCTTTATGGCCGAATGCTGCTTCACGCAGCAGAACAATTCCTATATGTTCTGGTATTTGGATATTGGGTTGAATGGTGCTCTTGTTTCATTAGGGTGGAAAGGCAGAGAATTAGGTGGTTTTACAATAGAGATAGAATAAAAGACAATATTCCTTTGGCTATTCGAGGTCTTTTCTGGTTCCATATAAATTTTAGGATTATTTGTTCCATTTCTTTGAAAAAAATGGATGGTATTTTGATAGGGATTGCATTAAATGTGTAGATTGCTTTAGGTAGCATAGACATTTTCACAATATTTATTCTTCCAATCCAGGAGCATGGAACATTTTTCCATTTTTTTGTGTCTTCCTCAATTTCTTTCATGAGTACTTTATAATTTTCTGTGTATAGATTCTTAGTCTCTTTGGTTAGGTTTATTCCTAGGTATCTTATAGTTTTGGGTACAATTGTGAATGGGATTGACTCCTTAATTTCTCTTTCTTCAGTCTTGTTGTTGGTGTACAGAAATGCAACTGATTTCTGTGCATTGATTTTATATCCTGACACTTTACTGAATTCCTGTACAAGTTCTAGCAGTTTTGGAGTGGAGTCTTTTGGGTTTTCCACATATAGTATCATATCATCTGCGAAGAGTGATAGTTTGACTTCTTCTTTACCAATTTGGATGCCTTTAACTTCTTTTTGTTGTCTGATTGCTGAGGCTAGGACTTCTAGTACTATGTTGAATAGCAGTGGTGATAATGGACATCCCTGCCGTGTTCCTGACCTTAATGGAAAAGCTTTCAGTTTTTCTCCATTGAGAATGATATTTGCGGTGGGTTTTTCATAGATGGCTTTGATAATATTGAGGTATGTGCCCTCTATCCCTACACTTTGAAGAGTTTTGATCAGGAAGGGATGCTGTACTTTGTCAAATGCTTTTTCAGCATCTATTGAGAGTATCATATGGTTCTTGTTCTTTCTTTTATTAATGTGTTCTATCACATTGATTGATTTGCGGATGTTGAACCAACCCTGCAGCCCTGGAATAAATCCCACTTGATCGTGGTGAATAATCCTTTTAATGTACTGTTGAATCCTATTGGCAAAGGAATATTGAAGAACAAAGCCAAAGTTGGTGGCATCACAATTCCGGACTTCAAGCTCTATTACAAAGCTGTCATCATCAAGACAGCATGGTACTGGCACAAAAACAGACACATAGATCAGTGGAACAGAATAGAGAGCCCAGAAATCGACCCTCAACTCTATGGTCAACTAATCTTCGACAAAGCAGGAAAGAATGTCCAATGGAAAAAAGACAGCCTCTTCAATAAATGGTGCTGGGAAAATTGGACAGCCACATGCAGAAAAATGAAATTGGACCACTTCCTTACACCACACATGAAAATAGACTCCAAATGGATGAAGGACCTCAATGTGAGAAAGGAATCCATCAAAATCCTTGAGGAGAATGCAGGCAGCAACCTCTTCGACCTCAGCCGCAGCAACATCTTCCTAGGAACAACGGCAAAGGCAAGGGAAGCAAGGGCAAAAATGAACTATTGGGATTTCATCAAGATCAAAAGCTTTTGCACAGCAAAGGAAACAGTTAACAAAACCAAAAGACAGCTGACAGAATGGGAGAAGATATTTGCAAACGACATATCAGATAAAGGGCTAGTATCCAAAATCTATAAGGAACTTAGCAAACTCAACACCCAAAGAACAAACAATCCAATCAAGAAATGGGCAGAGGACATGAACAGACATTTCTGCAAAGAAGACATCCAGATGGCCAACAGACACATGAAAAAGTGCTCCACGTCACTCGGCATCAGGGAAATACAAATCAAAACCACAATGAGATATCACCTCGCACCAGTCAGAATGGCTAAAATTAACAAGTCAGGAAATGACAGATGCTGGCGAGGATGTGGAGAAAGGGGAACCCTCCTCCACTGTTGGTGGGAATGCAAGCTGGTCCAACCACTCTGGAAAACAGCATGGACGTTCCTCAAAATGTTGAAAATAGAACTACCCTATGACCCAGCAATTGCACTACTGGGTATTTACCCTAAAGATACAAACATAGTGATCCGAAGGGGCACGTGTACCCGAATGTTTATAGCAGCAATGTCTACAATAGCCAGACTATGGAAAGAACCTAGATGTCCATCAACAGATGAATGGATAAAGAAGATGTGGTATATATACACAATGGAATACTATGCAGCCATCAAAAGAAATGAAATCTTGCCATTTGCGACGACGTGGATGGAACTAGAGCGTATCATGCTTAGTGAAATAAGTCAATCGGAGAAAGACAACTATCATATGATCTCCCTGATATGAGGACATGGAGAAGCAACATGGGGGGGTAGGGGGATAGGAGAAGAATAAATGAAACAAGATGGGATTGGGAGGGAGACAAACCATAAATGACTCTTAATCTCACAAAACAAACTGGGGGTTGCTGGGGGGAGGTGGGATTGGGAGAGGGGAAGCGGGCTATGGACATTGGGGAGGGGAGGCGAACCATAAGAGACTATGGACTCTGAAAAACAACCTGAGGGTTTTGAAGGGTCAGGGGTGGGAGGTTGGGGGAACAGGTGGTGGGTAATGGGGAGGGCACGTTTTGCATGGAGCACTGGGTGTTGTGCAAAAAGAATGAATACTGTTACGCTGAAAAAATAAATAAAATGGGAAGAAAAAAAAAAAAAGAATAAAAGACAAAAACACAAAGGGGTGGGGCTGTTCCAAGAAAACAACATACTACTGTGTGGTTACATGGAGTCTTTCACCAACTCCTTGTAAAACGTGGTACTGGAATCTTCTAGCTCAGACCCCATGGCTGCTATTATGTCAGTCTGGGCCACATATGTGTCTGACTGATGTGGTGAGTGTAGACATATGTGGCTTATTAATAAACTCTTTTTGCCTTGCCAATTGCCTAGAAGATGCCAGATTTCCCAACCACTCTACTTGCTGGACTCTCCATTATCAAGTCTGAAGTAGCCATAAACACAGCCATCTCTCCTCTACCCTTTAATGACTGGGGATCCTAAGATTATAATGTATTCACTCTGAGCAGGGGATCTATTCTAATCAGGGATTAAATTAAATGGTATATCACTTCTTTCATCATAGTCTCCTGTGAGGCAGTAGACTTTGGAGGCTAAGGAAATACATTTGATTTTGATCCTAGTTCTGTCTGTTCTTTAATGGCTTTGTAACTTGCTGCATATTAACTAATCTTCCTATCCCTATTTTCTTACCTGTAAAGAGGTGTTAGTAGTTTAGTAGCTGTGTCTTACTTGAAAGGTTATTTGTGAGGATTAAGTAAGAAAATGAAGATAACATAAGTTGTATAGTCTATGATATATAATAGGTACTCAGTAAATACTAAGTATTATTAATACTAGTTATATAGAATATATAGTAAGTTACAATTAATTTAATAAGTCTCAGAGGATGATGAAAATGCACATGGGAAAAACATGAGAAATAAGCTTTTAGCTTATATTAAGCAATGACTGTGTATTAAGTTTCCAACTTTTTATGTCACGTTTAAAATTATTTTTTAGAGATCTCATCTCTCGTAGCTCAATCCTATTATATGAATGTGTTTGATATTTCCCATTTTTGCCATTCTTCATCATTGTAAGGAAATTCTGTGATATGAAAACTATAGAGAATAATACAATGAAAAAGCAGGTACCTATAACCCAACACGACTTCACAAATTACAAAGCAGAGTTGAAGCCGACAGTAAGATTTTATACACAGTCCCCTAAACCTCTCTCTTTCTCTCCAGACCTTCAATCTAAAATCCTACCACTTTTTAAAAATTAACATATAATGTATTATTTGCTTCAGGGGTACAGGTCTACTGAATCATCAGTCTTACACAATTCACAACACTCACCATAGCACATACCCTCCCCAGTGTCTATCACCCAGACACCCTATCCCTCCCACCCCTCTGCCTTCCAGGAACCCTCAGTTTGTTTCCTGAGATTAAGAGTCTCTTATAGTTTGTCTCCTTCCCTGGTCCTATCTTGTTTCATTTTCCCCTCCCTTGCCCTCACGACCTCTACCCTGACTCTCAAATTCCTCATATCAGAGAGATCATATAATAATTGTTTTTCTCTAATTGACTTATTTCCTTTAGCATAATACCTTCTAGTTCCATCCATGTTGCTGCAAAAGGCAAGATTTAGTGGGGTTTTTGATGGCTGCATAGTATTCCATTGTATATATATACCACTTCTTCTTTATCCACTCATCTGTTGATGGACATCTAGGCTCTTTTCATAGTTTGGCTATTGTGGACATTGCTGCTATAAACATTTAGGTGCAGTATCCCTACAGATCACTACATTTGTATCTTAGGGTAAATACCCAGTAGCATGATTACTGGGTCATAGGGCAGCTCTATTTTCAACTTTTTGAGGAACCTCCATACTGTTTTCCAGAGTGGCTGCACCAACTTGCATGCTCACCAACAGTGGAGAAGGGTTCCCCTTTCTCTGCATTCTCACCAACATCTGTTGTTTCCTGACTGATTAATTGTAGCCATTCTGACTGGTGTGAGCTGGTATCTCACTGTGGTTTTGATTTGTAGTTCCCTGATGCTGAGTGATGCTGAGCACTTTTTCATGTGTCTGTTGGCCATTTGGATGTCCTCTTTGCAGAAATGTCTGTTTATGTCTTCTGCCCATTTCTTGATTGGGCTATATGTTTTTTGGGTATTGATTTGGTAAGTTCTTTATAGATTTTGGATCCAAGCCCTTTATCTGATATGTCATTTGCAAAGATCTTCAACCATTCTGTCAGTTGTCTTTTTTTTTTTTTAAACTGGTTTTTTTTGTTGTTGTTGTTGTTGGTTTTTTTTTTTTTTTGCTTTTTTTTACTGTTTCCTTGCTGTGCAAGGACTTTTGATCTTGATGAAGTCCCAATAGTTCATTTTTTACCCTTATTTCCCTTATCTTTGGTGATGTTTCTAGGAAGAAGTTGCTGCAAATGAGCTGCCTGTTATCTCCTTAAGGATTTTGGTGGATTCCTGTCTCACATTGAGGTCTTTCATCCATTTTCAATCTATTTTTGTGTGTGGTGTAAGGAAATGGTCCAGTTTCCTTCTTCTGCATGTGGCTGTCCAATTTTCCCAACACCATTTGTTGAAGAGACTGTCTTTTTTCCATTGGACATTCTTTCCTGCTTTGTCAAAGATTAGTTGACCATAGACTTGAGGGTCCATTTCTGCGCTCTGTATTCTGTTACATTGATCTATGTGTCTGTTTTTTTGCCAGTTCCATACTGTCTTGATGATTACAGCTTTGTAATAGAGCTTGAAGTCTGCAGTTGTGATGCTGCCAACTTTGGTTTTCTTTTTCAACATTCCTCTGGCTATTTGGAGTCTTTTCTGGTTCCATACAAATTTTAGGATTATTTATTCCATTTCTTTGAAAAGTTGGTAGTATTTTGATAGGGATTGCATTAAATGTGTAGATTGCTCTAGGTAGCATAGACATTTTCACCATATTTGTTCTTCCAATCCATTAGCATGGAATGTTTTTCCATCTCTTTGTGTCTTCCTCAATTTCTTTCATGAGTGTTTTATAGTTTTCTGAGTACAGATTCTTTGTCTCTTTGGTTAGATGTATTCCTAGGTATCTTATGGTTTTGAGTGCAATTGTAAACAGAATCGGCTCCTTAATTTCTCTTTCTTCTGCCTTGTTGTTGATGTATAGAAATGCAGCTGGTTTCTGTGCATTGATTTTATATCCTGACACTTTACTGAATTCCTGCTGAGTTCTAACAGTTTTGGAGTGGAGTGCTTTTGGTTTTCCACATAAAGTACCATATCATCTGCAAAGAGTGAGAGTTTGATTTCTTCTTTGGTGATTTGGATGCATTTTATTTCTTTTTGTTCTCTGATTGCTGAGGCTAGAACTTCTACTACGATGTTGGATAGCAGTGGTGATAATGGACAGTCCTACTGTGTTCCTGACTTTAGGGGAAAAGGTCTCAGTTTTTCCCCATTGAGAATGATATTCACTGTGGGTTTTTCATTGATGGGGCTCTGATGATCTGGTGGTATCTATCCTGTGAAGAGTTTTGATTAAGAAAGGATGCTGTACTTTGTCAAGTGCTTTTTTAGCATCTATTGAGAGTATCATACAGTTCTTTTTCTTTCTTCCTTTTTTTTTTTAAAGATTTTATTTATTTATTTGGCAGACAAAGATCACAAGTAGGCAGAGAGGCAGGCAGAGAGAGAGGAGGAAGAAGGCTCCCTGCTGAGCAGAGAGCCCGATGCAGGGCTTGATCCCAAGAACCTGGGATCATGACCTGAGCCGAAGGCAGAGGCTTTAAGCCACTGAGCCACCCAGGCACCCCCTTTTTCTTTCTTTTATTAATGTACTGTATCACCTTGATTGATTTGTGGTTGTTGAACCAAACTTGCAGCCCAGGAATACATCCCACTTGGTTGTGGTGAATAATCCTTTTAATGTACTGTTGGATCCTATTGGCTAATATTTTGGTGAGAATTTTTGCACCCATGTTCATCAGGGATATTGGTCTGTAATTCTCCTTTTTGATGTGATCTTTGTCTGGTTTTAGGATTAAGGTGATGTTGGCCTCATAAAATGAGTTTGGAAGTTTTCCTTCCATTTCTATTTTTTTGGAAGAGTTTCAGGAGAATAGGTATTAATTTTTCTTTAAATGTTTGGTAGAATTCCCTTGGGATGCTGTCTGGCCCTGGGCTCTTGTTTTTTTTTTGGAGATTTTTGATGACTACTTCAATCTCCTTACTGGGTATGGGTCTGTTGAGGTTTTCTGTTTCTTCCTGGTTCAGTTTTGGTAGTTTATATAATCTCTAGGAATGTATCCATTTCTTCCAGATTGTCAGATTTGCTAGGGTATAGTTGCTTATAATATGTTCTTATAATTGTCTGTATTTCTTTGGTGTTTGTTGTGATCTTTCCCCTTTCATTCATGATTTTGCTAATTTGGGTCCTTCCTCTTTTCTTTTTGATATGTCTGGCCAGGGGTTTATCAATCTTATTAATTCTTTCAAAGAACCAGCTCCTGGTTTTGCTGATCTGTTCTACTGTTCTTTTGGTTTCTATTTCATTGATTTCTGCTCTGATCTTTATTATTTCTCTTCTCCTGCTGCGTTTAGGCTTTCCTTGCTGTTCTTTCTCCAGCTCCTTTAGGAGTAGGGTTAGGTTGAGTACTTGAGGCCTTGTTTCTTGAGAAAGGCTTGTATTGCTATATACTTTCCTCTCGGGACCACCTTTGCTGTATCCTAAAGATTCTGAACGGTTGTCTTTTCATTTTCATTTCTTTCCACGAATTTTTAAAATTCTTATTTAATTTCCTGTTGACTCATTCATTCTTTAGAAGGATGCTCTTTAGTTTCCATGTATTTGGGTTCTTTCCAACTTTCCTCTTGTGGTTGAGTTTTAGTTTCAAAGCATTGTGGTCTGAAAAGATGCAGGGAATAATCCCAATATTTTGATAAGGGTTAAGACCTGATTAGTGATCCAGGACTGATCTATTCTGGAGAAGTTCCATGTGCACTAGAGAAGAATGTGTATTCTGTTGCTTTGGGATGGCATGTTCTGAATATATCTGTGATGTCCATTCTGGTCCAGTGTGTCATATAAAGCCTTTATTTCCTTGTTGATCTTTTGCTTAGATGATCTGTCCATTTCAGTGAGGGGGGTGTTAAAGTCTCCTACTGTTATTATGTTATTGTTGATGTGTTTCTTTGATTTTGTTATTAATTGGTTTACATAGCTGGCTGCTCCTGTGCTGGGGGCATAGATATTTAAAATTGTTAAATCTGGGCGCCTGGGTGGCTCAGTTGTTAAGCGTCTGCCTTCAGCTCAGGTCATGATCCCAGGGTCCTGGGATCGAGCCCTGAATTGGGCTCCCTGCTCAGCAGGGAGTCTGCTTCTCCCTTTCCCACTCCCCCTGCTTCTGTTCTCTCTCTTGCTGTGTCTTCTATCAAATAAATAAATAAAATATTTAAAAACAATAAAATTGTTAAATCTTCTTGCTGCACAGACCCTTTAAGTATGATATAGTGTCCTTCCTCATCTCTTATTGTAGTCTTTGGCTTAAAATCTAATTTGTCTGGTATAAGGATTGCCACTCTAGGTTTCTTTTGATGTCCATTAGCATGGTGAATGGTTTTCCATCTGCTCACTTTAAATCTGGAGGTGTGTTTTGGTCTGAAATGAGTTTCTTGCAGAGAGCATATTGATGGTTTTTTTTTTTAATATATCCATTTTGATACCCTGTGTCTTTTGATTGGGGCATTTAGACCATTTACATTCAGGCTAACTATTGAAAGAAATGAATTTGGTGCCATTGTATTACCTCTAAGATGACTGTTACTATATATTGTCTCTGTTTCTTTCTGGTCTGTTACTTTTACATTCTCTCTTTGCTTTGAAGACCCCTTTAAATATTTCCTGTAGGGCTGGTTTGGTGTTTGCAAATTCTTTTCATTTTTGTTTGTCCTGGAAGCTTTTTATCTCTCCTTCTATTTTCAATGACAGCCTAGTTGGGTAGAGTATTGTTGGCTTCATATTTTTCTCATTTAGTGCTCTGAGTATATCATGCTGGTCCTTTCTGGCCTGCCAGGTCTCTATGGATAGGCCTGCTGCTAATCTAATATTTCTACCATTGTATGTCACAAACCGCTTGTCCTGAGCTGCTTTCAGGATTTTCTCTTTGTCACTGAGACTTGTATGTTTTACTATTAGATGACAGGATGTTGACCTGTTTTTATTGATTTTGAGGGGGGTTCTTTGTGCCTCCCGGATTTTCAGGCTTTTTCCCTTCCCCAAATTGGGTAAGTTCTCTGCTATAAATTGCTCCAATGTATCTTCTGTCCCCCTCTCTCTTTCTTCTTCTTCTGGGATCCCAATTATTCTAATATTGTTTCATCTTATAGTATCACTTATCTCTTGAATTCTCATCTTGTGGTCTAGTAGTTGTTTATCTCTCTTTTTCTCAGTTTCTTTATTCTCCATCATTTGATTTTCTATATCACTAATTCTCTCCTCTGCCTTATTTATTCTATCAGCAAGAGCCTCCATTTTTTATTGTACCTCATTCATAGCTCTTTTGATTTCAACTTGGCTAGATTTTAGTTCTTTTATTTCTCCAGAAAGGGATTATCTAGTATCTTCTATGCTTTTTTCAACCCCAGCTAGCATCTTGATAATCATCATTCTGGACTCTAGTTCTGACATCTTACTAATGTCCATGCTGATTAGGTCCCTAGGTGTTGGTACCCTTCTTGCTCTTTTTTGTGAGGTGAGTTTTCCACCTCATCATTTTATCAGATGAGAATAAATGAATGAGAGAACAAAATACTAAAAGGGTAGTAATGACCCCAGTTGAGGTCATTGCTACTAACCAAATGAGAAGAGACCTAAAACTGGGGGGGAGACTAAAGGAGGGGAGTGTGTATGTATATATATATATATATATATATATATATATATATATATATATATATATATATATACTGGTGAATAGAACAGAGCCACACACTTGATTTTGGGTGTATTTTGGTCTGTTAGAAGAAACTGCCTCCCGAATTTTAACAAAAGAAAAACTTACGTATATACAAAAATAAGGGTAAACATGATGAAGGGATGGAATATGACTGTAAAGATGAAAATTCAAAAAGATCCTAAAAAAGGAATTGATAAGAAGTTGGTTGAAAAAAGAAAAAAAAGGGGAGAATGTGATCAGGCTGGAGACTAGAATGAAGCCATATGCTAGATTTAGGGTGTATTTTGATCCATTAGAAAAAACTGTATTCCAAAATTTAAAGAAAGAAAAACTTATATGTATATAAAAAATAAGGTTAAATACAATGAAGGGATAGAATATGAGTATAACAACGAAAATTAAAGAAGATTTTTTTAAAGGTATTGATAAGATAAAATAGTTAAAAAGTTAAACTAAGAAAGAGGAAAAATTTTTAAAAAAGAATAAGAAAAGAATAAAATTTAAAAAATTTAACTTTGAAAGACTAAAGGATCATGGAGAAAAAGGCATGAATTATATGTGCTATATTCCCATAGCTCATTGATCTGTGAAGTTGGTTTTGGCTGGATGTTCTTGCTGATCTTCTGGGGGAGGGGCCTGTTGCCCTGATTTGCAAAGGTCTTTGCCCAAGGTGGAACTGTACTGCCCTTGCCAGGGGCCGGGCTAAGCAATCTGCTCCGGTTCGCACGCGTGAAGCTTTTGTTCCCTGAGCGCTTTCCGTACCGCTTTGGAGGACGGGAATGAAGATGGCGGCCGCCCAGCTGCCGCCGGAGGAGCCGAGAGCTCGGGGCCGCACTCCTTAGTGCGCCTTCAGAGAAAAGCCATCAGTCCCTCCCGTCTCCCTGGTCTCCAGCCATGCTCCGAGCTCCCCTGGCTTGTGACCGAGCATTTCTGTCTCTGGCGAGCGGCCCCGTTTGGAGTCTCCAAACACAGCCTATTCCTGCCGCACTTCCACGCCGCTCTTCCGGAGATGGAAGGAGGAGTCTCCCGGGATCTGCGACTTGCGGGATTCCTGCTGAATAGTAGTGGCCCGACTGTGCCTCAGGTCACAGTTTATGGCAACCCCGAGCTGAGAGCCCCTCCTCGGCTCTGTCTCTAACCCCGGCTGCCCTGCTCTGATACACGGGGGCTCTGCCAACCTCAGACACACCCTGTCCTTCTATGGCCCCATGGGCCCTGAGACCACACTGTCCCCGCAAAGTCTCCACCCCCCCCCCACCCCCCCCCCACCCCCCCCCCCCCGCTTAGTCGGTGGAGTGACATCCCTCCACAGAGCAGACTTCGAAAAGTACTGATTTTGTGCTCCTCTGCTCTCTCACTTGCTGGTAAGTGGTTGACGGAGCCTCCCTTCCCCCTCGGTCTGTCTTCCCGTATATCACCTTGGATTCACTTCTCTGCACGTCCTACCTTCCAGAAAGTGGTCGCTTTTCTGTTCGTAGAATTGCTGCTGTTCTTCTCTGTGATCTCCTGCTGAGTTTGTAGGCGTTCGGGATGGTGTGAGAACTCTCTAGCTGAACTCTTGGGACGAGACAGATGAAGTTCAGGTCTCTTGCTCCTCCGCCATCTTGCTCCTGGGCCAAATCCTACCACTTTTATTCCACCTTCAAATGGGCAGATGTTCCCCCAAACCATAGTTCTATTTGATAGCTCGTGAAGGAAGAAGGATAGCAACATTTATAACTGGGCCCCAGACTCTGAGAAAACTGCTGCCACCGTATTTTTCTTATCCACTGTATTCGGAGTAATGATTTTTAAATTTTATACCCTACCTCATTAGTGTATCAAGCGAAATCAAGTTAGTTAGTTAGTGGTTTGTGACCAGCAGGATTAAAAATAATGAAATGGGATGAAATAGAAGAAAAGAGAAATGAGCAGAAAATTTCAAAGTACATGTAATAAGGACAAATTTTCTTATGTGAAGTTTTGTTTCAGATTTGCATATGATTGTGTACTTAGATGTGTATACACAATTGCTATGTGAATTATGTTTATGTATTATAAATATGGTTCAGAAAACTATTTCTTCCCATGAATTCTATGGAAAAATTCCTGGAAATGGCTGATAGGGGAGACTTGACGATGCTTCAGCAGACCTGCTATCCAGTCCTCAGCATCTGGGTGAGGAGGTAGCAAAGCAATGATAGCACATCAAGTCAGTGCTTCAAGACCAAAACTTCCATCTGGAAACTTGAGGCAGGAAATGTGTATCCTCAGCCCTTGTTTCCTGTGCAAACCATTCACTTTCCAAGGCTCTATGTAGGCAGGAGTACACCCTCCATCCCGAACACCAACACCTCTGAGAGCCAAGCTGGAGTCTACTCCTCCCTGTGTCCTCCATCCCCCTCACTACCCAGTGACTCTCAAAGTAACATGCATGAAGTCGGCTTTTCATGAAACGTTTGTGTTTTATGGGGACCTGGGATTTATATTGTTCAGATAGGGTCAGACATGCAGACACAGAAATGACTGTCATGAAGAAAGAAGTGTTTTAGACTCACAGATTCTAGAAGCAGGAGGCACAGCATGCCTTGCAGGGTGACATGGCAAAGCACTGAGGTCAGTCAGGGGGCAGAGAAAGTGGGGCAAGAACATGGGCCTTTACCGTATATTCAATGGGAAGGAATGGAGGGAACAAGCCAAGTAAGTTTAGGATTAGCTACTTGAATTATTTCAGTGGGATCTGGGGCCCAACAGCTATCCCTAGTTGTCTGGTATCTGGTCCTAGGGTGATTAGGGCAGGTGGATAGTAGCCCAGAGTGTGACAGCCCATGAAGGAGGTGGTTGGGTATAGGGGCTCTGGATTGCTGGTTTGCATATGGAAGACATACTCAAAGGTGAACTGTTTGCTATCTCTAGGAATTGGCTGGTCCTGGGAAGGTTAATCTCTCCAGCAGCGGCAAGCCCTCATGATGTCAAAGCACCAAAAATACAGAAAATAAAGAGATGGGATTAATGATTAATACAGTTTGAGAAATGAGGATAGACTATCTGAGTAATGCAGTTATTTTGTAGTGTTGTGTTGTGAGGCATAAAGCAGAATATGTCTATAATTTTACATTCTTCTCTCTCTCTCCCCTGTTTATATGGCTAATTAGGTGCTTGGTATATAATACCCATTCAAAAGTATTCGTTTTTTTCCTTTTGTATTTAAATAATTTTGAGTTAGTAGATACAAAGTAGTTTCTCTGTGTGAGTAGATTCATTAGAACGTAACTTTTCATCAAACCAAAAGTTTTATTAATGAATGTATCTACACATAAGGAATCTTATTTTTTGGCGTAATAAGGCAAAGAAAGAATGATAATAGTGGTTTATATTTGTTAAGGTTGCCAGGTAGAATATAGAATGCCCAGTTCAAGTTGAATTTCAGATAAACAATAGAAGTTTTTAGTATGTCTCAAATATTGCATGACATTTATAAAGAGATTATTGTTGCTACTTTATCTTACACTTTGTTTTCCTTTGGCTTGGCTAAGTTCAATACTTCAATGTGGTAGGCGACATGTCCTAAAAAACGGTCCCCCAAACTCCACACCCTAATCTCTGGAACTTGTGAGCACGAGTAACTTCCACTCCCGTGATTACATTACGATACATACAGTTCTATAGAACAGAGCTGACTTTAAGATGGAAACACTTTCCCAGGGCGGCGGGTGGGGGGGGGGGGGCTGATCTAAGAAAATAAGCCTCTATAAGCAGAGAGCTTTCCCTGGCTGACAGCAGAAGAGGAGGACAGAAAAGAAGGCAGAAGGACTCAGAGAGATTCAAAGTACGAGGACTCCACACTCCGTGCCTGACTCTGAAGGTGGAGGAGGGGCATGTGAATGTAATGAGTGTCCGCAGCTTAGAGGAGCTAAGCGGGGGAGGGTTGCAAGGACCTGAGTTCTGCCCAAATATGTATGCGTTTGGTAATGGATTTTTTCCTGGATCCTCCAGATAAGAACCCAGCCCAACCAATACCTTGATTTTGGCTTTGTGATGTCCTGCACGTCATCCCAGATGAGCCCATCTGGGCTTTGGATCTACAGAATGGTGAGCTTACACCAAGGGTATTTAGCTTCTAGTTTGTGGTACTCATGAAGCAGGAGAAAATGGATATACCTAGCATTTATATGCATTTTCTTTCCAAATACTTCACATACATTTTTTAAAGATTATTTATTTATTTGGAGAGAGAGAGTGAGTGAACAGGAGGAGGGTTAGAGGGAGGGGGAGAGAGAGAACCTTGCGCAAACTTCCCGCTGAGCCTGACATGGGGTTCAGTCTCACAACCCTGAGATCATGACTGGGGAGCTGAAATCAAGAGTCAGAGGCTTAACTGAGTGAGCCACCCAGGCACCTCTCTTCACATACATTTTTTTGGTCTTGATTTTCAAATATAAGAAAGACACAGGGTGAGTTTTATTTTAAATTTTCAGGTATATCCATTGGCATTCAGACAAATTAATCACTTGATTAAGGTCCCCTGGGTTTGCAGCTGCAAAGAGAAATCAGATTGTCAGGAAGTATTTGTTTTTTGTTTGTTTGTTTTTTAAGAAGTATTAAAATAAAACACTTGGGAAAATCTAGATTGTTTGTTTTTTACTTTCTTTATCTCTCCCTTAATTTTCCAGATGTGAAAGCCATCCTTTTGGGAAGGGTTTCTCTAGTTTGGTACCATGGTAGAGTTTTTAAAAGAAGTGAGCTTTAACAGGGGATTGAAAACTAAAGAAGGAGCCAGTTTGGGGACCTAGAGTAGAATAGTTAGAGAGGATGAAGGGTTTATGTACAAGATATCAAGAGAGTATTTCCAAAACTATCTGTCACTTTGTAGAGATAATCCAAGACCTGCTGTGTGTTCGACAGACCCCTAAGTATTAAGTTCAAAAGCAGCCTGCTCCATTTTATACTCCACATCTTAGCATGGCCAAGGAAGAGGATTAGAAGGCAGTGAGCTGCAGCTTATACTCTGGCCCATGGGGTTTTGAGAACATGATCCGTGTTTTCACGGAAAATGAAGACTGACAGTGTGGATACCTGCCCATTCTGGCCCAAGGACTTACATTGCTGAGAGATGGTGTGTCCTGAGCTACACCAGGAGTTTATCTCAAGGCCCACCCAGTCAACTCCTCAGAAGGAGATCCACACCATTTTCCTCACCCCAGCTTCTTCTGACGCTACAAGCATCATTACTTCCATGATCTGGAAGGTCAAGAGCCCCTGTTCCTTTGACCTAGTAGTTAAGGTCATAAGCCCTAGATGCAGATCAACTTGGGTTCAAATCCTAGATCTAGAATAAATTCTCTATGATTTGCACTAAGTTACTTAACTTCTTCAAGCCTCAATTTCCACATCCATAAAGTTGGAATAATAATAATCAAACTCATAGCATGTGCTAAGAATTAAATAACATATAAATGAGGATAGCATTATGCTTGGCATGTGTTATACATTTTTAATAATTACTACCTACTGACCTTACCAATATTATTTTTGTATTATAAGTAGCTGTTCATTTATGGTTGTCTCCTATGGGGTTATGAGCAAGTTTGGAAAACAGGGCCCATATCCCATTTCTATTAATTTCCCTGAGCATCTACCATGATGTCTGGCACATAATAGGTGCTCAATAAATGCTTGCTGACTGAATGGGTTGATGAATCAGCAATGGCTTTGAAGTGTCCCTGCTGGAAAATGTGTTTGGCTGCTTTTTTAAAAAATGGAAAGTATGCAGTGGATTTGGGGAAAAGCCAGAGGTTTTTCCTTACCAGGTCTGGGACAGCACATTGTCAGCATCCATGAACTTGGAAAGAGAGACTTGGATGGCATGCCTTCCAGATAGATCACAGTAAGCGACAGAGAACCAGCTAAGTTTCAGTGTTATACCCACGTACTTTTTTAATTGACCAGCCATGGCAATTCCCCTATCCAATGACTTTCCTTCTCTCTGTCCACAATGTGTTTCCCTAAATTTATCCCCACCATGAAAGAAAGAAAACTGCTCCCAAACTCGTGGCCATGTGGCCATGCCAGCATGGTGTTAGAGTTCATATTTTGCCTGAAGTGTTAGAGGCATGTAGATGCACTTGAACGACAAGAAAGCCAAAACGATTCCCAAAGGATTCCAGAAATTACTTTTGGAAGCACATTTAAAAAACTTACAAATGGATGTGTCTGGAGTAAGAAAAGCCTGCAAATGTGCATGTCCACCTCCAAAGTTAAAGTTTCTCTAACTCAGTCACGCACTTATGAGTTTGCCATTTCTAGGTGTTTGGTAAGATGCCTTAAACTATGTGTACTATCATATAACATGTCTATATTTAAGTACAATTTTCCCTCTAAAAACTTCCCCACATTTTTCCATGGAGATAATGCTGTTTTCCTAAATCCACAAGTACCCCTTATGAGGGGAGCAAGCTATATCACTGTTTTCAGAAAGGCAGTGTGTTTGTGTGCTTACGTACATGTGTGTATGCACACACGAGTGTGTGAGAGACGGAGAGGTAGTGTTTATGATGGAATAGTCAAAAGATTTCATTGATTTCCTTTCTCATTTCTGGAAGGTTTTCCTCTTTCGTAAGATAGGTTCATGTTGGAAAGATCCATTTGCTTCCTGAAAAAGCAATCCCGTATGGCTATAGGGGTATTTGCTCAATACATACTCACTGGGCACTCTGTGACTAGGACTCTGATAAGAATTCTGGGAAACGCAAACAACACAAAACAGAGCCCTGCCTGAACGAAGAGTCCGGTTGTGTACAATTATGCAAACTGCAAGCGAAAGCAGAGATGAAACCCATTATGGAGTTCAGCGGAATGATTGCTCTGGCTCCCATGAGCAGGACAGGCTTCGGAGGACGTGAAATTCGAACTCGGTCTTAAAGGACGAGGAGGATTTTGGTCAGTGGAATAGAAGAAATATGGGGGAAGAACTTTCCCAGAAGATAGATCAACAAGGAACAAAGAGAGCTGGCAAGCTCAGAGATGGCTCAGGGAGCATGCAGGCCTGTTCATCCAGAGGAGAGCTTTTATGATGGGAAGGAATAGGAAGAATATTTCCAGAGTGGACCTGGGTCACTAGAAAGGTCAAGAATGGCAGTTGGGTCAGGATTCATTCATTTGTAAGCAACTAAATATAAAATACATTAATAACTTAGAACTCTTCAGGAAAATAAACAAAAACAAACAAATGACAACCACAGAAAATCTCTAGGCTGCAGGAAAATAAGGTGTTGGAAAAACCCTGCGGCACTTCAAAAAACCAAGAGAAGACTACAGGGACCAGAAGGGTTACAACCGGCATGCCGGGGCTCTAGGACTCCAAACCCCCCACCCATTTGTTTCATTTTCTTCCCTTTGTTTGGTTGTTTTCTCTTCTGTTATGCAAATCTTTGCAGAATAGAGTTAAAAACAATGGCCCCTGTAAGCCCAATTACCCAATTACCCTATTCCTACCTCTATTATTGCTATTAGAGGCAAAGCTGCCTCTTCTCCAGCTCTAAATCAGGAAACCAAGTGACTGGGCTCTAATCCACTTGGCTTCAGTCACATGATAACCCTAGTCCAACCACGTAACAGTGGGAATGGGCATTATGACTGGACAAGCCTGTGTCACAGCTCACCTGTCATCCTATGAGAAATGAGCAAACTTTCTGGACAAACAAGTGCAGTAACAGCCACGATTTATTGCACCAGGCTGAGTTTTATTCTTTTTGAATTAATTCACTCATTCATGGATTCATTTCTTTGGTTTTCATCATATAGACAATGTAGAATCATCAAAGGTGTTTTATCTACTAAATAAGCCAGTTAGGGCATAGATGGTGTGATCTCCAGGATAGACCGGAATGAAGAAGAGAGGACTCCATGATTATCATACAAAAGGTGATGAAGCCAGACAAGGACAGGATCAAGGGAATGAAGAGGAAGGAAGTGACAAATTGGATAATTAAAAGGTAGATCATCATGAAAGAGATAAGAAGAGCTCAGTTGAAAATATGAGAAACACTGGTGTCAAAAATGGCTATTTACTGACCAGAGTAAGGGGGTCAATTATCTCAGTACTAATTGAAATTGGAAAGTCAGAATGAAAATTAGATTAGATAAAAAAATAATATTCCATAATAATAATATTCTGAAAATAATGGGTTTGAAGTAATAGTGAGTCATCTAAGTGATATTTCTTTTTTTCAGATTTATTATTTTTTTTATTATGTCATGTTAGTCACCCTACAGTGCATCATTAGTTTTGATTTAGTGTTTCTGATTCATTGAATCATGGGTGACATTTCACATAGTTACAAAGTGCTCAGGAGGGAAGTTGAGCTGAGCATTCACACTGGGATCATCTGAATAAAGAAAGATTCAGTTTGAAGTTATGGGAGGGGACCAAAATTCCAAGGGAAAGGATATGGAAAGAGCAGAATCAAGAAGGAATACAGAAGAATGAGGCATGAGGAAGAAATCTTTAACCAGCGATCATCCTTATTATGAATTGTATTGTGTCCCCCGAAAGAGATATTTTGAAGTCCTAACCCTGGGTACATACGAATGCAAGCTTATTTGGAAATGAGGTCTTTGCAGACGACATCAAGTTAACATGAAATGATGAGTGTGGACCCTCAATCCAATATGAGTGATATCCTTATAAGAAATGGGAAATTTGGAGACAGACATGGACACAGAGGGAATACAGCTACGTGAAGACAGAGAGAGGAGTTCTTGTGCCTCAAGCCCAGGAGTGCCTGGGACTACTAGTCTCCAGAAGAGATGAGGAAGCATCCTTCCTGAGAGGCTTCTGGGGAAGCATAACTCTGCTGACATCTTGATTTTGGAAGTCGTGAAAAAGGATACACAGATCCCGTTATGAAGAGTTTAGAACCCCGTCAGGTTTGGGACTGAGTTTCTTCTACTCCGAAAAGGAGTAGTCTTGTGTTGCAGATTCTTCTAGAGCTGAGCCATTAGGGAGATTCAGAAGACAGACGTTCTTAGGTTGGTAGGAAACATCTTGGGACTGCTGTGAGAACTTCTGTCTGAAACAAGGGCCCAGTGTTTGGGCCTTTGCATGACACCAATTTATTATATTCTGCTAATATTTTAAAATTTCCCTTAGGCCCATGAGTTCTCTGTGTTTGAAACTAGGGAATTAATGGAGTCAACTGGACCATCCCCTGGAAAGATTAACCCGGGTTCTTGTGAGAAGCCTGAACTGGGAAAACCTGCCAGCTGCATGGGGAACTAGTCCTCTGACATAAGGACCACACATATCTTCACTCTGCTTTCTGTGTTCATGAGATGATTCAATCGTTTTTTATTTTTTAATTTTTTTGTCAGTGAAGATTCAATGGATTGCTTAAGATTACTGGAGCCTTTCTCTGACCTCTAAGTGTGATCTCTGTACTGAGTTGTTTTAGGGTCCAAAGTATTATGTAGCAAGGAATGTTTTATAACAAATCCTTAAAAAATATGTCTATAAATATCCAGTACACTAATATGAAGGCAGTAAATGTTATTCTTGGTGGCCAGACTACCCATCCTGGCTCCCGTGCCAGGAACAGTCTCAGTCCTGCTTGGCCTACTGAGCTGGAGTTCATCACCCTCTGGATGGCCATGATTATGGGTTTTACTTGAGATGAGGCCAATGTCATGGTCAGATCAGAATGTTTCCTCCTGGATCTATGCATTTCCTTTAGGAATGAAGAAACGCTTCTACAGCTCAAGCCTTGGGAAACAAAATAGTCTCTTTGAAGTGTTTTCCTTCAGTTTTTGCTTCAGTAATTGTAGAATTGCCTAATAGAGAAGTGAAAGCTTTCTCCTGAGTTTTCTGCAGAAAGGACCTTTTGGTTACAGTCTGGAATGAAAAAGATTCTTCTTGTTTGGGATGTTTCCATTAAAGTGCCATTAAATATATTAGCTTTGTGACTTTGGGCTGGTCACTTCATTGCTCCAGGCAAGTGTCTCATCTGTAAAGTGAACACTAGGTAATTTCTGAGCAGGTTAATCATACAATTTACTTTCTACAGTGAATTATACCAGCCCTAGGAAAGAACTGGAGCTCTCCTGGGGAAACTAGAGTGTATGTTCATTCCTCTCTAAGGAGTTTTGAAGCTCTGTAACTATACAGTTCTCAGGTTCACTATCTGCACCCAAATCTAATTGCTAGGCTGGTCTTTATCGTATAATTTTCTTCTGGGCAGGTTATGTCCATTCTGCTTCAGAGAATAGAAAGCTTAACGGAAGTATTCATCTGTCACGTAAGTACAACAGATGTAAATGCTTGGACTTGGGATGCTGCTTTCTTATGCCTTATCTAAGCAAAACCCAACTCCAGACATATTCTTCCTGTCCGTGGATTGATAGCCAGGTCCGAAGTGAGAATGTTTTATTCCTATGGCCGGGGATCTGGGTAGCCATGACCCAGTTGTAATACTTTGCTGTTCTGAGAGTGATGTTAAAAACCATTGCAGTGAAGACCCTGTGCATATGTGATTATCTCCCATTTGTGGTGATAAGAACCATGATTCTTTCTATTGTATGCTTAGCCCTGGAGGAGGTAGCTAGAGCCTACAGGCACCAGGAACAGCCATCTTTTTATCATCTGCAGGCTGGAGGCCAGAGCTGCAATTTTCAATCCAGAACTAACCTACTTCACTTATTTATTAATTGATGCAGCATATGCCTAATGATTATAACTATGTATAGGACATTGTATAGAAGACCCAGCTTATGGTCTGGCAAACTGTTAATTACGCTACAGTACAATAATTGATGGAAAAGAAATCTCAACAGAACATTGAAAAACCACATACTTCGTGAGGTGGTTCTTACTTCTGTCCTTAATATGCCTTTCCCGTCTACATTATTTAAATTACGTCAACTTATTAAAGTGCAGGGATTTAGTTAACCCTCTTGTCATCCAGTTCCATTACCCTTTTCAGCCCAGAGGCATTAGGATGGATTAAGGATGAATTTCTTGTTAGTGGCATTGAAGACATCCACTGGAGCTGTCCTAATGTGGCACCGTATGTACACACATTCCCTCCTACTGGAAAGAGTCTCGGTTTCATCCATGTGTCTTCCTCTCTTCTCATTTCTCTCATTTATTTTCCTTCTCTGTTTTCTCGCACAGACACTTAGTCACCCATAGGGCGCTTCTGTGACACATACTTGCCCTCGCCTTATTCCCTCTCTCACACGCTCACTGTCCTGGGCACGGGTACATCTCTATCACTCATTCTGTTGAAGCCTCTTCCACACTGAGTTTCTCCCTCTTCAATACACATGCTCTCGTTTGTAATTTCCTACAGATGCTCTCGGTCCCCGGAGACACATTGGCTTTCCTTTGAGCGCACAGCCTTCCTGCGACAGCCTAGGTCTCATTCGCACACACCCACATCTGCAGGCACTCAGGCTTGGCCCCCAGCCCCTCCCACACCTCAGGCTTCTCCCTGGTGATCCGCGTAGGGACAGGAGGCAGGAAAGGCGGAGGAGATACCAGTAAGTCCTCTGCCCTCCACCCGCTTTTTCGTTAACTTTTTTCTTCCTTTCTGGTAAGCAGAGAGCAGACTTGCCGGTAGGATGGTATGGCTCTTTCCAAGCGTAGCTGTGGTGCCAATGGATGGTGTAAGAAGGCATTTGAGAAACCCTCAGAGCAATGTCATTAGAGGGGGAGGAAGGAAGCATCTCACAGTGCCCAGAGAGAAAAACCTGCCTCACTAAGCAGCTGTCCTTCTAAGAATTGTTTCCACAGGGAGTATTTCATTAGGCGAAGGCACTGTGTATCTACCAAAAATATTAGAATTCTAAGAGAGACAACACATAAAATAATCAGAAGTTATTATTGAATATTGGTATATATCAGGGATTGGCAAATATTCTGTGTACTAGAGGCCGGATAGTAAATATGTTTTGGGCTTTTAGGCTACAACTACTCAGCTGTACTATCCTAGAGTAAAGGTAGCCATAGATGATATCAGTGAATGTATATGGCTGTGTTCCAATAAAACTTTATTTATAAACACAGGCAGCGGGCCGGATTTGAACAATGGTTCCTAGTTGGTAGACTCCTGATCTATGTAAACAACACCATTTTAACTAAATATTTTTATTTTTCTCCCCCTGCCCCCCCCCCCCCGTTTTCTTACTATGTAATTTGAAAATGGCTGGATGAAATTTTCAGCATTTATTTAGAATTTAGAATTTACTCAGAAGATTTATTTAGAATTCAACATAATAAAAATCGTCTCTATTCTGTGAAAAATTCTTCTCTGGTGGCTTAGAGTCAGCTAAAAAGATAAGAGATCCTTTTCTAAACTAGTGACTGTATTACTCAATGAGAACAGATAAATAAACAATTGTTTCAAGTATAAGCCCCAGCCAGGTTTTTATCAGAATCAGGTTGCTGCTTCTTATGTATGTACCTCTCTGTAGGACGCTCCTGGTGTGTAGGCGGACACAGTACCATGGGGACGAGCGCTAGGACAGAGAAGCTGGCACGGTGGGAATGGGAAAGACCTCATTAGTAGGCATGTCTGGGAGGTTTACATCCCCACAAGTGACAGCGGGAAGGAGGGTGACATGAGGTACACAGGCTATCAGGATGGCGCTGCAAAGAAAGGGCAGCACCAAAAGCCAGGTCTGAGGAGCACCTCAGGTACTGCATGACCTCAATAATTTGTTGTCAGGCTAAGGTTTTTAACTTTTTCTCCCGCACTAAAATTTCATGTGAAAGTATCTTGTTGTTGAGCCAACCAGCTAGAAAGTGGATGCACATTTATTTGCATCATGCACTTTTCATTAGTTTCCTTCTGCTCTTGAAATGCTATTTAAATTGCAGTCACTTCTGAATAATAGAATACAGGGAAGATATGTGCGTGTTAACATGCATGTTTGCACCATATATTGTTCCATGAAAGAGAAAAGCAGATTCTGGTGACATCCTTATAGAAAAATCTCACATTTTTGTGTATGTGTGTATATATATGTGGACACTCATGCACATATATACATACTCTTGTCTAGAAAAAAGTTCATACAAATCTGCACAAATTTTCAACAGTGATTATTTCCAGGCAGCATGGTACTTCTAAAGTACTATACTTTCCCCTTATCCATTCTCCTCTTTCTTCATCTTTCTCTTTCTCTACATAAGCACATATTAGACTTATAATTCCAAAAGGGCAATGAGGACATTTTCATTTGGAATCTTTTTAAAAAGCTGAACATCATGACTTCAATTCTGGACAGAGGAGTCATTCATGTTTTGAGACTGGGTCGGAGAAGGCCTTCCTCTTATTTACCTTGCCAGGTGTTCTTGGTTCTTTCCATGTGGGTTGTTGGAGTAAAGTTACTTCCAGTTATGATCCAAGAATGTGTTTTATTGAGTGAAGGGATAACTTTGTCCTGGTAGTTCGCATTGTCTGTGGGTCAACTGTTGACCCACATTAAAGAAAAAACAAGATTTGAAAGCAGTATTCTTTGCAGTTTGGGGCAAACTTCTCTGAAACCCTATTTCCATATTTCTGTAAGAGAGTTAATAAAGCACATCTCACAAGTGTGTGAAGGTTGAGTGAAATATACAGAACACACCAAGCAGAGCCTGACATTTGATGGAGGCTTAAAAAATGCTGACTTCTTTTTCTTTCTCACATTTTCTTTCTCCTCCAGCAACAGATTTCCCAAATGAGAAGAGGAAGAACTGGGTTATGCTGCCATCTTTAATAAGTCCCATTGCATGTTCCTCCCCAAATCCCAAACCATTTGCTTTCTCTTTCATTCTCAGAGTGGGCAAATACCCAGACAGCAAGCAAATACTGGAGGGAGAAACAAATGGCAGTCCCATTTGTGCTACGAACAGCCAATATAATTTCACTTTAAACTCTAGAAACAACATTTGAAATAATCCAATTACTCTTGATAATATCATTAAAAAAAAGAACTTGATTCAGGCAGGCTTTATTGAAAACCAGAGATCTGGCTTGCTGAATGCGGTATCATTTCTCCTTATCCCCACTTCCCACTGACTCACCAATCCTTGCCCTGCCACCTAGTACCTAAAAGACCACCAAAATTTACATAACACCCAGTTTCTTCCTATTAATGGAGAGTTGTAATTTAAATGTGTGCATATTTCCTGATTTTCAGTGTTTTACACATCACTGCCTCAAGGCGTGAACTGGTATGTCATGCTTCCCTACCAGGAATGCCGGGGTTTAATTTTAGACAAAAGTATTAACACTGATTATGTTAAAGGGGAAACAGTGTCAGTACGCTCTGTAATCTTTTTTTAAATAATTTTTTTTTATTTTTTATTAACATATAATGTATTATAATCCCTAGGGGTACAGGTCTGTGAATCACCAGGTTTACACTTCACAGCACTCACCATAACACATACCTTTCCCAATGTCCATAACCCAACCCACCCCACCCCCGGCAACCCTCAGTTTGTTTTGTGAGATTAAGAGTCTCTTATGGTTTGTCTCCCTCCTGATCCCGTCTTGTTTCATTTATTCCTTTCCTACCCACCAACCCCCCCACGTTGCCTCTCAACTTCCTCAAATCAGGGAGATCGTATCACTGTCTTTCCTCTGATTGACTTATTTTGCTAAGCATAATACCCTCTAATTCCATCCACATTGTCGCAAATGGCAAGATTTCATTTCTTTTGATGGCTGCATAGTATTCCATTGTATATATACACCACATCTTCTTTATCCATTCATCTGTTGATGGATACCTAGGCTCTTTACATAGTTTGGCTAGTGTGGACTTTGCTGCAGTAAACATTTGGGTGCACGTGCCCCTTCAGATCACTGCATTTGTATCTTTAGGGTAAATACCCAGTAGTGTGATTACTGGGTCATAGTACCCTCTGTAATCTTGGGTCAGTCTCCCTCACTAGATACATGGATACATATCTTGCAATTTCTGCTTCCAATGTTTCATTCCAGCAGCATAAACAGATTCCAAATTCCTGAGTACACCATTCTGTCTCATGAATTCTGCTTTTGGCTCACGTCTGCTCCTTTAAAATGTATTTTCTTTCCCTACTAGCTAACTTCTATGTGTTCTTCAAGACATAATTCAAGTATAAAAATTCTATGAAGCTTTGCCAAACTCTCCTGGATAGATTGAGTCCCTCTTTTTGTGTGTGTTTTCATGTAACTTTTTCATTTCCCTCATCAACTTGAACTAAAACTATTTGTGTATCTACACTTCAAAAGTTTCTGTTAGCTTCTAGAGGGCAGATTCTTTGTTTTATTATGTCTCTGAAGTATTTCATAGAAAGACTGTAGATGTCTACTGATACTTACTGAATAAATGAATTAATTCATAGGTGTGTATTAATTTTCTGTTTCTTCATTACCTCAACATTCAGAGTCTTAAAATAACAGACATTTATTATCTCTAATAGTTTCTGGGAGTCAGGAATCTAGGAGTGACTTAGCTGGATGGGTCTAGCTCAGCATCTCTCATGAAGTTGCTGGGGCTGCAGTAACGGGGGGTTTGGGTAGGGCTGGGGCATCTACTTCTAAGCCCAACTCACATGGTTGTTGGCAGGACACCTTAGCTAACCTCCACGTGGGCATCTCCATAGGATTATTCATGACATGCCACCTGATTTTCCCCACAGTCAGTGATCTGAGAGAGAAAGAACAATCTAAATGAAGTCATGTTGTCTTCCATAACTTAATTTCAGAAGTGCCATAGCATTACTTTCTACTGGAAGCAATTCTACTGGACTCACAGATCAACCCTAGTTTAATGTGGAAGAAAGCTACACGAACGTCTGGGTATCAGAAGGCAGGGATCATTGGTCATCTTGGAGGATCGCTATAACAGGCAGCAATATCTTTCACATTCCTAAAATCCTCCTAAGTAGATATTTTCTCTTTTGCCTACTTATAGGTCATTTCTGAACATAGAAATCATTCAAAGAGTGATCAGACAGGGTCTGGGTAAAACATCTGTAATTTCCGGATACTATTTATTTTGTTATTAATGAGAGAGAGGTATTATCCTGGGAGAGAGACAAATTTTTCTTGATATTATTGATTCAACAGTCCTGATCAAATTCATTAGTCCACTAATAAGGTTTTTATTGATTCTAAAAGTTCACACTTGATATTTATGCATTTTCCCTCAATTTATAACACGGGGCATATAATCCAAGAATATTTTGAATGGCTGCATTTTTTTTTTTAAAGATTTTATTTATTTATTTGACAGACAGAGATCACAAGTAGGCAGAGAGGCAGGCAGAGAGAGAGAGGAAGGGAAGCAGGCTCCCTGCTGAGCAGAGAGCCCGATGTGGGGCTCGATCCCAGGACCTGAGATCATGACCCGAGCCGAAGGCAGAGGCTTAACCCACTGAGCCACCCAGGTGCCCCTTGAATGGCTGCATTTTAAGGATTAGGTTTAAGAAATTGAGTTGACTGTACCCCTGGGGCTAATTATATATGTTAATTAAAAAATTAAAAAATATATATCTTAAGGGGAAAAAAAGAAATTGAGTTGACTGTTATAAGCAGGAGCAGTACAAGGACTAGAAATAACAAAGGGGCACCTGGGTGGCTCACTTCTTAAGTTTCTCTCTTTGGCTCAGGTCATGATTCCAGCGTCCTGGGTTCAAGCCTGCCTTGGGCTCCCTGCTCAGCGGGATGCCTGCTTCTCCCTCTCCCTTCCCCCCTTCTTGTGTTCCCTCTCTTGCTGTCTCTCTTTCTGTCAAATAAATAAATAATCTTTAAAAAGAAACCAATTTCCCACTTATATACTCTTATTAACACCCAATTTTTTGTGGCATTCTTCACACTTGTCATTATCTTGCAATGTCTTTCTCTCTCTTTAGACAGACAGTATGCCATAGCAGTTAAGAGTCATATCTTCTGGGTTTACATTCCAGCTCTGCTATTTTGGCAGGTTACTTACCTTAAAAAATTAGTCTACAGAAAAACTGAACTGAAAACACAGAGTTACTGTATATTCCTTCTCCCTTTCATCGGTTTCTCCTATTCTTAACACCCTGCATTGGCGTGCTATTGGTTTTTTTTTGCAATTAATGATCCAATATTGGTGCATTATTATTAACTGAAGTCCATAGTTTAACTTGAGCTCATTCTTTGTGTTTTGTCCTCGTGTCATGTAACCACTATAGTACCATACAGAATAGTGTCGTTGTCCTAAAAAATCCCTGTGCTCCTCCCGTTCTTCCAGCCTGCTCCTCCATCCCCATGAGACCAATTAAAAAGAAAAATAAGAGACTGGACTTTACCTTTATTTGGTCTTTCTTTAATGTTCTCTCTTTAATTATATAGATCCTTATTTCTGACCTATATCACTTTCTCTTTGAAGCTTCTTTTAATGTTTATTGCAGAACAAGTCTACTGGCAACACATTTCCTCAATCTTTATTTGTCTAAGTCTTTTTTTTTTTTCCTTTTTTATCATTTTTGAAGGATAGCTTTCCTGGATATAGAATTCTAGATTTTTCTTTCAAGACTTTTTTTTTCCCTTGCAGTTTGAATATAATATCCTATGTGTAGATTCTTAGGTATTTCCCTTGTTTGGTATTCTCTGAGTTAGTTAGTTTGTGGTTTGATGTCATTAATACTGAGAAATTCTCTATGATTATTACACCAAACTTACCTCCATTTCTTTCTCTTTTTCTTCTCCTTCCAGCATTCCCATTATTCGCATGTAGTCTGTTGTAATTATATCATAGTTCTTGGGTATTCTGTTGCATTTTTTATTTAATTTTCTTAAAGATTTATTTGTTTTAGAGAGAGAACATGTGAACGAGAAGTCGGGGAGGAGGGATAGAGAGGAGGAAAGAATCTTAAGCAGATTCCCCATGAGCACAGAGCCTGACATGGGGCTCCATCTCCTTGCACCCCTGAAGACCTGAGCTGAAATCAAGAGTTTGATGCTTAACACTCTAAGCCATCCAGGAACCCTTGATTTTTGAAATACTACACTCCCAGGACCTATTTCTCTTGTACTCGGAAGTTTGTATCTTTTGTCACCTCACCCATTTGCTCACCCCACGACCCCCAATCTCTGGCAACCCCCGATCTGTGTTATCTATGAACTTGATTTTTTAAAGTCCACACATAAGTGAGATCATACAGTAGTTGGCTTTCTTGTCTGACTTATTTCAATTAACATAATGCCCTCAAGGTCAATTTATGATATCACAAATGGCAGAAATTCCTTCTTTTTTATGCCTGAATAATATTTCTTTGCATTTTCTTTATCCATTCACCTGTTGATGGATACTTAGATTGTTTATATGGTTCACTTATTTAGACAATTGCTTTACAACAGGCTATTTAAATATGCAGAAATGGAATTGCTGAAGCGTATGGTAATTGTACTTTTAATTTTGGGGAGAATCCCCAAACTGTTCTCCATGGTGGCCACACCAGTTTATAATCTCATCAACAGTGCACTATGGTTATCTTTTCTCCATATTCTACACATAACACTTGTTATTTCTTGCCTTTCAAAAAGAACCTTTTTAAAAAAATTTAATTCAACAGATTTTTTAAAAAAGATTTTATTTATTTATTTGACAGAGAGAGTGAGTGCAAGAGAGGGAACACAAACACAGAGAGTGGGAGAGGGAGAAGCAGGTTCTCGAAGAGCAGGGAGCCTGATGTGGGGCTTGATATCAGGACCTGGGATCATGACCTGAGCTGAAGACAGACACTTAACCATTGAGCCACACAGGCACCCCTTACATTTTATTTTATTTTATTTTTTCAGTGTTCCAAAATTCATTGTTTGTGCACCAGACCCAGTGCTCCATGCAATACATGCCCTTAATACCCATCACCAGGCTCACCCAATCCCCCCCCCACCCTCAGTTTGTTTCTCAGAGGCCATAGTCAGTCTCTCATGGTTTGTGTCCCCCTCCGATTTCCCCGCACTGAGTTCTCTTCATCTCTCAATGTCTTCCATGTTATTCCTTATGCTCCACAAGTAAGTGAAACCATATGATAATTGACTCTCTCTGCTTGACTTATTTCACTCAGCATAATTTCCACCAGTCCTATCCATGTTAATACAAAAGTTGGGTATTCATCCTTTCTGATGGAGGCATAATATTCCATTGTATATATGGACCACATCTTCTTTATCCATTCATCCATTGAAGGGCATCTTGGTTCTTTCCACAGCTTGGCGACTGTGGCCATTGCTGCTATGAACATTGGGGTACAAATGGCCCTTCTTTTCACTACATCTGTATCTTTGAGGTAAATACCCAGTAGTACCTTTTTGGTTAGGTTTATTACCAGGTATCTTATGGTTCTTGGTGCTACAGTAAATGGAATCGATTCTCTAATTTCCCTTTGTATATTTTCATTGTTAGTGTATAAGCAAATATCATCCTTAATGGGGAAAACCTGACAGCCTTCCCTTTGAGATCAGGAACACGCCAAGGATGTCCACTCTTGCCACTGTTGTTCAACATAGTACTAGAAGTCCTAGCAATAGCAATCAGACCACAAAAAGAAATAAAAGGTATTCAGATTGGCAAAGAAGAAGTCAAGCTCTCTCTTTGCAGATGGCACGATACTTTATATGGAAAACCCAAAGACTCCACCCCCCAACTACTAGAACTCATACAGCAATTCGCTAACATGTCAGGATATAAAAATAACCATTTTAACCAGTGTGAGGTGATATCTCATTGTAGTTTTGATTTGCATTTTCCTAATGAGTACTCGTGGTGGACATCTCCTCATGTACCTGTGGGCTATTTGGATACTTTTTTTTTTGGAAAAATATATATTCAGATGCTAACTTTTTAATTAGATTGTTTATTTGTTTCTATTGAGTTGTATGAGTTTATATAAATGATATGCTATTAACCCCTTATAGGCTTTATGATTGGTGAATATTTTCTCCCATTCAGTAAGTTGCCTTTTTATTGTATTGATAGTTTTTTTGTTATACAGAAGCTTTTTTAGTTTGATGTAGTCGTACTGGAGTAGGATCCAGTCCTACTTTTTTGTTTGTTTGTTTTTTTGTTTGTTTTTGATGCCTTTATTTTTGGTGTCAAAAAAACCCAGAAAGCATTGCCAAGACTGATATCAAGAAACTTATCTTTGTATTTTCTTTTATTCCTCTGTTCCTTCCTCTTTTTCTTCTCTTTGTGGTATTCCCATCTTGTGCATATTATACATTTTTAATTGTCCCCATATTTGTGGAGTATTCTCCCCCCCTTTTTTATCTTTGCAGTTTTGGGGTTTTTTGTTTGTTTGGTTGGTTGGTTGGTTTTGTTTTGTTGTTGTTGTTGTTTTGCCTCTCAACTTTGGAAGGTTGATATATTAATATATTTTTAAGATCACTTGTTCTTTTCTTGGCTATGCCCAGTCTCATCAGCCCATGAAGTACATTCCTTATCTTCGTTACAGGTTCGCCCCCAACCCCAACATGTCCCTTTGATTCTTTCTTAGAATTCCCATCATTCTGCTTACATTACACATCTGTTCTTACATGTCGTCCATCTTTTCTGTCAGTGTCCTTAGCATATTAATCATAGTTATTGTAAATTCCGGGCCTGATCATTCCAAACTTCGTGCCATGTCTGAGTTTGATTTTGAGGCTTGCTCTGTCTCTTCCAACTGTGTTTTTTGCTTTTAAGCATGCTTTGTAATTTTTTGTTGAAAGCTGGATATATTTGATCTGGTAAAAGGAACAGAGATGGATAAGCTTTTAGTATGAGGTCTTATGTGTTTCTGGCTAGGAGTTAATCTATGTAGCTCTGGTGTCAGAGGCTAAAATTTCTCCTGGTGTCATTGTTTTTGTCACCTCTGTTGGTTTTGGGTATTTCTATAGACTCTTTAAACAGGGTCTGAGGTGGGGCGCCTGGGTGGCTCAATGGGTTAAAGCCTCTACCTTTGGCTCAGGTCATGATCGCAGGATCCTGGGATTGAGCCCCACATTGGGATTTATGCTCAGCAGGGATCCTGCTTCCTCCTCTCTCTCTCTCTGCCTGCCTCTCTGTCTACTTATGATCTCTGTCTGTCAAATAAATAAAATCTTAAAAAAAAAACACACAGGGTCTGAGGCTTGCAGTAATTTTAGCTGGAATCCTCTGGTATTATCCTGAAGCCCCAGTGAGGTGATGGGGAAGGTGTGGGGGAGGGGAAATACTCTATGGTGCTACACTTAGGTCTCAATCTTTGAGTGTGTCTAAGCTGGCTGTTTCCCAACTCAGTTGGTCAGAGGAGACTGGATTTGGATTTTTCCATTTTTCCAGGTTGTTTAGGCTCTGGTAAGAGCTCCTGTTAGTTAGGATCTGGTAAAATAGTTTTCCTTGAGGGAAGCCTCGTTTTAAGGAAGAGAGAGAATTTGGGTCATATTTCAAAATGGCTTCTTTTCCCCTTCTCCTGCTGGAAGTAGGAGAGGATTTTTTTTTTTTTTCCAGATTTTCACTGTGAGAACTTGGTAGGGATCCTGGAGGTAGAACTCACCAAAGTGTGGAAGTCACGCACCCCGGTGGTTTCTTCCTCAAGTTAGTCTACACTGAGCATCCAACAACCCACCAATCAGAGTTGTAAGTGTTCAAGCAGATACTGGACTCAGCTGTGGAATTCTCCTGGGCTTCTGGTCTTCACGAATTGTGATTCTCTGTATCTATATGTTTGTTTCTCCAGTTTTCAGGGCAACAGTTTACCTCATTGCCTCAATTATCTGAAGAAGATAAGAAGAGCTCTTGAGGTTTAGCTTGTTCAACTTTTTCTTTTCTTTTTCCTAGTTAGGAAGACAGCAGAGATCACTTCCAAGCTCCTTACATATTGGAACTGAAATGCAATCCCAAATTACTTACTTTTTTGTGCTTTATTTTCTTCATTTATACAATGAGTATAGTTAAATCCGCCTTACAGGGTTGATGTGAGGTTTCCATGAGTCAAGGAGTATGTAGAGATGACAGAAGAGACTGGCATATGTGCACTGCACGGTTAGTAGTAGTATTAAAAGGCACAAAGTCAGGGACCAGGTCTGTCTTGTTCATTCTGCGCACCAGTGCCTAGCATAGGGTAGGCCATAAATATTTGTTGGCTAAATGGCCTTGAAGACTGACTAAAACTTTGGTAATCTCTAACATACCACATGTTCTCTTTGGCTTCTAGAAGCATAGGACTACGTTCATCTCTGTGGTCTTTTTACTCCAGATCACAAGCAAATGGGGCCGATGCTACATGTGAAGAGGGAGGGCGCTGTAGCTACTTCCCACATCCATTCACCGGAGATGAGGGCTGGCAGGTGACTAATGAGACTCACACTCTAGTACCATTCTATATTTTTCATTATTCCACAAGGCACAATACAGGTCTGAGTCAGCTGTTACCCACTGCGCAGGACGATGGCTTCCAGCACCAGCTCTGTATCCTTTTGGCCTCTTGAGTCCTTTTACCTTGCTGGGTCCTTTCCACCACCTGCTATGGGAACATCACATCCTTCTTACCTGAAAGTCCTGTCTGTCTAGGAAATTACGAACATGACAGGGAACACATTCAGAATTCCTTATCGAAATGGATTTCACTATGTCTATGTCAGTGAGAGCACTTTATTACGTAGGTAATGGGATATTCTCAACATTGCAGTACCAAGCAGATATTTTTGGCTTTACTCCATCTAGTGGTTAAAATCAGAAATATTTCATTTCCCTTCCCATTTTATCTTTGCTTTTGTTCTAATTTCTTTTAAAATTTATTTTCCTTAATCTTAGGTCGTCTAGTCTCCTCCAGACCTTCTGCCTTCTGTAAGTGCAGAATTGTCTGAGATTGTAGGTCTTGGTTTTACAATTTTTGGCCTTCTGTTAAGCAGAAGATATGAGGGGTGTCTCGGTGGCTCAGTCAGTTTAGCGTCTGACTCTTGGTTTCTGCTCAGGTTATGATCTCAGGGTCGTGAGATCCAACCCTGCATAGGTCTCTGTGTTCAGCGGGGAGCCTGTTGAAGATTCTCTCCCTCAGCCTGTCCAGTTATTCACATGCACTTTCCCTCTAAAATAAATAAATCTTAAAAAAAAAAAAAAGACATGAAGTGAGTGGATAAGCACAATTTATGCTTTTTTTTTTTTTAAAAAAAAGGTGGATTTTGGTTCCATCAGTTTCCCTTTAAAAACCCTGTCCATTAAGGTGAGTAGGAAAGGTAGGCTAGAAGAAAAAGAATTAGCATTTATTCATCATTTTATCCCATTCTCTTAATCCTATTGTTACTTATTCTAGAAAAAAGCAGAGATAGTTATAAAGTCTTACACACTTGAGGAAGATTTTATGCAGTAAAGTAGAGCAAAAAGAGGAAAAGGAAAGAGGTAAGAGCGTAACATGGAAGCTTAGAGAGAAAGGCACCCAGTGAAGACTGACATACTTAACATGAGGCCACAAATTGCGTATAGTGTGTCCAGTCGTGACTCCTGACAGGGAAGCCTGATTAGTCACTGATTTAATAATTACCATCGAATAAAATAAATCAAATACTCAGAAGAAGCACAACCATTCTTCACTCCTTTTTTAAAAAAGATTTCGTTGATTTTTAAAAAGATTTTTATCTATTTGAGAGAGAGAGAGAGTGGGAGAGAGAGCACGAGCAGGGGAAGGGGCAGAGGTGGAAGCAGGCTCCCCGCTGAGCAGGGAGTTGGATGGGGGCCTCTGGCCCGGGACCCTGGGGTCATGACCTGTGCTGAAGGCAAACGCTTAACTGACTGAGGCACCCGGATGCCCCAACACAAGCATTCTTAAGAGACTAGAAAGGAATATCTGCCCATATTATTCTAAAGCTCATCCAGGGTGCTATTGTGAATCACGCCTTCAACAACATTCTTTTTTTTTTTTTTTTAAAGATTTTATTTATTTATTTATTTATTTGACAGAGAGAGATCACAAGTAGACAGAGAGGCAGGCAGAGAGAGAGAGAGGGAAGCAGGCTCACTGCTGAGCAGAGAGCCCGATGCGGGACTCGATCCCAGGACCCTGAGATCATGACCTGAGCCGAAGGCAGCGGCTTAACCCACTGAGCCACCCAGGCACCCCCAACAACATTCTTTTTTTAAAAAATTTTTATTGTGTTATGTTAGTCACCATACAGTATATCATTAGTTTTTGATGTCGTGTTCCAAGATTCATTGTTTATGCACCACACCCTGTGCTCCGTGCAATCCGTGCCCTCCTTAATCCCCACCACCAGGCTCACCCAACCCCCCAGTTTGTTTCTCTGAGTCCACAGTCTCTTATGGTTCAACAACATTCTTAACATCAGTGCAATCATGGAGGCGTGTTTTATGGACACGTGTTCTGTGACATGTTTTATGACGTGCCTTGCTCAGTCTCCTCAGAGGTTATCACATGAAGATGAAATCCAACTCATGTGGCTTGACAGGAAGTCAGGGTGATAAGGTTCAGACTTACATTTTGTGGCTGGTTTGCTTCCACAAAAGGGTACATTTTAGAGCAACCAGAGAAATAACTGAGTATATAGTTTATCTATCTGAAAATGGTTTCTTCCCACAGTGGTTCCTAGATGTTGGGTGGCAGTGAACTGAGATCATCCATGCGGACCTCATGACTACAAACAATCGAGCGGTGTCTGCGGTCCTCTCTCCATGAGCACTTTCATGCGACCACCCCAGTTTAGACCTGCTGGCCCATGTCTCTTTGATTACCCTGGCTCTCACATGGGTGTCTCTGCCAACAACCTGTCTCACCTATCCCTCCAGACTAATCATTCAGAATTTGCCTCCATTCACCCCATTCCCTGTTTACAAGGCGTAAGCGGTTTCCTTATTGCTTGAATACTTAAAAACATAAATCGTATTATTTAAAACCTCTCAAACTCACCATTGCAAACTAACCCACCACATCTCCCTGCACCGATGTTTGGATCATCTGTAATTATGTGCTCAGGCTGAAAGCGTGTTTGCTTTGCAGTCTTGTTTGTGGTCTCTTCCATATACCGTCAAAATGTATCATTTTTCAATCTCGAATTTCAAGTACCAGCTTCTAGACCTTGCTTCTTCCTTCGTCCTGTGCATCCTCGTGTACTTTGTACCTCTGGTGGACCTCCTCTAAACGGAAGTTTGCCTCCCCTTTTTCTTTCAAGTGCACTTGGTCATGCTTACGGTGTTTCAGTCGCACTGGCTTCCCTGCAGTCTGCAGGATGCCATGCTCCTTTCTGCCTTTGGAGCCTCTGAAGCGCTCTCCTGATGGGACGTCCAGTCATCGACTCTCCTCACATGATAAGAGCTGTCTCAGTTCTCAAGATGTCCCTCTTAGGCCTTCCTTAATAAAGCTCATAAAGTGGGCGTCCTCCTTTCTTCTCCATTTTTACCTATATGACACATTTTCCAAGATGTCATTACAGCTGCATTTATTTGTGTGCCTGGAATGATCTGTCTCCCTTCACGAGATTGCGAACTGTCAAGGGTGGGCTTGTAATAAATCTCTGTTCATGAACGAGTAACATCGATCGTGCCTGCTGTTACAGCGAAATACTGTCCTTATTCGTTTTTATTGAGCGTCACAACTCCTCTGCGCCTGGCATGGTATGGAAAATAGAAGGTGACCGATAGGTAAAGATGTCTGTTGAAATCTGTTGAATGTGCGCCTTATTCTCCTTCATGGTCTGTAAGACTTCTGAGGGCAAGGATGGACTCCTATACAAAGCTACTTCTCAAAAAATGGTACACACGACAGTGTTTATTGTTTTTGTTGAAATAATGGAGAGAACATTGGATTATGAAAAATGTTTCATTTTTATGTCTTCCAGAAAACCAGTACATTGAAACTATGATTTTTTTTTGAGATTTTATTTATTTATTTGACAGAGAGAGAGAGACACTGAGAGCAGGAACACAAGCAGGGGGAGTGAGAGAAGGAGGAGCAGGCCGAGCAGGGAGCCCGATGCGGGGCCCGATCCCAGGACCTGAGGATCATGACCTGAGCCGAAGGCAGACGTTAACGACTGAGCCACCCAGGCTTCCTGAAACTATGATATTTTATGATAGATTACTACAGACCGTTGCTATACTCTCCACATGTAGTTAAAGAAACACATTATAATGCAAGTACAAGAATAAACATGTTTATATGACACTGTTCATTTCGGGGGCAATGCCTTCAGTTATAATGCCAGGCCACTCATCCTCATTTCTTTCTAAAAGGAACATTTTGCCATTTCTACTGCCTCTTTCCAGGGTTCAGAGAGTGTTATTTTCACTAGCTCTATCACTGCTACAAAGCACCATCTGCACAAAAAAAGGCATGGTTTGTCGCAGGGTCCAAATGTAAGCATAAGCATTAATTAGTGGACTGGTAAAGTGAGGTAGTGGGGAGAGTTTTAGCTTCAGCCTATGTCTGAAGTAGCTTTAAGCTGTGGCTTTACAGCAGACAAGTTTGACCCTAAGAAAATCACGGGTCTCTTTTCAGCCACAGTTTCTTTCTCCCTCTTGCTTAGGCTTGCATAAAAAGGGCTTCTTGTGTATTCCTTGACACACAGTAAGAGTTCTTTAAGTAGTATTGCCCTAATAATAAATAAACAGGAAAACTTTAAAATAGGAAAACAACCCCCCTTTTTTAGTCATTTTCCTAATGCTCAGAAACTAGTTGATTTATGTAGCTCAAAAACATTTCCATTTTCTGTATGTTGATTTCTTGCTGAAGACCTAGTTATTTTCTGGTTTGGAATTTTCCTCAAACTTTCTCTGGCAATACTCTCTAGGGTAATGGCTGCACTTGAAAGGAAACAGGGTATTAGACACATATATGAAGAGCTGTCAACACCTCGGTTACGTCAAGCGGAGTCCACTGTGAGCCCATCCATTGCACATGGAGTAATGGTTTATTGGCAAAATGAAAAATCCACTTCATTTAAAAAAATAGCTCTTTATGATGTGATGGATTACTCAGAATGGCCTGAAAATGTCAGATGTGTGGTCCCAGCTCCAGTCAAATGAAGTGAGTAATTTTCAGTCACTTGTCCAGCGGTCGAGCGAAGAAGAGAGTAAATATTTATAGGCTTATCCCAGGGTGCTGGCTAACAGGGCCTGGACTTCTTCTAGAGCAAATAAACAAGACTCCCCTACAGTATTTAAACTTGTCCACTCTTTCTCAGCCAACTTCTCTCTTGTCTCCTCACAGTGATTATACACCACTCATTTCCAACCACATTTTGATTGTCCTGGTGCTAAGTTATACCAAGTATTTTAGAGGGGACGAGAGCTGTTTTCCTTTTCTTCTGACCGCATGTTTAGATTGTATGAGCCATTGTGTTTAGCCCATCTTTTACTCCTTCGTTTGCTTATTCTATCTCAGTAGGTGACCACGATGTTTGCTTTTGCTCATTAAGCTTTTGAACATCACGCAAAGCGTCACAACGGAAAAGAATTAAAACAGCATGATGCGTAAACTTATCAAATAATTTCATCTGAAATCAAATGTCTAACTTTCAAGAGACTGGAAGTTGAGAGGCAACTGATTTTATGAGGTTCTAAAAACTTAGAGAGTTTAATACCCTGTTTAAGTATTTCATTGATGATGTTAGTAAAGTCCTATCTGTTGCAGGGATTCTTTTAACCGTGTGTCTTTTTTTTAAGCTTATATGTGAATCTTCATGACAAATCTTGCAATTTTACACCTGAGAGTGATCTTAGAATTTATCCATTTATTCTAAATGCCTCATTTTACAAATAAGGCAACTAATGCCCTGGGAGGTTAGTCAGGGACATGCCCTAGGACCCAGTGATTGTTAGTGACTTTGTGGTGTTTTCCCAAGATGAGCCTTCTAGCTTTCCTGATAACATTTTAATTATTTCATGAGCACTGTAGTATTTCAAAATAGAAAGGAAAAAAGGAACGCTGACTTTATAAAAATATTTTTTAAGCCCTTAAGATGGTCCTTAATCTTCTTTGGATCATAAACCCTTTTGAGAATCTGCAGAAAACTCTGGGCCTTCTCAATAGAAAAACTCACATAGACAGTAATTCACACCTGATTTCATGGAATTCATAGACTCCTAAAACCTTAATTTCAGATTCATTCATTTATTTATTAACAAAGATCTATCATAATGATGATGGTCTAATTATATTTCTATATTTGAATCAACTTAGACATTAAATGCCATTGGAAGTAGTGAGATAGTTACCTGTTAAATGATAGCTATCATTATGAGTAAGAGTAACATTAATACGCTTTGCAAAAAAACCTATTTTTGATTCATATGACCACAATGTCAGAAATAATCCAACTATTTCTCATCAATTTCAACTCACAAGTAAACAGGTTTTGTTCAACGTGATGGGGTGTTTTATAAACAAGAGATCCTAGAAGTTCCCTAACACACATCTAGGAAATACCAACAATAAATGCTATTGTCCCACACTCAGGAATGGAAAGGGAGCTATACACCATAGCAGTGTGTGTATCTGATATACAATGGCCAGATTATAAGGGGACTTCTTATGGGGTGGGAGGCTGGCCTGAATCTGACACAGTGGGGCGAGTTTTCATCTCTTCAAATTCATGCTACAGATCTCAGCCATCCATTGTCAGGGCAGCCTCAGGAAAGACATTCACACTTACTCACACTGGAAGACGTAAAGAGACAGCTTAGGTTAAAAGAATACTCTATTAGCAGCTTCTAACCCAGCCTCTCCTAACCAATGCCAAACAAGACAGAAAAACAAGCATGGGGAAGATAGGAATCTGGGTGGAATTTTAACATGACTAACTTAAGAAAGGCAGATTCCGGTGTTATTCTGCCAAACAGAGCAAGACTGCTGGCCTGAAATGAGGTCAAAAAACAGTTCGGTGCTTCCCTAACCGTTTACTGTAAACAAACATGGAGGTTTACTGGAAATACAGTAAAGCTGGAAAACCGTGTTTTACAAAGGTACTGCTCTTGAAGTCAGGTCTGTGCTCCACAGGGACTTTTCTGCACCCCTCAGAGGCCAACTCTGGAAATGAAGAGGCAGGAAGAAGGGAGAAGAGGCCGTCATGTGTTATTGCCCTAGAGGAGAACTCGTCCCAAGAGAAGCACAACAGCTTTATAAGCAATGCAGGAAACGTGGAAGAAAAGGTGGTCTGACGGGCCTATTTGCTGAGGATTATGTCATCGAGAGTGAAGTTTACTCTACAGCCACCAGACAGTGGGTTAGGAGACACAGTCTCAAGCTACCTTCCCTCCATAAATAAGAAATGTGGACTCAGCCGGAGTCAACATGGAAGAACAAGCAAGAATAATCTAGGCAGGTTGTTGGGTTTGAAAGAGTAAGGTCTTCTGTCATTCTAGGATAAAGTTAAAAAAGAAAAAAGGATGAATGTGATAAAATACTGCAGAAAAAGGGAACAGAACCATCAGCATCTTTCAAAAAAAATCTGAGTAAGAGCGGACTTCTGAACGTGATTTGTTCCAGCTCCAGAAAACAATGACTAGTTTGGCAAGAGATAGGAAGACAACCCGCACGTAACAGAGGCAGAAAATCATAAGGAGAGAGTGATTTGAAATAAACAAATGCTAGATAAGATTAAAAAGTAGAGTAGCTGAGAGAAAAGAGGTAAGAAACTATAGATCCAATACTGGATTATAATTCACACTGGAGAAATAAAGATAGAAATGAGACTCCCGAAAGTCAAGTCAATGATGTGGAGGACAACCTTTTCCCCTTCTAGGAGGCAGAGGAAAATAAAATGTCTGAAAATGATGAGAGAGAAGATGCCATGAAGCAGAGAACAGGGAGAGAACCTGGGATTTTGCATACTCCTGAGGAAAACACACACAAAAAAATTATAAGCAATATTCAAAAATATATTTGAAGAAAACATCTGACCTGATTGAAAACATATATATGGAGACTGAATGTTGATATATTTCTAGGAAAAAAATAAATGGTAAGAGAAACACACTAGACAAATTGAAGCATATTGTGTGGAAATAATAATGACCAAAAAATGACAAGTATTCAAGTAGAATAAAAAGTTCCCTTTGAAGAGTGCATGCATCAGAGTCATCTCTAACTTTTCCATGCTGTGGAGGGATTTATACATGTTTCATTAAAAGGGCTGGGATTCAGAATTTCGTTACAAACCAAACTGACTTTTATGTGGGAAGGTACCAGAAATACATTCTCAAGTATCTTACCAGTATATTTGAAGAATACTTGAAGATGAAAAAAAGTCAATGCAGAGAAATATATAGTTTAAAGGATTTTGAAGTACGTATTGAAAACAATGAAGTCTAAATGAGTACTGTATATTTAGATGCAAATCAAAATTATATCCCAAGTATTTTTGAAAGAACATGCCTTATTAAAATAATACTTAGATAATATTAAATAATATTAAAAATTAAAATATTAAAAATTAAAATAATTAAAAACCAATTTGCCTTCAGGATTGTTATGAATAGAATCTGTGGACAGTCTTTGTTGCAAAAGGAAACAGGAAGAAAGCATAGAAAAACCAAAATGTTAACTGTTAAATCACATGTATTCATGATATGGTATTGAGTGTAAGAAGCAAGGCACAAATCTAGACACGCACTAGGAACTCCATTTCATTTAAAAACTGTGTACTCACCTATATACCCAAATATAGACCCAGATACTTAAATGGTGAAATTACAGATTGTTTTTAGTTTCTTCATAGTTTTATGTATGTTTTCCCACAACAAACATGTATTACTTTTAGATCAGGAAAACAGAAAAAAGTGTTGAAGAAAATTAGTAAAAAGGAAATATTAAGGAATTGAGTGAGGTAAAGAAACAGGATCTTCAGCCTTGTTCTGGCTCTTCATTCTCAGACAGGAACCAGAAAATCACCTTCTATTTCACATTTTACCGTCTGTTGCAGTGTGTTTGAATCACAGATGCATGTATTAGTGGTCGATTTCTTCTGGATTCTTAGTTACAAATGGTTAAAAATTCACTTTCACAATATTATTCATTATTTTGTAACACAAAGTTTTTAAACCAGTTGATGATTTATTTAATGTGTTTAGTTGTTCCCAACAAACAAACAAACAACACTAAGCCTGTTTTATTGCATGATTTTTTTTTTCCATTATGTCCACTGCTTTAGGATTTCTGTGGGCCTCTGTTTTTTGTTTTAAATATCATGCTAAATATCATGCAAAAGCATTAGATTCTTTTGAGGAATATTGAGGCTATTGTCAGCAATAATCTTTCTCAGGGGTTCCATGGCCAATACACTTTGCCTTCAGATGGAGATTGCTGTGGTATTTGAGGTACCATTCAGTCTCTCCAATTCAAAGAACCTACTAGTGATAATGTGACTTTTCCCCCCACATAAACAGATCTGTGCTGATGGTGCATTGTGGTTTCATTGGCTTGTAGGCAACTCAGTATTTGCACTCACTGGAAACAACTGGCTGTTTCAAGATAAGTCAGGCAATTCTCAGACGCAATGTAAGCCATGAGAATATGCTCAGATTTCTGGTTTGCATTTTCCAGACCTGTGGGCTAAGGTTGGACTTGTGTTAACTAATTTCTGTGCATGTGGAATAACAATTTTCATTCCATTTTAAGAATAACTCTTCTCCTCAGATTTAAAAGTTAACAACACTAAAGGTTGTCTGACTGACTTTCCAATTCCTCTACTTTAAATTGTTTCTTAGAACTAATGTGTCTTGTACATTGAACTCACCATTCTCTAGTTATTGGGGGAAAAAAAGTGATAAAAACATCTGTGTTAACTTATCCATGGAATCTAAAAAACAAAAAACAAAAAAACCCAACAAAAAACAAGCTTGTAAAATCATAGAGTAGAATGGTTGTTACCCAGGGCTGGGGGCTATAGGAATTGACAAGATTTTGTTTAAGGGTACAAACTTACAACTAAGAGATAAATTAGTTCTGGAGAGCTAATGCACAACATAGTGATTATGCCTGATAATACTGTAGTATAAACTTCAAAGTTGCTAAGAGACCAAGTCATAATTTTTAACAAAAATAAATGATAAATGGGTGATATGGTAAAAGCATTAACCAACATATTGTACGCCCTGAACTTCCACGCTGTTATACGTCAACTGTATCTCGATTTTTAAAAATCTGTGAAAAAAGAATCTGTGTTAGTATTTGCATCTCTGGCCTCCATGCTGCCAAAGAATAACGAACGTCTTCTGTCTGCGACGAGAGAGAATGTTGAACTGTGTGTGGAGCTATCAGCCTTGCATGTACCCTCAGTCCCCTCATCCCACTTTCGAGCACGATAGCACGTTCACAGGATGCTGATTCCACTGCAGTCGGAAGGGAAGACGATGATAAATCCCTTAAAGGGAAGCCTTTATCTATCAGCATGTTAGTGTTGCCAGAATAATGCGTCATAACATATATCCCCACAAACAGTGTCTTCACAATCATAATAACTCATTCTCAAGCATGTGCTGGTGGGCTAGGGTGACTTTGCTGCTTGCGGCCGAGCTCATTCCTGTGGGCGGCTTGCATGTCTTGATCTAGGGGGACAAGTTCCGCTTTTTGCTGCAGGTCTGTGGGTTGACCGGGAAGCTCAGCTCCACAGGCTCCTCCTCCTCCTTGGAGCAGAAAGCCAACCAGGCAAGTTCTGTTGATGGTGTGGCAGAGGACGGAGGGGGTGCATCTAAAGCCTCTGCTTCCATCATGCCTTTTCACATCCCAACAGCCAGAGGAAGCCAAACGACCGGACGCAGGCCAGGTGGAAGGAAGCGCCCTTCTCCTAAAGTGCTGAGAAGCAGAGGAACTTTCTGAACAAGAATCAAATCTAACACACTGGTAGCTTCAAACGCTGGTTGGAAAAAACCTGCTTCTGGCCATGATGAAATAGCTTCAGGTGCACTAAGGTTCTCATTAGGAACCACTATAAAAGCCGGACACACTGCAAAAACAACCGCTTGAAGACATCAGAAAGCAACGAAGGCAGCCGGAACTTGGGAGGCCAAAACCCAGAGACAAGAGTGGCGCGGGGAACTGAGCACCACATCACCTTCTCTTTTTCCGTTCGGAACATGTGCCCATTTGCTGGAGTGCAGAAGAGGCCACATGGGTATGGGGCTTACAACGGTGTCCCTGGGCTGGAGAGCTAGAGAACAAAGACCCGTGCTTCTAAGGCATCCCCTACTTATGAAAATCAGATCACAGGGAGAAGAAAACAGGACTTCAGAGACTTGAGCCTGACATTCTATGTGAGATTTTTCATCGAGTTTTTTTACTCAACATGTAGCTAGGTGGGGCAAATAACTCTGCGAGGGTAAAGAGCCAGCGAGAGATTTTGTCTTGCAATGCTGCAAAAATAGAATTAGCAATCTAGGGTATGCTGTGGAGGAGGAGGCCAGGAAATAGCATCTTCAGTTGAGTGCTCTGGAAGAGAACTAGAAAATCCATACATCGTTGCAAATTAGGCAGTGCTTTCTAAGTGACGCACGGTTTGGAGATGACATCAGCATGGGAATTAGAATATTAGTAAATAAGAAAATATTTTGAAATGGATGACAATGAAAAATAACACATACCTTGTGGGATTCTGCTAAAGTATGACCTGGAGGGAGATATGAGGACATATGCTACAACAGAAAGAAAAAAAAATACTGAAAGGAATTGATCTAATCAAATCAGCTAGGGAAAAGATAGCAAGTTAAATCCAAAGAAAGAATAAGAAATGAAATAATAAAGAAAGTGGCAGATATCTGTGAAACTGCAAACATAATATAGAGAAAATCCGTAAATGCACAAGTTGGTGCTTTGTAAAACCTAAGACTGATAAACGACTAGGAAGATTGATATCATAAAAAAAGAAAACACAAATCACCAGCATAACCATTTCCCATAGATAATAAAGAAGTTTAGAAAAAGGATATAATGAGCAGCTTTTGCCCAAACTAGGTTATGGTCAAATGGACAAAATTCTTTAAATCTAAAGGACAACTTAGTAAAACCAAAATAAGAAAAATCAGGAATTCTGAAAAATGCAATGAATGAAATAATGAAAAAATTGAATCTGTGATCATAAACCTTCCCTCCCCCACATGCCTCTGCACACACACACACACACACACACACACACACACACACCCCCCAAAGCAAAACAAAACCCCAAACAAAAAACTCCAGGGTCAGAGATCCTTACTGGTAAATTCTTGTAACATTTAGGGAAGAGATAAGGGCAGTGCTTCAGAAACTCCTCCAGAACATAGAAAATGTGGGAACCCTTCCAAACTCACTTTCTGAGACCAGTATAACCTGACTACCAAAACCTGAAAGAGAAGTATCAGAAAGGAAAGAGAACATGTATAAAAATATCCTCCACAAAGTAGTAGTAAGTCTATTCTAGCGATGTGCCAACTGGTTGATAGATAATGACCACACTAGGTTGCTTTCAGGAGTGCAAAGTTGTTAGATATCCAGAAAATAATGTAACTCACCTCATTAATAGAATTAAGGAGGAAAAAATGACATCATCTCAATAGATTCAATAAAGCATTTGATAACATTTAATGTCTCTTATTAAACCTGGAATAAAACTGAAGATGAATGAAGTTTCTACATGTAAAATTATAAAATATTCATGAGAGAGATTTTAAAATTTAAAAAAAATTAAAAAAATTTTAAAATAGCAAAGTACATAGATAAATCATTCCATACTGCAAAAGTATAATTTGAGCCTAATTTGGTTTAGAAACCGAATGCAAGCTATGCAAGATTCCTGCACACATTTTTGCTTGTATGGCAAAATGACAAACTGACTTTAAATTTCATAGTAAAATGGAAATGGCAAAGAGAGTTAAGTCATTGTTGAAAGAAAAAAAAACCTACCACAAAGGACTTGTACCGAGAGATATCAAGAATGATTTTAAAGCTACAGTAATTAAAACAGTACGGTATTGGTAGAAGTATGAATAAGGAGATCAGTGTAAATGTAAAAAGATACCAGAAACAGATCTGCTTATATGAAGTCATTTAATTTACAGAAAGTGGGTCTGCAGTACTGTGGGGTTGTACCCAAAAAACTAAGCTGTTTGCAAGAATTATAGGAATTGTCTTTTGTCAATGAACACATCACTTTCTTTTGAAATCAAAACCTATCTGAAAAAGCAAAAAGCAGCTCCCAGCTCTGTTGTGGTTTTGAAAAACAACTGTAGGACACTGAGTGTTCTCGATGCAAAGCACTTGTGTATTCCGTAAATTAGACGAGGCAAGGAGGTTTCTCCCTAACGTACAAGGACATTCAGAGCTAAGATGATGCCCATTATTATTTGGGATGAAACAAAATGGCAAAAGTCTCCATTCTGCTAGCACAAATGCTTCAAATTCAGATCAAGGGCCTGGCACTTGGGCGATATATACCTCTTACAATAGACTGAAAATTTCACAACTTCCAATCTATTATAATTTTTAGCTAGTATGAGAAGAGAAGAGTGGGAAATACCCCAGTTGGCAGGCAGAACAGGAATCCGACTTAGTCTGAAGACTATGCTTTCTTGAATTTCCAGCCAAACAAAGCAAGGTTTTGGGTGTGTGTGTGTGTGTGTTTTGCAAGTCATATCAAATATCACCTCTCCAGACCTACCATCCTATCCCGTAACTAGCCTTTGTCTTTGGTTTTAACTCAACAAAGTGTCAAGGAAACAGATACAACTCTTTCAGTATTGGCTTTAACGCGAAATCTGTGTCCATAACAGGCCATTCGCACTTAAATTCCTACTATGTGGCTGTTCTGAATCTAGTCACCAACCTGCAAGTGGTAAATATTCAAACCCAGTTTCCTCTCTTGTGTCAAACAGCCCCATTCGACCAGGGTAAAGAAGGAGAGAAGGTAGGAACATCTCCCTGGTGTTTCCACTTGACATTGCTGTTTAGTTATTTAGGGTAAGGAAACTTGGAGTTAAAACCAAGGACAAAGGCTAATTTGAACTGCTGATGTTGAATTGGTTACACGGATTATTTTAGGGGATTTCTCTCTGCTTTTCATTAAAGAGCCTGCTCCACCAGGAGGAACTCTATTGATAAGAGAGATGAGCCTTCTACTATTTTGTATTTTCAAGGCTTTGGAGACTGGTGTCAGCCCAGACACATTAGCTCCCTGGAGCTCCAAAGTCAGATCCACTACCTTGCTGTACCAAGATTTTGAGTGATTTATGTGTTCTGGCTTTACATATCCTAACAGAAAAAATGAAAAGTGATGCTCGGTATTAAATCAGTTACAAACCAAGTGGTTCTTAAGGCTTCTGCTGCTTTGCCATGAAATTTGCATCTAGGAAACGAGATCTGTGCTCTAGAAAGCACATATGTTTCCTATTTGCCAAAGAAAGTTTCAGTACCTTTGCCTCCTGCTCACCCATTTCCCGTCTGTGATGTGCATCTCTTTTGCCCTGAACGACAGTCATTGCGCTCTGCCCTTTCAGATGATAATCTTAGAGTGGCTGGAATTCATTGGCTTCAGCAGGGCTCTTTCTTCCCCCTGCTTCTGGAATGTGACCAGACAACGAGACCACTCCTACTGCAAACTATGAGACAATATTATTTTAGAGTCTGGGAGACACAATTTCATGCCATGGAAGGTAACTATTGTCGGTAAAAGACACAAGACCAACGCAGTCATTCAGTGTCTTTCAAAGATCTTAACGACTGGAACAAAAGCCCCCAATAAGTAGAGAAGAAAAATGTCCCCAGGCTGAGGTGCCAGTTTGCACTGAAGAACATTCGCCTCTCTCGGAATGCCATCATCTTCTCTTGCTTTAGTTCCTAGTTTTTCTTAGAGGCAGGATGGGAAGGAATGATCCACCACTAATAAATCTGTGGAACCTGATGATGAACCTAACAGCTCATCAGTGTCTCTCACTCATAACCTTGACCGACCCTACATTCTCAAGCATTTGCAAAAGTTATTTAAGAAACTAGTTTGCTCAGCAGGAGATATTCGTCTATTATATATGCAAAAGAATTATATTGGCAGGGAAATTTCATGAATTGAATGCAAAATTACGTATAGGTGCATATGTTTCTATTTTTGGAGAGAGGTTGCATAGCTTTCTTCAGATTCCCGCGGCAATCCAATGCTCCCAAAAGATGAACAGCTACCGTACTTGGAATTGTTGCTTTCTGAAAACACACCCAGTCTCTGGGGTTTAGATCAAGTATTGAACTTCTGGATCCCTCTCACCTAAGCTACCGTCATTTCTCTGTACTTTCTAAATTATTCAGAGTAAAGGAATCATATTGTTCTGCATTTTGTGTTCTTTATTTTATTCTTGTCTATGACTGGATAACTTTCAGAAAAGTGGAAATCTATGTTTGGCTTTTCATCTCACTCTTGAAGGGCTAGCAGAACAGGGCCTGCCCACCCTGGCTGTTACAGGATTGTTGTTGTTGCCAATTATTATGTTTCTGGGATGCTTTTAACATATTCACTTTTTTCCTTTTCTCTCCCAAATATCCTTTTCTTTCTTAGCTCAGAGGAATTCATACAGTTACTTGTTCCTAGGAAATTTTATGCTGGTATATTCTAGAAAGCCCTTCTCTGCTTGTCTCTTTCCATTCTTAGACACGATGACAGTTTCCTGCTGAAGGGCTATCTTCCGTCCATAATTCACTTCAGTGAAAATGCCGAATGTATAGGGAATTTGCTCTCTCACACCAGAGAAGTACTGAGGAATTGCTGTGTCCTAAAGAAAAATGCAGTCACCTTCATCTGTCCCCAACTTTGCTTAGATCACAGACCACAAAGCTATCAGGGTAGGCTACAGCCTGGCAATATTCACCCAGTTCATTCTTGGTTCAAAGATATCAGCCTAGGCCCACGCATCGCTTTCCCACGAGATCTCTGGAGAGGGGACTGGTCAATAATGGCAAGGCCAGAGGGCAGTGGATGGGGACAAAAGCCAAAGTTAGAAAGTTAGGTTCCAAAATGTTTTTAAGACATTTTGAAAGAAAGGAAACGTATCTTGGTGACTTAAAATATTCAAAAATTTGTTAATAATTACACATTTTTGAATTGGCAAAGACTGATAGAATGAGTATGATTTCATAATTTGTGTACTAAGGTAGATGGAAATTGATCATTTAGCTAAGACTACTCCTTTTTTTTTTTAAGATTTTGTTTATTTATTTGACAGAGATCACAAATAGGCCGAGAGACAGGCAGAGAGAGAGGAGGAAGCAGGCTCCGTGCTGAGCAGAGAGCCCAGGACCCTGGGATCATGACCTGAGCGGAAGGCAGAGGCTTTAACCCACTGAGCCACCCAGGCACCCCGACTACTCATCTTCCTACTCAGTCAATGTTTACTGGGGGAGAAACCAGACTTAACCAAACGGCTCCTACTGCTAATGAGACAAAACTCAAAAGTTGCTTAATGAGAATGTTCTCTCCCAACTTTTGCTAAATCTACTAGTGATGGTGAACACCTTAACTTGGTTTCACTTGAAAATATATTTGAGTGTTTTCCTCAAAACTATCTTTTCTTTACTCTCAGTGTGGGGTCTATGGACACAGTCTTTGGAAATCCATAGGCTGGTTTTTGATAAAATGAATGCTTTGCTTCTGAGAACGGATGGTCGAGGGTAGCCAAGGCTAATTGCATACAAAAGTCTGAACTCACAGACAGTGGCCCACCCAGAAGCATGCATGGGTTACAAATGCCATTCAGTAAGGAAGTTATTTTTAATAATCTTGAACTCGGGGAGTTTAAGTGTTGGACCCATAATCCTCATTTCTTAAAGGGCTGATCTTGTGAAAGATTTAACGTTAGACAACCCAGCCTTGCAGTCTCTGGTCCCAACACCAAATATTCAGAATGAGTACATATTTATTGGTTATAAAAAAAATAAATTGGGCTCTCAGTGTTTTACAAAAAGCACAAAAGAAAAAATTTACTGTCTAGAGTTTAGTACAAAGGAGAAAGGATGCAAGTTATTTAATAATCCCAAAGGATACGAACAACCGTCTCACCTCCCACCCTGCGTTCCTGCTGGTCGCTTAGGATTCGAATCTGCACAAGTCCCCGAATGCCAGCATCACTGATTGTGCTCGGGGCTTACTGACTTCAGCATAGATAAATGGCCCTGTTAACGTCAAGGCAGTTTTGTTTGTCTGTCCGAAGAATATATATCTGTATTTTAAATTGCGTTATCCAGTTTATCCGTGGGATAAGGGATGTTTACCTTCAAGAATTCCTGGCTCCAGAGCTGAACTAAACAGGGCAAGTTTAAAGGCGGGAGCTCCGAGACGTGCATAGCCTTTTGACAGCTGTCTGCCAAGGCTGAGTTAGTAAAATCCAGGCTTATCTCTTGGCTTCTGGGCTGAGTGCAGTGGGATCTTGGGTCTTTCTGCTACCTGCATCTCCAGGGAGCTCTGGGCAAGGCTGGTGGTTGCAAAGACAGTAAAACAACGCTGCAGAGTGTTTTTTGGCATGAGATTAGTGTTCACAGATGCGGGTCCGAGGACCTGCTCAACAGCCTGTGGAGGCCAAGGAAGCTCTGCCACGGCAGTGGCTCGTCTTGCTAGGTTACCGCTCAGGTTGGCTCGAGTCCGTTTGAGTTGGTACAGAAAAGCCCAGGCTTTTCTTTCGTCATCTTGTTTGCAGTTTGCTGTGCTTCTGTGAAATGAGGTGTTTCTACCTTACCAAGAAGGGCAGAAGGTGGAGGCAGAATAGGAGAGGATGAACCCAGGGCTCTAGCAGATCGGCTCCTCCATTCCACCAGGCTCCTGCTGGCTTGGAACCCAGCTGCTGAGCAAGGCTGGAGAGGGCAGCAGCTGCCTGCTGCCCTCTACTGTGCTCAGTGCTGCCAGCAAGCCCCTGACCATGGATCACAATGAAGGAGGAAGGAGAACCAAAGGAAGCAAGGGATAGGAAGTGGGGGTGGGGGGTGGGGGAAATCCCCATGGTCAGGCGGCTCTGGATTCCTGCCACAAAAGCAGCCACCTTTTCCACTGCACATGAACCAGAGTAATCTTTCAGGACTTCGAACACGTTTCCTTTTCCCTAAAATGGCATTATTCCTTCCAGCTTATGACTATGGGGTAAGAAGGGAAATGTATATGCAAATAAATACAGCTTAGGTCCAGTAGAAAGCAAGGTGTCTTGTATTGTTGACAATAGAACCCACTGATTTTATTCACTCACCAGTGAAACAGGTAAAATGAAATTTTATCTGAATACATTGATGGTCTACTTAGTTCCTCATTGTGGAAACTGCCCTCCTTGACGTATGCCAAATCCAGTTTCCTAAATGTAATCTGCTGCTGGTCTCTGGAAAACATCGATCTTTCCTTTTCATGACCTGTTCATTTCTCTTTGTCCCATCTACAAAGTTTGGAAACTCAAAGCATTAGTATAAATATAATTGTGGCACCTGGGTGGCTCAGTTGATTAAGCACCTGCCTTCCAGCTCAGACCGTGATCTTGGAGTCCTGGGATCAGGTTCTCTGCTCAGTGGGGAGTCTGCTTCTCCCTCTCCCTCTGTCCCTTACTCAGTCTCGCTCACTCATTCTCTCTCTCCCAAATAAATAAATAAAATATTTTTTAAAAAATTGTAAGCATTAAGAATGGATCTGAACTTGGGCATTGACTTTCCAACTCTGAACTTATTTTCCCTTTCTGTTTATTTAGTTTCAATAATGATGAACTTGCTAAAGACTCATATAGAAAAATCTCAATTTGGCCCTCTTCAGTGTCAGGTTTCTCACTTCCTGGCACTGTTTCATGAGATACAAAATGGTTTTGTTCCATAAAGTTTATAGCATAAGCTATACAAATTCTATAGCAGAGACTACAAAGTAAGTTGAAGTGGATAACCAAGGTAACATTTGGATTTTGGGAAAGAATTATTTATATGAAAAAAAAAAAAAAAAAAAAAAAAAAAAGAATTATTTATATGACTTTTATGGTTGGGCTAACAGCCTATGGCTAATCATCCAGGATCCAGTACTGTACGTTCCTGAAGTGTCATCAATCTCTAAAGGACCGTACCATCTTCACGTGCCTAACTGATAGCGAGGAGGGTTTGTTTCATTCTCAGTCTTGTATAGGATGGTATGAGATATTTCTTTCCCTGCATGTTGCTAACACACATCTATCCTCTGAAAGTTTATTTGGTAGTTTGTCAGTATCAGATAACTTGAGAACAAGCCAACAGTAACTTGATGAACAAGTGATCCCTTTGTGAAATCTAATAAACCCTGTTATAAAGTGGAAACAAGAAAACCATGCTGTGATTGTCAGGGTCTTATGACGTGTGTACCTCCTGACATGGGCACGTGTATGAACCTCCTATCTAAGGTATATCTTTAAAGACAATCTTTTGAAAGTGGCCATTAAGCTTTTACTTATTTTAAAAGTCCCATTAAATGTTCTCGTCACAAACTAGAATGGCCATTGTGTGACATGATGGAGGTGTTGGCTAACACTACAGTGATGATAAGTGTATCAAATCAACTTGTTACACATCCTAAACTTATCCGATGTTATATGTCGATTCTATCTCAGTAACAGGGTGGGGGAGAGCATCAAACATCGTAACAAACAATGATATTACATTGATAGGTTTAGAATGATAAAACTAAAACAGTATTTACTTTCTCTGTGAATGGTTTACTTACCCCTGCCACCTCGTAGTGTAAACCATCTCATTCTTTCATGTGTTGATTGGACTCCATACAGACTTCTCCTGTGGAATTGTTGAACTTTTTGTTTATATATGTCTCTCACATACTAGACTGTAATTGTATGGAAGAGGAAGGCTGTGCTTTAATCACTATGGATTTCCAGGTCCTGTTGCCCTGCACTTGGTAGATGTTTAAGAAATATTCATCGAATAAATGAATTAATAGTTTCAGATCTCAAACTTATAGGCAGAAAAGGTTCAAACACTTGAACTGCGAAAGAGAAATCAAAGGTATGTGCCAAATTCTTGTAAAGAGTATTATGTGTCAAAGTTGGGCCCCAAAGCATTTACTGTTGTATTTTATCTTTTGCCTTAGAGTCACAGAATCTCTAAGTAAGAAAGGATAATGCGGTGCAATACGTTTATTTTGCAGAGAGGGGAAGAAGGATTATAAAGGTCAAAAGACTTAATCAAGATACACAAATGATTTATGTTTAGAATTAGCACTAAAATCTCTTCCTGCTCTGAGAATTTCATGTATTTTTCAGGTCGCCAGCTGTGTGTCTGCAATGTAATATGTATTAGGGCTCTGCCTTGCCTTATCCTTTAGTATGCATTTGTGAGAAAGGTGGAGACATGTGATCATTAAAACATATAGTTCTTATTAAATCAAGTGAGAAGTAATAAAATGGATTAGTATGTCATTCATTGGTATTTATGAAGACATACAATTAATACTGACAACTTACCTTTCTTGAGGCCTTACACATTACTGTGTGTCAAGCATTCTTCTAGGTGTTATGCATATATTAATTTATTAATGCTCTTAAAAACCACTCAGGTATACAAAGACCAGGCAACAGGGGTAGAACAACCACGTGCATTGGCTGGTACTTGATCTAGCAAATGGCAGAAGAAGATTTGAACTCATCCTTTCCCTGGAACCCAAGCAATTGACTTCTAGGACATATTCTTCTTTAAGTCAGACACGATCCTCAACATCAAAATAGGTACCTAAGAATGTGAACACAGCACTAGCCAACAAGTCCTAAAATTTAGATATTTGAGAAACCAGAAGAAGAAATAAATTGATAATATTCATTGGATTTCTAAAAGTGGCCATAAACCAGCAGGGAGCTATGTATGCTTTCTTACCTGTAAACTTTGTAGGGTGTAAGACCTATCACTTGACCCTCTCTTACGGGAAGCTCACTTTACCCTCCTTGATTTCTTCTTCCATTGCCCCATCCTTGGTGCTGAGTAAACATATTACTGGCTCCTGTCCGGAATGTGTGTGGAGTATGACTTTCACTAACTCTCAGTCATACCGATCACGTTCACCAATAAGGAACTCTGACACTTGGAGACAAGTGAGAGGAAACTTGACTACTCCATTTCTCTCTGGATGTCTCTGTTTATGAGTTTCTTTGCCCTTTATCCCTCTTCACAAATGCCAATATATCATGTTTATAAAGAGGTCTTCTTGGCAGGAGATCAATCAATCCCTATTATTAGGATTTTGATTTGGTGTTTAGTGAGTTTATCATCAATTGATTTATTGATGATAATAATTGAATATCAGTGATAATAATTGAACGAGTGTATTCAAATACATACCAGAATTGCTCTGTAATATCGCTGAAGCCCTGGTACATCTGTGCCATGAGGCTGCTTTGAAATATGTTCCTGAATTTTCCCATGAGAGGATTTCCATTTTTCCTTCATTTAAATTTGTCCACTGAAAATTAGAATTCCCATGAAAACTTGAAGTATATTACTGACACCATTTTGCATGACATCACTGCATCTGTGTTTAAATAGCAAAGCCATAATGTGGGAAAAGGGCATTATTTGTTTGCTTGTTCTTCTACTCCTTTCCTTCTATCCCTGAGTGGAATCCTGCCAACGCTAATGGGCTAAACTGACCATTGAAATGGATCTAAGAAATCAAGGCATCCCAAAGCAGGCAGTTTGCTGATAAGACTCAGTGTGACACTTGACAAAACAATCAGATGAATTTCATTTACACCTCTTATTTTGCATTTTATATTAAAACAGCACCTGTGATACAATGGAATGGCCATTTAAATCTTTTCTGGCTCTGCCACTAAGAGGCCATACGGCTTTGAATACATTACTCAGGTTGATTTTACATATTACTTTTTCTGTAAAACAAGGAGGTTGGCCATACCTGGTTTCTGAGGATTCTACTAGCTCTAAGGTTCTGTATCAAACAAAAGGGCTTACTTAATAAGGCACTCGAGGTGTTAAAGTGCTTTTTGAGAGTACAACTTTGTGTCAAACAAACCTGGGTTTAAGCCCAACTCCGCCACTTCCTAACCGTGATCTTGGGTAACTTACTTAGTATTTCTGAGCCACATATTCCTAATCCATGAAACAGTGAGCCAACTCTATTGCTGTGTGTATTCAATAAGGGAATGCACACAAAACCACTAACATAGGATATGACATAAAATCCATTCCAAATAAATTATTTTTCCTTTCCCACAAGCCCCAGGACAGATGATTTCTCTTAAAAATTCAGCCAATAATAGAGCCATGTCACATGTCAACCAAGAGTTAATATCATTAAATTTTATTCCCGTTAACTAGAAAATACATTCTCTCACGGTTAGTTATCTGTAGCTTTTGGTTAAGCAAGAAATTCCATGACACTGAAACCAAGGCATAATCGGCAGACAACCCAAAACTGCTGCTGATAATTAGCTTATCATGTTGATTAGCTTGGATGGAATTAGCTTTTTGATATTTTCTTATGAAAAATTTGAACAAATAGAGATGTTCAAATACTTGTGCAACGAACACTCCTGCAGCTGTCGTCTATACCGTATACTAATCATGTTCATGTATTTGTTCTATCACATTTCTACCTATCCATTTTTTCTCCATCCACCTGCTTGGTATTTATTGCTAAATTAAAGTAAATTACCTTCATTAAAATCCCGACAATAAAAATAAGAACGAGAAATATGCTTCTTCCTAGAACCAGACCAAAACAAATAGCAAAATTCCAAAACTCTTAAAAATAATGAGATGCTTCACATTCCGTAACATGAGTAAACTAAATTTTTTTACCCCTTTGACAGCTACAATATTTATTATAACTATTTTTGAAAGTGAGAATATTTAGAATAGTGGAACCAAAATACATTGTAAAATTAGAGTTTCGCCATCATAGCAGAAGACACATATGTGCCTTATTTTTTCTAACTTGGGAATAAAGCTAATTACTTACATATTCTGTATTCTATCAAAATTACCTCCAAAAGTATTGTTCTATGAACTGAAAATATCATCTTCCAAATGCCATATTTTGACACTTATTGCAACTCAAATATTGGATGAACAATATTTGGTTCTGAGAAAGGCAAACCTTTCTCTGCCAAGTTCAAATCCAAAGGAAACTTTCTGTTTAATTGTCTTATTATAACCCTTTGAAATGAGTGTCATTATTGAAAATCCCTATGGTCACTCTATTAAGACACATAGTTGACCATGGAGCTCTCCATTTATCAGTTGGTTACAGGGAAAAAACAGCTTTGAGGCATTGCGACATCCTCGTTAGGAGTCAAATATCCAAGGGTGTTTATAAGTTCGTTTAAACTGTTTCTGTGTGCACAGTGCTTCTGTACAATATTTCTAGGCAAGCTCTGCCCATCTCCCAGTGAAATCTTTTGGAATCTGAGCTCTTTCTCCAGGTAGTTTCCATTTCATAGAGTCTGTTCTTCTCTCCCTCATTGTGGCACCGCCGGGATGATTTCTTATTTCCTTCCTGCCTTGCTCCTCTAGACAAGCTCTATCACAGTAAAGAAGAGTCTCTGTTTTTCCAGAAAATGCTCATCCAATATTTCACCTTAAGAGTGCAGGGGAGAGATAGTCTGTTCTAGTAGAAATAACGAAGTTTCTTGTGTCTGTTACTCAAAGAATATTCACCAAGTGTCTGCAGTGAACAGCACTGTTCAAGGTACAAGGGTTACAGTGGAGTGAGTTGTATCCCTCCTCCTTAGGGAGCAAACTTTCATGTAAATGAGAAAGAAAAAAGAGTCTGGAAAATGGCTAAGATGATTTCTGGTCCCAGGGCAATGAAAACAAAAAGCTCTGTGATAGAGGGTAATGGAGGGAGCTTTTTAGGGTAGCAGGAAAGACCTTTCTGGGTAGCTAACATTGGAATTTTTAGCTGAATGATGAGAAAAACAGTTGTGGGCATATCTGGGAAAAGCACTTCTCAAGCAGTGGGGGAAGGGTATCTGGAGGCGAGTGGGCCTTCAGATGTTAAGGAGGGATCTAGCCCATGGAGTGGAGAGGTTGCCTTAGGCAGAAGCAGGGATCCCTACTCCACTGAGACAGGGAGACCCGTGTGGGCACAATAAGGGTGTATTGGCTGAAGGATGAGGGGCAGTCAACGTCTGATAGCGAGAGGAGCTGAAGTACTGGGGATTCTGGAAGAGAGAAGGAAGTGATTAGGGCAGCCTGGAAAGAGTGTATGACTTTGTGAAATGGTTCCTACTTGTGGTCTTAATTTTGAGAGGTATTCAGGTATCCTAGTTGTGTGACTTTTGTCAGACTCTTTCATTTACGCTGGGGTGGGGGATGGTATGGAGGAAATGGCAGACAAGTATGGCTACGGGAAAGAGGAGTAACAGAAGAAAGGGTGTTCGTGCGGGAGTGGTTATTGAGCTGGATCGCTGAAGCTAAGCTTGCTGAGGAGGGGAGGAAGAACATGTGTGGGTAATAAGTCACGGAAAATTGTAGAAAGAACGAACCAGAGGGCTTAGGGTGGGTGGAGGTTAGTTATAGGTGAGAACTCGAGTAAGTTAGCTGAAATGAGTAGAAAGCGATGTTCAGATATGAGATATTTAAAATGGAGATATTGTAGGTGGTCACAGTGATAATATTTCCAGTGACAGTATCTGTTACTGCTTATCTACACTGTGCCAGGAAAAGTAGTAGAACGCTCACAGTCATGAGTTCGTTCAAACTGGACAGCGGTTCTCGGAGTCCGGACCAGATAAGGGAACTGTAGACGTATGTGCACCGGTGGGGTGTCTATGCAGCCAGCTTACAGAAGAAACTGCAGAGCCAAACATTAGGCAACTCGTTCTAGTGACACAAAGGGAACGTGGCTGGGCCACGTTACAAAAAAATACTCACAATTGCGATGAGGCAATGTGAACGATGGGCCGGGGTGCAAGAGGGAGCAAAGATTATTAGAACAAAGGAGGGCACAGCGGGAAAAGCCAGGGCAGAAGAGAAATACATCACGTGTGTGGTCTGCAAAGACAAGAACTATGACGGGGATGGTAGCAGTGAAAGAAAGATGGTCACGGAGTAAAATTCATCAGTGCTGATGAGAGCTAGTAACCGAGAGGTTGACAGATGATAGCACAGAGAGGAGTGATGGATGGAAATTTCTTATTTCCTCCAGCGATATGGAGGCTTCGGAGAATGAAGGAGAGATGGTTTAGAGGCAGCCATGAAGACCAAGGAAAGCTAATGCACCTCCCGAGCCTGGTATTTGGGAGTGTGTGTCTCTTATTTTCTGCATTCTTGGTGGCCTGGCATCACTGACTGGGGGGAGATTGCCTCTCCCAGGGCCAGCCAGCTCTTACAGACCACGAACAACTTGCCTTTCACATGCAAATTAATGAACACGGAGCTTTGCTTCCATCTACCTTCAATCTGGCTTTTATATTCCAGGCCCATATACACCCAGCTCTGATCACCCCAGGTACCAGACAACTCAGGACAGACCCTACACCTCAGAGCCTGCTGTCAGTATTCAAACTAACCGATCCTAAAGCAATCCTGTCTCGCCTGTTCCTTCACATAAAAACCACAATAAAGGCTCTTGCCGTGTAATTTTCAGGCTTCCTTTCGCCTCCTGACCAACTTTCATGCTTCCCCATAGACCCCCCCACCGCCCATGGTGTGGTGTGCTCCCTCCTCTTGGGAACTGTGGGTAACTGTCTTCTCAACGGCCGTCATATCCTGATCTGTTGGCTGCACTATACTTAAATAGTAATAAAATCTGTAGTTTAAAGTAGTGTAGGAGGAAAAGCAGCTTCCTTTTGAAAGGAAGGTCATGGAGGAAGCAGGGAGCTCAGCTGAATTTGTTTAGTGCAAGAAAGTGCTGAGAAGAGTTTGAGTTCATAGAAGAAGAGCTGGAGGATATTGGGGGGTTCCACAGGGCACCAAGGAAAGCTTTGGGAAGCTGGAGAGAGTGGAAGATGGGACCAGATTAGGGAACTGTAGACGTATGTGAACTGGTGGGGTGTCTATGCAATGATAACGTAATCTGAGGCTCAGAATTCTGAGGCACCAAGGAGAAAAGCAGTGGCGGGGAGGGACTACGCTACTTGGATGGAGACAAGGAGATGGACCTTGTTCATGAGTTGTATCCTGAGTTTGAATCTCAGTTCCACCATGGACCAGGTGGTTGACTTTGGGCATGACGTTACACCTGAAACTAATGTAACATTCTGTGTCAACTACCCTCAAATAAAATAAACAAATAAAAACTCAGTTTTCGGGCGCCTGGGTGGCTCAGTGGGTTAAAGCCTCTGCCTTCAGCTCAGGTCATGATCTCAGGATCCTGGGTTCGAGCCCCGCATCGGGCTCTCTGCTCAGCGGGGAGCCTGCTTCCTCCTCTCTCTCTGCCTGCCTCTCTGCCTACTTGTGATCTCTCTCTGTCAAATAAATAAATAAATAAATAATCTTTTAAAAAAAACCCTCAGTTTTTATAGTATCCATATTGCACGTGTATAGTAAGGATGAGAGAAAATATATATAAAGTGACCAGCACAGGTTATATACCCCTACTCTCAATTAACCATGATTGTGATGATGGTAATGATGATGTGATTTTTGACACAATACTCTAAAATCATAATATCTACTTATGTCCTACCACATTTCTTGCCAGTATGTCCAACTTTGTGGAACCACACTGAGTTAAGAACCGGATGTGTAGCAGCCTTAGAATCTGTTCCAGGGGAAAAGCACAGTTGAGTTAAGCAGTAAGAGAGCAGGAATAGCAAATAAAGTTGATGTGAGAAGTCAGTATAGCTATTCTAAAGAGCAAGGGGCCAGACAAATCCATCTAAGAAAGGCTTAGTCCAGAATCAGACAGCAGTATCCCAAAGATAGAAAAAGTACATGGACATTAGGCACATGACTTCTGGTGTATCATGCCTGATGCTCTCATCTACAAAAAATGTTAAGAAAGAGCAACTCAAAGATGGGCAGCACTGAAAAGACGAGGTACACTCCAAGCTACTGTGGTCCTCCTTCTCTGTGTTCCCTTTGATGAGCCTTGAGGGGATACCAGCATAAGCCTCCAGCAGCCTTGTTCCATTTCCTCACACACATGTTCTATGTCATGCCGCCAGGTATAAGTGAAGGGAGAAATAGTTTTCCTTCAGGAAGTTGTTGATGTCATTGTTAATATTTCTTTAGCATTTTCAGTTATACAAACATTTCATCACCTATTACCTGGAGCATGATGCCAATAACTGTATAAGCAACAGTAACAGAGGCAGGAAGATAGTTGGATATAGAGGCAGAATACCATGGTTTGAATTCTGACTTGGCTACTTAGGAGATCGTGGGGCTGGGGAACATTCTTTAACCCCTCTGTGCTCCAATTCCCGTGACAGGCATTACCCTATACATCAACGTTTATTGCATGTATCGGCAGAAATAATGGACAAGAGGAAATCTATCCATTTCCTAGTACATGATGGTGTTTTAAAATGTTCATTACTTATGCATGCATATGTAGATGTTAAATACATATAATTTTGAGACATAAATTGTTGAATGTGAAAATACTCTGGTTATCATTGGTCACTGAAGCGCAATGATTTCTTTTTTTTTCCATTTTATTTATTTTTTTCAGTGTAACAGTATTCATTGTTTTTGCACAACGCCCAGTGCTCCATGCAAAACGTGCCCTCCCTATTACCCACCACCTGTTCCCCCAACCTCCCACCCCTGACCCTTCAAAACCCTCAGGTTGTTTTTCAGAGTCCATAGTCTCTTATGGTTCACCTCCCCTCCCCAATGTCCATAGCCCCCTCCCCCTCTCCCAATCCCACCTCCCCCCAGCAGCCCCCAGTTTGTTTTGTGAGATTAAGAGTCATTTATGGTTTGTCTCCCTCCCAATCCCATCTTGTTTCATTTATTCTTCTCCTATCCCCCTACCCCCCCATGTTGCTTCTCCATGTCCTCATATCAGGGAGATCATATGATAGTTGTCTTTCTCCGATTGACTTATTTCACTAAGCATGATACGCTCTAGTTCCATCCACGTCGTCGCAAATGGCAAGATTTCATTTCTTTTGATGGCTGCATAGTATTCCATTGTGTATATATACCACATCTTCTTTATCCATTCATCTGTTGATGGACATCTAGGTTCTTTCCATAGTTTGGCTATTGTAGACATTGCTGCTATAAACATTCGGGTACACGTGCCCCTTCGGATCACTATGTTTGTATCTTTAGGGTAAATACCCAGTAGTGCAATTGCTGGGTCATAGGGTAGTTCTATTTTCAACCTTTTGAGGAACCTCCATGCTGTTTTCCAGAGTGGTTGCACCAGCTTGCATTCCCACCAACAGTGGAGGAGGGTTCCCCTTTCTCCGCATCCTCGCCAGCATCTGTCATTTCCTGACTTGTTCATTTTAGCCATTCTGACTGGTGTGAGGTGATATCTCATTGTGGTTTTGATTTGTATTTCCCTGATGCCGAGTGACGTGGAGCACTTTTTCATGTGTCTGTTGGCCATCTGGATGTCTTCTTTGCAGAAATGTCTGTTCATGTCCTCTGCCCATTTCTTGATTGGATTGTTTGTTCTTTGGGTGTTGAGTTTGCTAAGTTCCTTATAGATTTTGGATACTAGCCCTTTATCTGATATGTCGTTTGCAAATATCTTCTCCCATTCTGTCAGTTGTCTTTTGGATTTGTTAACTGTTGGGATTTCATCAAGATCAAAAGCTTTTGCACAGCAAAGGAAGCACAATGATTTCTAAGCAGCCTTGCATGATGTCAGACTTGGTATTTTCTTTTCCAGTGGTACAGCTATCAGTTTATTTGAATATATAAAGTAACATAAAGCAGGAGTTAGAAAGGAGGGGGGGGAGTATTTACATGTACCAATAAAGTAAAAGTAAGCAAACAAATTAGTATGAAGGTGATAGAAACGGAGATCTAAAAACCCAGAGGTTACAGAGAGAAAGAAATACAGAAAAATCTGGATCCTGGGAAAATTCATGGGGGGGAAAAACCCTGGAATATTTATGGCAAAAAAAAAAAAAAAGAAGGAAAGAATCACATACAACAGAAAGGCAAGATCACAAAGAAGCCTGGCACCATGAGAGGAGAAAGCATGTCTAAGAGAAATGGAATAAAGCCAATGAAGATGAGACTCGTGAACAAAAACTGCTGGAGTAGAATAATTGGGTGAAATAAAAAACCAGTGAAAGCCAGTTCAGAATAAGGATAAGAAGTAAAAACAATTTTTTAAAATATTGTGTTCCTAACATGATAAAATGCCCTAAAACTGGGTATTAAAAGATTAAAAAAAAAACAAAAACAAAACTTAGCTGGTCAAATGTCTGTTTTAAAAGAACCCAAATGCACTTGAAGGCACTGGGATAAAAAGTAGGGCATAGAGTTGCCATCAGCAAACACTGTCATCATCTGATGTTTGACTCTCTTGAGGTCGAAGTTTCATCAATTTTTAAATATAGTTCGATAATTTGGATGTAATTAGGGTATTGTGAATCAGTTTAGATGAAGTTTGCATGTTCTTATTAAACATAGTTTAATGTTTATTTAAAGCCAATGATTTCAAAAGTCCTTGACTGCCCAGATGAGATGCCAGCACATTTTCCCTGTCTTGGTCTTTCCTAAGTTTACCCCTCTTTATAGACGCAAAGCTGGGATGGAGCCAAACATGTCAGATATTTGCATCTCTTTGCTCTCTCCATGACATATTTAATCACCAGTCTTAGATAAATCTCTAGATGAACTTATTTCAACTAAGATGTAGAGATGGATGGCTCATACAAAGGGCCATTCTTTGAAACTGTTTCTTACATGACATCAGAAAGCACTTCAATTAATGGTAGGTTCTTTCCAAGACCTTCATTCCAGACTCTTTGTAGCTCTTTACCTAATTCCCACTCATCTTTCAAGTCTAAGTTTAAATATCGTTTTATCCATGAGGGCTTTTCCAAACCCTTTCAGCTAAGTTAGGAGAGCCTGTTTCATGTTTCCCTGTCACTCATTCTGTGTGGAAGCCTCAACATCTAACACAACTTGACCACGGTTGGCCATTAATATGCATTAGTTTAATGTATGAGATGGTAAATGAGTGAGTTAAAAAATGAATAGAATTTGAAGAAAAGTTTGATAGTGGTATGAACCACAAGGAAAATTTTCCATGTTCTTTGAGTCAGTGGACCTGTCCAGCAGTGCTGTGAAGCTGTGAGGGCAGGCAATATTACGTCACTCTCACACATAGAGACTTGGTTGGAGACCACATGTTCATATGATCATAGACTTCCTACCTTTATAACAAGGAAAACATTCATCTTACAGAACACATGTTAGTTCAGTTGGACATATTATGGCTGTAAAGCTACATATTTGCAATTTCATTTGTCTTCCAACCCAAGCAAATGTCTTATCAGCTCCTCATAATTGGTTAATCCACTTTCTAAGTTCAGTTTGACATCTCGTATGTTGTCTTCCAATCAGCACACCAAAGGAAAGACCAAACTTTCAGAAATGCTGAAGAATCCTGAGGAAATTGTATATTAATAGAAAGGGTCTAGGTAAAAAAGACTTGGACAAAACCAGAGTTTATTCAGTGAAGCTTCTTTGAACGTGAATGGTGAAGAAAATTGAAGGGATGGACAACAGTCATTGTTACAAACCGGGCGGCCAATTCTATTACCCCCAAATCTTGGCAAATGTTGGAATTTTTGGTTACAGAAAATACTTATCTGGTGGAAATTATCTAATGGTTCCCTCTCTGCCTATGAAGCAAAGCTCCTTGTACCAGATACAAGATCTTATCCAGTCTCCCCAGAACTCAGTTTCCCCTTCTCATTGCCTATCCAAGCACCCTGCAGTGTTATCACACCACATCAACACAATAGGTACTTCTCCATTCTGGGTCTTTACAAGTAGTTCTCATTCTTCCTAGAAGTTCTTTCTTGCAACACTTGTTTTATTGGTCTGCTTAGATTGCCTTAAAATACCATAGTGGGTAGCTTAAAAACAGCTCTGGAAGTTCAAAATCAAGGTGCCATTAGAGTTGGTCTATGGTGAGGGTTTTCTTCTCAGCTTACAGAAGGCATCTTCAAGTGGTCTTTCCTCTGTCCCATTAGAAGAAAAAGAGATCTTCCTCTTCTTGTAAGAAAGCCAGTCCTATCAGATTAGATCTCCACCCTTTGACCTCATTTAATGTTATTTACACACCTATTTATACACCTAATGTCTATTACATTGAGGATTAAGGTTCCAATATGTGAATTTGGGGCCGGGGTTGAGAGCGAGTGGAAGAAGGACACGATTCCGTCCATAACACTTCTTCAGGGGAACTCTTACCCATCTTTTAAGATTCACACTGAATACTTAGGTGCTGAGATAATTCAGGATTATTGGAGAGGGGAAACTTTAAATTGACTTACAAAGGATGTGACACATTGTTCAGAGAGAAGGGAAGGCTCTTCAGAGGGATAATCAATAAGACAATGAGATAAGAATCAATAAATGTCATGAAGGAAAAGGGGTAAGACCAGCAGAAGAGTGAATGCTCAACTAAAGAGATAATTTGGATTAGTCACCAGACTTCTTAACAACAGAATGAAAGCGACTAAACCCACCGGGGAACGACATGCCCCAATCTTTCTTCCTCGGCACTTTGAATATTGGTTAGTAAAGTCTTGAGGAACCTGACAACACCAGAACTGACGGACATTGAGTGAGGAAAATTTTCACCTTATTCCTTGGAAACTCCTAACTTCCTAGGATGGGGGTAATTACTAATAATACTGAATAACCAAGCACATATAAATTTCTGGATTTAAATCTAAAGATGCTAGATTACCCCTTAGAAATACACAGGAAGAAATTTCAAGAACAGATGTGTATCATTTACACAGCTTCCTCCCCTCCCCTGACCAACTGCACAAAAATCCCACTTCATCCCCTATATGGATTCGAGAGTCCCAGTCAAGGTCATTCCCGTGGGTCGAAGGTCTTTGGTGAAAGCCTGAATGAGAGAGATTGGCATCTGGCAAGGATGCTGGCTACTATACATTGAGTAGCAAGTTCTCCATCCCTTACACTGAAATGAATTATGTTCACAGGATAGAAAAATCCCCGGAATGAACCAGCAAAGCAGTTTCTAGAAGAAAGAGGTTATTTGAAAGAAGGTTTTTTTCTTTTTTTGGAAAATTTTCTTTCCTTAGACACACACACACAGAGATCTTTTTTTAATGCTCTCTTGAATAAAATGAACACAAAGCAGAGATAACTTTTAAAAGGCAAAATATCCATTCTATTTCTTTCCAGACAGGCTTTTACTAAAAACATGGATCTTGAAGGCACCAGCCTTAGTTTTCTAAACTTCAGAATTTAAAATAAACAGCTATCAGTCTCCTTTCCTACTAAAGAAAGTTAAATAGCACATTCTTTCCATGAAGCCAGAAGCAACATAATGCAGAAATTTTACTGACAGTTTTAAAATGAATTACTGGATACAAAAATAACAGTAACAGTCTCGTAGCTTAGCGAACCAATCAGGTGTTTTGCATAATAAAAATGCAGGCATGGCCAAATCCAGATTTAAAAGAATAATATTTAGATGCTATTAGAATTTCCATTTCATCATGAAAATCCAGTACACTAGCTGTGGTCTTCAGCAACTGAAGCTTTTATCTCCCGCCGTTACTAGAGATCTATGCAGGGTCTTTAAGCTTTCGTGCTTAAAGCATTGCCCTTTTGTTCCATTCGAGAGACTTGCCTCCAACTTTTTTTCACTTCCACTCTTAATTGTATTAGCTGACACTGAACAATGGCTCCTTGCTTCATTTCCCCCAGCTTTACTGAGATATAATTGACATATAATACTGTGTAAATTTAAAGTATACAGTGTGTTGATTATTTTGAATTACATCAAATATGGATGGAAAGATTCTTTATACTGTGCTTTTATGCTGTTGAGTACCTTCACTCCCGCTCTCCAGCCTCCAGGCCATGGTCTTCCTCATATCCAGGATACACCTACCTGCACATTTTTTGCTCATGCCTCTCTCTGAACCACCAACGCTTGTAAGGCTCAGCATTGCTCTGCCTCTGCCCAGAAGCCCTCCCTGAGAAACAGAGCTGGTGCTAATGACTTCCTTCTCTTACTTCATTTGCAATTGCTTCTTGCCCTTTTCTCTTGTGTTTTACTCAGTGTCCATACTTTTTCCTCTCTTCAAGTCGTTTTGTGCTTACATGTTTGTCATTCTAGCTAGGGTTTTAAAAGCCTTATGGATTTCAAAATAATCCCCCTCCCCTTACCCAGTATTAAATACAGAATCTACATTCTCAATACCAATAGGTTGACTGACTCTGATTCAACGGAACCCTCCAAAGCCCTTATTATTATTTTTTAATTTAAATTCCATCAGCCAACATATAGTATGTCATTAGCTTCAGATGTAGTGTTCATGATTCATCAGTTGTGTATAACACCCAGTGCTCATCACATCACATGACCACCTTAATGCTCATCACCCAGTTATCCTAGCTCCCCACTTACATCCTCTCCGGCAAGCCTCAGTTTATTTCCCAGAGTCAAGAGTCTCTCATGGTTTCTTACCATTCAGTTTCCCCTCCTTTTCCCTATGATCCTCTGCACTATTTCTTATATTCCACACAGAGTGAAACCATATAATTGTTTTTCTCTGATTGACTTGTCTCACTTGGCATAATACCCTCCAGTTCCATCCACATCGATGTAAATGGTAAGTGTTCATCCTTTCTGATGGCTGAGTAATATTCCATTGTATATATAAACCGTATCTTCATCCATTCATCTGTTGAAGATAATTTCAGCTCCTTCCACAGTTTGGCTGTTGTGGACATTGCTTCTATGAACATTAGGGTGCAGGTGACCCCTTGTTTCACTACATCTGCATCTTTGGCGTAAATACCCAATAGTGCAATTGCTCTATTTTTAATATCTTAAGGTTTTCTAGAATGGCTGTACCAGCTTGCATGACCATGAGCAATGTAGGAAGATTCCCCTTTTTCCACATCCTTGCCAACATTTGCTTTTTCCTGTCTGTTAATTTTAGCCGTTCTAACTGATGTGAGGTAGTATCTCAATGTGGTTTTGATTTGTATTTCCTGATGACAAGTGATGTGGAGCACTTTTTCATGTGTCTGTAAGCCATTTGGATGTCTTCTTTGGAGAAATGTCTGTTCATGTCTTCTGCCCATTTCTTGACTTGATAATTTGTTTTTTGAGTGTTTAGTTTAATAAATTCTTTTTTTTTTTTAAGATTTTATTTATTTATTTGACAGACAGAGATCACAAGGAGGCAGGGAGGAAGGCAGAGAGAGAGGGGGAAGCAGGTTCCCTGCCAAGCAGAGAGCCCAATGTGGACTCGATCCCAGGATCCTGAGATCATGACCTGAGCCGAAGGCAGAGGCTTTAACTCACTGAGCTGCCCAGGCACCCCAGTTTAATAAATTCTTTATAGATCTTTGATATCAGCCCTTTATCTGATATGTCATTTTTAAATATCTTCTCATTCTGTAGGTTGCCTTTTAGTTCTGCCAATTCTTTCCTTTGCTGTGCAGAAGCTTTTTATCTTAATGAAGTCCCAATAGTTCATTTTGCTTTGTTTCCCTGGCCTTTGGATATGTGTCTAGCAAGAAGTTGTAGCAGCTGAGGACAAAGAGGTTGCTGCCTCTGTTTTCCTCTAGGATTTTGTTGGATTCCTGTCTTACATTTAGGTCTTTCATTAACTTTAAGTTTATCTTTGTGTGTGGTGTAAGAGAATGGTCCAGTCTCATTCTTCTGCATGTGGCTGTCTAATTTTCCCAGCACCATTTGTTGAAAAGACTGTCTTTTTTTCCATTGGATATTTTTTCCTTCTTTGTTGAAGATTAGTTGACCACAGAGTTGAGAGTTAGTTTCTGCGTTCTCTATTCTCCTCCGTTGATCTATGTGTCTGTTTTTGTGCCAGTCCCATGTTGTCTTGATGGTCACAGCTTTGTAATAGAGCTTGAAGTCAGGCACAGTGATGCCCCCAGTTTTGGTTTTCTTTTTCAACATTCTTCTGGTTATTCAGGGTCTTTTCTGGTTCCGTAGAAGTTTTAAGATTGTTTGTCCTAGCCCTGTGAAAAATTTTGATGGTCTTCTGATAGGGATTGCATTGAATATGTAGATTGCTCTGTGTAGCATAGACATTTTAACAATATTTATTCTTACAATCCATGAGTATGGAATGTTTTTCCATTTCTTCGTGTTTTCCTTAATTTCTTTCATAAGTACTCTGTAGTTTTTAGAGTACAGGTCTTTTACCTCTTTGGTTATGTTTATTCCTCGGTATCTTTATGGTTTTGGTGCTATTGTAAATGGGATTGATTCCTTACTTTCCCTTTCTTCTGTCTCACTGTTAGTGTATATAAATACAACTGATTTCTGTGCATTGATTTCGTATCCTGCCACCTTGCTGAATTGCTGTATGATTTCAAGCAATTTTGAGGTGGAGTCTTTTGGTTTTTCCACGCAAAGTATCATGTCGTCTATGAAGAATGAGAGTTTGACTTCTTTGCCAATTTGGATGTTTTTCTTTTTCTTTTTGTTGTCTGCTGAGGCTAAGACTTCTAGTACTCTGTTGAACAACAGTGGTGAGAGTGGTCATCTCTGTCGTGCTCCTGACCTTAGGGGAAAAGCTCTCAGTTTTCCCCATTGGGAATGATATTCACTGTGGGCTTTTTATAGATGGTTTTAATGGTATTGTGTTATGTTCCCTCTGTCCCTACACTCTGAAACATTTTAATCAAGAAAGGATGCTGTATTTTGTCAAATGTTCAAAACTCTTATTGTCCACTATTCTCAAACTTCACTGAGTAATAGCAAATAACAATACAAACTAATCTAATTTGCTCATCTCACTTTCCTTATCATTCTCTAAAACAAGTTTTAATAAGTCGAGTCAGTCTAAAAGAAGGCACAACGGTACACAATAGCAATACTGAAGAAGAGACAAAATCTCTGCATTCAATATCCCAGGGTAAATTAATTCATGATCGTTGAAATACAGCAACCAGTCTTAGTCTTTAGAATATTTTCCATGCTGCAGTATTTTGGAGTGGAGATCCCACCTGCCTCGGCTCTGAGGTGGTTCATACGATTACACACCCTCTACCCACCATTCTTCCTGCCATATTCCTCCTCTTGCTTTCTATCCTGTGTCCCACCGTCTCCAGCCTTCTGCTGCACGGCACTCTGCTACTTGTTTAGGGACTCTACGGCCAGCATTCTCTGGCCCATCAGGGCACTGAGGAATTACGGGAGTGACTTGCTCACACAGAGGGGAGGTACAGGGGCTTCCAAAGGACTGTTTTCACCCTGGGATTGAAGGAAAATCAAGCATGGTACCAACTGACAGTGGCTAAGCATCTCTGCACAGCCTCCTTTGATAATGTGGATGAAGGAGAATTCACTGGATCCAGATTTTCCAACCCATCTATGGGTAACGTAGATGACATAAGAAAGTTCTCTCAGCATCAGCTTGATTTGGTGGAGAGGCACAACATTATCTTATGTAGAGAGAGACCCTACTCTATTAACAAATTTCAGTGGCCTCCTTCAAATCACATCAGTCATTCTACCCCCTGGCAGTCTATACTGTTTCACTGGTGTGTCGTCACCAATGAAGTCATCATGATCGCCATGCTTCCCACTATGTTTCTGAATTCTTCTGGAGAACTGAAGGGTGCTTTCCTGCTCTTCCAAAACCCACAGTTGTAGACTCCTGTGCGGCTGCTGTTTAGCCACAGTATTCTCATTCCAGGCTTGCTTTGGCCAAATGCTGTCCAGATAATTTTCAGGTTAAATGAAAGGTAAGTGATGACTTACTCTTCATGCAATCTGCTACAGACTGAATGTTTGGATCCCCCAACATCATCTGTTGAAACCCAGTCCTCAGTATGATGGTATTTGGTGTGTGTGGTGGGGAGACACTTTGGGAAATGATGACAGTCATGAAGGCAGGACCCCCATGCATGAGATTAGTGCCCTTATAAAAGAGATTCCAGAAAGCTTCCTTCTCCTCTGCTATGTGAGGACATAGTGAGGCAACAACCAGGAAGCAGCTTTTCACCAGACACTGAATCTGCTGCAGCCTTAACCTTAGACATTTCAGGCTCCAGAATTATGAGAAATAAATTTCTGTTGTTTAAAGCCACCCAGGCTATAATATTCTGTTACAGGAGCCCAAATGGACTGAGATACAATATCATCCTGTCTCAATGTATATTATCCTTTTTTTCCTTTCCACTCGATGTTCTTTTGCTTAGGTATAATTTAAGTACAGTATTTATTTATTTCTTCAGTGATCTGTCGGTAGAGTTTACAGTAATCTCATCTGTTTCAATAATAGTGCCCTGTCTTAAGCTATGCATATCTCTACGGCAGGAAGGGATACTGTAACACGGCTTTGGAAACTGCGAAGAGCCGGGCACTGGGCTGATTGCTTCTGGCATGCGTCATTCCTTTAGTTTGCACTGAATGGGACCATGTTCCCTTTACTTACACGGTAGGGTCTGCTGTAAACCACCATAGACAGAAGTGTACCTGCTCCGTCCCTGGTGTAGGAGGAAGATGACGTGGTTGGGATGGTAGTACACGTTATCAAAGTGAAACTATCAACAACAACAGCCAAAACACAGCAGGAGATGATATCATCTCTCTGGAAATACCATGCCTCCTGAAATGGAAAAAGCATCTTCCCAGAGAAAAAGAAAAACCCTTTTAAGTCACTTAGGCTGCAAAAGTCCTCAGGGCACATTGTTTTCGTGAGACACAATAGGCTGCCAGAAGCTTTGAGCCCTCACTTTGTTCTACACTCCTCCCTGCCTTGAACAAAAGGCTGAAGGGGGACTGAACAGGGCAGCAGGACTCAGTTGCAGGAGGGCTGGGTACTTGAGGCCTCTGACTTCCTGTTTCAAGGTTAACAGAGAAACAGTTTCCCCCAAAGCCTTTCTAAGTAGAATTATTTAGGTCTTTTCTACCTCTCAACACATCTTTCCTCCCCCACTATCCTATTCACTCCTCTCTCTAAAGTTGGCTATAAAAGACTTTGCATCTTGGTTTAGGGTTGGAGTCACATCAATTCCAAACTCAGCAGGCAGGCTCCAAGCCTGTCTACTTCCAAGGGGAAGCTGTCAGAAGCAAGGCTGCTTTTGTGACGAAGACCAGCGCACTGGGGGAAGCCACATATTTCAGAACCGGAGGGGGATGTCACAGAGGCTGGCCCCTCTGTGACGGATGACAAGATGCCACAGGCTGTGAAACCACACGGAGCCGGTGGGAGCTGCTCCCTGCTGCTTGGGGATGGCACTGGGCACATTTTGGCTGGACTTCGGTTCTCTCCTTCTGTCGACACTGAAGCCGGTGATTAATGGTGGGATCCAGGGCTTTGAAAGTTATGCAAGTGCTCTGTGGTCTCCAGGGAAACTGGTGCCAATTCGATTAAACCCCTCACATTATATTGGGGGTCTACTAGGTGCTTGTAAGCAAGCGAGGTATGTGGGGGGAGGGGAGACACAAAAGAAGCAAATGATGTCATCTCTAACTTTCAGGGTTGCTGCACAGATTAGAGATAGTATTTTCAGATGGCACGGTACAAAGCAGGCACTCAGGAAAACAGCTTTGAGAATCTGAATGGCAATGCTGCTGCTTCACTCCGTCGATATGGGTGAAAATGAAAATGTTGTCGTGTGCTTTACCAAACGGGTAGGTAGAGAAAGGGAGAAAGGGGTAGGAAATCAGTTTACCTTCCAAAGCACGGGGAAAGGGGTATAATCACTCGTACCCTTAAAAAAGCCTAATTCTAGAGACCCTAATGGGCGGGCAGATAACGGGCAAGGGCGGGTGGAAGCATGACAGACTGTAGCCAATGAAGTAGCTGTGATCCTTGGTTTGAAGAGTAAACAGAAATGGCTTCCGGATTGTGTCCAAGTTATGTCCCTTCTCTGGGGCTCAGTCTCCTTGTCCGTGAAAGGAGAAATAACAGTGCCTTGTAGCATGCTGCCCGCCATGCTGCGCTCCGACAGTAACACAGCCCAGGGGTGAACTGGAAGGCAGAACCCCAGGCTTGTCGAAGAGAAATAGTGAGACCCTGTGTTCAAGAGCTCAGTAAACTGCCAGTTTGTGGACAATTGACATCATCTCTCTGGTCGTCAGGTTCCCCTTCTGGAAATACAAGATTAGCACGTTACTGTCCTTTCAGCTCCGGTGGACTGGGATCTTGGTGCTGATTTCATCTTGCATGGAATCCTCCCCACCACCCAGGTGTAGATGTGGAGTTCCGAGCAACATAATTGGAAATTGGAAATTGGAAATAATTAATTCAGACTTTCCCTCATTCCCTAACTTCAATGAGGAGTTAGCTCTGTTTTCTTGAGGAGAAGAAAAGGCTAGATTCTTTCTTAATCTCACATTCTGCTGTGTGACCAGGCACATATTATTATTATTCTTTGCTGTCTCTGCATATTATTAAATAGTTGCCAAATTCAACTTGGCATTTCAAAAAAAAAAAACTTTTGGAAATGCAGACTGCTTTGGGATGTAAGATTTTTATGCAAATATAAAACATTAATACATTTAAAAACTTAGAGTACTTTAGTCTCCAGGAGAGAAAGAAGTTTATTTTTAGTTACTCAATTCAGTGCTTACTTAATAAGTATTTAATAGCTATGAGGCAAATTATTTAACCCCTCCTTTTCTATATAAAACAAAGAAGCTAGGTACCTACTCTGAAGTAGACTTCTTGAGAACTTGGGGCAGGGGGGATGAGGATAGAATTAGGTTTTCTACCACCTAGTTGTGAGGAGTGGGCTTCCATTCGATGCCCCCAAAGTAAAACTAGCTAGGGAGGATGAGGTCCCTAAGATCTGTGATTTCACCTGTTACCACTGTAACTATACATGGGTTTCTTTTCTTCTCCTTCACCATCAATTTGATGGAATGGTTTTTTGCTCCAAGTTACCAAACTGAACCCCAGAAATGTTGTAGCAATTTGTCGTCCCAAAGGTAGGTGAACATGGAGTCCACAAACTTGAAGAAAACCAGTTCTTTTCCTTGGTGGGTGGAGGCATGGAGCAAAAAATAAAATGAGAGAAAACAGGAGACTTCTTGTTCCCCACCCCCTGGCTCCCAAATTGTGATGCTCATCACAAGTGCAAACTGCTGGACCGAGTGTGTGTGTGTGTGTGTGTGTGTGTGTGTGTAGCTAGGGGCAGCGAGTTATGCATAAACTCTGAAAATTGGGTTTGAGTTTCCCTAAGTCCCAATAAAAATGAACCTTGGGGGGGACCGTAATCAGAGACTGGTGTTCTCATGTAACATTTGACATTTTGCTTTTAAGTAATATTTATTAATATACTTGAATGCCTTGAAAATGATATATGTTCGTTATGGAAAGTTCAGATAAAAGAGAAATAAAGTACTGGGTAATCCCCAAGATCTTGAAGTAAGATTTGATGGACTTCTGATGTGATACTTACATGTATCTCAGATTACAGTTAGATAGTAGTTAAATGTAATGTGCATATCAATATATATTTAAATTTATGTTATATAAATATTATATAAATATAAAATATTTACCTTAACAAATTAAGTAACAAATTATGAACATCTATGTGGCTACCAAATATTCCGCAGTATCACAGTCATAAAATGTTTTCTGTTCAAGGAACATATAGTCAGTATTTTTTACTTTTTTGATCACAAGGTCTCTGCCCAACTGCTTAACTGCCATTGTGGAAAACAAATGGGTCCCAGACGATATGCAGATGAGTGAGCTTGGTTGCTTTCCAGGAAAACTTTATTTACAAGAACAGGCAGCATGCAGGGTTGGAACTTCTCCACTTAGAACAGCATTTTAAATGACAGCATACTTTATTCTGGGGATGTATGCAAATAAAAAGAAAATACTTAATCACCTGTTGTTGAGCACTGCGCTTTCCCAGCGTAGAGGTACTGTGTATTTTTGTACACAGATCTCTTCGTGTGTCTATAAAATTCTTTCTTGGGAAAGGAAGATTCTGGGTGAAGAGCCGTAGAAGAGCTTGTGACACATTTGAAAGAACGTACGGCAGTTCCTTATGCGAAGGGAGAAGAGCTGCGTGCACATCGAGGAGTGCCAGAGTTTAGAGCATTTTTCAGAGGAAAGAGGTGGACCAGGACTAGATTCCTAGAGCTCAAGAACGGAGATGGCCATGAAATTCGCCAGCTGTCGTCCTTGCTGCAAATAGTGATTTGTCTTGTTTGTTTGTTTCCTATACAGGAAGCTTGAAAATTTTATTTAACTAATCACCCATCCTTTTCATTGTTAATTTATGTTAAGAATTAAGAAAAATTTTCAGCCCTCCATGTTGAAAAATATTCTCTTGTATTTCCCTCAAATGTCTCTTTGATTTTCATTTTTCTATTAAAATCTTGAATGCACCTGCAATGGACTTTGTAGTTGGTGTTAAAGGTTGAACTTAACTCCTGTTTATTTCCTTCCTTCCTTCCTTCCTTCTTTCTCTCTCTCTCTCTAGCCTTCTTTCTTTTCTTTCTTTCGTTCTTCCGGCTTTCTCTCTTCTTCCTTGTTTCCTGCCTGCCTTCCTTTCTTCTATCTTTCCTTCTTTCTTTCCCTTTCCTTCCTTCTTTCTGAGAGGTAGCCAGAAAATACACATGAATTATTGGATAATCCATAGGTTTTCTACTGATTAGAAATGTTATCTTTGCCATTTAACACAGTATTAAACATACATGGGTTTGTTTCTGAGCAATCACTGCTTTCCCATTACTTTCCAACCTATCTCTGGATCACAGCAATCTTGAACACTGTTTTGATAATTATGGCTTTAATATGTAATATGTAATATATATGTAATATAATACCCATCTTTCTTTTTTAAAGTTGTCAATTATTCTTCCAGAGCTTTGGAAAAACTTTAAAAGACAATCAGAATTTTATAGCATTTCATCTCCTTTTATATGAGCATTTTCATTTTTTTTCCTCATTGCATTGTATAGTGCTTTCAGGAAAATGTTAAAGCAGCAAGATCAAAAATCTTTATATTCTAACTCATTTATTTAGATCAGCTCTATTAGTTTTGACATTTAATATGAGGTTGCCTATTATTTGATACACATATGACTTACCATATTAAGAAAATGTCCTTCTGTAAGTGGTTTATGAAGAGATATTCTTAAATTATAAATTGATGGGTTTTTATCAAAAGAATTTTTGCCATCTTTCAAAGTGAACATATGGTTTGTCTCCCTTAATTCACTGATATGATGAAAAATAGTAATACATTAACTAATATTGAACCATAATTGCTTTTTTTTTAAGATTTTATTTATTTATTTGACAGACAGATCGCAAGTAGGCAGAGAGGCAGGCAGAGAGAGAGAAAGAGAGAGGAGGAAGCAGGCTCCCTGCCGAGCAGAGAGCTGGATGTGGGACTCGATCCCAGGACCCTGAGATCATGACCTGAGTGAAAGGCAGAGGCTTAACCCAGTGAGCCACCCAGGCACCCCATCCCATCATTGCTTTTTTAAATTAAATTACACTGGCATAATTCTTTTATTTCAGTATTTAATTCAGATGTTTTCATCTATATTCATAAGTAATAACAATTCTTACAAATTGGAATAAAGTTAAAATGTCTCTTGCTCCTACTATACCTTAAATACACTTATAATATATAATATATATTTTGCACATTATATACATTATAATAATATACATTTATAATGTCCCTATTTCCATCATTTGAAATTCTATATATTTCTTTAAGAATGATAACATTAAATAAAATACTCAAGACAACTTTATTTCTCCTTATTAAGCTCTCCCAAATCAGTTACATTCTGGTACTTCTTGCTGAGTAAGCATTTGAAATAGAACTACTTTTCTTTTAATCTAAATACCTGAGCTATGTGTTATTATCTATATTTCACAAGTGGAAAAAAAAGGAATTATGACCTGTTTTTCCACAAATAGCTATTGTTGCTGACTTTTGCATCTAGGATTTTCCCATTCCACACCCACTTTCTCCTATCCCAAACCACCTAGACATTTCTGCTGGGTTTCCTTTCTGCCATATATAATTCAGACTCCCCCCCCCCCCCAACTTTTTATGTCTATTTTGGGTCTTCTTATTTCCCTTCTCTACACAGTAGTCTAGTGGTTGTCATTCAAACAATCATATCAAGCACTGCTTTCTGGATAGGGGACAAGGAGATAGTCATCTTGCTTTCAGAACACATATAGATGGATATCTACCCACACAATAATAACTAAATTATAAAGGTTTTCCACAGTCCTCCTCCTTTACCTGTCCCTGTTCTCCGAGACAGGAAGAGAAACTCTCAAGTACGAAGGATTCAATTCCTTCACCCCTCTCCTTGCTCATACTCTCCCCCACCCCACCACTCCAAAACCTTTCAGTATGACCCTCATTAATTGTTCTGACCTCACAACAGGCCTCATTTGTTCCCCAGAGTATTGCCTTAGATCTGTACGTCACTTTGATTACTCCCACATCTGGGATTCGTCACACGCCTGTGTTAACCATGACCATGTGCAGAATTACCCAGCAGGATTTAGGAGACACTCAGTCAGAAAAATCATCCCTACTAAGAACAACATCTGGAGAAAGTTAAAAGAAGATATTTTTCCATCGAGAGTCCTTTGGAAATATATTTATGATGTAGAGACAGGCAGACCCTAGCACATAGGCGGGAACGGATGCTACTTCTCCTCTCCTGAGGGATAAGGAAGAGCACTACTTCTTCAGAAGATTCCTGAATTAATTATGCACCATAAATGCAAATGCATGGCAAATTCACAAGTAAACAAGGGATTTTCTCATAAAGTCTTGTTTAGAACCAGGCGTCACCTCCAATAGAAATGTCTCCATGGACTTTTTTTGATACCATGTGTGTGAACAAATAAAGATTTTATAAAAGGGAGAGGGCGAGTGGGCCACATTTTCCTGAGCTGGATCATTGGACATCCCAACTATTTTCCAAAGCTTTGGGGTTGGCAAAAGCCAAAATTGGCTTCTCCAAGCATTTTTCCCTTAATTTTTAAATCCATGTGCATTAAGGGAAATTTAATCCGTATGTTTCTGATTCATTTACACTTAACTCATCAAAATATTGTTTTGTAAGAGTCATTTGGCCCTCGACAGGACTTCGGAGCCCTCTTAGCAGCACACAAATGCACACGAGAGTACCCACATGTATGTATTCTGGGTTCCTTAGAATCAAGAGTGGTTGCCTCTCCCTGAACCCACACCTAAACGGCTTTGTCTGGTATATCCTGGCCACTTCATTGTGTTTTAGGCTGCAGAAGTTTTGTCTTCTCCTCTTCTGAGTATTTTTGGTATCAAGCATTTCAGGAGTCTCTATTTCAGGGGTGGGCTGTATCCTGCTTCTGGATGGATGGCTCCCTTAAGGACCTAATGTTAGGCAGCTTAGACTTTCCTATGTTCCTTGAGCACATTAATTAATTAAAAGGTGCGTTACTTTTTAAAAAGTGGATTACAGTCGGTTTAGAGGACATTAGTGATAAAGGAAAGATAGACCTGAGCTCCTCCAAGGAGCCTGGGGTTGAGGAAAGCCCAGTAATGTACATAAAGCTGTAGGACTTGGGAAGGCTGTGCTAAGGTTTTGTTTTTATTTTCCCACTGCCTGGGCATAAAAGAATGATTTGCTGAAAGCTCCAAGTCATGGTGAACATTTCAGAAGAGTTCCTGATATTGAGTTGGAAACTATGAGAATGGATTTTTAAGAGAAGTAGTGAAACATGTAAAGCCACCCAACACTACATTTCACGCCAGTTAGATGAATTCCAGGACATCTGAGGCTTGTGAAACGCTCATCTGATACATACTTTAAATACAGCCCCATTCTCCTACATGGCGGATGGGAATCTGGAGTGGTAGCTAAGGAGGAAGACAAGGGTCCAACTGCTTTGCTACGTGGGGGAATGACCTCCATTTCTTCCCCCAAGGCAACCGCTAGGGATTTGGTGGGCTCAAGTGTCATGTTTTGCAAATCCAAACTGGAGAGAACAGGCTATTTGCAAAAATATGTCTCTTATCGGTGACAGCAGCTTTTACAAAGGGATCTGTCTTTCCTATTGTTAGCATGACGTCATTTGTTTCCCCTGACTTTTTCACAACTCATGTTTTTCTTCTCTCAGGGTAACGTCTGTTGTTTAACTGTGTTTTTCTAGTTTGCCAGCAGTAGTCCTTCTTCCTGAAGCTTCATCTTACTGTGGAAGGTTTTGTCAAACACTGAAGGATTTTGCTTTTTTGAATGTTTGGAAGTTTCCCTAAGTATTTATTTCCAAACGAAATTATGCTTGTTTAATTTTACTTAGAATTAAATACTATTTATATTTCTCTTCCAAAGCTTTGAAACAGAGTACTGCATAATGGATTTTATAAGAAGAATACATTTAATAGGCAATTAGATTAACTATCCAATCTGTTTCGGGGGGGGAAGAATCTGGTAATGGTTTGATTTCACCAAACTACTTTGTATATTTTTATTTTGTAAAAAAAAAAAAAATTCTGTTTCCTGAACCTTAAGTTCTTCAAGTTTTTTTTTTCCTCACTTAATTGAAACCACTATTTTCAAGGGAAATGAAATTAAAGAAAGATGGTATTTTCTCACTTGTGTCATGTGAACAGCACAGAGTCTCCATTGACATAATTTTACCCTTATTTTTGTGTGTGTGAATTTAAAAAAAAAAAGGAGCAATCCATAAATCCTACTTTCAGAGCAAAGACAGTAAAAATTTCAAAACACTTAAGCTTTGTTTCCGATCTCCCACTTTCACTCCTCCCCACACCTGGACAGTCAGTCTTCCTATTGCTACACATTGGTAGTCTTCAGGCAGTGTGGCTGGGCATCCTGAAACGACCATGTCTCACCAAATTTTCCACCGGCAAGTCTCCGCTTAGCCCAAGGAGACCAGTTCAAAAGGTCACACAAGGTGTTGTTTTCTCCCTTTTCAGAACAATTCACCTGTCTTCTAATCCCAAGTAGAACATCGGCCATCGTTTACTGAGAGCTCAGTGCGTGTCAGCACGCTATGTAGCTGTTAAGGTCAATGTTCACCCCCTAAAGGGCAAACAGTACAGGACTAAAAATAAAATTATTTGTATCTGGTTCTGTTTACCCTAAAAGATTGGGACCTCCTGAGATCAGGGATTGATATGCTATAATGTCTACCTACCCAGTGTTAGTCCAGTTGAACACCGACAAAACAGTTTTTTCAATAAAGCTTCAAGAGAGTATCCTTTCAAAGCGGGAAAATGTACTTAAGATCATGGCGGTTTCACTCAACTTCACACATCTGGAGTATGAAATCTATAACATTGAATCCATTGCTGTTTCATTCAAGAATTTGTTCCCTTTTTTGTGACTCAATTTTGTGATACTTAACTGAGCACCTACTAAGTGCCTAATAACTGTTTTAGGTCTTTGGAGAAACAACAAAAAAACAATATTTGACCTTGTGGGTCTTATATTCTATTTGAAAAAGTCAGAAAAAAACATAGTTAGACAATAACTGAATCCTATAGCAGGTGATACAGATCCTGTGGAAAGACATAAGACAGTATAAGAAGGGAAAGAAATGCAAGGGATGGAGGTCAGGGCTTGTTGTAGAGTGAATGAGGAGGATCTCACGGGCAGGGGATATTTGGGCAGAAGCACAAGGAGAGTAGAGAGGTTCTCCATGGTAATACAGGGCAAATGCTCCAGCAAAGAACACTGCAGTGCAACAGTCCTGAGGTGAGCACACATCTTCTGAGGAACAGGAAGGAGGGTGGGGAAGAGGGGGTGGGTAATGACCAGTGAGAGGGGGCTGTGACCAGAGATGAGATTAGAAAGGATGGAGTGGAACCATGGGGAGACTTTTAAGTGATGGGGCAGGAAGGTGGAGCATTCTGAACAGGGTGAAGCTGGCTCTGACTTACGTTTTGAAAGAAACATTCTGGAAGCTGTGTGGAGAAGCCTGAAGAGGAACAAGGAGAAAGGAAGGAGAACAAATAAGATGCTAATGCTGTAGGCCTGGGGAGAGGAGCTAATGACTTGCACTGGCTGTATTAGGGAGAAATGGCCAGATTTTTTTTTTTTTTTAAGGTTTTATTTCTTTATTTGACAGAGATCACAAGCAGGCAGAGAGGCCGGCAGAGAGAGGGGGAAAGCAGGCTCCCTGCTGAGCAGAGATCCCAATTCGGGGCTTGATCCCAGGACCCTGAGATCATGACCTGAGCCGAAGGCAGAGGCTTAACCCACTGAGCCACCCAGGCGCCCCGCAATGGCCAGATTCTAAGTACATTTTGCACTGTGAGCCAAGAGGGTTTGGAATTACAGAATACGGACTACAAGAGAAAGAGAGGAAGCAAAGAAGACTCTACACTTTGAGGCTTGGGAAACTTGAATGTTGGTATCTGTTGATGAGGTGAAGGAGATTTCAGGGGAAGGAGGCAGTCCAGGCTGGCGTGGGAACTGTGGAAGTCACACAAGACCAGGCCCAGATTTGGCCGACCCCACTGGTAAAGGTCTACTTTTAGATTTCAAGTTCTCATGACTCACCTAGATAGTGAAAAGAAAAAGTCCAAGGTGTCAGTGCCCAGTGACCCTTGTCCCCCACACCAAAACGATGAGACAAAACAAAAGGGGCTGGCCGATGGAAGTGTGAGTGTGGGGACAACTCTTTCCTCAGGCTAGATCTTGACAGAAGAAAGGTGGTTTTAGAGTTGATAGCTACTCTATTCTCAGGGTGAGTGGGCAGAAAGCTTCACTTCTCCCCAGAACCTGGGAGGCAATGAGCAACTGTGGCATGACAGCCACTCAGGGGACATGTGGCGGCGAGTCAGGGATGGCCTTGTAGCTGCAACTTCTAGGCCTCCCATTATCTTGTGTTCTTGGTCATCACAAGGCGTTCTGCCAAGACTTAGATTAACTGTGGTTTAAGACTTTGCCTACGTGGCCTCTCTGGATACATGTAAGGTCACCAGAGCCACATGTTGTAGGCCTTGCCCTACGGGAATCAAGAGTTTAGGTTTGGGATATGTTGGACATCCACATGGATGTTTGAGACTGGGGCTTGGGAGAGGGTGGGGGCAGGCTGCTGGAGCTTGGCCAGGAGAATATACATTCGGGTGTCACTGGAACATACAGTTTACATTAAAGCCAGGAAAGGATGAGATCACTTAGAAAGGAAAGGAAGAGATGAGATGAAGTCCAAGCTTACTCCCTGATTTGCATGTATTCAATTACATATTTATTTTCCTTACCAAGCACACAATACACTTAGGATTAAGACTTAAATGACCTCCACAATTTAAATGCTAAATAGCAAAAATAGGACTTAGAAAGAACTTACAAAAGGAACTAGAAAAACAAAACATGATGTAAAGAAACAAGTGTTTAGTCCCTTTGCAGAAAAGAAGGAAAGCTAGGTCGGAGAGCCAGCCATAGCGATAGCCATCTGCCGAGATCTGCCTGATCTCGGCTAGCCTGTACTGTCACTGTGAATGGGAAGAAAATACGGATTACACTACAGAGGAGCCTTTCACTTTATCTTACTTTCTTCAGGGTATTTTTTTTTTTTAAACATCTGGTCAGGACACAGGCCGGGGTCACAGGTGCACACCGCAAAAATAAAGGTATATCCCTGATACTCAGAATGAATGCAAAACAAACAAAAAACCCAAAAAACAAAAAAACAAAAACACCCCACACTTTAAAAAATGCCAAAGAAAACAAATGCATTCAGAGGCATAAATTGTATATTTCTACCCTCCCTCCTTAAAAAAACTTGTTATTAGGGTGACAACCTTTAGCCCGGGGGTGTGAGTCCTGCAAACCGCACCCCGCTCCCCCAGCTGGAAGTTACACCGTAATTGGAATGAAAAGCGCCTTCCCAGGTGTAACTCTGGGGAGCGAGCACAGAGTTTGGGATGGCGCGTGGCAAGCAACTGCTGACTTTTAACAGGCGAGGCCTGGGATTCTAACTACAATGCGGCCTGGCCTCCCTTTGGGCTTACAGTGCACCTGCATCTTATACATTATGCACCTGAGCGGCCTTCCTATTCTCGCGAGAATACCTCTTGCTGCACTCTTAAGAGCGGGCCTTGCTGTGATCTTCGCCCCCAGGGCCTCATGGGTAATTCTCAGTGCAAGGCCTCCCTGCCGGACACTTCCGGCTTCGTCAGCGCGTGGGACGCGTGTCTTGGGGTCGTGGCTGCTGCGGCTGCTAAAGCTGGCTGGTGGGATCCTCTCCGGCAGGCTGGCTCGCCCACAGGTGAGCTGACCGCACCTCCTGGCCTCCCAGAGGTGGGGAGAAGGTTTCTGTCCGTCCTCGTCCCAGGCTTGCCAGTTTCCCGCCCCGGCTCTTCTTTCTGTGGGAAAGAGATTGGAACGACCAGTGACAGGGGTCGGTGGGGACAGTGCCTCAGCTCCGCGGCTTCCGGGGCGCCCGCCCCAGACCCCTCCTGCCGCCACTGCCCACCTTCCCTCGTTATCACCCTCCTGCACCTGTTCCGGGTCCTGCGCGCGGAGCCTTGGGGGGGTCAGGCCGCCCCTGGAAGCCCCCCTCCAGCTCTTCAGCGGGGTCTGACTCCGAGAAGCGGTCTGGGAAGACCCTCTAAGTAGGTTCTGGGACATGTCAGGGAACAGAGGCGTCCTCCCGTAACTGAGCTACCCCTGGATTACCTCCCCCGTCTCTCGTCGTGACTCACACCGCAGCCTACAGACGAGCTGAAGGCCCCGAAACCTCTGAAATCTTTAAAATCTCGGAGGCGCCCGCTGGGCTTGGGTTCGAGCAATGTCTAGAGCGTTGTCCTTCTTGGAGCTGCACAGCATCGCCAGGGGCCGCCCAAAGGCTTCTGTAAGAGGGAAAGGACGGCGAGATCTTGCATATGGTTAACCTCCGTGCCTTGCTGGCGTTTGCTCTCCGGCCGGAGGATGAGGATGTGAAAGGAGTCAGGATTTCTGTGCTTGTCCTTTCTAGTCAAATGCAGTCTAGAGCCGGAAATTGTCATGTCCTGAAGGAAAAAAAAAGGGTAAAAAAAAATCTAATAGAATTCACACTGAATAGCATATAAATTAAGAACTTTAGGGACACCTGGGGGCTCAGTGGGTTAAGGCCTCTGCCTTGGGCTCGGGTCGTGATCTCGGGGTCCTGGGATCGAGCCCCACATCGGGCTCTCTGCTCAGCGGGGAGCCTGCCCCCTCCTCTCTCTCTGCCTGCCTCTCTGCCCACTTGTGATCTCTGTCAAATGAATAAATAAAATCTTAAAAAAACAAACAACACTTTATATCAAGGCAGAAGGGTATTTTTTTTCCCCTCCCTTTCAACTATTTTCAATTTATGGGTGGGTGACTCTGTAATACTTTACCAGTTCATAGAGGAAAAATTGCTCTTCCCTCCTCTGCCTGTTTTGGTGCGTTGGGTTATTATACTCCTGCTAGGAAGTAAAGGATTTAGGTAGAGATTTAGTTGTTATAAGAAGTCTGGCAACGTGGGGGTGCCTGGGTGGCTCAGTGGGTTAAGCCTCTAGCTTCGCTCAGGTCATGGTCTCAAGGCCCTGGGATCGAGCCCTGGGATCTCCGCTCTGCGGGGAGCCTGCTTCCCCCCCCCCCCCACTTGTGATCTCTGATCTTTAAAAAATGTTGGGCAACTCAGTAAGTCCCTTAGCATATCCGTTCTGTTCACTCTGAATATTGTAATGTCTCTTTTTCAAGGTTGCTAGGAAATCTGCAATGTTGGAAACCTTTACTATGAAACGCGTCACATGGTATCATTAGTTATTACTGAGATTATTAGTCACTAATACGTGACTAATGATCTTTATTATTATTATTACTGAGATTATTAGTCACTAACACGTACTGCCCCGTGCATATTCTCCTTTCTGTCCCTCTTTTCCCTGCGAAATGACTGCCTAGAACTTGCATCTTTGAGTCCGTCATCAGTTAAGTTGTTTGATTACAGGCGGGTAGAACACACTTCGGAATGATTTTCGTAAATTCCATTCTTCACCTTTGAACAAAGTCGCCTGATTCTTTCAGAACTGCACTCACAGTGGCCATACAACACTTCATCAGTGAACTTGAACGCATCTGTCGCCTTCAGCTCCCTGAGAAATACTAATCGGCCACCAGATGGCAGGCTTATTAAAGAGTTAAAATGTACCATTTTTTTTCCACCCCCAGGACTTAGAAACACTTCTTTTTTTTTTCTTCTTTTCCTCCTTTTAAAGAAATCTTCAGTGACTTTTACAACTCTTTAATGAGGGTCACGTTCCCAGTGGTTTAGAATGTTCCACTATGCTGACCAATCTTTTCTGAGTTTGCGGGTCTGATTCATGCCAGTATAATTTGTTCAGAATTAAAACGTGAAGGACAGACTCTACCACCATCTTTGCACTCCTGTAATGAAGCAGCTGACACATACGACCAGCCATGGACTCAGGTTAGGTTGAGGAATACACAGAATGGCAAAGTTCTAGGAAAATGAAATGGTGACGATAGACCAGGCTCCGAAAACGATCCGAAGACAGTGACAGAGGTCGCATCTAAAAGAAAACTGCTATTATGACTTTTTTTTTTTAAGTCACCAAGTTCTATGTTTTAGACATCCAGACTTGTGGGATCAAGGTGCCTTCTTTTCCCTTAATTGCACTGGGACCCTGAAGCTGGGCAGCGGACATGTGAGTTTAGAATCAAACTCGTTAAAGAACCAGCTTGGAGGATAACCTGTCTTTGCTCAACAACTTTAGTGCCTGGTTCAAAGAGGCATTTAAATGTTATCTGAATATAACGACGAAAATGCGCTGTAACAGAACTGAGGAAAGAGTAAAAGAAGAATGAATGACAAAGGAGAGACCTCTGGGGGCAAGAATAAGTTTGCCAAGGCACACAACTTTTTACAAATTATGTAGATTCTTAGGGTCTGGAAGTGCATAAACCAAGAAAACAAATTTGATAAGAAACTTATTCCTATTAATGCATTTTTCTTGCCTACCTATGTTTATAAGCTGTGAATTAAAATTGTTTGTGGACAGTCATGCCCAAACTTACAGTGGATTTCATAGCCCTGAACTAACCATTACACCACAAAACCCTACAAACACACTTCAGTGCACCTATAACATTGTCCCTTAAAAGGCAATATTCTGTCTTTGTATTTCACCCTAGTTCTCAAAACACCAGAAAGTAATCCTAGAAAATACTTTTCTGGAAAAAGTACTTTTCTAGAAAAGTATTTTCTAGGATTACTTTCTGGTGTTTCTGGTGTTCTGGTGAAGGAACCTTAGAGACTATCCATTCCAATTACTGATGTCTCAAGAAGGAAATACAGCCAGGAGTTAGTAAATTAAGGGCTCAAGACCCTACATCTAGTCAGCCCAGATTTTTGGAATTCATTTATATCTTATAGACATTTTGATTAGTCATGTAAGACAAGCATTCTTCAATATCTCACAAGGCAGACAGGAGAGCAAGGCTTCTCTGGTTTGATATACACAGTATCTCTTAATGATGGCAACTAAGGGAAACCTTATTATGAATCTTCAAAATTTGGAATCAGTTGGCAGATTGAGCTCCCCAGCCTAGCTCCCACTCAAAGTTTATTCCTTTACTGGTGACCTGGGGGAGCAAGGACAGGGTGGGTCGTAATTTTGTAGCTGGAGACCCCTTTCAAAGGGGCTCGAGTAAAATTTTGTAGGTTAGTGTAATGAACACAGGGTTTGGAATGCATGGCCTGAGATAAAGCCTACATGACTCGTTAATTAGCCTTGAGCTAATCCTCTGGTGCAGGAAAATCCATCGTTAAGTTCAAAACTGCCCAGTTAGACTTTGGGAGGAAGAAACCGACATGGGCCCAACTCATGCAGTGGAAAACATGGTAATGGATAATCCAAAGAATCATCTTCTGGATTTTTCCAGGACAGTGTCAAATCTGATGTAACAGAATATATTAAATGCATAACTCTAGGCAAAGTAATATTATACCTCTGTAAGGTTTCTTCTGTGTGTGGATTAGTTATTTTTTATTTATACCAGTCTTCCTTCCTAAGGAACTGAAAATGGCTTCTAGAAATACAGAACTACAAGTAAAATTAACTCTGTTAGTCAGCATGTCCTTATGTACTTGCATATAAACACATGGAAATGCTGGAAAAACTCCTTGGGGATTTTTTATTTCTAAAAATCTTCTCATTCTATGTCTAATCGTAGAAGAGCAAAAATGCACTTGAAAGCTCTGAGGAAGGGTGATTATTTTGGTGAAGAAAATCAGGAAGGGCTTCACTAATTTAATACTGTATGTTAACTAACTTGAATTCAAATAAAAACTTAAAAAGGGGGGGTGCTTTTGAGCTCGGTAGGCAGTAGTGTATACCCTGAGGCCTACCTCTCAACCCCAGATGGCGCCTGATGGAGAAGTCTGGGAGCTGCTCTGTTGGGATGCCAGGGCAATTCTTCTGGGTCCTGCTAAAATTCTTCCTTGAGGAAGCAATAATATCAAGATTCCTAGATGAGGTCATTCTTTTTTTTTTCCCTCTGCTTAATTCCATGCTTAATGATTTTTTTTTTTAATTTCTTTTCAGTGTAATAGATGAGGTCATTCTGATGTCGGCGATGTATGTGCAGAATGCTTCTCCTCCCCTCCTGGTGAGTCCTCCTCTCCTTCCCCTTCCTTCTCCTGCCTTCTTTTAGCTCATTTCCTTTTCACGTTTTGCTTTTTCTCCTTCTCTCCTCCCCACCCCCACCCCCATACTGGAGAAAGTATAAATGGATCAAAAGTCCTCAAACTAATTGTCCATTACTTCTTGAACTAATTCTCCTTGAGATCTGTTGAAATGCAAAGTGCGTCTGGCTCTACCACTCGCACCCTCTTCCCCAAATCTCTTTGTAGCAGGCGCTATGAGAGATGTGTTCTGGGTGGGTAAAAATCTCATTCCAGATGCCCTTCAGACTGAGGCCAAATACAAGTTCATTCCTTAGTTCTTTCTGGAAATGGTATGAAATTACACCGATTTTTATTTTTTGTACACTAAGCACCAGTTACTGAAAATCTAGAAGATTTCAATCATATTGCCAGGGTTGAGAAGTTTGATCGACATTTAACACCTTGAAGTGTTACGTTCCTCCACCTTACTGTGCACCATTTCCTGTGTGACCCTGCTATGTTCAGGACAGAGAGATTACTATCAGTGTCCCAGCCAGCTTTGACTTTCTTCTTCTTCTTCTTTTTTTTCTTTTCAGTGTTCCAGAATTCATTGTTTATGCCCCACACCCAGTGCTCCATGCAATATGTGCCCTCCTTAATACCCACCACCAGGCTCACCCAACCTCCTTCCCGCCTCCCCTCTAAAACCCTCAGTTTGTTTCTTAGAGTTCACAGTCTCTCATGGTTTGTCTCCCTCTCCAATTTCCCCCAACTCCCTTCTCTCCAGCTCCCCATGTCCTCCCTGTTATTCCTTATGCTCCACAAATAAGTGAAACCGTATGATAATTGACTCTCTCTGCTTGACTTATTTCACTCAGCATAATCTCCTCCAGTCCCGTCCATGTTGATGCAAAAGTTGGGTATTCATCCTTTCTGATGGAGGCATAATACTCCATAGTATATATGGACCATATCTTCCTTATCCATTCGTCCGTTGAAGGGCATCTTGGTTCTTTTCCACAGTTTGGCGACTGTGGCCATTGCTGCTATGAACATTGGGGTACAGATGGTCCTTCTTTTCACTACATTTATATCTTTGGGGTAAATACCCAGTAGCACAATTGCAGGGTCATAGGGAAGCTCTATTTTTAATTCTTTGGGGAATCTCCACACTGTTTTCCAAAGTGGCTGCACCAACTTGCATTCCCATCAACAGTATAGGAGGGTTCCCCTTTCTCCACATCCTCTCCAACACTTGTTGTTTACTGTCTTCTTAATTTTGGCCGTTCTAACTGGTGTAAGGTGGTATCTCAATGTGGTTTTGATTTGAATCTCCCTAATGGCCAGTGATGATGAACATTATTTCATGTGTCTGTTATTCATTTGTATGTCTTCACTGGAGAAGTGTCTGTTCATGTCTTCTGCCCATTTTTTGACATGATTATCTGTTTTTTGAGTGTTGAGTTTGAGGAGTTCTTTATAGATCCTGGATATCAGCCCTTTGTATTGTCATTTGCGAATGACTTCTCCCATTCCGTGGGTTGCCTCTTTGTTTTGTTGACTATTTCCTTTGCTGTGCAGAAGCTTTTGATCTTGATGAGATTCCAAAAATTCATTTTCACTTTTGTTTCTTTTGCCTTTGGAGGCATATCTTGAAAGAAGTTGCTGTGGCTGATGTCGGAGAGGTTACTGCCTATATTCTCCTCTAGGATTCTGATGGATTCCTGCCTCGCATTGAGGTCTTTTATCCATTTCGAGTTTACCTTTGTGTATGGTATAAGAGAATGGTCCAGTTTCATTCTTCTACACATAGCTGTCCAATGTTTCCAGCACCGTTTCAGCTTGGCAATTCTATTAATTGTTATTAATCTGGTAATTATTACCTTAGTTAACGCCATCACTTTAATTTAGTTTGGAATGGTTTTTTTTATGAACCCTATGAATATTGCACATTCAGATCTGCAACCTTATCTAATAAATAAACTCTAAATCAGGGCACATTGCAATTCGAAAAGAAACAACCTATAAGATATCCAATTATTAGCCTTGTTGATATAACTAGCATATGTAATTCCACCCAGTCTATACTACTTTCCTTAAAAACATTTTAATGGTGATTTCTTGCCTATGAATCTGAGCTACTTAAATACATTGCAACATTACACCAAGGTAACTATAGTCAAATTCCTTATGTAGAACATTGTCACTATTCATTTATATTTTTGCCATCTGTGTTGGTTCTTTATGTGTCAACTTGATTGGATGATGGAGTGCCCAGATATTTGGTCATTCTTCTGAGGGTTTCTGTGAGAGTGTTTGGGGATTAGCTTAACATTTAAATTAGCAGTTTGAGTAAATCATATCATCACTCCCTTAAGTGGCCTCACCAATTCATTGAAAGCCTACATAGAACTAAAAGGCTGACCATCCCTCCAAGTAAGAAAATTCTTTCCCACCTGAATGCCTTCAAACCGATGCACTGGGGTTTTTCTTGCTCTTCAACCCAAACTGAACCATTAGGTCTTCTGGGTGAAGACTTACTGACCCTACAGATCTTGGGACTTGTCAGCCTCCATGACTGCATGAATTAGTTCCTTGTAATAAAGCGATCTCTTTCTACATATCTATATCCATTTACCTCTCTATATATTTTACCTCTCTATCTACCATCTCTCTATCATCGCTCATCTAATCTCCTATTCATTCTGTTTCTCTAGAGAATTCTGACTATATACCTTCCCACATTTACTTTTCCTTCCTAAAAGCATTCCAGTATATTTTTTGGAAATTATTTCCCTAGTACCGCCTACATATTACATATGCCATTGTTCCCAGTGGGACTTCAGGTGCCTGCAGTCTTGATACTGATACTACCAGGATTGTAGGCACTTGTTTTTGTTTTTTTTTTTTCCTACTAGATAATTCTAAAGACAGCAGCACTGACAAGATTAATAATCATGCATACAGAGATCGTACTAAGTGTCAGGTACTGCTCTAATGGCATTATATGGGTTTTAATTCTTTTGATCACACAGCAGCTATTACATTCCTTTTATAGACACTGCAGGTGAGGCACAGAAAGTGAGATAGCAACTGCTTGAGCCAGAATTTGAGCCATAAACATTCTGACTCCTGAGACTAGGAAGGACCAGATAAGGAGCTTGGATTTTTACCCAGAAGGTAACTGGAAGTCAGTAAAGTTACTTTCCAGGAAAGTAATATAATCAGATGAGGTGCTTCTTGAAATCTCCCACCCATGTGCATCTGTCTATGTGGACTGGAGGAGCTGGCCCCAAAGTAAGAAGAGACGGAGGTGCCTTGACTGATTTGACTAGGGCTTCCTCTAGGTGACTCACTTGCTTTGGGAAATTTACCTGGTTATTTCCTCAAAATGCTAGTTCAATCATGTTCCAAAAAGATGTCTCCATTCACAGGTCCCCAAATTGCCACCCAGCAGTCTTACAACTTCTGTTCAAAGCATTAGAAACTTTCCTCCAGGATTGTGACAAGAGGGACAGAGGGTGGGAGATGGCTGGAGTCCTCTCATTACCTTGTGGGCCCAGGAGACATGACTGGTGTTCCCACTGCCCAGGCTACCAGGAATCCTCATTTCCAAGCCTGGTGCTCCAGCTTCCCATCATCTTGTTTGAGTGCCAAAAAGCTTCCCAAATTTCCTTGTTGGAGTGCCAAAAAAAAAAGCTTCCCAAATTTCCTTTTCCTGCAAGTTAGCTGTAGTAGGTTTCTGTTGCTTGCAAATGAAGAATCTAAACTGATGTTCTAAGTTATTTAAGATGTTTGGGGTTAAAAAAAAGATTTTAGGGCATTGGTTAAATATAACATAGTAAATTAGTTCATATCCTTTTTATACAAGTGACTAAGTGATTCATATACTGCTTTGTTTTCTTTGCCTTACACAGAAAAGTATTCTTAACAACAACCCTAACATTCAGCTGGCATAATAGGGAATATGCTCCCTCCTAAAATTCCTTTTCCAAATGTTCCAAAATTCCTGACTATTGAAATGAACAGAAATTTGATTTAATTGTTAAAGTATATTTAAATTGCATCTCTTCCCTCAGATTCAGCAGTAAAAATCTAAAAAGTCTATATCATATTGTGAAGAGATCTGCCATTAGTATGGACAAATAATTATTATAATATATGATCATAATGACGCCCATTCCCTAAAACATTTTCATCAAAGTATCCTGATATGTCTCAGCACTATTACATTGTAAAAAGGGACAGAAAGGATCCCTATCTTCTATTTTTTTCAATATTTTGTAGTACACTCTATTCTAACGTTTGAGTGGATGTGATTAAGATGTACTTTTAAAGATGAGACTATTCTAGCATAATGTTTTGCTGAGATACTTATGAGTGTTTAGGTCTTTTTGGTTAGAAGAGTGACAAGGAGAGTCTCATCTCATGGAAGGAAGTTCATCTCTTTCTGTCCCTTGCCTGCAAGTCACACACACAATTTTTGTAATAATGGATAAAGTGATAGAGACACAAATAAATGCATACTAATTCTTTGAAACATTATATATTTGCCTACTGTGGCAATTAAAAAATGTTAACTCATTTGATACTCATTGAATAACTCTGTGGACAAAGTAAGATAAATGTCATCATTATTTTCCCTGTGATAAAAATGAGGAAGCTCAGCTTCAAAGGTATTGATAATATACCTAGAATTTGTGAAATTTTCACTAGATATCCTGAATTAATTTCTCACAACAATACTTCAACTATGTATTTCCATTCTCCTCATTTAACAGATGGGAAAATTGAGTCTGTAGAAAATTGAATATTTGTCTAAAGTCCCACCGCTAATGAGGGTCAGGATTAGAGTGTGTCTCCCTTCTCACTCCAAACACTGGGCTCTAAACAATTTTCCTCTGTTGCCCAAGATGACACAGCTATCAAGCAGCAGACCCAAGGACTCTAAGACATACATTTCTCTGTATATTTTACTTCTCTGAAACTGGGATGTATCTTATAATCAACAGCATCCTGCAGTCACTGTCTCCTGTCTTAGCTGTCACTGCCTGGGTATGCTGTTCCTGGTGTAGGATTGGAATGCTTCAGCCAACAGTCTACTTAAAGACCATTTGAAGAAGGAGTAAGAGACTTGGTTGTTACCTGAAGAAGGTGTCCACTGACACCCTCTGGTAAGATCAAGAAAAGTCCAGTATCTATCCATTAAAGTAAACAAATACACCAATGCAAGAATCAAGAGCCCAGAAAGAAGACCAAGCCTATATAGTCAAACTAATATATGGTAAAGGAGCCAAGAATACTCCAGAGAAAAGACAGTTTCTTCAGTTAATGGAAATTGCATATTCACATGTAAAAAAATGAAAGTGGACCCCTTTCTTATAACACGCACGCGCACACACACATACACACACACACACTTATACACAGTGGAATATATTCAGCCATATATAGGAAGGAAATGCTATCATTTGCAATGACAAAAATGAAGCTCGAAGGTATTTTGCTATGTGAAATCAGTCAGAAGAAAGTCAAATACTATATTATTTCACTTAAAGCAAAAAAAAACACACACACAGAAAAAGGAATCAGGTATGTGGTTACCAGAGGCAAGGGCTGGAAGGCTGGGGGAATTGGAGGAAGGTGGTCAACAGGTACAAACCACCAGTTAGAAGATAAACCAGTACTGCAGATGTAATGTATGGCTGTAGCTAACACTGTTGTGTGGTAGATTTGAAAGTTGTTAATAGAGTAGATCCTAAAAGTCTAATCACAAGGAAAAAATCATTTTTCTTTCCTTTTTCTTTCTTTTTTTTCTTTTTCCCTTCCATTTCCTTCCTTCCTTCCTTCCTTCCTTCCTTCCTTCCTTCCTTCCTCCCTTCCTTCCTTCCCTTCTTTTTGTATCTGTATGAGATGATGGACATTACTCAAACTTACTGCAGTCATCATTTTACAAAATATGAAAGTCAAGTCCTTACGCTGTATGCCTTAAACTTACATAGTGCTGGATGTCAATTTTATGTCACTAAAAGTAGGGGGAAAGCCAGCACCCAAACGTACAGCATGGTGCCAGCACCCAGTGTTAGTGGTGCCGCCCTCTTCTAAGAAGTGCTGCACCGGCAGCCCTTGATGACGTGGGTGAAAATGCTTTGTGGATAGACAAGGACATCCATGACTCTGGTTCCTGAAGTAACCCTGGAGACCCAGATTCTGGATGAGGAGAAACTTTTGGGATCCTTTCACAATCTCTTTCTTACATATTTTCCTCTATGTATACAAAGAAATGATATATGACTAAATATTTGTCTAAATGAGTTCTAGAAAAGCTTTCAATACATTTAAAATAGAAATCCTTAGTTATACAGAAGCATACTGTTGTTTTGATTGGCAGTGTTTTTGGGCTTCCCCACGCTTTTATAGCGGTACTTACTAAAATTGTTCATTTTATAGTTGATGCATCCTTGATGTGATGAAATATGGCAGTATTCCAATGAGTCAATCAACTCTTCCCCATACCAAGCTGCTGGGCCCTATTTTTATGTCTTATATTTATATTTTCTTTGTCTTACAAGAAATCCAGGGATCAGAAAAAAAGATCGAGATTACTAAGTTAAACAAATGACTATTTCAAGTGTGTGTTTTTCTTTTTTCTTAGCATATTATGTATTAGTTGTTTCAGGAGTACAGGTCTGTGATTCATCAGTCTTACATAATTCGCAGCACTCACTGTACCACATACGCTCCCCAATGCCCATCACCCAGCGACCCCATCCCTCCCAGCCTCACCAGCAAACCTCAGTTTGTTTCCTGAGATTAAGAGTCTCTTATGGTTTGTCTCCCTCTCTGCTTTCATCTTATTTCATTTTTCCTCTCTTCCCCTATGATCCTCTGTCATGTTTCTCAAATTCCTCATATCAGTGAGATCATATGATAATTATCTTTCTCTGATTGACTTATTTTGATTAGCATAATACCCTCTAGTTCCATCCACATCGTTGCAAATGATAAGATTTTGGAGGGGGGTTGATGGCTGCATAGTATCCCACTGTATGTATATACCACATCTTCTTTATTCATTCATCTGTGGGTGGATATCTAGGCTCTTTCCATTGTTTTGTTATTGTAGACATTGCTGCTATAAACATTGGGGTGCATGTGCCCCTTCGGATCACTACCTTTGTATCTTAGGGGTAAATACCCAGTAGTGCAATTGCTGGGTTGTAGGGTAGCTATATTTTTTACTTTTTGAGGAACCTCCATATTGTTTTCCAGAAACATATTGTTTTCCAGAATAGCTGCACCAGCTTGCATTCCCACCAATAGTGGAGGAGGGTTCCCCTTTCTCTGCATCCTCACCAACATCTGTCGTTTCCTGACTGATTAATTTTAGCCATTCCAACTGGTGTGGGGTGGTATCCACTGTGGTTTTGATTTCTATTTCCCTGATGCCGAGTAAGGTTGAGCACTTAGTCATGTGTCTGTTGGCCATTTGGATGTCATCTTGACAGAAATGTCTGTTCTTGTCTTCTGCCCATTTCTCAATCGGATTACTTGTTTTTTGGGTGTTGATTTGGTAAGTTCTTTGTAGATTTTGGATCCTAGCCCTATATCTGATATGTTATTCGCAAAGATTTTCTTCCATTCTGTTGGTTGTCATTTGGTTTTGTTGATTGTTTCCTTTGCTGTGCAAGAACTTTTGATCTTGATGAAGTCCCAATAGTTCATTTTTGGCCTTGCTTCCCTTGCCTTTGGTTATGTTTCTAGGAAGAAGTTGCTGCAGCTGAGGTTGAAGACGTTGCTGCCTGGGTTTTCCTCAAGGATTTTGATGAATTCCTGTCATTGAAGTCATTCATCCATTTTGAGTCTATTGTTTGTGGTGTAAGGAAATGGTCCAGTTTCCTTCTTCTGGATGTGGCTGTCCAATTTTTGCAACACCATTCGTTGAAGAGACTGTTTTTTTTGTTTGTTTTTTTTCCCCCCCATTGGACATTCTTTCCTGCTTTGTCAAAGATTAGTTAACCATAGAGTTGAGGGTCTATTTCTGGGCTCTCTATTCTGTTCCATTGATCTATGTGTCTGTTTTTGTGCCAGTACCATACTGTCTTGATGATGACAGCTTTGTAATAGAGCTTGAAGTCTGGAATTGTGATGCCACCAGCTTTGGTTTTCTTTTTCAACATTCCTCTGGCTGTTCAGTGTCTTTTCTGGTTCCATATAAATTTTAGGATTATTTGTTCCATTTCTTTGAAAAAAATTGATGGTATGTTGGTAGGGATTGCATTAAATGTGTAGATTGCTCTAGGTAACATAGACATTTTCACCATATTTGTTCTTCCAGTTGATGCGCATGGGACATTTTTCTATTTCTTTGTGGCTTCCTCAGTTTCTTTCATGAGTAGTTTATAGTTTTCTGAGTACAGATTCTTTGCCTCTTTCATTAGGTTTATTCCTAGGCATCTTATGGTTTTGGGTGCAATTGTAGATGGGATTGACTCCTTAATTTCTCTTTCTTCTGCCTTGTTGTTGGTGTATAGAAATGCAACTGATTTCTGTGCAATTATTTTATATCCTGACACTTTACTGAATTCCTGTTGAGTTCTATTAGTTTTGGAGTGGAGTCTTTTGGGTTTTCCACATAAAGTATCATATCATCTGCAGAGAGTGAGAGTTTGATTTCTTCTTTGCTGATTCAGATGGCTTTTATTTATTTTTATTGTCTGATTGCTGAGGCTAGGACTTCTACTACTGTGTTGAATAGTAGTGGTGATAGTGGACATCCCTGCCATGTTCCTGACCTTAGAGTAAAATCTCTGTTTTTCCCCATTGAGAATGATATTCGCTATGGGTTTTTCATAGATGGCTTTGATGATATTGAGGTATGTACCCTCTATCCCTACACTGTGAAGGATTTTGATCAAGAAAGGATGCTGTACTTTGTCAAATGCCATTTCAGCATCTATTGAGAGTATCATATGGTTCTTTTTTTTTTTTTTAAAGATTTTATTTATTTATTTGACAGAGAGAGATCACAAGTAGGCAGAGAGGCAAGCAGAGAGAGTGAGAGGGAAGCAGGCTCCCTGCCGAGCAGAGAGCCCGATGCGGGACTCTATCCCAGGACCCCGAGATCATGACCCGAGCCGAAGGCAGCAGCCCAAACCACTGAGCCACCCAGGCGCCCCTATCATATGGTTCTTATTCTTTCTTTTATTAATGTATTGTACCACATTGATTGATTTGTGGATGTTGAACCAACCTTGCAGCCCTGGAATAAATCCCACTTGGTCGTGAGCTCAATCCTTTTAATGTGCTGTTGGAGCCTATTGGCTAGTATTTTGGAGAGAATTTTTGTGTCCAATTTCATCAGGGATATTGGTCTGTAATTCTCATTTTTAATGGGGCCTTTGTCTGGTTTTGGGATTAAGGTAATGCTGGCCTCATAAAATGAGTTTGGAAGTTTTCCTTCCATTTCTATTTTTTGGAACAGTTTCAGGAGAATAGGTATTAATTCATCTTTAAATGTTTGGTAGGATTCCCCTGGGAAGATGGTCTTTTGGTACTGGTTGAGACCTGATTTGTGACCCAGGATGTGATCTATTCTGGAGAATGTTCCAGATCTATTCTGGAGAATGCGCACTAGGAAAGAATGTGTATTCTGTTGCTTTGGGATGGAAGGTTCTGAATATATCTGTGATGCCCATCTGGTCCAGTGTGTCACTTAAAGTCTTTTATTTCCTTGTTGATTTTTGCTTAGATGACCTATCGTTTTCAGTGGGATGTTAAAGTCCCCTACTATTATTGCATTATTGTCAATGTGTTTCTTTGGTTTTGTTATTAATTGGTTTATATTATTGGCTACTCCCATGTTAGGGGCATAGATATTTAAAATTATTAGATCTTGTCAGACAGACCCTTTAAGTATGATACAGTGTTCTTCCTCATCTCTTATTATAATCATTGGCTTAAAATCTAATTTGTCTGATATAAGGATTGCCACCCCAGGTTTCTTTTGATGTCCATTAGCATGGTAAATTGTTTTCCATCCCCTCACTTTAAATCTGGATGTCTTTGGATATAAAATGGGTCTCTTGCAGACAACATATCAATGAGTCTTATTTTTTTTATCCGTTCTGATACCTGTGTCTTTTGATTGGGGCATTTAGCCCATTTACATTCAGGGTAACTATTGAGAAATATGAATTTAGTGCCATTGTATTGTCTGCAAGGTGACTGTTACTGTATGTTGTCTCTGTTCTTTTCTGGTCTTTTACTTTTAGGCTCTCTCTTTGCTTAGAGGACCCTTTCAATATTTCCTATAGGGCTGGGTTGGTGTTTGCAAATTCTTTTTATTTCTGTTTGTCCTGGAAGCTTTTTATCTCTCCTATTTTCAATGACAGCCTAACCTGGATAAAGTATTCTTGGCTGCCTATTTTTCGCATTTAGTTCTCTGACTATATCATGCCAGTCCTTTCTGGCCTGCTGGGTCTCTGTGGATTTGTCTGCTGCCAATCTTTCTACTGTTGTAGGTTAGAGACCTCTTGTCCTGAGCTGCTTTCAGGATTTTCTCTTTGTCTCTGAGACTTGTTTTAGTACTAGATGACGGGGTGTTGACCTGTTTTTATTGATTTTGAGGGGGTTCTTTGTGCTTCCTGGATTTTGATGCCCGTTTCCTTCCCCAAATTAGGGAAGTTCTGCGCTTTAATTTGCTTCAATATACCTTCTGCCCCCCTCTCTTTTTCTTCTGGGATATGAGTTATTCTAATATTTTTTCATCTTATGGTGTCACTTATCTCTCAAATTCTCCCCTCAAGATCCAGTAATTGTTTACCTCTCTTTTTATCAGTTTCTTTATTCTCCATCATTTGGTCTTCTATATCACTGATTCTCTCTTCTGCCTCATTTATCCTAGCAGTAAGAGCCTCCATTTTTTATTACACCTCATTAGTAGCTTTTAAAATTTCAACTTGGTTAGATTTTAGTTCTTTTACTTCTCCAGAAAGGGATTCTCTAGTATCTTCTGTGCTGTTTTCAAGCCCTGCTAGTATCTTTATAATTGTCATTCTGAACTCTAGTCCTGACAGCTTACTAATGACCATATTTATTTGGTCCCTAGCAGTTGGTACTGCCTCTTGGTCTTTTTTTGAGGTGAGTTTTTCTGCCTTGTCATTTTATCCAGATGAGAATAGATGAGAGAACAAAATACTAAAATGGTAACTAGCAATGACCCCAGAAAAATATACACTAAGCAAATCAGAAGAGACCTGAAACTGGTGAGCGAAGAAAGGAAAAAAAAATTATGATTAGGCTGGTGAATAGAACAGAGCCATACAGTTGGTTGTGGGTGTATTTTGTTCTGTTAGAAGACACTGCCTACAAAAATTTTAGAGAAAGAAAATATATATATATATATATAGATAAAGGTAAACATGAATGGATGGAATATGAGTATAAAGATGAAAAACTTTTTTTTTTCATTTAAATCTATAAAAAGATTTTTAAAAAGGAGTTGATAAGAGGTTGGTTGAAGAAAGTAAGAAAAAAAAAAAAAGGAGAGAATGTGATCAGGCTGGAGATGACTAGAAAAAAGCCATACGATAGATTTAGGGTATATTTTGGTCTGTTAGAAGAAACTGTATCCCAAAATTCTGAAAAAAGCAAAACTTATATGTATACAAAAAATAAGGTTAACTATAATGAAGGTTAGAATTTGACTGCAAAAATGAAAATTAAAAAAGATCTTTAAAAAGGTATAGATAGGATAAAATAGTTAAAATAGGAAAGAGGAAAAATTTTTAAAAATAGAAAAAGAAATAGTAAAAACTTAAAGAATTTAACTTTGAAAGACTAAAGAATCATGGGGGAAAAGCCATGAATTCTATATGCTCTATTCCCCTAGTGCTGGTGTTTTGCAGTTCTCATTCATCAGGGAACTTGGTCTTGGCTGGATGTTCTTGCTGATCTTCTGGGGGAGGCTCCTGTTGCCCTGATTCTCAGTTGTCTTTGCCTGGGGTGGAATTGCACCACCCTTGCCAGGGGCCAGGCTAAGCAATCTGCTCAGGTTCGCTCTGGGAGCTTTTGTGCCCTGAGCACTTTCTGTACCACTTTGTAGGACAGAAATGAAGATGGCAGCCACCCAGTCTCTGACTGGAGGATCCAAGGCCCCACTCCTCAGTGTGCCCTCAGAGAAAAGCAGTCAATCGCTCCTGTTTCCCTGGTCTCCTCCTGCACCCCAAGCTCACGCAGCCTGTGACCGGGCATTTCTGTCTCTGGTGCATGGTCCCATTTGGATCTGCAAACCCAGCAGATTCCTGCCCTGTGCTCCTGCGCCATTTCTCCTGAAGGAGGAAGGAGAGGGCCCCCCACCGGATCTGCCACTTGTGGGGTCCCTGCTCAAGGAGTAGTGGCCTGAATGTGCCTTGGATCATGGTTTATGGCAACCCTGAGCTGAGAGCTCACTTCTCGGCTCCGTCTCTGCAGCTGGCTTCTCCTCTCCAACACTTGGGAGCTCTGCCACACTCAGACACTCCAGGTCTTCCTGTCACCCCGAGGGTCCTGAGACCACACTGTCCTCGTGAGGGCTCCACCCCCTGCTTAACCTCTGGAGTGATGTCCCTCCATGGAGCAGACTTCTAAAAGTTCTGATTTTGTGCCCGGCTGCTCTCTTACTTGCCAGTAAGTAGCTGACAGAGGCTCCCTCCCCACATTGTCTATCTTCCCAAATAACACGTTGGATTTACTTCTCTGCATCCTACCTTCCGAAAAGTGGTCGCTTTTCTGTTCATAGAATTGCTGCTATTTTTCTCTTCAATCCGTTGAATCTGTAGCTGTTCAGAATGGTTTGATAACTATCTAGCTGAATTGCTGGGATGAGATGAAATAGGTCTCCTGGCCTCCACCATCTCTCTCCTCCTTCTCAAGAGGGTATTATGAACCCATGAACAAGTGATTTCAGATATTGGAAAGCAGATCAGAATTACTTACAACTTTCTTGCTTATTATCCAGAGCCAGATTTCAGGAAGTCTCAGTCTGGAAGACATGAGTATGGAGACATGCTCTCATTGGACCCAAGGAAGCCTTATACTTGAAATTGTGGTTCACTTAGGTCTTATGAAGTAAGGAGCACACCCATATACTCTGAATGATTTTTTTTTTTTTAAATATATTGTTGGACTTGGTTTGCTGGTATTGTATTGAGGATTTTTGCATCTATGTTCATTGAGATACTGGCTTGTAGTTCTCTCTCTTTTTCCCCCTGTGGTGTCTTTATCTGCTTTTCAGGGTAATTCTGGCCTCATAGAATGAATTCGGAAGTTTTTCTTCCTCTTCTATTTTTGGAATAGTTTGAGAAGAATAGCTATTAACCCTTTAAATATTTGGTAGAGTGCACTGTGAAACCACCTGGCCCTGGACTTCTGTTTGTGCGTTCTTTGAGTGTTGATGAAATTTCTTTGCCAGTTATCAGTCTGTTCAAGTTTTCTAGTTTTTCTGGTTTTGTTTTGGTATTTTACATGTTCCTAGCAATTTACTTATACATTTCTTCTAGATGTCCAATTTTTAGGCTATAGTTTTTCATAATATAGTTTTTCATAATTTCATAATATTCATAATAAAATTTCATAATATTCATAATAATATTTCATAATATTCATAACAATTTTATAATTGTTTTTATTTCTGTGGTATTGGCTGTTACTTTTCTCCTCTCAATTGTGATTGCATTTATTTGAGTCATTTTTCTTTTCTTTTATCTTGAGAAGTCTGCCTAGAGTTGTATCGATTTTATTGATTTTTCTAAACAACCAGCTCCTGTTTGCATTGATCTGTTCTATTGCTGGTTTGTTTTTGTTTTTTAGTTTCTATACCATTTATTTTGCTCTAATCTTTATTATTTCCTTCTTTCTGCTGGTTTGGGGTTTTGTCTGTTGTTCTTTTTCTCTCTCCCTTAGGTGTAAGGTCAGGTTGTTTATTTGAGATTTTTCTTGCTTCTTGGGGTAGACCTGTATTGCTACATATTTCCCTCTTAGGACCCCCTCTTAGGACCAAAGATTTTGGACCATTGTGTTTTCATTTTCATTTGTTCCCATGTACTTTTTAATTTCTTCTTTTATTTCCTAGTTGGCCTATTTATTGCCTAATAAGATGTTATTTAACCTCCATGTATTTGTGGCCTTTCCAGATTTTTTTTCTTGTGGTCAACTTCAGGCTTCATAGCATTGTGGTCTGAAAATATGCATGGTATGATCTCAGTCTTTTTGTACCCAGTTTGGGGTCTGATTTGTGACCCAGTATGTGATCTGTTCTGGAGAATGTTTTATGTGCACTTGAAAAGAATGTTTATTCTGCTGCTTTTGGATGAACTTTTCTGAATATAATTGTTAAGCCCAGTGTGTCATTCAAAGCCACTGTTTCCTTGTTGATTTTCTGCTTAATGAAGAGTCTGGTGAATGTAAGTGAGTTGTTAAAGTCCCCTAGTATTATTGTATTGTTATCAGTTATTTCCTTTATGTTTATTATTAGCTATTTTATGTATTTGGGAGCTCCATGTTGGGTGCATAAATATTTAGATTGTTAAATATCCTTGTTGGATTGTGTCCTTTATTGTGATATAAAGCCCTTCTTCATCTCCTCTTGCATTTTTTTGTTTTAAGGTATAGTTGGGCCAATATAAGTAAGTATTGCTTCTCCAGCTTTCATTAGACATCTATTTGCATGATAAATGTTTCTCCATCTCCTCACTTTCAATCTGCAGGTGTCTTTAGGTCTGAAATAAGTCTCTTATTGGCGGCATATAGATGGCTCTTGTTTTTTTTTTACCCATTCTGTCACCCTGTGTCTTTCAAGTGGAGCATTTATTCCATTTACATTCAAAATAATTATTGATAGATATGTATTTATTGCCATGACTTTGTTATAACATTGTTTCTGAAGATTTTCTCCAATCCTTTCTTGTCTTTCTCTTGGTGTCTGCTCATTTTCTTTAGTGATATATTTGGATTTCTTTCTCTTTATTCCCTTTATTCTTTGTATATTTGTTAATGGTTTTTGATTTCTGGTTACTATTAGTTTTGTACATAACATCTTGTGCATATAGCAGTCTATATTAAGTTGATGGTTAAGACATATTCTTTATTTAGATTTATTTATTTATTTTAGAGATAGCATGAGTGGGAAGGGCAGAGGAAGAGGGGAAAGAGAATCTCAAGTACACCCCACAGGAACATGGAGCTCAATGTGGGTCTCAGTCTAATGACCCTGAGATCATGACCTGAGCCAAAATCAAGTCAGATGTCCAAACAACTGACACCCAGGTGCCCCTCTGTTACTGGTTTGTTTGTTTTTTTTTAAGTCGTTAATTCATACCTCTGCCTCTTCCAGCCTGCTGTTCATAGCATCAAGCCTTTTTCTAATCTCATTTGTTGTACTCTTTATGTCTGGTTTCTTTTTATCTCTTTGTTAAGGGTCTTCTGCTATTTCTCATGATGTCTTCTGCTATTTTCTCAAATCCAGTGAGTATCCTTATAATCATTGCTTTAAATTCTTCTTCAGGAATGTTACATATACTTGTTTCATGGGGAGCTCTAGATGTGGCCTTGTCCAGTTCTTTCATTTGGGGTGCATTTCTCTGTCTTCTCTTTCTGTGCACATCTCTGTGCCTGTTTCTCTGTATTAGGAATATCAGCTGTATCTCTTGCTCTTTGAGGGTCACATGCGGAAGAGGTTCAGTGGTGCCCTGCTGTTTGGTGTCCTCTTATCCCCAGGGCCTGATGCTTCTGGGATTGTCTCCAATGTATGCTAAATGTGCTCTTCTCTTTTATCCTGGCTGCTTTATCATTCGGGCCAGTCACCAGCAGTGACTGTTGTGGGCGGTATTTGGTTCCTGGCCAGAATGTGGCATGTTTCAACTAAATGTGCTCTGGTCTGCTTGTGAAATGAGATCCTTCTCCACCACCACTGGGACTGAGGCGCCACAAAACTCCTGGGTCAAGAGATGTGATATTGGCAGGACTTTGGGTTGGTGTTCTGGGGGATGGGGGACTGAGGCAAGCCTGACTGGGAAGTACAATTCCACCAGATCCTGGGGAGGCAGATCTTGGCAAGGTAGGTAGTGAGTGTTTGTGCTGTGCTGGTTCCCACAGGTGGCCCGGTGCTTCTTTTGAGTGGTGGGGAAAGGAAATGGCACTGACCAGTTCCTTTGCTCCCAGAGGGGTCTCTCCATGGACACTGCCTCTCTGAGCCATGCTCTAAGATGAGTGCCCCAGGTACTCTTTAGATTGCTGTTTCCACACCGTATGTCTGCAGGTTGTTTGCCTGCTTTCTCTCCAAAAGCAGCACAATGCCCTCTAGTCTCCATCTGAATCAAACCTGCCCACCTTTAAAACTCTACGTTTTGAAACCCACTGTTGCCAGAAGTCTAGAAATTTGGCTCCTCTTATTTTTCAGGCCAGTTGCTGTGGGAATTATCTATCCCCAGTGTGCTAGTCTACCTCCTGCTCTTCTCCATGACCTGGGCTCCCTCCTTATCACAGCAGCCACAATCCATTTCTCTACCACATCACATCTCTGTACTTCCCACCTTTGATGTGGCCTCTTCTCTAACTTTAGTTCAGAGTTTGTTCTGTCAGACTTCAGGCCAATTTCCGGGGCATTTAGGATGGTTTGATGGTTACTTAGCTGTATTTGTGGGACTCATCCACCATCTCCTCCTCCTCTCGTCTACACAGTAGTTTTAGAAAACTAATAATTCTCTAAGACTGGTCTGCCATATTTACTATTCCAATGGGGCTGTAGGCGTAGGAAAAAAACAGCAAACACAAGAAAATCACCATGCCATTCCATCTTCTTAAAAGTGGATGGAATTCCTTTATGAAAGATGCCCTCCCTAAACCAGAAGGAAAGTAACATTCAAAGACAAGAATTTGAGACCAACAGAATTCTATACACACAGATCTTGTCAAAATAATCCTTTTCTTCCATCAACCTCTCCACATAGTTACTTCCTCCAGAATGACCTTTCTTTGTTTGACCTAATATAAAAGTAAGTGGTGCACCTTACTTTTTTGGGGGGGGGCACCTGGGTGGCTCAGTTGTTAAGAGTCTGCTTTTGACTCAGGTCATGATCCCAGGGTCCTGGAATGGAGCCTTGTCTCAGGCTTTCTGCTCAGGGTGGCGTCTGCTTTTCCCTCTCCCTCTGCCCCTGCCCCCCGCCCCCATATGCTCTCTCTCTCAAATAAATAAAATCTTTTTTTTTTTTTAAGTAAGTGGATTTTGCCATTTCTTTAGGTCTTTATTCCACATGAAGTCTCCTGTGTCATGTAAAACTTGGATTAAATAAATATCTATGCTTTTCTCTTGTTGATCTGTTTTATGTCAATTAAATATTAGGCCCAGGTGAAAAGATTATAAGAGAGTAAAGGTAAAAGTTTGCTTCCCTTAGAGCTCTTACTCCTGGAATGCCTCTTAGTTTACTGTATCTTATGCATTTCTTTTTGAACCACAAAATAAACATTATAATACCTATTGTCTCTCAACATTTATTATTTAATTACCTGTGTGTCTTAGATCATATTCATATAAATGAGTTCCCTCCTACTTAGATATCATTTATGCAACATCATTTATTAAATATACACCATGGGCAGCTATAGAGTTAACTCCTGTATGAGGGGACATGTCTGAATACAGTGAAGAATAGGTCTTTGGAGTCAGGTACACTCAAGTTCAAATCCCAGCTTCTAAAAATTGCTAGCTGTGAAGGTGGATTTACGAATTCGCTAGTAAAGCACAGATTCCCACTTCATGACTTCTCTTTTCATTCTCTTAACAGTCTCTTTTGAAGTGCGAAAGTTTTAAGTTTTGATGAAATCCAATTTATTAAGTTGTCATTTTATGGATCATGCATTTGGTGTCATATCTAAGAAATCTTTTCCTAACCCAAGGTCATGAAAAGTTCCCCCCCTTTTTTTTTTCTTTTAGAAGTTTTACTGTGTTAGTTTTATATTTAGGTCTGTGACCCATTTTGAGTCAATTTTTATGTGTAGATTGAAGTTCACATTATTTTGCATATAGATATCTAATTGTTCCATCAATGTTTATTGAAAAGGCCATGCTCTCTCTGCTGAATTACTTCTGTATCTTTGTCAAAAGTCAGTTGTCAATGTAGGTGAGTTTTTTTCCCCAACCCATGATCCTCCTTGATTTCCCTCAGTGATTTTTGAAGTTTGCAGTGTATAGACTTTTTTCGTATTTTATTAAGTTTATCCCTAAGAATTTCATATTTTTGGTGCAGTTGTAAACAGTATTTCTTTTCTTTTTTTTTTTAAAGATTTTATTTATTTATTTGACAGACAGAGATCATAGGTAGGCAGAGAGGCAGCCAGAGAGAGAGGAGGGGAAGCAGGCTCCCTGCTGAGCAGACAGCCCAACACGGGGCTCGATCCCAGGACCCTGGGACCATGACCTGGGCCGAAGGCAGAGGCTTTAACCCACTGAGCCACCCAGGTACCCCTGTAAACAGTATTTCTTTAGAGTTTCACTATCTGATTTTTTGTTGCTACTGTAGAAATGCAAATGATTTTTTACTATAATCCTGTGGATATATAATTCACACATCATAACATCCTTTCAAATGTATAATTTAGTGGATTTTAGTATATTCACAAATATTAATCACCACTACTCTTAAAACATTTTACCATACAGAAAAGAAACTCATTACCAATTACTCCCTGCATTTCCTCAGACTTTGGTAACCAGTAATCAAATTTCTGTCTCTATGGATTTGCTTACTTTGGTTTTTTCATCATCTCATTGATGAGATATCATTCTCATATTTCCCATTAATTCTTTAGACATGGTTTCTTTTAGTCAATGACCATATTTATAATAACTGATTTAAAGTCTTAGTAGAGTAAGTTCAATGTCTGGACATCTTCAAGGATAGTTTCTATCCGTTGCTGTCCCCTACCCCCATGTATGGATCATACTCTCCTTTCTGTATGCATGTCTTATAATTTTTTGATGAAAACTGGACATTTTATATAATGTAATGGGGCCGTTTTAGAAATCAGATTCTAAATCTACTTCTTCCCCTAAGTTATTGTTGTTTGTTCTCATCATCATTTTTGCTATTTATTTGTGATTTTTCTGGACTAGTTCTGTTAGGTCTGTATTTTTTGTCATGTGTATACACTTAAATCTTTGCTAAGTAGGTTTAGTGGTTACCTAAAATTGGAAAAATACATTAAATAAATTTCCAAGGATCTGCTGCAAGTCACTGTGTGTGTGTTGTGCATATTTCTAATCCTCTAGCAGGTGCTTTGCAGTTCTGCCTTAACTCTGCCTTCCTGCTTTCACAGAAGCTCAAAGTTAGTCAGAGGTGAGAGAGAAGAACTTTCTCAGGTTTTTCCTGGTCCTGTGTCCAGCTGTGCACCTGTGTATGACCTAGATTCCTAGGACCATGTCAAAAGTTTTTCAAAACTTCCCATAGACATCTCATTCCTCAGATCTTCTTTTCATGTTTTTTGGTCAGCAGCTGATAAACCCCAGTAGCATCATCACCTCAGGCAGCTGTGATGTTAAGCAGTTACCACTGATTGTTCTGGGCCAACACCCTAGTGACAGAGCTGTCCTCACAGAACAAGCTCTGAGTCGGGTCAAATAAAGAGAAGCCCTGAAAATAGAACCTTTCAGGGAGCTGCCATACAGATCCAAGAGTGACAAATCGTCTGGGGTAAGGCTTTTTGGAGAAGTTTAAACTTATTCTTTCCCATACACTGACTGAGGCTTCTGGGTTTTCACTGTAGTTGTGAGACTTTTGGTTTTCAAGATTACGATGGAGCTAGGGGAAGGGTGATGAAAATAGAACAAGACAAGACACCAAAACCTCATCATTCTTATCACAATTCAGCTGACTTTCTTGAATAAAGGCTCTTCCAAGTGTTGTAAGCCTTTAGTTAATTGCCAGAGTTGTGGGGAAAAATGGATTTAGTTATCTGGCTAGTGTTCTCATTATTCTTATGGAGGATCAGAATTTTTGTCTTTATAATTTTTGTCTTTATAATTTTTAATATTTTTATATTTTAAATAATTTTAATAATTATATATTATTTAATTATTTATTTATATAATATATTAATTATATAAATATATTTTATAATTTTATAATATATAAATATTTTATGTTATTATTAAAATTATTATTATATTATATTATTATTTATATTATTTTATATATTATTATATTATTCATCAAAACTTCAAAAGAACCTATGAGTTCTTTTGGTCAGCAGCTTGCTGGTCAAGCCAGCAAGCTTGAGGAGGGGGTAAGCTTCTCTGAGAACAGACAGGGCAGAGTAAGCCTGGTCTTTTTTTGTGGTACAGCTTGTATCAAGACATTGTTGATCGAGGAAAACATGACTCAGGGCTTTGGACATTGAAGTCATTTTATAAGCAGCAAACTGATGAAGTTCAATTTGTTTAGGCTCAGAACAGGCAGCAGTTCACATACATCATGCTATTTAATGGTTCTGATTTGGACAAGATTAAAAACTTGTTCTTCAAATAGGTATTGGGTGTTGATGATGGATATAGGAGAAAAATGAAGTCTGTCTCAATACAATATAGAAAGAATAAATGTTGTTCTCCACTATGGACCTTGTATGAGCAAGACCTGCCTAAGAAGGCCACAAGATTGAGACTTGCCAGTATGTATTCTCCCAATAAGCATCCCATCTTCTAGTCCGTGTTCAGTTTCTTTGGTTGTCTGGATATCCGATAGCTACAGTGAAAGCAGATAAATGTGTCCCATGTTTTCCTTCCTTATTTGCTGACCAGGATCTCCAGTTCATGGCTGGTTGGACATCATTGCATAGATGCTACTCAGACATACCAGCCACACGCAGTGTTGTAGTCTTTAGAGTTCAAGTCCATGCACAACAGCTCTGGGGCTTTACATCTTTGGGATATTGCTTCCTCACTCAGTAATCTTGGGAGCTCAGAGTTCAGGGCTTTAGGCTTCACATCTCAGGCAAAAACCACCCAGAACCTGAGAAGGCTGTAGATTACTCTCGGCTGACAGAACAGCCCTGAGACTAGTCTGCATTGGGATGCACCAAGCCCGTGAAGCCTATAAGCCGCTGTATTGGTTCCACAATTATTTTATCACTCATCTTTTACAGCAAGAACCCAAGAGCAAAATGGGTGTTAGACTGCACAAAGATTCACTGTATGAAGTACTTAAGTGCCTGTAAATGGAGTGAAGAAACTTCAGGCCACAATCTTCCCTTATCTCTCCTAGGTGAATTTGTTCCTCTATAGAGAGTACATTTTATAGATAATTGCCTCTATTCCCACCCCACAACCCCTTTGAAAATACCATGCTTTCTTCTTGTAACAGCTGATAAGTGATATTTATGAGTAATAAACAGTTCTGCCTTTTCATTGTTATAACTCATTTGAAATGCAATGTATTTGAGTACTTTAACATTCGTGCCCAAATTGATCTTCTTTAGTGAAAACATACGTCAGAAAAGAAGAGTCCAAAGTAAATGGAACTTTTTGGTAATTCAGACTTTTTATTTAGGGCAGAACTTAGAGACATTTTAATCTTTCAGGCATGAAAGAATTTGTAAATTATTTTAAACCAGTAAATTGTAGTAATTATGTATTTTTAACCTGAGCAACTTCACTTTTACTAGAATAGGGAAAGGGAATACATTTTGAAAGAAAAACAAGAAAACTCATCCACAGTACCACGAACTGGAATTAACCAGCATTAAGTTTTTGGCAGATTTACTTCTGTTTTTCTTTTCCCCCTTCGGGTTAAAAAAGGTTCTATATAACTTTTACATATAGTTACACATATGTATATAAACTATAACTATACATAAAGCACAAGTTATATACAGTCATTTCTTTGAAAATTAGAATATTACTCCCATTTAGAAGTAAATTTCCAGGGTGCCTGGGTGGCTCAGTCAGTTAAGTATTTGCCTTTAGCTCAGGTTCATGACCCTAGGATCCTGGGATGGAGTCCCACATCCGGCTCCCTGCGCAGTGGGGAGTCTGTTCCTCCCTCTCCTTCTGATCCTCCCCTCTGCTTATAGTCTCTCTCTCTCTCTCTCAAATAAATAAAATCTTTTAAAAAAAGGAGTAAACTTCCATCTTGTCCTTGATCTCTGTCATGATCCATATTGATTCAGTCTCCAAGTAGAGACAATTGCTTTATCAGAATGTTCCTATGCACTTGTATACACCACACACACACACACAGAAAGTGCTTTTTTCCCTATTATTTTTAAAATATAAAATTGTACACATTATTTAACAGCTTACTTTTTAAAAATATTTTTTAATTTATTATTTATTTGATAGATCACAAGTAGGCAGAGAGGCAGGCAGAGAGAGAGGAGGAAGCAGGCTCCCCACTGAGCAGAGCGCCCGATGCGGGACTCGATCCATGGACCCTGGGATCACAACCTGAGCTGAAGGCAGAGGCTTTAACCCACTGAGCCACCCAGGCACCCCTAACAGCTTACTTTTATATGCAACATTATTTTTGAGAATTCTCTATATTGGTAAATACGGTCATAATTCATTCTTATCACAACTGAATAATAACCCATGTCATTTCATTTTATTTCATTATTTCCCTATTGCATTGTGTGCTTGCTTTATTTTCTTTTCTATAATAAAGTCTGCGCAACACTCACCTTTGTCTCTGTCTCCTTATCCATATGTATTTCTTTAGCCCAGAGACCTGAACGTAGAATTGCTGAGAGATTGGTTATGTGCATTTCCATGTTTAGCAGATACAACTAAATTGCCTTCCAGAATGGTTGTAATGATTTTTACTCCCACCAGGGAAGTATTGGAGAATGTGTTTTTTTTTTCATTCTCTCTCTAATATTTCACACTGTTTGGTCTTTAAATATAGGCCTATCTGAAAGATGACAAGTGATTATCATTGATTTACACTTTCCTGATTACAATGGCTTTTTAAAAAAGATTTTATATATTAGAGAAAGAGAGAGAACAAGTGGAACAGGAGGAGCAGAGGGAGAGGGAGAAGCACACTCCCTTCTGAGCAGGGAGCCTGAAGTGGGGCTTATTCCCAGGACTCTGAGATCATGATCTGAGCCAAAGTCAGACGCTTAAAGGACTGAGCCACCTGATTACAGTGACTTTTGTCATCTTTTTTTTTTTTTTAAGATTTTATCTATTTGATAAAGGCACAGTGAGAGAGGGAACACAAGCAGGGGGAGTGAGAGAGGGAGAAGCAGGCTTCCCGCTGAGTAGGGAGCCCAATGTGGGGCTCGATCCCAGGACCCTGAGATCATGACCTGAGCCGAAGGCAGACACTTAACTGACTGAGCCACCCAGGCGCCCCTTTTGTCATCTTTTTATATCCCCATTGGCCATTTGGTTTCTGTGAATTGCCTGTTGATACATTTGCACAAGATTTTTGTTGTTTTCTTGGATTTGGGGAGTTCTCTTGGTATACAATCTTAAAAGTAACTATTATATGTGTTCTATTTCTATATTGTTTTGTCTTTGCATATGCAATTTCTGAATAAGTCGAAGTTTTAAATTCTAATATAGACACGTTTGCTAATGTTTTTGTTTTATTTTTCATATTCTGGGTTAATTTAATATTTTTCTAACCTAGGTCCTAAATTAGTCTTCTTTTTAATTCACTTGTTCAGTCTTATCTTTATATTTTTTATTTATCTGGACATTAGTTTGTATTTCATGATTTTATTTTTTCCATAGAGGTATGTTTCAGTAACATGTGTTTAATAGTCCACATCCCCCCACCCCCTGATCTCTGATGCTTCCCTATTGCACATGCCTATTTCTGTATGTGGGCTCTTTTTCTGTTGCTTTTATCTATTCTTCTAGGCCTAAGCTAATTTTGCTACTCTAAAATTACTGTAGCTTTTTAAAGGTTCTTGCTAAGTGGTAAAATAAGTGGGCTTACCATCTTCATTTTAATTTTTGTTCCATTTATTTTGCACATTTACCCTTCCATATAAATTTAGAGTCTATTTGAAATTTTCCACAAATAATTCTATTTAGTTTTGATTGAGCTTTCATTTCTTTCTTTTCTTTTTTATATTTTATTTTCTTTTATTTAAAATTAATTAATTGACATATAGTGCCTTATTAGTTTCAGAGGTGCAGTTTAGTGGTTCATCACTTGCATATAACACCCAGTGCTCTTTACATCAAGTGCCCTCCTTAATGCCCATAACCCAGTTACACCATCTCCCCACCCACTTCCCCTCCAGCAACCTTCTGTTTGTTTCCTATAGTTAAGAGTCTTTTATGGTTAGTCTCCCTTTCAATTTTCATCTTATTTTTCTCTCCCTTCCCTTTTGTTCATCTGTTCTGTTTCTGCAATTCCACACTTGAGTGAGATCATATAATTGGATAAAATATAAATATATAAATAATATATATATAAATATAAAAAATAATTGTTTTTCACTGATTGACTTATTTCACTTAGCATAATACCCTCTAGTTCTATCCACACCATTGCAAATGGTGAGATTTCTTTTCTTTTTTTTGATGGCACACATACACACGCAGACACACACAGACACACACACACACACCCCTCCTCTTCTTTATTCATTCCTCTGTCCATGGGCACCTGAGCTATTTCCATACTTTGGCTATTGTGGACATTGCTGCTATAAACCATGGGGTACAGGTGCCTCTTAGAATCACTGTGTTTATATCCTTGGACAAATACCTGGTAGTGCAATTGCTGGGTCATAGGGTAACCCTATTTTTAATTTTTTGAGGAACTTCCATGCTGTTTTCCAGAGTGGCTGCACCAGCTTGCATTCCCGCCAACAGTGTAGGAGGGTTTCCTTTTCTCTGCATCTATGCCAACATCTGTCGTTTCCTGACTTGTTAATTTTAACCTTTCTGACTGGTGTGAGATGGTCTCTCATTGTGGTTTTGAGTTGTATTTCCATGATTCCCAGTGATGTTCAGCTTTTTTTCATGTGTCTGTTAGCCATCTGTATGTCTTCTTTGGAGAATGTCTGTTGGTATTTTCTGCCCATTTCTTGACTGGATTTTTGTTTTTTGGGGGGAGTTGAGTTTGATAAGTTCTCTATAGATTTTGTCCTTTATCTGATAAAACCCTTGCAAATATTTTCTTCCATATTGTGGGTTGCTTTTAGTTTTGTTGATTGCTTCCTTTGTTGTGCAAAAGCTTTTTATTTTGATGAAGTCCCAATAGTTAATTTTTGCTTTTGTTTCCCTAGCCTTTAGAGACACGTTTTGCAAGAAGTTGCAGTGTCCTACATGGAAGAGGTTGCTGCCTGTGTTTTCCTCTAGGATTTTGGTGGATTCCTATATCACATTTAGGTCTTTCATCCATTTTGAGTTTATCTTTGTGTACGGTGTAAAACAACAACAACAACAACAACAAAAAACGGTCCAGTTTCATTCTTCTGCATGTGGCTGTTCCATTTTCCCAACATCATTTATTGAAGAGCCTGTCTTTTTTCCATTGGATATTCTTTCCTTCTTTGTTGAAGATTAGGTGACCATAGAGTTTTGGGTCAATTTCTGGGTTCTCTATTCTGTTCCATTGATCTGTGGGTCTGTTTTTGTACCAGTATCATGCTGTCTTGATGATGACAGCTTTGTAATAGAGCTTGAAGTCTGGACTTGTGATGCCGCAAGCTTTGGTTTTCTTTTTCAACATTCCTTTTGGGCCAGGGTCTTTTCTGGCTCCATAGAAATTCTAGGATTGTTTATTCCAGCTCTGTGAAAAATGCTGATGGTATTTTGGTAGGGCTTGCACTGAACGTGTAGACTGAGCTGGGCAGCATAGACATTTCCACAGTGTTTATTCTTCCAACCCATGAGCATGCAATATTTTCCCATTTCTTTGTGTTTTCCTCAATTTCTCTCCTAAGTATTCTATAGTTTTCAGAGTACAGATTGTTATCTCTTTGGTTATGTTTATTCCTAGGCATCTTATGGTTTTTGGCACAATTGTAAATGGGATTGATTCCCTGTTTTGTTTTGGTTTTTTAAAGATTTTATTTATTTATTTGATAGACAGAGATCACAGGTACGCAGAGAGGCAGGCAGAGAGAAAGGGAAGCAGGCTCCCTGCTGAGCAGAGAGCCGGATGCAGGGCTCGATCCCAGGACCTGAGATCATGACCTGAGCTGAAGGCAGAGGCTAACCCACTGAGCCACCCAGGCACCCCTGATTCCCTGGTTTTGCTGAACTCTGTGATCACCCAGCCTGTGACTGAGAGTTTTTCATCTCAGTCACACGACCCCGCTTTGAGTCTTCAAACTTCATGGACTCCTGTGGCATGGAGCCATGCCTAGGCTGTGGAGACAGGGAGTTCTTGCTGCCCTTCTGCCTTTTACAGACCCTGCATGGAGAGGGGTCATCCAATGCAGCAGTTTGCCTGTTATGGCAACACTGAGCAGAAAGCCAGTGCCTCGACTTACTGTTTGCAGCCAGCTTCCCTGCTCCGATGCTTGGGAACTCTGCCTCACTCAGGCACCCCTGTTCTTTTTGTGACCCCAGTGATCCTGCAGCCACACGGTTCCACCTGGGATTCTGCCTCCACTTCACCACCTGAGCACGTTTCGCCATCAGCATGATACTGGGAAGTCTCCCACTGGAGCAGACTTCGAACAGTTCCAGTTCTGTGCTCCACTGTTTTTAATACTCCCTGATAGCCTCCTTAAGCTGGCTCTCTCCCTCCTGCCCACAGTTTATCCTCCAAAATATTGCGCAGATTCATATCCTCACACCTCCTATCTTGCAAAAAATGGTCGCTTTTCTATTTATAGAATTGCAGCAATTCTTTTCTCGGATCTCTGGTTATTTGCAGGTGTTCAGAGTACTTTGAGAACTCTCTAGCTGAATTCCTGGGACCAGACGAAATTTAGGTCTTCTACTCCTCCGCCATCTTCCCTACTCCCCCCGCCATCAGCTATACATTTGCAAATATCCTCTCCCATTCTGTAGGTTGTCCTTTAATTTTGCTGATTGTTTCTTTTGCTGTGAAGCAGCTTTTTATTGTGATGAATTCCCAATAATTTATTTTTATTTGTGTTTCCCTTGCCTCGGGAGACATATCTAGTAAGAAGTTGCTATGAGTGATGTCAGAGGGGTTACTGCCTGTTCTCCCCTAGGATTTTAATGGTTTCATGTCTCAGATTTAGGATTTTAATTCATTTGGCTTTATTTTCTGTATGATGTAAGGATGTCTACCAGTTTCATCGTCTGCATGTTGTTGTCCAGTTTTTTTCAACCTTGTTTATTGAAGAGACACTCTTTTCCCCATTGGATATTTTTTCTTGGTTTATCAAAGATTAATTGACCATACAGTTGTGGGTTTATTTCGGAGTTTTCTATTCTGTTCTATTGCTCTATGTGCCTATTTTTATGCTAGTACTCCTTTGTAATAGAACTGGAAGTCCAGATCGTGATGCCTCCAGCTTTGCTCCCCCCCCACCCCCCGTCCCAGGTTGTTTGGCTATTTGGGATCTGTCGTAGCTCTGTAGAAATTTTAGGAAATGCTCTGTGAAAAAATGCTGTTGGTATTTTGATGAGGATTGCATTTAATATGTAGATAGCTTTCAGTAGTATAGATTTTTTTTTTAAAGATTTTATTTATTTATTTGACAGAGAGAGATCACAAGCAGGCAGAGAGGCAGGCAGAGAGAGAGGAGGAAGTAGGCTCCCTGCCGAGCAGAGAGCCCGATGTGGGACTCGATCCCTGGACCCTGAGATCATGACCTGAGCCGAAGGCAGTGGCTTAACCCACTGAGACACCCAGGCGCCCCAGTAGTATAGATATTTTAACAATATTTGTTCTTCGGATCCATGAGTGTGGGATGTTACCTTCAGTTTCTTTCAGCAGTGTTTTACAGTTTTTAGATTACATGTCTTTCACCTCTTTGGTTAGGTTTATTCCCAGGCATCTTCTTATTTTTGGTGTATTTGTAAATGGGATTGATTCCTTAATTTCTCTTTCTGCTGCTTCATTACTGGTGTCTAGAAATGCAACAGATTCCCTATGTTGATTTTTCGTATCCTGTGACTTTGCTGAATTCATGTACCAATTCTAGCAGTTTTTTGGTGGAGTTTTTTGGGTTTTATATATACAATATCATGTCATCTGCAAATAGTGAACGTTGCTCTTCTTTCTTACCAATTTGGATGCTTTTTATTTCTTCTTTTCTGATTGCTATGCCTAGGACTTCAGTACTATATTGAATAAAGTGGTGAAAGTGGACATCCCTGTCTTGTTCCTTACCATAGAGGAAAAGATCTCCATTCTTCTCCATTGAGGATGATATTAGCTGTGAGTTTTTCATATATGGCCTTTATTATGTTGTGGTATGTTCCCTCAATACCCACTTTGTTGAGGATTTGTTTTTATCATGAATGGATATTGTACTTTGTCAAATGGTTTTTCTATGTCTATTGAAATAATCATGGAGTCTTTATCCTTTCTTTTATTCATGTACTGTATCACTCACTTTATTATTTCTAGCTCTAGCTTTATTATTTCCTTCCTTCTGCTTGTTTTGGGTTTTGTTTGTTATTATTTTCTGGCCTATTTATATGTAAGGTTAGGTTGTTTATGTGAGATTTTTCTTGCTTTTTAAGGTAGGCCTGTATTCTATATATTTCCCTCTTAAGACCACTTTTGCTGCATCCCAAAGGTTTTGGGCTGTCGTGTTTTCATTTTCATTTGTTTCCATATTTTTAAATTTCTTCTTTGATTTCCTGGTTGATCCATTCATTGTTTAGGGGCATGTTGTTTAATCTCCATGTATTTGGGGTCTTTCCAATTTTTTCTTGTGGTTGACTTCAAGTTTCATAGTGTTGTGGTCAGAAAAGGTGCATGGTATGATCACAGTCTTTTTGTATTTGTTGAGGCCTGATTTGTGACCCAGTATGTGATCAATTCTGGAGATTGTCCCGTGTGGATTCGAAAAGTATGTTCTGCTGTTTTAGGATGAGCTGTTTGAATATAGCTGTTAAGTCCATGTGACCCAGTGTGCCATTCAAAGCCACTGTTTCCTTATTGATTTTCTGCATAGATGGTCTGTCCATTGATGTAAGTGGGATGTTAAAGTCCTCACAATTATTATATTATTATCAATTATTTCCTTTATGTTAGTTATTATTTTTTTTATACATTTGGGAGCTCTCATGTTGGTGCCTAAATATTTACAATTGTTAGATCTTCTTGTTGGATTGGCCTCTTTATTATGATATGGTGCTCTTCTTCATCTCTTATTACATTCTTTGTTTTAAAGTCTAATTTTTTTCAATACAACTATTGCTTCTCTGGCTTTCTTTTGACATCCATTTGCATGATAAATGTTTCCCACTTCTTCACTTTCAGTCTGTAGGTGTCTTCAGTCTGAAATTAGTCTCTTAGAGGCAGCATATAGATGGGTCTTATTTTTTGGTTTTTCTTTTAAAGATTTTATTTATTTAAGAGAGAGAGAGAGATCACAAGTAGATGGAGAGGCAGGCAGAGAGAGGGGGAAGCAGGCTCCCCGCTGAGCAGGGAACCCGATGCGGAACTCGATCCCAGGACCCTGAGATCATGACCTGAGCCGAAGGCAGAGGCTTTAACCCACTGAGCCACCCAGGTGCCCCGGGTCTTGTTTTTTTTTTTTACCCATTCTGTCACCCTGTGTCTTTTGAGTGGAACATTTAGTCCATTTACATTCAGAGTAATTTTTGATAGATACATACGTAGTGTCATTTTGTTACTTGCTTTACTGTTGTTCCTGGAGATTTTCTCTGATCCTCTCTTATCTTTGTCACTTTTGCTCTTTATTTTCCACTCAAAGAGTTCCCCTTAGTATTTTCTCCAGGGCAGCGTTAGTGGTCATAAACTTCTTTAGTTGTTGTCTGGGAAACTCTTCACCCTCGTTCTATTCTGAATGATAGCCTTGCTGGGTAGAGCATTCTTGGCTGCAGATTTTTTTCCATTCAGCACTTTGAATATATCATGCTACTGGCTTCTGGCCTGCCAAGTTTCTGTTGAGAAATCTGAGGTAGCCTTATGGGTCCTCTCTTGTAAGTTAAGGACTTCTTTTGTCTTACTGCTTTTAAGATTTTTTTCTTTATCAGTATATTTTGCAAATTTAATTACAATATATCTTGGTCTTGACCTGCTTTTTTGACTTTGATGGGAGTTCTTTGTGTCTTCTGTATCTTGATGTTTGTTTCCTTCCCAAGATTAAGGAAGTTTTCAGCTATTACTTCTTCAAATAAAATTTCTGCCCCCCCTTCTCTCCTTTTTTCTTCTGGTTCGCCTATAAAATGAATATGATTATGTTTAATGGAGTCACTGAGTTCCCTATTTTCATGTTCCATAATTCTTATTTTTCTCTTTTGTTCGGTTTCATTATTTTCTGGGTTTTTTTTTTTTGTCTTCTATATCCCTAATTCATTCCTCTGCTTTCTCTAGCCTGAAGTTTATTGCATCAAGCCTGTTTCCAATCTCAGTTATTGCATTCTTCATTTCTGACTCTTTCATTTTATCTCTATAGTAAAGGTTTCCCTGATGTCTTTCATTCTTTGTTTTTGAGCCCATAGAGTATCATTATGATTGTTGCTTTAAATTCTCCAACAGGCTTGTTGCTTATATTTGTTTTGCTTAGATCTCTGGCTATGGCCTTATCTTGTTCTTTCATTTGGGATGAATTCCTCTGTTTTGGCATTTTGTCTAAGTCTCTGCCTTTTTCTCTGTGGCCTGCTCCTGAGAGTAGCTTCATGAAGAAGCTTCAAGAAGAAGCGCCCATATAGTGTCTGGGACCAGGCGCCTCAGGGAGCGTCTCTGCTGTATGCTGCATGTGCCCTGCTGTTGTGTTTTGGCTGCCCTCGCCTTCAGGCCAGTTGTCTGTAGAGTCTCTCCTTGCCTGCAGTGGGCAGTGTTTTGACCTTGGTCAGAGTGTGGCAAGTTTTAACTAGGTGTGCTCTGGTCTGCTTGTTAAATGAGACCTGATACTACTTCTACTAGTAGCGAAATCCTGCAGAACTCTCTGGTCAGGAGACATAGTGTGGGGAGGGGTTTCTGGTGGTCTTCCGGGGGAGGGGCCCTCTGTGGCAGAACTGAGACCAGCTTTATTGGAAAGGGCAGTTCCATCTGCCTGTAGCAGTGTGGGGCTCCAAATAAGTCAGTTAGGCCGCCCATGCTGGTGCTGTACTGGTTCCCACAGGTGGTCCCATGCTTATGATGAGGTATGGGGGAGTGAAGTGCCACTGGCTGACTATTGGTTCCCGGGAGGGTCTCTCCCTGAATGCTACTTCCTGCGACATGCTCCGAGAAGAGCAGATGTTCTCCCCTGTGTGCCCCCGGTGCTCTTGTGATCACTGTTTCCAGACTCTGTCACCAGGTTCTTTGCCTGCCTCTCTCCAAGAACTCTCCTGGAGTCCAGACTGCTGACACTTAAACCTTTAGGCTTTAAACCTCCCTGTTTGCAAGAACTCACCAAATCCAGGCCCCACTTTCAAGCCAATGGCTATGGGGAAGCATTCTGTTTGTGCATTCCCCTGTGTACTCCCCTCTTTCTTTCTTTCTTTCTTTCTTTTTTTTTTTTTTTTAAAGATAGAAATCACGGGGCGCCTGGGTGGCTCAGTGGGTTAAGCCGCTGCCTTCGGCTCAGGTCATGATCTCAGGTCCTGGGATCGAGTCCCGCATCGGGCTCTCTGCTCGGCAGGGAGCCTGCTTCCCTCTCTCTCTCTCTGCCTGCCTCTCTATCTACCTGTGATCTCTCTCTGTCAAATAAATAAATAAAATTAAAAAAAAAAAAAGATAGAGATCACAAATAGAGAGGCAGGCAGAGAGAGAAGGGGAGGCAGGCTCCCTGCTGAGCAGAGAGCCTGATTCGGGGCTCGATCCCAGGACCTTGAGACCATGACCTGAGCTGAAGGCAGAGCTTTAACCCACTGAGCCAGCCAGGTGCCCCTCCCCTCTTTCTTGCCCATCTCCACAATCATGACTTCCTCTTCTCCATAGCAACCTGGATCTGTTTCTTCCCTAACCATACCTCTGCACTTCCTACCATCTTCAATGTGTCTTCTTTACCAGTTTTAGTTGTGGAGTTTGTTCTGTCGGTCTTCAAGTTGATTTCTGGGGTATTTAGGATGATTTGATAATTATCTAGTTGTGTTCATAGAACAAGGTAAGCTTAGGATCCTCCTACTCTACAGCTATCTTCTGTGTTTTCTATTTGATACAGTCTTTGTTTCCCTTCGCCATTCTTATTTCCAATTTGTAGGTCTAGTTTTCTTTGTTTCCCTTTGTTTTCCCTTGTGTTTTCATTTCTATATTTATATTCTATATTGTATAAATATAGTTAATAAAAATTTAAAGGGCATTCTCTAGCTGTATAGAAAGCTAATCTGTACTTCAATCATCTACACAAATAAAAATTGAAATATTTTATTTTCCTTAATCTCTCCCACTTTCATCTTCTAATTTTGCTTCCAAACTTGTAACTAAACATATTATTTTGTGTTTATTGTTTATAGAACATATGCATTTAGTATACTAATTTCTTTTTACTAATTTATTTGCTAACCATTCATTCTTCTATCCACATATATTACTTGTTTTTTTGTTTTTTTGTTTTTTTTGGTCTTTTGATAGAGTACATTCTTTGCTGGCTCTGTCAAATATTAAGGCAAACAGTCTAAAATATGACTTGTCATCGCTTCTCGGCCTTTTGGCTAAGATAAAGTGTAGTATCTGTTCTTATCAGTTTAATAAAATATGACTTGTCTGAAGTTTTTGGTAATTGACACCCTTGAATGGCTTCTTAGTTGGATATAGATTTCTTTTTTTTTTCTTGTCTATTTTAACATTTTAATTCCAGTGTAGTTAACATACAGTGTTATGTTAGTTTCATGTGTATAATAGAGAGATGCAGCAATTCCATACATTACTCCGCATTCATCATAAGTGTACTCCTTGTTCCCCATCGCCTCTATCACCCATCCTCCCGCCCACTTCCCTTATAGAAACAATTGGTATCTTCTCTATGGTTGAGTCTGTTTGTCTCTTTCTTCTTCATTCATTTGTTTTATTCCTTAAACTACACATATGAGTGAAATCTTATGATATTTGCCTTTCTTTGACTGACTGATTTCACTTAGCTTTACGCTCACTAGATCCATCCACGTTGTTGCAAAATGACAACATTTCATTCTTTTTGGTGGCTGAATAATATTCCATTGTATATGTGTATGTGCATATATACATGTATATATATGAGATATATATATGTATCTTCTTTATCATAACATATATTCTATATCCATTCATCCATTGATGAGCACTTAGGCTGCTTCCACAATTTGGCTATTGTAAGTACTGCAATAAACATAGGGGTGCATTATCTTTTCCAATTAGTGTTTTTGTATTCCTTGGGTAAATAGTAGTAGAAATATGGGATCATAGGATAGCTCTGTTAACTTTTGAGGAAACTATACTGTTTTCCACAGAAGTTGTATCACTTTGCATTCCCACTAACAGTACATGAAAGTTGTTTTTCTCCACATCGTTGTCAATACTTGTTGTCTTGTGTTTTATATTTTAGCTATTTTGACAGGTGTGAGGTGATACCTTGTTGTGATTTTGATTTGCATTCCATGATAAGTAATGTTGAACATCTTTTCATGTGTCTGTTGACCATCTGAATGTCTTCTTTGGAGAAAAGTCTTCATGTCTTTTGCCCATTTTTTAATTGAAAAAAAATTTTAAGATTTTATTTATTTGACAGAGATCACAAGTAGGCAGAGAGGCAGGTGGGGGGGGGGGGGGAAGCAGGCTCCCCGCTGAGCAGAGAGCCCGATGCAGGGCTCGATCCCAAGACCCTGGGATCATGACCCGAGCTGAAGGCAGAGGCTTTAATCCACTGAGCCACCCAGGCGCCCCTTGGAAAAAAAATTTTTTGGTGTTGAGTTGTATAAGTTCTTTATATATTTTTCACACTAACCCTTTATGTGGTATTTCATTTGCAACTATCTTTTCTCATTCTGTAGGTTGCCTTTTAGTTTTGCTGATTGTATCCTTTGCTGTGCAGAAGCTTTTTATTTTGATGTAGTTCCAATAGTTTATGTTGCTTTTGTTTCCTTTCCTTGAGGAGATGTATTTAAAAATGTTATTATGGTCAGTTGGGGCGCCTGGGTGGCTCAGTGGGTTAAAGCCACTGCCTTCAGCTCAGGTCATGATTCCAGGGTTCTGGGATCGAGCCCCACATTGGGCTCTCTGCTCACCAGGGAATCTGCTTCCCCGCCCCCCCCCCCGCTCTGCCTACTTGTGATCTCTGTCAAATAAATAAATAAAATATTCTTAAAAAAATTATTATGGTTGAAATCATAGAGATTACTGCCTGACCTCTCTGAGGATTTTATGGTTTCATGTCTCACATTTAGGTCTTTAATCCATTTTGAATTTTTTTTTATGGTATAAATAAGTGATGTATTTTCATTCTTTTGCATGTAGCTGTCCAATTTTCCCAGCACTGTTTGAGAGATTTTCTTTTTCCCATTGCATATCCTTGCCTCTTTTATGGAAGATTAATTGACCATAAAATCATGGGTTTATTTCTGGGCCTCTTTTCTGTTCTGTTGATCTATATGTCTGTTCTTGTTCCAGTACCGTACTGTTTTGATTACTACAGTTTTATAATGTAACTTCACTTCCAGGACTATGATTCCTCCTGTTTTGTTCTTCCTTTTCAAGACTGCTTTAGCTATTTGGGGTCTTCGTGGTTCCATAAAAAATTTAGGATTGTTTATTCTAGTTCTGTGAAAAATACTCTGGCATTCTGATAGGGAGTGCATTAAATGTGTAGATTGCTTTGGGTAATATAGAGATTTTGGACAACATTTGTTCTTTGGATCCATGAGCATAGGATGTCTTTCTGTTTCTTTCATCTTCAATATCTTTCATCAGTGTTTTACAGTTTTCAGAGTACAGGTTGTTCACCTCTTTGGTTATGTTTATTCCTTTGTATTTTGTTTTTGGTGGATTGTAAGTGGGATTCTTACTTTATCTTTTTGCTATTTCATTATTAGTATATAGAAATGTAACAGCTGTCTATATATTGGTTTCTATCCTGCAGCCTTATTAAGTTTATTTATCAATTTCTGTAGTTTTTTGTTGGAGTCTTTTGGGTTTTCTATATAGAGTATCATGCCATGTGCAAATAATGAAAATTTTACTTCTTCTTTACCATTTTGGATTCCTTTTATCTCTTTTTTGTTGTCTGATTTCTGTGGCTAGAAATTCTAGTGCTGTGTTAAAGAAAAGTGGTAAGTGAATTTCCTTCTCTTGTTCCTGACCTTAGGGGAAAAAGTCTTAGGTTTTCCCCATTGAGGATGATGTTCACTGTGGGTTTTTCATATATGGCTTTTATTATGTTGAGATATCCTCCCTCTAAATTTACTTTGTTGAATGTATTTTATCATGAATGACTTTTGTCAAATGCTTTTGTCAAATGCTTTTTCTGCATCTAATGAAATGATCATATGGTTTTATCCTTTTTTTTGTTGTTGATGTGATATATGACATTGATTGATATGTTAATATTGAAGTATCTTTGCATCCCAGCAACAAATCTCACTTGATCATGGCAAATATTTTAAAAAATATGTTAGATTTGGTTTGCTAATATTTTCTTGAGTATTTTTGCATCTATGTTCATCAGAGATAAGGGACTATTTCTTTTTTTGTGGTACCTTTGGTTCTGGTATCAAGGTAATGATAGCCTCAGATAATGTATTTGAAAGTTTGTTTTCTATTTTTTTGGAATAGTTTGAGAAGAATAGGTATTAACGCTTCTTAAATGTTTGGTAGAATTTACCCATGAAGCCGTCTTGCCTTGGACTTTTGTTTGTTGGGAGTTTTTGGGTACTGACTCAGTTTTACTGCTGGTAATAAGTCTGTTCAAGTTTTTTATTTTATTTTTCCTGCTTCAGTTTTGGTAGGTTCTGTCTTTCTAGGAATTTGTCCCTTTCTTCTAGGTTATTCAATTTGTTGGCATATCATTTTTCTTAATATTTTCTTATAATTCTTTGTGTTTCTGTTGTGTCAGTTTTTTCCTCTTTCATTTTTTGGGGTATCGTTTGCTTTATTGATGCTACATGACAAAGGCAGGCCCCCCAAGTCCCTACTCTTCTTCAGAGTGTCTGGGATGGGAACTGTGGTCAGCAGATTCTCAGTGTGTTGGGAGATGAGTTGGTGCAAGAGCTCCCCAAAAGCTGAGGGCCTTTCTCTCTTCTTCTTGCTGGGGCTGGTGGCCCAGGGCTCTTACTCCTTGGAAGCCATATGGACCATAATGTCCACCACTCAGTGCTGAAACCAGACTCACTGTCATACCAGGAAGTGAGCTTGACAAAGTTGTCATTGAGAGCAATGCCAGCTCCAGCATCAAAAGGTGGAAGAGTAGGTCTCACTGTTAAAGTCACAGGAGACAAACTGGTCCTCACTGTAGCCCAGGATACTTTGAAGGGGCCCTTTGATGTTTGCTTCACCATGTTCTTGATATTGTATTTGGCAGTTTTCTCCAGGTGGCAGGTCAGACCCACAACTGACACTTGGGTGACACACTAAAGGTCATGCCAGTGAGCCTTCTATTTAGCTCAGGGATGACCTTGCCTACAGCCTTGGCAGCACCAAAAGAAGCAAGGGTGGGCTGATGTTCTGGGCAGCCCCTTGGCCATCACACCGCAGTTTCTGAGAGAGACCATCCACTGTCTACTGGATGGCAGTGATGGCATGGACTTCGGTCATGCGTCCCCCCAAGATGCCAAAGTTGTTATGGACGAAGTTGGCTAGAGGGCTCGAGCAGCTAGTGATGCAGGAGGCATTGTTGGCAATCTAGTGGGAGCTGTCATACACCTCATGGTTCATGTCCATCACAAACATGGGGGTATCAGCAGAAGGGGTGATAATGATGATGACCCTCTTGACCCCACACTTCAAGTGAGCCCCAGCCTTCTCCATGGTGCTGAAGACCTCAGTGGACTCTAAACTGTACTCAGCACCAGCATCAACCCATTTGATGTCAGCGAGATCTCACTCTTGAAAGAGATGAGATTTCCATTGAGAGACGTTTCCCATTTTCAGCCTTTTCTGTGTTGTGGAATTTGCCATGGGTGGAATCATAGTGGAGTATGTAGACAATGTAGTTGAGGTCAATGAAAGGGTCATTGATGGCAGCATTATCCACTCTGCCAGAGTTGAAAGCAGCCCTTATGGGCCCAGTATGGGCAAACATGGTCATTTGATGCTCAACATGGCCACATACATTTCCTCTGACTTCAGCACTGTGTCTCCGGGATATGGCTGGCACTCACCAGAATATGTGGATGTCTGTCAAAAGCAGAGGAGCAGAGAGACTATCCTCTTTTTGCTTCTGATTTTGAGGTTTTTTTTTTTTTTTTAAATATGAATCTGCTTAAAGGTTTATCAGGTTTTTTTTTTTTTTTTATCTTTTCAAAGAACCAGCTAGAGATTCATTCATCTCCCCTACATTTTTTTTTTAACTTTCTATTTTGTTTTATCTCTGCTCCAATCTTTATTATTTCTTTCCTTCTGCTGGCTTTGCATTGTTCTTCTTTTTTAGTTCCTTTAGGTGTAAGGATAAGTTGTTTACTTGAAATTTTTCTTGTGTCATGAGGTAGGCTTGTATTACTATGTACTTCCCTCACAGAACAGATTTTGCTGCATCCCAAAGATTTTGGACTGTTGTATTTTCATTTTCATCTGTCTCCCTATATTTTTTTAATTTCCTCTTTGAATTTTTGGTTGACCCCTTCATTGCTTAGTAGAATGTTATTTAACCTCATGTATTTGTGATCTTTCTAGATTTTTTCTTGTGTTTGATTCCTAGTTTCATAGCATTGCAATTAGAAAAGATCCATGGTATGATTTCAACCTTCTTGAAATTGTTGAGGCTGGTTTCATGGCCTAATATGTGATCTATTCCAGAGGATGTTTTATGTGCATTTGAAAAGAATATGTATTTTGCTGTTTAGGGTGGATTGTTCTGAATATATCTGTTAGATCTATCTAGTCCAATGTGTCATTCTAAGCACTGTTACCTAGTTGATTTTCTGTTTAGATGATCTGTCCATTGATGAAGTGGAGTGTTCAAGTCCCCTACTATTATTGTATTATTACTGATTACATCATTCATGTTTGTTATTAACTGCTCTATGTGTTTGGGTGCTTTCATGTTGGGTGCATAAATATTTACAATGGTTAGATATTCCTGTTAGATTTTACCCTTTATAATAAATACTTTTATTTTTTAATTTCTTGTTAGATTTTTTGTTTTAAAGTCTATATTGTCCGATATAAGTATTGGTTCTCTGGCTTCTGACATCCATTTGCATAATAAATTTTCTCTACTCCCTTACTTCCAACCTGCAAGTGTCTTTAGGTGTACAATGGGTCTCTTATATGCATATAATGTGTCTGCTTTTTTAATTCATTCAGTAACCCTGTGTCTTTTTGATTAGAGAATTTAGTCCTATTACTTTCAAAGTAAACACACATACATTACATATTGATACATACTTATTGACATTTTGTTACCTGTTTTAGGACTGTCTTTGTAGTGCTTCTTTGTTTCTTTCTTCTCTTGCTCTCTTTCCCCCTGGTTTGCTGGCCTTTTTGATACACTTGGATTCTGTTCTTTTTATTTTTGGCATATCTCCTACTAGTTTTTTATTTTTGATTACGATTAGGTTTGTATATAACATCTTATGCATATAGCAGTCTATATTAAGCTGATGGTCACTTAAGTTTGAACCCATCCTTACTCTTCTCCCCTGCATGGTTTGGTATATTGTCATACTTCATTTTATTTTGTGAATCCCTTGACTGATTTTTATAGATATACTTAATTCTACTGTTTTTGTACTTCTTATTTTTCTTACTCCTGCTTATGGTCTTTCCACTCAAAGAATCCCCCTTTAACATTTCTTGAAGGGCTGGTTATTGATAGTGAACTCCTTTAACTTCTGTTTTCTCTGGTAAACTCTTTATCTCTCCTTCTATTCTGAATGATAACCTTGCTGGAAAGAGTATTCTTTTTTTTTTTTTTTAAAGATTTTATTTATTTATTTGACAGATAGAGATCACAAGTAGGGAGAGAGGCAGGCAGAGAGAGAGAGAGGAGGAAGCAGGCTCCCTGCCAAGCAGAGAGCCCTATGCGGGGCTCGATCCCAGGACCCTGGGATCATGACCTGAGCGAAAGGCAGAGGCTTTAACCCACTGAGCCACCCAGGCGCCCCTGGAAAGAGTATTCTTAGCTGCATTTTTTTTTTTTCCTTTTAGCACTTGGAATATATCATGTCACTCCCTCTTGGCCTTCAAGTTTCTTCTGTAAAAATCAGTCTATCAGGGTACCTGGGTGGCTTAGTTGGTTAAGCATCTCTCTTCAGCTCAGGTCATGATCCTGGGGTCCTGGGATCAAGCCCTGCATTGGGCTCTCTGCTCAGCAGGGAGCCTACTTCTCCCTCTCCCTCTGCCTGCCATTCTGCCTACTTGTGCGCGCTCTCTCTCTGTGTCAAATAAATAAATAAAATCTAAAAAAAAAAAAAAAATTCAGTTTATAGCCTTATGGAGTTTACCTTGTATGTAACTGTTTTGTTTTCTCATGCTGCTTTATAATTCTCTTTATCACTATTTTTGCCATTTCAGTTGCTATGGGTCTGGTGTGGACCCTCTTGATTTGATTTTGTTGGGGGATCTCTTTGTCTCATGGATATGGACTTCTGTTTTCTTTCCTAGATTTAGAAAGTTTTAAACTATTATTTCTTCAAATAAATTTTCTGCCCCCTTTTCTGTCTCTTCTTCTGGGATCCTTATAACATGAACATGATTATACTTTGGGCTGTTGCTAAGTTCCCTAAGACTATTACATTTTTTATTCTATTTTTTCCTCTCTCCCTTCAGTTTGTTTGTTTTCCATTATTTTGTCCTCTAGGTCATTGGTCCAGTTTTTCTGTTTCCTCTGGTCTATTTTTTATTCCATCTAGTATATTTTTTTAATTTCATTTATTGAGTTCTTCATCTTTCTTTCTTTTTTTTTTAATGTCTTCTTTCTTTGTTAAGGGTCTTACTGATGCCCTGAACTCTTTTCTCAAATCCAGTAAGTATATTTATGATCATTACTTTAAATTCTCTATCAGGCATATTACTTATCTCCATTTGGTGATGGAGATTGCTGTGATTTTGTTCTGTTCCTTCATTTGGAATATATTCCTCTGTCTCCTCATTTTATCTGACTCTGTCTGTTTCTATGTGTTGGGAAAGTATTATATCTGCTCTTGAAAGTAGCAGCTTTAGAAGGAAGGGTCTTATGGTGCCCTTCAGCACAGTATTCCTCGTTCACCAGAACCCGGCACCCCGGGACTGTCTCCTGTGTGCTGCATGGGCCCCGCTACTGCGGCTGAGCTGCTGTTGCCTTTAGTCCCGTGATCCGCAATGGCTCCTTTGCCTGCTGTGGGCAGGGTTTGGTCCCGGTGTTGTAGTGAGCCAGTCTGGGGCCTTCTTGGGCCTGAGTCAGCCCAGGTTTCTGCCGGAGATGGAGTAGCACCGAACGGCGGGGCACCCTCCCTTGTGTTTTCCCCTGAGAAGCTTTCTTCGTTCGGTCGGCCCGTACTCGGATCATCTGTGTGTCCCCAGCCCACTGCTTCAGCCGGAGTTGGAGTGGTTTGTGTGTTTATCTTCCCCTCTTCCCGGGCCATGAGTCACTTTGGAGTGGTCCTGGTCCCTGCGGGGGCTGCGTGCACATGGCCGGGCTTGTGGCACTGGTTTGAACGGGCTCCGGTCCAGCGCGTGTTGCAGGCAGGCCTGAAGGAGGCGGTGGGAGCGGGGTGGCTGGTGTTAGCGAAGTGTGGCAGGTCTGCCGGGGAGGGGACCCGGAGCTGAGGCCCGGCAGGAAGGGGCATGTCTTCCGGAGGACGGGAGGGTGGCGCAGCCGTGTCAGCGAGTTAGCTCGTGAGTGTGGACACTTTGTTGCTTCCCACAGGTGTTCCTGTGTTTAGGCTGGGGGCTGGGGAAAGGAAGGGCACCCCCAGCTCTTCCGTTCCTGCGGAGGGCTCCCAAAGCTCCTTGGCCCTCTATCACCGGCTCTGAGCTCAGTAAGGAAACACCTCCCATTGCCTCCGGCCGTGTTTTCAGACTGCTGCCTCTGAGCTCTCCCGTTGGGGATGCTGGGTGCGCTGTCGCTTGAAGTGCAGGGACTCGGGGTTCTTTCCCCCTTCTGGCTCTCCCGTTCTCGAGCCTGTTTATTTTTAAAGTTCAAGGGGTTAAAGCCTTAGTTAAAGCCTAAAGGCAGTTGTAAGAACTCATGAAATTAAGCCCCTCTGGTTTTCAGTGGGGATCCTCCATGCCTGGACGGGCTGGCGTGAGGGTCTGTTTCTTTGCCTTGTGCGCTCCAATGGCATTTCTCCTCCCCCGGAAAAGTCCTGCAGGTTCATTTATCTCCTCGCCACATCTCCACCCTCCCTGCTCTCTTCCATGTGGCTTCTTCTCTACATTTAGCTGTAGAGAGTCTGTTCTGCTAGTGTTCCGGTCATTTTCTCAGTTGTGTACAATGAGTTTTACCTTGTTGTATTCATGGAACGAGGTGAGCGCAGGGTCCTTCTACTCCACCGTCTTCCTCAGAAGTCAAGTTGAATATAGAATTTGAAAATCAGTTTCACTCTGCTGACTTCTGACATTCCACATTTCCAGAAATAAATGTAATGTCAACCAGAGTTCAGTTACTTTGCTTTCTGGCAAATTTTGCAGTAATTTTTTTTCTATTCTCTGTTAATATTATAAAGTGTCACTATGAAACTTCTGGCGTGTATTTATAAAAATAATCATGCCTCCTCTTTTCTCATGTTTACATATTTTATTGCTTTAAACATTTAAAACTACTTTTTGAGACAATCTTCAGATTGATCTTGTCTATCTCCTTTGGTGTAAATTCTCCCAATTTGCTGTGTCATTCACAACACTTATCCTTCTAAGCATTTTTTTGAGTGTAGTTTGCAAGCTCACATTCCACACATTTCTCCCGCATTTGCTTTCATAGAAAATCATCGTCTGTCTCATAGCTCCGGGCCAGGGTGCTCTTACGCTCAGGGAGTGCTCCTGCGTGCGTGACCCGTCTCCTGCCCTGCATGTGCTGGTGACGGGGCACTACCCTTCACATGTGCAGGAAGAGACTGGACAGCACGGCCGTTGGAAACGGCTTAGTTCTCTCGTAACCTTGGGAAATGTGCAAAGCTTTCCGAGTCTCTGTTCATGGCAGAGTGTGGGTCTGTAGCCGTGGGTGTGAGAGGTTCTGGCCACTCTCCCTGTACTCTCTGCTTGGGTCTGTGCCCAGCTCTCCAGTGCTGAGTGACTTGCGTCTCTGACATTCCCGATGTTCCCTTTGGCTATCATCTGGTAGGGAACTGTTTCCTTTCTCACTTTCACTAGCAACTGTGTTGTTGATTTTGAACATGTAAAAATCATTTCCATTTGGGCTGAGTGGAGGTTTTAGAATGTGTTTACCTTCATAAATATTAGATCTTAGCCAAGAGGAAGCCGAGACCCTTCCCAGTTAATCTTACGCTAGGGCCACTAAGGTTTACTATGAAAAAGAGGCAGAAAGTGGGCTTTTATGCCTGAACACTTGAAGAAGTTTGGGAAGGCCAAAGGCAGGAAGAGATTATGGCAAGGGGATGGAAACTGAGCACGGCACGTTGGAGTAGGAACCGTCAGGTGGTCGGCTCCGTTAGGTCTGCACCCCCAGAACTGCCAGCGCCTACAACTAGAATAGGAACCCCTGCGTGGAACGGACTTGGGTACCTTTGCTGTGTCGCCCCACAGAGTCAATTCAAGTCTCTTCTAGGTCCACCTTCCGTCTTGTGAACCGAGCTTCCTACAGGCTGTGTATCAGTCTCACCTGCCAGACGGTCCGTTGTCATAAACTTGGCCGGGACCAGCAGAGAGCTCACCCCAGCCTTGTGTCATGGAACCAAGAGGTCCCAGAGTCTTTAAGACCTCCCACGACAAAGCATTCAGTTTGCTCAGACTTAATACCCACTTCCTGTTTAGCTCATGAGACACTGGAAATCTGGTGTCTGGGGAAGGAGAAGATCCTCTCCTCATACTTAGGGGCCAAAGGTCATCCTGTATTGAGCAAGAGGGAGGTTTCACCCCCGCTACCTTATCGCTACCATCTGCCCTCCCCCGGCTCTAACTCACGTTGGCTTTGTTCCTACAGGTTTCCAGCACACACTCAGGTGAGCACCAGCTGTTCTCTAACAGGTCCGATTCCTTTTTTCCGGAGACGCAGTTTGCAGAATTCATTTGTTCAGGGTGCAGCCTCCTTGACTTAGCCAAGTTTCACTTTCTGGTCACTGTTTTGGTACCAATGCTTTATTGACTCCACAGGGTTGGTGACAAACCCGCCATCACACTCGACTTCTCTCCAGGCCTTTGCCCTGGTCTCCGGTCTCCCGAGTCACCACTTGGCTTTGGCCTTCTGAACTTCAAACCAAATGATTCCAGTCAAGGTAAGAGTGGTATTTGAACGTGTCTTATTTTTTAGAAAAATGACCTTTTGGAGGAAAATGGAGGAGATTAAGGTAGATATTATTTTTTGACTTCTTATCATGTACCTAATTCTGCATTTGGTAATTTAGACGCATTGTCTTCATCCTTCCAACCAGTACTGGAGTTGGATGTTACTAACCTTTAAAAAGATAATATATACACTCCAGTTTATTTGATTTTCAAACACGTTGAAATGATTGAAGTCTCATAACTTAATAAAGACATCAAGATTTATGAATCAGTTTATTAATCAAGAAGCACTCGTGTCTACCCAGCAACTGATGAGCTTTGTAATGATGAAGTTGCAAACGCATTACATTTCGGCTGTAGGGCACGGTGTTGCAGGGAGTACTGGGTGTGGTGCATAAACAATGAATGCTGGAACACTGAAAAGAAAGAAAAATAAAATGAAAAAAAAAAAAACAACTTCAGGTATTCAAGGACATACACAACAGTTTCTGTCTTAAACTGATAAATAATGATGTCTTATGTTTGAGATATCATTTGGCATTTTTCTAAAGGTGAATTTAGAGTTCAAAATTCTAGATAAAAAGAGACAAAAAATGGTTGCACACAACAATATATAGGATGCGTTTGTGTGAGACCAGACTTAGATCTCTCTGCATCCTTTACATTCACGAAATTCCTGTCTATTTTCTTAAGATGGCTTAGAAGATGGACAGGTTACCTCCTGTTGAAGTTTTAGAGCGTGTTAGAATATGCGAAGGGACGTAATGAGCAACAGTGAAGTCACCGGCTGCTTCCGTGTGCTCTTTCAGGTTTGTAATTAAGAACACACAAACCCTATGTGTGGAGACAGTCAGGGCATGGACCTGGACTAAAATTAGGCTAGTAGCCAAGACTTGCTTCCCACATAGACAAAAATCATTCACAAACCATCATCCGGCTATAAAGAGAAGTGAGCACTCAGCCAGCAGAATGAGGGGGACCCACGTGCAAGTCCTGAGTAGCGACCTCTGTTCACACACTTGTCGTCAAGAAAAGGGCGCCCTTTTCCCCTTCATGTATCGTCCTGGCGCCTGACGGGTGGAGTCGCCCACCGTACTTCGTCAGTCTTGCTCAAGCAGGAAATCCACTGTCAACCCACAGAAAACGCTGTGGACGCTGCAAAGGGAAGAATCGGGCCGATGCAATTTAGAGGATGAATTAAGTAGTTTTGCAATTGAGTGTGGAAACTCCGGGTCACCTTTTCAGTGGGTAGCTTTTTAAATTGCGGTAAGGTAGAAAAAGGCTCCTTAAAAAACCATTTTATTCATCAGAAACTTGAGAGCTTTTTCTCCTGTGCCTTATGGATCAAATTGTTCCAGAATGGGGTGGGAGACGGTTGCCACGTGCTTATTTGAGTGAACTGCACGGACTCCAACATTCTTCTATATGTTTCTAAGATACGCAGTTTTGTATCCTGAGCCTCGTCTAAACTATGTTAAATGGAGTCATTAGGCTATTTAAAGGTTTTATGCCCTTGAACTCAAACTGACTCACATGTTTACTGGGGCTCCTGACTTGGGGATACTTGCCTGGGTCTTTCTCTTTTCTGTCCTCTTGCTATTCTTAGATTTTTTATCTCTGTATAAATTTGTGATTTAGAAGTTTTTGCTTAAGGAATGACAATTTGTAAGAGAGAGCCTTCAAAATAGCCAGTCCTGTTTGTGCGGGGTTCATTGTCTACTCATCATATTCTTCTAGTGGGTCATTGTTCGCTTTCCAATGATGTTTCATTACGTATCAGTGAACCTGCGCAAGGCTGTCCTGAGTTAAGTGTTTCCAAGGGAGAACATCTATATGTCTAGATTTATTTACATATTCCTTTTCAAAAGTCATAGGGCATATAATTAAATCTTTTTTAAATCTCAAAGTAATTACAGCGTTCTGATTACTGTCCATATATAAATTTCTCCTCTCACGTCTCTCCCATTTTATGACAGTTCTATACACTGGCTCACAGACTCACAACTAATTTCTCACTGAGGTTGGTATTTTTTTTTCTCCAGAATTTAAATTTACCAATAGTAATTCATAATTACATTTAATTACAGTAACTACTTTTCTCTTTTTTAAGTATCCAGGGTCTGAGTGCCTGTGTGGATGCAAAAGTAAACAAGTCAAGCCCATCTCCCCACAGCGTGACCTTTGGTGCCTCTGACCCAACTCTTAAAGGGAGTCAAGTTTCTCATCTGTGGTCCATGGATGAGTTTCCGAGGATATTCTGTGAGCGCCCCAAGATTCACTGGAGAAGTTTCCTCTGTGAGAAGGTATATGGATTTTCGATTAAAGTTTATCACAAGAAGTTGTGTGGTATGGTGGACTGGTGCAGGAGAGTGGGGTCTGCGGTAGGACTGCCTGAAGCTGTCCACCAGCTCACTACATGGCTTTGTGACTTTGAATAGGTGACTGAACCTCTCTCTGCTTTAATATTCTCAAAACTGCAGAAATAATCTTACAGGACTCCTGTGAGGACGGAATGTGAGGATTTCGTAGGCAGGAACGGCCCGTACTACTGTGGCAGGTTCTTACTGAAGGTCACTAATTACCGTTGTGTTCGCAAAAGAATCAGTGACCAGCAAAGTGTTAAGAAGTCACTGACTTAGGGCACGTTAGAATTACACTTTAAAGAATTACACTTTAAATTCCAAAGTGTTAGAATTTAAATTTAAAGTGTTAGAATTACACTTTAAAGAAGAATACCAGTTCCCGAGTGGGGAAGTCACACTCACACCTAATTCTCATAGAAATATCCATTAGCAAAACCTAGAGATGCATATTCATAATGAGCTGAAAGGCCTGGGAAACAGCTCTGAAAACGTGGAAGGCCCATCTGTGTTGCTCTTGAACAGGAGAGAAAGCCTCGGCCTGGTCCAGGGTTAGTCCCCAGATGAAACACTCTCCGTCAGCTCCCGACTCCTGTGCCGTCTAAGCTTGCTTTGGAGCCTGAAATACACACACCAGTGACAGCTCAAAAGTCCAAGTGGACATCTGTGGATGCTTCCTTAGCGGCTTTTTGTTTTGTTTTGTTTTGTTTTTTGTCAGCACGCACAAGTCAAAAGTTACAAAACAACGAGATTCTGCATCTTTTAATGAAAGATAAAACAACAATATAAACATACACAAATTTACAGAGAGGGGATCAACTTTAATACATTTGGAGTAAAAGGTGTTTCTTATTTAAATATGGTATAAAAATAAATGCAAGAAACATTAACCGAGAATGTACAGACGACAGACAAAGACAGGAGCTTGTTTCTGACTGTGAACACATTGGTGAAATGAAACTTTCTTTGCTAATTTATTGTTTAATAAATGTGAAGCCGTATGTATACTTATTGACATATGTTTTTTCTTTTACAATTCTTCCAGTTTTTGACCGAGTGAATTTTCAGTGAACTGTGAGTCTAGCAGAAGCTTTAAGAGAAAGAGAAAGGGGGGAAAAAGGTTTACTTCACTTGAACTTGTTAAAAAGGAAAAGACACAGATCCAGCGGAGTACAAGGAGAAGGTAAGCAGACAACATTCTGAAATGGAGGCATCGAGATGGCAGAGTCGCGTGGGATGGCAATGCCTTAATGTACACAAAGAGAGAACAATTCAGGTCCTTTGCTCATGCAACATCTTGGTCTAATGTCCTCGGCTCCAGGTAATAACAAAGAGCTACAAAGTGTATGCAGTGACTCCAGTCTCTTCCATGCTACAAGGTGATCCTTTTAGTAAGACTGAACGAGGCTTGTTAACCTCTTTGACGTGAGAGATTTCCCCTGAGAAAAAATATAGAACACAGGAAAAAGAAACAGTATGATCACTGAAAACCTATGAGTAGCATTTATTTAAAGCAGCTGATTTTTGTGCACGGGTCAAAACAAAACCCTTTGGGTACATCTTAGCTCAAATTTCCTCCCTCCACCAACACATCAAACAAAATGACCTGCCCCTCCTTCCACCCCCCACCCCTCGACCCACTTCCTCCCCACTGCAAACAGACTGATGGGTTCACAGCACAGATTAGCAAATAATAAACATGTCCATAAACGTTTCATCAAGGCTTAGCAATGATGCAACACCTAGATTTGCAACTGGTTATAAACATGTTAAAACAAACCTTAGTAAACTGCTCTGAAAGGTAGCAATGTGAATGCATTCTCGTTCAATTGCTGGAATTGGTGTCACGTTTTTAAATATCTACATATGCAGAGGATATGATTTAATTAAAATTCATTTTTAAAGGTGTAATTGGTAGAAACTCAACACGGAGCCTGTCCCCCGTCCTATATGGTAATGGAGAAAAAGATGCCAACTGGACATCTACAGATAGCTCCCTACTTCAAACCAGACACCTCCCTGTCTTTCTCCACCTTGTTTCCTCCAACCTCAACCCCAACCCCATAAACATCCCATATATTCTGATTCCATATATTGTGTTAATACCTAGAGTTCATAACTCACTTTCCTGAAATCTTGAAAGCCCACACTGTCCCTGTTAATACCCGTACCCTAGAGAGAGAAAGTTTTACATTTCTGATCAGAGCTGCAGATTGTCGACCTGTGTTTCTGTTTCATCTCTCATATGTTCTAGTAATAAAAATAAGATGGGCCACTTACTTGAATGGAATTTGTCTTTTTCAGAGTATAAAATAAAAAGGTAAAGTCAAAAGATTTTTTGAGAAATATACGTTAGTAAGGAATTACTCATAACAATAGTCTTGATTTGCTACCTAATATGGGTCAGAGTTTGATAAAAGGCAGTGAGGTGTGGGGAGAGAAATTATCACTCATGGTCTTATTTTGGGAAAAGAGCATATGTTTAAGAAATGATCAATAATTTCAAAATCAAGCTCTCTTGACACACTTTACAGTGGCTGACAAGGACCTTGTGGCTGACATGAGCACAGCAATGGAAAATCAAGCACCATTTCTTTTAATTGGGGAAGAGAGTTCAAAACCTAGCATCTAACAACTAAGAGTAGAAGATGCCTTCCCACTGGCTATGCTTTAGTCACTTCTGGGAAGGAAAAAAAGAAAAGAAAAAGCAGTTTGTTACAAGACACCGGACTTTCCATTGTCTGTGGGCCTTAGGAACGAGGTATGTTTGCTCCTTCTTGCCGCCCCTTCTGTGCCTGTTTGCGCATCCATAGCATGGCGATAATCACAGAACCTACTTAAGAGCTTTTTCTGAAGAATAAGGAAACTAAATTGCTTAGAACTGTGCCTGGGACATTGTATGTACTAAGTTTGTTGGCTCTCGTTATATAATTACATTACTGTTTTTATTGTTAAATGCTTTCTCATTAGGACACTGACACCCAAAGTCTATTCTGACTCTAAAAGGGCATAAAGTTGCTAATGAATTGGAATCTAAAATTATACTGCTTTTCCATCCCAAACCTGGGCCATAGATTGCTTAAATAATGTTGGAATCTAAAAGCTACCTTTCTGTACTTGAAGAGCACACGATCGCCGACATTTACTACTGTATTCCTTTCCTGTGCTATTAGTATGTGTGTGCATGAGTTTATATATATTCTGAGGCTGAACAATGTATTTTTAAAAAGGGCTGTTTCTAATGCCGTATGTGGGATGGAGAAAATGCCATATTGCTTGAGGCATAAGAGTGAATGCTTATATGGCAGAGGAGGGAAAGATGCTAATGTAAATTGTTACTTTTAAAACTACAGATTCGTGTGATTTGTTAAAAACTACTGGGAAGAATGAAATAGTCAGATTGGAATAGAAAATCATTTGGAACTCTCTATATAATCATTTTTTATTTGGACTGTGAAAATTACTGTCATCTTTGAAATTTAACAAATATATTAATATGGCTCTCTTTCTACAGACTTTGGAAACATCCTTGAAGCTATGAGTACTTGGCCTGGTAGGAGTTTCAGTAAAAAGGAGGTGAGGGACAAGGTTAGCTTGACAGGCTGTTCACAGAATCCTCATTCATAGAAAACAGCAGAAGAACACAGGCTTACAGTCAACCTGGGGATTGGTGATAACAGGAAAACAGATAAACAGAAATGGGAAACAGTCACATGATGAGACACTTGGTGTGATATGGTCTTACCAAATACGTAATAAGGATATTTGTTATATGTACTGAGGCAAATTTGGGTACAACTAACAGTACAAATAATATTTATTTTTAACCAAATCCCGATACATGTGTTGTGTCATTTATACCCTTTCTTGTCAGATTCTAAAGAAAAAGGGTTACACTGGAGACAGCAATCCATAGAGAAAGACGAAGACAGGAACTCAAAACAAAAGTTCAGGATCCTATGAGATTTTGTAACAGTTAACGGGCAAAAAGCCAAAAAAACAACAAGCACATAATCCGCTTCAGGCCAAAAATACAGCTCAGATTTTGCTGGTGTCTAAGTGAATACAGAGGGCACCTACCGAATCTACAATATAGTCCTCACATGAAATCATAAACGAGCAGAGTTTTCCAGTCCCTCAGTGACACCTCAGTGACCCCTCGCCTCTCAAGTGCTCCAGAGGTGCTGTTACGGTGAGGAAAATGTCCGCCGCCTCTCCCCGCCAAAAGGTCAGAACGAGCCTCCTTCGTGTTTGCTCTTAGCTCTTCTGAGGTGACTACCAATAGTTAAAAATTTTACCTGATTTTTTTTTTAACCTTTCTGGCTCTTAAAGTGGTGACAGAAGTGGACAGTAAGAACGGTGAGTTGGTAGAAATGGACATGAAAGCCAGGCTCGTAGCTCCAGGCTGAGAGCCTGGGCACTAGGGAGATGGAGGCCAGTCTCCCTCTTCCGTTCTGGAAGACACGGATCCATAAAGAGAGAAGCCACACTTGCTTGGGTGACTAAGCCACTTGTTTTATCGCTGTTGCAAAAGCACACAGCAGTCTTTCCTGACCGACAGGACACCGAACAGACTGAGAAGAAGTGAAGGGATAGGCTGTTCAGAAGCCCGCCATGGAAGAGCTTAAAGAGAAAAGGAGGGGATTATCGGCTTCTTTTGGATTAGAAAAAAAAACAAGGTAACCTCTTGACTCTTGCTTTCTCCTGAATTCCAGCTTGTATGCTTCCTGCCCTTGCCTCCTGGTCTCTGTTATGTGTTGCTGTAGACTCAGAAGTACGTTCTGGAATGTTTTGTAGGCTCCGGAGGCCATAGTGAGGGACTGAGAAGAAAGTGCAAGCGTTGACATCGGAGCTTCTGTTGGTGCACGTGGCCGCGCCGTCTGCCCCGCCGCCCGGCCCCGCGGCTGCATGGTAAGAAGCTGCCGGCTCGGAGATAAGGCGATAGTGTTGGACTGGAGACCGGGTGTGCAGTGAGAGACAATGGACCTAAGGATACCGTGTTCCTTGACTCTTGTGTTGAAAAGTGCCCTGTTTCACTTACAAATACCATTGCCTTTGCCTGGATTCCTTCATGATCCTTCATAAAATCCTTCATAATCTGGCTTTCCTGGCCTTTCAAACTGCCTTTCGTCACCCCACAAAGTGGTCCTAGGGCGGGCCTTTGCACCCGACAGTCTATCAGCTGGGGTCCCCTCCCCGTGGTGTTCAGATTCCTGTTCAGATTCTGCCCACTTTTCAAAGATGACCTTCTTATCCAAGTTCTTTCTAGAGCCTTCTCACTGCCCCCTAAACTCCTCTGGGAAGTCCCTCTCTGGATTGTCTCGCCCATAGAATCAGAACTGGCACATTTACAAGCCATCTGACTCATCGCATCAGCTGGCTTGGCGAAACAACCAAAAGTTGTTAGACAACATTAACAAACATTACAGGCTCCCCCCGCTCCCCCCGCCTCCCCGGGACATACTCCAGTCCTTGTATGAATTGAGTTCCTGGGCTGATACTGTCTTTTTAAAAACAAGCTTCTAGAAACTAAGGTAATGAGACTCAAATGTCTTGGGTTAGCTTTTAACTTAATGGGGGAGAGACATAGCGGAGGGAGATGTGGGGAACACTGGGCACACCCTAAACACTGACTGACTGACAGAACCTGGGCCTGTTTAACTCCGACACTGGAAAGCTCTTCCCTGCTTGAAATGAAGCCAATTCTCCAGAGTAAACTTGCAGGTGAGTTTACTGAACATTGAAGAATTCTAACAAAATATGGAGAGTGTCCGTTCCTACAAAGTTAAAGATAAGCTCAAATCGTTGAGAAGAAGGAAGGAAGGAGGGAAAGAAGAAAGAAAGGACTCTGTAGCCAGTTTGGGGGCTGATATATATAATGTGGAGGACTAAAAAAACCTCTATTATTATGTACTAAAAAGAGAGGGTTTATGAACATATTTACATTTACGTATCTGTTACTAGCTTCCCGTTTGGATTGAGAAAGAATAATTAAAGCCTAATACTTTATTTCCTCAGTTTAAAATATTTTCCTAAAATAGTATATATCCATTAGAAAAATGAGGAAAACATAGAAAAATACAAAGGATAAATGTTACTTGAATATAGTTATTTACATACTAATATCTCATCATTCCTTTTTATAAAAATGTTTTAATTTTTTTAGAAAACTGAAATTATACTGTGCATAGTATTGGTTTATTATGAGTAACACATGTATTAAAGTGATTATATTTTGATTAATCAAGTTATTTTTTTCTAAAATGTTTTGTTCAAGTTCACTGCATTAGTGGATAAGGAGATCAATTTAGATAGATGCTACCAACACTAAGAAAAAAACTAAATATTATAGAAGAGCTTGCAATATACCAAAGTGCATCACACATAATAAGGGAATGTACTGTTTCTGAAATGTTACTTTAGTTACACACATTTAAACACACACAGTTTATATAGTAATACAATATATACACACACACAAACACACACATATGCGTTACTACGTCAGATGAGGTTGGCAATAAAAAAAAAAAAGAAAACCACTGCTCAAAAATCTAATTTTTAATAGCTGCATAAAACTCCATCAGGTAGATCTACCTTAATGTATTTAAGAAACTCTAATAATGTATAATTATTGGACATTAAGGTTGTGTTTTATATTTGGCAGTTACATGAGGCAGTGAATATTCTTGTATGCATGTAGGTTTTCTTAGTAATTCAGCTGCTAATAATTTAATCCTGATTGAAAATGTAAGAAGAATTATGAAACTTTTGACACATTCTTAAAGTTTTGTTCAAAAATACTGTTTAGCAATTCATATTCCTGTTAACAGTGTAGGAGTCCCTGATTTCCTTACCCCTTTTCTCACACTAGATGTTATATTAAAACTGACATATTTGGAGGTAAAGTTATTTTGTGACTTTTTAAATTATACTTGGCTATTAATGAAGATAGATTTTCTGTTAATTCATGTATTTATTGACTACTTGTATCCTTTTAAAACTGTTCAAACGCTTTGTCCATTTTTCTAAAGGCATATTGTTCTTCTAATTCTTCTGTGCTGTTCTCCGCAGGTCAACTAGGTTAGATCTTTGTCAGGTACATGATCGTGGGTGTACCAGACTGAGGACAGGGGCTGTAGCAGCGGTTCGGGGAGTGAGACGCGTAGTGGTCTTTCATGCTACCTCCGTGGCTGAGACAGAGAAGGGTCAAGTTCATAACTAAGCAGACTATCTTCAAGATGTGCTAGTCACTGGAGTAAATCTGTCTTCCTCTCTGTTTTTGTTTTGACGATTTTGAGAGCGAGCGAGCGAGGCAGAGCACACAAGCAGCGGGGAGTGGGAGAGAAGCAGGCTCCCTGCCGAGCGGGGCACGGGGCTCGATCTCAGGACCCTGGGGTCATAACCTGAGCCAAAGGCAGCCGCTTAACTGAGTGCGCCAGGCGCCTCTCCAAACCATTCTTGTGTGCAGAGGCTTAACAGAATGAACTATGCAGGTGCCCCTTCCTCTCTGTTCTTCATGGCATTTTAATCAATTATTCTCACCATTAAACTGATGTAGTTCTGATAAGATGTATGTATAAAGAAAATTTGTTAATCGTGGTTAAAAGGTTGGGTAACAAAGAAATGCTCTAAAAACTTATGTAAAGTTACAACTCACAAGATAGAGTTTACTGAAAAGAAGGCTAAAGAATCAAACTTAGATTAAAATAAACAAGCCAAAATTCTAGCAGCAAAAGACAAGATTGAAGTGATCTCTTCTGAAGTCACGAAAAAAAAAAGGGGGGGTTTTTTGGGGAGTTTAAGCCCCAAATTACTGTATTTAAAAAATTAATTTTTAAATTCCAGTATAATTCAGTGTTATATTAATCTCAGGTGTACAATAGAATGACTCAATAATTCTATACATTACTCAGAGCTCATCCTGACGAAGAAAACCCTTAAGCCCCTTCACCTACATCACCATCCCCCACCCATCTCCCCTCTCACAACCACCAGTTTATTGTCTATATTTAAGAGTCTGGATTTTTTTTTTTAGTTTTTTTTTTTTTTAAAAGATTTTATTTTATTTGACAGACAGAAATCACAAGTAGGCAGAGAGGCAGGCAGAGAGGCAGACAGAGAGAGAGGAGGAAGCAGGCTCCCCGCCGAGCAGAGAGCCCGATGTGGGACTTGATCCCAGGACCCTGAGATCATGACCTGAGCCGAAGGCAGTGGCTCAACCCACTGAGCCACCCAGGTGCCCCTTTTTTTTTCCTTCTAATAAGGGGAGCATTTATGTGTCCAGGTTCTATTCAGCTGGGAAATACAACCATGATGTACTTCCTTCCTTCAAAGGGTTTATAGTTTCATTTTTAATTTTTTCATTTTTGAAATTTAAATTCAATTAACATATAGTGTATTACTCGTTTCAGAGGGAGAGTACGGTGATTCCTGAGTCTTGTATAATACCCAGCGCTCATCACGTCACATGCCCTCCTGTGTCCGTCACCCAGTTTCCCCATCGAACTGGACACAGTTGCTGAGAGTGGGGGAGGGGGAGCAGAGGCAGTTTTCAGGCTGGTCTGTGAAAGTTACACGACATGTCCGTCCTTCCTATTTCCGTTCCTATTGGAAGACGGTATTCCCAGTGTCTGCTGGGAGGCTCACGTCTACAGTACTGTGTCCCGTCATGTTCTGGAGGAACTGCCGGCAGACTGGAGCGGATGGAGGAGAGCCACTACGATGATGGGAGAACAGGAGATTATCAAATACACTTTCCTGATGCAAGTCTCCCTCAGCTCTCATTTGGTAGCCATTTTTAAGGCATCTTCACTTTATTGCATCTTTTTTTTTTTTTTTTTCTTAACAGGGGAAAGCGTGGATGCAGTCGCCCACTACCACAAACGATGCAGCTGAGTTTTCCACATTTGGGGAAACCGCAGGGCTCATCTGCAGTGCAGGGGACAATGGATAAGCCTCGCGCTGGGAAAACCACCTTCATGATCACGTATCTCCCCTTCCAGGTAATCACACTTAGTGTTCATAGAAGTGTCTTTTCTTTTCATACTCGAATTTCAGCAGCTAATATACTTAAATTTTGTAATTAATATCAGTTCAGTTATGATCAACTGAACATGGGACAAGCACAGTTGACCCTTAACCATGTAATTCAGCTGGTGGTTGCAGGACGACGTGGGCCCAGCTGGAGAGGAGCCTCTCAGCTGTGACACTGTGCCCTTGGCCTCTATCAGTGGGGAGGGGAGAGCATCAGTTAGTCTAGGGCAGTGGTTTCAGAGTGTGGTCTCAAAGCCAGTAGGAACAGCATCACGTAAGAATTAGTTAAAAATAAAAAATTCTTGGATCCCACCAGAAAACTACTACTCAAACCTCATGAGTGTGAGGTCTAGGAATCTGTCTTACCAGGTGTTCCTGCCGCAGACAAACGTGAGAACCGCCGATCTCTGATAAGGAGAGGTCAGGTCGGAACACTTCCACCTAGGTCACAGTTCCTAAACATCACTGTCCTGATGTGCTTGTGACAAATGCAAATGGGGGGGAGCAAAAGAAGACAGGGGGAGAGAAAATGACTGACTCAGTTTATTTGGGATGAAGTCACGGAATCTGTGTTTTCTAAGTCCCTGGTGATTTTGAGATCTGGGGTATGGAGAGTTGAACCACGCAGAAAAATAATGAATTAGAGATTTTAACTAAAAGAAGTAAAAAGAACACTTGAGAAGAGTGGATGTAATCACATCTTCAAGTAATTCAGTAGCTGTCTAGATCTAGATCAATGTTTGTTTTATTCTGTCCGGTTCTGGAGATAGAACTAGGGTCAGTATATGGAAGTTACAGAAAAGTAGAGTATGCTGAAAATAAGAAATGAATTTCTACCACAGTGAAGTGGAGACAAACCTTAGAATATTCAGAATGGTCATTTTCTAGGTTGTGTTTCTACTAACGAAGTTGCGTTACAGTGAGACCTCCATGGACTTAGTGAGGTCCTTGATTTACATAAATGTCCCTCATAATGAAACCGGTCATCTTCTTCAGAGAAACCTCCATCATGGTAGGATTATGAACTAAGAGAAGGGACATTTTGATTTTATATCTGTACAGCTTGGAATTTACCTCAAGGAGAACTTTGTGCATATTTTTTCTGGTTGAGATCTGTAGGCTTTGTGGCTTGAGATTACAGATATCTTCATAGAGATCCGTGTTAAGAAATTCCTAGAGCATCTTAGGTAAATATAAACTGGTCACTGGATTTCCCCACCAGAGATCTTACCAGTAAACACTGAAGGATGAACCGTTTTCTCCTCTTTCTCCTTGTACGGACCTGAAGCTCCTCTCATTTATCATTTTGTTGTTGGCAAATATGGCCGTTCATCTTGTTTTACTGAAACTATTTGTGGTGATGGCTTAGAAAGCAATTTCAGGTTCCCTGCAGCACGATGTAGATCGACAGCTGTGAACTGTAGCCTATTTGGTTTGGCCAGCACAGCTTTATCGTCCCCTCGCAGCATCATTAGTTCCTAAACTGCCACTCAACTCTACAAGCTGTGGGCCGTAGTTTTTGGTCCGGGAGCATCCAGTGCAACCCCGGGGGTTTCTCAGCAGTGTTTTGAGGCTGCTGAGTAGGAGGGCCCCAGTGGGAGACTTCCCTGTTGCTGGTACATATGCCAGGGACAGAAGTTTCTTAACAGCATTTCCAAAAGCACTGTTGTAATGTACTGGAGGCCTTGGGTTTGCCCCAGTGGTTATCAGGGGCCAGCTTCCTGGGTAGCTGGAAAGCCCCTTGGAGGCGCTACGTAACAAGTTTACTACCCAGCAGTACTCATGTATCCAAGCACTACTGGATTCTTTTCTCCAACAACAAAACGATACAGTAATTAAACGCCTACTACGGGCCAGATCCTTTGCTCCTTATCTTAGAACCTTATCTTAGAATACATACATAATAGCCGCAGCCATTCCGACGTAGCCGCTACTGTGAGGGAGATCACAGTCCATAATAGAAAGTGACAAAAGTAACCCGTTTGGGGACGCCATCAATAGGTGCACCTAAACCGGCTCATTCTCAGAAGAGTTGACTCTCCAGTGCACAGAACTAACTCCCTACACGCTTCCCACTAGCTTGCTTCAGGTAAATCACACAGTTTCTCTTAAAGCAGCACAGCGGAGGCAGGGGAAAGTTAAGGTCCAGGCAAGAGACCTGCTCACTGGATAGTTGGGGCAACAAGCTCTGAAAGTGGACAAAGCTAGAGCCAGAAAGAGTTCTGAGGACCTGACAAATGCAGGTGGCGTTTGTTCTAAGCAGGGACTTCCATGAGGTCTCCAGGTGGAGGAGCATAGTACAAAAGAAGGTGACCAAGGAGGCACTTTGCATCCTGGATCCACACATGAGCCATTTTCATCTCTGCAGAAGGTATGGGTGGAGCAGGTTAGAGAACCTAGAGGCAGGAGGACGTGTTAGCAGGGTCAGCAGCTGCTGTGTGAATCCACACTTGATGCTAACAAGAGCCTGGCCCGTAAAATAGAAGAAATGTAGGCGGAAGAGGAGAACTTCTAGCACCAGTAAATCTACATTCATGTTAGAACATTTTGGGACCAAGTTTGCTGGAAGACTTAATAGCAGAAAAATGAACCTCAACCTGTCACAATTAGAAATTTTAAGAGTTATAGGGCAAGTTGGTAGCTCAGCTGGTTAAGCATCTCAGGTCATGGCTCAGGTCATGATCTTGAGGAAATGTCTCTTCATGTCTTCTGCCCATTTCTTAACTGGATTATTTATTTTGGGGGTATTGAGTTTGATAAGTTCTTTATAGATGTTGGATCCTACCCTATGACCCAGCAATTGCACTATGAAATATTTACCCAAAGGATACAAAAATACTGATTCAAAGGGGTACACGCATCCTGGTGTCTATAGCAGCATTATCAGTAACAGCAAAATTAAGAAAAGAGCCCATATATCCAGTGACTGATGACTGGATAAAGATGACAGACTATTACTCAGCCATCAAAAAGAATGGCGTCTTGCCATTTGCAATGACATGGATGGAGCTAGAGTGTACTACGCTAAGTGAGATAAGACAGAGGAAGACAAAAACCATATGCTTTCATTCATAGGTGGGATTTAAGAAACAAAACATGAACATAGGGGAAGGCAGAAAAGAGAGGGAAACAAACCGTAAGAGACTCTTAACCACAGAGAACAAACTGACAGCTGATGGAGGGGAGGCGGTGGGGGAAGGGCCAGACGGATGTTGGGTGTTAAGCACGGGTATTAAGGATGGGCACTGGGTGTTGTATGTAAGTGATGAATCACGAAATTCTACTTCTGCAACCAATATTACACTGTACATTAACTAGAATTTAAGTAAAATCTTGAAAAAAAATTTGTATTAAAAAAATAATTAGATGTCACTGAAAACATTTTAAAAGAACTAAGTATTTTTATCTTTCACGCTTTAACTCCAAGCAAGTTGTAGGATTTATAATTGTCCTTATCTATATGCATCCTAATTATAGAGTTAAATAAAGATTTCATCCCAAAAGATTAATTTCAGAGTCAGCTCAGTGCTTTTGCTAAAATTCTCTCACAGAGTTTCTGCAACTCCTGGAAACCCGTGGCCATCTCCAGAACACAACTTCCGAACGCAATGCACTAGCACCCCAGGGCAGTGGAGACAGGACACCGTCTGGTCATGATCAGATGGTCAGATCGTCTTTCCTGTTGATTCTTTTACAGACTCTGCAGACACTGGGCTTCATGAGCAAGAGTAAACTTTTTACCCAAAAGAGGTTTTATCAGGTGAGTTCCTGGGAGTTCAATATGAGCACTCTCTATTTCTCATTTCTCCTTCTCCAGCCCAGAGCCAGGCTGACTTCATTTCCCCTTCACACGAACCAAGGAGAGGAGCTGAGCAGTGCGGCTGGCAGGTTGGTTTATGGAATTTTGGTTGAAGGCGTGGATTCTCCATTCTCCTCCCATTTTCCCTCTTATTTTCTGTCTGTTCTCCTTGGGGTTTTGTGTGGCAGACAGACGTCATGAGACCAGTGGTTGAAGAAAGGGTGTCAGATTTGGTGATGGTGATAGAGGAAGAAAACAGCTGTTAGAATTAGTGCAGCCCATGAACTTTGTCAAAGAGAATGACATCAACTGAATAACATTCAAAGCCATGAGACAACGTAGTAAACCTTGAAAGACCTTGCCCTTAAGGCATTATCCAATGGCAAGGAAAACAAAGTAATAAAAAAGTAGATCACAGGAAATGAGATGTCTTGAGACAACAGGGCAAGGCGAAGATATCTTATGGGGTATGGGTTATCCTGCTCCCTCCAGTGTTGGGCATAATAAAGGGAAAATGTGGTCAGTAGAATAACGGATTTCAAGTCCGAACACTTTGTTTCCAGTCCTGGTTCTGACTCAGCAGCTGGTGATAGTGGCCGAGCGCCCTCCCCTCCCTATTCTTTCATTTGCTCGTTTGTGGAAGGCTGGGGACACCGGCTTAGCCACCTCCCAAGACTGTTGTGTGTGTAAAATAGCAACAACGAAACAAAACAAGCAGAAAGGAACGACTGTCTTTGGAACACGTAAAATGCCCTGCAACTGCTGTTCATTAGAATTATTCTGTGAGGTGCTGGCAAGAGCTGACTGGTCCCAGTAACCGCCAGAAGTTTCAGGGGAATCGGGAAGAACTGTCTAGCAAAGTATTTTTGACTCTCCTGTGCAATGAGACAGCGATGCCATTTTTATGAGGCAGGTTATGAAGAAAACTGTACTGGAACATGGGCATAAAGTGCTACAAGTAGACACTAATTGGAAATGGACTCAGAGGTGGGAGGATTTCTTTATCTTCTACCCATCGGAGGAGTAGTAAAGAACAAGGTGATCCGTGGAGAAAGAAAGAATTTGGGAACAAAATAAATTTGGGGTCAGTGTCCGCTCCTCTAATAGCTCTGTGATTCTGGGCAAAGTATGCACCTTCCCTGACTCATTTTCTCGCCTATAAATGTGGATAATAGTAGGAGTGTAATAGTGTTTAACTTGCGGGGTCGGATGATACGGACACAAAGTCCCAGTGTAGAGCCAAGGAACAGGAGTGCTTGCCATCTCACATTGCCCAGTTCCTCTCCCAGTCTACGTACTTGTTTGTATTTTCCCTATTCCATTTCTTTCTCGAATAGTCTGTCCTGTAGCCTCCGGGTATGTACCAGACCTACCAGCACCTAGCACTCCTTTAAAATGATTACCGAAACTCCACATTTCCTTCATTACGTCTGCCTGGTCATAATAAAATCGCTTATTCTTCATCTTGTGATAGAATCACTTTATTGACCCTGTAAAGATAGGATGTCTCATGTACCTGCTGACCCTAGAAGAAATCATAAACATGGAACAACAGAACCAAAGGAAAATAAGAAATGAGAACAGAAAGACTTAAAAGGAACTTTAAATAGAAACTACCATCCCAAGATTTACTGTTGTATAATATATTTTCATTTTTAAATATAGCCAATTTTCAGGATAGAGACTTAGTTCTCATGACTAATAAAATAAATATAATTGTATGCTATTGAGGAAATCGGAGAGCCTTTCAGATTTTCTTATTCCATTTTTTTAGAGTAGAAAGAAACAAAATACTCAATGAAAAATACTACTTTTTTGTTTTCCTGGATGGAAAAAGGTAACCCTGAACAGTTGTGTCTGAAGATTGTAACTTGTTAGTATGTTTGTGCGTATGTATGAATGTTACTCAACTTCCCCTTCTGCGGTAATTCCAGCCTCCTCTCGCCTTCTCCTTGAAAGGACGGTAGCCTTTCTCGTCCTAATGAAATCCTGCACGTCCAGTTAAATGTAACTTCCTTTGGGAATTCTGACATTACCTATGGGTGCTCACATCTCACCCAGCGCCAAGTAGAAATCGTTTATCTTTCTTCTGTGTGTCACAGCGTATCCTGTTTATATCACTGGGCTCTGGAGCAGTTAAGGTCTCTACCCTCTACATACTCCTGAGATGTAGCATGGTGTCTGGAATGTAGCGGTCATTTCCTCTATGAATTTGGACTGAAGGCAGTAGATGACTGAGCCTGTCTTCCCCTTAATTCCTACTTAAAGCTTGCAGCGTGTGACAATGTGGTACTATTTTAAGAGTTGGGGATGGTGTTGGAGGAAAGACCACCATTTTGCTTCCTTCCCTTCATCTTCCTTATGTTGTTATTATTTTTAATTAGATCACAGAAATTTCCATTCTAATCTTTAGAAAAAAATTCTGTCAGCATTGTGTTAGAAAAGGATGAATTTGGAACAATTCTTAAACATCGCACAGAGCACTGTGCAACAGCCTGCGTCTACTTTCTCCAGCAAAATCTTGAGGCTTTTTAAAAATACTGTTTTTATCTTCCCATGGTGACTTATGAGGCATGTTTAGGAAAATCTGATTTTAAAGGTCAGAGATCCCAATAGAGCCAGCCAAAATTTTGTGAAGTTTATAGAGTGATTAATTCCTGGAGTCCTTCATTTTCCAGCCCTTTAATCTGTGCAATCACATTGAATGTTCAAAGTATATACTGCTTTGTAAAGTCTCTCAAATACGCTGTGCCCAGTCCCAACCGGCAATTCATAAATAGAACCGATTAACATTCCCCACCACAAAGGTCCTTGAAGGAAACTAAGAACAAAAACAGCATCTTTGTTGAATCCAGTTTGCTTACATTTCAACACACATAACTCCACTTAACTGGCCGTCACAGCAAAAGCCACAACACACACACGCACAGCAGCACAGAGCTAACCACACAACTCAGCAGACAATGCAGACAAACTTGAGTATAAACCAAGAGTTCTCTACCTCTTTTCATAACAGGTTAGTGCTGGCCCTCAGTGTTGGTGTACAGTTTTTATGGCATGGGAAAATAGGGATGTTTCTGCCCTATAAAAATAAATGTGTTGAAGGCTTTAGTTTGAGCTTACACAACGTCAGAAAGTTCCAAAGGCACTGGCATGATACAAAAAAAAGTCCCACAAACAAATATATCACCAAAATATCACCAAAACACATGGCAAGATACTAAGAAAACAGTGGTCGGGAAGGTACTGGTTCCTAGATGATTTAGGCACCAGTTTTCAACACCTTCCTGAAACATAAAGCATGCTGGGGGGTCTTTGGTGAGGTCTATCTTGTCACCGACCACCATTTGTACCAACTCATTAGGTCATTTTCTCCCTGCAGAAGTAGAAAGCACAGAAAACCCTCATTGCTCTTTACCTTTTAAGCTTTAGGAAGGGCTAAGAGAGCACATAGAAATGCATGCACTATCTTTAAGAAAGGGATACATGGAATAAAAATACAAAAAAAGTAACAATTTCTTCATTTTATATGTCATAATATGCACTTCTTTCCAAACCTCAGTTTGATACATGTGGTTTTTTTCATGGGTGACAGCTTTGCTCTAGAAGGAGCCGGACAGAAAGATAAGCAGGAAGCACAAAGTTCTGAATTTGAATAAAGACAATACTTAACTCGTTACATCAAAGGATGCAGGGTGAGAGATGGGGTTAGAAATTGGGAAACTTTCTGAATTGGACAATGATTTGCAATTCCTCAAAAAGATAAAACTTACCACATTCTGTGCAAATTTCTCAAAAGATGTTCTGCGATCCATTGAGTGTTCCGACTTACATGAGTGGGAGGGATGGGGCAGAGGGAAATAGGGAATGTAAATAAAAAGAAAGCAAAGAAAACAGAGCAGAAAAAGGATGATGAAATGAGGCAACAGCAAATCCATGTTCTAAATCAAGGGACCAGGAAGGTAGGAGAGCTGCCAAGGAAGGACCCTAGACACAGGTCCCAGGCTCTGTTTTTGTTCGTACTTTTAACACCAAAGCTCTTCCTGTGCAAACAAAATGGTATGGTTTCAAGCAAAATAAAATGACACTAAATGAAGTAGCTACTTAAAGGCTTTACACTGACATGAGTAAATCCTACGTATTTGAAAATCTAGTGGGATAGTCTCCGAATGCCCTCCTAATTTTCTGTCAGGACTAGATTTCTGCTGATTACATGGATTCTGCAGAGCACTGCTGTCCGACAGAACTTTCTGAAAAGATGGGAACTTCGTTCTATGTTGTCCAGTATCCAGAAGTCTTAATCTGGGGCACTGAGCACTTGAAATATGGCTAGAATTTTATGTACCTGTAATCAAACTGAAATGTTAACAACCCCATGTGGCTAGCGGCAGCTGTCCTGGACACCGGCAAAGACAGAGTAACCGCTTCTTCGAACTGCGAAGCCCGTGGACTCTGAAGACTCCCGTTAGCCCAGATGGCAGTCATAAATCACACAAGATTACAATTCAGTCTCAAAATTTCAAGAAGTCATGGACTATTTTAACATCAAAAATAGTAATTTTTATATCCAGATTTTCCATACCCTGCTTTATTGTTTATGCTGGTTATAAACAATTGAATAATGAGGTCTGTCACAGCTCTTCCAAAATGTGCTTGGCTACCTTCTTAGGTGTGTAAAATTTATCTCAGGGACACTGAGTAACCCAGGATAAATAACAAAATATTCTGAAGCAAACATTACTACATTCTGACAACTATCATTGAAAAATAGGAATCTAGGGACGCCTGGGTGGTTAAGTCGGTTAAGCCACTGCCTTCGGCTCAGGTCATGATCCCAGGCTCCTGGGATTGAGTCTCACATTGTGCTCCTTGCTCGGTAGGGAGCCTGCTTCTCTCTCTGCCTCTGCCTGCTTGTGCATGTGTGTGCTTGCTCGCTCGCTGACAAATAAATAAATAAAATCTGAAAAATATGAGTCTATATTTAGTCATGGGGTATGTGGCCAAAAACACATGAGCTTACTGGAAAGAGAAAACCCTCAAGTTTTTGACCTAATGATGTTTTTCTTTCCATTAATGGAATTTTTATTTCCTTAAACTAGACGTACAGAAGACTAACATGAAACATGAAAACTTCTAAAAAACGTAAAGCATGAACGTCTGCAGAAACAAACAAAACAAAATAAGCAATCAACAAACAAAAAAAACCACCTTATAAAATGCGAAGGTTTGGGGAAGGTCTTAGAGTGTGTTCACTTACCATTTGTCCAAAACCCTGGGCTCAGCAGAAGGAACTACTCCACACAATTACAACTGAGAACCAGATCGAACAAGGTCACAAAGAACCAGTACCTTTTTCTTTGCCTGTAGAAGCTCTTGGTAGGCGCTGGATCTTATAAAACGTGGATATGAATCACTTTTCATCAATTTGTAAATGTGCTCCTAAAAAGAAAGAATGGTTGAATTGCTGCTTTAGTAGTTCTCAGGGGCGATCCAATACTGTGATAAGGATATACGCTGTGGTCCAAAGACAAGTCTGGAAGCAGCTAAAATGGACAATGCTGGTGAGAATACTTTGTGTTGAGAGAACATCTAAGTCTTCAAATTTATTATTTTATTCATGGATCAATATTTGAACTGGTTTGGGAGCTACAAGGAGGCAAATCACATCCAGTCCTTGAGAGAAATGGAATTCAGTTCATGGAGTGTCATGAAGTGATTTCAGATCAAGTGGTTGATTTATATAGTTCATTTGAGACTATAAATCTGCTATCTCTTAAAATTATTTCAGGCCAAAAGTGAATGATAGGAAGTCAAGATCGAGTGATCACCCTCAATGCCTCTGGCATCCACATGTACTTGGAGGACACAGACTACCCAGACGAATCATCTCTTCGGTGCAAATTATATGGAAAATTGTCACCCACATCCACTCTGGGGCAGAGCACAAGTCTGAGAATAAATTTTGTGATAGTGATTTAATCTCCCAATTTGTATGCTTTTTAAAAAAAGCTCCTTTAGTGACAGATTAGGTAAATATTTAACAATTTAATCCTAATCAGTCTGCTGTGTTCTAGCTTGACAATAAATACTGATAAACAAAGAAATCAAGAAAAAAATGTATTCATCCTGTTCACTGCGGGCCCAATCTAGGGCGATTCTGCTCTGGCCCACTGCGGCTCCGTGGAGCATCAGTACTCCTCTTTTTAGTCTCGTGAAATGCCAGGGAGAGTATCCTGGATGTCCCAGTCTCTCTTTGTTTGCAGAGAATATGTATCTTAAAAATGACTGTTTCCCTAGTCTCAACACACCTGCATACTTTGGAGTTACTCTCACTCAATATCGAGCCCAAGGCTCATCTCCATGAGGATGGTCACGTTAGGGACCCTATCAGAATTGGTGGTTAGAAAAGTGGGGGGATGTCTTACTTTGGAGTCAAGCACTGTGCGATTCAGATCTTACTGTGCTCAAGACCTGCCAGTTCCAAACATATAAATGCAGGCCAGTTTATTCATCTTTCTGAGTCTCAGTTTTCTAATCTACAAAAAATAAGGTTGTTGTAAGGATTAATGGGATGATCTTTGTCTGACAAGGAAGGGGTTTGGGTAGTAAGTGCTCGGATCTACTCGAATATATGCCAGGCACACTTCAGGTGCTCACCTATATTAGCTAATTTAATCCTCACCAAAAAAGTGTCTTTTCTTAAATAATGCCAGGAATCTCTTTTACTGCACATTTTTGAAGATGAGGTTAAAAACCCAGCAAAAACTGGTGTTAAATATCTGAACTGAACTGAAAAAAAAGCCCAGTGTCAGGTGGTAATATTTTCTATAGAAAGTTATGCCTTTTTATTCTATTGGAGACCTATTAAGAATATTTTTAATGCCACAGATAACAAAGAAATGCTCCTCTGCAGACTTTAGGAAGGTCATTCCAAACATTTTACACATGGTTGGCTCTAGAAAAATGCTTGATTTTGTCTTGAACCAAAAGAAAGATAAATCAGCGAGAAGTAAGCAACAAGGCTAGAATTTCCGTCCTGCTCTCTCATTGTCTCTGTAATTATTTCCACCTAGAAGGCCACGGCAGAGCCAGACAGAGTGGGTATCTGGTCAGCTGTTTCAGCCTGTGGTAGTTTTTCTATATGATGGTTCGTTTCTTGAAGCCAAAGCCAGGAGAAATGTACTTTCCACTGAGAATGCAAGTAAGGAAGGGCATGTGTGTATGTGTCTTACTCTTCATCTTCTGTATTTTATTTTTGCAACGTGGTTATCTGAAAATTAAGATGCTTTCCAGAACTAGTATGCTTCTCTGGAAGAGTCTTAAGTATGTGTGTTCCCACTTAAATGCCAATTTCAGCACATCAGTAGGAAAATAATATCCTATCATTTCAAGTTCATTTTTCTTCTTGAGCATAATTTTTTTTAGAAAAAGTGGAAATTCAGATTGTGTCCAAAGGGGCACTTATGTCCAGTTTGAAAAAAAAAACCACTAAGAAAATTAAGATCTTAATATAAACTTGTCTCAAGAAATTAGTATCTTAATATAAATTTCTTTTGGTCACAGATTAAAAAAGTTAACTTGGAAAATTCACTCATGCCTAAATCTATTATTTCACTGTATCATCAAAGACAAAACTGGCTTAGGTGTGACGTTAATTTAAGCTGCTTTAGTTTGGTTCTGACTAGTCCTAATAATGCATAACTTAGGATCTCCACATTGGAAGACCCTGAAGATTTCAAGTATGTTCTGCTGAGGGGGGGCCGTCATGAGAAAAGTGTTTTCTCACATACTGGGTGACAAAGTGGAAAATGAAGTGAAAGTTTCAAATATTTCAACTATTCCCCTTCAAGAAATTTTCATGTAAAAACTTTCAAATTGGTAAGACATCCCTGGGTTCTAGAAACTGGTTTTTTTTGTTTTTTTGTTTTTTTTTAAAGATTTTACTTATTTATTTTGACAGAGAGAGATCACAAGTAGGCAGAGAGGCAGGCAGAGAGAGAGGAAGGGAAGCAGGCTCCCTGTCGAGCAGAGAGCCTGATGCGGGACTCGATCCCAGGACCCTGAGATCATGACCTGAGCCGAAGGCAGCGGCCTAAACCACTGAGCCACCCAGGCGCCCCTAGAAACTGTTTGTTTTAATGTGTCTCTGTTTTAAGTCCACCGGGGTTATTTTAAGTCGTTACCTAAACTGAAAGCACTGAGCCTAGCTGCCACTGAAACGCAAACGCAGCCAAAGTAACTGCGGCGCCGACTTCCCAGAAGCTCGTTCGTGACTCCCTGTGAGGCCCACGCGTGTACCGACCTGAGCGTCCTCGAACGTGTACCGCCCGGGCTCCTTCACGTTCTGTGTGGTTTTGTCATAGCTCTTGGAATCCAAGTTAATGGCGCTGGGGGCTCCGGGAGCCAGAAATTCTTGCCATATTTCCTGCACTCGGGAAGGGACTTCTCGAATAGGCCTTTTCTTCAGGTCCTCCACTGCTAGCCAGAACCTGTGCAAAACGAGACACCAGACATTCCCTGTGACGCCGCACAAGCTGCAGGTCCTTGTCGCACTGACCGGTCAGACCATGCGCGATAGTGCAAGGAATGGGCTCCGTCTTTCCGCGGGCTTCCAAGAGACAGCCCTTCCTTCCATGAGTTATATTCAAACGTATCAAAGTTTTCCAGAGGAAACATGGAAAACAATCTCTCTCAAGTGTTTTTGGTTGAAAGCAGATCTCCCAGAGCCCTGATTCTTTACACTTTAATTTTTAGTAGAGCAAAACCGGGCTGCCAAAGAACCGTTTATCAGAAAGGGAGCGGAGTTTGCAGGGAATTAGAGCGAATGACACAGAGCATCTGCTTGGGGGATAAAGGAGGGGATTATGCTGGCGTCTTTCAATCTTTTGTCCATTTGGGCAATGAGGGTTAGTATGGAGAGGATTTTCTGCTCTACCTGGCAAGGGAATTACAGTGAAGCTTTACAGGAATTAAAAGAGGGCTGGACACAAGATCAGAAAAGGCCCTACATGGAGAAATCGGGGCAAGCAATTGATTTTAGGCTATTTGATTCAGAGCGTTACGGACTGGCAGAAGCAACCAGCTTTCACATGTCATTGTTTGAAAGGTTTAAATCTGCAGAGGCACTATAGCAATTCAGAAGCTCTGATAAAACAAATATACACTGACTTTCTTCCAAATACATTAATACATTTTATATACTTCTGCACAGAATATACATACTCTAAGGAAAGAACACCAGCACATATTTTGATGGGTAAGAGCAAATAGCAAAGCCTAATAATAAAGGGCCACATTGTATTAATGGGTTTCACTTCTTTACGTTTTGCTGTGTTACATGTTTTGGTTAGAACTAGAAATAATGTTGAAAAGATGACTATGTGTATCATTATAATTTGTTAAAATGAAAAAATACAAGAAAAAAGAACTACTCGGTCTATGTTATCCTCAACATGGACCACTGTCGCTCTAATGGCAGATGAAGTCGTGTATGAAATGGGCAGATGCCACAAAGACAGAGGTCGCGACAAGCTATAGAGTCTTAAGAGGTATATGACCAGCAGAACCTTCTTATCATTAACTTTTAACTTGGGCACTAACGAAAAGTCAGAAATAAGCAATAGGACGGTTGAACTAGTGTTAGAATAGCAAATATTACCCAATCTAGTGAGTTTCCAGTTTCTTGCGATCGTTCTCCTGTACCTGTACGTAACAGTGGATTTACTGTTATTTACCGCATGTATGTGACAGCAGACGTAGGGCCTTACACAGGAAGTGACCATCACTGCTTTCAGAAGGGAAGGCTCAAGGCCATTCATTTCCTCTAAAAACAGGAGGTCTGGACACTGTATAATTTAATAGGAATGCCATGTGCCATCTGAGGGAGCATAAATGATGTCATCAGTGCTCATTCCAGTTCATTCCAGCATGCTTTGAACACCCTGATCCAAAGAATTTTTCTGTCCTCGAAGAACAGAACCACTAGAGAAAAAGATACACCATTCAAATGGTGGCCTAATACGAGGAAGCCCCGGAGGGGCTCTCAAGGGACCACGCACATGACAGTGTGGGAGTGCGGAGCAAACAACCTCTGCTGGGCAAGCACTGGGCGGAGAAGGGAGTCACAGGGAAGTACAGAACAATTAGTACAGGGTTGAGGAGGTATCAGTCACAACATCTACTCTAACACGTAAGCGCAGGCACTGTTCTAAGTGGTTCAGCTCTCCTAACTCATGAAGTCCCTACAACTCCAGGGTCGGTGCCGTTGGTTTCCGCATTTTCAAGAAGAGGCAATGCAGGATGTGGAGATTAAGTCACGTAAGGTTGCCCACTGTGGGCATCGTAACTGCAATGAGTTTCATGGCTGGGGCCTGTCTCTTGGGTAATTCACAGCAGACAACATGCTCCTGACCACGCCCACAAGCGTCTCCCGAAGGCCTTCATTGTCTTATCCTCAGCCTCACTGTAGGCGCGGTAGTAAGTTAGCAGAATGGAAAGGCTCTGGTAAGCTCCCGACCCCTAATACACGCTAACTGGAATCGGAGGAAGTAAGTGTCTTAATGTCTTAGGGTCTTGAGTTCATCAGTAAAATGGGATGATAATGTCTATCTCATTAGGGTTCCATGAGATTAAATAAGATAAATTATGTAAAAGGCACTGACATATTTTTAGACACCCCACAACCAAACTCCCATTACTCTGTTTACTTAGAACGTAGGCTGTGCTGTGTGCTCTGCCTGAAAAAGGAATGAGCAAAATCACACCAATGGGCAGCAGAGGTTGTATGTGCGGAAGAAGCAGGCATCCAGCAGCAGTATTTCTTGACTTTTTTCTGTCTTACTACTTGGAGAAAGTGCTCACCTGAGTGTCTACACTGTGTAAACAGCAGGTGCTTACAGGCAGCTGCCCGATAGGATGCACTGAGACTTATTTAGGCTCAATTAGCCCTGCCGGCGAACCGGACTGTTCTGTTTCCCCTAATCTGTCACACCAGATGCCTAAGTGGAAGAAATGGGGCTCAGATTCGGGGAGCAATGGAACACAGCCCGTACTGGTTTACAGAAAGCCGAGGATGCCGATTACTAGCCCATCTGACTCCGACAAGCTGATTAGCTTTCCCCAGACATATTTTGCTTGTCTGGAAATGCGGCAAGAATGTTTACACTTCGTTTTTGTTGTGATGATTGGATGTGTGATGATCAGAAATGGTAAACACAAAATGTGGCACACTGACAGCAGTGGGGGGTATGATCAGAATAGGATGCACATGGAAAATATGTCGGATTTCCCGTATGAAATGACTTAGCTGGACAACTAGCATGGCGTAGGATTATTGATAAGAAGTGGTCAAGGCTTGAATGCAGAATTAGCAGTCAGTCAATCATCCTTGAAACAGAGCTCGCACATACTCATTCCTTTGCCCAAACTTCTTCCCTCTTCCTTTCAGTGGGTGGGGAGGGGGGAATTTGGGGCTGGTTATCTCTAGACATCCAGGTCGCAGCCTAAAGCCATTTTCCTTGGGATGCCTTTGCTGACTCAGCTCTGGGTTGACTATCCCTCTATGCTTCTCTGATCTAAATAACCAGCCGTTTGTGTTGTGATCTCTTTTCTTCTCTGTATCCACCACTAGGACCATTTTTATTTGCTTAGGTGATCCCGGTGAGGCTCATTCCTTGCTTATTTCCTCATCGGGACGCCAAGGATGTCAGCCTTATTTAAAATCTTAGAGAATTAGAGGAAATTCCACCTCCCCATCTTCTAAAAGGCTAAAAAATATTCTTTCTCTGCTCTGTTTTCTAATGCATTCTTACACTGAATAATTGATGACGTGGCCTCAGTGTAAAAAAGAATCCTTAGCAACTGTAGATCTTGTAAAAACCCTGTCAGGAAGGGTTCCCATAAACTTGGAAGAATAGGAAACTGCATCCCAACAATTCACAACAGGCACGCAAATATAACCACATTCCTCCAGGTTCCGACTGTGGTCATCTTGCTTAAACCACAGACCATCTGTCAAAGTTCTACATTATTTCTGAATGGTTTGGTATTGGGATCCGTTAAATCATCTGAAAAGAATGTGACAATGCCTGGAGCCGTAGTGTTCTGATGAAAAGAAATGAATGCTGGGACCATTCTGTAAATGAATTTCCCAGGACTGCATAAGTCCTGGGAAAGTCAATTAGGATATCACGTTTCAAAAGAATAATGAATGGGGGCACCTGGGTGGCTCAGTAGGTTAAAGCCTCTGCCTTCGGCTCAGGTCATGATCCTAGAGTCCTAGGATCGAGCCCCACATCGGGCTCTCTGCTCCGCAAGGAGCCTGCCTCCTCCTCTCTCTCTGCCTGCCTCTCTGCCTAGTTGTGATTTCTCTCTGTCAAATAAATAAAATAATAAAAAAAAAAAGAATAATGAATGAAAGAGTTCACGGACAAACATTTTTATGTAGTGGAAAGTTGTCACTCACGTCCATGATCGTAAGCAGGGCCACTAAAATCCACGGCAGTGTCTCACATCTAAAAATTCAATTTCCAGGTGCCTCTCAAGTTAGAAAAATTTCAAAAAATATGTAAGGATGATGTTCGCAGCAGGTGGGTGGAACGCACACCCCCTTTCCACTAACAGCTCAGTGTGGTGTGGCTACCAACCGCCCTGAGGCTGAATTTAAGCGTGCAAAGTGGATGGACTGGCTCATAGCTTTGGTCCAAGTTATTTTTAATTATATAGGCACCCAGATCTCTTTTCCGAGACCTTACTTAGGAAGCAATATGCAAAGAAGATCAATCCCGATGAATAAGGATGATTTAGCTGCATAAATGTTATCGGCCATTCCTCATTTTGCCAAACATTAGTCCAAGGATTCCACTTCTTTACAAACTCCATTTCAAATGCATCAAATTATATATTTAAAAGATCAAGAGATAGTGTAAAAATCAACCTTATAAGGGATTGATAATGCTGGACAGGCTTTTGCCTTTGTTAGGTTTTTCCCCTCCATCAAGAGGCAGCGATTCAATGGGTTCATATCATCGTCACATTGGTAAGAGAGTAACTGATCTATTCTGTGCAAAAGCAGGCATATTACAGTAAGTCTCTCTGACAGAATAAGATACAAACAATGTGTCTTACCTTAAATTTTCTGAGCTGAATTCTGACTCTAGAAATTTAAGGAACTGTTCCCTCCCAACGGGGTCTTTCAATGCTTCATCCATGCCAAACCCCCATCGCTTTACCCTCTGCTGGCTTGGTTCTTTGCTGTAGGAGGTAAAACAGAGCCAAATGTATTCATTGCCAATTCTGTATTTTGTGATTACATTTCCCCTCAGAATCATATATACCGGGGAAGTTCCCATCTTTAACATATCTTTCAGAAAAAAAAAAAAAAATCTGTGACTGATGGTTTTGCATGAAGTCACGTTGAGGTATATGTTAGGGATTAACAGTGATGTCTAATGCTTACTGAGCATTGGGTGCTAAGGGCTCTCGATGGATTCTCTCTTTTAGATTTTTTTCTGCAACTTTATGAGACAAGTACTGTTATGTTCTCTCTATGTAGATGAAGAAATCAAGGTACAAAGAGAGTTATAACTTGCCAATGTCTGACAGGTAAGAAGGGGCAATATTCTAGACATTCTGACCTCAAAGCTCATTTCTTAGCCACTATATAAAGCAGTCTCGAGGTGGTAGGCTGGACTGGGGGAAAATGCATTGGGAACCAAGAGGCCTCAATTCTGGTAATGAGTCTGCTGTTGATGAAACGTGTGACCTAATCCTAGCCGAGCCACAACATTCTGGAGCCCAGATCCCTCATCTATAAAGTCGAGAACTTATGCATGAAGAGTCTGTACTTGTCAAACATTTAAGAACACTGAACGGGGGTAAAAGAAAGAAAAGGTCCATAAACACAGTTTAGTAAAATACAACTAAGTACAGAATCCTCACTCTGTAAAGTGAGGGGCACTGTTCTCACGACTCTGTCAAGATCAGTGACCTGAGTCTTCCGCTCTCAGGAAGGACATCAGGAAGTCTTAAATTGTGCTTTGGTTTGCTTAAGAAGTCAGTCTCTTGTCAGATTCTCAGAGTGTTTGTGGTAAGTTTATTTTGTTTTAAAAGTGAGTTTATAAAGGCATACTTGTATCGGGCTTAAATAAGTATGGATTCAGCATTCATTCTGCTTGAATATGGGGCCTTTGTGGCCCTGTGGATTTTCAAAGAAGCTAAAAACAATGCACTAAATTTCAAGAACCAAAGATCTCAACTCTGACTAGTCTATTCTGAAACTCCCGTCCCTCTCATTTTGTGCCTGTCCTCCGGAAACGCAAATCTGAACACAAATGCAAGCATCTAAGGTTCAAAAACCATTACCTTGAACGAGAACTTTATATCATGGGCAAATAGAGACACAGAGTAAAACTGAACTTAAATTCTCAGCTACAGAATTCTTCCTATTTCAACCGAACCCTGAAATAAGTGTGAAATATTTGAAGAGAAAATGTCACATACCTCGCTTCGAGTTCCCAGAAAGTAGTATCGTCAGACAGCCATGGGTTCGAAGGGTCAGGTGGCACCAGAAATGGGTCATACTCTAAGTATTGTTCCGTGTAACTTAACAGACTAGAGAGGAAAAAACATTTTCATCTTCTTTAGTTTTTCTGGCTGCGGTTACACCGCAAAACACAGAATACAATACAAGAAGCCCAAACACAAAATAGCCCAAAACACAGAATACAATATAAGAAGGTCTGGCTGAGGGACTACTTGTTTATAGAGTAAAATCTAACAGCAATTTTTACGTTTCAGTAACTTACACGCATCAACTTATGGTGCGTCTTGGAAGGCAAACGTGGCTAAGGGTCCATGTCTACCCGTGCCTGATCCAAGTGAGGCAACATCCCTCCATTCAAATGAAGGGAAATGGAAGGCGTGGGCGTGTGAAAACCTGTGCTAAGAGCCAGTTCCAACTTTTGGTCAACCACTCCACCCACAGCTGAACTCATTTTAGCCAACTTGGAGAACGGGTTAAAAGGCAATTCTTGTCAAAAGTATTTACAGGAGTTAGGTAAAGGGGAAATCACTAACTTTAAAAAAAAAAATCTGTATTTCAGAAAAGAAAAAAGAAAAAGATGGAGAGGAGAGGAAGGAAGTTGGAGAGGTAGGATTTGGCAATGCTCCAAAGTAAAGAACATGCTTGCCATTAATAACAGATTTAAATGAAGAAAAGGAAAGTACGGAAAATCTGTGTTTAATTCAAATTCTGAAGTCATGCAGTCATCGAAAAGTGTGAACGTTAAGATGAATTTACAGAGAGGTTCTAAGTTGCCAAAAAGTAACTTGATAAATTGAAAGCTTCATTTCTCTCAGCAGGAGTGAAAAATTCAACTCCTTGGAATTATCTTCTGTATCTGATTCTGGCTGCGCAGGACTGGATTGCTAGGGATTGAAGATTGTAAAGATCATTCTGTCATTTAAACTATGACCGAAGAGGGCTTTGGAAGTTTTCTATGTGAAAAACGGAAAAACAAAGTAACATTTCCTACAGGACTCCATTTTTAGCTTATCTGTCACATGAAGTTTTTTTATTCATAGGGGCATCTTGGAATACTTACCTATCAGCAACTTTCGACATTTTTAACCGATGTCTATCTAACTGTATTTGCCAATATTTAATCTGAAAAGAATTAAGGAAGTGGTTAAATAAGTAGTGACATTCTCATGATTTGCAACTCTGAACTCTGACAGTCTGGGCAATTCTAAGTATTTATTCTAAGTAAATTTCAAAATCTGAAAAATCAAATGAGACAGCTCTGAAAATTAAAGTGTTTGAATAAAAACATAGCCAGCATCACTTCAGAACAGCAATGAATCTGAACATTGTACATGCTTTAACAAAATGTAAATTCGTTTTCAACATGTTCTAGAGATTGTAAACATTTATTCATAGTGAATAACCAAATCAGAATCACCCCCCCATGTTTAATTCAGAAAATAAACACATTTGTTATTTGTACTATAATTTCAAAGTAAATCCTACTTCCTAGTACTAGCCCAAGAAATCATCAATGATATGTGTTTTGGGAATAATTTTATCAGCATTTCAGGACAAACACGTGGACCTAATCACATACGGGAAACTTTGAAACTCTCTAAATTACTTCCCATTTGTGGCAATTATAAATATACTAGAAAAAGTATTGTTACACTATTGATAAACCATATCACAGTAAAATGTTAGGGGAAAAGAATCAAAGGGGGAAAAAGCCCCATGACCAAGTCAACCAAGAGATTTCACTATTATTTGATTAAGAGACACTGTGTTTGCTTTGAAATATTACGTGGAGCCAAAAGTATTGATCGATCAGTGAAACAAGACATGATGTGTATCCTAACTGTACACCAGCGTTAATGAGGGAGAACTTCGAGAGGCTTATGGAGAGCAGTACCGGAAGAACAAGAAAAACCACTCGTGAGGATCATGTCACATGACCGGATACATGAAACACGTGACTCAGCATCACCAGTTCTTGCCTTCTCATCCTTCCAGAAGAGCTCCAGAGTACAAAATAACTCTTGAGACGGAGACAACTAAACATCACTGCATGTCCTTTTTAAGAATTGGTTAGAGGACACAGGATTCGGGGAATTAGAGTGAGGAGATTTGGAAAGCATCTCCATATGCTGATACATTTCCAGGTGACTATGTATCTTCACATTAAGTGATTTCACTACCTTTTAACTGCAAACCTTCTCTGTGAAGCGCTCAACCATACAGATAACCTTTCACAGACCCCTGCCACTGACCATGTCGGCTTCACTGCAGGTCGTTGTATAGGCGGACCCACCTGTTGCTGTAGCTCATCTTCTGTTGGAGGTTTAGTTTCTGGTGTGGGGGTGTGGGTAGGGCTGTGACTTCTGATGTCATTTTGTAAACCATAGACAGACTGTAATAAGTGAAAAAGAAATATGTGAGGACAAAATACGATTTATAGTCACAGACTTTCTAAAAGGTAATTTTTGTATCATATATTCAGCAAGGTAAGTCAGAGCTTTGCTGCACATTTGATGAAGCTTCTTATTAAAATTCAAAGGCACCGCTATCATAAATATCATATGAATATAAAGTAGAAGCACAGCTCTTTGAAAAAATATGTGGTTAGATTAGTAACTCTGACAGAATAACTGCTCATATGGAAAGAACGTGGTAAGTCTGATGATAAGATCTGGGGGTGGACTGCGTACGAGGTCGGGGGAACAACGACACTATATAACATTTAGTAAGTATTGATTTCAGAATAAAATGGGGGTGGATATAGAATAGAATAAAAATTTAATAAGCCAAAAGAAAATGAAAATAAGTTGAGTTTTACAGAATGGAGTACTGAGGAGAGAGACTAGGTTAACCATTCCGTTGCTGAGTTAGTCTCTGCAGGCGTGATCAGAGACACCCCAGAGCGCTCCAACTTTCCCAGTTCGGCATGGGGCTGTCTACTTCTCCACTCTGGCCTTGCCATTTGGAGCCATTGGGTGCCTTTTGCAAACATCGGTGATCCCAAATTTTTCATTTTGGAATTCTTGATGCCCCAGGGCTTCTTTTGTATCGTCAAAAGGTCAAACCTACTGCTTGGGAATATTCTGTTTTGAGAAAGACCTAGTATGGGGGCGCCTGGGTGGCTCAGGAGGGTAAGCATCTGCCTTCGGCTCAGGTCGTGATCCCAGGTCCTGGGAATTGAGCCCGGAGCCCCGAGTCAGGCTCCCTGCTCAGTGGGGAATCTGCTCCTCCCTCTGCCCCTCCCCCTGCTCCTTCTCTCTCTCTCTCTCTCTCCCTCTCTCTACTAAATAAAATCTTAAAAAAAAAAAAAGACCTATTCTTAGTAAGTACTAATAAAGATCCAGAGACTTAAAGAGACAAAAAAAACTTCAATGTCACATGTCAACTCAAGGGAGAAGCCAAATAACTTTTTCTTTAATATAAAAGAATTACTATTTTAAAATAAAGGATTTAATATGAGTTATGGAGCACTGTTTCTTTAGACAGGAGGATGAAAGATAAGGCCATAATAAAATTTCATGAGGCCACAAAATTAAAGGTACCAGATAGGTTTGGAAGAAACTCTTGAAATCAGAAGAGGGCAGATCCGCATGTTCAGCCGAGCCGGTTTTCAGGCTCACCAACCTCACCAGTATCTCTAAGTTCACATGTGTTTTGTTCTGGACCTGTTTTCACTCAGACTCCATCTTCTCTTAATGGTCACCTGTTGGCTCTCTACCTGGACCCTCTGGATGGACTTGATTTCCCCTTTGGAACTCCCCATTACTTGGCTCTTAGGCTTTCTTCAGTAGATACTGGCTTGGCTTTACCTTACCTGAATCCGCCATTGTAGACTATCTTTGGTAAGTCTTTCAATCTGCCCTCTTTGACCTAGCCTCTGAGAACCTCTGAGGACTCAGGTTGTATCACTGGGCAACAATTTCAGCCCAACAAGCAGCAGATTTGCTGTGAATTAATTATTCATAGGACTGAAATGAATGGCTTAAGTTTTCTTTCTTTCATTTACTCATTCAACCTCTACTGAACACCTAGTATATCCTGGATATAATGCTGAGCATTAGGAATAGAGAAGTAAACAAAGACAGATATGTTTTCTCCTCCATTGGAACTCACAACTCAGTGGAGGGGAAACACGTTACACAAATAATCACACAAACAAACACACGACTAAAATGTGATAGGAGTTATGAAAGAAGATAATAATAGCAGCATAGGGCCTGAAGTACAGGAGTCTTAATTTCCCCCAAAGAAACAGAAAAGGCCTATGTGAACTACTAACAGTCATAGCTGAACTTTGAGCTCTGGAGTAACTGTTGAGGTTGATTTTTTTTTAAACTAGGCAAGTGAAAGAACACCAATTATTCAATAATCGTAGACAATCAATGTGGACATTTTCAGTGGTATTACATTAATTTTTGAAAACAAAAAGACTCTAAGGCTTGAACACTGCATTCTTGTTTATCTTCATTTAATTACTTAAAGTTCTTTTTTTTTTTTATTTTATTTATTTATTTGACAGAGAGAGATCACAAGTAGAGAGAGAGGTAGGCAGAGAGAGAGAGGGAAGCAGACTCCCTGCTGAGCAGAGAGCCCGATGCGGGACTCGATCCCAGGACCCCGAGATCATGACCCGAGCCGAAGGCAGCGGCTTAACCCACTGAGCCACCCAGGCGCCCTTACTTAAAGTTCTTAATAAGAATCTACACTCAAGCAAAAAATGCTTTTAACGTAAGAGCGCTGACTATTTTAAACGTAAATGTTTGGTTAGGATTAAAAATAATTAAAAAGACTGCCAGAAAAATACTGTACTTTATGGTGTCATGGAAGTAAACTGATCGAGAAGCTATCTTCTGTCCCCACATTTCTCAGATTATTTCGGTATGCATGCCTCACGCATGGGCTCAGGGAGTTCGAGGTAAGAACCGAATCCCTGGGAGGTGGTGTGGAAAGCAGCCCTCCAGCAGCCCTGCTCGGGGCTCTGAGGTTACTATGGCATTTCCTGTTTCAGACAGGTGAACATCAGGAGTTCCCTCTTCCATCCGTCATGGTGCCTTTCATTTTCTGGGGACCAGTGATGGCTTTTAACTTTGATTCCTGGCCACAGTGAAAATGGCCATGAATAATGAAGGTTTATGTACGCGGCTTATTTTAGGGACAGAGAAGGGAAGGAAATCGATCCTATCTTGGCAGACAAGTTCTGAGGATCACCGAAATGTAAAAGGTTTTGAATTTCTTTTTTTAGGAAAAGGAAATATATTAAAATGTTCGCCTAGCATGGGTGGAGTAGAGCCAGCAACAGGTAGGACGGGAGGGTAAGGGACATGACATTGTCTCAATGGGGAAAAGAAAATTAACCAACTGGGATCCATTTTGAGTTGTTAGCAGAGCTAATTACCAATCAAGATGCTCTGACGTAATGAGTACGTCCGTTTATTTAAGTTCAGGGTGCCTGACCCCGTTTTTCTCACATAGGGTACCATGCACAGGAACACTGGGTAAGTTATTCATAAAATGAAACAGGTGTGACTTTCTTCAAAACCTGGTCATCTGTCATTTCCCTTCACATTGTAGAAGTCTAAGGAAACGCTCTCCTACTTTCATCTCTGGCGGGCGGGGTGGGTAGGGGTCCTTTGAACCAGAAAGTAAAGAGTACCCAGGAAGCTTTTAAGCCTTTGTGGAGGGAAATCTCTGGGACCTTTCCAACAGGTGGTGGAGGGAGGGGATATTCTCTCTTCCTTCTGGATGGCTCAGCTTGACCAGAGAACGGATTGCGACCACATCCACTGCTGCGTGGAGGAAGCCGGTGCACAGAGAAAAGGGGGCCCAGGAGAGTGAGAGAACCCTGACGAGTCCGTGGGTCTGTCACTTCCGGGGCCGACTGTCCTGCCACCTCCCAAGGGTTGAGAATATTCCCTGATTTTCGCTATTTTGAGCAGAATGTTGCCTGCCACTTGACTGTACTTCTTACTTAAAACCCTTTTGTGCTACTCTAAGGTACAAGTCGTTTCTTCTGTTAAAATTAAACGTCCACATTATGCATATACAAGTGAGGAAATGCCAATTTTTTATGTATAAACAGTTTTAAGTATAAATAGCCACTGCATTAAAAGCAGGAAAACCAGACGTTTAGTCGTGAATTTCCTACCTGTTCCTCCAGAATGTGCCCATTAGCTATTACCTAAAATATGAAGTGTCTTAATGTCTAAATGAAAGTGACAGAAAAAAGAAAAGTCATGAGACAAGAAAGAGCTTACTTTTGTTTTGAAATATGGGTCCTGAAGTTACAGGAAGCAATCCAACGTCTGGGGTTAGTCATGTGCATACAAATATTTTTCTCATTTTCCTCAGGTTTTGTGTTGTCCTAGGGCCCCTCTTGCTATTGTCCTATCGAAGGGTCCATCCTGTGATGGTTAATTTTATGTGTCAAGCTGGCTGGGCCGCAGTGCTCAGATATTGCCTCAAACGTTATTCGGGATATTTCTTTGAGGATGTTTTTGAATGAGATTAAAATGTAAATCAGCAGACTCTGAATACAGCCAATGACCCTCCATAATGTGGGTGGGCCTCATTCAATCAGGTGAAAGCCTGGACAGAACACAAAGACTTCCTCCAGGCCAGAGGGAATTTTGTCAGCAGACGGCAATGCTTCCCTGGGGCCCCAGCCTGGCCAACCTCATCAGGTTTGGGCTTGGCAAACCTCTACAACTGCATGAGACAATTTCTTCAAATAAATCTCTCTCTCTCTCTCTCCCTCTCTCTGTCTCTGTCTTTCTCTCCTGCCCCCTCTGGGGAACCCCGACTGACACACCACCTGCCTGACCTATTATAATTAAAGTTTTAGAAAGACACTGAAGGAAATCTGGCACACAGCAGCCCTTAACATTTTGCCTAGATTAGGCTGATTTCTTTCTGGTGATGCTACATTATCATTCCTTCACAGAGACTTAAGGAAATACATTCCGCCTACTTCTTGTATTTTAGTAAAGACATTTAAAAAACTGACAGATCCTAAATACTTAAAAATATCTCAAATCTCTTCACATTTGATAAACATATTTGAAATTCAACAATTAAATATAGCATTCCAATCCCTGATTTTCTTTAGGTACATAGGATGGATTATTGCCTTAGGATGAAATATAATCACGAGAAATATTATTCCAGCTGACTGCCAAAGAAACGAACAGCGGCTCTCTTGCTAAGGCGAGCATCTGCTGGCAAAAATGAATGACGGTCCGGGAGTTCCACCTCCTTACCAGCGGAAGTTTAAGACAGAGAGTGGTCACACCACTAGGAGAATGAGCAAAGGACAGTCTGATTTGCTGTGGAGGGCAAAGACGGTTTTCAAGGACACAGGCTGGCCTCTGCCATTTTTGTCTAAGGCCTGCAATCCCACGGAACTCCCCGCTCCACAAGAACAGAACTGTGGAGACTTCAGGGGATGGCGGGACAGTCTGTTATTGTGCGCCAAGTACTCTTTGGTAATGAAATGGTGTGGTGACGTAGAATCCCAAATCATTCAAATTCGCTTGGTAACATGTTATGGGCTGAGCTGCATCCCCCTGAAACTCATGTTGGAATCCTAATCTCCACTGTGACTAGATATGGGGATGGAGTCTGTAAGGAGGTAGTCAAGGTTAAAGGAGGTCATTGGGTAGGACCCTAATCCTATGGAGCGGTGTCCTTACAAGAGGGACAGACGCCAGAGCTCTGTCTCTGCCACGTGAGGACACACGCTGCAAGAAGGCAGCCGTCCACAAGCCAGGAAGAGAGCTCTCACCAAAACCCCAACTTGATCTGGGACTTCCAGTCTCCAGAACTGTGAGTGAATAAATTCCCGTAATGTAAGCCACCAACGTTGTGGCATTTTGTTCCGGTCGCTTGAGCAGGCTAACAGGTGCCACTTCACACAATGACAGGGTTACAGGTGTAGAGACACCTGTCTGCTCGTTCAGTGTGCCCACTCCCATGAGACTCTGAGCTGTGGGAGCACGGTCAGGCCTGTCCTCCTGACCGTCGAGTATCTGAGAACCAGTACACACGTGGCGTAACACAGAGCCTTGTCGCATCTGGTGGGCTGGGTCATTCCAGTTATTAAGCAAATAGGAGTGAACAGAGCAGTCGTCCTAATTCTAAAGACAAGCCAGTATGGGACTTAGAGTCCCATGACCTTCTACGTAAAATAACATGATTTGTGAAGATTCTAGCAACTTCAACACTTCTGTCTCTGAGAAACTATATATATGTGTATCTATCTCTATATCTATATCTCCACAAGTTAAAAAAAAATCCGCATCCTCCACTTGCTGAAGACAAGGGCGCACGTGCGACCTGCTGTGGCGTTCTTCAGCACTTTTGGTTTTCTGGGCCTGCAGCACTACCATTACTGAATCCCAGGAAGTCAGACCACAGACAGACCACAGACAGAGCCCAGGGGTTCCATCCCAGCGGGGTTCCACCTTGCTAGGCCCGATGGTTGCCCACCATTAAGTGAGGGCTGAGGGGTGTGAGCCCACCATTGCCAACTAAAGCTTTTCAAGTTCTCAAAAAGCACGATGCTGTGTGTGGCCCTGGTGAGACATCCGCACCATGTACCATTAGGAACACGGTGGAAATGACGGCTTAGGTCCCATCTGTCATCCACATGCTTTCTCTTCCGAGTCAGAGCCCATCCCACTTGGTGTCTGTTGGGAAAGCTTGACACAAAGTGAGGTATTATGAAAAGTAATTCTTCAAAATTCGGAACCAGTCTGGGGGGCTGAAGGTGCTTTTTGGAGAGATGGTTACAGCTCTGAATGCTGTTCCTCAGCACGAAACCAGTCCCCAGTGCGCTGAGGCCGTGCTGTGCGTAGAGGATGGAAGGAACTGCGTGTGGCCACTCACGGGACAGCAGGGCCAACACGCCTGGTTTGGTCTGGCTTTGCCTCTTTCTCTCGGAGAGCCCCTGGGGGAAAAGCTTTGGAGCACCACACCTGAGTGGGTTTGGTGGCACTTTTCCTGTGGCTTCTTTATCCTGACATCAAAGACATGAAAAGAAAGCAAAGGTACTTGGATCATATGGGGCCTCTGAACATGATGTTTATATTTCTAGGGATGCAAGGAAAAAGACAACAAGAAATAAGACTATAAAAAAAATTTTTAGTGCCTACTGGAAAACCCTAATACTATATAAGGAAAAAAACCACAAAAAGGAAGGTCTTGAGCTTTGTGTAATGCTTTAATCCGTGGTACCAACTTTGCTCTGCATCCTCAGCCCAGAAATTCTTATTTTTCATGGGATGAATAAAAATGCTTTCTGTGTGTATGTGTTACTTTAAAAAATATGAAGTTACTACTGCTATATATTTTCAAGAGATTATTTAAAATGCCACTGAATTTGGGATAGCTTTTTGTTTGTCATGTATCCTCTCACATAACACACACCAAATGGACAGACAACAATTATCTTATGGTTGTGTTACAAAATTCCAGGGTTAAAAGGGGTTCCTCATGCAAACCCTATAGTTATATGTCTTTATCATGTCCTTTCTCTGCTCATAATTTTCTCTAAAAATGCCCTTCTCTCATCCATATCACTTTTTCTCAGATAATCTCCGTCCGTGTTTCCTCATCCTCTGGGCTCTGAAAGAGAAGCCTTTCTCCGCTGACGGTCCTTCCCTCCAATGGAGAGAAGACGTGCCCTCAGATCTCTGCCCCCATCACAGCGACCTGCGTGTGCATGATGGGAGGACTTCCTCAGGACAGACGGATGGGCAGAAGACCAGAGCTGGACTTCCCAGATTTTCTTCTAGCCAAGGAACAAGGAAAAGCAGGGAGATGCTAGAGATACTCCATGAAGTGGGCAAAAGGTTTTCATGACTGATGTCCTCCACACAGTACAACCCACACCAAGATCAGCACAGTACACGCGAGTATTACCTTCCGTGTTTTGTGTGGGTTTCTCATTCTCGATGACTTCTTAATGTCCACTTCGGTGGTATTTACACATCCAGGCTGGAAATGGAAAAAGAGAGAGAAAAAGGAATCTTTGAGGGTGACGTTTTTGATCCGTGCATTAAGACTTGCCGTCCACGTCCCGGGTAAGTCTTTCAGCACACCCAGTAAAAAAATTTATTATACTCTCACTCCTTGCATAAAAAGGACTTCAGATAACATTCTCGAATAACATCCAGAAAAACGGTGGAAAGAAATGCATGGGCTTTGCCCATGAAAGTGGGTGTTGACATTAGTAGTTGCTAAGCCGACAGACTCAGAGCAAAGGTGTCCACAGATTAAGCGGACGACAGCCCCGCTGGGAGCCACACACAGCCCTGCTCAGATGCCCTCTGTGTGAGGGGACACTGCTCCTGAAAGGCTGTTTGCTTCCCAAGTCGGGAAACGACCATCTGTTGACCCAGCTCAAATCCCAGAATGAATTTTTTTTTTACAATGATTCGTGAAATCAGGGTACTAGAAATATTAGTAATATAGATTAATATTAATAGTTAATAACAATATAATTAGTTAAGAGTTAATAATAATTAACAACGGTATTAATAATAATAGAATGGGAGTGTGGGCAGCCTGCTACTGGTTCTCTGACGACCTCAAGAGGATCATTTTGCCAGATTTATTGTTCTGTTGCACAGAAACAGAGAGCGGTAAAGCTTCCTTTTTATTTGGAGGAGGAGTGGGAAGGAGGAAGAAGAGAGAGCAAGGGTAGGTAGGGGTGAGGAGAAGGGGAGGAGAAAGAGCGGGAGGAGGGAGAGGAAGGGGAGAGAGACGATAAATCAGGAAAAAGAAGAAAGGAGTGTCAAGAATACAGGAGACCTTCTATCTAGAAAGGTCCTCAGATATCACTTAGTCTCTAGAAGTGACTGGAAGGAAGTGGTTAGATACAGACTGTGTTTTGCCAGCTCTCAAGTCCTGGTACTGGATATAGGGATCTCTGGTACTACTCTAAGGCATTGTGTTGTACGGCTCTGCTCAGTTTCTCTGTCTCCCCCACAGACAGCAAGATCATGAAAACGTCCGATGTACTCGAAAGTGACTCCAGAGAAACTGTGAATGTGGAAAAAGACTTCTCCATCCTGGGGATGTTGTGGGATGGGGAGGGGTTAAAAAGGCAGTGCTGGTGTGATTCCAGAAATAAGCTGTTCTCTACACTCACTGGCAGGCAAGGGGACTGCCTCTGTTATAATGAGGACATGGGGCATTTTCTTAAGTCACCCTGTCCTGACAGCGCAGCCACTGGGACAAAACTCTGCTATGACAGTGCGCGGGATTAGGAAGGAGGCAAGGAAAGCCTTTCCTCTTGATTTTTCTCCTTACATATGCTGCATATGAACTATATATACCACAAACACAGAAATACACACACACACACACAGTACTAAAATCTTAAATGAATGACAAATTTGGTTGCGCCTCCATAGGGAAACAGCTGGTTTAGCACCATGGTCTGCTTGGCCACATGGAGGAAGAGCACCCATGTGGGTGGGCTGTATGTACTGACACGGAGCCTCTCACTTTAGCTACCCCAGCATCAGACTGATGACGACCTGATATTCCAATCTGATTTTTCTAGGCTGGTTATGGCCTGAGTATTTTTTAAAAGACCCTGAGTGATTCTGACATGCAGCCAGGATTCACAACCATTGATCTAGATGTAGCAAAGTAATGTTTTGAAAATATTAAAGCAATATTAAAGTGTCTTCATTTCCTTTTAGATTTCCATTTCTGTGCAACCTTCCACCTGTAAGCCTTAGTCCACTAGGAAGGTGAAGCACTGAAATTCTTTAAGCTCCTACCGATTCATCAAGAGCCAAATGTGCTAAGACAGACCACAGAGATCTTCTTCTTTATGTTAAGGGGTAGGAATAATGAGGACGTGATATAGAGGAAAGGGAAGGCACGTCTTATCATGAGCTGGAGAAGAAGAGACCATTTATTATTTATTGAAAAATATTTATTTCCGCATCTAATTGCCAGACCTTGTGATAAATGGTGAAATACAAGGACAGATGTATAATCTAATGTAACAAGGATCCTAAAATGTGAATGAGCACCACGTGGGAGCACAGGACTGGAGAGAAGCTGGCATGGGCATTGCGCGACAGAACATTTCATACGTCCCTTATTATGGCCATCCCCTTGGTTCTCACCAACATGGCAGATAAATATATGTATTTTTAGTGTTTGAGCAAATTTGATCCCTATAAGAGCATGTGGTCTTTGGTTATTTTAAAAAGGCAGCCCTCCTTTTAAGGCATATATAACTGGTACCACTAGCTGGCACCAGACCCATGCAAAATGTGATGCCTAAGTTGGTTTTCTGCACCACTAAACACAGCTTCCCAATAAGATAAATAGCGTCGTCACTACCGAGTAAGCACTCAATAAAAATGTTCAAATATGTACTGCTGGCCAGGTACAACACGAAGTTCACGGTATCGTTCAATTTAAGGAATAATAATGAAGTAGTATTTACACTGGCCTGGAAAAGAACGGTAACTTAGGCTGAGCAATCCGAAGGTGTATTTATTGAACAGAATTTAGCTACGCTGTGACAGTACTACAACAGTACTTATTAAAACGTAGAATTTAATGCCTTGGAATCCATTCCTGAAGTAGCAAAAGGGTCACATTATTGAGAAATATTACTGCCGTAGCGTTCATGTCAGTGTCTTAATGAGTTGCAAAGCAGAGCTGAAATTCTGGTTTCATCACTGATTTCACTTAAAAGAATCTGAGTACCATTCAGTTCCCGTCATGGCAAAATGCCATTATTAGTTGTGGCAGAAGGCACACTGTTCTCGGGATAACAAGGGAGACTTAAGGACTCTTCAGTGAAGAGCAGCGTGAAGAGACAATCATGGAAAACCACTTTCTTTAATTCAGTCCCAGCAGCTGAAGTGAAATTGGGCAAAACCATGTCCTTGACAATAAATGGAGGTTTAAGAAAGAGGTGGCAAACAGAACTGGTAATAAGAGAGATCCATATTCCCAGAAATTAGGAAAAAAGATACGATTCTGGGGAAAAGTAAGGTTTTGAACACTGAATGTTGAAATATTTTGAATAATTACTGGCTCAAATGTGATTCAGTTACTGGGGAAGATTTGCCATTTTGTAACACAGAACAAGTTTAAAAAGTTCAATTTGTCATGTATTATACCACAGTGAAAACGATTCCTCACTCTTACATAAAGTGATTACAGATTCTAGAGTGTTCTACCTCAGGATATATTTTTTAAACATCGAATTGAAGCTTTTATTTCGGTTCTTGGGTCAGCAGGGCTTACTAAATGCTGTATGTGAAGGAAGTTGTTTAAGGTAACTACTCCAGAATTCCTTCCATTCATTCTCCTCTATAAAATTTACTCGTTTGCTTACTACTCAGTCTTATTTGTGGGACACAGGTTCTGGATGATATAGTCCCACTTAGGTGTAGGCTGTGAACAAATTCTGGGAGTTCACAGCGAGAATGAAGGCTCCGGCAGCAGAGGGGAGGGAAAATATGCCACCGTGACCTGGAGCCGTGGACAGTGGTCAGGTAGAAACTGCAGCTCAGGGTAATGAGCTAAGGTAAGTCTACCACGGTCACAGTAAGGTAAGCCTACAGAGAAGTAGAGGTCATAAGGGAAGTGACTTGATATGATTCATATTTTTAAATAAAAACTAACAAAAATTAACTCCAGACAGATCACAGACCTACATGTGAAATGCTAACCTATAACCCTCCCTAGAAGATAAGCATAGGTGAGAATCTAGGTGCCCCGAGTTTGGTGCCAGTTTTTACACTCAACAGCAAAAGCACAGTCCATGTGAGAAATCACTGGTAAGCCGGGCTTCACTAAAACAAAAAAATTCTGTTCCATGAAAGGTAAGCCAGACTGGGAAGCAACATTTGCAGAGGGTGCGTCCAATGAAGACAAGCATACAAATATACAAAAAACCTCTAAAAACTCAACAATTTGAAAATGAGCAACCCAATTAAAAAATGGGCAAAAGGTCTGAACAGACACCTCACTGAAGAAGACACACACATGGTAAACGAGTGTATGAAAAGATGGTTCACACCCTCTGTCATTAGAGAACTGCAAACTACGGCAAAGTTTAAATACCACTACCCACTTACTACAAGAGCCAGGATCCGGAGTCCTGAGAACATCCGATGCGGCAGAGCTGGAACTCTCATTCCTTGCTGGTGGGAATGCAAATTGGTATAGCCTTGTAGTGGAGACGCTAACAGGTTTTTTTTTTTCTTTTTTGTAATATAGATGCATGATTGAGTCTTTGATGAGCTAGCAAGAAACCTGTTCAAAGAGGCACCCATTTCAAAGACTGCTATCTCAAAGAAATGCCTCTTCAGCCACACCACTGCATCAAGAGGTGGGCTGCCTCCCACCTGTGGTTCCTCTGTTTTAGAGAGCTTGGTTGATCTCAACAACTGATCATCTTGGCTACTGGTTTTTATTTTTGCTCTTCCTCTTCCACTGCTTTAAATCCCTGCTCTTATGTTTTAAATTCACCAGTAAAGAGTGAGCCTATGAAGCCTTGGGTCCCCACCTGGACCCTAGTAAAAGCAGTACCCCAGGCCTGTGTCTTCTCCTCTCCCCTCTCCCTTCAACCTCATGAGGTGGCCCCAGATGTGCTATGTAATTAACAGGTTCTATAATTGGTAAACCTTTATTTCTTTTAAGTTTCCTGATAGCTGTTGTGGAAGGGCAACTTGCAGGAACAATAAGAACCATGGGTTGATCTGACCATGACACTGGTTATTGACAGGCTGAGACCAGCACAAACCCAGCCATTCTGGAAGCTATTTGGCAGTTTCTTACAAAACTAAACCTCCTTTCCACCTGATCCAACAATTGTGCTCCCTGGTGTTTATCCAGAAGAGCTCAAAAAGTCTGTCCTCACAAAAACCTGCACATGGATCTTCATTGCAGCGTTATTCAGAACTGCCAAAACTTGACATCAGGCAGTAGGTGAAAGGATAAACAAAGTGTGGTATGGAACACAATGGAATAGTGTTTGGAGTTAAAAAGAAATAAGAAGTTAAACCATGAAAAGACATGAAGGGATCTTAAATGCATATTCTGAAGTGGAAGAAGCCAGGATGAAAAGGCTACACTTTGGGATTCCAACTATAACATTCTGGCAAAGGCAAAACTATGGAGACAGTAAAAAGATCAGTGGTTTCCAGGGGTGAGAGAGAGGGATGGATGATTTAGGCAGAGCACAGAAAATTTTTAGGGCAGTGAAACTATTCCGCATGATACTATAATGGTGGATACATGTCATTATACATTTGTTTAAAGCCATAGAATGTTCAACACCAGGAGTGAACCCTAATGTAGACTGTGGCCTCCAGGCGACAATGATGGTGTCTGTGCAGGTTTATTGACTACAACCAGGGTACCACTGTGGTGAAAGATGCATTTTGAGGCTAGAATCAATAAAACTTGCTGATGGGCTGGATCAAGGAGCACAGTGAGGGAAAGAGAGTCAACGATGACTCCTAGTTACTGGCAACTGGACGAGGTGGTGCCATTTTATCGAGATGAGGAGAGAAACAAATGTGAACAAAGAGGGATATCAAGGATGGCTCCTGGATTGCATTTACATACAATTTGAGTATTTTTACTGATTTCTCCAACTAGAATAGAGCTCTTTATACAGTCAAGAGTCATGACTCAGAACATTTCAACATTAGTGCTTGTGCAATAATCTGGCCCATCCTTTTGTGTCTTTGACCTTTGGCATCACCACTGGCAATAAGAGCCTATCACTGAATGTGCAAAATTAATCTCTGATGCTCAGTCTCAGAGAGCCTGGCGGAGTGCCAGCCCACTGCTCAGAGCCCCTGCTCTGCTTCTTCAGACTCTTCTCCCGCGCATTCTACCAGACTCAACTCATCTCTTCTGTTGACATCTCATTCATGGGAAGGTGAGTAGTGACAAAATTTTGGGATTCCTGGACCATAAGCTTAATATTATTAAGCGCCTTAAAACTTTTGACTTTAACTCTTAACGTGTTTGTTGAATGTAGGCATGAACGTAAACTGTTCTCTGATGGCAATGGAAATTGTCCTACCATGGAAGTTAAGAGCTAAAAGGTAGGAAAACGGATCAGTTAACTGAACTGGTGAAGGCAGTTTTGTAGATATTACTGTTGTTAGTACTGGTGATTTAATGGCATGCTGTAACCAGTTTAGAGAATCAAATAAAATTTCCTAATAATATAAACAACTCACAGTAAGTTCAAAATGCTTATAATAATTGTTAACACAAATAACAGTGGGGCACATAGAAAATAACAAGTTCATGAAAATCAGTGGACATTGGAAGTGGCCTTGAATTCAATCGCTTGTAAGGCTCTGAAGTCATATATTCCCAAATGGAAAAGAGGCTTACTTCCCTCTCCAGGCAAGACACACAGAGAAAGGCTATCTGGACCACACACCTCAGCTCAGCAAGACCTCTATAAAGAAGATGATGATCTAACAATTGTGAATATCTATGCCCCCAATATGGGAGCACCCAATTACATAAGAAAACTATTAATCAAGATAAAGAGTCATATTGATATGAATACAATAATAGTAGGAGATCTTAATACGCCTCTCTCAGAAATAGACAGATCATCGAAGCAGAAAATTAATAAAGAAATAAGAGCATTGAATGAAACATTGGACCAGATGGACCTCATCAACGTATACAGAACATTCCACCCTAAAACAACAGAATACTCATTCTTCTCAAGTGCACATGGAACCTTCTCCAGAATAGACCACATACTGGGTCACAAAGCAGGACTCAACCGATACCAAAAGACTGACATTATTCCCTGCATATTCTCCGATCACAATGCTTTGAAACTGGAGCTCAATCACAAGGAAAAGTTCAGAAGGAACTCAAACACCTGGAAGCTAAAGACCACCTTGCTTAAGAATGCTTGGATCAACCAGGAGATCAAAGACGAACTTAAACAATTCATGGAAACCAATGAGAATGAAGACACCTCGGTCCAAAACCTATGGGATACAGCAAAGGTGGTTCTAAGGGGTAAATACATAGCCATCCAAGCCTCCCTCAAAAACATTGAAAAATCCAGAATACACCAGCTGTCTCTACACCTTAAAGAACTGGAGAATCAACAACAAATCAAACCAACTCCACATGCAAGAAGGGAAATAATCAAGATTAGAGCAGAGATCAATGAGGTAGAAATGAGAGATACAGTAGAACGTATCAATGAAACTAGAAGCTGGTTTTTTGAAAGAATCAATAAGATCGATAAACCATTGGCCACACTAATCAAAAGAAAAGAGAGAAAGCCCAAATTAATAAAATTATGAATGAAAAGGGAGAGATCACAACTAACACCAAGGAAATAGAAACAATCATCAGAAATTATTACCAACAGTTATATGCCAAAAAGCTAAGCAACCTAGATGAAATGGATGCATTCCTGGAAAGCTACAAACTCCCAAAATTGAACCAGGAAGAAATTGACAACCTGAATAGACCGATATCTAGTAACGAGATTGAAGCAGTGATCAAAAACCTCCCAAAAAACAACAGCCCAGGACCTGACGGATTCCCTGGGGAATTCTACCAAACTTTCAAAGAAGAAATAACACCAATTCTCCTGAAGCTGTTCCAAAAAATTAAAGCAGAAGGAAAACTTCCAGACTCTTTTTATGAAGCGAGCATTACCCTGATCCCCAAACCAGGCAAAGACCCTACCAAAAAGGAGAACTTCAGACCACTATCACTGATGAATATGGATGCAAAGATTCTCAACAAGATCCTAGCAAACAGGATCCAGCAGCACATTAAAAAGATTATCCACCATGACCAGGTGGGATTCATCCCTGGGTTACAAGGACAGTTCAACATTCGCAAATCAATCAGTGTGATAGAACACATCAATAAGAGAAGAGAGAAGAACCACATGGTCCTCTCAATTGATGCAGAAAAAGCATTTGACAAAATCCAGCATCCGTTCCTGATGAAAACGCTTCAAAGTATAGGGATAGAGGGAACATTCCTGAACTTCATAAAATCTATCTATGAAAGACCCACAGCAAATATCATCTTCAATGGGAAAAAGCTTGCAGCCTTCCCGTTGAGATCAGGAACACGACAAGGATGCCCACTCTCACCACTCTTGTTCAACATAGTATTAGAAGTTCTAGCAACGGCAATCAGACAACAAAGAGAAATAAAAGGTATCCAAATTGGCAAGGAAGAAGTCAAACTCTCTCTCTTCGCAGATGACATGATTCTTTATATGGAAAACCCCAAAGACTCCACCCCCAAACTACTAGAACTCATACAGCAATTCAGTAACGTGGCAGGATACAAAGTCAATGTACAGAAATCAGTGGCTTTCTTATACACTAACAATGAAAATACAGAAAGGGAAATTAGAGAATCGATTCATTTACTATAGCACCAAGAACCGTAAGATACCTGGGAATAAACCTAACCAAAGAGGTAAAGGACCTGTACTGGAGGAACTACAGAACACTCATGAAAGAAATTGAAGAAGACAAAAAAAGATGGAAGACCGTTTCATGCTCTTGGGTTGGAAGAATAAACATTGTTAAAATGTCTATACTGCCTAGAGCAATCTATACTTTTAATGCCATTCCGATCAAAATTCCACCGGAATTTTTCAAAGAGCTGGAGCAAATAATCCTAAAATTTGTATGGAATCAGAAACAGATTCTTAACAGAGAACTGATGGTTGTGTGAGGGGAAAAGGGAGGGGGCTAGGCTAAACACGAGGGCACTCGCCAGGCTCAACAGACCTGTCGCCCAACAAAAGAAAAGTTCAATTCATCCCTTTACTACATTTCACTAGTATATAAAAAAATCTATTTGATGGGCACAAGCTGGCCCTGATGTCATAAAATAGCCCAGTATGTGTTAGGAATTTACAAAGAAAGACTGAAAGGGTTTAAACAGAGATAGCCAGGCTTTTAGTCCCAAGGAAGGACTTTAGTCTAAGCCCCATGACAGGTAACAAAAAACTCCTCAGAGTCCTGTTTGTAAATTAAGGACAGTAATTACCCACCCTACAAAATCTCTGTGAAGAATCAGGGAGGGGTACGGAGCGTCAAGAGATTTTGTGCAAAGGCACTAACCAGCGTTCGGGTGGTTACTGACGGACATCTGCCAGCAGCGCTGCCCCTACGTTTTGGAGGGAGGACTCCACGTGGCATGGATTTTTACACGTGTCGGCTGAATGCTGTACATCCGAGCAGAGGCTCAGCTTGTACCGCCAAGTATCTGGCGCTTGCAGACAATGCCAGAAATCGATGAGCTTTGTGTCGGCTGACGACAATGTTCTTTTGATTCAGACCTGGTCCCTGATGCCCTGGTTGGTTCCATTATCAGAGCCCTGTGATTGGAAAACCTGTGGACCTTTTAAGCCTGTGTCCTGTGTCAGTGTGTTGAATGTCATCTGAAAGGGTGTATGCAGGAGAGGGGCAGAGCAGGTATTATTAATTCACTCGTAACAAACTATACCCATTGAGGTCTACTGCGTGCCTGGTCCTGGGCTGAACACAGTGGGGGACAAGCTAACAGGAGTGAGGACTCTGCCCTCTTATGGAGGAAGGATACCACTGCCTGCCTGCCTGCCCCTTCCCAGTAACAAAAGTCACTTGTATAATGTGCTTTCCTACTGCTCTTTAAAGTTTTATTTTGCTCACTATTGTAAGAGAGATGATCAACTCTCTTTTAAAAATGTAAAAATTAAAGTTGAAAAAATCTAACTTGTTTAAAGGTTAACATGGGTCATAAGATGCATTCTTTGAGTTAGGAATTACACCTTCACGTTCTTCCTCGGGAGATCTGCAAGGAAGTCGCTCGGCACAACTGGGAAATGTCTGTATGGTCAGCCTTCCGCCGCCGACCTAGAGCCCTGTGTCTCCACCTCTTACATAGAGGTGACTGGAGATGCTCCCATCAGCAATTGATGAGGGTCACCCATGGCAATGACAGGGATTTCACTTGTGCTAGTGTCTGACCTAGTTTACTCTCTTCCACCCAATGCTTGTCATCCTCCAAGATGGCGGGTGATGGCCCCTAGCAATCTCCTCCTCCCGGTGTTCACACCCCTGTGCAGTCCTCACACTGCACCACCACTGGTCCGTGTGACTGAGAGTCTATGGCAGACGTGATGATATGATACTTCTGAAATCTGGCTGCAAAGGAGTGCAGTTTCCAACTTGGGGCCCTCTTTCTCTCTTGGGGCGCCATGGGGAAGCTACGTCTTGAGTACACTTATGTAGAGGTCTTTGTGGTCGGGAACTGGAGCCTCTTCCCAACCACTGTGTGAGTAAAGTGGATTCTCCAATTGCTTCAGATGCCTGCCATCTTGGTCAACAGCCTGACTCCAACCTCATGGATGACCTTGACTCAGAACCACCAGGAAAGCAATCCCAGATTCCTGAACCTCAGAAGCTATGTAAAGTCACAAATGTGCATTGTTTTATGCTACCAAGTGGGGTAATTTGTTATGCAGCGGTACATTTACTCAAGCTTCAAATCTCAAATCCGGCTCTTTGGATTCCCAAAACCCTTTGGTGATTCCACTGGGCCAAAGTTATCTGCCAACTTTTCTTCACAACCTTACCCCTTGTGTTCTTGTCTCCCTTCAAGACCATGATGGCTGAAAGAACTTGAACCATCAATTGCTGAACAATGACTACGTGCTATGCACATATAAGCAACCTGCCTGCTTTATCTCAGTGCATTCTCAAGGGCCTTCGAGGCAAGTATTACCACCCACCTTCAACAAACGAGGAGCCTGACACTTGAAGGTGTTTAGTGAAATCACACATGTAGGCAGCAAGTTGGTATCTGAGCCAAGTGTTTTTCGGCAGTCATTCTCCTGATGCACTACATCAAACTGTGTGGATGTGCTGGCCCCCCGCTGGCACTCAGCATTTGAGACAGGGAGAACAGAAATGAAGAGGAGCCATGGTGTGTAGAGCTTTGCATACATAGTAGGAGGAGCAGGGATAGAAGTGAGAAGCACAACATTTCTCTGTGTCAAGCTTTATGTAATCCATCATTTACATTTAGCTCACAATCCTACATTGCTCTACTCCACCTCTCACTAGGAGAAGGAGAACTAACATAATCCCTTATCAGGATTTTCTCAATCATGGAAATCACACCAAAATTAGACCCATTGCCTTTCTATACAGTAGAGATTTTGTTACAGAAATCAAAAAGAAATGTAAGAAGAGCCAATCTCATTTTTGAATGCCCATGTCAGAATCCTAAATAGATAAACACAAAGAAAATCCAGTATCCCATGAAGGAAACGATGCATCATAACCAAGTGGGGCTTATTCTGGGATTTCAGGGACCCATTCATGTTGGGAACTCCTTTAGCAGAATCCACATGTTACTAACACATGTGAAGAGAAAACATGTAAAAAGCCTGAGAAGAAAATGCTTCAGTCATTCCTACTTAAAGCGAAAGAATGTTCTCGAGGGTTCCACAAGATCAAAAATATTTTCATAAAATGCTATGTTATTTGTCTTTTTCACTGGCAATCTCTCAAGAGCGCACAGTCGTTTCCCAGACGTTATTGGCATGTGATAAAACCACAGATTTCTGGGAAAGCAGACATGAAGATGCCGCTGTCTTCTACCGATTAATCTAAGGATTGAAATGATTTACAAAAGGGTAGGGCAATGCCATTCTTCTCACTAATTTGCCTTGAGTATATGCCATGTTTCATTAAAAGTGCTCATTACTTTGTTACATAATTGGTTTCTCATTGTCATTTAAAATAAATCAACATAAATATTTTTAAGAGATACCAGTTTTAATTTTAGTATAGTAACTACCAACAGATAAAACTCACGTAAACAAAAACTCTTTAGGGCCCACAAGAATTCTGAAGCGTGAAAATTCATCACACGACCTAAATGTTTGAAGATCACACCTCTATAAGATACCAGTTAACGGCCACTTCTTCACTATATACATAGTTGTTTTTTTTAAAATACAAAAGAAAAGTAAACACCATTTATAACAATAACTGAAAGAGAAAGAAACTTAAGAAATGTGTAAAAACTGCAGGAGGAAAATCTAAGGTGTCTGTGAAAGGCACAGAAGAAGTAGATATGAGCAAATGGAGTTGGTGGGATGACTCAGCTTCAGAAAGAAGCTAATTCTCCCCAGTTTGTTTAAATAAATTTAACAAATCCAATTAAAGTGCCAAAGTGTTTTTTTTTCTTCTGATGTTAGCTAGACGAATGGTTCCAAAGCTCTATGGAAAAATAACCAGGGAAAACTAACATGAAGGACAAGGAGCGAGGAGTGGAGTGGGGGTGACGGGAGCCGGCCAGCCTCATCACACGTGGCAACAGACTGAAATCAAAATGTGGTGCGGAAGGGGGGCTCCCTAGCCTGGACCATATCCCATGTTGGTACCTGCGTTATGGTCCATTTCCCCCACTCCCCTGCACCTGCTCTGTGCAGGGGGCGGGGGGGGGGGGGCACTCTCCACACCCAGTGACCACACCCCTTGTTTTCTTTTTTTTTTTTTAATTTCTTTTCAGCATAACCACACCCCTTGTTTTCTCACTCTGTCTTCACTTCACATTTTCCCAGTACAATTCTACTCTGTGGTGTGAGACATCCAGATATGTGTACCTCTTAAAAAAGGCTTATTTCTATTTTGCCTTAATAAAATTTGTTTCATTGAATAAGTTATACCTTTCCTTTTCTTTGGTTTCTTGTAAGCCCTTATCTTTTTAAAAAAATTATGTTTAGCCACTGTACAGTACATTGTTAGTTTCCAATGCAGTGTTCAATGATTCATCAGTTGCATATAACACCCAGTGCTCACTGCAACACGTGCCCTCCTCAGTACCCATACCCTTTACCCCATCTCCCCACCCACCTCCCCTCTGAAACCCTGTTTGTTTCCTGGGGGCTGCAGTCTCGTATGGTTCATCTCCCTCTCTGATTTCCGCCCTTCAGATTTCCCTCCCTTCCCCTAGGGGAGAAAGGGGACCCTCCTGCACTCTGGGTGGAAATGCAAGCTGGGACAGCCACTCTGGAAAACAGTATGGAGGTGCCTCAAGATGTTAAAAACAGAGCTACCCTAGGACCCAGCAATTGCACTCCTGGGTATCTACCCCAAAGATAGTGAAAAGAAGGGGAATTGGCACCCCAGTGTTCACAGCAATGATTGTGGAGGGAGCGGAGATGCCCTTCAACAGATGAATGGGTACAGAAGCCCTAGCTTATCTTAATTGCTTTCCCTTCTGGAACAGGCCCATGAACCTCAGGGCCTGGCTTCTTATGGGAACAATCTCATTCCCCCCACCCTACCCCCCAAAGGAGAACATGTCCTAGAGGAAAACAGGACAAAACTCAATCTCTCTTCAATGTCCACATCTGTAAAACGGCTAAAATGAATGTCAAACTAACAGAGTGGAGCGTAGTAGAATACGCCACCCCAAAATGTCTTCCTTTGGAATGTGGATGATTTTGAGCTGTGGACACTTGAAAAACAGCTTTCTCTGAACTCCCCTTACCAGCCTCAGGATAGATCTTCCCAAAGAATCTCAATTGTCATGAGTCCCCTCCGTGCGAGTTTCATCAACCTAGACCACCGGAGAGGACGCTAAGGTCCTCAGCACACCCAGATAAACGCAGTCACAGTCATACCTCTCAGCTATGCTTCCCAGAGAGTCCCTCCCCTAAAAAGCATTTACTCTCCCATAAGAAACCTCCAGCCCTTTCCTTTTCCCTATCAAGATGGTGAGAGTCAGTTATCATATGGTTTCACTTACTTGTGGAGCATAAGGAAGAACACGGAGGACATGGGGAGATGGAGAGGAGAAGGGAGCTGGGAGGAATCGGAGGGGGAGACGAACCATGAGAGACTGTGGACTCTGAGGAACAAACAGGGTTTTGGAGGGAGGGGGGTGGGGGGCTGGGTGAGCCTGGTGGTGGGGATTAAGGAGAGCACGGATTGCATGGAGCATTGGGTGTGGGGCATAAACGGTGAATTTTGGAACACTGAAAAAAAAATAAAATTTAAAAAAATGGTATTAAAGTCTGTATTCTAAGTTGCCTCAGGAAGTTATTCATTTTTCCTGGGTATCTTTCACATCTACATGAGGTATATATGTCACAAACTTCTGTTCTTCTTTTTTTCAGCCAGGCTTTTGTTATAGAGGTCCCAGCGGAGGACTCCGAAGGGTAGAGGAAAAGTGACTTCTGCTCCTGAGAAGAGTTATGTGAAGATTACATAGGAAGTGTGCAAGCAATCATGTTCCGGGCCAATACCAGCCGTATCCAGAGGTGCGAAGCGGTCGTGAGGAGCACCTCCTGTTCACTACTAGCTCCCCACGTACCCACTTGTGGGACCCTCTGAAGCTCCGGCATCCTTTGGCTGGGATTCCTCATCTGCTCACAGGAGAGCAAAGCATACCGCGGGGGTGGCTGTGAGCACTGGCTGAGTAATTCATTCATATCAAGTGCCCAGAACAGTGACCCGCCCCTGGTGAATGTTCTCTGGGCGCTATTTTCTACCCCCACCTTCCTACTCATCACTGGGAAACGGAGGTTTTGGTTCTCCCAGTGTTGCCGTGGGGACCCAAGAGTGCAGGATCTCATTCTCTTCCTTCATAATCAAAGGCCACTCAAGAACCAACTAAGATTTAAAAAAAAAATCATTGGGGCGCCTGGGTGGCTCAGTGGGTTAAAGCCTCTGCCTTTGGTTCGGGTCATGATCCCAGGGTCCTGGGATCGAGCCCCGCATCAGGCTCTCTGCTCAGCGGGGAGCCTGCTTCCTCCTCTCTCTCTGCCTGCCTCTCTGCCTACTTGTGATCTCTGTCTGTCAAATCAATAAATAAAATTTTTTTAAAAAAATCATTAATATCAACGTCACCTTTGTGTTTCTAAAGACTCTGTGAATCTCAGGGGCGGCTGGGAGTTTTTGTTGGTTTACATAAGTGCCACTTTTTCAGAACTTGAAATTTGATGAGAGGAAAGACCATTTTAGGTCACCGAGGTGACAAGTACTATTGTCCGCAGTTACCCTTGTTAGTGTGGTGAAATGTCAGGGATTAATGACGGTTGCTGAGGATAATCGCATAATCACGTGGGTCTTTCCTGGGCCGTTTTTAAGTATTTTAAAATGGAGAGATAAAATGCAGGATATCATACGAAGAAATAAGATAACATGCTACCTGCACGTTTTAAGAGGTTTCTAGACCCGGTTCTCTCAGAAAGAAAAAAATATGAAATATATTTTCTCCTGAAGAAAATATTGTCTGCTATAGAGAGCGTATCCACGTTGCAACCAAGTTGCAAGTCCTTCAAGTCGTAAACAAGGAAGAGTCTTACCAGAAACTACTGTAGTGGAATGGACACACCTTTTCCAGGGACTTTTCCCTCAAGATCACCAAATACGACATGAACATGAAATGATTACAACAAAAGTTGTATTATTTTTATCACGATAATACTCTCTCAAACACAAAACAGGAGGCAGATGCTTGGTCCAGATTAGCACACAAAAAAATACCAACATTCCCAATACTCGAGTTAACGAAGCCAATGGCAGAAATTGCTGGAGAATTTAACACCACTCCTCACAACAACAACAGCCTGCAAAATCGATTCCGTTTTCGATCCAGTAAGAAAAAGGAGCAGTCACTTAATGTACACCAAACTTCAAAAGCATGTTATCTATTTTAGAAATGGAAAATGTACGAAAAGCTATGCTGACTATGAAACATAGCTAAAAAAAATTGTAGTCGAGTTCTCTGTGGGAACGCGTCCAGCCTCCTTTCTGGAGTCACTCCAGAGAGATGTCCCGTCTCTGTCTCTGAGGCTGAGTGGAATCGAGACAGTCGAGATGACTGCTCTCCCATATGGGAAAATCACACCCTGGTCCTACTCGGTCCCCGTCATAGGCTAAAAGGGAATCAGGTATTGATTCCACACACAAAATCGTAGACTCTGGTCATGGAAACAAATGTGTAGTCAATGAGCAAGCTTCACTGTCCATGATATAAGACCAAAATGAAAACCTTCAGCCCTTCTTCCTCCCTCTTCACCCTCTGTCCCTCGTGAGCTTACTGTCACATGTAAAATCAGAACTGGTAACAAGCATTTTGTACCATCTCTTTTCTTTAAGTTGACCGCAACATGATGCTGTCCAATTCCTGTCTCATGTCCTTGAACCAGTGATGTTCCAGTCGCATCTTCTAGGGAGAAACACTGAATCGCTCGCGGGCTCAGAGACGATCCCAGCACTGACTCAAGAGAAACTTAACGAGTTGCAGCCCTGAACAGTTCAGAACTCGAGATCTCCCTGTCCTCTGATGCCATCCGCTGAACCACTGGAAGGATGAAAGAGTTCTTCTTCAGACAAAATCTGCCTCCTTTTATCCTAAGTGAAGCAGGAGAATGCTACTCCATTTTCCAGCGACAGCTGCTCAAACACTCGGAAACAGACGAACAAGCATCCAGATTCTGTGCCCTGAGCTTAGTTCCGCAGATCGTCTCACTCTCGCATCTCTCATCACACCTTCCTACCGCCCCCGTATCATCCCACTCGCCCTGCTCAGAGGATGGCCGGCTCGGCTAATGTCGCCCCAAGACGGTGGTGCCAGGGGCGGGATACCACCCTCCCAATGTGTCCTGACCACTTCAGAGTGTGCCAGAGGGGTGCCTTCCTTCATTGGGGCCATTATGGGTCAATTAAGAGGTTCTAAGATGATTTGAGCAAGAATAAATGTGACACATGCTCCTTGTAGAAAATTAAAATTACTTATGATACCAAATACCCCAGAATTATTACAAATCAACATCTGGCATAGTCTCATAATTGTTTCTCCAGGCAGCTCTTTTTTTTAGAAAAACAAACTTGGGATCATATTACACATAGTTATATATGCAGATAATTTCATTTCATATTTCACCATAGATTTTCTCCACATTTTAAAAATTCTTTGAATTTCTCCTCTTGAATATAGCAGTTTACCTTGTAGATGCATGTTATTTAACTACCCCCTATTGTTGAATATTTATGCTAGTTCAGATTTATAACTACCTTTATATACTTAACCACTCTAACCTCTTTGCACAGCTTTGAACAAGTTAATTTACTGCTGCAAAAGATTTTAACTTTTTATTCACACTGCTTGATCATTTTATTCACACTGCTTGATCATTCACACTGCTTGAATGCACTGTCAATGCACACATCTACCATAACATTTAGGAATAATTCTCTCCCTCCTGATCTTGGTAGGATTACACAGCATTAATTTGAACTTTTAAAAATAAAAGGGACTGTGGGAGGAGTCAAGATGGCGGAGAAGTAGCAGGCTCAGACGACAGCAGGTAGCAGGGGATCAGCTAGATGGCTTATCAAACCATTGCGAACACGAACAAAACCAACAGGAGATAGAAGAAGAGCAGCAATTCTAGCAACAGAAAATCGACCACTTTCTGAAAGGTAGGACCAGCGCCAGCAGAGAAGTGAATCCAAAGCGCCGGGAAAACAGACCGCGGGGGGAGGGGCCAGCTCCCGGCAAGCGGCGGAGCAACGGAGCGCAGACTCAGGACTTTTAAAAGTCTGCTCCACCGAGGGACATCGCTCCAGAAGCTAAATCGGGGTGAAGCCCACACGGGGTCAACGTGGCCCCAGGTCCCGCAGGGTCACAGGAGGATTGGGGGTGTCTGAGTGTCACAGAGCTTGCAGGTGTTAGAGCGGGAAAGCCGGCTACAGAGACAGAGCCGAGGAGTGAGCTCTCAGCTCGGGGTTACCTTGAACTGGTCGCAGGCTGGGTGAGCTCGCAGCGCGGCTGGAGACCAGGGAGACGGGAGTGATTGGGCGCTTTTCTCCGAGGGCGCACTGAGGAGTGGGGCCCCAAGCTCTCAGCTCCTCTGGGCTGGAGATTGGGCGGCCGCCATTTTCATTCCCAGCTTCCGGAACTCTACGGAAAGCGCTCAGGGAACAAAAGCTCCCGAAAGCGAACCCGCGCGGATTACTTAGCCTGGCGCCCGGTAAGGGCAGTGCAATTCCGCCTCGAGCAAAGACACGTGAGAATCACTACAACAGGCCCCTCCCCCCAGAAGATCAACAAGAAATCCAGCCAAGACCAAGTTCACTTACCAAGGAGAACAGCGGAATCCAAAGGAGGAGAAAGCAAAGCATGGATTCATGGCTTTCTCCCCATGATTATTTGGTCTCGCAGTTAATTTTTTTCTAAAATTTTATTTTTTGTTCTTCTGCTAAATTTTTTTAACTTTTACCCTTTCCTCTTTTAACGTTTTTTTAAACTAGTTTATCTTAATAATACTTTTCATAAAAAAATCTTTTTTGAAACTTCATTATTATGGTCATATTTTATCCTTCATTGTATCTAACTTTATTTTTTGTATACACATAGGGATTTTTCTTCTAAAAATTTGGGGTACATCTTCTTCTAATAGATCAAAACATACCCTAAGTCTAGCCCTGGGCTTGTTCTAGTCTCCAGCCCAAGCAAATTCTCTCCACTTTCTTTTTCTTTATTTTCCCAACCAACTTATTTTATAAACTCCTTTTTTAGAAATTAAAAAAAAATTCTTTTTCATCTTTATAGGCATATTCCATCCCTTCATTGTGTTTACCCTTATATATGCTTTTCATTCTTTAAAATTTTGGGAGGTAGTTTCTTCTAGAAGACCAAAATACTCCCAAAATTAAGTGGGTGACCCTGTTCTACTCAACAGTCTAATATATATATATTTTTTTTCTTTTTTATATTTTTTCTTTATCTGTTTTCTTTAAAAAAATTTTTTTCTGAACTTCTTTTTATCCCTTTTCTCTCTCCCATGATACAAGGTCTCTTCTGATTTGGTTAAAGCACATTTTCCTGGGGTCTTTGCCATCCTTTAAGTATTTTATTTGCTCCTTCATATATTCTTATCTGGACAAAATGACAAGGCGGAAAACTCACCACAAAAAAAAGAACAAGAGGCAGTACCGAAGGCTAGGGACCTAATCAATACAGACATTGGTAATATGTCAGACCTAGAGTTCAGAATGATGATTCTCAAGGTTCTAGCCGGGCTCAAAAAAGACATGGAAGATATTAGAGAAACCCTCTCCAGAGAGATAAAGGCACTCTCTGGGGAAATAAAAGAACTAAAATCTAACCAAGTTGAAATAAAAAAAGCTATTAATGAGGTACAATAAAAAATGGAGGCTCTTACTGCTAGGATAAATGAGGCAGAAGAAAGAATTAGTGATATAGAAGACCAAATGACAGAGAATAAAGAAGCTGAGCAAAAGAGAGACAAACAAATACTGGACCATGGAGGGAGAAGTCGAGAGATAAGTGACACCATAAGATGAAACAACATTAGAATAATTGGGATTCCAGAAGAAGAAGAAACAGAGAGGGGAGCAGAGGTGTATTGGAGAGAATTATTGTAGAGAATTTCCCTAATATGGCAAAGGGAACAAGCATCAAAATCCAGGAGATGCAGAGAACCCCCCTCAAAATCAATAAGAATAGGTCCACACCGCATCACCTAATAGTAAAATTTACAAGTCTTAGTGACAAAGAGAAAATCCTGAAAGCAGCCCGGGAAAAGAAGTCTGTAACATACAATGATAAAAGTATTAGATTGGCAGCAGACTTATCCACAGAGACCTGGCAGGCCAGAAAGAGCTGGCATGATATATTCAGAGCACTAAACGAGAAAAACATGCAGCTAAGAATACTATATCCAGCTAGGTTATCATTGAAAATAGAAGGAGAGATAAAAAGCTTCCAGGACAAACAAAAACTGAAAGAATTTGCAAACACCAAACCAGCTCTACAGGAAATATTGAAAGGGGCCCTCTAAGCAAAGAGAGACCCTAAAAGTAGTAGATCAGAAAAGAACAGAGACAATATACAGTAATAGTCACCTTACAGGCAATACAATGGCACTAAATTCATATCTCTCAATAGTTACCCTGAATGTAAATAGGCTAAATGCCCCAATCAAAAGACACAGGGTTTCAGAATGGATAAAAAAACAAAACCCATCAATATGCTGCCTACAAGAAACTCATTTCAGACCCAAAGACACCTCCAGATTTAAAGTGAGGGGGTGGAAAACAATTTACCTTGCTAATGGACATCAGAAGAAAGCTGTGGTGGCAATCCTTATATCAGATCAATTAGATTTTAAGCCAAAGACTACAGTAGGAGATGAGGAAGGACACTATATCATACGCAAAGGGTCTGTCCAACAAGAAGATCTAACAATTTTAAATATCTATGCCCCTAACATGGGAGCAGCCAACTATCTAAACCAATTAATAACAACAAGAAAAAAAAAAAAAGGACTAAAGAAAATTGGCATATCTTTCTCTTAATTTGCTTTTTTATGACTAGATTGGCTAAACATTTTCTTGTTTTCCATAGCCATTTATATTTTTTATGTGAATTGTCAGTTTAAGTCTTTTTTTTTTTTTTACTTTTTTTTTTTTTTTGGAGATAGTGAGAGAGCTGGGGGAAGGTTAGAGTGAGTCTCTCTTTTTTTAAGATTTTAATTATTTATTTGAGAGACAGAGATAGGGACAGAGAGCACAAGCTGGGAGGAGAGGGAGAAACAGGCTTCCCACTGAGCAAGGAGCCCCATGTGGGGATGGATCCCAGGACCATGAGATCATGACCTGAGCTGAAGGCAGTTGCTTAACCAACTGAGCTACCCAGGGACCCCTCCTTTTTTCTACTTTTTATGTGAAATCATAATATTTTTCTTTCTGTATTGTTATTTTATACATTATGAACACTAACATTTATTTACTATGCTTGTTCCAAATATTTCTCAAAGATTATTTATTCTTCTTTTAATTATGTTTTTAAACATAATAACTAATTCTTAAGTTAAATTTGTCACTTATCTTTGTGATTTCTTTTCTGTCTTTATGCACAAAAAATTTCCCCTAGCCTAACATTAGCTAAATGTAAATCTACTTTTGAACAGGATTTTTGCTCCTTTTTTCTTTTGGTTTCTTTTTTCTTTTTTTCTTCTTTCCTTTCTTTGTTTCTTTTTATTTCCTTTCCCAAAAGATAAGTCTTTCAAGAGAATTTTCAGTGTTTTGATGTGAATAATAAGGTGAAGAATTTTTTTTTCAACTACTTTAAGAGCATTTGTTGAATAATCGATCTTGCTCTCGTTATTTTGTGATATTTATCATATACCAGAGCTTAAATATACTTATGTTCCTTTCAGAGCAGTCTATTCTACCATTAGCATAGGTTTTATTTATTGCCTATTAAATACATAAATTTTTCCACTTTTATCCCCAGTCTTTTATTTTTTTTTAATTTTTAAAAGATTTTATTTATTTATTCGACAGAGAGATCACAAGTAGGCAGAGAGAGGGAGGGGAAGCAGGCTCCCTGCTGAGCAGAGAGCCCAATGTGGGGCTCGATCCCAGGACCCTGAGATCATGACCTGAGCCGAAGGCAGAGGCTTAACCCACTGAGCCACCCAAGCACCCTCTTTTTAAATTAAAAAAAAAAAATTTTTATTTATTTGTGAGAGAGAGAGAGCGCAAAGCAGGGGGAGTGGCAAGCAGAGGGAGAAGCAGTCCCCAGCTGAGCAGGAAGCCTGATGCAGGATTTGATCCCAGGACCCCTGGATCATAGCTTCCCCATATTTAATTGTTAATTTCATTTACATTTGGTCAACTGGAGAAGTTTCAAGTAATATGTTTTTTTCCCCCAAGAGCGTATGTGGGTCATATAGTAACACTATTCCACCTGTACCTGAGAATTTCTGTATTTCCGTTGTACATGAAGGACAAGTTGCCTACATATTATCTTTACTCCTTTAAATCACTTACATGTTGTTTCACTGTCTTGCACCATAAGCTAAATAGCCATTTTTTTCCTGTCTGGATAGTACACATAATACAATTTTTTTTTTTTTTGCATTTAGAGAATATAGCTACAATTTATTTTTTCTTTACAGAGCTATTGAAAACAAAATTTTTGTGTGAATAAATGGGCATATATATGCTCCCAGGAACTTCCAAGTGTAACAGGTTTTGAGAATGGAAATTGTAGCCAAGGCTCACTTCAGGTAAAGTGTTGGAAAAGTTCAAGTGGAAGGTCAAGAACCAGACAATCCTTAACCCTCCCACTCATAATGACACCCCTTCAGCCAACATCATAGTTAATGGTGGAACGTGAAGCCCTTTTCCCCTAAGAATGAAACAGGCACTAGTGTGTGCACTCACTGTTTCCATCAACACCGGACTGGAGGTACTGCGTACTGCGATGGAGAAGTCCTAAATCCCCTGCTAACTCTGAGGATCGATGGGCAGAAGGAATCCATCAGGAGTCACACCACAGGTGGGGAGGGTAGTACAAGAATGCTTCTGTAAGTCCAGCTCTGTCTCTGCTCAAGCTGGGAGGGAAGGGCTTTAAGGAGACTCCTGTGAGACTCTACTGTGCGTCTCCTATAGTGTTAGGGACACCACAGAGTGGAGATGGCACAACACTGAGGAAGCTAGAACGAGAGGCTGCTGAATCAGCCTGTGGCAACAAAAGAGAGAGCTGGTAGTTTTGCAAGTGAGTGTGCTTCTCGGGTTCAATGGGACAGAGAATCAAACAGGCTTCTAGACGGCCAGTTGTAGCCCAGAAAAGAGAGAGCTGGGTATGGGTCTTCTGAGGTGCCTATCCAAGAGGTTCTCCTGGCAGGATGAAGAGGCAGCGGAGAAAAGCAATACAGCAGACCCCCTTATCCACAGGGGATACGTTCCAAGACCCCCACTGGATGTCTGAAACTACCGATGGTACTGAAGCGTATATGTACTATGTTTTTTTCTATATGTGCACATTTATGATAAAGTTTAACTCATAAATTAGGCACAGTAAGAGATTAACAACAATAACTAATAATAAAATAGAACAATTATGACAATATAGTGTAATAGAAGGAATGTGAATGTGGTTGCTCCCTCCCTTAAACTATCTTACTATACTGCACTTACCGTTCTTCTTCGGATGATATGAGATGATAAAATGCCTACATGATGAGATGAAGTGAGGTCAACGATGTAGTCACTGGGACATAGTGTTAGGCTACCCCTGACCTTCTGACCATCGGTCAGAAGGAGCATCACCGGCTTCTGGACCTGCGGCTGACTATGGGTGAATGAAAGTGCATAAAGTCATAGGCGGGGACTACTGTAGATATTGCTAGAACCTTGGGGGATGAGGAAGAATGATGTAGCTAACCAGATTAGGGATCTCTTCTCCCTAATCAAAGACAGTTGCAAACAATAAATCCCCAGAGATAGGGGTGTGGCCAACCAAGGCTTACACAAGCTCCCACAAGAGAAAGGTGGTTTTGCTCATCTCCAAGCCAGAGGTTGTGAAAGCTAAGTCAACCTAGCAATCAGATCGGTTAGGAAGAGCGCTGCTCCCGGCATCTCCAGCTCCTCCCACTCCATCTCTGGATGTGTCGGAAAGCAGGGCTAGTGAGATGGGAAGCAGGAGCTGAGAGGCTAGATAGGAAAAGACAGGGGAAACTTACAATTGCCTCCTTCTCCCCCTCTAGGACCTAGGAAAAAGAAACCTCAACTTCAAATTAGAGGTGTAGTTTGATTATGTCTTACAAATGCATATTGATCAGAATTATGTTTGGGACTTAACTGTATAACTATAGGATGTTTCACCTAAGAGTGAACAGAAAAACCATGGGGTTTCTGATTGGATGCAGGAGAACTAACATGACAGGGTGTATTTAAGGGGAAAATGGAAACCTAAAATAAAGTTACTTTATGATCACTGGCATAAACCATACCCTTTTCACTCAGTATGTTTACATCAAGTCTACCCAGTATTTTGATAGGCTTTCATATGTAAGAAATAGATCTCTGTTCCCTTAAGTCTTTTTTTCCTTGGGGTAATCATAATTAACCAATGATTCCAGTCATTCCTGTACTTGACAGACATATTCATGGTCTCTTCATAGATCTCATCATTTTCATGATAATTATTGATGTAAGTCACCATCCCACTCACCCCAAGATAAGAATTTCTCAGTCACAGGGGCAGTATCTTATTCCTCTTTCTATCTTTAACCTATAGTGTGGTAAGCTTCCATTAATGTTGGTAGAAAGATATCAAATGAATGAGTCAGTTAAGGAAACAGTTAAGGAACAATTTAAGGAAAATTTTCTTCAGAGAAAATTTAAAAAATAATAATGCTTTTACTCTATTTCATTTTTCTTCGTGCCAATCAATTTTCATCTTGCCAATCAATTCTCCTATTAATAGGATCTTTAGAAAAATGCATTCCACAGAGGTAATGAGATCTCATGATGTACTTGTTTATTTAATGTGCACACTGAACACACGAACATGCCTGAAAATAGTGCAGGAATGTACGTATTACAGTAGTACAGCTAATTCTTAAAAAATGGAATTCTGAATTTTTCTCATTCTCTGAAAAATTATTTTGAATGTTACTATTCCCATCCCGGAGAAAGTAATGGCACTATATTCATGGCCTACAGAGTATTACCTTGGTCCCTCAAAGAGATATAAAAATGCCTGAAAGTCATTTTTGTGGGACTCTGCTTTTTACCACTCTGACTGTATATGTCAAAAATGTATCCACCATATCATGCAAATAAAACCAAGCACACTGAATACAACAGAAAACTAAAAAATAGACTTCCTCATATTCTATTTCACAGTTATGACTATACAGAGAACAAAGACACACAGCGAAAGAGCCAGCAGTTTTTCTGCAAGAATGGACCAGACATTATGTAGATAAAATTCATTTTTATATTCCATCATCATGTAACACTGGTGTGTCCTTACAATCAGGCATCTTGTTGGGCTGTTGCTCCTGTGACATGCCCTCTGTTTCACTTTAAAAATATGCTTTTACAGTAGGACCATTCTGTATGATGTCTACAAAAGACACCTTTTGAAACTAAAGATACATCCAGACTGAAAGTGAAGGGATGGAGAACCATCTTTCATGCACACGGGCCTCAAAAGAAAGCTGGGGTAGCAATTCTCATATCAGATAAACTTGATTTTAAGATAAAGACTGTAGTTAGATACACAGAAGGACACTACATCATTCTTAAAGGGTTTATCCACCAAGAAGATCTAACATTTGTAAATACTTATGTCCCCAACATGGGAGCAGCCAACTACACAAGTCAACTGTTAATCAAAATAAAGAGTCATGTGGATAAGAATGCACTAATTGTAGGGGATCTTAACATACAACTCTCAGCAACAGACAGATCATCTAAGCAGAAAACCAACAAAGAAACCAGAGCTTTGAATGACACATTGGACCAGATAGACCTCATAAATATATACAGAACATTCCACTCTAAAACATCAGAATTCTCGTTCTTCTCGAGCACACATGGAAATTTCTCCAGAATAGACCACACACTGGGTCACAAATCAGGTCTCAACTGATACCAAAAGATTGAGATTATTCCCTGCATATTCTCAGAACACAATGCTTTGAAACTGAACTCAACCACAAGAAAAAGTTCGGAATGAATTCAAATCTTGGAAGCTAAAGACCATCTTGCTCAAGAATGTCTGGATCAACCAGGAAATCCAAGAAGAACTTAAACAATTCATGGAAACCAATGAGAAGTCACATCAGTCCAAAACTATGGGATATGGCAAAGGCGGATCTAAGGAAGAAATATATAGCCATCTAAGTCTCACTCAAAAAAACCCTGAAAAATCCCAAACACACCAACTTTCTTTATACCTTAAAAAACTGGAAAATCAGGGGCACCTGGGTGGCTCAAGTGGGTTAAGCCTTGGCCTTGGGCTCAGGTCATGATCCCAGGGTCCTGGGATCGAGTCCCGCATCGGGCTCTCTGCTCAGCGGGGAGCCTGCTTCCTCCTCTCTCTCTCTCTGCCTGCCTCTCTGCCTACTTGTGATCTCTCTGTCAAATAAATAAATAAAATCTTTAAAAAAAACTGGAAAATCAACAACAAATTAAGCCAACTCCATCCACAAGAAGGAAAATAATTAAGATTAGAGCAGAGATCAATGAGTTAGAAACTAGAGATACAGTAGATCACATCAACGAAACTAGAAGCTGGTTCTTTGAAAGAATTAATAAGATCAATAAACCACTGGCCAAACTAATCAAAAAGAAAAGAGAGAAGACCCAAATTAATAAAATTATGAATGAAAGGGGAGAGATCATGACTAATACCAAGAAAATAAAAATAATCATCAGAAAATATCATCAGAAATAAGTTAAGCAACCTAGAAGAAATGGATGCATTCCTGGAAACCTATAAACTTCCAAGACTGAAACAGAAACTGACAATCTGAACAGACCAATATCTAGTAATGAGATTGAAGCAGTGATCAAAAACCTCCCAAAAAACCAGAGTCCAGGACCAGACAGAATCCCTGAGGAATTCTACCAAACATTTAAAGAAGAAATAATACCTATTCTCCTGAAGCTGTTTCAAAAAATAGAAACAGAAGGAAAACTTTCAGAGTCTTTCTATGAAGCCAGCATTACCTTGATCCCCAAACCAGGCAAAGACCCCATCAAAAAGGAGAATTTCAGAGCAATATCCCTGATGAATATGGATGCTAAGATTCTCAACAAGATCCTACTAACAGGATCCAACAGTACATTAAAAAGACTATCCGGGCGCCTGGGTGGCTCAGTGGGTTAAGCCGCTGCCTTCGGCTCAGGTCATGATCTCAGGGTCCTGGGATTGAGTCCCGCATCGGGCTCTCTGCTCAGCGGGGAGCCTGCTTCCCTCTCTTTCTCTCTCTCTCTCTGCCTGCCTCTCTGCCTACTTGTGATCTCTCTCTATCAAATAAATAAATAAAATCTTAAAAAAAAAAAAAGACTATCCACCATGACCAGGTGGGATGCAAGGATTTATCCTTGGGATGCAAGGTGGTTCAACATTCGCAAATCAATGTGATAGAATAAATCAAAAAGAAAGAGAGAAGAACCACATGGTCCTCTCAACTGCTGCAGAAAAAGCTTTTGACAAAATACAGCATCCTTTCCTGATTAAAACTCTCCAAATTATAGGGATAGACGGAACATTCCTCAATTTTATAAAATCTATCTATGAAAAACCCATAGCAAATACCATTCTCAATGGGGAGAAGATGACAGCCTCCCCTTTGAGATTAGGAACATTATAAGAATGCCCACTCTCACCACTGTTGTTCAACATAGTACCAGAAGTCCTAACAACAGCAATCAGACAACAAAAAGAAATAAAAGGTATTCAAATTGGCAATGAATAAAGTTAAACTCTTCCCAGATGATGTGATCCTTTATATGGAAAACCCAAAAGACTCCACCCCCAAATTACTAGAACTCATACAGCAATTGAGTAATGTGGCAGGATACAAAATCAGTGTAGAGAAATCAGTTACTTTCTTATACACTAACAATGAAACTATAGGAAGGGAAATTAGAGAATTGATTCCATTTACTATAGCACCAAGAACCATAAGATACCTTGGAATAAACCTAACCAAAGAGGTAAAGAATCTGTTCTTGAGGAACCACTGAACACTCACGAAAGAAACTGAAGAAGACACAAAAAGATGGAAAAACATTCCATGCTCATGGATCAGAAGAATAAATATTGTTAAAATGTCTACATTGCCTAGAGCAATCTATACTTTCAATGCCATCCTGATTAAAATACCAGCAGCATTTTTCAAAGTGTTGGAACAAAGAATCCTAAAATGTGTATGGAACCAGGAAAGACCCCAAATTCCTAAGGAAATGTTGAAAAAGAATAACAAAACTGGGGGCATCACATTGCTTGATTTCAAGCTTTATTACAAAGCTGTGATCATCAAGACAGCATGGTATTGGCACAAATACAAACACATAGACCAATGGAACAGAGTAGATAGCCCGGATGTGGACCCTCAACTCTATGGTCAACTAATCTTTGACAAAGCAGGAAAAACTATCCAGTGGAAAAAAGACAGTCTCTTCAATAAATGGTGCTGGGAAAATTGGACAGCTACGTATAGAAGAATAAAACTCGACCATTCTCTTACACCATACACAAAGATAAACTCGAAACGGATGAAGGACCTCAATGTGAGACAGGAATCCATCAAAATCCTAGAGGAAAACATAGGCAGTAACCTCTTTGACATCAGCCACAGCAACTTCTTTAAAACACCTCTCCAAAGGAAAAGGAAACAAAAGCAAAAATGAACTTTTGGGACTCCATTAAGATAAAAAGCTTCTGCACAGCAAAGGAAACAGTTAACAAAATAAAGAGGCAACCCATGGAATGGGAGAAGATATTCACTAATGATACTACAAAGGGCTGATATCCAAGATGTGTAAGGAACTCCTCAAACTCAACACCCAAAAAACAGATAATCATGTCAAAAAAATGGGCAGAAGACATGAAAAGACACTTCTCCAAAGAAGACATTCAAATGGAGAATGGACACATGAAAAAATGTTTATCATCACTAGCCATCAGGGAAATTCAAATCAAAACCACACTGAGATACCACCTTACACCAGTTAGAATGGCCAAAATTAACAAGACAATAAACAACGTGTGTTGGAGAGGATGTGGAGAAAGGGGAATCGTCTTACACTGTTGGTGGGAATGCAAGGTGATGCAGCCATTTTGGAGAACAGTGTGGAGATTCCTCAAGAAATTAAGAATAGAGCTACCCTATGACCCTGCAATTGCACGACTGGGTATTTACCCCAAAGACAAAGATGTAGTGAAAAGAAGGGCCATCTGTACCCCAATGTTCATAGCAGCAATGGCCACAATCGCCAGACTGTGGAAAGAGCCAGGATGCCCTTCAACGGACGAATGGATAAAGATGTGGTCCATATATACAATATAATACTACTTAGCCATCAGAAAGGAGGAATACCCAGCTTCTGTGTCGACATGGACGGGACTGGAAGAGATTATGCTGAGTGAAATAAGTCAAGCAGAGAAAGTCAATTTTGATATGGTTTCACTTACTTGTGTAGCATAAAGAATAACATGGAGGACACTAGGAGAGGGAAAGGAAAAGTGAATTAGGGAAAATCAGAGGGGGAGACGAACCATGAGACTGTGGACTCTGAGAAACAAACTGAGGGTTTTGGAGGGGAGGGGGTGGGGCGATGGGTGAGCCTGATGGCAGGTATTAAGGAGGGCACGGATTGCATGGAGCACTGGGTGTGGTACATAAACAATGAATTTTGAAACACTGAAAAAAGAAAAGAAAAAGAAATTTTGGAAGCAAGGTTTCTAAGATCTTGAGAGGCTAGCTATTGTTGGGAAAAGGTCATTTATTATTGTCTATTAAAACCTATATCATGAAAAAAGTAAGTAAAAGTGTTTTTATCTGAGCTTTTCTTTTTTTAAATTATAGACTTTTTCTCCCCCAGCTTTGAGTTTACAGAAAAATTGAGCAAAAGGTACAGAGATGTCTTACATGCTCTCTCGCCCACTACCACCTGGTTTCCCCCATTATTAACATTTTACATTAGTATGGTACTTTTATTACAATCGATGATGAGCCCATATTGATACATCATAGTTAACTAGAATCCGTAGCTGACATTAGGGTTTATACTTTGTGCTGTAATTTTTATGGGTTTTGAGAAGGGTATAACATGTACCCACCATTATGATATCCTCCAGGTTAGTTTCATCGCTCTCCAAATTTCCTGTGCTCCACCTACTCACCACTCCCGGCCTCTCCCTCAACCCCTAAAAACTACCCATATTTTCCCTAGCTGTACAGTTTTCTCATTTGCAGAATATTGCAGAGTTGGGATCTTACAGTACATTGCATTTTAGATTGGCTCCTTTCACTTAACACTACGCATATAAGGTTCAGCCATATCATTTTGTAGCTTGACAGCTCATTTCTTTTATTAATGAAAAACATTCCAATGTATGAACCACAGTTTCCTATTGAAGAACATCTTGGTTGTTTCCAAGCTTTCACAATTGTTAATAAAGCTTCTATAGGCATTCACGTGCAGGTTTTTTTGTGGACATGTTTTCAACTCATTTGGGCAAATACCAAGAGTGTGACTGCTATATCATTTGGTAAGAGCTTGTTCAGTTTTGTAGGAAACTGCAGAACTGTCTCCAAATTAGCTATACCAACACTTACTACTTCACCCCATTCTCAGGTTTGGATGGTTTCTGAAAAAAAGTCTGATGTAATTATTTTACTTGCTCTTCTAAAAGGGTAAGGAGTTTTCCCCCTCTGGCTTCTTTCAAGATTTCCCCTTTGTCTTGATTTTCTGCAGTTTGAATGCAATATATCTATGTTCAGGTTTTCTGGTATTTACTCTGTTTTGTGTTCTCTGAGCTTCCTGGCTCTATGGTTTGGCACTGACTTTTGGAAATTAAGTCATTGTTGCTTCAAACAGTCATTGTTTCAGTTCTTTCCTTTCTCTCTTCCTTCTCTTTCTGGCATTCTCACTACAAGTATAGTGTGTCTTTAATACTCCACAGTTCTTGGATATTCTGTTTTTTTTTCATTCTTTTTTTCCTCTTTACAATTTAGTTTTGGCATTTGCTATGGATACATTTTTGAAGCCCATTGATTTTTTTCTTTGGCCATATCAGTCTATTGATGAGCTCTATGAAAGCCATTCTTCACTTTTGTTATGGTATTTTTAACTTATTTTTTTATTTTTAGCATTTACTTTTAATTTTTTCTTTTTTTTAACCTTAACCATCATAAAAATTAATTTAGGGGCATCTGGGTGGCTCAGTGGGTTAAAGCCTCTGCCTTCAGCTCAGGTCATGATCCCAGGGTCCTGGGATCGAGCCCCGCATCGGGTTCTCTGCTCAGCAGGGAGACTGCTTCCCTTCCTCTCTATGCCTGCCTCTATGCCTACTTGTGATCGCTGTCTGTCAAATAAATACATAAAATCTTTAAAAAATTAATTTAAAATTTTTTCCTTTAAAATTTTTTTTATTATGTTAGTCACCCTACAGTACCTTGTTAGTTTTTGATGTAGTGTTCCATGATTGATTGTTTTTTTCTTAGTTTCCCTATCCCTGTTTATATCACATTTCAGCTCTTTCCAGGTGTCCACTTTTCCCATTAGAAGTCTTCGCTTATTCATCACATTTTTTTCAAATTGCCTGTCTGACTATTTCAACATCTTTGACCTATTTGAGTCTGATTCTAGTGTTTGATCTGTCTCTTCAAACTGCTTTTGTTGTTGTTGTTATTACTACTACTACTACTACTACTATCATTATTTTTACTATATCTGCAATTTTTTCTTGAAAGCCAGACAAGATGTACTGGTAAAAGGAATTGAGGTAAAGAGGCATTCAGTGTGTGGTTTATGCTTATGTGACTAGGGGTTAGGCTGTGTTTATTGTTCTCTGTTTCTGTAGTTATCAGAGACTAAAATGTTCTCTGAGGCGCTTGTTTTTTATCTTCCCTGTTGTCTTGGGAGACAACCTGTGCATCTTAAACAAGACCCGAGATGTTCAGTTTCTTTCCTTGTAATCCACTGTTGTCACTTAGGAGCCCTACTGAGGTGGTGGTTATGCCTGCGTGAGAAGAAGCATTCTACGGCGACGATTAGGTCTTGGTCTTTTAGGGGGCCCATGGCCCCTGGGCTGTGACACTTACACGGGCTTTCTCTTGGTAAGGTGGGAAGGCTTCCCTTCTCTCATGTTGGTTAGGTTTTTAACAACCTTGGTCGGTTTGGGTCTTTTGAAACAGTTCCTCTTGAAGGCAAGTCTTTTTATGAAGATGAGAATGTTCTAGGCATATTTAAAAATGGCTCCTTTTCCCTTTCCTCTGTGAGAAGCAGGAGGGGATTTTTCTCAGATCTAGTGGTGTGTGAATCTAGAAGATCTTCTGGAGGTAAAACTTACAGAAGTGTGGTGCCTGCTGCTAACACTGGGCTTCCCTGGAGTGGTCACTGCCAACCTTGTCTACACTGAGCCTCCAGCACGGTGTCAGATCAAGTTTTCTTACCCCAAACAGGTTCCTATAGAGTCTCCTGCTTCTGCGATTCTGTTCAGGTCAGTTGGCGATTTTTTTTTTTTTTAAGATTTTATTTATTTATTTGACAGAGATCACAAGCAGGCAGAGAGGCAGACAGAGAGAGGAACGGAAGCAGGCTCCCTGCTGAGCAGAGAGCCCTATGCGGGGCTCGATCCCAGGACCCTGGGATCATGACCTGAGCTGAAGGCAGAGGCTTAACCCACTGAGCCACCCAGGCGCCCCCAGTTGGTGATTTCTTGTAACCACTGGTCTGCCTCTCCAGTTTTGAGGACAGACACTGGTTTGCCCTGAGATAACATTCCCTGATAGGTCTAAGAACAATGGTTCATTTTCAGCTTTTTCTTATTATGAGAATGGAAGTATGGTTTTCAAGGTCTTTGTATGCTGGACTGAAAGTCTTGATTCTTTTTTCAAAATTACTGTTGTTTTTTTCTTACTATATATGTACATACCCATTAATGTCTGATTTTAATACTTTACCGTGGAACTGTCTGTCCATCCTTCTATCCAAGTTCATGCCTATCTATTACTTACTCCTCCACAACAACCAAATAACTGACCTTTGGGCGTAAGATGATAAGACAGTATGAAATAAATGGTAACAGTATGAAATAAATGGTTACAGTATTACCTTTTAAAAAAATCTTTGCAAGCTTGATGGTAGAAAATATAAGCATTTTTCATTATATTTTTATTTCTTTGACTTCTTCTCACTGATTTACAAGTTCTATATTTGTTAGAGGATTACTGTTTTGCTATATATACCATGGTATCATTTACCTTGTTTTCCTATTTTATTTGGTGGTGTGTATCACTTTTGAACCTAAACATTAAAGAAATTAAATTGCTGGTTTTGTGTGATAATTAAAAGTCTGAAAGAACTAAAGTTGAACCATGAATATAACATTAGTGAAAGTTATAAACTGAGTATCAGAATTACAGATGCGATGATGAAATTAGCCACATGGAAGATAACTTAACACTGGTCTACAATGAGTCCCCTTCCCCCCCGTAATGAGATATCATACGGTAATGCAGATAAATGACAACTACGCACAATAATATGAAAAAATCTCATACAAAGATGTCGAATGCAGAAGAGTGCAACTGACGTTTCCATTTATATAAAGATTACAAGGAGGCAAGCTGGCGGAGGGAGTAGACTGGAATGGTCACGAGGAGGGCTCTGGGTTGCTGGTAATATTCTGTCTTGTCTTTGCTTTGCTTTGTTATGTTTTGAATCTGGATGCTTGTTACATGGCTGGGTTCCATTTGTGAAAATTCATTGAGTACTTATGCTTTATGCAATTTTCTGTATGTATTTTATACTTTCCTAGAAGTTTAAAAGATACCTGTCCCTTTACCTTGCACTGGGTTTCCCTACCTCTTGCGCAACAAAGCGGTGGTGGTGTCTCCCACAGGATGTCTGCAGGAGTATTTGTGATTGTGGCCTTGTGCTTCACAGTTTGTGGCACAAATACCGTTCCTTGATAGCACTGTCTCCAAGTATCACTTTGGAGCTCCCCCTGGGCAACTGTGAATTTCCCAGTTTAGTGGGAGGGTGATATGTTATATATGCCCAACTCTATCTCACAATGGACACATCTGAATATGCCCAGACTTAAAATGGCCTATAGTTCCCTACATTACAGCTCTTTCGATTAGCTCTATAAGTCAGTGTTAATGAACTTGGTAGGGGGAATCCTTTCACAATGTATACATAAATCAAATCACCATGTTTACACTTTAAATATCTTATACTCTTATTTGTCAATTATACCTCAATAAAACTGAAGGAATGTAAAAGACAAATAAAACAAGACAAAAACAAAATCAGTTTAAAGGCCATCAGCTGGCTCACAGGAGGGCTGTGGGGGACAAGGACGGCTGTCTTTCATCCCTTGGACCCAGAACATCATCACTGCTTCATTCTGAAGAACCATCCGCTGGATTTCCTTTTTTTCCTCTAGGATGATTTTATTTCAAAAATCTTATTGTTCCTTTCTATTTATTGGATCTCAGTCAGAATCACTCAGACGTAACCAAATATGGAGCTTCTTATGCAAATCAATCACCTCCTCCTCCCAGACACCCTTGAATTGCATGTTTTAATAAATTTTTACACACACACACACACATACTTCATCAGACTACTTCATACTGACTTATTTGAAGAAAAAAAATGTATAGAGAGTTCAGGCACTCTTCCTGAATTATGGGACTATATGTAAGGAAGAAGAAAGATTAAGAAATCTTTCAAATTGATAAAGAATCCTCTTTGACCCTGTCACTTTCCACTGACAAACCGCTCCTGCATCTGGGCCACAATTACCCTTAACTTAATGAGTTTCAAAATTCATATGAGAACCCCAAAACATCCCTCAAACTTTGCCCTACATCTATAACTACTGGCATTCCCATCCGGATGTTATGTTGTCACATTCAGCCCTGAAACAAATTCTGTGTTCCAAATGTGCAACCATCCTTTAGAAAAATCCTTTGCAAACTTCATACTTCCGCAATTTCTCAATTCAAAATTTCACATTAAATTTTGCCCTAGAAAATGCAACATTTAAGCATTTAAGATATACTCTCTGCTCCTCAAGACCATGATCTGACAAATATTAAAACAAGTATTCTGAAGTAAGTATCAATGAAACCATTAAAAATGCTAATATCCAACTGGAAGTCAATGCCAGAGCAATCAGGCAAGAAAACTAAATAAAAGGCATCCACGTCAGAAAGAAAAAATTGTCTCTGTTTGCAAATGACATGATTATACATAAAAAATCCTAAAGAATCCACAGACACATACAAAAACCCTGTTAGACCTAACCAACAAATTCAATAATTTGCAGGATTCAGTTACAGGATAAAAGTTAAACATACACAAATCAGTACTGTTTCTACACACTAACAATGAATTATTTGAAAAAGGAATAAAGAAAACAATCCTATTTATAATAATATCAAACATAATAAAATCCTCAGGGAATAAATTTGAACTGAGGTAAAAGATCTATACACTGAGAACTATAAGACACTGATGAAAGAAATTGGAGAAGATAAAAATAAATGGAAAGATATTCTGTGCTCATGTCTTGGAAGAATTAATATTCTTAAAATGTCCATACTGTCTAAAGCTATCTGGAGTTTCAGTGCAATCCCTATCAATATCCCAAAGACGATTTTAAGAGAAATAGAAAAAACAATCCTAAAAAACATATGGAACCACAAAAGACCCCACGTAGCCAAAGCAATCTTGAGAAATAAGAACAAAGCTAGAGGCACCACACTTCCCAATTTCAAACGATATTACAAGGCTACAGTAATCAAGAGAGTACGGTGTGGATGTAAAACAAACTGAGGGTTGTTGGGGGTGGGTGGGTGAAAGGGATAATTGGGTGATGGGAGGGCACTTGGAGTAATGAGCACTGTAAAACAGCTTGTAAAACTAATAATACAGTATATGTTAATAAAAGCAACAAAAACCACAACAAAACCCAGACATACAGATCAATGGAATAAAATCAAGAGCAAGAAATAAACCCCATTCAGTCAGAATCAACTAATATTTGACAAGGGAGCCAAGAATACCCAAAGGAGAAAAGACAGTCCCCTCAATAAATGATACTGGGAAGATTAGATATTCACATGCCAAAGAATGAAACAAGGTCTGTATTGTACACCACTCACAAAAATGAACTTGAAATGGATTAAAACCTAAATATCAGACCCCAAATCATAAAACTCCTAGAAGCAAACATAGGGAAAAACTCCTTCCACGGGTCTTCCAATGATTTTTTTGGCTATGACACAAGCAATAAAAAAATCAACAAGTGGGATGTCATCAAACTAAAAAGCTTCTACACAGCAAAAGAAACATTCACCAGATGGAAAGACAATCTGTGGAATGGGAGAAAATATTTGCAGACCATATACTGGATATGAGTTAAAATCCAAAATATATAAGGAACTCATACAATTCAGTAACAAAGCAACAAACAACTCAATTTAAAAAAGGAAGAAGATCTGAATAGATGTTTTCTCAAAGAAGATATCCAATGGCTAACACATACGTGACAAGAAGCTCAACAGCACTAATCGTCTGGGAAATGCAAATTAAAGTCACAGTGACGTCTCACCTCACATCTCTTAGAATGTTTTTTATCAAAAAGACAAGAGAAACAGTACTAGAGAGGATGTAGAGAAAAAGTATCCCTTGTACACTGTTGGGGGGAATGTCATAGAGACACTATGGAAAACAGTATGGAGGCTCCTCATGAAATTAAAATAGAACTTCCATAGGACTCAGCAACTTCATCTCTGGGTGTACATCTAATGGGAAATAAATCACTATTCTGAAGAGATATCTCTATCCCCATGTTCATTGTAGCATTATTTATAATAGGAAGATATGGAAATAACCTAAGTGTTGATCAACAGATGAATGAATAAAGAAAATGTGGCAAGGGGCACCTGGGTGGCTCAGTGGTTAAACATTTGTCTTTGGCTCAGGTCATGATCCCGGAGTTCCAGGATTGAGCCCTGCATGGGGCTCCCTACTCAGCAGGGAGTCTGCCTCTCCCTCTCCCTCTACTCCTCCCCTGTTTGTGCTCATCTCTCTCTCTCTCTCTCACTCACTCTCTCTCAAATAAATAAATAAAATCTTTTTAAAAATGTGGCATATATTAAACACACACTGAAATATTATTCAGCCACAAAAAAGAAGGAAATCCTGACATTTGTCTCAACACGGATGAAACTTGAGGGCATTATGCAAAGTCAAATCAGATGGAGAAAGATTGTATGATTTTGCTTATATGTGAAACCTAAAAAAAACAGACTCATTGATACAGAGAACAGGTATGTGGTTGCCAGAGGCACGGAGTGCATGTATATAAAGGTAATGGGTAAAGGTAGTCAAAAGGTCTGAGGTTTCAGGGGTAGAATTTAGTGATTCATCATTTGCATAAAACACCCACTGTTCATAACATCAACTGTCCTCCTTAATGCCCTTCACCCAATTACCCCACTTCTCCACTCACCTCCCCTCCAGCAATGCTCACTTAGTCCCCTATATTTAAGAGTCCCTTATGGCTTGCCTCTCTGTCTGTTTTCACCTACTTTTATTTTTCCTTTTCTTCTCCTATGTTCATCCATTTTGTTCCTTAAATTCCATGCATGAATGAAATGATATGGTATGTCTTTATCTGACTTATTTCACCTGAAATAATACCCTCTAGTTCCAGCCGTGTTGTTGAAAATGTGAAGATTTCTTTTTGATGGCTGAGTAATATTCCTGTGTGTGTGTGTGTGTGTGTGTACACATCTTATTTATCCATTCATCTATTGATGGATAGCTGAGTTCTTTCCTTAGTTTGGCTATTGTGGACATTGCTGCTATAAACATTTGGTGCACATGCCCTTTTTGATCATTATGTTTGTATCCTTTGGCTAAATACCCCATAGTGCAGTCATTGGGTTATAGGGTATCTCTATTTTTAACTTTTTGAGAAAACTCCATACTGTTTTCTAGAGTGGCTGCACTAGTTTGCATTCCAAACAACAGTATGAAGGTTCCCCTTTCTTAGCATCCTCATGCCAACATTTATTGTTTTCTGAGTTGTTAATTTTAGCCATTCTGACTGCCGTGAGGTGGTATCTCATGTGTTTTTGATTTGTATTTCACTGATGTTGAGCACTTTTTCTTGTGTCTGTTAGCCATTTGGATGTCTTCTTTGCAGAATTATGTCTGCTGATGTCTTCTGCCCATTACTTCACTGGACTTTTTGGGGTTTTGGAGTGTTGAGTTTGATAATTTTTTACAGATTTTGGATACTTGCCCTTTATCTGTCATTTGCAAATATATTCTCTCATTCCATAGGTTGCTTTTTGGTTTTATTGATTGTTTCCTTTGCTGTGCAGAAGCTTTTTATCTTGATGACAATACTTCATCTTTTCTTTTGTTTCCCTTACCTTTGGAGTCTAGCAAAAAGTTGTTGTAGCCTAGGACAAAGAGGTTGTTACCTGTGTTCTCCTTTAGGATTTTGTTGGATTCCTGTCGTCTCACATTTAGGTCTTTCATCCATTTTGAGTTTCTTTGTGTGTGGTGTAAGAAAGTGATCCAGTTTCATTTTTCTGCATGTGGCTAATTTTCTAATTTTCCCAACACAATTGTTTTTAAGATTTTGTATATTTATTTGCCAGAGAGAGAGGGAGAGAGAGAGAGAGAGCATGAGCGCACAAGCAGGGGGAGGAGCTGGCAGAGGGAGAAGCTCCTCATCAAGGAGCCTGATGCAGGACTCGATTCCAGGACCCTGGGATCATGACCTGAGCCGAAGGCAGATGTTTAACTGACTGAGCTACCCAGGGGCCCCCAACACAATTTGTTGAAGAGTCTGTCTTTCTTCCATTGGATATTCCTTCCTGCTTTGTCAAGAATTAGTTGACCATAGAGTTGGGGGTCCATTTCTCTGTTCTGCCACATTGACCTATGCGTATGTTTTTGTGCCAGTACCATACTGCTTTTTAAAATTTGTATATCATTGATTTATGCTATAATATTTATTATTTCTCTTCTTCTGCTAGATTTAGGCCTTATTTGATGTTCTTTTCCCATCTCCTTTAGGTGTAACGCTAATTGTATATTTGAGAATTTTTTTGTTTCTTGAGGAAGGCATGTATTGCTGTATACTTCCCTCTTAGGACTGCCTTTGTTGCATCCCAAAGGTTTTGAACTGTCCTGTTTTCATTTTCAGTTGTTTCCATGTATTTTTAAAAAATTCTTCTTTAATTTCCTGGTTGACCCATTCATTCTTCAGTAGGATGTTCTTTCACCTCCTTTCACATTTTTTTTTCTTGTGATTGACTTCAAATTTCATAGCACTGGTGTCTGAAAATATGCATGGTATGATTTCAATCTTTTTGTACCAGCTGAGACCTGATTTATGACCCAGTATGTGATCTATTCTGGAGAATGTTCCATGTGCACTTGAAAAGAATGTGTAAATTCTGCTGCTTTAGGATGAAATGCTCTGAAGATATCTGTGAAGTCCATCTGGTCCAATGTGTCATTTGAAGTCCTTGTTTCCTTGTTGATCTGGTTAGATGATCTGTCTATTGCTGCAAGTGGGATGTTAAAGTCCCTTATTATTATTCTATTATTAGTAATGGATTTCTATTATTTTGTTATTAATTGGTTTATATATTTAGCTGCTCCCAAGGTAGGGGCATAAATATTTACAACTGTTAGATTTTCTTGTTAGATGGATCTTTTTATTATGATACAGTGTCCTTCATCTCTTATTACAGTTTTTGGTTTAAAATCTAGTTTGTCTGATATAAGGATGGCTATTCCAGCTTTCTTTTGATGTCCATTAGCATGATAATTTGTTCTCCACTCCTTCACTTTCAATCTGGAGGTGACTTTGAGTCTAAAATGAGTCTCTTGCAAGCAGCATATCAATTAGTCTTTTTTTTAAAAATCCATTCTGATGCCCTATCTCTTTCAACTGGAGCATTTAGTCCATTTACATTCGAAGTATCTTTTGAAAGACATGAATTTAGTGCTATCGTAAGATCTGTAAAACCACTGTTTCTGTAGACTGTCTCTGTTCCGTTCTGGTCTTTGTTACTTTTGGCCTGTCTCTTCACTCAAGAATGTAGGTTTCAGCTTGTAGGTTAAGGATGTCTTTTCCCAGCTGCTTTCAGGATTTTCTCTTTATCTTTGAAATTTTCAAGCTTCACTATCCTATGTCAAGGTGTTAACCTATTTTTATTGATTTTGAGGGGGTTCTCTGTGCCTCCTGGACTTAAATGCCCATTTCCTTCCCCTGAATAGGAAGGCTTTCAGCTATAATTTGGTTAAATAAACCTTCTGTCCCTCTCTCCCTGTCTTCATCTTCTAGGACTCCTATTATCCAGATATTATTTCGCTTTATGGAATTGCTGGGTTCTCTATGTCTTCCTTCATGATCTAGTAGTTTTCTTTCTTTCTTCTTTTCAGCTTCCTTATTCTCCATCGTTTTATCTTCTGTATCACTGATTCTCTTCTGCCACATTTTTCCTCATTTTTGTGGCTTCCACTTGGGACTACATCTTGGTAATAGCATTTTAAATTTCAGTCTGATTAGATTTTTGTTCTTTCATTGCTACAGTAAGGGATTCTCTAGTACCGTCTATGTTTTTTTCAAGCCCAGCTAGTATCTTTATAGTTTTTTAAAATTCTAGTTCAGACCTCTTATTTAATTGATCAAATCCTTGGCCATGAGTACTATCTCCTATTATTTCTTTTGGGGTGAATTACTCCATTTTGTCATTTTGGCAGAAAAGAAGAGAAAAAAACAACAATAACAACAATGACAAAAGAAAAAACCCAAAACAAACGACAAAAGATAAAGAAAAAGAAGCTAAATGAAAAACTAGATCCCAAAATAAGAAAGAAAAACTTCACATATATGTGTGTGTATATGTGTGTGTGTAAAATAAAATGAAAGGAAACTATATATGTGTGTGTGTGTATATATATACACACATATATAGTTTCCTTTCATTTTATTTTATTTTATTGTGTGTATATATATACACACACACACATACACAACTTAGGTAAAAAAAATTTTAAAAAGAGTTAGAAAAATTAAGAAAAATAACAACAAAAAAACCCTAAATGACTAAAAAACAAAAATACGAAGAATGGTATGTATTATTTTTCCCAAGAGCTGAAGCTTTGCAGCCCTCTATCATACCTAAACTTGGTACAGTGAGTTGTTTGTGCTAGTCTTCTGGGGGAGGGGCCTGTTGCGCTGTTTCTCAGGTGGACTTGCCCTATGGCAAAGGTGCTTCCTGGGGACAGAGACAGGGCTCAGTGCAAGCAGCGGCAGATTCCACTAGGTGGCGCTGTTTTACTCCCTGAAGGCTTTAGCTCTGCTGGGAGGGATGAATATGGTTGCGCCCCTCTCTCCAGCCCTGGGAGCTGACAATTTGCGCCCCTCAGTGTTCAGTGAGCCCTCACAGGAAAACAATCACTCACTCTTGTCTCCCCAGTTCCCATCAGAACTCTCTGTTCACCCGGCCTGTGACCAAGCGTTTAAATCTGAGGCACAGCAGAGTTCCAAGATTCCAAATTTTATGGACTCTTACCATGTGGACACATGCTCTTCCGTCTGGGGAGGGGGTGGGTCTTGCCACACTTCTGCCCTTTGCCGGCCCCTCCCAGGAAAGTGGCTGCATGACTGTGCAGTGGTTTGAAGTTTATGGTAACACAGAGCAGAAAGCTTACACCTAGACTCTGTTCTTAGCTGGCTTCCCCAATCCTACGCCTGGGAACTCTGATGCCCTCATTCTTCTTGTCCCCCAGGGATCCTGAGACCACAGTGTCACACCTGAGATTTCATCCTGCTTCCCCACCTGAGCACCTTTAAGCCAGAGACCTAGGGCACTGTAGCAGATTCCTAAGAGCTCCGATTTTGCTCTCCGCTGCTTACAATACTTGTGGTAGCCTCCTCCAGCAGGCTCCTTCCCCAACTTGGTATCTTTAGCTCTATCACCCTGGATTCAGTCTCTGCACCTCCTACCTCCCAAATGGTGGTCACTTTTCTAATTGAATACTTGCAGCATTCCTTTTCTCAGATCTGACTGATTTCTCAGGTGTTCAGAATGATTTGATAACTAGTTGTATTCAACGTCCAAGACACACCTAGGGTCCCCCTACTCCGCCATCTTAAATCTTCCCCTTTGAATCACTATTTTTACATGGATAAATACCCAGTACTGCGATTGCTGGGTTGTAGGGTGGCTCTATTTTTAACTTTTTGAGGAACCTCCATACTGATTTCCAGAGTGGCGGCACCAGCTTGCATTCCCAACAGTGTAAGAGTGTTTCCACTTTCTCCGCATCCTCACCAGCATCTGTCGTTTCCTGAGTTGTTCATTTTAGCCATTCTGACTGGTGTGAGGTGGTGTCTCATGTGTTTTTGATTTGTATTTCCCAGATCGTGAGTGATGATGAACCTTTTTTCATGTGTCTGTTAGCCATTTGTATGTCTTCTTTGGAGAAATGTCTATTATTGTCCTCTGCTCATTTCTTAACAACTGGATTTTTTATTTTTTGGGTGTTGAGTTTGAGAAGTTCTTTTCTTTTTAATTAATTATTTTTATTAACATATAATGTATTATTTGCCCCAGGGGGATAAGTTCTTTTTTTTAATTGTGATTTTTGTTTTCCAGGTGTTTCCACATTGGCCACCCAGAATCCAACATGGTGTAAACGAATAAGCCACATTCCAACTCTATATAGTTAAATTTCCAAAATATGGAGATATCTTTTTTGGGTCCTCTTAACCTTAAGGCTACTAACCTCTAATAATTTCATAATTTCCTTACTTCTTATTTTTGACTTCGCCCCTATTTACCTCAACTATAATTCAACCACACTTCTTTTTTTTAAGTATGGTTTCCAGAACTGAGCATAAAACTCTAAAATTGATCCTCAGCACTATGCAAGCATGACTTTTACTTCAACTAAGCTAGTCTCTAAAATTCTATCAATACAGACTGAAAGCACGAGCCCTTGAGGGGGTTCCATAAAAATACTGAAACATTAAATACACAGATTAACATAAATTCCAAATTACCCTGGACATGTACTACAATTTGATGTGTTTCTCCCACTGTCTTCTTGAGTAGTTAGATTTTGATAATTCTATCTGGAGTCCCTGACAACTGAAGAGTCCTTCTTGGTGTTAGTGACTTCGTTTATTTTTTTATTTTCCTGGAATAGACACTGGCATGCGCAGAGAAGCTAGATTTGCTTCCTAATGGTATTAAGTGCAATTGACTGATTACACTGTTAAGAGACCCAATGGTTTTTTAAAAAAGTAAACTCATATTATGTGTATTTTCTATATCTTCAAATGGATATATACCATACAAGGTAATACATAATATACAAGGTAATATAATATTTTAAATTAATTTTAAAAAGTATACCTTTAAAGACTCCCTACCACATTTCTAGCTGATGGCTTCCAACCTATTTTTGATTAAATAAATGCCAGAATAAAACCAGATGAAATTAAAGTAAACCAAACCACACAATGTAGCAGATCACCTTGAATGAATAAAAGTGTCATGAGGATTAACTGTTCCCTGTTATGTTTTTTTAACTGAAATGTTATTAGTAGGATTGTATGAGGAGAAGCAAAATGGAAAGAGTCAACAAATATGACTATTAAAATAACTCCATGTCTGGTTTTTGAAAACAATGATACTTTATATATTGATGAAGTCAAACGAATCTAGGAAAAAGTAATTTTATAACTTAAAAGCCTTTCAGTTAAATTGTGTTATCAATCTGTGAAATTTGAATAGAGGGTTATTTTTTTATTCTAACGGGAATATGGATCTCCAGATTTTAAGACTTAGAGCAGTCAGTTCATATTTTTATAATTTGTCTTCTCAAAACCAAAATAAAAATAAGGGTTCTTTGTGATCTCTTCCACATACTAATAATTTATATCAACTAGATTTATTTATACCTTTATAAAATTTTTAGATTATTCTTGAAACAGTATTTAGATTACAAAGATGATCTGAACTCAATATAGGAGATAGTACTTATTGTGGCCAACACTACCGGGGCGGGTCCTTCAGACTTCATCTTCTACAACACACCTGACCACCCTGTTCTCCATACGGCAGTGGGGCTCCCCTGGATCACACCTTTGTGGCCTAAGTGTTTGAAAGACAGCTTGAACCCTGGGCTCTTGAAAACAACAAAATGAATGAAAAAAGCATATTCAAAATCCATGAGTAAAATATACGAGTAAAGTAAACTGATAACAAGACACCTATAAACACAGCTGTATTACATGTGCCCTACCAGGAACCCTTTATCCCTTCTGTTAGCAGAATGGAGGCATCAGTGAGGGCATTGCTCTTGCTGCGGCTGCTTTCTTGAACTGGAGCCTGGAGCCACCCTCCTTCCCCATGGCTCCCTTCCTTTGGGACACAGACTAAGAGTAGGAGATAGTTGGTTCAGGCTTGGTTCCACCACTACTTGCTGGGTGGACATGGGTAAGTCATGCAAACCCAATGACCCTCTGTATTTTCCTCCAGGAAACAAATGAGCAGTCCTGTCTTAAAGTGTTTGTGACCATGTTCATAAAATGCTTCCACCGGAGGTGAGTTTTAGGATCAAGAGCTATGTTCTAATCAACACTGCATGCAGTAAAATATCGGCACGTACTGATATAGAATAAATGGCATTTTTGTAAGAGGTTGCACAGGCATGCTGTGTTTTAGGAGGTTCAGATATGGCTTTTGATGGAGAGTAGTTAGTCATCACGCAGGCAGATGACTACAGGACTGATACATTAAAAAGTTGGGGACACGGGGTTATCCCTCAGAGAGTTCAAAAGTTTCAGAGGTGGACAGAGAAGAGACCCTTTGAAGAGGAGAGTCAACACAATCAGATCATCCCGGTAAGCGAGGTGGTGAACATCAAGGAAGGCCATGTTGTTGTAATTCTCCCATTGCCGAAAACTCAGACCCAGATCCCAAGTTCCTAAAGAACAGCCTAAGTAAAACGGAAAGTGTAGAGGAGAGCAAACGTTCAGAAGTAAAAGACTGAGACCAACAGAGATCCCACAGATTCGTTTTCCCAACATTTGCACCTGCTACCATCAGGGCCTAGAAGTTGAATAAAGGGACATGGAGGCTTTGGCTTCAGGGTGGTTTCTCCCTCAGGGTGCTCCTTAGGAGAATTTTACGATTAGGAGCCTAGTGAACGGTGCAGCAGGGGACCCCTCTGGAGAGCACTCATATGGGCTCCTTGCTGCAGGGAGACACAGAGGACAGGAAACAGCAAAAACAACTGTGAACAGGTTCTGCCTCCAACAGGGGCACAGAGAGGGTCTGAGACCAGCTGAGTGACTCATAGGGCATGGAGCAGAGGAGAGGGTTGGGGTGGGGTCCATTTACATGCTCTGTGAGCTGGTACGTGTGCCACGGAATGAATGCAGGCAGTGCAGGGAAGTCAGGACGAGGGTTCTCTGAGGTTGCACCAAGGATGAAGGCCATCAAAGCTGAACAAGGCCGGAGATGGGCTACCAGATGTCCAGGGGCATAAAGTGGATAAACACAGGAACATAATGTATCGACAGATTTCTAGAGATTGCTTAAAATAAACAAACAAGGAAAAATCCTGCTTTGTATTCTTGCGACACTTATCCACATGACCTCATAATCCTTTTCACCATGAGCAACAAAACTTGAGCAGAATATTGAGCAGGGAAGCCAGTTCATTCTAAGTCTAATCTTTGGGGAATTCAAAGAGAGAAAATTTCAACATAGAATTTAACAACTGCATTGCTATCTGAAATTGAAACACACACATAGATAGACAGAAATCTTTGGAAAGCAGACCTATTCTGGTCTGATCCTGAAGGTAGCTGAGAGGAAAGTTCTTAAAATATTCTCATTGATCTTGATTTGCCTCATGCTGTGACCCTGATATTTATTCTGTATTGATGTAAATATTATTCTCTAATGTCCTGTCTGTATTGAAGAAACGTATAGAAGACAAACACATAATATCAAAATCAAAATATGTGAGATTAGACATGTTTTCTTATGATGCACATCAACAGTGTGGAATTCCTTGCACAAAGTTTTCCAGGATTAATCAAGGACATTCATTATTTGTTACTCGGAGTCGCACCGTTGACGTACGACTTCTTTGCTGCAGTCTTGTTTCTTTCAAGGGTATTAAAGCATCAGGTACCTCAAGCATCAGGTACCCCAAGAGCGATGCTGCGGTGGGGAAATGCTTAGCTTTATAAATGAAACATCACACTACTGGATTCCGGTTATGTGACACAAAAGGGGCCGTCTTTTCTTCATGAAATCACCAAGATTTGGGGCAGAGTGGTGGGGCTACTCTCACTTTTTCAGGCATCCTTCAGTATCCAAAGGCTCAGATTATGAACTGGAGAGAACATCGGCACGTTTGCTTACCACAGGTCTGTGGACGTCCCAGAACGCTCGCTCCTGGCTATCAAGGATCTTCCTTTCAATCTTGTCTCGCTTCTTGTCCACTCTGTCAACATCGTAACAGCGAATAAGAAGTCAGGTTAACTGTAGCACCTCTCTGGACAAAAGGCCACAACTTGAACAAATTTTCCAAAAGACTCACAAGGACTCACTTTGCTTGTGCTTCTGCTTGCATAAAAATGAACTCCCACTTGCGAGCAAAGGCTCTCTGGAGCCTGGCCAGGCTCTCCTGAAAAATAGACCACAAGTTAAGACGTCTTGGTGCTTGTCGTCACTACTCATTTCTCATTTATCAACTGCATAAATTTATCAAGAAAACAATCACAGAATTTCTGAAGAAGTAAGTGTACTCTGGTTCTCAATGGTTAAGTCATGGTCATGGAATGTAGCTCGTCTTCATATTAATGGTTCAGAGGAAAGACGGAAACCTATTGCAAATACTAATTTTATGAATCATTGTCTTTAGCGGCCACAAGTAAACATCTAAAATACTAAAATTTACTTTATAAAAAAAAAGTGCTCAAGACTCATCCATTGGGTTCTTCTGGGACCACTATAGTGAGGAACAGGAAAGCAATACATTTCTACTAATGATTCCGTCTGTCTATCCAGTTCCTGACAAGAATGTAAACCCCCAGTAGCCTACTACCGCTTCTAGTCAGTGCTTCAAAGCCAGTAAATCACAACACAGCAATTGTCTGAACAAATTACATCACATTAATGTTTTCTGGTTTGCAAAAACGATTTACTCCAAGGAAATATACTTTATTTCTCTAAATTTGGAGTCTTCACTATATAGAGGACACATCTAAGGTGTCACACTTGAGTTTCGCAAGACATGTTTCTCCCTTCTCCTGTGAGTCTGAGCATCTAGAAGTTCACCATCCCCAGAGTGAATGATGAGACAAAGCAAACAAGTCAGGGAGCTGAGCCATTCTGATGCCTGATCCTGGAAATCTCGTCCTTAAAATCCAGAGCGTAAAGTCAAAAGAATTGCCAGAAATGACTGTAGGCCTTATTCCTGTTCATTTTATGACTTTCTTTGCCAGAAAGTCCTTAGTACTTACAGCTTCATAGTCGGCCAATTCCAGCCTCGCCTTGTTTTGCATCGTTCTCTTGCAGAGGTAAACAGCTGAAAGGGGGAAAAAAATCAATCATTTTCTGCCTGCTTATAAGTGGAGGCACTCACTAAAAATAAAAATACAGCATTAGACGTCATCACATCTTGGTCTCTGTCACGTTTTCCAGTCATAATTTTCTCTCTCTATATATATATACGTATATATATATATATTCTTTCTTTATTTTTTTTTGACAAAAATAAGTAATCAGTAACATTTTTACTGAAAGTCAAGCATAGTGGTAATGATAAGAAAATGGATATGTTTAGAATGTTGGTAACTGTTTAGTTGTAGTAAATAAGGGAAAACATAAAGCCTCTTAAATAACACACCGAACAAGCTTAAACATCTAGATATTTAAGTAACACCACTGTGTTGAAAGGAATTGTATGACAGGGAATCATTGGCACATTCAATGATTTTCATATGCTTGTTTAACTGAAGGCTTCTTGGCATTTCCTTCGCTACATTTCACCATCATTGATTGTTTTGCTACTAGGAGAGACGAAACTATAACATCTTCCCTAACTATAATATGACTACCTTTTAGCTCCATTTTTCCAAGGACTCCGTATCTTTGCTGCCAGGGAAAGCCCACTTGGGCAATAGATTTATGGGATGGTTGCCAAGGGAGAGAGGAGACTGCCATTGAAAAATCACATTTCTTTAGTTCTTTTGGGATTATTAGCAACTCCTATGACAATATCAAGACATTCAGAGACCTCTGGTATAGTCCTGATCTCCAGGACACTTTTTGCAATTTTTCCAGAATATGTGATATTTGAGCCTCATGAAATTCACGATAAGCTATCTATTTTGGATGCTGAATGAATCTGCTAGATGAGGACAGTCAAATATCACTTTTTGTATGGTTAGTTCTGGGGGTATCTTTATAATTACCATCATTGTCCTAAGCTGTGCAGCTCTCAGTTTGTGAAATATCTTACACAGAAAATCCGAGATCTCTGCAAACACTGATGCTGTGTATTCAGTTTCTGTCCTGTAACGTTTCCTTTACGAAGGCCAAGGCCCAGGAGAAAGCCAACCATGGACCAATGCTAACATTACTACAGACGCTAAGAATCCAGGAGATGATCTGAGAACACGTCTTTCTACAATCATGGGAATTTTATTTTTCCACTAATATTAGTAATTTTCAAAATGCGAATTCTCAAAATGAGTAAAATGTAATATATATTGTCATGAAACCCTCTTTATAATTGTTTCAAGTTTACTGTGGGAGTGAACCCTTCCCCAGTTCCTGAATAAAAACTCAAGCAGCATCCACAGTCTTGCTTGTCAAGGTAATTCAGAGACCCAACTTGTAGAATTTCCCTCCCAAGGAATAGCCCAAAATCCAAGCCTGGTTTAAAGTCTTAAGGTCTCCCCCTTTCCCCCAGCTTCTGCGGGTGAGAGAAGCGGGACTGTCTTCTTTGTCCACCTTGTTCTTCTGTGTCCTCAGTGAGTGTTGATGACCAGGCTTTCTGACCTTCTAGGGCTGGAGTACAGGGAAGAGGGAGAGGAGGGGGGCTGCGGCCATTCTTGCTCGACGGATACCAGCGCAGTGACCTGGTGTTGCCATTCCCTGGTCTTGGCAGAGTTTTAGAGCTGATCACGTTTCTCACGTTCCTTCGTGGGATGCTTTGGAGAAACCGCGTCCCACCATTGCTGGAATCTGTCACCTGCAGCGCCCTTGTAGGGGCTGACTCTACCTCCGGCCTCTCTCTGCAGTGCATTTGCCTGTCCAGGCTGTTGACTAGGACAGGACTCTCCATCACATACGGCTTCTATGACACGAGAGAAATGCTCATGCACTCTTTGCCCTGAAAGGAGACCACAGAACACAGTCGCTTCACTTTCACTCCCCCACCCAGAACTACATAGCCTGCCTCTCGCCCCTTGTAATTCCAAGGGCCGGAGTTCATGATCCACCGCGTTCCCACAAGCAGATGACTCCTGTCAAGCACTCTCAGAAAGCCCTTGAAATCTTTCTCACGGGGCTCGAGATGAGGGGCGTCCCCACTCATTCTTCCCACTTGGCGCTGATGGGGCCAATGACTCCTGACATCCTCACAGCTACAAAATCGGTCTTTCAGCATCTTACCCTTTTATGCCCTCCATGGGAGCAGACAGAGCTAGGGTGACAGTTCGTGTGACAGTCTAGAACAGCACTTCCACATCTGGTCTGATCTGCTTAACACTTGGCTGGGTTTCCATTTTAACATCCTGCTACGGAAATCACTTTCCACTCATCGGAAGAGCAGATATGTTACAGAGCGACGGCAACCCATTCTGGCCATAGAGAAGTTTAATAGCACTGCAGGTGGGCAAACAAAACCAGTGAAGTCTTTCTGGAAAGGATTTCGACGACGAGTAATAAAGCCTTAAAACATTCACGGCCATGGTTCCAGTGCTTGCACTTCGGAGAATGTAACCCAAGGAAATAGCATGAAATGCAGATGTCAGCCTTCATGACGCAGAAGAGAGGAACACAGTGGGGCACGGGATTCACGGGTACTTGTTCAAGGAAACGTTGCATCGCCATTAAAAATGACGCACACAGATTGTTTTACTTCGAAGCTGAAGTACTTTAATTTTTAAAATCCTTATCCCTCATTATAAAAGTTCATATGATACGGAAAAAAATATTAGAGAAAAAAATCATTTCTAATCTCACTTCTGTCATTATTTAGCACATAGTCTGGGTTTTCCCCTTCTATATACATCTACAAATATACACACGAGTATCTGTATTTATGTCAAAACTTTATGTGCGTGTGTTTATTTAAAACAGTACTACCTACATTATCTTACGAGCTTTATCCTTTAATGTTGCGTTTGGCTAACGTCGTATCAGTAAGTGTTATTCTGTGACATCCTGAGAAATTATTTCATGATAATCCATTCATTATTGATTTAAATGAGTGCTTACTGTTGGATTTATATTGGATATAAGTCTTATACTTGGATTATATCCTTGGAACTTATACTTGGGTTATATCCTTCATCCTGAAATTATTTACTAGTACTTCTGCAGACACGTATGTATGGCTGTAGGTTTATTTTTCAGGTATTTGACAATTTCCCAAAGTGTCACTGCTGAATGAGGGGCTGTGCACATTTCAAGTCCTCTGACGTGTGTAATGAAATTCCATAGAGTTTAAGCATGAGTGTGTCTTGCTTAAACTCTGGAGAGAACATTTTCAGCAAAGCAATCAGGGTTATTCTGTTAAGACTTAAATCAGATTTCATTATATTCCAACTTCCCATTTTTCAACAACTTCCTATCTCAGCTCACTTCCCGTAATGACCAAAGGCCTTGTTTGCCCATGTCATTGTCCTTGGACCTTGCTGCCCAACTGCTCTCAAACGGTGGCCACGTCCCCTTCAGATCCATGATCTCAGCCACATCTCCCATCCCAACCCCACCCCCACGACCCTTTCCCACTATCCTCCTCTACACAACCTTCCACCTCCCAACATACCCCTCCCGTATCCGCTTATGCAGGCAGCTGATGAGCTCACTTTCGCCCCCTGCCACCTCACTGGAATGCCAGCTCCATGAGGCCAGACATTTTGGCTTGTGTCATTTGCCCATGTGTCCCCTTGCCTAGAACATACTTGGACACAGAAGAATTTGTTGAATAAAAACCAGACTAAATGTTTCCTGATGACTTAAGAGTCTTTTTTCTGCTGCAAATTAGGTATTCATGACTGTTAATTTTTCCTCTTTGAGAATTTGGCTTTTTCTTATTACACGGAAAGCCTATTTATACATTAGAGATGGACACTAATATCAGATATAAGTACATGCAGGAAATATACTTTCCCATGTTTTTGAGAAGTTTAATAAATGATATAGGCAATATTGAGTACACTTCAGCAAACACTGATTTAAATTATATGTTATTTAAATTATATATTTATATATACATATAGCATTCACAGTACATTTTCTGCAACCTGCTCGTCTTGCTCAACATGACATTACTGAGATCCACCCAGGCATTTTTCTATAGCTTATTTGTTAAGATTATTCTATCACTGCTCAGATTTTTGAAAAAACAGAGCTATTACCCATGTGGCCATACTTCTTATTTCTGGGTTCCCTCGGCATTGCTCACTCATTTTGTCTGAGGCCACTACACGGGTGAAGCTGACCTGGAGAATCCTGGCTCCGCTGTTGTAACTGTCGGCCATCGGCATAACAGTCCGGCGGGGACACTGCATTGCTTCCCCCGTGCCTCTCCTTTACTCTTAGTTCCAGGAGCAATCCTGAGCAGCTTTATGAAATTCTGGGTCAGAGACAAAACATCCAACAAGGCATAGGACTCTCTCTCTGAGAGCTGTGTTTAAGCCTAAGAAACCTTAATCCAAGATGGGGCAAGCCTTCCTCTGCCTTCCTAAGACTTACTCTTATCTCTAGCCCACATGGATCAATGAATCATTCATGGCTTTGGTCAGGACTTCATCCAATTCTGTAAAGCTGCCCTAATTTCTTGAGAAGAAAAATTGTAAGTCTGATATCACCATCTTCCTTTCATTTGGCTAAATTCTATTGATTCCAGAATACATCTTTTAAGTAAGTGGTATGTGGTACCACACTCCAATTTCCACACTGTCCTAATAATTCTTTCTATTCTAGTTTTTCTTTCTTTTCTTTTTAATCCATGCAGGGGCATGGGAGCGATTTTGGAAATTTTCCAGGAAATATGGTGTGCAAGTCAGTTCTTGCTTCTTACATCCATCCCAAGATGCAGAATATGTTTTGTGATTCTATCTATGCTGAAGGAACATACCCTTAAGACCTCAATGATTTTTGGATTTTTAATAACAAAAAACTTAAAAACATTATCCTTAATTTCACTCTAAAGGAACAGGATCTTCTTTCCTTTCTTATCTTCTTCAAGAACAGAATTCCCAAACTAATTCTTTGAAGGTATTTTAAATTTAATGTTAATACAGTCCTATAAAATCTAATACTCATTTAATGACTCAACCACTAGAAATGCATTTGTAGGAATGGAAGTTAAGGAATAACAATACTTTAAGGAATTTTATTTTTTTAATTTATAACTCAACAGCAACTCCAACATTAATTAACTGAAAGAGAAATTAAATCTTAACAGAAAATTAACTAGGGAACATACAATACAAATAATTTTAAAATTATTCAATTTTCTGATGTTTTTAAGATTTTGTTTATTTGAGACAGAGTGTGTGCATGAAAGAGAGCACAAATCAGGGAAGTAGGGGGAGGAGCAGAGGGAGAAGCAGACTCCCCGCTGAGCAGGAAACCTGACAAGAGGCTCCCTCCCAGGACCCTGGGAATCAAGACCTGAGCTGAAGGTAGACCCTTAACGGACTGAACCACCCAGGCGCCCCAAATTTTCTGATATATGTTAACAAAGATCATGTTATTATAAGTAGTAGAAGGAACTCCCTATTGTATAAGATCAAATACCTTGACTAAAGAAGATTAATCAAGATAAGAGAGCTCTACTACGCTAACTGAATGCCTGGACCATGAAAATCTTCAAATACCTGCCTTGAAGGTCTAGTATTGATAAGAATTCCTTTGGGATACCAGTGGAATAACAGCCCACTAACTATGAGTATGAAAAGAATTACAGCTGTGGACTTCCATCTCCTAAAGGAAAAGGAAGTGTCCTCTGATGGTTCCCCCATGCGGCCTGCTGCGCATGAATGTGCTTACACGTATTACCGTATCCAGAGCCTTAAATCAACTATCCCAGAAAAAAAAGGTATTGTCATCTTTATTGAATTGGCAGTAAAATCCTGAGAGCCGAAATCCCCTTCCGGAGCCATACAAAAAAATAACTAGGCAAAGCGGAGGGTTCTTGGGTTTGTGATCACACAGCAGAGACTCATCACACGTAAGATATAAAGGCAGTAGCAATGCGAGCCCCACATTAGCTCTCAGAGAGTGCTGAGAAGGGCGGAAGTCCTTTGCATCTGTTTCCTACTTGCATCCATTTTTCTTAATTTCTGAGAATGTTGCCCTTAAATGCAAGAACCATTACTGTCGCTGTGAACCTTATTTGAATCCCGTTCTCTGGGCATTCAACCACAAATTATATCACAGATTGTGTGCTCCAACCACTTAAGCTGCGAGACAAATGAAACAGAGCTGTTTAATTTATCTTTCTTTGTAAATATATCAATGGCTCCTAAAAGGTTTGATTGCTTTTCTAAGGCTCATGAGTTTTGGGCAATTTGTAATTCCTTACGTTGCTGTAGATATTTAATTCTCCCCAAATTTACTTTCTTTCTCTCTCTTAAAAATTAGAGCGAATCATCATTATTTGCTGATCCCATATCTGCAAATTTGCCTACTTGCTAAAATGTATTTGTAGCTCCCCAATCAACACTGGTGGTGTTTTTATGATCATCCACAGCCTTTCAGAATGGGAAAGCTAGAGTTGCCCGACATACACTTTCTCAGTTGAGGAGGACCGAGGCAATGCTCCACCTTCCTGTTCCAGCTAATTCTGTAAACGTGTTGTCTTTTTGATGGTCTATTCAGTGCCACTTTTTTTTTGCATATTTGAGTTTTTTCTTGGTGTTTTTGCTGTCTGAAACGAGTGCCAGGAATACTGCCACGGGGCTGTCTATGTTTCTAGATGCAAGAAGACTGTGATGTGCTTTTCGGAGACGATATGTATGTTGGATAAGCTCTGTTTGTGAATGACTCTGGATGCTGCTGGTGGTAAGGTCAATGTTTATGAATCAAAAAATATCTGAGCTAAAGTGTCTGTTGAAAGAAACACACATCCAACAAAGGTGTAGGTATTGATCAGTTGGCAAAAATGTTGTGAACAGAAACTTGCAGGAACTGAACACCGTACTTCCCATAGGAACAATGACTCAGCATTCCCTAATTATGTATTTGTGGCAACTTTATAAAACATACATGCCTCAAAGAATACGAATCAACTGCATGTATTTGTGTCTTATTCCCTCAGTTGGAGAGAAGTGAATAAAACAGATCTGTGATAACAAAGATACCTACAAAACTTTCCGAAGTTCTGCTAGTGATCTCAATAGTTAGTACTTGACTTCCCATTCTTTCTTATGCGGCACTATTAATTACCTCTGTTGTTTATAGCATTTAGTAGGGTTTTAAACCAATAATAAAGATATTTTTAAACAAAACATAATAAGAAATACCATAACTTAACTTTTACGCTATTTCTGAACCACTGGTGTAATAAAAATATTAGCTTTCATATAAATTTCCTATAATACTAGGTCAAGGTTTCTTAATTTCTCCTTCTCTTATTTAAATTTATCAAATGAAGCAGTAAGTTCACATTTTCCAAGAGTACATCAATAAATTATCCAGTAGGAGTTTAACCAAGCGAGTCACCCGGGCACCCTGGGAAGAACTAACATCTTGACAATATTAAATCTTCTTCTCCATGAACATGGACTATCTCTCCATTTTAAATAAATCAACAAACAAATAAATAATCCAGTAGGAATATGAAACCTAACAGATAATGGCAAAGTGCTGTGGGACTTATGAAACAGAGTAATCTATATTCACTGAATTGAGGTCAAAATAGTCATGAACAATAATTCTGGATATCTGAACTCGGATCCTCCCCCACTCCCTTTTCTTGGTTTGTTAGAGAAAAGGAAAAGAGATATAGGCAGTATGTTAGAAAATAATATTACAACCTATAAAAGGATGAGACTGACATCAGAAATTATCGGCAAAGTCACTCAGGACATTAGACTCATACTATGCCTATTGCCTAATTCCCTAATCATCAATATGGAAAGACAGATTCACAGATATTCTAGGAGAGGCCATGGGGTATAGAAGAAAGAGCAATGGTCCTTGAGTATTCAGATTTGGGATTCTGGCCGCCCTCACTTAACTGTGACTTTGGAAAAGTCACCTAACCTTTCCGAGGCTCCAACTGCTCACCTGTGTAATGAGTACAGAAATACTTGGTGCCTCTATTTCACCGGGCTGAGGTTAGGACTGTAGGACCTGATACTTTGGGCAGTCCTGTGTTAGGAAAGTAATGCAGGGAATTACTAGCTATAATGTCCTTTTTGTTCACCAGAGAAGTTTCTACCTAAAAGAAAATTAGAGGGTGCCTGGGCGTCTCAGTTGGTTGAGTGACTGCCTTAGGCTCAGGTCATGATCCTGGAGTCCCAGGATTGAGTCCCAGGATTGAGTCCTGCATCCGGTTCCCTGCTGTGCAGGGAGTCTGCTTCTCCCTTTGACGCGCCCCCATCTCATGCTCTCTCTCAAATAAATAAATAAAATCTTGGGGAAAAAAAAGAAAATTACAGAGTGCTTTTACACTGAAAAGTGAAATTTTCTTTCAAAAACCTTGCCTGGAATGGATTTTTATATAAAGTCATTGTTTGTTTGTTTGTTCCAAATGGGACAGTGCAGAGAGGGCCACTGAATTTTTTTAGTATCTCCCTTGTGAAGTGTCTTTTTCTGCAGTACTGCCACGAATTAGCACTGCCAAGAATTTTAAATAATGAACAGGAGGTTTGTATGTGTTATTATACCTGGAACACACCATCGAGTGACCTTGAAATTTTTTCCAAATTTTATGTTAATGTATACTTCAATTTTAAACATATGATTAGTTTTTTTTTCATAACAGGCAACTTGGTGCCATTAAATTCTATTTTTAATTTTTTAAAAAGATTTTATTTATTTATTTGACAGAGATCACAAGTAGGCAGAGAGGCAGGCAGAGAGAGAGGGGGAAGCAGGCTCCCCGCTGAGCATAGAGCCTGATGCAGGGCTTGATCCCAGGACCTTGAGATCATGACCTGAGCCAAAAGGCAGAGGCCCAACCCACTGAGCCACTCAGGTGCCCCTATATTTTTCATTTTTAATCTCATTTTTCACTCTACTTTTTCATTCTTTTCCTATTGTATCTTATCCTCTCAACACTGAAACTCCATATACAACTGAGTACGTGGTCAATATTTTCTGTTAATAGCTGCACCAGATTTCTGGGCCAGCAGGGGAAGAAAAAGATAGAAAACTATTTTTTTTAATTTATTTATTCAATTCTACAAACATTTGCAAGATGCCTGCTATGTTCCAGGCTCTGATCTAAGTGGTGAAGGTACAGCTGTGAACAAAACAAACAGACAAGGGTCCTATTCTCAATGAGCTTACATTCCAGAGAAATTCAAAAGGACAAGCGCTTGGAGCGGGCAAAGCCAGATGGGGGTCAGAAGCCTGGAGCTGGGTTTGCTGTAATACTGTCCTCCACCTGCAGGGGGCCACGTGGTACGAACGGCTCAGCCTCTGCTGGTAGACTGGAAGGGTGTTGGTTTTATAAAAATTTTAAGACTCTTAGGATGAGAGGGGTCTGTGCGGAGTAATTACATGAGGCTCCAAAGTATCTTCGGTTCCTGGAGAACAGAATATCTGCCTTTATGGGGAGTAAAAGGAAAAGTGGGACAGATGTGTAAGGATACTGGATGCCTTGTTCCTTCATTCAGCAAACGTTCACCGAGCACCTGCGGTGTGCCAGGCTTCTTCTGAGCCCTGAGGACACAGTGGATGAGCCCAGGGGACCCTCACGCCCTTAGCTTACAGTGAACTGGTCTAGAGTGTGACGGACAATGGACAGTATATAATAATGCTATAGCGATGCCCAATATTTACTGAATGCTTTCCATGTACCAGGAGCTATTCAAGTATTTTATGTAAGTTATGGTGTCCAAGTGACGCGACCGCAGCAACAAGCAGGTGCTATTCATTTTCCTCCTTTGTGGATGAGGCACTGAAGGCAGGATGAGACTAAGAAATTCTTGGTTGAGGCCAGAGTCAAAGTCAAGCAGTAGCCACTAAAGCAACTGGTTAATCACCCAGCTGTGACAAGCTGTGACAGATCCTGGGCGAAGCAGAGGGGTGTGGATGGGGCTGTTACTTTAGATCACAGGGATCACAAAGGACTCTCTGAAGTGAAAACTTTAGAGTTGCGACCTCAATTGGGAAAAGGAACCAGCTCCAGAAAGGTCTGGGGGTAGAGTGCACCCATCAGAGTCCAGCAAGGGGACTCTGGGCAGGACATGAGCAGGGTGTCCTCAAAGTAGAGGGTCAGAGCCTGGACAGGGTGGGAGGCAGTGAGGGTGGCTGCCGCCTAGGCTGGGGAGGCAGGAGGCTTGGCCAGGGCTGAGGTGTGGACTGTAGCGAAACGGGAACTACTGAACTGAGGGTTATAAGAGACAGAAATGGCAGTGATGTGCTTGCCACGCATGTTTAATAAGTTGCTCAAGCTCACATGAGGCAAAGGGATAGTAAATGAGGGAGTGGACAGCACGGTGCTTCATAATAGTAATACAATAGAAGAGCGTAATTTCCATCTTAATGATGGTTGAAATACATTATTTTTTTGTTAGAAAATAACACACCTGTTTCCTGTTACTTGTCTACATAGACAGCAATCTGATACGACTCATATAGTGATTTTGGAACTCGAACCCAGAACGTCTCTATAGGACAGAGAATCTCAAGATGGCCCTGGGTCGGTTTCATGGCGATCCCTCCCAGCATGCACTGGAGGTTGATGGCCGCTCAGAAAAGCAGCCGGTACGGGAGGAAAAGCTGATTCTTAAAAGCGGCATGGCTAACCTATTTGCAATTCCCGCTCCAAGTTTCCATCCATCTCTTGCTTCTTTACTCCTATTTGCCAAAAGAAAAACTGGTTTGAGAACTTGGCCCCCCTGCCTGCCGCCCTTGCACTCCCCTCCTCACTGCTGCATCCAGTAGCCTTAATAAAATGAAACCGTCTGCTTCCCGACACAGACCTACAATGACCTTTGAGGTTTTTTCTCTTCTTTTTAGGAGAAGATAATGATGATAGTAGTAAAAGCCTGAAAATAATAAAGATAATGAAGATGGAAATGCTAACAGTAATAGGCAACACTTACACTGTGCCAGGCACCATTTCAATCCTTCATAAATTATCCAAGTAATCCTTCAAGCAGCCTTATCGGGTGGGAGTGTTACCATTAAAACGGGCACAGAGAGCTAACTTTTTCAAGTACATACACGCTCCTCAGCAGGTGAATTGGAATGCGGACCCAGCTGTCTGGAAGGAACCATTCTATTTGGAGAAATAGTACAGGCTCTGAATCAAGGGTGTATCCTAAAACGTAAGGTAACTTGGAGAACAGAGCTCTCCATCTCCCAGCTGACATGAAGAGGCCTAGGGTGTCCGGGACAGGACAAGGTAAGAACAGGAGAGCAGCCTGGTCAAGGCAGATCAGGTTTAGGGCGACACAGAACTTTGTGAAACATCTGAGGCCCTGTTTCGTTAACTTCTATAAAGCTAACTTTGCCCTTTGATTTTACCTGTTTATTACATTTCTTTCCTTTCCTTTGCAACCTGTAATAGGCTCCTTCCACGGAACTTCCCCGGGGGCATCCTGATGAAATCATATTAGCAAAAGTGATCTGTGACGAGAGCAGCACTTGAGGTCTGCAAATGGTAAATGATTCTAATTAAGGTTATGAAGAAACGAAGTGAGCCAGGCTGCTCCACAAATGCAAGAAGAACACACCACAGGTACAAGTCAGGGCTCCGGCAGGTGAACACATGAGACATCATTCTCAAAATCAGTAAGTGAGGCCTCTTCCTAGGCAGGTGACAAAGTGTTCTCTCCTTTCAGAGTCAGATTCCTGACAAATGGGAATTTTAAAGATTTTATTTATTTTTTGACAGACAAAGATCACAAGTAGGCAGAGAGGCAGGCAGAGAGGGGGGGGGGGGGAAGCAGGCTCCCTGCTGAGCAGAGAGCCTAATGTGGGGCTTGATCCCAGGACCCTGAGATCATGACCTGAGCCGAAGGCAGAGGCTTCAACTCACTGAGCCACCCAGGCGCCCCTGGGAATTTTAATATATTTTTTCCTAACTTCATAAGATGGTTGTGAAAATTGAAGGCAATGATCAATGTAAAGGCCTTTTGAAAACTTATAAGGTATTATGCAAATGTAAGATTAAATGTATCTGTAGTGGAACCAATAATTAGCTTTTTAGTCAAGTCTGAGTAAAATTCTAAGTTTATCTCAGATTCAAAGGAACATATAATTTTTAGAAAAAAATTAAAATTTGACTTTATGACCTTGGCAATAATTCCATTTTAGATATTCAACAGGATACTTCAGTTTAGAACTGCTCTATAATGCCTACATTTAAACTATTACTCGTCAAACTATATTAAGAAGAATGATGTATTTTTTTTCCAAATGTAGGATGTAATGTTATATTAATTGAAATGTACTCATTTGTTTCATTCAATGGGCCAACTAAAGTTCTAGGCACCAGGATACAGAGATAAACAATTCAGTCAGTGTTCTCAGTCCCCTCAACCCTTATGTTAAACTGGGAGGAGACAAATATATAGGTAAACAATAATTATTCTTAATGTTTGCTATACATCTCATAAATAAGTGAATAATCCCCATTACTTCCCAAGCTAATTTAGTGTCTAGGTCACTTCTATGTATCTCCTGTTCATCCCCTTCGTGTCTGACAATAACGGTATGAGCTACAAAACACAGGTTTATTAAATATATATTAAATGCTATTATTTATAATATTATATGTATTGTATATAATATATAAACACTAAATATATTAAATATGTATATATTTTATTAGACAGAAACACAAAGCTCAGAATGGAAGAGTTCAGCTAATGTTCTCAGAGCTAGCAATGGCAAGAAGCAGGGATCAGCTCAAGACATTAGGACAAGAAGTTCCAAGAAGTACCCCAGAGACTTAGCAAGAATGGGGGAGTCTTATCATCTAGCAAGGTGCTGGCCGGAGTTGTGGTAGTTCGTGGTAAAAATCTACCACACTGCTTCCTTATTTAGTGTTCATATACATTTATTAGATCACAGTATGTATAATGTATCCTATAATTCTACGTAAATGGTTCCTAAGCATAGCTTGTATTTCTCTCATACACTTGGCTTCTATTCTCTTTTGAGGTTTTCATAATGATTATACGTCCATTTAGAATATGAAATCAAAACCAAGTATTTTAAATTGCCTTCATCATCTGACACATTTGGATAGACTTACGACATCTTCCAATTTTGTCCCTTAAAATCTCTCCTGATGTTCTAGGAGAAGGGCTATTTTACGCCCATCTAACTGTAATTTCAAGCCTCATAGGACAAGCATAAAAGTACTCATTGAAATTCAGAGATGGTCATTTCGAATGCTGCCAGTCAAAACTTTTGTTAAAATTGTGGCTGTTAATAATTTTACTTTGTGGGGTGCCTGGGTGGCTCAGTGGGTTAAGCCGCTGCCTTCGGCTCAGGTCATGATCTCGGAATCTTGGGATTGAGTCCCGCATCGGGTCTCTGCTCAGCAGGGAGCCTGCTTCCCTCTCTCTCTCTCTCTGCCTGCCTCTCTATCTACTTGTGATCTCTCTCTGTCAAATAAATAAAAATAAAATCTTTAAAAAAATAATAAAAAAATTTTTACTTTGTTTTCTTACCAACTTGAGCATAGATATTTGGCATCTTTAAAGCTAAATATAATGCATTGGACCACAGTGTAAATCCTAGGAATCGGAACTCTTCATTCCTTCAGTCACTCACTCACTGATTAATGTTTACTGAACATCTACTGATGCATATTGTCCTAGGCACAGGGGTACACAGTGAAAGAAGATTTTGTCTTGAACTTTCAAGGGACTCAAAATGCAGGGCAAGAGACAGCTGCCCGGCCCGTACGGCTGGACTGACCTCCCATCTGGGTGGAGCGGAGGGCAGTGTGTTTGCTGAGTCTTTAAGGAGCAGTTGTGTTAATCTAGCCATGAACTTCTCACCTGCTCAGTTTCTCTTGATTTTCTTCTCTTTTGCAGTATGGGAACAAATATATTATGACAGTTATACATAAAGAAATCCTTAAGGGAGGGCCGCGTGGGTGGCTCAGTGGGTTAAGCCTCTGCCTTTGGCTCAGGTCATGATCTCAGGGTCCTGGGATCGAGCCCTGCATCAGGCTCTCAGCTCAGCGGGGAGCTTGTTTCCCCTGACCGCTCTGCCTGCCTCTCTGCCTACTTGTGATCTCTGTCTGTCAAATAAATAAATAAAATCTTAAAAAAAAAAAAAAAGAAATCCTTAAGAAAAAAAAATCTGCTTCTAAGTAAAGCAACAGATGGATTTTTACATAGAGGAGCTCAATAGAACTCAATTTCCTTTCTTTTCCCTTATTTATTTAGTTTATGTTAAAATCTTCCATATTTCTTCCATAACAGAACTTGAAATAAAAAATTTAACTATGCTTTTCTGGGTGTTATTTTGGAGTAAGTCTTAGTATGCTTTTATCTGAAATTTGTCAGGCCCAGCCCTGCTCCAAAGCTGCCCTCCATTAAAATGTAGACTTTAAAGGCTTTTGCTCATGCACTCACCTCAGGGGTGGGGAAAAAAAAAAGCATTATTTTTAATTTGACTCTAAAATTTTTAACATAAATTTAAATATTCATGAATCATATAATTCTAAAATGTAGATATCCATACTTAAAAATATAACTGTTAAACCACTCTTCTAAATGTATCCAGTGGGCTCCAAATATCCCAGAAGATACATGGACAGGCTCTTCTGAGAGAGAATATTGGATTATTCTTTCTTCTTCTTGAAGTCATATGTTAATTACACTATCCTTATAGAACTGATCACCTGTTAGTCTTCTCTACAACACCACCATATTTATAATTAGTTGAAATTTTAAAATTTCCTATGATCATAAGGCTTCTATGAAAAAATTTTCCAATTCCATTTATCTTTATAAATATTATTAATCTATAATTTATGAAAATAACATAAATATATTGCAACATCTTCCAAATACTACTTTTAAAAAGTGAAACTTTATTGCCAAATGTTCCTTAATATAAAAGCTTTTTCTTTTTTTTTTTTTTTTAAAGCTTTTTCTTAATAGGAAAATTTTCATGACGCTTAGAAAGACTACATTAAAAAAAGGAGGAAACATAGTCTCTTAAATCTATGGTTCCTTCGAAACCTTGAGAAGTCTGTGAACACCTCCAGAGGAAAATGTAGCCCTCTGCTATTTTTTTAAAAAATTTTTTATTTATTTACTTGACAAACAGAGATCACAAGTAGGCAGAGAGAGAGAGAGGAGGGAGCAGTCTCCCTGCTAAGCAGAGACTGATGCAGGGCTCTATCCCAGGACCCTGGGATCATGACCTGAGTCGAAGGCAGACGCTTAACAACTAAGCCACCCGGGGGCCCCTTAAAGCATGTTTTTCTGCATTTTCTGCATGGTCCACGTGTAACAGCTCCTTTTTACTGCACAGACATACATCCACGAGGGAGGAGTGAGTATAAAACAAACCTTCTTTCTTCTGTAGTTCTGGAGTAAGTCTAAGAATTGAGAGTAACTTGAGTATTTTTATTGACTAACGTTTGTCACCTGTCGTTTTACGAAAGGATAACATTTGTTTCCTGTATGTCTTCCTACTTCTCTAAATTTCAGTTGCTCTCCAATTACCCAGAAAGATGAAGCAGTAGAAATCTAAATGTTAGAAAATCTGCTTTAAAGGAGGATATTCTTACTCTATTATAAGGTAAATTGTTCTTTCCCTAGGGGTTGGGCAAAGAAGGTGTAGAAAAGTTTATGTGTATTGCCTAGTACAGCATCTTTGTCCACAGTCAACCGTCCCAGGTGATATGTGATATTAGCCTTAGACTATAAAAAAATAATAAAGGCAGAGGGATATAAACCTATTTTTTAAAACACTGAGTGAAGTACAATTCAGATTCTTTCTAATTTCGGAGCATAAATCATATTATTTAAAATGCTTCATGCATTGTTAAATACACAAATCATCATAAATGATCCTAAATCATTCCGTGCACCTCCTATTGGAGAGCACCAGTAGCTAATACTTTTCCAGCTCAGAGGGCAGAAACATTAAAGACCACGAGGTGCTAAGATGATCCATATCACTATGGTTATGAACCTTGAAACTCAGAATGCACACCTGAAAATCAATTTCAAAGTTTCCAAGGAAACCAATGAAGCTATTTCTAGACAAGATGAATGTGATTTGCAAATCAAAATTCACTTAAGACTGGTGTCACGGCATTATGTCTTAATTGGTGCTTGCCACATTTTTTAAGAAAGCCAGGAAACAATCTTATATCCACGAACCCAGCAGTATGTGAGACAGCAGCCTTCGTTTTCTCCTCTATCTGTTTTGTTAACAGATTTCCAATATAATGGAGGATATGCAAAAGAGGCCTTCATCATGGACTATGATTTTGTAAAACCGTAGAAAAAAAAGATAGAATAAGGGCATCAAAAAGCCCAGAAATCTGTGGGGAGGCAAAAAAAAATGGGAAGAATGAAAACCACCGATTGTATACGCATTTATAACTGATGCTCTAGGAGGCATAAAAGGAGATTTAACTTTGAGATCCCATTTTACCGATGAGGAAACTGAAATTTAGAAAAGTGAAGTCACGGACATGAGGTCACAGCTTCTAAGTGCTGAGAGAGGATATGAGGCAGCGCGTCTGATTCCAGAACTCTGGGCCTTCGGGTGCTCCTGCAGAAAGAACGGCAAGTCAAGGGCAGTGTGTTTAGGGTCTCCGAGGACATTCCAAGCCCTGAACTGATGCGTGTCCTAACTAACACGGGTCAGAGAACGCTCATGCTGGAGGGGACAGTTCCCTTTTGGACCCTGCCCGTTCCCTCTCCTTGACCGCCGGCTGACGTGGATCAGAGACTGTCTCTCACCCGCCCTCGTTCCTGCCACGCAAGAGCCCAGTGCCTTGCACACCACCGAGTGCTCAGCGAGTACTGACCGAATTGCACTGACAGAGCGGACCATGTTGGGTGTGAGATAAAACCAACTGGTGAGAGGGGCACCTGGGTGGCTCAGTGGGTTAAAGCCTCTGCCTTCGGCTCAGGGCATGATCCCAGGGTCCTGGGATTGAGCCCCGCATCAGGCTCTCTGCTCAGCAGGGAGCCTGCTTCCTCCTCTCTCTCTGCCTACTTGTGATCTCTGTCAAATAAATAAATAAAATCTTAAAGAAAAACTAACTGGTGAGCATGTGGGCTGGGGCTTTGAGTTTTCCACTTCGAATTTCCCAGGGTCCATCGCACACCTGGCACCGCGCTGCTGCTTATCGTGTGACAGACGTCAGCAGGGGGTCCTCTGTGTCTGCGTTCACTACAGTGAGTGGCCCGAGGCACAAAGATGCTCCCCGGGGACCAGGATCTCTAAGCCAGTGTCTACACGGTTCACTCCAAGTTTGTGTTGGTCATTTTGGAAAGAGGTCGTGGAACTCTTCCCTTTGATACCTACTTGTGTTTCTGTGCGTCCGTGATTTGGACAAGACTTAACCTCCAATTACCCAGCGATTGCTACATAGTATCTGGCGATTCCCTTCCCAGAATTTACTCCTGACACGTTTTACTATCAGGGGATTTCAACAGGTGGTTTGGACAGAGAACTGGACGAGTCGCGCAGACAGAGGAATTCTCGGTCTTCCCTGGAAACTAAGCAGACGTATCGTTTTTCCTCCGCTTGCAAAATATACCTAAAAGAGAAGCCTGTTTTTTTTTTTAATTTTTTTTTTAAGATTTTATTTATTCATTTGACAGAGAGAGATTACAAGTAGGCAGAGAGGCAGGCAGAGAGAGAGGAAGGGAAGCAGGCTCCCTGCTGAGCAGAGAGCCCAATGCGGGGCTCGATCCCAGGATCCTGGGATCACGACCTGAGCCGAAGGCAGAGGCTTTAACCCACTGAGCCACCCAGGCGCCCCCGAGAAGCCTGTTTAAGAAGAGTTTGTAACAGCAACAGCAGCAAGAGTCTGTGAGCCTTGCCCTTTGCATCCCCCGCAGGGAAACGGTGGAGGACCGGCCCTGAAACCGGGCAAATACACAGTGACCTGCGAGGACAATGTGTTGTCACCTTTATTGTAACCGCTGGGAGCTGCCCAAGGCTTTACAAGGAAACCGGAAAGCAACAGCAGGAGTTGGGGCAGCCTTAGAAAATTACTTCTTGGCTTAAAGAGAGATTTCTTTAACAAGAACCTGATACCTCGGACTTAGCACGAAAGCACAGACCAGGTCAATCACAGAAAATTCAGCTTGCAGGAACGCGCTCTATTATGGTAGCAGAAACACAAAGGCAGGGCCCATTTGGCATATTTGGTGGCCTGAGTAAAGTTGCAACCACTGAAGGCTCTTCTTGAAAATCTCTACCGGTTGCTATGCGACACAGGGATTCAGCTCTCTTCCTACTTAACTCACTCCTCAGTGTGTTCTAAATTTGGCCAATAATGAGGGGCAAGACCTTGGCCTGGCGAGTCCTGCCACTCTCTGGAACTCATCTTGAGCAGAGAAGGATGGATTGGATCCTCTCTCAGGCTCCTGCCAGCTCCGACATTTTATGAAGAAGGAGGATGATTTGTGCCAATATTTGTATTCTGAAGATGCCACAAATGCTTCAGGTCTTTTTAATGAATAATGAGCTAGTTCTCATTGCTATATGGGGTAAATGGGTTGTTTTTAGGACACAGTTTGTTATTTTGTTTGTTTGTTTTGGCTAAACTAGTTCATGGTAACTACTTTATAAAGTAGATCATAATAGCAATACTATCCTTTATGACTACAGTAACTAAAATACAGTGTAACTTTTCTTTTTTATTGGGAGATGTATGAGAGTCCATCATCTCCACAAATTAGGAGATTACTGCAATTTGGCTGAATCAGTGAAGATTTTTAACTTTTTTCTAAATTTTGTGTTTTAAAATTTTAATTGTCCCAGAGCATCTGTAATTTTCAGAGACGAGTGACATTCCCGTGGGTTATAATGTTTTCTCTTTCTTTTTAGATGCACCTCTGATCGTGTTCCAGGGCACAATAATGATAAAATGATAGCTTTGGGGAAAACATGTTGGAACACTAACATGTAAATTACGTTCTTATGTTTATGGTGAAATATAAATAAAGTTTAAAATCATGCAAGCCTTATTAGAATTCAGCTTGGATGCACTCTTACTTTGTTTCTTTACCCTTTGATCAAGGTCTGCCAACTGAGTGTGCCAGGTTCCTCTCCCTTTCCACTCTAGGCCACTTCCAAAGCTACAGGGAAATCAAGGGGAAAATAACAACCGCAAGTTTTCCATGACACTGATGGCTGGAATTAGACACTCTCCAAAGGCCAGTGGACAAGGAGAACAAACAGAAGAGAAACAACCAACTTTGCTTCCTATTTCTCTCAGAAGTTGATTCAGAGACTGTCCCATGATAAAATAGTAAAGGAAAAAAATGAAATAAAAGCAGAAGCAAATAGACAGGAACAGCTTGCTCAGTAGTGATTTGTTCTTCCTTTTCCCTATAAAAAATCTGCTCTCTGGTTTCCAGTCTAGCACATCAGCAGCTTGGAAATTGTTATTCTCATCCATCCTCACAAAACTGAAAAGAGATGAACAGAGTCAAAACCAGCTGTTTCTCCCTACATCCACCAGGGAATGGAGACCAGAGGGGAAATCACTGCCCCCAGGCTGGAAGGACGGAGAATCACGACTCCCTGGAGCAGAAACCTCCCTGTGGGGTAGGAAAACTAAAACTAAGTGACTTACTGCTGGAGGCTCAAGTATGAACAAGCTGGAGCATTAGAAACTCCAGGGGACGGGGGGCAGTGTTGGGGGAATATCACCCATTTGTGAGTTTTACCACGCCAGCTTCGCACAGTGAGGATCTCAGAAAAATTCCCTCATGCTTCCAGCAAGAGGAGGGAAACAGAAACCATCTGAAAATACACCCAGAACATTTTCTTCTTCTTCTTCTTTTTTAAAATTTTATTTATTTATTTGACAGAGCAGGGGGAGCACAAGCACGGGGAGGGACAGGTAGAGGGAGAGGGGGAAGGAGGCTCCCCGCTGAGCAGGGAGCCTGATGCAGGGCTCGATCCCAGGACCCTGAGAGCATGACCTGAGCCGAAGGCAGAGGCTTAACCCACTGAGCCACCCAGACACCCACATTCTGTTCTTCTTTTGACAAAGCTTTCCTCAGGGGAGACCATACTACGGTATCTGATAAACTGGGGTTCTAGCAGAGTCTAAACCGCCTGGAGCAAGGGAATTACCGAAGAAAAGACCACCAGCCTCGAATTCGTTACTCTGCCAGATTCTCTTTCAAAAGTGAAGAAGAAATAGAGATTTTTCTGTGACAAATGAAAACTGAGGGAATTTGTTGTTAGTAGACCGGCCTGATAAGAAATGGTAACAGAAGTTCTTCAGAGAAAAGAAAAGTGATACAGGTTGAAACTCAGATCCCAAAAAGAAAGAAAGACTTCTGGAGAAGGAATCCATGATGGTAAAACAAAATATTTCATATTTCTTATTCTTAGTTATCTAAAAGATAATCATTTGTTCACAATAGCAATAGCAAGGGTCTAGTCAGTGACTAGAACTTACAACTGAGTGCAGGGAGTGACAGCAGAATGTGTAACTGGGACGAATAAGTGCGGGTGTTCTCTCACGAGGTGCTTGTATCATTCGTAAAGTGCATAGTGTTCTCTGCAAGTGGTCTTAGATTAGTTGTAAATGGATATTTAAAACCCTAGGGAAATTTTTAAACAATTAAAAAGTGTAACAGGGGCACCTGGGTGGCTCGGTCATTAAGTGTCTGCCTTTGGCTCAGGCCATGGTCCTGGGGTCCTGGGATGGGGCACTGCATTGGGCTCCCTACCTGGGAGGGTGGCAAGCCTGCTTCTTCCCCTCCCTCTGCCTGTCTTCTCCCCGTGCTGTGCTTTCTCTGTCAAATAAATAAATAAAATCTCTAAAAAAATAAAAAATAGTATAATTGATATACTAAGAGAGATGAGGAAAGGAATCATATAAAATGCCCAATTAAAGTCAGAGAAGGTAGAAAATGAATAGAAGCCAAAAAAAAGGATATAAATAGAAAATAGTTACAAATGGGACAGATATTAATCCAACTATATTAATAATCACTTTAATGTGAATGGTGTAAATATGCCAATCAAATGACGAGGACTCTGAAAGTACCTGAGGCAAAACTGAGATACTTCAGGGAGAAAAAGGCAAGTACTATTATGATTAAAGACTTCGACATGCATCTATCTCTAGTTGACAGCTCCAGGGGCCAAAAAATTAGTAAAGACAAGCTGAACAGAAGATCACCATCAATCAGCTGAATCTAATTGACATTTATACAATATTCCATCCAATAACAGAAGAACGTACAATCTTCTCAGGTTCCCATGGGATATGTCGCACCAAAATAGATCATGTTCTAGGTCACAAGGCGCATTATAATAAATAAAAAAAAAAAAGAAATCTTACAAAGCATGCTCTCAGACAACAATGAAATTAATCCAGAAATCAATAACAGAAAGATTGCTAGAAAGCCCTCAAATGCTTGCAATTAAACAACACACTGGTGGTGGGTATTATGGAGGGCACGTATTGCATGGAGCATTGGGTGTGGTATGTAAACAATGAATGCTGGAACACTGAAAAGAAAGAAAATAAAATGGGAAAAAAACATACTTATAAATAACATGTTGTCAAATGAATCTTGAAACATTAAAAAAAATTTTCACTAAAGACAATAAAAATATGAGTTAGCATAATCTTAAATGCAGTGAAAAGTGCACGTAGAGGGAAATTTGTAACACTGAATCCATATATTTAAGAAAAGATCCAAAACCAATAAACTGAACTTCCAATATAGGAAATGAAAAAAAAAAAAAGAAGAAGAAGAACAAATTAAATCCAGAGCAAGCAGAAGAAAAGAAATACTAAAAAATTACAGCAGAAATCAATGAACTCAAAAACAGGAAACCAATAAAGAAATTCAACAATACCGAAAGCTGGTTCTTTAAAGAGATCAATATTGATAAAGCTCTAGTCAAGCTAATGAAGAAAACAAAGAAGTCACAAATTACTAATGTAAGAAAAAAATGGCAATCACTACATGGACATTGGACATGTAGATACATAGACTTTGAAAAGATAGTAAAAGAACATTAAAAACAACTCTAGTCTATAAATTTGATAACTTACATAAAATATACCAATTTTTCAAAGACACAATATACCAAGAGTCACACAAGGAGAAAAAGACAATCTGACTAGGCTTATATCTATTAAATAAGTTGAATCAATAATTGATAACCTACCAGAACAGAAAGTACCAAGCTAAGATGTTTTCACCAACTCCCCACAATTTCTTCAGAAAATAGAGGCAAAAGGCGTCACTCCTAACATTCTGTAAGTTCAGTACTAGCCAATTAATGAAACCCATCACATCAATAGACTAACACATAAAAACTGTATAATCTTATCAACAAATGCCAACAAAGAATTTGACAAAATCTAGCACCCATTCACTAAACACACACACACACAGACACACACACACACACACACACACACACACACACACCCCAAAAGCTCTCAACAAACTAGGACTAGAAGGAAACTTCCTCAACTTAGTAAAGAACATCTACAAAAACCCTACAGCTAACATATAATACACACACACACACACACAAACACACACACAGAAATCAAATATATGGTACCATTGATATTAACATACAAATGTAAATAGTGTGCTAAAAAAAGAAATACTTAGGTAAGAATTTAACAAAATGGGTGCCAGATTTTTTTCCAGTAATATATCATTTATATATAAATGATAACATATCACTTGACTAATAATGCAAAATATTATTTTGACTTCCAGCTAATATAAAAATTATTTTTTATATTTATTTTATTTTTAGTGGAAAAATTTTAAAGCATAGTGACACACTATATTATTAGTTTCAAGTGTATGAAATAATGAATCAAGTTTAAACATTATGTTATATTCACCACAAGTGTGGTTACAATCTATCACCATACAACACTATTAGAATACCACAGACCACTTCCCTATGCTCTACCTTTTGTTCTCATGACTTATTCATTCTACAACTAGAAACATGTACCTCCCAGTGCTCAGCAATAAGAAAGAATGAGATCTTGCCATTTATGATAACACAGATGGACGTAGGGGCATTATGCGAAGTGAAACAAATGAGATAGAGTGAAATGCCAGACCTTTACTAAAAACAGTACACAATGCTGATGAAAAATACTGGAGAAAGAACTAAATATGGAGAGAGAACCCATGTTCATGGATAGGAAGGCTCAATATTGCCAAGATGTCAATTCTTCTCAGCTTGATCTGTAATCCCAGTCAAATCCCAGCAGGGTAGTTTTGTGGATAATGAAAGACTGATTCTTAAGTTTATATAAAAAGCAAAGATGCAGAATATATAACAATACTGAAGGATAAGTACCAGTTTGGGGGACTGATGATACCCAATTTCAGAACCCATTATAAAGTTACAGTTATCAATGCCCTATGACGTTGGTGAGGGAATAGACAATGTATCAGTGGAACAAAACAGAAAGACCAGAAATAGACCCACACGAATACAGCCAACTGCTATTTGACAAATGAGCAAAGGCAATTCAATGGAAGAAGGATAGTCTTTTCTATCCTATCTAAATGATGTTGGAACAGCTGGACATCCACTTGCAAAAGAAAATAAAAGTGAAACTCGATTCAGCCCTTACAACTTTCACAAGTTTTAACTCAAAATGAGTCATAAACCTAAATGCAAAAGACAAAACTATAAAACTCCTTAAAGAGAGCACAGGAGAGGGTGCCTGGGTGGCTCAGTGGATTAAGCCACTGCCTTCGGCTCAGGTCATGATCTCAGGGTCCTGGGATCGAGCCCCGCATCGGGCTCTCTGCTCTGCAGGGAGCCTGCTTCCTCCTCTCTCTCTGCCTGCCTCTCTGCCTACTTGTGATCTCTCTCTCTGTCAAATAAATAAATAAAATCTTAAAAAAAAGAGAGCACAGGAGAAAATCCAGGTGACCTTGGGTTTGGCGATGACTATTTAAGATAAAAACCAAAGCAAGTATATGAAAAAAAAATTAATAAGTTGGCCTTCATTACAATTTAAAACTGATTTGTAAAAGACACCACTCACAGAATGAAAACAGAAGCTGCAGACGAAGAGAAAATCTTTGCAAAACATATCTGATGAGGGGCTGGTATTCATAACACACTAAGAATTCTTAAAACTTCCAGTAAGAAAATAACAACCCAACTAAAAGGTCAGCAAAAATCTGGACAGTCATCTCAGCAAAAAAGATGGACACTTGGTACATATGCTTATGAAAAACTATTCAACATTGTATGTGACTGGGGAGTTTAAAATTACAACAATGAGACACCACATCTATGGGAATGGCTAAAATTCAAAATACTATAGCAATAAATACTGGCTAGGGGCTCTCATTCATTGCTGGTCAGCATGCAAAATGGTACAACCACTATGGAAATCTTTTTGACTCTATTTCATAAAGCTAAACATAATCTTACCATACAATCCAGTAATAACTCTCCCAAAGATTTCTCTGAATGAGTGAAAACTAATGCCCACACAAAAACTGAACACTAGTGTTTACAGTGACTTTATTCATAATTATCAAACGTGGAAGCAGCCAAGATGTTCTTGAGCTGGTAAACAGATAAACAAGTTGGTATAGTCATACAGTGGACTATTATTGCATGATTAAAGAGCAGTGAGCCATCCGATTATACACGGACAGGGAGGAATCAATGTACATTACTGAGTGTCAGAAGCAGTCTGAGAAGTCTGCCTACTGGATGATCTCTATTATATGACATTCTGGAAAAGAAAAAACTATGGATATGGGAAGACGCACAGTGGTTGCCTGCGGTTCAGGAAGGAAAATGGAGGGATGAGTAAGTAGAGCACAGGGAATTTTTAGGGTAGTCAAACTATTTTCTAGGACAGTTATGGTGTATACATGTGATTACATTTGTAATACATTTGTCAAAACTCCTAGAGTGTACGATACAGAGATTAAACGCTAACATAAACTATGGACGTTAGTTAATAATAATGCATCAATATGGGTTCATCAGTAGTAACAAATGCACCACTCTAATGTAAGGTATTAATACAGAAGCGTGTGAGTAGGCCTGAGGCGGTTTATGGGAGTGCACATTCTGTTTAATTATTTTATGCCACTCCAAACACTAGATGTTAAAAAAAAAAACTCTTCTCTAACAGCCAGTAACATCTGGCTTCAGAAATAGATATACCAGGATAGATTTGTAAAAAGTGAATGATAGAGACTTTGGGAGTTCTACGGAGGACTGTGAAGTAGAATTGTAGAGGCTCTTAAATTAAAGCTCTTGTAAAATAAACAACATATAAATTAAGTTCCCAAAAGATGAAGCTGAAGCACCTCCCTTTCCCCTCGACAATTTCATTAATGGGAATGGATTCATTGGAAAGCTTTGCAATGTTTTAGGTCAAAAACTAAACAATGCCTGCTTTAAGAAAAGTGAAGATCTCTCATTTTCACAGCATCCTGAATATTCAATATGCAATATTGAATATTCAATATACAATAATTTAAGGCACTGTTATTTTGCCAGTCACCCAACATTTAAGACACAGTTCTGAACCCATATATGCTATTTGGTTTTGCTTCTGCGTTGACTTCACAGTTCTTTTAAATTGGTTCGTTGTGTATTTGATCTCTCTGATTAATTATACATTCCTCCCCAAAACACAGAACTTTTGATACAGCAATCTTTCTATCAAAGGTAACCGAGCAACTTAAAAATCTGTCCCTGAAGGAAAAATTGCTATTTATATCGAAACTGCTGTGATCATTTTCATCAGCAAAGAATTAATTGCTGTGATTGGCCAACTAGAACACTTTCTTCTGCAGGCCTCTTATTGTTTCTATGAAAAGTGTATGAATTCTCAGTTTCTTTTTAATATTATTTCAGCATGGTTTTGAGAAGCGGCATTTAGTGTTGTCTAGTTCTTAATGGGGGGGAGATCCAAAAGTACTCTCTCTTCATCGGCCTGAAAATCTTCACATCATCCTGGAGGAAAGACAGATCTTTGGCTGGATATTTTCTGAGGCACAAATCATTGTCCTCCAGCCTAAAGCGAGGTTCTCAGTCATTTCCATTGTTAAAAGGTCTGTCTGCTACTGTCACATGTTGGTCTCAGTTGTATTACCCCTAGGATGACATGAGTGAGGTCCTTCCCTAGGGGGCAGAAGTGAAGGGAGTGCCAAAAAGACCCTTAGCAATCAGGAAAAAACAAAAACAAAAACTTAAATATAATATTAGAAGAATAAAAACTAGCGCAAACAAATCTTGAACAAAATACAGAAATACTAAACACGAAAGGCTCTAAGAGAGCTAGGACTGGTGGGTGAGTCATCCAACTAGAGTGAGCTCCTGTCTTTACTGGAAATCCCGATGACTTGGGGTTCTAGTCCTTTTTGAACACTGGAGACTCCGCCCTCAAAAGGGGACTGTCTGAAGGCACTGAACGTGTGCTCCTTTATGGGAACCTCAGGGTGCAATGTGTGTGCCTAGAGACGGCAGGAAAAATCCCGTCATGGCTTCTGTTTCAGTTCGCAACACTGCCGCTGTGTCTACTTCTCAGAACAGTTCTCCCGAGCTACTCCGTGCCTTGTCCTCCTGCCCTCACTGCGAGGCCTTTGTGCTGGGTCATTCTTTTTTTTTTTTTTTTTTTTTTTTTTTTTAAGATTTTATTTATTTATTTGACAGAGAGAGATCACAAGTAGGCAGAGAGGCAGGCAGAGAGAGAGGAGGAAGCAGGCTCCCCGCAGAGCAGAGAGCCCGACGCGGGACTCGATCCCAGAACCCTGAGATCATGACCCGAGCCGAAGGCAGCGGCTTAATCCACTGAGCCACCCAGGCGCCCCAAGTGCTGGGTCATTCTTGATGCAGGCCCGCTTGCGCAAGTCCATTCCTGACTCCATTTTAACTGTCTTGGACTGGAATGCTTTTCGTACTTGGGTGAAAAATACCAGAAAATCTCCCCTAACTTGATCTTCAGAGAACGGTGTTCCTGGCTATGCAGTCGTGCAGTCCACACTGCCTTGTCTTGGGCACAAACCGTGATCAATGTGTTCTATTTTCCTACTAGACCAAGGTGAGCATGGAAAAGTGTTTCTCCGTGGAAAGCGATCTGTAAGGGTTTATGTTCTACAGAACCTCCTTGCTAAGGTCAGCCTGGTGATGGAAACAGAGGCTGGGATCCTAATACAGGCAAAGAAAACATGCTTTAAGCTACGTGCTTTAAGCATGAAACTCCTGCCAGCCCCCCAGGTCATCTTAGAAAAGACAGTCTAAGTAACCACTGTGTTTTGGGCTCCACAGCCCGATGGCATCAATATCATCTTTGTAAAGGGGATCCCCATTTCCTACCAGTGTTCTTTAAACACGTGGTGGCAGGAGATTCAAAGCTGGGTCATTTGTCTTGCTGCTGTGACTTACGTGTGCCCAAGGAGAAAAATGAAAGAAGATGCAGCACCACTGCCTGCGAGAGTGGTACGGATCCGAGATCAGTATCACGTCCTTCCCGTCTTGTCCCCGTAATCGCCTACTGAACAGCTACTTTATTCTTCACTTGTATGTAATCCAAGCGACCTGGACACAAGCCAGTGTATGTTCATCAGGACCAAAAGACCCCCAAAAATAATAATTCAAGGCTACATCTACGGTTAGTTAACAAATTGCAGGACTCCAGCTTTGGGTATAAAACAGAACAGGATTCTCTCTCTGACATGGACACGGCAGGAGTTAATAGGAAACTGAATGACACTGATCACTGTGAGAGGACTGGCTCTGAGGGACGTTCTGGAACTGATCTGCTGTGTAGGCCACGCCATCTCCTCAGGCTTAGCGCTGGACCATCCATCTACTGTGAAATGAAACACGAGCTGTTATTGGGAATGCTAACATTTTTGTGGAAAACACGAAAGATGTGCAGAGGAAACATGGAGAAGAAGAATTTGCTTTTCTGCAAGGAGCAGAGGCAGTATAGGGGCCAGGCAACAACGACGAGGAGCACAAAACAGCTCCGATTCACTGAATATGAGAGAAGCAATTCCAGCTCCCATAGGCATGCTAATTTGGATTATTTAGACACCTGAAGGAAGTCAGTATTATTATTTCTGCTTGAAAAGTGAGCAGACTGGGTCTCGGAAATGGTACGGTCTCAGCCAAAGTCACACAATTGGCCTGAGGCTGTGAAAGCATTTGAGGTCAGATCTGTCTGGCCGGCCAGCATGTGGGTCTTTCTCTACGGCCTCCTTCTCAGCCGTCCACTGTTTCCTCCACTAGGATTCCATACTTTTTAGTGAGACAGCTCTCAGGCAATATCCCAGGTTGGGCAAAATCTCCACAAAGTTCTCCAGCTCAGACCCCATACACCAGCAGCTGTTTTTAGAAACACCTTCTTTCCCTTAAGGGCCACAGTTTTGAAGAACGTGTGCCATGAATGAATAAATCAGCATTCTCACTGCTGGACTCAACTATTCTATTAATTTATAAATATTCTGTTTTTTGGGTTGTTTTCCATGTTACTTTGAATCTTTGATTGGCACCTGATCAATCTTGGATGAATTATGAAATTCAAGTTTCTGAGATCACAAAAATGAAGGAGTACTCCATTGGTTTCAAGGATTTTTCTACAGTCTTCTTACAAACATGCCTGTTCAAGAGCAATGCTAAAGAAAGCCAGACCGCTACAAAGCTTCTCACTGCCCTTGCTCATGCCAGGCCTCTGCCTCAAATGTGTTCCCTACATTGTCTCCTGACAAATATCCCCTCCTCCTTTAAAATCCAATTTAAATGGCTCTCAGCTCTTCTGTGAAATCAGTCTGTGATGTCCGGAGTAAGGCCAGTCTCCCATGACCTTAAACTTGTACCTAATTTTGCACACGCCCCTGTTACAGTCACTCAGCACTCTACAGGAACTTCTTCTGTATCATCCTTTCCTCTCATCTAGCCTATGAGTTTCCCAACCATGTGGAGTCAGAGTCACCTTATTACTCCAGTACCTGCAAACAGCACTTGACATAGAAAAAAGTCCTCAATAAATATTCGCAGAAATGACATTTTAAAACCATTCGGTCTTACCCTTGAGGAAAATGTGCAAAGATAGGTACTTGTTAGGGGCCTACTTCCTTGAAAGGCTTAACTAAAATCATGGTTGTTGAAAGAAGTTCATTCTAATTTCACTAAACGTGATTTATTACAGTTAAGCTTCCTCTTGTATCTTTCCTTTTCCTTGCCTCTCCATGTTTAACATACCTTCTGCTTATAGAATCAGAGGGTGCCTGAAATAACAGTGGGAAACATGGAGCCCCAGAAAGTCAAGGGATTTACCACAAATCACAAAGCTAAGTGAGAGAGGAAAGTTGAACACTCTGAATTCTGAGCCCCCTTGTTACTCTTTCTCGCTGACCAAGGTGCTTTGGAAATAATAATAAAAACTTTCTAAGCTTGCTTATTGCTCTTTAACCTATTCAGAAGAAACTTTCTTTCTTTCTTTCTTTTTTTTTTTTTAATAATTTCATGGGGCACTAAACCCTGGAAATATTTGCCACCAAGTTTGTGTCTAACCCTTTGCAAACAAAGCCATCCAGAAATGTAATGTTAGAAATATTGGTCCCATACTGACAGGTCTGGTTTGCTTTTCTCAGTTACGAAACCATAAGATGTGAGCACGTGTTCATCTATATATAGTAGCTGTTATCATAAAATGAGGAGATACTTCACTGACCATAGTCCGTGTTTTCCGGCTCCCAACAATTTGACGGCCAAAAATAGGGTGTCTGTGGAATAAAAAGAAGTGGAACCCAGGTTAAACTCACACAAAATTGGTCGAGCTCTTGGTGTATGAGTTGTGTTCTTCTTCAGCAATTACCCAGGATGGTTTGCAGATAATGTACGTTTTGTAATCTGGGAAAAGCACCCAAAGAGGCCTCGTGTAAGGCTTTTCTTCCACATTTACTTTGCTGAGCAATTGTTCAGTCTCCAAATGTGTATAGTACCACGAGGTACTTAAAATTATGGTCATGCATTTGCTGCAATTTTATGTCAGGTGACATAAAGGTAAAAGGTCTGATTGCATCATTCAAAAACAAAATGTTAACCCGCAAAGATTAAAAGCAGACTATTAAATTCAGCAAGACTCAGGATGAAACATATTTAAATATCACAAATATTTCAAGTACTTCCTTATTGCCTTCAGAAGATCAATGCTCAACCACCAAAATTTTCCCTAAAATCTGGCAATCATTTGTCTGGCTTTATTAATTATATAAAGCAGCTCTCAACATTACCCAACTAGAGTTAAACAAATTTCCTGTCTTCTTTAAAAAAAAGTTCTCCATAAAAACAATTATTGCTTTAAATTCTTAAACTGCAGAAACCAGAGGTGACTTTTCAAAAACAAATTTTACTTGATTTTGTTTCAATTTTAATCAATTTTAGTTGATTAATGTGATTAATGATTGACAGAAATATCATTCTGTGAAATTCTAGAAACTGACCAGTAGAACTACAAAGAAATTGATCAGGAAAACCCAGTTATCATCAACATTTTGTATTTTCTCATAGGGGTTTTCTAGGCCCACAAGGTGGACACGCAAAGCTCCAGACCAGGAGAAAAATGGATGACCACCTGTCTACTTTTTCAAACCTTGATGATGACTGCAGAACTCAATGAAACAAGTCACTGCAGACATCAAACTTGTGGGCTTAATCATATTTATTAGTCACTTATATCAGCTACCTGTGTGTAATGAGCATAGCTGAAGAGATCTCTGAGTAACTGTTGGATAACTCTCCCACCGAAGAGGGATTCGCAAGGAGGGGGAAAGGATAATTGGGGAGAACCATTTGACTCTCTGAGGGGAAAGCTTTTTTTTTTTTTTTTTCTTAAAGATTTTATTTATTTGTCAGAGAGAGTACACACAAGCAGGCAGAGAGGCAGGCAGAGAGAGAGGAGGAAGAAGGCTCCCTGCCGAGCAAGGACCCCGATGCGGGACTCGATCCCGGGACCCCAGGATCATGACCTGAGCCGAAGGCAGTGGCTTAACCAACTGAGCCACCCAGGCGTCCCTGAGAGAAAGCTTTTTCAAACTGCTTGGGACTCCCCGGGATTTTGATTTACCCTCTACTCCTTCTTGGGAACTGCTGCAGGATAATGAAGAAATCTGCTGATGTTACACATGCGAACAAAATGACAAGGAGAATTTAGGTGAGGTGGGGAGAGTTGGACCACTGGACAAAGGAAGACATCAAGGATTTCTACGGCCCCATCTCCATGTGAATCAAGAACTTTGATGGTGACATTGGGTCAGGAGCTATGAGAACCACAGGGGACAAAGTAATTAAAGTCTTTTGGGCCACTAGTCTATGAGGTACTTTTCAAAAGCATTATTCCCTTTATTTTGTGAGAGGGTGTGTGTGTGTGTGTGTGTGTGTGTGTGTGTGTGTGTGTGTGTGTGTGTGTGTGTGTACACGTATCTAACTTTTAAAATATCTACTCTAGGGGCTCCCGGGTGGCTCAGTGGGTTAAAGCCTCTGCCTTCGGCTCAGGTCTTGATCCCAGGGTCCTGGGATTGAGCCCCAGAGCAGGGGAGCTTCCCCCTCTCTCTCTGCCTGCCTCTCTGCCTACTTGTGATCTCTATCAAATAAATAAATAAAATCTTAAAAAAAATATCTATTCTAGTCAGACTGGTCAGACACATACTTCTTTCTCAAAGCCACGAGGAATGTTCTTAGCTGCATTCTTACAATTTTTCTTTATTCTTCTATCATTTACTTTAGTGAGGACTTCCTGACTAAAAATAAAAGAATGAAGCTATTTTATGCTGTGATATTATGTGGAAATGCCATAAAACCAACATTCATAACAAATATTGCAAGATTTTTTCTAGGAAAAGTATTTTAATTTCTAGTAAAAAAGAATTTAAGTGGGGCACCTGGGTGGCTCAGCGGGTTGAAACCTCTGCCTTCAGCTTAGGTCATGATCCCAGGGTCCTGGGATCAAGCCCCACATCAGGCTCTCTGCTCAGTGGGAAGCCTGCTTCCCCCCTCTCTCTCTGCCTGCCTCTCTGCCTACTTGTGATCTCTCTCTGTCAAATAAATAAATTAAAAAAAAAAGAATTTAAGTAACAAATGCTTATTGTGTGTTGAAATTTAAAAATTTACTTTTTTATTTTCTAAAATTTTAAAACGATTTTATGTATTTATTTGAGAGAGAGAATGAGAGAGAGTGCACGAGGTGGGGAGGGCAGAGGGAAAAGCAGACTCCCCTTGCTGAGCAGGGAGCCCAACGTGGGACTCCATCCCAGAACTCCAGGATCATGACCTGAGCCGAGGGCAGTTGTTTAACTAACTGAGCCACCCAGGTGCCCTAAAAATTTACTTCTAAAGTTCAAGTAGACTCCAGGATGTTTTAATGTCTGAGTTTCTCTTTTCTTTTCACAATTGGCTTCTTTAGCTATGATAAAACTGATCTAGCCATAACTTAATAACATTTGCCCGTATGCTAATGTAATGAAAGTCATGAAGGGGCCTGGAGAATCATGTCAGATCTCAATTCCAGCTAGCGAAGAGAGGATAATTAGACAATTGCAAGTTTACAATAAATACAGAAATCACAAGATTAAAAATGTGCTGAGAAATTGAGACAAATTTACATACTGTGGCATATCAATGAGATTAAATGAAGAGTTCTGTTTGTCTCAAACTCATGCCCTGAAGCTTCTTCAGATTCCTAATGATGGTTAGCATCGCAGTCATTCACGGGAGGAACAGTAAACATGATAGTGCAAGCTTCCCATTTTAATTCATGGTTTTTAAAAATCCTCCCAGGGAGCTGAATTTCAGCTCAACGTAATAAAGAACTTTCTGCTGCTTGGAACCAACACAAAAATGGAAGTGGGCACCTTGGACAACAATAATGTGTTTTCCATTATTAGGGCTGTTCAAATATAAACTGATTAATGCCTTCACAGACAGGAAGGCAGGAATTCAATTATACCTGACTTTTCTGGAGTGTCCTTTGTTTGTGTTTTAAATCTCGGTTTTTAGATCTTATGTTTATTAGATTTACAAATATGGCATATTTAGGGCCTATTTCAAAAGTAAATAGGTCATTAAAAATATTTAACATTTAATATTTAACATTAATTAATGTAATTTGAAAACTATTTATCGTCTACCTACGCACACCGAAAGCTTGTTAAACTTCTGCCTATACCACTTGCACTCGTTCTCTTGTCTTGTTCTAAAGCTCTTTAAAAACAGTCTCTACTTTCTCCAGAGCACAGAGTGGCCCATTCCCAACCCTGTACGTTTTTGACCCGTGACCATGACTAAGCCATGTAAACTTTATCTGCCTACAGATTTCAGTCTGGGGACGACAAGAGCAGAGTTAAAGGTTGCAGATTAGGTTAACTCAAAACCTCATCGCAAACTTTGGGTCAATGTCTGAGCTAGTTTGCTTTAAGGAAAAAAAAATTCTTTTAAAGATTTTATTTATTTATTGGTCAGAGAGAGAGAGAGAGGACAAGCAGAGAGAATAGCAAGCAGAGGCAGAAGTAAGCTCCCTGCTGAGCAAGGAGCCTGATGAGGAACTTGATTCCAGGACCCTGGGATCATGACCTGAGCCAAAGGCAGAGGCTTAACTGACTGAGCCACCCAGGCGCCCCAAAGAACAATTTTAAATTAGCTAATTCTCCAGAGATAAACAGACTATATCCAATGCTTCTCTCATTGATATGTTCTTTTACACAGAGATGATTTTAGTGGTACCACTGATTGTTAAGATAGATAAATGCTGTTATTTTTGTAAAAAGAAAAGTCTTTTCATTCAGAGTTTGTGAGATTTTTATTAGATTTTTATTAGTCTCTATATGAAAAATTTTTCAAAGAAAGCAAGATTATATGGAAAATGTATGTAATCCTGCAGTAGCAGAAAAGTAACTACCTTAAAAAAATAAAAAAGTATTACAAATACATAAATATTTTACTTATCACTAATAATTTTTACTTATTAAAATTTCCCTTTGGGGGGGTGCCTGGGTGGCTCAGCGGGTTAAGCGACTGCCTTAGGCTCAGATCATGATCCTGGAATTCCAGGATCCAGTCCACACCAGGCTCCCTGCTCATCAGGGAGTCTGCTTCTCCCTCTGACCCTACCCCCTCTCATGCTCTCTCTCTCTCTCTCTCTCTCTCAAATAAATACATAAAATCTTAAAAAAAAAGAAAAGCTAACTTTAGGACCATAAGTTACTTTAACTTATTAATAAGCTACTTTAAGCTACCATTACTTTAACTGTATAAAGGATAATATTCCTTTATTTTAAAGCGTTTTAATATTAATTAATTTAACTAATTTCTGTTGCTTGAAAACTTAGGTTGGTATTGTGATTTCAAGAGAATGCTTTATCTCCTAGCTATCCAGTGCATAAAGGCCTGTGACTATTTCCCTTGGATAAAAAGTTCTTGAGGAAGTGGCAGAGAGTGTTCTAGGAAGACAAAGGTCTTTAAATGTTTTTAAAACAAATTCCCTGTTTGTTCTCTGTTTGTCCAACCAAGTTCTTTGGCAGCCAAGTTATTATTTTGTCATTTACTTAGACAGAGAATATCTAATAATATTTAGAACAAATGAGAAAGAATACTCCAATGTCTAAAAGCTTGACAATGGGGAGAATCCTCTAAAAATACCTAAAAGCTAGAGTCCGAACTCTGGCATTAAATGTGTCTTAATTTTATGGGCTAGAATCCACCAGCCCATTATTAATGAACTATATTGCCTGATGAAATGTAGAATTTACTTCAGGTAAGTCCTTATGACCTTCAGTGTCAGCTACGTGCTCAAGGACGCAAATCAGAGTCCACAACCACTTCTGAAAGCATACGAGCATCTGCCTCATCTGAAAATGACCTTGGACTGAAGGCCGTCTTCTATCAGGGACAGAGCTCCAGAGTGGAACCCGGTCAGCTATACTTCTCAGCTTCCTTCCCAGGGGCTAAGGCAGCTACCATGTGAAGAACTCTCCCATGTCCTGAATTCCAGCAAGCCACTCTCTGGATTTTTCTCAAGCTTTAATATAAAACATAACTTCAATCATCACATAATTTAGCTTGCACAAATCATCATAACCAAGCACGTTGTATCTTTCCCTGCTTATTGTTTTCTTATATTTAACACTAATTAGTTTCTAACTAGACTAAGTCGAATAAAATAAGTTATGTCTCCAAAATTTCTGTAAAAACAATCAGCAAACCGAATGCAGGCTTCTATTTTTAGCATCAAGGAATACTTTTCATTAAGCTTACCTGAAACCGATAAAAGGTGCCGTCATCTTTGAGCGTGAGGACGTGATCCGAGATTGGAAAGAAATAGCCATGGGCAGCCATTAATGTTCCCAAATGCAACGCCTCCACTGTTTCATGGAAACAAACAAAAATGTACACAAACAATTTTTTAAATGTTTGTGGGAGCATAGGATTTTATCTTGTTCCCTTTTGAGCACATTCTTGCATCCAAATTCTTGGTATCCTAAACAACTTGGCTTTGAATTTTTTCTTTTCCAGCTCTTTCACAGGGAGTACTAAGGTGGTTCTGGTTCCTAGGAGTAACTGTACAATGACCAGCCACACCCACGACGACCAGCATGTGAGAGCACACCACTATGGAAGGTGGACACTGGAAGGCTATTCTGAAATCACAGAATCTGACTCCTTCATTCTATGGAAGGGATATATTTTGCTAAATGTTAATAGTCTTCCACAAACAATTATATTTGGCATTTATATAACACTTTAAACTTTTATTTTTAAAAAGATTTTATTGATTTATTTGAGGGAGGGAGAGAGAGAGAGAGAGAAAGCACAAGCCAGAGGAGGAGGGAGAGGCAGGCTCTCCACTGAGCAGGGAGCCCGATGCGGGGCTGGATCCCAGGACCCTGCGATCATGACCTGAGCCGAAGGCAGACAGTTAACCGCCTGAGCTGCCCAAGTGCCCCTAGAACTTTACACTTTTTAAAGGTGTTCTCACTTGCATCACACCCCAGTCTACATAATGGATAATCCAATACTCTTGGCAATTTTTCTAATGGCAGGGATCATTATCACATGATGTCATCAGCAAAACTTAAGGCACCCCGAACCATTTATGCCACATTAAGTGAATGCTAAGCACCCATTTAAGCTGCTTCTCTAGCCTGTGATTGTCTGAATTGCTCTGGTTTCTACTACTCTCTAGTCAGTGCTCTCAATATGGACCATGCTGAGGTTTATTTGACAATGAGAAGACTACATTTTTCCAGAAGGCTGAGAAACAGTCAGCACATTACACTGTGATACTCATACTCCTTTTATAGCAGTCAACAATTTCTTCCCATAAAATGCTTAGTAAAATTCGGTCAAACAGAGTTCCTACTGCATTCATGTGGGGACAATATAAAGTATCCTAACTTAGATCCTGGAAACCATGCACCTATGCACAATCACTTTTCAGTTCATCAGAAAGTTAGATTTATGGATCTGTTTTGTATCTTTACATGCAGCTTACTTATGGATGTATTTCTGTTTCTTAGACAAGTAAATGGTTCTTTAACTTGAGAATTCTTTTGGTAGTTCCAGGAATGTGTGGATTTATCTGTTTTTCCAGCAAGCAATCCTGGAGAGCTTTGATATTCCAGCCAGGACGGAGTTCGTCACTGGATAGCTTGCTACAGTACCTTTCTCTATGCTCCACCCTCCCATGCTGATGTGGACTAAAAATAAATTTTATTTTTTAATTTTATTAAAAAAATAATTTTCTCTGCCATGAGGTACCATGGTGTCCCTTTTAATTATCATCCAGCATCTTGTAAACACTTTAATTGGTAACTCCTTCTACTTCTGGCCTCTCACTGTGTTGTTCTTGTCACTAAGAAGAACTGTCAATCAACCTCTTGGCCATGCCCTTGGAAGGCTGTTATTAAGGTTCCCAGCCGTCAACTTATCCACACTTCCGATTAAGTCCCTCCCTGCAAAGAATGTTCCTTTGCTACAAAGGAGCAATTTTTTCACCATATATATATAAATGATATATTTACCATTGATATATTTATAATTGATATTATGATATAATAAATATCATAATGATATATATCATTATATATATGATCATAATATCAATGATATTGATAAAATATCAATATCATCCAATATCCTGCATCCTTTTAGCTCAACATCAAGGCCTTCTCAAAGCCTGTGCTGCTTACAGTTACATCCCCCCACGTTCTGTGACTCTTGCTGAAACTCAGGAGCTACTGGGGTGTTGTAGGAAGAACAAAACCTTTGGAGACACTCGCGAGCCTTTGTTACTTAAACTCTCTGTGCCTCTGCCATTTATTAATAAAGACAGCAAAACCACCTTGCAGGGTTGGTATGAGAATGAAACGAGAGTCAGAGTGAAGAAGTTGGAATAGTATCCCAGGCACGGGAGACAGTCAGCAGAGGGCAGCTGTTAAGAGTCATTATTTACACATGAATTCTTATCACTTTCATCCAAAGGACTGTTAGGAAATCCGCTTGCACACATTGCCTCAAGTAGGCTGAGGGAGAGAAACTGGCAGTCCTAAATAGCGTCCTAACCAGCCACATGTGTGTGTGTGTGTGTGTGTGTGTGTGTGTGTGTGTGTGTGTATTATTTGTACCATTGAAATAGTGAGCGAATCTGTAAGAACTGCCGGCCCATAACAAGGAGCAGCTGCTCCCAGTCTCGCTCATGCTGCGTCCCTGGACGCTCCCATCAGGTGGCAGTAGTCAGAGCAACCTATGCCTTCTGTGGCAGAATCGCCAAGTCAGGTGGCCTGCCTGTCTCCTTACAGCCGGCTCTATTTGTGGCACTCCCCGCAGTCTGTGGCCTAGGAAAGTATTAGCAGCACTACTTTCCAGGAACGGAATGGAGTCATGGCCCATGAGAAAGTCTGCAGAGAACAGATCCAAGAAAGGAAGACGGAGATGCCCAGAAAGATAAATAGTAAAAGGCTTCTGAACTCTGATTACAGGAATGAGTGGGACTAAAACAAAATAAACAACAGAAACCAGTGTGTGGGGGGTGGGGTGCGTGGCTAAAGGGCTGATGAGGATTAGAAAAGCATAGTGAAGGGAAAATATAGGGAGGCTGCAGGGAAAAAACCAGAAGCGATTGAGTATAAGCATTAGATATTGATTCTGAGAGATCATACGTTACTAGAGGGCTGGTGCGTGCCCGCTGGTTCTCCCTCACGTAGCCCTACCGTACACGATCAGATCACAGAGGGTCACGTGCCTTGTCACAGGACCACCGGGAACGTGGATCTAGGACCGGAGAAATGCTTCCGAGCAATGTCAGGGTGGAGGGTCTGCTTTACTTCGAACTGCAAGTTCGGCACTTAGCACATCGACAGTAAAAGTAGCTATTGAACCAATATTTGCTGAATGAGTGAATACGTCAATTTATGAATCCACGACACAACAAAAATATGAAAAATGTTGTGCTGCATGAAACAAGACAAAACTAGTTATTCTGCGCTGTAATGACGAGCCGCTCGTTCAGCTCCTCCAAGATAAGGCAGATAGCTGTTCATAATCTTGTTCCAAGATACTTTCCTAAGCTCTGGAGGCGGGGTTGTGGTAGGTGCTTTCCTACAGGAAGAGGTAGCAGTGAGATGAATGGCAGACGCGCCACTGAGAGATCCTGGGGCAGGCATGGGGTCGTGTTCTCAAGGCTGAGCTGTTTACTGCTGGGGATAAAGACGGAGCTACACTTCCCCGTGGTTGCTCCGTTTCTGAATCCCGGCACAGCCTTAACCTAATAAGAATCCAGAGGACGGCTGACAGTCTTGGAACAAAGTGTTGAAAGAGTTTAATGAGTAATCCATCAAGATCGCCCTTCCCAATAACCACACACCAGATGGCTCCGCCACATCACGCTTCTCGGCAAAATAATCACTAATTAATCTTGTACATGTCTTATTCGCGTCACCCACACAGCTAAATAAAGTTCAATGACAAACCTACCCTAAAATCCCGTTTTACTTTTCTCTTCGACAGTCAAGCCATGAACAAACTGAGAAATAAAAATCCATCTCCAAACAACCGTTTCTCTGAGAACAGCCGAGGAGAGCTTTGTTAAGCCTGATGTATTCAGCACATTACTTTACCCCAAACCCTGGAGCGAGAGAATTATCAAAACCCTGAAAAGCAAAGAGAATTCTACATAACGTAATTTACTTTGAATCACAACTTGAGAGAGTTAATAGGATGAAAAGCATATTATAAAATAGGCTTGTGTTGTTCTGATGCTAAATTTCTATACTCAGTTCTATACTTACAACATATTTTCAAAACGCAATAATATTTATTATTGACCCTATCCTGAGGTCTAATTCTTGGCAGCCTCAGCCCCTCCCAAACACAGCCCATAATTTTGAAGTGACAGAAAAATGCCTCTGAGTCAAGAAAATAATAAAACAAAACTCACTAAATTTAATGTTTTTATTCCTATCACACATTATTTATTTTCTATCAGTTAGCGAATGGAATTGTTTTGTTATTAGCACACAGCATACTTGATGGGGTCAATATGATTCGTATGTGGAAATATTTTAGAAGGAAATCTGCTCAAAATAGAAAAAAATGACAGCTGATGACATTAGAGAGAGAAAAAGCTAAAAAGCAGACAGAGAGAGGTAAGTTACTGAACAGGAAAATAACAGGCATTCATCATGGTGGTCCTGTACCATGAAGATTTTGTTGAGTTTACTACCCTCTGTAGAAGAAGACAGGGAAGCGGTCACTTTAGAAATACTTCAGAATATTATAACTTGTTTTTAGAATTGGCGCTTGAAAAGGTGAGATGAGTCATGTGGAAAAATTAAACACGCAGCACATTTTATTCTCCAGGGCCAAAGCGAAGTAAACTCTTACTATAATTAGGAATTTCTGATGTAAGTCCATTTTCTCAGCAGTAAGAGCTAATGAAAGAAGTATCTGGGCTTTCATTTTTTTTTTTTTTTTTAAAGCACCATCTCCGCATAGAAAAATCAAGGGCTACTTGCTTTTTAGCAATCCTAATCAGTACATAGAAGTTATTAACACTGGCAATCCAGAATAGATAAGATAAAATAGGTTCTATTCGGAAGAAACAAAAACAGAAGCATAGTTTAGATCAATTTTGGAGAACACGCTACACGTCGTTAAGACACGTAAATAATGTTTCCAAACAAAGGAGCAGAGCTCAGAGGTGCAGAAGCCAGGCGGTGCAAGCCCGCATGCAGCCTGGGTTCAAATCCTGACTCCCTCACTTACTGGCTGTGTAACTCGGCAACAGACTTATACTCTCTGGGCCTTGGGGTACTCATCTGTAAAACGAGGATAAAAGAATAACCTTGAGTTATGATCAGTTAGTGGATCCTTAAACAAAAGGAGACTTTTTGGTGGCACTTGGTCTGGTTTAGTCCAGGGCTAAGGCGACAAGGAAACCGGGAGCTGGTGTTGACTGAAGCTCACAGGTCATGTACAACGCTCACAGTCCAACATCTTTAAAGTCCTCCAGGTGACCTGACTGGGGGTCTTTGGTGTGCAGATGATGAATGCACTCTGGAAAACACTTCCATTTTTTTCTTCCACAGCAAAAAACACTACCCCAAATCCCAAAGATTGGGTATCATAGCTATAGAGAAAGATTTCCAAATGTAATATATCCTGCACACTGGGTTTACGATCTAAAACCCGGCAATGCCGGATACCACTGGGAAAGCTCCCGGTTTAGAAGAGGACGCAGTGAGCTGAGAAGGCTGAGAAATAACCGTGACAGAGGAATCACAGGGACAAGCAGGGAGAAGACAGATGAATTCTTAGGGAAGCATATTTGCTCAGGACTCCAAAAAATCAACCCATTAAGGAAAAAACAACTGGCACCATCGTAAAACAGTTGCCCTTACTGGACACGCAGAGAACAGTCTAGATGTCTAAGATCAGCAGGTATGACTCCTTAAGAAATTATTTAAAAATGAAGAGCAAAGCTAAAACTTAAAAAGGAAAGAGAGAGAGATCTATGCAATATTGTTATGGAGAACTGGTTTAAAATCTATGTCATATAAGGCACCCAAGTGCCTCAGTCGGTTAAGCTTCCAACTCTTGATTTAGGCTCAGGGCATGATCCCAGGGTTGTGAGATCGAGCCCCAGGTCAGACTCTGTGCTCAGTATAGGGTCTGCTTGAGATTCTCCCTCTCCCTCTGCCCTCCTCTCTCTTTCTCGCTCTCAAATAAATAATAAAACCTTAAAAAAACTATGTTCCATAATAACTACATGATATCAGGATGTTCATTTCACAAGTAGTACATCCCTCCTATATATAACTGGAATTTCTATCACTGTACAAAATGCACTGCATCCTAACAAGACTGTTAGATTTACATGTGTGACTGGTGCATAGAATGGTATTCAGATGAGAGGAAGTCACTCTGAGTTCATCCAAGAATGGTGCAAGGAAATGGTAACAATCACAAGAGTCAAGGCAATAATAAATTATCGTGGAAAGCAACATTCCTTCCAAAATTCAGGATGCATTATGCCAAATTTCCACCAGTTAGCAGGCTGATTGATTTGGAAGGACCGTGGGGTGTCGACTTAACTTTAACAGCAGGGGGGTTTCCATAGCATATATTGCTTCAAATCAGCAACAGTACATGCTACTCAGCAAGCACACGTGTATTGAGAAGAAACGGGCTCAACTGTGGGTCATGGGCTTTGAATTCTCATCCCAGTTTAGTTCTGTGACTGCATATCTTGAGCAAGTCATCTTTTCTCTGGACTTTAGAGCCGGCATCCATAAATGCAGGGCCGGATCGCTAAACTTTTTCCAATTCTGATTCTATTTGGGCAACCAACTTGCAAACTGGAAGTCATGGCCGAAATATTGCCATCCTCATTTTGTCACATTGTGTCAAAGGGAAATTAGCTTTTCTTCCTTCTGCAGATAATCCTGCCATGTCCTTGGCCAATACTCCAAGAATGAAAAATGTACATTATAAAATATAATTCTCTATTTGAACTTCAGTTGCTTAAAACTCAATCCTCATGATGATCTAAGGCTGTTATGGTAAAGAATTTTGTGTGCACAGAGTAAATGTCATACTTACTCCAAATAAAGAGGAACTGGGTTGATGTGTGTGTTCTATTTATCCATTTTCTAAAGCTAGTTGTAAAAATGCAGGCATGAAATGGGAATAACCAGTAACTCACCCCACACAACAAAATGGTATGAATGAATTTGGCTTGAAAATCAAATGTTGCCCCTAAAGAATAAGCAACATAATTTCTCATAATACCTCTTAAAAAAGCATATCCTTTTTTAAAAATTACTATTCATTAATGTATTTAAACCATGATCAAGTAGAAGACTAATTTCAAAGCTATAGCCTTGATCATACAAACAGTCACAGTTATTTTGAAACAAAATCAGGTGTAATTTCCTTTAATATGTATTTTGCAGAACTGAATGCTTCCACTGGGGGAGAAATTTGGGACATCAGAATTCATGTCTGAAACTCTCTAGATCATCTTTATCACCCAGTGTCCTTTTTAATTTTATTTTATTAATAAAACGTGGGGCCAGAACTCACAACCCTGAGATTAAGACCTGAGTGGGGATCAAGGCTCTGACAGTCAACTGACTGAGCTACACAGGTGCCCCACCTGGTGTCTCTTTTAAAAATAAGAATCCCACTTGGCATAAACACATGTACTTATCAGTTCCATTTTCTTATGTCTGTGTCTATATGTTGGTTTATGTCTGTGTCAGAAACCAAACCTGAAAATAAGTAACTCTGAGAGTACTTGAATTCTAATGTACAATACATGTCAAGATCTAATCAATAAAGATGGTCCCTTGCAAGGAACAGAGTTTGGAAACCAAAGGGGGTAAATTTATTAAATGAGATGCATTCATTAAAATAATTGTTCTTCTTGCTATTCCAAAATGGCATCACTATCCATCAGTAATCTGATTTTAATTTCAAATACCACAAAAAATCATTAACTATTGCAGAGCAGTGAGAATAAGGCAGGTTCCAAAGCCAGAATGAAGAAATACAGATGAGCTGATTAAAGAATTAACAACCCTTCAGGAAAAAAAAAATCCCTATTTTCATACAGTAAGTTAGAATTTAAACAGCAGATGTTTTTAAAGGATTAAGATCAAATCTAAAAATATATGGTTTCATAAGTTTCTTCTAATAAAGCATGTAGACAGATCTACTGCCGGAATTCAAATCAAGAAATTCTAGATGCTGTAGAGACACGAATAATAAGAAATGGTTGAACCTCAGTGGGTTTGTAATCTTTGTGGACAACACTTCCGTACTTGCACCTGCTGGAGACAGCACGGCAGTTTACCGGGCAACAGTCAGAGGACGGGCTTTGAACAAGATTGCCTTATTAGAAATACTTTAGTTTTAGATATTTCAGATATTTGAATTTTAAAAATTTTCACTATCATCAACACCAAGGTGATAAACATTCTTATAACACAGTCATTGCATAAATTTCCAGCTCCACTTCTCCCCTGAGCTCCTATATTGTATTTCCAAGAGGCTGTGTGACATCTTCACTTGAATACTGAATAGACATCTTTTGCATTTATCATGGCAAAACGGACGGTTGACCTTCATCTCAGACCTGCTCTTCTTGTAGTCTTCCCCAGGTCAGGAGATATCAGTGATTGTCATTCAACTTCTCAAGCCAAAACACTTCAATTGTTTTTGATGTCTGTCTTTCCCTCACTTATCACATCCAGTCCAGGAGCACATTCTGATAATATTTCCTTGCAATTCCAGAATCTACGCCCCCTCGGCCATCACCAACCTAAGCTTGTATCTCATGGCTGAATCGCTGCGATAACATTCAGACTAATTTCCATTCATGCTCTGCACTTCACCACATTGATCATTTGAAACTGTAAATCCAACAATTCCACTTACAGGTCTTTATCTGAAGACACCACCACCAACAACAACAAAAACACATTCAAATAGATATATGCACTCCTACGTTCATACCAGCATTATTTACAATAGCAAGATAGGGAAGCAACCCGTGTCCATCCATAGACAAGTGGATAAAGAAGATGTGATCTTTCTTTCTCTCTCTCTCTCTCTCTCTCTCTCTCTCACACACACACACACACAATGGAATATTATTACTCGGCCACAAGAAAAGTAACAGGTCTTGCCATTTGTTATAACACGAGCGGACCCAGAGAATATTACACTACATGAAGTTAAGTCAGACAGACAAGGACAAATACCACACAATTTCGTTTATGTGTGGAGTCTAAAAAACAAAACAAATGGACAAACAAAATAGAAACAGACTCACAGATACAGAGAACAAAGTGATGGTGACCAGAAAGGAGGGGGTTGGTAAAGAGGATTAAGAAGTTCAATTTTCCAGCGGAGGAAGCAAGATGGGGGAGGAATCGCCGACTGAAATATCATCAGGTCCCAGGAGGTCAGCTAGATCGTTATCAAACCATTCCGAACACCTACAAACTCAACAGGAGAGAGAAGAGAAGAAGAGCAGCAATTCTAGAAACAGAAAATTGGCCACTTTCTGGAAGGCAGGATGTGCGGAGAAGTGACTCTGAAGTGACTCTGAAGTGACGGAAAGATAGACCGTGGGGGGAGGGGCCAGTGGTGGCACAACAGGGCACAACATCAGAACGTTTACAAGTCGGCTCCACTGAGAGACGTCGCTCCAGAGCCTAAGCGGGGGGTAGAGCCCTTGCGGGGACAGTGTGGTCTCAGGTCCTGCAGGGTCACCAAAAGACCAGGGGTGTCCGAGTGTGGCAGAGCCCCCAGGTATCGGAGCAGGGAGGCTGGCAGCAGAGACGGAGCCAAGGTGGGGGCTCTCAGCTCGGGGTTACCTTAAACCATGATCCGAGGCACTGTTGGGCCACAGCACTTCCAGCAGGGAACCCACAAGTGGCAGATCGGGAGAGACCCCCTCCTTCTTCCTCTAGGAGGAGCAGCGAGAGAAATCGGCTGGGTTTGGAGACTCCAAACAGGACCCCCGTGCCAGGGATAGAAACACTTGGTCACAGACCCTGTGAGCTTGGAGCGTGGCCGGAGACCAGGGAGTTGGGAGGGACTAATGGCTTTTCTCTGAGGTCGCACTGAGGAGTGGGACCCCGACTCTCAGCGGGACCCCGACTCTCAGGTCCTCCAGGGCAGGAGACTGGGCGGCCGCCATTTTCATTCCTTTTCTCCAAAGCGGTACGGAAAGCGCTCAGGGAACAAAAGCTCCGAGCTCAAACCGAGCAGATTGCTTAGCCCGGCCCCTGGCAAGGATGGTGCGTTCTGCCTCTGGCAAAGACAATTAAAAATCACGGCAACAGGCCCCTCCCCTAGGAGATCAGAAAGAACATCCAGCCAAGACCAAGTTTACTGACCAATGAGCTATGGGAAAGCAGCACACAGAATTCATGGATTTTTTCCCATGATCCTTTAGTCTTGCAAAGTTAAATTTTTTTAATTTTATTTTTTTCTTATATTTTTTAAACTTTTCCTCTTTCCTCTTTTAACAATACCTTTTTAAAAAAATCTTTTAAAATTTTCATTGCTATAGTCATCTTTTATCCCTTCATTGAATTTAACCTTATTTTTTGTATACATATAGGTTTTTTTTTTTTCTTTAAAATTTTGGGATACATTTCTTCTAATAGATCAAAATATACCCGAAATCTAGCACATGTTCTAGAGAGACATGGCTTCATAGCTTAGAGAGACTTTTTCTCTCCTTTTTTTCTTTTTTTAACCAACTTATCGATTCCTTTTAAAATTTTGGGAAGTACTGTCTTCTAAGACACCAGAATACACCCAAAATCAAGTGGGTGGTTCTGGCCTAGTCTAGTGTGTGTGTGTGTGTGTGTGTGTGTGTGTGTGTGTGTGTGTGTATTTTTTTTAAAGTTTTTTTTTATTTTAAAGATTTTATTTATTTGACAGACAGAGATCACAAGTAGGCAGAGAGGCAGGCAGAGAGAGAGGAAGGGAAGGAGGCTCCCTGCTGAGCGGAGAGCCCATGCGGGGCTTGATCCCAGAACCCTGGGATCATGACCTGAGCCGAAGGCAGAGGCTTTAACCCACTGAGCCACCCAGGTGCCCCATGTGTGTATTTTTTTTTTTAATTTTTAAATTTTTACTTTTCCCCCTTTCTCGCCCTCCCCACCCCCCAATTTTGGGTCTCTTCTGATTTGGTTAGCATATATTTTTCTGGGGTTTTTGCCACCCGTTTAGTACTTTATTCTCCCATTCATATATTCTTTTCTGGATGAAATGAAAAAACTTTTTTCATTTTCATTTCATAAAAATGAAAAACTCACCACACAAAAAAGAATAAGAGGCAATACCAATGGCTCGGGACCTAATCAATATGGAAATTGGTAATATGTCAAGAACTAGAGTTCAGAATGACAATTATCAAGGTTCTAGCTGGGCTCAAAAAAGGCATGGAAGATATTACAGAATCCCTGTCTGGAGAAATAAAAGCCCTTTCTGGAGAAATAAAAGAACTAAAATCTAACCAAGTTGAAATAGAAAAAGCTATTAATGAGGTCCAACAAATAATGGAGGCTCCTGCAAGATGCCCTTCAACAGATGAATGGATAAAGAGGATATGGTCCAAATATACAAAGGAATATTATGCCTCCATTAGAAAGGATAAATACTGAACTTTTTTTTATCAACATGGATGGGACTGGAAGAGATTATGCTGCATGAAATAAGTCAAGCAGAGAGATTCAATTATCATATGGTTTCCCTTATTTGTGGAGCATAAGGAATAACACGGAGGACATGGGGAGATGGAGAGAAGTGAGTTGGGAGAAATCAGAGGGGGAGACGAACCACGAGAGACTGTGAACTCTGAGAAACAAACTGTAGGTGGTTTTGTTTAGAATTGCACCCAAAACCGTAAGATACCTAGGAATACATCTAACCAAAGAGACAAAGAATCTTTACTCAGAAAACCATAAAGTACTCATGAAAAAAAGTGAGGAAGACACAAAGAAATGGAAAAACGTTCCATGCTCCTGGATTGGAAGAACAAATATTGTGAAAATGTCTATGCTACCTAAAGCAATCTACACATCTAATGCAATTCCTATCAAAATATCATCAATTTGTTTCAAAGAAACGGAACAAATAATCCTTAAATTTATATGGAACCAGAAAAAAACCCTAAATAGCCAGAGGAATGTTGAAAAAGAAAACCAAAGTTGGTGGCATCACAATTCCAGACTTCAAGCTCTATTACAAAGCTGGAATCATCAAGACACTATGGTACTGGTACAAAAACAGACACATAGATCAATGGAGCAGAATAGAGAGCCCAGAAATAGACCCTCAACCTTACGGTCAACAAATCTTTGACATAGCAGGAAAGAATGTCCAATGGAAAAAGACAGTCTCTTCAACAAATGGTGTTGGGAAAATTGGACAGCCACATGCAGAAAAATGAAACTGGACCATTTCCTTATACCACACACAAAAATAGACTCTAAATGGATGAAAGACCTCAATGTGAGATCGAATCAATCAAAATCCTTGAGGAGAACACAGGCAGTAATCTCTTCGAGCTCAGCCATAGCAACTTCTTCCTAGAAGCATCGCCAAAGGCAAGGGATGCAAGGGCAAAAATGAGCTATTGGGGAGGAGTCAAGATGGCAGAGGAGTAGCAGGCTGAGACGACATCAGGTAGGAGGAGATCAGCTAGATATCTTATCAAATCATTCCAAACACCTACAAATCCAATAGGAGACCAAAGAGAAAAAGAGCAACCATTCTAGAAACAGAAAATCGGCCACTTTCTGAAAGGTAGGACTGGCAGAGATGTGATTCCAAAGCGACGGGAAGATAGACCGCAGGGGGAGGGGCCAGGTCCCGGCAAGCAGTAGAGCAACAGAGCACAAAATCAGGACTTTAATAAAAGTCTGTTCCACTGAGGGACATTGCTCCAGAGGCTAAACCGGGGTGAAGCCCACACGGGGACAGCGTGGCCTCAGGTCCTGCGGGGTCACAGAAGGATGGGGGTGTCTGAGTGCTGCAGAGCTCGCAGGTGTTAGAGCAGGGAAGCCGGCTATAGAGACAGAGCCGAGGAGTGAGCTCTTAGCTCGGGGTTACCTTGAACCGTAATCTGTGGCACAGGCCGGTGTTCTGTGAGTGGGGTCACCACAAGATCCAGGGAGACTCTGACCTGGAAGAGCTCAGGGATCTGTGGGGTTCGGAGACTCCAGGCAGAGCTGTGTGCCAGAGACAGAGACGCATGGGCACAGGCTGGGTGAGCTCGGAGCGCCGCCAGAGGCCAGGGAGATGGGAGTGATTGAGCGCTTTTCTTCGAGGGCGCACTGAGGAGTGGGGCCTCGAGCTCTTGGCTCCTCTGGGTGGGAGACTGGGAGGCGGCCATTTTCATTCCCGTCCTCCGGAACTCTATGGAAAGCACTCAGGGAATAAAAGCTTCTGAAAACAAACCCAAAGGGATTGCTCAGCCCCGCCGCTGGTAAGGGTGGTACAATTCCGCCTGGAGTAAAAACACTTGAGAATCACTATGACAGGCACTTCCCCCAGAAGATCAACAAGAAATCCAGTCAAGACCAGCTTCACTTACCAAGAAGAAGAGCGGAATTCCAGAGGAGGAAGCAAAGCATAGAATTCATGACTTTCTCCCCATGAATCTTTAGTCTTGCAAAGTTAATTAATTAAAAAAAAACTTTTTTCTCCTGCTAATTTTTTTAAACTTTTACCCTTTCTTCTTTTAATGTTTTTTTAACTAGTTTATCTTAATACTTTAAAAAAAAACTTTTTTGAACCTTCATTATTATAGTCATATTTTATCCATTGTATCTACTTTATTTTTTATATACACATAGGGTTTTTTCTTCTAAAAAATTTGGGGTACAACTTCTTCTAATGGATCAAAATACAGCCTAAATCTAGCACCAGGCTTGATTTAATCTCCAGCCCAAGCAAATTCTCTCCACTTTCTTTTTCTTTTTTTTTTTTTTTAAGATTTTCTTTATTTATTTGACAGAGAGAGATCACAAGTAGACAGAGAGGCAGGCGAGAGAGAGAGAGAGAGGGAAGCAGGCTCTCCGCTGAGCAGAGAGCCCGATGCGGGACTAGATCCCAGGACCCTGAGATCATGACCTGAGCCGAAGGCAGTGGCTTAACCCACTGAGCCACCCAGGTGCCCTTTCTTTTTCTTTATTATCCCAACCAACTTACCTTACCAACTACTTTGTTAGAAATTAAAAAAAAAATTTTTTTCATCTTTATAGTCATATTCCATCCCTTCATTGTGTTTATCCTTATATATGTTTTTCATTCTTTGAAATTTTGGGAGGTGGTTTCTTCTAAGAGACCAAAATACTCCCTAAATTAAGTGGGTGACCCTGTTCTACTCAACAGTCCAATATATATATATATTTTTTTTTTCTTTTTTATATTTTTTCTTTATTTGTTTTCTTTTTAAATTTTTTTTTCTGAACTTCTTTTTACTCCCTTTCTCCCCCACTCCATGGTTTGGGGACTCTTCTGATTTGGTTAAAGCACATTTTCCTGGGGTCTTTGCAACCCTTTTAGTATTTCATTTGCTCCTTCATATACTCTTATCTGGACAAAATGACAAGGTGGAAAAACTCATCACAAAAAAAAAGAACAAGAGGCAGTACCAAAGGCTAGGGACCTAATCAATCCATTGGTAATATGTCAGATCTAGATTTCAGAATGATGATTCTCAAGGTTCTAGCCAGGCTCGAAAAAGGCATGGAAGATATTAGAGAAGCCTATATGGAGAAATAAAAGCCCTTTCTGGAGAAGTAAAAGAATTAAAATCTAACCAAGTTGAAATCAAAAAAGCTATTAATAAGGTGCAGTAAAAAATGGAGGCTCTTACTGCTAGGATAAATGAGACAGAAGAAAGAATTAGTGATAAAGAAGACCAAATGACAGAGAATAAAGAAGCTGAGCAAAAGAGAGACAAACAACTACTAGACCATGAGGGGAGAATTCGAGAGATAAGTGACACCAAAAGATGAAACAACATTAGAAAAATTGGGATTCCAGAAGAAGAAGAAAGAGAGAGGGGAGCAGAAGGTATATCGGAGAGAATTATTGTAGAGAATTTCCCTAAGATGGTAAAGGGAACAAGCATCAAAATCCAGGAGGTGCAGAGAACCCCCCTCAAAATCAATAAGAATAGGTCCACACTGCATCATCTAATAGTAAAATTTACAAGTCTTAGCGACAAAGAAAAAATCCTGAATGAAGCCTGGGACAAGAAGTCTGTAAAATACAATGGTAAAAATATTAGATTGGCAGCGGACTTATCCACAGAGACCTGGCAGGCCAGAAAGAACTGGCATGAAATATTCAGAGCACTAAACGAGAAAAACATGCAGCCAAGAATACTCTATCCAGCTAGGCTATCATTGAAAATGGAAGGAGAGATAAAAAGCTTCCAGGACAAACAAAAACTGAAAGAATTTGCAAACACCAAACCAGCTCTACAGGAAATAGTGAAAGTGGTCCTGTAAGCAAAGAGAGACCCTAAAAGTAGTAGATCAGAAAGGAACAGAAACAATATACAGTAACAGTCACCCAATAGGCAATACAATGGCACTAAATTCATATCTCTCAATAGTTACCCTGAATGTAAATGGGCTAAATGCCCCAATCAAAAGACATAGGGTTTCAGAATGGATAAAAAACCAAAATCCATCAATATGCTGCCTACAAGAAACTCATTTGAGACCCAAAGACACCTCCAAATTTAAAGTGAGGGGTGGAAAACAATGTACCATACTAATGAACATCAGAAGAAAGCTGGGGTGGCAATCCTTAGATCAGATCAGTTAGATTTTAAGCCAAAGACTATAATAAGAGATGAGGAAGGACACTATATCATACGCAAAGGGTCTGTCCAACAAGAAGATCTAACAATTTTAAATATCTATGCCCCTAACATGGGAGCAGCCAACAATCTAAACCAATTAATAACAAAATCAAAGAAACACATCGACAAAAATACAATAATAGTAGGGGACTTTAACATTCCCCTCACTGAATTGGACAGATCATCCAAGCCAAAGATCAACAAGGAAATAGAGGCCTTAAATGACACAATGGACCAGATGGACATCATAGATATATTCAGAACATTCCATCCCCAAACAAAAGAATACACATTCTTCTCTAGTGCACATGGAACATTCTCCAGAATAGATCACATTCTAGGTCATAAATCAGGTCTCAACTGGTATCAAAAGATTGGGATCATTCCCTGCATATTTTCAGACCACAATGCTCTGAAGCTAGAACTCAATCACAAGAGGAAATTTGGAAAGAACCCAAATACATGGAGACTAAACAGCATCCTTCTAAAGAATGAATGGGTCAACCAGGAAGTTAAAGAAGAATTGAAAAACTTCATGGTAACAAATGATAATGAAAACACAATGGTTCAAAACCTGTGGGACACAGTGAAGGCAGTCCTGAGAGGAAAATATATATAGTGATACAAGCCTTTCTCAAGAAGCAAGAAAAGTCTCAAATATACAACCTAACCCTACACCTATAGGAGCTGCAGAAAGAACAAGGAAAGCCTAAACCCAACAGAAGAAGAGAAATCATAAAGATCAGAGCAGAAATCAATGAAACAAAACAAAAACAAAAACAAAAACAAAAAACAAAACAAAAAATACAACCCTCCCCCCCCAAATCAAGGAAACTAGCAGCTGGTTCTTTGAAAGAATTAGTATTATTGATAAACCCCTGGCTAGACTTACCAAAAGAAAAAAGAAAGGACCCACATAAATAAAATCATGAATGAAAGAGGAGAGATCACAACCAACACCAAAGAAATACAAACAATTATAAGAACATATTATGAGCAAATCTATGCCAACAAATTTGACAATCTGAAAGAAATGGATGCATTCCAAGAGACATATGAACTACCAAAACTGAACCAGGAAGAAATAAAAAACCTGAACAGACCCATAAGCAGTAAGGAGATTGAAACAGTCATCAAAAATCTCCAAACAAATAAAAGCTCAGGGCCAGATGGCTTCCCAGGGGAATTCTACCAAACATTTAAAGAAGAATTAATTCCTATTCTCCTGAAACTGTTCCAAAAAATAGAAATGGAAGGAAAACTTCCAAACTCATTTTATGAGGCCAGCATCACCTTGATCCCAAAACCAGACAAGGATCCCATCAAAAAAGAAAATTACAGACCAATATCCTTGATGAAAACATTGGCAAAAATTCTCACCAAAATACTAGCCAATAGGATCCAACAGTACATTAAAAGGATTATTCACCACGACCAAGTGGGATTTATTCCTGGGCTGCAAGGTTGATTCAACATCCGAAAATCAATGTGATACAATACATTAATAAAAGAAAGAACAAGAACCATATGATACTCTCAATAGATTCTGAAAAAGCATTTGACAAAGTACAGCATCCTTTCCTGATCAAAACTCTTCAAAGTGTAGGGATAGAGGGCACATACCTCAATATTACCAAAGCCATCTATGAAAAACCCACCACAAATATCATTCTTAATGGAGAAAAACTGAAAGCTTTTCTTCTAAGGTCAGGAACATGGCAGGATGTCCATTATCACCAATGCTGTTCAACATAGTACTAAAAGTCCTAGCCTTACTAATCAGACAACAAAAAGAAATTAAAGGCATCCATATAGGCAAAGAAGAAGTCAAACTATCACTCTTTGCAGATGACATGATACTATATGTGGAAAACCCAAAAGACTCCACTCCAAATCTGCTAGAACTTGTACAGGAATTCAGTGAAGCGTCAGGATATAAAAATCAGTGCACAGAAACCAGCTGCATTTCTTTACACTGACAACAAGGTGGAAGAAAGAGAAATTAAGGAGTCAATCCCATTTACAATTGCACCCAAAAACCATAAGATACTTAGGAATAAACCTAACCAAAGAGACAAAGAATCTCTATTCAGAAAACTATAAAGTACTCATGAAAAAAATTGAGGAAGACACAAAGAAATGGAAAAATGTTCCATGCTCCTGTATTAGAAGAACAAATATTGTGAAAATGTCTATGCTACCTAAAGCAATCTACACATTTAATGCAATCCTTATTAAATACCATCCATTTTCTTCAAAGAAATGGAACAAATAATCCTAAAATTTATATGGAACCAGAAAAGACCTCAAATAGCCAAAGGAATATTGAAAAAGAAAGCCAAAGTTTGTGGCATCATAATTCCAGACTTCAAGCTCTATTACAAAGCTGTCATCATCACGACAGTATGGTACTGGCACAGAAACAGACACATAGATCAATGGAACAAAATAGAGAGCCTAGAAATATATCCTCAACTCTACGGTCAACTAATCTTTGACAAAGCAGGAAAGAATGTCCAATGGAAAAAAGACAGCCTCTTCAACAAATTGTGTTGGGAAAATTGGACAGCCACATGCAGAAAAATGAAATTGGACCACTTCCTTACACCACACAAGAAAATAGACTCAAAATGGATGAAGGACCTCCCTTTGAGAAAGGAATCCATCAAAATCCTTGAGGAGAACACAGGCAGCAACGTCTTGGACCTCAGCTGCAGCAACATCTTCCTAGGAACATCGGCAAAGACAAGGGAAGCACGGGCAAAAATGGGATTTCATCACGATCAAAAGCTTTTGCACAGCAAAGGAAACAGTGAACAAAACCAAAAGACAAATGACAGAACGGGAGAAGATATTTGCAAATGACATATCAGATAAAGGGCTAGTATCCAAAATCTATAAAGGGCTTAGCAAACTCAACACCCAAAGAACAAATAATCCAATCAAGAAACGGGCGGAGGACATGAACAGACATTTCTGCAAAGAAGACATCCAGATGGCCAATGGACACATGAAAAAGTGCTCCACATCACTGGGCATCAGGGAAATACAGATCAAAACCACAATGAGATACCACCTCACACTAGTCAGAATGCCTAAAACTAACAAGTCAGGAAATGACAGATGCTGGCGAGGATGCAGAGAAAAGAATCCCTCCTACACTGTTGGTGGGAATGCAAGCTGGTGTAACCACTCTAGAAAACAGAATGGAGGTCCTCAAAAAGTTGAAAATAGAGCCTTACAACCCAGCAATTGCACTACTGGGTATTTACCCTAAAGATACAAACACACTGATCCGAAGGGGCACATGCACCTGAAGGTTTATAGCAGCAATGTCCACAATAGCTAAACTATGGAAAGAACCTAGATGTCCATCAACAGATGAATGGATAAAGAAGATGTGGTATATATCTACAATGGAATACTATGCAGCCATCAAAAGAAATGAAATCTTGCCATTTGCAATGACATGGATGGAACTAGAGGGTATTATGCTTAGTGAAATAAGTCAATCGGAGAGAGAGAACTATCATATGATCTCCCTGATATGAGGAAGTGGAGATGTAACAGTGAGGGGTGGTTAGGGGGGTAGGAAAAGAATAAATGAAACAAGATGGGATCGGGAGGGAGACAAACCATAAGAGACTCTTAATGTCACAAAACAAACTGAGGGTTGCTGGGGGAGGGTATAGTGAGAGGGTGGTGGGGTTGTGGACATTGGGAAGGGTATGTGCTATGGTGAGTGCTGTGAAGTGTGCAGATCTGGTGATTCACAGTCCTGTACCCCTGGGGCTAATAATACATTATATGTTTTTAAAAATTTTTTTAAATTATTTTAAAAAATGAACTATTGGGACTTCATCAAGATAAAAAGCTTTTGCACAGCAAAGAAAACAGTGAACAAAACCAAAAGACAACAAACAGAACCAGAGAAGATATTTTCAAATGACATAACAGATAAAGGGCTAGTATCCAAAATCTAAAGAGAACGTCTCAAACTCAGCAACCCAAAGAACAAATAATCTGATCAAGAAATGGGCAGAAGACATGAACAGACATTTCTTCCAGGAAGATATCCAGATGGCCAACAGACACATAAAAAAAGTGCTCAACATCTCTGAGCATCAGAGAAATACAAATCAAAACCACAATGAGATACCACCTCACACCAGTCAGAATGCCTAAAATTAACAAGTTATGAAACAATAGATGTTGGAGAGGATACGGAGAAAGTGGACTCCTCCTCCACTGTTGGTGGGTATGCAAGCTGGTGCAGCCACTCTGGAAAACGGCATGGAGGTTCCTTAAAACGTTGAAAGCTACCCTATAACCCAGCAATCACACTCCTGGGTATTTGCCCTAAAGATACAAATGTAGTGATCTGAAGGGGCACGTGCACCCTAATGTTTATAGCAGCAATGTCCACAATAGCCAAACTATGGAAAGAACCTAGATTCCCAGTAACAGATGAACGGATAAAGAAGAAGTGGTGTATGTATATAAATATACACAATGGAATACTATGCAGCCATCAAAAGAAATGAAATCTTGCCATTTGCAACGACGTGGATGGAACTAGAGGGTATTATGCTGAGCGAAATAAGTCAGAGAAAGACAATTATCATATGATGTCTCTGATATGAGGAATTTGTGAGGCAGTGTATGGGGTTTGGGGGATAGGGAAGGGAAAAATGAAACAAGATGGGATTTGGAGGGAGACAAAAAAACAAACTGAGCGTTTCTGGGAGGTAGGGGAGGGTATGGAGAAGTTGGCTGGGTTATGGACCTTGGGGAGGGTATGTGCTATGGTGAGTGCTGTGAAATGTTAAGCTTGATGAATAGGTCTGTTCCCTTGGAGCAAATAATACATTATGTGTTAATAAAAATAATTTAAAAAAGAAGTTCAATCTTCCAGTTATAAAATGAATATAATACAGGGATATAGTATGCACCATAGAGAATACAGTCAATAATACTGTAACACCTTTTTTTGGTGACATATGGTAACCACTTACTGTGGTGATCATTTTCTAATGTATATAAATCCTGAATCACTGTATTATGCCCCTGAAACTAATACAATACTATATTGTTCATTATTCCTCAATAAAAAATGTAAATCAGATCATGGCATTCTTAACAATATCTTCCAATAAGTTGCATATTTCTTGGAATAGAGTTCAAATTCCTTGACTTGGTCTTAGAAAATCCTATGACATGGCCACCAGTTACTTCTCTGTCTTCCTCTTCTATTATCCACACCCTCACACATCCAGCTCTAGCATTCTCCTTGTTATACCTCAAACATATGAGGCACATGTATGCCATAAAGCTTTGCATTTCCTGTTTTCTCTGCCTGGAATGCCGCACTCTTCCTCCAGGGAGCCAACCTCCCACTTCATTCCTTCAGTCAGCGTAAAATAGGATTCACTCCCCACATATGCTTTTACTCCTTTGTCTTCTCTTCATAGCACTCTTCACCACTTATCATATGACACATTTATCCATTTATTATTAATCTTTTCCAATGAACATGTAAGCTCCACGTGAGTTGGAACTTTTTTTTTTCAGTTGTTTTTCATTTGTTTATTTACTTCTTTGGTTTTCTGTAATATTTTAATTTTCTGCAATATTACAAGCAACTAAAAAGTAGAACAAGAAAAATGGACACATGAATCCTGCATTATTTCATAGGACAAATTTTTAGAAATATTATAACGAAGTCAAAAGTTACGGATATTTTTAAAGCACTGCCATATGCTACAAACTTAATTTCTAAAAATGTATACAATTTAAATTCTCACCAGGAGGTTATAAATGTACTGGTATCCGTGTAAACTTGTGAACCGTTTCGCATTAGGATTTATTTCTTCACTCTTCGTTTGCTGGAGTAAATGGTGTCTGGCTCTAATCTGAATTAATTTGAGTTCTACTATGCATTGATTTTAGCTAAAATAAACACATTCAGAGTTACCAATGAAGCTTTGAGAAAGGCTGGGTTAGACTAGGCTAGGAAGGGTTTGAGACTTGTGGAAAGAGTGATGTCCTTCAATTCTCTCCAATTCTCCTGAAAATGCTCTCCTTTCTAAATCTTCATTTTTTATTTGTTCCTTACACTTAGCTCATATGATTAAATTATAGTCCCTTTTAATGTCCTTTAAATTTTTCTCTATTATTGATTCATACCAGGCTTTAGCAGTTTACTCCATGAGTCTTCATTTCCCCATCCATCTGTCCATCCATCCATCCATTGATCCATCCATCCATCCATCCATCCATCCATCCATCCATCCATCCATCTTACTATCTAACATACAGCTATTCATTTTCTTCTCCATTTCATTCCATGGATACAAAAGTGAACATAACATCTCTCTGTTTCTATCTTCAAAACTCAAAATGCAGTAAAATAATTATGCTTTAAAAAGCGAACAATGACTACTGGTTTCAGTTGGGTCATGATAAAGAGCTTAGGGGATATCACTCCTATCCTTACAACAAGGAAAAGCTGAACAAGCTGAAAATCAACTTTTCCTAGCAATCTAACAACTAAGGTTGCAGGCCAAACGTCCACCTGAAAATCTGCAGAGACAGGCTCAAAGGTACAGCCCAAATCTACTTACTTAGAGAATCAATTCATGTTTCCTTTCCCTTAGTGACAAACCTAACAAAATATATACAGGGTCTGTGTGGGAAAAAAATGAGAAAACAGTGAAAAAAGAAATCAAATAAATTTTTCAGATGGAGACATAGTTTATGTTCATGGACTGGAACACCCACTATTTTTAAGGTGCCACTTTGTTTCAATTTAATCTACAGATTCATTGCAATGCCAGTCAAAATACCAGCAACCAATTTTGTAGATACTGACAGAATGTAGAACATATTAGCTAACTGAACTTAAATAATAAAAAAAAGAATGATTCTAGAGTTCATATGGCAAGGCAAAAGACCCATAATAACCAACATAATACTAAAGAAGAAAAACAAAGTTGGAAGACTGACACCGCAGGACTTCAAGATTTACCTAAAGCCACATAGTAATCAAGATAGTACGGTATTGATCAGAATGGCATTAAAAGTATAGATTGCTCTAGGCAGTATAGACATCTTAGCAATGTTTATTCTTCCAATCCAAGAGCATGGAACAGTCTTCCATCTTTTTGTGTCTTCTTCAATTTCTTTCATGAGTGTTCTGTAGTTCCTCGAGTACAGGTCCTTTACTTCTTTGGTTAGGTTTATGCCCAGGTATCTTATGGTTCTTGGTGCTATAGTAAATGGAATCGATTCTCTAATTTCCCTTTCTGTATTTTCATTGTTAGTGTATAAGAAAGCCACTGATTTCTGTACATTGACTTTGTATCCTGCCACGTTACTGAATTGCTGTATGAGTTCTAGTAGTTTGGGGGTGGAGTCTTTGGGGTTTTCCATATAAAGAATCATGTCATCTGCGAAGAGAGAGAGTTTGACTTCTTCCTTGCCAATTTGGATACCTTTTATTTCTCTTTGTTGTCTGATTGCCGTTGCTAGAACTTCTAATACTATGTTGAACAAGAGTGGTGAGAGTGGGCATCCTTGTCGTGTTCCTGATCTCAACGGGAAGGCTGCAAGCTTTTTCCCATTGAGGATGATATTTGCTGTGGGTCTTTCATAGATAGATTTTATGAAGTTCAGGAATGTTCCCTCCATCCCTATACTTTGAAGCGTTTTCATCAGGAACGGATGCTGGATTTTGTCAAATGCTTTTTCTGCATCAATTGAGAGGACCATGTGGTTCTTCTCTCTTCTCCTATTGATTTGTTCTATCACATTGATTGATTTGCGAATGTTGAACCAACCTTGCAACCCAGGGATGAATCCCACCTGGTCATGGTGGATAATCTTTTTAATGTGCTGCTGTATCCTGCTTGCTAGGATCTTGTTGAGAATCTTTGCATCCATATTCATCAGTGATATTGGTCTGAAATTCTCCTTTTTGGTAGGGTCTTTGCCTGGTTTGGGGATCAGGGTAATGCTGGCTTCATAAAAAGAGTCTGGAAGTTTTCCTTCTGCTTCAATTTTTTGGAACAGCTTCAGGAGAATTGGGGTTATTTCTTCTTTGAAAGTTTGGTAGAATTCCCCAGGGAATCCGTCAGGTCCTGGGCTCTTGTTTTTTGGGAGGTTTTTGATCACTGCTTCAATCTCGTTACTAGATATCGGTCTATTGAAGATATTTGCAAATGACAGTACAGACAAAAGGTTGATATCCAGGATCTATAAAGAACTTCTCAAACTCAACACACACAAAACAGATAATCATATCAAAAAATGGGCAGAAGATATGAACAGGCACTTCTCCAACGAAGACATACAAATGGCTATCAGACACATGAAAAAATGTTCATCATCACTAGCCATCAGGGAGATTCAAATTAAAACCACATTTAGATACCACCTGACACCAGTTAGAATGGCCAAAATTAGCAAGACAGGAAACAACCTGTGTTGGAGAGGATGTGGAGAAAGGGGAACCCTCTTACACTGTTGGTGGGAATGCAAGTTAGTGCAGCCACTTTGGAAAACAGTGTGGAGACTCCTGAAGAAATTAAAAATAGAGCTTCCCTATGACCCTGCAATTGCACTGCTGGGTATTTACCCCAAAGATACAGATGTAGTGAAAAGAAGGGCCATCTTTACCCCAATGTTTATTGCAGCAATGGCCACGGTCGCCAAACTGTGGAAAGAACCAAGATGCCCTTCAACGGACGAATGGATAAGGAAGATGTGGTCCATATACACGATGGAGTATTATGCCTCCATCAGAAAGGATGAATACCCAACTTTTGTAGCAACATGGATGGGACTAGAAGAGATTATGCTGAGCGAAATAAGTCAAGCAGAGAGAGTCAAGTATCATATGGTCTCACTTATTTGTGGAGCATAACAAATAACATGGAGGACATGGGGAGATGGAGAGGAGAGGGAGTTGAGGGAAACTGGAAGGGGAGATGAACCATGAGAGACTATGGACTCTGAAAAACAACCAGAGGGTTTTGAAGGGGCGGGGGGGTGGGGGGTTGAGGAACCAGGTGGTGAGTAATAGGGAGGGCACGTACTGCACAGAGCACTGGGTGTGATGCCAAAACAATGAACACTGTTATGCTGTAAATAAACAACAACAACAAAAAAAGATAGTACGATATTGGTGAAAGAACAAATAGATGACCAGAACAGAACACAGAGCCCAGAAACAGACCCACATAAATACCAGCAGTTGATCTTAACAAAGGTACAAAGAGTATTTAATAGAAAAAAAGGGTAGCTTATTTTCCCAACATTATTTGTTGTTTTACATAACCAGTTGTTGTGTAAAAAAAAAAACAACCCAATGAACCTAGATCTTATCTCTGATGATGTAAAGCTCACTATGAAGTGCCCCCTTCTGCACTTCATACCATTCTTTGGAAAGAAGTTAGTAAATGTAGCCCAAACTTAAAGAGTAAGGAGTCATGTCTCACCTCATTTAGGGTAAAATACATACATAAACTATTTGGAATTTCTTGGCAGGAGAAGCTTTTTTATATCCCTTATTTATTTATTCAATCATTCATTTATATCAGTATATGGATATAGTTTTTTGTACTTGAAGATATAATCCAATGCTACTTAGTTTATTTTGTTGCAAAAACTGTTCCATCTCTGGCCACTGGGAACTCCTTCAGTTGGCTTGTGTGTCCCTTTGGCACCTGTCATTATTACATGTACCGTAAAATGCATATTACTAACTGAAAGAATCCAGTCTAGAAAGGCTATAGACTGTATGACTCCATTTATATGACATTCTAGAAAAGGCTAAATAGTAGAGATGTTAAATAGATTAATTGTTGTTGGATATGATGAAAATGACATTTTTATCTCTGGTTTTCCTCCCCCAAACCTAAAATCCTGGTCCAACCATCCAAAACAAAACAAACAAACAAAAAACAAAACATCAATTCAGGAACAGTTATAAGATGCCTGACCATTATTTAAAACTGTCAAGGTCATAAAAAGCAGGAGAGTTTGAGACACTTCCACAGTCTAGAGATGGTTACCAAGACATGACAAGTAAATGTAATGTGATAACTTGGATGGGATTCTGAGACACAAGAAGGATATTAGTTAAAAAGGCAAGAAAATCTGGATAAAGTGTAGACCAGTTAATCATGTGTCAATATTGGTTCAGTAGTTGTGACAAATGTATCGTACCAATGTAAGGCATCAATAACAAGGGAACAGAGACTAGAAGAAAGGGCAGACAGCAATCAATGGAATTTTATTCAATAATGTGGGAGAGTTTAAATTGTTTTCAAGCACTCCGAATAAAGGCAATAGAACAAGAGAGATGAAAGACACATCGGTCACCTCCCCAAAGGGCTTCTGGCCTGGCTGTCTTCTAATCTAAGTTCTACAGTATTGTCCTTTGATCTTCTAAAGAACAAACTCAAACCTCGTATTTGTTCTAAGGATCAAAGATAATGCCGTTAAAGTTATTTAACCCAGTATTTGCAACATAGCAGAAACAAACAAATGTGGCAATTATTTTGTTATTTTCCTACTTAAATCTATTCAAATGTTCCAACTTCTGCCCATCACCCAGCTGAGTCCTTAATGATGTCCTAGGGACAAGTTTTCCTCCCTCCTCTACATCCTGCCCAAGCCCTTCCTTTACATTAAGTTCACTCATTCTTGCAGTTAAACTAGATGACCTGGAGCAGGCTGGTTCTCTCCTCTGTGCTTTTTACTCAAGTATTTATTACATCTAGAAAAGCCTCTTTGCTTAGCCTCATCAGGTAAAATTCTACGCAATTCCCAAGGTCCACTCAAATAGAGCCTTCCCTTATGAAGGATTTCCTAACTCCCCCATGAGTGGGCTTTCCCTCCGAGGAGCTGCCAATGTCTGATATCTTTTCTTGTGACTGATTGTGTTCTGGTATTAGTCCTTCCTATTATTTAATAAAGATCCTGAAGGATAGGTACTCTGCTTATACTCCTTTTGTTTCCCTGGCCATACATTTTACACCTGCCACATGTGGAATGTATCATTTGTACTGAAAACAAAGCAAGGGAAAGTGAATTTAACTTTAAAAAATGATTATTTTTGGAGTATTTCTTTGATATACTTTTTAAATTTTTAAAAAAAGATTTTATTTATTTATTTGACAGAGAGAGAGCCATCACAAGCAGGCAGAGAGGCAGGCAGAGAGAGAGGAGGAAGCAGGCTGCCTGCTGAGCAGAGAGCCCGATGCAGGGCTTGATCCCAGGACCTGAGATCATGACCTGAGCTGAAGGCAGAGGCTTTAACCCACTGAGCCACCCAGGCGCCCCTATTTCTTTGATATTTATAATAAATGCCCACTTTGCTCTGATAATAGATATGATTAAAGCTTGCATTTCAGAGGTTGAAATATTGCTTTTAAAAGACTAAATTAAGAGTCAGTGTCTTGATTGAAGCCACATGTCTAATATTTGCTCTAAGAAAAAATAAGAAGAAAATATGTAATTTGTATGAAAGAATTTTAAATTTGTTATTGTGTATCTAAAAATCAGAGTGCTTAGAAACCTTGAGAATATATTAAATTTCAGAAACAATAAAGGACACAGAAACTTCAAATATTACTTTGTTTTTAATTAACACCTAGTGTGAGCACAAAAATTATTTCAACCTACCCGTCCATATTTTACATCCAAGTACATGTTTATATACGTTTGGAGTATAAAATGGCTAAAACTCTATTTATTTTTTTATTATTTTATTTACTTATTTGAGAGAGAGAGTGAGACTGAGAGACTGAGAGAGACCAAGTGGGCAGAGGGAGAGGGATAAGCAGACTCCCCACTGGGCAAGGCTCCCAAGACCCTGAGATCATGATCTGAGCTGAAGGCAGACACTTAACTGACTGAGTCACCCAGCCACCCCTCAATTTATTTTTCTTCCAGAAATCTTTGACCCCAACTTTTATGTTGTTGTTTTTTTTAATTTTTTAAAAAGATTTTTATTTATTTATTTGAGAGAGCGAGCATGAGTGGGGCGGGGCGGGCAGAGGCAGAGAGAGAAGCAGACTCCCTGCTGAGTGGGGAGCCCAATGTGGGGTTCTATCCCAGGACCTGGAGATCATGACTTGAGATGAAGGCAGATGCTTAACCAAGTGAGCCAACCAGGTGACCTACAATAGAACTTGGCACTTGCCCCATGACCTCAATTTTTAAAAATCAAGTAAAAAACTCGAGAGACTAATGGTATTTGAGGTGAGACTCCTGGAACTGGCAACCTTACCCATCCCTCCACCACTGACATACATGGGCCCAGTCCCTTAATTTTGCCCACGGAAAGGAAATGCTGCATTGCCGACAAATTCCGAATGTGAAAACTTTATAAAAGCAACTCAGCTTCAGACTTAACTATGCTAAATAATGCAAATATATTTTATTCACATGGAAAAAAATGTTAGTAAAAACTTTAGTCTAATTGCAAAAATGTCTGGCTGGAATGGTCTGTGAAGTGCAGTTATGAATAAAGATATGTTGAATGGTAGAATCCATTTTAATCCTATTAATTCTTTAGCATGTTCAGAATTTGAATTTGAGTATTAAAGTTCGAAGAGAAAAAGGCTATGAATAACAAATGGTTGCCTCTCGAAATTTTTATTTATTTTTTCCAGAAATTTGTATTTAAATAATTAATAATAGAACTAACTATTTGAAGTTAGTTTTTATTGATTAAAATGGTGGAAGTAGTAAAAATTTGTAAATTAAGGCATGTAAATGCAGCCAACTTTAGTAAGAACGTAACAAAGTTGCTAAAAAAATACTTGTAAGAATGATACTAAATTATCACCTAAATTAACAAGTATGCAATGGCAGGGAAACATACAGTATCAGAGAAATAAAAGCTTCATGGTAATATTTGTTTCCCTTTTTAATCCTCTCTGCGACTTCCTCCTTTCTTCAGATAATACAACATTAGTATGTGGGTACCAGGTTGGACATAGTAATGAACACCATCATTCTATCTGCCTTATATCAAAAGAATCTATTATAAATCATGAGTTCATTTTAGCTTTAAGTGGGCTCTTTAGAAATTTACTCTTATTAATGATATACCACCTCACACCAGTCAGAATGGCTAAAATCAAAAACAAAGCAAAACAAAAAAAAACAAGTGTTGGTGAGGATATGCAAAAAACCGAACTGTCTAGCACTGTGGGTAGGAATGCAAGCTGGGGCAGCCACTGTGGAAAACACTATGGGATTTCCTCAAAAAGTTAAATATAGAACTACCATACAATCCAACAATCACACTATTGGGTGTTTAATCCCCACATATGAAAACACTAATTTAAATTCATGAACCCATGTTTATAGAAGCATTATTTACAGTAGCCAAGATATGGAAGCAACCCAAGTGTCCATCAATACAGGAATGCATAAAGAAGAGGTGGTGTGTGTGTGTGTGTGTGTGTGTAATTCAGCCATGAAAAAGAATGAAATCTTCGACAAAGCAGGAAAAAATATACAGTGGAAAAAAGACAGTCTCTTCAATAAATGGTGCTGGGAAAATTGGACAGCGATATGTAGAAGAATGAAACTCGACCGTTCTCTTACACCATACACAAAGATAAACTCAAAATGGATAAAATACGTCAATGTGAGACAGGAATCCATCAGAATCCTAGAGGAGAACATAGGTAGTAATCTCTTTAATATCAGCCACAGCAACTTCTTTCAAGATATGTCTCCAAAAGCAAAGGAAACAAAAGCGAAAATGAACTTTTGGGACTTCATCAAGATCAAAAGCTTCAGCACAGCAAAGGAAACAGTCAGCAAAACAAAGAGCAACCCAAGGAATGTGAGAAGATATTTGCAATGACAGTACAGACAAAAGATTGATATCCAAGATCTATAAAGAACTTCTCAAACTCAACACACACAAAACAGATAATCATGTCAAAAAATGGGCAGAAGACATGAACAGACACTTCTCCAATGAAGACATACAAATGGCTAACAGACACATGAAAAAATGTTCATCATCACTAGCCATCAGGGAGATTCAAATTAAAACCACATTGAGATACCACCTTACACCAGTTAGAATGGCCAAAATTAGCAAGACAGGAAATAACGTGTGTTGGAGAGGATGTGAGAAAGGGGAACCCTCTTACACTGTTGGTGGGAATGCAAGTTGGTACAGCCACTTTGGAGAACAGTGTGGAGATTCCTTAAGAAATTAAAAATAGAGTTTCCCTATGACCCTGCAATTGCACTACTGGGTATTTACCCCAAAGATACAGATGTAGTGAAAAGAAGGGCCATCTTTACCCCAATGTTTATAGCAACAATGGCCACGGTCGCCAGACTGTGGAAAGAACCAAGATGCCCTTCAACGGACGAATGGATAAGGAAGATGTGGTACATATACACGATGGAGTATTATGCCTCCATCAGAAAGGATGAATACCCAACTTTTGTAGCAACAGGGACGGGAGTGGAAGAGATTATGCTGAGTGAAATAAGTTAAGCAGAGAGAGTCAAGTATCATATGGTTTCACTTATTTGTGGAGCATAACAAATAACATGGAGGACATAGGGAGATGGAGAGGAGAAGGGAGTTGAGGGAAACTGGAAGGAGAGGTGAACCATGAGAGACTATGGACTCTGAAAAACAACCAGAGGGTTTTGAAGGGGCGGGGGGTGGGAGTTTGGGGGAGGCAGGTGGTGGGTGTTATGGAGGGCACATATTGCATGGAGCACTGGGTGTGGTACATAAACAATGAATTCTGTTATGCTGAAATAATAATAATAATAAAAAAGAAAATGAAAATGGGAGAGAGAGAGAAACCAAGAAACAGACTCTGAACTATCGAGAACATACTGCTGGGGGATGGTGAAATAGTAATGGGGATTAAAGAGGACAATCATCAAGAACGGGGAACGCTTCTACACTGTTGGTGGGAATGCAAGCTGGTGCAGCCACTCTGGAAAACAGCTTGGAGGTTCCTCAAAAAGTTGAAAATAGAGCTATCCTATGTCCCAGCAATCGCACTACTGGGTATTTACCCTAAAGATACAAATGTAGGGATCCAAAGGGGCACATGCACCTGAATGTTTATAGCAGCAATGTCCACAATAGCTAAACTATGGAAAGAGCCTAGATGTCCATCAACAGATGAATAAATAAAGATGTTGTGTGTGTGTGAGTGTGTATGTGTGTGTATGTGTGTATCCATCAAAAACAGAAATCTTGCCATTTTCAATGATGTGGATGGAAATAGAGGGTATTATGCCAAACGAAATGAGTCAATCAGAGAAAGACAATTATCATATAATCTCACTGATATGAGGAATTTGAGAATCATAGGGGGAGGGAGGGAAAAATAAACAAGACGAAACCAGAGAGGAAGAGAAATCACAGGAGACTCTTAATCTCATGAAACAAACTGAGGGTTGCTGGGGGGTGGGAGGGATAGGGTGTCTGGGTGATGGACATGGGGAGGGTATGTGCTATGGTGAGTGCTGTGAATTGTGTAAGACTGATGAATCACAGACCCACACCCTTGAAATAAATAATACATTATATCCTAATAAATTTTAAAAAAAGAGTACACTCATCATGATGAGCACCAAGTAATGTATCGAATTGTTGAATCACCATATTGTACTCCTGAAACCAATATAACACTGTATGTTTAACTATACTGGAATTAAAATTGAAAATGTAATTTTAAAAAAGCCAATAGAGATGCACCTTGGTAAACAGTCAGAGGAAGGCCATCTCTTCTACACAGAAATCAAATTCTAATTTAAAGAGTGCAATATATATTTTTTTTTTTTTTGCTCACGTTTATTTTCACTTACTTTGAATAAAAACTGCTGTTCAAACAATTGAGGTGCGCAAATACAGCAGACACGGACCAGGAATCTGACAAGAGCTGTGCTACCCACTGGCATGCTCCAGCTAACTTTAAATTTAAAGTGTTCCTTGTGATGACAATATGGAGTAAAGTCGTTAGCATCCTGCGCTCTGTCTTCTGAACCTAAAGCTTTACCAATTCTGCTCTCTCAGAAAGGTTGCCAATGACTTCCTACTACAAAAGTGCTAGTTTCCCCTCACTCTCAGTCTTCTCTCTTTAACAAGCCACTCATGAAGCTCTCTTCCTGAAACCCTCTGTTTCATGCCCTCCACACTCCATCTACTTCGCTGTCTGTCCCACTAGCTCCCGAACTCCTCTCTGCCATTGTCCTCCTGAACTCTACGGCGAAGACATCTCCTGAAATCTGTCATTGCTATGGCTCCCACTTGCCTTTACTCTTTCTCTATGCTTTCATCTTTGGCAAGCTCATCTAACTTCAAAGCTTTGATTTCCAAATGTGTAGCTCATTCACTAGTTTACTCAGCACTTGGGGAACAGTACCAAAGAAAGGTACCAGCCATTTTCTTAAGAAGACTTTTCCTTAAGAGTCCATTTAATAGGCAAAATAGGCAAATCGATGGACACTCAACCACACCATGTAATAAGAATTTCAATGAGGTATACATGTAGTATTCTGGAAACACATTACAAAGACATCCAATCCAATCTTGGGAGGCCAGGAAAGTCTTCTGAAAGAGTTGATCTTTAACTTAAATCCTAAATAAAAGACAGGAGCTATGAAGCAAAGAGGAGGCAGCAAGCAAAGAAAATAGCACATGGAAATGCTTGTGATCAAGAGAATAGTGTCATTTAACAAACTGCCAGCAATCTGGTGGCTGCGAGGCACACTGTGGGGCAGGAAGTTCTGAGCTGAGCAGACTCAATGGCAAACACAGGTACATGGAAACAGGTTTCACATTCAAGCTAAATAGTTGGACTTTATCCTATGGGCAATGGGGGATCAATTAGAGTTATGAAATCTCCAAAGAGACATGCTCAGATGAAGTTGTAGAAAGGTTAATTTAGACACAGTGAAATGAATATATGGGTGTGGAAGGAAGAAGAAGTCTATGAGTTAGATGATTGTGGTTGTTCCCAGGGACATGAGACTGTGGTTGGAATAAGGTACAGAGATCTTTTTTTTTTTTTTCCTCATTGAGGCATTTTACTTGCACAAATGTATTGTATCCCTAGGAAAAGAATCCTAGGAGTCTCCCTCCAGTGTGCTTTTGTCTTTGCTTCTTAATGTTCCATGATGCCAGGCAAGGTTGTTAGTCCAATGAACCCAAACTAGCAAGACTGGACCAGACTGCTCTGCCATTTTTCTAGATCTTTGAGTTGCACCTTAAGTCTGGGGTTGATCACTCCACACTTGCTTAATCTGTCGGTGAGGTTCACAACAACCTTCGCAGCTCTACGGTCAGAGTGGATTTCAAATTCACCAAGGTAGCTAACCACGCTTCATCATCACAGTTAGAAACTGCACGATGACTTTGGAGCACAGTCTAGTAAGAACCTGGCATTTACCTCTCTTTTTGGCACTGTCAGTGACCTGGAGAGCATCTGCCAGGACATTCATGTGCACCATCATGGCATCAGGGTAAGAGGGCAGAGAGCAGTGGAGGGATATTGAGGAGGGGGAGTCTATACAGATTTGGGGATAAAATGAAGAGGTCAATTTTTCATTTGTTGAGTAAATAAAATGCCTGTTAAATATCCAAGTGAAAAATCTCTACAAGATAGTTGGATCTGTAGAGCAGAACACAGAAGGAATTGTAGATGCACATTCACAACAGAAGTGAATAAAATAAAGAAGCACATGGCCTGAAGGGAGCCAATAAATGAGAAAAACTATGATTGGGTCTCAAAAACCCTGACCATAAAGGGGGAAGTAGAGAAATCTATCAAGAATATGAAGTTGGAAGGTGAGAAAGTTTTAGTGCAAACCAGCGGGTGAAGTAATGGAAGATAAGAACTAGTGAAAATTGCTACAGGAGGTCAGATTAAGGGTTGAGAAATGATCCTGAATTTAGCAACAAGAAGAGTATCGCTGGCTACACTGAATAAAGTTTCAGATTACAAGTGGAGGACACAAGCAAGATTCCAGCGAACTGAAAGGAATTAAAGAGAGAGGGATTAGAGACCGAAAGCACAGCACAGTTTGTAAAACTAAGAGAGGAGAGTGCCTAGGGTGGACACTTATCAATACAGGAGTGTTTTATGGAAGAAGGGGATGGTCAGGATAGACGAGAGAACTAGGAAGGATGGAACAGGAACCCTGAGGTGGCATGAGAGGTCGGGATAATAAGCACAAGAAGCCTAAACCCAGATGGGAAAGAAGGCAAGAATTGTAGTGTAGACACCGGCATGTTTTTTGTGAGGCACAAAGAGTCAGAAAGCTGGCAGATTTCCTCTTTGATTTATATTTTCTCTAAGAAGTTATGGTCTGAGGATGCTGCTAAGGATGACAGAGAATTACTCACTCCCACCAAGTAGGTGCTATGAGTAGGAAAACACGACTGCCAGCAGACCTGAAGGCCCGAGTGGAGCTGGAAACTGTGGCAGTAATCTACAGCATTGAGTAACTTTTCCAGAACATGTGCACAGTGTCAGGTAGAGACAGGAACATAGTGAGATTGACCGGGGATTAGACCCTGTCTGTGGAGTAGCAGAAGGACAAGCTTAGAGAAAATTGGAGCAACTGTGAGTTGAAGTGGTGGACTGTTTTGCTGTTGGTATAATGATCCTTCAGATGTCTGTCTTGCCTGTGAGAGGGGCAGTATGGGTGTACTGATCATCGCGGCACCTCCAAGGCAGGGGCAAGCACATTTCGTGTGTAGGTAATGGTTAAATGCATCCTATTAAACACTCCTATCTGCAAGCCTTCTGCCTCTGGTTACTGTTTTATTATAGCATCACATCCCAGGGAGAAGCCCGGGCTTCCACTGTCCTCATTACTCACAGAATATAGGATTCCACAGAGGTCTTGTGTAAGATGATGGGAGATTTTTGCATTGTGTGTATGGTATAATCTAAGACATCACTACACTTCACCCCATTCTTTGTGTTTCAACGGTCTGCATCCCTATCAGTTTGTATCAATTTGGTTGTACCTTTTCCTGTGAGATGAAATGCCTAAAATGGATTGTTTTCTCAAATGTCTCCATTTCTAGTTACAGAGGTATTCCCAACCACATAGCTTTATTTAACTATTAATTAATTAATTTTTAATTAACATATAATGTATTATTTGCCTCAGGACTACAGGTTTATGAATCATCAGTCTTACACAATTCACAGCACTCACCATAGCACATACCCTTCCCAATGTCCACCACCCGGACACCCTATTCCTATACCCTTCACCCGCTGCAGCAACCCTCAGTTTGTTTCCTGAGATCAAGAGTCTCTTATGGTTTTTCTCCTTCCCTGGTCCCATCTTGTTTCATTTTTTCCTTCCCTACCCACCACACCCCCCAGTACTACCTCTCAAATTCCTCATATCAGAGAGATCGTATGATAATTTTCTTTCTCTGACTTATTTGGCTTAGCATAATACCCTGTAGTTCCATGCACATTGTTGGAAACGGCAAGATTTCATTTCTTTTGATGGCTGCATAGTATTCCATTATATATATATATAATGGAATCTTATATATCTTATATATATATATCTTCTTTATCCATTCATCTGTGTTTGGACATCTAGGCTCTTTCCATAGTTTGGCTATTGTGGACACAGCTGTTAATGGCAGCCATTGTAAGCTATATCCCCAGGATTTGCTTCAGTGAATGAATGGGTAATACGCATGAACGTTGGACAAAATCTGCAGGCAGGTGGACCATGGGCAGAGGCAGGAGAAGGAGCTGCATGAGTTCCTCCTTCCCAGCAATGCCAAGGAGGAGGGGACCCCAGCTGCCAGACACTCATATCCCACTCTTTGCTCTAATTTCTCTTGTAAAGGTCAGGATGGAACTGTTGGGGGTGTGGTTAAAGGTAAAGTAAGGCACAGGATGAAAAAGTCTTTTACACTTTTGATAATTTTTCTTTTTTTTAAAAAAGATTTTATTTATTTGACAGAGAGAAAGATCACAAGCAGACAGAGAGGCAGGCAGAGAGAGAGGGGGAAGCAGGCTCCCCGCCGAGCAGAGAGCTGGATGAGGGGCTTGATCCCAGGACCCTGAGATCATGACCCAAGCCGAAGGCAGAGGCTTAACCCACTGAGCCACCCAGGTGCCCCTGATAATTTCTTTCTATTTATCGGTGACCAAAAGCTTACCAGGCTACCATTCCCCATATGTAAATTAGGGCTATTTATCAGATTTGGAGGCCCACTGGGGAACTGGAAAATATTAATAAAATTTAGGGTTCACATTTATACAAAGGCAAGGTAATAGAAATTTACCTATTTGTAGAGGGACAAGATATTCTCCTTCCTTGATGACTGATCGTTGCTTACCAGATTGAGCAGAAAGGTCTCAAAAGAGCGATTCAGGGCTTCGCACACCCAACCACCCAACACCTTCATCTTTTTTTTTTTTTTTATTTGTTTATTTACAGCATAACAGTGTTCATTGTTTTGGCATCACACCCAGTGCTCCATGCAGTACGTGCCCTCCCTATTACCCACCACCTGGTTCCTCAACCTCCCCCCCCCACCCCCCTGCCGCCCCTTCATAACCCTCTGGTTGTTTTTCAGAGTCCATAGTCTCTCATGGTTCATCTCCCCTTCCAGTTTCCCTCAACTCCCTCTCCTCTCCATCTCCCCATGTCCTCCATGTTATTTGTTATGCTCCACAAATAAGTGAGACCATATGATACTTGACTCTCTCTGCTTGACTTCTTTCGCTCAGCATAATCTCTTCCAGTCCCGTCCATGTTGCTACAAAAGTTGGGTATTCGTCCTTTCTGATGGAGGCATAATACTCCATTGTGTATATGGACCACATCTTCCTTATCCATTCATCCGTTGAAGGGCATCTTGGTTCTTTCCACAGTTTGGCGACCGTAGCCATTGCTGCAATAAACATTCCAACACCTTCATCTTATCTCCTGCTATTGGCCAACACAGATGTGTCCTGCCAGAAAAGCCGACCTACTTTCTCTCCCTACAGTATAGGGAAAGAAATGTCGACAACAGCTACTTTTCTAAGCTGGAAGCAAGGGGTCCAACCTTGAATCACGTTAGAAAAGATAGGATATCTGCAGGGTATCAGGATGCTTTCCAATGACTTTTCAGTTATTGAAAAATTCTCAGGGGGAAAAAAAAATCAAAGCATAACCTAAAGCACTTATTTCACGTAATAGAAATCATTCCAGGCTACAGATAAATGTTCAAATGATAAATTTGTCTTTTTATGATTTTTATGAAGCTCTATTATCCTTGCTATGCCTTTGCTTAGGTTTTTCAGTGTGCTATAATATTTCAACCAATAAATCATGCTTTATTTTTAACAGGAGCTACTATTTGCTCATAAAACTCATTTTTTCCCCATGGAATAAAAGCAATCTCCTTAGGCTGTTTCAGAACTTTAGAGTTGTGGTGGGATAACATCTCTCCTTGACTTTAGAGAAAAATAGATTACTTGAAACCTATGGATTGATAACCCTGGGAAGTTTCACTTTCTACTCTATAACTAACACCTTGTCACGGAGGGTCATGGGAACCTACGGTTTTTCACTTCAAGGTAAACCTCCAACTACAGCGTGAACCATGAACACTGAAATATGAAAGATAAAAGATAAAGATGGCCTATTTAATATATTATTATTCTCTTTGTTAAAAATATTCAATTCCATAATATTTAAATGCCCAATATGTGCCAGGAACACGATCGATGCCAGAGACAGGACTAAGACAAAATGAAGACCTTGTACTCACAAAACTCACATTCTAGTGAATATGTGCCCCAGACTTTGCAAGACGTCCTGAAGTCAGACCATCATGTGATAATGGAGGGACGGTCATGCCTCCATCAGCGGGGCTGGTGTCATGATAACATGCCCTTGGAAGAGGTCAGTCCTCAAACATATCCTTAGAAGAGGTCAGTCCTCAGATTCCCTGGAGTCAGACATGAGAATTCAGAAACTGTGGCCAACAGTGGGATGAAGGAAAACGGTACCCTAGGAATCAATTAAGCCCAGACCCTGGGCCTAAATGTGCCTGTAAGATTTTCAGTGTTGGGGAGGTTGGCTACTGTCCCTAGATGTCAGGAGGGCAACAAGAAAAGAGTTTCTAAAGGACGTACAGACAGATCTGGACTGAGAAAGGGTAACGGTTACTCTCTGTGAATGTATTTTCCTTCTACTAACTGTGAGGCTCAAAAACACCTTGTGAGACATCAGTCTGGGAGATGGAAGTGCAAGTCCACGAAGAGGTACGGGCTTCCTGGCACCCAGGTGGAGTGGTGTCCTTGGTCGGGATCAAAGTGAAGGTATCAAAGAGTCCTCGTTCTGGAACACAGCAATCTCTAAAGGGCAAAGGAGGCTCTGGCAAGGACGTGGGCCCCACAAATAGGTGGGGGGAAGGAACATGAGATCCTGGTTCATGAGTGGCCCAGGAAAATGATCCAATATGGGGAGGGGAAGACACTGAGCAGGACTAGCTCCAATAACAAAGTCAGTGAGAGCTCACGCCTTCAAAGAAGACTGGAATTTAGCTGTGGCTATCTGAGTGCTTTTTAAGAATGCTTTTTATTCTCCTCCTTATGTTTCCCAGGGTTTATAATGTTTCTTTGTTTTTTTATAATTCAAAATGGTTTTAAGAAAAGCGGCTTCATTATAGGTACTACAGGTGACATCTGACCTCTACGCACATGAAAAGTCTGTGGAACAACATACCAAGCCGGTCTCAGGGAGCCCCTGAGGAAATAACAAAGGGAAACATGGCAGATCACTGAGTGAAGGTTGAGGCTTCAGCGCTAAAACTCTCAGAAGGAAAACAAACAAGCGTGTGTCCATCATTGCTTACAGAGAGGCCCCCAGTGACCCAGACTACAGATGTTTTCATGCATGAACCCCAGCGGAGGAAAAAAATCAAAGTGTCCCTAGCAGAGGAAAAAAAAATCAAAATGTCAGGTTTGCTGAAATAGCCAAGTCACCCTCAAGAGTCTGACAATCTGTCCCTCCTGCTTTCCGAGGCTCTTCCATAGAATCAAAGTGCTGGTGAGGTCTGATGGGTCCCCTCTGAAAACACTGGATTAAGTTAAAAGAGCAGTTATTTCTAGAAACAACAAAACCACAGCCCATGTGCATGCCTTACATGAAATGGAGTTAATCAGAATTCTACCCGGTATACACGATGCACACCAGTGGGTCTCGATGCCTAGGTCTTCGCAACCACAGTGGGAGGGAGCGATTCTGGATAGTCCCAGAGATACCAATCACTGGAATTATAACAGAACTGCATTTTAGTTTTATTAGACATAGAGCCTCTCTTGCTTACAGGGGGATTTTCATAAAAATCACATTATATGTTGCATTGAGTTTCTTAGACCCATTATTTTAAAAAGGTGTTGTTGTTGTTTTTTTTATTTACTGTGAGAGCAGTAATCTTCAAGAATGGTTTTGCAATCAAATGACAGTGAAGAGGCAGGCGCGTTCATGCCTTGGTAGGATCACGTTCTGGTCGCAAAGCTTCTGCGGGCTCCCTCTCGCGAGTTCGGTGCTGTTGCTGCGAACATTTCCTGCCATGCTTAGACATCACAATTGGAAAAAGTATGAGTAGGACAAATAGCCTTGTTCTCTGCTCAAATACAGAGAGGGAAACCCTAACTCATTGTTCAGCTGGGAAATAAAAAATACTGTTATCTTAATCAAAGATAAGAGGACCTGACTTTTCAAATAGCTCACAACTGTCCATGGCTCCCTCTGGATAATGGATATAATCACCCACATTTCCCTGTTCCTTTCTGAGTGGCTGGCCAATTCCTGATGAATTGACCTATTTCCAGTGATGTCCTAAGCTCCAGGCCTTACTACCTTTACCAAATCCTTTCTACTTTCCTTTTCTTCTTTATACTTTCTTTCTTTACTTCCTTCCTTTCTTCTAGGCAAAACTCCTACTTTTTTTTTTGTTTGTTTATTTACAGCATAACAGTGTTCATTGTTTTGGCATCACACCCAGTGCTCCATGCAGTACGTGCCCTCCCTATTACCCACCACCTGGTTCCTCAACCTCCCACCACCCCCCCCCCCGCCCCTTCAAAACCCTCTGGTTATGCTGAGCGAAATAAGTCAAGCAGAGAGAGTCAAGTATCGTATGGTCTCACTTATTTGTGGAGCATAACAAAGAACACGGAGGACATGGGGAGATGGAGAGGAGAGGGAGTTGAGGGAAACTGGAAGGGGAGATGAACCATGAGAGACTATGAACTCTGAAAAACTCCTACTTTTAAAAAAAATGTGTATGCTATATTTCTGGTGCAAAACAAAAAAATTCAAGTTGGCTTATAAAAGGAAAATGTGCAAACAAAAAGGCTAACAACATAGACAGCAAAGATCTAGAAAGAAGAAAACAAGAGAGATGTCAACCAGTTGCTAGAAGAATTAGACCAATGGGCAATTGAGCTTTTCCATTTGGCTTTTACTTTTTTTTTTTTTTCCTACCGCATAGGATAGAAATATCAATCTCTGCTGAGACATGAAATGTGCCTAAGTGAAGTTAAGAGCTACCTTAGGACCCAGCAATTTCACTACTGGGTATCTACCCCCAAAATACAAAAGTAGTGATCCAAAGGGGCACGTGCACCCAAATGTTTATAGCAGCAATGTCCACAATAGCTAAACTATGGAAAGAACCTAGATGTCCAACAATAGATGAATGGATAAAGATGATGTGGTATATACGTACAATGGAATACTATGCAGCCATCAAAAACTGAACTTTTGCCATTTGCAACAATGTGGATGGAACTAGAGGGTATTATGCTGAGCAAAATAAGTCACTCAGAGAAAGAAAATTATCATACGATCTCTCTGATATGAGGAATTTGAGAGGCAGGGCAGGGGGTCGTGGGAGGAAGGGAGGGAAAAATGAAACAAGATGGGACCAGGGAGGGAGACAAATCACAAGAAATTCTTAATCTCAGGAAACAAACTGAGGGTTGCTGGGGGTTGGTGGGTAGGGATGGGGTGTCTGGGTGATGGACACTGGGGAGGGTCTGTGCTATGGTGAGTGCTGTGAATGGTGTAAGACTGATGATATAAGACTGATATAATACATTATATGTTAATAAAAAAGTAATAAATCATATGTTAATAAATTATATGTTAATATAATAATATAATATAATAAATATAATATAATATATAATTATATGTTAATAAAAAAAAGTACATTGACGTCTGTCATCATTTTATTTGTTCAACTTTCACAAGCAAAAAGACAGCAATTCTAATTATATTCCCAGCTGTTTTCAGCACTTTCCTTAATTGTTGGCAACTCTAATAAGTGGCACATAAAAAGAATCTGCCAATCAGGTAAAATCGGGAAAGATGATGAAGCTCTGGAGCTGGCATTTACAGGTGCACGTGCGAGCCAGTACAAACCGAAAGAGGGACATGGCAGAGAGAGACAGCAGCTAGCGCATCTCTAACGAGCGCGTATGTTGGCATCGTGTCCAACATACATCAGGGCTGAATGGCGGCTCTATGTCTCAGCCCTACTCTAAGCCCTAGGGACCTCAGCTGTAAAGTGAAATTGATACTTCTCTGGATGTAAACGTGTTACTATTTTGAAATCAGTGTATCTGGATTAGAATACTGGTTCCTTCCTGGTAGCTTCACGGCCTGAGACTTAGTTTTCTGATAGGCTACCTGCTTCATGGAGTTTCTTTCCCTTTTTTCTGTAAGACTAAATAACACATATCAAGTTCTCACCATGGTGTTGGCTCACTGTTGGGGTTCAGTACACGTGAGCTCTCTCGTCTCCTTCAAATGAAAAGTGAACATCCAGCATGGTACCCGAAGGGAACCAATTAACCAATGGTAATGTATTATAGGTCTTTTTCATTGTTATTTGCAACCAAGTCGTGGAAGAGGAAATATGAAGGCAGCCAGAAGCCCAAGCAGAAGAGGCTTCCATTAGCAGGAAATGGCCTGGTGGTGGCTGAAACCATAGCAGACGTACCGGGAATAATGACTGCTATTCTGGTAAGGAAAACTTGTATTTGTGGACTTTATGAAGACTCCTCAGTGTATTTTGGGCTTTGAGTTTTAATTGTGTAGAGCAACTGTAGAGTTACATCGCCACATGATACGAGCAGTCTCATATTCCATTATGAAGTAGAGTATTAAAATGCAAATGCAAAACATACATCGACACATAAATGGATAAAGGGGGATGGTTCAATGATAAGTTAAATGAGACAGTTGGTCTCAACGGGCTGGATGTGAGTAGGCTTTAGTCGTTGGCACTGATTCCTCTGAATGCGAGACATGGAGCAAACACCTGCAGACGCCCTCACTTTCCACCTCGGTGGAGTGCTCTCAAGGGTCAGTGGTCACCACGGGAGATGCTCCTGATGATGTTAAATGTACAAGGTACCATAATTTTTTAAAGGTGGCTGCTAATGGAATATATGCAAAAAGGAATTACTGCTCAGCTAATAACACACTGAAATGAATACATAAAAAAACCCATAGCTCCTGCTCATCCCACGTGAAAATAATTAGGGCAGCCTGGCATACTCCTCATGTACATAACTATGAAGCTTTGGCTGCAGTAGCAGAGACATGGGTTGGGAGCAGGTGTCCAAGGATAGGAGGAATTTATTCATGTTTTCTTGAAGCATTATTTATAACAGAAAGTGCACATTTGAAAAGATGTTTGCTTCGGTAATACCCATTATCTCGAGCTAGATCAAAAGGATCCATCGTGAGAGGTGTGTGTGATGGCTCTGACCTATGATGTCTTGCATGTCATCACCACAATGTTAGACAATGTCTTAGAAACCCAGAAGGCTTTCCTGTAACGCATGGCTCACCAGCATCTGAACAATAAGTAACAAAGGAGTTGCTTTATTTCTTTCACAGCGAATGGACAATGGAATGCAGAATGGACAGTAAAATGAGTCTCAATTAGTTGCAAGAGTGTTTTAAATATTTCTGTCCTCCCTGCCAGCCAAGCAAGATTTTTGTTTGAAATACTATGAAGAGGATATAGAAGGGATGCCTTTTGACTTTGACTCTAATAGACACGCATTGGAATATGTAGACAATAGCTCTAATGAAGGGTATGCCCGGGAGGCAGTAGCTAAATACAACACCAAATCTACGAAAATCAATTACTTCAGTCCAAAAGACACAATGTAAAGGACCATGCAGCTGGGTGGATCCATGCGCCTCTCATAGTTGCCAACCACTTAAGGAAAAGCAGAATCTCAGCCTGAAATAATTGTGCCAAAGGAGAAGACACACGGGCTATAGATTGGGAGACCAAGGTTCTATTTCGTTGCACAGGTTTTTGAGTGATTTTGGACATTCGTGTTTTTCTCAGCTGACTTTCCAATTGTGAAATGCGTATGTCTGCATGACTACTTCAAGATTTGTTGGAGCAATGAAATAAGGTAATCTATTTAAAATGATTTGGAATAGCACGAAATACTTTGCAGATATCATTATCAAGGATAATGGGCGCATTCTACACTTTCTCAATTCTGATACATCCTCACGTTCCTTGGGCTGATTCCTCTGGCAAGCCAAGCAAAACCATGGGCGACGAAGGCTATTTGTAAGAGTTTATTATATTCACAGAGTTTATTATATTATTATATTATATTATATTATATTATATTCACAAACAGAATTTTGATCATTTTCTCTAGAGGACTTGTGGAGGGTTGGGAGGTAGATGACAGACTCTAATGGTAAACATAATGAGTCGATTTAATTAATTGAGGGACAATTAAGATATTCCATCCAGTTAAATGATATGTAAGCAAAACATCTGGTTGTTTTGTCTGAATCACAATTTTCCAGATATTTTTACAGTAGATAATACTTCAAGGGGAAGAAATTTTACAACTATTGAGCATTAAGCTTTTATTCTGGATAAATCCATATTTATTCTTAATCTTATTCTTCTATCTGCATTTTAAATCATTTCTTTCATGGGTGTGGTTTAGACAAATTTCTTTGTCTTGACTCTTCCCCAACTATTTAGAAGAACACACACTGAATCATCTTAATATCACTTCAATGGAGTCTCCTTCGTAAAAATCAAGGGAGTGTTGAGAACTGACCGATCTTGGTGCTTTAGTCAATGACTAGAGAAGATGTGTGTCCTCTGCCATTACGTTGTTTAGATTTGACTAAAGCAGTAAGACCAACATGTGAAATAAATGATAAAATTAAGCAACAAATTGAGTAGTAGCAAATGTAAATAATTCATGGTAAAGAAAAGCGATCGGGAGCTGAGTTATGGAGAGAAGTCCTCACAGAACAGTTTGCATTTGAAGGCTCGTATTAAAATCGCATGCATTTTAAAGAATTCAGTTTAGATAACCGTGCTTGCAAATGCTCACATTTTTAAAAGAATCTGGTCTATTTAAAAATAAAATCAAGATTTGGGCACACTTGAATGCTGACTCATTTAAGCTTCACAAGACATTATATTAAAAATATTTTGCTGATGAAGGAAAAAAAAAAAAAGGAGAGAGAGAGAGAGAGAGAGAGAGAAGTTACTGAGTTGCCCAATCTCCACAGCCAGTAAGTGCCTGAATCAAGATGTGAGCTCGAGTATGTCCGCAAAGCCCACGACTCAACGTCAATGCCAGGAAGCCTCTCAAGGAATACTGGGATCTCAAGGAGCGTGGGCGAACAGAGAAAGAGAAAGGTGAGGCGAGCAGGATACTACTCAGAGAACACAGAGATATTCATGCTCTTCAACTGTCCAGGAGTCATAGTGAGGCTCATTTCAAATCCTGGCACTCATCAGACTGAGGATCTCAAGGAACTCCCTTCCCCAGTCAGCAGTACTTCTAGAGCTTGGCAAGGGTAACTCTTCCCGGGAGAGGCAGCAGGGATCACAGATGAGCAGGGCGACGTCAAGAAGTTACTCATGTCCGTCCGGCATTTGGTAAAGGGTGCCAACCTTCACCGAAGCTTTGTCTTTTGATAAACCATCTCAAAGCATCGTCCATAATTAATGACATGATATTAGACACAAAGCGTACTAACCAATAAAAGATAAATAGGTCCTGGAGGATAAATTTTGCAAATGCCAAAAGCTAACAGTCCGTACCACAGAAAGGCAGATCTGAAAGACGGAAGAAATATAGATGTGGAAGATTTCTGCGGTCACCGCCCAAATTTGTTCACATGCCTCTCTGCACCTATACTCTTGGACAGCCCTTCCCTACAGTGGCTCTGAACTTGGCCACAGCACTTTCCTTGGCAGAGTAGAAGTTTGTGTTGTGCCTGGAACTCTGAAAACCACTCTAGTAAGAATCCAATCCATTCTAGTAAGAAGGCTGAGAGAATGAGACACACTGACAACCCACCAAGCACCAAATATCCCCCCAAATCCTAGATCGTCCAACCCAACCACCTGGCTACAATCCAGAAGAAAGCCCGGCAGAAATTAACAAAGCAAACTCCCAGAATCATGAGCTAAATAAAACAGCTCTTTATTTTAAGCCACCAAGTTGACACAGCAAAAGCTAATTGACATGGCAGAATACCATTTCAAGCAAGGAGAAAAAACAAGCGAAAGGTATTACATCCTTGTTTCCCACATAGAGACCTGGTAATCCAGAAGGATCATGCTGCGAAGACTGTGTGGTATATGTCCAGGCAGAAAGAGCTTGGGCTTCCTGAAAGAATTTCATGCCTCAGAATGCTGGGAGATCATCAGAATATTCTTATGTAACTAAGAGTAAGATGGAAAAAGCACCATAGGTCCTTGGGAAGCACAGCACACGTTCCCACTGTGAGGAAGAATCACTTCGTGGGCGCCCAGACTGACCTCGGCAGGAGCAAAGATTGTAAACAGACAGGAAGAGGCCCTGTCAAGGGGAACAAGAAAAACACAGAACCAGTGGAGTGGACCAACCGAAGACAATGGTGGTAGACATCATGCTTCCCAATGGGTGCCAATGTGGACAGAGATGCACCAAGGGCTAAATTCTTCCTCTCGCTCCCCTGCCCCTATCCAACAGTTGCTGTACATCAATTTTCCTCTCTACGATGTCAAAGTACTACTTTATTCCATCAGCTAGGCTCTAACTCTGAGACTAATGCAATTTATTCCGTGCTTTGTGTTTTCATACATATTCTATGTTCTCAGTAATAGAGTTGAAAGGTATTAAAAAATTAACTCTTTGCACTACAACAACATAAGCAAAGTTTTTAACAATTAAGTAATCATCAACAGCAACCAATCACACACAAAAAAACCAGAAACCTGCATTCAGCATTAAAAATTAGGGAAGGGGGAGTGCCTGGTGGTTCAAGTGGGTTAAGCCTCTGCCTTCAGCTCCGGTCATGATCTCAGGGTCCAGGGATGGAGCCCTTCATCGGGCTCTCTGCTCAGAGGGATCCTGCTTCCCCCGATCTCTCTGCCTGCCTGTCTGCCTACTTGTGATCTCTCTGTCAAATAAATAAAGTCTTTAAAAAAGATTAGGGAAGGATGCCAAAACGCACGCCCCCAAAGTCTAATGCTATTTATCTTTTGGACCAGATTGCAGAACGTCCTAGGAAAGCACTACAGTACTCGGCTGAGAAGACTTTGGAAGATGACTGCGGTGGGAAGGTCAGGACACAGAAGAGAAGGAAGCACACGACTTTGGAGGCTGTTCACTGGAGGCACCGAACAGCAGAGTCTCTCCACCACGTGCCGAGCACACAACATGGAGGTCTGGCGTGCGCCCAGCGTGCGAGCAGCTGGAAACCGACAAAGAAGACTGCAGGGTGAGAGTGTGGCGCACGGAAATGGTCCATCACCGTCAGAGACAGTGAGGCACCACGAAGAGGTCCTGGGGCGGGATCGCTCCCCGCTCCTCTCCTCCTCACTATGCTCCGTCTCCCTAAGAACGAGAGCTAACCTGCTAATGCAGACCGGTACCACCAGCCCTGCAGCTCCTGTGGCGAAGAAGGGGGAACCACGGCACTGAGTCATCTAAGACAGCCCAGCCACCCTGCCAACAGGCCGACATCCGTCCCGTGAGGGGTTCTTTATGTTTGAGGAGAAGAGGTGGGAAAGCAATTTGTAAAACAAACCCACGGACATTTCTAAGACATAAATGGCATGCAGTCAACGTAACGACAGTCTCTTCCACGTGCAATTAAAACAGTGAAAGTGAATGACACTGATGTCATGAAAGGAGGCATGAGAGATGACTCACGGGACAACAGGCTGCGATGAGAAGGGGCGTGCCAAAGGGCAGGTGGAAATACAGAACCGGAAAGAATGAAGAAAACTCGAAATGCGAACAACTTACTCTCCATGACCAGCAATAGAGAGCTGACTGGCCAGTGGAGGAAAAAAAAAAATGAATGCTATAATGTGCAAAGTGGATGAGTTTACCCAGAGGGAGAAGGCAGGGAAAGCGCTAAGACAAGCACAAAAAAGAAGAAAGTGATGAATGATAATTAGTTGTAAGACGGAATAAAACATCCAGGTGGTGGGTAACAGGGAGGGCACGTACTGCATGGAGCACTGGGTGTGATGCCAAAACAATGAACACTGTTATGCTGTAAATAAACAAATAAACGAATAAAAAAAAAACATCCTAGTAAATGCTGTTTCAGTAAACGCTGTTTCAAACGAATAAGCCAGAATAAATAAACAGGAGAGAGATTAGACATAATAACAAAAACAAATACAAAACCAACTATCCTTGTTAATGTTTTTGAGCAATTATTGTGTAATAAGTATAGTAATAAATGCTTGATTACTTTTTTTTTAGCAGTAGCTGCTTTATACACATTAATTCTTTAATTTTCAGGAAAGCGCTAATAGTGGGCATCATTATTATACGCATGTTAGATATGAAGAAATGAAATCAAAGTAATAGAATAAGAAAAATATTCAACTTAAGTAAACCTGAATCAACAGAGTTAATGATCTACCAGATCATACAGATAATACTAACCAACCAACCAACCAACCCCTAGCAATTGCGTACTTATGTTTTGAATTTCAAAGATAGGGAAGACATCACAGGGGAATCTAGACAGGGGAAAAAAGACACACATGCATACAGATATATACATACATATGAAAATTATATACATATACATTTTACATATATATGAAAAATTAGTTTTCAGATTTTGCCATAGTGATTGCATGAAAGCAATGAATTAATATCCACAGCGTTTTAAAGAAAAAAGTTTGTCTCACCTACATTTTATCTAGTTAAGCTGTCAACACACACACAGGCAACAGAAGTTAATGTCAGATACACAGGGGCTCGGGAATTGAACAAATACATACAATCCCGAGAAACTGCTGGAAGAAGTATTCCAGCCTCACGATAAATTAGTTAAAAATACTAACAAAAAGAGGGCACCTGGGTGGCTCAGTGGGTTAAGCTGCTGCCTTCTGCTCAGGTCATGATCTCAGGGTCCTGGGATCGAGTCCCGCATCGGGCTCTCTGCTCGGCAGGGAGCCTGCTTCCCTCTCTCTCTCTCTCTGCCTGCCTCTCTGCCTACTTGTGATCTCTCTCTGTCAAATAAATAAATAAATAAAAATCTTAAAAAAATACTAACAAAAATAATATTTGGTAAAGTAGTGCCATAGAAAACTAACATACATAAATCAGTAATAGTCATATGTACAAATAACCAGTTAGTAGATATAAGTGAAGAAAAGAACCTACATATAATAGTAACACAAAGTAAAATAACTAGGAACATGCTTAATAGGAAACATGCAAAACCTATATGCAGAAACTTTAAAACACTCCTGAAAGAAACCACAAAGCCACCTTGAACAAATGAAAAGACACAGGATATTCTTGGATAGAGGACGGACATCTGTAACTGGTCTGGGAAGACAGCAGGAGCAGGTTTAAGAGGGGAAAAATCAGGGTTTTACTTGGATGATGCTCAGACTAGCCCCTGAGAGAGGCCACATATGCACCAGATAGACGAGCACGGAACACCAGGAGAGCTCAGCACGAAAGCTACGAATTTGCAAGTCCCCCACATATGCCACTGAGCACCAGTGTGTATATGGAGAAAAGACAAGTACCTAGGACAGAGACTTGGACATTCCAACATTGATAGATCAGCTAGGAGCAGAGACCTGGCGCAGAAGTGGGTCTTGACAAGGAACAAAAGACATGAGTGTGATACCCTAGAAGCCAAAGACAAGTCAATCAGGGAGGGAATTTCTTCCCATGTTCCCAGTGCCTAGCCCATTGTAAGAATTCAGAAAATATGTGTTAAATGAAAAAAGGTATGAAGAAATCAATGAAGAAATAAGCTTCTAGAAAAAATATGGTGAAAATGGATCCAAGAGGAAGATGAAAGCAAAACTTTGGGATGAATCCCGCATGTGTACTACAGCGATATGAATGTACGTGAACATAACAAAAATGATCCTAAATCCTAATTAAAGGTCTAGATATAGCTTTACTTTAAAAGAATGATAGAACATGACAATTTGTCTAATAGTACCAAAATCTCTAGCAAAACATTCAGCCAGATGTGCACTGAATTACTATAATAGAAACGGAAAGGTATTAAGTACTCATTAACAAAATATTGAACACTCAGTGTGCAAATAATGTGGACTCATTGGTCTTGCAAAGACCCTGAAGACCACGCCACCTCATTCCCCTGTCCCCAGATGGGCCATCAGAACCTGCTCCTATCCCCAGGCATTGTGTCTTCTTCCAACTTGTCACAAAATCCTCCTTCAACAAATGACTGACATCTGGAACTTCCCATGACCCCTAGAGGTCTTCAAGCAAACACTTGACAACCACACAGAAGCCTGGCATGAGGCTTATTTCATTCTTTCTCATTTTAAAAATTTCAGAAAATGTATAGGGTTGAAATGAAGCCTGTTACTCTAAGCGCTGTCTGGTCTCTCTTTGTGAGCAGTTCCAAAATGCTATGACCAATTTCATACACACAGTCATCAGGTACTTTCATGATGTCAGTTATGTTCCTGACCATATTTCATCAGAATCATGCGGCCAGACGTGCATTTCTGTGTGCAGATCTGTTATATCTTTAGAATAGTCATCAAAGCCTCCCACTTTTCTCAAAATCTAGCTTCTTACTCTGCAGAGGTTGAGCTAGTTCATTCAAACCAACCAACTAACCAACCACGAGTCTTTCAGCCAGTTATAAATATGAATAAAGAACATGTACATTCTTTCCTGAATATGATCCATTTTACCTTTCCATATGCCTCCTAACAAAGCTTTACAACTTCCTTAAACTGCTGAGTGAGCAAATAAAATCAGTTTTTCATACAAGTTATAGCTAAAACAGTATCTCAGGTGCAAATTACAAACAATGCTTCTTACTAACTTATCACGTATCTTTTCCCTGCTTCCCAGACAATCATTAAAGAACACTTCTGGTCTTAACTCATGAGAAATACTCTTGAATCCACTTCACCCTCTGAGCAAGAGAATTTTTGGTAAAACAGTAGTTTCCTGGTTGTCCATGACTCTGACAATCTGTTTTCTTCTTCTTCTTCTTTTTTTTTTTTTTTTTTAAGCACTGGGGACTTTTGTCTGGTGCTCCCGTTTGTAAAGTGAGCCTGAGTTGAGACTAGAATGTAAATCTTGTTAAGACTGTGACTCCCGGCCCCAGGAATCATCTCCTCTTTTCACTTAGTAACAATATGATGCTGGCAACAGGTGCTTCACCTTGACTTGGTTTAATCCTTTTTAACCTGCTAGGAGAGGGATTCTAAGTGCTCATATACCAAATGAGCAGGGGGTAGGCAAAGGCATTTATGTGTCGAATTACAGCTACACTTTCCGATAATGTGGCTTTATAAAGTTAGCTCGGAATGACGAAAAATAAAACCTCTGCCATTCCATGTTAGTTCTCAACCATTCTAAGGTGGTAACCACCAGGGGCAAGAACGAAACCCGTGTTGAATTCTTTTCTAAGTGAAGCGATGGTTTGTTGTGTATTGTGGTTGGTGGACTGTCACTGTTCACTACCGTGTCATTCTCGGTCACTGTAATACCAGTTTTCATAAGCTTTTTGTTTGTTTCCTTCACATCTTCTCTAAACAAAGTACATCTTATTTTCACTTGAGGGATGTAAGTTGTTTGCTTCATGTGAAAGCTTTTATGTGACATTTTTAAAAAGTCATTAAATGCCTTCCATGTGTAGGAATTTGTTCTCGGCAATGTACAAGGGGGGCAGGTAGAAACTGTTCCCAAACTCTGGAAATTAGCCTGGCGAAGCAGAGCAGACATAATGCTCACCACAGTGCATGGCTCCATGACTCACATAAGAGCATTAACAAAAATCACGTAGGCATGATCGAAGGAATAAAAATTACAAATGACCTTGTTTTCAAACCTCATGCAAAAACAGAGTCAGGGAAAATTATAAATTAATGAGATTTACCTTTATGTGTTTTATGAAGGGAAATCTCATTACTTTATAATCACTGGCTCTATGTTATATCTGTAATTATTTATGAACACATAAATAGTTTACCCAGTCTATAATTGTCAATCTCCTGAATCAAATGTTATGAAATGGAACATTAAATGTGGGAAAAATTGTTAGAGGCTACTAAATAAATTTCAGTTACATTGTGTTGACTGCCATAACATTTGTATAAATACAAAAAGCATACTTTAAATATAACTGTCATCTTTAAGATTTGCTTGCTTGCCATATCAGCCCTAAGAAAAACATATTTCTTAAAACCACAAAGAAAATAATTCTATCAATGGGAAAATGATTTATTTACCTGGATCTTCTATAGTTAAGTTCTTTATTAACCACTGAACAATGTCTGACCCTAGAAAAAGAAAAAAGAAAAACACAAATATTTGTGAACATTTGTTTATACATGTTAACTTTAAGAACGCTCAACTTTTGGCACTCACATTAGTAGGAAAGTTTGTTTTACGTTTTTGCATATAGCTTTTTCTTATCAACGTATAGTTGACACACGAGGCTACCCGAGTTTCAGGTGTACGATATAGTGACTCAGCAAGTCCGCGTGTCACGAATTGGCTCCATCTGTTCCCATCTGACACTATGACAATACCACTGACTACATTCCCCACGCTATACCGTTCTTCTCCGTGACTTATTAATGGTGCAACTGGAAGTCTGTCTCTTCCCCTCCCCTTCAGCCATTTTGCCATCCCCCCCCCGCCCCCACCCGCTCTCTCCTCTGGCAATAATCACCAGTTTGTTCTCTGAATGTATTTCTCTGAGTCTGTTTCTGCTTTGTTTTAGGATTCCACATATTAGTGAAATCATACGCCATTTGTCTTCCTTTGTCTGACTTATTACGTCACTTCGTGTAATACCCCCGTGGAGGTCCATCCGTGTTGCAAATGTCAAGAGGCGCCCAGGTGTAAACTAGTAAACTATTGAGCACGAAATATTTAAACACAAAGGTTTAATGTGCCGGTAGTGGACAAAACGATTCATTCATCTGTTCACTGGGTGAATGCTTACTGAGTGCCCACTCTGTGTGAAGCAAAGTTCTTACGACGGGATAACCAATACTTTGTAAGATGGTCCTTTTATCTCCTCTCAAGCCAAACCAAATGTCTTCTTAGCTTTTGAAGACTCCTCTGTGTTTCAAGTCTCCGTGCCTTTACAGTACTATTCTCTTTGACCGAAATGTCTTAACCACTCTTTTCAAGACACTCAAGATTCGTTTCCACAACAGAACTTTCCTTGACCCTCATTTTTGTCCACTGAGTTTAAGCAAACTCCATTGAAAGTGAAATGTTATCTGTGTAGTCTTGTATGGTGGCACAGATAACACAATGTTGCAACTGTTTCTTTGAACAAAGTTCTTGAGTACCAAGTGGGGTGCCGTATTCATCTTTCTACATTTGGAACAAAGTAAGTGTTTGATAACGTGTGATGAAAAAAAAATGAGTAAATATAGGTTTTCACTTCATACAGAATTAGTGAAGCAGGGTCTGCAGAAAATACAATGTTTGAGCTAGATTTTGATATATGAAAAAGACAAAATGTAGTTATTGAAGGCCCATGTCAAAGTTAAAAGGGGGACAGTAGGCAGTGAGAACTATTGCATTCTTTCGATATACCACATGCTGGAGGGATATAGAATGTGACACTAATAAGAGTGTTCACAGTGTATTCAGAAGATCTTGAATTCCAGGCGAAAGAATTTAGATTTTAGATTTTTTTTCTATAAGTTGGACAGAGAAAGGGAGGCACGGTACGTTCTGCTGTGTTTTGTTTTAAACAGAAGAATGACCTTATCGAAACAAGTTCAAGGAATTCGATTGGCAATGCATATGGGAGTGCCTTGGGCCAGTCAGACAGAAAGCAGGGAAGCCAACATTTCTACTAGTTGAGATCCAGGATGGAAAGGAAAATTACTGAACCAGTTCCGTGTACAAGCGAATTAAAGAAAAATTCGAGGCTTGCTTCAGGACTTTGTGACTAATTAGGCATGGGGGTGGCCGGTGGGAGAAGAGGAAGAGAACTCAAGGTTTCCAGGGCAGGATGCATCGTGGATGGAAAGAATGGTGAAAATATGAGCAGAAATGGGAGAATCATGAAGAGGACTTGATTTACCCAAAATATTCTTATCTATTTAAATTCGGTTTTCAGCATCATCATTTTGACAAAAAACAGCCAAAAATACATACGAAAATAGTCTTGCATGCATAGTAAGCCTCATCAGGGCTGCATGAATGAAACTGTGTGTGACCTGAAATTCCACTTCCACCTCTCAGAACCTGGCTTCCGTTGTACCTGAGATGCAGCCCATGACTGACATTCACAGAGTCTACATAATTCTTGCTGCTTTTTGCAGAAAAGTTCAAAACTATCTCCAGAATAAACTTGGGGCACCTGGCCGGCTGTGTCAGTAGAGCACACAACTCTTGATCTTGGGGTGGTAAGTTTGAACTCCACGTTGGGTGTAAAGATTACTTTAAAAAAATCTTTTAAAAAATAAATAAATACAGAATAGAGCTTCCCTATGACCCTGCAATTGCACTACTGGGTATTTGCCTCAAAGATATAGATGTAGTGAAAAGGGCCATCTGTACCCCAATGTTTATTGCAACAATGGCCACGGTTGCCAAACTGTGGAAAGAACCAAGATGCCCTTCAACGGACGAATGGATAAGGAAGATGTGGTACATATACACGATGGAGTATTATGCCTCCATCAGAAAGGATGAATCCCCAACTTTTGTAGCAACATGAATGGGACGGGAAGAGATTATGCTGAGTGAAATAAGTCAAGCAGAGAGAGTCAAGTATCATATGGTTTCACTTATTTGTGGAGAATAACAAAGAACATGGAGGACATGGGGAGATGGAGAAGAGAAGGGAGTTGTGGGAAATTGGAAGGGGAGATGAACCATGAGAGACTATGGACGCTGAAAAACAACCAGAGGGTTTTGAAGGGGCAGGGGGTGGGTGGAAGGTGGAGGAACCAGGTGGTGGGTAATAGGGAGGGCACGTACTGCATGGAGCACTGGGTGTGGTGCAAAAACAATGAACACTGTTATGCTGAAAATAAACAAATAAAAAAAAACTCATTCAAAACCAAATAAATAAATAAATAAATAAGATATGTGTGCATTTTTTAAATGACTTCATGTGTTGAATCACTTGTATTCTTTTACAACGTTTACTTTCACAACTGCCATTGATTTCAACCCATGTATGAAGATGGCGTCACCTCGATCCTAAAGCAGCTCTAACGGAAGGCAGGGAGGGAGACCGCTCACAAGAACACAGAAATTTTTCAGTGTTATATTCAGCCTTATAACCTAATTTATCTTGAGCCATTGTCATCCCTATAAAAAATAGGAGGGGACTCAGTTTTTCAACTAGGTACGTATAGATACTTGACCCATGCAGAATTCCAGGTACCCAAATCTCACACACTATTTTCAGGTACCTTGCTCATTTTCCATATTTGAGCATCGACTTGGGGAACATATGTGAGCAGCCGCTGGAAATTTTCCATTCTTTTGAAGAGAGCCAAACACTGGTTCCAAGACTATAATTTTCTCTTAGTGTGAAAAATGATTTAAAAATGCTTTTAGGGAAAGTTTTTTTTAAGGTTTCTTCTTTTTTTCTGAGCAGAAAGAAATACAAAGAAGCTTAATTTGAAACTACATTTAACTCAGGAAACAGGAAACTTTCTTTCCTAGCCTAGATTTGAGTACTTCTGTTATGGTCATGTTCTTAGGTCAGCTCTGAAAGAGATGATTGAACCACTTGTGATATCACTTAGGAGATGTTCTTAGAGCGGTTTTATTGTTGTGTGGCCACCCCAATATACTTATGGTTTTAAGTTAGAACATTATGCATTACTTTATGGTTAAATATATAACCAAATCCACCATATTCGCCTGTTGTGCGTGTATGACAGCAAGACCTTAACTCTCAGAGAGAGGCAGACACAGAGAGAGGAAAAAATGTCAGCATCTGGACGGAACCAGAACACTGAAAGAAAATTGTGATATCACAGGCACACTGAGAATGACAATTCAAATTTAAAAGGGTGCCTTACAGACGGGAGGGGTGTAGGAAAGAAAGGCACATTTCTAGCAACATCCCAGCCTTTGTCTAATGAATAGATGAACAGAGTGGTGTGAAGGTACACATCCAGAGTATTTTAGATTTCCATCCATCTTTTTTTCTGAGGGCTTCACAGTAAAATGGAGAATTTTTTGTTGTCTTTTTTACTTTTTGGTGTTCTTTCTTTTCTTTAAAAAATGGCAATTGGGGCACCTGGGTGGCTCATTGGGTTAAAGCCTCTGCCTTCAGCTCAGGTCATGATCCCAGGGTTCTGGGATCGAGCCCCGCACCGGCTCTCTGCTCAGTGGGGCGCCTGCTTCCCCCTCTCTCTGCCTGCCTCTCTGCCTACTTGTGATCTCTGTCTGTCAAATAAATAAACAAAATCCTTAAAAAATGGCAAAAGGGCTCTTGAATCGCTACAATGTGAAGTTTGTTGAGAGACACAATCATATCTTAAACCCCAAGAAATCAAAGAAACACCTGTATGACTACAGCTACTGGGAACTTGAGCCCTGAGCAGTATCTACACTCTTGCTTTGAATTCTTAGAGGTTACTCTTGTAGCTCTCACAGTTACAAAATCATGTGCTCCCTCTCCTTAGCAGAAGTAGAGGCTTTATTATTGCGCAATCCCAGGAATCTGATTTGAACAATGAAAACCAGCAAAACAAACAGGCAAGGGATTTTGTCCCACACTGCTCATCGTTGCCCACGTGCTGTATTGTTTCTGACTTCCAAGATTTGCTGACGCTATTCCGTCCCCATCCCTTTTTCCTTCAGCCGATTCCAGCTCAGTCCATACAACTCAGGTCACACATTAACGACTGCAGGAAGCTATTCACCCCACCCCGCCCACAAGAGGCTGTCATTCATCTTTGGATCCCAAGCACCTGGCCCAGTGTCTGACGTGTAAAAGGTGATCAGTAAAACGTTAAAGGGATGTATGAATTGACAGCAAAGTTCCCTCTCCAGATCATTCTCGAAAAAGCTTTACAAAAAGACGGTATCCATCCTGCGAAGGATATTTGGCCAGCACACAATTTTCAGCGCCCATAATCACCTTTCGCGGTGATAATTTTCCCATGTCAATGCCATCCCTTACCCCCCACCCATGATGAAAGCAAACAGTGAACGACGTCTAGACCTCAGTATTATTTCTCATCCAAGCCTGAGTGCAAAGGGGCTCCCCCCCACTCTGCTGTGCTGCCAAGAGACACGGCTGAGCCAGACCCTGTCGTGAGCCCGCATCACTCCCACGGCAGCCGTGTTGGTTCTGCCGACGAGGACACACTCTGAGCTACAAGTGTCAGCCACAGTCACCGTCCCCTCAACTGCAGGGTCACAAAGAGGAAAAACGCGTGAAACTTTTGTACCTGTGACATCGGAAGACGTTGTAAGCCACCAGAATGTCACACTTTGGATGCGTATCCTTTACAAAAATAATCTCTTTTTGTAAGTTCCGCTAAAGCCATTAGCAAAAACTTTAGCTCTTAATCAGTGGAAGAGGCTGAAATGTTCCCGAGGCAAAGGCACTGACCTTTTGAATATTTCTCTTTCAGGAAAATAAATAGGCTTTTTGTGTTTTTTTTTTTTTTTTTTTTTTTTTTTGCTTGGGGCAGAGCTCCTGGGTTGTTTTTCTCAGCAGATCTTTAATTCAGGTCATGACAATTTATCTGGATTTTTAAACTTTGTTGTGTGAGTTCCATAAGCCATAAAAAGATTTCTTCAGACACAAAGCAAGCATTCTGGGGCCCCTTCAAAGCCTAACAAGCTGAAAGGAAAGGCAACAGAAATGGCAAACAGCAAAGATGACAATAATCCAAAGACACGAGGATATCGAGATGATCCTAAGGACGGCCGCCCACCCTCCCAGAACTCAAGATGATTACTGACCAAACAGAGCAGATTTTTCCCAAGTGGTGTTCTGAGCAACATCACCTGTCTTGTGTATGAGATGGTGTGGGGGCCTGTGGGAAACGCTGTGGAATTAGGCAAAGGAAGGGTGAAGTGGTTCCTTGTTGTGGCCTTTATTGAGATAAAGAACATTGTGAAAAATCAAGAGAATGATGAGTTTGCAATGTCTCCTCAGAACGGGGGATATTGGGATCCCTTTGAAGAACATCTTTAAATTTTTATATTTTTTTCGTTTCACAATTCTTTAGACTCACAAAAGATGAAATAAGTCAAGTGTTAAGTGTGCAAATATAAATTTTGCATTAGGTAATACACTGGAACTTACCAACCATAACTGAGTGACTGATTGATTGATCAATTAATTAAGCTGCTAGGCATAAAGAAGAGATTTGAGAACATTCTTGTTCCGAGAACATAAACCCCTTAGAAGTAGACAGAGGCCATGTCTAGCTGTTAATTTGTGTCTCTGAGGGACATAAGAGATGGAGAAAACATGTACGGATCGACAAAACTTTCCATTAGTGCAGTCGCAGCTGCGACAGGAAGTCAGAGTAAATTGACATTTACTGAGTTTTTCCTGCAGAATAGGGTATTTCACATACATTTCCTGTAAAAATCCCTACTTCAGATTTCAAAAGTAAATCTTCAGAAATGCAACAAATGAAAATGTCCAGAACCAAAATAGGAATGAACCATCCAAAATGCATATCCAAATACGCCTCTCTCCTAATGGAAGTTTGCAGTGACCTTCTCGGCACCTGGATAGAGTCTGAGGACTTGCATGGCATACGAGTTCCTTCCCAGCTTACCTCCTTTTTCTACCTCTCAGCCTCAGAGCCCACCCTTCCCTCTCCTGGATTTTATAACTCAAAGAGAATCAAGCTGAACTTCTTTAACCATACGTAGCATGATGCTTTTATAGACACTATATATTCCAGTTGGAACAACTTCCTCCATTCAAGACAACATCATATCCACTTCCTATGTTGGATACATAGTATCTACACCACTAGATTGTAAAATCCTCAAGGACTTGAGCACGGTACCCAACAGAGTCTCAAGAACTACAAGTCAGGATTTGACCTGCATTTCTCAAAGATCGAACTCGGAATATAGTGTTCCTTAACACTTCGTAATCTTCCTGAATTTTGAACTAGTTATTGGGATTCCTTAGTTATCATGGCTACTGAAACAAGCTTTATACTTTCAATGCTATAAAACTAAGAATCACTTGGTATCTTTGGATGAAGAATGTCTTGTAAAATAATCAGACTTCTAATAAACTGTTAAAATTAAAAATGTAAATATTGAACAGTACATTTTAAACTAGAAAGCCTCCATTTTGAAAAATGTGTCCTGTTGTTGACGATATTTATACTTAAACACATCTACTTTGCCACATTTGGTCAATGAAGTTAATACATTCAGAGTTGAAAAGTAATTACACTGAGGCCCACAACTACATTTTGGCAATTTCATATTTTATTTTTTTCAATCATTTAATGCTTTAACATTCGCTCTTTTTCTAATTTATATGAATTATCTACATTAATATATATATATTTATATATATATATTTCATTCTATCCACATCTGCATTGATCAGGATGTTTTGTATACTTTAAAAATTCTATTCCTAATGCTAGTGTATTTCCTTCTATACACTGATTTTTAAAATCAAGCAAGCAAAAGCATGATGCATCATTAAACTTTTTAAGATAGACTTTACGTTCTCGGGGCACCTGGGTGGCTCAGTCGTTAAGCGTCTGCCTTCAGCTCAGGTCATGATCCCAGCATCCTGGGATCAAGCCCCACATTGGGCTCCCTGCTCAGTTGGAAGCCTGCTTCTCCCTCTCATACTCCCTCTGCATGTGTTCCCTCTCTCGCTGTGTCTCTCTCTGTCCAATAAATAAAATCTTAAAAAAAAAAAAAGAATAGACTTTATGTTCTAGAGAATTTTAAGGTTCACATGATACTGAGCAGAAAGTGCAGAAATTTCCCATACACCTCCTGCTCTCACACAGGCATAGCCCTTCCTAGGATCAACGCCCCAGCCCTACATTTGTTACATTTGATGAACCTGCATCGACCCATCATTATTAACTAGTGTTCCCAGTTTATATAGCATTCACTCTCAGTGTTCCACATTCTGTGGGTTTCGACAAATTTATAAAAATGCGTATCTACCACATTGTATCATACAGAATAGACTTACCACCCTGAAAATCCTCCTCGTCTCACCGTCTCCGCTAACCTCTGTCAACTACTGATCTCTTTATTGTCTCCATGGTTTTGCGCTTTTCAGAATGTTATATAGTTGGAATCATGCAGTATGTAGACTTTACAGATTGACTTCTACAGTTAGTAATATGCATTTGAATTTCTTTCATGTCTTTTCATGGCTTGATAGCTCATTTCTCTCCTAGCACTGAATATTATTACATTGCTTGAGGGTGCCAAGAAACACAATGGAGAGAAGATAATCTCTTCCATGCTTGGAAAACTAGAGAGTCACATGCAAAAGAATGAAGTTAGACCCCTGTATTATACCATACATGAATATCAACTCAAAATGGTTTAAAGATTTGCATATATGACCTGAAACCATAAAAATCTTTTTAGAAAACATAGGAAAAAGCTTCCTCGACATTAGCCTTGGCAATAATTTTCTGTGTGTGATACCAAAAGCTCAGGCAATGAAAGCAAAAATAAGTAAGTGGAAATAGATCAAACTGAAAACCATCTGAACGGCAGAGAAAAGAATGAACAAAATGAACACACAATCTATTTCTTGGGAGAAAATATCTACAAACTATATATCTCATCATAAGGGCTTAATATCCAAAATATATAAGACTCTTTTATCTCAACAGAAAAAAAAGTTAACAACTAAACTAAAATATGGGCAAATGACCAGAACAGATAATTGTCTAAAGAAGACACACAGATGGTCAGCAAACATATGAAAAGGTTCTTGCCTAGAGTGGGCTCTCTGCTCAACAGGGAGTCTGCATTTCCCTCTCCTTCTGTGTACTTGTTCACTCTCTCTCTCTCTCTCTCAAATAAAATCTTTAAAAAATAAGAAGAAAAGTTTCTCAGTCATCAGAGAAATGCAAATCAGAACCACAATGAGATTATCACAACTGTTAGGGTGGCTGTTATAAAATGAATAAATAAAATATAACAAGGATGTGGAGAAAAGGGAACACTTGTACACTGCTGATGGGGATGTAAGTTGGTACAGATAATAGGGAAAACAGCATGGAGATTCCTCAAAAAATTAAAAATAAAACTACCATATGATCCAGCAATCCTTTTTCTGGTCATACAGCCAGAGGAAATAAAATCAGTACTGCAAAGAGATATTTTCCCTCCCACGTTCACTGCAGCATCACTCACAATAACCAAACCACGGAAACAACCCAAGTGTCTACTAATAGAGGAATAAAGAAGAGGTATGATAGTATTCAGCCTTAAAAAAAAAAAAAAAAGGAAGGAAATTCTGTTATTTGCAAGACACAGGAGAACATTATAATAAGTGAAATAAGCCAAACCTAAAGATACAAATAGTGTATGGCCTCACTTCCACGTGCAAGCTAAAAAAGCTGGAGTCAGGGGCGCCTGGGTGGCTCAGTGGGTTAAAGCCTCTGCCTTTCGCTCAGGTCATGGTCCCAGGGTCCTGGGATTGAGCCCCGCATCGGGCTCTCTCCTTGGCAGGGGGCCTGCTTCCTCCTCTCTCTCTCTCTCTGCCTGCCTCTCTCCCTACTTGTGATCTCTATCTGTCAAATAAATAAATAAAATCTTTAAAAAAAAAAAAAGCTGGAGTCATAAAAGCAGAGAACAGAAAGGTAGCTTCTAGGGACTAGAGGCTGGGAGGTGTGAGAATGGAAACAAATTGACCAAAGGGCACAAAGTTTCAGTTATACACTACAGATACATTCTGGAGAGCTAATATATAGTATGGCGACTATAGTTAATAGTTCTGTATTGTATACCCGAAATTTGATACAAGAGTATATCTGAAGTGTTCTCACAACATATAATGCTCACCATGTGAGGGGACAGATATGTTAACTAGCGTGATTATAATAATCATTTCACAATGTATATACATATCAAAAGATCACATTGGGGGCGCCTGGGTGGCTCAGTGGGTTAAACTTCCGCCTTCTGCTCAGGTCATGATCTCAGGGTCCTGGGATTGAGCCCCTCATCGGGCTCTCTGCTTGGCAGGGAGCCTGCTTCCCCCTCTCTCTGCCTGCCTCTCTGCCTGCTTGTGATCTCTGTCAAATAAATAAATAAAATCTTTAAAAAAAAAAGATCACATTGTACACCTTAAATATATACAATTTTTGTTTGACCTCAATAAAACCTAAGTGGAAGAGTAAATACAAGAACAGGGAAGAGAACTCTCCAATCTTCTTTCTGTCGTGTGAGGACACAAAAAGTGGGTAGTCGGTGGTCTGGAAGACGGCTCTTACCAGAACCCAACCACGCTGGCCCCCTGATCTTGATCTCCAGTCTCCAGAACTATGAAAAATAAATTTCTCCTGTTATAAGCTATCTAGTTTATGGTGACGAAGCCTGAGATACCTAAGATGAAGGACAAGTTCCAGGTTTGGCAACTATGACTAAAGTTGCTAAAAGTATCTATGTGCAAATTTTTGGGGATATAAGTTTACAACTCCTTTGAGTAAATACATCGGAATGCAATTGCGTGATTGTAGGGTATGTGCATGTTTAATTTTGTAAGAAATCACCAATCCATCTTCCAAAGTGGCTGTACCATTTGGCGTGGTATACAAATGGTATTTTTTCTCTCTGTTTCTGCCTCTCTCCGAGAGTTAAGGTCTTGCTGTCACACATGCACAGTAGGTGAGTATGGTGGACTTGGGTAGACATACCATTGCACCAGCAATGAATGAGACCTCCTATTGTTCCTCATCCTCGCCAGCACTTGGTATTATCACTGCTCTGAATTTTAGCTGTTCTAATGGGTGCATAGTGGTATCTTGTTTTAATTTATATTTTTTGATGACATATGACGTGGAATATCATGTCACATGCTTATTTGCCATTTGTATATCTTCCTTGGTGAAGTATCTGTTAAGGTCTTTGGCTCATTTTTTAATTAGGCTGTTTAAGGTTTAAGAGTTTTTTGTATATTTTGGATAACAGTACTTTGTTAGATGTGTCTTTCGCTACTATTTTCGTCTAGGCTATGGCATATCTTCTCATTCTCTTGACATTGTCTTTCACAGAAGTCTTTAATTTTAACAATGTCCAGCTTATCAATAATATCTTTAACAGATCATGGCAGTAGTGCTGTATCTCCAAAGTCCTTGCCATACCAAAGGTCATCTAGATTTTCTCCTGTGTATCTTCTAGAACTTTTATAGTTCTGCATTTTGCTTTTAAGTTCTGTGATCTATTTGGAGTTAACTTTTCTGAAGGGTGTAAGGTCTGTGTCTAGTTATTATTATTGTTATTTTTACTTTTATTATAATTTTAGCAGGTGGATATCCAGTTGTCCCAGCACTATTGTTAAAAGGATAATCTTTGTCTCATTGTACTGCCTTTGCCCCTTTGGCAAGGATCAGCTGACTACATATACATGGATCTGTTTCTGGGACCTCCGTTCTGTTCCACTGATCTATTTGTCTTTTCCTTCACCAATACCACACCGCCTTGGTTACTATACCTTTATAGTAAGTCTTGAAGTCAGTCGTCCAAATCCGTTCTCCTCTTTCAAAGTTATGTCAGCTATTTTGGGTCCTTCACCTCTCCATGCACGTTTTAGAATCAATTTGTTTATAGCCATGAACTAACTCACTGGGGTTCTGATTGGGATTCACTGAATCTATCGATCCAGTTGGGAAGAATGGATATCCCAGCAATACTGAATCTTCCTACGCATGAATGGGGAATCTCCCTTCATTTATTTAGTTCTTTTTTGATTTCTTCCATCAAGTATTAGTTTTCCTCCTACGGATATTCTACACACACTGTTTAGATTTATACCTAAGTTTTTCTTAACTAAGCTTCTAATTTCTAGGTATTTATAGATTCACAGTTTGAAGAAGTAATACAGAGAGATCTCATGTATCCTTTACACAACTTCCACCAAAAGATAACATGTTGCAAAACTCTATTACAACATCACAACCAGGACTGTGACACTGATACGAAGATACAGAACATCCCCATCACGACAAGTGTCCCTCACCATGCTCTTTTATAGTCACACTCAATTGCTATTGACCCCTGGCAACCATGAACCTATTCGCCCTTTCCACAACTTTAAGAGTATTTTTAAATGGAGTCATACAGTACACAATCTTTTGATGCCGACTTTTTCACTTACTCAGCGTGTTACTGGAGATTTGCCCAAGTTGTTGCAAATACCAATAGTTCATTCCTTTTTATTGCCGAGTATTAACACTGTGGTATGAGTGGACCAGTTTATTTAATCATTCACCCGTAGAAGGGCATATTTGTCAGTTTTGGGTATTATGGATAAAGATGCAGAAACTATAAACATTTCTGGGCAGATTTTTTGTGTAAGTTTTTTTCAATTAGCAATAATCGCGCCTCGGATAAACCTCATTGGCTACGATACTGCCACTGCGCAAAGCTGTGTGTAAGTTTTTTTATTTCTCTGGGATAAACACCTGCAAGTGCAATTTTTTTTTTTTAAAGAAATGACCAATTTTCCATAGTGTCTCCTTTCCACAGCCGTGCTGACAGTGGCAGTAGCTCACTGTCATTTTAATTTGCATCTCCTTGATGGCCAATGCTGCCGGCACGTTTTCATATGCTCATTTGATGTAGGTATATCATGTTTGGTGAAATGTCTCTTTCATGTCTTGGTTTATTTTCTATTTGGATTGGTTGGTTTCTTGAGCTGTTGATTTTTCAGAGTTCTTTACGTATTCTAGATACTAGAATCTTGGAGATACGACTTGCAAATATCTGCTTTCATTCTGTGGCTTGTCTTTTTACTATTTTTTAATTTTTTGAGGGATTTCCTTATTTATTTTAGAGAGGAGGGGAGGGGCGAAGGGAGAGAATCCTGAAACAGATACCCTGCTGAGCACAGAGCCTACCACAGGGCTCCATCCCCTGCCCATGAAACCAATAGTTGGACGCTTAACCAACAAAGCCACGCAGTCGCCCCTCTTCTCATCTTTTTAACAAGGTCTTTGGCAGAACAAAGATATTCAATTTTTATGACATCCAGTCTATCCAGTTTTCTTTTATACATAATGTTTTCAGTGTCAAATCTAAGAACTCTTTGCCACTAGAGACCCCCAAATTTCTTATTTCACTTACTAAATGTTTTTTGGTTTCAATTTTATATATTAAGTCCATGATTTATTTTGTGTTCATGTTTGCATAAACGTTGCATAAGACTTAGGTTGAGGTTCTCCTTTTTTTTTTTTAAGATTTTATTTATTTATTTGACAGACAGAGATCACAAGTAGGCAGAGAGGCAGGCAGAGAGAGAGAGAGAAGCAAGCTTCCTACCGAGCAGACAGCCCAACACGGGGCTCAATCCCAGGACCCTGAGGTCATGACCTGAGCCGAAAGCAGAGACTTAACCCACTGAGCCACCCAGGAACCACCCCCCTTTTTTAAATTGGCTTCTGAATGTCTAATTGTTCCATCATCAGTGTTTAAAAGTAGATCTCTCTTCAATTAAATTGCTTTTCTACCTGTGTCAAAAATCCATTGGGCTTATTGGTGTGGGTCTGTTTGTAGGTTCTCTAGTCTCTTTCATTGATCTCTAGGTTTCCCTTCACAAATACCAAACAGTACTGATTATTATAGTTATATGATAAGTCTGGATTATATAATACAAATACGTAATGAAGTTCTCTCAAATTATTCTTTTTCAAAAGTGTTTTAGTTATTCTATTTCCTTTGCTCTCCATATAAATTTTAGAATTCTCTTGCCTATATCTACAAAATAATCTTTTTAGGATTTGGATAGAAATTGTACTAAACTTTTATATCCATATGAGGAGAACTGATATCTTTACAAGGTTCTGTCTTCAAATCTATGAACATAGTATATCTCTCCATGTATTTATGTCTTCTTTTATTTCTTCTTTCAGTATTTTACAGTTTCAGAACACAAGTCCTGTACATATTTTATTAGATTCATAAGTAAGTATTTAATTTCTGAGTGCTTGTAAATGGTATTATATTTTTAATTCCAGCATCTACATGGTCTTTGTTAACATACAGAAATACAACTTTTGCTATTTATGGTATATCCTATAAACCTGTTAGATTCAATTTTTGGCTACAGGAGTTTTTGTAAATTCCTTGGGATATACTATGTAGAAAATTATATTATTTGCAAAATAGGGGAAGTTTTTTTTTTTTTAAAGCGATCTAATCTATTTATTTAACAGAGAGAGAGAGAGAGAGACAGAGACAGAGAGCGAGAGCGAGCGTACAAGCAAGGGGAACAGCTGGCAGAACAGGCAGAGGGAGAAGCCAAGCGAGGAGCCTGATGCAGGACTTGATCCCAGGACTCTAGGATCATGACCTGAGCTGAAGGCAACCATTTAACAGACTGTGCTACCCAGGAGTCCTGGTTTTATTCTTTTTTTTTTTTTTTAAATAATTAATTTATTTATTTTTATTTGCTTATTTACAGCATAACAGTGTTCATTGTTCTGGCATCACACCCAGTGCTCCATGCAGTACGTGCCCTCCCTATTACCCACCACCTGGTTCCTCAACCTCCCACCACACCCCACCCCCTCCCGCCGCCCCTTCATAACCCTCTGGTTGTTTTTCAGAGTCCACAGTCTCTCATGGTTCATCTCCCCTTCCAGTTTCCCTCAACTCCCTCTCCTCTCCATCTCCCCATGTCCTCCATGTTATTTGTTATGCTCCACAAATAAGTGAGACCATATGATACTTGACTCTCTCTGCTTGACTTCTTTCGCTCAGCATAATTTCTTCCAGTCCTGTCCATGTTGCTACAAAAGTTGGGTATTCGTCCTTTCTGATGGAGGCATAATACTCCATCGTGTATATGGACCACATCTTCCTTATCCATTCGTCCGTTGAAGGGTATCTTGGTTCTTTCCACAGTTTGGCGACCGCAGTCATTGCTGCAATAAACATTGGGGTAAAAATGGCCCTTCTTTTCACTACATCTGTATCTTTGGGGTAAATACCCAGCAGTGCAATTGCAGGGTCATAGGGAAGCTCTATTTTTAATTTCTTCAGGAATCTCCACACTGTTCTCCAAAGTGGCTGCACTAACTTGCATTCCCACCAACAGTGTAAGAGGGTTCCCCTTTTCCACATCCTCTCCAGCACACATTGTTTCCTGTCTTGCTAATTTTGGCCATTCTAACTGGTGTTAGGTGGTATCTCAATGTTGTTTTAATTTGAATCTCCCTGATGGCTAGTGATGATGAACATTTTTTCATGTGTCTGATAGCCATTTGTATGTCTTCGTTGGAGAAGTGTCTATTCATATCTTCTGCCCATTTTTTGATGTGATTATCTGTTTTGTGTGTGTTGAGTTTGAGAAGTTCTTTGTAGATCCTGGATATCAACCTTTTGTCTGTACTGTCATTTGCAAATATCTTCTCCCATTCCGTGGGTTGCCTCTTTGTTTTGTTGACTGTTTCCTTTGCTGTGCAGAAGCTTTTGATCTTGATGAAGTCCCAAAAGTTCATTTTTGCTTTTGTTTCCTTGGCCTTTGGAGACTTATCTTGAAAGAAGTTGCTGTGGCTGATATCGAAGAGGTCACTGCCTATGTTCTCCTCTAGGATTCTGATAGATTCCTGTCTCACGTTGAGGTCTTTTATCCATTTCGAGTTTATCTTTGTGAACGGTGTAAGAGAATGGTCGAGTTTCATTCTTCTACATATCGCTGTCCAGTTTTCCCAGCACCATTTATTGAAGAGACTGTCTTTTTTCCATTGAATATTTTTTCCTGTTTTGTCGAAGATTATTTGACCATAGAGTTGAGGGTCCATATCTGGGCTCTCCACTCTGTTCCACTGGTCTATGTGTCTGTTTTTATGCCAGTACCACGCTGTCTTGGTGATCACAGCTTTGTAGTAAAGCTTGAAATCGGGTAACGTGATGCCGCCAGTTTTGTTTTTGTTTTTCAACATTTCCTTAGCAATTCGGGGTCTCTTCTGACTCCATACAAAATATTCTTTTTTTATTATTTTCCTTTCTGATGTGTACATTTTTTATTTCACTTTCTTGTCTTATTGTCCTGTTTAGAACTTATAGCATTATGTTGTAAATCCTTACCTTATTCCTAATCTTCTGGGTACAGTATTCAGACTTTACCATTATGAAGAATGTAAGCTGTACTTTTGTTTTGTAAATGCTCTTTATCAAGGTGAGGGAGTTCTTTCTCTCTTCTATTCCTACTTTTAATTTTTTGCTATAAATGAGTGTTGACGTTTGTCTAAAAACCTTACTATATTGTTAATATAATTATGTGATTTTTTAAAGCCTATTATAATGGTGGATTACATTTATTAATTTTTGCTTATTTAACCAGTCTTCATGACTGAAATAAACCCAGTTTGTCATTACCTGTAATTATTTTTACATATTGCTAAAATTTTGCTAAGAATTACATCTATATTCATGAAATATTTATCTATAGTGTTCTTTTTGTATTTTATTTTCTTTTTCTGGTTTTGGCATCAAGGTGATACTATCTTCCTAAGATTAATGGGGAGGGTTTCCACCTCTTCAGTCTTCTGGAAGAGAGTATATAAAATCAACATTAATTCTTTCTTAAAATATTTGGTAGAATTCCCCAGTGAAGCCATATGGACCTGCAGATTTCCTTTTTAGAAATTTTTAAATTATGAATTAAATTTTCTTAATAGTTTTCAGTCTACTCAAATTACCTGTTTCATGTTGACTGAGTTATGATAGTTTGTGTTTTTTAAGGAATTGATCCATTCTCTGTAAGTTTTCAAATTATATGTACAGAGTGCTTTGTAGTATTCTTTAAACCTTTTTTTAAAAATTTATTTTATATTTTTTCAATGCTACTAAAGTTCCAAGTTTTTTTCAGTGTTCCATTGTTTATGCACCACACCCAGTGCTCCATGCAATTCGTGTCCTCCTTAATATCCACCACCCAGGGTCACCCAACCCCCACCCCCCTCCCCTCCAAAGCCTTCAGTTTGTTTCTCAAGTCCACAGTCTCTCATGGTTTGTCTTTTGACCTTTTGATTTCTGCAGGGTTTGTACTAATTTCCTGATTCATTCCTGAAAATGGTAATTTGTGTCTTCTCTCTTTTTTCTTTGTCATCTTTAATACAGATTTATTGAAGTAATCTTTAAACAAATAAACAAAAAACACAGCTCTTTGTTTCACTGATTTCCTTAAATTTTTTTCTGGATCCAATTTCATTGATTTATGCACTTATCCTCATTTCCTTCCTTCTACTTGCTTCGCGTTCATTTTACTCTTCTTTTTCTAGATTCTTGAGTTGAGAGTACAAATTACCAATCTGAAACATTTCCTCTTCTATAATGTATATATTTAGGTTATAAATTTCTCAGTGCTACATTAGTAATGTCCCACAAATTTTAGCAAAATTTTAGCACAAAATTTCATTTGGTTCAATGTATTTTTTAAATTTTCCTTGAGATGTTCGTGTTGACACATTGATTATGCAGAACATGTTTCATTTGAAACTATTCATCTATTTTCCTTTTAGCTTTCTATTTTTGATTTCTCATTTGATTCTATTATGGTTGGAGAACAGACTTTGTATAATTTCTATGCTTTTAAGATTATTCTGCTATATTATACTGCCCACAGTTTGGTCTGTTTGGTAATGTTTCATATGAGCCTGGTGAAAGTTTGTGCTTGCTGTTGTTGGTTGGAATATCCTATAAATGCCAATTATATCGAGTTGACTGATAGTGTTGTTCACACTATCTACATTTTTACATGTGGATAAGATTGGATAAGAAAATCCAAGGAGGATATTCTTCCTCCTTGATCTATCAATTACTGTTAAAAGAGTATCAAAGCTTTCAGTTGTCATAGTGGAGTTGTTTAATTTTTCATTCAGTTCTATCCATTTTGTCTCACTTATCTTAAACACTCATGTTTGATTAAACTCTTTATTCAATACCCCTCTTTACCTCTGTACTTTTCCTTGTGGTGAAGTCTGTTGTGTGAAATTATTATACCTACTCCAGGTTTCCTTCACTTAAACACTGCATGATATATCTTTCTCTTACTTCTAATTTTCAACCTGCCTGTATTATTACCTTTTGGGGGTCTCCCTCCCACTCTTGGACCTGCCTCAAAGCAAAGCATTCAAGAATCTACTCACTTGATCTTTAAAGAAAATTCATTTAGCACTCCTCCAGGCAACATGAAAGTAAGATAAGATAAACATTATTTCCGGGCACCTGGGTGGCTCAGTGGGTTAAGCCTCTGCCTTCGGCTCAGGTCATGATCTCAGGGTTCTGGGATCCAGCCCCGTATCAGGCTCTCTGCTTGGCAGGGAGCCTCCTTCCTCCTCTCTCTCTACCTGCCTCTCTGACTACTTGTGATCTCTCTCTGTCAAATAAATAAATACATTCTTTAAGAAAAAAAAAGAAAAACATTATTTCTATTCAGAAGAGGCCTACTTCTTAGTAAGAGGAAATAAAGGAGTAGGAAGTTGGACCATTCTGACCCTGAGCCTTTATTCTAATTCAGAGCCGGAAATCCTGAAGAATTCATATAACTTGTAGAGCTCTATTACACATTTACAGTCTCTACCTTTCTTATTGGTACTGAGTAATTCATTTATTTGTTCATTCCATGATCATGCATACATACTATGTAATAATGGGAACACTGACACCCTGGAAAGAAAAGGTAAAATGAATATGATGGTAACTCACAAAGAGTTAACCTAACTGTAACTGAGGCAAGGGAACAGATGGTATGTTACAATGTGGCAAAGTTGTGGTGGATCTAAGAACAGCCTTCTGCAGAGCCACTACGTGGGGTCCCTAACATGGATTGAGAGAGACTGTCGAGAGAAAGTACCATGGTTGGCTCCCATCCCATTCTTTATGGAGCTGTTCCAATCTTGCTCTGCTGGTTCAAATTTCTCTATGAGGTTGCTCAAAAATGAAAGCAAAATATGGAAGTTTAAGGTAACTAAAGTGTACAGCCCTATTTTTACTAAGGTATAATTTATACACACTGATGTTAAGTATAAAATCCGGTAAATTCTGACAAATGCACAAACCAGCTCAACTAAGTACAGGACATTAGCTTCATCATATTAACTTAAATACCCATATGGTTGCTTCCAGTCAAGATGGCCCCATGCGCTGGCAGAGAAAACTAGGATTCTCATTTCTAGCACCATATTCCCAGAACTTTACAAAACAAAATCTCACGGTATGTGCTTGCTTGTGTCTTGTTTCTTTTTGCTCAATAAACAGTTTTTGATAGTCATTGTATTATTGTATGCATCAGTGCTCCTTCTAAGTGCTGAGTTGTTTCCGCTGTTTGAATATATTACAGTTTGTGTATAGACCTTTGTGCTATTTCTGGTTTGTGGTCATTGTAAATAAAACTGCTGTAAACATTCATGTGCATGTCTTAATGGGGACATATGTTTTCATTTTCTTTTCTTTTATTTCTGTGAATACCTTCCATTGGCTTGACAAAACACAGAACGTATTTCTGAGCCCTAAAAGTCAGAAAGTGGGAATGAAAATGCCAGTAGTATGAGTGGGTCAAAAAAATCCCAATCTGATACTCAGGTGGCCTGAATTCTAACGTCCCATTGCCTCTCACTTCAATTAAAATACGGAGCTTAACAAATATTAACTCCATCAACTTACTGCCTTCAGTATGAATATGTCTGTTTTTAAATCTCTCCTCTCTTCTTTTCTCCCATTTTTTTGAGGAAGATCATTCTACTTTCCTGGAAGGAAAGGCAAGACCCTCCTTATCTTATTTTCCATCTCCCCAGGAACTTTACTGTACTTTACCCTCAAGTCTTTTTCATACTTAAAAAGAATAAAACTTCAGAGACAGCAGTGCGGTCCTCACACTCCAGCAAGTGAGAAGATATTGCACGAACAATTCTACAGTTAAATGCATAACTAAAGTGACAAATGTGAATGCAAAGTAAAAGGAACAAGGAAAGATGAAAACAAAGGATCCTGATTTACTTTGCAAGCTTGGGAGGCTTCTCTGAGCACCTGGATAGAAAGTGTTGCACTACGTATGGGGGGAATTACAGCTAAGGAAGGCTCTGGAACAGAGAGGGCAGAATCAGAATCAAAGTCCAAGGGATGCAATGTAGGCAGGAAGTGAAGCAAAACCCTTTTTTGAGATGGAAAGAAAAAGTACGACTAGAAAGTGAAGGTATTTTAAAAAGTGGAAATTGGTGTGTGTATGCCTCAACTTTTACTAAGAATGGGAAGCATAACAGTTATTTGAGGCAGCTGTGCGGAACACGTGGAATTTGAAGAAAGACGCGAAGAACTGGAAGTGCCTGTATGAGAACACGAGCAGGAGAGGCTGCTGGTGCAGGAGCAGTGCAGGGTCTGCTGAGAGGCTTGGCCGGGTGAGGGGGAAGCACAGGATCCGGGCTCTGGACACCCTCCCAACCCCCTCATCACTAACCCCATCATTCTTCCTTCTGCCACCACGTCGCCAACCCCCATCACTCCCCATCACCCTCCGCCACGCCAACCCCCATGACTCTCCATCACCCTGTACCCCGCCAACCCCATCACTCCCCATCACCCTACACCCTGCCAACCCCCATCACTCCCCATCACCTCCCACTGTGCCAACCCCCATCACTCCCCATCACCTCCCACTGTGCCAACCCCCATCACTCCCCATCACCCTATACCCTGCCAACCCCCAATACTCCCTACCACCCTCCACCCTGCCAACCCCCATCTCTCCATCAGCCTACACCCTGCCAACTCCCATCACTCAACTCCCATCACTCCCCATCACCCCCACCTTGCTAACCCTCCCATATCTCCCTCATCATCTCCAACCCTGCCAACCCCCATCACTCATCACCCCAACCTGCCACCCCTCCCGTTACTCCATCACCCCCAAACCTGCCAACCCTGTATCATTCTCCCTCCCCTATCCCCCTGACAAACCCCCATCACTCCTCCCTACCCAGACACACACACACACACACACACACACACACACACACACACACACACACAGCTCTCAGCTGTGCCGGCACAAATGCTCAGGGGCAGCAGGGGGTTTTCAAGGTGTATGTGGCACAAGGACAAGCCCTGGAGGTCATTCATCGGTTGAGGGACTGAGGGAAACTGCTATAAGAGGAAATTCAAAAGTTTTGAAGTGATAATAAAGTCAGGAAAATTATGTCATCTTCCCTGCCCAGAGCAAACACACAGATATGTGATGTATGGGCGAATGTCAGCCTTCACTGTACACACTGGCGAAGAATATGGCGTCCTTCAGGAAAGACCGAGTTTCTGTTAAGGCCAGGGATCTACAAGAATTTTCTATAAAGAGACTGAACTTGAAAGCAAGATTCCGTAACTGACATAAAACGGGAGCTTGTCTCCTCTTGAATGATAGAAAGTTTTCCCGAGGCCAGCACAGTGTGCATGAATCAGCCTGTTAACATCAGGTTCTGAAATGCAGATTCTGACTCAGTGAATCTAGGTTGGGCCTGAGACTCTGCATTTCTAACGAGTTCCCAGGTGGTGTTGCTGCTGCTGCCCTTGAACAGCAACGGTCTGGACTACCGGAGGAGTGTCAGTCGGTGCTGAGTGACATAATGGGGTTTCCATGCCGGAGCATCTAGGAAGAGAAGGAGCAAAAGGAACACAGCAGGTCCTCTGGGTCTCTATGGTGAAGCAGTCAGCCTGATCCAATTCCAAGACTGTTCAACAGCTTGGGAGATTACACTTCCGATCGGAGGTGCCGTCCCCAGACGCCTCCAGTCGTTACCGAGTTGAGAACAACGGGCAGCGTTAACCAGTCCTCCAAGGGTGGACTGATGTATGACAGTAGACCCAGAAATGGGACGTGGACTTCTCGGTCACCGTTATAACGGAGTAGGCACGTTGGAAGGCACCCTGTACATGGCTGGAACAGAGCCAGCAACGGGGCACAGGATGGAAGGCAGAAGGACTGGGTCACAGTAGAGCCCAAAACTGCAGAGTTCAGGAAACGCGACAGGCTGGAACTGTGCCCCCCTCACCGCCCCCGAGTTTCCATGTTGGAGTCCTAACCCCGAGTACCTCAGAGTGTGACCTGAGGTATTTAAAGAGGTAATTAAAGTTAAGTCAGGTCCTTAGGGTGGGCCCTAGCAACCAGTGGAAATGAGGCCACAGGCATACACAGAGGAAAACCGTGTGGAGATAAGGGGAAGGTGCCCATTGGTAAGTCATAGAGGACTTGCCTGAAGCCAACCCTGCTGATGCTCTGATCTCAGACACCTGGTTTCCAGAACCCTGAGACAACACACTCCGACTGTCACAGACAGCTAGTCTGTAATGGCAGGCCAAGCAACTGACAGAGCAGATGCGAAGGCATCTGGGTCAGGCCTCGCATAATGGTGCAGGAGGTTTGGTGTGGCTGTCTGGGCGGGAGGATCTGAGGGGACTTGGCTCGTGGCTCGGAGGCAGTTACCCATTGGTGTGCAATGATCTCTGACCACGCGCTTGTTGGAGAGCCAGAGCACTGGGGGTCCTCTAGAGACTCCCACTGGCAACAAAATACAAACATTTCCATGGACGTACGTGTTTAAGGTGAAAAAATGGGCAACTTATCTTTTTGTGTTTCTAATCTAAACACAGCAGGAGAAAGCCCCCAATGGATTAAGAGCCCTGCTTCATAATGATCTCTCTCTGACAAGTCCAACACCTAGAAAAGAACCACTGCTGACAATCTGTAAGATGCCAAGAAGAGAACTGTGTTTTAGAATAATCTGTTCTCTGTTCTCTCCTCCTTCCTAGAAGAGGAGACCCAAAGGTAGAAATTACATTGAAACCCATCGAGCAAAAGCTTAACTTGATTCCAGAAATGCATCCCCACATTGGTTAGCATTCATAAGACTGGCCCCTTTGTGGTTGTGACTTTAAGTCAACGTCCGTCTTTAGCCGATGGTCAGTCTCCTGCTGATCCTATCAGTGGGTCCCACCCGGGTACCCCAGCCTCTGGGATGCCGTAACAGGGAAAATGCACAGACTGGCTCCCAAGGAAGAGCGGGGAGTTCCACCCCATCTAGATCCTATGATCTCTCTTCCCACATCAGACTCCCCTCTCTTGACGTGGCTCTGAGGCCTAGAAAATCTATATAATGAGACAGTTTATATAAATTGTACAAGCAACAAAGAGATTGTTTTGGCTCTAACCAGAACTCTATGTGTTTAACTAAAACAGAGCACGTGACTCTAGTGATATGAAAGGAAGGTTTGTATGGTCTCAAGCAGAGAACAGCCTATAAAAGAGTATGTCCCTGGGAGAGTAAATTTTTGGGTTAGTCTAAGAAACAAGAAAGGATCTTTCCGGGCGCCTGGGTGGCTCAGTGGGTTAAAGCCTCTGTCTTCAGCTCAGGTCATGATCCCAGGGTCCTGGGATTGAGCCCCGCATCAAGCTCTCCGCTCAGCAGGGAGCCTGCTTCCCCCTCTTTCTGCCTGTCTCTCTGCCTATTTGTGATCTCTCTCTCTCTGCCAAATAAATAAAATCTTTAAAAAAAAAAAAAAAAAAGAAAGGATCTTTCCCCAGTCTTGGATGGCAGCATTTAGCAGACAGTACAGCTGACTGGCATGAAAGGACAGAACCCATCATTCCAGAATAGCTCAGACAGGTTTGTGGATCCAAAGGCAGAAAGTTGCATGTGCCCCTTCTTAGTTCCAGGCCAGGGGCCAGCCTCGTGGAACAGCTGACCGCGAAGTGGAACAGCCTCCGCGGGTAAACAACAGCCGCTGGCCTGTTTGCTCCTGAACGATCTGGGGGAGGTGAAAGACTGCCAGAAACTTTTTGAGAACTCTGGGTGCTAGGCATGGAGGCCAGATGAGAATTAAGAATTCTGTTGCTTACTGGGGTTTTGTCCAGTGTGGGATAAGGTAACCATGGGTGAGGGTGGCCAATTAAATCACCAGCGTGTGGTGGGAGGGGGAAGGGCGTGTCTTACACAGATCATATCCACACAGTAGACCACAGGCTGCACCCGTGCTGGTAACTGTGGGTGCGGCCAGGCTGGCTGGCAACACCCAAAGACACAGGAGGACAAAGAAGCTCAGGCAAGATCAGTGAGAGCCTGAGGGGGCAAACAAGGACAAGAAGCCTGTGAGAGGTTCAAGACCCCTCCTGCAAAGGCATGACGTCATGTAACCTAATTGTGCAGCCATAACACTAAGGGACTGGATGTAGGTAATGTCTCTATTGTTCTGCTTTAGAGTCAGGACTTCTTAAATCTATTAACAAGGGTCATTGCTGTTTGTTCTGTGAGAGTGGGGAGAGGCTCATTTATTGGACTGGATCAGAATGTCACCTAAGAAAAGGAAAAAAAAGGGGGGGGAAGGGACTTGGAAAGAGCCTTTACCCAAATGACAGTAAGTCTCCAGGGACGTGACAGTCTAAACAGGAAGTGATTCAGTTTTATATGATGGGCAAGATTAAGCCACAGTCCCGGTCTTTCCCTATCCGTCTTCCTGATCCTTTGTCTATGAATAGAAATAAGGTTCATGAGGAAGTTCAGGTCTGTTTCACAGAACTAAAAAGATGTATACTGTGTTCAACGTCCTTATGTGGGGGTGAATTTTAAAAAGCTGGACTAGGGATCTGAAAGGGAAGTTTCTTTCCATGTCATAGCTCAGAAGGCTTGCCCTACTGCCTCCTCCCTGCTGGTGAGAAAATCCAGCTCAATAACAAGCCTCTTCATCTGCAGAACTCTCCCACGCAGAGCCAAAGGAAATGACCCCTGACAACGGATTTAAGAAGCCGTTACCTTAAAACGGAACAACAGAGATGGTACCCACATCCAGTTCCTTAGTGTTACACGGCATGATTAAAACGTCTCTGCCGTAACATATTAGTAAAAGACATCATGGCAGAAGGGGACAAAGTAAGGCCATGTCGCTTCTGAGGGTCAGTATAGTAATGAGACCTGACAACGTAACTAACCTTGTTAAATCCCACTCTCTGTGAAATTCCAAGGACTGGGAGCTACTAAGAGGTTGTCCTTCTCCAACAAACCTCACTGGCGCTAACACGCAGGGCACTACCTCCCAGGGCGCTAACTTGAGGAATGATGCTGATGGTTTACTCCGGATAAAAGACTTTAAGACGCTGTTTTTAAAAAGGGCTTAGCTGTCAAATATCACATCCACACCCTGCATTTTCTCCTTCTTTTCATCATGAAATAATTTCTCCTTTCCTTCACAGTCCTTTGTGTTCTACATTTATTTAATCTGAAGTCTTAAAAAGCAAAAGCTGAGCAGCGTTACGGCACCTAACCCAGAAAATCAAACTGACTCCCTTCTGTGCCTGTTCTCTGTCTAGCCCGCCCCTCCGTGCCCGGGCGTGAGTCTGGCTGTCAGGCAGGCAGACTGTCTGGATAGTATCTATGTTTAGTCATCGGATTAGCCTTTCATGCGATGCTACCTAAAGATCAACCTTTAAACATTACCGGGTCACACAGCACTTACCAATTTTAAACCCACTGGACAAATGAACTCTTTATTACTTGTCTAGAGGTAGCAACAAAATTAAACTTTTCAGGTTCCCTCCAGTCATTCTGGCGGTGACCCGACAGAAATTCCCGGCTAACCTCGTAAGTACAGTCAGTTCCTACACAGAAAACCAGCTCAACTCACTTGTACATTCATTTTTTTTTAAGATTTTATTTATTTATTTGTCAGAGAGAGCGAGCGAGCGAGCACACAAGTAGGCAGAGAGTCAGGCAGAGAAGCAGGCTCCCTGCTGAGCAAGAAGCCTGATGCGGGGCTCCATCCCAGTTCCCTGGGATCATGACCTGAGCGGAAGGCAGCAGCTTAACTAACTGAGCCACCCAGGTGCCCCTATTTGCATATTCATCAAGATTCTTTGAACATATACTATGTTCCAGAAAGTATCATGATACTAAGATCCCTACAGTCATATGAAGGAAGGAGAATAAAGACAACATGAACGTTTTCATATGAGTGGTAGAAATAACTGTGGAACTCCTGTTGCCTCTGGTGATGAGAAAGGGCGTTTCAGGTGGCCTGATGGGTGACTAGGTTTTCCACCAGACGGAGATGAACCCAGCACATGGAGAAAAGCAGGTTCCACAGGTCCACTAGAGGCAAAAATTTTTAATGGAAATGCCGCATAGTTCAATTCGGATGGGATATAGTGTGAGATAAAACTTAAAAAGCTGCCAGATTTCAGAAGACTCCTTCATTCTTCTGTATGTTTTTTAGGGTTTTATTTCAGGAAATCTCTATACCCAGTGTGGGGCTCGAACTTAAAACCTTGAGATCAAGAGTCACACGCTATACCCACTGAGCCAGCCCTCTCCTGTATGTTTTCTTTTTTAAGGCTTTATTTATTTATTTGACAGACAGAGACCACAAGCAGGCGGAGAGAGAGGAGGAAGCAGGCTCCGTCTACCAGCTGAGCAGAGAGCCCAATGTGGGGCTCGATCCCAGGACCCTGAGACCACTACCTGAGCCAAAGGCAGAAGCTTTAACCCACTGAACCACCCAGGTGCCCCACTCCTGTATGCTTCTAATCACTGAATAGTGAGTTGAAAATTTCTCCCATGTTCTAAATTCATGATTAAATACAAACACCCATAGTTTCAAAAGCTTTGCATGTTTCATCTCCAAGCCCTTGCAGAAAGTCCAAGCCATCTTTCGGAAGCTGAGGGAAAGCCACAACTCTCAATGATACATTTTCATTTTACTTGAAATTTTAAGTTTCATTATGGTCATCTCCTAGGCTCATTGTTCTGCTATAGCTTAGAAGACAAAATAAACTGCAAGAATCATTCAATAAGACTTCCCATTCTGGGTTAAGATTTTCACCAATTTTTCTTGGCTGGTAAAGAGATAAACTGTATTCAATTTGCCTAATATTGTCTCTCACAATTAAAAAAATCTAATAATAAGGCACTAACCCATTGACATTTAAGGCCTGATTTCACAGAGATACTTAGAACCAAAGCATCTGCTTTGAGCTAAATTTGCTTCCCGAAAGGTTAAGCCTTGTAAATTGTGGATTAAACGATTTATCTTATACTGATTGACAATTACTGAAAAATGTCAACCTCCATTTTTTTTCATGTCAGTTTCCTCAAAATTTTGGTCGACCACTATTAGCTGAATTTATTTAAATAAATTAATTTAAGAAATGACATTAAATATTTGGGATAATTCCATTTAGATGTTTCATCTTTTTTTTTTTAATTATTTATTTGAGAGAGAGGAGGAGAGAGCAAGCGAGAGGGCACAAGCAGGGGAAGGGGTGGAGGGAGAAAGCAGTCTCCCTGCTGAGCAGGGAGTCAGACAAGGGGCCCCATTCCAGGACCCTGGGACCACGACCTGAGCAGAAGGCAGACCCTTAACCAACTGAGCCACCCAAACGCCCCCAGATACTTCTTTTTAAGAACAAATCTTTTTTTTCTTTCCAGTGATTAACACTAAGATAATAACTGTTACTAGAATTGAGTCAGATCAGAATAAGACATTGGCTTGTTCTCATTCTCCATTTCAGTTCTCTCTTCAAGTTGAAAAATGACCAAGTTCTGTCTTGTACTATAGTTAGAATACGCCCATATAGGTACAATCACAGAATTTTAAGACCATTATGTAATTTAGTCATGCTGTTTGCTCAGCCCACAAGGGGGTCTGAATTTAAATTTATTTATTTATTTTTTCAGCGTAACAGTATTCATTGTTTTTGCACAACACCCAGTGCTCCATGCAATACGTGCCCTCCCTATTACCCACCACCTGGTTCCCCCAACCAAGGGGGTCTGAATTTATTATTTCAATTATAAGGTCACCAGAAGAGTGCTCACCTGAAATTTATTAACCAGATGTTAGGCAGAACTAACTCAGAAGACTATGGAAGAGGTCATATGTCGGGTATTAGGCAGGATGGGATAACAGTGCATACGCGGAACGAGGACGAGTTGGTGCCCATGTCTTAGCAGAGCAGGCTTAAATTCCTCAACAAAAATGTTATGTGAAAACTCATAACACAAAAATGAATACAGATAAGGAAATTAAGTCTGGAAAGATTAAGTGACTTTGTAATGCATACCAATTTAGGGAGAGAATCCAGACTAGAAGGATTTCTTTCTCTTTGGGGCTATGCAGTATTTCTCTGAGTCTTTATGTTCTCAGTGGGTTTTTATAGACAACATATTGTTGGATCTAATTTTTAAAATCTAATCGGACAATCTCTGTCTTCACCTGCATTTTCATACTATTCATATTTAAAGTGTTTATTTGTATATTTGGATTAAAATCTACCATCCTGGTACCTATTTTCCTCTCATTGCCCTTATTCTTTGTTTCTCTTCCCTTTCACTGCCTTCTCTTCTTTTAATTGAGCATTTTATATGATTCTGTGTTATCCCTTCTCTTGGTGTATATAAATGATGCCTGTTTTTCATTTTTAGTGGTTGTCCTACACTAGACAATATACATTTTCAACAACCTAAATCCACTTCTTTTTTGAGAGGACAAAATAAGCTTTATTTAGGTCTTTCTTATCATACCAGAACTGTGGGAAACAAATTCTGAAGATGATGAAGAAAGACAACACGCTCGACCTTGGTGCTGAAGGCACACGGGGCTGTAGTGAAGAGCACAGACTCCAGTCCCGTCTCCCTGACTCACATCCACACTGCGTATCTTTCTCCGCCTTAGATTCCTCCCATGTCAAAATGGTACTGGAACAGCACCTGCTTGCTTGAGCTGTAATGAATAATGAGTAGATTTCTGTAAAGCTCTCATAGCAGTGCTTGGCGCGGTGTCAACACTGTTCATAGTTACACTGCTTTTTTTTTTTTTAAGATTTTATTTATTTACTTGAGAGAGCAAGAGCGAATGGGCAAGTGCGGCAGGGGGAAGCAGACTCCGCCTGAGCACTAAGTCCGACGGGGGACTCGATCGCAGGACCCTGAGATCATGACCTGAGTCGAAGGCGTTTAAGCGACTGAGGCACCCAGGCACCCCCCCACTACTTCTAATAACACAAACTTCATTATTTGGGCATATTTCTTGTGGGTCCTTATTTTTTTTTAACCTTCATACTTTCATGTATCGTAAAACTCAGCATTATAAAGCTTACAGTTTTCTAGTTTTAGCATGGTCACAGAGTTGGGCATCCATTCCCACAATTTTACTATATTTCAGTCACACCGACTAGAAACTCCACCCCATTATCCGTCAGTCTGAATCTATCCCCAACTCTCACCCTCAGCCTTAGAAAACGAACTGCCTCTCTGACTCTGCAGATCTGCTTATAAACGAAATCCTCTAGACCCACCTTCGATAACATGATCCTACTTCATTACAAGGGCAGGACCTTATCACCAAGAATTCCAAATCTGGCCTGACCCTTGTGACATTGCTGTCATCTAATCCACTTATCCATACGCCACAGCCACCCAACCGTATTGTTACTATTGTTTCAAAAAAAGGTCACAGTTTAGATGAATTAAGAATTAAAAAAGAAACAATTTTATTTTAATCTTCATTAATTTCTTTTCTGATGCCCCTGCTTTCTTTCCAGTGATGCTGCCTGTCTGTCACTAAAATAGGCCTTCTCCTAGACCACGGTAGAAATGACCACAAAGGTGGGGGCTTAAATTAAGAGGGATTTATTCTCTCCGAGTTCTGGAGGCCAGAAGTCCAAAATCAAGGTGTCGGCAGGGCCACGTTCCCTCTGAAGGCTCTGAGGGAAAATCTTTCCCTGCCTCTTCCAGCTTCTGGCAGTTCCGGGCACTCCTGGGGCCTGCTGCCTCGTTCCAGTCTCTGCCTCCATCTGCACCTGGCCTTCTCTTCCATGTCCTCTGCTTTCTTGTCTCTTGATAAGGGCACACTAGTCATTAAATTGATGGCCCTCCCAGTTAATGCAGGATGACCTCATCTCAAGATTCCCAGCTTCATTACATCGACAAAGACCCTTTTTCCAAATAAGTTCATATTCACAGGTCCTGGGGCTCATATTTGGGGAAATCAATCACTGGACCACTAAAAGGCATTAGCTAGCTACATTAGCTGTTGCTCTGGGCAAACCTATCAGTTCGGTTAAAGAATTAAAGTTCTATATAAAGTCCCCGGTTGCCCCAAAAGAACGGAGAGGGGTGTTTTTATTCTTTGTTCATTCCTATGGATTCTGTGATACAATCATCAGGGCCGGATCCTCAAAGAAACATGTATCAACCTACTGTTTTGTTTCTTTGGTGTTTTTTTTTTTTTTTTATTGTCTTGTTTCTTTTTCCCATAGAGTGGGTCACAATATTTTATCTTTAGAGGCAACTTTAGGTGATTCCTTTGAATAGAGAGGAAGCAAATAATCTGGGTCTTATGTTGCAAGTGGAAAATTAAGTCGGAAGGGTAATCCAGTTAGTGTTTACAGCTTAATTAGAAATGCTGATGGAAAGACCTGCAGTGTTGGTAGAGTCCCCTATTAGTGCTGTCAACAGACCTGCACCGCCTCATCTTCTCATTTTCTTTCTCGAATTTCAGTCTGGGCTCCAGAACCAAAGAAGTTCTATTTTGCGTGCGTCAGTAACAATGAGCAATCTGCACTTGGCTATCTTCGTCTGTAAAAACACAGCAGCTGCTGGGGGGCCCTCATTCTTACTGGGATAAGCAGGTTTGCTGTTCTCTTCCTCACTGGTTCTGCACTGTTGGGGAGGGGGCAGGATGAGGGAGTGGAGGGGGTAAGGGGTTGGACCGGGTGGGGGGACTGGTTGGGTGGAGTGGGAGGACTGGGTAAACTCGAGAACAAGGGAACAACAGCGTTCCATTTCTTTTTTTTTTTTTTAAATTAATTTATTTATTTTTATTTGCTTATTTACAGCATAACAGTGTTCATTGTTTTGGCATCACACCCAGTGCTCCATGCAGTACGTGCCCTCCCTATTACCCACCACCTGGTTCCTCAACCTCCCACCCCACCCCACCCCCTCCCGCCGCCCCTTCATAACCCTCTGGTTGTTTTTCAGAGTCCATAGTCTCTCATGGTTCATCTCCCCTTCCAGTTTCCCTCAACTCCCTCTCCTCTCCATCTCCCCATGTCCTCCATGTTATTTGTTATGCTCCACAAATAAGTGAGACCATATGATACTTGACTCTCTCTGCTTGACTTATTTCACTCAGCATCATCTCCTCCAGTCCCGTCCATGTTGCTACAAAAGTTGGGTATTCATCCTTTCTGATGGAGGCATAATACTCCATTGTGTATATGGACCACATCTTCCTTATCCATTCATCCGTTGAAGGGCATCTTGGTTCTTTCCACAGTTTGGCGACCGTAGCCATTGCTGCAATAAACATTGGGGTACAAATGGCCCTTCTTTTCACTACATCTGTATCTTTGGGGTAAATACCCAGCAGTGCAATTGCAGGGTCATAGGGAAGCTCTATTTTTAATTTCTTCAGAATCAATTCCATTTACTATAGCACCAAGAACCATAAGATACCTGGGCATAAACCTAACCAAAGAAGTAAAGGACCTGTACTCGAGGAACTACAGAACACTCATGAAAGAAACTGAAGAAGACACAAAAAGATGGAAGACTGTTCCATGCTCTTGGATTGGAAGAATAAACATTGTTAAAATGTCTATACTGCCTAGAGCAATCTATACTTTTAATGCCATTCCGATCAAAATTCCACCGATATTTTTCAAAGAGCTGGAGCAAATAATCCTAAAATTTGTATGGAGTCAGAAGAGACCCCGAATTGCTAAGGAAATGTTGAAAAACAAAAACAAAACTGGCGGCATCACGTTACCCGATTTCAAGCTTTACTACAAAGCTGTGATCACCAAGACAGCGTGGTACTGGCATAAAAACAGACACATAGACCAGTGGAACAGAGTGGAGAGCCCAGATATGGACCCTCAACTCTATGGTCAAATAATCTTCGACAAAACAGGAAAAAATATTCAATGGAAAAAAGACAGTCTCTTCAATAAATGGTGCTGGGAAAACTGGACAGCGATATGTAGAAGAATGAAACTCGACCATTCTCTTACACCGTTCACAAAGATAAACTCAAAATGGATAAAAGACCTCAACGTGAGACAGGAATCCCATCAGAATCCTAGAGGAGAACATAGGCAGTAACCTCTTCGATATCAGCCACAGCAACTTCTTTCAAGATAAGTCTCCAAAGGCCAAGGAAACAAAAGCAAAAATGAACTTTTGGGACTTCATCAAGATCAAAAGCTTCTGCACAGCAAAGGAAACAGTCAACAAAACAAAGAGGCAACCCATGGAATGGGAGAAGATATTTGCAAATGACAGTACAGACAAAAGGTTGATATCCAGGATCTACAAAGAACTTCTCAAACTCAACACACACAAAACAGATAATCATATCAAAAAATGGGCAGAAGATATGAATAGACACTTCTCCAACGAAGACATACAAATGGCTATCAGACACATGAAAAAATGTTCATCATCACTAGCCCTCAGGGAGATTCAAATTAAAACAACATTGAGATACCACCTAACACCAGTTAGAATGGCCAAAATTAGCAAGACAGGAAACAACGTGTGCTGGAGAGGATGTGGAGAAAGGGGAACCCTCTTACACTGTTGGTGGGAATGCAAGTTAGTGCAGCCACTTTGGAGAACAGCGTTCCATTTCTAAACAAGAAAGGTTGTTTCAAAATCCAGCGACTGTCTTAATTTCTGAGGCATGTAACTCACTTGTAAAACGTTTAGATACTCTCTTGGATATGATGCTTTGGCTTCCGTTCTGAGACTACACATAGCATTTGGACAGAAACACGCCTCTGATCGGTGCAGAGTGATGCCAAATTGCACATCCTACTGGAAGGAGGGATGCACGAGAACATTCATCCAATTTCAGGGTAAGAACTAGGTATTTGCTGACTCCGTGGCATTCGGACACTTTCAGGTTTTCTCTCTAAACTTTTGAACCTATACAGGAAAAAAAGGAAGTGGAGGGTAGACTACTCACTAGGATTGAGTGTTTTTGATCTCAGGGTCCTGGGATCGAGCCCCGCGTCGGGCTTTCTGCTCCGCGGGGAGCCTGCTTCCTCCTCTCTCTCTGACTGCCTCTCTGCCTACTTGTGATCTCTCTCTCTGTCAAATAAATAAATAAAATCTTAAAAAAAAATGTAGGAGGAAATATTCCTAGTAGATACGATAACATCACAGTTTTGCACCCTAAGAAAATCTATTTGTTTCCGTTCATCATGGATCACGTGGTGTCCCAACACCAAAGCCCTACTTTACTTTCAGTACACAACTATGTGCTCTGTTCAACCTGAGAAAAATGGTGGGAAAGGATAGTCTGAGGTAGGGGTGAGAACAGTCACCAGGAAGGTGGCCTGTGGCCTTGTGGGCTCTCGGTGGTAACTGTGGGCTCTCCTGTACTATTTATGGAAGCCATCGTAGGGCCTGTGCAGGGACCTATGACAACATTGGTTGCCATTTCTTGAGAACTGATTATACATAAAGCTTTTAATATTCAAGACCTCATGAATCTTCACAACAGCCCTATCAGGTAAATACTTTCAATCTCGTAAAGGGTTAAAAGGTCAAGTAACTTGCTGATGGCCTCACTAAGCCAGAATTTATGGCAGATTTGTTTGACTCCAAACCTCATCCTCTAAACCGCAGACGTGATACCGATCATGAACAATTAGTCATAATTTTTTTTAATTTTTAGCACATGTGGCATTGTTTTTAGTATTTTACATTGTTTTATCCATTTAATAAGTATAACAACTACAGGATATAGGTACTGACCAAGATGGCCAGGATATTTTCCTCGGCCTGACTAAAGTTAGACAGGCTTTATCCTGACCCTTAGCCCCGACCTCCCTATTCTTAGAGCATTTACCTTTGACAACATGTAATTCTAAATCCTTTCTCTGACCTTTGGGGGTATAAATATTTTTAGCAACTCTTGTCTACTTTACAATTTAGGATTGTCTTTCTCAAAGAGTGGGGAGCCATCCCATGAAATGTAATCATCAAGAAAAACTGCCCCCTCAAGTCCCAGTCTCTGGGAGAGGACAGGAGCCTGACCTTGGTGAAGTCTTGCTTCAAGTTGTACAACTATCTCCTGTCAGAAAAACACAAGAAAGATAACTTTCTCTTTGGATAAGTTCAATTGGCAAACACATATGAGCTATGAGCTTCCTCATCCAGCTCTTAAAAACTCTCCCAACTTTGTTTCAGGGGAATTGAGTTTGGATTGCTTTCTGGTTTCTCTCCCTATTGCGACAGCCTGAATGAAATTGTCCTTGCCTGTTTAAATTTGCCCAGTGCAATTTCTTTCTTTGATAGTGCTTTTGATCCCCATTTTAAGGATAAGAATCCTGAAGCACAAGATGAACTAATTCTCCCAAGATCACATGATTAGTAGAGCCAAGGCTAAGAACTCACAGTCTAGTTTTAGAGTCATGCCTGAATTGTTATACTCAAAGGGAAAAAGCATATTCATTATGGGGAAATCTGTGCCTTTACCTAATAGGTACTTGAAAACTGAAAGCCATGCCTATGAGGAGCAAGAAGGGAAGTATGACTCACGTCAAGTAGATTGGGTTTAGGTCAGGAGGCTCCTCTCAGTAACCTTGGAGCCTTAGATGCTCATAGGAACAGTCCCTGATGTTTGTGCCTGTCTGTCCTTCTGACTGAGTGGAGTACAAGGGCCCTGCTTACCCCCACCGGCTTTACCATTCTCTGGACCACCCAACCGGAAGCACAAACATCGTTGAGGGATGATGAGCTAGTGTGAGTGACATTCTTTCTGAGTGGTATCTCACCATATAACTTACTAAGGTCAAGAAAGAAATGTGAATTGGCCCATTTTAAAGATAATCACATCTAATCTACACATCATTTGATAGGTTTAAGGATGCCAAATGGAAGACTAAATTACGGAGTGCAAAGTCAAGTTCGGTCAAGAAACTAGCACACGAACATAGAGAACAAAGGAAACTGTGGAGACACATGTTTATTTATGCTCAAAAAGATCTTGTAGCTCATTGATTTGAAATGCTTATGTATTAATTTCAATTGAGGATAATTTAGGCAAGCTTTGTATTGTGCCCATATTAGAAAAGGAAATGTGCCACTTCCATCCCGTTATCAAGAACTAGAATAAGTCAAAGCAACCACTGATTGCAAATTAAAATGCTAATTTCTCCCCCATTTTAATTTTTGAGAAATTCCTACTGAGAGCTACTGATTTTAGAAACTTTCAAGTGCCTGAGACACTTTCATTCTATGGCGTCCCCAGGAGTTTGCCTCAAGGGTCAGTTGGTTTCAGACTCAACCAATTTAACAAATCTAAGTCTAAAATGCTCCCAGGAGGTCTGAAAGCCACCGTGGTGGAGAAAACACATTTCAACTCATGAAAGGCAAACTATTTTAGATTATGTAATGTGCTCTCAAATGCCAAAAGGAGCTGAGGAGACCAGCCTTTAAGGAAAGTAAAAATACACAACAGTTGACAATGATAGGCCAGTGGTAAGTATGCAACAGTAGTAACGGGACAGTGACATCCAAGCTTTATTGAATGCTTACTAAGTGCCTATGACTGGCTGAAAGGCCTTACACGTGTTAGGCATTTGAATCCTTACAACAGTCTTTCAGATGCTATCATTATTCCCTGCTACAGCCAAGAAAAGTAAAACAGAGAACTCAGTCATTTGTCCAAGGTCACAGCTAAACAGATGAGATATGAACCCAGGGGCTGATACTAGGTTCATTATCTTTTAACCGCTGGAGTGCCTACGGGAATTAGAACTGTGGCAGGGAGCACTTCATATTCTGCACCGCAGAAAATCACAAAGACCAGATTTGTGGGAGAGAGCACTGTCCTTTGCTTTTATCTGTGCCTGGAAAGCCGGAGAGGAAAAGCATGGGAAATTGGAAAAGCTTTTCTCTGAGTGGAGGGTATGACAAGTCATAGTAAGAGCATCACTATCACAAGGATCATTTCCAATGACTCCAGTTACCTAACGCAGCTACTCTAGGGGAAGACAGAACCGAACAGGCAGATGTCTACTGGATAATGAATGAAGTCAACAGTAGAAATATAATGGACAGTGCACCAACCTCCTAGGAGCAAGGGCAGACTGGTGTTCAAACAGAATCACAACAGGAAGACAAATCCCTCAGGTACAATACGTCTAAATTTTCCAGACTGTTGATTCAGCACAAAGAATGAACTGCACGTGGCGACGGAGGCAAGAGTTCTCATTGTAGCAGTCCGGGGTGGATACTGTTACCTCCTCAACGTAGTTTTTAACTTCTCCTAGCACTCAAACGATTCATAAATAATTCACTGGACAATGATTTGTTTAGTGTCTATTTCTACCATTTGAACATTAAGCCCCAGAGGGACAGCAACCGTGCTCCTGACAGGGATGCAGACAGGCAGAGTCAGGCTCGGACAGCACCTGCACACATTATAGTGAAAGCAGACAGATAACTGTAGCCGTGTATGAATGAAACTACTTCAGATATTAAATACCACGGAGAAAATCAAAAGGATACTCTGGGAGGAATCACGAGGTGAGGGGGGTAGAGTAATAATCTTCCATCTGGCCAAGAAATCACTTTATTGAATTTAAAGTGTCTACACGAAGTTGTTTGCTAGGGGAGAGTTTGGAATGCATGCTCAGTTTACAGAAACACATGCCATTACAATATGTGCATAGCCAGAATTTCAGTGTTGCAGTATTATACTTGTTAGACAGCTGGAGATGATGTGTAGTTAGAGAGATTGGAAATGGAGAGCCTAGAACACAGCTGGAGCCCCTGAACTCACTTCCATATTCGAGTTTGAGCCAGGAGACCGAAGATGACACACAGGGAAGCCACGAGGGCATGGCTTTGCAAAAGCCAGCCAGCCAAAGTGTTTCTGCCAAGAGATACTGCTTATGAGCCAGGCAAGATAAAAGCAAAGAAGCTGGAGACATGTGAGAACCAGACAGGTGCAGTCAGTGAGGGTTTGTTTTTCCTTCCCCTTTAAATAATCTTATATATTCATTTATTTGAGACAGAGTGTCAGCAGGGGCGGGGCAGAGGGAGTGAGAGAGGGAAATCTCAAGCAGACTCCGAGCTGAGCCCAAGGATGGGCTCAATTTCATGACCCTGAGATCATGACCTGAGCTGAAATCAAGAGTCTGATGCTTAACCGACTGAGCCACCAGGTGCCCCCAAGCCAGGTGAGTTTTGTTGAGGGTGCATATATCTTTGGATAGGGAGAAAAGCAGAGGACAAGAGACATGAAATAGGAAATAGGGTCCCTGGTAATATTCTTGTCTTTGAGGGGCTCACAATCTAGGAAGCAAGACAGGATGTACTCATGAGATAGACCTTAAAACAAACATCCAACTGTAGTCAAGTGCCATCAATGATCCAGAAGAGCCCAAGAGAATGACAAGCTGGGCAGCGAGGACAGCTTCCAAGGATACAAGACTTGATCCTTATTTTTAAGAAATTGGGAATTAGATGACAGAAAGGAGAAAGAATGTTCTGGGCAAGGTGTGTGACCAATGTGGGCAAGTAGGAAAAATCAGTTGATCTTTCTGGGTTGCAACAGAGATTTTTTTCCCCTCAAGAAAATGGAGGATGTGATTGAAGAAGCAGAGAGTAAGAGGACACCTTTCTTGAGGTAGCTCAGTAGGGTTCTAGGGCAAGGTTTTCGAAGTGGGGGAAAAAGCAGACACTAAAGGAAGATGTTCTGTAAGGTGGCACATATCTGACTGTTTTCTCACTGACACGACCCTTACCATGGGGGGATCAAAGAGTAGCAATCAGTAAAGTGGACTGCATCAGATTCTTTTAGCTTCAGGTACAGACACCAATACTTATTTTCAGTGCTGCTTTATGAAATTAAAAAAAAATAACGTATTTACATTCACTCATTTTAAACAAGGCCCCACTACACGATCTCATTTTGTTGTTTTTTTTTAAAGTCTAGCTTTTTAATAAGGAAAAAAAAAAGGCTGACAAGGGTCTTGTGATTGTAGTTTAAGACAATTTGGGTGGCAAGTCAAACATGCTAGAAATGAGTTCCCACGAATTTGCTACAGAACCTGTCACTGCCATTTGAGCAGAACATTCAGAGGACAATGGCATGTGAAAAATAAGAGATTTAATACTTCGAGCTTTCAGGATGAATGTTACAACATCTGAATGAGAATAAATGCCAGGATTATTCCATTACCTGGCATCCCCGGGTCTTATTTACCATCAGTTTTCCCAGCATGTTGGTCTTTTTATAGGTAAATTGAGTAATTCTCCCTAAAGTGCATAACATTCTCATACTGACAACTTGTCCCTAAACTCCCTGATTTTACAGCACTGATACACAAATATACCACCCAGAAACAGTGGTTTATGGGCACCAGGTCTGATGTAAGCCACAGCTGTCAAAGAGACTGCATTAACCTAACCTTATTTCATCTCTCTTTGGCGGAAGTCACCTTTTTCAATGAAATGGGCCGTGGCAATACGTGAAACGGAGAGATGCAAACAGGAGCCACCTCCACTATGCGAGTGAAGGTTCTAGAGCTTCCGCTGAAGGCGTTCCCCAACGATGCATGACTCAACAGTCAGCAGCCATGTTTATCCACGAGCATTCGAATCAACTAGTCTGCTGACCGTAAAGATGACTCTTCTTCGCTGACGGTTTATTTAAAGGAGCACACTGGGTGTCGTGCTTTACCTCCCGTTGTCAAGGCAATGACGGCACTGGGTGGACTGTGAGGCCTCCCAGTGGTTTCTATTTTCTTCTCCCTCACCACGGTCTTGAGTCAACAGGCGCAGCGGATCGTGGTAGAGACATGGGAATTTCTATTTTCCCCAGTGCACAGCTCTACATTTATTTCAAGTTGGTCTGGTTTTGTCATAACTCATGGAATTTTAAAAAATGTGTTGGGGCAGCTGGGTGGTTCGGTCAGTTAAGCATCTGAACCTAGATTTCAGCTCAGTTCATGATCTCAGGGTCGTGAGGTCATGGGCTCTGTGCTGAGCTGCTTAAGATTCTCTCTCTCCCTTTGCCCCCACCCATGAAAGTGCACACTCTCTCTCTCTCAAAAAAAAAAAAAAAAGAAAATGTATACCCCCCCCAGTAGATGGTTCTACCTCTTACCCTGCTATACAAATCCTAACCTACAGCCTCCTTGCTGTGCGTCTCTTTTCATCATTGGCCCACCATCGAGTCTACTGGTTCTGTGAGTACAAAAATCTCCAAACCTGATTCATTCTCACCTTCTCTGTGCTCACCCTAGTCTAAGCCACCATCATCTCTCCATGGGCCTCTTCATGGGTCTCCCGGCTTCCTCTCTCCCCCGTAAAGCCATTCTCCACATAACAGCTGAAGCGATCTTCTAAAATGCTCCTTTAGAAAATCTCCACATATTATCAAAGATAGGAACTGACAGTCCAAGATTGTGATTGGGGGATGGTGGGCTCAACTGGGCCAGCCCAAGTCACACCCCACCCCTCTGATGAATAAACACAGTGAGCCACTCCCCCCCCCCCCCAACCACCTCAAACCAACCGTATTGAGTGAATTCTCCTTAGAGAAAAGTGGGTGTGCTGGTATCAAAAGAAAGGGAAAGAAATGCTCCGTAGTCAAGGATAATGGATATGTATTATATGCTCATGATGGAATTCTCACTGGCTCAAAATAAAATGAGAAAAACAAATATGTTCTGCCCATTTTTTGATATGATTATCTGTTTTGTGTGTGTTGAGTTTGAGGAGTTCTTTATAGATCCTGGATATCAACCTTTTGTCTGTACTGTCATTTGCAAATATCTTCTCCCATTCCGTGGGTTGCCTTTTTGCTTTGTTGACTGTTTCTTTTGCTGTGCAGAAGCTTTTGATCTTGATGAAGTCCCAAAAGTTCATTTTCGAATATGACATATTGAAATTTTTAAAACATTTTTTGAGAGAGAGCGCACACATGGAGGGAGAGGCAGAAGGAGAGAGAACCTCAGGCAGGCTCCAGGTTCAATGTGGAACAGGGGCAGGGGGGCAGGGAGAGCTCAATCCCATGAACCTGAGATCATGACCTGAGCTAAAATCAAGAGTCAGATGCTTAACCAACTGAGCCACCCAGGCCCCCCTACCACATTGAAATTTTTGTAAAGCTAAATATAATCAATTTTTAAAATTTTCTGCTTTTTTACTGTTATAATTTTGGAGGGGAGTGAAAAAATGTCCTTCCTTCCAATAAATTACAGCAATAGCAGATCACAGTTTTCTTTTGATTTCTTATTTGGGAAAATAAGGTTAGCAACACTATGACAGTCCCTAGATATATTACTTAATTTTACTTGTTCATAATACCCAAAACTTTGGGAATCCTTAATTTAGAGCACACACTTCCAAAGTGCATTTTAAAGATTTTAATTATTTATTTATTTGATAGACAGAGATCATAAGTAGGCAGAGAGGCAGGCAGAGAGAAAGGGGGAAGCAGGCTCCCCACTGAGCAGGGAGCCTGATACGGGGCTCTATCCCAGGACCCTGGGATAATGACCCGAATGAAAGGCAGAGGCTTTAACCCACTGAGCCACTCAGGCACCCCCCAAAGTGAATTTTAAACTGCTATTGAGGTTGACTGCCAAAAAGGGATGAGAAGCTAGTTTATTGTCAAATATGCTCAGAAGTTCTGGGTTAAAAATATTATAAGAAAAAAAAAGTTATACTCCTACAGGACTTATCAGAACCTTAAACTAATGTACATTGTGAATCCCTCCCAAAAAAGATTCAGTGTATAGCATATCCCACCATGACCTCATGAAGAATCATCTTGAGAGATTTATCCTAGGAACTGCTGATCTAGAGACACATGAAACACTTCATCAAATATTTGATGTTTGCTGGTAAATATAAAGGCATCATTATACTTTTTATAAAAACAGGAAACAAACACTAGTGAAATTAAGATGTAAATTCTTAGTGACATATCACCCTTGATTACAACCTTAGTATTTTTTTAAAAATTTATTTATTTTCAGTGTAACAGTACTCATTGTTTTTGCACCATACCCAGTGCTCCATGCAATATGTGCCCTCTCTATCACCCTCCACCTGGTTCCCCAACTTCCCAACCCCCGCCCCTTCAAAACTCTCAGGTTGTTTTTCAGAGTCCATAGTCTCTCATGGTTCATCTCCCCTTCCAATTTCCCACAACTCCCTTCTCCTCTCCATCTCCCCATGTCCTCCATGTTCTTTGTTATGCTCCACAAATAAGTGAAACCATATGATACTTGACTCTCTCTGCTTGACTTATTTCGCACAGCATAATCTCTTCCAGTCCCGTCCATGTTGCTACAAAAGTTGGGTATTCATCCTTTCTGATGGAGGCAAAATACTCCATCATGTATATGTACCACATCTTCCTTATCCATTCGTCCGTTGAAGGGCATCTTGGTTCTTTCCACAGTTTGGCGACCATGGCCATTGCTGCAATAAACATTGGCGTACACATGGCTCTTCTTTTCACTACATCTGTATCTTTGGGGTAAATACCCAGTAGTGCAATTGCAGGGTCATAGGGAAGCTCTATTTTTAATTTCTTGAGGAATCTCCACACTGTTCTCCAAAGTGGTTGTACCAACTTGCATTCCCACCAAAAGTGTAAGAGGGTTCCCCTCTCTCCACAACCTCTCCAATACACGTTGTTTCCTGTCTTGCTAATTTTGGCCATTCTAACTGGTGTAAGGTGATATCTCAATGAGGTTTTAATTTGAATCTCCCTGATGGCTAGTGATTATAAGCATTTTTTCATGTGTCTGATAGCCATTTGTATGTCCTCATTGGAGAAGTGTCTGTTCATATCTTCTGCCCATTTTTTGATATGATTATCTGTTTTGTGTGTGTTGAGTTTGAGAAGTTCTTTATAGATCCTGGATATCAATCTTTTGTCTGTACTGTCATTTGCAAATATCTTCTCCCATTCCGTGGGTTGCCTGTTTGTTTTGTTGACTGTTTCCTTTGCTGTGCAGAAGCTTTTGATCTTGATGAAGTCCCAAAGTTCATTTTCGCTTTTGTTTCCTTTGCCTTTGGAGACATATCTTGAAAGAAGAAGTCAAACTCTCTCTCTTCGCAGATGACATGATTCTTTATATGGAAAACCCCAAAGACTCCACCCCCAAACTACTAGAACTCATACAGCAATTCAGTAACGTGGCAGGATACAAAGTCAATGTACAGAAATCAGTGGCTTTCTTATACACTAACAATGAAAATACAGAAAGGGAAATTAGAGAATCGATTCCATTTACTATAGCACCAAGAACCAAGATACCTGGGAATAAACCTAACAAAAGAGGTAAAGGATCTGTACTCAAGGAACTACAGAACACTCATGAAAGACACTGAAGAAGACAAAAAAAATGGAAGACCGTTCCATGCTCTTGGATCGGAAGAATAAACATTGTTAAAATGTCTATACTGCCTAGAGAAATCTATACTTTTAATGCCATTCCGATCAAAATTCCACCAGTATTTTTCAAAGAGCTGGAGCAAATAATCCTAAAATTTGTATGGAATCAGAAGAGACCCCGAATTGCTAAGGAAATGTTGAAAAACAAAAACAAAACTGGCAGCATCACGTTACCCGATTTCAAGCTTTACTACAAAGCTGTGATCACCAAGACAGCGTGGTAATGGCATAAAAACAGTCACATAGACCAGTGCAACAGAGTGGAGAGCCCAGATATGGACCCTCAACTCTATGGTCAAATAATCTTTGACAAAACAGGAAAAAATATACAATGGGAAAAAGACAGTCTCTTCAATAAATGGTGCTGGGAAAACTGGACAGCGATATGTAAAAGAATGAAACTCGACCATTCTCTTACACCATACACAAAGATAAACTTGAAATGGATAAAGGACCTCCACGTGAGACAGGAATCCATCAGAATCCTAGAGGAGAACATAGGCAGTAACCTCTTCGATATCAACCTTAGTATTTTCTTTAAATTCTATTTTATTTTTTCAGTGTTACAAGATTCATTGTTTATACACCATACCCAGTACTCCATGCAATACGTGCCCTCCTTAATACCCACTACCAGGTTAGTATTTTCAAAGTATTCTTTTCTTAGCTTGGTCTGCACACTTGTAAAAAACAAACAAAACCCTAATAATAATTCTCATTCACCGCCTTATATTCTCCCAAATGACTGAAATATAACATATGAATATAAATATAAGGTATGAATCTGAAACTATCTTTAGACCAAATTCTACTACCATTGCCAGAGTAGCTGCCATGTATCACCAGGCAGTGGTAGGCTGGAAAAAAAAAATCTCTTCAAGTATCAAGGACTGAATAAAGCAAGAGGCTTGGAAACTTGTGATGGAACAGGATGTTAGAAGCTATCATTCCCGTACCTGCAGATTAGAGCTAACAAGGTCAATTTAATGACAAAGAGTCATGAGACAGTTAGATAGCTCCTCTGCGGAAGGAAACAATAAATACTTTACAAAATACCAAGTAACATGCTTCTTGCTGTAAAGTTATGTCAGTTACCTAAGAGGACACAAGTAGTTCTTTAACTAGCACTAGGCTGTAGAAGTCTTATGTTGTGTCCTACCTGGAATGGCAAAAGGGGTTCTGATTGATTCATGCAGATGGAATTTCTTGAGGCCATGTGGAGAAGTGAGGGAGCCAATACATCAATGGAAGGAGACTGGGCAAGTGGCAAAGAATGCAAACCAGAGTAATGACAGATGTTAGGAAATATCTGTATCACTGATATAAATGATCGTATGAAGCAATGCTTGTTTAGCAAGGTAGGGACATCCATCCTGTTCCCTTCTAACCTTCCAGTGCTTCTTATGCTTTATATTAACAGATAGCTCAGGGTAGAATGGCTACTATTTTAAGAGAGAAAGCACTGAACATGATGGACTATTGGGAGGGAGAGGGGTTTTGCTGTGGACTCAGGATGCAAGTGTGGCTGTAGGTCTCCAGATACAGGGGAACTCATCCTCTCTCATTGGGGTCGTGTCTGGAGGCAGGGAATCAGAAGAGCAAGGCTAGGGCATAGCAGATAGGCAACGGGTAGTACATAGCTCAGCACTTGCTCTGAAATTGAATGATGGCATGTAAAGGGAACATCTAAGTTCACCTGTAGAATTTTCAGACCATATAGATCACTAAAATATGGAAGAAAGGAGGGAGGAAGAATTTCTCCAGGTATGTGCACAGTGCATTTACCTTAATCACTCCAACACAAAGGGATACTAAGATGACAACAACAACAATGACAACAACAACAATACTCCAAGATCATTCCAAAGAAGGATCCAGGGTAAGTCACCATTTCTGCGACGATCAGGAAAATTTTCAGAACTGGGTTACAGTGCAAAATACACTCAAAGTAATTATGTAGTATGCTTTCTCAATGACATCTCTCAGTGACTGAGAGTTCTAAGGATGTGCTAAATTTTCTTCTAGAAGTGACAGCCAAATCAACCCACATAATCACCAACACTACCATCACCATCATCGTCATCACCCTGGTCATCGTTGTAGCTAATGAGTATTATAGCATAGATAAATTACTTAATGTGCTTATCCTTATTCTTTTTTTTTAAATTTGTTTATTTACAGCATAACAGTGTTCATTGTTTTGGCATCACACCCAGTGCTCCATGCAGTACGTGCCCTCCCTATTACCCATCACCTGGTTCCTTAACCTCCCACCCCCCCCGCCCCTTCAAAACCTTCTGGTTGTTTTTCAGAGTCCATAGTCTCTCATGGTTCATCTCCCCTTCCAGTTTCCCTCAACTCCCTCTCCTCTCCATCTCCCCATGTCCTCCATGTTATTTGTTATGCTCCACAAATAAGTGAGACCATATGATACTTGACTCTCTCTGCTTGACTTATTTCGCTCAGCATAATTTCTTCCAGTCCCGTCCATGTTGCTACAAAAGTTGGGTATTCATCCTTTCTGATGGAGGCATAATACTCCATCGTGTATATGGACCACATCTTCCTTATCCATTCATCCGTTGAAGGGCATCTTGGTTCTTTCCACAGTTTGGCGACCGTGACCATTGCTGCAATACACATTGGGGTACAGATGGCCCTTCTTTTCACTACATCTGTATCTTTGGGGTAAATACCCAGCAGTGCAATTGCAGGGTCATAGGGAAGCTCTATTTTTAATTTCTTAAGGAATGTCCACACTGTTCTCCAAAGTGGCTGCACTAACTTGCATTCCCACCAACAGTGTAAGAGGGTTCCCCTTTCTCCACATCCTCTCCAAAACACGTTGTTTCCTGTCTTGCTAATTTTGGCCATTCTAACTGGTGTCAGGTGGTATCTCAATGTGGTTTTAATTTGAATCTCCCTGATGGCTAGTGATGATGAACATTTTTTCATGTGTCTGATAGCCATTTGTATGTCTTCGTTGGAGAAGTGTCTGTTCATATCTTCTGCCCATTTTTTGGTATGATTATCTGTTTTGTGTGTGTTGAGTTTGAGAAGTTCTTTATAGATCCTGGATATCAATCTTTTGTCTGTACTGTCATTTGCAAATTTCTTCTCCCATTCCGTGGGTTGCCTGTTTGTTTTGTTGACTGTTTCCTTTGCTGTGCAGAAGCTTTTGATCTTGATGAAGTCCCAAAAGTTCATTTTTGCTTTTGTTTCCTTGGCCTTTCGACCCAGCATCCGTTCCTGATGAAAACGCTTCAAAGTATAGGGATAGAGGGAACATTCCTGAACTTCATAAAATCTATCTATGAAAGACCCACAGCAAATATCATCCTCAATGGGAAAAAGCTTGCAGCCTTCCCGTTGAGATCAGGAACACGACAAGGATGCCCACTCTCACCACTCTTGTTCAACATAGTATTAGAAGTTCTAGCAACGGCAATCAGACAACAAAGAGAAATAAAAGGTATCCAAATTGGCAAGGAAGAAGTCAAACTCTCTCTCTTCGCAGATGACATGATTTTTTATATGGAAAACCCCAAAGACTCCACCCCCAAACTACTAGAACTCATACAGCAATTCAGTAACGTGGCAGGATACAAAGTCAATGTACAGAAATCAGTGGCTTTCTTATACACTAACAATGAAAATACAGAAAGGGAAATTAGAGAATTGATTCCATTTACTATAGCACCAAGAACCATAAGATACCTGGGAATAAACCTAACAAAAGAGGTAAAGGACCTGTACTCAAAGAACTACAGAACACTCATGAAAGAAATTGAAGAAGACAAAAAAAAAAGATGGAAGACTGTTCCATGATCTTGGATTGGAAGAATAAACATTGTTAAAATGTCTATACTGCCTAGAGCAATCTATACTTTTAATGCCATTCCGATCAAAATTCCACCGATATTTTTCAAAGAGCTGGAGCAAATAATCCTAAAATTTGTATGGAATCAGAAGAGACCCCGAATTGCTAAGGAAATGTTGAAAAACAAAAACAAAACTGGAAGCATCACGTTACCTGATTTCAAGCTTTACTACAAAGCTGTGATCACCAAGACAGTGTGGTACTGGCATAAAAACAGACACATAGACCAGTGGAACAGAGTGGAGAGCCCAGATATGGACCCTCAACTCTATGGTGAAATAATCTTCGATAAAACAGGAAAAAATATACAATGGAAAAAAGACAGTCTCTTCAATAAATGGTGCTGGGAAAACTGGACAGCGATATGTAGAAGAATGAAACTCGACCATTCTCTTACACCGTACACAAAGATAAACTCGAAATGGATAAAAGACCTCAACGTGAGACAGGAATCTATCAGAATCCTAGAGGAGAACATAGGCAGTGACCTCTTTGATATCAGCCACAGCAACTTCTTTCAAGATATGTCTCCAAAGGCTTATCCTTATTCTTAACCCTTTACAGGAATTAACTCTCAGTGTAAACTTCCTTCAAAATTTCAGCTGACATGCCATTTCCCTCCCTCCAGTGAGATTTTCTTTTCCTCTATAAACTCAATTTTTTAATGGAAAGGAACGTAATTCCACATTGTGATACAGATATGTTACTTAATGACTTTCTTAAAGAAGATACTTTGCCTGGTTCCACCCTATGCCTCTCAGGGAGCCCAGCTACTAGTAACTGCATACTAACCTTTATTTTGTAAGTAGACAAGATAAAAATATAATGCCTAAAGATTTAATATTTTTTAAGATTCGCTGTCATTTGAAGTCCAAACATGCCGTTAGCTATGTCCTTCGAATAGGTCAATTAATTACCTTTACTTACCTCTGTCAGACTGTGGATCCTCAAAATTCCCAGAAAATAAAGAACAAATTACAAATGAATCTTACTAGTTGTGAGAGCAAAGTATGAGCTTATGACTAGCGTGATAGGAGTCTAAGTACATACCACATTGAAAGGAAGACGGATTAATTGTGCTATTGGATATTTAAACCTCATATTCTCAACTTCCTACCTATTTCTCTTCATTAGTCATGCCACTGAAGGTATAAAGGGCACAGAAGGATCATCTAGAAAGCGGCTTGCACATCAAAAACCTGACTTATTCTAAAGCACGAACAAGGGTAGTGTACTTTTCATTCCAAAAATGTCTTTGTTCGGTTTGATCTGAGCAAACGACACGGCTTCCCGAAGAAGTTTTTAAATTAGGTGGTAAGTCATTTACTGCTCCGTTTTACCAATGTGCATAATTGGGAGAAGGGATCCAAGGATGTGCGTAAGTGCACCGTAGTAGAGATGAGCTATCACGTCTTCCTGGACACAGGACACACCCGACCAGCGTCCCCTGCACTTGTGGTCATGTGATTAAGAACTAGCCAGTGCATGCTGAGCAGAAATTTCCAGGCCTGGCTCATAAAAACTGCCCATGTATGAACCTTCAGGCATTTTTCAGTTTGAATCCATGAACAAACATGGTGATCACAGGAGCCACAAAGGTAAGCTGAAGAAAAGGACAAGAGAGAAGAAGCTTGAATGCCTGAATCAACCTGCAAAAAAGCCGAATGGGACAACTGTTTTGGGCTTTGTATGAATAAGAAAAATTTTTTTTATTATAACGAAGCAACTAATCCACTAAGATTTGAGGGTTCATCTCTTAGAGCTGCTAAACATAGAAGCTGGCATCTGGAAGTGAGATGTTACTATAATAGAAGCCTTCAACCGGCCTGGTCGTCACAGAGGACATGGCTAGGAAATATGTTTCCTAGTTCCTGAGGCTGGAAAGAGGGAAATCTGTGTTATTTGGGGACCATTTAAGTCCACTGTGTGCAGTGACATGAAGATCACCTAAAGGGTCTGGGGAGTCGATAAGGAAAGTTAGACTCACAGCTGTGTCTGTCACCACTGGCTCTCGCTGGCACATCTGTTCTCCTTCGGCATGTGGCTGGATTATGCCTCTCATCATCATTTCCCATTCATGGTGGTGGAAAACCAAGCGCCAGCCAAGGGGAATGAGTGCAGGGGTGTGTGCTGCCTTCTGGGTCTGCCCTCCCAAATGTCCTGGATGTGACCCTCCACCTGCTTTCCTTTCGTAGCGTGATGCACACAAGCCAGAGACCTTGAAGGCCACCTGGTGACCATGGCAGAGCCCTAAGGTGGGAGAATGCTGGCTACACGAACCACACTTGGAGGAGGGCTGCCTGCTGATCGCGGACACCTGCCTTGGATTATATGTGCAATAAACTTCTGTTGTATTAAGACACTAAGTTTAGAATTAGAGGTAGGGTTAGGGTGTGCTAAAAGAAAATTAAACATAAAACAATTTCAAGGCCCCAGGTGCTGCTTCTCCTATGTACTACCCTAAGTTGCACTATGGGTGATACACTAGGAAGGACAGAAATTAGCCACACTTCTTTCTTAGTCACACAACTATGAAGAATAACTCAGGTGGTCACAGCTTCTTGAGGCCACTCTTCTGGCCTTTCAGTGTCTGCTGTAGACCGAGTGTGTTCTTTAGAAAAGATCCAACAAAATCTCAATGTGTTAGAGTCATCAGAAACGTAAAGAGACCTCATCTGTGCCCAAGCCACCAGATGAACTTCCTTTTCCAAAGAGTCTTACTGATTTTGACAAATGTGTTCCTAAATATATTTGACATGCACAGACATGGGGAGTTCAATGAACAGATTTTTCTACTGAATGTCCTTTTCCCCCAGGGTTTTCTTGAGAGCAGCTTGACATGTGTAGATAATCATGGAAAAATATGGAGACTCACATTTTCACCTTTTTAAAAATGCTCTCCTACTCTCAGAAATTTTGCCTTGGCTGTTATAAATCTTGTTCTAAATAACCAACAGTCCATATTATACTTTCACAGGGACAAGTCTCTGCAACTCTCCTTTACTCAAGCTCCCATATTTACCCAACAGGTGTGTGTGTGCATGTGCATGTGTGTGTATAATTCAATTACATTTGCAGTTCAGAGGCGAATGTAGAAGACTGTGCTAAAATTCATGGATTCAAAGTTGAATTGTAAGACTCTCTGAAAATATGAAATAATGATTTATTATATATAATAATATATATACTGAAATATGAAAATAATAATTTTAATCTGATTTTTACCTTTTGAGAGGGGACTGAAAGAAAAAAATAGTAAACTATAAGCACTTTTGGAAAAATTGACAAGGAGCTTATTACTTCTACTACTTCAATTTTTTTGGTTTTATGAGTTCCTCTGGCATTACTGGGAATTAAGTTTAACTATAATGGTCTTTCATTAATGTCAAATTAATTCCAATCACTTCAAAATCCAGACTTTGGTGTTACGTACTCTGCTTTCTTATCACCTCATTTCTTACTGTATTAGCTGGATATGCTGAGACCTGGAAGAACTACCTGTAAAAGCTTATCTGACTTTATGTCCCTGGGTGATATGCCATCAATCTTTCTGTGAACAGTTAACATAGCAATGACCCCTACAATGGAGCTTTGCCCCCTATTTTGAAGTTAAGCCTCAAATGTTGGTATTTTCTGCAAAGTTCTCCCTCCAGTGGCAAAGGTGCTCCTATTATATTTGACCTCAAAACTCCACTTTCTCCAGTCCTCTCATGCAGATGTCATCTGCAGAAATGCAGCCACCAGGCATCAGACCCCAAACCAGTCTGATGTCACAGCTACAAACTCTCAATCACAAAGCAGGGCAAAGAGAAACTGGAGGTTCACCTTACCTACCACTCCTGGATTTGAGAGGCTCCCAGCACTCACACTCAGAAGCTCAGGACACTGACTGAGAACTCACTGCTGTCTTTGATAAAGGAGAAATGATATCCTTTGAGAACAGCAAGGTGTCCTACTAGATGTTGAACTTCCAGAGGAATGGAAGTTGGCCATATCTGTTGTATCCCTAGAATCTATCAAGTCCTGGGACATGGGGGGCTTTCTGAAAATGTCTGTGGGATGATGGAGTAAATACAGAATAAGTCAAGACATCCTTGACCAACCATTATGTCTAAGATATTACAATGCAACATCTGCAATTCCTAAATTAGCTACAATGATATGAATTCCCCACATAATGCAGAGACAGAAAATTCTTAGGAGGAAAAGGATGCTGCTCCAGTGTTTTCCAAGTGAATCCTGTCATGTGTGCGGGACAAGGTAAGTATAGACCCCCTGTTAAGTATAATCTCTGCGTTTGGTTTGTTTAGCAAATATGTACCACACTTGCCATAGAAAATTCAGGTAACATAAGAAGAGATTATAAAGAAGTACAAATCCCTAAGAGTCTACAACTCAGAAAACAAACAAACAAAACTCCCACCAACATTTGTGTAAACGTCTTTCCAGGTAAGTCTTTTTAGATACCATGTTTATGATTCCTATCATTTATTTTTATTTCTGTTCTTGCTATATTATTTGTACTTCCTCTTGTAAAATGAAGGGGATATGTGTCTTTTTTATTTCACTAGTGGTTACCTTTATAACTTTAAATAGTACATTTTTAACATTTTATTTTAATTCCAGCTGGTTGATAGTGTTATATTAGGTTCAGGTGTACAATATACTGATTCAACACTTCAGTGCCTCACCCAGTGCTCACAAGGGCAAGTGCACTCCTTAATCTCCAGCTCCTACTTAATCCATCCGCCCACCAATTCCACTCTGGTAACCGTCAGTATGCTCTCTACAGTTAAGAGTCTGTTTCTTGGTTTGTCTTTCTTTCTCTCTCTCGTCTCTTTGCTCATTCATTCTGTTTCTTAAGTGGTAGATAATAAAGTTCTTAATTTATTAAGTTCAAATATAAAGAAATACTTTTCTGAAAAAAATACAAAAGACTAAGAATAGTTTACTCATATTTCCTCTCATCTCCACTTCATTGTAGCGCACCCGAGATTTTATACCCTCGTACCTAGAGAAATTACCATTAATTATCGTATTAGAACGCTGCCTTCTTTTGTACAGTTGATATTTTTAATACACATTGTGAAAAATTATATGTTCAAATGATTTCAAATGCTTATTATTAGTCCGTTCATTCCACAAATGAGTTTTGGACATAGGGAGATGGAGAGGAGATGGGAGTTGAGGGAAATTGGAAGGGGAGGTGAACCATGAGAGACTATGGACTCTGAAAAACAATCTGAGGGTTTTGAAGGGGTGCGGGCATGGGAGGTTGGGGGAGCCAGGTGGTGGGTATTGTGGAGGGCACGTATTGCATGGAGCACTGGGAGTGGTGCATAAACAATGAACTCTGTTATGCTGAAAAGAAACAAAAAAAATTATTATCCACTTTCAGTCACTAAACTATACCTTCTAGTGTATTTCTTGAGTCTGAAATGCTCTGAACCTCTGAATTTTCGTACTTCTATTTTCTTTTTATATGGACAACAGCACAGCTGGTTATAATATAATTTAAATACACAATTTTACCTCAGATTTTGTCCATCTTGCTGTGTTGTCTTTTGTGATACAATGCTGCAGAGGAAAATGTCTGAATCGAAGGTAGTTTTTTCCTTTATAATTCCTTTTACATGGATTCGTATAGAAATATCTACAGATACTTACATTCCAACAACCGACCACAATTGTCTTTTTTCTTTTTCTAGCTTTATTGAGGTATAGTTGACAAATAAAATTGTATATATGAGCAATGTGATGATTTGATGTATGTGTACATTGTAAAATGGTTACCACCATCGAGTTACTTAACATTTCCACTACCTCACATAGGTATCATGTGTGTGAGAACACTTAAGATCTCCTTTCTTAGCATATGTCAAGTATACAATACAGTATTATCATTGTTGTTGTTGTTGTTGTTATTATTTGAGAGAGGGCGGAAAAGAGCAGAGGCGATATCATGACCCTATGATCATGACCTGAGCTGAAATCAAGAGTTGGATACTTAACCGGCTGAGCCACCCAGGTGCCCCTACAATACAGTATTGTTAACTATGGTCACCACACTGTACACCAGACCACTGGATCTCATTCACCTTATAACTGAAATTTGCTCCCACTGATCAGCATCTTCCCTTGTCACCTCCCCCAGCTCCTGGCAACCATTATTCTACTCTCTGTTCCTATGAGAATTCACATTTTCTCCCCTTAGATTCCACAAAAGTGGGATCGGAAATTATTCGTCTTTTTCTCTCTGGTTTTTTCACTTATCATTATGTCCTCCATTTCATCCACGATGTCACAAATGGCGGGAATTCCTTTAAGGTTGATTAACACGGCAGTGTGTGTGTGTGTACATTCCATTTCTTTCTATCCTATTTTCTTTTCCCCTGATGGACACTTAGGTTTCCACATCTTGGCTACTGTGAATAGCTCTCCAGTTAATACGGAGTGCAGATACCTCTCCAAGACCCTGATTTCATTCCCTTCATATATCTCCTTCATCATCTCCTTGGTTAAATTTATTTCTAAATATTTAATTGCTTTTACTATTATTGTAAATAGGATTATTTTCCCATTCAAACACTTTCATGTTAGTATATAGAATTGCAACTTATTTCTTTACATTGATTTTGTGTCCTATGACTTTACTGAATTACTTTATTGGTTCTAACAGTTTTTTGGTGGAGTCTTTTGGGTTTTCTATAAGTAGATACTGTCTTCTGTAGATGGAAAATTTTATTTCTTCCTTTATGATTTGGATGCCTTTTATTTCTTTTCTTTACCTAATTGCTCTGGCTATAACTTCCCATACTATGTGGAATAGAAGTGATAACAGTGAGCGTTCATGCTGTGTTCCTAATCATAGAGGAAAAGATTTCAGTTCTTCATCATTGAGTACGATGTTAGCTGTGGGCTTGTCATATTATGATGAGGCATATTCTTTCTATATATAACTTGTTGAAAAATTTTATCATGAAAGGATGTTGAATTCAGTAAAATGCTTTTTCTGCATCTATTATGATGATCATATGATATTAGTCTTTCATTCTGTTAATATGGTGTATCACAGTTATTGATTTTTGTATATTAAACCATGCTTGCAACACAAGGATAAATCTCACTTGAATATAGTGTATAATCCCTTTACTTGGTTGATATATGTGTTTTGCTAGTATTTTATTGAGGATTTATACATCTATGTTCATCAGGGGTATTGGTCTATAATTTCCTTTTCTTGTAGTATCCATGTCTGATTTTGATATCTGGGTAATGCTAGCCTCATAAAATAAATTAGGAAGTATTATCTCCTTTTCAATTTTTTGGAAGAGTTTGAGAAGGCTAGGTATTAATTCTTCAAATGTTGGTAGAAGTCATCAATGAAGCCATCTAATCCTGGACTTTTCTAATATGGGAGATTTTTTATTTAGGACTCAATTTCCTTACTTGTTATTATCTTATTTTGATTCTTTTTAATAAAAATATTGCTTTTTAATAAATATGCCTGAAACATCTTGACTTATTTTGATCTACAGATTTGGTACTGAATTTATTTCTGGTTTTTGTTGTTGTTGTTGTTGGTTGTTTGTTTTGGGTGGGGGTGGTTAATTTATTTCTAAAAATCACTTTTTTTGGTCTGATGGTATAACCATAATCTACAGGCTTGTTATTCATTTCTTGCCTCCATATCTATAATCTTTTGTCTAATTAAATTAGTTAACACAAGGTTAGTTTCCTAGACTGAATACTTGAAATATTAATAATTAATAAAATTAATTGCTTTAGCCTCTCCTTTTTTCCTCTATCCAGGCTGATTTCTTGGTCTGGGCTCTCCCTATTACTGACTCAGCTCTGCAGTGTTAATTCTTCACTTTGAATTTCTAATGAGTTTTTAATTTCTGCAATGGCAATTACTTTCTCTTCAGTTTCTTTCCCTAATATGGTTAGCGCCCTTTACACCTAATTCTCTTGTATAATCATGTCATCTTTGATCTCTTCATTCAGAACATTAGCTGATATGCTTTAAATCTTATTGAATTCCCTCAAGATATAAAATACTTTTCCAAAAATTTCTTCTAATTCTTTGTGTGTGCTTTCTCAAAATGTGTTCTTAAACAATCTCTTCCATGCCAGTCTCTGTTGTTCTACTTTTGGGACATTTTTACAGACACTTAATATAAGTAAGTTATAGTATGTCTAGGTGTATTTGAATAGTGAGGGTTATTCTATGCAAGCCTGGCTTTTGCCCCAAACAAAGATGGGTGGATTTTCCTTTAAACTCATCCTTGTTTCTCTGTACACTGTTTGGGAAATCTCTTTAGAATATGAGCTTGGAGGGCTAGAATTTGTGGTTTCTACTTTTTAAAACAAAACAAAACAAAAACAAAAACAAACAACCAAAAAATCCTTTCAAGAAGGAGTTTGTAAGGGAAGGGAGGGCCTGGGTAGTTATGGTCAGGAGATTGTCTTCTCTTTCCTCCACCCACTAGTCTGAATTCCCAGCAACAAGGACCAGCTCCACAAAGCTGGAAATGTGCCCTGGGATTTTGTAGAAAGTACCTCTGAGATTTTGACTTCTTTCTCTACTTAGGGCAGAGTGGCCGAACATTTTGTGGTGTCCTTGTGGCTTACAACTTAAGAATTTTCATAATCTCCAAACTATTTCATTTTCTGCTTGACATTTTGGGTAGAAACATTTGATCCCTAAAGATATGTCTCTTAGCTGGCCAAAAGAGACGAAGTGGTTAAATTTTTGGTGCCATTCAAGGGAAGGTGTTGAAAACTATCTTTAGTGGGAAGGAAGAATTTTGAATTAGTCCACATCTTCCTTGAAACTGCCCACACCTTGAATACTCCAGTCTCTCAAAATTAGAGAATACCGGTGACAGTGTATTCAGAATTCTTTTCTAAGACTCCCCTCGTACTGAGCGATCTCTCCAAAGAGGAACAGTCTCCCACGTGCTCGTCTTTTCATTTGATATCAATTATTCTGTAGTGATACTGAAAGTGTGCAGCATGCTGCTGAGAACTTTCTTTAAGATGAAGGTGCATTAAAGTATTTATATTATTCCTTTCTATTGTTTCAAAGCTTTGTAAGAGAGGGACACTCTGAACCTACATATAAAATTATCATTTTTTTTCTGAAAGTTTTTCTGACATTTGTTAATACTCAGAAAATGTTATAAATGAGAGGGAGACAACTGGGTATATCAAAAGAGGAGAAGTTTCATTGACGTCTGCTGAATGAACTGTTCCTAGATTCTCTCCCAAACCCCCGTGCTTGTTGGGCTCACTGCCTGCCTTTCCTCTCTGGAAGTGTCTCGTCTGATCCTGACTGTCCCTGCAAAGAGGTCTTTTCATAAATCCGTGTCATTCCTACAGATTGGGAGCCTAAAACCCACAGTGTTTCTTATGGAAAATTTCTTCCTTATCCTAACTCTGCCATGCTGCTGACAAACACCTAAACCGACAGGCTGACAGTTACCACCTGAGTACTCGGGACCAATTACCCATCAGGATTGTTAGTGCTACATTTAGCTCTCTTGTGCCATTTTGTGGGCTGGCCTAAAAAAATGAAATTCTATTAATGACCCATTATGGGGGAATGTATTTTTTCTAAAAGATGACAAAATAACTTATGAATGAAATCTACTAATAATTGGGCACTTGTCTGTATCATGCTGTTGTTTTGTGAGAATTCCTTTATCTCTTACAAGATGTAAGCCTTTTAAATAAGGGAAAAATACTTATCTTCCCTCACTTATTCCTACTTGCTTTGCAGGAATATCACTTCTCTAAAGAGTTGGGACTATAGGGTGCCTGCGTGGCTTGGTGGGTTAAGCCTCTGCCTTCGGCTCAGGTCATGATCTCAGGGTCCTGGGATCGAGCCCCGCATCGGGCTCTCTGCTCAGCAGGGAGCCTGCTTCCTCCTCTCTGCCTGCCTCTCTGCCTACCTGTGATCTCTCTCTGTCAAATAAACAAATAAAATCTTAAAAAAAAAAAAGAGTTGGGACTATTTTTTTTAAAAGGGTTTCATTTTTAGTAATAGTTTTTTGTTTTTTTTTTTTTTTTAACTTATCATGTTACTACCTCAACTTGTTCATTTAACAATAATTCTACCATTACAAGAAAAGTGAGGTCATGGGAGAGACCATGTAGCTGTTTCCAATCTCCAACAAGGGCTTGGCACACATTTCAGTGAATATTTAAAGTTCACTGTGCAATTTAAAGTTCAAGTGCAAGAAAATACTTAAAAAGCTTTGGGCTTTAAGAGGGAAAGATGTAAAAATGTTTTCCAAAAACAGTAATTATCAAGTAAAAACATAAGAATAAGACTTAGCTGAGAAGTCATTTCCTCCTAGAAACTTCCTGTGACCCTTTGGGTTACACCAACTCCCTTGGGCACCCAATGAATCCTGTGTATGATTCTGTCTTAGCACTCCCCACAGTCCTTGTGATCATCTACTCACACATGTCTTTCTCACTAAACTGTAACTCTCACTTACGGTCGGACAACACTCTACTGATCTCTGTACTCTCAGTGCCCAGGTGCGCGTGCGCGCGCGCTCTCTCTCTCTCTCTTTTTTAGGTTGTCTCTAAGCTCAATTTTATATCAAAGCCATCCTCTGGGTTTTATTTAGTAAACACGTGGCATGTAATTCTAAGATGCCAGGAGAAAGAAGCCATTAATGTTCACACTTTCCAGATAAGGAAACAGAGGCAGAGCACAGTCGAGTAACTTGCTCAGATCCTGCAGGTAGTAAGTGGCACACCCAGGTGCTCAGTGTAAAGATGAATTCTCCCTTGGAGGGTAACTCGGAGGGTCTATACCTTAAGTCTGTAGACAGAACGTTTTTATGCCACTCTAAAACCACTAGGCTTTCTTCTTCTTTGGCCTCCTTCTCAAAATAGGGATAAGCAGCAGCCAATAGTGTGGTTATAATTCACACACGTTTGGATTTTCTACCCCTAGATCCCCAAATGAGCTCAGAAGAAGCAGGAGGAAGATAAATGCTAGCATTCTTCCAGTGCTTTATTCTTCCAACAGCAACAAGTTTTCTGAGCAGCCAGCAGGCCCCAAGTCTCAGATTTGCCTAGAGGCAGAGGGCTACTGGGATTTAAAGCCTGTACTTATGGTCTTGACGACCTTTTCCTCAGAGCAAGAGGAGATGATACAGAGTGAACTCTGAGCTTTGCACTGTGGCCATATCCTCCCCACTCCCCAGGTTACCATCAGACAATGAAGGAGGTGATGGGGTTACTACAACAGGCTGTTCCTGGGAGACACAGTGCATTTCTGACTATGACTTTAGCTTGAGAACTTCCAAATGGCCTTGTTGAACGTTTCATAGACGTGCACTGGAATCTAAGACACTTTCATTCAACCTCCCTACCCTCCCTCCCTCTCTCCCTTTTCTCCTTCCTTCATTCTTTCCTTCTTCCCTTCCTTCCTCCCTCCCTCCCACTTTCTCTTCTCTTTCAGTTAGGGTCAGATTTGCCCCATGGCCTGAAAAACGTGCCTCTGTCACGATACAGTTCACATTTTTGTATTATATCCTTTATTATACCCCTTATGTATTTTGGACAGGAAGCTCTATATCCAATTGTCACCAACAGTGCTTAACCACTTAATAGAAGAAAAGAAGTGCTCTCTTAGGGACAAATTAACTCATTACACAAATATTCAAGCCATTAGAAACTATGCACCATTCAAATCTTCTCAAACAATTGTTTACAAGTCCCAATGGCTTGTGAATGGCCTGTAGAAACCATCATTGTTTGTGGGATTCACTACCAAGTCTCAGGAGAAAGAGTCTAGAAGGTATTCCCTTGACTCAGGACAAACTGTCCATATGATGTTCCCATGTCCCTGCTTTAGACCCATCTATGTTTATAACCCAGGACAGGGTCAGTAGTCTGGAAACCAGACTCAACTTCCTTCTGATGTGAGCCAAATGCAGCGCAGAAACAAAATATTAAAGTAAGTTCAATACCGACCCTTATAATCTCTAAAGAATTATTAAGGATTTTAAAAAAAAACCACTTTTAGAGAGTTTTCTTAAGGAGTAAATGAATCCACTTGCTTCCTAATTCCTCTGCCCCACCCTTCAGTTGACGTCTGCATCAATCTGAGGACAGATGGCCACCAGGAGGGCATGACCTCCCAGCCTCTTACCTACAGGTCACAGTGTCACTGTGATGTCACTGTTATTAATAATATCAGGTGGTATCCCCTTTTTACTCAAAGGCTCTAGAAGATCTTATATACGTGCGCTGCAAACTTGTTTCTGAATTTGCTAAATAATGCCAAATCATTTATAACATCTTGGATGCAGCTAGAAAGTCTGCTACTAAATTTATACCCCATTTCATGGGGGGAAAAATCACATCCATATCAAATAACATTTAGCAAATCTCTGCACCTGCGAAACTCTATACCTTTCATCAGAGTTATTTAACAACATCTATGAGGGGAGAGGGCACCTGCTCAAGTGGAAAGAGCGCACAACTGTTGTGGGTCAGGACATCTGAATTCCAGCATTCTGTCCGATACACCGTGAGTTTATCACCTGGGTGAGTCACTTACTTTCTGGGGTAACCAATCAATCAAGAAGCCTAGGGAGAGTAGTGCTGCTGTCCCTCTGAGGAAACGTCCCACGCTTCAAAGAGAATGGCCCATGCAAGGTTTTGTGCTTCTCTGTGTAAGGGCCTACTTAGCCAGAGGGAGCCATTTTGTTGTTTATATAGTAAACTAGATTGACCCCATGCAGTAAGCTTAGATTGACCCTGCCCCTCCCAGAGGAACTTACTTGCAAAGCCCAGATACAAGGGCGGGTCAGGCCAGGTGGAGACATCCAATCAGTGGGGTGCACATACTGTCTCCCTAGCTACCAAGGAGAGTGGGCCCCCGCATTTTGCCAGTTCTGACCAAGGTGACAGGCTAGTTCAAATATCTACTAGGGTGAATTCTAATTCAATTGGCCGCCTGTGTGTGACCTAGCATGACTGTGCAGTTTTCTCTGCATATTGTAATCTCATTGGCCACCTGTGTGTAGCCAGGCTCAACCACATGGCCTTTGCTCTATAAAAGCTAGTCTGTGAGGCAGGGAAGGTCGCCTCTTTGAAAGAGATGGTCCTGATGGGTCAGTTTGATTCTCGATGCTTGGTGCAAAATAAAGCTTTGCTTGACCTTCACTTTGTATCAGTCTTGTTCCTTTGACCATGGACCCAACACTCTGGTCTCTTCATCCCATTGTTCTAGGGTTACCATAGCAAAATGCCACAAACTGGTTGGCTTAAAGTCAGACAAGGGTATTGTCTTACCATTATGGGGGTTAGAAATCCAAAATGAACATGTCAGCAGGGCCATGCTGCCTCTGAAACATATAGGAGAATTCTTCCTTGACTCTCCCTAGCTTCTGGGGCTTTGCTGACAATCCTTGGCATTCCTTGGCTTATAGCTACAACACTTCAACACTGTGGTGTCCACTGCTCCTTCTGCGCCTGTGTCTCTTCTCTTCATATAAGAACACCAGGTATATTGGATTATGGCCCACCCCAGTGACCTCAGCTTAACTTGATCACATCAGCAAAGACCCACTTTCCAAATAAAGCCATAGTCACAAGAACGGGGGGTTAGATCTTTAACATACCTTTTTTGGGAAACACAACTGAACCTACAACATCCCTAAGATTGGAAAACTGGTCTCATTAAGTTAAATATATTTGAATGTGTTCCTCAAAATCTGATTTTTACGCCTTTTACAATGAACTGGTTGTAACTGATGGTATCCCATATACATATTTCTAGAATTCTGAGCTATCTTTGTAACTTCTCATTCATGACATAGATGCATTAGCAGCAATTTTTATTCCATTAGACATTCCTTTATCTTTGTAATACAACTAAAAATAGATACACTATCCAGGCAGCTCAAATCTCAAGAGACATTTTAGTCCTCGTGCTTCTATTAAAGTGTCTCCAATATCTTATTATACTGGGTGGCCAGGAACAAGGGCTTTTTCTCTCTTTAATCACAATTTACTGTGAACAGATTTTATAATGGCTTGCATCCCAATGTTGCAGAAGGCTTGAATTGACCATAAGTGAGAGGATGATCAGTTTGGTGCATCTGGCAAAGTGTTGGTAGACCAGTGGTAGCCAACAGTTTGTAATCTGTGACAACTATAATTTGTAACAATTTCTTCCTGTAAGAAATTGTTGGAGGGGAAGATGAAGCTTGGCCCAGTGAACTTAGACAGAAAGAAAGTTCTGGTCATACAATAGAGAGTTGTTGAATATCTCAGTAATTTCAATGCCTCTGTTTTGTCTCCAGGTCCTTGGGTCTGAAGTCTGAGATCTGTGGTAGTGGGGGCAGTTCACTTAGTATTGATCAAAAGAACTATTTTATGAACACTAAGAGACTCTCTGTAAGAAACTGAGGCACAGAAAGTATCCATTACTTGGGCATATCCAGAATTTCCCTCAGACCTGGGCAAGATGGGCCTGGCATCTGGTTTCATCTGGCTGTGGCCCATGTCTCTGGACTCCCATTGGGTGAAGGTCCCACACAACTAAGGGAATGGGTCACCTCATGTTTATGCTCTTAATTCTAGGCCATGCTTTTGGTAGACAGAAGTTCTCTGCCCAAACAGAGCTGATTCTACATCGATGGCCTTCCCAGGTCCAGGCCCCTAATTTTTCATCATGATGGCAGATGACTCATCAGTATACATACAGCAGGTTTGAAGGGTGGCCAGGGGTGGCTATTCATTGAAGAGGCGGTACGGATAGTGCTTAGATAAGCAGAATGGCAGTGCCTGGGTGGCTCACTTGGTTGAGCATCTGACTCTTGACTTTGGCTCAAGTCATAATCTCAGGGTTGGGAGATCGAGCCCTGAATCATGCTCTGTGTTCAGGACAGAGTCTGCTTAAGATTCTCTCGCTCTCTCTTTACCCCTCCCCACTTACTCGATCTCTCTAAAAAAGAAAAAAAAAAGATATGCAGAATGGAGCATCCATACATTTTTTAGGTAGAAAGAGAAGCAGAAGTAGGCATCAGGATAGTAAATGGCATTCCAACCAGCATGGAAATCTGAGGAGTGCAAAAAACACAAATACGAAATGCTTCCCAGTCGTTAAATGAAGATAGACTTGTCAAGATGGGAAGAACATGTATCACTGAACTTTTTTTTTTTTTTTTTGCTTGACTTATAACTCAATATTTAAGCCTAGAATTTGAGGGTACCTATTTGGGACCCTGCCCTGCAAATGTTAAGGGTGGGTCTAGGATTAGTTGAGGTCCTTTCTCTTCATTGTGTTCCATGGTGTCTCCTCATCCTCATGGTGCCTGCTGCTTATCATCACTTTTATTAGAAAATAATGGCTACTAATCATGTTCACATCTCTACCTAGCACTCCTCCGGCAGTGAGTATTATTATTGGAAGGTATTATTGGAAGAATGATTTTCATTTCCTTTTATCTTAACCAGATTCCATAATTTACACAAAACAATCGAATCACCATGGAGTTCCAGCTATTTCCCTTTTAACTGATGCTGGTTTTTTTTTTTTTAATGTTCAATTACCCAACATATAGTACAGCACGATTAGTTGTTGATGTAGTGTCCAGTGATTCATTAGTTGTGTATAGCACTCAGTGCCCATCACCATACGTGCCCTCCTTAATACCCATCCCCCAGTCACCCCATCCCCCCACTCCCTCCCTTCTGCAACCCTCAGTTTGTTTCTCAGAGTTCAGAGCAGCTCATGTTTTGTCTCCCTCTCTGATTTCTTTCCATTCAGTCTTCCCTCCCTTCCTCTGTGATCTTCCATGCTATTTCTCATGATATGAAACCATATAATAATTGTCTTTCTCTGCTTGACTTATTTCACTTAGCATAATCTCCAGTCCCAACCATGTCGATGCAAATGGTGGGTGTTAATCCTTTCTGATGGCTGAGTAATGTTCCATTGTGTGTGTGTGAATATATGTATGTATGTATATATATGTACATACATATATGTATGGTAGACAGAAGTCTACATATATATATGTACATATATATGCATATATATATTCATATATATATAGACCACATCTTTATCCATCTACCTGTTGAAGGACTAAAAGGCAATCCATGGAATGGGAGAAGATATTTGCAAATGACATTACAGATAAAGGGCTGGTATCCAAGATCTATAAAGAACTTCTCGAATCAACACCCAAAAAACAAAGAATCCGGTCAAGAAATGGGCAGAAAAGAACAGCCTCTTCTCCAAACACGATGTACACATGGCTAATGGACACATGAAAAAATGTTCAACATCTCTAACCATCATGGAAATACAAATCAAAACCACAATGAGATACCACCTTATAACCACTTAGAATGGCCAAAATTAAGGCAGGAAACAACAAATATTGCTGAGGATATGGAGAAAGGGGAACCCTCTTACACTGTTTTTGGGAATCCAAGCTAGTACAGACACGCTGGAAAACAATATGGAGGTTCTTCAAGAAGTTAAAAATAGAGCTATCCTACGACCCAGCAATTGCACTACTGGGCATTTACTCCAAAGATACAGATGTAGTCCAAAGAAGGGCCACATGCACCCCCATGTTCATAGAAGCAATGTCCATGAGAGCTTAACAGATGCTGTTCTGACTTTTTTTTTTAATATTTTCTTTTTTTTTTTAAGATTTTATTTATTTATTTGACACAGAGAGAGATCACAAGTAGGCAGAGAGGCAGGCAGAGAGAGAGGAGGAAGCAGGCTCCCTGCGGAGCAGAGAGCCGGATGTGGGGCTCGATCCCAGGACCCTGAGATCATGACCTGAGCTGCAGGCAGCGGCTTAATCCACTAAGTCACCCAGGCGCCCCTGTTCTGACTTTTCTGATAAGACCTGCCAGGACCATTCAGAGATGCACCCACTTCAAGAACCATGGGATGGGGACTTGCACAGAAGCCCCTGTCCTGGAGCATGCAGCCTCCAAGCTCCCCTCGCTACTACATTCACTGGAGCCTTGGCTTTAAATCTGAAGTGGTTGGGATCTTGAGGAAAACATGCCTCTCTCTCTCACTCTCTCTTTTTAATGAAAATATGCATGTTAAGAAAGACAAGACTTGGATTTATTATTTACTTATCTTTTTTTTTTTTAAGATTTTATTCATTTATTTGAAAGACAGAAATTACAAGTAGGCAGAGAGAGAGAGGAGGAAGCAGGCTCCCTGCTGAGCAGAGAGCCCGATGAGGGGCTCGATCCCAGGACCGTGGGATCATGTCCTGAGCCAAAGGCAGAGGCTTTAACCCACTGAGCCACCCAGGTGGCCCTATTATTTACTTATCTTATCAGGTTGTTTTCACTGAAACCTTTTACATAGTTTTCCCACTTTCCATTTTGCTAATACATAGGTTGCATTTTTTTATATCCATAATGCATTAAGATAAAAAAGTAAATGTTATTAATAAGATCCAAACTGATCTTGACTAGAATGATGCTCTTTAATGGTGAGGTGTTCTAAATATCCCCAGTCAATATTTACTAACATGTGGACAAATTTGGCATTGATAGAAAATATAGAAAAAAAGGAAATTCAGAATATTATTTTAAATTCAGAGTCTAGTAACCACTCTGACTTTAGAACATTGGAGAAAATACAGCAGACCTAAGAAATACACCATATACATGTATGGAAGCTTCTTTTTCCTCTATTACAAGCAACTTGGGTTTGTTTTGTAGAAGAAGTTTGGAATTAATCTAGCTACACCATGTTCAAATAAAGCTATTAGTCTTCAAGAACCAGGGTTTGAAATGATCATTATTCATGAGGAAACGTGGGCCCTCCACCAAAGGCTGTGGCACGGACCCATCAGCCACACCACAATGGGAGGAACCTGGAAAATGCTCGTGCCATGTGTCTGATGATTCATGTCCTGTTCAATCCCCCCAGTAAGTTACATGCTGTTGTCTTCATTTCATAAGTGAGGAAACCGAGATTCAGAAAGATTAATAATCTGCCTCAGTTTTAAGAAAAGTAGATAGTGACAGTCTATTCAGACCAGATAAGATTCCCAAGGCTCGTCTCTTCCATGGATGGAACTGCCTCAGACGGAGGATAACCCGCTCCCACAGAAAACACGGGTTATAGACACTCACGCTTATTTTCTTACAGGCCTGGAGACTAGAGGCCTGAAGTTGGTCTTATGGGGCTAAAATCAAATTGTTGGCAAGTCTGCTTTCCCTCCAGGGGTGTGGAAAAGAACTTCTTCCCTTGACTTTTCCAGCTTTTTATTTTTATTTCTTTTTTTAAAAGATTTTATTTATTTATTTGAGAGAGAGAGAGAGAGTGATCACAAGTAGGCAGAGAGGCAGGGAGAGTGAGAGGGGGTAGCAGTCTCCCTGCTGAGCAGAGAGCCCAAAACGGGGCTCCATCCCAGGACCCTGAGATCATGACCTGAGCTGAAGGCAGAGGCTTAACTCAACTGAGCCACCCAGGCACCCCTCTCTTCTAGCTTTTTGTGACTGCCTTAGCTCCTTGGCCCTTCCGACCTCATATCCAGTCTCTCCAGGGGCTTCTCTCCATCTCTCTTGCGTAAGGACCATTTTGATTTCACTGCCCCTGGGAACACTGATTTTGATTTTACTGTTCCTTGGGAACACTGCCAGCTCCCAACTCAAGGAGAGCTGATTAGCAGCCTTAATCCCCCTGCCATGGAACCCAGTGGATCACAGATCCTGGGGACTGGGACAGACAAGTTAGGGAGCCTAATTCTTTTTTTTTTTTTCTTTAAGATTTTATTTTTTTTTTAAGTAGTCCCTATACCCAACGTGGGGCTTGAACTCACAACCCTCAGATCAAGAGTTGCACTCTCCATCCACTGAGCCAGCCAGGCACCCCAGAAGCCCTGATTCTGCCAAGCCCTGGTGCACTGCTTCTTTTCCCGGTGAAACCAAATGCCAGTCTCTCTACCGCTCTCTCTCTGTGTCTCTCTTTCACCTTCTCCCCTCCTCTCCCTCTTGCTCACATGCTTCCCTAGACAACCAATTCAAACTGCTGGGCAGAGAGAGCGTAAAATACACATATAGGAACTAAATAGATTTTCCGAGTCTCCCAGGAAATCAGACTTTACCTGCCGAGTAACAGGTTAATGGCTAATGTATGTTGAGTATTGATGTCAAACACCTTTCTAAGCAATTTACATGTGTTATCTTACTCTCTCCTTCAGTCTCCTTATTCAGTAGGGACTGTTATTTCTCCTGGCTCCTTTCACATATGAGGACACTTGGGACAGATTACTAGACTGAGTACGGAGTGGAAAAGTCAGTCCTCAAACCGGCCTCTAGACGCCCACACTGAGCCCCTTGTGGCCATGCTGTTGGCCCACACTGTGTGGTTTCACTCTGATCTTACCCGTGAAACATCACTGAGCCTCCCCAGGGTTGTGTTCACCCTCCACAAACATATAATACACAGCAGGCATGGCCAGCTGGCCTAAATCAGTTCAGTGTTTCCCTGAGACCCTATTGTGTACCAGAGCCTGGATTAGATGCTGGGCACACAAATATGAGCAAGCAAATGTCCGTGTTCCTTATAACCTTCTAGTTTCCTAGGGAAGATGGAAATACTATGATATGTTAATTCAGTGTTTTAAGGGCTAGGACAGAGGTATGCAGAGAACATTCCAGAAGCCTAATGCAGAGGTTCTCTGCCAACATTGCTGAGGAGAAAAGGAATAGGGATTAAGGTTTCCAGATAAAGAAACACCCGATAGGGATCTTAATGCCTGAATACAAGGTTGAAGAAGGGAGGGGAGGTATTTCCACTGAGGGGTAACAGCAACACTGAGGCCCAGTGGCTTGGGAAGCATGCCCCACCCATGGAGCTGTATGTGAACCGTTGCCATACACACTTTCCAAACCCACATGTCTCAGAGCACCTTCTCTATTCAGATGAATGATGCAGTCACTCCTCCCCGATGCTTCATGTCAAGGTTGGAAACCATCTACTTTATTTCAAAATTGGCTGAGATGATTTACCTGAGGGAATCCCACAAGAAACCTGCCTTAATTCTTAGCAATTCCCAAGAAAAAGTATTAAAGAATGGCTGTCCCTTGAGACAAAGCAATTCTCTCCAGAGAAACGGTCTTAAAAACTTGAATTTTACTGCATAGTGTAGCTGCCCTTTTTTTTTTTTTTTGACACTACACTGATTTCGGAAAATGAGTAGAAGGAAACTGTGCAGCTGAGCTTACACAGCCTAATCATGTCATCTGTCTGCCAGAATAAGACAATTTTTCACCCTAATTCACACCATCCTCTGCTTGATTTGGAAGACACCTACATAAATTCCAGGTGTTTCAAACATGTATACTCTCTCTTCCTAAAGGCACAGGAACCTGGAAGCGACATCCATGATCAGAAAGCCACTGCACTGAAAACACTTCTTGACACATATTTAGACTTTCAGGAATAAAATGAAGATGATGTCATACAGCGAAGTAATTGCCCAGAACTCAGTGAAAATTGAGGCCAAATAAACTTTCTAACCAAAATAGCATCCCCTCCTTCTTGTTCTTAGACCTCCCTCCTCTCTTGGCCACAGAAAACAAAATTTCAACTACTACCTCAAATCCCTATAGCGAGGTTATGCGGGAAAGACACCCACCTTCCAGGGCAAGCAGACACCGGCTGGATATTCTCCATCATGACCTTGTATGTTTCTGCTTAATTTGCTTTAGTGATTACTGACCACACTGACCATAGAAGTTAGAGGATTTTCCTAGGGTTTTCCTAGGGGAGTAGGAAACTTATAAAGTTAATTTGGGCAATTTAAAAATGAAATTCCCATCATTATTTGTTGAAGAATATAACAAATACCAGTTTTAATACAATGTACCTTTTGGCCACCTATTATTTCTAGGTTGACTACAAATATATTTAAATCATTCTACCTTTGGAGATCCTACCTAGTAAGAAGGTGCGCACTGTTCACTATTGTCATCGTGAGTTTTTTTACACGTAAAATATATATGAAGCATCCCCTCCTCTATGCTCAGAAATGTTCTATGACCTATGGCTTCCCTGCTTAGCAAATGTGCATTGATTTAATGGGCCTAAGATGGAAATAAAAGTAGAAGAGGAGCCTTGGTCTCATTTGACTTATAATAAAATTAGGAAAAGAATCTATACAACAGGACTCATAATTGACCCCAGAACAACAGATACAACTACGTGCTCAAGTGTGATTTGGTTAGGACAGCTCAGCAAAGGAGGAGACCGCCTGCAGAAGAGTCAGAGGGAGGTACAGCGCAGGATAACCGTGTAAAAGGCAAAACCTCAAGCTCTCAAGGTGGCCGAGCTCCAGTGCTGCTCCTTCCCTCTCTCAGACTCCAAATGTTGGAGATCTCCAGGCTTCAGGCCTCATCATTCTCACTTCCATCTGCATTCAGGTTCCTAGGACACATACCAATGATTCCCAGCTAATGTCAACCTCCCCTTTGAGCACTTGATTTGAAAATCTGACCACCTACTATGCAGTTCAAATGTATAACATGCCCTAAGCAGAACTCTCAAACCTCTCAAATATTCCCAAATATCCCCCGGTACTTCCCCAGGATCCCACACATCCATTAAAGATGTCCAAGTCCGGCCAGCTACTTTGATCAAAACCTAAGAGTCATCCTTGACCCTTCTTTTCTTCTTTATTGTCCATATCCAGTTCATCAGTGCAATTCATCAGCATCAGATTCACCCACTTCTCACCGGACCACTGTCCCTGCCTTTGTGCAAGTCACCATTCTCTCTCTCTCAGCTGCTCTCCCTGCTCCCATTTCCGCAAGCCTGCTATCCAACAAGCAAAGTTATCTTTTCAAAAACTTAAATCAGCACTCCACTGAAAACATTCCAACTGACTTCCCATTACTAACCAAGTAAAATCCAAATTTTCTTACTATGCTCTACAAGACTCCACTCTAATAAATCATGAACAATTAATCCTATCAGTCTGGCACATTTTGACCCACGTTAAAAAAATTAGTGTAGACTAAAAAAATGGCAAGCATATCATATGTAGTAGGGTTAAATGGGTTTTTATTTTTTTTTAGTTTTATATATGTAGGCTATGTGTGTATTTGTTTACAATGCAAAACATATTTTTTAATTAATTAATTTATTTGGGGGGGGGTGGGATGATCCTGAGATTATGCCCTGAGCTGAAACGAAGAGTTGGGTGCTTGGGGCACATGGGTGGCTTAACAATCATGATCTCAGGGTTGTGCGATCAAATCCCACATCAGGCTCTGCACTGGGTGTGGAACCCACTGGAGATTTTCTCTCTCCCTTTCTCTCTGACCCTCCCTACATTCCTTCTCTATATCTTTCTCTCAAATAAATAAATCTTAAGGGGAAAAAAAAGAGTCAGGTGCTTAACTGACTGTGCTATCCAGGCATCCCTATAATATATATCTTTATATGAGTAGCATCTAAAAAAAACATGTTTGCAAGCCCCTGACCTACATGACCTGGCTCATGCCCACCTCTCCAGTCTTTTCCCACACTACATTCTATCTTGTTTCACTGCTTCCCCACTGACCTTCATTCTAGTCCTAAAACAAAGTCATCCTTGCCTCAGGACCTTTGCACAACTACTTCCTCTGCTTGCAATGATTTATCTTCAGATTTTTATATGGCTGGTTCTTTCTTATTATTCCCAATTCGAGAGTCAACCCTTAATAGGTGTCTTATCCAAAGTAAAACCTTCCTTTCTGATAGTCACATCACCCTATTTAAACCTCCTCATTTTATCCATTCCTTTGTTTGTTTGCATCAGTTTCCTCCTCTCTTTATCAGATTGTAAACCTCTATGAGTTCAGGGGTTAGTTACATTCATCTTTTTTTTTAAGATTTTTATTTATTTATTTGACAGACAGAGATCATAGGTAGGCAGAGAGGCAGGCAGAGAGAGGAAGGGAAGCAGGCTCCCAGCTGAGCAGAGAGCCCGATGTGGGGCTCGATCCCAGGACCCTGAGTTAATGACCTGAGCCGAAGGCAAAGGCTTTAACCCAGGTGCCCCTAATTACATTCATCTTATTTACCACTTTGCCTTCAGTGCAAAGACAGTGTTTATAATACAGAGAGTGCTCAGTAAGTATTTGTTGAACAGGAAAGGAAAGGAAAATGAAGACCAATTCTCCTCAACTGAGCCTTAGCAAGTGAGATTCATGGTCTCTCCTGGGCTTCTCAGGGCTCCACTGAGAGATGATGAAGCAGTGAGATTAGTATTCCAAACTCCTCCCTTTGGCTTTGTCTTCAGTCCAAGAGGCCATTCATTTCAGCACGTTAAACTGTTAATTATGGGGTCTGCCTTCTCCTTCCATTATGTAGAAAGGATAAATAGTTATTATTAAATAGTCATTTAATAGGCAGTGATTTCTTTCAGGGCACTCACTATTAAAATTGCACAAACACATACATAAATAAAGCTATTTATTTAAAACTAGGACAGACTGACTAAATGGATTCCATTTCTTTTTAGTCACTCTCATGCATACTACCTGCTTAAAATAAGGAGTCCTTTTTTGCTCTTTCTCACAACTCATTTCCTAGTTCATGCAAACACATGCACCACCGCTACGATCAAAATAACTCTTTATTCTAGTGATTTACTTCCAAGACGGTGACTTCTTCTCTGGCATTACTGATTTAGTTAATATTATTTTAGGCACTAAGTAGCTTTATAACTCATCGTAGAGAATTAGCCAAACTGATAATTTTATATAATACACATTGTATAAGCATTGTTTTCCCTAGATTTTCATTGAAAGTAGATGGAACGTGGTTCATTAAAAATTGATAGGAGCAGAAGACGAGAAGCCAATTATTTCATGCCCTGGTTCTAGCTCTCATCTTAACTAGCGGAAATGTTCGGATAAGTCACTTAAATTCCTTGATCCTCACTATTCTCATCTATAAAATAAGACACCAACTTAGGTTTAAAAAATCCTACTATTTATTGGGAGTTACTATACCCCAAGAGCTATTTTAAATCAATCTTTAGTTAACCCTCGCCCAAACCTTCTAAAGTGGGTTCATTAATCTTCCCATTTTCCATATGAGGAAAAGGAGGCAGACCGAGGAAATAACACAGATGGTTCCATGGTGGAGGTGGTTTGAAGCGGGGTAGTCTGACTCCAGAACCTACTCCCTTATTCTCCTCTGTTTCTACAGGATCTACAGTCTGGTCCATCTCTAGGAGCTACCCTGACAAGCTCTGAATCCTTGCATCGCATGTTAGCTCACTGTATACATGCTTCATTCATACAGCAGATTGCAAACTATTTTTTTTTTAATTTTATTTTATTCTCAGTGCTCCAAAATTCACTCTTTACACACCACACCCAGTGCTCCTAAATGGAGACACAACAGCCCTGTTTGAATAATCAAGGGCATTCGGCCTAGTACCTTCCATGTGGTAGGATTCAACAGTCACTTTAAAATTTGTCAGTGATGGAAGTATATTCAGGCTACAGTTTTGAGAAAAACTAGATTGAATCTAAGTCCTTTGTGAGAGTCTATGATCCAGGTGTTGAATTCTCTTCTTGGAGGTTCTGGCTTTTTCTGTCACCTGTTTTGGCCCTTCTACACTCTTCTACTTTATTCTCTACACATCAGACTCATAAAACGGAAATCTGTATTCCGATTATACTGTATTTAGTTGTTGTAACATGTTGGTCATATTCAAAACACCTAACTGCTAATAGTATAGACACCAACTAGTCAGAACAAATGCTAAGCTGTTAACAGTGAGAAACCGTTGTAAGCACCACTGGGAACGAGCCAGGTTGGGTGGCCCCATCCCTATCAGTCTGTGATGTTGTAGCTTGAGCATGTCAGTGTCAGCCTTTGGACCCTTAGCACCTACCTTGACATCCACTCAGCTACTGGTGAACAAATGAAAGAATTCAATCAGCAAGACGGTATTTTCAACCTGGCTTCTAGAACTAATTAGCAATCTAAGTTGGGGGAAAGGAGTAGTGTGGATTTAAGGAACAGTGATGTAACACTTTTTGGCTCAGTATTAGATCACACCTGCTGCTTTTGTAGCCCTAACACTGAATGCCACATTCCCATCCTATTGTCTCATTCTCCTGTCCCTGAGGGAAGTTCTTCCCCTCATCCCTCCTTCACTCCCCAGTTTCCTTCTTGAGAATCGCAGATGTCTCAAACCTCAAGACTCAGCTCACCAAAGCCTACTGACGGACTTAGTGCCCCTGTTCTCATTTGTCTATCAAGGTTCAGTTAAGTCCAGCTCTACAAATGTTTATTGACAAACTTTGGCATACAGTGAGGAACCAAAGAGCATGTGCTCGTTCCCTTTAAGGAATCACACTGTACATTGGTGGAAATGAATATGCAAATGAGTTGTTCAAGTAAAAAAGTATTCCCCAACAGGAAGAACAGGATGTCATAGTTAGGACATCAGTCTAGTGCAGCCCTACGGACACTGAGAAAACAAGTCAGACGAGTTAGTATAAAGGAAGACAAATAAGACCCAACAGACGCAGAGCTCCGGGGACTTCCTTACCGCATGTCACTATTTCATACTATTTTTTCTATTACACAAAGGATTACACAATAGTCTTATCCTCCCAATATGAAGGGTCTCTAAGAGTCTCAATCCATCTCTAGGAAGTGCTAAGATAGAGGCATAAATAGGAAGTTATGGGGCACACAAGAAGACAATCACACGAAGGCAGGAGAGGATAGGCTACAGAAGAGAAGACATTATAGAGGAAGTGCCGTGAAGGGTAAGTGTTGCGGGACAAGTGAGCCAGGTGAAGGCTGGAGGAGCTGGGAGACACAGGCAACCCCTTTGGTGAGATTCTTTCATTACGTTTAATCAGATCTTCAATACTTCCTGCTAGTCTAGACCATCATCCCTTATCTCTCTGTTATCTATTCAGTCTGCCATGTTGAACCTTTCCTCACTGCCTACTGCTGAGTCTCCACAACCTCCAAGGTTTAGGTAGCTTGCAAGCCCCATCCTTGGCTGTGTCCCAGCATTCATCCCACGGAGGCTGGTCTGCTCACAGTTTCTACTTTGCTATTCTGTCAATAATCACAGGCACTGGGGTGCCTGGTGGCTCAGTGGGTTAAAGCCTCTGCCTTCGGCTCAGGTCATTATCTCAGGTCCTGGGATCCAGGCCTGCATCGGGTTCTCTGCTCAGCAGGGAGTCTACTTCCCCCTCTCTCTGCCTGCCTCTCTGCCTACTTGTGATCTCTCTCTGTCAAATAAATAAATAAAATCTTTAAAGAAAATAAATAATCACCTGCACTTCTTTTCATCATTAAACAAATGTCAGCTTGCATCATCATGATCTTTCAAAACCTCATTTAAAATTCTCTTCCTTAAGGAGTCTTCCACAGTGGATGGAACATGCAGTTGAAGGCCTCCTTCCTTCTAATTTTTTTAAAGTTTTTTTGTTGTTGTTGTTTATTTAAGTAATCTCTACACCCAGTGTGGGGGCTTGAACTCATGACCCTGAGATCAAGAGTCACATTTCTTCCAACCGAGCAAGCCAGGCTCCCCAGGTGAAAAGTGATCGATGCATATTATTTAGAATTGTGTATTCATAAATATATATTCAAAGACAATAGGTATCTGTATGCCCAATGATAATTAGTGTCATTCAACCATGACTGTTAACTTCTCAGCTGAAGGTATTCAACCTTTCATTGCTTCGTTGGTCCCCGTCATCATCTCAAATGCCTGGTACAGTACCTACACAGTCTGGGCACAGTGGCTCAGTTTTCATCTAGCCTTACTCCGTCACAATTTCTCACCAACATTAGATGACTGGCAAAAATCTGACCAGAGTGAGCAGAGTAGGAAATTACTTCAATCTCTTGATGGAATTTAATAGTTTTGGAGAATTAGAGCATCTCATATGGGAACAATATCACAACAGATGACCTGAAACGGAAGTTATTTCCCCGAGAATCTGCAGTTCCTGAACCGTCTCCTGAGGCTGCTCATATGTTTTTCAGTTCTTTCTGAAAAGGAAAATAAACAAACGCAATCTACTTCTTCCTTCATCACTCTTTGCTCCCCTGTGAATACACGGGCGATATTTCATAACGTGTATTCCACAGACCACGGATCTTCTGAGACGTTCTAGAGAAAAGTCTTCTTTTTTAAAATAGCTTTGGGAAACACTGCCCTGGACAGCCCTGGTTTGGACATGCACGATGCATGTTTAAGTCTGCACTATCTCAGGGAATAGTCTAGTTTTACTTTGTCAAGCCCCTCATTTCACAAGGGTAAGTGAGAACAGATTTTCTCCCCCAACAATATCCCTGGAAACACTACTGCATGGCACACCAGATCGGGAAATGCTGTCTCTATTGTTCCCTCCACTGAATTCATAGGCTGACAGAGAGGTCCTGTGCAGCCTGAAGCATTTATTTTCACTTTATATAAAAGCATAAAGTAGCAAATATCTTGTTGTTGTCTATTGTATTCGAGCACAGAGCAGAGAGTTTTTCAATGCAAAGTGTTTACTTCTAGGACCTCATGGAGTTTCTCCCGACTTTAATAATTGTAGTGGTTACTGCTTGAATGCAAAAGAAGCAAAAATAAAACTAGAAATTCTAGGAAAGGAGAACGCCAGTACTGACCCAGCGTGCTGCACTCTGAGCAGACATTCCATTACGGGGTTGACGGTGAGCATAAAGGGGATGTCCAATCGCTATACACTCACTCGATATTCTCCTTTATACAAAGTCTTGTTTCTGGCTTGGATTAGGCCCCAGCCAACTGCTGGGAAGAGCCGCAGGCTCCTGCACACACATTCAGGGCAGAATGATAGGTTTGCAACATGGGAATCCCAGGGGACAGGTGATTTAGTTAACAGGCCTCAAAGCAACTATTTTAAACATGGGACATGTTCTCTCTAAAGGCACAGGATTTACTTGGCAGCCATTTAAAACAGTCTGTTTTCACCTGACGTTCTTCTCTTTTCTTTTTTTTTTTTTTTTAATTTATTTATTTGACAGAGACAGACACAGTGAGAGAGGGAATACAAACAGGGGGAGTGAGAGAGGGAGAAGCAGGCTTCCCCCCACGCAGGGAGCCTGATATGAGGCTTGATCCCATGACGCTGGGATCATGACCTGAGCGGAAGGCAGAGGCTTAACCCCTGAGCCACCCAGGTGCCCCTGACGTTCTTTTCTTTTGAGCGTCCTCTATTCCCAGGATCTGCTTAAAAGCAGAAAATACCTAGAGAATTAATGGAATTTCAACGTTATGAATTTACCAAGTTTCAGTAAAGGTGATTATTCATCTCACTGTAAATTACTGCCAATATTCAAAATAGAAAAAAACACTCACAGGAAATCATAGGTATAAAAACTCAATGTTGATCCACAACAACCTTCTGTTTTTCTGTCTGAGCACCCCGACTCAATTTAATATTCTTTTTCACTGAACTCATGGACTGAGTGTCTTCCTATTTTCCAACGTGGAGCAATTTCTTGCTATTATATATTATAATAAATTATATAAATAGCATATGTATGCAACCATCCACTTGGCAAGTAGTCTTGACAGTCAGGCACTGGCCTGGTTTTATAATACACTTGCAAATACTAATATATTGTACTAAATGAAATCACCATTTGCTTTTGGGACCCAAAAAGAATTTACCTATACTGAAGAATCTACGAGATCTTATCTCTTACACAGGACAACCAGTACTTGAAGGAAATCAGATAAGGGGCAGGGTGTGCGTTTTGTAGTTTAGCATTTTTCAAAGATTCTGTTTCGGAATCACTGGAAGTGTGTGTTTAAAATGTAGACTCATAGGCCCAAGCCAGACTATCTGGGCTCATGGCCCAGGAATCTGCATTTCCAACCAGTGCTCCTGGTGTTCTCTGTGCGACTAAAATGTCCTAGGAACCTCCTCAGAAGGCCTGATGGATGGGGCTCTGCACACACGCCCTTCAACAGGACGACCTCCACTCTCAAGTCTTTACTGGGGCTCCTGCGTGAAGGCTTCAAAAAACATAAAATGGATTTCAGTGCTAAAGTGTTTTTGAAAATCACTTCTTTTCAGTGTAACATCAGCAAAAGTCCCATCTATGAGACTATAACTTGACCCACCGTATTTTAAACATGGCACAGTGGAGTAAGCATGGATTTCAGAATCAGAAGGATACACGGCTACGACTCACTAGTTGTGTATGCTTGACAAGCTAACGCATCGGTCTTGGTTTTCTCATCTATAAAACTGGGACGATGGCAGGGAATGACAAGGGTGGTTCAGATTAAAAGACCGGCAGATAAATACTTGGCCAAGGAGTTGGTTTACACTGCGTGCTCTCCAAATTTTAAGCCTCACCCCTCCCCAATTTTGCCAGCTTTCATAAGAGTAGCCATAGAAAATTTCTTTTGAGGGGTTCTCTGAAATTCTGTTCTTGAAGACATTGGCCTTTATGCTCATGCAATATCCAGTGTTAAATTTCCTATAGAATGGGGTACTAGGATCGAGTTCCTTGTTTTGGTTAAACATTGTTTCTCTTTATCGTCAACAGGAATTATTTAGACCACCGCATCTTCCTTTACCTTAAGTTACCACAAAGTTCGGCTATAACATTAACACTTCTTACTCTCTCTAGATTGCTTATATTTATTTTTTAAATGTAGTTATTCAACTTTTTTTTTTTTTAGCCATTCAATAGATTTCTTGAGAGGGTGTATTGTCAAGCAAAAGAGCTTGGGTGTAAATAAACCTCATTTCTTGGCTGAGTGATATTGGATGAACCATTTCTTAGCCTCAAACTCCTAAAGTATTAAATTAGGCTGATAATAGTACCTCTATCTTAGAACTGTTGTGGGAATTAAATAAAACGAATCATATGTAGCACTTAGAATGCTATCTGGCAGTTTGTGATGCACTCTAACAATGCTATTAAGTAGTATTTTCCACACAAAGAGTAGTTGCTGAAGGTACATGGTAAAAGGGCATGTAAACCGCCCCAAAGCTTACATGAAAGTAAGTGTAATATAATGCGTATGTTATAAATGAGTAATCTAGTAAATTATATTCTCCTTTATCTCATGCAAGAAAACTCAACTACCACCTTGATATTGATCTTGGTATCACTGCTAGCTCTAACCCATCGCCCAAGGGGGCATTCCTCACTCAGCCTCCTGGAGACTGTCTACATGAGTGAATGGATGAGCAATCAGAAATATATACACATTGATCCCTGTCCCATTGATCTGTGTTATGAAGATCAGTAGACCTCTGAAGCATCTCGTCCATTCTAGGATGATCCCCACTCAAACAGATCACCCGGGAGAAAAGGAGGCACTTCCAGTCCTGGCTTTCTCTGTCTCCCTAGGATAAGAAATGCAGATGACGGAACTATGCTCACAGCACTCTTGTGGTTAAGTAGTTAGCTGAACAGCTCACTTTGTTTCCTTGTCTCTATTCACACACCAGGTTCGTTACCGTTAAAAATCTCCATGTGAGATCTTGATTCAATATTTTCATTTAGCAACACTGTGCTCTCAAACGCATAGTTCTTACAGCCTTCTAAGGACCCTCATCTCTTCAGAGGAGCCCAACTATCTACTTCTCTTCTCTTCCTCCTTAAATAGTAATCACCATTACATCTGAGGCCCACTTTAAAGATACTCATGGGAGCTTTTAAATTACAGCATTTGATTGACTTAGGAACAGGAACACCCTAACCGGAATTTATTTTATTGTGTGGACCATTACTGCAAGACTTCCTGGCAGTTAAGGTGAACTGAATGGCTTTTCTCTTACTTTTCTTATTGTGGGAGAAAATAAGATAGACTCTTTGGACAAAGTTGGTTGTTAAGGAGCCTCTGGGATCAGTGAAATAATCAATTTGTGGTGGAAAGAGAAGAAACATTTCCTTCCTGGATTAAATATGGTGGGTCCAACTCTGCACATCTTAGCATCAGAGGTTTGGGTTTTCCAAAGGGCTAAGCTGCTAACTGCTGCGTGAATGTGCTCTTTAGTGCTGTTAAGCCTTAATGCTCCCTCTTCCAGTGACATGCCACAGCAGTTAAATGACGCTAAAGGAATGATCTCTATGACGTATTGGGGCTTAGTTGCGTCCTCCTTTCTACTGTAACATTTTTGTGACACTGTATTATGATAATTGTGTATCTCTCTGTCCCCACTAGCTGGAAACTTTGTAAGTATCAGGATTGCACTTGATTTAAATCTGTATTCCCCGATCCCATTCTGGCATTCAGTAGACCCTCAATCCACTTTTGTTAAATAAGCAGAGACTGCATGATGACCACTGAAAATGACCTCTCCAGGGCTCTGAACACCTACACACCCAGTTAATGAATATTCATGAGAAAACTGAGAAATGAGAATTTCTTCTAAGAACAAGATAAGAAAATAGGTTAAGAATTAGAGATCATTATAATCAGAATAATAAAACAGTGCATTTTCTGTATGCTGCAAAGGTAACTGCTCCCACCTAAATGACCTAGACACAGTAGGATGGACACACTGAGCTGAGAAGATGGAATCGTGAGAGTGAAGCCTCACACTGAGGTTTTTAGAAAAGCAGCAGTATAGAAAGCAACATGCTTGACAGCAATTCGTGAGTTTTGTTGTTCTCTAGCAGCGCACAGCAGATTGAGGTTAACACACACACACACACACACACACACACACACACAGTTTGTCAATCTCATACTCTTTAAAGACCCATATGACAACCAAAGCTAAAGGAACATGGACACCGTGGACTTCCTTTGACTTGTCTTCCTTATTCTGCTCTATGAGAGCCAATAACCCACTGAGCATTAGCCAACCAGCCAGATGGTACAGTAATATATTACGCATATTCTTATCATAATTACTTTCACTCCCTTTTTGTGGATGAAGAAGCAGAAGTACTAACTTAAAAGCATTATCACCTGTAGTGGGTGCCTTGAAATACTGCCGGTTGCTGCAAAGATACTCTAGTACCTCGAGTAATAAGCAGGAACGGGAAAATCTGCTAATGCAAATTACCGGTAGAACCACTTCCATCTGGGCAAATCTTCCAAGTATTAAGAGTATTACATGAAAGGCCACCCTACTGAGGAAAATAAATTATACACTGACATGGGATCTCTTCGGGGAAGAGGAGAGAATGTAACACCTGTCCCATTCATTCCATTTTTCATATGTGGTTTTTTGGTACTACTGAAATGGTAAACCATCCGTGAGGCCATGGGTGAAAATGACATTCTGGGCTGTATGAAAATGCAAGAGAAACATACTTGGGTTGCTTGCTGGCTTATTTCTGAGATATGTGAATTTGTGCTAGCCCAAGGTACCCTCGATGTGGGTAGAGCTCCTGGATTGTCAGCACACTGAAATACCTTCTTCTCCTGTTCTTTACTTGGTCACTGCCATATACAGATAGGGGAATGGTTGCTACCCCAGAAAGTCTTTCCCACACCTGCTGCCCACACCCCTCCCAGTCCAGCAGTCGAATCTCACAGACACCCAGCTTCTGGCTGACCATCCGATGTCTGTGCAAGACCAATCATGCGGTATTCTGAGTCCTGCCCCACTGGTGTAAACGATACGTGTGTCTCCTCAAGAGCAAACAACTTCTTTACTTAAAAACTATATGAAAATCAGTTAAAATGTAATCACTGATATAGGGATGGATCTGGCAGAAAATAACAAGAAGTGATTCTGATGTAAAGTTATGGGTTTAGCATTACATATAAAATTATTTCACTGCATTTTTCCTAGGTAGACCTAGGGAAATAAGCTGAATCCAGAAATGGGCAAAATGCTCCAGAAGGTCAGTGACACAGTTAACTCAATAAAAAATAAAATGAAAAAGAAAAAAGTGACCTTGACAGACCCGGGCCAGGACCAGGATATTGGAAAATTACACTGTAATAAAAGTAGATGACAGGAAAAAAAAAAAAAGCAAATAGAATCTGTATTAGGAGCAACTCACGTATCATGAGCACCTTAAAACTCAGTGAGTATGTATGTATGTGTATTTATATTTACATATTTATGTGTAATATCCATACTTTACACACACACACACACACACAACACACATGATCATTTAATATTTATAACAACTTTATCAGAAAGGTATTCTTTCCTTCATTTTACTGATGAGTAAATTGAGTCCCAGATATACTATGTACTTTGCCCAGGGACACACGAGTTAGGGAGGTTTCTCTGAGGATCAGATGACCTCATCTGCCACAACACAGGGTCATCCAAAGAAGAATGACATTCTCTCCGCTCATGGGAAGATCACCAGCACACCTGCTCCCCGACCCCCAGATGAAGGGGCAATGGGCAGACCCTCTTCAGTGCCTTCTGAAGTCTGCCCACTGCCCCTTCACCTGGGAGGCAGCACAGCCGAACCGGCCACTGTAACAAAAGGTAAATTGATCAGTTGCTTATTGATAATCTGCAGTTTTATTGCAGACAGCCCAGTAATCCAAATAAACCTGTGGGCGTCTCCACAGCTTGGCAGCATTATAAGAGAGTCTCCAGCTAAGAAGTCATTAGAGTAGGGCAGACGAAATCAACTCATTTCTGATCTGACACTTCTAGAAGGTGGAGAATTCGAGGTCTTCCAGTGTTAGTCAAGCAACTGTCTTCAAACGCCTGTGCAAAGCTGCTTTTGAGTTTACCTTGACCTTGCAATGATCTCACAAAATGCTTTACCAAGCTGAGGAAACGCTGTTTTCCACACAGCTGTGAGTGGCATAAGATGATGCCTTCTCGGGCCTTAGTAAGGGCCAAGTCAAGCTTGCAAAGGACGCTCACTATGGGCTGAGCTGCCCACTGGGAAGCAGGCACAGGAACAAGCCCAGACGACAGAGAAGGTGACTTGGGAAAGGAGGGTATTTATATTAGGCACGGAATTTGGCAAGTCGCTGCAGGAAAATATTATGGGAACAACCCAGTGGGAGTCCATGTCTGTGGGACTGGCCCTTGAGGACAGTGGGAATGCTCTTTGGTTAGAGGAGAAAATGGGAGAGAATCCGTCATATCCACATAACTCAGAGGGAACAATGATGGGCATAAAAATTCCCACCCTTCTCAAGAACTCTGACAAGAGCTTTGGGTTTCTATGAGGTGCACTTCCTGTGAAAAATGAATAAAAAGAGCTCGATTGCCTTCCTCTTACTGATATTCATTTACTAAACATGTATTCTCGAGTCATCCTGGTGACAGGTGGCATTTCCTAGAAAAACCTGGTATTTATGGCGACTTTCAGTCTCCTATCTCTGTAGGAACTTCAGCTTAGTTTGTCGCTGGAGAAACATACTACCCTCTGCCATTCGAGTTTCCTACTTCCCTTTCCAGGCAGGGGGTGTTGGACTGGACCGATGACATCCTAGGTGATGGGCTTAGCTCGGAGCCAGCATGCCTGCCCAGATATTTTGAAAATCATCACAAATATGAAAAGATATCCATTCACCTTTCATACTATTAACTTAGTAGACCTTCGTGGTTTGTGTTAGGAACTGGCCCTAAAGAGAAGACTGGTTTACGAGGAAGACAGAACGTGGTTGAGTTCCTGAATTCCACACTTGCAGTTCTGCATTAGTTTGCTGGAGCATCAAGACAAAATATGACAGACCCAACAGCTTTCAACGACAGCGAAGTGGCCTCTCCTTCGGCCTCTCCCCTTGGTGCGGAGATGGCCCTCTTACTATGTCCTCACGTGAACTTTTCTCTGCATGCATCTGTCCCTACTCTCTCTCTCTGTGTCTCCTAATCTCTTTTGATAAAGATACCTATGTAAAACAGTGCCTTAGAGAATATGTATGAGATTAAGGATAAGTCCAACTGAGCAAACATACATTGGGCCTATGTTCAAGTCTTTTTTCCATATTCACTAGCAGTGTGCTTTTGGTCAAGACACTTTTGTCCTCTGGTTTTCAGTTATTTTGCTATAAAATGGCAAAAGAATCAGCTATGCTTCACTTTATGTGCTAAATTAATCTTTTCAAAGATTTTATTTAACAGAGTTAGACACAGTGAGAGAGGGAACACAATCAGGGGGAGTGGGAGAGGGAGAAACAGGCTTCCTTCCTGCAGGGCTCGATCCCAGGACCCTGGCATCATGACCCGAGCTGAAGGCAGACGCTTAATGACTGAACCACCCAGGCGCCCCATGCTAAACTAATTTTAAGGTATAATTTTAAGCTATGTATTTTAAGTATGCATGAAAGCATGCTGTGCCACTTAAATTTCCATATATTCCTAAACTTCCTTATCTGATTAAATGAACCAGACAGAGGCCAAAAAAAACCCCCCAAAAAACCAAAAAACAAAAACCAAAAAAACAATTAATAATCAAAGGTCCAATCAAGAAACCCGGGACAGATGTTGAAGTGTACATTCTCACTCTCACTCATCAAAGTCAGTTAATCCCATTCTGAAGGACGCCCGTCCTTAGAAGAAGGCAAATGAAGACAAAAGTAAAGAAGAGAGTAAGGATGGAAAGGAAAAGAGGGAGAAATGAGGAAGGAGGAAGGAAGGAAATGAGGGAGGGAGGGAAGGGGGAAGGAGGATAGGAGAGAAGGAGGGAGGGAGGAAGGAAGATCTTCAAATTAGAAATGAAGTGCTCAGGGGGCCTGGGTGGCTTCATCAATTAAGCATCCACCGGCTCAGGTCATCATCTCAGGGTCGTGGGATCGAGCCCCACGTCGGGTTCCCAGCTCAGCAGTGAGTCTGCTTCTCCCTCTTCCTTTGCCTTCTCCACCACTCATGCTCTCTCTCTCTTGCTCGCTCTTCTCCCCCCACAAATAAATAAATAAAATCTTAAAAGAAGAAATTTAAGTACTATATGATAGTTACTCTTAATTAGCATTTTCCAATTTCTGAAGAAATGATCATCACTTCCAGATGACACAAAAAGAGTGAAAGTTGAAATCACCAGTTTAAGACCTGGGTAGAACTCGAAGCTAGTATTTGTTACATTTTTGGAAGGCATCAAACAAACCCATGGGACATCTGAGAAGTTAAGCTGAAGAGAGGTAAACTAAAACTTTCCTTAAAATATCACAGCACCGGACACCCAGGCCTTGAGAAGCGACGAGCTAAGGGAACAGCGGGGCAGAGTGCCCAGGGACTGGCACGTGTCCACACAGACCCAGTAGCAAGGCTCCTTCAACAGCAGTCTGAACCTCGTCTAGCCAAATGCTCTCTGCCATTCTGCAGGAACATGGCAGGATGATGAGCTGTGCAGGGCTTCGACGCAGCTTTTCCCACAGCAGACTCTCCATCCCAAGAGAAGCTGCCACGGGATTGCTTTCTATCCACCCCTCTGGTTGCAGCGAGGCATGAAATTTTGCACATTGTCCTTCTCTGGGCAAGGCCACAGATCATAAAAGCACTTGGCTGCAGTGTGATATTGACTTCTCAACTATAGGAAGACTTGCCACCCATGGCCCGTGTCATCTGGTCCCCTGGGTTTGGTGGTGTTCTGGGGAACAGGGATGTCGGGAGCCGACACCATGCTAGCCTTGCTTTTGCTCTCTTTGTAGATAAATACTTTCTGCAAACACTTAGTCTTGCTGTCCTACTAGCCAGATCTATGGACATGAGAAAAGCCAAGTGGTTTTTTTGTTTGTTTTTTAAAGATTTTATCCATTTATTTGAGAGAGAGAGAGAGCATGAGAGAGGAGAAGGGCAGAGGGAGAAGCAGACTCCCCATGGAGCTGGGAGCCCGATGCGGGACTTGATCGAGGAACTCTGGGTCCATGACCCGATCCAAAGGCAGTTATTTAACCAACTGAGCCACCCAGGCACCCCAAGCCAAGTTTAAAATATGCCCAGGCTTCATTGTAATCAGGTGTGGTAAGAAAGGCGGAGACAGAAATGATGGCCAAGAAGGAAGACATTTTTACTCACAGTTCCCTGCAGCAGGGGAACTTCTATGCCACGTAGGGCCACACAGGGAAGCGCCAGGGTCAGTCAGGAGGCGGGGGGGGGGGGGGGAGTGCCTCATTGTCAGGTTCGGGGGAAGCGAAGGTAAAACGAGATCAGAAGAATCAGGATTGCCTGGTTTGGATAATTTCAGGAGGCTGAGGAATAGAGGCTGTCCTGAGTTTTCCAGCACCGGGCCATGGCGGGTAGTGGCCGGGGAGCGGCAAAGCTCTGGGACAGTCAGACAGAGCAAGGGGTGTGGGGTAAGGGTTTTGGATTGGCTGGTTTGCATAGCTCTGGGGGTGGCAGTGTCTCCTGGTAGAAAGGCCCCAAGATGTCAAAGTGTCAGAAAATACAGGAAATAAAAATATGGCTAACACACCATACTAGTAGCCGTCACCAAGCTATTGCTTAAGGACTGCTTGACTGCTCAACAATAGATAAATAAAAAAATTAGGGGTGCCTGGGTGGCTCAGTGGGTTAAAGCCTCAGCCTTCGCCTCAGGTCATGATCCCACTGTCCTGGGACCTAGCCCAGCATCGGGTTCTCTGCTCAGCAGGAAGCCTGCTTCCTTCTCTCTCTCTCTTTGCCTGCCTCTCTGCCTACTTGTGATCTCTGTCAAATAAATAAATAAAATCTTTAAAAAAAATTAAAAAGCATTGACTTGGCATCTCTGTATGTGGGAATACAGAAGTGAGTGAGATCTAGTCCTAATCTCAGGGAATTTGCAGACCAAAATTAACAAAATAGAAATGAACACTGGACACACAAAAAAATAGAAGGGGATGGTCATAAATATAAGAAGATGAAAGTAATTCTTAAAAATTTTAAGAAAAATGTAATGCATAAAAAAATGTTTTAGAAGCAGGAAAATGTATACAAAGCTTAAGTTGTCTTTGAATTATGTAAACCCAGAACTCTTTCTTTCAATTAAAACTATATTACCTATAAGTTAAAAGTTTAGAATAAAAGTGTAGAGTTTAAAATTATTGGGGATATACAGGTAAACAGGTATTAAATTCCATCATTTGCTCTCCTGATTAAAAAAGAGTATAAAAAGCCTTTTCACAGCAAAGGAAACAGTCAACAAAACTAAGAGGCAACTCATGGAATGGGAGAAGATATTTGGAGACGACATTACAGACAAAGGGCTGGTATCCAAGATCTATAAAGAAGTTCTCAAACTCAACACCCAAAAAAAGCAAAGAACTCAGTCAAGAAATGGGCAGAAGACATGAACAGACACTTATCCAAACAAGACATTCAAATGGCTAACTGACACATGAAAAAATGTTCAACATTAGTAGCCATCAGGGAAATACAAATCAAAACCACAATGAGATACCACCTTACACAAGTCAGAATGGCCAAAATTAATAGGACAGGAAACAACAAGTGTTGGCAAGGATACAGAGAAGGAACGCTTACACTGCTGGTGGGAATGTAAGCTGGTACAGACACTTGGAAAACAGTATGGAGGTTCCTCAAGACATTTAAAATAGAGCTACCTGCAACCCACAACTGCACGACTGGGTATTTACCCCAAAGATACAGATATAGTGAAAATAAGAGGTACATGCACCTCAATGTTCATAGAAGCAATGTCCACAATAGCCAAACTGTGGAAAGAGCCAAGATGCCCTTTATTGGATGAATGGATAAAGAAGATATGGTCCATATATACAATGCAATATTATGCCTGCATCGGAAAGAATGAATACCCAACTTTTGTATCAACATGGGTGGGACTGGAGGAGATTATGCTGAGTGAAATAAGTCAAGCAGAGAAAGATAATTATCATATGGTTTCACTCATATGTGGAACACAAGGAATAGCGTGGAGGACCACAGGGGAGGGGAAGGAAAACTGAATGGGAAGAAATCAGAGAGGGAGACAAACCATGAGAGGCTTTGGACTCCAGGAACAAAACTGAGGGTTACAGAGGGGAAAGGGGTCGGAGGATGGGGTGACCAGGGGATGGATATTAAGGACGGCACATGTGGTGAGGGGCACTGAGTGTTATACACAACTAATGAATTATTGAACACTACATCAAAAACCAATGATGTATTACCTGCTGGCTGACTGAACATAATAATAATAATTATTATTATTATTTATTTTTTAAAGAGCATATACTTCCCTTCCTAGCCAGTCCTAGAAATTCTTGTACCTGTGATTCCACAAGATGCGCACTGTTATCAACTCCAAAGAAATACTTGCTGAATTACTGAAGCTGAATCATTATCTTTCTCCAGGTGTGGGTATGTGAGAATCTGTCTTTCTGTATACTGTTATTCCTTTATATTTCCAAATAAATTCAGGACTGAAACCTACTAGTACAAGAAGGCCACTGCTCTAGGACCAGTAAATGTCTTCCGATGGGTGTCCCCTAAGATCCCAGCTAGGTAGCCTGCATATGATTGTCAGTGTTCAGGAAGCAGGCTGGGGAAGGGGGACCAAAGTCTAAGTTCAGTAGCACAGATTTCCATTTACGTGCCTTTTCTACCCCATCCCTCCTTACTGGACCTGATATTCTCGTATCAGAAGATTCCCTAAGTATGCATAAAATAAAACTCTGACTTCGCTGAAAGGTTGTGTAGGGCCCAGTTGCTCGAGATCCATTCTTCCAATGACTCCATCTTTATTCAGCCCTACTCCTTAACTAAGTCTTCCATGGCACAAGGTTCTGTGGGGGCACACTGGCTCATTTGCCACTGGCGTCCTCTGTTGGAAACTGGGTTACAGTTAAGTCTACTCTACTGAGAGTGGACACTTCTCTTCCATCACTTCCCTTATTCCAAAACCAGAAAAAAAAATTTTTGCATATGTCATCCATTTTTTCCTTTTCTCCTGCCTGTCCTCCTTGTCTTTGTGGATTAATGCCTTTTAAACGTTCCTTTATTGCCACTTTTGTGTGTTTGAGGAAGAGCAGAAGACGAATTCTACATGCCAATCTTCCAAGTATAATGAGAAAGTCCCAGTGCAGTCAGGTGGAGCATGCCTTCTTTTTTTTTTTTTTTTTTTTTTTTTTTGTTTATTTACAGCATAACAGTGTTCATTGTTCTGCCTTCTGATTTTTGGGTCACGCACGTGTTTCACAGTGTCTGACCCTAGGAGGTGCTCAGCGAGAACTCTCACTAAACAGGCAGCCGTGGAGGACAAATGTATACTTCCGACTACAAAGTCACATAGACCAGTTTGGCTTCATATATATTTTTCTGAGCACATATTCCATATTAGGACCACAGACTGGATATGAGGTCAAAAAACAACAACAAAAAAACCCATGACTCTTGCCTCCTGTGATCCATATAGTGGTGGAACCCCCTTGGAAAGTTTCAAAATTCCAAAGTCTGAAAAATTACAGCGTGAACAAGAGTGTACCTCACCCAGGCTCATTCCTAGGGTTGGTTTCTAGCATATGGGAGGAAGAGAGAGCTGCAGAAACCAGATTACAGTCAGACAGTTTAAAAGTTAATGGCCGATTCCTGATGGGATTGATTTTCCTTCGTAGACGCCATCTTGATTGTTTGAATCACTACACCTAGAAAATCGAGGGCAGCCGAAGACCCCAATGACAGAAGCAGATGATTAGCTGTCTTTATATCTTAGCTTGTTTTAATTTTAAGAGGGGGAAAAATGGTGCTTTATTTTGGTGTTTCAACCTAAAGGCGGAAAAATGCCACTTTAAAAGGAAATTTTCACCCAAAGGAAAAAAAAATACCCAAGTTTGGTGCCAGGTACAAAGAAGCTCTGGGAAACAGTTGAGATTTGAGGACAATTATGAGGAACGCATTATTCTAGGCTCATGACCAGAGCAGCAGGTTAAGCTAACTTAAGTAAGTGGGAATTTACCAGCTCGGTAGCTGAAAAGTTTCAGGAACCACTGGATCCAGGTGCTTAAAAGTTGTTTTCAGGAGCAAATGGCTCTGCTTTCTTCTGCACTAGCTTCCTTCCCAGACATTTTTTCTCTTTGAGGTTTACATCTGCCACTTTAGCAACACGTGGGAACAGAGAGTCTTTTCTAGCAAAAGCACCAGCCGCGAGTTTCCGATTTCCCGAGCCTGAGTCACGTTCACTCCCCTCACCCTTGATCCAAGGATGAGGCTGTCCTCCTTCACACCACTTGGACTGAGAGCGTGGTGAGGCAGTTACCCAGCGGAAATCCGAATCAGTGGTGCCAAGAAAAGAAGGGATGGCTTTTGAGCCATCAAATACGATAGCTACTAATTGCTGTAAGATAACACTGGCCGTGGAGTTTGGGCTGCGTCACCGTTTTCAAAAACTCCTTAAGTTCTTCAACAAGCCAGACCGCCTAGCACCGAGGGCTGGGTCTGAGTGCAGCTATTTTTGGATTGTTTACTGATCTTCACTGTATCAACCATTAACATCCCTCTCTTGCTAAATGGCCACCTGACCAGAAAGGTTAAGAGAAATATTCAGTGACCTCTAGAGAGAGGGTAGAATACTTATTTTTAGCTTTCTGGTATTTGATCATAAAATGCTTTCAGCCTGGAATGACTTCAATGAGATTTGTACATCTGAAGGCTGCCAAAAAGAGAAGGGGAAAAAGTCAAATATTAAAGGAAACCTTGCTCTCATCCAAAAGAGGAAGATGCCTTAAATTTCTAACGAAAATGTTAGTTCTATTTTTAACTTCCTTTTTAGGTTTCCTAAGGCTTAGGCTAAGAGGAGAAATAGGTCTGGCAGCAAAAAGCTTTAAAAACCAAAGGTTTTATACCCAGGGCTTGTTAACCCTATACTAACAAGTCCTTGATAAAGGGGAGGGGATGAGAAAGCAGGTTTTCCATGTGCAATCCGGTCCTCTTAACCTTGTACTGTCCATATATGGGTCCTAGAAAATTTCTGAAAGGGAATTTGTTCCGAGAGAGGAACGTCACTAAAAGCACATGATCTCACAAAGACAGATGTGTGGGCCATGAAAACTGTCCTTTTTGAAAAGAGCTACTAGATTAGTTTGTCACCTTAAGATAGCCACCTAAGGAGTGTTCAAGAGGCAAGTGATTCTTGGCATCAAATTTTTGTCAGGCTTCCTTGCAAACATTTTAAATCATCAGCACAACTCCTTTGAATGCATCTTCCAAGTCTTGGAATGGTACATCCATCACCAAACTCGGCTCCAGAGTCACTTGAAGTTGGCAGTTTTCCGTTTCAACTTACAGTGACTGAGCATGCAAAGCCATCCTGAGATTACAGGTCTCGTGGGGAGCCCACCTGGAGGACCCCAGAGGGCGATCTTTAGTGGCCATGATGTGTGGGACAGATGTTTCCATTTGATTCAGGTGTGATGCTCCTCAGACTAAGTCTCTCCTAGGACACTCTTCATTTGCTTCCGCATCTCTCTCCTCTTCGTTGATGAGTCTTTTGTTGACTGTCCCAGCCCCTCCTGACTGATGGCTCCCCTCCCCTCTGAACCCCAAGGGACAAACAATTCAGCCTTTAACAACATATCGTCTTACATTCCTCCCTCATTGTGTCAAGTGTGAAATTTTGTTCTCAGGGGGAATTTCTGTATGGCTGTGACAAGCATTTTCTGGTTTGATGCCTTATGGGGCAATCTCTGAGCAGATGACATGACCCTCCACCCACGGGTGTTCCCACTACATTTAGGTTTGGATGATTACTAAAGTTTAAATTCCCAGTAGTAGTATAAGGTGAGAATTATTTTGCTTATACCAACGATAATTAGACCAAAAATCACATTAAAGTGATCTCTCGGCTTAATTTAGTGTCTATTTAGTTTGAATCTTGAGTGTACAGTTTCTGTTTAAAGCAAGAACATCTTGTCCCTCATCTGTGCTACACTTAATGGCCAAGTGATTTTTATGTACATTCTAGTAATTCTTTGAACATTAGGTACTTTCACATGGGAATTCAGCACTCTGCAATAAACACGGGGGACAGTCTTGCTCAGTGAGGAACACCAATGCCACAAAAGAAAGGCTGTAGTTTTAGAAACTGTCATTTTTGCTCACAGAGTAAAATGTGACCTTGTATAAATCATTTCCCAATCTCCAGCCAAAGAGAGAGGTCACGCTCTAAGTCCACCCCACAGCACAGGCTAGAGACCAAATTAAAAGTCCAACCCCGTAACTTTCCTCTTCTGACTCTCCCTGGTTCCAACAAACCCTCTTAAATCAACTGCTCTCTTTTCTCAATAGAGTCCTTGGGTACAGAGGAGAAAAAGGGATTGGTATGGAAAAAATAACTTAGTACATAATTTTTTAAGAAGAAATTGAAAAATAAACAACTCCCCAAAATATTTCATTGTAACAAAATGTGGCAAAGGGCAGTTAGGACAAAAATCTTATATTTATACAGAAAGCACAGCTGTTTCCCTGGAAACAGGTGGAGCAGTTATGCAAATGATACAAGTTGGTAGAAAACTGACCCAGAGAATAAATGAAAGAGACAAAAGTGGCTAATGAGTATACGCATATGTTCCGTGGTGATCAGCGATAAGAACAAGTTTGCAATTGCGCTACTAGGTATCTACCCCAAAGACAGAGATGTAGTGAAAAGAAGGGGTATATGTACCCCAACGTTCATAGCAGCAATGGCCACAATAGCCAAACTGTGGAAGGAGCTGAGAAGCCCTCGAACAGATGAATGGATAAAGAAGGTGTGGTCCATATATACAATGGAGTATTACTCGGCCATCAGAAAGGATGAATACCCAATTTTTGCATCAACATGAATGGGACTGGAGGCGATTAAGTTACATGAAGTTACGTCAAGCAGAGAAAGACAATTATCATATGGTTTCACTTGTTTGTAAAACATAAGCGATAGCACAAAGGACCACAAGGGAAGGGAGGGAAATCCAAAGGGGGAGAAATCAGAGAGAGAGAGGAACCATGAGAGACTATGGACCCTGAGAAACCATCTGGGGGTTTCAGAGAAGAAGAGTGTGAGAGGAGGGGATAACAGGGTGATGGTTACTGAGGAGGGCACGTGCTGTAGTGAGCACTGGGTGTTATACATAACTAATGAATCACTGAACACTGCATCAAAAACTGATGTACTATACAGTGTACAGTGTACAAAAAAATGATGTACTGTACAGTGGCTAACTGAACATCATAATAATAATAAAGAACGAGAAGTCTGAAAACTGCATAATGTGATAATTGTGGTATCTGGAGGGAGGTGAGGGTCATGCTGCTGTGGAATGTGGATACTTTGTTCTTGTGTCTGCCTCTCCCTGGAGTGGGGGGGGGAGGAGGAGGGGAGGGCGAAGGGGGAAGGGCCCAGTGCTTCTGGTACAGTGAAGGGGCCCAGGGAAGTTTACACAGTTAGTCCTGCAGCCACCATTCTGTTCCTTTTTGTTCTATTCCTCTGCACCACACCACATTTCCTCGGCATGGGTCAGTCAGCATGTCGTTTTTCTCCTCCCTCACCGACTGCTCCTGTCTCCTAAGAGAATGCGGCACTTTCTCATCAAATAAAGCACCAGTGTCCTGAGGGGAGCAGACTGATACTTGCAGTCAAGTCTTGAAACCAAAAAAGAAAAGCCATTTGATTACTACTCATGTCAAATCTCTTACTGGACTGATTTCTCTATGAAGAAAGAGACATTTTCCAAGCTGAATGCAAAATGAAATAAGGGAGGATAAATAATTCAAATTATTTCAGGGAATCACATTGCGATATATATTATATATAATATTGAGCTACATGTTATATAATATATATTATATATAATAATATACATGATACATATTATAATGATATGTACAAATATAGACACATTATTAAATTAACCTAGATTCAAATGTCAGCTCTCCTGCTTACTAATGGTGTTACCTGGGGCAAGTTATTGACCTGCTCTTTTACTTACTTTTGTAAGGACACTGATATATAAAATAATACATCTAAAAAGTTAATATTGACTGAGTGCCAACTACATTGTAAGAACTCAATAAATGCTAGTAGTTGCTATGATAGTTGTTTTGACCCAAATGGATTCATATCCATATATGCCTCAGAACCAAAACTGTCATTTAGCGTACAGTGCTCCTCTCTGGCACAGGAGAAATGGGACTAAAATCCAGGTCTCTTTCCTACCAGTCTATATTCTTTCCACTATTCCAGACAGGCTCTGGAATATTTACATTTGAATATGGGAATGTCCATCGTTCTACAAACTCACTATAAACCCAATAATAACATTTAAATCGAGTGTGTTTTGGACCTTGGAGGAATTTGAAAATTGTGTTCAATTTCCTGATTCTCCATCTTGAAACCCATCTAAGGCAGTAATAGACAGCAGAGCTGAGCTGCCATCTTTCTAGGGCTCCCTGCTGAGATAGACACATGGTCCAGCGCCAGAGGCCAACAGAGCAAATGATTAGACTGAGTGCTCTTTCCAGTGCCCACGAATCAAGAAGTGAAATTTGTGAATGTACCTGAATGCCCAGGACATCCCCTGTCCTATGAGAAGTCATGACCATCTGCTGACTGTCTTCTAGGTACCAGGTGCTGAGTGCATGGAGGATACGGATTGAAAGGAGACATTATTCTTGTTCGCCAGATGCTTACAGCTTCTGGTAAGAACCCCATCTCTGCCCACTGAGGATAAAATGTCAGGTAAAATAAATTTCATGAAGAACAACACAGTGCTAGCAAAATCCGCAGGTATACGAATGATAAATGGCGGTTGGTGCAGGGATGGGGACGGGATGAGGGAGGATATGGATGAGACAGCTCTCTATCCTAGAATCCTGGGAGCGGAGAATCTAGAGCCATTCTCCATCTGTTCTGAGAGAGAGAGGGGGGGGGGAAGGGGAGAAACCAGATGGTGTCATCAGGATAAAAAGACGGCACAAAACAGTCAATGACAGCTGCACCTTGAACACGTACCGATTCGTTAGTTCACAAAATACACCCACACCAGCAACTCAGTCATCAGGATTTATTCACACTCGGGGATAATGAAGACTTCAGTTCATCCTAACTCGCCGTCTAACTCTAGGGTGAATTTGGTTCTCTCTCCAAAGAAAGCCGTGCTAATGGATTAATTCAAAGAAGTAAGCTCTTCTTTAATGGGTTTTTCTTTAGCAACCTATCATTTCCAGGGTTTTAGAAAATAACTCACCAAGGAACAAAATTAAGCTTTTCAGGTCTGTTGACTTAAAGAAAAGACGACATTTGTGAGAAATAATTTCCAGAGCAGATTACTATAAAATGAAAATTTAATACGTCTGCGTCTGTGAAATCTCCCGAGATAAATTTGTAAGACTGCCTGTGACTTTCACTATTTTATTCTTTCAGTAATTGTCCAGATGGCACAACCCACTGAGTGTTGACATTATAATAACACAGAGATTAGTGAAGAACGTAAAAATGTGATTTACTTAAGGAAGAACACCAACATCAGTACATAATAATCTATGATAAGATATGAAAAGAGCTACTCACAAAACTCTGTGTCCCAAGATTTCACTCTGATATACATAGTTATTTGTTGTGAGGAGTAAAAGATAGGACACAGTAAAGAATATTGAGTATTGATGTTATATGCAAACAATGAATCAGGGAACACTACATCAAAAGCTAATGATGTACTCTATGGTGACTAACATAACATCATTAAAAAAAAAGTATTGAGAGCTATAAGGCACCTTGAGAATGTGAAGAATGATTATTATTTGATGAAACTAACAGGACTTAAACTAATAGCTTTTAAGCACATACTTGGAAAATCTTGGATCAGAAGCTACAGAGCTTCCCAATATAGGTAATTCCTTGGTCTTGCAATAGCTCAGCTACCTAGCAGGGAAGGGAATTCCAAATCTAGGCCTAAACCAAGCTTCTAGAAGGGATACTAAAAATCATCATAATAAAATAACTATAATAATGTCTCCATTTATTATTGTTCATTTTCTACATATCACATGCGGAAATAATGAGTTTCCCAGTAACATCAACATCCAAAAAAAAAAAAAAAAAGGTTAAATAGCCCTTCTTTTTTTCTTGTTATCTCTTGGGCATGTACAATGCCTAGTTACCTAATCCTTTTCTAACTATTTTTAACACAGGACCAATAGCAAGTTCTATCTTGTAATTACTGAGGCCATACAAATTTTTCATATCTTTCATGTAAAAGGTGCCTTTTAAGGGACGCCCTTGTACTGACTCTTTTCAAACTCTGCTGTTGACTTTGGATGTTGGATTAATGGCGTGAAATGGTCCAAATTCTCAGAAGCTCATACTCATTTGGTTTTGAATGTGGGTAGCACAGTTTTCATCTTCTTCCAATTTCCTTCCCCTTTTTTTATATTAAGCACCTTAATCAAAACTGTATCTGGTCTCCTTCATCAAAGGAGCACAGTGGAGCAGTGACTTTAGGAGACCAGACTATTGGTGGCCCTCTGGTCCTTGCATGGATCTCAACTGTAGTACTGAGCCTGTCTTCCTAAAAAGACAGATTTTGTGTTACTTTTTAAAAGGGTATTACTTTCGGTGTGGCTAAAGCTTATCGGTATTGATAATTTTCATTCCTGGTGATAATGATATGATAATTCATATATCCTGGCATTCTCATCTTCAAATTTCTTTTTTGGCTCAAATTTTCACTTTTTAGTACAATTTGGCATCATCTGTAAATCTGAAGAATCTAGATGCCTATAAAGATAACATTTAAATGCTAAGATAAAATTCAGCACCAGCTGGGATTCTCCAGACCTCCAGAACATTGTTTGTTCATGACCATACTAAGTTTTCTTCCTTTTCTATTATCCCTTAACCAGGCCAAAATAGTCCCAACATTGCCATGCATAGTCTCTCTCTCTCTCTCTCTCTTTTTTTTTTTTTGGTAGAAATGTAGTGATAATTTTTGGAAACTCAAAATAAAGTATTTTGCTCTTTCATGACATCTTAAAAAAAGTTACAATATCAGTGAGGCTCAATATTTCCTGGTAGAATCTTGGTGACACGTTTGCCCATTCAGTCGGTACTTAACTAGGAATCCTGTCAGATTCCTAGGGAGGCACAGGAGAACTAGTGGTGCTCCTTAAGAATAGAAATCCAGTAATCTGTAGGCACAAGGGTATCTTTCCAGTAAATTACTCATTTTGGCCCACTGCTAATGATTTACTCTTGAGGTCTGTTCAGAATCTTAAGTAAAGAAATCCCTCTCCAGAGATGTATTTACATGCTGTTGGTCATACAGCAATAAAATGTTAGAAAGAGGTTCTTGTCTAGGGAGGACATCATAGGGAAAAGCTATGGTATTCTGAGTAAAAGATAAGGCAACAAAACTATTCTAGACAACCAACATGGCTGGCAGTCAGAGAGAAGTCTTCTGTGTGGACTTGGACAGACACACTTTTATATTCGGACAGAGTTTTCCTACCTGGAATGGAGTTATTTGGAGGACAAACTCAACTCCAATCACAATAATATTCACTTAAAATATAAAATAACAAAATCATATGTTCAGAAGGCCCTACAGGGAAGCAGGGAACCACTACCTTCCTGTTACCTGGAATGAGAAAGAGGTCCTGGTCCTAGTTGATACATCTATCCAAAAAGCTAAAGCCAAAATCAAAGCATTGGACATTCCTCAATTTGTAATGTTTCTTCTAGCATTCTGGTGAAAATAAGTAAAAGCTTGCATTTCATGTTGGTCGTATTAAATTGGTCCACTCATATTATAAAAGAAATCATTTCTCTACAAATATAGCAAAAGCCCAATAAAGGTCTAACCTTATCACTTCCCAGTAGTACGGAGTTTCCAGAAAAATAATTATCTAGAACCTATGCCAGAGAGTCCAAGTGGCTGAGATTAGATTCTTTACTATTTCTAATCACATATGGGTGCTATTTTATAATAAGGAATGAGTGACCACCAAGAGGGGGTGAAGAAGCTTTCACGGCAAAGATAATTTAAATGCCTTGCGGATGACGTGACAGCTCGGCCTCTCCTCTTGTTCCCCAGCTTGGCTGACTACATAGTTACTATGTGCTAGCGACTTCGTCACTTGATCAGAGAGGTGTGGCGAGAAGATGACAAAGAAAGGATGGGCTTCTTGCAAACGTTCATGTTCAGATTTGCAGATCTGGTTAACATTTCTTGTTTTCTCCAAGCACTTGTTGCTGTTGTTGTTTTTCAGAACAAAACTTTGAGAACTGCCAATATTTTTAGAGTACATTTTTCTTTTTTATTTACTGTGCATAAATTTCCCCTCTGCATTCTCCACTTTTCTTTGGGGGTATCATAAAAACAAGATATGACAAGTATAATTTCTGCCAACATACTTTAGAATTATTGTCAAAATCAATCTCTTTCTGAATTTCTGTATATCCCATGATAGCCATTCTAATGGGAGATTAAAAAAATATATATTTCACAGTAAGCTGTCAGTTTCAGAAGGGAGCACCTTAGACATTTAGAAGCATCTTAGAATTACCTAGCTAGCCTTACGGGCTCCACAGAAAAATATTTGAGATGACTCATCCTTACTGTCTTTAAAATGACTCTAAATATAAACAGGGTTGGGTTAAGTCATATAAATCATTTTGAAAGTTTCTCTCAAAAACATTTAGATGCAAAATAGGTACTTACTAAAACTTGCATTGGCCTAGTGCATATATGATCAAGCTTGCTCTTTTCTCTTCTTACCTCTGCAACTATCCACATGGGAAGTTTGAACCTGCACAGGCTGGGCCTCCATGACACTAGTAAATATGCATAGGACCCTTAGAGGAATAAAGGAAAAAAGGCAGGACATATTTAATTATTACATTTACAGGCAACTTGATCTTTTTACTTATTCATTTATTTTTGAGAGAGCATGCACGACTAGGGTGGGAGGATGCGGGAGAAAAGAGGAAGAGAGAGAATCTGAAACAGACTCCATGCTGAGTATAGAGTCCAACACGGGGCTTGATCTCACCACCCTGAGATCGTGACCTGAGCCCAAATCAAGAGTCAGATGCTCAGCTGACAGAGCCACCCAGATGCCCCAAAGGCAACTTGATGTTTAAGCACACATATACTACCCAGTTTCCATATACGTGACTAAGGCATCACAGAGAACTGTGTACATTATTAGATAATCAAATTAATAATAAAATATAAGTGGTTCCACATTCAGTGATTATAAAATATCACAGTTTCCATTTCTATGCAATTGGAGTGACTCAACATGTCACTTCCGTTGAGATCAAGCATGTCGAGTAGGGCAGAGATGGGGGAAAAAACAAAAAATGGTGAGAATGAACTCCAGAGAATTAAAATACTTTTCTGAGCCTTAAGGCTTGAGACCGACAGAATAATATTCAGTCTTGGAAAAGAAGGAAATCTTGACTTTTTGTCACAACAGGCATGGACCTGGAGAACATTATGCTAAGTGAGATAAGCCAGACACAAAAGAACAGATACGGGACGTCATGAATGTGAGGAGTCTAACCTGGCCAAACCAGACGCAGAGAGTAGAACAGGGCTTGTCAGGGACTGGGGAAAGGGGAAGTGGAGAGGTACTCATCAAAGGGTACAAAGTTTCAGTTACACAAGATGAGTAAATCCTGGAGATCACAGTTCCTAAACACAATAATACTGGGTACTTCAAAATCTGTTAAGAGGGTAGCTCTCATATTAAATGTTCTCATCACCCCCCAAATGAATAAATGGATAAATAAGACAGGAGGAAACTTTGGGGGGGGGTGATGGATATGTTTATGGCACAGATAGTGCTGATGGTTTCACTGGTTTATACTTATCTCCAAAGTCATCAAGTTGTCTACATTGAATATGTATAGCTTTCCAATGTTACTAATACCTACATACATAAAGCAGCTTAAAACGCAAAAAAGACCCGAGGCCAGCCAAAGCCACACAACATAAGGACTATTAGACAACCTTTCTGACCACAAACTTTGGTCTTGCCAATCGGTGGTGAGTCATTTATATGAGAACACATTAAAAGTGACCGATTCAGATGAGGGATGGAATTAAGTGGCAAAAGAAGGATAGCAACGAGATTCAACCCCATAATTATCAACATGCTTACGATGGAGAGCTTTCTCAAGCTAATAAAAGACAAAAGATAGAAATATACAAAATGTAGAAATGGCTGAGCAGAACTCCCTCTCATTTCTACCATATTCTCCTCCATACACAGTGCTTGATGATTTAGAATAGGCAGCAACATTTTTGGGTCCTGAGAATTTGTTCAGTAAGTTCAATCTTCAAATATGTTAAATAACCTGATTTCATGGGAATATTTTTATTTGATGGCTGCCAACAGGCAGTCCTGCAGACTTTTCTGATCTCAGTGGACTGCTTCATGGGCATAGTCCAATTCAGGTTTAATGAAAACCTACACCACTTAACAAAAAATTGAGAAGAGAATGCTGGTTTATTTCTTGCTACAGAAAATAACATTGGAAACCCAGTAATTTCACAGTTAACTGACTGAAGGAAATGCAGCTCATTGAATAGGCAAAGGCTTATTTATTTTATCACGATCTAGAATAATTGAAATCTAGATGGTGGTGGGTATTTCTAGAGATATGACCTGAGGTTTGGCCAAGTGTTGGTTTTAAGCTTATCTGTCATAAACACATTGATGGCCTCATCCCACAATCTTCCATGGTGCATAGATTATGACCCATTTTGAATAAAGCAGATTAACGGGGGAGTTTAGACTTCGTGTGCTGATTGATTCTCAAAGAAAACCACTGGAGTCTTTATCCCCTTAGAGTCAGATCTCCAGACATAGAATAGTGTGATGTCCAGTCACTTAAATGAGGACTTTATGGCTCACCTTGAACCCATCTCCCTTGCTGCCCCAAGTGAACTGAGGCAACAATCCTGCAGGCCAGGAATTAAAGAGCAAGCATATATGAGCCACATATTCTGTGCAGCCCTAAATGCTTCTGCTCCGCAGACGTCCATCTCTGGTCCTCTGATTTTCTCTTTCCACGCAAAACTCCAGAAGAGATCTCATCTACCCTGCTTCTCGCCAACAATCCACCCAGACTAGATCTCATCTACTTGTCGTATTACCAAATACCCACGAATTCCAGATATAGATATATCTTCAACAGCTGGACATTTCATGGGGTTGTTCTGTGAGGATCTGAAACTCAAGGTGTTCAAAACTTATCATCACTTCTCCATCACCTCCACGAAAATAGAGAGAAAGAAAATTCCTGGGTTTCCCAGTTCATCTGTAGAAGGTATCATTGTGCATTCATTGTCAGGTCTTAAATATGGGTGTCTTTGCGGGCAGTGGCTTCTGTATTAACCAATCTGGCCTCTCGCTAATCCCTCCCCCCACCAGCCCCCATCTTGAATCCTGGTACTGAACTAATGAAGTCCCTTCTAAGCCCTCACAATTTCTTATGCATCTGATTTTTTTTTTTTTCCCAATTCCACTGGCCCTGTGGTCAGGTTGTTTTAACCTTTGCTCCAGACCACAGCCCCAGCTCCCACCCTCGTCTCCCTTCTCTACAAACAGATATTTACTCCCTACATTTTCCCCGGAGAAACCACCATGAAAAAAATTCGGTGATCCCATTTCCCTGCTTAAAAATCACTAAATGCCCCTGATTCTTTACAGGATGAAGTTGGATCCCTCAAGATTCTTACTATTGCTTTCAGTTCTGATTTCTCCTCTGGACCCCACATACCTCCCCCTGGGTCAAGGTCACTGCAATCTGGGAAGTTCTCTGAGCTTACACGACCCTTCCACACCTTGAATTTCCGAACGACTGCTCCTCTTTGGTCTGGCTAACTCTGATTCATTCTTCACAATGAATCTCAGATGTCATCTTCTCCAAGAAATGCCTCTGACCACAAGCGCATGGGTTAGGCGTCACACAATCCTCAGCACTGGGCGCGTATCCTGTCGCAAAAATGATTTCACCTTGTTGTCTCCTCACTGGAGAGTGGCCTCCTCAAGGGCAGAAACAACGCCTTACGTCTCCGTATCTCCAGGCCTGGCAAAATGTCCGCAACACAAGAGGCTCCTGAGGCCTGTGTAATACGTGATTAATGAATAGAAATCAAAGGCCCTGAGATACGGCCAGCTCTAGAGACCCACCCCAAAACACCATGGAATTCGTGCCAGGTTCCTGTTCTTGTGATTTCTGTTATAAATCAAGATAATACCATTAGACTCCAGAGACAAAATTTTATACAACTGAGAGGCTAAAAACACTGAGAAAAGTTTTTTTTTTTTAAATCCAAATAATCCCCGTGTGCTGATGAAGCCACACAATAGTGTAACTCCCCTCACCATCCATATGAATGCAAATATTTCCTCTAAAATTATAATTATTAGTTACCCACTTAACAAATATTTAAAGAACATCTCCTACGTTAGATGTTCTTGTTTTATTAGACTCTAAAACTCTATTGTGAATCAACCAAAAAATCTACATAATAATATTTAATATTATTATTATTGATATTATATATTATTGATAATATTATTATTGCATATTATTAATATGCAAATAACATTCAATATTATAATAATGTATGTTCCAGAAATAAAGCACCAAAAAAAAAACAAACCCTATTTCAACATCTTGATCTTAAGCACCTGCAAAACTGTTGTCAGTTTTAAATCATTCAGATGTGCACGTAGCCACGGCAAATGGTTAATAGTAAATACTATCAAGATGGACCAAATGGCATGAAAAATGTAAAATTAATCATTTCCTCTTATACACAGGCTCGTGCTCCATCTGGATTTGGATCTATATTCTGCTTTGTGGCTGATGTGAGTGTCATAGTTTGCCTCACCGAAGATTTTCAGGCAAGAGATGAATAAACACTGTAAGTTACAGGATATGAATTCTAGGACAATAGTTACTCACAGGAATAAGGCTTATGAGATTCACTCAGAGAAAATCCTCAGCAAAAATCTACAAATATTATATTTTTAGCTTCATAGTTATTATTCCGATTTGAAGACACAATTGTATAAAAATTGCATGAGCACTTTTATGAGGCTTCTTTTGCAATAATATTTGAGCTTCATCTTTCATATTGTGATGGAGAGCTTCGGGTCAAAGGCAAGATGTAGCCCCAGCTGAACGGTGAGGATTCTGGGCAGAACAGCTCCTAAGTATACAGACGCTTCTCAGATACTTCTGGATTCTTATCTACCTTCAAAACATGACTCGAAGCAACTTACAGTATTAATCCCTCCCATTCTTTCTGTTTCACACACACAGATAGACCCCAGATGACAACAACAGTGATCTTTTATCTTTTGTCTTTTACAGACAAAAAAAAAAAACAATTTGAAGAAAAAAGAAAGTCATACATCAGTGAGGAGTCAAGTGAGAAAGTACCAATAAAATGTTCAATGTAGGGGTGCCTGGGTGGCTCAGTGGGTTAAAGCCTCTGCCTTCGGCTCAGGTCATGATCTCAGGGTCCTGGGATCAAGCCCCACATCGGGCTCTCTGCTCAGCAGGGAGCCTGCTTCCTCCTCTCTCTGTGCCTGCCTCTCTGCCTACTTGTGATCTCTTTCTGTCAAATAAATAAATAAAATCTTAAAAAAAAAAAGTTCAATTTAGCAAATGAGCTTCCTAGAAACTAGAGGAAATAGGAAAAGGAAAATATGGGTTACACATTTCTTACTGTTTTAAAAAATGGAGAAAGTCAGGTTTATCTTCAAAGACAAAATTTTCTGAATATTTATCATTTAACAAATATACAGGACATATGGGTCCTCTCCTAAGCAACTTAATGAACTTGATGTAAATATGCCCTTGATTTATATTTTGCAAAAGTTAATGAAGTAGTATGTAAATAATCATTTCTCTGCCTACTCTAAAGTCTTCTTCATCATTATACCCAAACCTCATAAAGATATTTCTTTTGGCAATTAAGGACATGTAATTAAGGTTCTTGGTTGAAGATCCAATTACAAAGTGAAGGCATTTAAGCAGTTTTGCTCCCACTTCTCCCTCAGTTTTAAAGATTCCATTTATTTATTTGACAGAGACACAGTGAGAGAGGGAACACAGAAGGGAGAGTGGGGAAGGGAGAAGCAGGCTTCCCGCAGAGTAGGGAGCCCAATGTGGGGCTCAATCCCACGACCCTAGGACCATGATCTGAGCCAAAGACAGACGGTTAACGACTGAGTCACCCAGGCGCCCCCCACAACTGACTTTTTTAACCGTTGTGAAGAGAACTCACCTGAGCTGATTGTACTTAGTTGAACCTTGAACACCAACACATAGACAATGTGTCTATTTCCCGCTAATATTAGAACATTAGCCCGCAAAACCCGGTAGCAGAGATAAAACAGTGGGTATTTGATCACTGTTTCACCCGAAATAAAAATCCTTAAGAAAAATAGTTACCGGGTCTCCGGACTAGAAGACGCCAATCCCATCTGTACCTAGATTTTCAGCTTGGAAATGCTGATTGCCTGGATACATTTCAGCCCTAGATACCCGCAGGGAGGGTTCGGAAACTTGCATTCCTAAGAACCTCCCCACGGAATCTGCTCCAGATGCAGGAAAAGTCTGAAACAGGAAAGGGAAGTGAAGAACAGAGCAAAACGAAAGGTAGAGGTTTTAAGGTGTGTGTGTGTGTGTATGTGTGTGTGTGTGTGTGCTGGGGTGCGGGAGGGGCTGTGCAGTCCCACCGGAAGTGTGTGAGGTCCCAGCACTGTGTCCCAGAAGGCTGGGACAAGGGCTGCAAAGCCACCGGACACCCAGGACTTTCTGCCTCATCTCCTCCTCTTATGTCCTCCTGTGGTCCACTGTTCTCAAGCGTCAGACAGGTCCGCTTCGCTTCTCTCCGCACCGGCCCATTATCCAGTGCCCAACTTTGCATCATCTCAGTGCCAGACACGCACACACGGAACTGAAGTTTGGGAGACACAATAGAAAGAATCCCGGGAAAGAGAACTGACAGGCCAGGCTCTGGTCGGCCCTTACCCCTGAGCTCAACCCCCTAAACAGGACGGGTCCGGCCGCACACCACCGTCAGAACCGCCTGTGCTACTCCTGCAGGTGAGAAAGCAATCTGGGGGAGAAACAGTGTGATCACTCCACCCAAAGTTATCTCCCACCCCACAGTTCAAGGATTAACATGGAGGATTCATTCAAAGACTTTCCCCCTGATCTTGGCACTACAGAAACCAGGAGGCCAAAATTAAAAGTTCTAAGACTTAAATAATTAAAAAAAAAAAAAAAAAAAAAAGGCTTGAATGTTTAGTTGGAGGAAATGCGTTTATCAGGACGGGATAAAGTAAAGAAATGAAAACCCAAAAGCTCAAATCACATCTATATTATCTGTGTCATAAGATTCTTTGATGGGATGGGGGTCTGGATCTCCGATGTCGTGAGAGGGTAGGACAGCATGATCACTTTCTCATCATAGCTGTTCTCACCAGAGGCAGGTGGGGGCCTTTCTTGGCCACCGTGACATATACGTCACACACAGGTCCTGCCAGGCGTCGCTGGACAGTGCCCATCCCTCCACAACCTGAGATGCTGAGCAGGTTCTTGGGTGGGGAGTAAAGGAACCATATTCTTCTTCCAAATCCCTTCTCCTTCCCCCAAGCAAAACAAACACAAGAGAAAGAAAACAAAAACAAAACAAAACAAAAAAACATTTAATGGACTGTGATAGGCTTGACTGAGGCCAGATTGCAGAAAATTTAAAAAAGAAAGAAAGAAAGAAACAAATAATAATAATCAGGGCCCTTGAAAGCCCTAGAAAGATTCACACAAGCAAGGTGGCCACTGCACCCAGTGCCCTGGGTAAAGCACGGGTGTGGACCCGGAGCCCCAGCCTGCCCTGGGACCCTACTCTTGCGCGCCAGTGTTCAAACGGAGGTTCTGATGTGGTGGGTTTGGGTGGGCTCACCAATTATGTTTCTAAGTAAATTTCCAGGTAAGGCTGGCGCTACTGGTCCCTGGGCCATGTTTGAGCACCCAGGCTTTAGGGAGCATCAGTGGGAGACCTGAGAGAACCGGATTCACAGTCCCAGAGACGCCCACCACCCTCCTCTCACACATGACGTCACTCATTCACCACTATCGGTTTCTGGTTCTGCTAAGGGTCAGGACATCCCCAGAGGCTTTACTTCTCTAGGAGGTCTGCAGTAGACCATAAGGCAAGCCTGGAGGGAGGAGGGAGAGGCAGACAGGCGGGAGAGCAAGCAGCAGGTGGCGAGGGGAACCAAAAGAACACGGGGTTCATCCCTCATCCCTGTAAGAAGTATCCGGGGAAGAAAATTACCATCAAAGACTAAAAAGTGCTAGTGAAGTAGACAGGGCTTCAGACATTATAATGCGGGGCTATCGCGACAAAGAGGTTGGTAAATACTAGACGTTAATACTATTATGTCAATTAAATCTGCAGCAAAACAGATCATCAAACCGGGAGGCAGAGCTCAGGAAAAGTCTCTAGGAAACACAGAATGATAATTAGAAACATGACATTAATATGAAAATGTCATTGATACTGTCCTTACGTAAGAACTACCTTGTTTCATGCCAATGAACGTGAAAACAAGCCCCCTGGTTCCTTCTCGATCTATACGTCCCATCTTACTTTTTAGTTAAGGTCTTAATTCTGTCTGTCGAACGTTCTTCCAGGAGGATGCTACATCGGAGCCGTATGAAATTTTATGGAACCGTAGGGGAATGGTAGAGTGAGGTATTTATTGCTCCTTGAAGAACTCAACCAAAAATTTTAGATTCACCGTGAAAACAGGTAACTCAAACCTGCAGCCCCATTTAATCTGAGGGCTAAACTTTTCTTGTGCGGCCATTTGTGTCTAAGGATCTCGTCATCAAACTCTCCTCAACTGCCGTGCCCTCACACAGGCCATGCACGGGGGACCTGGCCATAGTTCCTGGGGCGGAGGGCTGGGTAACTCTTATCTGGGTAACACTTATCTGCCTGGATTCTGACTGCATTTCAGTGCGCAACCTCTGCACGAGGGTACTGAAGGAGGTCAGTTCTCTCACTGGTCATCAAAGTATGAGTAATGTTCATGTTTGGGTTTAGTACAAAGTTAACTCTGTAAGTCACTGACTCCAAGGCACTTTTACGACCTTCTAGGGGATAAAGGACAGGATACAAAAATATAAGCCAAAGTAGAGCATAATAACTGCTATGAGTGAAGCAAATAACAAGGTTTTGTTTTTTGTTTTTGAGAGCACAGACAATGAAGACTTGGGATAGTTTTCTCCAAAGAGCTCTAAGAACTAGCTTCTAAAGAATGGACAGAATTTCATCTTGAAATGACCCAGAAGTCAGGAAGTGAGTCAGTGAGAAGGCAGGAGATGGTGTAAGGCCCCGGAAGCGAGATGACAAAGGCCATCATCAGAGGAGAGCAAGAAACTGGAAAAAAGTGGGCATGAAAGGCAGTGGCAGGAAACAGAGGATGTAATTTGTGAGACCACATGTCTCGTCTGGTCCCTGTTCTCTCTCCCCTTCATCAAAGAGCAACGCAGCCCCCAAACCCCAACAACGGGGCCTGCCTGTTTGTATTCTGGTCCCATTACCCTCTCACCAAGGCAGAGGGCCTGCTGACCATCAGTCTTCTTTCAACTCTTGTTCACGAGGAAGCACAATGGAACCCTTGGACAGGAACCCCCACGGAATCCTGGCTCAGGAACCCTACGGAACCCTGGCTCAGAAACCCCACGGAGCAAATCCTCCACGGGCTCAGCCCAGCATCCTTCCCCTGCTGACTCTCCGTGAAGGCTCTGGTCTGTCTGATTCTGCTGCTTCTCCGTGCCATGCTAGGCCAGGCCCTGCACGCCTAAGTCCCACAGCTTGGGCATCCCCGGTCTCCTGGAGCTGGAGCACAGATTTCTAACTTGCCACCACCATTTTCTCCAGTCACTTCCAATCAAACCGCGGGGATTCCCTATTTCTGCTAAGGACTCCTTAGTCTCACAGTCACCCAATTAAAAAACAAAACCAAACTCCACTGGATTATGTCCTCGTACAGGCTATATGCCAGTTATTTAACAGACGCTCCTGTTTCCCCCTATCCCTTCGCTCCCTGGATATCAGAATGTTGGCACCCAAACTCTTCTGACACGCACCCTGGATACCGTGGTGACAACAGCCCTCACTGAACACCATTTTGCTCTGAGCACCTTCATCATAACGTGCTCTGTGAGAGCGGGGAGACTCTCCATATTCTCGTATTTTCCATATTCTCGTATTCTCCACATACATCAGAACTAGGTTCTTGGGTTGACTTCAAAGACCCTCATCGTCTGACCGCAGACCATCTGTTCCAGCCTCTTTGCACATTTCTCTCTCTACACATCCTCACCCCGGTCACCCCGATGTGCACTCACAGCTGGAGGTCTTGAAGCTGACTGGACTCCTCACTTACCAAACTTCAGTTCACCCATCACAGCTGTTCAGGAATCCCTCCCTGACTGATGGCTTTCATCCTCTTAGGGCTTAAACATATGACCCTGAGATCAAGACCTGAGCTGAGACCCTGAGTCGGATACTTAACCCACTGAGCCACCCACGCACTCCTTGTCCTCCTCATTTTATACATAATCTACACCATGTTGCTTCATACATCTTTAAGATCAGCTTCTGTTATTTCCTATTTACTCATCACATCTTTGCCACTGACCCGGAGTGAAGTAAGGTCATGATTTTCACTTTTTTGTTTTGTTTTACTATAACTCCAAGGATCTCACATGATATGGAACACGGCATGGGTATTTCCTAAGAGTTACTGGACAAATGAGTCAGAGAGTTTCTACACCGAGTGGCAAGAATTGATTTTCAACAGTTATGCCGAAGGTGCTAGAGAAAAAAAGCAGTTCTGTGCTGAACGCACACTTACCAGAGAAGACGCTAGGTATCTTGGAAAGAAAGCTTTTGACGGTACGAATGGGAATTCCATTTTTTTCATCTTGCATGCGTGCTATGACGTCTTCCATCTAAATAACAATAATAAAATAATTAAAGCCTTTTAAAAGTTGAACTTTTTCAGAGAAATCAGTTCTCATAACAACATTAATACCAGTCTTGCCCAGCTAAGTGTAATGCTATATCTTTGCCTTTCTACACTTTGTCACGTTGATATTTTTAGTTTGGTTAAAAGATGATGGAGGAAACAATAAGAAAGGTGGCCATTTTAAGGTCCAATAAGCTACTAAAAGGGATTCTGTGCTTTGAATATTACCTCTCTCCTGGTTTCACATTCTTCGGGTATAAAGGTTGAGATAAAAGAGTGTTTATTTTTGAAGCTGTCAGAAACCACTGTCATAGCGAAATTCTCATTTCATTAATGTTATCTCTGTGGAACTCAGTGCAAAAGAAAACAGAAGCCTGAAAAGAGTCCGTGTGGATTTCCTCCTCCAGAAAGAGAGTTTCTGTAATTTGGTTCAATGTAAACTTCTTTAACCTGCTCATAAATGCAAGACCAATGGCCAGAAACTGCTGCTTCTCCCGCCTAGGCATTTACTGAAGTGTGACATGAAACACACACACACACACACACACACACACTCATGATAAAATGAATGTTAACACTCTTTCTGATCATTTCATGAATTCTGCTGTATCTGTTTATTTCCAGTTAGTACACTCTCTTTTGCTTTTGAAAACTTTCCACCGTTGTAACAAACTATACTTTACAAAGCCTAATGTGGAATTCAGATCTGAACACCATTCATTCCGATCACAATCCCTGTGTGTGTCTATGCTGTGGCACGCGTATGTCCACAAACACACAGAAGTCGTATTATGGAGCTCGACATCCATTCACTCATTTACTCATTCCACAAACAGATCATTTACTCATTCTGGATCACCGACTTGATCAGACTTCCCAGTAGGCATGGTGGATATGTAAGTGAATGTAATACAGCTGCTGTCCTCAAGAGAAGTCACAGTCCATATTGAAAACCATGGTACAATTTGAGTAAGGTTTGTAGTTGACCAATAATATTTTACCAATATCAACAACCTGTTTTTGGTAATTTTGCTAGGATTCTAGAAGATGTTTATGTTAGGGGAAACTATGCGAAGGGCATCTGGGAATTCTACAACTATTTTTGTATCTTTTCTGTAAGTTTAAAATTATCCCCCCCAAAATGTTAACAAAATCACAGTCTAAACTTTATATCGGTGAACTACCAAATTCCCATCAACACGGCGTCAGAATGTCTTTCAATGAAGAAATCTTACTTGCCTAGATAAGTATTTTTAGATGTATTAACATGAGAAATGGTTCACCAGAGACTGGAGATGTGGGGAGAACGGGTTCCTGAGTCAGTTCTGCATGGGACTCTGCTCCTCTTGTGACCACCGTGTTCACCTGGTTTGAGCAAGGTGAGCGACCTAAGGCCACCTCCTCACCTTTAAATGGTGACAATAATATTACAGGCAACTCCTTCAGTGTGTGTAGGGTAGGGCTGGGGCTGGGTGGGGGGGGGGGGTAAAGTGTTTTCAGGTTAAATGATACAACATATATAAAGCACCGTACATAGACAATAAACCTTGGACTTCAAATGTCTACAACCTGCCCCCCCCATTGCCTAGGGATGTTTATTCCCCATTCCTCACATTTTTTTGGGTATCGTTTGTTTTTATTTTATTTTTTGTATTTTATTTTGTATTTGTATTTTGTATTATTTTTGTATTTATTTATTTTTTCATGTAGAGGGAGGACCACTGTCTCACCCCCCTGCCACTTCCTGCGCCTCACACCTGCCATTCCAGGGAAATTGGGCCGACTTACCAGGTGCAAGGGTTGGGAATGAGAAATTGGTCATGGGCCCATCCCCCTTCAGTGGGGAAGCCACATCCCACTCTGCTGGTGGGAGAGGCCTGCCCTAGGGAGTGAGCACGAGGGATCAGGATTGAGTTTGGGGATTAGAGTTTTATGTGTGCAAACATTCTTCAAAAATAGCTTTATCATCACAGCAATGCAGGTGCTACTCTGACCCTTTCTGCCTTATGCTTTAATTGTGATTCTCAGCTGGTTTGTAATTCAGAAAAAGGAAGGTTTTTGTTGTTGTTGTTTTTGTTGTTTTGGGATTTGTTTGTTTTGTTTTTTGTTTTTTGTTTTCATTGGCCCTCCAAGGAGTCAAGTAGTAGCTAGATCTTTTCATGTAATAAACACACCTTGTCTAAGTACAGAAACATGAAAATAGTCATACTTTTCTGTTTGTTTTGTTACTGTTTGCCTTTCATTCACCTGACAGTGTCCAGGAATGAAGAAAAGGTACTTCGCCTTGTCTAGTGCTAGCTTGCGGACTCGTGCATTCCTCATTTAACAGTTTAAACCAGGTCAGATCAGACAGATGGGGAAACTCCTCTGATGCCCCTTAATACCGCCACAATCGCCTGTGATGTGGCAACAATCGCCTGTGATATTGGAACTCAACTGAAGTTCCTTGCTAGGAGTAGAGAGAGGTGTTTTCTCTGTAGTCACACCACGTCTCAGTTCACTGGATCACTGGATCCCAAAGGAACGAGATCAGGAATCTGGGAACTGAGAGTGAGCTCTGTGCTTGTAGTTGAAAAGTTTTAATCTTTCTGAGCCATAATTTCCATAACAGAAATAAAGTTAAACTCCATGTAAAAAGAGGATTTGTGTTCTAAACTGAAAGTGTGGTCACTAAAATGCAGTCAGGTGTTTTTATCTCTGTTTAGATATGATTTATCATCATGAACTTTACCGTGGCCTAGAATCAGCTAAGAACAAAACAACAAAACAAAACACAAAAGGGAAGACAAAGACAAGAATGATCTGGTTTCTAGAAGCTGAAATCAGTCCCAAAGGCCACATATAAAAACACACCCTTGGGGCACCTCCTGGGACAGTTAAGCATCCAACTCTTGGTTTTGGCTCAGGTCATGATCTCGTGGTCATGGCGATGAGCCCTGCTCTGGGCTCCACGCTCAGTGAGGAGTCTGCCTGGGACTCTTTCTCCCTCTCCTTCTGCCCCTTCTGCTTGTTCTCTCGCTCTCTCAGATAAATAGATCTGTAAAAAATATACCTACCTACCGACAAAAAACACATCCATCTTAGTGAATGTAGTTTCCTTCCACATTCAGCGGGAGTCTCTTTATGTTTATATTAAGCGTGGTTTGAACACACTAGATCTATGTGCTTTCCCAGTACTGGCAAGAGCAAATCGGGTAAGAAAGAGAATACTAAAAGCAGACAAACTAATAGAGCAAGCTGGACAGCAAGAGGGACAAGACGTTATGCAAAGTAACAGCACTAAGTACCAAAATTCTTTGGGACAATTTAAATTCAAGGACAAAGGACTCAGATACCGCAAAGGTCCCAGTGAAGATACTGACAGGCCCCACATCTATTGACTGATCAATCTGTTGTCTGTCATCTTTATCCGTGTGCCATTGAGTTGCAAAGGGTTAGGCTGTTTCCACTCTCTTAGCCCATTTCTAGGTGAGGACAATTTCAGCTTGGGATGACAGAACACTGAGCTCTGGCTGGGCATGGCTGGGCACTGAGGCTCTCTCTGAGTCTTACTTTCTTCCCTCTTCCAATAAGAAGTTAGACGCATGTGATTGGTAAGATTTCTTCTAGCTACAAAATTACTTAAGTCTGGAAATAATCATCAGTGTTTAGAACTGGTTAGGTCTCCTCACTGAAGTCAAAGAACCAGTTCCCTATCAGAGACAAAGAGATGAGCCTGTTAAATTGACCAGGACCTTTTAGAGATGGCTTCCCACTGTCAGCACCTTTTAATAGCAATGCAAATAGCAACATGATTAAGAACACACACTGAGGCCAGTCAGATGTAAGTCTGAATCCTGGCTGTGCTACCTGCGAACTGTACGAACGCATAAGATACTTTAAATGAGACTGTTTCCTCATCTGTCAAATGGAGATGATATCATTATATACCTTATCAGGGCTGAGGACTGAAGAAACAATGTTAATTAAATGTTTACCCATAATGCTACCATTATCATCATCATCTTTGTCCTCATCAACATAAGTTTCTTCCCTCATCACTGTACCAGGACGCCCCAAGTCCTTTTCCTTTCTTTGACAACCCAGCTGGCAAAGACAGCTGTGTTAAATGCCAAATATTTATTAGAAGCAACCAACTGTCCATCACGAAGTAGACAAGAGATACCCATGGACAAGCTCTCTCTCAGATTTCTTATAGAAGACTGGGTTTGTGTTGTCCCCCAAAAGATAAGGGATTGGATTAGAAGAAATGTCAGGAAGAATATTTTTGCATATAAACAAGGACTGTGTAAACTATGGAAAGATAATATTTAGAGGAAAGGGAGAAATGAGATTGCACTCACTTTTGACAAAGTGAAAATGTCTCTGCTGTCACAGAAGTTTAAAGGGTCGAAAAATCGAATTGAGATTGAGGACTCTGCAGAAGTCATCTTCTTCTCTATGCAAACTGGTCCTCTACGTGTGTTAAAGGGTAAAATAATTGTCTCCTGCAAAGTAGTTTTGAGACGATCAAAACCTGTTCAAAAACTTTTTTATACCTCAATTATAAAATCTTCACATTTAATTATTATCTTACAACTGCCTTTCTCCCTTAGATGTGAACTTCTTGAAAAAAGAAATCTCACCTTACTCAGTTTTGTGTTGCTAATATATAAAATGCCTGGCCCATAGGGAAGGTTCAAAAAAGGGTCAATGCATTGAACTTTTGTTTATAGCACATGTTAATTTTTCTGAGACACCATGCAAAAGTGCACGTTAAATTGTTAGAGATGCTTGAGATGTTGAAAATGGTTGTTTTTTGTGTATGTGTGTGTGTTTTGTTGTTTACCTTTTATCTAACATGCGTTGGAAAAAGTAGGCTGGGTCAGAAACACTGGGATGGAAGAGCTTAGTGGACAATAAACTAGAACATTATCATTTTTGTTCCATATCATGCAGGGATTCTTCAGCTGGTTTATGAGAGGAATTTCTTCTTCAAAACAGGAGGGAAAATCAGAGGCTGTTTGTGAGGCTGTCTTCCCGCTTGCGGATGCGAGATTCAAGTTCACTGTCGTGCATAAGCTCCTGAGATAAAAGGCGCTGTTGAACTCCCGCACAGGACTCTTTTCCCGGGAATTCATAATTAGCCTTTCCTTTGGAAGAGTTTAGATGTCATTTCAGTGTTTGTGATATATTTCAAATACCGCTCAGGTTAAACAATGCCCGCCCTCACACTCGGTGGAATGAAAGAGAAAGCGAATTACTCAGGTACATCTCGGAAGAGCATTACTAATTCCAAAGGGGCCTGCCAGACAGGGGACACCCACATACCGAAGAAAACAAAAATCTCTGCCTTGAAACCTTTCCAGTTTCATAACATTCTAAACAGTGATGGGAGTTTAATTAAATTTACTTGTGGTTATGTTTGCCAGAACTTGATCGTAATATCAGGATGACTGATTTCATTAAGCCAGTAGCTTTACGCAGAGACACCCTGACTGCAGGCGAAGGAGAAATGAATTAATCAAAAATCTCAAAGGAAGTTTTCCAACTTCTTTGTAATCCACCATTAAGCACGGGCATTTGGAAATATAAATGAGAGCCTGAATAGATATTGAACGTTTTTTTCCCTATGTGCACACACTGTGAAATTACGGTGTACTGCCATCATTTCATGTGCCGGCCATGAGAGGGAAGGAAGAGTCGAGTGGTTCTCAGATATCTTTGACAATCAGGTGGTGGCAGCTATTACATAATTTAAACCTGCCTATTAATTCTTTTTCCTTCAAGAAGCCTTGCTAAAGAAGACGATTTGCATTTCCAAATTCAGCGGTGACAGAGAGAAAGCAGAGTCAGCCTCTAACGAAGGTTAAATAAGAATAATGTGGTTACAATTTGCGACCCAGACTGTTTTCTGCTACAATAATTCAATTAAAGCTGCTTCTAATTGGGACGATTTTCCCTTATGTTACAGTTGATGGTTGTCAGTATCTCAAATCAGAATTACTTTTTTCCTGTGAAAAAGCAACCATTTTCAAGAATAATGATGACTTAAAAAATACACACATAAAATCCAGATAATGTAAATGTATCCTAGTTCATCTTGAATGTGGAGTTATTTTTTCAAAAGCAGTAACAAACGGGAAAAGGTAGAGATTTTATGCTTTTGTGATTTTACAGAAATAAAGATTTCTTTCTGTCTTTCTTTTTTGTTGTTGTTGTTTTGTTACTGTTGAAAGAGACCACCTACATAACAACAGAGAGCCAAAGACAGCAAGTGATACAGGGAAGAACCACAGGGCAGAGTTCCCAGAGTCTTCTGAAATAGGGACAGAGAGATGACTTCGAGCAGGCTCCACACCCAGTAAGAGCCTGAGGACACCACCGGGCTCCATCTCACAACCCGAGATCACGAGTTCAGCAGAAATCAAGAACTGGACACGTAGTAGACTGAGCCATCCAGGTGCCCCGAGAAAGGCTTTTTCTAGCTTATGCATGTTATTTTCCTTTGTTTTTAAATAAAGCAATTCTCTCATCAATGTCAAGGACTATAACCGCTCTTCTAAAGTAATCCATTAAATAAAAACTATGCTCATTTGATTCGTTAGGATTATTTGGTTACAAATGATAGCATTCTGACTTAAATCAATGAGTTGTAAGCCTTGTGGAATCCTTTGTGTAACTCAAAGATCAGAATGTGAGTGGGTCTCGGGCAGAGCTGACCTGCAGAACGCTCTCTCTGCCTTCCGTCGTCACCCCGCTTGTGTCTGCCTCACGTCTCTCCACCGACCAGAAGCTTCCCCTAGTTCTCCAGTGCACAGAGCAGGAAGCATGGTACCCCTCACTTGTGAGTTTTATAGTTTACAGTCCGGAATCCCAAGGAGAAATTATTTCTCCCTCTCATTCCCATAGCTGAATTTGGGGCCCAAACTATCCTCTAGAAAGTTGGGGGGTTGGCAGATAAAACAATCGCATTTACCAGTTTTATTCATTAGGATAAACCTACTGGAAGTCAGAGGAATAGAGCTGTAGAGTAGGAAAAAAATATAAGAGAAGACCAGGGGAGAGAGGGAGAGACCGACCTCCTGCACACTGAGAGAGAGCCAAAGACAAAAAGTGATGCAGGGAAGAACCATGGGGCAGACAAGCACATCCACAGTAGTTTTTACAGCTGTAATATTTGGCCAAGGTATTATTTGCCCATGAGGTCAAAAAATGCAAGAATATTAAATATCTATGACAGAGTAACTTAAGTTTTCAGAATTTTTTGGTTCCTCTGAGGTGTCAATTAAGTTCCAAAAGAGCCTTAATGACTACTTGCTCCTGCAGCCAGAGCTCAAGGAGGCGAGCTTCCAGAGCCTGGGAAAGGCTTCCTGAGAGAGGCAAGACGGGGCTGAGCCTAGAGGGCAGCCAGGATTAAGCGATGGCAAGAGAAGAAGTGCGCAGAACATTCGAATCCTGGGTCAGCTGCTTCACCCTGGCTTTCAGATGAAGATGCGCGGGACTCCTGCTGACAGTGATGACCTTTCCAGAACTCCTCCGCCGCCGCCCACATCCAGCTGTGTCCACCTCTCTGACACGAGTCCCAAATACATTTCCACGGTTGTCACCACTCGGCTCACGGGGAGCCTGCTTGGGATTCTCTCTCTAATGGACTCCTGTTTGCACCAAGCCTTAGTCCGCTCCCCTGACAGATGACCTCAGGAATGAGTTGTTCAGGTCACCCTGCCTCAAAAATTTTGACTGACCGGACAACCCCACGAACCCTCAGTAAGTTAAGTGACCCCTCAAGTTTCTCCACAGGAAGGCCCCAAACCACCATTCCAGCCTTGTAACTCCCCACTGTCCTCACGACACCTCACGCCGTCCACACGCCCGGCTGTGGCTCATTACCTCACCTCCCCCCTTCTTCTCCTTCTGCCAGCCACGTCCTTCCTTTTCCTACCTTGTCTGGGGAAATCTGGTCATTCTTCTAGGATAATTTCAACGTTGGCTTTCTTACCAAATCATTCCTAATCCCTTCCTCTGCCTCTCTCGTACCAGCTGAGTATAATCCTAGCTCCTTTGGAACTCACAGAGAACTTTATTGGAATTCTTTTTCAGTATTTCCTCCCACTTTACTTTGTATGACTTTAGCATAGGTTAATTCTGTACCTATTTATCATTCCTTTTAGAGTATAAATATTTTTTTAATTTTATTTATTTTATTTTTATTTATTTATTTATTATTTTATTTATTTATTTTATACTTTTTCAGTTTTCCAAGAGTCATTGTTTAGGTACCACACCCAGGGCTCCATGTAATCTGTGCTAGAGTATACATTTTTTTTTTAAGATTTTATTTATTTATTTGACAGAAAGAGAGATCACAAGTAGGCAGAGAGGCAGGCAGAGAGAGAGGAGGAAGCAGGCTCCCCGCGGAGCAGAGAGCCCGATGCGGGGCTCGATCCCAGGACCCTAAGATCATGACCTGAGCCGAAGGCAGCGGCTTAATCCACTGAGCCACCCAGGCACCCCTAGAGTATACATTTTTTTTTAATTTTTTTTTCTTTTTTACAGATTGAGAGAGAGAGAGAGAGAGAGATTACAAGTAGGCAGAGCAGCAGCCAGAGAGGGGAGGAAGCAGGCTCCCTGACAAGCAGAGAGCCCGATACGGGGCTCGATCCCAGGACCCTGAGATCATGACCTGAGCTGAAGGCAGAGGCTTAACCCACTGAGCCACCCAGGCGCCCCTAGAGTATACATTTTTGATGATGAGCCCCCACCGTGGCTATCTTGCCATCTGGGGCAGAGACCATAAGGAATTGGTGGCAGCGGTCCTCTTATGTTTCACGGTATATATTTCTGCACTACTTGTGTGCTTGTGTGTGTTTTCACCATGAGCACGTATTACCTTTGTCACTATTTTTTTTCATTAGAAATTTGGATTATTTGAGGATGCTCACTTTCATGGGATTAAAATCTTATACTGTAAGCTCTTCATTCACACATCTACCATCACACATTTTAGGTCAAATGTCCCCAGCTGCCTGTTATCATATACTATATTGTAAACATTCTGTGCAGTGACTGGCAGGCTTCAGTAACTCAACTGGTCTACCCAGAAATTCTCTCTTCTTTTCTTTCCTGTCTTTTAAATTCAGAGCTAATGGACTAAACTGTTTACATTCATTTTAAACTAGTCACACCTCATTATCACCCTAGTAGACAGAATCAATAGTCTAATCATTATCCCTTACTCAGGACACAGGAGAAATCCTGGTTCGTGGAAAGTCTTTCTTGATAACTTTCTCCATGATGCAGATACCTGATTTGGGATGAGCTCTTTTCCTATTTTAGCTTCTGGAATTAACTTGAAATTCCTCAACCTCTAGGGTTTGGCAGACTAGTCATTCTCTTAAAATAACTCAATGGTGAATACTTAGGAAGCAAATCATCTGAAGACAGCCGTTGGTTTGGGTGAGAAGAAAAAGGCAGAGAATTCAGAACATGCCCTCGATTTACTAATCCTCTGACATTTAGCAGGAAGGACCAACAAGAGACGCCACGGGGCTCTTGAATGAGCTTGCCATTTTAACACAGTCCCACTAATGGAAAGGGCCTCACAATACTGTCAAAGAGCACAACAACTCAACAACGCCTTTGGAATGTAAGAATTCCTCTACTCTGGTGTTTCAGTTCTTTCATTAAATCTTGGCTTCTCTCTATAGCCATGTTCACAAATCCATCCAAATCTTTCTGAAGCCATTTAAGTTCTGTGGCTCCTTGGGTAAGAAATTCTGTAACCAAATTACCTGCTACTTGAAGTCATAGCTCCTATTACTTAATATTTGCCTCACCCAAGTTTAAAAGATGTGACCTTGGGGAACCTGGGTGTCTCAGTGGGAGCATCTGACACGTGGTACCAGCACAGATCTTGATCCCAGGGTGGTGAGTTTGGGCCCCATGTTGGGCTCCATGCCCTGCGTGGAGCCTACTTCAAAAAATAAATAAGCAAAATAAAATAAAAGCTATGCCCTCATTATAAAATGAGGATTCCATGACTAAGACCTGGTTTATCGTATTCATGATACATAAATCAATAAATTCTCACCCTGTCTCATCCCCTTTCTGTGATAAGGAGGCCCGTCCTCTCACATAGCTCTGCACAGAGCTCCTCCCTTGGAATTGCCAGCCCTACCAATAATGAGAAACAAAGCCTGGTCCATTGTTGACCACTGGGCACCACAGACCCATTTCCAGGAGCCTACGAAATAAACTCTCCCTTCCTCCAAAACCTTCACACTTGGCACAACAGAAATACACGCTTATTCCTTCTCCCTCCTTCACTGAAAGCCAGAGATGAAGAACTTGTGTATCTCAGCCATCCACATAAAGTCACTGGGATCAGAGACATCGCTAGCAGCAGAAAGAACTCTCATCATGGTGTTTTGTGATTCGGAAGACGCCACATCTGCTGATGGCCTAGTACATGCCCGTGACTCTTGAAACACATCACAAAATTGCAGATTTCATGTTAAAACAAATGACGTTTCTATCATCGATTTCGCCCCCATCCTTTCTCTCTGCTAATGATTCTTTACCTCTCCTCAGACTTCCCTCGGGAGAAAGCCGCTCTGCACTGTTTTCTAGGCACCTATGTTTTCAGGGATCATTAATGTTAAAATCTATTATGGCTTAAGGACATTCATATCTACTGCTCAAAGAGGTGAATGATACATTTTTGAGCTCTTAGATAAAAATATTATGTCAAAATCATCAGTCATTGAAGTCTTCACTTGATTACAGAAAATCTGAATGGCTTCAAAAAGACTTCGATAAATATAAATTCATAAGAATTCATAAGAGTAACGGAGACAGGAATGGCTATGAAGGGAAGATGGAATTTAAGTCAGGAGACATTAGATTCATTTTAGTGGTTATTTTAAAACATCAATTATTTAGCTTATAATTCAGTTTCAACTTGGGAGTCATCTACAAACCATAAAATGTACTGAAGTCCACCCTTCCACGAATTCAATTAGCATCTAATATTTGTGAACCAAAAAGTGTCACTGATTGGGGGCACCTGGGTGGCTCAGTGGATTAAGCCGCTGCCTTCGGCTCAGGTCATGATCTCAGGGTCCTGGGATCGAGCCCCGCATCAGGCTCTCTGCTCCACACTTCCTCCTCTCTCTCTCTGCCTGCCTCTCTGCCTACTTGTGATCTCTCTGTCAAATAAATAAATAAAAAATCTTTAAAAAAAAAAGTGTCACTGATTGGAGATATTGAAGTTGAAATAGCAAGAAAGACAATAAAACCTAACTTTATTTTACTCCTTCCTTCTTCTTCTTAGCCTCTTTAAGGAGCTCTCCTACCGTAACACATCATACACATAACAATATGTTTGGTTAGGGGATAAGGCAGGTAACAGTGTAGAAATCAACCTAATAAAAGTAATCACAGTAATAGGGATACTGTGTTTCATCATTCCAAGAAAGAGATGACCACACAGTCATTATTCGTACTGTAACAATCTATAGAGATTTTCAGAGAAGGACCTGAAAGTTCTTCTTTCAAGGTCTCTCGTCATTACACAATTTACCTAAGGACACTTGGCATTATGTGGAACAATCCTGGGAACACTGGGATAGAACAGAGAAGGCAAGAAATCTGTATGATTAGTTTTTGTTTCTGTTTTTAATTTACTTACACATTTGTCAGAGAGAGAGAGACAGCGTGTGGGAATGAGTTGGGGGAGCAGCGACCAGAAAGAGAAGCAGGCTCCCTGCTGAGCAGGAAGTCCGATGCAGGACTTGATCCCAGAACCCTGGGATCATGACCTGAGCCAGAGGTAGCCGCTTAACCCACTGAGCCACCCCAGCGTCCCTGTATAATTCATTTGAACAGGTAAAACTCCAGAGTCCACCAAGGTTCTAGGGACAATAGAGAGTGCTGTGCAGTCCAGTCCAAATGTGAAACAATGAAACGAGGCAAAGTTAAAAACTCAGCTGGGGAACATACTAGTTCAGTCATCATGGGAAAGCCTCCCATCTTAAGCCTCTGTATCTTTAACCATTAAATGGAGACAATTCTGTTCATCTCTCATGTTCAATGAGGATGGAATGATATAGACATATATGATACATAGTTTCAAAAACTATCAAGTATGATTATGAATATCATCCTTAAGTCACTGAGCACATGTCCCCACATCTTCTTAAGTGAAGCTGAATTCTGATTTTAGAAAATCAAGCATTAATGAAAAGTACTTAAAATAACAAAGAGCTTGATCTCTGATCCATCTTAAACTCATTTTTGGTGTTTTTTAAAAAAATTTTTTGGTCCTTTCTGTCCCCTTAGCCTGCTTAGAGCTATGAATGTGCGGGAAGTTCTCAGGGCCCAGTCACCATCAGGGAGACTTCGGATACAGAAGAAAATCAAGAGGTTCGAGACCAGAAAGGAAGACGCAGTGAGTGAGGGAATATAAGAGACACATGATCTCGCAGCATTGATCATGGTGGGAAAACATGGCGAACTTTCCCAGTTACGGAGACCAGGCATCTGTGTTCACCCTGGAATGCACTGCTTTCCAACCTGGAACCCCCACGCAGCTCTTTGCCCACATGTCTGCCGGAAAACCTAGAATCTGAACAGTCTCGCCAGGGCCCAGGAGACAGGGGTGCGGGGTCCTTTCTAAGGATGAGGACAAGATGCCCATCCAGTGGTTTCAATGACGTGCAGGTTCAGCTGGGTTAGACGCTGCTTTCATAAAAATGCAGACGATACCAAATGACGTCATGCCCTAAGCAGCCTCCTTTCTCGACAGGGTTCTATAAGAGAATGAAGCCCTTCAGAAAAGAAGTGTTATTATCTCAGTTCTTTCAGGGTTGGCGGAGCACTAGCAGCATTCCAGATGCATAGGAGAGAGGTGAATTTATTGCATACAATGGCTCCCTCCGGCAAGGAGGGCTTAATATTCTCAGAAAATCCGGGTTGGGAGCGTTGCTCTGGGCAAGACCTGTCAGTGCATGGAGTCCACAAGCAACAGCCACAAACTGGGTCTAAATTCCACTGAGAAGAAGCACGAGGGCTTTGACTTAAGTGTAGGCAGAAGAGCTAAAAGCAGATATTTTCAGTGATGGGATACCAGGATACACTACTTAATCAGTGATGGGATACCAGGATACACTACTTAAGTAACCTACTTTATGGCAAGTTCTTTTGTAGCATGGAACCTCAGAGATGTCTCTGGGACAATTTTAGTGTAGGTTGGCCAGGAGTGATCAAAAGGATGGCCCGCAGTCACCGCCACCACATGCCGGTTCCCCGTTACCAGAAAGTAGCACCCCACAAAACCTCTCGTAAGCCAAAGTGGCTTCAAGGGAAGAAACCACTACCACTAGTTTATTAGGAAAGCCTTCTGGACATTTCCAGACCCCCCCAGAGTAAGCTCTCTTAGGCTTTTCTGAAATCTTAGGTCACATCTTGCCAAAAGATCCATAAAATAAATGGAGGTAAACACAGGCGGTCACACATACAATTCAAAGTTCCGGAGGCCCGATGTGCAGACACTGCGTGCAGTTCCCGGGGAAGGCACTAGGCGGCGCCACTCGCGCTGCCTCTGTAAGGGCTTGTGGCAAAACCACCCCACTTTTTGCCTTTTCTCGTAAAAGCGAAACTCATCTTCGGATTTATTTTGGTTAGTCAAAACAGGTACTAATGTAGGTCTTTCATAAAAGCGAAGTGGCATAAAATTTCTAAAATTGGTGATATCTGTATACGATTAGTGCTTGGGGTCCGGATTCCAGTCTGCTTAGTCTAAGAATGAATACCCTGCCTGTGACTCTCATTCAAAAACACTTTTTTTTTCCTAAAAAAGGGATCAGAACCTGAATGTATGGCAAAAGCACTTTAGGAGGACAAAAGCATAATCACGCCAGTGACGGTTTTTCTACTTCAGATGCACACACTAAAAATAAATGCGTGTATGTGGGTTTGGCTACTTGCCTCATGTTTCATGTTTTCAAGGTTTTTAAATCGGTTTTTGCTGCTGACGAGCTTGACCTTTTCCTCTGCCTGACATTCCTTGGTTTGCTTATTTCATAGATTGATTTTTAAAGTTCAGTTTCCTAGAATTCTTTCGAGACCGATGCATAAATTATAGAAAGGCAAAAGGGAAAGAACTTCCCCCTTTAACTGCACCCTTGCTGGTGCTGCCAAAGTCAAGGCACTATAAAGTTAAAGCGGACTTTTCTTTTTCAGATGCATTTAACAGGCATATTGATCTTCCCAACCCACCGAACAGTTAGTTCTTAAAAAGGGAAAACTCAGTGGGACTTTTCTGGTTTATCCTACGCATGGGCAAGGCTGGAGGTGGAGAGTTGGCAAAGTCGCCTCCTGGCTGGTCCATCCGTGAAAGAAAGTTCTCTGTACAGGGCTTACTGCCACCGTCCATTCATTCCCCCATACTCTCAAGAGAGCGATTGGGATGCATGGTGGATTCGTTTATACAAAGTCCCTAAGCAACCAGGTCTGGGCATAGACATGCAAATGGAGAACTTCCAGTCCAATAACTTTCTTTTATATCCTCCATGATTTTGTTTTCACCATACCAAGGAAATCGGAACTCCTGGTTGCCTTCTTCCTGACAACAGTTCTCAATAATTTCAAGAAAAAGTGGGGGAATAAAGGGGGGGGGGAGTTTGCCTTACTTTTCACTAGATAGCCTGTGTCTATTATCTTACAGTGAAAACATGGACTTCACAAGGTCACGGCCAACTCAGCAACTATGATTGCCTTGCTGTTGTCCCACAGCCCTAGCCAAAAATCTTAATCTGAAATCCTGATTGTATCTGACTGCTCGCAGGGGTACCTACACCACTCCAAAAATAGTTCAAATTATTATATGTATATGTGTCTAACATAATTATGGAATGTAATCATTTTTAAAAGATTTATTTCTTTCTATGAAAGACAGAGAGAGAGAGAGCCATGAGCAGGAGGGGGGCAGAGGGAGAGAGAGAATCTCAAGCAGACTCCTTGCTGAGCCCAAAGTCTGATATGGAGCTTGATCTCAGGACCCTGAGTCATGACCTGAGCTGAAATCAGGAGTCGAACGTTTAACTGACTGAGCTGCCCAGGTGCCCCAGAACATGATCATTTTTCATACTGGTTTGCAGGAACAGTGCTTACATCAACATCGTTTCCCTTCCAGATTCTATAAGGTGTACGAGGTTTACAGTTGTTAGGTCTCAGGGGTTTAACGTGCCCTGAAATATATGCAATTAATATGCAAAAAGCAACATTATAACAGTGTCTCACAGGCAAAAATGGTCTATTTTCTATAATCTGTAAAGTGCTTCCTTGCATATTAAACCCATGTATAACACCATGTACTACTAAAAACGAAGTCATATTCCTAGCGAAATGGAATAGGATTGACTGAAAGTGTATACAAGATTTATAATGTAATTATTCCTTTTTTTCATTCACATCTACTAACTTATTCAGTTCTAAATGCATTCCATTCCTTCCAGGGAATGTGGCTGAAGGGCAGATAGAAAATACGGAGGAAACGATAAATGTTAAATAAATGCCAAAAGCATCAATTCACCTAAAAGACTGGGAAAGATCTCCATGTCCTTTACGCACATCTAAACCCTTGCCAGGATGCACCTTTCGTTACATAGCACTTTTCTCCTTTCAGCCAACATTCCTCATTACGGCGCGTGGTATCACATGCTGTTGCACAGGTTGTCAAGGCAACAACAGAGCCATATGCCAAGCAGGGAAAAGAGAAATTAACCTTGGACAATTACCTAGCATTACAAAGAAGGAAGGTGAAAGATGGCGTAGTGCGATTATGCAACACGGTTGTATGACCAGAAGAAAGCGTCCTGTGAAGGAAGTCACAGGCGAGGGGCCATGAAGGGGACAGCTGTGATAAACCGGGAATCACAGCTACACAGGGAGAACAAGATCTTCCTCCACATTGCATGCATACAGAAATGGGCGTGCATCTTTTTGGAGGGTGGGTGTGTGTTAATGGGATGCTCGTGTTTTTCAAGCACAGGAGTGAAATAATAGGAAAAAATATATGCTGGTCTCTGCCCTGGGTTCCTGACATAGAGTTCCTAAATCCCTGGAATTTTCTGGGTGACGGAGAGTCTTTTGTTCTAATCAGGTGACTCTTGATGGGTTCCTCCTGGGTGGGGGCTGCGCTGGCCACCTGGAAGACCAAGCCATGATGAGAAGCTTAGAATTTTCAGGTCCACTTCCCATTCTCCAGGGGAGAGGGGCTGGGAATGGAGATAATGATCCACCACTCCAAAACCCCAGTTGCATGGGGTTCGGGCAGCTTCTAGGTTGGGGAACAAATCTACATGCCGGGATGACAGCCCATCTCAATCCAAGGGGACGGGTTTCTTCTGCTCTGAAGACACCTCCAAACCTTGCCCCACACTTCTCTTCACCTGGCTGTCCGTCTGTAACTTTTATCATAGCATAGTCATTACTATAAAATAAACCAGTAAATGGGTTTACTTGAGCTGTGTGAACTGTTCTAGCAAATAACTGCATCCAAGTCGGGGAAGGGTCCAGGACCAGAGGTTGTGAGTAACCCTGGGACCCACAACTTGGATGAACATCTAAGGTGGAGGCTCTCACAGGACTGAGCCCTTGACCTGTGAGGTCTGCACTAACTCCAGTTAATGTCACTATTGAATCGTAGGCCACTCAGAGGGTGTCTTACGTAACTGTTTGGTGTGGAAAAGTCCCCATACACCTGGATAGAAGTGCTGGGAATATGGCCGTCATTGAGGGTAAAGGAGAACCATTCCAGAGCAGAGACAGGTCTACATGGTGGTGATGACTTAAAAATGTGCCCTGTGACACACATGCACACACATACACGCTCTTCTATGCTTACACCATTTTCCACCTCACCCCTGCTACAATTTCAACGAAGCCTTGGGTTTCTGGTGGCCCGTCCTCGTCTCCATCTCAACATACACACTTTGTGGCATCTGATGCTTCTTCTCTTGCTACTGTTGCCACCGAGATGTTACTACCCCCCTCACAGGCAGCTACACACTGCTGATTACTCTCCCATTTCCAGCCACTGCTTCCTCCAATCATTTCCTTCTGGATAATCCTGCCAGATCAATTTTTCTGAAGCACAGGTCAAAGCCTGTGCCAGCGGGTTCACTGTATGTGCCCCTACCACTAAGCACACACCTAAAAATCTTCCACACCACCTAGGGAATTCAGTGTGAGTTAACATTTCTTTTATGTTTTGGGGTACTTGGGTGGCTCAGTCGGTTAAGCAGCTGAGCTTGGCTCAGGTCATGATCTCAGGGTCCTGGGATCAAGCCCCACATCGGGCTCCACACTCCGTGGGGAGTCCGCTTGAGATTCTCTCCCCCTACCCCTCTCCCACTCATGCTCTTTCTCTCTCAAATAAATAAATAAAATCATTAAAATTTCTATTGTGTTTTTTTATCTCCAAGTGTTTGGGATTTGACATACTGTCCATATACATGTGTTATAATTTAGTTTCTTAATTAACACCTTATTATTAGTATTTATTAATTGGTCACTATTAATTTTCTTAACTAGCCATTAAGAAAATAAATTAATTAAACAAGGAGGCCATTAGACCAGATACTAATACTTTTGCGGCTTATGTAAACCAACCAAAACATAAGCCGATCATTACCTCAGTGTTAAGGAACTGAAACCTGAGGGCAACCAGTCGTAGTCAGCTAACGACCCTTCCCAAGGAGGGCAAATGCTAAGGGCAGCCAATCACAAACAGCCAAGTAAGGAGGCTTGAATCTATAGCTGATCAGTTTCCTTTGTCTGATGCTGGACCTTGCCTACAGAAGTCCTTCCCCACTCCCATCTGCAGAGTGCTGCTAACGAGCCATGGCCTGGCGATGGCCTATTGGAATCAATTTCTGTTCAGATAACTCTTCAGACTTTTAACATGCCTCAGTTTACCTTTTCCTTTTTTTTTTTTTAAAGATTTCATTTATTTATTCATGAGACACAGAGAGAGAGAAACAGAGGCAGAGGGAGAAGCAGGTGCCCCAGGGAACAGAGAGCCCCACATGGGACTCAAACCCAAGACCCCCGGATCAGGACCCATGTCGAAGGCAGATGCTTAACCAGCTGAGCCACCCAGGCGTCCTGCCTCAGTTTTTCTTTTAACAACACATATGTGTGTATGTGCACACACAGCACACACACAACAATCTTTGTTTAGTCTTTTCATTGCTTCATTGTTTGATCGAATGTCTATTGAGCAAATGATAAGGACCTCAGTGGGGATTATAGCTAAGGGCACTCCAACAAGAAACATATATATTTAAGAATCACCTCATCGTGGACTACCATACCTTCTGGATTAAGCTTGAGTGCCCCGAGTCTCTAGAGCTTTTAATTAGGCTTGATCCAGGGAAGAGGAAAGGAGTATTTATCGTGCACAAAACAGAGGCCAGGTACCCCCCCCCACTACTTCATTCCATATCCATAACAACTACAAATTAGGGATAACTGAATATGATTAAATATCAGTTGGACAACTCCCCAATAATTATCTACCTGAAAAGATGGGCGTCCTTACACACGAAGCCTTACCAAGTCCCTGACCACGTGGAGATAACACATCCTCCATGACACGTCACATTGACACACGCTCAGTGGCTGTCCCTTGCAGACACTTATCAAGGTTACGTAATGGAATTTGTAAAAGAGGCAAATGCATTTAACATACATTCAATGATTATTTACAACTGAAATATTAGCTAGGATTGTAATCCAACTCCAAAAAAGCAGATTTTTAACAGATACCCTAAGTGGTAACTGTTTCCGAAGTATAAATATTCACCAGAGGTCAGATGAGCGGGCGAGGGGGGGACCGTCCTGCTCAGAATTTGCCACAAGTGGTATCGTCTCCAGCTACAGAAGAGAAAGAGGTTCAGCTGGGACCTGCCCAAGGATACACAGCTGCGCATCCACCTGCATGAGTGGACGAGACCACAGCGATGTCCGACTACTGACAGTGACCTCCCCCTTTGGCAAGTGTAAGCCCCAGGGACTGCCAGAGAGTCTGACCCCCTCCACTGAGAATCATCAATTTCTGCAGGTCTCCACCAGTCGGGAAAAGCTTGTGAGCTTTACTTTCTGTGGTTGGGATAAAGAAAACAACAGCTTTGGATTTTATTGTTTTAAAGGAAAAATAAAAATATGAATATATTTTTAAACCTGTATCTGGTACCTTAACATTTTGACACTGTCACGGATATCCAGCTTTGGGAACAAGGAGTGGAGAGGATGTGACCTTCGTGGTCCAGGAGAACCAGGTAGGACTCTCGGGTCTGTCACTTGTTGAATGATTCTAGGAAAGGACACTGGCTCAGTCGGTGAGGCATCCGACTCTTGATCTCAGCTCGGGCCGTGATCACAGGGTGGTGAGTTAAAGCTCCGTGCTGGGCTCCATGCTGGGCCGGGAGCCTACTTTAAACCAAAACAAGAGACTGGGCTCATGGACCATGCTTGATGCTTGGCTTCTGGCCTCCTACCCCTGTGGATGCTCTGGTACCAGATGTGACATTATTTAATGAGCAAGAGAGAGTACTTCGCCCACAAATACAGTAAAATTTGCACTCTACTTTTACATACACTCATAGGTAACATGATTTTTATTAACTCCTTTGTACAAATGTTGGAACCAAGGGAATGGCGAGTCAAGCAGCAGACTCAAGAACAGACTCAAGGTTACACATTGGTAAGGAACGGACCCTCCAGTGAAGACACACGTGCAAAAGAGGGCAATGAAGAATCTCTCAAAAAAAACTCTACACTGCCAAAAAAAAAAAAAAAAAAAAAAAAAGAAAAGAAAAATGAACATCATTTGTTCTTCAAATAAAATACAAATGTTTTTGGAAATTTCTCAGGGAAATTTGGGGAAAATGTGTCTACCATCCTGAACACCTTCCGTTGCATTGCACACAAGGACAGCAGTCCTCTGCCTTTCACCTGAGACCCTGAAATGCTCTCACTTCACGTGCCGGGGGCCTCACACATCTTGTGGGACCCAGACAGCAGGATGCTAGTGGTCTGGGCAGTGAACAGAGGATATCGGCAAATGGGGCTCAGAGCCGAGTTGCGTGTGGGGTACTGGGCGAAATAAAGTTTGGAAAGATGTCTCCAGGACGAGGTTTCCAGAGAACGTCCTTTTCTGACCTGCACCAAGATCCCTAAGAGAGCAGGCCGGCCGGCGGTGCTTCCGAAACAGCGGGGCTGCAGAGCTTCACTCTGCACCAGAATATCAAGGACGAATGCTCAGTAGAAGAAACTTGAGGAGCCCGAGGTATGCGTGGGTCTAGGTGACTGTAATGACAGAACTAAAGAAAAAGGAATCAAGCTCAAGCCCCGCAGGAAGCAGCAAAAACAAAACCGTCATTTGGAAGTTTGGAAACAAATCTCATGACTGGTGCAGCCGTACATCAAAAGTGACAGCTGCGGTCTGAATTTCCAACGTAAAAGTCTGGGGGAAGGAGTGCCGGGGGAGGTCGCAGCGGGTTACAGGTCCGACTCCTGGTTTCGGCTCAGGTCATGATCTCAAGATCACAGGATGGAGCCCCATGTGGACACCTGCGTCAGCTCTGAGCTCAGGACCGAGCCGGTCTGAGATTCCTTCACTGTCTGCTCCTCCCCCTGCTCGTGTTCTCGCTCTAAAACAAATAAATAAGTAAATAAATAAATGAACGAGTGAAATGAATGAATGAATGACCCGGGGGCAAAGTAAGTTGTTGAGAAGCTTCTAGAAGACCATACTACTCTAAATTTCTGGTCAGGATCCTTACAGCTTGGAGGTTTCGAGAAGAAAGACGAAGTGTCAGTCCCCCTGTGTTGGAATTGCGAACTCCTTGTATCAAGGTAATTCCCAAGCTCTGTCCCAAGACTCCTTCACCATGTCTCTGACACATCTCTTACGCCGTCGCGTTGGGAGAGCCTGTGCAAACACAGCTGGCACCACCGGTGGCCTTGTTCAGCAGGTGACCTTGTTCACGCTAAAATAATGCAACCATTGGCCCGTCTTCATCCAGTTGGCAAGACACACAAAGAGAGAGTGAAGTGACCGTGTGACCTTCAGCTAGCACTGGTCATCTGTTCAGCGTTCTTACTGGTCTTCACCGTCCGTACGCCCAGTGCACGTGAGGTGTTTAATAAATGACTGTCCAGTGAATGCATAAATGAAGAAAAGCTCCTGCTTGTGTGTGATCGGCTCCGTGCGGCTGCGGTCATGAGTGTCCACGACCCCTCCCCAAGGACGTTAAAAAAAAAATGGCGGCCTCCATCAGGCCTCTGATGACCTAGCATGGCCCGCCCTGCTGTGACCACTAGGCCTCCAATCTCTCTTAACACCCATGGCTCTGAGATCTTAGACCCAGTCTGACCCAGCAGCTCCCCGCTCCTTCCTGTTTCTCCATTTTCTTAAGGAGCTTTCAAGTTTGACTGACTCTATGTCGTCAGTGACTTTCGAAACCAGCTGCTCCTTTCTGTCAATGAAACGACTACCCGGCAGGTTCAGACCATCATGGATGGACTCAGCAGAGAGCATGCAACCCCCTTCCTTCTGCTCTGATAATCCCCCACTCCCTGGCAAGTGTACACCCCCTAAAAAACAATCCATCAAAGGCTTAGGGATAAGAGAACGTGGCTTTAGGTTTTGACACCAAACAGGCTTGATAATACTTTGCCCAAGAATGATGCCAATCTTCCCCCCAAGCTGTGACCATACGGGACTGAGTACCCCCCGCCTCCCCTCCACCCTCTGTCTCATCGGACGGGTGAGGCCTGCAGAAGTTTGGTTACATGAAGATGCAGAGCCTCGTTCAGAGACTAGAGACAGCCTCTCCCAAGACATCAGGCAGAAAATGCTTCTAGAGATCATCCCTACTTTTGGCATGGTCTTGCCTTCTTGTTTCATGAACCTTGGGCCAGATGTCAGCTGGGATTTTCTGTCCTTGAGTTCATGGACGATTGCTGTGACCCTCCAGTGGACAATCTGAGGAAGTCATAAAGCCACCCTGAGATGTCTGTGAATTCCCTTTCTGGCTCAGCTCTGTCCAAACCCAGGGTCACTACTCTGTGCCTGTATCATACTGAGCTCAAACTCAGCCTTACGTGGTCTCCACAAGAATGCGACTCACTCCAGTATCATGTGACAGCATCTTATATTTGAGGGAGTGACAGAGAGGCTATGTCCTACAGCGGTGTTCCAGCTTCTCTGTGTCCAGATACTCAGGGGCACACCTGCACATGCTGACCTTGGCCTCCCCTTCTTCTGCTCTCCTGAGAACAGCTTCCCCACACCCAGCTTCCAGCTTCAACCCTATGTGTGCTCAGTAAGGAATTTTCCCACCAAAGTCCTTCTGTATTTAAGAAAAGTTCTGCTAGCTGTTAAAGAATAAAACAATCTCCCTGGTTTTCCCAACTAAAATAATTTAGACACACGGTAGGTGCTTAGAATATGATAAGGGCACAGTTTGCTCTGGGTAGGGTCCTTTTCCCCATGACCTGGCATGGAAGCAGCCTGGGGCTGAGGGTACGTTTATAGTCCCATCTAATTTTTAAAGGACTAGGACAGGCAGATGTCGAATCCCCTCTACTACCTACATCTTACTCCTTCTTAGGAACCCAAAGTGCTTTCAGACACTCTTTCACTAATCCCGGCAGCTCCTAGGGGAGGGAACAAACGCCTTGTCTCCAGCATCCAGTGGAGCCCAGACATGTGAGTTAGGACTCCTGAGCTTGCCCACGGGGAGCACAGGCCAGAGCATCAGCTGGGACCCTGAGTTCTGGAAACCCAACTCCAGGGCTAGGAGGCGAGGCTGCCTCATGTTTTTCAAGTTTTGCTCCTTCTGCTCTCAGAAAAATGCTAAAAACTGAGCTTTCCCCATTTGTACTTACTGAGGTTGACAGTGTGGGGTTCGAACCACAGGTTCGAGAACAAGACTGTTGGGGTAGAAACCACAGCTCTGATAACTACTCTCGAGCTGCTGATCCTGGGTGAGGCAGCTGACATTTTAGCGTTTTAGTCTCAGCCTCCGAAAAATAGAAATGATAAATAATAGTATCCACCTTACAGGGCTATTATGAGCCTTAAATGAGTTTACACCCTCCTACTCCCAGCCCCCCATACACCTAATATAGAGCTTAGGAAAGAGTCTGGTGTGGAGAAACACCACAAAAGTGTTAGCTATAATTATTTCTTCTTTTCAAATTGTGCATTCTTTATTTAGTAACCCTGCATTGATTTTTTTGTCTGGGTGACAGCATTGTCTAACTATAGAAACCAACTTGCAGAATCCTGAGCAGATGATTAACTCCGATGTATTACCCTCCTATTATTTCCCTTTCCCCTTCCTTCCCTCTTTCTTTCCTTCTCTTCCCTTTCTTTCTCTTCTTTCTTCTTTCTCCTTCTTCCTTTTCCTTCTTTCTCTCTCTTCCTTCCTTCCTTCCTTCCTCCCATCCCTTTCTTTTCCTGTCTCTTCCCCCCGCCTTTCTCTGTCTTTCCTTCTTTCTTCCTTCCTTCCCTTCCTTCTAGAAATATCCCTGAGGTGCCTACTATGTGATAATGGCACAGTATAAGATTAGAGAGAGCACTAGAGATAAATTAGAAGGTGATTAGATTGAGGATCTTGTGATCTAATAAGTGTATACATGGAAATATATTGTCGAAGTGATATTATAGGAAGAACCCAGAAGAAGGGGGAGCTAATTCCACCTGAAACCATCAGAACAGTCTTCTCTGAGGAGGCACTAGACCTGAATCTTGAAGGATAGACAGGAATTTGCCAAACAAAGAATATTTGCAATATTTGGGGGTATCTTTCCAGATACTGATATTTTTTGGAAGCTCACATACGGTTTTAAAATACAACCGTATACCAGATCATAAAGCATGTCTCAACACATCTCAAGGATTGAAACCTTCCACAAAGCACCATTCTATTAAGCTATAAATCAATGACTAAAACACATAAAAATGCATATTAGATGGTCATTTATGAGGAATAATTTTCCAGGCTATTTTATCAATTACAAATACAAGTAAGTAGCTAAATCTCACAGGCTACACATGGCAGTACTGTTGAGTATCCAGGGGCTGTATTTAAATATAAAAGCGCAGTTTTCGAGATTGTTCTCTACAGATAACTTAACATATTTCACATATATATAAAGATACTATTTTTCAACTGAAAATAACAGCACTGAGGCTGAAGAGATTCGCAAGGGGAAATACAGAGGGATATATTATAAAAAAGTTCAAAAACGATTTCACAACACAAAAAATCTGGACTACGGAACACATGGGTCTATGTAAGTATATATATAAATAACTTGGAACTATTTCAAAAATATTTTGTAAAGCAGTTTCTCAGGAACCGATTATGTAAATGCTCTCTGGACATGAGAATAATCAGCAAAAAGGAAGCAGCTCTTCTGGGGAGTGAGCAGGGGATCTTATGTAAAGAGGATTTTTCAGCCTTAGACACAGCTCACTTTCCTCCCGTATGGATCTACTCTCTTGGGACTGGATAGAAGACGGATTAAATAATTTAAACAGGTTAATAATTAAACAAGTAAATAATGATATTGATGTTCCTACCCAGGAACATTAACAGAAGGAGAGCTACTATTTATACACCAATTAGCACCGGGGAGAAAGGGTAAACGTAACTGTAAAGAGTTTCTCAAAATTACACTTTACTAACATTTTGAAAAAGCACGTTCAAAACGGAGGCGAAAGAAAGAAGCTGGGGTCTTACCCTCAGTCTCTACCTTAAAGAACAGTCACATGAGCCACACGACTAACTTACAAATGCCATAAATGACCTTGTGCATTCAAGTGTACCTAGAAGTTATTGGCTACGAGAAACAAATGAGCAAATAAACAAAAAACCTAAACCTAAAATTCTTTAAAGGTTTTTTTTTTTTTAACTCCTGAGTTAGGGTGACCAGATTTCATTAACTCAGGGTCTTCCCATATTTCTGTTTATACCCTCTGTATGTGACCTTCCTCAGCAGAAGATGGCTACAGCGGCTGCACGCATCCTATTCTCACATACCATGGTCCAAAGACAGGGCGGGGGAAGTTCATCTTTTGTTTTTGCCTCCTTAAAGAGCTAAAAAGTTTTCCTAGCAACCCCGCCAAAAAAATCCCTTTAGGTCTGATCAGCCAGGTTTGGGCTCCATGGGCTTCCCAAGCCAATTACTGGCAAAGACAACAGACCATCAATGGACCAAAGACAATCAACACCCATAAAAGCAATGTTTCTTGAGCCCGAGTGTACAGCAAAGTTACGTGGAGAGCTTACGAAAACATATTTCCAAGTTCTTCCCAGAAAGCAGTGAGCCTTAAGGGATAAGGCTCTTGACTTTGCATTTCTAGCGAGCTTCCCGGTGGTGCTGTTCCTATTAAGCATGATTTGCACTGCCCGCTGGCATATGCGGACATGAAAGCCTAGATAAAATCGGGGGGCGGGGGGTAATGGTACCAAGGGGCAGGGGCAATGACTCAAGTAATCAAGTCAAGTTCATCTTAGATCTCTTAGTATTATTTTAAAGTTGTGTTTCAAGAATTACTATGTTAAATGAAATAGTGTCACAGAGGCGGAGTCTCCACACCTAACCTGATTGCCATTTCAACCCAGCCCAGAAAAGTTGTTTCATAAGCACCAATGGGGTAATCTGTCACATGGGCCTTCTCCTTTGCCCAGAGGAAGATGAGTTGATCTCCATGATAAGACCCTGTGCTCGTCCCCTCCGAAGGACAGTGACCCAGCCTGGAACAATCCTTTTTATTTTGCCCATAACTTTCCTTGCCCCACCCTCCTTCCTATGAAGACCTTCCATCTGGTACAACTCCGCAGAGCTCCCCTCTACTTGCTACATGGGCTGTTGCCTGACTCATGGATCATTTACGAAAAACAGATCTTCATATTTACTCAGTAGGATTTTGGTTTTTTCAACAACTGTTCTATCATATTAGTGACGTAACCATGTTTCTTCTGGGCAAGAATACAGTCAGGAAGTTACGACCACGGCTCACGAAGAATCTGCTTCATGGTTGTCTGAGTCATTGTAGATGTAGTGAACTTCTAGTAAGAATGACTATTGTCTGGCTGACTGTAAAAGGGTGGATAAAAGGAGCTAGAAGTTAAAATTTTTCCAGCCCAGCAAGCATCCACTTGGTAACCACTTTTACATCAAAGTCCAAAAGAATGGCCTTCACCAGATGTTCCTTTAATTTTCCAGGGATGAATCTGAGAGTTAATTATCCATTTTAAGTGATTAACAACAACAAAGAAAAAAAGCCACTAAGGTCTGTGCTGATGCTTTTAATTGTACTGTGGACCATTGTTGATTTGCATTTTTAAGAACTGGAATCATTTTGACATGCAAAATAAATTTTTAAAAAAATGCTGGAATGAATCTGCTATTCTGCTTGGCAACATCGTGCAAGTCATTAAGGAAACTCAGTTGTCTGTGTCTGTAAATATGAAAGGAGAAGACAAGAATAAATATTTCTTAGGAACCCTGAAATCTGTTTCTCTAACTAGGTGAAGAACTGCTAACAACAAACAATGGATTTTTGTTGCCAACCAGCAACTTGGCTAAACCACCAAAGACCTGAATTTTGCAAGTCACCCAGCTTCTCTGAGAGCTGGTTCGTAACCTGACCCACTGAGGGTTTAGACTAGGTATTTGCTTTGGTATCCCTTCCAGACATAATCTAGAGGTGAGACTCCTTTCTGTCCCATCCGTTTTGGAGACAGCTGTTAATAAGCAGTTACATGTGTAATAATATGAAAAAATATTTAATTGCGAAGTGAAAGAAAACAAGAGGTCATGGTAAATCTGCTCTGAAAGGTGAGTTGATTGTGACACAGTAGTATGGCGGTGATTTTAGAAAGTGGCATTAACTGAATTACAGAGTTATTTAACACTAGTTTAAAGAATGACATCTTTATATCAATGACATGAGTCACTTTTTTTAAAAAAACTGAACAAAATACATTTTTCTCCTTTAGACTTCACTCTCTGTTCCTTAAAAAATAAAGACACCTTTCCAGAATCATGCATGAGTCACACTGATTGTCAAATTATACTAAGCACTCACAGCGCACAGGGAAAGAAGCCAAACGGTTATTTGGAAATGTAAGGGAGTTTGAATCTCATTACATCCAGTCCTCACTTTTGGCCAAATGCAAGCAGTAAAAATGTACAGGCTGGACATGACATCCTATGTAATGTCACTATTTTTTTTTTTTTAAGTAAATAAAAAACCTTGGCTCCCTTTGCTAGCTGCCCCGTAATAAAATGCAGAGAAAATGGTTATTAGCCAGGCGGAGAATCAAAGACATTTTGTTAATGGTCTAGTTCATGACATCAACTTGAATCATATTACATAGCCCGTTAAAATAGATGGTGCTTAAAAATACTGCAAACTCAATGTGACATCATCAGGCATGCTAACCGGAAAATGTGTGATGGGTTGGATTTGGGGAAAGGAAAGAAAGAAGTAGCAGTCTGCGACGTGTCCCTCCTGAAGGACTGTCACCGTCTGCAAGCTAGGGATTCTGCTCCCTTCTTCATTAATGAGAAGCTCCCATGGACACAGTCTAAGCCTTTTTGAAGGCCTGAAGATGGTAGACGTGATTACACTCGCTCTCAGGTGCCACATACAGAAATAATTAAAGAGTAGAGAATCTAGGGAACTGACATTTTTTTCGGGCAGAAATGCAGAGCAATTTTGTTACAAGGTCACATGGACTCGATGAATGGGTCCCTCATCTCCACAGGCAGAATGGAGCCCAGAGAAATGGTCATTCACTAATGACTCAGTAATCATTGCGGAGAACCTCCCCTGCGCCGGGTCTGTGCTGTGGGGAGGTAGAAAGATCCCTGTCCTCATGGAGTTCCCAGCCTACTGGTTATTAACAAAACCACAACACCCGGCAAAGAGCAAAGTTTCAGGCAATGCTTGAAAAATGGGAAAAAATGATCACACCACTAAATAATTAAATACAAGCGCCAGATGGGCAGGACACTTGGAGCCCAGGTACAAATCTGTGAGAAGAGCTACTTGGGTTTTTTGAGGGAGGTACATTATTAGCCCCAAATTTCACAGAATACAAGCAATCTCAAAGTTAAAAATCGGTTTTATTGTTAAAGGTTTTAATAACTCAATTTAAAAGAATGGATTCTCCATAGAAAAAGCTCTTAAAAACAGTGAAATACTGTAATTATATTGTAATACATTGTAACAAGTTATAATACAAAATCAGATCGTGCTTATTTACATTAGTAAAGAGTAAAAAGTGATAAAAATTTAAAAATAAAGTAAAAAGAAAAATCAAAGAAAAATAAGCACCTTTTTTTACCTAAAATTGACTACAAATGGGAAAAAATGAGATTACCTATATTTCAAGTTGACAACCACACAGAACAAATAATTATTTCAAATAACTTTTGAATATAGCTGTTTGTCCAGTTTCAGTGATATACAAGTCTAAGGGCAAAAAAAAAAAAAGTCTAAAAACATACTCTACATTTTATTAGTGGGTTTATTGTTTGTAACAGTATCGATATTCTAATCTTCAGACCTTTTGGTGCATATCTTACAATCGACAAACTAAGCAGATGTGTTGATGTTAGCAACCATGATATTTACTCCAAGAGAAAGGAAATACAAATATGAAAGAAAAACAGCATGAAAAGACTAGAAAGGAAAGCGAGAAAAGAACAGAAAACAAAGCAAGAAAAGAACACTCATAATATTAGTTTTCTCCCATTGAATTTTTTTGGCAACTCTAAATTTAAATTGGAGAAAAATTAGTGCGAACTAAAAAATATGTACATATTTTCCTCCCACGTTCTTTCCACCGCAGAGTTTAGGAACACTGGCGCAGTAGCAGTGACGAAATTCAGCTCCCTGATCCTGGTTTCCGCATACATTTTCTGACAGCTCAAGAGCCGCTGGATTCCAAGTTTTCGGTCAGGACAAGGTGAACTTGGGACAGTTTCTCATACCAAAAACTAATCAAACAAAATCAAAGGACTCACATTAGCCTGAAAGAGCTTCCGTGATTTCCCAATAAGGGGGAGGGAGGGAAAGAGAGAGAGAAGCCAGGAAAGAAAGGGAAGCAATAAGAAGTCCACAAAACCATGTATGAAATGTACCTGCCAAGATCTAACCAGGCGTCTTACCCTACGCTACCCAATAGCACAGCCCCTAGCCACATGTAATTACTTCGATTTAAAGTAATTTAAGTTATATATTTTTAAAATTCTCTTCCCCAATCATCCTAAGATAACTCCTAGGATCTCTTCCCTCTTGACTGTGTTACGGTCATATGACCCCTCCCCTCCCCCACAAAAAAAGAAAAGAAAAAAATTGTGGATCTAATTAAAAGCCAATAATCAGTGACCTCAAGAGAGGGAGACTATCCATCTAATCACTTGAGTGTTTTAAAGTAGAGTTTTCTTCCAGCGCTTGAATGAGAAATGAGAAAGGAAGCGAGACACGTGAAGGTAAGGGGGCTTTCACCCGAGGATCGTGGCATGGGCTGTGGCATCGCGTGAGGGCAGAGGAGCAGGCCCAGGGCTGGGAACTCTGCTCAGCCTGGAGGGGCTGAGAGCCAGCACCCCCCGAGTCCAACCACGAGGACTTGAAGTCAGCCTACAGCCAGAATGAGCCTGGAAGCAAACTCTTATGCAGCGTCCTCAGATCAGAGTGCGGCCCTGTGATGCCACGACTGATCCTGAGAGACCATGAGCAAGAATCCTGCTGAGCCCACTGGACCGTGGACTTAGAGACCTCCGTGCTAAGAAAGGTGAGCTGCTTTGGTCCACTAAGACTGCGGTGAGGCAGCTCTGGGAAACTAGGATATGGGACGTTAAGGAATGTTGAACTGAGGCGGCATATGGATATTCACCCCCTTATTCCCATAACACTTCTGAATGTTGGAAATGTTCAAAACAAAGGTGAGCAAAAGTTGTGCTTCTTCCCTCTGAGTATAAATTGGAGAAAATGTAGATTAAATTAGAGGCTGGAAAGAGACACCCAGATGGCCAAAAGACACATGACTAAGTGCTCCACATCACTCGGCATCAGGGAAATCCAAATCAAAACCACAGTGAGAGACCACCTCACAGCAGTCAGAATGGCTAAAAGTAACCAGTCAGGAAACGACAGGTATTGGTGATGATGTGGAGAAAGGGGAACCCTCCTACACTGTGGGTGGGAATGCAAGCTGGTGCAGCCACTCTGGAAACCAGTATGGAGGCTCCTCAAAAAGTTGAAAATAGAGCTACCCTAGGACCCAGCAATCGCAATACTGGGTATTTACCCTAAAGATACAAATGTAGTGATCCAAAGGGGCACATGCACCTAAATGTTTGTAGCAGCAATGTCCACATAGCCAAACTATGGAAAGAACCTAGATGTCCATCAACAGATAAATGGATAAAGAAGATGTGGTTCACATATACAATGGAATACTATGCAGCCATCAAAAAAACCTATAATCTTGCCATTTACACCCACGTGGATGGAACTAGAGGGTATTACGCTGAGCGAAATAAGTCAATCAGAGACAATTATCATATGATCTCTCTGATATGAGGAATTTGAGAAACAAGATACAGAATCATAGGGGAAGGAACGGGAAAATGAAACAAGATGAAAACAGAGAGGGAGACAAATCTTAAGAGATTCTTGGTCTCAGGAAACAAACTGAGGGTTCCTGGAGGGGAGGGGGGTGGGAGGGATGAGGTGGCTGGGGGATGGAAACTGGGGAGGGTCTGTGCTATGGTGAGTGCTGTGAATTGTGTAAGAATAATGATTCACAGACCTGTACCCCTGAAGCAAATAATACATCATATGTTAATTTTTAAAAAATTAAGAAGAAATGGGGCACCTGGGTGGCTCAGCAGGTTAAAGCCTCTGCCTTCAACTCAGATCATGATCCCAGGGTCCTGGGATCAAGCCCCACATCAGGCTCTCTGCTCAGCAGGGATCCTGCTTCCTCCTGCTTCTCTGCCTACTTGTGATCTTTGTCTGTCAAATAAATAAATAAAATTTTTAAAAAATTAAAAATAAAAAAACTTAAAGAATTTTAAAAATTAAGAAAAATAAATTGGAGGCTGGAACTCTAGGTGGGACTTCTGGCCAATTCAAGGGTCCCACAGTAACAGAGCTGACCTTGATTTATGATCAGTTTCACTACTAAAGTCCATTTCCTGGTTCTGGATTCACCAATAATATCTACTTGGGAGCTCTGATAAATACTTCCTTTTCTTTTTTCTTACTAATGGAAACAAGAGTGGCAAAAGATGGAGTGTACGTGTGCTTGTATGTGTGTGTGTAGTGGGGGAGGCAGAGCTGTGTTACAGAAGCAGAAGAAAAAGGGTTATTTATTGCCTAAGAGGAATGAGAGAAGGAAGTGACAGGTGTCTGCATAGGTGTTCCAGAGTAAGGGCACACGGATACACTTCTAGGGAAGTTTGGAAGTTTGGCATATGCTGGCCTCTCCTTCTCCCACCCTCACTTCATCCGCACACCTACTCCTTAGAGAGACAACTCATCCTTAGGGCTCTACAGACTCTGAGGGGGAGACCATCCCTAACCTCCCCGGAGAGAGGAGTGGCTGGCAGAGACGAAGCACGTGCCCAGAGGAGGGAGAGACTCACCAGACCTGGTTTCACTCTATCCCCACCACTTCCTGGATGTCTCTCCCTTTTCCTGCCACAATTTTTGAGAGAATACTGGCACTGTCTTTTCCTAGCGGGGGAGGACACCTAAGCTCCAGGACTCCCAACTTTGGACAAGGCTCTTAGGAAGAGAAGCTGAGAAACCACCAGAAAGCAGACACACGATCCCATTGACCGATGCCCAGGAGTCGTTATGGGAGGTGCCCGGAAGCAGACTGATCCTTATAGTGTAAATGTGGACTCTGGTTATATAAGGATGCTCAGCACAAGTCTATTCCCCTGAATACTCCATACAAAATGTCCAGAGTGGACACCCCGTTCCTCTGCAATAGCCTATGAAATTCAGAAGCATCCTCCCCTAGAAATAAGGTCTCAGAAAACCAGGAAGAGGCAGCGAGGAGTCAGCAGTCTCCACCCAACGGGGACACAGTCATGGTACCCACCTGCGCGTGTCATTCTGCTTAGAATAAAATCATGTGCACTCATTGGTTTTCTCATGATAATGATGAAAGCTAATTTCTAAAGACATATTTTTAAAAATGTGAAAATTTACAGACTGCGGACAATAAAAGACAAAGAAAGAATGCTATGATCGTAATAATCAGTCTTCCTGAAGAGAAATAAAATGTGCCAAACAAGATACATCAGGTCTAGCCAACCTCTGCACTGCCCCCCCGCCCCGTTTCCAGTGATTGAGGGTTGATGGCGGAGGATGGATAAGGAAGTTTGGTTCAATGACAAAAATGTATTGACAGTTTGCCAAGGAGGACAGGTTCTAAAGGAAGTATGGTCCCTGAGGGCTCCGTTCAGAAATAAGCCTTCAGAAAGATTTTCTCTACCCTTACACTCTTCTCCCCCCATCTCTCGGAGGGATGTTCTTCAGGGTCCCACCAGCAAAGACTGCATTTTACTGGTGTTTCTTTTTACTGTTCTCTCTGACCTACTGTGAGTTCATCGAGGAGAGCAGTTAAGTTGCCTCGGTACTTTACATTTCTAGAGCTTAAGTCAGAGAGTGGCTGAGTCTCTGGTAAATAAATAACTTTAATGAATTACAGCTGAATTAAAAACACTATTTAATACGTGTATAATGTCACTGGCATCTCTACTGTGTTTCCTTTTATTATTGTTGTATGGAATATGAATATATTACAAGAAGTCTTTTTTATGACTTTGGGCTCCCAGATGTTATATTCACGATAAGGTCTAAAGATTCAGCTGCTATAACTTTCATCACAAGCTAACTCAGACTCTTGGATGGTTACTGGACCTTTCTGGCCCTACACTAGTTTCAGTGTGTGCTGGACCTGGCGTATACACCTGCTTGCAGGAGCTAATGGTTCAATTTTCAGAAATGGTGCAAGAAATTCTTAAACCACCAACAGCTTGAAAGTGGTTATGGCAGAAGTATTTCTCCTGTAGAAATTGGCAAAGGCTACAAATCAGGGCATTTTTTTTTTCTTCAGAGAGCTACCAGCATCCTGCTGTTCCCACAAGGTCACAAAGAAACGTGCTTATACACAACCCAAGAGGAACCTGAATGCTATCATTTGGAAAGACACTAAAAATCAACACAAGGCAGTTACAGAATACTAATAAAATAAAATACAACTAAGCCCTAAATTTAATATAATCAGGAGCCACATTTATAACGCAGATAATACATGATATGGGGGATCAAGAAGGGAAGTGTTACACAGTCAACCGAAACTATGAGGGAGACAATAGATAGGAGATGGGGACAGTGAGAGGGGAGACAATTAAGGATATGGAATGGGCCGAGCACAACGGGGCTGCTGGAGCAAGTAGAAATTTGGGTATTAAAAGTACTGCAGCATGGGGCACATGGATGGTTCAGTCTGTTCAGTGTCCACCTCTTGATCTCAGCTCAGGTCTTAATCTCAGAATCATGAGTTCAAGCCCTACTCTGGGTGTGGAGGCTACTTGAAAAAAAAAAAAAAAAGTACTCCACTGGGGGACCTGGCTGGCTCAGCTGCAAGACCATGCAACTCTTGATCTCAGGTTCATGAGTTTGAGTCTCATTTGACATGTAGAGATTAAAAAAAGAAATATATAAAATTTTTAAAAAGGATGATTTACTCCACTCCAAAATTGCTAGAACTCATACAGAATTCAGTAAACCATCAGGATATAAAATCAATGCACAGAAATGAGTTGTATTTCTGTACACCAACAACAAGACAGAAGAAAGAGAAATTAAGGAGTCAATCCCATTTACAACTGCACCCCAAACCATAAGATACCTAGGAATAAACCTAACCAAAGAGGAAAAGAATCTGTACTCAGAAAACTAGAAAGTACTTAAGAAAGAAACTAAAGAAGACACAAAGAAATGGAAAAATGTTCCAAGCTCATGGATTGGAAGAATAAATATTGTGAAAATGTCTATGCTACCTAAAGCAATCTACACATTTAATGAAATCCCTATCAAAATACCACCAATTTTTTTCAAAGAAATGGAACAAATAATCCTCAAATTTATATGGAACCAGAAAAGACCCTGAATAGCTAGAGGAATGTTGAAAAAGAAAGCCAAAGTTGGTGGCATCACAATTCCGGACTTCAAGCTCTATTACAAAGCTGTCATCATCAAGACACTACGGTACTGGCACAAAAACAGACACTTAGATCAATGGAACAGAATAGAGAGCCCAGAAATAGACCCTCAACTCTGTGGTCAACTAATCTCCGACAAAGCAAGAAAGAATGTCCAGTGGAAAAAAGACAGTTTCTTCAACAAATGGTGTTTGTAAAATTGGACAGCCACATGCAGGAGGAGGAAACTGGACCATTTCCTTACATCACACACAAAAATAGAGTCAAATGGATGAAAGACCTCATTGTGAGACAAGAATCCATCAAAATCCTTGAGGAGAACACAGGCAGCAACCTCTTCGACCTCAGCTGCAGCAACTTCTTCCTGGAAACATCACTAAAGGCAAGGGAAGCAAGGGCAAAAATGAACTATTGGGACTTCATCAAGATCAAAAGCTTTTGCACAGCAAAGGAAACAGTCAACAAAACCAAAAGACAGTCGACAGAATGGGAGAAGATATTTTCAAATGACATATCAGATAAAGGGCTAGTATCCAAAATCTATAAAGAATTTATCACATTCAACACCCAAAGAACAAATAAGCCAATCAATAAATGGGCAAAAGATGTGAACAAACATTTCTGCAAAGAAGACATCCAAATGGCCCACAGACCCATGAGAAAGTGCTCAACATCACTCAGCATCAGGGAAATACAAATCAAAACCACAATGAGATGCCACGTCACCCCAGCCAGAATGGCTAAAAATAACAAGTTAGGAAATGACGTTGGTGAGGATGTGGAGAAAGGGGAACCCTCCTGCGCTGTTAGTGGGAATGCAAGCTGGTGCAGCCACTCTGGAAAACAGCATGGAGGTTCCTCAAAAAGTTGAAAATAGAGCTACCCTATAACCCATCAATCGCAGTACTGGGTATTTGGCCTAAAGATAACAAATGTAGTGATCTGAAGGGGCACGTGCACCCCAATATTTATAGCAGCAATGTCCACAATGGCCAAACTATGGAAAGTGCCTAGATGTCCTTCAACAGATGAATGGATAAATAAGTGGCATATGTATGTATGTCCGTATGTGTACACACATACAGACATACACACAATGGAATACTATGCAGCCATCAAAAGAAATGAAACCTTGCCATTTGCAATGACATGGATGGAACTAGAGGGTATCATGCTGAGAGAAATAAGTCAATCAGATAAAGTCAATTATCATATGATCTCCCTGATATGAGGAATTTGAGAGGAAGGGTGGGGGGTTTGGGGGATAGGGGAGGAAAAAAATGAAACAAGATGGGATCGGGAAGGAGACAAACTATAAGAGACTTAATCTCAGGGAACAAACTGAGGGTTGCTGGGGGGAGGGGTATAGGGAGAGGGTGGTGGGGTTATGGACATGGGGGAGGGTATGTGCTATGGTAAGTGCTGTGAAGTGTGTAAGCCTAACGATTCACAGACGTGTACCCCTGGAGCAAATAATACATTATATGTTAATAAAAATAATAATAATTAAAAAGGATGATTTATTGCCTTGATAGAGCAACAGCAGAGTCACAGATGCTTAGCATTTGATAACATCACAGGCCGTGTGTCTTCTTTATTTCACATATCGTGCTTATATACCTCCCCCATTTAAAATGTCATCTCCAGAAAAAGAAAAAAAAGGAGTCATTTCCACTCTTTCCACTTACTGCTTGAAGTTCTCTTCACAATACGTCTTTTACATTTCTCTAAAACTTGGGAGGAGGGGTTATTTCCATTTCTCCTAAATAGCTTTGTGGGATTATTCTCAATATGCTTTTTAAAAAATCAAAAATCTCCATAATTGAGATTAGGGCCCAATCAATGCCCCTGACGTTAAGCAGAGTACCAACCCTGGCCTTCTCCTGTAATCACAATATAAGTCATCAATAACGCTCAATTGAGGACCAAAGAGAAAGGAAATAGCATTAAAGATTAAAAATGGTTCAAAATTCTGTCGCTATAGATTTATCTTTTCTGGACATTCAATATACATGGAATTGTACAGTATACGCCTCACTTTCTTCACTTAGCATAATGTCTTTAGCAGTAGATGGTTTCATTCCTTCCTTCCTTCCTACCTGCCTTTCTTCCTTCATTTTTTTCCAAGTAGCACCCAAATATATGAATGTATCACATTTTATCTGTTTACCAGTTCTGATGGACATGTGGGTTGTCTCCACCCTATTATCAATAATGCTGAAATCAACATTAATGTGCGATTCTTTGGATGGACATATATTTGATTTCTCTTGTGTAGAGACCAGGAGTGGAATTTCTGGGTCAGACAGTAAGCTTCTGTTTAGCGTTTTCAGACTATTTCCCAAACTGTTTCCCAGACTGGTTGCACCATTTTACATTCCCATCCGCATTTAAAGACGCCCATTTCTTGGCATCCTGGCCAATGTTTTCACTGTCTGTCTTTTTGATGACAATCACTGTACTGTGTGTGTAGCTGTATCTGATTGTGATTCTGATTTGCCTTTCTCTAATGGCCACTGACGGTCAGCATCTTTTCATGCGCTTACACCACACCTTCAGATAAAGTATTCATTTCCAAAGATATTCATGTGACTACTCTCAACTAATATTTTCTTGTCATTCTAAATCCCCTCCTTAGAAGAAACTCTACTTATCAAAGGAGTTTTTCTTCAACTGATATTTACACTCATGATCTTGGTGCTAGCCTGAGAAGATTCCATACAATAAACGTCTTGTTTCTGAGATGCCCCTGATGTGAACAACCCTGTGGAGAGACCTGCCGGATGTTCCTGATGGCCCTCCACATCTGCTCTGCTCTTTCTCGCCCCTCTCTGTGCTCTGGAGGCTGGCCTCTGGGCCAAGCTCCCTGGGACCCAGGCAAGGGAAATGTGCTCCCTGCCTGTGGGCTACAGTGGCTCCTGCCTTTCCCTTCCTAATGAACAGTCCTGACAGGCAGGCCCCTTGCTGTGGCTGGATGCTCTTGCCAGCTCCCACCAAGACCTCTGTACCTTTGCACCTTTAGCTCTAGCAGAGGGAAGGACTTTTTGCAGTGATTTTTCCCTATTCTTCTCCATTCCATGATGGTCGCTTAAACATGCTATCCTCTGGACAGAGCATCACTCATTCTCTTCAAATATTACCTTTCCTGTGGGTATTCTCCTTCCTGCTGGCATCCTGACTGACGCCCAGGGTAAGCAAAACTCCTTTTTTAAATGAAAGGCTAGCAACATAAATGCATACAAACAAAAGGTTAGTACTATCAATAATCTTACAGTAGTTGCTTAGCCACATCTGACAGTTACTCATTAGTGTCCATTCCTCTCTGATCTCACGGCATTTGGGGCTTCTCTTGAAGACTTGTCAGTCCCTGTCTTCCTTTGTAGTCACTCACAACAGAAGCCAATTCCACCATGTCTACCCTAAATGGCATGAAAATGGGAAAGACACACTTTGGTTTCCCTAAAGTCTCCTGAGCGTTTTTCTCTATCCCAAAGAAGCCTAAGTACTTAAGAGCCCATGTGCTTTTACAAGAGAAGCTCTCTACCCAGATGGACTATGGATTGTTGAAAACTTCTCTACCAATGAGGAGTGAGGGCATGAGAGGAAAAGAGCCCGAATCGAAACTCCCAGAAGGAGCTCCAAGCAGAGTCTAAAGGCAAAAGATCAAACCAATTAGATCTCTACAAAGGGGTTTGCTGACCTGAGGCAGAGCATCCCTACCAATTCTGGAAGTATTCAAGCAGGCTGTTTGACAAGGGTTCCCATTTCTGGTTCAAGGTTGGATTGGATAACCTTCAAAGTCTTCTGCCATTCTAAAATTCAAATTGCATGGTCTTATTCCCAGTTTAATTAGCACTTCTAATAGTGATATTAGATTGAAATTTGCATTTCCAACCTTGCATATTTTCTGATATTCTTCTCCATCCTGAGGAAAACAGAAGTTACAAGATTTTCCTCACTTAAGTTCTTCTTTAAAGGGAAAAGCCACAGTTTGAGAGGCTAAACTCTCCTTCTCGGTTGGATGAAGATAAGGAGGTAATCCTTATTGCTCTTTGTGGGCGGGGGAGGAAGCTGAGGAAGGAAGACAAGCGTGCTCTGGGCTGAAGCACTTCCAGGAGGTAGTAACCTCGGAGCAGAGTAGTCCTACAACAGCTGCCTCACCCTTACACAGTAAGATGTCAGCATCAGAAGAAATATGTGGAAAACCTGATTCTGTCACAATAGCTGACCTCTGACCATAAATACTCTAGGGACAAGAGTCCCAACATATACTATATGCCAAAGGAAGAAAACCAGAAATGACCTTCTTTTTCTCCAGAGGTCAGTCACTATCTTTCCCAAGAAGACAATGCCTCTTTTCCCTTTCTTTCTTTCTCTTTTTTTTTTTTTGTTTTTATTCCACCTTTTGCCCCATTAATAGCCAAGTTCTGTCATTCTACTTGCAGTATTTCATATTCAGAGCATCACCAGTATTGCCTACCACCACCTCCAGCCCACCACACAGAATGGTTAACACATACACATAGAGTCCGGCACCTCTAGAAAGAATTGCTAAAGACATGATCCTTGGTAACAGGATCCAGGCACATTAAAAGCATTGTCCATCACGACCAGGTGGGATTTATCCCCGGAACACAAGGGTGGTTCAACATGCAGAAGTCAATTGATGTGATATAACAAACTAACAGGAGAGAGAAGAACCATATGGTCCTCTCAATGGATGCAGAAAAAGCATCTGAGAAAATATAGTATCCCTTCCTGATTAAAACTCTTCAGAGCGTAGGGATAAAGGGAATAATCCTCAATTTCATAAAAGCCATCTATGAAAAGCACACAGTGAATATAATTCTCAAAGGGGAAAAGTTGAGAGCCTTTCTCTTAAGATCAGGAACATGATAAGGATGCCCACTCTCGCCACTGTTGTTCAACATAGTACTAGAAGTCCTAGCAACAGCAATCAGACAACAAAAAGAAATAAAAGGTAATCACATTGGAAAAGGAAGTCAAACTCTCTCTCTTTGCAGATGACATGATACTTTACGTGGAAACCCAAAAGACTCCACCCATAAATTACTAGAACTCATACAGCAATTCAATAATGTGGCAGGATACAAAATCAATGCACAGGAATCAGTTGCTTTCTTATACACTAACAATGTAACTAAAGAAGGAGAAATTAGAGAACCAATTCCATTTACAATAGCACAAAAGACCATGAGATACCTTGGAAAAAACCTACCCAAAGAGATGAAGGATCTATACTATAGAAACTATAAAACACTCATGAAAGAAATTAAAGATGACACAAAAAGATGGAAAAACATTCCATGTTCATGGATCAGAAGAATAAACAGTGCTAAAATGTCTATGCATCCCAGAGCAATCTATACTTTCAATGCCATCCCGATCAAAATACCAATGGAATTTTTCAAAGTCCCAGAACAAACGATCCTAAAATTTGTATGAAACCAGAAAAGACCCCAAATCGCCAAGGAAATGTTGAAAAAGAAAAACAAAGCAGGGGGCATCACGTTGCCTGATTTCAAGCTATATTACAAAGCTGTGATCACCAAGACAACATAGTACTAGCACAAACACAGACACATAGATCAATGGAACGGAGTAGAGAGCCCATATTTGGAGCCTCAACTCTATTGTCAAATAATCTTTGACAAAGCAGGAAAAAATATGCAATGGAAAAAGACAGTCTCTTCAATAAGTGGTGCTGGGAAAACTGGACACCTATATACAGAAGAATGAAACTTGACCATTCTCTTACCATACACAACGATAAACTCAAAATGGACTAAAAACCTCAATGTGAGACAGGAATCTACCAACTTCCTAGAGGAGAACACAGGCAGTAACCTCTTCAACACTGGCCACAGCAACTTCTTTCAAGACACGTCTCCAAAGACCAGGGAAACAAAAGTGAAAATGAACTTTTGCATTAAGATAAAAACTTCTGCACAGCAAAGGAAAACAGTCAACAAAACAAAGAGGCAACCTACAGGAATGGGAAAAGATATTTGAAAACAACACTACAGATCATGGGCTGGTATCCAAGATCTGTAAAGAACTTCTCAAAACCAACACCCAAAAACAAAGAATCGAGTCAAAAAATGGGCAGAAAACATGAACAGACACTTCTCCAAACAAGACATACAAATGAAAATATGAAATAAATGAAAATGAAAATGAAATAACAAACACATGAAAAAAATGTTCATCGTCATTAGCCATCAGGGAAATTCAAATCAAAACCACATTGAGATACCACCTTACACCAGTGAAAATGGCAAAAATTGAGAAGGAAGGAAAAAAACAAATGTTGGAGAGGATGTGGAGAAAGGGGAACCCTCTTACACTATTGGGATGAATGCAAGTTGGTACAGCCACATTGGGAAATAGTATGGAGGTTTCTCAAAAAGTAAAAACAGAGCTACTCTATGACCTTGCAATTGCACTACTGGGTCTTTACCCCAAAGATACAGATGTAGTGAAAAGAACGGCTATATGCACCCCAATGTTCACAGCAGCAATGTCCACTATAGCCAAACTATGGGAAGAGCTGAGACCCCCTTCAACAGATGAATGGATAAAGAAGGTGTGGTCCATATATACAATGGAGTATTATGCCTCCATCAGAAAGGATGAATACCCACCATTTGCATCAACATGGATGGGACTGGAGGAGATTATGCTGAGTGAAATAAGTCAAGCAGAGAAAGTCAATTATCATATGGTTTCACTTATTTGTGGAGCACAAAGAATAGCGTGGAGGACATTAGGAGAAGGAAGGGAAAAATGAAGGGGAGGAATCTGAGGAAGAGAGGAACCATGAGAGACTCTGGACTCCAGGAAACAAACTAAGGGTCTTGGGATGGGGGGTGAGGCAATGAGTTACCCAGTGATGGGTATTAAGCTATTAAGGAGGGCAGGGATTGCACAGAGCACTGGGTGTTATACACAAACAATGAATCATGGAACACAACATTAAAAACTAATGATATGGGACGCCTGGGTGGATCAGTTGGTTAAGCAGCTGCCTTTGGCTCAGGTCATGATCCCAGCATCCTGGGATCGAGTCCCACGTCTGGCTCCTTGCTCAGCGGGGAGCCTACTTTTCCCTCTGCCTCTGTCTGCCTGTGCTCACTCTCTCTGATAAATAAATAAATAAATTCTTTTTAAAAAAAAACCTAATGATATACTGTATGGTGACTAACAATATAATAAAAAAAATAAAGGAGAGAATATTGCTCTGAAAAAAAAAATAAAAAAATAAGATAAATTCCCTCAAATAAACTCTGTTTGGTACAAAAGAAATGCTTAGGAAACTTCAAAAGAAAGAAGAAAGGAAGGAAGGAAAATTAATTTCAATCCGTTGTAGGGAGAGACCACTGTTATCATTCACTATGATTAGAAAACCATAGCCTAGAAGTAGGATTATTTTCTCAGTTTTGAAGGAATATACTGGGTATAGGACCTTGGATAAATCATTCACCTTTCCATGTCTTGCTCTCCTGCCATCTATAAAACACAATGAATTTTCCCTTCTCCATATTTTATGATTACAGAAAACCAGAAAAAGTTTGGACAATGATAGACATAAATGAGCAGACAACAGTGCCAATACAAGTAAGTAAATCACCCCGTTTCAACATGTAATTTCTAGGCAAGAGGCCAGTAAGATACATCTTTAAATCACTTTGAGAGTCACTCCCAAAGCAACAGAATTCTGATATTTTTCCCTTTCTTGGCAGATTATCCCATCTAGATTAAGTACATACGTGTAAGAAGTCAAAATAATACCTATACGATAGGCTATTTCCATACTCCTCTTTACTTTTTCTCATTTGTCCATTCAATATATACCTATGGAGAGACTATTTTTCCCAAAAGTGTGCTGGGCCTGATAGGCTGTAACTGTGTCCATGCGTCTGAGGACAAGACAAGATGACTTCACCTATACGGTGATATCAAATACTCTATTACTTTCCTTCTGTTTAGTCAAATGGTAATGAATAGGTTCTACTGATAATCGGAGTCAGTGGAAGATAAAAACCCTTTTGTTTCCCTAGGTATACCTTAACTTCTCAGGGACTATGTCTCATTACTTTATTCCCAGCACTTGGCTGTGTGCCTAGCATGGGTATTAGGTGAACTATAAAAAATAATCAGAATGCTAACCAGCAACAGTATCTTCCCCATAGGTGGCTTGAGTCAGCTCACTTTACCTGATGTCTTCCTCACCTGCAGAATGATACAGATAGATAAGATTGGCGGTTCCCAACCAGTTGGGTCAGAACTAGAGCTAGTGTGGAAAGAGCTGAGACCCCCTTCAACGGACGAATGGATACAGAAGATATGGTCCATATATACAATGCAGTATTATGCCTCCATCAGAAAGGATGAATACCCAACTTTTGTATCAACATGGACGGGACTGGAGGAGATTATGTTGAAATAAGTCAAGCAGAGAAAGTCAATTATCATAAGGTTTCACTTACTTATGGAGCATAAGGAATAACACGGAGGACATTAGGAGAAGGAAAGGAAAAGTGAATTGGGGGAAATCGGAGGGGGAGGCGAAGCATGAGAGACTTTGGACTCTGAGGAACAAACTGAGGGTTTGGGAGGGGAGAGGGATGGGCAGTTGGGAGACCCTGGTGGTGGGTATTAAGGAGGGCACGTATTGCATGGAGCACTGGGTGTGGTGCATAAACAATGAAGCTTAGAACACTGTAAAAATAAAAATTAAAAAAAAAAAATAAAAGAACTAGAGCTACTGTAAAGACCCAAAAATCCAGATATATTCTAAGCCTTATGTAAAGACTGAATACATTTTGTCACACAGGTACACACATACATGTAATAACATAATAATAGAACAGTATCACATGTATGGAGATTTTTGTGCCTAAGAGAATGAGTAGCATTTAAAAGTATTATTGAAATAAATCTTTAAAAAACAAAAAAGATTTTGCATGGAGCACTGGGTGTTGTGCAAAAAGAATGAATACTGTTATGCTGAAAAAATTAATAAAAAGGGAAAAAAAAAAAACAAAAAAGAAGGGTGCCTCAGTGGCTCATTCAGTTAAGGTCTGACTCTAGATTTCAGCTCAGGTCATCATCTCAGGGTTGTGATACTGAGCCCTGCTTTGGGCTCTGTGCTCAGCAGGGAGTCTGCTTGATGATCCTCTCCCCACCTCCCTCAGTCCCTTGCCCCCGCCCCATGACTGCACTTGCACTCTCTCTCTCTCAAATTAAAAAAATAAAAGTATTATTGAATTTATAATAGCTTTTGGTCTTTATGAATATATACAACTTTTTAAGATTTTATTTTATCTTTATTCATGTTTTTAAGGTTGTCTTAAATTTAACTTTTAAGATGATTCTTTGAGTGTGTGTGATAAGAACACTTAATAAAAGACTTAGCAAATTTTTGAGTATACAATGAATTTTGTTAACTATGGGATCTATGCTGTTCAGTACATCTCTCTAGGACTTACTCATCTAGTATAACTGAAACTTTGTACCCTTAGACTAATACCTGCACCCTTCCACTTAAAATTCAAATTCCATTTAAAATGGAATTATTTCCGTCTCAGTTTTGTCTGAAGCATCACAGCCTTTCAAGATTTGGGGAAAAAAAATATGGTCAGAAAAAAAAATAATAATTATGACTGAGGTACACAGAGTTCAAAATGGCAGGTCTGGAGATTAAAATGGGGTTTATTTGGATAGGCTGTAGTATAAGCTCCATCCCATAGGGAATGCCGGGGAGTCTGCCCCTTACCTTCATTGGAAAGAAAAGACTGGAAAGCTGATATGTACCTCCTGGGTTCTGGACTGATGTCTTTCTGATTCAAACCTAAAAACCTACAAGAGGGATGATAGCTGACAAACAACTGTGGTGGTGCCCTAAAGGGCAGGGGTAGCAACCTGTGTCCCCAGAGTGTCAGAGCAAGGGAAGGTCTGAAGTAAGCCCCTTGAACCCTATCTGTGAAGACAGCCCAGATATGTGAGGAGGCCCCGCAGAAGGGAAGTGAAGGGTAACCCCTGGTCTTCAGAGTTAAAGGAAGGGATGGCCAACAATCCACCAGAGGAAAAACACTCAATTTGGTCAAGGACACTGATGACGGGAGATGCCAAGTGACCAGAGGGGATGGTGGACTAAGAGCCCTTTCAGGTATGAACTCCAGGTTGTCAACAGACTTGGGTTATACTTCTCACACAAAGACTCCATCTCCACTGGCTTGCTACCCTAGGGAGAAGATGCGCTATAATACAACACACTCATTAGAAGAAGTCGGGAAAAATCGAATGGAATCCCTCTCAAATTAATACCACAGAACTTTACCTCAGAGGGAGAGATCTACAGGTACTGTGCAACTCCTGTTGCAACTCTGCATTGACATCGACAGGAACTGTGCAGCTCTTGATGCTATACAATTGTCTACAAAAACTCTCCTCTACGGTGCGGTAGCTTTGTAAACTATGTCCATGGTGCATTCACTTTATCAATAAATCTATTCCAGAACATTCCATGCCCTTGCTTATTTGTTTTTATAACCTAATGTACGGTCCCATAAGTAGCATTCTCGTCAATTCCAGTGAGAAATCTACTGGGCGACTTGAGGGACAATGAGGAAGGAAGGTACCAGTATCTCCCGCTCACTGAGAGGCCAGCAGAGGGGATTTGGGGACAGGCCAAAGTCCTGAGGAAAAACGAAAACGAAGAGCTGGATCCCAAAGCCGCGTGTATTTGATGTTTCCCTTGGTGAGTTTAAATCTAACTTCGGAACAAATGAACTCCCCGCTTGGAGGAGCAAGAAGACGTCCTCTGACAATAATCCTACAATAAGTATTATTTAAGGGAAAGAGAGGCCCCAGGTCTTTTGGCATCACTTTTGAAAATGTTCTTATTCGTCGAAGACAGACCCCTGGTCCCCAAATAGACTCCTTCACGCTGTTCAGGAAAACTGAGAGCGTCATAAACTGCTGTTTTGTGGTCACTGAACGCAACTCCTTCATCCGACCTACCGGGCATTCTAGATTCCTTCAGCGGCGCCGTCGTGTGCTCCGGTCTCCTCCGCGTGGCCTCCAGACTGACACAGCCCCAGTGGTCGGCGCCGAGAGCTTCCCGCGCTCCACCACCCAGGAGGGCGCACGGGGGACCCCGGTGATGCGCGGGGCCGCGGGGCGAGCTCCGCCAGCGAGCTGCGCGGGAAGGACGGGCCACTCCCGCCGGCCGCTGTCGGCGGCGTCTACACCCCCCAGCCGCCCACCTCAGCACCGCCAGGCCTCCCGCCGACACGGACGACGCGGGCGGGCAGCGCCCCCCACCGCCCGGCGCGGGCTGGGAGCAGGAGGGAGGGAGAGAACTGCTCTCAGTCCCCGAGAACTCCGGCTTGTCGCGGTCCAGACCGGAAGCTGCTCCGGCCAGACGGGGTCTTACCGCCTGTCCTGACCGGTGTTGGCTGACCAGGTCGCCCGGGAAATCCGCTCGGCCCGCGAGTGGGCGCGTATTTTTATTTTGTGAAGATGTGTGGAATCTGAAAGATCCTGGAACTCAGGGTAACGGAGGTGACGTGTTCCCCTTTCAAGAGTCGCTCCGGAGACACGTCAGCCGCTAGCGAGCACCGTCGTGCGTTTCCACAAAACCCCAGATGGGTCCCGCGCGTTTGGAAGGTGGAAGGGAGGAGGTGGGTGACTCCGTCAGGCTGCGGAGGCCTGGCGGGGCAGAGGACGGTGTCGGAAGGGTCGCGGGCTGCGGGGGGGACAGGGCATTCCCGGGAGACCACTGGCTGCGGGCGAGCCGCACACACGTGGGCCCGGTCCCCTCCGAGATGGAGACGGAGCACCGAGTGTCTGCTCCAGCCTCGCGTTTCAACCTGCACCGCGCGGGCTGCTAAAGACGGTCACGCAGGTTACCTCACGCAGGTGAGGTCAGATGATTTGACGGAATGAATGAATGAATGAATCCATCAATCAGTCAGTCAAGGGGTTCCATTCACAAAGGCCTTACAGGGAAAACATGCTAAAGGGAAATATCCCGCTCTGCTCCCTCACGGGAAGTCTTCCCACGGAAGAGGCCCGCGGCCCAGCCAGCCCCGGCTAGCACTCTGCACCCGCACACCCGCACCTCCCGGGGTGGCCTTCGTCGGTAAGCGCGGTGGCAAGCTGATCTCCTCGCCCTTACTGCGCGGTGTCTCCCTTTGTCCAGCATCCGGGCAGGGAAGGGAGCTCTGCTTGTCGGCCCCTCACACCCAGGGGCTGAGCGGTCTTGTGGAGAGGCCCAGTGAGCTTGGAAGGAAGGAGGAGACCTGGTTTGGAAGCGAGGAGGGTGGGGAACATTCCAGGGTGCTGTGCTGTGGCACCAAGTCAAGGATGGGTATTCTGAGCTGCACGCGTTTTCAATCCTCTCCAGCGCTTCCGCATACATGAGAGAAATGTGTGATTTTCCAGATGGGTGGTGTAAGGACCGCACGCCCTCGTCTTGGGACACGAGAGTAACAGTGAAGAGCACAGACTCGGGCCCTGCCTTTGCGGGCAACACTGAAATGGGGGAAGACAGACAAAATCAAGTGACAGGTATAGAAAACATTTTTAGATACTAAGGAGTCCGGTGAGTAAAAATAAAGGAGGGCGAGAAGACAGAGAAATGGAGGTTGGCTCTCTTGGACAGGTGGTTGGGAACTCTGGTCTGTGAGGAGGGTGTTTGAGCACAGGCAGAAAGAGTGGGGGGAGAAAAATCTCAGACATGGGAAGAGCAGCTGTACACACCCTGAGGGAAAATGGGTCTGGCTTCCCGGGAGACCAACATGGCTTGAGAGGAAGAGATGGGTTGGGGATGGGGGTGCCCAAGACATAAGTGATAATAGGCTGACGGTGGCTGGAGGGACACCTTAAGAAAAGGCCAGTAAGAGCCGGGGCAGCACCCAGGGAGAGTGAGGTGATTAGAACATTCTAGAAAACTGGCCAGAGCCCATTAAAATATTTCAGGTATAAGATGATTAGAACCTAGCCCTAGGCAGATATTGCAGATGCCAAAATCTGAAAACTCATCCGAAGATAAAGTTGGCCAAGCTCGGGAACATATTGGATGACAAGGGCAAAGAGGAGAGAGGAATGACAGACAAGTCAGGGTCACTGACCTGATTTCACTGTCAGCGATGGCAGAGATGGGACATAAGGGCATCAAATAAACGATCACTCTGAAGGGAGATGTAGTCAACAATGACAGTAACTTACTAGAAAAAAAAACTGTCCAAACAGCTATATTACTTGAAAGACAGAAAAGGGAAAATCAAAATAAAGGCAAAAATGGAAAATTTATCCAACCTCAAGATAAGCTGCCAGAAGACAAATGCCATGCTTAAAAATGCCAACAAAATAAATACTTTTAACCAGTTAATATTGTAATACAACCTTGTTGATTATGCATCCCTAACAGTGAGGGAGATTTTGCACAGACTAATTTGTTACCTGGGGACAAGGCATCTTCCATCTTTTTCATGGCCCAATGAGAAATCAAGAAATTTGAGAACTGTCAGAAAGTCCTGAGATGCACATGGTCCAAAATGTGTGCTCCTTTAAGGAAAAATAATCCAAATCGCCTATGCTTCCTAGCTAATTAAAAAACCCAAACCCCTTTAAAATAAGGTTGTTTCAAATATATACTTTAAAGTAAAATTGTTTCCCCAGTGCCAAGATGAGATTTCCAGTAGCTTTCTAATTTAAAAAATATGAAAAAGACACACAGAGAGAGACTCTTAATCACACACCGAACACTGTGTTTCAGGGAGTGTGACTCTTCAGATCCAGTATTTAGGTATTGTCTGGCTTTTCGAAAAGGCCAAATGGATCACAGGATGAGTCAGAGCCCTCCTTTTGAGTTTCCTCCTCTTCTCTCTAAGCCTCAATTACTTCTTAGTCCTTCCTATATGACTAAATCAAAGCAACCACCATAGAAATCATCATTAATCCTTCCAGCAAATTATTTCAAGCGCTCTCCTCTATGCTAGGATCTATAATACTAGAATTCTTACATTTACACACATGTGCGTACACATACACACCCACACACGCTAGATTGACTGATACATAGATAGACAAGTGAGTAGATGGACACACAGATGGACAGATGGATCCTGGCACTGAAGGACTTGCAGCCTCGGTCTGAGACAGCAGATAAGCCTTCAGCTGTCAACCACGTCAGGGATCGCCCCGCTGCACAGAACTACCCCATGCAAGGTCATGTCCCTTCCCAGGTGGCTCAAAATCTAATGACACAATCAAGTGAGGGCATCAACACCTGCTCGCCTTGGCCCAATCTGGGACAACTCTGAAGATCATTCAGATTCCAGCTCTCCCCATGGGGGGGTCTCTGTCACTGGGCCTCCACTGTGGTCTGAAGTCTCCCTCTCCTGCCTCTTGCCTCCTTCTCTTCCCCTCCAGATGCTGGTCCCAAGAATACTTTGTAATCCTGAGCGTTTCATATCCCAGATTGTGACTACAGCCTGCTTCCTGCACGTGCATACATGTGTGTACACACATGTACATATATGTGAGCATACACGCATGTCTAAGAAATTTCTATCAAAGGGAAGTGTGCCATCTGTCACTCAGCTGTTAGGACAACCTGCATCCCTATGCCACTGGCGGCTCTTGACAAGGGAGAAAAAGAAGAAGAAAAAAAAAGGAACCGAAAAATAAGGGCTACCTTGTTCCTGTTGAAAACCCCTTTCTACCCCTTTCTATTGCTTCTACCTGACTCCAGGCCCCCTGGCTGCTCCGCTCCTGAAAAGTCGGAGGGTCAGTGACTCGGGACGTGAGGATCTGGAGCTGGGGGACTGCCGCACCGCCTTCCCTCCACAACTCCGAGTGTGTTCCTCGGTTTTCTCCATGTGGTAAACCACCTGCTGTAGAAAAGGGTAAGGAGCTGGTGTGAGAATCATTCCCACTAAGACTTAAGCAAAAACTGATCTCCAGGGAAGGGATGCTTCTCGCCCATGCAGCTTGGGAGTAATCCATCCGGCAGATCCAGATGGCCATTCTAGAGGCAGACACGATCGTCTCGGTCTGGACTCAGCTAATATTGGCCTGTGGGCCCAATCTGGCCTGCAACCTGTTTTTTGTAGGACTCACAAACTAAAAAAAAAAAAAAAAAAAAAAAAGTTTTCTGGGTTTTTCAATGGTTGAAAAGAAGAAAAAGCATAATGTTTCATGATACGTGAAAATTACATGAAATTCAAATTTCAATACCCATAAATAAAGTCTTAATGCGAACACAGCCATGCTTCTTCATTTACATAGTTTCTATGGCTGCGTTTGCCCTATAATAACAGAGGTGAGAAGTGAGAGATGTCCTATGGCTCACAGACGATACACATACACTATCTGGCGCTTTACAGAAAAGGTTCGCTGTCACCTGAGCTACAGGACTTGAGGTTCCATGGACAGAATATCCTCATCTCCTCATTGGTAAACACCTGAATCTGGGTCTTCGCGTAGACAGACTTGCTACCAACACACGTCTGTAAGTAACTAGCCTGTCACAGAACACCACTCACCTTCCCCAGAACGACACAATGATTTATAGACCCAATCCAGTCTCAGACGTAAAGGCTGTCTTTCTTCACATCTTTTTGCATCCAAATATCTGCATTAAGTATGGAGCTGGAAAAACAATATTTGCCAAAGAAGAGGGAGCCATTTTAACGTATGAGGTGTATGAATGGCTACATCTTCCAACAGTCAGGCAATAGGGAAACGTGCCAGCTATGATGACGCCTATCTTCGTATAAAGACTACTGGAGACCTGCCTCCCAAAGTAAGGTAGAAAATATTTTCCCCTAACAAAAATAAATAAATAAATAAAATTTTCCCTGGCCTTTTCTTAACATTTCCAAAATTTTAGTGTATCCCTGGGAGTCAATGGCTTTGGCACAATCATGCTTACTCTTCCAATGCCTGAAATTATGTAGCCAAAGGTATCAGGAGACTAAGAAATGAGATGTTTGATCCCAAGGCCACATTAAAGGTCAATTAAATACAAAAACGTCTGGGTTTCCTATAAGCCCGGCAAACCATACATATCAATTTGTTACAAATCTGCCCATGAAGCCATCTATCTGTCTCTCCCTCCGTCAATTCACTTACGCGGTGTTTCTCAAAGGAGCTTTTAGGAGCTTATGTTTATTCTCATTTTTCAAGGCATATTGAACTGTACAGAGTCAAAGTTCACAAAGGAATGATAAATATTTTTTATCTTCTGTACGTTTATGAACACATAATCCATTTTATAATGGATAATAACCCTGGGAGTTACAATGTTTTCTTTTCTGCTTATTTTAGCTTTAAGAACCTTTCATCATTTAATCTCACCTGACCTGTCCAACATTACATTCTATTACCCCCCAGATTCCACTCTATCTCATCCATGGGCCTCACTATACACCAAACTATTAAGCCTTCCCCTATTCACCATTTGTTTTCTTTTTCTTTTCTCCTTTAAGATTTATTTATTTGACAGAGAGTGGGACAGAAAGCACAAGCAGGGATAGCAGCAAAGGGAGAGGGAGGAGCAGGCTCCCCACTGAGCAGGGATCCCAGCACCGTGGGATCGTGACCTGAGCCGAAGGCAGACGCTTAACCTACTAAGCTATCCCGATGCCCCTCACCATACATTTTCATTAAACCTATGCCCTTTGTTCTTTCTCGCCAGAATCCCCTTCTCTCTTTCCTTATTGACAAACACCTAGTCATCCTTCTAGAATAATCCAAATGCAGGAACTTTCCAAATTCCTCAAGGAGAAATAAACATTACTTCTACGCATCCATTAATTTACATTTTATTGAAAAAAATATTGGGCATCTACTATACACTCACAAATGGACAAGAAAATGAGATATTTCTGCTTGATTAATAAGATCACTGAGGTACGAGTCAAGTGTTATGGGACCGAGAAAGAAGGTGACAGGAGAAAGACATGTAAGTCAGACCGGAAGTGCGCCAGTGTAGAAAACATCGTGAAGAGGATGCGAGGCTGAGTTAAGGACATGCAGGGATGAGGCATGGGAAGGGGGGGAAGGCAGTCTAAACCAACGGTGAGGTGAGAAACCAGGACACCTCTGGAAAAGGGGGAGTGAACATGGCAGGGAGAAGACATTTTCCCAGGGCCATTTTGACAGATTTTTGATAGAGCACTCAGGACTTAATGTTATCATTAAGTAATATGGACCAGAGACCCCTATTTTAACTCTTTCTTTTATGACCTGGCAGATGTAAAGTATCAACCTGGAAGCATTTGGGTGAGGCATTGCCCTGGAAGTGATTTGGGGGGAAAAAAACGTTCCATCATTTTTTTTTTAGCTACTTGTAAATTATCATTACCTTATCATCTTGGGATGCAGACTATGACTCAGCCCTCAAGACTGACAAAACACCTTCCTTCTGAGCAGACCAAAGAGCTCTGGGTAAGATTCTGACCCTCTTTATAAAATTCATGTCAGATGTTAAATGATAGACATTACTTTGTTCTTCTTCCAAGCGAGGGACAGCGAGTGACTCATCACCTGAATGGTCTGTGATTCAGGTGAAATGAGTAACAATCGTGCCATGGTAGATGTGTTTGAATTTAAAATAGACTGTTTTTCACTCCCATGCTCAAAAAATTCTGTGAGTTTTATGTATTGGCTCTTCATGTACACCATCAATATACCTAATAAAATGAGAGCTGTTTCATCACAGTAATGAATCAATTCAGAATTAAAATGGTGATTAGTTCATTTGGTATCTAAACTGTCTTGGAATGATGGAGGAGTGTATTATCTCGTTGCACCATTTCAGCTTATTCAGTCTTTTAAGTGAAATTTGATTTCTTTTTTTCCTGACCCCATGAAACCATCCAGACATTACTGCCTCCAGCAGAACAGGGCCTTACAAAGTAGAGTCAAACCACTGCCACGTGTTGGTGGTTTGAAGGGTCTAGGGTCGGCGATGGGATATGGAAGGAACAGAGAACAAACATGGTGGATCATCCATTTGGAACCTGGTTTGACATGAGTTAATGACACCCAAACAATCTGTGCACATGATGAAGAAATCTTCATAAAACACAGCACCCTCTTTCAGGAGGAGTTTCAAAATCGAGACTATAGCGCACCCTCTTTCAGGAGGACTATAGCCTTCCGAGGGTGTGTCTATAAATGCCGATGTGTCAGATTAACTGAAATACAATTTTTGATGGCACTCGGCTAAGAAAAGGGGCCAGAGCCATCCACGTACCTGTAAACAGCAGTCACAAGGCTCCTGAAAAGTCCGCACTGACACGGGGAGCTCACTGCATGGACGGAACCAAAATTCCCGTTCGGATGTGCCCAGCCCACTTTCACCTGAATGGAGTTTTTGACACACGATGAAGAGGTTTACACAAACCACACACACGGACCACAACAGTATTAATAGTAATAACTAACACTGAACTTAATGCTTATTTCAATATATGCCAGGAAATCTGCTTCACGTCATGTGTGTATCAACTCACGGATCATAACTATTCTATTAAGCAGGTATTATTATTATTCCCATTTTACAGATGAAAAACTGAAACGTAAAGTGGTCTGTCAAGGTCACACAGCAACTAAATACTGGAGCAGTTACTTGAATTAGGAGAATCTGAAGCTGCTTTTAAACCAGTTTCCAGTTCTGGTCATTGTTAGGTTCGTTAAAGCCTGTCTTAGTTTAGAATGCAGGCCTAGAGTCAGTATATTGGAAATGACAGTGTTAACACTCCAGAAACTTATAAAAGATGAGTTAGGTTGTCCTGGGGCTTACTACTATGGAAACCGTATGATCAGCAGAGACATGTGCAAAGCCTCCTCGCCTCATGGCCAGGAGAGCATAACCACTCCAGGCTTAGCACACTCAACAGGATGACAAAAGGGCTCAAACAGAGGAAGCCAGGGAAAGAAGGAGCCGGAAGCAAACCTTCAGAGTGACATTCCAACCCTTCCAGTGGAAAAAAAGGGTGATTTAGCTCAACCCTTTCCATACAAAGGCTAAAAGGGCTTTGCGGAGATAACTGGGTAACACCCTTCTTTTGAAACACAAGGTCACTCACAGCAACGGGCTTTCCACTGGTAATTCGACTTAAGTATTTTGTCTGTAAAGAGTATTTAAAGTGACTAGAAAACACAAGTTTGCAGCGTTCTCGGCAATTTCCACTGCAAATTAATAAATTCAGTTCTGCTTTAGGTCCAGTGTTAGAAGCTGGGATGCTATGCATTTAGCTGCTAGGGAAGGGCTGACTCTGGGTTGTTAGGCAAACAGGACTGAGTCCACAGGACCACGCCAGGCCCTGGAGCACAGTGGGCTGAACTCAGTGAAGTCCTGCTCAGTGACTGTTTGGGAACAGGACAAAGACATAGCCTGGGGACCCCAAGAATTTATCTCTTGCCTCCTATTCAAAATTCCTGAAGCCAGATCCAATCAAATGGCACCTTTTACTCCAACACATTAGACTAGTTGTCTTGAAGGTTAGTGATTTTCACCAACTATCTTCTTCTACCTCCTTCAGAGTTTTCTGAGGCTTACCACTCGAAATAAAACGTCATTTTGGTACAAGTAACACGCGGCCTGGTCAGCAGAAAATCAAAGGACACTGGCTCAGCTGGAAGTTCAATCACGGTGGCCAGTTCTAGTCGTAACAACCTTCCCGCACGCCGACCCCAGAGGCCAGGCCCAGGGAGAGGCAGAAGAATGAAAAGCACAGCAGGTCTTTTCACAACATGCTCCTAGGATCTCCTTACCAGACGGACAAGATCCCAGGGCCCGGTGCAGCCAGACCCCAGATGATACGCCCTTTTATTCCACACTGAATGAATTCACACTACTCTGAACGTGGAAAGCACAAATTAATGCCTGGTACTCCTCGTGGTTCAGGAGTCTGACTTTCAAGAAATGTTTGCCACGCTTCTGTGAAATTTTAAGGGTGGTCTCGAGTGGGTTGCAACAATCTGATGATAATGTGCATTTAATTCCTTCCTGCTCTTTATCACATTAATTCTAATCACTACCTTTTTATATAAGAGGCAAAAATACTTTGTTTTATAAAGGAAAAATAAACACACAGCAAAGACAACTGAAGCACCCTTGAGAGAACATGCTGGAAGAAAGTAGAAATACTGAATAGAACGGCAGAGAGGCAGAGAGAGAGCCAGAAGGGGCATCAGTGCCGGGTGTCTGGAGCACACGTGGTCACGAAATGAAACTCACACCAAGTCAAACGGCTGGCACAGACCATCACTTTAAGAACACCTTGAGGGCGCCTGAGAGGCTCAGTGGGTTAAGCCGCTGCCTTCAGCTCAGGTCATGATCTCAGGGTCCTGGGATCGAGTCCCACATTGGGCTCTCTGCTCCGCAGGGAGCCTGCTTCCCTCTCTCTTTCTCTCTGCCTGCCTCTCTGCCTGCTTGTGATCTCTCTCTCTCTCGCTGTCAAATAAATAAATAAAATCTTAAAAAAAAATTTTAAAAAACCCCTTAACACCAAGAATATATAAAATAAATTAAAAAAAAAAAAAGAACACCTTGAAATCCCTGGACACAGCAATTACACTGACTATCCAGCTTTAATTTAGGTGAAATGTTTGGTCGGTGGACCCCCACTCTGTTGTTCAAGATCACCTCATGTACAAAAATCTACCGACTTTAAATCTGAGACCCTCTCCTCTCTCGGCGCTGGTCCTGGTGTTTTGTTCTCTTTCCACCAGTAATCAACACAGATGATCGGGTGCGCATCCCTGAGAGGCAACAGAACATGCCTGTGGGCAGAGGTCACAAGCAGAAAGATGCATGAATGATATCACAAACTATATCCAGGCATTCCTCCCGGGGTTTCTGTGTCACATCCTACACAGAACAGAACTCGTGTCACGACCAGCCAGGCTATTACCCCGTTGCCTACCCCCAGGTTAAAATTCCCCATGGAAAGTAAACCAAGTGGTGGATGAAGAAAGGCTTGCAGGCCAGAGTTCGCAGGCCGTGTCAGCCAGGGTAAAACATATTGTTGGTGCTGGCATTGATGCTTTGTTTATTTCATCCTTTTTTATTATCCTTTGTGTCTGGTGACACCGAAAAACCAGTACTCTAAAATGAAATACTTTATCACACGCTTGACACCATGAAGAAAGGAAAAACCAGAATCGATAGCCTTATAATCTTACAGCTAGCCTCCAAGATAAGAAGAGTACAGACTAAATGTTTTTGACAAATGGAATAGTTAAATATAAAAAGAGGAGGAAAAAAAGAGAGAGAGAGAGAAGGAAAAACCCAGTGGAAATGTGCGCTTTGCTGGGAAGCATTCTGCATTTGTTTTTTGGTTTTGGGGTTTTCTTGTTTGTTTGTTTTTTATCTTCCTCACATCTATGGTTACCTCATCTAAGAAAGGACAAAACCCTCTGGATAGTTTTTTTTTTCCCTCTCTCTCTCTCTCTCTCGATTCTTTGCAATAACTAGCAGTATCTCCTATAATATTTTACACAAAACTCCATTACAGAGCTCCTGCCGTCCTAAGTATTTGCTTCAACACCCATCTCTCCCAGCCGACCTCGCGTGCTCTCTCTTTGCATCCGACTCCCGTTCCTAATACACAGCACGTGTTCACTAATGCTTGTTGTACAACACAACAGGTTGAAAATTCAGTTGTCTACAGGAGGGCCCAGCAAGTAAGATGACGGAAGGAAAGCCAGGTGTATGATGCGCTGTGGGGTAAATGTCACCATAAGGAGCCCTTGACCCACCTGACTGGGGCAGCTGCCATTGAGATCTGGCAGACTGTTGACAAGGACTTTGTATGTGTATGAAGATTTCCACAGTTACACATATTTCACAAGCGAAACAAAACACATCCACGGGGCAGATACCGCCTGTGGCCACCAGCTGTCACATGTTAATATGGACTTGGGATGGATAAATTCTGTTATGAAGGAAACCTCTTTTTTTCTCAGTAGTCTGAATTTAAGGAACTATTCTCAGAGTTCCCAAGAAAGTCTTAAATGACCTGAACACCACTGAAAAACTTCTAACTCACACAGCCGTCACCACAACCAGAGCTGTGGGCTCTGCCATTGACACGCAATGTCATGGCTCCAATTCCCATTCCTTTCAAATCTCAGCAGCCTCTGGATAAAAGAGTCCCTCCCTCTGTGTATGAACCTTGATCACATGATGGACTTATTTTGTTAAAGAGCTAGGAGACCTAGCTATTTGTTACAGCAGGAGATAGGTACTAAGTCTGTACACAACTTAATTGGGGGGCACAGAAGTCTCTCTGTTTAACCAGTACTCGTTCTGGGAGTTGAGTATGTTGGACGAGTAACATACACAGATGTACTTTTCTTAACCGACCAATTTAATAAGTCAGTCAACAAATACTTAGTGGTTGTGCCCTGGGTCAGGCGCTGGGCCAGGGCTTGAACACATAACGCTGAAAAAGACAAATCAAGTCCTAACCCTCAAACATTCCTACCCAAGAGCAGGTGTTCTCAAAGTTTGAGCCCCACCACACCCCTAGTCCAGAAGCATCAGTATGACCTGAGAAATTCACAGGAATGTAAGTGAATTCTCAGGCCCCACCTTAGGAACAGTGAGGGTGGAGTCCAGCAGTCCTTTTCACAAAGACTCTGGTGCGTCTGATGCAGGCTCATGTCTGAGAAGCAGCATCCTAGAGGGTTGTCGAAAGAATGAATGAGTGAAACAAAGCTAAATAAACAAAGCTAAATAAAAAGGAAAGTGTATTAGTTTCCCAGGGCTGTCATAACAAACTGCCCCCAAACTTTCTAGCTTAAAACAACCAAAATTAACTCTCTTATAGTTCCAGCGTCCAAAAACCTAAGACCAAGGTGCTGGCAGGGTCATGTTCCCGCCAAAGACTCTAGAGGAAAATGTTCCTTTGCCTATTCCCGTTCCTGGTGGCCTCTGACATTCCTTGACTTGTGACAACATAACTCCTTTCTTTTTTTTTAACAATGTTTTTTAAAGATTTTTATTTATTGGGCACCTGGGTGGCTCAGTTGGTTAAGCTACTGCCTTTGGCTCGGGTCATGATCCTGGAATCCTGGGATTGAGTCCCATATCCGGCTCCCTGCTCAGCGGGGAGTCTGCTTCTCCCTCTGACCTTCCCCCTCTAATGCTCTTTCTCATTCTCATAATTTTCATTATTCTCAAATAAATGAGTATCTTTTTTTAAAAAACATTTAAAAAATTTATTTTTCAGAGAGAGAGCACTAGTAGGGGGAGCAGCAGGCAGAGAGAAAAGCAGGGTCCCCACTAATCAGGAAGCCTGATGTGGGACTCAATCCTAGGACCCTGGGGTAATGACCTGAGCTGAAGGCAGAGGCTTAACCAACTGAGCCACCCAACTTTTCCCAACATTACTCATTTCTGCTTACATCTTCACATGGTCTTCTTCCTGGTTTGTCTCTTCATACCCTTTCGTCCATCTGTGAAGACACTATCCACTGAATTTGGGGCCGACCCTAAATTCACGATGATTCCATCTCAAGATACTTAACTAATTAAATCTGCAAAGACCCTATTTCCAAATAACATCTTATTCCAAGGTTTGGCTGGACATAAACCTGTTGGGAGGGAGTGGGCCCCACTCAACCCCCTACAGAAAGCAAATTTAACATCATCTATTGGATGAACATCATGAAGCAAACACAAAGCCAAAATGGAGAATTTAGAGAATAAAAATGGGGAATTTGTTTACATATAGTGGACAGAACCATCTTTCCTAACAGGTGACATCTGGACTTGAGAAGTGACGGGTGAGACTGAGTCAGTTGCTGAAGGAGAGAAGGAAGAACAAGACGATGAGGCAGGGAACACATGCCGAAGAGAAACAGCACGCGGCCATGAGCTGAGCAGATCCGCTGTCAGAGGTCAGCATATCCAAAGAACTAAGAGAAGCCCCAGTGGTTGGGCCCAGCGAGCAGAAAGAGATGGAAAGAGATGAGACCGAATCAGCTATTGCAGATCTCCAAGGGGCGGCTGGCTTCCAAAATCCTGGAGGCTGAGGACAAGGAAAAGCTGAAGCCATGATTTCCAAGGTCACCTTGTAGCTGATGTAGGCTGAGATGGGCACAGCCAGAGGTGCAGGATGTACAAACTTCCCAGACACTGCCTTTGGTTGAAGTTATTTACCGAAGGGACTGGTGTGAGTAAATAGTTCAGAAGCCTTCCAAGTTTTTGGAAGACGTACCACCAAATAAGCCCCACTCTCAGCCTGCAAAAACCTGTCAAAGTTCAGAATCCAAGAGAACCCTGGGCCCTAAAATGATCATCAACGGAACAGCCCCAGGAAGGGCATGAATGAGGTCATGGGCAATAATGCATGAAGAAAACCTTCTAAAGGGCTGAGTCCAGCGGCACAGACACGCTGGAGAGCTGAGTTCTCTCTGAGGGCAGGGCTGGGCCTGTGGGATAAGCTCAATCAGAAAAATGCTCAGCTACCAGGGAAGGAAATCCTTGCTGTTCCTGACCAGTCAGATGTGATGATTACAATGGGACAGGGCCTGGCCTATGTTCCCTATTCTCCTCTTCTACGAATAAAAGTTTTTATTAGGGTTTCCTATGCCATTAGTCCATTGTAGAAGAGGTGAGTTGCAGATCAAATAACGTCTTTTAGACCAAAACAAAGAAACAAACAGAAACCCACTGTCCAGAGCTGGGAGAGAACACAAGGATGGCCCAGATATTATCTCGGACTTCGGTTCAGATGTAGTAAGTGGTTGGGACTGTGGACTTTGCTCCTTTGCAGAGGGAGGGGTGTGTTATATGTGTGTTATAAAGAACACACACAAATATTTGGGTGGCCAGGGGCACGCTAAAGCAAAGGTTGTTGAATTTCCTTCATTACATGTTCTCCCCATCTTTCACTGTAACAAAGATATCAACGTCTAGCTGAGCACGTTGCCACCCAGGATAAGCATCAAACTGTCTAGTCTTCCTTGAGGTCAGGTGGGGCCCACTGCCTACGTTCTCACCAATATGATATAAATAAAAATGTTGCAGGACATCATCCAAGAACTATGCACACCAGTACAAGTTACACACTTTGAATCTCCTTTTGTTTTGTCCCTTCCTACATCCAACTATTATCTAAATGTTGCCTTGGGCAGAGAGAACCAGGGCCATACCCTAGGGTGGTATGGTGTGGGAGCTGGGGGAAGGGTGGGCAATTGAAAAATTCTTGCAACAGAGCCTTGGACTGCATGCTTCAAGACTTTTGTGGGAGAAATAAAATGTATTTGTCAATATGGGGTTTCTGTTATTTGCAGATAATGTAACAGTAACCAGTACAGAACTTCAACCATTATAAGGAGCTTAGATTTTACCCTCAATGCACTAGCAACCCATGAGAGTTTCAGGCATCGATTGCAACAGGACCTACTTTACATTATATGTCCAACTGTGCAAGGAATGATGGGAGACAGAGACAGGAGCACAGCCCATGTAGAAGACGGAGGACTGCACAAAGGTCGTGGGGTGAGGGGGGTACATTTGTGATATGTTTCAGACAAAAAATCCAGTACTGTTTGATGAGCTGGATGAGGAGACTGAAGGAAAAGATACAAAATACTGCCCATGACCCGTGAAATATACCAAAGATACGTATTCCAATCAAATTCACTGAAGGACAGAAATTTCTCTAGGAAAGGTGAATTTATATATTTACACATATATAAGCCCCTAGCAAATTAGGGTTTCCCCACCAGGACTCAGCTGCCCTGGAAGCTATTTTTCCATTGTTCCCACCGATTATACAATCACTTCTGTGCTGTCAAGATACTTGCTGGTTTTATCTTCTGTTTTCTGATCCTGCCAAGTTGTTAATTAAAAAAAAAAAAAAAAGGCACAGCTTATGTGGCAATCTAGAGTCTCGTGTCTTCCCTGCCATTGCTGATTTTGCTTTTGGATGAATTAACACATGGACTTTGACAAGGAGAAAGCAAAATATGAAGACTGAACTGGTAAAAGACAAAGATGTACTATATTCAGATTTGAAATAATGACATTCGCTCACAGAAAAAATAACATCTTAAAATCCAATCCTTCATAAGAAGAGGAGGGCAAAGAATAGGGTACAGTTATTGGAATCTCTACCTTTATCTATATAAAGTCCCCTCCTCTTGAGTGTGAGCTGAGCCTGCAACCTCCTCCTGGCCCACAGTACACGGCCAATGTGATGGAATGTCACCCCCATTACTGCGTTAGGCTGTGTCACAAAGGTTAAGGGATTTTGCCTCGTTGTTAAAGCCCCTCTTGAGTTCATCAGAAGGGAGATTATCCCGTATGGACCTGACCTTCTAAAAGCATCTAGAGGTCAGAGACTTGAAGCAGCAAATGTTCTCTCTCCATCGCTGAATTAGAAGAAGCAAACTGCATGCGTTCCACAGCATAAAGGAAGGGAGTGGTGCAAATGACCTGAGGGAGCTTGACGCAGATCCCTCCCTAGTGAAGCCTTCAGATAAGAACGCAGCCCAGAGGAGATCTTGCTTTCAGGCTTGTGAGCCCCTGGCCAGAGGAACCGGGTAAGCTGTTCCCAGACTCCTGGCCTTTTAACCCACAGACACTGAGAGATAATAAGTGGGTGTTGCTTTAAGTCGCTAGGAAATTTATGGTAATTTGTTTTGCAGCTACAGGAAACTATATATAGATGCAGAAATGTGTTATACATGTTCGTAAAAAATTGATACATAAAACCATATATACATATATATGTACATGCATATACTCCTTAATTCTATGCTCTTTAAAAAAATTCAAATTTTTTTTTTTTTTAGATTTTATTTACTTATTTGACAGAGAGAGACACAGTGGGAGAGAGAACACAAGCAGGGGGAAGTAGGAGAGGGAGAAACAGGCTTCCCATGGAGCAGAGAGCCCGATGTGGGCCTCAATCCCGGGACCCTGGGATCATGACCTGAGCCGAAGGCATACACTTAATCCAATGACCACCAAGTGCCTCTTAAGAATCTTTTTTACCCAAACGTGTGTGAATGTGACAATGCATGTATGTGTGTGTATGTGTGCTTCTTGGGCATTAGCTCAGCTAAGAATAAGTAGCCATAGCAATAAGGAATATACCCAACTCTCAGCTGGTTTCTTAGTGACATCCCTAATGAAATTCTGCAGTGATTGTTGGACAGTTACCATGTGACTCTCATTTCAGAAGGGCTCATCAGGGACGCCTGGGTGGCTCAGTGGGTTAGGCACCTGTCTTCGGCTCAGGTCATGATCCTGGGGTTGGGCCCTGCGTTGGGCTCCCCACTCTGTGGGGAGTCTTCTCCCTCTGCCCCTCCCCAACTCATGCTCCCCCTGCACCATGCTCTCTCTCAAATAAATAAAGAATCTTTAAAGAAAAGAAGGAAAGAAGGCTCATCAGCACGAGCTAACTGACACCCACAACAGCCGTATCCTCACATACAGTTTTCTGGAATTCCCCTGACAGGCCAATTCCTCATCACAATGAGCGTCAGGGGCCCTATTAATGCTTCAGCAACAACTCAGGCTTTGCTTTCAATTAATTTCCAGAGGTTTGAAATAATGAATAAATTTAATTTTCATTTATATTCCTTTCTCTCTCACCTCCCTCTTTTTGTAATCACATGGATAATGTCTTTCAAAAAATGTCCTTTGAAAAGTGAAGTGTTCATGAATCATCCCTGAATATTATAATCAGAAACAATCACCTTTTAATAGAGTTTAATTCTAGACAACCTTGCAACCAGCCTGAAAAGATGTCCTTATTTCTAGAAACATTTATTTTTTTAAGCTATTTATTTCTTTCTTTTCAGTAGGCCCTAGGCCCAGTGTGGGGCTTGAACTCATAACCCTGAGAGCAAGAGTCACAGGTTCCACCTGACAGAGCCAGCCAGGCGCCCCAAAACAGACATTTATTTTAAATACACTGGATATGTGAGGCGCGGTGGTGTGAGGTATAAAGTTTATGATTCCTGTGCCAGTCTACCACGCCACTGAGGAGAAGGCAGGCCGGCAGTGACAAATGAGGGCCAATATGCAACGTCATCAGAGTGGCTTGGCCGGTGCAGTGGGGAAGGTTCTCTCTTCCACTGGAGCACAGACACAGAACCACTCCAGTTCGGGGGCGGGGGAGGAATTACTCATTTTGCATTTTAGGTAAACCAATATGAGTCTTAATAGGCTTAGATTCCTATTTTCTCTGTTAAATCTGATCTCAACCAATCACGATTAGAAGCAATAATGTCATCTTTTTAAGATAGTGAGAAGTGACAGGTGATAGGAATTAGGCAAAGTCAGAAGGCTGGGGCCACTGGATACAGACGCCATCCCTTCTCTCGACTTTAATAATCAAGACAAAAATCACTGCTTTGCAGCCCACTTTGTACTAATAGCCATGAGTCATTAAAATGAGGTTAAATCATGCTCATTATGTTCTGTTTAATAAAAGAAAGAGACAGGTACTATATTTTAGAAATGTTTCCACCAAATTAGTTATTTTTAATGCTACCTAAATAGGTGAAAGCCTTGAAATTTCATTCATCAAACATGTCCTTTTCTCATAACATTGGCAAAATCCAATGTAACCACACTAAATAAAGCATCGCGTTACATTTGCATAGAGTGCTTAATGGTTTCCAAAGTTTTTTCTCATTTTCTCATTCTCATAATCCCATAAGTGAGAGGTAATTCCCCTTGTGCCGATGACTCATCTGAGATGCAGCCACTTAATCTTAGCGACGTCAACGACTCTGTTCTTTTAACTCCTGTGAATGTTTCCTTCATTTACCCACCTGTACATTCATTTGGCACGTATTTACTGAGCATTACGATGAGCCACGGTTCCATGAAATAAAATATAAGACAGTTTAAATATGAATGTAAATCTATAATCACGGTATGACATGATTCCAAAATACTCTGGAGGTTAGTTTAATAGTGCAAAGTGAATTCTAGAGGTTTTTAAATTACTTTATAAAACATATTGTAGAGCTACATGCGGAAATAGCTTGGGTGTTTTGAGAAATGGATTATTTCTATACCTAACCCACAAACGACGCAGGTAAATGAAATGGGAAGGATTCCAGCTTCCTCCATACGTTCATCAGAGTAATTAGTTAATTTAAAGAACTCTATATCAGGGTGCTGGGGTGGCTCAGTGGGTTAAAGCTGCTGCCTTTGGCTCAGGTCATGATTTCAAGGTCCTGGGATTGAGGCCAACATCGGGCTCTCTACTCAGCGGTGAGCCTGCTTCTCCCTCTCTCTCTCTGCCTGCCTCTCTGCCTACATGTGATCTCTCTCTCTGTCAAATAAATAAATAAAATCTTTTTTTAAAAAAAAGAACTTTGTATCATTTTGTTAATTACTCAGTTCAGTAGGTGAGAAAAACGCAGTCAAAGCTAATGCATCTGTAGACAAATGGGTTGACTACATGGTTGTTGTTTTGTTTTGTTTTGTTTTGCCCCCAATGGATTTCTTTTGAAATTACACAGACTTAGGGGGCATCTGGGTGGCTCAGGTCAGGATCCCAGGATTCTGGGACCCAGTCCTGTGTGGGGCTCCCTGCTGGGTGGGGCATCTGCTTCTCCCTCTTCTGCTCCCCTGCTTGTGTTCCCTCTCCCTTTCTCTAATAAATAAATAAAATACTTTTAAAAAATTGTGTAGATTTCATGCATGTGGTCTTCCTGAAATATCCCACTTAGCAACCCAGTAAAAAGTAGATTTAACAAGTGGTAAATTGTGGCATAGAAAGCTTTCTGAGCTTATTTCAGAAGAGCCCTTAGCAAACTAGGGTTTCGCCACCAGGACTCTACTGTCCTAGAAGCTGTTTTTCCACTGTCCCCAATGATCATACAATCGCTTCTGTGCTGTGAAGATACTTGCTGGTTTTATCTTCTGTTTTCTGATTCTGCCAAGTTATTAATTCAAAAGAAGAGCACAGCTTATGTGGCAACCTAGAGTCCAAGGTCTTTTCTGACATCGCTGATTATGCTTTTGAATGAATGAACACACTGACGATGGTAGGAGAAGGCAAAGAGAAAGATTAAAATGGTAAAATAAAAAGATGTATCACATTCAGATTTTAAATAATGGCAGTCACTCACAGAAAATATAATATCTTAAAATCCAATACTTGATGGGAAGAGGAGGCCCAAGAACAGGATACAGTTATTGTTATCTGTGTCTTTTTTTTTGAACTGACTAAAAACGAGGTACTACCCATAGTTTAATGATATACGGACAGCAAGTTGGACTCACATTAGATAGGATTAGTCAGGTTTTGAACTGACAACCCAAGGACACAGCAAATCTGCTTGTGTGTCAGAACTCAGCCTTGATTTTGATGTCAGCTAATTTACTGATGACTATGAAAACTTTTATCATTGTCATCTTCAAACCTTGAGAAATGAGTCATCTGTTTCTGTCAAATGGATAAGAACAAAATGAGCAGGGAAGGAAATTTTTTTTTCCATGTTCGTAGAGAATGCAAGAAACAGTAGAGTTATTTACCAGTAACTGTGCTATTATTTCTTGTTGTTATTGTTCTGTTTTTCCAGAATTCACAATATTCTCTTAAAGAACACAAAAGGGAGGCAACTTTAAGAATAATGTTACAGGGCACCTGGGTGGCTCAGCTGGTTAAGCGACTGCCTTTGGCTCAGGTCATGATCCTGGAGTTCCGGGATCAAGTCCTGCATCGGGATCCCTGCTCAGCTGGTGTCTGCTTCTCCCTCTGACCCTCTCCCCTCTCATGCTCTCTCTCTCACTCTCTCTTTCTCAAGTAAATAAATAAAATCTTTAAAAAAAAAAAAAAAAGGAATGTAACAACCAGAAATTCTTTCTGTCAAATTATTGCAATAAAATGGAGCCAAGGAATTTGCTTGGTATTACTATGTGGTCCTAGAAAGGGAGGCATAAATAGGCCATTGCAATTTTTTTCCTTTAGAGATTATTAGACCACCCTGGTATATTAAATTTAGCTTCTAAATTATATTCCTTATAATGAAGCATACATGAAGACTATTAATACCTTCATTTTTCCGATTAATAAGCTGAGGTTTTATGTCCCTTAGCAAAAACCACCATCCTACGGGGCAGATCCAGGATTTGAATCGCGGTGTGGACTATGCATTCGGGCCTTCCTGTAGCTCACTTCTTCAGTGAATTTTGATATTTCCATCACCGGACTCTTCCTTTCCTTTTCTGTACAAATAAATAACGAGGCCTGCCTCACCTACGTTACAGGGTTGCTATGAATATCAAGTATCATAATGTATCGAAATATGACTGAGGGGGGCGCCTGGGTGGCTCAGTGGGTTAAGCTGCTGCCTTCCCCTCAGGTTATGATCTCGGGGTCCTGGGATCAATTCCCGCATCGGCCTCTCTGCTCAGCAGGGAGCCTGCTTCCCTCTCTCTCTCTCTGCCTGCCTCTCTAGCTACTTGTGATCTCTCTCTGTCAAATAAATAAATAAAATCTTAAAAAAAAAAAAGAAATATGACTGAGGAATTTGACAGTCAGCAGTTTTTACCTCAGAGCATACAGGAAGTGTGGTTGATTAGTCAGGGAGAGAAAAGTGGGTATATGGCTTTAAGTTAGGTATTCAATGGTAATTTGAAATTGCACGATTTTTGCCCCCCCCCCCCCCACTGCTCTTCCATCAGCCAAGCTGGAGAATCCCCGTTTACAGTCATGGGCCACAGGGGTCCACGTTCCCATCCTTCCAGAACACACTCAGCCACAACACCGGCTCACATTTATCCTGGTGCGATGATGAGTTAGAACACACTGCTCATGTTTCTGAGTCAGTTTTAACCCAACGCCCACAGTATACAGAGAGTCGGACTCTGTAAGGGACAAATTATTCCCAAAGGCACTGACTTCACATGCAATAGGAATTCCAGCACTTGCCTGCTGAAGGGAAACCAAAGAAAAAATACAAACTTTAAAAAATATGTTTTCAACCCTTTTCCATGACTCCATGAAGCACTTGCCCACCATTTGTAGTGATCCTAAGAAATTAAAAAGATGGTATCCAAGTTCTAGAAAAAGCAGTGAGCTTGGGGCATTCCTCCAGGTACCATGTTGGGAAAACTGAAAATCTGACATGGAAGTGTCTCCTGGCTTTGGCCGTGTTCCAGAAAAGCAGTTTCTATGTGTTACAATCAGAGTGAGAAAGCAAGCGGCCACTTTAGGATAGCGAACCTTAGTTTTGCCCAAATTTACTTTGCAAAGTGGCCCCAACGTTTCTTTTATTCCCAATACCAGGTAAGACGTCGGTTTGTTCAAAGCCACAGAATCAGAATGAGCCATCAATGCTGATGAGAATGTAAGGCACTGCTTAGCACACCCAAGGGACACTTCTGTTTCTGAGATCGCTACTCAACCACTTTCGTTACCACTGGGCCAAGAGCTTTGTATGAAGTATTTTAATTAATCCATAAAGCACCGTTACGTGGGGCTGTCACTAATTCCCATTTTACACATCAGGAAAACAGCTAGGTGGTGGGCCGAAGCTAGAACTTTATTGCAATCTTGAACTCTTTTCACAAAGTAAGCGAAAAGGTCGTTACACGAGGGCAACTCCTTCCTTCTCCTCCATAGCTTTCTGGTCAACAGGAAGACCAGTCCTATCGGGTGGTTCTGTGGCCACCGAAGAACAAATTTTCAGCGTATTTGAAAGGGACCACGTTTCCTGTGTGTTTCTGGACTCTAATTTACAGAAAATATCAGAAGGCGGAGCGTGAGAAGAAGGCATTCTTGTCTCCTGTTACACGTCCGTGGCTTGTAAGATGCTCCGGCATCTTGATACCATCGCTGCAAGCAAGCAGCAGAAGAAAGGAGAGGGAGACGAGTTAGGCGTCACAGCGGAGACTCTCTGACCATCACCAGTGCGGCGGGGACTCATCTAGCTGAGTGAGTGTCGGATTCCTCACTCACTGCCCCTTGGGTGGCCTCGCAGACACCACGCGTGTGGAAGAGGTCCTCTCCAGAGAGAAGACCGGCTTTGGTTCAAGATGAGTGAGTTTTCACAGGCCTCAACGTGCTTGCCGTCTGAGAAGAAAAGTGGACGCTGCCGCAGTGGCAACATGCCAGCAGAGGGTGGTCAGTTCGGTAAGAGGGCAGTAGGGAAACGTGAGAATTCAGAGACAGGAGTGTGCCAAGCCGCGCGGTGGCAGGAATCCACGACAGAGGAGGCAGAGAGGCGTAAGCTGCCGGTGAATTTAAACGCGGAAAGATCAGATGCTTAAGAACGGCCGAATTTTATCTAGTGAGGGGGGGAGAGTTGGGGAGGATGAGAAAGAGGGCCCTGCAGGGGGAAAGAACAGCCATAAACAAGCCACGGAAATAGGGATTTTTATGTGTCCTTTTTAGTGACCCATTTAGCTAAGAGGCATAGTGGATACATAAAAACAACTAACATTTAAAGAACAGCAATCTTTGGGTGGCTGGATGGCTGAGTCAGTTAATTGTCTGCCTTCAGCTCAGGTCATGAGCCAGGGTCCTGGGATCGAGTCCTGCATCGGGCCCGCAAGTCATGGGGGTCCTGCTTCTCTCTCTGCCCCTCCCCCGACTCATGCATACACGCTTGCTCTTTCTTTCTTTCTCTTGCAAAAATAAATAAACATACCTTAAAAAAAAAAAAAGAACATATAAAGAATCATGTCATCTGCGAAGAGAGAGAGTTTGACTTCTTCCTTGCCAATCTGGATACCTTTTATTTCTCTTTGTTGTCTGATTGCCGTTGCTAGGACTTCTAATACTATGTTGAACAAGAGTGGTGAGAGTGGGCATCCTTGTCGTGTTCCTGATCTCAACGGGAAGGCTGCAAGCTTTTTCCCATTGAGGATGATATTTGCTGTGGGTCTTTCATAGATAGATTTTATGAAGTTCAGGAATGTTCCCTCTATCCCTATACTTTGAAGCGTTTTCATCAGGAACGGATGCTGGATTTTGTCAAATGCTTTTTCTGCATCAATTGAGAGGACCATGTGGTTCTTCTCTCTTCTCTTATTGATGTGTTCTATCACACTGATTGATTTGCGAATGTTGAACCAACCTTGCAACCCAGGGATGAATCCCACCTGGTCATGGTGGATAATCTTTTGAATGTGCTGCTGGATCCTGTTTGCTAGGATCTTGTTGAGAATCTTTGCATCCATATTCATCAGTGATATTGGTCTGAAATTCTCCTTTTTGATAGGGTCTTTGCCTGGTTTGGGGATCAGGGTAATGCTGGCTTCATAAAAAGAGTCTGGAAGTTTTCCTTCTGCTTCAATTTTTTGGAACAGCTTCAGGAGAATTGGTGTTATTTCTTCTTTGAAAGTTTGGTAGAATTCCCCAGGGAATCCGTCAGGTCCTGGGCTCTTGTTTTTTGGGAGGTTTTTGATCACTGCTTCAATCTCATTACTAGATATCGGTCTATTCAGGTTGTCAATTTCTTCCTGGTTCAATTTTGGGAGTTTGTAGCTTTCCAGGAATGCATCCATTTCATCTAGGTTGCTTAGCTTATTGGCATATAACTGTTGGTAATAGTTTCTGATGATTGTTTCTATTTCCTTGGTGTTAGTTTTGATCTCTCCCTTTTCATTCATAATTTTATTAATTTGGGCTTTCTCTCTTTTCTTTTGGATTAGTGTGGCCAGTGGTTTATCGATCTTATTGATTCTCTCAAAAAACCAGCTTCTAGTTTCATTGATACATTCTACTGTATCTCTCGTTTCTACCTCATTGATCTCTGCTCTAATCTTGATTATTTCCCTTCTTGCATGTGGAGTTGGTTTGATTTGTTGTTGATTCTCCAGTTCTTTAAGGTGTAGAGACAGCTGGTGTATTCTGGATTTTTCAATGTTTTTGAGGTAGGCTTGGATGGCTATGTATTTCCCCCTTAGAACCGCCTTTGCTGTATCCCATAGATTTTGGACCGAGGTGTCTTCATTCTCATTGGTTTCCATGAATTGTTTAAGTTCATCAAAAAATGGGCAGAAGATATGAACAGACACTTCTCCAACGAAGACATACAAATGGCTATCAGACACATGAAAAAATGTTCATCATCACTAGCCATCAGGGAGATTCAAATTAAAACAACATTGAGATACCACCTAACACCAGTTAGAATGGCCAAAATTAGCAAGACAGGAAACAACGTGTGCTGGAGAGGATGTGGAGAAAGGGGAACCCTCTTACACTGTTGGTGGGAATGCAAGTTAGTGCAGCCACTTTGGAGAACAGTGTGGAGATTCCTGAAGAAATTAAAAATAGAGCTTCCCTATGACCCTGCAATTGCACTGCTCGGTATTTACCCCAAAGATACAGATGTAGTGAAAAGAAGGGCCATCTGTACCCCAATGTTTATTGCAGCAATGGCTACGGTCGCCAAACTGTGGAAAGAACCAAGATGCCCTTCAACGGATGAATGGATAAGGAAGATGTGGTCCATATACACAATGGAGTATTATGCCTCCATCAGAAAGGACAAATACCCAACTTTTGTAGCAACATGGACGGGACTGGAAGAAATTATGCTGAGCGAAATAAGTCAAGCAGAGAGAGTCAAGTATCATATGGTCTCACTTATTTGTGGAGCATAACAAATACATGGAGGACATGGGGAGATGGAGAGGAGAGGGAGTTGAGGGAAACTGGAAGGGGAGATGAACCATAAGAGACTATGGACTCTGAAAAACAACCAGAGGGTTATGAAGGGGCGGCAGGAGTGGGGGGGGTGGGAGGTTGAGGAACCAGGTGGTGGGTAATAGGGAGGGCACGTACTGCATGGAGCACTGGGTGTGATGCCAAAACAATGAACACTGTTATGCTGTAAATAAGCAAATAAAAATAAATAAATAAATAAATAAATAAATAAAAAAGAACAACAATCCTTCACGTAATTACGTATAAATCACTTAAGATAATTCCTGGTGAAGGATTGTTGTTCTTTTTTTTTTTAAGGTATGTCTGTTTCCAAGCTCATGTCAAGGATGGAAGAAAAGAATGCTTAGTTATTTCTGAGTCAGTGCCTTTTGAGGGCTCATTTCACCCTCCCCCATCTCTGGACCAACATTAATGACCTAGAAGAGTCAGATCAACATTTCTAATTGGCTGAGGGCTCTAAACTCAGGAGGAGTACGTGAGATTTATGCTCAACCAATGGGGCAGGGAACAGGGGATTGAGGCTTGTAGTTTACACAAAGACACAAAAGGGCTGTGGGTAGTCGAAGCTCATACATTCCACAGTCTCCCCATTAAAGGATAGAGTGCACCTTGGATATGACTAACTCTACGACCAGTTTTATGAGGAAAACAGTCTCAACTCTGAAGCTGTATGACTTGAGGGAAACTGAGGAGAGTGAAGTCCTGTGATGGCAGGCTCCTCTGGTAGCCTCCTGCGCCATTTCCCTCCTCTGAGAAATACTGAGATTGGACAGAAGGCACTCTCCAGTGAAAAAAAACTCCATGCATCTCTACCTTTCCTGTTCTAAAATGGTGACGAGTAAAGCCAACAGGTCACTGACTCACCAAACTGAGGCACGGAGCTAAATGATCGACACACTCTGACTAGGACAAAACAGTGGATGGCAATATGGATGAGCACATCCTCTGAAGGAGCTTACATTCTAGTGAAGGGAGAAAGACACCTGTAACCATCAGGGAAGAGAAAATGAAAGGGTCTGTGAAAGAAAGAACATCTGATCCTGTTAAAAAGTAACTGAGAGGAAGCCTATTCCCAGAGCTGACCACCGACGGCCTGTCTGAGGAGGCAACATGTCGGCCTGGAGTGATAAGGAGTCAGCACACAGAGGGCCTGGCGAAGGCATCTGGTGCGGAGGGAAGAACACGTGCAATGGTCCTGAGGTGGGAACAATGCCATGTATTCACATCAGATGTTCGGAATCACAACAATAAACTTTTTTTTAAAGATTTCATTTATTTGAGAGAGAGAGAGAGAGCAAGTGGGAGGAAGGAGAGGGACAAGCAGACTCTGAGCTGAGTGCGGAGCCCAACATGGCGCTCCATCTCACCGCCCTGAGATCATGACCTGAGCTGAACTCAAGAGTCAGACTCTCAACCGACTAAGCCAGCGAGGTGCCCCAGAAGTAAACTTTTTATTCATCACCATTTTGACCATTACTTGTGCAACAGTTATATTTCCTGGTGTAAGACTGATATGTGCCCACGTGACTTCTATCTCGTCAGGGCTCACTAAAGGTGCCTGCTCCAGCTTAGCTCAGCCTGAAGACACACGCCAATTGCCTCCCAGCGCACTGCTTCCCTGGCTACATTTCCACTGAGCCATAAGCTCTATGAGGGTGGGAACATGCCTGATGTGTTCACAGACACAGTCTTAGAATTTAACACATGTCTAGGGCTTTGTAGATTCTCAAAAACTGGTTGATGAGGTGATGTATCCTCAGTCAATGTTATGAGTCATGGCAGCACCAAATACGGCCAAGTATAAGGCTACTGAGTGCTCCCATTTGACATACTAGGACAAGACAGCCATAAGGAAGCACAGTCTTATAGGCAGGCAAATCCCATTCTAGAACAAGGGCCTTTCATCATTGATAATCTCACCATGGATTAAATCTCCACAAACACATGATTCATTACCACACAGATTCAGATGGACAACATGTGACCCAGAGTTTCCCTCAATACAGTAATTACCAAAAGAAATTCTAATGATTTATATTCTATCTAAAAGGCATGGTACTCCAAGTCTCCTCCAAACTCCAGAAAAATAGGACATCACAGTGTGCTGACTCACGAGAATTAAGCTGCCAAGAGTTCCTTCTTTATATGGTATGTTATTAGTACAATTCAGTTTAGTGATAGGTTAACTAGCAAACATATATTAAATCGTACTCACATGATGCACTCTGATGGGCACCATGAAGGCTATAAAGAAATATAAGATACACAGATACATTTCCTGACCTTCGGGGGTCCTAACATCTAGTTGAGGAGATGTCTTTCATTATATAAGACGTTAAATAATAATCCAACATTACGATAATAGGGAAATAATAAAATGTTATGAGGTCACACATAATTCGCAGTCATCCCCCAATCACTGTGGTTCACATATAAGGTGAATAAGGTCTTTAGTAAAATTTTTGGTAAACACAGAAAGTGAAAAATAAACACAGTAACATAAAGTGTGTATACATGTTTTGTTCTCCCTTAAAATAACAATTAGTTCCAGAGCATCATCTAGGAGAAATCCTCCTCAATACCCATTTCTTGTTGCATGGCAACCACGAGGAACTGCAACGCCGCAAACAGACCTCCACAGAGAAGAGCTTGGGTGTGGTGCAATGTTTCCGAGCAGGGAAAAAGATTTCTAGCTCTGTAATCCCTCTTCTACTATAGGAACACCTCATCTGAGCAGGAGAGTGGGTTTGAAGTTGAAGCTCTGACTCTGCTACCAACTGAACGTGCATCCTTTCCAGGATCATTCCGAGGGGGGCACAGCGAGGCAGCAGCACCCTCCAGCTCTGAAGTCAGACACATCTGCCACTCGATTTTTGTGTAATCCCAAGCAAGTAGTTCGGCTTTTACAGAATCTACTTTTTTTCATCTGTAAATTGGGGAGAATAGTACCTCCGTAAACTGAAATGCTTATCACTGAGTGCCCCCAATCTGGGAAGGTTGCGTCGTGTGTGAGTCTAACCACGTCACATTCCAGAGGAGGTGAAACTCTGAAGACAGGAGAAAGCTAAGTGGTTTCCACAGGTTAGTGAGAGAGAAATGAATAGGCAGAGCACAGGAGATGATTTTAGGGCAGTGGAACTATTCCACATGATGCTGTAATTGTGGAGAAAAGTCATTATACATTTATTTAAATCCACAGAATGTAAACTCTAATGAAAACTATGGACTTCGAGTGACAGGGACAGGTCAACGGACATTCACTAACGGTGACAGCGGTACCCCGCTGGTGGAGAATGTAAATCCTATGGGAGGCTATGTATGTATGTACACAAACTAAAGTCTGTGTGAAACAGAGACTAGGACCCCTACCATAGAGTAACCATGAGACCCCGGATGCCAGGAACCAAACTGAGGGTTACAGAAGGGAGAGGGGTGGGGAGGGCATGGTGACTGGGTGATGAGCATTAAGGAGGGCAACTGATATATGCAACTGATGAATCACTGAACACTACATCAGAAACGAATGATGTGTTGTATGTTGGCTAACTGAACACAATATAAATAAATAAATAAATAAATAACTTGGTATATTTTGTTTTTAAAAAAAAAAAAGAATTAAATGAGATAAAACATGTAGAAGACTTAGCACAGAACCTGCCAGGTTAGCCCTTGTTCAAAAAATACCAGCTATTACCATGACCTTGTTTCTTAGCCTCCAGAAGAGCCAGAGCTGCTGACTAGAATGCAAAGTCAGAACCGCTAGAAGAAACCATACTACAGCGAAGAGACGTTATGGGAGAACACAGAAGAAGGACTCCAGGAAGCATAAGAATTCTGAAAGACTGTTGCATGGAGAATGTCCAGTGGGGACACGGAGCCCCATGTCTTAGCAGACCAGCAAGGATCAACACGTCACAGCCACACAGTCAAGGGCATTGTTAGGTAAGAAAAGCAGGGCTGGAGACTTTCTCTCTCCTCCAGTCACCTAATTTGGGGACCTTGACTGAAAGGTTACCCTGTCACCAGCCCCTGCGACAGGCTGGACTCTGTCATCTCCCGCCTGTTCCATGTCAGCACACAGGACCTGGACCTTTCTGGAGTGGCCCATTTTGTTGTAAAAAGCTAAGCAAGCCCCACAGAAATCCAAAAAACAATAAATCATCCTCCATTGGTCACAGGTATGACTGATGATCAGTTTATTCAACTCTAAAAATGGAAACAGTACGCATCTCACCAGGCAGTTGAGAGAATTGAATAAAATGATGCATATAGGACATTTAACACACACAACTCCCAGCATATAACAAGGGCTCCCTCCCTGTTAGTATGGACGGGAAAGCTTTCCAGACGACAGCTCACACTTCCAAGGTATCAGCACAGAGCTACGTTGGTTGCTCTCCTGACTCTGGTGTGGTTTCTCTGCTCTGGAAATTGAGTTTGCATTCCACTCCCCAGCCTTACTTTGCCAGGTCTTCTAAATGAGCTTCTTTGCAACAATGCACCTGGCCCATTTTGGTTCCCTTAAATGTCTCTCGAGAAAAGGAACAGCTAAGGGTAGGCATACATGCTCCGGATTCATTTGCTTTCATTTTGGTAATCCTCTGCTAGTACTAGGCTGGTCCCTTAGCTAAAACCTGAAGCCCAGACTCAGAAGTGAGTCTGCTGGCCACACCCTTCTCTTTAGTAGAGAGCACCCAAAGACCACTCGCCTTCCCGCTTGGACGTACAAGTGAACCATGTGATGGCTTCCCAGTCCTTGGACTTCACACATGTGCCTATTACACCGTCAATGACTGCGGGGTGATTTGAGTGTGTGCTGTCTGTCGTGGCTGGTTTCTACTATCCACACCTGCAAAAGGCTCGGCCCAGCCACCTTCACCCCATCTCAGCGGACAGACTAGGAGCTTTCAGGTCCAGCCCCTCCTTTTTCAATCACTAAATATGCGGTGTAGATACCCAAAGTACAGTGAACACGCTTCCTTTGTCACAGCTGTGACAACGCCTTGAATTGAGCCATCTCAGTCTGTGGGGAAGACAGGTGAGTCAGGCCTGCGGGCAGTGTGTCTACGCAGGGTACTGAAAAGTCTCCTGGCAGGGAAAATCACTCTCGAGGAAGGACCCAACCTGGGTCAAGCACAAAGCTAACCTGTCGAGAAGAGTGAGAAGAGAACTGATTCTACAAGTTTAAAGCTGTCCTCCAGTCCAGTCTTCTGATATATTCCTGTCTGAATTTTATTATTTTTAAGATTTTATTTATTTGTCAGAGACAGAGAGAGAGCATGAGCAGAGGAGTGGCAAGCCGAGGGAGAGGGAGAAGCAGATTCCCCACGGAGAAGAGCACCCAACGCGGGACTCAATCCCAGAACCCTGGGATCATGACCTGAGCCAAAGGCAGACGCTTAACCGACTAGGCCACCCAGGCGCCCCTCTGGTCTGAGCTTTACCAGGGAGTGGGAAGGAGAGATTATGTGTAGAAAAACATGTAAAGATATCAGAGAACTACATGCAAACCATGTGGAAAAGTGGAACATTAATGAAAGAGGAAGGTTCTTTCTACGTCTGTATGGTCTTCACATATAAAGGACATCAAAGAACTTGACATCCCATAGGCAACTTCAAACCAAAGCACATTTGTGACATCATTCAGGAAAGAGATAGCAGTAGCCAGAAGAAGTGGTAGTGTTGCTTCGTAAAAGCAGGTGGACAGAGCAAAGGATGATGGGAGTGAGGAGCTGTCCATCGGTATTGGCTACAAGTATGGCTAAGACACCTCCACGCAACTCTCCATCCAATCAACAGAGAAAGGGGAAAAGGGAAGAAATAACAGATGTCACCAAGTAACTGGCTAGATAATTTGTGCACTCAAAGATTATAAACAGCTCTCATGAATTAAACAGCAAAAAATTATACTGAATAAAATATTCTAAGGATCATGACTCCATAATTATTAAGTGAGGTCAACAGCCAAGAAAACATAAATTACCTAGCCACCCTGTTGAAGATAAAAGAAAATGACATTAACGTATCCATCCATTTGTTTAGAAACAATCCCTAAACACATAACCACATGTCAGGTTGCTATGACAAGCAATGGAGAAACAGATGGTTAAGTTATTCTTGGAAGGAAGTTCATAGATAGATCAAAAATAATAGGATTTCAGATGCCATGATAGAGATGTGATTGAAGAGATATGGAAGCCCAGATTAATAAACCAGGGGAAAAAGAGTTCACAGAAATTTGGCTGAGAAAGTAACCTATAATTTGGATATTTCCACATATAATAAAGGAGAAAGAAAAAAATTGTCCAGGTACATTTTTATAGGAGGTTGGGTTCTAAAGTAAGTACATGAGAAACAAGTCAATATAGTAAAATGTATCCTTGTATATAGATTCCTGAAATCCTTCATGAAGGACACATGGATTTGAGTCTAAAATCCTGTAGGATTTTTACCTTTAAAGTCTGATAACCACCAAGACAATCTAAAGGACAGAACAAAAGAAACTGTGCCTACATGATCTATGCATGAAGATAATTTTTTAAAAGATTTTATTTATTTATTTGACAGACAGAAATCACAAGTAGGCAGAGAGGCAGGCAGAGAGAGGGGGGGAAGCAGGCTCCCCACTGAGCAGAGAGCCTGATGCGGGGCTCGATCCCAGGACCCTGAGATCATGACCTGAGCCGAAGGCAGAGGCTTTAACCCACTGAGCCACCCAGGTGCCCCAAAGATAATTTTTCTAAAGATTGGTTTGAGAGAGCAAGAACGAGAGTATGCGAGCACCAACAGGGGGAGGGGCAGAAGGAGAGAGAGAAACCACAAGCAGACTTCCCACTGAGCTTGGAGCCCAGTAGGGGGCTCAATCCCAGGACCTGAGATCATGACCTGAGCCAAACCAAAAGTTGGCTGCTTAACAAACCTAGCCATCCAGCCGCCTCTACACATGAAGCTAAGTTTTAAAGTAACTTCCTTTTTTTAAAAAATATTTTATTTAGTTATTTGACAGAGAGAGAGATCACAAGTACTCAGAGAGGCAGGCAGCAAGAGAGGAGGAATCAGGCTCCCTGCCAAGCAGAGAGCCCGATGTGGGGCTCGATCCCAGGACCCTGAGATCATGACCTGAGCCAAAGGCAGAGGCTTTAACCCACTGAGCCACCCAGGTGCCCATATTTATTTCATATATTTATTTTTCATATATTTATTTATTCATTTGAGAAAGAGAAAGCACAAGCAGGAGGAGAGGCAGAGGAAGAGGGAGAAGCAGACTCCCTGCTGACCTGGGAGCCCGATATGGGACCTGATGCCAGGACTTGGAGACCATGACCTGAGCCAAAGGCAGATGCCTAACCATCTGAGACACCCCAGGTGCACCTTAAAGTAACTTCTTAAAGAGGAATCAATAGACAATTCTATTGTTTCTCCTCGTCTGTAGGATTTCCCATTTTAATAAGAATTAAATAAATAATTTTAATATGAAATCTCTATGATCCCTGAAAAACAGAGCTTCAAAATCCATGAAGCAAAAACCAATGGAACTGGAAGAAGACATTTAAAAATCCACAGTTGTGTTTGGGAGATTTCAACATAATACATAATTAAGAATACAGAAGACTTGATCAATGGTACCAACCAGTCTGACAAAAGCAACATCTCTAGGACGACAGAGGAGCCCACAGTCTTCCCAAGTGCATTTGGGGTATTACAAAGCGGAACCATATTCTGGACATAAAACAAACATAAATCATAAAAATTACAATCATACAAATTCTCTAACCATAATAAAATTAAACTAGAAATTAGTAACAGAAAGATAGCTGGAAGATCTGCCCCCTCGATGTTCTGACATTTATAAACATGCTTCTTAATGACCATGATTCTATAATGACCAACAACAATGAAAGTCAGAAGGAAACCTAGAAAATATTTTGAATTGAATGAAAATGAAAACCAATCATATTAAATATTGTGGGATATATCCACGACATTGCTTAGGGGGAAATACATACCATTTAACACTTAAATTAAGAAAAAAAATATCTGGGTTTCTATCTTAAAACCTGGGAAAAGAGCAAATTAAACCCAAAATAAAGAGAAGGAAGGAATTTGTTAAGAGGACAAATCAAGGGCGCCTGGGTGGCTCAGTGGTTTAAGTCGCTGCCTTCGGCTCAGGTCATGATCTCAGGGTCCTGGGATCGAGTCCCGCATCGGGCTCTCTGCTCCACAGGGAGCCTGCTTCCCTCTCATTCTCTCTCTGCCTGCCTCTCTACCTACTTGTGATCTCTCTCTGTCAAATAAATAAATAAAATCTTTAAAAAAAAAAAAAAAAGAGGACAAATCAATGGACTCAAAAGCAGAAAACCAATAGAGAAAATCAAAGTCTGGTTCTTTAAAAAAAAAAATTAGTAAAATCGACAAACTGTCTTGTCAGTTTGATCAAGGGAAAAATAAGAAATAAATCACCAATATCGGGGGTTGGGGGAGGGCCCATCACTATAGACCTTACAAATAGGATAAGGAATCTTTGCGTAGACTCCTTTCCTCATTTTTCCACTCTTGGGCAAATACCTAGAAGTAGGATCGCTGTACCATACAGGTAGTCATAATGAACTTTTTAAGCAAGTGACGCACTGTCTTCCAAAGTGTCTCTATAGTTTTCATTCTTGCCAGCAAAAAACATAAATTATAATTTCTGCACATTCTCATAACATTTGTCATTGCTGTTGTTTTGATTATAGACATTCTAGTGTGTGGACACTAGGTACCTCCTTGTGCATTAACTGTGTCTCCCTCATGACTGGTGACGTTAAACCTCCTTTCACAAAGATTCAATGTGAATACTCGTAGCAGTGTTATTTATGGGAGCCAAACTTTGGAAAGAACTTGAGTGTCCATTCACTGGTGATGATCAACAAAATGTGGTATAATTTTTTAAAGTTTTATTTATTTTTCTGTGTGTGAGAGCAAGCGCACAGGTGGGTAGGAGGGGCATACTGAGCATAGAGCCTGATGCAGGGCTCGATCCCAGGACCCTGAGATCATGACCTGACCAAAGGCAGTGGCTTAATCCATTGAGCCACCCAGGCACCCCAGTTGAGGCCCACTTCCATTATGTTAGGTGTTGCGGAGAATACTGACAAAAGGCCAACAAAAGACATGCCCTTGTGCTCAGGTGGCCCACAGCCCAGCTGAGAAGGCTGAGATAACACACCCAAAGAAAAAGAAATGGGCGGTGATGAGGTAGAACTCAGGTAAGATCAAGGAAATCAGTCAGCAAGTGGTTGTCTCCAATGTATTCATGGGTTTTGTTTTTCCTCTTAACAATTCATCCAATTATTATAGATTAATCAGGATTTTTATTCTGAGATAATCATAGATTCATATGTAGCTGTAAGAAATGATACCATGCACCCTTTACTCAGTTTCCCCCAATGGGAACATCTGCAAAACTATAGGACCATCAGGATATTAACATCGATCCCGTGAAGCCACAGAGCACTTCCTTCACTTCCATCCCCACCAGACTCCGCCTGTGGCTCTGTTACCTTCACACTCCCTTCCCCTCTCACCACACGCCCTCCTGAGCTCCTGGCAACCACTATCTATTCTCCACCTCTCTAGTGTGGGCATTTCAAGAATGTTACGTAAATGCAACCACGTAGCACGTCCTATCTTCACGGAGCATAACTCTGAAGGGTCGTTCGGGTTGCTGAGTAGTAGCCCGTGGTACGGGTGCGCCACAACCTGCTTAACCAACCACCCGCTGAAGGACGTCGGAAGGGTTTCCCATTTGGAGCTGTTAGGAATAAAGGTCCTATGATACCCGTGTGTAGATTTTGGTGTGAACCTATGGTATCGTTTCTCGGAGAAACGCCCAGCAGGACACTCGTTGCATGTTTAGTTTTTTAAAGTGCCAAATCTGTTTCCCAAAATGACGAGACCATTTTACATTACCACACGCTACTACAAGTCTTTCCATCCCTCCTCATTCCCACCAGCAACTGGTGTGGCCACTGTTCTTTTATTTTACCATCCTGACAGGTGAGGGGCAACGTCTCCCTGCCGTTTGGATCTATATTTCCCTACTGGATAACCATGTTGGACGTATTTTCATGGGCTTCTCTGCCACCTGTGTGTCTTTGGTAAAATGCTTCTTCATATCTTTGCTGATGTTCTAATAGTACTGTTTGCTTTTTTTTACTGTTGAGTTTTCTAAGTTCTATACATATATATTCCAGATAGTAGGCCTTTGCCAGATACGGGGTTTGTAATTGTTTTTTTCTAGTCTGGAGCTTGTCTTTTAACCCTCTTAGCAGGCCCTTTTGCAGAAAACATTTTCAAAGTGTTGAAGTCCAATTTATTGATTTTTTTTCTTTTATAAATCATGCCTCTGATATCAAGGCTTACACTTATTTGCATTGGCCTAGAAATTGACGCTTTTTTCCTCACTCTTAGAAAAGTTTTATACATCCACATCTTGTATTTAAGGTTTGTGACCCATTTGGAGTTAATATACTTGAGTTCTGTATAAGCTATGAGACTTCGGTTGAGACTCTCTTTTTTGGGGAGTGGGGGTCTATGGATATCCAAATGCTCCAGTCTTAATTACTGAAAAGACCATCTTTTCTTCATTGACTTGTTTTTAAAGCTTTGTCAAAAATCAACTGGTCATAATTTTATGGGTGTATTTCCAGTTCTTTACTCTGTTCCATTGATCTATGTGTGTATCCCACTGTTAACTCCACAGTCTTGATAATTAGCAATGTACCAAATCTTAAAATCGGGTAGACTGATTCTCCCACTTTGTTCTTCTTTTTCAAATTATTTTTAGCTATTCTAGTTCCTTTGAATTCCATATGAGTTTTAGACTAATGTTCTCTCTAGACCTATAAAAATCTTGCTGGAAGTATTTTTGGGAATTGTGTTAAATCTGTATGTCAGTTTAGAAAGATTAGATATCTTTACTATGTTGAGTCTTTCAACTCATAAAAGTACAATTAAAAATAAGTCATACTTTTATGGGTTAAATTGTGTCCCTCAAAAAGATACATTGAAATTTTAACACTGAAACCCATAAATATGATCTTTGCAGGAAATAGGGTCTTTGCAAATGTAATCATGACTTGTCTGGCACCTTCATAAACTAAGGAAAATTGGGGCACCTGGCTGGCTCAGTTGGTTAAGTGTCTGCCTTTGGTTCAGGTCATGATCCCAGGGTCCTGGGATTGAGCTTCACATCCCCGCATCAGGCTCTGCTCAGCAGGGAGTCTGCTCCCCCCACTTACACTAGCTCGCTCTCATTCCCTCTCTGAAATAAATAAAATCTTTTAAAAAGAAAGAAAGAAAATTTGGATATAGACACTCAGAGGTAAGAATGCCATGTGACACAGAGGCACAGATTGGAGTAATGAGTCTACAGGCAAAGAATGCCAAGGATTGTCACTAAGGACAAAGCTCAGAAAGGAACAAGAAGCAGGTTCTCCTACAGAACCTCCAGAAAGAAATCAACCCTACTGACATCTTGATTTTAGAATCTAGCTTCCAGAATTATGAGAGAATAAATTTGCCATCTTAGTAAGAAAAAAAAGAAGTATTTTTCTCCATTTATGTAGATTTTCTATGATTTCTTTCAGAGCACTGTGTAGTTTTCGGCATACAAGTCTTGTATGTTTTGTTATATTTATACCTAAATATTTACTTCTTTAAAATTTTGAATGACTGTAAGTGGTATTACCTCTTTAATTTTCATATCCATGTGTTTATTACTATGATAGAGAAATATGATAGGTTTTTGTATGTTTATCTTATACCCTGTTCCTTAACTGACCTCACTAATTGGTTTTAGGAATTGTTTTGTAGATTCATCAGGATTTTCTATGCAGTTATTGCATTTGCAAATAGTAGGAGTTTTGTTTCTTCCTTCCTAGTCTGTATGCCTCTGTTTTGTTTTGTTTGGGTTTCTTGTAGACATTTTTATCAGGTGAGAAAATTCCCCTCTATTATTTTAATGAGACTTTTTATCAAAATAATTATTGAATTTTTTTTTCCATTTTATTTATTTTTTCAGCGTAACAGTATTCATTGTTTTTGCACAACACCCAGTGCTCCATGCAAAACGTGCCCTCCCTATTACCCACCACCTGTTCCCCCAACCTCCCACCCCTGACCCTTCAAAACCCTCAGGTTGTTTTTCAGAGTCCATAGTCTCTTATGGATCGCCTCCCCTTCCAAATTTTTTTTTTTAATAAACATATAATGTATTTTTATCCCCAGGGGTACAGGTCTGTGAATCGCCAGGTTTACACACTTCACAGCACTCACGATAGCACATAATTTTTAAAATGTTTTTTCTAAATCCATTGATATGATGACCAGCTTTGTATTTTTGGAATAAACTCCACTTGATCATTGAGTATAATTTTTTATATATTACTGAATTTTACTTGCCGATATTTGATTAAGAATGTCTTCATCTGTACCCGTGCAGTATAGGGGTTTATGGTTTGTTGCTCTTATTGTCACTGAACAGTCTTTGTCTGGTTTGGGCATCAAGATGATACTAGCTTCATAAAATGAACTAGGAAGTATTGTTTTTACTCTGTTTTCTGGAAGAGGGTATACAGAATTGCTGTTAATTCTTCTTTAAGCCTTGGGATGAATTCTCTAGTGAAATCAGCGGGGCCTAGAAGACTTCGTTGGGAGGAGTTTTTAACTACAAATTTAAATCCCCTAATAGTTACAGTGCCGTTCGAATGGTCTATTCCACTGGGACAGCTGTGGTCATTTTTGTGACAAATTGGACCCTTTGCTGAATCTGTAGGTAAATTTGCTCCTACAGTGAGAAGGGATGCTCTCTCACCAACCAGAACGGTGATATAAATTCAGGCTCCCGACCTGGCCTTCTCTGTCCTCAGGCTGGAGAAGGTACTTGGCGACCTCGTTACAGCAGCTTCATAAGGTGGAAGCTTAGGTTTCCCACTTGGCCTCTACTGGCACGAGTAGTGGTGGGCCATGCTGTTTTCTGTGCTATTTGGCCGGAGTGGAGAGGTCAGTGTCTAAAAGGTTTCTGACGGGCAAGGCTGCCCTTTCCTGGTCCCTTGACTAGAGAGAGGAGGCATTTCTTACTGTTTTGGTTCAGTGTGGGATTTGTTTTGGTTTTGTATGGTCTGTGTCTGTGGACATTTCTGGGATGCCAGCTCTTCTGCTTTAAAAGCCCGCCACAATGGTGTCTCAGCAAAGACCCTAACTAGTCTGGTTATTTTCTCCACCTGTCAGAGTCTTTGTAGGGATGTTTTACACATAATTTTCAGACTTTTTAGCTGTACTGAGTGGGATGAATAGGGAAAAGCAAGCCTGTTCTACCTCCCAGAAACAGAAGCCATCCAGGACTGAGTTTTAAACAAACGGAAGAGATGAACTTAGGGTGCACTGAACAGGCTGACCAGAACATCAGTCTTTATCTGTGGAATGAACACTCTGCCCCTTGGTGGGCAGTCTGCTGTGCCTCATGAGGAGAGAGCTCAGGAGACGAAAGGAGAAGAGTAGAAAAGAGGAGAAAATGGAAGTTTCTGTATGTCATTCCTTACTTTCCTCCTGCCTCTTCCTCAAGGCAAGTGTAGGACCCCAAAATACCAAGAGTTCATGTAGATCCTGAGGCTGACTTCAGTCTCAATCTATCCACTAGAGATATTCTACCTACCTACCTATCTATCTTTGACATATATTTTAAGCACTTATTTTTTGGGTACTCTCGTGCTAAACACAACAGAGAAAAGTAAGGTATAAAAGCGTAGCCTCTCTCAGAATCCTTTCAAAACCTGCATACAAAAAAAAATACTATAATAACAGTAAAGTTCTAATGAACGACATAAAATGGACCACATTGCTAGGATAGTATTAAATATGTCATTTAAACATGGCACAAACGTCTGTACTGGGAACCATATGTTCTTCCTTTTCTATGGCTTCCTCGCTCCTTATAACCAACTCTAACACCAAAAGATCAGCTATCACTTCTTAAACCAATTCTGACTGAGGCTGGAAGGATATCAAGTGAGAAATAATCCATCCTTTTTAAGCCCATAATGAGACGGCTAATCCAAGAACACGGGCCTTCTAAGCTCCCCTCAGAACCTCATTCATCCCTCGCTGTGTTGTAGGATGGTCCTGTGGATCGGAGTCTCAAACTCACTCTACCACCCTCCTCGGTCAGCACAGGGGCTTGGCTCCTGCCATGTTTGGTCACGTCTCCTACAATGATATCTCCTAACATCCTGGATCATGAAAATTCGCTAGTGGGGTTTCCAACCACTGCTTTCTTTCTAGCGGTTACTGTCAATCATTTCATTGTAATGAAGCCAGTGACTTTCAGACAATGGGTAATCTAACAAACATTCAAAGATACAGTTTCTGTTCTTCAAAAATGAAGCGGACTTCTGCTTCTGACAATGGAAATCACTTTGCTTCTCACCAATTTTCTGCTGAAAATCACCATAAAAGATGAACAAAAAATATAAAACTGTATGTATGAAGTCATCAGTCATGGAGATAAAGAGAAGCTTCGAGGCCAAGAGTGTGAGAGAAGGGGAGTCAAGAGGTTTACCCCAAAGCAGCAGCTGAAAGGCTTAGAGATTGAATGAAATATTTAAAAGCCGTACAGGGAAAGGCAACAAGAACTTGAGTTCAGAGCCTTCCGGGGATGATTAGCCTTAGGTTTACCTAAGGCAGAGGATGTCATTAGGGACCCCAGGACGCTTCAGCCTAGGAGTGTTAACAGAAAACAGATCAGCCATCATAAGAACTTAAGAAAAGCTTTAGGTCAGCTCAACCCCTAAAAGGATTCAGGTGATTGGCATCTCACCAAGCTACTTGCCACAAGTAAATCTAACTCCTATGGGGAGAAAGAACATTCATGTAAGCCTCAAAATATCTTAAAAGTTTTCATCTACTGTATAAGACACTCAATAAAAAATAATCAGCATACTAAAAAGATCCAACCAAATAACAAGTGGGGGGAAAGAGAGAGTATGTCAAGACCCATGAGAAATCCAGTTATTGTCTTTGTCTGATAGGCAACTCAAAATAACTGTGATTAAAGGAATACATAAGTTGATAAAATCAAGCAGAGTTAAAAATGATGAGAACCAAGATAATGTAAATTCTAAAACTGAATTAAGAACTTTATAGATACATATGTAACAGATTATACAGAACTAAGGGGGAAAAATCAGTGAATGGAAGATGAGTGAGAAAAAGATATTAAGACCCAAAAAAGGAGAAAAAAAAGACAGGGAATGAAGAGTACGTAGCATCTGTAGGATATGCACAATAAAAAGATTAACATACATGTAATTAAAATCTCAGTAGGAGAATAGAAAGAAAAAGGGGCACAGGCAGTATCTGAAAAGATGGTTATCAAGAATTTTCAAAAACTGGGTGCCTGGGCGGCTCAGTGGGTTAAGCCTCTGCCTTCTGCTCGGGTCCTGATCCCAGGGTCCTGGGATTGAGCTGCACATCCGGCTCTCTGCTCAGCAGGGAGGCTGCTTCCTCCTCTCTCTCTCTCTCTGCCTGACTCTCTGCCTACTTGTGATCTCTGTCTGTCAAATAAACAAGATCTTTAAAAAGAAAAAAAAGAATTTTCAAAAACTGATCAAATACTGCAAGCTACTAATTTTAAAAAGTGCTGTGAGCCTTAAGAAGAACCAACACAGGGGCACCTGGGTGGCTCAGTGGGTTGGAGCCTCTGCCTTCCACTCAGGTCATGATCCCAGAGTCCTGGGATCGAGCCCCACATCGGGCTCTCTGCTCCGTGGGGAGCCTGCTTCCTCCTCTCTCTCTGCCTGCCTCTCTGCTTAGTTGTGATTTCTCTCTGTCAAATGAATAAAATATTAAAAAAAAAAAGAAGAAGAAGAACCAACACAAAGAAAACAACAAAGCTAGGAACCTTACAGGAAAATTTCTGAAGATCAAAGTCAAAGAGAAAGCCGTAAAATAAGATCTTTAATAAAAAGTGTATAACCTACAAGGGGCCTAGATCTACCTACTAGATCCACTGTACTACCTGCAAAAGTATATTACCTGCAAGGCAATATGGACAGTAAGACAGAGCTGAGAACTGACTTCTCAGCTGAAATAATAAAGTCAGAAGACAATGGAAAGATATTGTTTTTAAAATTTATTTAAATAAAATTAATTAACATATAGTGTATTATAAATTTCAGAGGTAGAGTTCAGGGATTCATCAGTTACATATAATACCCAGTGCTCTTTACATCCAGTGCTCTCCTTAATGTCCAACCCTCAGTTACCCCATCCCCCTCCCTACTCCCCTCCTATTTGTTTCCTGTGACTAGAGTCTCTTATGGTTTGTCTCCCTGTCTGATTTCATATTATTTTATTTTTCTCTCCTTCCCCTATGATCTTGTTTTATTTCTTCAATTCCACGTATGAGAAAAATCATGTAATGGTCTTTCTCTGATTGATTGATTTTGTTTAGCGTAAGACCCTCTAGTTCCATCCCCATTGTTGCAAATATTAAGATTTCATTTTTGATGGCTGAGTAATATTCCAGTGTATAAATATATCACATCTTGTTCATCTACAGATGAATGGATAGACAATGGAAAGATAGCCTGAAAGGATCAGGAGCTGCTGGGGAAAAGCTACTAAACGATAATAAAGGTTGAAAACATACTGCAAAAACGTATTGGAGGGGCCCTGGGTGGCTTAGTTGGTCTGCTTCTCCCTCTGACCTTCCGCCTTCTCATGCTCTCTCTTTCTCTCAAATAAATAAATATATATTTTTTAAAAAGGGTATTGGAAATGTATTTCAATACAATGACGAAATACGGATACTTTCACACAAATACAAAGAGAAAGCACCCAGCAGACACTAAAGAAAATAACAGAAGAAAAAGATTATATGAGCAGCCTGGCTATGCAAAAAGGAATAACAAGGAATGCGAATGATGAATATGCAAATAAATCCAACTGAATACTGACTATACAACATATATGGAGATTGTATACAACAAACAATAATACTTGTGTTAACAATCGTAATTGTGCTATTATGCCAAGAATATCTTGTGGACTGTTAAATATGTAGAAAATGACAATACATGAGAATATAAATTATTATGTAAGCAAACGGCATTAAAGTATATTCTAGCTCTTGCACTGAGTTGGTAATGGTAAAAAACAGTAATTTATATCAGACTTGTATTAGGCTTCAATATTTCCAGGATGCATTCTATTAACTAGGGTAACTAATACTATAATTGTAAAAGAATGTCTATCTAACCAGATAATATACAGGAGAAATGGTAAAGTAAATAATACTAAATTCACCTAAATGAATGTAAGAAAGGAAAAATATATCACAGAATAGGTAACTAGAAAATAAATAGTTTTAAACTAAATATATCAATAATAACATCAAATGTAATTGGACTATTCAATTAAAAATAAAAAAAAATTCAGGATGGAATTAAAAAAAAAAGAACAATCATATGCTGCTTATAAGAGACCCACCTTAAATAGCCGAATATACAAAGGTTGAAAGTCAAAATAGGATACATATACCATAAAAATATCCATCAAAGATATTTGATACATCAAAGATCAGTCTCAAGGTAAACTGTATGCAAAAAGAGCCATTATAGATAAGATGGCTTTTCATGAGAAAAGAGTCAATCTATAAGGAAGAGAAATGTTTAAAAATTTGTATACAGTTAATAAACAGCCTGGAAACATATAGAAGGAAACTGTCCGAAGTAAAGGAGATACACACAAATTCACAGTACAGAGATTTCAGTGCCTTTATCTCCATAGCTAATACACCAGGCAAACAGGAATAAGCAGTAAAGAGACAAAAGATAACAAAAAATGTGACTACAAATTTGATCCAGTTGACATTCATAGAACATTGCAATTAATAACTATATAATACATCCTTTCCAAGTATGCAATTTACCAAAATTAAACAAATAATGGGCCATATGTCATTTCAAAGCTTTGGAATTATAGAGCATATTTTCTGACCCCAGTGGAATTAAGTTAGAAGTGACTAAAAATATCACTAGAAAACACCACGGGCTTGGAAAATAGACTATACTTTTTGATAACTCATAAGCAAAGAAGTAATTATGGGGGGGTTAGGAAATAGTTTACATGAAACAATAAATTACTGCATCTCAATACTTGAAGGTTTTATGTGGCTCAGTGGGTTAAAGCCTCTGCCTTCGGGTCAGGTCATGATCCCAGGGTCCTGGGATCGAGCCCCTCGTCGGGCTCCCTGCTTGGCGGGGAGCCTCCTTCCCCCCCGCACCTCTCTGCCTGTCTCTGCCTACTTGTGATTTCTCTCTCTCTCTGTCAAATAAATAAATAAAATCTTTTAAAAAAATACAGGGATAACAAAACGTAGTTCTTCGAAAAGACTATTGTAACTGACAGCAACATTAATCATGAAAAAATAAAAGGAAAAAAATATCATCAACAATAAAGGAAAATCCCGTAAACAGTAAAAAGATAAGAAGGGGCTATTTTGAACCGCTGTAAGTCAATTTAGACAAAATGGACAAATTCCTAGAAAAATATAAGCTAACCAAAATGACCCCCCAAAACATAAAAATATGAATAAATGTATGACTTAAATAGTCTCTCTCTCCCCTTCCTCCCAACCTTCTCTTCCTTATTTCCTGTTTTTAATGTCTTTGCCTCATTCTCTCCAACTGTAAATGTATTCCCTACAAGGGAGGGAGGGAGAAGAAGGGCCAGGGCTATGGGAACTTTAGGCTTACATCATCTCGGCCAGTGAGGCTCCCAAAATGAGGGAAATTGTCTCTTGTGGCATCAGAATATAAAACCCCAGGGAGACAGGTGTTAAAGCTACACACATGTCACATTCCACTCCTAGAGCTGGGGTGAGGAGTGGGGTGGGGATAATTAGCGACCTCACAAGAACCAAACAGAATGACAGATGGCTAGTTCCGCAAAAGAAAACAGTATTGTTTCCAGAAGAAATGAGAAAGGAGGCTGAGAATGAAAACAACAGCAGATGTCTATTCTATTTCTCTTAATGATTCCCAGTCCTCAAGTAGTAACACTACACATCACTATGCTGTTTTTCACTGATATTAGTCCCTGTCAGAACTGGGTTCTGAACCTCAGTGGAGGAAAACCACGGCCATCACACAGAACAGGACAGAATTCAAGCTCTCTTTTTTTTTTTCTTTATCCATTCCTCTGTCAATGGACATCTGGGCTCTTTCCATTTTTTTTTTTTTTTAAGATTTTATTTATTTATTTGACAGACAGAGATCACAAGTAGGCAGAGAGACAGGCAGAGAGAGAGGAAGGGAAGCAGGCTCCCCACCGAGCAGAGAGCCCGATGCAGGGCTCGATCCCAGGACCCTGAGACCATGACCCAAGCCGAAAGCAGAGGCTTAACCCACTGAGCCACCCAGGTGCTTCGCTCTTTTCATATTTTGACTGTTGTGAACATTGCTGCTATAAACATTGGGGTGCACGTACCCATTTGAATCACTATTACTCAGCCATCAAAAAGAATGAAATCTTGCCATTCGCAACAAAGTGGATGGAACTACAGTGTATTAGGAAATACGTCAGAGAGAGACAAATACCATATGATTTCATTCCCATGTGGAATTTAAGAAAAAAAACTGATGAGAGGGAGGGAAAAATCAAATAAGATCAAAACAGAGAAGGAGGCAAACCATAAGAGACTCTTAACTCTAGGAAACAAACTGAGGGTTGCTGGAGGGGAGTTGGGGGGGGATGGGGTGACTGGGTGATGGGCATTAAGGAGGCACTTGGAGTAATGAGCACTGTGTGTGTGTGCAACTGATGAATCATTGCATTCCATCAATGAAACTAATAATACACTACATATTAATAAAATTGAATTTCAATTTAAAATGTTTTTAAAGGAAAAAAAAGAATTCAAGCTCTTGCTGTAAGACCTTAGGGGGGTCACGTAGCATTCAGTTCTTTCATTTTCAAAAGGTGGGTATCTCTTTGTTTGTATGAAGACTAAATATAAGTATATGACGTAAAAATCTTTAACATGGGTATTAAATGCTAGACTTTTAAAAAAAGATTTTATTTATTTATTTGATAAACAGCAAGAGAGAGAGAGAACACAAGCTGGAGGAGAGGGAGAGGGAGAAGCAGGCTCCCTGCTGAGCAAGGAGCCCCATGTGGGGCTTGATCCCAGAACCCTGTGATCATGATCTGTGCCAAAGGGCAGATGCTTAACAACTGAGCCACCCAGGCACCCCTAGATGAGTTTTATTAAGATTATTAGTAACAACTCCAAAGTGGCTGAAATTGATCTCAGGTACAAAGAGATTATTTGAAAAAGGTTATTATTGAAATAATAAAACTGAGGTTCATATTAATGCAACACTCAAATATCACCTTGCCTCTTCCATAAAATGTTCTTTCAGTCTCCTTCCTATGATGAAGAAAAATTTCTTATTGATGCATCTGAGCAGAAAAATACATACACCTTAAATGTAAAGTTCACTGGGTTTTCACAAACTACACACAGCTGTGCAACTAATATCCAGATCAAGTTCTTCCCATGACTTGATCATTTGGAAGATGTTTCAGACTGACAAACTCAGGTTGAAGTTAAGCAACCCGTATTCTAATGACTCTAATAAAAACGCACTGTTTGACTTCAGCCCTTCCTTACATCCTTTTTGGGATCATTTTCCTCATCTGCACTAAGAGCAACAAGGCTCCAGCTGTGTCATAGCACGGTTCTAGGACTACAGACCGACGACGCAGTGCCTCTTCCTACGTCTCCCTCTCCTTTGGTTTCCATGACACTGGCCCTACTTGAACTTTAGTCAATCACCCACCCTTTATTTGAACTTTATTCAATCATTGTGTAGTTTCTGCCCATCCTTTGGACTGCCCAAGATTCCAGCCTGATCTCAATGATCCTTACCTCACACATTCTCATTCAATTCTCTTTCTCTGATCAGTTTCATCTGATCATTTTAACTCTATGACTCTCAAGTGTAAACCCAAACCTTGACTTCTCTCCCCAACTCCAGTTCAAGATTTTCACCTGCCTGTTGGATATCTCCATTTCAAGTCCTGCTGATAAACCAAACTTGACCTATCAAAAAGAAGAATTCATCTTTCCTCCCGAACCTTTTCCCTCTTTCAAATTCTCTACTTTAATTACCATTTTGTGACCCCTGTAAGACATCTTGAAATGACCAACTTTCCCCAGGCTCACTTGCCAAGTCTCGTTCTTCCTACCACCATGTCATTTGAAATGAAATGCCTCTATCCCTCCCTTCTTCCCCCACTTCTCTAAACCAGTTTTCCCTCTCTGCCCACACTATTCCAAATGTTCCCTGACTGGTCTGCTAGTCGTCAATGTCATTGCTGCATCCCATCTCCCATTCTCTAATCAACTTATTTTCTTCAGGCAGGTCAGATCATGGCAGTCCTCTTCTTCAGCCACCTAACGTTACAGGCAGAAGAAGGACCAAATGCCTTCGCCTGACAGCCGGCCTCCTTTCCATGAAATAGCTTCATACCATTTGCATTTGATCCTATGGTATCTCCTGCACGTTAATAACGCCATGCTTTTGTCTCTAAAGTTCTGCCTCTACTCGTTAAGATGGTATGTATCCTTCAAGGCAAAGCAAGTATAATCCTCACAGAAGAAACCATTCCGTTTTCAAACCCAGAGCTTTAAAAAAATATGTACATTAGAACTTAAAATGTGTAATAGCTTTGTGTATACTTTGTGCTAGTCATTCTAACAGGTACTTCATATACTATAATTCATTTAATCTCCATAGCAACGCTGTATTTTACAGGTGATAAACATGGGCTCATTCAGTTTCAATGATTCACCCCCAGAACTTACTGGGGCAGACATACATAGGAGCCAGAGCCAAAATTCAGAACTCTGTGACTCCAAACTCCATTTTCTTTATACTCTACAGAATAATTTCTACAAGTAGTTGTCTATATACATCTCTCCTTGAGAAGAATGTAAGTTCTCAGATGGCTGAGAATGTGGAATATTTGGTTTAATCCTATCCTTCAACTCAGCAAACACACACACACACACACACACACACACACACACACACACCCTAGCTGGGTTTCTCCCATGACAATCTGACTCAGTGAATGTTGAGCAAATTAATGAATACATTATCAGGATCCACTCACAAAAATCTACTCAGTTTTGATGATAGATGCCAATGATAAAAGAGCTCTATTTGGTCATGGTTCTATGGAACTCACAAAGAGGACAACGAAAATAAAATAACATCAGTTGGCATAGTTATTAGTCTAGAAGTAGCTCATGTATAAGGCAAACATAATTTTAATGTCTTCCCTTTCCCTAAATAAGAAAATAGGTCTCTCTTTAGAATAATAAAGACAACTAATTTGAGCCATAGCACCAAAATACAAGGAATCTAGCAAAGAGAGGTGTCCATCCTGAAATTCTTTGTTCTAAACACCTACCATGTACTCTTGCTGCCTTTTATCTGTGTATTTTTCTCATTCAAACCCAAGCCATGTTTCCATTCTGCAATATTTTCCTCCCTCTAGAAGGCACCTGCAGTTTTAACCATGGTGACCGTCTACATGGACCTTAGTGCCTGCTTCTTTTCAAGCTGGGTTCTCCAGAGTTCTAATGATTACAAGAGCACTGACTGTCCCAAATAATATCCTTTCAACAAATTTCTTTCCATGTAAACCAATCAAAGTGATATTCTGCAGCTTGAAATCGAGAATCCTGCCTGATACCATCCCAATCTTCTGATTGACATACACAGGGCAATCACCCAACTGGTGGGCTAAATCCTACAACTCTATTTTTTTTCTGTTAAAATATAATAAATTCCAAAAAAAATTCCTTCTCTCCTTCATTCATTCATTCATGGAGGGCACATTTCTAAATAACCAAGATACAGTACTGGCAGGATAAAACTAGTCCTAACTCATGGAAATTACAAGTCCTTGGATAGCTCTGCTGTTGGCAACCAAAGGATGTAACACATATAGTCCACATGAAGTTCTGTTAATTGGAAACTGAACTGAACTTCCTAAAGGGTCAAACCTAAAAGGAGCTACTGTTACCCTTTTAAACAACCAACGATCTCAACATATAGACTAAATGTGTGTGTATATATATGTGTGCATATAAATACGTGTGTATATAAGTCTGTGTGTATGTAAAAGCGTGTATACATTTGTATATATGGAGCAGACAAACACATATATATATACGCATATATACATATGAGTATACACGTTAATGCAGAAGTTTGGGAGACCAGAGTTCAAGAAAAACTTTAGAGGGCAATGAATCTGGGACGGTAAGAATTTAGATATCCATGGAGGGAAAGGGATGGAGGCCCACAGGAGAAATACTCTTAGAACAGCTCAAAGATGGGGCCTTAAGAATCAGAGTCAACACACAATGAAAAAAAGTAACTGGTGAAACGAAATGGATCCCAGAAGAAGACAAAGTTGGAGAACAAGAAAGCCAAAGGGTTATGTTTGTCTGCCAAGCTCTGGTATATTGGTTTGGTTTGGTTTTTCTGGAATATTCTTTCTTTCCGATAGGCCATAGGGTTGGGTTGGGGTGGGTGAGATGTGATGAGCAAGTTCTTGAAATATATACCACATATCACCAATCTGAGGTGGGTACAGTATGATCTTCTTTGTGAATAAAGGAGAAATTCATCTAGCAAAATTTCAAATAAAAGTATCTATAGCATTCTTTTCCTTCCTACTTGAAAAGTGCATTAATTGTGGTGTCTGCCAATTTAAAATAGAAATGTTTAAAAACAAAAGAATCCAATTTAGAGAACTCTCTTTAAAAGTCAGTTAGATTTATCAACAGAAGAGAAAAGACTATTGTCTCAATTGTCTTTTTGTTGTTTTTTCTTCTTCCTATCCTCTAGAAAAAAAAAAAAGAACGAGTATGTTAATGGAAATGCTAATGGTAGAAATCTCTGGAGTTTTCACTAATGTTTTAAATTGGCTTTTTATAGAGCAACAATTACATGAGCTATAAAAAGAGACAATATACTATATCGTTAATGAAATACTGTTTGAGGGCTTTAAAATGTCTTACACTAAAAATTCGTATTTGAACGTCTTGCTATCAGAAATAATTGAGTTTAAAACAGTATCTACATTAATAACATACACACATAGGTACACAAAAGTAAAACTGTTTAAAACAAATGCATCTCTTTTTATCTGTGATCATGAAATCCAAGAATCAATAGTGGATTCATTCCAGTCCCTTAAATTCACTTTAGTCATTATTTTTGAATATTTTTGCTGGTTCATGAACTAATGAGCTAATGGAGAAAAAATAATTAGTATTATAGAATCTCCTATCGTGAATATTTTTCTGACCCCAACTTCCAGGAAACTCCTTAGAAAAGCATCGTAAGGCCCACCAGCAATTTGAGGTAAAGAGTCTTGATAATTCAGTCTGGATGGGACAGTGGAGGCAGGATCAAGATAGCTAACTTCCTACAGCTTCGAGTTGGATGCTCAAGTTGAAAATCCAGACAGTAATTTTTACATTTACGTTCCCATGTCTAACTCATTGGCAAATTCAGTTGACTCTATGCCCTCCAAATTATACCTCTTTCTTTCCGTTCTCCCAACAGCCCTGGTCTACACACCATTACTCAGGCATGAACTCATACGCCAGTTTCTTCATCATCTTCTACTGCCACTATTCCCTGCTTGCAATCTGCTTTCCACATGAGCCAAGAACGAACCTTTAAAACATCCAATTGCTCAATCAGTGAATATATATCAAGCATCTACCTATCCAGGCACTGGGAAAGGAGACAGACAAGGTCAGTATCTTTATGCAGCCCCACATCCCGCTGGAGGAGACAGAGAACAAGCCAGAAATCTCGGGCTGTGATAAGTGCTGGGAATGAAATTGAAAAAGTAAGAGCCAAAAGAGTTGTGACGAACTCATTCAAAAGGTTCATTAACTGAACCCACCAAAATGATCCAGTGAGGTGTTCAAGCAAAAGTGTTTTACGATTTTATATCTTATTCTGCTCTCTCCAACACAGACAGACGCAGTTAGTTGTCCATAAACCACACTCAAATGGGAGAGTCACTGAATTGCTACCACCGGGAAAAATCACAGCTCAACGCTCAAGATCAGAATACAGACTGATGCTTTTCTTTAACGTTTTGAGCAGGACCTGTCTTATCTTTGCCTTCTGCTTCTTCTGTAAAATTTAAAAAAAAAAAAGTGAGACTTCTGCATGCTGCTGAGGACATAACCCTTCTGGTTTGGCCCTTGCCCCACACCACACGTCTCTTGCCCATGCCTGAGCCAGCCCTGGCCATCAGAATGGGATTGCTGCAACAGCATCGGTGATGTTCATGGACCAGGGGACACTTGTAGAACCACACCAGGAGCCTGTTGGACAGGGCGATGTCCAGGAAGATGGACGAAGGGCGCGGATTCTGTCTGCCATGCTCTGTGTGTGTGTGTGTGTGTGTGTGTGTGTTTCCTGACAGATTGAATTTCCTTCCAACACCTGTCTCAGATTTGCCGCCTCAGTGACAATAGGCACCTCAATGAGCTGGTCTAATTATAATCCTCAGCCCTTCCCAGTTGGCCCCGTCCCTGTGCGGTCTGCTCTGCCATAACAAAGAGGAACACTGCCCGTGGAGAGTATACTGTACGTTCCCTATTCCACCCATCTGTCCCTCCCCAGCGCCGTGTCAAAATCAGAAACAAGACCCTGAAAACCTTTACAAAACTGCAATATATTTGTTCTTTTCCAATCAGCCTCTGCGATCTGGCAAAGGGAGGAAACCTTGAGAGACTTAAAAAACCTAATTAACAGAGGGATCTTCAGGAGGGGTAAGGGAATCCATGATTGTTTTAATAACCCCATTGTCAGGCTCCGAAAGGACTTGCCGTAGAAGTCACAGAGCCTCTGCCGGAAACCGGTGACCAGTTAGGCGGGATGCGAGCTGCTCTGAAGACAGAGACTCTGCCCTGCGCCAACACCGGGTCCCTGAACGCAGAACCCATTTCCTTCAGAACACGGGCTGGAGGATAATGAATTCCAGTGGCTCGTTCCTGGTTGAGCACCTATCCCCGAAGAAAACTAATTATTAAATCAGTGTCAGCCTGCAGTGATGTCTCTGGTGGCCCGCTGCCGGGTGCTGTGTGAGCCAAGGTCCGGTCTGACACTTTCAGCAGTGGCCTGACATCCTCAGGGCACAAAGATGACACACTTATCATCTGTGAAGCAACACGCAGCCTAGAGGAAAACAGCTTGAATGGGGTAAGAGCCTCTCGATCCAGATAACAGGTCATAACGGAATTTTAACACGATGGTATTTAGTAAACCCAAAATTTGTCTTAAAGGTAAAAACAAAAGCCGTACAAGACTAAACGGGGGAAGCATGACTGAACATCAGTACAATTAAGACGTGGAGTTGTCCCAACATGGACGGGACAGGAGGAGATGATGCTGAGTGAAAGACGTCAAGCAGAGAGAGTCGATTATCATATGGTTTCACTTACTTGTGGAGCATAAGGAATAACACGGAGGATATTAGGAGAAGGAGAGGAAAAGTGAATTGGGGGAAATTGGACGGAGAGACAAACCATGAAAGACTGTGGACTCCAAGGAACAAACTGAGGGTTTTGGAGGGGAGGGAGGTGGGAGGTTGGGTGAGCCTGGTGGTGGGGATTAAGGAGGGCACGGATTGCATGGAGCACTGGGTGTGGTGCATAAACAATGAATTCTGGAACACTGAAAAGAAATAAAATTTTTTAAAAAGACTTAGGAGTTGTAACAGACCACTGATAACAGTAATAATAGCAACCATGATAGTAAGAGAAGCTAATATTTACTGAGGGTTTACCATGTACCACGTCCTGTTCTGCTCACTTTAAAATGTATTATTAACTCATTCAATCTGTACAACACCCTCGAAGTAAAGTATTGGCATCCTCAGTCTATAGGTGAAGAAACTAAGGCACAAAAACATAAAGTGACTAAAAATTAATCCATAACATCATGTGATTGCCAAACACATTTGCTATCTTAGGTGCTGCTAAAGAACAGGGCCCAGAGCAAGAGATTAATGACATCGGACTGCACTTAAATTCCTGGATTCTGCTACAGGTTATGAGAGCAGCTATTTTGAAAGAAAAAAAAAATGAATGACCAAGAGTGGTGAACAGAAAGAGGAGAGAACACAAGAGCTTGTGGCAGTCCTCCAACCCAAGGGGCTGCCCTACACTTGGCTTGAGCTGGGGAGGTCAACCTCAGGAATCACAGTAACACTGTTTCCCAAATTACAAAGAACAAGGATGAGATGCGAAAGAGAATAAGCAGTTGCTCAACAGAAAGCTGTCTAGTGGGACCGCTGTGTAAGATGAGCATCACACCTCACTGACAATGTACAAGGCGTGGACAGCGGAGGACATGGGACCAAGTGGCTGCCAAGGATCGTTACTCTGTGATTCTAAAGCCATCAACTGTAGACACTATTTTGGTAGCACATCAACATAGGTAAATTCCAGGCTAAAGGTAAATTATGGTGACCAAACTAAAAGTCCTCAGAGAAAGCCTCTACCTGAACCTCTAAGTGTTTCAATTAAATTCAATGTTTATTGACTTTTATATGCCTGACTACCCAGAGGCAGGGATCGTGCCTTATTTATAAGCTTACAGCTTATTTTCGCCTGAATAGAAACAGCTATGCCAAAAGACTATCACCTATTGTTTTGAAACGAGCTACAGATATTTCAAGAGTACACAGACATTAAGCCAAAGTATAACCATCCGAATCTGAATTTGGCCACAGATTACCTTAACTTTATTTGCTTTCAACAATTTCTAAAGCCATTTTGCATTTGTTCTAAATTGCCGTTTATTTTCTTGTATAATCTGATTTGACTGATTTTGCCTTTCTGAAGTTCAGTTCAGGTATTTTTTTTTGTGTGTCTGAATTTAGCTTTTTGTTTTTGTTGGCTTGTTGTTTGTTGTTAGTTCCCTTACTTACTATTGTCATTTCCCCCTAAATTCTGGTTTTGTCATTTTCCTTCCATTTTTGTCAACCTCACTATAGCCCCATTTTGAATATGGTTCACCTCAGTTCACCCCTTCCTGGGGGTGAACAAACACCAAATTGTTTGTTCAACTTGGTTCAAAAAAATCACAATCACTCTTAGAATATTTTTCAACTCTTCAAATATCTTCTTTTAAAATCTTTTCACTTCTGGGCAGAGAGGTTAAATAACTTGCCAGAGGTCACACAATTAGAAAGTGATGGAGCTAGAATTTAAATTTCCAACCCTTCCAACCCTGTATATTAAGTCAAGAGGCTATCCATGATCCAGCATGAACTAAAAGGTGGCATAGTAGAGTATTAAGCAAAAAAATAGCTTAAAAATTATTTGGGAATCAGGCCATCGCATTCTTGAACCAGCAACTTCACTGTAAAGTTTAGCTGTCCCTGAACTTCAAATTAAAGACCCCATCACTTTAGCTCAAGAGCAAGAAACAAAAGCAGTGGGGACCAAACCCATTCACAGGTAGGTCTCCTTTATACTCGACCAGAGAAGAAATCAGAAAAGACTCTGCTGGGACACCTGGGTGGCTCAGTCAGTTAAGTGCTTGCCTTCAGCTCAGGTAATGATCTCAGGGTCCTGGGATGGAGCCCACATCGGGCTCCCTGCGCAGCGGGGAATCTGCTTCTCCTCCTCCCCCCACCGTTCTTGTGCTATCACTCTTTCCCTCTTTTGAAAGAAAGAGAGGGAGGGAGGGAGGGAGAAAGGATGGACAGAGGGACAAGACCCTGCAGCCAAGGCTTGTCCACCATATGGGTGGTAGTCATGGAAGTTGCTGAATAGAGGCTAAGTTCTTAGCTGCTGTACCAGTCCTATTTATGCAAAACATTCAAATCAATCTTCGTATGAAACTGTACCTAGAATAGTTTGAACTTTCCAAATGAAAGTATCATTATGTCCCACCAAACTTCAATGCAGGGAGGTAATGTAATGGGGTATGACAACGTCATAGAAGGAAATGTGAACCACGAGTTCAAAAAAAAAAAAAAAATCACACTTCTATCTCATTGCCTCAGTTTCTTAATCCAGAAAATAACTTCATTGTTCACAGGATTCTAATAATTCAATGTAATTGTGTTAGGTGAAAAGCATTCTGTGTACAGTGAGGAGTTATTTAAAAAAAAAAATCAACATCACTAAAGAACTCCTAGAAGGTAAGATAGGAGAAAATCTAGATGATCTTTGCTCTGGCAATGACATTTGAGATACAACACAATCCATGAACAAATGAAGTAATAAGTTGGATGTCATTAAAATTAAAATTTTCTACTCTGCGAAAATTAACGTCAAGAAAATGAGAAGACAAGCCCTACACTGAGAGAAAATATTTGCAAAAGAAACATCTGATAAAAGATTACTTTCAAAATATACAAAGAACTCTTAAAATTTAACAAGAAGAAAACAACCCAATTAAAAAAAAAAAAAATGGGCCAAAGACCTGAACAAACATCTCACCAAAGAAGACATGCAAATGGCAAATAAGCATGAGAAGAGGCCCCCCCCCATTATATGTCATCAGGGAAATGCAAAATAAAATAAGATACTACTACACGGCTATTAGAATGACCAAAATCCAGAAAACTGACACCAAATGTCGATAAGGATGTGAAGCCACTGGAACTCTCATTCATTGTTGGTAGGAACGCAAACTGGTAACAGCCACTTTGGAAGAATCTGGTGGTTTTGTTTTTTTTTTTACAAAATTAAGCACACTCTTCCAAAACAATCCAGTAGTCGTGCTCCTTGATACTACCTAAAGGAATTAAAAACTCACGTCCATACAAAACCCTGCACACTGATTCTGTAAAGCAGCACTATTCATGATTGCCAGAATGTGAAAGTAACCAAGATGCCCTTTGGCAAGTGAATGGATAGGTAAACGGTGGTCCCTCCAGAATATGGGATATTATTCAGTCATAAAAAGAAATGATCCATCAAGTCATGAAAAGGCATGGAAGAAACGTAAGTGCACATTATTAAGGGAAAGAAGCTGGTCTGAAAAGACTCCATGAGGTTTGATTACACTTCTATGACATTCTGGGAAAGGCAAAACTATGGGGACAGTAAAAAGGTCAGTGGTTGCCAGGGATGAAGAGGAGGGAAGGAAGAAATCTGGGCAGCACGGAGAATTTTCAGGCCAGTGAAACTACTCTGCATGATACCGTAATGCTGGACGGATATCACGATTCATTTGTCTAAATCCAAAAATACACAACACCAAAAGCAAACCCTGATGTAAACAATGGACTTTGGGGGCAACAAAGTGTCAATGTAGTGTCATTGGCTGTAACACATGCACCACTCTGGGGGGGCTGTTGATAACGGGGATGGCCGCGCACGTGTTAGCAGGGAGGGGGTATGTGGCCTACCGCTGCACCTCCCACTCCGTTTCACTATGCGTCTAAAGCTGCCCTAAAAACTAAAGTTTGTTGTCAAAGCAGTCTCATGACTAGCAGTTAACTCAGCCGATAATGATTATGGTTAACCGTGACTGCCACTTCTCTAACATGCCAGGTAGCAAATTTGCACCATGAGGAGGCAGGTGTATACAAAGACGACTTATTAATATTCCAACAACAAACCTGTAATACTTGCTTATGTGTCCCTTGGGGAAACCTCTATCACTCCTAAGTGTTCACAGCCAAGTCCCAGAGAGCACAGATGGCTTGCTGGCAGCTGACCCACTGAGTCACGCAGGTCTCAAGGCTTAGAAGGGCCCTGGTTTGGATTAATGCTCCGCCATCTCCGTCTTGAAATTCCTGTAAGTATTTGATCCAGGGGCCTCGCATCGTTACTCAGCACAAGCCCTGACACATCATGGAAGTGGGACCACCGCAGAACCCGAGGCCACCAGGGGAAGAGTTTGAGGAAAAGGCAGGTTCAGGGCAGGAAGCTCCTGGTTATCCGTGCGGGAAGGGGAGCTCAGGTGAGCTGACTGCAGTCCTGAGTCTACATCACAGGGACATCAGATTCAGCTCAGGTCATGATCTCAGGGTCCTGGGATCGAGTCCCACATCGGGCTCTCTGCTCAGCGGAGAGCCTGCTTCCCTTCCTTTCTTGTGATTTCTCTCTGTCAAATAAATAAAATCTTTAAAAAAAAAAAAAAAAAGATTCTCTCTCTCCCTCATCCTCTGCCCCGCCCCACTTCCGTCTCTCTAAAATAAAAAAATAAAAAAAAAATCGTTCATCACGGCCTCTCATTCCATTTGAAGAAATCAAGGCCTCCCTCCAGGGTCAGAGCACCTCACCTACGTTCCCCAGCTCCTCCATGGTGTGTCGCCTATGTTCCGGCTAATGAATGACCCGCCCTGAAACAGGCAGATGTGGCTGCAGGACTGGCCTTGGGTCCCAGGTCACGGGTGTCCCTTGTAATCAACACTCTGGTGGTCACTCTGTTCGGTGGGTCACAGCGACCACGTCCTTGGTAACTTGTCTTTTGGCAGAGCCCCTAAAACCAGTCACTGAGAAAAAGGGCTGATCCTTATATTAACTGTGTGTTACTGGGTTTTGTTCTATTTATCTCCAAGTACTAACAGCCTGCAGGTGAAATGCCCGAGAACACGCTTTGCACAAATGCTGTGGGCTCTGCGTGGATGCTGCTTATCTGGACACGTTTGGGCTGCTGCGTTATTTATCTGTTGAAACGTTTCTGAAGGACAAGGACTCGCCGATAGATAATCTTGTTTAGAAGCATGAGCGTGGGCATCGGACATGGAGACCTCATTACCAGCCATCAGTCTCACCGACGTGGCTGACCGCTGAACTGCCTTCTGCTCTAATCCTTCCCAATTTCATCACTTACAGATCGGACCGAATTCCAAGTTCAGATCAAGTTATCTGATTCAGGCTGTTGCCACTCATGTGAGGTTAAACCACCAAAGGCAGAAGGTGACAGTCTGTGTAAGAACCAGTCAATATCCAACCTCTCCAGTCCCACTCAGCATCGCTGCTGAAAATGCTGGTATTTCCTCTCTGTACTCCCATGCTAGTTGCTGCCACGGTGATTAGCGCATGCATTCTTAACCTGCTCGGTTACCTGGAATCAATATTACATCCCTTGACACTTAACATAAGGACCTGTCAACAGGGTGATTCCATTTACAGACCTCTCAGTCATTTAAAGTTCACTTGCCCATGTTATACACTCCGCAATACATTGTCGTTAAATTAGCTATTAAAATCGGTTGATTTTAAGTAATTTTAAAAAGAAACTAAAATAGTCTTTTATTTAGGTACCTATCAACCATGCACTTCGCTTTTCCATTTTTTGCTGTAGATGCATCTGGTGTCACTTCCTTCAAACTTGAAAAGTCACTTTTAGTGTTCGGCAGACCTGCAGAAACAAGTTGTTTCATTTACCTGAAAATGTCTTCGTCGTGCCTTAATTGTTATAACTTTTACAAATATGATCTTATTCAATGTATAATTCCAGGTTCACAAATTATTTTTTTTCCCAGCACTTGAAAGGTATCATCCCATTTCTGTCTGGTCTCTGTTTCCAAAGACATGTCAGTGTTCTCAAAGTTCTTATCATTTTTGTCCAGTCATGTTTCTTTTTCCTCTGGCTGACTTCAACATTTTCTTTTTACCTTGGGATTTGAGAAGATGGGCCTAGGTATGGTTTTTGTTTTATCCCTGACAGAGATTTTTGGACTAGTGGTTCACTGTTTTAGACCAAATTTGGAAAAATTTCAGCCAAACTTTCTTCACCAATTTTTTTCTTCGTTTTCTCTCTTCTGTCAGAGACTATACTTAAAAGCGTTAGACCATTTGATACGGTTCTTCAGATCACTGTGAATTTTTTAATTTTTGTGCCTCGTTTTAGATGATTTTGATTGCTTTGTCACCAAATACATTGCTTCTTCTGTCTAGTCTATTAATCTCATCCCATTTTTTTTTTAATTTCAGGCTTCATAGTTTTTAGTTCTTAGATTTCTATTTAATTTGTTGCTATGCATCTTTTTAATTTTTTCCTCAAATTCCCCATTTTTTATGATAACATCTATCTTTTCCAGTAGACTCTTTACATATTTATGATAAAGTACTTATCTGCTAATTATAGTATCAGTACGATTTGTGGGTCTGTTTCTATGAAAGTATTTTTTTTTTTCTCGACAAGGTCTAGTAGTTCTTGATTGTATACTGAAATTGGCAATGTTTTCATTTAACAGTTTAGAATCCGGCGTCTTCCTCTGAGAGGGCAGAGTGTTGTACTAGCAGGCAGTTAAATTACTGGTGACTCACTTTCACCAAGCTGAAATTTTATTCTATATTTCATGAAAATACACCTATTTTAGGTATACCCTGAGTCTTCAGGCAAATAGCTCAGCCTGGATAAATAATATTTATTCCCAAGGGCAGACCTTATAGGTTTTTCATGGAAAGCTGAAACAAGTTCATCAACATTCTCTAACTTGACAGGATTCAAAATTTAAACTCTGCCAGCAGCAGGAATCAGCTAAAATCCTTGCTAAGCTCTTTCTACTTCCAGCTGGTGTTTTTTTTCCCCCTGGGCTTTCCAGAGACTTCCCCAGGACACGTGCAGTTCAGGGGTCCAGCAAGGATTTGGGGAGAATTTAAATCATATTTTGCAGCTCCTCCTTCTCTCTCTCTCTTGCTGATATTACTTTCTTCAGCTTCCAGCCATTCTGGCCTTTCTAAACTCTTGTATTTATGACTCTTCAGGCTGGTAGGACTTGAACTTTCTGCCTCAGTTCAGGATTTGGAAAGGGTTCCTGAGGGGAAGACTTACAACTGTGACTTGACCAACGCAGTTCCCTTTTTTTAAGAGTTGGATGCCCTCAGTGTCTGTTTGCTTTTGATTGTTTTCCAGTGATGAGAAATAAATTAAAAAAAAAAAAGTTTCCCAGACTTGATAGTTGTAATCATCACAAGGGTTAGTTTTATACGAGCTTACTGACATTACCAAGACCAAAGTGTCTCCTCTGCCAAATTTTAACCGTGTGTCATGTTATGTTAAACAAAATGATTTTTAAATAAATAAAAATAAGGCCACATACCTCTTTCTACAAATAATAACAACATGTACTCGGTGCCCCATTTCTTTTATGAATTTTTAATGTATATTAACTTATCTAATTCTCAAGACATCCCTATGAGGTACATTCTATCACTGTAAGTTTACAAATAAGGAAACTAAGGCCCAGAAATGTTAGGTGGCTTATGTATTCACAAAGCTAATTACACAGCTGCATCAGGATGCATGATTTCAGTACCAGCCTCCTCCCTTCCCCAAGTGAGAAAACTGAGATGGCTTTGCATTTCTGTTGAGTGAACTGCCTCTCAGACTGGATTGTAAACTCCTTCATGGGAATACCTTAACCATGCCTTCTATTCACCAGGGCACATGAGCATGATCCTAACCACTGTTATATCTTCCATATCAGTCAGTTACTCTCCAATGCCTGAGCCTTTCATCTCTCATATGAATGAGGAAGATAATGCTCTTCTAAAATCCTAATGAAAGCACCTGCCAAAAACTGGTATTATTAAAATCCCTCACCTTTCAGCTCATCTACTTGCAAGAATAGATTGCAATATAATTTACAAATTTATAAATGAAGTAAAGCTAACAGAAGGAAAATGAAATTCATAAAATAACTGAACTTCAATTTTCTGAAGTACTTCAAGGAAAAGCATCAATGTTCACACATATTATAGACATAAGAATGTTGAACAGAGTATTAGAGAATTTTACCAACTAAAACTGGTACTGCCCCACATCATTTGAAGACTGGGGATCTCATGGAACGTTAAAGAGAAGACACATGACAAGCTTAATTCTGAAGACTGAAATCCTGTCAACACCAAACCTATCTGTGATGAGAGACATGCAGTCTTCTGGGGGAAGGTCCACTCGGCTGAGGGAGCTTGGTGGGTAGGCTATTTTTGCTGACAAGGGTGGGTTCTCCTTTCCCCAATAACATATTGTTTCCTCTATGGAACTTCTCCTCTACTCTCCATCTATGCTTTTGGATGTGTCCACCCCAAACCTTGCTCCAGCCACAATCTGAGCAATTGGCTTCCTGATCAAGGTACCTGATTTAGGAATGCGCTTGAGGCCCAAATAGATTGAAAGAGATACAATCCTGGGGATCTGAACAAAACAATTGGTAAGAGGAAGCTTTCTTTCACTGAGGTAGAGGGTAGAATGTAAACTCAGAAACAGTGGTGGCCATCCTGCCACCTCGTGGACAGAGTCTGCCTGAGAATGAAAATCAGTGCTTAGAAATGTAGGACAGATTCGGCTCAGGTCATGATCCCAGGGTTCTGGGATCGAGCCCCGCATTGGGCTCTCTGCTCAGCAGGGAGCCTGCTTCCTCCTCCCTCTCTGCCTGCCTCTCTGCCTACTTGTGATCTCTGTCTGTCAAATAAATAAACAAAATCTTTAAAAAAAAAAAAAAGAAAGAAATGTAGGACAGAGTCCTGGCAACTTTGTTTAAACCCGAATCCTACAGCTCTGGGAGATAGACCTGAACTTTCAGTTATCTGAACCTTCCAGTTGTCCTTGAGACACTTCTAGCTGAGTTGGTGTTATAAACAATTTGTGCCCCCCCCCCAATTCACAGCTGAAGCTGTAACCCCAATGTGGCTGTATTTGGAAATGAGGCCTCTGAAGAGAAATAAAAATGAAAATGAAATTATGTCCAAAATTGCCTCCATTTTTCAAAGTTGGTGTAGCTGAATGTCAAAGCCACCAGCTGGAATGATCCGGCCAATGGAAGAAGAAGGGGACTCTTTCTGTGTATCCTTGACTCTGACCCATTCACATGACAACGCACATTTTTATGTGCTCTACGTTATATCACAGGAAGCCTTTGACTCCCATGCCAAGAATACTGGCTAACCTCTAACCTGATTTGTAAATAAGAAATAAATTTCTACTTCAGAGCACCTGTCATCTATTTTTTTCACCTGATTTCTATACAGACTGCTTCATTTTGTCACACTTCATACTTGAAAAGACTTCATAATATAATATTATATATATGTGTGTATATATATATATATATATAGAGAGAGAGAGAGAGAGAGATTGATTGCTGGCAACAAAAGGAATTCTGAAAAGAAAAAACTTTTAGTCTGACGAGGGAATTCTTACTCCCAGTCACATCCACCTAGGGATTTTTTTTAAAAGACCAACTAAATTAAAATGTCTGGAGATAGGATCCAGACACAGAATGTTCTTAAAACTCCCCAGGTATTTCTGATATGTAGCCAGGGCTAAGTGCCTTTGAAAGTAGAATATATTCCTGAGAGAAAATTATTTTTCTTTATATGTTATTTTTCTTTCTCCCTCTCCCCTTTTTCTAAAGTAGAAAAAGGGGTAAGCACCTCTCAAATTTGGGCCAAAGAAAGAAAATACTGGAAGAGATGATCTAATTATGTATTGTCCCTTTCTCATGAACCATACTGATTTTTCAGAAGGACCATTCTCATTTTGGGACTGGTGGACTCTCCCTGTAGCTAACAGAGAGATTACTAATATCATTAATACTCTTAATATTCTTTACAAGTATATTAGGGAGTGAAGTTTTAATGAAAAAAGGAGAAATGGAGCACAGCTTTAAAAAATTTATACAAACATAACGTTCTACACCTCACTGAAAGACGAAGAAAGAGGAACTCATGCTGCATTAGTGAAAAGAGATAATATTTATTTTTCTATTTCTCAAATACAAAAGCAGCGCAGACTGGCTAGATGGTCACCCATTTCCTCTCTTCCTAAGCACACGCCTGAACGGGATTCTCCGGCCTCCCTGTCTTTGGTTGTAGTGACTCAGCTCCAGCCAGCAGGGAATGAACAGATAAAATAAATGCCACATCCAGGCCTGATGAATGAAAACTATTCTTGCAAGACTACGATGGTTATTTTTATGTGTTGACATAGCTGGGCCATGGTGCAAACATGATTCCCAAGGTTTCTGGGAGGGTGTTTGGGAAGAAAGTTACATTTAAACAGGTGCACACTGAGCAAAGCAGATTACCCCCCACAGTGTGGGGAGGCCTCACCCAATTGGTCAAAGGCTTGAACAGAACAAAAGAGAGGACTCCTCCGGGCAGGAGAGAATTCTGCAGCAGCCACTGGCCCTTCTCTGGGTCTCCACCTTGCCAGCCCACCCTGAAGATTTTAGATAGGACAGCTGTCCAAACTGTGGGACCCAAGTCCTTAAAATAAATCTCTCTCTCTCCCCATATATATATGTATATATTTATATATATACACATGCATACATGTACACATATATGTACATATAAACATGCACACATATGTATATGCACATGTATGTATGTGTGTGTGTACATATGTATATATTTGTGTGTGTGTGTGTGCACTCTATTGGTTCCACTTCTGCAGAGTCTTGACGCCTACCATGAGTTTTTAGGAAGAACACTAAAAATTAGAGGAGCGTAAAAACAGAATGGGAGGAGCTTGGTTTCCACACCAGAAGTCCTCCTGACAACTGGGAATGTCCACTGAACACGGGTGAGTGAGAAACCGTCATGGTGCTAAGCTCCCGAGATTTGTGGGTTTGTGTGTTACAGCTGTTAGCATTACTTACTTTAGCTAACGTCCTAGATGTTGAAGTAGAAAGTATTTAAGCTCCTCGATTCTCTTCAGCTTCTACAGCAGTGGTTCCCCAAGGTAGCTGCACATGAAAAAATCTTAAAGTTTTAAAAATACTGGTGCTTGGTCTTCACTCCCAGAAAGTATTCATTGTAACTGGTTTCTGAAATACGGCCTTGGCACTAGAATATCCTAATGCTTCCCAGGTGACCAGAAAACGCACAGAAGTTGGAGAACCACCGGTGCGCAGGATGACACAGACCAGACTTAGCAGTAACATGGACCGGAAGCCAAGAGGGTGAGAAGCTTGATATAAATGAGGACTGCGATGTGCTTGCCCCACATCCAAGTTCTTGAGCTCTATTCTCATTGTTGTTGTTATTAACGGTAACAAGAAGACATACCCGTGTGTCTCAACAAAAGAGCCTCACAGAAATTATGATTCCCATGTTCTGGATGAGAAAACCAAAGCTCACACTGAGAGGTGAGGGAGCTTGATCAGCTACAGCTGATCCAGGGATCTGGCTGAGCCCATGGTCCCTGCTCTGAAGCCGACGCTACAGTACCTCCCATTAACCTAAAGAAAACGTCCTGGTGAAGATAAGCAAGAATCTCACTGTGCAAAACACCAGATACCTGGAACACTATATTGTGTTCCCAGAACCGCAGTGGAAAGACGATAGTAAATTTGTGTTCAGAGAGATGCAGGCAGGTTGTTGGAGGGTCTGCAAGCAGGTCCCACAAGGAAGAGGTAAAAGAATATGGAAGACTTTGAGCAAAAGGGGCAAAATTAATTTGATGAGTAAAGAGAAAAAACTATTAGAAAAAGAAAACACGAGAAGGCCTTCAGATACTAGGGAAGCTATCATGTGAAAGATATTATTATGCTCATCACCAGACAAAATAAGCTTAATGCGCTTTTCTCCAGAGAGTTCAATCTCCAGATCATAAATGAGATGTTATGAAAAAGAAAGTTCTAGTTGATATAGAACATTTTCCGGGAGCGCCTGGGTGGCTCAGTCAGTTAAGCGTCCAACTCTTGATTTCAGCTCAGGCCATGATCTCAGGGTCATGAGATCGAGCCCTGCATTGGGCTCACACTCAGCGGGAAGTCCGCTTGAGATTCTCTCCCTCTAACCCTCCTCCTGCTCACACGTTCTCGTTCTCTCTACAATAAATAAATAAATCTCTAAAGAAAGAACACTTTCCAATAAGTAGTGCTGCTCTAGAAAGAACAAGCAAGGTTGCTATGAAAATTCCATGAGAAGTATGGGTGTGAACGCGTATACGATTCGGGGTATTTTTGCTTCTATTCTCACATTTGTAAGGTTCGATCCATTGCAGTGACCAAGGAGATACGAAAGGGAGGTTCGGCTCTAGAAAGGGATATGACAGAAGGTGACAAAGGCCCGTTCCAATCTGGAGAGTCTATCTTTCCACGTCTGGGGATCCCAAGAAAAGAGATTTTGTGAAATCCCTTCTCTAACAAATGCTGACCAGAACACACACACACACACACACACACACACACACACACACACACACTACATTTATACAGTCTATGGTTTCCAAAGCTGTTTACCTGCACATATGGTCTCTTTCTTCCATCACTAACATAAGAGGAGACTCACAGCAATACTTTGGCCAGTTGTAGCTAGATGGAGACCTAACACGAGGCTCCCTCTAGAATAATCTCTTCCTCTGAATGTAAATATCCACAGAACACGCCAGTGGATAAAACACTTCCAGAGACAAAGACCCAGATCTCTCCCCTCTGGCAGCTACCACGGTCGGAATCACTTCACTTTGGTTTCTGCGCTCACTTTGGTTTTGCCTCATCTTCTCTGGGGCAAGACTCCCCCGCAGTCTGGGAGCGTGTGCGGTGCTGGAACAGAGCACACACTCCGTGTGAAGGCAGCACAGTGTGCTTTCAACAGAAGTTTTTTTTGGAAATGACCTGGACCCCCAAAATGTATGTGGTCCAGCACCTGGAGCAGAGCGGAGAACTGAGGAAAATGTACGATTTGGGAAAAAATACGTTTTAGATAGGTTCCTGAATTCGGGGGAAAGTAAAAGAAGGGGCCTTAGGGTATGGAAATCATGCAGGCAATTCTGCAAAAAAAAGACACAGGTAGCAAATACGCCAACTGTCTTAAGGTGTGATACACCTCACTTCGTGGCTGACATCACGAGAACTTTTAACAAATCCTTAAATTCTGTGCTCGGCTTCCTCCTTCCTAAACAGGGCAGGACCCCTGAGGGCAGGGAGGACCGGCTCTCTCACGTTCAGCTTCTGTGCCCCCCGCACCTGGAACAGGGCATCTGCTCTGTAAAGAGGCTGGATGAATGAATGAATGAATGAACGAATGAATGAATGGATGGATGACGAATGAATGAATGAATGAACGAAGAGATGACGGCATGAGCAGGCTTTGGATGTGAAATGCTTGATGTGCCTTTTAGAGAAATATCCCAGGCCTCTGAGTGGCTGTGGCATTTCCACCGAGCTTCTCTGAGCATATGACTTATTTAGCACCTTAAAGTTCGTGTTGACAGAGAAGGTGAAAGCACACTTCTTGGAGCTCGGTTATTTCTGACTCGTTCGGTCCCGCTAACAGCAGTGCTAACAGTCCAGCCCCAGCCGGATACACACAGGCGCTGTATGCCAACTTCCCCGTTGCAGTTTCCATGTCGTGTCGGCTCTGTTTTGCTGCCACTGCGAAAAGAGTGCCATTTAGCGGTGGTTAGAGTCGGGGAAAATGGGTCCACTGGGCTAAACATGTCAAAACTCCTCCAGGGCGCGGACTTTTGCAACAGCCCTCCACGCTTCCGGCAGGAGCTAGGGGAAGTCTGCGGCTGGCCATGAGGGCACTGATTTGTCCACAAAGACGGCCCAGGGGCGAGATTTCACACCAAGAGCGATGGAAGAGAGACCACCCCGAGTGGCTCACAATCCCCTAACATGCTCATTTGCAGAAGAGGCTGAGAGTCGAGTGAAGAAAGCGAGAAGGAGGAAACACGGGGAACGGCAGGATTCCCAGCATCACGGTAGGCCAGCCGCTGTGGAGGGGCCGGAGAAGGCCGGTGGGCTGGTCAGTTGCAGGCCTGCTCCGGGAGGGGCAGGTGTCACGGAGGCCGGTGCTCACAGCGATCTCTCTTCTCAGCCTCCGAGACCGAGCGTGCTTCCCACTTCGCTCGCACAGCGAACCTTAGCTGCAAACTGTCGGTGGCCAGGCGGTGGAGGGGCCATGGGGCATAGAATGAATGGGTCGGGCCCCTGTGGGGCTTTATGAAAGCAGAGGTAGGACGTAATCAACAACGTATCATTCGCTTGCCTAAAAATCACTCTGCTACAGGGCACTCGTGACCCGTGTGACGAAGACCAAGGTGCCAGCAGTGTATGGCACAGGAAACGTGACCTGGGCACCTGTGCGGGGAGGTGGCATTTGCACCAAATCCTGAAAAAAAAGCAGGAACAGACTGGAGAAAGCCACCGTCACACTTGAAAGGGAAAGCAAATAATTATTTTTCAAAACTCTTTATGTTAGCAACTTATTCCGCATACAGTTTTGGATTTTTGTGTGCATTTTTTTTTTTTTTTTCATTCTAAGGTCCGAAAAGTTTTAGAAACCACACTGTAACAGCCAGTAGGTTCACATGCCTGGATGACAGCGGCGGAGACTGTCATCCTTTCATGTTACTTACACGGACCCTCAAAGGCACAAGGACGTGTGTGGCGTCTGCTTCCAGGAGGCAGCCCGGGATCTGTGTGCGGCGAAGACTGTGAAGTGACAACAGGAAGGGCTGCTCTGCGAGGAATTCCAAGGACGTTACAATGCACTGGGGTCAGCCAGGGAAACCTCTTCTAGGGAGGGATCTGGCATGGCAAAATAAGACCCACGCGCAGGGTATTTCCATGTTCACGTGTGCGGGGAGAATGAGGGCTGCGGGGATCGCAGGAGCCACCTGCCTGACTCCCCACGACTCAGAAGAAGGCTCACAGAAGGGACACAGACTGCTCCAGGGCCCAGCCAGTGTGGCAGCTAACAGCGCAGTCCCTGGGGTGCCACGACATCTGTCTCAGGGTAAAACCAGGTCTGTTAGAAACTTGTTGATAGAGGGAGAAGATCAAGTCTCTTAGGTAGCAGAGAACCGGTATGGAGCCTCAAAGTCCAGGACTGAGTTTTATTTGACTTCATTATACAAAGGGCCAGATTTCAGGGGTCAATGAAAGACGTTTGTCCCATTAAAGGTACAGGCAATTCTTGGCACTTTAACAATCAATAGTGATTTGATTAACCACGTACCCTGAGGGAATCTTCCACTTGGCTCGGAATTCTTTATTATCATTTCATTTAATGATTAAGCCAATTAGATCGCAGATTCATATACAGAATTATATAATCACAGCAATCAAAGGGTCATCTGAAGTTCATTTGAGGACTTTGAAACACAGAGAAGAGATGACTTGGATCAAGCTATATAGTGGACGGCAGATCCAGGAAAACAATTTATATTTCCTAAAGATTCCTAGAATCCAGAGATCTCCCCCAAAATATTAGACCAAGCAGGATACAGTCAAAAGATCACGTGTTTTATCAAAAAATGGGCAGAAGATATGAACAGACACTTCTCCAATGAAGACATACAAATGGCTATCAGACACATGAAAAAATGTTCATCATCACTAGCCATCAGGGAGATTCAAATTAAAGCAACATTGAGATACCACCTGACACAAGTTAGAATGGCCAAAATTAGCAAGACAGGAAACAACGTGTGTTGGAGAGGATGTGGAGAAAGGGGAACCCTCTTACACTGTTGGTGGGAATGCAAGTTAGTGCAGCCACTTTGGAGAACAGTGTGGAGACTTCTGAAGAAATTAAGAATAGAGCTTCCCTATGACCCTGCAATTGCACTGCTGGGTATTTACCCCAAAGATACAGATGTAGTGAAAATAGGGGCCATCTGTACCCCAATGTTTATTGCAGCAATGGCTACGGTCGCCAAACTGTGGAAAGAACCAAGATGCCCTTCAACGGATGAATGGATAAGGAAGATGTGGTCCATATACACAATGGAGTATTATGCCTCCATCAGAAAGGACGAATACCCAACTTTTGTAGCAACATGGACGGGACTGGAAGAAATTATGCTGAGCGAAATAAGTCAAGCAGAGAGAGTCAAGTATCATATGGTCTCACTTATTTGTGGAGCATAACAAATAACATGGAGGACATGGGGAGATGGAGAGGAGAGGGAGTTGAGGGAAACTGGAAAGGGAGATGAACCATGAGAGACTATGGACTCTGAAAAACAACCAGAGGGTTATGAAGGGGCGGCAGGGGGGTGGGGGGGGGAGGTTGAGGAACCAGGTGGTGGGTAATAGGGAGGGCACGTACTGCATGGAGCACTGGGTGTGATGCCAAAACAATGAACACTGTTATGCTGTAAATAAACAAATAAAAATAAATATTAAAAAAAAATTAAAAAAACAAAACACCAAAAAAAAAAAAAGATCACATGTTTAACAATCATATCTGAGCTTATTATAGCCTTACGTAATGCCTCAGTGTCCTTACATTTAATATGGGAAGAATCCAGAGAAAGGTCAAGAGTGGGAAAACCACTGTGATCTGAGTAAGACGCATGGTTTAACAGATTTCTACTAATGTTAATTTCCTGGTTCGGCTCATTTAGCTACGACAACATAAGACAGCGATATTAGGGGAAGCTGTGTGAGGGGTCAATGGGAACTTTCTATACTATTTTTGTAATTTCTTAAGACTAAAGTTGGATCTCGGGCACCTGGGTGGCTCAGTGGGTTAAGCTTCTGCCTTCGGCTCAGGTCACGGTCTCAGGGTCCTGGGATCGAGCCCCACATCAGGCTCTCTGCTCAGCGGGGAGCCTGCTTTCCCCTCTCTCTCTGTCTTTCTCTCTGCCTACTTGTGATCTCTCTCTCTCTCTCTGTTAAATAAAACAAGAGTAAAGTTGGATCTAAACGAAAAGTTAAAAAAAAAAAAGACAACCAATACCTACCCAGTGAGATTTTTTTAAGACAGTGTTTGGAAAATGTCATGGTTGGTAATTAGAAAACAGTCAAATACAAGTTCCCTTTGCTACCCTCATCCCAACCTGCTGATACTGACTCCTGGTTCAGGCCTCGCTCTCTGAGGCGCTGTTCTCGCAAAAAATAGCTTTAGTCAAGCACACTCCAGGCAGGACATTTCTGAGGAGATGAACTGAGGAAGCAGGCAATGGGAAATGGGAGACTTCCCACAGCAGTGAAACCTCGAAACCTCTTCCCGGACCTCTGATCACCTGGCAGCCACAAACCCTGCCCCAGGCAAGAGTCCCCACGCTTGCAGCTTCCACATCTCCTCGTCCCCATTGGAGGTCACACACCCGCCACCCCCCAGTCATCTGCTGCCCTCTGTCTGTGGCTGGGAGCTCGCGGAAACCGCTCTCCAACAGCCCTCCGAAGCTTACGGAGCCGCTCTAAATATTTGAAGAGACACAAGTGGGGTTGCACCAAAGATGGTCTAATAAAATATTTACAGTGCTTTTTTCTAGCCACTTCCGCCTTTTCCTCCTCCTCAGGGAAACATGCGTCTTATCGGTTTACATCAGAACTGAACCTGACTGCTCTGGGAGGCTGGCCATATCAGGACACGGAGACCGAAGGGGAAATTTCTGGGAAATTACCGAAATCATTTTAAAATAATTTTGCCAGCACAAATCTTCAAATCCTGGGAACATTCACAAAACTTGTCTATGAAGATAAAGATACTCAATGAACAGAATAGCAATGGGCTTGGCCTCCTACCTCAAAACCCCAGGGATTAATTGTTCTTAAACACACTGCTGTGGGTCTGTGACAGGAAAAGATAACCTCCCCAGCTCCGCTGAAGGACCGCTGCTCAACAGCCAGAATTCGGGTCACAGGATCATCAGCCTTTATCAGTTTACAACACCAATAACCCCCATCTGTCCATATTCAAGGTTCTTTCTGTCACATTCTCTAATATTAAGCTGATTTCCTCCCCAAAGTCCTTATCTTATCATTGTTGGAAATTTCTACTTGACGTGACTCCACATAGTGACAAAACCCATCTAATTTGGGAGCACACAAACTCACTTTTCTAGGAAAAAATTGCTGGGTGTGCCCTACAGCCCTGAACTATGGGCCCAAAGTTAACTCTTCCAGTTCTAGACTGAGTGAACGATGATACGGTACAAGGCCTGAGCACTTTCTGAGGTAAATCTCAGTGATAGTTAATAAAGCCACAGGGTCCAGGATGGCATCTTTTATTCTGATTCCTTGAAAATGGGTTGTCCTTGGGTTTAAATGGAAATCTCTGCCTTAGAATCATACCTACTAGAACTCACTGTTCTCCAACCGTACTCGATAAAATAGTTCATTATGCAAATGTTAACTATTCTTATTCATTTTTCACTTCTTTATATCTGGGGAGAAATCTTCTCTCTCTTCCACCTTTATCTCTTCCACGATTTTATTATTTACGAAGCTAGATCCCATCTTACTACCTCCCTGAGATGTCAGATGACTCCTAGAAGCTACAGTTCTTGATCTGCCCTACAGTCGCTTGATCAGGCGGCCCGGCTGCTGTCCCCAACTATCTCCCAGAGTTAGCAGGAAGCAAGACGAGATCCTACCACTGGAGTTCTAGAAAACCATTAAAAGGAAGACACCTCATAACGATAAAGATGTTATGGTAATAAATGAATTTTTCAGTAGAACTAAAGGGGGTACACTATTAACTTTCGATCAAATAGCCTGTTATGTCTTATGTCCTCAAAAGGGATAAACAAACAGATGCTCTTTTGCTTTGTAAAATGCAAGAATACTGGCATCCTCTTGCCCAGTCATACAATTTATTTTATGAGCAAATGACTAAAATTGAGGCCATTTCAGACCTGGTTTCATCAAAGATGACTTGAGAAAGCTCTAACCTAAGGGAAAGACACGAGTGCGGAGACTTTAAGGAATAGTGACTTCTAGATTAGTCACGAGGACATCGGGAAAGGGCACTGAATAGGAACATGTCGAAGTATGAATGATCAGAGGTAAAATTTGAAAAGATAAGGGAACAAGGATTTATTCAGCACTGAGTTGCTTCCCTACACCTACTTCTACTATGCCCGTCTCAACCAACTGAAGGCTCTGCTGTCCGTTCCCTGGAGCACAGACCCAACGTGGGGACAGCTGAGGGGCCTGTTTCCATTCTCAGATACCTGCCCCCAAGTGCACACCGCAGAACGCCCACACCAGTGTTCCTCCTGCTGCACCCCCTCCTGCCCACTGCTGCCCTGTGTCACTGTGGGTCCTCGCCTTCTCTCCTGCAGACTTACCTCCTTCAGGGGGTCATCCAAATCCACATTTCCGATCCTTGGGCATTTCCCAAGCTGCTGCTCACAGCAACAGTCGTGATCATGAATGCCAGTACTCAGATGGTGCTCTGTGCCAGGAGCTGTTCAAAGCCCATCGCGTGAGTAAACCCATTTAATCCTGACAAGTACTCTCTGAAGTATGTCTAATAATGTGCGCCTATTATCCCTACGTTACAAATAAGGAAAAACGGGCATGTGAGCCCCCTCCCATCTGGGTCCTTATCATTTCTTCCTGGCAAGGGCAGTGAAATCATCTTCAAACTCGCCCTCCACTAAATTGTCTAAATGATGAGCATACCCCAGGCCCTTGCCTGACTGCCCATCTCCAGCGTCTCCCTCCTATAGGTGTCGCCGAAGGGAGCCCGTCAAATCATCTGGGAGCATTTTCGGAAAAGAAGCGTCCAAGCCCACTCCAAACCAAGAGAATCAGAACCACCGTGGGGCACATGCTCTGAACACGTATACATTCAGAAGTCTTCCCAGGGTTTCTGATTTCTGTCTGATTCAGACCTAGACCAGTCTGATTCAGATCACTGTGTTCTGTTGTGAGAGCACTATGGAAGTACAGCCTACATACGGTAAAACTCACCTGTTTGTGTACAAGTCAATGATTTTTAGTACATTTACAAAGCTGGGCAACCCTAACCACAGTCCGTTTTTAGAAGATGTCTGTACCCCTAAAAGATCCCTTGTGTCAGTCTGCCGGGAAGCCTGCTTCCAAACCCCAGCACCAGGAATCATGTTGTCCCTCTAGACTTGCCAATCCTGGATATTTCAGATAAGTATCATCTATTAAGTCTGGCTTCTTACACTCAGCATCATGTTTCTGAGGTTCCTACATGTTGTAACTTTTATCAGTAGTCGGCTCCTTTTTATTGCTACTAAGTATCGTACTATAAGCATATCCCTCATTCTTTTTAGTCATTCCCCGTTTGGATTATTTTCATTTTGGCTACCATGAAGAAATCTACTTTGAGCATGTAAGTACATATTTCTGTGTGGATACATTTTTCTCAGTTTGCTCTGTTGAGCTGTATTTTAAGTTAATACGCAGGAAAGAACATCAAACTGTTTTCCACAGTGGTTGGATTATTTGACATTCCCGCTACTATGTCCTCTCCATCGCCTAGCCAACACGGTAAGGTCTGTCTTGTTGATGATAGCCACTCTAGTGGGGAGAAAAGGTATCCCGCTGTAGTTTTAATTTGTAATTCCCTAATGATAAATGATGGTGAACATCTTTTCATGTGCTTAATGGCTATTCTTATGATGCATTTTCCTTGGTGAAATGTCTATTCAGCTCTTTTTCCACTTTTTATTTTTTTAGAGATGGGGCAGGAGGGGGAGAGAGAATCTTAAGCAGCCTCCACGCCCAGTGCAGAGCCCAACACTGGGCTCAATCCCACAACCCTGAGATCAGGACCTCAGCCGAAATCAAGAGTCGGATGCTTAACTGACTGAGCCACCCAGGCACCCCTCTTTTCCCACTTTTTAAAAAAAAGATTTTATGCATTTGACAGAGATCACAAGTAGGCAGAAGCAGGCAGAGAAGCAGGCAGAGAGAGAAGGAAGCAGGCTCCCTGCAGAGCAGAGAGCCCAATGCGGGGCTCGATGCTAGGACCCCGCGATCATGACCTGAGCCAAAGGCAGAGGCTTTACCCCACTGAGCCACCCAGGTGCCCCTCTTTTCCCACTTTTTAAATGAACTGTCCTCTTACTGAGTTGTAAGACTTCTCTGTGTATCTTGAATACATGTCTTTACCAGATAGAGGACTGGCAAATGTGTTTTCCCAGGCTGTAGCTTGTCTTCTCAGTTTCTTAATGGTGTCTTCTCAAGAAGAAAAGTTTTTAATTTTGAAAAATCCAACATATTCATTTTTCTTTTGTGGATTGTGCTTTTGGTGTCACACCTAGGAACTCACTGTCTCACCCAAGATCCTAAAGGTTGTTTGCTATGTTCTCTTCTAGAAGTTTTATAATTTTAGCTCTATCTTCAGATTTGTGATCCATTTTACATTAACTTTGTGTATGATGGAAGGTAAGGATCTAAATTCACCATTTTCCATATGGACAGCTCACTGTTCCACTCCTGTTTGTCAAAAACAAAACAAAAACAACAAAAATGAAAAATAAACCAAAAAACCTATCCTAATCTTTTAGTCACCTTGGACACCTTTGTTGAAAACTGGGTGACCATATCCATAAAGATTTATTTTTGGATGTCTCATTTCTATTTCATTGATCTGTATGTGTATGCGTAAGCCAATGCCACACTAATAATGCAGGATCAGTCCTAAGCTCTGAATTGGGTAGTGTCAGTCCTCCAACTCTCTTCTTTCAGAATTGCTTTGGATATTCTGGGTCCTTTAACATTTCCATTTAAATTTTAGGATTAGCTCATCAACTTCTGGAAGGAAACAAGAAGAAAAAAGGAAGCTTGTGAAGACTTAGCTAAAGGGTGTGTTGAGCCTGCAGGTCAACTGAATGGTCATCTTGACTGTAACAGGTCTTCCAATCCATAAATGTGTAATTTCTTTTCACTTTATTTAGATCTTCTTTAATACCTCTCACTCGTGTTTTATAGTTTTTGGCAGACACATCTTGCACTTCTTTTGTTACAAATATTCCTAAATGTCTGGGGTTTTTGATGTTATTGTGAATGAAATCATGCTTTTATTTTCATTGCTCAATCTCCCAATGCTAGCATACAGAAACAGAATTACATTTGTAAACCACTGCTCTTTATAAAAATAAAATCTTGCAATCGTTGTACAGAATTCACATGATGGTATGAAAAGATTTCTATGCCACAGTCTCTGCCTGCTACTTAATTATCATTTTCACCACCCAGAGCTCACGGTGTTTGTTTCCTTATTTCCTAACCTTCGATGGTACCCTACACTCCTGTGATGTTTCTTACTTAAATTTCAATTATACCTCAGGTCTAGTTTATACATTACCTTATCCTAGGAACTTTCCTAATTTCTTTCTACCTGCTCTACCATTCACCTTGTGAAATCCATGTACACACACACACACACACACACACACACACACACACACACACAGGTGTTCTCATGTGCTCCTGAAATTCTAAAAATAAAGATCTGTTGTCGTTTTTTCTCTATTGCATTTAACTAAGTCCTTCAGTGTACATCTTGGGCAAGTAAGCTACCACGTGCACCAAAGTCCGCTAGCCATCCATCGATATTCACCTCCTTCCAAAGTAATAAAACTCCTAATGTCCGCTAGGCATGAAGACCGTGTCTCCCGGCAGTTGGATAAAGCAGTGTGACTTTCTGTGGTCAGTGAGCAGGGTCTCTGAGGCAACTTCCAGAGATCTGCCCTAAACATAGACAAAGCGCTATTTTTTTCTCTCTTTTTGCCTTCATTATGTCTTTCTCCTTCTTGCTACTTAGCATCACACCTGAGAGCTGTCCTAGGGCAGCCACCCTGACCATAAGGTGACCTTGGGAACAGAGACCAACACATAGCAAAGCGAGAACACGGGAAGAGCCTGGGTCTCCCTACACTACCCCGGACTGCCTCACCGTGGGTGTTCCATCAGGAAGACCTGCAGCTCGCCCTGAACTTAGCTGTTGTTTTCTGGGTGTCTGTCACCTCATGCCGAACTTAATGCAAACACGCACACCACACCTTACTGCACCCCCCGAACGGCTGTCGCAGCTACACACTGTAGGTGTTTTCAATGATATTTAGACATTTTCCAAAGTAGAAGCAAAAGTCGAGTGGGGGGGGGACCTTCATGAAACATCAACTTTGATTTCCCTGCTGCACCAGGGTACTAAAATCCTAATTTTTAGGTATGTGACCTTCAGAAACCTTCAGTTTTAAATGAAGCCAACAACCTAGTTCATGTAAAACTTCAGTTTTAAATCTAATTTCTATTCTAATTTATTGCTCATGATACTAATAAGCTGGGGTGCGGTTTTTCTTGGGTATAGGAAAAAAGAGCAAATGTATTCAATGACTCCAGGGATGTCCAAGAGACAGAAGGCCTGTAATTGAATATAATACTAGATCTCGCAAAATCAGAATGGTTAGCAAGAATAGCATACAAGCCGTTAAACCACTGGACGCCACAGACGAAAAGCGGAGGTTCAGAGAGGTGCTGTGACTAATTCCAGGTCACACAAACACTGAATGGCAGAGTTGATGTCACAACTCAGATCCTCTGATTTCCCGCTGTGTTCTTTGAATCGCTTAGGGTTCTTTTGGTTGTGAAGAGCAAACTGGCTCATGTAAGCAAATAGGAAAATAATTTTTCTTTAAATCTGGGAATTTACAAGATCAAAAACTTGGAACAGATAGGAACCAGGCAGTTCTAGGAGGTTTCCATGGCAATATCGGCTGCAGAGCTCAGGTTGATGTAGTCAATGGAATGAGTGGATAAACTCCAGCAATGTTTACTGTTCTTTCTTCATTCTGCTTGGGGAAGATACATACTTAATTTTTCAAATACTATATATATATATATAAATATATATATAGTATTATTTATATATATATTTATATATATTTCAAATACTATATATATATATATTTTACATGTATCTTAAATGTATACACATATCTTTTTCCCCTTCCTCTCTTCCTTCCTTGCTGACTGATCTGCTTCCCAGGATACTGACTGAGAATGCCAGGCATCCATTTCTCCTTTTCCCCTTAACTTGGTGTAGAGAAGTAAGACCTAAGGGAAGTCTCCTGAAGGTGCTACGGGAAGTGTTGCTCTCTGAGAGAGAGACAGAGACACGCAGCGACAGAGTGAGTTTTTTGGTTTCCTGGCTCCCTCTCACTTTCTGTTTGCACGCACTCCTCTGTGCCCTTGTGACGTCTCCAGTGTGGACTCAGGAGATGACAAAGTAGGGAAGAAAGCCAACCTAGTGAGCACAGGTGCGGGGAAAGCTGCAGAGGGCGCTGAGCCCTCTCCGCCGACCCCTGCCCTCCAGATCTCTTGCGGCGTGAGATCACCTATTTACGTTTGAAGCATGACAAGCCGCTCATCTCCTGCTTTCGGCCACGAAGCATCCCCACTGTCATGTCACTCAGGATTTTAAGTCCATGGACAAAGGGTCTGAGGGGCCCACCTTGGATTCAGGGCCTGCCTGTGAGCGGAAATGGGGCAGGGCCAGGAACGATGGAGTGGAAGGAGCCTCTGTGACCGTCGGTTTACCTGGGTGGAGCCCAGCACCGGAGTGTGCCTTCCCACTGACACGCTGCGAGGAAGGGAAGAAGGAAGCAGAACCCCAAATAAACGTCCCTAATAGATACATTCTCTAGCGCTGACATTTCAGATGTGTAACTGAATGCGGACCACCAGAAAGCCAACTACCTAGTTCATGATTGTACACTTAAAAACACTTGGGCACCACTTTGCCTTTTCATCTCAAATAAGTAAAAAGTGAAATGTACCCAGAAATATTATATTATACAATATGCAATTCTGCAAGTCAAGGTTTTTATTTTTCCATAGCATGTAGACTTAGCCATGAAACAAATTTACAGACGTCCACTGACCCAGTTGGATCTCCCACAGATGTTTTTATCTCTTGTTATGACCTTGTCATGTGACCCTAAGTAAGGACTTCTGTGCACCCATCCCATGTACAGCACAGTGTTTATTTTTCTTATTTTATACTTCTAGTTTATAAACACCTTGGTTAGAGACAGCGAAGACCTCCTATCTTATCAAATTGTTCACGGTATCTGCCACTAAGTCAAAAACAGTCACACTTGGGCAGAGCATAGTTCGAATCAACAGAACATGAACAATTTAAGACCAAGTAGATTCCAGGGGCGGGTCCAGCATGATCATCATGCCAGCGTTACATTCACTAAAGAAGCAATATGATTTGGGGCGCCTGGGTGGCTCAGTGGGTTAAAGCCTCTGCCTTCGGCTCAGGTCATAGTCCCAGGGTGCTGGGATTGAGCCCCGCATCGGGCTCTCTGCTCAGCAAGGAGCCTGCTTCATCCTCTCTCTCTGCCTGCTTCTCTGCCTACTTGAGATCTCTGTCTGTTAAATAAATAAAAAAATCTTAGAAAAAAAAAAAGAAGCAATATGATTTGGGTTTGAGTTTGAGGCTGACATGGGTTAAAACTTGAACACAGGGCTGAGCAGAGAACCTACAGGAAGAACATTCAAGAACTCAACATAAATTCTAGTTTCTAAAAAAATGCATCTTATTTTCAATATTTATAGATTCCAGGATCAAAACCCATGTCCTGTTAATGCTACAAAGAATAATTCCAGTTTCAAAAAAAAGAAAGAAAGAAAAGAAAAACTCTCTTTTCTTCCCCAAAGCTCTGCTTTGTTCACTTTAGTCTATTATGTAGCATTTTCCGTGGAGCGCAGGCCAAGGACAATGTACATCAAACACTTGTCAATGGTCTTTTGAGAGAGTGATTTAAGTACACAGATATGTGCTGGGTCAAACCTTACGGGATAAACCAGAAAAGAAAAGAAGAAAAAAGAGAAGAGAAGAGAAGGAAAGGAAAAGAAAAGAAAAAGGAAAGGAAAAGAAAAATGAAACGATGGGGGGAAGCTAACCAATAATCCAACTATTAAGGAAGGACAACAAAACTGAAACCTAGAGATCTTGGTCCCATTCTTAACACACTGACATTACTTCTGGGTCACAGAATTCATAATTCTGGGTCAGATTATTTAATTTAAAACTAATTTATATCCAGAGAGTATATTTTAGGAAAAAATATAAAATTTAGAGTGACTCCCAGATTATAATAAAAATGACACCTGCCAAGCAAGGGTCACCCAGTTCCGCCCGAGGGCCCTGGACCTCAGGGCACAGGACCACAGCTTAGTGCGTTTGAACACCCCAGCGATGGTGTTTCCTGAGGAACCCCCAGCAGAACCTCTGTTTCAGAATTTCGGCCTTAAGAAGCCGATTTTATATTCTTTTATTTGTCTCATATGAACCACAGCAACTGAGACCCCCCAAGCTGCCTCCAGAGGAAAGAATACACAAAGGATCAATTAAGAAAACTTTACTGAGAGACTCAAATATTTCCAAATGTTAAGAAATGCTCTCTTCCATATCCGGTGGATACGGAGAGATCCAGGAGAGGCTAGGGGGCCGTGACTAGTTAACCAGAGCAGCTCGACCTGTGTGGTACATATTGTTTCTAGGTATTTTCTCTGAGGAAAGAAAGCACAGGGTAAAGCCCCCAAACACAGTGTTCAAGAATCATCTGAGCCAGGAAAGATGTTAATGCACCTTTTTTACTGTGTTCTAGAATCTTCTGGGAAAGGAAGGTTTTTCTTGGGCTCCTCGGAGAATTCCAACTAGCCGGGGCAAGACCAGGTATATCAAGGGATTTGGAGATATCAGGACATCAACAGAATCTCCGTGTGAGCCTGAAACTCCATCTGCCAAGATGGTCCCTGGGGCTAAGCCTAGCAGCTGAGGGATCACTCACTTCCCCTGTTCTTTGTAACCGACCCTTCCCACCAGGGCCCCACATGCCCTCGGAGAAGACAAGACTGCAATACAGAAAATGTTGCGACAGAAATGAAGTGCGAAGTGCTGTGGGGGCAGGAGAGGGAACCACAAGGGGCCAGTCAACCTGGGTTTATCGTGTGTGTGTGTGTGTGTGTGTGTGTGTGTGTGTGTGTGTGTGTGTGTGTGAGAGAGAGAGAGAGAGAGAGAGAGAGAGAGAGAGAGAGAGTGTGTGTGTGTGTGTGTGTGTGTGTGTACGTGTGTGTTTCAAGTTCTGGGGAGAAGAAGGAAGAAAAGGAAGGCTACGACTTCCACCTGATGAAAATACAATTCACACAGGTATGTCCTTGTAAATATCCCATATTTTGCTTTCAACGTGCCGCTTAGGACCCCTACTTTGGAGCCAGTGGCTTCGCATCAGAACAGGCCCCCGTGACAGCTTTATTACCCACACACTTGCTCAAGAATTTTTTTTTTTTTTTAGATTTTATTTATTTGACAGATAGAGATCATAAATAGGGAGAGAGGCAGGCAGAGAGAGAGAGAGGAGGAAGCAGGCTTCCTGCCAAGCAGAGAGAGCGACGCGGGGCTCGATCCCAGGACCCTGGGATCATGACCTGAGCGAAAGGCAGAGGCTTTAACCCACTGAGCCACCCAGGCGCCCCGCTCAAGAATTTTAATAAATACTATTTTCCCTTAAGGCACCTTTACCAACACTCTCATTAACCCGCTACACTAAATCTATTGAACAATCCAGGAAGAAACGTGAGAAAAGAAAATTAAAAATTTTATAAAGTGGACATATGAATAATGTCTAGAAATATTAAAAGTAGAAAGATAAGGAGATAATGAAGCACTAATGAGTTTTTGAAATTTGTTATAAAACATTATTTAACCTGCTTTCCAGATTTAATGGGCAGCTAAGTCCCCCACAGTTCTTGGATCCCTCGTACTTTTAACCCTACTGTCACTCGATTGGCTCCCGCCATTAACCTCCCCTATTCCGATCGGGATGATGACAGGCAGAGGCAGGTGGGCCTCCTTGCCTCCACTGTGGATCCTATCCAGGTTGTCCTCCAACCCAGCCGGTGGAACGACCTTCGTGAATTATAAATGTGATGGCATCCTCCCTCCATCAGAAGCCCTTCAATGGCTTCTCCCAATAACCTTCAGGATAAGGGACACACATTTTACTCTGTTTTATGGCTCTCTATAACCTGACTCTTCTCTTGTTACTTGATCCACTTGTTACTTATGCTCCAGACAAAGGAACAACCTGTTAAACCCCAAATATGCCATGGTCTTCTGTGACTCCTCTCGCCAAGGATGGCCATGCCCCCGTACTTAATCTATTCTGATAGTTCTCAGTATCAACAAGGGAATTTGTAAGAAGTACAAAATATCAGGCTTCACCCAGGCCTTCTGAATCAGAATTCTGGACATGGGACCAGCAATCTGTCAATAGTTACTGCAGATCTGATACTCCCACCTGGCGTGCTTGTGTCTAAGAAGAGAACAAGTACTTAACTGCACAAAGAAGTAGCTTGTCCTCAACTACTACACTGTCTGCATTTTGCCTTCCACGTGGCTGAACTGAAAACCATCGGAGTCACTTGTCGAAGCTAAAACAGAACTGGTTTAAGGAGAGTAAATGGATAATGAGAGGCCCTATGGCTTGAGGAGTCCTATAAACATAGAAGCAGTGACTTTCAGGGTCTCAGGAGTCCTAGAAGGTCAAATCATCCAATCTCAGCATTTCACAGAAAATGAACATGAGGCCCCAAAAGGTGAGTGGGTCACCGGAGGTCAGACAGATGGTCAGGGGAAAGCTAAAACAAATGTGTTGTGGGAGGAAAAGGCTACAGAGCAAAACAGTTGAGTCGTCTAACGGCTACTGGCACAGGCCCAGAGAGAATGAAAAGCGTGACGTGTTGTTCCAAACCAGCCATTGATCTTACAGTTTGGACACCCTGTGGCCCGGTAAAAGTGATGTCCCAGTCAGGCTACGATTCCAGCCAGGGTCGGACTCAAGTCATGGCTAATGTGGTGGGGCGAGAGCTTGTGCCGTAAACGTGAGCACAAGTATTATACATGTGTGTGTCGTAGAAACATTACTTATAAGAAATCAGGGGCTAGGGACCCCTGGGTGGCTCAGTGGGTTAAGCCTCTGCCTTCGGCTCAGGTCATGATCTCAGGGTCCTGGGATCGAGCCCCTCATTGGGCTCTCTGCTCAGCGGGGAGCCTACTTCTCCCTCTCTCTCTGCCTGCCTCTCTGCCTACTTGTGATCTCTCTCTGTCAAATAAATAAAATCTTAAAAAAAAGGAAAGAAATCAGGGTCTATCAGAGTTAATCCATTGCAACTTCTAAGATGACAGTAACCATGTAAAAAAGTAGATGTCATAGAAACACGGGGGGGCCAAATGCGTTTTATTTATATACAGATATATATATAATTTGTATGTATACATATATAAATAAATATACACTGTGTGCATGCTGTATATATACTCAGTAGTACAGTGAGTATATATAAATAAAAATACTGGAGGGGCGCCTGGGTGGCTCAGTGGGCTAAGTCTCTGCCTTCGGCTCAGGTCATGATCTCGGGGTCCTGAGATCGAGTCCCACATCGGGCTCTCTGCTCAGCAGGGAGCCTGCTTCCCTCTCTCTCTCTGCCTGCCTCTCTGCCTACTTGTGACTCTGTCTGTCAAATAAATAAAAAATCTTAAAAAAAAAAACACTGAGTATGTATAAACACTCTGTCTATAAATATGTGCACTGAGATGTAAATAAATATATGTAAGAATGTACATAAATATTTACAAGTATAAATAAAGGCATAATATATATATAACTATGTATTGTATGTAGTTATGAATGATATATATGTAATTACATATCATTTTTGTTATATTGTATATTCCTCTGTGTGTGTATATACATACAGAGAGAGAGGATGGTTAGGAATTAGAGATATATAAGGATCATATATAACAACAAAACTAAAATGAAATTTTAACATTATATTAATTATAGTATTAAACATTGAACTATAATGCTTTAATAACATTACAATTTAAAATTATAACACACAAAAAAACAGACAAATGTTATTATTTGGAGGCGAATATCAGCATCAACAAACCACTGCCCCAATCCCTGAGCCATTTCTGCTGATGTTAAGCCCTCTTCTGGGGACTCACACGGGCCTCCTGGGCTTCAGAAGTGACATCAAAGTGCCTTTAGGTTCCTTCTGACAGATGCCAACATTTCCCCACCTTCATTACAGGTAGTTCATTTGCCCTCCTTAGGAGATGAGAGCTCATTAAGAGGACAGCCCTCAGCTAACCCTCCCAGCACCCGTAATCAGCTAGGGTGATCTGCTTGCTTCCCTCCAGATCCTCTGCAGGAAGGTTCCCTGCTTCTCTCCAGTGAGGGCGGAAGTGAGAGACTTATGGCCTCGGGAGAGACTTGTTCCCGCAACAGAGGAGAAACTTTCCTCCCACCTGATAATCCAAGTAAAGGGAACAGTCCTTCTCTGACACCTGGCAGCATGGCTGGCCTTCTGACTTTAAATAAGAGTTGCTTTATCTTTCTAGAAACACCAGTAGCACTGCTTAGCAAATAAATTTGGCTCAATATTTCTTGAAAATACATTTTTCAGAGTCATTTTCTAGTCTTACCTCAACATTCCACGGGCTAAACGCTGTAGAGCAAGGATAGTGCATAGCCTTTCAAAGGAGGCTGCTTTGATCTTCACCTCTCTGCCTGTGGACTAGCAACCAGATCTGCTCCACACTTAGAAAAATACTTTTGGGAGTGTGGTGATCTTGAAGAACTCTCTTCACCTTTCAGGCATGCAAGAGACATATACAATCTCTACACTCCCAACTTTACTACCAATGACTCAGACCCTGGAGTGAGTACACATGTCCATGCACACTAATAGATATCTACTATCCATGTTTCTATAAAGCCTATTTTGTCACAGGATTACCACCCAAGAAACAGCAACTAGGGTGAAACTGATCTACTTTCTTTCCTTAGACGTGTCAATACCTTCGTTCTTTGAAATTTCTTTCCTAAACATTTGCGATACTTTTTCCTGCTCTTTTCTTCACCTTTCTGCTCTTTGTTTACTCTTCTCCTACTCCTACTCCCCAAGCCAGTCTTGAGTTCTCTCTTTATCCTGGAGGAGGTGATTTCATCAGAAACCCATATCTAGCATTTGAACTAAAGAAAGTAGAGTTGATGAGTGCCACCTGAATCATGTCAGGCATTTCATTAAACATAGCTCCATCTTGACTCTCCTCTATTTTCATACCAGGGAGTCACCAAGAATCAAGAATCCTTCTCTCATCACATAAGACTTCACAGGCCATGGAAACAAGTCTAAATGTTACTCTAAATACAATAGGAAACCAGAGTTCAGTTTTAGCAACAAAGTTATATGATTTGCTTTTCACTTTAAAAAGAATGGCCTAGGAGAAGATATTTGCAAATGACATTACAGACACGGGCTGGTATCCAAGATCTATAAAGAACTTCTCAAACTCAACACCCAAAAAAACAAAAAATCCAGTCAAGAAATGGGCAGAAGACATGAACAGACACTTCTCCAAACAAGACACACAAATGGCTAACAGACACATGAAAAAGTGTTCAACATCACTAGCCATCTTAGACACAGAGAAATACTCTGTTGCACAAATCAAAAACACAATGAGATACCACCTTACACCAGTTAGAATGGCCAAAATTAACAAGAGGGGAAACAACAAGTGTTAGCAAGGTTGTGGAGAAAGGGGAACCTTCTTACACTGTTTGTGGGAATGCAAGTTGGTGCAGCTACTCTGGAAAACAGTATGGAGGTTCCTCAATATGTTAAAAATAGAGCTACCCTATGACTCAGTGATTGGTATTTACCCCAAAGATACAGATGTAGTAAAAACAAAGGGTACAGGCACCCAAATGTTCGTAGCAGCAATGTCCACAATAGCCAAACTGTAGAAGGAACCAAGATGCCCTTCAACAGATGAATGGATAAAGAAGATGTGGTTCATATATACAAAGGAATATTACTCAGCCATCAGAAAGGATGAATACCCATTTGCACTGACATGGATGGAACTGGGGGGGATCATGCTAAGTGACATAAGTCGAGCAGAGAAAGACAATAATCATATGGTTTCACTCATACATGGAAGATAAGAAATAGCATGGAGGACCACAGGAGAAGGGAGGGAAAACTGAATGGGAAGAAATCAGAGAGGGAGACAAACCATGAGAGATTCTGGACTCCAGAAAACAAACTGAGGACTACAGAAGGGAGGCGGGTGGGGGTCACAGGGTGATGGGTATTAAGAAGAGCACGTGATATGAAGAGCACTGGGTGTTATATACAACTAATGAATCACTGAACACTATACCAAAACTTAGGATGTACTATATGCTGACTACCTGGCTATAATAAAAATAAATAATTAAAAATTTAAAAAATTAACAAATATAATAGCCACATCAAAAAAATTTTTTAAGCAAAATATATTGTTAGATTATAAAAAATATTTCTTCATTTAAAAAAAAAATTTTAATTAAAAAAAAAATGAAAAAAGAATAGCCTGGCTTCTCGGAGGTACAAGAATGAAAGCAGAGAAACCAGGCAGAGGCCTCGTACAAAATCTCAGTGTCACTTGACTAGGGGGAGGGAAATAGAGGAATCTGGGGTATACTTTGTGTGGTGTCAACAAGGCCATACCTAATGGCTTGGAAGGAAGAAAGAATGAGGGCTGTGAGGAAATGGGATTAATCAAGGTGGATTCCTAGGTTTCTACTTGAGCAACTGAAGTGGAAAGGTTGCACTTGAATGAGATCAGTACAGAGGGACAGGAGAAATTTAGGGGAGGAAAGGCAATCAAGAGTTCTGTATTGGGCGTCTGGGTGGCTCAGTGGGTTAAAGCCTCTGCTTTCGGCTCAGGTCAAGGTCCCAGGGACCTGGGATCGAGCCCCGCACTGGACTCTCTGCTCGGTGAGGAGCCTGCTTCCTCCTCTCTCTCTGCCTAGCTCTCTGCCTACTTGTGATCTCTGTCTGTCAAATAAATAAAATATTTAAAAAAAAAAAAAGAGTTCTGTATTGACCTCATTATGTTCCAGGTGTCTACTAAAGAAGCAAATAAAAATGAACGAAAACACTCACCTCTTTCTAGTGGAAAGGCAAGACCCTGAAAGTGTCATGACGCTGGAGCCCCAGCAGAGAGACTGTCTATTACAAGAAGTAAACACTTGATTTTGCCTTGGAAGCAGCACATCTCGTTACTCAGAGAACTTTTTTTTCCCCCAGAAGGACCACGAGATATGCAAATGCCCAGCAAAAATTTTTCTGGATGCAAAGGTGTTAGAAGCCAAAAATAATAGAGCAGAGTGATATAAAAGAGCTCCTCTGTGGTGGGCAGTGTACCATGCCTGCAGATTTTTCTCTTTAGAACAAAATTCCTTTCCCAATTATGGACTTAGACTGGCCTAAGCAATTATATATTATTTTATTTAAAAATGTGTGCAAGTCTTTTGTGATAGGGTGTGGATAAGATTGAGTGGGCTACCTCAGAAGACATCAGGAATTAATATCCCCAAATTACCAGGAAATACATGTAGGCTGCAGAATCCACTTCAAAGTTAGACATGACTGTATGAAGAATAAAACTGGCTTCATGAAATTTACCTTTAATTTTCCACTTGTGCATTTCCAAACAATGACTTAGACACAGAGAAATATACTGTTTGACCATTGCAGTCCTAGCTTGACTGCATGCTTTTAACCCAGGGGCCAGACCATGTCCCTGAAGAGATGGAAGATGAAACTTCTTCTGAAGGAAATAAATATTTTCACTATCCATGTTCCAATGGAGAGATGCATTCCTGTACCAATACAGGACTTAGCAAGGTGCGTCTTAACTAGAAGGAATAAAAATAAGAAGAACAAAGCTTCTTCTTGCCCAGAGACTTGGAGGAGACACGGCTCTGGATTACAAGTGAACAATCCTTTAGAAGAAGGTAAACTGGCTTCTGGAAAATGCTCATAGGCTAGAATCTGAGGAATCTGTACATGTCAGCTTTAATGAGGGCTGCAACTAGTGGCCATCATAAGTTTCTCTCTTGGCTGTTTTTTCTTCAGTTATTCCTGAATGTACTGTAAATTTTGTAAAATTAAATGCCCATGCATGGAGGAAGCATCACAGGGGAGAGTAGCAGCAGCCCAAAGAGAGCCATTTCCAGGAAATGTGGGGGAGGGCATAGAAGAAAACAAGCAGTAGTCCCAGAGCAGCACCAAGATGGCGGCTAACTGAGGCACACGGCAGCAAGGAGGAATTGATTTAATAGGGACTATCCCCTCAGGACTATCAGAAACATATGGGAAGAGAACTTGGCAAAAAACTAGATTTTAGGATGGGAGGTTGGAGCCATTGTACATCTGGTCTTTCAAAGAGAATGTGTCCTCATTTTAGACAAAATGAGACATCCTTAGAACATTTGACTATATCCTTCTCAAGGCTGTAAGTTCTTTCAAAACATCAGAAAGGATGAATACCCAACTTTTTTATCAACATGGTCAGAACTGGAGGAGATTATGCTGAGTGAAATAAGTCAAGCAGAGAGAGTCAACTATTATGGTTTCACTTACTTGTGGAGCATAAGGAATAACATGGAGTTCATTGGGAGATGGTGAGGAGAAGTGAGTTGGGGAAAACGGAGGGGGAGATGAACCATGAGAGACTGTGGACTCTGAGAAACAAACTGAAGGTTTTGGAGGGGAGGGGCGTCAGGGGATGGGTGAGGCTGGTGGTGGGTATTAAAGAGGGCGCATATTGCATGGACCACTCGGTGTTATACATAAACAATGAATCTTGGAACAATGAAAAAATTAAATTAAAAAAATAAATTTTATAATTAGTAGAAATAAACATTATTGGTGAAACAAAAAAAAAACAAAAACAAAAAGAAAAACAAACAAACAAAAAAAAAACAAGAATGTACCAGATAAGAAAGGCTTGATAATTATATCTGAGTGAAAGGCTAAAGATATCTTTGAATTACACCTTTTTTTTTCAATTTTTATTTTTTAAAGATTTATATTTATTTGAGAGAGAGAGAGGGAGCATAGAGAGAACTAGTAAGGGGAGTGGCAAGGGAGCAGCAGAGGGAGAAGCAGACTCCCCGCTGAGCCAAGAGCCTGATGCAGGGCTAGATCCCAGCACCCTGGGATCATGACCTGAGCCAAAGGCAGAGGCTTCACCGACTGAGCCACTGAGGTATCCCTGAATTAAACCTTTTAATCCTAACACCTCAGTTTGTTTTAAAGCATCCCAACTCATACTTCTTGAATTGTATACCTAGAATTCAATTGTTATGAGTGTCATGAAATAACTTCTTTTAAATGAGCTTGATGTTGTAATAGCAGGAAGACAGGGATATTCTGTGCATAAATCATTTAGATGAAAGTGACAGCCACATGCCGCTGTTCTTTACCAGTAGTACCAGGGACAGCCAGCCAAGGAGGCCCAGAGACTAAGTCCCTGTAATAGATTTCTTAATACGATGCAATCCCGTAAGTGGTGTGTGTGTCCCTACCAGGAACAAGAATTAAAATGGATTTAGCTAGAATAACCTGGGACTCACTGAAGTTCTTTTCCCAATGGAAACAAAAACAAAATCAAAATCAAAAACAATAGTAGGACTAGTGATGCTAGATCTCTAACTACTCTTAGAAAATTTAATAAGAAAATATTTTAAAACCTTTGCTCTTGGGTTAAAATAAAAAAAGAATCAATGTCTTCTATCAGTAGATTTCTTGTATGGTTCAATATGCAGGCTTTTTGGATAAATTATCTACGTACATTGAAATGAATGTGTATTCTGCATCAGTTGGGTTATTACTGTGTGACTATCAATATGGTCAAGTTGATGAATGGTGACCAAGTCTTCTGTCTCTTCCCTGATTTTTCACCTATCTGTGCTGTCAGTCACTGAGAAAGCAATGTTAGAAAAGTCCAAGTAGATTTCTCCCTTTATATCTGACAATATTTCTTTTGTGTACATTGCAGTTATGTTATTAGATGCATAAACATTTAGAATTATTTATCAGGTATGGTAATATTCCTTATTTTGAAGTCTACTTCAATATTTACATAGCCAACCAAGCTTTCTTATGCTTGGTGTTTGCAAGGATATATATTTTTCCATCCATTTACTTTCAATTGGTGTGTGTATTTCTATTTAAAATATTTATCTATAGACACCATATGGTTGGATCTTGAGTTCTTTTTTCTTTGAATCTTGTGTTTCAATCTCCCATCTTGCTTTTTTATTTTTTAAGTCTTCCTTACCCTGACCTTTCTGCTTTATCCTTCATTTCTTGCTCATTTCCTGTATTATTTCAGGTTAAGTGTTATTTTTAAAAGTGTATTTCTATCTTCTTTACTATTGTTTTTGTCTCCAGCTTTATTAATATATAATTGACATACAACATTGTATAAGTTTAAGGTGTACAGCATGGTGATTTGACACACGCCTATACATAACTTGCAAAATGATTACCATAATAGGGTTAGTTAACATCTCCCATGACCTCAAATAATTACCCTTTTCTTGTGGTGAGAACACTTAACATCTATTCTCTTATCAACTTTCAAGTATATAATCAAGCATTGTTAACTATAACCACAATGCTGTAAGTTAGATCCCTTTTGACCAGATATCTGAACACTTTGACAAATATCTCCCCATAAAAATATGTATGTATATGTATACCACATCTTCTTTATTCATTCATCCATGGATGGACACTTATATTACTTCCTTATCTTAGCTATTGTAAATAATGCAGCAATGAGCATGAGAGCACAGACATCTCTTTGAGATCCTGATTTCCTTATATATAAGCAGAAGTGAGATTGCTCAATCATATGGCAGTTCTATTTTCAATTTTTTGAGAAACCTCCATACTCTTTTCCATAATGATCATCGCAATTTATATTCATTCCCACCAACAGGGATGTTTCTTCTTCTTCATATCCTCACCATCACTTCTTATATCTTATCTTTTTGATAACAGCCATTCTAAAATGAGTGAGGAAATATCTCATTTTCATTCACATTTCCTTCACGAGTAATGATGTGGTGCCTCTCTTCATATATGTGGCCATTTATTTATACATCTTCTTTGGGAAAATGTCTGTTCAGTTCCTCTGCCCACTGTTTTAGTTGGATTGCTTGTTGTTTTACTATTGAGTTGTAGGAGTTCCTTATATAGTTTGGATTTTACCTATTACCAGATACAGGGTCTGCAAATATATTCTCTCATTTCGTACATTGCCTTTTCATGTTGTGGATGTTTCCCTTTGCTATGTAGAAGCTATTTAGTTTCCTGTAGTTTCACTGTTTCTTTTTTTGTTTTAGTTGCTTGTGATTTTGGTGTCATATCCAAAAAACTACTGCCAAGATCAATGTCAAGTATCTTTATCCCAATTTTCTTCTAAGATTTTTATGATTTGGGGTGTTACATTTAAGTATTCAATCCATATGGAATTAATTTAGGTAAGTGGTACAAGTTAAGGACCTAGTTTCATATTTTGCATGTGAATATACATTTTTCTATATCATTTATTGAAGAGACTGTCTTCTCCCCACTGAATGTTCTTGAATTTATCAAATATTAGTTAACCATATACACATGAGTTTATTTCTGGGCTCTCAATTTTGTTCAATTGACCCATGTATTTGTTGTTGTCATTATTCTACTTTTTTGTAGTATACTGCTACTACTGATTTGTAGTATAGTTTGAAATTAGGTAGTATAATGTCTGTTTTGATCTTCTTTCTCAAGATCACTTTAACTGTTTGGGGTCTTGCAGTTCATACAAAATTTAAGGTTCCTTTTTTTTATTTCTGTAAAAAAATTCCACTGGAATCTTGACAGATATTTCATTAAGTCTATAGATGGGTTTGAATAGTGTGGACATTTTACAACATTAGTTTTCCTGATCCATGAACATGGGATAACTTTCTATTTGTTTCTGGGTTTTGGTTTGTTTTTGTGTTTGTTTGTTTCATTTTTAAAAATCAATATCTTGTTTTCAGTGTACAGATCTTTCAATTTCTTGATTAAATTTACTTTTTTATTGATTTTATTTATTTGAGAAAGAGAGACAGAGTATGAGCATGGGCAGGGCTGAGGGGGTGTAGGAACAGCAGGAGAGAGAGAAGCAGAATCCATGCTGAACAGTGAGCCTGAAGTGGGGCTCAATCCCAGGACCCTGGGATCATGACCTGAGCTTAAGGCAGACACTCACCTGACTGAGCCACTTGGGCGCCCCTTGATTAAATTTACTCTTAAGTATTCTATTTTTTTGATGCTATTATAAGTGAGATTGTTTCTTTAATTTTTCAGACATTTTACTGTAAGTAAATGGAATCAAATGACTTTTTATGTTCATCGAGTATCTTTCAACTTTACTGAATTTATTATTTCTAAAAGTTTTTTGGTGGAATCTTCAAGGTTTTCTATATATAAGATGTTATCATCTGCAGAGACAATTTTACCTCATCCTTCCTCATTTGTATGCCTTTTTTTCCCTTTTCCTGGCCTTATTGCTCTGGTGAGAGTAGGCATCCTTATCTTTTCCTGATCTTAGAGGAAAATCTGTCAATTTTTCACCACTGAGTATAAAGTTAGCTATGGGCTTGCCATTTACAGCCTCCATTATGTTGAGATATGTTTGTTTTGTATCCCATTTGTTGATTGTTTTTAATCATAAAAAGATGCTGTACTTTGTCAAATGCTTCTTCTGCATTTTAGATTGTCATATTTTTTTTAATCTTCCATCTTACTGATGTAGTGTATCACATATATTTGTCTTTGTTGAGCTACGCATCCCACGGATAGATGATGCTTCATCATGGTGTATGATCCTTTTAATATACTGTTGAACTCAGTTTGCTAATATTTTCTTGAAATTTTCTGCATATATATTCATCAGTGGTATTGGCCCGTAGTTTTCTTTTCTTGTGGTATTCTCATTTTTTTTGCTCTGGTATCACAGTAATGCTGGCCTCGTAAAATGAATTTGGGAATGTTTTTTCCTCTTCAATTTTTTGGAAGTGTTTGAGAAGGACTGGCTTTAATTCCTCTTTAAATATTTGGTAGAATCCATTAGTGAAGCCATCTGGTCCTGCATTTTTCTTTGTTGAGAGGTTTTTGATGACTGATTCAATCTCCTTACTCATTATTACTCTGTTCAGATTTTCTAATTCCTTCTGATTCAGTCTAGATAGGTTGTATGTTTCTGGTAATTTATCAATCTTTTACAGGTTATCCAAGCTGGTATATATTGGCCATAGTACTCTCTTTTAACACACTTTTTTTTCCTTTGGATTTGTGTGTTATCAATTATAACGTCTCCCTTTCATTCCTGACTTTCTTTGGGTCTTTCCTTTTTTCTTTCTTAGTTTAGCTAGAGGTTTGTCAGTTTTATTTATCTTTTCAGAAAACAAGTTCTTAGCTTTTACTTTTAAAAATAAAATTTTAAAACTACTAAAAATAAAATATATCTTAGTTTTAGGCCATTATTTTCTGGTCTCTTTCATTCAGTTCTGCTCTGATCTTTTTTCTATTGTTCCTTGTCCAAATATGGGCTTAGTTTGTTCTATTTTTTCTAGTTCCTTGTTGTATAAAGGTAGACTGTTTATTAAGCTTTTTTTTTTTAACAACCCTTCAACAACACAGGTTTCAACTGCACAAGTCCACTTAAATGTGCTTTTCTCAATAAATACATTAGAGTGTTGTCAATGTATTTTCTCTTCCTTATGATTTTCTTAATAATGTTTTCTTTTCTCTAGCTTACTTTATTATTATAAGAATACAGTAAATGATACCTCTTATATACAGAATATGTGTTAATCAACTATTGATGTTATTGCTAAGGCTTCTAGTCAAGAGTAGGCTATTAGTAGTTAAGTTTTAGGGGAGTCAAATGTTGTATGTATATTTTTGAGTGCAGGTGTGTATCACTGCCCCTAATTCCCATGTACTTCAGGATTGACTGTTCAGCCTTTTATCACTATAAACTTCTCTCTTAGAATTGCTGTCAGCAACAGGTGAATACAGGTTAGACATGTTGACTGGCCTAGATCACAGAGTAATTTGTTCATCTAGAAGAAACAAAGTTTCTGATGGCCAAGATATCTGTAATGAGCCAAATACTATCACACAGAAAGTACAGAAAAAGATAAAAATATAAAGAAAAATAACAGAACAAAGAATATTTCTGAAGCTCTGAGGGAAAGGAATATGTGGAGGCTAAAAAATAACCTATACTTTAGCAGTGTGGTGTTTGAAGAAAATAAATTAGAAAAATTTGTTGTATAGGTTTATTGTGGGAGGAATCACTGGATGTGGGGATGGTGACAAGTGAGCATTTGCTGTGTAATGTGGTAGTGTTAATATTTCTTTCTACCACAATTACGTTTGCCTATTACAGCTGTGGTTTAGCATAGGACATGCAAAAATATTCATAATGCCTTCTATAAAGTTTATATATATAACATTTAACATACTAAAAATCTATGTAAGGCCACTAGAATGTAGAAAGATTTTAATGTATTATTTCATGTGACACTCATAATAATCTTATTAAATAAATAAAACGTGCTCTGTTCTTATATCCATTTAATAAGTGAAAACCTCAATGTCCAAGAATGTGTGGCTTACCCATGGTTGCCCCAGTATAATAGGGCAATGCTGAAGTGTGAATCTAATCAGGTCTCATACACTGTATCCTACACCTAACTTTTAATCCAAAACAATTAAAGAGTTCTAGCATCTAATCCATACCTACGAACCTCAAATCACCAACAATTAAGAATTACTAGTTCCCTGTGAGTTCTGGGTAAGTAAGTTGTATTCTACTGTTGCCTGTTTATAATTTTGAGAATACTTTCATTCCTATTATCTTATCTATACTTATGAAAGGGGTTGAAAAGGCAAGCATTATTTTTATTTTAAAGGTAAAAAACAGAAACGAAATTCTAAATAACTTATTTAAAAGAATGCAGTGAGTATTAGAAAGGTAGGAGTAGAGATCTAGGACATCTGACCTCATCTCAGGATTGTTTACTCTGCAGTCTACAGCCTCAGAGAAAACTCTTCTGATCTCTTTTATGTTGGATACCAAATGCTTACACAGACATTTCATAATAAATGACAGCTGCACGAGGGCCTATGTTGACTTAATGTGAAGACTGCATCCCCCCAACAACCCCACACAGACAGAGCCCAAGCACTGAGAGGCTAGGAATTACTGACCACATGTGAGTAGTCTACTTCTAGACTCCTATTCTGTTCCATTGATCTGATCGTCTGTCTACACCAGCACACTGTTCTGCTTACTTACTAAGTCCTGAAATCAGTAGTATAAATTCTTCAACTTTGACCCCCTTTTCTCAGTAGTTTTAGCAATTCTAGGCCTTTTGCACTTTCATATAAATTTTAGAATCAGTATGTCACTATCTAAAAAAGCTTCCTGGGATTTTGATGGAGATTACATTAAATCTATAGATCTTTGTGGAGGAAATTAACTACTAATCATCTTGTGTCTTCCATTTTCTTGACACACAGTGTTATGTTAGTTTCAAGTGAACAATATAGTGATTCAACATTTCTATGCATTTGTTACTCAGAGCTTACCACAATAAGTATAGCTACCATCTGTCACTATACAAAGTTAGTGCAATATTATTGACTATATTCCCCGTGCTGTACTTTTCATCTCTATTACTTACTTATTTTATAACTGGAAGTCTGTACCTTTTAATCCCCTTTATCTATTTTGCCCATCTCCACACCCACCTCCCCACTGGCAACCACCAGTCTGTTCTCTGTGTTTAAGAGTCTGTTTTTTGTTTATATGATTTATTTGGGGGGGGAGGGGAGTTTCCACATGTAAGTGAAATCATACAGTATTTGTTTTTAATATCATATTTGTATTTGTCACTTAGCATAAGACCCTCTAGGTCCATCCATGTTGTCACAAATAGAAGGATCCTTTTTTATGACTGGGTAATATTCCACTGTATAATAATATAGTATCCTCTGAGCATATCCCTACCTTATGACCCATATATCCTTCCTAGGAATCCATCTAGGAAGCTCTTGGACAACACACCAGGAGACACATGAAAAGATGCTCCTAGTTCCACAGCTTTAAAGAGAAAGATACTACAAGTTTTTCATCATCAGAAAAGAGGATAAATAAATGGTTATGTATTGGTACATAAATAAACTATGGGCTATTATATGGCAGCTAACAGTGAATTGATTGTTAAACATAGTGGTGAATTTTTAAAAATTCATACAGTATAATTCTATTAATATTATACTAAGAGATCTGTAAAGCTGGTGACACACTGTTTCAGAATGCAAATATATGTGGTAAAATTGTATAGAAGAGCTACAGAATGATAAATACAAAATTTATGATAAGGGTAACATTAGTCTAAGGAGAAAGTGATGAATTTGGGCAAGCTTCAAAATTTTTGCCTTCGTTTTAATGGTGAGTTCATAGGTGTTTATTAATGTGTTATTCTATACAGTATACATATATTTCAAAGTATCCTTTTCTATTTCATATTGAATTAAAAAATCATTTTTCAAAGGAAAGAGCAAATAATTTTATTGGCTGGGGAAAGAAGAGTAAATTAATCTGACACCAGTGAAAAGGGACAAAACCACGGTTTCCTTCCCTTCAGGCTGCTGCAACACAATACCATAAACTGGGTGGCTTTTAAACAATGGAAATTTCCTTCTCACAGTTCTGGAGGCTAGACAGTCCAAGATTCGGGCATCAAAACGTCAGTGTCTGGTGAGATCTGCTTCCCAGTTCACAGGTGACTGTCTTCACACTGCATCTTTACAGGAGGAAGGGCTCTCCCAGAGGGAGAGAAAGATCCCAGAAAGCTTTCTGGGATCCCTTATTTAAGGCACAGATCCCATTTATGAGGGCTCCAACCTCATGAACCAATCGCCTCCCAAAAGCTCCATCTCCCAGCACCATGGCCATCACCATGAGGGCTCGGATTCAACACACAGGTCTGGGGAAAACATACTCAGTCTACAGACAGCAGTTACTGTTCTTTTCCTTTTAAAATTGTATCGCTGATTCTTTATTCACACCTATCTCCGTCTATATAAACAGCACTCCAAAGTCGTAAATAATAACTGGTGTCTCCCATGTAAACATTTTAATATTGTGGGGGCTTTTTTGACATCCCCCTCCTACAAAGTGACTAAAGCAGTTGAAAATGCGAGAGAAAATGTTGTTACGCTGTTTGGAGAAACGCGCCACTAGCCACATCCACACGTAACACGCTGGAAGTAAGAGACAAACAACAGACCCTCGTGTCAGTCTCCCAAGATTCCTCTCCTCAGAGACAGGGGAGAACTAAAAGCCAGAGGGGCTTGAAGAGTGGTCTGGGTCTGGCTTGGATCTCCAAGTTGTGGGGCTCTGATCTGCATAGTCTGATGTGACTGACACGCTCCCTTCTTGCTTCTTGAAGTCTCCCGGGTGGCTACAGATCTCTACAATTTGAGGACCCTTGGGGACAGTCTGATGGTAGGAGGGAGGCTTTAAACCCTATTTGAGAAGAAGAATGCAAATGAAAAATGGATCCTTAAGTGTGCAAGAAGCAAAGATGAAAATACAGTGTTCCGTGCGACACTCCACCAAAGGGCACCTGCACTAGATTTACCGTTTCATGATTTCAATCCCACCATTGTGCCAGCTGTATACATGGGCCAAAGCACAGGTTTCTGTCCTGCTGTGATTCTGATCTGGGGGCATGAGGTTGGGAATACTGTGAGGCATATGGATGCTGATAAGCTCCCCTGGGGTCTCCGATTCTGTGGCCCTCTCTCTTCTCCAGTATAAAACTAATGATTTAGAGGCTATGACTAGAAAAGGCACCTCTTCTTTCTTTCAGAGACACAGAAAAGGAGCAGTCAGAGAGACACCTAAGAAACTGCAATTCTAGGAACAAGGACGACAATGTCCCACCTTGGTTAACTGGTGGTTAAGAAATGAGAAGAGCACTGCAAAAAGGCCTTTGTTTTGATGGTTGGTGGCAAGAAATGAGAGCGTGAGCTGTACTGTTAAGGAGAAGAAGGACGGGGAGAAGCTCACGGATATAATAAGATCGTTTTATAACAATGAAATCCAAAGAGAGGGAGAAACTTTCTTGAGATATATCTTAGCCCATTCAGCCCACTATAACAGAACACCAGAACCTGGAGACCTCAACAACAGAAATTTATCCCTCACAGTCCTGGAGCCTGGGAAGTCCAAGATCGGGGAGCCAGCACAGTCAGGTTCTGAAGAAGACCTTCTTCCTGGTCTGAAGACAGCCTTCTTACTGTGCCCTCACATGGTGAGGAGAGACAGAGCACTCTAGACTGCTCATCCCCTCATAAGGGCACCAATCCCATCATGAGATCGCCATCCTCTTGCCCTCACTTGAACCCATTACTTCTCAAATGTTCCACATCCAAATACCAAATACCATTGCACTGGGAATTAGGACTCCAACATAGGAGGCTGGGACACAAAAGTTCAGTCCATAGGAAGCTTTGAGAATTTTGCTGTATAATTCTTATGAATTAGTTATAAGTTGCCAACAATTTTCAGTGTAATACTGACCCATCTCAGAATATTCTCAGAATAATGACTGAATAAATTGCAAACCAATAATGGTATACTAAAAAGTACACTGTCTGGCATTTTACCACCAGGAAAGTGCTAGAAACCATTTCTGATGGTCTCCAAGAAACATTCAGTATATTCCTGAGACTGATCCTAAAACTCACCAAGTGTGTGCTGAAACACCCCCAAACACAGCACCCTAGAATTCCAGAACAGGCAGACCATCCTCTCCAATTATCTCATCTTCATTCCTTTGAAAGACAAAACAAGTCTGCTTCGAGGAAGACAGAAGATGAGCTAACTTGCCCAGGTTCTCACTATTCTCAATAAGTACATAAGACCTTCCTCTGATCTCGTCAATGTAATTATTTTCCAACAACTCCTATTTTTCGACTCATCCAGATACTACGCGGAAACACGACCAGTCGAATCTCACTGGTTCTGAACCAGCTGTGCGAATTTTATGAAGTAAAAATAAATGTATTTTGAGTTCCTCTTGGGAATGAAAATATACCTCTACTGTTTCACTCCTGGAACCAGGTGTTACAGAGACTGGCATTAAAAACCTTCTACCATATCATCAATGGGTACACTTAAAAATGCCTAAATCTGGGGTGCCTGGGTGGCTCAGTGGGTTAAGCCTCTGCCTTCGGCTCAAGTCATGATCTCAGAGTCCTGGGATGGAGCCTCACATCAGGCTCTCTGCTCAGCGGGGAGCCTGCTTCCCTCCAACCCCTCTGCCTCTCTGCCTACTTGTGATCTCTCTCTCTGTCAAATAAATAAATATTTTTTTAAAGCCTAAATCTGTACATAGTGTTGTTCAAACTGAATGAAACAGAATTCTAGGAACTAACTGTCCATGGCAGAAAACACCAAATGAAAGTATTCAAAGGGTAGACTGAAAAAACGAGTGGGCACTGAACTTGAGGGAACTAAGATGATGATCATGTCTACATTTGAGCTGGGTGAGGGAGCCAAAGAAAAACTGCCAACAGCATGTAGGGGCACCACTGTCCACAAATGTCAGCAGAGGAGGCTCGATTCCTGGGGGGTCTGTGACGTGCTCCCTTCTTTAGACAGATGTGGAGAGGAATAGGTTCTGGATCTGAGTCTGACTCAAGGAAGGTGTTCCCTACCTTTCTGCACTTCCCTAAAACTCTCAAGTGGGTGTTCATGATGTAAACGTGCACAGCAGAACAGGACAAAGGTAATTCCATTAGTGAAAAAAAAAAAAAAAACAAAAACCAGAAGTTCTGACCTGGACTCCAAAACATTTTTATGACAATAATCTGTATTTCTTGAACTTTTGAGATGCTAGAGGTGGAGGAAAAATGGATTCAGAAGTCGCTGAACAACTGTAGAAACCAGAAAGAGGAGAGGAGAGGAACAACAGTACAAGTATATAGGGAGCAGGTAAGGTTTGAAGCTCTCTGATGACTTTTACCTGTTGGGAACCCCTGTTCTCACATTCTACAGCTGCACCCTACTCCCAGATTTAAAAAAAATCATTGCAGTAAGCCTAGACTATTAAATCATGCGGTTTCTGGAAGATGATTTAGTCAATTAGGGTGTCAAGAGTTTAAAATGTATGCACCTCTAGAGTGGCTGTGGGTGTTTGTAAAAATTTACATTAATCCGCCAGAGAGAGAGAAATGACTAAAAATGCTTTTATGTTCCGAACAAAATGTTTGTCCAATACCTGGGGTGCTTTCAGAAAGCCTTCCTGCCCAGAGAACTATCAAACCACGGCTACCCAAGGAAACACATCATGGCCAGTCATTAAGGACGAGGACCCGTGTAACTGTGAGGTACTCTTGCTGATCACGTACTTACAATTAGCGTCATTCTCTCGAAGGGCAGTTTGGAGCTGCTATAACAAACATACTGTAGACCGGGTGGCCTGACCAACAGAAGTGTCTTTCTCCCATTTATGGAGCCAGGAAGTCCAAGATCAAGGTGCAGGCACAGTTGGTGTCTAGTGGGAGCTCTTCCTGGTCTGCACGTAGGCGTCTCACATCAAGAGATACAGGAGAGCAAGAGCGAGCTCTCTGGTCTTTGCTTCCAAAGAATATGAATCCTAACCTTGGAGGCCGCACAGTCCCAAGCTCATGAGCGTGCCCTCAAAGCCCCATCTCCAAATACCATCACCCTGGAGGTGAGGATTTCCACATACGAATTCTGGGCAGACACAAACATTCAGACTACAGCAAGCACGTTCTCAAACTTCTTCAACAGACCGAAATCCCACCTGCTTTTAAACTGCTATTAGAATAGTATCTGTGCACACTACTGCTCTCAGACTGCTGTCTCCTGATTAAAAATTTGGAGCCCTTTACAAAAACATTAAACAACCAACATGGTGTCAGAATGCACAAATCTGGGAAATAAAAATCTACAATTTTTGAGGCTTCTCTGTACAGTTAGGCAACAGGGGGAAGGTACACGTTCCTATCTCCAAAATGCTTCCAATCTAATTGAAGGGAAAACACACTTCCCTCTGAGGAATTTAATTCTGTCCAAGTGGAAGTAAAACCTTTTTTTTTTTTTTAAGATTTTATTTTTAATTAATTTCCACACCCAATGTGGGGCTCAAACTCACAACCCAGAGATCAAAAGTCGCACGTTCTTTAATTAATTAATTAATTAAGCCAACAATTAGAATTACTCCCTCAACTTTTCCCCTCCTTTTGCTTCCTATCCCTCATTCTCGTACCAAGCTGCAGGAAGACAAGGAGAGGAAAGGAAAGCTAAGATCTTGGCTCACAGATAAGGAAGGAGAGGCATAGAGAATTAAAATGCCTGCCAAATTTCAGGCAGAAAGTGTTTACAAGGATTAGAACTCTCATTTACTCTACTAGATTAACCATTAGATAAGTCAGAAGAACCCATCACCTTTACTGTTACTGAAAATTAATAATCCATAACATCATGTAGGTAGAACTTAAATACTATATTAAAAAATTTTTTTAAGATTTATTTTTATTTTAGAAAGAGACAGTGAGGGGAGGGGAAGGATAAAGGGTGAGAGAGAGAACCTCAGATTCTCTACAAATTGCAAAGCCTGACTCGGGGCTCAATCTTACAACCCTGAGATTATGACCTGAGAGGAAATCAGGAGTCTGGATGCTTACCAACTGAGCCACCCAAGTGCCCCTTGAATAGCATATTTAAAGACAGAGAGCTGAAACTCCTAAAAATTCAGATCTCCTGAAAAACCTCAGATATAAGTTTTTAAAAGTCGATTAACTATCTAATGAGACTGTCTCTGGTGATTCTGATCTACATGGTTGGCAAGAGGTTTGCTCTTTTTTTTTCCATTTTATCCTATTCATTTTGATTTATGGAAGCTGGAAAGACTTCCTTTTCTTATAATAAGAGATGAGGAAGGACACTATATCCTACTCAAAGGGTATGTCCAACAAGAGGATCTAACAATTTTAAATATCTATGCCCCTACCGTGGGAGCAGCCAACTATATCAACCAATTAATAACAAAATCAAAGAAACACATCAATAATAATACAATAATAGTAGGGGACTTTAACACTCCCCTCACTGAAATGGACAGATCATCCAAGCAAAAGATCAACAAGGAAATAAAGGCCTTAAATGACACACTGGACCAGATGGACATCACAGATATATTCAGAACATTTCATCACAAAGCAACAGAATACACATTCTTCTCTAGTGCACATGGAACCTTCTCCAGAATAGATCACATCCTGGGTCACAAATCAGGTCTCAACAGGTATCAAAAGATTAGGATTATTCCCTGCATATTTTCAGACCACAATGCTCTGAAGCTAGAACTCAATCACAAGAGGAAAGCTGGAAAGAACCCAAATACATGGAGACTAAACAGCATCCTTCTAAAGAATGAATGGGTTAACCAGGAAATTAAAGAAGAATTGAAAAAATTCATGGAAACAAATGATAATGAAAACACAACAGTTCAAAATCTGTGGGACACAGCAAAGGCAGTCCTGAGAGGAAAATATATAGCGGTACAAGCCTTTCTCAAGAAACAAGAAAGGTCTCAAGTACACAACCTAACCCTACACGTAAAGGAGCTGGAGAAAGAACAAGAAAGAAACCCTAAACCCAGCAGGAGAAGAGAAATCATAAAGATCAGAGCAGAAATCAATGAAATAGAAACCAAAAAAACAATAGAAAAAATCAATGAAACTAGGAGCTGGTTCTTTGAAAGAATCAATAAGATTGATAAACCCCTGGCCAGACTCATCAAAAAGAAAAGAGAAAGGACCCAAATAAATAAAATCATGAATGAAAGAGGAGAGATCACAACTAACACCAAAGAAATACAGAGAATTATAAGAACATACTATGAGCAACTCTACGCCAACAAATTGGACAATCTGGAAGAAATGGATGCATTCCTAGAGACATAAACTACCACAACTGAACCAGGAAGAAATAGAAAACCTGAACAGGCCCATAACCAGTAAGGAGATTGAAACAATCATCAAAAATCTCCAAACAAACAAAAGCCCAGGGCCAGACGGCTTCCCAGGGGAATTCTACCAAACATTTAAAGAAGAACTAATTCCTATTCTCCTGAAACTGTTCCAAAAAATAGAAATGGAAGGAAAACTTCCAAACTCATTTTATGAGGCCAGCATCACCTTGATCCCAAAACCAGACAAGGATCCCACCAAAAAAGAGAACTACAGACCAATATCCTTGATGAACACAGACGCAAAAATTCTCGCCAAAATACTAGCCAATAGGATTCAACAGTACATTAAAAGGATTATTCACCACGATCAAGTGGGATTTATTCCAGGGCTGCAGGGTTGGTTCAACATCTGCAAATCAATCAATGTGATAGAACACATTAATAAAAGAAAGAACAAGAACCATATGATACTCTCAATAGATGCTGAAAAAGCATTTGACAAAGTACAGCATCCCTTCCTGATCAAAACTCTTCAAAGTGTGGGGATAGAGGGCACATACCTCAATATTATCAAAGCCATCTATGAAAAACCCACCGCAAATATCATTCTCAATGGAGAAAAACTGAAAGCTTTTCCGTTAAGGTCAGGAACACGGCAGGGATGTCCATTATCACCACTGCTATTCAACATAGTACTAGAAGTCCTAGCCTCAGCAATCAGACAACAGAAGTGGAATTAATTGGAGCACTCCGGTAATCTCAATGAGTGCCATTTCTCTTCTGAAAATGAGGGTAAAGCTTTAGACAAAAAGTAGATAAAACAGATTGACAGCAAATGTGGGTGGGAGAGAAATGAGAAATCTACCCTAAACTAAGGTTCTTGTATGTTTCAGATATAAGAAGCAAGAGAAGGATGTTAGTGGCAGAATTAATTTCACTGAACCTCTTAACTTAGAATGTTTAAAGCTTACGGTGACCTTTTCAAAGGCCATTAATTTACTTAAATATTTAGTGAGAGCTACAGTAGGCTTTCAGTATTCATGCATGCATGCCATGTCTTTTAAGGAACAGAATTAAGTAGATAAAATAAGGAAATAATAAATTGCGACATTCTTTCCCAGGTAGCCAGGTTCTTCTTAATCTATGTCTACACGAGCAAAGACGAAGGTCACACAAGTCAGACCACTTACAGTCCTAACATGCAACAGACAACGCTCAGGAGGTTCTAATTGAACTGACTCTGGCTAAAAACTGTGAACATCACTGAAGTCTGAATTTTAACAAGCAAAAACTCAGGGGGTGGGGAGCACTGCTCGAATGATCTATGGGAGGCGAGACACAAGGAAAGTCTCCTGTACCAATGGAACTATGCCTGGCAAAATGGTAACACACATTTCCCTAGCGCTATCCGAAAGGACCTCAAAGAAAAAAAACCATCAGTCTAAATCTACACCATCATTTTTTTATTTCCACATCTAAATAGAAATGATGATTCTTCTAGACTGTCAGCAATGCCAGGGGGACCCATGTTACAAGGCTGGAGTGCTCCTCCCTACCCCATTCCTCATTCCCCTTTGCAGGCTCTTGGTAATTCACATACTGTGCGGGGCAAGGGAAAGGGAAGGAGCGGTCTCTGAATGGGTCTCAAGCACCACAAGAGACTGTAGGAGATTGTGTGTGTCTATGATTAATGTCACATGGTTAGATCTGTTCCACTATTTAGGGTCGCTTTTTAGCTGGTAGGGACCTAGACATTCTATGGCATCTGGATAAAACTGCAAAGTGTCTTGGGGTGCCTGGGTGGCTCAGTGGGTTAAAGCCTCTGCCTTCGGCTCAGGGTCCTGGGATCGAGCCCCACATCGGGCTCTCTGCTCAGCAAAGAGCCTGCTTCCCCCTCTCTCTCTCTGCCTGCCTCTCTGCCTACTTGTGATCTCTGTCAAATAAATAATTAAAGAGGTTACTACCTATGTTCTCCTCTAGGATTCTGATGGATTCCATAGCAACTTCTTTCAAGATATGTCTCCAAAGGCAAAGGAAACAAAAGCGAAAACGAACTTTCGGGACTTCATCAAGATCAAAAGCTTCTGCACAGCAAAGGAAACAGTCAACAAAACAAAGAGGCAACCCTCGGAATGGGAGAAGATATTTGCAAATGACAGTACAGACAAAAGGTTGATATCCAGGATCTATAAAGAACTCCTCAAACTCAACACACACAAAACAGATAATCATATCAAAAAATGGGCAGAAGATATGAACAGACACTTCTCCAACGAAGACATACAAATGGCTATCAGACACATGAAAAAATGTTCATCATCACTAGCCATCAGGGAGATTCAAATTAAAACCACATTGAGATACCACCTTACACAAGTTAGAATGGCCAAAATTAGCAAGACAGGAAACAACGTGTGTTGGAGAGGATGTGGAGAAAGGGGAACCCTCTTACACTGTTGGTGGGAATGCAAGTTAGTGCAGCCACTTTGGAGAACAGTGTGGAGATTCCTCAAGAAATTAAAAATAGAGCTTCCCTATGACCCTGCAATTGCACTACTGGGTATTTACCCCAAAGATACAAATGTAGTGAAAAGAGGGGCCATCTGTACCCCAATGTTTATAGCAGCAATGGCCACGGTTGCCAAACTGTGGAAAGAACCAAGATGCCCTTCAACGGACAAATGGATAAGGAAGATGTGGTCCATATACACGATGGAGTATTATGCCTCCATCAGAAAGGATGAATACCCAACTTTTGTAGCAACATGGACGGGACTGGAAGAGATTATGCTGAGTGAAATAAATCAAGCAGAGAGAGTCAAGTATCATATGGTTTCACTTATTTGTGGAGCATAACAGATAACATGGAGGACATGAGGAGATGAAGAGGAGAAGGGAATTGAGGGAAATTGGAAGGGGAGGTGAACCATGAGAGACTATGGACTCTGAAAAACAACCTGAGGGTTTTGAAGGGTCAGGGGTGGGAGGTTGGGGGAGCCCAGTGGTGGGTATTAAGGAGGGCATGTATTTAAAAAAAAAAAAAAAAAGGAGGGCATGTATTGCATGGAGCACTGGGTATGGTGCAAAACAATACTGTTACACTGAAAAGAAATTAATTAATTAATTAATTAATTAAAATATTTTAAAAAGTTCTTTAAAAAAATGACAAAGTGTCTCACTGTCAGTGAAGCAAGTGAATATTTTATCTTAATAACCTCATACACAAAGGCAGTAATACCTTTCAACAAAAGGGCTGCCAGAAGTTCATGGACACTGTTGATAATCTCAGTAAGCCTCATGAGAGGGGCTGTTCTACCTGTCCTTAGTGAATAATCCCGTGGGAAGAGAGATTCCTATGTGAGCTTTAAAGCAAATCAGGGCTTAGCAAAATAGAAATGGAGCTTAACCTCTGAATCAAGAGTTCAAAATTGTGACCATTTTTTACATTATTACTCTTGTTGTAATAAATAAACCCAGTAATTGCTCTACTGGGTATTTACCCTAAAGACACAGATGTAGTAAAAAGAAGGGCCATCTGTACCCCAGTGTTCATAGCAGCAACGGCCACAGTCGCCAAACTGTGGAAAGAGCCAAGATGCCCTTCAATGGAGAAATGGATAAAGAAGATGTGGTCCATATACACTATGGAGTATGATGCCTCCATGAGAAAGGAGGAATACCCAACTTCTGTATCAACATGGATGGGACTGGAAGAGATTATGCTGAGTGAAATAAGTCGAGCAGATAAAGTCAATTATCATATGGTTTCACGTACTTGTGGAGCATAAGGAATAACATGGAGGACATGAGGGGCGCCTGGGTGGCTCAGTGGGTTAAGCCGCTGCCTTCGGCTCGGGTCATGATCTCGGGGTCCTGGGATCGAGTCCCGCGTCGGGCTCTCTGCTCAGCGGAGAGCCTGCTTCCCTTCCTCTCTCTCTGCCTGCCTCTCTTGTGATTTCTCTCTGTCAAATAAATAAATCTTAAAAAAAAAAAAAAAAAAAAACATGGAGGACATGAGGAGAAGGAAAGGAAAAGTGAATTGGGGGAAATCGGAGGGGGAGACGAACCATGAGAGACTGTGGACTCTGAGAAACAAACTGAGGGGGTGTGAGGCGTGGGGGGGTGGGTGAGCCTGGTGGTGGGGATTAAGGAGGGCACCAATTGCATGGAGCACTGGGTGTGGTGCATAAACAATGACTCGTAGAACACTGAAAAAATATAATTAAATTTAAAAAAAAGAAATCCAATATATCACAGTATTTCTCTCATTTACTTAAAATCCCAACATCTTGGGGTGCCTGGTGGCACCATCAGTTGAGGGTCTGGCTCAGCTTCAGCTCAGGTCAGGATCTCAGGGTCTTGGCACCCAGCCCCACATTGGGCTCTGCACTCAGAGCAGAATCTGCTTGAGATTCTCCCTCTGTCCCTCCCGCTCGTGCTTATGCGCATGCGCCCTCTCTCTCTAAAATAAAATTAAAAACCTCTAAAATAAAATACCAACATCTCACAATGAGCACACTTCTTGCAGGTCCTCCCGTCTGCTTCTAGCCAACAGCCCTGCATCTGGGAAGCAGGTAATGGAACGCGGGAAACATAGGGATGTCTGCGCTGGAAAGCAAGGCTCAGAGAAGAGAATGGGTGATACCAACGGGGCTGGTCCCAGGCGCTCCTCTTTCCTACTCTGTCCAAGAGCAAAACAAGCACCCCTGTCCACCTGCCAGTGTCTTTCAAATACGCAACAGATACAAGAGCCTAGGGTGATGTGAACGCGGCAGGTTGGACACTCCTGAGCCCGGGAGGCAGCTTCTGGAGGCAGGCTGGACGGTGCAGAAATGACTCAGTCCACTCCGTACTGAGCGGGTGTTTACAAGATACTTGGTACTGCCCAGAGGATGCACCCGAGAACGAGAGAGTCCCGGAACCCTGCCCACAGAGCGTACACTTCCCACCTTGCTGCAGATGCTGACACTGCCCAGTCTGGCAGTCTGGCCCAGAAAGGGGGAAACAGGCCCAGCTGGTCTAACACCCACAGAAAATTCTGCCGCAAGTCAGAGGTCACAGAATTTCATGTCAGGGACTCAAATAAATGCCACATCTATGGTTTTAAATGGGGGGGAGCAGGAAATCACTGTCCTTTCCAAATTATAATAAGTAATGGATAATCTTAAAATTGCTTACTAGCAGCCACCGTACAACACCCTGAATGTGGAGAGATCGTAAGAGTTTAATCTAAGCTACGGCATCATTTACTTAGCTATTACTATTTTAATTTGCACCTGAGTATTTTTTAATTTCCATAAACTTTATTTTAGACAAATAGCTTCTCCCAAGAACATGATTTTTTTTGAAAAAATATATGACACTGATTCTATTTATTGATGGAAAACTCTTAAAACTTTAGAGTCACTTTTTAAGAACATGTCTTTCTGATCCTAACTATGTGACTGTGCTCAGGGCACACATAGCCTTAGGTCCCTAAGTCATGAAATGAAGTCATCCCGGCAGACTTCTGGAGGTTTCCATCAAGCTACTGTATTTTATAACACAAAGGAAATCAATGCAGTGAATGTGGATTGACTTCCTCCCATGATGTTGCAGGACAGGGAAAGGCTAATGCAGTGAATGGGGCAGGATGACGCAGACCTAAACACACCAAGGGGGGAGATAAAGGACAGAGGTATTAAGGACCAGGATTATATGTGTCTTAATATCTGGGGAAAACCAGGAAGGCTCTGAATGGCCTAACCGTAAATTCCCTCCCCACTGTGCCGTCTACAGATAAGGTCACCTAGCGAAACAGCCCTCTTCTTCTAGGGGAACAGGCATCAATCCTGCTTATCTTTGAGTAGTAAGCTTCAGCTCCCTACCAGCCCATGGAATCATCCAAAAAGCCGATCATGTCCTCCCATAAGACCCAGCCACCCTGACTTCTTGTCACTTCAAAGGCTGCTTTCCATGGCTCCTGCTCGTTCTCTCTGTTCTCAAGTGCAAACTCCACGTGGCTCTGCTCATGCCATGTTCTCCTCCCCTGGGCTGTGAGTGTCTGTGTCTTTGATCTCATCCATCCAGTGTTGGGTGCCATGTGTTTGGGCCCTCCCATAACTCTGGGATGGGAATTTCTCCCTCACCAACAGGGGGCAAAGAGAAGAAAATCAAAACAGAGATGTTCATGTGCAAAGTTAAATCATACAGTCAATTCTGAGCATCCAGAAGGTGGTGGGGCACAGGACATCCAGGAAGGTAACAGAGGCCAGAAGATGTGGGGAGATTCTCAACAGGCAAGGAGACAACAGTCATGAGGGGTGCAGCCAGAGACAGTCTTATAAGATCAACGTCTCTCCTAATGCAGAGTCACAATTAGAGGGTAGGCATTGGGGACGGGGCTCCAAGAGGGCTGCACCAGCCCAAGGATGAACTTGGGCTAGTTATAGTACAAGGACTGAGGCCTAGAGAAGCACATGACAATGAATCAGTGGTATGCAGGAGATGGGCACTTAGCTCCAGAAAAAGCTAGAACTCTGATTACTCAGATTGCTCATGGGGTAAAACAGCAGCATTCATGTTACCTCAATCCCAAGTTACCCACGTAATACCCTAGAGCAAATGACGTTCACCTCCCTCTTCCTCCTCACTGCCTTTCAATGTACAAGACAGCCTGGTTTCCAGGAGCAGGGATGGAGCTGTTCTGCACGAGGAGCCCGTGGAGAGCTCAAGGAGAATCGTGAGCCACGAAAAACTCAGAATTCTCACTTGAGATCCTAGAGCGTCAGAGCGATACACCATTCTTCCTCCTGGCCCCACGGTAACCATGTTACTGTCTTGAGGATTAACACCAAACTCTCAAGACGGTTATTCACCTATTTGAAAACCTCTTTTGAGGCTTGTGTGCCCAGCTCTGGTTTCATGCCAGGTTTCTGTGATTTTCACATAATTGGAAGTGCCTTATTAAATCTGTCAGCTAAACCCCTAAGACTGGGGAGTTGGTTATTGTCAAGATCACACGCTGACTCCATTATCTGATTTTTGGAAGTGGCTTTTATCAGATTATCTTGGCTCCGTAATTGGCTAAATCTCTCCATTCCTTTTCCTTTAATTTAAAAATTCTATCCAGTCACTGTTGCACGCCCCTTCATTTCTTGAGCTTTCTCCAGAGTCACGCTCATTTCACTGCACGTTTTCTGTCTTCAGCATCCTCACTCGGGGCTTCTGCGTGATCTTATGTGTTCTTCCACATTATGGGGAACTGGGGCTCATATTTAAAACGTGCATTCATTTTATTGAACTAATACTTATTTGTGGCACACCGAACATCTTCTAACACAGGAGAGACACTTCACAGACATAATTAGAGACACCGTTTTATTTTCAGGAATGGAAGCATGCCTTCTGGATATAAAATGTGACAACAAAACCAAGACAAGTTCTCTTCTTCTTCTTGCTTTCCCTAAAACCTCCTCAGATCTTGGACCTGGGTTTGAACATAGGAGAACAGCCCCCCCTACCCCATTCAGACTCTTGCTCTCTCTATGTGCCATAATTCAGTCAAGTCTGAGCCAGCCTGAGCTAGAACCTATAGTCTACTAATCCAACAAATCAGGAAATCATTGTTTCCCTATTTCCCTGGAGACCTCTGTCTCATCTTCAGCTAGCCTATATGCTCACCAGCCCCTTGCACAGTGGTTCTGCATCTGTCCTCAGACATTACCTGAGGCTGGGACCTTGCTTCTAGAATCCAAAGTCTATCTCTGCTCCTCCTCTTTTCCAGTGTCTACTGGAAAACAAGGGTAGAAAGTAGGTTTGGGAAGTCCTACCTGTCTAGAAATGTCTTTACTCCTTCCTTCCCTAATGGAGGGTCTGACTGGCCAGAATTGAGGGTAGAGGACTGTGACCAGGCCATGCCACTGTCCAGGGATTCTTCCATGAGCTTCTAGAGGATCAGTGCTGCTAAGAAGCCTGACACCACTATTCCCAGCCCTTTGTTTGGACCTATTTTTCTCTGGTGCTCTGAAAATCTGCAATTGTTTGCCTGGATAATTCTGTTTGAATTTTTTGGTGTCTACTACTTGGCAGGTCTTTCTTTCTGAAGACTCATATTTCTTGGTTTGGGGAATTATTCTAACATCACTGTTTTCACTCCCCCCCCCCCCCACCTCCCCGCACTTATCTACGTTCTCTACAGGACTTCCAGTGGTGCTGGCAGACTCCCAGTTTTTGTTTTCTCTCCAATTGGCAATTTCCTTGCCTCTTATTTGTCTTTCTAAGAAAGTTCAACTTCTTTATTTGAGTCTTTTTTTTTTGTGCCACATATTTTTAATTTCAAGAAGTTCTTGCCTATCCTCTGATTTCTGTTTTTAGCATAGAATACATCGACTATTCTGTTACTTGAGGATATTATGAGATTTTTTTTGAAGTGTTCCTTTTTCTATACTTCATTTCTTGTGTTTATACTTTTTAAAATTTTAATTTCAGTTTATTTAGGTGTGTGCCTTCCCTTTCAGAGGCTTATTTAAAATGTCTGGTTCTGGAATACTTCTAAAATTCCTTCCTGCTGCTCATATTTAAAGCTAATATATATATGACCCGTTTGGAAACCTTTGCAAATGTTGGCGGTCTTGCCAGGCGGGGGTCCTCAATGTTGGACAAGTGGGCAGTGAGAAGCATTTTTAGTGGCATGTCCCCAAGTCCCTGTCTAGAGGCTTTTTCTTGTCTCTTGTAGGAAGAATCACCCAAGCTCCTGCCTTCTAGTTAGCATTTAGGAACAGAGTGGGGAGTGGAGCTGGGGTTCCACTGTTCAACATGCAGACTCCGGCTTAATTCTCTGATTCAGCACTCGCCCCCTCCTCACCCCAGGGCAGGCTTCTCACCCTTAGCTCTGGGGACACGGGGGCTAGAGAGTTCCTTGCTGCGGAGGCTGTCCTATGAACTATAGGACATTTGGCAGATCCCTGGCGTCTAACTATTAGATGCCAGAATCATCCCCAAGTTGTGACAACTAAAAATGTCTCCAGATAGTGCAGATATCCCCAGGGGAGGCGGGGGAAGGGTCCCTACTTGAGAACCATGGCCATGGTGTGTCTTGGCTCCCTGAGGCCAGAATTTCTCAAGTTGTAGGGTTCCAGGCTCCTACAGAAGCAAGGGTAGGGGTGGCTAAAGGAGAGAAAGTCGAGGTCTAAACACCACATATACAGATTTTCCTGTAATCTTGCCTCACGCTCTCTGTGATAACCAGAGTCTCTGACTGTGTGCTTTTCTGAGAATCTAGAGTGTTGCTTGATGACATCTGCAGGCATAAGTTAGTTTTCCCTCTCCAGGCTCCACTCCTCCAATCTCTTTACATATTCCAGAAATGTACCCTCTGGACACCTCTACTCACTCCTGACTCCTCTTTTCTTCACTGCTGACCTGTCTTTTACGTCTTTTACTAGCATTTACATGGACTTTTAGAATGGAGCCAAGATGAACCATGTGTTCAACGGTCCATGCTCAACTAGAAACCTGTACCAGTATTTTACACATTCGATTGTTTGTTTAGGTAAGTAGACAAGGAATTGCTTTTATCGTTATTCTGACTAAACATACGGAGTGACAATGACCACCCCTGCCGCTTTTCTCCCCTAACTGAAGTCAGCCATCTCATGTCCCCAAGGTTTCAATAGTTTAAGGAAAATGGAAGACTTGACAGAATCTTGGGCCTCTTTCATAAAAATCTGTTTTGTGGGGCGCCTGGGTGGTTCAGTTGGTTAAGCGTCTGCCTTCTGATCAGGTCATGATCCCTGGGTCCTGGGATCCAGTCCCACATGGGGCTCCCTGCTCAGGGGGAAGCGTGCCTTTCCCCCTCCCCACACCCCGTTCATGCTCTTTCACTACCTCTGTCAAGTAAATAAATAAAATATATTATTTAAAAAACTGGTTTTGTAACTAGCCTAAAAGCCTTAGCTGAACATGGCAGGAGGACTGCAGAGATGACATTCTAGCTCAATGCTGCATTTCATGGAAATGTGGGTAGATACCTTCTGGTGGACACAACGATTTCTGAGCATGCCAGCCAGTAAAAATAAACCCGGAAGACGACTGGGTTCAACCACACATTCCATTCCAGGAGGACCACAGGCAAGGCCTCCCGCCCAATCCCGTGTTTGTGTCACGACAGATTCCACTAGGCGGTAAGGGTGGCGATCCGTTCATCACAGCTTTTCCAAAGGTCTTTCCCTGGCTAATTGCCAAAAATGTAGCTTGTCTGTCCACAGGCTTCTGGTCAGATTTAGAAAGCAAGGAAAGGGGAAGGAAAAAAGATCAAATCAGAAAAATTGACGACAAAAGAGAAAACCTGAAGCTGAAAGAAACTGAAAAAGTGATTCCAATGACAAGAGGGAAATCTGCTACTCACTGAACCATCAATAGAGGTCCTTGATCTAGACGCACCAGAGGTCTCCCAAATTTGACCTGTCAGGTTTTCAAAACTTCATCTGTGGATTTTCCAGGGGAATTTTATGCTATTGCCGCAAGAATACAATGGCGAAAACTGCACTGTCCACCACCCATGCCGCTCAGGGCTGTGGACTCAAGACTGTGTGGCAAAATTAGGGCATTACGACGCTGAATGAAATACGGCTCATTCTTTCTGAATGTCAGGACTTCCGGCGGTGCATCTGTCAGCAAGTGAAATGAGCTGGGTAGCCCACAGGAGCAGAAATGCTCAGAGACCTTCAGCATCATGAAATCTTAGTGAATTCTCCCTTCCTCCAGAACTGGCTTAAGCCTCACCCTCTCCAGGAGGCCTATGGTGCCGGCCCTCCCTAACTCCGCGGGCTCCACTGAAGAATGTCTGTCCCTGCCTCCTTGACGACTCCCCCTAACCTCAGCTTTACGATGGTGTTCCCTCTCCGCAGGGGCCAATTCTCATTGAGCTTCTCCACTTTGGTGGGCAGGGTAGAGGAGGGCTGAGGACAGTCTATAGTGCAAGCAAGCTCATATCCTTGGCCTAAAGCACTGTATTTTAAATTAGACAAATGGGAAAAGAGAAATGCATTCTTTCCATCCATCTCTGGGTGCAGAAATAGCCCTCTCTTACTGAACTTGGGGGTTATTTCATTTTTTACAATACATATCCTACAAGGATAAAATTTGATCCTGAACCTACTTAAATTTCTTTTTTTTAAAGATTTTATTTATTTACTTCACAGAGAGAGACAAAGTGAGAGAGGGAACACAAGCACAGGGAGTGGAAGAGGGAGACACAGGTTTCCTGCTGAGCAGGGAGCATGATGTGGGGCCTGAACCCAGGATCCTGGGATTATGACCTGAGCTGAAGGCAGTCGCTTAACCAACTGAGCCACTCAGGCGCCCCTTAAACTTTTTAAAACTTTTTTAATGAACAAAATTTAAGCCATATTCCCATGGCTTACAAGAAAACTGAAGCAGTTTTCCATTCTGAAGGCCCTGGAAAGTGTACTCATAACTCAGAGATCGAGTCTCTTAGAGAAAACAAGGACCAATTAGAGCTCTGATGGGTCTGTTTTATTTTCCTTAGGTAAGTTATTTCCCTATGCCATGAAAAATACAGAAGATGTGACATTCAGAATGACTATGAAGTAACATTCATACAAACAAAACTCCCTGCCCAGACGCACAGCATCCCTTTGACTTCCCCTCGGCTCCTACTTTAAATATCATTGCAGTGGCTGAAACAGTCATCATCTCACTTCTGACCTACGTGGAAAAAAGAACCTGTGTGTTTTCCACTGGTAGGAATTAACCTAGCTAAAATGTCTCTTTTGTAATGAGAATTTAAAAGTCCAAAATTGTAAACATATTTCATAACCTGTGAAAGTATTGTGACCCTCACCCACAGATGACCTCAGAGCTTCCAGATGTCCTTGACTAGAGACCACTATACAATCTTGCCTGAATTAACATTTTTGTGTCTCAAAAGGGAGAATAAAAGGAATCAGATGAGAAAAGCTGTCGAGTGTTTCCCCCCTCCCAGTCTAAACTACTATCATCAAATGCATTCAGTCTCCCCAATGTCTTCCCATAGTGGGATCTGCGATGACCTACTCACTACTGTTGACCTCCACAAATTATTTCCTGTATCTTTCCCCTCATGGGCTTCCTGCTGACCTCAAACACCTCAAGTTTATTACCAAGTTAGGGCTTTTGCACTTGTCTCTTCACCTTTGAGTGCCCTTAACCATATTTCACTGTAGCTTATGATTTCTGTTCAAATTGTGCTAACTCCATATAGGCATTCCTTGAACATCCAATCTGGAAAAAAGTCCTTAATCCCATCCATATCCACTCTTCCTCTAGCTCTTTTTTCCAAAGTTGAAGTATTAAATCAATTTTGAAAAATTCTCAGCCACTCTTTCTTCAAATATTTCTTTGCTCTCTCCTTTTCTCTCCTTCTATAGGCTCAATTACCTATGATTAGATTATTTCATCTTTCTCCAGCTTCCAAGTAGACTGTTTTATTTTTTCACTCTATTTCACACTATGTTACCATTTGGATCATTTGTTTACCTCCTCATGTGGTCAAGTTTACTGAACCTTTCCTCTGTTGTGTATGCCAGCTATCAAGCTCACCAAATAAACCATTTATTTTTGATTTTGCAGTTTTCATTTCTAGCATAACCACTTGGTTCTCTTTTCTTTCTTTTCTTTTTAGTTTCTATGTCTCTGCTGATATTTCCTATATATGTTTATGTATGTCCACTTATCCACTGATCCTTTAACATATATTATCTCAGGGTTTTTAAAATTTTTTTGGTAACTTCAGCCTCTAATCCATCCCTTGGTCTACTTTTATTGACTATTTTGTCTCTTGACTGAGTTATAGTTCTTGTTTCTTTGCACACTTCATGAATTTTTTTTGTGGTTCAGACATGGGAGTATATTAGATAATATATATTAGTTAATATATATTATATTTGACATACAGATGACATAATATATGTCATATATTAGATATATTTATTAGAAACTAAAGTAAATAATAGTAATTTCAGAAAAGGATATACTCCTTCTGTCAGCACTGAGTTAGGCTAACCTATAGTTGAGATGGATCTGAGTTTAGTTTAGCTTTAGTTAGATTTGGTTACCTAAATCTAACTTACATGGCTTCAAAAGTTTAAAGACATGATCAGGACTTTCCCTTCAGCAAGACTGGGTCATTGGCAAGTCTCTGGAAATATCACTCCACTATACCACCCAGTCACCAGATTTTCAAGCTCTAAAAAAAATCTCAATCTACTTTTCAGCCCATCTTCTGGTTGTTTTTTGTTTGTGTGTTTGTTTTGGTTTGGTTTGGTTTGATTTTTTGTTTGTTTTGTTTTAGGTGGTTTGTTTCTGGTCTCTAGAGAGTTTTCTTCTTCCTCCAGTCCCACTCCTGGCTTTCTGTACTCCTCAAGACATCTCTCTTAGCACTGTTGTCCGACCCCTAGCCTCTAGAAGGCCTGCACAATACATTCTGTGAAGTCCCTGATTCATCTAGCAAGATGACTCTCAGCTTTCCTGCCCCCTTTCCCAGCCTTTGGGGGCCTCCTGTAGTATACCTGATGAAGCCCTATAATGCCTAAGAGAAATCTGTCTCATCTCTCCTGCCCTACCCCTAGCCTTCAACAGTCTTCTGCCTTGTATTTAAGCAAAGCTTCTCATACCTTAGGGGTAAATTAGTTCAGCAAACCTGTTCTGTACATTTCGTGAAGGTCCCTAGAAACCAGCTGGCAGGTAGATGCAGATATGCTGAAGCTCCTTGGGATTCTAATCCTTCATGTCAACTCACTTACAACTGTCCAACGCTGGGATGGTTTCTCTTTATCCTTTCATCTACGATAAAATTTTCCCCTCCTACTGATCCATCAGGAACAAATGTAACTGTGAGTCTCTTCTCTCATAGAAATGGCTTGTCACTTTCTGCACTGTTGTTAGTTAATTCTGCCTTTTTTGCATACTGAGCCCTGATGGGTTTGAAAGACTGTGATGCTGTAGAGTATCTGGCTTGGTGTCAAGACTAGAGAGAGAGTGACAGTCTCTCCTAACTTCCTACATCCGTCAGAAGTGCAGACACCATCATGTCTCTTTCATCTCTGTATTTTCAGCATCTGGACTGGTGCTGACACTTGATAGCCACTCAATCAAATTCTTGTTGAATGTGTAAAAAGAGAAGGGTGGTATTAATTAGACGGTAAATTGGTTTCATTAACTGAACAAAGATGAATTAAACTAAACTTGCCCTGAATTGTTTGAGGGGGTGAAGACTACACATATAACAGAACTGTTTAAGTCATTTAGGTAATACTGCCATTCTAAGGCAACTCTGTACTTGGAAGCAATGTTATTTATTAAGATTTTGTAACATGAATATATGTTGTTCAGATGAAGAAGGATCAATGTAATCTATGCAAATACAATGATGACATTAACTGAGAAAGGAAATGCAAACTATAATGTACTTAAATGGAAATACAGAAACTAAGTTAGAAAAAAGATTTCAATGGAAGGTTTGAACTGGTTTATTAACCATGACTTTTCCAGGTTTAAAATAAGTACAATTATATTATTAGTAAAACCTCATTATCTGCCCATGGAAATGCCCTATGGGTACATTCGGTATTTCCTCCTCATCCCATGATGGACTGTGGAAAATTGCAAGCCTAGGTTTGTCCCGGCTCAAATTAAGCTGAGAAATTATACTGAACTGTACTGTCCCTCTTCTGAGTACATGCTTCCAGATTATAGCACAACCAGAGCACTGAGAAAACATTTCCTTGCACAGGATGCGTTGACTCTTCAAATTAACTCTGGCAGAGTGGAGAGGCTCCTGTATTATCTGGAGGGCTACTTTGTTTTACTGACAGAAATGAGAAGCAAGGGTCAGTACAGTCAGTGTACTATGAGTATACTGAAGGCTAATACATAGCAAGCAAGGGCCAGCTCAGCAGAACAATTTTTTTTTTTAAAGATTTTATTTATTTATTTGACAGAGAGAGAGGTCACAAGTAGGCAGAGAGGCAGGCAGAGAGAGAGGAGGAAGCAGGCTCCCTGCAGAGCAGAGAGCCCGATGCGGGGCTCGATCCCAGGACCCTGAGACCATGACCTGAGCCGAAGGCAGCGGCTTAATCCACTGAGCCACCCAGGCGCCCCTCAGCAGAACAATTTTTAGACCTCCCCTAATATACCAACTGAATAAAGCCAGCTCACCTCCACTCAGCTCTAGTTGTGGGAGAAGAGTGGGTTATTAGGACCATATGTTAATAGCCACAGTCCAGCAATAATGATAAGGACTTCTAAGACATCCCTCAGTACCTACTAACTCAAATTATGAGCCAAGAAGTCTGTCTATTTTTCAGTCTCAGGAAAGGTAATATTTAATAGGAATGGTTCATGACATGAGTCACTTGCATCTCTAAAAATACATACTATAACACATCATTAACAGGATACTTGTTTAGACATCCTTAAACATGATCACCTGGGGAGTAGGCTGGCTTCCTGTCTATGCCCTATGGTAGTTTACAATATTGACTTGATTCTTTACAACCGTCCGTGGTAGGAAGAATTGCCAAACTTGAGAGCATCTTCTTCTCCCTTGAAGCAATGAAAATCAGCTGGTAGATATTTAGTAATGGTCCCAGATGGAAATGCAGAGTTAAGAGCAAGCAGGGCATTTATCCATAAAACATGTTGGGGAACTCCTTCCACAGATCCTACAGAGCCCTAGATGACTGTGAGGAGACAATGAAGCACGCACATTTCTAACCAGCCAGCTCAAGCCCGGCCGTTCCTTATGGCATTTCAGCTGGTACTTTTCACTCCCTTCTGCACCTTGTAGGAAATGAAATTGAATCAGTAAAATAAAGACCTATTTGTTTAGTAGAAGTACCGACACTTCCAATGGAGACTTAAGTCATTTGAAATTTTCAATGAATCTAGGTAGATGGCCGTTACACAGTCCTGCAGGTCATCACGATCAAACTGTGCTGCACTAATGGCTGAGGAACAGGGATGTGGTGGTGCAAGGGGGGGAATCCAGACAGATTGATCACCTCCCCCCATTTCAAGACTTATCTCTGTCATAAAACTCTTGTGTGGGTAGTAGGAACATAGGGGTTATTGAGATTTGCTCTGAAGAACTTGGAAATGACTGAAATGAGTGACTTTAAGATCAGCTCACAATGGATCAGAACACAGAAGACTCTGGGGACCTCAAAAATATTCTGGAAATAGTTTAGCCCAAACACAATTAACTTGGGGCAACTCCTGCCATTAGCACATTGAATTCTTGATAAAGCCTGAAAAATTGATATGATTCTTTCCACAGGCAAAGATACACCTTTCTGCCCATGAGGAAAAATCCAGTTCTTAAAGCAGAGTAAGGAATGGCTTGGAAGTGCTAATTTTATTTCCGATTCTCAATCCCCTATTTCATTTGGCTAAATGGAAGCAATGCACACAATTTGGTGCGATTTGCATACTCAAGCAACAATATGAATCTTAAGCAATCTCTTTTGTCGCTTCATTCTAGCTCAATGAATGTCCAGACAATCTGTGTTTTATTGAGCATCTTCTCTCATAAAAGTAGTCTGAAGAAAAGAGAAGAATTACAATGGTCTCTTTCTACCAAGTACCACAATTTGGTACTTGGCCTAGGAATACTTGCATCTTAAAATGGAAGACAGTGAAGAAAAGTGAAGAGTGGCTCTAACGGTGAACTTTCAGGCTCTAGTACAGAAGATATTTTGAATAAACAAGTCCATTCTTTTCAGTTCTTTACCTTAATAATTATTACGTGCATAACGTAAAAGAGTAAAAGGGGGGTTATCCCTCTTACCTCTGTCTTGTGACAATCTCTATTACCAGTTTTTAAAAGTATATCCTAAAATATGCATACAAGTAGCAATACACCTTTTTTTCCTTGAAATATATCTTGGAAGCAATTCTATATTATGACTATTAGAGTGGCTGTATTCCATTAATTACCATATAATCTTGCATTGTGTACATATACTATACTATAATATTGTAATTTATTTAAATAGTTCCCTACTGATTGACATTTAGGTTATTTGATTATTTTGCTATTTAAAAACAATTTGGAAGAAGAGTATACAGCATTGTTCCAATTTCTTCTACTTCTGCTCTAGATAATTTGTGGAAAGCTGTAAGGCTGGGCTCAGCTTTTTCATTTTGTTATGCCCAAAGAATTTTTTTTTCAATTTTGAAGTCAGTTAATTTACTAGGATATGTATCTATTTTGACTATTATGGTTAAACATCTCTTGGCACTTGAATCCTGGGTTCAAGATTTCTTTTGGTGATGGAAATTTTTCTTGAGTTGTATCTTCAGATTTTTTTCCATTTCATTATTTGATTCTCTTCCTCAAGAAAAGTAAATATGCATATGTTGATTTCACTTTGTCTTCCACATTGATCATTTTCTCAAATCATTTTACCCCTTTACTTAGATCATCTTCATTTTTTATTGCTTTTCTCGATGTTGTCACACTCATATTTGTAACTATATTCATGAAGCCACTTTTTGAGGTATGACTGACATGCAAAAAGCTGTACATATTTAATGTATACAATTTGTGAATTTAGAGATAAGTATACACTCATGAATCCATCACCAAATCTTTGCCGTAAACATACCCGTCACCTGAAAAAGTCTTCTACTGCCCTCTTCATTCTTTTTTTTTTTTTAAGATTTTATTTATTTATTTGACAGACAGAGATCACAAGTAGGCAGAGAGGCAGGCAGAGAGAGAGAGGAGGAAGCAGGCTGTCCACAGAGAGCCCGATGAGGGGCTCGATCCCAGAACCCTGGGATCATGACCTGAGCCGAAGGCAGAGGCTTTAGCCCACTGAGCCACCCAGGCGCCCCTGCCCTCTTCATTCTTTTCTAATCATAGAAACACTTGAGATCTTCCCTCTTAGCAAAATTTTAAGTATGCACTACAGTACTGACAACTATGGCCACTGTGCCATCCAACAGATCTCTAGGACTTAATCATCTTGTATAACCAAAATTTTGTACCCTTTGACAAACACCTCCCCATTTCTCCTACCATATTTTCAATAAGCTCTAAATTCCTTCAGGTTGGGGCGCCTGGGTGGCATCGTCATTAAGCATCTGCCTTGGGCTCAGGTCATGATCCCAGGGTTCTGGGATCCAGGCCCACATCGGGCTCCCTGCTGGGCTGTGGAAAGCCTGCTTCTCCCTCTCCCCCTCCCCTTCCTTGTATTCCCTCTCTCACTGTATCTCTGTCAAATAAATCAAATCTTAAAAAAAAAAAAGTCCTTCGTATTGCTGTTAAGCACTTTATATTTGACGACTTTATTTTTTTGTTTCACTTATTCCCTGAGCCAGACCCTTTCATGCTTCACTTTCTCCCACTGCCTCACCACATCTCCCGTGACCTCTTACCTATGTGATCTAAGATTTTATTTTCTGGAAGCTAGAGCTTTAAGAAAAACAAAAAACAAAACAAAAAACAAAACAAAACTTTACATACAAACGGGAGTCTGTTCAGGGAACATCTTTTAGGTGTACACTCTCCATCTGCCATTTGTCTTTGTTACATCTAATCTTTTCTGCGTTCCTTTTGTGTGAAACACATTCTCGGTTCTTCTTACCTCCTTCACCACCCCCCCCCCCCAAACTTAGCACGTGTCTCTGAACAATGTGAGTTCTCCTCGGACCAGGTCCTAGCAGGTTGTGGGACAAGTTCTCTGGGACACAGGGCTGGGTGAGGGGTCTTCCAGCAGCTGCCATCTGCTCAGAGGGCAGATGTTCTGTCACTCCCTCAGCTCACAACTGTGGCACATCTTTGTGATTTCCCATTCGTCCACGGCCAGCAATCCTTCCCCCAGCCCAGGCTATGCCCCTCGGTACTGCTATTCCCAACAGTGAGTGGTTGTCTTGCCCCTCGAGGTTGTGCTTCCTATGTTGAACGTCTGTGCTGTACCAGTTTTGTCTAGAATCCGGCATGTTGAGCATCCTGACTCAATGTCTCTGCACACCTCTCCTTGCCTCCTTGACTTGTGCACCCTTCCTCATACGCTGTGGCGTGGGGTGCCAGATGACTTCTAGTTCCACTGAAAATGGATCTAGTTTGCTGTTTCCAATCTCATTTTCTGAGGGGAAAAAAATGGCAGCTGCACTCTCTCTACTCCATCATAAAAGGAACCCACAACCTTCCCCTGGGGGCCTCCACAACATACATGCCTTCCCCACAGTGGGACACAATTAGTGCCTGCTCTCAGTGGCTCCTTCCCTAATGAAGACCATGGGAAATCATGGGCAACATGGAAGGCAGTGAGACCTCCAAACTTCCCTATAACATAACTGAGCACAGAAATACACAGGAGTACATGAGAAAGAATTAGGACAAAGACGTTACTTTCTTCAGTATCCAAGAAAGCTCCAAGAGCTCCATTTAGAACTGAGGAGGCAGAGCCCAGTTATGGTGCAAAATGGGTGGTGGTTCCTACTGATTTTCTTAGTATTTCTATATCTGTTCTTAGGGAAGGTAATGCCCAACGCATATGTGTAGGCACACTCTGTGCTGGGGTTAGAGGGAGAAAATGGCGTTTATCAAAGGTAATGACTAACCGAGCACTTAGCACCAACTTATTCACTTACCAAGTAAATGCTCATTTACTGAGCCCTTAGCTATGTAGCATGCTCTTAAGTCTTAGGTTATTTCGGGTATTAAAACTGTATCTTGAGATCACTGTAGACCGGCAGGCAGCAGTTGTAAGAAATAATACACAGAGACCCTGTGAATCCTATTCCATTAGGCAATGTCTCCCAATGGCAATACTTTGCAAAAGTAGAGTCCAGGATATCAACACTGGTACAAAACACAGAGTCCTTCCATTAGCATAAGGCTCTCTCGTGCTGACTTCCTTCTAGAATCATACATGCTCCCCTGGACTCCCCTTCTTCCACCACTCTGGGAAACCACTAATCAGTTATCCATTTCCCTAATTTTGTCATTTCAGGACTATTATATAAATGGGATTGTGCCATATGTAAACTTTCAGCATTGGGCCTTCTTCACTCCACATAACTTTCTAGAGACCCATTCAGGCTGCTGCACATACCCATGCCTGTCTTTTATGGCTGAGGAATATTTTATGGTATGACTTAGCCCAGTTCAACCATTCACCTGTTCAAGGACACTGACTTGGTTGCTCTCTTAGTATTTCATCCATGAGTCGCTTCCGTTCCTTCCAACAAACTTAATCCAGAAGGACTACCAGGAAGAATTCCACTGTATCAGGAAAGGAGGGGCACGGGTGACGGTGTTGGTCCCATCAGCAAGTCTGAATGCACAGACCGTCTGCTTGTTCAACCACAGACAGATTATACCAAAGCTGCCTCACCAGGAATCGGTCTGATGCAACCCCTGAGCTTCTTCCCTTTCTCTCCATCTGGCCCAAACTGGGATCTTCCCATTAGGTATCTGCGGCATCCTGAATAAAAGCCAGCCCCCTGCAGCTTTGCTGCTGCTAGCCTGATTACTGTAATTTTCCAGAAGTCTCTAGTTATGTCGCATCGCTCAAGGAAAGCAATATCACCGTGCTTCACCGTCCCACAAACATGCCGCCTGCAGGCCTCTTCGACTGCTTGGCAATCTCTACCACCCACCACAATCACCAAGGGGCATCTAGATCTCAGTGCCGAGTCCCTGCAGATTCCAACCCTCTGAACATACTTTTGTAAAAGGCTGCACGATACAAATCTCTGTATGTCATGATGAGCAAATAACCAGGCACGAGTGCTCAAGTGAAACCTAACTACAGTATTTTTTAAAGGCCTGTGGACCTAGGGGTGCCTGGGTGGCTCAGTGGGTTAAGTGTCTGCCTTCAGCTCAGGTCATGATCTTGGGGTCCTGGAATTGAGCCCCGCATCAGGCTCTCTGCTCAGGGGGAAACCTGCTTCCCCCCATCCCAGTCTGCCTCTCTGCCTACTTGTGATCTCTGTCTGTGAAATCAACAAATAAAATCTTAAAAAAAAAAAAAAAAGCCAGTGGACCCTAAAACACATAAGCATTACAAAATTAAATTGATCAATGCTGAGGCAAGTTGCAATGTGTCCAGGGGTCTTAGCACAAAAGGACCGCTCTCTGCCTATTAACGTAAAGGATTATGGTAGAGGTAAAATCCTCCTCTTGGGGCATAAAGGTTACACGGGGGTGAGGACACCAGGACAGTGTATGACATGCAAGTTCCTGGCTCTAGTTTTCCCAAGAAGTGTTCTGCCTCCCAGAATGATCCAAGGCAAAGGAAGGTCCTTCCAGTTACCGTTGCTTGTATGGATCCCTACTGCATGCACGCCTGTCACGTGACAGATGGACTTCTCCATAAACATTCCGTACAGTGTCAGGTGTCAGGTGCCTGCCCTGCTCTAAGGGAAATAACACGAGGCTTAGACATCTGTGGGGGTCACCTATTCTGACTAAAAAAAAAAAAATCAAGACATACGACACAGGACAGATCCATTCTGAAAGTGGAAGTCTTCCAGAAAATCAGGGCACCACGTCGTAGATCAATTAACATTTGATACAGACGCTTGTGAGAAAACTGAGGAGGGAGAGATAAAACAAGTTCCTGAGATCATGTGGCTACAAATGAGAAGATTCCAGGCTGGACTCCAGGTGAGTTCTGCTCCAAACTCATGTTCTTTCTCATGTACTAGTTCAGGCTCCTCCATCTCGGAGCGGGTGAGCAGACCGCAGGCCTTCGGTTTCTCTCTGACAAGGCTTTCTGGAGGACACGAGCATGATGACGGGCTCACTGGATCCTCACTACGGCTTCATCTGAATCTGCTGTGAATGTGCTGACGTACGTGGGGGACAGCGATGCAGAGGAAGGGAACCTTCCTTCTGATCTCCAGACACCTCAGATGGGAAGCTGTGTTGCTGCAGATGCCACGGTTGTCTGTCAGCCAGCAAAAGTAACAGAAGTCCAAAGGTCTAACCTCCATTTCCCATCTGAGGGCTCCTAATAACTGAAAAATCCTCCAGAAAAATCCATTTCTGGAACGTTCTAAAAATTATCTTTACTGAGCCCTGCCCAAAGCATCCAGTCCAGAAATTGAGTACCGGCCAGACAGGATTCCTCCCCGAACTCTAGAACTTCTGTTCTGTATTTGATCAGAGGGTCTGACCCCAGAAACCTCTCCATCTCCACCCTCCAGCTAGTCACCAGGAAATAAGACTTTCCTGAGCCCAAGAACCAACTACCACAAAGCTGCCTCCCCGTGACCGCATCCTTCTGATACTAGATGGCCAGCCAAAACCAAAGCGACCTGCCCGCTTGGTGACTTTATCAATCCATCCAGCTTCTGCAAATGCCCAGACCATTCTTCGTTGCTGCTGTTTTGGTTGTACAAGGTTTAATACACTAGGGAGGCTATGAGACCAGTATTGCCCACCAGTGAGGGGTCCTGGTCCCAGAGCAGCCCCCACATTCCAGGAAAATGCAAGTCACCTTTTCCATAAGATGCTTAGCACACAAGGCTCTCATGGTCTGATTCCTGCTTCTCTATCAAGCCTAAACATCCAACTGTCTTCTCCAGTCCATTCAAACCAATTGTAGGGCCCTAAACCCATGCCCCCTCCTTAACTTTGCACTCTCCTCGGCATAAAAGCTTCCCTCCTTCTGCCCTATGGACCTTGTCCATCTGGCAAATGCTTACTTAGCCCAGATGTGCAGTCGCTGGGAAATGCTTCCGGATCCACAAGCTTGAGGTAGCGGCCCGCCCACTGTGCTCCCCACTCCCAGCGGGAGCTCAGTAACAACTAATGAACTGACCGACCCTTCCCCACAATTCGAGTCTATGGAACTTGTGGCAGTTTCCTGGTTTAGTTATATACGTCATGATTCTAGAACGCAGTAGTTGTTAAGTAAGGGCTTAGTGAACGGAGCCCCCGACTCACGCACAGAGCAAACCAGTGTTTCTAGAGGGAGCCCACAGCGCGTTTAGAAAGCCCCTGCGTCCCGGAGCACTGATGCTACCTGCAAAAGCCTTATCACCTCGCGCTCTCAGGTGCCTTAGAGATCGGACAGACTCAGTCTGCCTTGCGGGGGGAAGGGGTGGGCAAGGCAGGGCAAGGAGGAGGGCAGCGTGGGGCATGAGTGTCTGCGGCTATCTCGTGAGAACTGGGGTCACGGGGGCGAGGTAGAGCCAAGGGACACTTCCCACCACACTGCGCGGTGCGCTCACACTGCATATGGACGGTCTTGCTGACATCCCCTGTTCTAGCTGAGCGGGAACTTCCCGCCGTGGGACTGCATATCACACTAGGGGAGAGGCCACTCGTGTCCACACAAAGGCTAAAGCAGCACTCCGCTTCCTACCTCTGCACCTGTATGTTCTCGCCTGTGGGACATGGAGAACACGTGCACACCTGCGGCCAGTCTCCTGAAACCTGGACGCCGGCTCAGAAAGCAGCCTCATACATCCAGGTGTGTGTAAACGGGCCGTCTGTAGTCTAGAACTGCCCAGGTCCTAGCGTCTCACCTAGAAGTGCTAGAGGCGAGATGGTCTGGAGGAAAAACAGCAACTGCTGATGGCAGATGGTGAGTCAGACGATTCCAAAATCAAATGGCATTCCGAAGAACGTGTGCAAACCTCCCTCGGACATGGTCCACCAGCCAACAGACTGAACGTTTAAGATACATGAATAACTTCTCTGACAAAAGCTTGCCAAAATACAGCACGGCCTTACAAAAGGAGCATGGTTTTGTGAGATCTAAGTCTCTCCCTCCTCTTCCCACCATCTTGGGTCCCACATAAGAACTGTTCGTTTCATCTTTTTCCTTATGCGAAGTAGAAAGGGAATTTGGGCCTGTTCTCATCCCAACTCAGGTGGCCTGATTGATTAAAAAAGAGAATGAACTCTTCTAGAATAAGAAATACTATAGCCAAGTGCATATTAGTTGAACACCTCAGCATAAATGTAGGAAGGAAGTGGTGTGGGAGCGTGGCAAGGAGTCTTTTCGGTTGGTTTGATCTTGAGTTGGAGACCAGCTTTTTCACTCTCCAGCTGTGTTAGTCTGGATAAAAACACAGAAACTCTCCCGCGCTCAGGTTTCTCAATTGCCAGCGGGGATGCCGGCAGACAACTCATGGCTTGGCTGGCTGGACTGCATCCTCGTCACTTAAAACACCCGCGTGTCACCGTGGCATTCAAACTTCAAAGGAGATGTGCACCCATGTATGTGATTAACCAAAATATAACGGCAGCATAATAGGGGACAAGGAAAACACCCTGCGTGTAACCCAGTGCAGAGTAAACACTCGTTTCACTTCCACCCACCCAAGCTCCTTGCCAGAGTCCTACCGAGAAAAAGACAAGGTAAGCCAGGGACTCCCATGTCCTTACAGAACTTAGACTGGTAAAAGAGAAAAAATGTGCACAAGTTATCCCAAATGGGAGATCCACTTTAAGAGCAGGATAATCTGAATGCTGCAAGAACACAAGGGAAGAAGGTGGTCGAAGCTCCCCGGAAATGAGGAACAGCTCCATGGAGAGGGCATTTTAAATGGGCCCCACTGAATTGGTAGGGATCCTCTTGAGGTGTGGTTTACAGTCCTTGATTAAGCCTCAAACGGACCTATAAATGGTAACACAGAAAGAGACTGAAGCTAAGACAGACGGCCCACTGCTGAAGAACGCTGGAGGAATTTCCACTGGTCACCAGCTTGGGGAGCTGAGCTGAGGACCAGCACTGAACAAAACACCGTTCACTGCCTCCATCAGGGCAGTGCTGCCAACATAAGGCAAGTTGGCCTGCTTCACTCTTCCCCTTCTGAACCACAGAATTCCCAATGTTTCCACCAAAGACCTAGGCGCTCTCCCTCTACTGTGCAACCACCAGAAGAAATTGTGTCCTTGCCTCTATTCTAACCAGACTATTCACTCCACAGCTTCTTACAGAAACCGCCCTCCCCAACACACACACACACACACACACAAAGGGACAATGTCAAGAGGATCAAGAAGGAAATGAACCACTCCTTGGAAAGGGGTATGGTCCTAAAAAGCAAAATGCATGACAGCCTGTGTAGGAATGTGGAGAAGAGCCCTGGCAGCAAGGGGACACTGAGGCTGTGGATTTTCATGTGATTCATCATTTAGTCCACCAGAGAGACAGAGAGTGGGGACAGAAGATCTCACTGATCCAACACACTGTACCGTGGGCCAGACACAGGGCCAGAAGCTGCTCACAGCACTGCAAGCCCAGACTGGGGTCTAATAAGACACAGGGGGATCCAAAGACAAGCCATCATCTACCTTGCTATAGCCAAATACTCTATATCAAATGATTCTCACCCCAAGGAAAATAAGGAGGCAACCAAGGGAGGGGAGAAAGGAAGGAAATAAATCATGTGTCTTAAAAAAGAAAAAAAAAGTAGTATGGGGTGATCACCCTAAAAATTCAGTAGAAAAACATCTCTCTTTAAAATTATTTACTACAGGGGCACCTTGGTGGCTCAGTGGGTTAAAGCCTCTGCCTTCGGCTCAGGTCATGATCTCAGGGTCCTGGGATCAAGCCCCGCATTGGGCTCTCTGCTCAGCAAGAAGCCTCAGCAAGAAGCTTCCCCCTCTTTCTCTGCCTGCTTGTGATCTCTGTCTGTCAAATAAATAAATAAAATCTCAAAATAAATAAATAAATAACTTACTGCAATAAAACAGAAGATCTTGAATGGATCACAGTATATCCCCATGACACAATATTTTGCAGACATCAGACAAGTGTTCTCAACATTTAATATAACTGAAAATGCTTACACTGTAACATGAAATGAAAAGAGCTGATGTGAAACTCGTATTTATAGTGTTTGCCGATATTACAAAGTTCTGCGTATGTGGTACGTGTATATCAAAATAAACTGGAATGATATAATAGTTCTTACATCCAAGTGATGTGATTATGCAAGAATCTTAGTTCCTTCCTAAGATCCTTCTATTGTCTTCCAAAATTTCTGTGAGGAGGTTATTTTCATGAGTTAAAATATGTTGTGTGTTAAGAAAATCAGGTAAGTTTAAAAAAGTAAAGAGAACACAGGTTGAGAGACAGAGTCTTCAAAGCAAAAGGGAAATGTCAGCAAGGACATCCCCAAGTCAACCAACTTGACCAACTCAACCAATTCAACCCAAGTCCTAAGCGTGGCCACAGGGCTGGTTGTGAGAGCCAGTAGTTGTGGTGAGGCAGGAAACAGGGACAGATGACAAAGGGCCTTGAACGCCACACTCAAGGACACAGCACATGTTTTAAAACATCAGGAAGGGCTGGGTCAAAGCTGAGTTTCTGGATATTACTCCATCGAGTAGCGTCCTGAATGAGTTAGAGGCGGGGAGCTATCCCAGTGTCTGGAAGTCACTGGACTGAGCGGTCTCAGTGGCAAACTTTTAAGATGTGGTAGATGTGAGCGCCAGTAAAAGACTGAACCAATGTTTCGATACAGGTGGCCTGGGATAGAGGATTGAAGGCGACCTCAAAGTCACGGCTCTGAGTGGCTAGTTAGAGCGCCATATTATTCACAGAAACTGAGGAATGAGTACAAGTGCATTTTGATCACCTGGAGTTTAAAGTGCCCCGAGGATCTGGAGAGAATTCTGAGTGGGAGTTAGAAATGTGAATTTGCAACTTGAGAGAGAAGCCTGGGCTGGTGACGTGGATTCGGGAATCATCTGTGTAGACATGAGAGATGGTCAGATAACAAGGAGATGAAAGGTAGGAGGAGAGGGCGGCTGAGAGAAGGGACACAGAGGAGTCAGAACAGAGGACAGCCGGGAAGACGAGAAGAAAAGTGGACACCAACAGAGCTGAAAAAGTGCCCCAGAGAAGGGATTCAGGATGCCACCTGGAGACTCGGCCTTCAAGGTAAATGCACGAAGTTCAGAGAGGCCGAGCCCTGAGGAACTGGGGTTGGACATGGTCAACAGGAGGTCAAGCTACCATTTTTAAGTAAAAAATAAAAGCTAAGGTTATCTTGCCTTCTGTAATTAGAATAGACAGGTCTCTCCAGAAATCGTCATGTTAAAAACACACTCAGAGGAGCTCCCGGGGGCTCAGTCAGTGAAGCGTCTGCCTTCAGCTCAGGTCATGGTCCTGGGTCCACACATGGGGGCTCCCTGCTCCATGAGGAGTCCGCTTCTCCCTCTCGCTGCCCCTCCCCCTCTGCGTGTGCTCCCTCTCTCTTCCAAATAAATAAATAAAATCTTTTTTTTTAATAATAAAATAAAATAAAAACACACCTGGAGCCCCGTACCCCGGGCATCCCATCACATCCGCCTCCTCCGAATGCACTGGTGTCCCTCAGCTCTGGAGCGCTGCCAGCGGGAGACCAGCACCACCGTGACCAACGGAAGCAGCTCCGCTCTGGCCTTTACCAAGCATATCCCAGCCCAGGGACTGCATGGAGATGAAGTTGTTCTTCCAGACGTGGCTGTGGGGGACTCAGCCTGATTGCAGGTGTCTGTGAGCACTGCCTGATTTAGGGCATTTTCTGTAATTACTAGAATGATGAGTTCTGTCAAGCGGTTAGGTAGCAGGCAGGTTAGGAAGCAATTCATTTCTAGCTTCCTGGACTAAAAATATATATTTATCAAGTCTAATTAGATTTGACTTAATCAGTTGTTTTTTTAGGTCACAATTTTAGCAATCATTTGTCGAACTGACTCCTTTCCTTAATATTAAAGAGGAAAATTTCACGGAAATATCCCTGCAAAAGCAAACCAGGGATGCCTGCGTGGCTCAGTGGGTTAAGCTGCTGCCTTCAGCTCAGGTCATGATCCCAGGGTCCTGGATCAAGTCCCGAATTGGGCTCCTTGCTCAGCAGGGAGCCTGCTTCTCCCTCTGCCTCTGCCTGCCTCTCTGCCTGCTTGTGTTCACTCGTGCGCTCGCTCTCTCGCTCTCTCTCTCTCTGACAAATAAATAAATAAATAAAATCTTAAAAAAAAAAAAAAAGGCAAACTGAATGGGTCTTGCTTATATCTCATCTTGCCCCCCAGGGCCAGCTTGGGATAAGGACAAAAATCAGCTGTTAGGTCTATTCTCTTTTTCACATAAATTGATTCTTGTTTTGTTTGTTTCTACATGCTGAAGTAGAAACACAGATAATCTTTGAACAACATGGGGGTTAAGGAGTGCCAGATGCCATACCGTCAAAAATGCACATGTGACTTTTGACTCCCCCAAAATTCAACTACCAGTAGACTACTGTCACCTAGAAGCCCTACTAATAACATAAACAGTTGTTAATACCTAGTTTATATGCATTCTTAAGGTAAGCTAAAGAAAATAAAACATTACTAAGAAAATCATCACAAATAAAAAAATGTACTTAGAGGCACATAGGTGGCTTAGTGGGTTAAGCCTCTGCCTTCGGCTCAGGTCATGATCTCAGGGTCCTGGGATCGAGACCCGCACCTGGCTCTCTGCTCGGCAGGGAACCTGCTTCCTCCTCTCTCTCTGCCTGCCTCTCTGCTTACTTGTGATCTCTCTGTCTGTCAAATAAATAAATAAAATCTTAAAAAAATACATGTATGAAACTGTGTTGTATTTAGAAAACAACAAAAAAAAAGGCACATATAAGTGGACCCACACAGTTAAAACCCATGTGATTCAAGGGTCAATTGTATTTAAAATTATTTGAATCCATGCTGCCTATTTTTGTTAATAACAGTACTAAAACAACAAACGAAACCTACTTGAGAAGCAGACCAGGGTAACTGAGTGTTGCAGATCCATGCAGTATGTTTCTTGCAATTACTAGAGATTCAGTAGAAATTTGCCACCAAAGAGCTCTGCTAAGTCCCAGCTGTCTGAACAGGACCTGGTGGCGGGCAAGGTCTCGAGTCCTCGACATACACAATGACAGACAGGACCACCGCTGAACAGAGACGTGGAAGAAGATTACCAATGATCAACTAGATGTTGAAACCACTGAGCCACCCAGGCGCCCCCTTTTTTTTTTAGATTAGAACTCTGTTTCCCAAATGTATATTCATTCCAACCTTCACAACTTCTGCTATAACTGTGACCCTCTTGTATGATTATTTTCTTAATTTTTCTTCAAATCAACACTTTTAGCTGAGCCTCCTTCGAAGTAATAACACAACTGGCCTTATAGTATAAAACAAGCAAGCACCCCCAAACAAAATGGAGTTTATCAAGTCACTGACATGCTCATACCTCTGAGAGTTCTGAATCTTTAAGATTTATTCTCGCACTTGAAAATATCACAGCACGTCATTCCAGGAGCATATATACGAGCCCCTTCTCAACGAGCCCCTTCCCCGTGAAGCTCACTCTCAGTGCGAAACCCTTCTGGAAAGGAAACCCAATTACAAATGACAGGGTGATATGCTATAATCAGAGAGCTTTTCAAGGCACAAGTCATATGAGAAAGAACAAATTCACCAGGGACTCGTTGGTAGTAAGGGCAAGGCAGTGAACGCGCAGATATGGTCCCTGCCCAACAGGTGTGAGAGCAAGACATAAAACCAAGCAGGAGGGGGGACCCAGATGGTCAGAGATGGCATACGGGACTTATAAGCGTGAAACCCCAGAGTCATGGTTTCTAGGCTTGAGATATCAAAGCTGACATTAAAGAGGAAACTACCAGTGTATCAGAACAACTACAAAGTTCTTTATTTCTTTCCTTGTGAGGTTACATCACTTTAACATGAAAGATGACTGTTACATAATTTCTATTTTTCTTCAAGTCCCTAGCCCTCTAGGATCCATCTAAAATTCCAATGTTAAACCATAAGAGACTCTTAATCCCAGGAAACAAACTGAGGGTTGCTGGGGGCGGGGGGGGTGTTGGGGTGGGTAAGGTTGTTGGGTTATGGACACTGGAGAGGATATATGCGATGGTGAGTGCCGTGAATTGTGTAAGCCTGATGATTCACAGACCTGTACGCTAGGGCAAATATTACATTATATGTTAATTTAAAAAAATAAAATTTAAAAAAATTAGAAGAAAATGAAATTCCAATGTTAAAACAGCACAATCTGTGTCTACACATATCCTTTCCCCTTTCTCAGGTCAGTACTGAATGAGACCCTAGACGCTGGGTACCTTCCAAACTGCCTTCAGTGGGGGTTAAGTGATTACGGGGGTCAGGCATGAGGAGAGCATAAGAATGGCCTTGGCTACTAACAAAGACTAGAAGAGGGAGGCCTTGTTTCGAACTCCCAATCTTCTACTAAACCCACATTCCTGTAGTCTTCTCCATCTCTCTTAATAAGAACTTTACATTTCCAGTGCTTGGGCGTAAAGACCCTCGGTCATCCTCGACTTGTTGTTTCCTTCACATCCCACATCCAATCTGTCACCACCTATGAGATCTACCTTCCAGATACTCCCAGAATCCTTCTCCCTCTCACCACCTCCGTGGCCAGCACTCTGATCCAAACCACCACCTACTCCTTCAGGGACTGCTGTAATCACCTCCTAACTGGGTCTCCCTGCTTCCAACTCTATCCCTTACCAGCTGGTTTCCAGACCCCAGCCAAAGTAAACACGTCCATACATAAATCAGATCATATCACTCCTCTCCTCAAAACTCCAGGTGATATCCATCTCCCTCAGAGGAAAAGTCAAAATGTGCCACATGGTCTCACATGGCCTGTCCTCCTCTTCTATATTTGACTTTATCCCCCTCTCCTCTCCCTATTGGCTCTTCCACTTCAGCCGCTCTGGTCTACTTGTTGTCTTCTGACCATCATGAGCATCCTTCCTCCCTTACACTTTTCCCTCTTGCTACTTTCTGTTTGGACAGTCTTCCCCGGATAGTGCCTTCTCACTTCCTTTACATCTTGACTCAAAATGTAGCTTCTCAGCAAAGTTCTCCCCTGGTCACCTGATTTAAAACTTCAATTTGTCCCCTAACGTGTCTGTCTTATTCATGGTCTTATCCCTTTAAAGTGTCAACCCCATGAAGAGAGTGGTTTTTGTATCTTTAGTTGACTGCTGTATCCCCAGAATCCAGATCATTGTCTGGCCCACATAATGTGCTCAATGGATGCCTTTGGAATTGATCTGTAGAAGGAGGGATGGAAGGACAGTGAATCCTCAGAAAAGTCACCTTTGCACCATCTTCGAACCACATTAAGGTGAGTGGATTAAATTCAGAGAGGATACGGGAATGCTCTACCAATGTAGGGAGAAGACGAGAATTGTTGCAGTCAGGTATAGGAATATATAATCAATCGGTTTTCTTCATCTCTAGAATGAATGTGGCTTTGATCATTCAGCACCACTGGGAGAAAAATCAGTAACAGATTTTGTGATTCTAAAAACTTCACTTTTGGATTTAGGAATCTCTTGGCAAATAAGAGTGACCCTGCCACTAAGACAATCACCGCCAGGTATAAACCCAATAATGTACTTGGCCAATACTGGCGAGAACCACAGGACAAAGGGTGAGCTGCTGTGAAGTCTGTAGCAGGAACATTGCTGAATTCTTGACATGAAAACAATTCCAGTACTAAACCAGAGATACCTTTTGACTTCAAAAATCCTCAAATCCCTAATTAACCTAAGCTTCAAAAACTGTTTGATTTAAGAAGTTACAGCATTTTAAAAGTGTCCTAATCCTGAAAGGTAAGCGTACAAGGTAATGAGAATCTTCTCTAGAGAAAACTGGCAAAAAAAGTGAAATCAAAGTGCCTTCAGGTGTCACCACTTCCATTTGAAGGTCTCCAGTGAAACAGTGAAGCAATTCTAATATATCATAAAATATAATTACTACTAGACCTTAATCACACACTGAAATAGGGGTGTGCTCTCACTATAAATGGAAAAGCAATATAGTAATACATTTTGAAAAAGTTCAATCAGAAAACCACCAAAATCAGGGGCATCTGGGTGTCTCATTCATTAAGCATCTGCCTTCGGCTCAGGTCACAATCCCAGGGTCCTGGAATCGAGTCCTGCATTGGGCTCCCTGCTCCGTGGGAAGCCTGCTTCTCCCTCTCCCACTCCCCTTCTTGTGCTCCCTCTTTCTCTCTCTCTCTCTCTCTGTCAAATACACAAATAAAATCTTTAAAAAAGAAAAGAAAGAAAACCACCAGAATCATTAAAAGGAACTTGAGCAGCACACAAAAATTTCCAAGCCAAGTCTTATTTACTTCCCACTGGATTCCCTACCCGTACAACAATTCATTGCTCATAAAGGAGAAGCAGGATGAACAGAGACCAATGAGATGAAGAAAAGGAATCACAAAGTAACTCAAAATTACTCAAATCCAAAGGATAAAGGAAAAAAATCTAACTCTTCATTAAGGGAAGACCAATGCAAAAGGGAAAATCACAGAAGAATTACTTAACTACTTAATTATTTCTTCAAACAAGAAGACGACCAATATCCCAAGCCAGCGCGAAGCAGCCTGGGTGGAGGCCTTGATGAGGAAGATTACATCATTTGAAATGGAAATAAGGGCCATTAATCCAAGTAGGGTTCACCTAATTGACATCTACTTGTTCTTTTGGTTCTGGCTCCAATGTTCCCACTTGGGAGAGACCTTCCCTATCTCACGCACCCAGCTTCAGGTTGTTCCACTCATTCCCCGATGGCGACATCTACTGCTCGGTTACAGCACCCAGCAGAGTCATCTGCACCCTCATATGTTATTAAAATGATGCTCATCCTAAGTGGAAACCAAGACTCAAATTTAGAGAAAATCCTGGAGCCTTCAGAGAATAGACCAGAAGCATCTGACAAAAAATTCTCCCCACATAAGGTTCATTCCTTTCTATGTAGGTCAAAGCTTAAGCAAAAACTTGGATGGTACCAGCAACAGGGAAACCATGTTAACCCACAGGAGAATATCAACAAAGGGGAAACTCTTTCAAAGTCTCCAGGACTCTCATCATCTCATCTTCCAAGGAGAACTACGGGGTCATGGAGAAAGAGTTCAGTGTTCATTGTTTTGATTCCCTCCATCATAGTTTGGTGACCTTGTGCTAATCTTCTAGAGAAGCAACACAAAAACAAATTTAGTTCCGGTCAACGAGCTGTGCCCAAGTCTGGGGGCACGTCTGCCGTCACATAACTCAGCGGACAAAGGACAAGAGGCAGCAAAACTGCGCCGACAGGAATGTCCAGAGCTGGAAGAGTGATCCCTGCAGGTAGCACGGCCTTTCTTATCCCGCTTTAATTTTAATTCTGTTGTGCACAAGTTGAAATAGAGGATCCGTCCCGAAGAGAGGATGGTACGAGCAAAGAGAAAGAACGGCAAATGAACCTGAGCTAATGCCACCCTGAAGACTCCGGAGTTTCCCTCTCTAACCCTGACACACAGAGGTCAGTTAACAGTCTCCATATTCCCCAGAAAGTCTGTGTTTCGATTATTCCGTTCGGTTACCACAATGACCATGCCACGGGTGTCATTTAGATTATAGGCAGACAAACATATTCAATTCAAAAAATACTATCATTGTTGCTGGAATGCCAAGGACTTAGAAGCAAATAAATGTTTGAAAGTGAGCTATGAAAAAGCCAACTATCTTGAGCAACTAACTCCAAAGACTTTTTTGGCAAGTCTCTTTTCTGAGAGCTTTGTACATAAATGCCATCACCAGCTTCGGCTACTATGGCAACTGGAATATTTCGGAAATGATTTGCAGTGAGTATCGCTACATATCCAGCATCTTCTGCAGGAAACAGAAAAGACGATGAGATCTAATCCACTCTAAATTTCAAAATACAGCTTCAATTTTCATTGCTGAAACCCCCTTATGCTCCTGTTTGCAAATCAACAGATAACGACCTGGTACACAGGTAACGACCTACACAATGCAAGGAACCTTTTATTCCTTAACTAGTCCCATGAAGGCATCTCCGTTTTATTGAGCCTTTCTCTTTTTCTGTTTTAATAGACCCTATTTTTTTAACCACAGTTTTAAGTTCACAGCAAAACTGAGCTGAAAATACAGAGTTCCCACATCCCTTCCCCCACAACACACACATACACACAGCCTGCCCCATTATCGACAACCCTCACCAAGATGGTACATTTGTTACAACTGGTAAACCTACAGCAGCATCACCCCAAAGCCCACTATTTCCATTAGGGGTTGACTCTTGATACCGTACATTCTATGGGTCCTAATGAATGTACAATGACCTGTGGGTGCCATTGCAGGGGCATATAGAGGGATTTCACCGTCCTAAGAATCCTCTGTGCGCCGCCTGCTGATCCTTCCACCCCGCTAACTCTGGGCAACCACTGAGCATTTTACAGTCTCCACTTTTGCTGGTTCCAGCATGTCCTATTGTTGGAATCATGCAGGATGTAGCCCCTTCAGCTTGTCTCCATCCACTTGGTAATGTGCATGGAAGGTTCTTCCATGGCTTTTCATAACTTGATAGCTCATTTCCTTTCCGTGCTGAATACTATTTCACCGTCTAGATATACCACAGTTCATCTGCTCATCCACCTACTGAAAGACGTTACGGCTGCCTCCAAGTTTCGCAAGGATGAACAGAGCTTCTGTATGTATCTTTGCACAAGTGTTTCTGCAGATGGAAGTTTTCAGGGCGTGTGGGTAAATAACGAGGAAAGTGTTAGTTGAACTGTATGGTAAGAGTGTGCTCAGTTTTGTCAGAAACCACCAAATTGTCTTCTCATTGACTTCACCATCCTGCATTCCCACCAGCAGGGAAAGAGCGTTCCTGTTGCTCCACATCCTTATCAGAATCTGGTGTTACCAGTGTTTTGGATTTGGGGCATCTTCCTAGATGTGTAGTGTTATCTCACTGGGGCATCCATTTGCATTCTCCTGAGGATGTATGATTTTTTTTTAAAAGATTTTATTTATTTATTTATTTGACAGCGAGAGAGAGAGATCACAAGTAGGCAGAGAGAAAGAGAGGGCAGCAGACTCCCTGACGAGCAGAGAGCAGAGAGCCCGATGTGGGACTTGATCCCAGGATCCTGAGATCACGACCTGAGCCGAAGGCAGCGGCTTAACCCACTGAGCCACCCAGGCGCCCAAGGATGTATGATTTTGAACATTGCTTCATATATTTATTTTCCCAAGCCATTCTTTTTAGTCATATCATACACCAAGGTCTGAGCGTCCCATTGAATACTGCGCAACAGAATGAAAGGAAGCCCTTCAGCGATCAGTTGGCTATGAGTTAAGCAAAGAACCAACCATGGTTCTCACATTCTACACTGCAGCACTCCTCTTCCTGGATGACTAAAAATAGCTAATCATGTTTGCTGGAGCAGAGAAAGCTGCACAGAAATAAAAGGTACTGCAAACACTGGGAAATTTCAATACGGCGTTTGGACCCATGAACCCTAACTACACATAGGACAAACTAGATCAAACAAGTTCCCCAGCTCTCTGCTTAAGCCACGACATAAAGGGAGTTCACTCAGAACTTCCAGCGTTTGCTGGAAGTCCAAAAAAATAAGATTTGTTCTTCCTTGAAATTCTTACACAGGGTTCCCCTGAACACTTATGGATAAGGATCAGAGGGCTGAAGGCTAACCTCTCCAAATGTACATGCAGGAAAAGTAGCATGGTAAGCCACCCAAGCACATGCTGCAGGATTGTGAGTGACTCCGGGGTGGGGGTGGCAACGTTCTGACGTAAGCAAGTATGCTAGAATCCAAAAGAGCCACCATCCTAACTCAAAACTAACCCCCTTAAAATAATGGCCAAGATGTTTTGAGAGATTCCTCAAGAAATTAAAAATAGAGCTTCCCTATGACCCTGCAATTGCACTGCTGGGTATTTACCCCAAAGATACAGATGTAGTGAAAAGAAGGGCCATCTGTACCTCAATGTTTATGGCAGCAATGGCCACGATCGCCAAACTGTGGAAAGAACCAAGATGCCCTTCAACGGACGAATAGATAAGGAAGATGTGGTCCATATACACTATGGAGTATTATGCCTCCATCAGAAAGGATGAATACCCAACTTTTGTAGCAACATGGATGGGACTAGAAGAGATTATGCTGAGTGAAATAAGTCAAGCAGAGAGAGTCAAGTATCATATGGTCTCACTTATTTGTGGAGCATAACAAATAACATGGAGGACATGGGGAGATGGGAGAGGAGAGGGAGTTGAGGGAAACTGGAAGGGGAGATGAACCATGAGAGACTATGGACTCTGAAAAACAACCAGAGGGTTTTGAAGGGGTGGGGGGGTTTGAAGGTTGAGGAACCAGGTGGTGGGTAATAGGGAGGGCACGTACTGCATGGAGCACTGGGTGTGGTGCAAAAACAATGAACACTGTTACGCTGAAAATAAACAAATTTTAAAAAAAAAGAAATTAAACCAATCAAACAGTCATTCTTTTTCCTCTTAAGGCTTATTGATTTTGTTTTTAAGATATTTATGATATTATCGTCTCTTAAAAGGTTTCTACCTCTGCCTTTTTGGTGTAGAAACATATTTACATTGCCTTTTTAGGAGAATTAAACACAATGCACTACTTTAATCAAGAGCAAAAAGCGTATCCAGCAGCTCCATCTTCCAAAAGCATACTTCAAATGTTGTAGTCAGTGTGGGTCATACATGAGAAGAGTCGAGCAAAGGGAAGAAAAATTCAGCGACATTCACGGATGTCACTTCCGTCCATTCATTCATTCCATTAATAGGGTAACCTCTGCATTCCAGGAACTGTTCTATCTACCTAACTGTGTGAAGTTCACATGGATTTAACTCTGCAAGTAATACCATATGACAAAAGGTGGTAAGTGCCACAGATCAGAAGGGCTGGGCTGGGGCTGGGGGTGGAATGGAGAATGATGTGGAGCCCCTATTAGGAAGGGGGCATCTAAACAAAGTCTTGAAGGAAGTGAGAGAGTGAGCTCTGTGGTCCTCTGGGGGGAAAGTATTCAGGGCTGAGACAGCACTCAGTCAAAGCCCCAAGGAGGGAGCAAGACCGGCAAAGAGGCCAACATGAGGAGAGCAGTGAAGGGAGAGGGTCAGGTGCAGGCCTTTTCAGACACAGGCAGGACTCAGGGTTCTACTCAGCTAGGAAGCCGCTGGAGGGCTTTCAGTTAGAAGAAATGATGTCCTTTTGAAAATCCCTTCAATTTTAGAAAACTTAAAACATATAGGAAGTAAGGAAAAATGTATACAGAACCCCACTGTAACTACAACTTCGTCTAAAATGCTGTTTCATTTATACTCCCTAACCCCACCCCAATCCCAGATCATTTTAAAAGAAGATGTGTCATTTCAACCATAAGCATTTCAGGAGGAATCGCTAAGATGCAGGCACCTGTTTTTTTTTGGTCAACACCATTGCGATATAAACATCACCTACAAGCACCAGTGTGTGAACATGTCCCGCTCAGGATCCCTGGCTTCATGCTTGCACACTTGAAACTGACCATGGGGTCGGGGGACAGGCACCCCAGGGAAATCCACAAACACTAAAATCTGGTGAAATATTTACCACCTCACCTCTGATGCATCCTTAAAAAGCTGAACAGTGCCTGGTGATAACATTATGTCCACTCAGTGGTCACAGTTCCTTAGTAAGCTTATAATTCCTTTAGTTTGTGTATTGCAAAGGGATCAAGAGAAGATCTATCCTTTGCAACCGTTCATATCTCTTAAGCCCCTGTTAATCTGTTGGGTCTCCCAATATCTTGCTTTTCTTGCTTGTTTTCATCTGGACTCAGTAAGAATGAGAACCTGGGCTGTTCGTCCTATAGAGTTTGCCACCATCTGGATTTTGTCGGTTGCAGGCCTGTGGTTCCACTTGCCGTGCTCCTCTGTCTCCTGTACCTCGGTAGTAAGAATGAGTTGCCTGCTCAGATGCGGGGTCCATTCTTTTAGACAGAACCTCCCAGGTAAAGGAAGAGTCCTTTCATCAGGAACAGCAGGAATGTGGGTTGTTTTCCTTTATGGCGGCGACAGCTTACTAATGATCACCTCAGGTTGATAATACTTTGCATTCTATCACTTTTCCTGCACTCCTTACTTGGGATACATTTATAAGAGGAATTTGCATTCATCAACCATTTGGTGAATTTACATTTTAATGGGATCACTGATTGTGGGGCACAGAAAAGACAAGTGTGGACATGATTTAGGTAAGGAGCCACCATCACAGCTGAGACCCAGGTGTAACCCTAGAAGTGTGAGAAGCTTCAGATTCTAGATCTTTCTGGAAGTACAGCCAATGAAAGTTCTCAGTGGGTTGGAACTGTGGTTTTTGGAGGTGCCTGATGGTTCAAAGTGTGTGACAGGAATTGCGAGTTCTGGGTATAAATGCCAAGCACTCAGCCAGAAGGGGAGGTAGGGGAGAACTGACCAACCATGTTTCCAATCGTAACAAAGCTTCCTAGCTATTGCTAATAAGCAGTTTGTTTAAAGATACAGCTGTTTACTTCTGAAAGACGGCAGTGAACACTACTAATAGTTATGGCACTGGCTTGAAAATAAAACATGAGGAAGACTGAGAAAATCATGTATTTGCAAATATGTGAGATTTGAGGAGGTTTTGGAAATGCAGTGTCAAAGATGTACATACTTAACTGCCCACTGTTGCCAACACTCATTATTACCTATATTTAGCTATGCTATGAATTAAAATACAAAGACTAATTGTAGTAATTACAGTCTGTTGGAATGTTATCGATCTATCAAAAAAATAATTGTTCCATTATCTAACACCAAATTTTACAATAAACCTCATCTGGTATATTATTTAAAGGTTCTAAGATGTTCAGACCTTCTGTATATGAGTGGTATAATTGCCTAATTTCTCCGGGGATAGTTCATGTTTTCTCTGGCAGTTTCTCTTGGGAGTTTTTAACTGGTTTCTCTAATTTCCTCTTCTAAGTTTTAATGAAATAATTTACAAATGTATATATTTTTTCCAGAACTTCTATTCCCACTGACTAGTTTCCTCAAACTTACTAATAATTTTTTTAAAACCCATAAACCAGAAAAACAAGCATTAATATAAAATTGGCGCTCAACCCCATGTCACCATCAACCTCAAGTTTCTAGATCAATTTCCATCTCAATGACCGCCATGTTCCCCTTGGCTCCAACATGGCCAAAGCCATCAGTGAGTGTGCCAGAAGCTTACAGGGCGCATGCTGGGACCCTTGCGGGAGACATGGTTCATGAGACATTTATAAAAGGAATAAAATGATCTGATAACTGGATGAGTCCCAAAGGTCTTCTGATAAACATCATGCTCAGAAAAATATACAGACCAGTAAAGTGGCATCATCTAACGTCACTGTAACTAAGCAGTGGAAATGAGGTTGGAAATGGTTTAGGGGTCTTGAAGCATGGAATTCAGATCAGAATAAAGAGAAGGTAGATTAATTTGTTTCCCGATTAACTACAAGAGCACAACACAGTCTCTCTCTCTCTCCCCTCTCTTTCCACATACACGCACACACACATACACACACACACACTTGGGAACCCAGCTTGGAACAGAAGAGGTTAACCGTCCAAAGAGATTTTGTATGACTGGTTGTCACAGTGTTTCCTTTCAAAGCGCACAAACAACAAGGTAATGAGATGATTTGTAAAGGAGAAAGGCTGCACAAATGAAATCAAAGCTCTTGGCAGGCAAATCAGTATTTGTTCACCTGTTGGGTGTGATTTGCTTGAATAGATTTTTATTGAAAGACTCTACTGTGCTTCCCACGATTTAGGTACTATTTTTTCAGCTTGGTTATAAGAGTGACCATAGAAAATGCTCTTGTGATCAAAACTCTTCAAAGTGTAGGGATAGAGGGCACATACCTCAATATTATCAAAGCCATCTATGAAAAACCCACCGCAAATATCATTCTCAATGGAGAAAAACTGAAAGCTTTTCCGTTAAGGTCAAGAACACGGCAGGGATGTCCATTATCACCACTGCTATTCAACATAGTACTAGAAGTCCTAGCCTCAGCAATCAGACAACAAAAAGAAATTAAAGGCATCCAAATTGGTAAAGAAGAAGTCAAACTATCACTCTTCGCAGATGATATGATACTATATGTGGAAAACCCAAAAGACTCCACTCCAAAACTGCTAGAACTTGTACAGGAATTCAGTAAAGTGTCAGGATATAAAATCAATGCACAGAAATCAGTTGCATTTCTGTACACCAACAATAAGACTGAAGAAAGAGAAATTAAGGAGTCAATCCCATTTACAATTGTACCCAAAACTATAAGATACCTAGGAATAAACCTAACCAAAGAGACTAAGAATCTATACACAGAAAATTATAAAGTACTCATGAAAGAAATTGAGGAAGACACAAAGAAATGGAAAAATGTTCCATGCTCCTGGATTGGAAGAATAAATATTGTGAAAATGTCTATGCTACCTAAAGCAATCTACACATTTAATGCAATCCCTATCAAAATACTATCCATTTTTTTCAAAGAAATGGAACAAATAATCCTAAAATTTATATGGAACCAGAAAAGACCTCGAACAGCCAAAGGAATATTGAAAAAGAAAGCCAAAGTGGGTGGCATCACAATTCCGGACTTCAAGCTCTATTACAAAGCTGTCATCATCAAGACAGCATGGTACTGGCACAAAAACAGACACATAGATCAGTGGAACAGAATAGAGAGCCCAGAAATCGACCCTCAACTCTATGGGCAACTAATCTTCAACAAAGCAGGAAAGAATGTCCAATGGAAAAAAGACAGCCTCTTCAATAAATGGTGCTGGGAAAATTGGACAGCCACATGCAGAAAAATGAAATTGGACCACTTCCTTACACCACACACGAAAATAGACTCCAAATGGATGAAGGACTTCAATGTGAGAAAGGAATCCATCAAAATCCTTGAGGAGAATGCAGGCAGCAACCTCTTCGACCTCAGCCGTAGCAACATCTTCCTAGGAACAACGGCAAAGGCAAGGGAAGCAAGGGCAAAAATGAACTATTGGGATTTCATCAAGATCAAAAGCTTTTGCACAGCAAAGGAAACAGTTAACAAAACCAAAAGACAACTGACAGAATGGGAGAAGATATTTGCAAACGACATATCAGATAAAGGGCTAGTATCCAAAATCTATAAGGAACTTAGCAAACTCAACACCCAAAGAACAAACAATCCAATCAAGAAATGGGCAGAGGACATGAACAGACATTTCTGCAAAGAAGACATCCAGATGGCCAACAGACACATGAAAAAGTGCTCCACGTCACTCGGCATCAGGGAAATACAAATCAAAACCACAATGAGATATCACCTCACACCAGTCAGAATGGCTAAAATTAACAAGTCAGGAAATGACAGATGCTGGAGAGGATGTGGAGAAAGGGGAACCCTCCTCCACTGTTGGTGGGAATGCAAGCTGGTGCAACCACTCTGGAAAACAGCATGGAGGTTCCTCAAAATGTTGAAAATAGAACTACCCTATGACCCAGCAATTGAACTACTGGGTATTTATCCTAAAGATACAAACATAGTGATCCGAAGGGGCACGTGTACCCGAATGTTTATAGCAGCAATGTCTACAATAGCCAAACTATGGAAAGAACCTAGATGTCCATCAACAGATGAATGGATAAAGAAGAGGTGGTATATATACACAATGGAATACTATGCAGCCATCAAAAGAAATGAAATCTTGCCATTTGCGACGACGTGGATGGAACTAGAGCGTATCATGCTTAGTGAAATAAGTCAATCGGAGAAAGACAACTATCATATGATCTCCCTGATATGAGGACATGGAGAAGCAACTTGGGGGGGTAGGGGGATAGGAGAAGAATAAATGAAACAAGATGGGATTGGGAGGGAGACAAACCATAAATGACTCTTAATCTCACAAAACAAACTGGGGGTTGCTGGGGGGAGGTGGGATTGGGAGAGGGGGAGGGCGCTATGGACATTGGGGAGGGTAAGTGCTATCATGAGTGCTGTGAAGTGTGTAAACCTGGCGATTCACAGACCTGTACCCCTGAGGATAAAAATACATTATATGTTTATTATAAAAAAAACAAAATTTGGAAGGGGAGGCGAACCATAAGAGACTATGGACTCTGAAAAACAACCTGAGGGTTTTGAAGGGTCAGGGGTGGGAGGCTGGGGGAACAGGTGGTGAGTAATGGGGAGGGCACGTTTTGCATGGAGCACTGGGTGTTGTGCAAAAAGAATGAATACTGTTACGCTGAAAAAATAAATAAAATGGAGAAAATGCTCTTGTTACTGTCCAATCTCTATTTGCAATTTATTGAATGAGTCATTTTTAGAGAGGATCCCGAGAAGATCCAAAATACCATGAGTGGGCCCTGAAAGCACATTCTCTCCACTCCATCCTCACGAATTTAAAAGTGGTTAAAGGCAAACTTCCTAAATTCACTGACCTATTAATAACGCCACGCTGAAGAAGATTCTAATGGAAATTCTGTGTAACCCAGTGACAAGGGAGAGAAATAATAAATGCATATTATATAAAAATAAACAGACTGTTTTGAGTGCATCAATTATCTTGGTACTTCCCATTGAGCACAGGCAGTGAATAGGCCTTTCAAATATAATCCTATTAACTCACCAAAGGATCTCTACAAACTGCGGAAAGAGCTTGAGTCATTCATGCAAACCACTCCAAGACCTAGGTGTCCTTTAGTAAAATGAAAATCTAGGTGAGAGGAGGTTAATGAGAAGGTGCTGGTCACTGATCACCCATCACAGGGCCGGCCTTTTGCTGGGCCCTATTCTGAGTTCCATGAAGACATAAATGTTTCTACAGCGGAACCGAAATCCCACAGGAACACAGGCCTTGTTTGCTTTGTGTCCCTGCCATGTCTCCCAGCACCCACCGTGTCTGACACAGCGGGTGTCCAGTCAATATTCTAGAATGAATGATGGAATGTCTTCCCAGAGCAGCGGCCCATCGAAAGCGGCACAGCGTTCCACGGGTGTCTTTGTCGAAGGTCGCATCTCCCCTTGGCCTCAGGGTGCAGACGCAGGAGGCAATAAGGGAAGGTGTTTGACGAACAGGTCAGCAGCTGACACTCAGCTCTTCACCTCACTCTAGCTGACTTCCCTTCTACGATGCGATGCTTATAATGCGCATTTGGACGCACAGATCCTTACGTAGGGGAAATGAGGAATAACTCCGGACGCACTGATCTTTATTCTTTGTCAAGGGCCGTTGCAGGCGGTGATGCCACTTAGAAGCAGCGCCCGCAGTTGCTAGGGAGATGAGGAGAACGGGGCAGGGAGCGCTCAGCGCTTTCTTTAGCCTGCAGCCCAGGGCACAGTGACCAGAATGGAGAAACGAGGCCAGCCTGGCCTGCCAATCAAAGCCCTTACAGTCCACTGAGGATGGAAGCAGCTGTGATTCCATTTCGCTATTTAAAATAGAATCGCCAAGGGTGCCTGGGTGGCTCAGTCCCTAAGCACCTGCTTTCAGCTGGGGTCATGATCCCGGGGTCCTGGGATCTGGACCCGTGTCAGGCTCCCTGCTCGGTGGGAAGCCTGCTTCTCCTTCTCCCACTCCCCCTGCTTGTGTTCCCTCTCTCGCTGTGTCTCTCTGTGTCAAATAAATAAATATAATCTTTAAAATAAAATCACCAAAATATTAGCTCAAAGTTCAGCTATATTGTCATAATTCAGTTCTGACGTGTCAATTGCTTAAAAGGAAAAAAAGGGGGGGGCAAGCACAAAGCAGCCTCATAATTTTACAAAGATGTGGATTAAGCACCTGGAGAAAGTACTCCACTTCAGACATTTGTCCGAAGAGGTGACAGCAGCCAGCCTGACAGAGGGACAAAGCAAACTCTTTAATCAGCTGGTCCGTTTCCTGAGAGACCCAAAAAAGGCTTATGTGAAGCGGCGTAGGTCTTTGTGAGAGCATGGGCAGGTCGGCTGCCGTTCTCCCAGGTTTCTTTCATGGCCTGGATGGAAGGCTCCTGAATCCAGTCGTGGCGCCGTGACCCTGGGCTGCTTTGCCTGGTTCGCTCCACAGGCCTGTTCACTGGTCCACACCACAAATACACATGGCGCCCCGTGTGCGGGTTCTCTGAGCTTAACACATTCAGAAAATTAGCACAAGAATGTCAGGGATTTATTAAGGGAAAGCAAACTAATACAGATTTATAAACAAAAATGTTTAGAATTATGTAAATTGCATAACTGGCCCTTAAAACACCTGGTGTCCTTTGTCCTCCCACCCTCCATCATCCTCTCTACACTGAGGACCACCATCGTCTGTGTCCAAGTGGAATCGACGAGTGCGTACCTGAGGAAACCAGCCCCAGAACTGCCCATTTTGTTTCTTTCGCTTCTGTTGCCAAAACCTCTCCTGGAGCATTCAAGGTGCGCAACACACAACAGAAAATGACAAGAATCAACAACTCGAGGAACAGAAATCATCCCATCACCTTGGTCACAGCTGCTGTAAAGAAAGTTTACTATCGGAAATTATCTCAGTGTCATGGCATCTGGCATTAAAACTGCAGGCACCTGATCTGTGCCACTGGATACAGAAAACGTAGACAAGACACTCCTCTTTTGAAGAATTACTAGAACGCTGTATGCGGCCAAGTCAGCACAATACCAAAGGTCTGAGGAACATGATGTTATCACGTTACACTTTACAGTGCATTTTCCTGTAAGGAGGCATGGAAAAGGATACAGATTGTGGCATTTACTTCTTTGGCATAAGAGACAAGGCAAAATGCAAATGTTAGAATCAATCTCACATCACAGCATCACACTTCACGTGGGACTCAGAAGAGCAAAGACTCACAGAACTGCCCGGCTGCCTCAGTGTGACTGTCCACCACACAGAGCTCATGTTCTCATTAACTCAGTTTGAACAAACCCATTTGTCACACTGGCCTAAGTATTCTTAAGAACTCTAGTGAGCTGGCTATAACATCACGGTCAATGCTACCCCCCAAAATATAACACCATTCCAGAGTAAGTAGAGAGAGACATCCAGCCCCAAAACACCATGGATCCGTCCTGGTGAGGAATCCCATTACAAGCTGATCAGGCAGAGTCCTGAGGCAGACAGCCCTGCTGCTCCCTGAGGTCTAGAATGTAGACCTTTCTACTTGTAGAAAAAGAATTAACATTCATTTTAAGGAGAACAAGAAACCGATGCCTTTCCTCACGGAAAAAGCCAAGAACCTGAGAAGTTGCCTCCTGATACCAAACCCATCTTCTCCTTTAGTCGAGTCAACCAACTCCCACCACATGTATTTCTCTTGGGAAACAATGCAAATTAAGCCTGGATGAAGAAGCAGGGTGAGTGAGTGAGTGAGAGAGAGAGAGAGAGAGAGTGTGTGTGTGTGTGTGTGTGTGTATTGAGAGAGAGAGAGAGAGAGAGACCTACAACAGGATGTGGGGAATATGTACTTTTTACCAATAGACCTCCCAGAAAGTCAAGAAGGTGACCAAAATCCAGGACAAAATCACGGCACCACGGAACTCCCAAGGGCCAGTGACTCCCATGAAGGGGAGCCTAGAGGAGCGACTGACGAGCACAGCATCCTCAGTGAGTCTTTCACCCCTTCCCTGCCCAATTCAGAAATGCTCTTTCCTACCTGGTCTGTTGTTAGCTGCGATTTTATTTTTTTAAGACTGTATTTATTTCTTTGTCAGAGAGATAGAGAGAACCAGCAAGGGGAGGGGCAGAGGAAGAAGCAGCCTCCCCGCTGAGCAAGGAGCCCCACACGGGACTCGATACCAGGACCCTGGGATCATGACCTGAGCCGCAGGCAGATGCTTAACCAGGTGAGCCACCCAGGCGCCCCATTAGCTGTAATTTTAAAATCCTTCATTTAACATTCTTGGGTTGCCTTTTTTAAACTCACTGCTCAATCAAAGGTGTTCATTGGCCCTCAGAAATCTTTTCCTCGCAGAGGGACATGGAAAACATATTTGCAAGATGGCGATCAAAGAAACAAGCAGGCATCCTCTCAGCTTGTTCCCATGGCGTTGGTGGGGCAGAAGAATGGTGGGTGGGCAGAGCTCGGGGCTGACTGTCACTCTAATTTCGGACAAAAATTAAGCACTCTTTCTCAACTTTTGACTCTTTATATATTAAATATGTCCCTCAAAGAACCACTATGAAGGGGTGGCTGGGTGGCTCAGTCAATAAGCGTCTGCCTTCAGCTCAGGTCATGGTCCCAGGGTCCTGAGATCGAGCCCCGCATCAGGCTCCCTGCTCGGCAGGAGGCTTGGTTCTCCCTCTCCCACTCCCTCTTCTTGGGTTCCCTCTCTTGCTGTGTCTGTTTGTCTAATAAAATAAACACCATCTTAAAAAAAAAAGAGCTATGAAAACAGTGAGCTGACAAATACGGAAGCTGCTTGTGGCAGAGCATAACAACCACAACATACCCGTACTACAGGTCGTTTGCTGGCCCCTTTGAAACCAGCTAGTTCTGCTAAAGCACACAGCTTAGGTATTCCTAAAACTCATGCACGACACAAAACTGCACAACAAAGAAAATCACAGCGCTTACAGGAGGCAAATACAGGTAAGGACACAACACTCGAGTGCCGCATCGGTGACACACGGAAAACAAAGATATGAACGTAACAAAATGGTAGCACGGGTCTTCACATGTTAATCGGTTAAGCAATGCATCCACACTCTATTATGGACAATACCTAGTCTCCATCTGGAAGAAGAGTGAACGTTGACTGGCTAAAGCAAGTGGGCAGGGGGCAAGGCAAAGTGACAATTGGGAGTTACTGCGAAGTGGGGGGAGAGGACTGACTGCAGCCGGGAAGGGAGACCACCAGACGGACAGGGATGTGGTCCATCACACAGGCCTGAGCCCTGAGGTCGTCAGTCGAGATTTGAAAAGTACATTTTATGAGTTTCTATAAGGCTCAGTTCAGCTGGGTGGTTTTCTTAATCCACTCACAAATGAATGCACGAGTAACTAACATGAAATCTGCAGGTTATGCAAACTACTCCCTAATGTAGCCATTGCCTTGGAATTGATTTGTGACTTCAAATGAGTGTTACAGCAGAACTGACTGTATTGTGGAATGTGTCCCCAAAATGGAAAATAGAACCACAAGATGGCTAACAGAAAATCAGCTGGTTCTCTCTGCCCCCAATGCTCAGGAGGAGAACACACAGCGGCAAAGCCACTGAGCATGGACAGCTCTGAGCTTCTCTCCTCCAGCGGGAAAGAGAGGAGCATTCAATAGTTTGAAAAATTAAAGGTTTCAAAAATGAACTTCACCCTGACCAGGACCACCATAAAATATTAACTTTGAGCCTCACATTGGAACCTTGACTACAGAACTCCAATCACGAGATTACTAACCACGGGAAGTGCTTCCTTTCTTTCTCTAGCCACTCGACAAATTTTCATTCCTCATCCTTGTTCATTAACTATTTATTGAGTACCTACTGTATGCCAGGCCCTATTGCAGGCACCAGGGATGCACCAGGGAACAAAACAGAGGAAGACGCTTCCTTCGTGGAGCTTATAGTCTAGTGAAAGAGATCAGGGACCATCGCATCATGCGGAGATTACAGCTAATGTTAGGATTGTCAATGCCATCAGGAGGAGTAAGGTACAAGTAATGGGAACCAAGAACGTCAGAGAAAGGAACGGGAAGACTATTATTACAACGGGGGTCAGGGAATCCGCACTGAGAAGCAGACAAGAAACACTGAAGTCGTATATAATATAAAATCCAGTAGTGACGGATGCGAGGAAGAACAGAGCAGGGGTGAAAACAGAGGACAGCAGGGAGGGCGAGCTCAGACAGAAGGCTCCGGAAGGCTGAGACTGACGCTGAGAGGAATCACGATTCTCACGAATATCTGGAGAAAGAATTTCCGACAGAAGCATAGCAGATGCAGGTCCCTTGAGGGAGATGAGCTTGGAGCATCCTAACTCCACCCAGACACAGCACCGATGCAGAAGAGAGCCAGGGCAGACCCTTGGAGGAGATCGGGTCAGAGCAAAGGTCAGGCCCAGGCCCCACAGGGCTCTGAGGCTCAAGAAGGCCCCACTGTGCACCGCAGGTTGAGCTCAGCATGGCACAAGCTAACTGAAGGGTTTACTAGACCATCTGGCTGTCCTACAGGGAATGACGGACGGTAGGTAGGAAGAGTGTGGACAAGGGAGGACAGTGATCGCCATGGAATGGTTTAATGTGGAGGGAGTCATGACGTATTTTAAAGGTAGAACCAGGGGAACTTGACGGACTGAACACAGGGTGAGAAAAGGAAAGAATCAAGAATAACTTTGAGGTTTTAATGTAAACCTTAACTGTCTGAGAGGCTGATGGTGGCAAGCACCGGTTGGGGCCGGCAGTGGAGGGGCACTAGAAATAAAGTACGACTTAGTAGTAGCCAAGATTCCACCGAAGAGAAGCCTCACATGGATTTCTTTACAATTAAATGGTGCTCGGGGCACCTGGGTGGCTCAAGTCAGTTAAGCATCTGCCTTGGGCTCAGTTCATGATCCTGGGGTCCTGGGATTGAGCCCTCTATCAGGCTCCCTGCTCAGGGGGGAAACTGCTTCTCCCCCTCCCCACCCTCCCCTCTGTGCTCTCTCTCGTTATCTCTCTCTCTCAAATAAATAAATAAAATGATTTTTTAATTAAAAATAAATAAATTTAACAGCGATCGATTTTACAATCCACTACCTTCTTTCATTTATTAGGGGAATTTTATGATTTGACTTTACGTACATTTTTTAAATAAGTAAAGTGGCCTTCTCAAGTTTTGAATTTCTCCTCTTGTTAACTGTCTGATGCCTGAAAATAGTTAAACCTTATTGCCTTAAAACTTCAGAACAGGAAAAAAAAATTCAAAAACGTAACAATTAGAAAAAAAAAATGTGTCAGTATTCAAGAATGAGTCACTTTCTCGTGGTACCAAAGCTTTTTTTTTTTTTTTTTTTTTAGATTTATTTATTTGACAGAGATTACAAGTAGGCAGAGAGGCAGGCAGAGAGAGAGAGAGGAGGAAGCAGGCTCCCAGCCAAGCAGAGAGCCCGATGCGGGGCTCGATCCCAGGACCCTGGGATCATGACCTGAGCTGAAGGCAGAGGCTTTAACCCACTGAGCCACCCAGGCGCCCCAGTACCAAAGCTTTGAATGCATCTTCTAACAGGATCTCTATTTGATAATTCAGCTAAAATACAGCTCCAACAATACAGACAATTCCCACATAATTACTCCTCCCTCTCCGGAGCTGTGGACTGTCCACACACAACCGGATGACCAGAAAAGACCCTGATAAAAGCAGCAAACTATTTAAGACCACCATCCCACAAGGGATGTAAACTCTCCTGAGAGCTGTGCTCATAAAAAACTCTAATTCTAAAATCCTTGCTGGCCTTGGACAAAATATGGAAGTGGAAAAAATTCACCTTTGATGTCTGACTCCCCGTTCTGAACTTCTTCACCAACAACATCCCTGCCTCTCTAATCAATGTAGCGATATGACAAATTCAAGCATACTATGACGTGAATGACTAATGAGAGATAATGTGTCACTTCTCTTAAGAATGTTAACATCCTAGACAGACTAGAAGCCTTATGTCCAAGAAACAGATTTCTAATCGTCAAGAAGAAAGAGGAGAAAGGACTTTTCCAACGTATCATGAATAGCCTCAAACTTGGAAGGTTAAGGGGTAGGTGGTGTTGCTGTTGGATTCTAGTCTGGCAATGCTGTGCTAACAAATGGTTAACTAGTCTGGCAACGCTGTGCTAACAAATGCTTAACTAGTCTGGTAATGTGCTAACGAATGGTTAACTAGTCTGGCAATGCTGTGCTAACAAATGGTTAACTAGTCTGGCAATGCTGTGTTAAGAAATGGTTAACTAGTCTGGCAATGCTGTGCTAACAAATAGTTAACTAGTCTGGCAACGCTGTGCTAACAAATGCTTAACTAGTCTGGTAATGTGCTAACGAATGGTTAACTAGTCTGGTAATGCTGTGCTAACAAATGGTTAATAATTAGCCCTCCAAAAGAAGTATGTGTATATCAACATAAAAATGTATGCTCAAAAAATAGAGAAGTTTATTATAAATTACACTGATATTAAGAATGTGCACCACACAATTTACCAAGAATGAAATAGACAATGCCTCTTTATTGTAAATTCTGTGTAGCCAATTGATATTCCCAAGATGCTTACACTGGTTTCCACCTGATTCTTGCATCCATAGCCAACCAACCATGGCTGCAATTCAACTAGGAGTTGGAAAATGGAGTTGTATCCCAATCAAGTTACTGTCTTAATTTTGCACATGGCATGAATGCTGGTTGTTCTTTTTGTTTATATTAACAAGTAAGACAAAAGTAAAACAATGAAGATGAATGTCCAAATCTTACTTCTTTATCGATGATGGGAGCCACTTTCTTTCATTGATTCAGTAACAATATTCAAATATCCAGAGAACAGCCCCCTTTTTTGGCTGCTTACAATGGAACAGCTATAGACACAAGGCACTTTTAAGTTTACATCTGCATTGCTAATGTTTTCTCCATCACTTTCTGAAGTCTAGACAGGGGAAAAAAACAATTAAGCAAGTGCTGATTTGTACTGTTTGCTGATTTCTGTAATGCAAATGTTCCCAAAGTGGTTGATTTCAAGCTTCCAATGTAGAATAGGGAACCCAGAGATGGGAAGGGAGGAGCAGTTTATTTACAAGATGTAAATAACCTTTGGAGCACAGATAGTAATAAAATGTGGGGAAACAACAAAGAATCGATGCATTCTGAGTATCCCTTACCTCCTTTTACCATAACTTACTGAATTATTATTGACAACCAACACAGTGACTTCCTGAGGACTTAACAATGGGTGACCAGCTCCAGGACAGGACTGGTCACCAGTAAACAACCCATTAGGATGACCTAGAGCCCAATGTAGGGTAAAGACCTGCCTCTTACTTTCTACTTTTGTCTCTTCTTGGGTATCTCAATGTGCCCAAGGGAGGCTGCTGTCAACTCTTCAGCTGAATCAAACCTAAATCCTGAGCCAAGCTTCTCACCCAGGAAGCCACCATACGGAGGACCACACGCCCACCCCACCATGAGTCTGATGATGGGTTTGGGGAGGAGAGACCATCAGAGGCTACCCACGTGCACAAGCATCCACCCTTTAGAAAACATCATGAAAGAAACATCTCAATGGTTGACATTATCCATGTACGTCCTTGGATTACCAAGGTTTCAGACTTCTGCTTCTTGGCCACTCCTCAGTTGCTGTTGTTGAATATATTTTTAGGCTCTGAACATATCTCACAAGGACAATAATATCATCATCGCCTCTGCCAAAGCAGAAGATAACATTTGGCAGTAAACACTGATTCATATGTGATCCCAGTTCTTCTGAGATTTATTTCCAAGGCCTCGTCTTCCCTGTAGAAACTATATCCCTTCTTGTGTATTCTACAGGATGACCCAATCTCCTGCCATTTTTCCTGATGCTACAGGAGACGCACTCCAACTTCTCCGGGAAAGCTAGAGCACAATGTTTACTCCTTGTAGAGTACATATGTCTCCGTCTCATAGACGTACTCCCTCACACCCTGGAACATACAGCCGAAGCATCACGTTCTGATAGGAAAGGGCCAACCAAGATGAAGTCAACATTGAAATCCAACCATCGAACACTAACAGAAGTAGCCAGTTTTCATAATAAAACTGAACAACAACACCAGACACATCTATAATATTTCACATTAAAAAATCAGACTTGGTTGGAACTATCAGGTGAATGGCCTCAAACAGCTCTCTTCTTTAAAAAAAATCACTTCTTATATTTGATGACATTTTAAACTGCCCTCAGGCGGATGCGTGCACTTGCCAGCATTTAAGTGCCTCCATCATGAGGACTTTCAGAATGGAAGGGTTATTTTATAAGTAGAAACAATCAACATTTATATTACTTTTTAATCATTTTAAAGCAACAACTATTTGGTTTTCAATTATCTGCTTCATTTATAAAATGCCACATAGGCTTAACCCTTTAAAAATGCATGGCATTTGACTTTTTTTAAACACAGAAGGTAGAAACAGATGATCAAATGAAAGGCACTGATCCATAAATCACTGCTCCAGCAAGACATCTGGGTCATCCGTGATTTTTCAAATGGTTCATCGGATTGCTAAAACGATTCAGTGAGGAAATAGAGCAACAACAAGAAATCAATGCACACAGGGCGGAACCCACAGGCACGTCTCATCTCCTAGAGATGGCAGTCTGGGTTCCTCTGGCAACTTTAACTTGGTTGACCAATAATTTTTTTTTAAAGATTTTATTTATTTAACAGAGAGATCACAACTAGGCAGAGAGGCAAGCAGAGAGAGAGAGAGAGGAGGAAGCAGGCTCCCCGCTGAGCAGAGAGCCCGATGTGGGACTCGATCCCAGGAACCTGAGACCACGACCTGAGCTGAAGGCAGAGGCTTAACCCACTGAGCCACCCAGGTGCCCCAACCGATAATTATTTAATATAAAAACCTAGTAGGTTGTCAATAAATGTTAACTTGTCCCTTTCTAAAATAAAAGCCACGTAATGGTGATTTATTTCTTGACTTTGATTTTTGCCATGTTCTACATCCATGAAATGCAGATACAAAGTACTGATACAAAAGAAAAAAATATATAGGAACACATCAAAGTATTACTGTTAATGATTTCTGCTACATGTTGACATTTTTAAGATCTGTAAAAAAATACACCAATTAGTGGGAGAGGTGTTTCCAGATGGAGGGATTATGGGTAGTGTCTTATCTGTGTTGTCTAAGTTTTCAAAATGATTATGTGTTACCTCTGACTTAGAGAAAGTTTTGTTATTTTTTAATTTTAATTTTTGATTCATAAAGATCATTTTATTATTCAGCAAGTATCTGTGACTATTCATTAGTTTATGAAAGTTTTATTTTTTAGATGTTTAGATCTTTTTTTTTTTTGAGAGAGAGAGAGAGGAGAGCATGGTGGGTGATGGGGGAGAGCAGGAGAGATACTCTTCAGCTGGCTCCACAGCCAGTGTGAAGCCCAATGCAGGCCTTGATCTCATGACCTTGAGACCCTGACCTGAGCTGAGATCAGCTGAGCTGACACTTCACCAACTTAGCCACGCAAGCACCCCAAGAAAGTTTTATTTTTAATAGAATAAATGAAAAGAGAACATAATCCTATCTCATTTCACTTGCTCAATATCTTTAAGAAAGTATTTTATGATTAATTTCTGCTTTAAAAAGTTTTAAATGTCCGAAAGAAGCGAACTACTCTCCCAGCCTTCTCCCAGCTGTGCCAAACTATCTGTAGCTTCCTAAAGCATCACACTGCCTCCGACTCCGGGCCTTTCTGGTTGTCGTGGTTCCCTATGGATGTTCTTCAAGCAACAAACTCCTAGTGTCCCTGCAAAGCTCAGTATCACCTTCTCTGGGAAGCCTTTTGGGCTCCCCAGTATGATATAAAAATTCATCCTTTATGCTTAACAGACAGCCTTCTATGCACTGGAGGGTGAACACTTAACCCCTGTACTAATTCCAGAAAGTGGGTAATTCCCAAGGGACTTAGCACGGAGCCTGCTGAATAAGGAGAGGAATGAAGAGCAATCAGCTGTGACGTTTCCATAATTTAAGCAAATGATTGACTTTTGTTCTTTCTCTCACTTAAGTGACTGCCTCTTTGACTAGAGCAATGAGACTAACTAGATGTTTTGACACCTTCAAAAGTTATTTATGTCGAGTTATTTGTGCTAACGCAATAATTTAATTACTAGTCTTTGTTCAGTAAATATTAATCGATGCTGCAGCAGGGTCCAGATTCTGTGTTAAGCACTGGGATATGGGGCAGAAAGACAGTGCCTGTCCTCTCCACAGAGGCAAGTGCGGACAGAAGTGGACATACAGTTAGACTCAAGGGGCACCCAAGCAGGCACTTTCGGTAGCAGCAGCCAAAAGGGATGGTGCGGGGCGTAGGGACAAGCCTTCTCTGTTCCAACAATGTATTAAATTAAAATGCAGCTGTGTTTACAATACAAAGCAAGATAAAGATTGGACTGGACAATTACCTGAGTAATATAATCAGTGTGAACACCCAATGTTCTGGAAGTTGAACAGACAACAGGAAATGGCAAACACTACAGCTATTAGCGCGGGCTCCCAGTGGAAGATCTGAAGACATGCTTACCGCCACTCCCTGCAAGAAATCTAGATCGAGAAGAGGGAATTTCATGAAGATTTTATAATATTTAAACCTCCTGTTAATTCATTATTGCCCAAATCTGAAATTGGAGGTGGGAGGAGTCAATTTCTCCCTAAATGGTACCACCACAGGAAGAAGTTCTTTTGGATCCAATTGTTGGAGAATAGCAGAGCTCACATTTGCCGTCTCCCCTTTAAACATTATTGTCCTTCCTGCCTCCCAAACAAAGTTGTCTCTGGATTAAAAACCTAAGCACGACTGGTCTTTTTGTCTCCACAGCTTGCCAGCAATTCACAGGGCACAGCTGGATTCGAACCCAACCTCTCTCGCACCTCAGCCAGCGACTATGCCTCCATGCCGTTCCACAAAATACAAAGCTGGGTGAATGCATGAGATTTACTTTCCAAAGACATAACGAAAAACACTCCACTAAAATCCAGAATCACAAGCCAGATTTTTAACTGCTTCAGTGCAAATTCTTGGAAACTGTTCTTCCCAAGACTGTGACGTCATACCCTGGAACCCTGTCATTGACACGTAACAACTGGAAGACAGGAGAAGTGGTTGCTTCCATTCCGAGAATTACCAACACATCATGTATTGACTACCAACCGTAAAGAACAAACCAGACCTAGAGTAACCGTAATCCTAAATAATCATCTGTAGTATATTCTGCCCACAGCAGCAGGATTAGACCTCGCAAAGCTCAAAACCATGTCCCTGATTCCAAGTGTAGAATTCTCGCTCATTATTTGTGGCATAAAGTCCAAGTCTCTGCTCTAGAATTCGAGCTCTCCAGGAGCTGACTCCAGTCTGCCTCCTTCACGGATTATCCGCGTCCCTTGCAAACCCAGCGCTTGATCCCGGAAAGATCCGCTGAGCATTCGGAACACGCTTGCCCCTCCCCATCTGTTCTCCTCCTCCCCCCCCCCCCGCCCAGCACTGTTGCTTCCTCCCAACTCCTCAGACCTAACTCAGCCGGAGCCCTCCTCTCTAGACCCTGCCGGATCCTGCCACCTGACCATGAGGTCTCCGTCCTCCACATGCTCACCTTTCTGGTTTATGTCGTTCTTCCCACCTCTGTCCCATCTTACCCATTTTTATAGACTTCCACAGCAGCTGGCACACAGTAGGTGTATAATCACAGAGCTACAAGCAAGTAACAGGATCACTTAAAATAATTGCTCCAAAGACATTCCAGAATTATTTCATTTCTCTACGTGATTGCACATATCCACCACCGTTATCTGATAGGCTCAGAGGTCATAAGATACTGGGGGCTGGGTTCTTCCTATAACCGACATCCTTACTGCACACAGATAACAGCCTGTCTGCCATTTATTTGTTGCTCATATAAAGAAAGATCATGAACAAGTCTGATGTTTGAATATCCTATGTGTAGAAATTCAGCTGAACTGGGAGTGTCCTCTTAGCCGCCTCCTTCAATGTAATTATCAGCCGCACGAGTTCCCCTTTACGGGTGAACTGTGAGTCTTGATGCTGAGCAATTCCTCAGACATTCTTTAAGTTCCAACCTCAGAAAATTCTAAGGCTTTCCTGGCTTAAGGGATAAATACCAACATAATTACTACTGAAGACGCTAATTTTGGAAATCCTATTAGATGGTACCTTAGTGATGTGTCAGCCCTATGTGGTCCTATCATCAATGGCCCTAACTTTTCTTAGCAAAATATTCTATAAAATGCAGGCTAAAGATATTATAATTCATGAATTCCCACCTGAGAGACAAATGAAAATAGAAGCACAGATACTGCACAGACCTTGAATTTTTATACGGCAGCCTTGGAATACTCTGAAGGACGGAAATCAATTTGGTCGGGCTGGGAAATAAAATGAGTTCTAAATTCTTCTGACAGTAAGAAACAGATACATAAATTTTATCAAGGTGGAAAACAAAGACCAAGGGATTCTGATTATTTGATTTAATCATTTAAATATCATTTTTATCTGCATACACTACAGATTCCCCCAACTGCTGTGATATTTTCACTTGGAAATAAAAGGGTTTTGTTTTGTTTTGTTTTGTTTTTTTAAGTGAAGCATCTGATTCTGTAATATAAAATTTCTTGTTACTGTGTTCCTGTAGACATATTAAGTGCTAATGAATAAATATACCACGTTCTGGCTAATACACAATGTTTTACTGATTTTTTTTAGATTTTATTTATTTATTTGTCAGAGGGGCGCCTGGGTGGCTCAGTGGATTGAGCCGCTGCCTTCGGCTCAGGTCATGGTCTCGGGGTCCTGAGATCGAGCCCCGCATCGGGCTCTCTGCTCCGCAGGGAGCCTGCTTCCTCCTCTCTCTCTGCCTACTTGTGATCTCTCTCTCTCTCTGTCAAATAAATAAATATTTATTTGTCAGAGAGAGAGAGAACAGTAGGCAGAGGGAGAAGCAGACTCCCCACTGAGCAGGAAGCCTGACTCGGGGCTCGATCCCTGGATTCCGGGATGATGACATGAGCCTAAGGCAGACACTTAACTGACTGAGCCACCCAGGAGGCCTACACAATGTTTTAAATACCAGTAGAAGTGGTAACAATTTCTTTCATTTAAATAGTGATGCATTTGCAAGACACACCATCTATCTCCCCTAAACCAAAGAGGTACCTGTCTGAGCTTCTGCTACCCAGCACCCTTGCGGAGGGGCAGGCCTAGGGGAGCAGGCTTAACGCCGTCCTCTCCTCCCCCCAGGTCCAAGGATAGGGTTAAAAAGTGAGCCCTCACTGGAGGACGGCCATTGCACAGACAAGGCCATGACAAACCGATGCCCAAATATTCAAAGATAAACTAGGCAATCAGATCCGAACTCAAAAATTCAGAGTTCCAGGGGTGCCTGGGTGGCTCAGTGGGTTAAGCCTCTGCCTTCGGCTCAGGTTCATGATCCCAGGGTCCTGGGAGCGAGCCCCACATCAGGCTCTCTGCTCAGCAGACAGCCTGCTTTCCCCCTCTCTCTGCCTGCCTCTCTGCCTACTTGTGATCTCTGTCTATCAAATAAATAAATAAAATCTTAAAAAAAAAATTCAGAGTTCCAAAATCAGGAGAGCGAGCCAGTGTGACTTAATGTTATAAGAAAGAAGAAAAGATGAAGACGTACAGGGTGAAGGCCAATCAGCAGGAAGGAAGACAAAGGAAGACATCAGCCATTGGCCTCTACCAATCAGGACCGGCTCCGAGAGCTGTCTGAGGTCCTGATTCTCTGAGCTGCTGATTCTAGGCAACCGGCCGGGTTCCAACTTCCCTCAAATATACCCCACACTCCAATAAAACAGTCATAATGTGCCCAAATAATTTAGACAGATTCTGGGACTCCATAACAGGAGAATTTAACCTATTCTTGATGGACTCTCCTAGCAAAATGATGGGCAAACAGTGCAATTTTTTGAAGCCCACGCTCCCTGATCCCCAAGCCGAGCTCTGCCATCTACTACCTGTGCAGCCCTCGGCAAACTATTCAATTTCTCCAAGCTTCAGACAGCTCGTGTGTAAAACAGGTACAATCACAGTGCCCAAAGGGTTATTACGAGCAACAGGTGAGATGGGGAGTGTGTGGCGGTCCACACAGACAGCCTTCAGTGTTGCTGATCACAGTTGTGATGAGGATAACGAGGATGAGTTGCTTTTGCACCCTCGTATAATGGCTCAACAGAGAAATAAACGAGCTTATTTTTGAACTCTCTAGCCACTTATCACCAGCTTGCCCACTTAAAATAGGTAACTATAACAGTTGATATTTTAAACACCGGGTGCCCTGATTGGAGACAATTTGGAATGGACAAGATCAGATACGTAAACAGAAACCCAGTACTGTTTTTTACTTATAACCTCAATTATGGTTGCCTATCACCGCCCACTGGTTCTAGAGCTCATATATAAGCCAGGCCCCTTTTTCCAATTTTCCTCTGCAAACAGTGTAACTCGCGCTCTCAGTGCCCACCTGGGGATTTTATGAGGGTCTCATCATTGAACCTCCTGCCTTCTCATGCATGCACCCTCTGCACTGTTTGAGAAGATCCTCTTAATTCATGGTCATCCCCAACTAAAAGCTCTTCTCTAGAGCACCACTGTGTGCTTAAGAAAGGCTAAACTGTGTTAAACTGATCATTACAACCCTTTGCAATCTGATCTCGGCTCCTGGCATCATTCCCTTCTGTTACCCACTAACTTTCATGGCCCTTTCTAATATGTTCATTCTCTCTGGCTATTTTTCTCTGCGTTGAGGCCTCTTCTAACTTATATGTCTAGGTGACAATCTGACCTATTTTGTAAGGCTCAGCTCACTGTTTTTTCTTTATGAAATACACCTTATTCCCTGTAGTAGAAATTAATATTTTTTCTATGGTAAAAGAGTAATGTGTATTTCTACTATAACACATTACAGTCTACTAGAAAGCTCTCATTGTATCTTTAAAAAAAGGCTACAGCTACATTTTAAAGGAAAAGGAATGAAAGAAAAGATTGTAAATTTTATCAACAAGATAAATGGTTCGAGAAAAATATTGGTAAACATCTTTGAAACTTCTACATCATACATTTTAATGTTCCCATGTCCCCATCAACAACCTGACTCTAAAGAGATTAAAAGAATTCTATTAACTAGGAGAAAACCATCATTTACACACCAAAGACTGTCTCTATTTCGGTGAGTCCAACCTCCCTAACACTACGTCATCTCTATTCACTACAGTGCCAGGCCTTCCTGCTGCCCCTGAGCACAACAGGTAGGACTGGAAGTCAGAGGCTCTCAGCCCTTTTCAAGTAATTCATAGTGAGTTATCCCTGGGATGCAAACTAGCAGAGGATCCTTGTACATACAAGTTCGCAGACGTCCTGGGGTACCAGTGGACATTTCTCCAGAGAAGAGATCCAGGTGGCATGCAGGTGCACAGAAGGGAGCTCAGCATCCCTGGATAGTAAGGAGGTGGTTAGGCCTATGGTGAGGTGTCCCTTCACACCTGGTGGAATGGCTGTCATCACTACGGGGATGGGAGATGGCACGAGCTGGCGGGGACATGGGGCAGGCCTTGTGCACAGCTGGTGGGAACGGGGGTTGGTGAACCCACTGTAGAGAACCACGTGGAGAAGTAGGGATGGGCTGCCATCTGGTCAAGGGGCTTCCTTCTGGACGTGTGTCTCAACGAAACAGAGTCCCTATCCCAAGAGGATGTCTGCAACCCCACGTTCACTGAAGGGCTGTTCATGGTGCCCAGGACATGGCGGCAGCCTGGGTCTCCACGGGCAGATGGGTGGGTGGAAAGGACACGGTGTGTGTGCGTAGGTGGTGGCATACTGTTCAGTCACAGAGGAAGGAACGTCCCACCACCTGCGATGACGTGGATGGAATTTGAGGGCACGTGGCCAGGGGAGGTGGGTCAGCCAGAGAAAGACAAACACTGTCTCATCTCTCTTAGGTATGGAATCCTAAAACCAGCCACAGAAACAGACATCAGATTTGCAGTTGCCAAGGCAGAGAGCAGGGGAAAGGGGCCTGGGCCAAGGCGGGAAAGAGGCACAAACCTCCAGTGCTAAAACAGGTGAGTCCTGGGATGTGGTGAACGAGAGGACCACAGCCAACAGGACTAGCATCTGTATGTGAAAGCTGCTAAGCCAGCGCATCTCAAAAGTCCTCAGAAACGTGTAACTGTGTGAGCCAACGGAAGTTAAGCCCGACTTCCTGTGATAATCATCTCACAACATAAACACAGAGCAGACCAGGCCGTTGTGTGCCTTAAGCTTACCCAGGGTTGTATGCCAATTATGTCTCAATAAAACCAGAAAGAAGAAGAGAAAAAACACACAGTAAGTACTTCTTTGCTGACTAAAGTCTCCAGCGGGACTCTCCACAGTTACGCGGGCGAAGCTGTACGTACGGGATTGCAATATGACCGCAGGCCAGCAAACGGGTTTTTACGTTGACAATGTGAGAGCTGGAAGGAGGGGAAAATGAAAGGAGCCGAACAGCTTCAAGGCGTCCTTCACGTGCGCGCAACATCCTCCCAGACACAGGTGCACACGCTGGAACCTGCTCCCAAACAAACCTGGTTTGACACTCACTTCGTTACTACCGGAAAGAAGCCACATATGCCTGTCGGCAAGAGGTTCTCTCTCCATTTGGGTCACTGGCAACCTTTACACAGAGACCACTGGGCCGACTCCAAGACATCATGCGCGGATTTCAGATCTGTGACTTGCTGTGCCGTGTCTCCTAACGTTGCCGGACGACATCTGCTCCCCAGCCGTCGCGATGTGTTTAAGTCACCCTCAAGCGCACACACACACACCCGGGGAGTGGGGGCTTGGCTATAGACTGATCAGGGGAAAATACAATTTTTCCTACTTCTCCAGGCAAACAGGATGACTTGGAACAACGACGACTTCTTCATTCTTTCCTTATGCCGTCCCGGGTACCCCCTACTCTGCAGGCCACCCTGTTAAATACACCGACGTCCGGGGCAATACGGATCTACCGGAGGAGCACAGGAATCCTTCTGCCGCCCCCTCCAGCAAAGTTCAGCTTCCCCCAGGCCTATGAGATTTCTCAGGAAAACCGCAGAACTGTTCAAAGCACTGGCGACCTCAGGTCTGCCTCCCTTCAGGATTCGCACCCAGAACCACTAGGAGCCTCATCCCCGGATTCACTGCTAGCTGGAAGAGACAGAGGGAAAGAAGACCCCCCCCCCCGACACGCTCCTCCTGGGACCCCCGCTGTGTCACCGCATCTAGTTCCAGGTGAGGAGCAAGGAAATGCCCTCAGCCTGGACGCTCCACGGAAGGTCCTGCAGAAGCCACAGACTGTCTTCTGGGCAGCTCTGGCCTCCTCCCCATTTGCACATCAGCACATGAAATGCACAGACCCCTCCACCATCCCCTTCCTTCCTTCGCTTCTGCATCAGAGTGTTTCTCCCGGGGTCTGTCGGAGGAAGCCGTCAAGGGGGCTTGACTGCAGTCTGACCCACGAGCGGGCTCCCGGGCCAGAGGCTCCTCACCTCCCCAAGCTCTTGGAGGGTATATTTCACTCTCTGTTCCCAAATGGGAGCCATTTTCAAGGGTGCATCCTGGAGAGAGCAATGTGGCATCCAGACCACCACTGAGGGTATCCGTGACTAAACCCCATTAAGACCACTAGAGAAACTTCCAGATTCTGGAGGGCGGAGGCAGGAACGTCCTCGGCTGGCGGCCACCCCAGCAAGCCTCCAGCCTCGTAGGTAAGTTCCCTGGCTTTAACCTCTGCCACCTGTCACCTGCAGCGGCTGCCTCCCCCTTCCCTGCCTTCCGTGTCCCGGGGCCAATTTTCAGATCCCAGCCAGGGACCCCGAGACTGCAAACCGACAGAAGCAGCTGGTCCGCCCACAAAATCTCTACCGAAGTTTTTTTATTTATCGCTTGTACTTCATCTTGTGCTTTTAAAAATGTATCTGAAGTTTATCTAAATTATTACTTGGATGTTTCATTTTTTAAATATATATGAGGCCAATGACAAAGATACACTAAAATTCAATGATCAGAAAATCCCAGAGAAACAAAAATAATGGAAAAAATAAGATCAGAATTAGATACAGTCAGTAATTATAATGCCTCTTTGTTATCTCTGACACCTCCTGTTCAAGGAAGTCCACAGATATGGCCTCCGAGCATCCTACTATTTGTGGGTAAATGCAACCGATTGTAGGACATACCATGTCATAAATGAACATCCATAAGACTTTGCCTGTCAGGGGTGCCTGGGTGGCTCAGTGGGTTAAGCCTCTGCCTTTGGCTCAGGTCTTGATCTCAGAGTCCTGGGATCGAGCCCTGCACATGGCTCTCTGCTCAACAGGGAGCCTGCTTGCCCCTCTCTCTCTGCCTCCCTCTCTGCCTACCTGTGATCTCTCTATCAAATAAATAAATAAAATCTTAAAAAAAAAAAAGATTTCACCTGCTTGGTGTGGGGATTTTCATATTACAGTAGTAAAGGAGATGAACCACACAGCCTGAAAAATAAAACCGCATTTCTATGGAATTCTTTATTCAATAATCCAGAACAGGCAAGAGGAAAACCCTATAGCATAAATTTTCAGAAGTGAACCATGTAGGTGGACATCGGTAATTACACGGTTCGGTCACGTGAGTCACTGTTACGACGACAGAACCGGCAGATTCAAGAGCTCGGTCCCCACAGCACGTCTATGACTGTGCCATTCCGTGGTCAGTGTGACAGGAATGAAGGTGGACAAGGAATGTTGTGCTGATCTCAGAACCCAGGAGGCAAGAAGTCAGACGTAACCAAGAGTAAATTTGCTTGCATGGGATTCGGTTTTGTGGCTACACTTTCATGGATACTTTTTTTTTTTTTTGACAGACAGAGATCACAAGTCGGCAGAGAGGCAGGCAGAGAGAGGGGGGAGCAGGCTCCCCACTGAGCAGAGAGCCTGATGTGGGGCTCGATCCCAGGATACTGGGATCATGACCTGAGCCAAAGACAGAGGCTTTAACCCACTGAGCCACCCAGGTGCCCCTTCACGGGTACTTTTAAAGTTCTTATTATCGAAATCCCTACAGGAAAAAAAATAAATAACTGTAATGAGAGATCTGAAACTTGATTATCATTTTCCCAATGAAATCATTATTCTTGTAACTAAGGTTTTGACAGGGAAAAGTTTCTCAGGGTACAACTCCCCCATTATATACTGTGAAGCTAAGTAACCATATTTTTCAAAGCAGAAAGAAGGGCATCTGGCTTAAAAAATACCTGAATTTGAAGGTTTGTTTGTTTAAAAGATTATAATTTGTGCATGTATGAAATTAATTTGATTCTCTATTTAATGACTCCTTTAAAAAGTTTTACGAAGTCACCATTGCCACAGAAAAATCTGGAATGCATATTTGGCTAAAGGTGGAACCACTTCCAAGCAGTTAAAAACAAAGAGCTGCCCTAGTTTTTCACAAAAATCTTCCCCTGTTAACATCCTGGACATGTGGTAGGTGGTTGTGCTCAGGTCTTGGCTCTGCCGCTAGCTAGCAACCTTGGACCAATCACTTAGCTTCTAGAAAGTTTCAGTTCTTCATAGTAAAATAAAAGTGCCCATCATCTCCTTGGCCCATCATCTCCTTAAAACGTTGTGTCTGAGTAGGCTTTGAAAGGACCACCATCACTCACCAACTCCAAGCCAGGGTACAGATGTTTAACTACGAAAAAACACAGGCCCTGGCAGGTTTTAAATCTGTAGGGTGAATTCCTATAGTCATCCTCTGATGGTTAGCACTTAAATATTTTTAAGATTTTATTTATTTGACAGAGAGAGAGAACAAGCAGGGGGAGCTGTAGAAGGAAAGGAAGAAGCAGGCTTTCCACCGAGACCCTGAGAGCATGACCTGAGCTGAAGGCAGAGCTTAACTGACTGAGACACCCAGGGGACCCAGCCCTTTAATTTTTAACACAGATCAGTTTAGCCTCACTGAATTTCAAACCTTTGCCTGCTCTCCCCTGTAACTTTCATACGCCACATAACCAACTTATATCACAACTACTTCTTCTCCAGCAAGCGTGTTCATGTTCTAGGCCGGGCTACTTTCTGGGATGCTTGCTTTAATACGTTATGCTGCCTTCTTGTAGCACTCAGTTTATTATATCTTGACCCTTTAAAGGAACATTGCAGAAAAGGCTATCTTACCTTTTCCTAACTACTCCAAAATAAATCTCGTAGTTGGGTGATTTATCTTATGGAAATACCCTGGAAACAATGTTGATGCTCAGGCAACTGGTCTACCAGGAATATAAAGATTTTTTTTTTCTTTCTCCAGAATACCTACACAGACTTACATCTAAAAATCAACAGTAAATGTGAACTCGAAGTCATTACCACTTACCTTCATAAACAATACTTTCCCTCATTTCCCTTACAGACAACATAAAGGGATGAAAAAATATCACTTTTTAACTACTTGGTATGCTTCCATTTAATTAAAAGCCTATCTATAAAATGCACTAGCAACCAGTCAACCTTCTTCATTGGCCAACTCTGGGGTTGTCATTTATCCCCTAATTTTCTCAGGGGTTTGAGGGCAACCTGTATCCACACCAAACCTTCCAAACCCAAGGTCCACTAGTTAGTTGCAAGTATAATCAATAGAGATCAAGGAATTACAGAATAATTTCCAAATTTACCTTGACAGGATCCAAGGACAATATCATTAGAAAAGAAACAAAAGCACATTTAAAAGGGAGGAACACATTCTGTTAACAAAGATCAAAAGGTTTGCAAATACACTCCGTTGCATAAGGGGTTAAATGTCTGAACGTCTGAAGACCCAGTTATGGCTGACTGAAGGTCTTCCCAGACAGAATGCCCATCACCAGTGGTGAAAGACCTGTCTCCTTCCAACATTATCCTACACAAAATAGTTCACAGGAGACTTGATGGTGGCGATTATGCTATGCAGAGCTAATCTTCCACACAGGGCTTGGTGCTGTCAGCAGACCATATGTTCCCTTTAACATTGTTCCATAATGAGCACGAGGTAGCTAAGAATCATCAATAACCACTTAAGGAGCAGTTCCCATGGGTCCGTAATTGCTGGACCATATGATTCTTCTGTCCTTGGAACTAGAATAAAAGAAGATGCTCATTAGCTCCAGGAACTCAAGTGAGGTCTTGCAAGACATCTGACAAAGCTGAAGATGAGACATAGATAGAAAGAGAGAGGGTGTCTTAAAATTAGACTTTACAGCTGTATACCAGAGAACATTGGTTAACAGGTCAAGGAAAAGTTGGTGGCAAGTCTCTAACTAAAGTGCGGCCTCATGGCTCTGTCCTCTGATGGGATCAGCTAGCCGGAAGGGTGATCACATCACAGATCAGAGAGGGAAAGGAAATGTGCCATGTAATCCAACACATCAAAAAAACCCAACCTTATGGAAAGCTTGGTGGCATTTCAGAAAACGTAATTCAACAGATCTAAACATCACACCTGAGTTTCTGTTTAAATAGTCAAATCACCGAAGCAGAACCTGAAGAGGGTCCAGTTACACAGCAGCTTCTCTGAAAAATGTCTAGAGTCTTCCTCTGATTGCAAGCTCAATATGATCTATGTGTAAGGGGGTCAACCAAACAAAAAGCTGTTGAAAACATTGATGCAAAAGAGAATTCTAATATCCAGGAAAGAGGAGGTGGACATTCCACTGTATTCTCTACTGGTCAAGCCATCCCTGTGGCTGAATTTTCTTATGGAAACTATATTTCGCCCCGGAATCTAGAGGCATATTCTTCCCCAACACAAAGAAAAACTAAACCTTGTATCTCTTGACACACAACCCATGTTTTCATTAACCCGTCATTTCATCTCTACTTAGTTTGGCTTTCCCATGATTCCCCTATTCAATTCTGTTCTTCTTTGGTGGGTTTTTCCTCCCGTTCTTCTGACCTATCTCCTCCAGCAGGTATCAAAAAACAAGTGACCTCTGGAATATACACAGTATTTTGTTGCCCACCTCAGAGCTTCTCTATCAAAAAGGAGAGTGTCTCAGTTGCTTAAATGTCCAGTGGCTCGATCAGTTAAACGTCCTACTCTTGACTTCATCTCAGGTCATGATCTCAGGGTTGCGGGATGGAGCCCAGCAGTGGTCGCACTCCGAGCTCAGCGGGGAGTCTGCTTAAAATTCTCTCTTCCTCTGCCTTTGCCCTTTCCCCCAGTTCATACACTAATAAATACATCAATCTTTAAAAAAAAAAAAAAAAAAGGAACGTCTAATCGAAGAAGGAAGGTATTATATTCAACCAAAGGGTCACTTATCCATTGTGCTTTTGTCCATTGAACTCTTAGTCATCACTAAGTTTCCAGAACCTCTTAGTTTCCTTTTGAGGGAGGAAGTATGTTCATGAGCCTTTACTGACAGTCTATTGAGTGTACTGCATTATAACACAATGGTTGAGAGAATGAACTTGACAGGGAAAATTTAAAAATCTGGTTTTGAATTCTGGCTTCCTCAGCAGGCAGCCTGGCCATGGCATGTTCCTTAAATTCTCAGATCTGTAACTGGTTTAAGGATTAAATTATACAGCATATATAAGGGGTTTAGCACAACGCCTCTCGCCTGGTAAAGAAAAACAGTGGAGCTATTATGTTGTAACTGATGTTCTTATTAGTGTCATTATTATTACTATTACTTATTCCCTTTTACATTCTAAGAGACTAAGTTTCAGACCCGGGATGTAGCAATCATTTCTGCTCTTTTCTTTCTGCACATTTTTTGCTATTCTCACCTAATCCAGAGTCTGACACGAGAGGATTAAATCAACAGCTGCTCGTGGGCAACTGTACGTACCAGCTAGCCGGAAGGGTGATCAGCAGTGTTTGACAAAGAAGCGAAATGAGCAACACTGCTTATATTCAGATATCCCAAGTCAGGGAGTCAGAAGGTAATTATTCATTCATCCACACACAGGAGAAAGACTGATGGTAACACAGAGATGAAAAATGATCCGCGTCCGAGAGAAACATCAATAAAATGCTGGGGAGTGCAGCAGACGGAGGCGGAGCTGTGCTGGCCCAGAAAGGTTAAAACCGTAATGGACTGAGAGTGCAATCTAGTTTCTAGAATCGTTCTGGGGTTACGTTCATGCTGGATCTCCCTCCCACCTGCCGCACCCTCAGCCTCCACTCCGGTCCTGACGTGCCTACGGGATTGACTTTAAAACATTTATTGCAGAAAATACCAAGTGGTTTTAAGCAGGAATCATATGAGACAGAGTCGTGAAAAGTGCACGCACGGGGCTGGCATTAAGTGAGGCCCCAGCCTGTTAGGGTTTCTCCAGGGGAGACCAACAGGTAGGGAAATGGATGTGCAGACCACAACACGTAGGACAGGGCTCAATGATACAGAGACATCCATCCTGGGAAAGAGAAGGCTTGGTCAGCCATAACTATTGTTTCTGTAGAGGCAGAGTGCCCTGTGTCAAAGAGGGTTTGGGTAGCCTATATAAACCTAGAAATGTAAATGAGAACCACAGGAAAGAGGGCTGGAAAAGTAGATTTTATGTTAATGGAAGGAACTAATTTCTAACAGTTTGCGGTATCCAACCATGGCTCTCTCCCGAGAAGGTGGACCCCTTTCTACTGATGGAGTCGTGCAGAGCGGAGCTGGGAGGAGTGAGGTAGACAACAGTCATGGTCCCTTCCCACTCTGCATAGCAAATGTCTAAGAGTTTTCTCCTTTCAGGGAAAACCTACTGGTGGAAATGGTCTTCAGACCTGCGGTGTGGGGTAGCTCTCCTCTTTGCGTATCTGTTAGCAAATGCAAAACAAATTTACTGGAGGCCTGACCTTCCTTGCAGAGTTGACTTGAAATGCCAATAAAATAAAGCCTCTGAATCCTCCCCACAAATTGACATGAACAGGACTCAGGGAAAAAAATCAGATTTCAACTTCTGAACCATACAGTCAGGTGTCTGACATTACAGGAATGCGAAAGGTGGCCCGTTTCCCCCACTGCCCTTTGTTTTCGGGGCCTCCTGCCTGGAACGGGGAGTTTCATTCCAAAATGGTAAGTGGCAATGTCTGGGACTATGCCCTCCTGTCTGCCTCAGCTCACTTCCCGCCTTGGAGGAAAGGATAACAAACACAAGGTTTTCTTTGGCTCTGACGGATCTTCCCCAGAGAGGAAATCCAGGAGTTATAGGTTAGAAAGACTCTCCAAAGCAGGTCAACAAAGAGGCAGACCTAGGAGCTCTTCAAAGGCTTCGACCCCTACACAACTCATCTGGCCTCTCGGCTCTCCATCATTTACTTCTCAAGGCCTGCCAGACTCCTGGTTTTAACAGAAAAAACACTCTGTTGGTGAGATGAGGTTACTGAGATGAGAGCAACTGCCCAAAGTCTGTGTCTTCACAGGTGAAAATCTGCCACACGAAATCTAGCAGTAACTGGACCTTTCCAGTCTTTACTTGGAGTCCATTAGAACAGATACACTCAGATATATTCAGAATAACATCTAGGGGCTAGGGGACAAGAAAAGACGTGGACCGGGAGAATGGGAACTACTTTGTCAATAAGGAAACCTGAGTGCCCACATCTATAATCTTGGTTAAGTCTGAGCCTGAGGTTTTCCATCTGCCCTACACGCAAAGGATAATAACTCCCAAAGGATACCAGTGAGGGCTTCAAAGAAATGGCATCTGTAAAAACACTTTGTAAGGTTTGAAATGTACCTAAATGTTAGGCTATGGCAATCTTTTACTATGCCTCATAATCATGATGTGACTCTTTAAATCTCAGTAATGAAGCAAGGATTGAAAAGAACACTATATATTTTCTTAATTTTGTGTACGAATATCAAAACTATCTGCACAGGTAATGTGATCTATTACAAAAATTATTAAAAGGCCACCTGGAGTTTTAGATTTCTTTATTAGTACAAAAATGTTTTTATTTTGTATCTTAGCTTTATGTTATCTACAAAAAGTAGTCAGATATTTCTCTGTTTTAAGTTCCTGTAAAAGCTCTACATAAATAGCAATTATAATATTGCGGGCTCATGAACCCTGCTGGGATGCGCGGTCTTTAAGCAAAACAAAAGCCATAACCACAAAGGAACTTGCTCAGAAATCTATTGGTGGACTAAGTCAGTGACACACATTATACACACACACACACACACACACATATATAAATAATATATATATTTTGGAAAGTGTTTTAATCCCTTCCAAAAAAAAAAGTACACCAGAGATCAAATGTTTATGTAGAATAAAAAGCAGATACAGTTTTGGAAAAGTATTTTGAACCCTTCAAAAGAAAAGGTAAACCAGAGATCAAATGTTTCTCTTGAATAAACAGAGGACAGATGAGAAAAAAAGCCTTTCTGAATTTTCGGCTTCCACACGGACATTATGAAGACAGCAGTGAACTAAAGAGTTAAAGACCTTTTCCCTTTAAAGAGTAATTCATGTTTCCACCAATTGCAAGGGCAGCGGTTAAAACGGCAGAATCCATCCTCAGTCACAAGGTTGGCGGGGGCATAAAGATCATTCTAGACCACATAATACTTCAAAAGTATCAATGACACTCTGACCACACACATGCCCGTGGTGCCCCTCTCTGGAGAGGAAAGTGCCTCTGGGCATGAGAGTCAAAAGCTCTTTTGTGTGTTACAGAGTAACCGGTGGGGAGGGGCAAAAGGACATCGCCCCACACAGCAAAAGTCACTCCATGGACACAGCTTTCCTTCCAGACTGTAGATTTTTTTTTTTAAAGGAGCATAAGAAAGTCCATGGATTTTGGTTTCCTTTGAACACTATTACCATTCTGTACTTTTTATAAAACAGGAAATTGCAATAAAAAAAGGACATGTCTTATCAAAGGGCCCTACCAGTACTTCTAGTTATAAAATCCCTTCAAGAATTGTCAGCTGTGGGGCGCCTGGGTGGCTCAGTGGGTTAAGCCTCTGCCTTAGGCCCAGGTCATGATCTCAGGGTCCTGGGATCGAGCCCCGCATCGGGCTCTCTGCTCAAGCGGGGAGCCTGCTCCCCCCCCCACGCCTGCCTCTGCCTACTTGTGCTCTATCAAATAATAAGTAAAATTTTAAAAAAAAGAATCGCACAGACCCTTTAATATATGCAGATACAAAAGAAAGCAAACATTTTCACAAGCGTTATTAAATTACGGCATAGTAGGAGTCATTAACAGTCAGCAGGCAGGGGCACTGGGCTCTGCCAGTCTCACATTCCAAATAATCAAAAAGGATATCCAGGGGCGATTAGTTTCCTACACATTGATTATTCCAATCTCCACACTAATAAGGAGCGCTAAATGACATAAAGTTAAAAAGCGCAGTGAGAAAGGGAAGACTGAGCCCACGTGCAGGGGGCAGGGGGATACAACCTTGGTAGATGAACTTCTCTTTCAGGTTACTGCAGGGGAGTGAGAAGTTTCACGCATCTTGAAACTTAGCACTGCCTGGAAATCACCCTTCCCTCCACTATCCCCTCCCACATGCGCAGAGTACGTACAGGTCTCACAAAACGAGGAATCAGGACCCGGACAGCCTGCCGAGCCACCAGCCCATGACGACAAGAAGAGACCAGGGACTCCCCATCAGGCCGGTGTACCTTCGACTCTGCGGGCGCGCACTCGGCTGCTTAATGCTCCCGGAACACGAGCGAATGTCGTTGCTCCTAATCCAACAAGTGACACAGCGAACTGCAAAACCTTCCTCGGTCTTGGTCTACAGAACCACCCGCCAGTGAAACGCTCCTCAGCGAATGCTGACTCCACTGCAAAACTTCTGACCACGGTCCTAACCCGTCCTCCCCTCGGCCATCCTTCATCTGTCACACACTTACCACTTAGCCACTAAGTCTGTAAGGCGGTGTGTTTGTTTCTGTGGGGACACACTGTGAAATCAGACCCGGATCCTGTTCTTAAACAGCTCAAGAGATCAAAAAAAAAAAAAAAAAAAAAAAAGGCACATAGACACACACACACACACAGACAGACACACACATACAAACACAGACACACATACACACACACAGAGAAACACACACATACAGACACACACACAGAAACACACACACACATACAGACACACACAGAAACACACACATACAGACAGAGACAGACACATACAGACACACAGAGAAACACACACATACAGACACACACATACAAACACAGAGACACACAGACACACAGAGACAGACACACACACAGACACACACACAGAGACACACACACACATACAGACACACACAGAAACACACACATACAGACAGAGACACACAGAGACAGACACAGACACACACACACACAGTGATGTTCCGGTAAGCGTTCAACGACAGTTAAGGAGGGAGAAAAGCAGGTGATGGGCATTAAGGAGGGCATGAGTCGGGAGGAGCGCTGGGTGTCACAGGCAACTAATGAATCGTTGAACACTGTGACAAAAACTCATGTACCATATACTGGCTAACCGAACTCAACCAAAAAATTCAAAAATTTGAAATAAATAAAAAGAAGGGGGAAAAGTGTGAAGGAGCTCTGACTTCCAGCGTTTGCTGATTCCCGCGCTGTCAGTCCTCCTACCGCACCTGATTCTGGTCTGCCAATGGGCCACGCTGAATGCAGAGCAGGGCAGAGATGCCCGAGCCAGCCGAAGCCTAGTCGGTGCACCACTGCGCAATTTACACGGATATTTATATTTGTGTAAATTTACACACACACACACACACACACACACAAACTAACCAAATACTTCATAGTTGTTATCTTAAAACAACGGGATTATGATTAACTTTATTTCTTTTTCGCACCTTTTTTAGCATCCCACCATTTTTATAGAGGTTTTTGTTTTTTTTTTAGTTTTAACTTTTTGCCCATCCTAATGGACAAATGACTGACATGGGCCTCTGTGTGTGTTTAAGGTCTATGGCATCTCAACTTTGCTGACGTCAATGATGACCACGATTACCTCAGTTAACATCCCCCATCTCACGTAGATACAAAAAATAAAGTGAATGAAAAAGAATAAAAGGAGTATTTTCTAGATCAGCACTAGCCCCCATATCCTCATCCCAGACCAGCTTTTCTAGGCAGTCCTGGGATTACTAGAACCATTTAAGGAGCGGGGAAAACAAACCATGTTAAAGGCCCATCAAATGAGCTTCCGAGCCCCACGTCCAGCAGGAGGGGAGCACGTCACAGAGCGTCTAACTTAGAGCACCAGGGGGGAGAGGCTTCACTCAGCCCTGCGCTCCCCGAGCCCCACCCTCACTGCCCGAAGACTCTAGAACCTGGAAAAGCCTTCCCCAGAGCATGCTCCCACCACACATGCTCCATCATTTCAAGCGTCCGGTCACCCAGGTCTGTCCACGGACGAAGGAGCGGGAGGTGGGAACACAAGGAGGAAGACGATCTCTAACTCAAGCACAGGGATCCCGGCAGGAATCCTCTTGGCTCTACCAACAACAGCGTCGGTGAGACGACACCTGTTCGTTCCGCGGTTAACCGTCCACGGCATTGGCACCCGCGGCCGTCCCTCGTTCAGCGTTCTTCCCACGCAGACGGACTCTGCTCTGGAGCCTGACAGCTCGCCTCATCCCAGAAACCCTTCTCTTCCTCCTTTTTCACTCGTGGCTGTATAAACCATGAAGCTTACCATCTTAAAAACCATTGGTAGGTATGACTATTTTTAACATCAAGAGCTAAAAAGTCTCGTGGAGGGAAAAAAAAAAAAAACCTGCCTGATTGCTGTGTGACATTTGAAGATGTGCAAAGCCCTTGTCGTCGATCATGGTCCCAACCATGCCCTGAAGTGTCCCGTTCCCAGCACCTCTGGATGTGATGGGAAGGGAGCTCAGAGAGTTTGCATGATTCCCGCAAGGCCACAGCAGGCAAGCCCGCTGCCTTCAGCACGCGCACGTCTGGTGCCCTGCTCCAGGCCAGGAGGGAATGGCCCTGACTTCATTTCCCATCCTGACCCCATCTTCTGTGTGGCCTGCGGCAGAATCCGCGCCTTCTCTGGGCCTCATTAACTCACCTGGAGAATGGGGGGGACAAAACCCACTTCACGGGGCTGTTACGAAACTCCAACAAAACCAAACTCAGAATATGGCAGGTTTGTAAGACATTTACGTGCCCTTTCCAGGCCACTCTAGGCCCCTGTTCGTTTGCTCTGCTTCCTGTCCTCGTACCAGCCTTACTCTGAATGCGTTCACTTGCTTCTCGCCCGACTGGACAGGCCCCCCCAGTCCTCGACGGCGAGGGCTTCAACGGTCCTCTGACGCGGCGTGGATTTCTGAGCAAGAATGAGCTCACACACCATTGGTAAATGGGGGAAGTGTCAGCCCAAACGGAAGCCTCACCGGGTTCTCAGCACACTCTATTTTGTGCTATCACAACACAGCGCCGGACCCAAAGCTCACGTGTGTGCGCACGCGTGCACACACACACACACAGGTGGGTGCGGCCAGCCTCGAGAGCCTGCAGCATTGCCCACGGGGCCTGCCCTTCCTCTGGCCCAACCTGGCCACACACGAGGTTCCAAAAGGGTTTGCTGCGCGTTTCTCTCAGATATTTGTACGAAACAAACAAGCAAAGACTAGAGAAGGAGCCAGACCATTTTGTGCAAAGCTTCTCCCTGCTCCCCTACTTGCAAATCCTGATGCTAATGTCCCCCTGTCCTTGTTTTCAGCATTTGGCAGACGTTTCTTCGCACACTCCTCCACCAGCTACCTTCTCCTTTACCTTTTCAAGGTAAAGTCTTGCCTGACCGCGTGATCCCTTTACTGGCAGGGAGGTGAGCAGGCTAGCAGGAAATCAAGAAATAGCAATGTAAACAGGTTACATTAAAAAATGAAAGGAAGGGGCGCCTGGGTGGCTCAGTGGGTTAAAGCCTCTGCCTTCGGCTCAGGTCATGGTCCCAAGGTCCTGGGATGGAGCCCCGCATCTGGCTTTCTGCTCAACAGGGAGCCTGCTTCCCCGCTTGTGATCTCTGTCTGTCAAATAAATAAATGAAATCTTAAAAAAAAGTAAAAATAAATAAAAATTAAAATTAAAAACTCACAAAGTAGGATGTACCATCATACTGAGGACTCAAGATGAATGAAAGATTAATTATCATGTCATTTACCTTTATCTTTCTTCAAAGTACCCTATCTGTGTATGAAGGAATTTAGATCTTAAAAGATATATTTTTCTGAGATGTACCTCAAAATAATCACCTCGGGGACAGTGTCCGTGGGGAAGTAGAAATGAAATAAGACTTAGCCATGGTTAATGACTGTTCTACTCTGTGATGGGCACATCAGGGCCCTTCTATTATTTTTTTCTGCTGCTGTATCTGTTTGAATTGTACCATAACTGAACATTTTAGGTAGTTTTTACTGTACTTTAACCATATGAAGCAATTTTTAACCAAATTATCAAGAGCCACTGAAGAGCAGCAAATTCTAAAACATGGGTAAGAAAGAACATTTCTCCAAGGGAAGTGCTCCCTAGATATTTCTGTTTCCGTTTATAGGGAAACCCAGTTCCTTTTCTTTGGGCTTTTTTAGGAATAGTTAAAATATATAGAATGTTTCCTACTCACCCAAGCGTTACATCCCCTGTTTATATACGTACGCCTCATAATAAGCTATTACCATCCCCATTTTACAGATGAGGAACCTGAGACTCAAAGAAGCAAACCTGATTCAAGCTCACAAGTATCATGTCAGTTTCTATCCAGGAGTCTGACTGCAAATCCTTGAGCTTAACAAACACCTTCCTCTAATTGCAAAAGTCTCTTTCGCTGGCTCAGGACGGCCTCATCAATCCCGAGTCACCAGAATGGGGATGCCTGAATGAGAACTCAGAAACACTGAGTTTTCGAAGGGGTAAGATCAATACTTTTGTCTCAGTCATCTCAGCAGAGCCCTGAGGATTTCCAGTAGGAGCTTAGCTCCATTCAGGTCATTTACTGAGTCCTCACAAAGCATCAGAGGCTGCACGACCTAGGGGCAGGGCTAGGCACTCAGAACTGCCACAAGAAGATACAGATCAACAGAAAAGTTGGTTTAGAAACCAGATGACCTAAAAAGAAGTAAATTTCCTTATCACCCACTTCTTCCCCTTTTATCACCAATCGCCCTAGAATGAGTTGCTTGACACGTCTTTGCTGCCATGAAATGAGCTTCGTGAGGGCTCAGACATTGTCTGCCTTGTCCACAACTGTGTCCCCAGGGCCCACCACGGGGATGAGACACGGCCTGGGCTCAAGCACACGGAGCGAGAGGATCTGAATTCTGAGTGGCATGACTGCTTGCTAATTTAATTGGAAGCAACACAGTGAAGAGGCAAGAGCAGGGTCTTCGGACCAAGCAGTCATTCATTTGTTCATTCACTCCTTCGTGCATTGGCACAGTCAATTTGGGACACCTGCTATGCACCCCTTTTGTGGGTGCTGGGAACGTGGCCGGGAATGACAGATGTCCCCAACGTCATGAAGCGCGCCACCTCTCCCGCTAACCCTGAGCCATCCTGGGAGTCAGCATGAGTCAGTCTCAGCGAGCTCAGGAGAAAAACAGGATACTAATAACCCACATGCAACATCATTTCAAGGAAGACGGGTGATATTTGTAAAGAACCGGACATAAGGTGAGCACGCTACAAATGGCAACTGTTCTGATTAACAATCAAAAGTCAAAACCAAATACTGAGTATAAGCCAGAGCAAGCGACACATGGCTTTAAATACCAAAGGAAATGCACCTAGAAAAGTTCAGTGACAGAAATGTTGGTATAATGTGTTCTTTCTATGTGGTATTTTTCTTCAAAACATTTAGGGATAGGTCATCTTAAATAGGGGGGGAAATCTCCCTCGATTTCTGTACGAGGGAAAAAGGAGCTGTTGAATCAGTTTGCCTGACATTCAGAAGCTTTGTGTGGTTAAGAAAGGTCATGTAGATTTATATTGTTTTTGACATCTTCCAGCAATGACCAAACAGGCGAAATCATGTCCATTGAGCTTCTATATGACCTACAGCCATGGGGACAGTTGGCAAGCCAGGGAAGACTTCTCAGGAGGCCTTTTGCAAAGTTCACTTTTTCAAGGAGCCTTGGTTAATTTCCACAGTTCCCAAAAAGCGTCCACAAGAATTATCTGTCAATCACTCTCAGGCATTTTCACTTATATTTCGATTCATCTTCTCGAAGATTCTGTGAAGCAGTGTGTCAATTCTAGGACAGAAATGAACCTCGGAGAAGGTGAGAAAGGTGTCCGAGGTGGCACGGCTCGTGAGGGGCAGCAAGGAATGCACACCCAGCCCTTCAGACCGGGACACCCTGCCCTCTCACTGCCACTTCCCCAAGGGCTTCTCAGCTTCCTTTCGACTTTCTGAGACACAGGAAAGAGAAGAGAGCTTAAAAAAAAAAAAGAAAGGATTCCTTATAACACAACTGTAATTTCTCAACAAGTATTCTGACCCCTTTAAATCCTTTTTACCTGGAAGCTTGGTTTTTTTTTTTCCTCGTTCTCGTTGGGAATAGGAATGGCCTTGATCCCTCTCTGAGATGCCACAAGATGGAGATCAGCGGAAATGCCTCTGACATCAGCAAATCCTCGAAGCACCTGCAAGTGCCCTTCCTAGGTGGTGTCTGCATGCTGTGGTCCTACACCCACTGTCCGCTCGCCTGAGGAGAGCCACCCTCTCCAGACACGGGACGTTTCCCCAGGATGAGAAAATAGATAAAATAAGTAGACAGCTGATGTCATTCTACCATCTCCTTATCAGGCCACATCTTCCTTCAAAACTTCACTTTTGTTTTATTCTCTTAAAAAAATCATTTGTTGGGCACCTGGGTGGCTCAGTGGGTTAAGCCTCTGCCTTTGACTCAGGCCATGATCTCAGGGTCCTGGGATCGAGTCCCACATCGGGCTCTCTGCTCAGCAGGGAGCCTGCTTCCTCCTCTCTCTCTCTCTCTCTCTCTGCCTGTCTCTCTGCCTACTTGGGATCTCTCTCTGTCAAATAAATAAAGTCTTTTAAAAAAATCATTTGTTGAGCCCTGCTTTGTGGCAAGCACTGGGTGCCAGCTGTCCGACTAGGTATAGCACAAGCATCTTCTTTTCTCTCTTCTTGCATTTGATGCTGTTTTCCCAAAGGTCAGATACAACAATCACTAGCCACTGGGGGTTATTAAAATTTAAATTGCTTAAAAGTAAGTACAATTTAAAATTCAGGTCCAGGATAGCCACATATCAAGTGTTCCGCTGCCCCCTGTGGCTGGTGGCTCTCCTGGTAGACGGTCCGCATACAGATATCTCCACGATGGGACAAAGTTCCATCGGACAGTGCTGCCACTGAGCTTCCTGGGTTGTGTTTTCATCCGCCTAGAATTTCCAGCCAGGATCCAATCAAGAACAGAGCTACTCCCAGAGTGGGGCCAACCAAGCTCCCGACCTTATCATTCCTGGGGCTCCAAAAGCTGGAGTACAGTGGAGGGAAAAGGAATCCAGGAATCCATCTCTTGCGAGTAGCCGGGTACGTTGTGATAACCCGAGGATGCCACGGAATAGCCAGGATTCTGATTCCTTACTCACACTGAATGACAAACACAAGGGCTTACTGCGTTTACTGAGAGAGAGAGAGAGAGAGAGAGAGAGCGAGAGCACGTGAATGTGAAGAACAGAGGTTCAGAGCTGCAGTGTTGCACTCAATCCAGACTTGGTCGTCTTAGAACTCTTTCTTTCCCATCACAGGTTACGTGGACTCGGCTCACAGGTCTGTGAAACCCGAAAACTGAGAGCTCCATGGTGTCCCAGCAGTTGTACCCAGCAGCTCCCTGGCCATCACCACGCCACAAAAGGAATTTTACTGAGTCAACCCAGAAGTGCTATGGGTGTCCCGCTGGTCACCATGAGAAAAAGAGAAAGGAGGAATATCAAGAGGCTCCTGAACATTCAAAGAAGGCAACAAAGGCCACCGGTCCGGAGACTAAGCTCTACTACGCAGAGCGACCCATGGGCTGAGGACAAACAAATGAAAAGACTACGGAGATGCATGACAAGCAGGGAGACTGGGGGGCTCAGTTGGTTATGCATGGCCTTGGCTCAGGTCATGATCCCAGTGTCCTGGGAGTCAGGCTCACCTGCTTCTCCCTCTTCCCGTCACCCTTGTGCTCTCACACTCTTTCTCTCTCTCTGTCAAGTAGATAAAATCTGGGGGTTAAAAAAAAAAGTGCATGAAAAGGGATGAAAAGGGAAACACCAAGCAAAAGGATGATGGGGGGGTGAGGGGGTTGGATGAAGGAAAGACCCCACATGGAGCAGCAGCCCCTGCTTATCTAGCGGACAGGGACGAACCGTCCCCAGCTGACGCACTGTCCAATACGATTAAACAAAAAGGAAGGGAAAAAATGGGAAAATGAGAGTTCCTTTGCCCAAAGTCCCTGCACAGGGAGAAACAGTTATGAAAACAGTTACTAAACCGTTATTAAAAGTTATTCAAACAGGAAAAAAAGAGAAGAAAGCATTGAAGAGGGTGACTACTAAAGTCTGCTTTTTTGGAGATGACTTTACGCGAAAACCACTGACCTAAGAAAGATTCATTAGGCCAGTGGGCTTTTGTGTCCAAAAGGCCCAGGTGATACATCCTGAATTGAAAGCCAGCTTCTGCCGCCGGCGCGTCGTGTAAAGGGGAACCCCTCATCCCCGCTACACACAACTTCGGGTGTTATTACCAAAGGTCCGTCCCTGAGGTGAACGTGAGTGAGCTGGGCCTTGTGACACAAGGAGGCAAGGTTATTCGAGGAAAGATGCCCAGGTTACCGGCAATCCTGAAGATGACGGAGGGCGGCATGCGGTCCTGCTGGTCTGACGCAGTCTGAGACAAGGAATTCCTTGAACTGCAGACCACACACCCAATCAGGAAAACCCCCATCATCGTGGTGATTCTGATGATCCCCAAAGAGCCTTACCTATCTGCAGCCATCAAGAGAACGATTCATCCTCTTGTTAAAAAAAAATGCAAAGAGGGGAGCCTGGGGGTTCAGAGGGTTAAGTGTTGGACTCTTTGGTTTGGGCTCAGGCCATGATCTCAGGGTCCTGAGATCGAGCCCCGCGGCGGGCTCCGTGCTCACTGCCGTGCTCAGTGCAGTCTGCCTGACATTCCTTCCCTCTGCCCCTTCCCCGACTCAATGGCCTGGGCACTCTCTCTAAAATAAATGAAAAAAAAAATCGTAAAATTTAAAATAGCCCCGTTTTACAAAAAAAAAAAATTAAAAATTAAAGAGAACGCCATCAAAAGACAGAGACCTGAGTTCAAGCTGTGTGACTGCAGACAAATTGTGTTACCCCCTCTAACCCACAACTGCATCATCTACAAAATGAAAAAGTAGACAGATTCTAAGTTCCCTTTCACTTCTGAAATTCCTGGAGCTGAAGGCTTTATTTAGTTCACTTAATATCCGAAGAACTGTACAGACTTCAGAGATACATAATTCTAAGAGCTTATTAAAAAGTAGAAGCTAGCCAAAAAAAAAAAAAAAGGAGAAGCTAGCTATGTAGGACTAAATAATTTCAGAAAGGACACTGTAAGCTTAATGAAAATGGTACTACCAAAGCATCCTACAGAACTGCCTCCTTAACTATCTGGAAGACATGAAAATATTTACCTCTTTCATTTTATTAAAAAATTAACAACATAGTGGTTCCCATGGCACATACAAGGTGTTTAATAATTTTAATTAGATCAACAGAATAATAATTACTATAACTTTTGTTACAGCATTGACTGATGATCTAATATATGTTAGGATCTCTATAAGCCATGTCCCCAGGTAACTCATTTTGTCATCAAACAGCTCTATGAAGGAAACCATCTTTGGCTTTCGTTGTTTTATAGATAAGGAAACTGAAGTGAAAGGAGTTAGTTGCTAACCCACGACCATACAGATAAACAATGGCAGATTCAAAACCAGGACCACACAACTGTAGTGCACAAGTTCCTTCCACTTAAACTGTTGACTCGCTCATCACCAGGAAGGACAAAAAAAGAGAAGGCTCCCAGACTTACTCTTAAGGAAACCAGCTAATGTCACAAAGCGGCCATTTCCCTCTATTTCCCTCTTCCCTTTTCAGAAGGCAGAACAGCAACTTCTCTCTCTGGATGGGTTCTTGAGCCAAAATATTCCAGCCTACACCAGGTGGCAATTTTAATGGGACTGGAGCCAAGTTCATGACCCTCTATCAGCGTTCCAATGTCCTGAGACCTTTGTTAATTGAATTAGACACAAGACAAAGGGAACTGAAAAGAGGGTAAGCTAAATTTTCATATTGCCTTGGGCAAACGGCAGAGAGAAGTGGGCCTTTTTTTCCCTAAGGAACCAGGTACCCACTTTATCATTTACGATTATTTTATAATTAGATTGGTGTTTTATAAGACAGAAGTCCCTGTCACCCTGACCTTCCAACGTCTCCTCTTCACTGCTACGAGAGGGGGATTGAGGGCCAAGTATCTGTGTTGCTTATTTCCCACGATTCCGTTTTTCAAGGACACTTAACATTTATAATGTCACCAAACTATCCACATCCAAAATATTTCCATATTCTCTGCAGTGAACACATTCCATCACCACACCACCTAAAAATACCCCGCTTTCCGTCACTCAGTAGAACCACAAAGGTTATTAGGAGGCAATAAAATCCCTAGACAGTTTCTCTTTCCTCCATCTGCACTCTCTTCTGATCAATTAGATTCGGGGAGGCTGGAGGTGGGAAATAAAGGAAATAAAATTCAGGCCACAAATCCTTATCTTAATCCCACAAAGAGCACCGGCAAGCACCAACTGGTGAGGGAAAAGCTCAACCGTGCAAGGCTTTCCTCCTCGGAACGCAAGTTAATTATTACCCAAAATCCATCATTGAAGTATTACTCATAAAATGTCTGCTTCTCAGCAAAAAATACCACAGATGCCGGCCCTATTCCATCTCAGGGCACATGTCAGTATTTATGTCACTGAGGGGAAAATAGGTCTGCATTTGATTCCCACAGATTAAGCTCTTATTTATAGTAGACAATCTCCCTTAGTCCAGAAAGGTGCTTTCAAATAATCTAATTTAGAGAAGACACTCCATTTTGGAATTTTTCAGCAATGGCAAGACATGTCTCCTGGTCCTGCCCCCCATCAGAGCCCCTAATCGAGAAATCTGAGGGCTTAAAGGCTCAGGCTTTTTTGTGATGATCTATTTGCAAACATCCCTGCCTTTTCTCCTGGGCCTTTCTCTTATCAGTTACAAACATTCTTCACCAGCACCCTAAACCCAGAAAGACCAAAGATAAGTAAGGTTCAAAAATGTCAATGGTTATTTTTTATAATGGAGTTCGGGGCACGGGTGGGGGGGGCATTGACACCCTTAAGACTGACCAGATTGGACAATCCTAAAGGGACAGAGGCACAGAGTTAATGTAGAAAATGTCAGCTAACTCCCACACACACCCCCAAGAGACTAGGAATGTCATTGGCTTGATTTCTTCCATGGAAGAAACAAGTCCCTCCCCTTTCCTTTGTGTACTCTCCTGGAGCAGATGGATTTCATAGTTTTCAAAGGCAAGGTCTAGGTCAAGCCAATCAGAATGGGTGATTGTCCTACTGGGGTGACGGTTCCCAATGCACCTTTCTGCAGGAAAGGCCGGTAGGCTCCCCTTGCCTTCAAGAACAGAGCAGTGGGGCCTTATAGACGGACGTTTTGCCACACCACGTGCACAGCAACACATCAGACCCCGTGGCACATATGCAACCAAGTTTAAAAGCATCCCTCCAAGGGACACGTGCATAACAGGCACCCAAACCAGACTGGAATCTGCTGTCTTCCCCAAACGGTGTCATTTTTCTCTTTTACAACTAAACAGAGCATCACCTCAGGGAAAAACGTAACTTCACGCTTTGGTCTGTTTTGAAAAGAAGAAATTAAAAGAAGCAACTGGAAGGAGCAAGGTACGTGGGAGATGAAGAGAGGAGTGGAGCACGGGACAGAGGAGAGGGCGGGCGGGCATGGGGCGGGGAGGGACGGGCACAGGTGGCGGACACGCAGGTTGGCTGTCCCCCAAAACACGTCCAACCCACTAAGGTAGCAAATGAGGAAAACATGTCGGTTTTCTTTTCCGGCAGTCGAACCATAATGGTTGCTCCAGTAGTATCGGAGATTATTGGTCATTTCGAGCGTTCTTGCTGGTGAGAAGCCAGCATTCCAGCCAATTTGAAATACGGGCCCCGAGATGTCCTAGATCTTTTGTTTTTCAAATGCAGGAATGTCAGCCGCTGGACAAAAAGTGATGTATACTGTCTAGTGGGCAGCATGCTGGCCAGACACCAAATTCGGAATGTGTCTCCCGGTACCCCCGGTTCCGGCTCAGCCATCGTCTCCAGCCACGGCCACGCCCCGAATGAGGACTCTGCCCAGAACAGAGCAAGAAGGCCAGTGACATTTGAACAAAACTGAGGTCTAAGCCATCACCTCTGCAAATGTTTCAAGAAGCTAGTCCAAAGCCGGGCAAGTTGGAGCTCAGCCGGTCTCTTCTTAAGGAGGTTGATCACTTCTAATTCCATGCTGGCTAAGACCTGCCTGAAAGAAGCCCAGAAAGCCCGAAAGCCCCGAAATTAAATGTGGATGAGCCTCCTATTTTATGAGCTTTTAAAGTGTTCTCAGCTACATAAAATGGCAGAAACGCTCTCACTCCAATCACGGGCTTTGGAAAGAAAACAGCATTAGGCGTTGAAAAATCGGTAAGGCATGTATTTTGTCCATATGGATTTTTAAAGCGTACTTACTACATCAAATGAAGCCTACAGAGACCCTACATTTTTAAAATTCTTTCAGTGAAGTGTAATTAACTTGCAAGATTATAATAGTTTCAGGTTCCAACATAGAGATACAACAATTTTACGTTGTTACTCAGGGCTCACCACACCAAGTGCCAACACCTTGTATCACCATACATTATTACAATATTATGGACTAAATTCCCTGTGCTATACTCTTCATCTCCCCTTGAAGTGTGTATCTCTTAATCCCTTTTATGTATTTCACCCATCTTTCCACCTGCGATCCCTCACGTTAAGCCAGAAAAGCTGCGCACAGTCACCCCAGTCTGACCTGCAGGTCCCAACCTTGACCGTGAGGCAGCGAAACCATTGCTCCCAGCTTGCACCATGGTGGCCCTCACTCTGCTTGGAGCATCGTCATCCTACACACGGTGCATTTTCCTGGAACTTCACTCCAGGATTCTCCACCAAAAAGAGACCCTTAGAAATTTCCATTGATTTGGAGGAGCTCCTATAATCCAAGCGAGGATAATCATTAAAGGAGAGACAGCTGAAAAACAGGAGAAGGGCCTGCGTCCCAGCGCTTTGCTGGGCATTCCACTTTGCAAAACATTCACCGAATGCCCTCTCTCACAGGAAGGTCACTACCACCTGTCCCTCATTCACGGAATGTTACTAGGCGGCATTCACAGCCTACCCAGACAAAATGACAACAGCAGGTGCGTATCCTCCAGGTGTGGAAGTTAGGAGACTCCGTACAGTAAACAAGAGGTGGCCTGCCGGGGAGGGGAATGGAGAGAAGGCTGTGAATGTGTCTAGCCCAGAACCTACTACTTCCAAGAACGGTGTGGCAACAGCGAAGCAGAGTAGAACCCCCACGAGCTGATGAAACATCCGTTTACCCACTCTTTGCCCTGCTAGTGCACAATGCACTGGGGTCATGGTGGAGAAGTTCTTTTCCAAACCGGTAATTGACTTCATGATGGAGACGTATTTGTAACATTGTGTGTCTTCCTTTAAGCAGGTGGAGCAGATGAAACACCCTCTTACCCTCCAGAAGTCCTACCCCCCTCCCAACTGCTCTGGCTGGGCTCGTCCCACTACGATTTGGCTGCCACTGAAAATATAGTAAATGTAAAGTCCACAGACCATAGAAGACACAAGAAACTGGTAAAAGTGTCACATGAAACCATGAGGTCGGACTCTACGTCTCCACACAGACATGGGCCACTTCGATGTTTCATTATATAAGTTATCTGCTACTTAGACATTATTCTGGATGTCATAAACACAAAACGTGTATGCTTAGAGAATAAAAGAATATACAGGCAATCCGCAGTTATGCAGTATGGGTACAAATCCCCGAACTGAGTTATTTTTTTTTTTCTAATAACGATTTTTCTGATAAATATTTTCTAAAAATAAATTGTGTCATGAATACGAAACAAAGAGCTAATAAAAGGTGGGCAAAATAGTAGCATAAGCAGTTCCAAGCTTAACCAACCAAATAATAATGTTTAAAAGAATGAAGCATCATAGTCCCTCCCTAAGTCACAGTCTGTTAACTTACCAGGAGCACTAGCAGCAATTCAGGACCACACAACAATTTACAAATAAATTAAAAATGAGCGATAAGAAGCTTGGATGCACTCTATAATCTAGTAACTATTTCTAAAGCTCCTAGCCTCATTTTTTCATCTATTCTCATAATAACTGACTAAATGAGATACATGGATTCATGTCATACCAAGTTGATTTCTAATCAAGATAAGCGTCAGGTGGCTGATCAACATAGCCTCATCTTCTCTAAAGAACCAGAAAAAGAACACAATGTTTGACTGAACAAAAGTAGCTAAACAGTGTAGTTTTACACCCAAAAGTCCAGCTCTCCACATGCAATTTACAGAACTGACAATTGCTACCCCTTATTATGTTAAAAGCATACCAAACAAAGAAAACATTGTAGCTTATTTAAAAACACACAACTGCCCTCTAAACAGCTCTTCCCAGAACAAACCCAACACAGAATGGGTGGCAAATATCCAGTTTTTTCAACTGATGTAGGAATACAATAGTAATAATTTAGGCTCAAGTGGATTATGTTCTTAATTTATCCAGCTGGGATGCTTTAAATCTAAAATAGGCAACTAATCTCCAGTTTTCATTTCCTATCATACTGCGTTGTCCCAGACACATAAAACAGTACTGTCTGTAAAGCAAGAGAAAAAAAAATGCTAACATTGTGTCAGGATGCCCATGAACCTTTAACGTGAAGGAATTTAACAATATTCCCTCCAACACATATTCACCACCACCTCTTCATGATTTCGGCCCACATCGCAGGAGAGTTTAGATTGAGAGCAGGTGAAGGCAGCATCCAGCTTTTCAGCTGTATTCATGAGAGAACATAAAGAAACTTCGCCAGGACTCCCATGGGCTCATGCTAATGGAACCTTTAACAATTTTCCTGATTCCAAGGTACGATTTCCTTTTTGTCACTGCTAACATAAACTAAAGAAATCATGCCCCATAAGCACTACAGATAATATGCTAAAGAAAAACAATCCCAGCATAAAAGGCAATAGAAACGACTGGTACAGAAGTTAAATCAAGAATACTGCTTCCTTCATTTTAGAAATATTGTTGTGACCAGAATGAAGTTACCTAAGCAACCATTCTAAAGCACACACAGTATTCAAATGTATCTGTATTATGGCGGCTCGGTGTCTAGAAGTTTGTTGCTGACAGCATTGTTATAAAATGTATAAAACTGTCAGATCAGTTTGTGGCGGGGGGGGGGGGGGCTCTAAATATAAAGGTTTAACGGTCATATGGCATTGAAATATTCATAAACAAAATCGTAAAAACAACCCATAGTAAAAAAAATAATTTAGGCTAAAAAAAAAAAAGAATTACTTAGTCTAAGTAAAATCTTTAAACCAACCATAGATTCATAGACACATTCACACTTGTTGCAGAACTGCAAAGTGGTCTTTTCATTCCTAACGTGTTATACATTTACATAATTCTTACAACCCAAAGGCTGAGGGGGAGTACATGAAAGAGCTTCTAAAAACTATTATGCATTGTATAAAAGCACATGTATCACAAAATATGTGGGATGCCCAAACTTCCTGATAATTCTGACTGCAGGTTAATCTACAGGAAATCAGTGGACAAAGGAGCGCGCAGAGGGTGGCTGGCCTCATTTACTTCATTGTGTCTCCTCCACACAGTGAGAACATCCGATTATCAAGTATGGTGTGCAGTACTTGGCAATTTGGGAAATCCACCAGGTGACAAAATTGATATACACTCTCCCCCCCCAATCCCGGGGTGGGGGGAGGGGGAGAATGGAGGAAGCCGAAAGTTTCCCTCTCTCCAAGAAAGTGAAGAAATTCTTACCTTTCTATACACCAACATGTTGGGGGATTCGTCTGCCACCCCGTTACTGGTCTGCCCGTAGTTATTCCCCTGGGCCATGTCACCCCACACTTGGTCTGCTCTCAGATACTGGAATTACTGGTGTGCGCGCTGCAAAGGGCCAGGGAGACCTCAGTCAGAGGCGAATGGTGTTGCTCAAGGCAGCGGGGGGGAGGGCGTTTGAATCCTGTTCATAACCCACAGCCCCCACCGCACATGGAGCACGCGTACATGACTTACACGTCCAGGCTGGCTGCAGGAAGTGGCATAGAAATAGATTAAAAAAAAAAAAAAACTGAATTACACCTACAGTACCCTCAGGGAGTTGTAAGAAATGACAATCATTTGGTTCAAATAAGCATTTGGCTATGGTTTTAACTGACTTCATCTCCTGGATACTCCTCTGAAAAGTATCTGACGCTTGCCTAAAAAGCCCACGGTTACCATTCCTGCGCTAGAGTTCTCCTGTCTCCCAGTACTTGCATCTGGATGATGTTCTCCCAGGAGGGCGGAAAGGCAGCCCCCCGTGGCAGCACACTCGCTCCCAGGTACCTGGCGACTTGGCCCGCGGGCCGCGCAGCACACAGGCCCATCCCCGCGGCATTCTCCCTTCGCCCCCCCCGGGTCTCCCACACAGAGCCCGAGGAGCTTCGCCCACTTCCACCTGCCCGCCCGCACTGCCCGCCACCGGCTCCCCTCCTCTTCCACTCCACTTGGGAAGTCAGGACGGAACCCTGCCCAGTCTTTGCCAGAAGGCACCAGAATCCGTCTCAGCCCAGGACCCGGCGGGAGTCCACCCTCCGGGCAATTACCTGGGCTACCGTGGGTCGCAGCCCGCCTGCAGGAACCTGAGAGCCACCAGCCCAAGAGCAGCAAACCGGGGAGCCCCCCCACCCCAGCTCCCGCCGCCCGGCTCTCCCGGCAGCACAAATGGCAGCAGTTTCAGCACCGCGGACCTGGGCGAGCGCGGCGCCCGCAGCCCGGCTGGGGCGCGGGGCTCCCGGGGCGGCCGCGCGGCGGGGCGCCGAGCGAGGGTGGGTGAGGGGCGCGGGGCGCGCGGGGCGGCGTCGCCTCCTCCCCAACCACCTCCCCTATTTACCTCCGCGGCCAAGGTCACGGCCCCGCGGCGTCTGCGCTCCGGGGCGGGCTGGGTGCCGGCGCTGTCAGCTGGCGGCGAGCGGAGCAGCGAGGCAGGGTAGCCTCATCACCCTCGGCGGATGCGGAACCGTGCGGCTCAGGCCACCGCCGCCGTGCACAGGCGGCCCCGGCAGCCCGCCGCTCGCGCCCGCTCCCCAGCCGCCCGGCCGGCCCGCTCCCTCCGCCGCCTCTGCTCCCGGGCGCGAGGACCCGCCGAGCGCGCGCGGGAGCCGAGACGCCGGCCCGTGCGCGCGACTGGGAGGCGGGAGGAGGGGCGGTCACGTGGGCCGGGCGGCCAGAGGTGCGGGCTCCCGGGCTCCGCGCTCCGCGCTCCGCGCTCGCCGCCCCGCCGGCCGCCCCCGCCGGCCGCTCTCGCGCCCCGGGCCCGGTGGGCGCACACCACGCGCGGCGGCCGGTGTCCGCGCCGCGGGCGGCCTGGGGACCCGAGCGGGGCGGCGAGCGGCCGCCGGAAGGGCAGGGCGGGCGGGCGGATGGAGGGACGGAGGGATGCAAGGAGCCCCGCGCCGCCGGCGCGCTTCATCACGTGCCCGCCGACTCCGCCGGCAGCGCGAGGGCAGCAGATGATTGATTATCGCTGCGCTTCAACGACGAGCGTGGAGAGACACGAGAAGTCCTGGGAGTGAAGGAAATGGCCAGGACAGATTGAGCCGCTCAGCCCGTAGCCTGCGGCTTTCACAGCTTCCTCCCAAGTTTGAGAGATGGGCACCGGCTCCGAGGCTGCGGGTGCCGCCGGAGACCTGCCACCTGTGCGACTGAAGGGCCGTCCCCAGCTGCGCGCGGCCGCCCGGGAAGGGAGGTGCTCCGAGGGCGCGCCTCTGCCCACCCTCGCAGGTTTCAGAGAGGACCTGGGGTGCTGATCCCCCGGAATTCTTCAAGTCCCTGTCACTAATTCCTCTCTGAGGATTAGAACGACAGCAAGAAGAAAAATCACTGCTGGCCCAATTATGGTCAAGAAACTTGCGTTTCTGGCTTTCAGGGCAGATTTGGGAAGCTATAAATATCTGAAGTTTTCTTTCCTCGGCGGGGCCAGGTGGGGGGAAAGACAGAAGATAATCCAGACAGCCCCTTCTTAATCCCTAGGTCCGAAGAGAATAGAAGTTACCCTGGTAGAAGGGGCGACTGTTCGGAGCAAACCATGGGGTCCACTGCGTTTCCCCAGTCCCACCCAGGCAGGCAGGTTTCACCCAAGAAGCAAAGAGTTATCTAACCTATTCTCTGTTCTAAATACTGCCAGGCAAACGTTACTATCCCGACCCCTTTACACACACCCTAGTCTGACCCATCTCCCAATCCTCTCCAGTTCCCAAAATTTCTGCATTGTGTGCTCTGGAAATTATGCTGTTTTTTTCATCAAAGTTGCCATTTTTTTAAAATTCTTCTCTACTATTTCCTTAATATTCTTGCTGTAGCCAGACCTACCTCTTCCCCTTCAGCCCCCTTCTCTTCCCCTCTGCTCAGTCTACTTCTGGGAAGTTGACATGGATGGAATTAATAAATCTGGAAAGAATAACTACGCATGCTCACTCAGCTTGACCATTGTTCCTCTTAAGGAAGACTTTCTCCTTTGCATCATAAGACAAAGTTTCTAACCCCGTTGGGGGCCATGCCCATGCTCATCACTGATGGATCTAGCAGATAAAATAGAGCCAACTTGGGGCGCCTGGGTGGCTCAATGGGTTAAAGCCTCTGCCTTCAGCTCAGGTCATGATCCCAGGGTCCTAGGATCGAGCCCCGCATCGGGCTCTCTGCTCCGCAGGGAGCCTGCTTCCTCCTCTCTCTCTGCCTGCCTCTCTGCCTACCTGTGATCTCTCTGTCAAATAAATAAAATATTTAAAAAAAATAGAGCCAACTGTATATATTTTATACACGGGGTGTAAAATACACCCCGGCTGCATAGGACCCCATCCATCTATCCACCCATCTCATATATATATATATGTATATCTATATCAACATAGACATGATCTTGCAGAAGATACCTATATGTAGATATAGCTAAGTATAAAATCTCCCTTGACATACTTTCCACTTATTCCTGCCCTGTTTTTTGGCTTCCTTTGGCACCAAGAACTTCTTTTTCTTTTATTTTGTCTTGAACCCATTTTATTCTGGCAACAACCTCCATGTTACTAAACCAATAGTGAATTCTCAATTATATTGAATGACTTTTCAGCAGAAGATTAAGTTGATCAGCTTCATGATAACAAGGATAGTGTCTGTTTAAGATTTTAAATATTTGAGGGGCACCTGGGTGGCTCAGTGGATTAAGCCGCTGCCTTCGGCTCGGGTCATGATCTCGGGGTCCTGGGATCGAGCCCCGCATCGGGCTCTCTGCTCTGCAGGGAGCCTGCTTAAGCACCTCCTCTCTCTCTGCCTGCTTCTCTGCCTACTTGTGATCTCTGCCTGTCAAATAAATAAATAAAAATCTTAAAAAAAAAGATTTTAAATATTTGAGAGAGAGCGAGAGAGAGAGCGTGCATGCATGAGCAGGGGAAGGAGCAGAGGGAGAAGCAGACTCCTTGCTGAGCAGGGAGCAGGACCAACCGATGAGGGCAGATCCCAGAACCCTGGGACCATGACATGAGCCAAAGACAGACGCTTAACCCACTGAGCCACCCAGAAGCCTGAGATATTGTCTGTTTAGCTCATGCCATGTAACCCAGGCATAGTAGTTTCTAGCCCACAGTAGATGCATGTTATCTAAATGAATCAATGTATCTAATGACAACAATCTGATAATTTTTATATTTAGTAATACATTGTTTGCATTATTATCTCATTTAACCCTCCTGCACCTGGCCGCGCCTGGCCGCCCAGCTTCCCCCATAAGATTCAACTTGCCGGTCCACTTGCCTAAGACCCCAAGTGGGGGGTTAGTAGCGTCTTTTCTCAGATCTTTCAATTCGTTGTTCTGGAAAATAACTTCGCCTGCTTCCCTCACAATTATGTAAGGTCTCAGTCCCACAACGCACCTCTTACTCCACTGTTTTCATAGTGCTTCTACTGCTCACACTGAGTGGTTGGCAGAGCGCGCATCCAAGTCTTCCGGTCCTTTTCACTATCCCCCAAGAAATCCAAGTTAGAGAGGCAAAAACCTTGAAACCAATGACACATGAGAATGCGAAACTGAACAATGGAAGTATGAAAGGGGTTGATGTTCCAACAAGCCTCCTCGAGGACTAGTAGGAGGTCTACATGGAAGGTGATGAGGGAAGGAGTTTCTAGTAAGGCACAGAGGCAAATTCTGAAGCCCACTGGGACAATTACTATAATAAAACTACCACTTCCTGAAGTCACACTATCTGTAAACACATTAAAATACTCTCACCATTTCTGACAAAATTCACCCCACAAGCAACGTAAGGAATCTGATGTTCAAGTTAGGAAATTTGACCAGGATTGCATACCTTCTAAATATCAGAGTCTGGATGCAAACACACGGCTGTGTGAAGCCAAACCCTTATGAAAACACTTGAAAAATGCCTCTAGCAACATAATGAGTTTTTGAAAATCTGAGGATCTCCCATAAAGACACCTGTCATTCTCTTGTCTGTCTCATCTCTCCTCTTACCTGTCTTCCTTCCACACACCTAATGCACACCTTTCTCTCTGGGCATTAATGACTCAAGGTGGTTAATGGTTACTTACGGTTGCAAAGCAAATATGGAGGAAGACTCAAGGACCAGCACAGTCCACTAATTCTTCTTTTGTTATTGTTAAGCCTCATCATTTGTGTAATTGTGCATTGGGACCAAAATTATGTCCATCAGCTTAATGTTCCCAGGACTCACATTTTTCCAGACATACCTGAGGGAATTAGACTAGATCTCTCAAAACCCATTTGGATCTTAGAACTTAAGATTTTAGTATGTTCTCCTTGGTACTTTCCTCCTACATAATGGCCCTTTATGTTGTAAACAGCAAACAGCATGGATATTGTGGGATACTTTTCTGTTCCTTTTCTTGCCCAAACCATGTAAATATGTGATCCTCAGCTATCTTCCTCCAAAATCATTTTTGTCCTTTTCCTTATGGACCCTATGTTTTGTGATACTTCTGCCAAACAAATTAAATTGTAAAATGTAATAATACACCTCTCTTTCCATGCCAGATGGAACTTCTAAAACGTAAAAGCCCTGTTACTTTGCTACGTAAATAGAATTCTACCCCAAATAATGATATTTAAAGCATCTGTTGTTATTTTGTTTGTTTCTTTGCAGCTTCAGCAGTCTTATCTTGGGGGAAAAAGTAGAATTTGATTTATATTTTTGAAATATTGGACATCATTGTACTAGTTTGTTAGGAGTATTGTAACAAAACATCACAGACTGAGAGGCTTAAACAACAGAAATGTATTATCTCATTGTTCTGGAGACTAAAGGTCCAAAAATAAAGGTGCAGACAGACTTGGTTCCTTCTGAGGCCTCTGAAGAAAAGAGTTGTTCTAGGCCATTGTTCTTGGCTTGTACATGGCTCTCTCTCCCTGTGTCCCTTCACAATGACTTCCGCGGATGCCTCTGTGTCCAAATTTCCCCTTTCTATAAAGACACCAGTCATACCGGATTTGGGGCCCATCCTACTGACCTCATTGTAACTTAATTACCTCTCTAAGGACCCTAACTCCAAACAAGGTCATACTGTGAGGTACAGGGGGTTAGAGATCCAAAATTATCCTTTTGGGGGATGACACCATATAACCCATAACAACGGTGTATATTTTTGCAAATTACTGGGGACGCCAGAATTTCTGAAGTATGAACTATCTCTTTCCCTCCTTTCATCCCTCCTTTCATTAATCAGATACTTGATTATTTGTTGTGCGTAAGAATGTGTTTTCATATATGTTATATAACATGTACACATGGAGAATATATAAAGAATGCAAGGAAATGTCATAGGTGAATTTTGCCCAAGGAAGTTTCCAGTCTAGTTCAGAGGATAAAATTTCTTTTTCTCACAATTCACACCCAGTCTAATCGACAAAACCAGTTGGCCCTACCTGCAAACTATGTCCAGAATTCTCACCACTTCCTCTGCTCCCAACCTGGTTTGAGCCTTGATTTAATCTCTCCTGGGTGAAAAGAAGGACCCAATTGCTTTCTCTGCCCCCATCATTTCCCATCTACATCTATGTTCAAGGTAGCAGCCAGTGATCTCTTTAAAATAAAGTTATGTCTCTTCTTCATGTAAAGTCCTCCAAAGATACCCCACGTCACTCAAAGCATCTTCAAAAGGCCTATGAGGTCCTTGTGATCTGACACCATGCTACCTCTTCTGACTCAGTGCATGCTAATCTCCTTCTTACTCACTCTGTTCCAGTCCCACTGCCCTCCCTGATTCTTTAAACATTCCAGGCATGCCACTGCCACAGGACATTTGCACTGGCTGTTCCTCCTGCCTGTAATGTTCTTCCCTCAGACAGCCTTCCCTTTCTTTCTTCAATTCTTGACTCAGATAGCACCCTCTCAGTGAAGCCTATTCTACATACCTTAATTAAGATTATGTACTCTCCTGGGTGAAGCCTGGATAGTTTCAATCAGTTAAGCATCTGGCTCTTGGTTTCAGCTCAGGTCATGATCTCAGGGTTATGAGATCGAGCCCCACGTCAGGTTGCATGCTCAGCCTGCTCAAGATTCTCTCTCTCTCTCTCTCTCTCTCTCTCCCCTCTGCTCCCACCCCTCAAACTTTCTATCTCTCCCTCTCTATGGGGAAAAAAAAAGATTATGTACTCTCCTTGCACTCCTCTTTCTCATTACTCTGTTTATTTGCTTTTAAGTGCGTCTATCACCTTCTACCATTTTGTACTATTCACTGATTGACTGTGTTTGTTGTCTGTCTTCCCTCAGAAGAGATTCAGTTCTGTGAGGTCAGGGATTTTTTCCTCTCCTATTCAATGCTGTATTCCCAGAGTCTAGAAGAGGATAGGTGTACAGTTGGCACCCAATAATTATTTGCTGATCTATTGTGAATAAATCCATAAACATTATTGTGTTGGGAGACTGGATGGACTAGAAGAATCCAGTCAACAGCTTTGAACAAAACTGAATTAGCATCAGGTGTCACTGTGGATCGAAATGAACCACCCTTCAAACCTGTTTCTTGTGTGTCATAAGGGGGAAGGATAATTTCTTTTCCCACCACACACCCACTTCACAGAGGAATGGTTGAGAATTAATTAAATGTTAATGTGGAAAAGGCATTTTGAATTTCTAGGAGAAAGCGCTTTATTAATTTGAGACTTTTATTACATGAAAGAATTGTGAGCGACACAGGGGCAAGCAGAAAGAGGAGAACAATGTTGAAGGGATAATACTGTTCACAACACTACACTGGCATTTTAAGGGATAATTAATTTGAGATTGATACAAGCAGAGTGAAAAAAAAGAAAAGTGGTTTGAGAACTCTTACCCCAAGGACAAGTTTAAAAAAAAAAAAAACCTTCTTCTCTATAGTCAACTCTCAATTATTTATAGCACAATATCCTCATTAATGAATTACTCTCCACTTTCACAATCCTTTTGTCCATTTTATGGCCATTTTCCTGCTAAGTAGAGCTCCCATAGCAATGGCAGAGGGCTGGCAAGGAAGAAGAGTCAAAACTAAAATGTGTCCTTATTGGGAGTTGGCTCCTTTCTCTTTTCTGTTGAAATGTTTAAACTCTGATCTAGATTACTTCCAGAACGACACCCTTTTTAAATGTTATACGTTTATTTTTCAAATAGGTGGAAAATTAGCTGAGCATATATTATGAGTGAGACACTGTGTAATGTTTGGAAAGAAACAGGGAGCATGTTGAGTTCAGCTCCTGCCCTTTCATTTCTGGAACGTGGAAGAGAACTAAAGACAGCATCAGCACATCTGAGCTGCAGCCCTGACTGCAATGTTTCACATCTAGGTCACACGGGGCAAGTGACTCGACCATCTCAAGCTCCAGTTTCCTTAACTATAAAACAAAACTTACATCATCTGCTTTCTCTTCCTCTACTGTGCAAATCTTTTTATTCCAGGACAAATGAAGTTATTTGGAAAGACAGTCTGTTAGTGATCATACTGACCACATCAGAACAGTAGTCTGGAAACAGACCATCACTTCTGCGGCTCAGACACCAGGGGTGGCTAGAGTTACAGTAATTGAAAAACAGTCCATCCAACAGGCAGCGGATGATATCCAGAACGTAGTAAAAACCCAAGTGACAGGGTCAGAACAGTGTAACAAGGGATCCAACTTAGCAGCCCTGCAGGATGGGTAAGCATGGCCAGAACAGGCTACATCTGGAGTCTCAGCAGGCAGCGGGGCTGGCATGTGGATGCCTGGGAGCAGGGCACCCCCAGCCAGAGGGGGGCCACTGGCGTTGTGACCCCAGAAGGAGGGGAAAACACAGAGCAACTCGTTTCCTATTGGGTTTCTAAACACTTAGCTAACAGTCTTCAAATTGGAAATGATAGAAGACATGATTAGAAAAATAAATAATAAATATGAAAGGGATAATCCTCAAATAATAAACAGAGAAACCAGACGTGGATGAAGTAAGCTTCCTTTCTCGAGGTTACACGGCTCAGCAGAATTAGATCCAGGGTTTCAAGCCAGTCTCAAACATGCCAAATCTCGCGTTATGTGATGTTGCTTCTAAGAAGCAACCAGGACTCAGGATAAGGGAAGAAGTACTAAAAGGGTACTCGATTGTTTTAAACAGTTTGCCTCACAGAGCAGTTCCAGTCATTTGCCCTCAGAGAATCTGGAAATGAAGTTCTCAGGAACTTCTGAAGTGTGGGTGGGAAGATGATAGCAAAATAGAGTCAACTTGCATCAAGGGAGAAAATGGGTAGCCAAATTACGTTGGTCCACAGACCTTGTCCATAGGAAAGCTTTATTCTAGAATTCAAGAAATGTGTGTTAAGTCCCTGTGATACCAGGCAGCATGTTAGTCTCTGGTGATGAACAGACCTTACCAAGCCAGAGGCCAGTAGAAGGGACCAATGGGTCAGTCCCTGTAGCACGTGGTATTCAGAACGTGTGCACACAAGGTGTTAGGAAAGCACAGAGATGAGAGTCAAGGACATTTTCTGAGTCTTTAAACCTGAGGGGAATCTTCCAGATGGACAAAGAGGAGGAACAGCACAGAAGCCCTTCAGGTGGGTGGAATAAAATGTACCAAATTACAGAAACACGAGTAAAGATGGATGGTTGAAGAACAGCATGAAGTTTGGTATGGCTGAGTAGTTTTTTTTTAATATTTTATTAATTTATTTGACAGAGAGAGAGAGTTAACAAGTAGGCAGAGAAGCAGGCAGAGAGAGGGGGAAGCAGGCTCCCCGCTAAGCAGAGAGCCCGATGTGGGGCTCGATCCCAGGATCCTGAGATCATGACCTGAGCCGAAGGCAGAGGCTTAACCCACTGAGCCACTCAGGTGCCCCCTGGTATGACTGGTTTTAAAGAGAGGGAGCGCCTTGGATGGAGATGAAGCCGGTCCGTACATTGGGGACAGACAGTGAAGAACCTCCAGCTCATCCTGAGAAGTCTGGGCTTTAAGAAATCAAACAGTGGATGAGTTTTGAAAGCTTAAAGAGATAAGTGGTGATCGCGAGGGCCAATGAGGGCCCGCCGAGCACATGTCATGCAGACCAGCTTCATGTCCTCCGCACGCATGGTCTCTAGACTGACAAATGAGGCTTACGGGACAACCATGTATGTTATTCCGCAAGGTGTGCGGCGGTTTCTTGTGGAATGGCTTCATAAATGTGATGGTAAAATCAGAGTTTAAATAACAGGCTAAATAAGATCAGCAGAAAGAGCACGGCTTAATTGCCCAGGACACACCTGAAAGGAGAACGTTCTCGGGAAGATTCTGAACTCTGACCTTATGATTCCCCTGTTCTAACTGGGCATGTGCACAGTGACCCTATTACAGGTATGAACAGCCCACTTGTCAAGTCTATAAATGGTACCGAGCTATGAGGAATAGCTAATACCCTGGGAAATGGCAGTAGGACCCAGAGAGATCAAGGCAGGCTGAAAAGATAGAGTGAACCACATAGAAGGGAAAATAGCAAGGAGAAATCGTAAGCCTCGAATCCAGATGGAAGAGAGCTGGCTTAGCACTAAATACAGGACGGAAAAGATGTGACCGAACATCAGTTAAAACGGGGGGGGGGGGGGGGCCTGGTTTCTGTTTGTTTTGGTTGTAGTTGAAAGCAAACTCAATATTGTTCAAAAAGAGCACACATCTGCCCCCAAAAAGCCACTCTGATGACTGGAAGAAAGAGACATTTTGTCAGTTTAAAAAAAAAAAAAAAGGCTTGGATGATTTGGGATAATTATCTGAAAACATTAAAGGACTCTTGGGTAGAAAAAGAATCAAACAGCCTTTCAAGCCCCAGAGGACAAGCTTCACTCTAATGGGCAACAGTCTCTGGCAGATAGTTTTCAGCTCGACACCAGGACGTACTTTCAACACTTGGTCGTCCTTAAGGAAGAGGTCAGTTCCACGTCCCTGGAGGCGTCTGAGGGGGTCTGGTTGACCCCGGTAAACCAGAGCTAGTTGTGGCATTGAGAACGCCAGTGTAGGTGACCTCCACGATGTCTGACCACAAGACGAGATGGCGTAGGAGGAAGTGGATTGAAAACTGAACACTACCATTTTCCCGGGAGGCTTTCAAGGGACTTTGACCTGAGACAAGAATGACATGAGATATTTAAAACGACGTGACCAAGAACACGGTGTCTCTTTGAGTTCATTTTGGGCTTCAGTGGTAGTCTGGGAAGACCTCATGGGGGAAAGGGGACTGACTTAGCTTTGAATGTTGGGTAGATGGAAAGGGGGTGCAGTGGCTATTTGCTCAAGGCGGCCCATGACAGACGCTGCCCACCCAGAAACAATTATTATCTATCTTCATTTGGTAGGTCTTGTTATCACATGGATGTCTTAAAGGCACCTGCCGGTCAGTGGTTTTCAGGTCCTCGGGAGATGCTGATTTTATCATGCTTAGGGCAAGAGGACACCTGCTCGCCCCAAGCCAAACCTCACTTGTAATTCCCTGAGTCTCCATCATCTTTGCTGATAAATATCACCCAGCACTTCCTACTAGGAAGTGCTTCCTGCTAGGAATTTAGAACTACTGAATTTCTCTAAACCTGTGTTAAGAAGAAGAAATAGCAAAAGGAGGGAAAGAAAAAAGGAATGGAAAGCCTTACTTAAATTACTTAATACACTCCTATAGTTGATAGAAAAACATTTAGGAACTTGACCCTAAGCTGGTTTCCTATGTCCATCAGCTCTGATTATATTAAGGAAGTGAATATTCTAAGAACAACGTTGTAATTGAAAGACTGTAAAGCAATCTAAGGTAAAGCGCTTGGCACCTGAATTAAGGTTCTCTGCATGCTGTGTGGTTTTCTCTAATAGTGATTAGCCACCTTCTCTGAAGCTTTCAAACCACTAGGAACAGGGTAGTGTCCTAAAAACTCCTTAAATATTAGGCCCTTCTCTTTCTTATCATGGGTTTTTCCGTGGATAATTGTATGAAAATCCGTATGATTTACCTTTGATCATTAGAGCTCATCCACTAGATGCTTAGAAAGCAAAGCTGTTTTTTCAAGGTTCCCAGTATAGACTGTGAGCACCTGGGAACCCAACCCTCCCTGAGCAGCAGGCCAAGGCACTGGGCCCATCTCTCTCAGTCCCCTCGAGCTTCCCAACACAGGTCCCTGAGCCTCCCAAATACCTCGGCTCTTAAACCCAGCATCTGTCTACTTCCTGATGGGCCAAAAGGTTTTGGGCTTTGTTTCTGTTCAAATGTTCGAGCTCTGCATCTTCAGAAAGAGGCAACCACTTGAGAGATGGGCAGGAGGATTGCCGGGATGAGGAGCCCTACCCGCCGCAAGGGTCCTCCCTCTCCTCCCAGACCCGTATGTGAAGGTACCCAATTCAAGAAGAGCATGCAAACACCCAATCCCCCATCGCAGAGAAGCGTAAGCTGTACTCAAAGACAGCTGACACACTCTGCCCGGACTGAAGCAAGAGCAGCGTGGCCAGGAGCCCCTGAGGAGAGCACCCACGGTTCTCCACCCTGCCACTGTGGGTGGAGGGAAGCTGAGAAGCCAGCGCAGGAAGTCCTGCCGGTTCCCCAACATCTGCCCCAGATACTCAGTCTTTTTCTGATCACTCAATCCTTTATTCATTAAGCATCTACCCTACGCCCGAGAAGTTTCTGAATGAATGTCACAGTGCCAGTAGGTGCAGAATTCTCTACACTGAAGTGCCCCAGAGGACGTCTCCTCCTGGCTCACCTTCTTTGCTGCCCCGATCCCCCTTCTGTCCTATGCTGGACTCTTCCAGTTCAATGGCTTTAATGCTGATAGGTTGATGACACCCTCATTTACATGGTCCATCCTGGTTCCTCCTCTCTCAGAGCTCCAAACTCATATTTCCAACTGTTTCCTGACATCTTCACTGGGACCTTTAATAGTCATTTCTATTAAAGAAGCTCAAGACAGAACTAGTTTCCAAACCTACACCCCAATTTTTCCTTTCCCAGAATTCCCCATGTGAGTAAGTAGGGCATTTTTTTCCCAGTTACACAAGAAAAAGCTAAGAATCGTTCAAGTAAATCATAATCCTTCTCTTCCTCACTTATAAGTCCCGTCAATAAGATCGAAATAAACATCTTGTCAAGATAGTTCAATTCTCCACTTTGCCTGCCACTTCCTCATTTAAGACATCACATCTCCTACCTAAACTACTTAAGTAGCCTCCTGACTAGTCTCAGCTTTAACGTTCTCCAGATAAGACCAGAGTGGTATATTTAAAATATGCAACCGGGGCGCCTGGGTGGCTCAGTGGGTTAAGGCCTCTGCCTTCGGCTCAGGTCATGATCCCAGGGTCCTGGGATCGGGCCCCACATCGGGCTGTCTGCTCCGCAGGGAGCCTGCTTCCTCCTCTCTGCCTGCCTCTCTGCCTAGTTGTGATTTCTCTCTGTCAAATAAATAAAATATTTAAAAAAATCTTAAAATATGCAACATATCATGGTGATGTTTTAGCAGCTTACATCCTTCAATAGCTTCTCAACTCCCTTAGAATAAAATCCAAACCTCTCACTCTGACCTACAAGACCTTAAGTAATCTTACCCTTCATGACTTCTCCAAGTTCATCTTACATTCATTCCCTTCTGCTCAAAACTCAAGAGGTGGGGTGCCTGGGTGGCTTGGTGGGTTAAAGCCTCTGCCTTCGGCTCAGGTCATGATCTCAGGGTCCTGGGATCGAGCCCCACATCGGGCTCTCTGCTCAGCAGGGAGCCTGCTTCCACCTCTCTCTCTGCCTGCCTCTCTGCCTACTTGTGATCTCTGTCTGTCAAATAAATAAAATTAAAAAAAAAAAAAACTCAAGAGGTGGTCATCTCTGTATCTTTTTTATCACAAATTGAAATGTCCCTTATTCTTTTTTTTTTTAAGATTTACTTATTTATCTTAGAAACAGATGGAGAGGGAAAGCACACATGAATGCAAGCTGGGGGAGGGGCGGAGGGAGAGAGAAACCACAAGCAGACTCCCTGCTGAGATGAACCTGGAGCCCCATGGGGGACTTGATTCCAAAATCCTGAGATCATGACCCTATAGCCGAAGTCAAGAGCCAGCCACTTAACCAAACGAGCTTCCCAGGTGCCTCTAAACTTCCCTTACTCTTGAAAGGCTTAAATATAGTAAAAGTTAAAAGCACCAAGTTTCTTAAGCATTATTTCTCATTGTGATCACTCTGATTAGTAAACCGAAGATTTGTGAATACTTTTCTACTAACTGCAGAGTTCTTCAGAACAAGGATAACAGGGGCAGCTTCATACCAGCACATTTGTGGGATTTGGCAGCGAGCAGAGAAACCCGTTTGAAGCATGATTTTTGTCCCACAGCAGATTTCCTAATCTATTTTCCTAATTCTTTAAGCTTATGAATAATTTATCAAACAGTCTGAACCTGCTGTAGAGACAATTTTCTTAAACCTCTACTCTTCGCCTTCAACTCTTCTATGACAAATCTCCCATTTCCCCCCCTTAGCGGAACCTCGGGCAGATCCAAAGCCTTGGTTTAAAACTCTATAATCACATGGAATTTAATACCCACTTCCTCGTTGATTTAGACCTGAGGGACCAGGAGTGATGGGATTGGGCTTCCCTTTTATAGCTCTCCTCTCCCTGCTCAGAGTCACTCTCCCTTCTCGTGTGCCAGGAACTGATGATGCTGTTGTCCTCTTTTAAGCAATTATTGTTCCTTCTCCTTCATGGCTGACTGTGTAGTGAGGGCTCAGATGGTGTCTCCTCTGTGGGATCCATGTTCAAGTGTTGTGGAAGGCCCTTCGGGAAGGGGCCTCTGACCTACAGAGTTCCTTGAGGAAGGAGATTCACTCTTGCCTGGTCTGACCGCGCCTCTGACCTACAGAGTTCCTTGAGGAAGGAGATTCACTCTTGCCTGGTCTGACCGCTTCTTACTCCCGTAAGTTCCCGCCTTGGTGATCTATTCCAGAACTGCTCAGTGGTGAGGCTCCCTTACTTGCTGCCTGTCCCTTTTGAGGGGTGTACCTGCGAGAAGGCTCTGTCCTGGCTACTTTGTTGTGTCTACCGTTCCGTGAGAAATCCACATACCTTTGACTATTCAAATTACAGGAATTCGACCTGTCAACTGCTACTCGACTTTCCACCTGCACTTCTCCAATTCTCTTTCCCCCTGAACCCACAGGCATGGAAGCATGCCACCATTTACTCTGCAACCATTCACCTGGAAGTAAGATGTCAGTTCCCCCTTCTTCCAAGCCCCCCAGACACCATGAGTGGTTCTCCTGGACCATCAATCATTTGGAGTTGGGGGTGGAAAACTCCCCAGAACTTCCCAAGTAGTTCAGTATTCTTTCTTTCTATCATCGGGGTCTAACTGACACACAACATCCTATTAGTCTTAGGTGCATGTCATAGCCATTCAATATTTTCAATATTCAAATTATTCAATGTTATTCAATATTCAAATTATTCAATATTCAAATATTCAATATTCAAAAATATTTCAGTATTTTTATACATTAAGAAATGATCCCTATGAGAAGTCTAGTTATCATCTATCACCACACAAAGTCGTCAAAATTATTGTTGACTGTATGCCCTACGCTGTACATCACATCCCCATGAGTTACTTGTTTTATAGCTTGACGTCTATAGGTCTTACTCGTCTTCACCTATTTCACCCACCCCCCCACCAACTGTTGGTGACCAACAGTTTTTCCTCCACGCCTATGGGTTTGTTTCTGTTTCATTTTTTTAGATTCCATAGTAAGTGAGATTATGTGGTATCAGTCTGACTTATTTCACTCGGCATAATACCATCCAGGTCCAACCATGTTGTCACAAATGGCAAGAGCTCGTTCTTTCTTATGGCTGAGTCATATATATATATATATAAACATATTATGCATGTGTGTGTGTGTGTGTGTGTGTGTATCACATTTTCTTTATCCATACATTAGTCGATGGACACTCAGGTTGCTTCCATACCTTGGCTGTTGTAAATAATGCTGCAATGAACACATGAGTGCATAGGTCTCTTCAAACTGATGTTTTTATTTTCTTTGCAAAATAGCCAAAAGTGGCATTGCTTGATCATATGGCATTTCTATTTTTAATCTTTTGAGGAATATCTTCATTGTTCTCCATAGTGGCTGCACCAATTCAGATCATTATCCACAGTGTATGAGGTTCACTTTTCTCCATATACCCACCACTATCTGTATTTTCTGTCTTTTTGATAATAGCCAATCTGACGAATGTGAGGTGATGTCTCATTGTCATTTTGATTTTCATGAAAAGATGCTCTTCACGTGGTCCGTTGGCTCTCTGTCTTCTTTGGAAAAATGTCTATTCAAGTCTTTTATCCACATTTGAATCTTTTTTGTATTTTTGATATTAAGTTGCATATGTTCTTTATATAGCATGGATGTTGTCTCTATGGGATGGATAATGTGCAAGTATCTTCTTCTATGCACTAGGTTGCCTTTTTAATTTGTCAGTGGTTTCCTTCATTGTGAAAGCTTTTTAGTTTGATGTAGTTCTATGTGTTTGTTTTAGCTTTTGTTGCCATTGCCTGAGACTGCTCCCTAAAAATATTGCTAAAACCAGTGTCAAAGAACTTCTAGCATTTTAATGGTTTCAGATCTTACATTCAAGTCTTTAATCTATTTTAAAGTAATTTTCTCTATAATATAAAATAGTAGTCCAGTTACATGCTATTGTATATAGCTGATGCATTTTCCCAATACCATTTATTGAAAAGACTGTCTTTTCCCCCACGGTATATTCTTGCCTCCCTTGTCATAGATTAATTGATCATATATGTGTGGCTTTATTTCTGGACTCCCTATTTTATTCCATTGATATTTGTGTCTGTTTTCATGCCAGTATGGTACTGTTTGGATTACTGGAGTTTTGTATTATATTTTGAGATCAGGGATTGTGATACCTACAGCTTTATTCTTTCTCAGAACTGCTTTGGCTATTTGAGCTCTTTTGTGGTTCCTACAAATCTTTGGATTCTTTGCTCTAGTTATGTGAAAGATGTCATTGGTGTTTTGGTAAGAATTACATGGAATCTTTAGATTGCTTTGGGTAGTAGCCATTTTAGAAATATTAGTTCTTATAATCACGAGCATGTGTATTTTTTCATTTTATTTTTCATCTTTAATTTCATCATTGTCCTCTAGTTTTTAGAGTACAGATCTTTAACCTCCTGGTTAAATATATTCCTGGGTACTTTATTCTTTTTATGCAATTATAAATGGGATTGTTTTCTTAATTGTTGTTTCTGATGGCTCATTAGTAACATATAAAAACTCAACCAATTTCTGTATGTTACTTTTGTATCATATATCAGATTTCGTTTATGAGTTCTAATAGTGGTTTGGTGGGGTCTTTAGGGTTTTTCATGTATAATACTACGTCATCTGCAAATTCTGATTGCTGGGAGATCAATACGGTAACACTGGCTCACTTAGCAGCACCTGGTACATACAAGAAACTGTATAAAGATTAATTCCTTTCTTTCCTCAATTTTTTGATAAAATAGCCTTAGCCACACCTGAAGAAAATCTGATCTTCTAAAACAAGTAAATTGAAAAGCTCTAGAGAACACAGTTAACTAGAAATGTCAAATGTCAGGGCTGCCTGTTAATACCAGCGCCATGAAAAGTCTTCCAAGTTTGGCAGCACTTCCAAACAGGGCAAAGATCACTTGCAGCCACATTTATAAAGATCTTTGAACTCCTTAGGAGAAAGATTAAATACAGGCAAAATTTCGTTCCTGTCTTTCTTCAGTGGAAATGTCATGCTTAACCACTTCAAACTCTGTAATGCGTTCTTATTTTTCTTTCCAGCCACATCCCCATGAGAGGTCGAAGTTGGTTTTTAGAAAAAAATGTGTCTGTCACCACAAATAATAATGAGATCCAATACAGGACAACTTAGAATAAAGAAGTGAAAGAGACTGGACAGATGGTGAACATTTGCCTCTCCTAGGAGCAGATTGGAGAAGAGACAGGAGTGGGCTCTCAGAGAAAATGTGCATAAAATGCATGGTCCTGGGATGCCTGGGTGGCTCAGTCTATTAAGCCTCTGCCTTCGGCTCAGGTCAGGATCCCAGAGTCCTGGGATCACGTCCCACATCGGACTCCTTGCTCAGCAGGGACCCTGCTTCTCCCTCTGCCTGACAGTCCCCCTGCTTGGGCACACACACTCTCTGTCTGTCTGATAATAAATAAATAAATAAAATCTTAAAAAAAAAATGCATCAGGCGCCTGGCTGGCTCAGTGGGTTAAAGCCTCTGCCTTCAGCTCAGGTGATGATCCCAGGGTCCTGGGATCGAGGCCCACATCGGGCTCTCTGCTCAGCGGGGAGCCTGTTTCCCCCCCTCTCTCTCTGCCTGCTTCTCTGACAACTCATAATCTCTCTCTCTCTCTCTCTCTCTGTCAAATAAATAAATAAATAAAAATCTTTTCTAAAAAATGCATGGTCATCTTACCTTGTTCAGGAGTTAAATTTAATTATGTTATAATGCCACTGTGTTATTCATTTCTCTAATGCATTATCAAGGACAGTCAGAGCCTTTTAGTGATCTAGAATTGATTAATGCTCATTGGCACTGAGCCAGGTCTGAGTGAATGAAAATGCACCCTTTCAGCACCCCCGGGGGATAGAATAAGAGGTCTTTATATCTGAAACCTGAACTTATAATCTCATTCAGAGAATAGTTGAGAGAACAATGAAACCACTGGCAAAAGCCATGATCATTTTGAGGGGTGTTGCTCCCTGTCTGTCCATCCTTGTGTGTTTCAGGTTGACACTCCGTTATCTGGCATTGGCACATCTGGGAGTTATCTGTTTCTCTAACCAAGATGTAGCTATTTGCCTAAGTTTTTTTCTTCCAAGGAGCATCATGAGGCTAAATTTAAGACCTATAAATTTAAGACCTACAAATTACAGAGAACTAGAAAGTAAAAAAGAAACCTAAATAATTACAAGCCCATAGGTAAGGGAAGAAGAGAGAAATACCATACAGAAAACTAAGGGGAAATTCCTTCAAAACAGAGAAAGGTCACTAGTATCTTTATAAACAAAAATAAAGACAATTATTTTCATTTCAAAAAAAAAAAAAAACAGAGAAAGGGCAAGAAGTCTATCAATTGCTTCCATGAAGAACAAATGAATGAAACAACCAAAGAAAAAAACTGATAGAAAAATATACAAGAAAAATAAATTGACTTGTCGTATGAGGTGACTTTCTTCCTAGTATGCGATGTCTGACAATTATGATGGAAGTTATTTTGGAACATTTTTCAATCTGTGGACATTATAATAAATATACTTTGTCTTCTTAGAGAAAGGAAAAAAGAACTCCTTTTTTTTTTCTTGTTAGTTGAAATGTGGGTCTTATTGTTTTAATCAGAAATATCCTCTACCATCAGAAAGGTACAGAGACAATATACAGTAACAGTCACCTTACAGACTAATAATGGCACTAAATTCATATCTCTAAATAGTTACCCTGAATGTTAATGGGCTAAATACCCCAATCAAAAGACACAGGGTATCAGAAAGGATAAAAAAACAAAACCCATCAGTATGTTGCCTACAAGAAACTCATTTTAGAGGCGAAGACACCTCCAGAATTAAAGTGAGGGGGTGGAAAACAATTTACCATGCTAATGGGCATCAGAAGAAAGCTGGGGTGGCAATCCTTATATCAGATCAATTAGATTTTAAGCCAAAGACTATAATAAGAGATGAGGAAGGACACTATATCCTACTCAAAGGGTCTGTCCAACAAGAAGATCTAACAATTTTAAATATCTATGCCCCTACCATGGGAGCAGCCAACTATATCAACCAATTAATAACAAAATCAAAGAAACACATCAATAATAATACAATAATAGTAGGGGACTTTAACACTCCCCTCACTGAAATGGACAGATCATCCAAGCAAAAGATCAACAAGGAAATAAAGGCATTACATGACACACTGGACCAGATGGACATCACAGATATATTCAGAACATTTCATCCCAAAGCAACAGAATACACATTCTTCTCTAGTGCACATGGAACCTTCTCCAGAATAGATCACATCCTGGGTCACAAATCAGGTCTCAACCAGTATCAAAAGATTAGGATCATTCCCTGCATATTTTCAGACCACAATGCTCTGAAGCTAGAACTCAATCACAAGAGGAAAGCTGGAAAGAACCCAAATACATGGAGACTAAACAGCATCCTTCTAAAGAATGAATGGGTCAACCAGGAAATTAAAGAAGAATTGAAAAAATTCATGGAAACAAATGATAATGAAAACACAACAGTTCAAAATCTGTGGGACGCAGCAAAGGCAGTCCTGAGAGGAAAATATATAGCGGTACAATCCTTTCTCAAGAAACAAGAAAGGTCTCAAGTACACAACCTAACCCTACACGTAAAGGAGCTGGAGAAAGAACAAGAAAGAAACCCTAAACCCAGCAGGAGAAGAGAAATCATAAAGATCAGAGCAGAAATCAATGAAATAGAAACCAAAAAAACAATAGAAAAAAAATCAATGAAACTAGGAGCTGGTTCTTTGAAAGAATCAATAAGATTGATAAACCCCTGGCTAGAATCATCAAAAAGAAAAGAGAAAGGACCCAAATAAATAAAATCATGAATGAAAGAGGAGAGATCACAACTAACACCAAAGAAATACAGACAATTATAAGAACATACTATGAGCAACTCTACACCAACAAATTGGACAATCTGGAAGAAATGGATGCATTCCTAGAGACATATAAACTACCACAACTGAACCAGGAAGAAATCATATACCTGAACAGGCCCATAACCAGTAAGGAGATTGAAACAGTCATCAAAAATCTCCAAACAAACAAAAGCCCAGGGCCAGACGGCTTCCCAGGGGAATTCTACCAAACATTTAAAGAAGAACTCATTCCTATTCTCCTGAAACTGTTCCAAAAAATAGACATGGAAGGAAAACTTCCAAACTCATTTTATGAGGCCAGCATCACCTTGATCCCAAAACCAGACAAGGATCCCACCAAAAAAGAGAACTACAGACCAATATCCTTGATGAACACAGACACAAAAATTCTCGCCAAAATACTAGCCAATAGGATTCAACAGTACATTAAAAGGATTATTCACCACGATCAAGTGGGATTTATTCCAGGGCTGCAGGGTTGGTTCAACATCCGCAAATCAATCAATGTGATACAACACATTAATAAAAGAAAGAACAAGAACCATATGATACTCTCAATAGATGCTGAAAAAGCATTTGACAAAGTACAGCATCCCTTCCTGATCAAAACTCTTCAAGTGTAGGGATAGAGGGCACATACCTCAATATTATCAAAGCCATCTATGAAAACCCCACCGCAAATATCATTCTCAATGGAGAAAAACTGAAAGCTTTTCCGCTAAGGTCAGGAACACGGCAGGGATGTCCATTATCACCACTGCTATTCAACATAGTACTAGAAGTCCTAGCCTCAGCAATCAGACAACAAAAAGAAATTAAAGACATCTAAATTGGTAAAGAAGAAGTCAAACTATCACTCTTCGCAGATGATATGATACTATATGTGGAAAACCCAAAAGACTCCACTCCAAAACTGCTAGAACTTGTACAGGAATTCAGTAAAGTGTCAGGATATAAAATCAATGCACAGAAATCAGTTGCATTTCTGTACACTAACAACAAGACAGAAGAAAGAGAAATTAAGGAGTCAATCCCATTTACAATTGTACCCAAAACTATAAGATACCTAGGAATAAACCTAACCAAAGAGGCTAAGAATCTATACACAGAAAATTATAAAGTACTCATGAAAGAAATTGAGGAAGACACAAAGAAATGGAAAAATGTTCCATGCTCCTGGATTGGAAGAATAAATATTGTGAAAATGTCCATGCTACCTAAAGCAATCTACACATTTAATGCAATCCCTATCAAAATACCATCCATTTTTTTCAAAGAAATGGAACAAATAATCCTAAAATTTATATGGAACCAGAAAAGACCTCGAATAGCCAAAGGAATATTGAAAAAGAAAGCCAAAGTGGGTGGCATCACAATTCCGGACTTCAAGCTCTATTACAAAGCTGTCATCATCAAGACAGCATGGTACTGGCACAAAAACAGACACATAGATCAGTGGAACAGAATAGAGAGCCCAGAAATAGACCCTCAACTCTATGGGCAACTAATCTTCGACAAAGCAGGAAAGAATGTCCAATGGAAAAAAGACAGCCTCTTCAATAAATGGTGCTGGGAAAATTGGACAGCCACATGCAGAAAAATGAAATTGGACCACTTCCTTACACCACACACGAAAATAGACTCCAAATGGATGAAGGACCTCAATGTGAGAAAGGAATCCATCAAAATCCTTGAGGAGAACGCAGGCAGCAACCTCTTCGACCTCAGCCGTAGCAACATCTTCCTAGGAACAATGGCAAAGGCAAGGGAAGCAAGGGCAAAAATGAACTATTGGGATTTCATCAAGATCAAAAGCTTTTGCACAGCAAAGGAAACAGTTCACAAAACCAAAAGACAACTGACAGAATGGGAGAAGATATTTGCAAACGACATATCAGATAAAGGGCTAGTATCCAAAATCTATAAGGAACTTAGCAAACTCAACACCCAAAGAACAAACAATCCAATCAAGAAATGGGCAGAGGACATGAACAGACATTTCTGCAAAGAAGACATCCAGATGGCCAACAGACACATGAAAAAGTGCTCCACGTCACTCGGCATCAGGGAAATACAAATCAAAACCACAATGAGATATCACCTCACACTAGTCAGAATGGCTAAAATTAACAAGTCAGGAAATGACGGATGCTGGCGAGGATGCGGAGAAAGGGGAACCCTCCTCCACTGTTGGTGGGAATGCAAGCTGGTGCAACCACTCTGGAAAACAGCATGGAGGTTCCTCAAAATGTTGAAAATAGAACTACCCTATGACCCAGCAATTGCACTACTGGGTATTTACCCTAAAGATACAAACATGGTGATCCGAAGGGGCACGTGTACCCGAATGTTTATAGCAGCAATGTCTACAATAACCAAACTATGGAAAGAATCTAGATGTCCATCAACAGATGAATGGATAAAGAAGATGTGGTATATATACACAATGGAATACTATGCAGCCATCAAAAGAAATGAAATCTTGCCATTTGCGACGACGTGGATGGAACTAGAGAGTATCATGCTTAGTGAAATAAGTCAATCGGAGAAAGACAACTATCATATGATCTCCCTGATATGAGGACATGGAGAAGCAACATGGGGGGTTAGGGGGATAGGAGAAGAATAAATGAAACAAGATGGGATTGGGAGGGAGACAAACCATAAATGACTCTTAATCTCACAAAACAAACTGGGGGTTGCTGGGGGGAGGTGGGATTGGGAGAGGGGGAGGTGGGATTGGGAGAGGGGGAGGGGGCTATGGACATTGGGGAGGGTATGGGCTATCGTGAGTGCTGTGAAGTATGTAAACCTGGCGATTCACAGACCTGTACCCCTGGGGATAAAAATACATTATATGTTTATTAAAAAAAAATTTTTTTGGAAGGGGAGGCGAACCATAAGAGACTATGGACTCTGAAAAACAACCTGAGCGTTTTGAAGGGTCAGGGGTGGGAGGTTGGGGGAACAGGTGGTGGGTAATAGGGAGGGCACGTTTTGCATGGAGCACTGGGTGTTGTGCAAAAACAATGAATACTGTTACGCTGAAAAAATAAATAAAATGGAAAAAAAAAAAGAAATATCCTCTACCATAATAGCAGTATACCTAATTCTTTTAAGGCGACATAGAGGAGGGCACATAGAAGTCAATATCCCAGTGTATCTCAGAAATTGCTCATCCCTCCAGTCTTATTTTCAAACATAATTTGAATGTTATAAGAACAGATCAAGAACTGACACCCAAAAAGAAATGAGTCAAAGATAGGAGCCTTCCAGTTCAGAAACATAAATGAAAGTGGGCTTAAGAATATGAAAAATATATCCTAACTAATTTATAAGATAAATGTAATTCAAACTATACTGAGAATAGATTTAATGCAAACCCTGCCAAAATCTTAGCCACTTTTTTTGGACAAATTTATGAGATAGTTCTAAACACTTATACCGAAATTCAAGGGGCCAAGATTATCCAAAATAATCTTAAAAAAAAAAAAAAAGAACAAAGTTGGAGGATTCACACTTCCTTGTTTCAAATCCACTACAGAGCTACAGAACTCAAGATAGTGTGTGCGACGGCATAAAAACAAGCACATAGGTCAAAGAAATAGAAGTGAATCCAAAAATAAAACCCATACCTTTATGGTCAATTGATTTTTTTCTTAAAGATTTTAAGTTAATTTCTACACCCAACATAAGATTTGAACTCACAACCCTGAGACCGAGAATTGCATGCTCCATCAACTGAGCTAACCAGCACCCCAGCCAGCTGGGGGTTTTTGTTTTATTTGCTTATCTTAATTGATCCAGTTTTTTATTGAAGTATAGTTGATGTATAATGTTATATTAGTTTCAGGTGTAAAACATAGTGATTCAGCAACTGCATATATTACAAAATGTTCACTGTGACAAGGGTATTACCATCTGTTGCCATACAACATTATTGTGATATTATTGACTATGTCCCTTATGCTATACTTTTCATACCCATGACCTATATTTTATAGCTGCAAGTTTGTACCTCTTAATCCTGTCACCTACTTCATCCATCCCCCACCTTTCTTCCAAAGGGAGTTTGTTCTCTACATTTAGCAATCTCTTTCTATTTTTGTTGTTGGTTGTTTCTTCACTTACTTTCTTTCTTAGATTTCACATATAAGTGAAATCATACAGCATTTATCTTTCTCTGATTTATTTCACTTAAAATAATACCCTCAAAGTCCACCTATACTTTTGTGACTGGCAAGATTTCGTTCTTTTTTGTGGCTGAGTAGTATTTTTATGGCTGGTTATACACATATCTTCTTTATCCATTTATCTATCAATGGACACTGAAGTTGCTTCAATATCTTAATTATAAATAATGCTGCAATAAACAGGGCACATATGTCTTTTCAAACTATTGCTTTTGTTTTCATTTGGTAAATATCCAAGAGTGGGGCTACTGAATCAAATAGTACCTCCATTTCTAATTTTGGGGGAACCCTCCATACTGTTTTCCAGAGTAGCTGTACCAGTTTACATTCCCACCAACAGTGCACAAGGGTTCTCCTTTATCCATATCTTTGCCAACACTTGTTTCTCACTTTTTTGATACAGCCATTCTGACAGGTGTGAGGTGGTATCTTGTTGTAGTTTTTGATTTGCATTTCCCTGATGGCTAGTGATGTTGAGCAGCTTTTCATGTGTCTGTTGTTACGACCAATTGATTTTTTGATAAGGATGCCAAGACCATTTAAAGAGGAAAGAATAGGGTGCCTGGATGGGTTGTTTAAGCATCTGCCTTCAGCTCAGGTCATTATCCTAGAGGCCTGGGATCAAGCTCCACATTGGGTTCCTTGCACAGTGGGGAGTCTGCTTCTCTCTCTCCCTCTACATTTCCTCCCTCCACCCCTGCTCAAGTTCTCATTCACTCTCTCTCAAATAAATAAATAAAATATTTTTTAAAAAAAAATTTAAGAGAAAGGAATAGCATCTCCAACAAATGGTGCTGTGACAACTAGAATCCACATGCAAAGAATAAGGGTGAATCTCTATATCACACCATTTATAAAAAATGACTCAATATGGATCACAAACCTCAATGTAATAACTCTAATCCTCTAAGAAAAACCTTAAGAGTAAATCTTCATGGCCTTGGGTTAGGGAATCATTTCCTAGATATAACACCAAAAGCAGAAGCAACAAAAGAAAAAATAAATTCTTTAAGCTTCACGAAAATTTATAACCTTTGTGCTTCAAAGAACACTTCAAGAAAGTGAAAAGACAACCCACAGAATGGGAAAAAATATTTTGATATTCTGTATCTGATAAGAAGTGGCTATCCCTAATATAGAAAGAGCACTTACAATTCAACAATAAAATAATTAATTAATTAATTAATTAAATAAAATAACTCAATTAAAATGTGGGCAAAAGGGGGCCTGGCTGATTCAGTTGATAGAACACGTGATTCTTGACCTCAGGGTCAAGAGTTCAAACCCCACATTAGGTGTGGGGTTTTTGGGGGGTTTTTTTGTTTGTTTTTTTTAAGATTTTTGCTAAAGGACCAATAAGTATGTGGAAAGATGCTAGGCATCATTAGCATTTAGAAAATGCAAATAAATACCACAAGGATATATAACTTCACATCCACTAGGATGCTGAAATTAAAAAGACAGCTTATAATGAATGCTTGTATAAATGAGGAGAATAGAAACTTCATACATTGCTAAGAGGTTGTCAAATTGGACTTTCACTTTGGAAAACAGCTTGGCAGCTCTTCATATTACTAAATACAGAATTAGCACACCGCCCAACAATTGCACACATAGGTATTTACTCAAGAGAAATGAAAAAAAAATATGTCTATATAAAAACTTGGACATAAATGTCCATATTAGCATTTTTCATAGTAGTGCAAAAGTAGAAACAACCCAAATGTCTGTCATCTAACAAAGAGATGAACAAATGTGGTATACCTGTATAATGGAAAATTACTCAGTGAAAAAGGAAATGAAGTACTAACAAGGCTCAATGGACAAACCTTGAAAATGGCATGTTAAGTATAAACACCCCACTGCCAGTGATCTGATTCCATTTCCAGGAAACACCCAGAACAGGCAAATCCATGGAGACAGGATGTAGATTAGTGGTTGCCAAGGCCTAGAAATGGGGAAACGAAGAACAACTGATAGGGTACAGCATTTCTTTTGGAGCCAATGAAAATATTCTAAATTACGTGATGCCGATGTCGGCACAATTCTGTGAATACGTTAAAGCCTGCTGAACTGCATACTTTAAAAGGGTGGATCTTATGGTAAATAAATGATATCCCCACATAGCCGTTGTTAGAACAAAACCAAACCACTACAAAACTACTGCATTTCCACTGATTGAAAACGATTCAAAAGCTCGGTGATGATGAGTTGGCAGACGTGTGCTGAAACAGGTCCCTTCACATATTGCTGGTGGAGATGCCTGTAAACACAGAGTCTGCAGAAGGGAAACTTTCAGTGCCTACCAAAATTAAATACCTGTCTTTGCGCCCAACCATCCAATTCCAAGAATTAATTTTGCATATGGAACTTGAACTTACACAAAGTGATGTATGTATGAGATTACCCATTGCAGTAATTTTTATAACAACAAAATGCTGTAAATAATCAAAATGTCCATCAATAGAGAACAGAATCATTAAATCATGGATGTCCATCAAAGGGAGACATAAAAAATGAAAAAAAAAAAGCTGTTGATGGACTGGTATTCCCAATCCCTCCAAGGTCTATCAAGTAAAATACAGGGTATATGATGTAAGCTTCTATTAGGTTAATAATCAGCATCATTAATCATTAAATATTCACTCCTACCACCCTGTGGGAGGAATCTGTTTCCCCATCCCATCAACGCTGTACTAGATCATACGACTTCTGTTAACCAATGGCACGTGCATGGAAACAAGAGTGACATTTGTAAGCAAAGGATTTAGAGGCATTGTATGTTTTTGCTAGGCTGCCTGGAGCTCCTGCCATCTGCCATGAGAAGAAGTGCAAATAGCTCTTGCAGCCTCAGCATGGGTCCCAGAATGAGAGACATGTGGAGCAGACCTGGCTCAAACCCAGCCAAGTCCAGCGAGTACCAGCAGAGCTACCTTCAAGCCATAGCTGACCCCAACACCCACAAGCAAAAGTTCCTTGCTGGAAGCCACTGACTTTTGGAGAGTCGTTTATTGTCACAGTAAGAGCTGCTATCAAAAAGGGAGTAAAAAGAATGTACGAAGTTTATTTCCTTACACAGCTACACAGGAATCTTATGACATGGGTTGACCCTGGGGAAGCGAATTGGGTGGCCAAGTGACAGGGTGGCATGGAGGATTTATTTCCACAGCACAGCAGTTCAGACATTTTAAATTTTGACCAAGGAAGGGAATGATACATTCAGAACATTACATTAAAAAATTGGTCATTGTCAGGGCACCTGGGTGGCTCAGTCGGTTGGGCCTCTGCCTTAGGCTCAGGTCGTGGTCTCAGGGTCCTGGGATCGAGTCCCGCATTGGGCTCCTTGCTCGGTGGGGAGCCTGCTTCTCCCTCTCTCTTTCTCCACCTGCCTCTCTGCCTACTTGTGATCTCTGTCGGATAAATAAAGTCTTTTTTTTTTTTAAATTGGTCATTGTCAGGAATTCTTCTGAATAAAATAGATTGTATCTATTTTATTAAAACAAAACAAAACCGCTACAAAACTACTGAGTTTCCACCAGATTGAAAAAGATTCTATATCAATGGAGTCACCCACAGCATAAGGGTGAATTATTCTAAGAAGCTAACATTAGATAAAGGAAAGAACAAGTGGCCAGTGTTAAGAAGTAGAGATTTATGTAGTTGCCTGAGGGCGGGTGGCAGTCCATGGGAGGTGGTGGGAAGCTGCTTTCTCTTTCGTTTCCAACCTCTCCACCAATGGCAAAATAGCCTCATATCTTTTGATAAGCCACTTAACTGCTTTGGGCCTAGTATCTGCATTTGTTAAATGAGTAGGAGTTTTCCAAGACCTCTGGCAGTAATCAGCCAGTTTTCTTTTTTTAATTCTATAGATGACAATGATTGAGAGAAAATCACCACAAGATTCATGTTAAATAACTTACACAGAGCAAAGTCAGCCTGCAAAAATGTAAAAATAGCTATCCTATTGTTTCGTTGTAGAAAGATAACTTCACCAACTGACTTTCATGAGATGAGACTATTAAGGTATTTTCCTTAAGAGTAGGAATGAGTGTGTCACATTTTTTTCTTCAAATTTATGATTGAAAAAGATCTCAAAAATCTTAACAAATTACCACAAAATTATCACCAAAATGGAGATTATGCATTTGATATACCATGTAACAGCTGATAGTGATTTCTATATATGCAGATTGTTTCTTTTTTTTTTTTAAGATTTTTCTTTATTTATTCGACAGACAGAGATCACAAATAGGCAGAGAGGCAGGCAGAGAGAGAGGGGGAAGCAGGCTCCCTGCTGTCCAGAAAGCCCGATGCGGGGCTCGATCCCAGGACCCTGAGATCATGACCCAAGCAGAAGGCAGGGGCCTAACCCACTGAGCCACCCAGGCGCCCCTGCAGATTGTTTCTAAGGAACTCAGCTTTAGACATTTAGCAACAATAAAAAGGTGAAAATCTACAAACAGCCCTGTGTCATGCTGAGTTTTCTTCACTCTCACATAGCTCTCTTATTTACTCATAGACTCCAATAACTCAAAAGCTGCAAATTCTTTTTTTCAAGGCAATAGTATCACAATTAGACATTAACCTCAAGCCAAGAACTGTTTCAGTCCCTTAGGACTACAATTTATTCTTATAAAAGAAGCCAGGCAAGAACGTTTTTATTGGTTAAATAGGTAGCAAGGGAATGGAAGAGAAGCAAGGGACAATAAATCCACTTATTTCTCTCTAGGGGAAGTGAGATTGGTTGGTGCACAGGGCAACAAACTAAAACCCATACCCCACCCTTGTGTGCAAACACAAACACAAACCTTCAAGACCAATGAATAGAACTAATCTTATGTACACTTAGAGAAATTTGAAGGACTAGAAATTCCATCATTTCAGAGTTTTTCCATTGCATTGCTTGCCATAAAGTGTCTTTATAAGATAAATACTCTTAGGAGGAGTTGCTTATGAAGAAACAGGAAGTCTTAGTAAGCTTTGTCACAGAAGGCTTCTCCAGTTTGAGTCTCGTCACTTCTCCAAAGTAATGTTCTACTGCTCCCTCCAAAATCCCAGAGTTCAGTAAGATCAGGTTATTAGGATTTACTACCTAATGCTTTACACATTATCTTTTGATACCTGCCCTATATCTAGTCCAAAGCAGTTCTATAAATATCAAACAACAGTTATTACCATATTTCATAAGTATATCATAATACTAGCAAAAATAATGGGGTATTATAGGTTTTACAGCCTAATGTTATTCATTTAGAGTGATAAATGTTTAAATTATTTTAATTCCATAACATTTTATCTATTTCATTGCATCTCACTCATGACAGTTTTCCCTGAATTTAGAAAGTGGGATCAGAGTCTTTTGTTTTTAAACCAACTATTTCAACGTTCATACTTAGTTGAGATATCTTCCTACATTCTAAGTAATCTCCACACCAAATACTCAAACTCATGACCAGGAGACCACAAGTCGGATGTTCTACTGACGGAGACAGACATATCTTCCTACATACTAAATTCTTGGGAAAAAGCAGAGGTCTTCTTGGAGAAACCTAGATCATCAATCTTTTCCCATTCAGGTAAAGGTAACTCAGACTTCTGTTACCAGGTAGGACAGAGCAACTTGCAACAGACCAATAATCTCTATGAAAATGACTAGAAAAAATTGTAAAAATTAAATATTTGTTTAACAGCATACTACAGTTGCCAAAGGAGAAAGGATCAAAGCAGCCGAGATTCTGGAGAGCAAAAACACTGCAGAAAGGTAAGCTAATGTTGAGCATTGAGTCTAAATGAAGGCCCCTATCAATTCTAGTTGTAAGCCAAGAGGCTGCTAATTTAAGCTTTTCCCTGGCAGGTGACCAGGCAGCTGGAAGACAGGAACCAGAAGACATTATGTAAGTCTTTATTTAAGTATTTAAATTTAATTTTTTAATTAATTTTATTAATTAAATTAAATTAATTTAAAGTATTTAAATTTAAGTATTTATTTAAGTATTTAAGCTTTTCCCTGGCAGGTGACCAGGCAGCTGGAAGACAGGAACCAGAAGACATTATGTAAGTCTCACAAACTGGAGAAATAATGTTGGAATTTTGTGAATCCAGTATTTCAGAGAGTAAGGCAGAGTGGAAACTCTGGTGAAGAGCCACTGGCCCCCTAGGAATTACCTATTTTTGAAACTGAATGTCTTGGGAGGCTGTAAACCTGAGCGGAAATCCCTTGAGAGTCAGAGAAATACTTCTACAGTCTCACTGGGATGTTGATACAGGAATGAGGTTTCAGAATCTGCTAGAGGGGAGGCCCCCAGTGAACATATCATGCTCTCGGAAGAAAGTACTGAAAATCTAGATTTGGTATGACCCAGAGGTAGACAGAACATTTTCAAAAATAAAACATAGGCTTGAGTCAGCACACTCCCTGAATGAAGTATTGTTGCAAGTCCCCTCTTTCTATGCCTAGCAGAAGAAAAGGAAAACACTCTCTGGAAAAATAGGAAGAGTGGCCAGTACAATGTTTATGTACAGTGTCTATATTTTAATTTTAAAAGATTTACTAAGCATGCCAAGACACAGGCACAAATTATTATAAGCCAACAGGAGGAATAAAACAATACACAGACCTAAAGGAAATCAAGATAGTAAGTTGACAATTAAGAATTTCAAGGAAACAGGGGCACCTGGGTGGCTCAACAGGTTGGGCCTCTGCCTTCAGTTCAGGTCATGATCCCAGGGTCCTGAGATTGAACCCTGCATCAGGCTCTCTGCTCTGTGGGGAGCCTGCTTCCCCCTCTCTCTCTGCCTGCCTCTCTGCCTACTTGTGATCTCTGTCAAATAAATAAATAAAATCCCTTTAAAAAAAGAATTTCAAGGAAACAATTAGCATATTCAAGAATAGAGAGGCAAAATGGAGAAAATAGAATAAAAGATGGAGACTTTTATCATAGGGTTGTAATTTATTTAAAACGTCAATCTTATAATGGAAACACATAATAACTAAAATTGAAAATAAAATGTGTATTTTAGCAGCAGTTTTGACATAGCAGAAGATAGGATTAGTGAACTAGAAGACATGTTAACAGAAAATAATCAAACAAGCACTGAGATTAAAAAATGAAGAGGAAATATAGAAGAGTGGCGGATATTATGAGCTACAGCGAAGAGCTGTAATGTTCAGATGAAAGAAGGGGAGTATAAGAATATTAGGGGAGAAAAAGGCATGAAAATTTTCCAGAATGAATCAAAGACGTTAACCCATGGATCAACTACCAGCCTAGATCTCTGCAGGCAGCAGAAGTAGCCTTCAAAAGTGAAAAAAAAAAAAAAAAAGCTTTCTCAGATAAACAATAATTGAGGAAATTTATCACCAGTAGTCCTGCCTTATGAGAAACGTTGGAAGTTCTTCAGAGAAAAGGAAAGTGCTATAGAAGAAACACTATAAACCATAAGCTAAATAAATCAAATGAGACGTAAGCACCTAGGGGCACCTGGGTGGCGCAGAGGGTTAAGCCTCTGCCTTTGGCTCAGGTCATGATCTCAGGGTTTTGGGATCAAGCCCTACATCTGGCTTTCTGCTCAGCAGGGAGCCTGCTTCTCTCTCTTTCTCTCTCTGCCTGCCTCTCTGCCTACTTGTGATCTCTGTCAAATAAATAATTAAAAAAAAAGACATAAGCACCTAATAGCAAGTCTGCTTTGCCTGCCAGGACAGTTGGAGGAATTTACAGTTATGAGATGCTCAGGTTAACCCACCCAAGTGACTCCATCCTGGGTCTCAGGGTCTACTGCTCCCTTGTGATGGCCCCGACTTTGACACAGGAAACTTGTCAAGCCTGTGTGGTCAGAATCCTTTGCAATTAAGCTACACTTAGGATCAGATCCCAGACCTGATACTTCAGCAGAGCACAGCCTGAGGCTGGAGATGACAGCACTCCCCTCAAAAGCTGACACAAAAGATCCCTAACACTTAACAGTATTTCTTTTTTGCAAGATCTTCACTGCTTTGAAAAATACTTACCTCCTACCACAACCCTTGTAATTATTCTTGCCTTTCTACCATCTGGCACAGCATTTACTGATCTCATTTCTTCCCCTTCCACCTATACCTTTTCCCAATTTAATGTACATGGAAGCTTTAGTATTTATGTTCTAATTGCCAGAGGGGTTTTAGCATCACACTTACTCCAACAACAGTCCTCAGATTGGTGGGGAAACCATCATCAAAACCCCATGCTGTGTATCTGCTTCCCAGAGGCACTCCTTGTACCAACTGTTATAGTCCAAGCTTCCTGGAAAACAGAGCCAAAGGCTAAGCTTACAAGCTAATGCTTTGTAATTGTAGGAAGTACAATTCAGCAAATTATGAATGAAGGGAAAAGAAAATGAGGGAAAACAAATATAGAGTGGTATGTGGCCAAGTTGCTAAGCCTCCAAGAACACACTGTTCTTTTGCTTGTTCATATGGGATGTCTCAAGGATATTGGAACTATTTTTCTGTGAAACAGTTGATCATAGGGAAGAAGGAAGAATATGGTATCTTCTGGTTCCCTTCATGTTTTGTCTCTTATTAGTCAAATTTTATCATATGAACATTAATTCTCCTGTACTCCCAGGTTATGAGAAGCTGTTGGGGAAGCCAGTCTCCAAGGATAGCATTTCATCTGAGTCCAGAAGTGGTGGGAGAAGCCAGCACCTAATGGGAGACGGGCCACTTTTGAAGACCAGAGCCCTAGTGGTTTCCACCATCCCGGGGACAATGGAGGCTGCCAGAGGCTGATCCCCTTCACGGGTGACTAGGACTCCCAGCAGTGTTGACAGTCTAAATGGCAGTAGTCTGAGTTTTCTCCATTAAGTAAGTGGCCAAGTGTTTGGGAAGCAAGAGAGGCCAAGCAAATCTGGGAAATGTAAAAATCGATACTAATATACATACCATTTAGACAACTATCTACTGAACATCTCCAAAGGAATGGAGATACAATTGGTGTGCCCAAAACTGAACTCAAGTTGTCTATTCTCCTGTTGCATTCCAGCCAAAGTGAATACCATCAATTGACTCACTTACCAAGACCCAAAACTAGATGTCATCTGTCCCAATGCCCTTTCCTGCAAATAAACCCCAATATTTAACTTCCACCTCCTGAAAATTATCTGTAAAGTATGATCTCTAGCTTCATTCAAGCGTGTTTTATTTCTTACCTGGAAAATTACAAATGTCTTAACTAGTCTCATTGTCTCCATTCTTGCTTCCAGCTACGCCATTCTCCAAATCAGAGTATGGGGAAAGGGTGAAAGTAGGGTAGGAATTAGGACACACACTCTGGAGTCAAACTAAGTTTCATTCTACTTCCTTCACTTATTGGCTGAGTGACTTTGGTCAAGTTAACTAACCTTCTTTCCTTCAGTTCTCTGAAGGTTTTTGGATTCAGCCATGGGCATATGAACAGGATGTCTAAAGTGAGGGAGGATGATCCATGTCTAGATCTATTCATGGGACAAAGTGTTTGAAGGGTAGGAATCGACGTTTATGTCATTTCAATTTTGCTGCCTTCTTGATGGGAAGATGTTGGTCATGGTCTTGTCTTGTGCAAGTTTAAGGAAGACCATGCATGTGGGCATGATCTACGCTGTAAAAAGTCCTCCATTTCATAGCCTTCAACATTTTTCAGGTGGCTGATGTGATTGTTTCTGAGAGTCAGGCTCTTTCTAGGGCTTAGACAGTGCTGACAAGGTCCATTGATGTGAAGAGTCAGGTGAATCCAAGGGCTTTGCAGTAACTTCTGATGCTCTCATTTGTGCTGTAAGGCCTGGCTTAGGAGGTGAAGAGATTGCAAGAACAAATGAAGAGTATTTTCAAAACTGAAGTAATTTTAGATTTCATTTTACTTAAGAGATTTGTCAGAGGAAACGCCATTTACAAAGATTTGTTGAAGGAGCTGAGTAACTGCCTTTGGGCTGGACACACCAGAGGTGAAGATGAAATGGACGGCACAGAGATTATGTGAGGGAAAAGCATGATTTAGGATCCTACACTGACAAACTTGAAGGGGATCCTAGGGACCACTGGCACCAAACGCCTCATTTTATAGATCACATTAGCCCAGAGAACAAGAACTTGGGGCCAGTGGTTCCCAGGTTAGCTCAGTTTCTATTACACCATATTATTCATTTCCTAGGGCTTCCATAAGACATCACACAAATTTGCTGGTTTAAGACCACAGAAATTTATTCTTGGTCAGTTCTGGAGCAGAGAAGTCTGAAATCAAAGTGTCTGCAGGGCCACACTTTTTCTCTGAAAACTTTAGAGGACAAACCTCCCTTGACTCTCCCAGTTTCTATTGCCTGTGGCCAGGTCAATCCAATATCTGCCGCTTTCTTCACATAGTCTTTCCTTCTGTGTGTGTCTCCATGTCTTCAACTCATCTTATGATATCTGTCATTGGATGTGAAGATGATTTCATCTTGAGATCCTTTTTCTTTTAAAGATTTTATTTATTTATTCATTTGACAGGCAGAGATCACAAGTAGACAGAGAGGCAGGTGGAGAGAGAGGAAGGGAAGTAGGCTCGTCGCTGAACAGAGAGCGTGATGTGGGGCTTGATCCCAGGACCCTGGGATCATGACCTGAGCCGAAGGCAGAGTCTTAACCCACTGAGCCACCCAGGCGCCCCTCATCTTCAGATCCTTAACTAATTGTATCTTCAAAGTTCCTATTTCCAAATAAGGTCACATTCTGAGGTTTTATACCCTTTTTGACAGGAGGACTATTCATGGATCTAAAGCGGGGGGGAGGTGTTGGATCCTCCAGCTCTCCCCAAAGCTTAGGCCATCTCCTCAGCTACAAATGGAGAGGGTAATTAATATTCTTCTCCCCACAAGGGCTGAGAGTTGCGGTGGGAATAAAGTGGGATAATCCACATGGGGCACTTAGCCCAGATTGGACAAATGGCTAGGGCTCAATAAATATTACTTGCCATTAATCAAAGCCATCACTGATGCTTTGGAAGGATTCACATAATACATAAAATAAGACTCAATGACTACGTGGAGAATGCCATCCAATAGCTAGCAAGTTATTCCCAACCAGGTCACTCATTCTTTGACTCTGTTTTGGGAAAGGCCCAACCCTGATGCTAATACTTCCAGTGGCACTTTTTTCGGTGGGCTCCTACCTGATCTCTCCGGCTCTTAGCACTTTCTTGTGCTGTCGACGAGGGCCAGATTGACATCTGAAGATTAAGCTCTAGGGGTGCCTGGGTGGTTCAGTGGGTTAAGCCTCTGCCTTCGGCTCAGGGCATGATCCCAGGGTCCTGGGATCGAGCCCCGCATCGGGCTCTCTGCTCTGCAGGGATCCTGCTTCCTCCTCTCTCTCTCTGCCTGCCTCTCTGCCTACTTGTGATTTCTCTCTGTCAAATAAAAAAAATTTAAAAAAAATAAATAAAAACCGTTGAAGATTAAGCTCTAGTATCTGGACTACAGCAGGGAGGAGCATAAACGTGCAAAAACTCTCAGGGTAAATGGATCCAGACCTTAGGCTTGAAAATCTGACTGCTCTTGGGAACCTCAGTCTCTGATTAAAGTGGCTAGGTCTTGCCGGAAAAGCATGCTCTAACCTCAGGAAACGGCCATCAGGATAGAAAGCTGGGATGGGGACCAGGAAGACAGATGAACCCTAGAGTGGAGTCCAATGGTGGCAGCTTGATGTCCAATTACAGCATCTGAAGGAAAAGCATGGTGAAACGCTGGGAAGGGGAGCTGAGGCAAAGAGGTTTCTACTGAATCATGGGATCAGGGCTGCACTTACTCTGGTGAGACTGCCTGGCACTATCCAGAACTCCTTCAGATGAAAACACTCATTCCCCCAGCGCTTGACAATAGCAGCTCCCAGGGAACCTGCCTAAGCTAAAGAGAGCCACCTACCCAAGGATACACATCCTCCCTGGAAACAACCAATAGCCAAAGTCTGGTGCATGAGGAGGGCTTTAAAGGACTGATGCTTTTCCTTGGACAGAACAACTCAGAAGGATCATCCCAGCCCCAAAGACCCTACAGGATCAGCTAAGGTTTCTGTTACAACTGCACAGCAGTCCAACTTCCACTCGACCCAATTTTGCTTCTTTCCTTCCCCCACTGCTGTGATCCCGAGAGGAGCCCAATAAAACTCTTGCATGCAAATTACCCTTCGCAAAATCCCAGAAAAGCAGGTTTTAACAGTCATTTTATAGATGAGAAAAATTGAACCTCCCAGATCAGCAACTTCTCCAAAGACATACAGCTGGTAAGTGGCAAAGTCCTGGTATTAAACCCCAGTACGTGCAGCCTCCAAAGCGTTTGGTTCATTCACTCCCATCTCTGCCTTCAGTGAGTCACCAGCAATAAAATAGAGATTAAACATTTCCAAGATGGGTAAATAGGAAGCCAAATATGCTGTTGTATGGGTAAGATTCCCTTTATGCTTTCCTGGCTTGCCCTGTTGTTGGGGCTGCAGTGTTTTTTCTTGTTATCTCGTTCAAGGTTGGTTGCTCAATGTTTGTTTTCTTTTATTAGCCCACTGTATGCTTAGGGACAGGCTCCCGTTCTCTAGTTGTGTTTATCTAGTTCCATCCATGCTTGAGCCATCTGTTTCCCTCGAGGTGACTGAAATTCTCCCCACCCCCTCTGAGATTTCCCTACTTCTTACTTGATAAAGGAAGCCAGACTAGGTGATTCGATGTCACAATCCTCATCTTTATCCTCCGCCTACTTCCCATCGTCATCAACATGAAAACACCAAGAGGGAACCTTAAGAAGCAACAGGATGGCCATTTCCATGCATGTGAAAATATGTCACGTGACAGCAGGAGCACATTTGTCACGCTTGGATTTAGAACTATGATCATAGTGAATCAGGGAAACGTTGTAGTTCACCAAACAGAAAGTTTTTCCAGTTTTATTGAGAAATAACTGACACACATCACCGTATACATTTAAGACGTAGAGCGTGATCTGTATAGATTGTGGAATCATTACAATGGGTTCGGCTAACTTCTGTCTTCTCACACAGATAACAGTAGAAAGAAAAGAAAGAATAATAGAGAAACAAAATTTTCTCCTGTGTCAAGAACTCTTAAGACTTACTCTCGTAACTTTCCTGCATACCGTAGTCATAAACACCATGATGTAGGTTACATCCCCAGTATTACTTATCTTATAACTGGCAGTTTGTACTTTTTTGACCATCTTCCTCCAGTTTCCTGTCTCCCCATTACCCACCTCTTGGTAACCACAAGTCTCATCTCTTATTCTATGAGTTGGTTATGAGTTAATTTTTTTTTCTTTTGGATTCCACATTTAAGTGAGATCATACAGTATTTGTCTTTCTCTGTTCGACTTACTTCACCTAGCATAATGCACTCAAGGGTCCATTCATGTTGTCACAAATAGTAGGGTTCCCCTTTTTATGGCTGTATAATGTTACCTTGTGTGTATCCCAGCTTCTTTATCCAGTCATCAAGCCATGAACGCTTAGGCTGTTTCTGTAACATGTCTATTGTAAATAATGCTGTTTGGAACATGCAAAATGCAGGTGTCTTTTCAAATCAGTGTTGTAGTTACTTTTGGATATATTTCCAAAAGTAGAATTTCTAGGTCATATGGTAGTTTTGCTTTTAATTTCTGGAGAATTCTGTATACTATTTTCCATAGGGGCTGCACTAATTTACAATCCACCAACAGTTCACAAGTGTTCCCTTTACTCCACAACCATGCCAGCATTTGTTATCACTTTTATTCTTTCTTTCTTTCTTTCTTTCTTTTCTTCTTTCTTCCTTTCTTTCTTTCTAGGGGGAGGACAGAGGAAGAGGGAGAGAATGTTGCAGGGCTTGATCTCACAACCCTGAGATCATGACCTGAGCTGAAATCAGGAGTCAGATGCTTAACCTACTGAGCCACCAAGGTGCCCCTCTTTTCTATTTTTGATGACGGCCATATTCTAACAGGCATGAAGTGATACCCTTTTATGGTTTTAGGTTTCATTTCCCTGATAGTGATATTGATCATCTTTTCATGTACTTGTTGTCCTCGCACGTATATTCTTTGGAGAAACGTCTAGTCAGGTCCTTTGCTCATTTTTAAATTGGGTTATTTTTAAATTTTACATATTTATTTATGTCACTATTGAATTGTATGAGTTCTGTATGTATTTTGGATATTAATCCCTTACCAGATATATGGTTTGCAAATATTTTTTGCCCTTCCATACACTATTGTTTCACTTTGTTGATGGTTTCTTTGCTGTGCAAAGCTTTTTAGTTCGATGCAGCCCCATTTGTTTCTTTTTATTTTGTTGCTTGTGCTTTGTGTGTTATATTCAAAACATTACCAGGATTCATGTCAAGGAGTTTTAGTCCTGTTTTCTTCTAGAAGTTTCATGGTTTCAGACCTTACATTTAAGTCTGTAATCCATTTTGAGTTAATTCATGTGGATGGTATAAAATGGAGTCCAGTTTCTTTCTTTTACATGTGAATATCCAATTATCCCAGCACTGTTAATTGAAAAAACAGTCTTTTTTTTTTTTTCAAATTTTATTTTTTCAGTGTTCCACCTATCATTTATACACCACACCCAGTGCTCCATGAAATACGCGCCCTTCAGAATACCCACCACCAGGCTCACCTAACCCCCGACTCCCCACCCACTCCAAAACCCTCAGTTTGTTTCTCAGAGTCCACAGTTTCTCAGGATTCACCTCCCCCTCAGATTTTCCCCAATTCTCTTCTCCTCTCCTTCTCTCAAAATCCTCCGTGTTGTTCCTTATGCTCCACAAGTAAGTGAAACCATATGATAATTGACTCTCTCTGCTTGACTTATTTCACTCAGAATATTCTCCTCCAGTCCCGTCCATGTTGATGCATAAGTTGTATATTTATTCTTTATGATGGAGACATAATACTCCATTGTATATATGGACTATATCTTCTTTATCCATTCGTCCGTTGAAAGGCATCTTGGCTCTTTCCACAGTTTGGTGACTGTGTCCATTGTTGCTATGAACACTGGGGTACAGATGGTCCTTCTTTTCACTACGTCTGTATCTTTGGGGTAAATACCCAATAGTGCAATTGCAGGGTCATAGGGAAGCTCCATTTTCAATTTCTTAAGGAATCTCCACACTGTTCTCCAAAGTGGCTCTTGCATTCCCACCAACAGTGTAAGAGGGTACCCCTTTCTCCACATTCTTTGCAACACATGTTGTTTACTCTCTTGCTCATTTTGGCCATTCTAACTGGTGTAAGGTGGTATCACAATGTGGTTGTGATTTGAATCTCCCTGGTGGTTAATGATGATGAACATTTTTTCATGTGTCTGTGAGCCATTTGTATTTCTTCATTGGAGAAGGGTCTGTTCATCCTTTCATTTTTTTCCTCCAACAAAATAGTCTTTTTTTTTCATTGACTATTCTTTGCTCCCTTGTCAAGTATCAGTTGAACATATATGCTTGGATTTATTTCTTGGCTCTCAGTTCCATTCCATTGGTTTATTTGTCTGCTTTTATGCAAGTACCATACTGTTTTGATAACTACAGCTTTATAGTATAGCTTGAAATCAGGAAGTGTGATACCTCTTTCTTTGTTCTTTCTCGGGACTTCTTTAGCTATTCGGGGTCTTTTGTGAGTCCATATAAATTTCAGGAGCACTTATCTACTTCTGTAAAAAGTGCCACCGGAAACTTGACAGGGATTGCATTGAATCTATAGATGGTCTTTTGTAGTACTGACATTTTAAAAATATTAATTCTTGCAGTCTATGAACAAGGGATACCTATCTATTTGTGTCTTCTCTGATTTCTTTCATTACTGTCTTGTAGTTTTCAGTGAAGAGAATTTTCATCTCCTTGGTTGAGTTTATCAAATATTTCATTGTTTTGAAGCTTCTAAAAAAGGGATTGATTTCTTTTTTTCTTTTTCAGAAATTTTATTTTTAGTTTAAAGAAACATGTGAACTTTGTATCCTGCAACATTACTGAATTCTTTGATTGGCCATAACAGTTTTTGGTTGAGTCTTTAGGCTTTTATGTATAAACTCATGTCATCTGCATATAGAGACAATTTTACTTCTTCCTTTCCAATTCTGACTGCCTTTTATTTCTTTTTCATTTCTGCTTCCTGTGGCTAGGACTTCTGGTATTATGTTGAATAAGAGTGGTGAGAGGGAATATCTTGTCTCCTTTTGGTCTTAGAAGATGGCTTTCATCCTTTCACCTCTGGAGTATGATGTTAGCTATTGGATTATCATACATAGCCTTTATTACATTGAGATATGCTCCTTCTATGTCTAATTTGTCAAGAGTTTTTTAAATCATATATGGGTGTGGAATTTTGTCAAATGCTTTTTCTGTGTCTTTTGAGATGATCATATAATTATTTATTTTATAGTTTTATTCATTTAGTTGACAGAGAGAGACATGGCGAGAGAGAGAACACAGCAGAGGGAGATGGAGAGGGAGAAGCAGGCTTCCAGCTGAGCAGGGATCCTGGTGTGGGGCTCTATCTCAGGATCCTGGGACCATGTTCAGAGCCGAAGGCATACGCCCAATGACTGAGTCACCCAGGCATCCCAGTCATGTAATTTTTATCCTTCATTTAAGTAATGTGGTATATCGTGTTGATTGATTCATTTCATTCTATTATTGCAGTGTATCACTTTGATTGATTTGCATATGTTGAATCATCCTTGCATCTTAGGGATAAATCCCACACAATCATGGTGAATGATCTTTTTAATGTGCTGCTGAGTTCAGGTTGCTAATATTTTATTGAGAATTTTCGCATCTATATTTATCGGGAACATTGGCCTGTAGCTTTCTTTACTACTAATGTCTTTTTCTGGTTTTGGTATCAGGATAATTCTGGCCTTGTAAAATGAGTCAAACAGGATTTTTGAACCAAAAAGATCTGACTTGATTTTCTGTTTCAGTACAAACTAGCTACATAATCTTGAGTCAGTTGCCAAACTCCTATATGCAATCTTTTTATTCGTAAAATAGAGCTAATAATAGTAATTATTTTGTGTGTGTGTGTGTGTGTGGGTTGGTTGATGCATACATAAAGGACTTAGTCCAGTGCTATAAATAGAGCAAATGCACTGTCAAGGTTACCTACTGACGTATGGAAGTTAAAGGTGATAAATTTGAGTTGTTCCTAAGAAATATACTAAATGATATTTAGAGCAGTTCAACAAAGAGATAAGCTGAGTTCTGGCAGAAGACAGCTCTAAAAATGTCTTGGGAGAGTGCTTTCCATTATGGAGAATTTTTTCTCCATTTTGGAGTTTAAAAATAAATGATTGTGTTGGTCTCTGACATGTACAACTGCTTGCTCAAATCCATGGGCTGGCTGAGTAAACACAGAGCATATAGCTTTCAGGATGTTTGTTCAGTATGAGGTAAAAAGGGAAAACAATACTCATCCTCCGCTGGTCAAAATATTACCCAAAACTTTTACCAAAAGGCGATAACTCCCAGGACTTCCAGGCTGCCTATGTTTGGACACCCTGTGGTGTTGAGAGAGAAGTCCTGGGTCTAGATGTATATAAAAAAGTGCATAAAGAACTCCTGGAAATGAGTGAATCAACATCAAACAACCCTAAAGAACACTGTCTTGGATGAGATGCTTGGACAGGTACTTCACCAAAGGGGATATTTAAGGGACCGGTAAACATTCTAGAAAGTATTCATAATCAGTAGTCCTCATGGAAATGGAAATCAAAAGCACAAAGAGATAGGACTACACAGCGACCAGAAATACCAAAATTTAGAAGACAGAAAAACCCCATTGGTGTGGATATAGAACAACTAAAACTCCTCTACACTGTTTGTGGGAATGTGATTTAGTAATATTTCTTTGGAAAACTATTTGGTCATATATTCTAAAGTTGAACATGCCCCTACTCTATTAGCCAAGAATTCTATTTCTGTGCATTTACTCAAGAGAAATGTAATGTAAATTCACCAAAAGACACACGCAACAGAGTTCATAGTTACATTACTACAATAAGGCTAAATCAGGGTTTCTTGACCTCGGTACTACTGACATGTTGGATTGGGTAATTCTTTGTTGTGGGAGGCTTTTCTGTGCTTTGTAGGATAGCTAGCAGCATCTCTTGACTCAACTCACTAAATTCCAATAGCAACCCCAGCCCACCCCGCCATAAAAACCAAAAATGTTTCCAGACATCGCCAATGTCCCCTGGGGAGCAAAACCACCCGCAGCTGAAAACAATTTCCCTAAAATGGAAACAACTATCAACAGTAATATGAATAAATAATTGGAGCATATTAATTCATTACAATATTACATGTCAGTAAAAGTAACTCAACATGGATAGTATCTCAAAGAATGTTCAACCAAGAACCTAGACCCAGTAGAGCTCATCCTGTAACGTTCTTTATATGTAAAGTTCAAACACAAATAAAACAAGCCTATGATTATAGAAATAAGAATAGTGATGAACTCTGGAGGGAATAATAGTCTGAAAGAGACATAAGACAGGATTTTAGGATGCTAGTGACAATCTTGATCTCACTTATGTTACGTTCAATATACCAAATGCAAATTTTTAGAGCTATATGGATTTATGAATTGTGCACTTTCTGTTTATATATTATGTTTCAACATAAAAGTATATCCCCAAAATAGACTTTAGTTTTCTTACCAGGAGAGTTTTCTTTAAAAAATAAATTTACTCTCATACATTGCCCCCAGCGGAAAACCTACAGGCATCTTTTCTTATTGAAATATACATTGCTTTTCCCACTCTCCAATTTTTTGCTGAATATGGCCTCAATCTCAGGTTGCTTTGCTCTGCTCCTGATCACCAAACAATCTAGACGAACCATTATAGGGATTTGGAGCAACGTGGCATTCTACTAAACCGGTCCCGCTCTATACTTTTCCCCTCTGCGGAGTACTGCACGGTATGGATTTCTCAAGTTAAAAATTGTTTTTTTGAGAATTTTCCACTCTTTCAAATAAGTAGTACCTTTCTAGGTTGGTAGTCATTACACTAATATAAATAGATTCTACCCCAGTTGAGTCTGCCAATGGATGAATTACTTAGGATATAATCCTGATATTTTGGTCCACTTATATGTAGTTAGGTACAGATGTTGTGCAATGTTAGACCCACTGAAAGCCTTGTCTTCTCAAAAATATACTCTTCACACCGGATCATTCTTGAAAATTATGATGTTTTTAAGCTGTTATTTCCAGTTCTGAAAGCCCTTTGTAAAATGAATACTTTTCTTTAAAGAAACAATATATTATTTGTCAGACTTCGTTAAAACAGTGAAAAATTCCTTGATTTATCAGTTAAGTGAAGAATGCAGCTCGAAGGAGGCAAATTATGGATTGCCTATGAGAAGGTTAGTGGAGAGAGGAGGACATGTCATTGAATGGGAAAGGTCATGTGGCAATTTCAAAACTGGTCCACAAATTCATGGGTATTTTCTTCCATCAAGAGGTAGGGTCTATCTCTCCTCACCTTGAATGAGAGCTGACCTTAGTAACTAAATTATGTCAATAAAATGCAGGAGCAGTGTCTTCCCAGGCTGTGTGGCTTCCAGGGCTCGGTCAGAAAAGGTCGTGCGGTTTCTACGTGATTGCGTCACACCACTTGGTCAGCAGAAGTCAGCCATCATGGATGAAGTCTGACTACTCTGGACCACCAGACTGGAGAGGAGGCAGTCCCAGCAGAGCTTCCATCCATCCAACAGCCAGCATCAATTGCCAGCCCCCGGAAAGAGCCATCTTGGACATCATCCCAGCCAGACCCTCAGATGACTGAAGCGAACGTCGGATACCACCGCACCAGAGACCCCGAGGAAGCACAGTCTAACCCAACCCTCCCACGACATCCTCCAGAAAATAAAATGGGTGTTTTGTGCTCTTGCTTTGGGAGATAATTTGTTATGCAGTGGCTGTAATAGGAACAGAAATAATCATGAGCTCCTTCTACAGACGGTGGCTCCATGCAGCTGAGTTCAACAAGAACGTACTGAATTTCTGCTGTGTGTCATACGGGGTATCGGGACCTGGAGATTCCAAGATCGTACAGTTAGAGTCTCTCCAACCAGGAGTGTCGACGACGCTGTGAACAACTACAGCAGCGTGCAGGCAGAAGCACAGCAAGAGCTATAAGGACAAGGAACAGAGGCATACAGATTAAGATGTGGTTAGCCACTTCCTAGACGGCGGGCCACGGCAGTCAGGTTCAAATTCCAGGCTGAATACTACTTAATGCTGCAACCTTGGAAACGTTACTTCACCTCTCTGAACCTATTTTCGCCTTCTTTATGGAAAGGGTTCCCTGGCTGTAATATTCATTCCTCCCCAGAAAAGAAGCCACTGAATTCAACTGATGAGTTTGGGACATGAGGCAAACATACATGTCAGTCCCTTCCTCTTTCTTTTTTCTTTGGTTCTGATCACCTGCAGACCCCAGGAGTTTGCTCTTCTCCCTACCATATGGCAGGTGAGGTCTGCCCTTTCAGGTTCAGGGAAAACACATGCCTCAGATCTATGCCATGTTCTAAGCAATAGCTTTATCCATAACGGAACAGCTGTGTGTTTCCCATAGGCCTATCTTAGCCTATGTGGGCTCCCGCAACAGACTAACATAGCACAGGTGGCTTCTAAACCACAGAAAATCATGTCTGCTAGTTCCGGAAGCTGAGAAGTCCAACATCAAGGTGTCATCACAATTTCGGGGCCTGGTGAGAGCCGCTTCCTGGTTTGCAGGCAGCCATCTTTTCGCTGCGTCCTCACGTGGTGGAGGGGGCAGGGAAGCCCTCTGGGGCCTCTCTTACAAGGAAGGGCACCAACCCCCCCCCCCCCGGTGAGACTTCTACTCTTGTGACCTCATCACCTCCCAAAGGCCCCGCATCCTAATACTGTCACACGGGGATTAGGTTTCAATGTATGAATTCTGGAGAGACACGTTCAGTCTTATTTGGCATGCTTGATTTTTTTCTTTTTTCTCAGTGGGTTCAATATTTGGGCAGGGGCACACCGTGTACAACAGTTCTTATGCTGAGCCAGAAATTTGAGAAACCCACGAAAATAATGTGGCGAGTCTTTAGTTGAGGACAAGGCACAGGAATTTAGGTTGGGACTCCGGTGAGCACATCTCGGACCCTGGCGACGTAGGGAGGCTCTCCTGAGCCGTGCGGGTGTTTCTTACAACTGCACATTTATTTAGCCTTTAGCTGTCGTTACCAAGGTCGGTGGCTCTAGGCCCGAGGCCCATCCCTCTGGGATTTCTCATCCTGGTGGTTCACATCAACTTTGCCCACAGTGAGCTGCTGTTTCTATAGAGACCAAGCGGCACGCACCAGAGCTCCGGGAAACAGTGGACAAGCCTCAGCAAAGAGAGAGCATGCGGTGGGGAGCAGGCCTCCGCAGGCACAATTGTTCTAAGCAGTTGTAGCAGAGGTAAGGATTCAACTTTAGGACAAGGAGAATCCCTTCATCTACAGGCCTTGTACACAGTGTTGGGCTGGGGGGGGGGCGGAATCACTGTGACTTTCAAACTTGAAGGCCCCTCCATTCCCCCTAAAATTATTCATGCTAAGCCTAGATGGACCCGCCTGAGGCATCTTTCAGGGTTAAGGAACAAACGGTGAATGGACCCCTCGAATGTGTGTAGTTGGTCCATGGGCTGGAAGGGTTTTAAAAAGACTTCATGGGAACTGAATGAGCTTTCAAGGAAGGGTGGCCTGAGAGTCTTAAGGGGTTACCTGGGCTAAGAGGTGCCTGCAAGTTTTAGAGAATCAAGGAGACAATAAAAGCAGCAAGTTAAAGTGTTAAAACATAGCCGAGCTCCTCTGAAAAGAAGAGGAAGGACAGAGCCGTGTCCCCCTCCTGTGGAAAAAGGAGGCCCCGGGAAATGTCCTTAGGGCCTGGAATATTGAGGCAACGCAGCAGAAAATTCAGTCCTCGTGAGGCTCCTAAGCTTCCAAACATCCACAGAGGCGGCTGAGTGACAGTCCCACTGAGACAAGGCAGGAGGAGGAAAAACCCTTCCCACAGGATGTGGGTTTCAGGGGGTCCAACAGTTCCTTGGGCAGCCCTGTGACACCCCGGAGACAGTGGCGGCCAGAAGGCAGAGAACGAGGGGTTTCCAAAACAGTGTGGGGACAATGCTGGTGAGGAAAGAAAAGCGCCTGAGATAAGACCAGGTCACTTGGGGGGTCGCCTGACAAATTGCTCCACTTCAGGGCAATGTAAGTGTCTCGGGGACATACAGCAGGGGGTCCGCCCCAGCCCCAAGGGCCCTGGATGCTTTGTGTCAATATTAACCTCTTGCTGGGCAATTTCTCCCCAGTGAGTTTATTTATTTATTTGAGGGAGAGAGAGCGAGCAGAAGCAATGGGGAGGAGCAGAGGGACAGGGACAAGCTTGCTCCGCCCTAGTGTTGGATGAGCAGCTAGCGATTCCAGCCCTGCCGCCCTTAGCAGAAGTCACTGAGGGAGACTTCAGGAGAACGTTCGCTTTCTTGAGAACATAGAAGAGTTGCAGCTTGCGTAGCCCTTTTGCCCTGGCCTCTGCTAGCCTTGAATATGCACTGAAGCCAAGGAACAGAGCCCAGCTTGCGTGTGGCGTGGGGCGCTGAGCGTGGAGTGCAGGACGAGGACAAGTGAATCCCAGGGCTTATGGCTTTGTCCTTATCAAGTCACTGAACCAACACTAACAGCTGTTTCCATGGTTGATCGTGCGAATAACTCCTCACTGTTGAGTCAGGAGTCACGTTTTCTGTTGCCCCAGATAAACATATTCATAGTCCTAAGTATCATGTCTTTTGGGTTTGGGTTTAGCTGCCTTCCTCCATGTTTGTGTGTGCGCGCGCATATACGGACATAACATCTGTGTGTGTGTGTGTGGACATGCTGTGTGCGTGTGTGTCCGGAGAACGTGGTGGCAAGAGTGACAGCTCTTAGTCTTTCTTCATAGAAATGACAGGAAGTTCATGAGATGCCTTCAGTGTAAGAGCTTTCCCAAGGAGCAAAAGGATCCCAAGAATTCATCAACTCCATCATTCTGTCCACACTGCCTACGTTCTAAAGAAAGTATCCTCTTCAGTTTCCCATCATCTCAAAACCATATATATGACCAGAGGATTTTTCTCAGTATTTACTCTTACTTAATTATGTTTCTCCTTTGTCCTCAGTGAATGAAGAGAAGAGACATCCCACCTCCCTTGAGTGAAAACTGTTCTCTCCTCGGTGACCCCGGTAAGTGCCCCTTCAGCCTTCTCTTCTGGCAAAAGTTATGCAATTGCTGGAGGACAAATGCTTCCCCTTTGTCATCCTCCGGCACTCCTCCGGACCATTTTCATGGCCTCCAGGTCTCACTTCTGTAACTTGTCTGATGTCAGGCAGAAATATGACAAGAAAGCCTGACGAGTGTCCAGGACTGGAGAAGACCATTTCTAGCTCCCTTCATGATTTTAGCCACTTTCAAAGATATTCCTCCCTCTTTAATGTTTCTGACAAAGCCGGACATGTCTTATTTGTTTTAGGGAATGCTGAGTCTAGGTCAAAGTCATCTGGAAAAAAAAAGTTTGTTTTTGTTTGTTTGTTTGTTTTTTAGAAAATGTCCTGGCCCCCATCTGAGAAATTCTGATTTAATTGGTCAGAGCAGGGTCTCAGCATGGAATCTGTTAGAGCTCCGAAGGTGAACCCAAGGCACAGAACACGTTTATCACCTGTTCCCTCTGGCTGCTCATTATGTCTCATCATCTCCTACCTCCGGCTTCTTCTTGCTCCATGAATCCCGTCACACCTCGGAAGAGCGCACTCTCCACAACTATCCTGTGTCTGTACAGGAACACACTCGATGCTTCCCACCTGGAAGGAAATAAACAGCAAACAGTTAGTCTTCTGCCCTGAGAATTCCTCTAGCTATCACCCTGTCCCTTTTCCTTACTAGCCTAACTTGTGGAAAAAAGCAACGGATACCCCCTGTTTCTTCATCTCCATCTCCCATTCATCCTTCAACCTGTCTGGATTTTCATTTTTATTTATTAAAAGATTTTATTTATTTACTTATTTGACAGACAGAAGTCACAAGTAGGCAGAGAGGCAGGCAGAGGGGGGTGGGGAAGCAGACTCCCCACTGAGCAGATAGCCCGATGCGGGGCTTGATCCCAGGACCCTGCGATCATGACCTGAGCCGAAGGCAGAGGCTTAACCCACTGAGCCACCCAGGCACCCTGGGTTTTTAAACTTACCTCCTTACTCATACCAAAAACTATTGCAGTCATTAAGGTACCAAATCTAAAAACTACTTCTCATTTGTATTTTACTTCACTTTTCTGCAACAGTTGACATTACTGTCCCACTCTCCTCCATGGGTTCTCTTTGCCCAACTGGTACATTCAAAATGGTGGTGTACCCCAGACACCATCCTTGTCTCCCTCAAAAATCTCTAAACAGTCTCTCTGAGTAATCCTAATTTCTCCCTGTCTTCAATCCCCTTGTTAATGTGCTATAAATAGGTCTATAGATCTTAGTTCCAGTTTCCTGAGTTTCAGACCCACGCATCTGGTTGCTTTCTTGCAGATATCTCCAAAACGGAATTAATTACTTCTCCTTATGCCATCCATCCATCTTCTGCTCCTGTTCTCCTCTGTTTTTATTAATGGCACCACTAATCATCAGGTCACCAGAAACCAAAGACCAAGGATCAATTCAGCCTTCGCTTGTGGGCTTCTCTCATATTTTCACAAAATTTCATCAATTCTACCTCTACAATATGTCTTAAAATTTCCCTCCACATCTCATGCCTTTGTCCAAACCCTCAACTCAAAAGGCAACGTATATAATGGTCTCCAATTGGTCTACATCCTCCTACCTCAGCTTCCTCTAATCCGTCTCCACACCAGTGCTAGAATTACCTTCGTAAAATGGGAATTTGATGACATTCATCCCCTAATTAAAACACATCAAACGTTCCTAATCTCTTACAATCCACAATTCATTCATTCAGACCTTTTTGTCATCGGGTTTCTTTCTGTCCATTTTCACCCACTCCCAGCACTCTGAGCTTCTTGGCATTCTTGAAACAAGTCATATCCCCATAATCTAGCACATATTATTATTCCCCAGCTAGGGATGTCACCAACAACCATCCATCTGATAAACTCGTCCACATCTTTTAAGGATGGTGACCTCTATTCAGGCTTTCTTATCACCACTGTAACCCCACCCCCCACCACACCATCCAGAACATGGTAGGTGCTCAGTGAATATTTGCCATATGGAACTTTCCCTGCCCACTCACCCCCACTCCAGGCAACTTTCCCTGCCCACTGACTTCCCTACCCCACCTCCCACCACACCATCTGGAACATGGTAGGTGCTCAATGAGTATTTGCCATATGCAACTTTCCCTGCCCACTCACCCTCACCGTCGTTAGAGCTGACAGCTATAGTCTCTTAGTCCCATGCATATCCATCTATAATATCATTCATCCCATTAGACTGTAATGATTTGCTTATCTGTCTGAATCCCTTAATGAACTCTGAGCTCTTCGAAAGAAGGGAATGTGCTGTGGCTGCTTCAGCAGTCCGATCACTCAGCAGTGTCTGAACATTGCTGATTTTTCATTAATAAAAAAATATTTTTTTCCTGGGGAGAGGAGAAGGGAGAAGGAAATGGGAAAAAATAATTTGTATTAATTTATTCACAGGAGGGCTAAAACAGATGAACGGAGAACTTTCAAAGCATGAATGTGCAGCTTTCAAAAAGAAAGGAGACACTCAAACATTAAACATTACCTGTATAGCTTTATATATATTTGCCATATCTGTGCAGAGCTTGGAAATGAAACCAACATAAAGGAAACCAGACAAGACATGATAAAAGACTGCATCCAGAGATGATTCTATTTATGTACCTAGATCAAGCTGCAGAGACAAATCTTCCCCTCGGCTTTGTAGTTATATGAGTCAACAAATTCTTTTTGTTTAAGTTAGATTGGGTGAGATTATTCTGTCAGTTGTCCTCAGCTGTCCTGCTGATAGGCAAGTTAAAAGCATCCTAAGGAGTTTAGCTAGGAAAAGGCATGGTATGTTCCAGGTTACCATCTTCTAAATTCAGCATAAATCAGCAGAGCCATTTAGAGACTGATCAATTAGTTGCAACAGAATATGTGATGTTTTGAGATTTTTGTTTCATTTTCCTAAAAGTAATACAGACCAGGGGCGCCTGGGTGGCTCAGTGGGTTAAGTGTCTGCCTTCAGCTCAGGTCATGATCTCAGGGTCCTGGGATTGAGCCCACATTGGGCTGTCTGCTCAGCAGGGAGCCTGCTTCCCTTCCTCTCTCTCTGCCTGCCTCTCTGCCTACCTGCGATCTCTGTCTGTCAAATAAATAAATAAAATTAAAAAAAAAATAAAAATAAAAAATAAATAAAATTTTTAAAAAAGTAATACAGACCAAAATTTAGTGCACAATGATTCAAATAATGGTAAATACTTTCACTTTTATGACTGTGATGAAATTGTGAGAATTAAACATTTTCAGTAATTGGAAAGACCTAAGCCATGAAAAACAGTAACTAGCTAATTATCTAGACTTCTTTTACAGAAGTGTGAAATGCATTTGTCTCTAAAGAGATAGGAAGATAAAGTAAAAGAATAAAGTGGGCTTGGTGTCACATAGTAATAAGTAGGTGGAGACTGTGGCCAACTGAAAACCAGAGACCCAATTAGTGTCATCTGCAAATAAAAGGCCAGCTTTACCCAATATTTCCTTTTTTTTTTTCAAAAGGATACAAACCAAGATTTAGGAGAAACTCTCCTGATTTCGAAATGTTGACAGTGAGAGACTAAAAAATGACCCTGTTGAGAAGCAGACCCCGTGCTCCCAGACCATGTGGCTGAAAATAAGACACATAAAAACAGTTACTCCACGATCCCATCCAGAACAAGATATAGACAATGCCACTCCGTGACACAAGAATGACTAGCCATCCTCTTTGCTGATGAACATCACCTGTTTCTGAATGGCTGCTGCTTCTTCGGCAATTACAGCTCGAGACTCTCACTAGTGTTCCTGCCTCCCAGGTATGAATTATTAAGATTCTCAGAGTCCGAGCTGACCTAGCTTCTTGGTAGTCCAAAGTCCAAAGCTGGTCTCTGCTTCCCAGTTCCCCCTCAGAATCTTCCAACCCCCTCCCTCCCACCAAAAGGAGCTTTGGAGATGGATTTGCCAACAGCAATAACTAGCATTTCTTACACTCCGGCCATGCCAGTTTCCTTGAAGGCCCCTGAGGTACATGTTCTAATCTGCAACTGGTGGCATGTTACTATGCCCATCTTACAGATGAGTAAACTGAGACTCAGCGTCTAGGTGACTTGCTCAGTTTCACCCATTCACTAAGTAATAGAGCAGAGATTTGAGTCCAGATCAGACTGTTGCAAAAGCCAGTGTCTTTTATCACTGAATCACTTAAATAAAGCATTTAATCTGCGTTTAGGGTAAAACTGCTCACTGAGGGCCAAAAGAACTACCTCGCAAGTCATCACAGGCCACTGCACGGCGTGGCACAGTGGCGACATCACAGAAACCAGCGGAGCTCTTCATGCGCACAGGGCAGCGCCGGCACTCAAGCCCTGAGCCACAGTCACGCGCTAACACCAGCACAGTATTTTTTACCTGAGGAGACTGCTCAGGATGTAAACATCGGAAGGAATGAGTCAGGCCTCCTGAGCATATGCTTCTTTCCGAAGCCAAGCAAACTGCCTCAGCAGGAGCTTGGCTTCGGGGCACAGTCCCTGGCACCTGAGTGAGATGCCCATCTGAGGCGGTCAAGAGCAATAAGCCGAGTGTTTTCACATTCTTCTCACCCTGGGGGCTGCCCAGCTATGCCCTTGCGGGGCCTGGGAGTCTGGTGGGTCTCAAAGTGCAACACCTGCTCCCTTTGGAAATAGGCTGCTCTCTCTTGGTTTGAATTGCCTCAACCTCCCCCCTACAACTCCTTTTGATCAGAAGTTGGTGGATGGCACGCACGGGATCGATGACATTGATGTACTCTGGACATTTCATAGCCTCCCACAACCCGGGCATCCCGGCAGTGGGATTAGTGGTACATGGGGAAGGACCCTTGGCCATGAGCCACACTGGTCACTGGTGGCCTGGAACCCAGTGTCCTGAGGAGCTGGACCCGAGGGGCAGCGGCTCCCCAGTCCCTGGGCCCATGCACAGCTCTTTCAGAAGAGATCGAGGCAGGGTTTGGAACAAAGTGAAAGCATGAAAATAGGAGAGGAATATCCCCATCTGGACACTGCTGATCAAATTAGTTTGGGATATTCTGCTCAGCCTGCAGCCGGCACACCCAGACTTGCCTGGTCTTGGTGCTCTGTTACCTACCGCAGAAACTGATTTCCCCAAATCTAGCCCTGGTAAGTGAATGGATCCCATCTTGGGTTTCTGTCTCTTCCGCAGATAAACCTAAGACAGGTCGTGGTGCGTGAGGGTTTGTGTGTGGTTTTCCCCCAGGGCCTCTAAGGCAGCCATGGCCACTTGGCCATCTCTTTTACTAGATATCCTGAAAGCTGATACATTGAGAAGAGGAGAAGACTCACAATAATCTCTCATCTTGGAAGTGATTTTTATGTATTGCAACTCTAGATTCCACAGTGGGCTAGAATCAGTGATGGAGAAATTTTCACGAAAAATTTAATTCTCCTAAACAGAGTTTTTCTGGCTAGATAGGGGCTAAGTGCCACATAGCTAGACGAATAGCTAGATAAGAGAAAAATGACAGATACGATACAGAGATAGAATATAGATAGTGTTATACATTAGACAGTAATATTTGCCAAAACTATGTTTTTTATATACATGCACAACATGAACACCATCACAGCAAATAGAAAAGGTATTTTAAAAATATAGTATCATCTAAAAGCTGCCTCTTTGTTAAGAGGGAAATGAAAAAGTACAGCTCTTCTTTCATCTCCTTTGTGTGCCCTTGAGGAAATGACAATGAATTTCCACACACCCCCCCCACCGCCGCCGCTCTGTGGTATAATGAACTGTCGGTTTCTGCAACACAGATTTTTATCTTTGTGAAATCCTCCATTCCAATAATGTTATCTTTTCACTTCACAGAACTAATAGGAGTTATTACTGCAGCCCAATACAACCACACCTCTCTCTGTGTAATACTTGCTTCCTTAAAGAGTAGCATTGTCAATTGTGAATATTTAATGAATTGGATCATATTTTTAAATGTAGAAGAGGACCTTGACTCTTAAGGTAATCAATTATGAATCTTTTGGTAAAATGTATTATCAGTAATCGACTTACTATTGTTTAAATCTATATATGTATATGGTGGCTTAATTTTAAATCTTTCCACTGTAAAAGGCACTCCTGCAGGTCTGAATCCCACAGTGATTTTACAAGATCAGAATGAACAGAGGAAGTCACCGAGAGTGTAAGGTGACTCAGGACTATAATGCGGTCAGCAAGGGTTTCTAACGTCTTGTCTGGCCTCTTCCCTAATACCAGGGTAGGTAGGGGAGTTATTCAATGCCCCACAGTCAGAATCAATGGCCATGCAGAATTAAAGTCTTAGAGAATGTTTTTAACAATGGTCCTATAATAAAATTCCCACGGGAGTGACAGCTGCTGGCTTTCGAACTCCTTGAGCTCAGAGGGTAAACCTGCCCACATTCATACTTCTTTTCTTAGCCTGGTACTTTGAATTTAAAGGGTGCTTGGTGTGTGTATCTTTAGCTTATTTTAATACACAGAAATATGACTCATGTTTTAGACAAGACGGAAAGGACTATCAGAACAACACATATGGGTCTTTGAGAGTAGAAACATCTCTCATTCCACATCCTAAATCCAAACTTGGTGAGAAAGGGCTGGTACAGACCAAAGAGGAGAAGATTTGATTTTTATGTTTATCCAAAATGGTCTGAATATTTAGAATTTGAATATCTTGTCTTGACTTCAAGTGAAGCTAGGAAGCCAAAAGGGACGGAGTACAGTAACACAGAAGAGAATCAATCAAAAGACAGTAAGAGAATTTCATGTTAACTACTGGCATATGCTCAAAAAATAGTTTTAAAAATCTGAATCGGGCCCAAAGTAGTTTTCCTTGTGTCTTACACTAAAATTTAAACTTTTATGTGTTACTGAAGATGGCATCTTTTAGGGTGAAATCAATTTCTTAAACTGAAATCATTCTGCGAAATGGAGAAAACTCCCGTCGCACATCCAAGAACACAGACTTGGGAATAAGGCTGAAGTCACAGGCTGAGACGCCCAGGTCAGGGGACACTCACCTTCTCTAACTGCTGCCCTGCCCTGTGTCTCCTACATTGCATCTCTACCCTGACTCTAGGCTTCACACACAGCCAGCTCTTCTCAGTGACCTGTCGGAGGATAATGAAACTTTGCCCAGATTTTGATCTTGTTAAGTCAGTTCTAACCTTATTCTGCATGAGATATTGTGAATGCACAATTTAAAAATTAGTTATTTAAACTATCTTGGTCCGTCCTCAACATGGCACTCTGCAATGGCTCCCTGCCGCGGAAAAGGAAATGGGAAAGCCTTTCTGGTGGCTGCATGTGCCTCTGTCTCCTTCTCCCCGCCGTGGCCCCCGCCCCACCCCCGGCACAGTTTGCTCTAGTCTCACCAGCCTCCTTACATAGTTTTCCCCCAGCCAGCTGCTCTCTTGGAATCTTCCTTCAAATGTCATCTTCTCAGTGACCACTCCATTATAAAATGCAACCACACCGAACCACACTATGCTAACCCCCTTATCTTGCTTCATTTCTTTTCTCCAGTTTCTTTACACTTTTGAATATACTTTACAATGTATTTATTTATTATTGTGTTTATTTGCTTATTTTCTATTCTTTCCCCATTAGAATGTGAGTGATACAAGAGCAGGGATTTTTGTCTTTTTTAAAAGCTGATGTATTCCAAATGCTTCGAACGGTGTCTGACACGTAGTTAGAAGTTATTCAATAAATATCTATGGATAAATAAAGGGAGGGATAGGTTCAGCATTCGTTATCACTTATTAAGTAGTATCATAAAAATATTATGAAACTCAAATTCACTTATATATGATTCTCTAGCCTCTGGGTCACATGTCCATAAATAGATGTTCCTTCCACTGAGATGGAAAGGAACGAGACTTGGGAATCACCTAGAACTATGTTCAAATCACAGATCTGCCCCTTTCTACTTTTTCTGTAGGGAAAAGTTTTGGGGTTTTGTTTTGTTTTGTTTTGTTTTGTTTTATTGTGCATGGAGCTGAACACAGGGCTTGAAAGCGTGACCCTGAGATCAGGACCTGAGCTGAAATCAAGAGTTGGGTGCTTTTCTGACTGAGCCACCCAGGCGCCCTCCACAGTGAAAAGTGAAGTAGATTTCCGTGGGCTTTCGTTATCCGCCTTGTGACATGACAGCGATGCAGATACCCCACGAGCAAGCAGCACAGCTCCTGATGCAATGGGCACATGATACTCATGATAAAGCCTCTTCGTTTTCTCGTCCTCGAATCCCTCAGCAATTCCTTCATGGTAGGCGGCAAAAAGGAAAGTTGAAGGCACTTGCAGAGATCCATGGTGGGTCCCCAAATCTCTCTACACAGAAAACTGCAGAAGATTGGAGCTAACGTGAAGAGGCAGGTATCAAACCGCTCCTAGCCCTTCTTCCCTGGAGAGCCTGGCCAGTGGGGATGGAGAATGAGGACAGACAAGAGCAGCACACCTTACCCATGACTGTGGTGGAAATAGTTACGGATCCAGCACGAATAAGACAGTGGTGGAAAATGCTGGCCACTCGGCCACAGAAACCTGATCAAATATCATCCAAGCAAAGGCAGCTTGAACCCAGAGTCAGTGACCAAAGGCTAATCCTTGAATCAAAGGATTCAAGAGGAAAAGGGGTAAAGAGTAAGAAGGTTGAACGTGGCTAGAAGGAAATGGACTCAGTCAAAGTCATTGCACGTGGTCATATCCCACAGCAGCACTGAGAGCGCCAAATGGGTCAGGTGCTTCTGGAAGGGGGGGGGGCCCCAGTCTGTTGGGAAGTCCTGCACAGAATGCACAGCATCTCCCACGGCCGGGCCGGGCCCTTCTCTGATAGCCTGGGGACTTTTTTCTTCACTGATACTCTTCTGATAAAGCTTTCAGCCTAGAGAACTTAGAAAAAAGGGGGGGGGCAGGATAGGGGAATATTAATTTTCTTCCTCAAATCAGAGAGAATATTACTTGATACCCTGAAGTCAGAAAGAAAATTAAAGTGAAAATATGTTTTAGAAAGCACAGTAAATCATAATCCATGCTCATGGACAGCAAGTCAGTGAAAGAGTATTTATTAAGTAATCCCCCAAGATGCACAGCCGCACTTCACACCAGCTGGGCAAACACCAGCTTCCGGCTTTGACCTCTCATGTTAACCCCCACGTTAGGAGTGATTTTGATCGAGGAATCCTCTCAATAAAACCCAGTGCAACATGTGGATTGTTACTGGCTTTTGTGCTCTAAGAGATGAATATGACACCTTTTATATTTATCAAGTAGTAACCTGTTAAGTTCTATAAATTTTATGAACAAAATAATGAACTCACAAATAACAGTGATGATAAAAGCAGGTGCCAGTCGGAGAGCTGAAAAGTGAGCTCAGGAAGCACCCACATCCTCTCCTGAGGGCTTCCTGAGTCTACTGTGTCTAGAGTCTGCTCTTACTCAGCAGGGTCAGAAATCTGACTTCATAGAATCATCTGGTGATGACTGATTTCTACTAAAGAAGTTCATAAAACAAGCAAATTAAGATTCTCAGATTTATGAAGAATATTTTTTTTTGGTGACATTAGCCACATACACTTAATGGCAAAGAGTCTAGAATAAATACCCTTACATATTCCTTTTGGATTTAGGAAAAAGTCTTAACGATCATTGCAATACACAATCCCCAAAGAATGTTCTGTGAAATATTAGTTCCTCATGATGTTAATAATTTCTTTGGGAAAAAAAAAAATTCTGGGTCAAATAACTTTAGGAAATTCTAGGATAAATAATGTTAAAAATGCTTCTTTATCATAGGACTTCCAGTCTTTCATATCTAAAATTCTATATGAATCACAAAAAGAATCTCAAATAGTATGAAGTTCCCATATATACATTCTTTAAGCGTTTCCCTGCCTTGGTTTCTCCTATGACTAACACCATGCGTTGGTGGGGTACATTTGTTAAAATTGATGAACCCATGTTGACACATTATTTTTAGCTGAGGTCTATAGCTCGCCTCGGGTTTCGTCTTTGGGTTGTACATACTGAGTTTTGGCAAATGTACGATGACCTGTATCCACCACTGTATTAGCATATAGAAGAGTTTCACTGCCTTAAAAATCCCCTGTGCTCTACGGATGCATCCCTCCCTCCCTCTGGCCACTACTGATCGTTTTACTCCCTAGCTTTATCTCCATAGTTTTGCCTTTTCCAGAATATCACTCAGCTGGAATCATAGAGGATGTTCTCTCTATACTGGCTTCTTTTACTTGGTAATATGTGTTTAAGGTTCCTGTAGGTCTCTCAGGGTTTCACAGCTCATTCCCTTTCATCCCTTAATAATAGTCCATTGTCCGGATGCCCCACGTTTGTTTATCCCATTCTTCTCCTGAAGGACATCTTGGCTGCTTCCAAGTCTTGGCAACGTTGCATCAGGCTACTATAGACATTATGGGCAGGTTTTTATGTGGACATAAGTTTTTAATTCATTTGCATAAATACCTAGGGGAGCAGTGGTTGGATCATATTTTTGTAAGAAGCTGTCAAACTGTCTTCCAAAGTGGCTGTTCCGTTTGCATTCCCACCAGCAATGCACGGGCGGTTGCCCCCCATCCTTGTCTGCATCTGGTGTTGCCAGTGTTTGGGATTTTAGCCATTCTAAAAGGTGTGCACTGGTATATTTCTGTTGTTTGAATTTGCCATTTCCTAATGACATATGATGTGGATTAAGCGTAAAGATAAGATAAGCCTCATTTCGTATGCTCACTGGGCATCTCTGTGTCTTATCTGGTGAAATGTCCAGGTATTTTGCTAATTTTTTAATTGGTTTGCTTTTTTCTTATTGTTGACTTTTAAGAATTATTTGTATATTTTGGATACTCATCCTTTATCATATGTGTTGCAAATATTTTCTCCCAGTCTGTGGCTTGTTGCGTTCTGTGAACAGAGTACTGGTTTGCAAGGCAGAATATTTCAATTTCAATGAATTCCAACTTATAATTTTTTTTTTTTTAGTGGGGGTGCTTTCACTGTTTTATGTAAAAAGTTATTGCCAAACCCAAGTTTACTTTGATTTTCTCCTATGTCATCTTCTAAGAGTTTTATCACTTTGTGTTTTAAATTGATGTCTATGATCCATTTTGAGTTAATTTTTGCGAAAGATGCAAGGTCTGTGTCTAGATTCTTCTCTTCCTTTTTTTTTGCATGTGGATATCTAGTTGTTCTAACAGACTGAGCACTGTTCTGCTTTAGGACATTCATTCTGAAGGAGACAGTTGGGGAAATGCTGACTTAATCTCTGTCTCAATTGCACAAGTGAAGAAATTGAAACCCAGAGAAGCGAATTATTTTTTCAAGGTCACACAACTCACACCAGGTAAATTAAGACTAAACACTGGGGTGCCTGGGCTCAGTCAGTGGGGCGCCTGACTCTCGATTTCAGCTCCGGTCATGAATTCAGGGTTGTGAGATGGAGCTCTGCATGGGGCTCTGCGCTCAGTATAGAGTCTGCTTCCCCCCTCCCTCTGCTCCCCCTCCCTGCTCCTGCATGTTCACTCTCTCTCACTCGCTTTCTCTCTTAAATAAATAAATAAATCTTTAAAGAAAAAGAAGGCTAAACGCTGACTTACAAAACAGAATTTGAATTTTAATTTCCAATGACACATCTTTTCAATGACCTGTGTATTTTTTTTTTTTTTAAAGATTCCACCTATTCATTGTAATGGCCAAGTTTTCGCATCCAAGAGACCACCAAGGAGCCAATATCGATGCAATCACACGAGGGTTTATTTAACAAGATTAAGCTCAGGCCCAAGTACACCCGACACAGCGGAGTAGGGACTTGGACCCCGAGCTTAGTTAAGGCAGGGTATTTATGGGCTCCTGTTACTAAAGCAGGGTGGGGGTCTCTGGAACTAAAGTAAAGTAGGGGAAAGTTCAGCCCTTGGGCACAAGGGTCTGAGATGGCTGCCAGAGCTAAGATGGCTGTACTTATGCTAAGGCTAAACCTGAGGTGGGATGGCCTTAACTTTTCTCGGCCTCCACATTCATTTGACAGAGAGAGACAGAGATAATAAGCAGGCAGAGAGAGGGGGGAAGCAGGCTCCCCGCCGAGCAGGGAGCCCGATGCGGAACTGGATCCCAGGACCCCAAGATCACGACCTGGGCTGAAGGCAGAGGCCCAACCCACTGAGCCACCCCGGTGCCCTTGACCAGTGTACTCTTATCTGTTGCTTTACTCCTTTTGGGTTGAAATGTCTTTCCATAAGATTAAATAATCAGATGGTTGTTTGGTGAAACAGATCACATGCTTCATCGAGGTAGTGGTGTAATCTGGGTATTTTTTCTTATTTTACTAGGACATAAATTCTCATATCTCTCAAGGTATGAGTGTCTCAGAGTGACTTTTTCCTTTGTCACTATACGTATTACTCTATAATTAATTAGTCACTATATTCATATAATTAATATGCTATATAGAGAAAATTAAACATATTAAGAATTGTATATATATTATATATATTATTTACTTTTCTTTGTCGATTATACATACTATAATATTTAAGTATTGATATTACTTGAGGTATAATATTAATAGGTATACAGTTTATCTTACATTAGTCACTGTTAATGCTGACGAACTCAACATTCAGTTCAATGCATTCTTACTGAGCTCTTTGAGTCTTGGATCTCTTTTCTAGTCCTAAGAAGAGTGGAGATTTCAGAAACACCTGAGGGTTTTTAATTAGTTTTGTTTTGTTGATAAAGGTTTCAGAAATCCTCCTGCATCTCTGCTAAGCTTTTGAAAGATTTCAAATCTTATCTCCTAAGTTTAGTTATTACTACAGAGAGTTAATTTGTTTCATTTATGTTGACTCTTCTGACATGGTGCCTAAATTCTAAAAGTAAAGACTACTCTGGCCTAATGATCCCTAGAGATGGTCAAGAAATCAGCCTTCCTTTGGCTCTAACCATTGCTCCCAAATATGTATTTTAATAAGATCTGTGAATGCAGTATCCCCAATATCCAATTAAGGGTGAATCTTTTTTTTTTTTTTAGATTTTTATTTATTTATTTGACAGAGAGAGATCACAAGTAGGCAGAGAGGCAGGCAGAGAGAGAGGAGGAAGCAGGCTCCCTGCCGAGCAGAGAGCCCGATGTGGGACTTGATCCCAGGACCCTGAGATCATGACCTGAGCGGAAGGCAGAGGTTTAACCCACTGAGCCACCCAGGCGCCCCAAGGGTAAATCTATTTTTATGGGCACAAAGTAATGCAAAACATTCTAAAACTTCTTCCTTTCCTCTATTCCTTTTCAGATGTTCAGATAGGTCACTTGAGAATTATGACTGGTTACTTCAATTGAGTACATTACCCTTGGGTGGAAGGAATTCACCCATGTCATCTCCAGATAAAGTAAATCAGTTTTACAGAGGAAGACCTTGTTGCCACACAGAGCATAGCATTGAAATTACTGTCTCTGCTGGACATCACCTGAGGGGGCTAATTGCTTTTTCCAAAACCCAATTCTCTTACCAGAATGCAAAGTATTTCACTGTAGCGACTAGACGTTTTGAATTGTGGGTGTAAAAACTCCCATTATCTATAAGAAACTTCTATAATATAGAGATAGAACATGGGAAAGGAAGATGATCTAGAGAGAGTTATAGAAGAGAATGTGTCTAAGTTTATATGATTGACAATAATACAAGTTCAGTAAAAAGGAACAAAAAACACACAACTTTAAGAAAAAGACATGACTGTCTGCTTAAACCAGTCAAGAACTGGAGGAGTACAGAAAGAATGTTGTAAGCATCAGGACAAAACCTTGCATACAGTTGAGGTTCAGTCAAATTTACTAAAATGAGTTGAGTTGAGTTAATGAGTGGTTGAATTATCCGATGAGACCCTTGGAGACTATGCCCCCTCTGTTTAAAGATGCAGGTGTATTTTAGATATCAGAAGTATAGAAAATCGGGACGCCTGGGTGGTTCAGTGGGTTAGGCCTCTGCCTTCAGCTCAGGTCATGATCTCAGGTTCCTGGGATGGAGCCCATGTCTGCCTCTCCACTCAGCAGGGAGCCTGCTTCCCCCTCTTTCACTCTGCCTGCTTTTCTGCCTACTTGTGATCTCTGTCTATCAAATAAATACATAAAATCTTTAAAAAAAGAAGTGTAGAAAGCCAAGCTTATATTTTATTTTGTTTTAATATTGACTTCTTAAATATTTTATTATGAAAAATATTAAAACATACATAAAAGCAGAAGAGATTGTATAATAAACTCCCACATGAATGAACCAGCTTCAGTAATTATAAATACACTGTTCATCTTGTTACATCTATACTCCCCACCCACTATCCCATACTGCTTATTAATTTTTATAGCCTTATTGGGGTATAATTTATACAACATAAAATTTAGCCATCTACTGCACGATATAATTGTTTTCACTAAATTTGCAAGGTTGCACACCATTATACAAATCTAGTTTTAGAACATTTCTATCACCTCCCAAAAGTTGCCACGTGTTCATTTGGAGTCAATCCCATTTCCAACCTCAAGCCTAGGTAACCACAGATCAGCTTTCTGTGTCTATAGATTTGCCTTTTCCGGACATTTTATGTAAGTGGAATCATATAATATGTGGAATAATGTGTTAGAGGTTCATCTATTTTATAACCCGTACCATAGTTTCATTCTTTTCATTATTACATGGTCTTCCTTTGAAGGGCTGTACTACCTTTTGTTCATCCATTCACCCTTTACTGTACATTTGATCTTTTTCCTGGCTTGGGGGCTACCACGAGTAGTGGATGCTATAAAAACTCATGTGCAGGGGCACCTGGGTGACTCAGTGGGTTAAGCCTCTGCCTTCAGCTCAGGTCATGATCTCAGGTTCCTGGGATCGAGCCCATGTCCGGCTCTCCACTCAGGAGGGAGCCTGCTTCCCCCTCTTTCACTCTGCCTGCTTCTCTGCCTACTTGTGATCTCTGTCTGCCAAATAAATAAAATCATTAAAAAAAAAGAAAAAGAAAAATTCATGTGCAAGTCTTTTTGTAGCATATGTTTTTGTTTCTCTTCTAGACACCTAGAAGTGAATTACTGGGTCATAGGGTGAGATTACATTTAATTTCTTAAATTTATTTTCAGTGTTCCAGAATTCATTGTTTATGCACCACACCCAGTGCTCCATGCAGTGCATGCTCTCCTTAATACCCACCACCAGGCTCACCCAACCTCCCACCTCCCTCCCTTCCAAAACCCTCAGTTAGTTCCTCAAAGTCCACAGTCTCTCATGGTTCGTCTCCCTCTCCTATTTCCCCCATCTCACTTCTCCTCTCCATCTCCCAATGTCTTCCATGTTACTCCTTATGCTCCACAAGTAAGTGAAACCATATGATAATTGACTCTCTCTGCTTGACTTATTTCACTCAGCATAATCTCCTCCAGTCCCATCCATGTTGATTCAAAACTTGGGTATTCACCCTTTCTGATGGAGGCATAATACTCCATAGTGTATATGGACCACATCTTCCTTATCCATTCGTCCATTGAAGGGCATCCTGGTTTTCCACAGGTTGGTGACTGTGGCCATTGCTGCTATGAACATTGGGGTACATATGGCCCTTCTTTTCACTACATCTGTATCTTTGGGGCAAATACATTTCATTTTTTAAGAAATGGCCATGCTGTTTTCCAAAGTAGCTGTACCACTTTAAGCCACTCATAAAATTTCATACACAGTGTTTTTGTTTACATTTGGTTTAAATATTTTCTAATTTTTCTTGTGAATTTTCTTTGAGCAATGGATTATTTTAAAGTATGTTTTTTAAATATCCAAATATTTGAGGACTTCCCAAATTTCATTCTATTCTTAATTTCCAGTCTAGTCATACTTCATAACATTCTAGTTCTTTTAAGTCTATAGAAACTTGTTTTTAAGATCTGGCATATTATCTATTCTGAAGAATGTTCCATGTGCTCCTGAAAAGATTGTGTTTTCTGCTCTGGTTGGGTGAAGCATTCCATAAATATTGATTAGCCCAAGTTGACTGATGGTCTTGTTGAAGTCTTATAAATCCTTGCTATTTTTCTGTATTGTTCTATCAATTACTGAGAGCAGATTATTGAAGTCTCCAATTATGATAACTGAATGATATACTTCCCTTTTTAATCCTGTAAATTTTTGCTTCATGGACTTTGGAATTCTACTGTTAGTCACACATGTATTTTTATTATATCTTCTTGATGGATTAACCCTTTTATCATTATGATAATTTTATCATTATGGTTATTTCATCATTATGAAATGTCCCTATTTGTCTCTCATTATATACAATCATATATATAATGAGAGACAAATAATCAATACATATAATATATATAATATATATATTATATATTTTAGAGAGGTAGAATGAAGGTGAGAGTAGCAGAGGCAGAAGGAGAGAAAGACTCCTAAGCAGGCTCCACGCCCAGCACAGAGTCCAACATGGGACTCGATCTCACAACTCTGAGATCATGACCTGAGCTGAAATCAAGAGTTGGATACTAAACCCAAATGAGCCATCCAGGAAGCCCTGTCTCTAATAATATTTCTTCTCTTGAAGTTAGTGATATTTCTGTTAATCTAGTCTATATTAATACAGATACTTCAGCTTTGCTCTATTACTATTTCCATATTATATTTTTCCTTTCAACTTGTGTCTTTGAATTTAAGTATGTAAACAACATACAGTTGGATCTTGTTTTTATTTTTTTGTGCAGTCTGACAATATCCACCTTTTTAATGAAGTGTTTAGTTCATTGCCATTTAGTGCATTTTAATGTACGGCATTCAGTATCTTGTCTGGACTGTTCAGTCAACTCACATTTCACATAATCATCCACTTAATGTAATAACATTTAATGTGATATAATAAAGCAGGATTTGTAGCTGCCATTTTACTACTTGCTTTCTTTATGGCTCATGTTTTTTTTGTTGTTCCTCCGTGCCTTTTACTGCCCTTTTTTTTTTTTTTGGTTAAATAAATATTTTTATCATGTCCTCTAAATCCTCTTTTCATTATTTCACTATTACAATGTACATCTTAAATTAGTAGTCTATTTCAGGTTAATACTAATAATTCTGATAAAATATAGGAAATGTTCTCAAATATAGCCCTATTTCTTCTCTCCTTTGCACTATTATTGTCATATATATCTATGTATATTATAAATCCAAACATAAAATTACAATTAGTGCTTTATAAAAATCCTATGTCTTTTAAAGAAATGAAGAGAAAAAAGAAAGCATATATTCACACAATGTTTTATATTTACCCACATTTTAACTTTTTCCAAGATGACGTCCTTTAGTATTCTTTATAAGTCTACCAGCAATCAATTTTCTCAGTCTTTACCATCAGATCTCTTTATTCCACCTTTCTTTCTGAAGGATAGTTTTGTGGGTTAGAAGATTCTTGACTGACATTTTTTTTCTTTTTCAGCACTTTGAGTATTTGATTTTAGTGCCTTCAGGCCTTCTCTTTTCAAATGACAAGCCAAGTAGCTGCTAGTCACATTGTTACTCCCCTGTGTATGATGAGTGAGTTTTATCTTGCAGTAGTCAAGATTTTCTCCTTGTGTTTGGTTTTCAACTGTTTGATTATGCTTTTCTAGATGAGGCTCTCTGAGTTTATTTTACTTGGAATCTGTCAAACTTCTTGAATCTGTACATTAATGTGTTTGTTTTTTTTGTTTTGTTTTGTTTTATTTTTACCAAATTCGGGAATATTTTTTTTAGCTGTTATTCCTTCAAATGTTTTTTTGTCTCCCCCTTAGTCTCTTTCACTGCTTTCTGAAGCTCCCATATGCCTCAGAAGATCTATTCAGATCTTTCATTCTTTTTTTTTTTCTGTGATTTTTCAAATTGGCAATTTCTATTCACCTATTTTCAATTTCACTGATTCTTTCTTCTATTACTTCAAATTGACTGTTAATCCCAAATTGGAGAGAGGCATGCCTCAGATTATTCTTACTCAAGGTTCAGTAATTTTTCATGAATAACTGCTTCTCAAAGTTTATGACTCAATTTCTAGGGCCATGAAATGAGCTTTTTATGGTTATTGACTTTTGGAAAGAGATTTGCCAAATTTGCCAAATCTTACTCTACTATACTTGTAGCTCCACTTCCATGTTCCTGGATTAGTCTTCTGGTATGCCCTAACAAATGGCTCATAAACATGGTGGTTTAGCATCACAGAAACTTATTCTGGCATACTTCTGGAGGTTAAAAATTTTTTTAATTTTATTTTTAAAGATGTTATTTGTTTGAGAGAGAGAGAGAATGAGGAAGAGAAAACATAAGAAGGGAGGGTAAGAGTGGAAACCAGACTCCCGGCTGAGCATGGAGCCCGATGCAGGACTCGATCCTGGGACTCTAGGATCATGACCTGATCCAAAGGCAGTCACTTAACTGACTGAGCCACCCAGCTGTCCTGGAGGTTAGAAATTTTAAATCAAGGTGACAGCAGGGCTTCACTCTTCTAAAGACTTAGAAGAATTGTTCCTGGCCTCCTCCAGCTTCTGGTGACTGCAAGTGTTCCTTGACTTAGGGCAGCCTGACTCCAATCTCTGCCTCTGTCTTCACATGGCCTTCTTGTCTATGTGTCTCACTCTGTGCTGCTCCTCTCCTTTTAAGGACAGCAGTCATTAGATTTAGGGAACGACCTATATCCAGGATGAATTCATCTCAAACTCCTTAACTAATTATTTAAGGCTTTATTTCCATGTAAGGTCATATTTCGAGGCTCTGGGTTGTCATGAATTTTGAAGATACATCATTCAACACACTTGGGAACAACAGTTTCCAAGCTGACTTTTGAAGTCAGCATCCAGACAGGGCTAGCTCATTGCACGTGTTTGGGTATCTGTGTTAACTTCCTGTCACAAACATACACTAAATGCTTTAACTGTTCTCTTGTAATTTCTATGCCTCGATTTTCTAACATTTTAATGAATTGGGAGCTAATAAAAGTATCAATCTGATAGAATTTTTGCAAGGCCTAAATGAAATATTTTCAATATTCTAATACAAGTTTTTGTTACTTAAAAAAACTGTCATGTAAATGTCTGTTCCATGGTATTACACTATTGATTACTGATTATTTCACGTGGGTTAAAACCAAATACAATGCATCAACTAGTCCTCAAAATGTTTAGAGAATATTGTCTTACAGTATCAATCAAGCTCTATCTACTATATAGAAAATGAATCATCAACTGTCATTTATACATTAATGGTTACTGATGAGATGCTTGGTTCCAAAATGAGAGAAGCCACTGGAGATGCTCACTTCCTCCCCAGAGTGTCAAAATATAACTCAACACTAACATAAACATAAAATATACCAAAAATTCTTCCCACTTTAACATTTGTGTCTATAGTCTCTCATCTCTCACGTTCAGAGCAGAGTTCAAGCCCTGTGTTCAAGCCACACTGAGCGGGGAGCCTACTTCCGAAAAAAAAAAAAAAGAAACAAAGAAAAGAAAAATCTTTTATGTCAGAAGGGAAAGTATTAATTTCTTCATTTTGAAGATCCACAACTGAATGAAACTCAGAACAGTTAAGCAAAATACTCAAGGTCAAATAGCTAGAAAGTGACAGAATGGAAATCCAGATTCAGGTCTCTGAATCATCATGTAACTTTGAAAGTGGTTATTCTAATAAATGCACAATATGATTCAGATGTACATCTTTATTCACATTGGTTCCTAAAACATAGCTTTGTTTCTAATCCTAATGAAATATAGATTTTTATTTACTTATTTGAGAGAGAGAGTGTGAGCACAAGCATGGGGGGAGGAGCAGAGGGAGAAGGAGAAGCAGACTCCCCACTGAGCAGGGAGCCCCCAAAAGCCCCAACTCTGGGGCTCAATCCCAGGACCCTGAGATCATGACCTGAGCCAAAGGCAGACACTTAACCGACTGAGCCACCCAGGAGCCCCTGAAATATATACCTTTTTTTTTTTTTTCGAAGATTTTATTTATTTATTTGACAGAGAGAAAGATCACAAGAAGGCAGAGAGACAGGCAGCGAGAGGGGGAAGCAAGCTCCCTGCTGAGCAGAGAGCCCGATGCGGGACTTGATCCCAGGACCCTGAGGTCATGACCTGAGCCAAAGGCAGAGGCTTAACCCACTGAGCCACCCAGCTGCCTCTGAAATATATACTTTTTACACTGTTCATGAAAGTCCTTTCAGTACCCTCAACTGACTTTTGAATTTGACTGGGACCAAAAAAGAAGTTCAAGGAAGAATAATCTGAGAGTAACTTGCAGTCACAGATTCGGGGATGGATTGATCTTACTGCTTTGCCCTAATGGTCGCAGAAGGCAGGTTGGCTTTCTTGACGGAACGATTGCAGTTCACCCATTATCTCCAAAACGACCATTTTAGGCTTTTAGGCATCAGTTTTCAGGGAACTAGAAACATTTCTTTGCATCTAGAGTACTATTTTGTTTCCTCGTAAACATCCAAGAACATAAATTCCATTTCAATGATTTCTCATGACTGACACCAATAATTGGGCTCACGGAGTTAATGAGACAAAATCATAAAAGTAGAACACATTTGGAAAAATAGAAAGAGTGTAGAAATAGTGGGGTCATTAGTTGGAAAAGAGAAAGTCTCTGTTGAAATGTTCACCGTGCAGGATGGGAAATGACATTTTATTTCTACAAGTACATATCGAACGGTGCTGTGTGCTGGTTGTTGTACTGACGGTACGGCAATTCATTCAGTCACAAGTAAGTCCAAGTATATGTCATGCACTTGTGTGTGTAAGAGAGTGCTACTGGTGTGGGGAGCACAGCAGTTAACAAAACCAAATCCCCATCCTCATGGTCAGGCCATGGGACGACAGTCTCACTACAGCAGCAATCTACAGATGAGACGGATGTTGTCTCTAGCACAGGCCTAACTGGAGGCGAATGAGTATTAATCAGCTGTCATGCAAACAGCAAACATGGGGAGTCAGAGCCGGATTCAAATTCAAGTCCCAGCACTTCACACAGTGTAGCCCTTGTGTAAATTACTCAGTCTTTGGGGTTTCAGGTATCCTTTTAAAAATGGCATCTACAGGGGATGCCTAGGCAACTCAGTCGGTTAAGTGTCTGTCTTCAGCTCAGGTCATGATCCCGGCGTCCTGGGATCGAGTCCCACATCGGGCTCTCTGCTCAGCGAGGAGTCTGCTTCTCCCTCTGCCTGCCACTCCCCCTGCTTGTGCTCTCTCTCTCTCTTTCTGACAAATAAATAAATGAAAACTAAACATAAAAAAATAAATAAAATGGCATCTACAAATACCACAACAAAAGCTATGTGGTGATAGGTCGTGACTACACTTATGGTGGCGAGCACGGCGTGATAAGTGGAATTGCCAAATCACTGTGGGGCGTCTGGGTGGGTCGGTTGGTTAAGTGTCTGCCTTCAGCTCAGGTGCTGGGATCCAGCCCCACAGCATCTGTCTCCCTGAACAGCCCGCAGCCTGCTTCTCCCTCTGCGCTACTCCCGTCCCTCCCCGGCTCAGGTTCTCTCTCAAATTAACTAAAAAAAAAAAAAAAAAAAAAGGTATGAATCACTCTGTTGTAGACCAGAAACTCATATAACACTGCGTGGCAACTATACGTCAATAAATAAATAGAGAGTAAATAAAATGGTATCTGCATCATACACCACGGAAGCCTCTCACACAAAGCACGGGGCCTGAGCACGATAAGCTTCAGTATGTGCTCGTTTCCCTTCTCCCCCATCCTCCGTGAGGACGAAGTAAGGAATGATATGCCCTCCGGGCGATGGCTGTCTTGCAAAGCCTGGAGGCGTTCCGCTGCTTGGATAAACAGCCTTACGCCTGGCCAGCTGCACCGATGAACAGTTTCACTGGAGGAAGAACAAACTAATCCGGAAGGGGTAATCAAGACTCGGCCTTGTCCAAACGGAATGATTTCCCAGCCGTGTAGAGAACCAGTAAACCTCCATCCCAAAGACAAAAGTAATTTTGGGGAACTGCATGGGGGTCCTCCAGAGAGGGAGTTCGCACAGAGCACGGTGGTCCTGGCTGTGCGGTGTAGCTGAAACCCCAAGCCAGCACCCGCAAAGGAGGGGACTGCAGAATTCTTTGCTTAAGAAACATGATTCGAGGGTGCCTGCGTGGCTCAGTGGGTTAAGCCTCTGCCTTCGGCTCAGGTCATGATCTCAGAGTCCTGGGATCGAGTCCCACATTGGGGTCCCTGCTCGGCGGGGAGCCTGCTTCCCCCCTCTCTCTCTGCCTACCTCTCTGCCTACTTGTGATCTCTGTCAAATTAATAAATAAAATCTTTAAAAAAAAAAAAAAAGAAATATGATTTGAGTTCAACTCTTACCCGCAATACTCACTGCAGGTGATTCGACCTGGCAGTGGTTCCTTCTGTCACAACATCTGAAATTTAGGACCTTACTTTCCAGGTCTCACATCCTCCTACTTTCCCTCCATATTGTACTCCATGTTTCCTCCACTTTCCATTCTTTCCTCTGCTGTAACTGACACCTTTTCTTTCCTTGTGAATATCATACTCCGTGTTCCCCATTCCTGTGAAAATCTGCTGTTGCCATCGGAACGACGGGCCTTCTGAATGATTTTCCCACTTGGGGTCATATTCACCTCGCCATTCCTCACCGTCTTCTCTGTCACTTGGGTCTGAGATTCCAAGATGGCTTCCCAAGGCTGTGGTAGAACCTGGGTTCTATCACTGAGTTAGAGTTCTTTCTCTGTGAGAAACTAGGTAAGCTTGTCTGAGGTTTAGATTCTAATTGCCAACTGGAGTCTCAGGAGACAGGCCAGCAGGCCTGGGTCCATGTCAGAAATATTTGCTGGCACACAAACACTGACAGAATCCACTCAGAACACAATCCCCACCATGGAGTGGACCTCATAGAACAAGTAGCACAGGAGACCCAGCTTCACCCCGGCCCCCCAGTTAGAGTGAGGGAGGGTAAGTTATCCTTTGGCCGCCAATTCTCCAAATGCTCCGGAGAGCTGGCCAGTAAGTCTTCCTCAAGGGAATCTGAGTGAGAAAAAGGAAAATCAGGCAGGTAGCCATGAGAGGGATAAAAGTGAAAGGTGCTGGGAAAAGAAATAAAAACCAAATCTTCGCCTAATGCAGAAGTCCTCTTTACAAAGGTAGGAGAGAAAGAAAGCTCCGTTGTTATTGAGTAAGTATTAAAGAATGGGAGGAACCCCAGGCAACCTGCTCAGAGACTGCAAAGACAGAAAGACATGCTTGTACGTAGCTCAGCAGATACAAACTGTTACATACATGTTCTCAAGCTAAACAACAACCAGTCTTCAAGTATGACGACTCGCCGGTGTCATTTTTCATCCAGAGTTTATCCGAACTGTACTAGGTACTGGGGTAACTGGCTTTCTCCAAAGGAAAAACAAGCTTCCCACATCGTTATGGTGGGAGGGAGACTGGAAACTTGGAGTGAGGAACCCACTGAAGTTAGGCTTCTAACCTGCCACAGAAACTAGAAGATGGAGGCCCCCGCTCTTCCGATGGTCACGTTCCAAAGACATGGCTCCCTGGGCCTTGGGAAAGACGTTCCTGGCCCCCAGACTGACACGAGCCCTATCTCATCTTCAAAAGGATTTACATACATTTCAGAGAGGAGAACGTACTCATAATTAGAAGTTTTCCGAAGTAAATGCTCAAAGAAAAAGTAAGGGAGAGAAATCTCTTTTGTAATTTCAATGGGAGAATGAAGACTTCTAATTCGCCTGTCCTTACCACGACCTTGAGGTGGGGAGGCTGGGAGGGGGGGTGACACTCATGATGGGCCTGCGTGAGCCGAAGTGACGTGGCAGTGGAACAAATGAGTCAGCAGAGGCTGTAAGGGAGAGACATCCATCCCGATATTCCTATTTATACCGAAATCTAGAATTGAGAGTTGGGAGAAACGAGAGAGAAGCAGACATGCACATATGGCAACGAGCTGAGCAGATCCACCATTTTCCGCTGTTTCCACTGCCTTCCATCCAGACGCCGTCGCTGGAGCCCTGGCTGTCCAGACGCCATACATTCCTCTGTGTATGTGTGATTACAACCGCACGCCCTCCTCCCCAAGCACACATCTGAAGTGGCACCGGGAGTCTTTGTTTCTTGATTTAAGAGAAACAATTGCTTAAAACATGATGGAAAGACCTTTCCCTGAGAGGTTGTCGGGGACCCTGGTACGGCAAAAACCCTGTCACCCAGATAAAGTCGCTTCCTCTGAGGGAGCCTTGACATCTGGAACTTGGGAAGGTCATTCCGCAAAGTCAGAGTCCCTCAGAAAAATTCTAGCAAACTAGCTGTGGACATGCAACTTGAAGCGGATGAAGGGTCGGGACGACAGGAGGCCATCTTTGGTTTCCTTGAATATGGCAGCTCCCCTATGGTAAGCATTAGCCTCTGTAAAACATAATCTCAACATAAGATACTCAACTGCTCCTTTGCTCATTCATTCAACCAACCAATAGTCATGGGGCCAGGTTAGGGTTCTGTGAACCGGGGGCCCAACCATGGACCGACCAGACCAGGCCACCACTGTCGGACAGGTACGCCTTAGAAGGCAAGGCTGACCACAGACACAGAAACCTATAAAGATGTCATCCATCTGGGCACAGTGAGAGGGTGAGGGGACAAATCACGGGACGGTGGGTGTTGGTATTGACAGATGGTCAGAGGGATCACGTACATTTTGTGTTTATTATCACTCTGGTGTGTGTTAGGCCCACAGGATGAGCGAAAGCATGACAGATGACGTTTCCCAGGAGTCAGTGACAAAGAAAGCAGATGGCTGGAGCTGGGGGCTCGCAGGGGATAAAAGTGAAAACGCCGTCTCTGTGCCACGGAGGGGGGCAGCTCCTTAGGCCTCCACTCAGCCTCCCTCAGAGAGCGCTGGAGGAAGCCGAGTGAGGTATCAGTCATTGCCCCTGCTTTCCATTCTGGGGCCCGTTGCCAAAGGAGCCCCGACACTCCTTCCAACACAGATGCAAGCATAAAGCCCCGAGGAGGGCAAGGGGAGGGCACCGGTCTAGTTACCCTGAGACTCCAGTGTTATCCCAGAGCATCCCAGGAATTTCCTTTTACGCTGGTGGGAAGGGTCTGGCACCAGACAGCTCAGGGTCAAGGTTGTGGCTGACACAAAGGGAGGTACCAATCGCCCTGCTTGGTACGAACTTCCAACCGCTGCCAGGGGCATCCCCGACCGCCTTGCAAGGCAGCTGAGGGTGTGTGCCTTCTCTCCCAGACCCTCTGCAGCTCCTGGGGGACAGGGACCTTGTCTGTTCCTCATCGGACTGTCCAGCGTACGCGGCCTCAGGCTTGGCCTGCGGAGGGAACTTCGGGTCAAGGACTTCGCAGCTGCACCTATCCTCTCCTCAGTAAACTACTCTTTGAAGCAAATGACATGTAGGAAATGAGGCTAAGAGTTCTGCCATCATCTGCTTTGTATTCTGTGTGGGAGAGTGACCCGTTTTTCAGAAAACGGAATGGCTAGAGCTAGGAGGTTTTTAAAGGTCCCTCGAAGGGGAAGGTTGGGAGTCCACGGAAGGAGAAGCTGGATAAAGCAATGGCTCCCCTCAGTGGCCTTCCAGAGTCCAAACATTGAGGACTGCTGTCTCGGCCTGCGTCTCTGGCCGGCTCCTGGCCAAGGACACTTGCTGATGCGACACAGCTCATTCATGCTCAGACACACTTCTGGGGAAGAAATGAAGCCAGGCGCCCTGTCCCCAGCCCAGGGGCTTCTCCACTCCGCCACCTCACCCCGGCAGCTCCAAACAGAGACTGTGCCCTGAGGACACCTGCCCTTTAAGCACAATCACATTTTATTTTATGTATGCATGCCTAGAGCCGTCACATGAAAGTAAATCCACAGCACCACCGGAGCTCCGCCAAAGCTCTCAGGTAAAGTGATGGACATGAAATGTGGGGACGCTCGGCCCCCCAAAAAGAGTGTGGTCAAATGCAAACCCCCCAACACAAATACACGAACCTATGCTGAACCGGGCTCAATAGGGAGCCATCTGTGCATCCAACTGCGGAGAGGTTAGCAACTACCAGTGAAAGGAGGAAAGGTCTTCTGCCCAGAGACATCGCCTCAAGGAGGACTTTGACCTGATTCATGCAAATAGTGAGGACAGCTGGAGGGCTAACCCTCAGACCTGCAGAGGGTCTGAGGAGGGAACTACTGGGACAATGGTAGGTCTTTGTGCACGGACTGGGGGCGTAGGCGCCCAGCCAACACCGTGACTGACTGAGCCCCATGGCCAGAGGCAGACTGAGAGGCGGGACACGCTGAAGACAAAAGCCATGAGTTACAAGGCAGAGTTCAGGACGCTGCTGAATCTCGTGCCGTGTGACTGTGGGCCAGTGACTAGTAGTACACAGGGAGCCTTGTTTCCCCAGCCGCAGGTGCGGGCCGGCACGTACCTAAAAGAGCGCACTGATCAAGGTGAAGCACAAGGTACTCCCCGTTAGCATGTGCGGGGGGGGGGGGGGGGGGGGGGGTCGCGACTTCTATTTGCATTTTACTTTTACGGTCTTCTATCTGTCCGTTTCTATTTTGGTATATGTTTTTAATGCAAATGGTAGTTCAGTGGTACATAGTTTTTAAATTATGTTTTAAATCAAAATGATGCCAAAATTGTGTGAAGGCCACTAACTTAGAGAACTATGAGTTAGGAAAATGCGGGTTCAAATCTCTCCTCTGCCACTGACGAGCTGCCTGACCGTAGGCAAATCCCTTCACTTTCCCCAGCCTAACTTTCAATCTGTGTATTAGCGGGATAATAATAGCACACGCGTCATAAGACCGTTGTGAGGATTAAATGAGCGCTTCGCATGGTGCCTGGCAAGAAATTAGTGTGAAACAGATAATAGCTCTTATTACTCGTCAACAAAATGGAGACGATAATTTCTTTCTTGCCAAATTGTTGTGAAATTTAATGACATGGTATATTTAAAAGCACTTTGTAAAGTATAAATTCCAGACAAGCGTAAGGCACTATTTTTACTGCTTGTTGAAAAAATGTTTCCGAGTGCCAGAGCATTAGACCAGTTGAGTTTAACCCTTTTCCTCTCTGGGACCACCCGACTTTCCCTCATATCTCGGTTACCACGGGGTGGGGGAGGGGGTTCCTGGGAGAGAGTGCTCATCCGCACGGGTGCCCCAAGAAACACAACTTAACCATTACCTCAGAGGCTGGGCGCAGCCTCGATAGGGCAACTCGGTTACCTCCGTGTTTCAAATGTTAGCGTCTTCTAGCCAAGTCCAATATATCCCTAGTATTTCCCCCAGTTCTTCTCCTTTAAAATATAGGGTCAGAAGGTGAGGCTGTTTGTTCACATAAAGCAGCACTTTTGAAACCACAAGATTTATGTGTTTGATAAGATCTACAGAACCTGTGAGTTGGTGCCCAACTAGGTTTCCAAAACAGGGCTGGCTCCCTGAGCGAGCTATTTAAATGGAAGAAAACATAACCAGCTTAATTCCAGCTTTCTTTTGGTATAGAAAATGATTTATAACTCAAATCATCTCTGTTTTAGCTCGAGTAATACCAGGGGACACCAGTTGACAGAGCAAGGACTACACTAACCCATATTCTGACTCCCCCGGTTGAATCACCTTTAGTCTGTCTCTTTCGGTGACCCCGGGAAAAGGTGGTGACGGAGGCAAGCCGGCACTTGCCCTTGACTGAGATCTGGGAGCAGAATGTTGGGGAATGCCCTCACCTCAAGTTCCCTCGGGGCGCCATGTTGGGGAGGACACAGCTAGCTCAGGGATGGTCCTACAGCTGTCATTCTCCAGTCCTGGAGTTGGGGTACAGCCTTCCTGGGACCACACTCCCATGGGCTAACAAAATAGAACTTCACCTGACTCTGGGAGTCCGGGAAACAGTGAAGGGCAAGAAATCCTTCCACTCTTTGTGTTCCGGGAAACGTCTGTCTGCACAGGACCACCAGCCCTATGTGACAGGATTAGACAGGGCTCACGATGACCTCTTTGGGGACCTGTGACCAGACCCTCCCAATTCCCACAAATGATTAGTGGAACTGGTGGTCCCCAGTGACCAATCTGGAAAACTGCCCATTCACTTAACTTGATTAAACGTTATCGGGCTTCCCTCCTGAACTTTGGGTGCCCCCAAGCTTCAGCAAGCTTTCGTGAGTCTGAAATGCAGAACATCGTCCCCTCTGGCTGCTTCCTGCCTGAGCTGTCTACTCACACCCCCTGCTCACCCACCCCACCCCGGACGCCGGCTTCCCTCCAGCCATCACTGCTCCCCCCATAAAAGAAGAGCCCTTTCCTCCTGGTTTTCGGATGCCTTCTTCCCGTTGCAATGGTCCTTATGAATAGAGTTTCTCCTTACCCAGGTCCAGATGTGTTTTCTGAAAGGAAGGCTCCACTTGATATTCTACCCCTAGTATTTTCTCTCAAATACGTTTTTTCCTGTATTTGCCTATTAAACAAATCTGTGCGTATGAACATACAGAGAGAGAGCTCGACATCGGTGCTCCTGATAAAAGCAGCAGACTCTCTCACGGCGTTATGCTACTGGGGGAGCAGCCAGAAGAGAGAGAAGAAGAAAAATGAACAAAAACCGATATGAAGTGCTTCAAACATAAATAGGGCCAGGTAGGTGAGAAAGGGTACTCTGGCTTGCGTGTGAACTGAAATTTTACGCGTGATAGTCGGATAAGATTTCACAGACACGAATAGACTAGAAGGCCCTGAGATGTGTTTCTGGAGTGTGTTGGGGTGTCCGAAGAAGAGCCAAAGGCCAGTGGCTAGAACCAAGTAAGCAAGGGGCAGGAGATAAAGTTAAAGCAATAGGGCGTCCTAGACCATGCAGGCTAATAAGCCAGGGTAAGGCCTTTAGTTTTTACTCCGAATGAGCTGGACGACCAACAAGGAGTATGAGCCATACCGCGGCGCTCTAACACCTCACAGAACGTCTTCACGGAGTAATACTCCGGCGTCCAGGCGGAGAGCGGACTGAGGGGAGGGGGAGAAGCAGGGAGAACACCTGCGGACCCAGCACAACATCCCTGCAATAGGAAGAGGGTGGTTGGCCCTGAGGTGGTGACAGGACCCGAGGAGACGGGCTCAGAGCTGGGGCTGGGAGGGGGTCTTGCTTTATCTCCTTATTAGACATAAAGCGGCCTTCTAGGTGAAAATTATGCATATTCATACAAGTTGTGAGTTTGAGACAGAGGTCTTCACAGATTTGGGATGTTAATATCGATGAAAGGAATATTACCCATTACTTAAATAATTAAAATGTAATTATTTAAGTCAAAATGTAATTATTTAAGTCAAAAAACTATTTGTTTCGTGTACTTCAGCCAATTACACAAATTTAGCTTTGCCGACTACCACCGGTCTATTTTGCCTGATAGCGCTAACCATGCTTTCGCCTCAGGCCTCTGTCCTTGGTCCCCTCTGTCTCCCAGTGTCACTCAAGTCCAACAGGGTTGAAAGTCGGGGTCAGTGAACCAGACCGCAAAGTGACACACCACTTCCTTCCACAGGACCGTCTTGCCGTGAGGAAGAAAATGCCAACCGGCCCGAAGCTTGTGCTCCGTGATTTGTGCTCCGTGTGGCTGGTTCACCTCCTGGGGCAGTCTTCTTCCCTTACCCCTTCCTGGGAGCAAACAGTTCACGGACCACCCTTTCCGCACAAGACCACCAGCTCGTTCACGGACAACTGCATGGCTCTGGCTCTTCCTCAGTCCATGCGGGTCCCGGAACAAGCGTCCATCCCTCCCATGCTGCTGTCTGCATCAGCCACCTCTGCCTTGCTTTACTTTCTTTCCACTGTAGCCGTGACCTCTGTGACTTTACGTTATGTAAGTATTTTTTTAATTCAGGTGAACAAAGCACATTTCAATTCAGGCATGAACTTCGTCCTACTGAGTTACAACATCAGTGCCGAGGAAATTGCCGGGCACAGACAGGGACGAAAAAGTGGAAGTGAATGAAGAGAAATGTAACGACTGGATGCATGCTTATTAGTATCAGGGCCCCCAGGGGCGCCTGGGTGGCTCAGTGGGTTAAGCCTTCGTCTTCAGCTCAAGTCATGATCCTTGGGTCCTGGGATCAAGTCCTATGATGGGCCCCTCGCTCAGCAAGGAGTCTGCTTCTCCCTCTCCCTCTGCCTGCCACTCTGCCTACTTGCAATCTCTCTCTCTCTTGCAAATAAAGAAACAAAATCTTTAAGAAACAAAAAAAAAATCAGGGCTCCTGTACCTCTTTATTCTGTGTCCATCTAGTAAATCTTTTACTTCTTTATTTGTAACAACTCATTTTCCTATGAACACATTTAACAACACATTTCCTACGTGATGGACTCACAGTTTTATCAGGCAGAAAATCTATTTCAGAAGAACACAATAAGATCTCATTATTTTTGAGCTGTCCATTTCATGTGAACCACAACATGTTGTCATAGATCCTAAAACATTTCAGGTCACTCATCTCACGGTGAAGTCTTGACTCAGGAAAGAACTAGGATGGCTATTTTTGGTCCCAGTCCACACCCTTTAAGAGTCCACAGACAGATATAGACTATTCTCATGGTCTAAGGTCCTGGGGTGACGACAGGGAACATAAATCACAGACTGTCACTTAATGCGCATTCATTCACCGGTGCCACCAGCAACATCAGCGCCCTGGAGAGAAGGCCTTGCCCCTGTTCTCCTCCTAGACTCACAGGGTAGGGAGCCACGCTGAGCTTCAGCTCCTTACTTTCCAGCACCCATGAAACGAGAACGAACATGGGGTGATGGGTTTGCTGGTGGAACACAAACCCACCCTGTTGGGAAAAAGCAGGAGGGAGCTGGAGCCCCAGAGAGTCTTGCTGCCTTTAGTTCTTGAGCTCATCACTCGTCGGAGGGTACGTCCTGAGCTCCATACCTACTTCCAGCTCTGCTTTCTCAAAAGGAGACAACCACGACAGCATTCCTCCAACCAGAATTTAATGGGTAAGGGTGATTTCGTCTCTAGTTTTCAGCTATTGAAAAAATATATTTCTGGGGCGCCTCGGTGGCACAGTCAGGTAAGCGACGGACTCTTGGTTTCCGCTCAGGTCATGATCTAAGCGTCGTGGGATTGAGCCCTGAGTGGGGTTCCATGCTCATGCAGAGTCTGCTTGGGATTTTCTCTCTCCCTCTGCCCCTCCCACTTGTACTCTCTCTGTCTCTCTCTAAAATAAATAAATCTTTAAATACACACACACACACACACACACACACTTTTTTTTCCTATATTTTACTGGTCATTTAAATCAAAATTTGAGAGGGAAAATAAAATTGCCTTTTCCTCATACTACCATCTGGCTCAAAAGTAATTTCTTTGTATTCTATTCGGTAACAAGCATGCTAGAAAAAAGGCTGAGAACCAGTTCTGGGAGTCAGTGATCGGCTTGTTTATTCAACGCTGTTATCAAATCAATTTTGGTTGTGAACTCATAAATACCATGACATGTGTATCTCAATCCTTGTAATGATCTAAATCTAAAGGATGATTATGGATAGGTAATGCAGAAAAATGAAGGGAATCAGGGAGAAATGAGTGATTATGTTTTTATCCTGCTGAAACTGTCAAGGATCAGAGTGCAGGAGATCTGAAAGCAGAAGTAATTGGCTTTCCTCGGTATCTATTATCTTCCCAAATCAAGATACCAACGAGCATAGGATTTATAAAGTAATAAATAACAGTACGCTGAAGAAGAAGGCAGATCTTTACATCTGGTGTCCAGGCTTGATGACAGAAAGCCAACAGTAAGCTTTCACATCTCCAGTATTTAAAATCATGTATTAATTTCTCTACCACACATTATGTGGACAATTCAGCAAAAACAGTAATTATTTAATTTAAAAATTGCCCTAAATTTCCCCTTCTGATGCTTATTCATTATCTTACTCATCTTCGTTTCTGGCCAGAACTGTCAGGAGACAGATCCTCAATGAAGTCATCAACAGATCTGTGTCATGGAGACAGCTGTTAGGTTTCGGTGGTGGGTGAAATGGTTCACTTCCACAGACACCTCCGGCTGTTTAATTGAATGATTTAGGCAAGACTAAAGGCTAGACGAATGCCTTGGAGTTCACGTGCAGGAATCATCACATCAAAACACATGATTATCGTTAACAGATCGTGCAATGCCCTTCGCATCCTACAGCATCATACAGGAAAGTAGCAAAGATCAGCCTTTCCGGATCCGTTAATTTGCTCAGAAATCACAGCTACAGGAAACAAAATCCAGATTACATAATCGGCCCTAAAGGAGGAGGAGTAGCTTGTGCTATTAGCTAAGACACTGAGAGAATCAGTCACGGGCTTGCTGGGGAGGGTTTGGAGGGATGGGACTCCTCGCTCCAAGTGGCTCTAAGTGGCCCCGTGTGCCGAGCACAGACTTGCACGCAGAGACTGGAGCCCCGGGAAGATGCCTGCAGAAGGGGGAGTGTAGGACCAACACCTCATGGGACTGGGGGAGGGGCCGGAGTGCAGGGGTGCTGGGGAGGCACGGGGGTGAGCCGGCAGATGGGGACTCGGAGGGCGCCTTGGAGACTGAGCTAGTTCCCCCTTATGTCTAAGTATAATTCAGAGGCAGATCTGAAACATTTTATTTTTGAAACTGAAAAGCCTTTTATTTCTATTCATATGAAAGTCCAAGGTGGTGCCAGTATATAATACGTGTGATAGCCTCCCTGGAGACCCGTGATTCTATTTCCTCGCTAAGCTTGGTGAGGCCCTTTCCTGCTTACAATTACTAAGCTGCGTTATCGCTTTGGAAACAGCCCAGGTGCTTCACAGGGAGAGAAGAGAGAGCAATTCCATTTCATTTGTATTACTCTGGCAGCTTCCCTGCCCTATTCTACCAAGTGGCCTAGATTCAGATGTTGAGCTAGCACTCTTTTAGCTGGTGGTGATGAAACCAGGGTCAGGAAAGGTAATGGACATGGCCCAAACCAATGCCTCTTTAACGACCCAGCCAAGCCCCTCCTCTCCTAGACCTTCAAGTAGCTCTAAGTTGGGAGAGAAAGCCCCCTCTTAAGAGACTCAGAAAGCGGCGACCACATTTTGTTGAATTTCAATATTTGAATTTCAATCGCATAAATTTTATAGACCACTAAGAAAAAGAAAGATGCCCAATTAGAAAATTACATTAGTGGTGAGTTGTATCCTGATTTTACAGATGCTACTATATACTACTATATTATTTTACAGATGCATATATATGATAGAGATATATAATATACATTATATAGAGATGTTATTCTATGATTTATACACACACACACATACTATGTATATATCGGAGATACTCTATCTGTCTTAGAAAAGCATCTTGCATCTTAGGGGGTGCCTGGGTGGCTCAGTCATTAAACATCTGCCTTCGGCTCAGGTCATGATCCCAGGGTTGTGGGATTGAGTTCCCCATCAGGCTCCCTGCTCAGCAGAGAGCCTGTTTGTCCCTCTCCCACTCCGCCCGCTTGTGTTCCCTCTCTCGCTGTGTCTCTCTCTGTCAAATAAATAAAATCTTTTAAAAAAAGAAAAGAAAAGTATCTTAGAACTGAAAAAATATGGTAATAGAAATCCCCGTGTTCCCAACTACGGTGGAAATTCATCTAGACAGGCTGCTCCATTATTTCAGGTGCAAACCAAACAGAGTGCCACACCCAATGGCTTCAACCATCTACTTTTTTTTTTTCCAAAGATTTTATTAATTTATTTGACAGAGAGAGATCACAAGTCGGCAGAGAGTCAGGCAGAGAGAGAGGGGAAGCAGGCTCCCTGCTGAGCAGAGAGCCTGATGCGGGGCTCGATCCCAGGACCCTGAGATCATGACCTGAGCCGAAGGCAGCAGCTTAACCCACTGAGCCACCCAGGTGCCCCTCAACTGTCTACTTCAATTAGTCACTCATTTTATACTAAATCTTCTGTAGTAAGCTTATTCTTCAGTTAGTGATTCCACAGTATTTGCTCTGTGAAAATCCATTAATATAATCCATTTATCTCCCATACACTTTAGCGTATTTTTAAAAAATTTTAATTAATGGACTTTTAGAGACATTTTAGATTTATGAAAAGATCAAGCAGAAAGTAGAATTCCCATACACCCTCTCTCCCCTGCCCCCAGCTCTCCCTATTATTAACATCATGCATGGTTGTAGCACATTTGTTACAACTGATAAATCAATATTAATACATTATTAATTAACCGAATCTACAGTTTGTAATAGGGTTCGTTCTTTGTGTTATACAGCTGTGGGTTGTGACAAATGCATGATGTCACGTAGACACCATTACAGAATCATCTAGAATAGTTTCATTGCTCTAAAAAGGCTTCACCTGCTCATCCCTCCCCCTCCTCAAATCCCTGGTAACCATAGGATTACTAGGGGATTACCATGTCTCCATAGTTTTGTCTTTTCCACAATGTCAAATAGGTGGATTCATATTCATATTGTTGACTGGCTTTTTTCATTCTCATTTAGCATTTTTCAACAAATGTACATTTAAAGTTCTTCCATGTCTTTGTATGTATGACTGGGTAGCTTATTTATTTTTTATCTCTGAATAATATTCCACTGTCTGGATGCACCACAGTTGATTTATCCACTCACCCAATGAAGGACATCTTGATCATTTTTAATTTTTAGAAATTATGAGTAAAACTGTTACAAAACCACAAAAGACCCCGGGTAGGCAAAGCAAGCTTGAAAAAACAAAAACAAAAACAAAAACAAAAAACAAGGCTGGAGGCATCACGATTCCGGACTTCAAATTATATTACAAAGCTGTAGTAATCAGAACAGTATGGTATTGGCACAAAAATAGATACATAGATCGATGGAAGAGAATAGAAAATCTAGAAACAAGTATATGCTCAATTAATCTTCAACAAAGCAGGAGAGAATATCCAATGGGAAAAAGATGGTCTCTTCAACAAATGGTGTTGGGAAAACCGGAGAGAGACATGCAAAAGGAAAGTGGACCACTTTCTTATACCAAACACAAAAATAATCTCAAAATGCATTAAAGACCTAGATGTGAGACCTGAAACCATAAAAATCCCAGAAGAGAACACAAGCAGTAACTTCTTTGACATTGGCCATAGCAACTTCTTTCTCGATATGTCTCCTGTGACAAGAGAAATAAAATAAAAAATAAACTATTGGGACTACACATGCAAAATAAAAACTTCTGAACAGCAAAGAAAATAATCAACAAAACAAAAAGGCAACTTATGGATGGGAAAAGATATTTGCAAATGACATGTTTGATAAAGGGTTAGTATCCAAAATATATAAAGAACTTCTAAAACTCCATACCCAAAAAGTGAATCATCTAATTAAAAAATGGGTAGGAGACATGACTAGACATTTTGCCAAAGAAGACATACAGAGAGTCGATGGGCACATGAAAAGCAGCTCAGCATCATCAAGGAAACTCAAACCAGAGCCACAACGAGATACCACCTCACACCTGTCAGAATGGCTAAAATCAACAACACAAGAAACAACAGGTTTTGCAAGGATGTGGATGGAGAAAGGGAAACTCTCTTGCACTCTTGGTGGAAATGCAAACTGTGCAGCTGCTCTGGAAAATAGCACGGAGGTTCCTCAAAAAGTTAAAAATAGAGCTACCCTATGACCATTGCACTACTAGATATTTACACAAACAATACAGAAATACTAATTCAAAAGGCTACATGCACCCCAACGTTTATAGCAACATTACCTACACAAGCCAAATTATGGAAGCAGTGCAAGTGTCTGAATGGATAAAGAAGCTGTGGCATATATCAACATAAATGTACAGTAGAATATTACTCAGCCACAAAAAGAATACAATCTTGCCATCTGCAATGACATGGATGGTGCTAGACAGTATTACGCTAAGCAAAATAAGTCAAAGATGGACACCGCATGATTTCACTCACTTGTGTAATTTAAGAAACAAATTAAATGAGCAAAAGGAAAAAAAAAAAAGAGAGAGAGAGAGAGAGAGAGAGAGGCAAAACAAGAAATGGATACTTAAGCCTAGAGAACACACTGCTGGTTACCAGACGGGAGGCGGGTGGGTGGTTGGGGAAACAGGAGATGGGATTAAGGAGTGTGCTTGCTGCGGTAAGACCGGGTGATGGACGATGACCGATGACAGCAAGGCTTGAATTACTGTATCATACACTTGAAACAAATGTTACACTGTATGTTAATCGACTGGAATTTAGATAAAAACTTTAAAAGCCTGTTATAAACTTGTGTCCAGGTTTTTGTGTAGATATAAGTTTTCAACTCATTCGTGTAAGTACCAAAGAGGGCAGCTGCTGGATCTTATAAGAGTACACTTCGTTTCGTAAGAAACCGCCAAATTGTCTTCAAGTGCGGCTGTGTCATTTTGCATTCCCGTCAGCAACAAATGAGTTTCTCTTGTTCCACCAGCATTTGCGGGTGTCAGGATTTTGGATTTTCACCATTCCACTAGGAGGTAATGGTACGTCATGGTCATTTCTACTGTAGTTCCCTTATGATGATGTATAACGTCGAGCATCTTTTCATACACTTCTCTGTCACCTCTGTATCTTTGCTGAGGTATCTGTTCAGATCTTTTACCTGCTTCTTAACTGGGGTTTTTCTTTTTGTTTATTATTGAATTTTAAGAATCCTTAGTATGTTTTGCTTTTTTATTTCTCAAAATAAAACAGTTTAAATAATTCAGAAATAAAATAATTTAAATAATTGATAAATAAAACATAAACAATTTTCATCAGAATCAGAAATTTTCATTAACAAAAAAATAAAAATAACCTTTTTTTAAAAAAGATTTTATTTATTTATTTGACAGACAGAGATCACAAGCAGGCAGAGAGGCAGGCGGGGAGGCGGGGAGGAGGCTCCTTGCTGAGCAGAGAGCCTGATGCGGGGCTCGATCCCAGGACCCTGGGATCAGGACCCGAGCTGAAGGCAGAGGCTTAATCCACTGAGCCACCCAGGTGCCCCTAAAAATAACCTTTAAATAGGAAAATGAATTTCAGTTTTCTCCACTGCAAAATACCTTAGGTAAGATTTCTTTTCAAGTACCAGAAAACTTCTTATAATATGAAATGACTAACCAGTCAGATAAATAATTTTCCTCTTTCCACCTTGGATTAATATTAGTTGATTATACCTGTGGTTGCAGAGAGAGAGGTCGGGGATGAGGTGAGATTTAGTTTTACACACTTTTCTTGGTTATAAAATAAAACTAAAGGCCTATGATTTATTTCTCAGGCTGCTTCAAGTGACCATGAATCAAAATGTTATGTGTCAAATAGATGTCTATGTCAGTAACTCTGTTTGAGATAATCATAGTAGTCTACGGCCATACCACCCTGAACGTGCCCGATCTCGTCTGATCTCGGAAGCTAAACAGGGTCGGGCCTGGTTAGTACTTGGATGGGAGATAACCCTAGTAGTCTTTAGATAATTAAAAGTGAATTAGATCCATGAAAAGTAAAAGAACAGATATTATAGTAGGTATTTAACTATTTAATATTCTTTTTAAAAAATATTTTATTTTTTAAAAATTTAAGATTTTATTTATTTATTTAAGAGAGAGAGACAGAAGAAAAGGAACACAAGCAGGGAGAGCAGGAGAGGGAGAAGTGGGCTTCTCACCGAGCAGGGAGCCCGATGCGGGGCTTGATCCCAGGACCCTGAGATCGTGGCTTGAGCTGATGGCAGAAACTTAATGACTGAGTCACCAAGGGGCCCTAGACCTTATTTTTTTTTTATTTATTTATTTGACAGACAGAGATCACAAGTAGGCAGAGAGGCAGGCAGAGAGAGAGAGGGAAGCAGACTCCCTGCTAAGCAGAGAGCCCGATGTGGGGCTCAATCCCAGAACCCTGGGATCATGACCTGAGCCGAAGGCAGAGGCTTTAACCTGCTGAGCCACCCAGGCGCCCCCTAGACCTTATTTTTTTAGAGTAGTTTTGGGTTCACAGCAAAACTGAGAAGTTTGAGATGACAGAGATTTCCCACATTTCTCCTGCCCCGCATGCACAGCCTTTCCCATTATCGACATCTCCCCAGCCCCCCAGAATGGTACATTTGTTGTAAGTGAGGGATCTACATTAGTGCATCATTATCACTGAAAGTGCATAGCTCACATTAGAGTTAACTGAGCTTTTTTTAAAATAAAGTTTAAAAATACGATGACAGGCGCTGGCCCTCAGCTCCCTATGTGCCAAGCTCTCTGCTAGAGATATTTTCCCATCACCGTCTCTCTCCCATGATGCCGGAGCAGCCCTCTATCTGTTAGGTTAAGACTGTCTTGTTTATCTTTTAAACTTTAGGGGTGATGAAGGGCCAGAGACATGATAGGGGTTAAACACTTATTGTTGAAAGAATGTCTGTTACACAGCATATATACTCCTCACCAGCTTCTTTGAGTCTGAATTTGTGTATTAATAAGAGAGACAAGTTTCTAGCATTTGCCATTCAGGTCGTGTTCCTCATCCAGGATCAAATCCTTGATCAGGCCAGCTCTGAGGTGTAGTGAAAGCAACGTCAGTGTGCCTGGCTGTTCCACTTGTAATTCATTTTCCCACTGAAGAATGAAAGTCACAATATTGTGTTATGTTTTGATGCGTTGGAACCGGGAGGCTGTCTTTTTTAATTCTCACAGAACTTTGGATCTATTTATCAGCTTCCAAACAGCTCTTCTGCTTAGATGTTTGAGTGGTGTGCAGTGGTTTACTAAGGCAGATGCTTTACTAATCAGCCGACACTTGGTGCCCGTTTCCTCTGTGTAACAGTGTACGGGAGCCTCGTTACGACCAAGTTCATATTTCAACCAGAGACTGAACCAGATAACCTTCAGGTGTGTTCCAGCTTCGTGCTTCTGTGGTGTAACAGAGCCCATCAGGGCTTATGTTCGATGACTGCACTTGGCCTCCCTGTGAGCTAATCCTCCCAAACCCTATTTATCACACTGCTGAAAAGAAAACTGAATTATGAAATTGGACAGCATTCAAACTGCATATCCCTGAAACCCAAGACTTTGTACACCTGGGGACAGAATTCTAACAGGATGGCTGAGCCATTGGATATTTGGAAATCCACTTTAACATAAATTTGCTTTAAAAATGTGGGTAATAATTCCAACTTTCAGATTAAACTTCTACTCACTGTGTACATTTCTTCCCATACTCTACACCCCCAAGCCCTGCCCCAATAATGGTTTTGTGACTAAGACTGGTGTCACCATAATGTTCTTGGGACAGAACGATAGGCCAATGACTCATCAGGCACTAGAATGGGAAAATATTGAAGAGCCTTCACATCATTGGCATCTGAAATATTTCAATACTGTGACTCTCTTCCTAAAAATAAAGACAACTAAATAACTTGATTCAGTGATAAATGTCACAAACTGAACAACTGTGACAGAGCACAGAACAAATTATAATTACTTATAGAATCATTACAGCTACTCATAAATACCTTAACATTGGCCAAACAATTTTTCTTGTCAGAATACATTGTTCCTTCTGGAGCTCACACCCTCAATTTGCCCAATTACTCTCCACAAAATGTTCTTTTTGGTGGCTGAGCCATGAAATGATATTTAGCTTCCAAAGGCTTTTTTTCCTTAGGAAAAACATCTGAAAAGCAGATGAATACCTTTCAAAGGCAGTTGTAATTGAGGTGGTGGGTGAAAAAGACGGAAAACATCATCTGAGGACTCTGTGCCAAGAAATGGTGGCGTGGGGGCGCCTGGGTGGCTCAGTGGTTTAAGCCTCTGCCTTTGGCTCAGGTCATGATCCCAGGGTTCTGGGATCGAGTCCCACATCGGGCTCTCTGCTTAGCAGGGAGTCTGCTTCCCTCTCTCTCTCTGCCTGCCTCTCTGCCTACTTGTGATCTCTGTCTGTCAAATAAATAAATAAAGTCTTTAAAAAAAAAAAAAAAAAGAAATGGTGGCGTGGAGCAGGAACTCGGAAATGCGGCTTGCGTGGCTAATGGCGTGCGCTTCTCAGCATTGCCCACATCGCATTTTGCTTTCTTTCCCTTGCTTCCCTGGCTTCCTTCTTCCTTCACTCGGTCTGTGTGTCTGTCCCTTCTTTCCCTCCTCTCTTTCCTTTCCCTGTGCTTCTCGCTGCATATGGACTTCTGAAGTATACACCTCAGAGAAAACGGTGTGGGCACCTACAAAAATGGGTGCCTTTGCCTTTCTGATTGCATATTTCAAATGCTAAGCTTGCTCAAGAGATGATTAATTCCACAGTATCTTGTTTTTAGTAAGATAATCAACACACTGAAAGTTGTATAGGCACAGAGATCCTCCCTGGGAAGTTGTCCATACCCGCTTTAAAGGGCTGTTTTCATGAACCCACTCCTCATTCTGAGTGTTCCTCTTTCAATGCATTTACCTCCTTCTAGACCCCTTCTGGGGGATCAGCAATGGCCTGCCCCAACACCACAGCCATGCCTCCTTTACTCAACAGTACCCCACACTCTTGACCTCATTTCACCAAAATTACGTCTCATTCCTCGAGGATACTGCTCTGTGACAGAAGCTAACTTAATTGATTACTACAAGCCAACCCATTAATAATTTAATAGATAATGTTTGCTTTTTCCAGGAATTGTCACCTAGAATCAAGGTTTTCTCAAAGAAGTCATCAAATAAAGTCTTTATTTGATCAAGTATTTGTGAGGTGCTTCTGAGGTTCCAGGTACTGCCTATGATATTAGATATTCAGAGGCTGACAAAATGCACATGGGCCCTGGTCCCTATCTTCACGGAGTCTTCTAGTGTAGTGGGTCTTTGAGTCAACACTGTAGAGCACTTTTCTCATACCATTTGATTCACATCACATAGGTCTAGGTCGTCTTGTAGGACCAACTAGGTGGTCACCACAGGAACTGCAAACAATTTTTTGGTCATTCTTAGTAGCATTTACATTCTGGGACATACACTGGCACAAACAACGGTTATGTGAGTTAGAAATTTCTACTCTCATTTTGTAAAGGAAATTGGCTTCACAGCATTAAGTCCTCTGTACTTAGAATCACAGGACAAGCAGGTAGCCGCGTCAGGCTTTGGAGAATACTTTGGAACCCAAGTCTCTCATTGTCCTTTCCACCATAGGTGTCCCTCAGATCCTCCTCAAGGTCATTCGGATGGGTACATAATCAGGAATCACATGCCATCTTCAGTTTATCTCCTTCCAGAGAGATCAGACCACAAGGCAGTCTTAAACTATTACTGTGCAATGGTTCCCATGCTAATAACATGTCATTCTTATTGCAAAAATTATTCTGGCTTGAGTCATCCACTAGCAAATCTCTGTCCTTTACTTCATTTATTTTTGTATGTATCAAGTTACCCTATTTCTATGTCTTCCCCCAAAGTGTCAATATGGCACAGGGGGTCAATTGTGGTTGGTCTTTTTCTGTCTGGTTCTTTGTCTCTAGGCATAAATCTATCATCCATTAGTCAACCTCCTCTTACGTCAGCTGATGGACAAGTGGCTTAGTTCCCCGGCTCACCCTCGGTAATCATGCGTTGCATTGGTGGCACGGACTGTTGATGCGGCATGAGAAAAGCATGGTACTGCCTTACGTTTATTCTATAAATGAGCCAAAAATGGCTCCAGGGTACTGGTCCCTAGATTGGTTTCTTTGTCACTGCAGACAAAGACCTGTTAGTTCACAAGCCTGCCAGTCCCAAACTCAAACTTTTACACACCCAGTGATTTGAAACATAGTTCAAAAAAGCAGATTTTTAGCCACTGGAGCTTGCCTGTTTTGTGTACCTCGTGAAACTACACCCAAACACATGCCAACGATAGAGAAGACATGTCCGGGTCCTAAAGACATCTGCCCTTTGGAACTCTCTGACCCAAAGACTCCCACTGTGCTCCATGTAGCTTCCCCTGGACACAGAAACCCCATTCCTGACTCCCTTCCCCCTGGGAGTTCTCCTGCCCTCCCCCACTTCTGAGTGGTGGCCCCCCAAAAACTAAGACTCTGGAGGGTCTCAGTCTGTGACGGACTTCCCTCTCCTGCAAATCTGTCAGTCACCCAGCAAGACTTGTGCATACTACTGCCACCTTGTGGTCATGTCTTTCCTTGACTTTCTCCCAAATCCCAACAGCATCCTTAAAATAATCGGAACGATTCTTGGGTTCACTGGAGATACACATAATTCCATAAGTTAGATGTGGTTTTAGTTTATTATTATTCGCTTGTGAGTGGTATTTGGTAATATTTATTTACCTACCAGTATAATGGGGCACTGTCATCCCTGAGGGGGCACACAATTTTTATTTTATAGTCATGTTGGTTATAACATAGAAGTGAACTAATTCATAGAGTAAATAATTACCAGTCATGTTCTTGAATTTTCAAAGGCAACACTTTGCGCCTATAGGATCAGTCTTACTTCATCACAGAAATGTTTGAGGATCACACAGATGGAAAATGAAGACTGTCTTGTGGTGCTAGGAAGGTAAGGAAACACTCAGAAAAATCTGACAGCTCATCAGAAGAACACAAGAGCCAAACTAAATGGTCAGAGTTAGAGCAAACTGAATCACAAAATAAGTAATAGTAGGTATTTTAATACATCGAATAAATATTCATAATGTCATACTGTTATAAATAAATTTTAAAAAATAAGAAAGTAAATGCGGGGAAGAAACAGATCTTCCTTACAGTAGAATTCCAATAAACAAAGGTATAAGGGAACTAAGAGAATCACCACTAAGTAAATGTTACAATAATAACCGTTGCAGATAAGGTCCATCAAGGACGCAAAAATCGGCGGGTGAATGTTGGAGGCAAAAGAGCATTTGCATACTTTCAACATATCTCCCCAAGGTCATCAGAGCAAAGGGAGAGACAGGAATCTTACAGCAGAGAGACCGACAGCCACCAACTCAACCAAGTGGTCCAGGTAAACAGCACCGGCAACAAGACATAGACATCACGAACCCCTTCACATGATGCACTAGAAGACAACCACATCATCTCCATCCTATTTGTGTCAAAAATGCATAATTTCATTCCAACCATGAGAAAATATCAGAAGAATCCAATGAGGAACATTCCATAAAATAACTGGTCTCTGCTCCTTCAAGGTCAAGTATCAGGTCATGAAGGAGAAGGAAGGACTGAGAAATGGACTAGAAAAGACCAAGAAGGATTTACAACGAAATGCAATGTGGGACATCAGGTAGGATCCAGGAACAGATGAAGGCTCATGGTGGGGAAAATGGTGAAATTTGAGAACAAGACTATGGTTTTTACTAATATTGTGCTGAGGTTGACTTCCTGATCTTGAGCACCACACACACTGTCTTGTGCAAAAGGTTTATGTTAGGGGAAGCAGGTTGAGAGATGTAAAGGAACTTTTTATACTATTTTCCCAGCTCTTCTCTAAGTCTAAAATAGTTCAAAATAAAAAAGCTTAATAAAAAAGGGAAAATAGGGTGGAGGAGGCTTTCTAAGACTGCTGGAAACTCTATAGAAGCTCTCAGCCCGGGGTTACCTTAAATCGTGATCTGAGACACAGTTGAGCCACTGCTCCTCAAGCAAGTTGCAGATCCGGGCAGAACCCATCCTTCCTTCTCCAGGAAAAGTCGCGCAGGAACTCAGAGCAGGAATCTGCCGGGTTTGTAGACTGCAAATGGGCCGTGCGCCAGAGATAGAAATGCTCGGTCACAGGCGAGGTGAGCTCCGAGCCCGGCGGGAGACCAAGGAGACGGGAGGGACTGACGGCTTTTCTCCGAGGTGCACTGAGGAGGGCGGCCCGAAGCCTGGGCTCCTCCAGCGGCACACTGGGCGGCCGCCATCTTTATTCCCCGTCCTCCAAAGCGGTACGGAAAGCGCTCAGGGAACAAAAGCTCCGAGCGCAAGCCCGAGCAGATTGCTTAGCCCCGCCCCTGGCAAGGGCAATGCAATTCTGCCTCCGGCAAAGACAATTGAGAATTATGGCAACAGGCCCCTCCTGCAGAAGATCAGCAAGGACGTCCAGCCAAGACCAAGTTCACGGATCAATGAGAGTGGGAAAACTCCAGCGCTAGCAGAAAGCAACCTTATTTTTTGTATACATATAAGTTTTTCCTTCTTTAAAATTTTGGGATTTTATATATATGTATATATATAAATATAAATAATATATATATAAATATATATAAATATAAATATATATATATATATAAATAAATGTATATATAAATATATATAATATATATATTTATATATGTGTGTATATATATGTATATATACATATATATATATATAATACATAATTTTTTTCCTTTCTTCTGTCCCTGGTTTGGGGTCTCATCTGATTTGGTTAGTGGGGACATTGGTACCTTTTTAATATTTTGTTCTCTCATTCATCTGTTCTCCTCTGGATAAAAGGACAAGGCAGAAAAACTCACCTCAAAAAAAGGAATAAAAGGCAGTACTGACAGCTAGGGACCTAATCAATATGGACATTAGTAAGATGCCAGAACTAGAGTTCAGAATGACGATTATAAAGATACTAGCAGGGCTTGAAAAAAGTACAGAAGATACTAGAGAATCCCTTTCTGAATAAATAAAAGAACTAAAATCTAACCAAGTTGAAACTAAAAAAGCTATTAAGGAGGTGCAATAAAAAACGGAGGCTCTTACTGCTGGGATAAATGAGGCAGAAGAGGGGCGCATGGGTGGCTCAGTGGGTTAAGCCTCTGACTTCAGCTCGGGTCATGATCTCAGGGTCCTGGGATCGAGCCCCACATGGGGCTCTCTGCTCAGCAGGGAGCCTACTTCCTCCTGTCTCTCTGCCTGCCTCTCTGCCTACTTGTGATCTCTCTCTCTCTGTCAAATAAATAAATAAAATCTTAAAAAAAAATGAGGCAGAAGAGAGAATAAGAGATATAGAAGACCAAATGATGGAGAATAAATAAACTGGAGAAAAAAAAAAGAGATAAACAACTACTGGACCACAAGGGGAGAATTTGAGAGATAAGTGATACCATAAGACAAAACAATATTAGAATAATAGGTATCTCAGAAGAAAAAGAGAGATGGGGGAAGAAGGTATATTGGAGTAAATTATAGCAGACAACTTCCCCAATTTGGGGAAGGGAACAAGCATCAAAATCCGGGAGGCACAGAGAACCCCCCTCAAAATCAATAAAAATAGGTCAACACGCTATGATCTAATAGTAAAACTTACAAGTCTCAGTGACAAAGAGAAAATCCTGAAAGCAGCTCAGGACAGAAGGTCTGTAACCTACAATGGTAGGAATTAGTCTGAGGGCATATCTACCCACAGAGACCTAGCAGGCCAGAATGGACTGGCAGGATATATTCAGAGCACTAAATGAGAAAAATATGCAGCTGAGAATACTCCATCCAGCTAGGCTGTCATTGAAAATAGAAGGAGAGATAAACACACACACACACACACACACACACACACACACACACACACAAACACCTTCCAGGACAAACAAAAATTTGCAAACACCAAACCAGACTTACAGGAAATATTGAAAGGGGCCCTCTAAGCGAAGAGAAAGCCTAAAAGTAACAGACCAGAAAGGAGCAGAGACAATATACAATAAGTCACCTTGGAGGCAATACAGTGGCACTAAATTCATATTCTTCAATAGTTACCCTGAATGTAAATGGGCAAAATGCCCTAATCAAAGGACACAGGGTATCAGAATGAATAATAATAATTTAAAAAGACCCATTCTTATGCTGTCTGCAAGACATCTCCAGATTTAAAGTGAGAGGGTGGAAAACAATTTACCATGCTAATGGACATCAAAAGAAACTTGGGGTGGCAATCCTTATATCAGATAAATTAGATTTTAAGCCAAAGACTATCATAAGAGATGAAGAAGGACACTATATTGCACTTAAAGGGTCTGTCCGAAAAGAATATCTAGCAATTTTATATATCTATGTCCCTAACATGGGACTAGCCAATTACATAAACCAATTAATAACAAAATCAAAAAAACACATGGACAATAATACGATAATAGTAGGAGACTATTAACACCCCCTTCACTGAAATAGACAGATCATCCAAGCAAAAGATCAACAAGGAAATAAAGGCATTACATGACACACTGGACCAGATGGACATCACAGATATATTCAGAACATTTCATCCCGAAGCAACAAAATACACATTCTTCTCTAGTGTACATGGAACATTCTCCAGAATAGATCACATCCTGGGTCACATATCAGGTCTCAACCAGTACCAAAAGATGGGGATCACTCCCTGCATATTTTCAGATCACAATGTTTTGAAACTAGAACTCAATCACAAGAGGGAAGTTGGAAAGAACTCAAATACATGGAGACTAAAGAGTATCCTACTAAAGAATGAATGGGCCAACCAGGAACTTGAAAAAGAATTTTAAAAATCTAAATGAAAATGAAAACACAATTGTTCAAAATCTTTGGAATGCAGCAAAGGCGGTCCTAAGAGGAAAGTATATAGCAATACCAGCCTTTCTCAAGAAACAAGAAAGGTCTCTGCCCATTTTTTGATATGATTATCTGTTTTGTGTGTGTTGAGTTTGAGGAGTTCTTTATAGATCCTGGATATCAACCTTTTGTCTGTACTGTCATTTGCAAATATCTTCTCCCATTCCGTGGGTTGCCTTTTTGTTTTGTTGACTGTTTCCTTTGCTGTGCAGAAGCTTTTGATCTTGATGAAGTCCCAAAAGTTCATATGAACAGACACTTCTCCAATGAAGACATACAAATGGCTATCAGACACATGAAAAAATGCTCATCATCACTAGCCATCAGGGAGATTCAAATTAAAACAACATTGAGATATCACCTTACACCAGTTAGAATGGCCAAAATTAGTAAGACAGGAAACAACATGTGTTGGAGAGGTTGTGGAGAAAGGGGAACCCTCTTACACTGTTGGTGGGAATGCATGTTGGTGCAGCCACTCTGAAGAACAGTGTGGAGATTCCTCAAGAAATTAAAAATAGAGCTTCCCTATGACCCTACAATTGCACTGCTGGGTATTTACCCCAAAGATACAGATGTAGTGAAAAGAAGAGCCATCTGTACCCCAATGTTTATAGCAGCAATGGCCACGGTCGCCAAACTGTGGAAAGAACCAAGATGCCCTTCAATGGACGAATGGATAAGGAAGATGTGGTCCATATACATGAGAGAGTATTATGCCTCCATCAGAAAGGATGAATACCCAACTTTTGTAGCAACATGGACGGGACTGGAAGAGATTATGCTGAGTGAAATAAGTCAAGCAGAGAGAGTCAAGTATCATATGGTTTCACTTATTTGTGGGGCATAACAAAGAACATGGAGGACATGGGACATGGGGAGATGGAGAGGAGAAGGGAGTTGTGGGAAATTGGAAGGGGAGATGAACCATGAGAGACTATGGACTCTGAAAAACAACCTGAGGGTTTTGAAGGGGAGGGGGGTGGGAGGTTGGGGAACCAGGTGGAGGGTAATAGAGAGGGCACGTATTGCATGGAGCACTGGGTGTGGTGCAAAAACAATGAGTACTGTTACGCTGAAAATAAATTTAAAAAAAAGAAGAAGAAACCAGAAAGGTCTCAAATACACAACCTAACCCTACACCTAAAGGAGCTGGAGAGAAATAATAGCAAAGAAATCCTAAACCCAGCAAAGGAAGAGAAATAATAAAGTTCAGAACAGAAAACAATGAAATAGAAACCAAAAGAACAATAGAACAGATCAATGAAACTAGGAGCTCATTCTTTCAAAGAATTAATAAGATTGATAAACCACTGGCCAGACTTACCAAAAAGAAAGGAGAAAGGACCCAAATTATTAAAATTATGAATGAAAGAGGAGATATCACAACAAACACCAAAGAAATAAAAATAATTATAAAAACATATCATGAGCAACTAAACTATATGCCAGCAAACTTGACAATCTGGAAGAAATGGATGCATTCCTAGAGACATATAAACTAACAAAACTGAATCAGAAGGATTGAAAACCTGAACAGACCCATACCCAGTGAGGAGATCGAAGCAGTCATCAAAAATATCCCAACGAACAAGAGCCCCAGGCCAGATGGCTTCCCAGGGGAATTCTACCAAATAGTAAAGAAGAAGTAATACCTAGTCTCCTGAAACTGTTCCCAAAAGCATAAATGGAAGGAAAACGTCCAAACTCATTTTATGAGGCCAGCATCACCTTGATCCCAAACCACACAAAGATCCCATCAAAAAGGAGAATTACGTACCAATATCCCTGATGAACTTTGATCCAAATATTCTCACCAAAATACTAGCCAATAGGATCCAACAGTACAGCAAAAGGATTACTCACCATGACCAAGTGGGATTTATTCCTGGGCTTCAAGGTTGGTTCAACATCTGCAAATAAATTAATGTGATACAGCACACTAAAAAAAGAAATAACAAGAATCATATGATACTCTAAATGCTGAAAAAGCATTTGACGAAGTACAGCATCCTTTCTTGATCAAACCTCTTCACAGTATGAAAGAGGGTACATACCTCAATATCATCAAAGCCATCTATGAAAAACTGACAGCAAATATCATTGTCAATGGGAAAAAACCAAGAGCTTTTCCCTTAAGGTCAGGAACACGACAGGGATGTCCACTATCACCACGGCTATTCAACATAGTACTATAGTACTAAAAGTCCTAGCCTCAGCAATCAGACAACAAAAAGAAATAAAAGTCACCCAAATTGGTGAAAAAGAAGTCAAACTCTCACTCTTTGCCGATGATATGATACTTTATGTGAAAAACCCCAAAGACTCTACTCCAAAAATGCTAGAACTCATACAGGAATTCAGTAAAGTGTCAGGATATAAAATTGTTGCACAGAAATCAGTTACATTTCTATACACAAACAAGACAGAAGAAAGAGAAATTAAGGAGTTGACCCCATTTACAGCTGTACTCAAAACCATAAGATACCCAGGAATAAATCTAACCAAAGAGGCAAAGAATCTGTACTCAGAAAACTATTGAGTACTCATGAAAGAAATTGAGGAAGACACAAAGAAATGGAAAAATGTTCCATGCTGATGGGTTGGAAGAAAAAATTGTGAAAATGTCTATGCTACCTAGAGCAATCTACACATTTAATGCAATTCCTATTAAAATATCATCAATTTTTTCAAAGAAATGGAACAAATAATTCTAAATTTATATGAAACCAGGAAAGACCCCAAATAGTCAGAGGAATGTTGAAAAAGAAAACCAAAGCTGGCAGCATCACAATTCCAGACTTCAAGCTCTATTACAGAGCTGGAATCATCAAGCAATATGGTACTGGCACAAAAACACACAGATCAGTGAAACAGAATAGAGAGGCCAGAAATAGACCCTCAACTCTATGGTCAACTAATCTTTAACAAAGCAGGAAAGAATGTCCAATGGAAAAAGACAGTCTCTTCAACAAATGGTGTTGGGAAAATTGGACAGCCACATGCAGAAGAATGAAACTGGACCATTTCCTTACACCACACACAAAAATAGAGTAAAATGGATGAAAGACCTCAATGTGAGACAGGAATCCATCAAAATCTTTGAGGAGAACACAGGCAGCAACTTATTCCTAGAAATATTGCCAAAGGCAAGGGAAGCAAGGGCAAAAAAAAACTACTGGAATTTCATCAAGATCAAAAGCTCTGGCACAGCAAAGGAAATAGTCAACAAAACCAAAAGATAACAAACAGAAGGAGAGAAGATATTTTCAAATAACATATCAAATAAGGGGTTAAGTATCCAAAATCTGTAAAGAACTTCCCACACTCAATACCCAAAGAACAAATAATCCAATCAAGAAATGGGCAGAAGACATGAACAGACATTTCTTCAAGGAAGACATCCAAATGGCCCACAGACACATGAAAAAGTGTTCTACATCACTTGGCACCAGGGAAATACAAATCAAAACCACAGTGAGATACCACCTCACACCAGTCAGAATGGCTAAAATTAACCAGTCAGGAAATGACAGGTGTTGGCAAGGATCCAGAGAAAGGGGAACCTTCCTACATTGTTGGTGGGAATGCAAGCTGGTACAGCCATTCTGGAAAAAAGTATGGAGGTTCCTCAAAGGTTGAAATAGAGCTACCCTACAACCAAGCAATTGCACTAGTGGGTATTTACCCTAAAGATACAAATGAAAGGATCCGAAGGGGTATGTGCACCCAAATGTTTATAGCAGCAATGCTCACAATGGCCATACTATGGAAAGAACATAGATGTCCATCAATAGATGAATGGAAAAAGAAGAAGTGGTATGTACATATACAATGAATACTATGCAGCTATCAAAAACAAAGTCTTACCATTTGCAATGATGTGGATAGAACTAGAGGTTATTATATTAAGCGAAATAAGTCAGTCAGAGAAAAACAATTATCATATGATCTCCCTGATATGAGGAAATTGAGAGGCAGGGCGGGGATTTGTGGGGGTAGGGAGGGAAAAAAAAGAAACAAGATGGCACCAGGGAGGAAGACAAACCATAAGAGACTCTTAACCTCAAGAAACAAATGGAGGGCTTCTGGAGAAGGGTAGGGATAGGATTGACTGGGTTACACACATGGGGAAGGGTATGTGTTATGGCGAGTGCTGTGAATTGTGTAAGACTGATGATTCACAGATGTGTACCCCTGAAACAAATAATACGTTACATGTCAATAAAAAAATTTTTTTTAAATGTTTGGGAGAATGGGGGGAAAAAAGGAAAATAGGAGTACCTGGGTGGTGCAGTTGGTTGAGCGTCCATTTTGGTTTCGGCTCATGTCATGATCTCAGGGTTGAGACGAGTCCCACATTGGTCCCTCTGCTCAGTGTGGAGTCTGCTTGGGTTTCTCTCTCCCTCTGCCCCCTGCCACCCCTCCCACACATACATGCATGCATTATTTTTCTAAAATAAAAATAATAAATCTTTAAAAAAGGGAAAATCAAAATGGTGTTGGCCAGCGAGGCAAACACTAGGATGTTAGTGAAAGCTCAAAAACAGGAACCAAAGCTGGATGACAAGAGGTTTTGATTCAATTTCCCAGTTCAGAAAATTGAAATAAAAAAGTGCTGTAATTTCACCGAAGCAACCCAGACACAAAAGTTTTAGCTCAGGTTCGACCATTACTGATGGAGACAGGCCAGGTCAAGGGCCCTGAGGGGACTGGGCAGGACGAGCCAAGAGGGTCCTGGCCACACACAGAATAGCAATCAAACATGAGCCAGCAGGAAGTGAGCAGAGCGTGTTGGGGGTATGCCGAGAGCACAGATGGAGTGTCTGTGAGACTCAGAAAGGAAAGGAGAGGAGGACTCGTCTTTGCTCGGGGTCTGAGGTTTTTCTTGAGGAATATGGTCTTGTGTACGGTCCTCTTGGGCATCAAGAAACTGGTCAGAATAAGGGTAAGAGTCCAGGTGTCCTGCAAAAGTCGCTTGTTCCTTGAAGTCGGGGGTCTGGGCATCAAGATGTCTAGTGCCAGTGGTCTGGAAAACGCACATGGTGGCTTCATTCCGTCATTCTCACCCAGTCCTTCCTTAGATATTATCTGCTGTGCTGCTGGGAGCCCCTGAGAAATCAGTAACTCCTTGGTCTTATAGAGAGGATATACCATCAGACATATGTAAGTTTGGGGTGCAGGTCCTGGCAAGAATAGAAGCAGAAGAAGGAGCAAAAAGCAAATTTGTATGGAGTCCCTCAGTTTCCTTGTGACAAGGACAATTGCACAGAATGGGAAAATGTGATGTGCTATATTTACCGTGTTTTAGCTTTTGTGCCTATAATGTTAGGATGATTTTCTGGAATACACGTTCCTTTATGATTGGGGAGTGTTCAAAGATTTGGTGAGGGATATCAATAAAATTACACCTAACAATCACGAAAGTATAAAGTCAAATATTGTTTAAGTTAAAATCAGAATAACCGTAGACAGTATGTACCAAATGGGGGGGGGGCATGAAAGTACTTTTTATCTTGAAAACATATCACAAAATTCCAAGAAACTATGATCTCCCTCTTCTCCTCACAAGACCATTAGTAATACAGAAAAACTGCTTTTGAAAAATGTTTAATCGTTAAGATAAAATGCCCATGAAATTTTTTCCCTTAATCATCAGAATCCTTTAGTTGGGGCACCTGCTGGCTCAGTCAGTTGAGTGTCTGACTCTTGATGTCAGCTCAGGTCATGGTCTCAGGGTCATGGGAACAAGCCCTGCCCCGGGCTCCACACTCAGCATGGAGTCTGCTTGGGAGTCCCTCTTTCCTTGTCCCTCTGCCCCTCACCCTGCTTGTGCTTTCAAAATAAAATAAAACAAAATTTAAAAATTAAATTAGGGGCGCCTGGGTGGCTCAGTGGATTAAGCCGCTGCCTTCGGCTCAGGTCATGATCTCAGGGTCCTGGGATCGAGCCCCGCATCGGGCTCTCTGCTCCGCAGGGAGACTGCTTCCTCCTCTCTCTCTGCCTGCCTCTCTGCCTACTTGTGATCTCTCTCTCTGTCAAATAAATAAATAAAATCTTAAAAAAAAATTAAATTAAATTAACAAAATATCAGAGTCCTTTAAGATTCGAGGAAATAAAGGAGAAGTAACTCGAGATTCTAATATGCTGCCCTTCCCCCACCAGCTGGGGTGAGAATGACTGTTGTAGGTGCTTTTCGTTCGAATATATCTGTAATGAGATACATGAGATAAATATTATGATTAAAAATTAGGTTTTTGGCAAAACAATTACATTTTGGCAAGATAGACCATAATTCCACCCTTAAAGCAGTATTGTTGGACTTGAATTTAAAAAGGGGCCAGAAAATATATTAAATAAATTGTATCTAAATAATTATAAGTATAACCATGACCAAAGATGGTTACAGTCAGAATTTAGTTTATCATCACCTCATCCCAGTAAAATGCAACTTCACCCTATTTTTTAAGGATTTTTTTAGTATAAAATATGCGGTCAGTTTAATGAGCAGCATCCCCCCCTCCAAAAAATTACCATAGTGTGTGAATCTGAGCCTGTATTTTTGTTTTGTGTCTATCTGTATATCAAATAGAATCATATGTAGTTACCTAATCCCAAATCAAGAATTCAGAGCTTATTATGGTAATTTTCTTAATTAATGCATCAATAATTACACACACACACACACACACACAAGGAAACAATTCTCTACTGAGTTATTCGCTAGCAAAGCACTTCTCACCTTGTAAAAACCATGAACTGTATTTGGAACAGATTTAATTATAATCAACACGTTTTTAGCTACTGTTGTGAGAAGGTGACTATGGCCATCATCCTTGCTGTCGGTCTGACAATTGCAAGAACCTACCGGATTTATTTAAAGAGGCCTTCACCATCTTCCCTGTCCAGTGTACAGCAGCCGGTTTATGGGATAAATCAATCTGGTTTGGTCCACGGAATTTTGGGTCGTGGTTTTCTCAGCAATTCAGAATGCAACACAGAGTTAAAATCCTGCAGGTGAGTGTTTGACTGGAAAGATTGTTAACTTTGTCTCTTTTGTCTCTCAAACTCTTTGTCTGTCCAACTACAGCCTGTCTTTTGTTGTTGTTGTTTCCAAATATCTCAAAAGCACCGAGTGTAAAGTTGGTGGATTTCCCGTTTGCCAAACGTTCAGAGAGTCAGCTGCAAGGCAAACAGAAAACTGGAAGAAAACATCTACACGAAGTAAGTCAGAGTCAGTCAAGTTGATGTGCACGAAGCTCATTCTACTTGATATGAAGACGCAAAATCCCCAACAGAAAAATGAACAAAGATGAAAAGAAGAAAAAGAAAAAGAAAAGAAGAAAAAAATTTTAAAAAAATAATTGACTAATGAATGCATTGAAAAAATTGACCTCAGAAGTAATAGAACAAATTCAAATGGAAACAATGAGGTACCTGAAAAAAAAGAATCCATTCAACAGTTTTTGAACTGGTCATGCTTACAGTCGGCTGAAATAGTATCTGTCCGCACACAAGAGCTTCCGGCAGCCTCTAACTCTACAACTTTTCCGGAAAGGAGTTTGGTAGTACAGCCAATGCGTATTATTTATGGATTCCTTCTTTCCTAATTTACCTTCTGGCTAAAATGTATTTGTAACCACTTGAGGTCATTTGTGGACATGAACAGGGTGATGCAAATTCTGGGTCCCGGTGCGTTCAGACAAGACAATCTCTGCCTTCTCATTTCAGCTCTTATTCTGCAAACAGCATTGTAGGAGCCCAGGGCAGGCTCCCCAAATGTGCCACGGTCGCATATTGATTCTCTTAATAAAAGTTAGTTAAGTAACGGTTGGCGCAGGGCGCCTGGGTGGCTCAGTAGGTTAAGTGTCTGCCTTTGGCTCAGGTCACGTTCCCAGGGGTCCTGGGTTCGAGCCCCCGTTGGGCTCCCTGCTCAGCAGAGAGCCTGCTTCTCTTCTTCTCCCTCTGCCCCTCCTCCTTCATGTGTTCTCTCTCAAATGAATAAATAAAATCTTAAAAAAACAGCTGGTGCAAGATACTTAGACCCTACTCTGTCCCCCTGAAAGCAGGAAGCAAATCTCGCATATGAAAAATATCTTCCTTTTACCAAGAAGTTAAAAAGCCTTCCTCATCACCAGAGATACTGACTTTAACATCCAAAAGGCTGCTGAAATAAGCCTGGTCACTTGTTACTCTCCACTACCTCAGCAGCTTAGAATTCCACTTAGAATTCCTTAATTTCATTATTGGTCCTCTGTGTGCATGTAATAAAACTCTGTGGGTTTTCTTCTTTTTTCTCCTGTTAATCTGTCCCTCCCCGCCAGTGTTCCTTTCATGGTCTACTTAGCACTGTTTTTCTCGCTTTTGTGCTTTTTATGGTGACTTTGCTGTTTAAAATGGCCCCCAAACGTGGTTGTCTGGTGCCCGCAAGCACGAGAGGCTGTTCGGAAAGCTCGGTCCGGGCATGAGTTAGGGGGTGCCGCGGGCACGAGTTCCACGTTAGTGAATCAACAACATATATTAAGGAAAAGATTTCAAACCCTAAACATATGAAAAACAGGGCATTGGTCAGTTAACGAAATATGTGGAGCCGAGTCCCGAGGACCCTGAGCTGGTACTTCTTGCAGGAGCCGTGGTTCAGTATCTGCTAACTTGGTCTTTCTCCCTGACTGTATGGAATATAACCACCAGAATCTAGACTATAGATCCGACTGACTCTACTGGGAGCTCTCACAAGGCCGTGCTCTTCACCCCCACACCTCCCCTCACCGCTGCATCTAGAAATCACACTTCGAAGGGTGGCCAGGAGTTTGCAGCCGTGTCAACGTAATACAAATTAAAAATACTTGGGGCGCCTGGGTGGTTCAGCGGTTTAAGCCTCTGCCTTCGGCTCAGGTCATGATCTCAGGGTCCTGGGATCGAGCCCCGCATCGGGCTCTCTGCTCAGTGGGGAGCCTGTTTCTCCCTCTCTCTCTGCCTGCCTCTCTGCCTGCTTGTGATCTCTCTCTCTGTCAAATAAATAAATAAAATATTTAAAAAAAAATAAAAAAATAAGAAATAAAAATACTCAGTGCCGGTGGGAATGTGTCTTGGATGCAGCCGTCCCCGCCAGGATGAGCAGTAGGGGAGGAGACGACAGCAAGCTTGAGTGGTCTCTAGAAGCTGGAGCAGATGGAGCTTCCTTGGAATCTCCAGAAAGAACCAGTCCTGCCAACAAGTGGAGACTGATTTAGGACTTCTGACCTCTAAAACTCTAGGACAGTAACTTCGTGTGGTTTTCAAGCACTAATTTTGCGATAGTTCGTTACAGCAGTGAGAGGAAGAAGGATAGGCCCATCTTACATGCACGTGGTGGGAAACGAAGACCGAGCAGTCCCGCCATAGAGCATATACAGTGAATGGTTGGAACACTCTTGCCTCAACAGTTTTGCTATTTATTGTACACTATAAATCTTTGTTTTAATTTATCTTTTCAGTGTCCCAAGATTGTTTATGCACACACCCAGTGCTCCATGCAAAACGTGCCCTCCTTAATCCCCACCATCAGGCTCACCCAACACCCCACTCCCCTCCCCTCCAAAACCCTCAGTTAGTTCCTCAGAGTCCACAGTCTTTCATGGTTCGTCTCCCCCTCCAATTTCCCCCAATTCACTTTTCCTTTCCTTCTCCCCATGTCCTCCATGTTATTCCTTATGTTCCACAAATAAGCAAAACCATACGATAATTGACTCTCTCTGCTTGACTTATTTCACTCAGCATAATCTCCTCTAGTCCTGTCCATGTTGATACAAAGGTTGGGTATTCATTCTTTCCGATGGATGCATCATACTTCATTGTGTATATGGACCACATCTTCTTTATCCATTCGTCTGTTGAAGGGCATCTCGGCTCTTTCCACAGTCTGGTGACTGTGGCCATTGTTGCTATGAACATTGGAGTACAGGTGGCCCTTCTTTTCACTACATCCGTGTCTTTGGGGGTAAATACCCAGTAGTGCAATTGCAGGGTCGTAGGGTAGCTCTATTTTTAATTTTTTGAGGAACCTCCACACTGTTTTCCAAAGTGTACACCATAAATCTACAATTATTTATTTATTTTATTATTAGGTAAGTGTTTTTAGAAATATTTTAATAAGTGCCATCAGAAGTAATAAACTCCCAAAAAGCTCTCTTTCTTTGTTCTTTTTTTAAGTAGGCTCCATGTAAAGCATGGAGCCCAGTATGGTGCTTGAACTCATGACCCTGAGATCAAGACCCAAACTGAAGTCAAGAGTTGGACAAATCACTGACTCTGCCACCCAGGTGCCCCAAGAAGCTCATTTTTAACAACAACAACAAAAAAATTATGTACTGCTTTTCATTTATCAAGGAAGTTATGGATAAACATGCCACTTGATAAAAATATTTGTCCACATTTACATCCCTCTTCAGGATATCACGGACCATGTGAAAATCAGAAGGCACACAAGTCTACTGAAGAAGCTCAGGCAGCTATTTCAGAAGTTACTGGTTACTCCAAGAGACAGTGCTCGAGGACGACAACTTGAAATATGCTGCTGCAGGAAGTGTCCTTATGTCTCACTTTGCAAAGCATGGCTTTTTCATTTACCTTCCATGAGCATCCTACGAAGCAGACTTCATTTGTTTTGGCTTGCAGGTTTTCTTGTGTGCACAGCAGAAGAGAAGCCCTAACGCTGTGCGGTTGTCCAGACCCACGGCGTATGCAACACCAGGAGGGAACCCTCATGTAAACCATGGACTCTGGGTGACAATGATGTGCCAATGTAGGGTCATCACTGGCACAGACGTACCATCTGGTGTGGCAGAGCGATACTGGGGGAAGCTGTGCATGGGTAGACATGGGGGTAAATGGAGAACCTCTGTACTTTCCTCTCAATGTTGCTGTGAACCTAAAACTACTCAAACAAAAATAAAGTCTTTAAAAAGAAGTGAAGCCACAAGGTTGGGTTCATTCACCAGAGTTACATGGTGCCATCTTTGTGTCAGTCACCATGTCCCAAACAGGAATCCATGACCTCCAGTAACAATTGGAGGCTATTTTTGTTGGGATTTTAGAGGTGAAATGGTATCATGAATATTATTGTAAATGCTATTAAAAACTTCAACAATGAGGGGCGCCTGGTTGGCTTATTCAGCTGAGCTTCCGACTCCTGGTTTTGGCTCAGGCCATTACTTCAGGGTGTTGGGATCAAGCCCTGTGTGAGGCTCCTTGCTCAGCACACAGTCTTCTTGAAAGTCTCTCCTCTCCCCCTCTCCTTCCCCCAACTCTCTCTAATAAACACACAAAATCTTAAAAAAAAAAAAAAAGTTCAACACTGAGAATAAAGTTTTTTGATCTTGTAGCAATATAGATACTTATTTTTGTGGAACACAGTGTGGTGGTAAAAACAGTGATTTCACTAGATTGTTCTCAACCTGTAGAGCAAGAGTATCCTTGGAACTGGTTGTGGTCCAAACACAATTCAAGCACGCCGTGATAGTCTCCCAACTGACCTAGAAGACGTCAAAATATACAAACGTTACGTATTTACTTCCTCAAACACTTCTGTGATGAAGCTCATGTTGAAAATAATTTCAGGTGGTGGGGCACACACTTCCTCCAGCTTCTGAGGAATGACTTCATGAATCATCCTAAGCATCCTACGGTAGAACTGAAGTTTTTGTAAATGCACCTTCCAAACTGTAATTGCATTCTGTTCTTTATTTGGTGTAGTATGAGAAATAATAGCTGTCAAGGAGGTTCAGGTCCTACTTTCTAGATTCTTTGAATGTTACTTCATATTGTAAAACAGGACTCCACAGACGTGATTTAGTAGAGGATCTCCAGATGGTCAGCTTGTCTTGGATCATCCAGGTGGACCCTAAAGGCAGACATATGTACCTCGATTCTTAGAGAAATGAACATTTATCGCAGGCAGAAGAGGAAGCCATGTGAGCATGGGTTCAGGGAGTGGGTGATGCAGCCAGAGGCCAAGGATTGTTGGCAACCACCAGAGGCTGAGAGGCAAGAAGAGATTCTCTCTGGGAGCCCCAGGAGGGGTGTGGCCATAGAGACACTGACTTTGGCCAGTAAGATAGACTTCAGACTTGGGGCAACCAGAACTAAATGCACAGTGATTCATCGCAGTAGCCACGGGAAACTAATACAGTTGGAGGTTTTTGATCAAGATGCTTAATGAATGGAGCACCAGCAACTTATTACAGCTCCTTAATTTGAATTGCAATGATTGAAAACAAAGCTCACAAATGATAAGACATTGCAATTTGCTCCAACAAAAACAAGAGAACTAAACAAATTCCATGATGAGAGCTCCAACCGTGCATGATTTCAGTGGGAGTGTCTCAACTTTTCAGAAAACTCTTTGTATGAGATTCCCACTTATAATTGTACAAATTAATATTTCATTTTGGAATAGGATTAATGTAGACATCCTACAATATCACAGCATAACTTGACAAAAAATCATAAATAAGAATTTGTCATAAATAAGAATTTGTCTTTCTTGGTGTAAAAACTTAGATGCTAAATGTAGTAAGTCGTACTGAGAAAGACAAAGACCATATGATTTCATTCATTGTGGAGTCCAAAAAGCAAAACAAAGGAATAAACAAAACAAAACAAAAAAGGCAGAATCAGACTTACAAACATCGAGGACAAACTGGTCATTTTCAGTGGGAGGGGAGTGGGGGATGGACAAAATGGGTGACCGGGAGTGGCAGGTACAGGTTTCCAGTTACGGAAGGAGTAAGTCACGGGGACAGAGGCACCGCACAGGGAATATTGTTGATGGAATTGTAATGGTGTTGGTGGCAGAGGGCAGCTGCCCTTGTAGTGAGCATAGCATAACGTAGAGAGATACTGAATCACTATTATACACCTGAAACATTTTTTGTCAGCTACACTCAAATTTTAAAAATTTTTAAAAAACCTTATTACAGTTAGTCTGAATAGAAGCAAAAAGATAACAGTGAGTTGATATTTATACACATCAAGATGAAAAATAGTATTATAAGTATCCTCCATTTAATAGAATCTGCTCTGAGCTTATCAGGTGTATCAGCAGCTCTATACAGAGAGACTAATTGCTCAATTAAAAATACTTTCGTCTACAAAGAAGAGCAAATTGAAAATGTCAGAATTTCAGTTACTGTTAATGCAATTTGTAAAGATTACAGACAATGTTATATAAAAATTGAAAATAATAAGACCCTATTGGAAAAAAATACATTCTTTAAAAAAATGTGACACTTTATTAGAAGGATAATAAGGAATTGACCACGTTGTAAGAATAGCTACCAAGGGTTATTGCTTCTGCAATGTTTAAAGTTCAATCAGTAGAACCTTTAAAAATTTTGCTTTTTAATGTGCGCACGCACACATATGTGTTTTTATGACTTTGGAGAGAATTCTGTTTTTGAAATTAGCCTTTGTGTAGCATCTACTGATAGGTCCGCCAACATGACAAAAACAACCGTTTGGTGCACACACATTTCAAACATTGTAATTTTATTGCCTCCTTTAGCTCTACAGAGTGCTCCTGCTTAGATAAGAAACTACACAGCTGAACACTCTCGAAGGAACGAATGGCCAAGTCTGATTTCACCTCAGTCTCATCCTTTTAAAAATCTGCTCAGTGTTCTGCAATGTTGCCCGTTGTCCTTGGGCGATGAAATGGAGACACTAACTGGGGTGGGCATCGTGTCGGGTGCTTCGTATGTATGCACGGGTTTGTACATAGGTATCAAGACTTCCATTTTAGGGATAAGGAAATGGGTTTATAGGCATCGAGTTGTGGCCAGAAAGCTAACTGGGAGGCAGCAGAGCTGGAACGGGACCCCGCTGGATCTACGGGCTTTCTCTCCGAGTGTCTAGAGCACGAGCCCCTCAGTTGCCCTCCACGGCCACGTCTCTCTCCTTCGGTGCTTACCTCTCATTTGCCTTCTGTGCCGCCGGGCCATTCTCCAGCGTCGCATCTCACCTCCGCTTAAACATCCCATGTGCGGGCTCGTCCCGAGTTACTGCTGCAAACACGCCGCTCTCATCAGAACGGTGCACTTCTCCCTCACCAGCCGGAGGCGAAATGAACAGTCTCGACCGCAAATTCCAAGAGAGAAGTCTCCTCTGTTAGAGTGTCATGTCTGGTAGAGGAAACCACTATTCTCTCCTCCCCTGCAGTCCCGGGGATGGAAGGCTTCTCGTTCCAGAGACTTACGAGGGCCTATGCTTGATGCTAAGACAGCAGATGGGACAGAATGAGCTCTTCCGGTGCTCACCTTAGCATCCTGGTCTGTTGCTGGGCGCCCTTAGTCAGTCTCCGGGGGACAACCCCGAAGTGAAGGTAGCGCCAGCGGGCGTCTCCAGGACCATCAGAAGATGCCAACGTGGTGGCCTCAGCTGTCTGGCTTGACAGTGTTGCATGATCTCAGTGTTCTGCCTGTTGACGTCACACAAGGCCGACAATAATCAGCAGCTTCTTTCTCCTCACACAGATTGCAGGTAGAAGCTACTCTAGATCACTTACCGAAGCTAGTTGCTGAATGCAAATTTAATAACTTTGCTGTAAGAAATCCCTTCCTACAACGCTCCACACAGTTAAGAGCTTCTGTTCCAAACTTTAAAAAAACGATCCAAGTATCATTGACTAGCAATATCCCGTTCGTTTCAGGTATACAGCATGATTAGGTATTTGTATACATTATAAAATGCTCCACACAAGTCTAGTTACCGGCTGTCTCCATGCAGTTATTAAAATAGTGCTTTATTGCTGTATTAAAATATTCCCTATGTTGTATCTTGCATTCCCATGACTTACCTATAACTGGGAGTATGTACCTCTTAAGCCTGCCCAACAAATTCATTCTTGATTACCAGTTTTAAGCTTACCTTTCTATCTTTTAAAAATTATACTTAATTTGTGTATCTCCCAGATTTCTTGTTGCCATAGTTATAAATCAAAAGGACAATTAAGGAGAAAATGAGAGCCATAACACAACTATAGTCAAGGACATGGTCGTTAAATGTGTGTGTATGAAATAGTCCTGTAAGTTTTTGCGAATACATTTTTTGTCAACCAAATTAAACAGTTATATGAGCCAATTTTGCTTGTGACTTACTATGAATTTCTCTGACGCTTCTGTGTGTCAAGCTGGTGGTAGTTCCAGACTGATCAGTTTATAAATCCCATGACTTTCCTCCCCTGAAACTAGTTTGCTCAAGAAAACCCCTTGTCATTCTACATGTTTGTTAGGTCATGACACCATGACCTAACAATCCATGGATTGTTTCTGGGTCCGTTTCAAACATATTTACCTGACATTTTAACCAAAAATGTCTCTAGATATTGCAAAGCATTGAGAGCCATGTGCAAAGCATGCAAAGCCACGGTACAAAATGGCCCCAGCGTAAAAGCACTTGAGGTTGGAGAGCCTGGGTGGCTCAGTCCGTTAAGCATCTGCCTTTGGCTCAGGTCATAACCTCAGGGTTCTGGGATCAAGCCCGGGGTCAGGCTCTCTGCTCAGGTGGGAGTTTGCTTCTGCCTCTCATTCTCCTTCTGTGTTTTCCCTCTCTCTCTATCTCAAATAAATAAAATCTTTAAAATAAACAAAACAAAAAAAAATACAACACTGAGGTTGACTCTCAGTACAAACCTTCACCAGGGAATTCTAAAACCCTTATATGGGATTCTATCACAGAGCGAGTTTTCCTTCAGAAACAACACAGAGACCACTGTCCGCTCACAGGATTCACGGATGGCTCGTATCTCACGCTAGGACAGAGTGAAGAGCTGCGCAAAGACTGTTTGAGGCCGGGAACTCAATCTGCTGCTATCTCTGTTACGTAACTGCTGATGTCTCGAGCTGAGCCCTCACACGATGGCCTATTTAGACAGAGGACAGAGGTCTGCCTGGACAGACCATCCACATCACCGAGTCCCACAACACGACAGTTGCCAGTTTGGATGTTGATTACCAGGCACTGCTAAGCCATTTAATCGATTTTACGATTTTTTCCAAACAAACAAAAAACTTTTGAAACAAAACAGACGAAGGGGAACGCACGCTTTGTTTTAAAGCAAACTGTGCCAACATCACGCCGCCGCCACCACGAAGAACACTGGCAGAAACAGTTACTGGTGGGGTGGAAGGTAGATCCTACAGGTTTCACGGTTCCATAAAAAAGCTGGGAGATCCTTTTTGTGGGGGAAAAAAAAAAAAGAGTGCTCACTCAGACTTCAGAGATTGGTTAGAACATAATTTCATCCTTCATCACAAGGGTTCTGAAACTCTGGATTAGTCTTAGATGCTACACACGCCGCCTTCTAAACACCGCAGGGAATGGGTGTGGAGGGCGTTTTCCAAGAATAAGTGAATCCCTGCTGAAAAATCCTGACACGCGCAGAGATGATGGCCAAGACTGCCTTTCACGACACCCTCCTCTCTTGCCCAGTTCGGGCCCGCACCCCTCGAAGTCCTGACCCAGTCTGCAGCCCCCTCCACTCGTATCTGATCCAAGGTCAGGAGCGCGGTGTGTGTGTATGTCATCGGCATGGAGCATGTCTGCCCAATTTTGACACCTGCCCTACTTCCTAACAGAGAGACGCATGCACACGCACATGTACACACACACACATTCACACCCCCGCGCTGCAGGGCAGATGCTCGGTTAGCTTATGCCCAGAAACCACGGGAAAAGAAAAATGTCTAAGTATATAAGGAATGAGGTCGTGAGTACCTTTTCATTAAAGGGGAACTGAAAACAGCACCAGCCAACAAAATTAAAACTTGAAAAACTGGTATGGCTCTTTTATAAAAGATATGAATAAACACACACAGAAATGAGATTTTACTATAATAGTCAATTAACATAAAAGAAAAATGAGTCTGTTTTTACTTTATACAATTTAATCACTTCATTTTACACTTTTCAAATTCACTTTTGGACCCAGCACAACCGGGGGTTTTATGTATCGACCAAGTCGTTCTGCTAGAGACATTCAAGTTCAGGAGCCATTTCCTTGCACATTCATCCATTTCTGCTTAAGAACAAATAAGAAGTCTTTTTCATTTCTTTTATTGAACATAATTATTTTATTATAAATTTATTAAATCACTTTGGACCCAGCATGTCCTTAGGTTTCACCCACTCATCAAACTGCTCTGCGGTGAGAAAGCCAAGTTCAATAGCAGTCGCCTTTAAGGTGGATCCGGTTTTGTGCGCTGTCTTCGCAATCTTTGCCGCCTTGTCGTATCCTGAAGAAAAAATAAAAAAGGCAATGTAGGAGTTCGTAGTGAAATCTGGTTTTCTAAAGCAAAAGGTAATCATTTACTCAACTGAAGCTACTGATCTCTTAAGTAACATTTTTAATCTTAAAAAAATATTTAACAGGGGCACCTGGATGACTCAGTCGGTTAAGCCTCCAAATCTTGATTTCAGCTCAGGTCATGATCTCAGTCATGAGATCGAGCCCTTTGATGGCTCTACATTCAGCATGGAGTCTGCTTAAGATTCTCTCTCAGGGCGCCTGGGTGGCTCAGTGGGTTAAAGCCTCTGCCTTCGGCTCCTGTCATGGTCTCAGGGTCCTGGGATCGAGCCCCACATCGGGTTCTGTGCTCAGCGGGGAGCCTGCTTCTCCCTCTCTCTGCCTGCCTCTCTGCCTACTTGTGATCTCTGTCTGTCAAATAACTAAACAAAATCTTAAAACAAAAAAAAAAGTCTCTCTCCTCTTCTGCCTCTGCCCCAGTTTATGCTAAAGAAATAAAATCTTAAAAAAAAAAAAAAAAAAAATTTGGGGCGCCTGGGTGGCTCAGTGGTTTAGGCCACTGCCTTCGGCTCAGGTCATGATCTCAGGGTCCTGGGATCGAGCCCCGCGTCGGGCTCTCTGCTTGGCAGGGAGCCTGCTTCCCTCTCACTCTCTCTGCCTGCCTCTCTGCCTACTTGTGATCTCTCTCTGTCAAATAAATAAATAAAATCTTTAAAAAAAAAAAAAAAAAAAAAAAAAAAAAAAATTTAACAGTGATTATCCTCAGAGCTGTGACTTCTGATGCAGCCTAAACCCTTTACTTTTCATAAGTGAGACAGACTTAAACATACCTCACTTTCTATAACAGATTTGTTTCTACGGGCAGTTGGCCACTTTAATCGTCTTTGGGTTCCCTTATGTAGCTCTCTGGCTAAATGCTAATGTACAGTAATTTTTAAAGGCTCAAAAACATATTAGCCAATCTCAATACTACACTGAGAACTCCTATCTTCACAGGGGGAAGAACAAAAACACAATATAGCATCAAGACATGAAAACATGTTTCTGAGTAGTAGACATATGTGTTTTTTCCAGAAACATGTTTAACTGGAAGCAGTGGTTCTACAGAGCATAACCAGCTAAGTGTTGCAGTGCCCCGAGCAGACAGCATCCTGTGTGGGAGCTGTGGGGACTGGCTCTGAGGCGGGGGAGGGGGGCTGGGGAGGGACGCACCTGCCAGCTGCTTCCAACACACTTGTCAGTACCTTGACCTCTTCCCAACATCCCAAGGATACAGGGGGCAGGTTTTAGCAGAAATCTATTCTCATACCAACCACCACCACCAAACATATCTGTTTGCCTCAGATATCTGCCTCTGGAATTAACAAAGGCAGGGACGGCTTTGCAAGCTGTCTTAACACAACTGAAAAAAAGGTCAGAAGGCAAGAGCAAGAAAGGGCACAAGAGAGTGCCTAGCTGGCTCAGTCAGTTCAGCGTCTGCGTTTGGCTCAGGGCAGGGTCCCCTGCTTCTCCACCTCCCTCGGGCCCTCCCTTCTGCTTGAGCTCTCTCAAATAAATAAAATCTTAAAGAAAAAAAATCAGAACAAAAATGAAACCAACAAAGGAGGAAAAAAACCCCAAATACCCCCAGATCAGAGGACTATGGTCAAAGGGACAAAAGCCTTGAGGCAACACTATCGTCAAGCAGGCAAGATGTGACGTGTGGTTGGCATGTGCCCATTAACCCTCTACGAAACAAGTTATGGGCAATTTCAGTACTCACCTGAACTGGCGAGGCTAAGCTTGTCGAAAAGGGCATTTACTGATCAGAATGACTTTGAGAAAGAATTTTCATCCGATGGTCAGGGTCACGATTAGGTATTGTGTAGCCTTATACTGAGGACGTTAGAGTCTAAGTCTTAACGCTAACCGTTCAGCTCTACTCTTTGGGTCCCCCAAATCCCCGTCACCAGCCAGCCTGCTCCACGGGTGCGCAGAGAACCCGGGACAGGCAGCTACAAGGCTCACGCTGTAGCAGCAAGGTGCGGCTTGCCCATTTATCCTCGTGTGGCCTTTAGCTCACAGAGAGCTGATTCCAAGAAAGACGGATCAATCACTTGGCATTAGGAGCACTTGTAACTTAAGTGTTCTGAAGTACAGATGTGAGAGAACATTTCTCACATAAGCCTTTGGGTTCCCCTGTGTAGCTCTCTGATTGAATGCAAAAGTACAATAATTTTTAAAGGATCAAAATATTATTACCAATCTCAATTCTATACCCCAGAACAGGCTATACTGCATGTCACAGCTACATACATATATGATATCTACAGATATATATCCGATAAATATTTTAAACAGTCAAATGAGCTCTAACTTTATGAAACAGAAATTACAGCTTGATGTGAAGCCAATAATAGAAAATCTGCCTGGAAAGTTCGGCATTATAGAAAAGTATTTTAAACAGCAACCATATCGTGCCAATGACTGTATCATAACTCAGTATAAAACAAAATCGAAGAATATGTTAACAACCTCGGCTCATCAGTAAGAAGGTGGGAAAAGGCTTTCAAGGCACCATAACAATGCAGCAAGCGCCTCCAAACCTACGAGCTAAAACTATCTTTGGTGAGGATCACTCTGGTCGGACCCCCAGTCCAAGCAGGTATGTTTGAATTCACACAATAAAGTATTTATAATTCTGGAAAAGGCCTGCAATGTAAGACTCACGGTTTTAAACATAGTATTTACATTTTCCTCCTTTCCCTACAAGCAATGAGGACTTTTTCTTCTGTTCTTACTGGTAACTCCCCATTTCTGAACGGACTCAAAGAACAAAGCCGAAGTGTAGTAGAGCAGCTAGAGAAGTCTGGAAAAGGAGTTCACCCCACACTGCTAACCAGCCAGTGCCACCGAGTGACGCTACCCGGTGGGGAGAGCTTTCCCTGGTAGAATGCACAGAACGTTCAGCCTCTCCATACCACGAAGATTTGTGTAAGTTTGAACTGCTGAGTTTACCACATTTCAAATGAAATGAAGCTTCACTGACAGCATATTAATATATAAACAGTGTCTTTCAACCCAGTTTCAAATATTTTGTGAGATTTTACTAAACAATGCCCAAAAGGAATTTGCTGTCCACCTTGATCCAACAATCTCTTAAAACTATTTTAGCTTTTTAATTTTGTAGTCAAAAATGGCATTATAATTCCTTAAACCTTACCTATATGAGGATTAAGAGCTGTCACCAACATTAGAGATTCATTCATCAGCTTGTTGATCCTCTCTGTGTTGGCCTGGATTCCCACGACGCAGTTTTCGGTGAAGGAAACAGCCGCGTCCCCCAGCAGCCGGGCTGAGTGTAACACGTTTTTGATCTGGAACAGGAGGGGTGAAAGGGAGAGGGAGAGAGAAAGAAAGAGAGGGGTTTACTGAGCCTAACTTTTGTGCCCAGTAATATATATTATGCACCGGTTCCTAAACGAGTATGTGATTGATAAACATGGAGCACTCCTGTGATGCGCAAAGTACCATCCCCCAGAAACAAATGTGAAAGAAATTATGAACCTTTGAGGACATGGAAATCTCAAAGACATAAAAGCCATAAATACAAACAACTGGAACCCAAGAGACCTATAGTGTGACAGGACACTGACTGGTATGACATGTTAGCATGAAGAGAAATTAAGTCAGTTGCAGGAATCGGTGAAGTCCTATTCGATAGAAGGGACTTGGACAACGAGAAATGGAAAAGGAATCTTCTGGAAGAGAAGTAAAGATGCAGAGGTTAGAAAGTTCGGCTTGTTTGAGGCAGTCAGTGCAGAGAGGGCCTGCCAGGTCTTAATGGCCATCATGTTATCAATACTCAACAAAACAATCCCGACCCTTTAAAATAAACTTTCACGCATTTAAAATGAACATGAAATCAGTTAGTTTGCTTTAGAGTTTTTTTTCCTTTTTTGTAACATTTCCAATACGTATAAAGATATATCTGCATCCTATTCTGGGTCTAAAAACTCAGGGTCTGAAAAGTACAGTCCCAAAAATGGACTCCAGTAGAAGGCTCAGAACTTCAAGGTTTGATCTGGCACTGATTTTAATATAAGGCAAATGTTGGGGCGCCTGGGTAGCTCAGTCGGTTAAGCGTCTGCCTTTGGATCAGGTCATGATCCCAGAGTCCTGGGATCGAGCCCCGCATCGGGCTCCCTGCTCAGCAGAGAACCTGCTTCTCCTTCTTCCTCTACTTGAACCCCTATTCGTGCTCACTCTCTCTCTCTCTCCCTCTCTATCTCAAAGGAATAAAATCTTAAAAAAATATATAAGGCAAATATTGATTACCTTGATGGATTTTCTATAAAAGACAAAAAATAAATTTTTTTTTTAAAACAAAAAGATTAGCAAGACATTTGTCGCACATCTACACTGCCAGATACCTGGTATTTCCTGTTTGGAATCTGACATGCAAGCAAAAGCTTAGACGTCTGAGTTCTGCTTTGGCTTAGCTTGTATTTTTCATGAGATTGTACATTTCACGAGGGCAAAAAAATAGGTCTTGCTTATTGTTCTATCACTAGTACCCAATATGGTGCCTGATCGAGATTTGACAAATGCACTGAATAAATATTCTTAATATTTGTCATTTGCCTGTCTTTATCTAATTAAAACCAGACTTTATACCAGATGCAAGCTGGTAATAAGCTTCTAGTATATTTTATGTATGACACTTTACACAAATAAAGCCCTCCAAAGGATGGCGGTTCCATCATCTGGAGCTGAGGAAAGTGGACGAAAGATAAAGATGACGCCCCCTGCTGTATCTTCAGGAAGAGGAAGGTAAAGAACAGATTTTAGACGCACAAATGTTTTCTGGGTATGTGGAAAAGGGAAAACCGATGAAGGAAAGCCAGAGAGGGACAGGGATGAGCATGGGAGGAGGGTGCTGAGGAAGCCAAGGAAAAGTGTTTCAAGGCCAAGGTCAGATGTCACCAAGTCTATGGGCCTGCGGGAGTTCCAAATGACCAAGAGACTAATCCAAGGACCAGTCGGGGGCAGGAACCAGGAGTAGTGAATTTGCCTTAAAGCGAATGTGGGTTATCCTTCTAAGACGATGGAATTTGAGGGGTGCAGGAGACAGGGTTGAGGGATGGCTCAAGGAGACCCAACTTATTTTTAGCCACTGGCATCTCCCCACTGAATGAGGGACAAGGAAGAAACCCACACCCTATTTCCTATGAAATAAAGCAAACCATCAAATCACTTGAGCTACAAGTCACCTAATTAAATATCCAGGCTGAATCTTCTAATACTAACAAATGCTTGACTTCCAGTTGCTACTTCCACCATCCCTGTACCTAAGGTGAAATCTCTAGAAGACTTTATGAAAGAAAAACACAAGACAATTAGCCTTCAGTCAAAAAGCATTAAAAACTGAACGTCAAACTTACCATCATTGGCTTGAAAACATTCAACTCAAAATGTCCATTGCTGCCTCCGACTGTGACGGCGACATGATTCCCCATGACCTGGGCGGCAACCATCGTCAGCGCCTCACACTGGGTAGGGTTCACCTTGCCTGCAAAAGAGCCACCAAGGAAAGAGTCCACATCAAACGTGCTCATGGTGTCGAGTGCCAGTTAAGATTACGTATCACGTCAACGGATCAAGAAAAGGAGGAAATCTAACTTCGTTAAATAAAGCAAGTCCCCCGTCATCAGGGCTGATACAATACAAGCAAGAGAGAGGGATGGGTGGCCCCAAACCGTGACCCAATCACTCAGGGGCTCCTGAGTAACGAGCACCCGCACCCGCACAGGAAATGAGGTCCTCCCCATTTCCACGGCTTTCGTTCACTGTAGAACACTGGAGCCAGGCAGTGAGCACCCCGCGGGGAGAGACGCGGCCCCTGGCCTGCAGAACCTGGAGGCCGGGGGAGAGAGCCGGCAATCACAGCACGCGAGGGGTAACCACAGAGAAGCGGGCTCTAACGGGAACACTCATAAAATAAGCACCGGGCTGACATTCGGGAGACTTCTCAGAGGAAGCGAACATGAAGCAGAAATTCTCCTACTCGTCCTAAGTCTCCAGAGCCCCATCACCCTGGGAGCACCCCTCTGACAAGCTCAAGTCTGAAGCAGACACCGCAGATGCCTCCGACCAGTACAAGGCGACACACCGGAAAGGTTACTTCCTCATCTGTGAATCCGGGCTTCTCTTTTCTAGGCAATCCCCTGGAATTTGCCGCCAAGGAAACTTACATCATTTTTCAACGTCAACTATTCTAGAACCTGATCTCGTCTCGTTCTGTACACGTGCACAGATTTCAAAGAACCTACAGTCAGGTCTTTCTTTCTCACTAAAGTCACCCTGTCAGTTTTAGTTGAACCTACAGAGGACTTTCCGCAGGATTCTTGATCCTGTCACCCGGCGTGCTGCCGTTTCCTCATCCGCTGACGTGAGCCATGCGTACCCCTGCCTTCACCCTCAGTCACCAGCGAAGTGGTGAAGGGGCAGAACCCCTCAGCCTCCCGTCGGAAGTCAACTCATCAGTGTCACTCCACCCACCACATTCATCTAACAGGGCTGCCACACGTCCCCACGGGACTCAGTGACTGTCACAGGAGTCTGCCAAATGACTCGCCCGTGCCTGGGTCACTTCCCTTATCTGACAGGTCAAAACCCAACGCAAAAAATGAACTAACAGGCAGTTGGAAGAATTCGTTTCTATTCAACCCATGCTGATCACTTTAACAGCTGGCTTCAGAGTTCTTCTGGCTTTGGATTATGAAAGACGGAACTTACACATTCGCTCACGTAGGGACCAAAATACACGTGCTAACTCAGTCTCTCTTCCTGTATTGCTGGGTGGTGCTCCCGACTCGGATCACGGGGGGCCCGCACGCATTCTGAAACGAGTGTGCGACACACGTCCCTATCCGTGTTTGGGATCAAACTCCTGCTCAACACACGCAGACGTGCTCTGTTGAGGAGGATGCCCGGTTCTCGTCCGGCTGCTGTGCTCAGATTTACCAGCTATATCATTACCTGGCATGATACTGCTTCCTGGTTCATTTTCGGGCAAGATCAGCTCTCCCAGACCTGAGCGGGGACCAGACCCCAGAAAGCGAATATCGTTGGCGATCTTCATCAGACTGCAGGCGCTGGTGTTCATGGCTCCACTGAGTTCAACCAAAGCGTCGTGCGCGGCCAGAGCTTCAAATTTATTTGGAGCTGTGACAAAAGGCAAGCCTGAAGAAAAGAAAAATAACTCTATGAGTTAACAGGTAGAATTAAATGTTTTTTTTCTAATACCCGCAAGTTAAACAGAAAGTTCCAGGACACGAAAAGCAAACACAGAAGAAAAATTTTACTTCTAGAAAAAATGCTTATCTTCTAATTCAAGCTTTGTCTACGTTTAAGTCTTGAACAAGCAGGAAGAATCTGGAGATACTAGCGTGTTTAAAGGATAAAGAAACAAGGACAATAAAAGAAATGCACTGAAAGAAAAACACTGCTCTTTTGCGAACATGTGTATGATGCCTACTTCTGAGAAAGGAGGAAAAGGAGCTACAGTTCACTTCATTCCACGCTCCTTCACTAGTACAACTGCCCCCGCCTTAGGCTGTCCTAGAGCCTCCTTTAGCCGCGACCCCGCAGACCCCGAGATGGCAGGCGCCAAAAGGAGTTAGACGTTTCCACTCATTGTCGCCTGTGCTCAAATTGTAAAGATCACATATTCTAATTCCTATAATACAGTTCTTCTCAATTAAAACTTGACTGAAAAACCAATCTCTACTAGAGACCATCTAATTATGTCTGCCCTTTCTGCCAGTGACATCTATCTCTTTAGAAGAGTTTTCTGGAGATGACAACTCGGCTGTAATAATAGTTATTACCGAGAACACAGCACTCTCTCTCCTCAAGGAAAAACAAGATTCAAAAAGGTCATTAACTCAGAGAAATGTCCCAGTATGATACAGGGGAAAAAGAAACTAAGCCTGTCAGTCTCTCAACATATCTACCATTGAAAGGACCGTGTCGCAACCATCTGCGGATTTTGCCTGCTTTGTAAAGGGTATTTGAAACAGCTTTAAAGGGAAAATGACTGGGCATCACCATGACAGTAAACAAGCCCGCACTGACGGATTTAATTGCACACCGTATGAATCACAGACGGGAAACATGAAAGGCAGAAGGATTAATACTGCCTTCTGAAACAGACATAAAACACGTTTGATGGGAAAATATTTTTTCGCTTTAAAGTCACAAGAGGTCAAAGCAAAAACACCTAGAAAATATAGACCAGTGTAAGGAAGAGGAGTCGGAATTCACATTCCCGCTGACCTGTGAGCGCGGCCACTTTGGCCGCCACCTTCTCTGCAAAGCCGATTCTAGTATTCAAGCCGGTGCCCACGGCGGTGCCTCCTGCCGCGAGCTCGTAGACCCTTGGCATGGCGGCTTTTATTCTCGCCATCGCGTATTTCACTTGTTGAACATAACCGCTGAATTCCTGGAAAGAGAAGGAAATTAAGGAGGGAACATGTGATGTCCTAACAGCTTAAAAGTGACTCTGACTGTGTTGAACAGAAGTTCTTTTAAATATGTTTCAGGTACTAAATTATGAGCTACCAAGTGGAATGTGTACCATTTTAATTCATACAATGATCAAAGTACAAGGAAGAATGAGGATTTATAAACCTCTAAGGTGGGATGACACCAGCGGGTAACTTGCAGCCTGTCTAACTGTCTTCTTTTAATAGAAAGCAAAGAAAAACAACGCAGGAAATAAGCTTTATTTTTTAAAGATTTTATTTACTTATTTCTGCAAGAGAGAGAGCAAGAGATAGGGAGAGAATGAGCAGGAGCGGAGGGGAGGGCCAGAGGGACAAGCAGACTCCCCACGGAGCCAGTCCTACACGAGACCCTGAGATCATGGCCGAGCTGAGAGCAGACATTTAACCGACTGAGCCACCCAGGCACCCAGGAAACAAGCTTTAAGAAAGAATTACTTTAGTACATTAAATTATTAGTCTGCTTGCAGGTGATTTTTTTCTTGTTCTTGTATCCCAGACAACTTCAAGAAAGAAAAAAGAAAAAAACAAAAAAAACCCTGAATCGTTTCTCCAGACACATACAAACACAGACATTTTCTCCACACAATTTCAGCTTGAAAACCTAACAGAGAACAGGAGGCTGAACGGCTCGCTGAAGGGCACAAGCAGGTAAGAGGCCACAGCAAGCCCAGAGCTTCTAGATGCAAGTTCATTCCGCTATTACTGTCACAAGGTTGCCAGAATGACACACATTACGAAAGGCAGCCACAGAACGTATCGTCTGAACACGACAGGGCCCCTTTTAAGAATTATGCAGGGTGGGGCACCTGGGTGGCTCAGTGGGTTAAAGCCTCTGCCTTCGGCTCAGGTCATGATCTCAGGGTCCTGGGATCGAGCCCCACATCAGGCTCTCCGCTCAGCAGGGAGTTGGCTTCTCCCTCTCTCTCTGCCTGCCGCTCTGCCTACTTATCATCTCTCTCTGTCAAATAAATAAATAAAATCTTTAGGAAAAAAAAAATTATGCAGGGACAAAAGGCATAAACCAGAAAACTCAACCGAGCAAGCCAGACTATATGGTTACACTAAAGCCCTTTCCCTGCCTAAAAACATGGAAAAACCATGAACAGTTCTGATTAGTATTAGGATATCTTACTGTTTAAAAAAAAAATATTTTAGAAGCTGTAACCCCTTTCAGGTAGACCGGATCCATCCAATCTAATGTCACTAATACATAACCGGCTGGGTGCACTGAAGAAGTTTCTTTTTATTGGGGGAAAACCTACATACACTCAAAAGGCAATTCCAATCAAAGCAAGTGTAGGTGCTCCGGTAAGGTGAAGTCCACCAGAAAACTTGCTGACGTAACAGGGAGAATGATGATTTTACCCAGGAGGCTGTCATGGCCCCAAGAGACATTACCTTGGTGGTTTTCCACCATGTGACACACACAACAAGGAAAACGTTAGAAACCAGAGGGACGCTGCTCCTCTGTAGAAACCATGCCAGGCACTAAGAACGTGCTGCAAAGAGAAGAGGCTTCAGGGACAACGGAAGGTAGGAGCTCCCTTCTCTCACAGCACCTGTATTCCGATGAATCATTTTGTCTTCCTCGTCCCTTCCGTACTGAAATTAAGCTAAGCAATCAAGCTTCCTGCGGTGTTCATCTGAACACAACTACAAATGAGCCTTTCCAAGTAAGAAGCCCTGCTCCCCTCGCTGTCACCTGATACCGCATCTGAGCAACTCCCCGTTCCCCAACCACGGGAGAGTTTTACCATCAAAAACCATTGCCTGGGGCACCTGGGTGGCTCAGTGGGTTAAAGTCTCTGCCTTCGGCTCAGGTCATGATCCTGGGGTCCTGGGATCGAGTCCCGCATCAGGCTCTCGGCTCAGCAGGGAGCCTGCTTCCTCCTCTCTCTCTGCCTGTCTCTCTGCCTACTTGTGATCTCTCTCTGTCAAGTAAATAAATAAAATCCTAAAAAACAAACAAACAAGCCAAAAACAAAAACAAAAACAAAAACCATCACCTGATTCCCTTCGTGTCCTTCGTGCTGCGTGCTACTAGACATGCTCTGAGGCACTGATCAAGAAACACAAAAACACTTTCTGGTATTTGGGGGAAGAGAGTAATCCCCCTTTCCCATACGGCCCAAAACAATCTTACAGGTAGACAGGACTTGCTTAATCAATTTAAAAGTAATTTTTATAGAGCCTACTCTGTACAGTGAGAGACAAAGGGAGAGAGGATAATGGTCCTGGGATGATGAAGGCGGCGGTGACCGCTAGCGCCAGTATGTGCTTATTACGACGTGTCGGCACGATTCTAAGCCCTTCATATGAACCAGTGAGAACCTCACAACTGGGACACAGATGTTATTTTCCTCATTTTAAAGCTCAGAAAACTGAGGAGCAGAAAAGCTCACTAATTTTCCCAGGGTCCCACGGTTTGTACGTAGCACAGCTAAGCTCTCAACCCGCGCCGCCTGCCGAGAGACTGGCTCACAGCCCTCATGCTGTGCTCTTCCCCTCAGAAGCTGTCAGTAAAACTACTGACGGGTTAATGCAGAAAAATCTCTGCCACTGAACTGCTATAATCTGGCCTTTTATTTTTTATTTTATTATTTTTTAAAGAGTTTACTTCTTGATTTGACACAGAGAGATAGACAGTGAGAGGGAAGACAAGCCGGGGGCGGGGGCGGATAGGAGAGGGAGAAGCAGACTCCCCACTGAGCAGAGAGCCTGACATGGGACTCGATCCCAGGACCCCGAGATCATGACCTGAGCCAAAGGCAGACGTTTAACGACCGAGCCACCCAGGCAACCCTAACTTGGTCTTTTAAACGAGTACGATTTAGAGGGTAATAAGTTGCCCATTTGTACCAATCCCCAAACCGAATCAACCGCTGCACTCATCTACCTGCCCGAGGGTGAGAGGAACGGCATCCTGCGTGTGAGTACGCCCAATTTTGATGATCTGGGCAAACTCTTTAGATTTGGCATGGAGAGCATCGTGTAGCTTCTGGAGTCCCGGCAGGAGCACGTTGTGGACCTCTATGGCGGCGGCAATGTGCATCGCTGTGGGAAATGTGTCATTTGAGCTCTGTTGGAAAATTTACAAAAATGGTAAAATGTTACATCAGAAGCAACAAAAAACAAACTTGAATGTCTCTATCAAAAATGTCACTAAATGATTACACAAAACTCATGTCTTTAGTGCTTAATGACACTGACTTGTGGCAAGACACAGCTCACTTAAGGTCCGAGAGCAGCAGTTGGGCTTAATGAGGGCAGGACTGTATCATAGATGCCGCCACTCTTCCACACTGTTATGGTATCTGCTAGTAAAGGGCAGCGAACAGGAAGGACAATTAACAAGTGCATGTAAGGATATCTTGCAGTTACTGAGAGTCTTTTATTAAACTTGAGCAAAATTCTTGTGAGGTAGTTCATCACTTGAAAAAAGAGGAAAGCCAAGCTCTCAAAGAAATGGTGTGACTTGCCAAAACAGTTAGGAACTGGCAGAACTGGGACCTAACCAGAAAGTCCATACTCCATGCTCTGTTTTCAACTGGAAACTCTATACTTTTAAATTATTATGCTACTTAAAAAAAAAGTGTTATTTTTATAGCTTTTTACTGTGGAAAATATCAAACCATTTCCAAGAGTAGAACAAATGATATAAGGAACATTCATGGTGCACACTGATCTTGCTTGCCACCTAGCGCCCCCGACTTGTACACACGCGATTACTCTCACTTGGATTTCAGACTTCAGTATACATAAAAGAGAAGTTTATATATTTAAATGCAAGTAATAAGTTTGAAAAATCCTTCATACGGTAACCTTGTATGAAAAAGCTTCCCCATTAATACTTTAAAATATATTAAATTACACCTAGCACCAGATCTTAATTTCTGAATATTTTCCAATGAGATCCTCCAAGAGTTCCCTGGAAAAATGGGCATTGACGGGGACCTGGGGCAGGGAAGCTACAGCATGATGAGCCGGGAGCACCTGGTAGAAGAAAGTCCAGAACTGCTTTAAAAAAGAAAAAAAAGGAGGTGGGGTGGGGGAGAATGGATGGGGATACATCCAAAGGACATGGGAGCCAACAGAGAGGACTCCCAAAGCTAGAACAATCTGAGCAACAACATAAGTAATAACACTATCAGATTAGGGCCCTAAGAGTAAAATAAATATGCACAAATCCATGCTGATATACATAAGCAGACACATAAGTGCGGAGGTAGAGAGAAGAGGACAAAAGGACAAATCTTCTTTACGGAAAAGTTCCAGTTAATACCAGCAGAAGGAATGAGGGGAGTACAAAATCTTAGTGTCACCACTAAGACATCACAGTGTAACTGCTATAGGCAAGATCCACTAGTGAACGATAAGCTTTGTGGACAAGTTTAAGGAGAAAGAGGGTATTTGCATCAAAATTACTTATTAATTCTGTGTTGATTTTAGTACATGACCAAAAATTCCTTGATATTCCTCCCTTTAGAAAGTGAAGTTGAAGGGCAGTGCCTGAGTAGAGGCAGGCCTGCATGGCTCACTTCTAACAGAGAACGGAAGGTGGAGAAGCCCGCCGGCCTAAACAGGGGTTGAAGTACGAAGTCCTGGTGCTATCATGTGCCCCGGCCGTGACGCAGTAAGAGGAGCCCTTCCCTTCTGAACAGTCTTCCCAAAATCCAAAGTCTCCACCTGATCATGAGAAAGCATCAAACAAATCCAAACCGAGGGATTCCACGAAATACATGACCGCTACTTTCGAAAGAGTCAAGGTACAAAAGATGAGAGTCAGAGACTGGAGGAGACTAAGGGAACACAGCAACCAAGTACAACATGTAGCATGGATTTTGTCTTGAAAGAAAAAAGATATTGGTAGAAGACTAGGGCCATGCTAGTAAAGTCTGTCTGGTGGAGGGTGCTGTATACCAATGTTAATTAATTTCCCAGTGGAATTAATGTACCAGGGTGATGAAAAATGCTTAACATTAAGGGAAGCTGGGAGAAGGGTATACAGGAACTCTGTGTGAAGTACCTTTGTAATTCTTTTATAATTCTAAAATGATTTAAAAATAAAGCATTTTTAAAAAACAAAACAATATAAATATACTTATATACTAAATTCAGGTTCCCTAATAGGGATTTTTATGAAGTTTAAGACATAGACCCAAGATTTCTAAAAGAAATAAGAACATACAAGAATTCTGGAACACTGAAAAGAAATAAAATAAAATAAAATTGAAAAAATATATACTTCAAAGGAAAAAAAATGTGGTATATGGACTTTCTTCATCTGGATTGAACCTGAATTTTGAAAAGTGGCTTTAAAATCTTTTATTTTTACTACTCATACCTCTGTTGAAATAAGCCCTTTAAATTGTGAGTTGTTAAAATAAAATCAAAAGAAAATGCCAAACACACAAACAAACAAAAAATATATAAGTCCTTTTCACTAAAGAATGTAAGCCAAATGAGACTTCCTTGTCAAAAAGCTAATTCCTGTTTTACAGGCATAATCTCAGGTGTTCTTTTCAATCTATAACAAAGAAAAGATCATATACTGACCTGGCTTTTATTAACGTGATCATTGGGATGCACGGGTTTCTTGCTACCAAGTTCACCTCCTAGCATTTCAATTGCTCTATTGCTAATGACTTCATTTACATTCATATTTGTCTGGGTTCCAGATCCAGTCTGCCATACCACGAGAGGAAAATGATCATTTAATTTACCTTCGGCTACCTGCAGGAAAAAAGGTTTAAAAAATGGATTTTTAAAAATAAGAAGTATTTTATATCCATTTAGCTATTGTGATCAGCTATGATTAAGGAGTCACCCATCAAGCGCTGTTCTAAAGATGCTCACTTTTCTCATATGCTAAATGATTTACGGATGGTGCCACACGGCTCGTGCTTGTCCAGCGACTCCAGGCTTCTGCAGCATCCCATGCTCCAACCACTGCTGCTCTACAAAGTGAAAGGTTATCTACTCTGAAAGATACAATTGCACGGATTGCAGGTGAAGACTGAATCAAAGCCATCTTTCTTCTCTATCTCCAATGGCCTCCTCTAATAATAACCAGACAGGGCCACCTGTTAAGGCTGGCACACCTTAGACACGTTTCCTGTGGTGCTCAGTGGGAACGTCCAACAGAAGTTACAGCTGGACTCAGCATGATAATGAAAGAGTCACTTGAAAGTGAGTTTGCTAACAGCTACTTCAGTGCACAGACGTCCAACATGTAGCAACTGCCAAGAGTAGAGACAAACACAGCCCAGATTTGTCCATTTCTGTCATATAGTTTTACGTGTTAGTTTTTGAATTATAAAGCTTTCTAAGAGAGTAGGTGCTGAACTTCGTCTTCCAGAATGATTTTTAGCTTAAAAAAAAGCACACGCTTTAGAAAATTATTACTTTAAACAATTAGTCCCTTTTAAAATACAACTTTTTTCCTAGTTATGTAATAGACGTTCAGTGTGAAACATTTTGAGAAGCGAGAAAAGTGTAAGTTACGATAGCGCTGCCCCTCAGAAATGGTGACTCTTGGCATTTTGGCTTCTCCCTTTAGGCTTGCCCCAAGCGATGGGTATGCAAACATGCACAAAGAAAAACACACGTTTTCTGTTCATATTTTCCAAACACAAATAGGATCATAAAATACATACATTTTGCTACGTCCCCGACCCATACTTCCTATATGGTGGGCTCCATCATAGGACATTCTGGACATAATATTTTCTTTTTTTATTAATATTTTATTTATTTATTTGACAGAGAGACAGAGAGAGAGCATAAATAAGCAGAGCAGCAGGCAGAGGGAGAGGGAGAAACTGGCTCTCCGCTGAACAGGGAGCCTGATGCGGGGCTTAATCCTAGGATGCTGGGATCATGACTTGAGCAGAAGGCAGCCGCTTAACCGACTCAACCACCCAGGTGCCCCTATCATAGGACATTCCTAAGAAACTAATTTTCTATGGCTCTACTATATAGTTTATATAAGCATCTGTTATGGTCGGGTAAAGTCTAATTTGTTATTATCGTAAATAGTACTACAATGAAAAACATTGTAAATATGGGTTTTTAACCATTATCTCTGACTACTTCCTTCAGATTACGTAAGTGGATTAGTGAAATTACATTCTCCATACCTATCATCAAACAACTGACTAGTTTTAAAAGGAATCATTTATACATAAAAAATAAAATGTAGTATAAGTTTAACCATGTCTCTTCAGGTTTTCTTCAAACTGTGAAGAGAATTAAAAATAAAAGGTATGGGAGGCCTGAGTGGCACAGCTGGTTACGCGTCTGACTCTCGGATTCAGCTGAGATCATGATCTCAGGGTTGTAAGATCGAGTCCTGCATCGGGCTCAGTGAGGAATCGACTTGAGACTCTCTCTCTCTCTCTCTCTCTAAAATAGAGTCTTTAAAAATTAAAAAAAAAAAAAAAATTTAAAAAAAGGTACAGCATCATCCCAAAACTTTTGCCACACTATTTTAAGCACCACACTAGTACCCTCACCAAACAAGCTGCAGTCACCCTACCTTGAAATTCATTAACTCAGGAATTCAGCACCCCTTTTCCCTGCCAGAGCCTGACATCATCTAGCAGAGACGAGGGTCTGACGCCACTGAGTAAACAGCACACTTGTCACCTCCTACCTCATCTGCTGCCTTCACGATGGCCTCGGCAATCTTGGAATCAAGACCGTAATCCTGGTTTACTTCAGCAGCTGCTCGCTTCAAAATGCCAAAGGCTTTAATAACTGGGATCTAAAATTAATCAGAAAAGTATCTCAAAATTGCAGGTTTCATTAAGCATATAAATTTAAGATTATTCTTTTATGCAAGTGCAAAAACTACATAAAACACTAAAGTTAAGTAATGTTACAGTAATACTAAGATTACAGATAGGTATGTAATGAACCAAGATTCATCATGTATCTGTTTAGGGAACCAAACAAAAGCAAATAGGTTGACTCTTTAATATATGTGTGTGTCTGACTGCACCCCCTCAAACACACAATGCACCACTTTTTTATGAGAGATTAAAACAGACATGTGTTTATTTCATATATATAAACACAAATGGCACTCGGTCATTGCACCAGCAAGTTCCATTATTTTCCCTCACTGGATCTCATGCCATATTATAATTTCTCCTTCTCCTCATTAAAAACAATAAAAGTAAAAACAATATTTAACTGCCAATAAGTTCTAAATAACCATTACTAAATGGGTATCACTTCATCCTAAAGCCAAAAAGCAAGTTCTTCTGGTTCGTCAATGAGGCTTTAACACTCCCACCCCTGCCGCCAGAAGCAGGAGCATTAAACCTGAGCCCTGCTTCCTTCCACCACTGGCGCCCTGCACTGACCTCCTCAGTCCCAGGAGCTGAACTCCAGGAGGACACTTTAGGATCAGCTGCTACCCTCTGTCACCTCACCACGTCGCCTGACCCTAGTTTGCCCCACCACCAGGCCGAGCGGCGGAGGCAGTGACAAAAAGTCAGCTGCCTATTGTAAAAGTGTATAAGTCTGTGAAGGTTCAGTCTTAAAGGCTTAGCAAGGGGCTAAAATACAGAAGTTAAGATGACTGTAGGGTAAAAAGTATATTCGGAAGACAGTATTCCACAGCAGCTCCCGGGCCGAAGCCTGGCCACTTGGCCGGCTCTGAGCCTAGGCTGCAGCCTGGCACCGACCAGGGTTCACACCGCGGCCGGGCTCAGTAGCGTACGGAAGCCACTAGGTCAGTTCTTTCCACTTCTGACATCTCTGAAGCCAGGATGCGTCACCAGATAGCTCGTGACAGGGCCCGACTCTGACAGCCCTTCTCCTTCCTAGTGCTACTGAGTGCATCTCACCGGCGCATCTTCTGAGGTCATCTCACACTTAACGAAATATGGAAGGAAAGTTTCCTAATCCTTCGGTCATTCACATAGCCCTGCATGTGCACTTACGTTTAGATAGGGTGAAGAAGAACAGTGTTATATATTTGTGTACACTTTTCTGGAAACCGAAACCAAGATAGACAGAAAGTAGAATATTAAAGAAAAATCTGTTTCCTTTTCAATCAGTTTCTTAAAAAGCTGTCTTAAATCAGCTTAAAAAACTAAGTATTGAAACGAAAAATGTTCAAACTAAAATTCTAATAAAAATCTGAAAAAAAAAAAAAAAAAAAAAAAAAAAAAAAAAAAAAGCCCAGCAAAAATAAAAAGACTTACAAAGCCAATTCCATAGTAACTTTTTATTTTAACTCAGTAAGATATTTATTTGCAAAATAAAGTGTGACTCATTTGAATAAAGCCAATACTCCCGTAAAACCACTTACTGGCATGCGTTCTGTCGCACCTCCAATCTTAAAATTCATTGTGGATCTCACCGTCTGGGCGCCATAATACTTATCATTCGGGACCTTGAGTTCACCAAAGGTGTCAAACTCTATCCTAAAGGAATCTTGGCTCGCCTAAAGAGAAAAATTAAGACACTGTTAAGAGCTTGAAAAGAAACTGAGTATCAAAGCAATAATATCCTATCAGCTGTAAGGGGCAAGAAACCTTAATACCTACTAAAAAGATTAAAAAAAAACAAACCCCACTGGATTCTCCTTCTGCTCTCCAGTTCTTTTCCTGAGAAATTTCTGTCACATTTTCTTTTTGGCGTATAGTTAACACGCACAACGGTACACTAGTTTCAGGTGTAAAACACTGAGACTCAACTCTAGGTCCTGCTGTGCTTGCCACGGTGTGGCTACCATCTGTCACCACACAACATTATCACCACACAATCCACTATATTCCTTTTGCTGTACCTTCTACTCCAAGACTGACTTCATTCCTTAATGGGAAGCCTGTACCTCCAACTCCCCTTCAGCCATTCTGCCCATCCTCTCATCCTCTTCCCTCTGGCAACCATCAGTTTGTTCTCTATATTTACGGGTCTGCTTCTGCTTTGTGTTTGTTTACTCATTTGTTTTGATTTTTAAATTTTACATATAAATGAAATCATATGGTATTCGTCTTTCTCTGTCTTATTTCACCTAGCATAATACCCCTCCCTCTAGGTCTATCCATGATGTTGCAAATGGCAAAAACAAACCTCAGATTTTTATGGCTGAGTAATATTCCTGTGTGTGTGTGTGTGTGTGTGTGTGTGTGTGTGTGTGTGTGTGTAGTGTGTAGTGTGTATACACCACACCACACCTTCTTTATCCATTTGTCTCTCAGTGGACACTTGGGCTGTTTCCACAATTTGGCTATTGTAAACAATGCTGCCATAAACACAAGGGTGGATCTATCTTTTTTAATTAGTGTTTTTGCTTTCTTTGGGTAACCATCCAGTAGTGGAATTACTGAATCATATGATATCTCTAATTTTTTGAGGGGCTGTTCCCCCACTCTTCTCCATAGTGGCTACACCAATTTGCATTCCTACCAACAACACACAAGGGTTCACTTTTTCTCTGTCTCCTCGCTGACACCTGCTCTTTCTTAGCTTTTTGATTCTAGTCATTCTGACAGGTGGACGGTGATATGTAATTGTGGCTTTGAGGTGGAGTTCCTTGACAATTAGTGATGTTGTGCATCCTTTCACGCCTCTGTTGGCCATCTGTACATCAGGTCGTCTGCCCATTTTTCAATCAGATTATTTGGGTTTTTGGTGTTGAGTTATATAAATTCTTCATCTATTTTGGATTTAACCCCTTATCAGATATTATTTGCAAATAATGCAGATGTTAAAGACAGACTGTAGAATTCACACACTATGCAGAAGATAAAGGAAAGCCTCTGAAGTATCTCTAGGAATCTTTTCCAATCCAGGAGTATACCTCTTATCAGTTAAGCTTCAGCCAATTCAGTGCTCTTGGGTTAATCTCTACTTCACTGGGAACTTTAGAAAATGGTCTAAGAATGATACTTGAAAATTTGTAAATAATAGATATTTAAGCAGAGCTTTGCCATGATCTACAAATACTACAAGCCACAGCACAGTGGCTTTGCAGTCAAACAGCCCCCACTCAGTCGCTGGGTCACCTCAGTAAGTCAGTTTTTCTCCTCTATAAATTAAATGTAGCGATAAGGGAGGATGGCTAGGTCAGTTCTTAACCTTTCCAGGGCAACTGAGCCCTCTGAGGATATGAGGAAAGCTATGGATCCCTTCTCTAGAAAAATGAACATAAATATGTATATGAAAACTCTTACATATGATTTTAGGGAATTTATATCTTGAAGCCAATCCACCGCCTGGAATAAGAACCCATGATCCAAAGTCCCTTTTATGGAGACCCTAGGATTCTACCAAGTACCTCAACTTTTGCTGATAAAAAAGTTAACAACTGCTCAACAAATATTTTAGAATACTATAAAAAAGATTAATTGTAAAATGCTAAATAGTTGGCATTTACCTGTGACAATTTGTGTCAAGGAGACTTCAGAAAAGTCTGAGCTTTAATGTGCGTTAACTATGAAATAAACATGGTCAGATGATTCAAAAGATTTAAAAATCCCTACCCAAGTAATTCCGCTTTAGTAAATAGACCTCCAGAAAAAAAGAATTAGTTTGTAGTTTTGGGACTAGACATATTTACAAAACCGTTTATATGCTATAAAGCCTTATGGACTGCAAAAATAGAAAAGTATCATTGTATCTGGGTAGAAATACGGTAGTGTTACCAATGAGGTACATTTTTTTCCTATGTCTCCAAGTCTACAGAACACTGGCCTAAGCCAGTAAGCAGCAGCAGCTAATAAAATAAGCACACCTGAGCACTTACTGGGCTGATGTAGCAAATTCTTTCCAAGTATCAACTTATTTAACTTTTACAACCACTCTAGCAGATTTGACTATTACCATCTCCACCTTAGAGGAAATACTGGGGCTTAGAGAGATGAAATCATCTTGGGAGATCACCCAGTTAGCAAGAAGAAGGGCCTGAAACCCCCAACCCTGGACTGTCAAAACCCGAGAACTGTTTGGATTACTACTTTTTTGTTACTACTTCCAAAAGCTAAGAAATGGAGGGAGTAACTTCAGATTGGGCCTGATCAGCCCTTGAGTTGTCCCCCTAACCCTGGACAACAAGAGGACATAAAGATGAGTAGTTAGATTTTTTCTCTAGTAGGGCTTGGTTACACTGACACCACTATACACCCACTTGCTCCCTTCCGTGTACACCAAAAGCGCGTGGGGTTCTCCATTTCAAATGCACAAATAAAAATATCTTCCATTATGATCTAAGTTTTCGATAGCCTCAGGAAATACCCACGTATGTCGAAGAAGACTTTGGCCCAATGACAGCAGTAACACTGGACACATGAGCGAGGTTTTCTTCCTCCTGTCACCTCGGTATGTGACAGCAACAAGAAGCCAGCTCCAAAGGGAGAGGGAGGTCAGTTTCCATCGGTGACTTGAGGAATCAGGTTCAACTCCTTAGATTTACATCATTGCTTTCTGTGTTCAAAATTATTAAATTTTCATCATAAAACAGCAATAAGTTTCTCTCCTAAGTAACTGGTTTCTACAGTGAAACTCCGATCCACTCAAAGTTACTTGAAAAGATCTAGATGAATATATTTTACTGTGTTCTTCAGCTTAAACCTGAACAATTTTTTAAATTCCAAATCAAGAAACAGCAACCTAGGGGCGCCTGGGTGGCTCAGTGGGTTAAAGCCTCTGCCTTCAGCTCAGGTCATAGTCCCAGGGTCCTGGGATCGAGCCCCGCATGGGGCTCTCTGCTTGGCAGGGAGCCTGCTTCCTCCTCTCTCTCTGCCTGCCTCTCTGCCTAGTTGTGATTTCTCTCTGTCAAAGAAATAAAAATTAAAAAAAAAAAAAAAAAGAAACAGCAACCTCAGTCAAATTCTAGGATCTCCTTTTTTTTTTTTTTTTTTTAAGATTTTACTTATTTATTTGACAGACAGAGATCACAAGGCAGAGAGGCAGGCAGAGAGAGGAGGAAGCAGGCTCCCTGCTGAGCAGAAAGCCTGATTCGGGGCTCAATCCTAGGACCCTGGGATCATGACCTGAGCCGAAGGCAGAGGCTTTAACCCACTGAACCACCCAGGTGCTCCAAATTCTAGGATCTTGACAGTGACCATTAAAATGTGAAGAGGTCAATTGTGGCTGAAATCACAATCCCAGCAAAAACTTCAAAAAACATGTTTATTGTCCTTATAGTAAAAATCAACATCCCAAATCTGCAACAATAAACATTGTTTGCAGCAGCTTAGGTAGCTAATAACAAACTGCTGCAAAAAGCCAAACAGTTATTTCTTTATTTGAAAATAAGGAAATATATAGGTTGCAAAAATTTGTAAAATAGAAACTGTAAATGCTGTAAAAGCAATGCTGTAAAACACTTTTTAAGGCACCAGGAATGAGAGAAAACTGTCAGGAAGCTAGATGTGGGGTCAGCATCTATTAGAGAAGCTCAGAGAGCGAGAGAGAAACAACGAACCAGGTAACCTTGCCAAACCTCTTCAAACATTCTTTTAAGAAACCTACAGAAGCCGAATTTCTGTAAGTGTGCTTTACAGTAACCCACAGGAAAGACCTTTATACAGTGACCCGGTACGTACACCAACACATACATATATGCACACAAGGCTGAAACAAAAACCTCACAAAACAGCAGGAATATTTTCTCTTCTATGCCACTCTATTCTGTCAAAATATAAGAATAATGTGGGTAACTACCCACTACGTTGATTTCACCATCCACTAATCAGTCCACCTGAGGTCTGAAAAGCACCTGTGTGGGTTTTCAAGACTTTCCATATTATCTCTTTCCAGTGTCGTGGGCAAGAAGAGGAGGGATGCTCACCCTGAAATACTGCGAAAATGATCGGTGCTTTTGATGAAAAATGAAGCAATGAGTGGCATCTCTTAAATATATGTTTTTACTTCATACAATATAATCCAGTGTTATTAACAAAGCTAGTGTTTCTGAAAATCATGCCTTCATATGCCATAACTCAGAAAGAGTTTCTAACAGAAGGCAGTTTATCACTTCAGGGTAACATCACGGTTTAAAGAGTTTAACCAGCCAGGCATGGAGCAGACAAAAAGTGCTACTTGAGACAGGCTCCTGTGAGATTTGTGCTCATTTAAAATCACCTCCCTTCCAGGGGCACCTGGGTGGCTCAGTGGGTTAAGCCTCTGCCTTCAGCTCAGGTCACGATCTCGGGATCCTGGGATCGGGTCCCACACTGGGCTCTCTGCTCGGCAGGGGGCCTGCTTCCTCCTCTCTCTCTCTCTCTCTGCTTGTCTCTCTGCCTACTTGTGATCTCTCTCTGTCAAATAAATAAAATCTTAAATAAAGAAATAAATAAAATCACCTCCCTTCCAGAGAAGCATGAAGGTTCATGGTCCTGCAGTCTGATTGCCAGTAGGCCCTAGAAATACCAAAGACTATTGTTAATAGTCACTAACCCCAGGCAACTCTGAAATTCAATGAGGTGTTCTCAAAATCTCAATGCCAGTCTAAACCTGAAAGGTCAATAATATAGGCCTTGAGGGCACCTGGGTGGCTCAGTGGGTTAAGCCTCTGCCTTTGGCTCAGGTCATGATCTCAGGGTCCTGGGATTGAGCCCCGCATCCGGCTCTCTGCTTAGCAGGGAGCCTGCTTCCCCCTCTCTCTCTGTCTGCCTCTCTGCCTACTTCTGATCTCTCTCTCTCTCTCTCTCTCTCTCTCTGTCAAATAAATAAATAAAATCCTAAAAAAAATATATAGGCTTTGAGCATCTAAGATGTCCCCATATATATTCATGTGTAAGATAACCATTAACTAAACCTTGACATCTCCTGAAGAAACGAAATGCCTTTCAGATTCTCAGTTTAAAGTCGGTTAAAAGAATATTTCAGCGTTCAAGAAAATTCAAATCATTTTTCCTGTAAAAGGACTATCCAAAGATATAAAAATCCAGTATTTGACTTCAATGTGTTCGGGTTTTCGGTTTCTTTCTGAAAAAGTGTGTCTGGTTTTAAAATGTAGGTAGTAAGGAGGGCACGGGTTGTGATGAGCACTGGGTGTTACACGCAACTACTGAATCATTGAACACTACATCAAAAACTAATGAGGTATCACACAGTGGCTAACTGAACATAATTTAAAAAAAAGGGGGGGATTTCTCAAATTCATAAACTTCTGCTTCCTTCCAAAAAAAATGTAGGATGACCACCAAGTCCTGCTATGCTGGCAAAAATATAGTAAAAGTCTTATTGATATTACACTGCAATATAGAAGATATTATCTATGCTTCCAGACTTTATAGTCATTCTGCAGGTCACTTTACAAAATGTAGGGCTTCCCCATCCCTCATGCCAGCAAGCATCTATCAAAGCTACAAGCTACATTGTACCTGTTCTCCATGAGACATTCTCACCCTCACCAAGCTCCGGGGAGTTTTTAATCACATCATAACTAACTGTGCATCGTTTCTTTGTTTATTTAATCTCCCTGCTAGTCTCTAAACTCTACGTCTGTAGCGACTGCCCTTTTTCACAGGGCCCAATACATAGCAGGCCTTCAATAAATATGTTATCTTCCACTGGATAAACATTTGCTTTCTTTTAGATAAAACGTAACATGGGGCAGTTAGGGTTATGTAAATCCTCAACAGTAGCAATAAGAAAAACTTCAAAAAATCAACACAAAGATTTTGGAGCAGAGCTCAGAGGGCAGAAGATACATTTAGAATTAGGGGGGCAATCTGTCTTCACTTGATCTTAGCTATCACTCCAACACTGAAAGCAAGTCAGGGCTAGTTTGGGAACATTTAGAGCAGGGCAAGCTCAGTTCTCCAGCCTCCGATTCCCTTTTACAAAACACTAAATTAGTAAAAACTAAAGGCTCTAAAATGCATTAAAATTAGGGCAGGGAGTTGCAAGAACATAAAAGCACCCCTGATTTTGTAGTTTCAAGCACAGTAATGCCGTGTTAATATCTTCAAGCTTATAGTTCAGAAAATATGTTGGACCTTTGAAATACATGGAGGCACTAATTTCAGTGCACTCACTACGTGCCAAACACAAAGTAGTTGCACACGAGCAATCTTGCTGGGTACCTGTTCTTATTTCCATTTTACATGCAGAAACCCAAGCACAAAGACAAGCGGCCCCAATCCCCAACTCTGAGTAGCAGCGCAGGATCTGAAATCACAGGACTGCAAAGCTCATACTGCCGGACAGTGCACCGTGCAGAACTGTGACTCTTCCTAAACTACCATTTATTTTCCAAACTTGTCCTAGCAGTACCCGTGTGCATAAGTATTTAAAATGCTCGGTAAGGGACGCCTGGGTGGTTCAGTGGGTTAAGCCTCCGCCTTCGGCTGAGGTCTGATCGCAGGGTCCTCGGATGGAGCCCCACCTCACGCTCTCTGCTCAGCCGGGGGTCTGCTTCCTCCTCTCTCTCTGCCTGCCTCTCTCTGCCTACTTGTGATCTCTCTCTGTCTGTCAAATAAATAAATAAAATGTTAAAAAAAAAAAAAAAAGGAGACTCAGCTACAAGTTGGATCCTAACCCGTCTGCACCAACTTACTCCAGGGCACTGTTCAACAGAAGTGGGGGAACCACAGCCCAACAAGCGAAACAGGCCACTTCAGGAAAGGCAGAATCTTTTCAGCTCCCGAGAGCCTTCAACCCCACCGGAGGCCTGCAAGCAGCTCTCCACACAGGGGTGGTGAGAAGCCACAGGTCGGAGGCGACCGACCGCAGCCGGCTAAGGGGCAGACGGCAGGGGAGGCAGCGGCCCTGGGCCCCGCCTCCAGCCCGGCACAGTCGCCAGGGCAGCGGCCAAGGTGGGGAGCTCCGTCCGCACGGGCTGGAGCGCAGCAGCAAGCGCGGCTGCGGCGGCCCCCCCCCAACCCCGCCCGCCCCGGAAGTCGGAACAGACCCCGCAGGACCCTCGCCGTCGGTCGCCGCCCGTGCCCGAGCGCTCCTCCGGGCGGAGGCGGCACGGCGGGGCCCGGCCGCCAGCCACGCGGGCACGCAGCCCACGCCGGGCTCTGCCGGGACGCCCCGGGAATGCCTCCCGCCTGCCCGGCCGGCCAGCGGAGGGCTGAAGGTCACCGCCGGGAGGCCGGGGCTCGGACGGCCGCGCTCACCATTCGGGCGGAGTTCGGGGTCCGCGGCGGGAGGACGGCCGCCTCTCCGAGGCCGGGAGCGGAGGCTGAGGCCGGAGGCCGCAGTAGGCGACACGAGCGCGCGAGAAGCCGAACGGCGCGATACATGATGCAGTGGGTGCCTGGGTAGAATTTGGGAGTAGTTGAGGCCACGCCCCCGCGTGACTGTCATAATCCGTCCCGCCCATGGCGCCTCGCTCTTATCCAATCAACACCCTAAAGCCCAGCGGGTGGGGCGGGACCAATCATGAATGGCCAGTAAAGAATGAGGGGTGGGGTTAACTTCGAGCTGAGGAGAGGACCCTTGACTCCCTCGGATTCATGGGAAACGAGTGAGAAGGGCATTATGGGGAGGGAAGTTCGGTTACTCTGTGGAGGAGGTCGGTCGCCGTGTGAGGCGGGAGGAGCGGGGAGCCGACCGGTGAATCCGCGGTTGGTCCACGGCCTGTTCCAGAAAGAAATATTTATGTATCCTGTAGCCCGTCATTACTGCTTCTCTCTTTGAAATCTTTTAAAATTTCTTCCAGATTACATCTTCCGTGTAGAAATTGTGGAAATCGGAGCAAAGTATGAACCATGAGATAATAATCGTCACGATGCCGACACTTAAGTCGTTTTGAGGTCTCTGCGGTTTCCTTTTCTTCTTTTCTCGAACTTTTTTTTTTAATTTTTTTTTATTTATTTGACAGACAGATCACAAGTAGGCAGAGAAAGTGAGAGGAGGAAGCAGGCTCCCCGCTGAGCAGAGAGCCCGAAGCGGGGTTCGATCCCAGGATCCGGAGATCATGACCTGAGCCTAAGGCAGAAGCTTAACCCACTGAGCCACCCAGGCGCCCCCAACCTGTTTTTTGTGTTTTGTTTTGTTTTTTTTAAGTGTAGTGAGGGCGAGGTCTAGAATTACATTTTTAAGATTTTATTTATTTATTTGACAGAGATCACAAGTAGGCAGAGAGGCAGGCAGAGAGAGGAGGAAGCAGGCTCCCTGCTGAGCAGAGAGCCCGATGTGGGACTCGATCCCAGGATCCCGAGATCATGACCTGAGCCGAAGGCAGCGGCTTAACCCACTGAGCCACCCAGGCGCCCTACAGGTGATTTTAGATTTCTGTTATTTACATTTACGTTCTCAGGGGGTTTTGTCCTGATAATAGACACATTCACATTAAAGGCGTATTGTTTTCGTGTCATAGGTGGTGACAGAAAAGCACGAGCTGATACGAAACTGCTTTTGACCCACAGTTTTACCTCGTCTTGCTTCTCTTTGTTGCTTGAAACCAGTTGACAGTTAATGATGAAGTAAACCACTGGATGATGTCTGCAAGTCCGAAGTCCAGGACCCGCAAAGCCGAGCTTACAAGAGGTAGTTGCTGCCAGACCTCTGGGTCGCACTGCTTATGTTATGTTGTGGCTGACGAATTTGACTCGTATATATTTCAAATGCGAAAGCCTGAGTGAGCATGATAGTTGCACTATGGTCAGAACTCCAAAATCTCACCCGAACTCTTTACACCTCAGCGTTTCTTCCCTGTCAGCCAATTCAGAAATTACTAGAATGCTTTATGAAAAAGGGAAACCAAGAGTTACTGAGAAGTCAGGAGGTCAGAATACAAGAATATTGTATTTCAGAATCAAAAGATAATACGGGGCGCCTGGGTGGCTCAGTGGGTTAAGCCTCTGCCTTCGGCTCAGGTCATGATCTCAGGGTCCTGGGATCAAGCCCCGCATCCCGCTCTCTGCTCAGCGGGGAGCCTGCTTCCCCACTACCCACCCCCCCCACCCCCCACCCACCCCCCCACTTGTGATCTCTGTCTGTCAAATAAATAAGTAAAATCTTAAAAAAAAAAAAAAAAGGTAATGCAATGGTTTTACGAAACAACCCATCCCACACACTAGGCTTCTCACCATTAGAAGCAAACAACACAAAAGTTAGTGTGAAGACAGTAGTGTTAGTGTCCTCAGTTTGACAGAAAGCTGCAGGAACATCACCAACAATCCCTACCACCGCGCATATGTTTGAAAGTTCTTGATTTCCCACTTTTTTTAATATCTTTTCCTTTCTTCATTACACTTTGTCACCTTTCCGCAGCAGAAATATTAGATGGCATAAAACTGAGATGATAAATTAAACCTTTTGCTCAGCATTCACAGCATTAGGTCCCATTTTCAGAATTTCACCTTTGACTGCCATTCCCGGGTGAGTTTCGTAGGTTCAGTTCCAGTCTGGACGGAGCATGGTGTACAGTTGTACTTGTCGTTAGGGGAAGAGCATTTTCAATTTTATTCTTCATTCCCATCTCTATTCAAGGTCTTTGGCTGCTTCAGGAAGATCAAGGCTCTTTAGATAAGGAGTCACGTGTCTAAATCCCTGTTGGCTGGCAACTCCGCAGGGTAGTGCAGGGACACTGGATTATTTCCTCCTAGGTTGGCCCTCTGTTCTGCTACCCTCTAGCCCACCTCTTTCTAGGTCTCCAAGCCCGAGTTATCTCTACCCTGTTCGCTGTTCCTCTTAAGCCCCAGGAATATTGCATATTGGTTTTATAGAACTCATAAAAGTAAGTTTTAAAAAGTTGTAACTGGTTGTTCTAGACACTTTTTAAATTTCCCCTGACTTCTGGTAAGCTTATTTTTCAGAGTAGAGAAAAGGCAGTCATCACTGGGAGTTTGTTAGGGGAGGAGCCCAGCTCCTCTTCCTGTGATAATTTGAATTTTCTAGAAATGGAATTATGGCTTCATATATCCACTCTTTTTTTCTGTTTTTTAACATGCACTTTTTTTGGTTAATTTATTCTTATTTTCATTTAGTTCCTTGTGTGTGTATGTGTGTGTGTGTTTCCCATCTCCTGACTGGAAATCTAGTTCAGAGTTTCTGCAAGGGTGGGATGTATATGGTACCCTGGTGATTGTAGGTGGACCAGGAATGTAACATGAAGTAATATTGATCACTACCCCATTTTCAATTTTCTTCTATCCCTACTGATTTAGTAGGAAAGAGTCCTTTTTTGGTGCTGGTGTATACTTTATACCTCTCTAACACTTGCTAATATCCTTTTGAAAAAATAGAATGGGGGCACCTGGGTGGCTCAGTGGGGACCTGCCCTTGGCTCAGGTCATGATCTTAGGGTCCTGGGATCCAGCCCCACATCAGGCTCTCTGCTCAGCCTGCTTCCCACTCTCTCTCTGCCTGCCTGTCTACCTACTTGTGATCTCTCTCTTTCTCTCCCTCTGTCAAATAAATAAATAAAATATTTAAAAATAGCAGAAAAGTCTTTGGTGAAAACTCATCTATAAGTATAGAATTCAGCTACAATTTCCTTATTTTTCTATTTTTTTTCAAGATTTTATTTATTTTAGAGAGAGAGTGCACGAGCTTGCGAGCAGGGGGAAGGCGAAAGGGAGAGAATCTCAAGCAAACTCCATGTTCAGCATGGAGCCCAATGCGGGGCTCAGTCCTACAACCCTGAGATCATGACCTGAGCAGAAACCAATAATTGGGCACTTAACCAACTCAGCCACCCAGATGTCCCTCAGCTATAATTTCTGTGTTTCCCTTCTACTCATCAATGAAACTGATTTTTCCGTTTGCAACCATAATTTAAGTTACATTTTTATTTAAATCAAATGTACATCAATTTGAAACAAAATATTAAGTATACTCTGAAGGTGTTATGCAATAATTGAAATTTGGGAAACAGTGGCTAGTTCACTTATTATATTACTTAATAATGAAAATGTAATGTAGATACCTTTAAGTTAATCATTGACACCATTTATTTTCATTTTCACATACAACCTTTTATCCATGTGGAATGAGTTTTTTGTTTTGTGTTTTTTTCATTTGTGTATTTTTTTACCTTGAACTTTGTCCATAATAATACTGACCTGTTTTCTTCTTGTTGACATTTGTGTAGCTTGTGTTTCTGTTTTCTTTATTTGTGCTCAAGTTATGGGACTCTATGTCCTCCTGTGAAAGCCAAGTGAACAATGTAATAGTTTTCTCTTTCCTCTATTCTAAATCTAAAACCTTGCTGACAAAATTGATAGTAACTTTTGATTCGTATCAGTCTCAATATCTTCATTATCCTAAAAAAAGACTTTGAAAATTCAAATTTAGGTTACCTCCAAGCCTGTGAGATTACTAAGGAATTTTTAAGTAGAAGCTTGGTAGAAATGTTGGAAGATTTAACTGTAAAAGTCTTCCAGAAAGTAGGGCAAATACTCAAAGAGAAGGAAAATATGAGACATGTATTAATAAAATTAGAGAAACAGGTCAGTATGTCCAACATCTCAATAATTTTTGTAAACAATATACCAGAAACCATTAAACAACTAAGTTTAAGACAATATCTTAAAACTACCAGATGTGAGTTTTCATAATAAAAGCCTACCAAATGCCCAGAACAACTGGGAACACAACAGAATAAGTCATACCATATCATCAAGAAATGTTAGAACTCTGTGAACTCTTCTCTTTAGAAGAGTTTCCAGAAAGAAAATTAAACAAGCCACCTACAGAGGATTAGGAATCTTTACGACTTCTCAGTAATAACAGTAGAAGCTAGAGGGCAGTGGATTGATGTCTTCAAATTGTTGAAAGAAAATAATTTCCAACTTAATATTCTATACCCAGCCAAATCACATGTGAGTCTAGAATAAAAATATTTTCACATGGGCAAGTCTCAAAAATTTACTTCCCATCTATCCTTTTTCAGAAAATCCCCAGAGAAAATGTTCCACCAACACTTGGGAGTAAACCAAGAGAGAGGCAGGCATAAGCTTCAGAAAAGAGAGTCTCCAACATAGGAAACATAGTCATGGAAAATTCTCTAAATGAACTTATGACAGCTTGCACTTAGCGTAAAGAGCAACCATGGCAGACTGGAGTAAATCAGAGCCTTCAGGAGATTATTTCTCCCAGATTACCAAATGTTTAAAGCCTTGAATATATATTCATGAAAGATTTAGACAATTGAGGAAGAATTTGGAAATTGAATTTCTGGTAAGTCTTAGAAAATTCAGCAAAGAAAAAAAAAGACAACTCTTAAGCCAAGAAATAAAAATAGTTGTATTTTTCAGGAAAGGAAAAATAATCGTTGTTAAATTTGAATGTCACAGTTATAATAAATCCAATATTGAATACGGACCTAACCAAAATTAAGAAAAGAGAAATGGAAACACATTAGTCCTCATTTCGAATAGTGTGAAGTCATGACCTAAAACCACAAACTAAAAGAAACAAGAAATAATAAAATAGTACTGGCATGTTACTGAGAGTCACAGACATGTACCTGGAGCTGGAAATGGTGGATCTTTGGTGGGGACAAATGGCAGAAGGGTAGAGAGTGACCACTGCCTATATAGAATGTCTACAACTTCTTAATTCTTAAAGTTATGTGCACATACAATAACCTTGGAAAACACTAAAATTAGCACTAACAACAACACAAGCTAACGTACTCTCTCTGTGTTTAAGAAAGTAAAGGAAAAAAATCAATTCTTCTACTAATGTGCTGGATTCCCTACCCTCACAAAGACATGTTCCTTATATTTCCACCCTTTTCCTTCTGTCATCAGTTTATTTCTCTTTATGGGACCATTGCCAGAAGTAATACTGTAAAGTTGCTGTGTTATTTCTCATGTTTAAAAAAACAAACCTCCTTTGAATTTGCATCCCACTCCAACCACCTCCCCATTTCTAGGACATTCTGTATTCATGCACTGTCTTCTTGGCTTCACCTCTCATTCTCTCAATAAAAGGGTCTTCTTCCATCACCGACTGCCTTCAGTAAGCATCACTGCCCTGAAAGTGCTCTCGTCAAGGTCACCAATCCCTTGCAGTAACCCCAGTGCAGGTCCAATGGACAGTCTTCTGTATTTTCAGCAACACTGATGCAATTGACATTAGACATATTTTTTTTTTGATCTTTGTAATTTTGAACTCTCCCCTGAATTCATTAGCTACTTCTTCATAGTATTCCTTGCCAGCTCTTCACTTATGAATGAGGAGGTGACTCAGGGCTTTCTCTTTCTTTAAAAATTTTTAGTAGATCTACCATAGAAAGGGTTGAGTTAACTATGCTCTTAACTTTATAGCACATTATAGAGTAGAAGGTTCATTCATATTTGATTTCACCATTTATTTTCTCCTTTTCTATTCATCCCCTACACCTTTTCTCCTTTTGGTCCAGAAAACTACAATAATGTGTTTATTTTTATCATTTTATTCATATATATTCTTGTAAAATATATACAGTTGTTTTGTGCATTTAAAAAATTTTATGTAAATAGTAAGGAAATACACGTTTTTCTTTCTCAGCCATCTTCCCAGCCATTCCTCTATCATGAAGTGAGTTATCCATTCATATGGTTTTCAATACAATCTTCATGCCAATGTCCTTGTTGCCTCCAGACTTAATTTTTCCAGCCTAGACTCCTTCTCTGTGTTTCAGATGTATGTATCCAACTGTATACTTACTATCCCTCTTTATTTACCTAACTCAATATACTCATATCTCAAACTCAATATTACCCCAAAGGATAAGTCTCAGTTGCCATCCCCACCTCATTTTTTCATACTCAGTAAATGGTATCATCAGTTATTCAAGCTAGAAACCTGGGAGTCTTCTTTGATTCCTAAACTCTGTTCCCATTCCCCAACCAACGCAGACAGGATGCTCAATTTACCAACAAATACGGGCCATTCTACCTCAAAATTATTTCTGAGTCCATCTACTTTCCTCCCTCTCCACTTCCACTATTATCTCTTTGCTAATGAAACAAGTAAATGAATAAACCAGTGTTCATATAATAGTAAATTTCATGTCCTAGTAAATGTAATAAAAGAAGCAAGCTGGATGATGATTAGAGAAAGATGGAGGGGCGCGCATCTTTTATGCAGAGAGATCAACCTGAAGATACTATGTTTGAGCTGAGACCTGAAGGCTGAGAAGTAGGCACACAAAGACACAGGAGTGTTCCAGGCAGATAGTTGCAGGCATGAAGGCTGTGGTAACATGAATAAACAATTATTGAGCAAGCCGAGTTTGTCAAACAAATATTGTCAACTTCAACTCTACAAGAATGATGAAAATGGCAAAGCAAATATTATATTAACCTCTCCTAAATTTTAAATTTTTTACAAACTTTTCTTTTTCCCAATAATACCGATTTATTAGGTGTATCAATATATGCAGAGATAAGTGGAAATATTCAGTGTCACTCTTAAAGCATACTATAAATTATGCTCTTCTTGGAGTCATTCTGTTGGAAAGGACTGGTTTTAGGGGTTAACAAGTAACTGAATCCCCAGGAGGAGGAATTATTTCTGCCTCTGACACAGCAGTTACCCTGTAAATCTCTAGCTCATCCCATTGCCTCAAGTTCTTCAAGCTCAGAGAATGGAGGAAAACCAGTTTCTTAATTTCTTTTTGCCCTCTAGAAAGTCCTATAGAGAGAGAAGGTGTGATAATCTTTAACTTTCCTGAGGCCTCTCTACGGCCACTCTTTCTGACTTTTAGGACGACTAGAGGGATAAGTAGCCATGCTCAAAATTGTAGTTTTATAATCTTTAAACTTTAAGCTTTAAAAAAAAAGATTTTATTTATTTATTTGACAGAGAGAGGTCACAAGTAGGCAGAGAGGCAGGCAGAGAGAGGGGGAAGCAGGCTCCCTGCCGAGCAGAGAGCCCGATGCAGGGCTTGATCCCAGGACCCTGAGATCACGACCTGAGCCGAAGGCCGAGGCTTAACCCACTGAGCCACCTAGGTTCCTCTATTTAAACTTTTGATACCCTCTTCTCTTACTGGGCACCCAAGGGCCCTCATGCTATCCTTCAATTTCTAAAAGTTAACAGAATGTCGATCTACCCAAATCTGTTTTCTCCTGCCCAACCTTATACAGAAAGTTGGTTATCTCTTCCATCTTATAACCCACAGAACATCAAATACATAGTATTCAGATATTGTTATAAAATGTAGCTACTTTATAAACTCAAATTTCATTTAGATTTGAATTATCAAAAAAAAAAAAAAAAGGCAAGATGAGGCTTGAAAATTGTCATCTACCAGGAGGAATAGTCATGTAATATTCACTCTTCCTATTACAGGGGCTGGGGAAACTCCTGGAAGTTATAGTACAAAGTAATTTTATCTGTTCCACTAAGAGTGAAATGAGAAAAGAGCTAAGACTTATAGCAAAATAATAATTGCTATCTATCCAGTCTATCAGCATGTTGTTTACAGGCTACAAAGAAATGTAAGATTCATGGTTAATCTCTTTGATCTCTTATACTTGCTTGACATGTTTCCTTGGCCCATAACTGAAAAGTAATTTGACCCACCTTATACATAATCTAGAAACGTCATAGAACAATAGCTACCAGCGTCCTTAGTCAATTTCAATGTTATAAATCATTTTAATGATATCATTTGTAAGGTGGGTCAACAATGCCACTCACCATAATTAAAGTATCAAAACTTAAAAGTTATTTTTAAATAATTAAATTAGATACTATGTAAGTATTACTGAGATAATAATAGACTATCAGATGTGCTTTTTTGAGTAGAAGTGAAAAGGTGTGTTTCCAGCTATTAAATAGGGAATTCCATGTAAACATCAGGATATATTATCTGTTCCCAACCCCCAATATGAATATTGCCATGAGTTTGTCTTCCAGGTGAGTAATATTCAAAATGGGCATATCACATGTTGTGAAAAAAGTTTTGACTCCCTAGGATGAAAGAGAGCAAACAGAATGAGTTTAGTCTCATCTGGGCCAGTACAGATACCAAAGAAAGAACTTTCCTAGAGACAGACAGATCCTGCTAACTTTACCCAGCAAGTAAATTCTGGATCACCCACAGGAAAATGGCAGAAGCAAAAATAAAACCTCTCTAAAGCATTATACTGATATCTGAGGCTTCGAACTACTCCTATTTCTTTTCTTTCAAATACGATTTTGAGCACTCAGTTTAAGATGAGCACATGGAGGGGCACCTGAGTGGCTCAGTCAGTTAAGCAACTAACTTTTGATTTTAGCTTGGGCCACGATCTTGGAGTCTTGAGACTGAGCCCTGCATTGGGCTCCATGCTGGGTATGGAGTCAGCTTGGGATTCTCTCTCTCCTTATCCCTCTGCCCCTCCCCCTGTGCTTCCGCTCACGTGCACGCACACACTCTCTAAGAGAAATAAATGAATAAATAGATAAATAAATAAACAAAAATGTGCACATGGAAAATAGACATCATGGGTATCTATCCACTCCCCCAAAATAAGTAAATAACCATCAGAATAAACCCACAATAAGAATCATGTTTGTTATGTTAACTTACAAAAGCCAAGCTTCAGAATTTTGTCAAGGATACTGGAAATAAATACTAGAAACTAAAAATACTGCAATATGTGAAAAAATCAAATAAAAATTCCAGAACTCAACATTACAATAGTCAAAATTGAGACCTCCCTAGATGGGTTTATCAACTGATTAGACACAGAAGAAGAGAGAATTGGTAAATTGGATTATATTAAAAGAAGTTATGCATAAGGAAGCACAAAAAGGCAAAAAATAAAAGTAAAGATGAAAGGGTAACAGCATGGAAGACTAAACAATATTTGGAGAGTAGTAGCTGAGAATATTCTAGAATTGATGAAAGAAACCAATCCACATATTTAAGAAACCCAGTGATTCCTTACTGGGATACATAATCTTTACCTATTTACATCTTAGTGAGACCCCAGAAAACCAAAGACTCAATTTAAAAGATAACAATTATAGATTGGATTTTTAAAATATTCAAATGAATGCTGTTCCCAAAGCCCACATTAAAAACACACAGATCCAAGATAGCTAAAATGGAAAGGTTGGAAAAGGTATAATATGTAAATACTACACAAATACAGAAAAGTAACACTGATATCAAGCAATTAAACTTTAAGGCAAAAATCATACCTTGAGATAGATTCCTTCATTATGATAAAAGCTTTGTTTTGCCAGTAGCATATAACAATTTAATTTTTATTTTTATTTTTTAGAGAAGGAGGGAATGAAAGGGAGAGGGAGAGAAAGAATCAAGCAGGCTCCATATTCAGCATATTCAACATAGAGCCCAACACAGGGCTCAATCTCACGACCCTGAGATCATGACCTGAGCAGAAATCAGGTTGGGTGCACTTAACTGACTGAGCCACCCAGGAACCCCAGAATATAGGCATTTCAAATGTGGATTGTTTCATGTAGAGATAAACTCTTGAGGAAATAGACAAATACTAATCAAACATGAGATTTTTTAACACACCTCTTTTAGTAATTGACCAAATGAACAATCCAAATTTTGAACACATGCTTACTAGATTTGACATAACAAATATGTATAGGAAATTGCACACAGGAACTCAGAGCACACCTTTTTTCCAGGCATAGGCAAAGAAAAGCATTTATACAGATTTACCTTTTGCTGACCATAAAATGAGCCTCAACTAATTTCAAAAGTTTGAAGATGCATGGAGCATATTCTCTGAACTCAGTGAAATTTTGCTAAAAATCAGTACTGGTAGGATAACTAGGAAATCCCATCTACTTAAAATGGAAGAAATACATTGTGATTCCATTGAACTCTGGGACTAACTAAAACAGTAGGGCAATCATTCAATTGATAGGAAAGAAAAGAAAAGAATAAAACACTATCATGATGACTATGGTGGGAAAAAACACAAAAGAAGCTAGGGGTTGTGAGTATTAAGAAGAGTTTAGAAATGTTGCTAGATATAAACTCAACAAACAAATAAATTGTATTTCTACATACCATCAATAGCAGAAAATTAATTTAAAGATATCATTTATAATAAAATGAGAAACAAAACAATAATTACCTAGAAATAAATCTAAGAAAAGAAGAATGAAACTTCTTTCATATTTTATATAAAACCATAAAGACTTTGGAGAAGACCCAAACAAACGGAGAGATAGCCATGTTTCTGGATTGGAAAACTCAAATTGCTAAATATGGTATGCTTCTCCGATAGAAATCCTCTCAGTAAAAAAAATAAAAAAATAAAAAATCCCAGAAGGGTTCTTTGTTTTTGGTTTTGGCTTTTTGTTTTTGTTTTGGTGGAATTCACTGATTCATTCTAAAACTTAGATGGAAATGCAAAACACAAATAGTCACATAGATTATTGAAGAAGGATGAAGCAGGTGAAATTCTTTAAGATATCAAAGCTTATTTCCTGGGTGCCTGGGTGTCGGTCAGTTAAACATCTGGCTTCAGGTCAGGTCATGATCTCTCAGGGTCTTAGGATTAAGCCCTACATCGGGGTTCCTGCTTAATGGGGAATCTGCTTCACTCTTTGTCCCTCTCCATGCTCCTGCTCTCTCTTTTATTTATTTGTTTTTTTTATTTATTTATCATTAACATATAATGTGTTATTTGTTTCAGGGGTACTCGTCTGTGATTCATCAGTTTTACACAATTCACAGCACTCACTATAGCACATACCCTCCCCAATGTCCATCACCCAGCCACCCAATTCCTCCCATCACCCTCCCCTACAGCAATCCTCAGTTTGATTCCTGAGATTAAGGGTCTCTTATGGTTTGTCCCCCTCTCTGGTTTCATCTTCCCTGCCTTCCCCTATGATCCTCTGTCTTGTTTCTCAAATTCCTCATATCACTGAGATCATATGATAATTGTCCTTGTCTAATTGACTTATTTCATTTAGCATAATACCCTCTAGTTCCATCCATGTCATTGCAAATGGCAAGATTTCAGTGCTTTTTAATGGCTGCATAGTATTCCATTGTAGATATGTCTATCACATCTTCTCTATCCATTCTCTATCCACTATTAGTGGACATCTAGGCTCTTTCCATCATTTGGCTATTGTACACATTGCTGCTACAAACATTTAGGTGCATGTGTCCCTTCAGATCACTACATTTGTATCTTTAGGGTAAATACCGAGTAGTGTGATTGTTGGGTCAGTTGTAGGGTAGCCCTATTTTCAACTTTTTGAGGAATCTCCATACTGTTTTCCAGAGTGGATGCATCAGCTTGCATTCCCACCAGCAGTGGAGGATGGTTCCCCTTTCTCCACATCCTCTCCAACACTTGTCAGTTTCCTGACTGGTTAATTTTAGCCATTCTGACTGGTGTGAGGTGGTATCTCACTGTAGTTTTGATTTGTATTTCCATGATGCCGAGTGATGAGCACTTTTTCATGAATCTGTTGGCCATTTGGATGTCTTCTTTGTGGACATGTCTGTTCATGTCTTCTGTGCATTCCTTGATTGGATTATTTGTTCTTTGGGTGTTGAGTTTGATAAATTCATTATAGATTTTGGATAGAAGCCCTTTCTCTGATATGTCATTTGAAAATATCTTTTCACATTGTTTTGGTTGTTGTTTGGTTTTGCTGACTGTTTCCTTTGCTAGGCAAAAGCTTTTGATCTTGATGAAGTCCCAATAGTTCATTTTTGCCCTTGCTTCCCTTGTCTTTGGCAATATTTCTAGGAGGAAGTTGCTGCGGTTAAGCTTGAATAGGTTGCTGCCTATGTTCTCCTCAAGGATTTTGATGGATTTTTGTCTCACATTGAGGTCTTTCATCCATTTTGAGTCCATTTTTGAGTGTGGTGTAAGAAAATGATCCAGTTTCATTTTTCTGCACGTGGATGTCCAATTTTTCCCAACACTATTTGTTGAAGAGACTGTCTTTTTTCCATTGGTATTCTTTCCTGCTTTGTTGAAGATTAATTGACCATAGAGTTGATGGTCCATTTCTGGGCTCTCTTATTCTGTTCCACTGATCTGTGTGTCTGTTTTTGTGCCATTACCATGCTGTCTTGATGATTCCAGCTCTGTAATAGAGCTTGAAGTCTGGAATTGTGATGCCACCAGCTTTGGTTTTCTTTTTCAGCATTCCTCTGGCTGTTCGGGGTCTTTTCTGGTTCCATATAAATTTTAGGATTATTTGTTCCATTTCCTTGAAAAAAGTCATTGGTATTTTGATAGGGATTTCATTAAATGTGTAGATTACTCTAGGTATCATAGACATTTTCACAATATTTGTTCTTCCAATCCATCAGCATGGAACATTTTTCCATTTCTTTGTGTCTTCCTCAATTTCTTTCATGAGTACTCTATAGTTTTCTGAGTACAGATTCTTTGCCTCTTTGGTTAGATTTATTCCTAGGTATCTTATGATTTTGAGTACAACTGTAAATGAGATCAACTCCTTAATTTCTCTTTCTTCTGTCTTGTTGGTGTATGGAAATATAACTGATTTCTGTGCAATGATTTTATATCCTGACACTTCACTGAATTCTTCCTGTATGAGTTCTAGCAGTTTTGGAGTGGAGTCTTTTGGGTTTTCCACATAAAGTACATATCGTCGGCAAAGAGTGTGAGTTTGACTTCTTCTTTGTCAGTTGGATGCCTTTTATTTCTTTTGGTTGTCTGATTGCTTAGGTTAGGATTTCTAGTACTGTGTTGAATAGCCGTGGTGATAGAGGACAACCCTGTCATCTTCCTGACCGTAGGGGGAAATCTCCTAGTTTTTCCCCATTGAGAATGATATTCGCTGTGGGATTTTCATAGATGGCTTTGATGATATTGAGGCATGTACCCTCTATCCCTCCACTGTGAAGAGTTTTGATCAAGAAAGGATGCTGTACTTTGAGAAATGCTTTTTCAGCATCTATTGAGAGTATCATATGATTCTTGTTATTTCTTTTTTTAATGTACTGTATCCATTAATTTATTTGCAGATGTTGAACCAACCTTGCAGCCCAGGAATAAATCCCACTTGGTCGTGGTGAGTAATCCTTTTGATGTACTGTTGGATCCCTTTGGCTAGTATTTTGGTGAGAATTTTTGGATCCAAGTTCATCAGGGATATTGGTATGTAATTTTCCTTTTTCATGGGGTTTTTTGTGCTTTGGGGATCAAGGTGATGCTGGCTTCATAAAATGAGTTTGGACATTTTCCTTCCATTTCTATTTTTTTGGAGCAGTTTCAGATGAATAGGTATTACTTCTTTAATATTTGGTAGAATTCCCCTGGGAAGCCTTCTGGCCTGGGGCTCTTGTTTGTTGGGAGATTTTTGATGACTGCTTCAATCTCCTTACTGGGCATGGGTCTGTTCAGGTTTTCTATTTCCTCCTGGTTCAGTTTTGGTAGTTTATATGTCTCTAGGAATGTATCCATTTTTTCCAGATTGTCAAGTTTGCTGGTGTAGATTTGCTCATAATATGTTCTTATAATTGTTTGTATTTCTTTGGTACTGGTTGTGATCTCTCCTCTTTCATTCATAATTTTATTAATTTGGTTCCTTTCTCTTTTTTGTTTTTGTTTTTGGACAAGTCTAGCCAGGGGTTAATCAATCTTCTTAATTCTTTCAAGGAACCAGCTCCTAGTTTCATTGATCTGTTCTACTGTTCTTTTGGTTTCTGTTTCATTGGTTTTTGCTCTGGTCTTTATTATTCCTCCTCTTCTGCTGGGTTTAGGCCTTCTTTGCCGTTCTTTCTCTCTAGCACCTTTAGGTGTGGGGTTAGGTTGTGTATTTAAGACCTTTCTTGTTTTTTGAGAAAGCCTTGTATTGCTATATACTTTCCTCTCAGGAGGAAAGTATATAGCATTCCAAAGATTTTGCTGCATTCCAAAGATTTTGAACAGTTGTGTTTTAATTTTCATTTGTTTCCATGAATTTTTTTAAATTTCCTTTTCAATTTCCTGGTTGACCCATTCATTCATTAGTAGGTTGCTCTTTAGTCTCCATGTATTTGAGTTCTTTCCAACTTCCCTCTTGTGATGGAGTTCTAGTTTCAAAGTATTGTGGTCTGAAAATATTCAGGGAATGAACTCAATCTTTTGGTACTGGTTGAGACCTGATTTGTGACCCAGGATGTGATCTATTCTGGAGAATGTTCCATGTGCTCTAGAGAAGAATGTATTGTAGTCTCTTGCTTTGGGATGACATGTTTTGAATATTTCTGTAATGTCCATGTGGTCCACTGTGTCATGTAAAGCCTTTATTTACTTGTTGATCTTTTGCTTAGATGATCTGTTCATTTCTGTGATGGGGGTGTTAAAGTCCTCTACTATTATTGTATTGTTCTTTGATTTTGTTTTAATTGGTTTATATAATCGACTATTTCCTATGGGCATAGATATGTAAAATTGTTAGATCTTCTTGTTGGACAGATCCTTTAAGTATGATATAGTGTTCTGCCTTATCTCTTATTATAGTCTTTGTCTTAAAATCTAATTTGTTTCATATAAGGATTGCCACCCCAGGTTTCTTTTGATGTCCATTAGCAGTGTAAATTGTTTTCCACCCCCTCAGTTTAAATCTGGAGGTGTCTTTGAGTGTAAAATGAGTTTCTTACACATAGTATAAAAATGGGTCTTGTATTTTTTATCCATTCTGATACCCTGTGTCTTTTGATTGGGGCATGTAGCCCATTTACATTCAGGGTAACTATCAAAAGATGAATTTAGTACCATTGTATTGCCTGTAAGGTGACTGTTACTGTATATTGTCTCTGTTCCTTTCTGGCCTGTTACTTTTAGACTTTTTCTTCACTTAGAGGACCCCTTTCAATATTTTCTGTAGGGCGGGCTTGGTGTTTGCAAATTATTTTTGTTTTTGTTTGTCCTGGAAGCTTTTTATCTCTCCTTCTATTTTCAATGACAGCCTAGCTGAATATAGTATTCTTGGCTGCCTATTTTTCTCACTTAGTGCTCTGAATACATCATGCCAATCCTTTCTGGCCTGCCAGGTCTCTGTGGTTAGGTCTGCTGCCAATCTAATATTTCTACCATTGTAGGTTATAGACTTCTTGTCCAGAGATGTTTTCAGGGGTTTCTCTTTGTCACTGCAACGTGTAAGCCTTACTATTAGATGATGTGGTGTTGACATATTTTTACAGATTTTTGAGGATATTGTTTCGTCTTATGATATCACTTATCTCTTGAATTCTCTCCTTGTGGTCCAGTAGTTGTTTACTTCTCTTTTTCTCAGCTTCTTTTTTCTCCATCCTTAGGTCTTCTATATCACTAATTCTCTCTTCTGCCTCATTTATCCTAACAGTTAGAGCCTCCATTTTTTATTGCATCTCCTTAATAGCTTTTTTGATTTCAACTTGGTTAGATTTTAGTTCTTTTATTTCTCCAGAAAGGGATTCTCTACTATCTTCTATGGTTTTTTTTTTTTTTTCAAGATGAGCTAGCATCTTTATAATTGTCATTTTGAACTCTAGTTCTGACATCTTAATAGTGTCATATCAATTTGGTCCCTAGCCATTGGTACTATCTCTTATCTTTTTTTTGAGGTGCGTTTTTCTGCCTTGTCATTTCATCCAGAGAAGAACAGATGAATGAGAGAACAAAATACTAAAAGGCTAGCAATGTCCCCAGAAAAATATACACTAACCAAAACAGAAGAGACCTGAAACTGGGGAGAGAAGAAAGGAGAAAAATAATATATGATTAGGCTGGTGAATCGAACAGAGCCACACACTTGGTTTTGGGTGTATTTTGGTCTGTTAGAAGAGACTGCCTCCCAAAATTTTAAAGAAAGAAAAGCATAAATATAAAAAAATAAGGGTAAACAATGATGGAGAATTGGAATATGACTGTAAAGATGAAAATTTAAAAAGATTTTAAAAAGGAATTGATAAAAGTTCATTGAAAAATGAAAAAAAAAAAGAGAGAGAGAGAATGTGATCAGGATGGAGAGTAGAACAAAGCCATATCCTAGATATAGGTTGCATTTTGGTCTGTTAGAAGAAAGTGTATCCCAAAATTTTAAAGAAATAAAAATTTATATGTATACAAATAATAAAGTTAAATACAATGAAGGGATAGAATATGACCATAAACATAAAAATTTAAAAGGATTTTTTTAAAAGTATTTAGAAGATAAAATAGTTAAATAGGTTAAAATAGGAAAGAGGGAAATTTTGAAAATAGAAAAGGAAATAACAAAAATTTTAAAAATTTAACTTTGAAAGACTAAAGAATCATGGGGGGAAAAGACATGAATTCCATATGCTCCATTCCCTTAGTGCTGAAATTTTCCAGTTCTCATTAATCGGTAAACTTGGTCTTGGCTGGATGTTCTTGCTGATCTTCTGCAGGAGGGGCCTGTTGCCTTGATTCTCAAGTGTCTTTGCCTGAGGCAGAACCACACCGCCCTTGCCAGGGGCCGGACTAAGCAATCTGCTCGGGTTCGCGCTCGGAGCTTTTGTTCCCTGAGCGCTTTCCGTACCGCTTTGGAGGACGGGAATAAAATGGCGGCCGCCCACTCTTATACCCAGAGAGCCGAGAGCTTGGGGCCCTGCTCCTCAGTGCACCTTGGAGAAAAGTCGTCAATCCCTCCCGTCTCCCTGGTCTCTCGCCGCGCTCCGAGCTCACCCGGCCTGTGACTGAGCATGTCTGTCTTTGGCGCGCAGCCCTGTTTGGAGTCTCCAAACCCAGCAGATTCCTGCCACACTCCTGCACCACTCCTCCTAGAGAAGGTGAGTCTCCCCTGAACTGCCACTTGTGGGGTCCCTGCTCAAGGAGTAGTGCCCCGGCTGTGCGTCAGATCATGGTTTAAGGTAATCCCAAGCTGAGAGCCCTCTCCTTGGCTCTGTCTTTGCCCCCAGCTTCCCCGCTCCGATACCTGTGAGCTCTGCTGCACTCAGACACCCCCCCGGTCTTTCTGTGACCCCGTGGGTCCTGAGACCACACTGTCCCTATGAGGGCTCCACCTCCTGCTTAGCCTCTGGAATGACATCCCTCAGCGGAGCAGACTTGTACAAGTTCCGATTTCGTGCCCTCTTGCTCCACCGCTTGCCCGAATCCACCCCCCCTGCCCCCCCCCCCCTTTAGCTTCCTGTATATCACCTTGCATTCACTCTGCATGTCCTACCTTCCAGAAAGTGGTTGTTTTGTGTTTGTAAAGTTGCTGCCCTTCTTCTCTTCGATCTCCTGTTGAGTTTGTAGGTGTTCAGAATGGTCTGATAACTCTCTAGCTGAACTCCTGGACCAGAGGCGCCTCAGGTCTCCTGCGCCATCTTGCTTCTTCCATCTCCTGCTCTCTCTTCCTCCCAAATAAATAAATAAATAAAATTTTAAAGGCTTATTTTACAGGTACAGTAATTTGGCTGTACCACTGGCTCCATAAAGGCACATGTGGAATAGATGGAATAAACTAGAATAGAAACCTAGAACCAGGTCCACGCACACATGAACACGGGACAAACCCAATAGTGGCAGAAGGAAAGCCTTTCACTAAATAGTACTGGGGGAAAGTTTGTATTCATTTGGAAAAGAAAAAGAAATTCGACCTATCAAAAAATTTATAAAACCTGACATAAAGCAAAAGCCCAAAAGACAGAGTGCTAAATTTGCCTATGCCAAAATTAAGAGTATCTTATCATCAAGGAAGGCCACTGAGAAAGCGAAAAGTAAAAACGTATCAGAGTATAAGAAGGAAAGTAATTATTTGCAACATATATAAAGAATAAAACTCAAATCCTATGTCAGTTTTTTTTTAAAAGATCCACTGATAAGAAAAGAAGTATATGCAAAAGAAGAAAAGCAAATTGTGAACAACAGATGAAAAAGTACCAACTTCATCCATAACGAGTACAAATTAAATTGGTCATGAGCGAGAGCATGAACTCACCGGACATTCACAACCTAACACTTGTACATGTCAAGTAAAAGTGAGTGCCACACTTCAGAATATAACTCTGGTTTATTTAGAAAGATTAAAAATGTGCACAACAAGCCTCTGTTTCTGGACATCCTCATATGTGTGTGCACTGCAGTGTATATACAAAATTAATCAGGGCAGCGGGATTATTCATAATATTAAAATATTGGAAATACCTAAGTGTTCACCCACAACAGAACAGATAAATAACAAGCGATGATAAAGATGAACTAGAACTACATGCAAAAACTTGGGTGGAGCGGCGCCTGGGTGGCTCAGGGGGTTAAAGCCTCTGCCTTCCGCTCAGGTCATGATCCCAGGGTCCTGGAATTGAGTCCCGCATCCAGCTCCCTGCAGAGAGCCGCCTCTCTGCCTGCTTGTGTGTTCTCTCTCTCTCTCTTTCTGACAAACAAATAAATAAAATCTTAAAAAAAAAAGGCTTGGAAGGAGCTTAAGCATGATTCTGAGAAAAAGAAGCAAGTTGCCAAGAAAAAAAAGCATGAGTTTATTTATAGCAAAGTTCTTCAAGAGGTAAAATGAAACTATTTTAGGGATGTATATATGTCAATGAAATTATAAATAATAGCAAAAAAGTGATAAAGTCAGGATGGCAATTGCCTCTGTGAAGGAGGGGTGGTAGGCAAAGGCCGCATATAGATCTCCGGAGTTCCCGCTGTGTTCTTTTTCTGGACCTAAGTGATGGCTACTTTACAGTAAGTTATTGTACCTACTGTATACTGTTTTGTGTACTTTACTTTTTTGCATTATGGCCCATGATTTTAAAAGAGAGAGAGAGAGAGAGAGCACTGTATATATTGCCATGGAAGAATTCTCCAGCTATACGTTGTGAAAAAATAAGGTATAGGAAAGTATAAAAGCGTACAGAATTTACTACTATTTATGGACAGGAGTGGAGGGGGCGAGGCTTTAGAGGGATAGACAGCGTGACCCAGACACCAAAACACTGGTTGTCTCTGGGCAGGAGAAACAGGAGGCAGAGGGACAGGGTCAGAAGACTTATTTACTCTAAAACCCTCTTGTTGTGTCTTTTGAATTTCATATAATGTGAATGTATTACCTTTTCAAAATAAGTAAATAAAAAAGCCAAAGGGCAAAGTACTTTTCTAACAACACTAACCATCCTTGTCCACAAGGGGCCGCTGTTCAATGGTTTTTAACCTTGCTCTGGAGAAACTTGCAGGCTCCCTGCTCTCACCAGGAGGTGAGGAAGTCGTCATTCTTACTTTATTTTACACATCATGTTCCAGAAAAAAAAAAAAAATCAAACAACAACAAAAAACACACAAGAACCCTCAATTCACAAATATGCACCCAAAATAGATAATATGCATATAAAATGGGATGAAAGAAGGCAGAGTGGAGAGATCACAGGAATTCAGGGATAAGGTGATTTTTTTAAAAGATTTTATTTATTTATTTGACAGAGACAGATCACAAGTAGGCAGAGAGGCAGGCAGAGAGAGAGAGGAGGCAGGGCTCGATCCCAGGACCCTGAGATCATGACCTGAGTAGAAGGCAGAGGTTTAACCCACTGAGCCATCCAGGCACCCCTAGTTTTTTGTTTGTTTGTTTGTTTTTTAATTTTTTTTTTTAGGGATGAGTTTTTTTAAAGAACAGCATTAAACATCTCCCCTGGAGTCAATGCACACATTAGATTCTAAAGTTTTTAGCATCTGATGCCAAAAAAGGGAAGTATGGTTAGTGACAAATTCAAAATCTTGCTTGGGAGACTATTAATACTAGAAAAAAAAAAAAAAAAAACTTCCTGGCGGTCTGTTAGAGACAATCCGTGAGGACCCTCGAGGTGTGCTTCCTGACAGGTTTTAATAACCAGAGTAAATCACACAGCAGTTGTGGCACCAAAACGACCTCACTCTCCCAGAAAATTGTAAGATGTTTTAAGGACTTCAGATGGGGGAAGTTTCATTCATGGTTAATCATGAATGAAAAAGAAAGTAAGTATCCATGCTGCAGAAAACAGAAGAGGAAAAGCCGAAAAACCACGCTTTAAAAAAAAATTCCCCGTCTTACATGCAAGACAGAGAGTGACTGTCTTCACGCAGCTGGATTTTTCAAAATTTGTTTATTGCAATGAATTCTTTTTGCTTCAGGTTGAGCTGATTGTGCTTCGAGCCACTAAGGAGTTAAATGCTGTCCTCTAAGTTCAAGGGGGAAATTAGCCCTGCTCAAACACAGACTGGCTCACAGGACAGGGCTCTGGGCAGTATAAAGGCAGGGAACCAGCAGCCAGGAGACACAGTCTCCTTTGTGACAGGAGCTACAACAATCACAAAAATACTTTGGCAGTTATGGATTCATCTGACATTCCAAGGAAAAAAATAGCTGTCATTGGTGGTGGCTTGGTAAGACTCTATTTGGATCCATTATTCCTATTAGTGGTAATTATATTATTATTAGTCTTAATAATTATCTTAAGTGGCTTGCAGTGACTGTCTGTCTTCTTGTAAAACTTCTCATATTTAAACACACCTATTTTAAATATGGTGTTAGTGGTAATTTGCTCTTTTCTGCAAAAGGTATTTTTATTTCCATTAAATACAAAGGTGTCTGTTTTCCCTGGTCATTTTGGTTTAGCATTTCTTAAAAAGAAAATCAGAGCAAATTGAATTTGATGTATCTCCATGTTGGCTATGTTTTCAAAACAGAAATTAGTGTCAGTAGTCCTTTTAATCCAAGCGTTTGCCTCCTTTGGTGAATAACTCAGTTTATACTAATAATAAGAATAAAAGCGAGTTCAAAATTGTTATGTAGGATGTTGGCTGGTTATTTATTTGGGTCATGGGGAAGAGCACCTGTTTGGTGTCCTGACTTATTTGGATGATCCCACGGAGCATGTTAGGTGGTGGAGTGAGGGGCTCCCCTGTCACTGGGCACAAGAGACGAAACTGCAGAGCCTCATCCCACATCTAGAAGACGTGGCAGGGGTCTCTTATCTGCTGCCATTGTTATCTTACAAAAGCTGGTCTGTTTCCTGTGGCGCTGCCCCAAGTAGACTGTATTTTTCTCCCCTCAACAGAACTCTCTTATTTTGGAATAAAAAAGTGTCACCATTGGTAAAAGCTTAACCATTTTGTTTTCACCTTTGCTGTACCCATTTATAGGCTTTTAGCTCCTAAGTGTTCATTTATTCATTTACTCAACAAAAATTTCTTCTTCTTCTTTTTTTTTTTTCAACAAAAATTTCTTAAGAGCCTAGTATGTGTCAGACACTGTTCAAGGCTGCATAGAAATTAGTGTAGTTCATACCACACGTTTATTTATCAAGTCTATGCTAATTTTTGTCTTTTGTTCTGCCTTTCTTATGAGCTTTTCACCCAAAGCACTATGACAGTTCTACCATTTCTGGCTCTAGATTTCAGTTTGCTAACGAATGCTGTCACACGCCATGTTGGTCAATGCATGCGGCATATGTTGCCATTTCTTTATACTGGGTCTCACTCCAAGCCTTTCCTGTAAAAATTTTGCAGGAAAGTGAGATGTATGTACTCACCAAAATGTCACTGCGTGCCCACTGTTTGCCAACACTGTTTTAGTTACCAGGAATACGGTGGTGAACATTCGTGGAAGGTGAAAGAGTGCAGAAGAAAACAAATCATTTCAGAGAGAGAAAGACATTGTAAAGAAATGCAAATAGGGCAGGACTGCAGAAAGTCTTTGCCGGTATCTTAGAGTCTGGTCAGGGACGGCCTCTCTGAGGGGGGTATGTGACCAGAGACCCGAATAGAAGAAAGCAACCTTGTGAGGGGCTACAGAAAGCATTCCAGAGAGAGGAAATATCTAGAAGAGAAACCCTGAGGTGTTCAACGAGCAGAGAGAAAGGCAGAGAGAGTGAGGCTAGAGAAGAGGGGCTCCTGAGGAAGGTGAGCTGAGAGTCAGGTCCCCTCGGGTCTTACAGGGCAGGGCAAGAGGACAGGATTTCACCCTGAGCATGATGGGAAACCACTGGAGGACATTAGGCAGGAAAGTGAGCGGTGATTTTTAAAAGATCCCTTGAGCTAGTGTGTGGAGAAGGAGTGGAAAATTTTAAGACAAGATAGACTAGTTAAGACACTGTTGTGTTTGTCCAAGACTCAGACTACGGGAGCAGCAGGGACACCTTAGAATGCCTCTTAGCAAAGGGAAGATGACAAAGACGTGATTGCAGATATGATCTGGGGAGGCATAAAAATGTGGGTGTCACCCGTGCATTTCTTGCTGAGTAACACTTAAAGTCTTTATCATGTAACCAGTTCATTATCTGGGCACATACCTCTGCTGGAATGTAGAAGATATGTATTAGAAGCAACTAAAATTCGAAGCACCTGGGTGGCTCAGATGGTTAAGTGCCTGACTCTTGATTTTGACTCAAGTCATGATCTCAGGGTTGTGAGATCCAGCCGAGTTGAGCTCTGCGCTGAGCGTGGAGCCTGCTTAAGAGTCTCACTCTCCCTCTCCTCATCCCCGCTCATGCACTCTCTCTCTCTCTCTCTCTCCAAAAGGAAAAAAAAAAAAAAAACAACAAAAATGAAAAAAACCCAAAACGAAAACTGACTAAAATTCCTCTGCGAAGGAATCACCCACCTCATTGCAGAGGCTCATGCCCAGGAATCGTGTTTGAGTCCCCTTTTCATTTTACGCGCAAACCTCCCTTCCTCTTTTACTCCACCTGTAAACCTTTGTGGCTCTCCAACATCAGTTCAACTCTGGTCATTGCCACCACCCGTCCAGACCGTCATCCGCCCTCATCCACCTCCTGTGTGGTCCCCCAGCTTCTACTTTTATCCACGGACAGTCCATTCTCCACCTAGCAGCCACAACCATCCTCCTAAAACCTAAGTCTTGTAACTATAACTCTTGGCCTATACCTCCCGATGCTTTCCCCTTGCAAATGAGACAAAACCCAACTCTTTACCGAAGGCCCCACTAGAACTGAGCCTGTCTACCTGCTTGGCTTCATCATTTCCCTGCTTTATGTTTTTTTTTTTAATATTATCTATCAGCATGAGAAATTACATACCTTACTTATTTTTAAATTTTAACCTATTAGATATCTACTTCAACTAGAACACAAGCTTGTATTTACCAGTGTATCCCAGTGGCTGGAACCATGTCCAACGTGACTTACTGTTATTATTTAGTTAGTATTTGATAGATGAATGAACGAGAGGGATGAAAAACTCTTTAAGGATAGGAAGATGAAAGAAATGTCACAACAGACAAAACCTTGAATACTGAGCATATAATGAAACAAAGTATTAAATAAAGCAATTCAAGAAGGTTAAATTAAAACACAGAGGACAAACTAATTTTCTCACTCAACTTCTTTCTTGTGTCTTTCTGTTCACCTTTCCCAATCTCTTCCTGCCAATGGGCCACATCCTAGTATCTTACACTGTCTAATGCGTTAAAGGCTCTCCTCAGCCCCTAAAGGGAAAAATGCAACAGAGTTGAGAACTTTTCCTTTGAAATCCAAAGGAAGGCACTTGGTTGGTGCAGTCAGTTAAGTGTCCAACTCTTGGTTTCAGCTCAGGTCTTGATTTCAGAGTCAAGAGATGGAACCTGACGTCAGTCTTCCCACTCAGTGTGGAGTCTGCTCAAGATTCTCTCTCCCTCTGTCCCTCCCACTCATTCTCATTCTCTTTCAAATAAATAAGAAAATCTCAAAAAAAAAAAAAAAAGGCCAAAGGATACAGTGAATTCACGTTATTTTTTTTTCAGTAGTAGCCTTGCCCACTGAAAAATCACCCTAAGAATTTGTCCTTGCCCCACTGTAAGAGATCATCTGACCCCATGATAGACCAATTAATTTCTTTAAAGACCTGTCAAGTCAAGGAGGTCAGAAATCAACAGATCGAGGAAGGAACTCAGTATACTCAGAAATGAAAGGTGACAGAAACTAAACCATGATCTTAAGCTGGTGAAAGTTGTTTTTTTTTTTTTTAATTTTAATCTGAATATTGAGAAAGATCACTGTTATCAACTTAGACATTTTCCTCCTTGTGTGCAACACTGCTGCCAAGCCCCCGGCCAATGTCATTACCAAAGGGTCATTTCAGCCTGTGAAGACCTCTTCTCTCCTGGAAGTGTCCACGAAGTTGTTTGCCTTTATCACATGCTGCATCCTATAAAAGTTATTCATATGGATGGTTTATTTGCCCATAAAATGTATTTAATTTTCTAAATCTTGAGATTGTTTTATCTTTGGGTCCCGCTCCCTTCCCTTTTATAAAGGTTTTCTCAGTGCCTTATACTGTCAAACACACTAACATATTTGGTGTGTCTGAGTTTGCTTTCAGAAATGGGGAATCGTGTGCTTACAAGTTGTGGGCAATTAAAAGAAAGACAGACACCACCAGGATGGTGTCATAAGGAATGTAGTCCTTGAAGGATGATCTTGAACACGGATTTGAAAAGCAACCACTCCTTTTCAGGCTGGAAGAAAGTCTACGGGGTAGCTTTTTGATTCTGTAGCCTCTGGCGGTGGAGGTGGGAGGAAGAAAAGGCCACATTAGTGGCCTTACTCTGTGTTAGCGATCTCTTTCCTGTTTTTACAAAGTGACAAGCCAGTGAAGTCAAAAGAAAGTCTAACTAACCTGTCTGGTATCCTGAAGCTATGTTCATACTTAGGTCTGTGGTTTTCAGAAATGCTGCTTCTGGTGACTTTGCAGTGTTTACCTGTGGGGTAGAAACAAGCAGAGCCATGGGACACTCTCAGCAACAGCTACAGCTCCTCGAGCCCTCCCTTTTGGGGGAAAGCCAAGAGCTTTAGCCGGAAGAGCTTCTGAGGATTACAGTCTCAGCTGTGGCCTGCTGTCCAAACACACGTTCAAAGAGGTATCACAGGGTAGCCTTGAAGTCTTTCTTCTGTCTCCCCTGCCCGCAAGCAGCCCCACTACACATTGTTTGGTGATCCATCATCCCTGGGTTTGACCAGCAAAATTCTCCTTGGGAAGGTCTTGAGAGGATGAAGTCTTTCAAACCATCAGAATGAGGAGACACATTTGTGATCCATATGACTTGGTGTCCATAATCGTGCCCTTCTCCTAGGATTCGAGTCAGGTTAGTGACCTCTGCTCATGAAATTGCCTTTGAAGCAGCTTCACCTTGACTCTGGGAGAGTGTGTCACAGGCGTATTCGCTGGAGTCCCTCGTGGGCTTATAGGGTCAGAGAGGTCTTGATGCTGGGCTGGCCCTAGACTGTGTTTCATCCTGGGTTCCTAGGATCTCTCCACCTCACTGCTCACTCTCTAGTTACCTGAATGGGACAAAGCAGCTTCTGATAGTGAGGATAAGGCATCAGCTGGAAGCCCAGAAAATCACTCAGAACACCAGATTGCTATGTCCTTTAACTCTAAAATCCGACTGCTTCCTTTTCATACTTCCTTATCCACTCATCTCTAGCTTTGTTCTCAATCTAGCTGTGATAAAAACAGAAATCAAATATCACCCAGAATTTTCCCTTTGGCCAAAGTCAATATCCTAGACGCACAGAAACCATCGAATGTTTTATAGTCTTGGATCAAGAGTCTTGGAACCCTCTATTTCATTCTTCTGCAAAGGTTAATGAGACAAACCATGTAAAGGACATAATTACTATGAGCCTTTATCCTTATTTTATTGATATGAAAGTAAATTAAACTCTGTTCACTCTACTCTTGGTTTCCACTCCTCAGACACTGAGCCCTGCATGTGAGAAAGGCTCGCTTCACTTCTGCACTACTATCTAGGACCTTCTGCCAACAGAAGGGGAGTGGGTTTCTCTGTGGCTGTAGAGGTCATCCCGAATTTGCTCCAGGCTAAGGACGAGTCTTGGTTCCATGCTCTAGTTCTCCTCAATCTCTTGTGTAGCTTTCCTTGTGCTCCGATCCGACTCATCAAAGGGATTTATTCTTATTCAGCCATATCTCTGCTTCTTCGGGAGGTTTGACTAACGCCTTGAGATTTTTTTGCTACCCAGACAGATCGTTAAGGTGTCTCGTAAATTTGACTGTTACCTGTGTGTGATACAGAGAACTCACCCTTCAGAGCCTGCTTCATTTACTGCATTGAGAGCTGCGCCTGAGATGAAACCAGGAACTTGAGGCAGCTCAAAGCTTAACTGCCCTTTTTTCTTTGTCATTTGGCCCCAGATATGGTCAGTCAGTCAGTCCATGGTCCACGTGCTCATTGGCCGGTGAATATGTCCACTCAAAGAGGCCAGCCACCCCTGTCTTGAAGCTGGCCTCAGGGAGGCATTGGCTTGAGACAAACAACTGTCCTTCAAAATAAAACAAAATGCAATGAAGACTCTTTAACATGGTCTCTCAGAAACACCCGGTCTGGAGGCTGTTCAAAACTCAGCAAAACCGTAAAAATAACTCGTCCCGCGCACCCTCAGTTTCTCCCACCTGCTTTGCAGCTGCTCCAAAAACCAACCCAGAGATCAGACACACTCCTCCAGTCCTCTCCCCAGCTCGTTTGTTTGCCTGCCTCCTCTCCTCTCTGCCCGCGTTTGTTCTGCTGTTCTCTTTATTTCCGCCTGTGCTGGGGTCCAGCTGCCGGGGCACCATTTCATTACTGCAAATCCAAAAAATTACATATTAAGTATAATTAAATTAAAATCAATGTCCAAATATAAGGGCATTGCAGACAATGAACGGTAATGCGATTGTTTCATATTCTGATTTTAAATATTTTCTGACATGGAAATATATTCACAGAATCCTATATATTTTTTAAAACAAAATCACAAAATAAAATATATGACATGGTACCATTTTTAAAAGAAGTATTATATACTTATATATAATACTTTATATATATAATATATATCCATATATGATATATATCCATATATGACCATATATAGATATATATAATATATATGCATATATGATATATATCCATATATGACCATATATGGATATATAATATATATCCATAAATATCCAATAATTTATATCCATAGAAAATTTTAACACTGTAAGATTGTGGAACATTACTTTTTTCCTTCATGTTTATCTAATTTTCTATTTTTTTCTATTAAAAAATGCTGGGTTGTTGCTAAGTATCAGGTATTATGGTTTGGATTAGAAATAGACTGATAAAATATAAGCCTTAGAAAATTATTATTCTCAGGGCACTTACAGCCTGTGGGAAAGTCAGATGGGAATATAAATAATTCAGTTCTTTGTGGGAGATATCAAAACACATATATTCATACAGACATCTATGGAATTACAGAAGAAAAGGCAAATAAGTCTTTTGGAGGAAGAGAGGTATCAAGAAGAATTGTACTGAGAATATGAGTCTCTTTTTCTTTTAAAGTTTTTATTTATTTGACAGAGAGAGATCACAAGTAGGCAGAGAGGCAGGCAGAGAGAGAGGGGGAAGCAGGCTCCCCGCTGAGCAGAGAGCCTGATGTGGGGCTTGATCCCAGGACCCTGAGATCATGACCTGAGCCGAAGGCAGGGGCTTTAACCCACTGAGCCACCCAGGGGCCTGAGAATATGAGTCTTAAAAGAAGATAAAACCTTTTCCAGATGGAGAAAGCAGGAAAGGATTGTTCAGGCACGGGGAACATTGTATTCAAAGGCATCTAAAGTGTAAAAATGCGTGGTATATTCAGGAAATAAGCAGGGACTTTGGTATGCCTATTACAGATAGGGAATGGCAAAAAATGAACTGAATGAAAAAGAGAGGTTGGGGTCACATACAAGGATCTTTTAGGTCCTATTGAAAATTTGGTACTTTTCCCCGCAGATTTCTGTGGAGCAAACAAAGGGCTATAAGACAGAAAATGCATCCTCTCATTTTTGTTTCCGGAGACACCCAGTCTATGGAGCGTAGTGTGGATAGGTAGAGACTGGGAAGTCGATGCCATCGTTCAGGTGATAGGTCATGAGAGCCCTGAAAAGAGAATGGAGGGTAGGATAAGGCATCTGTTTGAGAAGGCCTCAAGGGGATCAACGAGACTTATTGTCTGATTAAATATATATTGGCAAGTAGAACGGGATGTTCAGCATTCCCTGAAGTGTCCTGCTCGGGTGAACTCGTGGGCAGCGCTGCCAGCCGCTAAGCTATGCAATCCAGAAGGAGGAGGAGGAGGTTTGAAGCTTGAGGGAGGGGAATGAGGTTGATTTGAGGCACGTTGAGATGGAGAAACCTGTAAGATCCCCCAGGTAGAAAGAGGTTCGCTAGTCAGAGATGAGTTCACGAGATGGATCGAGGCTGGATAAAAAGTCCTAAGAGCCCCACAGAAAGCATCATGAAGGGAGGGAGGTTGAGCCTGCTGCTTGCCCTCAAAGACCAAATCCAGGTGATACAAGCTGGCATATTCAGGGTAAGGTTTAAATATACAAACTCAGAACATATGCAATTCTGGCAGATGGAATCATTACCAACAAAGAGTGAAGACATTTTTATGTGCTTGTTTCATGGAAAGTGCAGTTAACATTCTGGTTCTTTTCATTCCACTCATATGTTCAAAGATCAAATTCTTGAGAAATCAAAATATAGTTGGATGAGTGGGAGGTATAAACAGGCTTTTCTGTATGGGGACAAACTCAGAAAAACCTAGGAATCTTAGGGAGAGTTTTATGCACGTCATAAAGTCAAAGGAGTTGACATGTGTTTAACATACTATCAGGTTAATTTCAAACACATTATAATCACGAGGCATAAAATGCATGACATTTTTATAGTCGCAGTGCCCCTTCCTACTAGGATCAGCATTTATAAATTAAGAGGTACAGTTTTCTCATTATCATTGGACACCTGAATGATCATTGCTGGAGAGATCACATGGGAACCCACAGAAATTTGGCAAATCCTCTTCATAAAAGCAGACTGGCAGTGCGGCGCCTGGATGGTTTGGTTGTTAAGCTTCTGCCTTTGGTTCAGGTCTTAATCCCCGAGTCCTGGGATTGAGCCCTGACACCAGCTTCCTGCTCATCGGGGAATCCGCTTCACTCTCTCCCTCCCCACGGCTCCTGTGCTCTCTCTCTGTGTCACTCAAACAAATAAAAAGAAAGTGGGGGGGCACCTGGGTGGCTCAGTGGGTTAAGCCTCTGCTTTCAGCTCGGGTCATGGTCTCAGGTTCCTGGGATTGAGCCCCGTGTTGGGCTCTCTGCTCAGCAGGGAGCTTGCTTCTCCCTCTCTCTCTCTGCCTGCCTCTCTGCCTACCTGTGATCTCTGTCTGTCAAATAAATAAATAAAATCTTTTTAAAAAAAAAAAAAAGGCCAGCGAAACACTGGCACATTTACGTAAAAGAAATTTTGAAACAATGTTTCTAAATGGTAAGTTAGGTGCCCATAGAGCAGACCAGGGTGGGGTCAACCAAAACGTATGAATTATCTATATTCCAGCTCTGCCATAACCCTATGACTATCCAAGTTCACAGTGTTGACCAACATGAATCTCCAGCCCCTTTGTCCTTGACCTGCATGCTTCCAGTATCTTCCATCTCCACCATACTTCAGCCTCCAAGTCCCATGACCCATATTGGGCTTGGACCTTGTCATCCCACAGAACCGCCCCATCTAATATAATAGAGCTAGACCTCAGACTCTGATTAAAAACCTCCCAACTCCCTCCCTCAGTTGCTGGTGCTACATCTGCTCTTCACAGGGACCGCCTACTTCTCCCCATTCAGAAGCCTTCCTCTGTCTTCCTTCCATTTCTTCCAACTTGGTGTTATTGTCCCTCAATCCACCTAAAATCTTCAAGTCCTTGCTTTCCAACCCATCCACATGGCCAAAACCCACCCTGCTTGGTTTCAGTCCTCTGTAGAGAAATCCAAGCAGTCCAGTGCTGTAAGAAAAAATATAACCTAACCTCACATCTTGTTGTCACTATAAATTCATAGTCTTCACCTTCAACTGTATCTTCAATGGTATTCAAACACGCTTCTAATTTATTGATGAAGAGCTCATGTTCTGGAACCAGACCGGTTCCACTTGAATCTCCACACCAACTCCAACCCTCACTAGCTGTGTTATCTTAGGTAAGCCACTTCACCTCTCTGTGCCTCAGTGACAGTGCCTGTAGGACAAGAAAACAGCAGTACCTCCTTCACAAGGCTGAAAAGATGAAGTCGAGCAGATGGGTGAACATAACAACCACTTCGTGGCTATCATGCATGAGCGTTATTATTTCCTAAACGCCATCTCTCTGTTTCCTTCTTTTTAGTAGATACTTTCAATCTTTGTCATGTGCTCCTTCTACTTACAACCCTCCTCTTGATTCACCCACCCTTATTTGGCACATTCTTTCAGTCTCAATTTATAGTTTGTTTTTTTTCCAGGAAGTCATACCCTATCCCACTCCACTTCCCTAACTTGGCTTGAGGGTCTGTTTTCATACTGCTGCTCACGTTGTGTTATAATCGACTCTAATCCTCTTGAGAAGCCTGTGTTTAACTTGCTGTCTGTTGTATCTCTAGCACTTAGCACAGGGACGGTATATAGGAAAAAATTAAGGTATATGTGTACTAAATATAAATATACAAATAATATTAGAAAAAAAATGAAGACTTAGACAGGACCGTGAACTCCCTGAGGATCACTATTTTCTCTGGATCACTTTTAATGCCTAGCAAGGAATCTTGTAATACTTGGGAATCAATAAATATTTGTCAAGTAATAATTTTTCTGTATCTCTTGAGAGTTGTTTTTAAATTTCCAAAAGAATTCCTACTCTTTATCAACTCACTTTCCCTCTATATGTCAAAACAGTCTCACTCTCAAAGCTCAACTCAAAAGTAATGTTTTCCAGGAAGCTTGTTTTACCAATCCCTTTGTTCTGGCTATCTGCTGCTATGTAACAAACCACTCCAAAACCTAGTGGCCTAAAACAACACTCTATCCCTATGCCTTGTGTTTCTGAGGATGGGCTGTCATCTGGTCAAGCTCATCGGAGAGCTTGACCAGGTTGAATGTCCCAGATGGCAGACTTCCATGGGGGTGCTTGCTGTGGGATGTTGGCGAGTAAAGACCTCAGAACGGCTACAAGTGGCCTGTCCCTGTGGTTTGGGTTTTTCATTACATGGCAGCCTCCTGATAGTTACTTTTCCCATGATCACTGGCTTCCAAAAGTCAGGAAGCAGAAGTTAGTTTTCAGGGAGTCAAAAGTCATAGGTGGATTTTCACCTGTGCAGGGGGTCAATACCTCTAAGCCCCATGTTGTTCAAGAGTCAACTATAATCACTATTAAAGTATATGTAAAAGATTTTTATTTATTTGAGAGAGAGGGGGGGAGCACAAGTAGTGGGAGGGGCAGAGGGACAAGTCTACTCCCCACTGAGCATGGACCCCAGGACCCTGAGATCATGACCTGAGCCAAAGTCAGATGCTTAACCAACTGAGCCACCATGGTGCCCCAGTATATGTAAATGTTTAATGATTAAATTTGTTATGTATTTTTTAACCACCCATATTAAAAATTTAAGCAACGCTGGAGATCTGCAAAATTATTACGTAAAAAGTGGGCCTTTATACTCAAAATTGGCTTGCTAAGTAAGTATTGATTGGCCTATTGTTTGTCTCTTCTTAACTGAATTAGGTGTCATTGAGCCCAAGGACTTAGCTGGATAATCTTTCGGTCCCTCCAGTTTAGTAGATTAAATCCTACATCATAAATGGTCAATAAATTTTGACTTGGTTTCACTACAAATTTTATTTAACAATGTAATCTCTCATTCATTTATACATTTGACAAATACCGATCAGGTACTTATTACGTTGCAGACACAGTGGTAAAGGCTAGGGATCAAACGGTAAGCAAACCAGTTTGCAGCCCACTGGGGTAGACAGATATTGACCACACAATCACCCTAAAGATGTGAAATTTCAATCACGATAAGCTCTTGGTATTAGTTTCTGGGGGCTGCCATAACAAAGTATCACAAACCAAGTGGCTTAAAGAACAGATTGTTAGAATCTCACAGTCCTGGAGGCTAGAAGCCCAAGATCAAAATGTCGCCATATTGGTTCCTCTTGAGGACTGTGAGAGAGGGATGTGTTCCAGGCCTCTCTCCTGGGCTTACAGAGGCCCAGCTTCTTCCCATGTCTCTTAATATCATCTTCCCTCTCTGATGTCAATGTCCAAATTCCATTTATAGAAGGACACCAGTTGGGTTAGGGCCAATCCTAATGACCTAATTTTAACTAAATTGTCTCTGTAAAACCCTCCCTTCAAAGAAGTCATACCCTAAGGTACCAGGGTAGGACGGCACAATGTGAGCTGGGCGGTGCACAAGTCAACCCCTAACATTTTTCTTTCTTTTTTTTTTTTTTTTTTAATTTAGTTGACAGACAGAGATCACAAGTAGATAGGGAGGCAGGCAGAGAGAGAGAGAGAGAGGGAAGCTGGGATCATGACCTGAGCCGAAGGCAGCGGCTTAACCCACTGAGCCACCCAGGCACCCCAAACCCTAGCATTTTTCAAAGGAAAAGCGTGTAGCACTGTGAGAACTCAAGGAACTCAAGGAAGGCTTCCTTGGAGAAAAGATCCAAATAGACAGTCAGTATATGAAAAAGAGGTTAATCTTTTTACTAATCAGTCATGTGCAAATTAAACCCACACACATTCCTATTTTACCTGATTACTGCATGATTTAAAAGTTTGAGAACACCAAGTGCTGGCAAGGATAGATTATTGGAAGCTGCTGGTAAGAAAACACATTGATACAAAGTTTCGAAACACTTTGACATAATAAAGGTGAAGATACATAAACCTTTGACCAGGGATAAAACTTCCATGTATAAAAACCTAGAGAAAAATTACACAGGTGTGTACTAGGATACAGGTGCAAAAATTTCTTTGCAGCATTGATTTTTATTTATTTTTAAGAAAGAGAGAGAGAGAGAGAGAGGGACAGTGAGTGAGCAGGGGAAGGGGCAGAGTAGAGGGAGAGGAGAACCTTAAGCAGGCAAGTAGGTTCCATGCTCAGGGTGGAGCCCAACTCTGGGATCAACTCAAGACCCTGAGATCATGACCTGAGCTGAGATCAAGAGTCAGAAGTTTAACTGACAGAGACACACAGACACCCCTGCAGCTTTGTTTTTTGTTTTTGTTTTTGTTTTAATTTAAAATCAATTAACATATAGCATATTATTAGTTTCAGAGGTAGAGGTCAGTGATTAATCATTTGCATATAATACCCAGTGCTCATTTCATCAAGTGCCCTCCTTAATGCCCATCACCCACTCTACCCCCTCACCCACCTCCTGTCCAGCAACCCTCAGTTTGTTTCCTATAGTTAGGAGTCTTATAGGGCTTTTTTCCCCTCTCTGATTTTATCTTATTTTATTTCCCCCCCTTCCCCTCTGTTCATTTATTTTGTTTCTTAAATTCCCATGTGTGAAATCATATGCTATTTGTCTTTCTCTGACTTATTTCACTTAACATAATACCGTCTAGTTCCATCCATGTCATTTCTGGCAAGATTTCTTTCTTTTTGATGGCTGAGTAATATTCCTCTCTGTGTGTGTGTGTGTGTGTGTGTGTGTGTGTGTGTGTGTGTGTACCACATCTTCTTTATCCATTCGTCTATTGATGGGCATCTGGGCTCTTTCCATAGTTTGGCTATTGTGGACATTGCTGCTATAAACTTTGGGGTGCAGGTGTCCCCTTGGATCACTACATCTGTATCTTTGGGGTAAATATCCAGTAGTGCAATTGCTGGGGTTTAGGGTAGTTCTATTTTTAACTTCTTGAGGAACCCCCATACTGTTTTCCAGGGTGGCTGCACCAGCTTGCATTCCCACCAACAATGGAGGAGGATTCCCTTTTCTCTGCATCCTCGCCAACATTTGATGTTTCCTGAGTTCATTTTAGCCATTCTGACTGGTGTGAGGTGGTCTCTCATTCCTGCAGTGTTGTTAATAATATCCCCAGGCCATCATTTCATAACATAAACATTTATCAAATCATTATATTGTATACATTAAATGTGTACAATGTAACATACAATGGTATATAATGTCAATTACATATCAATAAACATGGGGAAAATATCCTCAGACCAGAAACGAATGTCCTTCAACAGCACAACAGCTAAATAACCTGAGATTGTACACAATGAAGAACCATAGAGCAATGAAAGTGGATGGCCTGGAGTTTATGTACAATCATCTAGATGAATCTCAGAAGCATTTTGTTGAGTTAAATAGAGAAGATACACAATTATGTGTGTATGACTCTAATTATGTGATTCAAAGGCCAGGGTGGGTTATTACCAGAGTCAGAAGAACATTTACTCATAGGTGAAAGGTTGGGGCTCCTAGCTGGAGAGCAGGTGGTGGGAACTACGGAGGGTGGGCTGTGATACTCTGTTTTCACCCCGAGTGGTAGTTATAGGGATGTTTGCCTTTTAAGTATTCTTTTTTTTTTTTTTAAGATTTTATTTATTTGACAGAGAGAGATCACAAGTAGGCAGAGAGGCAGGCAGAGAGAGAGGAGGAGGAAGCAAGCTCCCTGCCAAGCAGAGAGCCCGATGCGGGACTCGATCCCAGGACCCTGAGATCATGACCTGAGCTGAAGGCAGAGGCTTAACCCACCGAGCCACCCAGGCGCCCCACCTTTTAAGTATTCTATAAAATGGACACATGATCTTTCTGTATGAAAGTTATATTTCACTATAAAGAAGTTAAAAAAGAAAAACACCAAAGCTACCTCTGAAGTCATACCATTTAATCTTGAGTTCATCCCATTATTTTTGCAAATGATACTTTCCACTAGGGATTAAGTAAATCAGTTGCCCAGCCAAGGCTAATACAAGTATCACTGCGCGCAATGTTGCATTTTGCCAGTAAAAATTCCCTATATTTGTGGAATCAAATAAAAATATGAAAAAACCCTGCTTTGATTCTCAGGTTGGATCATTAAGTGCATGCTTCTTTGCAAAGAGGAATTTCCATGTTGACGTGTATGAAGCTAGGGAAGGTAAGACAATATTGAAAATCATGAGCTGTGGAAATTCTGATTCTCTGACATCTTTCTCTTTAGATTTTAAAAAGAAACTTTTTTTTTTTTTTTTTAGGAAGAGGAGCTTAGTTTTGTTTTGCTTTGGTTTTTTGCAGCCTCAGCTATCTAAATTTAATTTAATACAAAATCACAACTATTAGTGTTTTCTTTAAAGGACATAACAGTTCTTTTAATTTGGTTCTGATTAAACCAGTTCTTCAGGTCCTGTATTCTTATCCTGTCCTAAGATATAATACGGAGTCTACTTTCAATGTCTTAGATATCCGACTGGCTAAATTTGCACGGGGAAGAAGCATCAACTTGGCCCTTTCTTATAGAGGACAGCAAGCCTTGAACGCCGTTGGCCTGGAAGATCAGGTACCTTGTTAATGCATTTTCCTTGTAAAAGATAATACTTGCCATTTTCCAACAACTGCGTGCTCTTGATTTCAGCCTGGCTCGAAGCACAGCGTAATGCCAAGAACCTTTGATGAAAATGCATTCCGCAAAGGTTTTCAAACGTCTCAATTTGGTCAAGAAGGTGAACATTTGACACTTGAGGCAGCTGGGGGGGCTGGAGCATGATGGGGAGAAGGCAGAGCCTGCCATCCCCCACCCCCTTGATGATGGCCTCCAACACTGGGTTCACAATGGGCCGTTAGGTCTCGGCCCACAGGCCGTGCAACTGAGGTGGCATCCGGGTGAGAAGAGGATTGTGAATCGCATTTTTTTGACCACACTGGTCCATCATCTCCTCTCCACAATTCCAAACTCCGAAAAGCTCTGGAAACAGAAAGCTTTTCATCACCCATTCAGCAATAAAGTTGACCCGATGTGAGGCCTTCCATGGCCTTTTAAATATTCCCATATAGTGTGAATTTTTGCTACAGATATCTTCTGCTCGGGACGGGGTGCTGACCCAGAGTCCGTGGGCTGTTCTGCGCATGGGCATGCGCACTCCAATACCTATCTAAAATTTGAAAACTTTGAACCCTGAAACCAAAGGGTCCCATGGGTTTGGATAAGGACTGTGGGGTCTCTTTTTTCCTGATTTTCCTGATGGGGTCTCAACATTGCCCAACTTCTCACTGTCTGGAGTGTGACTTGGAGATGGGAACAGAAGTCATATATTTTGCTGATGGTACTTTTGCTGACAACGTGTCTTTGAGATGGTAACACGGGTCTCTGCAGGTGCCAGTCCTAGTTCCACAGATTTCCTCAGATATACGTGTAGGAAAACACTCTGCATGGGGCTCCAGGGGTCCTGGGTTTTCCTCCTCATGCATGGCTCACTCTGTTTTGTGTTGGTGAGAATATCACTTATAACCTCCTTGATGCTGAACCCTTTTCCTTAATCATAATAGGTGATTTAGACCAGATACAATTTAAGTCAATTCCAAAATCTAAAGGTTAAAAAAAAAAATCAAAACCTAGAATTTGCAGGAACATACTTTTTATCCATTAATCCTTTGCATTAATTTTTAATTTTTTGGAAAATATCTGAAAAATCACATTCTGAAATGGATGTCTATCTGATTTGTGTGATGCTGTACTGTTGTCATTGAAACTGGTGTTTCTGGTTTTATTTCAGATTGTATCCCAAGGCATTCCCATGAGAGGAAGAATGATTCACTCTCTTTCCGGGAAAAAGTCTCCACTTCTCTATGGGACCAAGTCGCAGGTCAGTTGACCCCGAAGAGAGTGTTTGCTTACAGTTGAGTCTAACGTCTGGAACTTGACACTTGCTTATTGGTCCCTCCTTTCCACTCTAGTCCTCTCTTTGACGTTGTCTGTGTCAGTCAGAAATATATACTAGTTAACAAGTTAATTGAGAGGGGACCTTTAAAATAGGGCCCAGTTGCCAATAACCATTCAATACGAGTTAGTTAGGTTCTTATGTTCTATTAGGCTCTTTTTTGCCTATAGGCATCAGTCATGGTGACCTGGGACCCCTTTCTCTCCCATCTCCTTTCAACTACATAGAGAAGATCACCATGTATTTATGGCCAAGCATAAAATGCAAGAACAACTCCAGAGGGTTTTCCCCAAGCTGACTCTTTTGCCCCAAATTTAATTATAATGGAATTTATAGGATGAACCAGAAGTGTTTTCAGGGCTGTATAATTTCTACAACAACAGAGGCCAGATGGTGAGGTAGTTGACAAAAGAAAATCCATTATTGTGCTTTGTGTTCTTCTTGTCTTTACATAGTAACACACAGAGTTGGGGAAAGTATGTATTTTTATCTAATATTTGCACCTTCTAAGTTTATTGCTTTGAGAGGGAATGAATGTACCAAACATCAACCAGAGAAAAACCCAACTTGCTTTTCCAACAAGGCCTCATTTTAGTAAGTGCAGAACCGAAGGGAGGTTTGCGTTGAGTCTCTGCGCTCCCACATCTCCCACTGCAGGTGGATCGGCCGTTCTCAGATTCCGCTGGGATCTGGTCAAAATGCAGAGTCTGATTCTGTAGGGCCAGGATGGAAGCTGAGATTAGACGTCCCAAACACACACGGTGGTGTCCATGCAGCTGGTCTGTGGGCCACATGCTGGGCAGCAAGAGACAAAACACACGTGCTCATGGGAACGAGGTCTGTGTGGACTTGAAGCACCTCACGCCTGTTAGGATGCTACTGTAAGAAAACAAAGAAACAGAAAATAGTTACTGTTGGAAAAGATGCGGAGAAGCTGGAATGCCTGTGCACTGTTGATACAAATAGAAAATGGTGCAGTCAGTACAGAAAACAGTCTAGTGTTTCCTCCAAAAATTAAAAATAGGATTTCCATATGACCCAGCAGTTCCCCTTCTGGGCGTAACTCCAACAGAACTGGAGGCAGGGACTTGAAGAAACATTTAACCCTCATGATCATAGCGATATTATTCACAACAGTCAAAAAGCAGAAGTGACCCAAATGTCCATCAAGGCCTGGATGGATATAAACATAATGTGGTGTACACATATGGAAAGGTCACAGAAAATGTATGTTGTTTCCTGCCCCTGGCTCCTGGGCCCACAGAACTCCTAAACTCTTGTAGTTTCCTGAAGGAGAAAAGCACTAGGAGATCTTTTGTTCTAATATTTGGTCTTTGACTGTGGTTCCTAACACAGAAGCTCCTAAATCCCTTGGAATTTCCTGGGTGATAAGAGTATCTTTTGTTCTAATGGGGTAACTGTGAGCGGGCTCCTGGATGGGGGGTGGTCATCAGAAAGACCAAGACATAATTAGAAGCTTGGAATTTTCCCCAGACGAGGGAGAGGGGCTGGGAGTGGAGTTAATGATCCATCACGTCCCTGTGAGGGAGTCTCCGTAAAAACCCCCAAAGTATGGAGTTTAGAGAGCTTCCAGGTTCACGAACACACGGCGGTGCCACTGGAAGGGTAGCTCACCCACCCGTGAGGGCAAACGCATCCCTTGGCCTGTACATCTTTCCATCTAGATGTTCATCTATGGCCTTGATCATATCCTTTTCTAATAAACGGATAAACAGTAAATCAACGGTTTTCCTGAGTTCTGTGAGATGCTTTAGAAAGTTCTTTCAACCTGAAGAGGGGGTCATGGGAACCTCTGACTTAAGCCTACCGGTTAGAAGCTCAGGTGTAAGCTACATTGCCATTGGCCTTTGGTGTGTGTGTGATGTGGGGGAGGGGTGCAGTCTCCTGGGACCGAGTCCTTAACCTTTGGAACCTGAGGCTATCTCCAGGCAGATGGTGTCAGGACAAATTGTGGCACAGCCGGCTTGTGTCACTGAGAAATTGCTTCATGGAGGACCCTCCCCCCACATCTGTTATCCGAGGGTCGTGCGTGTGGTAGTAGGTGAGAGTGATGAAGACATTCCCCAGAGGAGAAGGGGGAGGGTTTTCTGTATGACATGCTTTAGAATCCTATTCAGCCTTAAAAAAAAAAAAAAAAAATCCTGACACCTGCTGCAACATGATTGAAACTGGAGGGCTTTCTTTTTTTTTTTTTTTTTTTAAAGATTTTTTTATTTATTTATTTGACACAGAGAGAGAGAGATCACAAGCAGGCAGAGAGGCAGGCAGAGAGAGAGAGGAGGAAGCAGGCTCCCCGCAGAGCAGAGAGCCCGACGCGGGGCTCGATCCCAGGACCCCGAGATCACCACCCGAGCCGAAGGCAGCGGCTCAATCCACTGAGCCACCCAGGCGCCCCTGGAGGGCTTTCTATTAAGTGAAATAAGCCAGTCACAGAAGGATAAGTTCCATATGACATTTATGGGAGGGATCTAGAGTAGAGAAGTGCATGGTGGGTGCCAGGGCCTGGAGGGAGGGAGACATGGGGAGCAATGCCTTAATGGGTAGAGAGTTTCCGCTGTGTCGGATGAAGCGTTCCACGGATGGAGGTGCAGCCGGTCATGCAGCCGTGTGAACGTCGCGTGCCCCCGCGGAGCACTTAAAAAGAGTTAAGACGGGAAATGTCATATCGTGTGTGTTTTACTACGATGAAAGTTCGCTTAAAAAGTGGTTGAAAAGAATAAAACGCCTGGGTGGCTCAGTGGATTAAGCCGCTGCCTTCGGCTCAGGTCATGATCTCAGGGTCCTGGGATCGAGCCCCACGTCGGGCTCTCTGCTCAGTGGCGAGCCTGTTTCTCCCTCTCTCTCTCTGCCCGCCTCTCTGCCTACTTGTGACCTCTGTCTGTCAAATAAATAAATAAAATATTAAAAAAAAAAAAAGTGGTTGAAAAGAAAAACGCCCCAACAACGAAGTGGCCCAGGGGTTGGAGGGGAGGTGGTGGGGAAGGATCAAAATTTTCCATTTAGCAACTCTCTCAAATAATAACCCACTGATTTTGGCGTTATAAAAACGTAGGTACAGAGACTTAATGCATGAGCCAGGCAGGAGGAGGAAGCGGCAGCTAATCTACTGACCATCCACAGGCAGATCAGCATCATTGGGTAATTAATACGCCCTGTTTCATGGGCCCCAACTGGGGCTTGATGCTGTAGGAAAGAAACACAAGATGTACTAAGCTGGACACATTAACTCTATCCTTTCCGGGAACAACTGTCCTCTTGTGCACCAGGGCCCGTGCTTGTGATACTCACCCAGGAGGGGGAGAGGAGCTTACAACCTCGTGAGGACAGCCGGCATTCGAGTCCTTGCGGAAGGAACGCTTCTGAGGGAGGCTCAGCGGGGTGGTTCGGAGAGGAGATAGCTTTAGTTTTCAGAGATCTCACAGAGAAGGTGAGGTTGGAGAGAGATTTTATTTAAATATCAAATCGGCGCCCAAATAACATTTTCCCAATTAAAGGAGGGTCCATTGGTGAAGGGGGTAGGGTGAGACCAAAATTCTAAAAAAAAAAAAATCTTTCTGTGCCCAGTGTGTATTGGCAAGAAAACATCCCATGCACTTTGGCATAACAGAATCTTACAGCGATGGGCAACCTTGGGCTCCTCGAATCCAGCCACCTTGCTTCACGGATGAAGAAATAGACTGCATGGTACACAAGGTCAAGGGAGACGCAGGGCGGGTGGTCTCTTGCACAGTGGCCAGGGCAGTACGCTGTGGAAGGCGCTCCCAGGCACGCTGGGCAGGCTTGACTGGTGGCACTCTTGCTTTTGCTAAATTGAGAGTGACCAAGGTAACCCTCCCACTTCGTCTTGGATTCACAGGGAAGGAGCCAAGTAGACCAATTCCAGCATCACCCCTCTTAGCCCCCGAGAGATTGAGCCAATAAAGTGTGAGTAGACAGAGGAGGAAGACATGGTTCAGAACGTCAGGGAAGTTAGATGAACAGAGCGACTTGGACTTGAGCCTCAAACTGGCTTCCTTACCCCCAGCTCCAGGGGAGGAGCGGGGGCAGCTTCCTCTTCACGGACGCCCAAGAGAGTGAAGGTGTTGGTGGGAGTTTCCATCTGGGGCCTTCGACACATTAGAGGAAGTAGGAAATGATTGCTTGCCCACGGATCCTACCCTTCTCAATTCTTAAGAACTCAGTGAATGCTAAATTTGCGGCCGCCTCTTCCTTTGGTTTGCGATGTTACTTTTATAACAGGGTCGAACACGGAACGTCCTTTAGGAAAAACATAAAATTGTTTTTGAATCGCTCAATTCCACAGCCTGTGGAAATGCAAAGCCCTCCCGGTGACCCCAGGATTTCTTCAAATCCTCAGGGAGTGCCCCCTGCATTGGCCTCCCCACTTCTCTGAGCCTCCCCCCTCTGCCTGTTATCTCTGCCCTTTCTCCCCGACCGGGTCCAGACTCTTCCAAGTCTTGCTGGTTCCTGCCCTGTCCCTCCCAAATTGCCCTGGGAACTATCAAAATATTCCTTGATATACAGAGTAGGTCAGAAATCCCCATTTTTTTTAATGATACAGAAAAATGTATTTATTATATTTTATTTAATTCCAGTGTGTTAACATACGGCGTTATATCAGTTTTCGTTGTACAATACAGCGATTCGGCAATTCCCTGTAATACCCTGTATAATCCCCGTCACCAATGTCACCCATCCCCCACCCACCCTAGCTCCCCAAGTAGCGCCCCCTTACTAGAAAACATCCACGTTTGTAGGCTTTTGGAATTTAGAGCAGAAGCATGTTTTTCTAATATACTCGAAAATCTGCTGGACGCTCTTGTACAAATATCCCAAGGAGATTCTCAAACTTCCTTTAGGTTTTATTAATAATGTTTTTTTTTAAAGATTTATTTATTGGACAGATAGAGAGTACAAGTAGGCAGAGAGGCAGGCAGAGAGAGAGAAGGAAGCAGGCTCCCAGCTAAGCAGAGAGCCCGATGTGGGGCTCGATCCCAGGACCCTGGGATCATGACCCGAGCTGAAGGCAGAGGCCTTAACCCACTGAGCCACCCAGGCGCCCCAATAATGGTTTTGATTACCAGGGCCACTTTATCTTTCCTCGCTTGTTTGTTCTTTTTTTTTTTTTCTGTGATTACTGCTTAATTTTATTAAGGACCTTCGTGAAGTTTCATTTGAAACAATTTAGTCAGTCAGATGCAGTCGAATCACTGAGCGGCAACAGCAAGTAGTTTCCATGTTGGATTAATAATGTCCCATGCATTGATAATTACTCCACTACATGGCTAGGAAAAAGACACAGAATTATACAAACGCACTGTGATGAGGAAGGACCGTTGACACATGACTCATAAAATAGGTTAAATTGTCATCATTTGAGCTGTGACTTGAAACACACGGCTGCCAGAAGACGACGAGTGTTCTTTTTTTTCCTGTTTTTGTCTTGATAAATAAGTTCGATAAAGTTATCCAGATCGGAAATCTGGAGCAGGAATATGAGAATTACTTCTCTGTAGCCTTCATCAGAGATGAGGGTTTTCCCCCAGTTTTACGGAGAGACATTGCCCAAGTCCAAGGAGAACCACACGACGGTGTGATTGGTGTGTGCTGTGAAGACTTGTCTGTTCTCATTCATATTTTTTCTTCATACGATCAACCTTTTAGAAGAGGCATTGGAGAAGTATATGTGCTGCCGAAGCGAGCACTAGAAGAGGCATTGGAGAAGTGAGGCGTGATGGAAGAGGCTCTAACTTTTGCTTATGACACAAGACTGCTCCCGGACCCCGGGGGGAATGGACAGGGATTCTCTGGACAGGACCAGTTCCCAGATGATACAGGGGTCAACCACACCTCCCGACTGAGATGGAAAGACTATTTCCCCCACGTAGATGAGCCTTCCTAATTTAAATGTTTCCTAACATACTCTGAATAACAAGTGTGGTTTCCACTGAAATGAGGGGATTAATGACACATAAGAGTGGAAACCAGATCAAAGAGGCAGAGAATGAAGAAGTCCTGTTAATATTAATTTATAGCAAAGACATAGGAAGTTGTGTCTTCAGTCATTGTCTTTGTAGCATGACGGAGTTGTTTTTACACCAACTCTTGATTTAGCTGTTAATTTTAAATGTCTACTTTCGGATGAACGGAAGATTTATAAATTAGCATATTTGCATTAAATGATGCAATGTTTCTAAATTTGGGAGACATATGCTTTAAATTTGTAAAGACTAGACTCACCCTGAATTGCAAGTCCCCATTTCGACTTTTGTGGGCTCTGGGCACTTTTGTTTTCGTGGGTACGTCTCTCTCTGAAACAATAAATATTAAAAATTAGCTTTTATGATTGCATTGGTATAGAGATCAGTCAGGCTGGATTTATCCTCGTGTATTCATTACATTTTTTTCTTCTGAGTTTAGTATCAACTAAAATCAAAACATTTTCATGGACCCCTTAAATATGTGCGTCCTAGGCATTGTTCCCTCTGTGCCTCAAGGAACAGTCAGCCCTGCTGAATTGTCCCATAAAGTCAGAAAAAACAAACATGTGTCCCAGGGAGGGCTGATCCAGTACTTCCCCTCTTCTTTCTTGAAATAAGCGCCTTCAAAGTAGTCTCTTTCGGGGCGTCTGGGTGGCTCAGTTAAGCAATTTCCTTCTGTTCAGGTCCCAGGGTCCTGGGACTGAGCCCTGCATGGGGCTCCCTGCTCAGCGGGGAGCCTGCTTCTCCCTCTGCCTCTGCTTCTCCCCTCCAGCTCATGCGCTCTCTCTCACTCACTCCCCCCACCTCAAATCAATAATAATAAAAAAAAATCTTTAAAACAACAAAGTAGTGTCTTTAGGAAATAGTATATTTATTCTAGTGATGCTGTCATTACTGAAGCTTTTCCAACAGCTCTGTTTGGAGCCCTAAGATGAAAATAGAAGATTTATGAGATGTTGTCAAAATAAAACTATCTTAGTGAAAATAACATTTTTTTTGCTATTTTTTTTGACATTTTTTGTCGTATCAAACCTGAAAAAGCCCAAGTTTAAACTTGAACATTGTTTTGTATGTATTTGGTTAAAGTGTTTATTTTTTTTTAAAGGCTCCTTAGCTAAATGACTACAAAACTAAGCTTGCAACCTTCTGCTAGGTATTTCCTATTGCTGAGCAAATACTGTGAAACGTTATTTGTCCATTCTCCAGAAGTAAACAGTATCTACTGTATTTTTCTTGCAGTACATTCTTTCCATAAGCCGAGCAAATCTAAACCAGGAACTTCTGACGGGTGAGTCCAGCATTTTACTCAGCAGTTGTCATTTCAGTAAAGTACATGAGCCTAACTAACCTTGTCCCATGATTTACTGGGATTTGCTTTTGTGATTCCTTTTCCTGGGTTACCCATGTGTTATTTGCACAGGCTATGTACAGCCCAAAGCCCTTCTTGAAAAAGAGGAGCGCTGGATCCTTCTGCGTCTCTCTCTCTCTCTCATCTTATGGCTGATCTCAATAAAAGTCATATGCCCATCACACATTCAAGTCCTGCTATCTTCTCAGTACTGGAACAAGTGAGTGCTCACTCCCTAAAGACCTCGTGGATCAGAAGAAGAGCAGATACCCTCGAAGGACTTGCCCAGGGGCACAGTGAGCCCCACACTATAGACACATGAAGAGCAGAAGCTGGAGGCTGGATGGGGTAGTGGTCTTTAGGGTACCATGGTAATTCCTGGGCACAGCAACTAAGCAGTAGACTGAGCTAGAGCCCGGGGGTTGGGGGGGCACCAGTGAGGAAGATGGAGGCCCGTGCTTTTGTAGGCGACCAAGGAGATAGACGGCCAAGGAGGCTGAAAAAGAGGAAGTTGTGAAATCTGCTCTGAGATGTACATGTGTGACGACCAACCCATTCATGGACAAGCCGCTGAACTGCAAAGTAAATCTGTAGCTGGGTAATCAGTCCAGTCACCTGCCAGGTAGCCCGTGACCACAATAGATTTTTTCTCCTCCTCAGCGTTGTGCTAATCAGGTCCATTCCCTGCCGAGCATTACCCTTGAGTAATTTCTACCATCAGTTCCTCTGTGCATTCCGGCAGCCTCTTGAGTTTTGGAGAGCAGCGATGCTCCGTGGTTTACCTGTGTTTTTCCACAGCCCCTATCCAGCGTGAGTTTGCAGCGTGTCTGTTGAATTGAACTGAAGTGGCGGGAGTCATCTGCGAAGCTCACTCCTGCTGACTCACCAGGGGACTTCAGAGATAGGGCTTAGTATCCTTCCTAATTCCACTTCTTTACTTATATTTGCAAGACTCTCCTTTGGATGACTAGATGTTGGGGGGGTCGGGAAGGTGTAGATAGTTGCTAGATATACTCATACCGATCTCCAGAAGTCCCAAAACAGCTTTTTAAAAAGTGGCCTATAGCAGACCTAAGACAATCTCTTTAGAGCATCCTCTGAATTTATTAAGATAAAAATGAGAGCAAACATTCACTGAGGCCCCAGAAGTATGTTCATTGCTCTGTATGCATTGATTTATAGACCCTCCCAACAGCTCTGTGGGGCGGGAGCTCTTTTCCCTGTTCTACAGGTGGTGAAGGAGGTTTCCAGAGCTCCCCCCGACCCCGCAGCAGCCCACATGGTTAATAAGTGATGAAGTCCGGGCTGGAGCTTGGGCCCCTACTCCAAAGTCCATGCCCTTATCCGCGAGCATCGGCGCCTCCGCGTGACACGGGACACATCTGCTGTCAGTGGGAGCCACCGCCGGGGAAGAACTGACCTTGGTGGACAGACCGGAAGCCCCAGCCCCGGTTTTCCTTAGGAATGTGCTGCACGCTGTGTCGTTTCAGAAATGCCACAAACTCGTGAAGGAAATGAACACGGCCTCTCTTCGCTCCTAAACGTCCTTTGGCATAGAAATTGTTTCAGACGGCTTTCATTCCTCTACACACACGCGTGCGCCGCGGGCTGCAGGCGCAAACGCTGGCTCCCCACCAAACAGCACCGGCCCCCCACTCCGGAGCCTCAGAACGAAATCCTTGCCCTGCACTCCATGTAGGATTGTTCCATGGTTCACTGTGTGTGTTGGGGGTGTGTGTGTTAATAATTGTTAAGCGAAGCGAGCAGAAAAAGGCACGTGGTCACGAAAATGTGATAAATTCTGCAGGAAACAAATTTTGTAAGTTTTCTTACAGTCTTTCTCTGATGGTCTGCATTGTGGATTTTCTACCTGGCCACAGATGGCAGACCCCTGTGTGATTGAAACTGTTTTAGTAACCACATGTAAAAACCAAAAAAGAACCAAGTTAACTTTAACGATATATTTTAACCGAATATATCCAAAGTATTATCATTTCAATGTGTAATCAACAGAACACAGTTATTCATGAGACTTTGGGGGGGGGAGGGTATTGAGTTGCCGAAACCCACTGTGTGCAGTTCATCTCCATTCAGACTAGCCACATGGGGCTGAGGACCAGGACCGCGCAGCTCGGGGGTCAGAGTGTTAGCATCTTGCTAATGGCTTTGACCACAAAATGGTTTTTATTACGAAGCATATTCCAGGACTATTGTTCTGTGGAAACTTCTTTGAGCTATCTTAGTATACATTTAAATAAAAAATAGCTGTGGGTTTTTTTAGATTTTATTTTATTTTTTTTTTAGATTTTGTTTTAGATTTATTGTTTATTTGACAGAGAGAGAGCATGAGCAGGGGAAGGGGCAGCAGGTAGAGGGAGAAGCTGGCTTCCTGATGAGCAGAGAACCAATGCGGGGCTTGATCCCAGGTTTGTGGGAGCAGGACCTGAGCCAAAGGCAGACACTTCACTGACTGAGCCACCCAGGCGCCCCTAGCTGAGTATCTCTAATCACAAGTAAAGTCTTAGGTCAGAGACAACGTTTAAAATACGTGCCGCCTCTTTCTTTTCCATCATAGCAATGTAAAAATTTGCATAATGGAATTGGTTGGATTTTTTTTTGGGGGGGGTTGCTGAGGATAGTTGATTTTTACTACCAAATGATCCTGGAACATTTGCCAAATCAAATTTCAATTTGATGAAGTGAAACGAGAATTGGAATTTCATTTCTATTTGGTTTTCTTCTTTGTCTCCTCAGCTGTTGAGAAATACCCCAACGTGAAGGTGCACTTTGGCCACAGGCTGTTGAAGTGTAATCCTGAGGAGGGAGCGATCACAGTGCTCGGGTAATCCCGGGGGGGGGGGGTGGGTGCGCGGCTGACTGCCGAGGTGAAGGCTTGGCGTGGAAAACTGTACACTTTGTTCTCTGGCTTCTTTGAAAGAGTTAAATGATTACTAAAAGGGATTCAAAGGATCAGATCGAAAACCAGCCTGGGCTGCCTTCTGAACACCAACACCAGTGGTTCTTCTTGATTCTTGTGCTTGTTCAGGGTCCTGCCGTGTCCCACACCCATGCCCCCCTCTCCCCCTTCAAAGGCTTTCTGTCCTTGAAACAGATGACCCCCCTGAAATGCGGCCTGGCATTTCCTCTCCTCTTTCGGAAACGACTTGGCTGCCTCCTTGGCTGCCTGCATTTCCTCTGAAGCTCCCAGCCCCATGTCCCATTCTTAGGACGTGTCATGGATTCCCAGTCCGTTCAGCAAACACTTGGAGAGTCACTTCGCTAAAACAAGCCTCTCTAGTCTGTTCCTCTGTCTTCACTCTCGTCACTCTCCATCCTTATTGCGACCCTAATCTGTGCTCTTTTCCTGTTCGGCCCCTTCGCAGATACCTCTTGCCATGACCTCAAATGCATCTTAAAACTTAGCCATCTTGGGGCACCTGGGTGGCTCAGTGGTTAAACCTCTGCCTTTGTACAGCAGAGCCGTGGCCCCCCTGAGCTGCTACTTTTTACACCCAAGTAGATGAACATCACCATTTTTACCACTAGACAGTTTCTTTCTTTTTTTTTTAAGGTCCCAGGTGCCCCTGGACAGTTTCTTTTAATGATTACATGTTATTTTTCAGATGTGACGAAGTTCCCATAGATGTCACTTACGACCTCATTGTAGGGTGCGACGGAGCCTATTCCACTGTCCGAAGCCACTTCATGAAGAAACCCCGCTTTGATTACAGTCAGCTGTACATTCCTCACGGGTACATGGAGCTCATGATCCCGCCCAAGAATGGGGATGTAGGTTCTTACCCTTCTTTGGCTCCTTCCCACAGTCCCCCCCCCACCCCTGGGGCCAGGGAAGACACAGAACCCTAGTGCACTTGTTCTTGGCGGTGTCTGTGGATGAATGCTGAGGTCTGTCATGGTCCTTCGTAAGACGTGACAAGTTGGGTGTGCAAATATCCCCCTAGTAATATCACTTCTCTCCCTTGCCTTCAAGATACGTTTTCCTGAGTGGCCAGGAAAGAAGACGCATCACCAGAACCCTAAAAATGCACAGGGAATTTGTCTGATATAATCATGTCACTTTTCTGTTTTTTCTTGGGAGACAAAAAATGGGTTTGGAACCTTTCTGTATACCAACAATCCAGACCTCTTATACCCATGATTATTTCAAATAATAGTCATTAGATAAAGCTAATAGCAAGTCATTACAAAGAGACTTCCACTTCATTTTTCTCATTTCTGGGTTCCCAAGTTTGGCCCAGTTTGGCCTGAGGCAAGTACAGCCTAGGTATGTTTAATATTGTCACAAGCAAATAAATGTAGGAACTTACTAAGGGAAATCAAAGTACTAACAAAACCAGTAAGGATCTTGGCTTATAGGCAAATATAAGTAAACAACATTTGTTAAAATTTGATTTGCATAGACAACATCCGTTTTTAAGGTACAGGTGCAGTCTCTCTGATTGAAATTCAGATGTCTATAAAAGAGCTAGTAAATTTGTGATATAGTGCTAGTAACATACCAGGTACGTGCCAAACTGTATCAGCCGGTCAAGTCCGTATTAACACTGAATCACTGTTTATTTCTTCCTCCTGGTTGCGAAAGTATTTAGTAACTCTGAAGTGCTAATTTTACAGTTTTCAAGGGAGCCTTGTTCTCATGGCCCAGGATCTGATAATTCTGGGTAATAAGATACTAGGATTCTGTTGAAAAATTGCCGCAGACTTGAGTAGACTCATGCCTCCTAACGTAGATTTAAGATCACCATTTAGTTTTTGTAGGGGTTCATATTTCGTCGTGATGATTAGTGGTTTACGAAAAGTCTCTGCTCTTAAAAAACAAAACAAAACAAAACACTGTTTTGACATAGCAAAGGGATTCAGACCTGGGAGTATTTTAATATGGTCTCAAAACAATCTTAGGAAACTCCCATATTGGGGAGGGGTGCTTAGAGAATTGGGTGGGACGCTCATCTCAAAGCATAGCAAGCACCTGTTTTGTTTCGCTCACATTTCCTGTTTGGAGAGACTTGTGGTGAGGGCCCAGGGGGGATTCCTGGAGCTCTTGGATAAAGATATCTGTTGATATCTTTATATCAAGTTGATGACTTGATAATGAAGAAGCTGAAATTTTAAAGGATTATTTTCTAGAGTCGTGAAATATGCATGAACATCAAAATATTATTCTTGGTGTCACAATTTCAAGTAACACGTACTTGAAGTGGTTGGAAACGGATTACATGTTTTTCTGTGTGTCATACCCCGAGGAACCTCCAGGATTAGGTTCGGCTGGGTCTTTGGGTTGGTTGATCTGCCCAAGCAATCCAGACTGACTCAGACTGCTGTCGGGTTGGTGTGGGGTCTCTAAAAACAAAAGACTTCCTTCTATTATATATGTTGTAGGAAGCAAGTGGTAAGAGGCTTGTTGGTAAAATTTTATTTTGCCCATGAAATTTAAACTTAGGTCCTTTCTGTTCATATGAATAAGTCCCCAAGTAAGGTGAAAAATAAAGTATAAAATACCACACACACACACACGTATGTGGACATAGAAATATATAGTTTACGTGTGTGTGTGTGTGTGTAATGTATATGTATATGCATGTATGTGGGGGGTGTGTCTGTGTGTGTGTGATTGAATTTTGTCTAGTATCAAGAACCCACTTAAGTTATATGAATTTCTAAAGACAGGACAGAAAGCATTTTTACGATAATTTCTACCCTAAATAGCAGTAGGTGTGCATATCACCTAGTGTGTGATACTCTTTGAATCACTACAGAAACAGTCAAGCAGAGTCAATTTTCTAGATCTGCTGTCTTAGAGCTCTAATCCAACACAAATACAATTTCTTCCCCTTACAGTACGCCATGGAGCCTAATTACCTGCATATTTGGCCTCGAAATACCTTTATGATGATTGCGCTTCCTAACCTGGTAATATAGAGTTTATCAATGTAATTTTGCATCTGTCACTAAAGTTTTCTGGTGTGTGTGCCCAGTTACTGGTGTGTGTGCCCAGTTACTCTCACACTCAGCGTGTGTATTCCTGGCATCGTCGTTCAGTCTGTTTAGTGATTAGATCATTGAAACTTTGGGATTCCTGAGGAAAAGCCAGAAGGAATTCCAGTTACTTAGAGTGGAGACAAGATGGAACACATGTAAGTGACAAGTGGCAATTTCTGTGTGGTGGTGCCTGTCCTGTAATGGCCTTCAGACGAAGCCAAAGAGCTTCGGGCTCTACACGGGACAGTCCTCCCAGCCTGTGAGGTGTCCAGGACGTTGGGATATACTTTGTCAAAAAGGGCGCTGACTGTTCTTTCGTTAGACCCAAGAGAATTTTTTTGCTCTCTAGACCTAAATAAGTATTCCTCTGGTTGGCCTTCTTTTGTCCCTTGGCAGCAATGCTGGGGTCCTATGCCTCCCACTGTCATCTGACGGGGAGCAAGAGACAGGAAAACGAGGCAAAATTCAATCCAACCAGCTGATTATTCATCCAAGGAGCATAGTGTTTGCAATTAGTAATCTAAGGAGGGTGGTGTTTGCTTGGTGAAATGGCTGAGGTTTACCGTGTAGAAATTCTGGTGAGCGAGAAGCTGGGGAGCACCTGGGACTTGGTGGGGCTTTTCTCCGGGAGTGAGGGGAGAGAGCCAGGCTCTGTTTCCCACCAGCCCAGATGTTTCTGCCGGGTGTCCCTCGGCCACAGCAAGAACCCAAGACTACTTTCTTTCACACTCTTCCTCTTCTTCTCGCAGAATAAATCTTTCACGTGTACTTTGTTCATGCCCTTTGAAGAGTTTGAAAAACTTGTAACCAACAGTGATGTGCTGGATTTCTTCCAGAAGTACTTTGCAGATTCCATCCCTCTAATCGGAGAGTAAGTTTTGAGATGTGCAGGTATGCCTTTCTCTCCACTGGTCTGAGTTAACCAAAATTCAAATAAAGTCCAAGCATCTTACTTCCTTTTTTTTTTTTTTTTTAAGATTTTATTTATTTATTTGACAGACAGAGATCACAAGTAGGCAGAGAGGCAGGCAGAGAGAGAGAGGGAGAAGCAGGCTTCCTGCTGAGCAGAGAGCCCAGTATGGGGCTCGATCCCAGACCCTGGGATCAGACCTGAGCCGAAGGCAAAGGATTTAACCCACTGAGCCACCCAGGTGCCCCTTACTTCCGTTTTGATCACATGTGGCCGGTCCTGGACAGGAAGCCTCCCTTAGAGCAAAGATCCAAAGCAGATGTTGTGCTGTGAGCAAGGGTTCAGAAAGCCCCATGCTAGGGCCAGTTTCCCTGGGAAACACAAGTCACCCATTAGACACCCATGTCCCCAGGCCTTTCTGCCCCTGGTGAGGGCTCTCAGGCCCTTCGAGTTTGGTGTTCTGCAAAGCGGGACTGTGCTTCCCTCTGCTGGTGGACACATAGGTCCAAGGCCCAGCAGGTGCAAGCGTGGGTCCTCACTTAACAGCTAGGTTCACTTTCCTAGCTCGCAGGGCCCTTGTGGAAACATGGCCGTGCATAGCAATACCAGCCCCAAAGGGTTGAGAGGACTGGATGAGTTCATGCCTACAGATCATTCAGCACAGAGCCCCCTAGCTTGTAGCTAGCTTGTGAGCTGTCTGGTTTATGACCTATGACTCCTCTGCCCCCTGTCAATGCCTCCCTCCCCAGGGGCTCGTCACTGGGTCTCACTAAGTCCCTCTGTCCCCATCGTCCCTCCCTGGAACCCAGAGTCTTCCTGGAAGCAGCGCAGTGTTCATTTTAATTTTGGTTTGTGTGGCTTGAACCCGACGCATGTCATTCTCAGTTTTTCCATTAAAACCTAAAACACACCAGAACAGCTGAAAATTGCAGGAAAATTTCATGACACCTGACACAGGTGTATTTCGGGTTCTTGAAATGCAGACTTGTCCTGGTTGGATGTGATTAGCCCTGATGACGACAGAACAGGTGATTAGGACAATGGAATTTCAGGAACTAGAAGAAACTTCAGTTTCTCCCTTTCCTGTTTACTTCCTGCCATTTTTGTCTTGTTTCACAATAAAACCCAATGGTAATGAAGTCAGTACCTCCGAAAGAATGGTGCAGGTTTTAACACCCAGTCTCAGGTGCTCACTTCTGGTCGTTTCCTTCCGAAGGCAAGCCCTGCTACGAGATTTCTTCCTGCTGCCGGCGCAGCCCATGATTTCTGTGAAGTGCTCTTCTTTTCACTTGAAGTCACACTGTGTGCTGATGGGGGACGCAGCTCACGCCTCTGTGCCCTTTTTTGGGCAAGGAATGAATGCGGTAAGTCCTTTCTCCCCAAGTCAGTCGGTCTCAACTAAAAAAGCATAAATAACGAGCGTGCCTAAAACTGTCGCCGCATAATGCCTGAGCAAACAGTCAGTCCCACAGTCCTCCCAGCTGTTCAGACGGATCACTACCTAGAGTCAAGGCTTGGGGTGCTTGATCCCGGGATTTCCCCTAGGAAAAAGCAGTAGAGCGTAAAGTGGTTTTCTGCGCAGTTAGAAAATACATTGATAGCTTGAAATTTGGGAACTTGACTGTCAGCAATTCAAGGCTTAATTAAAAAAAATTTTTAAGCGATTATACATAAATATATAAATGTTAGGCTCAAAAAAGAAAAAGAGCCCAAACTGTTGTTTTCTCTCCTTTTTTTTTTTCTTTTTTTTAAGTATTATTTATTTGACAGACACAGCAAGAGAGGGAACACAAGCAGGGGGAGTGGGAGAGGGAGAGGCAGGCTTCCTTCGGGGTTTGATCCCAGGACCCTGGGATCATGACCGGAGCCGAAGGCAGACGATTAGCGACTGAGCCACCCAGGAGCCCTTCTACTTTTCCTCTCTGAAGGAAAGGAAAACACAATTGACAGAGCTGAATAAGACTATGAAATAGATTTGATGTTGAATACTACTGCTTTCATGGAAGTTTTATTGTTCTGGCTAGCAAAAATATTTCTGAAGGGAAGGAGTGCTCAGATATGCAACATTAATTTCAAGGAATCCAAGATTAGTTATCTAGACCAACAATTATTTTGTGTGTTTTTGATAACTGGTAGCTCTGTAATCACAGCCCTCATTGTTTTGGTGATGGGGATCTATTCTGAGTGTAAATAGGCTATAAATCTAAACACATTTTCCACAAAGCAGTGGTAAACACTTTACAAAAACCCAAGAACATACCAACTTTAGGATAGTGGATAAGGGCCCCGGCCCTCGCAGTGTAAGGCCCAGTTCCAACCCTGGCTCCGGGATTTATTAGAATATGTTCTTGTTCAGCTGACTTAACCTTACTTTTCCTTCCTTGTCTCTGAAATGGGTTTTCAATAGTGCCTACAGCATAGAGGTTCTTGGGGAAATAAATGAATTAATTAAGTCAAGAGCTGAAAAGTGTTATTATCAGCCTGTATGGTATTTTGCATCTCTAACTTCCTCTAACATTGATAGTCTATATAGATGACAAGTATGTTTATTTGTTTCAGATGTAATCCTATAATTGATGTGAAAAATGTTTTTTTAACTTTACATTTTTTTAATATTGTCTCTAAAGCCATAGTTTGAATTCCTAGAAAGCAGGAAACCTAGCTTTTGACTTTCTTCTGCCCTATTGCATTGTGTGGAGAACATTATTAGGGTTAATTTTGTGGACTCTGTGACATTGGAAATTTGCTTTAGTCTTTGGCTTAAAGGAACTGAATGAATACGAGAGTTCTATCCTGCCGTTAATTGCTCTAAATGTGAAGCTTAAAGACCAGAACCGTTTAAATATGACTCAAATACTCATGGTAGAGCAATACAATTACTGTCGCTTCTTAACGGAGCCACGGAATCCATTAAAGTTGCAAGAATAATTTAAAATTTTGATCAAATTCCAAATCATTATGGTCAACAGGCATTAGGCAAAGACAAACCATCAAGAATGCCGTCGATGGTCTTTATAATCATAATTTAATGCCAAATGTGACCAAGCCGCTGTTGTGTGGGGGTTGAAGGCAAACATCCCATGACTTATACTCACCAGTGGAAATTCTGTTCAAAATTACTCAGAAGCTTTCATTCTATCCAGTTTACTTTTCTCCATTCTTTCTTATTTTAGGGCTTTGAAGACTGCTTGGTATTTGATGAATTAATGGACAAATTCAATAATGACTTTAGTAAGTAAAGTCTGTCAGACAGACATGGACTAGCGCCGCTGATCAATTGTGGACCCGATTCTGACCCCTGCTGAGGGCAAACCCGTGATACGTATTCCCTGTCCAGGACTGTAAATTTTTCTGTTAGCAGCCGACGCCACCGGTACCATGTCAGACAAGGAGCACCCAGAGAGGGAAACGTAGTTTCTTTTAAGGATTGTACCTGGAGGTGTGTGCGGTGATCCCCACAAAGAAAGAAATTCCCAGGACCAACATTTGCCCAAAACGTGCTCCTTGCTCTCCCTTTCCACCTGGGGAAACTGCTCTTGCGTCCAGAAACTCCGATTAGAGCTCCATTGTTTTCTTGCTTGTTGCCTCAACAGCTCTGCAGCTGCCCGTCCCATCGGCCTGTGGTTGAAACCGATTCCACCCACCACCCAAGATACTGATTTGACAGATACTGGAGTTTAAGATTTCTTTTTTTTAAAGATTGTATTTATTTATTTGACAGACAGAGATCACAAGGAGGCAGAGAGGCAGGCGGAGAGAGAGGCGGGAAGCAGGCTCCCTGCTGAGCAGAAAGCCCGACGTGGGGCTCGATCCCAGGACCCTGAGATCATGACCTGAGCCGAAGGCAGAGGCTTTAACCCACTGAGCCAGCCAGGCGCCCCTGGAGTTTAAGATTTTTATATGTCATGCTGAAATTAAACTAAATGAAATGGACACCACTTCAGCTGTAAAAGAAGTGGCCAACAGTAGCCTGAGACCCGGATAACTTTTACGGCTTCTCCACATCCATGGTCTCAAAGGCCACCTCTGAATTTAGACCCCGTTCAGGTGAGGGATGGATCTAGAGAACTGGCTGTAATAAGTCTACACCCAGATTCCATCCTGACTCACCAACTAGCTGTAAGACCTTGAGCAAGTCGTTTCAGCTTTTTGAAGTCTTGGGTTTTCTTTTTATCTTTTCCACCCATAAAGTGGGGACAATAATACTAACTTCAGAGAGATGTGAAAGTTAAGTAAAATCATTTGTGTAAAGCTTTTCTATTGATTAGTTTCAGAGGTAGAATTTAGTGATTCATCAGTTGCATATACCCAGTGCTCATTATGTCACGTGCCCTCCTTTTTTTTTTTTTAGTTTTTATTTCTTTATTTTCAGCGTAACAGTACTCATTGTTTTTGCACCACACCCAGTGCTCCATGCAGTACGTGCCCTCCCTATTACCCACCACCTGGTTCCTCAACCTCCCACCCCCCCGCCCCTTCAAAACCCTCTGGTTTGTTTTTCAGAGTCCATAGTCTCTCATGGTTCACCTCCCCTTCCAGTTTCCCTCAACTCCCTCTCCTCTCCATCTCCCCATGTCCCCCATGTTATTTGTTATGCTCCACAAATAAGTGAGACCATATGATACTTGACTCTCTCTGCTTGACTTATTTCGCTCAGCATAATTTCTTCCAGTCCCGTCCATGTTGCTACAAAAGTTGGGTATTCATCCTTTCTGATGGAGGCATAATACTCCATCGTGTATATGGACCACATCTTCCCTCCTTAATGTCCAACCCCCAGTTACCTCACCCCCCCACCTCCCCTCCAGCAACAATAACTTTGTTTCCTATAGCTTAGAGTCTCTTAGGGTTTGTCTTCCTTTCTGATTTCATCTTATTTTATTTTTCCCTCCCTTCCTCTATGATCCTCTATTTTGTTTCATAAGTTCCACATATAAGTGAAATCATGTGGTGATTATCTTTCTGTGGTTGACTTACTTCTCTTAGCATAATATTTTCTAGTGTCCATTGATAGATGACTGGATAAAGAAGATATGGTATATATCTACAATGGAATGCTATGCAGCCATCAAAAATGAAATCTTACTATTTGCAATGACGTGGACGGAACTAGAGGGTATTATGCTAAGTGAAATAAGTCAATCAAAGACAATTGTCATATGATCTCTCTGATATGATGAATTTGAGAGGCAGGGAATTGTGGGCTTCTGGGAGGAAAGGGAGGGAAAATGAAACAAGATGGGACCACAGAGGGAGACCAACCATAAGAGACTCTTAATCTCGGGAAACAAACTGAGGATTGCTGGAGGGGAGGGGGAGGGATGGGGTGACTGGGTAATGGACACTGGGGAGGGTACGTGCTATGGAGAGTGCTGTGAATTGTGTAAGCCTGATGATTCACAGACCTGTACCCCTGAAACATAATACATAATATGTTAATTAAAGTAATTTAATTGAATTGAATTTTTTAAAAAGAGTCTGGCACAAAGTGAGTTCATAGTAATTGTGTGTGATGGTGTTTTAGGAAGTCCTTGGACACTGGTATCTGGATCAGAAGAGACTGTCCAGAGTAAGCTTCTTTTGGTTTTCTGCCTTCCTTTTCCAGTCATCTTGCTCAGATGCTCTGGATCCAGACACATTTTGTTTCCTCCCACCTCAGCCCTGGTGGGATGGACCTGCACGTGATAGGGATGGTGGAGGGAGTAGAGGCTTCGTATGTCAGAACATCCCGTCAGCACTGGTCTTGGTTACTACAGAGCGAAGAGAAAACTATACTGATTATGACAATGAGACTCAACTAGCATTAGTGAACACTTCGTATGTGTTGGGCATCTTGCTCTTTTTTTTACCCTGTTTTCTCATTTGGTCTCCATGGAAAACTTGGGGCATAGGTACTATTCTTGTCCGTATTTTACAACTTGTCCCACCATTTAATTTGATTGGTGTAGAGGCCAGCACATTTTCATAGACTGTATTGGAAATGATGTATCATTCAACTTGGCTCCAAGGTGTGTGTCTTCCTGAATATTCAAGATTGAGAATTCCGGATGACCACGCGATCTCAGACCTGTCCATGTACAATTACATAGAGGTGAGTGAGGGTTGGGCTCCATTTCATGAGATCATTCCTGATAGTCTAACAGATAGTCTTCTCTTTTCAAACAACATTTTTAAAGCTTTAATTCCAGTGTAATTAACATATAGTGTTATTAGTTTCAGTATAGAAAGCAGTGGTTCAGTAATTCTATGCATTGCTCAGTGCTCATCATGGTAAATATACCCTTTAATCCCCATCATCTCTACCATCCCCTCACTGACCTCCCTCTGGTGACCACCTGTTTGTTCTCTATAGTTAAGAGTCTGTATTTTTGTTTGTCACCTTTTTTCTTATTTGGTTCATTGCTTAAATTCCACATGTGAGTGAAATCATATGGCATTTGTCTTTCTCTGACTGACTTATGTTACTTATCCCAATACACTCTAGGTCCATCCATGCTGTTGCAAATTACAAGATTTCATTCTTTTTTTATGGCTGAATAATATTCCATTATAAATATACATATAAATCACCTCTTTTTTATCCTTTAATCTATCAATGGACACTTGGGCAATTTCTATAGGTTGGTTATTTTAAATAATTCATCAATAAACACAGGAATGCCTATATCTTTACAAAATTAGTGTTTTCTTATTCTTGGGTAAATTCCCAGTAGTGGAATTGCTAATTAATATGGTAACTCGATTTTTAATTTCTTGGCAAACCTCCAAACAGTCTCCCACAGTGGCTGCACCAGTTTGCAGTCACCAACAGTGCATGATGGTTCTCTTCTTTCCATGTCCTCGTCAGCACTGGTTTCTTGTGTTTTTAATTTTTGCCATTCTGACTGGTGTGAGGTGATCTCTCATTATGGTTTTGATTTGTACTTCTCTGATGATGAGTGATGTTGAACATCTTTTTGTATGTCTGTTGGCCATCTGGATGTCTTCTTTGGAGAAATGTCTGTTCATGTCTTCTGCCCATTTTAATTGGATTATTTGGGTTTTTTTGGTATTGAGATGTATGTGTATTTATATTTTGGATACTAACCCTTTATCAAATATGTCACATGCAAATATCTTCTATTTTGTAGGTTTTATTGTCTTTTAGTTTTGTTGTTTCCTTTGCTCTGCAGGAGCTTTTTATTTTGATGTAGTCCCAATAGTTTATTTTTGCTTTTGTTTCCCTTGCCTCAGGAGACCAATCTAGAAAAACGTTGCTAAGTCTGGTATCAGAGAAATTACTCCCTGTGCTCTCTTCTAGGATTTTTATAGTTTCAGGTCTCACATTCAGGTCTTTAATCTGTTTTGAGTTCATTTTTGTTTATGGTGTAAGAAAATAGTCCAGTTTCATTCTTTTGCACGTGGCTGTCCATCGTTCCCAACACGATTTGTTGAAGACTCTATCTTTATCCCATTGCATATTTTTTACTCGTTTGCCAAAGGTTAATTGGCCACATAATTGCGGGTTTATTTCTGAGCTCTCTCTTCTCTTCCATTGATCTTATGTGTCTATTTTTGTGTCAGTATCATACTGTTTTGGTTACTATAGCTTCAAAGTATATCTTGAAATCTGGGATGGAGATACCTCCAGATTTAATCTTCTTCATCAAGATTGCTTTGTCTATTTGGAGTCTTTGTGGTTCCATACACATTTTAAGATTATTGGATCTAGTTCTGCAGAAAAGCCTGTTGGTATTTTGATAGGAATTGCATTAAATGTGTAGATTGCTTGCGGTAGTATGTACACTTGAACAATATTTTTTCTTCCAATCCATGAGCATGCAATGTCTTTCCATTTGTTGGTCATCTTCAATTTCTTTCATTCATACTTTATCGTTTTCAGAGTATAGGTCTTTCACCTCCTTGGTTAGGTTTATTCCTGTCTATTTTATTATTTTTGGTGAAATTGTAAATGGGATTGTTTTCTTACTTGCTCTTTTGCTACTTCATTATTAGTGTATAGAAATGCAATGGATGTCTGTATATTAATTTTGTGTCCTGCAAACTTACTGAAGTCATTTATCAGTTCCAGTAGTTTTTGGGTGGAGTCTTCAGGGTTTTCTATATATAGAATAATGCCATCTGCAAATAGTGAAAGTTTTACTTCTTCCTTTCCAATCTGGAAACCTTTTATTTCTTTTTCTTCTCTGATTGCTGTAGCTGGATTTCCAGGGCTATGTTGAATAAAAGTGGTGAGAATGGACATCTTTGACTTGTCCCTTATCTTAGGGAGAAAGCTCTGAATTTTTCACCAGACTATGATGTTGGCTGTGGGTTTTTCATATATGGTCCTTATTATGTTGAGGTATAGACCCTCTAAACCTACTTTGTTGAGGGTTTTTATGATGAATGAATGTTGTTCTTTGTCAAATTTCTTTTATTTACTTATTTGACAGAGAGAGAGATCACAAGTAGGCAGAGAGGCAGGCAGAGGGGGGAGGGGGATGCAGGCTCCCTGCTGAGCAGGGCTCGATCCCAGGACCCTGAGATCATGACCCAAGCCAAAGGCAGAGGCTTAACCCACTGAGCCACCCAGGTGCCCCTCAAATGCCTTTTCTGCATCTATTGAAATTAGCACATGATTTTTCTCTTTTCTCTTAGTGATGTGATGTAGCGCATTGATTGATTTGTGAGTATTGAACCACCCTTGCATTCCAGGGATAAATCCCACATGCTCTGAGATCAGTAAATAAATCTTTTTGCATATCCTAGGCATTTTTCAAGCTGTTGCTTCTCTACTATATTGTGTATGAGTGATTCTGTTTGTTGTGCTGTCTCTTTAAGGGTGGGGACTCAGTTTCCTCTCACCCTCCAGCTGTCCCCCAGCAGAGCTGTCTGATTTTTGAAGATCCAGGTGTTAAGCTCCGCTGATGGTAAGATCTATCCAAGTTAGGCCTCTCTGGTTTTCAAAGCCAAATGTGATGGGGATTGGTCTTCCCCGTGTGGGTGTCCTACGCCTAGGGTGCCTGGTATAGGGCCTCCTGCTCTCCCCTCTCCATGCCAGCAGTGTCCTTACCTCTCTGGATAGTCCTGTGGGTCAGTGTGGCTCCTGACTGTGTCTCTGTCCTTCCTACCCTTTTCAGTTGTGGCCTCTTCCCAATATTTAGCTGTGGAGAGTATGTTCTGGCAGCTTCGGGCCATTTTTCTGGGTTTTTTACACTGTGTGGTTGTTGTTATCTAGGTGTATCCATGGGATGAGGTGAACCTAGGATCCTCCTACTCTGCCATCTTCCCCAGAAGTCAGAAATGTTTTTTTTTCTTTGCTCCAGCCCCATCACATACATGCTGAATAAGAATAGGTACAAAAAGAAAACACACACACACACAGAGCATTCCTTGCATATGGGTGGATTGTGACTGTAGATGTGACAGTGACCCACACACATCATGTCCCTCTACATTTTAGGGACATTTAGGAGGTAACAAAGATGACTAAATGTCTGGTTTCAATCACCGATAATTCACAAACACAAACCTTAGACATTTGGTAGAGCTAGTAATATTTTATTTTAAGGAAGATATAATTTTGATATGTATTAACATATTTTGAAGATTTAAGAAACATCAAATGATCTTAACACCGTTAACATTATACTCTGCAAATTTGGAGCAGGTTTATTATATCCTTTGGGGCCTTATGCACTGGAAAAAAAATATGTATATACCGAAGAAATTCATGGTTAAAGGATTAATACTCAAAAGAAAAACACAATTACATTTGAGCCAGTCACATGAAAAACTCACAATAAATAGTTATGGTTACAGTTTTTAAATGATCAAATGAGAAAATTTACAAGTTTAAGGAAAAGAGTGTAGCTGTTTTCCCATCTTTCCAAAAGACAGAAAATAGAAATAAAGTGGATTTCCATTTGAGCAGAATTGTTTCACTGATGTCACTTGCCAGTCACTGGTCTGTCACTTGAAGTCACTGATGTAACTTGCCAGTGTCTTTAAAAACAAGACAACTAAAAACACAATTTTTTTTCCTCAATATGGAGTAAGTCAAGACAGACATAGCTTCAACGATCCCTTCCTGCCATGAAGAAGATTTCAAAGCAGCTAGTAAACAATGGCAATTAGTTACATCTTTGGTCCCACAGACGATCCCCAGATCTGGCTGAACAAACCTTTCACTGAAATAGAGTTCCCATGACGCCCCCTGAGCAAAGCGGTGTTCTCTAACAGGTTTTGTGCAGTCTAAACCTTTTCAAGGTAACGTCTTATACTTTTACTAAAAAGGACTGGTAATGACTGTGAAGGGAATACGAAGTCAACTACTCTGTGTCCTGCTTTGCAGTGAGTGGGACTGTGTTGTAGGAAAGAAAGAAATGGTATTTGCTTGAGGTGTTCTGTAAGAGTCTTACGTTTTGCAGATGCGAGCCCACGTCAACTCAAGGTGGTTCATCTTCCACAAGAAGGTGGAGAGACTTCTTCAGGCTCTTATGCCGTCTACCTTCATTCCTCTCTATACCATGGTAAGGTCTGGGTTTAAGACATTTCATTTGATTCTTCTGTTTAGCCATTGAAGAATCACAAGTATACTTTTTTAACTTCCTTATAGGTCACCTTTTCCAGAATAAGATACCATGAGGCAAAGCTGCGTTGGCATTGGCAGAAAAAGGTCAGAACAAGTTGAAGTTCGTAGTGTTATGCTTATGATTCTTCAGGCAAATTCAGAAATGATGTGACAGACATGTTTGCTTCCAAATAAAAACTGTCCCGGGTACACGGGAGGTAAAGCGCCTAATGAACAAAATTACAAAAAGGGAGAAAGAAAGAGCGAGCAAGAGGGAGAGAGAGAGTGAGTCTCCCGAAGGGAGGAAATTCAAAAGAGAACTGATGCTAGTATTTCTTTTCTTTTTTTTTTTTTTAAGATTTTATTTATTTAGAGTGAGAGTGTGCGTGAGCACAAGTGGGTTAAGGAGTACAGGGAAAGGGCAGCAGACTCCATGCTCAGTTTGGAGCCTGATGCAGGACTTGATCCCACAACCCTGAGACCATGACCTGAGCCAAAATCAAGAGTCAGACACTTAACCAACTGAACTACCAAGGGACCCCTGATGCAGTATTTCTAAACTTTTAAATTTATTTTAGCAATGTAACTTTTTAACTTTATTTTGCAATTGACTTTTGCTTCATGCAATATTCTTATGGGTTTAACCTGTAAAATTGGACAGAGTTGAATCTCTTATAAAACATAATCTAATTCTAATTTAATGCCCTAACATGTTCATTTTGGGCAGCTCACCCAGACATGCCAGTACATAGACATTGATTCCTAGATTTCCTTTGGAAATCTAACAACTTTATTCATTCAGCAAATCATTGCATTTAGTGTCCAGAGACCGAGCTGGGCATGTGATGAATAAGCAACAGTCCCTCTCCTCCCGCAGCTCAGAGGCGGGAGGGGCAGACTGACCCCGGCTGGTGGAGCATGGGAGTGGCCGGGGGATGGGGGGAGCGGGGCTGGGTGGGCCTGGAAGGCAGCCCTGATGTGTGAGAACCATGAAGGGGGCAGCTGGAAGGGCAAGCAGGATGTTAGGCATTTTGAATATTATGTCAAGGGAAGCAAGGAGGCCAAGGGAGGCTAACAGACTCTTCTAAGATCGCATTTATAACTCTTTTTCTAAATTGTGTGTGTGTGTGTGTGTGTGTGTGTGTGTGTGTGTGTCTGTGTGTGTGTGTGTGTGTGTGTGTTTATGGCTATACAAAGGCAGACTGCTGAGGATTCGTTACACAGAACACATGGATCCAGCTATCTCTGGGAAGGGAGAGAGGACAGAGACAGAGAAGGGAAGCTCCAAATTCCTGACCTTACCAGCCATCCTAGGCCTAGACCTCGTGGTCATGCAACTAAATGGCCATTTTAGGTTAAAGAACAAAGAAGACGTTGTATACTCCTTGGTTGTTCAAGAATGAAGTCTTTTGAGATCTTTCTCTCTGGACAAATAAAACGAGACTTCTTGCTGTTTCCACAGGTGATAAACAAAGGACTCTTCTTCTTTGGAACATTGATAGTCATGGGTAGTACCTACCTGTTTCTGTGCTCCATGTCCCTGAGACCCCTGCACTACTTCAGAAGACCATGGGAGTGGCTCGCTTACTTCCAGAAAACAGGACATGTTTCCTTGCAAACTCCATGGAATCACTAGAAAGAGATTCCCAATGTCATCACCGGTGACGTAAATATGCTGACGCGGCAAACGGACTTCCTTGTAACTGAAACTAAGGATCCAAGCCATGTTTCCATCATCATATTTAATTCACTAGGGAAAGATATATGTCCGCTTACAATTAAAATCAGTATAAAATTTCTCTCTGTGTTCGTTGTGATTATTGAGGGTGGGACCACCCCTAAACTACTAGCTTAAGTTGCAAAACCCAGCTTTCCCATAATGCTACACATCGGTGTGGTCATTCTAAATATGAAAGTGCAGTGACCAAGATCTCTTTCACTTCTCAAAAAGGAAAGCACCAGGGACCTCAAGGAAGATGCTGATTACCTCTTCCCTTTCAAGGACATCGTTAAAGTCACGATAGGACTGACTCGTAACACCCAAGACTAAAAACCATGATTTGCCTAACATGTAACTTACACTTTGGGTCACCCGGATGGAACTAATCCAACGTAGAGCTCAGCTTCACTTACCAAAACTGGAAGTAAAAATGAGGAATTTGGGGCACTCTAGAACGTTACAAAATGAACTAATTTTACTTCACCGTCTTCGAAGGCCATTATTACCTTTTGAAGATTAAAAAAAGAGGGGGTTATTGATACCATACTAAGTGAAGAACAAGAAGTTTTATTTATAAATTAAACAGATATATAGACAACAGAGTGGAAAGGAAACAAAGGAGACAGTTTTCATAGAAATTATTCCACTTGAGACTCTCAAGAAGCAGTTTACTAGCCCGCGATAAACGATTTTGAAAAGTTCTTTTAGGGAAAATATTTTCTTTGGTTCTTCCTTCAGCAGACCAGCTGAAACACAAGTCTTTCAAACATGATTAATTGTGAAGATGCTACATCAGCAGGACAGTCAACTAAGAAATAAAAACTAGGCAACAAAATGGTTCAGTTTTTTTTTTTTTTTATATAGTCGAAGAAATCCTTGAGTTCTAACGAGCTGTGTTTAGTCCAAACAATGACAAACAATGACTCATGGGAAAATGGCAACTTCATGAACACTGACCATTGATTACCCAGGAGACTGGTTAAAGAGCAAAAAGGACTAAATAATACATTTTATGAATACAGTTTTACACTCACTTTCATCCTCTTCAAACGTAGATGTTTCTTTTTTTTTTTTTTTGCTTGGAACTCCTTTTCTAAACCCAAAACACTTGGCAAAATTGTGGCAAATTGTTGAGAGGATAATGTTGCCCAGTCATGTTTGAAATGAAACAGATCTGCCAAGACATCCTCTTCCCCTGGACATCCTCTGCTAATGTATGAGTCCCCAGCCTCCATGATTATTTTGAAATTCACGACCTTTCCTCTGCTGAGTTGCTTTTCAATATTCCTCCTGGAGCGTTCTTAGCAGGACAGTCATCTTGAAGCTCGTCTTTATCATACGGCACATACAGTAAGTCTTTCGTTTCAGAGGAAGCCAGGGTGCTGATTTTCTTTTTCACCCTCGAATAGGCTCTCTGATAAATCTGATCGCTCAAACATAGGATAAGACAGCGATGAGGATCCAACACCACGGAAAAGTTGAGATTTCCAACATGTATGATACAAAGTTATTTTTACAGTTATTTCCGAGCTGTGAATACAGCTAAGTATTTTTGAGAAAAATGTATTATGTGCCTTGGAAAATAGTGTCATTTAAAAAAATATATTTGAAATGAAAATTTCCAACATGTTAGAAGTTAATGGTGCCAGATGCCCATCTTGTGCCGTGAATGGTTTTTCATTACGGGAAGCACCCGTGGAATCAAAGCAGCTGTCAAGCTCAGTTGCTTCCAGAGGCTAGAAAACATAAGGGCAATTCAGAGTTCCTGCTGACTCACAGAAGTTCTGTTAATGTGTGGAAGTCCAGGGCAGGATGCCCCCAAATATGCCACAATTTTGAATTCAACTTACTTAATAAACAGCAGATGCAAAAAGGACAGTCTGACCTTTCTTTGTCCTCCTGAAAGCAGGAAATCTCTCGTGTGAAAGGAACCTCCCTAAACCAGGGGGTAGAGAGACACCTGTATCATCAGAGACAGAGAATTGAGGGCTGAAAAAAACCTGTATGAAGAAACCCTGTTACTTTTACTAAATTACTACCAAGCCCAGATCCTGTTTAGAATTCTTTACTGACTGAAGCTCCCAAACATGAGTTTTCCTGTCCTGTCAGTTCCTTACAGATTTATGTCTCTGTCTATAATGTGAAAAAGCTACATGACCTGCTCATTTCTTTGGGTCTCAATTTTCTTATTGGGCCTCCATGCACCCAGAATTAAACTTTTGGGTTTTTCTCCTGTTCATCTGTCTCATGTCAATTTAATTCTTTACCAGGTAAAGAAAATTTTAGGGCAGAGGAAAGTTTTTCCTCCCCCAAGATATTACATAGAGTGGGGATTCCAAAACAGTCCTCATAATGGAAGTCAAGAAGTGGTTTCCAGTATAAGTCCTCATCTTTCATTACCATTATTCCTTCCTATAAAGGACGAACTTGGATTACATCGACCTTTGACACACTGGTCTTGTCACTGTCATCAACTGCCAGTGATTCATCACTGGTGATGATAAAAATGATGGAAGAAGAATTAAAAGTCACTTTTTTCTTTGGCCTGTCCCCATCTTTCTGTGACATCACAATGGGTCTGATCTGCATTTCACTCCCATTGGCTGGTAGGTCCTTAGCCGGCCTCTGGCATCTCAGAAGTCGGAAGCAGTGCAGTTGCAAAAGGGATCTTCGGAACTGGGCAGAGAGAAAACGAAGTTGAATATCAAGTAAAAATTTGGCCCTTAATCTGGGTTAACATTCAATAAAATTAGTTGAATTTAATTTCGGTTGTTCTTTTTTATTTGTTAGCTGGGTGGGTGTAGGGTTACGTTGCAATGCTCATATGTACCTAAATAACCCTGGAGCTTTAGGGTTTTTTAATGATTATGTAATTCTCATCAACAAAATCATATAGGACTATTACAATACCTTATAATCTCCATGGATTCAAGTCGCATGCACCATCTTTGAGGACAACTAAATCTGTTTCTTTAAGAAATTTCAAATCGGAGGGGGAGACGAACCATGAGAGACTGTGGACTCTGAGAAACAAACTGAGGGTTTTGGAGGGGCGGGGGTGGAGGCTGGGCGAGCCTGGTGGTGGGGATTAAGGAGGGCACGGATTGCATGGAGCACTGGGTGTGATGCATAAACAATGAATTCTGGAACACTGAAAAGAATTTTAAAAATAAATAAAAACTTAAAAAAATATTTAAAAAAAGAAATTTCAAATTAATTCATTCCACAAATATTCAGTGAGCAACTACAAGGTAAAAGCCACGGGGCTGCAGTTTGGGAATACTGTGGGCAGCAAAGGCTGACGAGGCCCTTCCCACAGAGTTTACAGTCTGCCGTCCTCACTAATTTCCTTTGATCAGGCAAGGAATTTTTTTCTATCAAGATTACAAACCATCTGGAGAAAAAGTACTATAGCAGAGAGTGCGAGTGCTCACCAATACCCACGATCCTCCCCTTGTCCTGGGTGCAACACTGAACCCCATTTCTCAACTCCCTTTCAGGGGCTCTTCCCTGCTCTTCCCCTCCTGCAAGACCTTAGAGTCAAGCCTGAAGATTATAACATCACAACATGGAGGAGCTTTGATTGCTACAGAACTGCATGGGACAATCACCTGCCCTCCAGCAGATAGAGTGGACTCTGGACCAGGATTTAATGAGCAAAAGCTCCTGACTCTTGGTTTTGGCTCAGGCTATGATTTCAGGGTCTTGAGATCAAGCCCCATAGGGGGCTCTGCACTCAGCAGGGAGTCTGCTTGACATTCTCTCCCTCTGCCCCTCTCCCTACTTGTGCTCCCACATGTGTTCTCTTTCTGTCTCTAAAATAAATAAATTTTTAAAAAAATAAATGAAAAATATTTTTCTTATTAATTCACTGAAATGGTGGAGTTATTTGTTGCAATAGTCTATCATGACCAATAAAACATATAAATAAAAAAGTTACTTAATTTAACTTTTATCCCCTTCGTTCAGAGCAAAATTAAAGTTTAATACACGGGTTTTCCCAGATCAGGAAGTATCAGTGGAAAATAGAAGAGCCAGCGACATTGATTTCTGTAATCTTTAAACCTCACGCGTATACAAGTTAGTATTTAGTTTATACTCACCTTTAAAACTATTTGCTTGAGACTATCTATTCATCAAACTAGTGTTTGCTATATCAGCTTAAGTGCTAAAGATACATTATTATAAGGGTTAAAGTATGTCAAAATATGTTTTCCCACATAAATGGTAAGCTCCTTGAGGATAAGGACCATTGTTTTATTTATTTGTTTGTTAGTTTACTGTGTCTTTCAGACTTTCCATTTTAAGTGTGCTCCTGAGAACCAGAAACATGGGGACCACGTGCAATGCAGAATCTTACAAAGCAGAATCTTGGCCACCCAGGCATACCAAATCTGAGTATGCACTTTTTTTTTTTAATGGTCTCTCCTCGTGTGCTGTATGCACATTAAAATTTTAAAAGAACTGGCATAGGGGCCACTGGCCCAGAGAAAGAACACAAAAAGTAATGTCAGGTAATATGTTTTAAATGTAATTATTTGCCTGTTGAAGTGGTAGTTCCTAAAATATGAAGCCCTTTACACTTCTTCAGAAAATTAAACTTATAAACTCTCTTGTTAGAAAAATGTACACGTGCATATTCTTAAAAAGTTTTATGACTCATTTCGGGGGTTCTCATGGCTCTCCTGGAGCCAATTCAAGTAATTCTCGGATATTAGGGACTCTGAGTTAAAATTCTCTGAATTCAAGTAAATAGATGAATGAAGGCATTATGAAAGAGAAAGAAAGACCATCAATGAACAGAGATTGCAACCATACGAAAGTACGAAGAGGGAGATTTAGCAGTGAACATTATAAGGTTAATAGAAAAAATGTCCTCTAATTCCAAACTTTTAGCCAGAGTAGTAGCCAATTATGGCCTGTTATTAGTGTGACCTCTTACTTAAAAGTTCCAGTGGAGAGGTTTCTGGGTGACGCAGTCTATGGAGCATCTGACTCTTGGTTTTGGCTCAGGTCAGGATCTCAGGGTTGTGAGATCGAGCCTGAGTTGGGCTCGAGGCTCAGGGCAGAGTCAGCTTGAGATGCCCCCTCCCTCTCCCTCTGCCTCTCTGTCTCTCCCTTTCCCTCAGGTCCTCCCCCTTGTGTTCTCTCTCTCTCTCTCTCATAAATAAACAAATATTTTAAAAATAGAAATAAAAAATGTCAATGCAGGAATTGGCCATTATTTATAACTTGGCAATTCTCTGGTCTTTCAGCTTTGTTACTTAGAGGTTTAGCCTCATGCTTCATCACAATCATAGTGGGGCCCTCAGAGTCCTGGCTGACAATCGTCAAGTCGAAACCCGTCTACCACACACACAGATAATAAGCTTCCCATTCGATCCAGAGGAGTTTCTGGAACCAAATTAATTTGAGCTACACACTGGTCGTGGCATGTGAATAATGATACCTGAAACCCTAAGTGGTGAGCTATGAGCATGGACTCTGATATTCTAGCAAACCAGACTGGAATCCAGGAACCAACAATTCCTGGAGCAGGCCAGTCATTTAACTTTTTTGAACTTGTGTTATAATTCATAAATAAGGTAAGAAATAATACTAGTGTCTATCTCATGGTGTTTTGAAAGATAATGGGTATAATCTCCATAGTACAGTAAGAATTTTAAGTAAATTATTAACTTTGTGGCCATTATTATTACAAGACATAAAATGTTTCCTGATGAATTAAATATTAATTTTAATGGAATTTTACTTAAGATTTTTGGTAGATCTTAGAATTGTTACTGTTTTCTTTGGGAATATCTTGCATTTATTCCTGAACACTTTTTTTCCTATAAAATTCTTGATTTAGGTCTTTATCATAGAAGCTGTCTGAATAATCTCTATAGAAGTATTATATTTTCCAACAACCACATCTACACGGTGAAAACAACGTGTTTACTACCACACTTACCTTTCTGATCATGATGATATAAATAATCGGATTATATACAGTGCTTGACTTAGCAAAGAGATAGGAGACAAGAGATACTGTTGGAGTGACAAGGTGTCCGTAGCCATTCACCACCAAGAAACAGATCACGATATAAGGCATCCAAAAGATAAGGAAGATAAATATCATTAAAAAGCACATTTTGGCCACTTTCTTTTCATATCTTAAAATCTTAATCACTTGAATTGTCTGAAGATCTTCAACACAACGAAGCTGCAGAAAGGAGAAAGAAAGAGTTGGAAGTCAAAGAATCCTTTTCTCCTGTTGCTTTGATAATAGATATACCAACAAAATTCTGGGGCCCACCCTCGTGGAAAGAAAACTCAACAGGACTTTTGGGGTCAACTTTTTTTTTTTTTAATTTTTAGTTTATTTGGCAGAGAGAGATCAGAAGTAGGCAGAGAGGCAGGCAGAGAGAGAGGGGAAAGCAGGCTCCCCGCGGAGAAGAGAGCCTGATGCGGGACTTGATCCCAGGTCCCTGAGATCATGACCTGAGACGAAGGGAGAGGCTTAACCCACTGAGCCACCCAGGTGCCCCTTGGGGTCAACTTCTGATCCAAGAGCCTCCAGCTGGGTCCAGCCCTTAATCTCTCCATGTCTCAGTCCATGCATCTTTAATATAGTTCCTTGGGCCACATAGCCTCTTCGATCCTTTAATGGTTTTTAATGTTTTCCAATTTATTTAAAGAAGAAAAAAATGGGGGCGCCTGGGTGGCTCAGATGGTGAGTGTGGGACTCTTAGTTTTGGCTCAGGTCATGATTTCACAATCCGGCCCTGCTGTGCTCCACACACAGTGTGTAGTCTGCTTGGGATTCTCGCTCTCCCTCAGCCCCTCCCCTCCCCCGCCACAAACATGCATGTTTTCTCTCTAATATAAATAAATAAAATCTTAAAAAAAAAAAGAAGAAAATGAATTATTTTGCTTAGATCCTCCAGTCACTGAAAGACAGCCTGACAGAGTCCTGACAAATTGGAATCTCTTTCTCCATGATCCTGGAAACTCTAATCCAGAACATAACCCTCAACTTATCAAACCAGGCGGCAAACATGTGACATTGTTTCTGCATGGTTAAGCTGGTCTTGGTTAAAGCTAAATTCCCAAATGAATTCTTGCTGCGAACTATGGTGGCTTCCACTCCCAGCTAACGACTGCAAAGTGGGATTTGATGGGGACCTCGCTTGCGGTTGGTGTCATCAGGGCTCAGGTGCAGAGAACACTTGTAGCCACATCCCTGTAAACTCAGCATATCTGCTTTTAATTCATCCCTATTGAAGCACCGAAGAATAATGTTCTAGAGTCTGAAAGTTGTTTGGGTTTCTCAGATAAAAGTTCTTTCCAAATTCCTTCTATTGTTATTATAAATTTGTTAGTAAGGGGAGGGGTATAATATCCCTCTACACCAAAAGTATGTTTTGTTTGTTTGTTTGTTTGTTTGTTTTTACCAAAAGTATGTTCTTAAATAAAATGGTTATTTCTGACTATCCTAAAAAGTTAAGTTTGCTGCAAAAATACAAATGCCTTATGTATTTAAAATAAGGTATCTTGCATACTGTTTATACTTAGTGCACAATTTTAAACTGGGAAATTTATTGCATTTCAACAAAATCTAAGCATTCCTTTTTATGTCCAGCATTATCATAAAAATTAAGGAGAAATTTCCAAATAAATCAGAACGTATGCTTATAGTGTTTGAAAGTATATTTGAATTGATATAGCTAAATTATTGATATCACCTAAAATTATATTGAAGAAGCCATATTCTTTGTAGAATCATCATTCATACTGACGGAGAGTAGGAAGAAAATATGGATAATTAAAATGATTGTGTTTTTATAGAGTAGAGGGAAGGTGTAGGGGTGGGCATGGTAGTAAATGTGGATACTATTATTATCTATTTGTACAATTCTATTTTAAAAGAAGCTATTTTATTTAATGTGATGGGATATTATTCTATTTTCAGAACACCATTGTTTGGGTGGGTGGGAAATTTCCCCTAGAGTTTCCTTTTTTTTTCTTTTTTAAAAAATTTTATTTATTTATTTGACAAACAGAGATCACAAGTAGGTGGAGAAGCAGGCAGAGAGAGAGGAGGAAGCAGGCTCCCCACCGAGCAGAGAGCCCGATGTGGGGCTCGATCCCAGGACCCTGGGATCACGACCTGAGCTGAAGGCAGAGGCTTTTTTTTTTTTAATATTTTATTTATTTGACAGAGAGAGAGAGATCACAACTAGGCAGAGAGGCAGGCAGAGAGAGAGGAGGAAGCAGCCTCCCCGCAGAGCAGAGAGCCCGATGTGGGGCTCAATCCCAGGACCCTGGGATCATGACCTGAGCCGAAGGCAGAGGCTTTTAACCCACTGATCCACTCAGGTGCCCCTCCGCAGAGTTTCTTAAGAAGGTTGTGGAGTTCTAATAAAAGGTCTCAATTTGGAATTAGGTCTGGATCCATATCCCAGATTCACCACTTTTGCTCCTGGCAATCAATTACTTCCTCTAAGAGTCAAGATTAAAGGAGATTCAAATGAATAACCTGTTGGACTTAACAGCAGTTGGGTCCCAGTTCCACACACATGACTTTGTGGGATTATGTCCAAGATTAAAATATTTATTTACACTGGAATTATATTTGAAACTAACACATTTATATGCATTTGTATTTTCATGATACTATGGAATATTTGGAATCATGATTTTTGGCTCCTCAGTTGCAATTAATGAGTATATATATATTCAATATACTCAATATATAGTATATTGAATATACGATATATTGCATTGTATTGATAATATACAATATACTCAATATAACCACAGCTCAATCATCTGTCTTCAATTCCCCACCACCCAGAGTCCTCACAGACTCATCTCTACCCTTTCTGGGCAACTCAATTCCCATCCTTTCAACATGTATCAAAGCAGAGCATTCATTTATCATCTTGAAATTACGTGCGTGCTGGAGAAGTTAGTTTAGGGAAATACTGAGCTGGGAAAGCCCAGTTTCTCTTTGGTACAAGAATGTAGTCTGATTATTGTTCTGGATTATTTGTGTTTGTATATCTGTAGTTTCCATGATTATTTTTCACTTATCTCTTTTGGCCTCTCTGTTTTATCATTCTCCATTCCTTCACTCTGTCCTTTCAAAGTTTTCCAAATAAAGAGCCCCCCAGATGTCCTACCCCAACATTCAATCATTTGAGGATATTTCCTAAAAGGTGGAGGAAAAGCACATGCACAGCTGAGCTTGTCCTGAAGGTGGAGCCACTTCAGACACGTCCCTCAGAATTCCCCGTACAAGCGTCCGCTGCCTATATTAAATTGGGCTCATTGATGCAGGCACCTGTAGATTTTCAAACACTTCACCGTGAGTCCTTTTCTCACATGAGAAGCTCTGTCTCCATCACTGCTATGAGTCACCCCTCTGGGTAAATCCCCAGGTTCTGAGTGGACAATACTGTGCTCTAGAGTCAAGTCTCTTCACACCTGTACCTCTTCCCCTTCCAATACATTGTCGGTCACTCGTTCCCTAAATAGTCTCTGATCAACTATTTTGTGAAAGTCCTGTTCCAGCTATAGGTGAAAAAATGAATAAGACTGGGTCTCTGCTTTTAAGGAATCACTGTGTTCTGAGGGGGACCGGCACACAGACTGCTTCCATAGATGACCCATGTCGTGAGGGAGGTGACCAGAGAGGGCTATGAGAACACACAGGATGGGTAATGGATTCAGACATGGGGAAGGGCAAGAAGAGACTGAGCTCAGCCTCCTGTGGCTAAGCCAAGTAAGGAGGAAGGACAGAGTGTTCCAGGAACAGGATATGTGCTAATGTAAAGTAGTAATAGAACACACGTCAAGTTCTGGGAACAAGAAATATTGCGCTTGACTGGAACCCGAGTTGGCAAGAGGGTCGGCGTGTCAAGAATTAAAGCTGCACACACAGACAAGAACGGTAATGAGGGACCCTGGTAGTCACACTCAGAGGCTTTATTTTTCATCATGAAGGCAGAGGAACCTCTAAAGGATTTTAGGCTGGCCAGTGATATGAGAAAACTTGCATTTAAGAATAATTACTCTGGTGGAATTATGGAGAAAATGGATTAGAAGAAAGCAAGAATAAAGGAAGAAAAAACTAAGGCCCCTGGAACTGAGTCTGTGACCATAGGAGAAGGGGGAAAAGGATATAAGGAAAAATAGGAGGCTGAATACATGAAAACTGATCATTGGTGTGTATGAGAAAAGCTCAAATGTGGAAGTTGGCAGTGCGTTATGATTTAAAGTGATGCATGTGGCCAAGTTCTTTTTGTTTTGTTTTTCTAAAGGTGAAAGTTAGAGGGGTGTAGCGGGGTGCACAGGAGACCGCTGAGCGGGGATTCTGAAGAAGGAAGATGCAGACAGGAAGACACGGTGACTGAGCGAGGAAAATATATGGGGCTCACGTAGGAGACCGCCTCCCACCGCCACTTCAGACGTCTTGCTAGCACTCAACAGGAAACCCATTTGTGGCCAGTCTTGCGCTTTATGATTCAGAAGCGATTTCCGGACAAAATATCTATACTATGGTCTAGTGGATTTACATGACCTTTGAAGGAATAAAATCATGGGAAGTGTGGAATTTCCTTGGTGAGAGTTCTTTAATTCTGACAGTGTCTGAGAATGCAGGTGTTCTTGGTTGTGACTGATTTTATCTGTCCAGAACCCTTTCCTTCCTCCTTGTGGTTTAGAGAGCGGCTTAGAGAAAGTAGATGTTATTCCTCATTTGCCTTTTAGAGAGTGACTCAGTGCCCAGTTCCACTGAACAGAGTAGAATTCTATACTCTCCCAGGAAGTCCCCGAGACCTGCGCCAGCTGTTCTATGTGACAACCACTAGTGACAACCACTAGTCACGAAGGGAGAGTTGGAGTCTCTCCTGCCCAGAACTGCCCACCCTGGAAATAGATTAGGGGAGGGGCACCTGCCGTTTTCAACTTACCATTCGAACGGAATACAGAATATGGCCATAGCAATGGGCTATGACTCCCAGGGGCACCACCAGACAGCCAAGAAATAAGAACAGCACAAAGGAGGAGTCGCTGGCGTCCTTGGATTTCCAGTCCACAGAGCAGCCTGGTCCATGCACGTCCAGGATGTACCTGTTCCAGCCCAGCAGAGGCGCTCCCGACCACGCCAGTGAGTACAGCCAGATGTAGGTAATGGCCCTCCAGGCCCAGGAAAAATTGATCACTCTGGCATGGACCACACGAATGTAACGTTCATAGGCCAGCACAGTCAGGGTGGTGATGGAAACGATGCCTGCAAGAAGAGAAAGTGGGACACTATGACATGGTGCGGCGGCGGCCGGACGTAGCCGAGGGTCCGCTGTCCGCTGGAGACACCTCGCAGAGTGTCCGGAACCAACGAGGTGCTCTGAAAGCCACATTTGAGAGGACTAAAGCCTCACAGACCCCAGGACATTTGACTGGAAACATATTCACCCAGGAAAGAAAACCAGTGGCAGGTGGTTTGCTCGGCACAAGAATAAAAGCTCTGCCCCAACCATACAGCTCCTGCGTTAAACTTCCTGCCCAAGAGAGACTCTGAAGAGAGGGTCCCTAAGTGAGTCCCATTTGATTTGACCTTTTCTCAGTTGCGTCTGACCCAGGACTGAAGATGAAATTGAAGTGGGTTTCACAAGGCTGAACGGACAAAGTTATGATAACAGTACGCAGGGGTCTGGGTTAACCTTCCTGCTCGCGGACATAAGCCTACGAACTGTTCTCATCCAGGACGGCTGACGAGGGAGCGAAGCCTCCTGTGCTCCCAGGGTCTTCGTGCATGCCTCCATTTGCGAACACACTTTAACAACATTCTCGTTTCTGTCCCCGCCTCTTCCCAGAGAGCGGTTCATTCCCTCACAAGCTTCTGTGGAGCACCTAGTGGGTGCCAGCCACTTTTCCGACTCCGGAGGTTTCGGGACGACAGAAATGCAGAAATCTAGGAGCTCGGAGGGATCCCAGTTGTGCAAACAACAGTAAGACCGCGGGGGGTGGAAATGTATCACGGTCGTCATGGAACAGGGGGCCTTTGTGAACCAGGAAGGAGAAGCATATTCCAGGAGAAACAAAGAATTATGTACCAGAGCAGGGAGACCATTTAAGGGTCTAAAAATGACCAGAGGGTTCAGAGGTGCCAGGACTCAGAGGATACAAAGCAGAGAGGAGGTTAAAAGGAGCAGATGAGTCTATTGGAAAAAGGCTTTTGATTTCTTGCTAAGGGTTTTTGTTTCTTTCTCGTTCTTTAAGAAAACAAAACCAAACCACTTTTCCTCTATAAAACAGTGAATTATAAACCTGTTACTCTGTCATGTTTTTTAAGTGTGAAGGACAACAGTTAAGTTCTCTTCCTCTTCCTCCTCCTTCTTCCTCTGAAAGGACCCTCATTCCTGCAGTGGTACAGAACTCCTGTCCCAGGCCATGGCATGGAGATCAGCTTGAAGGCTACTGCAATAGTCCAAGCAGGTATGACGGAGCCTGAATTAGAGTATCTTTAAAGGTATGAAGAGCGAAGTCTGGATTCCAAGGACATGTGGTGATTATTACCGACAGAACCCGCCAGCTTATTGAATGTGAGAAGGAAGGGAGAGAGAGGAGTCAAGAATCACTTGGAGATTTCTAACCTGTGTGGTGAGTTGAGAGTGGTTACATGAACAGAGATTGAAACTACCAGGAGTTACAAGCAGATGTGGGGGAGAAAATGAAATGGTGAGCTCCCTACTACACACTGCCGTAAGTATTTATAGAATGAGCAGATCAAGGGGGGGGGCTGTAGAAAAAGTGGTCCCAACAGAGACTGAAAATAAGACCTGTGTCAGGTAAGCGGGTGGGAAGTGGGGGTGGGGCTTCAGGAAGCCGGGAGGGGTCCCAGCTCCCACTGAATAACTCTGTGATTTCCGCAGTTCATACAATCTCCGTAGACTTTAGGTTTGTTTTTGTTTTTACAAAATTGAAAAATCCCTTTGTATTATAAAATTTTCACTGTAAGAGTGTGAAATAAAGAGGTCCTGGACTCAGAAAGCCACTCCCAGAACACAGTTAATATCGATTTATACCAGGATAGGTTCGTTATTTGAGGGGGGGACGGAAGGCAGCATGATTCCCCGTGTCTGATGCCTGTGGTATTCAATACGTGTTTGTTGAACACGTGAATGTTTAATCACTACATAAGGGACTGGAAGAAGAAGACAGGGTTTTGGAATATGATACAGAGAAGTATTTTAGGAAGTAGTGCTCTACTGACAAATAATGGACTTACGTTCAGATTATATTTAGGATTCTGGAGGCTAGGAGAATATCAAGTTGGATATTCTGCCTTCAGAACTAAAAATCAACTTTCACTTCATTAAGTTTTTACCTGAAGGGTGATACTGTCTTTTCTTTAACTGAGTACATTCCCAGAAGGAAACCAAAAACCTAAAGGTAGTTACATAGTAAGACTCTAATGAGACTAGATACTGTTGGCTTTATTTAGTTTACGAAATTTCTTATCAAATATAATGGCATTCGATTTTATAGTTGCCTATAAATGTTAAAACATAGTTTTGAGCTTTCAACTTTTAGCTAATTTTAGTTAATTTGCCTAGTTAAATTATCTTAAACATGATTTATTTCTTAGGCAAGAAAACTCGCTGCAAATAAGTTGTAGATTAACAAATCTCAGTATACCCTACAGATGAATAAATGAGTCCTCACTATTAAAACAATATGCTGGGATAATTTTAGCTGTCATTCATTCATTCATTCATTCATTCACTATTTACTGCCTATCTACATGTCCAGCACTGTGCCAGCAAATAGATACAAAGAAGAGAGTGACGCAGCCCCCTCCTAGAGGGGACCGTCCACAGGGTGAAGAGTGATAATACAATCACGTCAACAAGTAAGTTAGTGGCCCACTATCAAGGAGAAGCCGGTGGAGAAGATGTGAGGGAAGAGGCTGCGGGCCTAGAGGATTGGTGGTGGGATTGTGGTAGGATTTGTGCTCGCTTCGGCAGCACATATACTAAAAATAGGATTGTGGTAGGATTCTCTGGGTGTCAGGAGAAGCCTCGCTGTGCTCAGGGCTCAAGTACAAAAAGCCCCAGCTCAGGGATCAGTCATGGTGCAGGAGTGAGGTGAGTTTTCCCTCCTATTATTTAGGTCAAAGAGGGAAGAGGTTTGTTCAGTGTGATCTAGTTTTGGACCGTGTCTGTATCCTGGCGAGCACCGTGAGCTTCCGGGCCTGACTCGGCTGCTGACGTCAGTACCGTAAGCAGTTGGCACAGCTCCAGAATTCCCAGGCCTTCCCTGACTGCTTGGGCTTATTAGTCAGACCGACTTAAGCTTCTAGGGTGACCTCCTGGAACAGACCTAAACTACATTCTTTCCTTACACCCCACCCCCCACCCCCACTTTTTTTTCTCTAAAAACACTTACTGATGACTTTTGGTCCTGCCTGAGTGCTGTATTCTGGGGAAAGAGAATGAACAGCCTGGGTTACAGCTACTTCATACGTAACCTGCAATCGAGGTAGATTCTCGAATCCCTGAACACCATGGACGGGGAAGGGGAAGGTGACTGCCCCGAAAGGCGTGCCCATCATATGTGAGGCCCCAAATAATCATGCTGTGTACAGTAACCCTCTTTGTGGGGAGGGAGTTCTGTGGCTCCGAGCGTTAAGGAACCAGTAGGAGGTGGAGAGTTTTGAGAACCCAGGAACGGCCGAGTCCACAATCCAAAATTTTGCCTTTATCCACATGTTCCCGCAGGCTCTCCTGGGGGTAGCATGAGGTCTCTGCTGTCCCTGCAAAGCTGTACACTGACCACACGTGTACCAGGTGTGTCTCCCTGCGCCTAGCAGGGACTTCTAGGAGAAACCAGAGACGTGTGGGGCCTACCCTTGAAGAGACTACAATACTGTACATTCCTGTAGACCCAAGACCAATGCTAGGCGACTTTCGAGGGCAGGCAGGATGAAGCAAAATCATGTGGTATGCTGACTGTGAAAATGAAAATTTTCATGTCACTGTGTGCACACACAGCAATGAACAATCATTTAAACTTACATTTCCATTCCACTTTTCCCCTAAAAATTTTATCCTACTGGAATATATTGGTATGGCTGAAAGATTTTGAATTATTACCTTATTAATATCTTCAACCAAAATGTATTTAGAGAAATTGAAATTTTTAAATTTCTTGGATAGCAAGTGTCTAAATGTTTAAAAAATGGTCTTATGGATTAAGTTACCAGTTTTTATTTGTATACAACTCATCAAAATATTTTTTCAATATTAAAAATAAAAAGCTTAATTAGAAAAAATCTCTTAAAGTGATCAGTCCAGCTTTCCCTCGCCACAGAGATTATACCCTATCCACAAGTGACTATTACCAAGGCTAGAATGATTAAGGGTAAATTCTCTTCCTGTTTTTCTTGCCTATAAAGATTTCTTGATCACACATGTATCCAGATGTAATGGAAGGAATTTTGTTACATTTGGTTCTTACTGATTATAAGAACATTACTTCTATATACAATGATTTGAGCTCTCCTGAATTTATATGCCCAAAATCACAGAATGGTTATTATCAAAAATTGTATTTAATCATCCACCAACTAACAAGTCAACTTTGTTAACGGCAAATGCCTGGAAACCACCAAAGTGGTCATCCACTTCCCCGGGTTCCTCGTCATTGTTTTAACTCACCCCTTTGTTTGCCATCCTGGAACCTCCTCCCAGCCCTCCCTGGTGACTTCCACGGTAAGATCCGGGATGGGTAAGGAGTGTATCTTTCTGTGGGCAGTAGAGACAGGTGATGGAGAAAGGGAAGGTTTGGATCACAGAGAGCTGGTTTCTGGCAGAGAACACAAGCTGAGAGTTTAGAAGCTGATTCTCCTAAAACCGTCCTTGCATCTCAACACAGAAGTCGATAAAAACTAGTCTCAGGGGCGCCTGGGTGGCTCAGTGGGTTAAAGCCTCTGCCTTCGGCTCAGGTCATGATCCCAGGGTCCTGGGATCGAGCCCCACATTGGGCTCATGATCCCAGGGTCCTGGGATGGAGCCCCACATCGGGCTCTCTGCTCAGCGGGGAGCCTGCTTCCCTCTCTCTCTGCCTACCTTTCTGCCTACTTGTGATCTCTGTCTGTCAAATAAATAAATAAAATCTTAAAAAAACCAAACAACTAATCTCGGCGTATTCTGGAGACTCTGCTTAATCTTGCCGCATCACTTACTTATGTTGGGATACAGATGGCAAGCCCCAAAGTGGCAGCCACATTCAAAGCTGGCTGCTTGGACCCCGCTGTTCCCTCTGCCCGAGATGCTCACAGAGGTCGCAGAGCCTGCAGGAGAAGACAGACGTGTAAAGAAGTAATTACAGCAACGTGATACGTGCTGACCCAGAGCTGTGTCTGGGAGCTGGAGGACACAATCGAGGAAGCACTGACCTCTGCCTAGGGAAACATTGAGGAAAGTCTTTCAAGCAATATTTGAATTGATGAATGGAGGAGTTCATCAAGCTGATGAGGGTGAGGATATTTCAAGGTCAAGGCTGTAGCATACAAAATGCATGGCAGCAAGAAAGGGTATCCCAGGGTTAACTCTGTGCACCAGATTGAGTCAGTAACGTTCTCTGTGATATAATCTGGTGATTATGCATTCACTTAAACATTTATCAACAATCCAATATCATGCACATACAATAGACCAGGCACTGTGCTCGGAAATGGGCAAAGATAAACTATAAAAGAAAGAAACAGTAATAGGGCGATAAATTCTATAATAGAGGAATGTCTATGAGGCCAGTCTTGGATTCAGCTTTAGTGTCTGTACATAAACACAGATCACTCTGGGAGAATTAATTAATATCTATGAACCTCAATTTGCTCACAGTAAAATAGAAAGAATAGTACCAAAATGCCGTCTCGTCTTGAGGGTGTGTATATGTGTTACATAAGAGTGTGAATGTGTTCAGTCAGATGATAATATATAAGGTATCATCATCATCGTTATTATTACTGTTGAATAGTTCAGTATCTAGGGGTAAAACTGCTCTACGTGGTAGAAATCTGGTAGAAGGCACAGGAACAAGCAGAGGAGCTCTGGGGCTTAAATTGTTAATAATTTGTATAGTAAGGATTTACTTTCCTTACTTGCTGTGTAATTTATACAATAAGTATTATTAATATAATTACTTAAGAACCGTCATCTCCCTCCTTGGCCACTAGATGTCCCCAGTGAATAACTGATTTATAGCTCAGTGGTCAAGACTGGGGTAAAGCACGTGGGCACTAGAGCAAACGCTTAGAAGAGTGATTGCCTGGACCAGGCTGCAGACCTGTCAATACTCATCTGTTAGATTAAAAAATTAATATGACGCGGTTCACGTCTTCAAGGAGCTCATTCTCCAGAGTATGAGGCGAAACTCCGAATCTGATAATAGGAGGAGACGATCCGGTTTTTCTCTGGGAAGCAGGCACTATCTGAGTGCGTCTCGTAGATTAAATACGTTTTCACCGAGCGAATAGGAGGGGTGAGAGGGGAAAGCACGGTCAATCCCATTCTGGCTCATGTAAACACACGGAGACCTGACAGGGACCTGACCAAACAGAACCTTTGGGTTCCTGCAAATAATTCGATATGGTGGAAGCAGAGAGTTCTAGAAGGAGAGAAGTTTTAATTACTTTCATCTACATATAGTTTTGGAAACCAGACTATTTGAAGTTGCTTCATAAAGATGTTTCTTTATTAATTAGCGACCTCTATTTGTATTTGAACATTAAATAAGGAAAACAACATGCTTAATACGCCTGACAAAACTTATTCTCCTAGGAAGTAACCACTTCTTCGGAATCTTGTTTCCATTGCTTATGAGTAGAGTAATCTTTCCTGTTCCCTTTTACTTGATTAACAAGGACAATTTCTGCCACATAACACATGGAGAGTATCTCCTGTGTTTCAGGTACTGTTCTAAGGAGTTTGCCTGTGTTCTCTTATTTAATCCTCACAACTCTGTAAGGCACGTAGAAATGACTACCATCCCCATTTGTAGGGGGAACTGAGATAAACATGGTCTCTACCTTGCTCAGGTCTCAAACTAATAAAGAACAAGAGCCAACATTCAGATCGAACAGTCTGCTTCCGAAGTCCATACGATGCTACACACATTGCCTAAATCTTCTTTGGAAATTATCAAAAAGTTTCTACTAGTGAAGTAGACGCTGGAGAAAACATATATAATCCATGTGCTGCCTACTACTATTGCAAAGGTCTTTTAAAAAAAAAAAAGATTTTCTTCATTGGAGACAGATACAGAGAGACAGAGAGAGAGCCTGAGCAGGGTGAGAGGCAGAGGGAGAGGGAGAAGCAGACTCCCTGCTGTGATGGTAGCATAATGTGGGGCTCGATCCCAAGACCCAGAGATCATGACCTGAGCCGAAGGCAGACGCTTAACCATCTGAACCACCCAGGCACCCCAGGTCTTTTTTTAATTTTTTTTCTTTAAAGTAGGCTCCCTGCCCAGTGTGGAGACCAAAGCAGGGCTTGAACTCGCGACCCTGAGATCAAGACCTGAGCTGAGATCAAGAGTCGGGCAATTAACCGACAGTGCACCACCCAGGTGCCCTCGAGAAGGTGATTTTTTTAAACTCAATTTCTTTTAAGCTGAAGAATTTGAAAGGAAATGAGAGATGACCATGCTCATTTGCATAGTTTCTCCAGCCCCGGAAAGCCGTTTCCATTTGATCAGTAACAGCGGTGCTTGCAAAGACCAGGTGGTGCACGGTCTTTTAGGCATTCGCCCGCCGTCTGTTACGGCAGAAACTTAGTCCCGGTTAATAATTTCTTCTTCCATATGTTTCCCTCCCTCTTTTCGAATTCCATTTTTCCACTGTTTGTTCCCCAAAGTTGCTGCTCCTCAGGATTAGTGCAGACTCAGTTCCACAGAAGTCCAGCACAGTGTGAAACTTACAGCTCTGTGGGTCAAAAAGTTATGATTTCAGGTAAGAAACCATTTGGACACCTAGCCACCAGACGCTCGCTGTGTGTTGCGGACTGGGAATGCCCCAAACGAAAGGGCCAGCGAGCCCCAGAAGATGGGGTGTCCCCGGGGCAGCCTTTAGCCCGTGGGCTGTGGGCGAGCTCCCCGCCGAGTGCTGTGACCACGCTGTCATTGCGGTTCTGGCTTCTGCCGCCCTTCACTGGTGTTTCAAGGGTGTTCATCCCCCTGTCCCCAAAATACTAGTGATTTTTCACAGGGGAGGTGGGAGCGAAGTGTTGTTGATTCCGTTGGCAAAAGATGGGGGAGTTTTTCTACTGTCCTGTGTCCCCTCCTCCTAGGCTCCCGTGAGCGTCTGCGTCATCGTTGGAAATCATCCTGGACTCATTTCCCCAATGTTATCTTTGATTCTTCCAACATCGGCGCCTCTGTCCTGCCTTCTTGGGCTTCAAACTTGGCTCTTTGTCTTCCTGCAGCTCCATTTGCACAGCCAGCCAGTTTCAGACTGTTCACCTGGCCTCTGATTTGACACCGTTTTAGGGCTTGTTTGCTTTTGGGGGAAAGGAGGCCCCCGTCTTGGGATAAGATCTTATTAGAACTTACTTTACTTTATACTTAGGTCTGCTTGTCAGGGGAGGATATTGGACAAGATAGATCACAGAGGGGAAAAATGGATAATCATTATGCCAGGAGTCCCAGGAAACACCCGTTGTGACTGGAGTCTGCAGGCCGGTGCGGAAGGACAGTGTCGACATGAAATGACCTCTCCGTGCCGTTACTTAGGGTTCATAAGTGACGACATAAACGCAGCAGGACAACAGTCCGGGGTGGGGGGGGGGGGGTTATCAGGATCTGAGATCTTCTAAATTCTAATCCTAATTCAACTGCACTCAAAAATGGGTTGGGGCCATGAGTAAAATGGGAGGCACACGCTGCCTTTGTTTTTATCACTTAATCAAAATGACGTCTTGCCAACAGCAACCTCGATCTTACGATAATGCGCACAGTGTACGCAGAAAAGCTGCGTCGGAAAACCCTCCTCTAGCAGGACCTTGCCTCCGGTCCGCTTTAGGGACGCAGATCCTTGCTCCTTCTCCCCTCTCTTCTTCTATCTTGCATTTTCGCGTCACAAAAGCTTTTCTTTCCAAATATTTCTAAATTCATCTCTGGGCCTCCCACGTCTCCTTATTCTCATTCAGGCTCACAGCCCACAAGGGGCTGCTCTGACCTGCTCCTAATTTATTCTTTTTTCCTTTGTCCGGCCTCTATGCTCCTTTGCACCAAACACCAGTGGGAGACTGGATTCAGTTTACGAGCCACCCCAGATCTCCCTGAGCCAGCTCACGAGCCCCCATTCCCCAGTGTGGGCCGTGACCACCTGCCTTGTTCCCCAGCAACGGTGGCTCTGATACAGTCACAAGGCTCGGCTGCGGCAGCGCCAGCCACCACTGGCCCGTGTGCAGGACCGGCCTGCACCTTTGCCCTCACTGGACTGAGCACACGTAGGCTCCGACCTCCCCAGCTGCTGCTCCGACTCAGCTGACCCAAGCCAGAGGCAAGGGCATGGTAGCACCTCACCGAGCAGACTGGGACCGGAGGAGCCAAGAGACAGGAAGGGGCCAGTGATCAAATTGTCTGTTCCCCCTCCCCCGATTCCATGGGTTACTTCAAGATACGCTGGGTTCATACAGCCTCTCTGAAGATGTCCCGAAGTCCAGAGCACTCGGCTGCTTCGGGGGAAGCTCCGGCTGGTTCCAGGTGTGTCCTCGGATACTCGGCTTCCCTGGACTCTCTCGTTCTCCATCCCCTGGAAATACACTCCCCAGTAAATCACGGATCCGAATGCTTCCTGAGGCATTATTTTGGGGGAACTTGTGCTAATCATCTCACGACCTTTTTAATCTCTCTGGCATAACGACCTGCAAAGCTTCCTCTGCTCAGTGACTGGTGTTCGAAGGACCCTGCGTTTTACCTCCACCCCGGCCCGTCTTCTCTTGCGCCGTTTCCGACCTCCTGCGTGCGGGCCACACTCTGCGCACGCACGGCACAGACCGTACCTCCGTGGCTGCTGTTCACGGCTTCCTGTAGTTTGGTCACAGTTCTACCCGTTCGTGTCTTATCTTTCCAGTTACATGGCGGATGCCTAAGAGCTAGGGACCACGTGACATCCTCCCTGGCTTCTGCCATAGGTAACAAGAGATTATATGCTAGCTGATGAAAAACGGTATGTATATATGACCATATTTCTTCTCAAGTCCAGGAGAAAAACCCTGACGTCAATAGTCACACCTAGAATTAAGCAAACGCTAATGTGAAATGACGCTTGGAAATAGTCACAGTCAGATTTCAAACAAACGGGAAGTGTTTTTAAAGGAAAATACAACGTATAGATCAGAAGAACATCAAAGAAGACCCACTTTCTACTACTTTTCCCGGGGATCCCTAGCTCAGGTCAAAATACTAGTTAACAGTCATCGCACGGTAATTCTTGATTATTAAAAAGTCCCTATAAAATCCTCATTTTTATGGATGACATAAAGTCAAATATTTCCGTTAGATTTGTCTTCTCTTGTTCTCCAATGACAGTAACAAATCATAACACCTACTTTGTATGGTGCTTCATAATTTTCAAAGTACTGTCCCATGTGTGTTTACAGCCCCGTGAGGCAGGGCAGGCTCATGTCCTCATCGCGTTAGGGGGTGAGAAAGGCGGTTGGGATTTGGGATGAGCCTAATGTCACAGATGAGTCATGTCTCGCTTGGAGGAGAACCCGCATCTTCTGATTTTGAGTCCAGAGCTCTGCTCAGATTTTCCTCAGAAAGAGCTAACTGAGTTGGTTGTGATCAAAATAGAGGAGCACGCAGTCTTGTGAATTCTGTGGAGAAACTCCACACACGAGTGAGCTGGGGAGAGCCATGTGACCCCTTGCCTGCAACCAAGATCCTAGCTTCTAAGGACTCTCTGGGTTACCACCTGGCACTAAGAGATGAAAATCTGAGCCAGCCCAGAAGAGCAAATTAAAGATACAAGGAAATCAGAGAGGTACAGACTTAAATCTTCATTCAGTCATGTATAATTTATAAACCCTCAGAGGAGCTCAGAATTTAGGTTTGAAAGCAGGTGGTAACACTGTGGTTCCATTTTAAGGTCATTTTCTGTTGCCAGGGGGCTGGCAGAGTGGAGAATGCTGAGGTACCAGCAAGGACCAGCGTCACTTTTCTCTCAAAAACGAACAAAAGACACTCAGCTTAGAGAGAGAGAGAGTGTATGTGTGTGTGTAAGTAACTTATCAGCTAAAAACTGCGGTATGAGATTCCTCAGGACCTAGACACAGGCGAACGGGGGGAAAAAAGAACAAACTTGCCGGAAAGTGTTCGGGACCACCCTGCTGCTGTGCCCGGGGCAGCGCAATGACGGTTGGAAACACTGGAGGTTTAACAGGCCCATCTGGGAGGTGGGCGTGTAACGTAAAACCCATCTCGGCGACTACTGTGCAGCAGCTTGGGTGGGCAAGAAAGGATCGTTTTCTTGAAAGTCTTAGTCATCCTGAGCCGAGAATGTCAAGTGGAAAAAGGCTAAAGAAAGACTGGAGGTTGGGAGGGAAGCTTTACAAACAGGAAGCGTTCCGCCCAAGGACGCGGAGCAAAGCGAGCAGGTGCTCCCGCTGATTCCCAGACCCGCTCATGTCCTACGGCTTCCAGCTCCCGCCCCATGCTGCCCGCTTGGGCTTCATGTGAGTTCTCCCTCGATGTTTAATTTAAAACCTTCTATATCTGAGCAGTGAGTCTGTCTCCCGGGGTAGGAACAGTGACTCCAACTGCCGGGTCCCGAAATAGCTGCAGATGAGTCTCCTGGGGAACTTGTTGAAATGTGAATTCCAAGGCCCTGGCCTGAAGCTTCTGCCTTGTACGTGTGAGGCTGGCCCTGGCCTCGCCAGCTACCAAGACTCCAGAACCCATCAGAAGCGATAAATTTGTTGGAAAGACATTGGCAGGAGTTTCTTCAAAGAAAGGGAAGCAGAGTGAGGACGAATGTTACTGCCTGGGCAATTTGGCCATATTACGGAGAGCAGCGAGAAGCCTGGATGCGCAAGAAACATGAGGAATATTCTAGGTAAATAAGATAAAATTATTGTAGGACGAGTCACAGCTGGCGAGCAGATAGGTAACATACCAGAAGCATCTAAACCTTCCCTAAATATTTAAGGAAGCTTACTCCTGAGCTTGCTCCTGGGGAAGCACAGTCATCAGATATGGTCCCTGGTGTTAAAGGGGGAAAGACAGCACAAAAAGACAAACCAAAACACAAAACTGTGTGTTTGCATATCTGCATGAGACATTCAGACCTAAGTGCCATAGGAGCTCGGAGAGAGGAAAGATCACCAAGAAAATGGGGGCTTGATAGAAAGGGGTGGGACTGAAAAGATAAGGGAAAATCTGTTTACCCAGCATGTACCGTGTCCACCAATTCCAAATTGACTTATATCCCCTAGAGCAGTGCTGTCCAGCAGAAGTATGTGGGCCATATAGTATTTAACTTTTTTAGTGGCCACACTTTAAAAAGAGAAACAGATAAAATTAATTTCATTAACATTTTATTTAATCCAACATATCTAAATATTTAGATTCGTAATCCACATAAACTTACTCATGAAATATTTCAAAGTCCAGTGCTTTTTTTTTACATTTATACACCGCAGTGTAGACCAGCTCCATTTCACGTGCTCAGGACGCACAGGAGTAGTGGTTACCAGGTTGGACAGCACAGACCTAGAGAAACTCTTGCACATTGAGTAGGAAGAGATGTATACCGGGGTAAACTTTGAGGCATGTTTGTTATAATACAGAGGAAAACAGGCAATAACCCCATGTCCATCAAAAGAGGGAAATGGGTAAATAAATCACGAGCAAAACAACTGAAACATTGCTTGGTTTCATGTTATGTTCATGTCTGCAGTGACCTCGAGGAGGGAGGAGGTGGAGTGGGCTGGAGAGAAAAATAGATGAAAATTGGATCTGTAATTTTCCATTCTTTGAAGATAGATTAAAATACATATAGGAAGGCTCATATCTGTCCACTGAGGGTGGCAGGTGTGTGCACTCACTGAGTCACCCTTTGCTGTTTTCTGCATGTATAAAAACTTTAAAGTAGGGGCGCCTGGGTGGCTCAGTGGGTTAAAGCCTCTGTCTTCGGCTCGGGTCATGATCTCAGGGTCCTGGGATCGAGCCCTGCATCGGGCTCTCTGCTCTGCGGGGAGCCTGCTTCCCTTCCTCTCTCTCTGCCTGTCTCTCTGCCTGCTTGTGATCTCTGTCTGTCAAAGAAATAAATATTTTAAAAAAATAAAAAATTAATTAATTAAAAAAAAGACCTTTAAAGTAATCGACAAAAGGAATAAAATTCATTGAGGATACGGAGGTAGCAAGGAGTAGGCATTCAGAATACAGACTCTTCCAACAAAGAGCAGAACGGGGTGGTCCCAAGTCAAGGACTGTTGGGGATGGCGGCTCGACCATAAACCGATGATGCGGGAAGAGGGAGAGAAGGCTGAATAAGAACCAGCGACCGAGCCTTACATCCCTGCACACCTCCCTGACAGCCCAAGTTCAACCGCACTGAGGGCAGGTGTTGACAGACCGAACATTTTCACAGGGGAAATGAAGGAGGGATGCTCTGGAAGCTGCAGTGATGCTCAGTGGGTCACCCTCTCGACTACCTCACCCTGGAGTCTATGGGGTACGTCGAGAATTCAGCCACGCTGTTGTTTACTCATACTGCCGCTGTCTCAGCATCCCCTTGGTCAAATGGCCTGCAGGGACCTTCACACCAGCTCCTCATGCAAGCACATGTCTTACAGAATGGCCTGCGGTCACAAGCAAACCTAAATTCCTCATAGGACTTTTCCCAGCCGCCCTTATGATCCAGTGTCCCCTGCCTCCCAGGACCTTCCCCTTGTACCCTCCTCAGAGAAGGTCTCCACGTAGGGTACCAAACCTCACACCTTCTGGTGGGATTGACCAAACTTGCCCTGGCCTGGGAACCCTAAAGCACTCCATCCATAGACCTTAATAAAGACATGTGCCCTGGGGTCCTGCCTCTCTCTGCCTGTACCTTGCCTTGACCTCCCCATGTGACCCCTTGAGGGGTGCCATGTACTCTTCTAGGACTTGGTAATAAACTACCTCAGTTTTTCCTGTGGTCTGTTGCTGAACCCGATTCACCATCCAACACCCTATAACAACATCCAACATCCACTTAACAAATGATTCCACTTGTTAATTTAACAACACTATAATAAAGTGTTTAAAAAAGCCTCTGCTTGGTGGTGGGAAATCAGGTTCCACGGGGGCTGCCAGGGTTAAAGGAAAGTGAGGAAGTAGCAAAAATGTTCAGAGAAGATGTTGACGATACACAAGAGTTTGCTGCTCATGACAGGAGGCTGAGCACACACGGCAGGAGCTCAGGATTGGATCAGATCAAGAAACACTGAGCCACGAAGATGGGCGTCATCGCGGACTGAAGAGGCTTTCTCCTTTGGCACCGACTGAACTTAGCAGAGAGGGGAGGTAGGACGGGATTTGTTCTGATCATTTCTGGGGGAAAGAGGAGTTAAAGAGTGTCTCCAGAGTCTGGGTCCAGAATAATTTGTTTGCTGGTGTGTTGATTTCCTGTGCTCTGTTGCTGAACTGCGATACGACACTCTATACTCCACTTAACAAATGTTAATGCAACAACACAGTAATCATCTTTAGATTACTTTGGACTTTGGACTATTTTAACAATGCTGTGAGGAGAGATGATACAACATACCATCAAAGGCACTGGATTCAGGCTCTGTATCCTCCACTTTTAATGAAACCTTGGACAAATCAATCTCCTGGTGCTTTACTCTCTTTAGCTGAGCAGTGGGGTTGTAGTGGTATCTAACGACCTCACAGAGTTGGGACAAGAGTTAACATGCAGGAAGCACATAAACAGTAACTAGCATGTGGTGCACGCTTACTAAGCATTAGTCATGGACACTACAGTCCATTTGCTAGATATTTCCTTGCATCTATGATTACCTCTTTAGGATAAATTCTTGGCAATATAATTGTTGGGTAAGAAGGCATACACAGTTTTAATGCTTTTAATACAACCTGCCAAAATATGCACCAGAAGCTACTTTAAATCCCCTCTACCATATCATCAAATACTTGTTTTATTCCCACGTACCTACGTCACAATGCCCGTCAACCCACCACCCACCCAGCAGACAATTACTGGTGCCCCCTATATACTCACCGACCCAGAATGCAGGTGTGGTGCCCGGTAATCTGTATTTTAAAAACACTCCCATTTGAGTCATACTGTACAGTTTAAAACCATTGCTCTAGAATTCCATCAGTTGCGAAATCAATCAATTGTCATAACATTAGTTTTCCCAACCTCTTTGCAGTATCAACACCTCAGACCAGGATCTTTCTGAAACTCCCCTTGGCTTCTAGAACCCCTCCAGAAGAGATTCAACCTCTTCTCCTATTTCTATGTCACCTTTTCTCCCCGTTTAGGGAAAAAGAAACTGGATTATTTCATGTAACTGGGAAGCCTTTCAGCGGCACTGGCTGCAGACACGTTGTCCGACAGAAATATGACACGAGCCATGCAAACTCGGGCCTAGAGTAATTCCTCTCCTCCTGCCACTGACTTGGTTGCTTCCTATGTGGCCTGAGTCTCAGACGGACTCTCTGGGAATCAAGGTGCTGGAAGCCTCTGACTCAAATCCTTGAGGCTTAACAAGCCCGGGGGTGGGTCGCGGGGAGGTATATCCTACAAAAGGAATCTTCCCAGTCTGGAAGTAACCCAGGGGCAGAGTTATTACATCAAACCCAGCGGGTGCCGTGTTTGCAGTCCCAGCACGTCCCGATCTACCGACTCCTTCCCGGCCATCTTCGATTTCTCTCGCTCCTGCAGCTCTCACATCCAATCAATCATGGAGTGAGGCCGATTGAATCTCCCCAGTCGTTCTCAGGTCTGTCCTCTGTCTTACCTGCTGGGACCTCAGTTCAGATTCTCATCATCTCTTGCCCAAATCTTTTAATAGCTGTCTGTTTCGTCTCCTTTCTACATTTTTTACCACCCTTGGATTCCTCCTCTATACATATCCAGATGCAGCCCATTTCCTTGGTTAATGACGTGGCGTGCTAGACCACTAGAGAGTCAAAACTCCCTGGCATATGAAACCCTCTAAGACCTTCCAGAACCACCTCCTGATCACCTTGCACAGCCAACCCTGTTTCTATGTCCATGTTTTTCTCTGCCTGTTGCATTCTTACCACCCTGCCCTGCCCAGACCATACCATATCTTTCCTCCTTCCCAGCCATCTGTAGGGTCTCTGCACCTTCCCAGCTTCCCTCCACATTGCCAGTGGGTACACTTTTAAACACAAGCCCTAACTAGAAAAACTGCAACAACTCATCATCCACTTGTATTCACAAGTCCCCTGGGATTCCAGACTATGATAATTAGCATGGTTCAACACAGCTGATACTGAGCATGGTTCAAGATAGCTGATACGTTGGGCTCTAACCCTCTGCCCATCTCTCCACACCAGGTCACTGCTCTAGCCGTGCAGACCATTTCAATGCCCCCATGCCTGTTTCTACTTTCACCCTATATGGAATGTTTCCAATATTGACTTTTAGAAACCCTTCTCAACCTTCAGAGCCCTGGATTTTTCTTTCATGAAGACTTCTTAGATTTCCCTACTCAGACAAAACACTCTGTGTCTCCACTGCAGTCTGTCCATACCTACATCACAAAAATGACCATGGCCTCATTATGGCCTGGTTAACTGTGCAGCAACGTCAGCCCCTACGGAGTGGGAGTTCCATTACTCATGAATTCTACAACTTTGGGACAACTATGAGCCTAAGTTCTCATGTGCACATGGAAACATTAATCCTGCCTCCCGCGGTTATCTTAAAAACGTGACAATATACATAAATTAGAAGAGTTCCTGGCACATGAGGAGTTCGTTACTTGTTCCTGGACTTGCTCTGAGCCCTCTCTGAACACCTCCCATCACGTCTTAGTCGCAGCACGAACATTCTGGAGCCCAACTCCCTGGGACCAAGGCCCAGCTCTGTCACTTACCAGCTGTGTGGTTTTGGTCAAGTTCTTTGCCTTCATTGTCTGTTTTCCCATCTGCAAAACGAGGATAATAAGAGCACCTATCCAATTGGGCTGTCATGAGGAGGAAGTAAGATAAACATGGCAAACCCTTAGAACAGTGCGTGGCATAAAGTGCTCAGTAAGTTCCAGTTACAAGTCTTCATTCCCAGAGTCTAACACAGAAACTGGGGGACAATGTTCAGTAAATGTCACATTGTATTCAACCGTATGTTTCTCTTTGCAGTGTAATTTAGGTGAGGTTCTTCCCTGCATTAAGAATACTGACCTATTCCATTATAATTTCGGTACTGTCTGTAGATAATCCCTGTTTATAAATTGTCAAGCTGTTACCCTCACTCATTGCTTGGCAAACTCTCACTGAATGAAAATGCACGTACAATTCAATTATGGGTGGTTTATTTAGTCTTGCACTGGATTACCTGAAACTCATGGGATATTACTATATACATGTAATTTGATTCATCTGCCTATAGTCTGTCAAGTGAAAAGGACCCTTTCAAAAAAAAAGGTATACTGAAATACGTTTACATTGATTTTGAGAGAGCTGTTTGCAATATATATGAAGATATCATTAAGGAAGTAGTATTACGAAAAAGCACCAAAATAAGCAAGATATCATCCTCTCATTTCTATAAATGTTTTGCAGAATTATTCTATTTCTGAATTAATGATTTTTTTAAACAAATAAAATCCCTAATCTATACTGACAATTGGGGCAGGATGAGATATATTCCCTAATTCTCTGAATTTGTCCTGGAATTCGAGTTATCTTAAAGCTTCAGAAGGAAGCAACTGCTGATTAGGGGAGGCAGACAGGGGCATTGGGAGGCATATGGAGGAGAAGCCAAGACAGCCGTTCCTACCAACAATGGCCCTGTTGAAGAAGCACTTACATTAAAAAGATGCTAAGGCAAAAAGTTAAAAGAAAGGAAAACAAATACATTATAAATACCCAAAATTTTGGGACGCCTGGGTGGCTCAGTCGGTTAAGCGGCTGCCTTCGGCTCAGGTCATGATCCCAGGGTCCTGGGATCGAGTCCCACATCGGGCTCCGTGCTCAGCAGGGAGCCTGCTTCTCTGTCTCTGCCTCTGCCAGCCACTCTGTCTGCCTGTGCTCGCTTGCTCTCTCTCTCTCTGACAAATAAATAAATAAAAATCTTTAAAAAAATACCCAAAATTTTAATGAAGAGTTTGTCAACATTGGCACCACTGACATTTGGGGCTGGGTAATTCTTTCTTGGGGAAGGAGGCTGTCTTGCACGTTGGTCAGTTTCCCGTCCTCTACCCACGGGATGCCAGTAGCCCCCGCCCCCCGGCTAGTTTTATAGTTTTGACAACCAAAATGTCTCCAGACACTGCCAAATGGGCAAAATCACCCTGGCTTGAGAATAATTGCTTTGATGGGAGAACATTAGCAAAAGTATTAGGTGGGACATCTTACGGGTTTTTTTTAAATATTTCCTCTTTTTCAGTACTTTTGTCAATTTACATAGACTTATCAAAAACTAATTATCTTCACTAACAAAAAGACCCAGGCATGGTTCTGATATATTTTTCCAGAGCTCGGCCCCAGTGGTCCTCTGTCTGGAACGGGGTGATGAAGGTGAGGGGTGACGAGGAAAGGAGGGTCACCAAACCTGGTTTGGGTGGCCTATGAAATGCAAGACACTAAGAGGGCGTAGCACTCCAGCGAACTCAGACTCTGTTTTAAAGAAAACTATAGTCTCACGACAAGTGACTTCTAGTGCGGTTCTCATCTGTTGCTTTTTCCTTTTAATAAACACCTGGCTGGTGTTTGTCTCAGTAACAGAGTCATGATAAATCATGGTCTGCCGTCCTCAAGTGGCACTGTTCAAGGAAGGGACGGAAAGACAGCTCATTCCTCCATAATACTTCACTGAAATTGTTTTAGGAAATTAACAGTTATAAACTGGGGGTTGCTGGGAGGAGGTGGGATTGGGAGAGGGGGAGGGGGCTATGGACATTGGGGAGGGGAGGCGAACCATAAGAGACTATGGACTCTGAAAAACAACCTGAGGGTTTTGAAGGGTCGGGGGTGGGAGGTTGGGGGAACAGGTGGTGGGTAATAGGGAGGGCACGTTTTGCATGGAGCACTGGGTGTTGTGCAAAAACAATGAATACTGTTACGCTGAAAAAAATAAATAAAAAGGAAATTAAGTTATATTAATTGCCTAAAGACAAGATTCCCTGGTCTTCCTCAGGACATTCCCCTAAATTTCTTCTTTACAGTGGGCAGTAGAAATGCAGAAATTGGGATAAAAACTTTAAACTTCCACATAATGATGAAATTAACTTATAATGATGTAAAAAAATATTTCCACATACTGCATTAGTAGTAGTTCTGTTACCTTGAAGTATAAGGGAGGAATAAAAAAAAGGAACAAATAAAAGTCTCAAACAGGGGCTTAGTGTTAGACACTGTTGGCTAAGTGTCTGCCTTTGGCTCAGGTCATAATCCCAGGATCCCTGGAATCCCCCACTGGGCTACCCACTCAGTGGGAAGTCTGCTTCTCCCTCTCCCTCTGCTCCTCCCCTGCTCGTGCCCTCTCTTCCTCTGTCAAATAAATAAAATCTTTAAAAAATAAAAAGAATTTAAAAAAATCTCAAACAGACATGGGTGCTCCAAAGGCTTCCATCAAGTGATAAGTAATAAAAGGAACTGGCACAAACCCCATGGCACGAATGTCCCCAAGGAGTCCTATTTCTTTAAAACTAGAATACGTCTAAAGATGTCTCTCCTGCCTGAACTACAAACAGGTGTTTACCTGCCTGTTATATAGTTCGTCAGCCCTGCACTTCTGAAGCCTATGTTTCCTCTGATAACAGATATGCTTGTAGTCGTCATTTAGAGGGTGTTACGGTTAAATACGTATTTAATGCAGGAAAATGCCAAAATCCTAGGACAATAGCAGGAACCAACAGGCATGGCATATCAAGAAATGAAGCTCTTGGAATAAATACTGGGGTATTATTACTACTTTGATTTCAGGTATGACCTAAAGTCAACTCCCTCCGCCTTCTCCCAACCCACTGTCTAACTTCAGTTACATAGATCTTAATTCACAGGAAGATTTTTTGCTACTTGTTGAAAAACAAATGTACCCTAGGGACGTCTGGGTGGCTCAGCCAGCTAAGCTGCTGCCTTCAGGTCAGGTCGTGATTCCAGGGTCCTGGGATTGAGCTCCTGCTCAGCACAGTCTGCTTTTCCCCCTCCCACTGCTGTTCCCCCTGATCCTACTCTGTCAAATTAATACAATCTTTAAAAAAAAAAAAAAAAAGAAAAAGAAAACCACACACAAATGTCCTCTAAAATTCTCGGAGCCCCTCTTCCAGCAGCAGTTTCTATGACACACGCGTACATGTCACTCAGCTGTGCCAACACGGAGGCAGCCTGGTGGTCCCACTGCAATTCTCACACTGGAGTCTGGGCACCCAGACAGGTGCATACGCGTCAGACCCTCAGTTCCTCCAGGTCGTATCAAGGAAATGTGGGTAAATACCTGCCCTTTCTTACCTGACACAGTGGTCCTGAGGTTCATGAAACAAAATGTAGTTGTCAACAGAAAAGGCAGTGCTCCTACCACTGCTGTGGCAGGCCTGCGCTCCTAACATGCGTGTTAGAGGCCGAGTCTTCCAGCTCAGGCAGCTTCTCCGTTCATGCCCTACAGAGAGCTGCCGTACTGTGTCCCCTGCTGTTGAAATGTGAATACATTAGGTCGTCAGTTAAAAGAATAAGAACTACACTAGGAACAGTGCCTCTTATTATCGAAGGTAAACATATTGAAGTAAAAATCCAAAAATCTTCAAAGACGAGGCGACTACCTCCGTGCAGTGAGAGCATGACCTCTGCTTGTGCTGCCAAGAGGAAGGAAACAGAACTCGTCCTAATCGGAACTTCTTGGCCTTGGAACTTTATGACCTACTTCATTTCAGTTTATTTACACTCCTGACTCCCTGAGCTCTCAGCGCTCTGGGTCCCTGGGACCCATCTCTTACACTTTCTCTTCATGTATTCCCCCAAGCAACACAAAAAACTTCTGATTAATGTCAGAAACTTCTTAATTCGCTCAATGGTAGCTAAAATATACTTCAGAAAGTATTAACAGACCTTTTAACTCTTAAGCTACTTGTTTCCAACTTTAGTAAAACTTTTGGACTCCCCTTAAAGGAATGCCGTGAATCTCAAACCAGATTTCTCCTTTGTTTCTTTTTCTTTTGGGGGGAGGGGGTGGTAGTAGTTATAGCAGATTGTATGATGGATAGAAAATGTCTTATATTCTCGAGAAGCATATTCTCCAACACAATGGTTCTCAGGTACAGAACTTAGTCATTTTCTATTTTGAATTCTTAGAATATCAATTCATAACCCACAGCTGATGTTCAACTGATGTTTGTTGAATTCAGTCACCTTGCTTTGGATCAGTCGGGCTGACAGGAAGGGTCTGCTAGCATCCTCAGTGCCTGATGGATCCTGAGATCCATCCTTAGCTGTCCTCGCTGAGAACACTCCTCAGACAAGAGAGGCTTGGCCATGTCTGTGAATCCAACCCCTCCTTCATTTCCCTGGAATCCAAGACCCCCAGATGAAGAGTGCATTCTTGGATTTGGGGCCACACTTTTTAATTATTATGTAATGTCTTCATACTGATGTCCTAGGATGCTTTAATATTACTTCTATTATTTCCGCCCCGGCTCTGGGGTTTCCATTTTCTAAAAAAAGTGCTGTCACAATATACATTATTTCTTAATTCTGAGCAACTGAGGAAGGATACAAGATACAAAATCCATCTTAACCAGGAAGTCCTTTCCATCAAGAGTTATAAAACCATCTGCTATGTTTTTGGAGATTACCTTTTGATATTAAAACTTTTTAAAAATAAATAATTTTTTAAATTTGAAGAATTTTATACATTTCCAAAAAAAACCAGTAACTTTCTCACCAATTCAGTAACCACTTCATCAATTATTCTTTTATTTGTATCACACACATCAATATTTTACAGAAAAAAAAGAACCCCTTAATGTTAAACTCCAATTAAGTACGTTTTCCTGATTCTTTTCGATGTAGACACCTAAACTTTTACACACACATAATCTGTACATAAAATAATGTTTTAACATTTTTTAATCTCATTTAACATATTTTATACAATTTTACATATATCAATATCAGTTAATGACTACGTAACGGTCTACAATAGCAATACATCAAAATTTATTTATCCATTTCCCAAATCCTGGACTTTTTTTTTTTTTTTAATGTGTATGAATGGAATTGCTAGAAGTATCTTTGTACAAGTAGCTTATTTTTCTTTTAAGTATTTTCCTGGCCGTATGCTGTTCAAAGTGACTTTATCTAGCCAAAAATAGATTGGTTACAGAGCTTTTGATCTAAATAGTTCTTTTAAAAATTACTAATCGTGCTACTGGTATGAAGACACATGAATTTTAAAATGTTCTGCTAATATAATAGCATAAACCAGGTCAAAGTTGTTTCAATTTGCATTTTTAGTACTAGGAAACCTGAATATCAATTCCAAGAATTGTCTTTTGTGTCTTTTCATTTGTACTCTATCCTTTCATAAATTTACTTAGTAAAGAGTAGAAACTTTATGGTTTTGGATCTACTTTTTAAAAAATTTTAAGCATTTTATCCACGTGTAATGTAAGTAGCTTTTTAAAAATCCAATCTTTTTTGTCTTCTTCCTTTGTGCCATTTTTCATTTTTCTTTAGTTGATCTCACCTACCCTGCTAGTGGTATTTTTCAGTGTTATGAAGTTTCTTTTGTACTACTGGGGTGAGAATTGTAGTCTTTTTATTTTCATCTTTATAATCAACATTTTAACTCCTATGGAATGAACTGTTTTATCATATGTAACATGGGCCTAATTCTTTTTTCACACTGACATCCAATTAGTCTTTCTACCAGTAGTTACTATATAATTACTTCCTTCCAACTGGTTTATTAAGTCTCAGTTAAACTTCCTACTTAGCATCAAAGTGTATTTAGAAAAGGTTACTTTCGGATTTAAAGGGCAAGACTCTCACTTCTTTCCCCTAAGTTAAAAAGATAAATCTATCTTTCCTTGCCTGTTTTCCGAATTTGCCACAATTCTGTCAAATTATATAAAATAGAAGTTGGAATGTTCAGTGCAAGTGTAGTAAATCTCCATATTAATGTCATCTAGTGGCATTCCTTTGGCTATGATTTCAAACACATTATCTAACTTAATCTTCACAATAATTCTACAAAATATTATTTCTGTTTTATAGATGGTGAAATTATTTTGATAGGTTCAAACCTTAGGCTATACCTAATAGAACCACTTTGCCATATTAGTAAATGCATAAATATTAATACCAATACATGACTTCTATTTTCAGGAAGCTGTAAAGTACCTAAGTCTTTCTTGTTTCATTTTCCTCACATATAGAAGAGCAACGAAAGACTATTCACAGCTTATTTGGGCCTAGTATCATCTGCATATTTTTATATGTTGTTCAGATCAAAAGATAATTAAAAAGCATTACTTAGTTGAAATTTAGCCAAATTCTGCTTCCATCAGCTCCTTTGCTCTAACTTTATTTCTAATTAATCCTAAGCTTCACATCTCCCTGATCTTAGACTGAGAGGCCGGAGCCTGCGGGCTCTGCTTCCCCCGCTGCGCTGCATGGACTTCCGTATCGGGGCAACCTGGATTCCAACACTGGCTCTTCCCCATACCAGACCTGGGCCAAAGTATTAGTAATTTGCCTCTTCGTTAAAAATGTATTCAATAGGGGCGCCTGGGTGGCTCAGTGGGTTAAAACCTCTGCCTTCGGCTCGGGTCATGGTCCCAGGGTGCTGGGATCGAGCCCTGCATCAAGATCTCTGCTCAGCAGGGAGCCTGCTTCCTCCTCTCTCTCTGCCTGCCTCTCTGCCTACTTCTGATCACCATCTGTCATATAAATAAATAAAATCTTAAAAAAAAAAAAACGTATTCAATTGGATCAGCCTCACAAGGTGGTTCAGACACTGTCACTAGGAAGCGCAGGGACCTAGCACAGAGTAGAGGCTCTGTTTCACAACACAGATTGGCTTGGGGGGGGGGGGGGCTCTCTTCCTACAGGAATTAGCATCAGGGGGAGGCACTTCACCTCTTCTGACAACTCCGCAGGTTTTCACCACTGGAGTACAGCAGCTTTGGCTTCTCGAGAAGTGCTCTAAAAAAAGGTTTCTGTTCTCTAGGTTAATGGCTGAGAGGCTGAAGTGATCATGGAGGCGGTCACCTCACGAACTGTGAGTGGGGCACAAGGAAGGAGACATGATGAATCCTCCTTCCATTCACTGCTATCATCACACAAAGTGGTGTATCAGATCCTCACTAAGAAACCTCGGGAAACCTACAGATGGCTTTGAAAAACCACCGGAATCCCAAGTTACAAATGCCTCACTCCATCTCCTCTTAGGAATTTCAAAACAGCCAATCTGCGGTACCTTTTCCTGGAGCAATATATATATATATATTTTTTTTTTTTTTTTTTTTCTTTTGGCCCACGTTAGTTGTTGGAAGTTCTTTTCTTTTAGCCCAGCACAGGGCTCTGCAGAAATTTTCTGAAGTAGTAGTAAACCAGAACTAACCTGATTCTGAGGTTTCCTTTGGGACAAACTTCCCAAGAATGACCTCTTCCGTGCTCAGACGGACTGTCCACCACTTTCTGTAATACAGAACTGTGGTGTCGGCACTGCCTTGCTGGTTACAAGGGCTAAGTAGGGGAACTGAACTGACAATATGCTGTAAACACTAGACCTTCGCAAGCAAAGGATCGTGCAAACAACCTGTTAACAGCCGGCACTTGCACGGAAGTTGCTATTGCTACGACCATGTCTGTACATTTATGTTTTATACCAAAGACCCACATCATTTACTGTGTGTGTTTAACTATTCAGAGGCAGGAGCAACTAAAATAATTACAAAAGTAACTAAAATATTCCTTCCATATTATTGTTATTATAGACTAATAAAATCTGAAGGTCATTAGCAGATACTTATTATGTCCCTTTAAGCACAGTTGCTAATCTGGAACCCTCACTAATACACCCAATACTAAAATAAAACTAACTTTGTCCACTAATCAATCAGTTACTTATAGGATAACAACAACATCCAATAACCGAATGTCTCAAACAGAATTAAAATACATCTGCATATATCATCATATAACCCGTTCTAATTAATCATATACGAAACAGTCCTTTAAGTGAAAATATTCTGATGCCAGGATGAATGTCCAATGTAGCATTTCCAGTTTGCTCTTTTCTAGTTTTGAAGGTGCTTCTCTGGGCTTTCTAGGTTTTTACTTCCCTCAGAGGACTCTACTTTGGCCATGATTATATTATTGGTTCCAGGAGCCTCGGGCTGCTTATCATCACCATCAAAGATAATATCTTCTGGATTTGGAGGTGGGGGGCAGAATTCTTCATTGGGAAACATCTCCTGGAAAAGCGTTTCGGCTTGCTTGACTGCATGTTCATTTCCCAGTGCACAGTCAGGCCCAGAGCAGACGTAAACATTGGAAGGTAAGCCCTCATATGAGCTTCTGCTGATGCCCGAGGAGTCTCTCATATTGAAATAAAGAGCCCACAAGAGTCTTGGCTTTGTGCATTCTTCCTGGTCCATCTCTGTTTCGTTGTATGGGGTGAATAATTTCTTCACTACTGACTCTAAGTCTTCTCTTGCTGTTTTAGAAGATGAACAGGTCAGATGTACCAGATGGGTGTCTTTCATGCACGTCATGGTCGAAGAACATAATTCGGTGACGCGAACCGCGCATGTTCCTGATTCCACTGGCGGCACTACCAGAACGGAAATGTGCTGATCTGAGTCGGCCTTTAGTATAGACTGATCTGTAACGAGCACTGCCCTGGAGATCTGCTCATACTGCACATTTGAGCATGTTTCCTCAGAAAGGTAACTGTCCTCCACAATAAAGTATTTAGCATTTATTCTTTGACCTAAGTGATCTATAATTGCTTTACATTTTCCAGAATCTTTGTCGACTACCAGGCATTGAACTCTGTGACGAAGACAATAGATTCCACCAAAAACGGCACACATCCTGCAGAAACACTGGGGAATTTCTCCTTGCCCGTACAAGGGAAATAAAAAGGGGGTGTTGCCAAACCGTCCAAGACACCGAAGGAAGTTTTTCGTTGCTTTAAGGCCCTCTATTGTACTGCAAGATGTTTCTGTCATTGCAATTGAATGCAGCACAAAATGCTGGAGGTTGGGGGTTAATTTTTTAGTTTGTAAGTACTCTGAAAACGAGCACTGCACAAAAGCTTCGTATTGATCAGGATGTTGTTCATAGTCTAAACAAAACGTAAGAAATTTCATCAGTATCCTCTTTTCAACCATAGTGAGTTCTCTGCTATTAAAGACATCTGCTCTGGAACAAGGCACCTGTTCTACTTTTCCTTCACGGAACGCAAGAATCCTAGTGACGTTTTTAAACTCTGCGTAACGACTAACATTTGATTTGATTAAGAGCTCAATTAGCAATCCTTGAGAATACAGCAGCTTCGATACCAAATCAATATTAAACCTCCTGCTTTCTTTAACTATTTGAGAGTAAGTAATCTTCTTTCTCTTTGGTTGGTCAGTGCTGTCTTTCTCTGCAGGCTTCTTTCCATCTTTATCCCCATCTGAAACTGCGGGTAAACGGGCTTCACCTCCAGAGTGCTCTTCCTTTGCCGAGGTGTCCTCGACATCAGTTACTTCCAGTGAAACTTCTCCACCCCTTTTTGGAGTGTCTTTGGCGGGCGTTTCACAGCTGGCGGCATGTAATGAGTGTGTTTCTTCAGACAAGCATGCGGAATGCAGAGGGTTAGGCGTGGTGCTGGATGTTGCCGAGGAAGGACTTTTCTGCAGAGCCTCCATCTCTTCGACACCGTCATCCACATCCTGACTGGCATAACAAAACACTTCCGTGTGTTGGATGGTTCCGTCCTTCTTGCGAAGAGGGACAGCTTCTTCTGTTTCATGGATCAGGCCTTGCCACGAGGCAGTACTTTCTTCCGCAATGTCACTGTTTTGCTGATACTCCTTCAACCAGGAGAGCAACCCCGAAAAGCTGAAACTTGCCCAGTTTCCTCCATAGTAGCTTCTGGAATCAAGATGCAGAACCCTCTGGCCACTTCTTGAACACGCAGCTGCAAGGATGGATTCGGGCAGCCCTGTCCCTATTATGACCACATCAAACTCTGTGGGAAGCTGGTCCGCCATCGTGGGAGATAAAGCTTCGGGTGACAACTGCGGACAAAGGAGATGCGTGGGAGTCTAGGCTGAGGGCTCCGCTGAGCTGCGCATACGCCGTAATCCAGTCTCTCCCGGTGATAGTCTAGTTCATCCCAGAAGTACTGAGGTTGTAGGTCCTAGCCGTTTAACAGTTACCCTTTCTTAATACTGTTTTCCTTATAGGTCAGTAGCATAAAAATAGGATAACGTATATCTAATCACATCTGAGAACACTAAAACGGATGTGTGGTTTTCATTCCTGCACTTCATCTTAGCAGTAAATGTCAAAATGCATCACGCATGCATTTGTGACTGGAACTCTTCTCTGAAAGAAGAAAATTCAAGAAAGAATACATCTGTCAACAATACCAAGAGAAAAGGAATTTCATGCAGCAGCAATGACAGCGACCCCACTGGAGTCCGACTTGTTATCCGGACAGAAGCCTCTAGGAAAGCAAATCATTAAATGCTTTCTTACATATTTTCTAATTTCTCAAAAATGAACAGTAGAGATTTACCCCCCCCAAAACACACAGTAATGAGGAAGTAACATCATAATGTCCCATAAAAACAATTTTCATAATACAGTTCTGTACCTTTTGCTTTTAATTAAATCAATATTTGAATAGAACTACACAGAACTGTGAGCTTAGACTGTAAGAAATGTGTGGTTCCACCGTGTTTATGGAAACAGACTATACACTATGTGCACACTGTCATGATGAAGAATATTTCTGTGGCCAATTAAGCCTGTGGGTGATTTTAGAACAGCTGAATGAAAGACATTTCCATGCAACAAGCACCCTTAGGATCGTGGTAGCATCGTGAGACTGTTTCAACTGAATTAACCAGTCAGATTATTGCAAAAGGATTATTTCAGTAAAACAACTAGCATTTTGAGATATTTAGGTGCAAAAAAGGTTTACCGTAGGGAACATGTATTTTTAAAAAATATTTATATCAATGTACATATGTGCATTTTTTTTTTTTTAGGTGTAAGTTAAAAAGGAAAATTCCCACCTTTGTAAGTTAAAATATCTTAACATAAATCATACCTACTTCTAAAATCCAGTGAACATAGGGTGACTTGCATTTTGCCAGACTCCGGCTCTGACCCTGAATCTCTGTATCACAAGATGAAGGCCCCGTCCAAACATCCCCTAAGATTAACACGTTGTTTGCCGTTTTCGAAGGGGTAGGAGGCAGCAGTGCACAAAGGCTCTCCCATTAGCTTCTGGCACAACACTGATTATATGCCACACACACAACATTTCTGTGGCACTAGGTGTGGCTCGAGTTGCAACAACCAAGGGGGTGAAAGGCATACTCACCTGAAGTCTTTAGGCTAATGCACTACGCGCACCACGTGAAGGGGGCCTGTCTACCCGCTGTAATGGTGCAGCCAGAGGAAGAGTGCTTGGACCCCCGATTTTCCCAATCATTATGCCTGCTGACCTCAACATCAGTACTAACGAGGCCTGCCTAGGCTAAGATGGTGAATTAGCTTGGACATCTGTAAAACAAGCCATTCAACTGAAAGTCGGATGAAATCGACTAGTTCACGGAACAAACCGACTGGTCAGTTTAGTGGAATGGCCATCTCAACAGTCCTCTCTTGTCAAAGCCTCTGCCTCAATAATATCGGCGATTCTATACTTGTTTTCGGCATTTCCCTGAAAAACCAGGAACTGCGCACCGGTGGGGCAGTTGCAATGCCTACTCATAGGTGTGTGTGTGTCTGCGTTACTTATCCTGCCTTCTTCTAGCAGGGCGTGAGGAGGAAGACAGACCCCAGGAAGGTATGGGAAGAAAAGTAACCACAGTGTGTGCTTATTCTTGGCTCAGGAGATAGAGCAGAGGATACAAGGCATAAGGGCTAAAACCAGGCACCTTCTAACCCACAGATATCAAGAGTCCTCGAATAACCAAGCATGTAGGACAGAACAACCTTAAAGAACATGCAGCTCACTCCCCCATAAGAGAGATAACAAAACTGACTGCAGGAGAGATTGTGACTGGCAAAGTCCACACGAGAGGTCAGCCAGGCCATGGAGTGGAGACTACTCTTGCGTCATCAGGCCATTGGGCTCTCCACTTGATAGGGCAGCCTCTCCAGGAACCTCTAGAACAAATGCCACTTCTGGCATTTTTAGATTTCCTCCCCCTTCAACACGCCACAGTTAGCTCTTGTTCAGGGATGACCACCGGCGAAGCACCCTCCCTTTCTTTGACTTTAACCCTTATCTAGAAGCACAAACCTTGGAATTTACTTCAGGCAAAGAAATTCTTAATCTTGTCTAAGAACTTTTTCAGTTCCATCACAACTCCACTACTGACTGGTCTCCCAGGGCTTAAAGTCTTTGACTCTGATCCCAGAGTTTCCACCTCTAATCTAAAAATAAGGATAAAGTCATGGCTGAAAGCAGTAACTATATGAGAAACAGAGCAGTCGTCAGGCGAAACACCGTGTGCGGTCAATGTTTCTAGCAGTCTTAGAAAATCCCTCCCGACTAGTATGGCCCCTGAGCAGGGGGGAATGAAGGAAGGAAGGAAAAGCAACGGAAGGAGACGCAGCAGCAGAATGAGGTCACACAGGCAAGAGATGAGGAAGAGGGTGAATGCTGGTACTAATAAAGAACTCAACACACCCTCGGTTTTAAACCCCCCAGGCCCAGAGTCCAAACAGAACTGCCCAGCATAGAAAAAGCACTTCTTGGAAATACGAACTTTAATGTCTGTGATCAAACACCTGTTGCCCAGCCCAGGAAGCATTACTGATGACACTTTAGGGTTTAGCTTCAATCACCCTCCTTAACTGAAAGCTTAGCCCTGCCCAAAAAATCGTCTGACACGTATTTTAAATTAATATAAAGAATATAAGCACACAGCCATCTGTATCACCAGCTGCATACACTTAACGGCCCCCTCCCAAGTTTCAAATCTTTGTATAAATAAAATTCTCAGGCTGCTTATCGAGGAGAGGGGGGAGTAGTATTAGAATATTAGAAAAACTCAATCAAATAAATGAAATCATGATTCCTGTGACAATTTTTGTCTCCTTCAAAATACTAAAAAGTGAATTATAACAAATATAATATTTGGGTTTGCCACAACATAGGAGGTTGGTAAATAACACGATTTCTGATAATGCTACAAAGATTTTGTTCTCAAAAACCTGCCAAGATAAGTGCAGTGATAAATTATCAATATATTTCACCTTTTTTTTTTTTCAAGGACCTTTAAGACCTGTGAAATACACATTCCTATTTCACATCTCGTGCAAACGAAATTCCTGGAGCACACACAATAAAATAATTCCCAAGCCTAGAAAATCACATCTTCAACGATACATGCTTCGAAATGAGCATCTTTCACAATGTCAAGTCTCGACGAGACACGAATCTTCCACAGGATTAGGAGTACTGCTGAAATAAATCTTCAATTAACAATCAAGTTCTACTTTAATGAAATCTACCGGCTGCACAGCTAACTGTCCATCTAGGGTGGGATTCTGAGCCAGCTGTAATCTCACCTTAGATTTTGGGGCGCTGGAACCCCTAAGGAGGAAAATACAGTAAAAAGAGCTTAGAAGGCCACATGCCGATTTGCATTCTGAGAACCTGAATGAAGCTCTTTCACTTCTAGGAAGCATTCAAAGGTTTACATCTGCTAATGAGCAAAATTAAAGAAAAAAAAAGTACACACTGCCACTCTGCCACAAACAGCAATGAATTCAATCTCTTCTCATCACCCTCTCCAGCTTCCCTGAGTTAGTTACTTTTTCTTGAATCTGTTGACTCTACAGCCCTTCGTTTCCTTCCTCAAAGTGTAAAGCCGCGGTTTCGTGCCCTGTTGAATTGCATTAGGGTGAAAACAGACATGAAAGGAACTGGACAGCGGGTGCAGGGGGTCGGGGAGGGGCTGGGGCCAAATCCGGGCTGGGGTTTAGGGCCGGCTGCGGGGACAGGAGCGGTCACAGAGACAGAGCCGAGGCCGCCGCGGAGCGAGAGGAGGTGAAGTAGAGGAGGGCAGGCCATGCAGCTTGGGGTGGACGAGGGGCGGCGAGACCCGTGCGGGCGCGGAGCGGCAGGGCGGGTGGGAGAAGGGGACGCGCGGGGAGGCGCCGAGGGTGGGCTGGGTGGCCGGGGACGCACAGAGACGGTGGCAATGCAGGAACGGAAGTTTGCAGAGGGGAGAACGCTTTCTCCTCCCAGCCCAACTCACCGAAGAGGCTGCTGCTAAACCCGTCCCACACGCAGCCCACGGTGTCCCAGACCCAGCCGTTCCTCAGGCAGGACACGAAGGTAAAGGTGACCCCGAAGAGGGAAACCAGCAGGTCGCTGACGCTGATGTTGACCAGCAAGAGGTGGGTGGGAGTGCGGAGCCGCGGGAACTTGTAGTAGAGGACGAGCACCAGCAGGTTGTTGCCGACGCCCAGCAGCCCGATGCAGCCGAGCAGCAGCGCCAGGCGCTCGTAGGTGCCCGGGCTGAAGAGAGGCGCGGGGCTGAGCGTCCCCGCCGGTCCCGGCCCCTCGGCGCCCGCGGCCCCGCCGCCCTCCCAGTGGCCCTGGCCGCCGCTACGGTTCCCCGAGTACATGGCCCAGCGCCGGCGCGCTCGACGGACGAGGCGCTCAGCCTCCCGCGCGGCCCGTGGCGCGCTCCGCACTGGGTGGGGCTCCAGCTCCGCCGCCCGCTCGGGCCATTGTGCGCGCCTGGACCGCCCTCCCCTACCCCTTCCGCCCGGCGCGCCCCCGTAGCCCTGCCCCCTCCCGCGCGCCGCGTTCCCGATACGCCTTTGTGGCTCCGCCCCCTACCTTCGCGCGTCGCGTTCCCGCCGCTCCCCGCGCCACAGCGCCCCCTCGTAGCCCCGCCCCCTCTCCCTGGGCGGGCTCCTGTGGCCCCGCCCCTTACCCCAGCGCGTCGCGTTCCCGCCGTTCCCCGCGCCCCAGCCACCTCCTTAGTCCCTCCCCCTTGCCCTTTGGCTTTACCGCAGCTCCCCTCTTGCTCGGGCTTTGCCGGGGGCTCTGGTCCCAGAGTCTCCAGGCCCGGGCACTCCTGCCTCGGCGTGCGCGCACTAACGTGCACGCGCGTCGGGCCAGAGGGGAGGAAGAGTCAGCGGCAGTGGCTCCCCGCACCCCGTCTCCGTGCACCCGGCTGAAGCCTCACAGCCTTGCTCCCGTTCACGCACTCACTCGTGCATTCACTCCTTTGCAAGCGTTTGTGCGCCCCTGCGTCTAGCTCGTGCTGACAGGAAGGTGTGCGAGGGCCTTCCGTCCCGGGTTTCTCACCTTCCCAGGAAGCCGCAACGACCCGCCGCCCGCGCACCGCGCCGCTCTCCTCTCACACCGGAAACGGGGGCCCCAGGCTGGACCCAGGCCCGCGGGCGTCGTCCCTCCCGTGCTGCTCCAGAGTAGCGGCGGTCAGTTCTGTGACTGGGGCGGGCCAAAGCCCCTCCCCGGCGGGGACGGTCCAGGCTGTGCCCTCCGAGCTTCAGCCTAAACGCAGCAGGGGTGGAGAGGTAGCTGCTCCACTTAGAACAGCACACGTTCTCCGCTGGCCTTTCCCCAGTAGCGGTGAAACAGGACAATTCAAATACAGGCTGTGACCCTGATCGCGGCCTGCGAGGGCCGCGCTGCTGTCCCTGCAGAGGCCCCGACGAGGTCCCAAAGGAGGATCACGTCCGAGCCAGACCTGAGGAGGCTCTGGGAACTGGTGACGAACACGGTGTGGAAGGGCAAAGGAATTGTCCTCTAGGAGGGTGTTGACCCCTTTCACCTCGGTTCAAAAGCCCAACGGAGACTGACTAGCTTCACTGAACCCCCGGTCTAAATTCCCTGGACGTGTAGCATCAAAGAGGGCGGGTGAGCTCTCCGGCCCGGTGCACTGAGCGATATGTTCTGCCCTCAAAACCTCGATTTGTCTTTAAAGATCCCAATCTGGATTTGTCATCTATGTGACCCACACCTTTAAAAATTTTGTTTACTTTTATATATATATATATATATATATATATATATATATACACACACACACACACACACACACATATGTATATATGTATGTAGAGAGATGTACAGAACCATTTAACAAGTTCTGTATATTTAACGTTCCCTGTGTTTTCATCACACTTCCTTCCCAGTCTACAGTAAGCTCTCAGTAAATATTCACTGAATAAATAAAGAAGGACTCACTGTATTTTCTCCATTCATTCAATCATTCATTCTTTCATTGGTGCTGACTCCCTGCCCTCACAAAGCTTATATTCTGGTTATGCTGGGACAGCAGACAATAATCAAGTAAGTACATGTGCAGTGTGTCAAGTGCAGATATGTGCCATAAAGAAAAACAAGGCAAAGAAAGGGTATGGGGGAGAGAAGGAAAAGGTTATTTTGTATAGGTGGTTATGGATGGCTGTGCTGAGTTCTGCAGGCACAGGGAACATGTACTGAGTTGGGAATGTGCTTAGCTCATTAGAGAGAAAAAAAAAACAACAAGGAAACCAACATGGCTGGTGGAGCAAAAGGGGAATTAAGAAATGAAGGCAGAAAGGTGGATGAGCCGTGATTGGGCAGATGATGCAAGGCCATGGCCATTTTAATAAAAGAACTTTGGCTTTTACTCTCTTAGGGTCAAGTCCAGGGCAACATGTATGGGAGAGGAATAACAGCAGGGAATGAAAAAGAGGAGGAGGAGGCTCTTGGCAAATGTGTAAGAATTCCGAGAGAGTCATTTTTACAATATTATTAATGGTTAAGGATGTTCATTATACTTGAGAGAAACAGGCACTGTTGCCACAAATATGATTTAAATTGTCAACAATGATAGGCCATTCGTTGGGGAAAGGAACGTCTTCTCAACAAATGGTGCTTGGAAACCTGGATGTCCCCCTGCAAAAAATGAAGTTGGACCTTTCTCCTAACACGGTATAGAAAAATTAACTCAGAAAGGATCAAACAGCTAAGCTTAAGCACTCAAACTATAGAACTCTTAGAAGAGAGCGTAGGAAAAAAGTCTTCATTGCATTGGATTTGGCAATAATTTCTGGGATATGGCACCAAAGGCACAGGTAACAAAAGAAAAACATAGATAACTTGAAATCCAACAAAATTTAAATTGTGCATCAAAGGATGCTATCAAGAGAGTGAAGTAACAACTCATAAAATATTTGCAAATCATAGATTTGTAAAGGATTAATATCCAGAATATAAAAAGAACTCCTACAACTCAACAGTAACAACAAAAAAATCCCCAAGGACCCAATTCAAAAATGGGCAAAGAACCTGAATAGACATTTCTCCCAAGGTATACGAAGGGCCTATAAGCACATAAAAGGTACTCAATCTCATTAGCAATTAGGGACATGCAAATCAAGGCCGCAATGAAATATCACTTCACACACTAGGATGGCTGTTCTCAAAAACTAAATTCTAAAACAAAAAATGGAAAATAATAAGTGTTGGCAAGGGTGTGGAGAATAACCCTGATGTGCTGCTGCTGAGAATGCAAGATGGCACAGTCACCATGGAAACAGTGTGGCAGCTCCTCAAAATGTTAAACATAGAGTTACCATATGATCATATGATATGATCATATCATAGAATTATCACATGATGATTATGTAATAATTATAATTGTGTATTATAATTATGTGATACATATGTATTAATATATTACACATATGTAATATATATCACCGAAAGAATTGAAAGCAGGCATTTGAATAGATATTTGTACACCAATGTTTATAGCAGCCGAAAGGTGGAAATAACCCAAATATCCATCATCAGATAAATGGATAAACAAAATGTGGCATACAATGGAATATTACTCAGTCAAAAAAAGGAATGAAATTCTAGTACGTGATAACATGCATAAACCTTGAAAACATCATGTTAAGTGAAATAAGCCAGACACAAAAGGACAAATATCATGTGATCCCACTTACAGGAGGCACCTAGCATAAGCAAATTCATGGAGACAGAAAGAATTATGGCTGCCAGGGTCTGAGGTGGGAGGAACTGGGAGTTAGTGATTAGGATCACAGAGCTTTGGTTTGAGATGATGCAAAAGTTCTGGAAATGGACAGTGGTGGTGGTTCGTAACATTGGGAATGTACTTAATGTACTTAATGAACATTAATGTACTTATGTACTGAATGTACTTAATGCCACAAAATTGTACACTTTTATGCTAAATATATTTTACCACAATAAAAAAGGATGTGCAAATTGTACCTGGATCTAAAAGAGTAGGAAAATAAAACAGATGTAACCAATTTATTGAGAAAGATACTCAACATGTGTAAGCAGAAAGTGACTTTATTCTCTCTCCCATTACTCATTTCAAATGTCTTCTCGGCTCCTGTTCTTTAACTGTCTTTTGGATGGCATTTTATCAGGTCCCAAAGCCTTTCTGGTCACTTTCAATGAATATAAAGTCCTGAATATTATAATACTGAAATGTTAAAACTCATGGAAAACTCACTTGTCAACCCTCCAAAACAGAGCCTGCTTCAGGCCTGGAGAACTTCAGGAGGTAGGTGTGGAGGGGACTAAATTTAGCTTCTCCCGTTCCCTAAGTCTACTACCTTAGATGCTGCTCTGGGCTCCTCTGGGATTTCAAGCAAAAATCTTCCCTGATTGGTAAAGTTGTCACCTGATGTTGGCGCCCTCTGATTGTAGCACATTTTAAGAGCTATCATTTCTCTTCTAGGGTGATTCGTGGGTTCTTTTGAGGACCTGAGATCATGGAGGTCTGTCTCTCACAAGTCCCTTGACAGGGGCAATGCCTTTGTAAGCTAGCTGCTTGCTTCCCCCTCTGGGACCCTGGTTAGGGCCCCCAGACCCTGCAGGCAGCCTTCTCCAGTAGGGGGCCCTGATTGTTTGGCATCTGGCCTTCTGGAAATGTATGCATCCTTGTCCCACCAAATTCTGAATGTGGACTGTGGTGGAAAACAGGCCAGCCCCAATCTCTCCCCTCTGGTGCCCACTGGGTGGAAGGAAGTTGAGAAAAGTCAGGGCCCCTTGACTACTCCCAAAATTCCAAGGAAGTGCTCATGAGTGCTCTCCTCAGTCTCCTAAGGAATTGCCTTCTTTTCAGTAGTTTGAACGACTACCTGCAGACCTGGTTTTTCCAGTGTCTCTGTACCCCCTCCTGCATCAACCATGCAGCCCTGTCCTTTAGATTGGGGGAGTTCTTCAACTGTATTGTGGGGCCCCACCCAAGGCATCAGGGGATCCCTTTTAATATCTTCCTACACCAGAGCATTAAATTCATCCCTTTCCCCATATTCCAAGCAAGTCCTTTATAACGTACAAGAGGGTGGGGAGTGAGGGGTAATGGAGATGGGTTTTATCTGTCATTCTTGCAGGGGATCCCTGATAACCCCCAGCCTTCTGCATCAGGCACATGTCACTTGACAGGGAACTTCCAGACCCCTACTCAATGGAGTAAACTTCCAAGGACTGGGATGTTGGCTCTCTAACCTTGGTCCCTGGTGGGAAACCCTTACTGAAGAGTCTTACCAAATATATCTGTACCTTTTCCTGCCTTATGAAACATCTTTGGGATACCTGGGTGGCTTTGTTGGTTCAGCGTCTGTCTTTGGCTCAGGTCATGACCCCAGAGTCCTGGGATCAGTCCCGCATTGGGATTTTGGTCCATGGAGAGCCTGCTTCTCCCTCTGCCCCTCCCCCTTCTGCTCCTCCCCCCACTCATGCTCCGGCGCACTCTCTCTCTCTGAAAAATAAATAAAAGCTTTAAGAAATAAAATAAAGAATTTTAAATAAAGATTGAGTGAATGTAATTGAATTAAACAAAAAGAGAGAGAGAATCTGGCATGTCTCGCTCTGAACATCACTTCTCCTAGTGCATATAGCTCCTCGGATGTAGGACTCAGCTTAATCTATAAACTGTGTACCTGTCCACACTCCTCTTCCCAAAATGCATACATTTGTTTAAAAATGAAACCTCATTTACAGCCTTGCTCTTAAGAGCAGAGTGTGAGTGACCGAAGAGTTAGGACAGAGTGGACACTCAATTTCTTAAAAGAACTGGTTAGTGATGTACCCCTGGGGATAAAAATACATTATATGTTTATTAAAAAAAAAATTTGGAAGGGGAGGCAAACCATAAGAGACTATGGACTCTGAAAAACAACCTGAGGGTTTTGAAGGGTCGGGGGTGGGAGGTTGGGGGAACAGGTGGTGGGTAATAGGGAGGGCACGTATTGCATGGAGCACTGGGTGTTGTGCAAAAACAATGAATACTGTTACGCTGAAAAAAAAATAAATAAATTAAGAAAAAAAATATGTATGATAATATATAATAAATAAATAAATATAATAGCAAAAAAAAAACCCTACACACACAAAAAAGAACTGGTTAGTGAAGTTATGATTTGAGTGTAATCAAGATAAATCAGAATTAATCAAAGAAGGGATGCCTGGGTGGCTCAGTCAGTTAAGCATCTGCCTTTGGCTCAGGCTGGGATCCAGTCCCACGTCAGGCTCCTTGCTCGGCAGGGAACGTGCCTCTCTCCCTGCCTCTGTCTGCGGCTCCCCCTCCTCATGCTCTCTCTCTTTCTCTGACAAATAAAATCTTAAAAAAAAAAAAAAGAATTAATCAATGAAGATATCACTCCTCTGGGGTGAAATAAGCATTCTCAGCTGATGCATGTGGCAGGGCACAAGAAGGGCGTGATGCCAGCTGACCAGCTAAGAATCCGGCCCATGCTTACTCAGGCATTTTCAGGGTAAAAAGATGATACAAGAACAGGCGAAGACATAGATCGATCGATCAATAGATATAGATAGATAACCACACCAGTACCATCGTAGTGAAATGTTTATATGTTTTAGTGAAATTTTGGGACAAAAAGAACCTTTATAAGCTTCCAGAGTGTGTGTGTGGTGCGGGGGGAGGGGGAGATAAAAACAAGTCATGTACAAAGGATCAGGGGTGGACTAGTTCATGATTAGCAGCAGAAGCTGATTCAAAAAGACTTTATAACAATATGAGAAGAGAAAAGACAATGGGAGAATATCTTCATAATATTCAGTGAAAGTGATTTCCGACCTAGAACTATAACTCCAACCAAATAGCACTCGAATGCAAGAGAAGATTAAGAATATCTTCAAACATGCAGGGTATGTCAGAAATTTATCTTCCAGGCACTCTTTCTGGATGTAAGCCACCAAAATGAGGGAATCACCCATGGGAAAGAAAGGCATAGGATATAAAGGCGAGGATAAGGGAATTCCCAAAATGATGGCAAAGGGGGTAGCACTGTGACAGGGGTGTCCTGCCGCACCGATGGCATCTTTCCAGGCTGCACGAATGTGACCCAAGAGGCAGGAGTGCTATCAAGATGCCTTCTTTTGTATCATCTTTTTATACCAGCTCAGGGAAACCATTTCACCTATTTTTTAATAGTTTTTTTTTTACTTTTATTTGTTTTTTGTAACCTGTATGTCGGATATGGGGCTCAAACTCGTGACCCAGAGATCAAGAGTCACATGGTCTTCCAACGGAGCCAGTAAGGTGCCCCATTAGAACAGTTCTAGAATTATAGAAAAAGAGAATATGCAGGCAGTTCCCATATAATACCTTCTCACCCAGTTTCTCTTCTTATTAACATCTTACAGGAGTTTGGCTTATTTGTTACAACTCAGGAGCCAATATTGATACTTTGCTATTAATTTAAAGCCCACAGTTAATCAGACTGCCTTATTCTCTACCTTATGTCTTTTTCTGTTCCAGCATCTCAATCAGGATACCACATTACATCGAGTCATTCAATCTCCTTAAGCTTCTCTTGGCTGTGATAGTTTCTCAAACATTCCTCATTTCTCATGGCTTTGATAGTTTGAGAAGTACTGGTCAGTGAGTTGTTTTTTTTTTTTTTTTAGTTTTTATTATTGAAGTATATTTGACATACAGTGTTATATTAGCTACAGGTGTACATCATGATGACTGGACAATTCCATACATCACTCAGTGCTCAGGACCATCTGTCACCATCCTATATCACTACAATACCATTGGCTATATTCCCTGTGCTGTATTCAACTAATGACATCTTTTTTTTTTTTTTAAAGATTTTATTTATTTGACAGAGAGAAATCACAAGAGAGGCAGGCAGAGAGAGAGGAAGGGAAGCAGGCTCTCCGCTGAGCAGAGAGCCCGATGCGGGACTCGATCCCAGGATCCTGAGATCATGACCTGAGCCGAAGGCAGCGGCTTAACCCACTGAGCCACCCAGGTGCCCTCAACTAATGACATCTTGAAGAACTTTCTTCTCAATCAAAAACTACCCCTTGCCCATCTCTGCCTTACTTATTTTAATTGAATGTCAATGGATAAAGGAAGAAGGAACGTTTTTATTTCCTCCGACCTCTAAAATATCTTTTTCAGGAACAGAAATGACAAATGCTGAAGGACACTTTCATCTTTAGAAGTGTATTTAGAATGAATGTCAACTTGACTCTCCACAGCATCTTGAGGAAGGCAAATGGTTTGAGGTGGGAGGAGATATAGGAGAGAGAAAGTAATGCCTAATTTACCTTCTTTACCTTCCCTACTTCCCTCCCAGGGCGTGCCCCCCCCCCACACACTCTCTCAGTCACACACACGTACATACTCATACACACACTCACACAGTTTGTGGGGAAAGAAAGCTCGGTGCCCTCCTTATAAAGGAAGGGGAAGGTTACAGAGATATTATGATGCAATGAGGACCATATGAAAGACACTGGTAACATTATGAGGTCAGTATTTTCACTGAAATGCTTTCCTATATGAAATGCATTAGACTAAGCCAGGATAAGGTCCCAGTGGCGACTCTGACTCCTACCCACAATATGAGATTTTAAGATCAAAGGGATGCGACCCAGGACAAAACCTGAGACAGCAGGGAGGCAGTGTGACAACTGGAAGTTGTTTCAAGTTGACAAATTTGTGCTCTTTCTTTCTGCACAGAAATAAGAGATCCCCTGTGTCCCTATGGATACCAAGGAGCAAAAGCATTTAAACACTGAACTTCAGATTAGGAATTTTAGGACAGCCTTGAAGGGGTTTAAAAACTTGGTTGAGCAAGCAGCAGCCCAGAAAAGAGATGAAAGAGGAGGACTGCTTATCCAGAAAGAAGGTAAGCTCAGTGATTACGACAGTCGAGTTGGGTGTGTTGATGAGAACCGTGAAATGTTTCAAGCCATCAAAGAGAAGCACCATAGCTTAAGGGCCAAGACATCAGATGACTCACTAAAGGCCCAAGTGGTCCTGGGGGAAGCTTCGCTCCCTTCTCTGAAACTTAGTTGGCTCAAATGTAAAATTAAGAGGTTGGATGAAGTGATCTCGAAGGGCTCCTCCTTGGGATCTAGACCTGATGGCTTGCTGGTTGACCTGGGACTCTCAGAAGTACACAGTGACCATTAGCAAGCCATGGAAACCACCCTGCTCTCTCATTACTTAAGGGTATGGTGAGACCATAAAGAGTTTCATAAGCAGAGCAAAGTGTTTTTTCTGCAACTTTGCTTCACTGTCTTGGCCTCCCCATATCTCTCGGCTGAAGTGATTTCAAGCATGCCAAGGTAAGCAGAATGAGGTAGGCAGTAGTCTGCCAAGAATATTAACAGCAGAAAAAATGACACAGAATGGTGGGTCAGCACTCAGGGGGACAGCTTCAGGGCATTGTGGATGGCATTGAGGACAGCAGTGACAGACTTACCAGCACAGTAAAACACTAACAGGACAAAGCCTGCTGTTACAAGGAAAAGAGCAGAGCCCCTATAACTGTGATGGGGTTCGCATAGCCAGTTTCTGACCCAGGCTGTACAGCCACAAAAGAATGGAATTGTTGACTTTGGATGATCAAACACAAGCTGGCATTATTTGAATAGTGGTCAAGAATTTATAAATCATCTTTGAAAAAGAGAATTTATAAATCATCTTAATAAATATAATTTAATTGATTCTCTTGACAATTCTAAAAGGCAAATATTACTATTATTGCTATTACCCCCCCCCATCTTATTTGTTAAAGGACGGCAGGTACAGGAAAATCATCTGCCCGAGTCACTCAAGTTCTATGTGTTAGAGCTAAGCCTCAGAGCTTCAAGATGGACTTTTGAGATGAGTGTGAACTTGGCTGGACTTTCTAAACCACTACACAGAACTTTTATTTTTCCCCAATCGGCCTGTTTACCCGTCTCTGTAATTGATTTCCCAAACCTTTACCACTTCTGTTGACTCCTGTCCGGATCTCAGCTCCTTTCAGCCATGGTTCTAGCATCATAAGGAAAAACAAGACCAAAAGACAAGAATTCCCTCAACCTCTCTTTCCTCCACTTCTGAATTTCCCCAAAGCAACACCTGTCATTTTGTCTATCTGTCCTCCTGTCCAAGGCTATCACTTTGCTGCAACAACTTCAAAATCTCCTTTTCACTGGCTTTGTTCTCTCAAACTAAAAATATTCCCAAACATCCTGATTGACTTTCTCTTCCCTGTAAGGTATCACTGTATGCCTTTCTTTGCTTCTCCACTAAATTTCCCCACAGCATCACCACTTAATTTTCAATCTATTCAAGTCTGACTTCTCTCATCACTTTGCTGAAAATGCTCCTACTGAGGTGTCCCAGCACCGAGTATGACTGCCAAGTTCAATTGTTTTCATTTCCAGCACACCTGGCCCTTTCACTGCATTAGCTCAGTCCTCTGCTTCCAGAAACCCTCTCTTTCTGTGTCTCTCATCACACCTCTCTCTTATTTTTTTTTCTTTCTCAGTCTTTCTTTACCTCTTTTTTTTTTTTTTGAAGTCTTCCTGTGTTCTCTCTCAGTCTTAAAGCACTGATGCCATCCACCTAGTCTCCTAAACGAGGTATCTTGCTACAACCTTTGACTATCTCATGGAATCTTACTCCTGGGTTATTACAACAGGGGTTCAATATTATCATCTTCTTGCTAAGAGTTATTCCTTGATTTTTTTTTAAAATGCCACATCCCTGGCTTATTAACTCTGCTCTAAAGTCCATATATGTGAACTTGGCATTCGGGGCTATTCCCAGCCATGCCTCAATCTATCTTTCTCGTATCAGCTCCTAGAACTTTTCCTCTATGAACTTTCCATCCTAAAATGAACTTTTCAGCCTTCCCAAGCACCTCATACTCGTAATGACTCTGATTTTGTATGTATCATTCCTCCAATGTAGAATGTCTTTCCTCCCTTTTGTTGTCCCCATAAATCTTGCTCATTTTTAAGACCAAATCAAATCTCACCTTTCTGTAAAACCTTTCCCCAAAGTCACCCTTAGCACGGTTAATGCACTTTCTTGCCATCTCAAGGATTTCCCTTGACCTGCAGAAATTGATGCATGTTCCTGCACCTTCTCTTCACAGCACTTCCCTGTAGGTGCTCTGAAGGCTTTGTAACCCTAGGACTAGCCCAGTCTTGTGTCCAGGAAGTGCTCCTTAAATGTGTGTGAAGCAGGGATGCCTGGGTGGCTCAGTCGTTTAAGCAGCTGACACTTGATCTCAGGTCAGGTCTTGATCTCAGGGTCATGAATTCAACATGGGCATGGAGCCTATTCAAAAAAAAAAATGTGTGCTAAGCAAACAAGGTAAACTTGCTTTCACTTCAAGCTTGCAGTCACAAAGCCACATTGAAAAACTTCCTTCCTCTATAGTACACATGTGTCTATATGTATATATGTGTATGTATATGTATATGTATACATGTGTTGATACAGAATGAATATATTTCAATAGATATATAGTCATATATATTTTATAGAATATTATACTATAATATACTACAGCCCAGTGTATAGTAGGTATATTATATGTCTATTATATATAATATAGATTCAATAAGAACAAATTACTGCTAGATCTCCCTCTCTGACAGAGGGACTGATCTGAAAGACTGTGAAGGAGAAATACAATCTTAACTTTTCAGACTGTTAATGCTGACATCTCTTCATATTCATTCTTAAAACTGGGAAATAGGATCTGCTTCTAACCATAGGCAGGAAGCTAAGAATCAGAATGTTTTGATGTCAAGGAATTCATCTGTGCTCTTTAATCTTCTTGTCAATGACCTGATAGAATTAAAATCACCCCAGGAAAGAAAAGTTTCATCATCCTCCTCTAGCCACATCTGCAATGAGATACATTTACATGGAGACACATTACACTCACCATGGTGTGAATTTAAAGAGACTAATCTATTTAGACATCTCATAAGAATTTCAAATGTCATAAGACGAGAGGGAATGCCTTATTTCCCCAGGAATCATGGTCCCTCCACAGTTGCCCCTGCTTTGGTAAATAGCACCAGAATCTGCTGAGTTTGAAAACCAGAGACTTAAGCGTGAATCTAGAACACGATTTCTCAAGTTTGGCACTACTAATGTCTTTGTTCTGTGTATATGAATGTGGGCTGTGGGAGGGGTTATCCTGTACATTAAAGGATGGTTAGGCATATCTCTGGTCTCTATCTACTAGGTGCTGTAGCATTCCCATCCCTAATTCTAACAAGCAAAATTTTCTGGAGACGACGTTGCCAATGTCCCTGTAGGAGATGGATGGGATATCTCCCCTGGATGAGAACCACTGATCTGGAATCCTGCCTGTCCTTCACTCATCACTCCTGCCCTCCAACAACTTCCAGGCCATTAGAAGTCTTTGCCATTCTATTTCCAACTGTATCTCACCATCTCCAGTCCTACATCTCAGTTCCTATATCACTTATCATCCAATCAAGGACATTTCCAAGAAAGAAAGGGGTTGTTATTAATAACTAAGTTGAGAAAATCAGCTGCATCGCTCTGGCCACGCCTCCGCTATCTGAAACCCGGACTAAGGCACTAGCCTCTCTCTGGGTTCACAGCTTTCGCTCTTACCTCTTCCAGCAGCCACTATGCTTTGAGAAAAGGTTAAGGCAATAATACCTTACCAGTATGCTGAGAATAAAATACAAACGCTGACTCCAGCCTGACCCTCCTTCTTGGTAATTTCACCTGACAGTGCTTTCCCTGTCCTCACTATACTCCCTACACAGTGACCCTCCCAGAATATGCCAAACTCTGTCCAGACTCAGAGTCTTTTTGTTTGTTGGCTGCCTGAAATGCTCTTGTCTAGCTTTACACATGGCTGACTCCTTTTTGTTTATCGGGTCTCGGCTTAATTTTTTGACCCATATCCTTAGAGAGGCTTTCCTGAGGTCCATCGCTGCCCACCACCATTGATAGGTAATTCTGTCCCAGCGCCATATTGGTTTCCTTCCTAGTATTTAACTCGCTCTGCACCTTTGTACTTTACACCTTTATACATTCACTTTGCTACTAAGGTGTGACATACAGGAGAGCCTCCGGAGCACTAATCTTAAGTGTCAAGCACCGTAGACATGGACATTGCAAACATGTCTGCAGCTGCCAGCCAGATCCAGACAAAGAACATTCCTAGCATCCCCGAGAGTCCCCTTACACACAGATAACCGCTTATCCAATGCCTAGCTCCAGTAATTAGTCTTGCCTGTTGCAATCTATAAATATTTTGTTTCTTTACATGTGGATTTTATGTTTCTCCCACTAAAACGTTAACTCCCCGAGGAAGGGAACTTGTTTATTTAGTTTGGAGCCCAGTGTCTAGCTCAGTTCTCACACTTAACAATAGCAATGCCTTTTCGTGTCAAACTCCTTCTTATCTTTAGACTCAATAGTAGCTCCCAAGTGAATCACTAAATTGGGCAGAATCGAACTCAAGCATGGTGTGTGTGTGTCCACATATCGTCAAGGAACCGATTAAGAATTGCTCTTTGCTCCCCTGTCTCTTCTACCTGAGATGAGCTCTCGCAGACACTCCTGATTGGTAAAACTTTTCATAATAGGAAAGAACTAATCCACTTTCTTCTCTTTGTATTCCTGAACAAAACTCCTGATGGAAACATAAGCTGGGGAGGAACGACTGAAGACCATATTTTCTTCTAAGTAATATTTTAGTCAAGGGCTGAGTTATGTTTCTAATGTAAAGAACCTTAAAATGAGGCATTATCTGGTTTTAATAGGTTGAAATGAGGAAACTGATTAGAAGAGAGGAAAAGGAGCTGAGTCCTTGGAGTTTAGTAACAATGTTCTTGCAATTTGTTATAATGCAGATGTAATCGATTATGACAAGTTTTATGAGGCTGTGCAGGAACTCTTTGGTCCAGAAGTGAAGAGTCAAGATGTGAAAAGCTTTTATAGGAAACTCTGCAACAACCCCGATGTACCTATCGACTGGTGTGAGGTATCACTTTTCATGTTTATCATAAGAAATACAGGTATTGTTTCTCCTTGTTCAGAATAAATAATTTATCCAAGTGTGATTCCCACAGGGGTTAAGCCACGGAGTGTATGTGGCATGTGGGAATGCCATTAAAGACATGACCACCATCCCTAACTGAACGTGAGTGAGACAGACAGAGGTTTAACTCTATTATTCATGGCTAACTCTTGAATACTTTTAGACAGAGCTGCCAAATGGAAGAAATATACATGCCATTAACAACAACCAATATGTTAAATGCCTTCATTACATTCTCAAAGAGAGATCTTCCTTTTCAAATAGTTTCAAAGCATACAAATATCATGTAAGAGAAGAAAAAGACTATGGTTGACCGCCTCTACCATTTCCTGAGTCACTTCCCTGTCTGTGCAGTTCTGTGTCCCTTCCACCATTGTCTGGTGTTCTTGGATGAACGTAGAGAGGCATGTTTGTTTAAGTGATCTATGGACTATATATATATATATATGAATCTATGGAAAAGGAGAAAGGAATGCCTCTGATCATTGTTGAAACTCACAGAATACTGCACTCTGTAGGTTTGTTTGTAAACCAGATTCTTCCTATTCTAAAAGCATTCGAGGTAACTTACAATTTAAAAAATTGCACACATGCTTATAAAGCAATGGGAGTAATATTAAAAATTATCAGGCTCTTTCTCAAATATCAGTAGATAGAGGGGCACCTGAGTGGCTCAGTCAGTTAAGTGTCTGACTCTTGATTTCGGCTGAGGTCATGATCCTCAGGGTTGTGAGATCGAACCCTGTGTCGGGCTCTGCACTGAGTACGGAGCCCGCTTGAGATTCTCTTCCTTCCTCTCCCTCTGCCTCACCTCTGCTCAAAAAAGATCAGTAGATACAGTAGACAAAAAGAAAAGCAAAGATTGAAAGGATTTGCCTATCATTTTTAACAAGCTGGTAGATATGTATAAATAGAACTTTGAACCCAAGATATGGGAAAGACACATCTTCCCAACTATATGCACATCACAAAGCTGTGCATGTGTAAAAGTAAAAAGGGCATTTCAGTAAACTCCAATATAAGAAAACTAGGAATCAATAATAAAAGATTGCCCAAATCCCTAAGAACTGACCAAATAAAAAGAGAATTAGTTTTGGGAAAAAATTATAAACAAAAAGCCTATTAAGCCTTTAAAGAATACATAATTCCTGCATTATATGTAGTTTTGTACAACTTAAGAAAAGCTGATAAGTTAACCCACTCATTTTATGAGGTTGTAATAACAACTGAACAGAGAAAAAATGCCAGGGAATGAGAGGCCAATATTGATGCTGAAATGCTAAGTAAAATTTTAACAAGTCAAATTCAACAGTGCATTAAAAATCATTTCTGAGTAGAACTCATCCCAGAAAAGTAAAGGCAATTTAATATTAGAAAGTTCAGGAACATATTTCATTCAACATGTTAGAAGAGAAAAAAAAAAACCAATACGATAATTTTAATTAGAAGTCAGCACGCTAAGGCCCACAGGCCAAACCGAACAGCCACGTGTTTTTTGTTTTTTTTAAAGATTTTATTTATTTATTTGGCAGAGAGAAATCACAAGTAGGCAGAGAGGCAGGCAGAGAGAGAGGAGGAAGCAGGCTCCCTGCTGAGGAGACAGCCCGATGCGGGACTCGATCCCAGGACACTGGGATCATGACCTGAGCCGAAGGCAGAGGCTTTAACCCACTGAGCCACCCAGGCGCCCCTGCAAACAAGGTTTATTGGAACACAGAACACTCACCCATCTGTATACTTTGTGGCTATGTCTGTGTTACAAGAACAAAAATGAATAATGTGACAGAGACTGAATGCTCTGTAAGTCAACAATATTTACTACCTACCTCTTTTCAGGAAAAGTTTGCTGACTCCTGATCTTAAACTAACATAAAAAATTTTTTTGATAGAAATCCAGTAGCCATTCCCATTTTTACAAAGAAAAAAAAATCTTGGCAGAATAAGAATGAAGGACAATTTCCCGAACTTAGTAAAAGGTTGTGTTCATTTTCTGGAGCTGCTGTAAAAAATGACCACTAATTAAGCAAATTTCCCCTCGGCTTTATTGACGTAGAACATTGTGTAAGTTTAGGTGCACAACGTATTAATCTGTACGTTTCTCTATGTCAAAATGGCCACCTCCATGGGGTTAGTCGTCACCTCCGTCGTGTCACGTGATTACCGTTTCTTCTTTGCGGGGAGAACATTAAAGATCTACTCCTTTGGCAACTTTGAAGTACACCATGAGGCATTCTTAACCGTAACTGTCATTCTGTACGTTAGATCCCCAGAACACATCCATCTTATAATTGGAAGTTTGAACTCTTTGAACAACATGTCCCCTTTCCCTGGATAACCACCATTCTAGTCTGTTTCTGTGAGTTTAGCTTCTTTTGATTCCTCACATAAGTGATATTATGTCTTTCTGTGTCTGACTTATTTTACTTAGCATAATGCTTACAAGGTCCACACATGCTGTTGCAAATGTCAAGATTTCTTTCTTTCTAAACTTCGCAACTTCAAGAAACACACATTTATTATCTCACCATTTCCATGGAGCAGGAGTCTGGACACAACTTAGCTGGGTCTTCTGCTCAAGGTCTCACAGGGCTGCAATCATGTTATTCTCATTTGGAAACTCAACCAGTGAAGAATCTTCTTCCAAGCTCATTCCAGGGGTTGGCAAAATGCACTTCCTTGTTGTGTATGACGAAGGGACTCAGCTTTTTATTGGCTGGAAGTGGAGACTGGAAGGTGCCCTCATGTTTCTGAGGCTGTCTGCAGTTCTTTGCCTTATGAAACACTACATAGGCAGTTCATAACTTCGCTTCTTCAAGGCTTTCTCCACAGTCCCTGAAGACAGTCTTGTATAATGTAACATAATCACGGGAGAAACAATCCAGCACATTTGCCTTATTCTTTTGATTAGAAGCAAGTCACAAGTTCTAGGCACACTCAAGGGATGAGGGTTCTGCAAAGGTGTGACTCACTGTGTGTGTGGGGAGGCGATTTACTTTAGGATGTGCTCTTTTTTTTTTTTTTAAGATTTTATTTATTTACTTGACAAAGTAGGCAGAGAAGCAGGCAGAGAGAAAGGGGGAAGCAGGCTCTCTGCTGAGCCTGATGTGGGGCTCGATCCCAAGACCCAGGGATCATGACCTGCGCCAAAGGCAGAGGATTAACCCACTGAGCCACCCAGGTGCCCCTAATATGTGCTCTTCTAACCAGAAGTCTCTAGAAACCTCTTTAATCAAGGGTCATATTTAATGATAAAATACTAGGAACACTCCAGCGCCTGGGTGGCTCAGTCGGTTAAGCCTTTGCCTTTGGCTCAGGTCATGATCTCAGCCCTGCATCCGGCTCTCTCCTCGGTGGGGAGCCTGCTTCCCCCTCCCTCTCTCTCTGCCTGCCTCTCTGCCTACTTGGGATCTCTGTCTGTCAAACAAATAAATAAAATCTTTAAAAAAAAATACAAGGAACACTCTCATTAAAGTTAGGAGCAAGAAAAGGATGCCTATTATCTTTACTACTCTTCAACACCTCACTGGAGATTGAAACAATGAAAAGACAAAAATAAACAAACAAACAAATAAGATTTATATATCAAAGACAATGAATCCTGAATGCCATGCTTGCTTCTTTTTCTTTCTCTCCCTCCTTCTCTTCCTTCTTTCCTTTGTCCTTCTTTTCTTTTTTCTTTTCCATTCTTTTTTTAGAGCCTGTTTCGGTTGAGCTTGCCTTTAGAGCCCTATATTCAACGGTCAATTTTCCAGTGTGTCTTGGGTTTTCAGCAGCATATTTCTGAGAGTTGCTGTGTGGTTACCTGAATTCTATACAGTGATGACCTGTTTTTCTGGAACGATCACGAGTTAACGTTTGTGTTGCTAAAATTAGAGGGAATATTAGTCATTTTGTCAGAATCCACTACATAGAACTTGAGAGTCACTGCTGGATATTACCAAAGGTAGAACCCCTGAGGAAAGGTTGGGCCAGGACCTGAAGAGGCCCCCTGATTAGAAGGCACAGGTAAAATGAGACAGCTGTATTGGTAAGACGGCCAGAGAATGACTGGGAAATGTTGGATTTATCCTTAGTGAAGCAGCACGAAATCTTGAAGAAGCTTTGCTAGGAAAGACCCTCATCAGAGACGGAACCCTTAGACACTCTAAACTGCCGCACTGCCCAAAACACTTGCCCCTACCCACAGGAGGCTACTGAGGACTGGAAATGTAACTAGTCTCAATGGAGATGTGCTATAATTATTGAATACACACTGGATTTCAAAGATGTAATACATGAAGGTGATGTAAAATAGCTCACTAGGAACTTTTTATATTGGTTACATGTGGAAATTATATTGGACATATCAGCTTAAAAATGTCTTATTAAAGGGTGCCTGGGTGGCTCAGTGGGTTAAGCCTCTACCTTCAGCTCAGGTCATGATCCCAGGGTCCTGGGATCAAGCCCATCACAAAGCTCTCTGCTCGGCGGGGAGCCTGCTTCGCCCTCTGCCTCTGCCTGCTGCTCCCACAGCTTGTGTTCTCTCTCTGACAAATAAATAAATAAGTAACATCTTTTTAATAAATACAATTAAATTAATTCACTCTTTTTACATTTTTTAAAAGATTTTATTTATTTATTTGTTTGACAGAGATTACAAGTTGGCAGAGAGGCAGGCAGAGAGAGAAAAGGAAGCAGGCTCCCTGCTGAGCAAAGAGCCCGAGGACCCTGGGATCATGACCTGAGCTGAAGGCAGAGGCTTTAACCCACTGAGCCACCCAGGCGCCCCAACTCTTTTTACATTTTTAATGTGGCTACTAGAAAAATTTAAAGTTAAATATATGGCTCTCATTATGTTTTTATTGGACAGCAGAGAAAATGTCAAAAAAGACATGGAAGGAATTTGCCCTGATCAGCAAGGATGGATTTTTGCTGGCAAATGACTGAAAGATGGACAGACCACGTCCCACAGAAAGAGTCCAACTTTGTTCTTTAGGAACAGTTCCAGAAAGAAGACATTTGGCATTGTTCTCTAAGAACACAATCATAAGAGAATAAAGTTTAATATAGTGTGTTTAAACACCAGAGGATCAAAGAAAATGATAACAGTTAGCCACCATGATCAAAAATGCTCATTCTGAAGAATGTGATTTCAAATTCTTTACTCTCAACTGGTTCTACGGATAAGTCAGATGAGCAAAATATCCCTTTTTATTTGAGCAAAATTATAAATAGAGGCCCATACATCAAATATGTAAATGTTTTTAAATTTGAAGTTCAGCAATTGTTAAATTAAGTAGGTTCTATCCTCCAATTTTGACAAACATGCCTTAGTAATGTCCTGGAAGTCCAAGTGAGAATTTAAAATTCTAGTACTTTGTAGTTTCACATTGAAACATGGAGACAAGGGGAGAGTTAGCCCTGGCCCGTGCTCCTTCTTTTAGTGTGTGTATATATATATATATATATATATATATTTATTTATTTATTTATATATAAATATATACTCCAGGACTCCGGGATCATGACCTGAGCCAAAGGCAGTCGCTTAACCAACTGAGTCACCCAGGTGCCCCATATATGACATATATATTAACAAAAGCCCTTAATCATCCAAAGATTAGCTTAAGAAATCCAATGAACAGTAAGATAGTCAGAGTTTTAAGAAATCAAATGAACGATAAGACAGTGAGTAATTTTGTGGGAATACAGAAATAGCTGTCTTTTTCCTAAAGGTTGTAGGTGTACAAAATAAACATGTTTTTTCAAGGATCTAGGCTCAATCACACTGTGTAAATCCTTTGGATACTGTCCCACCTACTCATAACTTGAATTCTCTGTCACTAAACTTGGAGTAGCAATAATTTTGAGAATACATATCCTCACTGTTCTCAATTTTTTTAATGAACATTTCTCACGTGCGATGGTTCATGTACTTGCATTTCTAATGTAATACTTCTGGATCACCAAAAATATGAAAATGAGTGTATAACGAGTAATTCATAGCAACATCAAATAATTTATGCATTTCAAGAAATAACAGAAGTCTGTTGATATTCTATTACACAGTTGGATTCAGAAAATCAACGCTCTAAAAATGTCCCAGGAGGCCAACAAATGAGACACGATCAACCCACTTACGTGAGAACCTGGCCTCCTTGTTCTCAGTTTTGAAGAGAGAGAATTAGGTTACAAATGTTTTGTTGTATGTAAACAGAACACTTCTTTGTCCATAAAATAAATGGATGAAGGAATAAGTAAAGAAAACCCAGATTGTTTCATTGTGTAGGTGAGGAATTAGAGCCCCGTTCTTTTCCGCATCTATTCTCTCTTTCTCCTTCTCTTTCCCTTTCTGGTTAGAACATCGTAATTATCTCACGTTTCTCTTTTTTCGGACACCTCCTATATTCTCATCTACTCTCCTCAACAGTCCCTCCCCACCACGTAGACTGAGGCGGGCGATGTTTTGCAATCATAAAGATGAGGGAAATGAAACACAGACAGGTTAATTGACTTACCGAAAGCCACAGAGAAAATAGGTTTTGGTCCTGGAGCTGAGACTTTCTCCTTCTGTCTACAGTGACTTCATATGACATTATTCTGTCGTATCACCTGGGTTCTTCTCTTCATAAATCACATGCAAGTTTAACAGAACCACTTGTGAGCGGCCTCTGCAAACTGTATATACATGAAGAACAACGAGGTTTAAGAAAATGTTGCAGGAAGCATCTCCTTCCATTGTTCTGTCATTCTCCTCACAAACTATCTGTGCCAACGCTCCTAAGAGGCATTTCTATTCCAAGCAGTGTGACCTAACCTTTCTAAACTTCATATCCATCACCTGTAAAATGGAAATTCTAGGGCTGGGAGACTAACTTTGTCTCAGTACAGATTACCATTTTTTTTTTTTTTAATCAGCCGTTGTTAACCTTATCAGGTAAGAAGAACTGGGTTTATTCTTTTAAAATCAGGCACGAATGTAAAAAACTGATTCTTTTTTAAACATTTTATTCACTAGAGAGAGAGCAAACACAAGCGGGGTGGGGAGACGGGCAGAGGGAGAAGGAAAAGCAGACTCCCTGCTGAGCAGAGAGCCCAATGTGGGGCTCAATCCCAGGATGCCAGGATCATGACCCAGGACACTTAAACAACCGAGCCACCCAGGTGCCCCAAAACTGATTCTGAATACAAATCTCTTTGTTGTAGCAATGCCATAAAAAGTGTACTTTCTTTTTCTAGGTTTCATATTCAAATGCACTTGGAAAAATGAACGTTTATAGAATAATGAAACCTTGTAACTCAACTAAAACATCACCTAGACCTTTCTTTTTAATTTATAAGGAGAAAAATTAGATGTAAAGAGATCCAAGGAAATGTGATGGTATCAGGTTTATAAAACTAGTCAGTGCTAATTTTGATAGAGGTACAATCCACTTTTCCTACAATACAATGTTAGTCTACATTTCCAGTGGGCAATTCATAAACACATTTTTTTCTAGGAGGATACTCAAATTAATTTTTAAATGAGGCACGCAACACCACCTGGGATGCCTATAACTCTGTTCTCCCCAAAGTGATTTTAAGTGAATTATTATAAATCTAAAACTGTATCTGCTAACTTCAAAAGTATTTTCTAAAAGATTTTATTTACTCACTTGAGACAGAGAGAGAGCTAGACAGAGAGTGAGACATCATGAGCAGCGGGGAGAAGCAAGCTCCCCACTGAGCAGGGAGCCTGATGCGGGGCTCCATCCCAGGACCCTGGGATCATGACCTGAGCCAAAGGCAGTCACTTAGCCAACGGAGCCACCAAGGCTCAAAAATATTTTAAAATATTTTTTATTTTAAATATTTATATATATAACATATAATATATATATAAATATTTCTTTTTTAAATTTTTTAAAAAGATTTATTTATTTGACAGATAGAGATCACAAGTAGGCAGAGAGGCAGGCAGAGAGAGAGAGAGAGGAGGAAGCAGGTTCCCCGCTAAACAGAGAGCCTGATGCGGGGCTCGATCCCAGGACCCTGGGATCATGACCTGAGCTGAAGGCAGAGGCTTTAACCCGCTGAGCCACCCAGGCGCCCCAAAAATATTTCTTTTTTTTTTTTTTTTTTTAACTAAAACGATGGTTTTTAATGGGAACCAGAGGTACGGTTACAATTACATAGTCTGACACAAAAAACCCGTGGGTGATCAGGAGTTGGAAGGTCACAAAATAATGAGGGTAACACTGGGTACAAGAAGAAAAGCTGTTGCAGAACCTCAGGAGCCAAGCTAATACGGCCTCTCCCTGCCATCCTGTCTGTGCTCACCCCTGGAGTCCATCTTGCCAGGGCCAAAGCCACCTCTGTCCCCACCACCCCGGCCCCCTCGGAGGCCCCCACGGTCCCCGCCTCGGCCTCTGTAGCCGCCCCGATCACAGCCTTCTCCTCCACCACGACGATCATCTCCATGGTTACCCCCATATGCGAGCCTCCTGGTCCCCCTCCTGGGCCATCTGGTTTCGGGGCCTGACCCTGGTTGCATTCATTCCTCCAGGAGAAGTTCATGTTCTCCCATATAGGATTAGGACACTTCCAGTCACCAGCTCGCTGCTGGCCGCCGCCACCACCACCTCCACTAGGGAATCCTCCCCGGCCACCGCCACCACTGCCACCACCTCCGTAGCCTCCACGGCCCATAGGTCCTCCTCGCCCTCGGCCTCCACGACCATTGCCACCGCCCCGATTGAAGTCTGCTCGCCGAGTAGCGAATGAGACCTTGATAGGATTCCCAGAGAATTCTTTTTTTTTTTTTTTTAAAGATTTTATTTATTTATTTGACGGAGAGAGATCACAAGCAGGCAGAGAGGCAGGCAGAGAGAGAGGAGGAAGCAGGCTCCCTGTGCAGCAGAGAGCCCGATGCGGGGCTCGATCCCAGGACCCCGAGATCATGACCTGAGCCGAAGGCAGCGGCCCAATCCACTGAGCCACCCAGGCGCCCCCCCCAGAGAATTCTTTACCATCAAACCGGTCAATAGCTGCTTTAGCAGATGGTGGGTCATCAAACGACACGGTTGCCTCTCCCTTCAGCTTGCCCGTTTCCCTGTCTGTGTACAGATTAATCATGGGCTGTCCTGTTTTCTTATTTGTCTTAATCATACCAATCTGCTTGAAGTAATCAGCCACAGACTCAATTGTAACATTTTCACCCAAGCCCTGCACGAAGATGGTGTTGTTGTCTGAATTATCCTGTTCAGAGTCATGACGTGATCCTTGGTCCCGAGGGCCACCAAATTTATTGAAGCCACCACGGTCACTTCCGCCCATGCCGCCTCTGCCTCCACGGCCACCTCCACGACCTCTGGGTTCATAGCCACTGCTGCTACGGTTGTAACCACCGCCACCGCCCCGGCCGCGGCCCCCACGGTCCTGCTGGCCTCCCCCGTAGCCACCGCCACCACCACTCTGGTCCTGATTGCCATAACCGCCGCCACCACTCATGGAGGACTGATCTTGGCCGTAGTTACCTCCACTGCTACTGTTGTACTGGTTCTGCTGTCCATAGCCTTGAGGGGGATTATAGGAGCTTTGCTGCTGTCCATAGCCTTGCTGCTGTCCACTATAGCCAGACTGCTGGCCATAGCCCCCACTCTGGGGCTGCCCGTAGCCGCTGCTCTGAGAACCACTACCATAACTTCCCGAGGTGCTGCTAGGAGCTGGCTGCTGGCCATAGCCAGGATAAGAGGACTGTTGCCCATAAGATGACTGAGAACTCTGGCTACTGCCATAGCCACCAGTTGAGCCATATCCCTGGGGAGCTGACTGAGTGCCATAGCTGTTCTGGGTCTGTCCATAAGAAGAACCATAGCTGCTCTGGCCATAGCCTGAAGTGTCTGACTGGCCGTAACCACTGTAACTCTGCTGTCCATAGGGCTGACTGCTCTGCTGGGAATAGCCCTGCCCAGGCTGGGTGGGGTAGGCCCCATAGCTTTGGGTTGCTTGTTGGGTATAGTCGTTTGAGGCCATGTCCGCGCACGCGCGCACAGGCCGACAAGCAACAAGATTCCAACACCACAGAGCACCGACGCCTCGAGGACTGACCCCAAAAATATTTCTTAATATTTTTTAATCTCCACGGTAGATTAAAAAATAGGTTGACACCTTGCAGGTTTTTATTTTCTTCTATCTGCTTTTTATTTCCTTCGAATGTTCTACATGTTCCTTATGTAATCTGGGAGAAAAAGTGTAGTTTAATAAATGAATCACTTAAAGCATGGAGCAAGTCCTTTAAATAACATAGTTAAAGAAAATTAATACTCTAATGCATTATTAATACTAGTTATAAAGTATTCCAGACATGTCATATGCACAACGACTCATTTGAAATTTAAATTGTTGAAAGAGAAATTTGAAATCTTTGAGGCTATAGTTCATCATAGGAAATATGTTTTCTGCTCTTTAAAAACATTGTTTGATTAAAACATTTCCTTTCAAAGCGTAAAGCTTTAGCTGTCTTTTGTGAAGGAGTTTATCTGGTATAAAGGCTCTTAAGTTTTTCCTCAGGAAATTAGTTTCTAGCATCCTTTGGAAATTATTTATGGTAAGCAGTGTAATATTGTGTTATTACAAGTGAGAGTAGCAAAATTTGTCACTTCCATAAGAGCAGATGTCCTATGGGATGGCATGTACCTATAGATGTGACTATAAATTACATGCAGGACAGACTGCATGGAGAATGTGTTGTCTGGATAGGGAGCAGAGGGCCCCAGTGGATAGCTCTGAACTAGCAAAAAGGACACCTGAGCCGTGCTTCCATACTGTCTCCTGCAAAACTGAAAATTATATTTACTCAAATGTTGACATCGATTGACTTCCTACCTGGTACTTGGAGCCATCTGGGTACTTTTTATTCATTTATTTATTTTTGTATTAAAAATTTTATTATTAACATATAATGTATTATTACAGGTCTGTGATTCATCAGTCTTAAACAATTCACAGCACTCACCATACCACATACCCTCCCCAGTGTCCATCACCCAGACACCCCATCCCTATCCCTCCACCCCCCAGCAGCCCTCATTTTGTTTCCTGGAGATGAAGAGTCTCTTATGGTTTGTCTCCCTCCCTGGTTTTGTTTCATTTTTTCCCTCCCTTCCCCTATGATCCTCTGTTTCTCAAATTCCTCATATCAGTGAGATCATATAATAATTGTCCTTTTCTGATTGACTTATTTCACTTAGCATAATACCCTCTAGCTGCACCCATGTCATTGCAAGTGGCAAGATTTAATTTTTTATGACTGCATAATATTCCATTGTGTGTGTAAACATATATATATACACACACATATATACATACACATATATACATACACGCGTACACACACACATATATACATGTGTACATGTATATACGTGTGTGTGTGTGTGTGTGTATCCCCCACATCATCTTTATCCATTCATCTGTTGATGGACATCTAAGCTCTTTCCATAGTTCGGCTATTGTGGACATTGCTGCTATAAACATTCTGGTGCACATGCCCCTTGAGATCACTACAGTTGTATCTTTAGGGTAAATACCCAGTAGTGCAATTGCTGGGTAGTAGGGTAGGTCTATTTTCAACTTTTTGAGGAACCTCCACACTGTTTTCCAGGGTGGATGTACCAGCTTTCCTTCTCACCAACAGTATAGTGTTCCCCTTTCTTTGCTTCCTCACCAACATCTGTCATTTCCTGACTGGTTAATTTTAGCCATTCTGACTGGTGTGAGATGGTATCTCATGTGCTCTTGATTTGTATTTCCCTGATGCCCAGTGATGCTGAGCACTTCTTCATGTGTCTGTGGGTCATTTGGATGTCTTCTTTGTGGACATGTCTGTTCATGTCTTCTGCCCATTTCTTGTTTGGATTATTTGTTCTTTGGGTGTTGAGTTTGATAAGTTCTTTATATATTTTGATTACTAGTCCTTTATATGATATGTTATTTGAAAATATCTTATCCCATTCTTTCTGTTGTCTTTTGGTTTTGTTGACTGTTTCCTTTGCTGGGCAAACTGTTTATCTTGATTAAGTCCCATTAGTTCATTTTAACCCTTGCTTCCCTTGCCTTTGGTGATGTTTCTAGGAAGAAGTTGCTGCAGCTGAGTTCAAAGAGGTTGCTGCCTGTGTTCTCCCATAGGATTTTGATGCATTCCCGTCTCACACTGAGATCTTTCATCCATTTTGAGTCCATTTTTGGGTGCGGAGTAAGGAAATGGTCCAGTTTCATTTTTCTGCATGTGGCTGTCCAATTTTCCCAACACCATTTGTTGAAGAGACTGTCTTTTTTCCATTGTATATTCTTTCCGCTTTGTCAAAGATTAGTTGACCATAGAGTTGATGGTCCATTTCTGGGCTCTCTTATTCTGTTCCATTGATTGATGTGTCTGTTTTTGTGCCAGTACCATGCTGTCTTGAAGATTCCAGCTCTGTAATAGAACTTCAAGTCTGGAACTGTGATGCTGCCAGTTTTGGTTTTCTTTTTCAACATTCCTCTGGCTGTTCAGGGTCTTTTCTGGTTCGATATAAATTTTAGGATTATTTGTTCCGTTTCTTTGAAAAAAGTTGATGGTATTTTGATAGGGATTGCATTAAATGTGTAGATTGCTTTAGCAGCATAGAAATTTTCACAATATTTGTTCTTCCAATCCACGAGCGTGGCACATTTTTCCATTTCTTTGTGTCTTCCTCAATTTCTATCATGAGTATTCTATTGTTTTCTGAGTACAGAGTCTTTGCCTCTTTGATTAGATTTGTTCCTAGGTATCTTATGGTTTGGGGTGCAATTGTAAATGAGATCAACTCCTTAATTTCTCTTTCTTCTGTCTTATTGTTGCTGTATAGAAATGCAACTGATTTCTGTGCATTGATTTTATATCCTGCCACTTTACTGAGTTCCTGTATGAGTTCTAGCAGTTTTGGAGTAGAGTCTTTGGGTTTTCCGCATAAAGTATCATATCATCTGCAAAGAGTGAGAGTTTGACTTCTTCTTTGCTGATTCGGATGGCTTTTATTTCTTTTTGTTGCCTGATTGCTGAGCTAGGACTTCTAGTACTATATCAAATAGGTCATCATAGTGGACATCCCTGTCATGTTCCTGACCTTAAGGGGAAAGCTCTCAGTTTTTCACCATGGAGAATGATATTCGCTATGGGTTTTTCATAGATGGCTTTGATGATATTGAGGTATGTATCCTCTATCCCTCCAAAGTGAAGAGCTTTGATCAAAAAAGGATGCTGTACTTTCTCAAATGCTTTTTCATTGTCCATTGAGAGTATCACATGGTTCTTGTTCTTTCTTTTATTAATGTATTGTATCACATTGATTGATTTGCAGATATTGAACCAACCTTGCAGCCCAGGAATAAATCCCCTTGGTCATGGTGAATAATCCTTTTAATGTACTGTTTGATCTTATTGGCTAGTATTTTGGTGAGAATTTTTGGATCCAAGTTCATCAGGGATATTGGTCTGTAATTCTCCTATTTGATGGGGTCTTGGTCTAGTTTTGGGATCAAGGTAATGTTGGTCTCATAAAATGAGTTTGGCAGTTTTCCTCCCACTTCTATCTTTTGGAACAGTTTCTGGAGAATAGGTATTAATTCTTCTTTAAATGTTTGGTAGAATTTCCCTGGGAAGCCAGTGTTTTGGTACCAGTTGAGACCTGATTTGTGACCCAGAATGTGATCTATTCTGGAGAATGTTCCATGTGCACTAGAGAAGAATGTGTATTCTGTTGCTTTGGGATGGAATATTCTGAATATATCTGTGATGTCCATCTGGGTCCAGCATGTCATGTAAAGACTTTATTTCCTTGTTGATCTTTTGCTTAGATGATCTGTCCATTTCAGTGAGGGGAGTGTTAAATCCCCTACTATTATTATACAATTGCTGATGCGTTTCCTTGACTTTGATTATTAATTGGTTTATATAATTGGCTATGAATTTAGTGTCATTCTATTGCCTGTAAATTGACTGTTATTGTGTATTGTCTCTGTTCCTTCCTGGTCTATGTTGCTTTTAGGCTCTCTCTTTTCTTAGAGGACCCCTTTCAATATTGGTTGGTTTGGTGTTTGCAAATTCTTTTCATTTTTGTTTGTTCTGGAAGATTTTTATCTCTCCTTCTATTTTCAATGACAGCCTAGCTGGATATAGTATTCTTGGCTGACTATTTTTCTCATTTAGTGCTCTGAATATATCATGCCACTTCTTTTTGGCCTGCCAAATATTTCTAATATTTCTACTATTGTAGGTCACAGACATCTTGTCCTGAGCTGCTTTCAGGATTTTCTCTTTGTCTCTGAGACTTTTAAATTTTACTATTAGATGACGGGGTATTGACCTATTTTTATTGATTTTGAGGATGGGTTCTCTGTGCCTCCTGGATTTTGATGCCTGTTTCCATCCCCAAATTAGGGAAGTTCTCCACTATAATTTTCCCCAATATACCTTCTGCCTCCCTCTCTGTTTCTTCTTCTTCTGGGATCACAATTATTCTAATATTGTTTCATCTTATGGTATCACTTATTTCTTGAATTCTCCCCTTGTGATCCAGTAGTTATTTGTCACTCTTTCTCTCAGCTTCTTTATTCCTCATCATTTGGTCTTCTATATCTCTCATTCTCTCTTCTGCCTCATTTATCCTAGCAGTAAGAGCCTCCATTTTTTATTGCACCTCCTTAAAAGCATCTTTGATTTCACCTTGGTTAGATTTTGGTTCTCTAGTATCCAGAAAGGGATTCTCTAGTATCTTCCTTGCTTTTTTCAAGCATGGCTAATATCTTTATAATCCTCATTCTGAACTCTAGTTCCAACATCCTACTATGTCCCTAGGGGTTGGTACCGCCTCTTGTTCTTTTTTCTGAGGTGAGTTTTTCCACTTTGTCAGGTTGTCCAGAGAAGAACAGATGAATGAAAACAAAATGCTAAAAGGATAACAACAACTCCAGAAAAATATAAATATAAATATAAGTGTAAATACACACACACACACACACACACACACACATATATATATATCTCAAGGCTGGTGAATTGTAAGAGCTACTCACTTGATTTGGGGTGTATATTGGTCTGTTAGAAGAAACTGCCTCCCAAAATTTTAAAGGGGAAAAAAAATATATATATATATACACAAAAATAAAGGTAAATATGACGAATGGATGAAATATGACTATAAAGATGAAAATTAAAAAGATTTTTAAAAAAGAATTGATAAGAAGTTGGGGAAAGAAAAAATAAATAAATTTTTAAAAAGGAGAGAATGTGATCAGGCAGGAGAGTAGAACAAAGCCATACACTAGATTTAGGGTATATTTGGGTCTGTTAGAAGAAACTGTATCCCAAAACTTTAAGGAAAGAAATATATATAGATGTTAATTACAGTGAATGGATAGAATATGACTATAAAATTGAAAATTAGAAAAAAGTTTTTTAAAAAGGTGTTAAAACAAGATTTGGTTTAAATAGGAAAGTGGAAAAATTTTTCTAAAATAAGCAAAGAAAAAAATAAAGTTTTAAAAATTTATCTTTGAAAGACTAAAGAATCATGGGAGGGGGAGCCATGAATTCTATGTGCTGCCTTCCGCTAGAACTGGAATTCCTCAGTTCTCATTAATCAGTGAACTTGGTCTGGCTGGACGTTCTTGCTGATCTTCTGCGGGACGGGCTTGTTGCCCTGATTCTCAAATGTCTTTGCCCGAGGTAGAACTGCACCGCCCTTGCCAGGGGCCGGGCTAAGCAATCTGCTCCGGTTTGCGCTCGGAGCTTTTGTTCCCTGAGCGCTTTCCGTACCGCTTTGGAAGACGGGAATGAAGATGGCGGCAGCGCAGTCTCTGACTGGGAGGATCCAAGAGCTGGGGGCCCGCTCTTCAGTGCCACCTCAGAGGAAAGTCGCCAGTCCCTCCCATCTCCCTGGTCTCCGGTCGTGCTCTGAGCTCACCCGGCCTGTGACCGAGCGTTTCTGTCTCTGGCATGTGGCCCCGTTTGGAGTCTCCCCAAACCCAGCAGATTCCGGTCGCGCTGCTTCTCCCAGAGCAGGAAGGTGAGTCTCCCTGGAGCTACCACTTGTGGCGTCCCTGCTGGAAGAGCTGCGGTTCGACCGCCTCGGATGACGGTTTAGAGTAACCCTGAGCTGCGAGCTCACTGCTCAGCTCCGTCTCTGCCTCCGGCTTCCCTGCTCCGACACCTGGGGGCTCTGCTACCCTCAGACACCCCTGTTCTTCCTGTGACCCCACGGGACCTGAGACCACACTGTCCCCGCGAGGGCTCCACTCCCTGCTTAGCCTCTGGAGCGACGTCCCTCCGCGGAGCAGACTCTAAACGTTCTGATTTCGTGCCCTGCTGCTCGACGGCTTGCTGTTAAAGGCTGATGGAGGCGACCCCCTCCCCGCCACGGTCTCTCCCCATATACCGCCTCGGATTCACATCTCCACACGTCCGACCTTCCAGAAAGTGGCCGCTTTTCTGTTCCTAGAATTGCTGCTGTTCTTTTCTTTGATCTCCTGTTGAGTTTGTAGGTGTTCGGAACGGTTTGGTAACTCTCTTAGCTGAACTCCTTGGACCAGAGGAAATTGAGGTCGCCTGCTCCTCCGCCATCTTGCTGCTCTGACCCATCTGGGCACTTTCTTATCTTCCTATTTACCGAGGAATCTAGTCATGATTTCCTCGTTTGATTCTGACACCAAGGTGTGAGGTTGGGGTTATTATTTTTTACAGGTGGGGAAACTCAGACACAGAGAAATTAAGGAACGGCCCTGAAGTCATGTGACTAGTAGGTCTAGAACCTGGCTTCAGACCCAAGTGCTAGTCCAAAGAAGCAATATAGCCTGTCAAAGGACAGCTTCCACCTCTGTTCTCAGACACTTAACAGATATGCTGTTGTTATGTCTTTAAGAATTACTGCAAAATTGCATATTGAGTTAAATAACTATCTGTAAACTGCTTTCACAATGTAAGTATTATAGACATATAGAACGTTATTTCAGACTCAGTGATAATACATATGGCGTGCAGTTCTCTGACCCTGAGAAACCCTGGAATTCATTAGCACAGAAATTATCATCTTTAACATCATCATTTTACATTATTATCTAAAAATTATGTCTCACTGTGGTCTGGGGTTAAATTGGTTGCAAGTATTTGCCATGTTTTTGTAGTATTTTGCATAAGGAATGTAAATCATACTGAACTGCACTTTAAAAATGAGGATATGATAGGCAGATTTCTAAAGGTGCCCCCTTCCAAGATGCCCATGCCCTGGTTATTCAATCACACACTAATTTAGCTACTGCTACAAAAGGATTTTGCAGGTCAATTAATGTTGCTAATCAGCTGAATTAAAGTAGGGATATTATCCGGGATTATCTGCAGGGGTGGGGGGCAGTGTGATATTTGAAGGGCCATTGCTGGTGTGAGACAGAGGACCCATGTCCTGAGACAGAAGAGAGAACTCTGGGCAGAGCCAGCAGGGAAACAGGGACCTCAGGCCAACAATCCGAATGAACTTAGAGCCAATTCTTCCCCAAGTCTTCAATAAAGAACACGTCTCTCCTGACATCTGGATTTTAGCCCATCAAGACCCATGCTGGCCTTCTACGGAACTGTGAGCTAATATATGGGTGTTGTTTTGAGTCACTATGTTTGCAGACCTTTGTTTCGGTAGCCACAGAGAACTAACATAGAGGGGAAAGTGTCAAAGTTCAAGAAGAGTGTGTCTGGTGTTAGAACCACCAAAACCAAAATGTGGCTCTAAGAGGAATTCAAATTCCATAGAAGTGGGAGGAGTTACAACACTCGGAGCAGCAGTGTTGAGACAGAAACGCAAGAAAGGGACTAAGGATTATTTTCTGTAATTGCTTTCGGCAGGTTGGTTGTATTTTTGTTTTTAAGATGTGAAAGATTTTTTTTTTTTTTTTTTAAGTAGGCTCTATTCCCAACATGGGGCTTGAACTCACAACCCCAAGATCAAGAGTCATATGCTCCACCGACTGAGCCAGCCAGGTGGCCCTAAAGATTTGAACGGGCCAGAAGGAAGTCAAAAGAATGCTAGAGAAAGAGAAGTGATAATGGGGGAGGGGGGTGACAAGCTCGGAGGATGGCATCAAGGGGGTGGGACGCAGAGAACAGGTGGAGAGATTAAGAAAGGAGAAACACGTTTTCCTCTGCAAGGGAAATTTTCCTTCCTTCTGTAGGAAGAAAGGATGTTGGTTTTGTAACTAGGGTGGCAAGAATGCCAAGGAGGCTCTTGTCTGGTGGCTTGCCCTGTCATCTGGAGTGGGAGGTGGGGTCAGCTGTTGAGAGTGACAAGGAGGTGGGTACATGTGTGGGACGGGAGTGCCTCCGGTTTGACTCTATTGCTGGGCCCCGCCAACAGGATCGCCTAGGGAAGCATGGGGGGGGGGGGCACCTGAATGATGGGAGGCCTCCAATGGGTGATTTTCTCAGAGGCTGATCAGCCACAGGGGCGCAGGTATAAGACACACAGGCGGTCCCGCTACCCTGCAGTGGGGGCTGGGGGGCACTTGCTGGGACAGTGCAGGGGTGGGAAAGGAAGGACTGTTGCAGGGATATGTGGCTGAGGCGACACGCCCCCAGTTCTGAACTGGGTAAGAAAGGACGCGCAGGCTACAGGGACCCGGTGGATTAGGAGGGCAAGAAGCTGGATTTCCCTCCCAGTTGTGACTGGCTGGGTGGCCCTATAAACTTCTCTCAGCGACGCTCCCCTACACCATCCACTCAGTGCGGTGCCTGCCCGACTGGCCTCTTTTTTTTTTTTTTTTTAAGATTTTATTTATTTATTTGACAGAGAGAAATTACAAGTAGGCAGAGAGGCAGGCAGAGAGAGAGGAGGAAGCAGGCTCCCTGCTGAGCAGAGAGCCCGACGCGGGGCTCGATCCCAGGACCCTGGGACCATGACCTGGGCCGAAGGCAGAGGCTTTAACCCACCGAGCCACCCAGATGCCCCCCGACTGGCCTCTTTTTATGAGCAGAACCAGTTCCACCCCCAAGTGGACTGACGGCTTTAAAGCACTATCCCCAAAGAGAAGCCAGTTTTCTCATGCGTGGTTGTGGTCTTGATATAATTTATTATTTTCTCCCTCCCTTCCATGCAGCCTTCTTAACCTAACCTAAGCTAATAATGATAGTTATAGCTAATATTTGTCTTAAACAATTCTTATGTGCCAAAGTGCAGAATGCTTTACACACGTCACCTCATTTAGATGTCAGCTAAAAAAAAAAAAAAGTAGAATAAAATCTTGTACTTTTATTCTACTAATGAGGAACCTGAGGCATAAGGGGTTGAAGGTGTTTATCCAAGTACTGAACACCAAATCGCTGTAGAGCTGGAACTCAAGCACTGGGCTGTCTGATTCCACAGCGCATGCTCTATGCCAGAACGCTACATCCTGAGTTCAAGTGACACAGTGCTATGGTACAGACCCGAGAGGCCTGGGTGGCTCAGGCGGTTAAGTGTCCAACTCTTGATCTCAGCTCAGGTCCTAATCTCAGGGTCATGAGTTCGAGCCCTGCATTGGGCTCCATGAAGCCTACTTAAAAAAAAAAAAAAAATCAAGTTGCAGACCAACACATGACTATTAAAAGGCTATTATGCCAGTCAGTGAGGATGAGAAAACCACAGTGACACGAAATTCCTGCCCATTCCAACAGAGGTCTAGTGAAAGGCCTCTTCCTCTCTTCTCAATCCTTCCCCAAAGCACAAGATGCTAAATGCACAGGTGTTTGTATGGAAAAAGAGCCATGATTTATGAAAAGATAAAATTTTGCTGGCAGGAAAAAGGGAAAACACAAGAGAGAATGTTTCGATCATCTCGATCTTCCCACAGTGAACTCTAACTGTAGAAAGTGCTTAGGGCAGTCCTTATGAGGTCTGCACGTGGGGGAGGATCAAGGAGGAAGGAACACCATTTGTGGCACGCTGAGGAAGGGACGTAGGTTAACATAAGTTGCTCAACTGCCAACTAGTATCAGAATTAACCAATGTCGTTTTAAAAAGCTAATACATGGCTAGTTTTGATTATTTTCAGTGGACTCGTTCTCTAGATCTTTTATACCAAAAGCGTGGCCCCTCATGAGGAGCTCATTAGAAATGCAGACTCTCTGGCCCCACCCCAGACCAACTAAATCAGAATCTGCACTTGAAAAGGATTCTCAGTGGTTTGAACATACCTTAATGTTCCATTCTCCACAGTTCATTCCTTCATTCACTGACAAGCGCTAACTAGTCTCACCTGTATGAGAAATAATTGTGTCCTTAATTTATGAGAATTTTACTTCTGCTTATTCGTAAGACAACTGAAGACCAGCTATCTTATTTTTCAAATTCCTTGGAATTACAGAATTTGACAGTTTATCTACAAATAAAGAATACTCTTCCTCCTTGGGATTCTCTCATAGTAATTTATTTTTTGCAGTGCCTAGAGAGTAACATTTGGAACAGTTAAAGAGAGAAACTACACTATCTCTTAAATGCCAAAACTCCCCTTAGTAGGGATAAGAAAACTTGCCCAGGAAGATTCATGGAAAATGGGTAGGAATGGCCAAATCAATGTCAAGGTTTTCAGTGGGGACCCTGTCTGATGAAGGCTGATTTGATTGCCAGACAAAAATGTTAGCTCCTGGGGCGCCTGGGTGGCTCAGTGGGTCCTGGGATTGAGCCCCGCAGCATCGGGCTCTCTGTGCAGCAGGGGGCCTGCTTCCTCCTCTCTCTCTGCCTGACTCTCTGCCTACTTGTGATTTCTGTCTGTCAAATGAATAAATACAATCTTTAAAAAAAAAATGTTAGTTCCTAAAAGAACTATGAGTCTGAGCAAAGACCCCAGCCTGGTACACCAATTCATCCATCAGAAAGAAGAATCAGGGGGCGCCTGGGTGGCTTAGTGGGTTAGAGCCTCTGCCTTCGGCTCAGGTTGTGATCCCAGGGTCCTAGGATCGAGCCCCGCATCGGGCTCTCTGCTCCACGGGGAGCCTGCTTCCTCCTCTCTCTCTGCCTGCCTCTCTGCCTAGATGTGATTTCTCTCTGTCAAATAAATAAAAATATAAAAAAAAAAAAAGAAGAAGAATCAGCAACTGTGTAGAAATCACGAGCCATCAGCATAGGATGTGTTGAATGTAATTAGCTGCCTTCTCTTGCTGCAGGCAGTGCCCTGGCATTTGGAAAGCAAGGGTGTTGACCATTCGTCCAAATTAACCTTTAACTTCAGCCAATATCAAACCTGTTACTTTACAACCAATTTTGAGATACTGCACATGCTTATATGCGTGTTGTTTGTCATTTTAGATCTTTGGATACTTCTCCTCTGAAGAAGATTCTCTTGCTTCCCAGATGGATGAAGAAAATTTGGTTTTCCTTATTTCCAGAAAACAGCGAGTTGTAATTTCAGGTGATATTTTTAATTTCCTTTCCACATGAATACAGGTTTTAACATTTTCTCAAAAAAAAAAAAATTGGGGAGCTGAAGACGGAAATTTTACCTGCAGTTGAGTTTGAAACACGATTTAGTGTCTTTTAAAGACACTAAATAAGGAATAGGAGGGGAAACAATTCACATTTTTCTGGAGAGGTTCAGAGTTCTAGTTCAAGCTCTGTACAATGGCATCTCAGTATTGCATGTCCAAGCACTAAATGGAATCACAATTCCTTTAAAATTTTCTTAAAATGAAATTTTCAGATTTTAGTAATTAGAACTCCTTCCTACTCTTCCTTTGATTGTCATGTGGAAGTTTATCCCTGTATCTCAAACTGTGAACTTGGGCCAATCACAGAGGGAGGGGGTCAACTCAGGTCAAGAAGTCTTAAGAACAAACAATGTTTCTTTTTAAATTTGATCCTGGCACCTCATCCCTCTCCACTGTTCACTCTTTCAGTCTTCTTCCCTTCAGGGAAGAAGTCCGGGAGGAGGAAAGACAAACCCCGAATCTACCCCTGTCCTCCATTTCATCCCAGATTCTGAGATGAAGCATGGAGAGTAGATCTGATCTGGTGTTCCTTACAAAAGCACCCACACTTACTGCAGTCACTTGTAAACCAAGCCTACCCTTACCTTCCACCCTTCCTCAGCCCAACCCTTAGACCTCACCAGAGCCCAGCCTTAAGCCATGGAAACGATTGGTCATCAAAAAACAGAAGGTAGGGGTCTGTCCCTGCTGCCCCCATCCCTTAGCTGGGAAGGGGAGATGTGTTGCTGGCATCCTAAATTAGATGTTTGAAAGCATTTCTCTCAATGGCAGTTGGGTTCTGTCGTTCTGTAAGGTCTGCTATGTGGGACAGGTACCTCTCTAAGTGTGGGGGACATAGCAGTGAGCAAACGATCATAAATCTCTGACCTGGTGGAATTTACATTCTAATGGGGAGAGGCAGACAGAAAAAATCAAAGTAAAATACACAATGTGTCAGAATGGTAATAGCGCTATAGAAAAAGAGTGGAGTAAGCAGGTTGTGGAGAACAGTAAAGCAGAAGTGTGGGGAGAAGTTGGTTTGGAGATGGGAGCGTGGTGTTGGGATTTGAAGGGGGCATGGGGGAGACCACCCTGAGCTGGGGCTGAGGGACCTAGGGGTGGGGGAGACGGGGATGCAGGAAAGCCCGGGAAGAGAGGGCAAGTGTGGGGTCAGGTGTGTCAGCCTGGGGGTGGGAGAGCAAAGAGGGTAAGCCACCTGCACAGAGGGGAGGCATGGTATGAGGTACTCGTAACGAATGTTCATTATGGCTTCCGTGTTGAAAATAGCCCAGGTTGGGGGGAGCCGGAGGAGAGGGAGTGGTGGTAGCTTGGAACAGGACAGTGTTCTTAACCTTCCTTTCTTTTGTTTTTCATTATATTATTTTCACTTTTGTTTCAGTATAAGGATTTCTAAGGAGTCTTTTAGACATTTTTCCCCGATTGTCTGCCCCCCTCCCTGACTCCCTGGCACTGCAATATGTCGGATGTACTATGTATCTGTTTATGTATGTTTGTGTATCTGTGCTTTATACACAAAAAGAGCAAGATTCATTTACATCCCCCCAGAACCAGTCTGCACCCCCTTGAGTACCATATTTTGTCTTTTGAGAACACACGGATTAGGCTGAAAACACTGGAGTAGGAGATCCGTCCACTTGCTTTTCCGAAGAGCTTACAATTATGAAAACCGATCGTGCTGGAAAGAGGTCCCATATATATGGTTTTATCAGTTCAGCACATAGGCAAAAAAAACAAATAAACAAACAACCAAAAAACTATGAAGGAGTGGGGGGTTTTTTCAAAACACACAAAAACAAAAATTCCTTAATAACAATATTAAGGTAGTTTTATTCTCTTATGCCCGAAAGCCTGAGATCATATTAGGCTTTTACTCTGTTTAAATTGTGATAGTGAGTGTTCAAAGAAAGGATTCCTGAGAGTTGTAGAAATCTCAAAATGGAATGTTTCCAAAAGATGTTTGGAAAACATGTTCTCTGCAAAATATATGGCAGGAACATGAGTATATATACATTTTCTCTAGGATTTCATGCACCACATTCACTTGGAAAGTGTCATAGATTCAGATTAGTATCTCTAGGGATGATGATAAAGCATTAAGATGTCCATCGACAGATGAATGGATAAAGATGTGGTTCATATATACAATGGAATATTACTCAGCCATCAAAAAGGATGAATACTTACCTTTGATATTGACTTGGGTGGAACTGGAGGGCATTTTGCTGAGTGAAATAAGTCAGTCAGAGAAAGACAATTATATGGTTTCACTCATATGTGGAATATAAAAAACAACACAGAAGTTCATAAGGGAAGGGAGGGAAAATGGAAAGGAAGAAACTCAGGGAGACAAACCATGAGAGACTCCACTCTAGGAAACAAATTGAGGGTTGCTGGAGGGAAGGTGGGTGAGGGATGGGGTGACTGGGTGATGGGCATGCAGGAGGGCACATGAGGTGATGGGCATTGGGTGTTATATGCAGCTGATGAACTACTGAACTCCTCATCTGAAACGGATGAGGTACTGTATGCTGGCTAATTGAGTTTAAATACAAAAATGAGTGCTGAGAAAAGCAATAGGTGTGGGGTTTTATGGTTTAATCTGCTTTTTCAGCAAAAATGTAAAAAGTTTCTTTGCTTGCTCTTTTCTTTTAAAAACAAACCAAACAAGTGAGTTTCAGGATCTTGACTGCTGGGAATTGAAAGGCATATTCTGTTGTCGGCAGGTAGTAGAAGACGGGATGTGATTAAATGCATTGTCAAGATCCCTCAGTTGGATTTACTAATCACAGCTTCTCAGAAAGGATTGATAACAGTCTTTAATAACCAGGTAATTTGACAGCTTGGATTCCTCCCTCCTCCCTCTTCCCTTCCTCCTTTCATTCAGGTGTTCATTCGTTCTTTCCCTCCTTCTTCTCTGTCGTCTATGCACTATGCATACTTATGAGGTGCAACCGCAAACATAAACATATTTCAGAGTTATTCCAAAAAACAAAGCCAGATGTTGCTAAAAAGAGGATTGCTGAGCCCTGGAGCAATTTTTGAGATTTTTGTAACTGCGTTTGGCAGTGTTCCTCAGAGAATCTTTTTTTTTTTTTTTTAATATTTATTTATTTGTTTTAGAAAGAGACAGAGCACGAATGGGAGGGACAGAGGGGCAGGGAGAGAGAATCTCAAGCAGACTCTGTGCTGAGCATGAACCCAGACACGGGGCTGGATCCTACAACCCTGAGATCATGACCTGAGCTGAAACCAAGAGTTGGAACCTTAACGGACTGAGCCACCCAAGCGTTCCTCAAGGAGTCTTACCAAACCATGTGGCATCAGCATAATTGTAGGATGATCCTGGATACCTTCTTAGATAAAATCAGAAAAACTCACAAGACAAGTGATTTTGTCAGAATCCTAACAAGTAGAGAAGGTCCCAACAAGAACCTTGGGCCTGGAGTTTAAAGGCCGCTCACATTCTGGCTCCTCTGTTGTACCAGCTAGGATGTTAAATAGGGAACTTCATGAGGAAACTTATCATGCCTCTTCTCACATTTATGAAACGACATCAGAACCAGTCCTCTCTCCCTCAGTGGGCTGTAGTGAAGGTAAATGACACAACGTAGAAGCACTATATGAACAATAAATTCCCATGACCATGTAGGGGTTAACTATTACTGTCACTTAGTTCTAAATTTGTAAGTTTTGGACTCCCACTTCCAAACCATGAGAGGTTGTATTGGAAGGTGTAATGATATAGACCACACAGTATTTCACTAGGAAAATAAAAGGGAATATCAAAAATAAATATCAAAGCAAATAATTCCAGTGATGGGTTCATTTCCAACTAGAGATAAGCTTTATACAAGTAAACTATATTTAAAATGATCATCAGATGATTACAATTTCAACAGGAATGTTTAGCCCTTCAGGGATCAGGCTTCCTGGGTCCTGGGGAGGGGCGGTAGGAGGTTCCTGGTGTGGATATGGAGCCTGGCGTCCCTGCCCAGCTCGGGCACTTGCCAGCTGTGTGTGTTCCCTATGCATCTCCCATGCCCTGGCTCCTTCGTTCAGAGCCGAGCCAGCTGTGCTGCTGGAATTAATGCACACAAAGCGCTTGCCTAGCATCGCTGTGAGCACTCAGGAAATGGTGGCAGTTGCAATCACAGAGAAACGGTGTGAAAACAGAACTGCGTGGCCTCATCTAAACATGAAAACTTTCCTCATTCTCCTTTCTCCTTGGTGCCTTACTTCCCTTCTCATTTTCTTACTTTCATTTCCTCAAAGATAGAACAAAGATGGAATGTAAAGAAGAACACGAGAAGAAAAATAATGATCTTCCTGATGAAATAGCTCAGGATTATGTGAAATAAGTGAGGGGGCATCTTCATATTCCACAGACCTCTCTCTCACGCGTGCATGCACACACACTCATTCACCCATGCTTAGAGGCGTGTACGTGTATATTCACAAACACATCTGTGTTTTATAAAAACCATGCGGCTGGAGAGAAAAAAACGCTTAAAAATTACTTGAAGATTTGATACACCAGGGGCGCCTGGGTGACTCAGTGGGTTAAGCTTCTGCCTTCGGCTCAGGTCATGATCTCAGGGTCCTGGGATGGAGCCCTTCATTGGGCTCTCTGCTCAGTGGGGAGCCTGCTTCCTCCTCTCTCTCTGCCTGCCTCTCTGCCTACTTGTGATCTCTGTCTGTCAAATAAATAATAAAATCTTTAAAAAAGATTTGATACACCAGGAATAAGCATCATTTTGAATGTTGTGTGTCTTACATACAGGATGACGCATTCTGTGAAAAGCTAAGTTTCCGGCAGGTCACAGGGAAAATTTATTAAAAGGTAGTCATGAACAACACAAAATATAATAGGTTAATCCATAATTTAGGCTCTCTGTAAAGCAGAACACACACAGTTAAGGATTTTCATGGTGTTCTCTAGAGGGCTTGGTGATAGACATTGTAAATGTCATTAACAAAATTTCTTGCAAAAAAGGCTAGGTTTTCAAAACTCAGAAGATATCCGTAAGGATTATGGAACTTTTAAAGATGGCAAAAGAAACTGAAGCATGTGCTTTCCACTGAGGATGGAAGTAGAGAAGTAGGAGAGGAAAACCACAGCAGGTCTGTTCTGGGCTCACGAATTTCCTGAGGGCACTTAATATTTCCCATCTGGAAAAACGTCCCCGGATGGAAAAGCGTCTTTGAAGTCTTCAGACGAAAGACAGTCTGAGATGACCGTGACTAACAGTTTTAGGGATCTAATTGACGTTTCCCTCTTTTCACGTAATCTATTCCTTCTGGGCGGCCATTTTCTGTACTTTTCCCAAGACCACGTGACCATGCAAAAGAAACTAGGTTGTTCATAGACTTCAAATACGGAGCTTGACCTTGGAAGTAATTAGCATGCCCTAAGGGGAGAAGAGGCTGCTCAGGTACCTTACAGCCCTGTGTGGAATAAATCTATCTTCTCTACCTGCACGCTACCCAGGCATGAGAGTCATGCAGTAGATAACTTATCCAGTAAGAGAGGAAGCCCACTGGGTAGAATGTTTTTACGTCTCTCAGGAACCTGAGAGATAACTTCCAAATGAAGCCGTATTTTTCCCTGCACATCAAGCTGTATTCATACTGACCTAGTTAGCATCCTTTCAGACCACTCTTGCTGTTGCTGTTAGTATTATTTTGTATTCCCCCTTTTTGATATCCTATGCTGCTCGGAAAACTAAAGAATTTGAGGCAGTTTGCAAACAGGGAAAAAATCATTAGTACAGTGTACTCTAAGAGCACAGTTAACAGGCTTAAGGCAAGCCACAGAAGCACCAACTGTGGGGCTCTTGGGTGGCTCAGTGGGTTAAGCATCTGCCTTCTGTTCAGGTCATGATCCCAGGGTCCTGGGATCGAGCCTTGGGTCTGGCTCCCCACTGAGTGGGGACCCTGCTTCTCCCTCTCCTCCCAGCTCCTGTTCTCTCTCACCATCTCTGTCTCTCTCTTTCAAATAAATAAATAAAATCTTAAAAGAAAAGAAGAAGCACCAACCATGTCCAAAGTCAGCAGGGAATCATTCCACAGAGCCAGGTTTTTGAGGGAAAGGAGCAAAAGGAGGAAACTCACAGAAGGTAGAAATGACAAGTAAGATTAAACCATGGAGGTAATATGTTCTTTTAGAGCCAACCTTCTCAATTTTTATTATAGTGCCAACTAGCTTTCATTCTTCTCCTCCTTTGTTTATAGATGAAAGTCCAGACGAGCACCAATGTTACGGTAAGTACATGTTATAAACTCCTAATGAAGTCCGCTTTGGGACTGTGCTGACGGTCCCTCCATAACTAGTCACAATCTCAATGCAGGTCGAATAGGCTCTAAGAATAAGATGTCTTCACACTGTGAGTCTATGACTTGGATCCACACCAAACCTTGAGCAGCAGCAGATGACCCTCACCTCGCTTGCCGAAGTTAAATTTATTTCAGAGAAGCGCTTGGAGACATGACTCCCTGGAAGCTTCTATTTGAAAGTCTCTCCAAGGTTTTCCTGAGCGCCCCCTATTGAGGAATTAAAACAACAACAACAACAACAAAAAACCAACACTTTCCAAGTTGTGAGAACAACAAGGAAATGGCCAAGGGAAATAACTTGAAAACATTGTAAACTTGCAAATTGCAGGAAATACTTGAGTCCAATTTGGTAATTTACTTAATCCATATTGCTACTCGGAGAAGTGAACTTGCATTTGTGAACCTGTGACGAGTTGCCCTCAGAGTCCCGCCGTGGCTTTGTGAGAGGTGTGGGGACATGCTTGCCTTTCCGCCCTGCTTACAGGCGCTGAAGGCCCTGAACCACCCAGGAGGGCACCAGGCCACCTGGCAGACGAGTCTGCCTTCTCTCTGAGCCTCAGGGCCTTTGCTTCTAAGGCTGAAAGAAAGGTTGGAATCCCTAACGTAGGTCTGAAATGCGTGCCGCACTGTCGGGTGTACTGTAGGCCCTCGTAAACGGGGACTGTTGCTCTGGCCTTGCTGTGTGTCGTTGACATGACCGATCCTACCCATGCCAGCTGGGTGACTTCAGGCAACAAAAACAGAATCACCGGGCTCAACTCGGTTATTGACCGGATGATCACTAAGGTCTTTTCTAGCTAAAAGTTGTGTGCATGGGGACGGGGCCAGAGAAGTGACTTAATCTAGCCTCCCCCACGGCCCCGTGGAGAGGTGTTCTCCCGACAGTGAAGAGTGCACAAAGATGCCTGCTCTGCTGGTGTCTCTTTGCCTCCGAGGAGCTGTAACAGGCATGAGCTCCTTCCTCACTCGCCACCTGATGGTGCTGAGAAACTCAAGGGAAGTGTCAAAGGGCAAAAGATGAGAGCCTCTTCTCCAGACATCAGAGAAGAGACATTGCAAGGATCCCCTGCAAGGAGATGTAACTGACCTACTCTTTAGTAACCATGGCCTTGGGATAGACCAAAACATATTGCACCCCCCTCTCCCAATTCTGTATTTTCCCCTCAGGACACCTCCTGGATCACAGGATGTGATTACCTCTCACAGCTGAAGAGAATCGTCGCCACTACAGAAAGGACCATCATTGTCTGGGATTATAAAGCTCAAGGCAGTGGCCAGGTACCTTGCCAAGAGGAACCCTCCGAGTACTGACTTTTCTCTTCCCCTTTGCGAGGACGTGAGCAGTCGCTTCCTCTGCCCAGTGTCAGCTCCTCATCTGTGAAATGAGGTGGTTCAACTGATCCAGGCCATGATTAAACAAGTTCAGCATTAATATCCTGTGAGGCTCATTCAAAAAGCACACTCTTTCCATTTAGTACCTGTTTAATTTGGTGAAACTTGTTTTGTTTTTGAGAGAGAGAGAATTTCTTCCTTCTCTCATACCCTTCTCTGAATCCAGGTATTAACTTTTTGATTATGTTATCAAGTTCAGAAACTTTCCCTTCAGTTCGGCTTCATTTGCTAAGAAAATTTCTCAAAATCAGATGACTAATTCTGGCAAAATATCTAACGGGGCAGATGCCAGTGTTGTTCCTTCAGTGGCTGACATGTTACCACTTCAGTAATTTACAATATTTAGTGAGCCCTCGCAGACGTGTAGAAGTCATGAACAGGTTCCTTGCACCCATTAACGGGTTCCCTGCACCCACTATTAAAAGATGTCATGAAAAGGCATAACATCTATAGCAAACTATACAGCAAAAACAAACTAACAAACAAAAACAAGGGTACTAGATGTTCATGGAGAGGCAAGATTGTACAAAAATGCCCTCAGGGGGGCGCCTGGGTGGCTCAGTGGGTTAAGCCTCTGCCTTCGGCTCAGGTCATGATCTCAGGGTCCTGGGATCGAGCCCCGCATGGGGCTCTCTGCTCAGCGGGAAGCCTGCTTCCCTCTCTCTCTCTCTGCCTGCCTCTCTGCCTACTTGTGATCTCTGTCAAATAGATAAATAAATAAAATCTTAAAAAAAAATGCCCTCAGGAAGTGGCTGACTTCAGAGGACGAGGAGGATTAAGCAGTAATTAGCCTTCCTCTGTGCCTTGCTTGTCCCTAGGCTCAGTGAAAAACCAAACTTGTCATTCCTGTTCCCATTGTTGCAACCAGCGCGGGATGCCAGGATGACTGGAAAGAAGGCCGACTGTTGCCTCGCGTCCTTTATCATGGGATGTCACCGTCTCAAGGTCTGCAGCCTCTTCTCTGTCCCGCTCTCAGTCACTCTCGCTTTTCAGCCCCATGGAAGCCTCCAGTTCCTTGAGGCCATCCTCTTCCACCCTCCGTCCCCTTCCTCTCCCTCCTTTGCCTTCCTGCCTGCACCAGCTGGGCAGATCATCTGGCCTGAAGCCATCCCCACCTCCCACTCACTTAAATCCTTTGAAACTCCAGTCCTGGTGAGATGTGACAGCTTGTCTCTGCGCCCTCACGGAGGCTCAGCCCTCCTGGAGGAAGAAAAACATGAAGCCACCACCGTTCGGCATCACTGTAAATTCAGGGTCTGCAGATTCATCTGAGTACTCACTGGCTTCTGTCAACGTCTTTCTGGTCCTTGCCAAGTCACTTTCCCATCCCTGGCAATGTTGCAAAAGGGCGTTATTGTCCTCAGGCTCTCTCCCTCTCAGCAGATGTTCTTGTCCCTGTTTTCCTGAGAAATTTGAGTCTATGAAGCTTGTCCTCTTCCACATTCCCGCTCTCCCACCCACAGACTCAATGAGGACACCCTTTCTTTCTTCCTTCCTCTCTCTGGAGGCAAAATATCCTTGCATCCGCCATTCCCATTCCCTCCTGCCTCATGCAGGGCCAAGCTCTTCCCTTTTTATCTTTTTTGATATTCATCTCTCTTTCTGGGCTCCTCATGTCAGTCGCCTGTGAATATTTCTCTGGACCAGTTCATGCCAGATCAAAGGTCACCGTCCCAGACCCGGGGACCTACAGCGGCCTGTCCAGTCACTCGTTATCATAGCACCCTTGTTTATTTCCCCAGAGCACTTCCCACGATCCGAATGACATGCTGTTTTTATACCTGCATGCCTGCACTCGAATGGTAGTTTCGCCACGTCAGAAACTGGTCTTCTTTATCAGCATATGCCCCATGCCTAGAACAGCTCTTGGCACATTGTAGGTGCTCTGTGATTATTGGTTGAAAGACTGGATGACGCTCTAAATATGTTCAAATCTCACTCATTCTAGAGGAAACAAAACAAAAATTTTTTATTTTTTAAAAGATTTTATTTATGTATTTGACAGAGAATAGAGAGAACACAAGCAGGCAGAGAGGCAGGCAGAGGGAGACAGAGAAACAGGCTTCCCGCTGAGCAGGGAGCCCGACATGGGGCTCGATCCCAGGACCCTGGGACCGTGACCTGAGCTGAAGGCAGATGCTTAACCAACTGAGCCACCCAGGTGCCCCAAAACAAAAAAAAATTTTAAATACTGTTTTTTTCTATCTTACGTAGAGACTGAATTCTGGGAGAGCCCTGGCTGTACAGCTTAGTGAACCCAGTGCAATCGCCCAGAGGCAGCTTGACAGATGCTTGCTGAATATTTCTGGACAAACTTGGATGTTAGGATATGTGTTTCCTGATAACTTCTTGTGACATAATTGGGGTGTTAATACTTGATTTTCCTGGTTCCCATTCAGTTTTACATCAGCGGTCTCATAACAGCCGAACCTTCTTATGCTTCCCATTAGTATTGCCTTACAAATCCAAAAGAAGGATATTCACGGCAACCAAACAGAAAATCTCATTAATGTATTGAGCCCGAGGTACCTCACCTTTTCCCCCAAAAAGTACCCAAAGCACAATGTTGGGCTCACAGTGAATGTTCATTAACTTTTACTTGGTTAACTTTTTTTCTTTTTCAAATTTCTTTAACACAATGCGAATATCTAAAATTAAAAATATCAGAAAGTAAGACTTTCATCAAATCATAGGGCAGTGATTAATATGTGGACATTTAGAGCAATGTAATAACTCACTGAAAGCATTCTTCTGCTTCTAGGAAAACTATTTTGTCATAAAGCCCATGGATCACTGCCTTCTTTGTGTGTGTGTCGTGTCTCTGCCCAACCAGCTCTGCAGAGACGACATCCTCTTGGGGGATGATGGTGGTTTCGTGAACAAATTCACAGTAAACAGTGATGACTTTGGACTAAAGCAGGCAAAATCCAAGAAAAAACTACAAAGCCAAGTCTTAGACTCAAAGAACTTTAAAAGGTAAGGGTATCACACGGGCAGTTGAATTTTTCTGATACAGATAGTGTTCAAGTATTTGTATAGTGAACGCAATGTACCAGACCCTGTGGCAGAGATCTGAAATAAGCCGAACAAGAAACTCTTCTTACCTCAAGGAACTTCCAGCATAACTGGGAAGAGAGAGAGGAGAATTAGCCACTGGATTCCAATTGTAAGTGTTATTGACAATTAAAGTCTATAGGTACTTGAGCGAATGAAAGTGTGTAAGTTAAATGAAAAAAAATTAAATCATGAAAAACTGTTAAATATATATATGACTATTTGATAGCACTTGAACATGGAAAAAGATCCTCAATGTAAAAGCAATGAATACAGAATTCAAAGAAAAAATTGGGTAGATGTGAAAAAAAAAAAATCAAAATTTCTGGACATCAGAAGATAACATTTTATAAGTAAATAACAAACTAAAGGGGCACCTGGGTGGCTCAGTCAGTTCAGCGTCTAACTTAATTTGGGCTCAGGTGATGATCTCACGGTCCTGGTATCGAGCCCCACGTAAGGTTCCGTGCCCAGCAATGAGTCTGTCTGAGGACTCTCTCTCCCTCTGCCCCTTCCCCCCACTCACACTCTCTCTTTCTCTCTCTAAAATAAATAAATCTTAAAAAGGTAAATAACAGGGGCGCCTGGGTGGCTCAGTGGGTTAGGCCTCTGCCTTCGGCTCGGGTCATGATCTCGGGGTCTTGGGATCGAGCCCCGCATCGGGCTCTCTGCTCAGCAGGGAGCCTGCTTCCCCCCTCTCTCTCTGTCTGCCTCTCTGCCTACTTGTGATATCTGTCAAATAAATAAATAAAATCTTTAAAAAAAAAAGGTAAATAACAAACTGGGATAAATATATTAAATATGAGAAACAATGGGTTAATACTCGTTAATAGTTTTGGCAGTTCAATTAGAAAATAACCGTTCCCCAAGAAAAATGGGCAAAGACTGTGAACAGATAATTTATGCACAGGCACACATAGTGCAAAGAGTCAATAAATATTTCAAAGTGATGATCAGGTAAAAATGCTTACAATTATCTCCAAATGATGAGATTATAGGTGATTTTTTTTGTTGTCTCTATAATTGGACCATCTTTTACATTTTTACAGTAACTATATATTACTTTTATTAGCAGAGGAACAAAGAAGTACTCTTAATCAAAGAAGTACAACTTAAAATCAGATAAAATTTCTCATTTCTAACAATGAAAATGGGGTAGGGATTGAAAATGGGGTAGATTCTGTAAATGGGCAGTCTCACAGACTATCAGTGGTGGAAGTATGAGCTTGATCCCTTTCAGGAGAACAGTCTGGGAGATGCATCGAGTGTCTTAATAAACCTTTCTATATTAGGACCCAGGATCCCCATGCGTTTAAAAATATAAGTATGGTTATCACAGCAGTGTTTCTAATAGTGAAGTCTCTAGTGTCTGACAAAGGAGGAATAATTAATTTAAACGATTAATCATTTACATAAATAATCAGATGTACACATGTATAACAAAATGTTATATAGTTTCCACAAATATGTTTACATATTTTGTAAATATGTCCATATAAATATAATACATTTATATGTAAAATAAATTTTTTTGTCAGACACCTTTTTTGGTTGGATATTTAAAATACCAAGAGTGGGGGCACCTGGGTGGCTCAGTGGGTTAAGCCTCTGCCTTCCGCTCAGGTCCTGGAGTCGAGCCACACATCAGGCTCTCTGCTCAGTGGACAGCCTGCTTCTCTCTCTCCCTCTGCCTGACGCTCCCCCTGCTTGTGCTCTCTTTCTGTCAAATTAAAAAAAAAAAAAAAAGCTTTTAAGTGCCAATGGCATTCAGTAAATCATAGTATAACCATATTAGGGAATGCCATGCACTCCCATTTAATAATGTTTTGAAATATATTTAATACATGGAAAATGTTCATGATATAATATTAAGTAAAAAAAATTTAACTTTTCTATGTACCCAGTATACACTATTAAGCACTTCATTCCAATTACGACAGGCTCTTGAATAGAAGCTGAGACATGAATTTTCTTTCTGAGATTTTTGTCACCTGTCAGAAAATTCCATGGCCTCTTTTCCATCCCTGTTTCCATTAGCTGGATATGTTCGAAATCAGACAGGGGATCTGAGGAGTCTGAGGAATCTGGGTACAGCTACATGAATGCTCATTTGCACTCTTCTTTTGGGTGATTATTTACATGTAGATGATTTAATCATGTAGCGATCTTCATGTACATGATTTAAATTATTCAAGACCGAAGTGTATAGGTGGGCTGAGTGGGGAGGCATGTTCTCACACCAACAGATTCTCAAACTAACAAAATGAAAAGTATTAAGGCCAAAGGGGTAATTAAGCTCTGCAGCTATCATTAATGTTTTCCTGCAGTTGATATTCACATAATTCATTCATTTTAAATGGGTGGGGGTAAGGGAATGGGTAGAAAACACCAGTATGCAAAATGTTGTACAAATTAAAGAAAGAAGTAGCCAGTACCAAACTCCAAATTAAACACAGTCTGGCATGGAGGAAGAAATCTCTCTACTCTGTTTAATCCCATATTGTCGAACATTCCTGCCTTGAGTTCTAAACACCTCTACTCCTCAACCCGAATCTCAGGAACTTGGGAACAAGAATTTTACCTTAGTCCTCCTTATGTCCTTTTGTCTGGGATACAGTAGGCACTCAATAAGCATTGTGAATGCGGATACAAATGCACCATAAAACATGAGTAAATATAACAGGAAGACGGTTTCCTCCAGGTTAAGACAAGAATTCTACCATGAAAGTTTTGCTCCCTAATGCTAAGCCTGTCACTGAAATGTCCTGTGCTCAGATGAGCGAGGCTTTGGAGAGACGAATACAACTGTCCCAGCCTCAGCTTCACCGGTGACCGGGAACTACAGATTTCCCCAGTTTTCTAGTTCCGAAAGTATTCATGGAAAATATGAACATGAATTGACTCATCCAAAACAAAATGAAACACAGTCCTTTTGGATGACCGGAATTTCTCACATCTCTGTAAAGGGAGGATAATAGTGCCCGTATTAGACAGAGATGCTTCTAAGTTATTTCTTTAATTCTGAATCTACAGCTCGGTATTTGATTTGATAAATATATTTTTATTTTTCGAGTTTAAATATGCTAGATGATAAGTAGTTAAACGGTTATGAGTGGTATCATGCACACGATGGTGTTCCATGTGCAAGCTTGTGTGTGTGTCTAACATAACCCCTCCCTTTTTTCTTCTCATTGCAGTGTTAAAAGGAAGCTTCATAATGACTGGGTGATGAAAATTAGATACATTACACCCCTGAGTTGCTTTGGGTCCTGCTCCTTAGACAGTGTTCATTCACTGGTTTTGGAATCCTTGAAGAGACTTGAGGATAATTTGTAAGTACAATAGTTTGTATACATGAACTTTCTGTGACTTCAGACTTTTTACAAGTACTAAGACCAGGACAGCCCTGGAGTTTTCAAACTAGTTTTTAGAAATGTCAGGTGTTAATGATTCCATGTACTTGACAAGATTAATTACCTTTTTAGGAAGTCATGGATGTTACTCGTGCAAATTGGAATATGATGTGTCCTCCTGGCAACAGTTTTGCTCATCTATTGTTTATTGCCACAGTCTATTGGAATAAATCAATACAGGTGCATTTATAACCATATTGTTATAGTTCTGTGGGTAAGACTCATTCCTACATGTCAACCGGCTAACCTGTGGGTGTCTGTAGCAAAAACATCATGTTTCATGGGTAATAAAGACGTGAAATGGCTTTCTTATAGACAGGTGCATTTGAAGAGTATGTAGTCTTATTTTTAATCTGGTTAAATATTTATTGATAACTATTCATATGTACTAATTATATAATATAACCATAACTATATAGTACCTATGTGTTAATAATTATATTTACATATGATAACTATAAAACAGATGCTATACCTCAATTTTCAGTTTTAAAAATGCGTTAAGTTATATGCTACAACATGGATAGACCTCAAAACATGATATTAACTGATAGAAGCCAGACACAAAAGATTGAACATTCAATGATCCATTTATATCAAATGTCCAGAAAAGGCAAATTTATAGAGATAGAAAGTAGATTAGTGGATGCCAGGAGGTGGTGGTAAGAGAAGGGATCTGAAGTAGAAACAGGGAAACTTTTTGGGATATTGAAATTGTTCCAAAACTTACTGTGGTGATTGTTATACAACCGTATAAATTTACTAAAAATAACTGAATTGTACATTTACAAATTGGTGAATTTTGTGTTATATAAGTTATACCTCAACAAAACTGTGTTAAAAAATGCATAGAGACTTCTAGTTTCCAGTCTAGCATGTGGAGTTTGAAAGTCATCACTTGGCCCTAACAGCTGGTGAAAAAGACAAAACTAAAAAATCAACAGCTCTTCTTAAATCCTTCTTAAATCCTTAAAGAAGTGAAGTCACAGATCAAACTGCTGTCCTCAAATTTGGAGAGACAGACAGGCGTATACTAAGAATCACAACTTACCAGAGCAGAAATCCATAAACATATACCTCTGGGAAACCAATATATTGTGATAGGAAAACCTAAACTGTGATTGACAAATCACTGGGGGCTCAACATAGAAAAGTCCGGGAGTTGAAAACTCCAGGGACCTAGTTAAAGGGGTTCCCCATACTTTTGTGAATATTGGAAACTCCTCTCCTGCTTCTGACGGGGAAGAGGAAAATGCACCAATTCAAGCACACCCAAACATTCTGTTCCTAACAAAGTCTGTCCTCAAGCAAAACCATCTTACCAGATCCTAAACTATTGGGGTTTTATCAAAGACTAAATGCCCTTGGAGAAGGAAATAACTCTAGCTTTCACATAGGAGAACCGAAATACCAAATCCAGTCCACTCTAGTCAACCTGACTCACTTAAGGAAGGGAGGCTGCAAAACCATTGTGAAGTTCACAGTTCAGGGACATGGGCTCACCCAAAGACTGAGACCTAATCAAAGGACTGTAGACCACTTTTGTTTCATCCCACCCATCTTACAATCTCATTATTAAATGCCTATTTGCAGCAGTTCCTTTTACACAATAGATTATGTCCCGCTATCAAAAAAAAAAAAAAATGTACAAGGCATACCAAAACGCAAAAACAGTTCGAAGATATAGAGCAAGCATCTAATTAAACTCAGTTGTAGCAGGGATATTGAAATCAGAAGACTAAGAGGTAAAATAACTATGAGTAATATGGTAAGGGCGCTAATGGATAAAGTAGACACCATGCCAAAACAAAACAAAAGAAAAAAAGATAGGTAATGTAAACAGAGGGATAGAAATTTTAATAAAGAATCAAAAAGAAATGCTAGAGATAAAAAAAAAGAAAGAAAGAATGCCTTTGCTTGGATCAAAAGTAGACTGACATGCATGTGGAAAGAATCTCTGGACTTCAGAATATGTCAATACTTGTTTCAAAAATGGTAAATTTAAAAAAAAAGGAGAAAGAAGACTGAAAAAATGGAACAGAATATCCAAGAACTATGGAACAAATACAAGAGTTATATACATAATGGGAACTCCAGGAGAATAAAGAGAAAAAGGAAAAGAAGAAATATTTGAAGCAATGGTGACTGGGAATTTCCCCAAATTAATGTCAGATACAAAACCACGTATCTATTAAGCTCAGAGGACACCACACAGGATAAATGCAAAAACAAAAATTATACTTAGGAATATCATATCCAAACTGTAGAAAATTAAAGATGAAGAAAAAAATCTTAAAAGAAATCAGAGGGGAAAAAATTATATCCAACTTCTCTTTAGAAACCAAGCAAGGAAGACAAAAGTAAAATATTTAAAGTGTTGAGAGAAAAATTATGCCAAAACAATTTTTTCTCTGCAAAACTACCTTTTCAAAGTAAAGGATAGATAAAGACTTTTTCAGATGAAAAAAATTGAGTGAATTTGTTGTCAGTGGGCTTGCCTTCCAAGAAATGTTAAAAGAAGTTCTTCAGAGAGAAGAAAAATAATGTAGCTGAGAAACTCAGATCCACATTAAAAAAAAGGAAGAGCATTACTGAGGAAATAAGTAAAAGCAAAATAAAAACATTTATTTTCTTACTCTTAATTGATCTAACAGATAACAGTGTGTTCAAAATAATGCCAAAAATGTGTTGATATATATATGTATATATATGATCAAGGAATATATAACAGCACTCAGGGAAATTTATAACATTGGCTACATATACAGAGAAGAAGAAAGACATGGGGCTCCTTGGTGGCTTCAGTTGGTTAAGCATCTGCTTTCAGCTCAGGTCATGATCCCAGGGTTTTGGGATCGAGCCCTGCCTTGGGTTCCTTGCTCAGCTCTCCCTCTGCTCCTCCCCCCAAGTTGGGCATGCTTATTCTCTCCTCAAATAAGTAAATAAAATCTTTAAAAAGAAGAAGAAGGAGGAGAAGGAGAAGGAAAAGGAGAAGGAGAAGAAGAAGAAGAAGAAAAGGAAGAAGGGAGGTAGGTCTGAAATCAATAATCTAAGCTTCCATCTTTGGAAACAGAAAAAGAGAAATTGTACAAAGTAAGCAGAAAAATAATAATAAAAATTACAACAGAAATCAATAAAATTTTAAAAAGGAAATCAGTAGAGAAAATCAATAGAACCAAAAGCTGTTTCTTTGAAAAGATCAATAAAATTGATAAGCCTGTAATACCCAGGCTAAGGAGAAAACAGAAGACACAAATTGTTACTATCAGAAATAAAGTAATATCACCACAAATCCTATAGACATTAAAAAGATAAAGGAATATTATGAGCAAGTCTATACCCACAAATTTTTTAAATGTATGATTTATTTTCTTCTCTTACTTTTTTTTCCCTTTTGTTTAAGTAGTCTCCATGCCCAGAGTGGAGCTCAACACAAGGCTTGAACTCACAACCCTGAGATCAAGACCTGACCTGAGATCAAGAGTTAGACACTTAAACAGCTGAACCACTCAGGTGTCCCTATGCCCACAAATTTGACAATCTAGGTGCAATGGACCAATTCCTTGAAAGATACAATTTGCCAAAACTCACACAAGAAGACAGGTAATCTAAGTAGGTGTATATTTGTTAATGAACTTGAATTAATAATAAAAAAAACCCCTCTAAAACAAAAAGCATCAGGCCCAGATGGATTTAATGGTGAATTCTACCACACACTTAAGGAAGAAGTTATACCAATTCTCTACAGTCTCCTCCAGATAATAGAAGCAGAGGAAAACTTCCTTACCCATTCAGTGAGGCCAGTATTACCCTAACACCAAACCAGATAAAGACATTATAAACAAAGAAAACTACAGACCAATATTTCTTTAGAGCACAGATGCAAAAATCTTCAACAAATAATAGCAAATTGAATTTAATAAGATACAAAAAAAGTATACACCATGACCAGATATGCAAGGCTGGTTCAACATTTGAAAATTATTTAATGTAATCCATCATATCAACAGCCCAAGAAGAAAAATCACATGATCACATGGTGCAAAAAAAGCATTTGACAAAAATCTCTCTATTCATGATAAAATCTGTAAATCAAGACACAGACCTTATATTCTCTCTCTCTCTCTCTCTCACACACACACACACACCCCTCAAAATGGATCAGAGATGTAAATGTAAAACACAAAACTATAAAACTCCTAGAATAAAATCTAAATAGGAACTTTATAGCTATAGTACCAAAGCATAATCCATGAAAGGAATGGATGATAAGCTAGACTTCATTAACATTAAAAACTTAGGCTCTGCAAAAACACGTCAAAAAAACAACAAAAGCCACAGACTAGGAGAAAATATTTGCAAAAGGTGTATCTGATAAAAGGACTCTTACCCAGAACATACCAAGAATTCTTAAAACTCAACAATAAGAAAACAAACAACCTAATTTTAAAAAACAGGTCAAGAGATCTGAAGAGACACCTCACCAAAGAAGGCATACAAATGTCAGTAAGCACATGAAAAGACATTCCACACCATAAGTCATTAGAGAAAGGCAAGCTGAAGCCACAAGAAATATGGCAAATCCATAGGTAACACCATACTCATTGAAAGCTAAAAGCTTTTCCTCTAGGATGAGGAACAAGACAAAGATGTACACTTTTGCCACTTTTATTTGACATCGTATTTGAAGTCCTATCCAGAGCAAGTAAGAAGAAAAAGAAATAAAAGGTATTCAAATTGGAGAGAAAGAAGTAAAACTGTCACTATTTCCAGATGACGTGATATTACATATAGAAAGTCCTGAAGACTCCAATAGAAAGCTGTTAAAACTAATAAGTTAATTCAGTAAATTAATTCATAAATTGTTCAGTAATTCAGGACACAAAATCAAATACACAAATATGCAAAATATACACAAATATACAAGAATTAGTTGTGTTCTACACAATGATAATGAACTATTGGAAGGAGAAATTAAGAAAATAATCCCATTTACAATTGCATCAAAAATAATACGAATTAGCTATTAATTTCACCAAGGAGATGGAAGACTGAATACTGTAAGACATTAATGAAAGAAATTGAAGAAGATGCATATAAATGGAAAAGATATTCCATGCTCATGGATTGGAGGAATTAATATTGTCACAATGTCCATACTACCCAAAGCAATGTACAGGTTCAATGCAATCCTTATCAAAATTCCTACGGTATTTTTTCACAGAAATAGAAGAAACAATTCTAAAATTTGGACGGAACTGCAAACAGCCCCAAATAGACAAAGCAGTCTTGAGAAAGGGTAACAAAGCTGGAGGCGTTATGCTGTCTGATTTCAAACTGTATTGCAAAATTATAGTAATCAAAATGGTATGGCATAGGTCTAAAAACAGACATATAGATCAATGGGACAGAATAGAAATCCCAGAAATAAACTCACAATATATGATCAATTAATTACAACCAAGAAGCCAAGAATACACAATGGGAAAAGACAGTGTCTTCAATAAATGGTGTTGGGAAAACTGTACCCCTAACTCACACCACACACAAAAATTAACTCAAAATGGATTAAAGACTTGAATGTAAGAACTAAAGCCATAAAACTCCTAGTGTAAAACTTAAGTGGGAAGATCCTTGACATTGATCTTTGCTGTGGCATTTTGAATCTGACACCAAGAGCAAAGCAACAAAGGTAAAAGTAAACAAGCGAGACTACACCAAACTAAAAAGCTCGATGCAGCAAAAGAAATCAGCAGCAAAATGAAAAGACCACCTACCGAATGGGAGAAAATATTTGCAAACTATACATCTGATAAGGGGTTAATATCCAAGTGTGTGTGTGTGTGTGTAACTCATACTACTCAAAAGCAAAAAATCGAATTAAAAAATGGACAGAAGTTCTGAATAGAATTTTTTTTTCAAAGAAAACATACAGATGGCCAAAAGGTACGTGAAAAGCTGTTCAACATCAGAGAAATGCAAATCAAAACCACAGTGAGATATCACCTCACACCTGTTGGAATGGCTAAAGGCATCAGCATTTTCATGGAACTGGAACATATAATCCTAAAATTTGTATGGAACCAGAAAAGGAATAGCCAAAGGAATGTTGAAAAAGAAAACCCGAGCTGCAGGCATCACAATTCTGGACTTCAAGCTCTATTACAAAGCTGTAATCATCAAGACACTATGGTACTGGAACAAAACCAGACAAATAGATCAAAGGAACAGAACAGAGACCCCAGAAATGGACCCTCAACGCTATGGTCAGCCGATCTTCAGCAAAGCAGGAAAGAATTTAACCGATGGAAAAAAGATGGTGTCTTCGAAAATGATGTTGGGAAAATTGGACAATCACATGCAGAAGAATGAAACTGGACCATTTTCTTACACCATACACAAAAATAAACTCAAAATGGATGAAAGACCTCAGTGTGAGACACGAATGCATCAAAATCCTAGGGAAGAACAGGGGCAGCAACCTCCTTGACCTTGGCCACAGCAACGTCTCGCTACATATGTCTCCAAAGACAAGGGAAACAAAAGCAAAAAGGTACTGTTGGGACTTCATGAAAATAAAAGCTTCTTTACAGTAAAGAAAATAATCAACAAAACTAAAAGGCAACCTATGGGAATGGGAGGAGATATATGAAAATGTCTTATCAGTTAAAGGGCTAGTATCCAAAATCTATAAAGACTTATTGAACTCAACATCCATAAAACAAAGAACCCAATCAAGAAATGGGCAGAAGATGTGAATAGACATTTCTCCAAAGAAGACATACAAATGGCCAACAGACACATGAAAAAATGCTCCACATCACTCAGCATCAAGGAAATACAAATCAAAACTGCAGTGAGATACCACCTCACATCAGTCAGAATGGCTAAAATTAACAAATCAGGAAACAACAAATGCTGGCCAGGATGCTGAGAAAGGGGAACCCTCTTGCACATTCTCACAAATGCAAACTGGTGCAGCTTCTTTGGAAAACAGTATGGAGATTCCTCAAAAAGTTAAAAATAGAGCTACCTTACAACCCAGCAATTGCACTACTAGGTATTTAACCAAAGGATAAAAACATAATGATTCACAGGAGTACGTGCACCCCAATGTTTAAAGCAGCAATGTCCACAGTAACCAAACTATGGAAAGAGCCCAGATGTCCATCGACAGATGAATGGATAATGTGTCTACACACACACACGTGCACACACACGCACAGAGGAATATTACTCAACCATGAAAAAAATGAAATCTTGCCATTTGAAATGACATGGAAGGAACTAGAAGGTATTATCTAAGCAAAATAAGTCAATGAGAGAAAGATAAATACCATGTGATTTCACTCATATGTGGGATTTAAGAAACAGAACAGATGAACATAAGGGAAGGGAAGGAAAAATAAAACAAGATGAAAGTTGAAAGGAAGACAAACCATAAGAGACACTGAACTCTAGGAAGCAAACTGAGGGTTGATGGAAGGGAAGTGGGTGAGTGGAAGGAATAATTGGGTGATGGCCATTAGGAAAACAGTACAGAAGTTCCTCAGAAAATTAAAAATACAACTACCATATGATGCAGTGATTCCATTTCTGGGTATTTATCTGGAGAATATAAAACATGAATTCAAAAAGATATATGGACCCCACATTTATTACAGTATTATTTACAATAGCCAAAATATGGAAACAAAGTACCTGACCACTGATGGATGAAAGGATAAAGAAAATTGGTACATATGTAGAATGCAATATTACTCAGCCACAGAAAAAAGAATGAAATCTTGCCATTTTTTGACAACCTGGATGAATCTGGAAGCTTCTATCAAGTGAAATAAGTCAGACACAGAGAGACAAATCCTGAATGGTATCACTTACATGAGGGATCCAAAAAAAAAAAAAAAATCAAGCTCATGAAAACTAAGAGTAAGAAAAGTGGATGCCAGGGGCTTGGGTGTTGGGGAAATAGGGAAAAGTTGGAAAAATGTATAAACTTTCACTTATCTGAGGATCTAGTGTGTAACATGGTGACTGTAGTAGATAACACTATATTGTACAACTGAAATTTACTGAGAGTAGAACTTAAATAATTCTCAGAAGAAAGAAAGAAAAGAAGGAAGGAGAAAGAGGAAATGGAAGGTAGGAAGGAGGGAGGGAGGAAGGAAGGAAGGGAGGGAAGGTGGAAGACAGGGAGGGACAAAAGGAGGAAAGGAAAGAAAGAAAGAGGGGCATCGGAGCGGTTCAGCCAGTTAAGTGTGGGACTCTTGATTTTGGCTCAGGTCATGATCTCAGGATCATGTTGAGATTTTCTCTCTCTCCCTCTACCCATTCCCCGCCCTCTATCTCTCTCAAAATAAAAAAAGAAAGAGATAAAAAGAGAGGAAGAAAAAAAGAAAAAGGTAAATATGTGAGCTCGATGGAGGGGGAATTCTTTTCATGGTATATTCATACACCAGATCCAAAAAACCCGAAAAGATGATAACAGAACAAAACACTAAGGGTCAAGCCTTAAAACTATAAAACCCTTCCTTGATGATTTAATTCCATTCTTAAAAATTCGATAAAATTCAATTTCCTTGATTGTAATTTTTTTTTAATGAAGTTCAGCCTTTCTATCTTAAGAGTTGGTGAGTTGCAATGACATTGCATCATAGCTGGAGGATTTGGGTTCAACTAAAAGGCGGCTGGGAAAAGTGGTGAATAGTCTGTTTGTCCTACTAACAACGCACAGATGATCCCAGATCCTTCCTATTGAGTTCTTCTTCTTCTAATTTTTTTTTTTTTTAAGAGAGACAGAGGGAAAGAGAGAGTGTGTGCAAGCTGGGGGTGAGGGGCAGAAGGAGAGGGAGAGAGAGAATCCCAACCAGCAAGCAGGCTCCATGCCCAGTGTGGAGCCCCACACAGGGCTCGATCTCCCGACCCCGAGATCATGACCTGAGCCAAAAGCAAGAGGCAGTGGCTCAGACGACTGAGCCACCCAGGCGCCCCTCTACTGAGTTTTTAAATGAAATTCACAAAAGTGAGAGGAAAAGGGAGCCTCCACACATACAGAGCTAGAATTTCTTTAAATTCCAAGATTTTCAATTTAAGAAACAGACTAACAAAATTAGAAATTTTATGAAAGAAAAGAGTATCACATCTCTAAAATGACTGACTGCCCTATATTTTCTTGAAAGTTAGCGTCTTCATGAAAGACACATATTTCCCCCTCATTTAGAGAAAGATAAAAATGTTTATCTTGATGTATAACATATTGCACTGAGAAAATGAAGTAAAAACTTTTCACAGCACATTGAAAACAGTTTCATTTCTTAACATCAGATCTGATTCCACAAACATCATTTCTATGGCATAATTAATTTTCATTTAGTTTCTGTAACATATTTAACTACTAGTGATTATACTCTGGCATTTTTAAGGAGTGCATTTCTGAAACATTTAATTAAGAGATAGATGCAACTTAATTTCTAATTGATTTGTATTAAGTTGGCAATTTATAATACATTCATACCCATAAAGAAGCTTTTGGGAAACCATATGATATATGATATCATATACGTACGATATGCCCTGTGGCCCCTATGAAAGATGTATATTCTAATCCAACATCCAGAGAAAGGATTGTCATCTCCAAGATACACAAATCTACAGGCATGATTTTACCAGCCCAAATATTCCCTGTACATTCACCAGGGTAATTCTAACAGTCACATGGTAACTGGAAAACTATACATAGGTCATGTACTTTAGCCTTTAATCCAGAAGTGTATCAGTAATTCAATGAAAATTTTTAAAAGATTTTTATTTATTTATTTGACAGAGACACAGAGAGAGAGCGAACACAAGCAGGGGGAGTGGGAGAGGGAGAAGCAGACTTCCCGCAGAGCAGGGAGCCCAATGCCGGGTTCGATGCAGGTGCTGTTTTCATGACCTGAGCCAAAGGCAGACACTTAATGACTGAGCCACCTGGGTGCCCTGATTCAGCAAATATTTACTAAGTCACTATGTGTTAAGCACCGTGGACAATACAATATTTTTAAGGCTTGACCCCTGCCTTTAAGTACTTGAAATCTAAGTGAGAAGACAAGAAATACAGCCATAATCCCAATGGCATGCTGGAGTCAGCTCATATCAGCTTATGAGAGCTGATTGCTAAGATTTCAAGAAATTTGACAAACTTATTGAATACTACCACCTTTTAAAAATGTAATTTTATGAGCTAACAATTTCATTATATGAAAACCAAAAACAGTAAATACTTAAAACTCATCACTTTTTATTTTACTACATTTTACTGTTATGTATGTTCTTGAGGATTTTATGACCTTAGGGACATAGGACTATTATCTAATGGTGTTCAACCATGTAACTTTTCCCAACCCCAAGTTCAGCGGTGTTGTCTTGCTAGTTTGAAATTAACCATAAGAATACTTATACCATGGAAAACAGCAAATGTTATAAACCAATGACCTCCCTGAGCCCCACTTCCCTGGCCCTTGCTCAATATTAAACATTTACTGGCACACAACTGGTCAGTAAGATAGGATAATTCACACTGCAAGCAGATCATGTTAAATTTCAGTTGAATGGGGGCGCCTGGGTGGCTCAGTGGGTTAAGCCGCTGCCTTCGGCTCAGGTCATGATCCCAGGGTCCTGGGATCGAGTCCCGCATCGGGCTCTCTGCTCAGCAGGAAGCCTGCTTCCCTCTCTCTCTCTCTGCCTGCCTCTCTATCTACTTGTGATTTCTCTCTGTCAAATAAATAAATAAAAAATAAATAAAAATAAAATAAATATAAATAAAATAAAATAAAAATAAATAAAATTAAAAAATAAATATAAATAAAAATAAAAAATAAAAAATTTCAGTTGAATGGCTTATGATTATTGGCATCATAGGGGCTCAGAAAAAGGAGTAATAAATGATAGTATTCTAGCAAGCCTTAGAGAGAAGAATACGTCTTTTATAGAGGATTATGATAATAAATTTGGCAAAGATATTATTAAACAAGAAAGGTTGTGGCCGCTAATAATAAGCATGCCAAGTTAGCTTCTGAATGAATTAAGGGACTTATTTCTTCTTAAAGACTGTCTTTACGTTGATGTGTTTAGCTGTGTATTGGCAATCTCACATTGCAAAATAGAAATCAACACATTGTTCTGAAGAAGACTGACAAGCATCTAGAAGTTTTGTCTTCCGAAAACCCAATATCCCTCCCTGGCCACTGTGTCTTACATTTCTGGCTCTTGAAGTCTCTCCCTATGCCTTCTCAATGGCCTCAGTGAGGTCTGTAACCCTTCATCTCCCCCATTAGCTCCAATTTCCTCAGCTCCCTCCTTGACTTCCTTCTCTCCCTCCCTACCTGGAGCCGAGACTCATCAGCAGAGCTCATATCTCACCAACATTCTTTTGTGCTATGCATCCCCTTCTGCCACGCACCAGTCAGCAGAATCCCAACCCTTCTGTTCAACAGAGCCCTTTGTCCTGCCTCCCAGACCTTTGTGTCCTCATTTCTCCCTGTTTGGTCCCCTCAGACTATTCCCAGCTTCCGCTCTGCTTACTCTCCACAGATGTCCCATCCTACATGTCCACAAAACCCTGAGGCCTTGAGAATAATTCCCAGCGCCCAAATCGTTTGGAATCTTCTATATCCACACCTATCCTTGATCTTTTCTTTTTGTTTTAGAGGTTGAGACATCAAATATTTCATCATTGGCCTTGCATTTTTTAAACTTCTTCTGGAGGATCTTGCTAATCTCAGTTTCTCCCACTCTCTCATTTCCACCTACAGTACTCAAGTCTCTTCTAATGTGATTAATGTTTTGCTTAACATATAATCTCCTTTGAACTATTATACTATACCTCTTCCAGAAAAAGTACTCTTCATTCACTATCTCCACTACTTTGACATTACTTGTTCTCTCTATAATCCTCTCTCATATAACCTTTCCCCATCCTACTCTGTGGAAGAGACTCTCGAGTTGGCCAATGTCTACACTGTATAACTGAGAGACACTGAACGTGTCAGATAACCTCAGGACATTCAGCATTACTCATCTTACTCAGTAAAACTCTATTCTCTTGTCTTTGGGAAAGCCAGAGTTTTCTCCTGGTATCTTACTATTCCTTTTCTTTATGACTCCTCTTTTTGGTATCTGCTGTTGAATGGGGTGTTCTCTAAAGTACTCTCCTTAGACAACTTTAATTCTCACTTTCTAGGCACTTCTTGGGTGATATTTCTCTTCTCTAGCCTACTAAGACCTATATGCTGATGAAACCCAAGCAGTTTTGGATTTTGGACTTGGTATACCTGCTCACCATCTCCACTTGGATATCTTATAGCCCCTCACACTCATATGTTCATAACTGAACTTAACTCCCCCACTTCTCAATCTATATATTTTATAGTATTTTTTATTTCTCTTGATCCATCAAATCATCCTAGGCAGAAATCTGGCAACCCCTCGTGATTCCTTCCATAAACCACCAATCAACAAATTCATCTGTATTCTCTTATGAACACTTGTTGAATCTGTTTTATCTTCTGTATCTCTATCCCCCTAGGCTATGGTCTCCATCTGGTATCTTGCCTCAATTTAATTACTGCCAAAACTATTGTCTATTAGTCTTCCAGAGTATTTTTATGAAGATGATATCCAACCATCTCAAAGCTTTCATGTTTCTCCATCCCCTACCATAGCACTTCCATAGTCTGGTCCTGCCAACCTCTTCCTGTCGTTCCCTTCACTGCCTTGTACTTAGGTTTCTTTAACTCTGAGCCTGTGGCTGCTCCCTGGATAACCCATGCTGGGAGTTTGTACATGTTTGGTGCCGAAATAATCTTCCCAATCTTCCTCTCCTCCTTTCCTTCAACCTCCATAATCTTTTTTCTATTTTGGAAAAGAGGAGAAGTTTTTGTTTTTAATTTTTTTCCAATTTTATTGAGGTGTAATTGACCCCATAATCCTTCAAGGGTCAGATGATACCAACTCTAGGAAATTGTTCTAACTCTCTCTGAGTACCTCTTTTCCCAATTGGGTTAGGTATTCTTTTTGTGCCTCAATCTCTTTATTTATTGTTTTTTAATTATGTTTAAGGGTGTGTCTTTAGAAGACACCAAGCTTGTTGAGAGTTATTAATATACCCAACATTGTCTAACTAATTGTCTTATGACTTGAGAAATTTGACCACTCTAGAAGAAGCTCTAGAGCCTGAATATTTATTTGTTTAGCAAATACTTACTGATGAGTTAATACGTTGGAGACACTGTTCTATATGCTGGGAATTTAAAGATGAGCAAGACTAGGTCCTTGATCTTGTGTCTAGTGAGGGAGAAAACAAAGAGATTCCCACAGAGGATGACAAATGTCATGATATAGATATCAGAGAGGTATAGAGAGGAGCAGAAGAGAGTTCTTAGAACATCTTACATAGGATTTTGAAGGGAGAAAAATTGGAGAAGGCTTCCTGAAGAAGGTGTCATGCATGCTGAGTTTTGAAGATCTAGTAAGGATTAGCCAGGCAAGCCATTCCATGAGAGTGGACAAATAGCCACACGAAAGAGCTGGCATTTACGAAGGCATGGAAATGAAAAAGAAAATAGTGACTTCTAGAAACTCACTATAATTAGAGCACAGGAAGGGAGAAGGGTTGGGAAAGATGAGGAGGGACAAGTCAAACACGAAAAAGCCTGCACACCAGACTGAAGACCTGGAGTATTAACCTAACAGCTACATGGGCTATTGAGTTCTTTGGCCAGGAGAATGGTCAATGAGGAGTTATTGACAAACTGCCCTAGAAGTAAGAAGGAGAATGGGTTGAGGAAGGAGGAGGCAGGATGGGAAGGAGGAGATGACTGGGAAGATAGGGTAATAGTTCAGAAAGGAACTGACGAGAGCTGGAACTCAACTGGTAGAAGCGAGAATGGAGAGAGACCAGATCCATATATAATTGATAAGCATTGGCAACCTACTGGATGAGAGGAACAAAAAGAATCTAAGTTTCATTTTTTCGTTTGCAACAGTATTTTTTGCATATGTATTATATACCAAAAACCGTTCCAAGAATTGATAAAACTGTATGCAAAAAAGACCAACTCTCTCCTCTCTTGGAGCACATATTCTAGTGGGAAAGACATAATCCAGTAAATGATACAAATTTAGGAAATGAAGTAGGGTTATAGGATGAAGTGATTGGAGGCATATTTTTGATAGGATGGTCAGGAGAGAGTACTCTGGGGAGCTCACGTTTGAGCAAAGAGCCTTAAGAGGTGAAGAGCCAAATCCTGGAAGACCCAGAGGAAGTCTGAGAGCAGCAGAAGGCTGCTGGGTTTCTGGCTGGGAGGATTGTTTGCATGGCCGTGCTGTTTACTAGGAGAGAATGTAAGTAAAGGAGTGTGTTGACAAGGAAGCAAATGAGTTCTAATGTCACTTCTGCCACTTGTTGGTTGAATGGTCTTGGGGATGTTGCTTACCAAACCTCAATAACCTCGTTAATGAATGGGGATCATACTGTTTTATCTCCCAGGACTTTTGCATTGCTCAAACAAGCTGAGATGAGTGAAGGTCTCCTGAAAACTGTAAAATACCATAACAGTTAAAAGGGTTATTATTTGCTTGTAGACATTTATGATCTTTCACAAAGAATTGATTTTTAAAGAACACTTTGATTTCTGTGTACTGTCAAAATCCAGAAGAATGACGGTACTGGGGAAAAAGAAAGGCACTAATCTTTTCCTTAGGGAAAAGTTATGATGGGGCCCATATTCCCTTCTTCCAAACATTAAGGTCTATCAATCAAGTGGTGATTCTTGTGTTAGGTTTTAAGTAAGATAGTAATCTTTTTGCTCTCATTTAGATTGCTTACCTTTCTGTGAGGGAAAATTTGTCCTTCAACTAGCAGGATTCAAGGCAAATCTAATTCCCCTTTTTCACCCCAGTGGAGTAACCTCAAGAGCAGGACTTAGTTGTTCACACTCTCCTTATTTTATTCCTTCTTTATGCTGTATCCCAATCCATTTTCCTGAGCATACACACACACACACACACACACACACAGGCAACCATTCTGTTGGGTTTAATATATCCTTTTGTTTATACATTTCCTTAAAAATTTATATTTGTATTTAATTTTAGTTTATGTAATGGTATTACAGGGAATTTAAATTCCTACTCTGCCCAGTGTTCCGCAGACTTGGTACTTAGTAGCTGTAAATGCTTAGATTTGCTGGAAGGTTTTATTTTTCAGACTAGCCAGTACTTTCTCATCCATGCTCTGGAAAGTGTCTATTTTGCAAGAGTCAGGAGTTTGTCTGTGAGCCCAATTCTGAGCTTCCTAGTATTTATCATAATGCCTGGGACGTGGCTGATGATACATTCAGCCGGAGAGAGTCAGGATATGAAGGTAAAAATACTCAAGACAGCCTCAGCAAACGGTGATCATCGATCTATTCAGGCAGATTCTGGCTGAGCTTTTCAGCGGTTTCCTTGGGCCACTCTCGTAAATCTAGAAGCTATAGAGATTCCTCAAGTGATGCGGTATAATAACGTTTTCCCGAAACGCCAGTACCATCGGAGAGTCATCTCAAGAGGAGGACAGTCAGGTCCTCTTCATCTCTGGATTCAACATATCCCTATTTCTGCAATTTCCTATAATGAGTCTTAAGCTGAGCCCGATGAAACTGCAATTACACTAATAGGTGATTGGCCAGCTGTTAAAATGGGAGCCAGCACGGCTCCCAAAAAGGCAGGGAAAAAACTCCTCTTGAAAAAATTTCCATTTCAAACATGATTACCATTATGGTTATAATTTTGTATGGTAATTTCACAAATGGAGTTTTGTACCAGCAAGAAAAGGAACATCTGCAATTAATTATGCCGTGTAAAGGAGGGTGGCCTGTTGCAAGACAGAAGTTGAACCTTTAACCCTTGGATAGCTTGACGATTCCCCAGAGAGGAGCAGCTAACTATTCAGTATCCCTTTTCCTCAGTTACCCAATCTGGTGGCAGGTCATTATACGGGAAAGTGGATAGTGCCCCCCCCCCCCAGTCGGGTTGCAACAGAGCCAGGCAGAACTGGTCTCTGTCCTAGCGCTCACGAGCTTTGGGAACACCGAATACCATGCACACGATACCATTAGCTCCTCTCCATCTGGTTTCCCGTCCTTAGATGGGAAGGAGGATACCTATCTTATCGTCTTATAAAAGGCACCTAAGTGACCACGTGTAGAGTGCTGACCACGTGTGGAGAGCCTGGCACGTAGGACTCAGTAAATGTAAGTTCCTTTCTTTGTTCCCGTCAGAGAGATACTGAAATGCATCAAAAAAAAAAAAAAAAAAAAAAAAGAATTTGAATCCTGAGAACAGGTGGAGTGACTGTCGAGCTGTCCCGGTTTGGGTTTCGTGCTCCCGCATCTGGAGTAAGGGTCGTAAAACCCTGTGGGCCAACTCCAGCAGGCCACCTGTTTTTGTAACATCTGCACACCAAGAATGATTTTTCCACTTCCAAATTGCTGAACAAATCAAAAGAATAAGACTTCATGCCCCCTGAAAATTATATGAAATTCAAATTTCTTTGCTTATAAAGTTGTATGGGAGCAGGGCCTTGCTTGCTCATTTATGTATTATTTATGGCTGTTTTCATGCTACAGTGGCAGAGTGGAGTGGTTGGGACAACAGAGCCTGTATGGCAAAGTCTGAAATATTCATTATTTGGCTCCTTAAGAAAAAAAGCTGCCAACTGCTGATCTAGAGTTTTCTGTTGGACTCTCCCTTGTCCCTTGGGATTGGGCACAGTATGACTCAGTGGCAGGTCATACCGCAGAGTGTGGACCACTTAAAAAAATACCTCAGTGTGAGGCATTCTTACTTCACATCTTCTAGGAGAAAATAAAAATGCCTTCTTCCTCACTCCTTGCCTTGACTTCCACTAACTACCCCCACCTCCAAGGAGAGAAAAGATACTGGCTCAATAGCTACTCTCTATCAGTCACTGAATCCCGCCAAGGCCCAGTGCCTTCCTATCTGAGCACCATCTTACATTCAATGAACAACACCCCAGTGACCCCTTTAATTTCCATCTGACTAACTTCTTCCCTCCCAGGTTTGCATTTATGTGACAAGAGCGGGGAAGCCGGGAAGCCGAGGTGAAGGACACTCCCATTCAGTTAGGGCCTTTTGATGGGAGACCGAGTTTTTATTTTTTTGAAAGAAATTGTCAGGAAATGTTTCCCTTTCCAAAGTGCTATTGTCTCTAGAGGACCAGGGAAAACTTCAGAGGGAACTTCCCGGAATCAGTACATTTCTGTTCTCTGTGATTCTGGAAAGGGGCACTGTCAACCAGGTGTTCATTTCTTAAGGATATTCAAGCGAATATTTATTGGGAGCCTTCTATGCTTAAAGTACCATGGTATCTACATTTTATTTTCTATGAAATGGACCATGTGGGCCTACCTTGTACATGAGACGGAGCCTGGTGCCATGCTGCCGTGTGTGGTGTTTACGGGGCTCACTGAGACACCCTGGCCAAGCGGGCAGCCCCCCCACGCCCTCTCACCCACCACCTAGTCCTTGAGGAGAGAGAATGGTGTGGAGGACCTGGGCTCAAGTCCAAACATGAAACCAAATATTTCCCTGCATCATAAGATACGAGTAGAAACATTCTTCACTGTTTAGATGTAGAATACTATAGAAATGCCAGCGGATATTATCACAATGGATTTCTTACAAAGCGTTTGATTTCTTAGAACACTCTGGTGTGTTTTGGTTAGAGTAAGATACACCTAGTAACAGAATAAAAAAGCAGCCATCAAAAGAAATGAAATCTTGCCATTTGCAACGACGTGGATGGAACTAGAGGGTATTGTGCTGACTGAAATAAGTCAATCAGAAAAAGAAATTATCATATGATCTCCCTAATGTGGGGGGGTTTGGTGGGTAGGGAAGGAAAAAATGAGACAAGATGGGATAGGGAGGGGGACAAACCATAAGAGACTCTTAATCTCAAACAAACTGAGGGTTGCTGCGGGGAGGGTATGGAGAGGGTGACTAAGTTATGGACACTGGGAAGGGCACATGTTATGGTGAGTGCTGTGAAATGTGTAAGCCTGATAATTCACAGACCTTTACCCCTGGGGCAAATAATACATTATATGTTAATAAAAATAATTAATAAAAAAGAATATTAAAGAGATGTGAACACACAAAAAAGCAATGTTCAAAAATACACAGTTGAATATGTATATAAAATGTCTATTTTTGAGTTTTTTCATCAGTTGACATCAATTATAGCTTTAAAAGCTGAAATAGTTAAAAGTGCAGTTCATTTATTTGTAATCCATCTAATTATGTGGGCCAGAAAAATAAAGAGTATAATTCTATTGGGCAGGTATTTAAAACAACAACAGCAACAAATTTAAATGCTAAGTATGTATAAGTTCCATTGCAGATGCTGAGAAATGAGAAAATAATAGACTTTTTTCATGATCAACTAACAGGATGTCAAATAGTTCTTTTCCTGCTGTCTTGGGATTTCAGCTAATGCCCCATTTTCAAAAGAAATCTGCTGAAACATCCTCAGAATTATTACAAGGTGGTCAGAGCAGTCCCGTGACCCTTCTGCCATTGTCCATCCCCAGCCAAGAGGGGACAACTAGCAATTCCAAAATAATTGAAGAGAAGGATCAAGGAACACAGCTGTGGGACTAATTGGGGAATGTTGGGGTGATTCATCTGTCTCTTCCGGGTGGAAGGTGGCGGTTGGAGAGAGAACTCCCCCTACCCCAAGCCAAGTGAGGACAGCTTCAGAAGAACCCATTCCATGAGAACCTGCTCCAGAAGAGCCGGAAGGGGCGAGGGGGGTGGCTGCTGGCTTGGCCACATTGTGACTTATGCGGCCCTGGGTACTTTGCCTTCATGGGTCCCTCCCACCATAATACTATCCAATATTCCACATGATTTTTGATATAACTTTAAATACGTCCATATTTTTTTCTGTTTTAGAAAAAAGTCAGTAGATTTTCATGGTTTCTGGAAATTTTACTTTTTTCTGATGTGAGAAAAAATGACATTTATCATGACCTCAAACTTACATTTTCTTTCCTTCTGATTTTAAGAACAATTAAGAGCGTTTTTGTAGGACCCTGAAAGTACCATGAACCCGAGGCACTGTGCCTTCTGTGGCTCATGGACACATTCCTCCCTTGGACCCATGACAGCGAGAGGGGCTGCGGTCACAGTGACACTGTTCCATGTGGGGAGCCATGTGAACTGTGTCCCGTGAGACCCAGTAGGTGTCTATTAAGAAGCTGTGCTAATGGGAGCTGGCCCAAGAGGCCTTGTTGTCGGTGCAAGGGGACACGGGAAGAAACCATGTTTGGAGACAGAGGTAGAAGAAAATGGTGCCATTCCTCGTTTGTAGCCCCATGAAGCTCAGCTCAGTCCATCTACCCTCGACAGTTACAGTGTGTCATTGGCAAAACTCGAAGTGAGTCCCCAGTCAGAACTGTCTACCTCTTCTCTAGGACATTTAAACATTTTCACAATTCTGAATTCTGACTTTAGACTTAGGTTACTACATTGAGGCTTCTTTTCATGAGCTTTGAAAAAGAAAGAAAAGAATGAGGAAGTATTTTATGTACTGATTTGGAAAGATCTTCAAGATACAATGTTAGTGAAAAAAACAAAGAACGGAATGATATACACGACCATGTGTGTTTAAAAGGAAAGGAAAGAACACACAAGCCTCTGAGGCAAGAGGAGATGAAGGCCAGTTGCTTTCCTTCCCTCCCTCTCCTTTCCCCCAGCCCTGGCTTCAGGGTCTGCTTACCTCCTGGTCTGGGGCTCCTTCATGTTTCATTGAAACATGTCTCCTCCTTTTCCTCATCTGGTCAGATGCAGTAACAGCTCTCAACTACTGCTAGTACCTGAGGACAGTAGTGTTATTATTATCCCATTTAATAAATTAGGATGACGACGCACTGGATGAAGCCAGGATTTAAACCTACACATTTTCACTCAAGCTCAGCTCTTTTAAGCCCAGCACAGAACTACTCACGGATACTAAGTTAACACTCAAAACCCATGTACTAAAATTATACAACAGATGCTCTAGTTGTAGGGGAAATAGCATGGTACCAGGAGATAGAAGACACTGCTCCATTAGTGAGGGCAGCACTGTGGAGTCGAGGCAAGGCCCCTGTGAAAGGGCAGGATGTGAGCTGACACTCAGAGGAGGACGGCTGCGAGAGGGGCTGGCATCTGGGGCCGGCACATCTTGGGTCTGTGCTGAATCTCCTGAGGAGGGGGAGAGCTCAGTGCAGCCAGAAGGGGGGCTGGCTAGAGCAGGACGGCCGGAGCACAGCATGAGGGGAGTGAGGAAGGCATGGGGCCGCCCAGGGCCACGCAGGCCAGGCAGGCCAGATGAAGGAGATCGGCTCCTCTCGGAGCCTCGGGAAGCCCCTGGAGAGAAGTGCTGTGCTCTAACTCAGGTTTTAGGAAGACCACCGTGGCTGAAGCATGACAGCAGGATTTGAGGTGGGAATGTAGACAGAACGATCGACAACATTGGAAGCTGAGAAGGTAGCACTTTGTTGCACGAGGTCTGGTGGGAGGGTCGGAGGCTTGAACCTAGACACTGATATGAGAACCGGAAGAAGTGGTCAGATTTCAGGTGTATTTTAGAGGTCAAATCAACAGGACTGGACAGCAGGTGGGATGTGGTTGGTGGGAGAAGAGGACATGTCCAAAGGTGTCCTGGCCTTGTGTACACCAAACGGACCCAGCTAGCCACCCATTATCCTTTCTGGATTAAGAAGGATTGGTCTCTGGTCACCACCCCAGCGGGGAGGACTGGGTTTCCTGTTAAGCAGAAACAGTACAGAGTACTGTGCTGATATCACCACATTATGGAACAAGTAGACTCTGGCGGTCAGTGTGGATTTCATCATTACTTATAACAGTTTCTGTGGTTACATAGATTTACAACCAGCTTAGAAATGAGCCTATTGAACACAACCTACATGTACGTTAGAATTAGCTGGATACAGGGAATTATAGAAGCTTTACATCTAATTTGTGTTTCCCAGGCCTGTCAGAGAGTTCTCCATGCCAAGAGGAGCCAACACTTTCTGTTACTGCACAAAAGCAAACGTGATTGTCACTGGAGGTAAGGGAACAGTTCGTGTGGTACCGAGATTCTCTACTTTGCCAGCCGCGCTCTCCTTGATTAATCTAATGACAGAGTTTTGCTCCTAGGGAGTCTTTCAGAGAGTTAAAAAATTTGCATAGAGTTAAATCTGTCAGTCTTTTTCTTTGTGCCTTCTGGATTTGATGGCACACTTAGAAGGTTCTTCCCTGGCACCAGGATATGGATTATAAATTCTTCCGTATCTTACTCTAACTTTCTTATTGCTTTATCTTTTACATTTGGATCTTTACTCTCTCTAGAAGTTATTTCAGCATGTGAGAGCATGAGATCCCAGCCTGGGACCCCTGTGCGGGCTTTAGAGGAATTCTGGGGTTCCCTGTGGCCTATTGAAACTTGTGTGTTTATGTGCATTTTTCCGCAGAGATAGTCCAAAATGTTATCAAGTCCTCAATGGGGTTGTCCAAAAGGATCAAGGGCCTGTGTTTTAGAGTTAGCAGAGAAGAGGCCAAGGAGAGAGCCTGGAAGCATTCTAATGTTTAAGGTTAAGGAGGATGGAACATAGGACACACGGTCGTCTGTGGAGAGTATGATACATGAAGCTCAGAGGGGAAGGTGGACAATGGAAACGTTCCTCAAGCCTCAGACTTCTCACCTATAACCTTGGGGTGCTAATACAGTAGGATGGCTTCGAGCCTGGGCTCTGGAGTCAGACCATCTGGGTGCAAATCCTGGTTGTCTTTCTAGCAAGTTGTATGGCCTTGGACAGGTCATGTAATCCCTTTAAGTTTCGGTCTACTCTAAAGTGGGACTGGATAATAGTACCCACTCATAAGATTATTATAAGAATTAAGCAAATTTGAATAAAGTACTTAGCACATAGTAAGTGCTCAATATAAATTTGCTAATAATAATACTAACAATAACAAAAACACACTTCATATGGTGGTGCTTAAGATTAATTGAGATAATGTATGCCTGGCACGTAGTAGATTTTCAATAAATATTTATTCAATCCGTCTACAACAAATAGGCAAAGTCATGTTGACAAAAGTGGTGAGGTTTTGTTGGAATAAAATGAAATGGGAGGTTCCAGTCAGGAAGCTGTTCCGGGAGTCATGAGTGAAGTGGTGAGGGTCTGATTATTGCAAGTGAAATGAAAGAAGAAAGGACAGAGCCAGTCCCATGGGAAAGAAATCAGTCATAAAACCTGAAGCCGGAATGACATTGGGATTAATAAGAGGGATCAGTCAGCTCCGAGTTTGCAACATGGGGAAAAGGGAAGAGTAGCGACTGCATTGTTACCAGAGATCAGGAAGAGGGTGCGCACGTGGGAAAGAGAGCAAACACATCTCAAGTTTGAGCTAGAATGTCAAGTGGGATTAGACACCCGGGAGTATGCTCCTTCTGGTGATGAAAAAAGACCCAGTTGGAGCTAAGAGTTGTGAGGGCCCCTGGGCTGCCAGCACGAGTAAGAAGAACTCCCAGGGGCACCTCAAGATCAGAGTCACCTTCAACAAGGAGCATGTGGACTTGAAACATATAAATGAGCAATGCAGAAACTCAAGTAAACATCAAGAAATGGCCTGAACTGGACATCTGAACATTAGGAAGGGAGAGAGCAAACAAAATTTTTAAGAAAGCTCTGCCATCCAAAAGATCAACACATGTACCATTTGGAAAATGCTTTGAGCAAGAATATTTATTAAAAGAGCAGAAATGTTCGATGAGTAAGTGCTCCCGGCTCTTTCCACGTGAGATTTCTTCAAATTCCTTCCCCCTAAACACACACAGCCACAACGTTTGGTTTTCTACCAAGGCTAGCCTGCCTCGGCCCTGAAATGCCGATGTTGATAGGTACAATTGACCCTTGAACAACACAGTGGTCTGGGGTGCCAATCACCACCCCCCCGTGGCCACCACTGACAGTAGAAAGTCCACGTGTAACTTTGAGCTCCCACAAAGCTTAACTACTAGTAGCCTACTGTTGACTGGAAACCTTACAGATAATGTAAACTTTGCATTCACACGTATTTTGTATGTTCTGTGTATTATATGCTGTATTCTTACAATAAAGTAAACTAGAGAGAAGAAAATGTTAAGAAAGTCATAAGACTGAAAAATATGAATTTATAATTCTGTAGTGTATTTATCTTAAAAAAAATCTGTATAAGTGGGTCCACGCAGTTCAAACCCATGTTGTTCAAGGGCCAACTATATGAAGATAGCCACACTCTCACTTCACACCTGGCAATCTCCCCTGAAGACATAAATCTGTAAAATTTTTTTTAGCAAATGCACAGTACTCATATTGTAATTTGTGCTCTGCTTCGGCCCTTCAACAACACTTACTTAAAACTAGCTTACGGTTCGAATATTATTTTTAACAAATTACATAGCAATCTACTGGAAAGCAAAACAAGTAAAAACAACGCACTGAAAGTTAGAAGAGGTGGTTTTAGTCGTAGCCCAGTCACTAAACATTGGTATGATTTTCAGCTCTCACGTAATCTCCCGTTGCTCACGTTCCATATCTGATAAAATGAGGAAGTTAGCCTACAAGAATTCCAAGATCCCGTTGAGCTTAAAGAATCCTGATTCTGTTGTTTAAAGAAATTCCTGTTCTGGGGCGCCTGGGTGGCTCAGTGGGTTAAAGCCTCTGCCTTTGGCTCGGGTCATGATCTCAGGGTCCTGGGATCGAGCCCCACATCGGGCTCTCTGCTCAGCAGGGAGCCTGCTTCCCCTCCTTTCTCTCTGCCTGCCTCTCGCCTACTTGTGATCTCTCTGTCAAATAAATAAATAAAACCTTTAAAAAAAATTCCTGTTCATAGGGAGATAAATTAAAATGTCCTTTGGAAAATTTGGGACCCTCTCTGTCAGTCAGGTATATTGTAACTTACTGGTACTCAATGTATAGTCAGAGCTCTGTACGCTCAGAAAAATGAGACATTAATGGGCCACAGACTTCTAAATTTCAAGTAAGGACATCAAGGAAAGAAAGCAAAGCATATGGGTAAGAAGTCTGCGGAGTAGAATGTGGGGGTTATGGCTTGGACTGGGAGCAAGTTTCATGGCGCCTGGTAGTGATGATTCTAAGAATGAACAGGGGTCTAAGTCTTTGAGCTGTGCTAATTGAGGTTATCCTTTGAAGAGCTCCATGCCAAAGTCTAGAACTCATAAGGGAACAAATACTAAAATTACATGTTTTCAAAAAAAAGAAGTGGCATGCTTGTATTACACTTTCTGGATCCCTGCTGCCCTTTGCTGAGTTGATGACTGTCTTGGCTTCTTCCTCGTGAGGGAAATGGCCCTGACCACTCGAGAGGAAGAGGCGGGGTGTTCCAGGGATGAGAGGGAAAGAGCCCAGTGGTCCTCAGAGAGGAAGCGGCGAAATCGCCCCAGAATCAAAGTGCGATGGATACTGCCCTCAACAGGGCAGGTCTTCAGTTCCATGACAATCGTGGCCTTCTATCCTCCTTCAGCTCAAACCCTCCACAGGAAACCCTCTAAGAAAGTAAAATGGCGTAGTTGAAGTGAGATCCCATTTCTAAAATCTGATCGTTCTGAAAAGACAAGCTGTGCCATTAATCTTAACCAATTCCTTTGACCAGCCCTTTGTTCTCACACAAAATACTTCAAGATGTTAAGAATTGGCCAACTTTCATATAGTTTGTCACCTTAAGCATTTTAATCATTTCTGAGGGGGAAAAATGTATTTGGTCCAGTTCTGGGACTCAAATCATTTTCGTGTTTACAGATTAAGATATTTGACCTTCGTGAACCTCAACACTCATTATATTGTGAGATGGCCAGCTACAGCCTTGGAATCTTGTATTTCTAGCTCCTTTACCAAAACGAAACATTTAGTAGCATGACTGTCAAGCAACTGATACTTCTCACCATGCAAAAATTATTAAATGGTCACAGTTACAGAGCCTCTGTTAGTAGAAGTTGAAATTCCTCAGTGACTAGAGACACGTTTTCCTCAGGAGAATACTTTTGTTGATGAGTGACTCAGCCGAGCACGTTGCTAAATGTACCGTGTGGCCCAGCTGATGACTCAACACATACTATGAAAGCAACTTCGTGAGGCGTAGCTGAATGTGTGAAATTTGCAGGGATGTTTGATGAGCTGGAGAAAACAAAGCCAAACCAGGACAAAGTACTTAACCCAAACAAAAACAAAACCAAATAAAATCACAAACTTCCTGAGCATTTCTTTTTAGCTCATGGTTGTCTCTATCGGCCATTTTAAGAGTTAAACTCCTACTTTGGGCGGTTCGATGTAGACAAACGATTCTCGGCCATCCAAGATAATCTGGGGGCTCTGCGTGCATCTGTTAATGTTTCATTCAACCAGCGTGTCTTGCACAACTGCTACAGACTAGGCGTCATGAATCATAGAGATCAGGTTGCATTTTAACCTTCAAAAATTCAAAATCAAGTGGTACGAATAGGGCATGTTAATACACAGCTGGGATACCATGTGGCGCATGAGCAGATTCATGGAACTGAATTCATGGGACACATGGACCAGATTCATAATCACAACAACGACATGGATTAAACACTGTAGGCATTCAGAGCTTCATATCACCTCCATTTCTGGTCATTCTGACTCCAAAAAACCACCGCACAGATAACATGCTATCATCAGAAAGCAAGCCGAGCTGGAGGACTTCTGGCAGCCGACCGGAGGAGACCCCCGTAAGACGGGGCTTCCTTCGTAATGCACACTGGACAAAGCTCTTTGTTCGCTGCGTTTCTCACATGGCAGTCTTCCATTGTATCTTTCTTCCTGTGGCACGCAAGTCACAGATCTTCTAAGGGTAGCCTGACCTCATCTTCCAGGAGTGATAAAGTCCATTTCAGGGGCAGCCCGGCCAACCGCTTGGGCGCCCAAGGTTCAGGTTCTGAACATACTGCAGCAAGGACGAGACTTCTCAGCCATTGCCAGCAAAAAGTCAACGCAAGCAAGATACTGCTTTAAGGGAATTATCTCATGACCTTTACAATTCCAGATTGCTCTGTATTCTCACTGTAGTAACCTCTCCCTCCACAGCACACAATCATAAAACTTCAGAGTGGGAAGGAATCTTGGGAGATCAAAACTTTACAGACAAGGAAATTGAGGCCCCAGAAAAGAGAATGATTTGCCTCAACTCATCACCTGACGTGTGACAAGGCAGCTGGGAGCTCCAGTCTGTTCTCTTTGCTCCCAGCCCCTGCTCCTCCCCCCTGGACCACCGGGACCACTGTAACCTGGTTCCCACAGTCCCTCCCTCCCTTCCTTTTCTGTGTGCACTGAGCCAGCTCATGTCCTCGAGAGTGAGACATTTGGATCCACTGACTCACCAGCTGAGATAAGAACTTGCTAAAGAAAAGAAAATCCTATCTTTATATGTGGCTTTATCCGAATCCTGGTTAACGAAAAGAAAGAGAGAAACTGAAAATAAATGGAAAATAACAAAGGAACAAGGAATTAACCCCTAATGAACCATAATGTATTGTTTATAGTATTAAGTCCTACCTTCATATTTTTCTTTTCTGTGACTACTTCCTTTCCCTCTATATCTTTTATGCTTGCCCTAGTGCTCCCACTAGATTTCTAACTCTCCAGAGCAGGACCCATGTTTGCTACATCAGTATATCAGTTCCTTTCTCTCTCCCCCAAGCATTTTATAAAACGTGTTGCAAATGGCAGGGACTTAGAAGAAGAACAGAGTAGAATTAGCTCATACTCCAGGAACTGCTCAGATTATCCATGGACGACCCCATTTAGTCTCACAATGAGGTTATGACATAAATTCGGTCATCCCCATTATATATACAGATAAGGAAACCCAGACACAGGAGGTGAGGTCACGTCTTTGAGCCATAAGGCTCGTGAGCTATAGAGCCCTGTTTCAAATCAAGGTAGACTTTCCCAAAATCAGTATTTTTTAAGCACTTCATGAGTCACTTGATTAGCTAACTCACTTACTTAGCAAACATGTATTGTGTACTTGCTATTTGTCAAACACTATAGATGAGAAATATGAGCCTCACCAGATAATGGGTAAACAGATCTTTACACAAACCTCGATGGCTGAATAGAGCTCATGCCATAAACAAAATCTGAAGCAAAAGCCCTCAGAATGGGAAGAAGCAGCCTTAATGCCATCTGAGGCTGGGGATGGTGATCAGGGGCAGCATTAGGAAGAAAGGGCTAGAACTAAGTCTGAAAGGGTATGTTTTGGTCTTCTGAAGAAAAAAAAAGACTTTCAGTAGGGTCAGTATCTTAGAATTTTTTTGTATCTTCAACACCTAGCAAAATGTCAAGTGTACAGTAATTTCTCAAGATATTTTTCTTCTTGTTAATAAGGATAACATGGAAGTTTTAAATTTAAAAATATATCCTACTTAAAAGAAAGAAAGAAACAAAGGAACAAGGAAATGAAACAAAAAAACAAAGAGAAAATATCCCACTTACCCATTGACAATAGTCCTTAAAATATCTTGGGTGCTGTCTTGGTCAGCTTAGGTTGCCATAACAAAATACCACAGGCTGGGTGGTTTAAACAGCAGGGATTTATTTCTCACAGTTTTAGAGGTTGAAAGTCCAAGGTCAACGTGCCAGGATGTGGTCAATGTCTAGTGAGAGCCCTCTAGATGGCCTGCAGATCCTGTTTTCTCACTCTGAGAGAGAAAGTGAGCTCTCTGGTCTCTTCTTACAAGGACACTAATCCCATCATTAGGGCCCAACTCAGGTGTAACCTCATTTAAATTTAGTTATCTCCCAAAGGCCCCATTTCCAAATACCATCACATTAGGGGTCAAGGTTTCATCATTCGAATTTTGGGGAAGTAATTCTGTCCATATCAGTTGCTGGATAAATGGAAAGTAAGAGTGTGCTGCGCCCTGAGATTTTTCAGCCTATCTCTAGTAAGACTCAGGTCCCCAGGGGCCTCTGGAATGAAACAGGAGTCCGGCGAACATGAAACAGAGGCTTATTTTTGTTTGGATACATGTTTTCCTTCTCTCCTGCCACTAGATAGTTAAATCTCTGGGCCAGGATTCAGCATCCCAAGACTGAAGTTAGGGGAGCTCAATAAGTATGTGAACTCCTACTGTGGGTTACACACCTGAGATGGTATAATAAGAAGTAAGTTCTGCTTTTAAGTGGATGGTCCAGAAAATTGGGTCATTAATTATAAAAGATGCCAGGGGCAAGGGGCACATAGGGAGGGGCTCTTGGTTTTAAAGACTATGAAGACATTCTGAAATAGTCTTGGACATACAGTCAGGCTACGATTTGAAGAATGGTTTAGAATACTCAAAGGGGAGAAAGAAAAAGGTTAAGAAAATACTCTTTTCCCTTTTTTCATGGAGCCGGACAACATAATCATGGAATTATGAAAATATGTGTCTATCACATTTCCCTGGGTTATGAATATCCAACTGGCAAGTCACCTAATTCTCCCACGTAACTGACTGGTTCTTTCAGTGTGTGCAAGTATATTTCCATAAAAAGTCCAATATATATCAGCAAATCCATCCTGTGGGCTACAATATATATGCTTCCTGATTAACTAGCACGACCACTTTGAATTTTAGGTTTTGTTAATACATAAATTGTGAGTTTATAACTTAGGTTACATATAAATTATAACTTAGGCTGTAATGTTATTATTTAATCTTTTTTTTCCTAGTGCCCTGAAGGCCCTAGGAAATAAATAAGATGCTCAAGAATGCACCAAATATTCCTATTGTGATACCATTTTCTGATATGTGATTCTGGACAAATCATATTTAAATCATTAAATTAAAGTAAATCATTTAATTAAAAAATATTGGGACACTTGGGTGGCTCAGTGGGTTAAGCCTCTGCCTTCGGCTCAGGTCATGATCTCAGGGTCCTGGGATAGAGCCCCACATCGGGCTCTCTGCTCAGCGGGGAGCCTGCTTCCCCCTCTCTCTCTGCCTCCCTCTCTGCCTACTTGTGATCTGTGTCAAATAAATAAATAAAATATTTTTAAAATAAAAAATAATTAATTAAAAAAAAACAATTAGACTATGACTATGCATTAGTTCAGGTAATGCTAGATGCTATAACAAATAAACCCCAAGATGTGTAATGACTCAGACAAAATGGAAATGTATTTCTTGCGAGTCATGTAAAATCTAAATCAATTCTCTTAGTTTCCTGGCTGAAAGTCAATAATCTGACCACATCTAACTGTAAGGGAGCTTGGGAAATATAGTCTAGCTATGCGCCCAACAAGAGACAGTTAAAGGTGTGGTGAACAACTAGCCTGTCTTTACCTAAATGTGTGTGTGTGTGGATATGGTAATAAAATTTTATTAAATTTTAATTTTTACTACCACCAGAATTCTAATGGACCATAGGTATAGGATATGATCAAAAAATTCACAGGAGGAGATACAATTAGCAGATATACACGGGAGAATACACTCAGTAGCATCAGCTGTCATATAAATTAAATAAAAACAAAATTTCATTTTAGACATTAAAATAGCAAATATTGGGGCACCTGGGTGGCTCAGCGGGTTAAGCCTCTTCCTTCGGCTCAGGTCATGATCTCAGGGTCCTGGGATTGAGCCCCGCATCAGGCTCTCTGCTTGGCCGGGAGCCTGCTTCCTCCTCTCTCTGCCTACTTGTGATCTCTCTCTCTCTCTCTCTGTTGAATAAATAAATAAAATTTTTTAAAAATTAAAAAAAAATAAAATAGCAAATATTTTAAAGCATGATAATATCCATGTGCTGGCCAGAATCTGGTGGAACCAGTAAACTCATCTATGGTTGACGGCCTTGGCATTCAGTACGGTCATTTTGGAAAGCAAACCTGACAATAGGAGAATGTTTTTAGGCATTTTTTGTTTCTTTGACACACAAAAATCACAAATAGAGAGGCAGGCAGGAGGGGTGGAGGAAGCAGGCTCCCGCTGAGCAGAGAGCCCGATGTGGGACTCGATCCCAGGACCCAGAGATCATGACCTGAGCTGAAGGCAGAGGCTTAACTCACTGAGCCACCCAGGAGCCCCACAATATGAGATTTTATCCCTGGTGTATATGCCCAAAAGGAAAAAAAAAAACCCACATGAATAACTCTTTATTGCGGTGTTCTTGACTAGAGTTAGCAGGAACACTTATCGATAGACAAATGGTAGGAAATTTTTTTTATTATTCCTATATTCATTGTATTTATTTACATATTTTCCTAAAACTAACGTAAATAAGATATAAGTCAGACCTAAGTTTTCTATTTCTACAACTAACAGAAAGGAATCAAACGAGCAAGGCATAAATTTAATGTAACCCTTTGGCTGAAGTATCCCATTAGGTTTTTTTGTTTTGTTTTTTAAATTTAATTTTTATTTATTTATTTTTTCAGCGTAACAGTATTCATTGTTTTTGCACAACACCCAGTGCTCCATGCAATACGTACCCTCCCCACTACCCACCACCTGGTTCCCCCAACCTCCCAGCCCCCCGCCCCTTCAAAACCCTCAGGTGGTTTTTCAGAGTCCATAGTCTCTTATGGTTCGCCTCCCCTTCCAGTTTCCCTCAACTTCCTTCTCCTCTCCATCTCCCAATGTCCTCCATGTCATTTGTTATGCTCCACAAATAAGTGAGACCATATGATACTTGACTCTCTCTGCTTGACTTATTTCACTCAGCATAATCTCTTCCAGTCCCGTCCATGTTGCTACAAAAGTTGGGTATTCATCCTTTCTTTTTTTTTTTTTTAATAAACATATAATGTATTGTTATCCCCAGGGGTTCAGGTCTGTGAATTGCCAGGTTTACACACTTCACAGGAAATTTTGATGTAGCAATTATGAAGGTGTGGTCCTGTGGTCTTCCATAAATGCAAAAAATATATATATATATATAAAGATGAACAAGTACATTTTATTATTTTAATTATATTGGATATATTAAATTTGTATTCTAAAAAAGGGTACAAATTTCCAGTTAGAAGATGAGCGAGTTTTGGGGATATGATATACACGTATTGTATTTATATTTGTATTTATAATTGAAAGTTATGAAGAGAGCAAATCTTACAAGTTCTCATGAACTTGTAAGTTACTCAAGGTAACCCTGAGGTGAGGCCCGTGTTAACTAACCTTACTGTAATCACTTTGCAATACATACTCATTCTATCATTGCACAGGGACAATGCTAATCTCTGCACTGCTCCAATTTTAGTATGTGGGCTGCTGAAGTGAGCATTAATACTTTTTCTTTAAGATTTTATTTATTTATTCATGCTTGTGGGGGAAGGCAGAGGCAGAAGCAAGCTCCCCCGGAGCAAGGAGCCCGATGCAGGACTCTGTCCCAGGACCCTGGGATCACGACCTGAGCCGAAGGCAAATGCTTAACCAACTGAGCCCCCCAGGTGCCCGCAAGCCCTATCCATATACCAAATAACCATGTTGCACACCTTTAACTCACACCATGTTTTATATCAATTGTATCTCCATAAACTGGGAAGAAAATAAAAGCGACCAGTCCTGCCAACGTCACATATAATAACAAAGTGACAAATCCATTCTACACAACTTTGATTTGGTCTGTCTCTCTGCTCAAAATAGCATGCTGTGATTTTGGGGTAAAAATAAGTTTTAAGAAACAGCGATTTTTTTTTTTTTAGTATTTTGACAACATTGATATTATTAATGGGTGTAACAAAGATAAAAGTTAGTGATCTTTTTGTTGTTGGGTGAAGTGGTGATTGAAATACCTGCTGAAAATAATTCAAAGTATTTAAATATGAATGGAAAAGTGTTTTTCTTTACTCTGAAAATAAAAGCTTATTTGTAAGAAAGAGGAGGGAAGAGTGAACAGTGATTAACTATAGGGAGTGGAAGTAGGGATTCTGAGGGAAAAGAAGACTTTTTTTTAAAAGATTTTATTTATTTATTTGACAGACAGAGATCACAAGTAGACAGAGAGGCAGGCAGAGAGAGAGGAGGAAACAGGAGCAGAGAGCCCAATGCGGGGCTCCATCCCAGGACCCTGAGATCAGGACCTGAGCCGGAGGCAGAGGCTTTAACCCACTGAGCCACCCAGGTGCCCCGAAAAGAAGACATTTTTGACAAAAATTATACCCTACCATATTGTGTAAATCTTTTACCGTGTATCCATATGATTTTAACAATTAAAAAAATAGTATGTAGGCTATGGATGTAACTACAGGCAAATTATATATGCTTATGGATATGTACTGGAAGGGAAGATGGAGACATTTGATTTGTTATAATAGTAGAGATTATGTGCAATTTTCCCCTTCCTCTGAATGTGAAAACAAAAGAACAGCTGTCTAAAATACTTGGGGAAGTAAATAAAGCATAAATAATACATTAATCCATGAATGAGTGGGAAAGTACTGAAGCAAGAAAAGGACTCATAAAATATTTATAAGAATTCACATTTGTGTGTGTAAATACAATTATTCCCAAACAGCCTTGACAGGAGGAAGGGGTTCCAAAACAAGTCAATCCTAGAGGGCATCCTGGAAGAAGTAGGCTGTGATTTGATATTAGAAGGACGATAGGTTATGACCGAGCGAGAGGGACTCTTTAAACTCTGACCAGCTGTGTCCCAGGAAAAACTAATAATCCCCCATGTCGCCCTCTCCAGGAGATGACAAGGTTCTCCGTTTGTGGCACCCCAACATCAGCACCAAGCCGGTGGGGAAGCTTGTGGGGCACATGTTCAGCATCACGGAGATCGTAACAAATGAGAAAGATCAGCACATCATCAGCCTCTCCTCAGCCAAGGTAACAGAAAACAACATAAATGAAACCAGCCGCATTTCCCCCTAAAATCAGCTACTGGAAAAACTAGAACACATCGAGTTTTTGACTCAAATAGCTGCTATCACTGAGGAGAATATTGTCAGGAAGGAGACGGAAATGATGAGCCACCGTTCCTGCCGGGTTTCTGCTGACGAGGGCGCAGGGAAGAACACATCTGAACACAGGCGTTCAGGGAGGAGGCGCTGGGAAGGAGCCAGCATGGCCCTCCCGTTGCAGACGGGACATTTTGGGCCAAGACCAAAAGTGTGAGGCTTCTGTAATAGTGGTTGTCATTCAACAGAGTTTTACATGTTCTAACCAATGTGCTCAAATAAGAAAAAAAAAAACGAGTTACGAATATGAGATATGAGGAGACGGAATCATTGTATTTGCAAATAATGTGATTGTCTCCATGAAAAATTCAAAAAGACCACCTTAAATTTTTAAATTTGAAGTACAGTTGACACACAAAATCAGCTTGAAGTTTTAAGAGCAGTTAAGTTAATAACGTGACTCATGACAATAGCAATTTCTAAAAAACAAATTTCTGTGTAAGAGCAGTAACCACAGTGGTCAAAGAGCTAACATTCACAAGAGCAAAAAAAAAAAAAAAAAAGCGAAATACCTAGAAATAACCTTAACAAGCAATATTCACTATAATATTAATATAACTCTGAAGTTTTTCTGATGTACTTTTATTTAAGAACATGAACGGACATGCTGTTTCCGCATAGGACTATTATACCATAAAAGGTATTCTCCATCAAATTAAGCTATTTTTAAAGCTGTTATTTTTTATTTATTTTTATTTATTTACTTTTAAAGATTTTATTTGACAGAGAGAGATCACAAGTAGACAGAGAGGCAGGCAGCAGGGTGGGAAGCGGGGTCTCCACTGAGCAGAGAGCCTGATGTGGGGCTTGATCCCAGGACCCTGAGATTATGACCTGAGCTGAAGGCAGATGCTTAACCCACTGAGCCACCCAGGTGTCCCTAATGCTGTTATTTTTTAGTGCTATTCATGATTATTTAAGTATCAGATTGCCAAGTTTAGTGTTAATGTAAAAATACTGACATACAAGAATATCTTAGAAACTTTGGAAAAGAACATTATAAGCTATAACAGATATCCTAAAGCTGCAATAACAGAGCAGTGGTCAATGCAGAACTAGTTAAGACACATCCCTGAGGAAAGAGAAAAGGCAAGAATGAGTTCACATGTGTATGGGAGTTTTTACATAATAAAAGTAGCACTCCAAATCTGTGGGCAATGATAATTTATTCATTAAATGTTGGGAAACATATAAGGAAAAAATACATAATCAAATGATCACTTCATAACAAACCACAAAATATATCCCATGTATATTAAAGATCTTAAATGTAAAATATAAAAACATAGAAGTTCTGGAATTTTCCAGAAGAAAATATTCATATAGGTGAATATTCATATAGCCTTAGAGTAATTCCTAAGCATTACACCTGTGACTAAAGGAAAAATAAATATGACCTCACAGACATCCAAACTTTCTATGAATTATAATAATAATTAACATTTATTGGGGGCACCTGGGTGGCACAGTCCATTAAACAACTGACTCTTGGTTTCACCTCAGGTTATGACCTCAGGGTCCTGGATCCCTCTGCTTAGCTGGGTCCCAAGTCTGCTTGGGGTTATCCCCTCTACCCTCTCCCCCACTCACGCACACACATGCATGTTCTCTTTCTCTCTCTCAAATAAATCAGTTGGGGCACCTGGGTGGCTCAGTGGGTTAAGCCGCTGCCTTCGGCTCAGGTCATGATCTCAGGGTCCTGGGATCGAGTCCCGCATCGGGCTCTCTGCTCAGCAGGGAGCCTGCTTCCCTCTCTCTCTCTCTGCTTGCCTCTCTGTCTACTTGTGATCTCTCTCTGTCAAATAAATAAATAAAATCTTTAAAAAAATAAAATAAAATAAATCAGTAAAATCTTAAATAATAATTACCATTTATCAAATGTTCACCAAGTGCCACGCACTGTGGCCCATATTTAACACACTCAAACTCACTTGATGCTAATAACAACCCTATAAGATAATTATCACAGTTTTGCATATGTAAAGGCAAATGAGACCTAAGTAACCTGCAGAAGGTCACATAGCTACCTGGTGGCTAAATGTAGCATCCATCATCAAAGAAAGAAAGAAAGAGAAAAAAAGGAGAGGAAGGAAGGGAGGGAGGGAGGAAGCAGGAGAGAAAAGACAAAGAGGAAAGAAAAGGAAGGAAGAAAGGAAGGAAGGAAAGGGAAAGGAGAAGAGGGGAGGGGAGAGGAGAGGAGGGGAGAGGAGGGGAGGAAGGGAAAGGAAAGGGGAGGGAAGAGGAGGGGAGGGGAGGGAGAAAAAAAAAGAGTTTCTTCTTGTGGTAAGGACTCTTAGGATCTACTCTCTTCCCAACCTCCCCACACAGCACATAGCAGGGTCAGCTGCAGTCACCATGCTGTAGGCGACGTCCCCAGGGCTTACTTACCTTGCACCTGGAAGTTTGTACCCTGTGAATTCCTTCCTCTAATTCCCCTCCCCTCCATTCTGCAAGTTACAATGTATCCTTTCATGTAATCGAAATATATTGACTTTCAACATTATATAGATGAACAATAATGTGAAAATATCTAAACAATATATTATTTGAAATATCGTGAAACAGTATGTAAGAAACTAAGCCATTTTATTTATTTATTTTTTAAGATTTATTTATTTGGGGGGAGGGGCAGAGGAAGAGGGAGAGAAAGAATCTCAAGCAGACTCCCCGCTGAGAGCAGAGCCCAACATGGGCTCGATCTCACCACCTGGAGATCATGACCTGAGCCCAAATCAAGACTGGATGCTTAACCAGCTGAACCACTTCACTGCCCCCAAATTAACCCATTTTAAAATGTATCTTTGGGATCCTGTATTACCAGCGGTGATCAATAAGATGCTAGTAATTACCCGAGTGCAAGATTGTGAATGGATTAATTTTTTTCTTTTCTTATCAATTTTTTACAGTAAATAAGCATTGCTTTTATAATAAGGAAACTGTTTTTAATTTTAATTAAATTACAAAGGAATTTTAAAGGTACTAGAAAGACACTGAAGGTTTTGAGGTGCTTAAATTAAACCACATTATGAATTGAGACCTGGAGTCGCCTGTAGAGAAATGAAGGAAAACAAAGATATCTTTCTAGCAAATATTTAGTCTGCTCATACCCAGAGGTGAACAGACATAGGATATCAGCTTTCCAATTTCTTGTAAACAGAGAGAGTTGTCTTAGATTGATGCTCATTCAAGCATCCCAGCAGCTCCACTTGGCAAATTACTTAATATCTTCCACACAGAAATGTGTAAAATGTAGTTTTGCCTCCAGGATTGTTGTAAAGATTAAATGAGATCATTCATGACTTATTCAGAAAGCATTTATTTCTTGAGCATCTATTACGTGACAGGGACTAATGGGCTCTAGAGGGAACACTGAATGAGGCAGAGAGAGAAGAATGAGGCAGAAGGCAGAAACTTCACAGGAAGTTTCCATTCTAGGGGAAGAGAGAGAGACAAAGTAGCAAATAAAGTGGAAGACAGCAAGAAAGTATTAAAATGAACAGAAAACACAGCCATGTGCTGTGACTGGAAATCACCTCGGAGGGGATGACAAGAAAGCGGAAACCGGAATGACCAGAGGCACCAGTCCCACAAAGACCTGGGAAACAAGTCCGTGAGGCAGAAAGAACAGCAAAGTAGGCATGTGCATGTTTTGGCTGAAGCTGTCATCACTATTAGGATCATTAATTACAGCAGAATTAACAGATGTTTTTACACATCTAACATTTGTTCAGATTTCTTCATAAACAAGTTTTCATCCTGTCAAGCTTTACTAAATCACCAGCCGGTTATGTGACTACTACGCCGTTGGGTGAAGCCCTTAGAGCAAATTCCATCCTTCCTCCTGGTTCTGCAGACCCTCTGCCCGGATATTCCTTACCTCTGCAGCTGCTACCCTTGTTGCTAGTCAAGGGATCTCCGTACCCCATCTCCTGCTCCCAGAGAGCTGACCAATGCCGACAGGTGCCGGGAGAAATAAAGACTTCCTTTCCCCTCCTTGACAAAAGCCAATGGGAAGCGCAAAGATGATGTTTTCTTCTTTCTGCTGAGGAGGGACATATGCTTGCTCTGATGACTCCTAACAGATGGCAAATGGGTTAACAGTTGCTTTTTTGGTTTTTAATTTTCACGCTGGAAGTCCCCTTCACTAGACTGGGAGTGTCCCCTAGAGCAAGAACCAATGTCCTGAAATCAGGAGCCAGGGGAATATTGTTGGAGCAAGCCACAGGGTTTGGCGACCTAGGCTGCAGACTGGCTGAATGCCATCCTGCTGAAGACCACGTCGAAGACACTGTCCCAAGTGAAGACGATGCTATTGCCTCGCTCCCAGGAAGTGTGGCTAAGAGAATGGCCTCGAAGAGAGGGCAGACCTAAGTTGCAGTCTGACTCGGACTGTTACGGGCCGTGACCTTGGATGAGTTATTTGAGATCGCTGAGGAGGCTAACAGAACACCTTCCTCCCAGGGTTGATGTGAAGATGAAATGAGATTAGCAAGCGAGCACACCACACAGAGCCCAGTGTGTAACCGGGCCTCGGTAAACATCAGCAGTTACCAGAAAGGCCCGTGCCCTCCACTCTCCATAGTCAGGGACGGGACTTGTGTTGATCTGTGAGTGTTGGTACTGGACCTCCTTTGTGACCACACAGGTGTAGATTATGGGTGTGGTCTATGGCATGGGATGGGGGGAGGCTTTCCAAAGACCCATGCTTCCGACCATGCAACTCATTTATTTATTTATTTATTTATTTCTATCTCTCTATTTTTATTTAAATTCAAGTTAGCTAACAGAGCATAGTACTGGTTTCGGGTGTAAAATTTAGTGACTCATCATTTACATATAACACCTTGTGCTCATCCCAACAAGTGCCCTTCTTCATCCGCTTTATCCCCATCACCCAGTTAGCCCATCCCTGACTCGCCTCCCCTCCAACAACCCTGTATGTTCTCTGTATTCAAGAGTCTCTTCGAGTTTGCCACTCAGTCATTTATATTCATCTCCTGCTGAGTATCTGTCCAGTCTGCATGACAATTAAACACGATCTCTACTCCCTCAGAGCCCCTGAGGCCCCTCTGCACGCTTCACAAGCTACCTTATCTCCTGCTGAGCTGAGAACGCTGAGGTCTCTTCATTGACTTCCATCTTTTCCACCGCAAAATTTTTGTTTTTCTGTATTTTTTGCTACTTTCTCTTCTTTTCCTCCCGCCCAAGGACAAGCATTTCTCTTGCTTCCTGAATTGAATCCCTGCTCTCGTTCTCCTAGTCAAATACTGCCCCATCCAGAACCTTCTTTCAACAGCCAGCATCTGTCTTCGTGTTATGCTCAACATCCCTATCTTCAAGGTTCCTTGGAAAGGACCATTTGGTTTTTACTTACCCTTTACAAAATTCCTGCTTATCTACATCTGAATTGGTTTTCCTCTTCGAATCCTCTTTTCCTGACTTCTGGTCTTCCTCCAGCTGATAATGATATCATCTGTTTCCCACTGAACCATGACCAGCTTCAAAGTCAACTTTAAAACTTCTGCTTCCCTAACGCCACCCACTGGCCAGTCTCCAAGTCTCTGAAACATCTCTCATATCTGGCACCTCATTCTTGTTCCCACACTGTGATCTTAGTTCACACCTGCTGACGGGCTCCCAGCTGAAAGAGAAAAGAGGGAGTAGAAGGCACTCGTGGTTTCCTCCTTCAGTTTCTCTCATCTCCCCACCACCCAAATATTACACCGTCTCATGTTAATCCCTCTCTTATCCGCTTACAACCTTGTCAGTACCTTCTTACATATCTTCAGAGGTGCTCCTTGCCTTGTAAATAAAATTCAAATTCTCTTTTCTAGTGTTTAAGGTTCTCTATGGTCCTTCTAGTTTTGTTGCTACTTATTTGTCTTTGGATAGTCTAAATAACACCCAACTCTTCCCCAAAGTCTTCATGCTTTCCTGCCTTTGTCTGCAATCACTCTCGTCCCATACCCACCAAGCCATCCTTTAAATCTCAGCGAAATATCACATCTCCAAGAAGACTTCACCAAGAGAAAAATGGAGTTCATCTCTCTTTGGTGAATAAAAAATCTGGGTACTTGAAATAGACCAAGGGATAGGAAGAAAAACTGACCCTTGAAAATATATTCCCTTTAAGTTGTAAAAATCAGAACTCTTTCCTGGCTTTAGCTCTTTATGCTTTCTTTCCCTATGGGATTATTGAAACCAAATTCCAGCTGGGTTTTTTTTCTTACTTTTTGGATAACTAGAAGCATCCATGATTGAGAGCCTGATTTTACTACTCCCAGCCTTTGCCACCTTCTGTCCTTGCATTGCTGCTTGGGACATTCCATTTTGGGTAAACTGTGATTTGAAACATCCTCAAGAGACAAGAGGACAAGAGTTACTAGTCTTAGATCTTTCCTCAGAGTGACTACTGGAATTTTCTGGGGAAGATCACTATATGATAGGAACCTTCAGCTAACAAAATGTAAGTGACCAACTGTGAAGAGAAGAAAGGAAGCAGGGACACATGCTTTGGGATTCACACTCAACTTGAAGAGTCTGAAGCCAAAACGTTAGCTTTTTGCTTATGTACAGGCCTTGTTCTCCTTTGGTCTCTAACCCCAGGACAGCTCACTGGCCATGTTCAAAAGAAGACCCTGTTGGTGGTTCTGAGCCATGGGAGCGGATGTGCCTACAAAGACCCTGGGGAACCAGCCGTATGTGAAGCTTCCTTCTGTCTGTGGCTCTCACTCTCTAGTTATATAATCTGGGACACTTTGCTGTCATTGCGCATTTGCTTAAGGTGGGCCATGATGTTTCTGAGTTTCGTCCTGTGGGACTGATCCCCCTTGGCCCCACCCCCACTCCTGTCAGCTTTCAGGACCCTCAGACCCCTTGAACAAATACACAAACCTTTGCACGCACACACATACTTGTTCACTACAGTCTACCTAAAGTAATTATACTTGCTGGGTATGTTGTTGACACTAACTTTCATGTCTCAGTAAGTAGAACCCTTGAAGAAGCCTGACATGGTTCTTTGGCTGGAAATCTGGTTGTCTCTGAGCCATCCTACCAGGAATCTTGACTTCCTGCTCTCTTAATATGAATCGGTCCATACATGAGCCCCTGCTCAATGCCTCACATTGTATCCTGCCCAGTGCCTGGACATCGTTTCATGTAATCTCTGCCCGAAAGGAATTAAAAACCTCGTTGAGTAAATAAAGCAGAACTGCCAAAAATCTTTGATGGCAAAATCTAGCAATGACAAAAACATCAGGTTCGGCTCTCCTTAGAACTGGAGCTAATCATGCAAGCTCGTTTTGCAACTCGGAATCAAGAAGGCATGAGATTGTCATCGCGGAAGGCAAGCTAGCAAAACTTAAAATGCTCACACCCTTTGACACAAAAATGCCACTTCTAGGAACTTATCAAACCGGTATGTTTAGACTACTATACAAAAATTACATATAATTCTTGCATCACTATTACTTTGCTAAAAGAAAATAAAAGAAATAAGCCTACCTCCATCAGTTGGGGACTAATTAAAATAAATTATGGAGCATTTGTACAACAGAATACTATGCAGCCATTAGAAAGAATGAAGTAAATTTAAGTAGTTAAATGTACCCTCACGTAGATGTAAGCTCTTTCTCTGTGTGACCTCATTTAATATTTGTGACAACTGCATGAGCTAGGTTCTGGTATAATCTCCCTTACAAATGTGAAAACTAAGGCTCAGAGATGTTTAGTGATTTGCCCAAGGTCACACAGCTAGTGAGTGGTGAAGGAGGATTCAGCTCAGCTTGTTGGTCTCCAAAGGCAGTATTAGCCACAGAGACTAACCTAAGAAGTAGAACTGGAGAGCCCAGAAGGAGGGAGGAGGTGGGAGAGGGGACTTTGGTTTTTGTACGGCTTGAAATTTCCTACTAAACACATCTAATAACTTGGTCTTTAAAAAGTTAATTTCTCAAAGGCTTGCTGACTGGCTTCCCTTCATTTCTGTTTGCCAGTTACCACACAGGAGAATTGTGAGAACCAGACAACCAAATTAACAGTTTTCATGCCACGTAGCAAAAATTTTTTTTCTTCTTGTTATTTGTAAGAGCTTAAAAAACACGTTTTTGCATTGAATTCCTACACAAGTAGCGTTGAATGCCTACCATCTGTACCACTGTTATACATATCTATTTTCAAATTCCGAATGTGTCTGTAATACTGTGTCGCCCTCAAAAGAGTCATAATAGCAGCTGTCTTCAGGTTCGTCAACGTAAAGTCGTCTAGCCTTAATCTGATTCATTTGGGGTCTAAAATCTAATTAACCTCTTGTAGTCATTGGGTAAAATTTGGAAGGCCGGCAAAATCCCAGCTTCCCTTAACAAATCAGAAATGCTGAATTCCCCATGCCCTTTCCACTATCTAAATGATACTGCAGATCCGAAGATTTCTGCCAATACAAGTTTTAGCACCGTGTCAAACTTCCACTCAGATAACTGTCACAGTGCATGATAATTCCTTGTGTTGTATCTACACTCCTGAGCAGACCAAGGTCTGTTCAAGAACAGCTGTAATAGTGCTTCTGCTGATCTGCCTCTGTAGCACCCAGCTCGGTGTTCCAGAATTACTTGCTGTATGAGGAATAGTGCATGTCATGTCAGTTTTGCACCTTCTTACAATCCTTTTTTATGTATCTCAGGTCAACTCCTACACATCAGATACTTTTCTCTAGGTCACTCTATCATAAATACCCACCAAGATTTTTTGTAAAAGAGTCCTTTAATTTTTTTAAGGTTTTATTTATTTGAGAGAGAGAGAGTACAGGAGCAGTGGGGAGCAGAGGGAGAGGGAGAAGCAGACTTCCCACTGAGCAGGGAGCCCAACATGCTCCTCCATCCCAGGACCCTGAGATCATGACCTGAGTCAAAGGCAAACCAACTGAGCCACCCAGGAGCCCCCAAAAGAGTACTTTATTAATGCATTTGGACAATAGTGATTGGTACTGAGTTTGCAAGAAAAGCCAGGAAATCTGGTTGCATTGAAACAGTCCTCTTATTCCTGGTGCACATACCCATAGAGTTTTCAAAGTTTTTGCTTCATCATCGTTTATTAATTATCCCTCAGAAAAAATCTTCAGGGAAGGGCTTTCTATTGCCCTTCTCTTTGATATTTAGGGATGAATAACTATCCTCAAAGCCTTACAGTGTTTCAGTTGAATTTTTCCCAATGTTAAAAAAAAATCCTTCCTCCTAACTCCTGCATTCCCAATTTATTTGGAAATCAATAGTTTTCTGCCACTAGGAGGTGAATATCTTTTGTAATTTCTGTTTTATACATACATAATATTTAATTTATCATTTACAAACACTCCATTGTACACACAGAGCTTCCTTAGTTGAAGTCACCTGTCCTCTCAGATTTTCTTTCTACAGCAACGCCGTCTCTCTCACAAACGTCCTGCCCTTCCTAATCCCCGCTCCCCTCTGTCTCTCAGGCTTTGAAGCACTAACACGGACCACAGGAACACCATCAACCCCTGAGGGAAATGAGTAGGGAGGAGGACTAGAATCAGCACAGCCTAATTCCTATCCCTACTCCCCTTTCCTCCAAAGTAGCTAACGTATGAAGACCATAACAGACTCAGTGAATTCTGTTTGCTGATGCCATCCCATTTATTAATTGATTTATCCAGTTACAGTGTGCGATCTGACAGTCTATGCAGTGTTGCTCCTCTGTAAGTTTGTACAAGGTCCTGGACCAAGACAGGGAATAAGCAAGCGAGCTGACCCAAATCCAGTTAAATAACCAATCGAACTAAAGAGAACACGTAAGATACTGGGGAAACAAACAGCATATGCTTCCTCCCTCAAGGGAGAACAGTTTAGTAGAGAAGGCCCCTTAGCAAATCATCATATGACAATTGCTAATTGCTACACGTGTAGACGGGTAGTATGGGCATCTGCGGGCGGGGGGGGGGGGCATCTGAATTAGAAGGATGACCAGTGGAAGGTGTCCAAAGGAGAGGAGTTTTGGGATTTTTCAACTTAGAGCGAGCACTATGTTTTATTACCATTAGTACATGCACAGATGTCCTTCAACCGTGGATAGTCTTATTTTGCATGTCTCAGTGTTCTCTGTAAATAAATCCTACTGAAATTTCCTTTCTCCCCCTCAGCACTGTATTTTGAGATTAATGCACATTTTTGCATACAGGTCTCGTTCACGTGTTTTGACTGCTGCATGGGATCCTGTCGCGAGCACAGGATATATGTATCCAACTTGGCCAGTGGACGCCGGACTTGTCTCTACCCCTTGTGACTTTGTGATTGTGGCTTTGGTTAAACAGAGATTTTTGATTTTATCAGTTGAATGAACCCGCGTCTTTTATGGCTCATGCTTTTTGTGCTTATTGAAGACATCTTTTTCAGCTCAAGTTCATGAAGATAACCTCCTCTCAGTTTTTCTGAAGATTACAGTTTCTTTTACCCATGTCTTTATGCTCCATCTTCCATATCTGTAACCTTCCCCGGTCTGGCCCCGCTGGGCAGCCTAGAAACAGGTCTAGTTCCTGAGTCAAAAGTAGTCTTGGTTTAGTTCCTGGTCAAAGGCAGTGTCCGCCTCGCTCACGGATCTCAAAGCTTTCTGAATACTGTAGCTCCAGATGGAAGTAAAAGCCTTAGCTCCTCAGTCTCGCTGCCCTGAACTAGGGAGCTGCTCCAGTTCTTCCATGGAGTGCTAGGAGCCTCTGGTCCCCTCTGCTTGGGACAGCTCTCTGCCCGGTCACCTCCAGGGCGCAGCCCCCTGAAGCAACCAACCCCTCCTTCACTTCCCGGGTCTCTCTTGTTTGGATCTATTTATAGAGATATGTGTCTTGCTTTAAAGGCTTGCTGTTTCTTTTTGCTTTCTCTTTTTTAATATATTCTTTACTATTTCTCTGTGTCTGGAGAAGAAATGGCGCATCAAGGCACAAACTTTTTGAGCTGTGACTCCTTGGTTCTCCTTACAACAGATGCGAGGAAAGGGTAGCAGTTCACTACACAGCGAGGGATGTTGAGAGGCAGTTGTAGATGGTGGGAAGGGTGGGTGGCATGCCCAGAGACCAGAATGAGAAGAGGGTTTTGGAACTGGGGAGCAGGTTGGTATGACTAGTAACAGAGATGACACGTGGGACCCGAGGACAGGTGCGGCAGGATCTGCTAGCCCATCAGTCACCCCTAAAAATCACATAAAACACCTAAAGCACCAAACACCAAACAAGAGAGAAATAGGAAAAAAGAAACTAGTACTACTCTACAGAAAACATTACGGATTTTAAAATCTGCTCCCGTCACTTCAGCGAAGAACAGAGTGCTGGTGTTGTATGTCTGCTCTAGAAACAAGAAACCTGAGGTTCCGGGAATCTAAGTGATGTGCGAGAACCGACCCCTCTTCTGCCCTGTCCCTTGTTCTTTCCAGCAACCACCATTCAGAGCATATCCATATAGAAAGAAGCCTGCCAACCCTGATTGCATCTTAGCCAAAGCAATGCAATCAGGAAGAGTTTGAGTTGAGATAGATTTCTTTGGCGCTCCTTGATTCTACCTTCAGGTTCTTCTCCTATTTGCCTCTCATCTGGACTCGGAACCTAAATTCATAAATAGTCCTTAATACTTACTTACCCTGTGGCACAAAAGACTGATACGGTTCAATAGCTACTACCCCAAATTTGCATTTTGACTAGAACAAAGGAAGTAACTCCCAACCGTACGGGTTCTGAGTAATACTGGCCCACCAAGGATCCGCTTTTGAGGCCAAACTCCTCACCAACGCTCCCTAAATCACATGACTTAGACATCTCTATGCGTGTACACAGAAGAACCAAACTGCTATTGCAACAGTGAGGTTTGAACTCATTTAACTTGATTACAAGGGTCTGAAACAAGAAGTTAGTATCTCCCTGTTAACAAAATTACTTTAAGTTTTATATCTAGTTCTACAATGATCACTCATTTACTCAACAAATATTCCAATTTAATGGGTTAATGTCGACTATTATAAAGTGAAAATATTATTTAAGGATGCATGCTAGAAAACATCACCTTGATCAAACCGTGCTTCTTTCTGGCATTCAATCGTGCTACAACCTGCTTACAAAAACAGAATAATGGGGAAGACTAAGATGGATCAGATATTTAAAGTGACCAAGGGTCAACTTGACTTACTTTTGCTGAATTTGTATTTTACTGTTTTTTCTAGTCTAATAATCCAAGCTCTCTTTAAGTAATTAGAGAGTTTAAATAATCTACTTCCCCACACTCTGACTATATCTAAGCCATGCCTAAAACCTACTTTCTGAATTTCTTAAATCCCTGGGCGGGAGGAGGGGGAAGCTCTTAGAAACCTCATTCAGTAAGATGTTCCATCATTTTTTTTTTAAGATTTTATTTACTTATTTATTTATTTTGCTTATTTATGGAAAGAACACAATTGGAGGGAGGGACAGAGACGAGGGAGATAGAGTATCTCAAGCAGGCTCCAATGTGAGTGCAGAGCCTGACACAGGGCTTGATCTCAGGACCCTGAGATCATGACCGAGCCAAAATCCAGCTCAACCAACCAAGCCACCCAGACGCCCCAGTGTTCCATCCTCTTATGTCGTAATAGAGCAATTTGAAACCCTCCACTTAAAATACGTCTTCTCTCTAATTTCCAATCTCTAGTATAAAGAGAAGGGTGGCTTCATTTGAACTCTAAGTCATGATCAATCCTCCAAATCTTAAAGAATAATAAATACCAGATTTCTCTGTAAGATTAAAAAAAAAATCCGGTGCCTTTAAGCAAATTTTTAATCACTGCTCTATTTTTCTTTGATATTAACAAGCATTGAACCAAGAACGAAATTGGAGTTTAGCAAAGGTATGCTCGTCAGATAAATCATACTTGCTGCAAGTTTTTTTAACATCTTAATTCTATTTTATTTTTTTCAGTGTTCCAAAATTCCTTGTTTATGCACCACACCCAGTGCTGCATGCAATCCGTGCCCTCCATAATACCCACCACCAGGCTCACCCAACCCCAACCCTCCCCTCCAAAACTATTAGTTTGTTTCTCAGAATCCACAGTCTCTCATGGTTCGTCCCCCTCTGATTTCCCCCAACTTACTTCTCCTCTCCATCTCCCCATGTCCTCTGTGTTATTCCTTATGCTCCACAAGTAAGTGAAACCATATGAAAAATGACTCTCTGCTTGACTTATTTCACTCAGCATAATCTCCTCCAGTCCCATCCATGTTCATGAAAAGTTGGGTATTCATCCTTTCTGATGAATAATATTCCATTATACATATGGACCACATTTTTATCCATTCGTCTGTTGAAGGACATCTCAGTTCTTTCCACAGTTTGGCGACCATGGCCATTGGTGCTATGAACATTGGGGTACAGATGGCCCTTCTTTTCACTACATCTGTATCTTTGGGGTAAACACCCAGTAGTGCAATTGCAGGGTCATAGGGTTTTCTGGAAGTTTTTAAGCGCATACTGTAGGCTTTGGAAATGCTTCACCTAAATAGCTTTGAGTGGGGACCGTATGGTGTGAAAGTGGTGAACTGTGTTCTTTGTCCTTCCAGGTTTTCAGGGTGTGGGATGTACAGACTCTTTCACTATTACAAGTGTTCCATGACAGCCACGGGGGACCAGGAGACATGCAGATTTATTCCATGGTGTACGACTGCAACCATGGCATGCTTATTACAGGTGAGTGTGCCCAGTTAACAGCAGGCAAAACTCCCATCTTGACTTCAAGCGTTTCTTTAACTAACACTTGAGCACTAACCAGAAGAAAAATAGGAGCAGAAGGGGAATGTGTTAACTGTGATTCATCACAGTAGATATTTCATTCCGTTCCACTCCTTCCTGTCTTTCCATGGCCGGGTAGATAAAATGTGCACCTGCACTTCCTTGGAAAAACTAGGTCAGCGCTCTAAGCTCTTGAGCCTCCGAAGATGGCCTTGGGCAAAGCGAGAAGTGGGATGTGTTGTGTTGCTGCATAAAAGGCAAAGCCAGCTCTGTTTTGACTCTTGGGGGCTGGAATACGAGCCGTCTCTGAGGGACTACACCAGCGTCCATGCCCCCTTTCTTCAGCGGGGCAGTTTGGCCCCATGCATTCTGGTACTGAGACGGTTAGAAGGTGCTGACGTCCCCACCTGCCTTTGCATCTACACCATAAAATGGACAGAAAGTGGAGTCCCAAATGACAGTTCCACAGCGTGATGCCTACAGATTTGTTGCCTCCTTTATTTGTTGCCTCTTAAAAACACGCTTCCTAAAGACACAAAACGTTCTGCTAGGCATTTACATTAAACGCTGCTCACATGCATGCCTTCAGGCCTTAGAAGAAGAATGAAGGCTACTACCAATACTTCTTCCTTCTGGAACACCAGCCCAGAATGCGTTTCCTAAGCACTTTCCCACTGACCACCGGTTCTGAGTTCCTGTGGGATTAATTAGGGCAGGGAGACGGGCAGGAGACTTGCATATGAAATGGTTGGTGCTCTCTCTGCTAGTGGAGAATATAATTCTTTTTAACTCTGGGTTTGTTTGGGCTTTTTTTCTGGCTTAGGAGTGAACTAGCACTTCATGCGTGATAGATGATTTTACATCTTGTAAAACAGAACTTAATTCTCGGTGTGAGCACTCCTCTTCTATATTAGCGCTTCCAAAAACAACGTGCTAATAACTGTAAGCACATTTTCTCCTAGTATCCTTACTTGCATGTTGGATTAGTGGGCTCAGCATTTCCAGCCCATTTGTCATCAGAATAACTAAGGACTCAAGTATCAAGACAAAAGAAGAAGGAAAAGGAGGAGGAGGAAATCATGATTGCTTCCCGGTTTTATGTAATTTTGCTAGTACTTTGCTTATAAAATCATACAGCTCTGTGTGTCACTTACATTGACTGCTGCCATCAACTTGACATCAGAATTACATGAAGCTTATCTCCCAGACTTCACTTCATGCTTTGATTCCAAAGAAGCGACCATAGTAATCTAAACCCCGATGACAGCAGAATCACATTCCGGAAACGCTTTGTAGAATATACTGTTGTTACTGTCACTGTCGTGTGTATTATTCCTCTGTTACAACAACTCCCTTTTGGAAAGTTCTTTTACAAAGTGCTTTCATGGGCTTTGTTTCATTTGACCTGCACAACCCCCACAGGAGGTAGGAATTATTACTTATCCTAGTTTATAACGGACACACTGAATATTAAGCAGTTCAGCTGACCAGTAGAAAAACACCAGGACTGGTGCACCTGGGTGGCTCAGTCAGTTAAGCATCCAAGTCCTGATGTCGTCTCAAGTCATGATCTCGGGGTGGTGAGGTCAAGTCCCAGGTCGAGTTCCATGCTCAGTGCGGACTGTACTTGAGATTCTCTCTCTCTCCCTACCACTCCCCCTCCTTCCCCCCCGCCACCCTGCCACATGCTCGATCTCCTTCTAATAAATAAAACAACAAAAGAACCCCACCAAGTTAAAAGGTAGAGCTGGGATTCAATCCCAAAGCATCTGGCTTCTGAAACCACATTCTTTCTCTGTAACTGCATTGTTTCCACAGCAGTGCTGAAAACATAGAGGATTACCACTAGTTCATAAGCATATCTAGCTTCGTTGGTGTGGGTTCTGAATAAAGCTAGTCACAATATAATGTTAAAAGCTCTACCGGGAAGCTCCGAGTGTTGGTCATCTGGCTACCATATTCGTCTTGTATTTCCATATTAGAATATTTGAACTGAGAAATATTACCACACAAACTTTTTTAAGTCCTTCTCTACACAGGAACAGATTTTCATCTTAAAATTTAAGCAGCTTTAGGAAAGTACTTTGTTAATTCCTGGGGTGCCTTTTCCTACAGGTAAGATTGGAAAGTGGTGAGAAACCCAATACAAAGTGACCTTTGATAATTTAATCTCCACGACAATAAAACAGAGAAGTTTCATTTTGTCTGGTCTTTAAAATGCTTTGGGATTCTTACATTTCAAGACATTACACCAACACAGAATACATAGCTGGTTTTGAGAGTTAAATCGCATTTGCCGTTTGTAGTGTCCCTGTACAACCGAACCAGCACCCTTAGGAAAATGCAAATGAGGTATATCTGCTCTCCACCTACTTCCCCACGTTCATTTGGAAATTGATCTTATTTAATATTGATGTTGCAAGCACTGGCCTGTAACCGTTCTCTTTCATTACATTTAATAAGACTGTGTTTACAGAGCGCTTTATCAGCTGTTGGTCGGAATAGGCTAACAATAAAGTCCAGTCACTAGAAGGAAGCTTACCTTCAGCAGAAAGCTGACCATCACTGTGATTACTGGACACCAGATGGAGAGGCATGCGGCAGGCACTCTCAAGAAGGAAAAATAGAGACTATAAAAAAGATAGAAAAATAGGGATCACTGAAAAGAGGATATCGATAAATCCAATGGCCTGCACTCGAAAATTAGTGACGGCCTCAACGAATGCTTTTCTCTTGCTGAATAACATCTGCTTTTTCTGTCAAAAATGTTTTAGAGAAAATAAGTGTATCTTCCCCTCATTAGATATCCTAGGAATCCATATTACTAACCTTGCCAATGGGTTGTTTCCAAACGCGACTGTTTGGGTAAAATCCTTTGTGCTTCAAAACTTCTAATGTTGGGTATTTGTGACAATCTTCTTTCTGTTCCAGGATCTAGTGTTATGGACATGTACCCTCTGACCAGGATGGTACAAGATACAAAACAGATTCCTCACACTCATGAACGAGAAATCAATGTCGTGCTTTACAACAGATATTTTCACCAAGTACTTACTGTCTGTTCTGAATCCATCATTAAGGTGAGTGTAGGTTGGCTCTTCAGAAAGAAAAAGGCAAAGCAGAATGTTCTCTTTGACAGGTAAGGCTTTGCGTGATTAAGTAAATGTAGTGGCCTGTGTGATGAGATCGACAGTGTAGCTATTTTTAAATGCTCACGAACACATGAAAAACAAGTATTTTAAGCCAGCTCAGACTGCTTGCTATTAAGCTAAAGCCTCAATGAAATAAATAAAGCTAGTTTTTTACTATTGGAATAGGAATTTTAAAGGAAATATACCAAGGAAGGAGTACTAGGATGGATGATGGATGGATGGTGGATGGATGGATGGATGGATGGATGATGGATGGACGGTGGATGGATGGATGGATGGATGGATGGATGGATGGATGGTGGATGGATGGATGATGGATGGACGGTGGATGGATGGATGGATGGTGGATGGATGGTGGATGGATGGATGATGGATGGTGGATGGATGATGGATGGATGAGGGATGATGGATGGTGGATGGATGGTGGATGAATAGATTAGATAGATAGATATAGGTAGGTTAGATGGATAGATTTTTAAATCTGAGTTATGGGCAGAGGATAGGGTAAGAAGGAAGGGAGAGGGATTTATAATATTTACTATAACCCCTATAGGTACAGGATATGTGCCATGTGCCTTAAATCCATGACCTTATTTGATCTTCATACTGGTTCCATGTGGACAGATAAATGGTTCCATTTAAAGATAAGGAAACGGGGCGCCTGGGTGGCTCAGTGGGTTAAAGCCTCTGCCTTCAGCTCAGGTCATGATCCCAGAGTCCTGGGATCGAGCCCCACATCGGGCTCTCTGCTCTGCAGGGAGCCTGCTTCCTCCTCTCTCTCTGACTGCCTCTCTGCCTAGTTGTGATTTCTCTCTGTCAAATAAATAAAAAATATTTAAAAAAAAAATAAAGATAAGGAAACAGGGACTCATGGAGATCAAGCAACTTGCCCCAGATTGCATAACTAGTAAGCATCATAACTGGGGTATGTACCAAGGTTGGCCTGATGTAGCTCCCTGTGTCTGTTCCTGTGCATTCCATCGCCTGACACTACCATGCTCCCCAGAGGCCTGGGTACGCAGCCATCCCAATCTGTCAGTAATTACAACCACTAGCAGTGATGACCGGCAGTGTTTGCTTCAAAGGGCCGTCCCTTTATTTCATGCATGCCCTCCGAAAGGAGACATCTGGAGTGGTAGAGAGAGTCCTCTGGAGACCCTTTAAGGCCCCTCTCAATCCTGGACCCTCTGTGCTCATCTGCTGGAGATTTTCTCAGGCCAAAATCTGGGAATTCAGTTAACGGTCACCTAGTTCTGATAAGCCTACAGAATAAAACCTACTCCGTTTTCATGAAATACTGACCTCTAGCAGGGACATGGTTTCCCTGGAAGGGAGAAGCGGGAAACTCACATCTAGGTGAGTTTTCATACCTGATTGCTTGCTTGAAGAGAGATCAGACTTCAGGCCAGAACATGGGTGACCTCTGAGACCCATTCATACAGTGTCATTCATTTCTCTTCTCCTTTAAGGACCTTGTCTGCACTGGGGGCACTCAGAGGTTGAGAACGTAGGCTTTTGAGTCAGACTGGCCTCAATCAGGTCAGTCAGGGGCACTTGGTTGGCCTCCAGATGATTCCACAAGTTCCCTCTGGTCTTGCTCTCCCTCCCTGATTCCAGCTGCGATGGCTGTCTTTCAGCTCCCTGGAGAGGCAATGTGCCTTCCCATCTCTGGCCCATTGCTTATGCTGCATCGGCCCCACAGACCTGAAGGGTGACCATGCGTCCTGCCAGTGTAGTTTCATTACTCACTGACAGTCTGGTTTACATGTGAGCACAGCAGATCCACGAAGAAGGAGAGATTTACACCAAAAGGCTAAAGGTCTAGAGCCTTGACTGTGTTTCCAAAGAGAGAGAATGATGTATCTTGACATGTTTCTGGATTTTCCGATTATACCCAGCCTGATTACACAGACAGCCTTCTCTGAAGTCTCTCTCTCTCTCTCCCTCCCTCCCTCCAAGAGCGAGGCCCGTGCCCCTCATCAGAGCACTTCTTGAAAAGGTCAATAAGCCCCTTCCTCAGGGTCCTCTCATTCTGTCCTGGGACTCCTGGCTAATTCAGATGAGTGTCAACAGAATAAATCCAGTTTGATTTTCCTTTTTTTTTTTTGGTCGGCTGTACTTGTAATGGTCACATTGCTATCTGGCTGCTAATCTTGTTTCATGCTCACAGCAGCAAAATTGGCGACTTCCACCCCAGCCAAGGCTGCCTGGAATAGTCAATCTGTCTCCACCACCTAGGTACACAGCAGACACACTCGAGCATCCCAGGAACCACTCGACAGCACTGCGTCTGTTAGAACTTTCTTTGGTCAAACCAGCACTCAGGCCAGGATGTTGGAAAAGACTTTAGAAGAGCACAGCACCGATCTGGAGGCTGTTGTGAATACTGTAAAATTTTTGTAAGAGCCGAAGGGTATATGGGTGACTCAATTTTTTGTTGTTGTTCTTTCCTACAGGTTTGGGAACTCGAGACTGGCCTCCAAATATACCAGATTTTAGACCCTCATGGCTTCAGTGTTGAACTGACTTCGGCAGCTATTGATGAGACTGGATTTCTTTTTGCCACAGGGGCATACAACGGTCAGATCCCTAACCCGAATAGGGCCTCCCTGCTTTAGCGCCCGAGAATTTGTGCTAGGAGCTCATCTGCTGCGTGGGTTGGAGACAGAGAACACGAAGCAGGCTGGCATATGTCAGCATGTCAGGACGGCTCTGCCTGGCTGAGCAGCAGCAGAATCTGCTGTAACGGGCATCAAGGCCCGGCTGTCCATGCCTCACATCGCATTTATATTATGGCTTTAACACTCTCAAAATTCTTTCACGCATATCCCATTCCGTCCTTGGCAGGAATTGTGTTGCACAGACTCCTTTTGTCCTTGTAGTTTTGGAGATTGTCAGCTAAGGGATGGACATTTACATTTAGTAGATTTGGGGACCAGACAAAAATCCAGCCAGCTTTGTTGTACAACACCGAGATTTCTACACGGGACTTACGAGTCTCAGCAACTTGGGGCATGTCAGGCTCGGTGGTGTTATATCACTTGCTGCTTCTCAAGCTATGGAGATCTGCATAGAACTTTCTAGAACTAAGCACTCCAGCCTGCCTCCCTTTTCACCTCACCTTGCTCTGACCTCCCACGAAAGAACAACTTTACCTAGACGATATGACCCACTTGTGTGCACTACTCATAGTTTATTTATTCTAGAGATATATTTACTAAGAAATTCTTGCTTGGAAGCCAGTGGGTGGGATGAGTGAACATCCTGATGTGAAAGTCTGATTTTTCCAAGTGTGACAGATAACAGTACACACGGAATGAAATCATGAATGCTAAGTTGATGAGGTGTGAGTAAACGCAACTGTTGTGCGTGCGGGACAGTTCTCCAGAAGGCAGTCTTAACTGCTCTATGAGCGTGCTCTCCATACATATGAAAATCAGTTATAATGGAAAGTCTGAGCAAAGTACACAACTGTTACCAGGCATAAGCCTTAGCGATTCATCCAGATGACTAAGATAGTACTGTTTGCAGGCAAGAAAGCCCTAGTTCATTGTTAGTGCTAGGGTCTAGAATCTCTTTAAACATGCCCAGTTTGTTCTCCTCGGAGGTCATTGACAGAGATGCTGTGACATCCTAGAGCAGTCTAGAAAGTACGATTGTCTGGCTCTCAGAGCAGATCTGCTCACAAGCCAGCAGAGCCCCTCATTCCCCCCACCCACCCCCTACCTAAGCTAAGCAATACTTCTCCCTGCCCTCTGCCCCATTAAATTTGACTCAAAGTCCTGAGGCAGTGAGAAATCCGTGCTGTGACCCTGTGGTCCACATATTCAGGACTGAATGAGCGCATTCCTTCTTTCCATTGTTTGTATGCCTGTGTTCCTCCAGACCATAAAGTGCTCGAGGGCAGGAACCACGCCTGCTCATTTGGCATTGGTAGCTCCTCACAGAGTGCTGAGGACATAGGGAGAATCTACTCAGTGTTTAATGATGTTGGAACAACAAATGGTATTAGTTGTGAGTGTTGCTGATAGAACCTGGCAGAAGGAAATAAAAACAACATAGTGAGAACACTGGACATCCCGCAGGAGTAGAGCTCCCGCTAAGACATGGGGGCGGGGGTTAGTATTAGGATCAAGCAAAGGGAAGAAAGTGCTGTGAGGACCAGTCCCCTAGATTCGAAACCTGAGGTGACCCCTGGAAAAGTCCATGTGAAGAGACTTTCTACATGGAGTGATGATCTAGAAATAGCCATTCAATAACCACGCCGTTTATCACACCTCCTGTCCTCTTCATCGAACTCCCCGAATTCGAATGACCCAGGTTAAGTGCCAAGAAAGTAGGATTTCACATGTAAGAAGAAACTCAACAGCCATGTTGCGTTTTCTTCCCATGTAACCGATAAAACAACTCGAAGCTTGATAGATTCCTACCTGCTAGAATTCTCTTAAAAGTTTTATCACCCAATAAGAACAACAGTCATCAAACACATCAGCGCTTTAGGAAAAGTGATGTCACTGCATTGTGCGTTCACTGTGAATGACAATTATGGCTTGATATTAGACAAATGGAAAGATATTGGGGAGTGTTCAGCAAACTGGAGCGTTTGGGAGACTAAGGACAGAAAAGATGCACTTCAGCCAGAAAGCTCAGGAGAGTCTGAGTGTGTCGAGAAAACTGTCACAAATTTCAAGACATCGCTGTCCTGTTCATTTTTGTCAGCCCGTGACAAATGAAGGCATACAGAAATGTATTTTGTGCACAGCAAGGCTGAGGAGACTCGCCGGTCACTCTGAGTAGGAAATAAATATACGATAAATTGTTGGCAGAACTCTTTCAATTAGATCGATTTTGTATGAGATTAAAAAAAAACAAGCTTTCTATACGTTATTTGTGTCTACATAGTCTTTCTTCCTGTGTGCTCAGGAACGATTAAAATCTGGGACTTTGGCAGTGGGCAGGAGATGAAAATGTTGCCGGAAGGGAAGGACTGGAAGGAGGAAGAGCACTGGCTACGGCGCCTGATTTTCCTGAAAGCCCAGGAGAAACACCAGCACTTGATCCTCACCTTGGAGTGCAATGGGAAGATCAAAATGGTCCAGGTGAGTGGTGCCGGTCGTGTAGCAGGACTCGACGCGCTCTTCCTGTGAAAATCAGTGCAGTTACGGGAGGATTCCCTTCGCTCTCTCCTCCTGCCGGTCAGCTGAGAAGAGCAGCTCCCCACCGGTCTTCCTAGGAGGCTCTTAGTTAAGAGCATCCTTGCTCAGGTCCAAGCCAAGACCAAAAAAAGACAAGCAGCTCAGGGGCAGCATCTCAGCTGCCCAGCGTTTGCCGAAGCACCAGACAGGAACCTCTGCAGCAGGTATCAGAAAGGTGAAACTTACCCACAGCTTTTGCCCGTGACATTGCTTCTCCCCTCATCTGGGGAGAATTCACCGGCAGAGCTGCCCCCCAGCAGGCTCCGTGCAAGGGGGCAGGGATTCCTCTCTGTCCTTAGAACCCATCATGCATTCAGGGATGCTCAAGTCAATTTTTCAGTTTGGCACCAAAATTGCTTTGTTTACTTTAAGGTTAATGATGCAATCTGCTCAGGGCCATTTCGGGAGGATTGAAGTAGGCTCATTTATTTTTTCCTGTGAGTCTGTTACCACCGAGGAATGCTAATGCCTCCTTCATATGTAAGATGAAGGCCAGATCATTTATCCTGGCTGCCGAGTGGATCTCTCTGCCTGGAGCTCAAGGACTCATTGACTTTATTATTCTCCTTCTGAAAGCTGAGAACAGAAAAAAAGAAAATCTTAAATTAGGTTAGCAATCATGAAATTTCAGCATTGATTAAGGTGACTGATGGCGCTACTACTGGAAAAAAGGAGTGAAAAACATCCCTGATTCAATATACCCTCCCCGTGTTGTCTGAGCCATCCAAACGGCACCAGAGAAAGGAATTTCTCAGTAAAACTCGGTAACACAACAATGGATTGACGTCCCTTCTTCAAGGGAGTACAACTGACCATCAGTATGCTTTTCCTAAGAGACCATGTCTATGACGAACACACCCTTTTTTAACGACGGCAAAAAACAGCCTGTGCTTTTCCCACATCAGAACTGGTTTTGGTTTTACTGCGGCATTTGTCCCTTGGATTATTCTGGTTCTCCATGTCTTCAAAATCCATAGACGGAGCTTGATGAAGATTGAAAATCTCTCTTATTTGTACTTACATTCTTGTTCTGCCTAAGCAGGCAGAGATTGAGGATCGAAAGAATGAAGCAATACTAGAAACCTTTTATAAAATATACAATAGTAAATGTTTGGGAAGGGCTTTTGTTGTTTTCTTTTTTAAGATTTTATTTATTCATTTGAGAGTAACCAAGTGGGTGAGAGCACAGAGAGAGAGGGAGAAGCAGGCTCCCCGCTGAGCAGGGAACCCAGTGCAGGGCTCGATCCCAGGACTCCGAGATCATGACCTGAGCCAAAGGCAGACGCTTAACCAACTGAGTCACCCAGGCGCCCCAGTGTTTGGAAAGTTTTAGGGAATTTTTATTAATGTTAGAGGGAAGAGCTTTACAATAAGCGTAATGTTGAATGCACACTTACTTATCATGTATGATTAATGTCTTATTATTATTATTTATTGTTATTATTTGCCTATTAAAAATAAGATATGGTTTGGGGCGCCTGGGTGGCTCAGTGGGTTAAGCCTCTGCCTTCGGCTCAGGTCATGATCTCAGGGTCCTGGGACTGAGCCCAACATTGGGCTCTCTGCTCGGCAGGGAACCTGCTTCCCCCTCTCTGCCTGCCTCTCTGCCTACTTGTGTTCTCTCTCTCTCTCTCTCTCTGTCAAATAAATAAATAAATAAATAATCCTAATAAGAAAATAAGATATGGTTTGATTCACATACTTAACCTTCTTGAATACTGTTGACCCTTGAACAACAGGGTTTGAACGGTGTGGGTCTACTTATATGCAGATTTTTTATGGTACTATAAATGTACTTTTTCTTCCTTATGATTTTCCTAATAACATTTTCTTTTCTCTAGTCTGCTTTGTTGTAAGAATACAGCTTATAATACATATAACATACAAAATATGTGTCAGTCATCTGTTGATGGAGTTGGTAAGGCTTCCACTCAACAGTTGGCTTTTAATCGTTAAGTTTTGCAAGAGTCAAAAGTTGTATGTAGATTTTCAGCTGAGTGAGGCTCATCACTCCTAACATGTTGTTCAGTGAATGTACTTTCATTCATTCATTTTTTTTTCAATGAGTATCTAGTAAGTGTGTCTCATGGACCAGAACGATATCTTCCCTTTCATCGTGGAACTTACAATTTAATATGAAGGACTGATATTGATCTACCTGTAACAAGTGTTATGAATACTTACACAAGTGCCGCATGAATTTACTGTGCTGGGCGCGATCCAGCCAAAACAGGAGTCAGGGAAGATTTCTTTGTCCACTGATTTTCAGTGAAATGCAGCACTTCCAGAAATACTTTGTGTGCTCCACATTGCTAGAAGTTCTTCCAAATCCCAAGATTCGATGGAAAATAAGGTATTTAGGAACTAGATTATTCAGACCCACCCTCCGCTGGAAACAATGAAAAGTTCTGAGTAAAATATTTGCTGAATCTCTCAACAAGCACTGAAGAGTTGACAAGATTGGTGACTAAAGAGCAGACCAAAAATTTACTGTAAGTGGAGAATGAGAGGTAAGTGAGGAACTAAAACACCATGGCTGTTTCTGTCCCGAGGGCATTTTCCAAAGCCAGAGAGGACTCAGTTTTGGAGACTCCTGCCTGCTTCGGAGGGATGAAGAAGTCCAGGCCCAGGGCCAACCTAAGGCAAAGAATTTAATACCACATCCATAATATGCTGGGACCAAAAGTTATACTTTCAGCGTAAAAGTAAACCAGAAAGAAAGGAACCAGCCTCCCAAGGGCAAGGTGGGAAAAGCTGCCCTCACACAGAGCCAAGCAGGAAAGAAGGGAGAAGAGTAGGAGAACAAAGCAAAGTGAGACAAAGCCCTGTTCCTCAGAACTGTGGCCACAAGTAGGAATTCCTGTACATTTGCAGTCTAGATTGGCCATGCTTAGGAGGTCAAAGAAATCTCAGCTATGAACTTGATTTAAGGTGGCCTAAAACTGGTTGTTTTGGCAGGCACCTGGCAGAAACAAATACAAATCCATTCCGAAGAAAGGCACATTCCCTCAGACCAGAGTCAGGATAATTAAGTGCACAAGAAAACTAGACAAGAAGGTTTGGGCACAGAGTTAAGTAAGTCGAACAACAGAACAAAAATAGGTCCATATACAACAGAAGTGGCATAGCAGATTTGTGTAGCAAGAGTATATTTTTCAATAAGAGGTTTTGGAGCAACTGGACATCCATATGGAAAAAACTATAATTTTTTTTCCTGTATAAGACTATTCCTTGTGGATTAATGACTTCAAAATATTAATGGAAAGACCAAACAATACAGGGTTTAGCAGTCACTATAGGACATTGTCTTTATGAACTCAGGAGGAAAAGATATCTTAAATAAGACTCAAAAACCACTAATTATTTAAAAAATTGATATATTTGATTACACGAAACTAATAAATTTTCTTCATCTGAAGTCATCAGAATTAAAGCTACAAGACAAGAGTGGAGTTAAAGAAGAGATTTGCAACACATTGAGTTCTTGGGTAATAAATAAGGTGATTAGTTCAATAGAAAGTGAAAAAAGATAGGCACTTCATAAAACAGCAAACCCAAATATCCAATAAACATGTGCAAAGATGCTAAACTTCATTAATAATCAGAGAAATTCAAATTGGAATTACAATAGTTATACTACTAACAATGTTGCTGGTGAGCAGTCCAATGCTGATCTGATTATTTTTCCTCTATAACTTATTTCCTTTCTCTGCAAACTTCAATGTTATCTTTGTCCCAGAAGCTTAAAGGCTCTGCCTGTGTGCATATGTTTTTTTATCAGTTCCACAGGAGACTTTTAATCTACAGTCTTGGACGTTTCTTCCAGCTTAGGAACTGTTTTTGTATTATTATTTTTATTATTATATAATATATATATTATTTTTGTATTATTATTTTTTGTATTATATTCTGTATTATTTGTTTATTAAGTGTCTTTTCCACATCTGCTTCTTTTTCTAATTCAGGAACCCATACTAGTTGGATATTGGGTCTTCTGACTCTATCCTCTCAATTTCTTATATTTTTCTTCATGTTTTTCTTTTTAGTCATGCTATTTTGAAATATTTTTCTCTATTTCTAAGCTATTTGTTCCAGTCTCAAAAAGAAATTAATTCTCCTTCACTTCACCAACCAAATTCGGGTGTTTGATGGCCACGTTCTGTTGTTTTGTTTCAATTTTGAACTTCCTTAAGGACTCTTCAGTTTTGCTCGAGTTAACACACCACCAGCCGTCCAAGTCAGGGACCTGTTCTGCATGTTTTGTCTGTAATTCTCCTCTCTGGATACTAGCCCCTCTTATCTACACTTCTTCTTCTGCTCACTAGGATTTGGCTGCTAGAAAAACACAGGAGTGGCAATCCTGAGAGGGTGAGGTGTGCAGCCATGCTCTTCCTGAGAGGTGGTTTAAAGATTTTATTTATTTACTTGACAGAGAGAGAGATCACAAGTAGGCAGAGCAGCAGGCAGAGAGAGAGGGGGAAGCAGCTCCCTGCTGACCAGAGAGCCCAATGCAGGGCTCGATCCCAGGACCCTGGGATCATGACCTGAGCCAAAGGCAGAGGCTTAACCCACTGAGCCACCCAGGTGGCCCAGTGAGGGATGGTTTAGTTTAGAGTCCCCACAGCAACCCCAGTGGAGACCATAACAGGAAACCTTCCTGCTTCCCATTGTCTCTCCCAGTTTCAGAAGTACAGAAGGTTCAGTCCAGCTATACAGCTACTCTTCAACTCGTTGGTGTCAAGGAACACTAGGTATATGTCATTCTTCCCATTGGCCCCTGGACCCACCTCCTTCTGGGGAGTTAGGCTTGTTTACAGAGTAATCACCACGTTCAGAGCTTACCCTTGAATTCTCTCCCATCCTGGTTCCCAGGCTTTTGTTCAGCCCAGAGGGCAACAATACCATAGTAACTTTCTTTCCCCCAATTCCAGCCCTCATTCTCTGCTTGCCTCCAAAAGCTGTTCCCAGAGTCAGAGCTGGGAGTGGAGTGCAGGAAAGATGAACCCAACCTCCATCTTCCCAGACTCTCAGCTGCATCGAACAAACAAATAAGCAAAAACTGCTTCAGTAGTCGTATTCTGTTACTCAGGAAATTCTGCTAATGCGTGATGAGTAAGGGGAAGCCCCCATACAATTTACGTATTTCTTCTTAGTGTCTTCAGACAGTCCTTAATGGTTTAAGCTGTAATGTCTCTCTTGCACTTACATTCTTGGTTTTATTTTCCCAAGTCTCAGAAAGATCCTTGTGTCACTGCTTTTCCTGTCACAAACGTCACTGCATGAACTTCTTCAGGCCTGACATTCTGGCCACGTCATGGGAAGGCAGATTATGAACTGACTGGCCTGTCAGTGCAACGTCCTGACCAAAGAAAAAGACAATAATCATCTCACAATCTCAGTTTTAAGGAGACAGAATTATATCTTGCCTGTATAAAAAATTTTTAGAAATTTGCCCCCAAGCCCTTGTTAATAAAAACCATAGACTGGGGTGCTGGGGCTCTGTTAGTTGAACATCAGACTCATGATTTTGGCTCAGGTCATGATCTAGGGGTTATGAGATCAAGACCCACGATGGGCTCTGCCCTCAGCAGGGAATCTGCTTGAGATTCTCTCTGCCCCTCCCCTCACTTGTGAGCACACACTCTCTCTCTAAAATAAATAAAAATCTTCCAAAAAAAGGCATAGATTGATGAGATACTACTGTTGTAACATCATGAACAGAGTGGTGTGGGAGTTCAGAGATTTTGAGTAATTAACCCCAAAATAGTTCAAATTCTGAAGATCCACTTACTTCCTTTTATCTGCCCTTCCATCCACGTAACTTTATGTGTTATACGTGTTATGTAACTTTATGTTACTCCGGTAGCCCTATTTTGAGTCCCTTAAAGCAAAAGATCTTCCTTTCAAGGAAACCAATGTCATTCATGTTCAAAGCATCATGCCAACTGCTATTTTCCAGGAGCACCAATTCCTGAAGACCTGTCTGCCAATACCAACCTGAGATAAAAAGTTTCACCACGTAGGGCTGAAATGAAAAAACTAAGGGCAACTTTTCATAAAGCTAATTTTACTTTTTAAATTTAAAGGTTGTATCTTTCCTACTTATTGGTATTAAATTATAGCCTTTCTTTTCATAAAATGATGATAACAGAGTTTCCAGTTCCCTTCTCCCCCATGTCCTCTCTTGGTGAAATTAAATATTAGTAACTCTAAGTCAGTAATTCAAAGTTTGTTTGTTTGTTTTTTAATTTTACTGTCCCATGGATTCAGAAAGATTGATGGCCATAGTGGCCATCAAGGAGGCACGTGAACTTAACTGAGCTATTACCCAGCTATTACCCAGTGTCTGACCACTTCCTGGACATAGCTGAACTTCCTTCTGCTCCCCAAGTGGCACAAACTCTAACCAGAGACCCATCCTCCAGGTAGGAGGACCACTGGCCAGTACTTTTCAATTAACATAGATGTGAGATAACAGACCTTAGATCACCTAGAAACATAATGGTTTCAAAAAATGAAAGAACTTTTATCCATCCACTCACTGAAGTCCTCATTCCACAAATAAGGAACCGAAAGCCCAAAGGAAGAGAAACGCTTTGCCCAGGCTCTCACTAGAACTGAGACTAGAAATGTGTTGTCTTCATGTATAGACCAATATTCTCTCCACTCTATCCAGCTGCTCTCAACCTAAAAGATCTAGGCTCTACTAGCAATATCACCAACCTTAAAATGTTGACTTTTATTCCCACACAAAAATTAAAAGTTCAGAAATTAATAGCATCTCGACAATAATAACAAGTTAGAAAACAGAATGATCACATTATAAGAGCAAACAAAAATATAAGATGCCTAAAATAAATTTAATAAAACTATGCAAAAATTTTGTGGAAAGAATTCCTGGAGAACATAAGCAATCATCTGAAAATATGGGGAGATACACTATATTCACAAGGTGAGATATTACAAAGATCTCTTTATTACATTTGATAAAATGCCTTAGAAAAACATAAGTCACACACTGCGGAAAGAGGCAATGTACTCTGCCCCAGATAAATGAGAAAGTATTAGGAAACAGAATTCCTAAAGAAATCCCTCAAATCCAGAAGAAACAACCCAAGAGGAAAATGGACAAAGGACAGGTAAGAAAACCCCAATGGCTCACAAACACATAAAGAATGTTCAACTCACTAACTAAGGAAAATGTGACTAATATAATCAATACATTTAAAATTTTATTTTTAACTATCTCATTTTGAACCCGTCATAAGCAAAAACATCATCATCATCAGTTTAAACCAAGTGTTAGTAAGAATGTGAGGAAAGGAAAACTGTCACCTAGATCTCATGGGGGTGGAAATGGGTAACGCTACTTTGAAGAACCACTCATAACATCTAGTCAAGCCAATAATAGCATATCTTACAATTTAATAATTCTGCTCCAGGCACATGCTGCAGAAACTATGGTACCTGTCCATAAAAAGAAGCAGTGAAAAATTGGCTGCAACCTGAACACCCTAGTAGTAGAAGACTGGATAAATAAATTATACAGTACGTTTGTACGATTCTATAAAGGAGCTAAAAATAAATGAACTAGAGCTCCATGTAACAATTGGTGTAGATCTCCAAAATACAATGTTAAGTGAAACAAGAGAGTTAGAGAAGAATTCATACAGTTTGATAACATTTATAAAAAGGTAAGAAGCCTAAAAGCAGGGTGCCTGGGTGGCTCAGTTGGTTAAGCATCGACTATTGATTTTGGCTCAGGTCAGGATCTCAGGGTTGTGGAATCGAGCCCTGTGTCAGGCTCTGTGCTGGGCTTGGAACCTGCTTGAGAGTCTCTCTCTCCCTCTCCTCTGCCCCTCCCCGCCTTAAAAAAAAAAGCCTGAAAGCAATATCATTACCTATGGACCATGTACATGTGTATACATACAATAACATATGATATATGCATATGTGGGATTCATGTACAAGTTTATGTAGAAATACTAAGATTTTCATAACTAATGCTATATTCAGGTGGCCTCTGGGAAGGGATAAGAGACAGAAACGATATTAAAGAGGGCTAGATGGGGCTTAAGATTTGATCATGATAATTTGATCATGATCTATCCACCACCTTGATACCCAGGTGGTCAGTACATCATTGTATTTTCTGTGTTTCTCTGTATCTTTAAAACAGCTCAAAATAACATAATTAACTGCATGTTTTCATGTACTCGCTTCATTTCTACTGAAGGGTAAGGAAGAGGATTTGTATCTCGTGGTGATCTGGGAGCTGCCCAATGTGGTGCCTTTGCTACAAGACGGGACTCACACTTTGCATCTGCAGCCACTTCCTAAACACAGGAACCCGAGTATTCCTTTCCCCGACGTCCAGCTGGTAGGGAAAAACGTCTCTCGATGTGTAAATGTAAGTTTCATTTCCTGATTTTTTTTTCCTTTCTATTATGGGAAATTACACAAAAGTAGAGATAATAATGCATTGAACTTCTACGTGCTAGCACTCAGCCCCAGAAATTAGGTGTGCATGGCCGAGCGTACTCCTTTTTATTCCTGCCACTCCCCATGACCACCACAAAAGAATTGTTTTGAAGCAAATCCCACATACTGCGCCATTTCATCCCTGAATATTTCAGCGTGTATCTCTACATGGTAATGACTCCAAAAAGGCATGATGCCATTACTTTTAAAGATTTTTTTTCTAAAATAATTTTTAAGAAGTCCTTGATATCATCCCGTGTTCAGATTTCTTAAATTGCCTCGCACTTTTTTAGAGTTTACAAGGATCAAAACAAAGTCCATTTGTGGCATTTAATGGAAAGTGTCTTAAATCTCCTTTAATCTATAAATATCTTTCCATTTCTCTCTTTCCTTTTATTTTATTTATTTATTCCCTTTGTTGTTTATTTATTGAAGATACTGGAGAGTTGGTGCCATAGTCTCACATTTTCTGTATTTTGCTGACTGCATGTCCCTGGTGTAGTTTACGGAACTCTGTGTGTACTTCCTGCCACCTGACTTCATGGCATGAGCTGTGATTTTAGGTTAATATGACTCTGTAGATCCTGTCATATAGTTCCATCAGGACTCACAAAACGACTGGTTGTCTTTCTTTCAAAAAATAGATAAATTAATTTACAATCTGTAAGACTTTTTGTGAGGTATTTATACCCACTCAGTATGGCTGGAGCATGTGTTCACACCTGAAGGGTAATGTGGGGGGCGTGTTTCAGGTTGAAGAACAGAGAAATGAGGAAGCTGCCCTCTTTGTTCTCATAAAAATTTAGGTCGAGGGGTGTCTGGGTGGCCCAGTCATTAAGTGTCTGCCTTTTGGCTCAGGTCATGATCCCAGGGTCCTTGAATGGAGCCCCGAGTCGGGCTCCCTGCTCACTGGGGAGCCCGCTTCTCCCTCTCCCACTCCCTCTGGCTTGTGTTCCCTCTCTCGCTGTGTCTCTCTCTGTCAGATAAATAAAGTCTTAAAAAAAAAAAATTTACGTCGATTGATTTTTTTTTTTTTGAGAACTTATCCACCATTTGCTTACTCTAATATTAGCTCATCCTGCTCAGTTTTTACTAGGATAAGTGGTCAGAAATCAAAGAATGCACGAAACCACAAATTATAGAGGGAACAATCAAAAAGTCTGGTTTTTCGCCCCTGTCATTAGTGAAACAAACATACTTTAAAAGAGAATAATATAACTTGTTTCAAAGACTCTGCAAACAATTTTTTAAAGATTTATCTGTTTCTTTTAGAGAGGGGGGAAAGAGAGAGCAGGAGTGAGGGGAGGGGCAGAGGGAAAGAATCTCAAGCAGGCTCCCCACTGAGCATGGAGCCCCCTGCGGGGCTTGATCTCACAGCCCTGAGATGGTGACCTGAGCTGAAACCAAGAGTCAGTCGCATAACAAACTGAGCCACCCAGGCGACCCTGGAAACTATTAATTTATCATACTATGGAGAGAATTTGTATTATTTTCCCTCAAATTTAAATGTCAGCTTAGCACTGCAATTCCAATTCCGTTCATAGTTAGTTTAAATCATAAGTAATTTTCATTGTTTGCTAAAGGATTTGAAATCAAAATATACAGTGACTGTCATGATAACATCATCTCATAACTGGGCCAAAGCTGGAAGAACAGAATGTGTTTCCTTCAACGGTCATTCTAGCCCATTCTTCCAAGTCTACACAGCTGGAAACACTAGACTTGGTTCATGTTCCTTGTTAAGAGCTAATAAGAATAGGACAATGATTAATGCACAGTGAGCCAGATCTGATACAGTTGGCAAGTTATTACATGGGTCATGCAAAATGCTTGCTTTGGGGCAGGTGGGGGGCAGGATCTGTAATAAATTACTAAAGTAATAAATGAAAAAATTGCCTTTAGGATTATAATAAAAATGTAAATTTTCTTGGAGTTTTGAGCCCTTGTGTTTTGTATGTATCATAATTAGCATTTCTAGCAATTCCTTTTTTACAATGTATTTTAAAATTACTGTATAGATGGAAGGTTTGCAAAAGTCACATAGTGGAAAAAGAATTGGGTTGTGCATGGAGGTTCTCTTTCTCTAAAACTCTTGGATTTAGGAAGCACTGTTTTGTGAACACCGGCTATACAGCTTGCATTGTTCTTAGCAACGGGAATGCAAAGATTACTGAGCTATGGGACCTGTTCTACTCCACTGGGGCAACCCAACAGAGAACTTGGGAGGATTAGGCCAGACGAGGGTCCCAAAAATCATTGCTGATTAGGTTGGAAAGAATTACCAAGACTTAGCTTGGCCCAGATAGGAAGTTCCGTGGGGGAGCCGAGAAGACAAAGTGAATGCCAAGTGGAGGAGATAAAATGAAAAATGTCACAAAGGTGAGAAAGGGCCTGGCTGGTGGAGGGATAATGGGAAGCATCTAGGTGTGGCTCAAGGAAGACAGGGAGGCAGGGAAAATGGAGATGGACAGATAAGTAGGGCTGGATCCTGCTCACGGCGTTAAAGCACTTGAGTCTCCTATAAGAAAGGAAAAGCCAGTGAGGGGCTATAGATGGGAAATGGCATGATCAGGTAGGGTACCGACGATGCCAGTGCTTGATGACGGTTTTGAATGGGACAAGACGGCAGGAAGAAGACTCGGGCAATAATCCACTGTTGTAGTTAAAGGACATGAGGCCATGACAGTGAGGAGGGTGGAAGGAGGGGTTTCGAGCAATGTTTAGGGCAAAAGTAGCAGAACTTGGGCTTCGTTAGGGACTGATGTCATGCAGCTGAGAGGAGGGTCCTGGGAGAAAGGAGGGAGTGAAGGCCGGCGTGGAGCTAACTTGAATGACTGGACTGGGACATGGTGCTACCAGGGAGCTGGAGAATGGGATGAGATAACATGCTTGAAGGAGGCAAGAAGCTACACATGTTAACTTTGAGATACTTGTGAAGAATTTCTGAGTAAGTGTACAACCCTGAAGCTTATGGGAGGGGACTGACTAGATTATCAGGGCATTGAGATTGGGATGATGATTAAAACACAGGGGCCAAGATTGCCCAAAAAGAGTTGGAAAAAAAGAAAAAGCAACTGGGCTAGAGGTAAGCCCTCAGCGTATCCATGTCTAACGTGTTGGCAGAATAAGAGGATAGCACGTAGGAAACAGAAACGGAAAGGTCGTACGGACAGAAGCAAAATTAGGGTCTGGTGTCAAGGATGTCAAGAGAGTAAGAAGTTTCAGGAAGCAGAGAGCAATTCAGAGTGACAAGAATAATACACTTGTAATCTTTTTTTAAAATTTGAATATAGGGCGCCTGGGTGACTCAGTGGGTTAAGCCTCTGCCTTCGGCTCAGGTCATGATCTCAGGGTCCGGGGATCGAGCCCCGTATCGGGAGCCTGCTTCCCCCTCTGCCTCCGCCTGCCTCTCTACCTACTTGTGATCTCTCTCTCTCTCTCTGCCAAATAAATAAATAAAATCTTTAAAAACATAAAAAATAAATTTGAGTATAGCTGACACACAGTGTTACCTTAGTTTCAGGTGTACAACCTAGTGATTGTTTAAAAAGATTTTATTCATTTATTTGAGAGAGACAGAGATAGGGACAGAGAGCACGATCGGGGAGGAGAGGGAGAAGCAGGTTCCTGCTGAGGAGGGAGCCCGATGTGGGACTGGATCCCAGGACCCCAAGATCATGACCCGAGGAGAAGGCACATGCCCAACGACTGAGCCACCCAGGCACCCACAACTTAGTGATTTTTAGAGTTTATACGTTATGCTCTGTTCACTGCAAGTGTAAATACCATCCGTCCTGATACAACGCTATTACAGCATTGACTCTGTTCTTGTACTGTGCCTTTCATTCCCGTGACTCACTCCTTCTGTACCTGGAAGCCTGTGTCTCCCTCTTCCCAGCTCCCATTTTGCCCAGCTTCTCACCTCCTTCCCCCTCTGGCAACCCTCAATTTGTTCTTTGTAGTTATAGGCTCAATTCCACTTCTGGTTTATTTGTTTTTTAGATTTTACTTCTAAGTAGAATCACACAGTATTAGTCTTTCTTGGTCTGACTTATTTCACTTAGCATAATCCCTCTAGGTCCATGCATGTTTTTCTCAAATGGCACGATCTCATCCTTTTTCAGATTTTAATTCCAGTGGAGTTCCAGTAGAGTTAACATCCACTGTATGAGTTTCAGGTGTGCAATACAGTGAGTGGGTCAACACTTCCCTATGTCACCCTGTGTTCATCACGACAAGGGCACTCCTTAATCCCCACCACCTGCTTCATGCATCCCCCCACCTACCTCCCCTCTAGCAACCAGCAGTTTGTTCTCTAAGTTAAGAGTTTGTTGGGGCACGTGGGTGGCTCCGTCATTTAAACATCTGCCTTCAGTTCAGGTCATGATCCTGGAGTCCTGGAATCAAGCCCCGAGTCTGGCTCCCTGCTCAGTGGGAAGTCTGCTTCTCCCTCCCACTCCCACTCTGTGCTCTCTCTCAAATAAATCAATAGGGTCTTTAATGGGAGGAGGGAAGGAAGGAAGGAAGGAAGCGAGGGAGGAAGGCGGAAAAAAGGAAAGAAAGAAAGTGCTTAGTGATAAATAGAATAAGTTTTCGGGCACCTGGGTGGCACAGTGGATTGAAGCCTCTGCCTTTGGCTCAGGTCATGATCTCAGGGTCCTGGGATCGAGGCCCGCGTCGGGCTCTCTGCTCAGCAGGGAAGCTGCTTCCTCCCCTCTCTCTATCTGCCTCTCTGCCTGCTTGTGATCTCTGTCTGTCAATAAATAAATAAAATCTTTAAAAAAAAAATAAAGTTTTCACAGGAACACTGGGCTCTTGATTTCAGCTGAGGATCCTGGGATCGAGCCCTGCATTCAGGCTCTACATGTGATGGGGAATTGGCTTGAGGAGTCTCTCTGTCCCTCGCCCTCTGCCCCTCCCTCTGCTCGCATGCTCTCTCTCTCTCTTTCTTTCAAATAAATAATTGAATCTTTAAAAGTTTTTGTATACTATGGAGCAGAAGCCAAACAGTGAGTGAAAAGGAGGTTAATGAGGAGAATCATCCAATGCAGAGGACTTTCAAGAAGTCTGAAGGGAAAAGAGGGATGGCACGGTGATCTCACCATCAGTTGGTCAAGGAAGAATAAGTCAAGGCTGAGAGGAAGGAGTCAGTAGATGGAAGAGAATATTTTGTTATTTTAATGAATTCAACAAGTTAAAAAAATTTTAATGCAAAACTAATGCAGTTTTACTAAATTTCATAGTAATTTATAATAGTAACTTTAAGTAACTTAAAAAAATCGTGAAATATTTTGTTTTAACGGTAGAATGACAAAGTGTACACATGACATTTGTACTGTGGCTAGATACTGGTCCATGCACCTGTTTTCTTCCTTCTTCAGAGTCCTGACATCAGTACGGAAGTGAACTGCATCGATTTATTACAAGTAGAAGGATATAATTTGATTGCTGCTGGAACCTTAAATGGTGTGATTATCTTATGGGATTTTATCAACTTTACTGTCAAAGAACTGTAAGTTGCTTTTTTTTTTCCTTAAACAGTAAAAAAGTTGTACTGCAGTAGCATATTACAAATGAATTAGTAATATTGTACTTTGAAGTATAAGATGGTCAAGAACCTTAATGAATGAATAAAAACATGAAAAAATGAATGAATAAAAACAAAATCAAGTCTAGAGAAGAGAAGAGGCATAAAAGAGGGAGAAGAGAGTAAGAAAGGACAGGGAAAAGAGGAAAATGCAGAAGACATCTCTGCCTCTTGACTTACAGTGCCTTACATACTCCTGGTCCACTTGGACGCCATGCCTCTTTCCACTCAAAGTCTGAGTCATTACTTCTTTTTTTTTTTTTTTAAAGATTTTATTTATTTATTTGACAGACAGAACAGACAGAGATCACAAGTAGGGAGAGAGGCAGGCAGAGAGAGAGAGAGGAGGAAGCAGGCTCCCCACTCAGCAGAGAGCCCAATGCGGGGCTCCATCCCAGGACCCTGAGATCATGACCTGAGTGGAAGGCAGAGTCTTAACCCACTGAGCCACCCAGGAGCCCCCTGAGTCATTACTTTTAACCAGCTTTTGAGGGGACATACTCCGTTCCTCTTTGGACCCTGGATTAATTCTTCTTTCAACCTTCCGTTGAATTAGCTCTTTCTGTAGACCCTCTGCACCTCAGCCCCACCCTTACCAGGCCCTGCCCCTGGAATTCTTATCATCCTTTCATTCCTTCCTTTCAAACCTTGCCCTTGGGCTTTCTCACGACTGTATACTTGTCCTTGACACCCATACCAATATGCACTGTGCCGTTCTTTACCCTCTTATTAAAGCAGTTCTGCTACCACAGCATTAGGAGGGAAGCCCCCCGAGAATGTTCCCAACTTGAAGGAGGAGATGCTCCTTGATGAAGGGGTAGGCATGTTGCCAAGAAAGGCATACAAACCCAACACCCAGTCAGAGAAAAACAACAGTACAGTGAGCCATACATCATATTCCCTTCCCATGATAAGGTGATTATACAAAAATCACTGATTTAGAATCACTTTAATACTTTGCAAAACATCCAATTTAGTACAGAACTGTCGAATGTAGCTGGGCCCAGCGTACAAAAGGCTCTAAAGTTGAAGGTGGTTTCCATATTGGTGGTGGCAGCCATCTCTACCTCGACCTCCGATTTGCCTAAGATCCCTTCACCAGCCAGGAGAAATAGCCTTTCTCTTCCTGTTCAAAGGCTCATGCATTTTGGGGTCCAAACTGGAAATTGTTCTTGCTGATTACTACCGTTCAGCTCACCCACACAACAGAAGAATCCAAAAAGTTCGAGCTCCGCACGTCATCAAGCTCACAGGCCTTTCTTCAGAGCTTGATTCACTCCCTAGGACCTTCCTCCATCACTCATCAGTGCAAAGTCAGAGGCAATTCCCACTAAAGGAAAAGGAATGTTTTGCTACAAGATCTATTTTCAGTAAAGAAGATTAAGTGTGGCTTTAGGAGCCATCACGAAGTACCACTCTAGGCAGCTGAGAGACTATCACTGTGCTCCCGGGAACCAGCCCAGAAAGGTGCGTGGTTCGTTGGCAGCTGGGTGGATGGGAAGTGAGCAAGGATCGTCCCTGAATTACCTGCTTGTCCCCTTCACTTAATTCTGTGCTCCCTGAGGTTAGTCGCTCTATTTTATTCAAATTTGTCCCTCCATTTACTCAAAGAGTAGAATTCTATTCTTTAAATTTTCTGACACTTCGGGGAGCTTATATATAAGCCCACTCTGACCTACAGTTAGGCTGACTAGACCAGCTAACTGGACTAACAGACATTTATTTATTTGTTTGTTTTAAAGATTTTTTATTTATTTGACACAGAGAGATCACAAGGGGCAGAGAGGCAGGCAGAGGGAGAGAGGGAAGCATACTCCCCAATGAGCAGAGAGCCCGATGCGGGGCTCGATCCCAGGACCCTGAGATCACGACCTGAGCCGAAGGCAGAGACTTAACCCACCGAGCCACCCAGGCACTCCTGTTTGTTTATTTATTTATTTTTATTTATTTCATTCTGGATTAAAAGACTTTTAAACAGCAAATGGTCATGGTGTTACACAGGGCCTCATTCAGGAAGACAGCTTCCAGCTCTGTACCTTTGGGTTTTCTCTCGTGTTCCATGATAGCAACACTGCGGCGGTTAATCAGCTCATCGTGGCATGTATCAAATGAGTGATGTGAGTTGCCCTAACTTGTAAGTGTTTATTTTGTGAATGTGTGTTCACTTCCAGGTACAGACCTGAAGATTGCTTCATTGGGGACCCTGATTTGGATCCCAAACGCTTTAGGATTAACAACATCCTGTTCCTCTTTCGAAACCCCGAATGTGCAAGGTAACTCGGTACCTACTGAGGAAGAAATGCTGCTCGGATGTATGTAGCGATGTCCAAAGAGTTCTGCTTATCCCAGCATGAGGAAGGTGCTACCGAGGGAGGGCAAGTTGGGTGCCCTGCTTGGCTTAAGCTTTCTTCCTTGTCACTGTCTTTTGAAGGCGTGGGGTCCCCAGGGGTGCGCTTTGCTGTGCGGTGTTCTAATCTCCCTTACCACGGCAGCCTCACACCAATCTCTAACACCAGTACAGGAGACAGAAAATGCTCACCTGACCACACCACGGCCAAAATCGAGTTCTATGAGCACTGACATGAGGCAGAAGGAAGCCGGGCAAAAGTGACAGCCCCTGACAGCTGGTGTCACAGGACAGCTACTGAAACTGAGCTGTGTCCACCCCTCTCTGAGGGAGCAGGGCCTTATTTTCTCCTCTTCATATATGCTTGAGAGCTCTGATTTTCAGGCAACACATAATAGTAAACATATCTCCTGGGAAGAAACCAAAAGCAGCAGTGAACCCATGTATAGAACCTTCCCTACCCCTTGACTTGAAATTGCCTTATTCTGAGACTATTTTTGAAGATTTGTTCCATATTGACCCCTGCGCCAGAACCTAGGCCACTTTCCAGCCCATTCCAGCAGAGCTCTGCCGAGACGACCAGGCCGGGACCGAATACCATGGAGCAGAAGTTAGCCAGGCTTCCCAGGTGCCTGGCTCCAGCCCACTTCCTGCCATTTCAGAGTCAGCTTCTGGGACTGAATCTAGCCTGAACTTTGGGACAGGGCAGATTTTTATTTCCCAGACGTGAGCAACAATCAGTCTTAATTACCAAGGCTCCCCAACAGTGTCTAGCAACACCAGACAGATGAACGTTGTAACACAAGGTATCAGGTCTGACCTTTGTCTTAAGGAAGTGGCTCCGTACCCACAGATGATGAGAGAAGCAACCCACGGAAGTTAAAGCGGAGAGGAGCACACTCCGGGTGTGATGGATTATCTTCACCTTCCCTCCTTGGGTTTCCTCCCTCTCCTCGTAGGAGATCGAGTCAGGATTCTGTGTGCTCTTCGTCCCAGTGTGATTCTAGTAAAGGTCCACAGAGTAGCAAGGTAAGCAAGAAATAGAGTATATCTTCCCGTTAACTCAGCATTGGTTCAGAAATGGTTATTTGTCCCATGTGAATCCCTCCTTTGACAGATGGTCAAGGTGGGGAAATTCTGTGAGTACATGTGCATTTAAAAACTTGCTTTCGTAGAAAACAATGTCTAAACTGTGCTCATCATTCATTCCCATGCTGGCAAGGCTTTCGTATCTGCAATCATCAATGCGTATTTCTAAATAAAATAAATTTTAAAAATAAATAAATAAAATAAATTACAGATGCTTTTACATTTCTTAAATCATAAAGCAATTCTAGGCAATCTCTTTTGCTAAAAAGTAAAACACATTTCACAGCACAACTTGTAACACGCTGGATTTCAAACTCTGTTCTCAGTCCCAGTTTTATAGATTTTACACATTATATCTCTAGGAGGATTTTGTTTAAAGGAAACTTTTTACTGCAAAACTTGTTTTAGAACCCCTAGTTTCGTGCAAAGAATAAACTTGCAAGGATATAAGAGTCAGACGAAACACTTCGATCCAAGTGCTCCTTTTATTTTCTAACTAGTTTTAGAGACTTCACCTAATCTCTGAGTTTGTGTTTCTTATCAGTAAAAAAGGAATAACAAAGCCTAACTCACAGGGCTGCAGATCACAGACATCAAGAACTTGGCAGGCATTACAGATGTAGTTACTCCTATCATTAAGCCCTACCTGAGCCATGAGAATGTTATTACAGTTACCCTTTTCGGGAACATGATGATCTCTGTGATACATTTTTTCAGAATTAATTCAAAACTAACTTTGAAATGAATGCTTAGAGCCATCAAAAGAAATGAAATCTTGCCATTTGCAACGACATGGATGGAACTAGAGGGGATTATGCTGATTATTATTATGCTGAGCGAAATAAGTCAGTCAGAGAAAGACAATTATCATAGGATCTTCCTGATCTGAGGAATTTGAGAAGCAAGGGCGGGGGGGGGGGGGGGGGGGGGGGGGGGGGGGGCTTGAGGGGTCCGGAAGGAAAAAATGAAACAAGATGGGATCAGGAGGGAGATAAACCATAGCAGACTCTTAATCTCACAAAACAAACTGAGGGTTGCTGGGGGTTCTAGGGGGAGGGAAGGGGTTGGGGTTATGGACATGGGGGAGGGTATGTGCTATGGTGAGTGCTGTGAAGTGTGTAAACCTGGCGATTCACAGACCTGTACCCCTGGGGCAAATAATACATTATATGTTGATAAAAATAATTTTTAAAAAATCTTTAAAAAAAACCCTAATGCTTAGAAATGTAAGTTTAACAGAGAACAATCATGCTTGCCAGAAGGGTGGGATGGGGAGATGGGCAAAATGGGTGAAGGGGAGGAGGAGGCAGAGGGTTCCAGCTGTAGAATGAATAAGTCACAGGAAAAAAAAGATACAGCATACAGAACAGAGTCAAACGGTATTAGAATGGTGTTGTATGGGGACAGATGTCAGCGTTGCAGAAGGTGAAGACTTGTCTAGTTGCGAGTTGCACACCTAAAACTAAAGCAACAATGTAACATTGTGTGTCAACTATACTCCAATTTTTAAAAATTTAAAAAAAAAAGGAATGTGAATTCCCCTGAAAAATCTACTCACCCAAAGTATCTCATTTCCTTACAATGTCATAGAAATAATTTCTTGTTTTCTCCCCTAATTCAGGGAAGCAAACAGAGCATGCATGACAATGAGATTAAAGGTCAGTATGAAATCACCCCTCTTGTGTGTAATAATTCCTTTGCAACAGGGAGTTTAGGTTATCGAATACCCTTAATGAAGGTACAGTATATTCTCTTTTTTTTTTTTAATAGATTTTGCTTATTTATTTTAGAGGGAGAAAGAGCATGAGTTGGGGGAGAAGCAGAGGGAGAGGGACAAGCAGACTCCATGTTGAGCACAGAGTCCGACACGGGGCTCCATGCCAGAACCCGTGAGATCGTGACCTGAGCCAAAGTCAAGGGTTGGACATTTTACCTACTGAGCCACACAGTCGCGCCTACAATGTATTCTTTTTGTGACTAAATGTTGAGGTGTAAGATTCTGTAGTCTAAGAGGTAGAATTTCCATTTTTACATACCAATTCTAGATTTTTAAAAACCCAGTGCATCACTGAACCTCTTAGTCTTCAGCCCATTTCCTCAAACTTTTACTTGATTCATCAGCCATTTTGGATGTGTAAGTCTTACACTGGGTGTATATTGACTTTTAGCTGTTATATATAGGGCAGAGACTTTTGTCATTGGGTCAAAATAAACTTTTCAGGCTTTTCCAGTGATCCAGGATTCTGTTTGTTAATGCTTTTTTGTCCTCTGCCCTGAGTGAAGTTTGCTGGGATTGAGAAACATGTTCTAAGAGAAAAGAATGTGTTGGTTTCCTGTTTTCCTACCTGTCTCCTCTTTTATAGTCTACGAAATTTGAAATTCCAAGTATTGCAAACACCCACGGTAGCTCATTAGCTTTTCCGTAGGTGGTCAACCTGACGTCGCAGCGGGACAGCCACAGCCAGTGGACAAAAAACATGCTGCAGGCACCACTGTCATCGACACTCAGCCCCCTGTCATTGTCACCACTCATGAGGATGGACACCTTCGCTTCTGGAAGCTGGAGGTGATGGGGCCCATTGCTTACCTGGAGCAGCAGAGAATGAGAGAGATAAGAAGTAGTACTCAATGAATCCTAACCTTCTGAGGTTCTAGAGCACATCCACCTCTAGTATTTTTCAACCTATTTTTCAAGGTTCTAGAGCACATCCACGTCTAGTATTTTTCAACCTATTTTTCAAGGTTCTAGAGCACATCCACGTCTAGTATTTTTCAACCTATTTTTTCAAGGTTCTAGAGCACATCCACGTCTAGTATTTTTCAACCTATTTTTCAAGGTTCTAGAGCACATCCACGTCTAGTATTTTTCAACATATTTTTTCAAGGTTCTAGAGCACATCCACGTCTAGTATTTTTCAACCTATTTTTCAAGGTTCTAGAGCACATCCACGTCTACTATTTTTCAGCCAAATTGCTGACTTTGCAGCCTGCTCCCTGGAAGTGCCATCCAAACTTTACAGTAGGCCGTTTTGAAACTCAGGAGGTCAAAACTACTAAGTTAACAATTTCAAATCTTTCTTTTCTTTTTTTTTTTTAAGGTTTTATTTTTAGGTCATCTTTACACCCAATGTGGGGCTCAAATTTATAACCCCAAAATTAAGAGTCACATCCTCTATGGACTGAACTATCCAGGCACCCCTAATCTCTCTTTTCTTTAAATAGAGCTACGATTACACACCACTCAGTATTTCATTGGACATGTAAATAAGTAGAGGATATTAATGATATAGTAAAAGAATATAAGAACACTCAAGTGTTTGAATATCTATAAAATTTTATCCAAGCTATTGGAAGAAGTTATTACATCGTCCTGTGTGTTCTTAAATATTTTACCATGAAAAAATAACTTTTATTTACCAGAAGGTTTTAAATGACTTGGAGCAGAGCGTCATGGAGCTTAAAGTTCGGAATGTCAATAAAGACATGACGGAAGGAAGGATCTTGAGTAGATTTGGTGACAAGGAAATCATTAGAGAGGCTTGGGAAACCCAAGAAAGAGCAACTGTTTGGTATGGCAGAGGGTGGGACCCAGCATCACAGAACAGCACAGCTCTCTGTGGGCAAAACTCCCAGGTCTATCAGTAGCTTGTAGCTTCTCAATGGGAAACCCTTGGTTTGAAAATACGAACTATTAACAGCTTTCCCTGAGAGTTTTGAAGTATTGGAGCAATGCCAAAATAAAAGAAACAGAAGAAAGATTAGATCCAAGTAAATCTCAGGAAACGAGTGGCAGGTGCAAATTCTTTCTTCCGAAGCATGAATGTTTATTCTGTAATACGGTGTCTGTGGAAGTCCTTCCTGGTGTTGATTTATCCTAAGAGCTGAAAAACAATCTCCTGAATCTGAATCTCTCACAATCCCGTTACCTTGCGCCAATATTCAACAATAGATATTTCTGGAAAGGCAAACGTAATAACATTACTGCTTGAAACAAGTGAAGTACCCTTAAACCTGAAAAGAATGTTTGTTTAGAAAGAGAATGTGTACCCAGAAAAGAGGTCTGAGTTAGTGCATGGAAACAGTCATAGGAAACGTAAGAATCACCCCCAAGTACAGCGGGGTCTGTAATGATCAGAGTCTGTTGCTCTTAATTCATAGTTGTTACATCTTCATGAGTATTTCATTTCAAGGAAGTAAGTCCCGACAGATAGTCTCAGTTAGTTTTTAATCACAAAGAAGAGAATCCTATTCCAGTAGTAGAGATCATTTTTAGATGGATTTTTTATAGAGAAATTTAACTCCAATATTAATATTTTATAGAATTTATTATCCTACTTTATTCAGGGAAAACTGCTAAAAAATATGCTGCCTTTCACAAAACATTCTGCCATTTCTCTGACGTCGCTGTGTACGGATTTGTGCAGCAGGATACTTCTGACCGGGAATGTGGGTAAGTCATCCTCAGGGAGTCGGCACCAGGAAGCTCCCCAACCTGCATGACCGAGAGGTGGAGATAGGATAATGCATAGCTTTTATTGAGACAAAAGACTAAGAAGGATGCTTCAGTGTGACAGAGTGTTAGGAATGGCTTTTGCTGAATAAATGGAACGATGAATGAGTGTTATGACAACCTAGTCCATTCCCAGCTCCTTACTTAAAGCAAGACATCCTATTTTTTTCCATCTTTAAATAGGACTACCTATTCCCTCACCTTCTATATGGGAAAAGTATAAAGTTTTCATTTTGAATCTTAGAAGAGTTATATTGTATTAATCTTCATTATTAGAGGGAGTAATGGCATTAATTAGGAAAGGGATTATTTGTTCTCAATAGGGGACTTTTATATTGATTGTTACAACTCCTAGAGTTGGTCTTGATCCTTTCATGTAACACAATTCTCTCTTTTTAAAAAAAGATTTTATTTATTTATTTAGGAAGAGTGTATATGACAACTGGAGAGAACAAGAGAGAATCTTTTCTTTTTTAAGATTTTATTTATTTTTTGAAAGAGAGAGAGAGAGAGCATGAGAGGGGAGAAGGTCAGAGGGAGAAGCAGACTCCCCATGGAGCTTGGAGCCTGATGAGGGACTCGATCCTGGAACTCTAGGATCATGACCTGAGCTGAAAGCAGTCACCCAACCAACTGAGCCACCCAGGCACCCCTACAATAGAGAATCTTAAGCAGGCGCCACGCTCAGTGCAGAGCTCCACACAGGGCACAGGACTCGATATCACAACCCTGAGATCATGACCTGAGAAGAAACCAAAAGTCGGACACTTAACTGACTGAGCTACCCTGGTGCCCCAGCAATTCTCTTTTTCAGTGCTGTATTTTCTTTCTTTAATTTTTTTAAATAAATACTGAATTTTCTTTCTTTTCATCTCTCCCAACTTTGAAAGATTATGTGTGTGTGCATACATTTTTAAATTTTACTAGTGTTTAAGTTCTTTAAAAAAAAAAACAAAACAACCAAACAAACAAAAAAAACCTACCCAGTTTGTTAGAGTTTATACTGAAACAGCATCTTTTCAGTTAAACAAAAGCTTGGCCCATTTTACCTTTCTTTTTGTTCTACACCCACTCCTTTACGTATCATTTGCCAATTTAGTAATCTTGAGATTTGCATGCAAGATACTGCTGTTAGAGGAGAAGGGAGTTGAGGGAAACTGGAAGGGGAGGTGAACCATGAGAGACTATGGACTCTGAAAAACAACCTGAGGGTTTTGAAGGGGCGGGGGTGGGAGGTTGGGGAACCAGGTGGTGGGTAATAGGGAGGGCATGTATTGCATGGAGCACTGGGTGTGATGCCAAAACAATGAACACTGTTATGCTGAAAATAAATTAATTAATTAACTAATTTTAAAATATTTAAATTTTACATCTTCTCCTTAAAGAACATTGTTCTCATGTCAAAACTTATTTTACAAAAGTCCCAACAAACCAGTTTGTGGCACCAATTAATTCAGTCTTCTGGAAATTACAGAGAATTTTTTTTATATTTATATTCAGTAACTTTACAATATTTGTTTAAAGTTATCTTTATTTTATCTGGTTTTATTGCTCACCACCTGTCCTATTAGTCTCCAATATCCTTATTCTCGAACTCTTTTATTATCCATCTCTATGGTTTCTTTTTTTTTTTTAAAGATTTTATTTATTTATTTGACAGAGAGAGATCACAAGTAGATAGAGAGGCAGGCAGAGAGAGAGAGAGGGAAGCAGGCTCCCTGCTGAGCAGAGAGGCGGACTCGGGACTCGATCCCAGGACCCCGAGATCATGATCTGAGCCGAAGGCAGTGGCTTAACCCACTGAGCCACCCAGGCGCCCCATCTCTATGGTTTCTATCATCATTTCTGTCTACAGCCACCCAGAAGAAAAATCTAAGGTCAAGCAAATTTATTCCTTTTAAAAAATATTTGCCTGCATGTTTTTGCACTAACTGTACCTACTACAGCATAAGTTTTTTCTAGCAAAATACATAGAACTAAAATTTGACATTATCCACAGAATTCCCAGACCGCATCTCTGACAGGGTTACTAATAGGGAACACCTCGTTATCACAGAGTCCTTCTGCTTCTTGAGGTTTGTGTTTTTTGTTGTGATCTAGAAAACTAGAGTGGGTGGGTTTGGGATCCAATCAAGCTTCAGCTATATTATAATTAAAGCAGACTTGTAGGTTATGGCCTTAGGCTTCCTTTTTCTGTGCTACTGTAGATGTTACCGGAGCTCTGTAGTTTGTTGTCTAGTCACTCCTTTAAATCAGGAATCCTCAGACATTATTAGTTGTTGTTTTTTGTTGTTAAATGGGCTTTTTTTTTTTTTAATTTTAGCTTCAAGTTCACTGAAAAATTCAGTAGAAATTACAGAGAATTCTCATACACATCCTGCCCTCACCCTCCCTAAAACAGCTCCCCCCTTTTTAAAAAAAGATTTATTTATTTAAAAGAGAACGTGCACACTGAGGGCTAAGGTGAAGGGGCAGAAAGAGAGGGGGAAACTTCTCAAGCAGACTCCCTGATGAGCGTGGGGCTCAACGGAAGAGCTCAGTCGCAGCACCCTGAGATCAGACCGGAGCCGAAAGCAAGAGTGGGGCGCTCAACAGACTGCACCCCCCAGGAGCCCCTGGCTGCTCCCACTTTCAATATCCTGCTGGAGAGTGGTCCGTTCGTTACAACTGCAGCATGTACGACGACATGTCAGTATCATCCAAAATGCATGGCTCACGCTGGGGTTCACTCTTGGCCGTGTGTATTCTATGGGTTTTTTGTTTTTTTTTTTTTGACAGCTGCTCAAGAACCCAATTTAATAAGATTTACAAGTAGACACGTACAAAAAAAACCTAACAATGTTTTTTTGTTTTTTTTTTTATTCTATGGGTTTTGACAAATATCTGGTGACAAGCCTCCACCATTCTAACACCTTAGAGAGCAGTTCAGCAAAAATCCCCTGTGTCCTGCCGGTCCTTCCTTCCCTCCTCCCCGACTTCTGGCAATTATTGATCTTTTTATTGCCTCCACAGTTTTGCTTTTCACAGAAAATCATAGTGGAAATCACACAGTATAGAGCCTTTTCTGACTTCTTTCATTTAGAAATAACCCATTTAAGTTTCCTCCGTGTATCCTCATGGCTTGATGTCTCATTTCTTTTTAGTGCCGAGTAGGATTCCACTGTCTGGATGGACACAGTTTATTCATCCATTCACCCGCTGAAGGACATCTTGGTTACTTCTACGTTTTGGCAATAATATACAAAGCTGCTATAGACGTGTGTGTGTGTGTGTGTGTGTGTGTGTGTGTGTGTGTGTGTGTGTGTAAAACAGTTTTCAATGCCTTTGGGTATATACCAAGGAGTACGGTGCTGGATCATATAGTAAGAGCATGTTTAATTTTGTGACAAACTTCCAAACTGTCTTCTGAAATAGCCATGCCATTTGGCATTCCCACCAGTGAAGAATGAGCATTCCTGTTGCTCCACGTCGGTCTCAACATTTGGTGTCCTCGATGTTTTGAATTTGGCCCCTTTTAAAAGCCTCGTAATGGTATCTCCTTGTGGTTTTAACTTGCATTTCTCTACTGACACACAATGTGGATTGCCTTTTCTTATATTTTTTTGCCATCTCTTTTCTTGGTGAGAGGTCTGTGCAGATCTTTGGCTTATTTTTTAAATCAGGTTGTCTATTTTCTTATTGTTGACTTCTCTAAGAGTTTTGGTATATTTGGAACAAGAGTCCTTTATCAAATATGCCTTTCACAAATATTTTCCCCCAGTCTGTGGCTTGTCTTTCTGTTCTCTCAATAGCATCTTTTGCAGAGCAGAACTTTTCAATTTTTTAAAGATCTATTTATTTGAGAGACAGAGAACACAGAAAAGGGGGTCAGACAGAGAGAGAGAATCTCCAGCAGATTCCCCACTGAGTGGGGAGACTGACTCGGTTTGATCCCAGGACCCTGGGATCATGACCTGAGCCAAAATCAAGAGTTGAACACTTAGCAGACAGAGCTACCCAAGTGCCCCTGGAAGTCGTCAGTTTTAAAGAAGTCCAGCTTGTCAATGCTTTCGTTCATGGACAGTGACTTTGCTGTTGTTATCTAAAAAGTCATTGCCAAAGCTAAGGTCATTTAGACTTTCTTCTAGTTCTATACTTACACATGTTACCCTTAGAGTTATTTTGAGCTGCTTTGTTTGTTTGCGGGTGTGTTTGTGTGGGAAAGGTGTAAGGTTTATATCTAAACTGTGACTTCATATCATGAATTGGTGTTGACTTTCATCAATTGCGTTTTCTGTATTGATGTGATCATATGATTTTTCTTCGTTAGCCTGTTGATATGATGGATTACATTAGTTGATTTTTAAATGTTGCCCATTGTGTATAATTGTTTTGGTTTTTTTTTGAGAGAGAGAGCATGAGAAGGGGTGGCGGGGGGAGCAGAGGGAGAGAGAGAACCTTAAGCAGGCTGCATGCTCACCCAGTATAAAGCCCAGCTCAGGGCTTGATCCCAGCGTCATGACCTGAGCTAATACGTCTTGAATTCAACTGCTAATATTTTGTTGGGGGGTTTTGTAATTATGTTCGTAGGAGCCATTAGTTTATAATATTCCTATATCATCTTGTCTGGTTGGTATTAGGGCGTGCTGGCCACATTGAAGAAGTTAAGAAGCATTCCCTTTCGATTCTATATTCTGGAAGGATTTGTAGAAATTGTTAAGATTTCTTCCTTAAATGTGTGCTGGATTCACCATTAAATCCATTTTGACTTAATGGGTTCTACTTGGAAATGTTATTAATTACTTTAATTTATTTAATAATATAGGCCTATTAAGATTATTTATTTCTTCTTGTGTGAGCTTTGGCAGGTGTGTCTCTCAAGGAATTGTTCCATTTCATTTGGGTTATTAAGTCTGTAGGCATAGAATTCTGAGTTTCCTTTATTATCCTCTTAATTCCCCTGAGATTTTTTTTCTTAGTCAGCCTGGCTGGAAGCTTATCAATTTTATTGATCTTTTTAAGGACCCGGCTTTTGGGGAGCACCTGGGTGGCTCAGTCATTAAGCATCTGCCTTTGGCTCAGATCATGATCCCAGAGTCCTGTCCCTCCCCTGCTGCTCTCTCACATGCTGTCCCTCTCTCTCTCTCTCCGTCAAATAAATAAATAAAATCTTGGGGGGGAAAAAAGCAGCTTTTGGTTTCATTGATTTTTTCTATTGGGCTCCTCTTTTCAGTTTCGTTGATATCTGCTCGGATTTTTATTATTTCTCTCCTGCTTACTTTGGATTAGTTTACTCTTTGTTACCTAGCCCTAAAATGGAAGCTTGGATTATAGCTCTTTCTTTTTTTCTAACATGTGCCTATAAATTGCCCTGTAAGTACTGTTTCTGCTGCTTGACTCAAATTTTGACGTCATATTTTCATTTTTATTTAGTTCAAAATATTTAAAGATTTCTCTTGAGGTTTTTTTCCCTATGATCTATAATTTAGAAGTATGTTGTTTCATATCTACTTATTCTGGGATTTTCCAGCTCTCTTTTTCTTATTGATCTCCAATTTATTCTATTGTAAACTGAGGGCATTCACTGTATGATTTCTATTATTTCAAATTTGTTAAGGTGTAATTTATGGTCCAGAATGTGGTCTGTCTTGGTGAATGTTCCATGAGAGCTTGAGATTAATACATGTTGGATGCAGCAGTCTACAGATATTAATTATATCTAGTTGACTGACAGTGGTTTTTTTTTTTTAAGATTTTATTTATTTATTTGACAGACAGAGATCACAAGCAGGCAGAGAGAGAGGGGGAAGCAGGCTCCCTGCTGAGCAGAGAGCCTGATGTGGAGCTCCATCTCAGGACCCTGAGATCATGACCTGAGCTGCCAAGGCGCCCACTGATGGTGTTTTTGAGTTCAACTATGTCTTTACTGATTTTCTGCCTGCTGGATCTGTCCATTTCTCATGTCCATTTCTCATAGAGGGGTGCTGAAGCTTCCAGCAATAAAAGGGCGTTATCTATTTCTCCTCTCAATTCTGTCAGTTTTCACCCCACCTAACTTCACCTGTAATGTTAGGCATGTGCATGTAAAGGGTTGAGGTCTTCTTGGAGAACTGACCCCTTTATCATTACGTAATGCACCCGATCATTCCTGACAATTTCTCTTTATCTGAAGCCTTCTGTTTGAAACATAGCTGTTCTTGCTTTCTTTTGATTAGCATTAACATGGCAACCCGTTCTCTATCCCTTTACTTTTAATCTATAACGTGTCCTTATGTATAAAGTGGATTTCCTGTAGGCAACGTATAATTGGGTATTGTCTTTTAATCCATTCTGATAATCTCAGTCTAAGTGGCTTACTTAGACTGTTGACATCTAAAGTGATTATTGATATAATGAATTAATATCTATCATATTTCTTACTGTTTTCTATTTGTTACCCTTGTTTTTTGTTCTTAGTTTTGTCTTTCACTCTCTTTCTGCCTTTTACTGTTATAAACGCCTAAGTCAAATTAGTTCGGTGGTCTGGGTAGTATCTGCTTAGATAACATGATATCTAACTAAAGATTCCAATGTTTACATTTTATACAGAAGGACATGTTATCCTTTGCAGTATTAGTTCCTTCCTGGATCCACCTCATGAAGAAAAGGTAAGAACTTTAGTCTTAGTTTAATTCATGAACCAGTACATACTAATTAACCATTTCTCTGTGCTAGATATGACAAAAGACTGAACAAGACATGACTCCCTATTCTTGAGTCATATATAATACTACTGAATCTTTCTTTTTTAAGATTTTGTTTGTTAATTTGAGAGAGAGAGAGAGAGAGAGAGAGAGCAAGCATGGGAGGGAGAAGGTCAGAGGGAGAAACAGACTCCTTGGTGAGCAGCGAGTCCCATGCAGGACTCGATCCCGGGACTCCAGGATCATGACCTGAGCTGAAGGCGCTCACTCAACCAACTGAGCCACCCAAGCACTCAATACTACTGGATCTTAAGAGTACTCTTATCTTGATGGGCACCAAGAAATGTATAGAACTGTTGAATCATTAAATGGCACACCTTAAACTAATATAACATTGTATGCTAATTATACTTAAAATTAAAACAGAAACAAGAAACAAGCTACGTGCCAAATAACAATGGTTTAGTGGTGAAAAGAGAGGATGGATGAGTGAGGGAGCCCGCCGTCAGCTGCTTTAGGTCATCTTCACGTTTTCACTTACTTGAGAGAATTTATGCAGAATCCCAGAGCTTAAAAGGGTTCACACATCGTCTAGTCCTCTGTGGTCAGTTTATATAGCTTATGTATCTTCACAGAAGGAGATCCTATAACTTTTCCTTACAAGTCTAATCTAGTGTCCAACCATTATAAATAAGTCATGGGGATGAAAAGTACAGCATAGGGAATTCAGTCAACAACGCTGTAATGACTTTTGAGGGTGACAGATGGTAGCCATGCTTACCATGGTGAGCATTGTGTAATGTACAGAATCGTCTCATCAGTGTGTTGTACACTTGTAACTAACATACAAACATTGTGTGTCAACTATACCTCAGTTTCAAAGAAAGAAACTCTTCCTCACATCTAGGCTAAATCCTCCTTGTAATTCAAACATTTTTTATGCTCTTTTTAGTGTTACTGCAATGTAAATGTCACCAATCTTATACATAAGCATTTAAATATGCATTTTTGTGCAAATGTGGATATACAAATATAGTTACATATGTTATAAAGACTCAACACTAATTAAAGGTTGCAGCAACGAAGCACTGTTTTACCCTAGGCTTATTTCCCTTTACGTTCGTATTTCAAATTCAAAAAGCAAGCAAATAGCCAGTTTTTTGCTTTTGGATTATAGGCAGTGACACATGGTTACGTAGATGAGGACTGGATTCCTTGCAGAGTGTCACAGAATGGTTACTGTTTCAAACGTTATTTCATTTGATCCATAGAATTTTCTTTTTGTTTCCAGGAACAAATCAGAGTTTTATAATGTTCAGATGTTTAGCTTTAGTATGATTATCTCCACTTTGCCCAGGGGAAATCAGAGACTGGCTTGTCTGGGAGCACACAGACGGGTAGTGACTAAGCTGGGGCTAGAACCAGGCTTCTGATCCTCAAATCCAACATTCTTCCCTTATATATAACCCTCACTACTATTAAATAGAAAACAATGTTCAGGGATGCCTGGGTGGCTCAGTGGGTTAAAGCCTCGGCCTTCAGCTCGGGTTGTGATGCCAGGATCCTGGGATCGAGCCCCGCATCGAGCTCTCTGCTGAGCAGAGCCCCGCATCGAGCTCTCTGCTGAGCTCTCTGCCTGCCTCTCTGCCTACTTGTGATCTCTGTCTGTCGAATAAATAAATAAATACATAAATATATCTAAAACAAAACAAAACAAAAAACCAACGTTCAAACTCATGAAGCACAGAGTTTCATTTATCAACAGCTATAAATGGCCTGCAGTCAAGGCATGTTGTGAGAGGAATGAAAACAAATAACATTCTTGGGCCATGTATAAGTGGAAAGTTATCTGTTTTCTCTGAATTGCGATGATTATCATATTCCATTATTAATTTTAAGACATAAAAATATGACCCAAAGCCTATACTTTTGTAAATGGACTTTCCATAAACTGGCAAAGAAGACCTTTACATTTAGAGGAAAATTTTTAAAAACAAAGCTGTAACATAATATTGAATTAGACTTAAAATATTTTTACCAACTTAAAAGCAAAGACTTGAATCACTTATTTGACATTCTTCCATATTCAATCTCATTTCAGTGTTTTCTGGATGTAGACAATGTATTTTTCCACTTCGTACATGGCTGCCTATTTACAAATATACAACAGAGGGGCGGCTGGGTGGCTGGGTGGGTTAGGCCTCTGCCTTCACCTCAGGTCATGATCTCGGTGTCCTGGGATTGGGCTCTCTGCTCAGCGGGGAGCCTGCTTCCTCCTCTCTCTCTGCCTACTTGTGATCTCTGTCTGTCAAATGAATAAATAAAATCTTTAAAAAAACAAAACAAAACAAAACAAATATACAACAGAATCTGGTTATAGGAGGCCTCGCCTCTGCACAGACCAGTATGTACCATGAATGAAGCCAACTGCAGTTATAGATTACAACTACAACCAAAATCTAATAGGTCAGTCTATACACAAGGTGTTAATTATTTTCTTTATCAGTCATTCATAAATAATTAATAATTATTTAATTATAAATATATCTGTGTTACTAATTAATAATTAACAATTATTAATTATTTAAAAGATGCTCCATGTAATATAAATATTCTAAGAGAGAGGATAGTCAAAATCTGCCCACCAAAAGGGAGACCATTCATATGATGATATACACGGGTCTACAGAAAAAAGTCTTTGAAGCCATGTTTTTCTAAGTACAGGTCGTAACCCACTTTAGGCTCACAAAGTCAGTTTAAGGGTGGTGACTGTATTTTCATTGAAAAAAGGGAATGGAGTGGAATGAAATGCAGCAGAACAGACTAGACAATAGCAGTGTGCAAAGCACCGAGTTAGGTTAAGTGTCTGTGTGTGGATGATACTGAAACGCGCTCAGAAGGCAAGCGCAGGTATTTTATCTGTTTACTGGATCATGAAATAAAATGCATTTCTTGCTGTAGCTATGGCACGTAGTAGAGAAACACTCTCCTTAGAGACGATTCCCATCCCAAGGCCGAGAAAGAGCTCTTGGATGCCAAGATGTTCTTGACCAGCTATGAGACAGAAAGAAATAGGAGAAGGCAGATTTCCCCCTGGTTTTCTAAGAACAACTTGAGGGAGCTGAGTCAGAAAGCCAAGAGATGTAGGAGGAACTGTGTCTGGCCTTGGTTAGAGTCTAAATGAGTAGGAGACTCATAGGATACCTCCCAAGCTGCCAGAATTCTAGTACACAAATGCTCTAGGTAGATGACCCAGAAGCAGGCGTGTTGATCTGGGCTCATCAGAGAAAGAAAGGGAACATGCTGGAAGGGGACCCTGGCGCAGAGCCAGCTCCCCCATTGGCAAATCTAGTTCCCACAATCCGGGCCTGTTTAAGGGTTTACACTTGAGGATAACACACAGCTTGAAGGAACATACCAATCAAAGAACAAAATAGCCAGGGCTATCTCTGGACAAAATTTGAGGCTGGAAAGTTTTGCCAGCCTCCCCTTTGGTCCTACTTTTCATCTCTGTTCCCTCCTCCTCCTGATTCTGCTCTGCCTTGGCCTCCCCAACACCCCTCCTCCTAAGGCTTTTCCTTCATCTGCTCATCGTGTAATCCTCAACTAAAGGCACTGTTAATCCTCACTTAAATGAGAAATTGCTAAAGACATAAGATCTTTCCTCTCCCAGGGATATGTGCAGATTAGCCGACACCTAACCATGGAGTCTTGGCATCTGAGCCAAGAAGAGCTCACAGGGAGAGGGACGACATCTTGTTCAGACGTCCACACATTCCTTCATACGCTTGGCTCATTAGTGGTTAATGGTTTTGCTCAAGATTGGATTTTGATCGACGTATACTTATTGCAAGTGATATGTTTTATTGTTGCTCTCTAGAAATTGAAGCAGCTGCTTGTCTGGCGTGCTCATTCTTTAGAAATTACTCAAGTAATCTATATAGAAGACAAGCAATTGGTGCTTACTGCCTCCATCGATGGCTCAGTAAGGTACGGACCTTCATATTGTGAACTTCGGGTTTTGAGCATGAGAAGTCAAAATTTGGGTCTAAAGTTCAAGTATATATTGTGAATACACTCTTGATTGGGTAATTAAAATAAATAAATCCATGAACAAACAGTCGCACGCACAAAGGGCTTTGAAAAAATGGCCCTGTTTTGGAATTCTTTTCCATGCCCAAGGAGATGAGATGCCCTGCTCATCGACACTAGAAGTATAACAAATACTTAGTTAAAGGTGTTTTTTGGTGGACTCGTTTGGAAGAGTTAAGCAAGATGATTATCTCAGAGAGATAGACCCGCGCCCAGGGAAGGCCACGGGAGACACAGGTTCAAAGGTCACAAAGAAAATAGTAGCAAAGTGCAACTTAGTGCTGAGAAAAATGGGAGTGAGCTAATGTTTTCACAGACAATGGGATTGATTTTGCAAAGCCTACTTGTTTCTCATCACCTGGATAATGCTAAGGTTACACACACAAAATGTTGAACACACACACTCATAGACAAAGAGAAAGGAAATGTCACAACATTTTGTGAGACCAAGTGCTGCATATTAAAATGCCTCAAAATCATGGTAATGAATTATCCTCTTGGGAGAATAAAGTCAGGAATGATCGAGAGAGGTAGAGAGACTTCAAAGTGTATTGGAGAACTCAAACATAGTGAAGGCAAAAGGAAGGAGTATCTGGTGTTGTACAAAAGACCCTGGGTGGACCTGAGGCTGATCCAGATTTCGCCTTGAAAGAAAACAGCCACCAACGGATTGTAAGTGAAGGACTGACATCATCTGATTTACATTTTTTTAAAAAAATAGCATGTAGGGAATGGATTTCAGAGCAGCAAGGTAGGAGTGGAGAGAACAGTTTGAAGTCTGTGCTGACGGCAGTGGCCTGGACTGGGGCAGTCCCAACCGTGCTGCAAGGAAATAGTCTGGGTCCGAGAACTGTCTAGGAGGTAAAATGTGGGAGACAGAAACTTTAACTGAAAGGGGAGGTAAGCGACAGATGTCAAGAATATCTCCTGGCTTCTACAACTCAGTTAATGTGGGTACCATGTGTGAAGAGAGGGGGCGCTCAAAGAGGAAGATGTTTTGAGTGCGGAAGAGTGAAGGTCAACTTGTAGAAATGTTGCGTTAGAGGTGAGTCTGTGGGGTAAGGTCAACCTGGGGTCCAATAGAGCTTTTCCTCAGCCAGAAAGGGAATCTGTTGTTTTATTCATAGGAAAAGTTAAGGACATGGCATTTCATTATTGTAGATGGTTTTCACGACTCTGTCCCTTGGGTCTGTGTTCCAGCTTATTTTCAGCTACCTGTCGGCAGAAGTGCTAACTGGGGACGGAAGCACAAGCACACACACACACACACACACACACACACACACACACACACACCCCACATGTCACATGTGCACACAGACCCGTTGTTAAAAAGCAGTCCCTGCTCAGACCAGTCACCCTTGGCACGGAGAAATCACTTTCAAGATTCCTTCAAGTGAAGATCTCCCTGGATACGCAGCTCAGAAAAAGGAGCTCTATGAATAGCTCTCTCGGAGTCGGTTCTCTTTATAACTAAGCTCCATCCTTTCACAAACACTAGCTGCCGCTTTCTAGCAGGGTAGGCAATTTTAACACTAAATCTTTCTCGTCAAAGAGCTGATGATTTTATACGAGGAAAAACTGTAGGAAAGGCTTAGCTCTTGGACAGAGGTTAGAAGGGGTGAAGGTGTATCCGAGGCACAGGAAGTCAGGCTGCGAGGCAGGACTGATCGTCTAGAAGTCCACATGCAGGAGCAAATGCCACCAAGCCAAGGAGAGCAGAGGCTGCTTCAGGTCTGGCCAAGAACACAGGGAGTTTGGAGTTGTCCTGAAGGTAGTCCTTACCCTCTAACTTCCATGCTGGAAGGGCTGCTCCATTTCACTTTGATCAAGGCTCTAGCAAGGGCACAGTGTTGATAGAGTGTTGGGGAATTCAAATACATAGGGGATATCAAGTGTTTATGCTACATTCTTAGGATGCTGTCCGATGTGAGCAGTGCTGGCTGGATCCCTCTGCTGTCTTCTCAACGGCTGCCCTCTTGACCTGGGAAACCACTTGGACTTTGTGGAATTACCTCTTAACTCATTTAGCTTGTCCTCCTCGTGGGTCATGATGACTGTGTCCATTGTTTGCTACTCTGAGGTTGAAATCAAGACATAAAGATCTTCCACATGGCATTTTGTCTTTCTTTGAGACCTAGAGCACATACTCCTGCAAACGAGATTCTGTAGTACTTTAAAGCACGTGGCCTGCTAGAGGGACCTCATGCACTAAACCAGTGGAGAAATAATCCATACAGATGGGAGCCATTTCTTCTGCCATTTAAGAGCTTAGTCCTAAGAAATTAGTATGGTGTTTCCATAATAGTAGGAGTTATGGACAGAGGTTGGGAGGGTTTGGTAATAGGAAAAGAGTCCGTATGAAACCCATCCCACAAGTTCTCCTGATGCGGATACACAGGTAAACAACTGAGACGTAGCCCACTCAAAGGCCTAATTCAGCTAATACCCAGCCAGCATGGGTTCTGATCACCTTGAATGAGCAGGGTTATTCTAGGAAATATCTGTTCCTTGAATGGGTTTCATAAGTACAGATTGAAGTTGATAGTTCCTAAAATTGTTGTAGATTAGAATTCTAACTAAAAAAAAATGGATCTGCTCTGATTAGTTTCATGTATTCAATAGGAAGAGTCCTAGAATCAAGCTCCAAATCCCTAATGCATCAGTGAAAAATCCATATAAATGATCCAATAAACAGAATAATTCCATTCACTTTCTTCTCCCTACCTTTACCTCTCCTCAGGCTCTGGCATGCCTTCAGTGGTCATTACGGTGGGTATTTTGGACAGCGAAGAATGTTCGAACTATCACAATCAAGTGATTTCATTTTGCCATGTGATGTTAACGAATATCCGGTAGAAATAAAAGAAGAAAACAAGTTCACAGAGAAGCAGCAAAAATATGAATATCCTCTGGTATTTGACCGGCAAAAGTAAGGTCATTGTTTTTGTTTTTTGTTTTGTTTTGTGTTGTACTGTTTTTATTTTTTAAAAGATTTTATTTATTCATTTGACAGAGAGAGAGAGAGATCACAAGAAGGCAGAGAGGCAGGCAGAGGGGGAGGGAGAAGCAGGCTCCCTGCTGAGCAGAGAGCCTGATGCGGGGCTTGATCCCAGGACCCTGAGATCATGACCTGAGCCGAAGGCAGAGGTTTAACCCACTGAGCCACCCAGGCACCCCATGCTGTGTTGTTTTTAGATGAACAGACAAGAATTAAACTCTTATGCTGCTGTGACACTGGGCTAGACGTGGAGAACTCAAAGATGAACAGTCCAGGGGAGGGGAGAAATACAGAAACAAAAAACTACAATTCAATATAATGATACTTCTAAGAAAATTTAATTCTTAAGATAATCACAGAGGAATAAGGGGATGTAACCAAACAAAGAGGACCAAAGAGGCAACTTTGGTATTCTTTGCTTAGTTGAATCCTATTTAAGGAAAAGCACTAATTAATGAAAACACTCTGATACATCATCAAGTTTTTCAAGACTTAGCAGTTCAGTGAGCCAACAAAGAAGACTTGGTAGGAAATAGGACAAGGAAAGTTTATAGAGGCCAAATCACAATGGACTCTTGGTCTGGGCCAACACAAGGATTTTAAACTTTAGAGAAATCACAAAAGAATACACAAGAGAAGGGGTGCCTGGGTGGCTCAGTGGGTTAAAGCCTCTGCCTTCTGCTCAGGTCATGATCTCAGGGTCCTGGGATCGAGTCCCGCATCAGGCTCTCTGCTCAGCAGGGAGCCTGCTTCCTCCTCTCTCTGCCTACTTCTGATCTGTCTCTGTCAAATAAATAAAATATTTTTTTAAAAAAAGAAGAAGACACAAGAGAAAAAGTTCTGAAGAAAAGGATAGTGAGTTTGTTTTGGACAGGTTTAAGTTTAAATGCTTGTGGGACATCCAAGTGGAGATATTTAATGAGCATTAAGATAGACCCCCCTGGATGCCAAAAAGAAAGCCACAAGCAAGTGCTTGAGAAAAAAATAGGAGACATGAGGTGACAATCTAATAGATTACTTGTAAGGAAGTCAGATAGCTCTAAATTTGAACAAGAGTTTGGTTCATGGGCTTGATTGTGTCTCAGGGACACAAGCATTGCTTAAAGGCTTGGTGGAAGAGAACAATCGCCCAGGAGGAAACAGGGAGTTGGTGGAAGGTATTTTATAATGTTCAGTTCTGGTTTTGAGTGATTGGATCTTTGTCATAATGGAAGAGATCAGTGCTCATTTGAGTTCAACATCAGCAAAGCCTGGTGGATAACCTCAGGGGACCAGACCTACCTGGACTGGTAACATGGAATAGATCAGCACTGGGAAAACTGACTAGATGAGTCCAGAGTGGGAAGAATCAGAGGGGATTGTCTAAAATAAATTTTTAGGAAAATCCCAAGTGGGTCAAAGCTGGAGAGACTCCATGCCATCATCTAGCCCAACAGCTGGTAGAATAAATAGGAAGTGAAACTAAGAGTCACAATCCACATAGAATTTGGATTAAGACAGGACTGGTTTGAGAAAAATCAGCAAGGATTCCAAGTGACTGCCAAACCCCACTGACGTGCTCAAGGCTAGCCAGCAAGAGCCCTGGAGAAGAAGTCTTGCCAAAATGTGAGAGGTGGTGTCGTAGAGCCAAGACTCATCAAGATGTGATAAAGTTCACCAAGCAAAGTTGGTCAATCTCCCTTGGGTAATTGCTGAGCCTCGACCACAACCATCTATCTTAGTACTCAAAACTGTATATTTTAATTTGGTCGTATACATCTCCTTCACTAACTCTGTGAGTTCCTTGAAGATTAAGACCATGTTCTGTATATCTTTCTATACCCAGGTCTTAGCTTAATGCTTCGCACACCGTGGGCACGCCCAGGGTATTCGAGTGAGCAAATAGGGAGTGACGTAAGTGCAGTCATACCATCATCGGGACCGGGGCCATGGGAGCCAGAGAACCCGGGACCCAAAGAAAGAAGGATGTAACGGGTATTTGTTTACTAGGCAGAGAATAAAAGATGTGGGTATGCGCTGAACAGTTTTCTTTGTATCTTTCTATGCAGATGGAAAAAAATGAGCTCAATGTCTTTGCTTTTCAAACGTACGCCTCCCAAGGCCTTTGAAGTGGATCATGACTTTAAGTTTTTCAAGTCTCTTTCTTCTCCCAAGGTAGCCCGAAACAAAAGAACCAAAAAATCCCAAACAAACAAGAGAAAGCTCTTGGCTTTTGTTTTCCTGAATTTAGATCTCCCCTGTGTGTTAGCTTTCTATTGCTGCTCTTAGGAATTACTACATACTTGGTGGTTTAAACAACAAGAACTAATTATCTTACAGTTCTGTGTGTCAAAAGTCTGACCGGGGTGTGCCTGGGCTAAAATTAAGATGTTGCCAGAGCTCTATTCCTTTTCTGGAGGCTCTAAGGGGAGAATCTCATTGCTTTAGTTTGTGGCCCTTTTCCTTCATCTTCAAAGCCAAAACTATGGGTTCTCCCTGACAGTTTCCCTGGGGTCACAAGTCCCCAGCCCAGTGGGAAATGTTCTCTGCTTTTAAGGATGCCTGTGATTAGATTGGGCACCCCTGGAGAATCCATCTCCAGGTTCCTGACCTTAATCATATCTGCAAAGTCCCTTTTGCCAAGTAAGGCCATGTAGTCACAGGCTGGGGGCGGGGGGCGGGGTGCGGATAGGGTGTGGACATCTTTGGTTGCCATGATTCTGCCTATCACAGACTGACACACATCAATGCAGAATTAGGAGAGAAATGGGTCCTGCTATTCATTCTATTTCTAATATTCCTAAAGAGAGTATATAGCACGAGCTGATTTCTTCAAGATCTTCCATACAGTAAACCAAACTTAACCTTTCTGAACATATCTCCCATTATTAACCTACTGTTGCCCTACCCTCTACAAACAGGCTAGTTGTTTCCTGAGCATTCCTGTCTTCTGTCCCTTAGTTCCCCTGAGCTGTCCTTGCCACATCCAAGGCTTTCTCTGCCTGTCAAGTCCATCTTACATTTGTAACTGATGAAGGATTCTTATCTAGAATACAAAAGAACTTCTAAGAAATCAATAAGAAAAAAAGACAGTCCAATTTAAAAAATGGTCAAATACTTGAATAGATCACAAAAGGAAAAAAAAAAAAGCCTCCAGTAAGCACATGATGAAATGCTTAGCCTCACTGGTAAAAGGTGGAAATTCACATCAATAACACTAGGAGGTACCATTTTACACCCAGCAGATCGGCAAATATCAGAAAGTCTGAGTCTACCAAGGGCCAGTGTGCATTTGGCACAATCAGAACACTAATCTGGTGGTGAAAGTTGTGTAAATTGCTCAAAGCACTTGGGAAAACAATTTAACATTAACCAGCAAAGTCAAAAAGAGGTATAGCCTACTAGAGATATCCCCTAAGGAAACTCTTAAACACGGGCTTAGGAGACGGGTTCAAGGACGCTCAGAGCAGTAGTCTGTAATAGCGAAAACCCGAAAGCAGCCTAAGTGCTCATGAACGGCGTAATCGGTACAAAATTATAACACATTTGTAGATTAGGATACTATGGAGCCTGAACATAAATGGACCAAATAACACTCCTATATGGATAATAGTCTGACACATGCTCCTGAATGAAGGAGTGTGCTTAAGAACATGTCTGTAACGGTGGGGAGGGTCTGTGCTATGGTGAGCGCTGTGAATGGTCTAAGACTGATGACTCACACACCTGTGTCCCTGAAACCAATGATACACCATATGTTAATTTAGAACATACATACATAATTTTCATTTATATAAAAGTCAAAAAGAGGCAAACCTAAAAATATTGCTAAAATCATAAAAGTATACAAATAAAAGCAAGACAATTAAAAATACAAAATCCAAGACAGTCATTCCATTTAAGGGCCGATGAAAAGGACTGAGAACCTCAGAGCTGACGGTATTGTTTCAACATGTAAAACAGAGCAGTGGGTCCACGGATGTTCATTCTATCATTATTCTTTTACACCATCAACTTCATATTTGATAAATCCTTACTTTTTCCCAAATGAAACAATTTCCACAACCCCCACCTTTCTGTCCAGATGGCACTGGGCTGCTCCCAGAGGGACAGGATATGGAGTGTGACAGACTTAGGTTTAATCTTAGATAAATTATTGTATCTCTTCCTTCATTGGAAAGGCCTTCAAAGTGTTGTTGTGAGGATTGATTGAGAAAAAGGTACACCTGTTACATCCCAGGTACTGAACAAATGTTAATACCACATTCCCCAACAACCCCCGTCTCTCCTGCTTTGTGTTTTCCAGCATATTCAGTAAATTACCATGTTCTCTGGTGAACCAGAATATTTGTATACTTACTTTACTGCTGACCACTGAGTCCTAAGTTCTTCATGGCCAAAGACATAGGCATAGCACATAACAGATATAAAATTTTGTTGAACAGGATTGAAATAGCACAACCTAAAAATATAAAGATTGGCGTATACTTTTAATATCCTTTTCCAATTTGAAAATAAGAAACAGTCTTCTAAAGTAATTTAACTGAAGCATTAAATACATTCAGGGAAATCTGGAGCAAAGTTTTAAAGCTCTTGAAACAAGTGCCCCAAGGATCTCCTTCTCCTTTGGACAACTTTGTCTTCTCAAATGGTTGGTAAAATAGCAAAACCTTAATGCTAAAGTTGAGTTAAAACACCTTTTTCTTAGGAATCTCTGATTTTTACCAGAATCTGGTAAAAATCATTTTCTTTTTCAATTGTATAAAATGTATTCATTTCCTTCTTTTTGACATACGATTATCAGTAATAATAATACAACGATACTAAATCTTACATACGAGTAATACTGCGCTACGTATGGTGTTTCATTTGATAAACAGTCAATAAAGGATAAATAAATAGTCAATAAATAGTCAATAGAGGAAGAACTTGCCCAAGATCACTCAGTTAATAAGCAGCAGAGTCAGGATTTGAACCCAGGAATTTTGCTAATGATGGAGTGCGCCCTCTGCGTTAAACAGTCACTCCTGTGTTTTGCAGATTCGAAGACGTGCCTTAGAAGGATTCCTGACAGAAAACCGGGAGGCAGGGGTTGTTTTTGGTTCTCTGCCTATATACAGGGTGAGTTGGAGGTTTCAAAGACTATGATGGTTTAGAAAACAGTGGGGAATCTGACGTCTCGTCCGTGACCCTGGGCTACCAAACAAGGCTGAAGAAAATCACATCGCCAAGCCAGCTCCTGCTCCTATGAGCATGCTGGGTCAGATCCCAAAGAAGTCTCTAGTTCTATGTGTCCGTGGTCTTGATCCCTTGTCTCTGCCATTCCACGTTGAACACCACAGGAAACTAGTTCAGACTCTATCCTGCTTCTTCATCACCTATGGCATAAATTCAAACACTTTTAGCCCAGCCTGCAAATCTTCCATCATCTGGCCTCTGCCTTTACTGTCTAACCTCATTTTCTGCCATTTCCCCCATGTACCTCACACTGCAGCCAGGCCACACTACAGGCCTTTCCTGACACGTCGTCGCTCTTCCCGCTTCTGGGACTTCGCCTGTGCCATCTCCCTACCTGGAATTTCTTCCTCCTTACTCACCCTTCCAGTTTCCACTCCAGATAATCTGTTAAGTTAAAGAACTAATTCGACCAGGAATAATAAACCGAAGATGAAATCTTCATTAATTAATCCTAATCTTAATTTATTATTTCTTTAAAATGTTCTTTCTCCTTCCCAAGAGCGTGTTCATTATAACAGGAGCTAACACGTAGCTGTTGGTGATGATAAGGACAAATTGTCCGGAAGGACTAGTGGGCATCTGGGAAGGAGGGCATGTTTTAAAGCAGTTGGAACTTTTTCCCCCTATTTTCCACCCCTGAATTCACATTATAGAAGTAATTGCCTGAATTATGTCCTACTAACTCTTTACTTATGGCTTCTAGGTAACAAGCCCCACCAGCCTGAGATTCCTTCCACTCATTGGTTCAGAAGCACAAAGGGAATCTGCAAACAGCATTCCAGGGAAAAAGAAGGGAAGTCCTGTTCAACATGATAAAGTGAGTCCCCAGAATTCCAGAGTGCATCCCCTTTCTGTCAGGATTGTTAATTAATTGCTTTGTTTCCAGAGACATGCTGGGCCTAAAATTATCTCAGTTCATACCCTTGTCATGAATATTCCAAGATGCATGCATTTTAGCTTAGTGAGATGGAAATCATGAGTTGCTGAATGGAGAGAAAAATCGAATAGGACCTCTGAACCTGACAAGTGAAACGTCTCCAGAAGTAATTTAAGATGTGGACTCATGGCCTAGTTTTAAAAGCTAGGCCATGTGACATCACATCTCTGCGGGCTGTTTGATGTCCTTGTACCTGCAGGGTTGAGCCATGATATCAGTTAAGAGTCCGACCCGCTGGCCAAGTCAAGTTTTTTCATGTATTAAGAAGAGTAGCTAACATACAATGCTTTAGAGTTTACGGAGCATTTTTACAAGTGATTGCCTTCATTTTCACAATAATTGCAAAGGAAAAAAGTGGAGCCTAACCAGAGGGTAAGTGACTTGCTAAGGATCCCACAAGAATGAAGTGGTAAGCTGAGATGGACTGTAACTCTCGATTTCCTGCTTATCTGCTAAACCGTGCAGCCTAGAAAGGTCAAGTGCTGTCACTCTTCTGCTGGTTCTAGGAAGCTGGTATGGGCCCAGCCTAACCTGCGGCCATTCATCCCATCATTAAAATAAATCAAACCTTAAGAGGAGAAGATCTAATATATGGTACTTTTTGGAAGCCTCTGTCCCATGAAATCAGTTCTTACTGCCTATGCCTAACCAAATAACAGATAACAATCACAGCTTCCACAATAAAAAGCTGCTTTATTTAATCATATAGAAAACTTGACCGTCATTCTGTCCTCAAGCACATAATGAGAGTATGAATGATTCCTCTTAATCCTCAACTCTACTAAGAATTTTTGGCAAAAGAACTGTTTTCTATAAAATAATATAATTTATTTTTAATTGTTTTAAGTGATGGATGAAACACAGTCGTATAAATAATTCAAAACTAACAGATTGTCAAAGAAGTGTTTTGGGTTTTCTTTCTTTTTTTTTTTTTTTTTTTTTTTTTGCCTGTATTTGCATTCTCATTTGTTTTGCCTCATTGGGTATTAAGTATACCTTACATTCTCTAAGTACAAACCGAGTGACAGAAAGAAGATGGCCACGTATGTCTTAAACACCAGGGGGAAGACAAAAATGGAATTAAAAATGAATCATGGTTAACGTACATAATGAACAATGTACACTGAGATAATCAGGAATTGATTGCAGTCTGATTAGTTTTATCAAAGCATGAAATATAATAAATTATTTGCCCAAAAGCAAAGGAATTTTCTATAAAGCTGCCATTTTAATAGATGCTTAAACTCTGGGACTCATTAACCACACACGAAGGGCAAAGGAAGTAGGCGTCTCCATTTGTTTATGGAAAAGGGACCACAAAACCATAATTAAAAATTCTCCTTCTGGTTTAATGAAGAGTTAAATACAGTCAGGGATTAAAATCTTTCCATTAAAATGCTTCCAAAATAAAAACTAGGTCATTTTCAGGAAAATTGTGTACTTCGAAAGATAACAATAAATTCTGGAAACTGACGTAGATTAAAGGACCACCATGTTGACTGTCTGCAATTGTAGGAACCTGTCCAGCCTAAGTGGGGAAATCGTGGGGGAAGCCAAATCTAGAAATATACATTAAACGCCTATTTTCCTAAAAATCACCTCCAGGAACCTGGGCATAAATTTACCTCAGAAAGTTTAGTGTTCAAATTCTAATTTTGTGAAGCACACATGTAGAGAATACCTTGAAATCCCTACTATGTACCCTATACTGTGCTAGGCACCAAGAAGCCACTCATAAATCAAGGAGCTCACAGTATAGAGGAGAGAAAGTTCTCTGAGCTAGGAGTCCCAAAACAGGTCACTTAATGTCTTTGACATTATTTTTAAATAATAGAAATGCTGATTCCAACCGTTAATGTCTTTAAGTGGTTTGTGAATCACTTTAGAATTAAACAAGTTGCAAGATATTAACCATAGTACAGGAAAATATACATACAGTTGACCCTTGGACAACACAGGTTTAAACTGCGAGGATCCCCTTATATGCAATTTTTTTCAAGAAATATAGTATAGTTCTTAGGTTTTCCTGATGATTTTCTGAATAACATTTTCCTTTCTCCAGCTTACTTTATTGTAAGAATATGGCATCAGTACTAATCAACTGTATGTTACTGGTAAGACTTTCAGTCAGCAGTAGGCGGTTGGTAGCGAAGCATGGGGGAGTCCAAAGTGATACATGGCCTTCCTGCTGTGTGGGGGGTTGCTTAAGGGTCAACTGTAGTTGCGTTTCAGTTTAAACGTGGGAAGAGAATGGGAGAACATGAACTTTGTGACGTGCTCCATTTACAAAACTGAGGAAATATCCGATAATAGAAAAATGATTACATGAAAGGTGGTATACAGGAGAGCATATTCTAGTTTTTCGAAGAGTAACAGAAAAACTCTCACAATTTTATTTCAGGTGCAAGGGGATATAAACTGTAACACTGATATTGCTGGTGAAAATGGTTAACATTTGTTTTTAAATTAGTGTCACGGGTACAAAACCAAACGTCAGAAGTACAAAATATGTACTTTTCAATCAATCTTCATAACGTGGACACAGTTCTGATTACCTCTCCATTTTATATTCAAGAACACTGAAGCGTAAAAGATAAGTAGTTTAAGATCCCCAGAGAAGTAAATCACAGAGCAGGGATCTGAGCACACCAGGCGGACTTCAGAGCCGGGACAGAGTCTACAAATAACACTGAAGGACTCTCCCTTCCCACCACTCTCTGTCCCCCCACCCAGGTTCATTTTTCTTCATCTCTCCTGTCACTACCTGTCATTGTGTTCTAGAAAAGCTCATTTATTTGTAATGATTCTTTCCCACTGGAATGTAAGATTCACCAAGGCAGGTACTTTGACTTATTCTCGGCTGGAATTCCAGCGTTTAGAACAGACTGACACATAGAAGACACACACTCAAAACATCTGCTGAATGGAAGAATGAATGAGACCAAAGAAGGAGAGGAGGGTGCAGGAAGGGGTGAGGGAGAATGAGCACAGAGGACTGAAGAGAGAGACATGAGTGCACTTGGGAAATTGCATGGGTTGGTGGCAGACTGATGTGGGGAGCTGAGTTTCCCCCCTTGTGTCTCAGAGAGAAAGAGCGGTCGGGTTACCTGTAAGTGTTCAAGCCAAGGAGACCTTTAAGTGGTGGAATTTGGACCTTGGGGCTCATTCTCTCTTTTTCTTTACCTTGAACTCTCTGTATTTCCTCTCCCCGTTTTCATCTTTTCTTCTTCCCCATAATAGGCCATAAAATCAAATCGATGTATGCTATAAATACTAGTTGAATATTATGGACAAAATTTCTGAATTTTTAGACTAAAGGAGTTTAACTTTTTATAGGTCTGTGTTCCAAAGATAACCGATTCAAAACTCACTTTCAGGTCTCATTTGTGGAATGATCAACATTATCGGCATTATTTTAATTTTATTTTCCTGTAAGTCAATGGATTCTGAAGATATTAACATAAAACATCTCTGTGCCTTACAACAACCTAGCAAACTTCTCTAATTTGCTTTGTTTTAACCAAACCTTTATAGACTGGGCAGTTGAGTCCCAGCATGGGTAACCGCCCAGTCAAGTAGTTCGTCTAAAGTTGCTGCTCTTCTTTCACATCCTTCTGGAGCTCCACGTTTTTATCCTGGAGGCACACAGGATAGTTAAGTAAATAATGATGCTTTCTTACTCAGAAGATTAAAATCCCTACAAAAATTATGGTGCAACTCGACCCTGAAAAATTGTATTTGTCATAGAATGCCAGTTACTAACATGCCCATTATTTCACAGGTATCACGGAGGAAAAGTCTGAAAAGACATTTAGTCCCACAAATAAATCTGGCTTCTTCCTTCTTCCCACACATCCCCAAGTGAAGAGAGGAAAATTGGAAGCGGCTGCTGTGTCCAGAGCTGCACAAAGAATGGCAAGATCTGAATGATACCCCAGTCTTTATTTCAGATGAACGTGAGGGCCCACCAGACGCAGTCACCCGTAGCTCTATCCTCGTGCCATCCTATCCATGGAGAAGGTTACTCAAGGAACTCAGCTCTGAACAAGCAAGCCGCAAGCAGCCAGGTGTGCAGCTTCTTTCCTACATGGAAATCCACTTAACAGATAGGCAATGTTTCTTGTTTACCATCAGTAAAATGACACACAGGGAAACAAAGACAATCAACAGCATTCATAGGTCTAAAATTATACGGTTATCAATGACCAGCTTTTTGCCTCCCCTATCCCCAACCCTTGTTCACCCTAATTCATCACTAGAATTCTTATCCAAATATGTGCAGTTAAGAGGCAAGATGCTATGCATTATGCAAAGAAAATTATTAAAAAGAAAAATGTGCCAAGCAAGCCTCTAGCTCTTTGTCTTCTTCATTTAGGGAAATGTCATGTGCAAGAAAATGTTCAGAGTTTCTTAGATAAAGTTAGAAGTTATTTACATATCCTCTAGGAATGACTCCAGATAAAAAGAATTTGAATTGTTATATGAGCTTTCTTTTATTAATTCTTTTATTAACTGATTTCAGTGATTTGGCCAAATGATTCATTTTACCAATGGGTATTCAGGTATTTTTCCTTTTTGTTTTGTATTTTTGTATTTGTATGGAAGCATCTAAATTTGATCAACAGAAAATGAACTTTTTTAAAAGATAAATTAATTGATTCATCTGAGAGAAAGAGAGTAAGTAAATGGGGGGAGGGGCAGAGGGAGAGACTCTTCAAGCAGACTCCCTGCTGAGCTCCACGCCAGGGGCCGGGCTCCATCCCACCATCCTGAGATCATGACCTGAGGGAAACTAAAAGTAAGATGCTCGGGGCGCCTGGGTGGCTCAGTGGATTAAGCCGCTGCCTTCAGCTCAGGTCATGGTCTCAGGGTCCTGGGATCGAGCCCCGCATCGGGCTCTCTGCTCCGCAGGGAGCCTGCTTCCTCCTCTCTCTCTGCCTGCCTCTCTGCCTACTTGTGATCTCTCTCTCTGTCAAATGAATAAATAAAATCTTAAAAAAAAAAAAAAAGTAAGATGCTTAACAGACTGAGCCACCAGGTGCCCCAATAAATGAAATTTTTAAATAAGTCAAAGGCATGAGGAAAGTATCAGAATTGAAGCCTGCAGATTTGCTGACCCAAGCCTCTTTGGGATTCAAATGATGAAAGTGATTCTCATGTCAAGGGTTATATGCACCCAAAGCACCAGGGCTTGGTAAAAACAAAAAAAAACAAAAAAACAGTGGTCTCTTAGTGTTTGACTCTGCCTTTCCATTCTGAAAGGGTTCTATAATTCTTCAAATCACAACAACTTTGGAAAAATAAATTTTTTATTCACATAAACTTCATTTACATGTATTTTGACTATTTTACATGTATATTTACATGTATTTTTTTCTAGGCAGGCGCTAATTTTTGGTGCTTGTAGGAACATGATCATTTCTCCTTCTAATTTTCTTTTTCTTTTAACTTTCTACTGCATGCATTTTTTAAAGATTTTATTTATTTATTTATTTGACAGAGAGAGAGAGACAGAGAGGGAACACAAGCGGGGGAGAAGGGTGAAGGGAGAAGCAGACTCCCAACTGAGCAAGGAGCCTGCTATGGGACTCGATCTAGGACCCTGGGATCATGACCTAAGCTGAAGGCAGATGCTTCACTGACTGAGTCACCCAGGCGCCCCTTCTTCATGTATTTTAATTACATAAGAAACTAAAGTTCCAAGAGAAAATATTCAACATTATGGTTTTTAATTGTTAAAAATAATTTGAATCGTTTACTCAAGTGAAAGAAGAGACTCTAGAAAAACAGCATAGTTATGGAAAATTAGCACCTATCAATACCTAAGCAAACCAAAAGATCCCTTTTTAAAAACTGAGGTATAGGGGCGCCTGGGTGGCTCAGTGGTTTAAGCCTCTGCCTTCCGCTCAGGTCATGATCTCAGGATCCTGGGATCGAGCCCCGCATCGGGCTCTCTGTTCAGTGGGGAGCCTGTTTCTCCCTCTCTCTCTGCCTGCCTCTCTGCCTACTTGTGACCTCTCTCTCTGTCTAAAAAAAAACAAACAAACAAAAAAAAACCCTGAGATATGTATGACATTATATCAGTTTCAGGTGTATGACATAATGATCTGATATTAATATTTACTGCAAAATGGTCACCACAATAAGTCTGGTTAACACCTGTCAACCTACATAGTTAAAAAATTTCTTTTTTTTCTGCCCTGTGTGATGGGGACATGTAAGATCTACTCTCTTAGCAACCTTCAAATATGTAATACAATGTTATTAACTATAGTTGCCATGCTGTCCATTACATTAACAGGACTTACTTCTCTTACAACTAACCGGAGGTTTGTACCTTTCGACCCTACTTTATCCACCGTGCCCCGAAGATTTTTTTAAAGAATTCTAAAAGCAAGAAAGAAAACTTCCGAGTTTATGAAAACGATTCCATTTCCCTCCTTGTAATCTCATTGTAAAAAAAGGTCATTGTATCCCTAGGCATGGATTTCCTAAAATAAGACCATTCTGAAAGCCTGCCACATACTCAATCCCCTTAACATGGCCCTCAAAACGGAAAATTTGCGTTCCCTTCCCTTTTGACTAAGGAATTCTCTCAAACCTCTTTTAATACACATACATTTTCTTGAACTTAAGATTTAAAAAATATATTTCAACATTTCTGCATATTGTAAGTGATTTCATTTTAGTATGTTGCTGAAATGACACTATAATTATAACAATGTAATTTCTATGACACATATATTTAAAAATTTTATCTTTCTTTTCATTTATCCAATGATGGGTTAAGTTAATCATTTAAGAAAAGGTTACACTTGTTAATAAATTAAGAATATTTCATTACACCATGTTTGGTGTGGTACGTTTAAAATGTTTACTAAAATATAGGTAATGATCTCTGCTTCAGGTAATGGTAGACAAGGTAATTTGGGTCAAACACTCCCACTGAGGTTGACTAGAAAACATGGACAAAATATAAAAAGAAATGTTAATGAAGGCATCCGAATGCAAATAATGTGGAGAAGCATGAACATGCCAGGTGCCCCTGGGAGACTGAGGCTCGGGTAGGTGAGCCCAGCTTTTGAAGACAATTTTCCCACATGCAAGCATGTGCTGATTCCAGAAGGGAAGAGTAGGAAGCTGAGATGCTGAAGTGGTAATGAGGGCCAAGGGGACAGGGAATGGAATCCAGGCCTCATTGAGGGGTAAAGCCCTGTCAGTTTGGTTGAGGCCCCAAAGAACTACATCCTAGAAATATGGGTGACACAAGGGTAGACAGATCTTTACTGAGGACTACAGTTCACCGTCCAACTATTCCAACTCCTGAAACTGGACTAAGGTAGCCCTAATTTGGTAGATCCCCCCGGAGCCTGCAGAAGCAATGGTAAAATACTATGGGAAAAGATGACATCATTTCAGGCCTTCAATTATATCTTCATTATTCCAAATATATGTCTGACACACTATGAAAAAATGACTAGTTACACAAGACAAAACAAGAAGGAGAACTGACAGAAAAAGCAGGTATTAGAAATAAACACACTTTATTATTTTTTTAATTTTTTTTTAAGATTTTATCTATTTATTTGACAGAGATCAAAAGTAGGCAGAGCGGTAGGCAGGCAGAGAGAGGGGGAAGCAGGCTCCCGGTCGAGCAGAGAGCCCGATGCGGAGCTCGATCCCAGGACCCTGGGATCACGACCCGAGCCGAAGGCAGAGGCTTTAACCCACTGAGCCACCCAAGCGCACTTTAAAGTAATTGTGCTTTATAGACCAGTGGAACAGAGTGGAGAGCCCAGATATGGACCGTCAACTCTATGGTGAAATAATCTTCGACAAAACAGGAAAAAATATTCAATGGAAAAAAGACAGTCTCTTCAATAAATGGTGCTGGGAAAACTGGACAGCGATATGTAGAAGAATGAAACTTGACCATTCTCTTACACCGTACACAAAGATAAACTCGAAATGGATAAAAGACCTCAACGTGAGACAGGAATCTATCAGAATCCTAGAGGAGAACATAGGCAGTAACCTCTTTGATATCAGCCACAGCAACTTCTTTCAAGATATGTCTCCAAAGGCCAAGGAAACAAAAGCAAAAATGAGCTTTTGGGACTTCATCAAGATCAAAAGCTTCTGCACAGCAAAGGAAGCAGTCAACAAAACAAAAAGGCAACCCATGGAATGGGAGAAGATATTTGCAAATGACAGTACAGACAAAAGGTTGATATCCAGGATCTATAAAGAACTTCTCAAAATCAACACACACAAAACAGATAATCATATCAAAAAATGGGCAGAAGATATGAACAGACACTTCTCCAACGAAGACATACAAATGACTATCAGACACATGAAAAAATGTTCATCATCACTAGCCATCAGGGAGATTCAAATTAAAACCACATTGAGATACCACCTGACACCAGTTAGAATAGCCAAAATTAGCAAGACAGGAAACAACGTGTGTTGGAGAGGATGTGGAGAAAGGGGAACCCTCTTACCCTGTTGGTGGGAATGCAAGTTAGTGCAGCCACTTTGGAGAACAGTGTGGAGATTCCTGAAGAAATTAAGAATAGAGCTTCCTTATGACCCTGCAATTGCACTGCTGGGTATTTACCCCAAAGATACAGATGTAGTGAAAAGAAGGGCCATCTGTACCCCAATGTTTATTGCAGCAATGGCTATGGTCGCCAAACTGTGGAAAGAACCAAGATGCCCTTCAACGGATGAACGGATAAGGAAGATGTGGTACATATACACAATGGAGTATTATGCCTCCATCAGAAAGGATGAATACCCAACTTTTATAGCAACATGGACGGGACTGGAAGAAATTATGCTGAGCGAAATAAGTCAAGCAGAGAGAGTCAAGTATCATATGGTCTCACTTATTTGTGGAGCATAACGAATAACATGGAAGACATGGGGAGATAGAGAGGAGAGGGAGTTGAGGGAAACTGGAAGGGGAGATGAACCATGAGAGACTATGGACTCTGAAAAACAACCAGAGGGTTTTGAAGGTGTGGGGGGGTGGGAGGTTGAGGAACCAGGTGGTGGGTAATAGGGAGGGCACGTACTGCATGGAGCACTGGGTGTGATGCCAAAACAATGAACACTGTTATGCTGTAAATAAACAAATAAAAAAAAATATGTTCAAAAAAAAAAAAGTAATTGTGCTTGCTCTATTGGAGATAGAACACAAGATTTAGAATTCCAGCAGAGAATTAGAATTTGTTGATAAGAATCAAATTGAAAATTCTAGACCCCCAAAATAGTTACCAATATTAAAAATTCAGTCAAAGGTTATAATGACAAAACAGGTCAACTGAAGAGAACATCGGTGAACTGAAAAATAGGTGGTAGGCATATAGGTATTTGTTATGGAATTCTTTCAAATTCTCTGAAATTTTTCAAAAAATGTTTAAAGATGTTATTTATCTTCAGAGAGAGCACACACAAGCAGGGGGAGGGAGAAGTAGCCTCCCTGCTGAGCAAGGAGCCAGAGGGGACACTCAATCCCAGGACCTGTGATTGTGACCTGAGCCAAAGGTAGACACTTAACTGACTGAGCTATCAAGGCGCCCCTGAATGTGGCTTAAAACAACTATTTAAAACAACTATTGAGGGGCGCCTGGATGGCTAAGTGGGTTAAGCCTTTGCCTTCAGCTCAGGTCATGATCTCAGTGTCCTGGGATTGGGCTCTCTGCTCAGCGGGGAGCCTGCTTCCTCCTCTCTCTCTGCCTGTCTCTCTGCCTACTTGTGATCTCTCTCTGTCGAATAAATAAATAAAACCTTAAAAAAAATAAAACAACTATTGAGTGGCTTAAAACAACTGTTTTATCCGCTCATCATCCTGAGGGTCAGTCATTTGGGCTGGACCCAGCTGAGAACTTCTGATCTCCTGGGTGGTGTCAGTCACTGCCAGGGAGTGGCTGGATGGTCTAAGATAGCCTCCTCACACATCATGGTGAACCTCTCTCTCTATGTGGTCTCTCATTCCTGCTGAAGCTAGGCCAGAATTCTTCACCAGATAGTCTTAGGGTTTCAAGAGGATGAGAACAAAAGCTACAAGACGTCTGGAAGCTTAGGTTGAAGATTCACCGAATGTCATTTCTGCTGCTTTTTATTAGCCAAATTCAGTTACAAGGCAAACCCCATTCCAGTGGAGGAGGGGGGAGGTGGTAACGAAGAAACACTACAAAGGGGCATGCATACAAAAGTGGGAAAAATTTGTGCCTATAATTTTTGTGATCTACTGCACCCACCAAATTGATCTTTAAATGTAACACCATCTTAATCCAAGTCTCTGCATTTAAATTTAAAAATTTTAAATTGACAATCTCTTCAAAACTTTAATTAAGAATACAAAGAGTCCAAAATGATATGAAAAAGGTCAAGAATAACCAATACTGTAAAGAATAATTCCTCTTGAAAGATCAGAGTACAGAATTGCTTGACTATATATCAAGACTTATTATAAAGCTATAGTAATTAAGACTGAGTGGGATTGGCACAAGAATAGACCAAGAGGTTGGAGGAAAGGGCACAGAAAGCAACCCTCACCTATCTAGACATTTGATTTATGTCACAGACCGCACAGTATTTAAATGTCTTTTCAATAAATGATCCTGGGAGACTTAGGAGAATTAGAATATTGAAAAATGTACGAGAAATGAACTCTACTTCACGCGATGCATAGAAATCAGTATCATGTGACAATCCTAAGAATGAAAAGCAAAATATAAAGTGACTTTAAAATTAAACAAAGGATAATTTGTTTATGAGCTGGGAACAGGGAAACTTTTTTTTTTTTTTTTTAAGTAGGCTCCATGCCTAGACAGGAGCCCAGCATGGCTCTTGAACCCATGACCCTGAGATCAAGACCTGAGCTGAGATCAAGAGCTGGACGCCTGACAGAGCCACCCAGGTGTCCCAAAAATTCTTAAATAGTACACAAAAAAGTTCCTGAATGCAAAGAAAAAGTCTGGCAAATTGACCTATATTAAAATTTACAATTCCTGTTCACCAAAAACACTTTTAAGACAGTAAAACAGCAAGCCACAGAATGGCTGAGATTAGCATCACGTATAAGAAAAGACTTTCATCAAGAATATATGAAGAACACCAACAAATCAATAACAAAAATACAGATACTCCTATAGAATAGGCAGGAGACACAAGATGACATTTCATAAAAGACGAAATCCAGATAATCAATACATGTATGAAAGGGTACTCGATCTCCCTAGTAATTAAGGTAATGCTAACCAAAACCACCTTAGATATCTCTATGCGAACCCCAGAATGGAAAGACAGGCAACATCAAGAACTCTTACCTACTTCTAGTGGAAGAAGTGGAAGTCAAATTGGTTCAGTCACTTTGGAAAACAACTTGGTATCTATTATCGTTGAACAAATGCACATTCCATGACTCAGAAATTCTACTCTCAGGTCTATATTCCCCACAGAAATATGTGTGCAACTACCCCAAAAGACATATAAATGAGTGTCCAAAAGCCCTGTTACTTACAATATCCCCATACTGGAAACAATCCAAATGTTTTTCATGGTGGAATGGATAAATAAATTTTTCATACATATTCATATAATAGAACACAATAAAAATGAATAAACTATAGCTATACACAAAACAGGGATGAATCTCACAAATAATAATGTAGAGCAGAAGCCACACACAAATTTACATATGGTATAGGATTCCACTTGAATAAATCTAAAGACCAAAAACAAAAAAGAACTATAGTGTTTTAGGTATGAATTATAGTTTGTAAATTAAAAAGAAAAAAAAAGAAATGCAAGGAAGTGGCTGCTATAAGAATCAGGATAGTTGGTTACCTTTTAGGCAGAGGGAAAGTGTAGTTATCAGGAGGGTATGGAAGGAATTTGTATTGGGTCAACTTAGCTTATCTGCACTACTTTTTCCAGAATTTTCCATTCTATCATTCTAAGTTAGTGTAGGTTGTCTGAACTCGAGCACAATATCGAAGGCAGAAGTGAAGCAGTAACCATATATATATATTTTTTATGCACGAAAGGTGGTTCAGAGTATCAGATGTGGTTGCATTTAAGTTCATATTGTCCCTGATTTCCTGGTTCACCTTGGTCCTACTGACAGAGGTGCACATGGGGCAGTCCTGCACTCCTACCATGACCCCAAACCTCCTTCAGCTTCTCCAACTCCTGGGCCAGACTGTCTGCTTTGCTGACTTCAGAACCAGAGGCAACAGCTATATATAAACTCTTCACCCAGCATCCACAGTTGTGTAAGGATAAACTCTATATTCTAGAGCAATCTTCATCATTTTCTGTAATGGAACCTCGACTGATTCCATAAGGTCATGAGAGAGGCTTCCTGGGTGCTGGAAACATTTTATGTTTTGACTTGTGGTGATAATGTGAGCTTTCCATCTATATTTAGACCAGTTTTCTATAGTTATGCTATATTTCACAGGAAAAGTTGAAAAAATAATTAAATTACATATTACCGCCAAAATAGACCAAAACTGCTGTCAGGACTTGTTTAGAATTATTGCACTTCACACATTAAAAAAACGGTTTCTTTTAATAATTGTTGTCTCATTTCTAAATAATGAGCTATGAGAAAAGGGCTTGGGATGCTAATTACAGGTTCTTCTCTGAAAATAACACATTACCATAGGTGTGTATGGTCTTCTTTCTAACAAGAAGGAAGCCAAAATATTTATAATCACCACTAAGTTTTTTCTCCTTTAATTCTACTTTGAAATGCTGGAGGCATATTGATGCGCTATTTAAGAATGTTGATAAATGGATGTAATATGTGAATTTAGTTATGACCTTGAGGACATTTACTGAATTAAATGTTATTGTCCTCATTGCTTCATTGTATTTCAGCATCGACATTTGTTATAATTCCTGCCTTCAACCGATATCCATTATGAGTATAAATTCAACAGAATATGAAAATGTTAAAAGCTTATGAGATCCTTGCCAAACCAATGTGACCTCCACAAAACATTACATATCTATACTATATATACTCAGAAGCTCTTAAATCATCCTATTTTAAAGAAGAGAAATATATAAAGTATTAAACTGTGAACTTTTAAAAATAGGAAACTGAGGGGGCCTGGGTGATTCAGTCGGTTGAGCGCTTGACTCTTGGTTTTGGTTCAGGTCACCATCTTGTGGTGGTGAGAAAGAGCCCCACACCGGGCTCCCCACTCAGCATAGAGTCTGCTTGAGATTCTCTCTCCCTCTCTCCCTCTGTCCCTCCCACTTGTGTACTCTCTCTCTCTCTCTCTCTCAAATAAATAAATCTTTTAAAAATGGAAATTGAAATATAAAGTATTATTACTTTAATGATAGAACTCTCCAAGACACCGTTCACAACTCATGGGCATTCATTAACAACTTGAGAAATACCACACTGCCAGGTCTAGCCCCAAACTAAATATTCAGTCTTATCTACATGCTAAATTTTAGGCAATCCAGGCTACTCACCACTCCCCAGTGGGCTCTAAACCTTCCCTTATTTCCCTTTTCTCTTGCTCCTGGTCACCAAATATCTCCAGTTATCAAAACAGTACCATATTTCAAGGCTTGGGTAATTTTACCTCCTCCATAAATCCTTTCCCTGTGCTTGACTTCACCGGAAATGATATCCCTTCTCTCTGGCTTGCATAGTACTCCCCCCCCCCCCCCCCCCCCCGCGAACCCGCCTTGTAGTGTTAAACACATTCTACTTTGAATTAATTAATTTCCAGAGTTTCATGTATTTCCAGAGTTTCATGATTTGGTAGAGTTCTTCTGAGAGAGGGAGGTTTGGGAATCAGGAGCTTTAGTGTTAAGCATGTCAGTAAGTGTTGAGAAGGTCAACCAGAGAAACTGTGTAAGATGAAAAGACAAAGGAACTAAAGACAGAACTCCAAGGAATATCAGTATTTTTTTTAAAGATTTTATTTATTTGTTTAACAGAGAGAGATCACAAGTAGGCAGATGGCAGGGGAGAAGCAGGCTGTCCACTGAGCAGAGAGCCTGACGTGGGACTCAATCCCAGAACCCTGAGATCATGACCTAAGCCGAAGGCAGAGGCTTAACCCATTGAGCCACACAGGCACCCAGGGACATCAGTATTAAAAGGCAAAGAAAGACTTACTTAGAGAAGAGTCAGGAGAATCAGAAGAGAATTGAATACACAGAAGCCAAGACTTTCAAGGAAGAAGTTATCAATGGTATGAAATTTGGCAATGACTTAAAGGAAAATGATGGGAAGCCCTTTGTGTTAGCTGGTGATGTTTTTACTCAGCTTCCTTGTGATTCTGAGAATTTTGAAATATCTAGTCTGTATCAATCTTCCAAAAACAATATATTTTTGGCTGTGTAACTAGGGTGGCCAGATATAGAATTGTAGGAAGGAAGGGGCTTAAACTTATATAAAGACTGAGAAGGGAGTCAAAACATTTAAGAGAAAAACTGAAGATATCTGTGAAGATATCTGATCTGTGGTATCTGTGATGTTTGTTGAGGGAAAATTTGCCTTAGACCAGAGGCAGTACTTATCTTCTGCTGTGATGGGAAACAATGAGTAGGTACAGAGATGAAATAGTAGTCATCATGGAAGAAAAGTTAAGGGAGTTCCTGCCAATTTATCTCAGCTTCCCCCAAGAATAATGATTAAAAACTAACATACATTTAATATTTATTATCTATCAGTCCCATGTTAAGCATTGGACATAGATTTTCTCATTGAGTTCTTGTAATACAATAATGCTATTATTATCTAAATTTACATAGAAGTAACATACAGATTCTAAAGGATACATGCACCCCAATATTTACAGCATTATTGACAATAACCAGACTATGGAGAGAGCCCAAATGTCCATTGACTGATGAATGGATAAAGAAGATGTGGTGTATATACACACATATATATACTATGGAATATTACTTGGCCATTAAAAAGAATGAAGTCTTGGCATTTGCAATGACGTGGTTGGAACTTAAGTATATTATGCTAAGTGAAACAAGTCAGTCAGAGAAAGACAACTATCATATGACCCCTCACTCATGTGACACTTAAAAAAGAAAACAGATGACCATATGGGGAGGGGGAGAGGGGAAAAAGGGGGAGAGACAAACAAGCTGTAAGAGACTTGAGGATAGAGAACAAACTTAGGGTTGATGGAGGGCTAGATGGGTGATGGGCATTAAGGAAGGCACCTGCTAGGATGAGCACAGTAAGTGATGAATCCCTGAATTCTTCTCCAGAAATCAATATTACACAGTATGTTTATTACCTAAAATTTAAATTAAAATAAATATATTTTTTAAAGTAAATTTAGTAGGAGAACACAGAGGCTTAGAGAAATTAATTTGCCCAAAGTCACATCTTCAGAAATGGAGAAGAATCAAATTTTGATTCCCAGGCCCAAATTATTAGCCAATCGGAACCCGTAGTGAAACTGAAGCAGGGGCTTTAGTGGGTGGTTGAAAAGGAATAAGGAAACTTGGATATTGATGAAGAATGGAAGAGAATGCCAGGTAACACTGAAGGTCTGAGTTGTTCAAAATAAGAAATGGTAATGATTCCAAACTACAGAGTCATGGGATCTTCTCTAAAGCTCTTGCAGAGAAGGGAAGCTCTGTGGTCTGACGGGGGATTTAGAGAATGAACACAAAGGAAGGACAAGGGTCAAACGATGCGGTAAAATGGCGAGGCGGTATTTTATGGTGAACCCCGCTACGGAGGCTGGTCAAGAAGATGGTGAAGCTAGCAGAATACCGATCACCCAAGGAACGTTTGTGGCCACGGACCACTTAATACTTTCAAAGCGTATTGAAAAGTGGGAGTGACTAAGTTCATTGTAGGTTGTGGTCTGGTCAGAGTGGGTCAATGAAATTTTAGATTATAGGAGCGGAACAAATCCAGATGCTGAAGTCTAGTGAATGACCACAGGGAAGGACAACTGGAAGAAAGTGGAGGTAAAGTTCATTAAAACTGAGATCAGGAAAATCAAACATTGTGCATTAAATACATTTCCAAGATATCCAAGACACCCAGGAAGATGGTGGAACTGAATCTGAATGAAAGGAGCTTGAGCCAGAAGTTCCGTTTGTGTGAAGGTAAAGGAAGAAAGATTTTGGAAAAGAAAAGGGGTGGGGGGGCGCTAGAATGTGTCCTTGTCACCACGCATACTAAGAGAATGGAGTCGTTTGCAACTGAATGGAGAAGCTGGCAAGCATGGTGGAAAGGACTAGCAAGTAGGGCAGGAGTATGGGGACAAGCCAGGAGAGAGGAAGCCCAAAACAGAACTAGGAGAAAGGATAAATGAGGATAGGTGACCAGAACGGCAGGGATTTGGGGGGTAAAGGTCAGCAGGAATGAGAGATAAACATTGGTCAGCCTCGGGATTCACATGGTAATACCTGAATGCAGATATTTCCATGATAGCTAAGTTTGGGGCAAGGCAGAAATTGTAGCTCCTGATGAACTTCCAATTTCTCTAAAGTTGAGATAGAGGAAATCAGGATAGTGAGAACCATGTTTCCCATTATGCATCTCTTCTTCGGATCTGGAGCAAATTCTATCCTTCTTTCCACTTTTCTGAATCTTAGCCACCCTTAAGACCTACACGACCACCAGCTCTCCCCGAAGGCTGTCTGTCTCCTTGAACGAGGAACTCCTATTGTCATTCTTACACATCAGCCTTGATTACTTGCAACACTAAACTCACTTTTCAGTAGTTACGGCCTCTTGGGACAAGGAGATATAGCTTTTTCAGTGAAACACAAAGCGGAATGTGACAACCAAAGATCTTATAAATTCCTGCCCAACCAGACATCATGGGAGTGAAGGCATGGAGTGAAGGCATGGACCCAATTCCAGAATTCCGAACAAAGCTGACCTAAGAATGAGGGGCGGTCCTTTCCCCACCTTGCCACTTGCCCATTATCTAGAGATAAAATTGTCCCCAGTCTCCTCCTTGGTGACTCCGAGTCATCATGTCACCCATTTCAACATTTGAACAGTACCTGCTTCAGAGGGTTTGTGAAGATTAAATGGGTTAATATACGGGAAAGGCTCAGAGCCCCACCACAGGAAGCATTATTTAAATGTTTTCTATTATTGTTATTCTTACTATTGCTTTTGTCATTATTACTATTATACTCTCTCCCATCATTGGTTAGAAAAATGTAAAAACTGTACAGATCCTGCAAATAAACAAGGGCAGTTGTTCTCATGGACTCACTAGGGGAGCTTTCACAATATAAGACTGTGGGGGGAGAGGAAGAGTGGGAGAGACAGAACAATTCCCCCCAAGTGTGTCCACATTCTGACCCCCAGAATCTGTAACTATGTCACCTCCATGGCCAAAGGGACTTTGCAGACATGGTTATTTAAGGATTCTAGGATGGGGAGTTTATCCTGGATTATCTAGGTGAGCACGGAGTAATCACGGAAGTCCTTACACAAAGGAGGCAAGAGGGTGAAAAATGAGATTTGACAACAAAAGCAGAGGTTGGAATGGTGTGCTTTGGAGATGGAAGACGGGCCATGAGCCCCGGAAGGCAGGCTGCTTACAAAGCTGGAAAAGGCAGGAAAACAGACTCTCCCTGAAGCTTCTAGAACACAGTCCTGCTGACACCTTTGATGTTAGCCTTGTGAGATCCACCTCAGGCGTTTGGGCTGCAGAACAGTAAGATCATGAATCTGTGTTGTTTTAAACCATTACAGCAGCAGAAAACAAGCCAATGAGCGAAAGGGGTTAAGAGTGAACATTTCCATCTGCTCGAGGGACCAGGTCTTGTTCTTGCTGTCGTGGGCTTGGTCTTGGCTTCACCTCCCCAGTGACTTCCCCTCACCTGCAGCCAGAGCTGAGAAGTTCTAAACTGGGAGATGGAGGACAAGAGGAAGGTTTCTGAGACTAAAGGAAGTGACTTTATCACAGAGTCGGTCCATCCAATGGCACCATGCAAGGTTACAGAATAAGGGCTGTGACGCTCCGATGTTGGGCAAAATGAGAAAGAAATATGGACCCGAGCAGTTCCAGATGCTAGGTTTTCCACAGAGGGTCCAAGAGTCTACCAGCTCCCACCGAAGCCTGCCTCAGCTCTGTGCCAATCACTATTATTTAATTAACTTATGCGTTGTGTGTTTCAGTGGCTCTGTTCGTTCCCTTGTTTTCAGCCACACTCAACTGCAAACTTTCTGAGATTAGGGAAGTTTTGTACTTTTTAAAATCCAATTGAAATGGATCCTTGGACTCATTCATTGTGGAAGATACAATCTTGGCCATAACATTCTGGCTATCTTTGCTCTGTAATATCTTGAAACTCCATCTGCTCTCCGATTCAGCCCGGTTTTGACGCTGTGTGTGGCCAGGATATTTTGGGCAATGTCTTACCGCATTTTAGGATGACATAATTAGATTGATTTCAGTCTAGCAGATTTTACTCCCACCAAGCTGGGAACACCTCATAATAATTACCAATGTGATCATAATCACCGATGGCAATTTTTACATGAAGCCAAAAAAAAAAAAAAAGTCTAAAATATATATACCCGAGTATCAAAAAACAGGGTTGTATACCTTAGCCACCACATCTTGCGTCATAGGAAAATATTTTCCTCTCACGGCGCTTCACTTCCTTCAGGTCTCCGCTCAAATGTCACCTTTAAAACGTCCTTTTCGGAGGATTCTCATTTGCCGCGGCACCTCCCTCCTTGCATCCTCCCCTCTGCTCCCTGGCTGGCTGTCTTCCTTCGGTTCTCTATAGCGCGCTCGGCACCCCATTGATAATATCCATTTGCTTGTTTTTTTAGTATCTGTTACTCCTCCCCCTCCAGCAATAGGGACTCTGGTAACATGACTTACTGTGTCCCCAGGTTCTAGAACAGTGCCGGGCTAGAGCAGGTACCCTGTAAGCACTTGTTCAATGTAATGGGGAAAGCACTGGGCTTGGAATCAGGAGGTCGCTGTTCTGAGTGTAGCTTGTGCCGCGCCAGGGTGGCCAGTCGGCTAAGCGTCTGCCTTCTGCTCAGGTCATGATCTCAGGGTCCTGGGATCCAGCTCAGCGGGGAACCTGTTTCTCCCGCTCCCTCTGTCCCTCCCCCCAGCTGGTGATCTCTCTCTCAAATAAAGGAATAAAATCTTAAAAAAAAAAAGAGAGAGAGAGAGAGAGAGAGAGCCCAGCTTGTGCCAATTCACAAGCTGTGTGACATCAGATAAATTAACCTCCCGGATCCTAGATGGTCTTCACTGCAAAATAAGAGCATTTGCTGTCCTGCTTACCTCTCCGTGTCTTCAGAACTATTGAATGATGCACAGATTTCCTGTGCTTACTGTGCCTGGTGCTGGGGGGCCTCCCAGCAAGAGTCCACCCGTCCATATATGTGAAAGATAATTCAAACACACGTTTTGTCCCTCATATCCTATCATTCTGTTTGAAAGCTGCCTACTCGGGTTACCTTATTTGTCGGTTCACTGAATTGCTTGTACCGAATGGCGCTTTGACTTTCTGGACCGAAATGGAAGGACACTGTGTTAAACAGCCAAATGGAAGTCTCTGTTGTACTCATCACAGCCACACAGAGAGGACACCCGCATCCCCAGCTCACGCGGGGCCCTTCACCAAGACTCAGAGAGAGCGCTCTCTCGGGTCTCAGGATGAGGGAAGGCTGTGCTTTGTCCTGAGAACTCATCGGCTTTGATCTCAGAACGCCAGAGTTCAGTAAGCGGACATTGTTTCTTCTCTGATGGCTTAGAGCGTTTACAGCCAGGTCTGTGTCCTTCCCTAGCAACTGTTTTTAGAACATGACTATGTCTTATTTATGTTCTTGCACAAGGAGTCCTCTGGCCCAGATTGCTTAAGTAATTCATGGTAACCTTTTGTATGGTATGTATTTTTATAAATTAATTTAGCCCTTTCATGGGATGAGGTCAAGAGCAGATGAATTTCATACACATATACACACATCTTATAATTAAGTGTTTAGAGAATAAAAAAAGCACAAAATTTGTTTCCAAATGTCTTTCTCGGACTCTAGTTCTGTCTTATGGATTGATTTTGTCTGTCTCTGTGACATCCTGCTGGTGAGTAGTAAGTTCCTTCTCCCAAAGCTGACTGGTGTTTCATGAAGCACAACCAGAATCAAGCAGTCTACTTGCAAATCCAACATCAGTGTTCAACGCTTGTGCAAATGAGGGCGCCTCCTCCCGAAACGGGACTCACGAAACCTCTAGAACTGTAGAGAATACCTTAGATCCTGCCACTTAAATAGGCATCCAGAGAAAAGAAGTAAGAATTAAAACCCTTTCCTTTTTTCTTGCTAAAATCATGACAAGCCAAAAACCAAAACCCAAACGAAGCAAAACGAACCATAAACAGAACCTGGGGCATGAATGACATTTGTCGTAACTGATGAAGCATTCTTTTTGGTTAACATGCTCCTCTTGGGCACCTGGGTGACTCAATCAGTTAAGAGTCTGGCTTCGGATCAGGTCGTGTTCCCAGGATCCTGGGACTGGGTCCCCTGTCCAGCTCCCTGCTCACGGGAGAACCTGCTTCTCCCTCTCCCATTCTCCCTGCTTGCGTTCCCTCTCTTGCTGTGTTTCTGTCAAATAAATACATAGAATCTTTAAAAAAAAAAATACAATCCTCTTAATTGTTTTGAAAGATATGTAATCGATATGGAGACTATGTTACCACCAAGCCATTTAGAAGGCCTTTGAGAAATACACAACCATTAGGAAAAAATACCTTCTTCATGTCAGTAAGTAAAAGGTTCTTTTAAGTTTAATTGTTATGGCACGAGAGCTTTCAGGAGTTTGGGATGCTGTATTGAAAATCTAACCACACAGCTAATCTATTGTTTAGAAATGTGGGAAGGGTTATCTAACTTCTAAATTGTTCTCAGTTAAAATTTCAAAACTGTCCTTTGATCGGTACTGCAGGGGGAGGAAGTTAGATCTGCCTTCAAACACTTATAGACCCAGATGTGGGTCTGACCCTTTTCCAATCCCTCCTACCATTCCTTCTTCTTTCCCCCTGACTGATCTAACCCAAAGAACTGTATCTTTCTAGTTCCAGAACGTCAGCCTACCATGCCATGTGGATTCCAAATATAATTGTCTTCTACCTTCCTTTAAAGACGTCTTCCCCATTTCCCTGCACACGTGACTTCTACCGAAACCAACCTCATTCACTACTTTGCTTTGTCTTCCCCTACTCCACATCTCTGCCAAAGGAGTAATTCAGTTCCTGCTTCTAAGTCACTTGTCATGGGTCAGGATACCCCTCACACTTCCCTCCAACTCCCATTCCGCCCTCTATATTCTTTTAGCTGTCTTAAAAATTAGTAAATTGACCTTCCTAAGCACGGGAAACTAAAGAATATCCACCCTGCTGAATGTACATAGCCTGAGAAGATCCTGGAATTCCATTTTGATGTATATTAAAGATACAAAATGAATAACACCAACATTGATGGTATTAACTCTAACACTACAGGATTCAATTTAATTTGCCTTGATTGACTCAGAAGCGTTATTATAATAATCCCCCTGGTATTATGCTGCTACTTAGAAATCCCTGTTACTAAGTATTTTCCCATAGTCTGCCTTTACTTAGTAGCTCATGTCATCTATTTTTAAGATATTTTAAGAGTGATCAGTGATTTGTACGCTCTGCCTGGCACATAGCTGGCACTTGCTAATATTTGTTGTTTGATTTGAATTTCATGATTGCCATAACTAATTCCATTCCAATATGCCAGATGCTCTTCCTATTAGCACTGATTAGCAAAGCTGAATCATGAACCATTCCAGCATGACAAGTAAATTATATAGAAGTCACATAAGAGAAAAATGCAGACATTTCACTTGGGAAAAAAAAAATGGACTTACATTTTTCCTTTCTCTGAGCTTTCACTTTTCAACATTATAAAGCTAAAAATTTGCCTGAGTTTCTGAAAATTGTGTCACTAAAAATGAAGAGATCAATTAGCATGGCTCTTCCAGTTACATCCTCATGCAGACATTTCGATGGAGTTTTACTTAGGTGAAATACAGATCAGTGGTTTCTAAAACCTAGCCCACTGGCTGCATTACAATCCACTGATAAATTAAAAAAAAAAAAAATACAGGTGTGCCTGGCTGGCTCAGTCCGAAGAACATGCGACTCTTTTTTTTTTTTAAGATTTTATTTATTTATTTGACAGAGAGAGATCACAAGCAGGCAGAGAGGCAGGCAGAGAGAACGAGAGGAGGAAGCAGGCTCCCGGTTGAGCAGAGAGCCCGATGTGGAGCTCGATCCCAGGATCCTGGGATCATGACCTGAGCTGAAGGCAGAGGCTTTAACACATAGGAGCCACCCAGGTGCCCCGAACATGTGACTCTTGATCTCGGGGTTGTGAGTTCGAGACCCATAAGCCCCACATTGTGTGCAGAGAATACTTAAAAATAAAATATTTAAAGAACAAAACAAAGCAAAAACCAATACAGATTTCAGGCTTAATCCCCTAAAAACGTTGACTTGGTCGTGTCTAATGTGGACTCAAGGCGTTCTTATTATTTTAAGTATACCAAAGTGATTGTGATGTACAGACAGGTTTAGGTTGCTAAGACTAACTCAGAACATTACATAATTGGCAATCAATTTCTAAATGAGTCAGCATACAGACAGCTTTAAAAACAGAAGGCATATGTTTTCTTCATTTTATTACCCACTGTGCCTAACGCATTGCCCTGCTCACTCTACGAGCGTCATCATTTCTTATAGACGGACTACAGTCAGAAATACCTGCTCAATCAGGCCTTGTCCAATTCAGTTTTATTCTGTGTGGGACCGAGAAAAACATCTCTTTAGTAGTTTTAGACTTGTTTGAAATACAAGGTCATCAAGAAATATTCAGTCGAGGGGCGCCTGGGTGGCTCAGTGGTTTAAGCCTCTGCCTTCGGCTCAGGTCATGATCTCAGGGTCCTGGGATCAAGTCCCGCATCGGGCTCTCTGCTCGGCAGGGAGCCTGCTTCCCTCTCCCTCTCTCTGCCTGCCTCTCTATCTACTTGTGATCTCTCTTTGTCAAATAAAGAAATAAAATCTAAAAAAAAAATATTCAGTCGACATAACTTCATGTGGATACACCTAAAACCTCAAGAACTTTCTAACTTTCCAGAGGGATGCTGAGGCAAATCTGCTGTGCATAGTTATAAGCATGGACCAAGGGTTGAGAAAGAAAAGGAAGGTGATGTGGGGGGCAAAGCTGGAGGGTGTTTCTGCAATGAAGCCTCATGGTCAGGACATCTGGGCACTGGGACGGAACCGATGGATCTGAGTTAGAATGTTCTACTGTGTTCTGGTGGGCTTCGGTATGAAGTCATCACAGTCAAAGCTAAGATTACATAACTCTTTATGATGGGGTGAGATACTAAAACCAGCTCTTGCCAAGAACTGGGGAGTGTTCTTCAGAGACATGCTTAGAATATTCAACGAAAGTGGTCTGCATTTTAATCTCAGGAGTTCGGGTTATCTGTATAGATCACAGAAAACAAGAGGCAATCTTGAGCTTCCAGATTTTTTGCAGAATGATTCAGTTGAGTCTGTAAAGGCATATATCTGCTGTTTTCGTCATTTATTCAACAAAATGTTTCCTGAGCCCCTACTTTTGGCCAGAAAGTGTGCTAAAAATGGAAGAAACTATTCTAAGCATTGAAGATAAGCTCTTTCATTGCTAATCAACCACAGAAGGAACAGATGCATAAATAAATAATTATAATACATCAAGTGATAAAAGAAGAATCTAAAGGTATTACATTGTCACCAAGTACAGAGCAACCAACTGTTTGAGGGCCAGGGGTCTACTGACTAAGGCAATGGGGACAGAGGGGAGAGAAGCCTGTAGTGTCTTGAGACACACCCTGGGAGATGCCCAGTGTGTACTTTACAAGGGAAGTCTGGGACTGAAGACATGTATTTGAGAGCTGAGGCCATGGCATCGATAAGACTTCACAGGGGGGAAAGAAAAAAACCAAATGCAAAGAGAAAGGGGAAGTAGGGAAAGCAAAAAGGCAGAGACCACCAAGCATCTCCCCCACAAAAGGAGCAAGTGACACAGAGGAAGTCAAAGAGCCTGGGGTGAGCGGAGGCAGGGATAGATGTGGAGGGGAGGAGAACCAGAAGGCAGAACGGCTCTACTGTTTGTCTATGAGGAAGGAGAGGGTTTCAGGAAGGAACGACCGGTCAACACTGTGCATTATCAAAGGTCAGAGAATTTAAGGGCTGAAAGTTGTGCTGTACGTTCTGAGAACTAAGATGAATTTGTAACCTTCTAGCGTGGAGAGGTGCAGGCAGAAGCAAGGTGTGTGTGGAGCAAGGTGGGGTGGAGGGGCAGCAGAGAGAGCAGAGCGAGGGCAACCCCTTCCAGCCGCTTTGCTGGAAAGGGAGAGAAAGCAGGGGGACCACAGAGTGAGGGGCAAACAAGGTGGACAGAGTGGGTTCTTTTTCTCTTGTTTTTGTTTCGGTGGGGGAGGGGGATCAAGGTAGGTAGAGGGGCCGTTCACATCACTGAAGGAACTGCTGGACAGAGATTGTCCCCCAAAACTCCGAACACAATGGGGAGACTACCTGGGAACAAAGCATCCGGAAAGGAAGCCCCAGGAAGGACAGCCAGCAGGGAATCGGGTAGAGCTGGTTTCGAATCCTGACTGGCTCTTTTCCTAGCTGTGTGACAGGGCCCATTGTTCCACTTTTGCAGGATTTCGTTTTCTCACGTATTTCTTCAACCAAAATCCCCCCGCAGAAGCTGGAGTGGAAGGTGCCCAGCATGGTAACAACCAGGTACAGGCATTCCCTCCCCTTCCTTTTGTCGTAAGCAAAAAACAAAAAGAATTTAGTAAGAGCATATACATGTATTTACTCACCTTGAAATAAATATGTGGATGGCAACTGAAATTTACATAGGTTCCTACCCAGAACCAATAACTGTATTCAAACCAGTAATTCTAGATTTGAAAATGTAATAATGGAAAACATAAACGTATTTGGAAAACACATGAAACAGTAGAAATATGTAATAGGTATTTTTAAGTTTGATGAGCAGATGAAATAATGCAACCATGACTTCTACGTGGGGCACATTAGCACATAGACAGAACATGGAAAGGACAATTTGTTAATGTTTATCCTGGCCAGGGGAGCAGGAGGCTGACTGACAGCCATAAATTCTATCCAAAAGAGAAGAGGTTGATTCATTTGGCTCTACTTGCCTGCAATGAAATAATTCTTGCTGATACATCCCAGCCTTTGCTTGGCAAAATGGTGTTCAAGGAGAGGTGTTGGTGGGGGTCGTCCTGAGTGGATTGTGGGTTTGCTCACGTAATCTAGAAAGTGGGTTCCGAGCCTAAGGACTATGACACGCAGACTTTGGGGTCTGGGATTTGAACCCCCTCGGTTTCCCTTCCCCCAAAGGACAGACATCTCATGACAACTGAGAATGCTCTCTTGGTCAGCAAAATCAACTGTTGAAATGATTCCCTGCTGGATGATTCAGGCCAAGACAGGAAGGTCTCAGCCAAGTTACATGTTAATAGTGCAGGCCGTGAGCAGTTTCATCCCTCAAATCAATCCTTTTGGTAAATGTGTGTGGTGTTTGTCCACGCTGGTCTTCCAGTATCCAATCAAGCATATGATTCCCGAATCCAGATTTCCAACCCTACCTACAGCTTGAGAAAACAAGTGGCTCTATAGAGGCATTTGAGGGGCGCCCCGCTGGGTCATCCAATAAAAACATTGTTTCTGGGGGCGCCTGAGTGACTCAGTGGGCTGAGGACTCTGCCTTCGGCTGAGGTCATGATCTCGGGGTCCTGGGATCGAGCCCCGCATCAGGCTCTCTGCTCAGTGGGGAGTCCGCTTCCCCCTCTCTCTCTGCCTGCCTCTCTGCCTGCTTGTGATCTCTCTCTCTCTCTGTCAAATAAATAAATAAAATCTTAAAAACAAAAACAAAAAACCATTGTTTCTGGATGCCGAAATGTTCAACCAGACCTGTGCCCTGACCGCCTTTCATCCTTCTCCGTGAATACATCTGGGAAGGTGAGGTTGTCGGACAATCCGATACTTTAAAAGGCTGAAAAGTTAAGATAAGGCACAAAAAAGTAGGTAGGAGAAGTAGGCAGGAGGCGTGCGCGTGTGTGCGCGTGCGTGACGGCAGAACGTGCCTGCGTGCGCGTGCATGTGTGAGCGCGCAGGTGCGCGTGCTCCAGCGCGCAGACGGAAGAGGCCGCGGAATCCGGACGTGCGGGTCGCGCGGGGACAAGCCCTCAGGAGTGCGGGTTCGGAGAACAGGTCTGGAACATTCCGGTCGGAGCTCTCCCGACTGAACCAGCCAGGCACCCCTGTGCCCCCCCCCTTTTTAATTTACCTATTTATGAGCTTGCCTACCTGTATATGGCTCTTTGAGATACCAGGTTTTTTTTTTAAGATTTTATTTATTGTGTGACAGAGAGAGGGTCACGAGTGGGCACAGCGGCGGGCAGAGCGAGAGGGAGACGGGGAAGCGGCGCCCCGCGGAGCAGGGAGCCGGTCCGGCCGTCCCAGGACGCGGGGATCGTCCGCCGAGCCGCAGGCAGGCGCTCAGCCGACTGAGCCACCCGGCGCCCAGACACCGTGTTTACGCGGACGTACAGTGTGAGGCGCGGGACGAAGGAGGCGCCGGTTTGCTCAACCAGTGGGAAGCAGAAACACCAGACGCCTGGGAAAATGGGAGATGAGCTCCAGGTACTCCCTGCCCCGGAGAAGCCGCAGGCGGACTCAGACAGGGCACCGACGTGCCCGCGGGGCTAGGACGGTACCCCGGGGGCTCCGGAAACCTGCGGGTTCTGACGAATGGATGCCTGTACTTGGAGTGACAGCCGTCATCTGGGGGGTGGCGGGGTGGAGACAGGAAGAAGTACTTATTTTTAAGCCGAATGAAAGCCATTATCCAATGTTTTAAAAGATTTTATTTACTTATTTGACCGACAGAGATCGCAAGTAGGCGGAGAGGCAGGCAGAGAGGGAGAGGAGGAAGCAGGCTCCCCGCTGAGCAAAGAGCCTCCCCGCCTCCAGCCCGTGCGGGGCTCGATCCCAGGACCCTGAGATCGTGACCTGAGCAGAAGGCAGAGGCTTTAACCCACTGAGCCACCCAGGCGCCCCCATTATCCAATTTTTATAGGAAACGCACACCACCTTAAAGGCAGGTAGAGACCAATACATACAACGGTCACCAATATTTGGAAATAACAGAGGAAGGAACGGAAAAGGGACCAACGAAAAGGATTCTTATTTATACAGCTAGTCCCCGTTTTATATTGTCAAAAGATAGATGATTGCATGTGGCATCTAAGTCAAAATAAGTTTTGGTTTACAGCCCTATACCATCTGCACTACTTACTATTTTTATTATGGCAATATGTTTGAAGAAGCATTTGATTTTAAAAGAAATGTCATAACTACTTTTAGAATTATTTTCCTACATAAAAGGCTGTAGACTGCAAGAAAAGCTCAGAGGCATAGGTGGCTAAATAAGATTTTTCAATGGATAGAAATAAACTAAAAGTCCCTAACATTTCCTTAAAATGTCTCATGCTGTCAGGACAAGTGGAACAAGTTAATGCATTGCTCAGGCGTACACACAATTTATTTATGGTATAATGACTCAGATTTGGTGCTTGGCTAGTAAATTCAATTTTTGCATTTCTGTTCACTGGCTGGAAATATTATTTTCCTGTCATACTGACTTAATCATTCATGAATAAAAGGAGATTAACATGTTGGGGAGAAAACAAAAATAAAAGGTTTCTGCTTACAAGGATTTTTTATTAGAACAATCTTAGGCAAAAATTATATGCTGAACCAACAGTTATGGGATTTCATTAATTTTACTATTTATGTTCTTCTGAATATAATAGCAGAATGATAGAAGTGTTGTATACAGTATTTGCAAAACTGGATCAGAAGTCAGAACAATAGGAAACATATATATGCCTCCAGTTCACCTGTGCAGGCGATAATCATGTGATCGTCCATCAAACATTACAGTAAATAGAATTCCTCCTCTTCTTTTCAAAATGCCAGGCCAGTTCAGCCCAGACCAGAATATGTTTTTGACCTGCGGTTCCAGGACTGTCTCTGGAGGTGAGTCACCGTCTGGATCTACTCCCGTCTAAAGATCACACTCGCCACCCACACTTATCTTGAGTGGCACTGTATCCTCAAAGAAACTGTAAGAGCCTGCTCTTCCTAATTCACAGAACTAACTCAGACCTATTTCCATGGTAAAGAACTTAAGTTCTGGAATTAGCCCCCCTAGTATTAAAACCCAGGCTCCATACAAACAGGCTTTGGGCCGAGTTCTTTGAGATCTCTATGTGAGAGTCCACCTGTCTCTAAAATGAATTTACAATAGTACAAACGTCATAGTGTTTTTATGCATATCAAATTACATGGGCCTGTGAAACTGCTTAGCAAAATTTATATTACACATATATAGTTATTTAATGTATAATTTATATGTATAGAGATGATGGATATAGATATGTGTGTGCATTTATATTTTTTTCAGTTTTATTTCTCTTAGCATTCACCCCCTTTGTTCTTATCTTGCCAGTGTTATATACAAAATGGTCTCTGGTATTTCCCCATCCTTGTTCTCCTTCCGTGCTGCCCTTTGCCAAAATAAACACAAGCAATCTAACCAGAAGGAAAACAAACAAACAAAGCTCACATCCTAGAAACTGTCTGTTTTGTATCCATGTCCATCCTTCTGACATTTCCCCCATTACTTGAAATAGCAAAAAGATAAATAAAAACAGCTCGGGTAATCGATAATGTGCTTGTCTTTCACCAATTCGAGTTCTGAGACTCTAGATCCTGGGATAGAAGCAGCTTCCGCTGACGGGAGCTCTTCAGAAGAGCATCTGAACCTGGGACTGAGGGGGCGCGGGGAGACACAGGCAAATAGTCAGATGCGGAAAGTTTATTCCTGCCTGTGTTCTAATACTTTCCTGGGGCTTAATCACTGCTTGCGTGTCAGAAGTGAAGAAATGAAAAGAACAAGCAGAATGGATTAGGACCAACTGAATGGGAAGGGGAGAGCTGGAGCTCAACGGACAGACCTCCCAATTTTGTGTTCAGGCTACCTGGGCTCCCTGGAGCCACACCTGCATGGTCACAGAGCCTCTAGCAGAAAAGGACCTACCACGAGCCTTTTTAAGCAGGAGCTGGGCCTTCTGGCCATTTTGTTTGCCTGTGGGCCTAAGCTCCACAAGGAAACTAGGACTGAACAGTCTTTGGGCTGATGGTTGGTTCCAAAGTGAAAACAGCCCCACCGGTGCAGCTGGAAATAGGAGCCTTCCTTCCCTCCAGCATCATTTACTACACCCGAGGTCACTCACGCACGTGGGAGAGGATCCACAGACAGAGAAACTGGGTGTCCTTGAGGGGCCTTTCTGAACGCTGCCTGCCCAGCGTTATCCAACTTCTCTTCCAGCCTTGCTGCTGGGGATGTGCTCCCCGGGTTCCTTCTCAGCCTCGCCGAGGAAAGACAGCTGCGTGGATTCTGAAATCCATGGTATTGTGATACAATAACAAGTAGTTACTTGGTTTTTATCCCTGTTCCAGCATCCAGTTTCCAAAATTCTCACAATTTCCCAAGACACCAGCCCTATGGAAGTGCTTTTGTTATGCTAATTTGGAAGGTTCCTGGGTCACCTAAGGATGGGGAGAGAGGCTGGTTACCAGAGGAACCCACCACGTGACTGAAAGTTTGCAGCTTTCAGTCCCTCCCACCCCTGACTTTGAGTTGGAGACTGAGTTCAGCCACAGCGGCCAGTGATTTCATCAGTCACGCCTGTGTAATGCAGCTTCCATAAAGACCCTGAAGTCCGTGTTTCTGAGTGCTTCCAGGCTGGAAAACACGAGATCTGGGGAGAAAGATTTGCTCAGAGAGATGTGAAAGCACCACGCCCCTTCCCCACACCTTGCCTTGCGCATCTCTTGCACCTGGCTGTTTCTGAATTACATCCTATGTCCTGAATCATGTCCTGGATTATATATTCAACAAACTGATTTTCTAGTAAACAAAACGTTTCCGAGTTCTGTGAGGTACTTTAGCAAATAATGGAACCTGTTAAAAAAGAAAAGTACAGGCCCAAAGTGGTGTCGTTTAAGTCAGTAAATTAAGACTTTATATATAACTTAACTGGGGTTTCAACTCCCCCCTCCCTCCACCCCCCTACCCCCACTCCAGGAAGAGAACCTTTAACCAGCCAAACTGGAATTTCCTAGTCAACACTAGTAGGTAATCTGATTGACCCCTGCTAGTCTAGTCTAGGAAGGGGCATGCTTGCCTAAAACTGCATTCCTTGCTAATAAATTCCTTTTTCTTGCCCCTCTCCGTGTTTGGAAAACTTCCATTTTGTACAGCTTCTTGGAGCTTTCCTTTGCTTGTTAGATGGGATCCTGCCCAATTCATGAATCACTGAATAAAGCCAATTTGATCTTCAAATCTACTTGGTTGAATATTGTTTTTTAACAAAACCGAGGAGGGGCTCATGAGAGCCACTGGTTTATAGTTGGTCAGAAGCACAGAATCTGGACCTGCAGTGGGGACATCTGAAGTCTTGTGGGGCTGAGCCATCAGTCTGCGGGATTGGACACTCTCCAGGTAGGTAGTGTCAGAATAGAGTTGAATTATAGGACACCCCCCTGGTGTTCGAGTGTCACTTGGTGTGGAATCAGAATCAGAACAGTTCAAATCAAGAGAAAGAGCTGCTGACCTCAAAAGGGTGCGGTAGAAAACTGGGAGGATCATAAAGCCAAAAACAAGATAGTGGCCTAATGACAGCATTTAACACAAAATGGGATACTTACCATCTTCTTCCCAGTAGTTTTTATGATTAAACCATGGAAATTAGGACTGGCCAATTCTTCCTGGAAGAGCTCCATCGGAGGATACTTTAAGGAACCAGGTGAAGGAGAAGCACCACCCCACCATGTGAGAAAGCTGCCACACGTTATCCATGTCCTTTTCTCACCTTACTGGAGCTGGCAGTGAACCAGTGCTGCCAGGGATGGGACTTGAAGGGCTGGAACTAGGTGAGAACTGCCTGAGGAAGCCAAAGGCAGGAAAGCTTGGAAGAGCAAATAACCAACTGCCCCTGGGGGGTAGTGAGAACCCAGCTCAGTGGCAACAAATACCAACTAGGGACTTGAAGGCTGAGTGAACCAGAATTCAAAGTTGGGCAGAGAGAGCAGGAACAAGGAAGCACCAAACAAAGACAGCACAGGATGATTGCCAGGAAGGAGCCAAGCTCCCTTTCCAAGCAAATGATCTGCCAAAGGCTTTCATGCCCAATGAAGCTTCAAGACCAGCTCAGCCACAGGACGTAAGGCCGACAGATATGCAGGAATCAAAGATGGTTCTAATCAAACATCAAATTCAAAGGTTCTGTAAATATGCTATCTGAGGTTCACTTTAAATAGGGAGACGATCCTGCATGTACAGACCAAACAAATCTGGCCCTCCAAACAGAACAGTATAAAAAACTCCTTTTTCATTCAGGATACATCATTCTGAATGGAGATAACAATAGCTAAAAGTTACACATATTCAGGAAAAGTACCAGCTAATCTTGTTAGTGAGGAAGGAAACTTACCCTGCAATGCAAAATTTCCTCTCAGTTTACATCTACATAAAAATAAGAGAACATTGAAGAAAGGAGTCAACTTCACGCAGTTTGAGAGCAAAATCATACCATGTTGTTTCTTTCCCAACGTTAAAATTTTGAAATAAAGAACGATTCCATCCTTAGATCCTGAGCTCTTATTCTTACGGTTTTTGTTCCCAGTATCATCTGTCATGTCACAGCAGCCCTGCGGAAGAGGAAGAGCAGAGTTACAGTGCATGTTGTACCGATGAAGAAAGTTAAGGCCCAGTGGGGTGAGGGAACTTGTCCAAAACCCAACAGCTTCAATAAGTAAGAGTCCCAGCATGGAGCCTCAGTCTGTTGGCTCCAAATTCAGGCCCACTTTGCTGTACGGTGTTACTTCACCCAGTTCCATGGGTTGGTTCTAACTGTCGGTTTGGTATCCCATCCTGGTATTTTGCCTCCTTGTTCAGTCTTTCCAGACTTGACCATTAGGATCATTCCAGATGATGGAGTTCAATTGGCCCTTGAGTAACATGAGTTTGAACTCTGTAGGTCCCACCTATACACAGAATTTTTTTTTTTGCTAAACATAGTACCGTTCTGTAAATGTATTTTCTCTTCCTTATGATTTTAATAACATTTTCTTCCCTCTAACTTAATTTATTATAAGAATACAGCATATAGTACATAGAACATACAAAATTAGTGTTGATTAACTGTTCATGTGATCAGTAAGGCTTCTGGTCAACAGTAGGCTGTTAGTAGTTCAGTTTTAGGAAAGTCAAAAGTTCTACATGAATTTTCATCTTCGCGGAGGTTGGCATTCCCCATATTGTTCAGTGGTCAACTGTATTCTGGTATGCCAGAATATCATGCTATTTTTGAAAATCCAAGTATTTTCTGGTGTTTTTCCAAGTGTAGCACCATTATTTAGTATTTCAAAAACCTAAATTCTGAATTATGTACATTATGAGATATATCCAGAGAGTTCTATACTGCATTTACATTTTATATTAAATAGAGATTACTTGAGGACGCCCAGGTGGCTCAGTCATTTAAGTGTCTGCCTTTGGCTTAGGTCATGATCCCAGGGTCCTGGGATGGAGCTCCTCGTCCAGCTCCCTGCTCAGTGGGGAGCCTCCTTCTCCCTCTCCCTCTGCCTCCCATCCTTGCTCTCATATAAATAAATAAAATCTTGTAAACAATGCAGATTAAATAAATAAGTAAATAAATAAATAGAGGTGACTTGCTAGAAAGCTTTCTCACTACATCACTTCGCTTCTAAAACCTATTCAAAGTACCCTTTGGTTGTATTAATTCCAATTTTCTAAATTACTAGTGAAGTGAGCATTTTTTGTTCTCAGAATCTTTTATTTCCCAGAGCTAGTTTGGGCTCAGTTTCCAGAAGTCCCTGATGGAATTTGAACAGGGGTGAGGGAGAGCATCAGGAATTAGGAAGGGGCTGTGTGGAAAATGGAGTGGGAGGGAAGGCATAGGGCGAGGAGGGAAGAAAAGATGAGGAAGCTGTAGGTTAGCATTCTTCCCTTTCTTTTCTTTTTTTTTTTTTTTAAGATTTTATTTATTTATTTGACAGAGAGAGATCATAAGTAGGCAGAGAGGCAGGCAGAGAGAGTGAGAGGGAAGCAGGCTCCCTGCCGAGCAGAGAGCCCGATGAGGGACTCGATCCCAGGACCCTGAGATCATGACCTGAGCTGAAGGCAGCGGGTTAACCCACTGAGCCACCCAGACACCCCTCTATATTAAAATTTTTAACCCTATTTTAAAATGTCAATGAAAAAATTTCAGCCATGGGGTAGTTCAGTTCTTTGGGATATATACCCAAAAGTGGGATTGCTAGATCATATAGAAGTTCTATCTTTATTTTTTTGAGGAAACTCCATACTGTTTTCCACAGTGGCTGTACTATTCTATGGAAAAGTATACAAGTTTCCAGTTTTTTCACACCCTTGCCAACATTTGTCTTTTTTTGTTGTTGTTTTTTTTGGCAGTAGCCATGCAAACAGTGATGGTCTCATGATGGTTTAGATTTGCATTTCCCTGAAGATCAGTGACGTTGAGTCCCTTTTCATACACCTGCTGGCCATTTGTATCTCTTGATGGAGAAATGTCTATTGGAGCCCTTTGGCCATATTTTAATCAGGTTATTTGTTTTTTCCCTATTGAATTATAAGAGATTCTTATGTCTTTGTTTATTAACCTCTTATCAGATAGATGGTTCACAAATATTTTCTCTCATTCCGTAGAACACATCTCACTCTGTTGATTGTTTCCTTTGCTGTGAAGAAGCTTTTTAGTTTGTAGTCTCCATTGGTTGTTTTGGTTTTGTTGCCTGTGTCTTTGGTGTCAACCAGAAAAATAATTGTCAAGAAGTCTTCCCTTTGTGTTTTCTTTAAGGAATTCTGTGGTATCAGGTCTTACATTTAAGTCTTTAATCCATTTTGAATTGATTTGGTGTATGGACCGCTTTGATTTTTTGCTTATAGAAATCCAGTCTTACCAACACTATTTGTTGAGAGACTATCTTCTCACCATTGTGTGTTCTGACTTTCTTGTAGAAGATCAGTTGACTGTATATATGAGCATTTACCTCTGCACTCCCTATTCAGTTCCATTGATCTACATATCTGTCTTCAGCACCATACTGTTTGAGTTACTATAGCTTTGTACTATATTTTTCAAATCAGAAAGTGTGAGCCTTCCAGCTTTGTTCTTTTGTCTCAGAATTATTTTGGCTATTCAGTGTCTTACGGTTCCATATGAATTTTAGGGTTGTTCTTAATCCAGATCTGTGAAAAGTACCATTGGGATTTTGATAGATTGCAATGAATCTGTAGATTTTTTTGGGTAGTTTGGACCTTTTAAGTATTAATGTTTCCAACACATGAACATGGGAAGTCTTTGCATTTATTTGTCTGCTTTAATTTCTTTCATCAGTGTTTTATATTTCTTTTTTTTTCTTTTCTTTTCTTTCTTTCTTTCTTCTTCTTTTTTTTTTTTTTTTAGTATAGTTGACACGCAAAGTTACATTAGTTTCAAGTGCACAAAGCAGTGATTGAACAAGCTTATACACTATGCTGCCTTCGCCACAGGGTAGCTACCCCTGTCTCAATATACCACTATTACAATATCATTGACTGTAAAAGGCATGTGCACTGTGCCTTTTACTCCCATGACTTACTCCTTCTGTAACTGGTAGCCTCTCTCTCCCACTTCCCTGCATGCATTTTGCCCAAACTCTCACCATCAGGTTGTTCTCCGTGTTTATAGGTTTGATTCTGCCTTTGCTTTGTTTATTCATTTGGTTTTTTCATCAGTGTTTTCTGCTTCTTAGTGTATCTCACCTCCTTGTTTATTCCTAAGTCTTTTGTTCTTTTTTATGCTATTGTAAATGGGACTGTGTTCTTAATTTCCCTTTGGAATAGTTTGTTGTTAGTGTGTATAAATGCAACCAACTTTCTTCCGTCTTCTCTTCCTCCTTTCCTCCCTTTGTGGATTTGTCTACTTCTGTGTCATGAACATGATTTAAGAATTTTAATGGGACTCAGAGAGGAAGCAATTTTCAATGACTGCTTTAAGGTCAGCATGGATCTTTTGTACAGATTGCCTCATTTGAATTAAGACAACTGATTTATTTAGTTTGAGAATAGTTTTCCACTTGGTTATTTGTGTAGAAGCCTAGAGAATATGGAGGGCGGGAGAGCCCCACCTTCTGGCCTTTCAGAGCAAAGGGGGAGAAAAGTAGAAGTCATTACTGCTCTTTTCTTATTACCTACCTCTTATTTACTAACGATTAATGCAGACTTTAAATAGAAGCTGGACCATTTTTATTTTTAATTTTAAAACTAAAATTTTCTTCTGAGTTAATTTGTTAAAAATTTAACTGCTTTATTTGTATTTTGGGGGTTTTGGTGGGTTTTTTTTCCCCCCCACTTAAAAAACCTCAGAATTCTTTTTATCTCTTTGATAGCCTTTTCATTTTACTTAGACTCTTTTATATAATTTCCAGTCACTTAATTTAAGTGGAAATTACTTATTTTTACATAAGGCTTATTTTAACTACTCCCCCCCACACCCCCTTCCAGAGAGAAAAGGATGAGTTTTAGGAAGGGACATCAGTTTCTTTCAAGGAAGTGTTGGCCCCTAGTGGATCAAAAGTGACAACACACGTTTTGAAACAACTGGCTGACGTGTTGGGAAGAAAGCAGTAGAACAGGTTGCTAGTGAAGAAGAGAAACAATTACTTTGCCAAATACCACAAATATATTGGATGAAATCTCATAATACCATTAATAGAGCTGACTGCCCACTAAATTTTAGCCGAGTGTATAAAGTAGCACGAACAAAACTAAACCGGAGGGAACACTGCTAACAGACGCGATGCACAAGTAGAGCGAACCGTGCAAGAGACTCAGATCATGTATATCTTTATATGTCTACAAGGAACCCAGGGAAACCTGAAAACATTTAAAAACTGCATGAAGTCTGTGATTAGTCAAGAGAAAACCCAGACCGAGATACTCAAATTCATTAGCAATCAGAGAAATGCACAGTAAAATAATAACAATTCGTTTTTTTAAGATTTTATTTATTTATTTGACAGACAGAGATCACAGAGAAGCAGGCAGAGAGAGAGGGGGAAGCAGGTTCCCCGCTGAGTAGAGAATCCAATGTGGGGCTCGATCCCAGGACCTTGAGATCATGACCTGAGCTGAAGGCAGAGGCTTTAACCCACTGAGCCACCCAGGCGCCCCAATAATAACTACTCTTACCTGTTAAAGTGACCAGTAAGTATGGGAAGAACGTAGGGGTTTAGGAGTTTTTACGCACTGCTGGTGGGAATTCAGACTGGAATAGCCATCTGAGGAGCAGTGGGCAGTTAGTCACGTCAGGTAGCACCGAGCAATTCCCCTCCTGCTGAGTATACCCACATCCACCCGTCACGTAGTACTCTGCAGCAGTTAGAAGTAAAGTACTAGATACACACAGAGCAACACAGGTGATCCTTAAAATTGTGCTAAGTAAATGTAATATTAATACTACTTGATTTATATCAATCTGAAATACATGCCTACAATATTACGTATTTCACAACACATATGAATGAATACACCAGGAAGCTTGCCTCTGTCGGGTGTGGGGAGAGGCAGTGAGATGGGATGAAAGGGAGCGATCTGCATGGGGAAAGGAATATCATTACCTCAACTCTCTACATTTGAGGTCCAACATCAATAAAAGAAAGACAGGAAAAAGAAAAGAAAGCTTGAACAATCTAGTAGAAAAAATAAGCAGAGGGCATCATGAGTGAGCCGGCTCAGGTCATGATCTCAGGGTCCTGGGATCGAGTCCCGCATCGGGCTCTCTGCTCAGCAGGGAGCCTGCTTCCTCCTCTCTGCCTGCCTCTCTGCCTACTTGTGATCTCTCTCTGTCAAATAAATAAATAAAATCTTTAAAAAAAATAAATAAAATAAATGCAAAAGAAAAACCATACAAGACTTGGTGCTCAACTTCTTAGCAGTCAAATAAATAAAATGGAAAGGAAGAGTGCGGTAACATCTGTCGCCTCGCACACGGTGGAAATGTCTCTTAATGAAAACACCCTACACCGCTGGGGAAGCGTTAGAAGCGGCCCTTTAAAGAACTGGTGGTCTGAATTGCTAATCATTTGCAGAAGGGCAGTCCATACACACGAAGGACAATAAGATCAAGATAATCAAGTTCTGGGGTGCCTGGGTGGCTCAGTGGGTTAAAGCCTCTGCCTTTGGCTCAGGTCATGATCCCAGGGTCCTGGGATCGAGCCCCGCGTCGGGCTCTCTGCTCCGCCGGGAGCCTGCTTCCTCCTCTCTCTCTGCCTGCCTCTCTGCTTAGTTGTGATTTCTCTCTGTCAAATAAATAAAATATTTAAAAAAAAAAAAAGATAATCAAGTTCTGCAATTCCTCTCCAAGGAATTTATTCCTAGGAGGTCGTAGGGTAAGAGGATAAAGATGTAACTACGGCCACCATCTACAAGGAAAGGTAAAAACAAGCTAAATAGCCAACAATAGGTAAACAATTCAATCATAAGGACTCATCCATAATGAAGAAATATATAATGTGATATTTTCAAAAATACTGCACAGGAAAAGGCCTGTGAGATAATAACATATGAGAAGAACTTGAGACTATAGATATATATATATATATATACACACACACACACACACACACATATATGTATGTATGTATGTATACATACATATTGTATATACATATGTATACATACATACGTGTATATATACATGTATGTATATATGTGTATGTATATGTGTGTGTATATCTATCTATCATCTATCTATCTATCTATCTATATATATAGTGCCAAAAAGACATAGACTGTTAACAGTAGTTACCTCTGAATAGTCGGAGTTCAGTCTTCCTGAGGACTTTTGTTTCCGTCTCCATCCATTTCTGTGTTTACCTATGGTCACTACAAAATATGCAGGACAAAAATATGTATTTCTATTATAATGAGAAAATACACATTTATTTAAGAGGCACAAGGACATCTTGACTTGTCACGAACAGGTAATCTGAGGAAGAAGGACAGGACATCTGGTCTAAGCAGAAATTCTACCCAAGGATGACAAAGTAATTACCAGGAGCATTTCCGTAGTTGTTATTCTTTAGGAGCCAGATCGAAATACAAAGTATACAGTTTGTGGGGGGGAGGGATGAGCAGGACTTGTGGTGCATTAGGACCCCTGCCGTTAACCACCAGCTCATTTAGAGGAGATGGGATGTGCCGAGTAGAACAGAGGGAGCAGATGGTCTGCGGTCCACTCACAGTCGTGATCAAAAGGTCACTCAACCCGAGAAGATTTGATGGATAAAGTCAGTGCCCTTTTCAAACAAAAGGTGCTTTGAATCATTACAGTTTCCACTGAAAAGGGATTTCTCAGGTGGTCTGATAATTTCTAGAAAGCTACTAGCAGCATTTCACCAGTATCACAGAGAGACCTGAAAATTCAAAGTTTCAGAGAAAGTATTTATATCACTTGAAGAACTAATGAAGACCGGCGGATAAAAATACAATGGCATGGAGATCAGGGTACGATATCTGGGTTATGCCAACCCAGAAGTGCTTTTGCCAAAAATGTTTGTAAACTCTACACTGCCTTAGAGGAATTTCGAAGCAGAAAATGTGAGTCCACGTCTAATGGAGACAGACTCCCAGTGGAATGGGCTGGGTTCACTATGACTGACACACTTCTTGAGCCAAGCCTCCGTAACGGAGGATCTAGTGCCCAGTGAGCAGAAACACCTCAGCCTGGAGACCAGCGGTAGGTGGTGTGCATAGAAAAGGAACCCAACCCCTAAAGAATCACTGAGAGGCAGTGAATTCAAATTTCCTTCTGGAAGGTCATTGGATCATCAGCTGTGGTGGTGGGCATGTTCCTACCGAGCCTTCTCAGTAGCTTCTTCTCATGAAGGTACGAGGGCAGTGAGCACCCACCTCAGTGGGAAAGAGTGATCCCCGAAGGTAGGGCAGGAAAAAGCAAGGAGGCTGGGAGGGCACCAGTGTGCGGACAAGTCAGATACCCTTCTTTGTGTCTTTGTGGAATTTTGATCATCGAGAATCAGCAGAACAGAAATGAAAAATATATATCACCTAGACAGATACCCAAAGATTTATGAAGGCGTACATATTTTATAAAGTCACCGCATTTTTTACTCCTGAAAACTAATCAAGCAGAGCAGTGGGGAGCTATAGCGTGTTCTGCTGAGGTGCTTTTGAAAGCTAAATAAAGCAAATGTTTGGAAAACAATGTTCTAGGGGAGATGATTCATTATACAGTAGGTACAAAGAACTAAAGAAAGTCCTTCAAGACTCAGAGGAAAGGACAGTGCAAACTTCAGAGCTTTGAATCCTCTGTTTGCAGAACGGATGGAAGTGAGCAGGAAGGAAAGCTTCGTTGTAATGAACAAGTGATCCTGGAACTGTACACAGAGGTGAAGACTCAGAACCGATAAAGCAAGACCAGGGCTTAATGACATTTAGCTTCTTCAAATAAGACCCACTTCCTTCTTCCCATCACTCATTCCATAAATACTTAATAGATACTCTCCAGGTACCAGGCTCTGCAAGGTTTAATAATATCACTGCCTCCCAGTGCTCTGACAGATTGACCCGGCACAAGTGGAGTAAGACTTTTTGGACAAGTGTGAGTAGGACGTTTCCCAACCCACCTGCTATACTGGACCCCTCTCCCTCTCCCCGCCTGGGCAGATTTAATGATTTTCATAGTACTGCATTCCTATTTCCTATTGATTCTGTTCCTATTGTGGCTCCCTTTTATTTTACAGAAAGATGTTCAGCGTTTTGGTCTATCTCCCCACTGGTCTCTAAGCACCGCGGGCACAAGGACAAATGTCCTTGCATTCGTACTCCTTAGCTAAGAGCGTGTCTTACACAGGGCAAACACTCTGCAACTATCTGAGACTGAGCTCTGCTAACAGGTCTTGATGCCTTGAGCCTCAGTTTCTTAACTAGTGCCGTGGATAGGACAGTTAGGCAAGAGTGCTTGACAAAATCCAACACTTGACACAAGCAGGTGCGTGTGGTGACACAGGCCTGCTGAGTGCTCTGGACCTCCTTCTCCTGGTAACATCAGTTAATTTCTCTTTTGGAAGTCACCTTTTACCGCTCTTAAGTCGTGTGATTCCAGTGGCGCTGAGACGGCCTGTCTCTTCTCCCAGCCCTGCTTTCTAGGCTTGGGCATAACCAAAGCCGGGTGGATTAGAGCCAGTAAACCCTTGTCCTGGGCCTTTTGTTGAAGCAGTTGAGAAAAGGCTCCCTCGTCCCATGGAAGTTGCTGAGTGATCAGATAGTAACTTTTGAGCTGCCAAGATGGCCCACACACAGCCTGCCTACAGACACTTCATGTCAAGTGTTGGTGATATCATTTGTTCTCTTAGATCCACCCCTGCTGAAATCCTTAAGCTACCCCTGAACTTTCCAGGTATAAGAGAGTGCACCACTTTGCCAGGGCTCCTGCGACAAAGAACCACATACCAAGTGGCTTAAACAATAGAGATTTATTATCTCACAGTTCCGGAAGATAGAAGTCCAGGATCAAGGTGTTGGCAAGTTGGTTCCTTCTGAGGGCTGTGAGGGAGGGATGTGTCCAGGGCTCTCCCCCTGCTGGCTTGTAGACGGCCAGCTTCTCCAGTGTCTCTGACATTGTCTTCCCTCTATACACATCTCTGTATCCACATTCCCCTTTCCATAAGGACCTCAGTCACAGTGGTGAGATCCCACTGTAATGACCTCATTTTAACTTAATTATCTCTGTAATAATCCCATCTCCAAATATGGTCACCTTCTGAGGTACTGGGAGTTAGAGCTTCAAAGTCATCTTTTTTGAGGGGGATAGAATCCAACCCATAACAGAGGGAATAATGTCCCTTTTTATAAGAGCTTGTTTAAGTTGGGTCTCTGTCATTTGCACCTAAAAGACTTCTGCTCAGTGAATTTCAATTTCCATTCCTTACCTAAGTAGTCTTTTAGGTCTCGGCAGGTTTCCAGAAATGGGTGATAATATGCACAGGCACGATTTTTATTTCACCAATTCACTTCCTTCTGAGGAGTTCTTGAGGGAAAGCTGAGGTTCAGATGAGTTGTGCAGGAAGGGACCTGGGCTCTCATTTTGATACTTCCGTTATGAATGAAGTTGGCCAAATCAACTACAAAGAGAACAGCACTTTCGTTTTAAAGGGAAGTAGCATAATGCTGTAAAAAGCCATTAAGTTAAGGAGGAAAATGTCTTCTTAGATAAAATATTCTGACTCTACCATTTGTTCTATGCTATTATGTGAGCCCTTGAACAGAGCTAAAAACCTTCCTTTTTATGAAAATGACAAACCTGAACTCTCACTAAGTGACAGTGAAGACCAAAAAAAAAAAAAATATGTGTGAAAGCTCTCAGCCTGGTATGGATCACTACACACTATTAAATATCTTGGGCCTTCTTTTTTTTCACTTAACCAATATTAAGACATCGTATTTGCTTTACATACAACATCTCACTTAACCTTCACAATCCTGTTAGATCTCTTACCCACCCCAGCTTCAGATAAACTGAAAAATAAGGAGACGAGGACATTTTCCCCAAGTCAGCTGATTAATAGCCCACGGGAGGCGCAGACCAGATGGGAATCCAGGTAATGTAGGTCCCGAGCCTATGCTCTTCACCAAGCGAGGCGTTACATAAGGAACAGCAGACGACAGCTACGGAGATAAAATATGCTTGTAGATGTACAAAAGAACAATGGGAAAATTGGCCACAGATGTTTGGTAAAAATATTTATTAGATTTTAAATGGTGAGATTAAAGCCTGTGTTTATCATCTGCTTCTGAAAATAGAATTGCTGGCTGAGTAAGTGCCCCGGAGGCTGAAAGACCAGTAAGTGGACACGAATTCATTATTCTTTCATTCTGAGAGCAGCTGCTTCGTGCACAGCCTGGCTCTCTCAACACAAGGACCACTCGTCCCCTCGTAATCAGTGTGACTCCTTTGTTCAAGCCCAGCCTCTCCATCTTGTATTTCTCCACACTAAGCAGGCTGGTACTGGTTGTTCTCCTCACTCCATTGATGTATTGACATCTGCTTCGTGTTTCGGGTTGAATTTCACTGAGTTTCTCAATGGCAGTGTCCCTTCGAGCTGTCTGGTGAAAGAGTGTCCTCCATCAGCTTACCGCCTTGGAGCTATCATCCTGCCGTCTTATTGTGAGCCACAACTTCCCACTCAAGTCAAAAAAGGCCACATCTATTTTTACCTATGGTAGGACTGATCCTGAGTTCACCAGGAAAGGGGATTGCATCTTCTCAACTTTGGTTTTCCTAATTAAAACAAAACAAAACAAAAACAAAAACTAGAAGCTTTGAGATGAGCGAGTAACCTGGGGCAGGGAAGGTCTTCTGGGAGGGCTGAGTGGGGGTAACATGTTATGTTTATTTGGGGATAATTGACTTAGCATTTGTGCATCTTTCTGTGTATATTATACATTAATTTAAAAATACACAATAATGAATGGAAGAATTTGAGAAAGCAAAACAAACAATTCTCCCTCTGCCTCCAGACAGTTCTGTCAAGACATTTTACCATAAGGGAAGCAGAGAGATGGGACAAAAGCTGAAGGGGTATTTTAAAGATGGGAGAATATGACTGTTTGGGAAACTCCATTTACTCATATTTGCCACAAAAGAGAAACACCTGTCCTGTTATTTACTTAATAGATTTTCTTTAAATTGACTCATTTTTTAACTTATTTTTTTTGAAAAGCAAATTTCATAAGTATCACTTGCCATAACAGAAGTAACTAAAAATGCAATGAAAACAAGTCATTCAATGAAAATAATTAAAAACAATTAAATGGAATAAAAACAAGTCAGATTGGACTATAAAAACGGACACCTAAAAATAAGTTCCTCAGTCAGAAAACTAGAGCGCTCAATGACCGTTCTCTTCTGTTGTAGGACAGCAAGCTTCTTGTCTCGCGGAGTCAAAGAAGAACCTCACAGACACAAAAGCGTGAAGTGAAGTGAAAGTTTAGTAACTGAAGGTAAGAACAGAAAGGAAAGGAAAAGCTCTGTAGCATGAGAAGGGTCCCAAATGGGCTGCCACTGAGGGCTTTTAGTGACAGTCTTACTGAGAACTGACTGGGAAGCTTGTGGCCTTGAGACTCTTCCGCCATCTCGGTTTGTTCCCTTAGCTCTTGTTTAGCTCTGTCTCAGCCTCTCCGGGAACCCAGTCAGGGGAGTCAGGGGCCTCCTGTCTCTCCTGTCTATCCCTTCCCCTCTTCCCTACTCATAGACAGGACCTGTAGGTAAAAAGAGTTATCAAGGAATGAGGAGTGACTCACTGCATACTTTTTAATTCGTGGGGGTTAGGGATAGGCAAGTCTCCAAGGAAGCGAGGCTTTCAGGATCTTGAGGGGCCAGCTGCTACCAAGATAAGATTCCTTTTAAACATGAAGGCCCTCAGGCTGCCACAAGTTCCTTGAGGAAGGTCAGGGATCTGTCTGTGGACTGCAAGCTGGAAGGAGATTTTAATTTAAGCGACTTTTTTTTTTTTTTTGCCTTTGTTTCCTGCATCAGTTCCATGTCTATATAACAACCACACTGTTGCTCATCCTTTTCACCCTTACACGGTAAGCATCCTGCTTCTCACACATTCGTGCTGAGCTCAACAGAGAAGCGAAGTGAAATCACAGTCCCCACAACTCTGTGACAAAGAACGCTGACCTTCCCAGCAACTCAGGTCATTCCCTGTTCTATGTCTCCATGGTGTGGAAGGAAATTCGGTGCTGAGCAAAAGCTGCCCATGCTGCCAAGGGGGTATTTCCACCTCTTTTCTTGGAAGATGCTCATTTTTATCTAAGTGTGCGGGGTGGGGGGGAGCACACGCTCTTCAGCTGTTGCTCGAACACCCTGCCTGCAACCAGACGAAGGGGGAGGGGCATCCCAGAGGGGCCCTGAATGATCACCCCTGTTCCGCATTGTAGAAAACTTGACTCCATAACCACAGAGGTAGTATTTTCCAAATTAAAAGTGGGAGTACATGACCTTTCAACAAACTAAAAAAAAAGAGCTGCCCAGAAAAATCTAGAATGCATAGTGCTGTATCTAAGACATTCATTGATTAGTCCACAAATTCTGACATATTTTTATCAGCATCAGAGCTAGACACCAGGGATATGAAAATTAGGAGACTTGATCCTTGCCCCCAAGGTAAGGTTTCCAGATAAAAATATGGAATACCAAGTCAAATTTGAATTTCAGATAAACATGGATTTTTTTTTTAGTATATGTCCCAAATATTGCTTAGACATACTAAAAATGTATCTTTGGCTTGTTTGAAATTCAAATTTAACCGGGTCTGTATTTGCTAAATCTAGGGACAAAATCGATTAAAATAGAGAACATGAGATATGTCAGGGTGAAGGGGTCATTGTAGGGTGTTTGGGTGCGTTTAGGGAAAGCTTCAAAAAACAGTCTTCAGCTAAGAACTTCGGGGCTGTACCACTCATTGCAGAATTTAACAACACACCACCATGATTTGTTCTTTGACTTTTAAAAGGATACGTGTTTTACCTGTATAATCAGAGCCTGAGTTGCTTGAGGACAGGGACCATTTCTTTGTGTTCCCCATTCCACCTCGTATGACAGGGACACCTAACACATGTCACTGCCTGAATTGACTCAAATGGTTCTATCCTCCCAAAAAGTCAAAGGATTCTCTTCAGTGAAATGTAACTGGTGTTTTCTAAAAGTTCCAGGCTTCCAATGCTGCAGCGGAGGAGAATCCAGTCTGACACTTGGGAGTCAAATTAGAGGTATGGGCTGATCATAGCATGGCAACCTCCTGTGTTCGCTTCATGATGGATTCCATGGAGCTGGGCATCTTTCCAAGGTCGGGGTTCCTTCCTAAGAACCCCAAGTATGGCAGATTCTTGGTTGAACCACAGCGGAGCAGTCCAATGACTGTAAGAACAGTTTTCTACAAACACGCCCCGCCCGCACTTAAGCTCCTCTTGCCCCTCCTGCAGTTTGGAACTGTTCCCCATTGAACCCTGTGGTCAGTTCCAAGCTGGCCCAGGGTGAGGTCTACCCATCGCCAAGGGAAGATAGCTCCGCTAGCCTCAGCTCTAACCACCAGACCTGGGGAGGAGGCAGCCCTGTAGCCATTGAGCACAGAGCCCAAGAATGGCACCGTTCCAACAATTTCTAAGGTAAAATGGGTTTTGATAGATGTTATTTGAAAATCATGAAGACTTTAAAAGAAGCATGAGAGAAACGTACAGATCGTGAAATGGGAGCTTTTTTTTTTTTTTTTTTTTTTTTTTTTAACACAAGCTTCTTTCCCCTCAGCTCTTTAAGTTGAGTAGGAATTATCACTCCTGCTCACCCCTGGGCCCAGAACACACTCCCTGGTCTGGGCTGAGGTTCTTCCCCATCTTTTTTTTTAATCACAATATCCTTAAGGGAAGAGGACAGATACAAGGTCTAGAGCATCATGAGGACAGGAAGCCTCACCCCAGTGACCACCAGAGTCTGAAACGTCTTTCAAGTCTGTGCACCATAGGGCTTATTTTCATTATTTGGCTACAAAGCCTGCCCGCCTCGGACCCCATTTAGGTCAAAGATGAATGAAGCTGGACGCTAGGTAAAGCGGTAAGGACAGTTTTAATCAGTGATACACTATTGCAACAGGGAACACCAGTCCTGCTCTTAACTGGTTTGTACTTGGGGGGGGGGGGCGCAGGGGGATGGTTGTTTTCAAGAGGGAACGGCGGAGCGGCAGGGGCGGAATGAAGGCTCAGCAGATTCAAGGAGGTGAAAATGACAAAAAGAAGGGAGTGTCACCTGGGAGCGTGAACCAGCGATTGTAGAAGACGGGCTCCTACCTCCTACAGACCCTGGGAGAAGAGACCCTGCCCTCAGGGGTTGGCTGGGACAAAGTAACTTCTGTCGCAGCCTTGAGGTTCATCAGGCAGGCAAGTTAAAGGTGGCCAAGGGCATCCTGGGGATGTGGCCTTGAGCTGTTGGGAACTGCGGTAGTGTTTTGTTCAAGCCTTTCTGGGCCAAAGATGAGGCCCCGCAGAGAGGAGGGCTTACGGCCCTGTGGGTAGAGTGGGGTCCAGGAGCGACTCTGTCCCTTCCTAGCTGAATTCCTTACTAACCGCCCCTCTCTCCTCTCCCAAAGTCTCCGGGAAGGGTCCAAAGAATGTTATAACTCAAGCCGTATCTTCTGTTTCCCTGCAGCCCGCCGCGCAGGGGTCTCTGGAGACCCTTGGGGTCAAGTGCACACCGCAGTGACTAAGGGACTAATTTGGGACAGTGATCTTTCAGGTTGTTTTAAAAACCCATACAGACGCGCGATGGCGCTCCTTAAACCACCGCAGCCCTGACTTGAGGCCGCCTTCAGCGGAGAACTACAACTCCCAGCAGCCCCGGCGAGAGTGGAAATGACCAACTTCCGGGCGCCGTCTCCCGTGGGCCAGCAGCTCCAGCTCCGCCGCCGCCTTCCGAAGCCGCGCGGTATCCAGGCAGGCGCAGCGGCAGGGGTCGCCGGGCCGCGGCCACCATGGCGTCCGGCGAGGAGCGGGGCTCAGGTTCCGGAAGCGGAGGTCGCGAGAAACGTCACTTCCGCTGGGGCGGGACTCGGGCTCTCCCGCGCAAATTGAAAAGCCCTCGGTGCGCGGTTGCCACCCGGCTCCCGCTGTCCCGCGCCGCCTGCCTCGGGCACTCTGGCCCAGGTGAGTTGGGGGCGTCGGGAGCAGGTTTCGGACCCTGTGCCCACCCTCGCCGGAGCGGACGGGGAGAACCGTTCCCGGGAAGGGAGCGGAGCGGGCTGCGCGTGGCCCCAGGGTGGCGTCCCCTCGGGACTCTGGTCGCCCGGGACCGGGAGGTCGCCCGGGGGTCCGGCGGGATCTTCCCGCCCCGGCCGCAGGATCCCGAGTCGCGCTGCAGGCCCGGCCAAGGCTGCCCCGAGCGCGGGGACGGTCCGCGGGACTCCTGCAAGGCTGCTGCCCAAGCTAGCAGCCCCGCTTTCACGCGCAGCGCCGACTCTTAAATGAGGAAAAGCGAATTTTCTTCTTGATGCCTTGCAGGCGAAAGGAAACCCGTCTCCTGGAATGGGCTTGCTGGCCACTCGTGCACGGCCGGTGGACAGGATTGAAGCGGGGACGTCGCCGGTGTGGTCGTACCTAGCGTGTGGCGGGCGGGCGCACTGAGATGATGCCCGCTGTTTGGCCCCCGGTCATTCCTCTCCGCTGAAGAGGAGACGTTTAGGCGAGCGTATTTACCCAGCTTAGAAGAGACGTACCGGTTTCCCTCGAAGGGGAAGAAAACTCTTTTTAGAGGCATTATCTGAGAGGTAGGAGGCTAATTGCCTTTGTCCAGCTGTGGCTTGAGAACACCTGCATGCGAATTACCCGCGGTATTTAAGAGTCAGAATTCCCCACCTGGCTTCACAACCTGGCGAATGCGCTGCTGTCCTAGAGCTCAGAGCTTTGATACAGTATCCAGGTGAGGCTGACTTCTTACCCTGTTCTTCCTTGTGTCCCCCACCTCCGCCCCGACTTAATGTTTGCTGGGAGGCGTTTATGTTATGAAATGCGAAGCAGCTGTTCAGCCCCGGTGCTTTTCCTTTTTATCTTGAGGAGTGGGGCTGACCCTTGAACCACAGCGGTTAGAACTGTGAGGGTCTCCGGATTCGTGGACTTTTTGTCGACTAATGCAGTACAGTACTGTAAATGTATTTTCCTTGTGATTTTCTTAATGCCATTTTCTTCTCTCTGGTTTATTTTATTTTAAGAATACAGCGTATAATACACATAACGTACAAAATATGTGTTAACCGAGTTTATGAAATCGGTAAGCTTCTGGTTATTAGTAGTTAAGTTTTGGGGGAGTCACAGATCATATGTGGATTTTCTGCTGGGTGGGGGTGGAAGCATACAACCCCCCTCCTTGTTCAAAGGGTCAACAGTAGTGCTTCTGAAAGGTCTGAGCCAGCTCCAGAATTTCTGTAAAGAAGACTTCCAGGCTTCTTCCTGGCTAGGAGGTAGATCTTAACAATGCCTTTCTGGAGAGATAGAGATTCATGCGCTTTTAGCACTTGCTGTGTGCCTAGGCTTGGAATGCATGTCCTGATTCCAAGGGGGAAAGCACTTTGGAAAGAATAAGCCATTGTGGAACTGTCAGGTGAGGTTAGCATAAATACCGTGGCCTGGAACTTCCAGGCAGAGAGGAGCCCAGTTAACATATTAAAGAGCAGTGATTCTCAAATATCAAGCAGTAACAGTTGCTCTATCCATTTCCGAGCTCTTTTTCTTATTTTTCTAAAACTTTTGAGTAAATGTATTTTGCTCTAAATGTTGCTGTTTTTCCTTTCTCCTCTCACATCCCATAGTTGGCGCTATGGGGATACACGGACTACTGCAGTTTATCAAAGAAGCTTCCGAACCCATCCACGTGAGGAAGTATAAAGGACAGGTAGTAGCTGTGGATACATACTGCTGGCTTCACAAAGGAGCTATTGCTTGTGCTGAGAAACTAGCCAAAGGTGAACCTACTGAAAAGTAAGTTGGGACCTTGTATTAATTCTTTGCCAACTAAGAATCAGACTTATATTGGGATCATTTTCATTCAATGCCTGGTTTATCAAGAAATGAAACTGACAACATTGCCAAATCAGGAGCGACTTTATTCTGTGATGTAGTATCAAGACACTAAAAGACAAAACCCAAGGACTGTGTCTTTTATTTTTTACCTAAGAAACTGAGCCCTGTTTGCAAAACAAAACAGTTGCTTCAAAGGGACAAGGTGTTCTGACTCCCCTTTACTGTACTTGGGGCCCAGAGTGGTGGGCCTTGCTGATATCCAGTCATAACTCTGACCTCATCTGAGTCATGTTCCATGGACTAATATATTCTCTATTTTTTTACATAGAAACATTAGAAAAAGAAGCAAGTATAATTTCAGAACAGAGATTTCCCAGAGCTATGTGATTACTATTACGAATTTTCTTTCTTGCAATATGTAATTTATCTCCTAGAGGAAAGGCTCCCAGATTCTTAATGTGATTTACTTAATCACAATGAAAAATAGGTAAAATGTATCAATGCTGTTTGTTTACTGGAGGAAAGAGGGAAAGGCTTTATTGAATGGTAAATGTTTCGGGCTTTCATTCTACTCCAATTAATTTGACCAAAAGTGACCTGGACCAGACAGTTCATGTGGGATCTGAAGGAGCCTGGGCCCTGCTGCCACTCCATCTGCTGGTTTCATTTATTTATTTGTTTGTTTGTTTGTTTCATTTATTTGTTTGTTTATTTAGTTAGTTATTTGACAGAGATCACAAGTAGAGAGAGAGGAGGAAGCAGGCTCCCCGCTGAGCAGAGAGCCCGATGCGGGGCTCGATCCCAGAACCCTGGGATCATGACCTGAGCCGAAGGCAGAGCCCTTAACCCACTGAGCCACCCAGGCGCCCCTGGTTTCATTTTTTTTTTTTTTTTTTTTTTTTTTAAGGCCATTTCTTTTCTGCCACTGAATTTGAGTAACTGCAGGTAGCTAAAGACTGCAAATTTTTCATTCTACCTGTAGTGTTTCTTTGAATAGCTCTTCACAGGTGAAGAGCTTTCTCCAGTCTTTTGTAATCTTGGGGATTCCGAGATTTTTGACTAATTGGAAGAATTGTCCAAAATACAGAAAACATCTTTTTTTAGAGATGTCATTGATGCTTTCCCCAGACCTGCCCTGTAGTAATTTATTGAACTAAAAAGTTTCAGGACTTCTACGAAGTACTGTGGACTTTAATTTTTTTTTTCCTCACAGCAACTAATAAGTCACATTTGATACAGTTTACTTTTCTTTCTTATCCACCTTTGGATGGGGATATTAACCAGAGAAGGTGAGAAAATTTGGATAAGTGTATGATAAGCCGTTTTGACCATTATAAGGAACGAGGTAGATCTAATACACTGACTTGGAAAGATTTCGGCAACAGGGGTCTGATGTTTGGATTCTGTCTGGTGAAAAAAATATGTGAATTTCCTTTGAGATTTATTATGGTTTTGTATTGGCTTTCCCCTGCTTTTTACATGATACTTCCTTAGTAGGCCCAGAATTCGTACAAAGTCACTGTTCTGTAGACCAATTTGTGTCTTGCCACTGGTTTACAATAAAAAGAAGGACCACATAATGAGTCTTGTGTTAAGATGAGTGTATGTGCTTTAAAAGTTATCTTTTAATACTATGTCTATTTCTGTTCGTTAGTTAAAGTATCCTTTTCTTTATAAATGATGGAAGTTGTAATGTGGCTCTTTTGGTTAATTGTGTTGCTGGAATAAAACGTGATACAGATCCTTGTTTGGATCCTAGACTGTTGGGGCGGTGGAGTGATGGAGCAGTGTTGTGCTGGAGCCCGCTCATGGGAGTTTGCTCTATAACACCTTCTCTCAGTTTAGCGTTTGGTGATCCCACCTTGGTGGTTTATTCACCATTGTAACATATTCGTGTCAGGGAAATTGACAAATGCTAGGGAGCAGACATCCCTTCCCCCAGAACTGGCTGTTAAACCTTTACCAGGGCACCGCTGCTTATAAGAAATACCAGGACAATTGGACAAAGTTTAATATACACTGTATATTGGATGATATTTTATTGCTTTTAAGTACCTCTGGTGCGATAATGTATTGTTGGAGGAATCCAATATTTATTGTACCATTCTTTCAACTTTTCAGTAGACTGGAAATTTTTCGAAGCAAAAAATAAATATGGATATATATATAGGGGAAAAAGGCAAGATTTGGAAGCACAAAATATCAGAACTGGAAGGGATGTCAAAGCCTTTTCGTCTGCAGATAAGAAAAGCAGGATTGGGGGGGTAGGGGGATAGGAGAAGAATAAATGAAACAAGATGGGATTGGGAGGGAGACAAACCATAAATGACTCTTAATCTCACAAAACAAACTGGGGGTTGCTGGGGGGAGGTGGGATTGGGAGAGGGGGAGCGGGCTATGGACATTGGGGAGGGGAGGCGAACCATAAGAGACTATGGACTCTGAAAAACAACCTGAGGGTTTTGAAGGGTCAGGGGTGGGAGGTTGGGGGAACAGGTGGTGGGTGATGGGGAGGGCACGTTTTGCATGGAGCACTGGGTGTTGTGCAAAAAGAATGAATACTGTTACGCTGAAAAAATTAATAAAAAGGGAAAAAAAAAATCCCTGAGGCTCGAAAAAAAAAGAAAAGCAGGATTTACAGTGTCAAGTAACTCACCAGCTGTCACAGACCATAGGATCCAAGGCAGGATTTGAACCCAAGTCTGAATTAGAGTTTTCATTTCCTGTGAAAGCATTTGCTAAAAAAAAAAAATTTAGTAAAAACCTCTTTTCATAATCTGTCTCAACTGGTTTTAAAAAGAGCAAGAGTAGGGGCACCTGGGGGTCTCAGTTGGTTAAGTGACTGCCTTCTGCTCAGGTCATGATCCCGGAGTTCTGGGATCTGAGTCCTGCAATGGGCTCCCAGCTCCATGGACAGTCTGCTTCTCCCTCTGACCTTCTTCCCGCTCGTGCTCTCTCTCACATAAATAAATAAAAACTTTAAAAAAAAAGCAAGAGTATTACCTTACAAGATGCCCTGACCCTAAATGCATTTTTCTTTATTTTCATAGGTATGTAGGATTTTGTATGAAATTTGTAAATATGTTACTCTCTCATGGGATCAAGCCTATTCTTGTGTTTGATGGATGTACTTTACCTTCTAAAAAGGAAGTGGAAAAGTCTAGAAGAGAGTAAGTTGATTCTCTATCTATTCACTCTCTAATTGTGTTAAGGCCTGATGCTGTAATCTGTATACCAATTTTTTTTTTAATTTTAATTTGTTGAGGCTTGCTTTATAAGCCCAGTACTTGAACAAATTTCTTTAAATTTGTTCCATGTGTGCTGGAAAGGAATGTGTATTCTCTAGTTATTAAGAGGAAGATTGTATATCGACCAGTCAGTCAAGCTTATTGATTATGGTGCTCAAATCTATCTTTACTGTTTTGTGTCATAAATTACCAAGAATTGTATGTTAAAATTTGGTACTGGATTTGTCATTTACCTTATAGTTCTGTCCACTTCTGTTTTGTTTATTTTGAAGTGATTTTATTGGTTGCATTCAAGTTTAGAATTAGTTACATTTTTGTGGTAACTGAAACAATATGTAGTGACTCTTTTAATCTCTAGTTATGCTTTTTTTTCCCTAAAGTCTATTCTGATATTAGCATACCCATAACTTTTCTGTTTCTACTTTTTTTTTATTTATTCACCTTTACTACATTCATACTACATTACTGTATTTTTATTTATTCAGCTTTACTATATCATTGGTTTTTTAGGTTTGCCACTTAAAAAGAACACATTACTGTGTGTGTATGTGTGTGTGTGTGTTTTAAGATTTATTTATTTGAGAGAACATGTGTATTTGAGTGGGGGAAGAGAGGCATAGGGAGACACAGCAAGAGAAGGAACATAAGCAGGGGGAGTGGGAGAGGGAGAAGCAGGCTTCCTGCTGAGCAGGGAGCCTGATACTGGGCTTGATTCCAGGACCCTGGGATCATGACCTGAGCCAAAGGCAAACACATGACAACTAAACCACCCAGGCGCCCCAGGAGGCTCTGATTCTTAAAGCCAGAACTTTAAAAATTTTATTTGCAAAGGTGTATCTGAAAATGTCTGAGCCCACATTCTATTACAAATATACAGTTTACTAAATATACTCTTAATAAAAAGTTAGTAGGTTCTAGTTTAGTTCTAAAAGGATGGGTGGCGGTCCCAAGCTAGTATGGCTAAGGGACTAAGCCAAACCAGATCCCATCTGGGTATCCCACACCACGTTCTTAATTCTAATTGCAGATTATTATTTTCTCTTGCTAAGCTCAAAAACAGCAAAAAAACCCAACACCAACAAAAAGTTACAACTATATATCTCTGACCCATGAGCTCTTTTTGTCTTTGTAGAATCAGCTTTCCCTGTGCCATTGAGAGAGGCACTTAAAATCCTTTTCTCCAGGTCTCTTCATCTGTGGAGCCCGGTCTAAAAGTGAAACTAGGGAATGTGTGTGTTTGTGTGTGCGTGCACTTACTTAAAGATCAAAACCTCGTGGGTTCTGACTGTTTCTTCTGGTTCAGACGGCTGTGGGGCATCTTTATCTCCTTTCTTCCATACTGAGAACCTTATTTTCGAGGGCATGGGGGGGATGAAGTTACAGTATCTAATAATGACTCACTTATCTCATCCCAAAATAAGTATTTTATTACACCCAACAGTAGATTCAGAATAAAATACTGATACTACCATTACCAATACGATTATTGAAAACAGTTAAAATGTCTTTCTTTCTTCCTCTCGCTTTTCCCATTTTAAAATCAGTCGTTCTCTGTTGTCAGAATGTGTGCTGCCTCTGTCTCCCTGTTTAACTGTATTTAGGATTAATTCTGCAAATCACCACATTCTAACCGTATTTACGATTAATTCCACAGATCACCACGTTCTTGATTGTTAGAGACCGTTCTTATGCATATGTTACTTTGGGTTTTTCTGAAATTAGATCTGGTAGATCCCACAGGCTCACAGGAAGTATTTCTTTAGTTCTTCATATGTTAATAACTGGACACCTTTATGCTTGAAAGTTCCTTTTGATGGTGTGGAAGCCTTGATTCCCATTTTCTTAAGTGTCTTAGTTACTCCATTTTCTTTTGACATAAAGCATTTCTGTGGAAGTCTGAGGATAAGCTTGTGGTCGTGTGTATGATAAATCACTTGTATTCCTTTTACCTGAGAGCCCAGCAGATCTGGGTTCATGTTCTCAGGGACCTGGTAAAGACTATCAGATGAATCACACTCCCGCCCAGGAAAATTTCTTGAATTACCGTTTTATTATGGTTTCTTGAGTCAGCCTCTTGTTGTTGTTTTTTTTTTTTTTCCCCTTGCAGAAGACGACAAGCCAATCTTCTTAAGGGAAAGCAGCTACTTCGTGAGGGCAAAGTCTCAGAAGCCAGAGAATGTTTTACCCGTTCTGTCAATATCACACATTTGATGGCCCACAAAGTTATTAAAGTAAGCCAAATGAGAAAGCCGAAGTAACATGGCTAAGTTCATCAAAACTAATTATGAGTCATTTACTGGTGGGGGAGCAAGAAAGTGAAGGGAGGGAAATTATTCTAGGCCTAACTTCAAGGAAGTGCCGGTCTCAGGAGGAAGAGAGCAGCGTCTTTCAGCAGAGCAAAAGAGTGCAACAGTCTCCAAGGGAGAAATCCTAAGGACGAAGGGATGCCCTCCCTTTTAGGTATTTGAGCTTGGTGGGCACCTTCTTCTGTAGAGATGGAAGGGATGGTTCTTGGAGGGCCAGTCTCACCCCGCTGCCGTGTAGTCGTCAACACTTACCACCTCCACTCCTGATGGCCGTGGGATCTGCCAAACCAGCCTCCCTGGCTCAGGACCTCTCAGACCCCTAGTCTCCTCAGCCTGCTTCTGCATGGACGCGTCTTACCACCATAGATCTTTGCACAGCCGGCAGCCCCAGCCCTCAGAACCCCTGCTTCAGGCCTCTGTTCAGATGGTGTGGTAAACACGGGAAAATCAATACAGTGATTTGTAGTTTTATCAAAACAGTGTAATATAGACTTTTGTAGTCTGAAAGGAAAATGTTGTTTTTACGGGGAAAATATACTCAGAGCTCCAAACAAATGTCCTGTAAGCTTTGAGAGCCTAGGCATCTTAAGATGCAAGCTTTCTACCGTTTGAAATAATTAACTTTCTGGCTTGTGATTATTTTTCTCCCTCTGAATGTACAGCAGTATTTTCTCCTAGAAATTGATTTTTTTAAAAAGATGGCTATATGATTGTGGCATTGTGGCTGTATGATTAGTTCAGTATATGCTAGGCCTAGAAGTAGAAAAACTTACGCCGAAGGAAATGATTTCTGAAAATAACACAAGCAAGTACATGGGGGCTGGTGATGAGATGGGAAGTTGCCTAGCGCTTTCTAGACGCCGTGCTGGAGACTGACTCCGACCTTCTCTGGCAGGCTGCTCGGTCCCAGGGAGTTGACTGTCTCGTGGCTCCGTACGAAGCAGATGCGCAGCTGGCCTATCTTAACAAAGCTGGTGTTGTACAAGCTATAATCACAGAGGACTCTGACCTCCTCGCTTTCGGCTGTAGAAAGGTACTTGACTCCCAACTACTATATGCTGCTTTTCCGTGCCGTTGGCGGTGGTGTAAAGTGAGGAAATAACTATTTTATTGAATACTTGCCGTTAATATCTACTTACAATGCTAATAATTATTTTATTTAAAATGAAGGGTTTTGCTGCTTGACATTTGTGTAATCTGGGCACTTTTTCAGAATAAGCCCTTAAGGTTAGAAGGTTTAGTAGAGAGTAGACTTACTTTTTTTTTCTTAGGATTTTTATTTATTTACTTGACAGAGATCACAAGTAAGGCAGGGGGCAAGGGGAGTTGGAGTAGGCTCCCTGCTGAGCAGAGAGCCAGATCCGGGGCTCGATCCCAAGACCCTGAGATCCTGACCTGAGCCGAAGGCAGAGGCTCAACCCACTGAGCCACCCAGGCGCCCCAGACTTATTCTTATTTTTGGTATAACTTATATGCTTTGCATTTGTCAATTAGGTGAGTTACATAACTTATCCAACCAGATGCTTTGCAGTTAGAATTATGTATAAAACTGTTTAATGGAAAATGTTACCGTGATATTGTAACAGGGGAATTAAGATACAAAACTACAAAATGATCTCATTTTTGTTAGTGCCAATGTTGTTTATGTCATCTGTATTTTTCATAGATGACTCGATCTGTCAGAGGGTTAGTGCTGGGTGACAGTGATAGATGAGAGATGTCAGGCAACTTCTGTTTTCTTCTTCCTGGATTTCCGTGTTCTCCAAATTTTCTATGATGCACATGTATTACTTTAAGGATAAGAAAAAGGGATTTTTGTATGAATTGCTGTTTGATTGCCATGAAAACCCTGGGTGTCATTCAGAGGTAAGAGGAGCAGAAAGGGCATTCTTTCTCCTAGAGTCAGAACAAGGGAGTCCCGGCAGGTGACCTTCTCTGTCGTCTGTGCTTCAGTTTACTTTATTTGCAGATTTCACAGTAATTATCTGGCTTGCCTATCTCTCTCCTCTCTCAGTGCGATGATAAAGAACAAGAAAGAATTCTTAGGAATATCACAGTGGATTAGATAATGAAACATTAAAATGAGCCTTATAGGTGTTAAAAATTTCCCTTTTGAAGGTGATTTTAAAAATGGATCAGTTTGGAAATGGACTAGAGATTGACCAGGCGCGGCTGGGCATGTGCAGACAGCTTGGGGACGTGTTCACGGAGGAGAAGTTCCGCTATATGTGCATTCTCTCCGGCTGTGACTACCTCTCCTCGCTGCGTGGGATTGGGTTAGCAAAGGCCTGCAAAGTGCTAAGACTAGCCAATAATCCAGACATCGTGAAGGTAAGAGTGAGTCACCCACTGTCCTGTTGAATTTCTGGAGCATTTCTTACATCATAGGTGACCACTTCAGAATATATATTTTAAATATTTTATCCTGTCGATAACCCATATTGTGTCATCAAAAGGACAAAATGACTAAAACACTAGAATTTTGCTTTTGGCAACTTTTTAAAATGAAGACCAATATAAAGAGATTTAAGAGCAAAATGTCCTAGGTAGAATTAATGTTAAAATGTATAGTCTTCCAATTTCTGTGCTATTCTCTGTAGTAGTGGTTCTCACATTTTTTGGTGTCGGGATCCCTTTACACTCGAAGCTCTTGGTGGCAAAATTTTTGTTAAATGGGTTATAGCTGTTGATATTTACTGAATCAAATTCAAACGGATAAAATGTTGGCTATTTTAAAGCTAATAATAAATTCATTACATGTTAGCATACGTAGGATATTTTAATGAAAAGTAGCCCTGTCCTCTGAAAAGGTGAAAATTATAACGGGAATTGCACATTTATGTAAATCTCTTTCACATGGCTTGATAGAAGACCGCTGGGTTTCTTCTCTACTTCCTCTGACGCAGTAGCCCGTGTCCCGTGTCCTCCGGAAAACTGAGGCTCCTGCGTCACCGCTCTGTCGCTTCTCTGATATCTTTACCTTCAAAAAAAAGAAAAGAAAACTAGGATATGTTGAAGAAGCTCATTTTGCCATCGAGCCGCTCTCTGCTCGGGTAATCGTCAGGAGAGGTAGCGGCAGAGCGGGAAGGGAGCGGCGTGCACTGACCAGCGGGGGCTCCAGGGCCAGACTTCGCTCTCCGGCTCTCCGCTCGAGTGTGTGAGGAAGTGTTTAAACCACTACCGGCTTTAACCATCCGTGACTCTAACCAGAGTTAGAATGTTGGCCTCATTTTTAATTCTCAGGTTTTGTATGTTTGTATTTTGCTTTTTGGATGAACGGGACTTTGAGGGTGAGGAATGTGTCTTAATGTCACACCTGGAATATAAACTGGGTGTGTAACTGACAGGTTCATTCTTTGGGTTAATTATAGAAAAATCAAGGAAAATGCTGTTACAGAGATAGTTTTTAGTGATATGAAATGGCCACGCTTGCTGGTAGAGGCTTTCAGTACGGATGTGATCAATAGATTTTGTGTCTCCTCAGCCTTCTCTAATGTGAACGACATGATCTTGGTGACGCTGCTTTCCCAATTCTGTATTTGCAGATAACTAGTAAATATTTTTACGTCCATTATTAGGTCATCAGGAAAATCGGACACTATCTTAAGATGAATATAATAGTACCAGAAGATTACATCAAAGGATTTATTCGAGCCAACAATACCTTCCTTTATCAGCTAGTTTTTGATCCCATCAAAAGGAAACTCCTCCCTCTGAATGCCTACGAAGACGACATTGATCCTGAAACACTAAGCTACGCTGGGCGGTATCCTTTCTGAACCAGAACAGTAGAATTTTGCACTTCCATATTTTTATGGTGGTATTTTTAGTGAGGCATTCAGTAAAAAGCCTGCAAATTGTTTTTGCCTTTTTTTTTTTTTTTTAAATAGTGAAGCTTATGTTTTGTTCATTTTAGTTACTGTGCTGGTGAAAATTCAGAGCACCATTTTGTTTATACACCTGCGGCTCATCCATTATAATGTGCTCATTTCTTAGGATGCCTCGACAGAAACACACACTGAGTCGGTCACTGAAGGTACGCATTCCCAAGGTGGCACTTCTCGGCCAGCAAGCTCCCACTTCCCGGGAGGGCACTGCGGATGTGTGAGCACGCCAGCTGGGGATTCCCTCTCTGTCCCCCTTGGAAGGAAGTCTGTGACTTGGGGCTTTGCTTCCAAAAATAGCCAGCCCCCACAATGACAATAGAATACACTTTTTTTTTTTTAAATTTATTTTATTTTATTTATTTATTTGACAGAGACACAGCAAGAGAGGGAACACAAGCAGGGAGTGGGAGAGGGAGAAGCAGGCTTCCCACTGAGCAGGGAGCCCAATGCAGGGCTCTATGCCAGGACCCTGGGATTATGAGCTGAGCCGAAGGCAGTCGCTTAACCAACTGAGCCACCCCGGCATCCCTAGAATACACTTTTCGATCTTGTATGTTACTGTTCAGTTGTTAATAAAGGCATTTTTCCTTAATCTTAACCAACCTAGGTATTTTGATGATTCCATAGCTCTTCAAATAGCCCTTGGAAATAAAGATATAAACACTTTTGAACAGATTGATGACTACAATCCAGACACTGCTATGGTAACATCTTAAGGACTCTTTTTTTTAATGACTTCACTTTTATTTTATTTATTTTTATTTATTTATTTTTTCAAGATTTTATTTATTTATTTGCCGGAGAGAGAGAGATCACAAGTAGGCAGAGAGGCAGGCAGAGACGGGGAAGCAGGCTCCCTGCTGAGCAGAGAGCCTGATGCGGGGCTGGATCCCAGGACCCTGAGATCATGACCTGAGCCAGAGACAGAGGCTTAACCTACTGAGCCACCCAGGCGCCCCATGACTTCACTTTTAAAGAGCACATTTAGTTATGTCTCAGGAACTGTGACTAAAAGATTTTTAGTTAATTTATTAGAGAGAAAGAGCATGAACAGGGGGAGGGGCAGAGGGAGAGGGAAAAGCAGAGTCCCTCCTGAGCAGGGAGCCTGATGCTGGCCTCGATCCTGGGACTCTTGAGCTCATGACCCAAGCTGAAGGCAGGTGCTTAACCAACTGAGCCACTCTAGTGCTCAAGGAACTAGGACTAAAGGCAAATCTTCATTTAGTATGAACTAAGCACTTTTATGTCCCAGAGTGGACGTAAGTGTGGTTTAAAACAACTTGACGCTAGAGAAATTATCTATCTAAGAACATAGGTATATTGGTCCATTTCCTTAAATTAAGCAACCACATGATCTATCACCAGGCCTTTAGACATGAACATTTTGTCTGGATCTACAAGCATTTGATGCCTTTCTTCTTGTCCCAGCCTTTCACCTCCGACATTTGGTATAGTTGAAGGTTCAAACCTAGAAACATGGGAAGTAAACGCTGTTTTCTCTCTCACTCACAAGCACTGCACAAATATTAGTGCATGGCCCTGAGCTGTGTCTCTGAGCCCTTTCCTGTTCTGCTTTTTCCCGGGTGCGCATATCCCTCCTGACACACTCCCCCACCATTCTTTCCTTCCTTGGACTCCACTCTTTTCTGCTCCTGTGTATTCCTTAAGTAAGTGCTGATGACTTTACCTTATTTATGCGGAGAACTCGCACATCTTTAACCTAATCTCTAGTGACAGCCACATAGTTCGGAATGTTTCTTGGATCTGTACATGAGTGATTTCCTGTAACTTTCAATCTGTCCCCGGTCTAGTCATTCCTGATCAGCTTTCCTTAGTAACGTTTCTCCTTTTCAGCACTTACTACTGTCTAAGCCGTGTTTCCGTAGTTTACTCTGTGATCCTTCCCAACAGAATGTAGTTTTTATAAAGGCAAGGGTTTTGTGAACTTCACTGCTATATTATGTTTGCCATGTTTATTTGTTGAAGGAATGAATAGCAGTTACATGACCTCTCTGATTCTCAGACTAGAAAACTTGGAAATAAACCTGGGCTTCTCATTCCTTGCTAAGGCCTTTTGCTTCATTTCGTTCTTCTGAGTGATAGTTTCTTCTTTCTCGTCACTCGAATTGGTCTTTTCTCCCTTTGCTCACTAGTTCAGTTCTTGACTGAGCACTTGTTAAGCACTTTAACAAGCATAGGTTAGCTATTGCTCTGGAATATAAAGAAAACTAAAATAGAATTCTTTCTCAGGTGCCTATTGCCTAGGGGACGGAGATGTGGTTATATATATAGAAATGTGGAAATTTCTGTCATAGAGATGTATTCTAGGCTCCAGGAAAAAAGTGGGGGTGGGGGATGTACATAAGTTCACCTAAGGGAAGAATGCTTCCCTTAATAATAATAGTAATAATATAATAATACAATATAATATAATAGTAATAATAGCGAACATTTATTGGGCACTTACTACATTATAAATGCTTTTTTTTTTTTTTAAGGTTTTATTTATTTGAGAGAGAACATGAGGGGAAGGGGCAGAGGGACAAGCAGACTCCCCCTGAGTAGGGAGCACAATGCAGGGCTTCATCCCAGGACCCTGGGATCATGACCTGAGTCCAAGTCAGATACGCAACTGAGTGAGTCACCCAGGCACCCCCATTCTCAATGCTATTCTCAGCAGTTTGCACGCAGTAACTCATTTACTAATCAACAAGCCTGTGAGGTCAGCACTATTATTCCCATTTTACAGAGGAGGAAATGAGAGGGAGGTTAGGTAACATGCCCAGATCACACTTTTAATAAATAGGGGAGCTGTGATCCCAGGCCAAGCTCTGTCTCTCTCCTTGTAAGGAAACTGGTGTCCCGGGTTTGCAAAGATCAGTGGGGATTTTCAGGATGAGATAGATGAGTGATTCCAGGCTGAAGTGAACAACGCGTGCGGCTATGAGTGGCTAATGATGGCTGGCCCAAGAATGTCCCTGTGTGCACTATGTGAAGGAAGCAGAGTTCCCTGAGAAAGAAGACGAGGTGAGCCTGGAGAAGCCGACCAGTGAGAAAGCAGGACCAGTTGAACATTGAAAAGAAATCATTACCGTCAGCTGAAACAACCCAGGCTAGCAAGAGAGCACAAATCCCTAAAGATACTCGGAAAGAACCTTCTGTTCATCAACTCAAATCATGGAAACCTTATACTCAGGTTGCCCTTTTCTCTTTTGTTTTCTCTTTCTAGAACTTCTCTCTTAATTAGACGTTAGATTTCCTAGTCTTCGACTTTTTCTGTCTTATTCATGTCTGTCTTGTGTTTTCTCTGGGAAATGTTTGCCTTCCAACTTCGTACTCTCCAGCATAGTAGCCAGTAGCTACACGTGGCTATTTAAAATAATTCACATTGAATACTATTTAGTATATGTGCTGCCGAAGCGAGCACAACATTGAATAATATTTAAATTTTATTTCTTCTGTTGCAGTGGCCACCTTATGAGGGGCTAACCATATTGGGCAGCTCAGGACATTTCTGTCTTGCTCAAAATTCTGTTGAATTTTTTTCTACTATCTTTTATCTAAGGGTGCTATCTTTAATTGTACTTTATAAAAGATTCTGTGTCACGGATTTCTCTGAGAATATCAATTACAGTTTCTTGCACATGCTCTGTCTTTTGTATTCTCTATTTGCTTTGAATTGGCTTTTTTCAACTTATTTTGGCCTTTTCTCTTTGATGGTGAAGACTCTTCAACATCCGAAGCTTCTTGTCTGGTTGTTCCTATTTGAGAGATGCTCCAAGCCGCTGGAGATTTGTGTGAACAAGCTGGGCTTATAATCTTGGGCTTTACTCTTAGGTGATCTGGCTGCCAACAAGCTGGCTTGATTTTGTTTTCTCTGCACAGTTCCATTTTTCCAGAAAGGGATCCTCCAGTTTCTACTTAGCATGGGTATACGCGGCAGTTTGCATTTTGAGAGAGGAGGTTAGCGAATGCGGGTTGGGGTGGGCCTTTTATTTGATCTCTATCTTTTTAGACAAATGGATTTTCCCATCTTCTGAGCTGCCTACTGTTTCTGGCTAGGTCAGGTGGAAGATAGGGGCCCTGAGGTCAAATAATCCTTGTCTTAGCCCTACCCCCATGTGGGGCTTTCCTGGTACCTGGTGCCTTAAATCCCTGAACTTTTCTCTGGGGCACCTGGGTGGCTCAGTGGGTAAAAGCCTCTGCCTTCAGCTCAGGTCATGATCCCAAGTTCCTGGGATCAAGCCCCACATCGGGCTCTCTGCTCGGCGGAGAGCCTGCTTCCCCTCCTCTCTCTCTGTCTGCCTCTCTGCCTACTTGTGATCTCTGTCTGTCAAATAAATAAATAAAATCTTAAAAAGAAAAAAAAATCCCTGAACTTTTCTCATGATTGTGTAGGAGAGATTGACTCCCCTTTGGGATTTTTTTCTGCAGACACTTGGGTTTGATTTCCTGCTAAGTTCTTAAAATTTCTCTCTGTACCCTGTCTTCGCATGGTTTGGACTGTACAGATATCCTAATTTTACTGCGGATGGAATTTGTCTGCTTATTGTTTTGGGGAGATGGTAATCAAAGGAAGGGAACTGAAAAGTGTTTACTCTGCAATCTTCTTTATGCATTTGACTTACTGCTATGATTATAATTTCATCAGGAATGATTCTTAAGCTAGCCCCTTTGTCTCAGAAACTCTAAAATGGTTGTGTTGAATATGTTAGATATTAAGAAGAATGTTGTGGCTCACTAAGATGGCCATCCTTTTACAGAGAAATTTTTGTAGGAACCATTAATTGTACCAAACTAATTAATTCTTTTTGTTTATCTAAAATTTAGTCTTCCCAGGCTGTTTTCTACTTGCCTATTTCTTTTTTCTAGTAAAACCATCAGTGGGATCTAATGCCATGAGCTATTATGCTTAAGCTCTTTTTTATAAACTTTCACTCAGATATTCTAAATTACCTTCCTTGTTAATTCTCAGATTATATCCTGAATAATATCACCTTGTTTTAATCTTTTTTTATCCTTTCTTTAAGTGAGAGGCTTTGATTAAGATTCCAAGTGTAGGTGGGATTTTTGTCGAGTGGAATCATGCCCTAAGTACCAACATTTTTTTTTTTTTTAAAGATTTTATTTATTTATTTGACAGAGAGAGATCACAAGTAGACAGAGAGGCCGGCAGAGAGAGAGAGGGAAGCAGGCTCCCTGCTGAGCAGAGAGCCCGATGAGGGACTCGATCCCAGGACCCTGAGATCATGACCTGAGCCGAAGGCAGCGGCTTAACCCACTGAGCCACCCAGGCGCCCCAGTACCAACATTTTTTATACCTTTGCTAGTTTTTCCCATTGCCTCTCTGCCGTATTAGAATATCACTGATATCCTCTTAATAGATCATTGTCATCCAAAATACGTCATAATTTTAAATAACTTATATTAGCATTAAGAATGATTGCTTACCAGTGCTTACTGGCAATAACTAATTCTCAGAGCAGGTCTTATGCAAGACTCAGTGTCGACCCAAGTAGCTTTCTGTTTGTTCATGTTGTCCACTAAAGATGGCACCAAATATGGGTCAAATAGAAACTAGAGTTTTAAATTAGATCATTTTAGGAGAGCATGAGTGGCTTAGTCAGTCTGCCTTCCGCTCAGGTCATGATCTCCTGTGTCCTGGGATCGAGCCCCGCATCAGGCTCTCTGCTCAGCAGGGAGTCAGCTTCTCCCTCTCACTCTCCCTCTATGAGCATGCATGTGTGCGCATGCTCTCTCTCTCTCTCTCTCTCTCTCAAATAAAAAATCTTTTAAAAAAATAAAAATAGATTGCTTTGGTTTAAATTCAACAAAGTTTTAGAGATGGGATGGTTGCTTGCTTTAAATAAAATGTTTATGGTTTTGACCTTCAGGTGCTTTGTAAAGAGTGAGTGTTTTGAGGCTTATGGCCATCAAAGTAGAAAATGTTATTAGAGAATAGATATTTCATCAGAAATTGTTCAAAAAAGTAAATTATTTATTTATAATTTATGTTGATAGGGAAATGATTTGGCTGTTCTCGTTTTTCAAGTAATCCTTTTCGTTTTTACTATTTTAGCCTGCCCAGTCAAGAAGTCAGAGTTGGAATGACAAAACAGGTCAAAACTCGTCTAACTTTAATAGCATTTGGCATAGGAATTATTGCCCTAGATTGGAGCTGGATGTTGTTTCAAATGCTACAAGACTGAAGGAGAATCCAAGTACTGTGGGCGTTGAACAAGTGATCAGTATTAAAGGGTTAAATCTTCCAAGGAAGTCATCCATTGTGAAGAGACCAAGAAATGGTATGTATTTCTGCTTGCTGTACATATTTTGAAATATTAGTGAGTGTTGCTCACATTTAAGAAATCTTTGCCAAACCCAAGGTCACTAAGGTTTTTTTTCCTGTTTTTTTTTCCTAGAACTTCTGTAGTTTTAGCTCTTAGATTTAGGCTTTTGATTCATCTTAGATTAATTTCTTTTATATGGTGTGAGGTAAGGATCAAGGTTCACTTTTTTTGTATATGACAATCCACTTGTTCCACCATTTGTTAAGATTGTCCTTTCCCCTTTGAATAGCGTTGGCACGTTTGGTGACATTGGTTGACCTTGACCACATATATGTGTGAGTCTGTTTTGGACTCTGTCATTCCGTATCATGGATCTCTTGCTGTCTTTATGCCAGAGCACGGTCTTAATTATCGTAGCTTTATAGTAAATCTTGGAATTAAATAAAATAAGCCTAAGTGTACTCTTAAGTGTGAGTTTGTTCTTTTTTTGCAAAGCTGTTTTGGCTACTCTCTGTTTTTCACGATTCCATACAAATTTTAGATTCTGCTTGTCAATTGAAAAAAAAAAGTTTTTTGAGTTGTTGATTGGAATTTAGTTGAATCCATAGATCAGTTTGGGGAGAATTGACTTCCTACTAAGATTGAATTTGCTGATCTAAGTCTTGTCTCATTTTGTTCAGCAGTTCTGTGCAGTTTTTAGTGTCTTAAACACATGTAATGTCAAATTTATCCTTGTGTGTCAGATTTTTGCTGCTACTGCAAATGATCATTTAAATTTTGATTTCTCATTATTCATTGCTAGAAACGCAGTTGACTCTTGAACGACAAGGGTTTGAACTGCGCAGGTCCTCTTATATGTGAATTTTTTTTATAAATAGGGGGCAGTAAATACATTTTCTCTTTATGATTTTCTTAATGATTTCTTTTCTCTAGATCACTTTGTTATAAGAATATGGTGTATGACTCATATAACATACGGAATATGTGTTCCTTGGCTGTCTCTGTTGTCAGTAAGTCTTGCGGTCGGCAGTAGGCCATTAGTAGTTAAGTTTTGAGAGTGTCAAAAGTTACAGAGACAGACTTCTGACCCTGAGGGGGTCAGCCCTGAACTCTCCTGTTCAAAGGTCAACTGTAGGATTGATTTTTGTTTTTTAATCTCCTTTGGCAGCCTTGTAAATCCACGTGTTAGTTCATAGTGTTTCTTTCACAGACTCCACAGGATGCTGCAGTCAAGTCACCTGCAGAGAGAGACAGTTGTGCCTCCCCCTGTCCAGTCTCGATGCCCCTTATTTGCTCGCTCTCTGTGTATTTGTTCATTTCCTCCCCTCCTCTTATTTCTTCTTCTCCTCTTCTGGAACCTCCAGCACAATGTTGAACGGAAGAGTCTGTGCGTGGAATACTAAGTGTTGGGAGAAGGTGTTTGTTGAGTGAGTGGTTGTTGAAATGCAGCCTTCTTCCCACAGAGCACAGTGAATATTTAGAATTAGGTCACTGTTTCAGCCTTCACCCGGAGACTATGCTTGTATTATTGCAAACTAAGATAACTTTTGTTAACAGTCCTGTTATTTTGCTGGCATTTACTGAGTTTATGATCAAAATCCACTAGTTGTTGTTAAGGCAGGTACAGTTATATTTTTAAATTTAAATGTGGATTAAATTATCTCTCCTAATGTAATCAGTTCATTATAATCCATTGTCCTGCCCTTCTTGAAAAAATCTTTGTGTTGTCTACTAATAGATGGGCATTATCTGTATCACCTGGAAAGGAGAGAAGTATAGCTTCTGGTGTCTCAGAGTTATGAATAAAACGTGTTTGCTTATTCATGTTTAAGGTACGGACGTTGAGCACACTTAGGCTAGATTCCAGACCGTTCGCAATGCTAGTCGCCTGTGGTCGTTCCACGTAACTAATACCCTGTTACTTTGCTCAGCCTTGTCCACTAGGATAATATGAGAGACAATGAAGTGTCCTGCTCCACATCTAAACCCATGGAATTCCCCCAGATAACGAGTCTAACAGCCTTATCACAGAAGGAAGATGCAGTTAGCTTTGGTGTGGCTGCTTCTTGGAGAAATCTAGCTGAGGATCCTGCAATGTTTATGTTTTCTTCTTCTCTAAGGGAAGAATTCTCTGCATAATAAACAAATTAAGACTTTTTTTTTAAAGATTTTATTTATTTATTTGACAGAGATCGCAAGTAGGCAGAGAGGCAGGCAGAGAGAGAGAGGAGGAAGCAGGCTCCCCGCTGAGCAGAGAGCCCTATGTGGGGCTCGATCCCAGAACCCTGGGATCATGATTTGAGTCGAAGGCACCTCTGAGCCACCTAGGCGCCCCAACAAATTAAGACTTTTATAAATAATCAAATTTGTATCTTCTTAAAAGTCTGTATTTTTTAATTTAAAGGATCTTCTTCTTGTCTGTAGTATTTGGTACCCCAGCCATTTTACTGATCTCCTAGGGCAGTGAGCACTCATGCCCAGGTGAGGGGGAGCTGTTCAGGCTGAGAATTAGTTGTAGTTGCACTGATTTCAAGCTAGGTAATGAGGGTCCGAACTAGGGCACAGATTACTTCACCACGTGACAATCACGTACACTTCCAAGGCCGTAATGTAGCGGTTGTGTCTATAAGTGGCTGCTGGTTGTATTGGAGCTTTTGAAAATTCAAACAGAAAATCATACATTGACATATAGATTGCCTTAAATTTTTTTAAATCAAAACGAAGCCTTTAGTTTCAGAAGTGTATAGACTTACAGAATTGATTGTATCCTGAAATTTTGGTTTCAGTAATTTCACATTAAATCATACAAAGAATTGACATTAAATCTTAACTAATCTGTGAAATTGTAAAACACAGCTAAAGGATTTGTTTTGTTCTTTTTGACTCATTCTCGTATCTCCTTTGGGCTGCATCGTTAGTAAGACTTCGTCCTTGGGACAGTGAGATGTGGACTATAACGTCAAGGCTGCGTCTCCCCACGGAACAAGGATTTACAGACCGTTTTGTTTTTATTTAGAAGAGCTGTCAGAAGACGACCTGTTGAGTCAGTATTCCCTTTCCTTGACGAAGAAGACCAAGAGAAACAATTGTGAAGATCCTAAATCCTTGCACCCTTCGGAAATGCTCCCGCCCGACCTGACGAATGGAAATACCGTTAGAAAAAATGGGAGCGCAGCACCTGTGACGAGAAATAAATTCGCGGCGTTTTTACGGAGGAAAAATGAAGACAGTGGAGCCGTTGTAGTCCCAGGGACCCGAAGCAGGTGCGGTTCCTCTGCGTGGTGTTGTGTGTCTGTCGGGTCACCCACTCGGTCGGTCCTGATTCCAGTTGTCTTACAGAAACGCCCAATCTGGGTTGTGTGTGTGGAGCCCGGCTTCGGCGGTGTCCTGGTTGTGTCACGTGTCGTCCGAGTCCTGACCAAAATGCACCTCCGGTCTCTTGAACATCTCTTTGTACTACAGCAAAATAAGAATTGTAACTTCTAGTTTGCATGAGAAAAACTGTGGTTTTTGAGGGTCCTTTGCTTTTTTGTTTCTACTGGGTTTTTTTTTTTTTAAACTAAAAACAATTTTCCAGAGTAGTTTTTTGTTTGTTTGTTTGTTTGTTTTTTAAGCTTTATTTATTTGAGAGAGAGAGGGAGAAAATGCGAGTTAGGGGGAAGGGCAGAGGGAGGGGAAAGAAAACGAGACTCCCAGGCAGACCCGCACTGAGCAGGGAGCCTGAGATCATGACCTGAGCTGACAACCAAGAGTCAAGAGGCCCCACCGATGGAGCCGCCTGGGCGCCCCCAGCATAGTTTGTTTTTTTTTTTTTTTTTAAAGATTTTATTTATTTATTTGACAGAGAGAGATCACAAGTAGGCAGAGAGGCAGGCAGAGAGAGAGAGAGGGAAGCAGGCTCCCTGCTGAGCAGAGAGCCCGATGCGGGACTCGATCCCAGGACCCTGGGATCATGACCTGAGCTGAAGGCAGCGGCTTAACCCACTGAGCCACCCAGGCGCCCCCCCCAGCATAGTTCTGCAGATACACTCGATACAGACGCTGAAGTTCTCGTGTTCATTGAGAACCTAATACCATACTGGGCGTTGACTTACGAAGTGAGAGTATTTGTTGAGAAGCCTGTAGTGTGGTTGGAAAGGTCAGGGGGAAGGGACAGGTGTCAGGTGCCATTACAAAGATCAGAGCCTCTACCTTCCCCATGGGCATAGAGCGCGGGGGCGGCTCCTGTTTCTACTCCGGCCAGAATGGAAGTCTGCCAAAGGACGCTGACGGAGCCGAAATGGGCGGCCAGTTGGTGGAAGGTTTGTAAGCCAGGCCAAAGAACTTGTAGACTGTAGAGGTGAGAGGAGCTGTTTGGAGGGTTTTAATCCGGGGAGGGGTGTGATTTGATTCCTGTCTGTGATAGACCGTTCCAAGTGTGCTGTGAAGGATGGCTTCTAGAAGGCCTAAAGGGGAACAGGAAGATCGGTTCAGCTGTTCTGTAGTCCCTGTGAGTGGCGATGAGATTTCAGAGTCGGTGTAATGCAGGGCTCAGGGGTTGGGACCCTGGGGTTGGACCACCTGGATTTGAGTCCTGTCCTGTTCACTCATGAGATGTTTGACTCAGGCAGGTTAATTTCCGGGTGCGCTTCAGTTTCCTCTTTTTGAAAATTGGGGCCAACAATTAGGACAACCTCAGGGCCATCGAAAGGATTACATTTTGACTCTACATAAATGTGCCTAAAACAGTACCTGACGGCTGGTAAACACGCAGGGAATAGCTCTTCCTCTGTGGCCGGGTGGGAACCACACGGAGCAGCAGGAAGTGGCAGTGTCAGAAGTTACTTGGGCCTGACGTAGTGGCCGTTAGAGAAAGCTGATCAGCCCCGGAACTCCTCTGAAAGACCGAGAATGGATGTGTTCTTCAGCCAGGCTGTGGCCTGTCTAACTGTGACGGTGGGAGACGGTTGTGAAGGAACCAACCGTCGGTCATCCCTGAACCTCACTGTGGGTGGCCTTTCAGACCCTTCTCCCATCCCGGTTAAATGATCATTCTGATTCGGCCTTTTCTAGCCCCTCTTGTTGAAGGTGCTTATTACCCGTGGAATGTTGAAAAAGGAGGCTGCAGTGACGGAGAAGAAGGCATGAAGCATGATACGTGCCAGTCACTGCATTCTGGAAAGTTGGCTTTCCTCACTTGCAGAAGTCCTTGGAGCTTGCATTTCATTTTTCCATGTGGATGAAAATAAAATTTCCCTATTCTGTCCCTCGATGCCCAGCTCTTCTCTGAGAGGACAACTGATGAGGGCCATGTTTGCTTATGTCCACGACTGGCCTGGTCCCCACACAAGCTTACTCTGAGATGTCTGTGCAGAGTGGCTCATGTCCACTTTTCGTAGTTTAGACAGATGTGTCACTGATAAATTGTGAAGAGATCCTTGGAGAAACGCATTTTTTTCCTCCATCGGTTTCCTGTGAAATAAGAATTGTGAGTCTTTGATGTAGAATTTTTATTTCTTTTTTAAGATTTTTATTTATTTACTTGACAGAGACAGCAAGAGAGGGAACACTAGCAGGGGGAGTGGGAGGGAGAAGCAGGCTTCTGCTGAGCAGGGAGCCCGATGCTGGGCTCGATCTCAGGACCCTGGGATCATGACCCGAGCCGAAGACAGATGCTTAATGACTGAGCCACCCAGGCGCCCCCTGATGTAGAATTTTCTGACCCGGTGGTATAGCAACATCTAGTAACTAGATATGACTAAATTAGTTTTTTAGCTAATTTATGAAGTTGTTTAATACACTCTCTTATTCCTCACGGCAAAGTCATGAGATTTTCAGGGTCATTATTATTTTCTCTATTTTGGGTGATGACCTTGAGGCTCTGAGAGGTTAAACAACTTTCTGGGGGGTGTAGTTAGTACCGGCGACAGAGTTTCCTAGTCTTCCTCAGTGAGTTGGGTCGAAAGGAGCAAACAGTCTCGTCGGCCTGGATGTGAATTCTCACTGTGTCACTGAATTAGTTGAGGGATCTTTACATGCCACTGAATTACCCTGAGCTTCTTGATATGAACGATCAGATACTGGAGGCTGTTCCGGAGACTAGCAGAAGTATGTCAAGCACCTGACACAGTGCCCTGTCCCTAATATAATATGCGAGAGTTTATCATCACCCACTCTGTAATGTGATCTACATTTAGTATGACCTGCCGCATAAATGTAATGCAACAGGAGCTGTTAAATATGCCAAAGGTTGTCTCCATCCCATCTGCTTTTTTGGAAGTCTGCTGTAACTCTTTCTTAGGAAATAGATACTTATCCGAGAAACATGCCGGTTTATCTTTTGAGACCTAGAAATAGAAATATCCATTAAGCAACACTGTAGGCTAATTGGGAAGAAGTAGCCATGATGTGGGAGGGTTTCTGGGTTTTAATTCTTTAATTTCTAGCTGAGTAATTTTATAACATTGGACACTGTCACTATAACTTCTCTTACCCATGAAATCCTACCTGGAAGGCTATTTGGATATGGCGGGGCTTCTGTTTTACTTAAAAATGGATTTTGTGCTCAGACCTGGGAGCTTCTGTTTTGTGCTTAGTGTGACTAGCCATGGACCACTTTCTTCCTGGCCTGTACCCACACCTCAGCTGGGGATTTGATAAAGGATAGAGAGGATTTTTTTCTCTCCAGCATGTAGTAAATATTGTATATCATTTTGGATTTGAACTAATGCTTATAAGGAGGTAAATTCTCTTTAGGTTTCATATTTATCTGATCATATACTCTGGGAATTTCCTTTTTTTTTTTTAAAGATTTTATTTATTTGTCAGAAAGAGAGAGGGGGACTGAACACAAATGGGGAGCAGCAGGCAGAGGAGAGGCAGGCTCCCTTCTGAGCAAGGAGCCCAATGCAAGACTCAATCCCAGGACTGTGGGATCATGACCTGAGCCGAAGGCAGTCGCTTAACTGACTGAGCCATCCAGGTGGCCCTGAGAATTTCCTTTTTAACCTCAGAATTCTCCGGGTACATCTTCTCCATAATGATATTGTTCTTTCTTTTATACTAGAGTGTTTATAAGTGATTTTTTAAAACTGCAACACTAAGTAATATCTCTTATTAATACAGAATTGTATGATAGATGTGCAAGTCATAACTCAGTATTTACACTAGTGTAAATTTATTGAGTATTTATTTTAAAAGCTGGTAGAGTACCTACCACTACAAGTTCCCAGATGGCTTGCTACTAGGAAATAAGCTTAGATAAAGAATAAGTAGCTAATTTCTTTCATTTTGCTTTTACAAAGTAAGAGTCAGTAGTTATAAATTGTTCCCTCTGTTGCATATTTCTGTAACTCTCAAATATTTGATTGTCAGCCATGTGTTAGCCACTAGTGTAGATGCTGTGCATGGTACCTGTCCTCGGGGAGCGTCTAGTCTGTCTGGGAGTTTATTAAAGAAAGGTTAGAGGGGAAAGACCTATGTGACAATTAGATATAGAAGAAATATGCAAGTGTGCCTGGGTGGCTCAGTGGGTTAAGCCTCTGCTTTTGGCTCAGGTCATGATCCCAGGGTCCTGGGATCGAGCCCCGCATCAGGCTCTCTGCTCAGTAGGGAGCCTGCTTCCCCCCCCCCTCTCTGCCTGCCTCTCTGCCTTCTTGTGATCTCTCTCTCTCTCAAATAAATAAATAAAAAAGAAAAAGAAAAAGAATAAATAAAAAAAGAAAAGGAAAAAGAAATATGCAAGTTCCAAGTACACGTATGTAGAGAGGATTGCTTTTAGGAAATCCTATCTACAGATTCATTGTGTAAATAAATTCCTAAATGTATGAATGTTGGTATAATTGAAATTTAAGCTTTCAGGGTCTGTTTTGTCTTTATTTATGAAATTACATGTTTATGAGATTTTTCTTAATCTAGGCCAGTTTTCATTTTCTGAATCTTAATCACCTTTGTGAGAAAACTCTAAAATATTTATAGGTTCTTTCTGTTGTCTTTTCTGGTAGGTTTTTTTGCAGTTCTCCGGATTTTGTCGGCTGTGTCTCCATGGAAGCAAGCAGCGAGCGCCTGGAGGAAAGCGCCCTCACGGAGGAGGAGGCAGGAAGTGAGTCAGAGCCTGTGGCTGGCCAGGCCCTGGCTGGGTCGGACGGAGCCCTTAGCTCAGGTGATCTGACTGCAGACAGCGGAGCTGGGACGACTGACGGGGAGTCTCAGTCTTCTGAGACCAGCAGGTTCACCAGGACCATTTCACCACCCACTCTGGGGACACTCAGAAATTGTTTTAGTTGGTCTGGAAGTCTTGGGGACTTTTCACAAACTCCAAGCCCCTCTCCAAGGGCAGCGTTGCAGCAGTTCCGGAGGAGGACCGATCCCCCCACCGTTCTGCCTGGCCAGAGGGAAGTGTCGCCTGTGTCGCAGTTACAGTGCGATGGGTCAGGTGATGAAGCCCTTCCCTTACATCCCGCGGGGTGCTCTCCGCAGTCTCGGGAAAGTGCAGAATTATCGCCACACGGTGTAAATGCGTCAAAACTTTCTCAGCCTTCTAGTAAGGATTCGGATTCAGAGGTAAGTCACGTTATAAAGCCTTCGTTTTCAAATCCGTGTGTAAGAGAAAGGGTGTTAATCACATCATCGGGGAAGTGTTGCCTGTGTTTTAGAAATAATTGGCTGTCTGAATTTTTTATTCTAGATCTTGCTGGTAGAAAGTCCACATTCTGTTCACTTTCAGGCCTTCTCTGGATGTTCATATTTTAAAGTCTCGCACGTTCACTCTCACCCTGTATTTCCGGAGTCACTGTGTGCTCCGTCGATAGGTTATCTCAAGCTGTGTGCAGTTAAGACGTAAGCAGAATGACACACTGTAATAAATTTGGTATTTGATTCCTTAATATACTCTCAAATTCAGATAACATCTGAAACCTTATAAGCAAATGGCCTTCTTAATGTGCTGGGGTTCATCTGAAGCTTTGGTATTAGAGATGTGTTTTCATTTACTCTTATTCTTGCTACACTTCCCCTTCTAACAAGACAAAATAACAATACATGTGACTTTGTTACTTAAGTTAATAAAAGTGTCCTAGCCACATTTTTTTCTTATTTAAAAAATATCTTTTAGTCTTACCTAAATCAAAATTTGAAGTAAGTACCGCTCATAAGCCCCAGTGATGTTGTTTTAAAAGGATGGTTTCCTTTTCATCTGAGTCCCCTCAGACTTAGCAGTATACCGTACTTCCTCCCATCCTCACCGGCTCCGATCACCAAGTTGTAAGAACGGTCACAGCCACCGTACTACTTGACAGAGTTTTGAGAATCCCGAACAGTGACGAGTATCTAACAAATCAGGATAGCTTGTGTTATCAAAAGGAAAATATTTTATTCAGGTTCCCAAAGGAAACGTGATTTGTACTGGACTCTAACTGAAGAAAAAAAGAAATCAGTTAATATTATGGAATCCAAAATCTATTCCATGTGATGTTTGAGTTTTGAAGCGTTGGGGCGGCTTTTGAGACTTGGACTTTTCTTTCTCCTTTCCTTGCTTTGGCTTCAGTTCAGCCATACTGGTCTGGAAGCCCCTGTTTCTTTTTCATATAAGCCCCCATTTTAATACCATCATTTTCATTTTGTGCTTCACACCCACGCGTGCCCCCACAGCGGCTGCGTCTTTTTTTTTTTTTTTTTTTTTTAAAGATTTTATTTATTTATTTGAAAGACAGAAATTACAAGTAGGCAGAGAGGCAGGCAGAGAGAGAGGCAGAGAGAGAGAGGGGGAAGCAGGCTCCCTGCCGAGCAGAGAGCCCGATGCGGGGCTCGATCCCAGGACCCTGAGATCATGACCTGAGCCGAAGGCAGAGGCTTTAACGCACTGAGCCACCCAGGCGCCCCGCGGCTGCGTCTTGAACATCTTTCCTAAAAACATCCCTGGCTGTTTACGTGAATGTGCTCAGCCTGCTGAGCTCTTTCTGTTTGTTCTTTTTCCTTTTCTCCTCTCTTCCTTCACTTTGTAAGCTTTTCGCCTTGTTTTGCCGAGAAGCCTTCCCAGCTCACAGGCTGTGGGCTGGGCTTCCCCGTTTCTGACTTCTGGATAATCATTTTTTCTGTCTCTCGCCACCAGATGTAGTGAACTGTTAGGATAAATAAATTGTTAATTCTCAAAGAATTAGAACACTAACAGGTAACATAAAATTATAAAGTCTTTCTCTGAGTCAGAAAATCTTTCAGAAAGCCACAGTACTATTGGGCTTCATTTTTAACAATAGTTTTTACTGGATGGCTCTGAAGAAAATATTTCTCTAGTGGAGCCTTCTGTTGGTAGTTGACTATGAAAAGCAACAACCATAGATTCTGTGTGTATTGAGTCCATTGACCCTATTTGAGGTGAATTAATCTTAGGACCTTACTCAATACTAAAATACTAAATACTAAATACTAAATAAATACTAAATAAATACTAAATAAATACTAAATACTAAATACTAAAATACTTTTTTACTAAAATACCTTTATTTTAAGAAATTTAACATCCTAAACTAACGTGTAGACTACACTTAAAAAGAAGAAAGAAAAAGAAATGATTTATCCCAGAGTCACCACAACTGTTAGCTATGAGCAAGGAATATTGGAGTTTCCTAAGGTTACAAACCAGTTAATGAAGTATTTTTCACTTTGGGGTTATTTTTAAGTGTATAATACTGCAAAGAATCGCAAGATAATTTTTTTAAAAAATCCTCTTGAATACAGAATGTAAAGTCTTCTGAATCCTCCTTCATTGTCCTTTTTTATGTGACTTTTGTGGGAAGCCAGATTATTCTATCGGTAGAAAAGCTCTGCATGACGGGATAGCCGGAGGTGAGATCTCAAGGTCACTGGGAGGAGTAGCTGCATTTGGCACAGTATCGCTCTGCTTCTTCAAAGCAGACCCTCTTTTTTTTTCTTTAATGTTGAACACGTTACACAATTAAAAGATGTGACCCTATTGGCTCAACTTTTTGTCACTAGTGATTTATAAAAACTGTCAGCCAGGCTTGGGTAAACCCATAACATTACAGTAGGAGATTTGTCTTACTTGAGTCAGCATTTTGAGAGGCTCCTGAAAGGGTTAGGAAAGCCTTCAAATTTAAACAGCCTTTATTTTATACAATTTCCCAAAAAACTAAAAGCATCTTGCTTTAGCTACAGGAAACTTGAGGTCAGCTGGCAAACACCATTTCCACTTACATTCATTTTGTTTTCATCTGCTTCATGTTTTGGTTTTTTTTTTTTTAAGATTACTTATTTATTTATTTGACACAGAGAGAGAGAGAGAGAGAAAGAGGGAGATCACAAGTAGGCAGAGAGACAGGCAGAGAGAGGGGGGGAAGCAGGCTCCCCGCTGAGCAGGGAGCCCGACTTGGGGCTCGAACCCAGGACCCTGGGATCATGACCTGAGCCAAAGGCAGAGGCTTAACCCACTGCGCCACCCAGGCGCCCCTCATGTACTTCATGTTTTATATTTTTCTGAGAAATTGCATTTTTATTTATACTGATTTTCTTGTTTTATTTGTTTCATGTTTTGTTGAATATGGGTTCGTTGTCATAAAGAATCCACAGTCAAAATCTAATTTTTTTTTTTTAATCTGGGGGAATCTAGGAATCTGACTGCAGTATGAGGTCACTCAATGATCAAGGTAATCCGAAATCCAAGCTACATTTATCTCAGCTTTTGAAAAAAGACACACTTCTAAGAAACAAGGTAAAACAAATACTTAATTTTTTTAAATCTCAGAAGCAGTGTATGTTTATTACCAGAAACTGAGAAATATCAACAAAATTAAAAACTAAAATGCCTATATTTTTATTTACAGGAATAACGTCTTACTTTCAGTCCTGTTAGGGCCACGTTCATGCCTGATTGTAGGTGGTAAAGTTGTGAAACCCTTGTCCTCTCTGGCAGTATAAAGATCTCTTTTCCCTGTGCTACTGCAGATTACTTCTCATGACTGAGCAATATGCCATTGTGTGAATTTAGCTAATTCCCATACATTTGTCATTTCCCCTAACATGTTTTACTGTGGCAGGCACTGCTGCATCCAGGATCTTGCGGCTGAGGATTTGCTATTTTTGATGGTTTCATAGGGATGAATTCCATGGACTGGTATTACTGGTCCATACGATTTAAAGCATGGAGATATGTTGCCAAAAGACCTTTTAGAAACTGTATATCCAAAAAGCCAGGTTTTTGTTGTTTTTTTAATCAAAAAATATATAAATATTTCCATTGACTGCATAGTGAAAGCTCACAAGTTAAAGCATATTTTATGTGTATATTAAATGTTCTTGAGCGTTAATATGAAAATGCTCATTTCTAACTCAAAAATTCACAAGGGATATAAACAGTGCAAAAGGCCAAGTACAAATGGTTGATGAATATATAAAAGCGTGTGTGGCCCTCATAACTAGTCAATTAATGCAAATTAAAATAATGAAATATAATTTCTTACCTCAGATTTTCAAAAAATATTCTTAATTTTAATTGTACTCATTTTTATGAGTGTAGAGTGAGAAAATAATCTCAAATTAATTGTGTATAAATTGCTCTGCTATTTCAGAAAAGCAATTTGAACAGGTTTAAATAATTCAACCCAGTCAGTGCATTCTAGAACTCGAGTCTAAGGAAATAACGAGAATTACATGAATACTTAATCCTACATTGGTTACAATAGTGGAAAATTGCGAACAGCCTAAATATCTAAAAATAAGGGAGTGAATTATTAAATACATAATTGTTCTTAGCTCTTGGGTGGTAGGAATACAGGTGAATTTTTTTCTTTGTTTTCTCATACTTTTCCATAGTAAACAGATTATTTTTCTAATAGCATAAGAACTTTTTTAAAATTTGAAAAGAGGTCCCCACCTCATACTACATAAATATAAATCCTTAGTATATTAAAGATTTAGATGTAGAATATGTAAATATAAGACTCTTTTTAAAATCTTTTTAAAATCTTTTGATTATAAAGGCCATTTCAGACCTACACTGCCTTGGAAAGGTATCCATATTATTTTTAAGTAAAGAGGCAGAACAGGAAGCATCATGTATGGTGTGTTTTTGCTTAAGTATTCACAGTACTCGTGTGCACTGTGTATGTTTATATAATCATAGTAAAGAGTCAGGTAAGATACCAGAATTTCTTGCAGTGACAGGACTGGATATGTAGAAAGTACTTTTCCGAAAGAAGTTATGTCTAGACCTTAAGCTGTCATCTCATTATTATTATCATTATTATTATTCTTGCTCTCAGAAGTTTTTTCAGGGTTTTAACTGTCACTTCTGTTTTGGTGAAAACTCCCCAGATGGATCTTCCTTCATGCTCCCTAATATCCATCTTTAATATCTAAAATGAAACACCTTTGTCATTGTTGTTATACCTCAAACCAGTTCTTCTCAGAACATTTTTATTTTCATCTGCTACCTAAGATTATATTATTCTCTTTATCATTTAGTTTCAGAATCTTAGGGTCATTTTTCTCTATGATTGCCAGTTTGATCCTTCTTCTGCAGGGGGTAAAGAAAAACACATCTGTACCTGTCCGAATTCTAATGCTTCTGTCTTTGTATTATTTCTCGCTCGCTCCTTTTCCCCCTCACCAATACCCTAAGTCAAGATGGCATCTTTCATATGTGACCGTTCCCGTTCTTTATCCCTCACCTGGCAATTTCATCAGTTTGAAAGCCTTGTTGTATATGCCTCACTCTTACTATCCTAAAGAACAACAACAAAACGTTGATGGCTCCGTATTTCCCACAGGATAAAAATCAACCCTGGGGTAGAGGAAGTGCAGTGTCGATAGACATCTGTTTGAACAACCTACTCAAAAAGAATTCACTTCCACATATGAAAAGGAGAACTATCCAAGATACGTTATTAAGTAGAATCAACACATATTAAGTGAAAAAAATAATTATATATTGCTTATTGGTTATTTTTCTATTTTAATGCGCAGAGAGTAATTCGAAATTAACTAAAGGTCGTTGCTTGAACAGAACGGTATTAAAAGGGGCATTTACTCTTCAGGTTCCTGGACTGTATAAATCTAGTTCTATGGACAGTCTTTCTACAACCAAGATCAAGCCTCTGGTTCCTGCCCGGGTCAGTGGGCTCAGCAAGAAGCCATCGAGCATCCAGAAGAGAAATCATCATAATGCTGAAAACAGGCCAGGATTACAGATAAAAATCAATGAGCTCTGGAAAAATTTTGGGTTTAAAAAGTGAGTTTCCTTGTTACTTATTCTAAGGATAAATTACTGTTTTTTGGTAATTTCTTTCACTTTTTCTCAGTTCTTTCTGTTCTCATAGGAGTCGATTATGATTTCTCTTACCCTGAGAGAATTATTTTCCTCTGTTCTCTTTAGCTGACTCTTTTTAAGTATATTTAACTTCACTGTCTATGCCTTCATTTAGTGAAAAGATGGCAAACTAAAAATCCTCGGTCCTTGATCTGTCTTTGGGGTCTATAGTTAAGTGATTTTTTCTGGCCTAAGTGTGTTGCCTGCCTTCCTTTTGAGTCTCTCAGGATTGTAATGAGAATAAAGTTGTTTTAGATGTGAGAGTGGGAAGTTAATGCTGTAGCATATTTCTTGATTTAAAGCAATTTTTTTCCCTAAATCATCCCATCTGAAATGGGGAAAATCACTGAGCATATGTGATGATTGTGCCAGATTTCTAATGTTTGGGGCAGACACTGTTTTAGAAGAGCTGACCCTCTGTACATCTGCCTTCCTTGAGCCACACAGCACTTCTTTCTGTTAAATTATAAATTTAGTCTCAGAGTAGCTATAACTTCTAATTTATTCTCGCATTCTTCTCCATAGAGCAAATAAATATGCTAAGAATAGAGGAAGGGAAGGTTACATGGGTGGTGGGATTAAACCTTATCTAATAGAAATGTTGCCACAATCAGATGAGATGGTATGAGCAGAAACACTTTGTAGATCAGTGCTCGGCACAATGATTTATGTATTTATGTATTTATGTATTTGAGAGAGAGCGAGAGCGTGTGTGCATGGCAGAAGGGGCAGAGGGAGAAGCAGACGGCCCGCTGAGCAGGGAGGCCGATGCGGGACTCGATCCCAAGACCCTGAGATCAGGACCTGAGCCGAAGGCAGACTCTTCACCTACTGAGCCCCCCAGGCGCCTTCTTTGTTCATTTCAGAGAAGCCCTTTGCCGGATGCCTAACTTTGAGTAACCATGGGGGGTTTGTTTTTGGTTTGGTTTTCCTTTTTTTTGAGTGCCTCATGGTGTGTTTCCCATTTTGTCATGCAGTTCTGAGAAGTCGAGAAGGTTGAGGTGTAATTAAAATGAATGGTTTTTGCTACTTCATCAAGAACTTTTTTCGGCGTGTGTTCGGTTAGCCACGGTTTGATGCAGCGTTCAGTGCTTCGTTAGTTACGGGTGACACCCAGCGCTCGTCACAACACGGGCCCCTACGGCCGTCCCCGCGCGCTCTTCAGTGTCACAGCCGCCGCCAGCATGCCTCTGCGGCTTGGGCCGGCGCCCCGTTCATGCCGAGTGCCGGTCGCTTTGCTTCGCTTGTGCTCGGATCATCAGGTCACGTGTCGGCACAGTGGGAAAGGCAGATAAAGTCTAAATATTATTATGGAAGAGTTGTAATCTTGTAAACTCCCTGGAAGGGGTCTTGGGAGCTTTTAGCGGCCTGTGGGCCGCGCTTTGAGAGCTGCTACTGAAGAGAAATTGTACTCCTAAATGCCTTTTAGAAAATAGGACTTACTGGATTTTTGTTGACTGGAGATCGAATTACCTATGTTCTCTTCATAACAGGATGAATTTTCATAGATTTAAGCTCCTTTCAAGGCAAAACATAAGTTGGAAGAGGGAGGAGTCAAAAGATAGGGCTTAAACCTTCCTTGTGTTTCGCTTAGGTTCATGCTTAGCCAGACTTGAGAAGGGTGCGAAGGAGAAAGGAACTTAAGTTTATTAGTCATTCTGCCTTAGCCAGAACGCATTTAGTAGTGGCCTTGCACCTGCCTTGAAAGGTGATTTAGGGAGCAGGAAGGGGAACTAAGAAGCAAAACTCAAATTTCATAACGATAAGCAGAGGAGACCCTGAACGTGTCATATATTAAATTAAGACAAACTGAAAGGTCTTATGCTCTTCATATACTTTTCTTCGGTCTAGGTAGATTATTCTCTAGTAGTTAGTACCCTAAAAACACCAATTCCTTTTTATTATATTTTGCAGAGATTCTGAAAAGCTTCCTTCTTGTAAGAAGCCAGATCCCCTGTCGCCAGTCAAAGATAACATCCAGCTAACTCCAGAAGCAGAAGAGGATATATTTAACAAATCTGAATGCCTGCGTGTTCAGAGAGCAATATTCCAATAAATGCAGGCAGCTGGGAGGCTGTTGCCTGCAAGAGAGTATCGATTGGAAGTGCTGTTTGGGAATCAGCGATTACCAGACTGAAAGATTAATTCGTAGACATACGCCAAAATAGAGTACATTTTATATATTAACTATGTAATTATTTCTTTTGTTTAGCTTTTTATATTTTCGTAAGAAGCTAAGAGAAATCATTTTATTTTTGATGGTTTTTGAAAGTTTTGATGTTTTGGGGCAAGTCCTCTGGAATTTATAAAAATCTGCTCTAAAGATTTCTGTCATGTTGTCACATGTAAGGATGGTAAATGAAAAGCCCACAATTCTGTAATCATTTTTATCCTGGAGGGTATCACTGTATTTCTCAAGCTTTAAATTTTACCCCCTGCCTTTCCTGTCTCTCTCAGCGTTGAACTGAAAATAAAGTTGCCGGCATGGGAGGGGTAGCTGGAAGGGTTAAAGATCATTGCCCACCTGGGACAGTGCTCTGTTACCCCTGAAGGTTTGCTTGGGTTATGGATTGACAGTGAAGGAAAACTGCTTTCAATATCCTGGGAAAAGAACTACTTATATTATTAATATTCTTAAACTTCAAAATAGCCTGGTCTTTTAAAAAAAGACCTTTTTTTTTTTTAAAAAAAAAAAAAAAAGCCTACTATGTCTTTTTTAAAGTGTGGACTGAAAATCCCTTAACTAGAATCTTACGTGTTGATATAGGATCCTAAAGCGTCAGGGTCTGTGATGTGTACACTCTGCAAAGGCATAGGCAGGTACCTGGAAGGAGATCAAGCCATGCAAGTGAATATTGGGGGGAAGTGGGAGGTAAGGAAGGATGGATCTGGCAGGACACAGAGGCGTGACCTGAGATACAGAGGATAAAGTAAAGGGATCCGGAGTGTTTTAATTTTTAAATAAGACCATAGAAGACTCTTGGATAAAGAATCAGAATGGAACAAAAAACCCAAGTTATAAGAAAGAGCATAAAAGTTGTAAAGGAATCAAAAACCAATCTGAAAAGGACCCAAAGAACATAAGCAAATTCGAGCTTTCTATGAATGTTTCCTTCTAGAACAAATTAAGAATGTGACTCAAACATTGTCTACAAATGTTTATCTCTTCGCCCACTTAAAATGCCACTTAAATGACAGAAAAGGAATAAAACCGTATAAATCCATAAAGGTTAACAGAGGAAGAGACAGCAGGCAAGGAAGCAGATGGATAAGTGGTAAGCGGTTTAGCAAAGAAATGATCAGTTCTGCAGTGGTAGAAGCCAACGGGAAGCAGACGTTTAGTTTAGATGGGCTTGGTAAATGGAGACGTGTAGCTTCCTGCAAGCCAGGGGCTCGAGCTGAGTCTGAAAATGGAACTGCTGAAAACCTCCAAAAACAGTACGGGAGGAGGGGAAGACGGCAACAAGGCCATAGTTTGCGTCTCTGAATTCCCACGTAACAGCAACTGGATAACAAAGTCAAAAACCTGTGAACAGCACTACCACAAATTTGGGTGACACTATCCGTAAATTGCAGAATATACGTGGGTGAAGACAAGCCACCGACAACCACAAATCCACAAGATGGAAAAGCAGTGGGAGGCATAGGGCATCGACTGGACCTGGGAACAGAACGTTAGAATAACCATTAAAACAGCAGGTCCGGTTGGAGCTAGGAGAGGCTTTGGGATTCCCGTGGTGGGTGAGTGCAAGGACGTCTGAAGGAACTGGCTGGCCCAGGCCATGTGAGCTGTTGGAACTGATCTGCAGAGTTGGCCAAGGCTTCTGGGATGGGGTCTCCCAGAGAAGAGAAACTGGTGAAGACCAAAACTGAGCAGGACAGGGATGAAAAGAGCAGAGGTTGAAATACAAGTAGGAGGAGGAACAGGTGACCAAGAAATCTCAGCAAAATACTGTCTTTGGGCACTAAAAACAAGTGCTGTTTGGGGCCCCTGGGGGCTCAGCAGTTAACAGCTGACTTGATTTTCCCTCAGGTCATGATCTCAGGGTCCTGGGATCCGAGCCCCACTCAGCAGGGAGTCTGCTTGAGATTCTCCCTCTGCCCCCACAAAATAAATAAAATCTTTATAAAAAAAGATGTTTAAGAAGCTCCCATGAACTGTGCTTCCTTCTCAAAGAACACTAATTTTACTTTAAAAAAAATATTTTAGATCAATCTCTTAAGATATTAACTTAAAAAGAGGAGAATAACATCTTTATAGGTATGAAAATCTACCAGAAAGGCCCACAGAGCGGATGAAAAAACATTCCATTTGAGAATGTGTTAAAAGTTATTAAAATACAGGATAGGAAGGAACTCAAGAACTAGGAAAACTTAAATAAGGTGAACTCAGAAGAAGCATTTCAGAATTGAAAGTTAAACCAGAATGAATATAAGCAAATAAATACTGCAGATAATGCCTTAAAAGATAGGAGGTAAAAAGTAGAAGAAAAGGGGGGGAGACAAGATTGGAAAGTAACAAATATTGAAGATAGGTACAGGAGATCCAATATACAGATAATAGTCTTTGAAGGGAAAATGATAATTTCAGAAAACATTACTAATTAAATTTTGAAACTTTGTTTTCTTGAACTGCACTTTTTTTTTTTTTTAACATTTTACTTATTTAGAGAAGAGATAGAGCATAAGCAGGGGAAGGGGCAGAGGAGGAGAGAGGGAAAGAGAATCTCAGACCAACTCCGTGCTGAGTTTGGAGCCTGATGTAGGACTCAAAACCCTGAGATCATGACCTGAACTGAAATCAAAAGTCGGGTGCTTAGCTGACTGAGCCACCCAGACACCCCTTAAAGTGCACTCTTGAATCCAAGATGATTGATCCAAAACATGCAACACCAAGATTAACAAAGTTAAAGAAGAAATCCTGGAGGTAGGCAAAGACAGCAAGTGACCAGGAAAAATGATTATGAGACTATTATGCCACAATTATTCTTTTTTGGTTGAAGAGAAGGAGTAACATTTTGAACATACTCAAGGGAAAATGTAAGAATTGGGGGAACAGTGTTCCCTTAAACCTTTTTAAAGATTTTATTTATTTGACAGATGGACATCACAAGCAGGCAGAGAGAGGAAGAAACAGGCTCCCTGCTGAGCAGAGAGCCCGATGCGGGGCTCGATCCCAGGACCCTGAGATCATGACCTGAGCCGGAGGCAGAGACTTAATCCACTGAGCCACCAGGTGTTCCCTTAAACTTTTGAGGAATCGATCAGAAAATGAGCTCCATTAGAAAACCAAAGTAACTAGAGAAATGATACCATAAAGATCAGTGGTCAGCATTCAACATAGCCTGTACAATTAAAAATCAGCGTTACGAGAGAGTATGGTATACGATGCCTGTACGTCCAGATGACGGTACAACTGAAAAGAGGAAAGCCAATGCAGAAATATTTGGCTTAGCTGATGGTAGTCTAAGTGTTGTTTAGACTTGGGCATATAACGTGGGGGTAGAATAAATGGACATTTATAGGATATTTTAATTCATCCCCAGTTTTTTTGAGAACCAGGATTCTCGATGTGGGAAAGAGGAGGTGCAGATATGGGTTATTTTTTTAAATCCCTGTAGTTACGAATTTGAATTGGAAGAAGTTGTAGAAACTTAAGCATATATAAAATATGTGTGTGTATATACTAATTATACATATATGCTAAATGTATACATGTTGAAGAGACCTAGGAAAAAATCCAGTACCAATAAGCATTACTCCGTTTGGGGGCGCCTGGGTGGCTCAGTGGGTTAAAGCCTCTGCCTTCGGCTCAGGTCATGATCCCAGGGTCCTGGGATCGAGCCCCACATTGGGCTTTCTGCTCAGCAGGGAGCCTGCTTCCCCCTCTCTCTCTGCCTGCTGCTCTGCCTACTTGTGATCTCTGTCAAATAAATAAATAAAATCTTTATTTTAAAAAAAAAGAATTACTCAGTTTGTAGTCTTAAAATACCATTTCTTAATCAAAGGAAACCAGAACTTCTTGGCAAAAAAAATAGTCTGGCAGGAAATACAGAAGAAAAGCCTGGAATATCTTATCAAAACAGAAGCTATCACAGGCTTCTGTGTAATTTCATAAAGACATAGGAGCCAACTTGAACAGGTCCAAACATGGCTAAATTTGATCTTGAAAAAGGATGATAATTGCAACTTATTGAAATGTATCATAACATTAAAGAATTGAAACATTAAAGACAATCTTGAAAACTGGGAAATGGAGATCAAGCATTATCCTGTCTTTCCTCTGGACTGTACCACTGGATAACCAAATAGCAGAAGAAGGGGCAGAGGAAACGCCTTTTTGGTGTTCCAATAATGAAAAAGAAAAGTGATTATATCATCATTTTACGACACCTAGTGAATTACTAGATTTAGACGTTGAACATCAGCTTCCATTAATATTCCGAAGAGAGATGACCAAACTTGTTAACGCCTCTTATCAGTGAAAGAATTCAGCATCCTGTATAGTTTTGCCAAGGGATGCCTCTGGGTCCAGCTGCCAAAATGCAGGAAAGAAGAGAATAGGAACTCGTGGGGGAGCGTAAATGTGCAATTAGCACAATCTAGACTGGGAAACCGCAGGTCTATACCCTGGGATTTTTAACAGATAAATTGTAAGGAAAAGGATGGAAGGAAATTCCATATTTTTTCTTTAAATGGACAAAACTAGATGATTGAGGGAAGCACTCTTTGCTGATAAAATAGAGATAGACAAGTGATAACTCTAAAATTCAGGATAGTGGTTACTCTAGGGGCAAAGGAGGTCATTGATGTTTGGAAAAAGCACAGTGGGGGGATTCTGGGAGTGGCTGGCAGTTTTATTTGATGACTTGGGTATAATGTGTAACAGGGTTTGTCCTATAATTACATAATAGCTTATTAAGCTATCCATTATCATAAAGGGTTAGCCTTATAATAACTTAAGCTATTTAACTATTTGGCGTGGTTTTCTGTTTGACAGTTTTTTAGAAATAGTAATATCATATTGAAGATGTAAGAGGCACCTTTTTTTTAGTTTTTTTTAAAAGATTTTATTCATTTCAGAGAGCAATACAGAGATAGCACAGGTGGGGAGGAGAAGGAGAAGCAGACTCCCCACTGAGCAGGGAGCACCACATGGGGCTCCATCCCAGGACCCTGAGATCATGACCTGAGCTGAAGGCAGACGCTTAACTGACTGAGCCACCCAGACGCCCCACCATTATTTTAGTTTTATCATTGAAAGAAAAAATCTATTACGTTGACGCTATCAACTTTAAGACACTATTTTCAAAAATGTTACAAAGCAAATCTTAAAAAAGATGAAATGCAGCAATTAGACACCACCGATCTTGTCCATCATGCACAAAATCCAGCAACTATCCCCACTTCCCAAAGACTTGAAGCTTACTCTGGACAGTCAGCACCAGACCACCTCTGATCTTGAAAGACCTGGAACACGGTGGAGGGAAAGATGGCACGTGGTTCTGGAAAGAAAGAATGACATGGGAATAAGCTAGAGTACGATTCCCCCATCCCATCTCCCTACTTAGCTCCCATTCTTGCTTCTCCTGCTGGGAATCCCAATTATATCGTGTTAGACTCTCAAAATTGCCCCACGCCTCTTAACGTTGTTTTTACTTTCTACACTGTTTTTCTGTTTTTAATTTCAGTAATTCCTAAAGACCATCTTCAAGTTTACCAGTTCTTTCCTTAGCTCTTCATTACTGGTTTGTTTTTTTTTTTAAGATTTATTTATTTGACAGAGAGAGATCACGAGTAAGCAGAGAGGCAGGCAGAGAGAGAGGAGGAAGCAGGCTCCCCGCTGAGCAGAGAGCCCGATGTGGGGCTTGATCCCAGGACCCTGAGATCATGACCTGAGCTGAAGGCAGAGGCTTTAACCCACTGAGCCACCCAGGTGCCCCCATTACTGTGTTTTGTTTTTTGTTTCTAGCATTTCTGTTTTACTCTTGTAGTATCCATCTCTCTAGTGACCTTCCCCCATCTGTTCATGCATGTTATGCATTTCTCCCATAGAACACATATTAGCCATAGTTATTTTAAATGCTCTTGTCTGCTATTTCCAACATCTGGGTCATCTCTGAGTCTGACTGTATCTGGTGTGTTTGGCCATTTCCTTTTGCCCTGTGCATGCGTGTGTGTGTGATAGTTTGCCTGAATGCCATCTACATGGATACAGAGTGTAATGACTGAAATAATGTCTGCCTGGAAGTGGCCATGCCTCTTCTACTACTAGTGGTTAGAGTGGGGTGTTGGTAAAGACTAGTCAGGAGTTTAACAGGATTGGGTTTGTTGTTACTGTGATTATTGTAGGTGCACCACAGACTTCATTCTCCTCCAATGTTACCTGTGGTTGGGTGGTGCTCTGGTGCTCGGCCGTGTTGCTGTTTTCATCAGTGTTCTTGCTGTATCCTGGATGTCAGCCCTCCTCATGCACCTGTGGCTCAGATGGGGTCTCTCTCCACACCCTTACCCCCCTCCAGCTTATTTGGTGCTGTTATGGTGACTAGATGCAGCCTTGAGGGTAATGCTATCATTACATGTGACAATTCTATTAGATTTTACAATCCACTGCACAATCAAAGCATTATCCTCCTTTGTTTCTCAGCTCCCAGCAAGATCCTGGCAATATGGTCTGTGTCCCATATCCTTCTTATCAAATTACTTCTAGCTATCAGCCACTGTACATTGTACAGGGATGACTTTCTTTTTTTCTTTTTTAATATTTGATTTATTTATTTCAGAGAGAGAGTGCACACACAAGCGGGGGGCGGAGTGAGAGAGGGGAAGCAGACTCCCCACTGAGTGGGAAGCCCAATGTGGGGCTCCATCCCAGGACCCCAGGTCCATGACCTGAGCAAAAGGCAGATGCTTAACGAAAAAGCCACCCAGGTGCGAGACACATGAGGGCTTGACCTCTAAGTCAGAAATTGCAACTCCAAAATTCTGTGAACAAAACAATAAATTGATTTGGGAGTATCTTTTAAATTTAAAAATAACCTTTTAAATTCTGATCCACAAGAGGGCAGCCCCTCCACATGGCTTAATGTCTGAAGAGCCTGCGCAAGCACCATTAAGACTATCTTAAAAATCCTCATGTGCAATGTTTTATCTTTATTTCTTTTAATTATATGAACAGAGCACAAATATATTGTAACTTACGAGGATTCTGACATTACAGACTAGCTTCAAGTCTTTTTGATGAGGTCCCCCGATCCTGATCCCCCCCGATCCTGATCCCCTCCCCGATCCTGATCCCCTCTCTCTGCCATCAGGTCAGCGGGCAATCTTTCATGTCTTGTTTTACGTGTTTTCTGAAAACGTGAGTTACACAACTAACGTTTTAAAATTCACACATGATTTGAATATCTTTCCTGTTTAAAATCGATTAACTTATTTCTAATTCCTCTTCAACTCCATAAGATACAGAGATCATAATTTACTTGTTTCTTAATGACTTTTAGATTGGTTTGTGTTTTTTCAGTATTCAAGCACTTCCTCAAATATTTCAAGTACTACATTTTGAAAAAAGTGAAGAACCTCACAAGATTTCATGGTAATTAAGACTTTAAAGCTGATTGTTAACCAAAGTGGGACTAGATTAGTAGTTTTACTAGCCACAAAAATCTGTAGTCCATTTACAGAAAAGGGACTAAGAGGGAAAAGCACATAGCGGTCTTCCTTGGAAGGATGAGGTTTACTCCGTCCCCCAGTGTAAATCTTCCTGGGGTGCCATGCCTGTCAAGGAGGGCACTGGATAAGTATCTGTTTTTCCTAGACTGGGTTAGACCCAAGCAACTCATGGCCTCACTGACGCAGTGAGCAGAAGCCAGAAAGGAATGGCCTAGTGTGGTCACCACAGTGCAGATGGGAGCTGGGTCTTGGTTACTTCTGTATCTTCTACAATGTCAAGGAAATGTTTGCTGGGAATGAACCAGTGTTATTCCTATTGTATACGCACAAGGAAAGTTAAATATAAACCTGCCTGACTATTAATGTAACATGAGTTGCACATACAACAAATATTCTTGCAGAAAAGAATCGGCCCCACTTTGGGACCTTTTTAGGATTTACAGCCTGACGGCGCTTGAATGGGATGTATACGATGGAGACAGATAAAAGGCAGTGGGATGGGGGGTGTGTTCCATGCAGGACTTTGTGTGACCAAAGCAGCTTAGGGAAGGAGGCACACACAGTATGTTTGCAGTAAGGAGACCAGCTGAACCAGATCAGAGACCTTGCACGGGGGGAACAGGTTGGGGGTCTGGTAGGGGCTCAGACTGCAAAGGTCTTGATTGGAGTTTGGACTCGACCTCTGGGCGGTAAAGTCAGTGAAGGTTTCCTGAATGGCCAGTTTCTGTTCTGTCTCCATGCCTAGTTCTCAAGTTCCAGTGAGCAGTTACTGTGCGTGAGTGGGTGGGAAAGGGAAGGATGCGTGGGCCCAGAACTAGTAGAAATCCAGCTGCAGCCTGAATACCCACGGCCAGCCCCCGGGTAACATTCTTCATTGCAAGTAGCACTTGGGCTCTTACCTAGGTTTGTGTGTTTGTTATTATTACCTGTCTCCTCAGTAAGCTGTAAGCTCCATGAAGACAGAAAGACCGGGTAACTCCAGTGACCGTTCTTCATCGACCCTCAGCCTAGCACAGTGCCTGTAAAAGGGCAAGACATTTTCTCGGAGTAAGTAAATGAATGAATGAAACTAGATTGTTATGGAATTGAGATGATTATTTCCATTATTTTTTTAAAGATATATTCATTTATTTTGAGAGAGAGAAGAGCACAGGCAGGAGGGGCAAAAGGCGGGGAGGAAGAGAGAGAATCCCAAGCAGACTCCACACTCAGCACAAAACCCAACACGGGGTTCGATCTTACAACCCTGGGATCACGACCTGAGCAGAAACCAAGAGTCCGATGCTCAACTGACGGCACCAGCTAGGCGTTCCAATTATTTCCGTTACTATAGACGAGAAACAGAAGCTCAGGGAAAGTCAGTCCTATGGTAGCTGGCCTCAAGATGGCCCTGACGATCCTGGCCTCCTGGTAGTCACAGTCTTGCATTTTTCCCCCTAACTGAATAGGGCTTACCTGTGCAAACAACAACAGTGTAGGAATGCCGGTGTGTGACTTCTGAGAGTCAGGTCATAAAATATTGTATGACCTCACTTACATGTGGAATCTGAAAAAACCCAACTCAGAGGAACAGAGATTGGAGGTTGCCAGAGCAGCAGGGTGGGAGAGATGAGAGACTGTGGTCAGAGGGAACAAGGTCCCAGTTAGGAGATGAGGAAGTTCTGGGGATCTAGCGCACGCATGGTGGCTACAGTTGACACTACTGTATTATATGATTGAAAATTACCAAGACAGTAGATCTCAAAAGTTGGTACCACACACCAAAAAATGATAACTGTGTGAGGCGATGAGCTTGTTAACTTGACTGTGGTCGTCACTCCACAATCAACAGTTATATCAAATCATTACATTGTACAACTTAAACTTACATTTTAAACTTACAAACAGTGTTCTATGTCATATATAATTCAATAAAACCGTGAGAAAACTAGACATTGTGACTGTCATCTTGTTTCCTTCTAGATCAGAGAAGCCAGGGGAAGCCAGCTGCCATGTTGTGAGGACAAACACATGATGATGTGGTCCCTGTGCCAGAGCACTGAGGACTTCTGCCAACAGCTGGCGTCAGCTTTCTAGAGACGTGAGCGAGCCGTCTTCTGGTCAGTCCTTTAGATGACGAAACCCCTGGCCAGCATCTTGACTGCCACAGGGTGAGGCACCCCAAGACAGAACTACCCAGCTAAGCTGCTCCTGGATTCTTGATGCATTAAATTGTGTGAGATAAGAAATGCTTATTGTTTAAGCCACTTAGTTTTAGGGTAATTTGTTATGCAGCTATAGCTAACTGATACAGCTCCCAAATTTCTCAGAACCAAGCTTCTATGAATCAGGTCACCTGACTGGGGTCAGGCTGGGAAGATTCTTAAGGCATGAGACCATCAGTTCATGGTGACTGACTGGCGCTGAATCCTTCTCCCAACCTCCACAACTCTAAAAATGGAGCTCTCTTAGGAGGCCAGAGGGCCAATGGCCTGATGTCTTTGGGAGTACACTGTAACAAAATCAAGAGATGCAGAAAGCAAGAATTTGCTTAGGTGACCCACAAGTTCCAAATTGATTTGGAATAAGCTGTTGTATAAATCAATAAATAAATTTAACCAATAAAGGAAGAAATAGATTGTTGGGAGGAAGGGAGAGAGGGAGGAAGACTGGAAGGAAGGATGAAAGGAAGGAAGGGAGGAAGGAAGTAAAAGAAAAAAAAGAAAAAAGAATTTGCTTTGAAAAAGAAAAAAAAAATTGCTTAGGACCTTAGAAAGGGCCTGGAACCCCCTCTGTGGCTGATTGCATCAAGGTCTACCACATTCTCCAACTGGGTTTCCAAATTGTTTTCCAGATTCATATTAGGATTATTTTTCCCTTCCTACTCTCTTGTGTCTAAGGAATGTTTTGAGGTCATGTTTTTTAATCCCCATGGATGAGACATAAACTCCTACAAAGCTGACTCATGAAAGGAGACCAGGGATTATGGCCAGGGGTTATGGAGACTGTCAGACAAGAACTTGAATCACTCACCTCAGAACTCAGAGGACCTAATGGCAGCCTATTCACCTTCACTCGGGGATGCATGGTTTCTAAAAAGACCATCTGTGATGCTTTGGCGGGGGACTAGGGAAGGAATAGTCTTCACATCTAGAGGGATAATGAATTCATTCTCCATTTTTATCTGAACTCTGAAGGTTTGTACAATGTGAGGTATAGAAAGTCAGGAATAAGGAGACTACTAAAGGGCTGCCTCAGAAAATATTTCTACACAAACCACAAGATTTCCTACCCCAAAGTTTTCTAATAAAAGTCAAGAATGGGACACATTGTATCATAATGAAATGAGCATGGTTTTGTGTGATATAAACACAGGTTCACACCTCACCAGCTGTGCAACCCAGAGCAGTCCATTTGAGCCTCTGGACTCCGATTCTTTTTTTTAGAAGAAATGATTGAGAAAATATGAGTAGCGATTAGCACAGTGTCAAACTCACTTCACAAGTGTTCTTCCTTCCGATCCCAGTGAAGGATAATAGTGATGATGAAGAAGGAGTCTGGGCTGTTGATAAGCCACGTCTGGTGTCCTGACCATCTTGTCTGTTTCATAGACCCCGTGTCACCTCTCTGAACCTTGGGCTCTTCATCAACAAAATGGTGAAAACAGTAACTTACACTTGAGTGCTATTGCCAGTGTTTCAAGTCTCTCTACGTGTATCGACTACCGTCACACAAGGTAAACATTAATAATATTATTGTTGTTTTGTTTTGCACACACGGTAACTGAGGTGGAGAGAGGGGTGTGTCAATTGGCCCAACACCACACAGCTAGTAGACGACAGATCCAGGGTCCAAACCCAAGGGGTAGAACTCCCAGAGCCCCCACTCTTTTTATATGTGAAACGTGAAAATGTAAAACCAATAAAGAACATCCTAATTGCTGGGAAAATAACCAAAAATCTCTGTGGTGGAGAAGAGTCGTGCTTATAAGCATAGGTAGGGTCAGATGGTTACTGCTCATCCGTGGAAGGTGAGTGGGCACCCACAGTTACCACTTAGAGTTGGAGACGGTTAAGAGCACGTGTGTCTCTGCCCCTTGTTTTTCCCTCTGAACTCTTGGAAGCGAAAGACTTTGACAAGACATAGTTGCGGGTATAAAGCCACATGTGAACATGAATTTCTTCTGGAAGAGAGCCGAACAGGAAAGCCTCCTACAGGAGTTGGACTTGGACTATGATGTGGTAATAATCAAGCTTTTGTTATGTTTCACTTTTCTTTTCTTTTGTCTGTCTTTCTTTCTTTCTTTCCTTTTTTTTTTTTTTTTTTTTTGTTTTTAGCAAATGCATGACCCAGGGGAAGGGGCAGAGGGAGAGAGAGAGAGAGAGAACCCCAAGCAGGCTCCACGTTCAGCACAGGGATCGATCTCACCACCACAGCTGAAAGCAAGAGTCAGAGGCCCAACCAGCTGAGCCACCCGGGTGCCCCTCATGTGTCACTGGTGAATGCTGGGGTGTGCCTCTTACCACAGCAACACAGCCTGTACTAACTACACAGCCATAGATGCTAGTGATGGTTCTTCTCTTCAAGCAAATATAGATAGCTTAGGAAGGAAAGGTCATGGAGCTGGTATGGAATATGGAGAACTCTTTCTTGTTGAGCTGTAAGAAACGTATTAGAAAGCCCACAGCTCAGCCGATTGGTTGAATGATGGACATAGGGACAGGGAAGAAGACAAGAGGCTAAGGTAGGGATGAGCAGGGGGCCCCGAGGCAGCTGTGTCTCCGTGGGGGGAGGAGGCAGGACCCTGCGACTAATGCTACTTTGACGGGATTTTAACCCCAGTTCTGCTGCCTCTTATGCGGAGAAGTCAGTCCACCTTTCTGCAGTGTCTGTTTCTCACTGTGAAAACCAGCAGCATGTTACAGGGAAAGCAAAATGCGTCACCAACTTGCTTCATTACTAGCTGAGACCCGTGGGGCCATGTTAGAGCGCTACCTTGTGAAGCTCAGTTTCTTCGGCAAAGACAAATTATGAACTGGTTTTGAGCAAAGTGACTTTTCTGAGCAGCGGCTGTTCTGTCCCCATCCTCAGGACTGACCTCCTCCTGCCCGGGGAGGGTCGGAGAGGCCTGAGGTCACACAGCCCTACACAAGGGGCCCCTCTGGGCTCCTGCAGGTGGTTTGGAAGCGGCTGAGGAATGAGTTAGGTCCCGGTTGTGGGGATTTTGTCTTTTTTAAGTCAGACACAGACACAGCTGTTGACCAAAATGCAGACTCCACAGAACACCCAAGCCTCAGACCCTTCAAGCAGAGGAAGAGTTTAGGTGACATTCTCAGAGTCGCTGTCTGGGTTCTGGGCCTTGAGACAGGGAGCGAAGGCGACACGGGCTTCTGCCACATGCCGACGTAGCAGTCGGAACTTCACTGTCCTCAGCAATCAGAAGAGCGGGAGTTGCTCAAGTCTCGAAGTTCCCCCACAAGATCCCGGTCTAAGATTCCACTGTGCTTCCCGCGAGGGGCCTGCAGTATCCGTGTTCTGTGACAAGCCAAAGCCCACCCAATGACCTCCTCGTCTCTGTTCCAGGTTCCGAAGACACGGAGAGTGGAGTGTGTTCTCTGGCACCTGCCCTGGAGAGATTCACGCTGACACTCTGGGCAGGCGGTAAGGGAGCCCTACCCTCGGGACGGTTCCTGTCCCCGTCGGACGAGACCAAGCCCCTGGCTCCATGGGAGCTGACCGTGACCCGGTTCCTCAGCGTCGTCTAGAGGTGACACAGTGCACCAGGGGGTGTGTGCTGGCGCACCCAGGATGTTTAGGACAAAGAGGATCTAGCAGAGCGAGACGGGGGAGAATTTCTGCTCAACCTTTTCCCTTCAGTTGTGCCTCTAGAAGGATGCTCTCCTGAGCGAACAATTTTAAAAAGGTACCAAGTACCTTGTCATCAACTCTAAGGAAAGGGAGCTCTCAGGCTCATGCTCTCGGGCTCAGCTCTCATGACAGGCATTTTCTTTCTTAGTTTTTCACATTTTGGGGGGACTGAGTTTTAATTTCTGGCTTCACATTTCTCTAAGAACTTTCCAAAGGAGCCTTTGGAAATGAGTCCAAAGAAGCCTCGGGTTTTGGGTGTTTTAAAAGCCCAGCGACAGCATTTTGCCTCCTAGGGGTTTTCGATAAGGAAGTGCTCTGTCCACCGGTGGGAATCCCTGAGCAGAGGAACCTGACCTTCCCCAAATCCAGCTTCTTCCCACTCAGAGCAAGGAGACACAAAGTCATACAAATGTTGCTGACTTTAAAAATAAAGCTTAAGGGATTGAAGTTGTCACCCGCCAGCTGGCCTCAATAAAAAATAACGTGAAACTAAAAATAATTGACAGGAGGCTCAGTTAATACGGGGAGGGGGGTGTGAGTCTCCCTGATCTGGAAACCAGCGCTCCAAGGGTTTGGCTGATGCAGACTTGCCTCAGGGCATTGATTATGGCTTTTTAATGAGCTCTTCTAGAACACTCTGCATTCTCCTCTGACCTGTGAAGGGTTAGGTTAATTCAGTGGAAAGTGGGGGCAACCATAGGAAAACCAAAGTCAGCCTTAGATCCCAACTCCTGTCAGATTCCAGATGCCGGGGGCTTTACTGGAAAGGTAGTTTTGACACCATTTCCCCCTTGTTTCCATATAACTGTGCCTCAGTTTCCAGGCACTCCCCATTCTCCACCCCAGTAATTTTGAGTCTCTACATTAGTGCATCTGAACATACAATAGGAAGGACCCGTTCTGCACCAGGCACTGTGCTGGGCTCCGCACAAAAAACAGTGAACAAAACAGATGAAAATCCCTGCCCTAAGCACCTTCCAAACCACAGAGTTCACTCTTGGGGACCCCGCAAGCTTCCCCAAATGAGAGCCTGTAGAAGAAAGGAGGGGGGTCCAGCGTTGAGGCACAAGATAGCAGCAGCCGGCCTTTCGCAGAGGGCAGGGCAGCCATTCGCTCCCCACGGGAGAGCCGTGCGACTGTGAGGGCTTGGTCTTCCGATCATCCACCTGTCGGTGACCAGGTTCGGAAACGGTCTCCCTTCCCACCCACCGTGTAAACTGGGCCCCTCATCGCTGTACCCCAGGAGTGGGCCGGCTGTGCCCCTAGTGTTTGGGCGGCGGTGATTAGACACGGCTCCCCGTTACAGCAGACTCAACCCGCTGTGAACTCCAACCCACGGGTCTGCTTCTCAGCAGCATTAACCGGGGAGGAAGAATTTCAGACTTTCGAGCAGTAATTCCTTTCCAAACGCTCCCCAGTGCTGCTTCGATGGCTTGTCTCAACACACAGGAAGCTCTTCGCTTTGAATTCAGAGCAGACAGAGACACCTTTGCTTAGCGTGTTTGAGCCGTGACTGTGTTCTCTGGCTCCTGATGCAGTTTGAGCCCATCTGGGAGTCCCAGGGCCTTTTGAATCTCCAGGGCAGCGAAGAGACTTCCAGCAGGATCCTAATGGCCGTCTCACTGCCCCAGAGACACTGCAGAGAAAGCTGTCCTTTCATTTCTTCTATTGTTTCATTTTTATTTTTATTTATTTATTTATTTTTTTAAAAAGATTTTATTTATTTATTTGTCAGAGAGAGAGAGTGCGTGAGCACAGGCAGACAGAGTGGCCAGCCAAGACAAAGACAGAAGCAGGCTCCCTGCAGAGCAAGGAGCGGGATGTGGGACTCGATCCCAGGACACTGGGATCATGACCCGGGGTGAAGGCAGCCGCTCAACCAACTGAGCCACCCAGGCGTCCCCTATTGTTTTATTTTTAATTGGGATAAAAACATCATCTTAGTTATTCTTAAGTGCGCAGTTCGGAGGCGTTAAGTCCATCCACACTGGTGTAGGACCATCGTCACCGCTGAGCTCCAGAACTTCTCCATCTTCCCAAACTGCAACTTGGTCCTCAGGAAGCACAAACTCCCCATTCTCTGCTCTGAGCCCCCGGCAGCCAGCATTCTCCACGGTCTCCCCGAATTTGCTAGTCTGGGTCCTCATACGAGAGGAATCATGCGTCTTTTCCCGGCTGGCTGACGTCACTTAGCGTAAGTCCTTAAAGTTCATCTGCGCTGTAACAACTTCTTGCCAGAATTTCCTTCTTTTTAGGCCAACACTCCCTGTGTGTACGGTCCACCTTCGGTCATCCCGCTGACCCGTAGACGGGCACTCGGGTCGCCTCTACCTGAACCTTCAACTTCTGTGCCTTGGTTTCTTTCTCTGTTACTAGGGAACCAAATGGGAGAAGGACTGAAGTTGTGTACAAAAAGTTAAGTAACGAACAGTGACTGGCAGAGGAGGGAAATACATCTGACGCTTTGACAGACTCGAGGCAGCAGCAGGGGCAGCGGACAGATGGAACGGGCTTCTCGAACAATATTTCTCAAGGTGAGGTCTGCCTGTCTCACAATCCTGCGGATTTCCAGGCTGCTTCCTGGATCTACTGACCCAAAATCTGCGGAGTGGGGCCCAGGAATCTGCACTTTCAACAGGCCCTACTGGGGAATTATCAAGTTTGAGGATCGTGCACTCACACAGGGAGGTGGGCTCCTTGGGTAGACATGTTTGTGCAGTCAAACAGAGGTTAAGTCTAGCCTTGGGTCAGGGGCCCGTTCCCTGCCCCTTTAAAGTTTTCCCTTCCTGCCCCCTCCTTCCTCCCCACCCAGGAGTCACCTTTCTGATGGGTACCCCCCACGACAGGAGATCCAGCCGTCCCTGTGTCTTTGGGGCTCCATGCTCTTGTGCGCTCTGAGACAGCGGGGGGCTCCTAGGAATTCTGTACCTACTGAGTCTCTTCTGAGTAAGAAATGGTGAGCTTGTGTGATGGTTTTGTGCGATGAGCTGGAGATGGATTTTAAGTGACTTTGGTGGTGGAAGCCGGCAGGCCCTTGGGGAGCTTGAGTTCAGCCCCGTGTGGGGAGGACTCCTACGTGGGCTCGTCACAGCGACCCTCAGGCGGTAGATGGGTCTCGTGGAGCCCCCACGTGGAGTCGGTGTGAACGGGCTCAGCTGGGGCCAGGGGCCCTCCTCTGTGTCCTTACAGAGAGGATCGCTGTGTTTTCATTTTTCGTTCTTCGATTCGTTTCTGTCTGTTCATGGGGTATGGATTTATGCTAAAGTGTAACTACTCAGTTCCAAATACCGTAAATGAACAGTCTTCCTTAGGATAGAATTTTAAAAATAATGGCTTTCCTCTAACCCCTCATTACGGACCAGACTTTGTTCGAAGTACTCGGCATGTATTAACTCCCCATAATCGTCCTATATGTGAAGTACTTTTATTCCCATTTTAAAGATAGGGACATTGGGTCAAAGAAAGGTCAAGAAACTTGCTGAAGTTGCCCCAGCTAGCGAGCCGCAAAGCCAGGGTTTGCAATCCAGCAGGCTCCTGACCTGCCGGCCGGTCTTCCTGTCCAAGACGCAAGGTGCGTCACTTTGTGGCACGTCACGTCTTGCACAGAAGGTGCGTCGCCCTTGCCCGCCCGTCTGCACCGGAGACAGAGATGTGCACCCGACCTGCAGAGGGACTGGGTCAGGTGAGGAGAGTTCAGCGCGCCTACAGGAGACCCGAAGGCTGGGGTGCTCCGCTGTGCTCGGAGAGTTTCCGCTGGGAGAGTTTTGTAGGGAGTCAACTTTGACCTATGCTTGGAGAATGAAAAACACGTTGACGGGAAGGAATTCTTTTGTCATTTTTAATTCACTTCTGGTGAGTAAAGATCGAATAAGCAGCCCTTGTGTGCCAGGCGCTTCTAAGACCTGGAGTGACAGCAGGGAGCGGGACAGGGTGGGCGCAGGCTCCTGCCACTCTGTCTAGTGAGGGAAGAAGGAAGATACAGAGAAGCGTTGAAGTGCCTGGAGGCAAATGGGGTCCTGGGACAGGGATGGGAGGCCACTTTACCTCCGTGATCAGGAAGGCCTCTCGGGGGAGGTGACGTTTGCATGGGGCCGTACAGTACACAGGAGCTAGTTCTGCGTGGATCCTGGGTCCAGCCTGGACCTCTGCAGGCTGGTGAGTGGAGGTGCTTGGGTTTCTGCTTTGCTTTGCGTTGCTCCGTTTCGCTGTTGCTGCTTCCCTACGTGTTTTGACCTCTCTGGTTGGAGCGGGATGTTTGCAGTCGTTTTATTTACGATGGGCGTGCGGTGAAACGTTCAGCAAAAATTTATTGGGATCTTCTTTCAGTTAGTCTTTTTTCCAGACCCTAGGGCTCGTGAGCCCTCTTTCATCTGAATCCATTCCTTGTTTTACTTCATTTGATCATTTCCCGCTCAGCGGGGCGTCTGCTTGAGATTCTCTCCCTCACCCTGTGCTCCGACCCCTGCTTGCGTGTGAGCTCTCTCTCTCCCAAATAAATAAATAAATAAATCTTAAAAAAAAAGAAGAAGAAGAAGAGTGAATTTTCTCCTGAGAAGACCAGAAGGGACAGTGGGTGCTTTTAAAGATGGGAGTGCCATGGTCCAGGTTCCGCATAAGAAAGATTGCTCTGCTGAAGAAAGTTCTCGGTTTTCTTTTTTGATAGCCCACTGTCCAGAAGTTACTAAGGATAGTATTTTAAAATATGTTAATAGGCTAATGAAAGGTTTTTAAGGAAAAGAATGACAAAATTAGATTCCTGTTCTAGGAGTATGATGTTCTGGAAGAAGGTTCTAAGAGGGCATAGAAAGATGAGGGACTGAGGAGGTGGGGAAGGTTTGGGATGGAGGGGCTCTGGGTGTCAGGAGCGCTGTGGCGTCAGTGAGAGGCAGGGCACAAACCAGCCCCCGAAACTGGACAGGCTCGCAGAGGCGCTGGTCTGGGACTCACCCAGGACACAGCACTTCCACTGTGCCCTGCAGCTCAGGTGAGGCCCCAGAAGGTGCCGTCTGGTCACAGGACGGGGTGCTTTCCAGACCCTTCTCCAACATTTGGAATAACACTCACAAAATGTCCCCAAAGTTCTGTCCTGATTGAGATTAGTTTCAGGGAAGCTAAGGACCCTGGGATGTTCTTACATCCTCTCAGTCCAGAGAGACCTGGCTCTCCCACTGTGCGGGCAGCCCCGAGGGGCCCTTCCACAGGCCAGACGCTCCTCTCCGGCTCAGAATAGAGTGGGCAGAACTGCAGGTTCTGTCTCGGGACCCGGGGGCAGAGGGGTGGCCCCGAGAGCAGGCAGCAGATGGAACCGGGGCGTGAGGCAGGGAAGGCGGGTGTAGGAAGAGCCAGAAGCAACACGGAGAACAGAGTGGGTGTGGGCGTTGCGAGCAGAGATATTTAACCCAAGACGTTTGCTCTAAGATGTTTAAAATCAGGAAGACAAAAACAGAGAAGGGGGGAGACTAGAAGACCAAGGGGATACAGAGGGGAGAGCCTGAGGATACGGAAGGAGGGGCCAGACCCCAAGCGGCACCTGCGGCTGCTCTGGGCTCTGAACACCCACAGAAGCCAAAAGCAGGAAGACAGTGTGTCCCTCCTGCTGCCCCTCACCCCTCAGCAGCTGGAGGGCCGCCAAGGAGAGAGACAGCAGGAGTGCAGCAGCGGGGTGCACAGAGGAAACAAGGGGGAATGACCTGCACCTGCCCACTTCCTCAGACTTATATTTTTGATGTCAAACAGTATTCATGTACATTTACATGAATCATTTCTTAAAATTTATTCTTTACTTTTTAAAAATTAATCTCTACACCCAGGGTGGGGCTCGAACTTAAAACCCCAAGATCAAGGGTCCCATGCTGCAATGGCTGAGCCAGCCAGGCGCCCCTTGGTGTTTCCTTTTTGAGTTCAGTGGCATTAAGTAAGTCCACATTGTTATGCAGTCATCACGCCACTGTCCCCTGAGTTTCTCATCTTCTCAGACTGAAGCTCTGGACCCTGTAAACGATTCTCCATTCTTCCTGCCCCGTCACCTGGCAACCGCCGTTTTTAAGTATTGTCTAGGCCATAGGTTGTACCACTTCTAAACTCATTTCATTTATTGACGTTTGCTGGTGATGAGCCTTCTTGTTCTTTCTTGTTCTTGTCCTGAAAAGGTCTTTGTCTTCATTCTTACACACGTTTTCATTCCGTGTACAACTTGAGGTTTGCAGCGCCCGTCTTCTCTCGATTTCCTCTGAGATCGCTACAATCCTGGGCAGTGACTTACCCCACCCCAACAGATGTGCTCTCTCTCGCCGCTTTGCCCTGTGGCCAGCGTGGGCTATTTCCCTCAGTCTAATACGAGATGGGCGGCTAGACTGTGGACATGGGCTGCAGGTTTGAGCATAAATGTAAGTGATCACCTGGCTAAATCCTGGTTCTGAAATATTTGGACTCACTCAAGTTCTAAAAGAATGAAACTAGAATATAAAAGGAAGCTGTATGCTCGGCTTTTTATAACCTTGGGTGGGGTCAGCTGTGTGTGACATGGAAAAGAATGTGATGGAAAGAGTAGATCACTTTTTTTTTACTTGGAGAATAAAATAGTTTTACAAAGAAACAAAAATAAAACTGTGCCATAGGATCCCAAGATATTTAGAAAGAAAGAAAGAAAAGGAAGGAAAGGAAGGGAAGGAAGGGAAGGGAGGGAGGGTAAGAAGGATGGGAAGGGAGGGAGGGTAGGAAGGATGGGAAAAAAAGGGAAAGAAAGACAAGAAAGAAGAAAAGGGAAGAAAAGAAGGAGGGAGACAGAGATAGAGCCTGGAAGAGAATAGGTCAAAATGTCACCAGCCATCAGAACCCACCCACTGCTGGCTGGAACATTATTTGGCACAGACTCAATTTGGCAGTTATAAATTCTCATTTCTCTGACGCAGCACTTCCACTTCTAAGGGTAGTTTGTGATATGCTCGTGTTTGCAAGATAATGTATGTGTGCGCTTCCTAATGCAGCAGAGTGCAGAAAAGCCTGGAAACAAAGCATCCCTCAGAGAGCTTGTTAAATAATTACAACATGCAGCTGAAGTTTGTGCAACTATAAGGAAAGAGAAAACACTATATGAACTCATTCGGAATCATCTCCAAGATATATTTTAAGTGAAAAAACTTAGATACATATGTAAAATGGTTTGGATTTTCTATGCTACTATTTGCTTTAAATAAAATTGGGGAGAGGGAATATGCATACTTTTTAATGTAGTGCATATATAAAATTTTGGTTGCCTTTGGGGAGAGAAAATGAGTGGAGACAGGAAACTGTTTTTCAAAGACTTAATTTTTCAGAGCAGTTTTCAGGTTTATAGCAAAATGGAGAGGAAGATGCAGAGATTTCACTTACACCCGTGCCCCCAGGGCATAGTCTCCTCCGTGAACAACATCAGTAACCCAAAGGTACATTTTTCCCAAGGATGAATCTATATCACAATCCTGGCAAGTTCACGGTTTTCGTTAGGGCTGACTCTTGGTGTACATTGTACGGATTTGGGGAAATGTATAACGACATATGCCCACCACCATCATATCACACCACATCCCTTCATTACCCTCAAAAGAAAGGTTTTCTTTTTTTTTTAAGGTTTTTTTTTTTATTTATTTGACAGACAGAGATCACAAGTAGGCAGAGAGAGAGGGTGAATCAGGCTCCCCGCTGAGCAGAGATCCAGATGTGGGGCTCGATCCCAGGACCCTGAGACCATGACCTGAGCCGAAGGCAGAGGCTTAACCCACTGAGCCACCCAGGCACCCCGAAAAAGAAAGGTTTTCATTGCACACTCTTTTGTACCTCTTGAACTTGAGCCATGTAAATGAATTTACCAGTTGAAAACCACAATTAATAATTTAAAATATTACCAACCTGCTAGAACGTAAGGTTCATGAGGTAAGGGACTATGTCTACCTTGTATGTGGTTCTGTTCACAGCCCCCAGCACAGGGGCCCAGAATGGAGTAACTGCTTAATAACAGCTGATGCATTAATGAAGGGTTAATGTTTTATAGTGGGATTCCAAGAAATTTCTTGTAATTTGTAAATATTCTATGACACACAAGTACTGATTTTTTGGTCATCAGAAACAGAATTTTTGATTGGGAAGAACAACTCAGATTAGGGTGTAACTCTTAGACCCAGGCAAATGGGACCCCTGCCCTGGGTCCGCCTTGTGCCTCTGGAAGCCTTGTGGGTTGAAGAGTCTTCCTCAAATTTTTCTGAGACCCCTCTTATAGGCTGGGACCGGCTGGGACCAGCTGGGGTGCATGGCGCCATTGCAACACGGTGCCACAGGTGGTCCCCGGTCCCTGGCCACTGCTCCCCTCAGGGGTGACCAAGGAGTTCTAGGACTCACGTATATGCACCCTCCCTGCCTGGTCCCCTGGCTGGGTCCTGGTTCCAGGAGAACAGATAGCTTTCATTGGCTGGTGTGGTATTTCTTTTGTGGAATAGTGTGGAATGGGCCACCAGCTGGTGCTGATACCCTAATTTCCTGGGTAAGTTCAGGGCTTGACCACTGAGGATTCCCCAGGGAACCTGCAGCTTGAGTTCTCATGGACTGGTCAGTTCTCACCTATCCGTGTTCTGACATTGTGTCACCAAATTGTTTTTTAGACAGAAAACACACACACACACACACACAAAACACACACACACACACACACATAACACACACACACACCTTTGTCAGGGTTCACACACCCCAAGGCTGGCCCTGTCTTATTATAATCATTTGTATTATTTGAAAGATTTCAGTGAGAGCAAAGAAACTATTTAACATTCTGACAAACCAAAGCAAGCACTTTGTTCTAGAATAATGCTGGTAAGTAAGAAAAGACATCTAAGAACCCCTCCCCACAAAATCCAGAATCAGAGGAGTCCAGTGAGTTACACAGTGGGCTGTTTCCATAAACCAAGTTCAAGTTTTACAGTAACTTTTAAAAAAGTATGTATGAATACATAAAATTGCCTATTCCTGTCAAAGCTCGGAAGAGGTCAAGCCCCACCACGCCAGCCCAGCTGCTCTGGACCTTCTGCTACATGAGTCGACAACCCACAAGGTCTAACACTGCAGAGAGATTACCCAGCCCCCGTCTTCTTACATGGCCACCGCCCTGCACTCCCCAACACACTCTTCCACAGAAACTGAACTTTAGAGAAAGAGGAGGGTCAGAAAGAGATTAGCTCGAGAAGAAGACGCCTTGGGGAGATAAAGCCAACTTTCTCCTAAAATCAGAGACTGCTCTTCACCTATGCTGTGCTGAGTCAGGCAACTCTGTACAATCTGAGAAAATGCCATGTCCCTGACTGAAAACTCCTGAGTCCTTCCCTGCTCTAGATCAGCCCTTTCTGCTCTATCTGGGAAGCTTCGGACTTTCCAAGTCAGACCCGAAGCCACGGAGAGACCCTCACTAAGGCCCACCAGCAACTTCCCTGAGGTTCTGTGAGGGTCGCAAAGCACGTGAAGCTATAACTCATGACTCAGGTCAGGCCCCGCACTGTGGCACTCAGAAATCCAGCCGAGTCTGTTTTCCACGTTCATGGGTGTACCTGGTATGTTGCATGCGAGGCAGTGTGTTCGCTGGCACAGGCGGAGGGAAGGGGCAGCACAGATGAGCTCTTGTCACTGAGGCCAGACCCAGCCAGGTACCGTGGACACGAACACACTTACAGGGCTACAAGTGATGGGCCTAGGGATGTTTGATCATTGCTCGGAGCCTAACCCCCACGCCATCAACCTCTTGGTCCTGCTTAATCCACGGAATCTATGATCCTTGTTTAGCAACTTGCCCCTCACCCACTCCCCCAAGCTGAGTGGGAGCCCACACAACCAGATAGGGTGGCCTGCATTCATTTTGGAAAAGAGTTACAAGGCCCTGGGTGGGAGGTGAAAATCCAGTAGTTGATGAGGGGGGGTGAGGGAGGTAGATGCCGCCACGCAGCCCGTTTTCGGCTGTCCACTGATGGGTGCGCCAAACATGCAGGTGTCGGCAACAGACAGAGTTGGGCGAAGGCGCTAGCAAACGTGAGAGGAAGCACCCAAAAAGCGCTGCTAGTGGATTGCTCACGGCTGACCCCATTCCTGCGTTTATTAAAAGTTACCTTTTCAGCAACTCCAGCAGGAGACTCTCTGAAGTATCGTGCCTGGTCTTACATCTGGGTGGGGACAGCACACATCTAACCAGGTAACTGCAGTAGAATCCGTCTGATCAGTCCTGGTCTCACGACAGGGAGGTTCTGACATGGAGTAGGCAAGACCCAAAGGGCAGAGCAGTCCCTTCCACTTGGGCCATGGAGGTGGGGTGGAAGGGTAGATGTCTTTTCATGCATGACATGAAGCCTGAGCCGAGTCTTCTAGAGGAGGTAACGAGACCATGATGGGTCTAGAGATGTACTCGGTAGAGTGAGCAAATGGGACAAAAGGGGCACATAAAGGAAGAGTAAGATGTGCCAGGAGAAGCGTGGTTTCCCTGGCGAACTTGCCCTGCGTGTCAGGGTGGAAAGGAGAGAGCAGAGAAAGAGCTGGGATGGGGAGGCGGGAACTGGCTGTAGGGTTAGACTCAGCTCATTGGTGACGATGCAGAGGGATCACAAGTCATGGCTTTGCATTTTACTGTATTTTCACCTTTGAATATTAAAAAAATCCGTATTCTATGTAGATTGAAATCCAGGATACAAAATCATTGTGTGTCAACAAAAATAATAGCAATATATTTTTTTTATTTTTCCTAGATTCCCATTTATGGAAACAAGTTCATTACTATACAAATCCAAACAAGGCAGTAGAAACAGCCACAGGGAAACCTCTGCCTTGGACTTTAAAAAAATTACAGCAAAGGCAATTAAGGGGGTGGGTTGTAGAGCACCAATGCTTGCAGAACAGGCCAAGGAGAAGGGCCCCAGGGAGAGAAGTGGTCTTGGTTAACCAGTTAGCCAAAGAGTCTAGGGGAGCTAGAAGGGACAACAGGAAGGTGAAGGGGAGTCGGGGAGGAAAGTGGTCAAAGGAATAATCACGGAGAAGTTCGGCAAGTAGGAGATCATGGGCTGTTTCATCCAAAAATGTTCACCAGCCCATGGGGTAGGAGCCCAATAGCCTCAGGAAGCAGAAGAGGGAGATTGAGTGACGAGGAGGAACCAGTGAGGGTTCAGGTCGGTCTTCAGGATCCTGGCTCTTGCTGGATGGAAGGAGGTAGCTGCTCAGTGAGGAAAACAGTAAGGGACTTGAGCACTGTTGAAACTGAGAGAAGGGGATTAGTACAGGAGGGAGAAGGTTAATTGACAGTGGTCATAGGGGAGGCCGAGCCTGTGGGTCTGAATTGGCAGTACCAGAGAGAGAGAGCTCTCATCCAGAGGATCTTATCTCTTCCTCTGAGACCACTGGGAAGGTAGAGGAAGGCCCTGGCTTAGAGCATGGAGGCAGGAGACAGGGTGACTGACCACTGTCTTGATAGTTCAAAATTATTTCTGAATAAAAAGTTTAAAAGAGATAATCACATTCATAGTTCATTATTAGTTTTTAAACAAAAATAGAATTAAAACAACTATTTTTATTTTACTTTAAAGATTTATTTACTTTTATTTTAGAAAGAGTGCGTGCACATGTGTGTTCAAGGAGGGGAGGGGCAGAGGGGGAGGGAGAGACAGAATCTCAAGCAGACTCCCCAGTGAACTCAGAGCCTGCTGCGGGGCTTGGTCCTATGACCTTGAGATCATGACCTGAGCTGAAACCAAGAGTCAACTGCTTAACCAACTGAGCCACCCAGGCACGCCACAATTATTTTCAAAATCTTGCTCTTCTTTTGCTTCATGTGTCTTGTTGACCTTTCCAACATACAAATCTACCTCATTCTGTTCTATTATTGGGCATAGAGTCTCTACCAGGCCAGGAAATAGCCCACCCCCATCAGAGACAATAAATCAGTGGTAAAGTCCCAACTGCTGACTCAGAAGTAAGCAAGACTCTGTATTCCTTACCCCAGATAGAGAGCCCAATGCCCCATCCAGTTTATATGCACTCTCAGACCGTGCCCTAGGCCCCTTCTCCTCCCACATTACCTCTATTTCATTACAACGTTGAAGTCTCTGCCTTAGGAAGAGCACAAGCCTCAGTAACATACGAAGCATGTATAGGCATGTTTTCTAAGCACTCCTGTACAACTTTATGCCCACCTTTACATGTAATGATAAATTTCCCCTTTCTGAGAATTCACCCTAAATTCTGAGTAAAAAGAACCTACTGACCCCTGCCCCAGGAATCATGGCTTTGGAAATTATTCCCCTTGATCTTATTTGCTGCAAATAAAGTTTCATTTGGGTGACATATCCCTCCCTGTACTCTCCATCTGAGCCTCACTAAGCATTGAACTCCCATTAGTTTGGTTACAGTGAAAGCCAGAAAATCATCCAAGACGACATACAAGTATGGTGGCATTATGGATAGAATTACTGACCTTTGTTGGGCAGGAAGAATTTCCTCTGTCCTTCCAGGTCCTTCTAGCTGGACTTAGAATCAAGGTGACATGAGACACATTAACAGGAGAAAATGAAATTTAATAGGGTACGTACAGGGGATCCACATAGACATGGAAGTTCCAAAGACAGGCAACATTGTTTATAGAAGCACGGAGAGACATAGGCTCTGAGGATACAGAGGAGAGAAAGATCATTAGCTCTCTTCTAGGTGAGAGGACACAATGTTTGGAAAACAAAGGTTGTTCTATTTATATAGGAAAGTTTCTCAGGTGAAGAGGAATCTCTGTTAATAGCTCTCTTCCTATAAAGCAGACAATTTAGGGGGAGGTAAAGAGCTTTTCCCAAATCTGTTGGGTTTTGATTGCTTTTAAACCAAAATAATGTTCATGCCAAAGTGGCCCATCTTGGGCAACTTGCCTTTGACCCCAACACAAGACCCCCCATAATTCTACATCTGAGCCTGACTTTTATGAAGGTATATTGTTCAAAGCAGGAGACTAGAATTTATTTTATTTAAAATTTTAATCGGATTTTAAACAATTAATAATTTAAATATGCAATTGTGTGAGCCTTGGTTTGTACTCTCACCATGTGTATTATGATGTCTGGATCTGGGCTAATGTTTTAAAATTCCTCTCTTGATCACATGCTGGAGAGCATAGAAGGATGGGCTGTGAGGTGGGGAAATTGCAGGCAGCCAGCCCTGGGAATCGAGGGCCCCAGAGTCTCCAGTTTTCTAGGGCTATTCTGGCTAGAGTCACTGCAGCTGCCTGGGAAGTTCCAGCAGTTCAAGAACCCAGAATTTTTTCCATGAGTAATCTAGAGTCAATCACCTTTTGAGCATCTAGAAATGAGCAAGCAATGGGTTATTGTCCAATATACTTTTGCAGGTCTAAACCATTTTAAACCATGTAATGGGTCCCTCTGAATCCTCTGAAATGCTGGCATGGGGGAGGGGTGATTAGGTACAGCTGTGGAGGAACAGTAGCTAGAGAAGTTAAATGGGTGGCTTTGATGAAAGTGCCAACCAGGAGGACCCTGAGTTAGTCACCTGGGGAAAAGAGCTGCTCAAAAAAAAAAAAAAAGAAAGAAAGAAAGAAAGAAAGAAAAGAAAAGAGCTGCTCAGACCTTGATAGTAACAAGACCCTATAAAGGAAAGCACCGTCCTCCTAAGTCCTGGTGCTGCCATGGCAGCTGGAGGCCCAAATGACATCATCCCAAAGGCAGCAAGTGGCCTAGGTGACTGGCGGGAGGAAGGATGAGGAGGGAGGACTCCAACCACCAGGAGGGAAATGGAAACCAGAGGAGGGAAAAAGAGAGAATTTCTGGTGAGAATAAAATTAGTCACAGCTATTAAGCTACAGTCACAAAATCTTGCGCAGCCCTTTTGGCTGAAAAAGAAGGAAAAAGACACTAAGTTTATTTTATTCTTGCATAGATCTTCCATCAGAGGATATTAAAACACTTCGCTCACACCAAGCACCTTGATCAGGGAGCAGCTGTGTCTGTTTCATGAGTATTGCTGTGTGTCAGTGATTCACACTATTGGATCACATGGAATGTATGAACAAAGACATTTCATGGGAATTGGCCCTGGTACTGAACATTTGCAAACTCATTTGAGCCCTCAAAATTAAACCTCCTGTTTTCCCAAACTAGTCTCTAACCTCATAAATAAAAATGTGAGATTAAAGGAAAATTACCTTCAAAAACCACATTGATTGTGCAAAATAAAAACAAGTAAAATTAAGACCGAGGAATCATAATTAGGAAATGGTGCAGACCTTCTTTCACCGGGGGGAAGGGATGAAGGCAGGTCACTAGCAGAGAAAGCACGTCATGTCTGCTCCAGAGCCAAAATCACAAGGTTTTTTGGAAAACCCATATATAACTGAAATCATCCTTCCTTTTGGTCCTTTACTTAGCTCTCAGCCTGAGACAGAGGAGAAGCCTCCCAGCCAGGAGCTTGCCTGGCACACACATCTAGGCAGTGGGGTCTCCTTGACATAAAGAGTTTCAGAGAATGAAAACACCTTGTGACAGAGACAGAACAGGACAAATCAAGGCCACTCCATAATCGTGTGAACACAGACAAAAGCAGGAATGTCATCCAAACCACAAAACTGACCAGACATCTATTTATCCTGGTTAATGAATGATGGCTGATTCTTGACCAGTTGCAGCTTTTGCCACCATCCATTCTTCCTACCTTCTAGGTATGAAGTATCTAGATATCCAATCATAAAATTAGCCCCACTCCCACCCCCTAGCAAGGACCTGCCTCCTCAACACTCCCCAAATCTCTCACACAACCCTAAATCCCATGACTCCTTTCTAGCCCTCTAGCTGGGACATCCCACAGTTCCCTATGGCATGAGTTCTCCTTTGTTTTGAAGAGTTAATAAACTCAATTTTGTTCAGCTACAGCTGTGTTCCTGGAGGGTACTGATTAGTCAATCCATTTACATAAGGGGCGTGGGGTCACTGTTCTATAGATTCCAGATTTGCTTTTATAAACCCTGCCTTGCTTTTGTTCAAAGACATATCTGGTGATCTGAACATTTTATCATAATGGTACCTCCCCTTTATCTTTTTTTTAATGCTTTTTGCCTTTAGGTCAATTTAGTCTGATGTTACTATAGCTGTACAGATTTGGGGAGAATTAGTATTTGCATGGTATATATTTTTCTACCTTTTTACTCTTAGTCTACATGTATGCTTTATTTTTTTTTCTTTCCCTTTTCTTTAAAGATTCTATTTATTTGAGGGAGAGAGAGATTGAGAGAGCATGAAAGGGGAGAAGGTCAGAGGGAGAAGCAGACTCTCTGCGGAGCTGGGAGCCCAATGCAGGACTCCATCCCAGAACTGTGGGATCATGACCTGAGCTGAAGGCAGTTATTTAATCAACTGAACCACCCAGGTGCCCTACATGTATGCTTTAGATGCATCTCTTTTTATTGGATAATAAGTTTTAATAAATTTTCCTCGAGTTACAGTCAATTTACATTTAGTATAAAAATATGACACATTTGGGTTTATTGTACCATAAAACCAATGCTTTTTATTTGTTTTCTTGTTGTTGTTGTTGTTGTTTTTCTGGTCTTCTCTATTCTTTGCTTGGCATCTATTATATTTTATTAATCTACCTTTCCCTAATTTACTAATTTAGAAGTGTAGAAAGAAAGAAAGAGAGGAAGAAAAAGAAAGGAAAGGAAAGGAAAAAACCCTCAGGCCCAAAATGGTATCACTTAGACCAAGTTCCCAAATCAGGCATTAATACCAAATCAAACTGCTGTTTCCACCTCCCCCAAAAATATGGCCCTCCCTGGTCAGTCAAAAATTTTCTGGTCAGCACCAATAAGGTAATCTGTCACTAGGCCCTCTCCATCCCTCAAAGGTAGACAAATTTTCTTTAGGATAAGATCCCTGCCCTTTACCCTAAAAGAAAGTGACCTTCCCTGGGATGATCTTTTCTTTTGCTAATATCTTCCTTGCCCCACCCTCCTTCCAATAAAAACCTTCTACTTTGTACAACTCCTTGGAGCACCTCTCTACTTGCTAGTTGAGGTGCTGCTCAATTCTTGAATCATTTAAAAAAGCCAATTTCTTTAAATTTACTTGGTTAAATTTTGTTCTGTTTTTTTGTTTGTTTTTGTTTTGTTTTTAACAGATTTTTGTATCCCTGTTCTTTTTGTCGTGGTCAAGAAATTACAGTGTGCTTTATTAATTTATTAATGTCTAAGTTCAATTTATTTACCTCACCCTCAATAATAAAAAATTTAGAACACTTTAACTTCATTTACTACTCCAAGTTATTTCCGTTTCATGTGTTTTAGATTTTTTAAGTGGTTTTTTAAAAAACTCAATATGACATTATTTTCTGCTTGATGAAGTCAACATCTGTCTAGATTTCCCCATGTATTTACCACTTCCTTTAGAATTTTTGTCAGATGAGAATCTACAGGTGAAGAACTCTCCTAATGTTTGCTTGTTCTGAAAATGCCCTTATTTTTCTCATGTGCTTGACAGATATTTCATTCAACGTAGGTTCTGGGTTAGCAGTTTTCCCCCAGCCTATGAATGGACTTATTCCACTGTATTTTAATGCAACAGAGAAGACAGCTTCTAATTTCATGGCTACTCCTTTGAAGATACTCTTTTTTCTTTCTTTTACGGTATCCCCATTACCTCCTAATTTCTGCAGTTTTATTATGATGTACTAGGTATGACTTTTTAAAAATTTATTCAATTTGAATATGTGATTAGAGTCTTTCATCAGTTCTAGAGAATTCACTACCATTACTTCTTCATTAAGTCTCTCTTCAAATTGGGACTTTGATTAAATATTGTATTAGACCATCTTATTCTATCACTTGCGTGGCTTAAACTTGCTACCATCTTTTCCATCTTTTTGTTTGTGTGACATTGGGGATACTTCTTTCTGACCTATCTTCTAAGTCTGCAACTTTCTTTTTTTTTTTTTAAGATTTTATTTAATTATTTGGCAGACAGAGGTCTCAAAAAGGCAGAGAGGAAGGCAGAGAGAGAGGGGAAAGCAGGCTCCCTGCTGAGCAGAGAGCCCAAATGCGAATATTGATCCCAGAACCCTGAGATCATAACCTGAGCCGAAGCCAGAGGCTTAACCCACTGAGCCACCCAGGCACCCTGTCTGCAACTTTCAAATTTTAATTTCAGTTATTGAATTTTTTCCTTTGTAGAAGTTTCTTTTTTTTTAGAAGTTTCTTTTTTGTTACTTTTTCAAATTTACTGTTACCCAATTTATAAGTTTCTGTTTTTCACAGGTATTTTTGAATGTTTTATAATTTAAATATTATAATCATCCTTTAGAATAATTTGCCTTATACATCCAGTTTTTAAAGTCATTGGACGTCAGTTCATATCCTGTGTCGTTTTAGCTGATTGTCATTCAAAATAAACTTTTTCTTTGATGATTCACTTCTCATAGCCCTGGAGCAGTCATTGGTGTTCCCAGGAGAATTGTCTCTTTCCTCTGTGGAGAGTTGCAGTTGTATTTGCTGAATTCCTCTGGCATTTCTAGTCTGCAACCATCCAAATTCACTGTTTGGTTCTGATTATATAAATGGAATACCATTCCTAGGAAGCGTGGGCATTAGGTTTGTAAACTCGCAGAGACCATTTCTCATCCATGACTCTTCCATCTCTCCACAGGAAAACTCTGGAAAGATGGCAAATGGAGAATGGCTTACCCTGGGTTCACTCTGATTGTGAGGGAAACAGATGTGGTCTTACTCTCCGTAGGGTGCTTTGGACTTTGACCTCTGTTAGCCTCTCCCCACAGGCCAGTGTAGTAGCAGACCAACGGATGCCCACAGGGCAAGAGAGCTATGGAACTCCTGCTCACCAGCCTGTTTTCTGGCCTTCTGGATTCTGGCCTGGTCATTCCTCAAGACATTTTAGTCCTTCTGTCCTTTAACAAATTTTCAGACTTCTTACAGCATTTTTACCTCTTCTCAGTGGGAGTGCTGATCTGAATAAACCACACTCCCAACCCTTACTTGAAGTGGAAATCTCTCAAATGTCCTTTCTTCCTTTCTCCCACTTTTGTGTTCTAGCATCTCAGTACCAACAGCTGCCAAAGTTGCTGAGGTTCACTGGCTTCAGTGTCTCCACTATAGAATAAGGCTAACGATTTTCATTACCTCACAGAATTATGGAACTCAAATACGGTAACTCAGATAAAAGTTCTCAACAGATTTTAAGTAAGAAATTTGGGGGTGTGAGTGTGTAATGTTTACACCTAATAAATTACTTAAATGGTGAATACATTTATATATTATATATATATGATATAGTTTAATAATATAATAAATAATATTTAAAAATATACATTTATATATAATATGATATAAATACATTATATATAATATGCACATATTATATATAAATGGTAAATACTTTATATATCATAAAGATATATTTATATATTGTAAGAGGAAAATAGATTTTCCTCTACTTCTTATTGTTCCTGGTTGAGATCCTCCCCTATAAAGGACAAATTAACAGGAGAACAAAAAATTAATTACTGTTAAAAGATAAACTGAGACATATTACAAATTTTAAGAGTTCGTTTGAGCAAAGATCAATCAGGCAGTGTCCAGTCTAGCAGATAGAGGAGAGCTCCAAGGAGTTATACAAAGTGAAAGATTTTAAAGGCAGAAGGGAAAGGGAGCAAGGAAGTCATACTAGGCAAAGAGCAGGTCGGTTATGCCAAAGTCACTTTCTTTTAGGGGAAGGCAGGGGCAGATCAGACAGATTACCCAGCACGTGGTGATCAGGAAATTCCTGATTGATTGATTGGTTGATTTAAGATTCCATTTCTGGGAGAACTGAAAGTGCAAGCTCAGTTTCATGATGTGGTGCTTTAGCATGAGCAACTCCATTTTTGGCGTGTTGTGTCCTTTTTAAGAGCACACATGTGTGTATATAGGAGGCACATAAAGATATGAGATGCAAAAGGCTGCCAGATGACTGAGGTTTGTGTACATCCTGACGTAAAGAAAGGGCTCAGTGTGAGGAAAGGCAGTTCATGGGGAGGTGAGAGAGACATTTGGAAAACAAGTTGCGGGGCACCTGGGCTCAGTTGGTTAAGCGTCTGCCTTCAGCTCAGGTCATAATCTCGGTGTCCTGGGATCCAGTCCCGCATGGGCTCCCTGCTCAATGGGGAGCTGCTTCTCCCTCTCCCTCTGCCCCTCCCCCCTTCTTGTGCACGAGTGTGCGTGCTCTTTCTCTGTCTCTCAAATAAATAAATAAAATCTTAAAAAAAAAAAAAAAAGAAAAGAAAAGAAAAGAGAAGGAAACAAACAAAACAGAGGTTGCCCTGTCAAGCAGATAAGTCTCTCAAGATAGAAAAGTTTTCCCTGGTAATATTTCTCTCCCTGGTAGACACCCGCTTTCTAACATAAATTTGCCTTACAAAAAGGTAACTTCGATTCTCTTTTCAGAGCTACTCTATCTACAGTTTCTCAAAGTCATCAGCTCAAAATAATTCTCATGCCCAAGAGACATATTCTGGGGTGGCACATTCTGCCCTTCAACACACACACACACACACACACACACACACACACACACACACTTAACAACTTTCGTAGCAGCAGTAATAGTGATAAACATAGCAATGAGAGAAGTGAGGAGAGATTAGATTGTCTTGATGGTTCCTTCTGATTCTAAAATTTAGGAGATTCCCTGCCTCTGCATGAGTATTTCCTACTTCTGTCTGCTTATTTATGTGATTCCTGGTCACGTCTTCCCATGCCCACCCAAAATACTTCATTCCTCTTTTTCCCTTTTGTAAATTTACTGATATTTCAAGACTCAGGACAAATACTTCTATCAGTGTTTCTGAACCCTACATGCACTCTGGAGCTCCTCGGGAGCTTAAGAAAACGCAGATTTAGGGTTTCAAACCAAACCAGTTACTTCAGAATCTTGGCAAATGGGGGTATTTTAAGTTTATCAAGTCCTCCATGATTCTACTGTGCAGCCAGAGTAGAGAATCACTAGCCATGTCCTTGTCCCATATTTCTGGTGGGGTGGTTATTTTTCTAATTGACTTGTGGAAATTTATTATATACTCTGATACTAATCTTTTAACTCTTATATGTGTTTACAAGGTACCCTGTACAATTGATGGTTATAACTTGATCAAATCTTTCAGGGCAGGCCATTAACATGGAGCATTCCAAAGGAAATTCATAGCCTTTAACAACGCTTTTGCTGGACATTTACCCTAGAACATATATACACATAAACACACATATATACCTAAATATATGAAGTTAGAAAGAGCATAATGCATAAAAAGCATATTGTTATTCAATCAAGAAAGGTCACCACAATTATATGGCAATGCTAGCTGAGGTCCTTTTGACAAGAACATGAGACATGAGGTCTTAACTTAGAAGCCACAATTAGGAGCGCCTGGGGAGCTCAGTGGGTTAAAGCTTCTGCCTTGGGCTCAGGTCATCGTCCCAGGGTGCTGGGATTGAGTCCCGCATCGGGCTCTCTGTTCAGTGGGGAACCTGCTTCCTCCTCTCTCTCTACCTGCTTCTCTGACTACTTGTAATCTCTGTCTATCAAATAAATAAATAAAATCTTTTTAAAAAGAAGCTACAATTAATGTTTATCAAATAAAAATAATCTTTTTAAAGATTTTTTTTAAATCAGAAAAAAAATTGTAAATTTCATGATTTTTTGAGAGAGGCCAAATTCATAGAACTATGACTAGAAGGGAGAAGGAAATAGTTCTAAGTTTTTCACTTTACTTTTTAAAGATTTTAATTACTTATTTGAGAGAGAGGGAGAAAGCACACGAGTGGGAGGATGGGGCAGAGGGAAAAGCAGACTCCCCACTGAGGGGGTAGTCTGATGTGGGGCTCCATCCTGGGACTCCGGGACCATGACGAGCCAAAGGCAGCCACCCAGGTGCCCCAGAAATAGTTTTTAAATAAAACAACCACTAGTGAAAGTGGAATAAGACACCATCATGCAGTTAGAAAACCTGAACATTCAGGTTTCGCATTTCATTCATTCAATTATTTCCATGACTAACGGAAAGCCCTGCTGTGTGCCAGGTGCCGGGATTAAAGCATCTGCAGAAGACGAGGTGACGGAAGAGTTTGATCCTGTCCTTGAACAGGGCTCTCTGGGGAAAACTGTGTATTTTTGCTGATTCCTGGAAACGAAATCCTACCAGAAAATCAATAGAAAGAGACCTAAGATTGGTGCTGGCTAGGACATCTCCAGAGTAGAAAAGGAACTACTTGATAAATAACCTTTCCAAAGTCTCCTTAAATCAAAAGACATCTCAAGAAATGCCAGAGGAAGGAAAAAAGCTCCAAAGCACACTTCCTGGCATTCCGTCTCAAGACTGGAACTGGAATTGGCAAGTCCGACCATCAGCACCCTGTGCTAAGGGCAGTGGGTACAAACACTTGGTGATCTCTTTCATAAATAATGGAAAGAGAAGTCAAAGAGTCAGACTTAGGGAAACATTAAATATGGCTTCTAGGGCACCTGGGTGGCTCAGTTGGTTGAGCGACTGCCTTCAGCTCAGGTCATGACCCCGGAGTCCCAGGATGGAGTCCCACATCAGGCTCCCTGCCCAGTGGGGAGTCTGCTTCTCCCTCTGACCCTCTCCCATCCCAGGCGCGCGTTCTCTCTTGCTTTCTCTCTCTCTCTCTCAAATTAATTAATTAATTAAAAAAAAAGAAATGACCTCTATAGTCTCTGGGCCTCCTTGTGTATCACAACGTACCTTGGCCTGTCAAACTGGCCACACACACAGAGACCCCATTCTGGAACTGCTGGTCAACATATTTATGCATCACAGAATCTTCAGAGGCAGAAAGGTCAGCTTTTATTTAATATTAATTTCTCTTGTAATCAGGATTAAATATTGTGCAAAGCTGTTGAATTATCCATCATTAGAGTGAGTTTCTGATAAAAGAAAATTATAAAATAATTATTTATTAGAGTAAAACTAACCTGTCTCCTGATAGACCAAACCGGGTCATGTGGTCCACTGGTGTGGGAATGAACCAGCCTCGTTTTTGGAGGCAAGAAAGCACTTTTGGAGGCAAGAAAGCACTAATTACAAAAGATCCAGGATTACAAAGGCCGGAATGTTTGCTTATCACTTGCTACTTTTCTTCCCATCCAGAGGGAACCGATGGAACAAATTCTGGTTCATATGTTGCAAACACTATATAGAACATGGATCTAGAGGCCAGTTTTAGACAACAGGCGTGGACACTGGAAACTTGATAAGGCAAAAGGGCCCACCACGACCCCCTGGCTGAGTACTGAGGGGCCCAGCAGGAGACCCACCTCAAAATATCCATAGGCCCTAACTGGCCAATGGGCTACGCACACATAGACACAGTTATCAAAAAAGGGAAAGTTCCGTATGTCCCCAGGCCTCCTCCCCTTCCTGATTTAAATACAGCCCCACCCACGGCCAGGTTGCAGACAGCCTCTGTCTGCTGACTTCCAGCCTCTCCTCTGCAGTGTGTTCAAGAAACTTCTCTCTCCTTTGTTCTGCCTTGGGTTGAACGCTTGCACTGCCCGGACCACCGGCTTCCACCTGATTGTCACCCCCCATTTGGGGGCCCCCATTCCATAGAGACAGACATCACAATGGGTACACTCTAGTCATTGTTAAAGAAAATGAAAACTCATTTACATGAAAGGATGCCTCTGTGTCACAGATCTGTGAATTACAGAACGGAAACGGTTAGCGCAGTCTCTGCCCCTAATACCAGTTCGGCTGTAAGAGGGTTGTCTCCCACACCAAAAGGAAATTCTCCAGCACCAGCCAGATGTCCTACAATTCAGCTCAATTCCGACACTGTCCACCTGGAGAGAGTGTCAGATCCCACAGGCTAAAGGTCCTAGAAGGCTGCCCCCACCTTCCAGGTCGGACATAATCACAATCTAAGTTGTCACCTGGGCTTCTGGCTGACTGGCTTTATTGAAGGTTTTACAGCCTGTTTGGGTTTGATTGGTTTGCTAGAGTGACTCACAGAATTCAAAGCAACATTTTACTTACTAGATCACTGGTTTGTTATAAAAGGATCAAAGTCAGGAATACCCAGAAGGATAAGTTGCATAGAGCAAGGTGTGGGGAAGGGGTGTAGAGTTTCCATGTTCTCTCTGGGCACACCCTCCCCCTGAATCTCCATGTGTTCACCAACCTGGGAGGTTTTTCAACCTTATCCTTTTAGGATTTTATGGAGGCCTCAATATATACACATGATTGAAGAAAACACTGGCCTCCAGCTCTTCTCACCAGTCTGGAAGTCCTGGGGGAGGGACTGAAAATTCTAACCCTCTCATTGCATAGGTTGGTTCTGCTAGCATCCTTAGGCAATGTCCAAAAGTTTCAGAAGGTTTTAGCAAGTCTGTGCCAGGAAGGGGGTCAAAGACCAAATATATAGTTATTATAAATCACAATATCTCAGTTAGAGAAAAGAGAACAAAAACTTGCAAAGTTTCCCCGGGGAAGGGAGAAGGTCTAGAGGGAGAGAAGAAAGGAAGGAGGACTTGCTCGGTTTTCCATTTCCTCAGAAAGACCTGAATTCTCTGTACTAGTAAGTCTTCATGTATTAGTTATGAGATTAAAATTAAGCAACTTAAAAAAAAGATTTTATTTATTTTTATTTACTTGGGAGAGAGAGAGGGTGCGTGCAGGGGGTAGGGCAGGGAGAGAAAATCTCAAGCAGACTCCAGGCTGAGCTCAGAGTCTGAGACGTGGGGCTTGATCTAACTACCCTGATCCGGATCATGACATGAGCAGAAGTCGAGAGTCAGAATCTTAACTGACTGAGCCACCCAAGTGCCCCAAGCAACATTTTAAAAGAAGCATCGGGACAGAATTCAGAACCACCTGGGAAGATGAAGGGGCAGACTCAGAGGGAGGGCTCGGCATGTTCAAGAGAGAAGAAGTCCCCAGCACTGCATACGGAGAATGGTCTCCCCACACTGGTGAGAGGTCAGGCTGGGTAAATTCCCAGACACCACAGCAACAGGGCAGGTGGGGATTGAACACCATCGGAGGAGCTTCTTCCTAGGCCATGGGGCCAAGTTCAACTGAGTTTTGGGCCAGTCTGACCCTGAATGCAGTACATCTGGAAAGCAAAAAAGTTACTCAGGATCTTTGAAAAATATACTGGAAATAACTTTTCTGGCTGACTCTGTGAAGGTCTGATATCCTTCCCCAGCTGATTTCCAAACAGCATTTCCATCCCGTGTTCCATGTTTTTCCTTGCCTTACTTTCCGGTGGGTGGTAAGGGATTAGTAAGCCCTGCATTGCTTCTTTATCCCACAGCATCATTTTTCATCCTGAGGGTGGGACACCTGCAGGGGTGACTCACAAGAGGAGAGGAGCCAGGGATTTCTGGCAGAGGAATGTCGGAGCCCTCAGACAGGGTCACATTATTTCCACTCTCCCCGAAAGGCATGGAGCAGTCGGATCGTATTTTCTCTGGGAGGCTATGTCTCTTCCTAACTATACTGCGAGGTCCTCGGGTAGGGAGAAGGGAGAGGAAAGGCTCTCAGCAGCCATTTGCACCCTTACAGCATCCGAGGCTACTTCGCTGACGCAGAACTCCCATCAGGACATCCACTCCTGGGAGGATCTCCAGCTCTTGTACTTGGGGCTGCTGAAGGCATATCCAGTTAGCATTTTCTCTCAGACCACTTTTCTCTTTTCAGTCAACTGTTGCTTTACTCATCAAAGACTAGAGTCGCCATGTTTTCATGGAAAGCGTGGTTTTTTATTTGTTGTCAGCTATGCCTGGGCCCAACACCCAGGACCTGAGGGCTTCTGATCCTCACCTGAGTTCCTGTTGTTTGAGAAAGACCAACACGTCTCAGTTACTCAGCTTTTGCTGTGATAATAAACCCCAAGTTCCAGTGGTTTACAACCCAAGCATGTATTTCTCACTTGGAGTTTTGCAGGTTGGCTGGGCTGGGCTCCAGATGCCTTCTCTCTTGGGGACAGAGGCAGAACTTTTCTCATGGTGGAAGACAGGAGCGCAAGAGGACTAGGAGACACTCGGGCTTGGAACTAAGACACTGTCACTCCAGCCCACAGTCCGTGGTCCAAAACCACTCCAAAGGGAGGGAGAGAATGATGAATATTTGCTTGACAACAGAATTGCCACACGAAGCCAGGAACATGGTAGGTCTTCGAAAGGTGTTCGCCGGCATCCCTTTCCCCATGCTTGCAGGAGGATTCAGCGAGCCAGCGGTGAAGAGGATAAGCCATCACTGTCGTCAGCGTGACTTTGAATGTCAAGCCAGCTGGCCAGTGATCACACTGGCCCCAACAACCTTGGCCTTCACCCCAGTCTTAGTGCCCAGAGCATCTCACCAGCCTCAGCTTCCTCACCCTTTCCAGATCCTCCCCTCACTCTTCCATGTGCCACTCAACCCATGCCCTGACGCTGGTGGGGGTCCCCACTTTCCACCTTTTCCATGATCCCCTCAGGCCCTGGGTCCACACAGCTTCCTATCATTCCAGTCCATTCCAGGCTGTGATTGTTAGGCCTGTTGTGAGGGTGTAGACAAGAATATGACATCAATCGCCAATTTCTTTGTCATTGAAAAAGCATCTCAAACTACCAAAATAGGTGAAACATAGTCCACGGTCATATGGTTTATCACGTGGCTGTCTTCGGGTAGGAGCTTATGCATTTTAATAATTTCTAGTTCTCAAGTTACTTCTCAGTGATATCATTGTGGGGGTTAGGAGGGAGTGGGGTGGGCACAAGAGCCAGTTGGCAACCTGGCCTAAGAAGAGATGGAAAATTTATAAGAAGAGAGGTTGTGAGGACTTTGAATATCCCTTGCTCCAAGTCCCTTATTTTACAAATAGAAAAACTGAGAAGTACAGAGAAGAACTGTCTATAGTAAATTATGATCAGAAACCAAGCCTCCTGAATCCTGGACCAGAGCTCTTCCCACAGCCGCAGAGCAGAGGGAAGAAATCTTCAGGCCACCAAATGCCCAGAACAGGCTGTAAGAGGACAGTTACGTTAATTTAGCCTCAGAGTGAGGCAAGTACATTAAATGGGGCCCACGGCATGGATGAGAACATCCAGAGCAGTGGGCATTGTCCAGGGCTGGGCAGCAGTTTGGCTTCCACTAGTTGGGCCTCAGGTATAAAATAGAGTCCTGCCTGTGAGCATTCACAGTCCTGAAGGGACTGGTGTAAGGCATCAAGATTTCAACTGCTTTCTGTGGACCTTCCTCTCCTTGCTAATGATTACGAGGATAATGAGAACAAGGGCCTGAGCCCAAATATTGATGATGGTGTTTTCCATGTTCATATAGCCAGGGTCTTGGGAGTGGGTGATCCTCAGAGTCCTTTCGTGAGGGAATGATACGCCCTCATCAGGAACTTCTAAAGGCACTCCTTGTGACAAGGGATAGCTACCCACCACATGCAATAAATCGATATTCCTAGATTTTTGTCCAATCATCAAATCATTATGATTAGCATGCAGTTCTCTGAAAAAAAATTTTTACCGGTATATTTTGGTAGAATGAGCTGTCTCATGTATGGGATTATTTGAGTCAGAGTCATGGTATCTAGAAGTCCTTCCATAGGAATAAAAAAAGAAAAAAGGAGGAACAAAATGGGTGAATGGACGTTAAAGATATAAGATGGATTTCAACAGTATTTTTGAGAGACATGTGGTCCAGTGGTGGGGTAGATACGCCAAGGGCCATCCACTGAGACTACTGGATGCATGGGTCAGGGCACAGGTGAAAGAGGTATCAGTCCTCACAGGTGCATTGACTTGGGAGATTTTGCCCTTCAACTGGCATTGACTCCCAACATTTGAATATTGATTATAAAGAGTTAATGTTCTGTCATGCACTTTAGCCAGCAAACTATTTGTAGGAATTCTGTGAATCTTTCTGCAAATAGAGAATATTTGTTTTATAGGAATAAGTTAGCTCTGCATAAATCTATATTTTATTTTTCTGGCATGGATTTAGCTAGACACTAGCGGGGAGCAGCAGGCGGCGGGAGCTCCCGTCCCGCAGGCTGAGCACCTCCGTGCATTAGTAATGCATGCAGAACCTAGCAATGGTTTACTGAACACTTACTTGACACCACACACGGTACGGAACGCTGACGGAGCTGGTGCAAAGACATCTTTGCCCTCAACAGCCACTGCGAGCAGTGTTTAGTTGCTGGCATTGCACCCGTTTCACAGAGTTTAAGCAGCCTGTGAGCCGAAATGACTTCCTAAATCAGCATCTGACCCGGGATAGAAAGCCAGAATCTTGGCTCTTTTGACGGTCTGAGTCTTGAAAAAAAAAAAAAAAAAATTCTCATCCCAGCCTGTCATGATGAACTCTGGAGTTTCTTTAGCAAAGAGGATGTTGGCTAGTCTGAAACAAAGCAAAATGAATTAAAGCTTAATATTCCTTTACAAATTTTCCTATGTGAACCAGAAATCTGGGCTCCTCTGTAACTGTGAGCATTGCCTTCCCATCCTGTGTGAGTCACATCTGGGCCCACAGGTGTCCGGCCCCCTGCAGCCGCAAGAGTCCTTCCTCAGAAACCTTGCATCCCCACACTGGCCTCTGGGAGCCCATAGTCAGAGTCTGTGGAGATTTACAAGGAAACGGGGACATCCCGAGTCCCAGAAGCCAGTGCAACCTGGAGGTTTTTGAACTGTGGTAAGACACGCATAACAGAATTTTTTTTTTTTTTACTTTAATCATAGCAAACAGAGGTATGTTTGCTTAACATTTTTGATCCGAGGCTATGTTTTTTCTAGCTAATGATGGGTCTTACACTTCGGGCCCATCTGAGAGGCCCAGGTCATGTTAAATCTCTAGGAAAGTTTCTAAGACCGATTTTATCACCTCAGGGGCCCTGCAGAAAGAGAGCCGCTTTAGACAGGTCCTTTATTTTATTTTATTGTAATGGTGATAAATACCACCTTTACAATTTTTAAGTGTGCAGTGGCATTAAGTACACTCACAAGGTTGTGTGAGGGAGTTCGGAATGAATCACCCTGGAAGCGTCCCTTGGGCATGCAGATTATCTTGAGCTGAAAACCATCAAGGATCATAAGACTCGGGAAGAAACTTTAACCTTCTCCCTAAATGTCTAAGAGAATTTAGTTGGAAGACGTGCTCCAGGACAGGAGTTATCGCCATAGATAACTATAGTATAATATGAACGAGGGGTAGTAGACTGGGAGGAAAAGTTTTAGCAGTGTATTTGTTAAAATTCCTCTGTGTCCCATTGTTTCTGAATAGCCCAGAAAACACGGGTTTACCAAACATTCACACCTTTTCATCTTCCTGTACATTGCTTTCCTTCTCTTGGAAATCCCAGACCTCAAACCCCTCCTTAGTTCAGTAAATGAACTTTCAGTAAAGTAAATGAACCTTAGTTCATTTACAGTTTACTTTGCCTGTCTTTGGAATTTCATATTTTTGTGGATTCCCCAAACTTAGGAAATTAAATGTTATCGTCTCCAGTTAATCTTTCTTTTGTCAATTGAATTCTTCCGCCTGCTGGAAGAACCTTGAAGTGTAGAGCAGTCTTTCCTTCCCGCTTGTGCAACCATCACCACCATCTCCAGAACTTTTAATCTTCCCAAACTAAAACTCTGCGCCCATTAAACACTCACACCCAAATATTCTGACACCAACCAGCACTCTGGTCCCAATTCCAGTGTGGGGGCTTTTTCCTCACACCACACAGTTCTGATACCAACTGCATGTCTTATAATTCGGTACTGACACTATATGGCATCAGATCACAGACAGAGCTCAGGGCTTAGCCTTACAAGACCCATTCCCCCCTTCAGATGCCCAATGCTGCAAATCCAGGTTGTCACCTGGGCTCCTAACCAAATGATTCCCTTGACCCCTCCTCAGTTTTGATTAATTTGCTGTAGTAGCTCACAGAACTCAGGGAAACATTCACTTACCAGATTATCAAGTCATTATAAAAGGATATAATTTAGGAATAGTCAGATGAAAGAGATGCATAAAGCAAGAAATGCGGGAAGCTTGTGGAGTTCACCATGCTCCCCAAACTGCCATATGTTCACCCACCCAGAACTTCTCTCAGCCCACTCCTCTTTGGGTTTTCATGGAGATTTCATTATATAAGCACATCTCATTAAATCACTGGCCATTGGTAATTGATTTAATCTCCAGCCTCACTCTCCTCCTGGAGGCTGTGGGGGCCGGGGTAGAGCTAAAATTTCCTACCCTCCAATCACATGGTTGGTTCTCCTGAAAATCAGCCCCCATCTTTAGGTGCTTTCTGATAGTCACTTCATTAACGTGACTAAAGACACCTTGATGACAGGCTCATTGCTTAGGAAATGCCAAGGGTTTAGGAGCTCTATGCTCCTACAGAGAAGACCCAATGCACATTTTTTATGTAAATTACAGTATCACAGTTTATAGAAAGAACCCTTCTTTCCCCCACCCCTGGCAAACACCATCCTACTTTCTTTCTCTATGAATTGTATCTGACTACTCTAGGTACTTCATTTAAGTGGAATCCTGCAATATTTGTCCTTGTGTGATTGGCTTATTTCATTTAGCATAATGTCCTCAAGGTTCATCCAGACTGTTGCATGGGTAAGTATCTCTTTCCGGTTTAAGGCTCAATAATACTCTACTGTATGTGTATACCACATTTTGTTTATTCATTTACTCATCGATGGGCATGGTGTTGTTGCTTCTACCTTTTGATACTTCTATGAACATGAGTATACAAAGCCTTGAATTTTTAAAGGAGGCTTTTATTCACACTTTGCAAGCTTCAGAAAAGTTTAGTTGTCTAATATCAAAGACAGATTTTTATTTTTTAAGATTCAGAATCTCGGGGCACCTGGGTGGCTCAGTGGGTTAAAGCCTCTGCTTTCAGCTCAGGTCACGATCCCAGGGTCCTGGGATCTAGCCCCACATCAGGCTCTCTGCTCAGCGGGGAGCCTGCTTCCCCTCCTCTCTCTCTGCCTGCCTCTCTGCCTACTTGTGATCTCTGTCTGTCAAATAAGTAAATAAAATCTTTAAAAAAAAAGATTCAGAATCTTTTGGCAGGATGAGTCAACAGGGCAGAAAAGGAAGATCAGAAATCTAAGAGAATCAGAAGCAACAATTCCCTGGAATCCAAATAATGATTTTGCTTTCTCCTCTTTTGATGAGGAAAGGATGTTAATCACCTCCAATGTTAAAGAATGAGCACCAATTTGGAAGAGGGCAGAAAAAATGCTTTTGGGATGTGCTATTTAAGAATTCATTGTTGACGTTAGCAAGAACCATTTTATCCTATTAATTATAGAGACAGATGCAGATTGCAAAGGTTGAAAGAGGTTTGGTGGGGATTTGGAAACAGTGAGAAGTAGTGAACTTCTCTTTTGAGAAGTTCAAGGTGCACAAGGAAGAGAAAGCCAGGTACTGGCCACACAGTTGACTCATAGTGAGAGGTAACTAATGTTATTTGAGTTCTAAACATCATCTAGTTTAATCATCAAAGCAATCCTCTTATGATGGCTTCTGTTTCATTCATTTTCAAATGAAGAATCTGAGCATCAAAAGGGTTAAGTAACTTGTTAAGTAAACAAGATTAGAACCCAAGACCCTCTGACTCCAGGTATTGTGACATAGGCCTGAAGGAGCCAAACAAAGGTCACTTGTTTCAGGATGGGGAGATGAAAGATGATTATAGACTTCAGGGAGCAAGTCCTCTGTTGTGTCCATTTCATGCACACCCTCTGACTACCTCCTGTATTCACTCATCTGGTCTCCTGATATCCTGACTCTTGACACTCCTTCACACCTCCCAGAACAGAAGTACATCAACTCTCCCACCTTTTCCCTGTGTCTCCCTCCATCCCTCTTCTTTCTTCCCAGGATATATTGCAGTCAGCCTTCCTAAACACTTCCCTGCTGGCACCTTCTCTCCTACCTCCCTTGTTTAGTCTCGCTTGCTTGACAAACCCACGCCGTGAGTGGCTAGACAAAAATGTATACCTATACTCATGACAGCAAGTCCCATGTGGACCATTACAAGTGAAGAGCAATCATGCCACTTCTTTCCTCCATTCAATCCCCTACTGGTTTGGGTGACTCACACACATCTCTTCCCCATGCTTATTTTTGGCTGAAGACCTTTCTTCCTATTCCACCAAGATTAAATTTAACAACGTAGATAACGTTTGTGACTTTGATATGACTTCCTGTAGAGTACTGAGATAAAGTTGAATCACAGTGGGTTTAAGAGAGAACAGAAGAAGACGAATTGGAGACAGTAGGTATAGACAAATCTTTCCTGGAGGTCTGTGACAAAGCCAAGGAGCAAAGGTTGGAAAGGGAAAGGGGACAAGGAGACAGTAGGTATAGACAAATCTTTCCTGGAGGTCTGTGACAAAGCCCAAGGAGCAAAGGTTGGAAAGGGAAAGGGGACAAGGTAATTCGTCTGAGTGCTGGCAGTATGGTAGTGCATAAAATCCTGCTGCCAATACTTCCAACCCACAGACTCCTCACTCTTGGGCCTATTCCAGTCTTCCCAAAGGAGACCCTGGAAGGAGGAGGTAAGAATTGGAAGAAAGATCTCCAGAAATACGGGATTTCCTTCCCAACTATAAGCAATACTTCAGTTCCACTCATTTGTCCACAAAAGGAAGGCTTCACAGAGGGATCCTGGATTATCCTGGACACATCATTTTGTTGTTAAATAAACCAGAGTCGGAATGAATCTCTACTCCCCTTCACCTCTGTGTTCTTTAGCTTGTTTGGGGCATGATCTCTCTGGACTGGTTCAAACTCAAAGCCAGGTGTGGCTTGGATTTTTTTGGTTTTAGTGGGTGGGTAATTAAAATGATGTTTAGTCTTTAGCAGTGAATATATGTTGCTATTCTACTCCCGAGGATGAATCACGACTCAGAATTGACCATGACGTTGAAAGCAGTTCCAAACTTATTCTGATATTCCCCAACACTTTGGGGAGGAGTATTTGGATGAGGAAAGGCATACTTTGCATGGTAGATCCTTTTCGACCATCACTCCCGGGATCATGGAGAAGCGCATGAGTGAAGGTGGCAAGAAATTGGGACAGAAGTAGTTGGGAAAATGAGAAGAGGACTCAGTGTCAGGTTAAGATGATGGGACTTTATTTTAAGGTAAGATAAGAGCATAAAACCATTTTAAGGAGGGAAGTGCCACGATCAGAGCTTAGTTATAAAGATTGCTCTTAAGATATGCCTTGGGAGTGGTAAAGGACAAAGTGAGATGATCAGATTTTCCTTTTAGAAAGAATCACTTGTCTAAAAGTCTAAAAGGAGCTAAAGGAGGCCTAGAGGTATCTAAGGAGGGTGCCAATGTAAGGTTTTCAGTAGAAGAGTGACAAGATGAAATATGCATTTTAAAAGAATCACTACTTTAAAGAAGCTTAAAAAGGTATAAACAGATAGGTGGGCAGCCAGAGGAAACTCGCAATCAGAGTAAGAGCCAAGGCCTCCACCATGTCTTCCATCCGCTTCATCTGCCAGGGCTGTGGGCAGCCCATAAAGTTGGATCAGTTCATGGGGACCTTGGATCCTGAGACCACCCAAGAATCTGCAGCATCCACATTCACCTCAGCTCAGCAGGAGCCAGGAGAAACCCTGGAGCACGGCCCTCCTGCCAAGGCAGAGACAGACAGTGAAAAGCTGCAGGATGGTGCCTCCTGTTCTACCCACCCTGGTGATGGCAAGATGTCAAAGGACAGTTCTAACAAGTTCATCTTGCTTGGAAAGTTTGACTCTGGAAGAACACTCACTAACATCCAGAAGACTATTAGGGACATTTTTGACATCCTCACTGGTGAAAAAGATATGGACCACCCACTTTGTGAGGACTGTACTGACAAACTTTTAGAGCAGATAGACACCCAACTCGTTATTGTAGAATCCGAGAACCAGAGCTACAAATATTGGACGGGGAGGATAGGTGAGGAGGAGACAAAGACCCTGCAGGAGGAACTGGAGAGCCTGGAGCTGGAGGAGGCGAGGCTGATCCGGGAGCTGAAGGAGGTGGAGAACAACCAAGAAAGAATAGCAGAAGATCTTGAGGCAGCCCGGGCAGAGACCAAGATGCTGGACCAGCAGGACGAGCAGTACTGGAGGGACTACAGTTACTTGCAATGGCAGCAGCTGGAGCTGCAGGATGAGCTGGAGAGCATGAAGAACCAGCTGAGACACGCCCAGATCCAGTGGGGCCGGCTGAAGAAGACCAGTGTCTTTAGTGCCACCTTTGAGATCAGGCATGATGGTCCTGTGGGCATCATCAACAGCTTCAGATTGGGCTGCCTCCCCACCACCCCTGTGAGCTGGAAGGAGATTAACATGGCCTGGGGCCAGACAGCCTTGCTGCTCCTTGCCCTGTCCAATAAGATTGGGCTGGAGTTTCAGAGGTATCGACTCACCCCCCTCGGAAACCGGTCCTATCTGAAGTCTTTAACAGATGACCCCGTTCAGCTGCCATTGTTCTGTATCGCAGGACAGAGAACTTGCTCACGAGTCAAATTTGACCAGGCAATGATGGCTTTTTTGGACTGCATGCAGCAGTTCAAAGAAGAGGCTGAGAAAGCCAAGTGGGGTCTTTACCTGCCCTACAGGATTCATGTGGAGAGTGGCCTAATGGAAGACTCTGGAAGCAGCGGTGAGTTCTATTCAATCAAGACCCACTTGAACTCAGAGGAGCAGTGGACTAAGGCACTCAAGCTCATGCTTATAAATTTTAAGTGTAGTCTCGCTTGGATCTCTTTGAGATACCAAGAATAACTTGTTCTTTTATGAGGAAGAGGGAGGTTTTTTTTTTTTGCTTCAAAATATTTTATTTGAGAAAAATATCAGAAATTGTAAAATTGAAAGATATAACATGCTTATAATTTTAAAGATAAGTGGCAACCCAAGCATTAATTGTTCAGAGCAAACCAAAAGCCATTACTATTTTTCCCTGCATGTCTTTGTCCTCCCTTCCTTGTACTTTCCTGTTCCCTCCTTCCCCACCTCAACAAATATCCAAAATGGCAGCAAAGATTGAATTACAAGATGACCAGATTAGATGTGTTACTAGTACAAAAAAAGGATCAAGGTTTGCTGAGGGAAAGCACGAGGGTGGGGCTGAGGGAAGGGGGTGGTGAGGAGAAAGCTGGAGTCTTCATAATGGTATTTGGGCCACTAATGTGTGTAGAGGGACTTTCGCAGGGAGGGTGGATATTCAAAGATACTATGTTTTTTGCAGCAGTGTGTAATATAAACCCCTCCTTCCTCCCTGAAGAGCTTTCAGTAAAATTCTATATGTTCTTCAGTGATTTAAAGGTGAGAAGTGTGTCATATTGGGTTGTGCACTTATGTTGAGACTGACCTGGTCGGGGTGTGGCCAAAGAGGACTGGTAACATCTTGGCTGATAGGTCAATCCAGTCATCAGTTGAGAGTCATCAGGTGAACCCTTACAGAGACCTGAAGATTTAAAAGAAGTCAGCAAGGGCGGGGGTGTCTAGGTGGCTCAGATGGTTAAATGTCTGCCTTTGGCTCATGATTCCAGGGTCCTGGGATTGAGCCCCGTGTTGGACTCCCTGCTTAGCAGAGAGTCTACGTCTCCCTCTGCCCCTGCCCCCGACTCATGCTCTTGCAAGTTTGCTTGATTGCTTTCAAATAAAACCTTCAAAAAAAATAAAGTTTCGGCCGGAGAACTTTTTAAACATGCAAATTGTAGGGGTGCCTGGGTGGCTCAGTGGGTTAAAGTCTCTGCCTTCAGCTCAGGTCATGATCCCAGGGTCCTGGGATGGAGCCCCAAGTCGGGCTCTCTGCGAGGCAGGGAGCCTGCTTCCCTTCTTCTCTCTCTGCTTGCCTCTCTGCCTACTTGTGATCTCTATCTGTCAAATAAATAAATAAAATCTTTTAATTAAAAAAAATGCAAATTGTAGGGGTGCCTGGGTGGGATACCACATAGGCACCAAGATGTTACAGAGGAATATTTAATTATGTAACATTTAGTGGCAGTGCTTGTATTAAGTAAAAAGTTTAAGAAGAATCTGAAGACAGTGGAGAAAAATGTGTGGTTATGGTATGTGAGAGGAGAACTCTCAGAAGCGCGGATACTGGGCCTGTGGTCAAGGATGACAAATGCAAGGCCTGGCTGGATGTCCTGCCCTCATGTACATGGCCAGTGGAGGTCAAGGTTTCCACTGGTGTCAAGAGTGTCCGAGTTTCGCTTATACCTTCTTTGTTCCATTGCTCTAATGAGAAGCTGCTGAGAAGGTGGTCTGGGACATCGGATTAGAATTCACTAGAGAGTGAGGTCATTTGGGTCCCAGAGATTTACCACCCACAGGACAGTTGATGCTTAGAGCTCTGGGGCTTTGTAGAAAAGTCAAAGAGGTCTGATGCCACTTGAAAGAAAAAACCTTTCACTGGAGCTTTCTTCATGTGCTTCAGTGAAAGCTGGTTGAATCCTTGATAGAATCATGGTGACTTCCAGTGACCAGTTCTATCTGTGGCTATATAGGAGAGCTTGGGCCAGCTTCTAGACAGTGGTCTTAGAGCCGATCTCACTACAGGGATCTAGACAGGGGTTGGAGTCCTTTGATAGGGCTAGAAGCCATGGCTAGTCTACAGATTTGAACAGTAGAGCGGAATAGAGTTCTCAGTATAGGTGATCCTAGGACAGACATTTTAACTCAGAAGAGACTCCAATTTCCTTAGCTAGAGCCAAGACAATAACAAAGGATGGCCTGGCACACATCCTTCCAAAGGGGTCAAGGGCTTTATAGCTCCAACCAGTTCCAACCTAGAATCCTAGGTCCCTGCATCAAGACTTCCAACTTTTCAGGAGAACCTAGGTATCTGGATTTTAATAAGAAATCCTTTAGTTTCTAAGTCACAGTATCTAATTAAAATATTTGAAAACACTTTGGGTCAAAGGAAATAGTTTTGGGACCACATGTGGCCTAAGGCCATTAATTTCTGGCTTATTTCACATGGTTAGCCTGAGAAGTAAGGAGATAAAGTTTATGAAAGACTTTTGTCAGTGAAAAAAATCCTATAAGAACAAAAAAAAATTTTTTTTGAGAAGTTTAATTGGAATAACAAACGACTTCTGTTTCTTAGAAGTAGAGAACTGGGGTATTGGATCTTTGTAATGCTCGAGTTTTAGTCAGCAACTTGCAGTAAGTAAGATAAAACACAGCTTCCAGATCTTTAAAGATTTGTCTTAAAGAAGAGGTTATTATCAGGCATCAGAGAGAGAGAGGGGAGAGGGAGAGGGGGAGGGGGAGACAGAATCCCAAGCAGCCTCCATGGCCAATGCAGAGTTCAGTGCCGGGCTCCACGCCAAGCTCGACACAGGGCTCGATCTCACGACCCTGAGATCATGACCTGGGCCAAAATCAAGAGTTAGATGCTTAACTGACTGAACCACTCAGGCACCCCTATCATAGTTCTGATGATCATTCTATATGCGCTGATTTGCGAATCTTCTATTTCATCACTCCATTTCAAATGTCATTTTATACCTACATAACCTCAATATTGTAACCATATTAATACAATTATCAGTTATATTTTGGCTTCACCTAAAAAACTCGGAGAAAGAAACTGCCTATTGTCTCAAAAATGTCTTTCACCAATGAGTTCTGTCCATTTTAAGTTCCCTCTTGAGGGGAGGACTGACGTGGAAGGGATAGAGATGAGTGTAAGACTTTCCTGAGTGTATTTTTCATAAGGTTTTAAATTTTGAATGATGCAATTATTTCATATATTCAAAAAAGGTAAAAATACATCAAAGAGAAATAAAAACCAAGTGTAAAACTAATCATATAAGCCTAATATGTCAGGGGTACCTGGGTGGCTCAGTAGGTTAAGCCTCTGCCTTCAGCTCAGGTCATGATCTCAGGTTCTTGGGATCAAGTCCTGCATCAGGTTCTCTGCGCAGTGGGGAGCCTGCTTCCCCCTCTCTCTGCCTGCTCTCTGCCTACTTGTGATCTCTCTCTCTGTCAAATAAATAAAATCTTTTAAAAAATAAGCCTAATATGTCAAATTTTAGCTTCGCAGAGGAAAGGATTAAGTACTTTTGATAACATTAATGTGCATATTTTTAGCTATACTCTAACTAAAAAGTCCTACAGTCAGGTCATGATCTCAGGGTCTTGAAGTCGAGCTCCTCATCGAGCCCTGCCTTTGGGCTCCATGCTCAGCAAGGAATCTGCTTGAGACTCTCTCCTTTCTCTGCCCCTCCTACCCCACTCTATCATGCTGTTTAAAATAAATAAATACATCTTTTTTTTTAAGTACTACAGTTAAATATTAAACATTGCCTTGTAGTTTTATTGGTAGTAGTAACATGATTTATAATTTTTAAAATTATTAGGTATATATAGTAAGATAAAGCTATCAGTATTTGAACTGGAAATATTAGTATGAATTCTTGTGTGTGTGTGTTGTGTGCTTGTTTTCTTAGCTCTGTTTACTAAAAGGGTCTGGAAGCAACAACAAGCCTGTCACCATAAGCGCTCGCCATAACCAGATCTTGGTTTCTAAGTCCCATTGCCCCATGAAAAGGACATTTTTCAGAGAAAAGATGGAGAGTATGATTCATCATTTCCCATGTTGAATTTTAGTCATATCGGTGACCTCAGATCAAGACAAATGAGTGTTTTTCTCCTTCCATTTCTGGTATCACCAAGAATTCACAGATTCTTTTTTGGGAGGCACTGCAGTTCATTACCAGAAGATAAGGGAATATTGTTTAGAGAAAAATGCCACCTCATAAATGTAGAAAGAACAATAGAATAGAAAATAACCATTTTGCAATCCCTGAGGAAATAGTTGACTCAGGAAATCTCTTTAATAATAATCAGAGATGCTAAAGAAGGGTCCTGGCGAGGAAGAGATTTGTGGAGTGCCCAGTGTTGCCCCACAGACTGAGCAGCTCACTGATGTACATTTATAACAGAGAAGTGTGGTGCCACGCTTTACTCTGGTTTTCAAACTTAACATCACTAATCAGGAGATGATCTGATATTATGTGTCTCCTGACAGAATATATTAACCTAACAGTCACACCTGTGAAGTCCTGTTACCTGAAAAGTTTAATGTAAGTCTTACCGAGCCCCTGGACCTATTTTCCAATTTACTGGAACAAACTAAATGCCATTACAAAGAAATAAACAGATTAATCTAGAATGTGAGATTTCCTACGAGACGATTGGACAAGGTTTCAGAAGTTCACTATTTTTTTTTAAAATAGAAGGAGTGGGGCGCCTGGGTGGCTCAGTGGGTTGAGCCGCTGCCTTCGGCTCAGGTCATGATCTCGGGGTCCTGGGATCGAGTCCCGCATCGGGCTCTCTGCTCGGCGGCGAGCCTGCTTCCCTCTCTCTCTCTCTGCCTGCCTCTCTGTCTGCTTGTGGTCTCTCTCTGTCAAGTAAATAAATTAAAAAAAAAAAATAGAAGGAGTGTATTAGATTAACAGAGACAAGCAAGATGTAACAACCAAATAAAATGTGAACTTGGGGAAAGAAGCCCCGTCAGCTGAGCAGGCCTGCCACTAACGGCTAGGCGGTGGAGTTCTCCTGATGAACATAAACAACTTCACAGAACAAAAATCAGGTCGCTCTGTGACCAAGACGGAGCAAGACAAAAACCAGACCACTCTGTAATCCTCTCTAAGGACAGACAAAAACAAGAACACTGTCCAAACCACAAAGATGGCCAAACATCTCCCTTCCTTGCTTTGTTCCTCCTGCTTCTAGAAAAAAAATTACGAAAATCACAGAATTGCCTTTGCTTTTTGTCAGCGCCCAGTCCAGAGCAAAACCACCAGGCCCTGACCCCTTCCTTACCAAAGAGAATTTTCCAGCCTTTCACAGGGCTCTTCCCTACCCCACCGCCCTTGCAAAGAGCCAGCCAATATAGCTTTGTTCAAAGCATGTTCCCACAAAATCTGGAAGCAGGACATCAACAACTCAGACTAGATCTTGGTTTGGAAAAAATAGAAGACAACTGTAAGACATTTTGAGGAAGAATTATGGAAACGCGAATATAGTCTGATATTAGGTAGTATGTAGAAAATCATGAATTTTCTTGGGTGTGATAATGATATTGTCGTGATGTTGGAGAATATAATTTTAATGCATATATTTAGGCTTAGGATGTGTGTTCAGTAGATTTTGAGGTGATTCAGTCAATTAAGAAAATGTATCCATAAAATCGTCGTGGTGAAATGTTGAAACTTGGTCGTGAGTAGGTATGTATTTATCATGTAATTTCTTCAACTTATTTTTTCAATGTGCACTTTTTTGAGATAATTGCTGTATAACATTGTATCAGTTTAAAGCGTACAACATAATGGTTTCATATTTGTATCTGCTGCAAAATGCTGGCCACAGTAAGTGTCATTAACCTCCATTGCCACGCATAGGGAAGCATTTTCTTGGAATGAGAACTTTTTCCTTTTAGCCACTTTTAAAAAAGATTTTATTTATTTATTTGACAGAGAGAGACACAGCGGGAGAGGGAACACATGCAGGGGGAGTGGGAGAGGAAGGAAGAGACTCCCTGCTGAGCAGGGAGCACAATGCAGGGCTCGATCCCAGGACCCTGAGATCATGCATGACCTGAGCCGAAGGCAGACACTTAAGGACTGAGCCACCCAGGCGCCCTACTCTTAGTGACTTTCAAATACACAATACAGTACTATATTCCCATGCTATATATTTCATCCCTAAGACTTATTTATCTGAAAACTGGACGTCTCTATATTTTGATCCCCTTCACCATCCCCACCCCTTTCCCTGCAATCTGTTCTCTGTATCTGAGTTTGGGTTTTATTTTTAGATTGCACATATAAGTGAGATCATATAGCATGCATCTTTCTCTCTCTCACTTATTCTTTCACTTTTTTTTTTAAGATTTTATTTATTTGAGAGAGAGTGAAAGTGAGAGAGATCACAAAGGGAGAGGGAGAAGCAGACTCGCTGCTGAAAGGAACCCTGGGATCATGACTCGAGCCAAAGGCAGAGGCTTAACTGACTGAGCCACCCAGGCACCCCATTCTTTAACTTTTAAAAATAAATTTACAAAAGATACATTTTTATAAACGTTTTTTAATCTTGAAAAATGTCAGATTTAGAAGTTGAGAAAAATTCTCACCTCCCCAGCTCTGCCACTTATAAGCTAAATGAATGGAAACTGGGTTCTCTCTTTAAAGTTTAATTTTCTTTTCTATAAAACACAGATGATAGTACTAGTCTCCTCTAATTGTGAGGATTCAGTGATAATATTTAAAGTGCTCAGTAAAGTGCTTGGCATTTTATTACTGTTATTATTATCATAATTACGAAGATGTAAACATCTTTGTACTTTAATTTGTGAGTATTTATGACTTATACAACTGTTTATACATCATAAATTTCTGGACAGGGAATTTCTGGGACAAAAAATATGAGTTTTTTTAAATTTAAAAAAGTTTCTACCAAATACCATTCCACATGATTATATCTAGACCCACCCTAATGCTTGCAGGGTCCAGAACAGAAGGACAAGTAAAGATGTGCGTATCCTATGTGTAAGTACTTGAATCAAGCTGCGGACTGTTCAGTAAAGTATGTCCCATCCTCCTACCTTGACAAACACACCTTTGTTATTACCTGGAAGTCCAGTTTCAAATTCAGAATTCTTGGACACCTTGAAGTGGTAGGCTAGGATGTTCTGAATGGGTTCATAAACCAGGGGCCACCTTCCCTTTTCCTCCTGACCCTGGTTTGACTCCACAGAGTCAAGGCAGACTTTCCTGTGCTCCATGTGAACACACCAGCTTCAAGCTTCATATCCAAGCTTTATCCGTCACGCTGCAATCAGCCGCCTGTGGGCTACGCCTGCAGGTCAGAGATGCACACACCAGCAGCACAATCCGCCTTTGGGAACATGGTGCAAGGAAGTGAGAGTCCTGTTTAGTTCCTGACATGGGCTCTGGGCCATTTTTGCAGAGAAGTGCAGGGCCCTAGATGTCTGCAGAAAGATCTAGAAGGGGTGGGGTGTGGGCTCCAGGTGAGTCTGCTGTCTTCTGCTATGGAGTATTCCCCACATTCGGGAAGTCTGTAGCAGATCAGGGCCTGAATGGGGTCCTCTGAATTACAAAGAAGCTTCTCTTGCTCCTGTTGAAGGGGATTTAACCAGCTTATATTCCCACTGAAGGTGTCAGTTTCATCACAGCGTCATTAACACTGGATAATATCAAGCTTTAAAAATATTTACCTATCCAGTACATGAATAAAATCTCAGTGTTTCAACTTGAATTTCTATAATCATTGTTAAACATTTTGGTATTTATGGGTCTTTTGGATTTCCTCTTTTGTGAACTAAGACAATCTTAATTTTCTCATTTTTTTTCTATTAAGTTGCAAGATCTTTCTGTATATTAGGGAAATCAGCAGTTTGCCATATGAGTTACACGTATTTTTCTCCTCTGCTTTTCCTTCGATTATAAGTACACGATTGATTATCTGGAAATTTTTATTTTCATTTTTTATGTGGTCAAGACTGGCGGCCTTTCCCTTTATGACTTCTGGGCTTTGTGTCATGGTGGGAAAGTTGGTCTCCATGCCAACATTATCAAATTATTCGCCCACGCTTTGTTTCCCTCATAACAGTTTCGTTGTTTTTACATTAAAATATCTGATCTATCTGGAATTTATTTTACTGTAAGATTTGACTTAGGGCTCATGCTTCCCTTTCATTCCAAATGGCAAGCTCCTTGTCTCAACTGCATTTATTAAATAATCCATCCTTTGGCGCAGATAGCCTGACTTGCACGTGGTATAAACACACCTTAACTCCTTAAGAACACCCCACGGTCTTCAAGGACAAAGACCGCCTTTCTTCTCTCGGACCTGTCTCCACAAATACTTAGGAAAATGGGAGAACTTGCCGGCAGCTACAAAGAAAGTAGTTATTGCAAAGAAGAAATGAAAGAATTGTTATAAAGTTCTTAGTATAGCATTGCTACATATTAAGGTACCACTAGTACTCTTTAGTTTAGGTTTTTTAAAAAAATGTATCTAATGTTATATTAGGACAGTGGTATTAACAATATATTAAAAAGAAGGATGATTGTTGCCTTCTTGGTCAAGACTGTTACTCCTTGCTGGCTTCAGTGCATGAGTCACTCCTTCCCCTCCCCTCCTTCCATCCTCCCCAAATCTCACAGTGGCTCATAAGCCAAATGGCTGCACACCTATTCCCAGCTGACCTCAAATTTTTTTCTCTTTTTCTAATTCACGTGGCTTACCATCAGGATTGAGATATTGTGGGGGAAGAGGGAGTAAAACACAACAGCAAAGGGGTTTTGCTTGTTCGTTTTGCTTTTGTTATAACTATAATAATGAAGAAAAAGGCTTTTTCAAACCTGAGTTGATTTCATATCTGCAAACACGGAATCCTGGCAGTCTCAGTTCCCCCAGGTCTGCCCCCTGCTCTGTCTCTGTGTGCTGGTCCTGAGGCCTGTGGAGATTCTGAGCAGGGACGGCCACTTCACTGGGACACGGCTTCTGTCTGTTTGCCACCAACCTCCCCCAGCTCAGAGCTTCTCAAGGCAGATGGATTGAGTCCTGTGAGCTCAGGTCTAGTGTCTGGACAATTCTGGGCAGTTATGACCACTCTGTTTCCCTTCCACCCATAGGAGAAGCGCTCTTATTACGGTGGGTCTGTGTCCATTCTGCCTGAGTTCTGCTAAAACCAATTCAACAGAATGATTCAAGCAAATAACCTTGGCCAGCCTTGCTCCTGATGGCTGAGGTGTCCTGGGAAGAGCCTGGTCTTTGTAATCAGACAGATCTGATTCCAAAAGATAGGCCCGGTACTGGGGGCCTAGGAGAGTCACTTAATCTCTGTGTGGGATTTCCTCATCTATAAAACCGGATCATGTGATATGGAAAGATCCACAGGCAAATGGGCAAGACCAGTGATCTGTAGCATAGCGATCCGATCGGGAAATGAGAAGGTCCCAAGAGAGCTCCCCAGGAATAAAGACCTCCCAACGATGTCACTGGCAAGACTGCCCCTCTACAGTGGGCTCTTTTCTCTTGGACTCTACCTCTGCTCACTTGGACACAGGGGCAACCCTGCACCTGCATCAGCGGGCTACGGAGAGGATTCAATGAAATAATCCCAGTAAAGCACTTAGAATCAGCCTGGTACCTGGGGACGATCTAGTCATATCACTAGTGTTTCTTTCTTTCTTTTTAATCTATCTTTACATCTTAGATGATGGAATCAACATGTCTAAAAACGTCAAAGGGGAGGGCACCTGGGTGGCTCAGTCAGCTAAGCGGCTGCCTTCAGCTCAGGTCATGATCCCAGGGACCTGGGATCGAGTCCCACTTCAGGCTCCCTGCTCGGTGGGGTGCCTGCTTCTCCCTCTCCCTCTGCTCCCCTGCCCCTGCTCTTGCGCTTGTTCTCTACCTCAAATAAATACACAAAATCTTTTTAAAAAATTACCCTATTTCTAGGAGGCCTGGAGTATTTGTACGAGAGTGTGAACATTAGACAAGCACGCATTCGTCGGATAATTGTGAGGATCAGCTCAGGACTAGGCTGACACCTAGGCACGACAGGAGGGGAGATTTTTCTCACAGACTCAGAACCAAGACAGCTGAGGCACAGATAACTACCATGATTTCCGGTTGCTTGGAGGAGTGATGAAGAAGGTGATGTTGTGAAGAGAAAGCTAACTGATCAGGGAGAAGGAGGAGGAACATGGGTATGATGATAGGATGGGTCTCTTTGAGGGAACCAAGGGCAGGGAGGGCACAGCTCAGGAGAAGGTATGGACAAGAGTGTTTGGCTCTTTGGAGAAACAGCAGGAAGGATAATAACAGCATAATTCACCATAAATAGAGTCATGGGTAAATAAAAATAAGTAAAGATAAATCAGTTTTATGGGATATGCTAGGAAGAATGTTAGAAACATGTCCGAGATAGATACATTTTGGAGAAAAGACATTACTGAACAACATACTGTATATAGTATAATTATACTGAAAATATAAATATATATATATGAATGAATATTTTTCATTGGCATGAATATCTCATTTTTTAAAAAGATTTTGTCTATATGACAGAGACAATGAGAGAGGAAACACAAGCAGGGGGAGTGGGAGAGGAAGAAGCAGATTCCCCACTGAGCAGGGAGCCCGATGCAGGGCTTGATCCCAGGACCCTGAGATCATGACCTGAGCTGAAGGCAGAGACGCTTAATGACTAAGACACCCATATGTCCCATGAGCATTTCATTTTTAGTATATGTGCTGCCAAAGCGAGCACGAGCATTTCATTTTTTTTTTAAATTAGAATGTTACAATGAGTTTAGACTATATTACTAATTTTTTAAAATTCTATATGTGTATATAATGTATTTAAAATTCAATGAATTTATTAACTCTTTCCCAAGGACATCTGAAATATGAACAAATTTTGCATGCCCTTTTTGGCAGCTCCTGTATCAGATTAAGAATTCCTGACGCCGAGTTTAGGAAAAGGAGAAAAAAGAATGAGACAAGTCATGTGATGTCAGCTTTGTTTCTGAGCTGTTTTACAGGGTAAATCACAGTGTATGTTTGGGAGTTAAAACTCTTGGGAAGAATTCTTGATGCTGTTAGTTCTGTAGCTTAATATACATGTAATTTGTCTTGTTTTGTCTCTGTGTTCATCAAGCAGCCGTCTGATTATAACCTGGCTTCTTGCGTGAATTAATTTCCTGGGAGGGAATATGCTGAGTGGTCATATTGGTCATTAGATGATCCTTCTTTTCTTTTATTTTTTTTCAAGAATTTATTTGACAGAGAGTGATAGGAGAGAGCACAAGCAGGGGGAACAGCAGAGGGAGAGGGGGAAGCAAGCTCCCTGCTCAGCAGGGATCCTGATCCAGGACTGGATCCCAGGACCCTGAGATCAAGACCTGAGTCAAAGGCAGAGGCTTTCACCCACTGAGCCACCCAGGCGCCCCAGATGGTCCTTCTTTTAAAAAGTGTTCGTTATTATTGGGGTTTCTTGGTGGTCTTGTATGAGTGTAGTGACAAGGAATTGTCCATGAGAGGTAGCTATCCATGAGGGCACAGACAGCTAGAGGCGAGGGTCATGAAGCTGAGGACCAGCTCAGGGACACGGTGTTCTGACCCTTCCAGGCCCCATGGAGCAGCCTGTGGCATCCCGAGCTCCCACAGTATTGCTCGGTCAGCACCCACCTGGACAGACAAGCTGCCCAGTGGTGTTAAGTTTGTCTACCCCTCCTCGGTTATACATCAAAGATCTCTGATCTCAAAGAGTGTATAATATTTTCTGAGAGAATGGATTGTTTGATGGAAACTGGAGAAAAATAAACTACAGTGCAAGGTCAGAAAAATAATGTAAAACTTGATAGAGTCTGTAAATAGTTAAGGAAGTTACAAAGGGCTGATGGGATTATCTGGAGAGATCACATTCCTCAATGGGCTTTCCCGGATTTGATTGCATTTCCTTGGTTTAAAAAATCCTATAAACTGTGTGGGTTTGTTTTCATTTACCTATTACAGGCCGGCCTGGCCTAACAAAATGGGGTCACTTTCCTGTGTTTTAGAGATTTACGGCGGTGTAATAGTTCTGTACAGTGCCTTTCCAGGGCAAGAAGGATGAGAATCTTCTGTCTCCGTCTCATTTACCACAGTATTGACACTTTGACCTGGAGACTCCATTACGGATCTGAAAAAGGAACTTGTTTCGGCTTCCAGAGAGCAGTTCCTAGGAAAGGGGCAGCTACCAGGTGGCTTGGGCCTGTACGTCCACTCACACAATTTCCTGTGTGACCTTGGGCAAAGTATTTAAACTTTTGTTTCCACTTCTGTTCACTGATAAAACGGGGAGCATGATAGTATTTCATAGAGTAGTTGTGGGAATTAAGAAGCAGGATTTCATGATATGTAAAAAGTATGTGAAATTCACATTTTCATAACAAAGTTCTGTGGAACTTTCAATCATTTATGTACAATTTCACACATGCTTTTGGGTAATCTTTCTTCTTTTCATTTCTTTTTTCTTTTCTTTCTTTTCCTCCCTCCCTCCCTCTCTCTTTCTTAAAGAGTGAGCAGGGAGGGGCAGAGGGAGAGAGAATCTTAAGCAGACTCCACGCCCAGCACAGAGCCCAACACAGGGCTCGATCCCACAACCCTGAGATCATGGCCTGAGCTGAAATCAAGAGTCCAACACTTAACTGACTGAGTGCTCCACGTGCCCCTTGGGTGTGTTTTTGTATGTCTTCATGCCGCAGTGGAAGAGTGAGTAGTTAGGACAGAGACTGTATGACCCACAGGTCTAAAGTGTCTGCTCTCTGATCTTGCACAGAAAATGTTTTCTGACTCTGACACTAAATTCAAGCCCCAAACCATTACATTCAACAGACAGAAAATTACTCTTATAAATGTTGAAGTCCATTTTTGTGCTCTTCTTGCTGGAAACCCGTCGTGGAACAGTTTGCAAACCACGTGTTGGTGCTCACATCCTTACGGCGCAGCTGAACACAGTCTGTGGACCGCACCCCGAGCAGCTCTGAGGTAGAAGGCAGCGGAAGGGGACTTGCCACCAGCCGCAGGAGGAGAATTCCAGATCCAGACCCCTGGGCTGACGAGTGTGCAACCACTCCCGGGAAAGAGCTTGGCATGGTCTAGGCTGATGAGTCCATAGTCGTAGGCAACTTTCCTATACGAAGAGATTTGGGGCCTACATGGGTATTTGGAACAAATTAGAATCCTGTGCCAGTGTTTTCGCGTGGAGGGATTTCTGTTAAAACCTGGATTTCTGGTTCTTCGGAGACAATCTGGAGATGAGGCATCAAGGACCGACACAGGTTACTCAGTAACCCGGGGCTGAGAAGCTTCTTCCTGCCGGAAGGGGATTTGTGGTGACTGGCAGGCAACCGGGCCGTGACCGGAAGGGGATTTGTGGTGACTGGCAGGCAACCGGGCCGTGACCGGAAGGGGATTTGTGGTGACTGGCAGGCAACCGGGCCGTGACCGGAAGGGGATTTGTGGTGACTGGCAGGCAACCGGGCCGTGACCCGTTTCACTAGATGACACAGGCCGGGGCGGGGGCAAAGCGAGCGCGGGGCCGGCGGCGGAGCTGTCTGGAGAGGCAGGACCGACGGGCGCTGGGAAGGGCACTGAAGCGCAGGGTTCCGAGTCCGGGAGCAGGTTTGGATATTAAGGTCACCTAAGGTCGGTCTTCGGTTGTGTGGGTGACGGACCGACGGGGGAGCCGCGGGGCAGCTGCGGCGGCCGAAGCCGGGAGAGGTGGCGGCCTGCCCCGGAGATGGGCGGAGGAGACGTATTTCGTGGGAAGAATCAGCAGGACTTGTTGACAGACTGGAGGTGGGGCTGGGAAAAGAGGAAAATCGAAGGTGGAGGATGACATCCAGGTTTCTGACTGGCCCCGCCGGCGGGCTGGGGCGGCCGTTCATGGCGGAGAACCGGCGCGAGGCGGCGGCGGGGAGACGCCGACGCCATCTTGGGCCCCGTGTGGGCCGCTCGTCGCGCTCGGAAGCGAGGCTGCAGCGGGGAGACGCCGGCGCCATCTTGGGCCCCGTGTGGGCCGCTCGTCGCGCTCGGAAGCGAGGCTGCGGGGGCCCAAACCACCACTTTCTGTCGCCTCCTCGTGAGAGACCCTGCGGATACCCACGGTGCACCTTCTCCGCCCCTGAGCCGGGGAATAAACCCAACTTGTCCAACGGTAGGTGTGTTTCCGGTGGCTTTGGCTGGAGCGCATTAGTGCACTCCACATGAAACTATTCCCAAGAAAATGAACCCAAATGGCCAGTCGTAATCATTGTCTCTCACCAAGAAGCCCAGAGCCTTCTCGAAGCAGGATATGGTTGACACTTCCGCAACGGGGGAGCAGTTTACTCAACTCCTTAGGATTTAGCAATACCTGAGAAACAGTTGGCCATACACACGGGAGGATCTTAAAACCCGAAATAGGAGAATGTGAATTGTTTGTGAATGTGAATTGGGGTTGAGGGTGAGGGGAGGGTGTGCGTACAGACTGCAGGGGAGTGGACTGCGCAACTCTAGGGGCGTCCACGTCCACCGAGCCCAGTGAGGACGGAAGCCCCGGGCATCCCGTGGCATCGTGCGGCCTGGGTTAGCTTCGGCGTTAGGCGAAGAGCAGCTGGGGACGTCCAGAGAGTTTCCCGTGAATATTAAGCAAAGGGCATCTGAGCTGTCAATCAGCTGAGAACATCTCCCTGCTGGGAGGAGGAATGCACAAAAAGTCCTCATAAAGGAAAACACAACAAATCTCCCACGCTGCCATGACAACAGGCGGCTGGGGGACGCGGGAGATGAGGGCAAGATCCCACGGTGAGGGAAATGGAAACCAGGCAAGGGAAAATGTAAGCTAATCCTTGTCACAAAAATAAAGTCGGTCACAGCTGTTAGCTGTAAGAGGGAACAAGAAAAAAGTGAAATTTTACTTCTGCATGATGTCTTTCATCAGAGGTTATTAGAACGCACTTGACGATTATTAACTCATCCTTCAGCACCACCGGAGTGTGCAGTCGCCCATTTTATGGGCAATACGGTCAGCTCAGTGACTCATGAGGAGGACTAAAAGGAATAAAACATCCCATGGCAAATGGCCACGGTGCTAAGTACTGCACACTTGTTTGAATTCCCAAATTCTCCTTTACCCAAATTTCTTTATTTAATGAAGTGTAACATTAAAAAAAAAATTCTCTCAAAAATGGGTAAAATGAAATCAATTGGTTAATCTTGATAAAGGGTACCGAATTAGTGCTCGCTTTGGCAGCACATATACTAAAATTGGAAGGGTACCGAATTATTTTTGCAGTTTAGCTATACCTTTGAATTCTATCAAAATACAAAGTCACAACAAAGTCATTGCTTTCTTGAGGGCAGGGCTTCCTGGCTCTTTGTTTGTTTGTTTTTGAGAGAGAATGTGTGAGGGGAGGGGAAGAGGGTGAGGGAGAGTGTGAATCTTAAACAGATTCCCCACTGAACGCAGGGCCCTACCCGGGGCTCAGTCTCTTGACCCTGAGATCATGACCTGAGCCAAAATCAAGAGTCAGACACTTAACTGACTGAGCCACCCAGGCACCTGACTGTTGTGTCCACTGCTGTGGCCCAGTGCCAAGCCTGGAGCTTTTTCCCTGTTGGTTGGTGCTCAGTCCATGCTTGTTGGATGGACGGTAGGCATTCAGCGAACAGTAGCAACTGTTAGTAAATGTAACTTGCCAATGCCATCTCACCAACTAAGCGACTCCAGCAGGTTCTATCTACATCATGGAACATTCTCTGATGACTTCCGTGGCCACTGATCGTCTTCTATTTATTCCACACATATTTCGCCGAGTGTCTGTAGGATGCTGGGAACTGTGCCACATGTGGGTAATCAGGGTTGATGAACATCCAGTCCATGCACTGGTTAAATTTAGACAGACATGAAACACGATTTACAGATGGGAATTGACCCCTGTGGTGACAAAAGCTGTAGGAGAGGCTGGGGTGGGGAAAGAGGAGAGAATAGGAAGAATGAACATGTAATGAATAAAGCAGGCGACAATATAGCACCAGCCTGAACAAGTGGACAGATGGAGACAGATGTGGGTGGAATGGCTTTCCCTCCATTCTTCCCAGTTCTTGACTGAGCGCCCTGTGATAAAAGAGATTAACAAGAGAAGAACAAAATCTTCAGCAACAGTGTAGGAGTTCAGAATATGTCATCCCCAGAATGCCACACTGCATGTTGATTATTTTGATTTAAAGGTACTTGAGAATCAGCTGGTGCAAAAAAGACACTCTGACCTTCCCTCGTTGCCCTGACCGCGGGAAAGCTAACCTCCTGCACCAGGAGGGTAGAAGGCACCCTTAGCACCAGAGACGGGAATTTAGGGCTGAGAAGGCCATTAAAAAATGAAACCAAAACGAAACAACAAAAACGAAAACCAAAAAAAATTTCTTCACCAATTTTCTACCCCAAACCCAGCCCCTCTGCCTTGTCAATTCTGAGATATAAAAGCTTCTTGCCCAGGTCACTTCTTTGAAAAGTCTTCTGTTTTTATGGGGCTCCTTTACAGAGGTACTAAAATTAAATTTTGTTTTTCTCCTGTTAATCTGTCTTATGTCAAATTAATTACTAGACCAGTCGAAGAGCCTAGAAGGGAAGAAGGAAAACTTCTTCCCTCTACAACATGTGTACCTCATGTACACATGCGAGATACCCAGGGAAAAAAATGAGCAAATTCCGTGAGGTAGCTTAGGGTTCAGACTTCAAAACCATCTTAATAGGGAAAGGAGAGAGGGACGTAGGCTTCTTAGGGCAAAGTAAGTGATTTTTAGGGAAGGTGAGTGGGCTCTCAGAGCAATGGATGTGACTGTGACTCAGCTTATCTGGCGGGTGAGGACGTCTAGTCTCCTCAGCAGTGACTAGAGTTTATCCTCTCAGGCTGAAGAAACTCCTAGGGAGGGGACTTAGGACAACTGGTCCCTTTTGGAGGATCTGTCCTTAGGGAGGAAGTCACTTCAGGCTGCTTTCCGAGGGCCTATAATTCACAACCACCAGTATAACTAAGTGGCTTATCCATTATAACCACCATTATGCCTAATGGTGACACATTCTGCCACCCTCCACAGGCCACGTCTGGCCTCGTAGCCCACACCACGGGCTGAGCTTTTACGTCAGAGCAGCAGGAACCCTGCAGGATGTCAGCTGGCTGAGCGGCCTGACCAGCACGGTTTTTTTTTTTTTAATATTTTATTTATTTGACAGAGAGCACAACTAGGCAGAGAGGCAGGCAGAGAGAGAGAGGAGGAAGCAGGCTCCCCGCGGAGCAGAGAACCCGATGCGGGACTCGACCCCAGGACCCTGGGATCATGACCTGAGCCAAAGGCAGAGGTTTTAACCCACTGAGCCACGCGGGCGCCCCCAGACTCGTGCCTTTTAAAGATCCTTCAAGCTCCTGTCAGAGTCTGAAGTCCTTTCCCCTGAGTCCTACAGCCGGGCTCTGTAGAGGGGCAGGATGGAATTTCTAAAAACTGACAGAAAGGAGGGCCTGCGTTGCTAACAGCCCCGTGAGGCCGCCAAGTGCGCGGAGCCCCTCAGCCAACTGCCTGAGAGCAGCCGCTAAAGCTTAGTCAGTGCTTCATCTGTGTCAGGCATTCTTTTAATTTTAAGTTCGTTGTACACATTGGCTCATTAAATCTCCGTGAAGTCTGTGAGGCAGCTATTTTGATCTGCATTTTTTACAGACTAGGTTTCTGAGACGTGGAGAATTTTTAAGTAACTTTGCTAAAGTCACGAGCGAGTAGGGGAAACACTACTCACCTTCCGGCGGGCGGGCGGGCTCCCAAACCGGCGATGACGGTCGAGAAGGAGGTCCCGGGCTGGCACCCCAAGGATGTCACTTTGGTGTGAGAATTATCTGGAGCTGGGGGCGCCTGCGGGGCTCAGTCAGTTAAGCATCCGACTCTTGGTTTCGGCTCAGGTCATGATCTCTGGGTTGGGAGATCGAGCCTGCACTGGGCTCCGTGCTCAGTGGGGAGGCTGAGATTCTCTCCTTCTGGCCCTCCCTCATGGTCTCTCTCTCTCTTTCTCTTTCTGTCTCTCAAATAAATAAATCTTTTTGCATGTCTTTTCTCTTAATAGCATGTCTTTCGTTAGCTTAATTTGCAGGCCCACAGGGACTGAACCAAAAAGAGTAGAGGAAAGTTTTTTCTCCCTTATCATAGTAATTGAGTCTAAGTGACAGGGATTGAGCAGGTCACACGTCCATGTGGCTGCCCTAAGATTCCCGCTCCCTGGATCCCAGACCACCATGAAAGCACTTTGGTGACAGAAAACAACCACAAAGTAAAACATACATCAAACACTATTTAAAAACAACCCCCTAAAGCCACTTGGATTCTGTTTCACATCCCTGGTTTCTCTTGTCACTGGTGGAGAGAGTTTCTGCAGAGATTAAAGGGAGTTCAGCCGCAACCTACACCCTCTGGAATCCCTTCCTTCCCACTGGGGCTGGGGCTCCTGGAACCCAGTACCCAAGACCCAAGCCCACATGGCAGTGGTGTTTTTTTGTTTTTGGGGTGTTTTTGTTTGTTTGTTTGTTTTTAAGAGAGAGATTGAGAGAGAGAGAAAGCTTGCCTGAATGGGGGATGGGGGAGTGCTGGCAGAAAGAGGGAGAGAATCTTAAGCAGGCTCCGTGCTCAGCACAGAGCCCGACACAGGGCTTGATCTCCTGACCCTGAGATCATGACCCGAGCTAAAATCAACAGACGCTTAACCGACGGAGCCACCCAAGTGCCCCTACACCAGTTTAGGAGGCCTCTTTGGCACTCCTGGGCACCTTGGGCTCTCCTAGAGTCGACGTCTTACTGTGCTCTCTGCCTGCTGCCTGGCCCGGGTGTGAGTCCTTTCCGTCTTGCCTCCCTCTTGCCCCAGGACACCTCTGATGGATGTCAGCCCGGACGTTCTGGGCCACAGTCACTGCTGATTCAGGATGTCCATGACACCTACAACAGTGACTGTCAGCAGGGCTGGATACGATGAGACCATGGCCATTCTCAAGTTCTAGGCCCGAGGTTTCAAAATGTGTGGTTGTCAGACCTGCAGCAACAGATCGCCTGGGAACCTGTTAGGCATGTTCAGGCGCCTCCCCAGGTTTGCTGACTCAGAAACACAGGTGAGACCTTAAAGTCTTATTTAATAAGCCCCCCAAGGAGGCTGATTAATGCTGCAGCAGGGTCTCTAACCCAGTTCAGACTCAGCAAACTGTGGCTGGTGGGTCAAATCCAGCATGTACCTGCTTGTGCCAAGCTTGCAACCTAAAAGTGGATTTTACATTTTCAAACGGTTGGGGTGGGGTGGGGTGGATAAAATCTAAGGAAGAATGACAGTTCAAGATAGGGGGAAATGGTCTTGAAGTCAAATTTTGGTGTCCATCAGTAAAGTTTTATTGGCACACAGCCACGCCCATTCCATTACACATTGCCTCTGGCTGCTTTTACACTATAACTGCAGAACTGTGGCAGAAAGTAAAGCCTAAAGTATTCATTATCTGACCCTTTGGAGAAAAGTTTGTTGACCCCTGCTCAAGGCAAAACAGTGTGAAACCAGCCACGTTTGGAGGAATGCGGCAGCTCTCAGCTGCAGCCCAAACAGGCTGGTAACGCAGAGCGAAGGCGGTCATCCCGGACCCGCTGTGTAGAACCCATCTGTGTGCCGTGCAGTTCAATTGGTTTATGTCTCCAAGAGAGGCTAAAAACGGCACTGGGATTTAGAAAAGTTCCCTAAGGCCCAGCCAGTCCCATATCCAAATACATCTGGTTTTCCCAGCCCCCAAATGTCTGCTTTCACTGTTGGAAGTGTTGCCAAGTAAGCCTCCATAGGGCAAATACAGAGCAAGGAGCTTGATTGTCTTGGGCTAAATCAGAGTGACCGTGGAAGAAGACTAACGAAGAGAGGAATACGAGGTCTGGGGAGTGTTTGGCTTGAGCTAGGACTCAGCTACATCTGCTTCTAGTGAAAGGCATGAGCAGAAACCACGTTCACTGAAACACACCGTGTACCCAGGGGGCCGGCCACGTGTGAGGACAGGCTACAAGATGTAACCCAAATCTGTCTGTAGCTTCTGGCATAAGAGGTGGAGTCCCAAGCAGTGAGACTGGGCATTAGATCTCTGAGGACCTTGTATAACACCCACGTAAGCTGGGGTTTCTCTCTGTGTAACTAGGGATCGCGGCAGTGTTTTAAAAATGAGGGAGTCACATCTCCTGAATGCCAGATGGTGTTAGGCTCCAGGGATATAAAATAATGCTTTTGCCCATAAAGAAAGCATGATCCAGTGGGAGAAACCTATGTAAACACAATTTTTTAATACTTAAAAAAAAGGTTTTATGTATTTATTAGAGAGAGAGAGGAGGGGGAGGGGCAGAGGAGGAGAGCATCCTTGAGCAGACTCCCCACTGAATGAGGAGCTCAACATGGGGCTCGATCCCAGGACGCCAGGATCATGACCTGAGTCAAAGGCAGATGTTAAACGACTGGGCCACCCAGGCACCCCAACACTTTAAATTTTCGATTACTGCTAGGGTTTCGAAAAGTTTGTGAATCCAAGAGCAAGACACCTTAAATTTGGACATGCAGGTTCCCAAGCATCCCACGCCCCCGCCAACCTCCCGCAGAGGTGTGTGTGCAGGAGGAGAGAGGGGGCACGCCATACGGGGTAGGCGGGGAGCATCCTGGTCGGGCGGAGGCTGGAGGTGTGGGCCGTGGAAGAATTCAGCCAAGGCTGAACAAAAGAGATCGGAGTGAATCAAATGCACCGGGAGGGAGGGCAGGCAGGACAGGAGAGGAGAGAGGGTCTGTGAGGAGGCAGTGGGGAGGGGCTATGGTTACCGGCAGAGTGAGGAAGTATGGGATGTACTGAATTTTCCCTTTTTTGGTAATCTCAGGAACTGTGCCTGGTTGTGACTGGTCAGGTAGGGTTGTGGCTGTTTTGAAGTGGGTCACTTGGGAGCTTGTTTGCGTCAGCTCAGTGGGCGCTGGGGACACTTTTGCCTTGCTCCGGTTTCCACGGCTCAAGCCTATTGCCTAAAAGCAGCCTCTGCACGAGGCAGGGAGTCTGGGCCACCACAGTGGCCACTGAGAGGGTCAGCTGGTAATCACCACTGCTGATCACAAAAGTCCAGGCTGATTGGTCTCATGTTCCCCTCCTGGGGAGGCTGGCACTGCCGTTAGGTTAGCTGTGGAGTCGTGCTGGACCTTAACCAGAGTGACTCCATTTGGGGCCTCTTCCTTTTTAACATTTAGATTTTACATTATTATTGTATATGAGTTCCAAACAATTAAGCCAGAAGCAAATTAAGCTTTAACGCAAGCAACTGCATCAACCCTGTTGGTTGCCAGAGGTGGGACATTGGGGGGTGGGCAATATGGGTGAAGGGGGTCGGTCAAAAGGAACAAACTTCCAGTCACCAGATACGTGAGTCCTGGGGTTGCCATGGATACGCAGTGACTGTAGGTAGCAATACCGAACTGCAGATGCGGAAGTAATTTGCTAGGAGAGAAGATCTTAGAAATTTATCGAGGTGAGCATTTTACAATACATACATACATCAAATCATGGCTTTGTGCGCCTTAAACTAAAGCAAGATTATGTCAATTGTATCTCAATAAGACTGGAAACAAACTAACCAACCCAGACAGGCCAAGTGCCTCCCTCCCGGTGGTCAGGGATAACCTCGCTCCTTGCTTTTTTTTTTTTTTTTTTTTTTTAAATTTATTTTTAATTTTTTATTGTGTTATGTTAGTCCCCATAAAATACATCATTAGTTTTTGATGCAGTGTTCCAAGATTCATTGTTTATGCCCCACACCCAGTGCTCCCTGCAATCCGTGCCCTCCTTAATCCCCACCACCAGGCTCACCCATCCCCCACCCCCTCCCTCTAAAACCCTCTATTTTCTCAGAGTCCACACTCCCTGCTTTCTAAGTGCACACCTGCTATGCACCTTTATTTTTTTATTTTTATTTTTTTTAGAGAAACAATTTTTTTTAATTTCTTTTCAGAGTTAACAGTGTTCATTGTTTTTGCACCACACCCAGTGCTCCATGCAATACGTGCCCTCCCTAATACCCACAACCTGGTTCCCCCAACCTCCCCCCCACCCCCTGCCCCTTCAAAACCCTCAGGTTGTTTTTCAGAGTCCATAGTCTCTCATGGTTCACCACCCCTTCCAATTTCCCTCAACACCCTTCTCTTCCCAAATGCTTTTTCCCCTAGCAGGGGGAGCAGCAGAAAGAGGGAACCTGCAGGACTCCATCCCAGGACCCTGGGATCATGACCTGAGCCAAAGGCAGATGCTTAACTGAGCCCCCCAGATACCCTCTCTCTGCCTTTTAAAACCTTTCCTTTCCTATGGCTCAGCAGACCTCCCCTCCACCTGCTGGTTGGGCTGTTGCCTGATTTGTGAATCATTTAATAATGCCAGTGAGATCTTCACATGTGCTTGGTTGACTTTTATTTATTCTAGCAGGTCTAAGGATGACTTGACCGGCGGTTACCTGACTGATTTCTAGCCTCTGTCAAACGCCTGCAGCTACCCAGAACACCAAGGGTGCCGCACTGGCTGAAACCAAATTAAACAACATCAGTTTGTCTAGGAGTCAAGTAAGATGACAGAAAATACTTAAAATGCTCCGGAGACACAAGCAATGCTCCCAGATTACATTCGAGATCATTCGGTTTCCAGTTTCCATGGCTCCTAGTGGCAACAAATGACCCACACCAGGTGGGGGCCCAGCCCCGGCCAGCTGGGGCTTCTCGGCGGTTCTCAATGCTGAGCTGGTCCTGCGATCTCAGTGACTCAGAAGAGGCTGGGGGCATCCAGACCGAGGGATGTCCGCAGCTGCCCGGGGGGCATTGAAGTTGAGGGTAAGCCATAGATTTAACTATGGTGAAGTCATTTAGGAAGGAATGGCCCACCTTGAATCAGGACTTAAAAGGGCCCCTGAGACCTATAGCTGGAAAGAGAACTTTCTGTCCTCATAGGAGGCTGTCTAAGTGACTGCAGCCAAAGGCAAATATCTATACCATACTCTGAAGTCAGGCTCCCCCAGAAAAGGAGAAGAATCACTAAAGGGCTCCTCGGAAAATGTCTTCACAATTGTGCCAAAGCCATTCTAAGATTTGGCTTCTTTTATAGAAGGGATTTGGGGTTTCCAAATCTAATTCAAAAAACCATTTTCATAGAATTTTTCCTGAAGAATAAAGGAGTCCTGAACCACAAATCGCTCGGGTAACTGTGAGTCAAGTCATCCTTAGACCTGTTGGAATAAATAAGTCTTTAGGGCAAGTTCTTTAGAGTGAATAAAATAGTCTCTGTCCTACTCCTACCTCCACACCCATCCCTACACAGAGAGCCACCCTTCTCCCCACACCACACCCATCTGGGTAATTTCTTCAGGTTTCAACCCAGAAAAACCCTTTTTTTTTTTTTTGAGAGGTCTTTAGAACTGCCTCAGAAGATCTGAGCAGGTACGGTTCAATCCCCAAAACCATTGCAGTCATTCATTACTTTTCCCTTTATTTGATCTGATTCATGATTTCAGTATCTGGTTTTTGTTAGTCATTTCTCTGAAGGTACTTTGGACACCAAAATCCAGGCCTGTTATTCACGCAGTGTCTTCACTCATGTTTCTGTATTTTAACGACCACCCTATTATCCCCAGATGAACGGGAATCTATTTGAAAGAGTAAATACAAAGAAGGTGAGAATGTATTCATTGTCTTCATAATGGCTTGTTCATTCATGCATGTATTTGTTAATTCACACATGCAGTCTTAGTTCATGCTGATTCTCCCAGGCAAGGTACTGCTCACAATAATTAAGACATGGCAGAATAAGCAATACTAAAGGTATGTAGAAATGTGCGTGCAGGCAGGGGGACTAGCCACTGGGGTAGTAAAGGCCAGTTGACTTTGGTTTTAAAGATTAAGTTGTCATTTTCCAGTGACTCAAAGTGGAGAATTCCCTATGGGAAGTTTGAGACCCAGAAGCTCGGTGTAGTTCCATTTGTTGAAAACTTACCATGCAAAGGGAGAGTCCCAAGGGACAAAGCTAACCCCGGCCCATATCAGAGGCACACATGGGGTTGCCAGATGTAAGAAATAAAAACACAGGATACATAGTTAAATTTTGGATAAATGACAAGTCACTTTTCTTTCTATGGTTAAGTATGTTCCATGCAATGTTGAGAACACAGGAGGATACAGATGTGAGTTTGATCTAGAGGTTTATTGGTTCTATGCCTTTAGACTTGACTTGACTTTTCTTAAGTTCAGCGTCTTCACCCTTAAAATGGGAACAACAGTAATCATAAGTATCTTTCAAGGTCTTGTAAATATTGACTATGAGATCAAGGGTCAGTGGAGAGAAACAAGTTATTGATAAACTGGGAAGAGCACAGAACCCAGTCACAAAGCTGCCTTGAATCCTGCAGGATGAGTTGGAAGGGTTCATCCTTCGAGAGAGAGGACACCCCAGGCATGAAAGACCATGAGCAATGACGCCGAAATGTTTAAAAGATAATAAAAATAGGGCACAAGCAAGAAAGGGTGAGCCGGTATATGAAATGTTGAGCAGGGAGTGACAGAGACAAAGAACGAGGAGAAAAGGCAGTGTTTTGAGGGGGACAGAGTGAGGAGTTGTTTCCAAAAGGGTGTTGTGCCTAGAGGGAACCACGACACTTAAATTCACAAGACACTGTCCATTTTGTTTTATGAACAGGGTTGGTCATTTTCAGTGGCTGAAAATCCTGTATTCCCCACGCGGAGCATCACTTCTTCCAAGGTGTCGTGGAAATTTAAGGGAAATACATGCCTAGTGACCCTCCTCGCACTCAGACTCCTGTCTCCTGCTGACCCAGGGGTCTCTGCTGTTGATTTGGAAGTGTTAATCCAGTCTCCGTGAAAAGTCGCTCTAATACCATAGCTCAGGGTCTGAGATCATGCTGGTGGCCAAGCTCTCTGAACTAGGTGCTTGGGGAGGAATAATATTTATTCTTCTGATAAAAGGCATCAAACAAAGGTAGAATAACACTTGGACGTGTTTTATTTCTGCTACTACAAAACCCTTCTCTTGACTTCCTCTCCCACATGGTGGTCTATGGTCCTCACTCTCCCACCCTGCCCTCAGAAGCCATCTGGGCCATTTGTGCCATTAGGATGACTCCGGTTGCCACGGCAACACCAGGAGTCCGGAGGACAGCTTTCCTTTCTGGTGTTTTGTAGCTCGAAGGTCTGGGCAGTTCTTTCCTGTGGGCTAACTTGCATTCATGTCAAGGAGAGACCTTTAATGTTCTGTCTGTTCTTCCCCAATATTTATGTCTGATTTCCCCTTGGGCTAGAGCTAGCCTTCGGAAGTTTCGATTACCCCATTAGGAACTTTGAAACTGGGGGCATTTAGGTTGATTGACAGCGAAGGGCTTGGCCAAATCTAACGAAGTGGTGTTGGCGCCACCTGGTGGTGTCTGGTGGCTCCGACTTAAACACCAGCGGGGTCCCCGGGGGTTCTGAACTAGTTGGGCTTTGTAGGGTAGAGGAAGCCGCTCCTGGTGTGGTTCTGGTAGTGCCGACCTTGCTGCCTTTGATCTCATCACTTGTGGGAAACTTACATAAGTGATCTGCAAACTTTTTTTTTTTTTTAAGATTTTTTATTTATTTATTTGACAGAGAGAGATCACAAGCAGACAGAGAGGCAGGCAGAGAGAGAGGGAAGCAGGCTCGCTGCCGAGCAGAGAGCCTGATGCGGGACTCGATCCCAGGACTCCGAGATCATGACCTGAGCCGAAGGCAGCGGCTTAACCCACTGAGCCACCCAGGCGCCCCGAGTGATCTGCAAACTTTGATACTAAATGTTTGCTGATCTTTCAACAACAATCTGCTCAGAAGGTCTTCATATTCTGAAGCAAAAACAAGAGTTTTTTTTTCCCAGATGAGGACATAAATAATCCCCGAGACCCATGGGGCAGACTCTTCTTTTGAACCTGGGTTTGTCTGATGACAAAGTTCCAGCTCGTCCCAGGACACCACGTTGTCTCTTAGTACGGTGCTGAGCCGAGTTGTGTGCTTACGGAAGGGGCAGGGGTGTGGATGGAGGAGATGTCTGCACTTTCCAGCCTACGGATCACCTGAGCGATCTTGATAAATTGTCGATTCCCATCGGTAGTTCTGGACACAGCCCTGAACAACTGCATTTAACCAGCCCCTAGGTGAGGCTGACCCGTGTGTGTACAGACCACACGTCAGGTCTAGAGCAGGCTTGAGCCGTGGTTTTGAGCAGGGAGCAGTTTCACCCCCCAGAGGACATCTGGCAATGCCTGGAGACTTTTCAGTGTCACCACTGGGCTGAGGGGACAGTGCTGTTGGCATCAGTAAAGAGAGGCTGGCGTGCAGCTAGCGCCCTGGGATACCATAGCAGCCTCCGCCATGGAGAATTACCTGCCCAAATGTCAACTGTGCCCAGGCTGGGAAGTCCTGCCCTGAATCTGGAATTGTCTTGTGGAAGTAGCTGAGGTCCCCTAACTTGGAGGGGTTTTGCTGGGAAATCGGTGTGAACTGGCTTCTTTTGTTCCTAGAAGGAAAGAACTCACACCTAGAAATCTCCCATCCGTGTTTCAGAAGTAGATGAAAGGTGACTGAGCCCAGAGGAGACTTGGCGAGTATGAGCCATGATTAGGAGTGCCCGTGGATCTATGTGTCTCCATTCAGTCGCTTAGCCACACAAAATCAATGAGCCCAGCATCCTGAGAAATGCTGTCCTTCCCAGCTCAGGTAGGACCAAACAACAACAATGAAAAGAAACTTCTTTCTTATATGATTTATCCCAGGGGATCTCTCTCTCTCTCTCTTTTTTTTTTTTTTTTTTTTTTTTTTTTAGATTTTATTTATTTATTTGACAGAGCACAAGCAGGGGGAGCAGCAGAGGGAGAGGGAGAACCAGGCTCCCCAGGGAGCAGGGAGCCTGATGCGGGACTCGATCCCAGAACCCTGGGATCATGACCTGAGCCAAAGGCAGACATTTAACTGACTGAACCACCCAGCACTGTTTCTGATCGTGGAGCAGGAAGAAAGTTTCTGTTAAGAAAGTTTCTGTGGAGAAAGCAACCTTAGGGCGCCTGGGTGGCTCAGTGGTTTAAGCTGCTGCCTTCGGCTCAGGTCATGATCTCAGGGTCCTGGGATCGAGTCCCGCATCGGGCTCTCTGCTTGGCAGGGAGCCTGCTTCCCTCTCACTCTCCCTGCCTGCCTCTCTGCCTACTTGTGATCTCTCTGCCTACTTGTCATCTCTCTCTGTCAAATAAATAAATAAAAAATCTTTAAAAAAAAAAAAAAAGATGTGAAGAAAATAAAGAAAAAAATAAAATCTCGCCCCAAATCAATTGAGATTCATCACCTAGGGACAGGTCAGCCGTAGTCTTGGTTCCCTGGATCAAGTGCCCCTCACTGCTCCTCCCGAAGATGGCGTCCGGGAACCCACACTGAGCGAGGCCACAGGGAGCAGCGCCAGGCTCAGCAGAGTCCAGCCTGGAGTCCTGTGGGCCCAGGGATCCAATGAGAGACCGAAGAAGCCTCTGGGTGATCCCAGTGCCCCGCTGTTCAACTCACTCCCGGTCTTTTGGGTCTCCCAGCTGAGTCCCCAGATGTCAGGGGGCAGAGACAAGCTGTGGCCACTGTGCACTTTCGGAAATCCTTATCCACAGATGCCACGAGCATAAAAATAGCCAGGCCGGTTCTGTGCCACCTGTGAGTTTTGGCTGGTTGGTGAGACAGCGGCAGGACACCGAGCACCGTCCACCACAAACCAGGCAGCAGAGGCTGACGCAGGAGGGAAGCCACCCTGGGAACGGTCTTGGAGACGGGCAGACCCCAGCAGTTCAGCCAGCTACAGCCCGGCACGATGGTGATCTTAGATGCTGATTCAAGAGCAGGCACAGAAATGGGCAAGGCCGAGAGCAGGAGCACCAGTTCCGGGCACCGGCGGTTAGGTGGCCGTCCATGGCCAACCACCCCTCATCGAGGTCAGAGTCAATCCAGGGACATGGATTCATTCTGGAAGAGTATTTATTGCTCGAGGCGAAGCAAGAGTATCTGTCTGGACGACGAGTCTGGGAGGCATGTTTTACTCGGTAGATGGCAAAGAGGACTCAATGAATGGGTGTTAGAGGAAGTGAGTAGAGCCATCGAGGGGGTAAGCCAGGCAGGGAGAAGACAGCCGAGGGCAAGAGAGAGGGCAGGCTGGCCGCCTGGGAGTCAGGAAAAGCAGCCTGGAGCAGGACAGCAGATCCCGAGAGTGAGCGGGGGACACAGGCCAGCTCCATGCTCCTGGGGGACGTAAGGGGGGAGATCACACCTTCCCCGAGCCTCTCTCTCCAGTTGGAATACTTCTCCTTTCCCGCTTAGCAACCTTAGAACGAACTCCAAATACCATAGCAAAGTCGACCTTGTAGACCTGGCCCCTGGCTAAGTGCTCTCCCCTCCCCCACTGCCACTGCCCCAGAATCCCTTTGGATTGTAAAGCTCACATGTTTGGACCTGCTTGGCCACCTTCCCTACCTGGCATGATCCAGAAGCTCTCTCTGGCCATCCTATAGCAAGGATTAAATCTGCGAATCACCTTCTGTTTTGTCCTGCTTTTCTTGATTATACTTGCAAGCATCCAAACTCATCTTGAATATTGTCTTTCCTCCCTCCCTTCAGTTGAAGGGACTCCTGAGGGCTGGGACCTTACCTGTCTCAGTCAGTATTGAATTTCCACGATCTGGAACAGTGCTTACCATTTAGCAAGTGCTCCAAAAAGGTATGTTGAGTATACATGAGCAAAATTCCTTTCCCGATGAACTCCTATCCATGCTTCAAAACCCAGCTCGAGTTGAACACCCTTCAAAGCCTTCCCTGACAAATACGCTGGAGCTCGTTGCCGAACCAAACATTCACCAACATTCGTTGGCCAAGCTCTGCTGCGCTCCCCACTTTGCAAGTCTCTGCCATGGGCTGAGCTGGTGAACGTGGGCTCCGCAGCTCGGGCAGCCAGCTGGAACTCGCAGAGGAACCTCCTCAGATCGGGGCTTGTGCAGAGAGTGAGGAGCGTGGGCGGCTTCCAAAGCCAGACTCCCTGGGCTCCCATCCCAGCAGACCTTGCTGTGTGTGAATTTGGAAACGATTTTTGACCTTTCTGGGCCTCCGTTCGTCATTGTGTGCTGAGGATCACAATAATCAGCCACAGAGGGTTGCGATGAGGCCCCGAGACACAGGGAGCCTGGCACGCAGCAAACGAGCACGGGGTTCCGTGACTTTGTACTGAACGGGTGCATCTTAGGCACAAACAAAATACAATCTAAGAGGAAATAAGCAAGTTGAGCATGGTGGAAACATAGTGATCCTCTCTGTAAGGACACAGAGGAGGGCCCCTGCCCCCAGATGAGCCCGTTCACACCGACTTCACGTGGGGGCTCCACAGGGACCCGTCCACCGCCCGAGGGTCCCTGTGACCGAGCCCAAGTGGGACTCCTCCCCACACAGGACTGAACTCAAGCTCCCGGAGGGCCTGCCGGCTTCCACCACTGAAGTCACTTAAAATCCGTCTCCAGCTCATCACACAAAACTGTCACACAAGCTCACCATTTCTTACTCAGAAAACACTCAGTAGGTACAGAATTCCCAGGAGCCCCCCGCTGTCTGAGAGCGCACAAGAGCATGGAGCCCCGCAAAGACACAGGGACGCCGGACCTCCCTGTCGTGGGGAGTCGCCGATCACGGATGGGCAGTGCTGCTCCCTGGACAGCCCGCCGCACACACAGGAGGGGGCCCGTCCCTCCACGCACTCGAGGACTGGTTCCTGACATGCCCTGGAGAGGACAGCAGGTTCTGCCCTGCCCCCGAGCAGCCAAACATCTCCTGGGAGGCGTAGGTCACGTACACAAAGCCGTCCTCGTCCTTGTAGTCCCTGTAGACTTCAGCCATGGTCACGCTCGCGCTGACCAGGCTCTTGTTGTTCACCAGCAAATAACAGGCTTCAGTGGCCCCGAGGACCAGGCGGCTCCTGGGTGGGGAGGAAGGAGAGGGCAGGAAGGGAAAACTTTAAAGGGGCAGGGAACGGGCCCCAGACCCACGGCCGGACTTAACCTCTGTTTGTCCGCCGCAAACCCGTCTTCCCAAGGAGCCCACCTCCCCGCGCCAGGGCACAGTCCTCCAACTTGATAATTCCCCACGAGGGCTGTTGAAAGCAGATGCCTGCATCCACACACAGAGGTTCTTTCAAAGGTTTTATTTGTTTGTTTGAGAGTGTGTGTACAAGCAGGGGCAGGGGCAGAGGGAGAAGCCGACTCTGCTGGGCACAGAGTCTAACGTGGGGCTTGATCCCTGAGATCATGACCTGAGCCCAAGTCACATGCTTATCTGAATGCACTGAGCCCCCAGGCGCCCCTCCAGACCCAGGGATTCTGATTGAGCTTGTGGGACCATGACCCTGGGGAAGACGGAATTACTCCCTACTCCTTCCCTGCAGATTTAAAAGACCATTAAGGACTCCCAGTGGGGCCGAAAGGGCAAGGCCATCCTATCGCCAACTGGGAGACGTATCAACACAAAAACGCTAAGCGAATAAGCCGGTCTTTGCTCTGAAACTCAAAGTCTGTACATCCCCGGACATACCAAGGTGATTACAGTATCTCCCAGCATCTCACTGTCCAACAGCCTCGGATGACCTTTGGGAAGGTTGCTGCTCTTTCTCCCCCCGACCTCCCACCAACTCTCCTCCCCTCTCAAGGAGAGGGAGAAGCGGCAAACTTCAGTCGGACGTGCTATAAATGTGGGGTGGAGGACCGCATGACCGTGGGCACACCCAGGTAAGGGTTCCGTCTCCCTGCAGCACCTTCCGTTTGCCACAGCCTGCCCTCTCTGGTCTCCGAGCTTTGGACTTTGGGTGAGCTAGGTCTAGGTGGCCGTGGGACACAGGTGGCTGGAAACGGATTAATTTTACAACCAGATAATCCCTCCCAACATAACCCCCCGGATTTCAGCTTTGACAACGGCATGGGTGCTCGGGGCCAAAGAAGTGGTTCTGCAGTGAAAACGGGTGGATCTGGGACAAGTGCGTGACCTTCCCGAGTCGGCATGCCCACCCCTGTCTTTTGCCTTTTCTTCCTTCCTCTCTCTCCCTTCTTTCCTTCCTTCCTTCCTTTTTTTCTTTAAGATTTATTTATGTGTTTGAGAGCGAGAGAGCATGAGCAGGAGGGGGAGAGGGAGAGAGAATCCCAAGCAGACCCACATCAAGCATGGAGCCAGTGCAGGGCTCGATCTCACAACCCTGAGATCCCAAACTGAGTGGAAACCAAGAGCTGGACACTTAACCACCCAGAAGGCCCTCCATGCTCTCCTTCAGGGAGGGTTTTGGCCTCCTCCCCTGGAGAAGGAGGTTGGGGGCAGGGATTTTCATCTGTTCTGGTCACTGTTATAGAGACAGAGTCTAGAAAGAACAGAGAACATAACTGATGCTCACTAAACGTCCTGGAGCACCCAGTGTTGGGATGGGGTGGGTGGTCAGGGCTGGTGGAAAAGAGAGGATGACCCCTCTGTGGAAAGGAGAAAAAGAAAGGCTCTCAGAGCTGAACGGGTTGTTTCTGAGGGAGGTGGGGGAGAGGATGTAATCCTAACGTTCCTGTTCCCTCAGCCGCTCCGTTCACACCAGCCAACGTCCGCTTCCCCGAGGAGAGGGGATCGGGACGCTCTTACACAACTCATCAGGACAAACGCACACTCGTGCTGAATTCTTGAAGACACGAGCAGCCATGCGGTGTGCGAGGACTGGCCTCTCCAGACTCTGCAACCCGTGAAGACTCACCCCCCCAGGGGTTGCGTTCACATTAGCCCCAAATCATTTTTATTGAAGCCGTGTCTCGGGTGATACTACTTAACCGTGTGAAGCTTTAAAAAATGGCTCCATTTTCTTTGCTGGGCCTTACAGGGAGGAGCACATGTGGGGAAGCCTTCCTGTCCTCCCTCCCAGAGTCTGAGCGGTTCAGGGAAGAGAGATCCCCCCCCCCCAACTTTAAAGGCACTGTGTCTCTCCTGGGAAGATGCAGACTGGATTTTAAGCAGCATGTGGGAAAAAGGATCTTCTGGACTAGTTCCAGAGCCGACGGCCTCCGAAACTTCTTAGAAAAGTCGGCAGCTCTTCCTCTCTTCACCCTTGTTATCTGTGGGGTGCTCGCACCTGTGGAAGCTACAGCATCTTTCCCACGGCATCCTTCCCGGGCACGGCAGAATCTAAAAGGCGAGTCACCTTTTAGAAACCTTTTCTCTCTCTTCCAGAATGTCCCCAGTCTCAGAACCAAACCAACTAACAAAGCAAATGGAAAAAAACCCCACAACCCGACGTTCACTTTGTCACCTACCGGACGACACTGAGGAACTGGGTCATGGTCAGCTCCTGCGGGACCAGGAACTTGGTCTTGTCCAGCGGAGGCAGGAACTTCTCCCCGGGGTAGCGCTCCACTATCACCTGTCAGAGGTGATCCCAAGAATGTGACTCCGCGCTCTCACCATCTTACAAACTCAGAACAGGGAGAGACAGTGGGGTCCCCCCCCAAGGGACAGGGTATACTCCTTTTCAAAGAGCCCAATGGAGTCTTACCGGAATCTTGTTTGGGAACTTTGCCCGGATTCCAGCAACTTCCTCTTGTCTGGTTGCTGTGAATATTTCAAAGACAAAAGAATAAGTAAACGGCAAGAGAAGTCTGTATCCTCTTCCCTCTCTCTGGCGACCCAGACAGCTTCCCTTAAGAGTTTTACCTAAACTCTTCCTCTGCTTGAACGGTCTGAGGCTGTGGGTGTTCTGTGGAGTCTGCATTTTGTGCAACAGCTGTGCCTCTGTCTGACTTAAAAAAAAAAAAATCCCCAAACCGGGACCTAACTCATTCCTCCAGCTGCTTCCAAACCGCCCGCAGGAGCCTAAAGGAGGCCCTTATGTAGGGCTGTGTGACATCAGGCCTCCGCAACCCGCCCTCCCCTCCCCCGTCCCCAGGCAGGAGGAGGTCAGTCCTGAGGACCGAGACCGGGTGGAGACCTGAGCTCGCTGCTCAGACAAAGTCACTTTGCTCACGATCAGCTCAAGATATTTCTTTGCTGGAGACACGAAGGGTCACAGTAGAATCAGTGGCTGCGTCATCCAACAGCCTACATCTGGGCGAAGCACTCTGGAGAGACCAAACAGCGGTTCGCTAGGAGCAATCTTATGCTTCAGGAGGGAACCGTCTTGCCGGTGGGCCGGGACTGGGCTGCATGACCCCCACAGCAGTCCTGGCCAGTTTTCACGGAGAGAAACAGACTCAGAAAGGTACAGGCATTTGTCCAAAGTCACACAGCCAGCAAGAGAGGTGGCTGGGATTAAAGCTCTCATTTGGTACAAAGTAGGGCACACTCCCGTGTAGGCTGGAGTTTTATCTTCTCTGCCATGGAGGGGGGAAGGAAGCCCAGCGACCAACCCGCCCCCCCGCCCCCAACACACAAGATCTCCCTTCAAGAGATGAGAAACAGAGGCCCATAGAGGCTACTGGTTTGCCCGGGATCCAGCGGTTTGTAAGAGGCGAGACACAGATCTCCCAGGTCCCAGCGTCCAGGGCTTGCTCCCAGAAACTCATGCACGTCCAGGCCGACCTCGGCACTCCGAGTGAGCAGACGGTTTCCGCTTCCCACGCCGACTTCCCGGCAGATCACCGCAGCAGCGGGGTCCTCCAGCGAGCAGAGAGGACCAGAAGGAAGGTGATGGTACGTTCTCCACGGTTGCTTCGAGAATCCGAGCGTGAATCTCTGCGCTTCGGTTAATCCGCAGGAAAGGACATCGAGTGATTAAATGTGGCGTCACTGCCAAGTGGCCTCATCCTCTGTCTTTAGAAAGGACACACGCGCTCATGGGCTGGGAGGACAAGGGGGAAGTGTGGACGGCACGACTGTAGCCAGGCAGCTTCCAGAAGCACCGTCTCGCTGAAACCTCAGGTGCCTCGGCGGCGGGAAGGGCGAGTCCGTGCACCCTCCTCCAGGGCTTGCGGACTGGGGGCTCCCCCAGACCATCCAGTTCCCAGGACCCACAGAGCTGGCTCCAGGCCTGGCCCTCCCAACTCTCACCTCAATTTCTGATCGTCGGTGAATCGCTCCACTTTATGAACTATGGTTTTCCTTGTTGCAGAATGAGTATTTTTACCTGATTAAGATGGTCTGTTTCACCCAAGGCGGAGTGGCTAAGTGAGAGCTGGATGATCTCATTTATGCAAAGCAGCTAGCGGGGGGCCTGGCACCAGATCCCACGCTCTCCCCGCACCTGCCCTCCCCAAAAGCCCCACAGTCCGGCAACCGCGTTGAGGCCTGAAGCCTGAAGGAAATCGCTCTGGATTGGGGCCAGGGGAAATAAGTCCCGGCTGCAGTGTTTGGTCCATCATTATTAGGACTGAGATGTCTCCTAACTCGGGATATAATGGGGGTAAAAAGGGTAAAAGAACAAGGGACTTGGGGGGAAAATAAAATAGGGCCACAGTCCTGGAATGTTTTGTCGTTCAGCAAGAGAGTGGACTAGATCGTGTTTTCCTTTGTGCAAAAGCTTCTTTTCTGAGGGGAGCCGGGGACCCGTGGGTGCTGTGGGCCCCATCGTGCTTCTTGGCCGAGGAGCAGGACCAGTCATCCGGAAGGCGACCGAAGCCAGAGAACACAGCATCGATGCCACAAGGGCTACGGGGAAGGAGACAGGAAGAGCAGCGACGTAGGCAGCTGGGGGGAGAGCCCGGCCTGACCCGGAGTCCCGGCTACTGACGTCTTCGTAAGCGAGGCCCAGCTTTACTCTACTTAGACCTGTCCCGCGGCAACGCTGTGGAACAGGGGCTGGTGAAGGTCATGCTGATTCGCACCCGCTGGGCTGGCCGTCCCCGTCTCCTCCGGCCTGGGGCCTTGGCTGGCGTCCTGGGTCTAGAGAGAGCGGGTCACACGAGACGTTGGGTGGCAGGGGCGGCGGGGGGGGGGGTGGATGCGGGCGCGGCTAGCAATGGGGGATGAGGAAGACTCGTTTCTCTCCACCTATAAACCCTATAAACACGCCTGTGTCCCACCTTCTTACAATAGCAACCAGCCAGCCTTCCTTCGACTCTGCTGGACGTGCGGAAGGTCACGGAAAGAACAACTTTGAGAACAGGCTCGGGGCCCAAATCGGGAGCTTCATGTCGTTCATTCGCGATAGGAGTATGTTCTCGCCCCTCTCCCCGGGTCGTGTGACGGTGAAAGGTGGGGAGCTCCGGGATGTGCGTGTGCACGTGAGAGGGCGCAGTGGGGGCTCAGGGAGCACGGATTCTCCCACTACCCCCCTCCTGTGGTGCCTTTAGCCTGGCCCGCTCTGCTCACACTTCCTGAACCTTCTGCAAGAGCTGCCCGAGCTCACTCTTTCCACTGAGCTCACCGCCGGTCTTCTCCCTCTGCTGTGGTCTGGAGTCGGTCCCGACACCAGCGTGTGCTCCTGGGAGGTCAGCACCAACACACACGAGCACCTCTCTTCCGTCCTTATTTTATGTGATCCTTGATCCGTCAGGGCGTGGAATTGTGCATTTGCTCCTTCTGAAAAGTCTCATCTTTGGGGTTCCAGGATCCCACTTTCTTGGGATTCTTCTCCTCTTCATCCCCCGACCCCACCCACCCCCACCAAACCTGCCAGTTCCCCTTAAGGCTGCTAGGGAGATAAGTGGACTGCCCACTTAGCCATGATAAACCCACGGTTATTGATGTGAATAAAAAGGTTCACAGAACATCTCTAGGTTGCTTGATCTGTAGCTTTCTGGGGTCTGCAGGAGCTCATGGAAGCCTGTGGAATGGCAGCACACTCACTGTGCACATTGTCTTCAGTGAGCCCCCCAACCCCGGATAACCAGGCTTCCAAGCCCCTTGCCGCCCTAAGCCCTTGCTGTGTCCAAACCTTAGAGCTACCAGAGCTCCTGCGTCTTGAACATGACCTTCCTGCAGTCCAACCCCAGTCCTCATCTTGCTTTATGGGCTTTCCTGGGATGACTTGAATCGTTCCTGAGGAGTGCCCTCAGGTGACTCAGTTTCTTTAATGTGATCACAAGTAGCCTGTCCCCTGCCAAGTGTAGATGTGTAGGCTTACAGAGGGACTAGGACAAACCAAAATTGCTTTCCATCCTGTCCTATGGTGGTCCCTGTCATTCATCCTTCCTGGCTACAAGCTTTTACTCTCGGGGAACAGGTGTGGAAAGTGAAGTGCGTCCACCTCAGAGAAGTGGCCAGGGCAGGTGGGAGGGCTTGAGTGGAAGGAAGTTTCCATCAGCGCATCTGTTTCCGAGAGGGGAGGTTCTGGAAGCCTGACTCCTCTAGGGACTTTGCCTGCACTTTGTGGCTTCACAGTGGCCATGGGGGGAGACAGGGGGGTGGCTGCTGCTGCTGCAGACCCCCAAGACTTCCCCTCTTAGATAAGACTCGTCACATATCCCCTCCCGGATAAGTCACATCTGCGAGGTAGATAGCAGAAGTTCAAACTTCATTTCCTTCTATTTTATTTTCTTCATCAAGCGCCTTTTAAGATGCTGCTTACCAGTGAGACTTGCTTATCTGATCCACATGGAAGAAAACACTTTATTTTGAGTCAGACCATCAGTGAAAATAGAAGCTTCTGGTTCCCAGCCCCAAATTAGCCACGGAAGGATGACATCACTTGAGCTCAGAATCTGCTTAGTTAGCCTATGAGATCATTTTAATGCTGGAACGTTGCCATCCTGTCCCCAGGACAAAAGGAGCCCCCAGTAGCTATGAAACAACCGAGGGCAAGACCTTGCCTGTCTGTGCAGCCCCAGTACCTAGCACAGAGCCTGGCATATAGGTCGTGCTCTATAAAATTAAATGCATTTCTTTGCATGCAAACCACCAACACGGAGCAGTGCCCGGGCACACAGTGGTGGTGTGTGAAACCCTGCACGCAGGGACGGCAAACTCATCTCCAGACCAGGTGTTGGTTACGGTCAGATGAATTGCGGCTTCTTCCAGCAGTCACATGAGGCCAGTGGCGTCTCTGGCTACTGGGTGACCGGTTGGCTTCCCTGAGGACTCTGTGCGATCAGGGCTCGGGCATCAGGATCGGTCGGGTGATTGGCCGTGGGCGGTAGCGCGGTGGGAGCGGGGCCTGGTGAGCTGGAATTCCTGCTGCTGGGCCCGTGCCTCGCCTCCAGCCCATGAACTTGCCCGCATGCATCTTCCTTCACACATTCACCGTTCTGACCCTGGGGAAAGTGGGTGTTGGTGGCCAACATCAGCCGGCTAACTGCCCAAATCAGTCTGTGTCCTTGGCTGTCGAATGCCTCCTCGGGGTAGCTGTCTGATGGCATTCTCGTGTGTTATAAAGATCTCCACACTTCACATCTATGCCCATAGGTGCCTCCTCGCGTTTCTTTCCTAGATGTCCTTGTCCCCATTCTTCGGGTTTTCTTCTTACAGCCCCTGGACAATCAGCCAAGACGTTTGCCACCACCCAGAGTCTGTAGAATGAGCAGGCACGCTGCCCAAAGCTCTGCCCGGAGGCAGGACTGCTCCCCACCACCGACTTCGGAGCTCCGTGGACAAGGCTGTAAGGTACATCAGCTCGCACCATAGCCTGAGCCTACACTTCTGTGAATTAAGTGTAGCCTTCTCCTTTCTCTGTCAGCCGATGGAAAGCAGCCCTCCCCAGCAACGGCCGTCACAGTGAATGAAGGAAGGACAGGGATATAGCGGCGGTGAGTTACCCGGGCTCCGGGCTGCCTGCTGATGGAACTTTCTGTGCCCTTGGCTCCGTGGATCTTTTCCTAAAATGTACCCCTTCAGTTTTATTGATTTAATTTAATTTATTTATTTATGTTTTTTGTTTGCTTAAAGATTTTTATTTATTTGAGGAGGGAGAGGGACAAGCTGACTCCATGCTGAGTGCAGAACATGAAGCGGGGCTTGATCCCACGACCCAGAGATCATGACCTGAGCTGAAATCAAGAGGCAGACACTCAACCCACCGAGCCACCCAGGCGCCCCTCCCCCTTCAGTTTTATGATGGATTGCTGCTGCTTATAACTTTGTGGGTCGGACAAAATCTCATAGTGGCCAGGTCTGGCCACGTTTCCTCTTAACGTCCATGGTCAGCTAAATTTAAAAAATGAATCATTCTCTATTGCAGATGACATGGCTATGCTTCGGGACCCTAGCAGTCTAAATGGTGACTCTTTCATTGGGACTGACTATGAGTGACCCAACACAACATCTTTTTCCATCGTAGATACGTAGATTTCCATCACATGGCCCGAGTCACGGTGGCTGGGGACAAGAGTTCTTTCTTGCTGTGTCTACACTCAAAGCTGGAAACATGTTATGTCTTCTCGTATATTGTCATGTGCAGAATATGCAACCTTTAGAACCCAAAAAAGCAATCAAGCATTGCCTTTCCTTTGTAGTGGGAGGGGTGCTATGGAAGAATTTGTTCTTGACTGTTAAGAGGATGTCGAAACATGCCCAGGCCACTGACTCCCTAAAAGCTTCGAGGATTAGGCAAGCCCCTGACTCATTGAAAGATTTATGTCCCACCTCTGGAAAGCATGTGCCTCATAGAGGCTCCCAGCATACTCCCTACTTCTCGCTCATCTGATTGAATCAAAATCATATCATTTGGATAGTGGACTTATTACTTGGTATGTCTAGACAATCTTTTTCTCTTCAGACAATAATATGACAGAAGGTAGGTGAAGTCACATAGCCTGGCGTTATCTGCTCCAAGTAAATGCAAAATGTTTTTAGTTCTTTTTAGTAGGGATGGAAAAGAATGCATTTGTGAGACCATGGGCCATATCTCATGCATCTGAGGCTACGTCAAGATTCTCCAGCAAATCCCCTACCCCTGACAGAGCAGCTATGGTGGGTCTTCTGTTTGGTTGAGTTTCAGGAGCCACCCAAGCATCATGCTCGTGGCATCATCTTCTATGTTCCTTGCCAGGACATCAGATCCTTGCTATAGGGAAATCCTCTGACGTCAGTAACTTCTCCCTCATCTAGTTGTATGTTCTATGTCTCCCCACCACGCATACCTCCCCTCCACCACATTTAGAATCAAGACCTGTGCGTTCTGTCCTGGCTGCAGAAGTACAATTTGTGAGGTCCTGCCCCTCTCCTACGGGCCATCTTGTGCTACTAACCAGGTTTGGGTCACAACTGAAGCAGCTGGGTGATGTCATATGCCGGACCTAGTGACCTAGTCATTAGCATACCGGCCAGTGGGAAAGGTGTGGTAAATGCTAAGCAGGGACCTGTTCCCTTGTAGGGTGAATGTCTCTGCGTGATCTTCAGGTAATGGGGAGGAACTGCTTTTACCTGGAAAGAGCAGACCTGATCTTTCAAGGGAACCCAGGGGCTCAAGAGTTTCAAATTAATTGACCCAGATGTACCTATCCCAAGTCTCAAGCTCCAGTCCTTCCCTGCCAGGACACTGGCCTCAGCGTAGCAAACACACCTACGCTGCGAATTCATCCTTCTCTGCAGTTCTGTTATTCTCATAATTATGTTGTGGCCCTGATCTTCAGCTCCCTCTGTCCTCTGGCTGAAGGAGAGGAGAGTCTCTTCCTGGGAGGCCCTCTGGATTTCATACTTTGCTTTTAATTGATGATTAATCAACTTGAGCCTTTCTTTTACTTTCTGGACAGCATCATAGCCCCCAGGAATAGCTATGCAACTCCATGGTCCCTTTGCTTTTTAGTTCTCAAATGCCTGATACAGTGTGTCTCCAGCGCACCCCTTTGCCTGCCGACTGCCCCAGTGCCTTAGCACCACCACAGCTGGGGGATAAGAGTCTCAGTCCTGGCCTCTCAGCATACCCCGCAGGCTTCCTCCGCCTCCTGTTACCCTCACTCAGGGAACTGTACCACTTGCTCCTCCTTGGGCTGGGGGTGGAGATTAACATTACAAATTCATGTCCCCTTATTCCATTGTCTTAGTTAATCCCTCTAAAGAGAGATTGAAAGACACACCTGAAGGTCAGAAAGTTTAAGTAATTTGCTACAGGTCGTCCAGCTGGTGGGATCTGAACTTGTGACCAAACCCACCACGATATGTTTGTCATTCTAGAATTTTAAGTTAGCTTCAACTATGACATCGCCGTCATAGGGAAGATGCTCCAAGTTCACTGCATGGAATCTTGACCCCTTCTGCGGCAGGCATCCCCAAGTTTGTTTGCTGTTTTGTTTGTTTTTAAACTATTATTGAGGTAGAATTGACATAACATTGTATCAGTCTCAGGTGTCCAACGCATCAATCTGAGATTTGTATACATTGCGAAGCTGAGGTCTAGTTCACACCAGTCACCTCATAGAGTCACACTTTTTTTTTTAACTTGTGATGAAAACTTGTAAGATTTACTCTCTTAGCAACTTCCCTAATAAATACATCGTACGATATTTGTCTTTGTCCGATTTATTTCCGTTAACATAATGCCTTCAAGGTGAGGAGTCTCCGGGTTCGGGTTAAGACAGACCCTGCGCTGGAATCTCGCTGCGAGACCAAGAACCGGGTCCCCAGCGCGGCTCACGCACCTGCAGCCCCTGGAAACGAAGGCCGAGCGCTCAGGCTGCAGCCCGCAGGCAGGTCCTTTTTTTTTTTTTTTTAAGTTTTTTTTTTTTTCCAGCGTTCCAGGATTCATTGTCTTTGCACCACACCCAGTGCTCCAGGCAGGTTCTTTCTAGATTCTCAGGTGCTGAGGAAGGAGCCGGGGCCCCGCCTCCCCGGCCCGCCCGCACGTGGTTCCTCCTGCCTTAAACCGGCGGCAGGTGTTAGCACTCGCTCCGGGCCACCTGCGGGAGCGGGGTCAGGCGCGGGGCTGCTAATGCCTCAGCCGCCGCCGGCGACTGCAAAGAAGTCTAATACAGGGCAGGAGGGAGCCCCGAAACTGGCGGGGAAGGACTGCAGGCCTTGGCGGGGGGTTGGGGGGGTGGTGTGCAGGAAGGAGCCGGAGCTCGAGCTCCCAGGGGCCAGCGGCGTCCGCACCTGTTGCGCCCAGGGTCCGCCGGGTCCTGTTGGGAACTGGGCCCGGGTCCTGGCGTCTGCTGGGAGCCCCGCTTCTGACATCTTCGGAAGCTGGGGGAGGGTGTCACACGGCCTCCCCGAAGACCTGTCGCTTGGAGCCCCGGAATTCACCCAGCCTGAACCCGTCACCCCGCATCACCTGAGTCACCTGAATCCCAGCCCCCGGCTTCGGGAGGATTCCGTCTTCTCACTGAGCTTCAGGTTCGATCTTTATTTTATTTATTTATTTATATGAGCAGGGAGTCGGAGGTGAGACTTGATTCTGGGACTCTGGGATCACGCCCTGGGCCCAAGGGCAGACGCTTAACCGATTGAGCCCCCAAGCGCCCCAGGTTGGATCTTTAAAAGTGGAGACAGTTATTTTGGCTTCCCAATATATTCGTTTTTTCATTCCAAAAATTATTGGATGCCTCCCGTGGGATGGGCACCCTCCACCCATTCGGTCTTGGGGGTGCAGCGGAAAAGTAAAAACAAACAAACAAACAAACAAACAAGGTCTCTGAGCTCAGGCAGTCCACAGCTTAGTGGGAGGCCAAGGATGACCTGCCATGAAGGGGGGTCATGGTGCTCGGAGAGGACAGGTGGGGGGGGGGGGCCGTCTGGGTTAGTGGTTGGAGAGGCAGGCTGGGGAAGGCTTCCTGAAGAAGCCATATTGAGGGACATACTTCAGGAATGACGAGGCATGAGTCAGGCAAAGCGAGGCAGTAGTGGAGGTGGGGTGTGGGGGTTCCGGAGGTGTCTGAGGCAGAGGGAACAGCATGCCCGATGGCAGGATATGGCATGGCGAAGGAAGGGTTGGAGGCCACAGTGACCACAGCATTGACAGCCAGGAGGAAAAGGGGGCTGCCGAATGTCATGGGAACCCACAGGGGCAGCGAGCAACCACCTAAGCAGAATGTAATGGATTAAATTTGCAATTTGAAAAAATGGTTCAGGGAGGCAACCTGGGTGGCTCAGTAGGTTAAGCATGCAGCTCTTGATTTCAGCTCAGGTCGTGATCTCAGGGTCCTGGGATCAAGCCCCTGGTCGGGCTCTGTGCTCAGCAGGGAGTTGGCTTGAGGGTTCTCTCTCTCTGGCTCTCTCTGCCCCTCTCCCTGCTCGTGCATTCTCCCTATCTCTTTCTAAAGATAAATAAATACATCTTTAAAACATGGTTCTGGAATGTGAAAAAGAGATTGGAGGCAGGGCTATTGTAGTGGTTTAAAAGTGGGAGAAAAGATGGAAATTTGGCTTAATGTCATCAACGTGCGGATGTGTAAATGGCCACTTTGGGAGCACTGCAAGGAGATACAATCAGGATCCCCGGGTTGACGGCTCAGGTAGCCAGATGAGTTGTATGGTCCACTAAAATGGAAAGTGTCAGGTCGGATTTGGGGTTTGGGGCACACGGAGCTTGGGGTGCCTTTGAGACTGCCAACAGGAGCTGTAAAGGGGAGTGTCGTGTGTGGCTTTGGGCAGAGCTCTAGGTTCCTGAGTTAATGTTGAAGAATGTTTAAGCCAAAGGTGTGGCTGAGATGGCGAGGGAGAAAACACAGAGGAGAAAAGAGGGTCCTGGGACCAAACCTGGAGCTGTTCCAGTGAGCGAAGGTGTGCGCCCAGGAGGGTGAGCTTGCCAGAGAGACGCAGGTGCGCCGGCCACGGACGGGTGCAGCCGGGCTGGCGTGGTGGAAATGAGGTGTGTTCTCAAGGGCGGTTTTGTGCTCCGGGAAAGGGGCTGCTGCCTCGGACGTTGCTCAGAGGAGGACTGGCCGACAGGGAAGAACCCTTCTTGGGGTGCGGGCGTGCGCTCGGGCCCATGGTGTGGTGACGTTTTGCAGATGAAATGGAATAAGGCATGGCTTCTTACACCCAGTGTATCACTTTGAGGATATCTGCAGTTGGCTGGTAAAACTATCACTTAAGATTTTTTTTTGAAGTTACTCAAGTTTTTAAAAACACAGATACATGTATTTTGAAAGGAAAGTTTATATCATTGATGGAACTAATATAATTCACTATAAATGGTAAATTTTCAAAAAAAGGCAGTGCTGGGGCATTAGATGTAGTGGGCTTCCCCCGAGGACAAGGATCTAGGTGACCTGACCGCTAAGTCTCTTCTGTGCCTGTGTACGCTTTCTTAAAATGGCAAGAACTCTATGATGGGATGGGAGCTCTGGAAGGGAAGTAAGGGGGAAGGCAGGAGAGGTTACAGAGGTTTACTTTCACCTGTTGGCATCTTCTAATGTCATCTGGCCTTCTCTGGCCCATTAGGGGCCTCCCAGATTCTCTCTATAATGGGAGAGGATTGAATGGGAGAGGGAAAGCTGAGTGAATGAGAGATATTCTCAACCTTGAAATCTATGCTGTTGACTCGGTCCTGTGGCATCCCGTCAGCGACTGCCCCAGAATTTTAAAAACCCTAAGTTCTCAGACTTAAGAGTGAAGGGCAAACCTCAGCCAAGACCCTTCATCATCTGATCCCGGTCTTTCCCACACCATGACTCAACCCAACACTCTCCCCCCGCCCCAACCCCTGCAACAAACCCTCCTGTCCAGCTCCTCCCTACCCTTCTGGCACCCGATTCAATTTCCTTCCCCAGGCCTTGGACTTCTCTCCCCATATTTTGAAAGCCCTCGGTCGATTTCCTTCCAATCTTGCACAAACCCTGCTCAAGAGAATGTTTTTTCCCCCTAAAACATTTCCTGTAATTACAACGTTGCCAAGGACATTTATATTTAACTTCGAATGTATTCATGGCTCAGTAAGTGTGAATGGATTCGGTTTATTCTCAACCATCAATTAGTGACAATTGTGGGAGATACAAGCATGTATGGCTACGACATCTTCCCTCACCGGGAAGGTCAGAGTGGATCGTTTCTTCTCTGCTTGTGTTCTCGAGTGTGTACCGGGGGGCTGTTTGTGCCCAAATCTCAGGAACACCATTTAAGCCAAGAACATAGCTGGGGATGTGTTCTTCCGTGCTCCTCTAGTGGGTGGAGAGCATCACCGAATGATTCGGGTCATGGGATAGGGTCAACTTAGACCCACCAAGGGCTACCAGTCCATTTTTCCTCAATCTATCATTTTTAAAGCCTCAACATTGGTTTATATATTTTTTAAATCATGTAAAATTACGAAGCCAATCCACTTTGGAGTGATAGCTAAGACTAAAAATCGGAATTATCTTGCAAGTTGATGGCGCCATTCTCTCCTTACTGAAGTGTGTGAATCTTGAATCTCCCTCACACTTGCTCCCACCCAGTGAGATGGGGCCTCGCAGAGGACCTTGTGCTCTCTGGCGCCCTCTGCCGTTCCTCACTTGGTCACGGTCTCTGGAATGAGTCTACAAAGCAATTCTCCACATTCAGAAACAACAAATTTCCACAGTGACCACGTTTCCTGACCGGCATTAATCCAGCTTTAAAACCGTGGTTTTTAACAGCACTGACACAAATGTTCACTTTTTAGTTCACTGAGAGTGAAATTGTGAATAGTGACTAAACCCCCAAATTGGTAAAAATGCTGAGCAGAAATCAGGATGAAATTAAACATTTCCAGGCCATTTTCCAATCTAAAATTTGGCACCCTTGTGATGATATTCTAGACATTAGGAATTTTTTAAATGCTATTTCTATTTCTTTTCGGAACATAATTTTTTTAAAGATTTTATTTATTTATTTGACAGAGAGAGAGATCACAAGTAAGCAGAGAGGCAGGCAGAGAGAGAGGAGGAAGCAGGCTCCCTGCGGAGCAGAGAGCCCGATGTGGGGCTCGATCCCAGGACCCTGAGATCATGACCTGAGCCGAAGGCAGCGGCTTAATCCACTGAACCACCCAGGCACCCCAACGGAACATAATTTTTATATTATTTTGCCAATTTCTCAAATGGCTTGTGAGGCTTATTTTTTTTTAATTTTCCAGAAACACCAAGCTTAGAGTAAAATAAAATAATTATACATAATAATTTTCCAAATAAAATATTTAAATACATTTTAATTATTTTTATTACATGAAATTGAAAGGAATTAAACCTACATTTGTATTCAGAAGCATCCTAAGGAAATCAGAATTTAAAATCAGATTGAATTTAAATTTCAATTCAGTTAAAGTTAAATTCAGAATTATCAATAAAACATCAGAAATTGCCCAAACCCTCTCACTAATAAAATTCTGAAATGTGATTCTGAAATTCTGTTCACCCAGAAGCGTGTGAAATAGTCCAGCCCAGTCAGTTCACACAAAGAATTTAAGGAATCAGGAAAAGCCTTCAAAGAAGCAGAAAGGAAAGGATTGTAATAGTAAGTCAACAAGTCGTACCTCAAATTTGAAAAACTATAGGTATACCCATAAAACATGAGATGAACCCAAACACACAGACAACCTGCCTAAATATTGGCAAAGCAGAAATTAACATAGAGAACCAAGAAACACAACAAACTGAGACGTTTCCATCTGGAATGCTGAGCTTAGAGACTATAATAAAAATTCAGGAAGAAAGACCTATCATTACCTGTAATCAAGACTGCCAACAGATGAAGACATTTTTAGTAAACGGATACATTTGGCAAATTGACCGTGATGGTCCTTCCAGGCAGCCTGATTGCCTGCGGTTATGATTTTAGGTCTTTCAGCATTTCCTTTGGACAAGTGGCCCAATGTTAAACAAGTGTAGGTATTTTAAATGAATGTCCTATTTTAGGGTTAAACTCTCTCTCCTACACATTATCTCAGTTGATCTGCACAGGATTTCTGTGAAGTGTTTCTTAAGCTTGTTTGACAGTCCGGCAAGCATCTCCGAGAAGCGGCACAATTTCTCTGCAGGCGCCCAGTCGACAGTACGTGGGAAACACCTGCGGCTCACACCGCAGCCCCAGTAAAATGTGTGTTTGCCAGCATCTGCGATTTAACGCTTCATCATTTTATCACACCCAGGAACTGCCGTCCAGGGGTAGCTGGGACTCCCATGATTCCCCTCTGGCCACCATGGCTTTTGGCAGCTTTGATGAAATGTTATTTAATAGGAGTAAATATTTATTGAGCTATTACTCTGTGCCAGTCTCAGGGCTGAGGGTTCCTATTGATCGCTACACTCTAGCCCCAACAGTCCCCTGTTCATGATAGATCCCAGATCTGTCCCTGGCTGGGGCCTCCCCCATTTCTGTCTAGTTGCCCATCCTCCGGCTTGAAGGTGGGATAGTGACACAACGCTTGAGATCCGGAGTTAGAATAGGTAACACCCGTCTTTCCCCCACACGCTGTAACTGAGCCTGAAAACTCCAGGGAGAGCAGAGATAACACATTTCATCCCGTTCGGTCGTCCTCACCTTTCAGCCATTCCAGCTGCGGGGTGTGTATTGGCTTCAGGGTACATTTGTCACTAGGGCGCCTGCATCAAGCCAAGAAAGAAAATTGGTAACTTTGGCCACTAGATGTCACACTACCTTTAAAGGTTAACTAAGTTTCCAACCTGATAATTACAAAATTTTACTTCGATTTTAGTGTGAAAGCAAATCTTGTGTTTCTGAGTCTCCAATCCCAGTCATTTAAAGCAAAATATCAAACAGACTTGGTATGGGCGTCCTCTCTTAATCACTCGTTGCTGTGGGAGGAGGGGGTGTCTGGGATGACGTACAAATCATTTGAACTGACTTTGGAATGTATCATGGAACGTCTTCCCAGCCTTTTGGTCTTTTTTATTGTGTCCGGTTAATATAAACTTGTGCATCTGAGTAATAGCGGAGTGAGGTAGGGGGCTAATCTGGGGCCAGGCAATATTCTTGTGTTGTGTTCGGCAAAATTCTAATGATGCCATCTTGGGCGCTGAGCCCGTCTTCAGTGGGTTCCCATTGTTTCTAGAAGGATCAGTGTGCTGAAGGCTGCCGACCTGGTCCCTGCTTGAACACCTGCTGAGCTCTCCAACTCCTGTGACATCACCCATCCCCTTGCTGCTCTCACCTCCTCTGTTCTGTCTGTTCTGACTCCGCCCTCTACCTGTTCGCCCAGGTAGCCTGTGTGGCCAGGGAGCCTGCGTGGTTCCTTCAGATCGTATCCAAGAGCCACAACCTGATGGGAGATTTTCCAGGACCTCCCACTGCATGAGTGTCTTATCTCTGCTGTAACAAATTCCTATCAATTGCCACAAATCAGTGGCTTAAAACACCACACATTTACCAAGTTCTGCAGGTCAGAAGTCCAAAGTGGGTCTGACTGGACTAAAATCAAGATGGGGGCGCCTGGGTGGCACAGGGGATCCCGCGGCCAACGCTTGGTTTCAGCTCCGGTCTTGATCTTGGGTGGAAGGATGGGGTCCCGCTCTGGGCTCCACACTCAGAGTGGAGTCCGCTTGGCTTTCCCTCTCCCTTCCCTCTGCCCCCACTCCCTGTACTCATGCTCGCTCTCTAAAATAAATAATTCGTCAAAAAATAAAATAAGATCAAGATGGGCTGCATTCCTTTTAGAGGCTGCAGGAGAGAATCTCTTTTCTGAACAGTTTCTAGAAGCTGCCTTCATTCCGTGGCTTATGTCCCATCTTTGAGGCTAACAGTCCCATCACTCAGACCTCCATCCTGGTCACATCTCCTTCCCTGGCACTCTGGGCTCTTCCCCACTCGAGGGCCCTGTCATTCCATGGGGCACAGCCAGCCAATCCGGGATCATCTCCTTTCATAAAAAAAGTGAGCTGATTCACAGTCTGAATTCTACTTAAACCCTCCATTGCCCCACTTGCTGTATAACATAACATATTCACAGGTTTGGAGGTTGGGGTCTGAATGTCTTTGGGGGTCATTATTCTGCTTGCCACAGACATTTCAGTTACACAGTTCTGAGCTCTGATATCACTGGTCACAGTTAATTAAACACACATACACATTTTAGGTTTGGATAATGGCATTCTTGCCCTCCAGCCTCTGTAATCCACGAGGCTGCAGGTCCCATGCTCTCGTCGCTGCATCCTCACGTTCTAGCACTGAGATGAGATACAGGCCCAGTCTAGGGCTGGCCAGTGGGGATTCATGGTGCTTGCGATAGCATTTTCTAAAATGAAAAAAAATCAGTTTATTCTCTTTGACTCCCACCAACCCTACTCCCCAGTTCAGTGAACTAAAAATCCTCCAGGTCTCGGAAACCTTGCATTTCCAATGACTGGCCCAGGTTCCTCACACTCTCCGGGGTCACAAATCGAAGTCAGGCAGGCCTGGCTGTGAACAGGGCTTCTCGCTCGTATCTGTGTCGCCACGAGAGGTGACCTGATCTTCGCCAGACAGGATCTGGGGGAAAGCGCACGTAACAGTGTTGCACCCGCTGTCAGTGCGGAACCTGTGCACCCGCGCCAGGCACGGGACAGGTGCTCGGGGATGTTCGCAAATGTCCTGTCCTCCCCTTGGATGATCCCTGGAGAAGGATATTCCTCTTCTCGTTCTCAGACTCTTGAGTGTTGAAGGGTGGACAGGGTCTGGAACTGTGGGTCGCTTGAACGAAGTCTCCAAAAATCGTAGTGGGAACCATCTGGGGATTGAAGAGTTAAGTGTGAAAATGAGAAGGGAGTTAAGACCGGCTCTACGTGTAGGGCTCTGGGTCCCCCAGAATGAGGAATGGCATGTCCCCGAGCACTGCGTGGTGTTCGTTACCTTTGAAAGAGTGGCAGTGGGCCGTCTCGCCTGCGAGCACCTGCGCACCCAGTTAATGGGGAGCCGGAGCTCCTCGTGTCCGATGCTGAAGCTCGGCGGCGTGCGCTCCACGAACCCGGACCGGGAGAGGCGCAGCGTGGCTTTCGTCCCAGGCTAGAGAAATCACTTTTCCATTACGGGAGCTAAGCCGGGTTACCCCCAAGGTGGCTTGCGCAGACCCCCTTTCTCCCGCTAAGACTTTCCTCCAGGATCAAAGCATCTTCCACCGCGAACGAATAGACCGAAGCCCGCACAGCTCGTTCCTGGGCTGGGAGCGCGAGGGCTCACCGGGCTCGTCCGCTCTTACGCAGTGAGGCTTAGGGAGTCTGCAGGATGCCGCCGATGACGTCAGTGGCGACGACGAATTTCACCTGTCGCCTATTTTCTCATTTCATGCAGCAAGCACGTCGAAATAACTTCTGTGAGTTTTTCTTTACGAAAGCAATATATATTCAACACACACACTTGACAAAAACATCCTCAGTGATGAACACTCAGTACCGGCATTTTCCCCAGCTTTGTGGAGATACAGTTGATCAAACTTGTATATATTTAAGGCATAAAATGCCATGTCTTGGGGTGCCTGGGGGCTCAGTCATTAAGTGTCTGCCTTCAGCTCAGGTCATGATCTCAGGGTCCTGGGATTGAGCCCGCATCAGGCTCCTTGCTCAGTGCGGAGTCTGCTTCTTCCTCTGCCTGCTTCTCCCTCCCGCTCTCCCTGCTTGTGCTCTCTTTCTCGCTGTCAAATCAATAACATCTTTTTTAAAAATACCATATTTTGGTGCACACATACATTGTAAAATGATTACCGCCATCAAGCCAATTAACATATCTATAACCTCACACAGCACAACTGTTGTGTGTGCGTGCACGTGGTGAGAACTCTTAGGGTCAAGTCTTAGCAGATTTCAAGGGCACGGTACAGTATTCTGAACCGTAGTTACCATGACCTCTGGGGCTCATTCACCCTGCATAACTGAAACCCTGCATAACTGTATCCGTTGACCAACATCTGCCCGTTTCTCTCACCCCTATTTGGCCATAAAACATTGAAGAGGGAGGATTGGTAAAGTATTTTTGTTTTGTTTCAGTCCTTTAAAGCTTGGGAATATCGTTTCACTGTCATTTTCAGAAGCAGGAGACTCCAACCCCTTACCTACATTAGACCAAAGTTCCTCAAAGACACGGACTCAAGCACTTCTTAGATAATGATACGAAGCTTTGGAGAACTTAACTGACGGGTTACTACTGTCCATTAGGAATCTCTGAACTCTCCGTCTGGCAGGATCCCACTGTATTTCCTGGTGCCTAGCATGACTTTTGTGGTCCTTGCTATAATCTTAGCTCTGGGTTTTAGACTGGCTTGTATCGCTCCTAGGTGTTCTGTGTGTATAAGTCTTGACTCAGAAAAATTTTAACTCTTTTACCCAATAACCATGTAAATTGACAATCTAAAATTACTGCTGAGGGATGCCTGGGTGGCTCAGTTGGTTAAGTATCTGTCTTCAGCTCAGGTCATGATCCCAAGGTCCTGGGATCAAGTCCAGCATTGGGCTTCCTGCTCAGTGGGGAGCCTGCTTCCCCCTCTGGCTCCTCCCCCACTGCTCATGCACGCTCTCTCTCTCTCAAATGAATAAATAAATAAAACCTATTGATTTATTATTGCTTTAAACTTGAGATGTAAATGATTTTTAAGATTGTATTTATATGAAACAATATAGGAAGGAGGGATAAGCCACAAAAAGAGAAGTGGCCACCAGTGTTAATAGCCTTAATATGTAAAATGCCTATGCATATTTATAAGAAAGATACTGTGACTTCGCAGAAATGCTAAGTACATGAAAAGCTTATCCACAAATGATGGAATGAAATGGTTAATATATAAGAACACATTTGAAACTTTATTAATGATAAAATAAAAGCAAAATTTAAAAATACTCAATTTCTGGGGCACCTGGGTGGCTCAGAGGGGTAAGCTTCTGCCTTCAACTCAGGTCATGATCCCAGCGTCCGGTCCTGGGATCGAGCCCCCCCCATTGGGCTCTCTGCTCAGCAGGGAGCCTGCTTCTCCCTCTCTCTGCCTACTTGTGATTTCTGTCAAATAAAATAAAGTCTTTTAAAAAAAAGTAAAATAAAAAATAAAAATATTCAATTTCTGACAAATTGGTGAAGATTTTTAGGGTTTTTAGAAAATGGGAACCACCGAGTGAAGAGTTTATTTTATAAAGATTGTATGTATGTATGTATAGAGTGTGAGCAAGGAAAGGGGCAGAGGGAAAGAAACAGAGAGAATCCAAAGCAGACTCTGTGCTGAGCCCCCATGTGGGGCTTGATCTCATGACCCTGAGATCATGACCTGAGCTCAGGTCGAGAGTTGGACGCTTACTTGAATGAGCCACCCAGGCGCCCCTTGAGGAAAGGCCGTTTATACATGGAGAACTGAGGCAGGACCTGTACTTAGCCATAAAACATTTTCCCCAAATCTTCCTCTAATGGGTTGAGTGGTGTCCCCCAAAAGCTATGTCCATTCAGAACCTCAGAATGGAGCCTGGTTTGGAATAAGGGCCTTAAGTGTGAATCTTGAGATGAGTTCATCCTGGATTAGGAAGGTCGTAAATCAATGACCGGTGTCTTTACAAGAGAAAGGACAGGAGATCTGAGAGGTTGGGGGAAGCCACGTGAAGACAGAGGAAGAGTTTCGGGGATGCACCCACAAGGCAAGGGGCCCCTGGGATTGCTGCCACCCGCCAAAAACCAGGAGAGCGACATGGGAGGGGTTTTTCCCTCCGAGCCTCCTGAAGGAACTAGCGTGCCGGCTCCTAGACTTTAGATTTTCTGGCGCCCCCCAGTGTGTGTATTTTGTTGAAGCCGCACTAGGAAAATAATACACCTACGCTCTATTTGCCTAGCTGGGCAGGAAGGGGTTTTAACAGGTGTGTCACTCGATCGGCTTAATTCAGCCGCTATCAACTGCCCACCTACTGCACGGCAGATCTTGAACCTGGAAGACAGAGAGGCTGGTAACGGAGATATAGGAAGGAACAAGACACATTTTAGGGGAATGGAATGGAGTGGGGAGCAAAGAAATAGAGAAAATGGTAGAAGGCAGGTCTGGAATGGCTTCAGAGCCATGTTAGGTAGTATAAAATTTATCGCCAGGGGGCACTTGGGGGGCTCAGACGGTTAAGCATCTGCCTTTGGCTCAGGTCATGATCCTAGGGTGCTGGGATCGAGTCCCACATTGGGCTCCTTGCTCAGTAGGGAGCCTGCTTGTCCCTCTGCCTCTCCCCCTGCGTGTGCTGTCTCTGTCTCTGTCTCTCTCTCTCTCTCTTTCTCAAATGAATAAATAAAAATCTTAAAAACAGAGCTGCTGGAAGGATCTTGGTGAGGGATGCTGGGGGTGTGACTCTGGTTGTGGACATAGGGAAAGAGAGCTGTGAGCAGATCAGAGAGACACTGAGGAGGCTGAATCAGGAACACCTGGCGATTGGTTGACAGTTTGGGACGGAGCTGAGGAAGACGTGCACCTTCCGGCCTCAACAACACTGTGGGGCTGGGGAGGGCGCATGCTCAGAGGGCAGGAACTCACTTCCGGAGTCTCGAGGACAAAGGGGAATATCCAAGTGTTAGGGTTCAGTAGGGAGTGGAATTTGAGTGTCTGGAAATCTCACAGAAGCCGGGCGGTGGGGGGGTTGTGTATAAAATTGCCTAGAGGGATGTCTGGTTGGCTCAGTTGGTTAAAGCATCTGCCTTCGGCTCAGGTCATGATCCCAGGGTCCTGGGATTAAGTCCCGCATCGGGCTCCTTGCTCACTGGGGACCCTGCTTCTCCCTCTGCTCGCCAATCTTCCTGCTTGTGCTCTCTCTAACAAACAAAATCTTAAAAATAATTGCCTAGAAAGAGTGGGTGAAGTGAAGAGAGCAGGGAGGAGAGAGCCCAAGTAAGAACACCAAGAGGTACCAACATCTGAGTGACTTAGAGCAAATTCAGCTTGCCACGAAGGCAGAGACGGAGCAGTCCCACGGACAGGACAAAGTCTAGGAGCCTGTAGTGTCATGGAAACAAAGGAAAACCAAGAGGACAGAGTGATTCTTTCTTTCTTAAAGCTTTTTTTTTTTTAAGATTTTATTTATTGATAGAGATCTCAAATAGGGGGAGAGGCAGGCAGAGAGAGAGAGAGGAGGAAGCAGGCTCCCCACTGAGCAGAGAGCCCGATGCGGGACTCGATCCCAGGACCCTGGGATCATGACCTGGGCTGAGGGCAGAGGCTTGAACCCACTCAGCCACCCAGGCGCCCCATTTTTTTTTAAAGTTTTAATGAATTTTATTTTTTTAAAGTAATCTCCACACCCAAGCTGGGGCTCAGACTTACAACCCCGAGATTAAGAGTTGCATGCTTGACCGACCGAGCCAGCTGGGCATCTTAAGGATGGAATGTCTCAAATGGGCATGAGTGGAGGCTCGTGTCAGACGCCATCAGTAATTTAAGAGAAAGCCTTAAAAGGGGAGATGTTTGATGAAATGAGTACCAGCCCTGCCCGTGGGGTGGCTGAGACTGTAAAGCCACACGGCAGGGAGAGAGGAGGACGTGAAAGGAGAACGTGTGTTTGCATAATTGGTTGTGACATGAAGGGATGTGGGGTCAAGCTGCGTGTGCCGCCTCGCTGGGGGAGGAGCAGGTGTTGAGGAAGAGGACGGAGATGGAAGAGAAAGGCACACGCGGAGGCGGGAGAGGACAGAGTCTGGAGCACAGGTGGGGTGGGGGGGCTGGCCTCAGCTAGAGCGCAAGGAGGAGACCGGGTGAGATCTAGGGGAGTAGGAAGGTTTGAGAATGCTGCAGGCCTGCTCCTACCCGGCGTGGGGACTGCGTACTACTTCGCACGAACCCTTCTTTGGGGAGCACTCTTTTTCTGGCTCTAGTAGTAACTTGATTTTGTCTGGTGCCTCTGGTCGTCTCCCCGAGGGAGCAGCTGGACAGAGGAGGCTGTGCTTACTCAGGGGTCCGGTGCGGTCACTTTGCCTTGCCCGAGGGGTGCGGCTCCCCGTGGTTCTCCCCAAGACTCCCAGGGCCTCCCAGGGGGCCGGTACCTCGCGTTGCCTCTGGCTTTGGACTTCGGCTGTGGCTGGATTTGACCGTGTCGGCACCTTCAGGTACGAGTGCGGATGATTTACTGAAGCCTGGGGGCGGTGGAGATTTATGTCCGCAGCACAGGCCGTCGAAAATGCAGCGTTAGCTCTTCCCCTCCAAGACCCCTCCGTCATTTCTGAGATGGGGGCTCTCGCCAGTTTCTGCGTGTGGTTCAGCCCTTCTCTCTGCTCAGAGCTCGTTCTTTCTGGCAAATTCTGCTCCTGTCCGAGGCATGGGGTGGGGGTGGGGGGTCAACGCCATCTCCTGTTGCCTTGACTCCTGCTCATGAGTCCTCAGGGTTTCGCCTTTAACCTCCGGGCTGCTCATGCGGGTATTTTCCTAAACAGAAATGGTTCCCTCCTTAAGAGAAATTCTGGTTCCAAGTGTCACTCAAATACGTTCTTTATCCCAGTGCATAATTTTGAAAGAGATTTAATACTTGCTTCTGTTGATTCAGCATCAGTAGATGCTTGGGACGCATCGACCTGCGGGCATGAGAAAAAGTGAAAATCACAGGGTGTCTGGGTGGCTCAGTGGGTTAAGCTTCTGCCTTTGGCCCAGGTCATGATCCCGGGGTCCTGGGATTGAGTCCCGCCTCGTGGGGCTCCCTGCTCCGCAGAGAGTCTGCTTTTCCCTCTGCGGCTGCCCACCCCGCTCGTGCGCATGCATGCGCGCTCTCTCTCTCTTAAATGAATCAATATAATCTTAAAAAAAAATAAAAATAAAAATCACAGAAGGGGACTCTTCAACTGTCCTGGGCCCTATATGAAAATGGTGCCTTTCTTCAGTTAAGTCGTAACTAGTGTTTGTGTAGGGTTTTCAAGTGTACCCCTGCCTTTGATTTTCACAAGAAGTCAAAGCAGAAGCAATTCCAGCATCTGTCCCTCTCTGCAAATGGAGCACCTGGGGCTCCACACGAATGACTTGCTCTTTGGTGGTGCTTTGCTGATAAAGCAGCAAGGCCAAGGCCAGCTTCCAAGGAGAGTCCTGGGCTCTCCTCTTTCCGCTGTGACAGGATGCTGGTCTGGTTTCCGTCCCTTCGTTCACAATTACAAGTCCTTCTCAGTATGATCTAATGGGATCCTTCCCTCGACAACCGCAGTGTGAGGTATGACTTCTTCCAACCGTGGAGTGATGCTTGGTTTCATAAGGTCGTTGCTTTGACATTTTGGGTTTTCTGGCCATGCCACCTAAATTTTAACAAAAAAACTCACCAGTCCTACAGGCTCTGCTTTAAGTTGTTGGGGTATAGCCATGGGGGCAGTAGGGAGAAAGGCCTTCTCCATTCCCACATCCCAGATAATGGGTTGTCAAGGACAGCATCGATCAGTATTGGCGGAGTTCAGAATCTCTATCTCACCCAGCACAGGGTTCCTTTGCTGGCTCACGCGATGCGTCACACAGACCTGTAGGATCATTTGCGGAGCAGAGTCTCCAAGTGCATTCAAACACTTGTACGCCAGCCCCGATGTCTCAGCCTTCCTCTTATCCATCTTTATTAGTGATCAGGCGAGACATCATAAATTGTTTCTTCTCTAATTTTTTTCCTCTAAATAACGTAATGAATATTGATGCGGCCAAGAGTTCAGCGAGTGGGTGGGGTGGCTGCTCATTAGGAGACAAAAAAATCAATGCGGTGTAACCTCAGGACTCCGGTTGAATTCTATATTGGGAGCCTGTTTTGCAGTTTAGAAAGAAACGATTTCCATACCAGCTGTTTGTGCCTTGACAAGAAAATGCCATCTGACAGTTCTAGTCAAAGGATGAGCTCTCTGAGAACAGAGGGTAGGAAGAGTGCTATCTCCCTGACACCTGGAGTGGAGATGTGACAGCATTGGGGACTGACATAGCTCCTGCCAGGCCAGGTACCCCTGGTGCGAAGGGGACTTATGGGGAGGAGCTGGGTTCAAAGGGACAAAAACATGTGCTTCGAAGTTAAAGCCGGATTCGAATCCAGCACTGACGATTGTGACCCTGGGCACTGCCCTGAAGCTTACTTTCTTCCTCTCTAAATACGATCATAATGTCTCCTCTTTCCTTTCTTTTTAGATTTTTTATTTATTTGACAGAGAGAGATCACAAGTAGGCAGGCAGGCAGGCAGAGAGAGAGAGAGAGAGGAGGAAGCAGGCTCCCTGCCTAGCAAAGAGCCCGATGCAGGACTCGATCCCAAGACCCTGAGATCATGACCTGAGCTGAAGGCAGAGGCTTAACCCACTGAGCCACCCAGGCGCCCCTCAAAATGTCTCCTTTGCAGGTAATGATTAGCAGTAATGCACATGACACAGACACACACTTAATGGAAAGTAGCAATTATTGTTATACTCCATATCATGGGATTATTTTGTAGAGAAATAAATTACAAGATTTGTCTTTCGTTGTTTCACAAATGATTATTTTTGCATGTGATTTACTCGAGAGCAAACAGTCATATTAAAAAGTTGCCTATTCTTCTAATTCTTCTAATTGACCTCTCTGTGATTTCTGGTCTTAATAATGTTAATAATAATCCCTGCCCTTAAATATACACCCCAGATTCCCGGGAGAGCAATTGAGACATAATATGCAAAAATTCCTTGCAAAATGCAAAATGTGTTGCAATGGTGTTTTTAGGATTCTTTTCCCCGAATCCGGTATTAAGTGCACTCAGGATACTCAGCCTTCTGCAGGACTTCTAGGAAATCACAGGTGCCCTTTCTGCATGCGTGCTCGTGGCAGACCGCACGTGGTAGAGGCGATGGCCAGGAAAAGGCATTTCTTGTAGGAATTTGTCACGACTGACAACTGGTCTCTCTTCCCTCATTTGTCTCGTATTCACTCTGTTTTGAGTAAACAGCTGTTAGACACCATTGGGCAGGGGAGATACAAATCTTCCAGCGGAAGAGCTATTAATAATTTGGGTTGCTCGTGATGGTAGTGTAGACCGTCAGAGAATAAGCTAGAAGAACATGGTGGCTGCTTCCTTCTGTTTAACCGGCCTCTTATAGATTTGGGGCTTGGGGCTTTTCTTCTTAAGTTGTCGTGGCAGTGGTTGGGGGTGTGGGGATCATACGCACCCGTGGTAATAAGCCGCAAACACGAGGTGTCGAAGATGCAACAAATGCTCTTCCGTTCCCTGTTTTTTTTTTTTTTTAAGATTTTATTTATTTGACAGAGAGAAATCACAAGAGAGGCAGGCAGAGAGAGAGAGGGGGAAGCAGGCTCCCCGCTGAGCAGAGAGCCCGATACGGGACTCGATCCCAGGACCCTGAGATCATGACCTGAGCCGAAGGCAGCGGCTTAACCCACTGAGCCACCCAGGCGCCCCCCGTTCTCTGTTTTGGCTCCAGCTTCAGCGTCGGCAGCTGGATGTGGGTTCTCACACGGGCAGGAGTCTCCCGGCCGGGAAGAGCTGTGAAAGCCGGCCGTGGGACGACCCTGAAGGCTGAGATGGGGAATCAATACCAGTGTCCTTGAGAAACAACTTCCTACTCTCGGGGCTTTCCAGACAGTCACAGGCGGGTTATCTGGGAGATAAAGTCCTGGAAACTGTTTATAAGAATGCAAAAAAAGACCTTAGTTAACACTGCTGTATGGGATTTTTGAAAGTTGTTAAGAGAGTAAACCCTGACTCTTCTCATCACAGAGAAAAACCTGCCTTTTTCTTTTTTTCCCCCTTTCCTTTCCTTCCCCCCCTTCCTTTCCCCTTTCCCTTTGACCTCCTCCTCCCTGTCTTCCCCTCTTCCTCCTCTTCCTTCTCTTCCTCCTCCCCCTCTTCCTCCTCCTTCTTCATCTATCTATCTGAGGTGTTGGATATTAACTAAACTTTCCGTGGTGGTCATTTCACAGTGTATGACAGTCGTGTCATTATGCCGTACATCTTAAACTTGTATAGTGCCAAGTATCAATTATATCTTCATAAAGAGAGAAAAAGGAATGCAAATAATTATTTTGCCAGTGATATAATCTCACTGATCTGGCACTCACTCAGAAAAGTGATCTGATCACGGCACATTTTTTTCCTAAAAAAGAAGTTGAAGTTTCTTTCCCTTGATGCCCCAAATAGTCCTAACACCTTACAATTAAATTCAAGATTCTTCTGATTTAATTTCAGTCTTATTTCCTAGTTTCATTTCCTACCACACAAAATCCAAGATCGAAAGACCATCCATTCACGGTCACACTTCTCAAACTACAACCGGTGCACAGATCACCTAGGGATGTTCAAATGCAGATTGTGATTCCGTGGCCTGCGTTGGGGAGAAGGTGCTGAGTTTCTGCATTTCTTCCAAGTTCCCAGGTCTACACCCCATGCAGTGAGTCACAAGGATCTTCTACAAGGTCTCTATCCTCTATCACGACTGACAACTGGTCCCTGCCATGTTTGTGTCCAACCAATATCTGAAAATGTCTTAGGATGGTGCTATTTATTTATTTATTTATTTCAGTGTTCCAAGATTCATTGTTTATGCCCCACACCCAGTGCTCCATGCAATCCATGCCCTCCTTAATCCCCACCACCAGGCTCACCCAACCCCTCCAAACTCCAAAACCCTCTGTTTGTTTCTCAGAGTCCACAGTCTCTCATGGTTCATCTTCCCTTCTGATTTCCCCCAATTCACTTTTCCTTTCCTTCTCCTCATGTCCTCCGTGTTATTCCTTATGCTCCACAAGTAAGTGAAACCGTATGGTAACTGATGGTGCTTTTTAAATTCTGAATTTCCTTGGGAAGCTCTTCCTTCTATTCAGCTAAGGTCTGTCTGTCACTCCTCTCCATTAATTCTAGTTCCAAAGACATGGAGGTTGAATCTCTTCCACCGAAAAGATCCGTAAATATTTAAAGACATTTATCAGATCCCTCTAGGTTTGTTCACCTTCAGGTGAATACCCCCTTGCCTTCAACCACTCCCCATATTACAGGGTCACTGCTGTCCTTCTAGGGTCACTGCTCATCCCTACTTGGTAATGTTGGTCTTAAGTTTATTCTGGGTCAGAATGCTCTTCTCTATCTCATTGGTCAACATCTTGCAAAGGTCCATTTAAACACCATCTCTTCTCGACTCTCTGAGGCGCTCTCTCCTCTCACCTGTTCACTCTCCCATCCTAGCCAGGGTAGCAATGTGGCCTCTGACTCTTGTTTTCATTTCATCAGACTGACCCTGGGTAATGGGATGTAGGCATTTTTTGTTATCTTTTGGTTTTTGTTTGTCTTTTATTTTTTTAAGGGTAGTCAACACACAATGTTACATTAATTTCAGGTGTACAAGTTACTGATTAGACAATGATACATTATGTCAGGTTCACTACAGGTGTACCTACCATCTGTCCTGTTACATCCCTGTTACAGTATCACTGCCTGTATTTCTTATGCTCTGATTTTTTTTGACAGTGATATTTTAAAAATTATTTTTATTAACATATAATGTATTATTTGCCCCAGGGGTACAGGTCTGTGAATCATCAGGCTTACACGTTTCATATTATGCTCTGATTTTTATTCCCATGACTTACTCATTCCATGACTGGAAGCCTGTATCTCTCTCTTCCCTTTACCATTCTGCCCAACCTCTCACCCCCTTCCCCTCTGGCAGCCATCCGTTCTCTGTATTTGTAGTTCTAATTATGCTTTTTGTTTGTTTTTTAGGTTCCATTTCTGAGTGGGATAATATGGTATCTGTCTCTCTCTGACTTGTTCCACTTAGCATAATACACTCTAGTTCCATCCATGTTGTGTCAAATGGCATGAACCCATCCTTTTTATGGCTGTTTAATAGTCCATTGTATATATGTCTGTATGTATTATATATATATATCTAAAGTACATACAGACCTATCTCCCTTATCCATTCATCTGTTAATGGAAACTTGGGTTGCTTCCACATCTTGGCTATTGTAAATAACGTGCGGTAAATATAGGAGTGCCTATATCTTTTTGAGTTAATGTTTTTGTTTTCCCTGGGTATAGTGGAATTATTATCAGACAGGATTTCTATTTTTAGATTTTGGAGGAACCCCCATTCTGTTTTGCACAGTGGCTGCACCAGTTTGCGTTCCCACCAACAGTGCATGGGGGTTCCTTTTTCTCCACATCCTTGCCAACATTTGTTATTTCTTGTGTTGATGATTCTAGCCATTTTAATAGGCATGAAGTGGTATCTCATTGGGGTTTTGATTTGTATTTCCCTGATGATCAGTGACATTGAGTATCTTTTCATGTGTCTATTGGCCATCTGTACTCTCGTCTAGAAAAATGTCCATTTAGGTTTTCTGCTCATTTTCCTTTTTTTTTTTTTTCCCTCTGCTCATTTTCTAATCAGATTGTTTGGGGAGTTTTTGGAGTTGTATGAGTTCTTTATTTTTGATATTAACCTTTTATCAGATATGCCATTTTAAAATCTTCTCCCACTCAGTAGGTTGTCTTTTTGTTTGGTGACGTTTCCTTTGCTGTGCAAAAGCTTTTTGTTTTGCTGTAGTCCCTGTGGTTTATTTCTGCTTTTATTTCCCTTGCCTTAGGAGACATATCTAGAAAAATGTTGCTATGGCTGATGTCAGAGAAATTATGGCCTGAGCTCTCTTCCAGGATTTTTATGGTTTCAGGTCTCCCATTGAGGTCCTTAATCTATTTTGAGTTTATTTTTGTGTGTGATAGTAACAGGCTAGAGTTGAGTCACTGCAGTGTTCCAAGGCTAGTGTCGAGGCAGACGCTTCGGGAGCTTATGTTTACAGACACCTTTCGTCATGCTTACTGGTATCTGCATGGGTCTCTCTTGCTGGGTTTCCAGTCCAAGAGAGCAGAGGCTGCATTTTAGCTTTCAGTCCTCGCCACCGCTCTCCTGGCTAAGGACCAATACAATATGGAACACGCACCGAGTATATATGGACCCAGAGGTTTAGAGTCAGAAAGAGCAGAATTTCAGTGCTGATTCTGCCACAACATAGCTAAGTGACCTTGAAAGCTTACTAAGCTCTCTGGGCCCTAGTTTCCTCAGCATATAATAACGATGACTCTATTCATTGGACAGTGTTGTCCTGAAAATTAAATGAGATGATTCATGTAAAATGCATGCACAGCATCTGTGTGTTTCACGTAGGCTGTGAGTCATTTTATGTTCTCAGTATCTGTGAATGTCGGTTTAGGATAATTGGTCCACGATCTTCACATGGCCCAAGATGAGTGGACTTTTTCTTCTCTAAGCATACCCTGTAAGTCAGCTTTACAGGTGAAGACATCATTACTTAGGCTGGAAATGGAGGAGTAAGAATGAGGGAAAATTGTGGAAATGTCCGTTTCTAGGGAAGACACACCTGTGTCATCCCCCCACCACTCTTGGCTTCAGGATATTCTCCTTGCAAGGGGGCGAGGGAGGACCTGTGGTCCTCCTGGGAGGTGAAAGACGCCTTCGCTCCTGGGGCTGGGGAGCGGGAGGACCACCTGTGATAAACCAAGCTGTCCTTGGCTTCGTTCCTCCAGTTTCAACTTTTCCTGCTTTCTCACAGAAAGATAAGATGGGTTGGGCAAAACCACAGCCTCTGAACCCCAGCTATGAAGTTTGCTGGTGTGGAGGAAAAGCCAAGCATGATCATGAATGTCTCACCACCTAGCCTGCTTGCCGTCTTGGAATTCTTTGTCATACAAAGGCTGTCTTTGGTTGGATGAGCAGACTCACGTAGAGGGAACAGAGGACACACCACTGGCTCACAGTCCTTTAGATGGGCCAGAAGGAAGGCCGACGGGGCCAGAAGACACATGCGTATGCTCATAGTGACTGCCTGTGTCCCGGCAAACGCCACAGTTCTCCATCCTTAAGTTCTTGTACCAATATTTGGGATTTGCTACTGATCCACAAGGCAAAGTGCATGGGATGGGGTTCTAGAAATAAGGCGTTTTTGCACTTGAATGATAAGATCTCATGTAGCACGAACTAGTAATGATAGAACAATAAGGTCAAATTGTCCATCTGTAAATCCCTGTGATGAAGGTTTTACCACATGGTTTGTCCAATGTAAGAGCAGAACTCAGGTTCCTTGGGTGCAGTGGTCGTGAGTCAGCTTTTGAGGCCTACCACCAATGGAGTAAAGACGTAAAAATTCCTCCAGGTTAGCCTTTTCAGATCTTCTCTGTGATGCTTTGGAATGCTACTGGAGAGACCAAGAGAGTTGAGGGCAAAGTCATAGTCAGTTGTAGAGACAGGAGGCTGAACCCTCGGACTCTTGTCTGTATCTGGCCCAGGTTTAAAACACAGCTAAGTCAAAAATAAATAAATAAATAAAATTTAAAAAAGAAAATAAAACACAGCTAAGTCTTCCTAGGGCCTGGCTAGGGCCAGATGAGACATAGTGACCTTGAGGACCTGCAGATTTTTAAAAAAGATTTTATTTATTTGACAGAGAGCACAAGCAGGGGGAGTGGCACAGGGAGGAGAAGCAGGCTCCCCACCGAGCAAGGAGCCTGATGTGGGGCTGGATCCCAGGATCCTGGGATCATGACCTGAGCTGAAGGCAGCAGCTTTAACCCACTGAGCCGTCCCAGGACCTGCAGGACCTTCTGATGAATTCGACATTGCTCAAACGCTGATACATCAAGCACTTTTCCAGCTCTTGGGGTACAGGATAACTAGAACAGTAAAACTTAGTACCCTCACATTCCAGAGAGGAAGACAGGTAGTTAAAATAACTAATCAGGTAGGGGCGCTTGGGTGGCTCAGTTGGGTAATTGTCCAACTTTTGATTTTGGTTCAGGTGATGATCGAGGGTTGTGAGATGGGGACTCCCCCTCCCCCGCCACCGCCCCGTTGGGCTCTGTGCTGGGCACTGAGCCTGCTTGAGATTCTCTCTCCCCCTCTGCCTCTGCCCCTCCCACCCCTGCGTGCTCTCTCTTTCAAAATTAAAAGAAGAAATTAATCAAGTAAATCTGACAACGGTACCTGCTGCGGTGCAGAAGACAACAGGAAAGGGAGGCCAGGCATAAAGAATGGGGCTATGTTTTTCCAAACAGGGGGCCGGGAGAAGGAGTTCAGAGGAAAGAACAGATGGCGAAGTCCTAAGGCGGGAATATCCTTGGCCTCTGAGAAGCAGCCAAGCGTTCAGAAGGGGCCGTGGAATGAACACGGAGTGAAGGGAAGGGTGGGAGGTGGCCGCACAAGAGGAAAGGCCACTTGACCTTGACTCCAAGAGAGATCACTGGGAGGAGGACATTAAAGCCGCTGGCCTTCACCTTGTTGACCTGTTCTGATTCCTGGGGTGGGCGTGGGGTGGAGGATGCTCCCGGGGAAAGGAAGACGGCAGGTCACCAGTGTAATCCCTGGTAGACAGACACGCTGTTAGCTGAATTTCCTGGCGAGTATTTATTTGTGAAGAGGAAAGTCTTCCATGGAAGGCTTATCGCAAGACAGCCTCCCTGGTTTGGGATTGCTTGTGGTAAAAAAAACTCAGAATCTGTGGATTTAGGAAGCATGACTCTCTGGAAAATGTCACAAGTCCTAGAATGATCTGAGACTAAAATAGAGAAATTTCACTAACTAACCAGTTCCTGCTCTGTGAGGTGACCCAGAAACCTTACATTCACTCTGGGCCAGAAAGCGTGTTTCTGATGTGGAAGGAGCCAGGCGCCACATGGTGTCCCGGAGCGTTCCTTGTTTTCCCTGTGTCTCTGAAATTATTAGGAAAGCTTGATACTGGATAAGCTCTCTTGATTTGGTAATTCCCTTTTTGGTGGTTTTGTTTGGATGCAAGTAGTTAATTTTAGAGCTGATCCCAGGAGCAGGGGGAGTGAGACGGGGAAGGGAGAAAAGCCGATGAAGGACACAACAATGTGTGAACCATGCTGGGAGCAGCTATGTGTAATCCTTCCAGAGATGCTCTGAGAACCAGGAATCTTTTTTTTTTTTTTTAAGACTTTATTTATTTATACATGAGAGACAGAGAAAGAGGAGGCAGAGGGAGAAGCAGGCTCCCCAAGGAACAGGGAGCCCAGTGCGGGACTAAATGCCATGCCCCTGGCTGGGATCATGACCTAAGCTGAAGGCAGATGCTTACCTGACTGAGCCACCCAGGCACCTAGAGAAACTGGAATCTAATAAACTCAGATGGGAGCCATTGAAGGACTGAGTGGAATATCATGTTCAAGGTGATGTTTTAAAAAGGTCACTTTGACTATTATTTTAAAAACAGACTCTGTAATGGCAAGAATAGAAGCAAAGAGACCATTTGAGGGCTCTTTCAGTAGTCCTGGTGAAGTTGATGATGATTTGAACCACTTGGGGGTGTTGAAAGTGGTTCAGAGGACTTTGGGAGGAGACAGGTGCGTAGTTCAATGGGGAGGTCTGGTCGGAAGATGCGTGTTTATTATCAGCTGCATACCGAAGCATACTATAGAGGAGTGAATACAGAGAGAAAAGAAAAGAGGTCTAGATCTAAGCTCTGGAGCCTTCTAAAATGAAGAGGTTGGTGAGATGAGAAGACACTGGCAAAGGAGTCTGAGAAGGAGCAAAAGCAAACAAGAGAAGTATCCAGAAGCCTGTTGGTGGCAGTGTTTCCAGAAGGAGCAAGTGGTGCACGTCAAGGTCATGGAGTCTGTGCTGCTTCAAGGTCATGTGAAATGTGCCTGAGAAGGGCACATTGGCTCGAAGAGTGTGCAAGTCACTGGGGGCCTTGGCAAGAGCTGTCTGGTTGGAGCAGTGAGGGTGAAGCCTTGATTGAGGCGAGCTCTAGGGACCGAAGGAGAGAAAGTGGGGATGCAAAGGAGAATTCTGTTCAGTTTTGTGCTTAAGGGTGGCAGAGAAATGGGGGAGGTATTTGGCAGAGGATGTGGGTTTGAGAGCGGGTCTTTTTGTTGCTGTCTGCTTTCCTAAGATGGAAATATTACAGCATGTTTTAATGCTGAAGGGAGTGTTACAGTCGGGGAGGGGGTGATGTGGGACTTGATGAGAGCAGGTCTTGGGGTGATGTTCTTGGGAGGGAGAGAGGGGAATGGGATCTAGCTCAGAGAGGAGGGTCTGGTTTTAGATAAGAACATGGGGGATTTGTCCATAGTAAAGGAGAGAACAGAACATACAGGCACACTACAACTGGGCTGTGGGTAGATTCGGTGGTGGGAGCAAGTGGAAATTTTCTTTTGGCGTTTCTATTTTTCTCAGTGAAATAGAAAGCAATTGTCTAGTACCAAGCTCTTCCAAGTGTAGAACACAGAGGAGTAACACCAGCGTCATGTGGGAGTTTATTGAAAATGTACGATCTTGGGCTTCACTTTAGATCTGAATTAGAATCTTTATTTTAATAGGAACCCTCAGGGGAGTCTCCAAGCACTGGTCTAAACTAGTGCCCCTCAAAACATGGCCCACACACCACAGCTAAGAGTGTTTGCCCCGGTCTACAGTAAGATATGTGAAGAAACTGAGAGTACTTGTTCAATAACTTTTGTAGAAATGCGACGTCGCAGTGGCACTGACGCGTGAGGTCGCGGGACCCGCCTTGACCGATGAAGAGCACTTCGGGTGGTGCAGATCCCGAGAGGTGAGTCACATGGGATGCAAGGTATGTTCTCGGTCTGGGCAGCAGGACCGTGTTACAGTGTGTGCTTTTGAGAATTAATTTGCCGGTTATAAGGTTCATGAGATGTAGAATGCATTTCTTTGGTTGAAACGTGATTGGAATTTAACAATAACTTATCGGGTGAACTGTTGAAACTGATGAGGGATTGGAGATGAATTTTGAAACACATTCTCTGGCTGCACCTGAGGCCCCAAGATCTCCTCCTCCTATGACCTGCAATCTCTGCCCTGTCACTCTGTGCTCTGCTAGAGCCTCTTATTCCGTAGAGAAACGAGGGGCTTCTCTGTTTGTTGTACAGACGTGGCTACATGCGACCGGAGAGGGACACTTGGTTTTTGTGTTTGGTGTTGGTGTGTGCATACGTGTGCGGAAATGAATCTAATAATGATTCCCTTGACCGAAGTATGTCATAAAGAATTTGCCTTTGACCAAAGAGAGGTCTGGCCTTTGCCCTTGGCTTCTGGGGAGTTATCTATGTCATACCTGACAAGAATGTCTTTGTTTGGGGCAGAGGTTGGCCGCACCGATGTTTTAAGATAGAAACTGGTCATGCTAGAATGATCGAACATGTGATTTAGGGGTTGGTGGGGGGTGGGGATCATGTGATATCAGTCTACCTAGAAGCTAAATTCAAACGGTAACTCGGGCAGTCATGCCTACATAATAGAACCCCAATAAAATCTCTAGACTGAAGCTCAGGCAAGAATCCCTGGCTGGCAGCACTCTCTACATATTGTCACACATCAGTGCTGGGAGGGTAACATGTCCTGAGGACAGTGGAAACGTTGTGTTTGGAACCCCTCTAGACTGTGCCCATACGTCTCTTTCTTTGGTCGATCTTAATTCATATCCTTTCCTGGTAATAAACCATGTGAGCATAAAAGCTTTAGGTGAGTTCATTGTGAGTCCTTCTGGCTAATTATTGAGCCTGTGGGAGTTTCTGGAACCTCCTAAACTTGGCAGTTGGTATCAGAATCGTGTGGATTCTTCTCCCCATCGTGTAGTTGGACACTGTCTTCGTTTGCTCAGGATGCCATGATAAAATACTATAGGGTGGCTGAAACAACAGATTTTATTTTCTCCTTGTTTTGGAGGCTGGTGAGTGCTTATTTCCTGGTGGGAGCTCTCTGGCTGACAGACCCCACCTTCTCTCTGTGCTCACGTGGTGGAGAGATCCCTCTGGCCTCAGGGTCTCCTTATTGGCCCCATTTAACCTTAACCAGCCCTCAAAGGCCCCATCTCCAGTAGAGTCTATGGTGTGTATGGGGGTTGGTTAGGGTTTCAATATATGAACGTAGAGGGGGGCATAGTTCAGCCCACAGGAGACGCTGACTCCTCGCAGTGGGGTCCTAAGTCCCGGCCAGACTTGGCAGTGCAGGGACTGGGCTCTTAGCCTCACCGTTTGACGGCCTCTGGGAAGGAGGGATCAGGTAACAAGGGGTTACTTAAAAGTCCATGGGAAGCATTATGCTCAGTGAAAGATGCCAGACATAAAAGGACAAAGATGACTTGACTCCATCTATGTGAGCTACCCGGAATAGTCAAATTCACAGAAAGAGCGAGTAGAACAGAAGAGGCCACGGCGTGCAGTGAATGGGGAGTTACCGCTTGACGGCTGGGAAGGTTCATTCTGGCCTGACGGAAAGGTTCTGGAGACGGATGGTGGCTATCGTTGCACAAAAATGTGAATGTACTTAAAGCCACCGAACTGTACACTTAAAAAGGGTCAAAATGGCAAGTTTCACGTGATGGACATTTTACCACAATTTTTAAAAGTACACATGATCCGTCGACCCATTACAATTGTTGCCACTGCATGGAGTTAGAATTCAACCAACAGGCAGCCCGGACAGTCTACGGCAGTGGGAGCAGGGCTGCTTTTCCCCTTCCAAATCTAGCTTGCCTCTTTTGATTTATGGGCGCGTATTCAGCCATTACTGTTGTGCACTGAAACAGAGGCTGCTCGTGTCCCCCCAAACCCACTTCCTCCCCTTCCTGGGTATATAGCTAGACCAGGTTTCCAAGGTAGAAGCGGCCACACCACTGAGTCTGGTCCACCTCCCGTGAGGGGGAGCGTCTATTGTTGTGTCTACTGTGACAAAAGAGAGGGTTCCAAGGACCCCGAAGAGGCTGGATTGTTGTAGGTCAAGAAATAAGTTTATACTAAGTAAAAGCCTGTTTTTTGTTTTTTGTTTTGTTTGTTTTTTCTGTTATGGGAGCTTAGATTACTTTAATTCCTGTATGCGCTCTTTGGGAAAGTTGTTTCCACTGGGATCTGCTGCAAAGAAAGAGCTAGATGTCCAGGTACTTCTACTATAGAAGCATTACTGTGATAAGGAAATCCGTTCCTTCTCCAAGAAGCAAATAGAAATCTTTTTCTTGAAACACATTTCTAAAAAAAATTGACATCGGGACATATCCAGTAATAGATTTTAACAGATATTATATAGTAGGCTATTAAAATGAAGTGTGAGATACTGGACCCGTTCCTGCATGGACACAAAAATAGCGTCATGGCTTGTCACACTGTAAAAATCATAGCTTTCTTTAAAAGCCAAAGTTAAGAAAAAAAATACAGCATTTCAAGATCCTGTTAAATTATGTGTACTGCCTCAGCATTTGTGTAAAGCTTTGTCATAGTGAAATATTTCAAATACATAAGAAAAATGTGTGATCATTGAACCATCTATTTCAGTGTGGGAGGAAACCCCAATTATAAAACAGGTATTAGAGGGCCCCTGGGTGCCTCAGTGGTTAAGCATCTACCTTCGGCTCAGGTCATATCCTGGGGTCTTGGGATCGAGTCCTACATCGGGCTCCCTGCTCCGTGGGGAGTCTGCTTCTCCCTCTTGCTCTGTCCTCCCTGCCCCTGGTGCTCTCTCTTTCGCTCTTTCTTTCTCTCTCTCAAACAAATAAAATCTTAAAAAAAATTAATCAGGTATTAGAAATTCGATATGATGAAGCTGTTTCGTTTTTCTCCTCTGTATTTTGAATCTATTTGCGCTCTCAGTGTGTCCCTCTGCTGTCTCCCAGTGGGACGTGGAAGATTTCACATGGAAAATTCCCCTGGTTCCGGAGCTTCTGCATGTTTCGGCATCCTCTGTGTTAAGCCGCGCCGCGTTCCCAGTCTTCATACTCAACCAGGCCTCGGGGTGTGCACCACGGGAACTGGAGAGGCTATTCTGGGAAAGAGGAAATGGTGTGTTTCCATACTCCTCTCTTCCCAGAGGAGACCCTGCTCCAGGTTAATATTCTGGCGTAAAATTTTTCTAGATGAGGATGCTCGTGAGCTCTGGTTACCTGGGTCCAACATTTGCTAAGAAGTCCCAAACCAACCTAAAATCCTTAGTTTCCTGATACCACAGTTCTAGAATACCTTCTACTGCCATCAACATGTTTATTTATTAATTTCCTCTGTGGACGTTATTGAGCCCTGGGCAAGGAGGGATAACATGGCAGCTTGGCTCTCAAAGCCCCACAGTGCGCTGCGGTGAGCCGTGGGGATGTAGGATCCGAGGGTGTCCGAGGATGTAGGTGTCCGAGGGGCATGACCGGTGGGCACCATGCTCATCCTGCTGGAAGGGAGCAGAGGGGGCCTGGGACAAGTTATAAAGGCAAATAGGAGTAGACGGAGGGAAGTGGGGGTTTCAGCCCAGGATTTATGTCAGAAAGGGTCAAAAATCCGAGGACTGATCAGGAGCTGGGAGGAGAGAGGGACAGCATAGGCGGCTGGTGGGGAAGGGGGTCAGATCTGAGCTCTTCACATGGCAGGTGAAGGAAGTGGGAGTTTACCCACAAAAAGTGGTGCACCCCAAAACACCGTAAGAGTCGTCAGTCTGTGGTCACGAGGGCATGTCAGGAAGAGGTGCCCATCTGGCTGGTCGCAGGTGATACTGAAGACAGAAATAACTGTTTCCTACCCTGGAAATAAGATGGGCACGGAAGGCTGCTCTGGGGCGGATGCGGGGGAGAGCTGAGGATGCGCAGATTGGAGACAAGGTAGGGAGAGGAGTTAAAATCGCTCGTTGCCCGACTGACAGCAGGGAGAGGTGGGGCGGCAGGAGTAACTCACAGGTTCTGGGCGCGGGTGACGATCAGGTCTGAGTGGTGGTGCCCGTCCCTGTGACAGAAGTGCGGTGCGGGATGGAGGGTGCTGAGGGCACACGTGAGCGTGCGCGGGTGTGCGCGGGGCTGGGCGCGGAGGAGGGATATTTTCTCTGGACACGGATACTGCCCGGAGATCAGCCTTGCTCATCCCTTGAACTAAGGCCGTCCTCCCTGAAGGAAGGCAGGAGACATGGAGCGAGAGGCCCAGCAAACCGAATCTTGTCAGCGCGTCTACACCGCTGCTCGGGAGTGGCAGGTAACAGGGAGCCGCAGGACTGCCCTGGTTCCTGGGCGAGCGTGTCTCTCCCTGGGTCCACTTGCATCCCTTGACTCGGATGTGCACACGCATCAAGCCGGCTTATGATCGCAGGAGGTTCTCGGTCTCCCCCGAGGAAGGGACACACACAGGCTGAGGCCGGACCGTGCATTTCTCGCCGGAAGTTCGCCAGTTCTCTGCATCGAGCTACATTAGCCCCTGAGTCTGGTGATCCCGGGTGAATCCTCAAACCCGGTCACTTCAGGTCACTTCCTGACAGATCGGAGGAGCTCCGGTGTGCCAGCCCGGTTCTAACAGCCGGCTGCTCTTCCCAGGCCCCAGATCCAAGTGATTTTAACGACACTCATTGAGGCCAAGCCAACGGGGCCAGGAAGTTCTGCAGCCACGCGTGCTGTTGCGGAGCCCACCCGTATCCCAGCGGAGGGAAGAGTGACTATCTGGAGAACGAGCCGGGCTGTTTAACAAGCTGACGAGCAGTGCTGCTCTGGGCCTTCCACCCTCGGCGGACCGGGAGTGCATACAACCCTGAGAATGAATACAGAGGGATTAGCCACAAACACATCGTGGCCTCAAATGCAGCTTTGTTCACGAACACATCACATACAGAGGCATAGCCCTTTAACGTGTGTGTAAGAAAATGCTCTCAAAAGCAACAAAGCCACCGCATTCATTTGTTCACTCATTCACGCAATCGCTTGTTAGCTGTCACCGTGAACCGGTGTGTGCTGAGTGCTGGGGTTGCCACGGAGGGTGGGGCAGGGTTCCACCTGGCACGCAGCTCAGCGGGTGGCCCAGCACTCTGAGGGTGGGAGGGAAGGCAGGTGACGGTGTGACCGAGCTACTGATTCCTGGGAAGACACTCCGTCTGCATGTATCATTTGTCCAGAAAGCTGTTTCCCTGTGAATGTCCTGGGAACAGGACATTGATATTCCAGATTACAAACTAGAATCACAGAGCCGTGCGCTGCTCTCTGCATCTTCATTTTTAGAAACGTCAGTTCAAGTTTACATGTAAGCATGATCATGTCTACGTGAGCACCACCGCGTAGCTGCTCAGTTCAGCTTCTTAGAACCATGAGACAGAAGAAGGGATGATCATAAGGTAGGAACAGTCCTGCCAACCTGCAGTCTATCTCCCAATCTGATTTTTTTTTTTAAGTTTAGGACTTTTTTCTTGAGTATTGTAAAAAGAGCAATCCAGATAGAACATATGTTTTTATTTAAAGACAAGCATAGCTGGGTTGAACATTTGCTCATCACTATATGAAGGGAATGTGACTTGGGTTTGACTCAGCCATCCCTGTGTCCGTAGTTCATAGCCTCTTCTGCACCTTGGACAGTCCTTAGCCATTTTCTTTTTCAAAATGCTCATTTCCTTTCTCATATATTAGTCACCCATGTACTCTTTACAGTTTTGTGGTGGTAAAATTTTTTCCAGACTGAACTCCTCACCTTAGTGCCTATGGATAAGACTGTAATTCACGATTCTCCAGGATCCCAGTGGAATCAGTAAACAGCCAACAAAGGCTTTCAGAAACTCTTGGAAAATAAAGGAGAAAGATGCTTCAGTTCTCAAATAAACCATAGAAATTTTGATCCATTTAAGAATCAGAGTCCTCTTGGGGCACCTGGATGGCTCAGCTGGTTGAGTGTCTGCCTTTGGCTGGGGTCATGATCCCAGGGTCCTGGGATCAAGTCCTGCATTGGGCTCCTTGCTCAGTGGGAAACCTCTTTCTCCCTCTCCCTTTGCCTGCTGCTCTGCCTGCTTGTGCTCTGTCTCTCTGCCAAATAAATAAATAAAATCTTTAAAAAAAATCAGAGTCCCCCTATCAAAAAAAGGAAGGACTCAAAGAAGTAAATCACAAATGAGAGAGGAAAAATACCAACATCAGAGAAATACAAGCAACTATAAGAGAATATTATGAAACACTACATGACAACAAATTAGACAATCTAGAAGAAATGTATAGATTCCTAGAAACATATCACCTAGTAAAACTGAATCAAGAAGGATATTAGTATACTTAGGAATAAACTTAACCAAGATGGTGAAAGACCTGTACTCTGAAAACTAGAGAACACTGAAAAAAGAAATTGAAGATCACACACACACACACACACACACACACACACACACACAGACATTCCACTCTTGTGGATTGGAAGAACAAATATTATTAAAAATGTCTGCATTGCCCAAAGCAATCCACACATTTAATGCAATCCCTATTGAAATACCAATGGCATCTTCCACAGAACTAGGCCAAAAATTCCTAAAATTTGTATGGAATCTCAAAAGACCTTGAATACCCAAAGCAATCTTGAAAAAGAATGAGTTGGGGGCATCACAATTCTGGACTTCAAGTTATATTACAAAACTGTAGTAATCAAATCAGTACGGTACTGGCAAAAAACACACACAGATCAATGGAACAGAATCAAAAAAACAGAAATAAACCCACAATTATGTGGTTAATTAATCTTTAACAAAGCAGTTAAGCATTCCAATGGTAATTCCAGTGGGAATAGGATTAGTCTCTTCAACAGATGGTGTTGGGGAACTGGACAGCTACATGGAAAAGAATGAAACTGCACCACGGTTTTACACTAGACACAAAAATAAATTCAAAATAGATTAAAAACCTAAATGTGAGACCTGAAATTATAATATCCAAGAAGAGAACACAGGCAACAATTTCTCTGACATTGACCATAGTAACTTTTTTCTAGATAGTTCCCCTGAGGCAAGGGTGTTAAAGCAAAAATAAACTATTGGAAATACATCAAAATAAAAAGCTTCTGCACAGTGAAGAACAGTCAATAAAACTAAAGGGCCACTTACTCAATGGGAGAAGATACTTGCAAATGACAAATCTGATAAAGGGTTAGTATCCAAAATATATAAAGAACTTATAAAACTCAATACCCCCCAAATAATCCAATTAAAAAATGAGAAGACATGAATAGACATTTCCCCAAAGAGGACATACAGGTGGCCAGCAGACACATGAAAAGATGCTCACCATCACTTATGATCAGGGAAAATAATCAAAACTACAATATCACCTCACTCCTGTCAGAACAGCTGAAGTCAACAACACAAGAAACAAGAGGTGTTGGCAAGGGGGCAGAGAAGGGGGAACCCTCTTGTACTGTTAGTGGGAATGCAAGCTGGTGCAAAAATCGTGGAAACGAGTATAGAGGTTCCTCAAAAAATTAAAAATGCAACTATACTACAATCCAGGAATCACACTACTAGGTTTTTACCCAAACAATACAAAACCAGTAAATCAAAGGGATACAAGCACCCCTATATTTATAGTAGTAGTATTCACAATGGCCAAACTATGGAAGCAGCTCAGTGTCCATTGATAGATGAATGGATAAATGTGGTATGTATACACAATGGAATGTTACTCAGCCATATAGAAGAATGAAATGTTGACATTTGCAACAACACGGGTGGAGCTAGGGAGTATAATGCTGAACAAAACAAGTCAGAGAAAGACAAATGCCATATATCACTCATATGTGGAATTTAAGAAACAAAACAAATGACCAAAAGAAAATAAAGAGTGAGAGAGAGAGAGAGGCAAACCAAGAAACAGACTATTAACTATAGAAAACAAACTGATGGCTGCCAGAGGGGAGGTCGATGGGGAGTCGGGGAAAGTAGGGGATGGGGATTAAAGAACAACAAAAAATTACATTGAGGTCATTATGAATAAATTTGGTGTAATCTATCTTTTTATTATTGGTTTCTATTTGTCTGGACTCTTCTGCATTCTTTTCTTTCTATTCTTGCCTTCGAGTGACTCAATTATTTTTTAATCTGCTTCCCTCCCATTTACTAGCTTATTGGCTGTATATCATTTTATTACTCATTTAATGATTGTCCCATAGATTATAATGTACATCCTTGGTTTACTAAACTCTGAAATAAATAAATGTCTTCATTCTTTCCTGGACAAAGAAGGCCCTTTAGAACAAGGGAACTCCATTTACTTCTCACTTCCCCGTGCTTATTGTCTTGTGTTGCCATAAAAAATAAGTATTTATTTACACAGTTCAGATTTGTTTAAATGTGCCCACATACTAATGCTTTCTGTTACTTTTCATTCTTCTTGTGTCTCAGAACTTCCATCTGGGTTCACTGCCTTCTGCATGAGGAAGAATGTTTAGTGTTTCTTTTGGTGGGTGAAAAAACCTTCAGTTTTCTTTGCTTGAAAATTATTTGACTTCATCATCCCCTTTTGAGAGTGTCTTTCCTGTGTAAAGAATTCTAGGGAGGCCATTATTCCAGTGCTCCGAAGTTGTTACTCATTCCACTGTCTGCTGGGTTCCATTATTTGTTGAGAACTCAGCCATCATTTATACTGCTCCTTCTTTGAAGGTAACGTGTATTTTTATTTTTTTTTATTTTTTTTTTAAATATTTTATTTATTTGACAGAGAGAAATCACAACTAGGCAGAGAGGCAGGCAGAGAGAGAGGAGGAAGCAGGCTCCCTGCGGAGCAGAGAGCCTGATGCGGAGCTCGATCCCAGGACCCCGGGATCATGACCCGAGCCGAAGGCAGAGGCTTTAACCCACTGAGCCACCCAGGCGCCCCGGTAACGTGTATTTTTAAAAGGTCTGTCTAATTTCATTGTTGTTGGTAGTTAGCTGTTTTACTATGGTGTGCCTAGGAGTGGTTTTCTTTGTATTCATCTTGCTCGGGGTTCATAAACTTTTTTAATCTTTGGGTTCATATCTTTCATTGGTTTTGAAAATGAAGGTGGCTAAGCTGGAAGCAACAATCCCAAACCATCTGACTTCAGAGACAGAGACCACCTGCAAGCCCCCCGATACGGTTGGACTGTTTCCAGTTCATCCATACTCCTCATACACTATCCTTCACAGTCCCAGCTGCGAGCCTGGGGCTTGTAAGGGCCCATCGCACTTAGTGGATCTGATTTCCAGTATCTCATTTCTAGTCCTTGAGTCCATTGAACACTCTGTTCAGCATCTGTGCTTTTAGAATCAGCAAATGCCTCTGAGGAGAAGTGGCTGCAAATTCTTACCTCACTTCTCTCAGTTTTGTCTCTCATTTTGACCATGAAATTTTCCTCCCTCCCTATTTCTGATACATTCAAACAAACCTGGTATTCAACATTTTCTCAGCCTTTTAACTGGTTTTCTGTAAAGGGATTGATCAGTACTACCTATTCAATCATTGTAGGAAGCAAAATATTCCTTAAGTTTAAAATACAGCATTTCACTTTTGTCTTTCTCTTTTCTAAACTCTGAAGTCCCTGAGAGGACAAATGATCTTATTGATTTTGGATGGCTAGCACTCAACACAGAAATTGGAGTACAATACAGGATTATTAGATATTTGTTGAATAAATGAATAAACATAAATTCTGCTTGGAATTGGTGGCAATTAATGCTAATTGTTTCTACCCTTTACCAGAAACAGGAAGAGTGTCGTTCATGAACAGTAGTATCTATATCAAGGGTAGGGCAGTGGGAGCTGTCGTCATTTGATTAAAATTTAGACCAACAAAATTTTTTTTCTCAAGATGAGTATTTTGTCATTGACATTGTTTAGAATTGCTAGTAGTGATCATCATAGTAAAAAGCATACGATTTTAGTTATTCTTTGTTTTAAAATTTCAGTTTAAAGGATGCCCTATTAACTACAAAGTAGGGTGGACTGCCCCTACCACATAACCCTTATTGTGCATGGCTCATGACAGTGGAGGCAAAGGAGATGGTTGTGGGGGACAATCCAGCTGGGTGTATGGAAGGATTGTGTCCATGTAAGTGAGGGGGTCAGCTTGGACACACTTCATGTCCTGCTCTTTACTGGGACTCAGGGAAATATTTTTTAGGATTGGATTGTTTTTAACTACACTTCTAATGATGAGATGGACCACAGCACAATCAGGCAAATGTTAAAAAATTGTTTGGTCCAACTGGAGTGATCCCATGTTTGAATTTGCTTTCTTTTTCTTTTTCTTTTTTTTTAAACTTAAATTGAATTAGACAGATATAGTACATCATTATTTTCAGATGCAGTGTTCAATAACTTATCAATTGTGTATAACACCCAGTGCTCATCACATCAGTGCCCTCCTTAGTGCCCATTACCCATTTATCCTATCCCCCCACCGACCTTCCCTCCAGCAACCCTCGGTTTGTTTCCTATAGTTAAGAGTCTCTCATGGTTTTTCTCCCTCTCTGATGACTTCCCGTTCTGTTTTCCCTCCTTTCCCCTCTGATTGTCTGCACTGTTTCTTATATTCCACATGAATGAAACCACATGATAATTGTCTTTCTGTGATTGGTTTATTTCACTCAGCATAACACTTTCCAGTTCCATCCACATCGGTGTAAATGTTAGTATTCATTCTTTTGATGGCTGAGTAATATTCTATTGTATATACATACCACATCTTCTTTGTCCATTCATCTGTTGATAGATGTCTCAGCTCTTTCCACAGCTATCTTGGACAGTGCTGCTATAAACCCTGGGGAGCAGATGCCCCTTTGGATTACAACACTTGTATCTTTGGGGTAAATACCTAGAATTCCAATTGCTGAGTTGTAGGGTAGCTCAATTTTTAACATCTTGAAGAACCTCCATACTGTTTTCCAGAGTGGCTGCACCAGCTTGAATTCCCACCAAGAGTGTAAGAGTGTTCCCCTTTCTCTACATCCTCACCAACATTTGTTGTTCCCTGTTTTGTTAATTTTAACTATCTGACTGGTTTGAGGTGGTATCTCATTGTGGTTTTGATTTGTATTTCCCTGGGACCAAGGGATGTGGAGAGTTCTTTTCACTTGTCTGTTGGTCATTTGTATGTCATCTTTGGAGAAATATCCATTCATGCCTTCTCCCATTTCTTGACTGAATTCTTTGTTTGTTTTTTGGTGTTGAGTTTTAAAGTTCTTTATAGATTTTGAATACTAGCCCTTTATTATATACATCATTTGTAAATATCTTCTCCCATTCTGTAGGTTGCCTTTAGTTTTGTTGACTTTCTTTTACTGTGCAGAAGCTTTTTATCTTGATGAAGTCCCAACAGTTCATTTTTGCTTTTGTTTTCCTTGCTTTGGAGACATGTCTAGCAAGCAGTTGTTGTGGCCTAGGTCGAAGAGATGGCTGCCTGTGTTTTCCTCTAGGATTTTGATGGATTCTTGTCTCACATTGAGGTCTTTCATCCACTTTGAGTTTGTCTTTGTGTATGGTGTAAGAAAATGGTCCAGTTTCATTCTTCTACATGTGGCCATCCAGTTTTCCTAGCACTACTTATTGAAGAGACTGTCCTTTTTCCATTGGAAATTCTTTTCTGCTTTGTTGAAGATTAATTGACCATAGAGTTGAGGGTCCATTTCTGGCCTCTCTATTCAGTTCCATTGGTCTGTATATCTGTTTTGTGTTTTTTTTTTTTTTTTTTTTTTTTGATAGTACCATACTATCTTGATCATTACACCTTTGTAATGAAGTCTGGCATTGTGATGTCCCCAGCTTTGGTTTTCTTTTTCAACATTCCTCTGGCTGTTCAGGGTCTTTTCTTGTTCCATACAAATTTTAGCTTATTTGTTCCAGCTCTATGAAAAAAAGTTGATGGTACTTTGGTAGGAATTGCATTAAATGTGTAGATTGCTCTGGGTAGCACAGACAATTTAACAATATTTATTCTTCCAATCCCTGAGCATGGAATGTTTTTCCATTTCTTTGTGTCTTCCTTAATTTCTTTTGTAAGTATTCTGTAGCCTTTAGAGTACAGATCCTTACCTCTTTGGTTAGGTTTATTCCTAGGTATCTTATGTTTTTGGTGTAATTCTAAATGGGATTGATTCCTTAATTTCTTGTTCTTATGTCTCATTGTTAGTGTATATACAGAAATGCAACTGATTTCTGTGCATTGATTTTACATCCTGTTGATTTCTGGTAACTTTGAGGTAGAGTCTTTTGGGTTTTCCCCATAAGGTATTATGTCCTCTGTGAAGTCAGAGAGTTTGATGACTTCTTTGCATCCAATTTGGATGTCTTTTATTTCTTTTTCTTTTTGTTTTCTGATTGCTGAGGATAGGATTTCTAGTACCAAGTTGAACAACAGTAGTGAGATTGGGCATTCTGGTTGCGTTCCTGACCTTAGGGGAAAAGATCTGAGTTCTTACCCATTGAGAATTATATTCATTGTGGGCTGTTCATAGATAGCTTTTATGATATTGAGGTATGTACTCTCTATCACTACACTGTGGAGAGTTTTAATCAAGAAAGGATGCTATATTTTCCAAATGCTTTATCTGCATCAATTGAGAAGGTCATATGGTTCTTGTCCTTTCTTTTATTAATGTGATGTATCATGTTGAGTTGCAAATGTTGAACCATTCTACAGCCCCGGACTAAATCCCTCTTAGTCATGGTGAATAATCCTTTCAATATACTGTTCCAACAGTATATTGGCTAGTATCTTGGTGAGAATTTTGGCATCTATGTTCATAAGGGATATTGTCTGTATTCTCTTTTTTGGTGGGGTATTTGTCTGGTTTTGGGATCAATGTAATGCTGGCTTCATACAAAGAGTTTGAAAGTTTCCTTCCATTTCTATTTTTTGAAACAGCTTCAGAAGAATAGGTATTAGTTCTTTAAACATTTGGTAGAATTCCCCTGGAAACTATCAGGCTCTGGACTCTTGTTTGTTGGGAGATTTTTGATTACTGTTTCAATTTCTTTGCTGGTTATGGATTTTTTCAGGTTTTCTATTTCTTCCTGTTTCAGTTTTGGTATTCCAGGAATTCATCCAGGAATTCATCCATTTCTTCCAGACTGCCTAATTTGTCAGCACATAATTTCTCATAATATTCTCTTAAAATTGTATTTTCTTGGTGTTGGTCATGATATCTCCTCTTTTCATTCATTTTATTAATTTGAGTCCTTTCTGTTTTCTTTTTGATAAGTCTGGCTGGGGTGTTATTGATTTTATTAATTCTTACAAAGAACAAGTTTCTAGTTTTGTTGCTCTATTCTACTGTTCTTCTGGTTTCTATTTCATTGATTTCTGTTCTAATCTTTATTATTTCTCTTCCCCTGCTTGATTTAGGCTTTATTTGGTTTTCGTTTTCTAGGTCCTTTAGATGTAAGTTTAGCTACTGTGTTTGGGATTTTTCTAATTTTTTTGAGAGAGGCTTGGCTGGCAATGTACTTTCTTCTTAGGACTGCCTTTGCAGTATACCATAGGTTTTGAATAGTTATGTTTTTAATTTCATTTGTTTCCATGAATTTTTAAAATTCTTCTTTAATTTCCTGGTTGACCCATTCATTCTTTAGTTGGATCTTCTTTAACCTTCCATATTTCCTCTTGTGATTGAGTTTAAGCTCCAAAGCATTGTGGTCTGAAAATATGCAGGGAATAATCCCAATCTTTTGGTACAAGTTGAGACCTGATTTGTGACACAGGATGTGATCTTTTCTGGAGAAGGTTCTATATGCATTCAAGAAGAATTCTCTGTTCATAATCGTGAAGTCCATCTGGTCCAATGTGTCATTCTAAGCCCTTGCTTCCTCGTTGATTTTCTGCTTAGATGATCTGTCCATTGCTTTGAGTGGGGGTGTTGAGGTCCTTTACCATTATTGTATTACTATCAATGTGTTTCTTTAATTTGGTTAGTAATTGGTTTATAAAATTGCCTTTCCCAAGTTAGGAGCATAAATATTTATAGTTGTTAGGTCTTCTTGTTGGATAGACCCTTAAATATGATATAGTCTTCCTCTTCATTCCCTACTACAGTCTTTAGTTTAAAATCTAATTTGTCTGATATGAGGATTACTACCCCAGCTTTCTTTTGATCTCCGCTAGCATGATAAATTGTTCTCTACCTCCTCACATTCAATCTTGAGGTGTCTTTAGGTCTAAGATGAGTCTCTTGTAGACATCTTATAGATGGCTCTTGATTTTTTAAACCAATCTGATACCCTGTGTCTTTTGATTGGAGCATTTTGCCCATTTACATTCAGAGTAACTATTGAAAGATATGAATTTAGTGCCATTGTATTACCAGTCAAGTTCCTGTTTCTGTCTATTGTCTCTGTTTCTCTCTAGTCTATGTTACTTTAGAGTTCTGTCTTCACTTACAGGCTCCCCTTTAATATTTCTTACAGGACTCCTTAGTGATTACAAACTCTTTTAGTTTCTGTTTGTTCTGGCAGCACTTTATCTCTCCTTCCATTCTGAATGAGATAGCCTTGCTGCATAAAGTATTCTTGGCTCCATGTTTTTCTCACTTAGTACCATGAATATATCCTGCCAGCACTTTCTGGCCAACTGGGTCTCTGTGAATACATCTGGTGTCATTCAATATCTTGCCTCCCTTGGATTTGCTTTCCATACTGGATTGTAAGCTCCATCGAGGACCGGGACATCCATTGTTGTCTGTTGCACAGCACCAAATCTAGTACTGCAGATAACCGGTGCTTGAGAAATGTTAGTTACATCTAATAGTTCTCCTGTGTTTTCACATATAAAACAAATACATTCATTGTATTTTTAATTCTTAAAACCCAGAAGAATGGGAGTAAAGAATAAGTTTTTAGGGAATATATGACATCCTGATAAAAGGCCTTTTGCTTCCTGAGATATAATTTTAAGAGAAATCGGTAATATATAAGTTAAGAGTGCATCATTTGCTTAAAAGGGAAACACATATTTAAAAAAGAGATGGCTTTATTTCATGAGGGAAATGAGACAAAGTTTAGTGAGCAGCTAGCCTAGACAGTATAGGGAGCGACACACACACATAAAGAAATGAGAACATGAAATTCAAAGACAGACTGAAGCTCCTTGTGCCAGAAAACTTCAGACACATGAAGCTCAGCTGAAAACACACTTTTCTTTAGTTATGCTCTTATTTATCTGTTATTTTAGATGTTGGCAGACAATGAAGTTCACTTAAACAGATATCTAGAACACACAACCCCATTAAAGAAAGCAATTTGAGCCCCTTATATCCACTATTATCTTTGCCATTGCCTAAGCATTAAGTCAGCTAGCTGACATCTCTGACTCAAATTTTTGGCCTTTTTTTTTTTTCTTAAGCAGTTATTGACATCGAAGGTTATGGTATACTGTATTGTTTCCATTCATCCTTTCTTAGAGAGTCATTCTGATCCTTGAATTCTTATATTCTTTATATTCTTTTTTTTTAAAGAATTTATTTACTTATTTATTTGACAGTGAACGAGTGAGAGAGTGAACAAAGTGGGGGGAGAGATGGAGAGGGAGAAGCAGACTCCCCTCTGATCAGGGAGCCCGTATTCTTTATATTCTTAAGCATTCCTTACTTTTCCTCTTCATAAATTTGTCTTCAACTGTAAATGAAAAGCCCGTTGATAAGTTTGTATCTTTCTAATTAAGTATATTAGTCATTCATACTACTCACTAAATAATTTGTGTTCTCCACCATTCCAGAAATACTGGTAAGATTGAATTTTTTTTTCACTTTTTTTTTTCTTTTCAGCGTAACAATATTCATTGTTTTTGCACCACACTCAGTTCTCCATGCAGTATGTGCCCTCCCTATCACCCACCACCTGGTTCCCCCAACCTCCCACCCCCTGCCCCTTCAAAACCCTCAGGTGGTTTTTCAGAGTCCATAGTCTCTTATGGTTCACCTCTCCTTCCAATTTCCCTCAACTCCCTTCTCCTCTCCATCTCCCCATGTCCTCAATGTTATTTGTTATGTTCCACAAATAAGTGAAACCATGTGATACTTGACTCTCTCTGCTTGACTTATTTCACTCAGCATAATCTCTTCCAGTCCCGTCCATGTTGATACAAAAGTTGGGTATTCATCCTTTCTGATGGAGGCATAATACTCCATAGTGTATATGGACCACATCTTCCTTATGCATTCGTCCATTGAAGGGCATCTTGGTTCTTTCCACAGTTTGGCGACCGTGGCCATTGCTGCTATAAACATTGGGGTATAGGGGCGCCTCGGTGGCTCAGTGGATTAAGCCGCTGCCTTCGGCTCAGGTCATGATCTCAGGGTCCTGGGATCGAGCCCCACATCGGGCTCTCTGCTCCGCAGGGAGCCTGCTTCCTCCTCTCTCTCTGCCTGCCTCTCTGCCTACTTATGATCTCTCTCTCTCTCACTGTCAAATAAATAAAATAAAATCTTTAAAAAAAAAAAACATTGGGGTATAGAAGGCCCTTCTTTTCACTATATCTGTATCTTTGGGGTAAATACCCAGTAGTACAATTGCAGGGTCATAGGGAAGCTCTATTTTTAATTTCTTGAGGAATCTCCACACTGTTCCCCAAAGTGGCTGCACCAACTTGCATTCCCACCAACAGTGTAAGAGGGTTCCCCTTTCTCCACATCCTCTCCAACACATGTTGCTTACTGTCTTGCTAATTTTGGCCATTCTAACTGGTGTAAGGTGGTATCTCAATGTGGTTTTAATTTGAATCTCCCTGATGGCTAGTGATGATGAACATTTTTTCATGTGTCTGATAGCCATTTGTATGTCTTCACTGGAGAAGTGTCTGTTCATATCTTCTGCCCATTTTTCAATATGATTATCTGTTTTGTGTGTGTTGAGTTTGAGAAGTTCTTTATAGATCCTGGATATCAAGCTTTTGTCTGTACTGTCATTTGCAAATATCTTCTCCCATTCCGTGGGTTGCCTCTTTGTTTTGTTGACTGTTTCCTTTGCTGTGCAGAAGCTTTTGATCTTGATGAAGTCCCGAAAGTTCATTTTTGCTTTTGTTTCCTTTGCCTTTGGAGACATATCTTGAAAGAAGTTACTGTGGCTGATATCGAAGAGGTTACTGCCTATGTATGTTCTCCTTTAGGATTCTGATGGATTCCTGTCTCACGTTGAGGTCTTTTTTTTTTTTTTTTTTTTTTTTTAAAGATTTTATTTATTTATTTGACAGAGAGAGAGATCACAAGTAGGTAGAGAGGCAGGCAGAGAGAGAGGCAGAGAGAGAGGAGGAAGCAGGCTCCCTGCGGAGCAGAGAGCCCGATGTGGGGCTCGATCCCAGGACCCTGAGATCATGACCTGAGCCGAAGGCAGCAGCTTAATCCACTGAGCCATCCAGGCGCTCCTCACGTTGAGGTCTTTTATCCATTTTTAGTTTATCTTTGTGTATGGTGTAAGAGAATGGTCGAGTTTCATTCTTCTACATATAGCAGTCCAGTTTTCCCAGCACCATTTATTGAAGAGACTGTCTTTTTTCCACTGTATATTTTTTCCTGTTTTGTCAAAGATTATTTGAACCATAGAGTTGAGGGTCCATATCTGGGCTCTCTGCTTTGTTCCACTGGTCTATGTGTCTATTTTTATGCCAGTACCATGCTGTCTTGGTGATCACAGCTTTGTAGTAAAGCTTGAAATCAGGTAACGTGATGCTGCCAGTTTTGTTTTTGTTTTTCAACATTTCCTTAACAGTTTGGGGTCTCTTCTGATTCCATACAAATTTTAGGATTATTTGCTCCAGCTCTTTGAAAAATACCGGTAGAATTTTGATCGGAATGGCATTAAAAGTATAGACTGCTCTAGGCAGTATAGACATTTTAACAATGTTTATTCTTCTGATCCAAGAGCATGGAATGGTTTTCCATCTTTTTGTGTCTTCTTCAGTTTCTTTCATGAGTGTTCTGTAGTTCCTCGAGTACAGATCTTTTACCTCTTTGGTTAGGTTTATTCCCAGGTATCTTATGGTTCTTGGTGCTGTAGTAAATGGAATCAATTCTCTAATTTCCCTTTCTGTATTTTCATTGTTAGTGTATAAGAAAGCCACTGATTTCTGTACATTGACTTTGTATCCTGCCAAGTTACTGAATTGCTGTATGAGTTCTAGTAGTTTGGGGGTGGAGTCTTTTGGGTTTTCTATATAAAGAATCATGTCATCAGTGAAGAGAGAGAGTTTGACTTCCTCCTTGCCAATTTGGATACCTTTTATTTCTCTTTGTTGTCTGATTGCTGTTGCTAGGACTTCTAATACTATGTTGAACAAGAGTGGTGAGAGTGGGCATCCTTGTCGTGTTCCTGATCTCAACGGGAAGGCTGCACGCTTTTTGCCATTGAGGATGATATTTGCTGTGGGTCTTTCATAGATAGATTTTATGGAGTTCAGGAATGTTCCCTCTATCCTTATACTTTGAAACGTTTTAATCAGGAACGGATGCTGGATTTTGTCAAATGCTTTTTCTGCATCAATTGAGAGGACCATGTGGTTCTTCTCTCTTCTCTTATTGATTTGTTCTATCACATTGATTGATTTGCGAATGTTGAACTGTCCTTGTAACCCAGGGATGAATCCCACCTGGTCATGGTGGATAATCTTTTTAATGTGCTGTTGAATCCTGTTTGCTAGGATCTTGTTGAGAATCTTAGCATCCATATTCATCAGTGATATTGGTCTGAAATTCTCCTTTTTGCTGTGGTCTTTGGCTGGTTTGGGGATCAGGGTAATGCTGGCTTCATTAAAAGAGTCCGGAAGTTTTCCTTCTGCTTCAATTTTTTGAAACAGCTTCAGGAGAATTGGTGTTATTTCTTCTTTGAAAGTTTGGTAGAATTCCACAGGGAATCTGTCAGGTCCTGGACTCTTGTTTTTTGGGAGGTTTTTGATCACTGCTTCAATCTCGTTAGTAGATATCAGTCTATTCAGGTTGTCAATTTCTTCCTTGTTCAGTTTTGGGAGTTTATAGTTTTCCAGGAATTCATCCATTTCATTTAGGTTGCTTAGCTTATTGGCATATAACTGTTGATAATAACTTCTGATTATTGCTTCTACTTCCTTGGTGTTAGTTGTGATCTCTCCCTTTTTATTCATAATTTTATTAATTTGGGCTTTCTCTCTTTTCTTTTGGATTAGTGTAGCCAATGGTTTATCGATCTTATTGATTCTTTCAAAAAACCAGCTTCTAGTTTCATTCATACATTCTACTGTATCTCTGGTTTCTACCTCATTGATCTCTGCTCTAATCTTGATTATTTCCCTTCTTGTGTGTGGAGTTAGTTTGATTTGTTGTTGATTCTCCAGTTCTTTAAGGTGTAGAGACAGCTGGTGTATTCTGGATTTTTCAATTTTTTTGAGGGAGGCTTGGATGGCTATGTATTTCCCCCTTAGAACTGCCTTTGCTGTATCCCATAGGTTTTGGACCAAAGTGTCTTCATTTTCATTGGTTTCCATGAATTGTTTAAGTTCTTCTTTGATCTCCTGGTTGATCCAAGCATTCTTAAGCAAGGTGGTCTTTAGCTTCCAGGTGTTTGAGTTCCTTCTGAACTTTTCCTTGTAATTGAGCTCCAATTTCAAAGCATTGTGATCTGAGAATATGCAGGCAATAATGTCAGTCTTTTGGTATCAGTTGAGTCCTGATTTGTGACCCAGTATATGGTCTATTCTGGAGAAAGTTCCATGTGCACTTGAGAAGAATGAGTATTCTGTTGTTTTAGGGTGGAATATTCTGTAGATATCTATGAGGTCCATCTGGTCCAATGTTTCATTCAATGCTCTTGTTTCTTTATTGATTTTCTGCTTCGATGATCTGTCTATTACTGAGAGAGGCGTGTTAAGATCTCCTACTATTAATGTATTCATATCAATATGACTCTTTATCTTGATTAAGTTTTCTTATGCAATTGACTGCTCCCATATTGGGGGCGTAGATATTTACAACTGTTAGATCATCTTGGTGGATAGTCCCTTTAAGAATTATGTAGTGTCCTTCTGTATCTCTAACTACAGTCTTTAGTTTAAAATCTAATTTATCTGATATGAGAATCGCTATGCCGACCTTCTTTTGAGGCCCATTGGCATGAAAGATGCTTCTCCATCCCTTCACTTTCAGTCTGGGTGTATCTTTAGGTTCAAAATGGGTCTCTTGTAGACAACATATGGATGGGTCCTGTTGTTTTATCCAATCAGCAATCCTGTGTCATTTTATGGGCACATTTAGGCCATTCACATTGAGAGTGATTATTTATATATATGTTTTTATTGACATCGTGAAGTCTTTCTGTAGATTTTCTCTATATTTCTGTTCAGTGATATTCTTAGGATTTTTTCTCTTTTATAGAACCCCCCTTAATATTTCCTGCAGTGTCGGGTTGGTGGTTGCATAGTCTTTTAAGCCTTTCCGGTCTTAGAAACTCTTTATCTCTCCATCCATTTTGAATGTCAGTCTTACTGGGTAAAGTATTCTTGGCTGCATGTTCTTCTCATTTAGTGCCCTGAATATATTTTGCCAGTTGTTTCTGGCTTGCCATTTCTCTGTGGACAGGTCTGATGTTATTCTAATGGGCTTTCCTCTGTATGTAAGGAGCTTCTTTGTCCTAGCTGCTTTCAAGAGGGTCTGCCTAGAGTTATAATTCTTCATTCTCACTATCAGGTGTCTCAAGGACTTTCGAGAATCTACAATCTTGGGGGGAAACCGTTCTGCCTCTAGTACATGAATGCTGGTCCCATTCGTGAGATTGGGAAATTTTTTCATAGACAACTTGTTCCACTATATCTTCTAGACTTCTTTCTTTCTCCTCCCCTTCAGGGATTCCAATAATTCTGATGTTGGAACGTTTCATGGCATCATTTATTTCCCTGATTCTGTTTTCGTGGCTTCTGAGCTGTTTGTTCCAGGCTTCCTCCTGATCCTTTCTCTCTATCTGTTTGTCCTCTAGATCACTAATTCTATCTTCTGTCTCAGTTACCCTAGCTTTTAGAGAATTTAGATTAGATTGGAACTCATTGAGAGCATTTTGAACATCATCCCTGGTGGCTTTCAGTTCTGCCCTAACATTGTGTACATCATCCCTGGTGGCTTTCAGTTCTGCCCTAATCAATTCCATTTGGTCATCCATGGCTTTCTCCAACCTAGCTATTGCCTGGATAATTGTTAGCCTGAATTCCCTTTCCGACATATTGTCTATTTCGATGGCCATTAGCTCTGTTGTAGAAGGCCCATCCTCTGTATTTTTCTTCTGTTGGGCATTCCTCCTCCTAGTCATTTTGGTGAGAGATGACTGATCGGATGTAGCTGGATGTATCGACCGTGGTGCAGTCAAGGTGCACCCTGTAATGCTTCTGTGCAATCAGGATTCCCCACCCAAATGACAGAAAAAAAAGAAAAAGGAAAAAAAAGAAAAGGAAAAAAAGAGAGACAGTAAAAAAAAGGTAAAATAAAAGAGAAGGCTCAGCCCAAATGGGCCCCAAGGTAAGATTTATGAAGTATACAAACAAAAACAAACAAAAAGACTGATAAAAGTATATGACAAGAGAAAAAAAATATGTATATGTATGTATGTATGTATATATATATATATATATATATATATATATATATATATATAGGCAAAAAAAGGAAGAACCTCATCAAAAAGAACCCCAAGTATAAGATTTATATACTATCAGGACAAACACAAGTACACAGAAACGGTGGTGGGAGAAAAAGATGGGAGAGTGGTTATAAATTCTCAGTGTGGGCGAGGAAGGTTATTTTGATTCTTCCTGGATGTATCTTGATGTCTTTGTTAAAGGACTCAACTTTCCTAAAATAAAGGGGGATTAAAAACTGGTTTACCTATAGGGGTAGCATTGATTGGGGAAAGGGGATTTCCTTGAAGTTTAACGCGATATGAATATTAGAAAATAAAAATAAAAAAAGAATAAAGTAGACTAAACTAAACTAAAACTTAAAAAAATTAAAAAAATAGAAAAGCAAAAGAAAAACACGGGTGTATGTATCAAGAAGTTGAGGTTAGAAGGTTATTGTGGAATTTGATGTACTGGACATCTCACTGTGATGGTAAATAGATTAAAAAATTATCTATATATATATAAAAATGAACCAGAATAGTGCTAACGAGTTAAAAATAAAAGTTGTATCTATGAAGTAGTGGTGGTTGTTCTCTTGTTGTCTTCTTTTTTTTTCTTCCTTCCAGGTTGGTTTTCTGGGGGAGGGGCCTGCCACGTGGGTTTTCAGACAATGATGTTCCCTGAGTTAAGTCCTCCTGCCCCCCTCAAGGGGGTGGGCTCTGAGGAAACCGGTTTTTTCAGGCTTTTGTTCTCTGGAAGTTTATATGTTTGTTCATCTGTTTTCTCTCGCCTTGACAGCTTTTGATGGTTTTGGAGGTTTAGAGGAAAGCAAACTGCACCCTGACCTCCCTCTCAGAGAGAAGCCTCAGCCTGCTCCCCTGTGGTGCTGGAGAGCTCATGACTTCCCCCTTGGCCACTGGCAGAGTGGGTTCTGAGTCACGGTCCCTGGGGACGCAGGATCTCCTGCTTGTACCCAAAACCACGGCAGCGGCGGCTGTCTGGGCAGCTCCAGACCACCAGAGAGGTTCCAAGCAGCGATCCCACACTGAGATTTTCCCGCTGGCCCCGGCCGGGAGCGCTTGGTCTTTCGGGTCCGAGAGCTCGGGGCTGGCGCCTGCCCGCACCTCTCTCAGGGAGGGTGGGGCCCGCGCGTCTCAGGAACGCCGTCTGGGAGGCTCCCAGCCCCTCACGGGAGCCGGACCCCACGCGTTCTCGGGCACGCTGGCGGCTCAGGGACCAAGACCTGGTTGCTCCGCCGCACTCTCTCTGGCTCAGCGCTGGGGGAGGCTGTCCCGGGTCCGGGGACTTAAGCCCCTGTCCCTAACCGCCCCGATTCCCACAATTTCCCTCCGCGATCCTGTGCTCTTTTTGAGTGCTTTCATCCAGACTCCAGGCTAATGCTGGTCCCCAGTCGCAGGGCACTCTCGAGTTGGGGTGTTACTTTCCAATCAGTCGCCTCTGGTGGCTCCCTTCCTCTTTTGTTTATCTTCTGAATCAGTCTGACATTCCCACTCCGCTTTACCTGCCCATGGCGTCTTCTGCCCCTGGAGAGATCCAGACGTGTGTAATTCTGCTCTCTGACTGATTTCATGGGTGATCGGAGTTCTTTGGTAGGTAATCAGCTCACTTTAGGGGACAGGTTGAAACGGCGCCTCCTCCTACTTCCCTGCCATCTTGTTTCCTCCCCAGGATTGAATTTTTTAGCATTAGGCTGGGTGAGATCATGTGACTAGTTGTGGCTGCTATTTTGTGAGCAAAAGGGCATGTGTTACTTCCTGGCCAGAGTTTAATTGCTCGCTGATGTAAGACCCTCCAGCAATCTCCTTTCCCTGTGGCATAGTGACAGCAATACTGGCTTGGAACTCTGAGGGGCCATGAGGAAAAGATTATCCCCACTGACCCATCAAGTACCTGCAGTGTGAACAAAAAAATAAATCTCATGGAATCCTATGGTATTTGTCCTTCTCAGTCTGGCTTATTTCACTTAGCATAATACTCTCTAAGTCCATCCATGTTGTCTCAAATTGCATGCTCTCATCCTTTTTTATGGCTGTGTAATATTTCATCATTTATATATATCAACTTTCTTTATCCATTCATCTATTGATGAATACTTTGGTTGCTTCCGTGTCTTGGCTATTGTCAATAATGCTGCAGAAAACATCGGGGCGCATATATGCATGTATCTTCTTGAGTTAGTGTTTTTGTTTTCCCTGGGCAAATACCCAATAATGGAATTACTGGGTCATATGGTTTTTTAAATTTTTTGAGGAACCTCCACGCTGTTTTCCACAGTGGTTGCACCAGTTTGCATTTCCACCAACAGTGCACGAGGGTTTGTTTTTCTCCCCATTCCTACCAATGCTCGTTGTTTCCTATCTTCTGGATCTGAACCATTCTGACAGGTGTGAGGTGATGGTGTAAAGGGATAATGGTAGATACACTTGTGGTGGACACAGCATAATGTACAAACTTGTCAAATCACTAAATCGTATACCTGAAACTAACGTAACTTTGTGTGTCCCCAGTACTCAAAAAATGTGTTAGGTGCAACTAATGGATCATTGAACACTACATCAAAAACTTTTAATAAAAAAAGAAAGAAAGAAAAAATTACAAATAATAATAATAATAAAACTTTGTGGTTTTAAACCACTAAGATTTGGGGATTGCTTATTACTATGTTTACCAGTCAGGGTTCTGCCATGAACATAGAACAAGTAAGGCACAGACCATATTTTAGGGAGGAGGCATGGGGTGGGGGGAGGAGAGAGAGAGAGAAACTGATTTATTGTAAAGGACTGGCTTCTCCTTTGTGGGGTCGGGGGAAGCCCCAGGAACCCAGGCAAGAGCTGGTGGTATAGTCCACAGGTGGAATTTCTTCCTTGTGGGAATGCCTTTATTTCCGCTCCTGCAGCCCTCCACCTGCCTGCCTCAGGCCCGGCTAGACTATCTGAGACAATCACCCTTACTTAAACTGATGATCGACTTCAATCACATCTACATAGTATCTTCCCAACAACTCCTAGGTTAATGTTTACTGAATACCTGGGGACCATATCCACCCGAATGGACACATACAGCGGAGCATCGCACTTGCTGTGACATGATTAGGCTACCCTAATTATATGAAAATACTAAATTAGCAAGATTTGACTGCCAGCAGACCTTACGCTTAAATGATCTGCCTCACACATCCTTTTCATGTACTTGACCACAAACTGGCTGAGTGACAAACTTCAAAATAAGAACTTTGTTTTCAGCCCATCGATGAAATGAGTTTTTAGGGCATTCTTTTCACTTCTGAATGAGTGTCCCCAAGGGGGTTACACGTGAAACAGAACACAAAAAACGTTGACGTTCTTCTTCTTCTTCTTCTAAGATTTTATTTATTTGACAGACAGAGATCACAAGTAGGCAGAGAGAGGGGGGGAAGCAGGCTCCCTGCTGAGCAAAGAGCCCAATGTGGGGGCTCGATTCCAGGACCCTGAGATCATGACCTGAGCCGAAGGCAGAGGCTTAATTCACTAAGCCACCCAGGCACCCTGTGGTCTTCTTCTGATATTACTAATCCTTACTCAATTTTAGGAGGGAGAGACTCCAGACTAAATACGCCTTGATGATGCCCCATTTCCTCTCATGGGGACATGAAGACCCGTCCTCCCTTGTCAGACTGCTTAGGGACAGTGAGACTTCCATCTTCCACAAATCCCTGTAAACTACCCACTTGCTCCAAATATTCAGCATATTATTAGCAATTTTTGCATTTATTAAGTCAATCAGAATATGAATTTAAAAACATTTCTAAATTTATAACACAACTGCCTCTACTTAACTCAGCATGTGTTCTATGCCTCATTTTCCTCATCTAGTTAAAAAAAGATGGCCTTGGGCTTCAGGAGTCCTCTTCTTTCTTCCAGCTCGAACAGTGTGTGTCTGTGGAGTAGTCATCTCCTGAATGGATTTTCGTGTGTGTCCTTAGTGCATCCATTTCCTCTTGTTGAGTCCAGGGTATCTGGCAACAACTGATGTGATGTTCACACTCGCAGAGGGGATCCAGAAGATTCACTGTGGAGATCGCCCAGCATGGGCCCGTGTCTAATCGAGACACGGTTACTACAGTGCTTCTGTTATTTCCTCAGAACATTCTACTGGGGATAGCTGTGACTTTCTGAAGTGTGTTAGTCCTGCTGGATGGCAAGGAACAGACACACAGTCAGGTTATCTCAATTATTGTGAGTTTATTTGTGTTGATACACAAGAAAGTATGAAAGATAAGAAAGCAACCCGGTAACCACAAAGTCCAGCCTCATTGTTCGGGGATCAGTCATTCCTCGAGTAACCTAAAAGCAGACGCGGTGAGTCAGTAAGAGCTCTTGGTATGTCACTCTGGGCAGGTCACTCCTCTAAGGCAGCATCATTAGAGTGACTGCTCCTCTCTATTTTGGCTGCTTACTTCCTTTCTCTATCTCCTGTTCGGAGGGCTCGTAAGAGTGTTCTGGATGGTTGGGCCAGGTGCCATCTAACAAGAACATCACAGCTGGGATCCTCTCTCTTCCTAGGCCACCCCAGTAGGCCATAATTGAATTTCTTTGAGTGATGGTGCAGTTGACTGTGGTCAACTCCAGGTTGATGTGGTCTCTCCAGCACTCTAGGAAAACCATAGATCCACCCAGGAAATATGGATAATAACACACAGCTTTACCCCTGGGGACAGGTGAGCTTTTGATTCTCAGTGACACTTTCTTAGGGAGGATTTTCAGAGTGCTCTATCAATGCTGTAACTTCCCCAAAACAATGGTGTTTTTCTCTTACTACATTTTTTGGGGGGAGAATGTTGCCTTTAATAACATGTACTTTCTAGAACAGTTGATCATCTCCATTTCTTAAGCAAAAGGAAGTGGAATTGTAGATTAAGCTCTGAATCATATGTTGTTGGATCATATTTTCTGAGTTGTCTTTAAAGATCTTCTTCCTCCAGAATACTAGAAAGTCACAGATAATTTCAGTATTTTTAATCCTGGAAATTGAGGTCCTGTTCCCAAGATCTGTTGTGTACTCATGAGGAGGAATCTCTAAATTAGAAACCAGGTTTGTCCATGTTTGTGTCTTACAAGGAGCTCAGTATTTCTCAACCATTCCTAAGATTTCTTTCAACCTGAAAGACAGTGGTGTCCATAAAGGAGCTAACAATTTTTCAACTTGTCTGAGGCCAGAAGGAATAAGTTTGATAGCCACATAATCCATTTCATAAAAGGAGGATTTTTTCCTTATTAATTTTTCTATGAAAAATAAATCATAAATCCTCTTCACCCTTACTGTGATTTAATTGGACTCCTTGTCTATGATCATCTCTCATTAGATTCTTAGGCCAATTTATTTTTCTTTCTTTTTTTTAAGATTTTATTTATTTATTTATTTGATAGAGCACAAGTAGGCAGAGAGGCAGGCAGAAGGAGAGGGAGAAGCAGGCTCTCCACTGAGCAGGGAGCCCGATGTGGGGCTATAGCACAGGACCCTGGGATCATGGCCTGAGCCGAAGGCAGTTGCCCAACCGACTGAGCCACCCAGGTGCCCCAGGCCAATTTCATTTTAAAATCTGAAATGGCAGGATTCAGAAACAGCTGAAAAAAATCAAATTACAATAGACTGTTGCAGATTCTTCAAGTTGGTTTGGTTAAGCCTTTGTTAAACTCTCAAATGATAGCTTTGAAAAAAGTATGCCTCCTCAGCCTTCATCCCTGCATAGAAAGGGTCCCTGCCACGTACATTCTTTCAGAGGTAAGATGTTGTCTCAAATCCCGGTGACTCTAGCAAATCACTAAGGCGGTACTCGGTGTGGGTCTCGTGAAAGGGACTGTAGTAACCACTCCCGATGTGTTGGCTTGAGGAGGTCCCCAACTGCTGAGTGGCCAAATTGGAAGGGAATTTGTGCATTTGGAGTAGTTCCTTTGGATGGCTTTCAAGGAATGCTCTAGATCTGAGATTAAATTTGGGTCTGCTGAGTGGACACCAGGTGTGTTTGATTATGGGTTGACGCCTAGAAAGAACAGAGTGTGGTGGGAAAGTGCATAAGGCACCTGAGCCTGTTTCCACAAATTCCTTTTCTGTCACCGGGCCAGAGTGTTAAGAGTCTGGAAGCTGAGGAGAAAAATAAATGCCTCATCTCACACAATGAAAAAAACCATATAATATTCACTTATGAAAAAATCGAGCATTTGGTTATACGAAAGGTTTGAGAATTTTAATGATGCCCCCAAATTCAGCCCTTTATCACACTGATTTATTTAGGGATCTTAAGACTAATAGGATAGATATGTCCAGGTACAACATTATCCTATTTACATAAAGAAACATTAAAAATCCAAGATATCTTTTGTAACAGAATTAGAAGTTCAGTAGTTGAACGTAACAGCAGAAAATGCGGAATAGCTATTAAATTTCCCATTTCTTCTCAGCAAATCGCCAAAAGAAACAAAAGTGACCAGTGACCTTTTTTTGGGGAACTTTATAGGTATACGATGGCTGATGAGTCAAAAATAAGAAAATTCAGTTTTTACTCTTTCTAGAAGCTTCCAAAGAATACCTATCTAGTCACCCTTAAAGAGCTCTCTCTCCATAATTCAGCCACTAGAAGGGAGTTTCTCGGAGGGAAGGCAGACGATGAACTGGGGTTGACTTCGGGGGTATTAAAAAGCCTCCAGCAATTTAAATCGATTGGCTGACAGCTTATGAGGAACAGCTATTTGGTTACTAGCATATAAAAGAAAAAGAAAAAAGAGCTAAATCACAGCAAAGGGGAAAATGCTGACTATGGATGCATTTATCCAACCTACCTTGGGCCAAATGGACATTATATGAATCTCCCCATTCAAAAGGCTTATAATAAAGTGCACCAGTTCACGGAGTACAGAAATCCAAGCATTCGGACATTTGTCCACAGTGTGTGGCGCTGTTCGGCAGGGACGGCATCTGAGTAGCCAGTAGCAAAGTGTCTTTCATGGAGGGAGAGAACTGTCCCCTCGCAAGTGACGGCAGCTCTTCACATCCCTTCGATGTTAAAAGATAATGAAGTGAATTCCGGACAGAGAAACTCACACAAGCGATTACACATACGAAAAAAAGGCAGATTCTGGGATAGAATTCCTGAGACAGACGGACCCTGGGTCTGATCGTATCAAGAAATTCTGAGAGTCTCTTTATTTTGTGTTCCCCTGGAATTTAGTTCCATAAAAGCTTCATAAAACAAACAGAAAGCTCAAAGTGAATCAAAGCCACTTGAGAACAGCCTCAGGCTGGTGGGAGATGAGCTTCTGTGACCCCTCAAAGTCCCAGGCTCAGCGAGGCACTTTGAACAGACCAGTGACCACAGTCACAAAACACAGTTTGCAAACGGCGAGATCAGCCCACGATGTGATCAGACCGTCATGAAGGACCGGGTCAGCGGGGAGACCAACAGCAGAGACATCCCGGGTAGAAGAAAGAGCCCAGAGCTACACAACAGACTGTTCTCTGTTTCCACAGCTCTTGTTTCCTTTACTGGGTCTGCTTTGACTTTGAGACACGAGTTTTCACGCTGTGCTCCACGAGACCGTGGAAGTCCATGCGCATCTCTCGATGAGGTCCTTTAAAGACAGCGGGGACATTTTTCACCATGCCTCGCTTCTGTCATTTTCAGCTACGCAAAGCGTGACATTCACAGAGCACGGATATCATCCAGAACATTCCACTTCCGCTCCGGCGATTTGATAAGCTGTGATTTAAGTAGCGGATACACTGGTGGCCGGTGGCAGTGCGCAGGAGGCCAACAGTGTGGATGTTTGACCGTGTGTGTCAGTGGCTTGATTTGGGGGTGCTCGGTGCTGTGAGGCTCGGGAGGAGAGCAGGCTGCCCGAAAGCCATCGACGCTCAGGCACTTTGCCCGGAAGGCCCGTCGGAAGGCCTCACCGGACCCCACTGGAAGCAGAAGTAGTATCGTGGAGTGAATCACTGTTTAAGATCAATGCTTGAGAATAAATAAGGCACCAGGTTAATGGAAGTGACACGGAACTCTAAACTATGGTCTTGAACTGTGTTTGCATTCCTTTTCATGTTCCCCTTTGGGAAATTAACTCCTGGAGTATTTATGGAGAGAAACAATGGAAGTTAGCAGTTAGCCTCTTGCTCCTAATTTCTGGCAAAGGCATCATCAGATTGTCTCGAATTCAAGTGTTTTTGCTTTGCCTTCTTTCCTTCTTGGGAAATCACTGGTGGGGCGTTTGGCGGGGGGCGGGGTGGAAGTTACTCGTCGATTTAGCACAGACATGGAGTTGGAAAGAGAGGAAGGCCACTCCTAGAGGGGTGCATAAAGCATCCAAATGCAAAAGAAAGTTCTGCTGAATTAAACACTCTCTCAGGAAGCCTGGCCCATTTATGAAACTGTGCAGGGCTGTTTTTCCAGCTGCCTGGAGGCCAGCTTTGTCTCCTGAAGTCAGTGGCCCGGCTGAGGAGGTGGGCCTCTGGGCCACAGGGTGGGGGCGCTCTGCCGCCGCTGGCCCTGGTGGCACGAAGTCCCGGGACACGGTTCCTGGTGCCGCCTTACTGATGGGCTCAGCGCAAAATGGCAAAGACGGTCATTTTATAAAGGATTCAGTTCTCTCCTATCACATGGGAAAGTGAGGGACAGTGAAAGGGGCCCCCTTCTGCCAAGCCAACGCTTGCCCCTCAGCTGGGACGCGCACTCTGGGAGACAACAGCATGTCTCCCCTCGGACGCCCTGTCGAACCCAGCCCCGGTTGCTCTTCTTTGCCCGGGACCGAACTGGGCATGTTTGCTTGTCTCCATGCCCACTCTGCTTGTTCTTTAGTTTTCTTTTTAAAATCATTTCCAAAACCACCTTTACTTTAGTGAGATGGCTGGCAGGACCGTCCCCCTACTCAAGGAAGGACTGGGGAGATGGTAAATATTTAGAGTCTCCTGGCCTAGCCACTAGTGGTGAAGACGTCCATTAAGGACCTCCCCATCTTGCCCAGCTGTCTTCACTGACGGGTCATGTATCCAGCAAGGCCTATCTTGGAAGCAACAAAGAAGAAGCTACGTGACCATCAGCTGACCCACAACGGCCCTTCTGTGCCAGTGGAACCCACAGGATGAGACTCGGAACTTCTTCTAGAAAAGCAAGTCTCTAGATATAAAAGGTAGTAACTGAGATTGCTTTTCCTTGCTCTGAAAACACACGTATATACCGGTCCTCACAAACGATCCCTAACACAATGTGTCATTCTATATGGATGGTACTTATGCCAAAGTGACCCGACAAAATGTCCCATCACAGTGATGACAGTCCTGATCTCCAGCACAGCTCGGAGTTCCTGTGTGCACCCACACCGACAGCTGAAGGCCGTGGATTTGTTTTCCCTTGTAGGCTCTCTGCGAGAACCCAGTATGGATTATCTCAGGGTACCACAAAGATTACTTCAAGAAAAAGATTATACATCACAATGCTTAGCATTTATATAGGTTCTTTTGATTTCAAAACAAGTTATAAATATTTCCTACCGTGACAACATCTACGCGAGGTAGGTATGACCGTTCCTACGTTACCAATAGAAACCCAAGGCCAAGGAGAGCAGGACCCTATTCCAGGCCCGCAGGGGTTAGGAGCGACCTTGAGACCGGCATCCTGGTGGCCACCTGCTCTGGGCTCTAAAGAGGCCGTGCTTGTCTCAACGGGGGGCAACGGTCTCCATTAATATAGGGCTATATATTGTATAAATAGAAAACAGCAACACACGACGACGTTATAGAACAATAATCCAATATTTTTGTTTCTTAGTAAAATATGTGAAGCACAGTATTTAAATTGCATTTCTCTGAAAAGCATTTGGTATATTAAATAGCTCTATAAAGGTTTGCTGGCATACCCTTAACAGCATAACGAATGATTCTAAAGAAATTAAAATCCACGGATGCATAGAGATCTTGCTGGTATAATACCATTAAGCTAAACAAACAAAAAAAAGAATGTGAGAAACTACTTTATTCTCATAATGCAGACCTAATCACTTGCTGGATTTTCGCAGGTAGCTACCTAATTTTTCCGAGCTTGAGAGAAAAGATACATATTGCTGGCTGTGGTTTTTAAACTCTTAATTTGAGGGGAAAATGCAGTTGGGAGGTGAAAATTAAAGACTGCTATTTCCACTTGGTATCCACTCGGAGGAATTCATACATTTCCAAGAAACATTGCCATACTTGGAACTAGCGTGGAGGTGGACAGAGGGACGCTGATGCTAAGAAGGACATGCTCTGAGAAGAGAAAAAAACGGTAGCAAGGAAAAGGGACGGTTTTGAAGAAAATGAACAAGGAAGCCAAAGGGTGGTTTTCGAGCGTGCCGAGGCTGGCGTGAGATGTGAGCTGTTCACGGTTGGATGACTGCGTGGGTCTTGGAGATGCTTTATGGGGTCAGTACTTGGCTGGATCAGTCCCTTGGCTGTGGTGAAAGCCTCACTCGCCTCTCTAAGAAGCAGATCTCAGAAGGGTGTGAAAGCATTTACCTCATGCTAAGCTTCGAAAGGACCGACCAGTTGGGTCGGCAGAAAAAGGTCTAAAACTAGGAAGGACGAGGCATCTCAAGGAGTCTTAAAACCGGTATGCAAACGTAAAAACTGCCTTCCAAGCTGAAATGACATTCTCTGTCAGGAGTAACAAATACAAAAGGCCTAACCTTCGTGTACACGCCGCTAAGATATTGTTAGATAAGATATTACATGGCGTGCGGAGAATATTTTTGTGGAAGTGTGCTTTTTCCCTAAAAAAGACATATTAAATTGTGTGGGTTTTTGTTTTTTGTTGTTTTTTTTTTTTTTACTCTCCTCAAGTCCTTTCTATATAAATAGGAAAGACGAGCTGTCCTGTCAGTTTGTTCCTTCACGGGATACGCTGGCGGGGTCCTTCACGCTGAGGGGGTAAGTGGCAGTTTTATTGGTGGGGGGTCTGAGTCTGGACAGGCCAGAGCAGTTCGGCTGCTTGGTCGGCTGCAGGGTCCTGGCGTAGGGTGAGTACCAGTCCCGCTCAAACACATCCTTCAGCTGCTTGATGATGCTCCTGTTGTTCCTCACGTCCGCCTGGTTGATAACGAGGCCTGTGCCGGCGTTCTGGGTGAAGTCATTCCCCACCCAGTCAAAATTGCCTGCCAACAAACAAAGGAGAGAACGGTGCCGAGTTAAGAGCCATGGGGAACAGTCCCCGTTTAATGAAACACTGAGCAGATTCTATTTAAAAAAATAATAATGATGATGATGACAGGGAGATTGAATTGTGTTGACAGCTGAGGAAAAAAATTCCAAGAGGCCTTACATATGGCATATTAATATTTGCATATTATTTTGGCATTTTCTTCAGCTTTGCTCAACTTGAAACTCAAAACAAGGAATCTGCTGGGTTTTTTTTTTTTTTTTTGTAAATGTTATTTCTTATTGACGTTCACAAGACACACTAAATACCGCAACATTTAGGATATATAGGAATACACTTAAAAATCCTGTGAACAATTACTACCTTCTCAGAGACAACATCTGATCCGGACGTACAGAGGAGGGATTCTGATTACAGTGCTCACAAGCTTGTCTGTCGAAGAAAAGGCTGAAGCCAGAGGAGGAGGATCAGTCCCTGTCTGAATGGACAGACCTCTCCTTGCTCGGCCTGTAGGTCATTTTCCGGGTCCAGGAGCTGGCTTCTTGGCTTGGGAAGCGAGGCAGCTGCTCTGACGGTGGCTCCCCAGCACAGCTGCCTGGTGTGGGGCAGTGTATTACTAGTTTGCTAAGGCTGCCGTAACCAAGGCCCATGGACTGGGCGGCTTAAACCAGACAAATCTATCGTCTCATAGTTCTGGAGGCCAGAAGTCCAAAACCAACATGGCGGCAGGGTTGGTTCCTACCTGGACAGAGAATCTGTTCCGAGCCACCCTGCTGGGCATCTAAGATGGCCAGCTTCTCCCCGTGTCTCTTCACAGTCTCTTCCCTCTCTGCATGTCTATCTCTGGGTCCAAATTTCCCTTATGTAGAAGGGCACTGGTCAAATTGGATCAGGGCTCACCCTGATGACCTTATTCTGACTTGATGACCTCTACATAGACCCTCACTCCAAATAAGGTCATATTCTGAGGTACTGGGAGTTATAACTTCCAACATATGAATTTGGCGGGGGGGCGCGGTTCAGCCCCTAGGTAGTAAGGCTGGAATCTTTTCCAGAAGGGGCCAATCGTATCTAGGTCACTCACGTCTAGTTCATCTTCAGCGGGGGAGTAGATAAAAGAAGAGACTACCCCAAAATCCCACTTGAATCTCCTATCTTGGCACCCACTGGGGAGAAGGATCTAGTGGGAGGACAAAGTTTTCTCCTCAGGAGGGTTCAGTACCGTTCATTTCTTTGATCTTTTTGTCCTTCATTTAATGCACATTTCCTGAGTGTCTAGTGTCTCCCAGATGGGTACGTGGGGCCACGATACAAACCAGACAATGACAGTCCCTGACTTCAAGGAGTCCAGGAAGGAAACACAATGATTATCATGCAGAGAGATGAATGCGCACAGTGCCATGAGGGCAAGGGAAAGGGTTCCCAACTCTGGCTGCCTGAGTCAGGAAAGCATTTTGTTGAGTCAGAACAGATACACAGAAACATCAATTAGGAAGTTAGAGAGCCACACCTGCAGACGGATGTGAACAAAAATATGATCAGGATCTTGGAGCGTGCTGGGGAAGAGTCAGGGAAGAAGTGGGATATAAGGGCCTTGGTGGGGGGGGGAGAGAAACTGTCCTTTATTAAGTGCCTACTACGAGCAAAGCACTGGGCTTGGAGTTTGTATCCATTATCTTTCATAGTTGGTAGGATTTACACCCAATCCACAGATGAGAGGCCTGAGGCTCAGAAGGTGAGCAGATCTGATCAATGGTGGACCCAGGTCTCCACAGACTATTTATAATACCATAAAGGAAGTAGTGTTCTCATTAAAAAAAGATTTCTTGAATTACTACTGGCCTGGGTCTGGTCTCAGCTCTCAGTTTTGTGCTCCTCTTTGGTTCAGAGATGGTTTCATAAAGAAAACGGAAAACATGTTAAGTGTCGAGCTTGATTTCTAGGCCCTCAGAGTCTCTTCAGCCATTGCTGTAGGAATATTTGCTGAACAAGACACTGGGCCTCCCTGGCCCAAGGCCCTGCAGTCATTTGGGCAGGAAGAGGCATTCACAGAGAGATGATATCCGTTCCTTCCTGGCGCTCATCCTGTGGGTCCTCCTCTGCTCTCTGGAGGCCCCACACGTATGAACTCCCCTTTCCACTGGCCCTTCCTGGAATAGCGGAAGTAGTTCCCTTTTCTCCCACTGCGCTCCTTGACTTTATTCCTCGGGGCCTAATACTGGGTCCCTAAATAAAATATTATCAGCATAGAGATCAAACTCTTCTCCCTCTCTCTGTCCTCCATCTCACACTGTCTCCCGCCACTCCCCAAACACCACACTGTTACCCCTGATGGTTTCATGACAGACATGACATTGGATGAATTTTATTGCTATAAATGAGGGGACCGTCCACCAGAGGGTTCATGATATGGTGTTGGAGTCTCTTCCAGAGCTGTGTCTCTGCCCAGGTGCTCTCAGACACACGGCCGTGCTCAGTGGTGGCAGGTCTGCGTGACATTCAATGCCACGGAAATGCAGGCTTGGACTTCTTAAACTGGGGATTAGCAGCAAATGCAGGTTAAGAGTTATTCTGGAACCCGCTGGCAGGCAGCACCTTCGAGTCCTCCCATAAACAGAAGACCCCTGCGCTCCTGCGTGCCGCCTTTCGAGGGCTGTGGCTAAGACGCTCAAGTCTCGTCCCCACAGCTGAGTGCCAGGTGGCGAATTCGTTCTCTCATTACATGATCTCATTCAATACCCACTGCGAGGCTGCGAGGTGATAATATTCCATTGTACTGATGGGGAAATTAAGGCACAGAAAGGTCAGGTACTTTGTCCAAGACTGGAGTGGAAAAATATCAGAGCTGAGTTTCAGAGCCAGGTCGGACCCCACCGCCCACACCTCAGCTTCTGTTCCGTGTCATGTCTGCTCCTGGCCCGTGTGGTACCAACAGTGCATTCCCCTCCCCCACCTCCGGGCTTCAGCGGCAGCCATAGCGCTGGAGCATCGGGCTGCACTGAGCTCCTCTCCTCTAGGGACCACACTTTCTGAGAAACACAGAGATGGAAACAGGCTTTGGGGAGCCACATGAGAAGACAGAAAGATGAGAAGTGACAAGATTTTGGAGGCTTATTTTGTGAGATTCGGCTTTTCCCTTCAAGACAATGGATGGAGCCAAGATCCTGCACCTTTGATTCTCCAAAGCTTTAACTAGGTTCTTCTCTGGAACTCCAGCCCTAGGCAGCGCTTTCCCAGGCCCACAGAGGCCTCCCCCACCAGGGGGATCATGTTTTCCCACCTTTCACTTCCTCATGGTTTGGCTCAAGTTCAGAATCACGTACCTGTGTCCGCGTTTTCTCAACCGGGACACGGTTCCACCCAGGGCTGAGCCTGCCATCGTGGCTTCCCAAATGCGTGCGCGGGGCTGGGCAGCGGGAGGACTATAGGGCCATCCCGGGAACCATGGCGCTGGTACAGATAAGCTCCCTGGGAAGGTATGTGTGCCTCAGTGAGCCTCCTGAGTGCTTCCAATTAACCTACCACCCCCTTGTCAACCCTCCAACAGTTCAAACCATTTTCTGGACAAATGCACCAAGCCAGACTCAAATATACTCCAGAGAATTCAAAATTAGAGAGAGAGTACTGTTCGGGGAATGTTAAGTCTTCATGGGGAATGTTAAGTCTCATGAAGATTTAATGAGCTATACTTCCACGCAAGGTCTAGTGTGGATTATTCGTAATTCAGCATTTTCAGCAGGTGTCCGCATGACGACTTAAGAGATTTCCAGAATGTGCTGATAATTATTTAAATTATCAATGAATTTTCCCTCTGGATGCTCTTTAAATATTTTTATACAAGGGCTATGCCTTGCTCTAGGGAATTAATGTTTTGCCAAATGCTGTGTGTAAAGTGAACTCATTTAAAAATGCATTATAATAGAGAGCCAGAAATAGACCCATGTAGATAGAGTGAACTCATCCTAACGGAGGAGCAAAGGCAATACGAGGGGCAAAGCTAGTCTTTCCAACAATGGCACCGGAAAAATGACATCCACCTGCAAAAAAGGGAATCTTGACACAGACCCAACACCTTTAACAAAAAATAACTCTAAATGGATCAAAGAAAAATGTAAAATGCAAAACTAATAAAACTCCTCGAAAATGACAAATAAGAAAATCTATATGACCTTGGGTTTGGTGAGGACTTTTTAGACACAACACAAAAGGCACGATCCAGGAAAGAAATCACTGATAAGCTGGACTTCATTAGAATTTAAAATGTTTTCTCTGTGAAAGACACTGTCAAGAGAATAAGATAAGCCACGGGCTGGGAGGAAATATTTGCAAATATATATTCCAAATAACTCAACAATAAGAAAATGAAAAGCCTGATGAAAAAAAATGGGCCAAAGACACCTCATCCAAGAAGACATTGAGATGGTAAAAAAGCATATTAAGAAATGCTCCACATCTATTTATCAAGGAAATGCAGACTAAAACAGTGAGGAGGTACCTCTATATACCTACGAGAATGGCCAAAATCTGGAACACTGACACCACCAAATGCTGGCGAGGATGCGGAGCAGCAGGAACTCTCCCGTCACTGCTGCTGGGAATCCAAAATGGTAGAGGCCCCTTGGAAGACAGTTTGGCAGTTTCTCACAAAACTCAGCATCGTCTGACCATTCGATGGGACAGTCATGCTCCTTGCCATAACCCAATGGGGTTGAAAACATGTCCACAGGAAAACATGCATGCAAATGTTTACTCATAACTTACTCATAAGTTTACTCATGAGCTTACTCATAACTGCCTAAACCTGGAAGCAACCAAGATGTCCTGAAGGTAAATGGAGATAAACTGATCCCTCCAGACAGTGGAATATTATTCAGCACAAAGAAGACATAAGCTATCTAGCCATCCAAGATCCCGAGAAAGCTTAAACGCATACTGCTAAGTGAGAGAAGCCGACCTGAAAAGGATATACACGATTCGAGTCCAACTATGTGAGAGCTTGGAAAAGCCCAAACAACGGAGACTGTAAAAAGAGATCAGTGGTTGCCAGGAGCTGGCAGGGAGGCAGGGAGCACAGAGGACGGGTAGGACAGGGAAATGACTATGACACAGTCATCGTGCATACACGTCATTACACAGTGGGGTGAACCCCCACTGTACATCAGGATCCGTGTGGGTTCACCCATTGTAGCCAATGCACCACTTTGTGGGGGCGGCTGATAACGCGGCAGGTTGTGTTACGTGTGTGAGGAGCAGAGGGATGTGAGAATTCTGTAGTTTCTGTTCAGTTTTGCTGTGAACCTAACTGCTCTAAAAAAAAAAAGTCTATTCTAAAAATATATTGTACAGGGAGAAGAAAAGAGAGAGCCAAAAATCTGTATTTACTAAGGATTGAGACAGATAAGAGCCAGTGTTTGGAGTTTTCCTATTATTATCTCTTTTAATCTTTCTACCACCACCAAAGGGTGGATACTTTTATACCCATTTTACAGATAAGAAAACAGAGGCATGGGGGCGCCTGGGTGGCTCAGTCAGATGTGGCTGCTTTCAACTCAGGTCATGATCCCCGGGTCCTGGGATTGAGCCCAGCATTGGGCTCCTGGGTCAGTGCAGACCCTATTTCTCCCTCTCCCTGCCACTCTGTCTACTTATGCTCCCTCTCTCTCGCTGTCAAATAAATAAAATCTTAGGGGAAAAAAATCAAATGAGATAAAGTTCTTTACAAAGCAAAGGCCATACTCTTCACTCACTCACTGAACTGGGGGGAAAAAAACCCACCATATTCCTTATTCCTCCATCCCACACCCGTTTTTCTTTTCCGCTTTGAGCCTGCCATGTCCTCTGTACAATGTAATAGCCAGACTGCCGTTCTGGGATTTATGTCCCTTCTTTTATAGATAACAATTTCCACTCCGATGTTGATGGTACCAGTTAAGGGATTACTCTGGACTCATGCACACTGTAGGAAAGGAGCACAGACGGACACATTAGTAATTCCACCAGCTGGTATGATTTCGGCATCTGGAGCATTATTACCCTAAAAATAACAGCTGACACGAATCCGTTATTATCTATGTGCCAGGATTCTAATTGTGCAAGGTACCCTGCATATATTATTCTGCTTAAATTTCACCCAACGAAGGAGAAACTGTTATGGGCCCCATCGTACAGAGGATGTTGAGGCTTAGAGAGCGTAAGCAAGTTCTCCGAGGGCAGACATTTACCGAGCGGCGGAGGAGGGACGCTCGTCCAGGCAGTGCTCCTCCTTGTGCTGAGCGGCCGTCGGGTCGGCCTCCTGTGACTCGGGACAGACTGGCTGAGGTACAGTGGGTGGGAAGAGAGCACTGTGTTCGTTTGACTCTCAGGACTCTTTTTTTAAATTCTATTTATTTATTTGAGAGAGAGCCAGAATGAGAGAGAAAGAAACACGAGCAGGGTGAGGGGCAGAGGGAGAAGCAGAGCCCACCCTGAGCAGGGAGCCTGATTCGGGGCTCGATCCCAGGACTCCGGGATCATGACCTGAGCTGAACGAAGGCAGACGCCCAACTGACCGAGCCACCTGGGTGCCCCTGGGACTTGCCTTTCATGAGCCACTCACGTCCTCACCCATAACACGAAGCAAGTGGGCCAAAGAATTTCTGAAAACACTTATTAAAAACATCTTCTATGGTGTCCTCATACTTGAACCAAGCCCTAGAGGAGATGTTCAGTTCAAGGGGCAGTTTGTCCTCCCCGTCCTGTTTCCTCCAGGGCCTGCGGGGCATGGAAGAACACGGTGGGACCACCGTCGGCCTGCATGGTCCCCCAAGGAGCCGGACAGCCCAGACACCTACCGATATAAGCTGCGCTGTCCGTCACCATGTACTTGTTGCGATTTAATTTAGGAAAGGTGTGATCCTTTTGTTCTTTTGTAGCACACACATTCTCTCTTTCCAGATCGAAAAATTTCTGTAAGACACAAAAATAAGCAAATCAAGAAAGCAGGCGAATAAGGAACATTTTTGGTTTTGTTCAGGAGCACAAAAGGGTTTTTTCTCCAAATATCCACAGCCAACCTCATACTGGGTTATCGAAGCCACAATCTTGTTGCTTCATATAGATGAAGCTATTTTTGTCCTCCCATCTATATGGGCAACAAGAGGGAAAATTAGCATGCTCAACTAGATCTATAATTAACACTTTTAAGCTGCAAAATGAGCATAAAATTCATTCTTTCAACGGGGTGAAGGCCAGAAGTTTCTTTAATTCTCGTTGCCTTACTCATCAGGGTGCACTGGTATTTGAGGTCTGCCTCGGGGTGCTCTCTGCCACGCATGCTAACGAACTGAATTAATGTCCCTCTGTTGCACGCGTTATAAAAGCCGCAGGCCCTGTGTCAATGACTAGGTGATTCAGCGGGGGATTTGCAAAGGTCAAAAGAGATTTTGCCAAGAGAACAAATGCTTGCATCTCAACACCTTGGTCTGCAAGCTCTTTTAATAAGTCAAAAACAAATCACCACTTCAGACTGTGAATCCTGAATTTCAACTTCACTGTGACCCCAAAAGCAGCTCTCGGGCCTGGGGTCTGGGGTGGGTGGGCTGAGAGGGGGCTGCCAGTGGAGGCAGGTGGGCTGGTGTTTCCAGAATCTGCTAGAACTGGTAACTGCTCAGATGAGACCCGAACCGTGACCGAGCTCACAGGATGACCCACCCTCGAGGGTGATCTCTTGACTAAGAAGAGTACAAAAGGATGGATTCTGCTTTCCTTATGATTTCTTGCTAATCTTAAATGAGAGCATTTAATATTTCATGGTGGAGATTTCAACGGGCAGTGTCTTGGAGAAGAGGGGCGAGCAAAGGCACCACGCGTGGTAGGCTCCAGACTTTCTTCCCTCTGCTTCTGTCTGTTTTAGTCATGTCTTCTTTTCTGTGTTCTCATGGTTTGACATCTGAGCCATGCTGAGCCTGGAGGGACTGCCCTCCCGAGGGCTGGCTAATTCCTGGAGATAGCAAACAACTTGCCTGTGAGAACCCTTCTCATGCGTAACCCAAACAGTCCATGGTCCATACCCTGAGCCACCTCCTTTATGGGCTCCCGCTCAGGGCCACTATCCACCTGCCCTAATCACCCCAGGGTCAGGTACCAGACAACTAGGCCCAAAAGCCCACCGAAGTCATTCAAACTTGCTAGTCCGAACTGGGTTTATCCTGCCTTGCCCCTTCCCCAACTCTGTAAACCAAAAGTTCTTGTCCATGCTTCCCTCACTCCTGCCTCCCCGATGACCCTGGGGCTTCCCATCTTGCTCCCTTCTCTTGAGATCTGTGAATAAAAGTCAATCCAAGGGCTGTCATCTCCTGATCTGTGGGTGCTGTCATATCTAAATCATCATCAGGCCTGTGTCTTAGGACACTGCTGAACCTGGTCCGTCTGGCGATGGCGCTCCCGACTGCACGTGTACTGAACTCGGAGTGAATCAGCTCACCCGGCAGAGCCTTCACCCTTTTCCAGCACACTGGAGTGTGCCAAAGTGACTCCACGTCCACATGCTTCCTGCTCCCTCCACTCCCTGGTTCACAGATCCTTCCTGAACAACCTTCATCAGCTACCTTTTTTGATTCCTTCCTTCCTTCCATCCACCCAACACACACGTTCTGAATGCCTTGTGCCAGCATCCTGCTAAGCACTGGGAATACAGTGCTTCACTTGCTTTTCCATGGTGTCCCACGTGCCACTTCAGTTATCTAGAAAATGCCATCCCTGAGCTGAAACAACCCCCAGGATTCTCTCATCCATGGAAAGGTACTGAACACAAACGGACTCTATTCTCCTGGGTCTCTGCCTGGCTTTCTGGGACCATACCAGTGTTTCCTCTAATCCTTGATTATCTGATTCCAAACTGAGATGGGTACCCCGACCCCACTCCTGGTTATCACGTTCACTTGCAAATGTGGTGTGGAAAATAGATCCATAGTAGTGATCATAGACCTGTTTCTTTCCATTTTACTGAGGAGTAATTGACATCTAGCACTGTATAAATTAAAGTTGTCCTGCATTATGCTTTTACACGTATCATGACATGACCCACAATACGTCCAGCTAGCATCCATCTTCTCATATAGATACATAAAAAGGTAAGAAAGAAGAATAAACAAAATTTCTCCTTGTAATGAGAACTCTTAGGATTTATTTTCTTAGCAACTTACCTGCATACCACGTAGCAGTGTTAGCTGTAGTCATCATGTTGTACGTTGAATCTCTAGTATTTATCTTGTAATTGGAAATCTGTACCCTTGACCACCTTCCTCCAATTCCCCGTCTCCCCTGCCTTTACACCGCACTCCCCGTAACCACAAGTCTCATCTCTTTTTCTATGACTTTGTGTTCTTTGTTTTTAATTTTAGACTGTACATACAATATCATACAGTATCTTTCTCGGACTTATTTCACTTAGAATAATGCCTTCAAGGTCCATCCATGTTGTCAAAAATGGTAGTATTTCTTCATTTTTCTGGCTGAATGACAGTCCGTTGTATAGGTATACCACCACTTCTTTATCCATTCATCCACTGACAGGCACTTAAGTTGTTTCTATGTCTTGGCTACCATGAATACTGCCGCTAAGAACACAAAGGTGCAGATACCTTTTTGAGTTAGTGTTTTAGTTTCCTTTGGATATAGTCCCATAAATAGAATTGCTGAATCATTGTAGTTCTGTTTTTAATTTTTGGGGATTCTCCATACCATCTTCCATAGTGGCCGTGCCCATCTACATTCCCGCCAATGGTGCACACAGGCTCCCTTTTCTCCACATCCTTGTTATCTCTTGTCTTTTTGATGATGGCTGTCCTAACATGCATGCTATCTCACAGCGGTTTTGGTTTGCATTTCCCTAATGACTAGCAATGTTGAGCATCTTTTCATGTACCTCTTGGCCTTCTGTATATCTTCTCTGGAGAATGTCTATTCAGGTGCTTTGTCCATTTTTAAATTGGGTTATTATTCAGTTGTATGAGTTTTTGATTCATTTTGGGTATTAAGCCCTATGAGTTTTTTATTCATTTTGGGTATTAAGCCCTTATCAAATATATGCTTTGCAAACATTTTTCCCCTTCCATAGGTGGTCTTTTCACTTTGTTTCTTTTTAATTTTGTTGCCTGTATTTTAGGTGTCCCATCTAAAAAATTATTACCTTAATCCATGTCAAACAACTTCGTTCCTGTGTTTTCTTCTAGGAGTTTCATGGTTTCAGGTCTTACAGTTAAGTCTTTAATCCATTTTGTGTTCATTTTTGTGATCAGTGTATGATTTGGGTCCAGTTTCATTCTTTTACATGTGGATATCCAGTTATCCCAGCACCATTTGTTGACGAGATTATTTTTTTCTCCATTGAGTATTTTTGGCTCCCTTGTCAAATATTGGTTGGCTGCATATGCTTGGGTTTATTTCTGAGCTCTTGGTTCTATTCCATTGGTCTGTTTTTATGCCAGTACCATATCTGATGACCATAGCTTTATAGCCTAGCTTGAAATTTGGAAGTGTAATACTTGCTTCTTTGCTCTTCTTTCTCCAGATTTCTTTGGCTATTCAGGGTCTTTTGCAGTTCCACATAAATTTTATGAGCGTTTTTTCTACTTCTGTAAAAATGCCACTGGAATCTTGGTTGGATTGCACCGAATCTATAGATGGCTTTGGTTGTATTAACGTTTAAACAATATCCATTTTTCTAACCTGTGAATGTGGGATACCTTTCCATTTTTTTGGCATCATCTTCGATTTCTTACATCGTCTTACAGTTTTCAGCATAGAAATGGTTCATCTCCTTAGTTTATTCCTAAGTATTTTGTTGTTTTGATGCTAGTATAAATGGAATCTATGTCTTTATTACTTTTTCAGAAATTTCATTGTTAGTGTGTAGAAACACCACTGGTTTTTGTATTTTAATTTTGTATCCTGCAACTTTGCTGAATTCATTGATTAAATCCAACATTTTTGGGGTTGAGTCTTATGATTTTATAAATAGAAAATCATGTCATCTGCAAATAGAGACAATTTTGCTTCTTCCTTTTCAATTCTGATACTTTTTATTTCCTTTTCTTGCCTGATTGCTCTGGCTAGGGCTTCCAGCACTATGTTGAACAGGAACGGTAAGAGCTGGAACCCTTGTCTTGTTTCTGATCTTAAAGGAAAAGCTTTCAACTCTTCATCATTGAGTAAGATGTTAGCTGTAGGCTTCACAAACAGGTTTGTATTATTTCTAATACTGATTTGTTAACTCAGACATGTGCATGGCTACCACAGTTTATAAAAACAGTTAAACGGAGATAAAAATTTCTGTTTTCCATCAATATTATTAGAATGTTAGGGAGATTAAAATGTAATCTACATGAGAATCGTGATTTTTTGAAATCTATGGTAAATCCTAGAATTTTATGTCTTTATATTGTTGATAACTTCAACTTAAAAAAAATTTAATGGTATGAATGAGTTAAAGAACATTTTATCTATATTTTGGGTTATCCCAGAAATATGTAAGTCAGATGTGTAGCTTCTCAAGTCTTTACAATGTACAATATAAATTTCTATGTCTTGATAATATAAATGTTCCTGCTTCATAGTGTAGTTGTGAATATTAGATAGTACATACAAAGTATGTAATTCAGTGCCTGTCCAAATGTCTATACTCAAGAAATTCCTTCATTTAAAAAAAAATTAAGCACTTACTACTTCTAGGCAAAGTGAAATGAGATGGTGCCACAGAGTAATGATAAAAACTTAATGGATGTAACAACGGTTTACCCAATGAGTAGCAGGCAACAAGGAAATTGGTCCTGCAGCATGGAAAGAATAGAGAACAAAGCAGTGGCAAAGTATTTGGTAAAACCATAACCTGCATTAATTTGGAAGGAAGACCAAGCACTCCCCCCACTCCCCGCCCCCCCCAAAAAACCTCTGGCTCCAGGGCAAGGGATAGGCAACAAATTGTTAGTAGTGTATGTTGTTTGTTATTAGTGCTTTCCAGAAGTTATCAGAGATGAATGAGCTCAGGATCAGATTTGCTGGCTTATAAGCAGACAGGAAAGAGAACGGATGTACTGGAAATTTGGTATTTCAAAGGGTTGGAACAATTGATTGTGCCAGGAGCCTAAGAGCAGAAAATTAGTTTGAAAAATACTTTAAGTGACTGAGGCCAGTTAAGACTCAATCCTGCAGCAAAGATCTGATAACTGGAATAATCAAAATCAATATAATCTTCCCACCCAAATCTGATGAGCTGAATGAAGCCACCATTAATGAGAGAGAGAGGGAGAAGAGGAGGGGAAGGGGGAGGAAGAAGGGGAGGGGGTAGGGAGGCAGAGGCAGAAGTACAGGAGCAAGGAAGCATATTGGTCACATTTCAGAATTACGTGCAACAAAACCTTTGGCTGTGGCTAGTGCAGTCAAATGCTCTACCACTGAGCTATACCCCCTGGCTGTGGCTAGTGGTACATACATTTAATGGGCCTTCCCCTGTCCCTGTTATATGGGGAGGAGGTAACTTCAACCTGGGTTTTGGGTCTTACCGGTAATCATTTTCTTTTTAGTTTCTATTTATCGAACTGTGAGGTCCAGGTCTGCACGTCTCTGGGAGGTCCTGAACTTTGTGCTGTGCGGTACCCAATGGGGGATGAGGATTCTCCGTGTGCGTGCCCAGAATGGCAGACTGATGACCCACAGACCCGTTCCTTTGTCTTTTGGGGAACACGCTCCTCCCCTGCCATTAGGTGTGGTGGGGTGAGTGACTGCTGAGCAGCAGAAGAAAGGCTAAAGGGATCTTCACACCTCCAGGTCCACCCCAGAAACGCGTCATGGGCAGTCCTCCATTCTCTCTCTCCTCCTGGCCTGGGGATGCCGAGGCTTGGGACTACCTCGGAAGCTATGTGTCAGAGGCGATGGTGACATCCCTGTCATCTTGGTCCCTAAAGACTGCATGGAGCACAGAGCCATCGCCCAGAAGGGTGCCAGGCACAGAGTAGGGTCTCAGGGTATATTTACTGAATGACTGCGGTGGGGGTTGGAAAAGGTGAGCCCTAAAGGACTAGCGGGCCTTAGTCAGGTAAGGCACAAAGGAAGAGAGTGCTGTAGGCAGAGGGAACAGCGTGTGCAAAGGCCCAGAGGGGAGGAAGAGGGCGTCACATGTGAGGACCCGAGAAGAATCAAAGATGAGCTAAGGACCTGGTCCCAGTCTTGCCTCCCTCAAACGATGTGGATTAGCACACAGCCCGAGAGACTGGAGCTCGGGTGGTGGTGGTGGGACCCTGTGGAGGAGCACGTGTCACTCCTCTGATGGTCACAGACTTAGAAACAGGAATGGCAGGTGAATGAGGCAGTTCAAGCAAAGCAGAGAAGACCCAACAGGCAGTGTGTAAAAACAGGGCGAGGCCAGGAGGGCTCCAGCAAACATGGGTTCCAGGCTCTTTTTCTCCTGTGTTTCTCTTAAAAAAAAAAATACTTATCCTACTTTTGAAATATTTTCTTACTGTCAGAGACCGTAATCCTGGTTCTTAACTGGCCGTTTATGCAAATGCGCGTGCCTACAGCTTTTATGGACGTGGGGAGGGAATCAGCCCTTTTTATGTAATAATACTGAAGTCAACATCATACTTACAACTTTCAAACTGCAGTTGGCTATTTCAGTGCAAATAGCTTTAAGAGATGAAATAAAGTTAAATGTAAGGGGGTCAGTTTCCTTCCAGAAGCTTATAAGGAGTCGAACTTTAACGCTTCGCAAAACTAATGCTTCTCTTATTTTCCCATCCAAGTCTGGCCAGTAAGTCCTGTAGGAATAATATCCATGTGGATAAAAATAAAGAAAATAAGTTAGTTTGGGGGAAGAAATTTACTAGACTGCAAAGAACATTTATATTAACCCGATCATTACTTTTTTCTTCAATATAGACATAACCTGATAGGATACCTTGAAAACACACAGATCTCCTGGGTTGGGCACCTACAGAGGATGCTCTCCTGGGTCCTCCCCTTGCCTGAAATGAGTTCTCCCACCACTGGGGCCTCAGGGGTGTGGACAGACTGACCTCCACCGCCTGCTGTCCTCACTGCTCCTCATCACCTCAGCTCACCTGTGCGCTGAGAGTCAACTTTCCAACAGAATCCTCTGAGCACCCCATTAGTCCCCAAAGGCTTCGAGAACCTCTTCCTTGGAAACTGCCCCCCTGCCTCCCAAGTGAGCTTCTGCTCTGATCACCCAAACTTCCCCACACTCTCATTTCCAGGCCGCCTTCCTCTTTCCTGACCAAGCCGCCAGCTACTCTGGCCCTGGACTTCTCCACCAGGCCAACGAGGTCTCCTGGAGGCTCAGCCTCTGTCCCGAATCCATAGCCTTTTGCCTTAACCGACTCCTGACTCCTCCTGAGGCCACAGCTTCTCCAGAACTTCTTCCATGTCATTTGCCACCACAGTTCACCCACCTGGTTTAGGAGATGGGGTCGCCCCCAACACCACACGGTGTCACTTCCAGAACTGTCATCCATTTCTCATTTAGAAAGCAAAAACAACAAACATTTCCATCTTAAAGACAAGCCCCAAATCTCTCTATCTCCCCTCAGCTCTGATGCGCTAGACCCTCTGTTCACTGGTTCAAATCTTCCCCTCATTCCAGGCCAACTCAGGTTGGACTAATAAAGTATTATCAAAACCTTAGTCTGCTGGCTTTGTGATCAGCGCACCTCCAAATGTCTCCTCTTTATATGGACTAGCCTGTGGTCCCCCAGTGTCCCGCACCCTGTGAAATCCCCACTGAGCGCTCTCTTGCCCTGCGTGACCCCCTCACTCTCCTGCTCCTTCAGCTCCGGGTCCCCTTCCCAACCCAGCCCAACCTCAGTGATCACCTGAAGGACACATGCCCTGCCCCTTCCTCGAGCTCTTGGGTCAAAGCCGCACCTCCCTTGGTCTGTTTCTACAGCCACAAAGCCAAGGACTGCCGAACAAGGTCAGCTCAGCCCCGTGAGGCAGGAGACATCACAAAGGCATCTAGGCCCTCACCGCCATCCATCACCCGGTCCTTGCCTTGGGCAAGTTCTTCCACTAGGACATTTCTGTAGCTACTCTAAGCTGTACCGCACTCGAGAGAAACTGCTTTCTCCCCCCATGCACAACGTAGAGCTTCTCTGTTCTGATCTTTCACACCTTTCTACCCCCCAGAGCCTCACACACCTTTCTCCCCCTTTCCCCCAGCTCAGAGGATAAGGCAACCTGTTCAGGGTCAGACCTGGACCACCCTACACAACTGTTTCATTGGCTATTCCTTCCCAAAGAGAGTTTCAACCACCCCCCTGCCCCGCCCCCCCTTCCTCTTAGTTTGAGAACAAAATGTAAATCTCGCTCAGAAAACCCTCCCCTGACTGCATCTCTGTGTGGCTGGTGCACAATTTCTTTTCCCTTTTGAACTAAACTTCCATCTGTCTATCATCTGTCTTGGAGCGTAGCTGATACACGTTACGTTAGTCTCGGTGTACAACACAGCGATCCAGCATCTCTATACATTACGTTGTGCTCACCACAAGGGCAGCTGCCATCTGTCACCACACAGCACCGTGACGCGATCATCGAGTATGTTCCCTGTGCTGTGCCATCATCCTTGTGACTGGCTCATTCTGCAGCTGGAAGCCTGTACCTCCCTCTCCCTTTGCCCATTTTGCCTGTCCTCCTGCCCCTCCCCTCTGGCGACCATCAGTTTGCTCTCCGTAGGTATGGGTCTGTTTCTATTTTTTTGAATGTAACTTCTCGACAATGTAATCTAGAACCTCTGACTTTACTTCATCGCCCCCACTCACTTCTCAGCCTACTGCCCCCTGGCCTCCAGCTCACCATTTTTGTGCAAATCTCCAAGTGAGCGGTGATGTCCCAACAGCCAAATCTAATGGACATCATTCCATTCTTATTTTACTGTTAGTTGAAGCCACATGTGGCTCTGTTGATGGTTCTTTTCTTCTTGAAAGTGGACTCCATTGGCTTCTATGACCCTGTGGTTTGATGGTCTGTCCCTTATCTCTCACAGTGTTCCTTTATCTATTGTATGGTCCATACACCCGTAAGACTCCATCACCATCCCCCGTCCTCCTCTCTACAGGCCATCTCCATGGTGGCTTCATCTACACACTTGATCTCAACTGTCCTCTAGAGTTGAAAAGCTCCAAATTCACATCACCAGGCAACCTTCTTCAGACTTCCTTCTAGTTATCTTTGTAAGATCTTTACCCATCTGGACCTTTACAAGGAACTTAAAGTCACAAATCTGCTTATTTCCTTCTACTTTGTATAATGTTCATCATCTCATCACCCAAAGCAAAAACCTGGCAATCATTCTTGTGCCTGCTCTCCTTTTCCCCATGTACTTCAGAGATATTTCTGGAATGTATATCTTTCATTCTGTCCTCCCAGTCTGTCATCATCCCTGATCTGGGCCACTGTAACCGCTCCAGATTGGTTCTCAGCCTCCAGTCTTGTCCCTGTCAAGTCCATTTTCCATGACCACCAAAGTGATCTGTCTAAAAGCGTATCTCCCTTGATTCAAACACAGTGGAGGCTCCCCAAAGTCACAGACCCCGCACAGTCAGATCCTCCTGTCTTGGTCCCTGCCCTCCCTCCAGTTTGCTCTCTCACCACCTGTGTCCAGCACCAACCCTGTCACAGATCCTGGCATGTGGCAGGGCTATTTTTCCCCACCTGAAACTTTGCCCAAGCTGTCCCTTCTGCCTGGAAAACTCCCTTTCTTATCCTTTGTTTGATCAACTCCTGCATATTTTAAAATGTAATCAGGTAGCATTTCCTCCAATAAGTTTTTGCTACCTTTGAACCTGCCACAGATGCTCTCTCACTGAGGACCTATAATATGATACGTATATACTATTGTACCATTCACCACACTGTGTTGTTATAATAGATTCTGTGTCCATTCGCCCTATGGGATGGAGTTCCTGGGACCATACACTGCTCAGACTTTACTCACTCCTGCACAGTGCCCAATAAATATTTGTTGAATGCAAGCATAATAGCCCACAGACCAATCTGCCTCCTTTTTTTAATTCAATAAATTCAATGCACAGCATTGTATAAATTTAAAAAGCTACACAGCACGTTACTCTGGTACATTCTTACATTGTAATGATTGCCAATGTACTGATAGTCACCATATTACATAATCAAAGTAAAATACTTACGCCACATTAGCCTTGACCTATTAACTACTCATTACAAGTCTGCACTCTTAAACACCATCACTCTTGTCCCTTATCCTCCAGCCATTGATAATCACCATTGCACCGTCTGTTTTCTAGAGGCAGAACTTTTCTAGATTCCATACAGAAGTGATATCATACAGCACTTGTCTTTTCCTGTCTGACTTACTTCATTTAGCGTAATGTACTCAAGGTCCATCCATGTTGGTGCAAATGGGAGGATATTCTCCTTTCTCATGGTTAAATAGTATGCCACTGTATATATGCGCCTCCTCTTTCCATCCATTCATCCGTCGACAGGCATGTGTGGTGTTTCCGTTTCTTGGCTATTGTGAATAATGCTGCAATAACCATGCGAGTGCGTATATCTTGTCAGAATTCTATTTTCATTTCCTATGGTTGAATACCCAGAAGTGGAACTGCGGGATCACATGGTAAATTTATTTTAAATTTGGGGGAAACTCTATATTATTTTCCTAAGTGGCTGGATCAACTGATCTTTCTACAAACTATGTATAAGGATAAGGATTCCCTTTTCACTACATCCTCATCAGCACCTGTTGTCTCTTGGATTCTTGATGACAGCTACTCTAACCAGTGTGAGGTGATGTCTCATCATGGTTTTGATTTGCATTTCCCTGATGATTAGTGATATTGAGCATCCTTCCATGTGTCTGTTGGCCATTTTGATGTCCTCTTTGGAGAAATGTCTATTTAGTTCTTTTGCCTATTTTTTTTTTTTTTTTATATCTTGAGTTAATTTTTGTGAGTCGTGTGATAGGGGTCCAACTTCACTGTTCTCTGTGTTTTTCTCCAGTTTCCCCAGCACCATTTGTTGAAGAGATTGTCCTTTCCCCATTGAGTGTTCCCGGTGCCCGTGTTGAACATTAATTGACTGTATAGGCCAGGGTTTAGTTCTGGGCTATTTTGTTCCATTGGTTGATGTCATTTATTTTTGTATTGTTTTTATTACTATGCCTTTGTCATGTAGTTTGAAATCAGGAAGTGTGATGCCTTGAACTTTGTTCTTTTTCTCAGGATTGTTTTGGCTGTTTGGGGTCTGTTGTGGTTGCACACAAATTTTAAGGTTATTTCTTTTATTTCTGTGAAGAAAATTTTATTTTGAAGGGGACTGCACTGAATCTGTAGATCACTTTCAGTAGGATAGTCACTTTAACACTATTAATTCTTCTAGTCCACGGACAGAGATGCCTTTCCATTTATCTGTGTCTTCTTCAGTTTCTTTCAGCAAAGCTTTGTAGTTTTCACTGTACAGATCTTTCACTTCCTTTGTTAAATTTATTCCTAAGAATATTGTTTTTGATGTTACTGTGAATGTGATGGGTTTTCCTGCTTTTTCAGAGGATTCATCATTGGTGTAAAGGAATGCAACCGATGTTGTATCTTAACACTGTACTGAAATTATTGATTAATTCCAACAGGTTTTTTTTTTTTTTAATTTATTTGACAGAGATCACAAGTAGGCAGAGAGGCAGGCAGAGACAGAGGAGGAAGCAGGCTCCTCGCGGAGCAGAGAGCCCGATGCAGGGCTCGATCCCAGGACCCTGGGATCATGACCTGAGCTGAAGGCAGAGGCTTTAACCCGCTGAGCCACCCAGGCGCCCCAACCAACAGGTTTTTTTTTTTTTTTAAACTGATTTTCTAGGATTTTCTACATATAAGATTATATCCTCAGCAAATAATGATAATTTTACTTCCTTCTTCCCAACGTGTATTCCTTTTATTTCTTGCCTGACTGCTCTGGCTACGGCTCCCAAGACTGTATTGGGTAAGACTGCTGACAGTAGGCATCCTCGCTTTTTTCCTGATCCTGGGGGAAATGCTTTTAATTTCTCTCCAGTGAGTATAATGTTAGCTGTTGGTTTGCCATATGTGGCCTTTATCATGCTGAGTTATCGTCCTTCAGCACCCGTGTTAGAGGTGTTTTTTTTTAATTATCATGAAAGGGTGCTTTATTTTGTCAAATGGTTTTTCTTTGTCTATTGAGATGATCGTGTCATATTTATCATTTTACTGATGCAGTGTATTTGCATTTGTTGACTTGCACATGTTGAAATATCATTATATTCCGGGGATAAAATCCCATTTGTTCATTGTGTATAATCCTTTTTAATGTGTTCCTGAATTCAGTCTGCTAATATTCTCTTGAGAATATTTGCATCTATATCCATCAGGGATACTGGTCTATAGTTTTCTTTCTTGTGGTCCCCTCATCCGGTTTTGGTAGCAAAGTAATGCTGGCCTCACAGAATGAGTTTGAAAGTGTTTCTCCTTCTTGGTATTTTGAACAAGTTTGGGGGAGGACTGGTGTTAATTCTTCTTTAAACGTCTGGAAGCCATCTGGTCCTGAGGTTTCTTGTGTTGGGAGTTTTTTGATTACTGATTCAATCTCTTTACTCACAACTGGTCTGATCAGATTTTCTACATCTTCCTGTGTTAGTCTTCATAGGTTGTGTGTTTCTAGAAATGTAGTCATTTCTTTTAGTTTACTTAATTTCTTGACATATAATTGTTCAGAGTAGTCTCATAATTTTAGGTATTTCTGTAGTATCACTCGTAATGTCTTCTCTTTCTTGTTTATTTCTTTGTGCTTTCTCTCTTTTTTCCTTAGTCTAGCTAAAGGCTTCAATTTTGTTCTTCTTTTCAGAGAACCAGTTCTTGGTTTGTTGATACTTTCTATTGATTTGGTCTCTATGTCATTTATTTCTGCTCTGATACTTATTTTTTTAGTTCCTTGTGGTGTAAAGTGAGGTTATTTAAGATCTTTCTCATTTCCCAGTGTATGTATTTGTAGTCATAAACTTTCTTCTTGGATCTGCTCTTATGCACCCCATAATATTCGATATGTTGTGTTTTCAAGACAATTTTTTCTCTTTTGATTCCTCCTTTGACCCAACGGCTCTTTAGAAGTGCTTTTAGTTTCACATATTTGTAGATCCTTTTACTTTCTTCTTGTTGATTCCTAGTTTCATATGATTGTGGTCAGAGAAGATAGTTGGTATGATTTCAACTCTCTTAAATTTGCTGATTTGTGGCTTAACATGTGATTTATCCTGGGGAATGTTCCATGTGCACTTGAGAAGAAGGTGTATTCTGCTGCCGTCGGGTGTGATGTTCTGTGTACGCCTGCTAAGTCCATTTGTTCTAAAGCCAGGTTCTGCTGCAACATTTTCTTGTTGACTTTCTGTCCGGTTGGTTTATCCATGGCTGATGTGGGGTATTAGAGTGCCCTACAATTACTGCATTATTGTCTATCTCTCCCTTATGATCCCTCATTAATTGCTTAATATGTTTTGAAGTCGCAGTGCTGGCAGCAAGCACGTGTTTTACGATTGCTCTATCTTCTTGATGTACTGGCCCCTTTCCGGCTTAAAGTCTATTTTGTCTGATATAAGTATGGTTACACTTGCCTTCATTTCTGTTCGCGTCATCTTGCATTCCTGCATCTGAGCCTGTACGTGTCTCTAGAGCTGAAGTGAGTCCCCTATAGGAAGCGTATTTGCTTTTTTGTCCCTCCAGCCGCTCTGTGCCTTTTGATTGGTGAGTTCAATGCATTTTCACTGAGGGTGATTTCTAACGGGTAAGCATTTACTTCCTACTGGCCATTTTATCTCCTGCCTTCTGGTTTTATTTTTCCGTGTTTCTTTTTCTTTCTGTTTCGGTCTGCTTTTGCCAGTTGGTGGTTTTCCAGGATGATTTGGTCGTTTCTCCCTCTTTTTTGTTTCACATCTCTGCTCTAGATTTTTGTCATGTAGTTACAATGGGGTTTACACAAGGCATCTCACAGAAAAAAACAGTCTTTTCTCTACTGACTGAACTTTTCTTTTCACCTATCATCCTTTTGCTCCTCTCCTCCTGTATTTTCGATGTCGTGATGTTACCTCTTCGTCAGCTGTGACTTCATCCCCGGTTTTAGCAGCAAGAGTTATTTTAACAGTCTTTTCCTTTAATACAGTTAAGAGTATAATCTACTATTCCAAAAAGGAGTTACAATATTACAATATTCTAATTCCAACTGCTTGTTTATCACCTTAATCGGAACTTAGTGTGCTTTCATTTTGTTGTTTTTGTTTCAATTTGAAGGGCTCCCTTCAACACCTCTCATAGGGCAAGTCTCTGAGTGGTGAACTCCCTGAGCTTTTGTTTTTCTGCGAAAGGCTTTATTTCTCCTTCGCGTCCAAAAGGTAACTTTGCCAGAGGGGGTTCTTGGCTGCCAGCCTACATTTTTATTGTTCCTTCATACTTTTACTGATTTCCTTCTGAAAGATGTACTGCACGTGACTGAGGAAATAATGAACCACCGCACACTGAGAACCAAATAAATAAGCAAATTGCTTAAAGAAAGAGCACCGATTGTTAAAACAGGAAGAAGTGAAATAGAGCCTCCGGTTTTTTTACTGCAAGATCTACTTGGCCACATATCATGGTTCTGCTCTTCCTACTTTTTCGAAAAGTAGAAGTTGCTTCTAACATTGCTGCTAAGTGAGGGTGTGTATATTTTTTTACACGTTGCCAACTATTTCTACTTTGGGAGCATGTGAATTTTTCCTTTTGTTTGGGTTTTAGCAGTGCGTAGACTAAAAGTTAAGTCTGTAGCATATTTGATAATATCTACTTGTTTATTCAAGTTGAAACCACTCTGAAAGATTTCTCCAGGACAATGTAAAAGACAAGGAGCCAGGCTGACTTAAATATTTTTTCCTTTTTTTTTAATTGTAATGAAAATGTAATATACAGAAACAAAAGAAAATTTTCTCATAGACTGGCTAGTGGTGATGTTATTCAAAATTGTCTTTCAAACCTGAAAGACCCAGCTTGCTTTATTATTTTTTTTATACTACCAAAAAAGAATGTTTTGCCACAAATGAATAATGGACAGAGACATGTCATTGGCATGTTTGTAATTATGAAATATCTAGAGCCCATTTACACTTGATAAAAAAAATAGTTAAAGGTAATTAGAGTATTTATTTTAAAGTAAGGCAAAAGCTCATCTGGTTACAGTTGAGATTTTAATGGTCCTACTTTCAGATTTATGAGTGGAGGCATTAAATGCTTAAAGCAGTTTGTTGTTTTCCCTTGGTGAGGCCATGAAAGGAAGAAAAAGTGTCGCTCTGTGCGGCTTCACTGTTACACCGCAGCACGAATGAAGTCATGCCACCACTCACAGAAGCAAAATGCACCAAAACAAGCAAAAACCAAACCAAATGGACGTTCTCAGCTGACACAAACTTCAGTGTCTTTTCTCAGGGGTTTTCCAATTTTTTTTTTCATTCCTACATATTTAATTACAGCCTAGATGTTTGAACTATTTCTCATGTCTCTGATGACTTTTCATCAGAATCCTTGACAACAGTGGCAGGTCTGGTAAGTATGAGAAAAGAACTCTCCTTTGACTCACAGCTGAAATGGGAGATTAGTAACCCAAACGCAAAACTTCATGTGAGTTTTCCATTCTTTATCGTTCTTTTAGTTTTCTCTAACTTTTGCGTTTCCAAGATATTTTAGGTTCTCCATGCTAACTCCCTTTCCCTGTCCCACTCCCCCAGCCACAAAGGAGCTTAATTTTGTTCCTGGGACTTCATGGGATGAAGGTTTTGTCAATCCTAAGAAATCATCCTCCATAAACTTGACCTTCTTCTTCTTGCACAATAACGGAAAAATCAGGCAAAACCTATCTATTAGGTTTCAAAATCGTCCCCAGGGGGAGTCGACATCTAAAATGACATCGGAAACACCACACACAATAAATGAGAGGAAAATGAAAAGGAGGGCTAGAAACCGTGCACAAGTAGATGGGTAAAAACCTATAAATATTCAAGTGTGTACCGCATTTTAAAGTGAAAGTGTTTTTGTAGTGGCTCCAGCAGTTCTGGGAGAAACGTGCTTTCGCAATCCTACAGCCATCTGCACGAGGAAGCACGTTATGCCTCTGTGGGGTTGGCAACTTAAAAAACATTCAAGCAATGGAGAGCACGCGTATCATTTCACCGTGGCAAATGGTTATTTTGAAATTGTAGTTTTCCAAATTAAAAAGTCTCAGGTGGTACTCCCAGAAATGTGCCTCTGAAAACTTTTCCCGGACGAAATGTGTTCTTTAGAAGACAAGCACCCAGATCTTTGCACTCCCAGCAGGACAGCAAAAGCAGGAAACATTTGGGGGCAGAGCCACGCCTGTATCCATGTAACTATTCAGGGACTACACACTGCCCCAAACAGTGATGAATTATTGAAAAAAAAAAATCCCTTTATTTTTAAAACGCTTTCTTCTTCATAGAGAGGAATGGATTGACCGAGAACATACATGTTCTGAGTCTCCTCCTTCTTGAAGCTGAAAGCATGTGAAAGTGGAGCGTTGAAAGAAGACTGGCGGGGACCCAGGGAGATGACGTCTCCTCCACGGGAGGTCCTGCCAGGCCTCCTCAGTGTCAGCATGTCCTTCAGGGACACCTGCGACCGCATCTTCAAGACGTAGTTTTATTCCATTTACTTTTATTTTTCAAATAACGCTCAGGTCGACAACACCCCCGTCTTCACTTTAAAGTCGTTCCCGTGCCTGTAAGGTAGAGCACTGGGGAACACTGGCAGGAGGCGACGACCCCTGAGTCCTGCAGATGGACTGAGGGAGGAGACGTGTCACAGGGAAGATCCGAATGCAGACCGAGGAGGTCTGATGGGCAGCGACCTAAGGTGAACAGAGAGCATCTCCGGGTGCAGGCTGGCTCCCCGGGGTCCCCCATGTGTGCCTGGCCCTGAGAATGGGCTCGAGGACGAGGCTGTGCGCTCACTGACCTTTTGGTGCTGGTGCTGGAGATGGGCAGGTAGTCTGTGACCGCGATGTAGACGTACTGCTTGGCGTCATCGATCACGCTGTAGATGGCATCGATGTCGAAGCTTCTGTTCTTGGGGCAGAAGAGCTTGGGAGAATTCTGCGAAAACACACAAAAAACCAAGCGTTTAGAAGACTGCTTTTTGTTAGCTGGGGCTTTCTCTCTTTTGTTGCTGTTTTTGACATGTTCTTATGGAGCTTGGTTTTTGGGTCAAGTTTTGCAAACCAACTTCGCAGTTCTGGATGAGATCGGACAAATACATACGCGATCCTAACACAGCTGAGGCATGTTCAGATCAGTGTGTGCTAGGACGGGTCTCGAGGCTGTCCTTTATGTCTGTTTTGGGAGGGAATTCTAGCATTCGATACCCACACCCCTGATTTGGGGAGCACTCTAGCTCTAAACTTAGGGGGGTCCTGCGGACACCTTGTCAGGCAGAGCTGCAAATTTTCTCAGGCGTTACCGTGTAGTACATATTCTATACAGATGGCAAGTGGAGGGGTGTGCGTAATCCAAGGGGTGCTTTGTACCGGAAGTCTGAATACATGGTTTCTGGAACTCCCTGCTCTGGGGGCACTGGGTCTCTCATCCAAGGCTCGGGCTCCCCACATCACGCTGCTGGGAATCCTCAACCCGGCTTAGGGAAGACGAAGTGGGTGTTCTAGATCCCAACCTGGAGGAACGCAGAGTGGGGGAGAGGGGCAGGAAAGGAGCCTGGTGAGCCCCCACCCCCCGACCTTGGCATCCCTGCTCAGAAAGTCACCTTGGCAGCTGACTATCAGATGGTTTTTGATTATTTAAATGATTTTTACTGGAATGAGGGTGAGCTTCTGAGTCTTTGAAAAAGACTAACGCCAAAACAACAACAAACCCTCATGAATGGACATAAAATAGAAACAAACCATACCACACAAAGGCAATAGAAAACAAACGAAACCCAGAGCTCTCTCTCACCCTTCACGCAGCACATACATGGCAGTTACTCCGGCTGTCCCCGGGACACATGTTCTTGCTTCTACAGCGTCTCCTGTGTCTCCCTGTCCCTCCTGCCATTTCTCCCTAGTGCTCTTGGCTGGGACTTTAACACATCATTTCCTTGTCACCATGATGTAAACACACACACACACACACGTCAAGCTCAGCATTCCTGGTCTGGGAATCCTGCCTGAACTCATCGGAGGGGTCTATCTCTGGCCCTCTGCCCTGGCGTCCTGTTTCTCTGCCTGCCTCCTGGGCCAGCCACCATGCCCTCCATGCCCCAAAGGGAAGGAACGGCCCAGCCCCCATCTGTGTGCTCTGCGTGTTTGCTCCCGCTGGCATTTCTGACCATCAGAGTCCTATACTTTCTCTAAGTTCCAGCTCAAGGATGAGCCCCTCCGTGGAACTTCTTTATTTCCTTGCTCAGAGGCTCCTTCTCCTTTCTCTGGCCTCTCATAATGATTTATCTGTGATATTAGTTAGCCTATGGCCCCTGCCCCATCTGCCTGCTGAGACAGTCACTGGCTGGATTTTAGGGATTGTACGCCACTCATTTTTCTGTCTCTATCAACACAGTCAATATGGAAACGACTTAATTCCCTCAGCCTGTTGGGTCTACTTTAAATGTTAGCACCAGGGTGCCTGGGTGGCTCAGTCAGTTAAGTGGCTGCCTTTGGCTTTGGTCATGATCCCAGAGTCCTGGGATCGAGTCCCGCGTGGGGCTCCCTGCTCGGCGGGGAGTCTGCTTCTCCCTCTGCCGCTCCTCCTGTTTGTACTTTCTCTCTCTGTGTGTGTCAAATAAGTAAATAAAATCTTAAAATGTTAGCACCACACCAGGGCCTGAGCCAGTCCTGACGCGCAGGCGGAGGCCCCTGTTTTTGTCTCAGGAGTCTCCTGGACTTCCTTGCGTGTTCCCAAAACTAGTTTTGGTCTCAGGGAGGAGCAAATGGAGGCGTAGTGTCATTGGTCTCTTCACATCTGGTCCTGCGTGGTGCCATCCAGTGCTCCTGGCCCTGCTCCAGCATTTACAGTCTGCGGCGTCTGGGCGGGGTCCTGTCCACCTGCTGACCCCGGGGCTGAAGGGCGTGCGGGTCATCACGGGACACGCCGGTCGCACTGTCTGGGCTCCGAGCCTCTTCTGTGCTTGCTGGACTTTGTTCAGCCAATAGCACTTAGCACCTGCCACATCCTAGCTCTAGTCTGGCCACTCGGCGTACATCGGTGGCCCAAGTAAGTTGCTGGCTTGGTGGCGTTTATTTGAGCCCATGACATGGGGTTGTCTTCATGAGTCTGGGTGCTTCTGCACTGCCGTGTGCCCCGCTGGGTTGCGTATCTCCAGCACCTGGTTATCTCCGTGCCACTCCTAGCCCCTGCTATGTACCAGTATGTGTGGGCTGAACGTGAGAGGGCTTCCAAGTTAACCAGCGCTGCGGGTCGGAGGGACTCCCGGACCTGACTCCTGGTGGAGCTGCTTCACGCTGGGTATTTCTGTCCGCGCGGGAACAGCCCTGGACATGCACTTGCCCGCTGCGTTGCTTCCTACGATCCCATCGCCGAACCCGATGCCTGGAGTGTGGCAGGTGTCGCATGTGTGTATTAGGGAAATGCGTGACTATTTGTATCAGTCCCCCCAGCCCTGGGGGCGTGGCAGTGCCTGACGGTGTATTCCAGAGTCCGTTACCTTTGAAAATAGTGTCTGGATATACTAGTGGCTTTGAAATATTTGCTCAAGACGTAAGTGAATGAACAACCACCTAAAGAATGACTGATCTACTGGTCCGACAGAGGAAGTTAACTCGTTCCAGTAATTTAATTAGATAGAAAGCTGTTAAGTTTCCCTCTTACTGGTCCTGAATTAATTTTTTTAAGATTTTATTTACTTATTTGACAGTGAGAGGGCACAAGCAGGGGCAGTGGCAGGCAGAGGGAGAGGAGGAAGAAGGCTTCCTGCCAAGCAGAGAGCCGGATGTGGGGCTCAATCCCAGAACCCTGGGATCATGACCTGAGCCGAAGGCAGACGCTTACTTCAGCGAGCCACCCAGGCAGCCCCTGAATTAATTTTCTGAGCCTTGCACTGTGTACTCCTTTCTTATGGGAAGGAGCAGGAAAACATTCTCTTTGTTTTGGCTCTGGGATGACCTTTTACCACTCCGGTTCTCTCCTGCACCGGCATCTACGCAATATGTTTCTCTCTCAGATCAATTAGTGCCTTAAACATGCACATAACTTGCGTTGTATAGACTTTAAATACCTGCCTTAGCAGGCTTCTGATTTCTTTCACAACTGTTTCCTGGTTCGTAAAAAGTCCACACTCCATCCCAAGAATATATAAGTTAAAATATATTAAACACAAAAAGCTGGCCCCACGGAAGGGAAAAATATTTGCAAACTGTATATGTGGAATGTATAAGAACACTTACCACTCAGGAATAAAAATCCAAGTAAAGTGGGCAAAGGATCGGAAAGACATGTCTCAGAAAAGATGGATGAAAGGCCAACAAACAAATCAAAATATACAAGTAAAAACCACAGGGACATACCATTTCACACCCACACACCCACCAGGAGGGGTGAAATAAAATCGAAAATAACAGGCATTGGGAAAGATGTGGAGACACGGGAGCCGTCATTTGTTGCTGGTGGAATCGTAAACTGGGCAGACAGTTTGGAGAACGGTTTGTCAGTCTCAAAATGTGTCAGCTATCACATTACCCACGGTAGCTCTCCTGAGTCTATACCCCAAGACACTGGAAACGGGTGTTCAAATAAAACCTTGTACATCAAGCTTCACACCAGACTCTTCACAGGAGCCAGAAGATAGAAACTCCTAAATGTTCATCCGTCGATGGACAAATAAACCAAATGTGATACCTGGAATGTTATTTGATACCTGGGATGTTATAGGAGTGCTGTACTGATTCATGTTGTAACATTAATAGACTTTGAGTGAAAGGAGTCGAAAGACGACACCCTGTTGGGGGCCTGGGTGGCTCAGTCGGTAAAGCGTCGACTCTTGATTCTAGCTGGCGTCATGATCTCAGGGTCATGAGACTGAGCCCCATGTTGGGCTCTGGGCTCAGTGGGGAGGCTGCAAGAGTCTGTCTCCCTTTTTTTCTGCTCCCTCCTGTGCTCTCGCTCAAACAAATAAATCTTAAAAAAAAAAAAAAAGACTCTATTATTCCACTTATTCCACTAATATGAAATGCTAGAGAGGAGAACCCTAAGAGACAGTAGAGGAGTGGTTGCCAGGGGCTGGGGGAAGGAGACTATGGAGAGTGACCCCAGTGGGTGTGGTGTTTGTGGTGATGACAATATTCGAAATGAGACAGTGGATATGTAAGCACAGCTCTGGCCACGCTAAAACCCACCAAGTCATATACCTGGAAAGGGTGAATTTCATGGAATGTAAAGCATCTCTCCACAAAGTTATTCAAATGTAATTAACTACGAACTAGGGGAATAGAGCGGGGTATTTTCCACAGCGCCACGTTCTGCTTCATGCCTGCGCTCACTCACTAAATGCATCTCAGTGTACAGGACTGGATGGGTGAATGAAACCGTAATGAGGAATGAGATCTGTCTAGCACCCAGATCAGTAACAACAGACTTTGAGGGGTGCCTAGGTGGTTCCATTGGTTAAGCGTCTGCCATAGGCTCAGGTAATGATTCCAGGGTCCTGGGATCAAGTCCCACAGTGGGATCCCTACTCATGCTCTCTTTCACAAATAAATAAAATCTTAAAAAGAACAGACCTTGAACCAACTAGTCTTGATCTTGGAAAGCAAATTTATAATCTCAAGCGTTCTAAAGAGAAATCTACAAGACAAGACAAAAACACAGTCAACTATGGTTCCTGTTTCTGATTTCAGTGGGGAATGTAAACAGATCGAAACCATGTGGCTCCCAAGTGTTTAGAGATCACAGAGTTAAATCTCACCAAGCCTCTCTTTGGGTTCCACGAGAAAATTAGAAAAAATCCACATTTATATCATAACTTAAAATTTATAAATAACATGTTAAGTTATTAACCATCCCAAATCTAATTTGGGGAATGGTAATTCTTTTATTTATTTATTTATTTATTTATTTGACAGAGAGAGATCACAAGTAGGCAGAGAGGCAGGCAGAGAGAGTGAGAGGGAAGCAGGCTCCCCTCAGAGCAGAGAGCCAGACGCGGGACTCGATCCCAGGACCCTGAGATCATGACCCGAGCCAAAGGCAGCGGCTTATTAACACTGAGCCACCCAGGCGCCCCGGGAATGGTAATTCTTAAGGTCTTCAATAATATTTGTGTGTGTGTGTGTTAACTCAGTCTTGGGACTGTGAGATTATAAAAATATACTATTTTAGGGGCACCTGGGTGGCTCAGCAGGTTAAAACCTCTGCCTTCAGCTCAGGTCATGATCCCAGGGTCCTGGGATCGAGCCCCACATCGGGTTCTCTGCTCAGCGGGGAGCCTGCTTCCCCCCACCCCTCTCTGCCTACTTGTGATCTCTGTCAAATAAATAAATAAATCTTTAAAAATACATACATATATATACTATTTTAAGATATTTTATAACAAATACTTTGAATTTCAATAAATTTGTCTTGACATTTGTTAGGCATGTATTACTCAGAAAATTATATGCCTCCTAGAACTTTTTATTAAAATTACTAGTAATAAAACCAATCCCACATTTATTGCTGCTTTTTGGGAGCTGTAAGTAACGTGCTGGGAATAACAATGATGAAGATGGCCCTGTATATGGCCTTTGGAGGCTTTTAAATAGTGGGAGTGATGATCAATAAACAAACAGTTATGAAAATGTGATAAATGCTACATCAGGGGTGACATCAAGGAGCTTTGGGCAAATGTTACCCATTCCAGTGGTGGGGAGGTCTGACTTTATTTTTTACCTGCAAGATTTTATGCCTCTGCAAAAACCGTGTTCAATTAATATCTGTCGGACTGGAATTCAAAGGTAGGCTTGTATGAATAGGAAATAGAAGATAAAATAATAATATGAAAAATAAAAACAGAAAGCAGAGGCATTATACAATTTAAAAGGCTATTCCTGAAGGCATGTTTCAAAACTCTATTTATTTTGGGGCAAATCATTTAATAAAAAGCAACTGGTAAATCTGCCCTAGAATACAACAAAGGCCTTCGTTTTAGTAGATTTTATTAAGGGTCTGGCCTTCTCTCTGGGGCAGGTATGGTAACTTTGGGATCAACAAGGGGGGACTCGCCCAGCTTTTTAAGAGTCAGAATGTAAATATACACAAAACTCACATCCACCGAGCTCTAAGATTCAAACCATAAATTCAAAATCCAGCAAGTGTCTGAAATCTGCTGCGAATTCATCTATGCCTCGCTGCTTCCCAGCTGCTCTACTGCCTGAGCAAGTGTCCCTTGGGGTGTCATGTCGCCCTGTCACCTTCTGGATTCAGGGTTCCTTGGCCAATTTCCTATTGCTAGTTGTCTACAAATTCAGAATCAGAGCTGGCCTTCCCGCCCTACAGGGTTCTCTTGAGAGGAAATGAAACCGAATGCATGAAATAATTATGCTCCTAAAACGTCCTGCGCAATATGCTACTTGCGACTGCCTTGTGGACGGCTGCGTGTTTTAAAGAAAAGCGTTTTTTTTAGCTTGGTTTGATGAAAATCTTGCAGTCTGTGTTCTGCTATTTGTATTTATATGAATTTGTTAAGACAGAAAAACACCCTCTTTTGTCTCAGTTGCTACCTGGCTAAATTATCAGACTGTGCTTTGGGTTTGATCCGCAAAAAGGATGACCAACGTGTGGAATTGGGAGCATGGTTTTAAGCAGTTTATCTGAGCACTAGGATGAGCTGTGAATCCTGCTTCAAAACAAAATTCTAAGGTCTCACTCCAGACCACTGCTTCGATCCTGGGTAGGAGTAGGGGCTCTACATTTGCATTTTAAACAGGATCCCCAGCCAGTCTTTTTTAAGGTTTTTCTGTGACAGAGACACAGCGAGAGAGGAAACAGAGGCGGGGGCGAGGGGGGGGGAGTTGGGGGGAGAAGCGGGTTCCCCACGAGCAGGGAGCCCAATGTGGGGCTCGATCCCAGGACCCTGAGATCATGACCTGAGATGGAGGCAGACATCTAGATGACTGAGCCATCCAGGTGGCCCTGCCCCAGCCAGTTCTTAATTAAAGATTGGGGAGCAGGGCCGTAGGCACAGAGTCACACTGTCCATTCCCAGTGACACTGTGGGGCAGCCGTGGTGTGTGGGTGGCGGGGGTGGGGGGTGGATGTGGGGGATGGGTGGTGGTTTTCAGTGTAGTCAGGGGCCAGAGGCTGTGCCCTGCCCTGCCCTCAGCTTCAGTGACGTACAAACAGCTCTCCTTTTATCTGTGTTACACACTGGGGTTCCCTCAGATTCCTTTCATCAAAGGAGGATTCCGTGGCTAGAACGGAGGACCATGGTGATTGCAGGAGCTAGGAATAAGTATTAACCTTCATCATTGTTCTCCTCACTGGGGACAGCCGAGCCTGAGAGCAGGCGTATCTTACCTCTTCCAGGGAGGGGACAGAACTGATGTTGAGGATTCGGGATGGCCCGGCCCCGGATCGTACGCGAACGTTCCAGCTTGGGAGGAAGGAGGAGCGGGAGGGCAAGGACTCACCGACACAAAGGCTTGAGATTTGGTTTCGTTCAGCTGAAGCTGCAACTTCTTCTCGTTGTCGTAGACACCATAGAGCCTCTTGGACCAGGTCTGAGGCACTCGGTTCTTGAATTTTAATGAGCTGTACAGAGCGAATATCCTCTGTAAGTCCAGGACCAGGCAGCTGCAGTTGTAGAAGATGACCCCAAGCTCTTTCATCTGTGGGATTAAAACAGAGAGAGCATAGATGTCACCTAAAACGGATGGTGTCCGTTTCAGAGGAAAAAGACGGGCAAGAATGCGGTCCTGGGGACTTTGTTTCCTGCGGCTGTTACACAGAAGTGTGTGGATACAGTCACAGTCTGGGATATAGAAGCGATGCCGTATAAAAGTGCTTCAGTATTTAAGGAGAACTGTGGCCTGCCATTTTGCATTGGGGGATCTTACAGATAATTTTTTCCATATTCACTTCCACTTTTATTTATGTCAGAGAGATAGAGTATTTGTAAGCATGAGCAGGAAGAGGGGCAGAGGGAGAAGCGGACTCCCCGCTGAGCAGGGAGCATGACAGGGGGGCTTGATCCCAGGACCCTGGGATGGTGACCTGAGCCACCCAGGTGCCCCTTCCTCCATTTTTCCTATCAGATCTTCAGGTTCATTTCCTTAGAATATTTTTTCCGTATGAATCCTTAAATCACCAGCAATATAAAGGTAGGGTTTTAAGGGCAGCTTCACGGAAAGGTTTAGATCGTGCATTCTGAAGTCATGATAAGGAAAATCTGTGTTCTGAGGTGGCGGACCAGTCCAGCAGGGGAATCCCAGTCCCGGCCGCAGGGCCATTTCTTGTTCTCTGCCACCGACCCTGCTGGCCGCGGCGTCAAGAGTGGCTGGCACAGATGCGGAAGTAAAGTGTAGAAACTACCCCTTTGTGCTTAGGCCTCACACCTTGAGAGATTACGCTCTTCCGGGCCCACCGCCATGAAATGAACCTCTGATCCTCCAAGCGCCGCTTGGGTTTGGGGCCAGGACCCAGTCCAGGTTCGCAACACGTGGTTCCCACGCCGGTACCATTGCGGCCACCGGTTTGCGGCGGCGGTGACGCACGAGGGTCGTAAAGGAGAAGGCGCGCGGCCTGGTTTCCGGCAGCCTCCGGTGCACGGGCCTCAGCCGGCAGTTCCCGCCGGACTCTCAGGAGACTTGGCAGGTGAGGACCTGGTCGCCGCGTCGGGTTCCGGCGAGGCCCGCGGCCCCAGGACCCCGTCAGGCCCCCGTCAGGATGGAAGGGGAGACTGACCTCCTCCCAGGCATCTCTGAGGTCTCACAGGTACGGACTCCCGGGGGGGGGGTTCCCTCTGGTCAGGAACCCCCCGAAAGGAGGGACAGGAAAGAATTTCCGGGAGGAAAGGAATTGCACAGGTCAGGGCCTCGGGGAGGAACTGTAAGAACTTGGCTGTGAAAGCGCGAGTGGATGTGCAGTTTGACCTGGCGGGTCAGGCGGCCTGAGTCCGTGGCTCCACGGGCGGCACCGTTAGGGCCCCCAGAAGCGTACGGAGTCCGAGTGGGCCCTGACCCGTCTCCGGGGTGACCTCAGAGGGGCTAAACCGAGCCCTTGGGGTGCCAGTTTGGGGTTTATATGGACTCGCAGTGGCTAAGAGGCACGTAGGTCTCCTCCGGGAGGGCGGGCAGGCGGGCCTCTGCCTGGTCTCTGCTCTGCAGGGACACCCACCCTTTGTCTGTCTCTGTGCCAGCGACACACGGGAACATCACTAGGGGACCAAGGCAGAGTCAGCCTACAATCCCAGACTGTAGGATCAAAATTTGAGAAATGGGTTTTCAAAAGACTATGGAGTTAAAATGCATCCTGCAAGCTGAGAACCCTATGTGAGTTAGAATGACCCACCTTCAATGCTGGATGGCCTTCAAAAGGGACATTAGCTGTCCCAGCGACTCATCGGGTGTGGCTCATTGTAACAGGAACACCAAAACACCCTGACCAGTGTCTGCACATTGACTCCTGGTTAGGACTTGCCCAGACCCCACCCCCTGGGTGCCATTCGCTTGCAATAGGCAGGGGTGGGCCAAGGTCTGAATTGCCTCATCCAAATGGTCCAAAAAGACCAAAAGAAGCCCCAGCCTCCACAGATCCCAGTCAGAGATCCCAAGGCTAAACCGATCCTGTCCCCTCTGTACGCACCCCTAAGACCGTCTACACCTGCCTCCTCCTCTAGTTCCAGACAGTCCACCGCCATCAGTCTCCCCTGGCACCCCAGGCCCAGAGGATCTACTTTCTCTAAGTCCAGCAGCCAGACTGTTTCCCAGGCCAAGCCAAGCGCCCTCCAAATGCCGGTACAAGAAAAGCAAGAACCGGAGCGGCACCATAAAGACACGACAGTCCAGCCTGGCCGTTCCATGATGTATTATCAACCTTTCTCCACCACCGACCCCTTCAAGTGGACACACAAGCCCACCTGTTCATTCTGGGGAAGGTTTCCAGGGTGGCCCTGTTGACAGGTCTATAGGGTGGAGAGGCCCCAACCACCAAACGGGGGAAACCCAGAACCCCCATAGCCAGGGATCAGTGTGCCTACTGTAAAGAAAAGGGGCATTAGAATAAAGTATGTCTCAACTGGTGAAAGGCTCCCTGAAAAGGGGGACCTCTAGGCCTTGCAGAAATAGACTGAGGGGAACCAGGCTCTCTCCTCCTTGGCCACCATGAGCTCATGGTTGGAATAAAAATAGGGGGCCAGCCAGTGATTTCCATGGTTGACACTGGGGCCAAGTACTCTATGTCACCTCCCCAGTGGCCCCTTTCAGCAAGAGGACTGCGATCATCCTTGGGGCTACGAGGACACAGCCAATTTGCCAGGCTCGTCAGTGTAAACTCAGGGGCCACAGGGTCCAACATGAGTTCCTCTATATCTAACTGATTGCCCCGTCCCCCTCCTGGGCTGAGGCATACTCTCCAAGCTTGGGGTTCAGATAACCTTTGAGCCCACCAGGCACACCAGCCTCCGACCGAACCCAGGGCAAGAGGAGACAGGGTCTTTGGTACTAGCAATTACCACGCCAAGGGAAAAAGAATGGAGGCTATTCTGTGCCCAGACGGAGATGAATGGCCTGCCAGAGTTCAGGTTCACTTCCTTTCAGTATGGTCTAAAGAAAACCCACCTGGACTAGCCCAGAATCGGGCTCCTATCATTTCTGAACTGATCCCGGGAGCCCAACCCCAGAGGCAAAGGCAGTATCCCCTCCCACAGGAAGCTAATGTTCGCATTCAAGAACACCTGGCCAGATTTAAAAAGCAGGTATCCTGATCGAGTGCCAGTCGGCCTGGCATACCCCACTCCCGCCAGTCAAGAAGCCAGGAGGGGATATCGACCAGTTCAAGGCCTCTGACCATCAACAAGGTAGCCATCTCCCTGTACCGAGTCATCCCAAATGCATGCACCCTCCTCCAGGATGTGGATGACCTCCTCGCCAGTGACTGCATAAAAGGCACAAAGGATCGCCTACAGCTCCTGTCAAACTCAGGATATCGAATCTCAGGGAAGAAGACCTAAATCTGCCAACAACAGGTCTGATACCTCCATTTCCTCCTCACCCAAGAGAAGAGAGAACTAGGGCCAGAGAGAAAGAAAGCCACCATCTCTTTGCCACAGCCCCAGAAAAGGGCCTACGAGAATTCCTGGGGCCTGCAGGATTCTCCCGCATCCGGATTCCTGGGTTCTCGGCAATAACAAGACCCCTCCACGATCTCTTAGGGGGACCAAATCGAAAACCCCCTGCCTGGACTGAGAAAGCAGAAGCTGCCTTCACAGACATAAAGGCTGCCCTGGGCGGGCTCTAGCCCTAGGCCTACCAAATATAGAAAAACCCTTCAATCTCGTTGTACATAAAAAAAGATAGCCCTTGGGGTACCTACCCAGACAGTTGGGCCTTGACAATGGCCAGCGGCTTTTCTGTCAAAGAGACTGGACTCTGTGGCAGCAGGATGGCCCCCGTGCCTCAGGGCACTAGCAGCCACAGTCCTACTCATTAAGGAGGAGACAGGCTCACCCTGGGACAAGAACTTAACACCCAGCTCTCTCATGCAGTTACATCCCTCATGAACACACAGCGGCACCACTTCCTTTCCAACTCCTGGCTAGCACACTACCAAGGGCTCCTCTGCGAGAATCCATTAGTCACCCTCAGAACAGTAAGGACATTAAACCCAGCAACCTCTCTCCCCCTGGAAGAGGGGGAACTAGACCATGACTGCTCTGAGGTAACTGATAAAGTCTAAGTGAGCCGTCCAGACTTACAGGATTAAGCCATAAAGAATCTAGAGCTCATGCTGTTCAGCAGTGGCAACAATTACCACAAGAGGGTGCCTGGAAAGCGGGTTATGCAATGACCATGACCACTGAAGTCCTAGAAGCTAAGGCATTACCAGCTGGATGGTCAGCACAACAGGCTGAACTATACGCTTTAGTCTGAGCCCTCACCCTCAGTGAAGGCAAGTGGGTCAACATCCACACTGACTCTCGGTACATCTTCCCTACTGTGCGTCTGTCTACAAGGGACCATCTACAAGGAGAGGGGCCTCCTCACTGGTGCAGAAAAATCTATCGAAAACAAAGAAGAGACACTAAAACTCCTTGAAGCCATCTGGCTTCCAAGAGAAGCAGCAATCCTGTACTATAAGGGACCCCAGAAAGGAGACGACCCTATAGCATGGGGAAATCATCTGGCAAATGAGGCTGCCAAGACCGCAGCCAATAAGGACACGGACAGAGCTCCTTCCCTCACCATGGCCCTGACACCCCCAGAAGAAGTCCCTCCACCCAGTTACACTAAGAAGAAAAAAAATGGCCCATGGCTGAGGGGCCACTCTGACTAAAAAGGGGTGATGGGTGATGCCAGATGGGCACGTCTTCATCCCAACAGCAACAGGAGGGCATCTAGTCAAGAAATACCACCGACTCACCCACCTAGGAAAAACTGCATTAGAGGCCCTTCTCCAGAGGCACGGCTGCATCCGCCAGCTGCCAGCACTGTGCTGAGCAACCAGTGAGTGGTATGTAACATGTGCTAAAAAATAATGCCCAGCCTGCTCTGCGGTCCCCACCAGGTGGCCAGAGGATGGGAGTAAGCCCTTTCAAAGAGCTAAAAATAGACTTTGCAGCCATGCAGCCGAGCAGGGGTTGAGATGTCTCCTAGTAATAGTATACACATTCCTGATTAAAACTCTTCAAAGTATAGGGATAGAGGGAACATTCCTCAACTTCAAAAAATTGATCTATGAAAAACCCAAGCAAATATCATTCTCAATGGGGAAAACCTGACAGCCTTCCCATTGAGATCAGGAACACAAGGATGCCCACTCTCACCACTGTTGTTCAACATAGTACTAGAAGTCCTAGCAACAGCAATCAGACAACAAAAAGAAATAAAATGTATTCACATTGGCAAAGAAGAAGTCAAACTCTCTTCGTAGATGACATGATCCTTTATATGGAAAACCCCAAAGACTCTAGCCCCAAACTACTAGAACTCATATAGCAATTCAGTAATGTGGCAGGATACAAAATCAACACGCAGAAATTAGTTGCTTTTTTATACACTAACAATAAAAATATAGAAAGGGAAATTAGAGAATCGATTCCATTTACTATGGCACCAAGAACCATAAGATACCTTGGAATAAACCTAACCAAAGAGGTAAAGGATCTATACTCCAGGAACTACGGAACACTTATGAAAGAAACTGAAGACACAAAAAGATGGAAAAGCATTCCATGCTCATGGATCAGAAGAATAAACATTGTTAAAATGTCTACATTGCACAGAGCAATCTATACTTTCAATGCCATCCTGATCAAAACTCCACAAGCATTATTCAAAGAGCAGGAACAAACATTCCTAAAATGTGTATGGAACCAGAAGAGACCCTAAATCGCTAAGGAAATGTTGAAAAAGAAAAACAAACCTGGCATCATGTTGCCTGATTTTAAGCTTTACTACAAAGACAGCAGAGTACTGGCACAAAAACAGACACATAAACCAGTGGAACAGAGTAGATAATCCAGATATGGACCCGCAACTCTGTGGTCAAATAATCAACAAAGCAGGAAAAAATATCCAGTGGAAAAAAGACAGTCTCTTCAATAAATGGTGCTGGGAAAATTGGACAGCTATGTAGAGAAGAATGAAACTTGACCATTCTTTTACACCATACACAAAGTTAAACTCAAAATGGATGAAAGACCTCAACGTGAGGCAGGAATCTATCAGAATTCTAGAGGAGAACATAGGTAGTAACCTCTTCGACACTGGCCACAGCAACTTTCAAGACATGTCTCCAAAGGCAAAGGAAACAAAAGCAAAAATGAACTTTTGGGACTTCAGCAAGGTAAAAAGCTTCTGCACAGCAAAGTAAACAGTCAACAAAACAGAGAGGCAATCCACAGAATGGGAGAAGATATTCACAAATGACAGTACAGACCAAGGGCTGATAATATATAAGATCTATAAAGAACTCCTCAAACTCAACACCCAAAAAACATAATCACGTCAAAAAAATGGGCAGAAGACATGAACAGACACTTCTCCAAAGAAGACATACACATGGCTAACAGACACATGAAAAAATGTTCATCATCATTAGCTATCAGGGAGATTCAAATCAAAACCACCTGAGATACCACCTTGCACCAGTTAGAATGGCCAAAATTAACAAGGTAAGAAACAACAAGTGTTGGAGAGGATGTGGAGAAAGGGGAACCCTCTTATACTGTTGGTGGGAATGCAAGCTAGTACAGCCACTCTGGAAAACAGTGTGGAAGATGCCTTAAGAAATTAAAAATAGAGCTACCCTATGACCCTGCAATTGCACTACTGGGTATTTACCCCAAAGATACAGATGTAGTGAAAAGAAGGGCCACCTGTACCCCAATGTTCATAGCAGCAATGGCCACAGTCGCCAAACTGTGGAAGGAGCGGAGATGCCCTTCAGCAAATGAAGGGATAAAGATGATGTGGTCCATATACACGATGGAGTATTATACCTCCATCAGAAAGGATGAATACCCAACTTTTGTATCAACATGGACAGGACTAGAGGAGATTATGCTGAGTGAAATAAGTCGAGCAGAGAAAGTCAATTATCATATGGTTTCACTTACTTGTGGAGCATAAGGAATAATACGGAGGACGTGAGGAAATGGGGAGGAAAAGTGCATTGGGGGAAATTGGAGGGGGAGAAGAACCATCAGAGACTGTGGACTCTGAGAAACAAACTAAGGGTTTTGGAGGGAGTGGAGTGGGGGGTGGGGGCTTGGGTGAGCCTGGTGGTGGGGATTAAGGAGGGCACGGATTGCATGGAGCACTGGGTGTGGGGCATAAACACTGAATTCTGGAACACTGAAAAAATTAAATTAAATTTTAAAAAATAGTATACACATTCTCTGGATGGGTTAAAGCCTTCCCGAACAGGACAGAGTGAAGCCAGAAAGGCCAAAGTTCTCTTATGGGAGATTATGCCCTAGTTCGGCCCGCCATTAGCAATCCACAGTAACGATGGGCCTGCATTTGTAGCAGACACTGCACAGGTCTTAATCAAGTCTCTCAACGTCACTTGGCTGCACACTGCCTTCTGGCCCCAAAGTTCAGGGAAAGTAAAGCGAATGAATCTCACTCTCAAGGGAACCTTAGCAGAGTTTTGTCAGGAGACTAACCTCCCAAGGCCAGATCTGCCACCCCTGGCCCTCCTGCGTGCCCACTGTATAACCCGGGATGCTAAGTTACTCCCCTTTCGAATTAGTGTATGGACCAGCTCCCCTGTGCCTGGGGAGTCTTCCAGGAAACTTACATTAGATTGGAGAAAAATAAATAAACATTTATTTAGGGTGGGGGCCACCCTAAATAAATGACAAAGTTGCACCACTGAGAGGCCCTGGTCTCCGCAGGGTCCCAGGTGCACGCCTTCCAGGAAGGAGATGCAATGTGGATCAAAGATTGGAAAAGAGACCCCCTAAAACCACAGTGGACAGGGCCTCACTCTTTGTTCTAACCACCCTACTGCCTTTAATGTCTCCTGTGTCACCTGTGGGTCCACCACTCCAGAGTGAAAAAAAGCCCATCACTCGGACAAAGAGCCAGAGCAATGACCAGTCAAACCCTGCACACCCACTCCAGCTTCGCCTCCAACGAGATCCCTCCGACTTAGGGACACCTGCTCGCTGCGCTCCCTAGTTCTCACCCACACGATATCCATCATCCTAGGGGTCAGACTCGACTCTATTGCCCCTGCTGGCTGGACTTTCCCCCAGAGACTTGCCATGACTGTTGTTTCTTGGGTGACCGTAGGGTGTTGTACTATACTTCCTTGTCCACTAGGTTGGATCTGCTGTCTGGCTAGCCACGATGGCGCCCTCTAACTAAAGCCGGGCCCCTCCACTTTTGCTGGCCGTCTGCTGTCTACTCCTAAGTGTATTTCACTGTGGTCTTTCTGAGCCCAGTCAGTCCTGGTCTTCTGCTGCCTGGGGTGTTGTTTCTCCTCACTGCCTGTAGCTTGCCCGACCTGGCAGGGGGGCAAACTCTCGCATCACCATTACTGGCAAATGGTTCCCTTGGCTCCTCCTCCTCATCGGCCCCCTCCTCATAGTAGCATTTGGTCCTCGTATTTTTAATGCCTTTACCAGGTCCACACTGCTCAGATGGCCAAGATGGGACTCCAGCTGCGCCTTACTCACTGTTGTCCGGTAGATAATAAAGATGACGTCCTCTAAACCAGGTATTTAAAGGGGCATCACGGGGGGAGTGATAAGGAAAATCTGGGTTCTGAGGTGGCCGACCAATCCAGCAAGGGAATCCCACTCCCGGCCCCAGGGCCATTCCAGGTTTTCCCCTGCCCCACTGACCACGGCCACAAGAGTGGCACAGATACGGAAGTAAAAGTGTATAAACTGCCCCTTTTGTTTGTGCTCAGGGCTCAGACCTTGAAATATTACTCTCCTCTGGGACTGCTGGCATGAAATAAACATCCGACTACCTAAGGTCTCCCAGGGCTGCTTGGTTTTTTGGCCAGGATGCAGTTCAGGTTCCTTAACAGTCAGACTGCCTGGAATTATGCTCAGTTCTGTGGCTTTCCATCTGCATGACTTTGTTGGACAAGACACATAATCTCTGGGTCTCATTCTCCTTCTACAAAACGGAGTTGAGTACTTATTCATACACCTGCTAGATGCTTTTAAAATGGTCAGGACATTTAAAAGGCTCAGAACGGCGCCTATGACTTGGCAAACACAAATAATTTGTTAACAATACACAAGAAGTGACTCCTATGAACACGGCACAAGCCTCAAGAAGAATACACCAATGCACTCCTGCGACGGAGAGACCACAGAGAGGATTTCTTCCACTTCCCGCCACGCACAGATGAAGGAGGGAAAGCTCAGGCACACCGGCAAAGACACCTGCCCAAGGGGGAGACCTAGCCAACAACAGGTTGAGAATCTGAATGCAGGTTTCTGACCTGCGATGGCGTACACCCAGGAACATAGCAGCGCCGTCTTCATCTGCGTCCAGGCTCGCTTTGTGAACGTTACAGACGCTTTCTCATTCAGTCGATGACGGCGACACAGTAACACACGGCTCATACACGAACAGCACGAGGATGCGTGTTCTGCGATCTGAATACCCAGAGATGGGTGTACTAGGGACGCCAGAGTCCCCTGATGTTAAACTCCCTCCTACCCCTTCCTCCAGCTCGCCACTGAAGACACTACTCAAGAATATAGAAGACGTCACCTGCTGTAGAGGACCCGCTAGGACTCCTCCAGTGTGTCCTGGAGGTCCTTCCCCACGCATCCACACGTGCTGGCTTCACGCCACCAGGCCACGTGGCTACGGAATGAGGTGCACGTGCTACTTCACCTGCAGACAGACTTGCCATGTTTCTCGAACGCGAGACATGAAGCAGTGAGCATCCGTGAGCTTCTTCCTTTGTGCATCTGTGCAAGTGCTCCGTTGGTACAGCTTCCTAGCACCGGATGTACACACACATTCAGGGTAATTAGAGGATAAAGTGGGCAGAGGCAGAGCAGAAGGGGCGTGTCAGGCATGTACAAAGGCACTGTGGCTGGTGGGGGGTGGGATATGATCGAGCTGGGAGGCTAAAGCAGAGTGAGCCAGGGAGAACATGTGTGAGTGTGTAAATGTTTTTCTGGGTAAAACTGTAGGGACACGGATAGCAGATCCTCAGGGGCTTCGAGCTGGGATAAACAGCTTAACATTTATGCTGAAGGTTAGGGGGAAGCAGGCAATGAGGGTAGGGGCATGACCAGGCTGTGAATTGGAAAGGTCTCCTGGGCTGTGGTGTGGAGACAGAAGACAGGGGGAGGGACCTGGGGCCTTCAGTCCCCGGGCCTTGGCAGGAGCCAGGTACAAGACTTACACGTTCCTCTATGGTTACCAATCTCGGAGATTTCAAAAAATTGTCTAGGGTAATTGCCAGTGATTGCTAATCTTATTTAACATTGAAGACAGAGCCCACCCTACTGTTTGCGGACAGGGTGTCAAGAACATTCAGCTCTGCATCTGACCTTCATGCTTTTGTATCTTTTTGCAGGTTGAATAATCAACACTGCCACATTATCTTCTCCAGGGGAGCCTTGAGCATTTTGCTTGAGCATCTCAACTTTTATACTGGTTTAGGAGGTATGAAACCAGGCTTTTTGTTTGGGGTCGGGGTGGGGGGTGGAGAAGCTGAGCTCTGGCTCCCATGTGGGTAAGTAGCTGATCCAGAAGGAGGGAAGGAAGGGAGGAAATGAGGAAGAAAGGAAGGGAGGGAGGAAAGTGGGGAGGTGGGAGAGAGGGAGGGAGCTGGTGGAGGGAAGGGGGGGTTTGGAAGAAAACAGCAGTGCTGGACCTGAGGCCAGAGACAGTGGATAGAAGTCTAAATCTTACACCAACCAGACACAGGGCCTTAGGGAAATCATCCTTTGTCTACTCCCCTGAGCAATGAGAAGGTTGGGTTCATCAAGTTCACAAGGGTCTTTTGGCCTTGCCCTGTAGGGATTCAGGACATTGAAGTTTTGCCCACCTTCATCCCCCTTTCCATGCCCTATCAACCCAGTTAGTGCTGCTTGGAGAACTTGCTTGTGTGACAGGATGACTTCCTCTCGGCTCCTGCATGACGGTGGCTGGTGACCCTCCCTGGTTTTATCTTTTTTTTTTTTTTTTAAGATTAATTTATTTACTTGAGAGAGAGAAGGAGTGTGAGTGGGGGGGCAGGGGAGAGGGACAAAGAGAATCTCAAGCAGACTCCCCAGTGAGCGCAGAGCAAAATGAGGGGCTGGATCTCACAACCCCGAGATCACGACCTGAGCTGAAAGCAAGGGTGGGACCCTTCACTGACTGAGCCACCCAGGCACCCCATCCCTCCTGGATTTTAAATTCAGACAAGGCACATCTGAATCTTAATCCTGCAATTTGCATCAGTAAATTACCTAATTCTTACATTTCAGTTTATTGTGTGAGGAGGACAATGCTGATCTCTAAGGTTTGCTGTCAGAATTTAATAATAATCATAATTTTGACAGCCAGTATTGATGGCGTGTTTAGTTGACGTGTGTCCTGTGTTGAATAGTGCCCCCTCGCCGCCAATGCATTTCCACCCAGAGTCCGTGACTATGACCTTGAGAAATACGGTTCTTTGCTGCTGCAATCCTGATGAAGTCATACTGAATTATGGTGGGTCCTAAATCGAGTATGACTGGCGTCCTTATAAGAAAAGGAAAATTTGTACAGACACACAGGGGAGATGGCTATGTGAAGACAGATTGGAGCGACATACTACAAGCCAAGGAACGCTACGGATTGCCGGCAACACCCGGAAGCTAGAAGGAGGTGAGGAAAGATTCCCCCGCTAGAGCCTTCAGGGAGAGCATCGCTCTGCCGACACCTTGACTTCACACTTCTAGCCTCCAGAAGTGTGACTGGGTAAGTACGTTCCTGCTCTTTGAAACCACCAAGTACGTAATTCATTCTGGCAGCCCTATGTGTTAAACATACAGGGTGCCTCACCAACTTTCACCTTGATAGTGGGTCTGGTAGACAGTGTTCATCCTCATTCTACACAGGGGAAATGGACGCTGGGATAGTTATTTGCTCACTGGTAAATGACACAGCTAAGATTTGAACTTGGGTCTAACTCAGAAGCCTGCATACCTAACCATTATGCTAATAACCCCACTTAGCACATGGTTAGAATTCAATCCATGGTACCTATTACTATTAATTCTGTGACGCCTTTTCTGGTCAACCTGTTTCCCGCTTTGTCTAGTACTAAACCTGGTCCCTATTTCTAATGGGGCGTGTTTCATACTGTATCATAGTTTAAAAAAATTGTATATGTCTGTCTGTTTCCCCTAAGTGACTCTGTAGTCTCTGAAGACACTATATCAGCTTCCTATTTTTTTTTCCAGGGCTGGATTATGGTACTTGCCTGGAAAATGTTTATTGAATGAATGCCTGGTCTTTGAAATGAGTAAATGGTGGAGAAAGATGAAAACAAGTTCCCTTCTGAATTCAGGAGCCTAGCTGTAGGTCAGCCTCATGCCCTCTGATCTTGAGCACATGAATTTAACACAGATCTCTTTTCTGGTGCTAAGGGAGCAGAAAACCTGGAGATGGCCACGCCCAGAGACCCACCTGAAAGATTTCACAAGCATGGTTCTCCGTGATCACTATCAGTGGCAGTGCTCAGACTGGTCAGTGGGCTAACTGTCCTCTATACTTGCCTCCTGCATCTGCCAGCACCAGGGCACAGAGACCAAGATGAGCTCATCTTTTGAATGCAGACTGCCTTAAAAGGGTCCACACTATCCAACACACGATGGAGTCAGAGATAGAATACCACTGAAAGTAGAAATCCAGGGGCGCCTGGGTGGCTCAGTGGGTTAAGCCTCTGCCTTCGGCTCAGGTCATGATCTCAGGGTCCTGGGATCGAGTCCCCGCATCGGGCTCTCTGCTCGGCAGAGAGCCTGCTTCCTCCTCTCTCTGTCTGCCTCTCCGCCTACTTGTAATTTCTCTCTCTGTCAAATAAATAAAATCCTTAAAAAAAAAAAGTAGAAATCCAGAGAATCATTTGATTTTTGTCACCGAAAATCGAACTTGTCAACCATTATTCACTTCTGGTATGCTCGAATCTTGTTGGTGTCCTTTGTTGTTGTTTTTCTTCCACATCAGACCTGTAGTGTTTTTCGGTTAATTGCTCACATACAGCAAACACATATGTTTGGAGATCTCTGATCAAAGGCTGAATAAGAATGTCATTGCTTCCCTGTCCACATTTTTCTCAGGAACAGATGTCCCCTAGTTTTCAGGTGGAGGTTATGTCCTCTCTGCTGTGGTTGGGGGTAGAGCAAAGCTATCAGTAGTTGGGGAACAAAGCCACTTCCCTCCCACTCCCTGTCATTCTCCACTGACTCTTTTCTCATACATAGAATGATATTAAATGCAGTCCCAAACACTGCTTCAAGCTCCTCATAACTGTGAAGGAAGACAACCACTCTTTAGTATGATACAACATAACTAATATGGGTAAGCATTAATGTGAAATTTGACATCTAGAAGGATGCCAGGATGGTAATTCTGATAGCCTTTTCCTGCAAATGAGAGGCCTTTCAATATGACCTAATCAGGACACAGCAGATCATCTTCTAGAACAAGCTCAGAAGATAGACTAGCTCCACCTGGAGCTTTGCACTGAACCTCATCTGTAAACGGGTAACAAAGGATCGCAATGAAAAACAAATGGAACAAAATGCATGTACAACGTTCATCTCAGTGCCTGGCTCAAACAGTGTTAGCTTCAGCTGTACCGAGAAACCCCTCTTCTGTTGAGAAGAGATGAGAAGGATGTGCTATCCTCTTGCTTGAAAGGGTCACCGATTTGTTTGAATCAAAGAAGAGAGGTGGCAGAATTCTTTATATGTGAACAACTGTGCTTTAACCATCAAGATTCCAGACACTTTAGTCACAACTGTAAGGGCATGAAGTCATTCCTCAGAGACCACTGGTGGCGGGCACTCAGGGTCAGAAAGGTCACAACAGAATGGCTATTTCAAATGTATGAAATACAACATTTTCACTTGCTTCTCGAGGTCAGCCCTTGCTGGTCTTAAACTTAAGCCTTCCTCAGACGGTGTTGGGGGTGGCAGAAGCAGAGCCTAGTAGCTGGAAAGAACGGGCGATAGTGAAACAAGGAGGTGCCCCTGGATAGAGCTGAAGCAGGATCCCACAGGGAAAAGGAGTGCCCTGAGATGAGGCCACCATGGGATAACATCAATGGCTGGGGAACTGTCTCCATGGGGGCAGGAGAATCACTAAAGGATTGGGGCAAGGCAGGGATGAAGTAGAGTGGTCGTCGTATGAGCTTTATGTGGACTTCTCCACTGAAGTCTCAAATCTGGACATGCAGGGTGTTTGTGAAAGTGTTTAGCCTGTTCATGAAGGAAGACCAAGTGGAGGGACAGTGACCTTCCTTGGGCCTTCCCTGCATTACCTGAGTCTGTGGAACTCAGTGCTCACACCTCTGAAGCTGACTGCCCCTAGAAGTCACCCTACTGAGGAGCCAGCTGTAGAGTAATAATGAAAGGCTCTGGTCATTGGGTTTCCAGGGAATTTTATCATTTTTAATAAATTTTTAAAAAAAATTTTATCTAATGTTTAAATTACCAACTAGGTCTCAATAATGTGGATATATAGGAAACATACCTCCACATATAAAGGCCATCTATGAAAAACCCATAGGTAACATCACACTCAATGGTGAAAAACTGAGAGCTTTTTCTCTAAGGTCAGGAACAAGACAAGGACAACCACTCTTGCCACTTTTATTCAACATAGGACTAGAAGCCTTAGCCACAGCACTTGGATAAGAAAAAGAAAAAAAGGCGTCCATATTGGTAAAAAAGACTTAAACTTCATTATTTGCAGATGACATGATACTATAACATAGAAAACCGTAGACTCCACCAAAAACTAATAGAATAGATGAGTTCAGTAAAGTTGCAGAATGCAAAATTAATAACCAGCATTTCTGTACACTAGTAAGACTAGTAAGAAAGTAGCAGAAAAAGAAATTAAGAAAACAACTCCATTTGCGCACCAAAAAGAATAAAATAACTAGGGATAAACTTAACCAAGGAGGTGAAAGGCCTGTACTCTGAAAAGCTATAAAACACTGATGAAAGAAAGATCACACAAATAAATGGAAAGACACTCATGCTCATAGACTGGAAGAATTAATATTGTTAAAATGTTCATACTACCCAAAGCAATCTACAGATTCAATACAATCCCTATCAAAGTGCAAACAGCATTTTTCACAGAACAAGAATAAATAATACTAAAATTTGCATGGAACACAAAAGACCCTGAATTACCAAAGCAGTCTTGAATTAGAAGAACAGAGCTGGAAGCATCACAAGCCCAGACTTCAAGATATACTACAAAGCTGTGGTAATCATAACAGTACGGTATGGACACAAAAATAGACACAAAGATCAAGGGAACAGAATAGAGGATCCAGAAATAAACCCACACTTCTGTGGTCAATTAACTCATGACAGTGGAAGCAAGAATACATAATAGGGAAAGACAGTGTCTACATTAAATGGTGCTGGGGAAGCCGGGCAGCTACATGCAGAAGAATGAAACCAGACCATTTTCTTTCATCATACACAAAGATAAACTCAAAATGCATGAAAAACCTAAATATGAGACCTGAAACCATATGACTCCTAGAAGAAACCCCAGGCAGCAATCTCTCTGACACTGATTATTGCAACATGTTTCTGTTTCTTAAGGCAAGACAAACAAATGCAAAAAAACTAGTGGGACCTCAAGATAAAAACCTTTGGCACAGTGAAAGAAACCATCTACAAAACAAAAAGACAACCTACTGAATGGGAGAAGACATTTGCAAATGATATATCCTCTAAGGGTTTGGTACCCAAAATACATAAAGAACTTACACAACTCAACACCCAAAACCCCAAACAATCCAATTAAAAAAGGGACAGAGGACCTGAATAGACATTTTTCCAAGGAAGATATACAGATGGCCTACGGACACATAAAGAGAGGCTCCACACCACTATTCATCAGGGAAATGTAAACCAAAAGCACAAGACGGTATCACCTTACATCTGTCAGAAAGGCTAAAATAAAAAAAAAAAAAAGATAAGAAATGATAAATGTTGGAGAAGATGAGGGGGAAAAGGAACATTCACACACTGGCAGGAATGTAAATCGGGGCAGCTACTATGGAGAACAGTATAGGGATTCTTCCAAAACTTAAGAAAAGAACTACCTTATGACACAGTAATTTCAGTGTTTGCTACTTACCCAAAGAAAATTAAAACATTAATTTGAAAAGGTATATGCATGCCTGCTTATTGCAGCATTATGTACAACAGCTCCGATATGCAAGCAATCTGTGTCCACTGACAGATGAATGAATAAGGAAGATGTGAATAGACACACACAAACACACACACGTATGTATGTATGTATTATGGAATAGTACACAGCCATAAAAAGGGAAGAGACGGAGTCATATGAGACCTAGAGAGTATTATGCTAAATGAAATAAGTAAAACACTTTTCTGATATATAGCAGAGCTCACATGGGACCCAGTATGTTTGGCGTCCTTAATCTGTTTCTTTCCACTGCATCTCCTGCCGTAGGCTGTCTGCACCACTATATCCCTGGGGGGAAATATCCCTAGCACTTTCTTCCACTTAAAAAGAATACTTTTCTCTAAAGAGGGGTTTGCTTGCTCTGTTAACCTCGGGACACTTCTATCAAACAGTACCTGGAGCTAGAGGCTGGAGATCACCCACTAGAGGAGTCTCTGAATGTAAACCTGAGTACCTAAACACGATCTGATGCTTGACCAAGGCACGGAAGGTGGAGGGAAAGAGGCTGTACTTGAAACAGTGTCACACCAGGCTTGGATTCTTGCTGAAGTCAACGGACAATGTTGTTTTCAAGATTCAGTCCAATTTCCCACAGAATATGACAGGAAACTTGGGCAGGATTCCTCTGGGAAATCCAGGAGGATGAAAACAGGTGTTTCATGAAAGCCAAATGAGAGCAAATCTTTGTCAAACGTTTGGGCTTAGGGACCAGATATAGCATTAACATTGTGGTTCTCTAACTCTCGAGCTGTATGGCTTTGGACTAGCTCATCAACTTCTTTACGCCCCCGAGACAGACAAGCAGTTCTTGATATCTGGAAGCTGGCACATGACTGCCAACTTGGCCTCAATATTTCCAGGAGTGGCCTGGCACTCACAGCTGTGTCTTGGTGTTCTCTTGTTAAACATAAGTCATTTCTAGTGCACTAACATCAAAACAAAAACAAGACCACTCTGTGATCATGTCTAGACACAGACAAAACCATGAGCACTCTCCAAATCACAAAAATGACCAACGATCCCCCGATAGCAGTGACTGCTGCTTCTTTATTAACTACAGTTTTAGCCTCACTGGATTCCCTCACTCAAATAAATGAGTCTTATGAAGATAGCCAATCATAAGACTCCCCCTACTTCCTGACCATTCAGTCCTGAGCCAAGCCCTGCTTCCTAAATTCTCCCACAAATCACATAAGCCCTAATCCCATAAGTCCTAGGCCCTGCTTATTGGGACAGCCCCGGTCTTGGCACAGTGTGTGCTCTCCCTTGTAACAAGGCAACTTCTTCAGCTTCACTTGGCTGGTCTTTGGCTGGAGGGCAATGCCACCACCTTATTCCCGTGACAACTACCTCATAGGATTTTTAAGGACAGACAGTTCGGTGTAGCAGAGAACAGGGACCAGTACTCAGTATGTGTTCACTGTTGTTTTTCTATTCTGAGTCATACTACTGAGGTAACTGTTAGGTATTTAATATAGTTCCAGTTTAAACAGCAACCTGCCCAGGCAGCAAAGCAAGAGGTATTTAGAGGCAAGGAGTGAATGAAACACTGATGGCTCTTAAGGGAAGGCATAAAGAAGGGCTGAACTTTGGGAAGGAGCTACGCCCATTAGAACCCAAGGCCAACTAAAGTTCCCAAGACATTTTCAGTGTTGCTCTGTCTTCTCGTCTCTGCATGTATTCTGTACCATGTTTTGGAATGCCTATTGTTTAACATTTTAATTCGGAAACCTAGTGAACTAATTCTTTAAAACCTAATTGGTAAAACTGGTTTCACATTTAAGTCTTTAATCCACTTTTACTTTTTTGTGTGTGTACTGGTAAGAAAGTGGTCCAGTTTCATTCTTTAGCATGTCCAGTTTTCCCCACACCATTTATTGAAGAGACAGTCTTTTCTCCACTGTATATTCTTGCTTCCTTTGTTATATATTAAATGGCCATATAATCATGGGTTTCTTCCTGGGCACTCTATGTCACGTGTCTGTTTTTATGCCCATACCATACTGTTCTGATTACAACAGCTTTGTAGTACCTCTTGAAGTCCAGTGTTGTGATACGTCCAGCTCTGTTCTTTTCAAGACTGGCTTTTCTACTCAGGGCCTTGGGGTTCCAAACAAATTTTATTATTATTTGTTCTTGTTCTGTGAAAAATGCTGTTTGCACTTTGATAGGGATTGCATTAAATATGAAGAGTGCTCTGGATAGTATGAACATTTTAATAATATTTGCTCGTCCAATCCATGATCATGAAATATTTTTCCATTTTTTGGTATCCTCTTCAATTTCTTTCATGACCTAAATGTGAGACCTGGAACCATAAAACTCTTAGAAGAAAACACAGGCCATAATCTCTTTGACCTCAGCCATAGAAACATTTTTCTAGATATGTGTCCTAAAGGCAAGGAAAACAAAAGCAAAAATATACTACTGGGACTTCTTCAAAAGAAGCTTTTGCACAATAAAGGAAACTATAAAAAAAAATCCACAAAAAGATTATCTACTGAGCAAGAGAAGATATCTGCAAATGATTTATCCAAATCATTGGGACTCAATACCCAAGATCTAATGAACTTATTAAACTCAACCCCAAAGAAATAAATGATCCAATTAAAAGTGGGCAAAGGACCTGAACAGACGTTTTTCCAAGGAAGACATACACATGGGAAACAGATACATGAAATGATGCTTAGCATCAACAATCATTAGGGAACCACAAATCAAAAGCATAAGATATCACCTTACATCTGTCAGAATTGCTAAAATCAAAACCACAAGAAATAGTAAGTTGGTTAAGTAAGTAATAGTAAGTTAGTAAGTTAGTAAGTTGGCGAAGATGTGGAAGAAAAGGAACACTTGTGCATTGTTGGTGGACATGTAAATTGGTGTACCTACTGTGGAAAACAGTATGGAGGTTCCTCCAAAAGTTAAAAATAGAAATCCCATACGATCCACTAACTCCATTACTGAGCATAAATAAAATGAAAACACGAATTCAAAAAGAAATGTGCAACCCTATGTTTACTGCAGCATTAACTACAATACCAAGATATGGGAACAACCCAAGTGACCACTGACAGATGACTAGATAAAGATGTGGTGTGTGATTGAGATACCACCTTACACCAGTTAGAATGGCCAAAATTAGCAAGACAGGAAACAACGTGTGTTGGAGAGGATGTGGAGAAAGGGTAACCCTCTTACACTATTGGTGGGAATGCAAGTTGGTGCAGCCACTTTGGAAAACAGTATGAAGATTCCTCAAGAAATTAAAAATAGAGCTTCCCTATGACCCTGCAATTGCACTACTGGGTATTTTCCCCAAAGATACAGATGTAGTAAAAAGAAGGGCCATCTGTACCCCAATGTTCATAGCAGCAATGGCCACAGTCGCCAAACTGTGGAAAGAACCAAGATGCCCTTCAACGGATGAATGGATAAGGAAGATGTGGTCCATATACACTATGGAGTATTATGCCTCCATCAGAAAGGATGAATACCCAACCTTTGTATCAACATGGACGGGACTGGAAGAGATTATGCTGAGTGAAATATCATATGGTTTCACTTATTTGTGGAGCATAACAAAGAACATGGAGGACATGGGGAGATGGAGAGGAGAGGGAGTTGAGGGAAACTGGAAGGGGAGGTGAACCATGAGAGACTATGGACTCTGAAAAACAACCTGAGGGTTTTGAAGGGGCGGGGGGGGCGGGAGGTTGGGGGAACCAGGTGGTAGATATTAGGGAGGGCACGTATTGCATGGAGCACTGGGTGTGGTGCAAAAACAATGAATACTGTTACGCTGAAAAGAAATTAAAAAAAGATGTGGGGTGTGTGTGTGTGTGTATCAAATGGATTATTACTCAGCCATAAAAAAGAATGAGATCTGACCATCTGCAACAACATGGATGGGCCTAGAGGGTTTAATGCCAAGTGAACTAAGTCAGATAGCGAAAGACAAATACCATGTGATTGAATTCATTTGTGAAACTTAAGAAACAAAACAAACGAACAAAGATAAAAAAGAGAGACAAAAACCCAGACACTTAAATACAGAGAACAAACTGGCGGTGGTCAGAGGGAAGGTGGTTAGGGGGATGGGTGAAACAGAGAAAGGAGAGTAAGATGTACAGACTTCCATTTACAACATAAGTTAACAGAGATGAAAAGTACAACATAGGGAATATGGTCAATAAGGCTGTAAACACGGTGTGTGGTGACAGATGCTAACCACACTTACCACGATGAGCCTGGAGTAACATATGTTTTGTTGTAATGTACTGGAGTAACATGTATACTGTTGAATCATTATATTGTGCACCTGAAACTAATATAACACTGTTAATTATACTTAGAAAAACCTAACGGAAAAACTAGAAGTATAAAAATAAAAATTCTTATTTAATGGCACCCTAATTATGAGTGATGTTTGTCCCTTTAGGTACGATCCGTTGGATGAAAGCATGTCTGTGAACACTCTAGGCATTTACTATCCCCAGGACTCTCCTTGCACACCGTTCCTCAGCAGCAGGACACAAGTGCTCACTGGCAGTCCGTGCACGCTATCCAGATGTTCTCCAGACGCCTGTATTGCTAATGACTCTCTTCTAAACAAGATGCGGTGTTCCTTTTCCTCTGTTGTGTAAGCTGGGTTTTTTTGTTTTGTTTTTTGTTTGTTTGTTTTTTCCGGTGAGCTTTTCTCTTTAACTCCTGACATCAGTCTGCTTGGTGACTACATTATAGCTTCAGAATTTGAAGACGATGGAAGATGCCAAGCCTGGCCCTCTAGAGATGTAAAAAGAATTATACTTCCTTTGAGTATCGTCCTCTCAACCTTAGGATGACTCAAACCCATTTCTAATTATATATATTTGGTTCAGACTGGTGTTGAATGAAGATTGGAGGAAAAAAAAAAAACAATGGCTTTCATTTTGCAGATTTTTCAGCTAGAGCAAAAATCCAGGACAGGTTTGTGGACCAATCTTAAAATGAGGGCCACGGGAACAATAACTGATTTGGGTTTCTGAAAAGCTTCTGAATCTAGATCATGAAGGGAATAAAAAGCTAAAATGATAGATGAATTGGGTGAGGTTCTCTTAATGCTGTTGTACTGGTAAGACAAGCCTTACCTATCAGGGATCAGCCCTCTGCTTTCTGTTGGGCAGTTCAGCTCAGCATGACCATATGCCCGCCACATACCAGCCACACACTGGCCACACGCCGGTCACATGTCTGCCACAAGCCTGCCAAGCTTCCTGAGGGGCCAACCTGACTTTTCAGTTCAATCACACAGTTGACAGTTGATTGAATGGTCCAACTGTTTGAATAAAATAATCTTGAAAAAGTTGGAGATTTATCAGCTAATGCGTCTTTGGAAGAGAATTATGCTCAACAAAAGACAAATTGTCGATAGACTTAGTGGATCCTGGCTGTCGTCCTGGGAGGCTTCTCTGCACAACGGTGGGATCAGCATCTTCCCGGGATTGCCAAGCCCCAGAAGCTGGGTTTCTTTCAATTAGGGCTGCTGTTTTCTGCTTCTCCCTGGGCTGTAGAAAGCCAGAAGATTTTTTTTTAAATCTAGCTCAAACAAGGCTGCTGGTATTCCCTTTTTTTTCCGCCAGGGTATTTTTGGCTGCAATTGCATGAAATCCCAATGGTGTAGACCAGTGGCGATGGGTCTAGGAGTTTACCAACTGAGACATTTCTCAATTTCTTTCTTGTCATCCTTGCTGGGGGCTGAAAACGCCTCTGTGAGACTTGACAATAGCTCCTCTGGTGCAAGTGTAGTAGCTATTGACAACAAAAGCGAGCAAGCTATGGATCCGGAGAAAAGCCATTCGATGTATGCAGTTAGAGAGGAAGTGGAGGTCCTCAAAGAGCAAATCAAAGAACTAATAGAGGAAAAATTCCCAGCTGGAGCAGGAGAACAAGCTGCTGAAGACACTGGCCAGTCCCGAGCAGCTTGCCCAGTTTCAGGCTCAGCTGCAGACTGGCTCCCCGCTGCCACCACACAGCCACAGGGGACCACACAGCCCCGGCCCAGCCAGCGTCCCAGGGCTCAGGACCCACCGCATAGCCTCCTATGCCCCCGTGGAACTGGCTGCTGCCGTCTGAAATGAACAGCCCGGAGAAGATGTACTAGGGGGAATCTGCCTGCACAGTCACCCATTTCATTGCTCGCTGCGAAAGAGAAGCAAGATTGATGTATACGCCATTGTCTCTTTTTTCCAGGATTAAACACTCACATGCTTTTGGCTTGAAGAAATCTCTTAGTTGGGCGAATTAAAGGTTAATCAAAGAATTAGCATGGATATACTGGGACCTCATGCGGCTTGGCAGATACGTGAGCAATGGTTTCATTCATGCCGAGGAGCTGTGTGCCTTTTCACCCCTTTCCTGTCCCCCATCCCTGCTCCCGAGCGTTCTCTCCTGCTTGCATGAGGTGTACTCCATGGGGTCTGAAGCACTGGGCTCCACTGGACTTTGCTCTCTCCTCTTCTCCCCCAGGAGGACCTTAAAAGGGAGGTCAGAGTAAAGACTGACGCACAGTCTCACCTAAGATGAGGGGAAACGTAGTTCATTGAACTGACTGTCACCAAAAATCCATAAAAACAATAGTCCTGTGCCTCTTTCTGAAACAGTGGATGACACAAAACTCCTAGTGACTAAAACGGTGACAGGTAGCTGGGACCTAGGCGCTCTTACATGGAGGTTGTTTTGCTTATTGTATATCTGTGTATGTAGTGTAACTATTTTGTACCATAGAGGACTGTAACTACTATTTAGGTTGTACAGATAGAAATTTAGATGTTTCATTGGCTGTCTGAAGAGGTGTGGATTGTCTTTTATACAGAGATCTACATTAAAAAAAGGCTACAAGAAGAAAACCACACCTAAAGACGCTTTAAGAATTTGGCACCGTCGGTCACGTTGTGTAATCTGAAATCTTCTAGTTGCTCAGTATCTTGAAGTAAATTCCTGTTCACTGAAGTCTTTTGATTGAGCTGTTGGAATACTTTGAAAAATGATCCATTCTAGCTAATGAAATGAATTTTGCAGTAGGGGTTTCTGCATATTACCCGTATAGTAGTTCTATGCATACGTTTCTGTGCATGTTCTCTACGCAGTTGTAAGGTGTCACTGTATTTAACTGTTGCACTTGTCAACTTTCAATAAAGCATATAAAATGTTGATTAAGAAAAAAAGACAAATTGTCTTTTCCACAAAATGGTTGCTGTGTTGGTGACCAGCCAATGGGGCTAAGGTGGCTTGGGTAAGGTGGCTTGGGGCCTCAAGCATCCTGGGGTAAGTGTAGCGACTTCACTTAAAGCTCGAATTCTCTCTGTGGTTCCATCTGTCCCTTGTACTAGGATGTTAACTTGAGAATTTTTGGAGTGTGGGTTTGACACGATCCAGGAGACCATCCTGCCACAGAGGGAGAACGAAGAGCAGCAGTACAAATTCTCCCATTGCCTCCTGTGCCCCTTGCACGTTCGAGATGCTCTACGAGCCTGTGTTTGTTTAAACCTCACAACTCATAGGGAAGAAACAGCAAAGGAGAGGACTTGCCCAAATGCAGCTGGTGAGCCGGGAAGCTGGTGTCCTAGATGCTCGGAGACGAGCTTAATATTTCATCTTTGGGAAGAATTATTCACAACATGGAGTGTCCATAAGACTCCAGCCTGGCTGTTCACGCTGTTCATGTGTGTGTGTGTGTGTGTGTGTGTGTGTGTGTGTGTGTGTGTGTGCGTGCGCACGTGCCCAGGAAGTTCTGTATATATTAGTCGTCTCAGTTTCAAAACAAAATAAAGATTAGGGGAAATGTGCAATTACACCAGAAAAACATTTTTCTTTGTTTTCTCAACATCAGTGAAAGGAAATGTGGTGAGTCAAAAACCAACCCCTTTCTGCTCAGGGCCTGAGCGGCGGCAGAGGGAGATGGGCTGGGGTTGGCGTCTCCTGCGGAAACCAGAGCAGGCGTCTGATGGATGGCTCTGTCAGCAGAACGTGAAGGGAAAGGCATGAGCATCGTTCCTCATGGTGATTCAGAATAATTAATGCAAGTTAGCTTAGCCACAGCTCAATTTATCATGTACAGATGTCCAGTTTGCTCTTTTCATGATTTCATAGGAATGTGAACAAGCATTTCTTTAATTCTCTTGACAAAGACAAAAGCAGCAGTCCTGCGAGCAGCTATATGCATCCTGTTGGCTCCTGGTTTATATTCTGAGTTACTGCGGGAAATTTAATTAGTAGGAGCTCTAATTTGATTTGGTTTCTGCCCTCAAGGTGAAATTTTTGTTCCCAGGGATAGAAAATAAAGAACTTAATCTCAGCATCTCAAAGAAGCCTCCCACTCAGACATGTGCTGTATGGCCTCTCCTTTCAGGCAGCTGGAGGTCTGCACCACATCACTTCTTGATGTCTTATTTTCTCTGTCACCGAGCGGGAATAATAATGATGGCCACAAAGAACATGACTCATTGAAGAGACAGCAGAGTATAAGTACCTTGGAGAGCACCTGGTTCAGCCTTATCTTGAAAGGAAGGAAACTGAGGCCCCCAAAGGTGACTGACTTGCAAAATTACAGAATAATGAATGTCCTGTGATTTCAGGTCCCAGACTCCTTGGCCCAATAAGGCTGTGCAAATACCACCCCGGGTCCGTCGACAGGATGAAGAGGGCTGGTGCTTGCTGGCTCCCTCCCTCCTTTTCATACAAACCAATGCTTCATTTTTTTTTTTTTTTTTTTTTTTTTTAAAAACAAGGATATCACAATTCTCCAAAGTAACACTTATTCACCTGGCATCTTTGACTGCTGGCTGTAGGAATTCACACATCAGTTGCTTGGCTTTATCTCATCAAAGGGAAATCAATAGATAAAACCTTGGGTGACCGGAGAATGTTAATGGAAGGAGTCCTGAAGGGGTAGAGCCGAGAGGGAAATGGGGTAAAAAGCATCAGGATCACAGCTGAGTTATTTTTAAGTACTTGAATTTCATCCTGCATCTTCTGGAGAGTTGAGAGCACTGCTACAGCCCTGGCCATGCCGACTTTGTCTTCTCTCATCAATAATGAGCATTAAGGAAGCTGAGGTCATCCTTTTCAACTCACTATATTGGATTCCCTTTCCAACTCCCAACAAGGCTCAGTTCTTGACAAAATGTTGGGCCGGACCTACGTAACTATGTCTGCCTTCCAGGTTTGCAAAATAAATACCCACCCTACTCCTCCAGGATATTAACAGTAATGTGAATATTTACCATTTAGCTTCTTATTCATGCAAAGATAAAATAAGTAAACCAGAAAGGCAGAGAAAACCTTTTCTGAAATAAAATACAAAATTGTAATTTCATGCTACTTTTCTTTGAAGCCAAGTCATCTGATAGTGGGAAACAGGGGCAAGGGGATAGAATTTATGGAGGGGGTGGGGTTCATTTGTAGATTCTAATTCATTAAACTAATTTAGTCTTCAGGGCTTTCTTTGAGACCCTGAAGTATAGAAAGGCTCTGAAATTTTTCAGGAAAAAAAGAGAAAAAGGGTCTTCCTTTGGTCCCAGAGAAATGTTTTGTTGGGTTTTTTTTTTTAAGATTTTATTTATTTATTTGACAGACAGAGATCACAAGTAGGCAGAGAGGCAAGCAGAGAGAGAGAGGAAGGGAAGCAGGCTCGCCTCTGAGCAGAGAGCCCGATGTGGGGCTCAATCTCAGGACCCTGGGATCATGACCTGAGCCGAAGGCAGAGGCTTTAACTCACTGAGCCACCCAGGCGCCCCCCAGAGAAATGTTTTGACCTCAGTCTATTCCATTCCTCTTGATTCATTCCTTTGTAATTCAGAGTATGGGCTCAATACCCTTCTTCTCAGTGATGCTATCTTCAACAGTACTGAGTTCCCTTCACGCATGTCACTGGAGCAGGGACGGTAAGAACCAGAGATACCTAGCCTTTTAAGAAGAAATGTTATATCTATCCTCCCAGCTCACTGGTTCTCATCTCCTCCGTGCCACCAAGAAACATCCCGGAATGTTGAAAGGAGACAGTGCTTCTCCTCTGGGCTAGGCCACCACTGGTCTAGCCTACAATCCTGACTGTAATTGCTGGCCACCCAGGAGTTTATCTGCCTTAGTGGGTAAAGCATGGATTCAGGCTTGAATTTTAGTTCTGCGGCCTTCTCCACTGGGACTTTGGCCAAATTCTTTTTGTGCCTGAAACTGTCAAGTTCCTCAATCTCTCTTTGAAGTGCGGTAACATTAACACCCATAGGATTGTTGAGATGATTAAACAAATATACAGAATTTACTTAGGCCATTGACCTAAAAATGGCTCATGAGACTATCAAAAACATGAAGTCACCACTGAATCCAATAGGCTCCCATCATAACCTGGTCTTCCTTGCATCCATCATGACATCAAGGGCCATCTTCTTCCTCTCTGGGATTCCTACCTTGGCGTAAGGCTGTGGTTCAAAGAGTAAGGTCTTCAAACCTTCTTATTGAGAAAGGTAACTTCCACCTTCTTTCTCCATCTTTCTACATCTTGCCATTCACTTACTCACGCCTCCCAAGGGTGAAAGAGTGACCATCCCAGGGAGAAGGGAAAGGACACAGGAGGCTCTTCCTCTCATTCAGAGCAGCCTGAGCTTTGGATGTTTTGCTACTGTCCTCTGCAGGCATGCACAGGGCCAGCTGGCAGATATGCCTTTAACTTGAGCAAGTTCAATTCTACAGTGAAAGTAGCAGGAAGCCCAGTTTTGGCCACAAATTCAAAATGGATTCTCTATTCTGGTTTCATCAGTGATAAAGTCATAGTCTGATCACTGTCTGTCTGATTCCTGGTGCTCGTTTTAAAAATGGCTTAGAGCTCAGGAGGGTGGCAGAGGGATGTTATTTATTGGATTCCTACAACCCCAGGAACAAACTGCCACATCTAATGATCTCAGCTTCATTCTTCTTTGGCCATTTCCGTGGGTTTCTCCACATCCTCACCAACACATCTTACTTCTTCTTGTCTTTTTAATTCTAGCCATTCTCAGTTTTGAGGTGATATAACATCATGGTTTTTAATTTGCATTTCCCTGATGATGAGTGATGCGGAGCATCTTTTTGTGTATTTCTTGGCCATCTGTAGGTCATCTTTAGAAAAATGTCTATTCAGGTTCTCTGCCCATTTTTTGGAAGGCAGCTATGCTCACCACTATACCACCAACGCTCTGCCCATTTTTTAATCTGACTTTTTTTTTTTGGTGCTGAGCTATATAAGTTCTTTATGTAGCTTAGATATTAACCTTTACCACATAGGTCATTGGCAAATATCTTCTGTTCAGCAGTTTGGTTTTTTGTTTTGTAGATGGTTTTCTTTGCTGTGAAAAGCTTATTTTGATGTAGTTTATTTTTGTTTTTGGTTCCTTTGTCTTTAGAGACATATTTAGAAAAATACTGCTACAGCTGATGTCAAAGAAACTGCCTGTAAGATACTATTTCTTTTTGTGCTGTGTTATGATATCCTCATGACTTATCTGTGTCGCTCACAGATACATTGTATTTTTCATCTAGCTCTCAGCACACTTTCCCCATCATAGTGTTTTGAATAGGTGGCCAACACTGCTTAATCCATTGATATCTTAACCTCCAAGCATGGTTGCACCATGAAAATATAATTGAGATGGAACAAACCCTCTTCTGATTCTTCAGTTAGTTCCTAGAGCCTAACTCCAACAAAGTACCCAGAGCACCCCTCCGTTGATGCTGTGCTGTCATGTTTTCCCCTGTTGGTGCTTCTTGTTCTTTTCATTACATATCGAACTAACATCTCTCTTGTGAGATGGGATGCTCTAGGAAATGTCAATATTAAAAAACAGAGTAAAACTGAAATCTGTGAACCTTATCATGTAACAATTTCACACTGAAGACATCAATTTATTTGCAGGTATTTAGCTCATGGGAAGTCACCTTTTAAAGGATGTGGAGTGGGACAAGCCCTTCCTAAGAAGTGGGATGAAGTTCAACAGCTGCTCAGTAACTGGCTGGTCAAAACCATAAAATAGAAACCACCACATGGGCTTGCATTGGGATAGCTGTGTGGGAGGGAGAAACTTGCTGCAAATAATATTGTTCCCTCTGAATATAACCAACATTGACTTGAAAACAGCCTCAATAAAAACAGGCTTAAGGGTATCTTATTGAGAACCAGATTGACAATTATATGGGTCAGAAATGTTCCCAATAGGGGCGCCTGGGTGGCTCAGCGGGTTAAAGCCTCTGCCTTCAGCTCAGGTCATGATCCCAGGGTCCTGGGATCGAGCCCCACATCGGGCTCTCTGCTTGGCTGGGAGCCTGCTTCCTCCTCTCTCTCTGCCTGCCTCTCTGCCTACTTGTGATCTCTATCTGTCAAATAAATAAATCTTTAAAAAAAAAAAAAAAAGAAATGTTCCCAATAATCTTACAGGTGGAAATGTCTTGAGGATTATCTATTAGCCAGTCCAGTGTGGTTTGAACTGTAGGATCCTTTGATATTGAAAACTATTACACAAACTGTAGCCAGATCTAACATGGGAGAGCAGTGGGATCTGCTCAAACACAGACCTGGACGGTGAGCATCTTTAAAATGTATTAGAGGGGCGCCTGGGTGGCTCAGTGGGTTAAAGCCTCTGCCTTCCACTCAGGTCATGATCCCAGGGTCCTGGGATCGAGCCGCACATCAGGCTCTCTGCTCAGCAGGGAGCCTGCTTCCTCCTCTCTCTCTGCCTGCCTCTCTGCCTATCTGAAATCTCTGTCTGTCAAATAAATAAATAAAATCTTAAAAAAAAATGTGTTAGAGCCACAGAAATACCAAATATGCATGGAGAGAAAACTGGTCAAGAAGTGTGACCTGATGGAAAGAAATGAAAGCAATACCACTGAATGCAGAAATAAAGTAAGACATCAAAGACTAGATACTTTGTTTGCCAACTTCAACTTCTCCTTTGAACCTAAAATGAAGGATGAATTATTCAAATCTTTCCACATGTTTATGGGTTACAAAGACATGGCTGTCATCTATAATTCAATGAACTGGATGCCCTGGAAGTTAACAGCACACAAAACAGTTGGCAAGCAAGCATTTTATGTCCCATGTATAATTATAAAGTGATAATTTCTCCAAACTTATATGCAATGCAATTATTATGAACTGGTCAACTGCTTAGTCAATTCACAGGCTGGTATCCAGGGTTTATAAATATTAGATTCAATTCAATAATTAAATACCAAGCATGTCTGATGTTCAAGGCATTGTAGGAGGCAAGCAAAGCAAGATTATGGGCAAGTCATGGTCTCTGATGGATAATTACATGTGCAGGTAGGCTAGGGTATGAACGGGTGGTAGCAACTGGGAAAGAAGAATAAAAACAAGCCATAGAACAAGATAGAATCTGAAAAGCATCTTGAGAAAAACATCAGCAACACTCTGTAGGATTCAAATAAGGGAGATACTGCATCAGAGTAGAAGGATTTAACCCATGGACCCTAATGGAATTCAGTGAGCATATTGTGTATCTGCAGGTTTCTAAGAAGACCCTTAGGCTTTAGCCAAATACTCTGTGATTAAAATAGCAAGAGCTTGACTGGAAAATATCTGAAAATTATGTGGGTATGAAACAGCTTCATGGAGGTGGTGAAATCTGAAAAAGATCTTAAAGGATCTTGAAATTCTACAGTTTTAACAGCAGAGCTGGGAGGACATGCCCAAGAGAAGAAAGGGCATGAACAAAGGCAGGGAGGTGAGAATAGCGGAGTATATGAAAGAGCGAAGGGATTGAAGGGGTAACCCTGGTCAGTGGTAGGATCTACCTGAAAGGCTGGGATTTTAAGGAGTGGGCCTATCACCGTTAGCTCAACTTGGAGACAAGAAAAACATGTGATATAAATGTGGGTAAAAATTGATGGCTTTCCTCTAAGATCAGAAATGAGAGACAAAGATGTCTACTCACAGCTCTTATCCAACATAGTATTGGAAGTCCCAGACACACAATTAGATAAGAAAAAGAAATAAGAAGCATCCATATTGGTAAAGAAGTTAAATTGTCGCAATTTGCAGATGACATGATACTATACATAGAAAATACTGAAGACTCCTAAAAAAAAAAAACTTACTAGAGGTAATAAATCAATTCAGTAAAGTTGTAGGATACAAAATTATTATCAAGAAATCAGTAGCATTTCTGCATGCTGAGAATGGAGTAACAAAGAGAAATTAAGAAAATAACACCAGGGCGCCTGGGTGGCTCAGTGGGTTAAGCCGCTGCCTTCGGCTCAGGTCATGATCTCAGGGTCCTGGGATCGAGTCCCGCATCAGGCTCTCTGCTCAGCAGGGAGCTTGCTTCCCTCTCTCTTTCTCTGCCTGCCTGTCTGTCTACTTGTGATCTCTCTCTGTCAAATAAATAAAATCTTTAAAAAAAAAAAAAAGAAAGAAAATAACACCATTTACATTTTCACCAAAAGTAATAAAGCACCTAGGAATAAACTTAACTGAAGAGGTGAAAGACATGTATTCTGAAAACTATAAAGAAATGATGAAAGAGACTCAAGATGATACAAACAAAAATAAATATTCTATGATCCTGGGTTGGAAGAATTAATATTGTTAAGACATCCATACTATACAAAGCAATCTATAGATTTAAGGCAATTTGTATCAAAGTAACAGCGGCATTTTTCACAGAATGAGAACAAATAGTACTAAAATTTGTATGGAACCATGAAAGACCCCAAAGAGCCAGGGCAGTCTTGAAAAAGGACAGAGCTAGATGTATCACAATCCTGCATTTCAAGATATACTACAAAGCTGTAGTAATCAAAACAGTATAATAGACACATAAATCAACAGAACAGAATAGAGAGCCCAGAAATAAACCCATGCTTTTGTGGTCAATTAATTTTGGTCAATCAACCTATGAAGAAGGAGGCAAGAAGATACATGGGGAAAAGACAGTGTCTTCAATAAATGGTGCTGGAAAAACTGGGCAGCTACATGCAAAAAATGTAACTGGATAATTTTTTTTTAGGTTTTATTTATTTATTCATGGGAGGGGTGGGCAGAGGGAGAAGCAGACTCCCTGCTGAGCAGGGAGCCCAATGCAGGGCTTGATCCCACGATCCTTAGATCATGACTTAAGCCAAAGGCATATACTCAACTGAGTGATCCACCTAGGTGCCCTAGACCCTCTTTTAACATCATCACAAAAATAAACTCAAAATGGATTAAAGACCTAATTGTGAGACCTGAAACCATAAAACTCCTAGAAGAGAACACAGGCAATAATTTCTCTGACATTGGTTGAAGCAACATTTTTCTACTTATGTTTCCAAAGACAAAGGAAAAAAAAGCAAAAGTAAACTATGGGGACTACATCAAAATAAGCTTTTCACAACAAAGAAAACGATCTACAAAACAAAAAGCCAACCCACTGAACAGGAGAAGATATTTGCCAATGACCTATCTGGTAAAGGGTTAATATCTAAACTATATAAAGAACATAAAGAACTTATACACCTCAACACCAAAAAAAAAAAAAAAAAAAAAAAAGATTAAAATATGGGCAGAGGACCTGAATAGACATTTTTCTAAGGAAAACCTACAGATGGCCAATAGATACACAAAAACATGCTCCACATCATTCTTCATCAGGAAAATGCAAATTAAAAGACAATTAGAAGTAAGAAGTATTGGTGAGGATGTGGAGAAAAAGGAGACCCTTGTGCACTGTTGGTGGGAATGTAAATTGGTGCAGCCTCTGTGGAAAACCGTATGGAGGTTCCAACAAAAACTGAAAATAGAACTAACCACATGATCCAGGAATTCCACTACTGGGGATTTACCCAGAGAAAAAAATTCAAAAATTTCACCCCAATTCAAAAAGATAGATGGACCTGGATATTTATTGCAGAGTTACTTAAAATAGTCAAGTTATGGAAGCAACCCAGGTGTCCATCAGCAAACAGATAAGGAAGATGTGGTATATACGTACAATGGCATATACACAGCCATACAAATGATGTGATCATGCCATTTGAGACAACATGGATGGAGCTAGAGGGTATTATACTAAGTGAAATAAGCCTGAGAGAGAAAGACAAATACCCAAGGATTTCATGTAAATGTGGAATCTAAAAAACAAAACAAATGAAAAAACAAACCAAAATCAGAATCAGACCTATAAATATAGAGAACAAAGAGATGGCTGCCATAAGGGTAGTGGTATGGGGTTGGGCAAAGTGGGTGAAGGAGAGTAGGAGTTAGAGCTTCCAGTTATGGAATGAGTAAGTAACAGGGACAAAAGGCATACCATAGGGAATACCGTCAATCATATGGTAACAGCCACCCGTTAGGACAGATGGTAGCTATGTTTCTGGTGAACTTAGCAATAATGTAGAAATTTGTCCAATCAGTATGTTATATACCTGAAAGTAATGTAACATTGTGTGTCAACTACACTCAAAGTAAAAAAAAAAGGGGGGGGGGTTGGATTTCAAGAAGGAAGAGAGCAACACAGACCATGCAGCTGAGAAATCTGTTAAGACGAGTAAGTGAAGAGCCCACATTGTTGTTTTTGCTGGCAATTGGGAAATCTCTCCTCTCTGACTTTGCCAGTTTTCTTGAGTGTGTCTAGAAAAGCTTTTTGCTTCTCTTTCTGAGAAAGCTTTCTGTTCTCTTCCTTCTTGAAGACAGTTGAGCAGGTGGTAGAGAGAGAAGTCGGGAGGTCAGGTGAGTTCCTAAGTTAGGCTGGGTCCTAGCATCATTCTCAGTGTTGTTCGCCAAGACTAGGTGAACACAGAGCCCAGAAGGGAGGGGAAGTAAGAAAAGGAGTAACTTCTTTGTTTCTTTGCGTCCATCCATACATGAAATCACATGGTATTTGTCTCCTTCTGTCTGACTTATTTCGCTCAACATAACACCCTCTATGTCCATCCATGTTGTCACAAATGACAAGATCTCATCCTTTTTTTTATTTTTTATTTTTGGCAGAGTAGTATTCCATTGTATGTATATGCATACACACACACACACACACACAAAACCTCTTTTATGCATTCATCTACTGAGTGACACTTGGGTTACTTCGATACTTTGGCTTTTATAAATAATGCTGCAATAAACATATAGGTGCATATGTCTTTTTGAATTTTTGTTTTTGTTTTCGTTGAGTAAATAACCAGTAGTTAAATTACTAGATCAGACAGTATTTCTATTTTTTTAAAAAAAGGTTTATTTATTATTTTAGAGAGAGAGAGCACAAGTGGGAGGGCAAAGGGAGGGGGAGAGAGAACCTCAAGCAGACTGCTTGCTAAGCATGGAGCCCAGCATAGGTATGGATCTCAAAATCCTGAGATCATGACCTGAGCCAAAATCGAGAGTCAGGCATTTAACCAACTAAGCTGCTCAGGCACCCCAAAAATCAAGAGTCAGACACTAAACAAACTGAGCCACTCAGGCACCCCAGATGGTTCTTTCTTTTTCACAACATGCCCTACACTTAAAAAAATTATAGAATACAGTGATTATATAAGCACTAAAAGAACACTGCAGATCTTTCTTCTGTATCTTTATGACACAGAAGAATAATGATCCTCTGTATTAAACAGTTCTTATGTTAAAATGACATCAAGAGTTACATATAAAAATCACGGAGCGTAATTTACACCAGAGGCTTGTCAGTATGCACCAAGGTGACTCAAGTTCAGGACACACTTACAACACAATGTTGGAAACTAGCCACATTTTATTCTAGCATGGGTTTTGTTTTTGCCATAGGAATCACAGACCCCCCCGCCCCCCCCGGAAGCTTTTCCTAAAATCCTGTGCTAAATTATCTACAACTAATACTGAGTTTGGTGACAATGTTTGAAGCCAACACCATTATAAAAGCACAGGTTTAAAAGATGGTTTCCATTTTTATTAATGGACACTTTACAGACAGTAAAAGTCACCCTTTTCAGCATACAACTTCGAGATTTGATAAGCACTCTGCACGCACCAGCACAATCCAGACACTCAACATGCCATCGCCCACCCCAAAAGTCCCCTGCCTCCTTTGCAGTCACCTCCTCTTCTAACCCCAGCCTTTGGCAACCACTGATCTTTTATTTATTTATTTTTTGGTCTCTATAGTTACGTTTTTGTAAGAATGTCCTATAAATCAAATCATACAATACTAGCCCTTTGAATCTGGCTTCTTTCATTTGGAACGACCCATTTCACATTCATCCGTGTTGTTGTGTAGAACACTAGTTTGTTCCTTTTTAAAACAGATTTTAAAATTTATTTATTTATTTAAAAATTTTATTTTATTTATTTGAGAGAGAGAGAATGAGAGAGAGTGCATGAGAGTGGGGAGAGTCAGAGGGAGAAGCAGACTCCCCACTGAGCTGGGAACCTGAGGCGGAACTCGATCCCAGAACTCCAGGATCATGACCTGAGCTGAAGGCAGTCGCCTAGCCAACTGAGCCACCCAGCCGCCCATAGTTTTAAAATTTAAATTCAACTTAATTAACATATACTGTATTATCAGTTTCAGGGGTAGAATTTAGTGATTCAGGGGCGCCTGGGTGGCTCAGTGGGTTAAAGCCTCTGCCTTCGGCTCAGGTCATGATCTCAGGGTCCTGGGATCGAGCCCCGCATCAGGCTCTCTGCTTGGCAGGGAGCCTGCTTCCTCCTCTCTCTCTCTCTGCCTGCCTCTCTCCCTACTTGTGATCTCTACCTGTCAAATAAATAAATAAATAAAATCTTAAAAAAAAAATTTAGTGATTCATCAGTTGCACAGAACACCCAGTGCTCATTCCATCAAGCGCCTTCCTTTAAGCCAGTTACCCCACCCTCACACCCCCTCCCCTCCAGCAACCCTCACTTTGTTTCCTAGAGTTAAGAGTCTCTTATGGTTTGCCTCCCTCTCTGTTTTTGTCTTATTCTACTTTTCCTTCCCTTCCCCTATGTTCATCTGTTTTGTTTCTTAAATTCTACATGGGAGTGAAATCATATGGTATTTGTCTTTCCCTGACTGACTTATTTCACTTAGCCCAATACCCTCTAGCTCCACCCATGTTGTTGCAAATGGCAAGAGCTTGTTCCTTTTCATTACTGCATACTATTCCATTGGATGGGCTATACCACAGTTTGTTTATCCAGTCTCCAGCTGAGAAACATTTGAATTGCCTTTACTCGTTGGTGATTACAAATAAAGCTGCTATAAATATTTACATGTACATTTTTTTAGAATGTATATTTCATTTCACTTGAGTATCTAGGAGCAATATTGTTGTCATATGGTTTAACTTAATAAGAAACCTCCAGACTGGGGGCGCCTGGGTGGCTCAGTGGGTTAAGCCGCTGCCTTCGGCTCAGGTCATGATCTCAGAGTCCTGGGATCGAGTCCCGCATCGGGCTCTCTGCTCAGCAGGGAGCCTTGCTTCCCTCTCTCTCTCTCTCTGCCTGTCTCTCTGTCTACTTGTGATCTCTCTCTGTCAAATAAATAAATAAAAAAAAAATCTAAAAAAAAAAAAAAGAAACCTCCAGACTGTTTTCCAAAGTGATTTCACCATTTTGAATTCCCACTAACAATGTATGCTAGTCTCAGTTGCTCTCTATCCTTGCTGGAACATGGTTAATTTTAATATTCTTTATTTTTTGAAAATTTTAGTTATTCTAGTAGCTATGTAATGTTATCACATTGCAGTTTAATTTACATTTCCCCAATAACCAATGATATTGAATATATTTACATACTTATTTTTCATCCACATGGGAAGTGCTTATTCACATATTTTACACATAAAAAACAGGTTATTTCTTATATTGAATTTCGCAAAATTTACTGAGTTTAAGAATCTTATATATTCTGAATATAAGTTCTTTGTCAGATTTGTGATTTGCAAATATTTTTTCTCAGTTTGTAGCCTGTATTTCATCTTCTTAATAGTGTCTTTCAAAGAGCAGAAGTTCTTAATTTTGATGAAATTCAATTTATCCACTTTCCTCCAACAGAGCATGTTTGAAACTCAGATGAAATCAGAGAGGGAGACAAAACTCTTAACTACAGGAAACAAAGTGCGGGTTGCTGGAGAGGAAGAGGGTGGGGGGATGGGTAACTGGGTGATGGGCGTTCAGGAGGCACATGATGCAGTGGGTGCTGGTTGTTATACAAGACTGATGAGTCACTGACCTTTACTTCTGAAACCAATGATACACTACATGCTAATTAATTAAAATTTTTTTAACTATTTTATTTATTTGACAGAGAGAGATCACAACTAGGCAGAGAGGCAGGCAGAGAGAGAGGAGGAAGCAGGCTCCCTGCGGAGCAGAGAGCCCGATGTGGGGCTCGATCCCAGGACCCTGGGATCATGACCTGAGCGGAAGGCAGAGGCTTTAACCCACTGAGCCACCCAGGTGCCCCTAATTAATTAAATTTAAGTTAAGAAACTATTTTAGTTTAGAAATCTTTGCCTAATCCAAGGTCATACTGATTTTACTCTGTTTTCTTCTGGAGATTTTTTTGTAGTTTTAGCTCTTCTATTTAGGCCTACAGTCCATTTTGTGTTAATTTTTGCAAAGGTGTGAGGTATAGATCAAGTTTCATTTGTTGAAAATGAACTGGCCTTGCATCTTTGTTAAAAAAACAACTGGCCAGGGGGTCCTAGGTGCCTTGGTTGGTTAAGCATCCAACTCTTGATTTTGGCTCAGGTCATGGTCTCAGGGTCCTGGGCGTGAAGCCTGCTTGAGATTCTCTCTCTCCCTCTGCCCCCCCCACCCCAATCAATATATGACCATAGATGTATGGGTCTATTTCTGTACTCTCTATTATGTTTTATTGATCAAGATGTCTATCCTTTCTCTAGTAGGACACTTTTGGACACTTAGTAGGTAAGAAATTAACCAGTGTTAAACTTCCAACTTGTTCTTGTATTTTAAAAATTATTTTAGCTATTCTAATTACTTGGAAATTTATTTATAAGAAACCATCAAGTAAAATTTCTAAACAAATTTTAGAATCAGGGTGCCTGGGTGGCTCAGTCAGTTAAGTGTCTGACTCTTGATTTTGGCTCAGTTCATGATCTCAGAGTCGTGGGACTGAGGCCCATTTTGGGCTCCATGCTTAGCATGGAATCTGCTTGTCCTCCTCCCTCTGCTCCTGCTTTTTCTCTTTCTCTACCTCTTTCTCTAAAATAAATAAAATCTTTTAAAAAAAGAATCACTTTGTCGATTTCTGTAGAAGTCTTGCAGGGATTCTGATTGGAATTACATTGAATCTATAGATCAGTTTGGGGAGAAATGAAATAAAAATATTGCATAATCCAAACCATAAATAAGTATAGTTGTATGTTTTTAAGGTCTTTTCTTAGTTCTTTAAACGGTGCTTTGTAATTTTCAGCATAGAGATCTTTAATATATTTTGTAAGATCATAACTAAATATTTCATGCTTTTGGTAAATGGTATATTTTTTTAATCTTACTAATTGTTCTTGCTATCATATAAGAACACTATTTTTGTATATAGAACCACTGTATATAGAAGAAATGTTTGTATAAATAGACACACTCATTTTGGTGTACTGACTTTATGTTATGCAAGTATTCTAAACTTATAGTTTTTATAACTATTTATAGTTATAAATTCTTCAGGAATTTTTTGGAATGGTTCACTTTTATAAGTTTTATTTCCATTTATTTAGTTAGTTCAGTTAGCCATGGTACAGTACATCATTAATTTTTGATGTAGTGTTCAACGATGCATTAGTTGTGTATAACGCCCAGTGCTAAGGAATAGCACATGGAATTTTTACATAATCATATCATCTACAAATAGAGACAGCCCTATTTCATCCCTTCCAGTTTATACGTCTGTTACTTATTTTCCTTGTCATACTGTTTGGCTATAATTTCTAGAACAATATGCATCAAGGTTGATGAGAATGGATATCCTTGCTTTGTTGCTGACCTTAGGAGAAAAGCATTTCGTCTTTCAACATTAATTATGATGATAGCTGTAGGGTTGGTTTTTGTTTATGTGTGTGTGTTTTTTTTTTTTTTTTTGCAGGGGGGGTAGATACTATACTCTTTATTAGGTTAACAAAATTTCTTTTTATCTCAATTTTATGAGAAATGGATGTTGAATTCTGTCAAAGGCCTTATAAATATGCACTTTGTAGTTATCATATATTACATTATATATTACATTATATATACATATAGTGCTGCATTGGCAGATTTTTGAATATTGAACCAGCCTTGCATTCCTAGGTAAAGTCTACTTGATTATGTTTGATTTGCTAGTATGTTGTTGAGAACTTCACATTTATGTTCTTTTTTTTTTAATAGTCTTCTTTTCTTAAAATGTATTTGTCTCATTTAGTATTTGGGAAATGCTGGCCTCATGGGATGAGTTGGGAAGTGTTTTCTCCTCTTCTACATTCTGGAAGAATTTGTAAAGGATTGCCATTTTCCCCTCCTTAAATATTTAGTAAAATTCTTCAATGAAGCCATCTGGGCCTAGAGTTTTCTTTGTGGGATGTATTTACTATATATTCAACCCTTTTAATAAATAAAATATCATTAAAATTTTCTTTTCCATTTTGACTGAGTTTTGGTAGTTGGTGTCTTTAAAGTAATTTAACCATTTCATCTAAGTCATCAAAATTATGTCCATAGAGTTAATCATGATATACCTTTATTATCTTTTTGTGTCAACAGAGTCTGTAGTGATCGTGTATTCCCGATATTTGTAATTTGTCCTTTCTCTTTGTCTCCTGGTTAGTCTGGTCAGAGGTTTATCAACTTTATTAATTTGTTCAAAGAACCAACTTTGATTTCATTCATCTTTCTAACATAAACATAAATTATAATACAAATTTAAATACAAATGAAACTTAAGGCACTGTTTTACCTGTATCTATATAGTGTGGTGTGTCATAGTTTCATTTTCATTTAATTAAAATATTACTCAGTATCCCTTGTGATTTTTCCTGGATCTAGTCAATGTATGGGATATTTTTTATTGATTTCTACTTTTTCATTCATAGATTTAATTGTAATATGAGAATGTATTTTATGTAACTTTAATTTTGAAAGATTTAAGTTTTATTTCTGATGACTTGGGATATCCTGATAAATGTTCAGTGTGTACTTATAATTATCTATTCTACTCTTTTGGGATGAAGTGTCCTTGAAGCATCAATTGGGTCAAGTATTGATGGTATTTTTCAAGTTTTCCATATCCTCACTGATTTTTTCTCTACTTGTTCAATCAGTTATTACAAGGTGAATATTGAAGTCTTCAGCTTTAAGTGTGGATTTGCTTATTTCTCCTTATGGTTTTATTTATTTATTTACTGCTTTCTACATTTGAAAACTCTCTTGTTAACAGCATATATATTCAGGATTATTGTGGTCTCTAGAAGAACTGGCCCTTTACCGTTATCTGTAATATCTGTCTTTATTCCTAGTAATATTACTTTTCTGAAGGTGACTTTGATAGCCTTATGCCAACTTCAGCTTTCTTCCAACAAGTGCTAGCAAGGTAAATATTTTTCCATCCTGTTCTTTTAATTCTATTACATATTTAAGTTTAAAGTAGATTTATTTTTTATTTTTTTTTTAAGATTTTTTTTTTTTTTGACAGATAGAGATCACAGGTAGGCAGTGAGGCAGCCAGAGAGAAAGGAAGGGAAGCAGACTCCCCGCTGAGCAGAAAGCCCGATGCGGGGCTTGATCCCAGGACCCTGGGATCATGACCTGAGCCGAAGGCAGAGGCTTTAACCCACTGAGCCACCCAGGCGCCCCAGATTTATTTTTTTTTTTAAAGATTCTATTTATTTATTAGAGAGAGAGCAAGAGTGCACAAAAGAGCACAAGCAGGGGCAGCTGCAGAGGGGGAAGCAGGCTCCCTGTTGAGCAGGAAACCTGACGCGGGCTCCATCCCAGGGCTCTGAGATCATGACCTGAGCCGAAGGCAAATGCTTAACTGACTGAGCCACCCAGGTGCCCCTAAAGTAGCTTTCTTGTAGATAATATATAGGTGGACCTTGCCTTTTAATTTTTGGTTTCTTTAAGTTTTTTTCCTTCTTTCTTTCTTTCAGATTGGATCTCATTTAATATTTCATTTTTATTTCCATGCTGAGTTAATTATTCGTGCACTATTTTAAAGTTTTAGTTGACCTAGACTTTAAGACATACATTTTAATTAATTAGTCAACTCCAAATAATATACCACTTTATATAAGGAAGTAAGGATCTTATCTCCTTTCCTCTTGGCCAGGTGAGCAAGTGCTAATATCCTCTCTGTCTCTCTCTGTCCTCCTTCCTTAGGTTTTAGGTTTGTTGTCTGCCCTGAAATTAAAACTCCATGATGTATTCAAGAAAAGCTGTGAATTTGTGGTTTACCTTGTTTTCTTTCCTTTTTTTTTCCTATGTTAGAGCAATGCTCTTTCCAGCTTCCTCCATCCTAAGCAGATTTTTAAAATCAGAAGTTTCCTTATAAAGAACCATTGGAAACCTGTCATTTAAAAACTTAAGATGGCAGAGATTGGTTGGTTGGGATGATGGTGGAGTAGAAGGATCCTAAGCTGACCTTGTCCCTCAGATACAACTGGGTAACACCCATATCGATGTATATAACCCAAGAAATGACCCAAAGACTGGCAGAAGGAACTCCACAACTAAAGGCAGAGAAGAGGCAACCTCAAAGAAGGTAGGAAGGGTGGAGACTTGGTCTGGGAGGGAGCCAATGGTGCAGACAAAGGCAGAAAACAGACCTTCACACCAGGGAGCCCGTGAATGGGAGGATGAGTCTCCCTAACATTTGCCTTTGAAAGTGAGAGGGACTGAAATTTCCTAAGTTCTTAAAACCTACAGGACTTAAAGCCTGGAATTTAAAAAAATGACAGGCTTGGCTCTGGAAGAACCCAGAAGGCATCAGAAGTGCAGTCACCCCCCCCACACACACACACACATCTTAAAGAGACAACATCACAAATAGCCCATTCAGATACAGCCCAGAAGCAGCAGTTTGAAAAACTCTAGGGGCAGATTGAAGGCAGTGTGATATGCTTATTTTAGAGTTTGGCCCAGAGAGACAGGTATAGTAGGGAGATCCCTCCAAGAACAAAGGAGGGGGCAGGTAGCTTCCCCCACCCCCAACTGCACCCCAGCATAAACAACTACTACCTATGGGAACTAGCGCACACCAACATTCCTTACCTAACTTGCACCAAGCTCTAACCCCCTACACTTGCGTGGATCCACCCTTCCCACTCAGCTGAGTCCCTGCGCTGTGGGCCCCTCCCCCAGAAGTCCTGTGCCAACCTTGCCAACACCAAGTCTCCTGAACTATGCATTTTGTGGGACCTCAGTTCTGGGAGCAGCAGGGGCAGGTCTGGTTTGGCAAGCAGATCACCACACAGCTTGCTGCCTACAACAGTTTAGTAAAGGGAGATTCTGCAGACAACTGGATTGAGGGAAAAAGAGGCCAAGACTTAATAGCAGAGCATACACAACACACACAGGAGACATTCCCTGAAGCAGCAGGTGCGAGGGAACAGTGTACTGCAGGGCACTATAGAACCTCTTCTTCATAAAGCCATTACCATCAAGAGCAAGAGATGTAGCTGACTTTACTAACACAGAGAAACAGACACAGAGAGTCAGACAAAATGAGAAGACAGAAAAATATATCCCAAATGAAAGAACAGGAATAAACCACAAGAGACCTAAGCTAACAGATACAAGTAGTATGTGTGATAGAGAATTCAGAGTAATGATCCAAAGATAGTGACTGGACTGGAGAAAGAGTAGAGGACATTAGTGACATCCTTACCACAGAGATAAAAAAGAATCAATCAAGGACACAATGAATGAAACTAGAAATACACTTGAATAAATAGCAGGCTAGATGAAGAAGAGGAATGAATTAATGAATTGGAAGACAGAATACTGGAAAATAACCAAGCTGAGAAAAGGAGATGAAAGAATTTATGTAAAGTGAAATTAGTCTTAAGTAACTCAGTGACTCCACCAAGTGAAATAACATCCAAATTACAGAAATCTCTGAAAAGAAGAGAGAGATCAGGGGGCAGAAAATTTATTTGAAAAAATAATAGCTGAAAACTTCCTTAATCTGGAGAAGGAAACAGATATCAAGACCCAGGAGGCACAGAGATCTCCCCCACTGCACATTTAACCCAAGGAGGGAATGGCAGGAGCAGCAATAAAGAAAAAAATAAATAAATTAAAGCAGCAAGAGAAAAGAACATAGTTACATACAAGAAAAAACCCATAAAGCTATGAACAGATTTTTCAGCAGAAACTCTGCAGTTCAGAAGAGAGTGGTACGATATAGTCCAAGTGCTGAAAGGGAAAAATCTGCAGCCACAAATCAAAAAACAGTGATAGATATGCAAAGTACAAAGAGAAAGAAATGCAAGTTACTAAAAAATCCAAGAAATCTATATTACTAAAGAAAGCCAGTAAACCATGAACGAGAACAAGAGGAAAAAGGTTCTGAGAAAATCTATAGAAACAACCAGAAACAGGGAACAAATTGGCAATAAATACATGCCTATCAATTACTACTTTGAATGTAAATGGACTAAATACTCCAACACAAGACACAAGGTTCCAGAACCGAGACTCATCAATATGCTGCCTAAATGAGATTCATTTCAGACTGAAAGACACCTGAAGATTGAAGGCGAGTGAGTAGAGTAACATTATGCAAATGGATACGAAAAGAAAGCTGGGGCAGCAGGACTTATATAAGACAAAATAGACTCTAAAACAAAAACTGCAGCAATAGACACAGAAGGACACTACGTAACAATGAAAAGGAAAATCCAACAAGCGGATATAACAACTGTACATATTTATGCACCCAGATATATAAAACAGTTAATAACAACCATAAAAAAAGTATCGATAGTAATACAAAAATAGAAGGGGACTTTAATAACCCACTTACATTGCTGGGCAGACCATCCAAACAGAAAATCAACTAGGAAAGCGTGGTTTTGGAAGACACAGTGGGCCAGAAAGATTTAACAGATATAATCAGAATAGTCCATCCTAAAACAGCAGAATACATATTCTTTTCAAGTGTATACAGAACATTTTCCAGAACAGATCACATTTTAGGCCATAAAACAAATCTCAACAAATTCAAAAAGACTGAGGTTATACCACACATCTTTTCTGACCACAATGCTATGAAGCCAGAAATCAATCACAAGAAAAAAACCTAGAAAGGCCGCAAATATATGGAGTTTAAATAACATGCTATTAATATATGGAGTTTAAATAACATGCTATTAATCAAAGAAGAAATAAAAAATTACATGGAACAAATGAAAATGAAAACCCAGTGCTCCAAAATCTTTGAGATGCAGCAAAAGTGGTTCGAAGAGGGGAGTTTATAGCAATACAGGCGGCAAGAAAACTCTCACATAAATGACCTAAACTTACACGTAAGGAGTTAGAAAAAGAACAAACGAAACCCAAACCCAGCAAAAGAAAGAAAATAATCAAGATTAGAGATGACACAAATGATATAAAACCAATAAATAAATAAATAAACAAGATAAAACTGATCAATGAAACCAGGAGCTAGTTCTTTGAAAAGATCAACAAAATTGATAAACCTCTAACAAGACTCATTAGAAAAAAGGAGAGACACACAAATAAACAAAACTAATAATGAAAGAGGAGAAAAAACAACCAACACTACAGAAATACAAACAATGGTAACAATATTATGAAAAACTATAGGCCAACAAATTGGACAACCTAGAGAAAATGGATAAATTCCTCAAAACATTCACCTACCAAAACTAAACCAGGAGGAAATAGAAAATTTGAACAGACCAATCATTCGCAATGAAATAGAACTGGTAATCAAAAAAATCCCCCAAAACAAAAGTCCAGCACCAGATGGCTTCACAGGCAAATTCCCAAACATTTAAAGAACAGTTAATACCCGGGACCCCTGGGTGGCCCCGTCGGTTAAGCATCAGACTCTTGATTTCAGCTGAGATCATGATCTCAGGGTTGTGAGATCGAGCCCTGTGTCAGTGCGGAGTCTGCTTGAGATTCTTTGTCTTTTTCCCTCTGACCCTCTTCCCGCTCATACTGTATAAGTAAGTAAATAAATAAATAAAAATTAATTAATTAACTAAATCTTTAAAGAAGAAGAGTCAATGCCCATTTTTCCCAAACTAACCTAAAAAATACAAGAGGAAGCAAAACTTCAGAATTTATTCTATGAGGCCAATATTACCCTGATACCTAAACCAGATAAAGACTCCACAGAAAAAAGAGAACTAGAGGCCAATATCCCTGATGAACATAGATGCAAAAATCCTCACAAAAATATTAGCAAACCAAATTCAACAATATATTTAAAAAAATCATACACCATGATCAAGTGGGATTTATTCCCAGGATGCAAGGGCGGTTTAATATTCGCAAAACAATCAACGAGATAGGTCCCATCAGTAAGAGAAAGGAAAAAAACCATATTGTCATTTCAATGGAAGTAGAAAAAGCACTGGACAAAGTACAACATCCGTTCATGATAAAAACCTCCTGCCAAGTGGGTATAGAGGAAACATACCACAACATAATAGAGCCTTTATATAAAAATCCACAGCGAACATCATACTCAGTGGTGAAAACCTGAGAGCTTTTCCCCTAAGGTCAGGAACGTGATAAGGATGTCTACTCTCAACATGTTACTGGAAGTTCTAGACACAGAAATTAGATGACATAAAGAAATAAAAGTAATCCAAAATGGTTAGGAAGCAGTAAAACTTTGAGTCTCTGTAGGCTACAAGATACTATATAGTATGTAGATACTCTATAGAAAACCTTTAAGACTCCACCAAAACTCTATTAGAATTGATAAATGAGTTCAGTTAAGTCACAGGATACAAATCAATGTGCAGAAATCTGTTACATTTCTATATGCCAACAATGAAGTAGCAGACAGAGAAATTAAGAAAATAATCCCAACTTGCAATGCACCAAAACCTATAAAATATCAAGGAATAAACCTAACCAAGGAGGTGAAGACGATCTGTACCCTGAAAACCATGAAACACTGATGAAACAAATTGAAGATAATACAAAAAAATGGAAAGACATTCTAGCTCATGGCATGGAAGAACAAATATTGTTAAAATATCTATATACTCAAAACAATCTGTATATTTAATGCAATCCTTATCAAAATGCCAACAGTCTTTTTCACAGAACTAGAATAATCCTAAAATTGGTATGGGATAAAAAAGCCCTTGGATAGCCAAAACAATCTTGAAAAAGAAAAGCAAAATTGAAGATATCATAATTCCATGTTTCAAGTTATATTACAAAGCTATAGTAACCAAATCTCTATGGTACTGGCATAAAAAGACATATTGGTCAAGAGGACAGAACAGAAAACCCAAAAATTAATCCACAATGACATGGTCAACTAATGTCTGACAAAGCAAGAAAGAATATCCAATGGGATAAAGACAGTCTCTTAAACAAATGGTGTTAGGAAAACCAAGCAGCCGCATGCAAAAGAATGAAACTGGACCTTTTTTTTTTTTTTACCATACACAAAAATAAACTAAAAAAGGATTAAATACCTAAATGTGATACATGAAATTATAAAAATCCTTGAAGAGAGCACAGACAATAATCTCTCCGACATGAGCCTTAGCAACATTTTTCTAAATATGTCTCCTGAGGCAAGAGAAATAAACGCAAAAATAAACTACTGAGACTACATCAAAATAAACAGTTTCTCCACAGTGAAGGAAATAATCAAGAAAACTAAAAGGGAACCTACTCAGTGGGAGAAGATATTTGCAAATGACATATCCAGTAAGGGTTAGTATCCAAAATACATAAGGAACTGATACAACTCAATTACCCCAAAACAGAATAATCCAATTAAAAATGAGAAGATACGAACAGACATTTCTCCAAAGAAGACATACAGATGACCAACAGACACATGAGAAGATGTTCATTAGGGAAATACAGATCAAAACTACAAGGAGATAGCACCTCACACCTGTCAGAATGGCTAAAATCAACAACACAAGAAACAACAGGTGTTGGTGAGGATGCGGAGAAAAAGGAACCCTTGTGCACTGTTCGTAGAAATGCAAATGGTGCAGCGATTGTGGAAGACAGTATGGAGGCTCCCCAAAAAGTTAAGAATAGAACTACCCTCTGATGTAGTAATCGCACTACTGGGCATTTACCCAAAGAATACAAAAACAGGGGCGCCTGGGTGGCTCAGTGGGTTAAGCCGCTGCCTTCGGCTCAGGTCATGATCTCGGGGTCCTGGGATCGAGTCCCGCATCGGGCTCTCTGCTCAGCAGGGGCCTGCTTCCCTCTCTCTCTCTCTGCCTGCCTCTCTACTTGTGATCTCTCTCTGTCAAATAAATAAAATCTTTAAAAAAAAAAAAAAGAATACAAAAACAGCAATTCAAAGGGGATACATGTACCTCTATGTTCATAGAAACATTGTTTTTAACAGCCAAGATATGGAAGCAGTCCAAGTTTCCTTCAACAGATGAATGCATAAAGAAGCCATGGTACATACACACACACACACAGGAATATTACTCAACCATAGAAAGAATGAAATCTTGCCATTTGCAACAACATGGATGGAACTAGAGAGTATTATGCTAAGTGAAGTAAGTCAGAAAAAGACAAATACTCCATGATTTCATTCATATGTGGCATTTAAGAAACAAAACAAGCAGGGGCGCCTGGGTGGCTCAGTGGGTTAAAGCCTCTGCCTTCTGCTCAGGTCATGATCCCAGGGTCCTGGGATCAAGCCCCGCATTGGGCTCTCTGCTCAGCAGGGAGCCTGCTTCCTCCCCTCTCTCTCTCTCTCTCTCTCTGCCTGCCTCTCTGCCTACTTGTGATCTCTGTCTGTCAAAAAAAAAAAAAAAAAAAAAAAAAAAGCAAAGGGAAAGAATAAGAGAGAAACAAACTAAGAAACGGATTCTTAACTCTAGAAAACAAACTGTTGGTTACTAGAGGGGAGGTGGGTAGAAGATGGGGACACAGGGCAGTGATTGAAGATCACACTTACCATGAAGAAAAATAAAATGATAAAAATAAGTTGAGATTAGGGGCGTCTGGGTGGCTCAGTGGTTTAAACCTCTGCCTTCGGCTCAGGTCATGATCTCAGGGTCCTGGGATCGAGCCCTGCATCGGGCTCTCTGCTCAGCGGGGAGCCTGCTTCCCCCCCTCTCTCTGCCTTGTGACCTGTCTCTCTGTCAAATAAATGAATGGTGTATTTAAAAAAAAAATAAGTTGAGATTAGGTTGAAAACAGAGAAAAGATAGAAACAAATCTCAAGAGCTGGCGCTTAAAAGCAAGAAAGGCCAATAAAACCTTCTCTAACAAAGCAAGGGGAAAGGAGAGAAATCTTGAATACACAAAACAAATGAAGTAATGGACATCGAGAAAGAAGAGATTACAAATTTCTAGCAAGGGCTATTGGAAATCTACTTGGTGCCCTTGGTAACTTCCCAATCAAGATAAAAACATGGATGTGCAACCACATGGAGACTCAGCTGCCCCAGGAAAGGGGAAGGAGAAACTGTTCTCTGGGTTATGCTTGGGCCCTTTCAAGCTGAGTATCTCAGCCACTTAACCACGGCACTGTCGTTTGCATGTTTCAAAGAAACAAATGCTTGGCTTAATTAAAAATACATACAGATACCATGAATTTGGTCAAGAAGATGAGGACAACATTTATTCAACTGGAAGCTAAATTCCCCTCTGAAACTTAACACAACATGAAATTTCCAATTAAAGTTTCCAGAGATGGACGTCACTGAACGAAAGAACAGGAAACACTGAAAATAGGGATCTTTGCTTTTTATCCCATAGGAAAAAGAACTTCTCCCTCTGAATAAACTGGAAGCTTTTTGCTGAGTGTTGTCACTGTTCTGCTCCATCAGTCATTTTTCTTAGGCAGGGCACTCATTTCTCAGTTGAAAGAAAACTCTTGCCCCAAATTCCCAAATTCAGTGTGAGTTTATTTCTCTAGCTTTCTTTTTCTCAGCCCTGTAGACAACTTTAAAGTATTAGAAAATAGCTTGGGAATGAGACCCTAGCAATTAATTACCCAGTCTCTGACTGTAGGTTCATCTGAATATTTCTAATATTTAGTGCCACCTTCTCTTTTGGGATCAAGGTTGCAATACCAGAGAGCTACACCGAGCTTTGCTCTGGCTCCCATAAGAGAATAAGTCTTGAAATAGAAGTTTCCTCTAAATTGGAAAAAATGAACAGCATAAGTCATTCGTGAATCATAAAGCGTATGCTTTATTTTTCAGTTAGAAGTATCTGCAAGTGGGAAGCAGATGGTAGCAAGGTGGCAGAATTACCCTCCAGCCTGGCGAGATGAAGAAGGGGACTCAGAGTCACCTATTTATGTCCCGAACACAAAAGAAGAAATCTAGTAAGTGCAAAAAAAAAAAAAAAAAAATCGTGTTAGCAATAATCAATACTATCTTTCCCCAAAACAGCTGGCAGAGACTCTGGAGCTTTCTGCCTCAGTCCGTCCCAATCCTTCTGTCCAGGGCTGTGCATTAAATGTGTGTCGGCTCTGGATGCCACAGACATCTTAGGGCTGTGCAGAAAATCAAGGAATCCATGCAATAGAAGCAAAGCAAAGGACAGAGGAAAGTATTTTCCTCAAGTTTTAATTGTCACTGAGAGGGCAGATAATTTTTATTTTTGGTGTGTGTGTGTTTTAGTGAGAGAGAAAAAGAGAGAGTGTGCACATGAGCGGAGGGCTGGGGGCCCAGGGAGAGGGAGAGAGAGAATGTCAAGCAGGCTCCACACCCAGCATGGAGCCCAACATGGGGCTCGATCTCACAACCCTGAGATCATGACCTGAGCCAAAATCAAGAGTCAGGTGCCTAACTGACTGAGCTACCCGGGCACCCCTCTTTGCTTGGTTTTTAATGACAGCTTTAGGCCTTGGAACCCCAGACACCGACAGTCTGCTCTGCCTCTGCTTATTTTCCTAATTTGGACAATCTGCATAAATGGGGTGACGTAATACGGGATTTTTCCCTCCCTGGCTTCTTTCACTTAGAATAATGTTTCAACAGTGTGGAGATTCCTCAAGAAATTAAGAATAGAGCTTCCCTATGACCCTGCAATTGCACTGCTGGGTATTTACCCCAAAGATACAGATGTAGTGAAAAGAAGAGCCTTCTGTACCCCAATGTTTATTGCAGCAATGGCCACGGTCGCCAAACTGTGGAAAGAACCAAGATGCCCTTCAACAGACGAATGGATAAGGAAGATGTGGTCCATATACATGATGGAGTATTATGCCTCCATCAGAAAGGATGAATACCCAACTTTTGTAGCAACATGGACGGGACTGGAGGAGATGATGCTGAGTAAAATAAGTCAAGCAGAGAGAGTCAAGTGTCATATGGTCTCACTTATTTGTGGAGCATAACAAAGAACATGGAGGACGTGGGGAGATGGAGAGGAGAAGGGAGTTGAGGGAAACTGGGGAAGGGGAGGTGAACCATGAGAGACTATGGACTCTGAAAAACAACCAGAGGGTTTTGAAGGGGTGGGGGGAGGTGGGAGGTTGAGGAACCAGGTAGGTTCCTCAGGGTACCTGAGGAGGGTAATAGGGAGGGCACGTACTGCATGGAGCACTGGGTGTGGTGCAAAAACAATGAGTATTGTTACACTGAAAATAAATAAATTAACTTAAAAAAAAAGAGTAATGTTTCAAGTTTCATCCAGATGGTAGCATGTTATTGGTATTTCACTCTTTTTCTATGGCTAAAAAATACTCTTTTGTAGAGAAATTCAACATTTTTTTTTTTCTGTTCATCAGATAAGGGATACTTGGGTTATTTCCATTTTCTGCCACGATGACTAATGCTGCTATCGACATTTACATAAAGCATTTTTGTAGACATAGGTTTGCAGTTAGGTTGAGGTATATCTAAGAGTTAAATTGCTGGGTCATTTGTTAAACATATTTAGGAAACATCAAACTATTTTCCAGAGTGGTTGAATTTCCAATTTCCCCATGGCCTTGCCAACATTTGTTACTGTCTTTTTGTTTTGAGTCATCCCAGTGAGTGTGCAGCGTATCTCCGTATATTTTCGATTTGTGTTTCCTTAAAAATGAACGATGCCGAGTACCTTTGCCTGTGCTTTTTGGCCATCCGTCCACATTTGGAGAATCTCTATTCAGATTCTTCTTCATCTGTCAACTGCATTGTCTTTTTATTGCTGAACTGTAAGTACTCTTTATATATTCTGGATATATGCCCCTTGCCCGACATATGATTTTTTGTTTTTTTCTTATTCTGTGGGATTTCTTTTGATTTCCCTGATGGTCTGCGCAGATTTTCTAAATTGAATGAAAATTCAAAGAAACAAAACAAAAAAAATGATGGAAATAGGGACTAAGGATGGTTGATCAACATATCAAAAAAGGAAATTTTCTCATAAATTTGAACTTGGGGAGTTACCTCACTTAGTAAGCACATAATGTGAGACCTGCTGTCTTCCTCCCCCCAGGCATTTTTCTTTCTTTCTGTGCCTCAGTATTTGGCCTGGGTTGGTTGAACTTACAAAAGGAGGAGAGGAAAAAGGGGAGAGATGAGATGGGAGGGAGAGGAAGGAAACAGAAGAGAAGAGGAGAAAAGAGGGGAGGGAAGAAGGTCAGCACAGGACCACTCTCTTCATCTGAGAAAAGAAACAGTATCTTCTATTTCGGGTGGACCCGAATAATTTTAATTCATTAATTATGACACAATTAATTATATATATCTTATATATATATTTCACATGTCTAAATGTTAGAGAAATATGAATTAAAAAATATCAAATTGCAGCAGGTGTGAGTAAGTCTCCAGCCATCTACAGGTAATTTCACCACTTAAATTTCCTTGATGTTGGCAAAGGTTGACGCTATTTAGGGAGCTGATTTAGAAAACCATATAAATGCATATAAATGTCTGTGAAAGCCATTACTGCTATTATATTTTAATTAGCAATAACCGCGCCTCGGATAAACCTCATTGGCTACGATACTGCCACTGCGCAAAGCTACTGCTATTATATTTTAAAGAGATACTTGGGTGAAGGAGGTTTAAAAAAAAAACCAAAACCCTCAACACCCAGCCACTGGTCATGCACCTGAAAACAGAAAAAAAGAACTGCATATGCACTTACATACAATTATGGAAGGTACAGAAAAAATCATCTGTTCCGAGAAACCAAATTTCCTTTATCCCCAGTAATGTCAAAAACCCAAGTGAAAGTGGGGGAAGGAGCGTCAAGACTAATTTGGTATGTGAAAAATGTCCGTACTTGATGCAAAAGTGAAACTGTATATACCCCTGGAAGGTTCGATCAAGTTTTTCCAGCGGGTTGCCAAACGGTTTCAAAATTAAAAAGCACTGTCCAGCAACGCTCCCGAGGGATGTCGACTTTCCAGATTCGCTGACGTCTTGCAAACACTAAGCCATGTCCCTTACCAGTACATCAGGACACTTTACTTGTAAATATAATCTGGGGCAAGAGAAAGACAGCAGAAGCAAAGAAAGGGAGTTTTAGATAATAGCCTTCTTAAGAACCCAAATTCAAATTCATAATGTCTGCTTTTCTATGTGGAAACAAATCACACACTGGATACGATGATGTCGATTTGATAGATATGATGGGTGTATGGCAGGGTGGACAGAAAGGGACCTCACCTCTACGTGACTTCGGGAACCTTTTCACTTTCAAAACCTTCGCTCCCTGACCTTGGGGAAGCCCCGCCTACGTGACGTCACTCAAGTGTCCAATTCCTCCTGCAGCTTATTACAGAGCTTAGTACTTCTCTACTTGGTTTAGATGTGGTGTGTTTGCAAGGATTCCTATGTTGGCTTCTAGATCTCTGAAGGCACTTCTCTTCTGTGGGTTTTGTGCTGCTCTGATTTCCATCAGAGCAGCTAATTCTGCTTCCGTCCTTCCACCGTCTTCCACTCTCTGTTTCCTCCCCTGCCACTCTCAGCCTAGCCTTCGCAGAAACAATTCATCACCCTGCAAAGGGCTTTCTCCAGAGCAAGAGGACAAGTGACAGGGGAGGGGGCTTTCCCAGTTGGAACAGCTTCCCACCCTCCTCTTTCCAGTCCTGCCTTTCCTTACATTCTTTTCGCCGCAAGCAAAATGTTCATTTTTGAGAGGGAGCAGGGACAGAACTCAGTGCTCAGAAGCAAGGAAATCGAGTGATCACAGTCTGAACTGTGTTTACCACACGCAGCAATACTTCTAGAACGAGCTGCCTTCATGGTCTTGAGGTTTCGCTGCCCTTTTGCAAGAGGACATCTTCTCCAGGGCACGCTGTAACTTGTATTTACGGAAAATTAATCCCAGCCATTTTACTTCCTCAGTCTGATACACAGCCTGTCTGTGGCTCGAAGGAAACAGATGCCCACCAGCCTCCAGCTGGAAGTGAAAAGTAGACTATGCAAAACAGCTTTTTTTCAAATCTTCACCCCCATAATAAACACATGGGAACCAACGAGAGGCCTTTAGATCCTTACTGGAGTGATGTGTATAATTAAGAAAAGGTGAAAGCTGATGCCCTTCTGGAATACTCTCCTCTACCCACACGAATCCGGGCACATGAGTGCACACCCGCTCCCCACCCCCGCCCCAGACCCTGCTGGGGCTGAACACCACCAGCCTCTTCTCTGTGGCCCAGAAGCAGCCTTCCATGCTCAACCTCCCCACCAAGCCCAAGACCTACTAAGAGCAGGGCCATGTCAAGAGACACACTGACTTTATTAGCGAGTTATCTGCCACCTCTGCAGTGACTAAAGGTTTCTTGAAATCCTTCCCCATTTTCTTTTCCAGTGGAGAGAGACAATTTTTAATAAGGTTGCTTCAAATAATTAACTGAATGTTACTCGAGATTATCCACTAACTAGGTGTTGGCCGACAGTGAAAAGTCGTTCAGGAAGAAAGCCACCTTGGGGAAAAGGGCAGAATTCACCCTTCGTAACAGTCCACAGACTTGCGATCCATTTACAGGCTACTGTGGCCCGTGTTAGGATGTGTCTGCGTGTCCTGAGTTATGGGCTGTACGTGAAACACTGTTACGGATCAAAGAGAAGAACCAAAAAAAAAAAAAAAAACCTGAAGCATATTTTGGCTTCACAAATGAGAGTGGGTTTAAGCTCACTCTTATTGTAAGGTCCCTGTCACTCGTTTTCTGGTAGCTTCTGTGGAGGAGGAAGCAAGAAGGCTGCAGCAGGATCCTGAGGACAGCAGTGACAGTAAGGGCTCCCAGGGATGACAGTAATCATGAACACTTACGCCGTCTTCAGTAAGTGCATGAGTTCTAAGTATTATGTCACTCACTCTCACAACAACATGACGAGGCTGACAGTATTTTGATCCCCATTTTATGGGCTGAGAAACCAAGGCCAGGAGAGGGACAGGGACTTGTCCAAATCACCCATCTAGTAAATACATGCATTGCTCGTGCGAAAGCAATCTGAAGCAGATCACGGCAGAGTTGATGACCATAAGACCCCCGTGTCTCCAAAGATTTAGAGAGGCTACTTGTGCGTGCTTTCTTGGGTGAACTGCCATTTGCCTTTGAAATAGTTCAGTAATTTTTACTCAGTCAGAGGATAAGTTTCCATCAGTGTAGCGTGGAAAACGTCACCTTGAGGAGAAGGTGGCTTTCCACCAGGTTGTGTGAGACAACAGACACTTTGGGAAAGCATTTTCCAAATGCATATGCGAGGGTGCAGCCCCAAATCTATGGGTCAGAGTCTCCAGGCCTTTTAACAACCATCACATAAACAAGCAAAAAGCAAGTGGTAATGATACAATCCTTCATTAAGAATAATAAAAATTAAGATAAAATTAAGATAAAAATTAGCATAAAATTAAGACTTAATAACCTTATAGACATCTGTTAATCCATTTTATTATCATGGATGACGGAATGGTTGTAGCATTTAGAGTAAGCCTTTGGCTGAGCACGGGAAAAGATGACTTGGGCCAACAAATGAAACACTCATGTCTTGAATACAGAGTAATAGAAACATGTTATTGATAAAAAGAAATTTCTAATTTTTATTTCTGACTTAATGACTTTTTTTTTTTTTTTTGGCTGCAAATATGGTCTGGTAATTATGAACCTGTCAAAGATGATGGACAAAACAGCACTTAGAAACTGTAACAACTCCAAGGTGGTCTTTTCCTTAAAATAGTTTTGGGGATGAGAGCTTTTCCTCTCAAGCACAAATGTATTCGCGAAGTAGAATATATACAATACCTCCTTGATCAATTGAGATAACCACATTTAGGATCGTAATTGGGCTAGAACAGCAGTATACTTTTGCATTATTTATGAGGTGAGAGGATTTTTAAAAGTTTTTAGGCACACATCGTTAACCTGCTTAAACACGCCGACTTACTTTGAGCAAACCATGCTGGATAAAGAGAAGTTATCTGCTCACTAAAGTAACAATTGTTGCTAAACATCAGCCTGAAAGCTCAAGGTATGGCTCGTTGAGGTGTTCCATCAGCCATGCACTCGAAAATAATGAAACAGTCCTTCAAAGGAGACTTCATTCATTCCCACTGAGTTTATCTGTAGTCACATCTAACGAGTAAGTTTTATAGAATGAGCTTCTGGGACTCTGCTACTTATTATAAAGCCAAAAAAATGAGAGAAGGGAAGAAGTTCCAATGAACTTAGGCCCACCATGGAGGTAAGAATTTAAAACCACTCTAGATGTCTCAGAGTGCTTTAGTTTCCTTACAAACAGTGTCGATTATTAGTGGATTCCTATACTAAGGCTCCCTCCCCCGTCCATCCACTAGTAGCTCCCCAAAACCAGGAAACAATTCCAACCAAATGGTTTTAAATTAGCCTAGATCAACCTAATTGCTTTCCTCCTTCAGAATGGGAACTCTTGAGAATCTCATAATTGTCCACAAAAGCTGTAAATAACTATTCTCTTTCAAGAACAGACCAGGACTCCTCCCCAACCCCCGCTAGGCTCAAGATTCTAGTTGCTAATGAGGCCTCAAAACAGAGGATTCCAATGGAAGGCCAGCTGATGGAATTCCACTAATCCCTTGTCACTAGGACGCCAAGGAGTGCTTGGGCAGCGTGTTCTCACAGGACCTTGTCCTAGGTCTACACACCAGTCTGGAAGACAAGATGGAACCAAAAGGGAGATGCTGGAGCAAATGAAGATTAAGGGTCTGACACCAGGCACCCTGACAAGACATAAGAAACCTAGCCCTTCACTGCTGAGCTTGCGCTCACTCCTTGCAACAGGCGTCAGTCACTGTGTGCACCTAGATAGAATGGGTTCAGTGTTCTTGGTTTCTCCTTGGTTCTCACCAATGCTTGAACCAACCTTCCAGGTTAAAGCCTGTCCAGCTTCTAGAATCCGCTCTTCTTCCAGTCCCTATGGATTGAAATGCTACCATGATTGCCCACATTCCAACCCGCGAAGTCTGGCCCAAGCCAGCAGAGACCCCAACTCCTCCCCATTCATCACAACTCTAGGTCATAACACAACGCCACAATGCTTCTGAGCATCGTGCTTGGGAATGCACACTTCACCTGCCATTTCTCCTATCTGTGATGTCTTGTCTGTCACTCTGTCCTGGAGAGAAATGAACCTGGGGTATTTTCTCCGTGAACCTCTTCTAGGGCCATCTTTTTCCTCCTAGATCCTTTCCAATTGTTATTCTGGTGCTGAACTTCCCCGACTATTTTCAAACAGGTTTTCAAGCAAGACAAGATGTCATTTCCATGATTCTCTCGGCTTCGAGCGGAGGATGTTCACATGGGCTGCCGGCTACGAACGCATTAATTAACACTCAGACCACAATGTCATTTCCACCGCGTTACAAGCTGCTGTCATGCCGCAGCATCTGTGTTATTGTAGAACAGAACAAAAATAATTGACTTCAGAAAAATACGTACTAAATCTGACCCCATCAAGAAGCCACCGATCTCTCCACTTGTGTAGAAAGGACACACACATTTTATAATTCAGGAAATGGCCTGCTTTGAGTCCTTCACATTCTATGTCAGTGCAAGGACACTTTGCTGTGGGACTGAAAATTTGAGACTAATTGCTAGAGCTTTCTTTGGTACTACAATACATCCAGAAATTACCCAGGAAACACACAGACAGCTTCTGAGGGCGGGCCGGATATTCCCGGGACCCTTAAGAAAATACGTGAATTGCTGTATGTAACTGTTGACATAAAACCATGTGTGAGTACTCACAATGAGCACCCAGAGGGGCTGTGTGGGTGTCACAGAGAGGCTCAGGGGGAAGTTCCCCTCTCTTCTGAAGGTTTCTACAGAGCCGATTTCTTAGGTGCCAATCAGCGGAACATTCCAGACCCTGGAAAAACATCAGGAACGCCCCCTTACTGTTTGAGCTGGGAGAACAGCAATGGGGAGCGAACAGGGGGGACTACCAGGCATCAGGGGAGGCACCATTGGCAGAGAATTCGGAAACAGTAAGGAGACTCACAGAAAGTCGGTTTGGTTCACCTTGTGCCAAGGATTCTAAACTAGTTCAAAGACCATTCCTCACGAGGTGGGGGGCTTCATCTCTATCCCTCCTGTCCAGTTTGTTCCTTATGCCCCTTGCTGCACTGCTGTGAGGGAACAGGAGGCAGGGTCACTTGTCTTTGGGTCTGCCTCTGCCCGGCAGCTCTGGACTGTGGCTCGAGAGTAGCTCCTGGCTCTGTCACTGACCACATGCAGGCCCCGGGAGTCCAGGGCCCTCATCTGTGAGATACGGGCATTCGTGCCTACTCTGCAGAGAGTCAGGAGGGGATCCTAGAAAATATGTGTAAAATACCTACTACACAGCCCAAGACACGAGCGGTGCTCAGCAAATGATTGCTTTTACTGCATACCAACCAAAGTCTTTGGCACTGATTTTCATATAGGTATTTCAATATATACTTAATGGGATCACTTAACATCCTAGTGGGTTTCTATCTCCTTCTTTTGACATCAGTGAAGAGGTCCGTACTTGAGTCACGACAGTGGGAAACAACACTGGTTCCTTAGCAAGTGGAATTGATTAGGGAGAAAATTCTCTCAAAATAGGATGCCTGTGGGGAGAACCATAGTGCTCTCTTTGCCAGGGAAAGATGTTCTGGTAAACTGGTCCTGAATGTGCGTGTGTGTCAGAACCATCTGGAGAGCTTTTTAGAACTCCGATTTCTGGCATTGGTGTTCCTGACTCAATGGGTCTGTGTTGGGGCCCACGGATTCCCAAGAGTGGTGCTGCTGCTATTGGTACAGACACAAAGATCCCATGCTGTGAACCCTGTTCTAGAAGGCAGGGATTCTCAAGACTTTAACATGGGCACCATTAACATGCCGCGTCTTACTAAGATGGAGACTCCGATTCCACAGGTCAGGGATGGGACATGAGAATTCTGCATTTCTACTAAGCTCCCAAATAGTGTTGATTCCGCTGGTCTGCAGACCATGCATGGGGTTGGCAAGGTGTGAGAGCTGCCTTGAGCAGGATGGTAGTGAAAAACCACGTGTGGCTCTCGAGCACTTAAAATGCAGTCTGAATTCAGAAGTGCTTATAAGGGTAAAACACTGGGATTTAGAAGACTTGGTATAAAGAGAAGTAAAAATATCTCAATTTTCCATATTGACTGCATACTGAGATGCTGACATTTTATTTTAGTTAGATGGTGATAAAATATTGATGATTTTTACCCTTTTTAAAAAACTTTTTTTTTTAAACATGTAGAAAATATAAAATACTGTGTGTGTCCCATTACACTTCTATGGGGATAGCACTGCTGGAGAGAATGTGAAAATGCCCTCTGCCTCCCGAGCCCAACGCGAATCTTGAAGCAACTCCATGCAAGGGTTTCAAATTAGAGCCTGCTGCCTTCATGCCTCCTCGATGCTGCTTTCAATTTCATATCTCTAAAATACTTATTTGATTAAGTCAAGGTAAAAAAAATCTCCAATGGCCCTCCACTGTTTAAAAGACAGACCTGTGTCAGTTAAGTGCCTCTTGGTTTTGGCTCAGGTCACAATCTCATGGTCCTGATCTCAAGGTCATGAGAGCCAGACCCAGGTTGGGCTCTGCGCTCACTGGGGAGTCTGCTTGAGATTCTCTCCCTCTGCGCCTTCCCCCACTCACATTCTCCCTCTCTCTCCGTAAAAGAAATAAATATATTTGAAAAAGACAGACCTCGAGCTCTTAAATTTAGCAGCCCAGACCATCCATAGTCTTCCCAATCTCCTTTTCCAATTTGCCTACAATTAACTTCCCTAACGCACAAGGCGTGGAAGTAACTTGCTGATCGTTGGATTTCATGATTTTGATTAGCACCAAAAAAAGTGGATTTCTAAACCAGCCTCGCCCAATATCGGTCCTTTAGGGTAAACGCTTTGATCTCTACTCAGCAGTAAAAGTCAAGATGATAATTTCTATCTTTAAAGATTGATGTGAGGTCTCAGTGTAGTTTTATAGATATATAAAGACCTGGTGAGTTTCCGTTCTCTTCCCTGCATATTAATGAAGACAAATGCAGGACCAATTTTTCTATGTCAGATCCTCTTCGTAAGTGATAGCTGGTCTGCCTTCACTCTTACCCAGTTGCCCCCAGAGGGGAGGAAGCCCTGGGGTTCGGGGAACTAGGGAGTCCTCCCCGATTCACTATCATTGCCAAGACTCGCTCCCACCTCTTCTTCCGTCCCTCGATCACATCATTTCACTCTGTGATAGTCTCTGTTCCCAGATTCTCGAATACAGTCGAGGGCTCATAGAAAGCCACTGCAGCAGGGAAGGGGTGATGGGGGTTTATTTTATTTTATCTTAATTTGGATAGGAAAAACAGCAAGAGGAAAGTTAAATATTAATAATATGCCCAGTAACTCCCTCCCTAATTCGAGCATTCACTTTTTAGCATAACTTGTAATTTCCCCTAATGAGGGCAGCTGGTTATAAATTACAGTATGTTTTTGCTGTACTGCAGTTTAAATATTTTATTAAAGCACCATTCCTTGTTAAATATTAGTAATGTCATCAAATGGGTGTCTAGACTAGTGGGACTAGCAGAACTCCAAGACAGAGGTCTCCAAACTTGCTCCATTCACGGCATCCTTGGTGTCTCAGTAACTTAGGGCATCACAGACCCCTCAAGCCAGAAGAGAACCTAAGAACTTGACTTATTAAGTAATGAGATCCAAATGACTTCACTTGTAGGTATGTCCTAACAACGTACTAGCTTTTTTTTTTAAAAAAATGCACACAAAAATTAAGAGAAGACTTTTTTTTCACTTCCAAATAATCACAAGTACTCATTAATGGGATGTGTGCACCTGTCTGACCCAACCTCTCCGACCTGGGAACCAGCTGAGACCCTGGCTCATGACTTGTTTCACAGAGGTTTTGCCTAGGACACGCTTTTGATCACAGTAATCACAGAAAGGGAGATTCAGAAAGAACACTGAAATCATAAGCTATTTTGAGACAGTAACTCATGCGGTGACCAGATCAACAGCTTTTGCTGTGTTTTCCCTGAAAGCATCCTCCAGCACCTCTGTGAATGGGCTGGTGACTCAGGGTGCCTCGGGACCCCGTTTGGAAACCACTGCTCTGCCATCTTCTGCCTCTGCAACATTGTGGTTCAAAGGATTTTAAAACCTTAAGTGAGTCTGAGCACCACTTGAGTCAGTGCCGTCTTCTCCCGTTAGGACTCAAATCCCATGGCGCTGTTGGGAAAAAAAGCAAGTGTCGGGAAAAGTGTGAGACCCATGGACAGAAGGGCAGGGGGAGCACATAAGTGCTTGGCTGTTTTTCCCATGGGATCAGACAAATGGGGTCCTGAGATGAAAGGCAACCAGCAGATGTGATCCAAAAGTCGAAGCCTGGGTGGACCGCAGAACTTCCCTACTAAGCCCGGCCCCCCCGCCCCCCGCCAAATCCCCACATCTGCTTCTCAAGCAAAGTAGCGCGCCACACGAAGCAGTGATGGAGACCTGAGCGATGGGTGCCCGCTGTGACAGCTGGCGGCCTCCGCTCTGTCATTTGGAACCCACCCGGGAACACACACATCTGTCACAGTGTGCTCCTTGCAACGGAAGAACAAGGCTGTGCCCTAACCGGCTTGCCCAGCCCCACGGCGCTTACCGTGATGAATGAGGCTGCCTTTGCCAAATCCAGTGGAAACCTACCACGGGCCAGGAGCTTCTGAAAAATGAGCAACTACACATAGGGAGAGGAAGCAGCTGGCTGAAAGCAGTTATCAATCGGGGAGGGTATGTGCGGTGGTGAATGCTGTGGACTGTGTAAGACTGGTGATTCCCAGACTTGTACCCCTGAAACGGGTAATACATTATGTGTTAATGAAAAAAATAACAAAATAAAAGCAATTATCAATACATCAGACTGAAAGCTAAAACTGAGTAATAGATACATGTATTATTTAGGAGAATTATAACCAGGAATACTAATAAAGCAAACTGTGAGTGCTGCATGTTCTTTCCATAGTTCTCCTTTGGGGCGGTGCGGAGGCGGGGAGGAGGGCAAAAAAGTAACTGTGGCTATTTTCTCGATGGCCATAAACAAGATTCTGTTTTATTTTCAGGGAAGACAAGAACACGGAGAAGACAGCTCCAAGAGACTCGCCTGGGGCACAGAGATATTACAGAAGGAAACTTTATTTTGGCAGAATCATTCTCATGGTCCCCTTAAGGGTCTCTTGACGCCCCCGACTGCAACTTTCATGGGCGTCTTTTACAGCTTCTTAAGCTACACTGGCTGGGTCGCTTAAAGAAAATTAAAAGAATATGCCTCTGCTGTTTTATTTTTAAGGATGGCATTTTAAATTTAACTTGAGATGCTCCTCCTTACCCCCCCCCCCGTAAAGAATGGAAAAGCCTCACAGCTTGGGGTGTTGACAGCATTCCAGGAGACCCTAGAGCCCTGTGGCTTCTTGATGATGAGCACAGGGCCAGCATCTGTCTGCGCGACTCTGAGTGATTACCCATAAAAACGTGCCTGGCGACAATGCCAATCCATTACCCACATCACAGCCCAGAGTGCGGAGGAAGAAACGACAGGGTCAGTTTCTTGGCCGTCATGCTCTGATGTGTAAGTGAAGTCGTTTTAAGAAAATACGAATACGATTTTAATGCCCCGGTTGGTCACACGCTATGTGCTAGGCACGACTCTATATTCTGTAAAGAACATGCATTTTTAAAAGGTGTGGTCACTGCCTTTCGCAAGGGAAAGCTGAGAAAGGAAAAACTATGCAAACAGCTAACCTAAGAGTTGCAAAATGGAGGTAGCGCGAGAAAGATACATTTTATGAATTTCGGAAAGAGAAAGACAACCAGTTACAGAAAAAGCTACTCTGTCGTTTCTCTACGTTCTCACTTAACTTTGTGTCATCTTTGTCAAAGCCCCGTAAAATAGTAGAATCACCAATTTATAGCCCAGGACACCGAGGTTTTCACAAAGATGACGCAATTTAGTCATGGACAGCACAAGGGATCGAACGCATGGTTTTCCAACACTAGAGCCGATCTCTATCCTGCATGTGACTCGGGGCAAACACGTGAACAGGCATATTATTCACGTATTCCAATGAAGGCTTTAAAGAGATGATACCTATGATGAAATAGGAAGGATGAAGTTCCTTATTAAAAATTTTAATTTCTCACTCCCGTCAAAGTAACGTGTATATTATCCTAGTATCCAAGGAGAATAAAATCAATGTTTAAATCAATCCCCTGGGACATATCGACTACGGCAAATACTTGTGGGTTGGCTGACGCAACAACAATCAGCCACAGCCCCTTCTCCCCAGCTGGGGTGGCCACGGGGAGCCAAGGGGATACAATAGAAGGGCCTGGGGAGCTCCCGTACCCAAATGAAGACTTGAACTTGGAGAGAGAAACCCTTCTGCCCTTGGACTCTGTACCGCTGTCTTACCACTGGTGGCTTTCCAGAATGCAATATAAGAGAGATACAGGTCTCAGCGGCCTTTTGACCATGATGCCTCAAACAGGAGAATAAAGGCGGAGAGACAGAATCAGGTCTTTGATGGCATCACCGAGGCACCGTTTCAGCCCTCAGCTGTTTGCTCGTGGCCTTTTTGCTGCGTGAAACACCTGAGCGGGGGCCCATTCCAGCCAGTGTGGCTTTTATTGTTGTTTGCAGTGAGTGAGTTCATAACTGATTTATACCCTATTAATACGCCATATATAGGTACACACTATTTATATATGCACATTATATATATGTGTATGTGTGTATATATATATATATATTTATACTTCTGCATACAGAATTTTGAAACTCACTTTTTGTCATTAAATATTAAATGCCTTCCTGGTGTTTCATTAAGTGCAAGGAGCTAATTTATTTTACAGTGTTCCATTATTACATTCCTGTTTATTGCCTTTCTTCCCTTCTTAGCCACTGTAAATACATGTCTGTATATAACCCAGGGTTGACATCTCTGAGCACCCGATGGGTAGAAAGGCCCCCAGGCAGCATGAGAGGGGAGATCATTCCCCCTTCCAGGGGGAAGAGTGTGCAGAGACACAGAGAAAAGGGGATCTTGCCCAGGGAACAGTCACGTTGTGTGGCTGGTGTGTGGCTGGTGTGTGGGGTGATGGAAGTTGTGGTTAGAAAGACGGACAGGAGTGAGAGTTGAGAAGAGCTTTGACTGTCAGCTGAGGAGAGTCGCCGGGGATGTGTGAGCACGGGAGGGGTACGATTAATTTAGGAAAATGAACCTCGGGTAGAGGTGGGGATTAATGGCAATGGGGCGGAGCCAGAAGCAGGAAGAGGCCACTGTGCGCTGATGAGTCCCAGGACAGACCACCGAGGGCTCGATCCCGGGTCCCTGTCAACGGGAGAATGACTCTGTGGGTGGCATGCGTGAAGCCCGCCTCTTCCTCTGCTAGCCATCAGCTGGCTGCGCGCCAAGGGAAGAAGGCGAGAAGGTACAGGTGGCTGCAGCCTGAGCTGAAGTGGCTGTGAAGTGGCCGGACAGCAACGCGCCACAGAGCAGTGGTGGGATCGGGAATGAGTGCTCGGACGGGAGCGCATGCAGCCCCGTTGTGCTTGGAGTCAGAGATAAGGCTTCACGGCGGCGTGCGCACAGGGTAGGGATGTGTGCTTGCAGATCCAGTCTCAGTCAGCGAGGGCTCCGAAGCCGGAGGCACTTAGCTGTGAGCAGCATTGCCCAGAGCCGAGATGACAGCCGAGGCGGCGGGCGTGACGTCCCAGGCGTGGCAGGTGGTCGAGGGCAGCGAGACTATGAGATGGACGCAGGCCAAAGGGTTGCCTATGATATTGAAGATGGGGGAGCCCTTGAGCAGGAAGGAGGGATGCGAGGACCATGGAGTCTCACGCGGGTAAAAGAATCTGGAAGAGGGAGTGCCCTGGGTCCCTCCTGCCCCTCCGGCTTCTGTTCGGGGTCTAGTCCATGGCTCTTCCGTAAGCCCAGCCCACGAAGTTCTCCAGGCTTCCTGCCAATCATGGGTGCTTCCAGGAATTCTCTGTCCCCGACACCTTCCTCCCGGTATCATCTGTCACAATACCCTGTTTGTTGCACTCGGTACCCTTCACTGTAATGATTTTATTTCTCTGCTCACTTGATCTGTAGGCTGACTCTCCCATCAGACTGTATGCTTGCTGAAGGCAGGGTTTTTTTTTTTTTTGGTCTATTTTTATTTCCAATGCCTGGTAATGGTCTAGATGAAACAAGGGAGCGAATCAACTAAGGTAATGGAGAGAAAAGTAGAGTAGCTGCTTCTCTTCTCTCTTCTGGGGGGCTTCATACAACATCCCATCGCTCTGGGAGAGTCTAAGAATTTGAGAGCCTCTTTCGGCTGGGTCTCTAGCTGCTGGCGAGTGAGAAAAACCTCAGCGGAGGAGGACAGTTATGGGCAGGGCCGTGTCCCCATGGAGGGGCCTACCTTGCGGACCGACACAGCCGGGGACACTACACATCACTGGCTTCTGGGACTGGGACCAAAGGAAGCATTTGTTTCATTGCTCATTCACCGTGAAATATTCAATAATCATTATTCTCGGGGCCATTCATCAGGGTGCTGCCTGAGTGAGGAACACCGGGGTCCTTCCGGAGGAGACACAGGCGAGCAGAACAGCCGCCTCCGGGGACCCACTTCCCAGGACGTCCTCGGGCTCATCACTTGGTGTTTCTGGACCTCAGTCCCACGTCTGTGACCCCAGGAGAGTAACACAGGCCCCTGTCTCGTCACCAGCTGTAGGAGGATCAGCTAAATTAACGTGGAAGAAAGTGTTTTATGAACAAAGTACAGAGCACAGACAGGGCTGGTCATCCTTCAGATGTCTTCATTGTCAGGATATTTGCTGCAAAAGCATTTCTTCTGCTTTTTATCTTCGGAGGAGCTAACAAGCCGTGGAAGTACTTAGAAGAACACAAAATAAATCTCTTGAACATTTAGCAAAAAATAGCCCCTATGCCCATCTGCCCCGAGTTCTGACCTTAGGGACACGAGGCCACCCTCTTGCAAGGGCGGTACTGATCCGGCGCCCACAGGGGGGAATGAAAGCTCTTCTGTCTGCCCCACGCTCCAGACACCCTGGCAATGCCTGGCCGCAAGTATGTGGGTTCTCACACTCTGTCCTCTGCTCAGAGTCCTCTGGTTTGTAGTGCATTATGTCCGAATTTATCTCGAGGCCTGTGAGAATGTCTGTCCTCGAACTTGGAATAATGAATGGTTGGTTTGGAAGCAGATTTGGGGCCACATTTAGGAAAACTCTTCTAAGGAAACGAGAAATTCATGAGTAAAATCAGCTTAGGCAGGAGTGAGCCTCCCGTCATGGGGGGTGTGCAAGCAGAGGCTGGTCACTGGTGAGGAACGCTGCACAGCAGAGTTCCGCATCAGGAGTTATTCTGTTTTTCCTTTCCCCACCTGGGTGAGTTCTCGGTGCGATTTCTGGTGTAAGAAGGCGCTGAGAGGCCTTTCTCCAGGAAAATGTCCCAGGGCTTTCCCGGCCGGTTCCTGAGCCTCTTCCACTTCGGTGCTTATGTTCCAGTGGGTGAGGCATGTCTTCTCTCCAACAACTCACCACAAAATGAACTTCTTTCTCTAGGAAAATGTCCCAGGGCTTTCCCCCCCTGGTTCCTGAGCCTCTTCCACTTCGGTGCTTATGTTCCAGCGGGTGAGGCATGTCTTCTCTCTGACAACTTCTGTTTCTTTTTTCTTGGTTCAGGGTGTAAATGCCAAGTGACACCAAGAAACTGACAATGCCAGCTAAAAATAACTTGAAAATAAAAACATTACAGCTGCCTTAAATATGGTGTTTTCCATCTGTTATAGACGTAGTCTCTCACACTGTCTGGCAGGCATTTCAGAGACCGAGAGGCATCCAGGGCCAGCCTCCCGGCCCGTTGCACGAGAGCGCGCCTCTGCATTTCACGAGGCCTCCGTCCGGGGACCTCAACTCGGAGAGACACCCAGGTGGGATTCGGGAGGAACCTGGCTTCTTCTTCCCCAAGGAAAGAGCCTTCCGAGAAGACTGGTCACTGGATAAGAAGTAAAGGGAAGAGGATGAACTCTCTTGTTTTAAATCCTACGTTTTGCTCAGAATTTAAGTTTAGAAAAGGGTAAATAAGACTGAAAGGCCAGAGTTGACACTGGGTTGAGATCCAAGTGAACGAGGTCAGGGGCTGAGAGAGGAAGAGGAAAGGGAACTGACGTCATGTGAAGGTGAAGGGCAGAAGTTAAATGAGAACCGGACAGGCACTGAGGCAGAGGAAAATATGCAATATTCTTGAATAATAATTCCAATATCACATTATTATTAGTTTGGGGGGGGCGGAAGGGGAGGGGGAGAACCTGAAGCAGGCTCCACGCCCAGTGCAGAGCCCGACATGGCTCTGAAATCAGGCTCGAATTCAGGACCCTGAGATCATGACCTGAGCTGAAATCAAGAGTCGGACGCTTAACTGACTGAGCCACCCAGGAACGCCATACTATTAAAATTATAAAATATTAAAGTGGTTTGTTTTGTTGACTGTTTCCTTTGCTGTGCAGAAGCTTTTGATCTTGATGAAGTCCCAAAAGTTCATTTTTGCTTTTGTTTCCTTGGCCTTTGGAGACTTATCTTGAAAGAAGTTGCTGTGGCTGATATCGAAGAGGTCACTGCCTATGTTCTCCTCTAGGATTCTGATAGATTCCTGTCTCATGTTGAGGTCTTTTATCCATTTCGAGTTTATCTTTGTGAACGGTGTAAGAGAATGGTCGAGTTTCATTCTTCTACATATCGCTGTCCAGTTTTCCCAGCACCATTTATTGAAGAGACTGTCTTTTTTCCATTGAATATTTTTTCCTGTTTTGTCGAAGATTATTTGACCATAGAGTTGAGGGTCCATATCTGGGCTCTCCACTCTGTTCCACTGGTCTATGTGTCTGTTTTTATGCCAGTACCACGCTGTCTTGGTGATCACAGCTTTGTAGTAAAGCTTGAAATCGGGTAACGTGATGCCGCCAGTTTTGTTTTTGTAAATGACAGTACAGACAAAAGGTTGATATCCAGGATCTACAAAGAACTTCTCAAACTCAACACACACAAAACAGATAATCATATCAAAAAATGGGCAGAAGATATGAACAGACACTTCTCCAACGAAGACATACAAATGGCTATCAGACACATGAAAAAATGTTCATCATCACTAGCCATCAGGGAGATTCAAATTAAAACAACATTGAGATACCACCTAACACCAGTTAGAATGGCCAAAATTAGCAAGACAGGAAACAACGTGTGCTGGAGAGGATGTGGAGAAAGGGGAACCCTCTTACACTGTTGGTGGGAATGCAAGTTAGTGCAGCCACTTTGGAGAACAGTGTGGAGATTCCTCAAGAAATTAAAAATAGAGCTTCCCTATGACCCTGCAATTGCACTACTGGGTATTTACCCCAAAGATACAGATGTAGTGAAAAGAAGGGCCATTTGTACCCCAATGTTTATTGCAGCAATGGCTACGGTCGCCAAACTGTGGAAAGAACCAAGATGCCCTTCAATGGATGAATGGATAAGGAAGATGTGGTCCATATACACAATGGAGTATTATGCCTCCATCAGAAAGGACGAATACCCAACTTTTGTAGCAACATGGACAGGACTGGAAGAAATTATGCTGAGCGAAATAAGTCAAGCAGAGAGAGTCAAGTATCATATGGTCTCACTTATTTGTGGAGCATAACAAATAACATGGAGGACATGGGGAGATGGAGAGGAGAGGGAGTTGAGGGAAACTGGAAGGGGAGATGAACCATGAGAGACTATGGACTCTGAAAAACAACCAGAGGGTTATGAAGGGGCGGCGGGAGGGGGTGGGGTGGGGTGGGAGGTTGAGGAACCAGGTGGTGGGTAATAGGGAGGGCACGTACTTCATGGAGCACTGGGTGTGATGCCAAAACAATGAACACTGTTATGCTGTAAATAAGCAAATAAAAATAAATAAATTAATTTAAAAAAAATATTAAAGTGGTTTGAACTATTTTTGTTGTTGTTTGAGTATTCATGTTAATCTGTCCTGCACATTTTAATAGGAGACAAATACAATCTTCGAAATCTTCTTAGTTAACAAATCTGAAAAGAAATTATTGTCTGTGTTTATACATGAAAGTATCACGGAAACTCTGGACTCTCACGCCGCCCACTGTTAATGGTGCTGGGAGCCCGGGGAGGGGGGCAGCCTCCAAGCCATTCATGACCCACACCCCTGGGGGGGGCAGGCCCGGCCAGCACGGTGGGGCATTTACGGTCCAGGGGCTTCAGAAATCGGAAAGATCCTGTTCTAGCTTTACTGAAATGTAACTGACACTACAACACCGTGTAGCTCAAGGCCTACAGCAAGCACAAGGTTTGGTACCTGCGTATATTAAGAATGATCACCCTAATGAGGCTAATTAACATATCCATCACCTCACGCACTTACCTTCTGTTGCTGCGAGATCCCCTCTCTGAGCAACTTTCCCGTATACACTATTGTTGATTACAGTCGCCGTGCAGTGCGCGCCATCCCCAGAACTCACTAGTCTTACAACTGGAAGCAAGGAAGGTCTTTGATGATGGACCCTACGTGCAGGATCCGGGACTTAAATATTTCCCCTTGCTGGGTGGTTACAGTTCTATGCGACAAGTCACACTCTGACAGACCCAAAATCTCTACAAACTCTCTCCACACACACATATACAAACACTTACTACGACATACGCAATTACTACTGAATTAAAATTAAACATATTTTAGAATGTCACTCAATTTAAACATGCATGTCTACTCAACACAAAGGAGTACTTCGGAGCAGTGTGGATGTCTCTAGAGAGTGAGCTGAAGCCCTCCCGCTATGTGTGCTCCCTCTGCAGAGGGCATCGCTGCGAACACTCTGCTGGTGTCCTTTGGCTCACGTATGCCGCTAATATTACAGGCTGTCCCTGTTTACAAGAACGGATAGTGTTACACCCCTCTAAGCAGTCACACAGGCTGATCTGACTCATGACCCCCAACTCAACCTCAGGCTTCTCTCAGGGGACCATGACAAGAAGGAGCCTCAAGTGGAGACTCGTGGCGAGAGCCTGGGGCCCCTCCGGCCCCTCCTGATTGCCAAGGACTTGGCCAAAGAACGCACGTTCTCCAGCGCCCCTGCTGCCCGCCCCGTCTGCAGCAGTCTCCCCACCGGGGGCCCTGAGAGACTCCGGTCTTCAAGCCTCCCATCCACGCCTCGGCAGCTGTCACTCTTCTGCCTAGAAACCCTTGGAAGATTTCCTGCACACCTTTAGTCTGAGCCCACTTCTCCGCGTGACACCACAGGCCCCGGGACCCCGCGCACCTCCCTCTACTCGCGGCGGCACTGTAAGAGCCACGTGGGCGAGCACCTCTTCTCTGAACCAGCCGCGTCACTCCTCTCCAGCTCCCCTTCGGGTCCAGCCCAAACGCCACCTCCTCCAGGGAACCACCCCTGGCCCCTCCTCCAGGCTGAGTTAATTAAACGCACATCAAGCTGTATTCAAAGTATTTTCTCACTTGCTTATCTTCTTAGTATAACACGAGCTCCTTAAGGAAAGGGACTGGGCTGCGACTTCAACGTCCTGACGCTCTGGGGACTCCTGGGCCCTCTGACTTTCCAGAGTTTGGCCGACACAAAACTAGCTCCTCAGCGTGAACACCTTAGCTCTGGAGGCTTGTGATTAAGTTAGAAAAAGCAGTCTTCTTCCTAATTCAAGAGAGAGAGATACTCTAGACTCGGGCTCAGTGCCCAGATTGCCAGCCGTGCCGTATGGTTAGCAGGCACCGGAGGCCTGGACAGGGTGAGCTGAGGCGCGCGTGGACGTAGTGTCCAGTGGTTCCTGAAGACTCACGACAAAAGGAGGTAAATATATCTCACTACTCAATGTTTTATACTAATGACATGTTGAAATCATATTTAGGGCATTTGAGATTCATAAAATATATTAACTTCAATTTGACCTTTTTTTTTTTTTTTAACTAGAAAAATTTAAATTACACCCAGGGCTCTCATTAGTGGCTTACAGGATAGATCTATGGGTCAGCTCTGCTCTTGAGGTCCAAGCTGCCCAGAGCTGGTTGCTGAACACTCTGGAGACGAAGCCTTCTGCCATTTTGACAGACAGACAGCTCTGCAAGAAGTTGAAGCTTACTTCTTGTGTCTGGAATGGGAAGCAGTGAAAGGACAGGTCTCCCTCTTCCTAAAAGGAAAGTTGTGGTCATCCTGAAAGCTCAGGGCCACCGGAGCTGGCTGAGAGGCATGCGCGACTGACTTAGACTGATTGGTTCATGAGGACTAGGAATTTCGAATCTATGTGTTGCTTTTATTTTTATTCACTTATTTTATTATTATTTTTAAAACATTTCTTTATTTGAGAGAAAGAGAGCATGGAAGTGGTGGGTAGAAGGGGGGGCGGAGAGGGACAAGCAGACTCCGTGCTGAACGTGGAGCCCAACATGTGGCTTGATCTCACAATCCTGTGATCATGACCTGAGCTGAAACCAAGAGTCCAGTCGGAAGCTTAACTGACTGATAGGCGCCCCTGTGTGTTGCTTTGAAGGGTCAGTGTTCACTCCCGTCCCAAGGACAGTTCTCATTTGTCTAAGCTGTCGGTGTTCTTCTCAGACTTGTGACCTCTCATTGGCCACAGCTTGGACGTTAATCAGACCCATGGTGAACCTAAGAATGAAGAGATCTGTCACAAGGCCCAAGGGGTGTTCTAGGAAGGAAAAGGCCACGCAGGGTCTTTATGTATGTTCCCTAGGTCTTGGCTGTACTCCAGTTAGAGAAGGCTCTCAGGTATCGAGTTTCAAGGTCTCTGGGATATTACCATAAATGTGGGATGTTGCTGTATGTTTGGACCACAGACTCAGACAATTATTAAGTAAGAAAAAGAGAATGCCATGGGAAAAAGAGTGTTCCAGAAACCAGAGGTTTAGGTTCCGGTCCTAACTCAGATATTAACTGATAGAAAAATTTCAGGACATTTTTTAACTGGCCTCTCAGAAACAGTTTCCTGGTCTTGAAACGAAGTTTCTAAAACGGTGTAGTTCACAGCATGGCTGTGAGGAGTGAAGAAATAATGGGAACTTTTTAAAAGGTATAAAGGTCTGGGGGCACCTGGGTGGTTTAGTCAGTTAATTGTTCGACTTTTCATTTCAGTTCAGGTCCTGATCTCAGGGTCTTGGGATCGAGCCCTGTTTCAGGATCCACTTGAGACGCTCTCTCTCCCTCTGCCCCTCCCCTGTTTTCTCTCTCTCTCTCTTTAAAAAAATTAAGAAAAAAACCCCAGAAAGCTCTGTTGAAAACTGGACAGCTACTAACATTTGAATCTACAGGTTTGGTTTATCTTAATTTTGCTTTACTGTGAAGCATGAGTTCTCCTACAGGCCTCTGAGAATGACATTCAGACCCACCATTTCCAGAACAAACATATCTCGTACCGTAGGCAATGAATTCAGAAGTGGAGGAGTATTTTGAGGCTGTTCTTAAGGTCCAAATACAGTACATTCAACTCTGGCTATGACAAGAGAGAAGCAGTTTCGCAGTGTGGGGGCGGGGGGTAAGCAGGCCATCGAATACGGGTGGCAAGGCAAAGGAGCTAATTTTCTACATGCGGTTTCCAGGGGCAATTAAACTTCAGGAAAGCTTTTTAAGAATATGACAGTTACATTTTGGTGAATTCAACAATAAAGGACTGAAGTGACAGCTCATTATAATAAAAGATGCTTGAGCTGTAACAGTTGAAGGATGCAGAATGATTTATGGGCGTGAGGAGTATTCCTGAAAGTCATTGTATCAAGATAATACATTCCAATTTCTTCCAATTAAAATATGAAAGCCATGAAGTAAAAAAAAAAAAGGACAATAAAATTCACCTAAATGTGTCTTTTTTAAATATAGTTGTTAAAATCAATGCATTTCTTAGGACTGACTAAGCCCTCAAAGAAACCCAGCGAAACGTTTAAAATCAAGTTTTGCTAACGGAAACAGAATCTGGAGGTATGTATTCAACAAGCTTTGCTGGTTAGAGTTTTACCTCAATATTAAAAACAGAACAAAACTCTACAGTTTCAAGTGGTATTTTTCTGCATATAAAGGCTGTCGTAACACATAGTGTATTTTTACCCATCCTGAGGGGCAATGTCAGAAATGCGACTGGGTCGTTGTGGGCCAGGTTTGGGGGGAGGACACTGTTCTGTCACCAGCGCGACATGCGGAGGGAGGGTGTGGCCAGGCCCCGGGGGGTGCGCACACCTGTGCTGGGGCCCCGAAGTCAAATGGGCAAGCAGAGGCGTTGTGTGAGGTAATGATGAGGACGAACACGACGTTCGCTCACGCTCACCGAGCTCACAACGTGTCAGTCGTGGTGAAGAGACCAGCCACGTTAACCCTCACCATCTCTTCCTGCCCTTAAACACGTGGTCCGGGGATGGCGCACCATTCTCAGCTTCCAGAACATTCCCTCCGCTGAATCCTGGAGAGGTTACCATTTAGCCCCTGCCCACGACAGGGAGCTAACACTCTCACGGGGCTGGCCTGTCTGTCGCTGAAAAGCTCCAGCGTGAGACGCTTCTCGTTCACACTGACACAAGCCCTTTCCCAGTCTTGGATCCTGGTCCTCACAGGACGCGGCTTATATGCCAGGCACTGACGTCGCTGCTGGGATTTCCTGTGTTAACCCCCAGTCCGGTGACCCCCATCCCGGTCCTCAGAACTGGCTCCCAGGCACCTATCCAGGATTCTAAAAATCACCTGCAGGGAGGCAGAGGGCGGGAGAGGGCTTTTTCAGAGACGGAACATACAAACGGTCCCCTGGACAGAGCATGTATAAAAACAGATCTCCGACACAGGACCCGCAGCAGCCAGCCCCAAAGTCAAACCCTAACTCCTGGAGCAGCTGGCTCCAAAATGGCCCGGACTTGGTTGGTAATGCTCCAGCTGTCCTCATTTTGGCCACTCTCCATTCAGGATCAACCGGAGGAAGCCAAAGACACATCCCTAAGATGGACAGCACAGTGCCTTCTAGTCCTGCTACCGCCCCCTGCAGCCAGGCACACCTGCCGCCGTCCCCCTCCAGCCACAAAGCACACCGCTCAGCCACCTGCCTTTACGTCTCTACCAAATGCCTGCTCTGAATAAACAGCTTCTGCTTATTTTCACTGGGTGGCCTGCCTTTATTTTCACACCCCTGCTCAATGTCCCCTCGTTAGCACCAACCTGATTAACTAGCTAAAATCTCTTCACGTCTGGTTTCTGAAAACCACGGTTTTAGCTCGGTCTCCCAGACTTGCACTATGTGTAAATCTGGCTGACCGCCCTCTGTGTCTTTTACCACCGATGATGACGCCGAGTAGCACAGGATATAGAACGAAAACCCCTTGCCTGTGCCCCTCGGTACTCACCCCCTCCCACGTCACTGTACTGTTAACGAGGCTACACGCTTTGGAGATTTATGAAATCTTTGCCGAAGATCATAAACAAACAGCAGTGCCTCTGGCTTTCCTTTGACCTTGATCTAGGTAACTTAGAAGGAGGAAAAGTTTGCTTGTCCTGAGCTCCAAGGCAGGAACATCCTATTCCATTCCTAACAATGACATGAGGTTTGTATTATTGGTCTAATTGTAGAGGGAGCCCAGAGAAGACATTTCCTGCTTACTCCTCCTTGGAACAATACCACCTGCCAAACCAATACTTGAAAACCTGTAGCAAATAAGCATGACTTTGTCTCCGCAGTCGCGGTCTGCTAATATGGTTCCTTTGTAACAACCTGGGCCTCCCACCCGCTCATTTGCTTCAGAACGCATCTGCCCCCAAACTGACCTTTCCAAACAGCCCCCGTAATCTGAATCAACCCCGGTGGGATTAATCCTTTGTTTGCCTCCATTTCGCATCGCTGAAGGAATATTAATTTTTCTCTATTGCATTTCCACTTGAGTTGCCTTCCGCTCTGGTTCATTTTTATTTTGCTCTGACATCTCGTTACCTGCATCACCGGTGCACTACTTCCCTGGGAGCTAAACGTGTCCTTAGAAACTCAAACTCTGGGGAAGATGTGTGGGGGGGGGGGGGGTGAGGAGACCCGCTACAGGACAGAGCCCTCCTCCGCCCACTGTGTCTTCAAGGTCGGCCTCCGCCCTCTGTCCTTTTAACTGAAAGGAAAGGGGGCAGAAGCCAGAACCAAAGGCACTTTAAAGTGCTCTTTCTCATCCTTAATGTCAGGACACAACTTAACCTTATGGAGACTTGAAAAGAGTGACCCGGCTTGGTGCACAGAGGGAGTGTGACTCCCGTCAATATCCCACCCAACAACGGTCATTGTCAGGAAATTGTAACTACAGATGAGATCCATAGGTCTGGGGCAGTAAAGAAACATCACTATTAGATAAAAAGCATCAGTATCAGCCAATCTCTTGGCCGCTTTTCCAAATGCCCACTGGACATCAGAACTGCCCCTTTCTCCGATGTCCCCCATTTCTGTCGACAGGTTGGTCCTGCTCCGATGGGCCCAGCTCAGGGACTGGAAACATGCCCGCTATGCCTTCTGGCTCGTTCCTTATGGCCTGTCAGTCACTATGACACAGCTTTGCCAGGTCTCTCTGTTCCATTTCCTTCTAGCTCTCACAGTCACTGTCTGTACTAGTCAGTGCACTCCAGAGAAACAAAACCAATGGGGATACATATATATAAACACACACACACAGATTTATTTTCAGGAATTGGCTTATGATCATAGGGGTTGCTGAGTCCAACATCCACAGGGCAAGTTCGTAGGCTGGGAACTCAAGAAGGGTGTCTATGTTGCTGACTTGGGACCAACTTCCTTTCTTCTAGAAACCTCAAAGATCTGCTCTTTAGATCTGCTGCTGGTTGAATAAGGTGGACCTTCAGTATGGAGAGTAAGCTGCTTTGCTCAAGACTACTGATTTTAAATGTTAATCAGACCTCAAAAATACCTTCATAGCAGTATCTAGGCTATTTGACGAAACAACTGGGCATCACCTTCATTACCCAATTTTACCCAAGTCTCTCCTGTCTTTCATCTTGGCCACAGGCTCTGTCTCCCTGCTCTCCTCTTCCCTCAATGCACGCCCTTTGTGGAGATTTCTTCCAGAGCAGCCAGGTCCTGGTCCCAGTCACGAGCAGTCCTGTAGACTGCAGGACTCCATCTGCACTCTCCCACACACACCCCTCCCCCCCGGTGCTGGGCACACGCAGGCCTTCCTGGGCTTATCCAGGTCTTTCCTAGCTTTACATCCAAGGGCTCTGCGGCTGGAACATGCTGGTCCAGCAAGAAACTGATCACAGGGGCGCCTGGGTGGCTCAGTGGGTTAAAGCCTCTGCCTTCAGCTCAGGTCATGATCCCACAGTCCTGGGATCGAGCCCCACATCGGGCTCTCTGCTCGGCGGGGAGCCTGCTTCCTCCTCTCTCTCTGCCTGCCTCTCTGCCTACTTGTGATCTCTGTCTGTCAAATAAATAAATCAAATCTTTAAAAAAAAAAAAAAGAAAAAAAAAAAGAAACTGATCACAGACCTTCTGACACACCACGCTTACTCCCAGCTCTGGCTCTTTGCCCAGAATCCATCCCTCTCTTTCCTCGGCTCCCTTACCACTTCAGGCTCAGGTCAGATCCCAGCATCTCACTGTGGTCTCCACTATTTACTCAGTGGGGATTTTCTGCTTCCTGAGTCCCCAGAGTACTTGTTGCCAATCCTCCTCCCTCAGCACCTGGGTTCCTGGCATCTGGCCGTGGAACGCAGAGGACCTGACCTACAGGGACCCCACGCTTGGCATCCTGGCTCTGCTCTCGCCATCTTGAGGTTCTTGATCGTTTTGTAACACGAGGCCCCCACTGTCATTTGGTACTGGGTCCCGCAAATGATGCTGTTGGCCTCGCTTGGCAAATACCCTGGGTGGTCATTTTCCCTTGAAGACAGCTGAAATATTTTGGTTTTCAGGCTGGATTATAGACTTTTTGCCAGTTTATGTGTTTAGTGCGGATCTCTGAATAGACATGCAACAATTCTGGTCGATTATCTTTCCCACACGTAAGCCCTGGTTTGCCCACTGTCCAGCCGTTCTGTTGCTAAGGAGACAGAACCTACAATTACCAGCTCTGGCATCACATACGTTTCTTAAGGCAGCACATGTGTTGAAAAGAGCGTTGGCCTGAGTCCTCAAACCTGATGGAAGAGAGGTGGGGTCATGGGCGAGGGGCCAGCACCTGCCCTCCCCAGCCCAGCCCTTCACCGCAGGTTTCTCACCTGCAGGGGCAGCGCTTTAGAACCGCATCTATGGAAACACAGAGGCTTCAGGAGTATTTGCTCTGTAAAATTATGTGGAAAACCGTCCCCGGCCAAACCGGTCTGACGACTGTTCGTCTTCACCCACCCGCTCAGAGACTCCCAGAGACGCCGGCATACCGAGGGCTCCAAGGAGTCCCGCAGTAAGGCAACCAACTTATTTAGTTATAAGTCTTTTTTTTTTTTTTTTAAAGATTTTATTTATTTGACAGAGAGAAAGAGAGAGGGAGAGCGCTCAAACACGGGGAGGGGCAGACAAAGGGAGAGGTAGGCTCTCCACTGAGCAAGGAGCTTGATGTGGGGCTTGACCCCAGGACCTCGGGATCATGACCTGAGCCGAAGGCAGATGCTTAACCAACTGAGCCACCCAGGCACCCAGGAAACCAATTTAAAAGACCCCATAGGGATGCCTGGGTGGCTCAGTTGGTTGGGTGTCTGCCTTCAGCTTGGGTCGTGATCCAGAGGTCCTGGGATCGAGCCCTGTGTCGGGCTCCCTGATCAGCGGGGAGCCTGTTTCTCCCTTTCCCTCTGCCTGCTGCTCTCCCACTTGTGCTTGCTCTCTCTCTGAGAAATAAATAACTTAATAAAAATCTTAAATAACTTAAATAAACTTAATAACTTAAATAAAAATCTTAAAACAAACCAACCAACCATAGTTCCTTCCTGTTAGAGTCCACCAGTGAATAGCATTTCCTAAGACACATCCTGGGGAACACTAGACTCATTCTTCCGTGAGCTAACTGCCAGTTGCGAGATTAACAGTCTCGGTGATCCTGGATTCCAGGCAGATCCTGGGCCAGGTCGGCTCTCCCACCCGAGCTCCGAGACAGGGACAGGTCTGGGTGCACGGCGCTGCTGAACCACCACCCCCAGGCGGGTCAGCGACAGTCTCATAGCCAGCACGGTCACGGTCATGGGGCTCGTGCCCCTCCACGAGAGCCAGCCCGTGTCAACGTACTCCTATTTGGGTCTTCTCAGAACAAAGGTGGACTAAGAGTACATATTAGCAGAGTTTAAACAGGCCTATTCCTGTTCACTCTAACTACATTTGCAAATATATTTTTTAAAGACTTGTCAGGGAGAGTGAGTACAAGCAGGGGGAGCGGCAGGCAGAGGGAGAGGGAGAAGCAGACTCCCTGCTGAGCAACGAGCCTTACTCGGGACTCGATCCCAGGACCCTGAGATCATGATCTGAGCTGACGGCAGACGCTTCACCTACGGAGCCATCCAGGTGCCCTGTATTTGCAAATATTATTTAAAAATCTGTCTCCCTCCAGAGTTGTTGGATTCTTGGACCAACGAACCTATGGAACCCGGCTTTGAACTCCAGGCTAGTATTCGTTTAATAGGGCATGTTCGAAAAATAAAAAAGTAACCTTTCTACAAACGTGGTTTTCACATTTTCCTTCCCAGCATCTCCTCCCCCAGCATCACACCTCCGAGCCCCGTGTGGTTTGGAGGCTGCCATGCCCTTTTCTTTCTACTCCACATGCTAGTTAGTCTTTTGTTTGCTTCGTGGGTACTGTATTTGGCATTTCCCCGCCCCCCCACCCATGGTGGTGGTTTTAGGCGTCCCTGAGACTCACAAATCCAGACCCCTGTGTCAGAAAGCCTATGGTGTTGTTCTCTTTACTCCTACAGGATTCCCTGGGGCGGCGGATTCTAGGGGAGCACCCGGAACCTCGGGAGGAGACGAATAGAGAAGCATTCATAGTGACTCCCTAGTCTTTGAAATCCAACCCCGAGCTTAAGAGAGTTTGCAGAACTCAGGTACCAAGGAACATCTGTCCATCTGTGGCCATCGTGTCATCGTGGGTGTGCGATCAGAAAGATGTGAGTGACGGAAGGCTTTCTTGATGAACAGTGTTGTTGGCTCTTCTTAAAGAAAAGAGCGAGTGAGATGAACTCTATAGCTTAGCATCCTGGCTAGAGCACGGAAGAAAATGATTTTTCATCAATGTGATGTTACTATTGTTTTTTTTTTTTTTGAATGATTAGCAGTGAAATCAGAGTGCGGGATTTAGAGAAAGATTGCCTGGATATGAATTCTGGCTTTACTACCTCCGGGAAGGAGTAAATCACTTCTTTGTCCCTCAGTTTCTGCCTTTGTAAAAGAAAGCAATAATAGTATTATTTGCAAGGAAGGGTTACCATGAAAATTAAGTACGTTCATATTCTTAAAATGCTCAGAAGAATGCCTAGTTCAGAGAAAACCTTCAATGCACTGAAGCTTTTGTCAGTAGTAGTGCTATTTCTCCTACTTAACCACACAGTGAAGGCAAGAGTGGGTGACAGCAACCTGCTTGCTGCAGGAAACTTCACAACACATAAAACCGACGAGAGAGGTTGAAACTGACACTTGGAAAATGTTGTAATTCTTCCCGTAATTGTTTGCCTCACACACAACTCTGCTCAAACGAAAATCCGCTCTCATGCACGGGTCCCGCTGAGCAGGGTTTTATGCCACGCCGAGGCAGACCAAGAAAAACCCCACACAGTCGAGCACGGTTGAAAGGCAAACGAATTCCAGGTGGATGTTAAGTGCGGCAGCGTGATGCCAAGTACTGAGCGCTGCGGGGACGGTGGACCAGGTAGGCGACAGCACCTGGGTGTCAGCGTGAAGAGGACAGAGAGGGGGCGGGCGTTGAAGGAGAAGTCTTCAGTTCTCGTCGCCGCTGACACACAGATGCAGGGGAGCTGAAAGGACGCTAAATGTTCTTCCAGAGGAGTCTGAAACCCCGTGCCCCCCACTAGCCCTGGCACCTCTCCGCCCCCATCAAAGAATATAGTCTCTGCTGAGAGGAAAATGGGAAAGAGTGTCAAGAGAGAAGAATAGGATTTAGTTTAATTTTTAAGTGTTTGGTTTGGCAGCAAATGGCAACTTTGTGTCGATGCCCACCTGCATCCTGAATTGTGAGGAATGGATAAAAGATACAGACTCGACCAACTTGACTGTCCATCTAAAGGGAAACCCATCTCCAACTGCCTGATTCCTACAGGGGTTAGAGAGTGTTTTCCTGGGTTACAAGAGAGGAGCGGCAGAACAGGATCTGTTCTGTTTTTATTTTTCCGATATTATCTTCATTCGGAAGATGGCGGTCATAGGCGCCTTTGAGTGCCATGACGACTGAAGACAGCCGTACGAAGCTATTACCCAGTGCCTAGCACATGCACAGGAGCCTTCTGGAAAAAATGACACACACAATTCTTCCACTCACCTCCTCCCGATTCCCTGGTCCCTAGGGAGCTTAACCTGTTACTGAATTTACAACCAGGCGAAGAATGCAGATTTCCACAAAAGAAGTCCATGTGCCCTGAAATCACGGATGGCTTAAACATTTGTCACCAACGTGTACGTTGGATCCCGGCCTGCAGCCTTTTCTCCAGCCTACCCGAGAGCGCTCTCCTCCAAGGCCCGTTTCCACAGACAGCAGGCGGGCATGACCCTTCACCTGCCCTCTCTTTATGGGCAAGTTTGGAATTGTTAAAAAGGAGGCAGCAGGCCCCAAATGGAGTCACTTATGTTAAATCCCATGTTAGTGAACCAAGACTTAATATGAAAACTAACTGCAGTTTCACCCACCCTGGAACGTAACATTTAACCAGTTTCCACGGAATAACCTGTCCGCACTCAGTGAAATACTCCACCGGAGAGATCTCTCCCGTTTCCCTTGGGAAGGCGAGCTTGCCTACAACAATTCATTCTTTGCCCATAATTACCTTTTCCGCCCCCTTTCCACCTTTAAAAACCTTTTCTTTTCTACAGCCTGGCAGAGCTCCCTTCTGTTGCTAGGTGGGACGCCGCCCGCCTTGCGAACTGCTGAATAAAGCCAATTTGATCTCTGAAATGACTCGGTTGAATTGCTGTTATTTAACAGAGTGCAGAGCGTTTTTATCATGGCTTCCTTTCTGAATTGAGGATGGATCATAGAATAAGTTTATTTTTATTCCTTCTTTACACTTACTCCATCCTGAAGAAGCATCATGATACAGATTTGTGTTTTCAAAAGGAAACTCTGCTGCTCTAGCTGGGCAGATCCTCTGAAGGAGACAATCTCAAGAGTCCGCTGTTTATTCTCCCTCATTCCATGGCTTACGAGCTGAGCCCAAGCCAGCCATGGGACGGGGTCGGAGGGACAGATCTGGAGGCCCGGGTCACACATGGCGTAATGGAGAGGTGGTAATTCTCCTTACAGAGAAGGACAGTAAATGAATCGCAAGGAGCTGGTTGATCCTTAGCCAAGGAGCCTGGCTGGTTGTTTAACAGAGAGCCAGGCCCCGGCACTTCTGCGCTTGGTCCTCTGACTCGTGGGCAACTCTGGCCTTCTGTGCTGGGGAAGGGAAGCTTGCTACCCCTGCAGAATGGGTACGCAAGCAGAGATCGGAGATGGTTTCGAGTCTTCTCTGGACTCATGCAGGCCTGCCTTAATCTGCGTTCACCATGTTGAAAGCAGGGAAAATGTCACATTTCACCACGGGAATCCATGTCTACATGAGGACACGGGTAAAAAGTGAACATTTAAAAGACTGACCTACTTTTCTACGAAACAAACAGCAAAAATCAGAGACAAAGGAGTAAGCCTCAAGCAGGGAAGCCGACACATGAATATTTTAGGGAAACACCTGCCTGAGGAAATTATAAAGATAATTTACTCAAAAATTTGGAGAAAAATGTCACTAAACTTCAATTATTCAAACTCTATTCACACGGAATTCACAGAACTTTAAACCCTATCAGTGATAATACCACTTAATATCAAATGAAATAAAATTTGTTGGTGGGGAAGTGCATTTTTCTGAAGCAAAAAAAAAAAAAAAAAAAAGCAAACGATTCTCAAGTTAAAAATTGCTTAGCAGCAGAATTTACATGTAATCAATATTGTTACAGAACTAATTTTAACTATTTATTATAAAAGGCTCAGCTGAAAATTTCTGGGCAAAGGATGATTAGCAAAAGATGAACTCAGATATTTCTATAAATTAGACTATAATACTGTCCTTGCCTTACTACTTGTTTCTGTACAGCCGAAGTTGCTGTAATCCATATTTTTTATTCTAATTAATTAATTAGTTGGGTTTTTTTTTAAGAGACACAGAGAGAGGGTGTGCACACACACATGGGAGGTAGCGGGTAGGGGTGGAGGAAGAGAGAATCCCAAGCAGGCTCCAACCTCAGCATCTAGCCCAACGCAGGGCTGGACCTCAGGACCCTGAGCTCATAACCTGAGCCAATACCCAGAACCGGATCCTTAACCAACGAGCCACCCAGGTGCCCCTAGTCCATATTTTTTCTCTCCATGTTTGAAGGGCCATCAGACATGAGAATCAAAATTTATGTTGTTCACATCAGAATTAATACTCAAAGGAACGGCCTAAAAATTTTAATACTGAAATTCAATTCTGGGCACAGGTCTACTTATCTTCAAAACAGGAACAGAAATCTTTTTCCATCGTAGGATCACCGTGAGACTTGAGTAATCCACCTAAAGGGCTTAGAAGAGCACCTGGTGTGTGATATTCGAGTTATTCCTGTCACGATTGCTAACTGATACTATTCTTTTGTTCAGAATCATTTTTATATCAGCAGAAAGCACCTTCAAATTCCTAAGCAAATATACAATAAAGGATGTTTTGTCAACCTTGGATGGTGACTTCTCCCCAAACTGACTGGGAAACTTTCTTCAGTGTTCCTTCTTGCTGGGGTGAGGCCATCTTCTCAGAAACAACAGTTCGAGCTTCAGGACTGGATGACCCTGACTACCCTTTTAACACAAAACTAGGAAAACCCACCTTAGTTAAGTTGTACTTGGGCTCTACACTGTCTGTTTCCTGGAGAGGGAAGTATCAGTACTTTATTCCAGTATTTGGTTTGCCCGTTGGCTATTTCTTTTACAGCTGCCTCCACCGGAAAAATGGAAGAACAGAATTTGCGTGCCCGAAGGGTAACATTTTAAGAGGAAAAACAGGACAATGGTGGAAACTGGGAGGCAAATGGTGAATCAGCTGGAAGCCGACAGTGCAAACAGCCTGTTACCCTCTCTCGGGTTTATCCTACGTAGTGCTGTCTTTCTTTACAAGTTGTGGCCCTTGTGTCTGTCTCCACGTCCACGCTCTCTTCCCCGTAAGAAACACAGTATAATTCACTTGGTAATTTCCGGGATCTGAACATGAAGAGTTCAACCAAAGGTCTGTATGGGCCACGTGGCACGTGTGACTGACCTGCCCGTCCTCCCATGCCCCGCAAGGATCGAGGCCTTCCAGACACCAGCTGACTAGTGGGAAGAAGCTGGTTTGCCATCCTCCAGGGATCACCCCGACAGAAATCAATACATGAGAATTACAGATGGCGCAAGTGTATCTTCAAGACATTTGAAATGACTTATTTGCCAAGAGGAGGTAACAGCATCATGTGAAGAGTTACTCGAGGAATGACACAAATGATCACTGTTCTGAAACATCCTGTCTACGCTGGATTGATGGTCTCCGCTCTCTCATCGAGTATGTGAGCTCGTGCTGAACAGTTTGGTCCGGGTAACATAAACACACACCAACCCGCCTACAGAATCTGGGGGTAGCACCTGAAGTATAAGAGCCCTGAAACCATGGTCACATTAGGGGGAAGGGGACTCTGTCAAGGAAAGGGTTCTCATTTCCTATTAAAGGAGGGGAGCCTATTAAAACTTCACAGTTAAAAACAGTCAGTGCTGTATTTTATTTCCTACTCCTGGCGCAGTGGCCCACGTGCGTTACGGAGTGGGGAGCTTTGATGCCGACGTGGCTCTGAGTTTACGTAACACGGAAAGCTTACCTGTCCCAGCGATTGCCAGTCCAAGCCAGCGCTGCCGATGTAGACATGCTGTTTGTCCACGATCCAGAAGGAGGACTGCAGCCGGCCCTTGTTGTAGGCGGTCATGTTCATGTAGGTCACCTCTGCTCCTGGGGGGTTCAAGGAGATCCTGGTCAGCCTCAGGGTGAGGTCAGGCCTTGAACTTGCAACCAGACATGGCAACAATGTTCATGATCTGCAATGATCACAGCTGGCATTCAGGCCGGCCCAACGTTTGCCTGAGTTTGGTGCACAGAAGGCCCTCGAGAACTTAGTTTGTTCTCAAAGGAAAATAAGGAGAATTACAGGGACACTTGTGCAGAGGAGGCTGGAGTCAAGAGGCACGAACACGGCCTCTCCAGTCAGATGGGATTCAAATCCCAGCTCCACCGCTGGCCGCCCAGTTGGTGAGATCCGTGCATCAAACTCTTGTAGTTTTGCAGTCATTTTCATACAAATTTGCAATCAAAGGATCATCCTGTTTAGTATCACAACCCTTCTCAGCAAAAAACTGGCTATGTTGTGCTTTTCTATGCGCTGTTTTCACCCTTGACCCTGCAGTGGCTTTTCCTTCCTCATTTTCCCTTTTCATGACTTTGAACTTGGCCTCCTCCTGCCCTTTCTTTATCGGAGGGTTCTTAATTTAAGCAACGATTATTCAAGCCTTACAAAAATCAGATGTCATGTTGTTACCTATTCCTGCCTCAGAACAATGCATGTACCACTTCTCAAAAAGAGCATATCGTCCGCTGAATGCAATTAAATCTATTTACTGGCTGTTTTTCTATTTGAGTGTAGTTGACACAATGTTAGCTTCAGGCTTACAACACAGTGACCCAACAGGTCTACACCTGATGTCCTGCGCCCCACAAGTCAACGATGTTGACTGTTCCAACACCACTGACTCGTCCCTATGCTGTGCCTTTAATTCCCGTGACTTAGTCATTCCATAACTGGAAGCCTGAATGCAGTTCAACTTAAAGAAATGCAATCCGGTTTAAATGAATTCTTTTTTTTTTTTTAAAGAGAAGTGGTCAGAAGGGGCATAGGGAGAGGGAGAGAATCTTAAGCAGGTTCCACACTCAGCATGGAGCCCAATGTGGGACTCGATGTCACAACCCTGAGACCACAACCTGAGCTGAAATCAAGAGTCAAGACACTTCGCCAACTGAGCCACCCAGATGCTCCTTAAAGAAATTCTAAATTTCCACATCTTTAAAAGAACAGGCCTGTATGCATATTTTTAATGAAGCAAGCTACTTTGTTTTCAGACACTGAATATTAACGAAGCGGATGGATTCTGGTGGCCTACTTCATCGTCAGGATCTTCTACTGAAGGGGAAGATGGAACATCGTATGCATAGAGGTACATTCCGGAATACCAGAAAGGAAGAATGGTGTGTACTCTGTGCTTAATCTGTTCCTCTTGGGAACAGAGAGGTAAAGCCTGCACCTGGCCCTGTGGCAGGGGGACGGCAACAGAGGCTGCGGGGCGGGAGCAGGGTGGAGGAGAAGAGAGCACGCAGGGGGGTTGCCTCAGCCTCCAGCCGCGCAGGCATGGTCTCATCCAGGGAGGGTTACGGGGCCTCAGAGGAGGAGCAGTTGGGGAGAGCAGGGTCCGAATGGCCACGGTGGGTGGGTGCCATGGCAATTATAGAGCGATCCACATCTGCACGGATGCTGCGGTATCCCCCGTGCCCCCCAAGCACACAGCTGCCAGCGCCCGTGAGTGGACGGAGAAGAGCATGTGTCTTGGGGACGCGCCGTTTCCCGTGGCCACTCTAACAAAGTGTCACAAACTGAATGGCTTGGAACAAAAAAAGGTGATTGTCTCTCAGTCCCGGAGGTTGGTAGTCCACAAACGAGGTGGTGGCAAGGGCCATCCTTCCCCCGAAACCTGCAGGGGGGACTCCCTCCCGTGTGTCCCCAGCTTCTGGCGAATCTCTGCTGTCCCCTGGCTGGCAGCTGCTTTCCCGCCACCTCCACCCACTGTCCCGTGGAGGCGTGCCCTGTGTCTGTCTGTCCTGGGCTTACAGGACACTAGTCCTGTTGGACCAGGGCCCACCCCACCACCGTGGACCTGCACCCTAACTAATTATATCTCCAAAAACCCTGTTTCCAAATAAGGTCACATTTGGAGGGAATAGGGGTTAGGCCTTAGCACGTCTTTTTCGGGGGACATAATTCAACCCACCAACAGAGCTCGAGGCCACATCCGCTGGCTGTGCCCTTCAGCCCACGAGGCTGAGCAGCACTGAGGGAAACATCTTCTCATCTCTGGAAGGAAGAGAGCGCAGGCGACCTCAGGGACCTCGGTGTGTGCCTCAGATTCTACCCACGACAGGGGTCTCCGGGCAAGCCTTCGCCTGCCTTCACATTCGGACGAGAAACAACTTCATCCCTCTGACGCTGGCTGGCTCTCACCTCCCGGCCCAGGACACTGGGCCTGAAATTTGACCCACAAAGTTGGGTTGAAACACAAACCTGGCATTGGATTGTGTTTTAGTTCTTCGATCCCTGTGCTCTCATTCGGGTCTGCTGCAGCCCCAGCCTGCTGGTCCCCTGGAGGGAGCCCCGAGCCCACGGGGACTGTCCCTTCTCACCTCTCCGTGCCACACCGCACAGCCACGGCCCTAAGGGTACTGTGCCAGTTTACCTGGCAGTTTAGCCTAAACAGTGTGATTACAGAGACCATGAATGGGGCTCGTGTGATGCTCTAGTAAGAGCCTCTACAGTTACCTACTGACGCCTACAATTATCCTATAAAGGAACAGCTTCCCTTCAGCAAACCTTTACTATCTAATACATCCCAGCTAGTATGATATGTGAAATTAGGAACACAAGACCTCAAGTAGCTGAGTCAAGTTCAGGCACACAAGTAATGTGCAATTTTTAAAGATCTTATGGATTTATTTGAGAGAGAGACAGAGATAATGAGAAAGAGCAAGTGCACACAAGTGGGGAGGAGAGGGAGAGGCAGGTTCCCCACTGAGCAGAGAGCCTGTTGCGGGGCTCAGTCACAGGACCCTGGGATCATGACCTGAGCCAAAGCCAGAAGTTTGACTGAGCCACACAGAAGCCCCTCAAGTGTAATATTTAAAATGACTGGGATTGTTGGGACACCTGGATGCCTCAGTCAGTTAAGCAACTGACTTTTGGTCAGTCGTCTCTTTTCACGATCCCAGGGTTGTGAGACTGAGCCCTGCATTGGGCTCCACACTGGGCATGGATCCTGCTCAGGATTCTCTCTCCCTCTGTCCCTGCCCACGGCCCCCTCTTAAAAAAAAAAAAAAAAAAAAAAAGATTGGGATTGTTCAGACAGTGAGAGGGCAGTGAGTATCCGAAAGGTCAGGAGGGAACTCCAAGGGGGGGGCAAGGGCACAAAAGACAGGAATGGCTTCACAGTTCTGCCTGGGGCTGGGGCCCGCTGCCGGAAGTCCTGCTGAGCTGGGTGCAGAGATTACTAAGTAACATGCAGTAACAGTAACAACCCTTTGTGCAACACCATGTGTGCTGGGCGCCAACACAGCTGTGCTAGGGCAATCCCTCAGGCGATGTTGTATTCTCCCCATTTCAAGGGACAAACTACTGGACGTGGTGTCATCAGTCAACGGAAAGTGTCTGATGGTACAGCTGGAAAATGCTTGCCTGCGTATGGTTTGTGGAATATCACTTTCCCGTGAAGAATGCCGTTTTTCTGTCAATCTATCCTCCATCTATCTCTGAAGACATATGCTTTTATCTTAATTTATACCTAATAGGTACGTTGTCCTAGCCAACATGTCCCTGTTTATTACATGCATATTATTCAATGTTTAGCCAACAATTTATGTTACAGGCACTTAAGAAATATTTTTGTTGATTGGTCACAGAGATTAGCCTCATCCTACTCTCTTTTTATACGTGTTAGAAAGATACGGTTAAAATCCAATGTTTCCAAATGGTAAAATATAATCACTTGAGTTTTTAAAGATTTTATTTATTTACTTATTTGACAGAGACACACACAGAGAGAAAGCGCACAAGCAGGCAGAGTGGCAGGCAGAGGCAGAGAAAGAAGCAGGCTCCCTGCCAAGCAAGGGGCCCGATTCGGGACTCGATCCCAGAACCCTGGAATCATGACCTGAGCCGAAGGCAGTGGCTTAACTGACTGAACTACCCAGGCGCCCATCACTAGAGTTTTTAATGTACCACTCGTACGGGGGCAGTATTACAGGCACAAACTAAATCTGAATTTATTTCCTAGGGCTGTGCTAGAGAATTCTAATTCTACAGATTTAATTTAATTCTAATTTTAAAGACTTACTTATTTGAGAGAGAGAGAGAGAGAGAGAGAGAGCATGCGCTCAAGTCGGGGGGAGGTGCAGGAGAAGATCGTCGTCAAGCCATCAAGCAGAATCCCCTCCAAGGGCAGAACCCAGTGTGTGGTCCACGATCCATGAAAACTTATGACCTGAGTGGAAACCAAGGGTCCTGATACTCAACCGACTGAACCAGCCAGGTGCCCCACTGCTAGAATCATCAGCAAGGATGGTCACTCATGTTATGAAGCTGCCCTTTAAATATTACAGACAAACAAGATCACAGACTATCTTTAAAGGCTCGCTTGACCCAAACAAATACATCTTCTTCAACAGCGTCGAAAAGTTTTTGCTTTCTTAGATCCGATTTTTAAGAGAGCAGACTACTCCTTCAGCCTGTTTGCAGTCCGTGACCCACTGTGCCGAGGCCCCAGGATGCCAAAGAGATGCTCATCGTAGGACCTGTGGCCCACGAGGACCACTGGCTGCTGGCTGCGAGGTGGGTGGTGGTGGGGGTCTGAATCTCCGAGACCCCCCCATTTCAGTCCCGTCATCTATGTTTAACCGATGGTTAGCAGGACTTACTACCAACTCCAAAGAGTGTTTCCAGATGCCCAAAGTGATGAATCAAGAATATGTATGCACTTGTTTCTATAGTTGCTTATGAAATACTTCCCTGATATCTAAGAGGTCCAGTTAAGTCTTAAAAAAAGCTACCGGGGCACCTGGGTGGCCTAGTGGGTTAAATCCTCTCCCTTCAGCTCAGGTCATGATCTCAGGGTCCTGGGATCAAGGCCCGCATTGGGCTCTCTGCTCCGCAGCGAACCTGCTTCCTCCTCTCTCCCTCTCTGTCTGCCTCTCTGCCTACTTGTGATCTCTGTCCGTCAAATAAATAAATAAAATCTTAAAAGAAAAAAAAAAAAGCCACCAACATGCTACCATGGTCATGGTGGTGGGCCAGGTCCTAACTGGTTTCACTGATCAAGATAAAGTGGTACAGATAATTCCCATGTTTTATATCCTTCATGGAAAGTAGAACATTAAAAAAAAAATAAAGAAATCTCAAACTGCTAATTACAACCACTTTCAGCTTTCACAGAGATGTTCTGTTGAAATGTAAGCGAAGGCTTCTGCTTTCAGGGAGGTCTGCTTCTTTACTAATTTACCAAAACTGTTATTCTTATGCTATTAGCCAGATAATACTGTGCTTATTTTGTGCATAATTTCAATGAAGAAAATATGCCACTGAAATTAGTAGAGAAAATGAAAATCGGGACTAAAAATGTAATAGTTAAAATTTATTTGAAGTAAAAACTATAATATCACAATGAACTGGAAATTAATGTTGCTGCTTTGGCGAATCAAGCTGACTGCCACATTTAAATGCATACGTTTAAAAATGTGTGTATTCTCAAAAGCCTTCCCCTAAGACTGGACAGCGTTAAATTTGCTTATCAGAGATCTGTCCCATATCCCACTGAGTGGAATGGAGAGCGATGTTCTTTTTCAGAGACCCTAATTTGCTTTGCTGTCAGATTTCAGAGTCCCTCGTTGTTGTTTATGTGTGATGCAGCTGTGGATGACAATACATGAGTGAACCTCAAGGTCACCGATACCTCCCTACACTGCAGACCCCTGGGGACCATCCTTCCAACTGCTCCTATGACGTGATTTCAAGGATACGACTATGTTAGTAATTCTGCACCATTATCATCAGCTTAAAAATCTGTATACTCAGATTTTGATCAGAAAGAGTTTCACAAAGGGCTTCCGGGTGGCTCACTTAACTGTTGACTGACTCTTGATTTCAGCTCAGGTCATGATCTCAGGGTCATGAGATCGAGCCCCGTCGGGCTCTGCACTGGGCATGGAGGCTGCTTGAGATTCTCTCTCTGCCTTTCCCCCGCCCCACTCCCCCACCCACACGCGCATGCTCTTGCTCTCTCCCCCTCCAAAAAAAAAAAAAAAGTTTTACAAATAATCTTAGGCATCTGTTGAACAGTAGTTAATTCACCATCTCAGAATTAGACCAAGGGTTGACACCTGACCTACACTGAGCCAATACGATTTCCTCCATCTTGAGTCACAGAATGAGTTGGGCGGGGGTGAGGGGAGAGAGTACCCGGCAGTCCCAACCCCCGAACCCGGCGTCACTTCTAACCCCGAGCGCCTCTCAATCCCTCGAATAAGTTCCTTGTTATTTAAGCTGGTTTTTGAAGGGTTCTGTTTCCCTACTTATTCTTATGGTATTAATCAGACAAGACTGTTCCTTATTTTGTGTGCACATGACTCGACATCTTGCACCCTTTCTACACATATTTTTGATATTTGACGGGAATAGTCAGTTCTGGCCTAAGAGCCACGCAATTTTTAGCAAGAGCCGGTTGCCCAAACTGCAGGATTAAATGTTTCAGACTTTGAAGATTTAAAATAAACATCTTGTGAAATATGCATCATAATGACACATGAGGAAATAGGCTGGCACACTGGTTGGAAAGCGAAAAATCAAGTTCCACACTCTCCGTGAATCATCGTGATGCAGATCAAACAGAATCTGTCTCCGAGGTGATTTCCAGAAAGTCACGTGCTGCAGGGAGCTTATCTGCAGCTCCGGGACATTTTAGGATATAACACTGAGGCGCACTCTCTCGAGCGCACACATGTAACTTCTAAGCGAATTCCGAGCGCCACGTACAAATGGACACCTGGGAGCCTTCCACGTCACTACCAACCGAGCATTCCCGCTCCGATCAAAGCACGACTTCCCAAGCAGCGGGGATTCCCTCTCCCTGCCCTGGGGAACACACAGCCGTATCTGGAGGCATTTTGGTTGTCACCGTTAGGAGAGGTACTAGCAGCATCCTGTGGGTAGGGTTCAAGGATGCCGAACATCCTGTATCACACAGGGCAAGCCCCCAGGACAGATTACCCTGCCCCAAACAACAACAGCGCCAAGGGGGGAGAAATCCCGCATTGTCCTTAGCATGTTCATGCTTGACCCCAGACCCCTGCCACTCTCCTTGGATGCAACCGCTCCCTGGAAATTAGTGTTTACCACTGTCTTGATCTTCAGTACTTTATGGTATGGGTAGGTATCCTTATCGGCATTATAAACAATGAGTGTACCACCAGCTTTTGGACAGATTATTAGTGAACATCAAGTGTGTATCAAAAGGAAATGCACTAGTATCAATAAGTATAGATTTCTGGAAAGGTTTGCAGATGTACCCTGAAAGCAAAATGTGTAGCAGAAATCTGTCTTATCGATCAAGTCCTTCTAAATATATTGCTTTGTGTGAGCAATGAAAAAGGTCATAATTAGCCCATATTGGGGAGCTTTAATAAAACCAGTGCAGCTTAATTGGTTTAACGAGCAGCATTTTGGAATCCATCGGGCGTAAGGGCTACAGGGAACACCAGGGGGTAAAACTCAGCCGTGGTGTCATATGCTTGGCTCTTCGATCATTCAGCGAGTAATGTCCAGAAAAACTGTTAAGATGATCAGTTACATGTTCCGCTTGTAGAAAAAGTGAATCTTCAGTGCACGTTTCATTTTTAGTTCTAATGTGTCTATTCAAATACTGTCAAAACCGTGTTGTAGAATTTTTCATACCTTGCCCTTGGTACTTTCCTTCTTTAGTCCACAGGTTTGGACTCAACAGGGGAATTTCTATGTGTTGTCTCTTCCCTCCCCCTATTTTTCTTACAGTTAGAATATTCTGCTTCCAGGGAAATTCTGTGCGTTGATTATTGCCTTAGAGTCCAACAGGCAAGCTATCTATAGGAATGGTTGATTTAAGGAACCATTAGGCTTAAAATGGAAAATTATGCTTAAAAATGAAACTTGCGGGGCGCCTGGGTGGCTCAGTGGGTTAAGCCGCTGCCTTCAGCTCAGGTCATGATCTCAGGGTCCTGGGATCGAGTCCCACATCGGGCTCTCTGCTCAGCGGAGAGCCTGCTTCCCTTCCTCTCCCTCTGCCTGCCTCTCTTGTGATTTCCCTCCGTCAAATAAATAAATAAAAAAATCTTAAAAAAAAAAACTTGCTTAAATTATACTTCCTCGATTATGCATAAAAGTGAAAAATTCCACACTCAAAGCAGATAAGCAAACACATGATCTACAATGGCTCATCACTTCTCCTAAGACATGGTAAGTTCCGGAGGTTGATGACTAGAGCAAGTGCTCCGGCTTCCTCTCTCTTACCCCTCCACGTTGAGTGCACACGGCTAATGACGTGGACACCAACATGGAGAGCAGGGAAAGAGGGTCACTCCGGAGGATTCTGTTTTGGTGCTGGTGTCACCGGAAGGAGGAGGCCCTCCGGAGTTGTTGCAATGACAGGGAAGATGGCGGCCTGGGTGCTTTGAAGGGAGTTTGCCTTCTTGGCAAAGTCCAAATCACTCTCTTTACGTTATCCTGCTGCGCTAGTAGTGACAAGATCCAGAGCCCAATCTGTCAGGCTTCTGAGGTAACAAGCCTGCTCACGTTGAACATGGCACTTCTCCTAACACCGTCGGCAGCTTAGGGGAGGCAGGTCAAGTAGGGAAAGCATACGGCTATCACTGAGGCAGATTAAATGAAGAAACCAGGGTTCTTAAGGACATTTGAGAAGAGATTTCTAAAGAATAACCCAAGAACAAAGAAATGTTCTTGGAAATTAAAAAGATCCAAAATATGAATCTCATGAAGGCAATGTAATATGGCAGTGGCGAAGCTGAAAACTGAAACAGTGCTCTACAAGTTCAAAGGCAGTAGCTTACAACACAGAATGAACCTGAAGACCCTGAACTGATCACCGAAAAGTTGATGCATGAAGGATATACTGCAGGAGCTACTATCTCAAAGTCTCAGAAGGGAGGAAAAGGGATATCTCTCCACGTAGAAAAAAAGCATGATAAATGTGAACAGCAGAAGTACGAAATTAGAGGATTTGCCCAAGATACTCAAAATCCAATTATGAGAGTTCCAGAGAGAACCACAATCAGACAGGAAGAAGTTATACATTAGATTACGAAGCAAAATTTCTAAGAGCTAACGGACATATGTGTTATTTTATTTTTTTATTTTCAAAGGGCATACATTTCTACACGATGAAAGGTTTTCAGTCCCGGGCAAGAAGTAAAATTAGACCCAAACACACATCAAAACTTTCCGGAACATTGGAAATAAACAAGATCCTAAAAGCTGTCAGAGAAAGTAAACTTACAGAAATGATAACATACAAAGATTAGCAAATATGATTTAAACCAGCTATTTTAACAGTAACAACAAAGGCTAGGAAATAGCTTGAGGGGAAATAAATCTGTGTATCTAACAAAGACAGTGAATGGCCTCCAACATAATGAGGAAGAGAAAAAAAGGAAAACAAATGTAGAAGCCCCTGTGTAAGACAGACACAAAGGGAATTCCCAGCAGGATGATGAGGACGAGTCTCTGTGCAACAGCCCCAGAGAAGCTGGGGAACAGTTTCCAGGCTGGACCATGAGCGAGGGATCCATGAAGGGCATCGCTAAGAAACAGTAAGTAAGATGGACAGAATATGTGATGTGTCAGAGAATGGTAAAGTTATACGCTAGAGTGTTTTGAGGGGATTTAATACAAGGTACACAGAATCATGAACTAAAGTGGAAAAAGTGACTGCACCAGAAGTGGGATTGGTGTACACAGCTCAGCTGTTAATAATGTTCGGTGTGAACAATAAATACTGATTTAACAACAGCAACAACGCAAGATGACAGACCTCTCCTGGCAGGCTTGGGAGAGAGGAAGTACGTGCTTGTAGCAGGGAAGGGAATGGGGGAGAGGGGGAAAGGGAGACAGGAGAGAGGAAATGCTTCATATTCTACAACAGTAATTAAGCAGGTCATCTTTGAAACCAGGAAATCAAGAAATAGCAATGTAAACAGGTTACATTAAAAAATGAAAGGAAGGGGGGGCCTGGGTGGCTCAGTGGGTTAAAGCCTCTGCCTTCGGCTCAGGTCATGGTCCCAGGGTCCTGGGATGGAGCCCCGCATCGGGCTCTCTGCTCGGCAGGGAGCCTGCTTCCTCCTCTCTCTCTGCCTGCCTCTCTGCCTAGTTGTGATTTCTCTCTGTCAAATAAATAAAATATTAAAAAAAAAAAGAAAGGAATACTAGAAGATATGGATAAAAGTAAGAAAGATGGTTCCCTCTGGGAAGTAAGGATTGGAAGTAGGCTGACCTAGCTCAGAGAACTCCTTTCTTTAATACAAACATTTTGGCCATTTTTTATTTTGTATTTTTCTGTATTACTTTGATCAATACATAAATAAAAAGGATATGTAGACCAAAAAAAGCTACCCCAATATCATATGAACTGTTTACCAAATTTCAAACAAATTCCATTCTACTGGTAAAATTATAAAGCTATTTCCATTATAAGTAGAAATAATAATTATGTAATGATTCCAAAGATACACTAAAATGAAAAAAAAAAACCTATAAAGAAACAGAAGAGATAAAATTCTCTCTTTTCGTGGTGGTTTGAATGTTATATATCTGAAAAACCCAACAGAATATAGCAAAAACCTTCTTGGATTTAAAAAGATAAGGTGTCTAGATGAAAGATATATAAAAAGAATAATTTTCTCTGCAATATCAATCAGTTAGAAACTTGAATTTTAAAAATCCATTTACATTATCAAAAAAGTACAAATATGTAAAAATTATTATAAAATCTTACTGAAGAACTTACAAATCTAGACAAAAAAATATTCCAAGAGGGGTGTGTGTGTGTGTGTGTGTGTGTGTGTGTGAGAAAATTCGTGAAAGACTTTTCACTCTGATGTTAAAGGGACTTATTTCTGGAGTGAAAACTGGGATATTACTTTTTTTTTTTAAAGATTTTTTTTTTTTTATCTGAGTGACAGAGAACGAGAGAGAGCATGAAAAGGGGGAGGGTCAGAGGGAGAAGCAGACTAAGCAGGGAACCCCGATGCAGGACTCAATCTTGGGACTCCAGGATCATGACCTGAGCTGATGGCAGTTGCTTAACCAACGGAGTCACCCAGGCGCCTGGGATATCATTATTTTTATGTTTATACTTCTCTGATTTTCCAGGTTCCAGAAAGTAAACATGCTATTTCTATAATCACAAAACTAAGAAAGCCTATACATACCTTTTTAAGTTAAAAAATATATACATAGCATTTTCTCTATAGTCCGGTATGAAATGGTGTTTTGAGACATGCTTGAACTCTCATGTTCTCCCTCTGTGAAAGGGCCCTGCCTCTTCCAGTCACTTCCAGAGGGAGGCCCTGCCTCCCTCCAGCCCCATGAAATTGGATTGAGATCTCTCTCCCTTCTAAAGCCCCCAACATGAACATTCAGGTTAATACAGATATTTTCTTATTGTTGTCAAGGTATCATTATGTTTTCCCAACCAAAATACAAATTCCTCCAGGAAATAAATGATCAATTTTTAAAATACTCTTTATAAGTTGGAGGGATATATGTATATAATTTGGAATGTTTTGTATCTTGAAGGGAAAAATATGAATTAAGAGCATAAAATGTATATTGCCATTATGTTTTTTCCATACTTGTGTGCGTGTATGTATGTGTGCATATATACATTTGAAAGGAAAAAAAAAACCCTCAAGATCTTAGGTTTTTTTTAACGGCTTGTTCAAGCTAGTTCAAGAAAAGATGAGCCCTCAGTTAAGTTATTAAATGAGAAAAAACGGTAATACTAGTCAACGTGATTAGCAATAATGTTCCCTTGTGTTCTATCATACTTAACACACTAGTGCAAAGAATGACAGAGTTAGAGGGTATTAGGCCATTCTGTGGGATGATACCAGGAGCATCTTGAGAGACACACAAAAGAGGCAAAAGGGATTAAATCTTGGGAAAGTGAATGACTTGCCTGAAGGCACGCGGCTAGGAAGCAAGCTGACACACAGGTTTCTCCTTCACATTCCGGGCTCTACCTGTCCTCCTGCTCAGAATTACACAACAGTCTGCGTCATTCTGACACTCTCTAGGAGATGTGACTCTGGCGAATGGTGATGTTTGACATGAGTCCATCAAAAGGAACCTGTCTTCTAATGAGCTCCCTACTCAAATTTCTTCCTAAAGAGAAGCTAAAGGGAAAAAATAAAAAGAAAATGGAATGTGGGAGCTGCCTGAGAGGCTGGATCGTACTCGTGTCCCGAACTCCAGAAAGTAGCACAGTGCCGAGCGTGGTTTAGGGGCTCAGTAAACGGAAAAACAACTGCAGAAATGAACGAGTGAATGTGTTTCTGAGCACTTGTCCTATGAAAGTTCCCTCCCCCAATAACCAATGAAGGGAATCTGTGGGGATTTCCAGTGCAAATTCTGAGTAAACATATTAGGGCAGCAAGGGACCCAGCAACGTGAAGAAAATCCACTAGAAACACACTTTTTATAGGTGGGATATGGTGAGAGGAAACCTTAATAGCTTTATGGAACTCAGGTTCCACTCAAGGTCACATTCAAAATGAAGGAAAACTTAGGCGGTTTGACAGGACTCACTAGCATAAATTAAACAAAACTCCCCAAACTTTAGTTGCTTCTTCCTTTCAGAACCAAGGGTTTTGACATTTATTCTTCCTCTTCCAGAAAAGAAAAAATGACAATGTTGTCTTCCATTCTCCAACACGCAGTAGTTTCTTTATATCTCAAATTATAACAGTATTCAGAAAGGGGAAAGAAGACAGAGATTTTTTTTTTTTTTTAGTAAGTTTTTATTTAAATTCTAGGTAGTTAACATATAGTGTACTATTGGTTTCAGGAGTAGAATTTAGTGATTCATCACTTACATAGAACACAGTGCTTGTCACAAGTGCCCTCCTGAATACCCATCACCCATTTAGCCCACTCCCCGCCCACCTCCTGTCCATCAACCCTCAATTTGTTCTCTATAGTTAAGAGTTTCTTAGGTTTGCCTCCTGCTTTTTTTTCTTTCCCTGTGTTCATCTGTTTTGTTTCTTAAATTCCATATACGGTTGAAATCGTACGGTATTTGTCTTTCTCCATCTACATCATTGCAAATGGCAAGATTTCATTCTCTTTGATGGCTGAGTAATTTTCCTTTGGATATTTGCACCACATCTTTTTTTTTTTTTTTTTTTTTTAAAGATTTTATTTATTTATTTGACAGAGAGAGATCATAAGTAGGCAGAGAGGCAGACAGAGAGAGTGAGAGGGAAGCAGGCTCACCGCTGAGCAGAGAGCCCGATGTGGGACTCGATCCCAGGACCCTGAGATCATGACCTGAGCCGAAGGCAGCAGCTTAAACCACTGAGCCACCCAGGCGCCCCTTGCACCACATCTTTATCCACTCATCAGTCGAAGCACCTCTGGGCTCTTTCCATAATTTGGCTATCGTTGATAATGCTGCTATAAGCACTGGGGTGCGTGTGCCCCCCTGACTCTCTATTTCTGGATCATTTGGGTGAATATCTAGTAGTGCCATTGCTGGGTTGTAGGGAAGCTCTATTTTTAACTTCTTGAGGAACTCCATGCTGTTTTCTAGAGTGGCGGAACCAGTTTGCATTCCCACCAACAGTGTATGAGGGTTGCCCTTTCTCAGCATCCTCGCCAGTATCTGTCATTTCCTGACTGGTTAATTTTAGCCATTCTGACTGGTGCAAGGTGGTATCTCATCATGGTTTTGATTTGCATTTCCCTGATGCTGAGTGATGTTGGGCGTCTTTTCATGTGTCTGTTAGCCATCTTGATGTCTTCTTTGGAGAAAAGTCTATTCATGTCTTCTGCTCATTTCTTAACTGAATTATTTGGTTTGGGGTGTTGAGTTTGAGAAATTCTTTATAGATTTTGAATATTAACACTTTATTAGATCAGTCATTTGCAAATATCTTCTCCCATTTTAGGTTTGTTGGTTGTTTCCTTCACTGTGCAGAAACTTTGTAACTTGCTGAAGTCCCAATAGTTCATTTTTGCTGTTTCTCTTGGCTTCAAAATGTGTCTAGTAAGAAGTTGCTGAGGCTGAGGTCAAAGAGGTTGTTGCCTGTGTTCTCCTCTAGGGCTTTGATGGCTTCCTGTCTCACATTTGGGTCTTTCATCCATTTTGAATTTTATTTCTGTGTATGGTGTAAGAAAGTGGCCCACTTTCATCCTACTGCATGCTGCTGTCCAGTGTTCCCAATACCACTAGTTGAAGAGACCATCTGGTTTTAGGATATTCTTTGCTTTGTTGAAGATTAGTTGACCATAGAGTTGTGGGCCCATTTCTTTCATAGGATGTTCTTAAACCTTCATGTATTTGAGGTTTTTCCAAATTTTTTCTTGTGGTTGACTTCCAGTTTCATAGTGTTGTGGTCAGAAAATACGCATGGTATGATCTCAATCTTTTTGTATTTGTTGAGGTCTGACTTGTTACGTATACTGGAGAATGTTCCACGTGCACTCTAAAAGAATGTGTGTCTGATGCTAGGATGAAATGTTCTGAATGTATCTGTTAAGTCCATCTGGTCCGTTGAGTCATTCAAAGCCACTGTTTCCTTACTGATTTTCTGCTTTGATGATTTGTCCATCGCTGTCCTTACTGAACGTTAAAGTCTCTTACTATTATTGTATTGTTATCAATGAGTTTCTTTACGTTATTGATTTATATATTTGGCTGTTCCCAAGTTAGGGGCATAAATATTTACAATTGTTAGATCTTCTTTTGGGTAGACCCCTTAATTATGATATAATGCCCTTTTTCATCTCTTATTACAGTCTTTGGTTTAAAATCTAGTTTGTCTCATATAAGTATGGTTACTCCAGCTTTCTTTTGACACCCGTTAGCATGATAAATGTTTCTCCATCTCCCCACTTTTAGTCTGTAGGTGTCTTTAGGTCTCAAGTAAGTCTCTTGTAGGCAGAACATAGATAGGTGGGTCTTTTTTTTTTTTAATCCATTCTGTTACCCTCTCTTTTCTAAAGTAGGCTCCATGCCCAGCGTGGCTTAAACTCATGACCCTCAGATCAAGACCTGAGCTGAGATCAAGAGTTGGATGCTTAACTGAGTCACCCGGGCACCCCTGACACCTTATGTATCTTGGTTGGAGAATTTAGTTAATTTATATTCAGAATGACTATTGATACATATGAATTTAATACCATCGTATTACCTGGAAAGTCATTGTTTCTGGATATTTTCTCTGTTTCTTTCTAGTCTTTGCTATTTTGGGTCTTACTTTTCCACTCAATGAGTTGCCCTTAATATTTCTTGCAGGGCTGGTTTAGTGGTCACAAAGTCCTTTAGTTTTGTTTGTCTGGGAAACTCACTCTCTCTCCTTCTATTCAGAATGACAGCCTTGCTGGATAAAGTATTCTTGGCTGCATATTTTTTTCCCATTCAGCACGCTGAATATTCTGGCCTGCCAAGTTTCTGTGAACAGATTGGCTGCAAACCTGATTTACTTTCCCTTGTAAGTTAGGGATTTCTTTCCCTTTGCTGCTTTCAGGATTTTTTTCCTTGTCTCTGTACTTTGTAAATTTTACTATGATATATTTTGGTATTGGCCTGCTTTTGTTGATTTTGATGGGAGTTCTCTATGCCTCTTGGATTTGGATGTCTGTTTCCTTCCCCAGATTAGGGATGTTCTCAGCTATAATTTGCTCAGATAAACCTTCTGTCCCTTCCACCCCCACTTCTTCTTCTGGGACTCCTATATGTTATTATGCTTTATGAAATTGCTATGTTCCCTACAATCATGATCCAATATTTTTCTTTCCCTCTTCTTTTCAGCTTCACTATTTTCCAAATTTTATTTTCTGTATCAGCTATTCATTCTTTCTCCTTCTTCCATCCTTACGGTCATTACATCCAATCAGTTCCACATCTTGGTTATAGTATTTTTTATTTAGGCCTGGCTAGGTCTTTTATCTCTGCAGTAAGAGACTTCCTGGTATCTTTTGTGCTTTTCTCAAACCCAGCTAGTATCCTTATGATTGTTGTTTTAAATTCTGGCTCACACATATTGCTTATATCTCTTTCGATTACCATGACCTTTTCTTGTTCTTTCTTTTGGGATGAATTCCTCAGTCTTGGCATTTCATCTAGGTCTCTGTCGTCTGTGTGTTAGGAAAGCCTGTTATAATTCCTGTTTCTGAGAGTAATGGCTATATTAAGAAGAGGTCATATATTGACCAGGGCCGGCACTGCCATAAGTGTCTCTGGTGTGTTCTGCGTGCACTCGGCTGTTGTGTTTTGGCTGCTCTTTCCTGCAGGTCAGTCCTCTGCAGAGTTCCTCCTTGCCTGATATAAAAGTGTTTGGACCTCGCCCAGCATACGGCAAGTTTTGACTAGGTGTGCTTTGGTCTGCTTGTTAAAAGACACTAGATCTTGTTTTCATTGGAGCTGAAGCTTTGCAGTACTCTATGGTCAGCAGACTTGGTACGTGCAGTGGGTTTACTGGTCTTCTGTGGGGTGGAGAGGCTGCTGCTGCTCCAGCTCTTGGGCACACCTGCCCTACTACAAAAGCACCTGCAGAGCACAGGAGAGCGAGGCTTGGTGTAAGTGGCTCAAGTCTCCAGTGTGGGCACTCTGCTGCTCACTGAAGTCCATCTGGGCTGATGGGGAGGGGTAAAAATGCTATCAGCCGGCTCTCTTTTCCCCAGAGGAAGGAGTTCATGCCCACCACTGTCCAGGAAGCCCTAAGAGAAGAGTGATCAATTTCCCCTTGTGTGTTCCAGCCATCTCTCAGATCCCTGCCTTCACCCTATCCATGTCCAAGCTGTCTTCCCACCCAGTGGTGCAGTGCTCCTGTGTTTTATCTTAGGCCCACCAGCTCATTCTCAAAATTCCAAATACTAGGGACTCAGTGTGGCTCAGGCCTGCACTGATCCTTTGGGGGTCTTGCCGCCCTGTAGCCAGTGCTGGTTTGTCACAGAAGGACAGCCATATGGACATGCTGAAGCTTAGAGTTTATGGTAAATCACAGCAAAAAGGTGGCGTCCATGTTAGCCGCTCTCAGCAGGTGTCTCTGCTTCCATGCTAACAGACAGGGCAGCTCAAGGGCTCTTTTGTCCCCAGAGAGGCTGCACCACCTCTGCCAGATGCACTCCAGGAAGGGGAACTGTGTATCTCAGTGGGAACCAGGGGATCCTCAGATTACACTGTCGGCTCTGGGCCTCTGCTCTCCTTCTCCACGGGAGCACTATGCGTGCCAGGCTCTATCCTGGCAGTGGCATGGACTTCTAGAACTTCAGACTTTGAACTCTGCTTCTGATATAACCTTGTGATAACCAGTCTCTCTCATTTTGCCTGTCAGTGGTTTTGGGGAAGTGCTTTTCTTCTAACACTGCAGACCCTCTCTCTCTCTTTCTCCCTCTCTCCTCTCTCCCTGGTCAGGGATCCCTCACCTTCCCACCACTCATGGTTCCTTTCTCCCCCAAATCATGTCTCCACATGCCCTACCTTCCACAGTGTGGCTTCTTATCTCCCTCTAGCTGTTCCGTTTTTTCCCTCAGTCCTCAGATCAAATAAACATCCAACAATCCAATTAAAAATATGGGTGGAGGATCCGAATAGACATTTTTCCAAAGAAGACATACACATAGCCACCATGTACATGAAAAGATGTTCAACGTCACTAATCATCAAGGAGATGCAAATGAAAACCCCAATGAGAGATCACGATATGCCTGTTAAAATGACTGAAAGACAAGAGGCAAGTGCTAGGACGTGGAGAGAAGTCAACCTTGTACATTGTTGGTGGGAAGGCAAACTGGTGCAGCCATTATGGAAAACAGTATGGAGGACCCTCAGAAAATTAAAAATAGAACTACCACATAATCCAGCAATTCCATTCCTGAGTATGTATCTGAAGAAAACAAAAACGCTCACTTGAGAAAATATATGTGCCCATATTCAGTACAGCATTGTTTACAAGACAAGTCATTTATAATTGTCTGCTTATTTACCCTTCCCAACATTTTCATTCCTCCCTTCCTAACTTTGCATACATACATAGAATCAGTTTCCTTCTGACTAAAAAATTCACTTACTAGTGGTTTTTAAAAATGAATCTTCTGCCAATAAATTCTCTTTATGACTGTATGAAAATATCTTAACTTTGCCTTTAGTTTTGAAGGCTTTGGTGGCTGGGCACAAAATATCAGGTCAGTAAATATTTTCTTCCAGATCTTTCCAGATGTCATGTCTTCTGGGTTCAGTAAGTTCTGCTGAAAAATCAATTATCCATTTCATTGTTATTCCTTTGGATGTAATATGCCTTTTGCTGATGACTTAAAAAGCTTTTTCTCTTTATCTTTGGTTTCCATCAGTTTTTCTGTTATGGTTACATACACTTCTCTTTGTATTTGTCTTTCTTGGCTTTATACATTACCTTGATGCTTTTTGTTCATTTTGGAAAAGTTATAAACAGCATCTCTTCAAATATTGCTTCCTCCCACTTCCTCTTCTTTATAGTTCTTCAATGCCACCCAACTAACATTAGAATTCTGAGCCATGTTTTCCATGTTTCTTAAGCTCTTTCCTGTGTTTTCTATCCTTTTCTTCTCTGATTTACCTCTATGGATAAGTTCTACAGACTAACAATCCAGTAACTCCCTTCTGTGAATCTATCTTGCAATTAAACTTTTCTACTGAATTCTACTTTACAGTCCCTATTTCTCAGTGTTAGAATTCCTAGTTGCTTTTTTTTTTTAACAGATCCTAGTTCCTTTTTTTTAAAAAAGATTTTATTTATTCACTTGACAGAAAGCGAGAGAATACAAGCAGGCAGAGAAACAGAGGGAGAGGGAGAAGCAGGCTCCCCACTGAGCAGGGACCTTGATGCAGGGCTGGATCCCAGGACCCTGGGATCATGAGCAGAGCTGAAGGCAGTCGCCCAACCAACTGAGCCACCCAGGCACCCCTAGATCCTAGTCCCCTGGTGAAAATCCCCACCATGTTACCTAGTTCCTTAAACACACTAGTCACCGTGATGTCAATGTCCCTCTGCAATATCTGGGGATCTCTGTGGATTTGTATCTAATGACTTTCTTCTTTGGCTTCATTCATTTTTTCCCTGTGCCTTAGCATGCCTGGTAATTTCTGACCGCATAATGGGCTTTGTGTAGATAAATACCATTTTTTTGTCCCCTTGTCCACTGATATAGTAGCAAAGTCAAGGCCTCCGCTTTCTGCTTGACCTCTACTCCCTGAGATATAAGTGACAAATGTCTCCAAAGAAAAGTTGGCAGTGAATACAGGGCTCAGCCTAAGGAGTTCTCTGTCTGTCGGGTCTAGGACCCCAAAAGACTAGAGCCTTTAATTGCTCTCGGATAGATACAAATGGTTTTCTTTTGTGTGACTGTATTTTATCTAGCTTTTCTAGTCTTCTGTGAAAGAGTAAGTCTGAAAGAACCCATTCCATCAAAGCCCTTCTTAGTATTTCTGAAGCCGTTAATCCATTTGCAGACCCTTTCCTGGGGGGCTGTCTTATCTCTTACACTCTTAGTAACTCAGGGCTACTACAAAGTGAGGTAAGTGTTCTCCTTGATTGCTTTTGCCACTTCTGACCTACTTTTCCTTCATCTTTCAAAATCCCAAGCTATACTGAAATGCATGACATTTGGCTATATCCCATATGATCCCCCAACACCGGTGCCTGCTGCTATCCTTTGTCAACTTCCTGGTTCTCATTCATTTATTAAAGACTCTAGTTAACTGCCTTCTCTATTCCTTACCTCCTCTCCTGCAAGATCATCACTGATTCCAAAAACCACAAGGACAAGAACCCACTCAATAGGGTAGGTCCTTCAAGACTCTGCCCTCCCACCCCCACTGATCTTTCCCTGCTTTTCTCTCTAGTAACCACCCCCACAGGAGTCTAGATTTTATTACAAGTAACTGTAATTGGAAATGGTGATTGTAAGAGACTCTGTTTCCTCCCCTCCAGCTCACTTGTCTCACACCCCCGCTCTGCCCTCACTGAGATCGCCAAATCACTGACCTTATCGTGACTTGGCTGTCCATCGCACACCTCTTGTGGTGACTTCCCCCTTACCGAGTTTATGTTTCATGGTCATCTCGGTCTCTGTACCATTTTCCTGGTAAAATCTCAACCCAGAGGAGTTCAACCTATCCTTCCAGCTAAAGGTTACAGGAGAAAAATCTCACAGCCATAGTGATTCTTTTGAATTTAAAATTATGATCACGGGGCACTTGGGTGGCTCAGTGGGTTAAGCCTCTGCCTTCGGCTCAGGTTGTGATCTCAGGGTCCTGGGATCAAGTCCTCCATCGGGCTCTCTGCTCAGCAGGGAGCCTGCTTCCCTCTCTCTCTCTCTGCCTGCCTCTCTGTCTACTTGTGATCTCTCTCTCTCAAATAAATAAATAAAATCTTTAAAAAAAATTAAAAAAAATAAAACTATGATCACATGGGCGCCTGGCTCAGTTGGTTAAGTGTCTGACTTGATTTCAGCTCAGGTCATGATCTCAGGTTCGTGAGATCGAGCCCTGCATAGGCTCTGCACTGGGCCTGGAGCCTAGTTGGGATTCTGTCTCTCCCTCTCCCTCTTCCCTCCCACTCCCTCTCTAAGGAAATAAAAATAAAATAAAATTATGATCACAAACCTCTGATGAACATCCAGTCTTACCAGACAATCCTTCGTTTCTCTAATAAGCTTGATTTCTATCTCCCCGTATAGCTATGCCCCCATTTCTTTGTCTCTCTTCAAAGCAGAATGCTTGGAACGAGTTATCAATACTCATTTCAACCTCTTTACCTAACCATGCATTTTTCAATCCACTTCAATCCGGCTGATGCTGTTCCTGTGAAATTCACCAGAGAACTCTGCTGTCAGGTTGAACGGCTCCTTCTTTCCTCCCCAGAAAGCAGAGAAAATTCTTTCTCTCCTCGTCCTATTTCCCACCTCAGTTGTTCCTCCGTTGCAGTCTCCCTCACTAGTTTCTCCATTTCTACAAAGAGAGAAATGTTGGAAAGCCCTTGGGCTTGGTCCCGGTCCCCATTCTACAGCTCTTCTCCCTCCCGTGAGGACAGTATCCAGCTCTGCAGCTGTAAATGCCATCTCTATGCTGATCATTTCCCAAATCCGATCTGCAGGCTTGACTCTCCGTAGAGCTTTGGACTGCTAGGAGAGGCCAGACCGAAATTAATCTCCCCACTTGCATACTTCATAAGCACAAAACAGAGTTTGCTATGCCCACAGCAGAGCTCTTCATCTTCCCCAGATGCCAAGCCTGTTTTTCCATTATCCTTTCCATCTCAGTAAATGATAACTCCCTCCATTCAGCTGCTCAGACCAATATGCTGGGGGTCATCCTTGATTTCTCTCTTTCCCCCAACCCATCCACCCAGGCAAATACATAATCAAGGTCTGCCAGATCTATTTCATACACACACACACACACACACACACACACACACACACACTTTTTAGAGAGAGAGTATGCACAAGCATGTGCATGGGGGGAAGGACAGAGGGAAAAGGATAGAGGGAATCTCAAGCAGACTTCCTACTTAGCATGGAGCCCTACCAGGCTTGATCTCATGACCTGACATCATGATCTGAGCTGAAATCAATAGTTAGACGTTCAGCCTTCTGTGCCACCCAGGTGCCCCAACTCCAAAATATATTTTTGAATATGCTCATTTCTTTCTACCTTCCCTGGCTAAGGCCATGTTTATCCCCTGCCTGCAGGAAACCCGACAGCCCCACCCACCGGCTGGTTTTCCTGCCTCCGTTCTCTGATCTCTTCTCCCAGCAATAGCCGGAAGAAGCTTTTAAAGACCTGAATCAGATCCCATCATTTCTTTCTTCTTCTTTTTTTTTTTTTTTAAGATTTTTTTATTTAGTCAACAGAGAAAGAGCGAGAGAAAGAACACAAGCACAGGGAGTGGGAGAGGGAGAAGCAGGCTTCCCGCTGAGCAGGGAGCCCGATGTGGGGCTTGATCCCTAGGACTGTGAGATCATGACCTAAGGCAGATGCTTAACGACTGAGCAATCCAGCACCCCAGATCAGGTCATTTCTGGTCAGTGCTTCATCAGCGGCACATTGTAAGAGTCCAACAAGTATTCATTAAAGAAGCAATGGACAGATGAATGACTGGGAAGGCAACTTGTTCAAGCTGCGAGAGCTACAACCCAAACCTGGGTCTCTCTTATTTCATGAGGGCGGACACTTTACCCAGGATCTGGAGTGGCGCCAGCCCTTATTCTTCGGTAATCTTGCTGAGAACAACCAACCACACTTTGCCAAATTCAAAGCAGCATCTACAGAACAGCCACATTTTATGCACAGAAATACTACAGTAATTTCTCAATTTTTTTCATTTAATTTCATTTAGGAAGCAGAGAAGCTAAACGGAAGAGGATGGATGTTCTTCTCATTTTCTAAGGTCTCTGCTAAATGTGTAATTTACAAAGATGCAATATATTGACTAAAATCACATGTAGAGGGCACTCAGCCAAGAATTAGAACAATAGACATCTTTTATTACAATGGGACCACAGCCACCCGCTTTCACCTTTCTATACCCGTTTCCGTATGTGTAAAATGGAAATAATACGATATCTCCTAGGGACACCTGAGGGTTAAGTGAGACTACAACCCAAGTACCTGAAACGCCGGAATGCTGGCTGCAACTGCTATTCTTAGCTCCAACTACACAGCAGATCTGCTGAAAATATTTTTCATTTCTTTTTTTTTTTTAATGGCTAATGTTTTGCTCTGTGGCAGGACTTTTAGTAAGTCTTATTACGACCCCTCATCTGGAGGTTTCCCAGCAAGTCCCCATGGAATCCCAACCCCAAGTCTTGGGGATTACAGGCGGGTTTTTGTTACCGGACCTTCTCTCTTTCACTTCGTCAAAGTGCATTCCCCACTCCTTGGCCCAGCAAGAATCAACATACATGTGACCAAAATGGCATTCTCAGGAACCAACAAGAGTCCTGCAACAGTGAAAAAGAGGAAAGAAGGCATCTAAGGCTGCCAACCAGACAGCTTGCTGTGCACTCCACCCCTGGTACACACTGGCCAGGTGCCTGCTGCTGACTTCTGAGACCAGAAGGACCGGGCAGGGGTGTGGCAGGGTGGGGGGAAGGGACGGGGGGCACAGTTCAGGCAGGAAAAGGAGGTTAAGGGGAGTCTGGGACCAAGTCGGTCAAAGAAGGGGCCTACAGTGTGTATAGCTAGCTTCTTTCTGGAATTCAGAAATGAATGACATTCTCCGTTTCTCCTAAAGAGCAGTTAAAATGAGGTGGGTTTTAATGGCAGCCATGAAGACAAGAGAAAAAGGCTGGGAAGAGCTTACGGCTGAACTGGAGGGCAATGAAATGAATAATTCAGCAAGAAACGTTTATTACCAGAGACATTCGCTCTCAGTTTAAGAGAGCTAAAATCCAGTCTTGTCCAGAAACTCAGGTCCATAAACACTTAGTGAGCACTGGTAGTTGTGGGTACAGAGCAGGGAATTCAATTCCATCCAACCAACCAAGGGCCTTCTGGTTCTGGGTACCGTGGAAGGGACGATGGAAGGGGGCGTGGGCTTTGGAAGTCCTCCCGGGCCAGCTCCTGTCCATTCCAGACCTTCTGCAGACAGAGGGCTCTCTGCTGCCCATGAAATCAAAAAAGTGGGGTACACCTGTCAGAGCTTTTGGGCGGCCTTCTCTGCCTGAGGCCTCAACCGACTGACGAGTGATTTAGTCCTTCCTAACATTATTCTGTTCAAGATTCTCTGGAGCTTACGCTTTCTAACCCGAAACAGTGGACTATCGTGTCTATTCACACCCATGTACTTCTTGGATTGTAAAATGAATAATGATGTTCCTCAGAACTGTGATTTTCAGAATGCAAGCTGTTGTTTCTGTGTCCTGGTCACGGAGGGACTCAGGAGGGATGGGGGCAGCTCTTCTCTGGGCCTCGAAACAACCAGGTTTTCTAGACCATCTTCCTAGTCTCACAACAAATTCGGAATGGATATATTTTCCATGTGGGATGAAACCAAGCGCATACCGCCTGGCGTGCTGTGTCAGCCATGGTGGGGCTCTGTGGGGAGGCAGAGAATGCCTGTTCTGCACGACAGCATGGGAATCGGGGGACACGATGCACCTGCGTCCCCGGCCTGTGCTTTAGGAGGACAAGGTCCTAGCAGATGACCTTGAGGAGCTTTGGCTGCCGCGAAGTACTCGTGATGGGGAGAAGTGATCCTGCAGGTCATGGCCCCCAATCACGGGAACAGGAGAGACACAGGGAAAACTAGGAGACAAAACAAAGTGGGGTCTAGTGAAGCTAAGTTACAGCATCTGAGACACAGATCAGAAATCGATGGAAAGTGACACATGGGAAAAAGTCACTGGGTCCTGGGGCTGATGACAGCTGAGTCCCTCAGGGCGCCTGGGTGGCTCAGTCGGTTGAGTGTCTGACTCTTGATTCTGCCTCAGGTCATGATCTCGGGGTCCTGGGATCAAGCCCTGCATTGGGCTCCACAAGGCATGGAGTCTCCTTGGGAGTCTCCCTCTGTGCCTCCCCAACCCTTTCGCTCTCAAATAAATGAATAAAATCTAAGAGAAATAAAGAACAGAGTCACTCAGCCAAGTGTTGGCTGTAAACGCGTGCAGATCCACGTAAGTCCGTCACAGAATTCCAGGCTGAGAGGTGACTCAGGAAGGCGTATGGCCAGGGTGAGACTTCCACCTGCCATTAGGGAGGAAGCTGTCGAAAGAGCGTCGCTTCCTTCGGAGAATGGCTACCGGAATGTCCACATAGTTCGTGGTTTCTTCAAGATCGTGGGGGTCAAGACCTGGACTTCTCACTCCGCCTCAGTATGGGGTCAGCCACCTGTTGGTGCATCTACACGTCGGAGCTGTGCTCCCCCCATCACCTGCCCCCGCCCCAAAGACATCTTTCCCGAGTTCGGTCTCAGCAACAACCGAACAGAAAATAAAGCTCTAGCTGAACTTCCAAATCAGGATAATACGCATACCAGGCTCGGAAACTCCCACGGAACTCAGAAACCTCATCAACCCCCTATTAGTTCCCAAACATTATTGAGTTCTTATACAATCCTAAGCGAATCACATGAAGCTCCAGTCAGCTTATGAGAAGTTCTGTCATTACCGATTATTCTAAGACGTGTATGGATTAGGAAAAGGCGGGGGGGGGGGCGGTTTAGAGAAGGTTAATTTGAAAGATAAGCAGAATCTGCACTCAAGGAAACGAACAGCAGAGTAAATGTGCTACAGAAACTTTCCACAATGCTTTCCCCAAACTGCGGCCCGAGCGGTCTTTCCTCGGGCATAACTACAGGAAACTCATTTAGGGGAGCACCGCAGCACGGACTCTCCACGCTCCCAGGCTGGCATCTGCCTTCTCGTCAGCTTTGTTCCGTGAATAATTAGATCCCTTCTTCAGCCTCGTCGTTGACTGGAACAGCCTCCAGTGCGGGGAGGCCTGCTTGGCTTTCGGGGGGGGGGGGGGAGGCGGCAGTGCTCAGTGGTGACGGTTCCTTGGGGAAAGGAGGCCTGGCTTCATGGGGGAGCAAGACCCGTTACCAAGCCTGTCAGGCAGTTAAAGCCCGTCTCTGCCACCTCCTCCTCAGACCCGCAGGAAAGAGCCCCCACTGGCAGTTTTAACTCATTCTCATCCATTATTTCTAAATGTTGGCATTTTCAGCTGAGAAGCCCTGTAGGCTACAAATGAGGGAATTTCCCTGGGAGACAAGGGAGTGGGGACAAGGGCAGGGGGTGGGGGAGAAGCTCTTTGAGCCACCTGCTTCTTCTTTTTTTAAGATTTATTCATTTGACAGACTGAGATCACAAGTAGATAGAGAGGCAGGCAGAGAGGGAGGGGAAAGCAGGCTCCCTGTTGAGCCCCCGATGTGGGGTGAGGGGGGGTGCTCCATCCCAGGACCCTGGGATCACGACCTGAGCCAAAGGCAGAGGCTTTAACCCACTGAGCCACCCAGGCGCCCCTGGTTCTTGCTGAGGATCTGCCCCAACCACGTGGGCTGCAGCCCCTCACCCTACTGGCCCCTTGCCCCTGCTGGCTTCTCTCAGGGGAGCATCTACAGAAGTGAATTAACGCCTCCTCTTCCGACCTCCCTCCTCCCCTTCCTTCGTTGACAATGTTTCTCCCTCTGTACAGTGTGCTGAGTTTCTTGGAAAAGTCCTCATCGGGACCTGTGTGAGCCACGCACTGGGTAATATACTTCATAACGGGTTAGCTCGTTAATGTTCAGAACAACCCCATCCAGCAGTTACTATCATTGGCTCACAGCCGGAGTCAGGAGACAGGCTTGAAGGGGTTAAATAATTCACAGAAGGCCCCTGAGTGGCAGAGCCCGGGACATAGTCCCACTATTCCCACCCCAGAATCTGAGCTTTGCCCACACCTCAGGGCAAAATGACCTGTAATCCCACCACCCACAGGTAACCTGCAGGAATACCTCAGAGGAGATCTTTCCACATGTAAAAATACTAGATTATCCTTGAATGAAAATGAAAAAATACAGGAGCTTCTGTTTCTTGATTTTTACTGAGCATTCTGTTCTCACCGTCTCACTCGTCTGACCGTCTTACCCAGGTCACTGGCTTTCTGCCCGCAGCATGATTTTTGGACGATGAGTGATAATCCATCATGTGACTGCCCCACTGTTAATCCACCAGCTCCGTTTCTAATCCCAGGAATTGGGCTGCACTATACGCATTTGCCCATCATCCCTGGGAACCTAACTGAGCCGCCGCTGGGGCGTGGGGCCCAGGGGGACAAGTCTGGAGAACAATGAGCGGCTGAAGCAAGATCCCATCCCAGGTGATGCCTGTCTCTGGTGAGGCTAAGGCACAAATCCCGCCATGACGCAGGACCTCTGGTCTGCTGTTTAATCAAGTTCTTTTAACTCCTCTCCAGGTGGTTATTAAGCCAGTATTTTGGTTCTATATAGTTATGGGATGGTTATGTGGTTACTTTACTAGTTATTCTACATTTTGTTATATAATTATTTTACATCTACCTTTTAAGGGAAACCATAATTTATTAGCTTCCTGAATAATTGGACAAGATTATGCATCTCTGCACATTCTCAAACCTTCTTCCAAGGAGAACTGAACGAGATTCCACAAAACCCTACATGCAGGGTGGTCTTCTCAACTCTTTGTTGAGAAGGAAATCACATAATGTCTTTGCCTGTTTGGGTGAATTAGCCTTATGGAGTGGAGGAAGAACCTGGAACATCTCGGCAAACCAGACATGCTCTTCTAGGTATGATGAGTCCCTACCTCACCCAACTGGGCAAATGATCATGTGAAGAATGTACTAAATAGTGTCCCTGTATCTGATTTCCGTGGGAGCTTATTTAAAGAACAGAAATGCACACCAAAATAACTCAAAGTGCCCTTCAAGTACCCTTTCACTGTTTTCCATCAGAAGAAAGGTACTATGTAAATTTCTATAGAAATCAGCATTTCTACAGCATTTTATATTTTCAAAATGTTTGTACCATCATTTACTAATACAACATTTGAGAACTATCATCTGCTTTAAATATAGGTAAATTCTTTTCAAAATGGCTCTTTTCAGCATGGGAGGTTTGGGGGGTAGGAGAAGAATAAATGAAACAAGATGGGATCGGGAGGGAGATAAACCATAAGAGACTCTTAATCTCACAAAACAAACTCAGGGTTGCTGGGGGTAGGGGAGTAGGGAGAGGGGGAGGGGGTTATGGACATTGGGGAGGGTATGTGCTATGGTGAGTGCTGTGAAGTGTGTAAACCTGGCGATTCACAGACCTGTACCCCTGGGGATAAAAATACATTATATGTTTATAAAAAAATAAAAAATAATTAAAATGGTTCTTTTAGTACAGAGAAAGTCATCCCCTCACCCCCTCCTCCAGATCTTTGTCATGTCAGACAAAATGTTCTCTTCTAAATCTTTTGATTTTACATTTAGCAACTTACCATAATGCCTAGGGTCTTTCACAGAAAAACAGAGTAAGAAATCCAAGACTTCATCTGGAATCTGGACAATCTGAAAGCTGAGCTACAGGATGCTCCCCAAAGTCAAAGCCTGGGCTGTCTGTCCCACAAACACTGACTTATTGCCTACATGGGCCTCGAGTCTCCATCTTGCCCTTACTGGTGGTGACGTCTAGAGGTAGAAATGGGCCTGGCAGCGCCCTGGGACCTAATGGGAGTGGGCACGACTCGGACCTGAGGCCAATGGGATAGGCCTGTGGAGAAACCCCAATGAAGGCTTCAGAATGTCTTTCCTAAGCTGTCATTTGAATTCTAGGTTGTCTTTTTAACCAAGACTGGATCTCAGCTGAGCTATCATTTACTTGATTATCTTTAAATAAAATTTTATTGTCATTATTCTTTTAACCTAACTATTCCCTAAGCATTCAATATTCACAAAATAATGGGTCTAATGTGCTAGTTATTTTATCCCAACACGTGTTAAATGCACATACTGCAGGGAGCACCGGGTGGGGGGCATAAACAGTGAGTCTTGGAACACTGCATCAAAAACTAATGACGCATTTTATGGTGACTAACACAACACAATTAAAGAAAAAAAAAAAAAAAGCCAGGAAGACCTAAAATCATCTCACACGCCATCGATGGCATATAAGCCCCGTGGACCATGTTACGACGGATGACAAAGGTCAAAGCAAGGAAAGGCAGGGGGTGTCTGCTGATTTGTACGAGCATCATTCTGTTAAACTGACTATGCCAGGAGGCCATTGGGCTGGGGTGACTCTGATGCCTGGGCAGTCTACACAAACCAAACCCGAGCCTGTAAATGTCTTGTGTTTAAGAAACTGAAATTTTGGGAGCGCCTGGGTGGCTCAGTCGGTTAAGTGTCTGCCTTCGGCTCAGGTTATGATCTCAGGGTCCTGGGATCAAGCCCCACGTCCTGCTTCTTCCTCTCTCTCTACCCTCCCCTCCACCCGCCCCTTTCTCTCTCTTGCTCACTCTCTCTCTCAAATAAATAAAATCTTAAAAAAAAAGGAAAGAAATTGAAACCTCAGGGCAACCAGAAATAAAGAGACAAATAAGTAGGGTTTAAGCTACAACCAATCAAATAATTTCCTTTCTTTGCTTTGGCTCCTTTTCTGGACAAGTCTCAGCTCCCGTCTGCAGAGCTCTGCTAACCATTTCCAGGTTTCCCCTGCCTGATTTTAAATGATTTTTGCTCAAATAAAATCTTAAAATGTATACTGTGCCTCAGTTTATCTTTTAACAATTCTGTGTAGAGAAGAGTGGACAGGAAGCCCGGAGGCAGGAGAAACCGTTAGCATGTCTTCAGCGATCATTCCAGAGGGAAACTGTAAAGGCCTAAGCCAAGTGGTGGTGGTAGACAGGAAAAGGGACCTGTTTCCAGAGATGCCGAGACTGTGTGTCTGTGAGAACTGTAGTCCAGTCTGGTTTTAGAGATTAGGCAAAGGGGGGTGTTGAGGATAACCCTAGGGCTCTTTCCAGAACCGGTGGAAAGACACTCCGGCCATTTTCTGAGACAGGACATAAAGGAAGGAGAACATGGAGGGAAGGGGAGGGGTAGCAGCAGCAGCTTAATCTTGGATGAGTGGCTCTGAAATATTTCAAGAATATCCAAGTAGGAATATCCAAGTAGGAATACTAAATTTGATGTTGAATGTTGTGAATCTGGGGTTCACCACGTGTGGACCGTCTCCTGCGGGTGACGAATGGGGCGGCAGGCTCCAGAGCAATTAGCATGGACAGGGTGTGGAGAGTGGGAAGGGAGAGGAAGAGGAGGAGAGGTGAGGAGACCGAACCTTAAGGAGCAGAGAGAGTACTGAAAACCAGCGGAGGAGACCGGGGAGTAAGAGCCAGGGACAGGAGGGAAGCGTATGGTGAATGGGGCCATGAAAACCAAGGGACATAGAAGGTCTAAATGTCTCCAGTGACTTCAGCATCAAGGCAGTTTCTGGGGAGCAGGGACAGAAGCCAGACTGTGGCTGGAGGGCTGCATGGGGGCGGGGATGAGAGACAGAATGCACAAAGGAACAGGGAGGAAAGGGGAGGAGGGAAGAGGGCAGCAGGGAGCACGCCATCTGGGGGGGAGTGGTGTACTAGGTTCTTTTCCTTTTCACCAGTTGACCTGAGCATGTTTCTGTAAGGCAGAGCATAACCAAAGATCTTGGGGGGAAAAATGCAGTTAGGGGACCTGAAGGAGCTGTGAATATCTACATGAACTGCTGTGGGTGTGGGGAGAGAAAACTAGTAGAATCCCCGAGGCATGGTGGTCCCTTGCCATGGGGAAAAGTAGTTCAAAAAAGAAAAGGACGGAACATGAAGGAGAAGAATAAGGGCGCAGAAATTCTAGGGAACTGTGTAACTGGCACTCAGCACGCCAGAAACAACAGAAAGGGCTTTGCAACTGAACCCGCATGAGCTTTTATGATGTTGATTCCAAAAGCAGGTGAAACCAGGAGACTGAACTTGAGAACGGATGCAAAATCCCAGAAGTAGAGATCTCACTCACTAGGGCAGGACTCCTCCCTGCGTGGAAGCTTCCAGGTCAGAGTCAGTGGGTGGCCAACCAAAGAGGAAAGCCACCTTCACAGCACATGAGTGAAGGCCCACACAGCTTCACGGGCACCCCCAAACAGGAAACCGGTTGCTAAAAATGATGGGCACGGGGTCTCCAGGAATCATGAGGCTCTCGGGAACATTTTTATTCATTCCTTTATTTATATGTATGCCTGTATTTCTCTTAAAGCACACCCCCTCCGAATTCTAGTATCACAAGGATAGAAATGCATAAAGTCATCACTAGGTTGAACAGATAAAACTCTCCTTACTTCTATAATGTCACATGGCTGAATATACATATAATTTCCCTTAAAAATGCCACTCCTGCCAAAGTTCTTCTGTATTAAGGGTAAAAATAAAGCCTCTGGCTCCAGATCCTACATTTTAGAGCAAACGGATGACATCTTATATTCTCTGTGCCAGATGAACCCCTCCGAAAGTTTAAACACACTGAAGTGCAACCTAATCTGGGTGGATCCTAGAACAGTGACGGGAAATACAGATGGAGTGTCCTTGGTGCTGCCGGCTGGAGAATTCTTACCGCAAACTGAAGCCAGCCCAAGTTACTGCAAAACCATAAAGGCACATGAACCAGCTGGATTCCCAAGGATGATGTGTACTGTGTTCAGAACCAGGCCTTCCTTTCACTGCAATCACAGGGCTGGGTGTGGGCTTTCAGGGTAGACACGGATTCAGTCTGGACTAAGAGAGGCTGACAGACCAGACACAAAAATACCACACCCGGCTAAGAGACAGCGGCTACACGCGGACATCACTCACTACTCACAGTTCATTGTGAGTCAGGTGCCTGCACTGGCGGGTTCTTATGCATTATCTAATCGGAGTCTCGTAACCCTCAAAGGATTATTATTCCCATTTCATTGAAGAAGATACCGAGGGTCAGAGTAACTTGCCGATGCTTGCCATGAATGAAAGGTCCAGATTTTTAGCACGGGTCTACGTGACAGCAGAGTGTGGGCTCCTAAATGCTGTCCTTATTACTATGCTAAGGATCTTTAAAGCATAATGGCTCTGAAGAAGCTCCCGCCTTGCAGCCAAGTTCTTTGGAATTCTGTAAAGCAAGGTGGAAGACAGAAAGCCTTGCAATGAACAGAGATGAACAAAGGTGCCAGGCTTGAGGCACTGAGCATGAGCTTAAGTGGCACCCGCCTTGAGAAGGTGTGAAAACAGAGCAGAGCCTGATGACAAGCACGCCTGGATGGCAGCAAGGGCACGGTGACTTTTGCCCAGGCCACTCCCGGAGCAGGCTACTGCCCAAAGGAGGCCCCTCCCCCTTGTGAGAGTCACCAGAACATTTCTTCACTTGGAAAACAAAAGACCTTATCTTTAACAATGGCAACCTCTCCAACGGTGGGCAGAAAAGCCAGGATAATATAAAGTCTCCTCTGGGGAAGTTACTAAAATATACTTGCTAATGTTACCTTAGATTAACCCATATGACCTGACATTAACACATAGAACCATACCTACTTGTGGAGTTAGATTTGGGGAAAATTATAAAACCAAAATAAAAGCCTTGACAAGCATAAAATCCCCAAATTAAGCCACACTTGTTTGGAACAAGCAGTTCAAAAAAAACAAAAAAAAAAACCACCTTGCAAAATTTCCAACTTGGAAAAGTGGGGCACCTTGGGTTCCATTTAAAATTTACACAAGCCCTTGTTCTCGGATTTAGGAATATATATTCCCATTAGGTTCTTCTCAGCCTTGTCCATGAGTGTGAGAATAATAATACCGATCACTAATGTGAATACAGCTTTCTTGAATTCCAATGAGCAGCAGGGAGGATCACATTTAGAATCTGACAGAATGAACACAGCATTTCCGCCTCCTGTTTTTAATAATGTGGCCCAAATAAATATAGTAATTAAAAATAGAGTATTAGCAAAAGAATGAAACGGAGCCTCTATCTTAGCTTACACCCCTGAAAAATGAGCTCAAAATGGATTCAAGACGTAAGTGTGAGACCTACAACCATAAAACTCCAGGAAGAAAACACAGGAGAGAAGACCTCCTTAACACTGGCCTCGGCAATGAGATTTTGGATATGACACCAAAAACGCAGGCAACAAAAACAAAAATAATCAAGTGGGACTATGTCAAATTAAAAAGCTCTGTGCCAAAAGAAAGAATCAACAAAATGAAAAGGCAACCTTCAGAACAGCACAAAGTATTTGCTAGGCATCTATCTGGTCAGGGGCTAATACCTAAACATATATAAAGACCTTATACAACTCAATTACAAAAAAATGAAACCAAAAACAATTTTAAAAAGGACAAAAACCTGAATAGACATTTTCCTAAGAAGACATAAAAATGGCCAACAGATATACACCAAAAAGGTTCTTAACATCACTAATTATCAGTGAAACGCAAATCAGGACCACAGGGAGATATCCCCAAACACCAGTTAGAGTAGCTTTTATCAAAAAGACAAGAAATAACAAGTGTTGGCACAGATGTGAAGAAAATGAACACCTTTGCAGTCTTGTAAACTGGTGCAGCCCCTATGAAAAACATCATGGAGATCTCTAAAAAAAAAAAAATTTAACTACCATACGATCCAGCCAATCCCACTTTTGGGTATATACATCCAAAGAAACAAAATGAGTATCTCAAAGATAGGATGCCCATGTTCGTTGCAGGATTACTCACAATGGCGAAGATATGGAAACAATCAGTCTGTCAATAGCTGAACAAAGATGTGATGTGTAAACACACACACACACACACACACCCCATTTAGCCAGAACAAAGAAATCTTGATATTTGCAACAACATGGATGACCCTAGAGGGCGCTATTCTAAGTGAAACAAGCCAAAGACAAAACTCCTGTATTATCTCATTCACATGTGGGATCTAAAAAACGTTTAAAAGTCAAAGTTACAGAAAGGGCTACCAGGGGTAGGGGTGGAGGTGGGTGGGGGAAGATGGGGAGATGCGGGTTGGAAGGTAAAGTTATAAAAGGAATGAATCTGGGGATCTAATGCACAGTGTGGCGCCTATAGTTATTCTTATATTGTGTACTTGAAAGTTACCACAAGAGTAGGTCTTAAGTGTTCTCATCACAAAAAGGAAAAATAAAGGTAACCGTGTAAGGTGACGGATATGTTAATTAACCTGACTATGGTAATCATTTCACGGAAGTATGGATATCAAATCATCTCATGGTACCCTTGAAACACGTACAATTACATCTGTCAATTACAGCTCAATAAAGCTGGAGGGAAAAAAAAAGAAACAGTTTCACTGACAAACAGAAATCGTTGCCCGTTTCTTCTCTATAGGTCAAGTTCCACATTATGGAGAATTTATGAACACGCTGATGGGTGACAATAAACAGGTACTAGTTGTGCAATAGTTAAAATGTGGAGACTTCATTCCTATAAGTTTGGGTAACTTCTCCAGAACTAGCATTCGTTCTAGCTGACTAGAAAAGTAATTAGAATCACCCAGATGGAGCTCTACCAACTATGAGACTATTCTGTGGTAATCTTTTTTTCCCCTAGTATTTTGAGCCAATAATTCAAAAATAAAATCAGGAATTAAGGGAACAGAAGGTTTGCTACCAAAGTTATTTGCTATCCTTTTGACTTGAAACCATCTCTCTATTCTACATACCTATAAATCTGATAAATTTTCTCATGGTTAGAACCATATTTTCTTTTACAAGAAATATCTTGGGAGTTTCAGAAGACTAGTGACAATAGTAAAACTTGGCAACCCCAAATCTGAATAATTCTAAAAAGCATAAATGCTACGTTTAATATGTGTAGCTGCTTATTTTCATTTCGTGTTCTAACCAGGTCATTAAACAACCACACAGATATAAAATATAATTGATGCTCCATTAAAAAAGGAAGTTGTTGCTATGAGTGCAAGGGCTTTAGTCTTATTTCAAATATTAAAATTCTGACTTAAAGGCACAGACGTAGTCGCAAGAAAATGTCAGTTAAATATTTGCTCTTTGTTCCACGCTTTGTGGATGGGAAGCCAAGATGAGCTGGGGATGCCCAGCCAGGGCTCATTAGGATCCTTTTGCTCTTGTCTGTTCACCAACATGGGTAAGGCTCTAATTAGTTCACTCGTTGACATACAGTGGTAAGGAGGGACCACTGAGGTTTGGTTCACTCAAACCACAGCCTCTGTTTGAGCCAGTCACCCGGCAAATGTGTGACAAATTCACAAAAGGAGAAGACAGCGGCGGAGCAGCAGGCTGAGACGACATCAGGTCGCAGGAGGTCAGCTAGATCGTCATCAAACCGTTCCAAACACCTACAAACCCAACAGGAGAGCGAAGAGAAGAAGAGCAGCAATTCTAGAAACAGAAAATCGACCACTTTCTGAGAGGTAGGACCTGCGGAGAAGTGAATCCGAAGTGATGGGAACCTAGACCGCGGGGGGAGGGGCCGGCTCCCGGCAAGCAGAGGACCACGGAGCACGAAATCAGAACTTCCGGAATCTGCTCCACTGAGGGACGTCGCTCCAGAGGCTAAGCAGGGTGGAGCCCTCTCGGGGACAGTGTGGTCTCAGGTCCCGCGTGGTCACAGAGGGATCAGGCGTGTCTGCGTGTAGCAGAGCTTGCCGGTGTTGGAGTGGGGAAGTTGGCTATAGAGATGGAGCAGAGGAGTGAGCTCTCAGCTCGGGGTACCTTAAACTGTGATCTGCAGCACAGTCGGGCCACTGCTCTTTGAGTGGGGACCCCACGAGTGGCAGATCCGGGGAGACCCCCTCTGGAAGAGTGGCAGAGATCTGTTGGGTTTGGAGACTCCAAATGGTGCCATGCACCAGAGACAGGAAAACTCCGTCACAGGCCGGGTGAGCTTGGAGTGTGGCCAGAGACCAGGAAGATGGGAGGGACTGATGGCTTTTTCCAAGGGTGCACTGAGGAGTGAGGCCCCAAGCTCTCGGCTCATCCAGGCCTGAGACTGGGAGGCTGCCATCTTCGTTCTTGTACTCCAGAGCTCTACGAAAAGCATTCAGGGAACAAAAGCTCCCTGGAGTGAACGGCGGCAGATTACTTAGCCCAGCCCCTGGCAAGGGCAGTGTAATTCCGCCCTTAAGAATCACTTAAGACACTTAAGAATCACTACAACAGGCCCCTAATGCAGAAGACCAGCAAGAACATCCAGCCAAGACCAAGTTCACTGATCAAGGAGAACAGTGGAATTCCAGAGGAGGGGAAAGCAAAGCATGGAATTCGTGGCTTTCTCCCCATGATTCTTTAGTCTGGCAAAGTTCATTAAATTTTTTTTTAATTTTATTTTTTTCTTATTCTAATTTTATAACTTTTACTCTTTCCTCTTTTAACATTTTTAAACTAGTTTATCTTAGCAATACATTTCTTAAAAAAATCTTTTTGAAACTTTATTATTATAGTCATATTTTATCCTTCATTGTATCTCACTTTATCTTTTGGATACACATAGGGTTTTTTCTTCTAAAAATTTTTAGGATACAACTTCTTCTAACAGATCAAAATATACCCTAAATCTAGCACAGGGTTTGTTCTAGTCTCCAGCCTGAGCAAATTCTCTCCACTTTTTTTTTCTTTCTTTTCCCAACCAATTTATCTTATCAACTCCTTCTTTGGAATTTTTTTAAAAATTTTTCATCTTTATAGTCATATTCCATACCTTTATTGTGTTTACCCTTATTTATGTGTGTGTGTGTGTGTGTGTGTGTGTATGTGTGTATGTTTTTCTTTCTTTAAAATTTGGGAGGTAGTTTCTTCTAAGAGACAAAAATACTCCCAAAATCAGGTGAGTGGCTCTGTTCTATTCACCACTCTAATACATATATTTTCTTTTTTCTTTTTTAAATTTTTTTTTAACTTTTTACCCCTTCTTCTCCCCATGATTTGGGGTCTCTTCTGATTTGGTTAACACACATTTTTCTGGGGTCTTTGCCACCCTTTTAGTATTTTATTCTCTCATTCATATATTCTTCTTCTTTTTTTTTTTTTTTTTGATTTTATGTATTTATTTGACAGACAGATCACCAGTAGGCAGAGAGGCAGGCAGAGGGAGAGAGAGAGGGAAGCAGGCTCCCCGCTGAGCAGAGAGCCTGACATGGGTCTCGATCCCAGGACTCTGGGATCAGACCTGAGCTGAAGGCAGAGGCTTTAACCCACTGAGCCACCCAGGCGCCCCTCATTCATATATTCTTATCTGGATAAAATGACAAGGTGGAAAAACTCACCACAAAAAACAAACAAACAAACAAGAGGCAGTACCAAAGTCTAGGAACCTAATCAATGTGGATGTTGATAATATGTCAGAGCTAGAGTTCAGAATGACAACTCTCAAGGTGCTAGCTGGGCTCCAAAAAGAATGGAATCTTCCTTCCTTAGAAAAACCTGTCTGGAGAAATAAAAGCCCTTTATGGAGAAATTGAAGAACTAAAATCTAACCAAGCTGAAATCAAAAAAGCTATTAATGAGGTTCAAACATGGAGGCTCTTACTGCTAGGATAAATGAGGCAGAAGAGAGAATTAGTGATGTAGAAGACCAAATGATGGAGAATAAAGAAGCTAAGCAAAACAGAGACAAACAACTACTGGACCACGAGGGGAGAATTTGAAAGATAAGTGATACCATAAGATGAAACAATATTAGAATCATTGGGATCCCAGAAGAAGAAGAAAGAGAGAGGGGAGCAGAAGGTATATTGGAGTAAATTATTGTAGAGAATTTCCATAATATGGCAAAGGGAACAAGCATCAAAATCCAGGAGGTGAAGAGAACCCCCCTCAAAATCAATAAGAATAGGTTCACACCACGTCACCTAGTAGTAAGACTTGCAAGTCTTAGTGACAAAGAGAAAATCCTGAAAGCAGCCCAGGACAAGAAGTCTGTAACATACAATGGTAAAAATATTAGATTGGGGACGCCTGGGTGGCTCAGTTGGTTAAGCAGCTGCCTTCAGTTCAGATCACGATCCCAGCATCCTGGGATCGAGCCCCACATCGGGCTCCTTGCTCGGCAGGGAGCCTGCTTCTCCCTCTGCCTCTGCCTACCACTCTGTCTGCCTGTGCTTTCTCTCTCTAACAACAACAATAAAAAAATTAGATTGGCAGCAGACTCTCCAGAGACCTGGCAGGCCAGAAAGAACTGGCATGATATATTCAGAGCACTAAATGAGAAAAACATGCAGCCAAGAATACTATAGTCAGCTAGGTTATCATTGAAAATAAAAGGAGAGATAAAAAGCTTCCAGGACAAACAAAAACTAAGAGTTTGTAAACACAAAACCAGCTTTCCGGAAAATATTGAAAGGGGTCCTCTCAGCAAAGAGAGAGCCTAAAAGTAGTAGACCAGAAAGGAACAGAGACAATATACAGTAACAGTCACCTTAGATACAATACAATGGCACTAAATTCATATCTCACAATAGTTACCCTGAATGTAAATGGGCTAAATGCCCCAATCAAAAGACACAGGGTATCAGAATGGATTAAAAAAACAAAACCTGGGATGCCTGGGTGGCTCAGTCAGTTAAGCCTCTGCCTTCAGCTCAGGTCATGATCCGAGGGTCCTAGGTTCGAGTCCAACATCGGGCTCCTTGTCCAGCAGGGAGCCTGTTTCTCTCTCTGCCTCTGCCTGCCACTCTGCCTGCTTGTGCTCTTGTTACGACAAATAAATAAAATCTTAAAAAAAAAATCTTAAAAAAACAAACAAACCATCAATACGCTGTCTACAAGAAACTCATTTTAGACCCAAAGACACCTCCAGATTTAAAGTGAAGGGGTGGAAAACAATTGACCATGCTAATGGATATCAAAAGAAAGCTGGGGTGGCAATCCTTATATCAGATCAATTAGATTTTAAGCCAAAGACTATAATAAGAGATGAGGAAGGACACTATATCATACTTGAAGGGCCTGTCCAACAAGATGATCTAAGAAGTTAAAATATCTATGCCCCTAACATGGGAGCAGCCAACTACATAAACCAATTAATAACAAAATCAAAGAAACACATCAATAATAATACAGTAATAGTTGGGGACTTTAACACCCCCTTCACTGAAATGGAGAGATCATCCAAGCAAAAGATCAACAAGGAAATAAAGGCCTTAAAGGACACACTGGACCAGATGGACATCACAGATATATTCTGAACATTCCATCCCTAAGCAACAGAATACACATTCTTCTCTAGTGCACGTGGAACATTCTCAAGAATAGATCACATCCTGGGTCACAAATCAGGTCTCAACCAGTACCAAAAGATTGGGATCATTCCCTGCATATTTTCAGACCATAATGTTCTGAAGCTAGAACTTAATCACAAGAGGAAAGTTGGAAAGAACCCAAATACATGGAGGCTAAAGAGCATCCTACTAATGAATGAATGGGTCAATCAGGAAATTGAAGAAGAATTGAAAAAACTCATGGAAGCAAATGATAATGAAAACACAATGATTCAAAATCTGTGGGACACAGCAAAAGCAGTCCTGAGAGGAAAACAGATAGTGATACAAGCCTTTCTCAAGAAACAAGAAAAGTCTCAAATACACAACCTAACCCTACACCTAAAGGAGCTGGAGAAAGAACAACAAAGAAAGCCTAAACCCAGCAGGAAAAGAGAAATAATAAAGAGCATAAATCAATGAAATAGAAACAAAAAAAAAAAAAATAGAACATATCAACAAAACTAGGAGCTGGTTCTTTGAAAGAATTAATAAGTTGATAACCCCCTGGTCAGACTTATCAAAAAGAAAAGAGAAAGGACCCAAAAAATAAAATCATGAAGGAAAGAGGAAAGATCACAACCAACACCAAAGAAGTACAAACAATTATAAGAACATATTATGAGCAATTATACGCCATAAAATTTGACAATCTGGAAGAAATGGATACATTCCTAGAGACATATAAACTACCACAACTGAACCAGGATGAAATAGAAAACCTGAACAGACCCATACCCAGTAAGGAGATTGAAGCAGTCATCAAAAATCTCCTAACAAGAGCCCAGGGTCAGATGGTAGAATTCCCCTAGGAATTCCACCAAGCATTTAAAGAAGAATGAATACCTAGTCTTCTGAAACTCCAAAAACAGAAAAGGAAGGAAAACTTCCAAACTCATTTTATGAGTCAAGCATCACCTTGATCCCAAAACCAGACAAGGACCCCACCAAAAAAGAGAACTACAGACCAATATCCTTGATGAACACAGATGCGAAAATTCTCACCAAAATACCAGCCAATAGGATCCAACATTATATTAAAAGGATTATTCACTACGACCAAATGGGATTTATTCCAGGGCTGCAAGGTTGGTTCAACATCTGCAAATCAATCAATGTGATACAACACATTAATAAAAGAAAGAACAAGGACCATATGATACTCTCAACAGATGCTGGAAAAGCATTTGACAAAGTACAGCATCCCTTCCTGATCAAAACTCTTCAAAGTGTAGGGATAGAGGGCACATACCTCAATATTATCAAAGCCATCTATGAAAAACCCACCGCAAATATCATTCTCAATGGAGAAAAACTGAAAGCTTTTCCGTTAAGGTCAGGAACATGGCAGGGATATCCATTATCACCACTGCTATTCAACATAGTACTAGAAGTCCTAGCCTCAGCAACCAGACAACAAAAAGAAATTAAAGGCATCCAAATTGGCAAAGAAGAAGTCAAACTATCACTCTTTGCAGATGATATACTTTATGTGGAAAAACCCAAAAGATTCCACTCCTAAACTGCTAGAACTTGTACAGGAATTCAGTAATATGTCAGGATATAAAATCAATGCACAGAAATCAGTTGCATTCTATACAGCAACAAGACAGAAAAAAGAGAAATTAAGGAGTCAATCCCATTTACAAATGCACCCAAAACCTAAAAGTAAACCTAACCAAAGAGGCAAAGAATCTGTACTCAGAAAATTATAAAGTACTCATGAAAGAAACTGAGGAAGACTTAAAAGAAATGGAAAAATGTTCCATGCTCATGGATTGGATGAATAAATATTGTGAAAATGTCTATGCTACCTAAAGCAATCTACACGTTTAATGCAATCCCTATCAAAATACCATCCATTTTTTTTTCAGAGAAATGGAACAAATAATCCTAAAATTTGTATGGAACCAGAAAAGACCTCAAATAGCCAGAGGAATGTTGAAAAAGAAAGCCAAAGTTGGTGGCATCACAATTCCGGACTTCAAGCTCTATTACAAAGCTGTTGTCATCAAGACAGTATGGTACTGGCACAAAAACAGACACACAGATCAGCTGAACAGAATAGAGAGCCCAGAAATAGACCCTCAACTCTATGGTCAGCTAATCTTTGACAAAGCAGGAAAGAATGTCCAATGGAAAAAAGATAAACTCTTCAACAAATGGTGTTGGGAAAATTGGACAGCCACATGCAGAAAAATGAAACTGGATCATTTCCTTACACCACACAGAAAAATAGACTCCAAATGGATGAAAGACCTCAATGTGAGATAGCAATCCATCAAAATCCTTGAGGGGAACACAGGCAGCAACCTCTTTGACCTCAGCCGCAGCAACTTCTTCCTAGAAACATCGCCAAAGGCAAGGAAGCAGGGCAAAAATGAACTATTGGGATTTCATCAAGATCAAAAGCTTTTGCACAGCAAAAAACAAAGCCAAAAGACAACCAACAGAATGGCAGAAGATTTTTGAAAATGACATGTCAGATAAAGAGCTAGTATCCAAAATCTATAAAGAATTTATCAAACTCAACACCCAACGAACAAATAATCCAATCAAGAAATGGGTAGAGGACATGGACATACATTTGTGCAAAGAAGACATCCAGATGGCCAACAGACACATGAGAAAGTGTTCCACAGCACTCGGCATCAGGGAAATACAAATCAAGACTACAGTGAGATACCACCAGTCAGAATGGCTAAAATTAACCAGTCAGGAAAGAGCAGATGCTGGCAAGGATATGGAGAAAGGGGAACCCTCCTACACTGTTGGTGGGAATGCAAGCTGGTGCACCTACTCTGGAAAACAGCACAGAGGTTCTTCAAAAAGTTGAAAATAGAGCTACCCTACAACCCAGAAATCACACTACTGGGTGTTTACCCTAAAGTTACAAATGTAGTGATCTGAAGGGGCACGTGCACCCGAATATTTATAGCAGCAATGTCCACAATAGCCAAACTATGGAAAGAACCTAGATGTCCATCAACAGATGAATGGATAAAGAATATGTGGGGTATATATATACAATGGAATACTATGCAGCCATCAAAAGAAATCAAAAGCCATCATGTCATTTGCGATGACATGAATGGAACTAGAGGGTATTGTGCTGACCAAAATAAGTAAATCAGAGAAAGACAATTATCATCTGATCTCCCTGATATGAGGAAGTTGAGAGGCAAAGTAGGGTTTTGGGGGTAGGGAAAGAAAAAATGAAACAAGATGGGATTGGGAGGGAGACAAATCATAAGAGACTCAATCTTACAAAACAAACTGATGGTTGCCGGGGGGGAGGGGAATTGGGAAACGGTGGTGGGGTTATGGACATTGGGAAAGGTATGTGCTACGGTGAGTGCTGTGAAGTGTGTAAACCTGGTGATTCACAGACCTGTACCCCTGGGACTAATAATACAGTATAGGTTAATAAAAAATAAAAAATAAATTCAGAAAAGGAACACAAAAGGAGCACATGGTGGGGGAGGCTGGGGGCCAATACAGAAGTTGAGAGTCCACTCAAAGGCCACACTTTGTTTTGCCTTCACAAAGAGTAACAGGAAGAAACAACATGGATAAAAACATTGTGAAAGGGACACCTGGGTGGCTCAGTGGGTTAAAGCCTCTGCCTTTGGCTTGGGTCATGATCCCAGGGTCCCGGGATAGAGCCCTGTATCCGGCTCTCTGCTCAATGGGGAGCCTGCTTCCTCCTCTCTCTCTGCCTACTTGGGATTTCTGTCTATCAAAATAAATAAATAAAATCTAAAAACAAAAACAAAAACAAACCATTGTGAAGCCTAGAACTTTAATTTTTAAATCTCTAGCAGATTTGAAGATCTGTCTATCCATCCATCCATGTTTTCATCTGTCTATTTATCTTTTTTTTTTTTTTTAATATTTTATTTATTTGACAGAGAGAAATTACAACTAGGCAGAGAGGCAGGCAGAGAGAGAGGAGGAAGCAGGCTCCCTGAAGAGCAGAGAGCCCGATGCGGGGCTCGATCCCAGGACCCTGGGATCACGACCCGAGCCGAAGGCAGAGGCTTTAACCCACTGAGCCACCCAGGCGCCCCTGTCTATTTATCTTTATAGCTAAGGAAACCAAGGAGGAAAATTCTTGACACATTAATGCTACAGCGAAGATCTGAAAATCTGTCTGTCTGTCTGTCTACCTATCAGTTATCCATCTACCCACCTATCTAAAGAAGCCAGAGGGGAAGACATTCTCGACACCTTAATGCTCTAGCTGAACGAAATACAGCTCCATAAAAAAAGAGCTCTGCTACAATCTCCTTAATGACGTCACAAGCATCTTCAGGCAGGATGGTCCACGCTCAAGGTTTGATCTCCCATAGGTCTACGGGCGCACAAAAGAAGGGATCAAGAGGAAGACAGGTTTAATTCTAACAGACTGGGAGCTTGAAACACCAGTTGACCCAGGGTTGGGCTAACAGGCCTGAGCTCACAATGAGCTGCACCATCACAAGACAGGGGCCCAGTGCGCAGGTCCAGTCGGAGGTCCCCCCAAGTCTAGGATGAATTTCTTTCTGTTGCGTAGCTGAGCTGATCACCAGCAATGAGGAAATCCAAGCAGCACCCATGACAGAGTTTAACCTACCAGTTAGGAGTGTTTTAGAGTCCTCTCCCTTTCAAAACCAAGCTTTTAGGATGACCACGTCTCTTTTCATTTGGGTTGCGATTTCATAATGCTTTATTCTTTGGATATGGTTTCTGATTTCTTCTTTGTCTACCCCAGGAGGCTGTCTCGTCTCTGGTATATTTTGGGATTCTGATTTCATTATGTTGTTTTCCCATAAAACTTTGGTATAAAAATCTGGTTTGCATAACCTCTTCCCCATTTCAAGTCATAAAGCACAGTTTTTCTTTTTGTTTGTTTGTTCGGACAGAACCATTTCCTATCACCGAAGACACTTGCCATCAAGAGTTCTGGTAAAACCCCCCTGGTGTTCCCGAAGCATGAGCAGAGCCTGAATTCTCTGAGTTTCTGTTCAGAGGATGGCTACTGCCCCAGAAAGAATCCCTGGGATGAGAGGCATGGTCTAGAACCACCTCCCTCTGTACAGTACTAGGAATGGTCGGTTTTTATTTACGTTTTAAAACTAAGGGCTTCTCGGTTGGATTTTGAAATTTATTGCCGAATTTTAAAGTAACCTTCACTACCCTATGTCACTGGTTCTAAAACCTGCTGTTTCTACGTTTTAACAACTCTGACGCTGGGATGCCTCTTACGATTGCTGAGAGCGGGTGTTGGTTGTGACGGAGCTGTCACTTCAAGTCTTGGCTGTTATTCCTGGTGGTGTGACAGGGCTTCTGAAGTTTCTTAATATTCAGTCGGCAAAACACTTAAGGAATCTTTGAGGAAGGATTGTGCGGCCTGGTTACTGTCAGAATTTATCTTTCATTGACATTTTCTAATAATGTCCAGAAACAAGCAGAACGGAAGTCTGCTCAGAGAAAAGAGACAATAGTAGAGCGTCTGTTTCTAAAGTTAGAGCACCCTCCGCATCTTGATGGTGCGGACGGTGCCAGGTGGAAAACATAGGCATGCATGACTCAGACGCCGAAAGTGTTTCGGAAAACTTGGACTCTGCGTGGATGTTTCAAGAATTCCTTGATCATTTTATTTCACTCACGGCAACCTACTCTAGCAAACTGTAAACTCTCCAGAGTCTGCAGAAGGCTCAGGCCTTTGTCGGTTTTCTAGCTTTCAAGCGCAGCTTCCTGGCACCTGTCAGATGTTCAAGGAGTGGTTGTTGAATGACTAATGAATGCACAATGGAGGAAAAGAAGATGGGAAGACCAACTGTGGAAGAGAAAGGAGGTCTGAAGGTGACTTTATGAGTGAGGCTTAAAATGGATCTTGAGGGATGAACAGGAGCTCGAAAATTGATGAGAGAGAGGGTATTTCAAGTTCAAGGAAAAGTATGTGTTAGGAAACAGAGCCCCAGGAAAGCAGGCTGTACTTGTAAAATCACAACTATCATTCAGCTCTCTGGAAAGCCAACAAGAGAAATTGGTACGAATGAGAGTGAAAAGGACATTCGGACCCTGAACAGTTTCAAGCACGTTTTTTAAATTCATGTGAACTTTATTTCTAGATCACAGATTTCAATCCTTTCTGACTTTTACATCATGAGTCATTCTATTAAAGAGTTATCGTCTGACAGTGAACGAGTCAAAGTCTGGTTTTTCCCCAAAGTGAAATTTATATTTTCTATTTTAACAGTATTTTAGCCTTAATTTTTGGTAGGCTATTGGAGCAAATATTTTCATCATATTCCAGAACATACACTGAATTGCTATGGTTTTGAAAGACAACAAATTATTAATTATATATTTCATTGCAACAATAATAGAGTATAAGGATTAAAAACGCAGTAAGTGGGGAGACGGCTGGCAGAGGACAGAGGACTTCTAGGGCCATGAAAATCCTCTGTATGGTGTTATGATGATAGTTGTACGTCACTACCTACGTGTCCAAACCCGCAGAATGTGTAACACCAAGAATGAATCCAAGGGAAACTGTGGACTTTGGGTGACGATGAAGGGTCAACATAGGCTCATCCTTGAGGACACACCTCCCCCTCTGGTGAGTGATGATGGTGACAGGGTAGGCTGTGTGTGTGTTGGGACAGGGGTACCTGGGAAATCCCCGTATCTTCCCCTCTATGTTGTTGTACACCTCAAGCTGCTCCAAAAAACACAGCCTTAGAAAAACGCAGTGATATGATTGAGAAATAATATTTTGCATATGGCTAAAAAACATAGCTAGAAATTGAAAACAAAACAAAACAAAACCAAACCCAACAGGGTTTATAGTACAAAACAGCCTTGGTGTGGCTGGATGAGAGGTGGGACTTCCAAGGCACCTGCTAGGAGACAAGAGCAGGGCCGGTGAAGTCACCCGCAGCCAGGGTGGGCCCCCCGTGCGGCAGGGGTGTAGGAAGGAGCAGGACTTGGTGACAATCCCACATCGCATCAGCTTGTCTGTGGGGAATGAGGCAGCCAGGAGCCATTTCCCATACGCTGTCCATTCAGCTCTGACCTCATCGCTTCCTGACTAATCCTCCAGCCAAGACAACTGGGAGCAGATAAAATCCAGAAACAAAACTCGTGAAGCCATCTGAAAGGCCTCCAGATTTAGGAGAACAAGTTTACTTCTATGGAAAAACATTTATGGGGTCCTTTCCCGCACATCAAACAGAGTGCCTTCTCGGACGTGGATGTACCCAGGAGTGGCTGGGCACGTGGGAACCCAGATCAAGGGATTGTGGCTGGAAGGGAGGAGAGGAAGAGCGTCAGCTAAGCCAACATGCTGCATTTCAGAGGTTTACGGGGACGAGTGCTAAAGGTCAGTCAGTGGCGTAAATGTTTGAACCCACAGGGAGCCTTGTCTAAAATGAAATCCCTCCCCGGTCTCGTGGACTTCTGGAGCATAGGGTTTCAAATGCACCCCACCCCCTGGGCCACAGTGTGAGGCGTTGGGGGTGGGGGTGTGTGACCCTTCTAATGTCTTAGTCCTGTGAGTGGAGGAGCAGTCCTGGGCGGGGGTGGGGGGGTGTGGAGAGCTGGGATCTGTAAGGGACTGGGATCTCCCCGCCTCCAGGAAGGGCTCGGAGGCCTGGTGGGCCAGCCTTTCCCTGGCTGGGCCCACACCCGCACTAAATCCTTGCCACTTCCTGGGGAAGCCTCACTCACCCCTTCTCACCTTGTACGTTACCAGCTTCTATTCCCAGTGACTTCTCACAGCTGAAGTTGCTCATAGCTAGTCTCATGCTTATCTGTCATTCATGGACTATTTCTGGCCAGACCGTCCTGGAAATTCACCAGAAGACCAGGATCTCTCCATAAAAAAAGAAATGATAAATCTAAAGAAAGGTATTCCGACCCAGATTGGAAATGATTTCATAAAAATTAACTCATTAAATAAAATGGTTTCGTAACAAACATTTCTACGATGCACTGCTATTATCTAATTTGTCTCTGCCAGAGGATGAGAGAAATACAGTCACTGTGATGACTATGTGTGGTGCCACATTTAGGCGCAGTAACAGAAGTCAGACAGGCCGGCCAGAAGCACACAGGGGACAGCGACAGGAAACGAGGGTCCTGTCCGTTACTCTCCGGTTGTAAAGGGAAATCATCGGTTCCGTTTGGGAAGAACTCCTAGCACCGTTAACAGAGCCCAAGTCGTAGTACTGTACCCAATTTACCGTGAAACTCCTTTGTGAGAAGCAACGGTTATAATGCAACTTGAATTCATAGTTCGCTCTAGAACCGTAGTCAAGGACTTTACCCATAAATTCATTTATAGTGAATGAGCATCTAAGGTGCCAAATATTCAGCAGCACCTGACATACCCCTCAGTCCTCACAGTCGGTATATATGTTTTCCTAATTGTTATAATTGACTTACAATTGTCATACAATATCTCATTCCTTTCAGGTGAAAGAAGAGATTGGGGTGTGTGTGTATATGTGGGGTGCGCTTGTGTCTTACGTGGTGTCTATGTGTATATAGGTGTTGTGTATACGTAGGGTGTGTTTGTATGGAAGTAGACACCATGGGAAATTTATCAGCAAATACAGGCGCCCAGAGTTAGCCCAAAGTCATCCATTCCTAAAAACGTGGCAGCTCATGGATTTTCAGGTAGTGGGAACCCAATCTCGTGTTTTCTAAATAGGAAAAGTAAGAACGCAAATCAAACAAAACACAAATCAAAACCAGATACCACCTTACACCAGTTAGAGTGGCAAAAATCAAAAAGGCAAGAAACAACAAATGTTGGACAAGTTATGGAGAGGGGAGAGTCCTCTTACACTGTTGGTGGGAATGGAAGTTGGTACAGACACTTTGGAAAACAGTGTGGAGGTTCCTCAAAAAGCCAAAAATAGAGCTACCCCATGACCCAGCAATTGCACTGCTGGATATTTACCCCAAAGATACAGCTGTAGTGAAAAGAAGGGCCATATACACCCCAACGTTCATAGCAGCAATGGCCACAGTCACCAAACTGTGGAAGAAGCCGAAATGCCCTTCAGCAGATGAATGGGTCAAGAAGATGTGGTCCATACATACAATGGAATATCAGGCAGCCACCAGAAAGGATGAATACCCAACTTTTGCATTAACTTGGATGGGATCAGGAGAGATTATGCTGAGTAAAATAAATCAAACAGAGAAAGTCAATTATCACACGGTTTCACGTATTTGTGGAACATAAGGAACAGCATGGAGGACAAGAGAAGGTAAAAATGAAGGGGGAGAAATCGGAGGGGGAGACGAACCATGAGAGACTGTGGACTTTGGGAAACAGACAGAGTTTCAGAGGGAAGGGGAGTGGGGGATGGCCTAGCCCGGTGATGGGTATTCAGGAGGGCACAGATTGCATGGAGCACTGGGTGTTATATGCAAACAATGAATTATGGAACACTACATCGAAAACTAATGATGTACTGTATGGTGACTAACATAACACGATTAAAAAAAGGAACACATTTCTAATTCACGTTAATCCACTGAACTACGTATTTTCTAGTGTTTCAGAAATATTATCCTGTGCTCAGGTAGCACAGTGAAGCTTTTCAGGCCTAACAATAGCTCCTAAGTTACCCTGATTTTCCCATGGACAGAAAAAGCAATACACCTAAGCCCGACCACGCTTATGTAGTCTGTGTATTTACATCTTCCCTTAGGTTTGGTTGCTTCCAACTTTTCTCTTGCAGAAGGAAAGACTACTTGGGCTCAACCCTTTGCTTCATAGCCTGGTACGTTTTTCAGAAAGTGTTTTCACTTAATAACCAGGGAAGATAACAAGCAACACCGCCCAGCATGTTTAAATAGCACACACAGGAGACTGCCCCTGGGGCCAAAGCCCCGTCTTCTCCTGGGGACACCTGGTAGCTTGTGCATTTTCATGGGCCCACACCTGCCATTTCCATTCAGAGGCTTATATCTCCCATAGTAAATACAGGGCCAACATTCTGATAAACCCGTGAGAAGTATTTGGAAGGGACAGTTCTGTTACTGAAGACACAGCAAAGTCAAGAAAGTTATTTCCTAAGGATTCCTGGTCTCCGTGGGATTTGGAGACAAATCGCAAAGTGGCCTGTGAATGATATTCTCTGTGGAATTAGGCTGGGTTTCCCAGACGCCTCCATCTGACTATACTATTTTAAAAGAAGAGGAGGATTTCCATTTGAAGGGCAAGAGAAAAACAGAAATCCAGTGTTTGTTCGAATGAGAAGTGGCTCTTGAATCATATCATTGTAATGTTCAGAGAGGGAAAGAGTCTTCTTTCTAGTTAATTATCCTTTAATGGCCAGTAGATTATTTTGCAACAACTCATATGCGACAACACTATTTAAAACCTCCCAGTCGTATTGATTAATTAGGTCTCTCATTTACAGGCTTTAATCGGGTTATTTTTCAAAGAAGAAAGAAGAAGTAAACGTCGTGCAATGGGCTGACCATCAAGAAATCGCGTATTATTTTAGGCAGAATGACAGCTGTCCTCAGGGAATCCCCCCCCCGCCACCCCGGGTCTAGAGTAGCGCAGAGACCTTGGCCTTACCCTTTGATCTCAAGGCTTCTAATACCTTTGAGTCGGCGGTCACATCACTCACTAGCTTGATTTCAATATTTTGCGAAGTCAGTTGGAGCAACTTTTCAAAAAGACGTTGACCCTAGGAAAAAATATTCAGAGATGAGAAAAATCAGAAAACCTAAAGTATGCTACTTAGGATAGGTATAAATAAACTTAATAACAATTAAAATGATTCCTTCAAATTTTTTTAAAAATTTTATTTATTTATTTGACAGGCAGAGATCACAAGTAGGCAGAGAGGCAGGCAGAGAGAGAGGAGGAAGCAGGCTCCCCGCCAAGCAGAGAGCCTGAAGCGGGGCTCGATCCCAGGACCCCTGGGATCATGACCTGAGCCGAACGCAGAGGCTTTAACCCACGGAGCCACCCAGGTGCCCCTATTCATTCAAATTTTAAAAGGCAAGCATTTCAGCAGTTAGCGTTCATGGCAAATTCTTTCAGAAGAGTTCTAGAACCGGAGCAGTAGCACGAACACAGATTACATTATGTTTTCCGAGTGACAATTACTGCAATTCCAAGTTCAAAGCTACAGTGCAAATCTACTCTTCTTTTCCTTTTCCATGAATTCTGATGTTATCTACATGTGAAGAGGCAGCAGAGACTATTATAAAGTTGTGTTTGGGCCCAGAGAGACCTGGATTCCAGCTGGTTTTCCAATTTATAAGCTGTGTTTCTTCTCACTAATCTCTAGCTTCTTCCTCAGTAGAACGTAGATAAAAATAACATGTGAGAATTAAAGGAATTAGTAGTAGGTAAGTATCCTTTCAGTAGAAGCTCTGATGGGGAAAGTCACGGCTACTTATCGGTGATTTGCCTGAATTCACCTTCTGGTTTAAAACCCCTTTTACAGAATTCAACTGACGCTCTGCCCCGGCCATCTGTCATTCCTAGCACAACCCAAAAATGACTAGAATAAAAATACAAAATAAAACATAAAGCTTTTGCTTACATAAGATTTTCACAAGCATTACTTTTTTGTAAGAAATTTTAATCTCCGGGAGACTGTGCCGGGGTAAGTCCTCAGCAATTACACCGTCTCAGGCGAGGGGACTGCAACCTTAGCTCGTTTATTTTCCCCTGTGTGTGTTCACAGACTCCCTCTCCTATCATAAAAAGAACTGGTCTTCTTTTATTGATTTTGGAGAACTTTGTTATTCAGCCACAAACTCAAATGCCTTCCGGGGTCAGAGAGGCATAAGGTTTCGTCTTAATGGCTTATCCTGCTTTGATAAGGATGGACCGTTAATAATGATTCAGTACAAAGGATGGGATTGAAGGGAGGATGTGGATGTGGCTCCAGATTCCTGCACTTCAGCCTCAGGAAGCAGAGAAGCCAAAGATCCAAGTCCGACTTTGGAGGGTATGGAGAGCAAGCAGGCAGGACAGTCCTAGGGCCACATAGCAGGGGGGAATGTTTAGCATAATCCAGCCCTGCTGTAGCCTGGAGCATGGCCCCAGATGGCCGGTGCTCTCTCATCCCTGAGTACCAGAGGGCAGAGTGGGAGCTGCACCCCAAGGCAGGGACGAGAGCCTCCCTTCCTCCAACTAAGCAGGAAATCAAGGGGGCCCAAAGTGGAGCTCATGAATTACTCTGCACCCAGAGCCTGGAGGCAGGCTCCCCGCAGAGCAGGTGTTCTGGGGAGGGGTGGAGTGAGTGTACCAGGCTGGTGTCCACTATTTATTTAAAAGAGATTGGGGGCGTGCTTGAGCAAGAGAGAAACACACAGAGAGGCAGAGGAGGGAAGAAAGAAAACAGCAGCCGCCTTGCAGATTGTAGGGTCTACGTGGATTTCAGGTTTCCTGCAGAAGCAGGGAGGGCGGGGCCTCCAGGGCCTCAGATAGAGGTGGAGAGGGCGAGAGGGACAGCCAGGTGGCAGGGAGCTGTGGTTCTCCTGCGGGGTTATCACCAACACAGTCTTCCTTGTCAGCTCTGGTACCCCACGGACTTGCATACTGTAATCTTGTCACACACCCTTGGAGGCTTGGGGATGTCTGCACAGCCCAGATTTCTGGAGCCGAGCCTCACGGTCAAACTGTCTGTATTCTTCCCTTCACACAGAGAAAAGGCTTATGTGCTTTGTGTTTTAGGAGACCCCACCAGTAACAGGCCACTGTTTTTACACGAATGCATGTTTTCCCCCTGCTCTTGGTTAATAATAGATCTTGCACCAGTGAAATGTAAGAGATCGTCTAACCTATCTATATTTCTGGCTGTGTGCCTTAAATTGATTCCCACTATGCTATTTTTGTGAGATTTAAAATGAAGACCAGAGCTCTCAAACATAGATGAAAATAGAAACTCCCAAGTTCACAGATACTGGCAGACTGTCATTAAATAAAGCTAATCTTTCCTGTTCGTACGTGCTGATGACTTACCCCAAGGATTCTTATAATTGTTATAGTACTTACTGTAATGAACTTGGGCCTGGGTGGGTGAAATTCTCCCCTGTTTACAGTGTCTTACCTTCCTATCTGCACATTTCTGCTAAGACATTCGGAATGTCGTAACAAAGGTATGAAACACAGAGAGTATGAAACCCTGAGAGAGATCTCCTCTGAGGGCTTCACTGCTGAGTTAAATCCTCTTGCTGGTAACAAAGAACACGGTGGACATGGGGAGATGGAGAGGAGAGGGAGTTGAGGGAAACTGGAAGGGGAGGTGAACCATGAGAGACTATGGACTCTGAAAAACAACCAGAGGGTTTTGAAGGGGCGGGGGGGGTGGGAGGTTGAGGAACCAGGTGGTGGGTAATAGGGAGGGCACGTACTGCATGGAGCACTGGGTGTGGTGCTAAAACAATGAACACTGTCACGCTGAAAATAAAGAAATAAAAAAAAAATCCTCTTGCTGAGGTTTCATAAAGGAATACAAAAGTCCCTTTGGTTTTTAAACATCAGAAACTCTTGAACAACAGGAGTTTGAGCTGCATGGGTCCACTTATAAGCATTTTTTTTTTTTCAGTATTCAGGGGAGTCCTGTAAAAATGTTTTCCCAGCTTTAGGATCTTCTTAATTAACATTTTTTTCTTAGCTTACTTTAATGTACATATAACATACAAAGTATGTGTTAGTTGGCTCTTTCTGTTATCAGTCAGGCTCTGGTCAACAGGAGGCTATCAGTATCAAGTTTTGGGGGAGTCAAAAGTTACATGCACAATCTTGACTATGCAGTAGGTTGTCCCCGTTAACCCCCATTCTTGACTATGCAGTGGGTTGTCCCCGTTAATCCCCGTGTTGCTCAAGGGTCGGCTAATTTTTTTTTTAAGATTTTATTTATTTGACAGAGAGAAAGAGACAGCAAGAGAGGGAACACAAGCAGGGCAGAAGCAGCAGACTCCCTGTGGAGCTGGGAGCCCGATGCGGGGCTCCACCCTGGGACCCCAGGATGAGGACCTGAGCCAAAGGTAGACTCTTAATGACTGAGTGACCCAGACGCCCCCAAGGGTCAACTAACTTAAAAATGTGCTCTTTTCTGGTGAGAAACATTAGGCAAAATTTCCAAGTTAAATAAATCATCTTGAAGATAATCAGTCGTTGAGGCATGTTGAGCAATTTAAGCCGATTAAGCCCAGGCAGACTGCCTAGGGGTTGGAGTATGAAGTATGGGGGGCGGGGGGTGGGGGGGACTAGTTAACCACCTAATACGGCCCCTTCTTCACCTACAAGGAAGAAGCCACTAATAATCTGATGAAATCAAATACAGATGCATGTAAGGGGCCCAATAAGAGAGAAGACACTTGAACACAGTAAGCACCTGACGAGACAGGCTACTGGAGAAGACGCAACTGGAGCTAAAACACAACGTAGTATGCAAAGACAGATAAGTCTGGCTGGGACTAACACTCTCATGATTTTAGAATTAAATTAGAAGTATAATTAAAGAACAGCATGGCCACTGTTGAGACCCAAATTACGGCTTGAAGATCTACCGGAAGAAATATGTCAAAGCACAGAAGGGCACGCATACGGAAACATAAGGGTAATAAGGGAAGAAAAGGCTGATAGATAAATCAAAGATATATAACACATGGCTCATAGATGTGTTGGAAGAAAACAAGAGGCAGAAAGAATAAGCTTTCAAGTAACAGAAGAGAAATTGTCCCACTTGAGGAAAGGCCTAAATCTACATGTGGAAAAGATAATTGACGAATGAAGGCAATGCAGTGCAGAAAGACCCATTTAGGCACATTCTACGAAATCGATCAATACCAAGGAGAAAGAGGAATTCTTATAAACTTCTGACCAAAACCAAAACAAAACAAGTTACCTCCCGAGCAAAATGGATCGGATGGGCATGGAACCAGTCACCTCCAGCATTAAGCCAGTACAGGGTGGCCACAGACTCCGATAAAGAATAAACTAGAACAAGGGAATGTTTTATCCAAAGATTTTACTTTTACCTGCCACGGTCAAAAAAAAAAAAAAAAAAAAAAAAAGAAAGAAAAGGAAAAAGAAAGAAAGAAATATTTGCAGATATATGCAGATTTAGAGACTATATTACCTACATGACCCATAGGAGGAACATATTCAAGGAAAGACTCTAATCAGACTGTAAATAATACTGCCCACCAGTGGGGAGAATGAAAGGGAGCAGAACACGTGGTGAGCAGTAGAAAATGGTACGTGTTTGACGTAGCTGCTACAGAAGCATTCTTGAAATAGGACAGACACATTATAAGGGAAGTTCTACTGTTCTACTGAGAACCTAGTACGTGATTCTCAGTGGGAGGCACTATTAGCTGAAAGGGACCGCACTGGGGCGCCTGGGTGGCTCAGTGGGTTAAGCTTCTGCCTTCCGCTCGGGTCATGGTCTCAGGGTCCCGGTTTCAAGCTCCGCATCAGGCTCTCTGCTCAGTGGCGAGCCTGCTTCCTCCTCTCTCTCTGCCTGCCTGTGATCTCTCTATCAAATAAATAAATAAATAGATTTTTTTAAAAAAGGGATTGAGTTGGTTCGTGCGTGTGTAAGTTTATTTTATAAGTAAGACACATATATAAATACAATAAATACACAATGTACCTGTGGTATTAGAATCTCACAGGGTGGTAGGTTTAGGGAAAAAAATGGGTAAAAAGTCTCCTTATTAAGGTGAGAGTGAAAAGAAGCCGAGGAACAGTGATCTGCAGCCAACAGGACAAAGAATCTCAGTAAAAATTAGAGTGAGAGTTAGGACAGCTTAAGAGTACTAGATGGGAAAGAGTAGGGCCTTATTCTGTTATGGCACGATTTATGAGTAGTGACAGCTATCAGCTGGTGTGTGCCAAACAACACAGCAGCTAAAAATATAGAGCAAAAGCTAACAGTGATGCAATTAAAACACAAGCACAATATAATGCTTCAAAACAGGTCTCTCATAAATGGGTAGATCTAGTGAGGAATACATGAGAATATATGAAAATTGAATATTATCAGTAAACGTGATTATGTGTATACATTTATACATGTTTCTCATTCTATATATTAAATCCCTCCACACGATGGTTTGTCCTGAGAACATTATAAAAATCTGTTCTGTAACAGCTGTTAAAGAAAAACCTAAGAAAACCAGTTGCAGGGAGATGTTCTACCAGCTGCATTCTTCACTCACAATCTAAGAAAATGAGAAACAGACCATTAACGCGTGACACATAAAACGCATCATATCTACCTGAAAATTTAAAAACTCACTCTTAGATCTGTACATCACAGGAGAAAAGAAAAGTGAATTTCTTTAAAAATAGAGCTTCCCTATGACCCTGCAATTGCACTGCTGGGTATTTACCCCAAAGATACAGATGTAGTCAAAAGAAGGGCCATCTGTACCCCAATGTTTATTGCAGCAATGGCCACGGTCGCCAAGCTGTGGAAAGAACCAAGATGCCCTTCAAGGGATGAATGGATAAGGAAGATGTGGCCCATATACACGATGGAGTATTATGCCTCCATCAGAAAGGATGAAAACCCAACTTTTATAGCAACATGGACGGGACTGGAAGAGATTATGCTGAGCGAAATAAGTCAAGCAGAGAGAGTCAAGTATCATATGGTCTCACTTATTTGTGGAGCATAACAAAGAACATGGAGGACATGGGGAGATGGAGAGGAGAGGGAGTTGAGGGAAACTGGAAGGGGAGGTGAACCATGAGAGACTATGGACTCTGAAAAACAACCTGAGGGTTTTGAAGGGGTGGGGGGTGGGAGGTTGGGGAACCAGGTGGTGGGTAATAGGGAGGGCACGTACTGCATGGAGCACTGGGTGTGGTGCAAAACAATGAACACTGTTACGCTGAAAATAAATTTTTTAAAAATACAAAAAAAAAAAAAAGAAAAGTGAATTTTTGTATTCTCTAGAAAGCTATAAATAGTGGAGCACTTCACAGCAAAGCCATGAAATGAAGGCAGTATCTGGTGTCAGAGAAATTTATAAGTGTAAATGCCTTCAGCATTATAAAAAAACATTACAAAGTCACAGTAATCATATCAACATGGTAGGAGCACAGGAACGGATAAACAGATAAGGGAAAAGAGGATCCAAAAATGGTATACACACAATTCTATCAATAATAAACGTGTTATTTTAACTCAGTCTGAAAAAGATAAAGTAGTTTAATCTGGCATAAGTGAAAGGACCCTTATATTACACCACAGAGAAAAGTATGTTTCAGGAAGAATAAAAACAGCAATACTCGGGGACCTGGCTGGCTCAGGCAGGTGAGCATCTGACTCTTGGTTTCAGCTCAGGTCATCATCTTGGGTCATGAGATTGGGCACCATGAGCTTGGGCTCCATGTTCCTTGGGGAGTCAGCTTGGGATTCTCTCTCCTCTCTGCTCCTCCCCCCACCTACTTGCCCACTCTCTCTCAAATGAATTTTTTTTAAAGATTTTATTATTTATTTGACAGAGATCACAGGTAGGCAGAGAGGCAGGTGGGGGGCGGGGAGCAGGCTCCCTGCTGAGCAGAGAGACCGATGCGGGGCTCGATCCCAGGACCCTGGGATCATGACCTGAGCCAAAGGCAGAGGCTTTAACCCACTGAGCCACCCAAGCACCTCAAATAAGTAAATCTTTTTTAAAAAACGAAACAAAACAAAAACAAAAACAAGAGCACCTGGGTGGCTCAGTCAGTTAAGCATCTTCCTTGGGTTCAGGTCATGATCTCAAGGTCTTAGGATTGAGCCTAGCACTGGGCTCCCTGCTCAGCAGGAAGTCTGCTTCTCCCTCTCCCTCTGCTGCTCCCCCAACTCAGTACATACTGTCTCGCTCTGCTCACTCTCCCAAATAAATAAAATCTTTAAAAAAAAACCGACAAAACAAAAGCAAAACCAAAAATCATAACAACATTTTCAAGAAAAAACTATGCAAGCACAGGATGTACGGTCTTAAGAGTAGGGAGAACTTTAGCTTAGCTACAGGAGGCTAAATAATGCCCCCCCCCCCCCCGCAAGATGTCAGGTTCTCACCTGGAGGATATAAGTTTTATCTTCTTTGGAAATAGGATCTTCACAGGTTTGAATAAAGACCTGGAGATAAGATTATCCTGGATCATTGGAGAGGGTCCTGGACACAAGCAGTTCTTGTAGGAAAGAGGCAGAGGGGAATGGCCACCCCTAGAGGAGGTGGGTACATGGAGACAGAGCAGAGGTATTCGAGGATGGCAGCCTTGAAGACTGGAGGGACACAGCAGCCAGTGACACAAGGGGACACCGGCAGTTGCCACATGCAGGAAGGGGTGGGAAGTACATTCCCCCCAGTAGTGGAGGCTGCAGGAGTCTCTGGGGGAAGCACAGCTCTGGTGACACCCAGGTCTCAGCCCAGGGAAACAGATCCCAGACTTGGAACCAGAACTGGGAGGAAATAAATTTTCTGCTGTTCTAAGCCACCTGTCCGTGGCACTTTGCAGTGGCCTCGAAACTAATATATAAGTTAGATACATAGAAGCAATACAAGACATACAGAGTTATGAAAGACAAAAAAATTATATTGCAAAAGATACCACCAACTAGATGAAAAACAGTAAAATTCTGGAATAAAACATTTGCCATGCAGACAAGAGGGGAAGGGTTAGTGGGTGTACTCTACAAAAAATATTAAAAATAAGGAAAAGCCAAAAGCCTAATCAAATCTGGGCAAAGTCAGGCTGGCGGATGTGAAGAGATGCTTCATGGGAAGCCCAGTGCGAAGCAATGTGGGGAGCTGTGTACTCAGGCGATGGGAAACAACTTAGGAGTGGCAACCTTGACTCCTGTTGGCCACTGGGGGAAAGGGTACTGTGACATTGCTGTCTTCCACTCAGCAATCCCACCCCTAGAATGCATCCCCAAAACCCTAATCCTCACATAAGCACCAGAATGTGTGCGTGTGTGTGTGTGTGTGTGTGTGTGTGTGTGTGAGAGAGAGAGAGAGAGACTTTGTGTCCTAGGGATGCCATTATCTGCCTGTGCACATATGTGTACACACACGTCTATATGTGCACAGAAAGTTTAAATCAAACTTTCAAGGACTGATTAAAGATACTAAGTAACTGACGATGCAGGCACGAGAAAAGAAGACTAGGATGTGCTATAAGCCACGAGGTCCTTTCAAAGCAATACACGTCCCTTGATTTTTTTCTTTATGATTTTTTTTAAAGATTTTATTTATTTATTTGACAGAGAGAGATCACAAGTAGGCAGAGAGGCAGGCAGAGAGAGTGAGAGGGAAGCAGGCTCCCTGCTGAGCAGAGAGCCCGATGCGGGGCTCGATCCCAGGACCCCGAGACCATGACCTGAGCCGAAGGCAGCGGCTCAAACCACTGAGCCACCCAGGCGCCCCTTTCTTTATGATTTAAGACATAAAACCACATATGCGTGGATCCCCTCTGGACTCAATTTCCTATTTTCTATTTAACCAATTAGTTTGATTATCTACAAGACTGATCTCTTATTTACTCTCTATATTTTCTGAATGTTTTAGTATTGTATTTGCTGAATTTTTTTTCCATTTAGAAAACTGAACTGAAATTTTATTTACTTACTATACTTACTGAAATACACAACGTCTGCCAGGGATATAAACAAAGATATGTCACTTTCTTGTCTATTTCCCAGCATCAGCTATTATTCTCAAATAAAAGGAGGCCCAGAACAGAGAGAAGGGTGTTTAAAGCAATTTCATTTAACACATTTACTGGGTGCTCGCTAAGGGTCAGGGACCTTCATAAGTGCTGGAGATAAATGATAAGTAACTAAATGGAGCCCAGTGTGTCAGATGTCAGGGTGTAGGAGTTACAGGCCTGGGGACAATGTGACAGGAGCACTAATAACCCAGCCTAGGGCACACACGGAGAGTTTGCCAAAGGAAGGAAGGCAAGAAAAAGTGGTCCAGGTCTGAGCACGAAGTAGCAGGTTCTTGTAAACCTGGATGGAATTTGGACCCAGTCTGGAAAGCTCTGTGGATCTGCGGGATTCTACATAGCAAAGAACGTAACTGAATTTCTGTTTTTCTGTTCTAAAAGAAACCTCCGGGGCACCTGGTTGGCTCAGATGGTTAAGCATCAGGCTTCATTTTGGCTCAGGTTGTGATGCCAGGGTCATGAGATCAGCCCCGCTTTGGGCTCCGCACTGGGCGTGAAGCCTGTTTGAAGATGCTCCTCTTCTGCCCCTCCTCCCCCAACTCACACATGCTCTAAAATAAATCACTAAAAAATAATAAAATCCTGATGACAAATTGGAGAAGGACTAGTATAGGGCAGGGCTGGAGGCTGAATGGACAATCAGGTTGGCACACGGTCCAGTGGGAGGTAATGTGGATTGGGACAGAGTCGTGTCCAAGATACTCGGAAAAATGGGAAGATCTCGGGCATTTATGGGATAGCACAGTGCTGAGCTCCATGGCTAGGCTTGGGCTGGGGGGAGACAGTAGAGCCAGGGAAGGTGGCCAGAGGCCCCAGAAGCTCTCTCGACATGGCTGTGGAACCCGGAATTCCTTATCCAAAGCGAGAAAGTGGTGGCCTGCACAGGAGTTCATAAGTGTCCTGAAGTCGGGGTCAGTCACAGCTTTGGGAAGTCAGGCAGGGCCACACGTCCAGTATCTTAGAGAATGCCCGCCTCGTGGCAATGAGCAACAAGGCTCACTGGCCCGCCACCAGCAAGAGGATCTTCTAGGCAGGCCTGCAAGCTGCCAGGCCACTCACTAATCCAGGTTCCATCCCACTCAGGGGCTTAATTATTCTGAACAGTTACTCACCAAGGACTTGCCTAATGACGGTGAGCACAATTATGCGCCCCGTGGGTAGGAACACAGCCACCCCTGTCCGGGGCTGAGAGATGAAGACAGAGTGGATAAGCTCACATTGCCAATAACAGGCCAGGAAATAGCAAGGACTTCACACTGGGAGCAGCATGTTTATAAGGGGGGCCTGGGCAGCTGGATATCTACAGTAGCTGGAAAGTAGCTTTTGGTGTGGGTGGGGGGGGGGGGAGCGTTCCAGCTGCAAAGGGCAGGTGGGCGACGTCACCTTAGCGGCATGGTCAGCCGTGTCTGGAAGCAGGTGGACGGCACAGCTGGTCAGCACCCAAGGCTTCAGAAAAGGCAGAGAAGACAGGCACGGGAGGGACACACGGCATAAGCCTGACATTCCGGCTCTCTCCCACTCACTTGTTCTGAGTGGGCGGCGGGCCCCACACTGCACGAAGGCAGACTTCCTTTAGGTCCTCGCTCCCAACGACCCCCGCTCCCCCTGCCCGTAACCACTAGGGCGCCCCACGTGCTCCCTGAAAATCCCACAGTCTTAAGGAAGCAGCTTCACCTCCTTAGCCCTCTGCCCCCACTTATGAGAACTGATCCCAAGTTCATGAGCAAAAAAAACATGTTTTGCACAAAGGTATTTCCTGTAGTGGAAGTTCTTCAGGAAAAGAAGGATCAAAAACTAGATAACAGGTCCAAGAGGAAAGAGCTACGTCAATTTAATTCACTACCCTGCATATCATGCAGCCAATTTAAAATACGGTTTAAAATGTTAAAACAATGTAAAGGTGCTTATGGTGTAATGTTAAATTCAAAATCAAGATGTACATTTCGTTGTATAATAGGAGCATAGGGGGGCACCTGGGTGGCTCAGTGGGTTAAGCCTCTGCCTTCAGCTCAGGTCATGATCTCAAGGTCCTGGGATCAAGCCCCCCATCGGGCTCTCTGCTCAGCACGGAGCCTGTTTCCCCCTCTCTCTCTCTGCCTACTTGTGATCTCTGTCAAATAAACAAATAAAATATTTTAAAAAAATAGGAGCATGGGTATGTAATTATGCATAAAATATCAAACTTAAAAAAAAACTTTTGTTGATGGTCCCATGGTGGATTGTGTTTTTCTCATCATTTCTCTAGTTTCTAAATTTTCTATAGTGCGATGCTATTACTATTATAATGAGGGGGAAAAAAATCCAACTCATGCTTTTTCAAAGAAAGTTGCAAAAACATAAATTGGCCAATGGGACCCAGGAAGCTCCGCAAGAAGGTCTAGAGAGACATTTAGGCGAGCAAATCTAAGACAAGACCACTTAAAAAGAAAAATCATTATTTAATCCAAATAATTGGGAAGACTATCTTGGGGTTCATGATTTATTCATGCCTATATGATTGGATTTAAAAAGAATCAAAGAGGTTAAACTCTTGCTAATCATAGCGTTTATGAGTTTATATGAGAATGATGATTTCCCTTGGAAATATATGGAAAGCAAGCAAGAGCATAATTAGGATCGCGCAACAGATGGGGGCACAAAAGCACAGGGAACCAGCAGGAATTTACCAGGAAAGAACAGCACTGAGGGAGAACCAGAAGCCACAGGAGCCACCAAGAGCCAAGGACAGCCTTCCCAGCCTGCTCATTGCTGGTTCCAACTGCTGTTCTCTCTCTCTGCGCCCTCATCAGCCATTTCTCCATCTCCTTCACTCAACTTTGAGTTCCACGGTGGGTACGGACCGTTGCTCATTTGACTTTGCATCCTCAGCAAACAACACAGTACCTTGCTAAATATTTGTGCAACAAAGGCCCATGCAAAAATCATTCCGTGGCCACATTTCCAAGGCAAGAATGCTAATTTGTAAGCTTCTGCTGAGTGTTGATTTTGTGAAACAGGGAAGAGACGCTATTTTGCAAAAAGGAGACACCCTTCCCATCAGGTTGTGCTATTTTCATGCTGACACTGTATACCAGGAGCTTGACTGAAATCACATTTAGCCTAGAGATGTGAGGGCTGGAGAGGAATTTACGGTTTCAAAGCTCAAAGCAATCGCTGGGCTCCCTTCTCTTCCAAGCCACGTGCTAGACAATAAAGCTACAATAATAATACAGGACACATGCTCCAGAGACCAGGAAGGTGAGGAATACTCCAGTAGAAGCTGCCACCATTTTATATCACTGTGGAGAGAACAAGTGGGACAAACAGGGTTAACTGAAACAGAGAACACGGGGGCCACAGACCAGATGGGAAGGGACCAGTGTGGGCCTGCCGTGAAATCTACAAGAACCAGACACTTTATTGGGCTGGGGTGGTTTTAAACAGGAATACTTAATCCTGGACTCCAAGTCATCTTTTTAAAAAGTATCGAAGCCTGAGCCCCTCTCCAGATCCTCGAACCTAAGAGTTTGGGAGTGGCCTGGGCATCAGTATGTTCTAGAAGCACGCCTGGTGATGCTGACAAGTAGTCATGGTTGAAAACTGCCCTCTTGGGAACAGAGGGTGAGAATCACCCGGAAATATGCATACGTCTCTTTCTTCCTCCTTCACCTACATCCTGAACCTCCTTTAACAGAAGTTGAGAGCTTGATGGACAGCATAAAGTTATTCCTGCTCTCAGATGACACAGAAAGCAAGGTAAATTTGAAGTAAATTTGAAACTAACTGCTCTTCACCAGAAAAACAAAGATAAAAATGAAAACAGCAACTCTCTTTTACGAGCTCCATTATCTGTTCTTTTATAAACATAATCTAAATCAGATTTACAGAGCCATCAAAGGAGACTGGCATTATTATACCCATTTTATAGATGAGTTAATTGAGGATCGGATGACTTATGACCTTTGCCAGTATGGCCACAGGTACTAAACTACAGGTCATGTCAGACTCCTTTGGTGCCAAACCCTGCAATCCTCCCAGGGGAGTCTGGGTCTCCTGAGGAACGCTGCTTGTGTGCCTTTTCTACAGAACCAAATCCTGAGAACTGAAAATAAACAAAATAATGAATTCTAAATGGAGCCAACTAACGGAACATTAGTATGCATCCTAATTTTATATTCATTAATTTACACGTTTTATTTTTCCCTATATCCCTGCTTAAAAAAAAAAAAAAAAGAAGACAGCAAGAAGTTGGCCATCATCATATAGTAGAAATGCAAGCAAGCCCCCAGTTCCACAACAGAACAAAGGATGAAATGTGTGTTTTCCAGGTTGTAACAGAAGATTCTGTTTTCTCTGGCTGCCTCACGCCAACCTACTAATTACAATACACCAATCTCTTAATTGCAACAGTCTCAAAGAATTTTAATCACTTAAAGAATCCAGTCTCCACCAACCATGCTCATCTCCTTTAAGACAAAATGAAAAGCAGGAACTGCTGTGATTTTTCTCTAGACTACAAAAAAATTCAGAAAAAAAAAATTCCAATTAAACATTATGATGAGGCTGCAAAAGTATTGGGTACTTTTCTGACTTTTACATGGGAGTGACCCTGACAAAAACAGGATTCTCCTGGTTCCAGAAATACCTCTGTGTTGCTGACTGTGGACGCTGTCTATATGAGGAATGAATGAATGACGTCTCTTTCACTACTTGGGAAGGGAATGGACCCACTTTGGGACTGGAGGGGTGAGAAAGACAGGAAGAATGGAAGAGATGTGGAGAGCACAGGGCCCTAGCTGACCCCTTCAGACGACAGGTTTCCTAGGGGAGCTTGAATCATACAGTGATTCTAACAGAAAATGTTAATAATACCATTTATGAGCCAGCTATGAACATGGTGTGAAACCAATGGGACAAGGAAGAGGTTTCTAAGTTCGGTACAACAGAAGTCCTTGGTTGTTGGTTAGCCTACATCTTTAGTCCATTAGGAAGAATACCGCTAACAAGGAATGAGAAGGCTACAGGAGGGACCAACTAAGTCACACTCAGCTGCAGCACCCTGGTCCAAACTGCAGAATGCGTCCATCAGCATCAAGGTGAGATCTCTCAATGTTGCCTGGGTATAGGCGTCTTCAATTTAAAACCAAAACAAGGAGCAGAAAACCAACCAATTGATTGCGCAGCAAAAATCAGAAGTGGCCATAGGTTTGAGAAGACCACATGACTTCCTTTGGATTCAAAATTGGAGATATCAGTTGTTCAGAGAGATGTGTGTGTTTGGGCACACACACAGGTGTGCGTGAGCAGATGGATGGAAGCAAGACTGTGTGGTTGTGTGTTTGTGTAAGGATTTTGTACTTAATAAATGGAATCTACAATTGTATATTTAAAGATAATTTGCATAATCCTTCTTATCTACCCAGAGCTTCACATTTTTAGAAACTGTTTCTCTTTTAATTTGATGGAACCATCCCAGTTTCCAGCAGAGCGTAAAGCATATAAGACGAACTCATTATCGGTTAGTAAAATCAAACTGATGTGAGCTGGAGTTGCAGTGTGCACGCAAATAACATTCATGAGCTTAACAAACACGTAGTAAAATGGCCAAACACTGTTCTATGCTCTTCTCATACATTAACTAGTGCGATCCACACAGCAGCCTATAAGGCAGGCTCTGGGACCCTGGTCTTGCTGATGAGGAAAGTGAGGCCTAAAGTTCAGCACCTTACTCAAGGTCACACAGTGGATAAGTAGATAAAAAGGAACCTGAGCCACTCCCTCCTCACTCACCTCTACGGTCTGCCTACAACCTACTGTGTAGAGATGGGATCTTGGCTTGAACTCTCCCAAACCATCCATGGCTCCCTGAACTTTCATTTGTGGTACCACTAAATTGAGCAAATACCACCACGTTTTTTAAATCAGAATTTTTCAAAATTAATTGTAATGTACCATGAATTGGCAACTGTGACTCACGGCAAACAAGTAACTAGCTGATTCCATACAAAGGCATCTCAAAGATTCAGTTGCTGCAGCCCATTATTTCATTTGGTTTCTGACAGCGAACTCACAGAGAATAGGGTTGTGTTTTGTTTTTTTTTTTTTTTTTTTTGGTTTCTGGTGTTTTGTTTTGTTTTTTAACTCAATGAATCAGGTAGCTCTGCAATCATCAAATCACATTTCCTGGCTTTTCCCAAACAGTCTTGATTTCATAAATCCCCATTACCTTAGCCCGTAAATTGGCAATCACACAGTCCTGGAAATTTCAGTATTTCGGGGTCTAAAGTCATCATCCGAACAGAAAGAAACAAAAATCCTTTGCCTGACCACATACTTTGATCACATTTGAAAATATGGTTACCATGGAACCACAGAGATCACTAGCCCTTGACCTGGCTTTCACACAGAGGAAAGTCACGGAAGGAAACAGATACAATACTAGCAGAAGGTAGAAAAGACAAGAGTTTTTCAGGGTAGGAATTCAAACAGCAACCTGTTAGAACTACAGATTAAAACTGCATTTTTAACGAATGCGTTTATACACACACACACACACACACACACACGTCCAACATTCATCATCCTGTAGATCATGACCACCACACCCTCTGCTGAAATTGCTTCTCACCCAGAGAAGACACAGACGTCCTGTGCCAGGCTGATCTGTGTCTCTTTTCTGCTGAGCTGGGGCCTGCCTGCAACCCCGTGCCCATTTCTCAGGGTATTTTGCTTCCAGTATTCTTTTGTATTATTACATATTATAATGAGTAGATGGGATGAATCTGTTATGGTTCCTGTTCATTCATGTGTCATGGTTTCCATGTAGGACATTTCAGGCTCTGTTGATTTTGAAGTAAATACTGTGTTTGACTCTAACTCCTCAAAATAAAAACCTTTAAAAAAAACATATTCAGGGAAAATAAGCTGTGAACCTGGGTCAATTAGCATTATATTGGAACATCTTTAAAAAAAAACTTCAGATTTTCTCACTCGGGTTATTAGGGTGTGAAAGGTTTTTTTAGCATTTTTTTTTAAGAGCGCAACAAGCCAATCAATGACTACATCACAGTATTTATAAGGTCTCGATAAAAACAAAAGCATGCTCACAAGTCCAAAGATTAGCCACCCAAACTCTGAAAGGAATTTTTTTTTGGGGGGGTGCCATATAATTGTATTGAGGACACTGCATTTTCTACTCTCAAGATAGTGCTTATAAAGTACAATGTTATTTCCTTTCCCCACACACATAAACCATGTTCACATACTAAGAATGTCCCATTTTTTACTATAGCAGCTCAACTTTAAAACTGCCATGAGAATTTATTACAAATTTGATCCTTTGTTGTTTTGTGTAAAACAATGTTAAATATTAAATCCAGAGTCTTGAATCTCCTATTGCATTTGAAAGGTAAGATCAGGTAAAATTTAAATCGAACAGGCATTCAGCCAGTACCTTCTTTTTTTTAGGAATGGTAAAACTTAGTGGCCTAAAGGAAACAGAATCTGGGATTCTTACTGCACCTGGAGAAACAAGTTGGTGGTTAAGGGCCTGCTTTCAGGACTTGGGTTCCTGGCCTCATTCTGGACCTCTGCAAGATTAACCTCCACTGGCAGGAGGGAGGGGAGGAGAGAAGGGAACCAGCTTCTTTCAAAATAATCTTTAAAACCCAAGACGTGTGGTACTTAGACAAGTTCTCCTGGGTCCCTTTGCAAATACTGCTCTAGAGGTCAAGGGGGGCATAAGGGAAGATGGGACATGAAGCTAATCAGGCTCCAAGAACCATTTCTATTCTACAGGCTTGCTTGCTCTCTCTTTACTTTTAGGTATTCGTTTTTCTTTTAAGATTTCCCCATTCACGAAATCTATAAAGAGCTTAGCAAACTCAATACCCAAAGGACAAATAATCCAATCAAGAAATGGGCAGAGGACATGAACAGACATTTCTGCAAAGAAGACATCCACATGGCCAACAGACACATGAAAAAGTGCTCCACATCACTCGGCATCAGGGAAATACAAATCAAAACCACAATGAGATACCATCTCACACCAGTCAGAATGGCTAAAATGAACAAGTCAGAAAATGACAGATGCTGACGAGGATGCAGAGAAAGGGGAACCCTCCTACACTGTTGGTGGGAATGCAAGCTGGTGCAACCACTCTGGAAAACAGCATGGAGGTTTCTCAAAAAGTTGAAAATAGAGCTGCCCTATGACCCAGCAATTGCACTACTGGGTATTTACCCTAAAGATACAAACGTAGTGATCCGAAGGGGCACCTGCACCCGAATGTTTATAGCAGCAATGTCCACAATAGCCAAACTATGGAAAGAACTTCTATGTCCATCAACAGATGAACAGATAAAGAAGATGTGGTGTGTGTGTGTGTGTGTGTGTGTGTATATAATGTAATACTATGCAGCCATCAAAAGAAATGAAATCTTGCCATTTTCGACAACGTGGATGGAACAAGAGGGTATTATGCTTAGCGAAATAAGTCAATCGGAGAAAGACAACTATCATATGATCTCCCTGATATGAGGAAGGGGATATGCAACGTGGGGGGTTTGGGGGTAGGAAAAGAATAAATGAAACAAGATGGGATTGGGCGGGAGACAAACCATAAGAGACTCTTAATCTCACAAAACAGAGGGTTGCTGGGGGGAGGGGGGTGGGGAGAGGAGGGTGGGGTTATGGACATTGGGGAGGGTACCTTACCCCTGGGGCTAATAATACATTATATGTTTATAAAAAAAATAAAAAATAAAAAAAAATTTTAAAATACCAAAAAAAAAAAAATAAATAAGATTTTTCCGTTCATCCTAGTGCAACAGATTCAACTCTGCCAGGATCTCAGCCCCATGAGGGAAGGGATCTCGATCTTGTCCACTGCTGTATCCCATACACTCTCAACAGGGCCTGCACAGAGGGACCTCAGCAACACCTGATGGCTAGCTTTCATCATCTGGCTCTTGAGAGGGTCAAATGTGATCACGTAAAATACTATGAAGGCATGAATAGAATTCTTGCAAATACGTTATTAATCTAAGAACCACCCTTTCATTTATACTTTTTGTCTCAAAGCTAATGCTTGGGCTGACTCGCCAGAGGACAAACCTGTTTGTAGACTCTTACTTCCCCGTGGGGCTTGAAAGTTCTAGAAGTCTGGCGCCCGCATAAAATGTTAACACTTCTTTGGGACAGAGGTAGGCAGGGCAGACATTCTAATTTGTATCACCTCGGTTTTTGTTGTTTTCCCCTCGCTTTTTTCAAAAAATGGAAGTAGAGTTGGTGAATAATATTCGCTTCAGCTGTGCAACGTGGGGCTTCAACAGTTCACATTGGACAGTACATACCGTAAGTCTAGAACCATCCTTCACCACACAACGCAGTTGTTACGACTAAAGACTAAAGTCCCGCTGCTGTACTTTACACCCCCATGACTTCCTGACTTTATAACTGCCAAGTCTCTAGCTTTAATCCCCTCCCCCACCTTTGCCCATCCCCCACCTTAGAGCCCACAGTCCAGACCTGGTGCTCGAAGGGTGGAGACAGCATCATCACTCGGCCAACAACGGACCACACTGGAGGGCAAGGAGAACCTCCGCTATGGTACTCAGCAGGGACAACCCGCAGGGATGGAAGAACTGTTCCCCCCATCGCTCTCACAGCGGGTTTAAATCCACTTAACCTGGGAGCAGGTGAAACCCCTCGCTCCTTCCCGTCTGCGCATGCGGAGCTCTCCTCGTGCAGACTCGGGCAATCACACCCCGCACCTGCAGAAACCGACTGCTTTGAATCTGCAAGGTGCCTGGTGCTGTGAGAGGTCCGAGAAGTCCGAGGCGCAGCCAAGAGGCGTCTCCTTGGAGGGAGCCCTAGGACCCCACCAGAAGACATCAGTTCTAACCGGGCTCTTTTCTGCAGGAGTGGCTGTGAGCTCAATCACAGACAGGTTATTGGCAGTAAATTGAAAATTTTCACTGTTGCCAGGAGGCAGGTTGTTGGAGTGACCCGAACGAAGCTTCCAGGCGCAGTCTTCTTTCCACAAGAGTAATGGCCACCTGAAGCCACGCGACCTACAGATATAGTCTCTTCTTGACCAAGCTCCAGCCAGGCTCTCTCTGAGGCCTCTTCTTCCCCTGGGCTCAACCTTGTTTTGTAGAAACTGTGGGCTCTCAGCACAAATTCTCTCATCCACCCCGCCTAGAGGTCCCTCCCCTCCCTCATTTAAAAGGCCTGAACAAAATGCTAAGTTTTTTTTTATTTTTTTTTATTTTTATTTGTTTATTTACAGCATAACAGTGTTCATTGTTTTGCCATCACACCCAGTGCTCCATGCAGTATGTGCCCTCCCTATTACCCACCACCTGGTTCCTCAACCTCCCCCCCCCCCGCCCCTTCATAACCCTCTGGTTGTTTTTCAGAGTCCATAGTCTCTCATGGTTCATCTCCCCTTCCAGTTTCCCTCAACTCCCTCTCCTCTCCATCTCCCCATGTCCTCCATGTTATTTGTTATGCTCCACAAATAAGTGAGACCATATGATACTTGACTCTCTCTGCTTGACTTATTTTGCTCAGCATAATTTCTTCCAGTCCCGTCCATGTTGCTACAAAAGTTGGGTATTCGTCCTTTCTGATGGAGGCATAATACTCCATTGTGTATATGGAAAATGCTAAGTTTTTAACAGCTCAAGGCAACGCCCCAGGATGACCCCGCCCCCTTAAGGTTCCCGCTTCAGAAATCTCAAAAAGGGGGAAAAGAAGTTGCTATTTGTTCCCGCGCAACACCTGACCAGAGGGCCTCTATCTCCCAGTCTCGGTGGGAGGTGAGGAACCTTTTTTTTTTTTTTAAGATTTTATTTATTTGACAGAGAGAGAGATCACAAGTAGGCAGAGAGGCAGGCAGAGAGAGAGGAGGAAGCAGGCTTCCCGCAGAGCAGAGAGCCCGATGAGGGGCTCGATCCCAGGACCCTGAGATCATGACCTGAGCCGAAGGCAGCGGCTTAATCCACTGAGCCACCCAGGCGCCCTGGAACCTAACTTTGATAAGCACCAGTTAGCAAACCCCAGATGGGCTTCCTATGGACCAATCCCCGTCCCCACTTTTTATAAACCTCTACTTCCCTGGTCCGGTTTAAGCTCCTGCTGTCCCCCACCCCATTCCCTCATTCTCCCTAAAAAAAAATGCTCTATCATCTCTGTACAAATCTGAGTTCTGACGTTGTGTTCACTCGCGCCCTCTTCCCGTTTGCTAAAATACATCCTGTTTTAAATCTGTCCTTACAACGTTAACCAGTGTCTGCCTCTGTTTTTGTTTGACACAATCCATTCGACCATTCGGCAAATATTTCCTGAGCACCTAGTACACGCCCAGCATCACACGAGGCACTGTTATTCAAAGCAGACCCAGACCCCATTCATGCTCCCTGGGCAGGACAGAATTCTGACCATGAACTAGGACCCAGCCTCTGTGTGGCCCATCTTCTACCCCACAGCATGAGTGACGAGGAGGGCTGGCTGGCCTTATGGCCAAAGGGGGTAGTTCAGACCTTTTCAAACGTTTCTGAGCATAGGAATCAGCTTGGGATCTCGTTGAAATGGAGACTCTGAATCAGGTAGGGCTGGGGTGAATACTGAGAATCTGTATTTCTCATAAGCTCCCAGGGAATAAAGATGCTTCTGGTCCCAGGACCAAACTTCGAGTGGCAAGAGTTTGGCCCACCCCTGAAGGATTAGGGTAAAAGCAACGAGAGGCCAGAGGTCCATCAGGTAGCTTTGGAGAGTCATGTCCATCTATACCCCTCATCCAGGGACTCTACTTCTCTGTAAAGCCATGTGAGCGCCCCTGTTCCACTGGTTTGACCCACCATGCCACAGTCCCCAGAACCACCTGTCCAGACTACCAGATGCTTCGCTTACTGACTCAGTCCCAGAATCAACCTGAATCCTGCAAATGGAATTAATGGCTGCCCTGGGCAATACCGTAGGTTCTCTGGGACCCCCAAGCCTCATCAACTCCCAGTCTAGACAGAAATCCTGGAAGCGAAGCAAGATTGAGGGCAGAGTCAGAGAGAAATAGTAGTCACCGGGAAAAATAAAGCCTGTTAGCAAAGATCACTTTGTGGCTGGGGAGAAAAATCCATCATTCCAGGGGCACCGCATTTCAGAAAAGAGTTCTACTGGGTCACCAAGTCCAAGAGTAAATGCCAATCTTCCCCCTGTGTGTTTGGCACCCCCGAGCTCTTTAGGGATGCCCACGAGGTTGACAGCCTGGGGTTCGCGCAGCATGGACAGTGCAGGTCTGGGCCCCAGCATAGAGCACGGCTCAGTGAGTCAAACTAAAGCTTTGCAGTTCTTGCTAAATTCAGTGGAATGAGCTGGTCTTGTCCCGGACAAGGGAAAGACCACTGGAACCATCTCCCACTTACACCATCAAACCTGCGAAAGTAAACTGTTTTGAGTTTGCTGCCAACAATCTCTCTTTCCTGAACGGGCATAGTTCTCCTGGATTCTCTTGCCCCTCCCCTAGATGTGGGCTGCTGAACCTGTGAACTTGCTCTGGCTAACAGAATGTGGCCAAAGTCATGTTCTACGAGCCCAGGAATTCAGAGGTCCTGCAGTTTTCACTCTCGTCCTCTGGGGATCCAGCTGCTTGCTAGAAATTCATGTTAAGCTTATTGAGTGATGAGTGTCCACTTGGGGTGAACGAGAGCTGGCCAGTCCCCAGAGCGCCAGCCCAGACTCAGTCACTATCCCAGCTAAACACAACCACATGAGTGGTCCCAGCCAACACCTACAGGAGCACAAACTGTGTGTCCTGTTCGCGGAATCATAGGAAATAATACTCGGTGAGTTTTGGAGGTGTTCGTCTCGCCACAGCAGATTAAGGAAAAGTATCTAGTGTAGCAAAAACATAAGCCACATGACACGGTCTTTGGGATTGGGTGATTGTGGATGCTGGAATCTCATTCCCACTCAAGGCTGGAGGAAGAGGAAAGAAATGGATCTGGAGCCTCGAGGGAGTGACAGTGGGCTACTTGGCAACATTGCCACCTGCCCTAAAGCAGAAAACAGAAAGGGGGTCTAATGGGTTTGGGGACCTGGCTGAGAGGATCGTTCAGGCAGGTTATCAAAGTGTTCGTGGTCTATGATAAGAAGTGCTGTTCTGTTTTCATGCAAAAGTATGAGAAAATGTAGAGAATCTAGAAGACTCTCCTGATTCAACAAAATACTCTCCAAGGAAGAAAGAGCCTCAGGGTCAAGAAGAAATGACAGTCGTGGCAGGAAGGTTCTTTGTCAAGGTTTCAGAAAGACTGAAAGTGGTGGGCGGTTCACAGGCCCCCTTGGCCAGATGAAGAGCTCCCAGAAACTTTCTAAGGGGCAGGTCCTGAAGCATCCTGAATCACAGTCCAAAGCAGAGAAGACCCACTGCCAAGAGTTTGGGGTCAGGGTTTTTGCTACCAGAGTGGTTCATGACTGGATACAAATTAAGTCTACAGAGGCTGAAGGGATTGAAGGGATTGTACCATTTTGTTCAAAAAAAAAAAAAAAAAAAAAAAGACAGAGCTGCTTTAAAATGAACCGAGGTTTCTACCTCTACCAGCAGGAAGCCAACGAAGAGAGTCAGAAGCAAACACAGGCTATTTGTTACGGAAAAGAAAGAACACAGAGGGGAACAAAGCGCTTCTGAGAACCACAGATTAGCAAAGCACACCCAGGGAGCAGAACCGGATCCTAGGCTGCAGCATGCCCTGTTCTCTGAGCTTGGAAGCCTGGCATGCTGGGCTGGGCTGGATTTCAAAACTGCTATGGGCTCAGGACTGGTCTGTGTTCTCCATCCCCATCCCCACCACTTAAACCAAAGTGTGTACTATAGTTACCTTATCCTGCCTCCCCGTTAGAGGTCGGGAATGTGTGTGTTGGGAGACATATGACTTGTCTTCTAGTTCACAGGTTTCTAAATCCAGAAAAGCCCCTATGAGTAACCTCAACCCGATTCAGACCTGGTGCAGAGGAGGAGACCCTGAACTTTGAGCCTTTGCTGTAATGGGGGAGGGTGGTGAGGACTGCATTTAGTAAGTGGAAGAGATCTGGACTGCGATGGCCAGAGTGGACTATGGGATATAATTTGCAAAGAGGCCTGCCAACAACCTGCCTTACACCCGGATAGATGCTACTCCTCCCACCTTAGATTATGACCTGCTTTGAGCAATAGGATGGGATAGAAGCAGCTGTGATCCCGGAGCCCACATCTTAAAGGCCTCATACTTTCTGCTTTTGGCCCTTTACGATATAACCACCCCTTAAACCACCCCAAGTTCAGACTTGCTTATGGAATGATGAGAGACAGGCAGAGAGAGGTCCAGGTGGCCCCCAGACCTTCCAGCCTGCCCCAAGCAGCACGACGTGGATCCGAGATGAGTTCTCCCTGCTCAACGCCACCCAGAATCATGACTAAATAAGTGATTATTATTTTTGATCCTGCTACATTTTGGAATGATCTATGCAGCAGCAAACACCTGACCTACCTGCGTAAACAGGGGAGGGAGAAAAGGGCAGAACACGATTAGTAAATTTATTTTCTTCTTCAATATGGCCTTTGTGAGGGTTTTTTTTTGTTTGTTTGTTTGTTTTTTGTTTTTTTACCTATTTTCTGATTTCCTTTGACTTTAAAAGAGTACAACTGAATGAAAGGGTTGAAAGCAGCAATGAGGTAGTGATTATAGGCTTAGTGTCAACACATTTTATATACGGTGACAGAACTGATTTTCTCGGTGACCCAGATAGGACGTGTACGTACAGACCAGTGCTGGAATACCTGTGTAGAAGAGCCTGGATAGCTTAGCATTCTTGTGATCATACCAGCACAAATTACAAGAAACCAAACAAAAAACTGCTGAAGAGAACCAGGATCCCTTTCCTATCTCCAGGACACTTCATTCAGAAATCATTTAGATCATTTCAGCAGACTTCTCAAGGCTGTTCTTGGAATGAACACATTTCTCTCTCCTCGTCACTCAAACGGGACAGAGTCAAGAATATACAGGTATAATGGGAAGTTCGATTCCACTATTAAAAAACAAAAAAAAGTTGGCTCTGTGTCCTCCAGGCAAATTAGGATACCAATTAACCACATAAATGCCTTGGCAAGCAGGCACGGGGTTCAGGCCACGAGCATGCAGGTGGAGCAAAGCAGAATTCCGGGGCGTGCTGTCAACGGATACCGTGGTGTGAACAGCGTCCCCCAAAATGGTCCAAATCAACAGAGAGCCTAGAGTATGCACAGACAAAACACGAGTTTGCCCTTGAAAACCTGGTGTTCTAGCAGGAGCTGTGCGGACACACGATCAACGAAGGCACATACACACGAACGCGATGATGTACGGGTACTGTGGGTAGGGGAGGTAGACTGAAAAAGAGACCTTGACCTGGAGAAGTGAAGGCAAGAAACATGAAGGCGCGGGAGATGCACGTAAGTAAAATCATCACACACAGAGAAGATGCAGCTTACCTGACATGCTGATGGATGACTGTGGTTGAGATCCCAATGGGAAGACACTATGTCAACAGACTTTTGGGCCATGTTGAGTAAGTTCATCCAGCCTTGGAAAAGTGATAAGTGAAATGGTGCATTTTCTGAATAGTTAAGGCCTTCAGGAATATTTTCCACCAGGGCAATTCTTAGAAAAGATTTTGAAAAACAAACAAACAAAATCTAGTCAAATTTGAAGCCACAGATCTTTATACATGCACACAGAGACATCTGGAACATACTCTACTTTTTTCGAATAGACACGTTCCTCATTATTTACATTTTCTGCCAGAGGCCTCTTACATGTCCCTTCTGTTAAACTTCCCAGCTGTGAGAATTTAGATGCTCTGGTTTTCTCCTGGTTTTGCTCATATTTCAGGAAATCACTGCATATGTCCTAAAGTCCAGTTTCTAACTACCTTTGGAAAAAATTCAGAGCTTCCTACACAAGCAACTTCCTCTAGTAATACATTCCTTTTTTTCCTATAGCCATGCAATTCTTACATACAAGAGCACTTCTGTGAGCTACTTTAGGCCATAAGTTACGCTTCACATACCTCATTTCTAGGACAATGTTGGGCGTATATGGAACTAATTTTGAAGCTGAAATATTATGAGTTTTTTTACTACTGGAAAATAAAAATAATACATACTATTATTATTGCTTAGTATCTACTGATGCTTCCCAGCCCCAAAGCATAAAATGATATGAGGAAATATTCAAAACCTGCCTGTGGGAGGATTCTAACAAAGTGTGCGATAATGAATGGATACAATAATTGCAATAATCAAAACTTAAATAAGACACAATAAAAGCATCCCAATAAATGTGTTTTGTCCGTTCATACTCCCATGCATATTAACAATACATCCACTGCCCCGTTTCTGGTCAGTATGGAGGTGAAGACGGTGTGGTTTTCACTCCTGAGTTAGCCAGGGGACACATAATGTTTAAATAAAGGAATGAACTATTTTCCCCCCCATTTCAGAAATGGAAATTATCCTGCAACTCTTGATGGAAAACTGCACACCTGTAAATGCTTCCGGTATAGAGATCCGTTTCATTAGTGGCTATGCCTCCCCAGTGCTGGGTACATAATCAGGGCTCAAGAAATACCTAAAGAATGAATTTCTACTTTCAACACAGCACCCGGCACTCCTCACTGAAACTGTTAGCTGTTTCTCCTAATGAGACTTGTCCCATTTAGCAAGTTTAGAAACAAAAGCAATAGTCTTAGTAAAAAATTTTTTTTAGTTCTTGTGCATTTGATGACTATCACAGCTAGAATGGGGTTGGGTGTGTGACCCAGAGACTTCCACAATTTGGGGTTCCCAATCATCCCACTGCCATCTGCAATCAAATTTAATGTTTGTTGAGGTCTGATAAGCAGAGGCCAGGCAGCACGGAAATGATTGTGACAAATATCCCTAGTCCTCTGGAATTTACAGTCTGGAGAGGGAGCCTATCTCACACATAATAATTCAAACGGGAGGCAGGCGCTATTCGGCAGTGAAACAGGAGTAGGAAGTTTAATTAGATAGATAATGCATCATCCAAAGTACGACTGTGCACGGGCAGGAAGGAGAGATTAATTCCGGTTGAGGCTTGGGGGCATGGGAAATTGGAGGAGGAGGGACTTGAAATGTGTCTGTGGATGAGCTGAAGGGGACAAGGGGTCTAGGTAGAGGAAGGAGCCTGCCGAACTGTATCCTTGGATATTTGTGAGGTGAGCCTAGGAGGGGTGAGGCGGGAGGGACAGGAGCTTGTCTTGGCAGAAAGGACGGACGGCACCAGGAGGGTCACACCGTGGCTTGGACTTTCTTTGGTGCGTTTGGGAGCGGCCCAGTACACCAGGGGCTCACCCGCAGGCCCACTGCCTGCCACCGGAAGGAGGAAAAGGAGACCCGGAAGTGAAAAGCCAGTAGAGCGTAGACATGGCTGAGCCACCTCAGGAAGGTAAATGAGAAATCTGAATTCAGTCAGTGGGAATAAGAGGCGTGCAGGCAATGTGGTTTTAGGAACCGAATCTGAAAAGATTTAGTGTTTGATGGGCTTGATGAGGTGAAGGACGAACAGGCAGGAGCCAAGGGTGACAGATTTTCCTCTAGGGTCGACACATGGTCTCTTAACGGGGCGACCATAACCATCTTCCACGGTCTCCTTATGTGGATTCTTGCCCCTCCCAACTGTGGTCCATACGGTACTTGGCGTAGTCATTTAACAATGTAAACCTAAGCTCTGCTGCTTGACGAACACCTCCTGTGGGCTTCCCCAGTGTCCTTAGCGTGATGCCCACCCCAGTCCCCTAAGATGGTTGGCAAGTGTTTACAACTAGTTCGGTCCTGCCTCCTCATAGCCTCACTGAACTCAAATGTCCTCTTTCAACTTTACACCAAAGCCACAGCAGACACTTCGTGCATATCTTCCCAGTCACCATCCCCATGCTACTATGCCTCAACTAACCAACAAGGTCCTAATTCTTCTGAGAGACTTCCCTACCCTCCCTCAACTAGGCTAGCTCTCCCTCATGACCAAGGCTTACATGACCAGCTACTCCCCCTCCAACCTATTCCCTCTCTTGAAATTACTTGTTCAAGGCTGACTTTCCCTGATAGATGGTGGGGTGCAGGAAGGCACTGGCTCAGTATTGTAGCCCTAGTGCCTAACCTATTGCTCAGGGCACAGGAAGTAGTCAAAGAATCTCTGCTGAGTGTCCCTGAAACTGGAACAACTGGAAAGAAGGGGGTTGGGGGGCGGATCCATTGATGGGATGAAGGTAGACCAAATAGACCAAGGATTGGGAGACATCATCAAGGGGGGGAAAATGAAGAGAAAAGTAGCCCAAAGCCCAACATGGAGAGTATTCTCTGTTGGTAGAGAGCGAAACGGACAGGGATTCAGAAAGGACCAACACAGAGGCAGGAAAGCAAGAGACGTCCAGAAGGACTTGGTGTTTGAGAAGCCAAGATGAGACAAATTAAAAAAGGTGGAGGGAGGGGACTTTTTAAAAATCTACTTCGCAACCTTTGACAGAGGTTGATGTTGGGTATTTTTAACCTCTGTCCACATTTAAAGCCCAATTATCTGTGTTAATTGAAGCATGAGGGAAAGAAACCCCAAATAATATGCAGTTTCAGCCTCCCCTATAACCAGATGATATGTTTTTTTAAAAGGTTCATCCATTTATTTTAGAGAGAGAGAGAGAGCAGGGGGAAGGGCAGTGGAAGAGGGAGAGAATTCTCAAGTGGACTCCATGCTAAGCGCGGAGCCCACCGCGGGTTTCAGTCCCAGAACACTGAAATCATGACCTATGCAGCAGCTAAGATCCAGATGCTCAACCGACTGAGCCACCTGGTGCCCCTGGAGACTATATTTAAAAATCAAACCAGAGAGAATCCCTCTGACCAAAAAAAAAAAACAAAAAACAAAACACAACAGCTGCCAACAAAAAGAAGCGACTAGTTTTGATTTCACTTCAGGGCAACAGGCAAGCTCAGGAAGATATAGGAGACCCAAGAAGCCCAGACAAATGGAACAGATGGGATGAGGATGTGGAGGAAGTGCCCACCTGTCACTGGCTCTTCGCCATCCCTTTCCTCGAGGCACACCCTGTGGCACCTGGCAGGCAAATGAGGATTTCCAATCTCTTCTAGAAATCTTCAGACCAGGTGTTCTTACTCTTGGATCCATGGATGAGAGTCACAGAACTCTGTGAGCCTGATCTTTAGTCTCCCTGCTCTCTAACTGAAATACAACAGTCCCCCCAGTCAAGAAGACAGGCAAACCCCACAGGAATACTAGAAGCACTTAGGAGTCCATCCCCAGGGACAATCAGCCTACCATGGTACGGCTGCCACGAACATCTCCAAGTAGTCAGCACGGCTTTCAACTTCTGGGAGATGTCAGCTCTTGTTGCTTCATGAAGAGGTAGTGCACGATATACCTTCCTCCTCCACAGATTTTTAAAAAATATTTTGATAACTTTATTTCAGCATTATTGGTTATCATCCTATGTGTTTAATTCATGCCTTTAAATTTTTTTTTATTTTATTTATTTGACAGAGAGAGAGATCACAAGTAGGCAGAGAGAGGAGGAAGCAGGCTCCCCGCGGATCAGAGAGCCCGACGCGGGGCTCGATCCCAGGACTCTGAGATCATGACCTGAGCCGAAGGCACCGGCTTAATCCACTGAGCCACCCAGGTGCCCCTAATTCATGCCTTTAAAAACACTGTTCAGGGCACCAAGCTGGCTGAGTTGGTAGGGCGAGTGACTCTTGATCTCAGGGTTATAGGTTCAAGTCCTATGTTGGGTGTGGAGATTACTTAGAAAAAAAAACTTTTACAAATTCCTTAATTCATTAAAAAATAAAAACATTATTCAAGGCAGGGTTCATCAGAGCGCCATACCCTCATCAGGCTGCCCCTGAGTGCTAAGGTCTGTGGCACAGAAGGGTTAGAGAGCATTTCCCAGGCTGACAATGCATGTTGGGTTGTATAACATTTCTGCACATAAAAGACGCCTGGGTGGCTCAGTCAGCTAAGCAGCTGCCTTCAGTTCAGGTCATGATCTCAGGGTTCTGGGATCGAGTCCTACAGCAGGCTCCCTGCTCAGCGGGGGTCTGCTTCTCTCTCTCCCTCTGCTCCTCCCCCTGCTCATGTGCACACTCGCTCTCTCTCAAATAAATAAATAAAATCTTTAAAAAAAAAAAGAAGACTCCGTTGCAAAGTTCCATTTACCTCTCCAATTAACAAACCCTTGAAATGAGCCGTAGCCAGCGACCATTTTACGACCAGTTGCTCATAAAATTTCAATGGAGCAACTGATGTTTGGATCGCACAAGGACAGTGAAATTAATTAATATGTGTCAGGGACACATTCATTTGACAGTACCAATAAAATCATTAATAAGCTAAGAACCTGAAACAACTCAACGGGTCAGCACCCAATTAACGCTTTTTTTCTTTTTTCTCTAAATCATGGAATTAATCCCTCCTTCTTTCTCATAAAAACCTCTTGCTTTCCCCACATAGTCATGATACTTTTCTGGATTCCTCCAGAATCTCTGCAATTCTGAGACCCCCAGTAAAAGCCTTAGTGCTTCACCCTCTCATTTTCCTCCACCGACGTGCATCATCTACTCTTTCTTCTAATAAGACCATCCCCCCATGACTCAAGCCTCAGAAGTGGGTGGGATTACCAAGAGAGATTTCCAACAGAAGAGAATTGGGACAAGGCCAGTTACGAGAAACATCTGATCACTTGCGCCCGGTAGAGAAAGTGGGCCAAGGGAGGAAGACAAGAAGAAAGACCTGGAAAGACTGAGGGGGAGGAGGAAAACGGCCTAGAAGCCAAGGAAACCCAAATGTATCATCATTATTTGTTTCTTACTATCAAAGTCAACTACAATTTCATACTAAGAATAAAAACAGAGACAGCAGCCCAGGCTGCAGACACACTGGGGCATGGGCAACAAATTCCAGTGAAAGCCACTGCACAAAGACCCTGCTCACCTCCTCACTTCTCCCCTCCACGAGACCTGGGGACCGCGATGGTTCCTCTGGGACAGCGCTCGCTGGTCTCCCACGCCCGGCTAGCAGCCGCCTCCAGAAATCGGCTTTGAAATGACTACTTTCTGTGACCTATCATTTTATTCCCTTTAATGGCTACTCTCCAGGGCCTTGATCTAATTAGCATACATACAGAACTCATTTCAGCGCACTGACAGCCCTCGCTATCCTCTTCCTTGGCAAGCAAGGCGAGAAGGAGGCAGACCTCATTAAAATTCACCTCTGGGCAAGTCCCTGGAACGCCTGCTTTCACCCCCTCTAACAGAACTATGCCCAAAGGCTGTAACGCGGTTCTTGACACCTAACAACAAGGGGAAAAGCTGAATATACAAAGACGCAATCCAGCAAAAACCTTTTTGTGCCTCTTTTTATGGTACTTTGCGATAAACTACAAATGATCTGAACTATGAGCCCAGGGAGCTCGAGTAGAATAAACACATTTTCAAAAATGCATTTTCCATGGTTAATAGAATTTAAAATAGAACTCTATCTGTTCTTATTAATAGTATAGATGTATTCTCTAAACCTAATGCAATCATCACAATTTCTCTTTCAATCCAGAAACATATTTTACCTTCTTAAAGAACTACCTGCAGTTTCCCTCCACTAAGCTACTAAAAAATATAGTCCCTGCCTTTGCAAGTTTTAAGACATGGTGTGTGTATGCTGGCAAATGAAAGGATATTTATAAATACATTTTCACCCTTGATTTTGGAAATATTACAGAGAAATATTTAAGAGGAAAGGATTCATGATAAGGTAGACAAAATCCAGCTCTGCCCGTTATTAGCTGTGTGACGTTAGACAAATGATTAACCTCTTCGAATCGGTTTCCATTTCTGAAAAAAAAAGTTACTATAAAGATACAGGAGATGATCTCTGTCAAGTGCGTTTCTCAGAGCTGGCTTCCTAAGAAGCACTAAATTAAAGATATTTTTTCAAGTAACTGATAGTCTGAAAACTTATTTAAAAATTTCTCGAAGTTCTCAAACTGATAAAACACAGTTATTAGGAAGAGTCTACATATATTGGCTCCAAGGAGGCTTGTAAACTAGGACCTACATGACATTTTCAGAGTGAATCTATTTTTATTACCTACTGCAATGGAGCTCTTAGTATGTCTTGATTATATACATAGGGGCATGGCTGGTCAATTCAGTGACTTTCACTGCATACCTGTTAGCTTTCTGATGGCGTTAATTGATGAAACTGAACAGAGAGCCTTAGTTCATCAATACAATTAGATGTGGACTCAAAGTAAAAGGATGTAGATATTGTTCCCTCATTTGGGGTCACCTGGCTTTAAGTAAAGCCCAGGACAGACAAGGCAGAAGTTGACCTTCCCAAAGACACTAGAGCGTCTGGCATCGATGGCCACCTCTGGACTTGAAAATAATCGAGACGGACCTCTATCAGTCTGCTCTAATGCAGGCTGAGACATAGGCTTCATTTTTTTCCAAGAATTTGGGCCACAGTGAGTTTACTTGTGAAAGATAGCAGTAACAACATCAGAGAGGTCGGGCAGGCTAACAGTGTCCTGATAATTCTTGATCCAGCATAGGGATTAACACAGTTGAAAATTAAAGTAATCTGTAAAGTAACTGTTAACTGTTTTAATAATTTTAGGCCAACTTTTTATTCTGAAAAACATCTCAAATCCACAGGAAAGTTGCTAGAAGAGTACAGGGTGACTGAATATATTCATTGCAAAAAAGTTACGTATATATAGGTAATATTACACACACACACACATACATTTTAGAAAACCATTTGAAAATAAGCTGTAGACATCAGGATAATTTGTCTCTGAATCTGCAGTGTGTATTTCTAACAAGGAAGCCATGTTTCTAAATTAATGAAAACAATAATCGCACAGGAAATTTAACATTGATACAGAGTTATTACCAATATTCAAATTTTCTCAGGTTCCCAAAAAGGTCCTTTATCCCAGTTTCTTTTCTTTCTTTTTTTATTCCTTTTTTTGTTTGTTTGTTTAAGGATCCAAGATCCATTTAATAATGTTCACTCACTACATTTAGCTGTCAGTTCTCTTTAGCCTAGGAGAATTCCTTAGCCTTTTTTTTTTTCTTGAGTTTTGCTTGTTTTCCTTGAGGTTGCTAATTTGGAAGAGCCCAAGCTTGTCATTTTGTTAAATAGGCCTGGATTTGATTTCCTTGACTGTTGCCTCACGATTAGCTTTAGGTTAAATATTTTTGGCAGGAACACTACCTACGTAACATGTCCTTCCAAGTGCATGGTAAGAGGCAACACTGATACCGGGTTGTCTCCCTACTGGAGATGCGAAGTTTCATCCCTTGGGGAAGGGAGTGTTTGCCAGATTTCTCCACTAAACAGTACCTTTCTTCCCTCTATAAGTAATAAGGAAATGTTACAGAGGAACCTGAAAATATCCTATCACTCAACATTTCACTCACTGATCTGCCATCCATCCACTTCTGATTCTTGACTGAACCGATCTTGTTGACAACTTTCGATCATCAATGCTGTATTTGTTATTTGGTGTTATTCTGCCAGGAAAAGCTTTTCCTTCTCCTATCACCCTTAAAAAAAATTTTTTTTAAATGTTTCATTAGTGTGGACTCGTGGATTCACTTTTTTTTTTTTTTTAAAGATTTTATTTATTTATTTGACAGAGAGATCACAAGTAGACAGAGAGGCAGGCAGAGAGAGAGAGGGAAGCAGGCTCCCCGCTGAGTAGAGAGCCCGATGCGGGACTCGATCCCAGGACCCTGAGATCATGACCTGAGCCGAAGGCAGTGGCTTAACCCACTGAGCCACCCAGGCGCCCTCGTGGATTCACTTTTTAAATTGAAAGTATAGTTCTCTATTCTGTCATTATTCCTTGTGCTGCTCACACTGCTGCAAGTACTGCCAGCAGAGGCTCCTGGGAATTCTCTCCCGAGTTTTTTGAGGTCTCTTTCAGTTTTTGAATACTTTCATATTTTTTTGTCACTAAATATTTCATTCACATTAACCTTTAAATTGACTTCTGAAGAAATAGCGGCAGAGAACACGGTAGTGAGTTTGAGTAGGCAACAGCAGATCTCTGTTTCCATAAATCTAGAACGTTCTGATGACAGCCTCATTAATTTCAGGCCTATAACGGTATTAAGTGAAGAGCAACTAAAGCTTTCTCCCTCTAAAAGAGAGAGGCAGCAGGGCAGTAGAGGAAGAACTATAATCGTAGCGATTATCTTTGTCTGCATGTCACAGTTCACAAGTACTTTCACACTTAACCTTACACATCACCATCAGTGAACAAGGGAGGTTCTAGCCAGCTGTCATCCAGCTAGATGGAATGCTAGAGAGCTGGGATGTAAATTCAGGTTCGCCTGAGCTCATGTGCATTTCACACCAGATTAGGTACTGGGCTTATCCCAGAAGGGTTGCACAGCACACCCTGGGTCTCTGGTGGGGTGAGGGGGGAAGTAGACTCACATCAGACAACAGAGGCCGCCACCCTAGAGGGGAATGTCAGTTTGGGTCCCAGTCCCAATCTTGTCCAGAGAAGAGGGGAAGATATGAGTGACAGCTTCCCCACGCCCCCTCCTTGTTTTACACTCCACCCTGTCTGTCTACCTCGAGCAGACAATCTAGTGATAGGAAGGCACATTTTCCTTGGTTCACTATTTCCAGATTCGGGCCCAGAAAGGAAAGAAGAAAAAGGGGAGAAAGAAGCACAAGAAGGATGAAGACAAAAAAAGAAAGCGAGAGGACTTTGGGGGATGATGGTGGAGCAGGAGACCCTAAGCTCACCTTGTCCCGTGAATACAAGATACCACTCCTATCAGTGTAAATATCCCAGAAAACAAGCTGAAGACTGCCAGAGTGAATTCCACAACTATAGGCAAGAAGAGGCCACATGGAAGAGGGTAAGAAGGACGGAGACGCAGTGGGGAGCTAAGCGGACAGCAGGACCATCTGTGGGAGGGAGGGACCTACAGGTGCAGAGAGGGGTGAGCAACAGACCCTCATGTCAGGAGCCTGCAGGGGAAGACAAATCCTTATAAACATTTGGCTCTGAAAATCAGAGGAGTTGAATTCCTTGAGTTCTTACAACCACCAGGTCTTCAAACCTGGAACTTTAATAATCCAGCTGGCTTGATTTGAAGAGAGCCAGGAGGGTGAGAGGAAGCTGAGTCTCCACCCTTAAAGAGACAGCCCCCAAACCCCAGCCCCACAGAGAAGCAACAGTTTGAAAAACACATGGGGTCTATGGGAGGGAGATTTGTTTATTAATCTCAAGGTATGTGCTGGAGAGACAGGATTCTTGGGAGACCTCTCCAGGAACAAAGGGCCTGGCAGGCACCTTGTATCTGCCTCCCCGACATGGTATAAACACACAGTCACCTGCAGGAACCAGCACAGTCCCCATGCTCAATATCTAACTTGCTTACATTATGCCCAACCCCCATGATTTGGCAGCTCCACCCCATCCAGCACTGCAGATCCTCTCCCCCAGGGAACCAGACAAAACCTGCTAACATGGCACCTCCCAGCCCATGCACCTTGTGGATCCTCCCCAACCAATATGCTCTTGGCCGGAGCCTATCCAAGGTGGTGCCACAAGTCTGGTAGTGTGCAAGCATCTCCCACTGGGGCTAGCACCACTCTAAAGTGACTCCTTCCCTGGGGACAGGGAAAGAGAGCCACATGCATCAGTCACACTGTGGCCCTCCAACAAAAGCTTCGCAGGGGACAACACAAGGAAAGTGCACTGTAGTTCAGGGCTACTGGATCTCTGGCGAATATCTGATCTGACTCAACTTCAGCCCAAGGGGCCCCTGACTGGCCCACTAAGACCACAGGGAATAAACCCTGCCCTCAAAAGGCAGAGAGAGCCATTGCAGACAACTGGATTGAAGAAAAAAGCATCTCAGCCTCAAGGGTAGGGTGCATGCAACACTCATAGGAGACACCCATGAAGCATCAGATTCTGGTGAATAGGGGACATTGCACTGAAGGGAATGACAGGAATTCTTCTTCATAAAGCCACTACTTTCAGGAGCAGGAGATATAGCTGAATTTCCTAACAAAGAGAAACAGACACAGAGAATTCAACAAAATGAGGAGACAGAGGAATATGTCCCACATGAAAGATCAGGACAAAACTACAGCAAAAGAACTAAACAAAACAGAATAAGTCATCTGCCTGACAGACAATTTAAAGTGATTTTCATAAAGATACTTACAGGGTTTGAGAAGAATGGACAATATGAGTGAGACCCTTAACAAAAGACAGAAAACAGAATCAATCGGAAATTAAAAACTCAGTAAATGAAATTAAAAATACACTTGATAGAATAGGTAGTAAACTAGAGGAAGCAGAAGAAAGGATCAACGACCTGGAGAACAGAGTAATGGAGGAGAGAGAAAAAAACCATGCAAATGGGAACAGATATAGGAAACTCAGCAACACCATCAAGCATAATAAATTCTCATTCTAGGGATCCCAGAAGGAGAAGAGAGAGAAAATTTAGTTGAAAAAATAATAGCTAGAAATTTGTCTGAATCTATGGAAGGAAACAGAAATCCAGACCTAAGTGGCACAGAGATTCCCCAATAAAATCCAAGGAAGTCCACACCAAGACGCATAGTAATTAAAATGGGAAAAAGTAGTGACAGAGAATTTTAAAAGCAGCAAGAGAAAAGAAAACTTACATACAAGGGAAACCCCATAAGATTATCAGTTGATTTTTCAGCAGAAACTTTGCAGGCAAGGAGAGAGTGGTATGATACATTCAAAGTGCTGAGAGAAAAAAAGTCTGCAGCCAAAAATATTCTATCCAGCCAGGCTATCATTCAGAACAGAAGCAGAGCTAGAGTTTACCAGAAAAACAAAAGTTAAAGGAATTCATGACCGTGAAACCAGCCCTACGTGAAATGTTACAGGGGACTCCTTGAGAGGAAAGAAAAAACTATAAGTAAGAGTAATAAAAGCAGGAAATAAAAAAGTAGTAAAAATAAGTATATCTATAAAAATCAGTCAAGGAACTCACAAAATAAAAGTATAGAAATTATGATACAATATTCTTAAAACATGGGGAGGAGAGGAGTAAAGAATGGGTTCAAACTTAAATGACCATCACCTTACTATAGACTCCTATATACAAAAGATGGTAACAACAAATCAAAAATCGGTAATAGATATGTAAAAATTAATGAGAAAGAAATCCAAGTATAACACTAAAGACAGCTCACTTGTGGCGACAGAAGAGAGCAAGAGAAGAAAGGTATAGGGAAGAACTACAAAAACAATCATAAAACAAGTAACAAAATGGCAATAAGTATGCACTTACCAATACTTCCTTTGAATGTAAATGTACTAAAAGCTCCAGTCAAAGGACTTAGGATAACAGAATGGATTTAAAAAACAAGACCCATCTATATGCTGGCCACAAGAGCTATATGCTGCACACACAGACACATGCAGACTGAAAGTGAAGGTAAAGAGAATCATTTATCGTGCAAACAGATGTCAAAAGAAAGTGAGGGTGGCAAAACTAATAGAGGACAAAATAGACTTTAAAACAAAGATGTAACAAGAGACAAAGAAGGACTCTATGTAACAGTAAAAGGAATCATCTAAGAAGACATAACAATTTTAAGTATTTATACACTCAACATGGGACCATCCAAATACACAAAGCTGTTAATAACAACCATAAAGAAAGTAATCAACAGTGATACAATAATAGTAGGGGACTTTAAAACCCCACTGACATCAGTAGACAGATCATCCTACCAGAACATCAGCAAGGAAACAGTGGCTTTGAATGACACATTGGACCAGATGGATTTAACAGATACATTTGGGACATTCCATCCTAAAACAACAGAATAACACATTCTTTTAAAATACACATGGAACATTCCACAAGACAGAGCACATGTTAGGCCACAAAACAAGTCTCCACAAATTCAGAAAGACTGAAGTCGTACCATGTACCTTTTCTAACCATAACACTATGAAACCTGAAATCAACCACAAGAAAAAATCTGGACAGAACACAAACACATGGAGGTTAAATAACATACTACTAAACAATGAATGGGTCAACCAGGAAACTGAAGAAGTTTAAAAAAAAAAAAAAGATGGAGAAAATGAAAATAAAAACACAATGGCCCACAACCTTTGAGATATAGCAAAAGTACTCCTAAAAGGTTTAACGTAATGCAGGCCTACCTCAAGAAGCAAGACAAATCTCAAAAAACCTAACTTTATACCTAAAGGAACAAGAAGAAGAACAAACAAAACTCCAAACCAGAAGACGGGGCGGGGGGGGTGCGCATAATAAAGATTAGAGCAGAAATAAATGAAATAGAAATTACAAAATCAATAGAACAGATCAGTGAAAACAGAAGCTGGTTTTTTTGAAAAGAACAACAGAATTGGTAAACTGTCAACCAGACTCTTCATAAATGAGAGAGAACTCAAATAAACAAAATCAGAAATGAATATTTAGAAACAACCAACACCAAAGGACACAAAAAATTATAAAAGATTATTAAATATTATATGCCAAAAAATTGGACAATATAGAATAAATCGATAAATTTCTAAAAACATAACCTTCCAAAACTGAATCAGAAGGAAATAAAAAAATTTGAACAGACCTGAAATGATATTAAATCAGTAATCAAAAAATTCCCAACAAACCAACATCCAGGATGAGACAGCTTCAGAGGTGAATCCTACCAAACATTTAAAGAAGAGTTACTTATTCTTCTCAAACTATTCCAAAAAATAGAGGAGGAAGGAAAAGTTCCAAATTCATTCTTACAAGTTAAGCATTACACTGATACCAAAAGCAGGTAAAGACACCACAAAAATGGACAACTATAGATCAATATCTCTGATGAACATAGATGCAAATTCTCAACAAAATATTAGCAAACCAAATCCAACAATACATTAAAAAAGCATTCACCATGATCAAGCGGGATTTTTTCCCAGGGTACAAGTGTGGTTCAGTATGCACAAATCAATTGATGTGATACACCACATCAATAAAAGAAAGAGGAAAAACAATATGATCATTTCGATAGGCAGAGAAAAATATTTGACAAAGTACAACATCCACTCATGATAAAAACCCTCAACAAAGGAGGTTTAGAGGGAACATATCTCAACATAATAAATGTCATATATGAAGAACCCACAGCAAACATCATCCTCAGTAGTGAAAAACAGAGCTTTTTGCATAATGTCAGGAAGAAAACAAGATGTCCATTCTCATTTATTCAACAAAGTACTGGAAGTCCTTGCCAAAGGATCAGACAAGAAAAAGGAATAAAAGCACCCAAATTGTAAGGAAGAAGTAAAACTTTCACTCTTTTCAGGTGACACATGCTATATATAGAAAACCTGAAAGAATCCTTCAAAAAAACTAAAACTGATATGTGAATTCAGTAAGGTTGCTGGATACAAAATCAGAGTACAGAAATCTGCTACATTTTTGTACACTAATAATGAAGAAGAAGAGGGAAAACAAGAGAACAACCCCATTTACAATTGTACAAAAATAATAAAATACCATAACCAAGAAAGTGAAAGACTTATACTCTCAAAACCATAAAACACTGAAGAAATTGAAGACAATACAAAGAAATGAAGAGACATTCCATGCTCATGGATTAGAAGAAAAAATGTTGTTAAAATGTCTGTACTACCCAAAGCAATGAACAAATGTAATGTAATCTTTATCAAAATACCTATTGGTATTTTGGCATTTTTCACAGAACCAGAACGAATAATGCTAAAACTGATACGAAACCACAAAGGATCCTGAATAGCCAAACCACTCTTGAAAAAGGACAAAGCCAGGGGTATCATAATCCCAGATTTCAAGTTACACTACAAAGCTGTAGTAATCAAAACAGTATGATACTGGCACAAAGACAGTCACCATAGATCAATGAAACAAAATAGGAAGACCTAAAATAAACCCACAATTTTATGGTCAATCATTCTTCAACCAAGGAGGCCAAAATATCCAATGGGAAATTCTCTTCAACAAATGGTATTAGGAAACCTGAACAGCCACAATGCGTAGGAATGAAACTAGAACACTATCTTATACATAAATAAAAGTAAACTAAAAACTGGGCCATCTGAGTGGCTCAGTAGGTTAAATGCCCGACTCTTGATTTCAGCTCAGGGTTATGAGGTCAAGTCCTGTGTCCAGGCTCCATGGGCTTCATGCTGGGTGTACAGCCTGATTGGAATTCTCTTTCTCCCTCTCCTTCTGCCCTGCCCCGCTTGTGCTCTCTCTCTCCCTTTCTCGCTCTAAATAAATAAATAAATAAATAAATAAGTAAAATGTTGACTGCATACAAGTATGCACAAATAACTGTTATTCAGAGAAGCGGAACTATAACAAGATATTCTTTATAAAGATAATTATTAACTATAGCCTAATATTTTGTTTTTAAAAAGAAGAAAGCAGAAATCAATGCCCTGCCTCTTGATATTTTACCAATATGAGATCTGAACAAAGAATCAGGAAGTTCAGTGATGTAATGTCCCTGACACTGTCCTCAAAGAGCTAGCACGTGGTGAAAAGCAGATGATGGAAAACAAGAACAGGCTTGCATTCAAGACAGTTATTACCCTTAGACACCTATCAAAACAACAACTATACCATCATCACTACTGTATTTGAACATTTATTATGTACTTGCTTTGTGTCAGGCACTATGTTCAGCAAATTTACTGACAATATTAATACATGTTTACAATGATTCTCAGAAGTAGGCACTGTTATTATTCCCATTTTATAAATGAGGAAACTGAGACCCAAGAGGTTTATATCATGTGTCCAAAGGCACACAGCCAGTGAGTGTTGGAGCCCAGACTTAAGGTTGGGTAGTATGACTACAAACAATATCCTTTTCATCATTATCCTTCACTGTTTCTCCCAGCGTTCAAAGCAAAGCAACCAGGCAGAGGTAGGAGATGCCATCAACACATCTTCAGTGAATCAGGTCTATAGTCACCCAGGAGCATAATGTCCATGACAGCAAATGGTAGAGAGGCTAGCAGCATCCCTTTCTGTTAGGATTTATTCCCTCAAAATCAGTGTTTTTCACAAAGACAGTCTTTTCCCTACTCAATCATATTCTTTGAGTCAAAACTCAGGCCATAATCTGTCCAGCAATTCTGGGTCATGTATGCCTTTTCCATTTGACTGGTATTCGTGTGGAGCCAAATTGACGATGTGCTCTGTCCGCGGTGCTGAAACGTAAGCATACCCGATGAGCCCTGCCCTTGTGAGGTGCCCATTCTGTAGGTGGAGGTCACAGGTAATGCAGACAGAGGAAAAGATAGGGCAAATGAGAGAAGGGAACAGGATCACAGGGTAGAGGTCATGAGGAGGGCTGCTTCTTTAGACTGTCAGCCAACCCTTCTGAAGCTGTAACATGGGGGCAGAGTGGGCAGGGCAGAAAGGACCAACAGTCAAGAAAAAATCAAGGCAGAAATGAGGTTGGAGTGTGGGAAGAACAGCCAGGAGACCAGTGTGATGCAACCTAGTGAGTGAAGTAGAGAGGGACAGAGCACAGGTCAAAGGGGTAGGTCAAGGTTAGAATATACAGCAGAAGAAAATATTTTTTTCCTCTACTCTTCTAACTTCTTGGCTGGGTCTCTAACAAAAGACAGATTAACAAGAGAAAGGCATGCAGATTTATTAAAGTTCACAACAAGGGAAGCTTCATAAGGAAATGAAGACCCCAAAACATGGTTAAACCTTCGCAGTTTTTTATCAGGTTTGGTGAAGAGTGAGAGTTTGATGAAGCTGCGGGAAAATGAGATGGGGCAAAGGATATGAAGTAAGTGTAGTAAACTGGGGAAAAAGTTAGCAAGGTTTGTTCATTCAGATTCCTCTCTGTGTCCCTTTGTTTTTGGAGGGATAAGGATGCTCCTTTCCTCGAGTGGAGGGAAGGCACCACTAACATAAGGGTTTTATGACCTATTTCAGGGGAAGGCCAGAAAGTCCTTCCTGGACGTGCGACTTGTAGTTTCCTCACAAAAACCACCACAGGGCTGCATGGGGACGAGCATCACAGCAGGAGATAGATGAGAAGATCCTGCAATAGTCTAGGGCCTGGGAGACAGACGATGGTGGCTTGAACTAGGGTGTGAATGCTGTAGGTGGAGAAGAGTGAAGAGATGCAAACAGAGGCTGAAAGCAAAGCAGATAAAAATATGGCTACTGCTGGGGGAAATTCTTCTGCCCATTCCTCATGTCATCTTCAGGTTCAAGGGTGTTCCAGTGGGTGCTGTGACACAACTTTGAGTTTCTCCAGACCTTTTCTTGCCCTGCCCAGGGGAGGAGGAGAGAATTACCTGACTAGGAGATGGGCAGACAATTCAGCTTGATCCCTCACCTCCTCCTCTTGAGAGAGCCATCCCATCCTCGGCCACAACACCACAGCCTTGCCTGGACAAGCCCCTTCATGTCCAAGCTTGCCCTGGACAAGACTGGCTGCAACAGGTTCAGTCCAGAAGACCACATATTAAGCTATATATCCCAGTGCAGCCTGCAGCCTTTACCCAAAAGGAGATCTTTTAGCCTCCCCCTGCGACTCCTTGTCAGCACTGTCACTTTCTTCAGGAACAAGGATGTTATTTATCAAACCCCCACAGAGACACCCCCCCCCCAAAGTAGAATCAGGACATGTGTTGGAATTCTATTGATTTAATTCTTCTGGATATTTTGATGGAATGAGGGACCACAGGTCAGAATCCAGGATAAACAAGTGCAACATAAAAAATACATTGAGAAAATGATCATGAGGGAGACCCTGTTGCTACTTAATGCTTTACTGATTTACTCAGGAATCCTGATTCTATTTCTTTTTTCTTTTTTTAGATTTTCTTTATTTGTCAGAGAGAAAGAGAGAGAGAGAGAGCACAAGAAGGCAGAGTGGCAGACAGAAGTGGAGAGAGAAGCAGGCTCCCCGCCGAGCAAGGAGCCCGATGTGGGACTTGATCTCAGGACCCTGGGATCATGACCTGAGATGAAAGTAGATGCTTAACCAACTGAGCCACCCAGGTGTCCCTTTTTTTTTTTTTAAGTGTTTTAAAATTTATTTTAAACGAGAGCCTGTACACACACACGTGTGAGTGGGGAGAAGGGCAGAGAGGGAAGCAGAGGAAAAGGGAGAGAATCTCAAGTGGACTCCAAGCTGAGCCTGGAGCCCCACACAGGGTTCGATCTCACAACCCTGATATCATGACCTGAGATGAAACCAAGAGTCAGACGTTCAACTGATTGTACCACCAGGCTCCACCCCCCACCTCCACCCTGATTCTATTTCTGACAGAGCTCACAGCCGGCAAGACAAATATGTGAGTGGGGAGAAGGGCAGAGAGGGAAGCAGAGGAAAAGGGAGAGAATCTCAAGTGGACTCCAAGCTGAGCCTGGAGCCCCGCACAGGGTTCGATCTCACAACCCTGATATCATGACCTGAGATGAAACCAAGAGTCAAAGACGTTCAACTGATTGTACCACCAGGCTCCACCCCCCCACCTCCACCCTGATTCTATTTCTGACAGAGCTCACAGCCGGCAAGACAAATATGTGTTTCCCTTCCCAACTCCATGCCTGACACGGACACTGAAAATCAATCCAGACATTGTTTCCTGGGCCTGGCCTTGGCCTTGGCCTTACAGTCCCTCTCAGACAAACACGATCCAGGCACCTACTGGCAACCAGGGCCGCAGACAGGATGAAACTGAAGTTACAGCTTTGCGACCAACTAGAAAATAAAGCTGATCACATTTTCTAGTTATCGCAAACTTACTCAGAAAATCATTTTTATTTCAAATTTGTTGAACATATTTCTAAAACGGATAAAGATAATTTTTCTGGAATTGGAACACACTGCATAGAAATTTTTTTTATGATTTTAAATTTTCCCTTAGGACTCCCAAATACTACTTGGTAGAATATATAAGAAGTTAGTCCAACTCTATAGAGTTCAAGATTTATTCCTTGATTTATTCTAAAATAAGTTCTTGACTCACTTCATAATTCAGGTTGTCTCCTTAAAGCACAGTGAAATTTTTAGTAATTTAAGACTTACTTATCTATTAGTTCTAGTACTTGTTTTCAGAGCAGGACCAAGAAAGATAGGCCCGCCATTCACATCCTTAATATTACTAGATCTTATTTAATAACTGTGAACTTGCTAAGTTTTGTTGTATCATTGCTAAGGGATAGTGGTAAGTGCATTTTCATGCGTGGGAGATTATATGCATTATTTTTTCCTTTCCTTCTTTCTCTATCTTGAATCTCAGCAAATCTCAGACTTTGAGGCCACATTAATGGATCTCATTACTTGAAAAAAAAATTTTTTTAAAGATTTTGTTTATTTGAGAGAGAGAGAAACACAGAGCACCAGCAAGGGGTGAGGGAGAGGAACAAACAGATTCTCCACAGAGCGGGGAGCCCAACGTGGGACTTGATCTCAGGACCCCAAAACCATGACCTGAGCGGAAGGCAGACACTTAACCAACAGAGCCACCCAGGTGGTCCTGGCAAATTCTCCTTTGCCCACCACGGGCTATGTCAGACTGACACCAGCTAAATGAGAAGCTGCCTGGTGGCCACAGAGGAGCCCGACACTTTGTTTAGGATAAAGTCTCTACCTCAATGAAAACCTTTAAATAAAGCAGACTTGGTCAGGGGTCCTAGGAGGAGCCCAGCAGCTTCCTGTTAAGGACGTCTGTATGCAGCTGAGAATACTTCTAGAACCAAAGAATGAGTCTGAAAAGCAAGCAGAGTATCAACCAGCCAGCCCATCTGGAGGTCAGCAACTGGTAGACAGCAATCTTAGACTGTGCGCTCTCCAGAGGGGGCCCCTTGGGCTGCAGGGCGGGGCCACTCAGCGGAGATCATTCTACCAGCTATATTCTAAGTCCACCAAGGGCGGGTAGCAGCATCTGGCACAACATGTACCATTCCCAGAGGTTTAAAATAGTTTTTCTAAATGTGTCCTTTCACAGTCCAAATATGGCTTAAGTTTCTTCTGAGTTGAGATACTAAAGCGGATGAGACGATTTTGTAATGACTTTCATAGGGAACGGGTGGCAGTGGGGAGAGAGATCGAAGAGAAGACCACGGGGCGAGGGCTGGGGGGAAAGGGGAGGGGAACTTCTGTTAATCGACCTCGTTTTGGAAGATCCAAGGACACGTCTTCCCATGTTTCAAAGCACGACATGTAGAGGTTAAGAGAATGCCGTCAATACAGAGACGATCCCCATGTAAACACTCCCCTCTCTGTCTTCCGGTTCCCTGCCCCAGGGTGGACACATAACCAGTAGTTATTTTCTGCAGTTCAGCTATTTCCCGCACACACATGCATTACCTTACCTTCTTTCTGTGTTTGGACCTCGGAAGGGATGCAGAAGGCATCAACCCTCCACTGACTCACCTGGCAGAAGTCAGGATGGCAAAGAAGTCCAGTTCAGGGCCCAAAACAGAGGCTGCCCACGAGCTACTTCCCTTTCCACATTTTGCTGTCCTAAATCGTGAGCTGTTCAAGAGAGGACGCTGTGCATCCCCAAGTGGATGCACACGCCAAGAGAGGAGTGTCTCTGAGACATGCCAAGGTAGAGAGGAGGCCCCGTGATCAGAGAGGGCGGACAAGTCTGTGGGGCTTGCAAGCAGCACAGGACCCACCACGTGGTCCCAGGGCTGCCTGGGAAGATGCCCAACTCCCAGCAGTCAGACGTCATACTCTGCACACAGGGAGGCTGCACCCTGGGGCTCCATGGGTTCCACTGCAAGTCCCCAAGGTGGAAGGGCCACCACGCTGAGCCAGCGGAGTCTAGAGATAACCAGGGCGGACAAGCAGCATTACCAGAGGGGCCTCGGGATATCTGAGGCTGGGTTCCTGCCAGGCTGATTCCTGTCAATGAGGATTTGGTCTGATTTCATGATGTGTCTGGGATTTCTGTTCAGTCTGAGTTTGGGGCTGAGATGTGAGCCCACCACACACATGGGGCATTTGGTCTACTTCTAGTGGGTGACTCCGCTCCACACTCCAGCCCCCCCGAGCTTACTAAGTTCAAGGAATTCACCAGGCTTCATATGAGGCATCCTTCAGCTCTGCCTGGCTCACGGAGGCAGGGAGGAGAGGCCACACTGGGAAACTGCTCTGGAACCAAGAAGCCAGGGTCTCTGACCAGTGTTATTTGGAACATGACCCAGCTTGTCTGCCTGCAGATACCTCTCTAAGTCAAAGAGAAGCACATACAACATTGGCCTTTAAAATGTCCCCACACCAAAAAAAAAAAACCTCACCCGCCACGCAACAAACAGAAAACCCCACTCATGTCCCAAGGCAAATATAAGTGTGTTAAAATACACACATATTTATGCACAGATTTTTTTTTTTTCTTGTTTAGGCACAGACTGAAAACAGGAAGCCCACGTAAGGCTGAACTCATCCCATGAAATCCACACACCCGTTCCCAGGTCAGGAAATGGCATATCCCATTAATTTTTGATAGAGAAATCGCATTAAGCTTCCCAGAGGAGGGCTTGAGGAGTTTAAGAGAATTGGGTTCTGGGCTACACCGCCATGTGCTCTTTGCTCATTATCAGTTTTAGGGCAAAGTCTCATTCAATGGCTTATTCATTCCTGGCGAGAGATTTAAAATGACATTGGAAAGGAACTTCCAGGTGCTAATGGGGCGTGTGGTCTGTACACAGAGGATTAGGCCAAATCCCCTGTGCTTTTAACTACCTCAGCCTTCAGTGTCACATGGGGCTGAACAAACTTCCAGTCTGACCTCCGTGAAAGGACGCCCAATTTAGAAAACAGTGAAATTTAAGGAATGGGCACACCCATGAACATGAGAAACTATTCCTGAAACTGTTCCTGAAAAAATGCCCATGACGACCTTATGCCCACTGTGAAATAAATGGCTTCAGGACAAGGGCTGGTCACCAGAAAGACCAAGCCGTGATGAGACACATGGCAGGTCCTCGGGATCGTCCCACACCTCACCCTATGCTGCTCTTCATCGGACTATCGCTACGTGCCCTCTAATAAACCGGTAAACTAAGCAAGCGTTTTCCTGAATTCCATGAGCTGTTCTAGCAAATCAACTGAACTCAAGGAAGAGGTCACATGAACCTCCAGTTTGGAGACAGAAGTTGCAGGCAAACCGGGGACCTACTACTTGAGTTGGCACCCAACGGGCGGGCAGTCTTTAGGGACTGAACCCCGAACCTCTGGGATATGATCTCCAGGCAGACAGAGCCAGAACGGAGTAAACTGCAGGACACCCGGCTGGTGTCTCATAGAATTGCTTGGTGTGGGGAAAACCCGCACACAGTTGGGGACTGGAGGTATCAAAAGGCTTTTGCATGGGGGCATCTGGGTGGTTCAGTCAGTTAAGCATCTGACTCTTGATTTCAGCTCAGGTCATGATCTCAAGGTGGGGAGAGCAAGCCCCGTGTCAGGCTCCACAGTCAAACGGGAGTCTGCTTGGGATTCTCTCTCTCCCTCTTCCTCTGCCCCTCCCCCTGTGCTTGTACTCTCTCTCTCTCAAATAAATAAGTAAATCTTAAGAAAAAAACAAAAGGAAGTGTCCTGCACGTAAAGGAGATGGTAGAGGAGGGAAATAGTTCTTTTCCTGATACATCCATAGAGTAAAAAATAGCAAAAGTGATCACGATAACAATGACAGCCACAGCGCCGCTCATCGCAAATGCCCACCGGCCAGGCATTTTGCAGACATGATCACACCACCTCGTGACGCAAGTATTAGCATTCTCCTTTTTAATGAAGATGATGAGACCTGGGGAAATGGTATCACGTGGGAGGCCCAAAGTCACAAGTCAATAGCAGAATCGGTTTCAAATCTTGTTCTTTCCGGTTCCCAGATCTGCCCCGCTCAACATACCCTCCCTGTGTGGGCAGATGATCGCTAGGCCAAGAGCACACACCAGCCTTGCTGCTGACGGGGTGCGGGTAACTGCGTGCGTGCCAACACCAATAAACACTGGCGAGCCAGGCTTCTCCGTTCTCCTTCGGGTCCATAAGACATATTTATTGCCTCCACCGGTAATTGTCTAGACTCCAGCAATACACTGATGGATTCTTAATCCTGAACGGATGGCATTAATTAGCCGAAGCTAGCTCTGATTTCCGCCAGCAGCTGTTATCAATCCTTCAAAAGACTGTTCAGTGCTCCAAGGGGTCTAATTTCCCTACTTGAACTCTTGATGGATTTAGATGTATTTAAAAGCTTATGAACTCTATTATAAAGTATGATAGAGTTACTGTGTATTATAGACACAAGAAAAATGAACATTGAAGCATTTTCTATAAAGTTTCTTATAAATATGTAAATATTTTAAATAATGAGCAATAAACCTTTCATTCATATTCACATTATAATTAACTTTTTAATTTAAGTAGCAACCAAGAAGCTATAAATTTGGGATCCTGATTCATTTCCAATCACCTTCTAATTTATATTTGCTCTCATTACAACTAGTCTATGAAAAACTTCAATCTTGCAATTCTCCAACCTCGAAAGCTTAAAAATTCATAAGACATAATTAGAATCTGCATAGGAGACATTAGGGTTTAGTAAAAGAAATGCTGAACCAGGAGTCACAGGAGCTTCGTTCTAGGCCAGAGCCTGTTTCCTACTCAAATTATTTCTTTGCACACAATTTACTCACCTATAAGACAATCAGGGTCCCCTTACTCCTTAAGGCCCAGAGTTAAGATTCTGAGTTATAAATTCTTACACTCAGAAAACTACTTAAATGTATTAAAAATATTACAAGCTCTATAGGTAGATGCTATTATATATAATATGAGAAATAATTTGCTGATGTAATGAAACCACAGCTACACGCAAGCAATCTCCTTCCAGTTGAAAATGTCAAAGGCAGAGAAAATAAGATACTAAATTGTAACTCTCTCGATGTTTCCAGACTTCTGTTATTGGGAGTCCCTTGTAATAATTAGTCACTTTTGAGTAGTTAAAACCTTTCAACATAATCCATAATCTTTATCCTGTAGGGAAACAGTACTAGCTTGATCACTCCAGTGTAGAAAAATAAAAGGTTCCCCACCTCTCCTAGTTAGCCCTGTCCACCACTCTCAGACTTGAACATGCCAAGTCCCCCCTTCTGCATTTGTATTTTGGGATATGGAGGAGTGAGGTTGGAGAGGGAGGGAGGGGAGAAGCAGGAAGGGAAGAGAAGGGATAAAATTATGGCCTAAGGCAAAAATAGAAAAGAGAAAAAAACTTAAGAGCAGTTGAGGGAACACTGGCATTTCCATGAGAGGGGATGACACTTAGCAAATGGAACCTTGAACTAAGAGAGGATGTACCCAAAGTAGACTATGGAGGATGTGCAGACTGTTCTAGAATCCAAACTTTTTTATACAAAATACTTTTCCCCCCCCCCTGCCACTTTTCTTTTTCTGCCATGGGAAAAATTCTCTAATTGGAATTCAGTCAGTCATTTCTGGTCAAGTGTAAGGATGAAAAGGAAATTTCCAAGGCTTTTATTATTGTTCAACAAGGATATTTTGAGCAAGGTCCTGTCTGAATGAAATAAATAATTTATTGTTTTTTTTTTCTTATTCTTAGAGTATGGAAAAATATTGTACCTGGGGAAAGTCAAAGAGAACATCTTGTCATAATACAAGGCAAAAGGTACCACATAAAATCCGAATCAAGATAGTAGCAACTCAATGGCTTTGTTAGTGTCCACTGAAATGCCAAAGCTTCCTTGGTTATAGGACTGATTTTTTTTTTCTTTTCAGCAAAAAGTCACCCACAGCAGGAGATCTAAACCAAAAGCATTCTTGTGTGGCTGGGACATAAGTCAGCAGCAGGAATCGTAACAGGATGTCAAGCATTAGACTCTACTGTGGGCCAGACTTCAGACTGGTCCCATGCTCCCTCAACACACATGCTGTGAACAGACAGTCCATAATTCTGGCACCTGTCTCATTCTTCTGCAAGTGGTGGACAGACATATGTGGCCCCTGTCTCTTGGATATCATCCCAGAGAGACCAACAAGATTCTTTCACTTCTCTTCCGACATACGTAATGGAAAAAAATCCTCCTGAATGCAGCGAGTTACAGTAACACTGCCTTAAAAAAAAAAATTGTCACACCTGTCTCCTAGATTCCCCTCAACACAAACAATGATGACTGGGTCTCTACGGGGGCAAAAGGTTTCCTTTCTTTCAATTCATAGAAACAGATGTAGTCAGAACATGTAGCTTCTGTGCAACAAAGAGAAGCATGTGGACAGCATCTTAGCATGAAGTGAAAAGTAATCTGCAAAGGAAATATGAAGATCAAGAAAACCTCTTAAATCTGTTCTCTTGGGATAGCCCCCACGGTTGGTTAGTGATGGAAGCGACTGTGAGATTTACAACTCCAGTCCTCCATTTCATAGGGAAGAAGCCAGAGGCAGACAGAGAGAGTTCTTGTAACTTTTCAAGGTAGCCAGCCAACCAGTGGCAGAGCTGGAACCAGTTGGAACTTCCAGGACCACTCTCCAGGATCTTTATTCACCCAATAGATCCACATCTTTTATGTGAACCTCCTAGAGCTATGTGTTTTGTAGTATATTTGCTGTAAATAAAACACCCTCGGTAAAGTGTAAAGCTCTGTGATCAAACCCATTCACACCTTTACAGTGAACATATGAGTATTCACAGAAAGCGGGTAAGATCCCAAGTAGCCAATTGGTAGTTTGATAAGATTCTGGCACCATACGCTATTAAGGAAAATTTTATTTTGGTGTTCAGAGTTTTTTAACTTTCAGAAATTGCAGATAACAGATGGTGGTCCTATAGAATGAGGCTTCCCTTGTAAAAAGGAAAGGAAAAAGTCCTCAAGTGTTTAAAAGCAGCACATCTCAGATACTACGGTAGTTAAGAGAAAATCGTCATCTAAGGGTCTAGTTAAAAGCTAGACTGCTGCATCCATTCCCACAGTCTGTGACTCAGGACAGCTGAGGTGAGGCCACAGGAGTGTCGTGTCTAACCAGTCAGAAGCTTTTCTGTGTTCCTCAGACATTTTCTGCGTGGTACTGAAGCTTGGGTCCATGACCCTGCACGTTGAGAACCAATGGTTAAGCCCATGAGCCTTGCACCGACAGACCTGTGTTCAAATCTACCATTTCTTAGCTCTTGTATTTTCAGGCAAATTAGCTCACTTCTGCTGAGAAATGCACTGAGACTCTTACTGAGAATTCCTTGTAACATGACAAGTTACTTTTCCCTTGTTGTTTTCAAGATTCCTTCTATGTCTGCAGCTTCCGACAGTTTGAGTATAATGTGTCTTGGTGTGAGTCTCTGAGTTTATCCTACTTGGAATTCACTGAGCATTTGTATTAGTATAGCTAAGTCTTCCCTCAGATTTAGGTCATTTTCAGCCATTAGTTCTTCAAATAATCACCCTGCCCCTTTCCTTCTCTCTGTGCCTTCTGAAAATCCCATAATGCACATATTGGTACATTTGTTGATGTCCCACATATCCCTTAGGTTCTGTTCACTTTTCTTCGCTTTTTTTTTCTTTTTGCTCCTCAAACTCAGTAATTTCAAAAGACCTGTCCTGAGTCTCTCTTCTACCTTCTCAAGTATATTGTTAAGCCCCTACAGTGAATTTTTCAATAAGCTGTTGTATTTTGCAGCTCCAGAATTTCTTTCATTCTTTCATAATTTGTTTGCTTTATGTTCTCATTTTGTTCATGTGTCACTTTCCTCATTTCCTTTAGTTCCTTAAGCATATTTAAGAGTGTTGTTTTAATGTCTTTGTCTAGTAGGTCTAATAGCTGTGTTTATTCAGAAATGGTTTCAGAAGATTTATTTTGATCTTCTGAATGACCCATGTTATCCTGTTTCTTTATATACCTATGATCATATATATATATATATATATGTACACACACACATATATACATTAAAAAATTTTTTTAAACTGAACACTTAAAATTCCAACCATCTCTCTCGGTATTACAAATTAGCTCCAGGCAGGAAGACAGTCAATATTCAGTCCAGTGTGCAGACTAGGTAACATTTCCTTAGCACTTTTCTTGACATGCATCTTTCCTGGGCCTGTGTCTATGCTATTTTTTTCTTCCCCACTGTCTACATGGCTAGTTTTAGATGTCTCAATTTCCCTAGGAGTTTCACCCTTGCTTCGGGACTCAGCTGTTCTACTGCATTCTTCAGTCAAATATCTCTTGCTGTAGGCACCTGGGGTCTACAGCCCCTTTGTGGTTTTCATGAATCATGCCTGCTGTTCCCTGTGGCTTCCTCTAGACTGAGACCTGACCTGTACTGCTTTTGGTTGTCTGAGCTTCTAGTTAGATAACACAGAGAATAATCCCTCAGGCAGCCCTCAGACAGATTAGAACACTGCAAATGCAGTCCATTCTGTTCTCTTTGGTTTGTGGAAGGGACCTGGAAACTAAACCACTAATTCCTCTAAACTACACCATGGCAAGCCAGGGAGCAGTTGGGGCAAGACTTAATTAAAAACACCATAAAACACCTTGTTATTCTGAATGTGGGTTTTTCTTGGTTGGGCACTCACTTGGTTGCTGTAGATTTGACTTTAGAGCTCTTATAAAATTTCTTTAGCCCCTGTCTAGTTGCTTACTTAATGTTTCCATGGGAGCTTCCTATGGAAACCAGAGTACCTGGAGTTTCTTAATCTACCATCTTGCTGACGTCTTTATTGTACAGTTCCTTAAGCCTCAGCTCCCTATAGTACTTACTTCACAGTGTTGTTGGGATGATTAAATGAGATAATATACTAAAAGTATTTAGCACAGAACTCTGCATATAGTAAAAGCTCAATAAATTTTGGCCACTATCACTACCATAAGACTAGTACAACTACGTCGCCATTGCTGGGAGACTTCATTGCTGGGAGATAGAGTGCTGATTTAATTGTGCTTTATGCAAACCCCCAATCCTAGAACTCCCACAAATATCAGTTGACTAATATATGCCCACCTTCCTCCACAGTGCTACTTTATACCCATTATCCATAATGGGTAGGTTTTACTAAATACCTGAAGCAGATTTTTTTTACTCTTGTTTTAGATTTTTTAAATCATGCTTATTCACAACTTTTAAGAGAAGTTTCCATCCTCTCATTGATCTAAAGGTCTATAAAGTGTGTGTGTGTGTGTTTTGGTGGGAATGTGAAAAAGCTGCATACAGACACAAATCTTATCTTTAATATGGGAATGGTCAGGTTTAATTTTAACACACTCATGCAAGAGAAAACAGCAAAGGAGTACCTCTTTCTTTCTGAAACTGTACCTCATACTTCTCAAATAACACATTCCTCATTTGGCTCCCTCATTTCCTACATTGTGACCAAATACTGAGACTAGTCTTCTATCCTTTCCAACATGCAATTCATCTCCCTTTTTTTTTCCTATATGCCATTTTGATGAACATACATAGTGGTTTTCACAAAAGATATTAGCTATCTTTCTCCAGAATATATTTCATTGGTCTTGTACTGGGATAAGAGTGCTAAGACAGTGAGGTCCAAAGCTATCTTTGAAGACCACCTTGGGATATTATACCCAGGGGCAGGAAATGACAGTGAGGACCATAACTTAGAGAAATTATCTGAGCCAGATGTCACAAGCATACTTCATAGAATTAGTGATCACCTGCCATTCTAGAAGCAACCAGCAAGAAAACCAGGAACATAAGCTTTTTTGCCTCGGCTACTTCTATTGCTCAAAAAAAACCTCTCACCTCAGGTTCTGCATTATTATCTTGGTCATCCGGCATATCTCCACCGGGGATATGAGACTTGGTGAATTTACATCCTAGAAACCCAACTGGTCAGCATGCTGAAATTGGGATGCTTTCCAATACGAAACTGCATTAGCCAAGCTCCAAGAGATACAAGTCAGATGACCCTGCCTTGATCTCCCATAGCCTAGAATGAACAGGTAGTTCTAGCCAGTGTATATCCCCAAGCTACCTGGAAGCTCAAAGAGTCAATGTCTTATGTAAGAATTCAGTTTGGGAAAAGGAGATTCTTATTAGTCCTCAGAAGTGAGCTCTCTTTCATCTAAAGGAGTTTGAATCACCTCATCTACCAAAGGAGCTAATTTACCAGAGTTCCCTTGTTCCCTTGAAAAACTCCCTTCCCTCCTAAACATGATTTGCCTGGTCCTTCTTCTGTTTCCACTACAGATCAACTGCCTTCTTATTTTTTCTCTTATTTTTTTCCTCCAAAAAAGATACAATCTCCTATTTGAAATTCTAATCACATACAATCTCTGCTTTGCTGAAAATACATCCAGATCACCTTGATGGGATGACTTTAATAGCCTCTATTGGATGCCAACAAATACAAAGTCATATTTTTATGTTTAATAACTTAAAAAAGTGAAAACTTTAAAATTTCTATGCAGGAGTCCTCCATAATTTCTGTAATTTAATTAAATTAAACATAATTAAACATAATGCAAAACAACACATTTCCTTCTCATGCTATGCATGATTGGGTCAAGCAGTTACTGACTTGAGGATTTATGTATTCTAACACGCTTCTAGTCTTGCCATCACTGCAATGGACAACTGAAAACCACAGAGGCGGGGCTTCCCCCCAGCTCACGGTCAGATTTCCATCAGCTGGAATTGGGATTCTCTGCAGCCGTGGCTTTCTTACAGAATGAACAAGACAATGAGGCAGGCACCAAAACTTAACTAATTCGTTAAAACCAGATCACTCAAAAGAAAAAAAAAATTGGAAAGGCTGGCGCATTACATTTCTTTTGGAAATGGATGGAGCCTAAATCAACATGTAATTCTGGACAAGACAGTTACTTAATTAGTTGTAAATTTGGGGGCAGGTGTATTTCGTGAGTCAGCAAACACTGAGTATCTACAATGTGACAAGAACTATGCTAGATGTTGGGGAAATACAGAGGCAAGACACAGGTCTTACCCTTCAGGCTGACTCACCTACCAGGCACGTGGGGAGTCTTCAACCCTCTTCCTCGTGCCATAATTCAATACTCCTATTATTGGAATATCACAGGGCTAACAGGCACCAAGACACTCAGACCCTCAACTCCAGTTGCACTGACAATTCCCTGAAGGTATCATTTCTTGACCATTTGATCAGTATTGGTCAACTATTGATATTGATCATTTGATTCTCTCTGCTGATGTCATGCGGAATTAACTACCCCGGCATCAACTGTAGGCTTCAGAATCAGAGAGACCTGCTTTAAGATTCCACAGATCCTGGGAAAATTGCTTAGACAAGTGAGCTCAGTCACACAGGCCTGGGCTTGAATCCTATTTCAGTCATTGCCACTGGGGTTATCTTGGTGAGTTCATGTCCTCTCTGCCTATTTCCTTATGTGTAAAAGGGGGCCAGGGGTGGGGAATCATCTTCTGTAGGACTGATGTAAGAAGTAAACGATGACATGCTCAGCACAGTGTCTAGAACCTAGTGACCACATGGCAAATACCAGTTATTATTTGACCATTAGATGACTTACTGTATTTTAAACACTTAGCACAATTAAAATCAGTGCCTATTTTGGCAGCAGCAATTTTCACAGATGCCGTTCTGTTTTCAGTATAGCTTTTAACAGAAAAGTCCAACAGTGGAACTGGCTGCCCCAGGACACAGTACTCTATCACTGGAGATGACCAGATGGACATTCCTGGCTTTTGGTCAAGGCTGGGGAGAAGGGATTCATATACTTGGAAGACCTGGGGTGAGATGCGTCTTAAGTTTCTTCTCCATTTTTGGTTTCCTCATTCGATGACTTGACTGATCTCTGATTAGAAAATCCACCATTATTAATGGTAAGGTAATATACAAACTTCAAATAATTTTTATAAAGACTCTGTAAGTTGGAAAATATTCAAGAATTCATCCAATACTTTTTCTCCAGAAAAAGATAAGCCCATCTTCTTTCTTGTCTTCTTCTAACAATGTAAGTGCAAATCAAAGTGAGCTGTGATTTTCTTTTAAAATTTTTATGCCCTGTTCATTTTTTAATCTCGTGAAGCAAGAACCATTTTCTCTGTTGGCTCTGATTCTGGTGATAATATTATGAACTAGGTCAGAAGTTAGTTTGAAAAACAAAAAAAGGTCCATAGCTAAGAATCTCATTTAAAAAAAAAAAAAAAAAACTTGGCCATGTTCCGTGTTCAAAATAAACTCTTCTCTATTCTGGGGCAATCATGAGATGTTTCTGAGAAAAGTGCTGTCATGAATCCTAGTCAAGGAAATGTTCCATGGAGAGAGTAAGGGTCAAGATCCTGATCGCCTGGCCATTAGGACAATGACAAATCACTTTCCACTTTTTCTCAATGTCTCCAAACAACTATTGTCAATGGGAATGAGGTCCCGGGTACTTGGTCAAGGAAACATTACTGAGTTTGCCTTTACCGATGGTACTTTTATCTGTAGCTTGGAAAGGGGGGCCTTGGAATGGGGATGTTGGAATTTTCTTGAAAAGCAGCCTTTCCAGAAGAAAAACATGAAAGGGAATAACAGGGGCATTATCTAGGACAAAAGGATGTGCCCCGGGATGCTGAAGGAAAGTGAGAGCAAACAAAGGCTGGTGCCCAGACAGGCTTGGGTTCGAACACACTCCTGGGTTCATATAAGAGATAGGGGAGGCGATCCACAGGGAGCACGCCCTTCTGTGACGCTGGGATCTTGAGTCCCGTGGTGTTCCTTTTGTGAGAGAAGAGGTTTGCTCTGCTCTTTTTCCAGACTCCTGGGCTGTCACCCCGCCAAATGCTGCCAGTGGGCACTGCCAAGACCTGGACACTCTTGGTTCGATTCCCAAACAAGTGTGCTGAGGGGCAGAAGGAAAGAGCTCCATGACCAGATGGCCTTTCTGCTTTGCTAGGCAAGTTGTTTATTTTTGCATTTTAGTCCACGCAGAACTACTGCTGCACCTTGGCGAATCCCAGAGTGGGACTGTGGGATGCCTGCCGTAGGGTACATTCGCAAAGAAAGAGTTGTTTTGTTTGTTTGCATTTTAACAGGGAGAGTATTGCTTTTAATGAGACAAAATCAAGAAAATTGGTGTCAAGAAGATAAGAGGGAAAGAAAGGATAATGTAATGATTTTCAGCACAGAGTTAGGAGACATGAAGAAGTGAAAATGCACCTGATCTTGAGGCAGCCTTGGGGGGCGGGTATGGAATTGGGGAGGGTAGTCCCCTGGGTGGCACTGAGGGGCTCAGGCTCCCAACCAAGGAGAGTGGGAAGGCTGCCACAGGCGGATGAACTTGAAATCTGTGCACCAGTCATAAACCAAGCTGGGAAGACAACATTGAGAAGACACACAGATATAAAGTATTCAAGGTCTGACTCTGGGAGGCAGGAGAATATCAGGAGGCAGAAGCCAAAGCATCATTAGACAAAAATAATCTGGCACCAACCTAAGGAGCTTAGTGATCTTTTTAGGGCAGGTCACTTGGGAAGGAGTTCTTGTCTAACATGGCCTGTGAGAATCACTGGAGAAACTTAAAATACTTGGGATTTAATTGGTTTGCAGGAGGGGCCTGGGTAGCAGTATCTTTTTTTTTTTTAAGTTATCCAGATGATTCTAGTATGCAGCAATGTTGAGAAACAGTGAAAAGGCTGCAGGAAAAATTCCTTCTCATCGGAGATTCATTGGAGATTCTCTGACTCATTTAATGGTGTACCTGGTTTCCCTACATTTCCCAGATGTGATTTTTTTTTTTTTTTAATAACAAATTGAAGGTCTGTGGCATCTGTACTTTGGGCAAGTCTACTGGAGACATTTCCCAGGAGAAATTGCTCACTTCATGTCTCCGTGTCCCATTTTGGCTATTCTTACGATATTTCCAACTTCTTCATTATTATATTTGTTACAGTGATCTGTGATCAGTGATTATAACTAAGAACTCAGATGGTGATCGGCATTTCTTAGCCACATATATTTTATATATATTTATTTTAGTATATTTATATATTTTATATTTATATTGTTTTATTTTATATATTTATGTGTTTATATGTATTTACATTTATATTAAATTTTATATTTATATTATATTACTTATATTTATATTATATACAATTAACTCTTTAAATAAATATATAATATATAATTAAGATATTCTTTAGACATAATGCTATTGCACACTTAATAAACTACAATATAGTGTAAATAGAACTCTTATACGAACTGGGCATGGGACAAGTCATTTGACTCACTCTACCGCAGGACTCCTTTATTGGCGCGGTCTGGAACCCAATTCGCAGTATCTCCGACGTGTGCCTGCCTTTGTCAAGTACATGAAGTTGGACAAAATACTCCATAATCAACCATTAGGGGTTCTCGGTTTTCACACAAAGCCTCACTGTGGTTAACAGGCAGAAAGACACTCCGCTCACCACAGCATCCATGGGACTGGCTGGCGAGGCAGCGGGAGTGTCAGGGGCATAGGGACCCTGCACGGCCAACCGCAGACCCGCAGGAGCGCACGGGTTAGCCCAGGACGTGTCCACATGTGCACCGGGTGGGGTCGCGGCGAGAGCGGGCTGCAGGTCGAGGGAGGTGGGGGGGGCAGTTTTCATACTTTGGAGCCACAGATTTGATTATGGGCCAGGCACTGCCACGCGCTCGTGGCACAAAGGGTCTCATTTAATGGACATGTTTGCTCACTCTGTAAACGTGCCAGGTGGGTTCCCAGCCTGCCCTGCCACCTTGAGCCCTCTTCCTCCGAGTGCTCGCCTCTGGCATGTCCCTTCCAACAGGAGGGCTGCCTGAGTGAGTGGTCAGCGGACCCTCCTTCCCTGCTCCCCACCCCGCCTTCGCTTGCGGGTTCTCTCCTTTCCCCATTTATGGCTTCCTGCCATCCCTCTCTCTCCACATATATCATCAATCGATCATCTAGCAACCTACCTGCCTATCATCTATCAACCATGTATCTATCACCTATCATCTCTGGGTCTATCATCTAGCACCCATCTATCTCTCTATGATCGCGCATCTGTCTCTCCTCTAGAATCTGAGCTCCCTTAGGGCAGTCCCCCCTTCCCTCTGTCTGGCCGTCTGTCTCTCTTCCCCCCCACTGAACCGTGTCTAGCCATCCCTGACATTTAGTAAGTACCAAAAGATTTGGTACTACTGCAGTAAGTTTTATTATCACTATTATTATTATTTTGATTAATAGAAATATCTTTTGTGCTGTAAAGAAATGCTTTATACATTGTTTAATAAAAAGAAAACAAGATAACGCAAGGAAGAGAAAAGAGGGAGAAGGGAAGAGAACTGTAGCAGGCTCTGGATAACGTGGGTATCAGCACAAAATCGGGGTTTTTTTAATTCCTGGAAAGATAAAGGCTCCATGTGTCCTTGTGAAGCTGAAGCTAGATGATTTAGAACTTGTCAGCTTCACTGTCTTCCCTTTAATTTAGTGTTCTTTTGTAGTTTCCGACCAGGGCACCTGACAGGCACCTCCCTCAATCTATCAGAGGAATGTGACATCCCGAGGCTCTTTAAAGCAGAAACCCATCCCCAGAGTTGGCTCAACAAAGCCTGGAAGGGTTACTGTGCCTCCCGGATCCTCACCAAGAGTTATCTGCATAATGAAGGGCACACAGAAAGCTGGGTCCCCTTTGCTGACAATGCCTGCAGCCCTTCCTCTAGGTACACGTTGGTGCTAACGTCCCCATTCAGAATTTGCCCGTGAGCCTGTAAATTCTAAAATCCTTACTCAGCAGGGAAGCACATTAAAACATTCAATTTTGTTCCCAGTAGAGAAAACAAATTTACATTTTTACAAAATTTCCACCCTTCTAGTGCTACAGTACTTTAAAGGAGCTCTGCACATAGGATCAGAGGCTTTCCGGATGGTTAGACGATGATTACGGTAGGCAAGGAGGAAGCAGAAAAGCCAGGGAGGACTTGAAGAAGAAGTCAAGCGGACAGGTGCACTGTGCTCCTGGCAGGACGCTGTGAAATTATTTTCAAAGAGAGTAAGTCAGATCTTCACGCTCAAGCATTAAAATCTTTATGGGTGCCAGATGCAAACAAGAAAAGTAACATTTGAACATAGTCAATTTCAGGTTGTAAGGTTTGACAGAGAAGGTAACATGATCAATTTCAGGTCTGCCCTCCCCTTTTTAACAGGGCCACAGATGGCAGATGTGTTTACTCAGGCCACTCTCACCTGCTCTCGGGAGCTCTCAGGGCCAATCCAAGATATCTGGGAATCAATCTCCATGATGTCAGACCAGGTAAGTCAAAAGCAAGCCGGTTTCATTATAATCATCAAAGGCAGTACATTTCCATTAAAATGCTAATTTGCACGCTAAGCAAAAGCAATTCAGAGGACTCCTCGCTAAAAACTAAGCAAGTGAATTTGTGAGTACACCCTTAAAGCTGATGTCACATTTATTATGCCTAACGCTGGCAACCATCCTCCATATCAAGAAAGACCTCCCAAATCCTCCATCAAACAAACACAAGTTCTCCTTTATTGTTTTCCAGGCTCCTTTAATGTTCTGAGTTAACTTCCTTTGCAAGCCAACTTGCTCTAACCCGGGAGCAGGGATCCAAGTGATGGCCGGCAGGCTCACTCCATACAGGACAAAGGTTCAGCCTGTTTTTGTTTTTTCTTTTAAGTAACATATTTGAATCCTTTCATGCCAGCACGCACGAACTCTGGTTCTCAGCAAACCCCCGCCCTTGCTATAGCTGACACAGTTTCTCCGACTGGGACTCAAACAAAGCCTCTTGCATCCTGGAGTCACCAGGGTGATAAAGAAACCATCCCGCAGGATATTCGCAGCACCTACACCTTGGGGAGCTGCCCCCCCCAACCTGCCAATCCTGCAGCTCTCAGACCTTACTGGGAACTCCTTGCAAATAACTTGAGGGGCAATTATAAGCCAGAAAGTCTTAACTCTGTTATAGTCACACAGCATCTCGAATCAGAAATCTAATTCCCGGGGCACCTGGGTGACTCAATCGGTTAAGCATCTGCCTTCAGCTCAGGTCATGGTCCCAGGGTCCTAGGATCAAATCCTGCATTGGTCTCCCTGCTCAGCGGGGAGCCTGCTTCTCTTTCTTCCTCTGTTGCTGCCCCTGCTTGTGCCCACTCTCTCTCTCCGTGTCAAATAAAAAATCAAGTGTTTTTTAAAAAATCAAATCACTTATACTTTTCATGCCTTGCTTCTTAAAACATGTTTCCTAGAAAGAACTTGTAGTAGTTTCCCAAAGTCAACACTATTAGGTATTTGCGAACTGAAGAGAAGAGTGTGGTCCTCAAAATTTTTCTTCCCTTGGCTGGAGGCATGGGGTGATGTGGAGTCCCGAGGGCTGGGATGGATTCCTGGCTGGGCAGCTACGCCCTGATCATGTGTGGCCAGTTTACGTGACTTAGCCTAATCAGAGCAAGAAACATACTACTTCTTTAAAGTTCCTGACATGCACCCACATTAACGGAATGGTGGCAACTTCCTTCTCTCCCAGCTTGGTAAAAAAACAACTGAAAAGTACTGCCCATTCTGTGCTTGAAATGTTACACTATTTAAAAAAGATAAATTAGCGTTTGCTTATATTCTCTTTTGGATTAGGGATCTCTCTCCACCTTTTATACAAGATTTTAAAAAATATGGCTGCCCATAGCTCATTTGATCGATAGGTAATTTGAGGGTGAATGAATTGAGGGTGAATGAACTATCTTTTCACAATATCAATTAGATCTCTTAGTGTCTCTTGTTTCACACTTGAAATATAATGAGCTGGGGTGCCTGGGTGGCCTCTGCCTTCGGCTCAGGGCATGGTCTCAGGGTCCTGGGATCAAGCCCTGCATCGGGCTCTTTGCTCGGCAGGGAGCCTGCTTCCTCCTCCCTCTCTGCCTGCCTCTCTGCCTACTTGTGATCTCTGTCTGTCAAATAAATAAATAAAATCTTAAAAATATATATATAATAAGCTGCACTTCCTGGTGTCTGCATTCAACCACACAGTATTCTAACCATCTCTCCGTGTTTGTTAGTAGTTTTTAATGGAGTTAACGCAGAGTAATAAAACCCAAGACAGGACATTTCAAATATGTTGGTTCCTTAAAAATGTTATCGTCAAAGCTACACATTTCAAATTTAATAGGAGGCAAATGACCATCATCCTTAACAGTGCAAAGTGATGCGTTTCATGTGCACCGTAACTACAATCACCTGCTGTGTGCGGTTCAGCACACCTGGGGGATGTCCACCTTCCTCCACCCCAAAGTGTTCTTGGGCCAAGCTCTGAAGAACACCTTCCCTCATATGAAAAACTCTATTCAGGCATAAAGATGGAATCATGAATAGCGAACTCAAGAAGAAACCAAAGGGAGTGCGTATTGTTTTGTACTAAAAACTATCATTTTGGGTCCCTGGGAGGCTCAGTCTGTTGAGCGTCTGCCTTCAGCTCAGGTCATGATCCCGGAGTCCTGGGACTGAGCCACGCACTGGGCTCCCTGCTCAGCAGGGGATCTGCTGCTCCCCCTGACTCTCCCCCTTCTCGTGCTCTCTGTCTCTCAAATAGATAAAATGTTAAAAAATTAAAACTATCATTTTAATTTTCCAGAGGACACAGACTTCTCTAGATAAGCAATAGCAACCCTGTATGAAATACAGCCCCAGAAGAGGTGCTGGCGGTGGGCTTCCCGCTCAGGAGCAGTAAGAAACCAGTTTCTGCCTCTGGGGCTTCACGGGGCACTTGAGGTGTGAGCGGAAAGCCAAAGGCATGAAGGTTTCTCCCCAATAACCCACCAGGCGACCGACAACCAGGTCTTGAGTGCCCACCCCTGACGGGTAAGCCGCAAGGCCTGCTTTAACCAAACTTCCCGTCTTACTAGATTTCTCTGTGGCATTTGACTGTCTTGCTTTCCTGTGCTTCTAAAATAAAACCCTCTCCGGTTTCTCTTCCTGCTCTCATTTCTTTCCAATTCTGCTCGCTTGAATGTGTTTTCTGAAAACCTTTGAAACTTGGTGTTGACGTGGGGGGTGAGTCACAAGGACTCTTTCTTTATCTTTTTATGTTCCACCCCGTCCCAGGGGGATCATGCCCTTTCCAGCCACTGCTTACCCCACACTCTTTACCACCACCCGGGACTTCTTCCTGACGCCCCTGTCGACGAGTGAGCGCCAGCTTCTGGACACCTCCGCTGACAAGACCACAGATGCCGCCTGGTTCCAAACAGAGCTGCGGCTGCCTGCCATGTCTGGGCACACAAGCCGTGTAAATGACAAACTGAAGGACGTTTAGAAAATTCTTGCAGGTCCTGGATAGCTTCTTCTAAAATTCTCGGAAGTTTTATTATTATTATTATTAATTAAGTATTATTATTATTATTATATTTAGTATTACATTATTATTTTATACCTTCACTGGAACTACCTCAGAGGAAGGGGACCTAACATATTCTGTGTGATTCCGACTAGTCCCTAACCAAAATCCTGTGGGGAGTTTCTTGAATCCTTCAAAGCCCATGCCAGAATCTGAGGGAGCACAAAGCCTGAGTAACTTCTCCGGGTGATTCCTGTACGCTTCCAAACACATTACGGTTTGACGTATGTTATCTCAATTAACCCTAACTGAGACCCAATGAGACAGTACTTTTTTTTTTAAAGATTTTATTTATTTGAGAGAGCACATAAGCAGGGGGAGGAGCAGAGGGAGAGGGAGAAGCAAGACACCCCACAGAGCAGGGAGCCCAATGTGGGGCTTGATCCCAGGACCCTGGGATCATGGCCTGGGCCGGAGGAAGACTGAACCACCCAGACATCCCAATTCAGGTACCACTTTTAAGCCCGTTTATAGAAGGAAAACCTCGGCCTCAGAGATGCTAAGGAACTTGGCTCAGATGAGTCAGCTCCTAAGTGACCGAGCTGAGACTGGATGTTCATCGGCCCCCAAACCCGTGCTCTTCTGGGTTCCAGGCCACTCACTCTCCACTCGCTGCCCTTCCCTCCCACCCCACAGTGCCCATAGTTCCCAGACTTGCTGCTGCTTAAATTTTAAGAGAATTTTTTTTTAATGCAGGTTCCTAAGCCAAACCTACAGAAATTCTCAGCGTACGGGGTTCGATTCAAACCCAGGACTGTGCCCTCTAACAAACACCCCGAGGATTCTTTGGCAGGCCGCTAAGATTATGCTTGAAGACCTGCTTGGCTCATGGCTCGTATTATTATTTTCCCATGATATGCAAATCGCATCCTGTCAGTTTTCGCAATGAAGCCCAGTTCCTGCGTGGGGTGCCCCTGACCTTGAGACTAGGTTGCTGGTCTCAGCCCCTGCCTCTCCCTCTCACACTCCGCTCTCCAGCCGCACGGAACCAAGGACTTTGGCGGTCAGGTTAGATGATCGCTCCCTTTTACAGATGGGAAAACAGAAACCCAAAAGAGTCGGGTGGCTTTCCCAAGTTTACCCAGAGAGTTCCCTGGAGACCAAAAGATTTATTTCCCTGGTCTAGTTCCCCTTTTGCTATATCGTAACATTGTTGTTTTTTTTTTCTTCTTTTTCTTCCATTTCTCCTCTTCTCTAAGAATTAACACTTACGTGAATACCCCTGGCAGAGGCCCTGGGCCGGATGACGCTAGTTGCCCTGCTCTCCCTCACCCTCTCCGTCATCCGCCCTTGGGCTTCCGGGAACACAAGCACCGCGCCCACTGCCAGTCCCGCGAGCATTCATCAGAGCTCCCCAGCTCTACAGGCTCACGGTTTAGAAGAGAAGATGCATAAATGTGTAGCGATTAAGGAGCGGGTTAGCCAGCCTCACCAAATGGATACCCCATGACATCCTTGAGACTAAGCATTCAATGAAAATTTAGTGATCGTGTCTACAAAGGATAAACGTCACCTCTCTCTTCTTTTCTTCCTCCTCCTCCTCCTTCTTCTTTTGAAAGATTTTATTTATTTATTACAGAGAGTGAGAGAGGGAACACAAACAGGGGGAGCGGGAGAGGGAGAAGCAGGTTTCCTGCTGAGCAGGGAGCCCGATGTGAGACTCGATCCCAGGACGCTGGGACCATGACCCAGGACAAAGGCAGATGCTTAATGACTGAGCCACCCAGGCGCCCTCACATCTCCCTTCTTTACCAAATTGGTAACAGAGTCAAGCAAAAAAAATAATAATAAAGCACACACAAAAGATGTCTTATCCCAACTCAACTATCCTATCCTAACTCAACTGTGGTAGGATGGCCAAACCAACAGTACTTTGTAAAGGGGCCATTTTAATATCCCCTTACTGCCAAGGCAGAATAAAACCCGAGATCTCTAATACCATAATCACTAATGCCTGAACCTGAAAACAGACACAGTAGCTACACGACGTAATTAACCTCTACTGTCATATTTCCAGGCTACAGTGATTTACACAGAAGTTGAAAGTGTCTTAAATTCTTAAAATATCCTTTGACGCCATTTGCATTAATTCTCCATTTTGAACCAAAGGCCAAACTCAATCCACTGCATCTGGTATGATCCTTCCGGACTCTAGAATGCTTTGTCTTCAAACGAGGTCAGGGGGGGATTCTCCCTCTTAGCTGTGGCTCCTAACTGATCTCCCCTTTTTTTGAAATACAAAACTAAACTCACAAACCCTTTATAAAGGCTCAGCCAAACACTACAGACTGAGTTAGACTTAGAAGTGCTTATAGTTCACTTACCTAAGGGGAATTTTCAGTGACTTCAAGATGCCAATTTTGTGAAACAAGCCTTCCCCTGGAGATTGGTTAAATGAGTGTAAAATGAATACCTGGTGTTTACAGGGCAATTACAAGTACACTCAGGGTGGTCAGCTCTGGGTGCTGCAGCAACACCCAGAACGGTAACTCACTGGGACCTGGGCGGCCAAAGCAGACCTCCTTCAGGCACGGCAGCCTCAAGGAGACACGAAAGGAAGAGACAGAAGGCAGGATGTGCCCAGGAGAGGAAATGACAGGCAGGTGGGGCCAGGCAGACCTCTGGACTGACCACAACATAGGATGGAATTTTTGAAAGATGAGGATGTCCAGGCATGGCAGGCTGGGAACAAAACAGAGCAACCCTCTCTCGTTTAAAGCCAGCCAGCCTCTACTTCGTGCAGAAAAACAATCTCCTGATACAAGCCTTCAAATAAATTTTGGGCTAAAAAATGTAGTGCAAGGGTTTAAATCTTAAAGCCTTGCAGAACGCAGGAAGATATATTTTTTTTCTTTTTTGGAGGAGTGAAATCAGTGGGGAAGTTTCGACAGTCAGCCGTGTGTTCCCTGAAAAGTGCTGCCTCCCGGTGGGTCTGCGGAAGCCTGCTGAGGCCCATGTGGGACGAAGCGGACAGGAGTGGACCAGGGTCTGGCTAGGGGAAGCTTCTCGGCAGGGGGTCCTGACAGAAGCTCGGAGCCATGCACTGGGACACAGCTTCGAGTGGGCAAGCTCTGTGAGGCAGGCACAATGATGCAGAACCCATACGTTCCCAGGACTCATTTCTGGGGCACAAGACACTTAGTCAAGTGGAATCTTAATCTGAACTTTTCCAGCCAATCCCAGCAGGTGCCAGAAATGAAGGGCGGTGGCGGGGAGGGATGCATCAACAGCCGAGTCTTGCGATGGAAGGTACTCAAGCTGATGGGTAAAAACAAGGGCCAAGCAAGAACGGACGCAGAGGCTGAGAGCCGGGTGTGGGTTGCAGAACTCAGTGGGTGACACTCGTCGCCCTTACTGTGGAGGTGCGTGCTGACCGACAACGTGCACCACCGCCCCAGCGCGGCTCCCTCACTGTGGAGGTGTGTGCTGACCGACAACGTCCACCACCGTCCCAGCACGGCTCCCGCACGTTGGTGGGTAGCCCTCACCCCAGTAGCCCTTGGTTGGGCCTCAGAGCATCAAAATAAGGAAAGGGTGAGACACCTCTGAATTGGAGCTCAGAGGGACTCTTACTATGTGGGTAGATGATTTCATAATCTGAACCTAGCATTTCATCTACAAAATAAGGACAGTAACATCTGCTTTATTGTAAGAATCAACGAGATGATATTAGATAGCCTTCAGAGTAGCTGGCGTATTACAGGCACACAAGAGACAGGTGCCACAATAAAGCCACATAATATTTGAAAAGTGGTCACCTGGGACGGGTCACAGCCCACCACCACCTGAAGTCCAGCTCTAGACTCCGCACGTGAGAAGAACTACCGACCAGGGTAACATGACGAGCTGATGAAACATAACAGCTCACTCTGCCCACCCCCACCGGTAAATAGCATCACTGAGAACAGAATGTTAAAGACAAGAAAGCATTTGCAGGGCGCCTGGGTGGCTCAGTCGGTTAAGCGTCGGACTCGATTTCAGCTCAGATTGTGATCTCAGGGTCCTGGGATCGGCCCCCGACTCTGCTTGACTCTCTCCCCCATTCCTCACCACACTTGAGCATGCACTCTCCCTCTCTTTCAAATAAATACATAAATAAATAAAAATCTTTTTTAAAAAAGCATTTGCATAAAAGCTAGATAACAAAATAGCCCAGCCTGCAATATTTCTAAGAGTGCTCCGAATAAAGTACTTCATGTATAGTATGGGACAAGCTAGGCTCATCTCACGTAGGAAATGTCATAGTTACTGAGGCCAAGAGATCACAGTGGAAGTTCACCTTCTAAAGGCACAAAGGATCCATTTCAGTGTTCCGTAAAACACATTAGTAATTACCTGTGACCATCTCCTACAACCTGATCTTTCTAAATCGATGGAGAAGAAAGGCTCAAAAATCTCATTACGGCTCTGCTGAAACAGATCAGCTGTGTGTGGCCTCATTTACTGTGTTGCTATTATTCTCACTACCACGAGTATTGTACTGGTCTCGGATATCTTGCCACGTTTTACTGGCTCTTCTACCAAGCCGTACTCTCCCTGCTCTGTTACACAAAGGACATGAGCAGCCGAGTCACAGATGAGGAAGCAGATATGGTTCATAAACATGGCTAAAGATTTTCAACCCTACCCATGATATTCTTAAAAAATAAAATACCACTGGGGCGCCTGGGTGGCTCAGTGGGTTAAGCCTCTGCCTTCAGCTCAGGTCATGATCTCAGGGTCCTGGGATCGAGCCCCGCATCGGGCTCTCTGCTCGGCGGGGAGCCTGCTTCCTCCTCTGTCTCTCTACCTGCCTCTCTGCCTACTTGTGATCTCTGTCTGTCAAATAAATAAAAAATAAATAAAATAAAATAAAATACCACTTTTTGCCCTTATCAGACTGGCAAAGATAAGGGATTTGATAACTTGCAATCAAGTAGTACTGTAGTTTTCAAGTATTGAAGAAACCAAGTAGGATTACATCTTATTGACACAGAACCCCTAGAATACAATTTGTTCTATTTATCTGAATTAAAAATGTGTTTGCCTTTTGACCTAGCAATTCCGTTTCTAGGAATCTCGAGTGTGGTCCCACATATGCCTAAGTGTATATATGTTAGGATAGTCACCGGCATTGTCTGTTCCAATAACAGTAAAACCCCCGAAGATGATAAATGTCTTTCAAATCAACAAAGGACTGAGAAATTATATTATATCTATGCAATGAGCGTTACGCAGCGATCGATCTACCCACTTGTTCCTTACGTTTATTCATTTCAGCAATCTCTACACCCAAAGTGCGGCTTGAACTCACAACCCCAAGATCAAGAACCGCACACTCTGCAGATTGAGCCAGCCAGGCGCCCCAGATCCATGTACTTTCATAGGTAAAGACATCCAGAAAAAAAATTGTTTGAGGTACAAAAGCAGGACACAAAGCCATGTGCACATGCAGTCCTGTTAGGACAAAGGGGACAGACATGCAGACAGACACATTATGCAGACATACGTCTACAGACTCATACACATACTTCTGGGAGGCCATACGAAATGTGTTAGCTGTTGTCCTTGGGCAAGGAAACCCAGGGTCTGCAATGGGAGATGATTTCACTCTCGGACCCTGCATTTGCATATTTCTTTGTTCATCTGTATATATCAGGTTTTCAACTGCATCAACAGTTGTTGAAAGAGGCAAGGACCTGATGGAATCACTTGGAACTATGGATGCAAGAAAAGAAGCAACATTGACTGAGGGAGATCGAAGTGCATGAGCTTTGCAGACGAAACTAAAGGGACAAGATGTCCAGCGTGGGGAGGTCTCTCCCCTTCGGTCCAACGAGCCACAGATTTTAATTCATTTGTTTTGTGTAAAACTCCACTGTGGGGTGTGTACCATTATCGCCACCATCATTTTACAGGTGAAGCAGGTGAAGGGAACGAGCTGGCCCAGCAGGAGGCCGAGCGGAGACGCACAACCAGGTGTCCGGGATGCCAAGCCAAAAGCATGCGTGTGGGTGTCACACGGACACTGAACCCTTGACCTCTACTGCCTGGCGAGGGCCGGGCCTCCAAAACCTCCCCATGGCTTGCCATGCCTTCAAAAACGACAATTTCTATTTTAGTAAAAGCAAAAACTCACAAGGCGGTGAGATATATATATATATATATATATATATATATACATATATATACACACACACATACGTATGTGTGTATATATATGTATATATATATATATATGTATATACAGATACATATTTATATAAAAAATGACATTTCTGGCCCAGGATGCTCTCCATCTCTGCGAGTGTGACTCCGAAAAGAAACGGATGACATGACCACCAACGGCCTTCACGACAGCACGGAGGGAGAGTTGTCAGTTTTAAAACGAGATACCGGGGGCTCCACTGAGGTGACTGGCTCTGGAAGGCACAGGAATGGGGCAACCCCAGTCCACAGAGCTGAAATTCAGTGCTCCACACGGATCGCCACACCAAGCGTGAGTCAAATCTGAAAACCAGCTTTGGACTGAAAATTTCGTCGCACAACCTCGTACTGCCGCAGCCGTATCTTCCAGGCTCACCCTTCCAGGGCTTTCCTCTGAAACATGACCCCCTTCTTAAACATTGCATTCCCAATCTGCAAGCTGTACTAAAGACCAAAAGTTCTACGACTTTGGAAGCTGAGTTCCAGTGAATCCTTAAACAGATTTTTCTGGCAATTTGTCTAACAGAAGGTTCTGATCCCCAAGTTTTTCCAGCTATAGGTCCATCAGCAAAATACACGAATATCCGCCAAGTATCTCTACCTAGGTTTTCTTTTTATTTTTCTCCCCACTCTCTGGGTCAGTGTTTCTCTTGCCTCAGGTAAGGGGTGGGCTATCCACGGCTACCTGTGGGAAAATCAGCTGTGCTTTCTGTCCCCAAGGCTATTCATGATTATCAAATATGGTTATGCCTGCAAGGGTTCAGTGAACTTTTTGAAAAATATATATCACATCCAAATAGTCTTCTTGGAGAACAAGGCTGGCAACAGGAAATGTCAACATCATTAATCATATATTAAGCTTCATTATAATTAAAACCTTGAAATAATTAGCTTTGGCTTCTTTCCCAAGTGGTAATTATAGACCATCAGCAAGTATCACACTCTCAAGTGTCTTCCTTTAAACATTAACTGTTAAAGATAAAAGATTATTTTAAAAATAATCTTTGAGATTTTAGGTACGGGCATATAAATGGCACTTTCAGGGTGCTGGGCAATCAGTTCTCTCAAGATTCAGGAAATTTGCCTTTTAATTTGACTCAGTGGTGAAACCAAGATGTTACTATGTGCTATTTCACTTGAGAGTAGAGTTCAGAAGAACAAAACTATCTGTATTCAAAAGTCTGAGAACTTCTATTTTCCTTCATTTACAAGCATTTATCTTCCATTCCCAATTCTTATGAAGAGTTGTTCAGTGCTAGTGGGAAATAAATTATGTGTCAGATTATTCTATTTATGTTTAGCCATTCTCCAGGTTTCTTCTTCTAACTCATTTCCATATGATGGTCTTTAGGTATGTAATGTATAAACCTCAACCCCTCCTTTCAGAATCCTTAGTTACTCCCCCCAAGAGAATTCCACCATGGAAGAATAATAAATTAATCTAGATAATCCATGCTATCTCAATGAACAGTATTACTTCTGCATTTTTTACTTGTGTGAGCCACTAAGATGCGAAAGAGAAAAACAAATGGGATCCCCAATTCTCAGGGGGGTTTTGGTCTCGTGGAGGAGTCAGTGGAGAGACAGAAGTGCTGGTAACACCAACAGAAGGCCCAAGCCGCCAGTACGGAATGAAATGGTCTATGATAGCAAAACTATGAGTTTTGGAAAGTGGGCATAAGGAGTGAGAAATCAAAGCTGGTGGGGTACCTTTGCCCAGGTCCCTGGGAGAATGTGTTGCCCTGATCTGACTGAGTAGAAGCTCAACACAGAAAGAAAGCAGCGTGTGATGGGCGCCTCACCAAGACGAAGCAGGTTCCAGGCGCTCTCCGCTAACGCTGTATTGGTAGAAAGAGTTGGGCCAGTGGGTGCACAAAGAGAAAAGATGAGAAAAGAAAGAAACCATGGCCTGAGCTAGGGATTTGGGCATCACCTGACAAGAGGTGGGGGTGAAATTACGGGAATGGGTTAGAAAGTGCCAGAGTGGAGAATGGGAGAAGAGAAAGAAGATTTGAATAACCCAATTACGTACTGCCCGGCTGTGGAAACGGGCCATACAAAGGATATGAGAGATTGAATATACAAATGGGCAAAGGCCAGACCATCTATCTAGAAACCTGGACTCTGCCCCATAACCTGCAGCAAACTGACCAAGATGCCAACCTCTCACCTACAGCAAGTAGCTGGGAAAGCCAGCCTGTTAAGTCAGACCTGCAGAAGGGCAGGCCACTATCTCCAGTCACGGTCCAGGCCACCAGACAATAACTTCCAACACCAAGACGGTGGGACTTGATTAATAATGGGGCAGCTTCCCTAATTTTTTGCCTCCAACTTATGACCAACTGGGGAGAGCTAAGCAGGCTCCCCCACCCAATCACACAGGATGCCCTGCATTGAGTTAGCCCTCGTTTCCCCTTCCCCCTCCACTTCAGGGCACACCTGAAGCCTTCCCTGTTGCTCTACAACACTCCCCCATTGCTCTGCCTGACTCTGAATTTCTGAACGCAAGTGACAGTGGCTGACGCTAACCGCAAGCTCCAAACCAACAGCTTTTGCTTTTCTCACTAGTCTTCAATTATTTCCACAGGACTACGGGCAGAGACAGAGAGGTTTGCCTGGAGAGTGTAAGAGGAAACCTCTTCCTGAGGAAAAATGGGAGGCGGGAAGGATGAATGAAGACACTTGGGGTCTGGGCTGGAAAGACAGTTGAAGGAGTCCAGGCGGACGCCATCTTCCCATGGAATAACCTCTGGTCACTCTGATCGCAGACTCAGGAGAAGGCAGGCCGGGGCTACAGGAAAGAGAGAGGAGTGCAGAACTGGAAGCAGGCAAGACGGAGCCAACCAGAAACGGGTGACATGCTCACTTCTAACAGAGTGCGCTAGCCAAAGGAGCCATCTTCTCTCCTTCAGATCCTGCAAGATTCAGTAAGAAAGGGGCACCTGGGTGGCTCAGTGAGTTAAGCCTCGGACTCTTGATTTTGGCCCAGGTCATGACCTCAGGGTTGTGAGATCAAGCCCCACTTTGGGCTCCCCACTCATCAGGGGGTCTGCCCCCTGCTTGCAGGCATACCCTTCCTCTCTCCCTCCCAAATGAGTAAATCTTTTTTTAAAGAAAGATTCCATAAGAAACGGACACGAGTGCTAGAAAAAGAAGAACCCATCAAGAAAATTATAAAGGAACTAGTTTCAGTTTGTGTCCCACGGCAAGCTGGGGAGGGACGCAAGAGAAAACCTCCAGAGCCAGTTCAGCCCGTTTCTTCACCTTTCGCCATCTTCGTCGGGTTGGTACATTGGAATCTATTCGAGGGACCGAGTGCTGCAGTTTTTCAATTCTTTGGTGTTCCTTCTGGATGCAGGTGCAGATCAAAGTTTCTCTTCCTCTTTAGTCAGAAAAGTGCTCAAAGACTGAAGTCCAAAACCAAATGGGCCTTTCTAAACTTGGGAACAACACCTTATTTTTTTTTAATTTTTAAAAAAAATTTCTTTTTTCAGTGTTCCGAGATTCATTGTTTATGCACCACACCCAGTGCTCCATGCAATCCGTGCCCTCCTTAATCCCTGCCACCAGGCTCAGCCAACCCCCTACCTCCTCCCCTCCAAAACCCTCAGTTTGTTTCTCAGAGTCCACAGTCTCTCATGGTTCGTCTTCCCCTCCGAATTCCCCCAACTCCTTTCTCCTCTCCATCTCCCCATGTCTTCCATGTTATTCCTTATGTTCCACAAGTAAGTGAAACCATATGATAATTGACTCTCTCTGCTTGACTTATTTAACTCAGCATAATCTCCTCCAGTCCCGTCCATGTTGATGCAAAAGCTGGGTATTCATCCTTTCTGATGGAGGCATAATACTCCATAGTGTATATGGACCACATCTTCTTTATCCATTCGTCTGCTGAAGGGCATCTCAGCTCCTTCCACAGTTTGGCGACTGTGGCCATTGCCGCTATGAACATTGGGATACAGATGGCCCTTCTTTTCACTACATCCGTATCTTTGGGGTAAATACCCAGTAGTGCCATTGTAGGGTCATAGGGTAGCTCTATTTTTAATTTTTTGAGGAATCTCCACACTCTTTTCCAAACTGGCTATACCAACTTGCATTCCCACCAACAGTGTAAGAGGGTTCCCCTTTCTCCACATCCTCTCCACCATTTGTTGTTTCCCGTTTTAATTTCGGCCATTCTAACTGGACAACACCCTAATTTAAAAACATGGTTGGGTTTGTCAATGTAAAGCACAAAGGGAAAAATGTGTAGCTTAAGAAGGGAATGGAAAATGGATGATAAAGTCTTCCTTATTTTGGAGCAAAATACGGTGAAACTTTAAAGGGGTTGTAAACACCTGCATGAACTCATGACCCTTCATAAAAAGACTAACAGCCAACATTTACTGAGAATTTATGATATAACAGATGCCATTATATAAAAAGCACTTGCATTAACATATTTAGACCTTCCAGAAGCCTTTCGAGTAAGACTTGTCTTTATTGTACAGATGAAAAAAAGTGGTACTGTAAAATCGAGAAACTTGTTCAAGACTGCAAATCTCCTACGTGGTAAAGCCAGACTCAACCCCTGGTAATTTGGCCCTACGGTCCATGTTCTCGTGTCTAACATATGAAAAAAGGGAAAGGAGGAGGAACATTACTCACTCATAAAGATAGTTTAAAGAACCTTTCCTCTGGTGTCATCTTATCTACCACCAACACCCCTGTGGGACAATCTAATGACACCCTAGAACTTAGATTCTGTTTTTTAATAGAATTCTTCATGAAAAGGAACCAGAGCTCACCGGAGAGTAGATCATACCGTGTCGCAGAGCAAGAAAATTCAAAACGGGGCCAGAACAGCTTTTTGGTGCAGAAAGCAAGGCTGCTCTCAGAGATGTCTGGAATAGTGTCAAAAAATAAAAAGACAGCCCACCCCTGGCCAAGTAGTGACAACTTGGCATTAAACAGGAAAACTGATTAAAGTCTATTGGAGCAAGTGGAGGCTGCAAAGACAGCTCTAAGGTCATGATAGTCAAAGAGAAAGGACAAAACCCTAGAAGGTGATTGTCATTGCACAGAGGTCTCTCAATGCTGTTTTCTAGAAATATTACCTATTGATGGACTAAAATTATGGGTGCCCTACAGGGAAGCTGCAATTCAGTTATTAATATAGATATATCTATAGGTGTTGTTTATTATTTTATTTTTGAAAGATCTTATTGATTTGACACAGGGAGAGAGAGAGAGAGAGAGCCCAAGCAGGAGGAGCTGTAGGCAGAGGGAGAGGGAGAAGCAGACTCCCCGCTGAGCAGGGAGCCCAATGCAGGACTCACTCCCAGGATCCTGAGATCAGGACATGACCTGAGTTGAAGGCAGACATTTAACCGACTGAGCCACCCAGGCATCCCTAGGTATTGTTTAATATTTTAAATAGGAAAATAATGGATGAGAAGAAGAAATTCATAAAATAAACTATATGAAAATTGTAGAGAATTTTTTTTTGGGGGGGGAGAGAGTGTGAGCATGAGCAGGGGAGGGAAAGAGAGAATCCCAAGCAGGATCCAAAGCCCAGCAAGGACCCTGATGTAGGGCTTGATCTCATGACCCTGAGAGTGTTACCTGCGCTGGAATCAAGAGTTGGACAATTAACTGACTGACCGACCCACCCATGAGCTCCTAGAAGACAGCTTTTTAATAGAGAAATCGAAAAATTAGAAAGCAGGTGTGAAGGGTACATACGGAGGGGTGGGAAATTACCAAGTGAGTCTGGCTCTCGCTGTACTTGCTACGGTGGTCTAGGCCCCTCTCTACTCGTGAACCACTATGGCAATTCATACACTGCTTACCCAGGCTCGAATCTTTCCTGGGTCCCGTTCCGTGCAGACTCAAGTGTGTCCACTTCAGAACGAAAGGAACTCCCTGGGGTCAGGATAGTGGGCATCATGTACATAGCCGCTGTTGGTATATTCCCTGCAGCTTCGGGCTAAGTAGGCAAAATGAGCTAAAAGGGAAATGCAGAGTCTTGGACGAGAGTGAGCCCCACCAGGACAGGAGCCGCGCAGACATGGGGTTGATTCAAGAGGATGGGGGCAAGCCTGAGGAGGTCCAGGAGCAGCGACTGTCCTAACTGCTGTGACAGGTCAGGTGGCAAGTGTCCGTGGACAGATCGGAAGCTGCTGCTGACCCGCCCCCAATTTTGTGTTTCTGTAGCTTGTGTAATGATCGTTTGCAGAAATTGGCCGCCATGTTGTTTATCGCTATTGGGCCTGAGGTGCAGGAGGACGAGGGTGGGGACCGGTTCTGTGGGCATTTATCAGAGAGGGGTGGTCTTCCAGTAAGCGTGTAACGGGGTTCTCTGACCTACAGTAAGGGATGCGAGATGACAGAGATACGATTACAAAATGGAGGCCTCGCCTCTCACCTGAGAGGCCGGCCAGTTCGCAAGTGAGCAGGTGTTCCAGAGGCGACGTCCCCGGGACGGAAGTGCCAGCACCCCCACTAGTCCCTGGGGATGCGATGTGTACGAAACCACGCAGTGCCCTGAACTCTTCCCATCATGGTGTGAAATGATGACTGGAGGCACCGGTGAACCACAAAACAGCCCAGCCACAGGATGGATGCGATCTCCGGCGCAAGCGAAGCCACACTTGGCTACGCAGTGATGCCCCGGAGCTCAGGGAGGCACAGTTTTCCAGCTGAAACTAGCACATTTGTCCTTCACCCCCTTCTGTAAGTCAAGTGACATGGGACATGGAGGTCAGTATTTACGGAGACTGAATCAGCAAATTAAACACACGGGAAAGTGATGGAAACTACTCTGAAATTCGGTACAAGAAGGCAAAGAAATAGGTCAAAGTCACTTACTGAGGTCAAAGACCTGGTCTCCTGGCGTAATAAGGTCAGTTAAAAGGCACTTGGGAAGAGGAGAGCAGTTGTTCATTCACAGATTCATGTGGGAAGTTATGACAATCGAGAGTGCTACCATCCTACCACTGGTACGGCATTTTAGCAGCCAGGAACAAAAAGGGGAAAATAAACATGATGTCAGGAAAAATGTAAATAAATTTAATATAACATAAATATTAAATAAATAAATAAATTCACAGGGGTATACTTCCCCCCCCCCCCGAGAAAGACATAAAAGTTTGGGAAACACTGAGTGGACAATAGGATTCCGAGTAGTAACCCAGCAGAGGCTAGAAAGGCATCTCAGCTAGTTAGTAGAGTTAAGATGAATTAAAGTGATGCACACATCACCTTGAACAACGTGGGAGTTAGGGGTACCGAGCCCCATGCAGTCAAAGTTCCACGTTACCACTTTGAATCCTCACTCCCCCAAAACTTAACTACTTGGCTGCTGAGGAGCAGAAGCCTTACTGAAAACGTCAACAGCTGAGGAACACATATTCTGTATGTTCCACATAATAGTCACTGTACCCTTACAATAAAGCCAGCCAGAGAAAAGAAAATGTTATTAAGAAAGTCATCGGGGGACGCCTGGGTGGCTCAGGTGGTTAAGCGGCTGCCTTCGGCTCAGGTCATGATCCTAGCGTCCTGGGATCGAGCCCCGCATCGGGCTCTCTGCTCTGCAGGGAGACTGCTTCCTCCTCTCTCTCTGCCTGCCTCTCTGCCTGCCTGTGATCTCTCTCTCTCTCTGACAAATAAATAAATAAAATCTTAAAAAAAAAAAAAAAGTCATCGGGAGGAGAAAATGCATTTACAGGACCGTACCGTATTTAGCGAAAAAAAGGTGCACGTCCGTGGACCTGTGCAGGTCAAACCTGGTCGTTCCAGAGGCGGATTTAGGAAAGGCTGACGCGCCCACCTCTCCACTACCTCCCTCCTCCAGGCAGTGAATGAGATTTCGGGGAGGCGCTGTCAAAACAGGGAGAAGGGAAGGCCCTGACAGTCTCAACTTTCAGGAGTGAGGAGAGCTGCAGGCACAGAGGGCTTTAATGCCGAAGCAGCAAGATCTCAGCAAAGGTTGCAGGGAGCGGGCAGCGCTCTTCGGGATAACGATGCCAGAAGGAGAAAAGCATAAAGAGGAAACTCTTGTGGGGAAGTAAATGGTACTTGGAAGGTAAGCATCATGTGATCCTCTTCGCGCCCCCCTGGGCTACAGTCTGGGGAGCTCAGGGCCAGGATGAGGAGGAGGTCAGGAGAGGAAGAGGTGGGTTTTCATGCAGAGGGCCAAGTCGAGACCGGCATGTTGCTGGAAGCTTCTGCAGGGGGCCACCCCACCCCAGTCTACGCTAGCACCGGGGTACTCAGGAGGCGCGTCTCTCGCCAGGGGCACCCCCAGGGGATCCCTGGGGGGACCGAGGACTAAAGCACAGTGCAACTCCCTCTCCTCTTCTGGTTATTAAGGGACTGGAGCCCTGAGGACAAGGACAGGCGGACCCAGGAGTCAACCAGCCTCAGAACTGGCCAAGTGGTTGAGGCAAGAGCGCCGAGGAGGCCAGTGAAGGCTTTAGGGTCCCGCAGCCAGCCTCGTGGGCCTCGTGCACGCTGGCCTCTAGCGATGTCCAACACACTGGCTCTAGCAGATGGAGAAGAAGAAAACGAAAACAAAAGGGGCTGCTGTAGGAAGACGGTCAGGAAGCTGGGAGATTAGATATGCAAATGGACAGTGGCCAGATTGTCCATAAAAAACAGACTCTGCCCCATCAGCTGCCGCCGCCTGACCAAGACACCAGCCTCCCACCCACAATAACCAGCCCAGGAAGCCAGCCCGTGGTAAGGCAGGCTATTTTCAGTAACATCCAAGATGCCACACAATAACTTCTATAACCTGTAACCTGGTGCCCCAAATGGCCATGACTTGATTAAGAACTACCAGCTTCCCCAATTTTTGATCCCACTTTCAACTCGGGACCAAGGAGAGAAAGCCAAACACGCATCCCTTAATCAAGGAGAGAGAACACCTCGGTTCCAGAAGCTGGCCGGCCTCCAGCTTCCCCCTACCCACAGCCCCCGTCGGGACACACCCGAAGGCTCCCCCTTTCCCACTAGAAAGCTCTCCGGGGCCTCTGCCTGTGGTGAGGCTTCTCCACCTGCCTGCTTTGCCAAAGCCAGCCCCGAACGAACAGTCTCTGTTCCGTCCTTGTCTTCGTCTCCTTCCCCAGAGCCAAAGAGCACAGCCAGGAGAAAGCAGATTCGGGGTAAGTGAGGACGCGGGAGGAACGGGAAGTTGGTTGTGAAGAGAGAAGGAGGTTTCAGACACTCTGGAAGGGATGGGGAGCGGGTCTGTAATTACCCATCGCTTGTTATGAGTTCCTGCTGCATTCTTATGGGGTGCGCAACTTACCAATAAAGCCCCATGAGACAGATTTCTTTCCATCTACCACTTTCAAGAGAAACAAAACTAAAATAGCCTTTATGACCCACTGGGGGGAGTGGAGGCCAAGGCCAACCAAGGTCCCTCTTTTTCCCATGCCAGACGATGCCCCCAAGAGTTCTCTGCCACTGCCCCGTGCGCCATTGCCTCAACTGTCTCCTTATTAACCGCCCTGTGGCTCGTCCTTGTGTACTGCCGTGCTCTGCAGACAGGCATCGAATGAAATAATGAAATGAATACCTTGTCCCAGTTTACAGTCAGTAAGTGGTATCATGCAGATCTGAATCCAGATCTTTCTGATTTCAAAGTCTATGGTGGGTCACTGCGTCTGGGTTACTTGGAAACGCAACAGTGAAATGGACATTAAATTACTGCCTTGAGGAGGTCAGAACAGTCCGCCCGGTGCTGGGAAGGACACGTCGTTACCAAGCAGGAGGGCAAGGGATGGAACCGACAGTCCGGGGTTGTCAGCCAGGGACAAGACAAGGTGGGAAAGAGTACTGGAATTAGCAGGTGATGTTACCTAAAATATGGTATGAGTGGACAATGCAGGAAAGTTCCACCAAATTAAAATAGGAACGATCGTGAGCAGAGGGTGGGGCAGTGGCTCCCGGACTGGAGACTGGGGCTGGATGGGGCACAAGGAATGGCCATCACCCCGCCATCGTCCTGTGTGCTGGAAAGAGGAGACAAAGCAAAAGTTCTTCGGGATGGGGTTAGGGGTGGTAGACGGACGGGCAGTTCTTATGGTGTGGCTGAGAACGCAAGAGGACACACACAGGGCAGAGGGGGGAGGCTGCAGAAGAGAGAGACTGGAGAGGCTGCAGGTTCTAGAAAACATGGCTGCGTGGAGGTTGGGAACCCGGTAACCAGACGGTGACTCCAACTCCCCAGGGGAAAGGCAGCCGGGGAATGGTGGGTAATGGGCAGAACGAATTCCAGATCGAGGGAGAAGCACTGTGGCGTCACTGGGATTCAATGACTGATCAAGATGGAGAAAGACGCAAACCCAGATTCCAGCTGTACGAGCTGAAAGTAAACATTGGATTAAATTATAGCTTCTCGCAGGTGAAAAGAGGAAGAGTTCTAAGGCTCCCTCTCTTTTGTTGTTGAACCCTCCGAATATCTGCTAATGTGAGTTCAAAGGTCCCGTGCATTTTGTCTCACAGAAGTTGTTCCAGTTTGACTTTGTAAAGTTGCTTTCTAGGGGCTGGGGTTTGCCACATCAAGTACTCAGCGGACCTCATCACGGAGGAGGGGAGAAGGGGCAGAGTCAATCCACGGAAGAAGGTGAGTCACTGGTGCCCTGTCCACGGATGTTTCCATCTGTCGTGTCTAGGGTTCTCAGAAAGTACTGATGCAGGAGTGTCCAGGACGAAGCCGGTGGCCATCTGCATTGTTCTATTGCCTTACTGATCATCCCGACACGGTAATTCGGTCCGGGAAGTAAATATACGCAGGGAGCCCTTCAAACATGTTAGAAGAAATCTAAGACATGTGCTAATTTCTCTCTCGTATCCTTCGTTCTGTGTCTAACACTGTTGTCTGGTGAGTAGACTGCACTTCAATGGTCTTTTCCAGAACTTTTCTGGTGCCACACACTCAGCCCTCAAAGCAAAAAGTCTCCAAGAAAAAAACCCGCATACACATTACCACGTTGTTGTTGGTCTGAAGCTGGAAAAGAGGGGCACTTAGACTAAACCTTGCCACAGGGAAAAACTACAAGAAAACGCATTGTAAGCTCTAGCTCGTAAGAACTCGGGTGGGTGGGTGTCCTGACTTCAGCTCTGCAGGAACATCTACTAAAAATAGACTTCTTATCTATCTGTCCCCTGCCCTGGTGCTTGCCGACCCTTCTCATGACCTGAAAAAATGAAATTTTTTTTTAAAAAAAGTAGTTCATGGAAGAGTTCGATAAGGAGATTTATGGGGATAAAACCATGCCACAGCGACCTAGCCAGTTAGGAATATCCCCCAAGGAAATGTTATTTAAGGTAAAGGAAGAGACACAATACATAAATATAATGTAATCTATTTCTAGATTAATAAACCTATGTGCGACATTGAGACAGAGGACCTGCGTGGCTTCTCATAGACATCCTGATTTATTTCATCATGAGATTGGAGCTGGAATTTTTCCTGAGATGGGTGCTTTTCTAACTTCCACTTGATGTGACAACTAGCACCGTGTCCTCTGCCATCTGAGGCACTCGTTTTTGCCAGGCTCATCATGGAACCAACCAAAACCTCCTCCCCAGAGAGGGGTCTCCAGAAACGTCAACTGTGCCTACAAAATTTCGCCCTGTCCACCAGCCCTCTCTACAGGATACGCCCAAGTTGCAAAGAACTCACTGAATGAAATCGTTACTCGTGTTTTGTCCCCTGGTCTAAAAAGCAAGAGGCACACCCGTGTTCCTAGGATAAGTTTCTCTCTACTGTCCAGCGCTCTCTTTGCTTTTCTGCCCGCCCCCTAAAAGAGAAGTTTTGTTTGTTACCTCTTACCGACATTTATTTTGACAATTTTTTTCTGAGAGCCCATCCTCGTCCTCTCCCATGATGTCCACGGCAGAAAATATCAGCGCCACGAGAATGGCAAAGCAGCACACCAGGGCAAAGATCACGATGCACTTCTGCTGGGACTGTCAAGAAAAAGAAGGGAAAGAGAAGTGAGAAGCAGCTTCCACTTTGGAAACTCGGGATTGGATAGATTTTCAAAACCTCTGGGAAATGGTCACTTGCACTGCTGCCGGCGAAGGCTGCCCTCGGAGGGAAATCTTGACGCTCGTTCCTTGACACAGCCTTCAGCTGCCCACTAAGCATGTCAGAACCTGCCAAACAATTCAAGTGCTGTGTCGAGACTTCTGAACCTGTTCGCTCTCCCTCTCTCTAGAGCATCAAAAGCAGTCTGGGAGATCTGGAGATTTTCTACAAGATCTTCTACAAAGCGCAGTATGAGGTCCACGAGTGCAAATTAAAAATGAGAAGTGGCGCAATAATGACTCTGTGTCCCGTTATTGTCACCACCTTTCAAACTCTACGCAAAGTCCGTGCCCTGAAACTCGGCATCCTCTAGCTTCTCTCACCTTGTCTTGCTCTACAGTCTTTCATATGATGGCTTCAGGAGAGAGACTCCTGGTGGGTGAGGATGAGTTCCCAGCTTTGATCAGAAATTAGATCCATCAGATGCCAGCATCTTGGGTCATGGAACTGACATGGCTCATTTTGAAACACTGAACACAGTCATAACCAACATTCATACTTTTGATATGATTTTCACTTAGAAACAGAAGCTGAGGGCACTTGGGTGGCCCAGTGGGTTAAGCCTCTGCCTTCAGCTCAGGTTATGATCCCAGGCTCTCTGCTCAGCGGGGAGCCTGCTCCCCCAACCCTGCCTGCCTCTCTGCCTACTTGTGATCTCTCTCTCTGTGTCAAATAGATAAATAAAATCTTAAAAAAAAAAATCTAGATGGCTCAAAGAAGAGAAAGAACAAACTTCAATTTTACTTTTAATTTTTAAAAGTGTTGCCGAAGCTTTTAGGGATTAGTTGCAGGAGGGGAAAGAGTGACCAATAGTCAATGGCCATTGACTAGACAGCCAGGAGAAATTCCCTTAGTGATGAGACACACACGTGTCTACACATGTACACACGTGCACATGCGCACACACGCACACACACGCTAGCTTTGTTGAAACCAGCTGGCTTTGCTTCTCCCGTCACCCCCTGCCCTTTATCCCCGCAGCCGCATGACCTCCAAAGAATGGAGGAACCTCCCCAAGCTCAGGGTCCAGTTTGTCCAGGGACAGGCTCTGATGACAGATTCTAGAGAAAGAATGAAGACCTCCCGTGACCAGACGCTATCTCCTTGGATGCGGGGTTCCTTCTGGAGGCTTTGTCTTCTGACTTCCCTCTGCAGTCCCCTCCCAAGAGAAGCGCGTTTGGAGTCCCTCCCACCCCCTCACTGCCCGCTTGGCTTATTTCACACCTGGGGAGGAAGTGGGGGGAAGCCCAAGTGAGACACAACCCTTGTTCATTGCCCTTAGGCCCCCGGGATCTTTAACACATGCACATGTTTTACTCCTCCCATTCCAAGCAACCAGCACGGGCCCAACAGAGAGAAGGTGCCCAGGAAATAATGACCGTGTAAACAAAGTGAATGAATGAAAGGAACATCCCAAGGGCACACTTCTGAGCAGGTGGGGTGACACGAAGCTGCTTCGAGAATCAGATGCGGCCTTCCAGAGCATTCACTTGCCTCCGCCATTTCCGTGACTATGAACCCTGCGGCCTCTCCTTGTTCCCGCTCTACCTGAGCCCCAGGCAAACCCAGTGCTGCGTTTACCGACTCTATCCAACTCCACAGAACAGACTGCGCATTCTTCCTGCCCCTTCATTTTCCATCATCCTCATTAATTTTATTTTTCAGAAGCAGCTTAGTGAACTGGTTGAGGGCACAGACTTTGGTCTGGTAATTTTATTTTTCAGAAGCAGCTTAGTGAACTGGTTGAGGGCACAGACTTTGGTCTGGTAATTTTATTTTTCAGAAGCAGCTTAGTGAACTGGTTGAGGGCACAGACTTTGGGGCCAGACCACTTGGATTCCTCCCCTAACTATGCCCTTGGGCAAGTTATTTAGTCTTTGTGCTTTAGATCCTTGTCTGTCAGATGGAGAGGACAATCATGAAATAATAATAATGACAGCCTCAGAGGGTTATGACTGATGATTAAGTTACATGGATACTCTATCTGAACGTCTTATAACAGTATCAGACAGTACGGGATGGGTGTTTGCTGTTGTAGTGTATGTGCCCTCAAATATGCGGGAGAAACAAAGTAAAGATATGAAAAAATAAAAAACATATGGGGACATCAGGGTCGCTCAGTGGGTTAAGCATCTGACTCCTGATTTCGGCTCAGGTCCTGATCTCAGTGTTGTGAGAGGGAGACATGTGTCGGGCTCTGCGCTGGGTGTAGGGTCTGCTTGAGAGTCCCCCTGCTTCTCTCCCTCTCTCTCTCTGACCCTCCCCCACCTCTCTTTCTTCCGCTGTAAAAAAGAAAAATAGACAACAAAAACTATACATGTAAGAGAGAAGCAGAGTGATGGAGAGACAGAGGCAGAGAAGGAGAGGGAGATATAAGAAAGAGAGAAGGGAAATGTGAGACCAATATTGTCTAGGATAAAATTTTTTAAGATTTTATTTATTTATTTAGAGAGAGAGAGTTGGGGGAGGGGCGGAGGGAGAGAGAACATCCCAAGCAGACTCAGCATTGAGCATGGAGCCTGACACAGGGCTTTACTGCAGGACCCTGAGACCGTGACCCAAGCAGAAATCAAGAATCAGATGCTCGACCACCTGAGCCACCCAGGTGCCCCTGAAATCCTGCTTAATACATGTTGATCTTCAAACGTACCTCCTTTAGTTCATATTTTTAAAGATTGATTTATTTATTTGAGAGAGAAAGTACACAAGCAGGTGTGTAGGGGTGAAGCAGGAGAGGGAGAGCGAATCTGGAGCAGACTCCCTGCTGAGCACAGAGAACAACGGGCTCCATCCCAGGACCCTGAGATCATGGCCTGAGCTGAAATCAAGACGAGATGCTCAACAGACCAAACCACCCAGGCGCCCCTCCCTTAGTTCCAATAAAGGGAGCATGATAAATACATCCAGCGTGGGGGCCCAGAAGGAAATTATTTTAAATATTTTTAAAATTTTGAATGAGTTTCCTCTTGCCCTTTACTTTTTACTTATTTTACTAATATTCATTGCTTGTATAATCAGAAACTGTTTGCTATTAACTATTTAAAAAAAAAAAAAACACTACATAATACAAAAAAAGGAAATAAATCACTCCCGGTCCCACGCAGACCAAACCGCCATTAGTGTTTTGTTCCCGTTCTTTCCTATGTACTGTGTCTACAGATCTAACAACCTAAAAATGTTGGTGTCACGCTACATATAGTTTTGCATTCCGCTTTTTGCACTTGATTATGCTTTAAGGTCATTAAATATTCTTCTAAAGCAGAATTTCACATTGTCGCATCACATTCCATTGTGTGGCTGTATCGCTGTCTCCTTTATTCCAAGAACTTTTTTTAAAAAGCCACACGTTTAACAACACCAAAAATAATTAAACATTTTTATCATTTTACCTTATGTCCCTATATGTTATAAACAGAAATGAACAAAAAGCTTTTAGAGGGGTTTAAAACAATGCAATTGTAACACATTAATCTAGTCCAGAAGAGACTTTAACCTAGGATGATATAATTAAGCATTATCTCAGAAAGAATCCTGAAGAGAACAGCATAAATATATCATGTCAGGTACATTGGTGGGTACTTAATGAATAAATCCTAATGAATACTAAATACTTTATCCACAACAATATTGATCTGTCTCCCTTTATTCTGAATTTTACGATGAAACAGTCAGTAAGAGCGCCAGTTAATTTGTGTGCTACTGGAAGTACTCTGATGTAGTCACCCTCACAAATTTCGGTTAACGTCTATTCATTTAATTCTATATTATCTTATTCTATTAATATGAACTGACCTAGTTATTTTCATTTTAATTCATCAAAGAAGAGAAATGCAGACTCTGATATTCATTTTTAAATGTGTTCTTGAAAGAATGTACTAGAAAATTACAAGGTCAGACCAACCTTCCTTTCTTTTCCACCTCATCAAAAATGAACGATTCTGTTCAAAGGACAGCCTAAGAGCCTCACAAACGAGACCAAATTCCAGGTTACCAAGACACTTATTCATTTTCAAATCCTTAACAGATCATTCCAGATCATTCAGGAATCAATTTGAAACATACTCTTCTGTTTTTATTGAATAGAATCAAACTAGGCAAAGTTTTAAGGAGAACCCATTAACATGATTACAATCTCAACTCCACTAATGAGCTCAACCAATTAAAAGAAAACAAAACGTGGAGTGCTGTTATCCAGCATCAGTCCGTAATTTTCATAGGAGTGTGTACTGAAACAGTTTTTGAAAAGAATTGCTTGCTTGGTCAAGAAATAAATCCAATTATGCTAATGCCAAAAATATTTAAATACCATATCCTTATCAAATAAATTTCACCTTAATAAAGAAAAAGAGGTATATGACCTCTAAATGGTAAAGAGCATTAAATTTGAAACTTGGAAGTCCTATCTATTCCAACTTGAGCTTTTATACCATTTGATATACTCGTAAAAGGAATTTACACCTATGTACCTAGGGGTAAAATATACATTTGCAAAGATTAACCATAAATTAAAATTATTCATATTATTTTCCATTTATTTACCATGACAATATTTTCAAACAAAATCATGGCAAAGTCTTAAAAATAACCATTTTTATGAGTGCAGCGTTTTGTTTTGTTTTTTAAGATTTTATTTATTTGACAGAGAAAGATCACAAGTAGGCAGAGAGGCAGGCAGAGAGAGGGGGAAGCAGGCTCCCTACTGAGCAGAGAGCCCGATGCGGGGCTGGATCCCAGGACCCTGAGATCATGACCTGAGCTGAAGGCAGAGGCTTAACCCACTGAGCCACCCAGGTGCCCCTGTGTGCAGCTTTTAATACCTACAGAGCTGGAAGTTCTAGTATGGTTATTCTCCACATGAAAGATGTCAAAATTAGGACTCAAAGACATTGGGTTACTGTCCAACGTGACCTAAACAGTTGGAGACGGTCCAGGGATTTAACTTAGGTCTCTGAATCTGAAATCTCCAGACCTAGTCTATAGATCCAAACTTTTTCCTTTTCTGGTTTTCTTTTCTTGACTTCATTTTCTACTTAATTTTTGCTATTATTATTTTATTAGTTTTATTATTAGTTTTTAGTTAACCAATTCCCACGTGGCCCATTAATGTAGAAATGAATGTTTGAATATTTGGCTCTAAACTGTGGAGACAGGGCATTCTTGGGCGTTTAGAACTTTCTTATGATTCTAAATGCGTTCCTAGCTTGAGTTCCTAGACATGTTTCCAGAAAAAAGTAGGTCACCCAGAAGATTCATAGGAATCTTAGCTGACGGTTCATCAATCTCCTGGATAATGACCACATTCTGGAACCTTTGTAGAAAATCTAGACTATAAATAACTTACTGGCTTTGCTTAGAAAATCCTTTTACAAGAATTAATACTTCACTTTCCACATATATTTTGATGTTCTATTTTCAAAATATTCGTATATTTTGAATTCTATTTTAGAATTTTTCTCTTCTTGTTCTGTACCCTCTACCTGAAAGACATTAATTTATTCCCAAATCTTCACCGGTTCTATATACTGATAACTCCCAAGAGTATATCACCAGCTTAGAGGACTTGCTGAGTACCAGATCCACGCTGAATGAGTTTCTCTGAAAGAGTTTACCAATCTAAGTCTACCAGTTTATGTTGAGAAGACCAAGTGGGGATTTTAGACAGACCAGGTCATAGAGTTGACAGGACAGAGTAGTAGAGAGAGGAGAGCTATATAGGGAAAGAGTTGGGGAAATCTTCAGAGTCTCCTGAATCCTCAGTTAAGTACTGATAAGTACGTGTATATAAGGAAATTGCCTGAAGTTGGGAAAAAGAACCACCTGAAAGAAGAAGGTGAAACAATCCCTAACCAAATACACAGGACCAGGAAAAGTTGTTGTTCCTGCTATCTGGAGTGCTAAAATCTCAATACATGGGGCATTAAGTAATTAGAAGGATACTCTATCCAAAAAATGGAAATCACAAAAATTAGCCCTAGACTCAAGGCTGCTCTCCTACCTAAAAAGGCATAAAAGCAAACCTTAAAAACTTCAAGAATATTTTTTAAATATATGATAATATCTGCCACACAGCAAAATCAAAAATCACCATGTCCAGCATCCAGTAAAAAATTTCCAGACATGTAAGGAAACAAAAAACCACAATCCCAAGCGAGGAGAAAACTCAGTGAACTAAAACCAACTCAGAAAGGAGTTGAGGGGTGATTAAATTGGTAGATGGAGATATTAAAACAAATATTACTATATTTCAAATGTTCGAGAAAATAAGTATGTTAAAGAGACATAAAGAAGACATAACTAAAGGCACACATCAAAATTCTGGGAATGAGAAATATACTGGATAAGATTAAGAGCATATTAAACACAACATAAAAACAGTTTAATGAACTCTATGAAAACAGAGAAAAATGTAGAAACACTTGAACAGTACATCAGTGAGCTATGAGGCAACTCAAGCAGCCTAATATATATGTTCTTGGAGTCTCCAAAGGAGAGGAAGGTACAAAAAAATTTTTTGAAAAATACAAAGGCCAAAAATTATTCAAATTTGTTGAAGATATAATAGAGTTGCTTCTGAATGATAAAAAGATAAATTCATCAAAAAGATCTCATAATAATAAACTCTTATGCACCTAATAAAAGGCCTTCAAAATGCATAAAACAAAGGTTAACAGAAATATAAAGAGAAATGAACAGATCTTTAACTACCCCATGATGTCAAAACACTTCTCTCATTAACTGATAGAATAAATAGTCAGGGAGGAATTTTAAGCAGAACGAAAATAAAAATAGAATATATGGAAATACATGAGATGCAGCAAAAAAAATTCTTTAGGAAAATATATATCATTAAATGCATATTTGAAAATAAATAAGGTCTTAAATGATCTAAACTTCTACCTTAAAAACATAGAAAGAGGAAAGTTAATCTCAAAATAGGCAGAGGAATGAATAAAGAGCAGAGCTCAATAAAAGAGAAAACAGAGGGGCACCTGGGTGGCTCAGTGGGTTAAAGCCTCTGCCTTCAGCTCGGGTCGTGATCCCAGGATCCTGGGATTGAGCCCCGCATCGGGCTCTCTGCTCGGCAGGGAGCCTGCTTCTTCCTCTCTCTCTGTCTGCCTCTCTGCCTGCTTGTGATCTCTGTCTGTCAAATAAATAAATAAAATCTTAAAAAAAAAAGAGAGAGAGAAAACAGAAAACAATACAAAAAATTTCAATGAAATCAAAGTCTGGTTCTTTGAAAAGATCAATAAATTGATAAACTTTTAGCCATACATATACGAATGGTTAAGGAAGATGTGGTCCATATACACGATGGAGTATTATGCCTCCATCAGAAAGGATGAATACCCAACTTTTGTAGCAACATGGACGGGACTGGAAGAGATTATGCTGAGTGAAATAAGTCAAGCAGAGAGAGTCAATTATCATATGGTTTGACTTATTTGTGGAGCATAACAAATAACATGGAGGACATTGGGAGATGGAGAGGAGAAGGGAGTTGGGGGAAATTGGAAGGGGAGGTGAACCATGAGAGACTATGGACTCTGAAAAACAACCTGAGGGTTTTGAAGGGGTGGGGGGCGAGAGGTTGGGGAACCAGGTGGTGGGTAATAGGGAGGGCACGTATTGCATGGAGCACTGGATGTGGTGCATAAACAATGAATTCTAGTACACTGAAAAGTAATTAAATAAAAAAAGTGAATTAAAAAAAAGGAAAGACACAAATTACAAATATCTCTATGAAACATAGGACATCACCACGGATGACACCAAAAATAAAAGGATAAGGGAATAATATGAGTAAATTCATGCCAAGAAGTTCAGCATAAATAAAATGGACACATTTTTATCAGATAAAAATTAGTGATGTTCACTCCAAAAGAAATAGATAACCTTAGTATGTCCTTATGTCAATTAAAGAAGTAAATTTTTAGGTAAAAACCTTCCCACGGCTCAAGGCTTAGATGGCATCATTGATAAATTATGCCAAACATCTGAGAAACAGTAATAACAATAACACAAAATACCAAAGAGAAGGAAAAACCTCCCAACTCACTCTATGAGGGCAACATTACCCTGACACAAAAACCAGATAGAGACTTTAAAAAAATGTTTTGTCCTGCTGTTTAACAAGGCACTACCTAGAAACCAAGACACTACATCCATTTTGCAGGTAATTAATACCCACTCTGTGCAAAAAAAAAAAAAAGGTGCAGGGGACTCAGATCTCTATTACTTCAACTTGCCTTTAACTGAAAGATGAATCATCAGCTCCACAGTCTGCTTATTGTTTTTTTCATGCCTGCTAGAGTTCTCCCAATGGCCTTAACCGCGTTCCTCTTTGAGGAAATCCTCGCTATTTTTACCAGACCAATAAGGGAAAATTATTTCTTTAGCAGCCTAGGTTGTCCTTTCTCTTTTAAAGACATGCAAATTCACTGTTGGCCCATGCATTTGTCAGTTTTCTAACTTTTGGTCTCTCTCACGAAATTGAACTCCTTGAATTCTAGGATCTTGTCTGGATCCATAATGCTTGCCAACTTAAAAAAAAAAAAGAGAGAGAGAGAGGTGTTGGGGCGGCTTGGCAAGTGGACTTACTGAGCATCTGACTGTTGGCTTAGGCTCACGCTATGACCTCAGGGTCCTGGGATCTCGCCCTGCAGTGGGTTCTGAGCTCAACAGGGAGCCTGCGTGAGGATTCTCTCCCTCTCTCTCTGCTTGTGTGGGCACAAGCGCGCGCTCTCTCTTTCTCTCAAATAAATAAATAAATCTTTAAAATAAACAAATAAACAAATAAATAAATCTTTTTAAAAAAACCCAAAAACATAATGCCTGGCAAACATGTTCAATAAATACGTATTGAATGAATGATGAAAAAGTGAATAAAGGTAAAAAATGGCAAGGGCTATACAATGAAAATGACAATTTTTGTGTTTTGCAACCTTTATTATTTATTTCCTACTTAGAAGCATTTCCATTGTTTCCTATCACAGAAGCACATTTATTTGTAAATTAAAAACATGCAAAAAATTAAGTACTATATTAAGTACTGTAAGCTCAAAATTAACCTAACGAAGAGGATAACTTGCAGAATAGACAGCATCTTATCCAGAACAGCAAGACAGAGAATAAAAATTCAAGTCTGAATCAACTGAACACAGGAAACGGGTTCCAATCTTACATAAATTCTTACAGATGATAAACAGATATCTAATAATAATAATTCCATAATAGTGCTTGACAAACCAACAGGATCACCAATGGACAAGAAATTGTCAAGATTTACTGTAAATTAGATAAACCAAGGAGATCAAAACCCAAGACACATAGAGGAAAACACAAACTGCTATAAAGGAGAGCTCCAATAGAGAGGTAACACAGAAAGATCTAGAAGAAACTCTGGAACGGCTGACAGTGATTAGCTGGGATATGTTTCGGAGCAGGCTTGCCAGTCAATCCTTCCCACTACTGCTTTCTTCTTCGGAAGTGTCATACACAAGATAAGCCATGAACAGGACGATTTTCTCGGAGAGCTAAGGATCCCCAGGAGGAGACCACAAGGCGGCCCCTCCTGTGAGAGCTGGGGACAAACCACGGTGCTCAGCCAACACACACAGACATGAAAACGGGAACTTCCTAGTACAGAAGTGGACAGACAATTAAATGTCTCCAGGAGTTTGAGGAAAAACAAAACCATGAAAGAGGTACTTAACTCAACCCAGGCAACAAATTCTGGAGGAAAACAAAGCAAACAAACGACGCAGCGGAGCCTTTAAAAGCAAGAAAAACCCAAGTTTTGGGGAAGATGCAGGGATAAATTGCACCTGTGAAACATCAGGAGCGATTATTAAGAAACATGAGCAAAAAGAGATCTTGAAAATGACAGACCTTGGTATATGGGCTGAATATCAAAACAGATACAGGTGAAGAGCACATTCACACACGTAATTAAGTCCAAGGATGCTCCCACAATGCAACACAAAAGAACAGAATCCTAACACCTGTGGAGAAAACTCAAGAGAAACAGAGAACCAATCCAGAAAACCAGGGTCTATCAGATCCCTGTTCCTAACTAAGAGAAGAGTGAGAACACAGGACTCTAAATAATCAAAGAAACAGAGAAAGAAAAAACTTTAATAGCTAAAAACACATGTCTTCCAAGTAAGTACATTTGTTTTGTACCTGCGTTTGGCAACTGTTCAAAAGATTGACAACTCCACTTGGCAAGGACTGGGGAAAATGAGTGTTTGTCTGAGAAAATTCTGGCAGAGCTTGTCTGGATGGCAATTTGGCAGTTTTTATCATGCTCTTTATCAGAATTTTAAATGTGCATATCCTTCGGCTCCTCAATTCTACTTCCGACACTCAATTTTATGGAAATGGTTACTCAAGTGCACAAAGATAAAAGACTGCGATGTCATTGTGTGTGGGGGGCTAAATCCAGGAAAAAATTATCTAACTAGCCACAGAAGAATTGAGAGAGTCAAAAAGAATCATTCTACCCACTATATGTTTGGAAATGAGGGCAAAGTCTTAAGGGACTCATCCCAAACTCTTGGAAGTCATGGTCTGTTGGGAAGGGAGAGGTTTTGAGGTTAGAGGCACTGCAGTGTTTGGGATGTTCATGATTTACTCTATATTTTTCTGTATTATTTATAAAATTTCATATAAGCTCTTATCCAAATGATCTCTCATAGCAATGAGGAAGAAAGCTGTCCATTCTCGGACTATGTCCACCCCAAGGTAAGTTATTTATCCTCAGCTTAGCTTTCCTAAGACACAAGTGAGCAACACCAGCCACTGTCCATGGGTAGTCTATATTTACTCGAAGTCCTCCATATTATTAAGCAGAGAATAGGTATAATCCCAAGTTTTACAAATTGCAGAGGATAACAGGACAATTCTGGAGAATATTTGAACATAGAGAATACGTGGAGACCCCCCTCTGGCCGAGTGAATGACAGACAAACGCAAAGAACAAAAGAGCTTGCAAAAATGACAAAAAGAAGGCATTGGAAGGCTGTGATTTGAGGGTAGGCATGTCTGGCACACCTGGCCGGGGTTGTGGGGAGAAGGAGGAGGGAAAGGAGGCCCTTGAGAAGTCACTGAACCTCTTCTATCCCCTTCCTCCTGCCGCAGTCACTGGTGGCATTAGATAAGACGAGTGAAATGTGTTTACTTCGGTTTAAAAATAGGAAGGGAACATCTAACATGTGTTATATGCTATCCAAACACTGGTGATTCAGAAACCAGGCTCTTAAGGAGGTCTGTGCCCTTCAGGAACTCACATTTGAGGGCTGTGTGTGTGTGTGGCAGAGGATGGACGGTGGAGGACAAAACTGTGAAGCATGCTGTTCCGATGGCACAGAGAGCGAGGAGGGGCTGGGATGGTGACCGCCCCACTGGAGCAGACTGATCCTGGTGTCACCATGTCCCCTGCCACGCATGCTTAATTCCTTAGAACAGGGAAGCAGGGATTTCCTCTGTACACACCATAAAGCAAAATGAATTGTTCTGGAAAGCAGTAGGCGAACAAGAACACACTGTCAGAGTCAACATGCAGCAGCCAACATACACCAGCGGAAATGCTGTATTTTCCCTCCCTCTGTTTGCCTCCATTACAGATATCGGTGAACGAAAAGTGACAACCGATTATCCGTTGGCCTTTGATAAGCTGAGGGCTATTTCGGTGACTTGTATCCTACATTCTGCTTTTAATGAGCTGAAAAAAATTTGAATCTTTCAATCTATCAAAATAAATCCAAGCCCTTCAACTGTACTGTGGTAGGAGATTTATTCTGAAGACCACCAGGTAAGACTTTTGTTTCTTGGGGCACCTGGGTGGCTCAGTTGTTAAGCGGCCACCTTCGGCTCAGGTCATGATCCTGGGGTCTTGGAATCGAGCCCTGTGTCGGGCTCCCTGCTCGATGGGAAGGCTGCTTCTCCCTCTCCCACTCCCCCTACTTCTGTTCCCTCTCTAGCTGTGTCTCTCTCTGTAAAATAAATAAATAAATAATATATATATATATATATTTTTTAATTTATTTATTTATTTTTATTTGCTTATTTACAGCATAACAGTGTTCATTGTTTTGGCATCACACCCAGTGCTCCATGCAGTACGTGCCCTCCCTATTACCCACCACCTGGTTCCTCAACCTCCCACCCCACCCCCGCCGCCACCCCTTCATAACCCTCTGGTTGTTTTTCAGAGTCCATAGTCTCTTATGGTTCATCTCCCCTTCCAGTTTCCCTCAACTCCCTCTCCTCTCCATATTTTTTTAAAAGACTTTTGTTTCTTATCTACATTATTTGATCCTGATCACTGTAAAGGATGATACTTTATCCAGGTAGGGAAAAAAAATATGGTGGACAAGACTCAACCATCTATATTTTTTTAAACTTTTTTAAAAAAAGATTTTATTTATTTATTTGACACAGAGAGAGAGAGAGAGAGAGAGACACTACAAGTAGGCAGAGAGGCAGGCAGGGGTGGGGAGGGGAAGCAGGCTCCCCACTGAGCAGAGAGCCCTATGTGGGGCTTGATCCCAGGACCTTGAGATCATGACCTGAGCCGAAGGCAGAGGCTTAACCTACTGAGCCACCCTGGCACCCCTATATTTTATTTTCTTAAAGATTTTATTTATTTATTTGAGAGGGAGAGCAAGTGAGGGCACAAAAGCATGGGGTGGGAGAAGCAGACTTCCTACTGAGCAGGAGCCCAACGTGGGGCTCGAGCCCGGGATGCAGGGATCATGACCTGAGCCAAAGGCAGACACTTAAACAACTGAGCCATTCAGGCACTGCAACAATCTATATTTGAAACTAATTCAAAGTCAGAGAAAAGTCAGGATTGACTTTGGGTATGAGTGACAAAATTTATCTTTGGTGGGGCGCCTGGGTGGCTCAGTGGATTAAAGCCTCTGCCTTTGGCTCCAGTCATGATCCCAAGACCCTGGGATCGAGCCCCACAACGTGCTCTCTGCTCAGCGGGGAGCCTGCTTCCTCCTCTCTCTCTGCCTGCCTCTCTGCCTACTTGTGATCTCTGTCAAATAAATAAATAAAATCTTTAAAAAAAAAAAAAGGAAGAAGATTTATCTTTGGTCCTGCCAGTGTTTAGTTTCCCTCTTATTTGAAAAAGGAACACACACACACACACACACACACACAGCGCATTCACACAAACACACTCATACACATATGCATACACATGCATGTACACACACACACATCTGTAAAAGGTGTGGTTAGGGAATCTCACAGTGGGAGTGGGAGGAAACTTAAAGCCATTCAACCCAACCAGCCACCCCGTGCAAGGATCTCACCTCAGCACCAATGACCCACAACAATATCCTCTTCTGCTTGGTCACTTTGAGCTAAAAAAGCTCACTGCTTAATGAGTCAGCACTAATGAGTTCAAAGTCCTTATTTATACGGTAAGACGTATGAAGAACAGAAACCCATCTTGAACCACCATGACTGAACACCCACCCGGGTGACCCCTTTCCTTCTGTCCTGGTTCCTAATTGCCTTGTGGCTCTTCTTCCTGCCCTTCCTCCCAATCCCTCATCTCTATCCTTTGTCTCCCTCTTTTTGGATGTCCTTTGGTCCCTTATCCCTTCACTGCCTTCCACCCCTGTCACCATTCCTGCTCTGCTGCAGATCTGCCAGTACACCCTGCGTCCTGATGTCCTCCTGGCCTTCCGCTCCCGCTCCCAACCACTTCAAGCTGGTGCGTGGCTTCTGCCCCCAGAAAATCCATCTGTCCTGACTGCAAAGGGTCCACAAAAACTCAAATGATAACGTCCCAAGGCAACGGATAAGAAGATACAATTTTCTAATATAGACAACTGAGGTCACTAGTAGTAGAAGGGGGAGGGGTGGGAGTTCAACATTTTAGTTGACATTTTTTAAATACGTTTTTTAAAGATTTTATTTATGTATTTGACAGAGAGCGAGAGATCACAAGCAGGCAGAGAGGAAGACATAGAGAGAAGGGGGAAGCAGGCTCCCCACTGAGCAAAGAGCCCAATGCCGGGCTCGATCCCAAGACCCTGAGATCATGACCTGAGCCGAAGGCAGAGGCTTAACCCACTGAGCCGCCCAGACGCCCCTTTGTTGACATTCTAACAGAATTCCAATCTCAGCTCATCAACAGATTTAAGAAGAATGCCACCTACTGCTTTTATATGTGCCAACACTCCCCTTCTCCCCACCATTATTCTATCAACCCCCTTCTTCAAAGATTCAGGTAGAAGCTCATCCCAAGTCACGTACACAGCACACTATATCCACACAGGGCAGGACGCTGTAAGAACACTGCTTTGTGGGGTGGGCAGACTACAAGAACATCTGCACAATGCACCGTGCCAAGCCACAGGACAGTCACCCCCTGCAAGGAGAGTACTGTTGACCGTGCTCTCGGGCTGAGAGGGAGCTGAGGGATCTTCGCTCGGCTCATTGACAGCAGCTGCTCTTCAGTCCTTCGTGCGCCTCACCACAACATACTTATCATCCCTCAAAAGCAAGACAAACCGTCTTCCAGATGCCCAAGCCACGAGATAAATTATCAAAAGATCGTGGAGCAGGGAAGAGAAGAGTAAGCATACTTTTCATGTTTCTTCTTTCTGTCCTTAACGCAACACACCTTCAATTTCTCCATTCATCAGAGAGCCCGGCCTGGGTTCTACTTCCTTCCGAAGGTTCCATGGACTGGACGGCAATAACTAGCACCTGTTTGCATACACATCAGTCATTCTGTTCTCTCTCCCTCCCTCTCTCTCTTTTTTACTGATGCCCTCTCTTAAAGTCAATGTTCAGAGCTGCCTGACCATCCAGTCTCCCCTCTCAAGCACATCCAGGCCCTTCTCTGAGTCTGCAGGCAGTGGAATCAGGCCAGAGGTCTGTCTTGGGCTATTTCTGAGCAGAGGGAATGGAATCACTTTGGCACATGTATGTCAAGGTGCCTCTATGAGGTCAACTGTGTTGTTCGCCTAAGTGTAAAGGATCCCCAATCTTCTGTGATGTGGGTCCTAGATTGAGGAGCTGCATTAAAATCTTCCACATGGTCTAAGTAGCCTACCTTGTACAGCAAGACATCAATCAGGGATTTCATCAGTGTTTGCCTCACAGAGGAGAGTCTAATTCCTTAACAGTAAACACAGCTTTTTCCCACAAAAGCATCTGAGAAGGGCTGCCTTGTCTTTCAGGCTGAGCAATGGAATCTCATAGTCTAGATTAGGGATATGATCCCAGTCCCAGGACACCTCACATAGGGGGCTTGATATCTTGAAATACAAACAATTATTAGAGAATATTATGAAAAAGTATACGCCAACAAACAGGACAGCCTGGAACAATAGATAAATTCCTAGAAATAAACAAACTACCAAAACTGAAGCAGGAAGAAATAGAAAATTTGAACAAACCCATATTCAGCAAAGAAATGGAATCAGTAATCAAAAATCTCCCAACAACTAACGTCCAGGGACAGATGGTCTCCCAGGGGAATTCTAACAAACATTTAAAGAAGAGTTAATATCTCTTTTTCTCAAACTGTTCCAAAAAGTAGAAATGGAAGGAACACTTCCAAACCCATTCTATGAAGCCAGCATTACCTTGATTCTAAAACCAAAGACTCCACTAAAAAGAAGACTTATAGACCAATCAATATCTCTCATGAACATGAATGCAAAAATTCTCAATAACACACTAGCAGATAGAATCCAATAGTACACTAAAAGAATTATTCACCACAATCAAGTGGGATTTATTCCTGGGCTGCAGGGGTGGGTCGTTATCTGCAAATCAGTCAACACGAAACACCACATTAATAAAAGAAAGGACAAGAACCATATGATCCTCTCAATGGATGCAGAAAAAGCTTTTGACAGAGTACACATCCATTCTAGATAAAAACCCTCCAAAAAGAGGTATAGATGGAACATATTTCAACCTCATAAAGGCCATACATGAAAGAGCCACAGCTAATATCATCCCCAACAGGGAAAAACTGAGGAGCAAGACAGCGATGTCTGCGCTCACCATTACTATGTAGTGGAAGTCTTAGCCTCAGCAATCACACAACAAAAGGAAACAAAAGGCATCCATCTCAGGAAGGAAGAAGTCAAATTTTCACTATTTGCAGATGACTTGTTACTCTATATAGAAAACCTGAAAGCCAAAGTACTGCTATTACTGATACATGAACTCAACAAGTTGCAAGACACAAAATCAATGTACATAAATCTTTTTCATTTGAAGCGGCAGAAAAAGAAATCAAGGAATCAATTCCATTTACAATTTACAATTACCAAAACCATTTAAGATACTTAGGAATAAGCCTAGCCAGAGCACAGAAAGATCTGTATTCTAAAAAGTATAGAACACTTATGAAAGAAATTAAACATGGCACAAAGATAAGGGAAAACATTCCATGTTCATGGATTGGAAGAACCAATATTGTAAAAATGTCTATATTACCCAAAGCCATCTATACATTTAATGCAACCCTTATCAAAATACCAATAGCATTTTTCACAGACCTAGAAAAAACAATCACAAAATTTGTATGGAACCACAAAAGACCCCAAACAGCCAAAACAATCCTGAAAATGAAAAGAAAAGCTGGAGACACCATGATTCCAGTCTTCAAGCTATTTTTCAAAGCTATAGTCATCAAGACAGTATAGTACTGGAACAAAAACAGACACATAGATCAATGGAACAGAAAAGAGAACCCAGAAATGGACCCACAAATATATGATCAACTGATCTTCAACAAAGCAGAAAATATTTAATGGAACAAAGAGTCTCCAACAAATGGTGTTGGGAAAACTGGACAGCAACATGCAGAAGAATGAATTTGGGACACTTACACCATACACAAAAATACAGTCACAATGGATGAAAGACCTAAATGTGAGATAGGAAACCAATAAGATTCTAGAGGAGAACACAGGCAGCAACCTCTTTGACCTCAGCCCTAGCAATTTCTTACTAGACACATTGCCAGATGCAAGGGAAACAAAAGCAAAAATGAACTACTGGGACTTCATCAAGATAAAAAGCTTCTGCATAGCAAAGAAACAATTGACAAGACTAACAGGCAGCCTGCAGAATGGGAGAAGGTATCTGCAAATGACATACCCAATAAAGGATTCATGTGCAAAAATTATAAAGAATTTATCAAACTCAACACCCCCCAAAACCCCCAAATAATCCAGTTAAGAAATGGGCAGAAGACATGAATAGACATTTTTCCAAAGAAGACATCCAGATGGCCAAGAGATATATGAAAATATGTCTAACATCACCCATCATCAAGGAAATACAAATCAAAACCACAATGAGATACCACTTCACACCAGTCAGAATGGCTACGAATAACAACACAGGAATCAGATATTGGTGAGGATGTGGAGAAAGGGGAGCCCTCCTGCACTGCTGGTGGGAATTGAAAACTGGTGTAGCCACTCTAGAGAATAGTAGAGGTTCCTCAAAAAATTAAAAATAAAACTATTCTATGACCCAGCAATTGCACTACTTGGGTATTCACCCAAAGGATACAAAATACGGATTTGAAGGGATACGTGCACCCTGATGTTACAGCAGAATTAACAACAGCCAAATTGTGGGAAGAGCCCAGACGTCCATCAACTGATTAATGGATAAAGAAGATGTGGTGTGTATATACAGTTGAATATTACTCAGCCACCAAAATGAATGAAACCTTGCCATTTGCAATGACGTGTATGGAGCTACAGTGTATTATGCTAAGGGAAATAAGTCAGAGAAAGACAATTACCGTATGATTTCACTTATAAGTGGAATTTAAGAAACAAAACAGATGAACATAGGGGAAGGGGGAAAAAGGGAGTGAACCAAACCATAAGAGACTCTTAACTATAGAAAAGAAACCGGATTGCTGGAGGGGATATGGGCAGGGGATGGGTACATGTGTGGTGGGCATGAAGGAGGGCAGCTGTGATGAGTACTGGGTGTTACATGTAAGTGATGGGTCACTAACTTCTACTCCTAAAACCAATATTACAGTATATGTTAACTAACTAGAATTTAAATAAAAATTTGAAAAGAAAAAAAAATTTAACTAAAGAAGAAAAGGCTCTTGCCTCTACCAAAAAAAAAAAAAAAAAAAAATCTTGGCGGGGGGGAGAGACGTGGCAACTCAACAACAAACAAAAATAACAACAACAAGATGACTTGAATAGACATTTCTCCAAAGATGGCATAAAAATGGCACCCAACATCATGGGGAAATGGAAGTCAAAACCACAATGAGATACGACCTCACACTCATTAGGATGGCTAGTATGAAAAAATGAAAAACAACAACAACAAAAAACCAAGTTGTTGGCGAGGATGTGGAGAAATTGGAACCCTTGTACTTTACTGGTGGTGATGTAAAATGGTGCAGCCACTGTGGAAAATGGTATGGCAGTGCCTCAAAAAATTAAAAATGGAATCACCATATGGTCCAGCACTTCTCCTTCTAGCCATGTACCTAAAAGAATGGAAATCTGGGATTCCAGCAGAGATTTACATACCCGTGTTCTTTGCGGCATCCTTCACTAGAGCCAAGAGGTGGAAATAATCCAAATTGATGAATGAATGGATAAAAAGAAATGTTTGTTTGGGTATATCCAAGTCATTGGATATATCCCTCCAATGGAATATTGGTCAGTCTGAAAAATCCAGGAATTCTGACTTCAGCTATAACACAAATGACCCCTAAAGGCATTATTATGCTAAGTGATAAGCAGTCACAAAAGACAAATACGGTATGATTCCACTAACACGAGGTGCCTTAGGGTAGCCAGATTCACAGGCAGAAAGTAGAAGCAAGTTGCCAGGCCAGCAGGAGGGAAATGGGGAGCTACTGTTTACTGGGTACAGGGTCCCAGTCTTGCAAGATGGAAAGGGTCCTATGGAGATGGTGGTCATAGTTGCACAGCAATGTGAGTGTACTTAACACCACTGAACTGTACACTTAAAAATGGTGAAAATGGTAAACGTGATGTCCATTTTACCAGAGTAAAATTTTTTTAAAAGATGAACCCACAGCTAACAACCACCGCTGAGTTTGGGCTTTATCAGGTTTTCCTCCCCACTAGGTCTCTTCTAAATGGTTCAAAGCCCTTGCCCTGGCCCCGGCTCCCTCTCCTCTCACTCGTGGGTCTTCCACATCTCAGACACTTTCTTCTACACTCCGAGAAGTCAACGCTGGCCGATTTAGACGGCATTCCCTGCTTCCCCGCCCGGGACGTAACTAGCTACGTGACTCACCGATCCAGGAGAGGGAGATCTGAGAAGCTAAGTCTCTGGCCCCAGCGAAGAGACCAAGCACTTGCGTTCTGCCACCACGTACACAGTTGACTGAGGTCACCCATCTGCACGGGGTCCAGTCCCCAGATGAAATCTGTGTTCTTGCCCATTACCTGCCCACCCCCTCCCACAACACCCCCATTCCAGAAGAGACTAAGCGGCCTCCCTTCCTTCTCAGCCTATCCCCCTCTACGTGTACCTGGCCTCAGCCCCCTCTCAAATCAGTGTCGCTCATTCCCCTCGGGTCAAGGGATTGTGCAGACAAAGCCGGTGTGTGGGCTCACGCGGGGAGAGAGATGGGGGCCCGGGCAGCCACTGCTAAGGCATGAGGTGCTGATGAAGCGGGGAGGGGTTATTCCAGGGCACATAATGACAAACACTGAACAGCTGACTTACAACACAGCTCTCTTCATTGCTTGTTTCTGTTTCCTACCTTTATAAAAGCAATTTTTTTCCAATTTAATAATGTCTTCGATCAAACAGAAGCACATCTTACATTCCACATGTTTTGTAGCTGCTATTTCCTTTCTGTCTGCTTTTAACAGTTAGACTGTTTCTATGGCAAGTTCATGGGTGTGTGTCCCCATCTGCTTCCTGCTGCCCTTCCCCTCCGTGTATGTATGTGAAAGGCCACACTCGAAGTCCGAGACCCCTTAACTCTGCACTGTTTGTTGCCCCAAACACCTGCGTTCATTCTGTCAACCCACTCGACCTTGCGGCAGGTCCATTTTTTCATCAATTCGCAACAAAACACGCAAACGAAGCCGCACTGATACGTGAGTGAGATTACGACGTCTACCCGCCGCACTTCGTTTGCTGGCTGTGGCTTTCAGGGACCCTCCCAAACACTGGGGCTTGTTGGAATCGATCGCAAACCAACAGGATGACATTTCTATGCAAAAAAAGGGGGGGGTCAAAGCTAGGATTTATTGATATTCCTCGCTATTCCGAATGTGGTGCAGAGTGAAATCGTCATCTGCGTTTTAAGATGATACACGAGTCTGCCAAGAAATTTCTCGCTCCCAGTGGGTATGCTCTAGGCCCCGGGGAATGTGCTCTTGTCCGCCTCCAGAGTTTGCCGGCGGAAAGCCTTTGTCTCCTGGGCACTGAGGCAAGGCCGCTGTCATGGTCACGGGTTAGGAAATGCACGAGAGATGAGCAGTTTGCCTGGAGACCAGCATCTAGTAGGGGCAGAAGATGAATGCAATGAGCACAGCGACTTTCCCAAACCACAAGCAAGCAGCAATACTCTCAGGTAATACTTGAAAGGCTCTCAAGAAACTCCCTCGTCCCAAATTCCCTTTCTGGAAGTTTCTCTCCCCCTCTCTGCTTTGTCCTACCACAGAAATGCCTATGTATTCCGTCATCCAAGTTCTAAGCTGCTTATGAAAGCCCAGTTATCTTCAGAACAATTTTGATCTTGAGCATTTCATTTTCAAACTTTATTACCCCTGCATTCAAAATCTCTAGGGAAATCTTTTAAATCAACCCATTTCTGTCCTTCTGCTATCTGATCCCCCACGACATTTTTCAACTGAGGCACGTGCCATCATCACATGGGGACAAGGGCCTGGTTTCCTGCTGCTCTGGGGAAGGAGACGCCTTCTACACCTCCCTGGCTTTGCTTTATTTCCAACACAGATCACTCGCTGTGACCTCGTGATGAGTCAAGTACTTGTTTGGGTGCAAATGCCTTCCTTCTGTGTTGACCTCCAGGTGCACAGGGACTGAGCCCCCCAGAGCCCCCCTAGAGGCCACAGTACAAGCAGGCCTACCTCTGCCCAAGCTCGCGGCTGTAGACAAGTCTGCACAAAAAGAAGGGGGGAGGGGAAGAACGAAAAAGAATGAGAGCGGAAGTTTTTGTGCGCGGCCGAATGGGTCAAACAACAGGACCAGATGTCCTTGGGGATTCTGAGGATGGGACGGAAAGGACAATTTCTTTCTTTCTTTTATTTTCCTCTGCTGTGTGACTGTTTAAAAATGTACCTGGGATCTGTTTTTGTCAGGTAGAGTGAGTGCCAGACAAGGAGTCAAGTGTCGAGAGGAGAGTTCACTGCTTACGACCTCCAGGAGGAGGGGACGTGATCCAGCATGCACGGCCACGTGGGGAGGCACCAGGGTCATTCGCGGCGCAGAGAAGTGAGGGCAGAATATGGGCCAGAGCCTCCTCTGGGGCTTCATGGGACAGAATGGGCCAGGCAGGGCAGGTGAGTTTGAGCAACGACAGGACAGTCAGGATAGGATAACCTGAAACATTTCAGTGGGCTCTGGGCTAGCGGGATTGGTCACCAGTTGCCCGTACTGGCCCTTGGGGGAGTTAGGGCAGGGGAAAGACTGGCTTGGTTTGTGAAAGCTACACCCAGGTGGGAGCTGAGGTTTGGGGCTTTGGATCGGTCGGTGCACATATGAAAGTCATGCCTACAGACAAGGTGTTTGCTATCTCTAGAACCCTACTAGCCCTAGGAAAGGCAGTCACTCTGGGATTAGCAAGGCCTCTAAAATGTGACAGCACCATAAAATACAGAAAATTTAAAAACTAATAATGCTACAGCACAGTAGCCTATCTACCAAGTTCAACCCGGAGAGAGCATAAACCAAAACTAATGGATCCCTTTGAGCTCACAATCCCATAGTTTGTGGTCTGTGCGCCCACAGCACACACCCACACACACCAAGGAATCCTATACCTTTTTTTTTTTTTGAGTAGGCTCCATGCGGAGTGTGGAGCCAAACACCAGACTTGAACTCATGACCCTGAGATCAAGACCTGAGCCAAGATCAAGAGTCGGACGCTTAACCTACAGAGCCACTCATGTGGCCACCCAGGATACCTTATCTTAATAAGCCAAAAGCTGTGTCTTATTAACATGGAAAACTACCCCAGCACTGGAGTCCAACCGATGGAATGGTATCATTCTCTACGCCACATGTATGAGGACACGGCCGAGGCCAGAGGTGTGAATTACATATTATCCTGTTTAACAATAGAGCATTCTGTATTGTTTTATATGCTATTCTTAACATTGAGTGATGCACGCATTAATAAAAATAAGGATTTTCTATAATGATATTCTGTTGAAAAAGAACTAATTTAAATGAAGGAAAGGCCCTGCTTCGAACTGATATTAAAATGACTAGTCTGCTTTTGGACAGCAGAGACTGGGCTGTGTCTGTGGCTGGTATAAGATCCAAAAAGGGGCACTCAGAGGAGGGAGCCTTTCCTCCAAAGCCCGGGTCCAGTGAAGGGTTCTAGCAGTAGACATCAAGACTTCCAAGGGCATTATCTATCGCTTCCTAGTAAGCGCTGAAGTCCTCCGATAAGAACTTGTAGCAGAAAGAAACAATAAAAAGATGAATGAAATATGTTTTGGTCTACGTCAGCTCCCCATGTTAAAATGAATCAAGTCATACATCGTGGAACATTTGACACAGAAACACTTCGGCACGAAGATTCTGCATCAGCTTGACTGCCTGACGATCAAAATGCAGAACTGAACAAAATTCACTCATGAAACAAATATTTACATGGCGCCTAACTCAACAGTATCCTACCCGACGAAGACTGAGTATCAAACAAGACCGATGCGGTTTGTCCTCCAGGAGCTTCTATTCAACAGAAGGGGCAAATGATAAATGTGGGAAGAAAAAGCGAAGTCGTGGGCAATGTTGAAAACGAAAGGGCTGACACAGTGGTGACGGGACTGGCACTTCCGAGAAGGGGACACGAGGCAGTTGCCCCCGAAGAAGTGCCACTTTATCTAAGAATTGATGAAACTGACCGAGAGAAGTCAGGAGGAAGATTCCAGGGAATGTGGACAGCAGGTGCAGCACGTTCCTTCCTGCCGCTTCAGATGGAAATGCAATCGGCAGGAACACGGGAGACGAGACCAGAAGGAAGCAGGGGCAAAGCACAAGGGCCCTGTAAACCAGGGCTGGTGACACGCCTTTGTTCTCAGTGAGACAGGGGACCCTGGACGGATTTCGGGCAGGAAGCTGGCCTGATGCCACCAGACATGTTTTGATTCTGAACCGTTCGAGAATAGGTTGCAGATATGAGTCTTCTTGCCCTTGAATGGTTAAAAAAAAAAAAAAAAAAAAGATAAGAAAAAAAGGGAAAAAACCCTCAAAAAATAAAAAAAGCACAAAACAAAACAAAAAACAAACAAACTCTCTCTTACATAATCCTAGTTCATAACCACAGCACCAACCACCGTCAAAATCAGAAAATACGGCTTCACCGAACAAGCCACAGAACCTTTCAAATTTTGCTGATTTATCACAAGTGGATTCAATCCAGGACTATGTGCTGCCCCCAGATGTCACATGTCTCCAGTCTCCTTTGACCTGGAACCTCTCCTCAGCCCTTCCTTGAGTTTCATAACCTTGTTATTTTTTAAAAGATTTTATTTATTTATTTGAGAGAGAAACAGAGCAAGAGCATGAGCATGAACACAAGCAGGGGGAGTAGCAGAAGGAGAGGGAGAAGCAGGCTCCCCACTGAGCAGGGGACCCGATGCAGGACTCCATCCCAGGACCCTGGGATCATGACCTGAGCTGAAGGCAGACGCTTAATGACTGAGCCACCCTGGTGCCCCACAGCCTTGTTATTTTTGAATATTATGGGCCAGCTGTTTAGTAGAATGTCCCTCGATATAGATCTGTGTCATGTTTCCTAAGTAGACTGGGGCCAAAATTTCATGTCAGAGTATCAGAAAGGACGCTGAGTTCCCATTGTTCTACCACGAGGTGCCCGATTTGGAGTTGCCCCGTTACTGAGGGTGCCTACTTCAGCCACTTGATCATGGCAGGGCCCACCAGCGGTCTCCACCATAAGGCCCCACTTCCCTGTTGTAACTAAGAAGCCTCCACTAGGGATGTACTTTGAGACTCCGCAAGTATCCTGTCCTTCAGCAAACTTTCCCCTGCTGCTTTCAGCAGCCATCAGTAATTCTGGCCTAGGGGCATCTGGGTGGCTCAGTCCGTTAGGTGTCTGCTTTCAGCTCGGGTCATGAGCCCGGAGTCCTGGGATCGAGCCCCACATTGGGCTCCCTGCTCGGCGGGAAGCCTGCTTCTCCCTCTCCCACTCCCCCTGCTTGTGTTCCCTGTCTCGCTGTGTTTCTCTCTGTCAAATAAATAAATAAAATCTCTAAAAAATAATAGCAATAATTCTGGTCCGAGGCAACTATTACCATTATGGCTGCCAAGTGGCCGTTTTTTTCTCCATTAGCACGTACTGAAACGAAGGACTTTCTCTTCATTCATTCATTCATTCATTGACTTACCTATTTGGTAGGGACTCACAGATTCCTATTTTTCTCAGTGTGTTATAACTGTTTCTTCTCCTACTTATTTTGATGCTTAAATGTCACCAGCTTTGGCTACTGGGAGCGCCTCCAAGCCAACTTGTTTGCTCTCCTGCTTGTCCCATTTACACGTGGGAGCTTCCCTATTCATTGGGTTCCAGGCCCATCTTGTACTATCTCTGCCTCTATCCTAGAATCGGGTTTCCTCCTTTCTTTCAGGAGAGAATACTATTTAGAAACCAAGACTTAAGTGCTAAGTGTGCTCACTGTTACTACCGTATTACTTCTCCCAGACCTTCCCCGTGACGAAGCTAGAAACCACACACACACACACACACAAACACACGCACACACTATCCTCATATCGATCTCTCTCTATAAAAAATCTGACTTCGCTCCAACACCTCAAATGTCTATCCACATCGCAGATTTGTCTCACTTTTCCCTTTTATACTTGTAACCCCCTTCGCAGGCAGTGAGAACCCTGGTTCCCAGCAGCTCAATACATCTACAGTGTCTGTTCAGTTTCCCGAGGGTAACCAACCGCCCAACCCTGCCGGGCCGCCGCCTCCCCGACCGCTTCGTCACTTAGCATCAGACCCACTGCGTTCTCCTAAAAGCACTGAGGGCAGGCAAGGGCGGAGGATGCTTTTACTCTTCAAAACGATGTCTACAGCTGCTGTTGGAGAACAGGCGTGAAGACGGAAGGAGTACGATCAGGGAGAACAGTCCGGAAGCCACCTCGTCCCCAATTTAGTCAAGAGAGAAATGACTTAAGAAGATAAAAATAAGAAGAATCCACAGCATGTTTGGGGGTCAGAGCTGGGCAAGCAGCTGCCCTTGGCGGGGTGGGCAGGAGGAGAGAGGAGAAAGCTGGGTGGTGCCCAGGGTTCGATCCGAGTGACAGAGGGCAAGGACTTTCAGACAGGAGAAAACACAAGGGCCGAAGACGTAGAGTGCTGCAAGTTACCAAGAGTCCTCTACTGGAATTTTAATGGAAAGTTCTAGTTAATACCCGAGTATAGCAGCTGAATGTGTGAGTCTGAGCTCAGAGGAGGGGTCAGGGCTGAAGGTGCGTGGATTCAGCACTGAACGTGGTACCGAATATCACGGGGCATAAAGAGATTGATGACGGAGAGGGTGCCCGACGCCAAGGCCTAAGGCTGAGAGTCGGCTGGGCTGGGTAGGCGGGATGAGTCAGGGAGGGAGACAGAACGGGAGCTATGAGACGGACCGTCCTCAGGAGACGCGGTGTCCCGGAAACGGAGACAAGAAAGCATTTCAAGTGGGAGGGCGCCCTTGACGGTGTAACTTGCTGACCTTGTTCAGAGAGGCACCCACTGGGCCTGGCTCATGGGAATCACTGGTGGACCTGGACAAGAGCATTCACTACGACGGGATGGGGGATGCCGAAAGGGAACAGAAGGGGTGTTCTCCTGGTAATGCGGAGGAAACATATGATCAATAACATATTTTTTAATGTCAGTGTCTTCATATTAAGACAGATATAATTCATCAACAGGAAAGTAAAAGAATTATATGTATTTCACCAAAGGAAATATTGACATTTATTCATTACCTTCAAAAAGACATATATTCAAACCTTCATTGCATTAATCTCATGGAGGACTGATAGGTTTCTAGTAAGATATTTACAGGCATGCAATCGTTCCTCGTAAATCTGAAGTGATAGCTTTGAGGGCAGAGCTGGCTTCCTCAGAGAGTGTGTGATGGCAGAAAGACCAACGTCGGTGGTCTCCCAGGTCTGGGTCGAGCACATGGTCCCCTGGCCCCTGCTTCTCGTAAGGACAGAACCACAGAGCCTGTGGGAATCGGTCATTCTCTCAGGCAGAAGTTCCACATTTCATATCTTCAGTTCTCTCTCGCCACTTGTTAGCAAGCTCTTCTCAGGCTCTCCCTGTCACTAATTCTATCTCTTTTTTAACTTTTTCAAGTCATTTGTGTCTTTCGGAAGTTGCTCAAGGTCCTGCCTTCCTATCTCCCTTTTCCTTGTTTTTCATTTACTTTTTTCACTCATTCGTTTCTCCATTTTTTCCTTTTCAGGGGGATCTGCTTTCACCAAGGTCTATTTCCACAACTTTATTCTCTGTTTTCCGTTTATTTTTTTTCTTTTTGTTACTGCTCCAGAAGCTTCTGCCTCTGCTTTTGTCTCGTCTTATCTTTAAATGGAACTGTCTGCTTCCATGTCCATAAATGCAAAATCTAGCTAACAACTTTCCCCTGCCTTGCAGCATTCTGGGCCATCCTTAGGAGGGCAGAATCCTGCCAAGACTAAAAAACTCAAGGTTCTTGAATTTGAAGATGCAAATTGCCTTCATGCTTTGCATAATCTTAAATATGCAACACAGAAAGCTTTCGTCCTCCTTCTAAACACAGCTCTGCCTCCAAGGGCCACGGAATGGCCAGGCTTTGTTGAAAGACCCCACTGCGTTTGGCAGAAGTTTCTTCCATGTATGTTTTGATCTGCCTGTTTGTTAAAACACAAGAAAACTGATGTATGACTCCTCCTGGAAAGTAAAAATCCCAAATAGCTTGGCTTCCTCTATCACACTGGATTGTCCAGCCACACAGGTGTAGGACAAAAGCGTTTGTGGGGCATCTGGGTGGCTCAGTCTGTTGAGCGTTTTACTCTTGATTTCAGCTCAGGTCTTGATCTCAGGGTCTTGGGATTGAGCCTTGCACTGGGCTCCAGGCTCAGCTCGTGGTCTGCTTACGATTCTTTCTCCTGGGGCACCCGGGTGGCTCAGTCGGCTGAGCATCTGCTTTTGGCTTACATCATGAGCTCCGGCTCCTGGGATCGAGTCCTGCTGCAGGCTCCCTGCTCAGCAGGGAGTCTGCTTCTCTCCCTCTCTCTCTGCCTCTCCCCACCACTCATTCTCTCTCTCCCAAATAAATAAACATCTTTTTGAAAATTAAAAAAAAAATTATTTCTCCCTCTCCCTCTGCTGCTCCAACTCATGCTCTAAATAAATATATACACACATACACACATACATTAAAAAAACGAAATCTGTTTTTTTAATTTGCATTGCTAGTGGAATCTACTGAAAAACTCACTTTGCACGAGGAATGGCTATTTCCTGAGCTGCCACATCAGTAAACTTTAAAATTCCACTTTGTGATTTCTAGACTCTGTGTTTACATTTCTTTTTTTTTTTTTTGAAGATTTTATTTATTTTGACAGCGAGAGAGAGCATAAGCAGGGGGAGTGACAGGCAGAGGGAGGAGAAGCAGGCTCCCCGCAGAGCAGGGGGAGCCCGATGTGGGACTCAAACCCAGGACCCTGGGATCATGACCTGAGCAGAAGGCAGGTGCTTAACCCACTGAGCCACCCAGCCACCCTATGTCTGCATTTCCTATTATCCTGACCATCCTTCCAGGTTTTCCAGAGTCCTTCCACAATATTCCCACCAGTCACAAGCACTGAGTGATAACAAAATGATTTTCTGGTTCTGATTTTGAAGAAAATGTACCATCACATTAATGTTCTCTTCTCCCCCCCACACTGTGTAGTAAGGGAGACACCACAGGTGGGCGGGGAGACTGCAGCCCCCTTCTCCTCCCAGAGGTCCAGCATGGATCCCAGACACTCCGTTCCTGGGTGCTGAAGGGCTGGGAAAGCCTGCTTCCTTTGCTTCAGCAAAATCTCCAGAATGGTACTTACATCAGCTTCCAAGTTCATGTCCAAAGGTTTTCTCGCTTCATCAAACACCAGGACCTCAAAGGATTTCATCACTGGCTAAATCCAATCCCTGTCTTCCTTCAGAACATGCCCTCCAAGCAGCTTGAAATTTCACGTTACTGGTTTATTCCCCTGTGTTCGCTCCAGGATTCCTGCCTCCTGTAATAATCTAAGCAAACGGAGGCAAGTGCCTTGTCTGTCTGCAGAGCCAATTTCCTTATTGGTGTGATCATTTTGGCTACATTCTATTTTTTTTAACATTCTTTTTCTTAAAAGAATTTCTAGGATGGAAATAAAAAATGTGACTTATCCTTGGACTCAGAAATATTCCCTCTAGGAATCTACCTTGCAAATGTGCCTTCCAAAAAGAAACAATACACACAAACATTTTTCTTGTGGGCGTCTCTGTAGCAGTACAATATTGAGGGGAAAAAAGCACCTCTCGGCAGGAGACCGATGGAATGAGTTGATGACATCCTCACACATGTGACACTAGGCAGCCTGAGAAAGAAAAAGATTTCCCTGTACTGATTTGAAAAGATCTCCAGGATATAACGCATACTGGGGGGGGGGGGGGGGAGCAATGGGCTTGGCAGTACATATGATATGTTGCCTTTTGCGTGTAAGAAGAAGGGAATGATGGATAGAGGCGAACAGCATATGAGAATTCTGGAACTATCTCATATATGTTGTAAGACAAAGCAAATAAGGATACGGGTTAACTTTTAGTGGTGCGTGAGTGGGGGGAGGGGCAAGGGAGAGGGAAAGGACTTCAAGCAGACTCCCAGCTGAGCAAGGAGCCCGATGTGGGAATTCTGAGATCATGAGCAGAAACCAATGGTCAGACGCATAACTGCCTGAGCCAGCCAGGCATCCCCCCATGTTAATTTTACTACGAACTCAGATTTTAGATGTAAGAGTAAAGAAGTACAAAATCAAGTAACTTAAGAAAAATCCTTGCAATGTTAAAGGTAAAATGAGATACTAAAAGGAACTCATGAGTCTCAAAAACATAAACCTTGGCTTTATCCAACAAAAAGCCCCAAAACAAAGGCACTGCATTATTCCTTGGACAAATGGCTGATTTGGGGGTTTTGAGGTTGAAAAGAACAAGGTGAGCTTAGGGCATGCTTTGCCACAGCTAGGAAGCCATCAAGGACCACTGAGGACAGGACTAACAGACCCAAGAATATTCTCTTTGGTTGTTGGTTTGGTTTGTTGGTTTTTTTCTCCCCCAAGAACATTCTTCAAGAGGTTTCCACTGACCAAGTTTGCTTGAGGAGCAAAAAATAGTAATAATTATAACTTACTGCAAAACACTGACTAAATTTTAAGTCTATTAAGTCCCACAATAATAAAGAAACAGAGGGAGGAAAAAAACTAACTTTCCATTGCTGACTATAATTATTACATCGATTCCTTGTTCCACAAATTGATAGTTAAAGGAAAAGTATGCATTTACCCTAACTCCTCAGAAGGAATAGTAGGAAATTCCTCTGTGTCCAGATGATGAGGCAAAGCTTTTAACAACCACACTCCCTCTGAAGGAGCAAGGGAAGGATGTGTCCAGGAGACTCGCCTCAGCTCATGGACAGCCATCTCCTCCCTGACTTCCCTCATGGTCTCTTCCCTGCGTGCATGCCTGTCTCTCTGTCCAAACGCCCCCTTCGTATAAGGACACCCATCAGGCTGGATCAGGGCACATGCTAGTGACCTCATTTTAACTTGATTACTTCTGTAATGACCCCGTCTCCAAATAAGTCACATTCTGAAGTATTAGGGGTTAGAACTCCAACGTAGTTTCTTTTTTTGGGTAGGGGGAAGACATAGTTCAACCCAAAAAGCCACCTTAGGGGTGAAGTTGATTGCTCATTTTAAAGGGAAATCTATACTTGATAATAAAAAGACTTGGTGGGGTGCCTGGGTGGGTCAGTGGGTTAAGCGTCTGCTTTTGGCTCAGGTCATGGTTCCCGGGGGATCCTGGGATTGAGTCCCACATTGGGCTCCCTGCTCAGTAGGGAAGTTGTTTCTCCCTCTGCCTCTCCCCCTGCTGATTCTCTCTCTCTCTCTCTCTCTCAAATAAATACATACATACATAAATAAAATCTTAAAAAAAGACTTGTGATCACAAGCTTCACCAAGGACCCACACTATCACCATAACAGTGGGACAAGCTGCCGCCCCCCACCTGCTATGATGCCCCGGGAAGTACGATGGAGTCTGCTGGCCAGGTGTGTCTACACTGAGCCCGAGCCAGCCCTCGGGCCTGGTTCAGTTCACAGCAGGGAGAAATGAGGCAAACGGCATTCACAGCCTCGCTCAGTGCCACTCAGACAAATTCAGGCTATGAGACATTCCACAGTACATCTGACCTGGGAGAGTAAATTCTGTGAAAAGCAACGTGTCAGGACCTGTCTAGAGTAAGACAGAATAAGAAGACATATTGATAGGAAGTAATACATGGTCCTTGGCCAGGGTATCTGCTAGAGGGGGAAAAAAAAAAAAAAAACCCTAAAATACAGTTTGGAGACAACTGAGATTTGAGTGCAGACTGAACACAGAGAAGTCGTGGGCTGTGCGCGTCCCGATGAGCCACAACAGATATGGGCCCGTGTTGTACAAAGAATTCCTTGTTTTTCAGGGAAGGGGTTCAAAGTGACATCCCCATGATGTCTGCAGTGTCTTTTCAAATGGGTTCAGGTACACTGATTTTTCAGGACTGGAAGAGACTGTTACACCAGTTCCTTACTCAGAAAATTGGTAACTGAAGAGGAAAAATTAAGCATTGACCCTGACTTTTCAGGAAGGACAGTCATATTCACAGCAGATGTAGTAAACCTTAACAAACATTGAATTTAGGTGGTGTGTACATAAGAGATCATTCACCCCTTTTGAAAAATCTCCCAATAAAAATCTGAAAGAGAAAAGACCTAATTAAAGAGAGATCCATATGTCCGTGAATAGGAGAACCTATGTATTCAAGGAGATTACAATCGCGATCACAACAGGGTTGTATTTGTATGTAACTTTATAAGTTAATTCTAAATTTCATGTGCAAATTTCAGAGGATCAGGAGTAGCCAAGATTTTCCTGCAGGAGATTAACAATGTGAGACGTGCCCTAGCAGATACCAAGATACCAAGACTTCTAGTAAGTACTTAAGACAGTGTATTTTCGGTGCAAGAGACTAAAGGTCTTGAAGTCCAGAATTCAGGACGATGAGGAAGGTGACAGGGAAGGGGGGAGGCAATGGGAGACACACCTACAAGGGCTTCAAAAGCACTAGAAATGGTCTGTCTTATAAGCTGGGTGATGCGTGTGTAAGTGTTCAACTCATTATTCTTTAAATAACACATACTATATACACCATCAAGTATATCACAATAAACAAAAGAGAACATATGGAACAAACTAAGTGCCCCCCCCCCCGACAAATGCAGTAAAAAGCACAGAAAACTCTTTCACAAACTTTTGTTGTCAAAAAATCAAAAACGGGACGCCTGGGCGGCTCCGTGTGTTAGGCGTCTGCCTTCAACTCGGGTCATAATCCCAGGGTTCTGGGATCAAATACCGCATTGCGCTTCCTGCTTGGGTGGGAAGCCTGCTTCTCCCTTTCCCTCTGCTGCCACTCCCCCTGCTTGTGCTCCCGTGCTCTCTTGTGCGCGCACGCTCTCTCTCTCTCTCGCTCTCTCTGGCAAATAAATAAATAAATAATTTTTTAAAAAAACAAAAACAAAAAAGGGAGTATTTGGACTCTACAGACAGCCTACGAGATGTGAGTTCCGTTTGTTAACTTGTTTGCTGGCATATTTATTTACTGTCACACAAGATCCTGCAAAAAGGGAGACAGTGATCATGCAGGAGGAAAAGGCAGCCATCCCAGGAGTGAAGTTCCTGCAAAGAGAGAATGGGAACTGGACACAAACACGGGGTTGCCTTGGGCCAGATGAGGACAATCTTTGGAAATCCAGGACAGCGGGAGGCACTGTGATGAAGACGGACAGTGATTCCGCTCCAGGGCTGGGAGGAGGAGAGCACTGGACTGTCAGCCTCTTCTCCCTGGTTGAGTAGAAAAGCCATGAGCCAAGGAGGTGGTGTGATTGCAAAAGGCAAGGAGTTGAGGGAAGAAGTAAGTCATTGAAGGCCATTTCCAGGGTGCCCCAAAGTCAATGCTGCAGGGAAATGCACCAGGATCTCTGTGCCTTGACGAGCACCGACCGGTACCGTGTGACCATGAACTCAAAACGATACAGGTCGGCAGAGCCGGGCCATTTTCTCCAGCTACTTCCACCTTAGAAGATGTTAGGGGGCCCTGCAGGTGCAGGTCGAGGGCTCTGCCGAGGCTGCAAATTCAAAGATGCACCTTGGAATCGAGGATGGGCAAGGCGGGAAGCAGAAGTCGGAGGGGGGCTGCCAGCTGTGAGAGCAGAGGGCGGAGGTCTGCGCGGGAGCCAAGAGTGACCGAGCGGCTGGCAACGAGCCAGCGAGCTGCGACCAGAAGCACGCGCATGCGCTCTCAGGGGCGACGCCGTCAGCGCAGCATCAGATCGCAGGCGGGGTCGGGGATGGGGACCAGGATGCAAACGGCGCGGAGCCACGACCACGGACGGTGAATCCCGAGGACGCCGGGGCGTTGCGCGGGGCTTCCAAACTGACATGCGGAGGTCACCAGGGATAACGACATGAGCCCCGAGCAAGAGGACATGTTGAGAAACCGCAAGCCGCTTTTCAGATTTTGGTAATAACTAATGTTCTACTCTTGAAGGCTTTTTAGAGTGGGAAAATATAATTATTCACAAATTTGAAATTGTCAACCCCTGGTGTACCTGCTACATGGTGGCCAGTCTCCTAACTCATCAGAGGAACATTTGCAGGTGAATGCCTATCGTTAACTGCCTACGCTCCAGAGGGTTTAAAGATCGGTGCAACGGTTTTCGCAGGTGGGGTTATCCATATAGTGTGTTTATCTCTTCCGAAGGACACGGATTGGGTATTATTTATGATACCACCCTGGTAACCGGTAGCATCTAAAACAGTATCAATAAAGTCCCCTAGTGGGGTCCCTCGGTGGTGGAGTGGATTAAGCCTCTAACTGTTGGGGAACCCAGGGTCATGAGATGGAGCCCCCCCATCCCCCCCAAGTCTGGGTCCAGCTCAGCACAGATTCTGCTTAGGACCCTCTCTCCCTCTCTCTCTGCCCCCACTCCCCCTCTAAAAAATAAATAACTCTTAAACAAATAAATAAAAATAATAAATTTTATCATCAATAAAATCCCCCCAGAAATGGTGACTATCTCGCTTTGCTAGGGAAGGAAAAAAAAGAAATCCCTTGAATACTCTTTGAAGGAAAATAAAACGTCGACGATTTTGTGAGCTGTATTGAAGCAGCAGACTGGGAAATAAACATGGCCCCCACACTCGTCAGACCCTTCCCTGGATAACAGAAAATGATGTAAGACTCCGGCGAAACGGACTTGAAGAACAGACATCCGTTGCGGCAGTCTGTCTACAGTGGCGAGAGCTGGGTTTCACGGGAGAGTAAGATGATCACACCAGACCCCTATCGTACAAGAACATCCCTGTTCATAGCCCCATGGAATCAGAGAAGCACTGACCTTGGGTGTCGGCTACCTCTCGATTTTGTGAGCCCACAGGGGCCGTATCACGTCGTCTGCGGCAGACGTGTGGAGCTGGGCAGGTTCTCGGGTCTGCTAGTGTGTGCACAGTGTACTGCCCTCCCCCGGGGGTGACCCTGTGAGTTACTGAAGTTCCTGCTTAGGGCAGCCGCCCAGATAAGCAGAGACCTTGGTCAACTGCAAAACCGGTGGCATAGAGCTCCTAAAGTTGGAGTTACGCAAAGCCAACAAGGAGAAATACACTCAAATCCTATCTCTTTCCAGGTTCTCTGCTTGAGCTCTGGCTTTTAACGCTCACACAATTCTTAGATTCCTTCTCTACACCCACTCTACTGGGTCGGCAAATAAGAGAATATGCTTTCAAAGCCTTCTCACAGGCAAAGACCTGCAAAGCCTCAGTGATTTGAGGCCAAGGTCGAAGTGACCCTGGCGTAATTGTTTGTTCCAATGACGGACAGGTGGAAAATGATAACGATGATGCGTTCACAGCTGAGGGATAAAGGGACAGAATGAAAATATCTGATTCCGTGCTGATACTGTCAGAGTGAAAATACAAAGTTTCTGCATTTCACCATGCTGCCTGTTACTCAGTCCAACCGATTAGAAGAATGCCCAGCTCAGCCCACGGGAAGATTATCTTCTCCGCAGCAACAGAGGATCTCAACCCCGTATGCCAAAGACACTCCGAAGGGGCAGGAAAACATGGCAGGACATGGCATGATGAGCAAAGAATGAGGTCGAAGTTTCTCTGGTGGTCCCAGATCACGGCTCTGGCTTTAGTATTTGTGCCTGGTTATAGGACGATCGCCTCACGGAAGAAGGGTATTTCTTGGCGGCAGATTGTTTTGTTTTTTGGGTTTGTTTGTTTTTTTAGTTTTGTATGGGGGTTTATTGGAATAGGATGATCATTATTTCAGTATTACCATAAGGCAGCAAAGTAATACAAATGGAAAAAGAAGGGCAAATGGGGAATTTCTAAAACTGATTCTGAAAAATAAGGTATGGAAGACATGAAAGTCAGGGGAATGATGACAGGGAAGTATTGTTTAGGGAGGGAGCCTGGATTATGGGAGGAAGGGTAGACATCAAGAAGTCATTGTACAAAGGTTTGTCTTCTCTCACCCCCATGAGTCAAGATCACCAAAAACCAAGAAGCAATCTGACCAAATAAAGGTTTCCAGAAGGATGCCCCAAACCTAGTCCACATCTGGTTTCCCTAAAGATCAGGACAGTCACCTTATGAAAAAAGAAAAAGAAAAAAAAAAGTTTAATGCAAATAGTAATCCGAGTCAGGGGCACACACGGTATCCTTGGCTTTGCCTGGGGAATGTTTCAGGAGGCGCTTGAGAGAACTCTGTCCGGCCGTCGAGGAGCAGTGCCACGCAGAGGAATAGCAAAATATATCATTTGAACTTAAACATGAATGTGAGCCTTCCAAGCTCCCTGCCGATCTGTTTGCAGCCATCTCCTCATAGGTCTGGTGGGAGGGAGGGAGGCAGGGAGAAAACCACGAAGTCATCTTGGGGGTTTTGGTAATAAGAATTCTGTCCGAGAAGTCTAAAAAATCTTTGGGGATATTTTGCCTATATTTTCTCTCTTTCATTGGAGGTTCACCAGGAAGGAAGGGAATGCATGTTGTGGAAAGTTAGCAATAAAAAAGTCCAAATTAAAATACCTTACTAAGAAATGTTTTCATTTATTTAACTCAAAATTAACTTTAAAATTTGCCTTCCTGGGCCACGATTAGCTTTCACTATGTTCAACGGGTATCTGAGGGTTATTTCCTCATCCCTTTTCCTTTTTTTTTTCTTTTTTTTTTTATATTTTATTTATTTGACAGAGAGAGATCACAAGTAGGCAGAGAGGCAGGCAGAGAGAGAGAGGAGGAAGCAGGCTCCCCACGGAGCAGAGAGCCTGATGCGGGGCTCGATCCCAGGACTCTGGGATCATGACCCGAGCCGACGGGAGAGGCTTTAGCCCACTGAGCCACCCAGGCGCCCCTCCTCATCCCTTTTCCAATGGGGAATTGGTTTGCTTTCTGATTGATAAATGGATTCCATTTATTCTTGTCCAAGTATGTGCCAACTACAGTCTGCCCTTAGTTGGAAATGTAGACAAGATGGGGATTGACACCAATTGTCATAAGGAGTGGTTGCTTGCAAGTTTTTTTTGGAAGAATCCCTAGAAAATTAAGGCTAAGTCGAAGAGATATGATCAAATGGAAAGCTGACTCTTAGTAAACAATGTGTATTCTTGGAGATAAGATAAGGCTGGCCAGGCTGGAAAAGGAACTACTGAAACTTGAGGGCTTTAAGAAAAGAAGGATCACTCTCATTTTCCTGGGACCACAGAACACACACAGATAGATACTGGAAATACACAAAACAGAGAATAAGTGTGGTTCACACAGCAAGTAAGGAGGACTGGCAGGATAAAAGAAAAGTTACTAAAATTACTGTAACACCAAAGTTCGTCATGGACAGACAAAAGGAAGAGTCAAAGTCACCAAAAACCAAGAAGCAATCTGACCAAATAAAGATTTCCACAAGGATGCCCGAAACCTAGTCCACATCTGGTTTCAATAACAGAAGGTTCAATGGGTTCAATAACAGAAGCGTCCACGTAACGTTTATAAAAGAAATACCCTCCTGATTCTACTTTCCCCTCCAGCAACTATCTCATCACTCTTTTCCTCTCACAGAGTACTTCAAGCTGTGCTTGTCCTGTCTGCAATTCCTCCCACTTCATAGGAAATTCTCTTATCAAGGTTATCAACAGCCTCCATGTTGATAAATCAGCAACTGGTCTTCAATGTAAGTGACCTCCAATGGCACCTCTTCTCCTCCCTGAAAATTTGTCTCTAGCTTTGAGGACTAAACTCTTGATTCCCTTCCTTCCTGTCTGGCCCCTCTTTCTCTGTCTCCTTTATCAATTCCTACTCATCTTTCATATTTTTAAATGTTAAGAGTGCTTCCAAGAATCGGCCTGCGGACATCTTTTTCTGGTTCCACTGATGATCTCATCCAATTTCATGATGTTAAATACCACTCACCCTGACATTTATTTCTCCCCCTGGGCCTCCCTGGACCTCTCCCGCCAAACTCTAGACTCAAAGAGCCAAGTGAATATCTAATAGCTATCTCAAAACTCACATGCCTGTTCCTCCAATGAGCATGGAAGTATCAAGTCCACGGTTCTGTCACTTGAACCATACCCCTGACTTCTCTCTCTCTCTCTTTTTTCTTGCATCCAATTGTTCAAGTCCTACCAATTCTAACTTCTAACTAATGCATAGTCCAATCACCTTTGCCTTTTCTCCGGTGGTATCAACCTGATCCTGATCACCATCATTAGAGAAGAAACAAGATACAGCAAGCTGTGGGACAAGACTGAGAGACTGAGAAATTACGACCAGCAATATTAATAAGGGCCAAGACTGGTGATTCCTCCCAGATATGGGCTCTGTTTCAGCAGGGATGAGAGAAGACTAGAGATTCTACTAATAGGTCAGACCAAGGCTCCAAAGAAAGTCTTTCTACAAAAACATACTCTCTACCTAAACTTTTAACGCCATTCTAACATCACTTTTTCTATGAATACTTTGCCCTTACCAACACGTGTTTCTTTTTTTTTTTCTCTTTTGTATTCTCAATATCTTACAGAGTTCCTAGACTAGAGCAGGAATGTGTACACATATTTACTAAAAGAAAGAACGAGCACATTATCAGCTAACTCAACAGGCTTGACAATGGCTTAAAGAGCTAAATTAGAAACATGACAGAAAAAAGTCCAATTCTAGAGATATTTAAACTAAAGCACCTTTCCTGAGAAGATATTTGGAAGTGTATTTTCCATAATTAGGACTTCCCTAGGAATGGCAGAAAACAAAAATTGCATGGATTCAAAGGAAATGGATAAATCAAGGCCACAGGAAGAAACTTCAAATAAGTAGAGGGCACCGTACGTATTTATAGCACAGGAGCATAGAAGACCCAGCAAGACAGCACTTACATGTGCACCCCAGTGTTATGGGGGGAAATTAACCTTCCATTCCATGGACCTCATACAGCTCATCCATACTAAAATCTTAAGGGCTGTTTCTCCAGGGACACTTCTCACTGCTCAATCAAAACCATGAGATGCTTTACAAGAGGAACAAGCTTTTTCTGCTGAGGATTCTACTATCTTGTTGAGAACTGCCCCCCCACCGATGTGATCACCCAGCCCATGGCAAGAAAGAATGTGCTTATTACCCACTTCCACAAAATCCCACCCACGTCCAGCATGTACTGATGTCTTGCCTCACATTCTGCTTAGACAATTACTCATCTATCGATCACGAAATGCTCTCTGAAATGCTTTCTGAAGTCACAGATGCCATTGCTGGGGGGAAAGAACATACGTTTTGGAGTTTCAACTTCAAGCTGTAGGATTCTGCTTCACGAGCCGTGCAACCTTGAGCTGACTCACTTAACTCTCAGACCCTTTTTCCTCCTCTGTAAAATAGGGAGCATAATGCCTGCCACTCATGACTGCTGCCAGGAGAAGAGATGTGAAAGCCATTTGCACACTTCCACCAGTACACAGATGCACATTATTCAGACAGAAGGCCCTTCCAGGGATCTTCAAATTCACATAGGCATGGCATCTGACGGAAAGACCGAGCAGAAGCCACAGAGGTCGTCTCTATATCAATATCGGGATGTGATCTAAACAGTCAAAGTTGTCCAAAATTCCAGCAGGAAACCTAGGAGGTGGTGAGTTGCTCACTAAAAGGGGTCAAGCGAGACGGATGAGGGCATTGGGGATTGCCGTGGAAGGGGCATGTGCATTGAGCAACAGGCGGAGTTCTCCAGTTCCTCCCAGTCTTAACGTTTCTGGGACAATTCTCCTTCCTCCCAAAGTGAAACCTCCTCTCAGGAACAAGACTGTGCATAATACGACTTGCATGCGTCACAGGCTTAGTGCCGTGTTCTACACGTAGTAGGGGCTCAACAAGTATCTGTTAATTGACTGCGAAAAGCTGTAATAAGTGTCCCTGCTCCGGAGGTTTTCTCAGCATGAGTAGAGAGAAGTTATGTGAAAAGAAATAACTAAATTGCATGCATCCAACATAAACATGATCACATCCAATTTGTATCTGAAAAAGATGTTGGCACTCACTTTCACATGTCTTGGGAATGCTTCCAAATCAAATGCATTCTGGACAAAAACAATGACACAATTAAGAAAATGCCGGATATGGAAAATTAGCCGAGCCTCTTCATTCTCTCCTAGAAGTGGAAGCCAGGCTACCAGTGCGTAAAGCCGTATTTTGTCCCCCAAATATTCTTAAATCATCATAAAACAGAAAGAGTTCTTCTCGATCAGTTTTAAGTAGTGCTTCCCGATTTGGTGGGGTGGGCAACAGAGGCTAAAATGCAAACTATGAAAAAAAAATACTGATTCTCACTGTTGCCCAATATATAGTGAAGGCCTGAATGCTGAGCCTTTAATGAAGGGCAAAATAAAGAAACTCATGGTACCTTGCCTCTGACAAAAACCAACTTGTCCCAAAGGTCTCAATCACAGAATGAATGTGTGGGCTCTACGACTACAGATAAGGAGACTAAAATTCTGTTTTAACCCTCATTTCTCGAGCGCCTACTACACATTGAGTCTATTTACAGCTATATAAATACACAAAAAGTCTCATGTCATCACAGGAGCTGAATATTATCATTACCCCTATTTTTCAGGTAAGGAACCTGGAGCTCGAGGCAAGACTGGCTCATCATGGACCTAAAGCTAATGTTCTCGAATTCCGATTCCCAAGATGCCTCCCTGGGCTACATTTCCAGGCCTAAGAGCCTTCTGTCCATGTTTCCATGTGTATACATCTCTTCGGCAGGCTGCATAGGGAAGAAAGGCCCAGCCAAGGCACGAGCCCGGTGGGAGCCCACATTCATGGAGCCAGAAGGAGGAGTTTCTGGAGTTAGCAGAAGCTACGAAGAGTAGGGTGAAGAGAACCAGTCCTGTAGTTCACCAGACCTTAACTATCATCTCCAGGTCAGTGATACCTAAAGATGTGTTTCTGGACCTGCCCCCTCCCCTGAGCTCCAAACCACATCTTTAACTGCCCACCCAACACCACCACTCCAGTGTCTAACACCCAGCTCAAATACATAAGCAGAGCACAGTTCGTGATACCAACCCCCACAGCCTGCTCCTCTCCCCACTGATGGCGTCATCGGTCCCCACCAACAGTACCTCCAAAATGTACTCTGGCTTCGCATGTCTTCACACCCCCACCTCTGGCATTTTTTTTAAAGATTTTATTTATTTGACAGACAGAGATCACAAGTAGAGAGGCAGGTGGGGGGGAGAGGGGTAGGAAGCAGGCTCCCTGCTGAGCAGAGAGCCCTACGTGGGGCTCGATCCCAGGACCCTGGGATCATGACCTGAGCCAAAGGCAGAGGCTTTAAACCACTGAGCCCCCCAGGCGCCCCAACACTGGTATTTTTTGTGCAAACCTCCTGGACTCCTTACTCAAGACAGTGGCAAGAATACGGCTTCTGGGCCCGCTCTGGCCCCATGGTCTTTCGTCCACCCAGCAGCCAAAGTGGTCTTCTGCGACCAGAAACAGGGTCCTGTTGACCTCTCTCCCCCTCCAGAGACTTCCTGATACACTTGGGATAACATTCAGACTCCTTCCGGCAATCTGGCCTCTGCAGGCTCTTCAAGCCCACGCCCTACCCCGTTTCTCACCTCCGGACCCCGGCACCCTGTCACCCTGACCCATGCTGCAATGTCACCTCTGAGAGAGGCTGCCGCTGAGAGTCCTGTCCGAACGGAGGAAGCGCCCGCACTGGGTCAGCATCTCTGTCCCGCTAAATTTCCTCCACAGCTGCGGCCGATTGCTCCTTACTGGCTCACCTCCCCCGTCCACCTGTCCGGTTCATCGCTGCATCCCCAGTGGCTACGGTAGTTCCCAGCACAAAGGGGTGTTCAGTAAACATTCACTGAGGAGTGAGTGTATCACATTAGAGCCCCTGTTCCAAGGTCAAGAGAAAAGAACGTATTTTTTTTTCCCCGCTCAGAATATTCTCCAGCACGGGGCTTCCGCCTGGGTCGTATGTCTGCTCTTTCTCCCTACCATCGACGTTGCTGAGAAAACGACCAAGAGATTTCAAGTCCGTTCCTGCCGAGAAAACAGTATGGAATGCATTTCAGAAGCAAAGTTAGTCAATTATGTCGGCGACAGGATCCCCGCAGGATGTAATTTATATAAACCTGAGAACAGCTGGAACAAAGAGGATTATTCATAATTGTATAGCTCCCATAATAAAAAAAAAATTGAACAATACAAATAAGATACAGTCTTTCTGCACAAATCTTTACCAAATTGACTTTCACTGCATTAATCAAAAGTTTCCCAAAGAGCTCTTTTTTTTTAAAAGATTTCTTGTGCGTTATGAAGACAAGAACATAAGGAGTTTTAAGAAAAATAATTATAAATGTCAAGGTTGCTCTATTTATATAATACAAAAGAAAATAACTTAAAATGTGAATAACAAAACAAATGATAAGGTTGCCTACTTATATAGCACGGATTTATTGAACACTTTATGGTATTAATTTATTATTTAGCTGGCTAAAGAGAAAAAAATATACATTTTTGTTTGGTGCTATTCCATAAAATATAGACTTAATGGACCTATTTAAGATAGGTTTTTATTTACTAAGCCCACCCCAGAGCTAATTTTTCCCCATAAACCAGTACATTCTGTTCTTTAATGCCCAGGCTCGTTTTCTTCCCCTCTAATATGAATGTGTATGAGAGCAAGTTTCCCTTAAAAGTGAAAAATGGCACCGTATATAGTAAGCAATGAATACAGGGCAGACTGGACAAATGTGGGGGAGAATATAATTCCCGATGCATGAATCAATAAAGCTGCACTATGATTAGAAAACGGGGAGAGAGCCTTTAAGATCCAGAAAGGACACCAGGAGTTACAAGCAATTTACAACAGTAATAAATTCCACAGTGATGAGTCCAAACCCCAGGAGAAAACATTAAAGGCTCCACTCCCCACCACTTCTGTAGCAGTATCTTCTAGAAACCTCCTGTCATCCTACCCACCCAATCCTCCTAGCACCAGATTAAGAAACCGAAGACATGCGGCGGGGAGGCTGCTCTTTGTTTGTGTGTGTGTGTGTTTTTTTTTTAAGATTTTATTTATTTATTTGACAGAGAGAGAGAGAGAGTACAAGCAGGGGGAGCAGCAGAGGGAGAAGCAGGCTTCCCACTGAGCAGGGAGCCCCATGTGGGACTCAATCCCAGGACCCTGGGATCATGACCCGAGCCAAAGGCAGATGCTTAACCGACTGAGCCACCCAGGGGCCCTAGGCTGCTTGCTCTCCCGGAATCATGTTCAATTTCCCCTTCGGGGAGGGTAAGGCAGTGCCCCTGATGGTGCAGGACCCCGCAGTTCCCTGGGGAAGCCGGCCGCTTTGCCACGGTGGGGAGGCCGTTCACTGCCCGGAGCCCTGGCTCACCAGCTGTGGTCTCTGATTCTGGCTGTGTGTTCCGCGCACAGCATCTCCCCTCCAGCACACCGGGTGTCCTGAAACCCATCCTGGGAATTTCCCTGTGGCTCAAAGGCACAGCTACAAGTGCAAATGCATGAAGGGGGTCATGCCCCAAGGCAGCTCTCCACCCCAGGGCCCGGGAGGGGTGGTTCGGACCACTGGGGCGGGGAGCGGGGTGGGTGAGTCTGAGAGGCGTCTATCCTGCAGGTACAGAAGCCCCCGGTGGGAATGCATCCTCTCTGCCCACAGGGAGACCTCAACAACCTGGATGGCCTTTTCTGGGCGTCTGAGCTACATCAAGCGCAAGTTTTCTTCTAAGTCTCTGCGTTAGTAAAAGAAAAGAAAACCACGTTCCAGATGTAGAATCTAGCATCTCCAACCTCCCAAGGTTTCTGAAATACACCAGGATTCAATTAGCTCGTCCAAACAACTTCTTGACTTTAACTGGCAGGGACTGGGACAGAGTTGGGGGACAGGACAGACAGGCCCTCCCTCGGGGAGCTGGTGGCTCAGAGGGGGAGAGGGGCCCTCACCAAATGCTTCCCAGGAGGTAAAACACTACAGAAGTAGCAGATGCCAGGAAAGACTAGAAGAGGGTGCAGGGAGAGGTCTCAGAAGGGTTCCTCGGGGACTTCTCTTGAAGACCTTAAGGAAAAATGCAGATGAGGAGAGGTGGGAAGGGATTACCACCCCCCCCAGAGGTGCCTCCTGGACTATCCCTTCCCCCTGGTGAATTTTCCTCGTTCCTTTTTCAATGCTCATCCAATGTGTACAATCTGATCATGTCAGAAATCCACTACGGGCATGCACAGTTTCTAAGCTGTGACCGCTGTCACGCTCTACCAGCAGGAAGGGGTTGGGACAAGGTGGAGGGACTGAAGCTGACCCAGCTCAGGAACACATCCAGTGGCTAGGTCTCCATCCCGTATACAATTTCCTCCGACGCCATGTCACTGATGAGGCCCCACGTTGTCCAGCTAAGCCCTGCCGGCCATTATGGTCACTACGCAGTCACCCTCACTCCCTGTGTTGGCATCATGATGGAATCCCTCTTTAATCACCTCCTCACCCTCCCCATTACCCTCCCGCCCGACACACGCTCACGTAATTCATTGTCCCTCATACTGTTTCTTGATTATTGCAGTAGATCCGCACATATCCCTCACACATCCCGCACATAGCCCTCCTGTCCGTTCCCTGCTCGTCCATTTTATTTCAGAGAAATCTGGTATCTCAATGAATGGCTTCAATGCTTCCCCAGGGTTCTCCTTGTTATCCCAGTGTTTCCCTGCTGGACGTGTTTTACCCCCAAGGGACACGTGCCAACGTCTGCTCCAGTCAGAAGGAACTATAAGGTGGCGCTAGAGAAACTTGCCAACATTTGGTGATTTTGACTTTAAAAAAAAGAGCATGTTCTAGATTTTCACTCATTCCCCAAGACACCGCTGGAATTCTCCCACTGTAATTAGAGGGAAGGTAAAAAACCCACATTTTCTAACGGCTACAGGAAAATGTTCAACCAGCGATTCCGTGGGCCCCTAAGCACTGAATCGGAACACGGTGTGCCTTCAGCAGAATAAAGCTAGCCGGCTGTGGTCCAGGTTTCTTGCTGGCTGCCAAAAATGCTTTCGCTAAAAAGCTCAGAACGACCTGGGAAAGGTTTACAGAAACCACCTCTGACGGTCCTTTTGAGAGAAATGCTCGGTTTCATCAAGACTTTGGACAAAGACTTAACTGTTTCCAGGACTATGCAACTCTGTCTGAATTGAGAATTTAATGCAACTTGAAAATAATACTTGTTTGATAAGATTTAACCAGAGGTACCAGACTAGGGTTAGAAAAAAACTCCTATGTTCTTTCTGGTTAGCTAGGAAATAAAAGCCCTCAATCAGCTATCAGTGGGTTAGAAGGGCACTTGCCAATTACAGCAGACATTTCAGGGAAGGTATGTGCACTGTGATCCGTTCTTGGTTTTGGGTTTAGTCTTTGTTTTTGTTGTTTGGTCCATTTTTGGTCCCACGATGTATTTAAAAAATTCTCAAGTAATGCGTTACACATTTCTAGTTTTAAGGACTGAAACACAATCTACTGTAACATATCGTCTCCACCAAAATTCCTCCTACTCCAACATGGACCTGCTCTCCAGAGATAATCACAGCTAATGGTTTGCTGTATTCTATAGAGATCTTCATGCATTTTTAAAAGATCTTATTTGTCAGAGAGAGAGAGAGCGAGCGCGCACAAGCAGGGAGAACAGCAGGCAGAGGGAGAAGCAGGCTCCCGTGGAGCAGAGAGCCCGGTGTGGTACTCCATCCCAGGACCCTGAGATTATGACCAGAGCCAAAGGCAGAGGCTTCACCGACTGAGCCACCCAGACACCCCAGTCTTGATGCACTTTTAAACATCTATGTTCCCATGTAAATAGAGTGTTTTGCTGTTTGTTTGTTTGTTTGGGTTTTTTTTTAGGGATTTTATTTATTTATTTGACAGGCAGAGATCACAAGTAGGCAGAGAGAGAGAGAGGAAAGCAGGCTCCCTGCTGAGCAGAGAGCCCAATGCGGGGCTCGATCCCAGGACCCTGAGATCATGACCTGAGCCGAAGGCAGAGGCTTTAACCCACTGGGCCACCCAGGCACTCTGTTTGTATTTTTTTTTTTAAGCAAAATGGAATCAAACTCTGCACATTTTTTACTACTTACTTTTTCTCCTAAGTCTTTGAGCTTCTCCTACGTTGTTACGCACCCTATCTGTTATTCTTTTAATAGTTGACGAGTACTTCAAAGTGTAACGGATCATCACAATTTCTTTTAAAAGATCAAAACATTTAAAAAACATTCTCCAGTGAGTAACTTATCTTGTAAATTTATTTACAACCATAAATCGAACCATATGGACAACCATAGCGAACATCCTGCTATTCCGACTAGAAGAGGATTAACGTGTCTTGGTGAAGGACGATTTCACGCTTCCAGAGAAGAGGGAGGGAAGGACAGATGAAGTTCAAAAGTCAAGAAGATTCTCTTGACAAGGAAGGATTAATTATTATGGAGACTAGACATATCCTTTGAAAATGTTATAAAAAGGACCTTTCGGTCCAGGGTTAGATGGAAGGAAGTTCCAGCCACGAGTCTAGACCCAATGTTGTCAACCTTCCCACGTCTGTTTTTGTTGATCTGTTACTCATCTTAGCAGTTTTCACAATATCAAGCACAATAAATACGTTGAAAAAAGACAAGTTCTCATACAAGTTTAAAATTGGGGGGCAGGAAATTGACATGCCTTTCGTTTCAGATGATGGCAATCCCAGCAGTAATTAAAGATGAAGAAAGTCCTGTCGCATGTTCACATTTAACACATAAGAAAAACACTGCTAATAGGGGCAAACAGAAGCTGAACGCATTCGGCAGACAGGCAAAGCTGAAACACAAAACTCAGGACACACAGCCGTGTACGTAACCGAGGGACCTCGGGGAGGAACGGGCAGCTGAGTGTTACCGAGCTGCTATAAGAACCATCACGAGCTCAGCACCCAAGGGCTCTGCGACTCCATAAACAGGTCTGCTGGGGTAGACGCCAGTGCAAAGCCCCTTCACCTTCTGAAATACGCTCTCTGGAGTATGATGTCATCATCTCCCAATCTCTAGAGACACTGCTTTGTGCCTCACTCTATTTCAATGGAGAAAAACAACATACCTAATTGACATGCTGGAAAAAAAGGAGTTAAGAAAGCCACTGTTTAGGGTTTTTTAGATTATTTTAAAAGACAATTTTCTTTCTTTCAGGGACTAACGGGAGTCAAATGAATCCCACTAAATAGTCACCAGTGACTTGTGAAAACCTGCTGTTGGATGCCTGGCATGCTATTTGGGGTGGGGGAGGGGCAGCTTCCAAGGACCTTAATGTCCTCTCTGATGCTGTATGTCTCCAGCGGTCAAACACTCGGGATGAGCAGAGAATGGAAATCCGTGAATCAGAGCTGGAGTGTGACACGGCATTTTGTTCTGTGCTCCAAGCCATCTTTACAAAATAAAAGAGAAACAAGTATTTTTAAAAGGCCACTTAAGGGTGTCAAGTACTCCTAAACAGGCAATGGAAAAGTCCAGCATTTTGGCAGACAAAATCACAATCCAAGGTAACTCAGCTAAGTGAGAGAAACAGATTACAGTTAACAGAAAAAATCGTAAGATAAGAGGTTCTTCCAATGGAAAGATGCTCGAGGGTCACAGACGGCAGCTCTGCTCCAACCATTCGTCCTCCCAACAGAATCCCCGAGAAGGGACGGCCCAGCCGTGCTTATTTTGAACTTTCAAGATTGTGTTTCAGTCAGAAGCTGAATTTGAGCCCCTAATGTGGAGCATGAGTTCAATATAACCCATTTCATAATTGTTTTGGGGATTTTACAGGATAATTTAAACTACTGGTGAAGGTTTTGTTGGAATTTTTATTGAGACAATTGTAGATTTGTGTGCAGTTGTAAGAAATAATACTAAGGGGACACCTGGATCACTCGGTCAGTTGGGTGTCCAACTCTTGAGTTTGGCTCAGGTCATGATCTCAGGGCCATGAGATCGAGCCCCGCGTGGAGCACCATGCTAAGTGTAGAGAGAGATCTCTCTCTCTCCTTCCCTCTCTGCCCTCCCCCTCAGTCATGTACTCGATCCATAGACTAAAGCAGCTTGCTGTCTAGTGTGGGTGGGCCTTACCCAATCAGCTGAAAACTTGAATAGAAGAAAGGGGCTGAATAAGAGGTAGGTTCCCCTGCCTGACTATTTGAGCTGTGACACTGGTTCTTTTCTTTCTTGGGGACTTAAAATGAAGCAACGGCCGTGTCAGCTAATCTTAGCTCTGAGCCTATGGCTTTTAGACTACAACTACCTTCAGCGTTCCTTGGCCTCTGGCTTGCCAATGTTAGATCTTGGCACTTCACATCCTCCATAATCACATAAACCAATTCCTTGTAATAAATCTCTCCGGGACTTTGTTTCTCTGGAGAACCCTGACTAATACAAATGGAATGGATATACCATCATGCATTTAACCATTCAACTCTTTGGGGCTGATTTCAATTTTTGGCCATTACAAATTCAGCTGCTAAAAACTTTTGTGTACAGGTTTCTGGGTGAACGTCGAGTCGTCATTCATTTTTCTGATACAAATGCGCAAGTGCACAACTGCTGGTCATGGGTAAGTGCATGTTAATTTCTTAAGAAACTGTCACACTGTTTTCCAGGGGGCTGCCCCATGTGACATTCTCACCACTCATGTATGAGCAATCCAGTTTCTCTCCTCCCTACCAGCATTCGGCATTGTCACTATTTGTTATTTTAGCCCTTCGGTGGGTGGGTAGCAAGTTCTCACTGGGATCTTTGCCCAGGCTTTTCTGAAACCCCCAGGTACAACCCTTGCAAGTCCTGAGGACAAGAGAGCCTCTCGCTTCCTCTCCATGAAGCCCAGATGTGTCCCTCTGCCCCTTCCCACACTGACCTTACTTCTCTCTGGAACAACAGCCCTCTCTCCGTGACCACGTTGGAAAAGCTCTTTTCCCCCTGAGGCTGACATTCTCAGTTATTTCATGGATTTCTCCAGTTTCCTAGTTTGCAGGCCTTCATCACCATGCTCTCTCTTTTCCTTCGGTCAACAGCACTCACTTCTTGAGTTCCTATTTCGTGTAACAGACTCTCTCCTGGGCTTAGAGATATATGGACAAGTCAGATGAGATTCTCTCTCTTGAGAGGCTCATAATCCAGAAGGGGAACAAACGCATAAACCACGACCACCTACCCTGCACAATACAGTGACCATTGGCACACAGATGTGCACCAAGAACAACTGATGCTTTTCGTCTTTCCACACTGAACACCAACATCACCGTTCACGAAGCCCGAGTTACCACGCACAAGCCTTACTGTTAAGGATTCATGCATCAATGTAATTTTAATGCAGTTTGAGAGCATGGGGGGCGCAGGGCTGGCATTGGGGTGGGGGTGCCGGAGGGGAAAGCTGTGTTTTAGAAGATGGCTCCTATGGAGGCCCAGGAAGAGGTGGGCACACGCTGGGGAGAGACGAGCCTCAGGAAGGAGGAGGTCTGAAGTGACTTGAAGGATTCTGGAGTCTCTCATAACCGACCGGGCTTGGGGGAACTGTTGGAGCCTGATTAGGGGTGGGGGACAAAGGTCAGACAGTGAAGTAGAGAGGGAGCCGGGAGCTGTCCCGGGCTTGGTTAAGGAAAGGAGCATCTGTCCTCCCGATGGTGGGGTGTTGAAGGCACAACGGTCGCTGTTTGGCAATGGTCCCTTGGCAACTGTGAAGAAGATGAAGCTGAGAGGGAGGAGAGAGCAAACGGGAGTGCCAGGAGGAAAGCCATGAAAATCGTCCTCCTGGAATGTGCTAAGGCACGGGAAGCAAGAAAGGATGGGATGCGAGACTTGGGGAAACAGGAGGCAAAAACTGCAACCGTGTGCTGGTTAAATGAGAGAAATTAAGAAAAGGGAGTTAACGTTAACAAGAAAATAAGATCTGGGAAATGTAAAAAAGGATGAAACTTCCCATTGTTTAAAGGTAGAGGGATTAGCAGCACCCTCGTGGCTCAGCTGGTTGAGAATCTGACTCTCGGATTTGGGTCGGGTCATGATCTCAGGGTCCTGACATCCAGCCCTGTGTGGGGCTCCCCACTCAGCAGGGGGTCTGCCTATCCTTCCCCCTCTCCCCCTCCCCTGTTCATGCTCACACTCTTACTCTCTCTCTCCTAATAAATAAATAAAATCTTAGGGGACAAAAGGTAGAGAAAAGAGATTTTAGAAGATTAAAATCTGAGATTAAATCTAAAGGGCAATTTGACTCTGACCCTCAGTCCTATGGAAAAATTGCAGACTGAGGACCACAGCTACACCTCCGTCCGCCTTTCCCAGAGTAAATGGCTCATATGATCAGGTATGTGAATCATGTTCGAGCTAACGAGAACTAAAAAGGTCTATTCAGTTCCTGGTGTGAAGTTAGCACACAATAAAGGCTGCATCTCCCAGATGTTTGGGGGAAGGGAAAGGCTTTACACTAAACTGTACTGGGAAAGGAGAGCTGATTAGAAAAATTTTTCAGTTGGTTCTTTTCCTTACGGCACACACCAGGATAAATTCCAAACAGATCAAGGATTTTGACATCAACAAACTAAACCATATAAGAACTAGAAGAAAATATGTGTGGATTCCCTTACGGTCTAGGAGTGGGAACTTTTCTAAGAGCAACTCAAAATCCAGAAAGAACAGGAGAATGGTAGATGGATTTAATTACATAAAAAACCCACTGTAGGCAGAAGTTATCATAAGTCAAACAAAAAGACAAATGGCTAATTGGGGATAATATTTGCTACTGGCATCACAGTTGAAGGAGTAATAAAATAGAAAAGGGAAAAAATCAATCACTGTGGGAAAATGGGCTGGAGAAAACCTAATTCATAAGTGAAAAGAAATACAAATGTCTCTTAGCCACATGAAAAAAAAAGTTCAATTTCACTCAAAGAAAGAGAAATTCTAAGTAGAACTACACTGAGGTATGGTTTTATCCAACTTAGATTGACACAAATCCCAAAATCTGTTGACATACTGTTGGTGAGGCTGAGGAAGCAGTTACTCCCATAGGCTGCTGAGAGGAAAACAAAATGGCGCATGTATTTCCTGCGCAGGGGAATTTGATGATATCTAAGGAAAGGTACTTAGGCATTTACCCTTTAACCCACTCATCCCTCTTCTAGGAAAATCAATGCTGAAGACTCATCGGTAAGAAAAGATGAAAAGATGAATGTATAGAACTCTCAAACAGCAAAACCTGGAGAGCCCATGATCGGGAGGCCAGCTGATTCAATCACTGAAGCATTCACCAATGAAAGTACATATCCCTTACTCAAAATTATCAACCATGTGTTCACTGACTTCTAATCCTACCAAATATCATATAGCTGTAAAAAAGGAATGAGAAAAAATAAACAATGAAAGAATAAACCATAAAATTATTAAAAAAAAAAAAAAAAGGAAAGAAAAAGTTACCTAAGAAGGAGGAAAGTCTAGTATAGCATGGTTAAGACTAGAAGCTAGACCTCTTTGAAAGTCCTTTGTGTAGTGGATTTGACTTTGGCTTTATATAAATTTTTGCAGGATTAGGCAGCAAAATTAAATTTTAAAAAGCAATGCCTAACAATTAAAATGAACCAAAAGAATGAGCTTAAATGTGTATACACTTGTGTGGCTGCACTAAGAACGCCTACTACCAATGGGTAAAACACTGTATCTTTGTGCAACCTAGAGGAATGTATCTTATAGACAAAGAGAACAGCAACTCTTCAACCTCTGGTAAGTGCGTTGTTGCTGGTGTTGTGGTCTGAGGCTGTTTCAGGTGTAGCTGTGGGGTGGTGCAAACAGGTAATTATATAATATTCCAATTATAACATTTCCAGTGTTGCTGAGAACTCAGATTCTCAGTGTGGGAGAAAGAAGACAGAAGATTTTAAGGAAAGGTTAAAGACAATTTTAGACAGGCCATGTGTCAATAAATTTTAAAGTTGCATTATGGGTATGTGCAGTGTCCATGATACTCTATGTTTGAGATCTTCTACATAAAATGTTAAAAAAAAGAAAAAGAAAAAGAAAAAGGAAAAGAAAGGAAACTACTTCCAATGGAGAAAGTATCATCTTCTAGAATGTCTTATGAAAAGGACGCGGGGCAGGGGGCACTTGGCTAGCTCAGTCAGTTAAGCATCCAACTCTTGATTTCGGCTCAGGTCATGATCTCCGGGTTGTGAGATCAAGCCCGGTATCAGGCTCCACACTCAGCAGGGAGTCTGCTTTGGATTCTCTCTCCCTCTCCCTTCTCAAATAAATAAATTGGTCTTTAAGAAAAGGATTCAGGTATGATTATTTGACGCAGAACATGTAAGCATGATCCTCCCAAAAGAAGGCAAGGAAGGCTAGGATCTCTCGGTTTTTATGAGTCTATCATCAGTATTATTGAAACTTCAAGTCAACAAATTCAGTTAATAACGTGAGCAGGAAAGAACAGCAAAATAAGTACAATTACCTGATCAGAAATAACTACCCCACCTTCTGCTAGAAAGAGCAACTTCTCGTTTCTGTTCATTGCTTGGAAAATGGTATTTTGTGTGCAGCAACGGCCTATGTTATTATATCACAAAAACAGATAGCATGGAATGATTCTTGAGCTAGAGACAATTCTGCCTGTGTTTATACACGGTAATTTATACCCTGAACAGTTTTAAACAAGTCAATAGTGTATCCCCTTCCTTTCTCAGCATGTTCCCAAATGGTTTCCTAATAAGCCAGAGCGTTGGCAGCCCTGAAAACAAACACCTTCAGCGCCACAGAGTGAAGCAATTCATTTTTTTAAAAAACACCACGCTTGTTGCATTGCATGAAAACAGAAATTCCCATTTGTGAACAAAGGTGCTGATTTGATAGATTCCCCTGATAACTTCTTGGTGAACAGTTTGCTCCGAAGCCGGAAGGCCAGCCCCATGAGCACATCAGTTTTGTACCAACAGAGCACTCACAGACACTCATTCATTCAATCACTTATTCATCCACTTGGTAAACACCTTCTGGAACCCCTATTATATGTCAGACAGAGGACACGTAGCAGCGACACAACAGGCAAACATTTCTGCTCCCTTGTCATGGGAAATGAGAAAGATAAATTTTAGAGGTCAGCAAAAACACACGTAGTTTCCACGCAGTTCTCAGCAGAATCACAGCAAAGAGTTATAATCTGAAAAGACGGCTGCGGACAGCTACTAAGAGGGAACGCGAGTGTGAAAACATGCGCTGTTGAGGAAGTTAGCCATGGTGTTCATCCGTGGAAAGAATAGGCCAGGTAGAGAAAGAATGAGCTCCAGTCCTGGAACAGGAATATTCTCGACATTTCTGTGGATGACGGGGGTAGTGGACATGGGATGAAGTCAGAGAGAGAGAGAGAGAGAGAGACAGGAAAGGACATCAGCAAGCGGATGAGAGGCAGACCCTGCCAGACCAGGGAAGGTCATGACGAGGATTTTAGTTCCCTCTGAGCCAAACGGGAAACCAGGCACTGAAGAACTGTTGGCAGAAGGGCGACCTAATCTAAAGAAGCCACCAGTCAAAAGGACACTCGGTGAGAACAGCTCAGGGGACAAGGACAGATACACAGAGCTTTGGCCACAAACCAGGGGAGAGCTAGAATAGAGCCCAAACCAGCTTTGTCCAGGGTAGGTTGGGGGGAAAGCCCATTAGACCCACGCGTCAAGCATCCCACGGGCAGCTGGTTGTGAGTCTGAAGTTCAGGGACAAGGTCTAGGCTGAGGACATAGACGTCAGAGCCGTCAGCCGTCAGCGCGCCGACGAGTTTGAAGAGGGAGACGGGTTTGAAGAGGGAGGAGTTTGAACCGGATCACCTAGGCAGTGAGCAGGGGAAGGAGAAAGAAGCACCTCCCGCACCGTAGTGTTTAGCTGTGAGGGCTACCAGGTGGAGTCAGAGAAGATCACAGAAAGGCCGGGAGACTGAGGTCGCCGGCGAGGCAAAGCGTGCACGGGGGGTGGGGGGTGGGGTGAGTTACTGTGTCAAATTCAAATGCTGTGGTCTAGTAGACCAAGCAAAATGACAGCTGAGAAGGGGGGGCGGGGCGTTACTCTCTTGCCCACTGTCCCTGGTGTCTGATGCTTCCTCAACAGCCACACGGCACACCTGGGGGTCGCACCTGGGCTGGGTCTGAAGCTACAGCCACATGCTCTTGACCAAGAGTCCAAGGAAGAGGCGTTCTTGATCCCAGACTCATCGACAACACCGGCACAATACTGGAATGGTGGTCTCTCCAAGTAAAGAAGTTCCACTGTGCTCTAGACTGTCTCCAAGAACTGATATTTTAGTTCCCTAGCTGGAGACAAAAGCGGGTCCTTGTTCCTCTAATGAGCGGGACTTCACACAGAGCCGTGGAGTCACACAGCGTGGGTAACACGCAAGCCAGCTTTAACGCCACCACAAGCCATGGCAAGGATGAGGCCCATGACTTATGTGTCTGCTCTGTCCTTCCCTGAGGGTATGAGGCGGTCCCCTGGGCTACGAGAATACTCTAGCCCCCATGTTCACACTGGGCATGCGCCAAACCTTGCCCAGAGGGGTGTGGGTCGAACTACTCTCTTTGGTCACAGACTACCTCAGGACCCAAAGATAAGACTGTTTCCGGGACACTAGGCAAACTCTTTATTACTCGATCTGAGGCTCCTGCTCATCGCTACAGAAAGTTCTTCCAGCCCTTCTGCCATGTTGCAAATCATACCATCTTGTACTGGGCCCTTGCGATGAGCCAGGCACCATTATAAATGATTTACGCACATTATCCCGTTAATCCTCACTAAGCCTATGTCAGGGGGACACATCACATGGATGAGAAAACCAAGATTAAAAAGGATTATGTGACTTGCCCAAGCTCTCACGGTTATTAAGCAGTAGGATCAGGATCTAAACCCGGGCACTCAGACTGAAGTGCACGTGGTACACCTCCTGGGAATTTCTGTGGTCAAAATCAGTACTTAATCACAGTGGCGAACTCTACTCCTATGTCATTACTTAACTCTCTCTTTTAGCTTACATTCCTCAACGATACCCGCCAAAGGTTTATTTCTGCACCATTTCTCAGGACGGAACAAGATGGAAACATCAGTGACCTTCACCCTCATGGATAGAACTACGTCATCGGAAGCACTGGAAGGATGGCTCTATGCACTCAAATGCCTCCAATTTCCCTATCTTTCTACTACTCCTAACTGGGACCATTAATTACACCAACCTCATCTACTTATCTCCCAGCCAATGCTTTCCAAACTTCCCTACCGAGAGGGTCATAATGGTTTGAATATCTGTAGTTTGTCTGACACAGACCACCAATCAGGACTGTGAGGGTTATCAGCAGGCTAGTACTTTCCTTTTTTAAAAAACCAAAGGATTTCAATTTTGCATCCTACAATTCATTCATAATTATTTTAGTCCTTAAAAGATTTTAAGTTGCATAATTTCAAGCTGAATGAGAAGGAAGACCACTGCTTCATGCTCTTTTCTTATCACCAGTGTTGAGGCATTTCTGAAAGATTTACTGAAGAAATGAACAAATAATTGTGGTCCCAGGTGCAGATTGGGTTCGGATCTTCAAAAGCCTCTTCTTATCCTAAGATCAAGGTAGAAAGAATAGCTCCTGTCCAGATACAGCCTCTTGTGGCCTGTCATAGCCACGCAGTCCTTGGCAGATGCAGAAGTGCAAGTTGGGAGGACTTCAGTGAAGTTTCCAAACGAAGCTTCTAGACTGACAATGGCCTGGAGGGTTTAGTGTTATCCAGTTGTAAACGTTGTTTGTATGTACTTTTGTTGATGATGGTGCTTTCAGTAAATTTAAATATATTCTGAACTTATGAAAGGAACCCAACATTAAAGAAAATAACATACTTCTTCGGAGGAAAGGAGGAATCCTTATGAAATGCCAGTATTTTCTACAGTGAGTGTTTTAACTGCTTGGATTTGGGGAATACCACATTTTTCTAAAGCAAAAGACCCCCAACCTATCTTTAAAAGTGCAAAGAAATTCAACTGGAGAGGGTGAGGTGATGTTACTGGTGCAAAAGATTCACCGTCCATCAGTTCTCACGCATTCTAAGGCCTAGAAGGTCTAGAAGGTTCTAGAAGGTTCTAGAAGTTCTTCAGTCTTCAGCCTACCTCCTAAGTCTTCATAGGAGAAAGTCTGTCCCTTTTTGCTAGAGATACTTGGTTTTCAGGCAAAACCCTCCTCCTGTCCCAGATAAATGGAAAGCACTAAATATATATGTTCTGCTCCCTCCATGTTAACCATGGGGAAGGGGGCGGGTGGGAAAGAGCAGGCACAGAAAGAGGACATCTGTTGCAAAGTGAACTGCCGGATCCATGGTGCGGAGGGTTTGGCTGGTCTGCCCCACTTGTCAGAGAGCTGCCTCCTGGACACACAGGCAACACATCCTCCCAGGACAGGGAAGATAGATGTAGCTCATGACTCCCTGAAAGACAGATCTTTTGAGAAGTATGTTTATAAAAAGCAGATATGCATAGCAAATTATTATAAGGTAAATTTCCTAGGAATGATTGTCAAAGTGTTCTTCAAATATATATTATATTACAATATGTTATATTCCGTCTATATTGCAATCACAACCATTCATTAGGTAATCTCAGAATTTTTTTTTGTTTTTTGTTTTTTATATTATTGTGTTACGTCAGTTCCCATACAGTACATCATTCATTTTTGATGTGGCATTCCATGATTCCATTGTTTGTGTGACACCCAGCTCTCCATGCAATCCATGACCTCCTTAATACCCATCACCAGGCCAACCCATCCTCCCAACCCCTCCCTTCTGAAACCCTCAGTTTGTTTCCCATGGTCCACAGTCCCTCATGGTTCCTCTCCTCCTTTTATGACCCCCGTCATTTTTCCCTTCCTTCTCCTAATGTCCTCCATGTTATCCCTTATGTTCCACAAGTAAGTGAAACCTAATGAGAATTTCTGTTTGACTTATTTCACTCAGCATAATCTCCTCCAGTCCCATCCATGTTGATACAAAAGTTGGGTATTCATCCTTTCTGATGGCTGAGGAATATTCCATCATATATATGGGTCACATCTTCTTTATCCATTCATCCGTTGAAGGGCATCTTAGCTCCTTCCACAGTTTGGCGACTGTGCCCATTGCTGCTATGAACATTGGGATGCCTGTGCCCTTCTTTTCACTATATCTGTATTGTTGGTGCAAATGCCCAGTAGTGCAATTGCTGGGTCATAGGTCATAGCTCTATTTTTAACTTTTTGAGGAAACTCTACACTCTTTTCCAGAGTGGCTGTACCAACTTGTATTCCCATCAACAATGTAAGAGGGCTCCCCTCTCTCCACATCCTCTCCAACATTTGTTGTTTCTTGCCTTATCAATTTTCACCATTCTAACCAGTGTAAGGTGGTATCTCAACATGGTTTTGATTTGAATCTCCCTCATGGCTAGTGATGCTGAACATTTTTTCATGTGTCTGTATGTCTTCTTTGGGGGAAGTATCTGTTCGTGTCATTTGGGAAAAAGAGAGTTAAGTTTTCCCCCAAGTCACCTCACACTCTTGGAAATATTTTTGCAGTGACAGATTACAGTAGAATCTGGACACCTGGCATTCACCAAAAGGATTGAGAACATAGTTTCAGGGGCACAATGTTGGCAACAGAAAATCTAAACATAAAAAAATAGCCCCAGGGGTGCCTGGGTGGCTCAGTTAGGCATCCGACTCTTGGTTTCAGCTTGGGTCATGATCTCAGGGTCCTGGGATGAGCCCTGCCTTGGGCTCCCCATTCAGCGGGGAGTTGGCTTCTCTCTCTCTCCCTCTACCCCTCCCCTGCACGCTCGCTCTCTCTCTCTCTCTCATAAATAAAAATTTTTTTAAAAAACTCACCCCAGTTTCTGCATTCCAGTACTAAGCCCTACGGACTAAAAGAAGCACACGTGAAGTTCCTGCCCGTGGTGAGGGGGAAACCAAGGCAGGTAGATAAAGCAAATTTCAAAACAACTGGTAACCAAGAGTATCTGTGAAAGGCTAAAATGTGCGTCCATAACGACTAGAAACTACGAAAGTAGAAAAATAAGGAGTGGCTATGAAAGGCAGCCAAGAAACACAAAGGCACCAGGAAAGTGAGAGGTGAAGAAGTTTCTAGAGAAGAGCCTTGATGGGAGCTGGAAGGTAACATGGGAACACAGAAGTGGGGGACGGTGAAGGGCAGGAAGTGTCATGTCAGGGAGGACAGGACGGCACGCCAAAACATCTGGGTGATTAAATGAACCCTACCCTTATACTGACCCACTCAAGACTTCAGTGACCGTGGACAAGGCATGAAGGCTCAGTTTCTCCATCCGTGTAATGGGAATAATCCTGACAGTTGATAATATCAGCAGCACACTGTGAACGTCTTATCAGAGTCACCCCTCACACAGGCTGACAAGCCCAGCATTTCTTGGAAGGCTAGGCTCCATGAGAAGGGCAGTGTCAAGGTCACTGCACCCACTCCCATGCCCTGCAGAGCGCCCAGCACATACATAACAGAATTCAAGGAATACAGATGACGCCGCCCGAGAAAAGACAGGATCATACAAGCAATTGTTCCTTCTCCCCCTGCCAGCCTTATCTGCTACAATCTTACCCACGCTGGTGGTGGTTAAACATTCCTCCCTTGGATGAAAGTAATGTGGACAAAGTCCCGTGACTTTATGTTACTTTATACGTAAAAGGCAGAGAAGAAACAGTAAAACCATCACAATGCTGCCGGATAGTGCCTGCATCCCACGTTGCCCCCTTTGCCTTACAGCAGATCGTAAGAAGGAAAACACGTGTTAATATTCCTTTCCCTGCAGCTACCGCACCCCCTCGTCCCTTTTTTATTCTCCATGTATTTCACACCCGCTTCACCCTGGCTGCAGCCCCTGCGGACGCTCTGAGCATCACAGGCTTTCTTCCAAATGCAGACCTTAATGGCTCTTTTGAGCCAGCAGCCTGCAGGGACCTCTTCTCACTTTTTCCTGGGCGAACTGAGCTTAGCTAAGGACATCAAAGACTTGGTACCAGGTGACACAAGCCTCTTCTCTGCCCTCAATTACAGATGGAATGTCCTGATGCTTCTAGAACATTCCCTCCGGCAACCTTAAGTTGCGTATGTGTAAGCCTGAGGGCACTATCCCACCTTGTCCTCCTCCCAAAGTTACTCCAAATGTCTTTGCTCATCGGTGTGGAAACTTCAGAAGGATCCTTCACTCTTCTCTCTCTGTGATACTTCAAGTCCACTGGCAGGTCAAGTTCTGTCCACTTTACCTGAAAAATCTCTCTCCTGTCAGTCCCCTCTCTCTAACCCACTGCCCCTGCCTGGGTGTAGAGACCACACTTGCCAAATCCTTTTCTAAACCGACAGAATAAGCCTGTAGCTTCAGGATATCCCTAAGCAGTTCCCAGACATTTCCTTTTCGAGCTCTCTGACCTATAGGAATAAGAACTCCACAGACTAGAGGCCCCTGGGGGGCTCAATCAGTTAAGCGTCTGCCTTTGGCTCAGGTCGTGATCCTGGGGTCCTGGGACTGAGCCCTACGTCAGGCTCCCCGCTTCGTGAGGAGTCCGCTTCCCCCTCCACCCCTTCCCTTGCTTGTGTGCTCTCTCTACCTCTCTCTCTATCTCAACTAAATAAATAAAATCTTTGGGACGCCTAGGTGGCTCAGTCGGTTCAGCGTCTGCCTTCAGCTCAGGTCATGATCCCAGGGTCCTGGGATTGAGCCCCACGTCAAGGTCCTTGTTCAGCGGGGAGCCTGCTTCTGCCTTTGCCGGCCATTCTCTCTGCTTGTGTGCTCGCTCTCTTGTTCTCTCTCTGACAAATAAAGAAATAAAATCTTAAAAAAAAAAATAACTCCACAGACTAAAATATCTCCTAATATTTTAAAAATAACTATAAAATGTGAGGCAAATCTCTTCCATTGAAAACTTAGGAAATGCAATAAAACCAGTAACAACAAAACAAATCCATTTCTGTAGCTCACATCAATCTGGTCTCAGATTATCGGGCAGAGACTGACCCAGTGTTGACCAAACCTATTTGCTCTTCATGGGAAAACAGCTGGGTTGTACTCCTCAACCATCCTGGGAGTGAGGTGTGCCCGTGTGCCCGCTGTGCACCTGGGTTCCAGCCTGCAGAACGTGAGGGTACACGCCACAGCCAATCCTAGCAATTAAAACCTTGGCGCACACGGCACCTGGGTGGCTCAGTGGGTTAAGCCTTCAGTTCAGGTTATGATCTCAGGGTCCTGGGATCGAGCCCCACATCGGGCTCTCTGCTGCGCAGGAGCCTGCTTCCCCCTCTCTCTCTGCCTGCCTCTCTGCCTACTTGTGATCTCTCTCTGTCAAATAAATAAATAAAATCTTTGGGGGAAAAAAAAAACAGCTCAGCACACATGACCTTCTGTGTTTTTTACCCTTCTGGATCTTGGGAACTGAGCACCTTGAAAGCCCCATGAGGGACACAGAGCAAATAGATGGAAGGAGCCCGGGTCCTTGAATGGCTCACAGGAAAGGCACCTGACAACCAGGAGACGCATTTTTGAACTTCACCTGAACAAGAAATTAACGTCTTTCTATGCATTGGTTCAGTACAGCAAAATTTAAACAATAACTTGCATCATCTTTTAACATGATAAATTAACTTCGGAGAGGGGGAAATAAAATTTATTGTATAAACTCAGAGATTGTTTTTTAAAGATTTTGTTTATTTGAGAAAGAGAGATCAAGAGACAGCACAAGCAGGGGGAGGGGTGGAGGGAGAAGCAGGTTCCCCCTTAAGCAGGGAGCCTGATTCAGAACTCGATCCCGGGACCCTGGGATCATCATGACCTGAGCTGAAGGCAGACACTTAACTGTCTGAGCCACTTAGGCGCCCAGAGATTTTGAGTTTCATATGTTGCAACAGCTAGATAGCCTAATTAACAGATGATTATAAAGTAGAATTAGCATTATCCAGCACATTCAGTCATTCATTTGGAGGATCAAACGTCAGGATGATACCCTAACTATAGAAAGCTTCTAGAGTTTAACTCCAGAGGATACTGTCAACACGAATCATACTGTGATTAAAAATTAACACAATTATTAACATTACAAAGCAACACTGTCACCAGGGTACCCTTTTGCATACTTTCATCAGAGGGAAGGATCACGTCTTCTAAAGTCCTCCAACTATCACGTGTCCTGTGTGCAAACCAACAAATCTTGTGAAGGTTCCTTCACAGCTATCAACTACTTCCCACCACGTTGATTAGAGAGCAAGTGGAAAGCACAATGAAGGCAAAGGGTCACGTGAAACGCTTTCTAGCTCATCTTAATATTTTGGAACCCTGGAGCACCTGGGGGGGGGGAGACAGTTTGTTAAGCGTCCGACGCTTGGTTTCGGCTCAGGTCATGATCTCAGGGTCGTGAGATCGAGCCCTGCATCAGGCTCTGCACTCAGCACGGAGTCTCTTGACATTCTCTATCCTTCTCCCTCTACCCCTCTTGCTCACGCTCTCTCTCTCTCTCTGTCTCTCAAATAAATAAATCTTTAAAAAATTATTTTGAATCCAGCAAGGTCTTAAACTCCTGGAAATTTTACAAAGCAGAAACCCCATCACCACATATGGAAAGCTAATTGTTTTCCTTACTAACATATTCTTAGACCAGTCTGGGCAACACTTGGAGCAGATCGACGATTAACTGACAAAAGTGTTTCCTCTTGTCTACTAGAACCAAAGGGCAGCCCAGAGCCCCTAGAGGCGACCTTAGCCATCCTTGCCCACTAGAGATGATGCATGCTTTAAAATGGCTGTCTTTGGAGAGCCTGGATAGCTCAGTGGCTTAGGCGTTTGCCTTTGGTTCAGGTCATGATCCTGGGGTCCTAGGACTGAGCCCTGCATTGGGCTCTCTGCTCTTCAGGAAGCCTGTTTCTCCTTCTTCCACTCCCCTGCTTGTGTTCCCTCTCTCGCTGTCTCTCTCTCTCTCTGTCAAATAAATAAATAAACTCTTTAAAAAATAATACAAAAATAAAACGGTTGTCTTTTTCCCATCCTTCCCCCCCACCAAGTCCAGCGAGCAAACCTGGCTAACAGACACTCTCCAATGCTCTTGATGAATCCTTTCCTCTAGTCTAAGCAGAAAACCATAAGCAGTAAGATGGGAGGACCAGGGGGGAACACCGTCATCATCAGACTGAAACAGAGCCACCTCCCTCTTCATTCTAGAACATGGATTCCCCGGGAGCTAAAGAGCTGGAAGTTTTAGCCTAGAAAAATTTCAGGAACTTCCAAATATTTTCCATCTCATTGTCTCCATTTTAGGCAGACACACTGAATTCTAACAGACTGTTAGGGAAGGGTAGGGTGTTACCGAAACCTCCGCCAAGAAACAGCTATTTTAGACAGTCTGATACAGTGAGCATTTAAAAGAAATGAAAATGCACTCCGTGGACGTCTGCGGGGACAGAAACAAAAGCCAAAATCACTTCCTCTCTTGCCTGCAACTGCCTTGGCTTATAAACCAAGAACTGGAGAGTCTCACAGTTTTGTTCTCTAGGAGGGCATATTTACTCTCCAGCAAGAAAAGTAGCTCAGCTACCCTTCCAATGTTTATTCTTAAACAATAATTATTTTTACTAGGTGCAGAGTTACCAGTGTACCATGGTTATTAGAAGAAGGGACGAGCATGCGGCCCTGGTTTCGTAACTCCTTAAAATGGGTCGTCAGGCAAGTCTATCCGTGCAAAATGTCAGGTTATCTTTCAAACCCAGAAGCACAGCACATGACCTGAGTTAGCTCAGAAAACTCAGCACAGCTCCCCGGCTCATTAAATGTCACACGTAAGCCAAGCACCTGCTGCCACAACGCACAGCTCCCTCCCCTATGTTTTCCCGGTACTTTATAATCTCCTCTGGTTCCACACAGGGGAAAAAAATGTGTGCCACAAACTTTTAATTATACAAACTGCATGGTTAGAAGAAATAGGGGAGAAAGGGGAGTGGAGTGGGGGAAGCCCCAACTATCAAAATTTATACTGGGAGAGCAGGTGGAGAAATGTTTTCAGAACGGCCAAATAAATGACAAGAGTGCCCATTTCATTGGGGCCAGCAGTCACCTTCCTCTGGAAGGCCTCCGAGCAGAGGTGCTCAGCTCCCTGTGTTGGGTAAAGGCGGCCACCCTCCTCTGAGGCTGGATGTGGTCTTGCCAGGCTCATGGTCCCCCTGAGCCTCATGATGTCACGGCTCTGTCAACAGCAAGCCACAAGTTCAAAGGTGAACGACCACGACAAAGTCATCCAATGAGAATTAAGATGTCACCCAGGATATTACACTGAAAGGGAAAACCTGGTCTTGAAAATATTCAAATAACCCTAAAGGCAAACAGAATTTCCTTTGAGGCAGATCCAACTTTAATGTCGGCCAAAAACAGTTTAACTTCGGTTTGGCAGGAAACTTTTGCATTTAGCTCGGGAGCGAGAACTCGAGCTTACTGGCAATTATTTAACAGGGAGGAAAGCAAACCACCAGCCTCAGTTTAACTGCAAGGACTATAAGTAAGACTGGGAAGATTCTTCATGCATTTATCATCAGGACTCCAGTGAAATTGTATAAAATATGTTCATCGGTTTCCTCACGGATGACTGTTTTTACTTCATATCATGAGCACATTCCCAGTGGCACCTAAATCACGTTTCTACATCTAAGATTAATCACTACATCTGCATGTTTAAATCACCGTGAGGATTTGGTCATAAAGGAAAAGCAGAAATCTGAATTTACGGATTAAAATGTTCATTGACCACACTCCTCCAAGCAAATAGCATTTATAGGTATAATAATGAATGAATATATTCATGATATGAATGTAATTTTCCCCCTAAGGAAAATTCAGAATCCATTTCCAAGGGTTTGGTTTGGTTTGGTTTTGTAAGAGAGAGAGAAGGTGAGCTTATGGGGAGGGGCAGAGGGAGAAGGAAAGACAGAATCCCAGCTTGGAGCCCAACCTGGGGCTTGATCTCATGACCCCAAGATCGTGACCTGAGCTGAAATCAAGAGTCGGACACTTAGCAGACTAAGTCACCCAGGCACCCCCAGGTTTGGTTTGGTTTTGTTTTTTTGAGCTAACTAATCCTCCCACACTTACTTCCCCACCATCCCCAAAACACAAAGCACACAGAGTTATTTCCCCCTGCTGCCCAGTGGGGCCACAGAAAGCATCAACGTGGCTCAGGCCCACGTTCCCAGACATGACAGCCCTGGGCTCTCTGCCACTTCAGGCTCGATGGGTCCCTCAGAGACCAGGAATCCAGGAACCACACTGAAATCCCACATAGCCCTTCCTGGTCTCTTGAATGGACATTGGTCCCCTCGGGCTATCACAACAGAGAAATGTATTTTCCCATCATTCTGGAGGCTGGAAAGTCCAAGAGCAAGGTGCTAGCTAATTTGACTCTGAGTGGGGGCCCTCTTCCTGGCTTGTAGACAGCCACCTTCTTGTTGTGTCCTCGCATGGCAGAGGAGAGAGCTCTGTGTCTCTGTCTCCCTTATAAGGACACTAAACCATCATGGGGGTCCCAGCTCATGACCTCATCTAAACATAATTACTTCCTAAAGGTCCCACCTCCAAACATCATCAGACTGGGGTCAGGGATTCTAGATATGAATGCTAGGACACACACATTCCATCCATAATCCCCAGAAATGACCACAAAGTGTCCACACACCTAACATACCCCTTCCCCGCCACTCAGTTCCTCTCCTAGTGCCATCTGGGTCTTCCCTAGAGACCCTCTGTTCCTTGCAATAACAGGGTCCTTACCCTAAGCTGGATAGGACCCAAAGCCCTGCCTCCTGCCTACTGTCTGGATCTTTTCACTACAGCCCCTGCCCCAGCCCCCAGCCCCAGGCCGAGCCCTTGCCCCAGTCCCTGTCCCGAGCCCCCAGCCCCAGCCAGCCAGTGGTAATCTCTCAGAGGTGCATGACTTTCCTCTTCTCAGTTTGACACTGGGTGTCTTGTCATGGCTCCAATCCACTGTTAAGTCTGGACAGAATCAAGAAATGGCTGGACCCATGGGCATTACACCCTTGCCTGCCCCACAGGCGCCATCACCTGCTCTGCTTCCCAGGGGAGGTTTAGTACCTGGACGCAGCACCTGCCCCGGCCCTGCCTTCCCCACGTGTCCTCAGGCTGAGCCTGTCCGAACCCTGCATAATTCACGTGTGTCTCAAGAACTGTGGCTTTGATTGAAAAGCTGCTGCGTGAAGCAAGCCTGGGTCATCTCAGAGGCTTCGAAGAACACGGATACCTGTCTCGGGCAGCCACGGCCGCTTTTAAAGGAGAAAAGAGACTTCCTGGGATGATCTGTTCTAGGAAATGGAGGTCAGAGATAAATCAGGATAAGAGTGACCTCCGGTGTAATTAAATCTCTCACGCGGGCCACGCCGCCAAGCCCGGCACCTTCCACTCTCGCCTGGAGTGTGTAACCCCTGCTCAGCGCATACCGTGATCCTGCTCTTTCTCATTCTTGCCTTATTTTGCTTGTCTTAGCTGCTTCCGGAGGAAACAGTGCGAGGGGCAGGGCAACAGCACAGGTCAGCGCTGGCTGTCCCCTAAAAGATTTAACTCTGTCAGCCAGGTGGTGAAAGTCACGTCGCGCATATCAGAAGAGTCAAGCATCGGGCTAATTGGAAGATAATGTTTATCCCTTCGGCTGTGTTCACTTTGGCTCCAAGAGCGCTCAAAGTCCCTAAGTCTTAGGGACTCCTTTTTCACTCAGTGCCAGTGGAAAGCAGACCACCGAATCACAGCTATATTCGAAGGTCACGAAGTTAGAGGCGTGTCAAGCCAGAAGGCTCAGGGAAGCTCTCTGTGCCGCTGGTTGTGTGGCTCACGTAGGGGGGGCCCTGATCCCCACCTCGGAGGAAAGGCATCGCCGGTCACAGAAACCGTACGGGGGAATCTGAGAAGCCACCAGTCCGCCTGCCGCCAGGAGCTCATATGAAATGATGTCTGTTGCCAGCAATACGAAAGGAGCGTCTGGAAGTGGGAAGTGGGGGCTCAAGGAATCGTGAACGCGACAACACTCCATGCTATGATTAGTGCTGTAGGTAACACGGACGGACAAACATGTGATGGGCACCCACTTCCTGCGCTGAGGAGCCGGGCGGTGGGAGGGACTCTGGTGGCTGCTCTGTGGCGGAATATTTTTGTTGTGTTTTACATCGTTCTCGGCTCCCCCAGCACACCTACAAGTCCAAAGATGCCAATGACTTTGGGACAGGACAGGAGGAAAGGAATGGGATGATATGAAAGGGAATCCTGGTATTACCAAGGATAAATGCTAGCAGTGAGCCACTGATTGCTACTGGAAACCAAAGAAGCAAAACAGCCTATCATAAGGCAAGGCCACAACACAACCTGCCCACGTAGGGAATCCCTCGTCAGGTCTAAGGGAGCACGTAATACAGGAGCCGCCCTCCTCCACCTGTGTGGGGCCTGGGCCTCTGCTCAGCGTTGTCAGTGGGAGCCGTGTCTTTAGAAATCTGTCCCCCAAGCCTGAAGCTTAGAACACTGATACACCTCTGAGAGCTTATCCACAGGACACACAGCCACACAGGAACAAATGAAATTCTCCACTTTTCTAAGACGATCCCAGGAAACCTCACCCCACACAAAGTCTCGTGGGCTGCAGAATATCTCGGGCTGGGTCCCATGGGTGGGCCATGGAGGGGGGCCAGAACACAGCAGGGGCTGGGGGTGACGGAGGACACCCTCCTCGGCACCTTGGTCTGTTTTTCTAAATTAGAACTCAGGATAGATTTTGATGCCCAAAACGCAGATGGAAAAACCATAGGGGAAAAGCCAACCGGGGGTGGGGGAGAAGCAAGAAAGACAATGGCCGACTTCACCGGGATTATGTGGCCATTTAAAATGGGATCGAGACAGTTGCAATTTTTCAGATTAAAAAAACCTCACTCGACATGCCGCCAACTTGATAGTGTGCCCATCTCATCCCCATGTCAAAATTTCCATGGCAGATGGCAAGGAGCAAAATGACCCCAAAATGTCAATCCTTCTTTTTCTTATAATAAAGAGGAGCGGTAAAAATACACAACACAGTGGAGAGAAAAGGCAAAAAGAAACTGTGACAGCCCTTCCTTTACAGGAATGGAGCAATGCATACTAGTTCCCAGACGCTCTCTTCCTTCCACAAAATATAGCTCATGCTCCGTAGAGGGGATTTAAGTAAGATGCCCTCTTTAATTTTTTAGTTGGCTTGTGCCTCAGAAATTCACATTTCATTCCAGGACAGAGAAACATACATGATACATGCTTGTATCATTCCCCCCTTTTTAGGCAAATGGGGCGATCTAAATATATTGTTCTTCACCTTCACATTTTTTTTGTTAGTATCTTGAGGGTCTCACTTTATATTTATTCTTTTTACCTATTCATTCATTTAATAAATACTTCCTGAGCCCCACTCTTTTCAAGGCACTGGTCCAAGAACTTGGCACAGCAGTGAATGAACTAATAGTGTCTTTGCTCTGAGAGGGCTTACACTTAGTAGATGGAATCATACCAAAAAGAAATTAAGTCTAATAAACATGTACTACATCAGATGGTAATAAGCATCATTAAGAAAAAAAAAATAGAGCTGGGTGAAGAGGCTAGAGCGGCAGCAGTCGTGAAGGGGAAGAAGGAAAGCTTGCTTTGTGTGATGATGTTGCAGCACTGACCTCAGAGCAGATATCAGACGGGTATCTGCTCAGAAAGAAAGAAGAGCATATGTAAAGGTCCTGAGACAGGTTTGTGATGATCCCAGCTGAGGAGCAGCAAGGAGGTCACCATGGGTGACACTGAGTAAGCAAAAGAGAGAGTGATGGGAAACGAGGCCACAGAATGAGGAAAAGAGCCAAATGATGCAGACTCTCATAGCCCCTGATCGGATACTTGACTTTAGCTGTGAGTGAGACAGAAAGTCACCAGCCAGTCTGGAGCTGAGATGTGACAGGCTAGATGTACATTTCAGAGTGATCATTCTGACTTCTGCGCAGATAAGCTGCCAAAACTTCTGGACACAAGAAGATGGTGGGAGTGGTCCAGGCAGAAGGTGATGCTGGCGGGGACAGAGCAGAGACATGGAAACAGAGGGCGGTGGCCAGATTCGGATGCCTTGGGAATGCTGAGCTGTTCATGAACTGGGCATGGAGAGAAGAAACAAGAGAAGAGCCAAGGATTACGCTAGTAAGAGTCCCAGCCGGAGCCATGGAAGAGTCAGAGTTGCTATTTCCTGTGGGGGGAGCAAGACTGGGAAAGGGGAGGCGATCGAGACACCGATTTCAGACACAGCAGGTGTGGTATGCCTAGGGGACCTCCAAGAGGAGGAGGCCACGGGATCTGTGAGCCTGGAGGTCATGGAGAGGCTGGGTGTGGGAATGGAGATGTGGGAGCCGTCGGCATACAGATGGTGTCCCGAGACGTATCAACACATACTGTCCACTCAGACTCTGCTCGCTCTTTCTGTCCAGCTTCCTAATAGGGAACTTCATACTGAAATGCAGATCACTGCTGGGAGAAAAGATCGAGGTACACACAGTACGGCCGATGGCTGATTCCTTATTCACCAATTCTATATTGGTAAATTTTACCTACTCACGAAAATTTATTTGTACCCCCAAAATCACTACTTGCAAGGCTTTCACAGGCACTACAAGAGGCTGAAAACTTGGAGTTGCCCGGGAACTCATGTTCCCAGTTGAGGCTAGACGAGATGATGCTTTGCATCTTCTTAGTCTATTTAGTACTGTGTTTTGTTTGTTTGTTTTTTGTTTTGGGGGGTTTTTGGTATTTTGTGATTTTGTTGGTGATTTCACTGTCCAACACCTCCCCTGCCCCTCCCCCCATCCCAAGCATAGCGCCGAAGGGCTTTCTGGCTTTCTCAAATACAAGAAGGCTGTGATGGGACTTACGGTCCAAATACAAGCATTAGATGAGCTTGGTCCAGGCATGAGTTACAGCATAGCTGGCTAATGTTAATGAAGTCCAGTGTGAATGAATCAACCCTCATTAAAAAGGAGTCTTTAAACGGAATCTCACATCAGCCAAAGTTGTGTGTTGACTGGTTGAAGAAAAGAGAGGAACCAGAGGTTTGTAGAAACCTAACCTTGCATTCATTTCCGCTAGGAGCACCTGGCCAGTAGACACTAATTCAACATTTGTGGTAACGCTATAGAACATAATAGCCACAAATAATGACAACCAACCAATGTGCTTTTTAGATCTCTTCTACCCTTGACCTGGAGGCCTAAGATGGAACTTACTTAGAGGAATAAGCTACCACGACTCTATGCCTTAAGGTAAACCTCACAGAGGCCAACCCAGAAAGACAGGGATGTGACCTATTTTAAATAAGTACCAGAGAAGGAAACCAAAAACCGAAAGAAACTCCGTTAATACTGATGTAAAGGTAAAGGGAAGGCCATCCCCAAATGGCCCTCTTTGGCATAAAGATTATTTTGAGTTAAAAGCAACCAAGGCCCAGCAGATTCGGAGAAAGCTCTTTATGTCCCCCACAGCCACTTAAAAAGAATTCAGATAGGTCACCTGCCCCAGGAAGAGAGCCTTCCACCACAGACAACCGCATTATGATATGAACAAGGTATGGGAGACAGGAAGAAACCCAGCAAGGCTACTTGGATCAAAGTCTTCTCTTTGTCCCATCGTGTCCCAGGGGCAGGAAACATATGTTTACCAAACACGTATTCTTTCTTCTTCCTGAGGATTGCTTTATTTCCCTTTGAAGACTCAGACTCCCCTCCCGCTTTCTCCTAAGTTCCAAATGACATATATACCTCATTTTGCCTGGCTTTGGAATTTCCATGTCTGTGTGGATTCCCCATAGGTACACTGTTAAATTTTATGTTCTCCTGTTAATCTGTCTCCTATCAATTTGATTCTTAGTCTGGCTAGAAGGACCTGGAAGGGGACAGGAGTTCTCACTCCCCAACCAGCGCAATAATCCGTGCACAGTGGACCTCTACAAACATGCTGACTGACAACTTCCAAAACCCACTAGAATTATCTAAGAGCTCTCCTTGTCAGGAAAATACCTTTGCGTCTTACCCAATCCCCCACCGCCACTTAAAATGCCACCCCTTTTTTGCATCCATGGTAGAAATGAAGGCCTGACCACTAGCTTCTGTTAGAACAGTCCTTCACGAACTCCGACACATCTTAAATTGCCCCTTGCTCTCCCATTTTATAAGTAAAATAATCCCATGGACTTCACAAGTTCTTTCTTAGCTGTTATTTTCTGTCCTTGGATCATGCAAACAGCATTCATTCTGCTTTCAAACACGGACAATCGTGTCTTCTTTTTTACCCTGTTAAATAATGAATTGCAATTTCCATCATGTTGCCTCCAAAGCCCACACGTGGGTCATAAATGTTTAACTGGTAAGGTCATTTCCTATCAAGATCTCCATTAGCAGTCGTTTTAATGTGTAATTGTTCTACTGATCCTTCTGCTTAGGGGATCACTTTTTTTTTTTTTTTTGGTTATAAAAATATCTTTACAATGAAACCACGTTAATTATTAAAGACAAGAGCTCAAGTGAACACCGAGAAAGCTTTTTATCTAAAAGGAAACAAAGAAAACAAAGTAACACTGGAGAAAATTAGCCTATAAATGGAAGCTGATTATAGACAGCTTTAATGTTTATTGACTCATGTTTTTAGAACATGTGTTCCTTGGTGGGAGGGGGCGGACGCAAGCGCAGATACAATTTGTTTTCAGTTCTCATGGGCCACGTGTCTTCTCACTGGTATAGTGTCCAACCTTGGAAGAAAGTACTTCGATAAGAAGAACTATAAGTGTGGACCATCAGGACGTTACACTATGTTCTACCCATGACCAGATGTCGTAGATTTCTACTACATTTAGTACCTATTCCAAGAAGCTTGATAAAAATTAGTCCAGGAATCTAAAAGAGCAAAGAGAAGCCTCGCTGAGTTGTGAAGATAAACTAAGCATCCTTCTGAAGGGTGGCTTTCAGGTCCTCTTTCCGACCTCCCTAGTTTCAAAACTCTGGGCTTATAGCTAGCGCTGTTACTTGAGGTGAGAGGAAGATCAGTGACAGCCCATATTCACACAATGGTTACACCAAAATTAACTGAAGATAGAAATGGTCTTTTCCTTGCCTGTCACACACATGCCCCTCCATATGGTCTACCAAGGATGGGATCTTCTTCCTGGACTACTACCAATCAGAGATGCCCCCCAAACCCTTCCTGCACCCCCATTTGATAATTCTCTAGAATGGCTCACAAAACTCCAGAAATCACTCTATGTGTGATTACAGTTTCATGATTAAGGATACAGCCCAGGACCAGTCAAAATGAAGAGATGCTTAGGACAAAGTACTGGGGGGGTGGGTGCTGCGTATCTATGCCCTCTTGGGTCATGCCAGCCTTCCACCAAACATTACTGTGTTCATCAACCCAGAAAGTCCTTTCGTCTCAGCATTTCAGGCTTGTTTGTTGGTTTGATCAAAGCTTCATTATGTAGGTAGGACTGATGAAATCACTAACCACTGGTGATTAAAACTCAATCTCCAATCTCTCTCCCATCCCAGAGGTGTGATGCGCTTAGGTGGAGATGAAAGTTCTAACCCCCTAACCTGAGACCATTAAACTCCTAAAAGAAAACATAGGCAATAACTTGGACATCGGCCATAGGAACACATTTATGGATATTTCTACTCAGCCAAGGCAAACAAAGGCAAAAATAAACCATAGAGACAAGGCCAAAAGAAAAAGCTTTTGCACAGCAAAGGAAGCCATCAACAAAACAAAACAATAACCTACTGAATGGGAGAAGATATTGCAAATGACACAGCTAATAAAGGGTTAATAGCCAAACTATATGGAGAACTTGATACAACTCAACACCAAAGAAACAAACAATCCAATTTTAAAATGGGCAGAAGACATGAATGGAGATTTCTCCAAAGAAGACATCCAGATGGCCAAGAGACATGCAAAGAGAGGCTCAACATCACTCATCATGAGGGAAACACAAGTCAAAACCACAATGAGATACAACCCCCACACCTGTGAAATTGGCAAATAACAAAAAGATAAGAAATAACAAGTGTTGGTGAAGATGTGGAGAAAAGGGAACACTTGAGCACTTCTGGGGGGAATGTAAATTGGTGCAGCCACTGTGGAAAACAGTATGAAGGTTCCTCAAAATCTTCAAAATAGAAATACCGTATAACCCAGGAATTCTACTACTGGGTATTTATTTATCCAAAGAACACAAAAACACTACTTCAAGGAGATACATGCATCCCTATGGTTATTGCAGCATGAATTTCAATAACTAAGACATGGAAGCAACCCAGGTCCATTGACTGACATATAAATATATATAGTCATAACTTCATTATATATGGGGGAGGGGGAATATTTATTAATATAGTCTCGGCTGCAAGAAAAGAATGAGATCTTGCCATTTGCAACAGCATGGATGGACCTAGACGGTATACTGCTAAATGACATAAGTCAGATAGAGAAAGACAAATGGCACATGATTTCACTCTATGTGAAATTTAAGAAACAACAACAACAAAAAAAAACGAACAGAGACAAACAAAAAAATAGACTCTTAAATACAGAGAACCCTGGTTGCCAGAAAGGAGGTGGGGGGGGGCAAAATGATGAAGAAGATTAAGAGGTACAAACCTCTAGTTACAAAGAAGTCAGGCAAATGAGAAGTACAGCAGAGGGAATAGTCAGCAAATACTGTAACAACACTGTATGCAGACAGACGGTGACTACATTTATCCTGGTGATCACTGAGTAACAGAGAAAACTGTCAAGTCACTATGTGATACACCTCAAACCAATATAACACTGTGTGTCAATTATACTTTATAATAAATAAATGTATATATTTATACATTTATATATGTGTGTGTATATACACACACACACACACACACACACACACACACACGAAAAGAGCTCTAATTATGAAGAGAGCTCTAATTTTAATGCCCTGGTCTTTCTGATACCCAGCCTCCAACCTGCAGCTATGAAGAGACCTGGCCTTGAGTCAGCTCATTAGCATAAACTTGGGTATGGTGGAAAGGAGCTTCTTACAAACTGCAAATGCTCCTTGTATCCCTCAGGGGATCCCAAGGGTTTTAGGGGCTCTGTGCCAGGGACTAGAGACAAAATCAAATTTTATTATTAGGCATGTATGGTTATTATCACACACGAGTTTCCTAAGGCTACTTCACAAAGTTATTATGTACAAGGGTCCGGAGACCTGGCTTCTTAGGGTGCCCTCAGGCTGAGAAATAATGGCTTAGTTCACAGCCAGGGCTTCGTAAAATCTTACCCAATGCCCCTCTCAAAGATGGCAAAGGCGGGAAGAAAGTCTCCCAACATCGTCTTCCTAGTGGGCAGAGGCTGGAGGAGTGATTTCAAACCAGCCACTACCCCCAAGGAAATGGCACAAAGAACAGATGCCCTTGGGTCACTCCTCCTCATCATTTACTCTCCTCCCTGTTCTATAAGAATTAGGTAATTGACCAACATCTATGTAAGTAATTACTGTGATCTGTTAACATTCCGAGTGCTTTGCAAATATTCACTCGTTAATAATTCCCACTTCCTCTTTGAGGTGGTTATGGTTACAATGAAACTGGGGTGCAGAGAGGTTAAGCAACTTACTCAAGGTCACCCATCAAATCTAAGTCCGTGCTCTGACCACTACGCTGCTGTACTGTATGATCTCCCAGACTCGTAACCCAATAAAAGGTGTTATCGGCTATCATGGAGGAGTATTACCTCTTTCTTTATTTTTTTATTTTTTTAAGATTTATTTATTCATTTGAGAGAAAGAGTAAGGGAGCATGAGCAGGGGAGGAACAGACAGAGAGGGAGAAGCAGACTCCCCACTGACTCCCAGGACCCCGGGATCATGACCTGAGCCGAAGGCAGACGCCTAACCAACTGAACCACCCAAGCGCCCACCTCCTTCTTCATTTTGAAAATGAAAGACTCTTAAAAATTGGACTTGTCTCTCCCTTTCCCATTTTTTTGCTTGTTTGCATTTTTCACCTTTTAGGGGAATTTATCATTTAGCCCATTGATTGCAAAATAGTGGGGAGGAAGACAAGGGCTTTGGGGCCTTCTTTGGTTAGATGTCCTTGGTTATGGAATCTGACGGTAACAAGGAACTTTTTTTAAAGGTCCCCAAATGCCCCTCTGGGTGTGCTAAGTATGTGTGGTCCACTGGCGTAATCTGCAGTCGGAGAGGGTGTGGTGGTATTTATACTCTTTGGGCACCAGTAGGAGCAGGCTGAGGGATTATCTGTAGGAGGAGGGTGTAAGCAAAGAGGGTGTGTGTAATGCAGGCCTCAGCATGGGTATGTTTTCAGCACGTATGCCATCCTTCCTATTTGTACTGATATTAGCCCTTCCCACTTCCTGTGTGCATGGGAACTGGCCACACAACTGGCCCCTGGACATGGCTGGTTGAATCAGGGTCCACACTGGGAGAAGTCATGGGGAGTGTGATTTCAGATGCTCACACACATCTCAGTCACTGAGCTGAAGCCACCATCTGGGAAATACCCAGTGAGGGACAGTCTTACATAAAAATATGTGAATGAATGAGTTCAGAGAGGAGTGTTCAGAGATAAACAGGAGAATGGCGATGGAGTAGACATTGTGAAACAGAGATACGCCCTAGAGGGAGACGGTCTCTAGATCTGGTCCACCATCATGGGAAGCATGGCTGTACTTCCTGCTGGCGTTTCAGAAAGCCCTCACTGCTCATGACACATTTGTCTTTAAAGTAAGTCAGCTTGAGTGTGCTTGGGTCTTGGATCCAAAAAAAAAAAAAAGTCCACAATTAAGAGTCTAACCTATAACATAGGTGAGTTTATAATTTCAGCGAAAGTCAGAGTCCTGATGTCAGTGCATGAAGAATTACTTCTCTCCATTCCAGCTTCCCATATCACAGGAATCAAATCAAACCAGAAAAAGATAAATTGCCGATTCTATGGAAGTCCCTTGAATAATCAATGATATTTTTCCTTTGATCTTTAAAGGTATCAAGAGGCACAAAATCAATGTAAAGTTGTTGGGGGCCACTAAGGAGAAATCCTCTCTGCTTTTGAACTCTTCAAGAAAACCCAAGGACACTCTCCCAAACAACATACTAGGATGATCTTCAACTCATCAGAACACTATGATCTTGAAAAGTTTTTGGAATTCTCTTGGAAATTCCCTGCCACCCACGGAAGCAGTGGGAACAAGGGAGTCTGTGCTGTGTCCTGGTGTCTATGAATTTCCTACATCCTCCTTTAATTCATAGTTATTGTGCAACTTTCAGAATTGAATCAACAATCCCTCTTTAGAGTTAAGACCTACACTTCATTCAAAGACTAGTTTATAGCCAGCACCCCCCACATGATGCTCTTACCACCCTGTTAATTTCCTTCACAGCTCTTAGCTCTATATGTAAGTTTCCGATTTGTTTACATGTTTATTATTTACCTCCCTCATTAGAATCTAAGAAGGAAGCAGGGATCTTAATTAGCTCGGTCGCCACTCTATCCCCACTACCTAGTACAGACCAAAAAACAAAAACAAAACAAAACAATAAAAAAAATTAGTAAGAACTTGATAAGTTTAGGCTAGCTCACTGCTACCTGTTCTAAAACATAGCCCAACATGTAGAAAGGCTCCAAAAGAAGCAAAGTGCATTTCTGGCTCATGAAGAGTCCAAATCAGCTGCATGTGGGGAGGGGGATGGTGCCTTTGTTAACAGGGTCTTCCTGAGACACAGGGTGATGGCCTCTCTGCCGTCTTCACGTGGCTCCTAGAACCCTGGACGTTAACATTCAGACAGCAGAATGGGAACGACACATAGAGTGGGGATTATTTACCTGAGGCTGATTGTAGAGTACGCCTGATGCGGCAGACCACAAAGCCTATAGATCCATCCGATTCCAAGGGCCAGATGGACCGTACAAAGAGCTAAGGCAGATAGGGGCTCCCTGCCCTACAAGAGGGCCTAAGCTCTCATAATTCAGAATTTATTTGCAGATTTCAGCTCCCCGGGAGGTGAGATGTTGCCTTGCTAGATTCATCCACATTATTCTTTTCCTCTACTTCCAGTCCTCTTTCAATCCACAGACTCAGTGCCGAAGACAACAGGTCAACCCAGAGATACTACAGGTGGGACATTACAGCTGGGATGTTACAGGTGGGACATTACAGGTGATATTTCAGACTACTGCAGTAAAGTGAGTATCGTCATAAAGCAAGTCAAACGACTCTTTTGTTTGTTTGTTTCCTAGGGCATCTAAAGTTACGCTTACACTCTACTGTACTAGCATGGTGCTGAAAAATACAATGTACATGCCTGGCTCTCTGCCTACTTCTGCCTACTTGTGATTTCTCTCTCTGTCAAATAAATAAATAAATAATCTAAAAAAAAATACAATGTAGTGTTCACTTTGGCAGCACATATACTAAAATTGGAAAGATACAGAGAAGATTAGCATGGCCCCTGCGCAACGATGACATGCAAATTCATGAAGCGTTCCATATTTAAAAAAAAAAATGTACATACCTTAATTTTAAAACACTTCATTGCATACCAACCATGCTCTGAGCTTTTAGCCAGTCGTAATCACGGATTCCAGATCACAATAAACACAACAATAATGAAAAAGTTTGAAATATTGTGAGAATTACCAAGACGTGAGAGAGGACACCATCCGAGCAAACGCTGGTGTAAAGAAATGGTGCGTCAGACTTGCTTGACGCACGGCTGCCACAAGCCTTCAATTTATAAAAAAATTTATTTTAAAAAGGCAATATCTGCAAAGCACAACAAAATGAACTATATGCTCATATATCCTTTTTTTTTTTTAAGATTTTATTTATTTATTTGACAGAGAGAGATCACAAGTAACAGAGAGGCAGGCAGAGAGAGAGGGGGAAAGCAGGCTCCCTGCGGAGCAGAGAGCCCGATGCGGGACTCGATCCCAGGACCTGAGATCATGACCTGAGCCGAAGGCAGAGGCTTAACCCACTGAGCCACCCAGGCACCCTCGTATATCCTTTCTAAAAACACTCTCCCATCTTTCTCCCTCCCTCTGCTTCCTTCCACTGCTCTGTGTATTACTCTACTTAACACTTTAAAAATTAGGTCATTTATCCCCTTGATGTCGTGTAGTCAAAGAGCAAAAGAACTGGACCAGCAACTGCTTCAACTTGACTGTGTGAAAACGCTCACTCGGCATATTGTAAACCACGGTTTTGCAGGAAGATTGGAAACAACATCCATACCCAGCAAAATGGTGACGGAGAGTGACATGTATTGGCATGGAGAGATGGCCATGATAAATTTTTTTTAAAAAAGAACAAAATAGCATGTTTATGAATAATATTCAGAGATGAATATTTACTTGTGAACCTAAGGGAAATACTGGTTTTTTGTTCTTTCAACACATATTTAATACACCAGGCACTGGCGAAGCCATCAAGATTAGGACAGGAAACATGATTCTGACGCGTGAGAGCTTACAGTCTGTTGAGGAAGCAGATGTTAATCAAATCATAGTATAAATAATTTAAAAGTGTGATGAGTGCCAGGAAGCAGCATGTGGGATATTGTGAATATATAATTAAAGAAAGTCTTATCCTACTGCTTTTAGTAAAAACTACACGTGTGGTGTGTATATGTGAGTGCAAGCGGGAGTCTGTGTGTATACTGAGCGCGAGCACACATACGCATATAAGAAAGGCCAGAATTACGTACATACAACCCACAGGGATTAGCCCTGAGTGTCTGTGCTTTTCTCCTTTCGTTTCGGCATGTTTTGAATCTTCTTCAATTGTCGTGAGTTCCTTTTGTCATCAAAAACTCAAATAAAGTCTTTTTTTTTTAAAGATTGATTTATTTATTAGACAGAGATCACAAGTAGGCAGAGAGGCAGGCAGAGAAAGGACGAAGCAGGCTCCCTGCTGAGCAGAGAGCCCGATGCGGGGCTTGATCCCAGGACCCCGGGACCATGACCCGAGCCGAAGGCAGAGGCTTTTACCCACTGAGCCACCCAGGCGCCCCAAAAAGTCAAATAAAGTCTTAATCGGATTTATTCTTTTTTCAAGTTTTTGTTTAAATTCTAGTTAATTAATAGTGTAATACTAGTTTCAGGTGTGCAACAGAGTGATTTAACACTTCCACACATCACCTGGTACTCATCACAAGTGCGGTCCTTCTCCCCATCTCCCAGTCCACCCATCCCCCCAGCCACCATCCCTCTGATGACCAGCAATTCTCTATAGCTACAAGTCTGTTTCTTGATTTGTCTCTCTCTTTCCCCCTCCTCCTTTCCACCTTTTTGTTTTGTTTCTTAAGTTCTACATATGAGTGAAATCATGGACTATTTGTCTTTCTATGGCTTATTTCACTTAGCGTAATTCTCTCTAGCTCCATCCCTGTTGTTGCAAATGGCAAGATTTCATTCTTTTTTACGGCTGAGTAATATTCCATGGTGTATCTATAGCTCATCTTCCTTAAACATTTATCTATCGATGGACACTTGGACTGCTTCCATACTTGGCTATTGTAGATACTGCTGTTATGAAGATCAAGGTCCATGTATCGCTTTGAATTAGTGTTCTTATAGTCCAAATACCCAGTAGTGCGATTGCTGAATCATAGGGAAGCTCTATTTTTAATTTCTTAAGGAATCTCCACACTGTTTTCCACAGTGGCTGCACCAACTTGCATTCCCACCAACAGTGTAAGAGGGTTCCCCTTCCTCCGCAACCTTCCAACACCTGTTGTTCTGGTGTTGCTGATGTCAGCCATTCTGACAGGTGTGAGGTGATATTACAGTTTTGATTTATTTCCCTGATCATCAGTGATGTTGAGCATCTTTTCATGTGTCTGGTGGCTAGCTGGAGGTCTTTGGAAAAATGTCTATTCATACCTTCTGCCTATTCTTTAATTCAATTATTCATGTTTTGGTTGTTGAGTTTTGTAAGTTCTTTGTAGATTTTAGATACTAACCCTTTGTCAGATATGTCGTTTGCAAATATCTTCTCCCATTCCATAGACTGTCTTTAGTTTCATTGACTATTTCCTTAGCTGTGCAGAAGCTTTTTTTCTTGATATAGTCCCAATAGTTTATTTTAGCTTTGATTTCCCTTGCCTTAGGAGACATATCTAAAAAGAAGTTCTTACAGCCAATTTCAAGGAAGTTACTGCCTGTGTTCTCTTCTAGGATTTTTACGGTTTCAGGTCTCACATTTAAGTCTTTCATCCATTTTTGATTTATTTTTGTGCATGGTGTAAGAAAATGGTCCAGTTTCATTCTTTTGCATGTGGCTGTCCAGTTTTCCTGACACCATTTGTTGAAGACACTGTCTTTTTTCATTGGATATTTTTTTCAGCTTTGACCAAGATTAACTGAGCATATAATTGGGTGGTTCATTTCTGGGTTTTCTATTCTGTACCACTGATCTATGTGTCTATTTTTGTGCCTGTACCATACTGTCTTGATAACTACAAGTCTGTAATACAACTGAATTTTTTTCTTTATTTTTTATTTTGCAAGCTTTATTTTTCTTTTGCAAGCTTGCTTTGGCTACTTGGGCTCTTTTGTGGTTCCATACAAATCCCAGGATTATTTGTTCTAGCACTGTGACTAATGCTGGTGGTATTTTGATAGGGATTGCTTTCGATGTGTAGATTGCTTTGAATAGTATAGACGTTTTAACAATATTGGGTCGTCCAATCCATGAACATGTGTCTTTCATTTCTTTGTGTCCTCTTCAATTTCTTTCATTAGTGTATCAGAGTTTTCAGAGTACATGTTTTTCACTTATTCGGTTAGGTGTATTTCTAGGTATCTTTTTTTTTTTTAAAGATTTTTTTTTTATTTATTCATCTGACAGACAGAGATCACAAGTAGACAGAGAAGCAGGCAGAGAGAGAGGAGAGAAGCAGGCAGAGAGAGAGGAGAGAAGCAGGCTTCCCGCCGAGCAGAGAGCCCGATGGGGGGCTCAATCCCAGGACTCTGGGTTCATGACCTGAGCCGAAGGCAGAGGCTTTAACCCACTGAGCCACCGAGGCGCCCCTATTTCTAGGTATCTTATGGTTTTTGGTGGAATTATAAGTGGGATTGATTCTTGACTGTTCTTTCTGCTGCTTCATTATTGATGTTTAGAAATGTAACAGATTTCTGTACATTGATTTTGTATCCTGTGACTTTATTGAATTTATTTGTCAGTTCTAGCAGTCTTCTGGTGGCACCTTTAAGATTTTCTATAGAGAGTACCGTGTCATCTGCAAATAGTGCAAGTTTTACTTCTTCCATGCCATCTGGATGACTTTGATTACTTTTTGTTGTGCGAAGGCTGTGGCTAGGTCTTCTAGTACTATGTTAAATAACAGTGGTGAGAGTGCACAACCCTGCCTTTTTTCTGACCATCAAGGAAAAGTTCTCAGTTCTTCCCCATCTAGGATGATATTAATTGTGTGTTTTGCATATATGGCCTTCATTATGTGGAGGTATAGTCCCTCTAAGCCTACTTTGTTGAGGGTTTTTATCAGGAATGGATGTTCTATTTTGTCCAGTGCTTTTCTGCATCTATTGAAATCATCATATGGGGCGCCTGGGTGGCTCAGTGGGTTAAGCCGCTGCCTTCGGCTCAGGTCATATCTCGGGGTCCTGGGATCGAGTCCCGTGTCGGGCTCTCTGCTCGGCAGGGAGCCTGCTTCCCTCTCTCTCTCTCTGCCTGCCTCTCTATCTACTTGTGATCTCTCTCTGTCAAATAAATAAATAATCTTTAGAAAAAAAAAAAAGAAATCATCATATGGTTCTGATCTTTTGTTTTGTTAATGCAATGTATCACATTGATTGATTGTGAATAATGAACCACTCTTGCAAACGAGGAACAAATCCCACTCAACTGTGGTGAACGATTTTTTTTTAAGTGTATTGTTGGATTCAGTTTGCTAGTATTTTACTGAGAATTTTTGCATCATGTTCGTCGATGAAGAGATCACCTAAACAGGAAATCAACAAGGGAACAATGGCTTCGAATGACACATTGGGCCACATTAACAAATATATTCCAAACACTCCACCCTAAAACATCAGAATACATATTCTTTTCAAGTGCCCATGGAACATTCTCCAGAACAGATCACAAAGTAGGTCACAAAAGAGACCTCAACAAATACAAAAAGACTCAAGTCTTACAATGCACCTTCTCTGACCATAATACAATGGAACTAAAGTCAACCACAAGAAAAAAATCTGGAAAGACCACAAATACAAGGAAGTTAAAGAACAAATGAAAATGAAAACAGAATGGTACAAAAGCTTTGGGTCACAACAAAAGTGGTCCTAGAAGGAAAGCATATAGAGTACTATAGGCCTATCCTGAGAAGCCCAAAAAATCTCAGGAAAAAAAAAATCTAATCTCACATCTAAAGGAGCTAGAAAAAGAACAACAAACAAAACCCAAAACTAGCAGAAGGGAGGAAACAGTAAAGATTAGACCAGAAATAAATGATATGGAAACAAAAACCATAATAAAACAGATCAGTGAAACCAGGACCTGGTTTTTTAAGAAAATTAATAAAATTGATAAACCTCTAGCCAGGCTTATCAAAAAGAAAAGAGAAAGGACCCAGATAAATCAAATCACAAATGAGAGAGGAGAAATAACCAACACCACAGAAATTCAAGCAATTACAAGAGAAAATTATGAAAACCTATACATCACCAAATTGGACAATATGGAAGAAACAGATAAATTCCTAGAAACAGGGATGGCTGGGTGGCTCAGCCCGTTAAGCATCTGCCTTCAGCTCAGGTCACGGTCCCAGGGTCCTGGGATCGAGGCCTGCATCAGGCTCTCTGCTCAGCGGGGAGTCTGCTTCTCCCTCTGCCTGTGGCTCCTGCTTGTGTGCGCTCTTTCTCTCTCTCGCTCACTCGCTCTCTCTCTCATAAATAAATAAATAAATATCTTTTAAAAAATTTCTTAGAAACATTGAAACTACCAAAACAGAAACAGGAAGAACTAGAAAACTTGAATAGACCGATAACCAACAAGGATGTTGAATCAGTAATCCAAAAAATCCCAGCAAACCAAAGTGCCTTTGTCTTAGTTTTCTCAGTTAGGTGTCAGGCTACCTGTAGATTTTTGGGTCAGTGCTCTGCTCTGTCTTCCCTGAAGACAAAACCAGAATTTAGATTTCCTGACTTTACAGTGCATAAGAGTATATTATTTTGACGCAATTGAAAGTAACAGGAAGCTCTGAGAAAAAAACAGGTCAGGCAGACATCATTGTCCCAGGGGACATGGTTGGCCACGTAAGGCAGGGGGACCATGAAACCCACCTTCCTCCGGGGCTGGCAGGAAATTACACTTGTTCATGGCAACTCAGCTGAAGTTGAAACATCAGCTCAATGTGAAAATCCTAATAAGAAAAAAAAAAAAAAAAAGAAAAGAAAATCCTAACAAGACTATTCATTCTGATCAGACTTATGTCTTGCAAAGATATACAGACAATTAACTTGCAACAAATTTTAACCTTTGCCATTTGTAATGTATATTGCTGTTTACAACTGTTTCTAGTACTTGTAACAGCTCCTTAAGCCTCAGTGAGAAGCGAGTGTGAAGGGTTTGCCCATCACCTCTTACACTCAAAGAATCTCCAATGAGACCACAGAAAGCCTCATATTGACTTGCCCTCCACATGACTTGAAAAACGTCCTGACTGATGCCCATGACAAAATGTTTCAAAGGCTTACTTTGAGGCAACACGGTTTCTTCTAAAAATTGCTTATGTGTTTTCTGTAAATGGCATATGCTCGTTTTTATAAAGAACACTGTTCAAGTAAGGAAAAGAATGAAGAAGAAAATTTGGAATTATCCCCACTGTTCAGTATAGTGAGCACACTCTTCTCTATCCCTACCCATGCACAGAGATCTACTAAGAGAAGTTTAGGAAGGAGGGTATATAAGCTTAAAAATAAGTAAAACTTGATTTGGGGGCCATAAGTCAAGACCACGAAGGCTGGATAAAGGGGCTTCCGGTGCTGGGGATGGTCTGTTCTTTGAATGGGTGCTAATTGCAAGACTGTGCTCATTTTGCAGAAATACGCCTTATACAACTATGATTTATGCACTTTTTCCATTCGGAAGTTACACTTGAGTAAAGATTCTTACTTAAAACCCCTTGATTAAGTAAATCAGTACTCCAAGGAGAGGAAGGAGAAAACGGGGAAGAGGAAACACATTCTCAGAACCAATTCAGTCCATTTTAAAAATTCATCCACTCCATGTCAATGCACTTTCACACAAGCTTACCAGGCAGTGCTAAGTCCCAGACTGGGTAAATGGTATTCACCTTCTTCAGGGTCATGAAACCTACGTTATAAACACAGTTTTACAAAGGACTTCTATGTTCGGTGAATACAAACTGGGCAAGTCATAGCTGTGGTGACATATTATAGCATAGTCTGCCCCTGAGAAACAACCAAAGCCGATGAACCACACTTTGCATGAATTGATTCGTCAGTCATGGTTGGAAACATACAAATCATATAGATACAGAATAACAGTTCATTAAAGAGACTGATTAAATAGATACTGGTGTTGATTTCTCCCCGTTCTCTCCACCAGAGACTTTGCCCATTTCCCAAAACTTGTCTATACATGCTTCCTTGTATTTCAGTTTCCCTACTGAAACCAAAATAAACACAGTAACTAACCACATAAGGAAATTAACCCAAGTACTTTTATAAAATGCACTTTAAATCCAAACACAGAATTTCAGAATCCAAACACCCAATGCCTCCAAATACACTTGCCCTTCTGGGTGGGGCCACGGCAAGGGTGAGGGGCTGACTCAGGGTGGTGGGTTTTGGGGGAGTCTGAGCCCTTCATAGACCCCAAAATCCTCAGGGGTCCAAGATGTCTGGGCAGCCAATCCACATATTGGATTGCTAAATCCCAAGAGTAAGATGGGAAGTAAGAGAGGAGGGGAGAACCCTAACAGGCATCTGGGAACACTGATGGGAAGGGCAGAAGTCGGAGAAGCAGACAGTGCGGAGGGTGAGCCTGCCTGTCGTAAGCTCAGCCCAAGTACCAGGTACGGCCAGGACTGGACATACATTGGAGGGTCTTCATGCCATTCTCATGGCCACATTTACATGGGAACATTTAAATTTGCATTTAAGGCAAACAACCTGAACTATCCCATTTCTCCCGTAATCCTCTGAGCATCTCCCCAAGGAGCATCTCCTCCCAGGAACCTATTTAATTTCTAGGTTACCCAGCTAATTAGTCTCTTTATCCTAGGTCTTCGTCTCTCACATTGATTTCACAGTCAACATGAGGCTCGATCGGCAACGACTTCTGTGGTATTTTATCCATCATGCCATATCCACCTGCTCTTACGTCTTCTCGCCAGACGGGACTGTCCAGCATCCAGTGTGAACCATCTGGACCCATGAGGCTGACCAACGGGATGAAACCGGAACTGAGTTCACATTTGCTTATTTTCAGCTCTGCACTTCCCTGAACCCATCAAAGGCAGCTCCTTCACACGAGACCACAGAAAGCACAAAAGGAACAATGCATCTTCATTACGTCACTGGTAGTGCAATTTATAATTTTTAATGGTCCTGACACACTCTTTAAGGAGAGACACAAAGCCAACTGACACACTGAAGTCCCTAAACTTTGCCATCAAAATATCCCCCCTCCTGACAATTCGTATCCTACCTATTCTAATTAATAAAATACTTCTCTTCTGTGTGCTTTTTTGGTTTGTTTTTTTTTTTTTTTTGAGGGAAGGGGGCTTTTTTATCCACTCATATTCTTCCATATCTTTCCATTCATCTTATCAACATGATGCTAGGTCATCAGTTATCAAGAACATGGCCCTGAAATCATTAGTCATTTCCAGCCATCTCCAATTTGCCCTCTACGTGTCACCTTCAAATTTCCAAAACCTTCGGATCTATATATCTGGGTGTAGACACAAGTCACCTCCGCTGACCCTCTGAATCCACCTTCTTCTCTTCAGGAACATAACTGAAAGGCCACTTAGCATCTCGAGCCTCCACATTCATCCCAGAACATGCTACACTGTCACTCACCTCTAAATACCCTCCCTGGACTTTGGGTGATAGGCTACAAAAGTCATCGGTTTATATTTTCTGATTCTCATACATTTGCTTCCTAGATGGGTGTCTTTTTTATTCCTTTGACAACACACACAACCTACTAGGTACGAAGCGTCATGCCTGGTGACGGAGGAACTATAGTCAGGTGATTCTCCCTCACTCTTCTTGAGTCCTTTGCTTCAGGGGAGAGTCTGCGTTTCCCTTTCTCAAGTTCACATCCAATCAGTGGCCTGCGCAGGTGAACCATTCATCCGTCTGTCCTCCTGCTTGGATTCTTTTTCAATTTCTCCCCGCCATCCTCACTGTACTCCAACAATTTCAAAAGCTTCCTCACAATTCATCTCCCCACCGTGATCTCCGGCCTAATCGGACATCCAACTTTACACAAACGTTAAAGCAATTATTACCAAGACCCAACAGTGGTAAGAATCACGAGTCCCACTTTGCAAACAAGAACAGTAACTGTCAAGGAGTTTAAAAAAATCACTGCCCCCAAAACACACAAACAGGTGGGTAACAGAGAAATGGAACTCTAGGTCTGGGTGTATTTAAATCCTCTTTCCATGGGGTGCCTGGGTGGCTGTGGGTTAAAGCCTCTGCCTTTGGCTTAGGTCATGCTCTCAGGGTCCTAGGATCAGGGTCCTGGGATCGAGCCTGAGCAGAGAGCCTGCTTCCCCCTCCCCCTCTGCCTGCCTTTCTGCCTACTTGTGATCTCTGTCTGTCAAATAAATAAATAAAATCTTTAAAAAAAATAAATAAATCCTCTTTCCATAACATTAGACTCTGTCCCAGATGAAGGGAACTGTTGAAGGGAAGCTGGCCACAGTGGGAACATAAGGTAAGAATCAAATGACCAGATTTGCGCCCAAACAGAGGACACCAAGAAAGAACAGACCTGTCTTGGGAGTGGACTGGATATGAGGAAGAGAAATGCCAAAGGTTATTTGAAGCTCTAAAGACTGGGTCATCGAAGTGTTGGCTTGGCTTACCTTCCTCTAGACCTTTAAATGTTGTAGGATGAGGTGGCTTAGGGAGTAAGGGCCTTGAGGGGTGCCTGGTATGGGGGGGGGGGGTCTGTTGGTTGAGCGTCCAACCCGTGGTTTTGGCTCAGGCCCTGATCTCAGGGCTGTGGGATAGAGCCCTGTGTCAGGCTCCGTGCTGAGCATGGAGTCTGCCTCAGATTCTCTCCTTCTCCCCCTGCCCTTACCACTCATGCCCTCTCTCTCTCTAAAATAAATAAATTAATTTTAAAAAAAAAGAAGTAAGGGCCTTGTAATTTTTCCTACCCTCATACTACTTTTTCCTAGCTATGTGTCTTTAGCAAATATTTAACGTCTCTGTACCTTACCTCAGCACAATGGTAATCATAATCATAATAATAATATCTGCTTAAAGAGAAGGATGGGCAGTATTAAATTATTTAAAACACTTGGCACGTATCGGAAACAACCTCGATATTTGTAACACATTCCTTGAAAACATTCACACATTTCCTTTGCTTTGAAATAACTTATAGTGGTTTGCAATTCTGTGGGATGGATTGAACTCTGCATTTTCTTCCGATCTGTAAATAAAATGAAAACAGACGATCTGAGGCCAGAGCCCGCGGCGGGCCGAGTTACTTGGTGGCGCGCCCAGCAAGTCCCAACACGCTCCTGATCCTAATAAGGAGGGTTTGAAACACAATGACTGTCCTTTCTCTCCGATAAGCAAGGTAACTGACCACATCTGCACGATAAGAAACACGACGGGTTTCCTCATCCTCATGGAGGGACTTCTTCAAAAATCTAACCTACGCAGAGATTCACTCCCCTCACCATCAAAGACCCGTTGGTCAAGCCCCTGCTCTCTGGAAGGAGTTCTCACTAGAAGGAAAGGTAGGCACAGCTCCCTTTGCAAAAGCCAGCTGGTTACACTGTCTGCCCTAAAATACCATGATCACTTCAGTGTTCGCAGTTTGGAAAAGCTCAGTTAGACCAAAGGTTTCATTTTAATGTACAACTGGGTAATGTTTCCAACCTTTTTTCCGCAATCCAAAAAAGAGGTCCACATACCTTCCTTAGGTTGTGCTACTGCAATTAAGTGACTCTGTCCCCGGCAAGCTCCTTGTCGTCTCCCTGAATATTGTACAAGATTGTCGCTATGCTTCAGCTCATGCCCAGGCTTCAAGGGCACCAGCAGGGACCCTACCTGCTTTAGAGCTCCGTCCTTTTTAATCCTTACAGGAATGCTCTCAGGCTAATACAAAGAAAAGAATTGGGCACCTGGGTGGCTCAGTCATTAAGCTTCTGCCTTCGGTTCAGGTCATGATCCCACGGTCCTGGGATCAAGACCTGCATTGGGTTCTCTGCTCGGCGGAAGTCTGCTTCTTCCTCTCCCACTCCCCCTGCTTGTATTCTCTCTCACTGTCTGTCTCTCTCTCTGTCAAATAAATAAATAAAATCCTTTTAAAAAAAAGAAAAAAAATTATTATGCCTCAAGAATTGAGGCCAAACATTCGAAGCACTAAGGAGCCTCCTTTAATCCTCACACCAGGTAAGCTGATGCTTACACACCCTGCTGGGCAAGGAGAAATAGATGGTTCTTTCACATGACATCTCCCTGGGTTAGAAGACCTCCTAGCCCATCAACTAAGGAGGGAACAATCGGACCCTGAGCTTTGCCACTGTGTTTCCAGGGTCTGTCCGCTCCTGAGCGAGTGATCGAGGCTGGAGGGTGAGGGCAGGAAGTGGAATGAAAGTGTCATCAGTCTGGTTCCCAGTGTCCCCTTTTCCGACTGGTTGGAGAGGCAGACTTACTTCTAAAAATTCCCATATCCCTAATCAGCACTCTCTCCATTCATCTGGATTATAAACGGAATAATTGTGTCCCACACATCAGCTGTGCAGTCAAATAAATGTATTTCAGGCATTCTCTCTACACAGTAATAGGTTATATTTTCTCTTAAATGTTATATAATCTTATTATTACCCATGTCCTTCGTCGCTGGATTCCTTAAAGGAAATGCGCGGGGCCCTGGGGGCTCAGCACGCGCCCCCGCTCCCCCCGGGGGGCCTCCCCACCCCTCGTCCAGAGACCTCGCACTCCCAGAAAGGCCTGCCACCCCCTGGGCAATGTTCGCTCCGCCAGGGCCAACCCAACAGACTTCCTCCAAACGAAGTCACTTACACTTTGTTTTAGAACCTGGGCCCCTCTGGTCGCCGTACGCGAATGACAGTTTGGAAGGAAAGACAAAAAAAAGGAATCACTTAGAAGTTTGCTCCGGTCGTGGGTAACGTGCCAACGCCTCCCACGGACAGTGACACTCGCAGAACCCTGACATTTCACGTCAGGCAAGGGAGCTGCTTCCGAATGAATGGGTTTGTAGCCCCGCACAAAAATACCGAGAAAGCAAAGCAATTACTTCTCGCAGGCAGCCTCCTGGAAATTACAGCTGCGTCCAGAGGACGAGCAGGCACGAGAGGCTGCGTTAATCGGGGCTCGCGTCTGAGGTCACCATTGGACCGTCCCTCCCGGGCACAGTCCAGCAAATGGTCCTTATTCATTGCAAGGCTCCAAATCATTTTTCCCAAAAGTCAGGGCTTTGGGGCCAAGGTGGGGGGGGGGGGGTCCCTGCCCTTTCTAGGAAGAAGCTGACAACACCCCAAGAGCTCAAGTTCAGCCTCCTGCTACCCACAGCCGTTGCCATGGGCCGATGCCAGGTACCAAACCAGCTCTACAGAAAACTCCGGAGGTTCTTACCATTGTGATCCAGTCTTCCCTCCCCGCAGAGGCCAGCAGCCAAGAGCTGTTGCCGGTGAGCCGGTCCCACAGCCACTGGAGGCTCTGGAGGCAGAGACGCTTCGTGCGGTGCAAACGTGCCACCGCTGGTAATACTTCAGTCCCTCAATCGCTGGCCTTGATGCTTTGGAAAACAGCCAAACCCAGCGCCGGGAGAAAGGGCTGCAGCTTTGCAATTCCAGAATTTCCCGAGAACCTGCTCTTAAAGACCCGAGTCTCTTGTTTAGCATTTTAAGCAAATACCAAAGGCTGCTACATTCAATTAGATCTCCCTCCCTCCCTCTCTCCCTCCCTCTCTCTCTCTCTCTCTCTCTCTGATGGGGTGTGTTGCTTTCTGGGATGAAATTATAGCGGGAGCTCAAGCTGACCCAGGGGAACGCAGGCACGCTGCCAGCTTCCGCACACCTCCCAGCTTGGCAGGGCCGCCACTCTTCCCATCAGAGAGGAGAGGGAGAGGCCATACCAGCAAGCCCCGGGGGACATAGGGTCGCGGCAGCCCTGTAGTGCGGGAGTCTGCAAAGTGCGCCCAGGACCAAACCCAGGACCTCAGCCCAGGCGACACCGTTCGCTGTTGCACTGTCAGATCCAAACGGGCGGGAAGCAAAGTTCTCGGCGCATCAAAGGAGTCCATGAAGCAGAGCTTTATCCTACAAAATAGACTAGAAGTTCTTCACACGCAGGGACCATATCTGCCAAGATGCTTTAAATCTAGCTGCGTCTGCTCAGTCATAGGAAACCGTTGGGCTCTTTGTTCCTGCTATTTTTTTTTAAAGATTTTTATCTATTTATTCGACAGACAGAGATCACAAGTAGGCAGAGAGGCAGGCAGAGAGAGAGGAGGAAGCAGGCTCCCCGCTGAGCAGAGAGCCCGATGCGGGGCTCGATCCCAGGACCCCAGGCCATGACCTGAGCCGAAGGCAGAGGCCTTAACCCACTGAGCCACCCAGGCGCCCCGTTCCTGCTATGTTTTGACAATACTTTACGGCTTAAAAATGTTTCTCTCTCTTAGAAGGATTCAGCCACACAGCTAGCACACAGAAGAGGCAGGTGGCAGTCAAAGCTCAGCCCGGGATGCTTGAAAGTAATAGCGCCAATAAGCAGAAGCAGCTATTAACTGCTAAACCGTGTACCTGCCTTTCCTTCCTCACTTACTACAAATTCCAGTAAAGCGGCTGCCATGTTGGGTTTTGGAAGGTGAAAAAAAGAGAAATTCTCTTACGCATGTGTACAAATAGCTATACTCTTGCATTCAGTGTTTTCTGAATGGAGCCAATCCCTTTTACCTTCTTCATGAATCCGTTATTACATCCTTAAAAGATATTGAGAACATATACAAGAAGCCCACCGAGACGAGACTAACTCCCTCCAAAGAGGGCTTGTTATTCACTGGTCGGTATTTGAAACACTGGACCTGCGTGAATAAAAATAATAAATAGATAAATAAATAAAGGAGCCAGGAGAGACGGGAAGCTCCCGCGGGTGCCGCACCCCCCCCCCCCAAGTCCCTGTTGCCACGATCCCCTGTGGGTAAGATTCCAGAGGAAACGAAGACCATCAGACTCCCGATTATTCCACAGCAGCAGAATGAGGCCTGCCCACCACCTCAGAAGAGCAGCGAGAAGGGTTGGCAACTGTTTATCTTTCCCCCATTCTCCTATCTCCAGTTTTATCCCCCAAACCCTATCCTCTTGCATTGCCTTGGGGTTTTGTTCTGTCTTTGGATGCATGTGGCCTCATCCACACCCCTGACCAGCCCCACAGGCAGCCAATTCATAAGGGAGGGTTTCAAGAGTTCAAATGGACCAGAGATTACAGGATCCCTTAGAAATAAGCACACAGGATTACCAGATCCCTTAGAAACAAGCAAATGGTTTTACAACATCCCTTAGAAATAAGCAAATGGGATCACTGGATCCCTTAGAGGTAAGTTCACAGGATCACTGGATCCCTTAGAAATAAGCACACGGGCAAGAAGGCGCTTTCAAATGTAATCTCAGGCAATCCTACTCAGTCTAAGAATCATAAAGCATGCAGGGATGTCCTTCAGCTTTTAATAACGTTTCGAAGGTTTCTGTTTCAATAGCTAGAATTGATGTCGGTCGAGGGAAAATTAGGTCAAGGCAATGAGAAAAAGAACCCATCATTTCCTAAAACCCCTCAGGCTTGCCAAGTATTTCTACCACAAGAACAGTCACCCAGAAGTCAACTTGTTTCGGCAATACAATACTGACACTGACTTTGATCATGGTATTATTTATGAGATACGAAGTCATGGGGACAGTTTCTAACCACGAAAAGTGGCTAGAGTAGGGAGGAAATTAAGGAGACATGGAGAAAATGCAAGTGTTCTCCAGGAAAGGGAGCAACGAGCACATACACACACCAGTCACATGAAGGTCGGAACGGTCTAGCGGAGGACACGGAGCCTGTTGTACCGACAATCCTGAATTCTTAGAGACAGCTGAGGAGCGGGGGTTCTCGGGGTTCTGTGCCTGGGATCTTGATTTCCTCCAAGGGGCACGGATTCGGGGCCTGTTCTCCCTTGTCACCACAGGAGGGAGCTGCTGCGTAACAAGGGCAGGGCTCTCGGGCTTACGGAGCGGTGACCAGTTTTCATGCCCAGCTCCAGCACCTGGCGGAGATGCTGCCAACCCGAAAAGAACGTGAGCAATGGGTGGTTCAAAATCAGCTTCCGAAGCCCTCCTCCAGAGGACCCTGCTCCGGCGTCCACCTGCAAACAGTGCACACAGGGCGACGACTATGGGCTTTTTCCCCCTACGCCTACTCGACTGTCAGATTTTATAAATCATTTGAAAGATGTTATTTCAATGAAGATCATCCAGGTCCACATCTCAGCATTAAGATCCGATTTTTGGGGTGCCTGGGTGGCTCAGTGGATTAAGCCGCTGCCTTCGACTCAGGTCATGATCTCAGGGTCCTGGGATCGAGCCCCGCATCGGGCTCTCTGCTCAGCGGGGAGCCTGCTTCCCTCTCTCTCTCTCTGGCTGCCTCTCTGCCTACCTGTGATCTCTGTCTGTCAAATAAATAAATAAAATATTTAAAAAAAAAATCCCTGATTTTTTTAGCTAATGCCCTTAATCACATGGAGCTCACCGGATTGACGTACCCGTGGATTGAAAGCAACCTGTAATCTATCTTCACCCGCCCAGTACTTTGGGCATAAATGATCACCCCAAGTAAGGAAAGTCTTCCGAGGCAAATTGCCAAAGATGATTCTGTGATGGTAAATAAGCAGCTTAATGAAGTGAACTCTCCTTATTAACCTCCGGCCGGAGTCACATCTGTGCCCATTTCTTGTGTGGGTTCTTAAACACTCCTTAAAAGCAGCAGTCAAGTTCAGCTCTAATTTCCCTCCAAAGAATTCAGCGCAAGCCCATTTAGCAAAGTGATTATCCCCCAATTTGGAGGCAACAAGGGAGAGGCTTCCGTGAGATCCCAAGAGGCATTGATCCGATCCTAGTGCAGGTCCCAGAGGGCGGGTCTAGACCCAGAACAGCGCGGGAACCTGTGATACACGGCACGTCTGCAAAGCTGGGTGCAGTGTCTCAAGGTCAGGGGCAGGTGCAGCCAAAACGGGGACCGGCCGGAATGCGCCGTAGGAACAGAAGTCCGCAAAGACGGCGGTCCTGGCTCCCAAGAGTGGAACTTCACTGGTCAGCCCATGAGTGGAGCGGGGTGCGGACGGAGGGGCCAGCTCTCCCCATGCCACCAGGCTCCGCCGAGGCAGGGACCCAACAGTCCAGGAATTCTAAATGGGAACCTGGCCTCCCAGGCTGTTACGAAGAAAGACCTGTCCGGAGAGAAGGATGGAACGTGTCTTATCTAAGAGTGTATCAGCTTGACTTAGGCGTTTTCCTGTATTTAGACCCCACCAACACCAACACCAGCCCCACCTTTCTTCCTCACACCATTTCGGGAATCAAAGTGTCTCTCGGGTTGGTTCCGTCCAGTAGCTCTTGGTGGGCTTCTGGGGGGATGAGAATTCGTAGACACCACAGGAAGGCAGGCTACTGAAGTTTAAATGAACTGAAATTAACAATGCCGTTCCTCCGTCACCTCAGGCACATTTCCAAGGTCCCACGGTCCTATGTGGCTAGAGGCTACTGTGTTGGACAGAGCCCATCGAGAACATTCCACGCCCTGCAGGCCGTGCTGCCCTAGAGAAGATGGTATTGGGACACGTGCACACTGTGGGCACAAACCCCAATGCAGCTTGCTCACTGGAACTCCAGTCTGGAGCGATCCTGGCTGTTCTTAAACATCTTAAATGCTATCGCTTGTGTGGGACAGTCTAAATCAGAGGTCTCAAACAGGCCACCTGCAAAATGAAGATCTTCTGTGGTTTCCGTCCTACTGTAAACACAGCGAAATGAGTTTCCAACATTTAAAAAAGGAGAACTCATTAAAATCTAGTTTTGGGGGGTTTTGGTTTATTTGTTTCTCTGGAAAACATCAGAAGATCTGGCCCCTCCCGGCCTCCAATCCCACGTGGAACACAGACCCGGAGCCAAGAACCTGCTGTCCCTTCCAAAGGAGTCCATGGCTTTAGCTGACCAACGTCCCCACTGGCCACTGCGGTCAAGGTCTTTGCTGCCTCGTTCCTGCCGTATGTGCATTTGGATGGGAACAGAAACACATCTCCAGTGCTGCAGAAAAGGAAGTCTCTGTAATAAAACACCGTAAAGACGCCCAGAACACTCTTGCTTATTTTTTCCACACACACTTAAATAAATAAATTCCACTCGCTCAACCAAAAGCACTCGACGATCCATAGAAACAGGATTAGTGAATTACGGCAGAAGTGCACTTCCTAATTTCCAAGAATATCCTAGGCTTTCACAGTTAATACGGGGCAGGGGAGGACAAGAAGGGGGTTCCTTCCTCCCTTGTCTACTGCCCATTCCTCCACAAAGAAACACACACGACACACATATGCACACACACAACATACAACACATGCACACGTGTACACACGCAACACACACACACAATATACGCAACACACATGTAGACATACCACACGGGTACACAGAGCACACACATACACACAACACACACAATAAACCACACACGTATATATATACGCCACACATGTCTATACACACCACACACACACACACACACACACACACAAAGCTGTGTCCCTCGGTACAGTGAGGCTCTACAAAGATCTAGTTATACATAAATAAAAATGAGCCCACGTCTGAATAAGATTTTAAATAATACTTGGGAGCCTAATGGAAAAACATCTCAATCACAAACCAATCTTTTCGTGGGAAAATCTAGCCTCACGCCCATGAACTTGCACCTGTTTCAGCCGAAGCTTCAGGAAGAAGCAGGGACTTAGCTGCCCTGTCCGGTACTGGCAGGAGCCGTACTCAGTTCTCAGGAAACGTCTGGTCAACGGGGCATGAGCACCCGCGGGGGGAACGGAACATTCCCTTAGAAATCCCAGGTCTCTGCTAACTTCTCCTTCAGCCTAATGTAATGACATTAATTTATTCCACAGACAGTCACGGAAGGCCTCTTATGTGTTGGGCCTCTGCCGGAGTCTTATTTTAGAACGCAGCTGTTTATTCTCCAAATCACAGGTCACGCACTTAGGAAGAGAGCCACAGTCGGTCAAGACTGGATTCTGGAGCCGCACTGCCTTTTAAAAAAAAACAACTAAGGGCGCCTGCGTGGCTCAGCGGGTTAAGCCTCTGCCTTCGGCTCAGGTCATGATCTCAGGGTCCTGGGATTGAGCCCCGCATCGGGTTCTCTGCTTGGCAGAGAGCCTGCTTCCTCCTTTCTCTCTCTCTCTCTGCCTGCCTCTCTGCCTACTTGTGATCTCTCTCTCTGTCAAATAAATAAAATCTTTAAAAAAATAAAAAATGAATAAAATAAATTAAAAAACAACTAAGAAAAACAACAACAACAACCGTATATGCACAAAACAATAGTATGTTGTGTGTGTATCACAACTATCACACATTTTCCAGATCTACGGTATCTACTATAACAAACACTCACCGTATCATCTGTGTACTCTCCTATTATTATGTCCTCTGTTCCCGAACCTTCCCTTCGCCTCCTGGTCCCCACAGACACCTGGCTTCCCCCCCGGGGGCCACCGCCCTCCCTACCATCCTCACTAGGCAAAGTTGTTTTCCTCTCGGTCCCTGGACCACGGGGTGAGGAAGGCAGGAGACAACCTCCCTGCCCCTCCCGCCCCCTCCCTGCCCCTCTGAAACCATTTGTTCTCCCTCCCTTCTCCCAAAAAAAGGCTCCAGCCCCAATCTCATGCCATCAAACGAGATCGCCCAATATCGCCCACTGTCCACTGACCCCCAGGTCAGCTGTCTTCTCCCTTCTCTCTGCGATGGAATGTCTCCGTCGCCGCTTGGGGTTTAAAGTCATCGCATGTGTAAGAGCTCCTCCCGGGGCTCTGCGATCTCATTTCCTTGAACCATCCCTTTCAACAATCCCCACTCGGCCTCAGCCACCGGCTCCCATGTCACCACCACGAGCCTCTGCCTTTTCGTCTCACTTTCTCTGCTACCCTGATGCTAGGGATCCCCCCCCAACCCCTGCAAGGATCAGCGACCCATTGATCACAGAGCCGTGACACCATGTCTCAGCCCCGGAGGTCTTCTCCTCTGCTCCCCCAGCTGGAAATCGAAATCAAGCTGGGTGACCTGCCTCCCATGGGCCTCTAGTCCGTATCCTTCTTGTCCTGCCTCCTTGCGCTTGCTTGTCCCCCCAGCGCTGGACACATACCACCCTCCCCTCCCCCTCCTGCTCCTGCACAGCAAGGCCAACCTTCCCTCACGCCTGCATCTCCGTGGGATCCCTGGGCCTCCCGAGCAACCGTTCTCAACGCCACCCAACTCAGTCATCCGCTCCTCTCCAAGGGCTGTTTCACATCGCTCGCCTCTCTCCAAACTTCCAACACCGTCTTGCCCCTTTGCACGCTCAGCTTCTGACCTCTGGTCTTCCCTCACTTCTACAGACCCCCGGGCTCCGCTTACCCCCTCCCCCAGGACGATCTCCCTCCCCGCTCCCAGCAGGCACCAAGGGAGGAAGAGCCCTGATGCTATTTGAAGGCAGCCCCTCTAGGGGTCCCTCAAGGGCTTATCATCTGGAATTACCCCCTTTCCTACAAGAAAGAGTCAATTTTTTTGCTCTACACCGCATCATTCCTATCAGCGCACAAAATGCTACTAACGTCTCCCACCTTCTCCCCATTTCCTCACCAGCCGCCACGTCATTTCTTTACTTCCTGCAATGAAACTTGGAAAGCATGACCTGTGCTGGGTCTGTCGTCCCCTGACACTGCCCATGACCCCCCTCCCCCCTGCCCCTAGACCTAAAGTCCACACTTAGGTCTAATCACACCTGAGCCTCAAAAGCCTTTCACATAATCCGTCATTTATCTCCCTCGACATGATTTCTTCGGTCGACCTCTCAGGACCTCAAAGCTCCTGATTTTCTGTCTACTTCCCTGGCTGCTGTTCCTTCTTTATCTACTTTGCAGATCCTTGGCCCAAGCTCTTGGTTTTGGAAGGCCTCTGGGTTCGGTCCTTGGTTTCCTGTTCCTCTACCTTCTAGCCCCATAGCTTTAAATAGCAATTAAACGCCAGCGACTCCCACATGACATCACCCGCCCCAACCTCCTTTGCTAGCTCCAGACTTGTCTATCCAAGTCGATGCAACAATGCCACGGAGACGTCCGAGAGGCATCCCCAAATCAACCGGACCAACCCGAACATGGCTCCTGCTGTCCCAACCTCCACTTCCCTGAGACATTGTTCACCCACGGCCTTCCTCATCCCGGTGACGGCAACGCTATCCTTGCAGGCCACACACTTTGGAATCACGCTCACCGCAGGGCTACCACGATTTCTTTTTACCAAATGGTCCAGCATTTCCACGCCTACGTGGATCCGCAAAAGACCGGGCAACGGATGTTCAGACAAATGCCCACATTCACGTACCCGTGGCGAGTCCATCGCAAGAGCTCCAAAAGCAGAAACAACGCGACGTCCAACCCAATGAGTAGGTCAACGGCACGTGGCGTAGCCGTACGCCGAGCTGCCGTCCAGCCGTCGGGGGTGAAGCAGTGCCACCTGCCACGGCGTCGCTGAGCTCTGAAAACGCGGGGTGAGTGAACGAAGCCAGACACAGCACAGTACCGGTCACGGGACCCCCTCACACGGAGGATGCAGAACAGGGAAATCTCGAGACAGAGAGGAGATTAGTGGCTCCAGGGCTTGGCCACGTAGAGGATGAAGTGAGGCTGTTTTGTTTTTGCTTTGTTTTGGGGATTTGGGGGGGGGGGCGAGATTTTATTTATTTGAGAGGTGAGAGAGAGAGCACGAGAGGCAGGGGAGAGGCAGAGGGAGAAGCAGGCTCCCCACCAAGCAGGGGGCCCGACGCAGAGCTCGATCCCAGGACGCTGAGATCATGACCCGAGCTGAAGGCAGAAGCTTCACCGACTGAGCCCCTGAGGCACCCCAGAGAGGCTGTGTGATGGGTGATGAACACACTCTGAGGTACGCAGAGGTGGTGACTGCCCAACGCCAACTGGACTGTGTGCTTAGAAATGGCTCCTTTCATCTGTACCCCAAGGTTTATAGCAGCAATGGCCACGGTCGCCAAACTGTGGAAAGAACCAAGATGCCCTTCAACGGATGAATGGATAAGGAAGATGTGGTCCATATATACTATGGAGTATTATGCCTCCAGCAGAAAGGATGAATACCCAACTCTTGTAGCAACATGGACGGGACTGGAAGAGATTATGCTGAGCGAAATAAGTCAAGCAGAGAGAGTCAAGTATCATATGGTCTCACTTATTTGTGGAGCATAACAAAGAACATGGAGGACATGGGGAGATGGAGAGGAGAGGGAGTTGAGGGAAACTGGAAGGGGAGGTGAACCATGAGAGACTATGGACTCTGAAAAACCACCTGAGGGTCTAGAAGGGGCAGGGGGTGGGAGGTTGGAACAAGGTGGTGGGTATTAGTGAGGGCACAGGTTCCATGGAGCACTGGGTGTGGCGCAAAAACAATGAGTACTCTTACACTGAAAATAAATAAATAAATTTAAAATTAAAAAAATAAAAACAAAAACAAAAGAAATGGCTCCTTTTAGCTTCTGTGAATTTCACGTCAATTAAAGACCAAAAAAAGGGAGAAACGCCTTTCTTTCTCTGATGCTCCTAATTTAGTCTATAAGAAACTCATCTGGGTCCGCTTTCCAGACACCTCCAGAATGGGACCACTTCTCCCCTTGACCCTGCGATCACTCTGGTCAAGGTCGACACCGTCTCTCTCTGGAGGACTGTGGTCATTGCCCCCGCCCCACCCCGTGCCACTGCAGCCCCTCCGATCTGCTCTCAACACAGCCAGGCGGAGTGTGTCATCTGTTGACTGCGACCTTGCAAGGGCGTCCCATTTACCGCTCAAGCCAACCTTCCAACAGTCCAGGGGCCCCACGTGACCCCGTCTCCGGGACCATCCCTCCTCACCACGTCTACCTTGGCTCTCCCACCTGCTCCCTCCAGCACAGCCACACTGCCCCCCGCAAGGCCCCACCCAGTCTGCAGTGACGCCAGGCATGTCCCACCACCGGCTTCTCTACCCTGATCTTCTCCCGCCTGGAAACCACTGGGCTAATTCCCTAATCTCCTTCAAGGCTTGGCCCAATCTCACCTTGTCAAAGATGCCATTTTACCCACCCAGACCCATAACTCTGGTCCCCCTCACGCTGCCCTAATTTTACTTATCGTCATGCATTTTTCTCTTCCAATATACTATATGATTGCAAAAAAAAAGTGTGTGTCTCTTAGTTAGGGTGTAAACTCCATGAAGGGAAAAATTTACACCTATTTTATTCCCCAGTGTATCTCAGGCATCCAGAACGGTGCCTGGCACGTGGCAGGTCAAAAATATTTACTGAATTGAATAGATCTTCAAACTATAAAGAAACGGATGATAAATGAAGGGGCACGTGCACCCCAATGTTTATAGCAGCAATGTCCACACTAGCCAAACTATGGAAAGAGCCCAGATGTCCACTGACGCATGAGTGGATAAAGAAGATGTCGCATACACACACACACACACACACACACACACACACACACACACACACACAGGAATATTATGCAACCATCAAAAAATGAAATCTTGCAATGACGTGGGTGGAACTAGAGGGTATTATGCCAAGCGAAATAAGTCCATGAGAGAAAGACAATCATCACATGATCTCACTGATACGTGTATTTAAGATGCAAAGCAGAGGATCATAGAGGAAGGAGGGAAAATAAAACAAGATAAAACCAGAGAGAGAGACAAACCATAAGAGACTCTTAATCATAGGAAACAAACTGAGGGTTGTTGGAGGGAAGGGGGTAGGAAGAATGGAGTGGCTGGTGATAGGCATCAGGGAGGGTATGAGCTGTAGGGAGTACGGGGTATTATATAAGAATAATGAATCACAGACCTATATTCCTGAAACAAATAATACATTATTGTTAATTAATTGAATTGAAAAAAAATAAAAAGCTGAAGGAGATGGAGGTTCTGAGCTAGAAAGAGAGGTGTGGGCAGAATGACACCACTAACCAGGTCCCCCTGTGCTGGGCATTTCAATCTTCCCTGAGGGCTCTATTCTGCTTTATGAGCCCCATACCCTTGCTCAGCTCTTCTCCACAGCTCTCAGGTCCCTCCACAGTCATTTCGAGGCAGCAGGTGCATTTATCCTATGAGGCCTGGCCCACCGTCATCTCCTCCAGGAAGCCTTCCCTGATTCCAGGACAGGTCTCCTTCCTTTGTGCACCGACGGCCCCTGGCCTGACCTCAACCTTCTCACCCTTGACTACAACTGGTTTTGAGGTGTTTGTCTCTCACACTAGACTCTGAGCTCCTCAAGGATAGAGACTGTTTTATTTTTCTCTGTATCTATAGCAGGTAGAACAGGGGTTGACATAGGACTCAGTAAATATGTTAAAAAAAAAGAACAACAAAGAAATGGATCATAAAGAATATTTATCAAATTGACAATAGTGACTGTCAGTGGGAAATGAGGAAGAGAAGTGAAATTAGGAATAGATACAAGAGACTTATTTCATCTTCACATGGAATGTTTTGTTTATTTTTTATGATTTTAAAAGCTTTTATTTACTTATTTATTTATTTGTCAAAGACAGAGAGAAGGCATACAAGTAGGGAGAACAGCAAACAGAGGGAGAAGCAGGCTCCCTGCCGAACAGAGAGCCTGATGCGGGGCTCGATCCCAGGACCCCGGGGATCATGACCTGAGCCAAAGCAGACGCTTAACCGACCCAGCCACCCAGGCGTCCTGTTTTGTTTCTTTCAGTTAAAAATGATGATGTGTGTTCATCAGTTTCACAAAATCTTAATACTTATCCATTGTGGATAATCTATAAGCACTGGTTACAGGATTCTGTGCACTGTTTTGTACGGCTGAAATTTCTCAAAATTTTAAAGCAAGTAAGGAAAAAAAAACCAACTTTTACCATTTTTGTAGAGAAGAATCCTTTGCTCCTCCCAAAAGGACATGGGTAGTCCTCTTGAAATGTCTGCAACAATGTCTTTTTTGACTAAATGTAGTCATTGGGCAATTGCCCAGTCCAGCAGAGAAAGGAACTAACAGAGTTCCAAATGCAGGAATAGGATTTTCACTGACTTCACCTCCACACTGTGTGATGCTCCCTCTGGCACCCTCACTGACATTACCTCCAGAACCCACCAGGTGGCGCTCTGCGTGGGCCTCACAACCACAGAGCAAGGGCTGACCAGTGACCCCAAAGGAACGCCCTTCTCCAAAGGCCCTCCTTTAGAGTCTTAAAGCTTCTCCAGCATATGGGTGATTTCAGTGCTCATGCTTAGGTCTAGAGCTCCGAAGAGAGCCCCCTGCCCGAGTTTCCCCACTGGCCCGCTTCTAGGCAATAACCCCATGGGGCACAGCCCTACAACCTCCAGACAAAATTAAAATGTATTTATTTTGGAAAATAGAACTCAGTCATCCTCTCATTTCCTTTCCCAACACTTCACAGCAAAACAAAGGTTGTATTGCCAAGAGTTATAAAATTAGAGAGGAAATGAAAATCTGTTATTTTCATAATAAGGTCTTTCCACTTAGCCAAAGTATTTTTGAGTTCCAAAACAACTCAGATCCCCAAATGGTTGAGTTTTCATAGTGACTTACTGATTTTAAGCATTTGTCGTGGGCTCTAACTTAACCAGACTTTAAACACAGCAATTTTTAAGTGATGCCGGAAACTACTGGATATAACCTTTCCGACATTTTATTAGATCAATATCCAATAAGCATACAAACTATATGTACTATGTTCATAATATACTGAGCAGATAGGTAAGATGTCCTTCTTTTTCACTGTAAAAGGGAAATAAGCTGTAGTAATACTCATGTATTTAGAGGCATAGAAAATGAATACTCTAATCTTCTTTACCTTCCCCCCCACTCTGTCGCAAGCCTTAAATTATTTAAATTCCTGTTAGGTTTTGCAGACTTTTCAAAAAAGATTTATCTATTTATTTGAGAGACAGAGGGCATACGCAGTGGGAAGGGCAGAGGGACAGAGAGAGAGAGAATCCCAAGCAGACTCCCAGCCCAGTGAGCATGGAGCCCTGCACGGGGCTCGATTCCACGACCCTGAGACCATGACCCGAGCCAAAAATCAAAAGTCAGATGCTTACCCCACTGAGCCACCCAGGTGCCGCAGACTTTTTCAAGTATGATTTTATTTTTTCTTTTACTGAGTGGGATTTCACCATACGGGCTGTTCTGAAAGATTCTCGTAATCACCTAACATTGTTAGGGCAGAATACGCAGGTCAGAATAATTATTCTTAGTGGCTGAATGGTATTTTTCAGAAAAGAAATAAATAAGTAACAGCAGCAACAATAATAGTACTAGGAAACACTGCCACGGGGCTCACTGTGTGTCAGACTCAGCGCGCTCGGAGGTCTGGATTCAGTCACTAATGATGGCCTTCTACAAGAGGGGCTTTTTGTTATAGTGTTATTCCCCTACAGATCACAAGACCGAGGCAGAGACGATCAAGAACTTGCTCAGATATCAGACACATGAAAAAATGTTCATCATCACTAGCCATCAGGGAGATTCAAATTAAAACAACATTGAGATACCACCTGACACCAGTTAGAATGGCCAAAATTAGCAAGACAGGAAACAACGTGTGTTGGAGAGGATGTGGAGAAAGGGGAACCCTCTTACACTGTTAGTGGGAATGCAAGTTAGTGCAGCCACTTTGGAGAACAGTGTGGAGACTTCTGAAGAAATTAAGAATAGAGCTTCCCTATGACCCTGCAATTGCACTGCTGGGTATTTACCCCAAAGATACAGATGTAGTGAAAAGAAGGGCCATCTGTACCCCAATGTTTATTGCAGCACTGGCTACGGTCGCCAAACTGTGGAAAGAACCAAGATGCCCTTCAACGGATGAATGGATAAGGAAGATGTGGTCCATATACACAATGGAGTATTATGCCTCCATCAGAAAGGATGAATCCCCAACTTTTGTATCAACATGGACGGGACTGGAAGAAATTATGCTGAGCGAAGTAAGTCAAGCAGAGAGAGTCAAGTATCATATGGTCTCACTTATTTGTGGAGCATAACAAAGAACACGGAGGACATGGGGAGATGGAGAGGAGAGGGAGTTGAGGGAAACTGGAAGGGGAGATGAACCATGAGAGACTATGGACTCTGAAAAACAACCAGAGGGTTTTGAAGGGGCGGGGGGTGGGTGGGAGGTGGAGGAACCAGGTGGTGGGTAACAGGGAGGGCACGCACTGCATGGAGCACTGGGTGTGATGCCAAAACAATGAACACTGTTATGCTGTAAATAAACAAATAAACGAATTTAAAAAAAAAAAAGAAAAGAACTTGCTCAGGGTCACATAGCTTCTTAGTGGTGCAGCCATCATTCAAACGCAGGCCATCTGCTGCCAAAGACCACGTCTCCGCCAGCACACGACGCTGATCACACTATAAACTACTTACCAGTGTCCCTGGAAAGGGACATTTAGATCGTTTGGTTACTATGTTATTTTACTTATTATTCTGTTCAGTTAGCCACTGAACAGTACATCATTAGTTTTTGGATGTAGGGTTCCATGATTTATTGTTGCATATAATTGAGGTAATTACCTCAACAGTAACTATCCTAGAAATAGGTTATTACTACTGTTACGCTGTAAATAAGCAAATAAAAATAAATAAATAAATAAATAAAAATTTAAAAAAAAAGAAATAGGTTATTACTATTTCCCAAAGACTAATTTTTTTTCTAGAAGCGGGGTTGTTTGTATAGGTACTTCCAGTTTCGGTAGGTGACACCAGGCTGAGCCCTAGAAAAGCTTCATCCACCTCCATTCCCCCCAGACAATGCTGCAGGCTTGGGGGACCCCCCCCCACTGCCCCTGGACCTTCTCAGTCATCCCCTCTTCCTGTAAGCGGAAAAACACTGCACAGAATCATGGTGTTGCTCGAATCTGCAGGGCCCTGCTCACCTGTGAACCTGAGCAGCATTTCACTAGGTATGGCCCATCTGTAATCACTGACCTCTGAATTTTACCTTCTCGTGCTTTGGCCCATGAGTTGGAGTTGCCTTTTCTTATAGATTTGGAGAGGCTCTTTACATGTCCCCAAACACACACACCGTTTCCGCCTCGGTGAACGCACGCTGACTCCACTGGGACCCCCAGCTAGCCCTCAGAGTCGGTGTCCCAGAGTCATAAGAGGCTCCTGACTCAGGTCCAGCAGCTGAGAACAGCTCATGAAATCACACTTGCTTCCCCAAAGCAAAGTCCTTGGTGTAGCAGAGAGACAACGGAGTTTACCCGAGGCTATGGCTCATGACCTTCCCATGTACAATGACCATCCTTAGTGGTAAAGAGTGCATCGAGCCCCCGTGATACATTAGGAGAACAAAGAAGGTGGGTGCCAAGAACACCCAGGGAGACGGAGTTGGGGGCTAGAGAACGGGACTGGCCCGAGTTTGACCTTGGAGCCATCACTCACTGGCTGGGCAGACAATCTCCCCCAGCCTCCAAGCCTCCATAGACGAAATGCCCAGGAGGGAGTTATAGGACTTAAGGTCGAAATCTATAATACTTACTATTATTGCTATTAATAACATTAATATTATTGATGGTGGCTAAGGAGAGGCAAACGTTCTGATCTGCCAAATGCGATTGACATGACCGGCTTTTCTAGCTTACTGGGTATGGATCAAACTAGGTCATCTTCTTGTTAAAATTCACCTCTACCTCCATGGACCCAGTGAGTAAGAAATCAATCTTCCCCTTTCTGCCCTTCTCTTTCCATGTCCAGGAGTCCCAGCTGTGCACAGGAGACCAACCCTGCCTGCTCCTGTCTTACTGTGCTAGTCCCAGACGCCCCCTCCGAGATTAGCAGGCTTCCCTGCCACCAGCCTTTATCCGAGACAGCGTGGCCAAGGCCCCGGCACAGACAGCCACGTGGATCCCCTCCCAAGCCATGGCGGTTCCCAGACAGCATGCGTGTCCGATCGCCATCCCTGCAGAGGACGAATCTCATTCAAGGGCTTGCTGGTGGAGCTTACCTGGGCTGTCAATTTTTCATCTCCTCTGACTCATCCCTTCCCAGACAGCTGGCTGTGGGCCCCACTCACCTCCCCAAGAGCCTTGACCCCTTAGGTCTCTCCATTCCCACCTGCAGGTCCCCGCACCTTGCCCCAGCCCATGTCCTTTCTCTGCCACAGACTGCAAGTTATTTTAGGAAAAAATAATGCCAGTTGCTCAAGGATACCTTTTACTCCCCCCACTCAGATCTAGGGAGTCCCTGAAGATTCGGCCCCTTTCTAGCAGCTTATCGCAGCAGGAAGTGAAGCAGGTGATGGCCCATGACTACAACTCACCTTGGCACTCAAGTTCATTCCTGAACAAAATGGGTAAAAAACACGTGCCCTGCTTGGCTGGAACTGCCAGGTCCGCTCGTTCTTCCACGTCTAGGACCATAAACACTTCCCATGCACAATCAACATTACCACTGGCTGGGTTCCTGAAACAGAGTTTTTTAGAAACTGTACCTGTTCTGGGGCCGCCTGGGTGGCTCAGTGGGTTAAGCCTCTGCCTTCGGCTCAGGTCATGATCTCAGGGTCCTGGGATCGAGTCCCGCATCTGGCTCTCTGCTCAGCAGGGAGCCTGCTTCCCTCTCTCTCTCTCTCTGCCTGCCTCTCTATCTACTTGTGATCTCTCTATATATATCAAATAAATAAAATCTTAAAAAAAAAATAGAAACTGTACCGGTTCTGGTGAGATCCATTAGGAGAAAACTGGGTCCTGAACTTTGAAGGCAATCAAGTGTGTTACATAACAGGCCAGAGGACGAGCACAATGATGGTTTTTCTTCGTCTTCCCTCCCTTGGCCACCCCAGGTTGTAGAGAAAGCCATGTGGCTTGATTAAGTCGGTGATGAGATGGAAGAAGCTTGTGGAAATCCTTTACTCAGTTGCTCTCACAAATCCTCTTGTTTGAAATCAAAGGACTCTGAGACACCAACCTGTTGGATTTCAACAACCCGCAAGATGACACATTTTCCTTGGTGTTGCAAAACTAAGCACCCTTGAACTTGAAGTGGCCGAAAAAGAAACAAGAACACCGCTGCCTTGTTTGTGGACGGGCAGGGGCTCGTGCCCACACTGACGCATTCAAAGAGCAGAAGACGGAGAGAGGAGCCCGCACTCATTCCCGCTGCTGAAATGCCCAGAGCCAGAGGAATGAGCACCATAACCTCACGACTTTTCTTCACCTCCCCTCCTTTGGCTACCCAGATCCAAAGACATCTCCTGATGGCTGGTGCGTAAGGAATATGCTTTGTTTGCCTGGATGTCTCCAGAGGTGTCTCAAGGAACCGGCCTCTGGTTCAACATCACAGCGAACTGACAGAGGACCGCTGTGAGTCCAGAGATGAATTCCAGAACTCTCCGCCAAGTCCACCTCCATGGCCAAATGCTGGACAAGGTGTGGGTGCACACGGGTGCTGGACTGAAAATAGAACACTGTGTCGACCTACAGGCAAAACGTGAAGCTGCATACCTGGAACCAATGTAACATTGTGTGTCAATTCTCCTCTAAGAAAGAAAGAAAGGAAAGAAAAACAAAAACCAAGAAAGAAAAGGAAAACGTGAAGCTCCCTAGTGGATATTCCCAATTGGAGAATGGTTTAGTCTCTTAAATGCAGGAGTCTAGTTGGGCTTATGTAAGAGCCATCAGTGACCATCTGATCAAAGGACTAAATCTTGTAACGATTATTCGTCAAAAGAAAGGCAAATAAACCATATATACCATGTCTATATTATGCATATATAATGTATATATACACAGTAAGCCTAAAACATTTTCTTTTTCCTGGTTAAAAGTCTCAATTCACTTCATCACGTATATGTGGTTCCAAACACGTATGAATCTCAAATTATGGACCCCAACCAACAAACGACTTAGATGTGACCCGAGACAAAAGTTCAGGTCTGATGACTCTTTAAATAAAACAATGGAATTCTCTGAGTTTTAAAGAAAAGTTTAAAAGAGAAATTCAAAGAGAGAGATGCTCTATTTTATTTCCTTAATCTCCAAATGTCTTGAGATCTGAAATGAGCAAGAAGAGAATCAAAAAAAGAGAAGAGAGACAGAAGACAACATTAAAACAAAAACAAAACCCAAAAAACTGAGTAATAATATTCAAGCACAAGCTAAAAGAGAAGTCTAAAAGTACCTTCAGGAGTACTTGGATGTTTCCTGAGAGCCCCCAAAGGATATTTCAATGAGCCGTAGTACATTCCCTGCTGTTGGAGTTCCCAAGTCTAGGTTTAAAAAGTAAGATATCCTCCTTTTGGGTTAAAAAAGACCAAAAAAAATGGTACAAGAATTTATTTTTTTAAAGACCTTTTTTATTTGTCAGAGAGGGAGAGAGAAAGCATGAGCGGGGGAGGGACAGAGGGAGAAGCAGGCTCCCTGCCACGCTAGGAGCCTGATGTGGGACTCCATCCATGGGCCCTGTGATCATGATGGGAGCCAAAGGCAGAGGCTAAAGCGACTGAGCCACCCAGGCACCCCTGGTACCGCAATTTAAAACAAGTAAGTAGAGAGACGTAGAACTAGGAACACAAAGACAGTGCAGTCCAGGCTCCACTCGCACAGAATTGCAGGATGCCCTGGGGTAAAATGCCATGTTGGCTCCTTTTGGTCCAATTTCCAAATGGGAATGGTTCGCACTCCCTCACGGGGGACCAAAGCGAAGATAAAAAAGACAGTATGCAGTGCAAAGAATGGGCAGGGTTCCTATTACCGTGGCTAGCTGTGATCCTGATGCTATTAGAAAAAAAATTATTTGGTTTGTATTTTCACTTTTATGAAGAAACAGTGTAGACTGTTCCATAACATGGCATGGACTCTACTGAAAGAGATAAAGATAAAAAGCATTAAAAAAAAAAAAAAAGGTTTTCTCCCCAAAGGAAAATAATCTTGCAAAGTATACACAGGGAGGATGGTTACTACAAGCCCTAGATTAGCTCTAATAATTAGGATCCCCGTAAGAACGACCAGAGTCTTGCTGGGAACTCCAAGGGAAGGAAATACAAGATGGTTTGTGTGCATGAAAAGGATTCATGGGGCCAATAGGAGCTGGTATTTCATCCCAGGGCTGAGAAACACCTCGAGGAAGCAGGAAGAACTTGAAAGAGGCAACCACAGAAACTGATGAGTGAGCCTTGTTTTCTAAATCTGAGTTCCAACGACGGGGGAACATTCAATTTCCCAGGACAGTCATTTTGCAGATCATAATTACCTCGAAATCTGCTGAATTACAAATACAGCTAAGTCCAGCACCAAACAGACTGTTAACCCATGTGATAACCCTTTATGATTTAGATTCTACCGATTAATTCCAAGGAGACGCTCTAGAATTAGCATCTTCGGGAAACTAAGTCAGAGCTAAGAAATGAATGAGAGACACAGGGCAGTCCTTCCTCCAGCGGCCGCTGGCCATCTCCACCCGGATTCCTACAGAGCCTTCGAGCTCATGTGTGTGTGAGAGAGTGCTCACCCTCATCCATGCGCCTCTTGCACGGTCTACACTCAAAGCCAACTACCACCACACTCCCCGGACTCGAGCCAGAAACCGGAACCGCGGCCCCCATCACTTCCCCCTATTCTGTGTCACCAAGTCCCTTCCTGGATCCACTTCCTAAATCCTCTTCGGTTCGCTCCCTTTATCTCAATTTCCACTGCCACGGTTTTAATTTAGCTTCTCACGATCCCCCCGTCCAAAATACTGCGGTAGCGTTCCAGCTGGCTTCCGTGTTCCTCAACCTCCACGCCCGCTCTCCGCTCTATCACAAAAGCAACCTTCCACACACAGAAGTGGGGCTGGATACTCCCCTGCTTAAAATCCTGTCGTGAGGGGCACCTGGGGGGCTCCATCGGTTACGAATCCAGCTCTTGGTTTCGGCTCAGGTCAGGATCTCAGGGTCGGGAGTTTGAGCCCTGCATGGAGCATGGAGCCTGCTTAAAATTCTCTCCCCCCCCCCCCCGGTCCCGCCCATGTTGAGACAAAAGTTGGGTCTTCATCCTTTCTGGTGAGCCTGGCGGTGGGGATTATGAGGGCACGGACTGGAGGGAGCACTGGGTGTGGGGCATAAATAGTGACTCTTGGAACACTGAAAACAAAAAATGAATAAAATTTTTAAAAAAAGATTCTCTTTCTCCCTCTGCCTCTACCTCTGCCCCAAAATAAAGGTAAAATAACAAAGTAAAATAATAAAATAAAATAATAAATTAAAATAAAACAAAATCCCGCAGTGAAGGCACAGACACTTTCTGACCCAGGTCCTTCCTCGCTCTGCACCATCCTCCCCTCTGCAACTGGTGCTCTCTCGTTTAGATCCATAAATACCATTCTTGAAACACTTCCTGCAGTTCCCACCGCATCCACCAAATTCCTAATCATCTTTCAAAGCCACACCTGAGATCACCTTCCTTGCTGTCTTCTCTGCCTGCCCGAGAGTCACTGTTACCTTCTCTGCGTAGCTTCTGTGGTTTGACAACCAGCCTACCACGGTGCGTGACACAGGGCATCGTCGATGTGTATTGGTGTACGACACCCCATAATCCACGAGCTCTGAGAGGGCATCGCTGTTTCTTTGTGATCCCTGCGTCTCTCACGGCTAACACAGTGGCTGGCAAAAATAACACTCAAGAAATGAATGCGGAATTGCAAAGTGATGGCCCCTGAACTATGTCCACTAGGTGTCAAATAAGACTCCACCATGAGGCTCAAGAAACAATCAGGCAAGCACAGAAAAGAGAGAGAGAGAGAGGAAAGGAAAAGGAAGATCAGGAAAGCAATAAAAGACCACGTTGATAGCAAATTTAAGTAGCTACCAACAATGTTTCACACAAAACCTGTAATCGAGTTTACCAAGAACCCATGTTCACCAGTCTCCTGCCCAAGAAAGTTGCCCGGAGCATCTTCAGCAGAGTAAACCAGACAGCAAGGAGAACGTCCCCCGTGCTAGGATGGGCTGAATTATACCCCAAACTCGCAGGCCCAACCCTACCCCCCAGAATGGATCCCTTGGGAGGTAAGATCTCTAGAGAAGTGATTAAGTTAAAATGAGACCATCAGGTCTGGCCCTAATCCCGAGACCGCTGGAGATCTTAGGAGAGGAGGTGGGGGGTGGGTGTTGTCAAGGTCACGAGTGTACAGACAGGCAAAGAGGCAGGAAGAGGAGGTCTTCTGTAAGCCAGAGAGGGAGGCCTGGAACCCATCCTCCTCTCCCAGCCCTTGAAGGAAACCAACCCACCAGCACCTTGATCTGGGGCTTCCAGGCCCCAGAAGGGCAAGAAAATACACGTCTGTTGTTTAAACCACTCAGTCTCTGACGATCTGTTCTGACAGCCCTGCCCCAAAATCCTAGAACTAGAAATTTGGTAAGGAAGAGGAAAAACCTGGCGGTCAGGGGAACTCCCTTCCAGTAGTGAAAAGGCTGGCAGGGAGAAAAGGACTCAGTCAATTTTTCTATGATTCCTATGTTCCCGCTGGGAATAAGGACTCCTAGCAGGATTCCTTACCTTTAGAGATAATCTAGTCCTGAAATTCTATGTCACTAAAAAGACATTCCTCTTCAGACATCTGATCACAGGCAGGACCAAGATCTGCTTCTTAGCAGCACAAATGTTTCCACGAAGGGTTGCTGTTTTCTGTGGTCCTCCACCTAAGCATCGCAGGACAGAGATGGGGCCAGGTCCCGCCTGGAGTCGAAGCCACTTCTCTTTTCCTCCAGGTCTTTCCCCACAACACGCAGATTTCCCCTCCTCTGCTGCCTGGGGTTCAGGGCGAAGGGCTTCCCGAAGAATCCCAACCGTCCACTCGCGGGACACGTTCTGTGGAGGCACAGGGGTGGGAGTGGGAAGAGCAGGGCAAGAAGCCCTCCCAGGAGGGAGCGAGGAGGCCCCGAGCAGACACCGAGTCAGGGCCCAAGACACAGCCCAGCACTGCTCCTGGGACCATGTGGGGCCGGTGGCTTAACCGTGAGAGCAAAGGACACGTGACCAGGCTGACCACGTGTCGCAGGGACGGGTCCGATCAGGAAAGCTGCCCTCCTGTGTTCTGCACAACTTCTAGGCATAGGCAATGCAGGTTGGGACCAGCCCCTCTAAAAACAAAGAGAAGATCAGAGGAAAAATGCCTCAAAAACTTTGGAGAGGCACATAGTACAGCAACATCCCCCCGGAGGGCAAGGAGTCACCTCGCAGTGGAGCAGAGGATGGGAGGTGGGCAGCGAGCACCGCCAGCGGCTGAGGAGTGAGGAGCCTGTCGGAGGAGGAGTTCAAGCAGTAGAGCACTGATAGTCTCGCGGGCACCGCACTCACGGGTGGTCAAGGGACGGCGGCATGAACTCAGCCTTGGGGGGCTCTGTCGGACCACGTGGGCAAGGTTGTACCACTACATATGGGGGCTGTTGAAACCTGGTCTGAGTTCCCTCCGTCGCACAGGTGGCCAGCACGGAGCTCTGGGTGTTGAGTTTTTCACACACATGTGTCTTTACGGTATCCACAGCTGGTGAGGTCTGGGAGCATTTACTATGCAAAACCCCTACATTAAGAATATGTTCTTTTTTTTTTTTTTTAACATTTATTTGACAGAGACAGATCACAAGTAGATAGAGAGGCAGGCAGAGAGAGAGAGAGAGGGAAGCAGGCTCCCTGCTGAGCAGAGAGCCCTATGTGGGACTCGATCCCAGGACCCTGAGATCATGACCTGAGCCGAAGGCAGCGGCCTAACCCACTGAGCCACCCAGGCGCCCCAATAAAAGGTATTCTTCATGAAGCTTGATCACCCCCCAAGATGTATCAAACCCTATCTGTCCACAGGAAATTTGTCAAATTGCACGGATGGATAGACACGGAGCAAATATAAAATACTGTATTCCTTTGTTCTCATGGAAGTGTTAACAAAAAAAACAATGGGGGAATCATTATACCAGAAATAAGGAGAGAGTATCCGAAATTAAAAAAAAAGATGATATGAAAAGTTCTGCTATAGTAGTATTTACACAAATGTAGACAATCTAATTGTCCAATAATAAAGGAGTCCTCGAAGAACTTACAGAACATTCATATGATAGAATGCTAAACAGCCCCGAATAGACATTTTTCTGAAGAAGCTTTAATGAAAAGTAGTACACAAAACAGAATATGTGGGATAAGATAAACCCTGCTAAAATCAAACTCGTAAAACTCCCTCTTCTGGCTCTGATGAGTTACTGTACCAGACTAGCTCTCCCACCGTTAATAGGTAGAACGCTGGACAAAATGCACAAAAAATTTTTCAGACATTGGACAACAGGCAGCCCATGAAATGAGGCAAGAAATGCAATGAGCCCAACTTCAATATATAAAAATGAACTGTATTTTACCCACAATGGAATATTGTATACAGAACAAGAAAAAACAGACAAATGCAACTAGAAATAGAACTCATAGGACATAGGACCACTGAAGCATACATGATAAATTTAACAAGATACACATGAGACCTGGCGGCTTTAAAATACACCGCTAGAAGAAAGAAAATTTAAATAAATAGGGAATTTTACGATGTTCAGAGATTAGAGTGGATATTGAGATTTCAATTCCCCATAATACTATTTTATAGATCCAATGCAACCTGAACCAAAAAATCCCAACAGACTCTTTGTGGAAATTCGCAAGCTGATTCTAAAATGTATATAAAATGAAAATGACCTAGAACAGCCAAAGACTTACTATAAAATGAAGAAATCAAGACAGGGTAGTGTTAGCATAAGGATAGCACCCAGATCAGTAAAACAACAAACAGAATGAGGTCCAGAAATAATAGATCAACAAAAATATGGCCGATTAATATGTTTATAATAGTGGCAAGAAAAATCAATGGGGAATCCTGGATAACCCTTTTGAAAAATGAGTCTGGAGGAAACACAGCAAAATGGAAAAAAGAATCTCTGGCCCCATCTCATGTCATACAAAAAATTAACTCTAAATGAATTACGGACCTAAATCTGAGAGCTAAATTCTAGAAATTTTAAGGAAAAAAAACACAGAAAATTATCTTTGCAACTTTGGAGAAGGCAAAGCAGTCTCAGAAAGGACATACATGGCACTAAGCCTCAGGGGACAAAGATAAACTGGGCATCATCAAAACTGAAAACCCTTGCTCTACAAAAGACATCATTAAGAAAATGAGTACACACACCACAGATCTGGAGAAAATACTTTTCCTACGCATAGCTGGCAAAAAGGTTTATCATCTAAATACAGAAAGAGCTCTTAAAAATTTAAAAAAAAAAAGACAAAAGCCCATAAAAAATGTGCAAATGATCTTTGTTTTTTAAAGATTTTATTTTTTTATTTGACAGAGAGAGAGACAGCTAGAGAGGAAACACAAGCAGGGAGAGTGGGAGAGGGAGAAGTAGGCCTCCTGCTGAGCAGGGAGCCCCATACAGGGCTCCATTCCAGGACCCTGTGATCATAACCTGAGCCGAAGGCAGATGCTTGCGACTGAGCCACCCAGGCACCCCAAAAATGTGTGAAAGAGCTTAAAAGATATTTCATAAAAGTAAACACAAGAATGGCCAATAACCACATGAGAAGACGCTCAATGATGCTAGTCATTAGGCAAATACAAACTGAAATTATGATGAAATGCCTGAAGGGTTAGTATCTAAAATATATAAAGAACCTATAAAATTCAACAACCAAAACACAAAGAATCCAATTTATTTTAGAGATTTTATTTATTTATTTGACAGACAGAGATCACAAGTAGGCAGAGAGAGAGAGAGAGGAGGAAGCAGGGCTCGATCCCAGAACCCTGAGATCATGACCTGAGCTGAAGGCAGAGACTATAACCCACTGAGCTACCCAGGCACCCCAAGAATCCAATTTAAAAATGTGCAGAAGACACAAAAGACATTTCTCCAAGGAAGACACACAGATGGCCAACAGACACAAGAAAAGATGCTGAAGGTCACCTCTCCTCAGGAAAACGCAAATCCAAACTAAATGAGGGGCAACTGGGTGGCTCAGTCAGTGTACCAGACTATTGATTTTGGCTCAGGTCCTGATCTCAGGGTTGTGAGATCGAGCCCTGAGTCAGGCTTGCACTAAGCAGAGTCTGCTTGAGATTCCCTCTCTCTCTCTCTCCTTCCTTCTGTTCCTCCCTCCCTCCCCTTTCACATGCACTTGAACAGATGCTCTCCAATCAATTAAAAAAAAGAAAAAACTAAATGAGATACACCTCACACCTGTCAGAATGGCTAAAACCAACAACACAAGAAACAACAGGCGTTGGCGAGGATGTGGAGAAAGGGAAACGCTCTTACGCTCTTGGTGGGAATGCAAACTGGTGCGGTCACTCTAGAAAACAGTATGGAGGTTCCTGAAAGAGTTAAAAATAGAGCTACCCTACAACCCAGCCAAAGCACTACTGGGCATTTATCCAGAGGACCCAAGAGCACTAATTCAAAGGGATATATGCACCCCTATGTTTACAGCAGCATTATTTACAAGAGCCAAGGTGCAGAGCACCCAAATGTCCATTGACAGATGACTAAAGAAGATGTGTAGACACACACACACACACACACACACACACACACACACACAGGTGTGGGGATTAAGGAGAAGGGTTGAATCGCCATATTGCACACCTGAAACTAATATAACTCTGAATGTTAATTAACTGGAATCAAAATAAAACTTTTTAAAAAAATTTTAAAAAGCTACAATAAGATGTAATTACACACTTGGATGTGTCTACAATTAACGAAGGTTGAATATTCCTGAGTGTTGCCAAGGGATGTACGGAAAATAGAATCCTCGTGTGTCCATAGTGGGGTGCCAAATGGTACAACCACTTTGAAAAACAGTCTGGCAGAAATGTGCTTTTAAACTTTTTTTTTTTAAGACTTTATTTATTTATTTGACAGACAGAGATCACAAGGAGGCAGAGAGGCAGGCAGAGAGAGATGAGGAAGCAGGCTCCCCACGGAGCAGAGAGCCCGATGCGGGACTCGATCCCAGGACCCTGAGATCATGACCTGAGTTGAAGGCAGAGGCTTAACCCGCTGAGCCACCCAAGCACCCCAGAAATTTATTTTTAAATAAAACACAACCAAAAAATTTTAAAAAAAATAAAAATAAATGGAAATAAATAAAACACAGCTTCACTTAACATATAACCCAGTTATTCTAATCCTAGGTATTTACCTATAAGAAATAAAACAAATTTCTCTATTTGTTTCTTTATTCACAATTACTGTAACAGCACTAAGAAAATGAAAGTAATCAAGTATTTGCGAAAGCTAACACCGTTAACAAAATTTATTGACATCTGAAACAATGTAACTTATCTTAAAAATTCTAGGCTGAGTGAAATAAGCCAGGCACAAAAGAACATATGCCGTGTGATTCCATTCACTCCAAGTCCTAGAACAGGCAAAACTAATGTCCGGTGGCAGAAAAACAGATTGGAGGTGACCTGTAGCACGGACCTGGGAGGCGGTGGTCTCGGGGGCATAAGCAGGTCCGCACGCATCACTTCTCAGGGTGATGGAAATACTGTGTAGCTTGACTGAGGCACTGGTTAGAACAGTGAACACATTTGTCAAAACACACGGAACTATGCACTAAAAATGGGTGCATTTTGTTGAATGTACATCATACCTCAATACATTTGATTTTTAAAAAATGAAGAGAAAAAAGCATAAGTTTCGAATAAAGAGAGGGAAAGAGAGGAGGAGGAAGGAAAGGAAGGAGGGAAGAGAGAGACAGAGGACTAATATAAATGGTCATAAAATACTAGTAGTGGTTACTTCAGGAAATGGGATTTCAAGTCATTTCTATTTCCTTCCTAATACTTCTATAGTCCCAGTTTAACACTGAGTATGTGTTCCTTTTAAAATAAAATATTACTGTGCTCACTTCGGCAGCACATATACTAAAATAAAATATTACTAAGATATCACCTCATGTGACAGACACCTATTAGGATGGCTAAAATCAAAAACACAGAAAACAACAAGTGTTGGCGAATATGTGGAGAAAAGGCATTAAAACAAAATTTAAAATATATAAAAAAATTTTGTAAAAACCACCCATCACACTGTAAGAAGAAAGGAAAGGGGAGAAAGAGGGAGGGCGGTAGGGAGAAGATAGCTAGCTGTAGGAGTTTATAAAGAAAGGGAGTCAAGGAAATATTCCCACAAGAGGCGATATTTGTATTGGATCTTAGAGAATCAGCAGAATTTCAAAGGATTTCACCAAGCACAGAAGAGAGAGGAGATCATTTCATGCAGAAAGGCCACCTGTGCAGAAGGACATTTCAGGATGCCCTGGTAATTTGCAGAAACCAGCCCTACTCCAGGCAGGATATTTAATTATAATTAGAGGATGAAGCTTTTCTGTTACCAGATCCTGACAGAAACAGGATAAAGTCTACTGAAGTCTGGTACTTCGGGGTGTCAATAATGGAGGGGCCTCTGACTCAGAACTTTTCAAGGGACTCGCTGGAATGGCAGAGCTCACCTCTGCAAAGAGAACCATCTGCAGCTTCCGTCTGCACCAGGGACCAGTGACATCAGGGAGGTCCAAGGCTCACCACTGACAAATGATGCTAATAACGCAGTGAGAAGCCTGGCTCCAGAAACGGGCTCTGGTTGGGCCTGGCTCTTACTGGTAATTCTTAACCGCAGGCTTTTCTGTATTCATTTGTAATAAGCCCAGAAAGTCAAAATCAGCAAGCTGTTTCATGGCCCTTTTGATAAAAGAAACCAAACACCGTCTTTTCTTGCATTGCAATTACATGCACCCATATAAATCTTTCAGTCTTTCTTTAAATACACAATTTCAAAACCGTAACTTGAATATAGGATCACTCATCTTAAACCCTCTTCTGTTTTATACAATTACACGGTTTCTTTTTTTTTTTAAGATTTTATTTATTTATTTGATAGAGAGAGAGAGATCACAAGTAAGCAGAGAGGCAGGCAGAGAGAGAGGGAAGCAGGCCCCCTACTGAACAGAGAGCCTGATGTGGGGCTCGATCCCAGAACCCTGGGATCATGATCTGAGCCGAAGGCAGAGGCTTCAACCCACTGAGCCACCCAGGCGCCCCACAATTACACGGTTTCTTAATGTGTTGTCTCTTTAACAGTCTAGGTTTCTCACTGGCTGAAACAAAACAAGGTCAATATCGTATTAACTTTGATTCTAAACCATCCAATATGGCGACTACATGGCAATGCCTCCGTTCACAGTAGCGCTTTGCCTACAGTCCACATGAGGCATGGCAGATCCCTACCTTCAGAAACATGTTATTCCCTTGAACTTGACAAAGAGATGCCTCAGGCTAACCTGATCTAAATGATGGTTCTAATCTGTATGGGTAATCTTGCATGCTTAAAACTTCCTGGCACCTTCCTTATTCTTCATATTCTTTCATTTTCATGTTCGTAGCCCAGGGTGCTTGCATACAGCAGCTTCTTTTTCTCTATTAGAACTTTCGAAAACCTCAGTCATTAATCTTTTTTAAATTTAATCTTTTTTCAATTTAAATCTTTCCTCTGTGAGTTGTCAACCATGATTCTAGATGAGAAAATTAAAATGCTGTCCTTTCTTCCTTATTAGATAAATATACACAGAAATATATAGGTGTGTGCATACATATATGTACATACATAAATATACATGTACACACATATGTACATGCACACATATAAATATGCCTATAAACATGTATACACACATTAACTACTTCAGAAAAATAAAAGTCCAAACATTGTCAAACCTTGAGAAGGCAAACACTGGATATGATCTAGCTCTACTGGGCTTGAAACCCAACTCCATAAAATAGGAAGAAAAGTAAAAAAGTAGTAATCCTATATTACACTGAAATACTTCAGCTATTTAAATCACTCTGTCAACTGGACTCTGTTCCACACAGAAAATTTCGGGCAGCGCATTGTTTCTTGCTGTTCTCCATGTCCTTGTTTCACCTGCCAGTCTAACCTAGCCTTATTCTTCCTCCTGAAACTCTGCCGTCGGGGCTTTATACGCCTCCTTCTGTGGTATCCTTCTCCAATTTGAAAATCCACTGCAGGCCGTCCTTTGGTAGTCCAATGCCTCCCTTGACATTGGTCAGACTCTCTACATGAAACCTCTGGAGTGAATTTCCATGCACGTTCTTAAAACCTGGCTCATTTATATCTTCTCTTTCCACCATCATTCACATCAATCTGCAATTACCAAAATTTTACGGACTCAGAGTCCAAGAACTCTAGATACTTATCACAGGCTTGAAACGCACAATCTATCTTTTTGCTAGTCATTTCCATTCTTATCTGTGTAGGCCACACGTCAAGCTTAACAAGGCCATCTATTTCTTTTCTTTCTTTTAAAGACTTTATTCATTTACTTGAGAGAGAGAGTGAGAGAGAGAGCATGAGAGGGGAGTGGAAGAGGGAGAAGCAGGCTCCCGCTGAGCAGGGAGCCTGATGTGGGACTCGATCCCAGGACTCCAGGATCATGACCTGAGCCGAAGGCAGTCGCCTAACTGAGGCACCCAGGCGCCCAAGGTCACCTATGTCTTATTATCTCATAGGCTACTGATTTTCAATACAACAAATCGTTTCTTATGAGAATATCTAGTGTCAAGGTGTAGAGCCAAGAATTCTATGAATACCCCTATTCTCTGTGATGCTTTCTCTCTCCCACCCAGCCACCAATGTGAACAAGCACAGTAAGAGTATGCATGCACAGTAACGGTATTGCTGCAGTATTACTGAGTATTACATAGTATAGTAATTCCATCAAGCTGATGCACTTAGGAGCAACCTACAGAACACTGTATTGGGTTCTCTCTTGGGGCACTACTCCCATTCATGAGGCTCTACCCTAATGACCTGATTACCCAAAGGCCCCACCTCCCAACACATCACACTGAGGGTTAGGATTTCCAGATAGGAGTTTTGGGAGGGAGGTGCACCTGGGTGGCTCGGTCGTTAAGCGGCTGCCTTCAGCTCAGGTCATGATCCCAGGGTCCTGGGATAGAGCCTCCTGTTGGGCTCCCTGCTCAGCGGGAAGCATGCTTGCCCCTCTCCCACTCCCCCTGGTTGTGTTCCCTCTCTCGCTGTGTGTCTCTCTCTCAAATAAATAAATAAAATCTTAAAAAAAAAAAAAAAGAGTAGGAATTTTGGGAGGGGTACAAACATTCAGCCCATAACACTCTATTTTAAACATATGACAAAAGGAAAAAACAAGAAACAAATCTAATCCTTATAAATTTCTAGTTCAAGTTCACTTAAAAAAGAAATTAGAAATACTTCCATGCTCACACCTGGTGGGCTCAGTCCATAGAACACCCAACTCTTGATCTCTGGATTATCAGTATGAGCCCAACATTGGGTACAGAGATGGAAGGATGGATGGACGGATGGACGGACAGACAGAAGGAAAGAAGGGAGGGAGGGAGAAAGGAACAGAGGAAGACTTGAATGCTTACTATCTTAGAATGCCCCACTTTTATCTTTAGGATTTGAAAAGGTTAGCCATTTTTCTACGTCATATTCAGATGTCTTGCTTGGCCAATCACCATTACTGTCCTACATGTCTTGACCCTGGTCACAGCCCACCCTCTTGATGAAATGACCAAGAAGAGAAAGCTTTGGGTCTAGCTGGGGAGAAGGTAGGAAACCCCAGGAGGAGGAAGGGGCTGGCCCCACCCTTTTCTTGAAGTTTAAATCCAAGGTTACAAGTGCAGAGGATACACAGCAACCCCTAGTTTGGTCCAAGCATCAACAAGCAAGGGTCAGAGTCCAAGGAGGAGAGGAGAAAGCATAATGTCATTTCTGGGCAGTGCCAGTCCTGAGGGTCAGGGAAGTTCTCAGGCAGGGGGAGGAAGGGCAAGTCCAGAACACACCTTCAGGAGCGAGGCTGGAGGGAGCCAGGTCAGAGGAGTGACATGTCCCTCTGCACCTCCAGGCCCTGAGGCTGCCACAAGGCCACCAGGGCTGCATGGAGAGAGGACGCGCCTGTCTAAGGAAGCTGGGCCCTGGGAGCTGCCAGGATGGGTCACCGGGAGCCCAGAGCCGGCTGCTCACCAGCATATCCCGTCTGGGCCTCTAGCCCGGGACAGAGAGACCATTCACTGTCATGCCTCAGGGCAGGGCGGAAACTCTCCCTCTCCAGTGGTTGGCAGGGAGCTTGGTCCTGGGACCAGCGGGGGGGGGGGGGGGGGGGGGGGGGGGGGGGGGGGGGGGGCACGACACATGATACATGACTTAGAATGCTAAGTCCTGTAAATAATACCCCCAGGGCCTCCTTCTTCCATTCCACAGGGCGCTGGGCCCGTCTCGGAGTTCAGTTTGCCTTGCGGGACTGGATGAGTTATTCCAACTTCACACGTGGTCCTTAGGGGTGAACCCAGGTTTCCCAGAAAACCACGTTTTCCTCTTATCTCATTATGTACCTGCCCTTGCACTGCACCCCCCCCCCGCTTCCTTCTCCGGGTTCTAAGGTGAAGGGTCGGTCCCCACGTTCCCTCCTCCCCAGTTTGCAGGTGGGCAGGTGGACCCAGGCTCGCAACTCGCGCCTCCACGGGCTGCCTCCCACGCGCACGCCTCGGGGCCCAGGCTTCGGGCGGACGGGGCAGCCCAGCCCCCGCGGACAGGGTTTCCCCACCTCCTCGGCCGCCCCGCTCCGTGCTCGCAGCAGGCCCCGGTCACAGGGATGGCGCTGTCCGGAAATGAGCGCCCACGACCGTCCACCTGCTCAGCGCTTCTCTTCGCCTCCACGGGCAAGCACGTACCAGCCGCCCTCCCTCGCCCTTCGGAGGTTTATTCCCCCAATCTTTTCTCTTTCTCCCTATAACTCCCCAAGCTGTGTTTCCCTTCATCCTTCTGCCAAGCTGGAAGCGAGAAGACCGTCCCCAGACGAAGTGCCCCTCTTGGGGTCCCCGCTCTTGCCCGTCAATCCCTGCCGCACAGCGGGCCCGCTTGTGCACAATCCGCTTTCCTCCCTTCCTCACACCCCGCACCGCACCCCCTTGAAAGTGGGAGCGGGGACTGCCGTCGGGGTGACCGCATTCCCGAGAGAGGAAAGGGCGCTATAATTCCATCTTATTTATGAAATACTAGTGCTCACAAACCAAGTCCCTTAACCAACTCAGAGGCACAGTTCTGCCCCAAGTGAAGCCCAGACTTAGCAGAGAACAGGATTTTGTCTCTTCCCCCTGGAAGCAGGCCCCCAATCTCTGTATGTCCACATTTCCGCATTTCAGAGGCCCCCTCCAGTCTCCCTGCTGGGGAGACTGGGAACCTAGCAGGTGCTCAAAGGATGCTTCTTGCGGGTAAATGGTACCAGCATCCCCCCGGCCCTTGGGGCACCCTGAGCCATACAAGCACCACCTCCTCCAGCAAGGAGTCCATCAAGTTTTCCTTTCCAAGGCACTGGAAAAGACAACTTTTAAAAGAATAGGGTTCCTAACAAGTTCATGAACGAAAACAGCAGCAAAGATGCAAACTGCAAGCGATGTCCCAGGGAGAAACCCAAGAAAACACATACCAATCCTTCTGAAATTAGAAGGGAAATCATAATTAAGATTTTTTTTAGATTATTTATATGTAAATAATCATAACTGAGTAATAAATAATAAATATAATAATAACTGAGATGAACAGATTATTTCTGCTTTACCATGTCTTTAACATTCTTTTGTTCAGGACATATTAGTGTTCAAGGAAAACAGCTGAGTGAGTAAAGAAGAAATAAGGGGGGGGGGGGGTGCGTCATGAGGGTGTGAACAGGGAGGAAGGGCTGGGAAGACAGGCTGTGATTAGCTTAATCTCCGAGGCCTAACAGTCACTGGTCTAAAATCAAATGCAACTTTGGGGCTCCTATGTGGTTCAGTCAGTTGGGCATCCAACTCTTGATTTCGGCGTGGGTCACAATCTCTGGGTCGTGAGATCGAACCCCATGTCGGGCTCTGCGCTCAGCATGGAGTCGCTTGAGGTTCTCTCTCCCTCTGCCTCTGCCCCCTCCCTGGGCTCATCCTCACTCTCTCTATTAAACCATTCTTTTAAAAAATAAATAATGTAAAACAAAAACAAAAAAATAAAAAATAAATAAAGTAAAACCAAGCACGACCTCATTGGGGGTTAAGACCAATGACGAAAAGAGCACTGACTTAAATCAACATTATTTTGATTATTTATCGAATGTGAGAGGCCACCAAAGTTCCACACCTGTAACTTATCGTCGGGCCACTGCAGTAACTTACTCTGTTATTTCAAACTGCAGATGAAATGTTAACAGGAGGTCCTGATCTTCCACGGTCTGTCATGTTTCATGTGTAATTATATAATCGTAAGACCCCCCCCCCATTACTCTGAGGCATCACATTGGTGTGATGCACATTAAGGAAGAAATTCCCAAGACCTACATTTGAATGTTCCATTCCGTTTTTTCAGTGACCACTGAAGGCCATTTCCATGCCTCTCCCGGACAGCTAGGACACGTCGCAGACCATGATTGTATCTCAAACACTGGATTAGAGTCCAACTAGATACTTTCTGCAATGGGAAACAAAACAAAACAAAAACCAAAAAACAAACAAACAAAAAAACAGAGAACTCAAATAAGCTTTATTCTCCTTCAAACTGCATAAAAGAGAGAAAGCCAGGAAAAAAGAAAAAAAAGCCTGTCTTGCTTGAAATTTTGCTCTCCTAAGATGGACGGCAGCTTACAGAAAAGAGACTGTACTGTTACCCTCAAAAAAGTCAGTTCGACTTCAGCAGGCACAGACTGACCCAGCTTGCAATAATTTCTTTTTTTAATGGAGGCTTTTTGCTATTTAATGTCATATGAGGTAAGGATTTACTAGCTTCTACCGCAGCCTTATTAACCATTACTCGATTATGTTCTGACTGGCAGCTTTGTGAGAAGCATCTTGGGGTACAGTCACCTTCTCCCATTTCATCAGGCTTTGAGAGCTGGTTCATTTAAGAACACTAAGTCCAAGGGCAGCCGAAACATTACCAATATTGTCATTTTTTAAAAAGATTTTATTTATTTATTTGACAGAGAGAGACCACAAGTAGGCAGAGAGGCAGGCAGAGAGAGAGAAGAGGAAGCAGGCTCCCTGCTGAGCAGAGATCCCAATGCGGGGCTCAATCCCAGGACCCTGAGATCATGACCCGAGCCGAAGGCAGATGCTTCACCAACAGAGCCACCCAGGCGTCCCAACACTGTCATTTATAATTCTTCAGTTTTCCCCCATTCACACAACATACACACCCAAACAGCTCATGAAAATGGCATTTTTAGGATACTTGAAGAATCACAGAATGCTAGAACAGCCCTTAAAAGATCGTGGCACAGATTTCAAAGTATCCTCCAGTATCTGCTCTCCCCGAGAACCCCCCGAGTGTTGGCTGGTCACGTGGCTGCCCAGAATACGGATGCCAAGTGTCAGCCTCCCTTGCAGCTGGGTATGGAGTGCGACAAAGTTTCAGGCAAGGAGATGGGTGGGAACTCCCGGGTTACGTTCTTAGGGGCTGTGGGGGGAGGGGGGATGCTCCTTCTCCTTCCCTCCCATTTCCATCCCAAGGATGGGAAAGTGGGTGCTGATATGGGTGTGAACATGGACGCTCCTCCTTGGCCTCCGAGAAGGAGGGTCAGCCAGGAGGGAGGGCAGAGCAGACAGCTGGAAGGCGACTAGGCACAGGAGGCTGTTAAGCCTCGCACAAGCCCTCAAGCTGCCTCCGTCTGCGTTCCCCTGTGTGTCTAAGAGAGAAATGCTGTTCTAGCTTGTCAACCGCCATGGGGGACCTCTGTCCCGTGCAGCCCAAGCCATCTCCAACGCATAAAGATGTCACAGATGAGGAAACTGGGGAGGGACTAAAAAAACCCAGACCTGCCAATTCCACAAAATCCAGAGTTCCTCCAATGCCACCAGGCAGTCTGAACCCATGTTGTCTCCCTCTTAAAAACGATAATTTATGAACAGTTTCCAGAAGTCCAGTTGGACCTTATTCTCTCTTGTGTTCTTGCTACTAAAGGAGAAAATGGCATCTAGGTCCAAAGCACATTCTGGAGAAGACCTTCATCTTCCTCTAAATCATCTTTATTTCTGGGCCATATCCTCTGGGGGTGAGGGGAGACAGAGATGGGACACAACAGAATGGAAACTCCCCTGCGTTTGAATCTCAGTTCCCTTGAGTCTGGCTCCTCCGTGTCCCGGTCTTGACAAAGCGCTCCCTTCCTCCCTCACAGCCTTGCTACTGGAATTCACTGGAACAGCATCCAGAAGGGACCCAGCACTGTGCCTGGCATGTAGGAAGTGCTCAACAAACACAACTCTTTGTTTTCGTTCATGTCTCTGTGTATTTACTTACCACATGAGAGCTGTGTGGAGAGTCCCAGACACGATGCCAGGTGTTGGGACAGCAAGTACGTGACTCACAGAGGATGCCCGCCCTCCTAAGGCTCACCTGGGAGATGGCCAAGAAATACAATAGAGAACAATGGCCACAAGGCACTTAACTAAGGAGACCTTTTGTTATAAAAAATTGGGGAGCAAAATCTAGTAATAGTTATGTTAAAATGGACCTGAGCCTTTATCTAGCCATACCTATGTCTTGAGAGTCCTAGTTACCTATATATCTACAGCTGCGTAATCACGGAGCTAGATAGACCCTTCTCTTTCTGCCACTTTTACTCTTTCTTTAAGATCTTCAACTTTTCTTACTTTATATTTGGGTTTGTTTGCTTGGTGGTTTGGTTTGGTTTCCTTGTCTTGGTGTCATGTAGTTGGCGATAAGATGGACTACCCAGCAATGAGCAGTGAAGGTCTGTGACCTCTTCATAAAGAAATGTTCCAATTGTCTAAAGCGGAAACAAAGCACCCCAACACTGCATGCATAAAGCCACAGCCCTTTCGTGATGCTCGTGGATTCTGTGGCTCGGGAATCCAGGCAGAGCACAGCAGGTGTGGCGTGGCTCTGTTTAAGTATATCTGGGATCTCAACATGGGCAGAACTGAATGGCTAAAGATGAGAACCATCCAGAGTCCTTCTCACCGACCCATCTGGAACCTTGGCTGGGACAGTCGATCACAGTTCCTACATGTGGCCTGGGCTTCCTTACAGCATGGTGGTGTCAAAGCACTGAAAGACTGGGGCTCTAAGCCTCAAGAATATTGTTCTAGAAGTTGTAGGCTTTTGATGACCGAGTCTTGGAAGTCAAATGGACTGAATTTTCCATGGTGTGTTGGTCAAAGCAATCACAATCCTACCCTGGTTCAAGGCATGGAGACAAAGAGTTTGTGGCCACGTTTATAAACCATCATATTAAAAAACAAAACTCATGCCTTCTGAGGCACTTCTACACACAAGACCAGTGTTTGGAAAATGTGGAGTTTATTTGGTCGACCAGCTGAATGTTCATTTCTCATCATCAAGTGTCCGGCACTGTGTAAGCACAGCATTCATAAACAAGTATAAGATACTATCCCTGTCATCTAGACACACACGCTCTCACTCGGTGCTACAAAAAAATCCCGGAAGCAATGGGAATGCAATAAATCAGTGACCTGTGAGAAACCATCAAAGATGCAACACAAATTCATAAATGCAAGAGAGCTATGAAGGCTGGCGCAGCTGGAGACAAAGGCACCCCATCAGGAGTGTGTGTGGGTCTGGAGTCTAACTCTTGGTGAACAGGTCTGGGAGGGAAATAGAGAAGAATGAGCAAAGGACCCCAGCACAGCCAAGGCTGAGGGAGTACATGGGCATGTGGTCAGTGGCAAGGTGGGTTAGAAAGGGGCAGACCATGGGGCATTTGGGTGGCACAGTCAGTTAAGCATCTAACTCTTGATTTCGGTTCAGTTCATGATCTCAGGGTCATTGGGCTCTGCACTCAGCAGGGAGTCTGCTTGAATATTCTCTCCCTCTCCTGTCCCTACCCCCGACCAAATAAATAAATCAATTGAAAGAAAGAAAGAAACAACCAACAGGCTCGATCATGAAGACGAAGGATAGTCTACCAACTGAGCTCCATTCAAGAAAAGGTTACTGTGGAATTCCCAACTGGAAAGTCATGTCCAGAATGACTAAATGTCAGGGCTGCACAGGATCAGAAGGAAAGATGGGAGGTGAGGGTCAGCAACTGGGAGACCATCCACATCCCACCCGTAGAACTATTTAATGTTCTTAAGTCGGCTAACTTATGGTTAGGGTTAACTTGTTTAACCTACATACACTTACGTGAAAAGGAGAAGTTCTGTATTAGTACTATTCATGAAAGACTAGGCTAGGGGCGTGTGTGTGTCTGTCTATCTGTGTCTGTCTGTCTTCCAAAAGGGGAGACATAGTGGTAGGCAGTTGCTTAAGGCTCTCTAGCACCGAACTGAGATTCCCCTTCACTACGGCAATGGCAGAATTATAAGAGAATTGAAGAAATCCCTCACTAAGGGATCCGAACACACACCATACTATGTCTTGTGTCTTCTGAACTCTCACTCAGCTGCCAGCTCTCTCAGAAATCTCAAACCAACAAAGAAGCACAGAACAAAGCAGCCGGACAGGATTATGTCTGAGTGTACCCGCACACTTCTCTGGGCCCTAGTGGAAACAGTAATAACCACAATTTTTGTCAACCCCACTACCTTTCATGTGACCTTCATCCTCTTCCCTCTTTAGCGCTGCCATATTTGTAGTGCCGTCTACTCTACGGCAGATATCTGCTTGCTCCATTGATACAAACACTGTAAATTCTTTTTTTTAAAGATTTTATTTATTTATTTGACAGGCAGAGATCACAAGTAGGCAGAGAGGTAGGCAGAGAGAGAGAGAGGGGGAAGCAAGCTTCTTGTTGAGCAGAGAGCCCAATGTGGGGCTCCATCCCAGGACCCTGGGATCATGACCTGAGCCAAAGGCAGAGGCTTCAACCCACTGAGCCACCCAGGTGCCCCCAAACACTGTAAATTCTTAATCATTCATGTTAATAAAAAGAATTAGAGGCAAATCCATTTGCATTTATCTTGGGACCGAGGACCTCTGGTTGGAATTCATAAATAGGAAAGGCTGAGAAATGAAAGAAGGAAAAATCCTACTAGTATTTTATTCTTTTGAGCTTTGGAATGCCGAAAATAGTTAAGAAAAGACATCAAAGAGATTTACTTTCCTAATTCCCATTTGCTCAACCTACAATTAAGATGTATTAACTCTGGGGTTGAATGTCTGACTCTTGATCTCAGCTCTGGCCTTGAACTCAGGGTTGTGAGTTCGAGCCCCACATTGGGCTCCACGCTAGGGTAGGCATGGAGCCTACAAGAAGAAGAAAGAGGAAGAGGAAGGAGAATGAGGAGGAGGAGAAGGAGGAAAAAGAGAAGAAGGAGAAGGAGGAGGAAGAACAGGTGGAAGAAAAGGAAGAGGAAGAAAAAGAGGAAGAAGAAGAAGAAAAAGGAGAAGGAGGAGAAGTGCTTTTAAAAAAAAGATGTATTAACTTGCAAGATCTCCTATGAAAAGGAGGACAGGACAGAAACCTGGAAATAGTCCAAGATGTTAAAGAACAGTTGACTCGCTAACCTCATCTACGCCCATGATTTTAGCTCCCACCTCCTGACTCCTGAGTCCATCTCCAACCCACATGTGCCCCTGGATCTCACACACACACATCGAGCTGTCTGGCAGACATCTCCACCTTTACAAGAACGTCCAGTTTAACATGCACAAAACATAATGTTCACTTTCCCCTCAAACTCTTGCTAGTTCCTAGATCTGCAGAGCTGGTGGTCACTGTCTACGAGGCTACCCAAGAGAGCCGACTGTGAGTGATCCAAGACGAGTCTCCTCATGACTGCCCACGTCTAATCCACAGTCAAGCACTCACTCCCGCCTTTAAGGAAATCATGGAACCCCTGATTTTAGTAGAGACCAGGTTATGCAGAATAGGAACAGAACAGAACTATGTAATCACATACCTATTCGCGGTACAGTCACTGAGACTGCTCATTTTCAAATAACTCGAGTGTAACAGGACACACAACACCGTGAAATAGACGGTAACCCTTCTTGCACTTCTTAATTACGTAAGTCTCAGGAAAATGTGGATTCACCAAGTCAGTCCCCTGTAACTGCATTTGTGGGTGCGTGCGCGCCTATCTCCTAGCTTCTGCAAACATCCCGAAGGGGGAGAGGTACATACAGAAAATGCGGGATAAGGGGCTTGGGGGGTAGTAATCACTCCCACACCACCTTAGACACAGCTTCTAGGTTTGAGTGCAGAGGTAGAAAGAGCGGGCATGTGCTCCCACTCATCCATCCTTAGCGGGAGGGCGGGGGGCGGGCAGGCTCCCAGAGCCTGGTTTAGGAATGGCCCCGTGGAACCCTCCTGCCAAGGTGACACGTTGGGCGGTCTAACAGGGAAAAAGCTTTCGAGAAATATTTCGCTGCTCTTAAGAAGGGACAGGTGGGCAGTGCTCTCTTCTGGCCCCTGAATCCTAGGAGGATAGGATGCCCGGACTCTTGTTGATGGCATTTTAGAGCCTGAGACAGAAGCCAGAGGCTGGAGATGCAGAGTAGAAAAGGTGACAGAGCCCTGGGGACCTTCATCAGGTTACTGAGCGGCTGAATGTATTCAGATGAGGCAAACTGTTTCCAGCTGTTCATGGACGGTAATATATCACTCCTGATGATACCCCCAGGGGTTATTCTCTTACATAAGGCTGAATTCACTGGAAGTGATGCAGACTACATCAACACGGGTGTGTTCTAGTTTTGTGCTCTGTTTTGAAAATGTGACCTGCTTGCCACTCCTTCTCCCATAAGACAGAACTGCAGGCGGTCATTGTATGCAGCCCTTTCCAATATGGGGTGAAGAGAAGTTAAATATACCCATGTGGGGAGGAGAGGCAGGTCCAGCCAACTTAAAGAAACAGTGCGTGCTTCCCTCCCTCTCGAAAATGTATTGTCTCGGGGCGCCTGGGAGGCTCAATGGGTTAAAGACTCTGCCTTTGGCTCAGGTCATGATCCCAGGGTCCTGGGATCAAGCCCTGCATTGGGCTCTCTGCTCAGCAGGGAGCCTGCTTCCTCCTCTCTCTCTGCCTGCCTCTCTGCCTACTTGTGATTTCTGTCAAATAAATAAATAAATAAAATCTTAAAAAAAAATAAGGAAAATCGTGTTTCACCTTGCGGAGGGACACGCCTTCACCCCACCCCCACCCAAGTATTCAAATGGGCTTTTTCAGAGATAAATTCTTGAAAGAGGAAAACAATGAACATAGATGCTAAAAAGTAAATGTAAACTCTAACCTTGTTTCCGGGGTGGGAGCTGAGAATTTATTTGTGGATTTTAGGGTATCAGATGTGCTTTTATGGATGGAGGCAGTGATGGTAAGAACACACCATGTCGTTAACTGCCCAACGGTTAAAGACTCCATTTGCCAGATACGAAAGTGAACGGAAGTGTTTCCTTGCTCTATTCCAGAACAGCGAAACTCAATGGGTCCCCGGGATCGCAGAGCCCAGAGGTTGGCTTCCCATGCATGTTGGGAGTTTAATAGGCTCTTGAGTGAGTCTAGTTAACAGCCATGTTTGCTCATTTTTTACTAAGAGAAGTTCCCCCAAATAAATAAATTGGAGACACACCAGCTAGCTGCTCTTGATGGAACTTTAAGGACTAGGGGTGCTTAAGACAATACTTTTTTTTTTTTAAAGATTTTATTTATTTATTTGACAGACAGAGATCACAAAGTGGGCAGAGAGGCAGGCAGAGAGAGAGGAGGAAGCAGGCTCCAGAATCCTGGGATCATGACCTGAGCCAAGGCAGAGGCTTTAACCCACTGAGCCACCCCCATTTCCTTATGTTTTAATTTTTCATACGGACTCTTTTTCAAAACCGGTTTTCCTAATTCTGAATTTTAAAAATTGTCTTATAAATCGTAAGTCTGCTGAAATACCGAGTAATATATAGGACCTAAAATTTTAAAAACTTTTAATATAAAAGTAAACAGATGTTTTGAAGTTATTTACCCTTGAACAAAACAAAACTATTGAGCAAATTTAGGGTTTTTATTCTGTCCTAAGAAGGACAGAACAATGGGGAAATGGGTTCACTTGTAATGAGCTTTGGTGCATGCCACAGTTCAGCTTCAAGGAGGAAGGTCCATTTACGAAGGCCAAGCCCCAGAGCCAGCCCCAGCTTCAGCTTCTGGAAGTTTCTCTGATGGCAGCAGAGCCGCAGCACAGCAGCAAAGGTGACCTCAGTGGGGGACCCCACCCTGAGTAGCTCAGAAGCGACGGGCACCCTGCCAAGGATGGGAGGTGAACCCAGCATTCTGGGGGCAGTGGGTACCCTTGGGAGGGTGCCATTTTGTAGACATAAGAGACCACCCCTGGCGTTTATCATCTCGCTGCAGCTAAAGAAGAGCCATCTTCAGGCAAAGCTAACGTCTAGAAATTCTCTGGACCCCGAGCACAACATTATCTTAAGACCTGAAATTTTGTTTCTGGTGAAGACAAGCTGTAAGAAGCAGGCCTTTGGCATTTAAGGGACTTAATGTGTTCGGTCTACGTTTTTCACCAGTGACTCTAAAATTTAATTTAATGTAGTAACTTAGACCCTTGAGGCTCAGATCAGAGTTGTGGCTAATTGTGTGGACGTCAGTGAGGCTAGGTGGCTGCGCTGTGACCCGCCACTCTTCTCTGGAAGGTGCCACACTAGGAACCCTCTCTGTGCTCAAATGCGTGTCCCCTCGCCTCAGAGACGGCTGACAAAGAACAAGATGTTGACTCATCGACACGGACATCTAGACACACTGATAACCACCCGAAGTCAGAGAAATCAATGTTAATGCCATGAAAAATCCACCCACCTAATATCCTACTCAGACTGGATGGCTAATCTTGGAATTACACAGATATTAAGTCTCCTCCTACAAATAAGTCATTTGCTAAAACAACACAATTCTCAACATCATGCTGAAAAGGAAATGTCTTTCTGGATTATTAGCACAACAACCCACCAGTGTTATCCTAAAGCCTATTTATCTTCTCGTGTTTTCATGTGGCAAATTGCAAGCCAGAGCGTCAGAACCAACGTGAGGCTAGGTGCTGGCCCTGTTTTGGCGGGAATTAAACGTAATTCACAGATAGGAGGAGTCATTGTCCTCCCTTCATGAAAGATATAAAACTTTCCTTTTTGATGATTTGATCAATAAAGAATTTCTGAAATCCATTTTTTATGGCTGCTCAGCAATTTAATCCAGACAGTTTGTCACCAACAGCAGGCCTGCAAGCAGAAGAAATACATGGACAAAAGAGGACGAGATAGATGGCCATCGTCCCAAACCTTCTCTTCTTGAGCAAATGAAAATGACCCAGTGTGTCACCTGGAGCCTTGCTGGAAGGGCCTGGAGCTGTAATAGAAACACAGAGGGTTTAAAATCTACCACACTAGCAAGCTTTCCACCGTGCTCTGTGCCTTCTAGAAGACTTCTGACATTTAACAAGAGGAAAGAGATTAAGAGACTGAAGTGAATACTTTCTCCACCCAGAGCACAAACCTTTTTGCCTGAATACCTTGTACGCAGTCATATTTTACCCGAACACAGCAACCTTCCTTCCAGGAGCTCAATACCAATCCTGTGAGAGTTCTGGTTGATCCTTGAACAATACAGGGGTTGGGGCACCAACCCCCGAGTAGTCGAAAATCCATGCGTAACTTTCGCCTCCCCCAAAACTGAACTACTCATGGCCTACGGTTGACTAGAAGCCTTACTGATAACATCAACGGCCGACTGACACATATGTTATCTGTGTCATATAGACATACACGTTAGAACATCAGCAGGAGAAAATGTGTTTCTGTATCGTATTTATCAGGAAAAACCCACAGAGAAGTGAACCCACGCACCTCAAATCCATGCTGTTCAAGGGTCAACCAGATTCTAAACCCAATACAAAAATCAAGTAAAGTGATGTGTCCAAATGGAAGAAAGTTACCCCAAAAGGAAAGGCAACTACAGTAAGTCATGGAGGGCATGGACTTGTCTCTTCTGCCTCCCAGGATGTTTCTCGCGGCTGATGCTCCCCAGTTTTAATGCAGGTCCTCACCAGACTTATTGCAACTACCCCACAGGGCTTTGGGGCACCTGCTTTTCCCTCTGCCTCCTGTACACTCAGAGCATAAATGGGCTCCCCATTCATCTTTGATTTTGTTTAAGAAAAAAGAGTGACAGTAAGACATTCTTTTCACAAGCCCCTTAGAGCAAAGTCCTGCTCATCTTTATTCCACACTTTTGGTATTTCCTACAGTGAGAAAAGCTACAAGCATCCTACAGTTAATTTCATTTTTCTGGTTTGCAGGGATGTCATTAGGAATAAGCACCCAGTATGCCCACGTTTGTGGTCTAATGCAGAAGACATAAGGACAGGAAAGCTGGTGCTACCGGGTGGCTTGCTGGTGGTGCCAGGGGGTGCAGACGGAGTCGGGGTGGAAGGACGAAGCAGCCAGAAGTCCGAGATGGGAGACTCCCAAGACACATGTGCATTCTTCCCACTTGATTTGTGTGCACTCTGGAACATTCGATCCCCAAGCGCTCCAATGCCTGTCCTTCTCTTTCTACCCATCTCCTCTTGGTTCTGCTTGGGGATGTTTTCTTGGGATAAGGGAGCTGGGCTCAAAAATTCCCAACTGCGTTTTCCAAGGGGATTTGAAATCTCAGAGGCCACTCTTGGCTCTGAAAAGAGAAAAGCATGACAACGAAAGGCTTCAACACACACGGGCCAGGTGTTCTTAACATGAATAAAGGGGTTGAAAATAACGCCCAGTGGGAAACCAGAGAATGGGAAAGGAGTTATTCATGCCCAGAACCGGATTCTCCAAAAACAGACCACCAGCACCAGAAAAAAGGAAAGCATGAGAGTAGCTGTAGACATACGCATTCGCTCATGTCTGCGTCAGACAGACAGTCCCAGTACCACTCAGCACACCCTGTCATCCTTGGTCAACTTCTTTCCATCACCTGAGTGAGAGTTAATGGGCTGGAGTTATCATTAAAAGCATTTCAGGGGTTTGACAAATGAAGATGTTCCCCTTTATCAAAATACATGCACCGAGCGTTCACTGCATAAATGAAACTACCATTTCTCTTATTGGACCTCTGGGCATGGAAATGAAACATCTTCTTTTTAACTACACATATGAAAAAACACCTTGAGACTACATTAGGAAGAGGCAAGAAAAAGAAATAAAACCAGACAAGCCCGGAGCCCTCTGTACGACCAAAGAGTAAGAAGTGCTCAGGACACCTGAGGAGGAGGGCATGTCCGAGGGAGACAGGAGAAGCCTGAAAGAGCTCCCAGCACCCAAAGTGGGAATAACTGAAGGAACAAAACAAAGAACAGAGATGCCAACGATGTAAAATAAATAGCCAAGAGATCTGCTGAGACAAATAAGTGAACAGTAAATCTGGGGGGAGAAGGGTTACATGTTCCTAATTGAAAAATGCCACACAGGGTACCACCCTGGGTGGCTCAGCTGGTTGAGCGACTGTCTTCAGCTCAGGTCGTGATCCTGGAGTTCCAGGATCCAGATCCACGTCCACTCCCCGCTCGCTGGGGAGTCTGCTTGTCCCTCTGACCTTCCCCCTCTCATGCTCACTCTCTCTCTCTCTCTCTCTCTCTCCCAAATAAATAAATAAAATCTTTAAAGAAAAAGAAAACCGCCACACAATAAATTTGGCTACTCCCCAGTCAGGAGGTGTTGAGTGTGGGGATTTCAGACTTAATGCCCAACTTACAAATTAACGTGTGGAAAAGGAAAGACAATAACTTGATAGTAAACAAAGCTGGCAAACTCTCCTTGAGCCAAGCGATCAAGATTAACAGCAAGTCATGGGGATGAAAACTTCACCTCTGTGATACTCTTTCCCCGAACCTGTGATCAGTCTTACCATGAAAAATGGCAGACACACCCAAAGTAAGGGACAGTCTACAAATCACCTGACAGGTACTCTTTACATCCGTCAAGGTCACGGCTCTGATCCAGGGTCCTGACATAGGAGCTTCCCGAACTCACCTCCTCCACGACGTACCAACCTCCAGCTACACATGGAATAATTCCCTTTGATGGAAATCCAGACATGAGCTCAGCAACCACCACACATTGGGCAAAAGAGAAAAAACTTACAGGGAAATGGTGGGAAAGGCGGAGATGCACTCCCGCACTCCCGCCATAAAACCCCCCCAAGGACGGAGCACTGAACAATGGGGAGGGAATGCAGGACTCTCAGCTTCTCCCTGAGGAGCAAGGTTTGGAGCCAACATCTAACACCCCAACTTCCAATCATTGTCCCTGAGGGACAGGCCCCCAAAACACCTAGCTCTGAAAGCCAATGAGGCTTGTACCCCTGAGGCCACAAGGCTATGGCAAACAAAGAAACAGTTCTTAACAGGCCCTTGAGGACCTACCATGGTTCACTCCCCCCAACACCCGTGAGTTTCAGAGCACAAGCAGCAGACAGAAATACCTATTTCCAAGTCTTTCCCAAAAGAGACCGATCTGCATATCTTAAAATTACAGTTTGATGGTCAGGCATCTCATCTGTCATACATCTAGGGTCTTACTGGAATGCTCTCTGTGGGTGGGTACCACGTTTGTGGTGAAATAAAATAACTGTAGACAAATGGAAATGGAAAACCAGCATAACAAAGCTTATGGGATGCAGCAAAAAGCAGTTCTAGGAGGGAAGTTCATAGAGATAAACACCTATTAGGAAACAAGAAAGAGTTCATATAAACGATCTAACTTCACACCTCTAGGAACCAGAAAAAGAAGCATAAACTAAACCCAGAGTTAGTATAAGTAAGGAAATAACAAAGATCAGGGCAGAAATAAATGAAATAAATAGAGGATCTAAACGATCAAGAAAACTTAAGAGCTGTTTTTTTTTTTCAAAAGAGAAACAAAATTCGTAAACCTTTAGCCACACTTTAGATAGACAAAAAAAGAGGGAGAGACTCAAATAAATAAAATTAGAAATGAAAGAGGAGACATTACAACTGATACTGTGTAAACACAAAGGATCATAGGAGGCCACTATGAATAATTATACACATTTCGCCTGATATTCAGAAGTGAGGGTTCCTTTGAAATCTTTCATAAATCTAAATGGAATAAAGAAGCAATTGTCATTAATTTCTATGAAAAAAAATTTTGAGTATTCCCAGACCCAAAAATTAACATTAGACTTTTCCGATACCGTCTTGCTAATGGATGCACAAAATACATCAAGATAAATCAGACGCTCACAGACACCCTTCAAAGCTGCAGCAGCTTAATGGGAGAGGCCATATGCAGTTCCTGGGGAAGGAGCTAGATGGCGCCACTTTCACCGCTTGGAGTGTGCACCGTTTCTACAAGGGCTCAATGCAAAATTAATGCCGAAGGCATTTCTCTGTCTTTTTTCTTTGTCTTTTTTCCGAAGAGTGAAACTCCTGTTCGAATTCCTTCCAGTTCGTGAAAAAAGTACTATTGTAGGCCATTAGTCAAAGTGAAGTGGAGTAACAAGAACTTAGCAACAGCAGGTGACACCTGTACCAACAAATTGGACAATCATCTAGAAATGGATAAATTCCTAGAAACATACAACCTACCGAGACTGTTGTGAAAAAATTGAAAAGCTGAACAGATTGACTAGTAAGGAGGTTGAATCAGTAATGAAAAACTTCCTGACAAATAAGAGTCCAGGACCCGATGGCTTCACTGGTGAATTCTACCAAACATTTAAAGAAGAATCAGTATCGATCCTTCCCAAACTCTTCCAAAAAACAGAAGAGGAGAAGACACTTCAAAACTCAATATATGAGGTCATCATTACCCTAACACTAAAATCAGACAGGGACGCTGCAAGAAAAGAAAATTACATACCAATATCTCAGATGAACACAGTTGCAAAAATCCTCAACAAATCATTAGCAAAACGAATTCAGCAATATCTTAATAGGACCAAACATCATGATCAAATGGGATTTATTCCAGGGATGCAAGAATGAATCAACATCCACAAGCAATAAGATACACCACATTAACAAAATGAAAGACAAAAAGTCATATGATCAGGGCACCTGGGTGGCTCAGATGGTTAAGCATCTGCCTTTGGCTCAGGTCATGATCTCTGGGTCCAGGCATCAAGCACCACATTGGGCTCCCTGCTTTGTGGGAAGTCTGCTTCCTCCTCTCACTCCTCTTCTCCCCCTCTGGCTCATGCTCTCTCTCTCTCTCTCTCTCTCTCCCTCACTCTCTCTTTCTAATGAATAAATAAAACCTTTTTTAAAAATCATATAATCATCTCAATATATACAGAAAAGTCGTCTGGTAAAATTCAACATCCATTCGTGATAAAAACTCGGAACACACTGGGCATAGGAAGAATGATTCTCAACACAATAAAACTATAAATGACAAGAGGACAGCTAACGTCATACTCAATGTGAAAGCTAAAAGTTCTCCCTCTGAGGTCAGGAAGAAAGAAGATAAAGATGCCCACTCTCACCACTTTTATTCAACACAGTACTGGAAGTCCTAACAAGAGTAGTTAGGGAAGAAAAATAAATAAAAGGCATTCCTATCAAAAACAAAGAAATAAAACGGTCTCTCTTTGCAGATAACATGATATTACATAGAGAAAACCCCAAAGACCCCACCAAAAAACTGCTAGGTCTAATCAGCAAATTTAGTAAATTAGAAGGATACAAAGTCAATGTGCAAAAATCAGTTCCATTTCTATATGCTAAAATCAAGCTATCAGAGAAGTTAAGAAAAAAAATCCCATTTGCAATTGCATGAAAAAGAACAAAATGCTCAGGAGAAAATTTAACCAAGGAAATGAAACATTTGTATACTGAACACTACAAGACATTGATGAAAGAAACTGCAGAAGACACAAATAAATGGAAAGACATTCCAGGCTTATGGACTGGAAGAATAATTTTGTTACAATCCCATATTACCAAAAGCAGTCATTAGATTCGATACAATTAATATCGAAATTCCAATGATATTTTTCACAGAAATAGAAAATCTAATCCTAAAATTTGTCTGAAACTAGAGGACCCTGAATCGCCAAAGCAATCTGAAGAAAGAAGAAAAAAGTTGGAGGCATCATGCTTCCTGATTTCAAACTAAATCACAAAGATTCAGTAATCAAAAAAAAAAAAAAAAAAAAAAAAAAGATTCAGTAATCAAAACAATATACTATTGTCATAAAAACAGACACAGAGACTGGTGGAACAAAAGGGAGACCCTAAAAATTAAACCCATACAAAAATGGTCAACTAATTTGCAACAAAGGAGTGAAGAATATACCGTGGGGAAAGGACAGTCCTTACAATAAAAAGTGTTGGGAGAACTGGGGAGCCATGGACAAAAGAATTAGACTGAATCTCTATCTCATACCATACCACCAAAATCAAAACAGGTTTGAATTTAAGAGCTGAAACCAAGCTCTTAGAAGGGTACATAGAAGATAAGCCTTTGACATCTGTCTTGGCAATGACTTCTTGGATTTGACACCAAAAGTAAATGCAACAGAAACAATAAATAAGCAGACAACATCAAAATATAAAGCTTCTGCACGGTAAAGGAAACCATCAAAAATGAAAAGGCAACCTACCCTATGGGAGAAAATATATGCAAATCACATATCTGATAAGGGGTTAATACTCTAAGTATATAAAGAATACACACAACTCAACAGCAAAAAAAAAAAAAAAAGAAAGAAAAAAAATCCAACTAAATGGCCAGCAGATACATGAAAAGTTGCTCAACATCAGTAATCATCAGGAAAATGTAAATAAAAACCACAACTGTGATATCACCTCACACCTGTGAGATTGGGTATCGTCAAAAAGAAAGAGCGAACATGTGTTAGCAAGGATGTAGATGAAACGGAACTTCCGTGCACCAGTGGTAGGGATGTACATCAGTGTAGCCGCTGTGGAAAACATTACAGAGGTTCCTCAAAAAATTAAAAATAGAACTACCATATGACCCAGCAATCCCACTTCTGAGTATACCCAAAGAAAATGAAAACAGGATATCAAAGAGATCTCTGCCTTCCCATGTTCACTACATGATTATTCGCAAGAGCCAAGATGTCAAAATCAACTAAGTTTCTATCAATGGATGAATAAACAAGATGTGATGAGAAAAAAGGAAATCTTGCCATTTGTAAACATATGGATGGACCTAGAAGGCATTATACTAAGTGAAAAAGTCAGACAGAGAATGACAAATAGTTTATATGTGAAATCTAAAAAAAAGAAAAGAAAAGAATAGAAAGAATAGAAAGGAAAAAAAAAAGAAAGAAAAAAGTCTAACTCATAGTAACAGGGAGCAAAAAAGTGGTGGCCTGCCAGGGTTGGGGGTAGGGGGCAAACAGGGAGAGTTTGGTAAAAGGGTACAAACTTTCACCAATAAGAATAAGGTCTGAGCAGCTTAGGTATGACATGGTGACTGCAGCTGAAAACATTGCTACGTAATTAAAACCTGCCAAGACAGTAGAACTTCAATGTTCTCACACACAGAGAGAAAGATAATGTGAGGCACTGGATGTTTTCATTAACTTGATGGTGGAAATTCTTTCACAATGTATGTACATCAAATTAGCATAATGTTCACTTTAAATATCTTACAATTTAATAGTCAATTATACCTCGGTAAAGCTTAAAAAAAAAAAACCAACAAAAAACTGTCGAGGTGATGAAAAATGAGGAAAGCCTGAGATGCTGTCACAGACCAGAGGCTGACTAAGGACACTTGACAACTAAATGCAATGGGTTATCTTGGATTGTGTCCTAGAACACAAAAATTCTATCGAAAATTCTACTAAACTCGAGAGTTCAGGATTTAAGATTGAGGGAAACCTGAAACTGGGCGAGACATGCGTCACAGGAAATGCCTTTACTATATCTTTGTAACTTTTCCACAAATCCAGAGTTATTCCAAAATGAAAGCTTATTTTAAAAAAAAAAGATGTATTAGAAATCACATAGCACGGGCTTCGAGCAGTGCGCGCACGTGTCATGGATTAAAGCAGGAAAATAGCAGAAAATGAGAAAAAGCTTGGAAACAGACAAGTCAGGAAGTTAGAGTAGAGATTCTTAATGATCAAGACTGGTGGGTGTTTGGGGGCGTTTTGACAGTTTTGACGCATTCCCTGCTGCCGAGGGTCCTACAGTCGCTGCTCAAGACAGAGCAGGGCAAAGGCTAAATAATGAACCAGCGAATTTCAGTGAGGCAACAGGTCAGACCAAAGTACTTGGAGAAAATTCAAAAGTTAATGTTATCCTCTTGACTCATTAAAACTAAGTTCCACAGAAATGAAAACCAAAACAAAATTCATTGTAAACCACAGCATTACATGTTGAAAGAGGTCAATAAAGTGAATGGGAAACCACCATTTTCCAGTCTTAAAATAAGTCAATGGAGCTTCGGCCTGTGGAGGGGGTAGAGGGAGCCTCATCTATTGGCTTCTCCATCTGACCTCAAGTCAGGAGATTTTGTTGACTTCTCACTGCATTTCAAGTCTGTTCTACTTATCGGGCAAATAGCATATGCCGGCGCATTCCTCCGATACCTGTGTAAATCTTGCCTCCCTAAGCAGGATTCATTCATTCATTCATTCATTCATTCATTCCACTCTTTCAATAGTCAAGTCAATAAATACTAGATGCCCATCAAGCACTGTGTTGGGCATTAAGGGTGTGTTGTCATGAATAAAACACCCATATTGTCCTCAAACTTTCCACTGAAGGCAAAAAAGAGAAAATCAGTAATTAAAAAAAAAAAAACCCAAAATACTACGTTCAGTGCTATAAAACAGACACCTACTCACAATGCCTGCATCCACGAGGAGCACCTAATGAGGACTCGGGTTTAGAGGTGACTGTTTTTGAGTTCTTTTTTTTTTTTTTTTTAAAGATTGACTGATTGATTGATTGATTTGAGAGAGGAGCAGGGAGGGGCAGAGGGAGAGAATCTTCCAGCCGACTCTGGGCTGAGTGCGGTGTCCCACACAGGGCTCAGTCCCACATCCCATGAGATCATGGTCCAAGCCAAAACCAAGAGTTGGACGCTGGGGGCACCTGGGTGGTTCAGTCGGTTGAGCGTCCGACTCTTGATTTCAGTTCAGGCTGTGATCTCCGGGTCGCGAGATGGAGCCCCAAGTCAGGCTTTGCCCTCAGGGTGGAATCTGCTTCTCCTATCCTTCTGCTCCCCCTCCACAGCTCTCTGTCTCTACCTTCTCCCTCTCTCTCAAATAAATAAATAAAATCTTAAAAAAAAAAAAAAAAGAGTTGGACACTTAACCAACTGAGCCACCTCGGAGCCCCTAAATTGAGTTCTGGAGGGCTAAACCATAAGTAATCTGAGGTCAAAGGTCCAATCATGTGCCTTTGAACCTTCCCAAGCCTGGGGCTCAGTTCCTTGCAGAGAGCAGAACTGCAATGTCTGTGAATTATGCTCATAAGAATATTGATAATATGGATCAAGATAATAACAAGAGATTGGGCCAAGATACAATGATGAACAGGGCAGAATTCCAACTCTCAAGGAGTTTCTGGAATTTTCCTTGCTCATCCTTGCACCTACCATGCCAATCTCAATTACGGGGACATCCCTGGCATTCAACCACAGTTTGCTGAATGGATGAGCTTGCCCAGGCTCCTCACATTCAACCAAGCACCAAGTCCCAGTCAACTCCTATTTCACAACATTTCTTGCATCTTCCCCTCCTCAATTTTTCTGCTTCTACCACATTCTTTCGTTACTTCCCACCTCTACCGCTAGGAGAGACTAACGCTGGTTTCCCCAATTACAGGCTCTCATTCCTCAACAGGGCAGGTTTCCTGAAATGTGGACTTGCTGAATTCAAACATCTTCCCTTTGCTTGCAGAATGAAGCCCAACCTCTTCAGGACCCAGGAAGCCAGTCCCAGGGAGGTGATAAGTACGAGTCAGCCGCGTGAACACAACAGTGACAGAGAGACTCATGGCCTAAGGTCCACGGACTAAAGAGAATAGAACAGGAGAAGCAAGTCTGAGAAGGAACAGCCAGAAATAAGCAGTAAGCAAGGGGAAGGGCACTGTGCACGTTTTACTTTTTCAAAAAATAAACGATCATGGAAATAATGATATACATGAGGTCTATAAATCTTCAGGGTATAGTTTTTGTTTATTTTAAGATTTTATTTATTGATTTGACTGAGAGCACAAGCAGGGGGAGAGGTGGGCAGAGGAGGAAGCAGGCTCCCCACTGAGCAAGGAGCTCCATGCGGGGCTTGATCCCAGGACCCTAGGATCATGACCTGAGCCAAAGGCAACTGCTTAACCAACTGAGCCACCCAGGCATCCTCAGTGTACAGTTCAGTAACTGTTACTTTGTGACCATATCCTAAAAAAAGAGACAGAACACTATTAGCCCCCCACCAAGAGCCTCCCTCTTCGCATCTTACCTGCAAAGGTAATCACTATACTCGTCACTTAGCTTTGCCTGTTTTTTCACATAAACAGCAACAGTCTCTGACTTCCTTCACTTTATAACTGTGTCTGAGAGAGTCATCTACATTATCCCATATACAGGTATACAGTCCTAGTAGAAGTTCTGAGAGTTACAGTTGTTCCTCATTTTAATCAATACTTGTTATTATCTGTCATTTTAATTTCAGCCATTCTTGTGGCTGTATAGTAAAGTATCATTTTAATTGTTTTCTTCCTTGAGGACTGATGCCATCAAGCACCTTATACATTTGATGGCTTGGCTATATTCCTATGAAGTTCTTGTTTAAATGTCTTGCTCACTTATGGGAGCTGTCCCTTGCTATTGATTTATAGATGCTTTTTATATATTCTGGATACAAACCCTTTGTCAGAGCGTGTGTTGGAAATATATCCTGTTTTGTGACTTGCCTTTTTATTCTCTTAATGGAATCTTTTCCTGTCAAAATTATTTAATTTTACTTTGGTCCAGTTTATTAATAAACACTAGATTGGAACTATTAAAATTGCTTAAGAATGTTTTTCTCTAGTCCAAGTTGATGAAGATTTTTTTTATTATATTATTTTCCAGAAGCCTCATAGTTTCCATTTCTAAACTAGATTTATAACCTACATTAAACTGATTTTTGTGTATGGCATTAAACAGAAGTCAAGATCCATTTTTCATTCTGATGTACAACTGACCAGGAACCATTTTTTAAAAGACCATCTTTCTCCCACTGCCCTTCTGTGCCCACCACTTTTGTCATATTTCAAGTACCTGTCAATAACAGAGCATACACACAGGTCTCTTTCTGCATTCTCTATTCTGTCAACTCATCTACTTGTTTATCCCTGCACCAGTACGACATTGCTTCAATTAATTTAGTCTATAATAAGTTTTAATATACAGAAACATTCTTCTAACTTCATTCTTCTTCATCAAGATTATGCAGGTTATTCTTGGTCATTGGTATTTTCATATAATTTTTAGAATCATTTTCAACAGACTTACACACACAAACTTGGTAGGATTTAACTGAATTGTATCTGCGCTCTGGCACAGTGTGTGTGAGAATTAAAAAGAGATCTTCCCTGTTTCCTTAAGTAGCTGTTATTTGTATGCTAATGTAAATGGTAAAGATCTTTAGTTTTGCGTTGGAATAACTTTTTTCTAATTTGATTTTGCACATTTAACTTGTATGGAGTGGCTGTGATAAATCCAGGGACATTATCAATTCATTAGGTGTATCAGTGGTGTATTTGGGTTTCAAACGTTCATACTCAAGTCAACTGCTAAGAATGACAAGACAATTTTATTTCCTCCTTTTCCATCCTTATATATTCCTTTTTCTTGCTTTCTTGCATTGGCTAAGACCTTCTGTACAATGCTGAGTATAAGTCATGATAAGTGGATATCTCCATTCTACTTACAATCCGTGCAAATAATTTTTCAACATCTCACCATTAACTGTGAGTTTGTTTTTTTAAAAAGCCTGCATCAGAACAATAAAATTTCCTTTTATATCCACTTTGTTGAGAATTTTGTCACACTCAGGTATAGAATTTTATCAAATGCTTTTTCTTCATCTGTTGGAATAATCACTTGGGTTTACTCTTTCTTTTAATGTGATAAATTACATCAATTGATTTTCAAATTTTGTAGCAACTTTGCATTCCTGAAATAAACGAGTTTGCTATAATACATCATCATTTTATGTGACATTACATATTTTTAACAGTATTTTATCCTTGTCTAAACAAATCCTTCAAAGGCAGTGTTCTCGTGCTACTTTGCATTTTCCAGCGTTATTCGTAACACTGTGATCATATGATAACTGTATTTATAAAGCCGTGAACATCTTGAGGGAGGGACCCTGCTCTAGTCTTTGTATATCCTCCACCACTTGGAACACAGTACATGTCGTATAAATGCTTGTTACATCAAAGTCCTCGGAATCTTCTAACAAAGTAAGTGTCTTTCACATAACAGGTGCCTGCGAGGTATGCCTCAGTGGCACAGCTGATTAAGCATAAGACTCTTGGTTTCGGCTCAGGTCATGATCTCAGGGTCCTGAGACACAGCCCCAACTGGTCCCAAGTCTGCTTAAGATTTTCTTTCTTGGGGCGCCTGGGTGGCTCAGTGGGTTAAAGCCTCTGCCTTCAGCTCAGGTCATGATCCCAGAGTCCTGGGATAGAGCCCCACCGGCCGGCGGGGAGCCTGCTTCCTCCTCTCTCTCTGCCTGCCTCTCTGCCTACTTGTGATCTCTGTCTGTCAAATAAATAAATAAAATCTTAAAAAAAAAAAATCACGATTTTCTTTCTTCCTCTGGCCCTGCCCTCCTCCCGCACACGTGCACCCTCTCTCTTTCTCTCAAATAAAGAAATAAAATCTTTAAAAAAAAAAAAAACAAGGCATCCGCAGTAAGAATCTGTTGCCGAGTCCCAGCCTCCCAAGCTAACTCCTTCTGGTGTTGCTGGATCAGACCTACGAACTTGAGGGCAGGAGCACAATCCTACGTAAGTCAGAGAGAGTATAGTCACAAGGTTTCCTGTCTGCTTTAGGGAATAAAGAACCATATTTATCACCCAATGGCCATGACATCCGGTCCCACGGTACCAGGTCAGGCAGTTCGACCTGGGCCCACTTTATGTGTTAGACAGCAGTGAGATTTTACGAGGTGATTAATTCTACCTAGGAAAGGTGCCGTGTTCTTTATCATTTTCCCCCCCCATAAGCTCTGCTTAAAGGTTTGATCTGTGATTTTAGAAAGTGGGCTCATGTTTTTCTGTTTGTGAGAAAAATAAAAATGTTTTTTTTTTTTTTTTGGTTTAAAAAAAAAAAAGTCTATCTCTGAACAGTCACATTTTGGCATTTCAACTGTTCCTGAACATTCATTGTTGTATTCTAAGCTCTTGCAATACAATCTGTGTGGGTGTGAATCTTAAGACAATTTAGTAACTTCACGGTCTACAGTATCTGCACTTGGAGCGACATTCCTGGGCGGATATCTTAGCAACAAGCCTACCTTTGCCTGCTCATGCCCCGTATCAGTCGATTCATATAAAAACATCACAAAAGCTCCCTCACATTTCTTGATCTTTGGAGCTAAAATAGAAGAATTGAAATCTGTTACACAGATTAAAACCCGAGATAGGCACAGAAGTCTGCAAAGAGAGGTAAAAACTTCTAGAGAAACTGGCCAGAAATTGGTATATGACTATTATACGGAAGAAGAGAGGAAACAGAAATCTTATGTCCGATCATCTTGAGCTTCCCAAATTAAATGTATTACATATGATATGTCATAGCCGATGACTACCTCAAAATAAGTCAGTAAGACACCCAACAGAGTTCAAAGAATCAAAGGTTCTTCAATATAAACCGAAATGTCAACCCGCAGTGAGCGAAGTCCATTAGTGGAATTAATATTTGCCACCTGGATAATGGACACAACATGAGGTCCATTAGAACACACTCCAGAGACATCTAAATTTCTATTCCTTGACCGATGACAGAATCCTCCCTCAGGCTAGGCTTTGTCTGTTCCGTCTAAAATCACAGAAAATCATCCTGGTAAATGTTCTTAAACATGCGCTAGATTAAAATTATCCTGTAACACAGAGATTGAACAATAATACGTAAAGATAGGAAAGAATATTTTCCACTTGTTTGTTCACTTGATTTTTAATGGAACACCTTAAAGATTCATTCCGTTAGGTTGAACTGTCTTTGGTGCCTTACTGATCTGCTCTGTGGGGTATAAATGAGACTTTCACAAATTTGTTCTGTGGGAGACAAATGGCATTACATAATACAAGCCTACACCATAGTGACCAGGTCTGCTCCAATCCATTATTATTTGCTCATCATGTGAATAATTTATTCCAGGAGCAAGTGTGCCCTGGGTGTTTATTTACTACTTAGTGGTAACATACAATGCATTTAAGCAGGTGCATAGTCACGCTTAGAGGAGACAAGTTTTTTTAAGGGATGCACTCACCTAAACCAAGCAAGACATTAAGGTTCTCTACAAGTATGAACATTAAGGATTCTATCTTCTACTCTTTACAAATTCTCTCCTCTGCTTTCTCTTCCCATCTCAAACAGACTTTCTGAGCCATTATGCAGATAAATGAAATATTCCTCCATTCAATTCCACCAGCACAGAGCCGGGATGGAAAACAGGGGTTGGGGACGGGGCAAGGAGCCCGTCTCGGCTAGCAGAGCCTGCAGAGTGGAAACAAGAAGCGACAGGCTCAGAATGGCCGGGGAGGGCACAATTGGGGTCCCAGAGAACAGACTGGAAACCAGGCAGATGCAGCATGACATGCCTGGGATAGTGAGCTGCCCTTGCCGGCCAAAGGACCCACATACTCTGGGTCCAGGGCTACAACGCAGGCAGGCTGATCTCAAATGCGACATCCGGAAGCTCTCTGGGGGGAGTGTAAGGGCTCAGCCAGAGCGCTAGCTAACACCTAAGAAGCAACCACATCTCTAGGTACCGCAAGTGGAACACGTAACAAAGACACACGGTGCTAAGTGCTTTATGTGTTGTGGTCACACTGAGAAGCTGGTCATGGGTGTCCTCTTTCCCCTTCTTCTGGGTCTCTGTCAGGTCCCCCGTCCTCAGCTCCTCGGAAGCAAGCCCTGGCCTCAAAACTGGCTTTGGTCAATAAATAAGGAGCCAAATGGATGTTTCCCTTCTGGGTGGAAACACTGAGAGACCTGACATGATTTACCATCTTCCCTTTAGCTGCCTTGACAACACGCATCGGGATGGAGCTTCCGGCAGGCCGGGCAACTCCCAGAAGGAAACCCCCGCTGCTGTGTTCATACAAACGTCAGGCGTTGGAACGTCATCCCCACTGCAGGCTGGCATTTGCAGGTGGGCTCTCTAGGAGGTGATTAGGTCATGAAGCTGGAATCCTCATCCAGAGAGTAGCCTTATTACAGAATCTCCAGAGACCTCCCTCCCCCTTTCTACCCTGAGGGGAAGAGCAAAAAGAGAGCCATCTAGGAAACAGGAAGCACCCCTCGCTAGCCCCTGCATGGGCGGGGCCTTGATCTTGGACTTCCTCATCTCTGGAATAGTGAGAAAGCCCTGTAGGGTGTTTACAAGCCCTGCAATCTCCGGGATTCAGTTACAGCACTCTGAACGGACTGAGAACCTGCACCCTGCACAAAAGAGATGTGGGAGGGGAAATACTCTTGCAGTGTGGAGCCCCCAACATGGCAGGTGCTGTGCGTCTCCACAACGGACCGATGGACAGTCTCTCTGGATCATCCCAGCAAGCCTGTGTCTCCTTTTAGGAGGAATATGAAGGTGCCTCCTGGAGACTCGAGTCCTTTGCCTGAGATCCCAGAATTAATAAGAGATGGTGATCTGTCTCACCAGAGCCCCACTCTTAACCACACTTAGACAAGAGCTAGCTGAGTAGCACGAGGGAAAATAAGGCCTAATCTAGCTCCAAAGTGGCATCAGGAAACTTCCACACACACTACTGGCATAAAACCAGGCAACTGAGCAGAGTAGCCTCAGCAACTCTCTTACTTTGTACCCAAAAAAAAAAAAAAAGCAAACAGGGCATAATGTCACCATGAACCATGAGACCAGCGTAACTGATGCTACAGTCTCCTGTGGGATGAAGTTAAATAGTATTACGTGGTTCCTCGTAAAGTGACCCAGCCCCAGGGAGGGCTGACAGAACAGGGGTGGGTCAGGGGGTTGAAGGAAGGGCCCCTGCTCTTCTTGCTTTGCCAGACCATAATGCTTCCCGTTTACGTTACACGGTAAGTAACAGAGGATCTTACAGAATATAAGACGTCCGCTGTTTACCAGACCTTCCAAACTGAGACTTCCACTGTTTATCGCCCACAGCCACGGGCACAGTGAGGCAGAATAAGAAGGAAAAGTTTCTAAGAACCAAGAGCACTGTTTGTAGCTAATGAGAAGACGGTCCACCCATGGCCAGCAATTGTACTTTTTCCTGAAATTTCCAAGTGGAGTTCAAAGTGCCGAATTCACGGTACCAAACCTTTGTAGCTTCTAATCCTGACTTAGGACGTGAGGATTCCCTCACGCGCATCTATTTCTTAGTGGGCGTTCATCTTAAGTACTGGCCAACAAGTGACGGGAAACAGATTCAAAGAGGGCTCTGACCTATCCTTGACCAATTCATGTCACTTTCACTTGTACTGCCCGAAAATCAGTTCTGTAGCCTTTAAACCAGAGAAGGAGAGATAAATTATCCTCACTTTTAGCTCAGTGGGTGGAAGTATATTCCTTCACTGTCACTTTACATCGTGTTATTGACTCTCAGACTGAGCAATGCCTCTGAAGTCTGGACTGAGTCCACAGGCTGCCACATTTCATTCCAGGGAATTCCGTTATTGCGATGACTGAGTACGTGTGTCATCTGAAGCCGTAACTGATTTATGCCCTTCATTCTAGATCGGGTTTTTAAAAACCGGCAAAAGAACGTAGGCTGTTTTCATGCATATGATCTCCATCATAATAACTCATTTTTTTAACCTGAAAAAAAATGGTGGCCTCCATTTGATTAGACAGATCAAGGGATTTTTTTTTCAACTACCCTATATCACCTTTGAATTTCATATGACACTCATCACTCATTCTAATCTCTGTGGTGCCACATAGGTTCAGCACGCCATGTATAATAAAGTCAACATCACGTTTTCAGCTTTGCATGGCAAAAATATACTAGGTTCCATGTGTTACAGGTTTTTAAATTTCAACTATCTAACCAGAAATTCACATCAAACTACCTGAAATGTGGTGTACCCCAACATCTGACATCTATTACAAATACCCCAAGCTTGAATTCAAATAAAATTTATATTTTATGCTCATTTAATTTTTCATTGTACTTTCAGAAGTACTACTTTTCATTTAAAACATAGATGCTTCAAAGGAGCAAGAGAATGTCTCAAAAAATTTCACTGGAAGCAAAACACCCCCTTTCTAACTGAAAGCAGATACAGAGAAAACCATCAGAAGCAGAGTACCTATCTCATGAAATGTATTTGAGAGAGCAAACAAAAATGCTGTGTTGATTTAAATAACAAATGAGGTGACTTTTTTTTTTTTTTAATGCAATGCTCTCTTTGGTAGCATCTGAATGAAGAAAGCGTGGGACCTCAGGTGCTTCTAAACAAGCAGACTTTCCTCTTCTTGGTCTATAAGCCTCAGGAGAGGCTGAGCATTCAACACACACCCAGAACCCTGAGGCTGCCATGCCCACCCCAGCAGGACTTAAAACTCAGTGGGAATGTGAAAGTGAGGACGCACTGAAGTAAAAAGCTATACAGTGTCTAGGACTCGGGGAGACCTAGAAAAGGGTGCACTACTGGTTTCCACTTGGAGAAGAAAGGCAGCAGAGCAGCTAAAAGCACAAGGTGCAAATGAACACATATTCAGGGAAAGGGAGATTATTCTCCCACTGCTCTAAGACCGGACCAGCCTCCCTGGAACTGACATCAGACACAACTTCTAGAGCCAAACTCCAGGAACGTGCTCTTGAAACTATTAACCACCAGTCCCCTATGCTAATTCTGGAACTTGCATTTTTAAGTGGACTTTGCTGCCTTTAAAACAACTTGTTCTCCTAGAATCAGCTACTTCCATGGCCTTAAGGAACTGAGACCTCCTTCTGATACCCGGAAATGGTTCTCTACACCCAAGACAGCCTGTTCCCCAACTCGAAGCTTTAAACTCCGGCTTTCAAGGGACTTAATCAGGCCCTCAGAGAAATGGCACAGACCTTCCTTTCAGACTGTGGGAGAAACACTCCTTTGCACGCTTATTCTTGGGAAGCTTGATGTTGCTGCAAAACCCAGGGGCGGAGGAGAAGTGCTTGGTGGGGCGGGGAGGGGGGGGGGCGGGGGTGTGCAGATGTGAGTGAGGTCGGTGGGGCGGTAGAAGATGTGTGAGTTTACTAAGTTCTCCTTCTTATCTTTCTGTCATAATTGGAGATGTGACCCAAATACCAGGAAACCTCCACATTCCATTAACGGGCTCGATTTGGATTATGCAGCTCCGCGGGAAGAAACAGCATCCTCTCCCTGCCTAGCTGTGCGGCACTCCTGAGATAATTCTCTTAGTTTCATTTTAACATCTGGTTTAAGAAGAGGCTGACGGGTCACGGTGGAAACTGGGGATCCACTAAACGTCTCTTTAGAGGGACTTTCCCCTTCCAGAACGGCGGGCCCCGGGGGCTCAGCTCTGGCGCCTGGGACGCTGCCCGCGAGGCGCGCACTCTGCGGAGCGGAGGTCCCGGCTCGCCAGCTCCCACCCTGCCAGGCGGCGGTTCCCGGGAAGCAGGGCGGGACGCTCGCTCTTTCGCCTTTCTCCTCCTCGCAACGCGCACAGCTCTCCCTAGTTGGGCTCAAGCAGAGGATCGCCAGCTGCTCATCCCGGAGCACGGGCTGCAGAAAACTCTCCCGGCTCGTGCGCTGACCCCGGCCGAGTCGCCAGCAGCGGCTCCCGCGCGGACTCGCTAGTGGGTAGTTTCTGGACCAAGTAACACAGCCCCAAAGACCGTCTGGCCCCCCTAGAGCGCACCACCGTGCGACGCCACGTTCCTCGGAGCCCCGCTGGGGCAGTTTCCCTTCTCGCTCACCCCGCAGGGGCGCGCGGAGGACGCGGTGCCCACGAACCCTGAAAAAAGCCCGTGGGGGAGGTCGAGGTGCGCGCGGGGGGGTGGTGCAGGCAGTGCCAGGAAAGGCACCTCCCTTCCCCTCTCCTCCCCGCAGCCCGGTCCTTCCCGGCAAGAAAGTGCAGAACAGAGACCCCGGGTCGGAAGGAGGACGCGGCCGCCCCGACCCCGAGTCGGGCCACCTGACGGGTCCCCCGCGCCCGGCCCCGCCGCCCCGCGCGCGCTCCGGCCACCTCCGGGGCAGGTGCCGGGCCGAGGCCCCGGGGAGCGCGCCGCTCTTACGTGCTCCAGCTTGTCTTTCCTCCGGAGCCAGACGCTGGCGCTGTAGTCCTGCTGCTTGACGCTGCTGTAGAAGTTCGCGCCCACTCGGGTCAGGCTCGGCGAGGGCTCCTTGGGGCGGCTTTTGAGCCTCATCTGCTCGAAGCCCTCGTGGGGGGAGGCCGAGAGCCACTCGTGCTGCCGGATCTCCATCCTGACATGACCAGGCGGCGGCCGGCGCGCAGCGGGCTGGAGGGCGCGCGGGAGGCCGGGCCGGGGCTGGAGGAGGAGCGAGCGGGCGCGGGGGGCGCGGGGAGCCGAGCGCGTTGCCGGGCGGGAGGAGCGCGGTGGGCGGAGGGAGGGGGTGGGGGAGGTGGGAGAAAGGGGCGGGGGCGAGAGGGACGCAGGGAGGGAGGGAAGGGAGCCGGGTCCGGGGAGGCCGGAGCCCCGGGTGCACGCCGCGGTGGCCGCGACGCCCCCGCCGGCTGCGGTCGGAGCGGGGCGCCCCGCACGCCGGCTCCTTGCGGCAGCGGCTGGGACTAGGCCGGCCCGGGGCGGCGGCGGCGCGGGTGGGGTGCGGGTGGGAGGGGCCGCGGCCCGCAGCCAGCCCGAGCCCGCAGGTTGGTGCAGTGAGAAGCCGCGCCGCCCGCCGCGGGGCCGAGGGCTGCTAGCCCGCCGGCGCCCCTCCCGCCGCGGCGCGCCGGCCCCTCCTCGCGGGGCTGCACCTCTCCGGCTCGCGTCGGTACTGGAAGGCGAGCAGCCGCTGGAGGGGGAGCGCGGTCTCCGCGCCTTCTCCCAGCCGCTGGCCCAGCGCGGGGCTGGATCCCCGGCGAGACTCTCGACCCACCTCTGCCCTTCCCCCACCCACCCCCTGCGGGCCCGGCTCAGCGGACCCCGCCTTGCCCCGGCCTCGCGGGTCCTTGTTCTGAAAGTTCTGTAACTTCCCATCTCGGGAGCCCATTTGTCCCACCGCGGGGACGCAGAGCACAGGGCGCCTGGCAGCCCCACCGAAAATGGCCACAAGGACAAGTGTTTTCTGGAGCCGTGCACGCTACTTTCATCTGAGGGTGCAGCGCTGCCAGTCCTTCCGGGTGCAGGGGCTGGGCGGGCTGGTTTGCTGGACCCGCTGCTCCCCGGCCCCAGGTGCACTTGGAACTGGACTGCCCGCGGCGACCCTGCCCCGGACCCGGGCCTCTCTGCAAACGCCCAGCCTCGACTGTGCGTTCGCGAGGTGCGTGTGGCCCGGCGCTCCGCAGTTCTCTCGCTACGCTGTCCCTCGCCCCCAGGACCAGGTTTTACTACCCGCAGGGTTTTTGCTGCCTTCCCGCCGAGGCCCAGTCTTACAGCCAGGCGTGATGATTTTTCTGGAAATAGGGTGGCATGTTAATAGTTAAATCTTACGTCTCTTTCTCTTTTGCTGCCTTTGCATTCAGCATCTTAGAACGTTTTTTGGTTTTACCAAAAAGCTCAATAACAATTTGTGCCAAAGATTTCTCAGGTCTATTTAAAAGCCTGAGAAGTGTATGGAAGGGGCAGAAGTACGTATCTGGGAGATTTTAAAGAGGGGGCCCAGAAGGTAAACCGACCTCTCCTCAGCTCTCAGCTGACCTGTTCCCCAAACGTCCAGCTTGGATGATAGTTTCAAAGAAAGTCTGGGTTGGAATGTGATGGTTTTGTGAGTTCAAGGATTGTCTCATACCTTTCCGGATTCTCTATTTTTTTTTTCAGAGTTTCTATTTAAATAAATGGTATTGTAATAATGGAAGTTGAAATAAAATCCTATAGCAGTCAATTTGGTGACAAAGTAACAAAGTAACACAAAGTTTCTTCTTATTCTAGATTAGTCTTTTTTAGGGGCTGAATCATACTGGGTACTATGAACCCCCAACAGACGGGTTTTCTCTAAATCTCACAGTTACTCTGCAAGATGAAAGTTATTAAGCCCATCTTCCAGGTGAGGGAACTGAGACTCAAACAGAAGTAACATATCAAAGCAAAAAATTGGAACCGGATTAAAAGGCTTCCAACATTGCCTTCCATTGTCTTGTTTCTCTTTTTTTTTGCCATGACAGTTTAAACTTCATGACTTTTGCTTCTTCTTAAAGTATAAACACACGATTGACATGACTACCAACACTTATATTTTTTTAATATTGGTGTTAGAAAAACCTGAGTGCCCTTCTGCCAAGGGTATGTCTGATTTTTGCTCTATCGGAGTGTCCTGAAGTTCATGTGATATATGCAAACCTTGACAAATGACAGATATCCAATTCAGAGTAATGATGAAGTGTTCCCCTGTAGTAGAATTTAAACAAATGGTTTCCATGTCGTCAGGTTTTCATGCGAATAGATTTTTTTAAGTAGACCTTTATAGGAGAAACACTATAGCAGCGGAAACCATTGTTTAAAGGCGTATACTGGTAGCATGTATGTTACAGGCAAACTACTAAATTGAGCCTTATAATCAATTCATAGATGATGTCTGTTAAGATTTAAAATATCAGGCAAAACATAAATTTTTACTGCTTCGTACTTAACCTACTTAGTATGTAGTACCAGACATTACATCAGACTTACTACATTCAAATAAACCTGAGTGAAATGATATTCACAATTTTATTTCGGTCTTAGAAACTTGCTCAGATTCATTGTTTATGACAGTAATATGGGACTTGCTCATTGACCTTCAAAAGAATATTTTATATGAAACTGAGCTCAAGTCAAACTGTGGTAGGGAACACAAATAATATTTCTGAAGATGGTCAACAACACTATGTGAATCTTGCCCCCCAAATATTATCAAAATGTGTAAGTATCAAATGACATGGAGGACATGGGGAGATGGAGAGAAGGAAGTTGAGGGAAATTGGAAGGGGAGGCGAACCATAAGAGGCTGGACTCTGAAAAACAACCTGAGGGTTTTGAAGGGGCGGGGCTGGGAGGTTGGGGGAACCAGGTGGTGGGTAATAGGGCACGTATTGCATGGAGCACTGGGTGTTGTGCAAAAACAATGAATACTGTTATGCTGAAAAAATAAATTAATTAAAAAAATGTGTAAGTATCATTGAATTTACAAAGTAACTCTCACTGGCACTTTTCCCTGTTCGTGTTCATAAGCCCTTGCGTGGTCTGAATGCAACACAGGTGCTGGGCATTATCCACCCTCCTACTCGTGGCTTCTTGGAACTGGGGCCCTCCCTCACTGGGATAACACTTCAACATGTTTGTTTTTAAGATCACTGGACTTAATATTCAAAGACCTAGGTTTTAGTACCAGCCCCTTTAATCTCTAAATTGCGACTTTCTGGGTTTTCATTTGATATCAATAGACTTCAGATTCATTTAACAAATGGAGAATAATCACTGCTTCTTCAAATGACTGCTAAGGGATGAGCTGGTCTAATCCACAAGAAAACATTGCATGAACTATACAGGTCTATGTTACTGTTTTTAGAACGTTCAGGCAGAGGAATGTTCTTTACGTTCTTCTGATGATAAATTACCGTGTTCGCTGGCGGTATATCACTTAATCTTGATTGCTTGTAATTAATCATAGAAACTGCACTCAACCATGAAATTGCATCTCATTAATGTTTATATTTATTTGGAAATACTCTCCCTAACTTGCTACTGGTATTTTACACAATACTTTCAAGCTATATAAAAATTTCAGGTAAGGGTACCTGGTAGCTCAGACAGTTAAGCATCTGCCTTTGGCTTAGGTCAGGATCCCAGGGTCCTGGGTTGGAGTCCCAGGCATGGGGCTCTCTGCTCAGCGGGGAGCCTGCTTCTCCTTCTGCCTGCTGCTCTCCCTGCTTGTACATTCTCTATCAAATAAACAAATAAAATCTTTTTTAAAAAATCGGGTATAACATATATGAGCCATCAACATCTCTTGATTTCAAACTGAAACTCAAAGGATGCCATTGACCAAGAATTGTTAACATTGTTTGAATAAGTCATTTTGCAGGGGTGTAAAACCTAAGACCAGAGTAGGCTAAAAGCATCCAGAAGTCACAGGGAGCATTTTTTTTTAAGCCTTTCATAACAATAATAATACCTTACATTACCACGATATTTACATTTATAGCATGTTTTCATAGCCGTTAGCACATTTACTTCAGGCAAAAATTATCTGAAAGTAGTCTTGGTATTTGCTACCATTTGCATTTCTTGAAAGGAAGAGACTGAAGCTCATGGAGGTTGGGCTCAAGACCTGCCCAAATCCATGTGTCTAATAAGCCACAGAATCTGGCCTAGAAACCATTGACCCTAAATAAAGGATTATTTTTTCCACCACATCACATCAAAAAAAAAAAAAAATCTCAAATGGATGCTTCTCAGTACTTACGTATTATTTTTCATGTGTTTACTTTCACTAAGTAGTACCAAGCTTTTACTAAGTATTTCCAGGCTTTCTTTACTGAAGAAGAAAACATTTCAATAATTAGACCTTCCTTGGCGGAGTGCTTGGGGTTCTCCCTAATGACCCTCACACTCTGAAAGACCACACGGACCCCAAAACTACTCTGTTCTTTGTTGTCAAGCAGTAGGTCCAGCAGCTTAAGATGGTGTTACTTTGGGCACCTGGGTGGCTCAGTGGGTTAAGCTGCTGCCTTTGGCTCAGGTCATGATCTCAGGGTCCTGGGATCAAGTCCCGCATCGGGCTCTCTGCTCATCAGGGAGCCTGCTTCCCTCTCTCTCTCTCTCTGCCTGCCTCTCTATCTACTTGTGATCTCTCTCTGTCAAATAAATAAATAAAATCTTAAAAAAAAAAAAAAAGACGGTGTTACTTTTTTGTAACACTTTGTTTTTTGTTTTTGTTTTTTTTTTAACGATTTTATTTTTATTTGTTTGACAAAAATCACAAGCAGGCAGAGAGGCAAGCAGAGAGAGAGGGGAGGCAGGCTCCCCGCTGAGCAGAGATTTCCCCAATAGGGGCTCAATCCCAGGACCCTGAGATCATGACCTGAGCTGAAGGCAGAGGCTTTAACCCACTGAGCCACCCAGGCGCCCCTGTAACACTTTGTTTTTTTACAGATGTTTGAGGTTCACTGCAAAATTGAGAAGAAAACACAATAGACCTCCTGTGGAGCCCCTGCCCCACACTCACACAGCCTCCCTCATTATCAACATCACACATCCGAGAGGTACACTTGTTACAACTGACAACCCTACACGGACACATCAAAATCACCTGAAGTCCATAGTTTACGTTAGGGTTCACTCTTGGTGGTCTTCAGTCTGTGGGTTTGGACAGATGTAACATGACATGGAGAATCTTTATGGTATCATACGGAGTATTTTCACTGCTCGGGCCATCTCTGTCCTCTGCCTGTTGGTCCCCCTTGCTCCCCGCCAGCCTCCATATCCTCAGTCACTACTGCTCTTCCCCCTGTCTCCGTAGTTTTGCCTTTTCCAGAATGTTATATAATGGGAATCATACAGTATGTTGACTTTTCGGGTTGTATTCTTTTACTTAGTAATATACACTTGCGCTTCCTTCCCATCGTCTCCTGGCTAGAAACCTCATTTCTTTCTAGCACCCCATAATATTCCATTGTCCCGGTGGACCACAGTTTATTTCTTCGCCTACTGACCGGCATGTGGGCGGCTTCCAAGTTTGGGCAATTATGAGTAACGTTGTTATAAACACCCACGTGCAGATTTTTGTGTAGATGTAAGTTTTCAACTCCTTTGGGTGAATACCAAAGAGCACTAGACAGCATTACTTTTTATAAATACATATGTTAATGATAAGATTATTTCCACAGAAAATTTGAATAAAGCCAATCCCTTAGAACCAAGTTAAAGTAATTGTAGATTTAAAATGTTTTTTGAAAGGATGTACAAACGTGAATATACTATATTTACTCCCTGACCAGGGTCTTTTAAGCCACAGTATTTTCTTTAGCCACGTAGTTATTATTGTTTTGTCATAAAATGACAATGAGAATTTTTTAATGTTATCTCAAGTTATTAACAGTACATGTATCTATCTACAAACTTAATTTCGACTAAATTCTTTTTTTTTTTTTTTTTTTTTTTTTTGGTATTTGCTGTGTACTGGTCACTGTAGTGGTCCATCACAAAAGGGATTATTTCATTTCTCATTTTTTAAAAAAGCCCCCAAAGTAAGCATAACTGTCCCATGTTACAGATGAGGAAACAAAGACCCAGGAAGACTTAACTTGCCCAGAGACATAGTTAACAAGAGGCAACGACGTGGCTGAAACTCAAGGTGGCTCCAGTAACTCTCAGTTCATTTCCACAGCGCACACGTGCCTGGCCTTTCTTGGGCTCCATGACTCTCCCCTGGGCTGTGAGCCCCACAGTGAGCTGGAGAGCTGGTGACTAGTGGGAGAGGTGGCGGAGCCCCCGGGATGAGACCCTAGCAGAGGGAGTTTCTGCTGTGACTTACAGGCTGCCATTTTGTTCCTACAAGGAGAACCAAATCCAATGGCACTGGGCTATTTCTAAGAGTTGGAAACCTTGTTTCCCATGTCAGCTCAGTTGACAACCAACCAACACTGGAGACTTAATCAGACTGCTTTGCCTAACTGGCCCTGTCAAGTTGCTGTGGTTTCATTACGAAGTTGGGTTTTGCAGTGAGCACTGGACAGATCCATCACATCGATACATCTGATTGGCTCTGTCCCAGAGAATTAGCCAATGTCTTTCCTGAAGGGGGGGAAAAAAAAAGAGAATAGTTGAAATGATTAACTGGACACTTTATATACAACTAAAAGCTTCAAATAGGAAAAAAATCTGAATTTTCTTAACACATAATGTGCATGGATTAAATCAATCAGACGATTGCTTAAATTGTCATTTCATTTGGCCTTCATGCCCTCAGGCTTCAGACTGAATTGATATTTCAAAATCACCCTACCAGTCCACTATGATGACCTGGGACAATCTTTTGTGTACTGTTATTCTATATAAAGTACATTCAACTCAACTGTAAAAAAGGAAGTATCTAAAGATAAGGTAAACCACACCGTAATTCCTACTCATCCCTAGATTCATAAAACTGAAATCTAACCTTAAATTAAGGGAGTGAGCATGATATGGATTTACTGCATTTGGGCACCCACAAAGGACAGACTCTGTGTCCTTTCCTGTATTTTTATACGATACTGGTAGTAGTCATGGTTTTCTCCTACTTGTAGTTCATCTTAGGAACCAATGTTGTTATGAGACCAGCAATATGGAATTAGTAAATATATAAAACTATTTGGATTCCTCAGACATTTGCCATTTGTTGACTGGTGCTAAGAAGGAATTTGCTGACTCCTTAGATCTTGTATTCCTGACAATCAGAGTAATATTTGTAGTAAATCACTTAAACAAATATAAGCTGACGTGTACCATCTCAGTGCTGGCCCAAGTTCCTGTTGTTGGCTTATTTGCATTATGCAGTTCTTTTGAAGGTAGGATGTAACACAGTCAGTTCCTAACAATAAAATTCAGAAAGCTCAGAGCTAATTTTTATGCTCAGTGGCTGGAGGTTTCACTGGTATTAGGTTTTCTAGGCCAATGATGTCCTTCTCCCTTTCTATTATGTGGTTCTAGTTCTTTGCCCTTGTCTTAATGATGTTATTTTTCTGGTCTTTGTTTTCTACTAATGGCTTTTTTCAGTGTAGGCAGAATATAAATAATAGATGAAGAATTAGTTAATCTGTCATAAACCAAGACTGCCTGTCAGCATGTCAACCTGATAGATTGGTTTCAAGTTACAAAAACTATTAAACTGATCTACCAGGATGGATGGGGGTGCATTAAATAGTTCCCATCTCCCTCTTTTAACACTTCTACGCTGAGTATGCTCAAGACACTATTCTTTCCCGAAGCGCTGATTTTAGCAGTTGGTACGAGCTTGGTCAGGGTGACAAAACACGAATAAAGCAAAACAAGATTTAAAATGATCTCAGCTCGATCTGGCTGACAGCAGCAGTTGGGTGCTGTGCTATACTGCAGGTGGGTGGGGGCGGGGTAGAGGGTGAGCTGGGGGTGGGGGCGGGGCGGTGAAGGTCCCAGAGAAAATAGCCCAGATGGGGATATGAGATTCTCGAAAGAAAATATGGTTGCACACTTAGATGAAATTAACAAAGAGACAGTTTGACTTTGCTAAATCGAACTCAGAATTTCAACCTCACAAACTTGTATCCAGTTTCTAGCGTATACTCACAGTTGGATGAGCATGTGGGGCTTCAGGAGTCTGAGAAATCATAAGCCTCCTTATGAATGAATTGGTGATCTGAAGTTCTACACTCTACTGAAACCTCAAATACCGTAAGATCCTGATCAAATGTCAAAAATAAATGCTGAGGGGCGCCTGGGTGGCTCAGTGGATTAAGCCGCTGCCTTCGGCTCAGGTCATGATCTCAGGGTTCTGGGATCGAGCCCCGCATCGGGCTCTCCGCTCTGCAGGGAGCCTGCTTCCTCCTCTCTCTCTGCCTGCCTCTCTGCCTACTTGTGATCTCTCTCTCTGTCAAATAAATAAATAAAATCTTTAAAAATAAATAAATAAAAAATAAATGCTGAAAAAGTAGTTCCCAGACGAGGCAGCATTTATAAAAATGAAAAGGAAAAATTGAGAAAATCCACATTACCAGCATTTGGGGAAGAGAGCCTGGTTTGGGAAAGCAGGTCTAAGTATTTGGGAAAAGCCAGTAGGTTGCAGGCAGGAAGCTGGTTCTTGGAGTTGTTTACCAGAGTTAAAAATAAAAATAAAAAAGGCCTTCTTTAGAAGAGAGATTCTAACGTATTTGATGTAGCTAAGGTATCACGGTGGAGAGGCATGCTAGAGGCAGCTGGCTGGTCTAACGCTCACCCGGACCCCGGGTCATAATCTGGTGTTGCTTCTGGGCTCAGAATGACAACGTATGAACACTGCAGCCTTCAGTCTCTTCATTACGAATGGGCCCAGAGGACTATGTTATATTTAACACCATAGTAACAGGTGCGTATAACGTCTCCCCTTTCAATCCTATTGACAATTTGTCCCGTTACTTATCTGACTACTTTAGGTGCATAAACTATGATTCTAATATCATAAACTACCAATATATGTAGGATTATTCCCAAGACTGTGTACCTAGAATTTTATTGATGGGGGAAAAATGGAATTATTATAGACTATTAGCTAAAATCTGAATATATGCACTTCTTAAAGTTCTGACAGAGGATCTCAAGGTCAATGTATACACCACGAGCGGAAGGCAATCAAACTTTTTGGTTCTCCGTGAAGGAAGCTCCCTGACTTACACTTATCAGAGACGGCAACATGTACCTATCACGGCAAGTGATGGATGAGGTAAGCTGTATGTTTCAGCCGAGGAACCACAGTGACAGGTGGGCAGGCGAGACCACGGAAGTAAGAACAAGTTTTAACTAGAAACCCATCCCAGGGGTGCCTGAGTGTGCTGGAGAGACAGGACGGCTCACACATCTCCAGACGGAGAACTCAGAAGGAAAGGGAGAGGAGGGTAGAGGCCAGTGAACAAAAATCAGGTATCAGCAGTTAGGAACGACCTGCCTAGCAAATGCAGGGGGGAAAAACTGGTTTTGTTGATAAGTGGGTCTAGTAAATTGAGTGTAAACGGTCATGAAACAGTTTAGAAAAGGATACAATTGCAACAAGCCAATTGAAATTGCAAAGAATCATTGCTTCCATTTACAATTTTATTATGGGAAATAAAACGGTGGGTGATTTATATACACTCTCTATGAGTCACCCTGTTGCAACTCCTCACACGTGAGAAGAGGCAGAGGCTGGCCTGAGGCATTGCTCTCCAGACTTCCCCAGGAGATTTTTGCATGAGCGGAAACCACAGAAACTACTCGGGAGGAGAGCGAGTTTGAACGCTCACTCCAGGCTAGGGCTGTGCTAGGAATTTTGCAAGCTGAACATCTCGTTTAATCCCTTCAATGATCTCCTATCATCTCCGTTTCATCGTCTAGGAACTGCGGCTCCCAGAGTGTGAGTGACAGCTCAAGGTCACATAAAGTAAGGGGCGGAACTGGAAAGCCAACCCAGGACTCATTTCAAACCCCAGAATCTCATCATATATTTTACTCTAATCCATTCATTAAGTAGCAGAAAGCAGCAGTGCCCTTTACCCCCTGTTAAACCCAGGCTGTGGACTGGCTCATCAAGGACACTTCTGGCATGTTTCATAGAGAAGCTTTTTTGGGGTTGTTTTTGTTTTGGGGATTTTTGGGGGAGTCATTTTTTTAATTTGAAGAGGATTCCATCTAGGAATCACATAACTCCAAATGTGCATGCAGTGGGAAGTCCCACGCCCCTCTTTCCTACCCCCGACCCCAAAACCCGAAGTGTCAGAAGGTGGCATTTTATCTCCTCCCCCCTTGCTAACCACTGCTCACAGCCCCTCTGGGTCAGGCACCAGATGAGACGTGTGGCAGATTCCCCAGGAACCAGACCCTTAATACAGAGCTTCATGGACAAGCAATGCTTGGGGGAATTACCACCTCTGGAAGGGAGGAGGGAAGGGAACAGATCAATCCATATGAAGGCTCTAGATGGCCCCTTAGGGGAAGCTGGGTGTCCCTTCAGAGTTGGCCTGAGCTGGAGGGAGGGGCTGGGGATTCACTTGTGCCCCACATCGCTCTGTTACTGGATGGGCTGTTCCCTGGGAAAAGTTGTGACCTTGAGCAAGGCAGGCCATCTTCTGTTCTGTGGAGACCATCCCCAAAGGAAGCTGACAGGTGAGGGCCACCTTTAGGCAGCACTCTTGAAAGCTGGGGGACACCTGTTTCTTTCTGAAGACAGGTCCCCATGGCACGACACAGCACCCACCAGAGGGAAGAGGGAAGAAAGGTCTTCCTGACCAGGTGCTCAGGTCTGTCCCTCTGCTAGACCACTTTCTCTTCCAGGCAGGCCTCTTTAAAAAATGATGGACCTTTCAAAGTTGCCCGATGACAGAAAACCCTCACTCCTAACCTATAAGATCAGACATCCTTGTTCTCGACTCCAGATTTTTTTTTTTCCACCATAGTCCTGGCTTTGTGTTCTTCAAGAGAAAGGCATGACTTTTTATCTTTAGGTTTTCCCAGGAAGGAGTGGGGTACTAGGGCCAGTGTCCCCAAACTCCAGGGGTTACCTTTCAAGTTCCCAGGCTGGCTCTCTGGTAGATCCCTTCCTTGGCTTGAGATGGCCGGTGAAAATGTCCCTTTTGCTAATGAATCCTCAGCAACTGGCCTCTTTAACCTCTCAATGAATAATCTGCCTTGTTCTTTGTTGCGTTTAGAAGGAAGCGATGGGCTAATACTGGAAGGATGAGCTTTGAAGTAGGCTGTTGCAAGACCAGTCTTTGGGGCCACTGGCAACTGTGGCATTAGGTTCAATGTCTCTAGTAACATTCTGAGCCACTAAGAATCTGAGACATTTCAGATTGCCTCTCATTTATCTGCCCACACTGGCCTGAAAGTCCTCTTTGGTTCGAAGGCAAGTGGAGTGTTTAAAGGTTACCCAAAGAAGGAAGGAAGGCAGGATGATGAGTAAGTGAGGAAAATACAGCCCCAACAAGCAGATTTTCTACCAAGGACTGTCCCTGCCAAGACTGATGTTCTGTCTTGACCGACAAGATCTTGCCAACATAGTGTCTGGTAAAGAATGATCCAAATGGGGCGCCTGGGTGGCTCAGTGGGTTAAGCCGCTGCCTTCAGCTCAGGTCATGATCTCGGGGTCTGGGATCGAGTCCCGCATCGGGCTCTCTGCTCAGCGGGGAGCCTGCTTCCCTCTCTCTCTCTCTCTCTCTCTGCCTGCCTATCTACTTGTGATCTCTCTCTGTCAAATAAATAAATAAAATCTTTAAAAAAAAAAAAAAAGAATGATCCAAATGCTCTGTGCCGAGTATCTCCCATCTGTACCGTGTCGTCACTTACTGGATTTAGAATGGACCCCAGCTGTCAATGACCGTCCCAAACTGCTTGTTTGCTTAACCCCTAGGTCTGACCGAAGTTTCTGCAAACATCCCATGTCAGCCAACCACTGGCCTTGAGGAAGGGTTTGGGGATTAATCCCTATCTAATTTTTATTTAATGTATCTCAAATGGTTTCACATTTTTATGACCCATTAACTCAATGCAGACAAAAAACCCGTCAGTGTCTGTTTTTTCTACAGTTTATGTCCAAGTGTTCCAACAGTGAAATCCTCAGCTGAACAAAATGAGGGGCTTGGACTGTGTGGCGTAGGTATGTGTCCTCCCACACGATTCTGTCCCTGTTCTCCTCCACTGTCTCCTTCTGGAAGGAACCTGTTGTGCTTTCCATTTTTGCTTGAATCTGCTAAGGAATGCTTTCATTTGCTGGCTAGGAATTGCTTGATTCTAGACAACTTGGGGGAAGCCACAGGGAAGGTGACAGCCCCAGGAGCATCTCTACTGTGGGGCACAGACCAAGAACACATCTCTTCTGCGACAGGAAGACCAGGGAGGTGTTACAGGATGGGGACTGTGCATTCCTTATATTGAATAACTCTATCTTCCTCTCTCTTCCAGATAACATCCCTTTATTTTTACACATCACACTTTGAAAATGAGAGCCTGACCGGTCTTCCAGATGAAAGAGAGATACGTTTTCTTTTCACCTGATGATTTGCCCACAGCCTTTTGGGCTGTGCCTTCATGTACGCATTTCGAGGGCGGCTGACATGTGTTCTGTACTCTCCCAGGTCGTGACAGCCAATTTTCACAAGGTTACACAGTCCGTACAGGGGCGGTATAATCAACACCATAACCGTGTTCTGATCCATAAATCTTACAATATACTAGCGGGCGTGTGGTCCCACTAGCAGGTGAGGCTGACGATCGCTGTGAATAGCAAATGTCTGTTACTGTTAACCAGGGAGCGCGGGTGTCTCGTGCTCTCCGCTCTCGTCTAATAATTCCTCCTGGGACTCGGCAGAGACTCAGTCTGATTCGAGCTCTGTGAATCAGCGTGTTAAGAACACCGGCAGCCTTGCTTCCTGTCTTCTGCCTTAAGCAGGTGTCAAGTCAAGGAAGATACTGGACAGTGTCGTCTACCTAGTAGAAGAGAAAAGACCTAAAATGAAGTACAAGAAATATTCTATCATACTTGTCATTAGGAATAGGGTGGATAGGGACACCGGATGGGGGCAGTCAGTTGGGCATCTGACTCTTGCTTTCAGCTCAGGTCATGATCTCTTGGTTGTGAGATGGAGCCCCGTGTCAGGCTCTGAGCTCAGCGTGGAGTCTGCTAAAGTTTCTCTCTCCCTCTGCCCCTCCCTCACCCTCCTGTCTCTCTCTCTCTAGTAAATCATGGATCTCTCAATAAAACAGTGTGGATAATAATAGTCTCCCCTGGAATCGCACTTTAGATTTCAAGATGGCTTTTACACACTTCACAGTGCCCCCTGGGGCAGCTCTGTAAGATGTGCAGAAAAACCCCTCCCCAATCATAAAAAGTGAGCTGCGGAGCAGAGCTCGGAGGGCAAATAGCTGCACCATGTGCCATGGGACAGAACGTCTGACTGCCGCTGACCCCATCCGCGGAGGGTCCCAGAGAATCCAAGCCCAAGCAGGAGCAACCTGGTCCTTCCCTTACTGCAGCTCGTCTCTCCTCCCGCAGCAACAGGGATTCCTCCCACCGAAGGAAGCTTCCTTCTGTACCATCAGCCTCGCCCACAAAGGCACGAGGTTTCTGTTAGTCCGTTCATGTCCTTGGCCACCAGAAAATAACAAAGGGCAAACGAAGGAGAAAGGGCACACATCCCAGCCAGAGGAACACCTTGGTAGGGTGAAGAAATTATTAAGTGACTTGTACGTGCCAAATACCCCCAGTTCTCAGAAGATAAAACCAACAAGCAACTCTAGTGACAAGTACGGATCGCAGTGCAATAACCACCACCTAGAAGTCAGAGAGAAGCGGACGCCATTTTCTGCCCGTTCTTCTAGCACAAAGAAGAAACCTCTCCGTGTGCAAGCCGACTGATTGATCCAGCTGGTGAAGCTGGAACTTGGGATCACTCAGGCGTGCCTTCATTCATTTCCTCGGGCAGGAAATTTTTACTGAGCAACTTCTTTTACTGTGCAAGATCCCAAGGCTCTCATGAAGGCATAGGAAAGCACTGACTAAAACATATGGACATCCTCTCCTCTGCCTCTGCCTTAAAGTGCTTCACTTCCTATTTTATTTCTTTAACGAACTGGCCAGGAAGGAAAGTCTAATGAATATTGCCTCTCGTGCTCTTGGAGGAATGGGGTTTTTGGTTGTTGTTCCTGTGGGTTGCAGTAAGTGAGCTAAATCAAGAATGTACCCAGGGCACCTGGGTGGCTCCATCAGTGGGCATCTGACCCTTGGCTTCAGTGCAGGTCATGACCTCAGGGTCGTGAGATCGAGCCCCGTGATGGGCTCCGCACTCAGTGCAGAGTCTGATGGACATTCTCTCTCTCCCTCTGCTCCTCCCGCTGCTCTTTCTCTCTCAAATAAATAAATTTTAAAAAGGGTTTCAAGGAATATACCCAATAGCCAGGAGGTAAAGTGTCTGTTTCTACTTATAGATGTGGCAGATGCCGGATTATGAATGTTCTTGCTTCACGACGTGCTGGAGAATGGAGAAACATAACAATGTCGCTCACAGAGACACTGAGACGCTCGCTGCTCTGGCCCCGGGCCACAGCCCTTCTTCTCTGCCTGTGCCACCTCCTCTCTCTCGGGAGACAGAGCGTGCTGGGCAGAGCGCTCCCTTCCCTGATGCACCACGCTGTGCCGCCTGTACCGTGGAGAGCTAAGGAGCGAGAGGGCCATCATGAGATCTCGCGTGCTGGAGCAGGGTGTGAAAGGAAAGTCCACAGCTGGTGGGACAGGTAGAGAGTGAAATACCTCCATTTTCTCTAGTTGCATAAATCGTGACTCATTGTGAAGACGGAGTTACTGGTACACATCCTGTTCCCCAGGGGAGGTGAAGCCTGCAGGGGGAGGAGAAGAGGGAAAATGGGGAGACAAGCAGACGGGATTCCATGACTGATCTCCTACGATGCTGACCAGAGGGAGAGATCTATTTTGTTTCTACTTCCTTGAAATAGCTCAGGGGATTCGGAAGGCTGCCAGCTGGTTAAAGGGAAAAGACAACAAGATGATGTGCCTGGTACAAGTTGATCTCTTGAGAGATACTTAGTCTCACCCTTCCTTCCTTCCTCCCCCCACACCTCCCCCTTCTCTCCCTCCCTGACTCCCTTCTCTTCCTCCCTCCCTTCTTTCCTTCCTCCCATCCCCCAGCCCTCTCCCCCCCCCTTTTTTTGTATGATTAGAACGAATCCAGGAACCTGTGGCTATTAAATCTGAAGACTTTCATTGTTTCCTTCAAGTCCCACACTTAGAACTTAGAATAGATTTTGAAGATCTTCTTTCCTTTCATGTATAAATCATTTCCTTCCATTTGCCTGTGCCCATCCCCTCATCTCTTTCTGCGGATCTTCTGGTGAAGCAATTTGACTCCACAGGCGCACTATCCAGGGGAAAGGGGGTGAGGTTATTTTAAGACACTCAACACAAAGCCTCAGGTGAAAATACTTCAAAAGGGATTCCCCGCTAGATTACATTACTTCCTTCCCAGAGTGCCCCTGGGAAAACAAATGACACCAGAGAAATTACCATCATTTACCAAATGAGGCTACACAAAAGCATCTCGTCTTCTGACTTGCCAGGAAAGCACAGAGCAATGTGCGAAAACAGGCAGTGTGACGTCAGCTTTAAGTGGCAGCCCTTCTTTTAGAGTCAGAGTGTGATGATGGTCCCCTTGGACAGAAAGTATCTATCAGAAATCTGATACTCACTGTGATGATATCATAGCAAGTAACTCGTTTATCTTAGTTTGGATGCGACAGTACGTCCGCCCAATCAGGACTCAGTCAGGAAGAATATTTGATCTCTAACTCCAGGGCTAAATTTTGCCTATAGAATCTGATTCACTTAGTTTGGTGCGAGGCAGGGTCTGTGCGGGCTCCCGCAGACAGTGAGCCCTAGCTGTGCGATAGCTTCCCCTACCCATGTGCTGTGACTTCAGGTTGGTGACTCGAAGTCAGCGGTGATGGGAATATTTATATCATGGAAACACACAGATCAGGGCCCCCCAAACCCCACCTCCTCCCTCCAAGAGCTGGTGGTCCAACATTCACCAGACATCACAGCAAGGAGGCAAGGGGGTAAATGTGGCTCATTTTCTTACTTCATTCTAACGCAACAGTCCTATTTCATACAAATATTAGTTCATGTCTTGCATAGATGAGGCTGAAACCTCGCCTGTTATTTAAATGCTTAAAAGATTTGCTCCTGGGGCACCTGGGTGGCTCAGTCGGTTGGGTGTCTGCCTTTGGCTTGGGTCATGATTCCGGGGTCCTGGGATCCAGCCCCACATCTGGCTTCCTGCTCAGGAGCGAGTCTGCTTCTCCCTCTCCATCTGCAGCTCTCACTGCTTGTGTTCTCTCTGTCTGTCAAATAAATTAATAAAATCTTCATTTTTTTCTTTTTAAAAAGACTTGCTCCTGATGAAAATGAACAAGAGGAGCTCCTGGGTGGCTCGGTCAGTTGAGTGTCGGACTCTTGATTTCCACTCAGGTCATGATCTCAGCCTGAGATCAAGATCAAGCCCTGCATGGGTCTCTGTACTCAGCGGGGAGTCTGCTTTGAGCTTCTCTCTCTCCCTCTGTCTCTCATCTCTCCCCACCACCCCCATCTCTCTCTCTATGCCCCCCCCCCAAAAAAAGGAAAAAGGAAAAAGAAAATGAATGAGAGGATAGATAGTCTCTGGGATATTATCCTGTTGATAAGGATATTAAGTAGCTATAGCATTTAGCTTCTCTGTCCCCACGCAGAGGAATCTGTACGAGACAGGAGGAAATGTAATTGTTGCAACCAGTGTCCCCTTTGCCTCCTGAGAGCTGGTGTGAGACATCACACAGGGCCCCCACCCCTGCACATACATCGAGGTGCTTTTCTCAAGACCACGTGTCACTTGGTTCCCCGCTTATCTCTAGACTATTTGCACCATGGTTTTAACCACTTTCATTGTCTTAGAAGAGAAACTCAACAAGTCGCAGACACCCCACTCTTCTGTTAGCACGTAATACACTTAACGGTCTCCAGCAATGCCCCGGACTCCAATCTTGTAGCTCTCTTAAATGAAAAATCTGATGGCCTTTGGAAACAATAAAGACCAAAGACCAGAACCTCCAGATAGAATGGCGGAAAACAGATCAATCAGAATTCACCAGTGCTTTAAGAATAATCTGCAAAAACAAACAAGCAAACAAAAAATACCCCACACAACTGTATCTGGCTTCCAGGAGTTAAGTGCTTCACCTTTGGAGGAAGACACTAGGAAGACTGAGGGTCAGTGATGATGTGGAGGCCACAGGGGACCCGAAGTTGGGGTTTATCAGGGAAGGTAGATCTGTTGTCGCATGTGCACGTTGTCCAAAGTTCAGTGAGCAGCTTCCCTCCCTGTAAATGCCCTGGAAGCAAGTGTAAGCTGTGTGTCTTCACGGTTGCCTCCCAAAGCACATCCCAGCTCAGTCTCATTAGTCACGGTAGTGGGTAGTTTGGGACTTGTTGTCCGTGCAAAACCAAAATGATTGTTTGTTTCAATTTTGCAAAGCTGAGCCTTGAAAATCAAGGACTGGGAAATAGCTCCTTCTAGTTCCTTCCTTTACATAAATCCTCCTTTTCTCCTTTACTTCCTCATTTGTGCACTCATGGGTGACACTTGGCAGACAGCATCGTTTCTGTAGATGTGGGTGTACGTCTGTCTGGTGTGTGTATGTGAGGGGTGGATGGCTGTGACATAATCATTTTATATCGCAGCCACACTAGGATAGGATCCTGCTCTGTGCTCATAACCAGTGCTAACCTTAGCCTTCTTTTCACCTTTTTTTTTTTTTGACCTTTTACACATCTATTATTAATTTAATAAATATATTAAGCTCATGTAATTAGAGTGAGGTCTGTGTATCCACCGAATTAAAAATATTCTTTTGTGATAGGTCTTCTGACTGGCAGTATTTAGTCTTCAAAAGAGAATCTAATAGTTAGCTTATTATATCCAATATATGGTTTATTATTTTTTTTCAAATTTGTAAAAGATTTTATTTATTTGTCAGAGAGAAAGAAAGCATAAGCAGGGGGAGCCTCGGGCAGAGGGTGAAGCAGGCTCCCCCACTGAGCAAGTAGCCCAATGTGGGACTCGATCTCTGGACCCTGAGATCGGGACCTGAGCTGAAATCAAGAGTCAGACGCTTAATCGACTGAGCCACCCAGTGGTCCCAGTTTGTTTTATTTTCAACAAGTTATTTACCTGCCTCAGCCTCATTTTCCTCGTTTGTAAAGTGAGAATTACTAAGAAGATGCCTGCAAAGATGCAAAGAGATGATATTAGCGAAGCCCTTACAGGTCCTCATAAATCGTAACTGTTGTTGCCATTGTCTAAAAGTTTCTCTGAGCAGCCAGCTTGCTGAGGATGGCCTGTGTCCCTGTCCTGTGACCTAGGTGCTCTGGAGGAAAAACGGATGGATGGGTGATGGGGTCAGGGATGCAAAAGGGTGGAGAAGACCCTGTGATATCGAAAAACAAAGCAGGCCACCCCATACTGTTTATGCAGTTTTATCCAAGGTGATTTACTGAGTGGAGATCAGGTGAATGGTGATCCAGGTGCCACACAGCTATCCCCTGCAAGTCCCAACTTTCATGCACAGAATTTTATAGAATGGGGGAATGTGTTGAAGTCAGTGTGGTAAGGAAGGTCAAAGGGTTTAACATTTGGTTGACCTCGTGGCCCCATCTCTGTATCAGAGGGCTGTGAGGGGGAGAAACTATGTTCTCTCTACTAGTTATCTGAACAACTTCAGGGAGGATCCCAGAGCAAGCCTTCCCACATTCAGGTTAGAGCAGATATTACCTCCAGAAGGCCTAGAGGACACAGTCCCGAGGGAGGTCGCCGTGTGTCCCAGAACAAGATGGAGTCATCATGATCAGAACTCCTACAGGATCCAATAGAAAATCAACAGTGTTCGAAATCTGAATTCAAAATCTTTTTTTCAAGTTTGTGTTTTTTGCCTCCTCCATTGTTCCCAGAGGACCCTCTGCATAACCAGGGTGCAGGAGGGTGAGAGCACCTGGCTCCAAGAGTCCCAAACAGACCAGCTTGGGCCACTCACCACTGATGAAATCCAAAGGCAGCCACAGTGGTAGTGAAACAGGAAAGAAAGCTATTTCAGTGAGGCAGACACCAAGAAGACAGCGGACTAGAGTCTCAAAGATGGTCTCCAAACTGTTGAAGATACTTTCAGGTTTATATAAGGAACGTGTGGGACAAAGGTCAGTGGTTGCATGCAGGTGGGCAGTAAAGGTCAAGTTGATCATTGTCTTGGGGCCAATCATAAGGGGGCTTGCTGGCTCAGGGTAGTCCCTGCTGCTTGAGGGGGTCATTTTGGTTCCCACCGAGGGATGCTTCTTCCATGGAGTCTTTTCCCGGAGTTAAGAGATAAGCTGAAAAAGAAGAATTTAATCAATTAGAAGGTGCAGACTGGGGTCAAAATGGAGGTCAGTGAAGCCCTCTTTCATCTACTTGGGAATTTACTTCCTTCTCTGTCCTGTCTTCCCTTCCCCATAGCTCCCATACACAAGCCTGGGTCACCCCATCTAGTTCTGTTGTGTTCTCATGCTTCTACAGGGTCGTTTTATATTCCTCTGAGACTGCAAAGGTGTATCAGCCATTCCCTCAGCGAACACTGGGGCTGTCCCCTGGGTTAGCCCGGAGGGACAGGTGGATTCACAGGGGTGCAATCATAACTCATTAGCTTTCTCCCTAAAAGTGTTGTCAGTGAGTAGAAGGCAGAGGGAGCCAGAGAAATGCCCACACCCCAAGATGGACCTTTGTGGGGGGGGGGGGGTTGGTGAGGTAGTAAATGCCCCAACACTGAACATATTCTAGCACATACTATACATGTTGGAATGTTGGGAGGAGGTATCTGTGCGAGATGACCGGACCCAAGATACCATGATTCTGTTAAGATGTCTTCCTATTTTGTTACTATGATTATTATAATATTTTAAAGTTCAAAAAATTTAGACAAAGGTGGGACATTCTGATACACACACACACACTTCATCCACACTTGGAAATTCTTTTGCAGAACTGCATAAAGGTGCACTGAAAAACCCCAGAGAAATCAAGACCTTCCAATTTTATCTTCCAAAATCACACTTCAGGACAATCAGGGCAAACTCTGAGATTAACTGCAGTCCCTCATTTAGTTAATCCTCTTTATCATGACAAAAAAAGTTCTGCCACTTCCTTTGGAGAGTGAGCAGGGCATTTGTTAATAAAAATCTACTTTGCCATTGGGGAGGGGAGGCGAACCATAAGAGACTATGTACTCTGAAAAACAACCTGAGGGTTTTGAAGGGTCAGGGGTGGGAGGTTGGGGCAACCTGAGGGTTTTGAAGGGTCAGGGGTGGGAGGTTGGGGGAACAGGTGGTGGGTAATGGGGAGGGCACGTTTTGCATGGAGCACTGGGTGTTGTGCAAAAAGAATGAATACTGTTACACTGAAAAAATAAATAACATGAAAAAAAAAAAAATCTACTTTGCATGTCCCTCCCAGGTAAGCCCATTGCTGCAGGGTCAACTTGACTTGAATGACAGGAATCTGTTCAAGTTCTGAATGAACCCAGTAAACTGGAATGCTCTTACCTGGGAGAAAATAGGAATCCCAATGCTGAGTGTCTATTTGGAATCAGGCTGACCTGGGAATAGTGTAGATACTTTACTACTGTGTCAATTTCAAACCCATCTTTCACTTGACACTTGAATCTTTATTCCCAGGGCTTCTTAGGTCTTCTACAATTTTCATGCAAAGTATGATTCAGCAGGATTCATTGCATGCTTGCTAGGTACAGGCACTACAGTAGGCCCTGAGGGAAAGAGAAAAATCAGAAATAGAAAGTTGAATAAGACACGGCTCCTGCCTAAAGGAACTTAAAATCTACTGGGAGAGGAAGTAATGGCTAATGCTGTCAGTTAGATTATTGAGTTATTTTATCGATTTCCATACTTTAACCAAGAGGAGTAAGGAAAGAACTATCGAAGAGAAAATTTTCTAAGGAAGGAATGACATCAAAATGGTAAGGATCATTATGGCAGGGCTCTGAGATTCAAAGCGTCTCATTGTCTTTTGCCATTGCTACATTTTCTTTAACAAGATTATCATTTTTCATCATGAATGAAAATACACATATAAATAAAAATTCTTCTAGAGGATTTTCTTGCTCCCTAAAAACACAGCTGTCATACCTTTAGTACAAGAATTTGCTTTGAGGCAAGCAAAGGAAAAAAAGAGAGAGAGAGAGAGAGAGACCAACTCCAGAGAACAAACTGACAGTTACCAAGGTGGGGGTATGGGGGTTGTAGGAGATACGGATTATAGAGTACATTTATCATGATGGAAAAAAGATAAGAAAAGAAAATGATTTAAAAAAAAAGGAATTTGCTTTGAGGGACAAGGAAATATAAAGTTAAAGTCAATATCAATATAAACAGAATTTACAAAAATGGTGGTTTTGTAGGTATGTACTTACATATATTCATGGCCAACTCTAGAATATTCATGAGCCAATGATGGGTGCTTGGGTTCGTTCCTCCGCTCTTGTATTTTTCTAGTGATTGGAGAGACAGAAGGTGACGGACTCCCACCCTCCACTTTTAATCCTGGCAGCTGTGGTGGACAGTAAGAACACCTGAGTGGTGAGCCTTAGCTCTGAGTTCAGATCCTGACTCCCACTCATTATTTTTTCCTCTCCAGGAATATCAGTGTTTCTCAGCCTCTGCCTGATTATTCTCGGTGGAATGGAGGCATCAGTCAGATCCTTGCTGATACCAGGATGTTACTGATGAGAACCTGGGTGAGGGAAGGAAAGAAAACATTGACAAGAAGCACACTGACTTCTCTTGACCTTAGAGGAAGTCTTTGGAAATCTAGCCCATCCCCTTTCCAAACCTGTTATTGATGAAGATTTTGAGACCCAGATATTCCAACTCGAAACACTGTGCTTGTTCACCAATTTCTGACCTTCTGTTACCCATTGACCTCCTCCACCTGCTTTGTAGGGGGTGTATATCTATGGCACAGTTCACACCAAAAATTAGATAGAGACCAGAAGAGCTTCTAAAAATAGCTCCTTTTCAAAGATCTCTCTGGGCAAAGTTCTTACCTGCATGATTTTATTTGATACTCATGAGAATCCTCCCAGGTAGCTATTATTTGCTTGATTTTGCAGTGGAAACTTGATTCAGAGAACCAAGCATCACACCCAAGGAGGGCTAGCTCATGAGTGAGACAACCAATGTGTCAATCTGACACAGGTGCGTTCCAGAAGAACCAAGGCAAACTGACTGTGCAAATAAAAAATGGTGCCAGAATTGGCTGGTTTCAGGGCCCAGGGAGGATTCTACGGTAGTTTGACTGGATTTTTTTCCTCTTCCACAAGACCTAACTTGAAGGTGTGGGGGCAAATCCATGACTGTATTAGCTTTGGCCATGTTTCTCAGTATAAAGAGAGGAAGGAAGGAGGCTGGGAGGAATGGGATCCCCTTGCAAAAATTGTAGCCTCTGGATAATTAGAACCCAAACTCAAGTTATTGAATACAGATCTTTGCATCAAGTGAGGAAAGTCTGCTTGAGAGGTATATTCCACCATATACTTAAATTCTTCTCTTTGCCCCAAGGCGTCCAAGTACAAGTTTTCTGGCTTCCAGACACCCTGGTCCTTCTCTTCTACTTGCATGAGAACCAAGTGAGATCAAGTTGCGTGAGTTGTTGTCGATGTAAAATAAAACATGAACTGCTATAAAATGACTTTGAAAATTTAAGAATAGAGGAGAGCATAGGAGAATAGGATCTGGGGAATTTTTTAAAAAGGGGTCAATACCCCCAATTTTATACCTGACACCGGCTTACAAAGTGCTGGGTCCTGTCATCTGCCCTGTCTCTATGTTCAGCGAGGGCTGCTCTAAGTACAGAGGCAAAGGCTGCCTCAAGCTCCATAGGAAAGCTTGCAGGGTGGGTGGGGGGAGGGGGGAACCACAGGGAGTCTGCACTGATTGCTGTCCCCCCATTTCCACACTTAGGTGGTCAGTGGGGCTGCATCAGTGGAGGCTGCATTTTCCGGGTACTGATCATCCTTAGATAATGGGCTGGGCTTCTCTGCCTAATCCTTTGGGTGGTACTCATGTCATGAGCAACCGATCCCCAAAAAGCATAAGGGTCACCTACTCCAGATGACTGCATTATTGTTGAGGTCATACTATACTGAAATCAGGTCTCTCTTCCTGCTAATCAGATCATTTAGGTACTCAAGCTGACTCAGGGCCTTCAGAGAATAAAATTTCTGGAACATGATGCATTGGAGATAGACATAAGGGACTGAGGATGAAAACCACATCCCAGAGCTATAAAAATGACAGACTGTTTACCTTATGTGGACTGTCTCTAGATTTAGTTCCCTTAAAATGAATTTGTTAGCCTATAAATTAAAATGGCCAATGGAGGAGACATTTTTTTCCTCTCTTACCTTTCTACCCCTTCTTGGGTCTGTTTGTGGAAATAATGCGATTAGCCAGGTCCTAAACAACCTTATCCACCACTTTGGTCAACCCCTTTATCCCACAACTGAGGAGAACCCAGGCCTCATGATCTTCCCAGTGGACAACAAGGAGACATAAATAAACTTCATTTCCCTTCTCATCAATTCGATATTGGTAAATGTAAGTTTCACATGAAACAGGGAGTTCAATAATATAGTCCATAGAAATAATCATGTAGAAAGGACTATAAAAACATTAACCTTTGAAGTTTAATTTTCAATATTTAGAAAACCCCTATATTTTGACTCAAATTATCATATATGGACTATAATTCTTTTTTTAGTTTATAAATATGTCTATATATATATCTCTCTCTCTCTCTATATATATATATATGTCTCTGTATATATGTATATGTATATATACCCACAAATATGTGGGTCTTTAGGTAAAGATTAAAAAATAAAGCAAATACCCATGTAACAACTGTCTGTGTCACAAACAGAACATTGTTCCCTAATATCTGCAACCAGACTGATAATTGTTCCCTAATATCTGCACCTTCCTTCTCCATCCCCAAGACAACCATTACCCTCACTTCTGTGATCATCATTTCCCCCGCTTTCCCCATCCTTTAGTGGCCTTTCTATGTATCCTTAAATGCACGTTGAGTTTCACTCATTTGTGAACTTACCTGCTGCTTCCTTCAGTATGTTTGTGAGAGTCATCTGTGCTCACGTGTCTTGCTATAGTCTCTTCATTTAGACTGCTTACAATACTCCATTTCATGAGTATATCACAATTTCTTTCTCAGTGCTCATGGTAGACATTTGCTTCTTCTCCTTTTGCATCTGCAGAATATGGCAAGAGGAAATACAGAAAGGTAAACCAGAAAATAGTGAAATTAGTTACTGAGTGGGTGCAGGTGAAAGAAGCAGACTTCTCTTACTCCATACTTCACAACATATTTATTGCCTCTGAACCATGTCTACAATTACATGTTACATATTCAAGAAATAAAAATAATTCAGCAGGAAATAAAAATAGTTTTATAAAACAGTAAAATTCCCCGTCAACAGAAACAGATGAACTAACTCTATCAAATTTTAATACTTAAAAGAAAACATTAATCCAAATAACTTGTATACCAGTATTCTGACTGTATGTTCACTGATGGTATATTCTAAAGACAAAAAGAACTACTGAAATACTCATGGATGTTTTGAGTGATCACGTTGAGTTTATATACCCATTTGAGGAGATGTCTTTAAAATATTGTCTTCCTATATAAAAAAAAATTAATTAAAAAATAAAATATTGTCTTCCTATATAAAACTGTTGCATGTTTATTTATTTATGACATCTAATAAAGTGTTAGAATTTTATCTTTATGTGAGTCACGTGTTTTTGTTTTTTTTAAGATTTATTTATTCATCCTAGAGAAAGAGAGAGTGAGCACATGCACAAGTTGGGGGAGAGACAGAGGGAGAGGGTTAGAAAGAATCTTAAGCAGACTCTGGCTCAGTGCAGAGCCCGAGTGAGGCTAGATCTCAGGACACTGAGATCATGATCTGAGCCAAAACCAAGAGGCTGTCACTTAAAGGACTGAGCTAACCAAGTGCTCGAAGGCATATGTTTTATGAGACCTTTCTGTGACTACTTCATACCTTTGATGCTACTGTAAATGGTATCCTTTCTATTCATTTCTAGCATTTAGAAATGTAATGATTTTTGTTTGCCAAATTTTCTTTCTTTTTTTTTTTTTAAAGATTTTATTTATTTATTTGACAGACAGATCACAAGCAGGCAGAGAAGCAGGCAGGCAGAGAGGAGGAAGCAGGCTCCCCGCTGAGCAGAGAGCCCCACGTGGGGCTCGATCCCAGGACCCTGAGATCATGACCCGAGCCGAAGTCTGCAGAGGCTTAAGCCACTGAGCCACCCAGGCGCCCCTGTTTGCCAAATTTTCTTAACTCTAAAACTTATTTGGAGATTATTTGGGATGCTCTGACCATAATCATACCATTATATGATCATAATCATATCATGTCTGATTTTTAAAAAGATTTTATTTATTTATTTGACAGAGACAGTGAGAGAGGGTACACAAGCAGGGGAAGTGGGAGAGGGAGAAGGAGGCTTCCTAGAAACCTGATGTAGGGCTTGATCCCAGGACTCTGGGATCACAACGGAGGAAGGCAGTTGCTTAACGACTGAGCCACTCAGGCACCCCTCATTTCTGATTTTTATGCACTGTTTTTTTTTTTTCCTTTCCCCACTGTACTTTCTAGAACCCACAGTATAGAGTTCAATGCTGGTAAGTGATAGTGGGCATTATGGTTGGCCCTTGTTCTCAATGGAAATGCTATCAGTACTTCACCATTAAATGTAATGCTTTCTGTGTGTTTATTTTATGTACCCTTTATCACATTAAGGAATTTCGCTCTTGTTCATAATCTTACAGAGTATTTTTAACTCATAAGATGTTGAATAATCTCTAGCTATCTTTCTGCATTTATTGAGATTCATTTTTCCCTTATTTAGAATAATGTGGTGATTTATGTTGATTAATTATTATTAATAAAATTTACATTCTTAGAAATCAAATGTCATTATATATTTTATACATTGCTGGATTTGGTATGCTAATTTATTGAGGTTTTTTTCATCTGGTCTATAATTTATCTTTTCTATGTTTGTTTAGGTTTGGTTCCGGGATTGAGAATAGTCCAGCTTTGTTAAATGAGTTGGGGAATGGTTTCCTCTTTTTCTGGAATGTCCTCTGTAAGACTTTGTGCAAGATTAGAATTATCTTTTTAATTATGGACCTCACTGGTAAAGCCATAGAGTGATTGGTTCCCCAAGGCGAGGGGGTGAGGGGGGTGGGATTTTTGACTACTCATTCGGTTTCTTTAAAGATTATAACATTTATAAGGTTTCTATTTCTTTTTGTGTCAGTTTTATATTTTTCTAAGATCTACCCATTTCATTTAAACATACTGGCATGCAATTGTTCACAGCATCCTCTTCCCTCTTTTTAATGTCTGCAAATTCTGTAATTATGTATTACCTTTCACTCAAAATACAGTTAATTTGTGGATCATCTATTATCTTTTTTAAAGATTTTTCTTTATTTATTTGAGAAAAAAATGAGTGGAGGGAGGGGCAAAGGGAGAAGGAGAAGCTGACTCCCCACCCATCAGGGAGCTTGATGAGGGATGCAGGGTATAATCCTAGGACTCTGAGATCATGACCTGAGCTGAAGGCAGACATTTAACCAACTGAGCCACCCAGATGCCCTGGATCCTCTCTTATTCTTGACTAGAGTCATCATAGGTTGTTTTAACAATCAACCATAACCATTAATTGTTTTAAGAATGAATCATAGGTTGTTAAAAGAACTTAAGGCCTTGGATTTTTTTATACTGTTTTACCTGCATCTTATACAAATTGATAACAGTATTTTCATTATTGTTTTTTTTTTAAAGATCTTATTTATTCATTTTTAGGGTATGACAGAGAGAGGGAGGGCAGGTAAGGAGGTAGAGGGACTGAGCCCAACTCCAGCCTGATCCCACGACACTGAGATCATGATCAGAGCAGATATCAAAAGTCCAACCCTTAACTGACTGAGCCACTCAGGCACCCACATTATTGTTCACTTTTAAATACAGTTTGATTTGCATTGATTGTTCTTTTATCAATGTGTTATTTATAGATATACTTTTAAATTGTCAAAATATGGGAATTTTATTTTTGCAATTGATTTCTGATTTGATTTCATTTTAATAAGATATTGGGAAAGATTTACATCAGGTTTTTGAAATTTGTTGAGATATTAAACTTGAGGTCCAATATATGGCTAATATTTGTAAAATTCTATTTAGCAATTTTGCTGTACAGCATGTATATATGTATGTTTGTTCTATTTTCTTTTTTTTTTTAAGATTTTATTTATTTATTTGACAGAGAGATCACAAGTAGGCAAAGAGGCAGGCAGAGAGAGAGGGGGAAGCAGGCTCCCCACTGAGCAGAGAGCCCAATGCGGGGCTCCATCCCAGGACCCTGAGATCATGACCTGAGCCGAAGGCAGAGGTTTAACCCACTGAGCCACCCAGGCGCCCCTGTTTGTTCTATTTTCTTATGTGTTGCTTAAATATTCCATATCTTTACAGATTTTTGATCTGTTTGCTTTATCAAAAATCCACCATGATGGTGGATTTTCACTGATCTTCCTGTAGTTTTGTGCACATTTCACTGCATGCATTTCAATATTATTAGTAAATTAAATCTAAAATTCTTATTTCATCCTGATGATCTTTACTCAGAATGATATGATCTTTTATGCTCCAGACTTTTTTGCCTTGAGTTTATAGCTTATCTTTTATGGATACAGTAAGACTTGGGGATATAGGTATGGTCCTTAATCTTATAACATTCATATACAGATATAAGTTTCTAAATATTAGAGCAGATCTCACTCAAATTTCTTTGTAGTAAATAATGAAAGCTCTAGCCTCAGACTGTGAAGATTTGAACAAAAAATAACATTCAAGTATTGGTCTATTTTTATAACCAACTTTTCCCCCTTAAACTTATGCATTCGGTTCACAGGGAAGCCTCAAGGACAATTTTTTCCCATTGTCTTATGCATACAGAGATGTGTAGCAGATTTTGATTTTTTTTAAAGTTGTTTTTTTTTTTTTTTAATTTGACAGAGATCACAAGCAGGCAGAGAGGCAGGCAGAGAGAGAGAGAGAGGGGAAGCAGGCTCCCTGCTGAGCAGAGAGTCCGATGTGGGGCTCCATCCCAGGACCCTGAGATCATTACCTGAGCCGAAGGCAGAGGCTTTAACCCACTGAGCCACCCAGGTGCCCCAGATTTTTATTTTTTTAATGTATGTATTTATTTATTACCTGCTAAATAGCCTCTCCTCTAAGAACTGTTTCTGCCCATATTCAAGGGGTAACTGCTTTTGTTGCTTTTCTTCACAATGACCCTGGCACATGGAAGAATTGCTTAGACCATTTGTGAGCATTTGACTCAGGCATGATTGATCAGGTCTTTCATCTGGAACTGAAAGAAATAAGGAGTTTAAATAGAGTGAATGATAAGATGTACAATTAGGGATCTGATATAGGTCATCTTCCTCATGCATCTCAGAGAATTAGAAGATACCAGAATATGAAGAAGAGAAATAAGAAGGAAAGCAATACAAAAAACAGAGGTGAGAGAGAGATGAAGAGAGTGCTGTTTTATTTTCTGGTTCTAGTGGTTCCTGAGGTCCAGTCATTTTCATTTTCTTAGGTCCTTCAAAAAATGTTTTATCCAAGAAAGTGTAAGACTTTTTTTTTTTTTTAAGATTTTTATTTATTTATTTGACAGAGAGAGATAACAAGTAGGGAGAGAGGCAGGCAGAGTGAGTGAGAGGGAAGCAGGCTCCCCGCTGAGCAGAGAGCCCGATGTGGGGCTTGATCCCAGGACCCTGAGATCATGACCTGAGCTGAAGGCAGCGGCTTAAACCACTGAGCCACCCAGGCACCCCGAAAGTGTAAGACTTTTACATTGAAAACTGTAATGCATTGATGAAAGACATTTGAAGAGGCAAATAAACAGAAAGATATATTATGCTCATGGATTAGAAGAATTAAGATTGTTAAAATGTCCTTATTACCCTAAGAAATATACAAATTCAATGCAATCTTTATCAAAATTCCAGTGGCAGTTTTTATAGAAACAGAACAAAAAACCTAAAATTTGTGTGGATTCACAAAAGACCCCAAATAGCCAAAGCAATCTTGAGAAAGAAGACCAAAGCTGGAAGCATCATGCTGCCACATTTTGAACTGTATCACACAGCTATAGTAATTAAAGCAGTATGATATTGCCATAAGAATAGACATGTAGATCAATGGGACAGAATAGAGAGCCCAAAAATAAACCCATGCATGTATGGTCTATTTATGACAAAGGAGCCAAGAAGATACAACAGGAAAAGGACACTGTTCAATAAATTGTGCTGGAAAAACTGGACACACGTGCACATATACACACAAAAAAGAATGAAACCAGATCACTATCTTATACCATACATACAAATTAACTCAAAGTAGATTAAAGACTTGAATGTAAGACCAGAAACCATAGATTTTAGAAGAAAACACAGGGCTAAGTTCTTGACATCGGTCTTGGTGATGATTTTTTGGGATTGCCATTAGCAAAGGTAACAAAAGTAAAAATAAACAAGTAGGGCTACACTAAACTAAAAAGCTCTGTACAGCAAAGGATAGAACAAAATGAAAAAGCAACCTACTAAATAGGAGAAAATATTTACAAATCATATATCTGATAAGGGCTTAATATCCAAAATATATGAAGGACTCATACAACTCAACAGCAAAAAACCCCCAAACAATCCAGTTAAAAAGTGGGCAAAGAATCTGAAAAGACATTTCTCAAAAAAGAGCCTAATATCACTAATCATCAGAAAAGTGCAAATCAAAATCACAATGAAATATTACCTCATTTTTACTAGAATGCCTATTGTCAAAAAGACAGTAATAACAAGTTTTGGCAAGGATGTAGAGGAGAAAAATCCTTGTGCACTGTTGGTGGGTCTGTATATTAATGCAGTCACTGTGGAAAACAGTATGTAAGTTCCTTTAAAAAATTAAAAATAGAATTACCATATATTCTAGCAATTCCATTTCTGGGTATTTATCTGAAGAAACTAAAACATTGACTCGAAGAGATATATACACTCTATGTTCACTGAAGCATTACTTACAATGGCCAAGACATGAAACAACTCAAGTGTCTACCAGTGGATGACTGGCTAAAGAAAATGTCACACACACACATGCACACCACCTGTCCCCCCACAGACAAACATACAGGGATAAATTTTCAGCTATATAAACGAATGAAATTTTGCCATTTGTAACAATATAGATGGATCTTGAGGGCATTATGCTATGTAAAATAAGTCAGAGAAAGACAAATACCATATGATCTCACTTACATGGAGAATCCAAAAAAAAAAACAAAAAACAAGAAGAAACCAAAAACCAAAAACCAAAAAAACTCACACCCAAGCACACAGACACAGAGAACAGATTGATACTTGCCATAGGTGGGGGGTGGCAGATGCGTGGACTGAATGAAGGCAGTCAAAAAGTACAAACATCGAGTTATAAGATGCATAAGCCCTGGAGGTATAATGTACAGCATGGTGACTACAGTGAATAATACTACATGACATGTTTGAAAACTTGCTAAAAGAGTAGATCTTAAAAGTTATCACTATAGGAAAAAAATTATACCTATGTATGTTAACTAGACCCACTGTGATGATTATTTTGTAATGTATGCAAATATTGAATCATTGTGTTGTACACCTGAAGCTAATATAATGTTCCATGTCAATTACACCTCAATAGAAAAAAAAAAAAAAAACATTTGCTCCCTTACATTATACTTTTGTTACTTGCAACACGTGGTACTTCTTAATGGTCTTCATCAAATATTTCAGCTCTCTACCTTCTGGACATATGATAGGATTGAGCATTTTGTCTACACTCCCGCCTGCCCTCCTGTGCTCGTTTAGTTGGCACGGACCCTGTGACTAGTTCTGGATAATGAATTATGTGCTGTGGTTACAGGTGTCACTTCCATGACAGAGGGACAGAGCTCAAGGCCATCCAGAGCTCTTTCCCTCCACCACAGAGACTGTCAGCATTTGCAACAGATGTTTGTCTGTCTGGGTCCCCATATGAGAGGACAAGGAGTAGAGATACCATCTGACTCAAGGAATGTGCAACGTGAACAAGAAATAAATTTTTATTGTTATAAGCCACTATGCTTTGGAAGTAGTCTGCTAGCATTGCATAATTTATTCTGGTGGACATTCAACCAAAATGGCTGTAAGCAATAAAACCAGCCAGCCTCTGAAATAGACAACACTCTGAGACCTTTTACAGCTGATGTTGAGGGTTTAAGATCTGACTGACATGTTAGAGTAGATGTGTTTCTGCCTACAATTATGAGAAACTTACCTTTACAACAATTCTCGGCTTTATACTGTATCAACAAGGTCATGCTTCTTATAAAAACATGACTTTAAATGTGATTATTCTTTTAAAATTTTAATTTGGCTGCACTGTGTCACAGACAGTGAAGTCTGAAAGAACAGATTGAACTGAACAGCTTAGGAGGAAGTCTCTGTATCAGAAACAGAGAAACTGTGGATTTGGTGGTGTGATGTAATAAAAAGTAAATATTTCCTTTTTAGTCTTGATTCCTAGGGTTTTTCCCTTGTTCTTGGCATAGCAACTCCCAATTTAAACTCTTGGGAGTGATAAAACTGCCTTTTGTATGCTAATGAGATGACTGGTGTCTACGGGCTCCTACAGAGCTCAGGATTGTGTTGGTCACCAGAAAGAGCAAGGCAGGATTATGGGGTTTGGACTTCAGCCCCATTCCCAATCTCCAGGCAGGAGAAAAGGGGCTGGAGATGGAGTTAATCACTAATGGCCAATGGTTTAATCCATCCTGCCTATGTAATGGAATCTCTGTAAAAAGCCCCATGTTTCCAGAGTTTCAAGGTTAGTGAATGCATCTCCTTGTTGAAAGCATGGAGCATTCAGGGGGCATGGGAGCTCGTTGCCCCTCTTCCTCACTATAGTTTGTGTTATCCATCTCTTCCACTCATCTGTCACTAAGCTATAGCCTTTACGGTAAACCATAAACCATAAGTAAATTGCTTTCCTGAGTTCTGTGAGCCATTCTAGCAAATTGTCAAGGCTGGAAGGGTGGGATTGTGGAAACCCTTGACTCTGGTGGCCAAATCGGACAGAACTAGGGGTGCTGTGGGCACCCGTAACTTGTACCTAGCATCTGAAGTGAGAGCAGTCTTGTGGGACTGAGTGCTTACAACCTGTGGAAGTTGATGCTAACTGAGAAAGTTAGTGTCATAGTTGAGTTGACTTATAGGATGCCTAGTTGGTGTCCAGAGAGCTGGAAAAGTGGCTGAGGGTATAGAAAAACCCCACACATTTGGTGTCAGCCATATAAAAGCCACAACAATGATAGAATTGTAAACAGAAGGCTTCACCAATTTCCATACCTCCTGGCTCCTGAATCTGAATTTCCAAACATATTCAGGTGCAAATTCCTCCCTTGCCTGTGAGGATACAAGTTGCCCACGTGCCCATTTTTGTCCTTGGTAGCAAAAAATCACATACATTCTGTTACTTGGGATAATGAGTCAAAGCTCTGGAACCTTGGATCCATAAAATCCATAGGCTCCTGGAAAGAAATCCGTATCAGTCCCAGAGATGGATGTGATATCAGGAGTTATCTAAGTTCGGAAAAGGGCAAACAAAAGCCTAGGGTAGAGAAGGCAATGACTTGAACCAGGATGATGCCAGTGAAGTTGGTGTTTCAATCCTGGGTATAATTTGAAGGTAGACACACAGGATTTGGTAGTGGATTGTATGTAAATTATTGGAGAAATGAAAGAGTTAACATGAATCTGGGGATTTTGACCTGAGCCCTTGAGAGAGCAGCAGTGGCATAGCTGAGGCCACGTAAATCAATGACCTAATCAGAAATAGGGCTGAGTCTCCTACTGCCAGCTTAGTGGCCGTGCTGCTTCCCTCGGGATAAAGCAGGAGGGGGGCTAATAGCCGTGTTTATATATTGGAGACTTTTATCGTACATATCTCATGAGATTTCTTAAGATTTATTTTTATCTTCATAGTACTTTACGGAACAAAGGAAGAGTTTCGTTCTATTTTAATTTCCGATACGTGTTCCCAGCGACAAATTACTTGAAGGGACATTTTTTTTTTAATATTTATTTTTATTTGTTTATTTACAGCATAACAGTGTTCATTGTTTTGGCATCACACCCAGTGCTCCATGCAGTACGTGCCCTCCCTGTTACCCACCACCTGGTTCCTCCACCTCCCACCCACCCCCCGCCGCTTCAAAACCCTCTGGTTGTTTTTCAGAGTCCATAGTCTCTCATGGTTCATCTCCCCTTCCAGTTTCCCTCAACTCCCTCTCCTCTCCATCTCCCCATGCCCTCCATGTTATTTGCTATGCTCCACAAATAAGTGAGACCATATGATACTTGACTCTCTCTGCTTGACTTATTTCGCTCAGCATAATCTCCTCCAGTCCCGTCCATGTTGCTACAAAAGTTGGGGATTCGTCCTTTCCGCTGGAGGCATCATACTCCGTCGTGCATACGGACCACATTTGAAGGGACATTTTTACAACAGAACTTGCACGGACACCAGAACAGTGTGTGGCTGTGACTCTGTTGACGGCACAGAATCTGTTGAGAAGGTTTTGTGCTACTCCTGGGGCCCCTCTGGCTTGAGACAGAGCCGTGAAGGGCTGAAAGGAGCCAAGCTAGCACAGCTTTAATGCCAAAGACTAGATGAGAGGGGCACTAAAGTTAGGGGCAAGGTGGCGAGGAGGCCAAAGGGCAGATCTACCTAGCCAGGTTCGGTAGGATTCATGTCTCCGCCTCAGATCCTAACCACCAGCTTCATGGAAAGTAACACTGATGAGAACAATATGGAGAAATGTTGCCCTCCAATGATGCCATTGCATCCCGAAGTTTTATAGCACTTAGAGTGAATAAACAGGAGACCGAGTCACAATATAACAGCAATAGTGAAAAGATCTGAATGGGACTCCAGCACACACGCTCATATATGAAGCAAACATATTTTGAGCCCCTGTTCTACGTCAGCATGTTCTAGACTCTGGTAATATAGTGGTGAACAGAGCAGACAAAATTCTTGCGGTAATTGAGCATACTTCCCAGCAGGGAAAGAAAGACAATAAACAAAGGATTAAGTACGATTATCCTATGTCACAAAGAGATCAGGGCTAGGAGAGCAGTAAAGCAGGAAGGGGAAAGGCAGAGTGAGTGGGGAATTGTAGGAAACGTTACTATTTACATAGATTAGTCAGGAAAGTCTGGTCTAGTAAAATGGTATTTAACCAAAGATCTGAAGGAGCTTTCAGTTCCACACATAAGGAGCTTGAAAGGCACCACTCTGTCCTAACAACAAGTAAAAAGCTAAACAGATTGAACAGTGAACAATTCTTCTCGAATCCTTAAGAGAAGGATACAGGGCAAACCGCGGTGCCCAAGACTGGGAAGACAGGTGCATATAGAGTCATGGCCTCCCGGAGCAGAGATGCAAGAGCGGAACTGCTTCAGGGACCAGTGCCTGAGAGGGGAGAAGTCTGAACTGTAATGGACAAATTGCTGGGAGCAAGTCTGAGAGTTAAAAACTTTGGGGGGACCCAGTCATAGGGCAGTCCCTATAGCATTGTGAGATTCCCCTCCAGGAGCTAGGTTCCCACTACTGTATTTTACTAATACCACAGAAAATTTCCTCTTGCTTCTCAGAGAGGGAGGGGGGAACAGAACCATTTTGAAAATGTCAGAGCAGTTTGCTCTTTATCACAAATCCTGCCCTCAGGGCAAATGAACTAACAGGGGTCTCACTGGCTGAGACGTTGTCAGAACCTGCCTGAGATGGAGGAGGGAAGTACTCAACTCCGCCCATTCCCCCATCTTGTCCCACCCACATGGGGAGAAAAAAAATGGATAAACACTTGTGACGTTCATAATCCAGAAGCAAAAGGCTCACTAAAAGACTAAGACCTAATCATAGGCCTTCCCTTCTCCTCACAGGTCTCACCATATTACTAAAGTCTGTTTACAGCAGCTCTTTCTAGCCAGTACATCATGTCCAGCGATTAAGGAAACATTACAAGGCATACTCCAAGGCAAACAACACAATCTGAAGAGACAAGGCAAGCCTCTGAACCAGAATGGCAGGAACTCTCAGGGCAGTGATTTAAAACAGGTGTGATTAATATGCTAAAGGCTCTAATGGATAAAGTAGATATCATACCCCCTCCCCCCACAAATAAAATATGATGATAATGATTCATTAGTGCAGTTTCAACACTGTAGCAAATGCACCCCACTGGTGGGGCAGGTTTGTGACGGGGGAGGCTATACATGTGTGGGGCAGGAGCAGATGGGACATCTCTGCACTTTCTTCTTAATTTTGCTGTGTACCTAAAATTGCTCTAAAAAAAATTAAGGCTTTTTTTTTTTTTTGAAAAGTCACAACAGAATAAAAGGACTCAAAGAAAGTTGGGATCAATGAGGCTTTCTGGCAGGAAGTGTTTTAGAGGAGAATGAACACAAGCCAGACATGAAGTAAGAACATGCTTCTTGTGTGTGTGAAGAGTAACAGGAAGGCCAGCATGGCTGGAACAGAATGTGCAAAGAAGAGAATGTAGCAGAAGGGCTCAGCAACTAGCAGGGAACAAGGTTAAAGGCCATTGGAACAAGGTTCCAAGACCATTGGAAGTCTTTGGCCTCAGCTCCGAGTGATAAAGAAGCCATTAGAAAGTCCTCTGCAAAGCACTTGGGTGCTATGATGAGGGTTTAAAAGAATTTTTTCGCTGCTTTGTTGAGGGTACCATGAAGCAGGAGCTGGGAGGCGGTAGCAGTTGGGTCTCACAGTAGGGAAATGCATTAGGAACCTATTGCAAATAAACAGGGAAGAGAGGACAGTGACTTGAACCAGGTGATACTAGTGAAGCTTATGTTTAAATTCTGGGTATAATTTGAATGTGAACACACAGGATTTGCCTATGGATTGTATGTCAGTTATTAGAGAAAGAGAAGAGTCAAAATGAATTAAAGGATTTTTGACCTGAGCAATTTTCGGGTGGAGAATGCGGAAAAAGAGGATCTTAGAGGGAGCGCCTGGGTGGCTCAGTGGTTTAGGCCGCTGCCTTCGGCTCAAGTCATGATCTCAGGGTCTGGGATAGAGTCCCACATCGGGCTCTCTGCTCAGCAGGGAGCCTGCTTCCCTCTCACTCTCTCTGCCTGCCTCTCTGCCTGCTTATGATCTCTCTGTCAAATAAATAAATAATTTTAAAAAAAGATTAAAAAAAAAGAGGATCTTAGAGGAATAACTGGGAGTTTTATTTTGAATATGCTATTTGAGATGCAAATTATATATCAGAGAACAATATTATTTAGGGTTTTGGATATAGAAGTCTGGAATTCAGGGACAGTTCTGTGCTCTAAATACAAATCAAGGAGCCCTCAGTATAAAAGTGCCATTTACAACCACAAGGCTGGGGGACACCCCTGAGGGAGTGGACAGGAGTAGAACAGAGAGGTGCAAAGTTGGGGCACTCCACTAAGTAGAAGCAGGGAAGACTGGGAGAAATGTGCACACATAAAAAGTCGTCATGGTGATAAGAGGAGAATCAACAGACAGTCATGTTCCAGGAGCCAAGCGATGTGTTTGAAGCGCTATACGATCAACAATGCCCTACTGTCAAACAAATAAAATAATATGTGGACCAAGAATTCACGACTGGGTTTTGCAAAATGGAGGTCATTGTTGACCTTGACAAAAGATGTTTCAGCTGAGTCTTCAGAATGAAAGAAAACCTAACTGGAATGTGTTCAAGAAAGATAAAAAACATGGGCACCTGGGTGGCTCAGTGGGTTAGGCTGCTGCCTTCAGCTCAGGTCATGATCTCGGGGTCCTGGGATCGAGTCCCACGTTGGGCTCTCTGCTCAGCGGGGAGCCTGCTTCCCTCTCTCTCTCTCTCTCTCTGCCTATCTCTCTATCTACTTGTGATCTCTCTCTGTCAAATAAATAAATAAAATCTTTAAAAAAAAAAAAAGAAAGACAAAAAACATGACAGAGGTCCCAGTTTTGATGCAGAAGATATGAAGGACCTCTGTGCCCCGACATCAAGAAAAACCGAGGAAAATAAGAATCTATTTTCACATGGGTCAAGCAAAAAAACTACCTGGCCAGAAAGCCCCGAAAACTTGACTTCCCAAGAGAAGAAGTATTCAAAGAAGGCAAGGGGCCATGGCAGCCTCCATACTTTGTCTAGGCAAACAGGAGAGCACATCAGTCTTAAGGGGAGAACCTTATCAGAGGGGAGATGAAGTCAGACAGGCCTTAAACTACAGAGTAGGCTGGTGGGGCACACCGGGATCTTTACAAGTGTCACAAATACAAAGCAACACAAAATAAACAAAGCAGTTGCTTAGCCTGACAACAACCCCTCCCATCCCTGCCTCCTGAATCTCGGGAAGAAAGCGGTGGTGGGAGAGGTTCTGATGAGCAGAGAGGAGTCACATGGCACAGGCCATCCTCCTCTTGCTTCATCCAGGGGGCCTTGCTGGGGTTGAATCCAAAAGGCAGCAGAAACTATCTGAAACTGTTGTCCAGTCCTCTCCCAGCTCCCACAAACTGACACCATTAAAAACACACCAGTAGCGGGCGCCTGGGTGGCTCAGTGGGTTAAGCTGCTGCCTTTGGCTCAGGTCATATCTCAGGGTCCTGGGATCGAGTCCCGCATCAGGCTCTCTGCTCAGCAGGGAGCCTGCTTCCCCCTCTCCCTCTGCCTGCCTCTCTGCCTACTTGTGAACTCTGTCAAATAAATAAATAAAATATTTAAACACACGCACATACCAGTAGCATGTGGGAGAGTGGAGACTGAGCTAACAGAGATGCTTTTCATGGAACTAAACCGGAGACACATCCACAGCTGAAAGCAACCCTAAGAGGAATTTGAGTGACTGTTCCAGTTGAAAGAAAGGGCTTGCATTCTCTTGGAAGTTAACAAAATTAAAACAAACAAACAAACAAAGAGCGAAGTGGTAGAGTTAAGCCCCACCACATGAATAGAACATTAAATGTAGATGAACTAAATCATACAATTAAAAGGCAAACGTCAGAATGGATTTACCAAAAGTAAGAACAACGACGTGCTATTTACAGAAAATGTACTCTAAATGTCAGAGCACAGGCAGGTAAGAATAAAAAGGTGTGAAAGACATACCTGTAATCTCTAATCATAAGAAAGCTGATGTGATACTATTAATACCAGGCAGGCAACGTTATCAGAGGCAAAGAAAGATTTCATAATGATAAAAAGGTCAGCTTATCAGGATGATGTCACAATTCTAAATGTCCAGGCCACTGAGAACAGAGCTTCAAATACAAGAAGCAAAGACCAGCATAACTGAAAATAGACAAAATCCCAACTGGAGTTGGTGACTTTAACATTCAACTCTCAAAATAAGTAGGCAAAAGAGGATGGGGAGGTGGGGGAGGGAAAGCAAGAGGAAGGGGAAGGAGGAGAGGAGGAAGAGGGGGAGCAAAATGTGGCAAAAACACCAGCAAGCACACAGTAGATTTGAACACCATCATCAATAAATGTAGCTCAGTTGATAAAAAAATATAATATAAAGAACAACTGCAGAATACACATTATTTTCAAGTGCACATGGGTCCTTCACAAGTAGAGACCATATTCTGGGTCATGAAAGCAATCTTAATAAATTTCAAGTGACTGAAAACTTTCAAACTATGCTCTTTTTAAAAAAAGGATTTATTTATTTATTGAGAGAGAGAACACGTAAGCAGGGAGAGGGGTATAGGAAGAGGGAGAGAATCCTCAAGCAGACTCTCCCCTGAGCATGAAGCACTATGCAGGGCTCAATCCCAGGACCCTGAGGTAATGACCTGACCTGAAACCAAGAGTCAGCCACCCAGATGCCCCATTTCAAAATATGTTCTTGAATTACAAGAGAATTAAATTAGAAATCAATAACAAAAAGATATCTGGAAAGTCTCTAAATATTTGGAAAATAAGAACACACTTCTGAACATTTATGAGGGCCACCTGGGTGGCTCAGTCAGTTGAGCGTCTGCCTTTGGCTCAGGTCATGATCCCAGGGTCCTGGGATCAAGCCCCATGTCCAGCTCTCTGGTCAGCAGGAGCCTGTTTCTCCCTCTACCTGCCATTCGCTCCCCCTACTTGTGATCTTGCTCTCTGTCAAATAAAGAAATAAAATCTTTAAAAAAAAATAAAAATAAACTACTCATGAGTCAAAGAAGAAATAATAAGGGAATTTAGAAACTATTTATAAGTGAATGATAATAAAAACCAAACATTAAATTTTGCAAGTTTAAGCTAAAGCAGTCTTTAGAAAATTATAACCATAGATGTTTATAACAGGAAAGGAAAAAGATTCAAATTTTATGATCTAAACTTTCATGCTAAGAAGCTAAAAAGAAAAAATTAATTTCACTCTATGTAAATACAAGGAAAGAAATTATAAAGAGTAGAAATCAGTGAAATAGAAAACATATAAGCAACAGATGAAAAATCAACAATACCAAACTTTGTTTCTTTGAAAAAATTAACACAATTGAGAAACCTCTGGTAGGACTTATTAGGAAATAGTAGAAAACATGAATTTCAGGGTTAACATATCAGGATTAATTAACAATATAGGAATGGAAGAGAAGACATCACTACAGACCATGTATATATGCTCCCACTCAAGAAAGAACTGGATAAACCATTACATGATCTTAATTTTCATTGAACCCTCCAGAGCTGTGGGCACAGGAAGTCAGTCAGTCTGAAATAGAAGAAAAGAGTGTCCCCTGTCTTCCTGAAGACAAGAAGGGAGCCAACGCAGCATCCGTGTAGGAGAAAAGCCAGCGGGCACCATACGAGTGGGCAAGAACATTTGTAATAAAGGACGAGGGTCAAGTGAGGGCTTGCATGAGACCATAGAACCATTGGGAGCCACAGACACAAGGAAAGTCTGCACCATGCACAGCCTCCGCTCCATGGACCCCCTCTGATGTCCCTGAGAAAACATGGAACAGGATGGGGTACTGTCAAAACAGTCCCTCAAGGGGTGAACTTTGTTGGAAGATTTACACTGTCTGATTTCAAGATTTACGCCGGCATTACCCTAATCAAGAGAATGTGCCATTGACACTGGAATTGACACAGAGACCAGTGGAAAAAAATAGAGTCCCAAGACTGAGTTTTGGGAAAGGCATCAAAGCAATTCCGTGGAGAAATAAAAATCATCTTCGTAAGAAATTGTACTGAAAAGATTGAATATCTCTATGGGGGTGGGCCATAAAAAGACCCTACTTCACATTTTACACACATGCAAAGAATCTAAGATGAATTATGGACCCGAATACAAATATGAAAACTAAAGCTATATAGCTTCTTGAAAAAAACAAGAGATTATATTCACCGCACATGGGAAGGCAGGTACTAAAAATCACTAACGAAAAAAGAATTTTGATGAATTACTCTTAATTAAAATTAAAAATGTTTGCTCATCAAAAGCCACCATGAAGCAAATACTGAAGCCACAGTTTGAGAAAACATAATTTCAATAACTATATCTGACCAAAGACTTGTATCTAGTATCTATTTTTGTACAACTTTTATTTGGTTTAATTCTAATATGGTCCCCACAGTTCCCATTCCCTGGTGTATATGCCAACCATAATCCTCTCCCCATGCATGGGGGCAGGCTCTGTGAATACAATGGATGCTACTGCTGTAATTAGGTTACAGTACATGGCAAAGGTAAGAGATTTTGCAGATGTAATTATAACCGATAATAAGTCAAACTTTTTTATGATTTATTTATTTATTTTGAGAGAGAGCGCACACATGTGTGAGAGAGAGTGTGCGTGTGAGTGGGGGATGAGCAGAGAGAGAGAATCTCCAGCAGACTCCCTGCTGAGCCCAGAGCCCCACATGGGACTTCTCAAGACTGTGAGATCATGACCTGAGCTGAAACCAAAGTTGGTTGCTCAATGACTGAGCCACCTAGGCATCCCAATAATCAGTTGACTTTCATCTACTGGGAGAATATCCTATGTGGTGAGCTTTTTCCAAAGAGACTCAAAGCAGGAGAGAACATGGCTTTGAAGAAACAAGCTGTCATGCTGTGAATGGCCTACAGAGAAAGGAGCCTCTATGCACAGAAGATCTCAGTTTTATAACCACAAAGAACTGAATTCTACCAACAGCCTGACTGAACTTGGAAGAGGACACCATGTTCCAGATGAGAAACCAGACCTTGGCATCAACTTGCCTGCAGCTTTGTGAGATGCTGGCAGAAGACCCAACTAAGCCATGCCCAGGCTCTGGATGTACAGAAAATGTAAAATAATACCTGTATGCTCTTTAAGCCACTAAAAAAGTAACAAATAATGATAATTTGTAAAGTAAGTAATTCATGGTAATTTGTTATGCAGCACTGGAAAACTAATATAATTCAATAATAAGACAAACTCAATTTTTTAAAAATCAGCAAAAGATTTAACAGATACTTCACTAAAGAAGATATATACTTGGCCCCTAGGCACATAAAAGGTGCTTAATATCATTAGGCATCAGAGAAATGCAGATTAAAATGACAATTATTTATCATTATATACCTATAAAATACCGATTTTATTTTTAAAAATAAACTGGTGATGTATGCATTTCTGGTGGCATATAAAAATGTTACAACCGGAGTGCCTGGGTGGCTCAGTGGGTTAAAGCCTCTGCCTTCGGCTCAGGTCATGATCTCAGAGTCCTGGGATCGAGCCCCGCATTGGGCTCTCTGCTCCGCAGGGAGCCTGCTTCCGCCTCTCTCTCTGCCTGCCTCTCTGCCTAGTTGTGATTTCTCTCTGTCAAATAAATGAAATATTAAAAAAAAATGTTACAACCACTTTGGATAATGGTTTGACAGTTTCTGATAGATTCAAACATGTTCCTATTCTGTGACCAGGTAGTTCCACTAAGACATGTGTGTCTCCAAGAAAAATGAAAACATAGGTCCACAACATGATGTGCACACAAATTTTCATAATAGTTTTACTCACAACAGTGAAAACCTGGGAAGAAATTCAAATATCCATCAGTAGGAGCAGGGAGGAAAATAATTGTGAAATGATACTCAGTAACAAAAACGTTAGATATTATTGAGACATGCAACAGGTAGGATGAATCTCAAACACACTGTATTGAGCGAAGGAGCCAGACACCAAGGAGTCATAATATGTCATTTCTTACATATGAAATTCAATAATAGATGGAAGGAATCGATGATAAAAGTAGAATTGTAGGGCGCCTGGGTGGCTCAGTGGGTTAAGCCGCTGCCTTCGGCTCAGGTCATGATCTCAGGGTCCTGGGATCGAGTCCCGCATCGGGCTCTCTGCTCAGCAGGGAGCCTGCTTCCCTCTCTCTCTCTGCCTGCCTCTCTATCTACTTGTGATCTCTCTCTGTCAAATAAATAAATAAAAAATCTTAAAAAAAAAAAAGTAGAATTGTAGATGCCTCTAGGGCAGGAAAGAGTAACTGGAGAGGAGCACAACAGAAATCTGAGGAGCGATGGAAATAGTCCATATCTTGTTTGGTCTACATATGTAAATACATTTGACGAAAAACATTGCCTTTATGTGCATCATAATTGCACTTAAAAAAAGATTATTTACTTCTTTGAGAGAGAGAACACATGTGAATGTGAGCAAAGGAGGAGCAGAAGGAGAGGGACAAACAGACTCCATGCTGAGTGAGGAGCCTGATGGGGGGCTCAGTCTTACGACCCTGAGATCAAGACCCGAGCTGAAATCAAGAGTCGGACACTCAACAGACTGAGCCACCCAGGTTCCCCTGTCTGGGGCAGTGAGTGTCAACAACTGTTTACGTCTTGAGGAGAAGACAGCAAGAAAGTGATGAAGTAGCTGGAGCATGATGTGGGGCCTAGTGAGGGATTTTTTAAAGTTTACATGCAGAGTAGCATACTTGAATGCCATTCTCCAGTACAGAGGGATAAAAAGTTGGTAAAAGAAGGATAGAAAGTAGGATAGAAAGGGGTGATTAGTTGGAATGATGTCCTTGAGTGAGTGAGGAAGAAGGGGATCTAATGCTCAGATGGAAGGGTTGGCTTGAAGCAAAACACAGTTCATCCAGAGTAAGAAGGGAGAAGGCAGGGAATGTAGTCTAGAATGGAGAAGGCGGGGAAGGGAGTCTAGAATGGAGAAGGCGGGGAAGGGAGTCTAGAATGGGAGCAGTGTGGGGGTCAGCGTGCTGGTTTTGAAGTCGAAAGTCCAGGGTTCTTGTAATCAACACTTACTGGATGGATAAAGTAATTCCTGTAGTGCTTCCCTCACAAGATTGTGAAGAGAACAAAATGACACTAAGCCTGCACAGGAACAGAGCCTATAAAAGCAATAAAGCTTGCTCCAAACATTATAATGGATAATGAGGCTTGCCCTGCAGTAGAGCAGACAGGCTTATGAGCTCATGGGCTCTGAATCTCGGATCATTTACAGAGAGGGGATTGTAATGACATGTGGGAGGTTGTACTAGGTGATCTCTAAGATACCTTGCCGATTGGGGCTGTTGTGAATGATGCTGAAATGAATATGAGAGTGTACCTATCTCTTTGAGATCCTGATTTTGTTTCCTTTGGATACATACCCTAAAGTGGGATTACTGGATCATATGTTCTGTTTCTAAGTTTCCTGAAGAATCTCCATATTGTTTTCCATAGTGACTGCAACAACTGTGCACAGGGCTTCCCTTCTCTCCATATTCTTGCCAACATCTGTTATCTCTTTTCTGATGATAGACATCCTTACAGGTGTGGGGTAATATGTCATTTGATTTACAGTCCCATGATGATTAGTGATATTAAGCACCTTTTCATGCCCTTGTTGGCCATTAGTGTGTCTTCTTTGGGAAAATGTCTATTCAAGTCCTTTGCCAAATTTTTATCAGATTTTTTTTTCCTCCTGAGTTGTATGAGTTCCTTTTATATTTTTGATATTAACCTTTTACCAGATACATAGTTTGCAAATATTTTCCTACACTATATTAATCTATGCTATAGACTGACTTTTCATTGATTGTTTCTTTTGCTGTGTACAACCTGTGTCTACTGAAAGATATATGTACAAACAAAATGTGATATATATATATATATATAATGCATATATACAAATATACATATATTTTATATAATGGTCTATTTTTTTAGCCACAAAAAGAAGAAAATGCTGCCATTTGTGATAATATAGATGAACACGGAGGATATTCTGCCTAAGTGAAAAAAGGCAGACACAGAAAGACATGCACTGTAGGACCTCACTTATGAGTGGAATTGTGAAAAAAATCAAACTCATAGAACTAGAGAATACAACAATGGTTGCCAGGACCTGGAGGTCAGGGAAATAGGGAGATACGTTCTTGAAGTATACAACCTTTGATTTCCAAGATGAATAAATTCTGGAGATCTAATATAAGCATGGTGCCTCTAGTTAATAATACTGTATTGTATACTTGAAAGTTGCTGGGAGTAGATCTCAAGTGTTCTGACCACACACATACAAATGGTTACTAGGCAAAGTGATGGATATGCTAATAAACTTGATGGTGGTTACCATTTCATACATATGTTAAATCATCACCTAGTACATCTTAAAAAAATTAAAAACAAGGGCACCCCTTTTCCTCAGACTCAGTTCCTCGTGGTAAATTGTAGAAAAGCAATTTACTGTGAGATGAAATCTCAACACTGGTGGGAAAAAATATTCATACAAAGTTAGAATATCCCATCCTTAGAGAATCTTCCTCATCCACAGCCAAACCATCCAGAAATCCACCTCCACTGACGTTTCTGCAAGTGCCGTCTGGGATCACTTATTAAAACTTACCTCTCTAAGGAGAAAATAAAGTCTGAATATTATCGGTGTTATAAATATCTTTCAACAATTTTTACATATAAGAAGTAGTTATAGAAATATCCGTCTAAAAATAATTCTAATCTTCCTGAATAAAGAAGAGAAAAGAGAAGCAGAATTGCTCAACATATGGATGTAGGGAGGTGTACTTATGTTAAGGACAAGTTGAAGAAAGCTCAGGTAGACAGGGGAAATGTATTGTTAATAACTCAGCTACTAAACCAGGTTCCTTTTGGCCTCAGCATTGCTCCAACCCAGGGATCTGCAGACATTTTCTGTAAAGGGCCAAAAGGTAAATATTTCAGGCCTTGTGAGCCACATATAACCTGGAGTGCAACTAGTCAACTTTGTCTTGTAGAGTGAAAGCAGCCATCAACATGGGAAATGGATGGGGAGGTCTCTGTTCCAATCAAACACTATTTATGAAAACAGGCGGCAAGTGTGGTACATGCTTCCTGGATAGATACCAAAGTCAAAGATTGTTTCTGCTGCGTGAAGCTTAGAATATGGATGAAGAAGATGAGGGAAATTAGCACTTTCTCAGAGCCAACAACGTACGTGGAATTTTCCTATCCATAATCTCCCCAAACCTGCACAAACATTCTGAAAAAGGGGCTCATGACCTCCAATTTTTACCCACGAGGAAATCCCCAAAGTACTTCTCCAAAGGCACCTTGATGTTAATGGCAGTAGCTGTGGAACTCAGATGATTTCCAAAGCCTAAATTCTTTCCATCACTCTAAAATGGGGAAGCATCAAACATGATTTTTAAAAGTGAGAATGTGTTAAAGGTAAGAATGACTATGAAAAACAAAGGAGGTAAAGAATGAGAATAACTCAAGTCCCTGGAAACAAAGGTGTTTTGTCACGAAGCTGGCTTAAAGAAAAAAGAAAAAAAAAAATAATATGCAGCAGGTTAGTTTGTTATCTGGACAATGTCCCCACTTGAGAGAATAGGACAAAACTACTTTCCAGCATAGCCTCCACTGATTTGCACCAGTGGGAGGGAAGGAGGGACAACTCTGGGCTGAATCAAGAGGCCCGGGGAGGATGGTCAGTGTTTCCACTTCCCTAAGAGATACCTCTGCCCACTCAGGAGCAGTATTTCCTTGTGTTCAGGGACCCAGTGTTTTCCTCCCACTCTTCATTTCCCCAGTTCCAGTGGTCCTGCATCTGTCTGTAAGAATTTAGAGGCAGGCATCCATAACTCAGCGCATACAGGGAAGCCTTCAACCAGCTCCTGCCCATTGAGCAAAAGCCAAAGGCTCAATAAAACTGTCAGTTATCCTATATGATTCCCACTGGGTAGTACAAAGTATAGTAAAGGTTAATGGGGAATCAGTCGGACCTAAAGCCACCCGTTTCTAACGAAAATCGAAGCCCCAAGTCCAGACCTCATTTATGATGGGGACTCTCACACATATTATAGACAGAAGGTCTAGCAGCTAAAGATCTGTTATAAAGAAGGGTGTGGGCAGTGAAAGGCCCTTTAAAATAATTGGTTTGACCACACTGTGGTTCCAACCAGAGGTGAATATATTCATAGACTTTGTGGTGATAAGCAATTTGTCAAAGATTAAAGTTCACTACTCGGTAAACGACTAATATCAGCACCTGCCCAGAGGAAGAAAATCTTCCTGGGTTCTTTACTTCATTTGTACTTCCAAGCAAATTTCCAACATGTGGGAGTGTTGCCAGGATTTGGCAATAATGAGGTTCAGTTCTACAATGTTCGGTATAGGTGACCTTGATTTCTATATCTAAGAAAAATAAACCACTTTTTGTTTCAGATGGAATTAGGCTTCCAGGACCTTGATGACCAGATTTGAACAAGTGGTAGCCGTGTACCCTACTCTCCCAACATTATGGTATCTGAGGGCATAACTCAGATTTCCTTCTAGGAGTGATACCATTAATGAGCAAGAAGGCATAAGGATATTAAAGGCTCCAGGGTGGACATATATATATAAAGTTTCCCCAAGATTTATGCCACTCACTACATTCTGTACTACTAGGGATTGCTGGTCTATAAATCCAGTGAAGAAATTTCCATCTTTGTTGACAAATACCTCCCTGGAGGAACGGCCCCAGGAAAGCAATACTCTACTTCCCCGAGACTCTGCGTAGCGCCCATCAATTGTGCTGCCCGACCAGGCACTAGAGGCCCCAGAAGTAATGAATTCCACTGAGAGAGTACACAGAATAAAGAAAGGCTAAAATTAATCAAAATGTGACCAGGGTTTCAATCAGGCAGCACAGGACTTGACAAGAGGGATGTAAATATTACTGTAAGTCACATCAAACCTGTCAGCAATGAAATCCAAATCTGGAGAAACCGTTTTCTGTCAGAGAAGGGGGGAGCTTGGGAGGGCCCTTGAGGCTGACAGAACTCAGAAGGGTCAGTCCATTCTGACCTCTGCCAAGAGTTTTTCAGTGAGAGGGGAAAGAATCCAATCTTTAAATGTGTGGGGATGGTTTTTATTCTTAAATATGTATAATGTTATAATCTTTCAAGCTTACCTTTAGAGAGATTTCTCTTGGGGGGCGAGGAGGGTCCCGGTCAGTCGCACCGCAGAGAAATCATAGGCATTACAAAAAGGTCCATAACAAAATCTATTAGGAGGGGAGGATCTACGGTGTCTCCTTTGCCCTCACACTCAGGAGGCCCTGGGTGCATGATTGCGAAATAAATGAATGGGTTCAGGGACTTAATAAATCAGCAAAAGCTCCTTGAGCGTGGCACATTTCGTTAGGTTCTACAGATAAGCTATCGCCTCGTTATAATTACATACCACTGAAGTTTAGGAATGCGATCTAGTTAAAACACAGAAAAACAGAGCGAACAAATTTGGGTGCACAGACGCACCACAGTCTTAACAACCAGATTGCCTCAAGGCTCATCTAGAGATAGTTTGGCTCCTGATTTCCTGCCCATCCCCCAGCTCAGGTGTGGCTGCCCGGACGTGCACCTGGCCCTTGGTGGGCCAAGCAGCTGCTCCCCTCTGACGTCACCTGGGAGCCACGCCCCCACCGCCTGCCGCCTGCCAAGGCCCGAGCTTCTGCAGAGCCTGAGCTCCTGCAGAGCCCGAGCTCCTGCAGAGCCCGAGCTCAGAGCAGGAAACTGCAGACCAAATGTAAGGGGCTCCTGTCAAGGCCGCCTTTGGTTTCATTGCTTCCCGAAGGCTCTCTTGCGCCTTCCTTTGCTCTGGACAACAGTCTAGGGCACCTTCCTGCCTTCTTTCCCTCTCTCCTTCACTTGGAATCAGACAGAAGATTCTCCAGGCTTCCCTGACTCCCTAGTTTCCCTCCCCAAAGAGATGTCCCCTAATCCCATCTCTGTACCTTTAACCCCATCTTGGCATCTAGGCTGACACGTCAAGATGAAGGGAAGACAGTTTCAGGGACAGCAGCAGGCAGCACGCGAGAGTCTCTTCTCTGACCTCAATAAAATCAAGACCCTTGGGTACCCAGATTTGCACTCGCCCTGCCTAGGCTTTAAAGAGCTATCAGCTGCTCTTAAAGGAAGATCTATTGCTTTTGGGCAAAGGCACTAACAATACAACAACTAACATGTAATTATATGTATAATATACCTAGCGAAGGCAGAAATTAATCACATTTAAAGTATAAAATCTGAGTACTACCATCTAAAACAAGAGGGAACCCATGTTATGTTTTGGAATTTTGGACATCATTAAGAGATGGAATTCATCTCAGTCTATGTCCCTGCACTAAGTCAGCCGAGGACTTGGGGCACCTGGGTGGTTCAGTCAGTTAAGCATCTGCCTTTTGCTCAGGTCATGATCCCTAGAATCAAGCTCTGCATCAGGATCCCTGCTCAGTGGGGAGCCTGTTTCTCCCTCTCCCTCTGCCATCATCCACCCCCCCAGCCCCCGCCAAGGCTTGTGCTCTCTGGCTCTCTCTGTCAAATAAAATCTTATAAAATAAAATAAATCATACAAGTCCTTGAAACCATGTTGCCTGAGCTTGCCATGCCCTACGGTGCGCTATACTATCATCTGATGAAGAAACAGAAACAGGTTAAGCGACTTGACTGGGGTCATGCAAAGCCTGTAATTTTGGGTTCCACAATTCTGACTCCGGGGGGTTGATTCTGAGCAGCTTTGCTCTCCTGCCCTCCCGTGTCATAATCTGCATCCAGCCTGATAAACGCCTCTAAGTTACCGTCCCATTATTCCCCGTGTCTTGGCTTGCTGCGTATCCAATTACAATTTCCTGCTTGGCTCCCGCCATTCATGGCTTAGGCTCTGCCACTTTAGACTCTTTCAGTGACTAAATTTGGAAAGAACCAGTTCTGCCTCTAGGAGTACGGGCTGATCTGAAGCGACACCACTGGCCACCCAGCAGCCCAGGGTATGTGAATGCGAGTGTGTCTGTGTGTGTGGAGAAACTTTTTAATACACTGCCGAGCTAATAGGATGGAAGGAAACACTCCAAGGGCCGTGTCCTAAATAAAACCAAATCAAAGGGGGTGGAGTGGACCGTCCTTTGAAATCTGAACAACTTTGGAATCAGTTCCACAGAAAAGCAGGGAAGTGCTGCTGGCTACAGGAATAGCATTCCGCAGAAGAAATTGCCTGGACAGAGACCCAGAGGTAAGCAGGCCTGTCCACACTGCATTTCCAACATAGCAGCCAGAGAGATCCTGTTAAGATATATGTCAAATCACCTGGTCTGTGCAGATCATCCACAATAAAATCTAAAGATCCTTCTGTCGCCTATAAGACCCTGTCTTATTTGTCCCCTGCAACCCATCCTCTGTTGCTGGCAGCAGCCACCCAGGAAAGCTTGCTCTCTGATCCCAGCCTTGAATGCCCTAGTAGATCCCAAAGGCACTGCAACTAGGGGCTCTTAGCTGACGGCAGTCCTATCAACAACTTCTCTCTTGACGAGGGTCTGAGTGGCCCCCTGCACGGCTGCCGGAAGAGGCCAGGCTGAATCAACCAAACTAATATTTTGCAAACTAACTGTTCTTTTAGCCATAGTACATATTTTCTAGTTTATTCGCCTATAAATTCCACTTAATTGAGATGAAAGATTTTTTCCAAATTATAAACAATATAAATTATTAACCATTTTTGGGAAGTTAGTTTGCATCTTTCTCTCATACATTAACACGCCTCAGGGTAACATTATGTTGACTAACAGAGGTGATTAAGAAGAGAAATTAAGAGGGAAAATGGAGCCTTTTGTGTCTGCCCACATGTCTATGAATTCCAGCACCCTTCATTCCTTTCAGAAGATTTGAGTTTCCAGATTTGGGGCTGCTTTTATTCAGCCTGAGAAACTTTGTCTCTTCTGTAATCTTAATATGTATTGTTTCGCCTTCGTTTTGTTTTGAAATTAATAGACTTGATTTTTAGAGGAGTTTTAGGTTCACAGAAGAGTTCAGCAGGAAGCACAGGAGTTCCCATAAACCCCTCCTCCCTTGCCTCAGGCTCCCCTGTTAGGAGCATCTTAAAGTCATTCAATATGGCTGTTGCATTGATGAGCCGATATTGATCCCGTATCGTTAACCAGAGTCTGCAGTGTCCATTAGGTTCACTGTATGTGCTGTGAATTCTGCAGGCTTTGACAATTGTGTATGTGACATTATAGTATCAGGCAGAATAGTTTCACTGCCCTAAAGATATCCTGTGTTCTACCAATTCATCCCTCTCTCTATCCCTCTGAGCCCATGACAACCCTGAAATGTCTATAGTTGTGCCATTTCCAGAATGTCATTTAGTTGGAATCGTACAGTATAATGGTTAATTTTATGTACCTACTCGACTGAGCCCTGGGGTGCCCAGATATTTGGTTAAATGTTATTCTGGAATGTGCATGCAGGTGTTTCTGGATGCGATTAGTATGTACATGGGGAGAGTGAGTAAAGCAGACTTTTCTCCCTAATGTGAGTGGGCCTTATCCAGTCTTTGCAGGTCTGAATGGAGCCAGAAGACTGAGTGAGGGTCTTACTATCTTTGAGTTGGGACATTGGTCTTCTCCTGCCTTTGGATGTGGGCTCTTATTGAAGCTTACATTATCATCTCTTCTTGGTCTCCAGTTTGTTGACTGTAGATCTCTTACCCTCCATAATTGTATGAGCCATAATTCCTTTTAATAGATCTCTTCATCTATCTATCTATCTCTCATCTATCTGTCTCTCTTATTGATTCTGTTTCTTTAGAGAACCCTGAATAATACATAGAGTATATGGCCTTTTTAGAGTGACCTCTATCACTTAGCAATAGGCATTCAAGATGCCTCTTTGTCTTTTTGTGGCTTCCTTGCTCATTTCTTTTTGTCATTAAATAATGAATAATATTCCAACATCTGGATTTACTACTGTCTACCAGTTGCCTACAGAAGAACTTCTTAGTTGCTTTTAAGGTTTGACATAATTGTGAATAAAGCTGCTCTAAATTTCTGTGTGCAGGGTTTTGGGTGGGCATGCATTTTCAACTCTTTTGGGTAGATACCAAGGACTGAAACTGCTGGATACATAGCAAGAGTATGTTTACTTTTAGAAGAAACTGACAAACCGTCTTCCAATGTGGCTGTGCCATTTTGCTTACACATAGCAGTGACCGTCTTCATTTTCGAAAGGTATTTGTTGGATACAGAATTCTGGGCTGACAATTATTTTTCTCTGCATGGAAGGATGGCATCCCCTGCTTTACGTCTTCATTGCTTCTGATCAGAAGTCAGCAGTGATCATATTGTTGTTTCTCTGGATGATTTCAGAATGGTTTCTTTATCTTGGGTTTTTAGTGGTTTGGCTATGTGCCTAGATATGGGTTTCTTTTTATTTATCTCGCCTAGAGAAATCTCCCCTGTAATTAAATGATAAGAATGTTTTGAAATCATGTCAATGATTTTTAGGTAAATGGATCCCTATAAAGCATTTAGAAGCATGCTTTTCACCTAGTACCAGCTATTATTATTAAAGACATGTTTCCAAGTTACCTGTGAAAAATATGCAAAAATAGTTACTTCATTTACAAATTTAAAACAGTAACTAGGTATTATATATTATGTCATTATTTGTTAAGAAAACATTATTCCTCACACATGGAGCAAAGGTAAACTACAGCTAACCATTACATGTAGTTACTATAAACTCCAAATTACATGAATATCAACTGATACGGATTTTTCTGCGCCCGCTTCCCAGGAGAGGGATACATAGGTTGTGGTTTAGTAAGACTTCAAACTAACAGTCTTGAGGAAGGACACAAGTAGAAAGGGTTAAAGACAAAACTGCTTCTGCCCAAGCAAAGGCTTCTCACACTCTTTGAAGTAGGAAATGAAGTGACTTTGCTGTGATTTGTAGGTCTTCGGAGGCACTGGAGGAAATGCATGTGTTCATCAGGCTTCTTGGAGGAATGGCCTTCCTGATGGCTCCTCCTAGAATCATGTTCATTTCTCCGAAATAATGGTGCATTTCAAGAGAATAATAACTAATTTATGTATGGTGCTTTGGATCCTCATAAAAATTAATAGGCTCATCATCTCTGTTTTATTTGTAGATTCAGGCAGCTAGGCAACTTTTCTAGGACCAACACACCTGGTTAGTGGCTCACCCGGGCACTGAAACCAGACCTTTCAATGCCAAATCCTATACCGTTGAATACCCTGCAATGATTCCATTGAAAATAAAGACTGATTAAATAGCCCCTTACATGGTGAAATGAATCCACAGTAACTAAACCCAAACCCTGGAATTCAGCGGGTTGTTTCAGCCAACGTCTGAAGCACCATGGGGAGTTCTAGAGAGGCAGGAAAGGGGACACTCTCTGTGATCCGAGTTGCTTTACAGTAATGTAGAGGGATTAGGCAACAAGGCCCAGACACCCAGCTTAGAAGAGATGGTGTAAAATTTACAACAGGTCTGGCTGACTCCAGATTCGGCTCTCTTAATGACTCTGGGAACTTAGGATCATGTATAAAGCGCCCTGGGAGTAGGAGCTCTGGGCATCAGGCACATCAGAGAGCAAGGCTGTAAATCCAGGAGCAGGTACAAGAAGACAGAAAATGAGCCCGAGGAGGCAGGCAAGGAGGACGCCGGGGACAGGGAAGCAGCATCAACACACTCTCCTCTTCATTCCTGACAGGGCTTGTAGTTGGGTAAAGCAGGTAATAAAAAAGTCTTTCCAAATCCAGAAGTGCTAAAACATCTTCGGTAATGATGTTTCTAAGTTTGCCCAAGGGGGCGACTGTATACTTTCAAGAACACCATTTTTATTTAAATTTGCAGTGAAATCCCTGGTCAGATTTTATCAGAAGCAGTACTAACATTTAATATTTGTATGCTCCTTTTACATTTTCCAAAGAGGCTTTGCACACATAGCATCATTGGTTCCCAAAAATTCTGTGAAGAGGCTACTGAGATTTCCAATGTTTTCCAAAGGAAAAAACTAATCATCTCAATGAGGCACAGGGTCCGTAGAAGAAGCAGAAGCCAGGGGCACCTGGGTGGCTCAGTGGATTAAGCTGCTGCCTTCGGCTCAGGTCATGATCTCAGGGTCCTGGGATCGAGCCCTGCATCGGGCTCTCTGCTCCGCAGGGAGCCTGCTTCCTCCTCTCTCTCTCTGCCTGCTTCTCTGCCTACTTGTGATCTCTCTCTCTCTGTCAAATAAATAAATAAAATCTTAAAAAAAAAAAAAGAAGCAGAAGCCAGGCGTTACGCAGGCGGGGGTGTGCCTCCTGGAGTACCCCGACAGTTCCTAGAGTATGACACCAGGTGAGTTCCTAACTTTTCCAAACCTTGATTTTCCATGTGCACAGGGGTTACAGTTCATAGATGGCAATGTGTTTTGTTAATGTCATGTATGATGACAGGCACGTGTAAAATCCTCAACCCTGCCTGAAACAAAGGGGTGCTCAGTAGATAGCAGATTTTGCTATACTGCATCAGGGTTCTTGGCTTCAAGGGACCACGTTCTCCCCCACATCATTTATTTATTATCTGAAACAAATTGCAGGGACAGCCGAGATGCGGTTCAGCGTTAAGAATGACAGTGCTCAGAATAAAAGCAAGTGGGATATCATGCCATCTTTTCTTCCAGCGCTTCTCCAGCTGTCATTTTCATTCCTTCTTATTACAGACGGTTTCTTTTCATGGTGGCAGATGTGGCCCCTGGTGGCTACCCAGCCTTATAGCCTCCCCCACTGAAGAGAATTAGAACTGAACTCTCTAGGTCCCGATCTAGGGCCGAGTGCCCCTTTCTTCCACCCTCCATCCCACTAACCTGTAGTCAGAAGGTGGACATCATGGAAGAACATGGCATCCAGCAGCCTTGTAGGTGGAGGGGGCGCTGAAGTGGGGGTCAAGTGCCCAGAAGAAGGGGGTGATGGCAAAATGACCTCACAGAGATTCACTGAACAATTACAGTTTCCCAAGGTCACAGACCTAGTGTCAGAGGTGGAACTTAGACTCACACCCAACTCCAAGTCACCTGTTTTCTGCTATATAAGTGCTGATGAAAGCCACCAGCCCTGTGGCCACTGGATGATGTACAGACACAGACAGGTTCCCTCCACGCGGCTTCATGAATATCTTCTTGACTGTATAGAGGAAGAAGAATATCTTCTTGACTGTGCAGAGGCTTGAGTCAAACGGAATCAATGAAATCCATGCCCCTAGCACCGTTGCTAAGTGCTAAGCTCTTATCTGGGATCTGCTTTGCTGCAATCAACTGTTCGGAGTGTGGCTTCAGAAGGAAGTGGTGGAGACAAGGACCGGAAGCTGGGACAATTCGGGGCACAGGAACAGGGGCTCAGTCCACAGCATGGGGCTACTCTGCCCCATAACTGTGTTCCCTACTGGAGGGATCTTTAATAACTCTTCTCCTTCAGGTTGAAATGTTCATGTATTTTGGGGGTCAGGACTCCTCTTACAAGTGCCCCTCTCTTACAGTTCTTGAAAGAGCTCACAAAAAAACAAAGGCCAATTTGGCACACCGTCATTTTGGAGGTTTTCTTTTTGGCCAACCAAAGAACCATGACTGTGAATAAGCAAAATAGCACCCCAAATCTGTCACAAAGGTACACAGTCTTAGCCCAAACTTATAGGCTAAGGAAACCTGCCTCAAACTTATTATACCATGCTATTTGGAGCCCATTCTGAACAAGCGTAATAAAGCCCTTGAACCTCAGAGGGGTTAAAGGGAAAACTAAGGAGTAATGGCTTGCTATTGCAACCCTCAGTCATGATCCTAGGCAACGCTAGGATGCTGGGCTCTGGGCATCTCTGCCCACAAACCTAAGCTCAGCCACTTGGCCCTTAGGTTCTCCCTCCACATCCAGCAGTACAAGATGTAAATAATCCTATATGTTAACCAGCAAGCGGGAAGAGCCTGATGGACAGTCAGGGGGTTCAGGCTGTTTCTGGATGGCTCATAATAACCTACAGCATCACACGCTATTGAGTCCTAGAGCACCCGTAACTCCAGACCTTCGGGGCTTACTGAAGAACCCAGTAGAGTGTCTCCTTCCAACACAACAAGTTCAACGAATTTTACCTGGATATGAATGTGGTCCAAGCTCACTTTGCTTTGCCTTTGCTATTATTCAGTCTGGGGAGATATTCAAAACAGGCACTAAGAAAAAACCCAAGTGTGTCATATTTCAGTTTTAAAAAGCATCACAAGAGAGCCCAAGTGACTTCCATGCAATCTTCATTTACTGCTCTACCACATGGTGGCTCAGTTTTGAAACAGTGCTGGTATGTGGTAGATGCTGCATTAATAAGAGCTGATGGCTTGATGTGTGCATAGAGTGATAATGCCTTTCCCTAAAGTTACGTGTGTGGGGCATACATCTTGAATGACAATATCACCGCTCCTTGGAATGTCTTAATTGGACTTAAGGTATTTGATACAATTCACTAGACTATTAAAATTCTCTCCACATCGTACTTGGCAGTTTTGGAGCTAATAGGTTTTGTGGGTCCAAAGAGAAGGAAAGTAGAACTTAACAAAATAGGATTCATTGCCATAAATGATTATCCTTTACTATTAACTCTGAATTTGCATTAGCATTGTGGTTTTTCACTTTTGGGATTTATTGGCGTTCCATATTAAACCTGAGGCATTGGACATGGTCCCACAGGACCATCTAGTTCTGTGTACCATTCTCTGCTCCTCAGGGTGCCATATACCACAAAAGCACATCCCATAAAGCAATGTAGGCATTCTGCCTCCTATACACAAATGTCCACATAACCTGAATTTCTAAAAGAAACAAGTAAGCAAACAAATTGGGGCACTGGCCTCATTCTGCGCCCCCCCGCCCCAAGCATTCTACTGGAAATCGTAATGCATGGTCACAGACTGTTCCAGAGTTTCTAGGAGATACCTGGGAGCTGAGAGAGAGGTAACTAGGAGATATCTGGGAACTGAACAGGGCATCTGGCTGCACACAAAGCCAAGTGAAAACTCACATTGCGGTGTCTTGTGCCCAAGGCTAGCATCCTGAGCTCCAATGGAGGTCAACCCCAGTTTACACTCTTGGCTATAACCTTTAGTTCTATGACTTTGAACAACCATCATTTTCTGAGACTCTATCTCCCTGCCCATAAACTGGGGGATAGCAATGGAACCCACTTTGCAGGGCTTCTGTAAGAATCGAATGAGTGTTGTATCCCGAGTGCTGGCACAGACGAGGAATGGTGCGTGCTCATAGATGGTGACCTTTCCTGTCTTTCCAGAGACAAATGGGCTGGCTTGTGTTTTGGTCGTGGTGAATCATCTTTGAGAGCCTTCCAAATGTTTTATTTTTCAGTGCTTTCTTTTCCTCTCCTGAATCCCACCTGGGGGATGCAGGAAGGAGGGGAAAAAAACAGACATGAAAAGAACTCGCCACATCTGAGCAGGTTCTGTGGAGAACATAAGACAACTAGTACCTGGGGCGCCTGGGTGGCTCAGTGGGTTAAAGCCTCTGCCTTTGGCTCAGGTCATGATCCCAAGGTCCTGGGATCAAGCCCCACATCGGGCTCTCTGCTCAGTGGGGAGCCTGCTTCCCTTCCTCTCTCTCTGCCTGCCTCTCTGCCTACTTGTGATCTCTGTCTGTCAAATAAATAAATAAAATCTTTAAAAAAAAAAAAAAGACAACCGTACCTGTTAACTGATGAAGTATAGTTTTCCCTGATTAGAAGGCTTAGGCATAAATTCTACCTGGATGGTTTTTTATTATGTTCCGGGGACTGTTTTCTTCAAGGAGATGAGTTAATGAATCAGCATATGGCAACTCACTTTTTTCTCAGCCCTTGGGAATTCAAGAGACAGATTTCCTCCTGGAAAATGTCCAGTGTAATGCTTAGAATTCCTTAAACAAACAAAGAGGGATGGGGTGTGTGTGCATGTGTGTGTGTCCTATTTGGGTACCGATCTCATCCTCGAAAATTGGTATGAAATTGTATCAGCCTGTTTTTCACCGCTTTGTTTAAGCCAATTTACCCATTAATACAGGTGTTCCCAAGAAGTAAAATCCATCGCACGAGCACTTTGACACATCTGTCACATGTCACTACTCCGCTTCCACAAAGGCAAAAGTACTCTTTGCAATAACAGATGTACCTCTATATACTAAATATTACAGAGATGTATTCTTGGGAAGATTTGCATAAGTTGTTTTCCCTTTGGGTTGTGCATCTGCCAAGCTGACTGCTATGTATAGCATTTCCTAAGAGACCATGGTAATTAGAACAATAGACATTATCTTCATACCAGTTATAATGAGAAGTATGCAAACTTCTTCATTCCAGTGAGTTTTAGTAAATGAAAACTCATGCTTCCATTTGCACTGCTCCTGACCTGGCACAGAAGAGAAGTCCCTCGAAGTAGAAAGAGATTAAATACAGGGAAGTCCTAACACATCGGTTGGAAGGAGTTCATTCTATCTGAGTCTTCAGGGACACTGCAGAACAGAGTGTGACTGTCCCGCTAGAGGGGACGCTACATCTGAGGACACCCCTGGCGCTGTCCAGGCGGTAAGAGGCTGCTGTTGTTTCCACTGTTTCCCAACAACTATGCAGATGGAAAATGGGCACCCAAGTCTAATCCTGGGAGCAAGGAGCCAAAAGACGAACCTGGTGCTGCCTCCACACCTCGGCACTCAGGAAACAGGAACTTGTACAGAGATACCTCTGAGGGGACACCTTCCACTGCCTTGGCCGACGTGCCTGAAGAAAGGGCCAATAGTTGCCAAAGATCGCCCCCCTCCCCATTCCTGCCTTGCACATCTCATGAATGCATCCAATTGAGAGCCTAATTTGTATTCAGAACCCTTATTGCAAGGGAGTCGGGAGAGGGCACATTTTAGCTGTTTAATTTCTCTAACTTGTACAAGTGTGGCATGGAGATAAAATGAATTAATTCAGAGTTTCTGGAGCTCCATTTACATAACAGGTGAATCCTAGCTGGTTCTCCCCGCCCGCCCTTCCACTGAGCACGTATCTTCCTCAGAGCGTTTATATTCTGATATGCTTGTTTATGTCTGTCTTTCAAGAGTGATATGTGTATTCCTTAAAAAAGTTACTCATGTATCTAATAGCCTGGCACATAGTACAGACCCAACAATGAATACATGAGTAAACAAATTCTCTTCTTCGCTAGACTTCAGGTTCAAGGCAGGAACTGTGTCTTATCCACTTCAGTATAATCAGCTCCTAGCACCAGACCTGGTCTATATTTGAGAAGAAAAGAAAGTGACTTAAACTGGTATAAAATCGATGCTTTGCGATTCTTATATCCAACTGGAACACCATTCTAACTCTTCATACAGGATTACCATTTCTTTGGACAGATTCCACATTAAATCTCATTTTATGCTCCCACCACCACTTGCTCATTTGTAATTGGTCCTTCTATATTCCAAGCATATTTCCAAACGCCTTTCGTGTATTAATTTATCTAACCTCATTCTGGGAGGTAGCGACTGTTACCACAAAAATCCCTTAAGTATAATTATTGGAAAGACAAACACAGTGAACTCTTGAACAGCCTGTGTTTAAACTGTGTGGGTCCACGTAGAGGCAGATTTTCTTCAATAAATACAGTATGGTCCTATAAATGTATTTTCTCCTCCTTATGGTTTTCTTAACAACATTTTCTTTCCTCTAGCTTACTTTATTGTAAGAATACAGTTAATATATAAGGCATTCAGAATACATGTTATATGGGCTATTTCTGTTATTGATATGGCTTGCCGTCAACAGTAGGCTATCAGTGGTCGAGCTTTTAAGGAGTCAAAAGTCAATGCTCAGATTTTCAGCAGTGGAGGGGGGGGGTTGTCCAGGGGTCACCTGTATTCGTCTTAATGAAATATAAACACTTGTGTCACTACAGCTGGTATCAAGAAATAGACCATTTTTTTGCACCCCAGAAGCCCACCCTTTCCGCCACCCACAGCTCATTTCCAATCACAACCCCCTTCCCCCTCTGAATAGATCTACCCCCCAGTATTCATATTTATCACTCCCTTGTTTTTCTTCAACTTTTAGCTCCCTAGTTTGTAACAATGCAAGTTCAGAGTTCACTAATTTTGAATTTTATATAAATGAAATAATACCACAGAAATACCTTTGTGTTTCCTGTTTCGTTGTTGTTGTTGTTGTTCAGTATTATGCTTTGGAGAGTTATCTGTGTGGCTGTGTGTAGCTCTAGTTCATTCACTTTATTGCATAGAATATCATGTTGTTGTTTTTTTTTTAAACATTTTATTTATTTGACAGACAGAGACCACAAGTAGGCAAAGAGGCAGGCAGAGAGAGAGGGGGGAAGCAGGCTCCCCGCCGAGCAGAGAGCCCAATGCGGGGCTTGATCCCAGGACTCCGGGATCATGACCTGAGCTGAAGGCAGAGGCCTTACCCACTGAGCCACCCAGGCGTCCCTATCGTGTTGTTTTTAATATTTGTGAATAATTTCCCCATGCTACCCTTGAATGACACTTGAATATTTTCTGTTTGGGCATATTATAAATAATGCTCCTAAGAACATTCTTCTGCATCTTTTCTGCAGTCTCTTTCTCTCTGTCTCTCTCTCTATATATATTATAGATAGATTGATAGAGTGAGTAATCCTATATTGTGCTCCAAAAATATTGCTTTTCTACCTTGGGTCTGGAAGTGATTTTGGAGTAAACTGGGGTCTAGGTGAGCATTCTCCCAACTGGTCTGCCATGCCACGTTTACCATAAATCAAGTAGCAATAAATAAGTGACCCAATATTTGGGTCTTCTGACTTTTTCTATTATTTTATTTGTTTATCCATACAACAACAGATTGGCCTACTTTAAATGAATACTGCTATCTAGTGGAATAATTTCTCTCATACTATTCTTCTTCAAGGTGTTTTAGTTTATTTTTGCCTGTATATTTCTCTGTGTACTTACAAATTAGCTGATCAAGGTATACAAAGAAATTTGGGAAATTAGCTAGGATTACATTGAATTTATAGATCAATCTGTGGATAATTAACATGTCTAAAATATTGTGTTTTCAATCCGGGGAGGTGGTATATCTATTCTTCAGTATATTCAGATCATTTAAAATTTCTCTTAAAAACATTTAGAGTTTCCTACAGAGAAATCTTGCTTAACTTTTGTGAAATTTATTCCTAGGTATATAATATATCTGATGTTTAAATTTTATGTTTGTTGATGGTACTAACAGAAAATTCCTTTACTACATGATTGTTTTTTCCTTCTTACTTTTCTTTACTCATGTTTCTTTTCCTTTTCTTTTCTCTTCTTCTTTTTTGTATATACTGTACTGGGGATGAACTCAGTACATTGCAGAACAGTGGTGCTAATTGTGAGTATTAGTGTTTTGTTCCTAATCTCAAAGGGGTTGTTTTCAACATCATCTTAAGGTTAATATTTGTGTGAGGCTTTCTTTTTTTACATAGATAATCTATATCCTATTAGGAAACTTTTCTATTCTTAGTTTGTTAAGAATAGGGACTTCTGTTGAAAACAAAATGAATTTTTTTTTTACTTTATCTGCATCTGATGAGGTAGTCGTCTAGTTTTCTGTTATTCTGTTAATAAAGAGAATTATACTGATCTATTTTCTAATACCAAAAACCATGCATTAATGGGATAAATACAACTTGGTCATGATTTTTCCTTCTAGTATGTTACTAAATTCTGTTTGCTGACTTTTCCATTTCATTCATGTATAAAATCTTTCTGAAAATTTTTCTGAGATTCTTGTAATACCCCCGCTGGGTTTTGGCATAAAAATGATGCTGGTTTCAAAATACAAGTTTAAGAGTGTTCTCTTTTTTTGTTTCCTGGGAGACTTTGTGTATCATTGACATTATTTATTCCTGAAATGTTTGGCAGAATTCCCTAGTGAAATTATCTGGCCCAAACTTCAATTATGGATTCAGTGTCTTTAATCATTATAGGAATACACAGGCTTTCTATTTCCTTTTATGACATTTCTATTAAATTGGTGCTTTTCTATGCATATTTATTACTTTTAATTAAAGTTTTAAATGCATTGCTATAAAGTTGTTCATAATATCCTGTTACTATTTTTCAGTGACTCCATAATCTATAGTAATATTTCCTAGGTTAGCAGTTATTTTCTCCCACCATTTTGAAGATGTCAGTTCATTATCTTCTGGCCTCAACTTTTTTAGTTGGGAAGTCAGGTGACAGTGGTTGCTCTTTTTAATGCAATCTGAATTTTTCCTCTACCTTCTTTTAAGATTTTCTTTTTAACTTTGTGTACTTCAGCTTTACTGTGATGTTTTTAGTGTGTGTGTATATGTGTGTGTGCATGTTGTGAACGTGAATTCTTTTTGTCTTCTTATGCATCACTCTGGATATTTCCTTTTGATTCAAATCCCAGCCTATTAATTCTCTCTTTGGCCATGTGCAATATGCTCTTAAACCCCATCCATCAAGTTTTTAAATGTCTGTTATTGTGTTTTCTAATTTTAATGTTTCTATTTGGTTCTTTTTCAAATCTATTTCACTTTTTGTTGTTTTTAGTTCTTGGCTATCATTATCTACCTAGACGAGAACATATTAAGTATAGTTAAGATCTGTGAAATATGGTTCTGATATCTGGAGCCCCAGTGATTCTCTTCCATTTTTTGATTTATGTGTGTGTTTTGCTGTGCCTGGTTATGTTTTGTTGTGTCCCAGGTATAGTTATTAGCATTTTATTTGTAAGAAAAATTTAAGGTCTAGGACAAATGAAGGGTTGGTTTACTTATAGTTCAGGTAGTTAGTCTTAGTTACTTGGTCTGCTATTCCTTAAAGAGGAAGTTCTAGAAGGATCTCTGAAAGGCACAGTTACAATCATGTCATTCCCCTCTTTAAATCTTTTCAGTGGCTACCCATGGAACTTAGAATAAAATCTAAATTTTGTTCAGTTAAAATAACTTCTTCAAGCTTATTACATTTTCAGGTTTTTCCTGACTCAAGTAGCTTCTTTTTGTTTCCAGAGCAAGCCAAGCTTTCTCTTCCCTCTGCCTAGAATACTTATCCTGAGCTCTGACTAACTTATTCTAGCTCATCTGATAGTTCTTAGTGAAAGATGACTTCTTCGGTAAGGTCAAGGGGAAACCTGATCTAACTAAACTAGCTCATTCAAACTTAACTCCGTTTATTTCTTTGGTAACACCAAGATTGGTAATGATTTGATTATTATTTTTTGCTTATTTATTATCTTTTCCCCACCATTAGAATGTACACTTTGAGAACTGGACTCTTTCTCCAGTAGCTAGCATGAAGACTTACATAATGTAGTTATTCAGTAAATAGAAGTTTAACGAATGAAGGTTGTAATAAGTGCTGAGAATATATTTTAAAATAGAAGTAATAACTGTTTTTGTCACAGTTGTCATCATTATTGTAGTAGTAGTAGTAGTAGTAGTAGTAGTTAGTAGTAGTAGTAGTAGTAGTAGTAGTAGTAGTAGTAGTAGTAGTATGACAGTTAAAAATAGTCATATGGCCAAAAAAATTGGTTAGAATCATATTGACTGAGTTTGAACCCTACTCTGCTATCACTACTTGTGTGACCTTGGAAAGGTTAACTAACTTCTCTATGCTTCAGTTTGTTTTTTTTTTTTCCATTTTATTTATTTTTTCAGCGTAACAGTATTCATTCTTTTTGCACAACACCCAGTGCTCCATGCAAAACGTGCCCTCCCCATTACCCACCACCTGTTCCCCCAACCTCCCACCCCTGACCCTTCAAAACCCTCAGGTTGCCCCAAACTCCCACCCCTGACCCTTCAAAACCCTCAGGTTGTTTTTCAGAGTCCATAATCTCTTATGGTTCGCCTCCCCTCCCCAATGTCCATAGCCCCCTCCCCCTCTCCCAATCCCACCTCCCCCCAACAACCCCCAGTTTGTTTTGTGAGATTAAGAGTCATTTATGGTTTGTCTCCCTCCCAATCCCATCTTGTTTCATTTATTCTTCTCCTATCCCCCTACCCCCCCATGTTGCTTCTCCATGTCCTCATATCAGGGAGATCATATGATAGTTGTCTTTCTCCGATTGACTTATTTCACTAAGCATGATACACTCTAGTTCCATCCACGTCGTCGCAAATGGCATATGCTTCAGTTTTTTATCCTTAGAAGAGATAATCATATCCTCATCCCTTATTCAAATCCTGATGCTGAATATATTTTGGAAGTCAGAATTTTCCCTACTTCAAAAAGTAGTATGATTTATAGACCACATGTTGTATAACAACCTCAGTAGTGTCTGGGATAGCTCCCATAATTAAACACATTAATGTTTTTGCAGTAAAACACACAAATACTAACCATAAGTAGAATAATTAGACTGTAAGTCACTGAAGTTAGTTCAGATCAGATTCTACTATGCAAATTTTAAAAAAGGGGTTTTCAGTGTTGATCCTTGGAGGCCCCAATGAATGTAAAAGCATAGAAATTTAGAAATGGGAAAAATCTTAATAGTCTTTGTTTTTTTTTTCTTTTACTTCTACAATTTTAATGATGAGAAAAACTAAGACAGAGATATCAGACAACCTTCCCAAGGTCATATAGCTAGTTTCCCAAAGTGCTGAAGACTGACCTTCAGTTCAATGTCCTCCTTGCTATACCATAATTTAAAAAAAAAAAAAAAAAGGAAACAGTCAACAAAACCAAAAGACAACTGACAGAATGGGAGATATTTGCAAATTACATATCAGATAAAGGGCTAGTACCCAAAATCTATAAAGAACTTATCAAACTCAACCCTTAAAGTACAAATGATCCAATCAAGAAACGGCAGAAGACATCAACAGACATTTCTGCAAAGAGGACATCCAAATATCCAAATGGCCAACAGACACATGAAAAAGTGCTCCACATCACTCGGCATCAGGGAAATACAAATCAAAACCACAATGAGATACTACCTCACACCAGTCAGAATGGCTAAAATTAACAAGTCAGGAAATGACAGGTCTGGGCAAGGATGAGGAGAAAGGGGAACCCTCCCACACTGTTGGTGGGAATGCAAGCTGGTGCAGCCACTCTGGAAAACAGTATGGAGGTTCCTCAAAAAGTTGAAAACAGAGCTACCCTACGACCCAGCAATCACACTACTGTGTATTTAGCCTAAAGATAAAAATGTAGTGATCTGAAGGGGCACTTGCATCCAAAGGTTTATAGTAGCAATGTCTATAATAGCCAAACTATGGAAAGAACCTAGATGTCCATCAACAGATGAATGGATAAAGAAGATGTGGGGTGTATATATATAAATATATGTATATATATATACACACACACACACACACACACACACACACACACACACATACATACAATGGAATACTATGCAGTCATCAAAGGAAATGAAATCTTGCCATTTGCAACGACATGAATGGAACTAGAGGGTATTATGCTGAGCGAAATAAGTCAGTCAGAGAAAGACAATTATCATATGATCTCTCTGATATGAGGAATTTGAGAGGCAGGGCAGGGGGTTGTGAGGGGTAGTGAAAGAAAAAATGAAACAAGATGGGATCGGGTGGGAGACAAACCACAAGAGACTCTTAATCTCACAAAACAAAGGGTTTTGGTTGCTGGGGGTGTGGGAGGGTAGGGATAGGGTGGCTGAGTTATGGACATTGGGGAGGTATGTACTATGGTGAGTGCTGTGAAGTGTGTAAGACTGACGATTCACAGACCTGTACCCCTGGGGCAAATAATATATTATATGTTAATAAAAAAAGAAGACAGTTTTATCTCAAACTTTAACAATGAAACAAATAGATCTTTCTTGGTATTCCTTCTAATCTTGAAATTGTAAAATGTGGACTGACCTTCTCACGATCAATGAATAATTTTTTTGATCTCCCAAAAGTCTGAGTTTCTTAGTAGGTGCTGATAATGAAGGAGAAAAAATGATCTTGAATCAACGGCACTAACTATATGAAGGAGACACATACAAAAAAAGTAACAAATGGAAGTTAGCATGTGAATTTTTTAATGTGTGATAAATGCTACATTATTGATTTAGTATAGAAAAAATAATGAAGGGCCAATGGGGAAGTTAAAGTTGGTAAACTGAACTATCTGTAGAGTTTGATGGATTCTTTGCTCTTTCTTGATGGGAAAAGGGCTTTCAGTTTTATTCCTCATTATCTCATATAACAAATGATACTCCAAAAATGGTGCACAATGACTGACATCTACTTTAGCTATTGAGAATGAAGTCATTCTTAGTAGTGGGCCTATCAAATACTACATTATTTTCATTCAGTGAAAAGTCTACAATTACCTATCAAGCAGTTAGTGCATGTTTTTGTAAGGATAGAAATCATGATCTTGATTTATTTATAAAATTTCAGAACCCATCGTTGTCCAGGGAAAGATGTTAAAGTTAAACTTGAAATCACACTTAATGGCATGAACATAGGCTTATAACCTCATAATGAGTAGTGCCAGTCATAGGGCAATTGAAATACAAATGCCACATAGACTGTGAATTATTTTTCTCTTAGATCCCTTAGAGGCAGAGAATTCTTTGAAGGTAGAGTACCACATAGTGACAGGAGGTGTCTATTCATAGAAGGATGTTCCCAGAAAGCAGCAGCAGAATTTCAGAATGACATTACAATTAAAAAAGAGAAGTGCATGCAATTGTGTCTTACAAGCACACTATTTTTTTTTCTTTTCAAAATAACCATGGCATTTGCCAGAGTCCTCTAGGCATGGGCAGTATGTATATTTACTTGCATGGAGAGCTAGTTTGCTGGAACATACAACTTCACATTTTTAAAGTATAAGTGGAGATATTCAGTCTCCCCAGTGAGCCACAGGAACAAGAAACGGTAGGAGGAAAGACTCATAATCTACAGGCAATTTGGCTCATACTATACATTTAATCTAAGTGCAATTCCTATCTTTTCTTAATGGAATTTTATTTTGTTACACAAAATCCAGAAAAGCATAAAGTGAAGTTAGCAATGTTTACACTCCAGATTTTCTATGCATATATTTGTGATTTTTAATAACCTTTCTCATAGCAAGCAAAGAGTTCTGAGGCTTCTTTTTCATTCAAAATCATGTAAGCACTCTTCCATGTCAGTAAATATTTTTATGCATAATTTAGTGCGTGAGAAGTAATAATATAATGTTTGCTAGAACGAGCCATGTGCTGAGCATTTTAAATTCCTTTTAAAATGTAATCGTCATAATAACCATAAGAAGTCAGTATTATTATCCTCACTAGATAGCTGAAGAAATCAAAGTCTAGCTTAATAATATATCCAAGTCCATATATCTAAACAGTGAGAGAAACAGAATGGATGCCTGGACACTGAGACTCCAAGAATTTATGCCCTGAATTGTATCACTTGGTTTTGCCTTTGTGTGCCAAATCCATCATATACTTAACCCTTCCCTGTTGTTAGACCTCTCAACTTATCTCTTTTCTTTCTTCTATTCTTCTCCTCCACCTTCTATAATAAACAGCTCTTCGATGAGCATCTCTGTTGCAAAATCCCGGATATCATCCTTGAGGATGAAATGGCCATAAGCAATTGCCATCCCCCCGATATCTAGGATTTGCTGTTCTCTCAATTCTGACCCTTTGCAGGTCAGCAGTTCATGTGACAAGTTCTGGTCAATGGGCCACGAGCAGATGTGATCTATGTCTCTGAGTGGACAAAGCATGTTCTTCACAAACTGTCTTTTCCCCCACTGAAGCTGGCGTGCTGCTTGGAGCCCCCAATAGCCTGCGTTCCCGTGACTATACAGCTCAGCATGCCCCGTTCCCATTGATCTGTTTTGAACCTAAGCTCGAAGAACAAAATAAAAACATCTTTATACGGTCACTGAGCTATTAGGTTTAAACTAACACCACATAGAGTGGGAATTAGGCGATAACCCAGCAAAAATTACATCCATTTACCTTCCAACTCAGCAACGCAATTTCTAACATTCTTCCCCACTGGCAAAAGATGTATGCACAAGGCTATTAATTGTAGAGAAAATGACCTCTGAATATTTTTGAACAAACACACACAAGGAACATTATTTCATCTTGTGCTTTGGGGGTATTGCTCTGTTCTCTGTTGAAAATGAAGATATTACCTGCTGACTTTGGAGTGATTTCCTGTAATATTTGTGTTTATTTGCTTGTCTTCACACCTTCATGCCTACATGTTCACATCTCCCTGACTCAGAGGGAGGTCACAGCCGATGCCTATGTTCACAAACTGATGTTCAGATGACGTCCAGGCTAGATGCATAAGAACTAGCCTGAGCTATCTGTGGGAAACGTCGGCTGCATTATTAGGAACCCGGGAGGGCATGATCGTTTGAAGATAAAAGGTGTCAGAGAAGCATTTGTCCAAAGTGCTTTCATGGGAAGGCTCAGTCAGGGGCATACAAAGGGAGTGTGGGGCAAGTTAAAAGGCTCACGTGAACAGACACTTCTCCAACGAAGACATACAAATGGCTATCAGACACATGAAAAAATGTTCATCATCACTAGCCATCAGGGAGATTCAAATTAAAACCACATTGAGATACCACCTGACACCAGTTAGAATGGCCAAAATTAGCAAGACAGGAAACAACGTGTGTTGGAGAGGATGTGGAGAAAGGGGAACCCATCCCCACTGTTGGTGGGAATGCAAGTTAGTGCAGCCACTTTGGAGAACAGTGTGGAGATTCCTCAAGAAATTAAAAATAGAGCTTCCCTATGACCCTGCAATTGCACTGCTGGGTATTTACCCCAAAGATACAGATGGAGTGAAAAGAAGGGCCATCTGTACCCCAATGTTTATTGCAGCAATGGCCACAATTGCCAAACTGTGGAAAGAACCAAGATGCCCTTCAACGGACGAATGGATAAGGAAGATGTGGTCCATATACACGATGGAGTATTATGCCTCCATCAGAAAGGATGAATACCCAACTTTTGTAGCAACATGGACGGGACTGGAAGAGATTATGCTGAGCGAAATAAGTCAAGCAGAGAGAGTCAAGTGTCATATGGTCTCACTTATTTGTGGAGCATAACAAAGAACATGGAGGACATGGGGAGATGGAGAGGAGAAGGGAGTTGAGGGAAACTGGAAGGGGAGATGAACCATGAGAGACTATAGACTCTGAAAAACCACCAGAGGGTTTTGAAGGGTGGGGGGGCAGGTTGAGGAACCAGGTGGTGGGTAATAGGGAGGGCACGTACTGCATGGAGCACTGGGTGTGGTGCCAAAACAATGAACACTGTTATGCTGAAAATAACACACAAACAAACAAAAAGGCTCACGTGAGGGGTGAAAATGTTTAAAAGGGGGAGAGACAATGGAGGACTGTGGGTCTGGGTTGTTAACAGAGAGTAAGATCCTTTTAGGTTTTCCAAACACAGCGTAGAGTATTTTAATTTCCTCAAGGGATTTAGTTTCATTTGCATTTGAGAGAGCACAATTTCACAAGGTTTTTTTCCTTTTCCCCCTTTGGGTAAATATTCAGTGCTGGTACATTTTCCCCTGAACCTCCTAAAAGATAAAGTGCTTTTCATGTTTTCTCTCAAGGTCTCACTCAATGAAGCCTTGGCAGAAATGGGAATTTATAATGACAGCCACTTCCTAACAGTGTGCGTGTGTGTGTGTCTCTGAGCATTTTTCAGGGAACTGCTTTCAGGAGTCGGTCCCCCCCCCACCCCACCATCGCCCACGCCTCGGCCTTGTAGCCCATCCAGAAGGCGACCTGTGGCCGCCGCAGAGAACTGGAACGTGGCAGATGTGATGAGAATGCCTAATGGACCCAGAGCCTCCAGATGTGGCTGAAGGCAGCCAGACAAATTGAAGCATTGCCCAGCTGTTGCTGTGCGGGGGCAGGTGGTGAGCAGGGAGTCCCTGCCCCACACAGGTAGTGTGGCCAGGACATGACCCCAGTGCGTGGCCAGCTCTCCATGGCTGAGCCCAGGCCGGGACACTGCTCTGTGCCCCGGGCTGTTTATGGCTCCTCTCATCATGGGCACGGCTGGCAGCCCAGCTGGTGAGCACAGGGACGTCATCAAGATGCAGAACGTAAACGGAAGAATGCTGCCACACATTGGTAATAAACATGCATGGCATTAGTCAGCGCTAAGCCACGGATGTGGCTTAAGCTGTGTCCGGATGGTCATGGGCGAAATTGGGACAGAGTCACCCGGAGATGGCTATAGGAGGGGCAATCTGCAGAGACTTGTGGCAAGAGAGACAGGGAAAGAGAAGCTTAACCAGTGAACCCTTGAATGGCGTGCGAGCCCGTGCTCTCCCAGCAGGAATAGAAAGGGTGTCAGGCAAGTCTGTGTTTCTGCCCCAGCCATGTCTCTGTCCAATCTCATGATTCGCATATAGGGGAGGATGCCACCAGGCTAGCGCTCGGTGACCCAGAGGTCCTGGGCCATTCCTAGGCTGGAAGCCCAACCAATAGGAACATCATCCACGGTGATGGGGAAAATGAGAAATGAGGAATTGGTAATGACCACCATTTTGGATCTGTCGCTTTCACCTTGAGGGGGGAACATTCCACTGGAGACCCTTGTGAAGAGTTGGAGCCACCCCAGTGAGCTCCTTAGGATGAGGAACAGCAGCCACAGGGTGGTTCTTGATCCCAGAAAAGCAACAGTTTTTCCAAAGGAAGAAAGTCAGTGAAAGAAGGAAGTACAGGAGGGAGAGATGATTGGGATTGGAGAGGGACTCAGTGTTCATGGGCCCAGATGGGGCTGGTGTTGGGGCAAATGAGCTTGTCATCAGCAGAGATGGACAAGCTGGAGGCAAATCTGCTATTTCCCACCAAGCTTCAGTTTCTTCATTGCTCTAATGGATAATAATAATAATAATAATAATAATAATAATAAGAAGAAGAAGAAGAAGAAGAAGAGGAGGAGGAGGAATAGGAAGTACTTCATAGAGTTTGGGGAAGACACTAAGATAATATATGAAAAACACTCACCACAGTGCCTGGACTATAGTGAGCCCTCAATTAACAGCTGCTTATTTATTAGAACACAAAAAATAGAAATAAAAATAATAGTTAATGGTATTCTTTTAAAATACAGAGGGGGGATTAGATGTGAAAAGGAGAATTCTGGGTAAGGCTAAGTGCAGGGTTGAAGATATATAGGAATACATTAACAGGTTTTGGAAGGAGCCAAGGAACTTTCATATATATACATTCTATGGTTCATCAGATATATGTGTCTTAAAGCCCCTTGAAAACATTCTGTCTTCTATCAAAAGGACAAATATTTTTCTGTGCTTTTTCTATATCCAATCTTCCAACCAATCTCAATGGGAGAGGCTGGTTTTCTCCAGTTGACAGTCTGCACATGGCACACTGTGCATTCCCAATGACTTCAAGACTACTTTATGATCGAGAAGGGAAGTCTTGGATAGATATATTGCAGTATTCCCAGGAAAATGTTTTTCCGCACACATGGGTGCACCCAGGTCCTCTTCTGTTCTCAACTCTGCCCTAGAATCAGATTTTTCACCCACACAGCGCCACTGGAATGCACCTCCAACACTTTGGCACAGATAATGCCCCTTTCTTGCTTTAAGTGGGCTACTCACTACCTGATTCATGGTTATCTGGGGTTTCTGTCACCCACTGGCAGAAAATGTTGGAGAAGACATAAAAGAAAATGAGTTTGAATGCTGGACCTACAGTTTATGAGCTTGGATAAATTAATTAAGCAAGGAGGTCATTTAATGAGGTGGACTTAGGGGCATCTGGGTGGCTCAGGAGGTTAAGCAGCTGCCTTCAGCTCAGGTCATGATCCTTGAGTCCCGGGATCAAGTCCTGCCTCACGCTTCCCTCCTCAGCGAGGATGCTGCTTCTCCTTCTACCCTTCCACCTCGCTCACGCTCCCTCTCTCTCATTCTCTCTCAAATAAATAGATAAAATCTTTAAAGAAAAAAGTGAGGTGGGTTTAATGCGTTAGTAGGCTGTGTAAACAAATCAAAGCCTGTCTGTAATACCACAAGGTTAAGAACCCTAAAAATGATCAGTCATAAATAATCAAGTAGGCTTTCCCAAATGAGCTATAGCCAATCAAATAATCTTCTTCCTTTGGTTCTGCCTCTTTTATTATTATATTTTTTAAAAGATTTTATTTGTTTATTTGCCAGAGAGAGAGAGAGAGAGAGAGAGAGTACAAGCAGGAGGACTGGCTGATAGAGGGAGAAGCAAGCTCCCTGCTGAGCAGGGAACCCGATGTGGGGCACGATCCCAGGATCCTAGGATCATGACTTGAGCCAAAGGCAGACACTTAACTGACGGAGCCTCTTTTAAAAAGTCTTTCCTTCCCGGGGCGCCTGGGTGGCTCAGTGGTTTAAGTCGCTGCCTTTGGCTCAGGTCATGGTCTCAGGGTCCTGGGATCAAGCCCCGCATCCGGCTCTCTGCTCAGCAGGGAGCCTGCTTCCCTCTCACTCTCTCTGTCTGCCTCTCTGCCTACTTGTGATCTCTCTCTGTCAAATAAATAAATTAAAAAAATCTGTAAAAAAAAAGTCTTTCCTTCCCACAGCTCTTTGTCAGCTGAGCACTCCTAACCACTAATGAATGAACAAATGCCCTCATAAACTCTCAAAACTTTTAACATGCCTCAGTTTATCTTTTAACAGTTTTATAACCTTAACTTTCACTTTCCCTCTCTAAAACAAGCATAATTTACAAAATAAAATGAGGGTCTATGAAAGTTCTTTATAAATGATAATATACAAGCATATGGTGGTACCATTAAATTTTTCACCTTTAATAAATTAATTCTTTCTTAATCTCTGAACACTTAGTAATCCATGAGCTACCAGAAATGGAAGCATCTAGCAATTAAGTACAGTATGAAATTCATAAGCAATAGCCACTACTTCCCAAGGTTATAAAACTGTCTTGTATTCTTCTAGAGCAGCAAACATCCATATGGCTAAGATTATGAACAGGAAACTTTCCTCCTAATACACACACACACACACATTTACCCAACAAATTGTATTAGATGAGGAGTTGAGTAGTGTCTATTTATTCAACAACTCTGTGTTGAAAGTTAAAAAGAGAGAGAGAGAAAGGTAACAAGGTCTGAGATTTTTTTCTTACCAGTAACCAGTTCTCTAATTCTTTGAAACCAACTGGAAATCTAATAATTCAATTCAACTTGGACACTCTCTACCTGGAGCCGGTGTCAGATCCCAGGAGTTAAACAGCTCAGTCCCACAAGATTGCCCCTACTACAGATGCCAACTGCAAATGGGCTACTCTGGCCACCCACACTTCTGCCCTGCCATCCACAAATTGGGGGGTCCTATGACCCACCCCCTCCCTCAGATTGGATAATTTGCCAGAATAGCTCACAGAACCCAGGAAAACACTTTACTTGTGATTACCAGTTATTTTGAAGGCTACAACTCAGGAATAGCTTGATGGAAGAGATAAATAGGGCAGGGTAGGAGATGAGGGAGCCCTCGGTTTCCATACCCTCTTAGGACACACCAATTCCAGAGTATCTCCATGTGTTCACCAACCCAGAAGCCCCCAAACCTCATTGTTAAGGGTTTTTAGGAGATCCCATTCTATAGGCATGATTATTAAATCACTGGCCATTGGTGACTGAACTCAGTATCTTGCCCCTCTCCCTTCCCTGGAGGTCAGGGGGTAGGGCAGAGAGTTCTAACCCTCCCGTTGTGGTTTGGTCTTTCTGATGACCAGCCCCCATCCTGAGGCTTTTCTGAGGATGCTTCCAGGAATCATCTCATTCTCTACAAAAGGCACTCACCCCTTAGGCGATCCCACAGTTTTAGGAGCTCTGTGCTGGAAACCGGGGACATAAAATCAAACATGTATTTTGGATTACTTCACACCACCAAACCTACAGCTTCTCTTCCCTGGATAGAGAGATGTCTTGGCTAGACTATTCAATTCAGTCTGTTCTTTGAGATTCATTGTCTGAACAAACATCAGATATATATTTTTTATTATATCACACAAGGTTATAAGACTTCTACCAACAAATTGCTCAGAGGGGCATCATGAGTTTACTCGGAGAAGCTTGTCTCCCAGACTCTTCGGTTCCACAGACTCGGTCCTAATCAAAGAGATGGGCTTCCCTCTATCATGTTCACAAAATCCGACATGTACCAACTAGACCAGCGATGTATCTGCTTCACAGAAGAAAGGTTTCTTTTTCTGCCATTTGAATGCACGTGCCTTCCATCCTGATCCCATCTTATAATGTCAGAATACATTGAAAGCCTAAAGAGCAATAAAAAGATAGCTTTGTGAGGATGAAATGAAAGCCAAAGAAATGGAAATCCTTAAGGGACATTCTGCCTGGCTCTCGTGAGACCCAGAGAATCACCTCTGCTCTGGTACATTTCCCTGGTGACTGGAAAAATGCAGGCATCCAGAATTTATTGTCTCTCCTCCTCAGTTGTCCTAATAAACACTCCTGGATCAGGCTTTTGTACTTTATTCTACTATGCTGAGCAGCCATACCTTCTGTTCAGACGCTCTTTCTCCAAACAGGATAATTCATAATTGGTGTTTCTTATTAAGAAATTAGTCGAGGCACCTGGGTGGCTCAGTGGGTTAAAGCCTCTGCCTTTGGCTCGGGTGATGATCCCAGGGTCCTGGGATCGAGCCCCGCGTCCGGCTCTCTGCTCAGCAGAGAGCCTGCTTCCCCCCCCCCCCCACCTGTCTGCCTACTTGTGATCTCTGTCAAATTAATAAAATCTTAAAAAAAAAAGAAATTAGTCTTACTTCTACTACTGTTTCCCTGTCATTTCACCCTACTAACCTTGGAGTTTTGAGTGTTTCTAATCTTTAAGTTACATATTGGAGCACAGGCTCTTGGAATTCCCCTTCGGCTGTCTTCCCATATCTTCTATTTGTGGGTTTTACCCGTTTAAGTCACAATGACTCTTGCATTTCCAACCTAACCATAAAATGCATCACATATTGAAGGTCTCCCGTGTGCCCGTATGCCAGTTGGGCTCAGATGCCAGGAACAGAGACTCACACAGATTAGCTAAAGAAAGGAAAAGGGAGGAAGGGAGGGGAGGGAATATTGTAGATAAGGGATGGGAGGGCTACTTGGGAAGCCGAGGAGGAAAACAAAGTTTGACCCAGTCTCAGAAAGAGGATGCTCTAGGGGTCGGGGTCAGTGGCAAAATGTGGGTCTCTACCAAGTATTCTATTGTAAAGGAGCTCGAATAGTTTCCAATGTTTCTTCTAGTCCCCTCTTGCTGGCCTCCTTGGCTTCTATTTTGTATATCTTTTCTTGTGATTACAGCTTTGCTTATTCCTAATTTAATTCTGTCATGTTCCCTCATGGTCTGGACTATATCTCATTATGTCTTCCATTCTGTTATTCCACGGCTGAGAGTTAATTCCCTGGGTATTTTCCCAATTAACATTTCCAAAAGCAAGGATTTGATTGGTTCAACTAATCTTTCTTAGGCATGTTTCTTTTTACACCGAGTTAATTTGTATACCTTGAGTCTGCCTCACAATCCCAGGGGCAGCAGCCCATGAGGACATTGCTAGAAGGTGTCTACAACTTGCTTGCTGAAGGTGAATTCACCTACAGGGACAGTGAGGAGAACCATTTTCCCTAGCAAGGCAGGAACCACCATCAGTCAATTTATTTAGGTATCTTGCTAAGAAAGTTGCATACATTAGCTCACTTAATCCTCCAACAAACATATGGGGTAGATATTATTATCCTCACTTTGTAGAAAAAGAAATTTAGGCTTAGCAAGATTAAGCCCCAAATCATGCAGCTTGTTAGTAGCAGAAAAAGTACTCCAATAGAAATTATTATGCGTTAAATGTCCTCAAAGCCCATAGCTTAACAGGCCAAGTTCTTCTAAGTGAAAAGATCTGTATCGTCTAAAACAGGAGAGACAAGGTGTTCCTGTGGCCTTTGAGCACACACGAATAGTGTATTCTAGAATGACAGGTAACATTTTCTAAGTGCTTTCTATGTACTAGGTTACTAAATGAATGTTCTCCTTGAACATTCATAACAACTCTATGAAATAAGTGCAATATTATCCCCATTTTAGAGATGAAAACTGATATGCAAAAGGAAACAGAGGTTCAGACAAAGAAAGTGACCCATTGTTAATGGTCTCTCAAAGTTTGCCCCCTTTTCACTACAGGCAGGACAGTGGTAACATTTTTTGATTAAGGAGGGCCATTTGAATTACACATTAGAGATGACCTCATGCCTATAAAAATTGGGCCATATAGAACCACTGGAAATCTGGAAATCACTTTTCTATCCATATTCTCTTCTACCCTTTCTTCCTGTATCGAAAAGCCCTATTCCCCACAAGGTAGCTAATTATTGTTCTGGAAGGGTTTTATGTACTCTTGTATGTTTCAGCACCTGTTTATGAAATGGTAAGAAAATCTTGCTGCCCAGGGCCACAGAATTTGACTGGGAACCAGAAAGACAACATGACTTGCACAAGAGAGATGGCTCCTGAAGGGGAGACCTGTGTGAGGCTTTGGTGGAGCGAGATCACCAGTCTCTCCCTGCTGCCGTAGTCTTATGATTAGTGAGGCTCGCCCAGTGCCGTCTGTAATCAGAAATGACAGTCAATTCAGTCTTCACTGATCATTAACAGGTGGCTTGGCAATGACTAAGTACTGAAAGGCAAAGAAAAAGGACCGAAGTTCTGGAAAAAAGATACTTCATTCTAGAAAATCCAGAAGATAATGGGGAAAAGCTACCTTTTCCCAGACAGGAGAAAGAGAATGGGGGTGCTGAGTAATCTCTCCTTCCTCTGGCACTTTTCCAACCCTCTATCTTAGCTCTTTTTTACTGGCTGTCTTAGAGCTAATTGGTCATGAGCACATCCATTATCCTCACTGGACTCTGAGCTTCTTAAGGCTGGTGGCCACATACCTAGGACAGAGCAGGTGTTCAATTAATATTTTCTGGGGAGAATTTTTAGTATTGTCCCTTGATATATAGGTAGCAAAACCAAGATGTAGAGAGTGGTCCTGGCCAATGGCTAGTCAATGAGTCAATATGACTTCAGTCTAGCCCCAATCCAATCTACTTTCCAGTTTTGGGGGAGCTCTAACCTCTCCCTGGGGAGCTGAGGTCTAAGGCTTCAGCATTCCCTAGGCTCTTTCTCAGTTCCTTCCCTCATTTCCTCTCTCTTCAGAGTGTGACAGTAAATTATGAGCAATGAGGGGACAAGTTCCCTGGGTTTCCTCTCTCCATTTTATACAGTTCATATAGGAATACATCTGGTGGTGGGGGGTAATGACTTCTGCCTAGATCTTTCCTGGATTTCTTATAGATCTGAACATGACCTGGGGCAAGAAGGAAAAAGGAATGAAATGGAGCCAGCTGCTGTTCCAATTTTTATTGCTGGCGGTAAATCTGCCTTAGGCTTTACTTCCTCTTCCGGTTCTCCCCATCTCCATTCTGCAATCTTGCCCACCTCTAAAACGCAGTGATGCAGCGGTCACGGAGAAGATGGCCATGGTTGGGGCCAACATTGGCAGAGTTCCAGAGGGCATTAGGTTTCTAGAATAAAGAGCAATGGGGGAGGCTATTTAGTCCAATAACCTCATTTTGCAAATAAGAGCTAAAGCTCAGGGAGTTCAAATGATGTGCCAATGGTCATTCACATGGAGAGAATGGGTGGCCAGAGATGAATCCATTGTCTTTCCTTCTCAGTTCAGTCCCTCATTGCTGTGGTACACTTATTGAGGAAAATAAAATGAGCAGTAAACACCAGTTTTATGGCCATTTCAAGATACACCACAGAGCTTCAGACAAACAGAAGTTACTAGCAGTATACTCGTATAAAGACAATATTCCTTGTACTTCTGGAGTTTTAGAAAAGACCAAGTTTTATTTGCCATAATTATTTTTGGTATTTTACTTCTTCGTATCTTAAAGAGCAGAACACAGCAGGATTCATTTTCCTGCCGGGTAGGAATGGCTTCAGCTTTCACACACAGAGTTAATTGGTCAGTGTTTTATTCCTGAGGTTTTACTATGCCATTGTTTCCATTTTATAGCTTTTCATACCTTGGGTTCTGTAGTGTCGGTAATAAGTGCTCCCCATGACTTTGTAGAGTTATCTGCCTTCCCTACAGCTGCATGCTTGGAAAGGACTTTAGTTATTATAAATTTAAGCAATGGATGGTTGAGGAGTAAAACCAATTCACAAACCATGACAGGCATCACCTATTGTTACCTAGCAAAGTGGGTAGACATAGGGGGTGAATAACGCTTTAATAAGGGGCGTTAACTCTACTAAATTAGGTGGGCATTTTACTCACAGGTATTTAGAGCACTTAGCTGTAGTAGATTGAATGGTAAATGTATTTTCAGGCTTTTGGGATTATAGATTGAGAAAAACGTACCTAGAAATTAAATATTAAATGCAGAATTCAAACAGCTTGATCACTGTCTTCCCATATTCCAAAGTCTGTTCCTGAACTGAGAGCTGCTGAGAAACAATAATTCTCAAATTGAGTCTCAGAGGTTGCTTGCATGGACCTCAGCGTTGGGAGTTAGCAGGGGAAGGGGAGTAAGAGGGGACTCAATGAACAGGGTTTCAGGGTTCCAAACTGTGCTTCAATCAGATAAGCTATGGTTGTTTTTTTCTCCCTCCCGTCCCTCCGTTTTTTCTTCCCTTCCTTTCCTTCCTTCCTCCCTCTTTCCCACCCTCCTACATTCCTTCCTGTATTTTTCTAAATTTCTCACTAAGATAGCTTTTGAATAAAGGAAGATGATTTTTAAAAATAGAGTTTAAATATAGTACAGAGTCATCAGAGATTATATATCCAGTATTTTATAGTCAGATTCATTGAAATATAATTTATAGGCAATAAATCACATAATTGTCCGCATACAGTCTAATGAGATTTAACAAATGTATACAATTGTCTAACCACCACCATAAGCAAGACAGAAAACACTTGCATAACCCCTAAGAGCTTCCTTAAAACCTATACCCTCCTGCTGCCCCAGGAAAATACCAGTTTGTCTTCTGTTGTGATGATTTGTCTTTTGTGAGAATGTCATAAAAATGGAATCAACTTGCGGACTTTTCAGACTGGCTTCTCTCACTTCTTTTACTAGCACTGTATGTTTTTGAGACGCTTTCATGTCATTGTGTATATTCATAATTCACTCCTTTTTATTGCTGAGTAGTATTCCATTGCCTAGATATACTCCAGTATTTTTCCAATAAATGAGTTTTTTGGTATTGTTTCTAAATTTTTAAATTTGCATTTCTAAAATTATTCTAACATTTATTTCCAAATGTCAATTAAATTTGTTTCTGTTAAATAAATCCTTTTTTCATGACAGGAAAGTTAGGTTCTTTCCATTTTGGGGGGGTTTATTCCAAATAAAACTCCTCTGAACATTCCCATGTATACCTTTGTGGGGATAAATGTTTTCATTTCTTTGGGATAAATTGCTAGGAGTAGAACTGCTGGGTCATATGGTAAATGTGTGTTTAACTTTTTAAGAAATTACTGAACTATTTTCCCAAGTGGCTGTTTCTATCTCATTGTAGTTTTAATTTCCATTTCCGTGCTAATTAATGACGTTGAATACCTCTCCATGTACTTATTTCTTTTTGGGAAGGGTCTGTTGATACAATTGGCACATTTTTAGTTGGATTATTCAAATTATTGTTATTGACTTGCAAGCGTTGTCAGATATATTGAGAATATTTTCAGTCCTTCCTGAGCTTGCTTCTTTATTTTTTTTAACAGAGCCTTTTGAAGAAAAGGAGTTTTAGAATATTATGAAGTTCAATGTGTCATTTTCTTTTATGGGTCATACTTTTTATGTTTTCTCCAAGAAAATACTGAATGTAAAGTCACAAATCCTTTATGTTTTCTTCTAGATGCATTATAGTTTTAGTTTACACATATACCTCTGTGATCCATTTTTAACTTAATTTTCTGCATAGTATAAGGTACGAGTTGAGGTTCTCTTTTTTCCCATATAAATTATCCAAATTTTCCAGCACTATTTTTTTGAAAAACTATCCTTTCCTTATTGAATTATCTTGATGTCTCTGTCCCAAATCACATGACTCTGTATATTTTGATTTTCTAATGTTCTATGGTCTACGTGTTGATCGTTACACTCGTGCCATGCCCAACTTTGAGTACTGTCACTTGACAGTGAGCCTTGAAAATGTGTATAGTATATGTATCCAACTTTGGTCTTCCTTGGAAAATAGTTCAGCTGTTATAGGTCTTTTTCAAATCCATACACATTTCAGCATCAACTAAGCAATTACTATAAAAATGTCTTCTGTGATTTCTATTGGGATTGCTTTGAATATATAGGTCAATTTGGAGAGAATTGGTATCTACATACAGATTTGACTTTATTGAGTCTTCTTATCCATAAACGTGTTATATCTATTTAATTCCTCTCAGCAAAATTTTAGAGTTTTCACTATTACAGGTCTTACACATGGTTTTGTTAAGTTTTTTTACCCTAAGTATTTTATTTTTTTTATGTTACTGTAGATGATATTTTTAAATTTTAAATTTTCAAGTGCTTATAATTACTACATAGAAACATTTATTTTTGAGGACTTTGCATCCTGGAACCTTGCTAAAGGCCTTATATTTTTTCTAATAATTTTTAGGTAGATTCCCCAGAATTTCATATGTATATGCTTTTGTCATCTGCAAATAAGCACAGAGATTTTTTTTTCTTTCCAATGCTGATTCATTTTTTTCTCTTGCTTTATTGCAATAGCTACAGCATCCATCCATTATAGAACAGAGGTAAAGAGAATGGAAGTCCTGTCCTTTTCCTGATCTTAGGGGTAAAGTATCCACTAGTTCGCCATGATGTGTGCTGTTAACTTGAGTTTTTCATGGATGCTTACCATCAGTTTGAGGAAATTTTCATCTATTTCTACTTTGCAGAGAGGTTTCACCAAGAATAAGAATTAAATTTTATTAAACCCCTTTTCTGATCGTATGTTTTTTTTTATTCTGTTGACAAAGTAAATTACAATGATTTCTTTGTATACTAAGCCAACCATATATTCCTAGAAATGATCCCTTTGATCATCATATATTAACTTCATATGTATATATTCTACACACTACAATCTTGTTAATAGTTTTTGCATGTATTTTCATGAGGGATGTTGCTTTGTGGCTTCTGTTTTCTGGAAGAATTTATGGTAAGTTGGTATTTTATCTACTGTAAATGTTTTATGTAATTCACCATTAAAGTCAGTTGGGCCTGAAGCTTCCTACGTGGAAATATTTGTCATTAATAATGCAATTTCAGAGGTGCCACGGCGTCTCAGTCAGTTAAGCATCTGCCTTTGGCTCAGGTCGTGTTCCCAGGGTCCTGGGATTGAGCAGTGGGGTGGGCTCCCTCCTACTCCCTGTTAATTCTCTTTCTCTCTCTCAAATAAATAAATACAATCTTAAAAAAAAAACAAATAAAATTAATTGAAAAATATGTAGGGCTATTCAAGGTATCTATTTCTTTTTGAGTGAGCTTTGGTATTTGTTTCATGTAAGATATCAAAGTAATCATAATAGTTATTTATAATATTTACTTATTATCCATATATTATCTTTGGATGGGCATTTATAAATCCTGACCAAAATTTATTTGGTCATCCTTCCCTTCATTCAGGCCATGCTTCCTTCATGCAGAGTATCAAACTACCCTTTCTAATCACTGAGTTCCCCAGTAACCCCAATTCTTTGCCAATGAAAAATATTTGGCCATAGATCAAGCTAATGATTTAACATGTAAGTCTTTTAGGAGGAGGAGAAAACCAGGCTGTAAGAAGCCCTGAACTCTTCATCCTAGAGATAGGCTTGTGAGAAGCTGGCCTGTGGAAGAGGCTGGACACTGGCTGAATCACATAGAGCACAATTTTTGGTGGTAAGGTGGGAGAGCCTAATCCCAGTTGGCCATGTCAGTCGGTTCCAGATAACCAGTGATGCCACAACCAGGTGGGACTGTTCATGAATTTATAGAATCTGTTTATTCAGAAGTCTTTAGACAGAGACTGGCATGTAGAAGGGGCAGGAAAGATCCAGGTAAGGTGTCAGGGTCCCAATCAAGTGGGTTTGGATGAAGGAAGGGAAACTGAATCCAGCATGGAACTACTCACAAGTTAGATAACCAAGGGCTCGTCATATATACCAGCCCCCAAAGCTCACTTCAGGTATTGCAGTCCTGTTTACTTCTCCATATCTTCTATTGATCTCCTTTGAGGGCAGACAGAGAATTAAGTGTAAATCCAAGCAATCCCCTAATATGTGAAAAACTACCAATGCAAGAGTTTGGCCCAGTTCACTTTGGTCTTTCCTACTTCCTAGCTTCTCTTGAATTTTTCTTTAAGTCATTTGTCTGACAGTTCATGTTTGTTATTCCGTATACTGTTGGCTCTTTATATATGTTCTGTCTCTTCAGAGGAATTGTGAACCTGGCTTGTGTCAAGAAATCAAAGAATTTCTAATTTGAAAAATAACAACAACAACAAAGAACTTCCAATTTGGAAGCAATCTTAATAGCTGTGCAGTATTTTGAATTCTTTTTTTTTTTAATTTTCCCGACTTTAATTTTTTATTTTTATTTTATTTTTTCAGTGTTCCAAGATTCATTGTTTACGCACCACACCCATTGCTCCTTACAATACGTGCCCTCTTTAATACCTACCACAAGACTCACCCAACCCTCAACCCCTTCCCCTCTGAATTCTTTATCATTATGTATTTGCTCTTTTTCACCCTTCCTTTTTCTACCACCCCAGGAGGTAGAAGAAGACACATAACCTTGAGAAGAATCATCATTGTTAAAGCTGGAATGCAAAGGTGAATTCAAAGTTATTGTTCAATTTTTCTGATCTCCAGAATTGATTCTTGAGATTCAAAATGGAAGATTCTGAATGGATCATGATACTGAGTTTTAGCCATAATCATTCTTTGAGATAAGGAAGTGGTGATGGCACAAATTCATGGAGGAGACTGGAGGGGACAGAGGTAGGAGAATCCTATCTGTAGGGACCACATAGAAAGAAATGAAGACAGTATCAAGCATTAGTTGAGTACCATCAAGGGCTGACTCTGGCAATAGAAAAGTCATGTGACTGTTTGAGGTCCATCAATTGCCATTGGATATGCTTCTCTACCACACCACCCATGATGAGGGGTTACTTCTTGATCCCACCAGGTGAGTACTTTTCATCAGTGGAGATCTGAGCATGGTTAGAAATTGGCCAGCCATGCCCAGGATGTTAAGCCTCATATAAACACCCTTATTGTGGCTTCCTCTCAGTGGCCCAGAATACCTATAAATTACCCCCCTCCCTGAAAGAGTATGGTGTCCTCAGGAGGTGGTTATTAGAAGGGTCTCTATTCATTCTCTTCCCCAAATGAAACTCCCCAGTGTCTTCATTTATGCTTACGGGGTGGGGGGGGATCAGCATTTTTTGGATACTTCATGACAGACAGAAAGTTCTTTGATGAGTTATCTCATTTAATCCTGAAAACACTTCCATGACTTGAGAAATAAAAACCCATATGTATATATCATACATATGATGTTTATATTCATATATAGCTATCCATTCTAGGTAATTGCCTATGATAGAAATTGGTATATTCCTTTTAAAGTAGATATTATACTTCTATACTTTTATACTTCTATTATTGTTTTCTGCAGCCCAAGTTACTGTCAGTGTCCTAAGTGTCATGATACTCAATACATGGTTGTTGATGATGATGATGATGATGATGATGATATTGATGGTGACAAGAAGAAACCACAGTAAGACAATTAGAGTTCCTCTGGGCACATACTTCCCAGTTGTATCACTCTTACCCTTGTGTCACTAATGGACAGTGATTGCAGACAATTCTATAATTATGTTACAATACTTTAGAGCAATTCTTAAAAGCATCAGGAGCTACAATGGAAAATCTCACCAACTCTATAAAAAGCAAAAGGCTGCTTAGGGACTTTCTCCACTTGATTCTTCCCAGTGTTGTCTGTACACAGTGTCCACTGTCTTCTTAAAAGGATAACATGAAGGATTTCCCTTGAGGAGCAAATCTTAACTTTAATCGATGGCTAAATTATGCCTTGTGGCTATGTTCTCTGCCACCCACAATCCCCTTCTGGCTTTGCCCAGGGATTTATATTAAGCGGAGACCTCTTTCCCAAACAGATGAAAGGTGATCATATCTATGCCCCTCTCCCCACACACCCACTTGTTAGATACAGAGGGAAAAGCATTTTGTCCACCCCCCCCCCCCTTTACTTGCTGCTCTGAACACAGAGTGAGGCAGCAGGCATTCCTACAAGCTCATTGTGACTTCCTGTGAAAATCTGGAGGTCTCTGCCCAGTATTACTTTGCAGGATGAAAGATAGCATACTCCACAATCTATCCAAACACAGGAAGCTATTGCTTTCGTCCAGCTGACCCGAGAGTCAATAAGTATTCCCACCATAGAGGGCATGAAATATTAAATACATGATTTAAGTGGTTTCTTTTTCAGGTTTTGTGTATGAAAGAGAGAGAGAGTGTGTGTGGTTGTTTGTTTTGTTGCCAAGATATATCCCAGGCAGCTGTAACAAACACCATCTCTAATGAACAGAACTAGGCTGCAATCTCAAATTGATATCATCTTACACTTCGTTCTCCCTGTCCCTGTCCCCGCTTCCTGCCATTTGGTTGTAAGGAATGTGGTGGGGCTGCTGCCGTTGTTGTCAGGAAGGACTGGTGTTGGGCAAAACTGTGTCCCTAACATCCCCTCAGAGGTCCTAGGCTTCCCTTCAAAGCCCCTGGGTCCCGCTACCTTTTGTCGTTTTATAAGCATGAGCCCCTACTGTTGTCCCCTGTCAGCTCTCCTCACTTAGCATCATCCCAGGCTCCAGAGAGACTCTGGACACTTCCTGCCCTGCCCCCATCCAAATCTTGGGACCTGGCACATTCCTGGCGAATCTATTTGATAAGGTAAATAGGACAGAGGTATTAATGGCTGGGAATGACCTTAAAGTAACCTTCTCAGGTAACTCCGTGCATTTTTATTGAATGTTTGTTGCTCTTAGCAGTGAGAGAAGTGAGCTCCCCAAATGTGATTCTGGATAAAGAAGAGTGAATTTTCCTCCGGGAGACCCTCTAAACATCCATCACATCATACCAGGCAGGTGTCCTCACGCACGAGCCTGATGAGAGGTGGCTCGGAGTAGGTCGGCACCTTCTCTTTACTCAAAGCCACAGACCCCAGACTTAAATTAAGCTAGCTTTCTGACAAATGCACACGGTTCCTCACAAGAGGTGGATGGAAAAGCACAAATTCATCACCGCTGAGAGAAAACGGAATGGAAGTAGACAGACATTCTGCTGTATACAAGTTAGTGGCCGGATCTTCACATATAAACATGTCTCTGCACTTAGAGTTTGCAAGAAACAGAGGGAAAATGACAAAGACGCCCAACTTTAGTTCTGGGAAATATGTCACCATCAGCAGTGTTGAAAATGAAACTATTACGTGTTTGCATTGCGGGGCTGCCTTTTCTATAAAGCAGTTTGCACCGGTTATGTGTTACAGCATGACGCAAACATTCGGGCCCTGAGGCCTTCTTCGGGGCACTGGGAAAGCACCGAAGAGCTCTGTTTGGAGGACAAGGAACCCACTGTTACAAACATGAAAGAGGCACAAGTTAAAATTAAAAAGAAAGAATTAAGAAGTAACAGTCTTGGGCACCTGGGTGGCTCAGTTGACTAAGCATCTGCCTTCAGCTCAGGTCATGATCCTAGGGTCCTGGGATTGAGGCCCATGTTGGGCTCCCAGCCCAGTGGGGAGTCTGCTTCTCCCTCTTCTCCCTGCTCATGCTCTCTCTCTCTAATAAATAAATACAATCTTAAAAAAAAAAAAAGAAGTCTTTCAAGACATCTCTAAGACACCACTCAGTGGAATGTGATGCTCTTGATCTCAGGGTTGTGAGTTTGAGCCCCAGGTTGGGTGTAAAGATTACTTAAAAATTATATATATATATATATATATATAATATTTATATATAATAAAGAAATCTATCTATCTATATATATATATAAATAGATAAAGGAAAAACATTTTTTCCACATATCTAGTTCAAGTCACTTACACAAATACTACAAGGAATGTCAAAAAAATATTTTACTTTATATTTCCTCTTACTTCTAGAAAAACTCATAAAAATTTTGGATGTTTTTCTCAGTTGTTCAGCCCCAAACACCCTAATCTGACCAGAAACAGGTCTCCCTGAGTGGATAGTCTTCGCTTAGACATGGGCACAGAGGCTTATTCATGAATCCAGGCATCACACAGCTGGGGACTACCCTGCAGAGGATGGCTGGCTTCATCATGGGGAGCAGAGGCAGGGGTTAACCAGAAACATGAAGAAGATTGTTCTGACTTTTGAGGAGCCATAACCTAACGGGGGAGGATTGGATATGAGCAAAGAGCTCTACACGTTGAAGTGTCATGATAGAGACAGGCAGAGGGACGTTTGGGTGGCTCAGTTGGTTAAGGGTCTGGCTCCGGATTTCAGCTCAGGTCATGATCTCAGGGTTGTGAGACCCGGCCCAGGCTGGGCATGGAGTCTGCTTGAGATTCTCTCTCTCCATCTCCCTCTGCCATTCCCCTACCTCTCTGCTTCTCTTAATAAAAAGATAGGTGGAGTATGAGTGGAGATAGAGAGGAGAAACAGGGACTCTGCAGGAGAGTGACTGGACGCGTCAGTGACCAGCCAGGCTTGAAGTGCAGTCTCTAGAGACACGTTATGTAACAGCTTGACCTCCTTTTACTCAACTTAAATTTCGTTTGGAACATTGAGGGGGAAGGTGATGCAAATTGGCAAGATATAGTCAGTACCTGCTTGCCAATTTGTTAACTAGGAAGAACTAATTAAATAATCTAATTTATTTTGATTAATCTGATTTATTTATTAATATCACCTTTATTTTTTGTAGTAAGATAGGAATGGATAACACAAGTTTCCTTCCTCACACATTTTCACCGAATTCAGAGTAATTTCTATGCCTTGTTTTTGAGGATTAGTGTTTCAAATGGATAGCTCTGGGATCATGTTTTTCTTTAAAGCTTGACACTCAATTAGAAGAAGTAAACTCTAGAACTAATGAGTAGAAGTTACCAAAACAGCAGATCTGTGTCCCAATACAAGAAAGAAATGTCCATTGACTGTGTTTTCTATAATGGGAAGGACAGACTCTCCAGGAAGTGAGTATCCCTTTATTAGACATGCCCAAGCATGTGAGGGAGTTTTGTCTGTTGGGTGGGAGTTTGAGCTGGATGGTCGTTAAAGATTCTTCTGACTCTAAGTTCTACCAACGATTCTCCCTTCTAAGTTTGCATCTCTGGCTTAACCTGGGTTCCATAGAAAACAGAGCCCAAGACCAGTCAGTAAGAGGGAAAAGAAGATGTAATGCAAGAAGGAGGGAGAAGCATATTCAAGGCATGCTTGAATACCCCACTGGCCACAACTTGGCAAGAAATCCAGTTAGGGCTTGATCAGGTGGAATGTCTTCTAGACAGGCGGGTCAGAAACACCATGCCTCCCTGCGCTTGGATGCAGAGCAGGAGGAAGGGGGAACTCTCTGCTGGCTTCTTCCCATCACCTGGTTCTTACCGACCAAAGTTTTCCTCACGGATGTTGATTCTGCTATACTTCTCCTCTAGGCTGTGTTACCTGGCCCGTGGGCACACCTGCCAGAAACACCACCGCGATTCTTTACCTGCATCTAGAAGTCGTTTGGGAGCCATAGTCCATCCGGTTGGGGGAGGTCAGGTGAGATGGAGGCTTCGCTCCTCCCACTCCTCCCGCTCCTCATCCCTAAGGGAAGCCAAAACAGCCTAAGGTGCTAGGAAGTTCAGCCAGGTGGCAGTAATCAGCAAGTGCTCAAGCCCTGGGGCCAGGGACGCTGAGCAGATCTGAGGCAGCGTGCGCCCCTGGTCCAGCAGCACATCCCATCTGCCTCAGCGCCTGTTTCCCACAGACTCTCCTCAGCTTGAGCTTTCTCCTCCACGTGAAACCTTAGGCAGTATTTTGTAGATGGAGGAACAGACATGAGAAAAAGAGTGGATGAACCCAACGCAAAGAAAGAAGTACGGGACAGAAAGAGCTTCTGAGGACCAGGTTCGTGTGTGTCCCAATCTTTGAGCTCTAGCAGAATGTCTAACGCTTTTGAACTTGATCTCAAAAAACGTCTAGTACTTTGGAAGGACTCCATCAACGTTGGCTGAAGGGAAGCGTGGATCCACGCCATTATGTAAGCTGAAAATGGTGCATCACTGAAGCATATAATGGCCCGCAAGGTCTTAACCATGAGGTAGTTGCTGATGTGATGGTACTTTAGCTTATTGTTACAAAGTTCTTTGATTTTGATGTTTATTGCACGTTGTTTAGTTCATCCCTCTTTCTTTTGTTGTGTATACTTCACACATATGGAAGAGAGACAAGATTCAGTTTTTGTGCCAACAACTTGAGCGCTCACCGAATATTGGCTATGTGGGTCCAACGCACCAATCAATAAGGACTGATTAAAGCCAAGAAGTGTCTTTTCTGAAAGTCCCATCTAAAGAGGTGATATCAGTGCTAAAGGGCCAGGGATTCCGTGACTTTGGCATGGTCAAGACATCCAAACAATGACTTTTTAATGGTAATTTTCATGAGTGTATTCCCACACTTTTTTTCTAGTTTATTGGGCATAACTTATATAGAATAAAAACATTTCTTTTCTTTTCTTTTCTTTTTAAGAGAGAGAGAGAACATGAGTGCCCACAGTGAGGCAGGGAGAGAGGGAGAGAGAGACCTTAAGCAGGCTCCATGTTCAGCACAGAGCCCATGCAGGGCTCCACCTCAAACCCCTGAGATCATGACATGAGCCAAAATCAAGAGTCAGATGCTTAACCAAATGAGCCACCCAGGTGTCCCTGAAATCATCTTTTTGAAGTGTACAATGTGTACACAGTCATGTAGCCACCATCTTTCATGACCACTGCCTTTTCTGGTATGTCATATAGATGCAATCATGTTTGACTTCTTCTACTCAGCACAAAGTTGTTTAGACTCGTTCATGTTGTTGTCTGTTTAACATCTTATTCCTCTGCTGTATGAATATTACATAACTTGCTAACTCATTCATCCATTGATAGATATTCAGGTTTCTTTCTTTTCTTTTTTTTTTTTCTTGTGGTGAATATGCCACTACAAATATTCACGGACAAGTATTTTTGTGAACATATATTTTCATTTTTCTTGGGTAAATAACTAGGAGTGAGGGTGCTCAGTTGTATGGTTATGTTTAACTTTACACATTTTATATTCCCAGCAGCCGTGTATGAGAATTCCATTTGTTCCATGTCCTTGTCAACACTTGGTATGTTCAGTAGTTTTTTTTTTCTTTTTAGATTTCTATTTATTTGACAGATCACAAGTAGTCAGAGAGGCAGGCAGAGAGAGAGAGAGGCGGAAGCAGGCTCCCCACTGAGCAGAAAGCCTGATGCGGGGTTCGATCCCAGGACCCCGAGACTACGACCCGAGCCAAAGGGAGAGGCTTTAACCCACTGAGCCACCCAGGTGCCCCTGTTCAGTAGTTTTGACTTTGGTTACTCTAGGTTAGTGGTTTCTCTTTGTGGTTTTAATTGGCATTTTTCTGATGACTAATGATCTTCCTGTACTTAATGGCTACCCATATATCTTCCTATATTGTCTGTTCAAATATTTTGCCCATTTCTCAGTGGGGTGAAAGTGTTGTCTTCTTATAATTATTTTTTTAATGGATCATACATTTTATTTATTTTTATGTTTTTATTTTTTTAAAAGATTTTATTTATTTTATTTGTTTGACAGAGAGACACACAGTGAGAGAGGGAACACAAGCAGGGGGAATGGGAGAAGGAGAAGCAGGTTTCTTTCCGAGCAGGGAGCCTGATACAGGGCTCCATCCCAGGACCCTGGGATCATGACCTGCGCAGAAGGCAGATGCTTAACAACTAAGCCCCCCAGGCCCTCAATCATACATTTTCTTTTGTTCTCTTTTTGTTATGGCATTTTTTATAGAGTTTTTAAAATTCCAGTATAACATACAGTGTTATATTAGTTTCATGTGTACAACATAGTGATTCAATAATTCTATGCATTTCTCATTGCTCATCATAGTAAGTGAACTCCTAATCCCTTTCACCTACTTCCCCTATCCCCCCACCCACCTCCCTTCTGGTAACCATCAATTTGTTCTTCATAGTTAAGAGTCTTTTGGGGGGTTTGTCTCTTTTTTTTTCTTTGTTCACTTGTTCCATTTCTTAAATCCCACATAAGAGTGAAATCATATGATATTTGCCTTTCTCTGACTTATTTCACTTAGGATTATACTCTAGATCCATCCATGTTGTTGTAAATGGCAAAATTTCACTCTTTTTTATGGCTGAATAACATTCCATTGTAGGTATAGACCAGTCCTCTATCTATTCAACTATCGATGGACACTTGGACTGCTTCTATAGTTTGGCTATTATAAACAATACTGCTATAAACATAGGGGTGCTTGTATCCCTTGATTTAGTGTTTTTTGTATACTTTGGATAAATACCCAGTAGTGTGATTCCAGGATGCTAGGGTAATTCTACTTTTTGAGGAACGTTTATACTCTTTTCCACAGTGGCTGCACCAGTGTGCATTCCCACCAACAGTGCATGAGGGTTCATTTTCCTCCACATCCTCACCAACACTTGTTGTTTCTTGTGTTTTTGATTTTAGCCATTCTCACAGGTATGAGGTGATATCTCATTGTGGTTCTGGTTTGCATTTCTCTGATCATTAGTGACATAATTGAGTGCTTTTTAAAATATATTTTGGATAAAAACTCTTTGTGAGATAGCTATTTTTGCAGAAGTTCTTAATTTTGATGAGGTCTGTTTTTTGTTGTGGTGGTTTGGTTTGATTCATGCTTTTTTGTATCTTGCTTTAGAAAACTTTGCCTAACCCCATGTCACAAACATTTTCTCCTATGCTTTCTTCTAAAATTTTTATAGTTTTAGTCAAACAATAGCCCTTTTTTTTTTAAGATTTTATTTATTTATTTGACAGAGATCACAAGTAGGCAGAGAGGCAGGCAGAGAGAGGAAGGGAAGCAGGCTCCCTGCTGAGCAGAGAGCCCGATGTGGGGCTCGATCCCAGGACCCTGGGATCATGACCTGAGCCGAAGGCAGAGGCTTTAACCTACTGAGCCACCCAGGCGCCCAAACAATAGCCCTTTTTTAAAGATTATTTTTATTTGTCTTGTTCTGGTTTTTAAACATAGTGCTCTCTTTGGGTGCCCATTATATATGATCAAAAAACCATATGATACAGACTTATAGGAAATGACTTGCCATTTATTTTACAGTTATCATGGTTATAAAATAATATGTATGTTAAGATAAAACTTTTGACAAGATGGGATTGGGAGGGAGACAAACCATAACAAACTCTTAATCTCACAAAACAAACTGAGGGTTGCTGGGGGTAGGGGAGTAGGGAGAGGGTGGTGGGGTTATGGACATTGGGGAAGGTACATGCTATGGTGAGTGCTGTGAAGTGTGTAAACCTGGCAATTCACAGACCTGTACCCCTGGGGCTAATAATACATTACATGTTTATAAAAAAATAAAAAATTATTTTTAAAAAGATAAGAAGCTATACACGAAAAGAGAACAGTGCTCATTTCTGAATTATGAGTGATACTTATTTATTTTTACTAAATGCCATTGAATTATACACTTTGATATTTATTTCTTTACTTTTGCTTTTCTATAGTTTTCTAATTTTTTAAAAAAATGAGTCTATATGTAAGTTGTATATTTAAAACTACTGTTATGTAATAAATGATAAATAATAATAAATAAAGCAGGCAAGTTTATAGAAGTCAGCTCATTTCTGGGGCACCTGGGTAGTTCAGGTGGTTAAGAGTCTGACTCTTGGTTTTGGCTCAGGTCATGATCTCAGGGTCAGGAGATCCAGCCCTATGTGGGGCAGAAAGTCTGCTTGAGATTCTCTCTCTCCCTCTACCCTTCCCCCTGCTTGTACACACTCTCTCAAATAAATACATAAATTTTTTTTGAAAAAACAGAAGTCAGCTCATTTCTTGTTATATCTTTTTTTTTTTTTAAAGATTTTATTTATTTATTTGACGGACAGAGATCACAAGTAGGCAGCGAGGCAGGCAGAGAGAGAGGGGAAGCAGGCTCCCTGCCGAGCAGAGAGCATCTCAGGGCTCGATCCCAGGACCCTGGGATCACAACCCGAGCCGAAGGCAGAGGTTTTAACCCACTGAGCCATCCAGGTGCCCCTCATTTCTTGTTATATCTTATTTGTCTGGCAAATTCAAGAAAAATGAAAAATTGTCTATAGAGCTGGAGCTTTCCTTTGAAAACACCCATTTCTTTGACAGGCCTACAGCTACTACGTAGAGTTTTCAATGTGTTTTATTCAAAAATCTAAAAAGTCTCTTCATTGGCTTTGCCTTCAGCTCTATTCTTCTATTCAAGTCATTATAGCAGATAGGAGTGAAATAGGAAGTTTTGGTTGCTCTTGACTCCTTCCTCATCCTCTCTTTACTCATGTCCTCTGGCTCACCCTCCTTGGGAGTGGCAAAGGCCAATGAGGGTAACTAAGGTTAATGAAGGGAATTAAGGTTCAGTGACAAAGACTGCAAGAAACTCAAGCCACTTATCAAAAGGGCACTGGACCAGGAGAATGAGTTTCCCCGTTGAAAGGTATAGATTCCACTGGGATAGCCAGGGTCATGTGATTCCTTGAAGTCTTGGTTTATCTACTCCATAACCAGTGGGCAGCAAGAACAGCAGAACCTCTGCAACAGCAAGTGGCTCAGTACAATTCCTTTTCTTTCTTTTTTTTTTTTTTTTAAAGATTTTATTTATTTATTTGACAGAGAGAGATCACAAGCAGATAGAGAGGCAGGCAGAGAGAGAGAGAGGGAAGCAGGCTCCCTGCTGAGCAGAGAGCCCGATGCAGGACTCGATCCCAGGACCCCGAGATCATGACCTGAGCCCAAGGCAGCGGCTTAACCCACTGAGCCACCCAGGCACCCTACAATTCCTTTTCTTTGCACTCAAGAAAATGACCTTGACTTTCTGGTGCACATATCTATTCCAAACTCCCACCAAACCTTCTTCCAGCGTCTGTCTGGTCGGAACACAGCCTCTAAGTAGTATTTTCTTCATTTACAAGTGGCTTTTCTCTGCACAATGTTAATATAAGTCGTGGCCCCTAAGCCAGGCCACCACCTCTGGTGGCCGCATGGTGTTGCCTCGAATGGGAACTCTGGTTTCTGAACTCACAGGCAGGGAAGCACGCTGTGGCATCTTCACTTTCTCCCAGCATCTTCACTAAATTAAAACCTGTTCCCACTAACTACAGCAGGTGCACTCTCCTGCAGTTCAATGTTTCTCCATTCAGGTCCATGAGAAACAATCCTTTCTGGAGGGAAGCTCAGAGAAGTTGTGGGTTGTGGTTCATCTCAGACTGGATCGTCTGGCTCAGTAACAGCTAGCCAGGTTTCTAGGTCCCTCCGGTGGCTGGTGCCTGGAAGGGAGAGGCATCCACAGACTGCTCCAGGGAAAAGGAGAGACCTGGACTCATCCTGCCTCTCTGATCAGTCCACAGAGGCAGTCCCAGCAGAGCCCAGCCTGTGGCTCTTCCCAAACACATGCTTATTCATTAAGAATGGTCTGCTTTAAATGGCAATGAATATCGCTTATAATGAAAGCAACCTCTAATTACCCAAAATGCACATTAAAGCTTATAGCAAATATTCATCAAATCAAATAAATTACTCTTTCCTCCTGTTCTGCTCTACTTCCTTAAGTATTTATAAGCAGGGCTAATTAAGACTTTCTCAAGTTGTTTATCGCCTGCCTTTCTCTTCAGTTTGGAACAAATGTTTTGGTTCTATAGATCCCAGCTATGCTTTTCAAAAACACAGAAGCCTTCCTTGTGCAAATCCAGCTCCTCAGGTTGGCTTTGTCCTCAGGGGCAGAAGCTGTGGTCCCTGGAGGCCACATGCCACTGAGCTGAACACTGCAACACCCCACAGCATCCCAACCCCTGCCCCCTAGGCCCCCTTACTGGCTCCACTTCCATATTCTCCATACAACTCATGTCTTTTAAACACACTATAGAATTGACTTATTTATCTTCTCTACTGTTAGTGTAGCCCCTAAAACGTAATCTCCAGAAGGGCATGGATTTTCATCTGGTTCACTGATGTATCTTAAATGCCTAGACCAGTCCAGGCACACAGCAAACCCTCCATAAATATTTGTCAAATAAACAAGGTGATGATTCAAAGGCCCTCAGGAAGTCTCCTTTACCCTCCACCATGTCTAAACTACGTTCATTAGAGATTTCTGTTTTGGGGTTTCTTTCTCTGTGGCTTTCTTCAAGTCACGATGCATATACCTCCTGCTATGAGGAAAAATGTTCATCTCTCCATTCAATGACTCTGATTACACATTATGCAGAAAGCACTGTACTCAACATTTTGGGGCAATGGAAGTGAGTCTTACTTATCCCATCCTAAAGACAGGCTTCGATTCACTTTCCAGGTGGCATCGGGCCACTCGAGATAGGTACGCAGAGTGCTTCACAGAGGCCCAGAACTGGTGACACCATTAACCTTGACCCCTAGGAGGCTCAGGACCTTGCTGATCCTGACAGCAGTACTTCTGAAAACAGAGTGAAAAATGGGGACTCTCATTTACTCATTTGTTCCTTTCTTCATTAATTTAACGCATACTAAATTTCTTTGACATGCCAGACATTTGTTGAGTCCTGGGTGAATAGCGGTGAACAAACAGGACAGAGTCTTTGCCTCATGGCAGGCACAGTTGGTGAATGGAGACATTGGCTACTCAACAAGAAATTGTTTCTTTCACAAATGACAAGGGTTTTGAGGGGGGATGTATGGGGTGAGTTATAGGAGTGCATAACAAGAGCCCCAGGTCTGGCCCAGTCCGGGGAGGAAGGGCTAGTCATACGGAGGGCCTCCAGGAGAACCCAGGGAATCGTGCAGGTCTGGACCCCAGTTCCAGGTCTTATGGAGGCAACGCAGGGACAGACGTGTGAATGTGAGCCGAGTGTGTTTTGTGGGTTGTCTCTGTCAGTGTGGTTGGTTATCAGGGTTGTGGTTGTGGTGTCTGTCATTGTCACATTTTGTTTGGTTGCATAGATTGCATGACAACTGTCCCCATACCCGAGGAGTTGGCCCTGATGGGATGTGAAAGTCAGGGTCAGGCCTGGGGGTCATCCCCAATCTTCTGAGCCGTGCCTTACCATCACATGGGAGATACAAAAACTCAGATGCTTGTGGCCACCTGGAGTTTGGGGATTCCCAGGCAGCAACCTCTCCCACAACCTCATCTTCCCTCATCGTTTTCCACCTCTAGGGCGTGCCATAAACCTTTCTCCCCAGTGGTTACTCTTCTCCCCCACCCCCAAGAGATTATTCTTCAAGCCCCAAATACCAACGGTTCCATCAGGTGAACACCTTGGATTTAGGGTTGCTCCCTTCTTAATATATCCCCCTTCTTTATTGCTGGCATCTTTCAACATCTTGGAAAACCTCCAAATTTGTAGGCTTTACCTTAAGTCTTCATATGTTCATGCATTCAAATGATATTAATAGATACGAATTAACGGTCCGTCATGTGCTAGGGGACACTAGCAAGCGTTTGCAACACACCAGTACAAAACTTGTGACATTACCCAGCCTAGTAATTCCCACATCTTCTACTGGGAAAAGAACAAACGGCAGACCAAATAAATTACATAATTTGTGAGAGATGATCACAGCTCTGGGGGGAAATAAAAGAGCAGGGTCAGGAGGATTGGGAATGCCGGGAAGGAAGCGGTTTGCATTGTAAACAGGTGAGCGGAGCAGCTCTCACTTGGAAAGGATATGTAGGAAAAGACATTGCTTTCTTCCATCTTCACTGCCACTTTAGAACAGGCCTTTTTTCACTTGGCTGCTGCGCCAGCCTCAAACCAGCCTGCCTGCTTCTAATCGGGTCCCTCGGTCCGGTCTCTGCCCAGAAGCCCCACTAGTATTTCTGGTCCCCAGTCAGATGGTGCTACTCCTCTGTAGGAATTCCTTCAGCAGCTTCCTGTGCACAGGTCTTGGGCAGGGTAGCACGCATGTTCCTCATCTGTCTTCTCTCCCCCATTCTCTTTGCCACATCTTCACTTAAAAAACACAGACTATGGCTTCCAGGTTGTTGGCACATAACCAAGTCTGCCTAAAATGCATGCCCACAGGCCACACTTGCTCCGCTTGAAAGCCCATCTCTGTGGTACTCTCCTGAGAGCTGGTTTCCCAGGCTCCCCCAGCCCCCAGCCTGGCTTAGGTGCCCTTTCCATGTTCCCAGGCGCCCCCTCTGACACTGTGGGTCCCTCTGCCACAGCCTGGATCCTTTGCACCAGGTCAGACCCCTTCCCCGGGCTTCTGTGAGCTGACGCTGTTTTCATCCACCTCTGTGCTCCCAGGACCCAGCACAGTGTGTGGTCAGTGAATTACTAGAGAAAATGTGGTCCGCTCATGGGGTCAATGCAGAGTGCAGAGGACACAGATGAAGGGGCTGCAGGTGGAAGAGAGACTGAAACGCGCCCAGTGGGCACATTCACGTTGTGGGAAGTTAGGAAGAGACAGAGTTAGGCTCAATCACACTTATCTCGCATACAACAGTAATTGCGGTTAACTCACATTGGCTCAGTATAGGTGGGCAGTGGCTAACCGCTCCATAAACACCATCCCCATGACTCCTCGGTTCAACTGTGTGAACCAGGAACCCCTCAGGGGCTGCCCTTCCCTTGCCCCCAGCGGCGAGTGCCCACACTTTTACTTGCGACTGGGAGTAAGAGACACATCATATTGTACAAAGTGACTTTAAGTGACCATAACGGACATCATTTTCTGTCCAGTGTTACCAGAGCCTGGAAAATGTCTATCTGTAGAAAAGTCATCAAGCTCTACAAACAGAACTGCTTTGCCTTTCTGTGAGCTAACTAGCAGCCACCCTGATATTAGCTCACCTTGGACTTCGGGGAGCTCTTCAGATTCACTTTGAATTAAACAAGAGATGTCTAATTGCATTATGCCTCGGGAATCAAGGATCTGATGTCATCTACTTGGAATAGATTAGAATGCACAAAGAATATTTCTATCTGGGAATTTCATTGTAAAATTTAAAAGAATTTAAACCTGCTCTTCAAAAATCACATCTAGGCAGACGAGGGGTGGGAGGTGTTGTGGGAGGTGAGCCAAAAAGCACCACGACCAAGAAAGGTAAAAAGGAGTTTCTGATTTGTGGATCCCAAGGCACACTGTGGATCTAAGATACTGTGAGACAAACCATAAGAGACTCTTAATCTCAGGAAACAAAATGGGGGGGGGGTGAAGGGGGAGGATGGGGTGACTGGGTGATGGACATTGGGGAGGTATGTGCTATGGTGAATGCTGTGAATTGTGTAAGACTGATGATTCACAGATCTGTACCGCTGGGACAAATAATACATTATATGTTAATAATAATAAAAAAAAAGATACTGTGATTGCATGCTGCAAAAGGCAGAGGACCCTGGAACAAAGCATGTGATGTTCTAAGAAGAGAGATTTCCCCACATTGCTGCCACTAGAACTAACAGGACTAACTGGACCACAGAGCTACCCGGGGTGTGAGGGGGCTGCTTCTGGCAGCTTCCCAGCTATCCACAAGTTTCAGGACTGCAGTCCCCCTGTGTTGAGCACAAAGACATCCTGACAGTTAATAACCACTGAAATGGCCAGAAATAACTGCATGAGACAGAATTCTGTGAGTGCGCGCATACGTGTGTGTGCATGCATGTGCACAGTGGGGTGGGCGGGTGTTACTGGGACACACACTCCAAATAACCATATAGATAACGTCAATGTGGTGTCTCTCCTAATTGGATGGGGCCCCAAATGTGGGCCTCCATCAGTTGGACACCAGTAGCCTGGGCGGTGCAAGCATTCACCTAAAGTAGAACACAGGGGATAGAAGTTTCTTGAACACACTGCAAGGGAGCAGCTGGAAGTCAGCAGACAGAGGCTGTCTGCAACTTGAAAGTGGGTGGGGGCTGTATTTAAATCAGGAAGGGGAGGAGGCCTGGGGACGTATGGAACTTTCCCTTTTTTGGTAACTGTGCCTGGGTGTGAGTAGCCCATTGGCCAGTTAGGGCCTATGGATATTTTGAGGTGGATCTCCCACTGGGCCCCTCAGTACTCGGCCAGGGGGTCACAGTGCGCTCTGTCTACATTCCCTTGCTCCAGCCTGTTGCCTAAAAGCAGCCCCTACACCTAACAGAAGGAGTTTAAGAATTTGTGTTGTAGGGGCACCTGGGCGGCTCCGTCAGAGGAGCGCACAACTCTTGATCTTGAGGTCCAGAGTTCAAGCCCCATGGTGGGTGAAAAGATTACGTAAAAATAAAATATTAAAAAAAAAAAGGATTTGTGATGTAAATAAACAAACATCCATTCCCCAGATCACAACACTCAAATGTTCTTGTAAAAACTCTGTGGAGAAAATGTAGGGCTTCCCCAGCCATTCCAGTTAATTCAGAATTTAAATCATTCATTTAATGGTAAAGGTTAACATTATTTTATTAATGTGACATTTATATTCCATTGCATATTTTAAAAGTTCATAGCTATTATCATTGGGCATTTATGGTCCTTTGTAAAGACCTTTGAAAACAAGGCAGCATTCCCTGGGGAGCCCACACAGGAGGTGCTCGCTGGCGAGGCCACTCACCCTGTGGGAAGCGGGAAATGCTGGAGTGTTAACAGCGATGGGCACTGGGCCCATCCGGGGACCCGTCCTTTCATTTCCTCAGGAACACCCGCTCCTGTATCTTCACTGCACGACTAGCACAAAGATCTTACTGTCTCCGATGGGAACCGCGCAAAAAAGGTACCTCAGTGCAACGATTTGAAGTCTTTCCTGCTGGTTCTGAAATGTAGCTGAAACCATGCTCCATAGGGCAGAGATAACAGTCACCACGCTTGCCTACCCCCAGCGCTAAAACGAGTTCCCAACTGCCCAGCCAGCAGACACTGTTTGAAAGGGCGTACCAGACTAGGCTACGGGCATTTGCCTCCAGTTTCTTCACGGGGCTGAAACGTAGCTCGTTTCCCATGAGAAAAGCAGGAGATGCAGAAACGGACAGATTTACTGTTGTAAAGTAACACAACACTTAAATATGAAGTCAGGCTGGGGGAAAGAGAACTCCAGAGGGGACCGCGAGAGCCCTGGGAAGAACATTTGTTCCATTTGTTCTTTCCGAGGTCCATCATCCTCCACAACTCCCTCTCAGGGCCTAACTCCCCCAGACTCGTGTTTTGACCTGCTTCTGTCTCCTGCCTTAAATTAGGGCAGGCTGGCCCTGCACTGTGTAGCCGGTACCCAAGACTTGCTTGATGGGGTGTTGCAAGGGTGTCCTGAGTCCCAGCACCCCATCATCACTAGGAGCTTCAGATTTAAACAGCAGCCACTATTCCTAAATAAAATCTATGGTCATTTTGCAAGTCTTATGGATGTAGCATTACTTTTTGTTAAAAGTTTGGCAAATCTAAATATTTAAACTATATTAAAATTGTTTCATAACCCTATTTTTAGCTTTCCTAATTTTTGTGCTTTATCAGGAGCCTCAGAAAATGGAAAACATCCAAGCCTCTCTGGACACTTGAGAAACTCTGCTGGTGCTCCTGGAAGTGAGTCTCAGGGCAGCCTCACTCCATTGCCGGGTGTGTCTCATTCCCCTCCCATTTCATCTGCCTCTGCTCTACTATGGTCTGGGTCCTGAATTTTCCCTTGATCTCCTGCATACAGCCCACCCTCACCCTGGGGACTGGACATCGAGTCCACTTTTCTGCTTTGGACTCTGCCTGTCTCTTAAGTCATAGATTGAACTTGCCCTTCTGTGTCTCCACTTCTCCCACCCACGCAGTCCTGATCCTCCAGAAACCTCTGTAGATTTTTCCAGCGGTCTCCTCCCTGCACTCCAGTCGGAGCTGGGTACTCTTACTTCGAACATGCCCATCTCTATGGCAACACAGAGGCTCTGGTGGTTTATACAGCAATTGCTTCACCTAGGAAACAGTGCTGGGGGAAGAAAACACCAGCCTTCATATGGAAAGGTCATTAGCAAGGCTGAAGGAGCTTCGGGTCATCTTTGCTCCTTGGCTCCACCTACCCCAATCTCCCTGAGTCCTTCTGGAACATTTTTGCTCCTGCCCATGAGAAATTTAAGTGAGTACGAAACAACTTCCAGGCTTTGTGGTGTGGTTCTAAATCTACACCCTAAAATTTGGGGGAAGAGCTAAAAAGGTGTCATGTTCTATTTTGCTTTAGTTATCTACTGATGTGTAGCAATGACCTTAGTATTCAGAGGCTTAAAATGTTTACAAATATTATCTCATAGTTTCTGTGGCTCAAGAGTTCAGGAGTGTCTTCACTGGCTGGTTCTGGCTCAGGATTTCCCATGAAGTTCGGGTCGAGATGTGAACTGGAGCTGAAGGCATCTGAAGGTCGGACTGGAATTGGGGGTCTGTGATAAAGGGGGCTCACATGCATGGCTGGAAAGCTAGTGCGGCTACTGGCGGAATGCTTGCCATCTTCACTGCGCGGACCTCTCCCTGCAGCTGGGGTGTCCTCACAACACGCTGGCTGGCTTGTCTAGGTCAATGGTCCAAAAGACAGCAAGCTGAAAGTGCAATGCCTTGGAAGTCACACTTTCTCATCAATGTCTCTTTTTTTCTTTTTTAAAGATTTATTCATTTCAGAGAGAGAGAAAATGACAGCAGGAACAGGAGGAGCAGAAGGAGAGAGACTCTCAAGCAGACAGACTCTGTGCCCAGCGTGGAGCCCGATGTGGGGCTCGATTTCATGACCCTGAGATACGACCCTGAAATGGCAACCTGAGCCGAGACCAAGAGTCGGATGCTCAACTGACTGCGCCACCTCCCAGATGCCCCTGCAATGTCTTTTGGGTTACACAAGCCAGCCCTATGTGTTGTGGTGGGGGACATGCTTCAGAGGAGTGAACGTGGGGAGGAGAGCGTCACTGGGGACATGCTGGAGTCTGGTTACCCTGAGAAGAGAAGATGAAGATGGATTGCAACCCAGCAATTCATTTCAGGGTCTTCTGGATTAAATACAGAGTATGAATTTTTGGTGATCTGTTACCATATGTGGGCATAAGGCCCTGAACTCCCACGCTCAAAGCCCCAGGTACCCCATATGTTAACAGTGCCACTGGCAGTTGATCTGAGATACCCATCTCCCCAGGCCGTGGGGAAACTGAGCCAGGCTTGAGGTAGATAGGGACAACTGAGCAAATATTATCATTTTTTCTGTTTCTGTGACTATATGCAAACTGTTTACGCCTACTGTATGAAAATATCTATTCTCAATTATTAGAAAAGTCCCCTTGCCAAGGTGCCATAAAAAGAACATTAGGTTCCCATTCTGTGCATGATGCAACGTTCATATGTCATTCAATGTGTTAATAGTGCTGTTCGGATATTCTGGAAATCTGTCATCTGTGCTCTCCCAAGGCAGTAAAGTACCAGAAGACATGTAGTTTCACCTCCTGCTAGAGTTATATATTTATTTACTTCTCATTTTTAGTTCTGCCAAGTTTTTCTTTGTTTATTTTGAAGCAATGTTATTTGTTGCTTCTAAATTTAAACCTGTAATACCTTCCTGGTAAACAGAAACTTTTACCCTTCTGAAGTGAATCTCTTTATCAGTAGGAATGTTCTTTGGCTTCAAGTTTAGTTTCATGGATTCTTTATTAGCGTTTATGTCAATCATCTCTATGTTTTTACATGCAAACTTTCTGAATGTATCTGTTTTAGAATTGTCTTTTGTAAACAGCAAATTGTTAGATTTTATTATGTTGTGTTTGTTTTAAAAACTGCCTGGGTGGCTCAGTGGGTTAAGGCCTCTGCCTTCGGCTCGGGTCATGATTTCAGGGTCCTGGGATCGGCTCTGCATCGGGCTTTCTGCTTGGTGGGGGGCCTGCTTCCTCCTCTCTCTGCCTGCCTCTTTGCCTACTTGTGATCTCTCTCTCTCTGTCAAATAAATAAATAAAAATTAAAAAAAAACTACCTGACAAAGGAAACAAGAGCAAAAATAAATGACCGAAACTACACCAAATAAGAAACTTCTACACAGGAAGGAAACCATCAACAAAATAAAAAGGCAACTCACCGAATGGGAGAACATATTTGCAAATGATATATCCAATAAGGAGTTATTATCCAAAATATATAAAGATCTTATATAACTCACCACCAAAACCACAAATAATCCAATTAAAAATAGGTAGATGACCCACGGATGCAGCCACTACGGAAAACAGTATGGATGTTCCTTAAACAATTAAAAACAGAATTACCATCTGATCCAGTAATTCCACTACTGGCTATTTACCCAAAAAGAACAAAAAAACTAATTTAAAAAGATACACCCACCCCTATGTTTATTACAGCATTATTTACAACAACCAAGATATGAAGCAATGCCAAGTGTACATCCACAGATGAAGAGAAAAAGGAGATGTGGTGTATATATACCTCCAATCACACCACGTGTCACTGGCTACCCTTGTGGATGCCTCCCCAAGAAAGAAGACTCCTCTCTGGCCCTCAGTTTTCTCCTCTCTTCCTGTGCAGACCCCATCAAATGTATCATTGGATTAGATTTCTACAGTAAATCTTTGCAGACATCTTAAAATTTAATTTTAATAGGTACAATCAATAGTAGTAAGAAAACATACCCTTAACTTTGATTCTGTTTGTTTAAACTAAATTTCAATGTCATTTTAACAGACTTGGACTGTAAATAGTTTAAGTTCTGGTGCCAAGAACCAATTATCTACAGCGAGCAAAAACCAAATGATTTTATGCAGAATGAATCATGCGGGGAGCTTCCAAATTCTCAGCAGGCAAATTGGCTCAGATAAGATGTAATATTGTTGCTTGATTAGAGATGAAGCAGCCAACTTAAGGTGGCTGTTTTTAGGGGCTGAAGGAGATACAAATCAAATTATATTTATGTAAAATTTCCCAAATTCCATCAAGACGCAGGGATTCCATGTACTTCTCTGGTTGAGGCCTGCTCATTATTCTCACATGTACTTCTTTTTACTTGCCACTCTTATTTTTTTCACAACTTTTCTAATAGCCGTCTCTGTGTATGGGGTAGCAACCAGCATTGTCTGAGACTAAAGATTAAAAATTCTATTTCCAAACTAACAACAGGTATTTCTGCTGAGCTTATAACACCAATGATGGAGTAAGTTGAGAGCATTCACTGGTCCTTTGTTTTCATCAACTTGCTGGATTTATATACAAAAATATCTATATAATATTGTTTTAAAACTAATTAGGGTTTTTGTTTTTTTTTTTAAGAAACCGATGAAAGCTATAATCTGACTCCTTTGGGAGGGGGGTGGTTCTCTCTCTCAAACAAATCTAGTCTTTCAGGAGGTCACAAGTCTCTGTGAAGCTCAGTTGAATCTGAGATTGAGAACCTTTGCCATAAATCAACTGTGAGAATCCCAGGGATTGCTGGTCTTTAGTTTTAGAACCTAAAACAAGAATGTGATAAGTTCCTAATAAAGACATATTTACCTAAGATAAATTATCTCTAAACAGACCAGCTCCTTTTTATGTACACATGTACTGGCTTCTCCAGTCTTAGTTTTTTGCTTTTTTGTACTGTATCTACCTCACACGGGCTCTCCAGTTGAGACTCGGCTGAGGAGACCAGATGATTCTGATGTGATTCTTCAAGCGCATCTTTACACGACAAGATGGCGATAATTAGCGATGGAAAACACTGGTCTCAGCATATTCCCTAATGGTAGTTCCTGTGTTTCCGTCCTTCTGGATGGCTCTTAAACATGACAGTATCCAGTTTCTGTGCAGAGCACCACCACTCTGTGATTTTTGTCTTGTAGTTGGTTGTGAATTCACCATATTCAGGGTCTTGGAAGGTTTCTACAGAAGTTTTGCTAAGAAACAAAAGGTGGGCACCGGCATTCTACTTGTGCCTGTGGCTGGTCCTTCACAAGAGCCTGATGGAATCTGCTAGCACATTTGCTGCCTGGGGCTGGTTTCAGGTTATTTAACTCAATAGATATACTATACCTTCAACACATTTACTCCAAGAAAGCAAGCACTTTCCTCTTTCATTTCCTTTTAAAAGTTCACTTAGTGGAAAATTAGACAAGCTAACAGGACTATAGTGTCACTTTAAAAAAAAAATGACAACATTCTATTACCCTGGAGACATTTGTTCATAAAAGGGAAATGCCCTCTTCACTCTAATATTTTCAGAGCAGGTTGTAAACTGTGGCTCAGAGTAGTTGTGAGGGTGATTGAAAGATGCTGCCCCCCCCCCCCCCCGAGAAGCCAGCCACCAAAATTCCCTGAAGGAAGAAACGAAACCTCTGAACTCACAGATGAAAACCTAGAAAGCAAGGCAGACACCTAATCATTTCTCATTATCTATAGCTCTCATTTGGCTCTAATGGCGCTAAGTCCCTTGCTTGTGTTGTTAATATTTAATGATGATCAGAGATTTTCTTAAGGTGGGCCTGGCATAAAGACTTAACCTAGTATTTAGTCCAACTGATTTTTCATTGGCCATGGCTTTTTTGTGGAAGAGAAGTGCCTTCTCAGGCATGTGCTTTGAATTTGGCCTGATCTGAGTTTAATTTCTATTCTGCTGTTTCCACGCTATGTGTAGGGCAATTTACCTACAACCTGAGCCTTCATTTTCTCATCTGTGAAAATCACTTACAGTTTTTCTGGGAGGACAACATGAGTATGCACCGTGGGCACGAGCCTGGCACACGTGGCATTTAGCGATAGGCAATCTCCAAAGGCAGGACTAGAATGTTCTGGCCCAATTATAGATGAATCAGTGGACGGATTCAGGCTGATAAAAATCCTTGAACTTATGGGGTGCCTGGGTGGCTCAGTTGGTTAAGCGACTGCCTTCAGCTCAGGTCATGATCCCAGAGTCCTGGGATCGAGTCCCACGTCGGGCTCCCTGCTCCTTGGAGAGTCTGCTTCTCACTCTGACTTTCTCCCCTCTCATGCTCTCTCTCTCAAATAAATAAATAAAATCTTAAAAAAAAAAAAATCCTTGAACTTAGAACCCAGAAATTGTGGGAATCTCTCCAGTGTCTGACAGGGCACCATTTGTACTCAAGAAATGCTCAAATATAGTGCAACCTAATCCATGTCTACACTTGAGATATAGATAATGGGACAGAGGATAATTCTTTACTCTCGGGCAAAAAGTTCTTTATTTTGTTGTGTTTTTGACTCATGATGCTTAAGCTAGATTTCTTAGGCTCTGTCTCAGATGCTTGGTGATGAGGGAAGAAACAGTTTCTTTTCAAAATCTTGGTGGGAAGAGGGTTACTATCAAGTGAATTAAACCCAAAGGAATGATTAATCTCTTCACCAATTAATATCTTCTGAGCACCCTGTGGTTTGATTTACACATGAGAAGTCAACTGGAATTATCATTAAGATAACTCTAATCAGAGATTTTTTTTTTAGTTCAATTAAGATAGCATCCTTTTACATGTGATTAATCTACTGTTGAAAGATCGAATGAGTATGACTTCAACGCACCTCCCCTAATTCAATCCGTTTCTTTGCTACACTATTTTAGTTGCTTTGCAAATCCTACCTTTATCCTGGAGGAGCATTAAAGGTTTATTAACGAGTGTTTACATAGTCCCACATATACAAACATGCACACAAGGGCTGATGTTCATGATAGGAAAGAACAATGATCAAGCTTACGATTTAAGGTCCTGTTCATACACATGGTATCAAGGCAAATCATTTTGTTTATTACTGAAAGTAAATGATGAATGTAATTGGATTTTTCCCAATCTTCTTTTTATAGTAAAACCCCAATATTAAATATAGAGATCTTGAAACTAGTAATTGAAGCAACCATCATGCTCAACTTCTAGGATAGAACACAGTCTTGATGGTAGAAATGGAAGTCTCTTCCTTCATTTTGTGAGGATAAGGCTTAATTCTTCCTGTGAAAATAAGAAAAGGGATTCCTCTCTACCCCTTTTTCTTGGAGTGTTTTGCCTTGGAAAGCTAGTCCTGGTACATATATTTCTCTGTCTTTGAACTATGTATAAATCCTTTTGAAGAGGAGATAAGCCTTTTGTCAGCTCTATGATCCAGGGATGTCTTTCTCAGGACCCGAGAGCCATCTCTTTGGATTGTGAACATCAAAGGAGGGAGCATCCCTATTCCCCACTCTCTGTGAGATGGTGGGAGCCTATTTAGTGGGCTCCTTGCTCCAGGTTGCAAAACTATCTCTTGTCATAAAGATATGAGAAGCTTGCGTTTTCCTCTGGATAAAGTCAATTAGGATAGACCCTATATGACAACCAATGCTGTCAAGTCCTCAGTCTTTGAGAAACGTATGGTTTCTTGACAATATGAACACAAGTAATGGGTTGTCTCTGCTTGGCTTGTATAAAAGGGTGTCATTTCTTTCTGTCTTTGGGGATTGTGGATCTCAGTGGATTGCCTGTGATGAACATCACATTCTGGTTTATTGCTTGTTCAATAATAAAAATGTTTTCTTCCTCAACCATCTTTGTGGAAAGGATTTCTGTTCTAGAAGACGGTTTTGTTTTTTAATAACATTTCCCCAATAATCTGACAAATGTTTCCTAGAGGCCTATTACTGTTGGTCTTTCAGACATAGGGGCTTATTCAGTAACCCAAACAGACAAAACTCCTGAAATTATGAGGCTTATATTTCAGTGGGATGTCATCCACAAATCAACTATTTTATAAATTATATATTAGGTGGCTCAGTTGGTAAGTGTCTGCCTTTGGTCCAGGTCATGGTCTTGGGGTCCTGGGACTGAGTTCTGCATTGGGTTCCCTGCTCAGTAGGGTGTCTACTTCTCCCTCTCCTTCTGCCCCTTCCCCCTGCTTGTGCTCTTTCTCTCTCTCAAATAAATAAAATCTTAACACAAATAAGAAAATAAAAATTATGATATTCCCCAGCATATATATCTAGGAATGTGAGTTGCTTTCTGAATAATTGATATCTGTCACCATTTCTCATGCTTTTGATTTGTGATCAAAACTGTCAGGGAACTTGAATATAGTCCTGTCTAAATGACCATTGCTACTTTGTACTGGGATTAGAGCAATAGCTTTTATGTGGTTTCTGATGGCCTGAAATGAGAGAAATAGATTAGCTTGTTATTTTCGAAGTTATTCAGTACTCCATGGTTTATATGGCTCAACGTTTCAACAGCTCAAAGTACTTTTCTTTTGAAGAGGCTTTGCTGTTCTCAGACATTGAAAACCTAGGGTGTATTCTAAAGACGTAGTACACAAAAAAAGTTTGTGAAATTTTAAATAATTTAAGGCCACATATAGAGGGGCCCACCAAAAAAAAAAAAGCAACAATATTCATGGAAACTCTCACCTTACAAATTAATCAAAACCAGACAAAAAGTCTAGTAAATGTTAAAAATATAGCCTGCAAAATTAAAATCTTTCTAGAAGGGAAATTTAAGAAATGCTTGAATGCTGTAGTAGTTACAGGTGCTGCTCCCCAGAATATCCACTGTCATGCTTAGCAATCCATTGAGAAATAACTTAGATTTTAAAAATCACCTTTTTGGAAATTTCTCATCTTGTGAAATTTGAAAATGTACCTCACTGTGCTTTTCTTGACTTTTCTTCCAAATAAAGTGTTTTCAACTCCTTTGGAAGTGTAATTGTTTACCTAGTAAGTATTCACATGATTGTAATGTATAAACCTATATTTTATGAAAGATAGAGAATAAATCTTAAGAGGTATACTATGGAAGTCCATTTATGGAGTCCAATTCTAAATTCTAATTTTAAGAATGCATTTCTGCTATTTTCAAAGATTCTCCTGAAAACAGGTTGTCCTGCCATTTTCCTGTTTGTATTTTCAGTGCAAAAATTTATGTATCATTTCCATATATTTCCTGTAAAATGAAGATCAAGGTCAGATTTTACTTGATTTACTCCCACATCAAATGAGAATCAGCTTAACATGCCAAGGGAATCATGCTGACAGCCTCTCTGGAAGGTCATCGTGGGGTAGGCCTGCAGGAAAGGGATGTCAGTGAATGGCAATTCCAACGGACAATATGACAAGCATTTCACATTTAGCATTGTTTTCCACTCTTGGGTGACTCTAAGAAGCAAATGCTATTGTCATCACCTTCTCTGGACAAGGAAATAGGCTTAAAGGTGTTGTTCCAGGTGATGCAACTAATATCTTCCTCCAAAACCCATGCTTACTACAGAATAGATGTGTGTGTGTGTGTGCGTGCACACCTGCAACATAATAAATAATATTTGGTCTCTGCCTCTGGTTCCTGGCCAGGGATCCTCAAACCTGTGTAATTTCCCAAGTGATAAAGGTACTAGGAGCATTCTTTGTTCTAGTATTTGGTCTTTGGCTCTGGTTCCTAACCCAGGAGCTCCTAAATCCCTTGTCATTTTCTAGGTGATGGAAGCATCTTTTATTCTAATGAGGCAACTCTTGATGGGCTCCTGGATGGCTTCAGGATGGAGGTTGGTCACCAGAAAGATCAGGCTACGATGAAGAGCTTGGAACTTTTGGTTTCATGACACTGCCCTCCATGCTCTGGAAGGGGAGAAGGGCTAGCGATTGAGTTCATCACTGACCATGCCTAGCAGATGAAGCTTTCATAAATATCCTTAGAATATTCGGTTCAGACTGCTTCCAACTTAGTTAAGACATCCATCTTCCTGGAGGGCAGCGCACCCAAAACTTCACAGGGACAGAATCTTCTGCCCTCAGGACCATTCTGGACCTTGCCTTATTTATCCTTCCATCTGGATGTTCATAGTGTCTCTTACACATCCTTGTAATAAATTGGTAATTGTGAGTAAAACACTTTCCTGAGTCCTGAGCTGTTTTGGCAAATTATTGAAACCAAAGAGAGGGTCGTGGGAATCTCCAATTGTCCCATGCAAGGGAGATCTATGCAAAATGATCTCCAAAAGTCAAAGGAGGCATAAGCCAAAGATAAAGGATAACAGGTCCAGCTTGACAAGAAATGGTTTATTCATGGAACTTAGGGACAGAAGCAAGTCTTTGTGGCAACACCATCTCCCTTAAGACCTACTTTTCTAGCCCTGGAGGCTGGGTGTGCATGCTGGGGTCCACCCAGGAGAATGTTTGAGAATCCTAAGGGTCTTAGTATTTTCTCCAGAGCAGATCAAGGATGTTGTGCCCGAGGGTGTACTTATGCGTATAGTTAAACAGAAAGAAAGAATGTGCATGGGGGAGGGAGGGCAAGGGCTGTGCTCTGGAAGGCTCCCCCCACAGAGTGGTCATTATGGCAGATTTGTCCAAGAGGGTGTTAGTTTGGTTCACACACTGATGTACAGTCACTCGATCAGTAGTATAGGTGAGAACCTGGGGCTTATGATTGGGTCTGAAGTGGGAAGTGTGGCAGCCTTGTGAGACTGAGCCCTTTACCTTGTGGGCTCTGACACTAACCCCAGGTAGAAAATGTCAGACTGAACTGAACTGTAACACACCTAGCTGCTGTCTGAGAATTGGTCAGTATAGAAAAAGCCCACACATTTGGGGTCAGACATATTCCATGTGCAGAAAGGAAACGGTAGTTTTTCCTTTTAAAACCCTATTTCAATCAAATGTTCTTGAGAACAAAAAAGTCAACATTCTTGTAGTTGAAGGACCATATTTATCATTAACCATAAACACAGATGAATAACTGAACCCACTTTGGGCAAAAGGAGTCTTAAATGACCGTGAAGCTGAGTATCCCTTTGAGGAGAAATGGGAGGAAGTACAAAGACGACACATCATAAAAAGGTCTACAAGGCTTTTTAAAATGCTTACAAGTCCTACTGAATAATCATGCCGGAATGATTCCTGAAAATAAGAAATACACTGCAGACTGCACTTCTGGTATCTTTGTGGCTTTTTATGTCCAACGCTCCTACACAAACCAAGGCTTGGCCTTTCAGGAAAGTCCCATAGAGCTGCTCTTGTCCCAGACACGCACTGCAGACATCTCCTCCTCCCTTCCTGTAGAGAGTCCTCTTAGCTCAAGGAATCTTAGGGTGGGAGATCTGGGGGCCATCTCGCCCAGCCCTTCAGCCTCTGTTTCAACAATGTCAGATACCATGTCAGATTAAAACTTCTTTGCTTCATACTCCCATCAGGTGAATTCTCAGTGGCTTTACTCACCCAGGATTAGAAATAGCAATGTTTCTACACATTCATGCATGTTTTGAACCTAAATAAAAACCTAATTATCACAACAGTACAGCAATGTTTAATTTATCACAGTCATGGTCTCTCTATTTGTGTTTTCATGAGTATGCTCCACACTGTTTGTTTTTGTTTTTTAAATTTTTTTTTTTATTTGACAGACAGAGATAACAAGTAGTCAGAGAGACAGGCAGAGAGAGGGGGAAGCAGGCTCTCCACCGAGCATAGAGCCTGATGTGGGGCTCGATCTGATGCGGTGCTCAATCCCAGGACCCTAGGATCATGACCTGAGCCGAGGGCAGAGGCTTTAACCCACTGAGCCACCCAGGCACCCCTGTTTTTGTTTTTTTTTTTTAATGTATTTCTTTGACAGACAGAGACAGCGAAAGGGAACACAAGCAGGGGGAGTGAGAGAGGGAGAAGCAGACATCCCCACTGAGCAGGGAGCCGGATGTAGGGCTCGATCCCAGGACCCCGGGATCATGACCTGAGCCGAAGGCAGACACTTAACCACTGAGCCACCCAGGCGCCCCTCTCACTCTTTGTTATAAGCATGAGTGCTTGGGAGATTTGCGTTGATGTTTCAAATCGCAACTGAATTATCGTAGTACACAGATATAGGTATCCACCCGGCAGGACATCCTTGACCCGTTCTGGAGAAAACGCTAAGATGCACACTATTCTCAAACAGTCTCCTCATTGGACCCCAGCATGCACACCCTCTTCCGGGGCTATAAAAGTAGGTCTTATAGGATGTGAGGTTACAGAGATCTACTCATCTTGCATTACTAGGGTCTGAGCAAAAGACACAATCTTTGAATTGTTTAACTTTTCGTGTGGGATTGCTATTCATGTTACAGCCAGTCAGAGGCATTGGACACCAGCCTCATTTGGGCTCTCGGCGATCTCTGGCAAACTCTTTATAGTTCCCTATTTGGCCCTCCTGCTTCCAGTTCTAGGGCAAGTCTCCAAGCTTACTGCCTTCTGGAGGTGCTCCTCAGTCCCGCAATGCACCTCCGGCTAAACCTTGCCCATTTGTTTCTCCTGTTTCAGAGGAGTCTCAGATTCTCAGGCTGAATGTTCCTGATCTTCTGCCTCCTTGCTTAGGAATTGCCCATTGCTGCCCTTTGTTCCCCAACTATTCTCAGTTCTGAGAATATGCCTCGCTGTTGGGTACGATGGAGCTTTACCTCCCACGCCACCCCACCCCCCTCATCTGTCTAAAGAACTTCCATTCATTCTTTGTTTTGTTTTAAGTTCATTTATTTAAAGTGGGCTCCAGGCCCAGTGTGGGGTTTGAACTCATGACCCTGAGATCAACAGTCACACACTCTACCCCCTGAGCTAGCCAGGCACCCCTCCCACCCATTCTTTAAAACCATTCTGAGATGCTTCTTTGGGCAGCCAAGCACTGAGGATCTCCAGCACTGGACACCGCACATACAAAGTATGTTAGGTCTTCTTGGATAGTTAGTCCTTCTTTAAGTTATTTGTTCTGCACCTTTAAAAGCAGAGCATCCCATCCTGGCTGAAGAAAGATGAGGCGAAGTCACAGGAAAGGGTTCTGCAGCCTCTTGGTTATTTACTTCCAGTCTCGACATCTAGCAATGGCTCTATCTCCTGCTGCCCCATTGCTTTGGTTTGTTGTTTGTTTGTTTGTTTGGGGGGGTTGTTTAGATTTTTTTGTTATTTTGTGGGTTTTTTTGTTTGTTTTTTTGTTTTTCTTTACAAAATGTTTACTTTGGACTTTTATAATGGGTTTTGGTTCATTTGAGGCCTTGGTTTTCATGATGCTTAAAAAATGTGTTCTTCTTTTAAAAAGGTGTCGTTCTTTGGGTCACATAACCTTGATAGTGTCTTTTATAGATGTCCTTTTTAATCAGAGCGTTCCTGGGAAGAGCCAGTCTGAGTTCTTTTGATGGCTCTTGGATGGTCAGAAGTACATTTTTTAAATGATATTCCACTCTCTGTGGGTCACGTTCCCTTTCAGAATTTAGTCCATGGAATGAAAACTTTAATTCTTCTGGACAGTGTTGATGTCTGTCTTCCCCAAGTCTAGAGATATGTCTGATAATCTGTGTCTAGTGTTTATAATCTGTTGCCGAATGTGCTGCCAGAATACTTTTCCTAAGATTATTATTTTTAAATTTCTCTATTACTAGTACTTTTTTTTAAAAACAAAACATTTTTTTGTGGTGCATTGAGGGCTTTTTTAAAAAAAGATTTATGTATTTATTCTATTTTTAAAAAAATATTTTATTTACTTATTTGACAGGCAGAGATCATAAGTAGGCAGAGAGGCAGGCAGAGAGAGAGAGAGGAGGAAGCAGGCTCCGTGCCGAGCAGAGAGCCTGATGTGGGGCTCGATCCCAGGACCCTGAGATCATGACTGGGGCTGAAGGCTTTAACCCATGGAGCCACCCAGGCACCCCTGATTTATTCTAGAGAGAGTAAGAGAGAGAGGAAGAGGGGATAGGGAGAAGGAGAAGAGGAGAAGCAGACTCCCGGCTGAGCACAGAGCCTGATACAGGGTTTGGTCTCAAGACCCTGAGATCATGACCTGAGCTGAAATCAAGAGTCACACGCTTAACCAACTGAGCCACCCAGGTGCCCCTATTGAAACTAATAGTTTCAATGCAAGAGGAACCTAAGTATGAAATAGAAACTTCTCCCCCAACTCCTCTAAACTGAGAAATGAAATTATGACCAAGGTCAAGCAAGAATTTATAATCAGATGCTCTAGCTTTCATAGAACAGATGTCGACTTTGAAGAAGATTCTACTCTTGCCTCTCTGTAAGTCTTTACATTTCCATGCTCTATCCCCTGTGCACTGCCCCTGCTTGTTTGGGGGCACTGTAGGTTTCCTTTCCAGTATCTCCCCTCTCTATCTCCTCTTTCCTCTTCCCTCACATGTGCTCTGTCTTTATCTGACCATTCAACACAACATAGTGCATACGTACAGCACGGCAACTACTGTGTAGCAGGCAGGCCCTGTTCTCGGCGCCATCTACAAGGATGTGAATTTCTCTGTAAAAACATACTTTACAGAAAGAACTCTTTCATTCCACAAATACTGAGAATCCTATGAGGTGCCAGTAAATTTTCTAGGTTCTGGATCTTTCTCTTTCTCCCTTTTCATATATATTTGTTCAGGGGGGGGAAAAGGCCCATTTAGCTATGCATGTGTTTCACGAATGTCTTTCATGTCACGAGCACTCAGGCATATTTATAAGGCCATTTTCTTACTTTTTCTCCTCGTGCAATGCAAGCATTTCAAATCACACACACGTAAAAGCAGTTAAATGACTTTCAAGTCTCCCAAACATTAACGCCCAGAATGGCGGATGCCTATGTATTTGCTTTGCCTGTGCTTTTGTTTTTTGGCTTTGTTTTTTTTTTTTTTAAGATTTTATTTATTTATTTGAGAGACAGAGATCACAACTAGGCAGAGAAGCAGGAAGAGAGAGAGGAGGAAACAGGCTCCCTGCTGAGCAGAGAGCCCAATGTAGGGCTCGATCCCGGGACCCTGGAACCATGACCTGAGCCGAAGGCCACCCAGACGCCCCTTGCCTGTGCTTTTGTATCAGACTTTCTTCTCCCTGAAAACTGCACAAAAGTTTGGTTTTCTTTAAGTCATTTTTAGTGCAGGACTTACTCTTCTCAGTACTTGTTTCTTAGACGGAAGCCAGCATGAGGAGGGTTAGTGACATGCAACCAAGATTTTAGGCTCCCTGCTTTTGGAACACATGTGTGGATGCTTCTTTCTGCCACCTTAGGGTTGGGTGGGGGCAGGTGACTGATACGGTGAATAAACCAGGAGTGGGAGTGATGAGTGTTGCTTTAGAACCCAGCATTTAATTCCCAGCGTGGTGAGGTCCTCTGAAATGCTTTGCCTTCGCCATAGCAACAACACTATTTGAGATGACGGCTGCTTGAACATCAGTCCTGAAAAGAGGAGACCAGGAGCAGAGCTCCTTGCAAATCTACAGTGTGCTTGAAGGGGGAGAGGGAAATAGCCCATCAAAGTTTGGAGGCTGGTTGCATATCACAGCTGGAATAGTGCAAATGCATCTTTCTAGCACATAGCTGCAGACCTAGAGATGGAATTCTGGCATGTGTGCAGGCAGAAAAATGCAGGCCCTGTTCCGCCTCTATCATCACAATCAGAGCCCTTCATTAAAATAAATGGAAAAAACCTTGGATTTTATATCTTGAGTTTCCAACCAAGAACTTCAAGGTCACTCACAGTAACTCCCGTGTTTCATCTACCATTGCTTTCTTACAAAATCAACACAGGAGGTGATTTTGGGGTCTAATGAATCTTGGCATGGTCTCTGTGACATCTTAAACTTTAATTACATTTCGATTATTTAATGGCATTTTACAGGGCAGATGTGAAGCTACATTTCACTCTCTGGGTTACCAAATCAGAGGATGTTTGTACCAAAATGCTTAATTTGGTGACATAATTGAGAAAGATTCTTTGAGAGCAGCCCTCCAAAATTTCAGAATAAAACACTGTTCTTTTTAATCAATTGTCTACTGTCTAAAGCACATTAGATTTGTTGGGTCTGGAATTCCACTTTTGGAAGTGTCATTTCGCTCTATAAGCCATGTGTGTCAGGTCAGGATACAAGGAGCAGTCTTACTTTTCCTTGCCTTTTCCACACAGAAAACTTGGATAAAATATACTCTGGGTACTACAGATATGTTCCATAAAGTCCATTTTCCATAGACATGAAAGATTTAGGAAATTTATTACCCAGTTGCATTTAAATATGATTTATCTGTAAATTAAAACTGTATTTTCCCCCCAAGATTTTATTTATTTATTTGAGAGAGAGCATGCATGGAGGGTGTGGGGGAGGGGCAGAGGGAGAGGGAGAAGTAGCCTCCCCACTGAGCAGGGAGCCTGATGTGGGGCTCGACCCCACCACCCCAAGATCATGAACTGATCCAAAGGCAAACACTTAACCAAGTGAGCCACCCAGGCACCTCTATGAATTAAAACTTTACATGGTCACATAAAATTGTTAATTAGACCTTATCAAATATATGGAAAGGGATAAAACAACTCAGACCAACACTTTTAGACACAAAGCTATTAATATAATTAGGTTACAAGTTACACACACGTGTGCACGCACGTGCACAGATCTAACTAGCCCATAATTCTCTTTGTTAGAGGTAGATTCTTTTTTAAACTTGTCCATAGCACATGGTTTTCTGTCCAAAAGTCCTCATATGCAGCATCTTGTAGCATTTTGTCTTTGTGGAAGAGGTAAGTAACGCTTGCTGACTATCTCTTGCTTACAAGAAAATGTTGCCTTTAAAGCACATTGACTCATTTCTTTGGAGCAATCTCTCTGGCCACCCCACATGGTCCTTTTCTTCAAAAAGGACAAGGAGAGAAGAAACTAACTTCAGGGTGATGCTCCTGAGGTGTGGCCCCGATCTTTAACCGATTGGATCCTGCTGGTTGGAATCATGGCACCACCTCCACAGCCCTCTTTCCCGGGGCAGGGACGCCAAGGGCCCTCTTGTTGGAGCTGAGAGCACCTTGCATCTCCGTGCAATGTCACATTGAATTCTAGACTCTGTGTGGCAAAGCGGGTGCCAAAGTCTTTCATTCCCAGGGCTGCCTGGGGCTCAGAAATCCCTAGTAGGTAGGATGGATGAGGTTCAGCCTTGGCCTTCCATTTCTATTCTTTTTCAAAGTCGTGTGAGTAAAACGGGCATTTGACCGACCTTCTTTTGTACACAGAGGTACTAAAAAGATGTTGGATATGGGGTGGAAAAAAGCAGATGCCCCCTTAATGGAAAAGGTGGCTGGTCCATTGGTGGACCTCGACTACGCAGTGCTTTCTCTGTATCCAGTCTCCTTGGTCTATGTGGGTGACCAAACTGGTTTAGGGCTGTTTCTGGTAGGAAACCCACCAGCCAATGGTCATTAGGACAAGAATGACTTTAGGTAATTGGAAGACAGGGGGAGAAATGACCCCAAATTTGGAGAAGTTTGCGGATGAGCTGCATCGGTGAACGGACTCAGGCAATCTCCCTATCAACCCCTCAATGGCCCTCCAGAATGCCCCCATGCACCAGTCAAACATGTAAATATTTTCCCTAAAGGGGAGATGGAGAAATAATAAGGATGAAATTGCTCATCAGAATGGTTTGTGACTACATTTTCCAATCAATGATTTCCCTGACAGTTTCTAAATTGCTTCAGGTTCTCCTCTTCCATTTGTTTCTAGCTGTTAGATGTTTACCAATTAAGTAGTATTGCCTATAATTTGTCTTGTGTCCTAAGGCTAAAAGAACACACACTCAAGCTTGCCAGTCTCAGGGTCAGTGACGTGGGACAAGTTGTTAATACACAGGAAGCTTGAGGATTCCCACCTCTAAAATGGGAGTAATCAGGGTTGTTGGGCCAATGTCACACAGTAACTTCGTAAACTACTTTTAAACAGAGTGCAATAATGAGTCAGAATACATACAAGAGTTTCTTTGCAGAACAAATTGAAAAAGGAATTTTCTAAAGGCACAACATGCACAACTTAGCCAAATTCTTTGACCTTCCAGAAAGCAGCATGTTAATCATTTAGATAATTATTAACCAATAGTAGATGAGCGTCCACTATGTGGCCAGACCATGTGTTAGGTGCTGAGAGAGACTAGAATTATAGAAGGCAAGAGCTCTCCATTAAAAGAAAATAATTTTTTAAAGTGTCCCCAAACAATGGGGTGTTTGGGTGGCTGAGTTAAGCGTCCAACTTTTGAATTTGACTCAGGTCATGATCTCAGGGTCATGAGATGGAGCCCAGACTCCGGCTATGTGCTGAGCGCGGAGCCTGCTTAAGATTCTCCCTCTCCAGTAAAGGATCTGTACTTGAGGAACTACAGAACACTCATGAAAGAAATCGAAGACACAAAAAGATGGAAGACCATTTCATGCTCATGGATCGGAAAAATAAACATTGTTAAAATGTCTATTCTCCCTAGAGCAATCTATACTTTCAATGCCATTCTGATCAAAATTCTACCAGCATTTTTCAAAGAGCTGGAGCAAATAATCCTAAAACTTGTATGGAATCAGAAGAGATCCCAAATTGCTAAGGAAATGTTGAAAAGGAAAAACAAAACTGGGGGCATCACATTGCCTGATTTCAAGCTTTACTACAAAGCTGTGATCACCAAGACAGCATGATACTGGCATAAAAACAGACACATAGACCAGTGGAACGGAGTAGAGACCCTCAACTCTATGGTCAAATAATCTTCGACAAAGCAAGAAAAATATCCAGTGGAAAAAAGACAGTCTCTTCAATAAATGGTGCTGGGAAAATTGGAAAGCTATGTGTAGAAGAATGAAACTCAACCATTCTCTTACACCATACACAAAGATAAACTCAAAATGGATAAAAGACCTCAATGTGAGGCAAGAATCCATCAGAATCCTAGAGGAGAACATAGGCAGTAACCTCTTCGATATCAGCCACAGCAACTCCTTTCAAGATATGTCTCCAAAGCCAAAGGAAACAAAAGTGAAAATGAACTTTTGGGACTTCATCAAGATCAAAAGCTTCTACACAGCAAAGGAAACAGTCAATAAAACAGAGGCAACCCACAGAAAGGGAGAAGATATTTGCAAATGACAGTATAGACAAAAGGCTGCTATCCAAGATCTATAAAGAACTTCTCAAACTCAACACACACAAAACAGCTAATCATGTCAAAAAATGGGCAGAAGACATGAACAGACACTTCTCCAAAGAAGACATACTAATGGCTAACAGACAAATGAAAAAATGTTCATTATCATTAGCCACCAGGGAGATTCAAATCAAAAACCACATTGAGATACCACCTTACACCAGTTAGAATGGCCAAAATTAACAAGACAGTAAACAACGTGTGTTGGAGAGGATGTGGAGAAAGGGGAACCCTCTTACACTGTTGGTGGGAATGCAAGTTGGTGCAGCCACTTTGGAAAACTGTGGAGATTCCTCAAGAAATTAAAAATAGAGCTACCCTATGACCCTGCATGTGCACTACCGGGTATTTACCCCAAAGATGTAGTGAAAAGAAGGACCATCTGTACCCCAATGTTCATAGCAGCAATGGCCACGGACGCCAAACTGTGGAAAGAGCCAAAATGCCCTTCAACGAACAAATGGATAAGGAAGATGTGGTCCATATACACTATCAAGTATGATGCCTCCATCAGAAAGGATGAATACCCAACTTTTGTATCAACATGGATGGGACTGGAAGAGATTATGCTGAGTGCATAAGTCACGCAGAGAGAGTCAATTATCATATGGTTTCACTTATTTGTGGAGCGTAAGAAATAACATGGAGGACAAGGGGAAATGGAGAGGAGAAGGGAGTTGGGGAAAATTGGAGAGGGAGAAGAACCATGAGAGACTATGGACTCTAAAAAACAAGCTGAGGGTTTTGAAGGGGTGGGGGGTGGGAAGTTGGGTGAGCCTGGTGGTGGGTATTATGGAGGGCACATATTGCATGGAGCACTAGGTGTGGTGCATAAACAATGAATTCTGGTACACTGAAAAGAAATTTAAAAAATTTAAAAAATTAAAAATTTAAAAAAAAAGATTCTCCCTCTCCCTCAACCCTTTCCCAGCCCCCCACTTGCAGGCACACATGCACACTCTCTCCAGAATAATAATTAAATGTAATAAAATACAAAATAAAATGCACAAAGCAAGACAATAACGGGCCCTGTGTGGGAATCACCTCATTCAGAAAGTAGGGAAGAGACACAATACAGATGCTGGGATACAAGCAATCCTGTAACTTACCCAAAATAGGAGCACTGAGGAATCAATTCTTATTAGACCTGCAACGTGGGCACAACACTGTAGCTCCAGCTGTGGAGCCTAATGGAGCTTATTTGCATTTCAAACATCAGCACCTGAGGCCACATTCAAATGAATCTGTTCCAGGTACGTAGGGAATTGGAACTTTGGTCGATTAATGTACAATATGATTTTTTTTCCCCTAACGCTTTATCTGCAGGGAAGATTCCATTTACAGCAAATTAAGTAATATTATTTAAAATTGTATGTGAATGTGTTGTATAATCATTCCTAATGTAAACATACTTTTGCTTTGCAAGCTTTCCCAGGAATGTTTGAATATTCAGGTTTGGGAGGAATCACAATAAATAAATATCCCATTAAACCTCAAAAGGATGCTGTCTTAAAAAGTAAGCTTCAATAAGTAATTTCAGTCCCAAATGAACTCAGTGTGTGATATGGACATGCACGATGGTGACAGTGATTTATGTAAGGGTAAGGTGTCAATTCAAGCTTAAGTTGTGTCCAAGAGTGTCCAGACATGTCTGATGAACTGCTAGGTGGCTAGCCAGAGTTGTTTTGCACCAAGGACTTCAAAGATACCTAAAAAAGAAATCTTCAACAGGTAATACTAGCTAACACCAACATAGCTACACCACATGCCAGCTCTATTCTAAACACATCCCATGTTCAGATGGGTTAACTCAACTCACAACAACCCCATGAGGTGGGTACCATAATAATCCCCTTTTTTTAGACAGGGAAACTGAGGTTCAGAAAGGTAGAGTAAGTTGCCTGAAGTCACAAAGCTCGTGAGGCACGGAACCAGGATCTAACCTCGGCAATCTGGTGGTCAATCCCGCCTTTTAAAAAAAAAAAAAAGAAAAAGAAAAAAAGATTTTATTTATTTATTTGAGAGAGAGAGAGAGTACTTGCGTGCCAGAGAGAGAACACGAGTCGGGGAGGGGGCAAAGGGAAAGGGAGAAGCAGAATCCCCGATGAGCAGGCAGCCCAATGCAGGACTCAAACCCACAACCCTAGGATCATGACCAGAGGTGAAGGCAGACGCTTAACCAACAGAGCCACCCAGATACCTAGTCAGTCTGGCTCTTATCTGAATGCTGTCACGCGCTGAGCTTGACTCAGCTGCAAAGCCTGAGTCACCAGAGGAAAGAAGGATTCCCCAGGATGAAAGGAAGCTCCGTGAAGGGCAAGAATTTTGTCTGCTGAGCTCACATAAAATAAAGAATTAACAGATAGTATTAGATTGTCAGTTCAGACTCATGTAAACCCCTAGACTGTATCTGGTATATCAAGATTTGCTCATTATTTTAAAGATGGTCAATGAAGAAGCACAAAGCACAGATGCCTATGTGACTTCCCAGGCCATGTGAAGCCCAGTGTCCTTCCCACTTTGGATGCCTGGTCTCTGGCCCAAAATAATAGATGATGTCTGTAAGTGCGGTTTTTCTGGGTTCCCACACATACTTTCAAGTTACAGCCCAAGGTCATCCGATAGTTCAGGTAGCTCTTTCCTAGTGAATATCACTCATCCATCAACTTAGATGTTTAGCTGACAAGGATTAGAAATTAGAAGGATCACTTGCCTACTTTTCCTTCCCTTGGAAGTGTTCCCCCAGTAAAGGGAGTGGCCAGCCAGAGGTCATAACTCCTTCCTCCCCCATCCCTGCTGTACCCCAGCTCCAAGTATACTGCTTGGCACTTAGTAGGTCCTAAATATATGTTTGTTGAATGAATTAGCACAGCACAAGTCTGTCACTTTGATTTTCGATACCATGATACTCTTCCTCTGAGCTATACCCCATACCCAGAGCCCAAGGGCCATATGAATTATGGGTACAAATGAAAAGAGCAATTTTCATTCAAATTTCATTCATTCAAAACTTTGTGAGACACAAGGTGGTATCACGTGGGTATCACTGTGATCAGCTGGAACACACCCAAGGGAAAAGTCACTTCCAGCAACTTCGCCAAACTGCGCGGTTTGGGACCCTCCTAGACCTCATGGTAGCTGTGTGAGGGACACCAGGCCCTCGGAGGTGGCAGAGTCACTGGGCTTTGCCCATCACCCACGGACGCGACTGTCTACACCGAGTACTGCAAGGGATGAGCCAAGAACTGCGGATGAGCACAGGTGGCATCACTGAGCACCGAGGATGGGCCAGGCACCGGGCCAACTGCTTGTCCAGGTTTTAACCCATTTCCTCCTCACACACAAGCCAACAAAGCGGATTATAATATTATTATTCCCTCACAGCGTGAGGTCTTTGCCTGTTAAGATCCGTCAGGAAAAACCCAAGTACAAGTCTAGGTTGTCACCAGTGCTTCTGACTGACTACACAGCTGAGGTTCCCTGCCACCGCCCCCCACCCAGGTCTGATCAGTTTGCTGGAGCAGCTGACAGAACTCAGGGAAACACTTACTTCGGTGTACCATGGACTACAGGACGTGATGGAGAACGAGATGAACACCCAGATGAAGAGACACATAGGGCGAATCTGGGAGGGTCCCGAGCATGGGAAATCTGTCCCTGTGGAGCTGGACTGTGTCACCCTCTCGCCCGTGGAAGTATCCACACACACCCCGACCCCCACCCAGAGGCTCTCCCAACCCTGTGCCATCGGGATTTCTACGGAGGATTCTTCAAGCAGGCAGGACCCATCACCACCTCCACTTCAGCCCCTGCCCCCCTCTGGGTAAGTGGGGGTGAGGAGGGCTGCGAATTCCAAGCTTCTAATCATGGCTTGGCCTTTCGGCCGACCAGCCCCGGCCCGGGAGCCCACGCAGAGTCACCTCAGGAGAACGGGAGTTGCTCCCCGTGCTCTCACCACGTCGGGACTGACAGGGGTTTCGGCGCCCCATGTCGGGAACCGGGGCCAAAGTCCAGCATATGTGTTTTCTATAATCTCACATCATGCTGCCCAAAGAAACAAAATACAAGGGGGGGTGAGAGCCAGAGGTGGCCTGGATCCCCTTGTTCTCCCCAACCTCACTCTTGGACAGGTCCCCTCACCTCTGAGCGACAGGGGCAGAGAGCTCTGACTCATCCCTCACACTGGAGGGGGCAGATTTCGCACTGAAAGAACGCCAGGGGAGAGCCCCTGCAGGGACAGAATCACCACGACTTGGGCACCAGGAGGAAGGGGAAATGGAATGTAATAAAGACCGGGGGCTGTGAGGGAGGCCCTCAGGGTCTGGGGAGGGGAGCTCCAGGCTTGCATTCAGGGCTGGGCTGATAGCTACATCCCAGGCCATCAACAGCCACTGGTCACCACGCCTCCCACGAAGAACACACTTAGGAGTCTCTCGCTCAGTCATCTGGAGTCCATTTACAAGGATGAAGGGCTGTTTGAAACTTCTTTGGGGTTTTCTATGTGTGTTTAGATGCTCGTCAGCAGGAAAGGAGTGGAAAGCACCCAGCCTTGAGAGATACGTGTCCGTGCCGTCACCAACAGCAGCAGGTGCCGGACACAAGCCCAGTGTGAGAGAGAAGGTCACGTGGATCCATCTTGAGGATACCCTGACCATGTAGTCAGTGGGACTGACTTTGCTGGCTGCCTTTCTTTATCTCCAAAAGTCACTGTGGGCCACAGATGAAGTATCTGTTGTGTGTGGTAAGGTTCAGAGATCAAGCCAGCTCAGTTAGGCTCCTAGACCGAGAGAACATTCTTATTCATCCATCACACTTTAAGGCGTGGCCCCAATGCATGCTCTACAAAGCTCTCGGAGGAACTTTCCAGCTTCAGCATTTCTGGACAGAATTCCATCTTGCCTTCCCGTTGTACTTATTTATGCTTCCTATCACTTATCTCCAAGCATCATGACCCATAAGTAATAATCCTGTAGAAAGCTGACAGGCGATGTATCATCTGGTTGGTCTATTTCTGTTCTATTTTAATTAACTTTCTAAAAATAATTTGGGGGAGGTATCTGAAATCCCAGTCTCAAGGTTCGCAAAGTGGCAGGTAACAGAGATCCACTGTATCGATGTAAGTCACACTATGTGAGTGGTCCCCTAACTTTAGGGTGAAAGAGATTTCCCCATTCAGTTTCTCTCCTGTATTTGTACATTTTTGGGGGTTTTGGGAGCTCTTCTTCCTTGCTTTGTATCCATTTCCCTCTACCTACCTGATACTCAACCTCAGTTTGTGTTACTTCTTCTGTCTGCACTATTTGACTCCTCCCTTCTCACCCAACACCCTATTGCCGGGACGACACCCGCGTTGTTCACATGATCAAAGATTTGTTACTCAATTCTGACAACTCATTCCTCAAGGACAGTGTAGTCACTCCTAGGGATATGCGGTGGGGAGCCAGGTAATCGCGCAAGCCATTGGATCTCCTTTCGGTGCCAATTTTACTTCAGGACTTAGGAAACTTTTGTTTTAACCTCTTAAACATTTTTAATTAAAAAAATTTTTTAAGAGAGAGAGTGCACACACACACATGTGCGAGTGGGCGGGGGGGTGCAGAGATAGCGTCTTAAGCAGCCTCCATATCCAGTGTGGAGCCTGACATGCGGCTCAATGTCACGACCCTGAGATCATGACCTGAGCATAAATCAAGACGCTTCACCAACAGAGCCTCTCACACGCTGCTTAATCTCTTAAACATTTTTGATGCACTTAGTCTCAAGTATGTATTAGAATTCCACTTTTTCCCAAGTCAACCTACCCAAATTGTGTGTCAGCTATGTTTAGATGTGAATGTGAATGTCTGTAAAGATGGGTACTGATGCTTCAACCCCCTTGTATCCACATCCTTGCAAGGCAGCTTTGTAGCGCTTCCCATGGAGAGGAAGAGTCTGCTTCCAGTCCTTGAGTCCAGGAGGACCCTAATATTTGGCAGAGGTTTGAAAAGCACTGTGGGGGGGATTGCTTCTCTTAGAAGTCTAGCCTAGCCCACTGGAGAACAGAAGGCCAGGAGAAGAACAGAGGCACCCCAGCTGTCAGTCCGCTAACCCCAGAGTAACTTGTCAGTTCTCAGGATACATGAGTGAGCCCCGCAAGATCATCCAGATCAGAAAAACTGCCCAGCCAAGCCCAACTCCAGATTGCTGATCCACAGAATTGGCAGGTAAATCAACGATTATAGTTTTAAATGTCTACATTTGGGCATGATTTGCCACACAGCAAAAATTAATTGATACAGTGAATAAGAAAAGGAAGGAAAAAAAGCCCAGAAGTAAACCATTTGTATGGGGAAGCTCAGGGTTGTTAGAAACTCCAGTGTTACTGTTTGTCCCACCTGCGTTCCTCCACATTCTCAAACATCCCAAGCCACTGTGGCCCGAAACTGTTACGAGGGTAGGGATGCTTTCCGATTCACCTTGTCCAAGTTTAAAGATTTGTTCGCAGTGAAGATGAAGCGAGTCTTTGCCAGAAGCAACACGTAAAACACAATCGAACCCGCACGTTAGAAATTACTTGAGACTTCTTTTGCAATTCGTTTCAGATGCACTTTGCAGAGTAAGTGATGAAACGGAGGAAAAGACGTTGGAGCTGCAGAGCTGATCTCAGCTGTTCCAGACTCAGAAAGTGGCAGCAAGGTGAATGAGATACTCCCCCACTCCCAGATGACTGGTTTTGTTATTCTCTGCAGACTGATGTAAACGATTGGTTGGAAAACAAATTCAGCCCGATGGTCTGTGCTACATTTGAATGTGTGCTTAGATGTAATGAACTGGCTTGCGGATGGGTTTCTTTGTTCCCTGTGTTTATAAAGATGATGTTTATGAAGTGTTTGTGTGTGTTCAGTGAGGTGGTCAAAATGATAAATTTGATAAAGGGAAAAAGCGCACTGAATAATCATCGTGTAGCCACACTGCAGAATAACGGAAAATAACTTGAAGGTCTGCCCATGCAATACGGCAGTGACTACTTAAATTGGTCAGCAGGAGCCATCCGTCCTGGGGACATCAGTAAAGGGATGCACTATCTGTAGGGAATTGAAAAATCATCACAAAGCCCGTAAAATTGGTTTTTTATTATCATCACATGTGCCAGCAATTGCAGATAATTTCGGGGATGATATAAATACTCCTCCCACAGGCGTGGACCCCCTGCAGCCCCCCACACCCCCCCCCTTGTCTGGAACAGCCACGGAGCCTTGCCTCAGCTGGAGGAGGTACTCCTCAGGGCTGGTGTGTTTCTTCATGAGAAAAATTTGCAACAAAGGAGGGAAACCGGAATGAAGTAAAGGAGTTCATTGTTAATCGTAAGAATAAAGGGCAACTCACAAAGTGAAAATGCTTATAAAAATCCCGAGAAAATTTGCCATTGATAGACATATACCTTGGTGGGCCTAAATTTTTAGAAATATTCTGACATCAAGACAAAGAAAAGAATTGCCTCATCTGATGTCAGCTCATTTCAATTTAATCCTATTTTTTTTAAAGATTTTATTTATTTATTTGACAGACAGAGATCACAAGGAGGCAGAGATGCAGGCAGAGAGAGAGAGAGGAGGAAGCAGGCTCCCTGCTGAGCAGAGAGCCTGATGCGGGACTCGATCCCAGGACCCTGAGATCATGACCTGAGCCGAAGGCAGAGGCTTTAACCCACTGAGCCACCCAGGCACCCCAATCCTATTTTCTGATGAGGAGAGAGTCAGCATTCCAATTTTATTGTCCATGAGCCAAAAAAAAAAAAAGAATTTGTTTTTCCTGATGGCAAGTTACTTAAAACACACACATATATATAGGTATATAGTATAAATATAAATATAAAATATAAATACAAATATAAATGTAGTATATTTATACCTATGTGTGTGTGTATATATCGACATAGTATTGGGACACTGAATATATATATATATATAAATAATTATACATAATTATATATAATATATTTTTAAATTACCAATATAAAATAGACTACAAAGTTCATACGGATTACAAATAAATTCATTTTTTACAGAGAACCACGGTAAGCCATGGCTCTATTCTTTCCCTGCCTGCAATTCAGGGATATTTTGATGAAAAATTTGAACCGTATTTTTTCAGGATAAAACTTACCCTGTTGTATTTTAACAATTTATTCATAAGTATCTCCCTCTTACTAGATCAAATGGACCAAACTGCTTGTTTTTGTGTGGTCAGCACCTAACACATAGCTTGATAAAGGTCTGTCCACCTCTTACCACCCTAAGGCTTACCCTTAGTCCTGCTCAAAGAGCAGCAGAGTCAGCCATGTTTGGTGTAACAGGACTGTTCCTGCGGTGCCCCCCACAATCTATACACTGCCTATATGTGCACAGGTGCACATATACACACGTGCACACATACATTTAGATACACTCATACAGACACACACAAAAATATCAAAGAATAGGGGCGCCTGGGTGGCTCAGTGGGTTAAAGCCTCTGCCTTCGGCTCAGGTCATGATCTCAGGGTCCTGGGATCGAGTCCCGCATCAGGTTCTCCGCTCAGCAGGGAGCCTGCTTCCTCCTCTCTCTCTGCCTGCCTCTCTGCCTCCTTGTGATCTCTGTCTATCAAATAAATAAATAAAATCTTAAAAAAATATATCAAAGAATATTTTATCAACATAAACCACTAACCCATTGCTGGAATTTTTTTATAGTTCTTTTGTGATAGGTAATTTCTGATTTATTTAATTATATTTGATGTGGGGACGCATTCTATAGATTGGCTTCTCAATAGATGCTTCCCATCCTTTCTAGAATTACCTCCTACAGTGTTGATGCTGGAAAGTTAGAACTACAATTCCCAGAATCCCTTGCAACTGGGGCTTAGGCTGTGACAGGTTTCACTCATCTACTGCGTGAGACTTGATCTGGAGAGAAACACATCGCATGTGGACATCTGTTCAACTGGTATGGGTCATGCTGGAGACAGTGGGGTTTTGCAGTGGCAGTACGCCCTTCCTTTCCTACCTGGGACACAAGCAGAATGGTTCTAAGAGCTGAGCATTATTCATGGAAGCTGAGACTACAGCCTGGGCCCGTAGTCCTTTCTGTGACTTTGTAAACCTAAAGGTCTAGTGCAGTCCCTTCTGTTTAAATCAGCTAGAGTGGATTCTGTCCTTTTCCACTGAACTGTGAACAAAAAGCTGATTGTGTGTGTGTGTGTGTATGTTTGTGTTGATTGAGAGTAACTCTGTTGTAAAATCAAGCTTATTAATTTCTAATAATAACCATCTAGCAAAATATCAGGAGATCTGACCTCAAATAACCTCTTCCCAAAGGCAGCTTAACATGAAGATAAATGTTAAAAGCTTAGGAGCCTGTGGAATGACAGTCCACGTGCTAAAGTCTATTAGCTAAAAATGTACCTTCTCCAAGTTCATTTTATATTCGTGTCTAAAAACTGGTTTCATTTGGGTTATTTGCCCAAAGCAATTAGACGAGAATATGGCTATTAAAGAAACACAGGCTAATAGCAAGATGTGTTATCTGACTTCCTGACAGTGAAGAATGAGCCAGGAAATTACAACAAAATCTAAGAACAAAGGAAGCTTAGTAGTTTGGTCCATCAGTGTAGGTCAAGGGGAGCCCCGTTCCACAACAGCCTCAAGGACGTCTCCAGATCACAGTACAGCAAATGCTGATGCCCACGTATGATGGCACTCTACAGCAAAAGGGAAAGTGTTAAATCATGTTGCCTTTTCTCTCATTAATAACAGGGAAGTCTGATGTCTGGCACCTGTGTATTCTATCCTCCCAAGAAATCAGCTTCTTGCCCCCCAAGTTCAGGTCAATGTCAGTGGCAGGGGCCCAGAGAGACTCCTTTGTGAGGGAGTCTCACCTGCCTTGTCCCACAGTACATGACAGGGTGAAGAGTTGCGACACAGACTTATTAGAGCCTCACCAGACCGTTTTGGTTTTACATTTTATCTGTCACCTTGGCCTTGTCTTCTGGGGAAATGGCATAATGGAGCCCAAGAAAATGAAGGAAAACAACGAAGAGAAAACCTCGAAGGGCTCCTTTTGGTCCTCTTTGTGGCCTGGGTGGTACTTGTACAGAATAGAAGATGAAAATCAGGTTTCTCTGGGGAGCATGAGAGGCGAGGTCAAGGAAAGAGGGGAAAACATATTAAGCTTTGTATGATTTAGATTCCAGGATTTTGATATTGAGGCAAAATAAAGTAAACATCATTTTTATTTTTTCTTGTTAGAGGAGCTTTTTTATTGCAATCTCCTTCCCTAATGGCAGAGCTTAAATCATGGACCCTCAGGAAAGAGGTGGAATTCACCAATTCTGGAAAGACATAGGGCAAGAAGTTCATAGAAGTTACCTATCTCTAGGGTGCCTGGGTGGCTCAGTTGGTCAAGCGACTGCCTTTGGCTCAGGTCATGATCCTGGAGTCCCGGGATCGAGACCCGCATGGAGTCCCACATCGGGCTCCCTGCTCAGCAGGGAGTCTGCTTCTCCCGCTGACCTCTCGCCTCTCACGCTCTCTCTGTCATCCACTCTCTCCTTCATTCTCTCACAAATAAGTAAATAAAATCTTTTTTTTTTAAAGAAATTATATATCTCTAACAAGCTAAAAAACAAAACAAAACCAAACCCGTATAAATTGTATGCTATGGAAAGATATAAGACTAAGGAGCAATCACTCAAATTTCTTCAGACAGTGACCCCAGAAACCCACCATACACCATGTACTCTCCATGCTCTAAACAATTATCTTCCAGGTCAGTCATGTTTCACCCAAGAAGTACTATGAGAGATTTTTCCAGAGGTGGTCTCTAAACACTACGGTGACATGCCACAAAGGGGAACATACAAGATGTGGGATATCTATCTATTTATCTATCCATCTTTCTTTTTTTTTTATCTATCTTTCTAATGGAATTTTATTTAGCTATGAGAAAGAAGGAAATCGTACCATTTACAACTACATGGATGGGCCTCAAGGGCATTCTGTTAGGTTAAAAAGTCAGAGAAAGAGAATTACTGTATGATATCACTTGCATGTGGAATCTGAAAAAAACAAACTAATAGAAACAGGCTGGAGTTGTGGCCACTGGGGGCTGGCGGATGGGGGAAAGGAGAGATATTGGTCAAAGAGTATAAACTTCCAGTTATAAGAATAAATTCTGGGGGCGCCTGGGTGGCTCAGTGGTTTAAGCCGCTGCCTTCAGCTCAGGTCATGATCTCAGGGTCCTGGGATCGAGTCCCACATCGGGCTCTCTGCTCAGCAGGGAGCCTGCTTCCCTCTCACTCTCTCTGCCTACTTGTGATCTCTCTCTGTCAAATAAATAAATAAAATCTTTAAAAAAAAAAAAGAATAAATTCTGGGGATCTCATGTATAGCACGGTATTTATAGTTAATAGTACCATGTTAAATATTTGAAGGTTTCTAAGAGAATAGATCTTAAATGTCCTCACCATAAAAAGAAATGCTGATTTTTGGACATAATGCAGGCATTAGCTAATGCTATGGTGGGAATCGTTTTATAATTTATAAAAGTGTATCAAATCACTATATTGTAGACCTTAAGCTTATACTATAAGTTAATCTCCTTATAACATACGATTTGTCACTTGTATCTCAATAAAGGTGGAAAAAACCCAAAGGAGCCTTTAAAAATGATTGATTGCAACTCATCAAAATAAAAATAAAATTTCCCCTCTTCAAAAATCACTATAAGAAAATGAAAACGCCAGCCATGGACTGAAAAATATTTGCAATACATATATCTAACGAAAATCTGTTTCCAGACTATATAAAAAAGCTCAACAACTCAGTAATGTGATTAATCCCTAAAAATGGAAAAAAAAAACTGAACAGACCCTTCACTAGAGAAAATACATAAATATATAAATATACAAGCACACAGACAGATACTTAACATCAGTGCTCATCAAAGAAATATAAATTAAAATCACAATGACAGCTGAAGTGGTCCAAAAAGTTGTCTCTCAAATAGCAGTATTTGGGCTGAGACCCACACAGTGTAAAGAAGGTAAACACGCTCCAATTTGGGAATAGGGAGTTCCTCTTGGAAGGAGGACAGAAGCCCAGAGACAGCAAGGAGTGTGATGTGTTCAAAGGAGGAGGTGTGGCTCGGGTGGGGTGAGCAGAAGAAAAGAGGAAAAGAGAAATCACAGACTTAGCTTCTTGGATAAGGAGTCTGGATTTTATTCTTACTGCTATGGGAGCCCCTGAAAGGTTTTAAAAGGGGGAAATACTTCAGTTTTGTTTAATTAACACTAAAAAATACATCTGGGGCACCTGGGTGGCTCAGTGGGTTAAAGCCTCTACCTTCAGCTCAGGTTATGATCCCGGGGACCTGGGATCGAGCCCCACATCAGGCTCTCTGCTCAGCAGGGAGCTTGCTTCCCTTCTTCTCTCTCTGCCTGCCTCTATGCCTACTTGTGATCTCTGTCTGTCAAATAAATAATAAATAAAATCTTAAAAAAATACATCTATCGTTCAGGGAGCTGTGTGGAGACGACTATAAAGGGGTCAGGAGTAGGAATAAAAAGTTGAGTTAGGGCTATTATAATCAGTCAGGCAGCAGATAATGGTGATCTGCAGTTGGGCTGAGGTATTCAAGATGGTGAGCAGTTGGAGTCAGGAGTCTGGGGGACAGAAATGACTTGCTTACGAATTAAACAATAGTAAAGGATGGGATCATGGTTTATTTGTAGGTTTTTAGCTGGACTGGGTGGATGAGGTTGCCATTTACTGAGAGGATCGACCTTGTAGGGAACCCATTGAAAACGTATCTTTTTAATTGTAAGTCTTGAGGTTTTTGTTAGACACCCCAATTTGAATTTTTTCTTAATTAGTTGGTGACCAAAGCTAAAAAATACATATTTGGGGGCATCTGCCTATGGGAGGTATTAAGTAGCTCGGGTCAGAGTAAATCGGGCCAGTACTGAACTCTGGAGCATGGCCGGGCTTACGTAAACATCCCTCCAAAGGAAAGCCAGCAAAGGTGAGAAGGGGCAGCTTCAAGGTAGGGAGAAACCCAAAAGATTGTGCTGTCTAGAAAACTGACCAAGAAAGATGTTTCAAAAGGACAGGAGGCACAGCTGTGTCAAATATTACTGACAGGTCGAATAAGATAAAAGGGGGAAAATTGGCTATTGGATTTGGCAACGGGGAAGTCACTGGCAATCGCAGTGAGAGCTGTTTCAACAGGCTCAGGGGGAACTCTTGGGGAATGAGGCCAAAACAGTGACTTGAAGGACGGATGGATGGATGTAGAGTGAGTTGTTTCTCCCTGAGTGAAACAGGTGTGGCTCAAGGAGAAAGCAAGGCTGAAGAACTGTTTGCTTACATCATTATTAGTGTTTGAATGGTGAACAGCCAGTAGAAAGGGAGAAAATGATGAAATAGAATAATAAAAAATTTTAAGACAAGACGTCTTGACTCGGAGAGAAAGGACAGAATCCGAGCAAAAGTGTAAATGTCGACCTGTCATTAGGAACAAAGCTACATTTTGCACTGTAGCAAGAGAGAAGGCAGAGTTACAAACAGAGTCAGGTAGACAGCTGGATTGGCGGGGGAGAAGATTATTATTGGCATCTTGTTTTCTTCACTGAATTATTTTTTTAAAGATTTTATTTTGAAGTAATCTTTATACTCAACATGAAGCTCGAATTCACAACCGCAAGATCAAGAGTTGCATGCTCTACTGAGTCAACCAGGCGCCCCTCATCAATGAATTATTAATCAGTCATCAGTTTGATGATGCAGTGAGAATGGGTGTTGGTAGGGGAGATAGAGGAGAAGGTGCAATAGATTTCTGAAGAAGAGTGAGGAAGGTATACCATGACTGTCTCCAGGTATCTGTAGGTACTCAGGTAAAAGTGCGCAGCTGTTGTCCTCAACGATGGCTGAGGACTTGCTGAGTGTATAAAATGGTGGACATGAAGAGAACTGAAGTAGTTTGCAAGAGACTCACAATTAATGCTGGACCCCATGAAGTCTAAGCTGTTTTAGCAGAACCAGCTAGCTGTTGAACAAAATCCACATTCTCCTCTTATTCCCCCAAAGCTCATTTAGATTTGGCATGATCAACCATCCCAGTCTGCCTGGGACTGAATTGTTTCCCTAGATGTTGAGATTTCTGTGCTAGAACAAAAGGTCACTGGAACAGTCTAATCACACCCATGCACTCTCAAGGAGCTAAATCATCTCCTGATTTCTATGGTTTCAGTCAGAGCAGCAGGGGTCCCCTGATCTCATCCTGAATTCTCATCATCTTGGAAGACCACCCATGGAGTTGGATTTGAAGTTTCACTGGGAGAGGTTTAAGTCTACCTAGAAGGCTTGAGTCCTCAGGTCAGTGCGGAAACTCACACCAAGGAAAAATGGTGCCTCCACCGGCCTGAATGCTCCAACTCCCCAGTCGACCGAATGAACAAACATTTACATGCTCCCACTATGGCATCGGGCAATAGACTCCCAATAAGTATTATTTTTTTGTTATATTCCCCAGAAGCATATTTCCTTTTCTGTCAAAACAATCGATAGTATCTATAACGAATGCACCCACTTCCAACCCCCCAAAATACGATTCTAAGGCAAGGCAAGTTGTTATTATCATGCCATTATTGTTATTAAACTCTTTTTCTGCCAAAACCTAAGGAGAAATTTATGCTAGCAGCTGTTATAATTCTGTGCATTCAAATAATTGCAATGCTAATTTGTAAATATTAAATGTCATATAAATGGTAAGCAAGGTCAATAATAATGGGTTTGGATTTGCCTAAACGGCATGCATCACATGAAACACATCAATTAATTCTGTTTCAAATCTGAGAATGAATGGAAAGAGTTGAAAGTACTCAGTGGAAAAAGATCAAAGGTTCCCTACACTCTTCAATAAATATTTTCAGCAAGTCATCATAACATGGGTTAACTTACAATGCAGTAAAAAATATTTCTATTGAGAATATAGGGGAGCTAGTGGAATTTACTAGCTCAAATTAACTATGAGTTCCTACATCTTTGCTCAGGGAGAGTCCAAAAATTTAGAAAGATTCTTAAATCCTTAGAAGGGATGTTTGAAATATAGTTGAAGCCTTTCTACAGTTGAGGAAACTCTGACTCACAAAACTGCATGCCTTCTGCTCCTAGTTAGTAATGAATTTTAAGTGTAGTCCCATGAATCTGATGACTTGTGGAAAGCACTGAGATCTTGAAAACCTACATAGGGCAGGGGGCGAGAGTTGTAGATGGGTAAGAAGGAAGGGACCTCACTGTGGACTGGAGTTGGGGTGTTTTGGTGACCAGTAGGATAAACACAGGATGGAGAGGGGAGGCTGAGGACCCATCGTCTTCTGTGACATACTTTAGACAATAAAACATAAGACCCAAAGCTTTCTACCGCATGGTGCCTTGTTAGTAGCAATTTCCTGGCCTCTTAACAGGTAGAACAAGTTGTCCTTTTTGCGACTCTTACAGCAGTGTCTCTAAGTAGGGTGTGTGGGATGTCAGGACGGATTAGACGGTTGAGTGTCCAACTCTTGGTTTCAGCTCAGGTCACAATCTTGGGGTCCTGGGATCAAGCCCCACATTAGGCTGCTTGCTCAGTGCAAAGTCTGCTTGAGGATTCTCTCTCTCTCTTTCCCTGTCTCTCTTCCTCTCCCCCTACTTGTGCTCCTGCTCTCTCTCTCTCTTTCTCTCTAAAATAAATAAATAAATAAACCTTTTTTGAAAGTTAAAAAAAATAGTAGGATGTACACAACCCTTATGAGGCATTGGGGCACAGGAAGAAGAGCTGGAACTTTATAGAGAGATAATGACCCCAAACTATAAAAATGAAGCCTTGCTAAACATTTTCTATATGCACTGATGCTCTGTACATGAGTTACACATTTCTTCTATAGAGACACAAGTATTTCAAATGTTTAACAAAACAAAATGTCCTAAAAAACACTCTTAACAAAACAAATGCAGTTAAGGTCCCTTCACTGTAAAGGTGAATTTTCAAAAGAAATGCGTGAGAAAGAAAATAATTTTCAAGAGCGAAAACTTGAGTGATCATGAGAACCTTTGAAAAAGTTCTGGTGTTTACAAGTATTTCCATTGTTTCAAAATTTTGTTACCCAAAACAATGCATGTAACTTATGAGGCCTCTCATTTCTGCACACTTAAAACTTGGAATCCAAATTTTCCAACTTGTTAAAAACAGTCTTCCAAATGAAACATTCTGTAAGCAATATCATAATGTAGCCCCTTCCAATTAGTCTGCTTGGAAACGGATTGACAGCCAGGAAGATGGAAATCTACTAAGTGAATTCCAAGAAAAACATGGACACAGTTAGAGAATGTGATTGAAAATAAATATCATGATTTACTCATCCAACAATACTCAGCTTTTACTTGAATCTAGAAATCTGTGCAATATCTTTCCCAGCCATTAATCCTGACCAGTCAGGTAAAGTGAACAAGAACACCTTCAGATTACCAGGTAATAAGTGTTTAATTAAGACAAGATATTCTAGTACATCAAAATCATCTGGCTCCCCTTTAAAGATTAACTAATAATAAATAAAATTAGTAATAAATTAAAATTTTAAATATTTTATTTTTTTATCTCCTCTCAAAACACTTTGAGGTAGCTTATTTCATTTTCATCTCATTACTATTTATGAAAAAGAGAGATGGGGTATTCCTAAGCCCATTTTACAGACGATAAGAAGCACAGGGGGAAAAGTCCTTTGAAACATTCTTTTCTCTATACTTCCACCCCAATCAGACATATCCAATGGCCCAAAGCAGTCTTCTGACTTACCCTGGATCCCAGATTTACCTGGCGTGGAACAACATGGCTGTGGCATTTATTTCTGAGATGCAGAAATACTCAAGGTTGCAAAAGACAGTAGAATCACAAGATGAGAGAAAGAGATCTCACCCTACCAGAAAAGTGTGTCCTAAAGTCCACCTGATATATACTTTTGATGCTCTAAACCTTCAAGCCATCAGCCTTCAGAGGCAACGGGACCAGGGAGGGAAAGGTCTTAGCATATTCTTGGCAGATGGTGAGCTCAGGTCCTCTAAGTCTACACGCACCCTCTTGTCCCCCTGTCCCACATGCCTTCTCTCCAGCTGGCTCTCTCCTTCCCCACCTAGCTCACAGGTCAGGTCTCTTGGGAAGCCTTTTTTCAAGGCCAGCTTGGATTAATGGCTCTTCCTCTGAACCCCTTGGAACAGTCACTACTGGTCACCTTCATCCACAGTCTCATGTCTTCTCTGTTCTCAGCTCCGCAATAGGGGCTCCCAGAGCTCAGAGCCAGGTAGACAGTGGTGCTCAATGTCCTTGCTGCCTTCATCACTGGACCCATTCATTCATACTGCCATTGGGGTTACACTTCTTGCTCCTGGGTAGCGAAAGCACTTCAATCTTGACAAACCAAATCTAGGATGTTCTCAGAGCCCAGCGTGAGGGGGAGCTAATTATGTGAGTAAAAGCTTATTCAGGAATAACAGCTGCGGGTCCAGTTATCCAAATTGGACTCGCCAGGCTCAGTTGAACCCCTTAAAATAGCCTCTAAATCTTCTTACAAGTCTGAGGAAGCAGAATTTTCTGCCTCGAGTACAGAAAGCCAAAATCTCTCCTTGTCCTCCTTCGAGTCCCAGCATGAAGCCCTTGGGTCAGACCTCGGCTGGCCTGTGTCACCTCAGCGTCCGACAGGGAGGTCCTGGCACCAGGTCTTCTAAACACAAAACAGAGCTGATTCAGGTGCTGGGTCTTCAGATGTCTGCATCGCTCCCCGTCAGAGAACAATGCCGCACTCAGTTCTTCTGGAAGGCAGCCGCCAGGGGCACCCATGTGTAGCAGCAACTCCTCGCCTTATGCTCACTAGACGCAGTCAGAAAGGACCACCTGCTGTACACGCCTTAGCTGGGCACACACTGCCATTGTTTTGCACGAATCTCATGATCACCTTCTGGGCGGGGTTGGGGGTTGGGGGGGGGGGGTGGTTTCGAAAGCTGACAGAGTCCCGGGTGGGAAGCCAAGCTCAAAGTCAAGATCAGTAGATTCAAAGCCAGTGCCATAGCGCTCACTGTCATACACACCTGACAAACGCTACCAGCCTGCTCTTCTTCCTGCTGGGAAGTCCTCTCTGCCCTGTTTGCATAATACAGTGAAATACAACACACCCATGGCCAAAGGGTAAGCAACAAACAAGAGCAAAAGAAGGAAGACATTACTGACTGGATGGAAATTTTAAAATAAAAAGGTTTTCTTTGCCTTAAGCCACACACACTTAGAATTATATACATTTTGGCTTTAAATCAATGCATTAATAAATGAGCTATCACTTTTGAAAAAAAGTTATTTGTGTCTTCTGAATCTAATTGCCAAGATTTATTGGCTCTTACACAAATACTGGGTTTTGCCTCAGTGGAACGTATTCCAGACCCTAGCCAGTTGGCAGCTGAATGGATGCAATCCTAGTAACACTGCCCCCTGACTTGCATTATACCTTTGTTTCTAAAGTGTTGCTGAACCTTACATTTATGATATCTCTCTGAAGCCAGGAGATACAGACCAAATCTGTAGAGTAGTTAAGTCCAATTTGCTACTTAACTAAGATCTTGGTCCCAAAGAACACCAAGACTTAGACACAGATCTTCCCCTCCTTCTGGCCTGTGTCTGGCATGGGGTTCATTCAACTGTTCAAAAAAAGGGGGAGCTGAGTGTGCCCATCCCTTGTCAGCTCATTCTGGCACCCCGGCTCTGACCCAGGAGTATGAACAGACCACAGTCAGATCTTCATCTTTGCATCTCCCCCTCCACTTGCTGATGCTTAAAGAATTGCCAGAATATGGTCATTAATGGTTTTACATAATCATGTGTGTTACTATATTAAGCTTAGCCAATAGGAAGGGAGAAGCAATAAAAGCGTGTGCTAATTAACACACTCTGCACAATAGCCTTGGCAACTAATTGCCTAGAATGCTGCCCTGATTTGTTGATTATACTGATTCATTCTTTCAGAGAGGTTTCTCTTAATGCAGGGGGCAGGGTTGAGTCCAAAGCCTCCATATTTCAACCGTGCCGCCTGCCTCTACCCATGTCTCCTCTTTGTCTCAGGCTGTGTACAATAATGTCTTTCATTCAAAACCAAGTCCCCTGCCAGCCTGTCACTTTCCACCTCCTGCTCGTGAGCCAGGCGCCCCCACAGCGTGTGCACAGAGGACCATCAGGACCGTATTCCCTCCATCACAGCCTTCACTGGGGGCAGGTAAGCCACCGGGAATGTGAGCAACAGACATCTTCTTCATCACGTGTTTGGAGATGTCCGCTCGCTCTGCTCAGTAACATGGAGAGGCAGAGAGAAGATGGTGATAATTACGTTTTATTTATAGCATGTTTCTACACTATCAGATTGTCCTTTCCATAAGCAACACAATTACTGAACAGAAACAATAGAGCAAAGAAAATCTAAGTTGTTTAGATGAAGAAAATATTTTTAAACTGTTTCAACATGGGTTGAAGTTGATGAGGTGGGCAGAGGCATCCGATCTTCTGTTGGGCGAAAGCCGCAGTTAGAATAACACACACACACACACACACACACACACATATACACACACACACACACACACAGAAGCATGTGGCTGTGAAGGTCTGGCAAATGCTTCCAGGAAAACTCCAGAGTCTGGGCTGTGTGGGTGACACACACAGGAGAGACGAGGAAGAAGTGTAGAGTAAGAGTGAAAGCACCACTCAGGATCTGACCCAACAGGCACACCCAAGGACACAGTTTCAAGGGCGGCTTTTATCCCCAGTCCGTCCCACGTCCCATGCTGATCTGCAGTTCTCTTCCTCTGGCCTGATCATTATCAACCTCCTACCACTCACCATTCAAGGCCCAGAATGGCTCTAATTTCTACCCCAGGAAAGAAACTCAGTGCACTCAGCTTTTGGTTACTGCCAACTCATCTGAGCTCCCAGAGCATCCATAGTTCTTAACTGCACATTCAGTTCTGCTCTCAGTGTCTCGTGTTCCTGGTGTGTGTGTGTGTGTAATTGTGCATGTGTGTACACACGTGCACTCACACATACACACTTCTTATCCATATATTTATTTCACCCACAAATAGTTTTTGAATATCTATGTGCATTGCTGAAGATGCCGTAGAAAGTAAGAATCAGGGCTTGGCTTCAGTAAGAGAATCAGGAAAGGAAATACATGATTTCCATACAGTATGATAAATGAGCTGAAGAGATGAAGACAAAATTCTACGGGAAACATGAATCAAAGATCTAGTATCTAGGGGTGCCTGGCTGGCTCAGTCAGTAAAGCACGTGACTCTTGATCTCTCTTAATCTTGAGAGTTGTGAGTTCAAGCCCCATGCTGGGTGTAGAGATTACTTAAAAAAACAAAACAAAACAAAAACAAACAAGCCAACCCCCCACCCAAAACAAAAAAACAATCTCTAGTCTAAAAGGGTAAGACTGTTTTCTGGGAAAAATGAAATTTATGCTGAAATGGGCATTATCTAAAGGAGGAGAATTTCTCCACACTGAACATCAGTTCATGGTCTTGATCTAGTGTATATTCTCTGACCAACCGAAGAACAAGCATCTTTTTTAGAGTCCGTGATTCCCTTCCTGAGCCCAATCAGCATATGGTCAAAAGTTTTATATAAGTGATAGATGATGGCTAGAAAACCCTATAAACTAGCACATTTAATTCTTCACTGTCGGTTTGTTACATTAAAGAGTTTAGAGCCATAAAACTATCTTTCTTTGTGTCCAGCATGTTTTAAAATTATATATTTTTGCTTCTGTCCATGTGTATTAAGATAAAAGCTCTGGTTATACCTCCATCTATTTGCTTCCTATGGTTTTAAAGTAAAGATTCGGATACATAAAATGTGAAACCCAATCAATAGACTCTTGGATTCCTTCCCACAAAAAAGCTTTCAACAGTTCCTCCCACTTGATGGGCTCATGTTCAAAGCAAAGCGAGATCACTAGAATCTTTAGTTTTGTTTCCAGATTCGTAAATTTGGAATTGAATCCCAACACAGCATCTCCCATTTCTCGAAATGCTTTCCAAAATTTGATCTTTGGATAAAATCCTGACACAAATATACAGTGAATTTGAACAGAGTAATCAAGAACCACATTTATGTTTTATTTCTCTGGATAAAGTACATATGGGTTATAGTCAAACCCAAGTGGGAAATGTCTGAACACTTAGCAAATACCTGCATTTCCAGACACTCCCATGGCTCAATCATATGCTTCTTAATCCTTGGCCAGTCCCTAAAGCATGCCGTTAACCTGGAAACTTCCTCACTTGAACCTAGGCCTACCATGAGGTCAAATTCACTCGCACATATATACTACTTCGTGTGGAGATGGATTCTTCATCTAGGAATGGATTGTGAGAGTCAACAGTATTTAAAAGGACTACAGGGCAACATGACGTGCACAAACCCACCTGATGGTAAGTATGTAAGAGAAGAAGCTGTATACTGGGTTGTGTAGATAGTACACATGAATGAGTCTACATATCACTATTCTGGTCTAAACATCGGAAGCCCGCAGTGCTGTCCGGGTGGTCCCACTCAGCAGCTTTGTGACCAAGCAAATTACTTCACTGCAGTGAGCCTCACATTATTAGCCTGTAGGAGAGGCACTGGAATGAGAGTTCACCCCAACTACTTACCATTAAAACTTCGGACCAAAACTAAGCTACTGTGTTGTGGCCTTTTTCTCTTACTGACCGACCTTGTTAGCTCTTAATTTACTCCATCTCTTTGTTAGTAAGAGAAACAAGTAAAAAAAAATTACATGAAGATATTAATGACTTTGAAATTTATTTTTTTAAAGATTTATTTTATTTATTTTAGAGACTGAGAGAGCATGAACAGGGGAGGAGCAGAGGGAGAGAGAAAGAATCTAGGGCAGACTTCCTATTGAGTGCAGAGCCTGATACAGGGCTTGATCCCATGACCCCGAGATCAGGACGTGAGCCAAAATCAAGAGTCAGACATTTAACCTACTGAGTCACCTGGCTGCCCCAATGGTTTTGAAATTTAACAGAAATATCCCTGCATGTGTTATTTGCTGTCTGGTCCTTTGCCTTGAGTGAAGAAACATGCTCAGATATTACAGTCTTCCAGGCCACAACAGGCTTAGGAAGAAGCAAAGGATTTGACCTTCAGACTCTCGCTCAACAAATATTTATGGCACAGGTCTACTGTGTACCCTGTACTCCTTGGCAGGGAACAAAACAAGCCCCAAACTCTCCTTTCCGAAGCTGACAGATAGAGGAGGAAATGACGAGTGAGATAAATAAACTAGAGAAGGTTAGATAGTAGTAAGTGATAAAGACAACCAGGTGATGGACCCAATACAAAAGATGAAGAAAAGGAAGGACTAAAAGATGATCCCTTCGTTTGCCTGATTTGCCTATATGTATGTTTTGGGCTTGAGTGATTGGCTAGGTGATGAAAGTTACTGAGTCACAGAAAAAGAAGTGGGGGCAGAGGGAATGCAAAATAGTGGAGAACAAAACCCATTATTCTGTTCACGGAATACTGAGTTTGAGATGCCTATTGAACACCCACATGTTGATATCGAGTAGGCAGTTGGATACATGAGTCTGGAGTGTTGGGGAGAAGTGACAGATTGAGAATCATCGCCCTATGGGTGGTTTTTAAGGCACTGAGTCTAGAGAGAGGGTATAGGCAGTCAAGAGGACTGGAGATTGAGCTGCGAGGATACCCACCATTTAGAGGTCAGGTGGAAGAGAGAGAATCAGCACTGAAGTCTGAGAATCATCAGCCAAAAAAGTTGGAAGAGAATTAAGAAAATGTGATGATTCAAAGACAACTGAAGGGACTTCTCAATAAGAAGTAAATGTTCACGTGTGTAAAATACTACTGAAGGGGCATCTGGGTGGCTCAGTGGGTTAAGCATCTGCCTTCAGCTCAGGTCATGATCCCAGGGTCCTGGGATGGAGCCCCACCTTGGGCTCCCTGCTCACTAAGGAGCTGGCTTCCCCATCTCTCTGTTCCTCCCCTTCCCACTTGCATTCTCTCTGTCAAATAAATAAAAAAAATAAAAATCTTTAAAAAATAAAACAAAATACTACGAAAGGGGTGGGTAGACAAGTATGGAAAACTTCCCCTGGATTTGGCAGCAAGAAAATCACTGAAGACTTCTCAGAACACAGTTTTAGCTGAATGGTGGGAAGAGAAACCAGATTGGAACGAGCTGAAGAATGAGTAGGGAGTAACGAAGCAGAGACTCCCGGTCTAGTCTACTTCAAGGAGTTTTGTTGAGGAGGTCTATAGGAAAGTTGATGCAGAAGATGAAAAAGTATGTGTGACCAAGGCAGACAGGGGATGGTGTTCACGTACGAAAAGGAGGATCCATCAGAAGGACAGGCTGAAACAGAGAAACTCAGAACCCATGATCAAGGGCTCTTCAGAGACCACTGGGAAGGTCTGCAGTGCATAAAAGTGGAGAAATCTTCTTCGAGAGTAACAGGGAGGGAAGAGAAAGGCTGGTGATACACATCTGATATTCTGCATGATTGGGGGTGGAGAGACCATGGTAATGTCTTCTATCTTACTAGTGAAACAGAAAGCAAGACTGTCAGCAGCGAGTCAGGGCAGAGTGGGAGAGAAGGGAAGTGGGAGGTGTAAGGCGAGAGTGTAAGTTAGGAGAACTCAGCTCTGGAGAGGAGAGAGGGGACCACCAAGGGCAACAGCACGACTACAGGACACAGCTGCTCGCCCCTGCCAGTTTGGGCTGCGGCTTTCCTGTAGCGCTCACCTCAGCGGGTGTCGGCAGTGGGAAGCAAAGGAAGATTTCCTCCAGTGCATACCAGGGACAGAAAGAGACGACTGATGGATAAAGGAAGGTAAGGGGAGGAGGGTCAACAGAGGGTGGTGGACAGGTAACAAAGGGAACAGCGGCAGTGGTGTGGGCTCTGTGTGGGTAAGGGACGGCTGCAGGTGGGACTGCAGGGTTTGCTGGAAGAAGTGCTGGTCAGAGCAGGCGCACTTGGCATTGAGGATGTGCCCAACGATGACCACCCAGTACAGGAGCAGGTGCTAGGTTGGGGAGTGGAAAGGAAAAAGTACATGGAGTTGAGCAAATCCAAGGCCTGACAGGCTGAAGTCATCCCACCTGGTGGTCTACCTCACCACCAATGGTGGCAGACATGGGTATGGAGAGGGCCTTCAAGCAGAGGGCCAGGAAGTCGGAAGGCCACAGTGAGAAGGGGCAGGTTCATGGGTCCCTTGGAAACTGAGAGTTTTGCAGCAGGGGAAACAAGTAGAAACAGGTATGAGGTATGATAAAGGAAAAAGGCCTCCAGTTGAAAACGCAGCAGGCAAAGGGATATCATTCTGATGCAGGGAGTTGAGGGAATGTTCTAGTCCCACAGCTGGAGGTGGTGGGTGCAGTAACTGAGTTCAGGTCTTCACAGACACTGGCCTTTTCTACTTGGTCAATTCGCTATTGGTAAATGTACTCTTTTTGGCTTTTAGATTTCGTGCTTTTGTGATATTCCTGGAGATATGTTGGAAATCACTGAAGATGGCCCTGAAAAGTCTCTATGGTATAGAGGAGATTTAGATCTTAATAGCTTTCTGATAATATATATATTTATGTTCTTTTATTAGCCTTATAAATAAAAATAAGGCTAAACAGGAATAATCTTTTTGATTCACCTGATTTTGATTTAAGGAAAAGTGTCCAGAAGGTCAAATATTTGTACTTTTCCCTCTATTTCTTACCTCCTTTTAATCATATTAACTCTCTACTTAGACATTGATACGTGAATCCTCCTGACACCATCGGCCGGCTGTTCTGGGTCATTTTACCTGCCTTAAAATCCTCATTTTTCTTGAGTGCATATCTTAATCCTCTTTAGAACATCGAGGACAAATCCTCCCAATACGGTACAGTGTTAAGGATTTAACAGGCTCAAGTATTGGAAATATACATACACACACACAGACCCACAGACTCCCAGTTTGCCACTCACTAGCAGCGTGACCTTGGCCTGATTTCTTACCTGCTCAACTGTTTGGTAAAATGAAGACAACAAAAGTGCCTTAACTGTAGGGTAGCTCTGGGAACTGATTAGGAAAATGCATATGTAGAGTTTAGCACAGTCTGAGTCACGGTGAGAACTCAGGAAATGCTCACTCTGACGTGTACCTACATACATACCCCCCGGTATGTTCACACGCATACATCTGGAATTACAGATGTACAGGGGAATGCTCTTTCTGAGAATCTCTCTATCTTCCTTCAAAACGCTCTTCACAAGCCTTCCCATCTGGAGACCTGGAGCATCCCAGCCTGTGTGGTTTCCTACATTCAGAGTAGCAACTCCTTGATGCCTCGTCTGTTCACAGATTTTATCAAAAGCTCCTCTTTCTCTTCCTTTCCTCTAGTCCCTAGGATTCTGGCCCTTTGACTTTTAACCATTTCAAATCTGAAAGAAAGTGCTGTTAGAACTAAAGTGTTGCCCAAAAGCAGTGTTTAACGGTCATTTTCAGTTTCTTTTGGACAAACCCCTTAATACCTCTGCTGAGACGGAAATCAGTTTCTCAGTGAGTGTTTTCCCCGACACTCCTTGGTGAAAATGGTCCTAATTATGTGTGTCTTTCTTTGTCATGTGCCCCGCATGGCAGCTCAGATGGGAAATGAATGATTCCGGGGGGAGCAAAGCTGGACCCTAAGAGCCTCTCAAAGGTGAGGTGACCATGGGAGAGCCTCCCCTCACCTGAATGTGCCAACCTGAGATTAAACTTCACACTGGCTGTTCTGACATTTCCTTCTGTGAAAACAATATAATCTTACCTGGATTCTGTCAATGGTGCACAGATAAGTAAGTATTCCTGAAATGATGGACATTTGCAAGTGACTGGAAAAGGAGAGGCAGAGAGAAGAAAACTTATTTAGGACATGACAATGAGCTGGATTTTAGGCTGGTAAAAGTGAGGCTGACTCCAAGTATCATGGTTTCAGAAGGAACTGGGATTCTTCTCACCTGCCCCTCTCTGCAGGGTAGCTGGCCATGGTCAAGGAAAGTCTTCACGTGAAGAATTCCCATGCACTGAGCTGTCCCGTAGGAAGGGGACTCCACTAGAGGCAGACTTCTGATTTAGAAGAAGTAAAGGAAAGGAAAGGGGAGGGCAAGGGCCAAATGTTTGACCTCCTAGACATTTCCCTGCCTAAATCCAGATCAGGTTGAAAGGAATTTGATTATTCAAATTCAAAATAATTTAGGTTATTCAATGCAAAATTCCTTTCCATTCAAAATCAAAAGGAATATGATTATTTCTGTTTTGGCATCTATTTGTAATGTTAAAAAAAAGAAAGGGAATGAGCATAAGTATGTATTTTATTAGAAAGTAGTTCAGATACTATTAACTTAAGGGGAAGGGAATGTTATGGAGAGCCAGTGTTATTTTCTGTAAAATTAGTAAGGAGAACTAGGTATCATTAAAACTTCTAAACTTGCCCTATAGCTGTTTCTTCTTTATGAAAAATTGGGATAATAAGACCTGCCTTGACAACAGAACCAAGGGAGATAATGTATGTGAAAACACAAGCTGGAAACTATCAGTCAAATGTGAATTCTTCTTCGTGTTCTCACTGTGCCACAGAAGGAGTACGTGAGTTATCTGAGGTAACACCATGAGTACATGGTATTCCTTGCCTTCCCCAAACAGAGCCTAACTCATAATAGAAACTAAGAATATATTTAATGTATAAATGCCTGAGTTGGAGTTTGAACCTAGGCTGTCTGGCCCAGGATCTGGGAACTTAGTCACTGTGCTCTGCTGTGCTCCATTTGCCACCAAAGATAAATCAAAGTTAGCTATGGAGAAGAGACGGAGATTTTCCATGAGATTAGTACTAATTTCATTTAGAATAATGGAAACAGAGAGCACTGGGCTAAGTAAACTGTGAAGAATTATCCTACTGGAGAAATATTTTGGAGTGAGGTAATTTTCATAGGTTGACTATTTTTGAGAGGTTGGGCTATTCCAAAATATTCACAGGCTTCAGTATTATGGTACAGCAATGCTCTTCCTTTCCCCTAGAAAAGGGGAAGAAATACACAGATCAAACTACAGTCATTTCCTACAAATACAGTGACCCATCCCTGAGGGGGTAGTACTTTCACAAGATGGAAAACAATGCCAGGGTCCGTGTCGAGACAGGAGAGACCAAGGTACTGGCATAGCTCGATAAAGAACAATTAAGAGAAGTTCCATTTCATCTGACTCCCAGAGTTCACACCAAACTTGCTGAAAAGACCAATATGATCCTTCTTTGCCTTCCACACTGCTTACACACACAGTCTGCTCCCACGACAGGGGCATAAGATCTTGAAAGCTGACCTCTCCCCCAGGAGTCGGCCAATTGCCTTAAGCCCAGTCCAAATGAAACCTTTGCTGGTCTCAAGTCTTCTGAGAATAAAAATGTCTAGCAACTTAATTTTCTGATAGCCTCTTCAATAGACCTTGCTAAACATTTATTTTTAAAACAATAGGTCTTGGGGCACCTGGGTGGCTCAGTAGGTTAAAGCCTCTGCCTTCAGCTCAGGTCATGATCCCAGGATTCTGGGATCGATCCCCGCATCTGGCTCTCTGCTCAGCAGGGAGTATGCGTCCCCTCCTCTCTCTCTCTGCCTGCCTCTCTGCCTATTTTTGATCTCTGCCTGTCAAATAAATAAATAAAATCTTTAAAAAAATTAAAAAAAATAGGTCTTTTGATTACTGCTAAAGTAAAGCACTGCAGAACATTTGGAAAATATTGAAAAACAAGGATAATGTCATTACTTGGAATCAACGATCATGGTGCATTTCTTTTATATGTGTGTCTCTGTGTATGATCCCAGTTTTATATTTAATACACATGTATCCATATCCATATACTTTGATTCATATATTTAAAAAAACAAAGGGATGCCTGGCTGGCTCAGTCAGTTGAGCGCTGGACTCATGATTTTGGCTCAGGTTATAATGTCATGGGTCATGAGATCAAGCTCCACATTGAGACATGCACCCGGCAGGGAGTCTGCTAGAGATTCTCTCCCTCTGCCTCTCTTCCCATTCACGCTCATGCTTTCTCTCTCAAAATAAGCAAACCTTAAAAAGATTAAAAAATAAAAAAAAAATCTGTAACTGTTTAATATAATATCTTCTAAATGATACTGGAAATCCACTCCTATGTGATGAAATATTTCAAAACATGGATTTTTTAGAAATTTTAAAACATGGATTTTTAGAACTCTCTTCAGGCTGTAATGGAGTAGGTTATATCAAATCAACCTTCTTCAGAAAGCAATTACAGATTCTGGATAAAATATCAGAAATGCATTTAGATGAAAGCACTGGAGAAAGACCAAAGCAGCCAGGCCTGGAGGGGCCAGAATCCCAGAGAGAATAAAACTACATTGTTGTAAGATCAAAGTTTCCCCCTTAAAACATGTATCTCTATTCCTAAGCATTTCAGGGCACGTAGGCCGAACAGAAAGAGGGAGGCAAAAATTACTATGCTTCAGCATTCAAAGGGTCAAGAAAAAAGAAAGATGAAAAGAGAAAAATGCATTCTGCATTTTGGCTTTTGAGTGAAAGGTCAAAGGGTCAAGCTGGAAGTGGCTGATAAACACACCGAAGCTAAGTACACTTGGGTTTCCAATATTGTTAGCATGAAATAAAAATGGGACTTCAGAAATCCCTAAGGAGGAGAGGGTCCCAGTAAATACTCAAGACTTCCACTGAGGTCCAGGAATAGCTGCCTCTCAAGGGAAAAAGCAAACCAGTAAAAGACCAGCCATTGCAAAAACAAAAGCCAGTCTCAAACCATCCCAATGTCTGATGCTACCAAGGTCCTCTGGCCTTACTTAAACTGCTTACGGAAGAAAATTAATTTCTACTCCAAGAATAATGTAGCCAGAATCTCTAAAATTGTTCACATACATGTTACAATATTCAAAAATTACCAGATTTACAAGAGGATTGGACTAAATAGATAAAAATGATAAAAAGCAATAACCATGGAGTTACCAAAAACAGACTTTAAAATAATTTTAATTAAAATATTTGACAATTAGATGACAAGATATGAAGTTTTGGAAGATCACTGGAAACTGAAATCACTGAAAATAAAAAAGAATTCAGTGGGGGGCGCCTGGGTGGCTCAGTGGGTTAAAGCCTCTGCCTTCGGCTCAGGTCATGATCAAGCATTGAGCATGAGCTCTCTGTTCAGCGGGGAGCCTGCTTCCTCCTCTCTTTCTGCCTGCCTCTCTGCCTACTTGTGATCTCTGTCTGTCAAATAAATAAATAAAAAATCTTAAAAAAAAAAAAAGAATTCAGTGGAAATTCTATATCAGAAAAACATAACGTTGAAATTAGGAACACAACAGTAATTAGACACCGTGGGAAGGAGGATCCATTTTCTGAAAGATTGTTCAGTAGAAAATATTAAACCTGAAAGTACAGAAAAGAGAAAGATGGAAAATACAGAGAATAACACATCAGAAACATGAGACAACATGAAAAGATAATATGCATCTAACTAGAGTCTTAGAACGTGAGTAGGAAAATGGGTGAAGCAATATTCCAAGACCTAATGGCCAAGAATTCCTAAAAATGGATGAAATACATCAAACACAGATTTAGAAAGTGTTACAAATACTGAGTAGTATAATTAAAATAGACCAGGACACTTTATACTAACACTGCTGAAACTAAAGAAAATAAGAAAATTTAAAATCAACCAGAAAAAAAAAAAAAAAAAAAAACCAACCCACGGTTTTACAAAGAACAATAATACTGAGGCTAAATTCTCAAAAAAATTATGGAATTGGAAGAAAATTTAGTAACATATTTAAAGTATCTTTAAAGTCCTACAGAAAAGACATTAGTTTTTTAGAATTTGATATCCAGAGAAAATATCCTGGATAAATTAATGTAAAATAGAGACATTTCAGACAGACAAAAACTGAAAAACAAATGTGTTATGAAAGAATGTATATTAAAAGAGATACTAGAGATAAGTTTTTGAAAAGACATAAAAATTGATGCTTTAATTTACACAGAATTTAACACAGAAATTCAGATGGGAGTAAAAATCATATATGTAAAATGTGAGTAAGTATGAATAAAACTGACTGTAAATAGGATTAATAAAGCTTTGTAGGACTCTAAATGAATACAGAATTTAAATGATGACAAAAATAGTGAAAAGAAAAAGCGGAGGATAAATGAAATTATAAGGTTTTCTATTAGCTGAAAAATATAAAAATGCTAATTGATAGTGGATTAAATTAATATAAAGATGCCGGTGCCTGGGTGGCTCAGTGGGTGAAGCCTCTGCCTTCGGCTCAGGTCATGATCCCAGGGTCCTGGGATCAAGCCCCACATCAGTCTCTCTGCTCAGTGGGGAGCCTGCTTCCCCCATCTCTCTCTCTGCCTGCCTCTCTGCCTACTTGTGACCTCTGTCTGTCAAATAAATAAATAAAATCTTAAATATATAAAGATGCATGTTTTTATATTTAGGGTAACCACTAAAAGAAAATGCAATGATAATTTTAAAAATTATTAATGGAGGGGCACCTGGGTGACTCAGTTGGTTGAGCAACTGCCTTGGGTTCAGGTCATGATCCCAGACTTCCAGGATCGAGTCCTGCATCGGGCTCCCAGCTCCTTGGGAAGTCTGCTTCTCGCTCTGACCTTCTCCTTTCTCATGCTCTCTCTCACTCATTCTCTCTCAAATAAATAAATACGATCTTAAAAAAAAATTAAAAATAAAAAAAAACTATTAATGGAAATGAGGTTTTTTTCTAAAGAAAGGAGCAAAAGGGAAAGCAAAACAGATCAGCCAAATAGAAAACAGTGATTTGCTAGCTATAAATACAACTATGTAAGTAGTTGCATAAAATCTTAAGTGTTCTACCTATGCTAACTAAGTAAAAGACTCTCAGACTGAATCAAAGCAAAATCTCTCCTGCTTGTAAGAGATACAGCTTAAATATAAGACACAAAGAAGTTTAAAGTAAAGGGATAGAGAAAAATATACCATACAAAGACTAACCAAAAAAAATTGGGGTAGCAAAATTAATATCAAGCAAAGAAGATTTTAGAATTAAAGGGCATTCTGTAATAATAAAAAGTTAATTACACCAATAGTAACATATAATGATTCTATATTTTATGCACCTAATAACATTGCCTCAAAATATATAAATTAAAACCCCACCTAGTAAAAGGAGAAACAATTTCACAATCATACAGTGAGATTTTTTTTTTTAAGATTTTATTTATTTATTTGAGACAGAATGAGTGAGAAAGAGCATGAGAGAGGAGAAGGTCAGAGGGAGAAGCAGACTCCCCAAGGAGCCAGGAGCCTGATGTGGGACTCGATCCCGGAAGTCCGGGATCATGACCTGAGCTGAAGGCAGTTGCTCAACCAACTGAGCGACCCAGGTGCCCCATACGGTGAAATTTTGTAAGAGGTTTATTTTGTTAATAGATCAGAAGACGCAATAGTATTAAGATGTCAGTTATTATTAAGATTATATTATTAGTATTATAATAATTATTATCAATCATTATTAATATGTCAGTTCTTTTCACATTGATCCATAGATTCAACACAATCCCAGGCAAAATCCCAGTGAGGCTTTTTGGGTGGAAATTGACAAGAAATGCTAAACTGAATATGAAAAATCAAAAGGCCAGGAATACCCAAAAACAACTTTGGAAAAATAAAAAACCAAAAACAAATTTAGAAAGATTGCATTATTGGAATTAAAGACTTTCTATAAATTTAAGTAAACAAGACAATAGATACTGGCCTAAAGTTAGATATAAACAATCAATGGAACAGAACACAGAGCCCAGAAATGAACCCCGCCCCACCATTTCCTCACACCATATATAAAAATAAACTTGAAATCGATCCTAGACCTAAGTATATAACTTCTAAGTATAAAATGTCTATTAGAAATCACTGGATAAAATCTTTGTGACCTTGGGTTAGGCAAAACTTTCTTAGGAAAGACATAGAACAGTTCATAAAAGGCAAGTATCTTTGAAAGATACTGTTAAAACAAAAAGGCAAGCCACCGATTGGTCAAAAATATTTTCAATACACATAGCTGATTAAAGAGATGTACTGAAAATATATAAAGAAAGCTTACAATTTATAAGTCAAACACCTAGTAAAAATATATTTGAAATTCCAAATAGGCACCTCTATAAAGAAGGCATGCAGGTACCAGGCATGCTAAGATGCTTAAATAGCCATTAGTTATGTGAGACATACAAATTAAACCCACAGTGAGATGCTAAAAGCTATCTAGAACAAGCATGTTTTACCTCTATATGAATAATAAAATCCATAAAAAAGTAGGAATAAACTACTGATACTTCAGTAACATGAATCAATCCCCAAAAACATTATGCTTAGTGTAAAATGCAGTACACAAAAGGTCACACATTCTATGATCCCATTTACATGACATACTGAAAAGGCAAAAATACACAAAACAGATGAGTGACTGAGAAGGGCTGCATGGGAGACAGGCTACCAAGGGCAGAAAGGAATCTTCTGGGGTGATGGAAATAATTTATACATTGGTTTTGGTGGTGGTTAGGGTGGTTACATAACTGTATATATTTGTCAAAACTCATCAAATGGCACACATAAAGTGTGAATTTTGCTGAATGTAAATTATTATACACTTTTCTCAAAAAAAAAAAAAAGAAGCTTTGGGATACAGATATAGACAAAGTTGTGCTTAGGGGGATATTTATAATTTCAGATCCATATATTAGAAGAGGAGAAATTAAGTTCTAGATACCTCTCTTAAGAAACTAGAAGATGTGAGCAAATTAAACCTCAAGAATGTAGAAGAAAGGACATGTAACATTGACCACAATGCTTGACAATGGGCCCCGGTGGACATCAGAGTCCAGACCTAGGCCCCTACACATAAGAGTGTCTGACATAGGATGTAGTAAGAAAAGAATTATCTATTTGATAGCTGGTGCTTGGTCAGTTGGATAGACAGAATTTTTTTTAATGGTTCTTTGTCCCTATCTCACACTATTTGGAAATATCAATTACAGGAAGATGGTAGATCCATGTAAGATCCAGATAAAACAAAGTTTCTAGAAAATGAGAGAATATCTTCATGACCTTGGAGTGGGCAAATGTTAAACAGGAAAAGTACGTTCACCATAAAAATATTAAGAAACTGGACTTGATTAAAATTAACAACTTGTGTTTCTCGAGAGACACAATTAAGACTGTGAAAAGAAAAGCCACAAAACTGGAGGAGATGTGTGCTACACAAACACACACGCACACGCTAAAATAATCATTTCCAGGATGTACATAGAACTTGTACACGTCAATAAGAGAAAGAGAAACAACCTAATAAGACAGGCAAGAGACGTAGACAGGAAATTTACCAAAAAATGCTAAAATGGTCAATAAACGTAAGAAGATTGCTTAACCTCAATAGTCATCCAGAAATACAAAATAAAAACCACAAGAGACACCACCGTTATACACCAGAATTGCTATCATTAAAAAGACTGACAATGCCAACTGTCGACAAGGATATAATACAACCAAAATTCTAATACACTGCTTAAGGATGTCTATCTTTGGATAACTTGGTACTATCAACTAAAGCTTAACATATAGCTCTACTGCCAAACAATTTTACTCCTAGGTACACACTGACAGATGATAGACATAAATACATATTGGCACCAAAGACACATGTGAGAATATCCATGGCATTGCTTGCAACAATTTAAAAACTGGGAATAACCCAAATGTCCATCAACAATAGAATGGATAGATACATTGTGACACATTTATATAATGGGATGAATAGCAGCTATGAACTGTTGTAATATGCTACAACATGGAAAAAGCTCATGAATATAGTTCCTTGGAGCATAGGAAGACATACAATAGAGTATATACTGCATGCTCCCATGTATGTAAAGTTTAAAAATATGCAAAACCAACCTATGATGATAAGAGTCAGAGGAGAGGTCCCTTTGGAGGGGGTAATGACCAAGGGGGTGCACAAGAGACTTCTAGGGTGTTGATACTGTTCTATTTTTTGATCCTGCGTGGTGGTTACATGGTGTTCACTTTGTAAAAATTCAGGGAACAGTATACTTCTGATTTATGCACTTTTCTCAACTCATGATGTTATATTTCTATTTTTAAAATTTTACTTAAAAACATGGCTTCTTAGGACTATATAGGCATTTGACCACATCAACATTCCCAGTTTGTGCAACTTATACCCTCTGGGGATTCTTTTTCAATGTTTATTATATTTGGCTATTACGAAAAATACTTTTTTTTTTTTAACACGTGTCATGTTTTACTTTTCTCATTTGAATTTTTGACTCCATTCTAAAGATAAAGTCCCAGAAGCAGAAGGACTAGGTCCACGGATAAATCATTTTAATGACACTGAATACATGTTGCCAAACTGCCCTCTGGGAAGATCTCCCGATTAAATCACTGAAGGTCAGGCTTATCAAGACAGATTTAAACATTCCTAGCCCTGATCCTACTTGACCTTTATCACGTTAGCCACTATCCATCAGTTCTTCTGTAAAATTCTATTTCCGCTCTGGCTTTCTTGGCAACCCCCTGCCTGTTCCACTCTCCTCCTCTTCCTCCTGCTCAGCTGTGCATGCGCCCCCAGGTTCGGTTCCTGTCTGTTTTTTCTCCCTTCTCTCTAGAGGAACCTGTCTCTTGCATGTTTGCTTTTCCCTCTATGGTTATGATTTCCTACTCTCTTCCCAGTTCCAATCTCCTAAGTTGTTCTGCATTTCCAACAGCTAAACTTTGGCTGGTTTCCTCTTGCCACCATTATCTCAAATGGAAGGAAGGAAGAAATGGCTAACGAACTAAGAGGTATTTGAAAAGGCAGAAAGAATGCGTGGTATTATTCTGGAGCTCAAAGGCCCGGGACTTGCAGGAACCCCCTCCAGGTGGTGTCCCCTCCAGCTCCGACCTGCTCTTCCCCTCCTGCCTCCCCACCTTTCCCTGCCTTTCTCACAGCTCTCCCTCTCCTGTGCTCACACCATCACCGGGTTTTCCTTTTTGTTCCATTTTATCTTCTCTCCACACTAAATTATAAAAAATATGACTGACTAGTTTTCCATTTAATTTACTTTTTTGAACCCTTTTTTTCCATCTTGACCCATTCAAATTAAAAATAGGTGAGCTAAATGTCTTGTTTTCTAAAAGAAAAGAATTCATTTGCTGTTTTGAATGTGGCCTATCCTTAAACGGAAAAAAGCATTCAGTGATTATTTTTTTATTGCTTCCAATGTCACACTGACACGGTCAGTTATGATGGGTTTGCTGCCTATGTGCTTGCTGTATGATTTGCTTATTCTTTGGAATGTTGCTTTGACACGGGTTTATATCTTCTCAGGTGAGAAACGGAGGCACAGGCAGAGAACCTGTCTGGGTCACATATCGAGCGGGCTGCGAAGCTGGGATTCAAACCCACGTCTGTGTGATTCCTGAGTCTGCACTTGGGCCTGTCTACTGGGAGCTCAGTGAATGCTGTTAGCTTGAGCAGCAATGACCTCTCTGGAGGAAAGAACAGAGAGTACACCACTCAGAAACAGAATGATCTTTATGATCTCTCACTCCTGGCCCCTCCCCCACTATAACCTGCTTTTATCATATAAGAGAGATTAATAAAATTAATAGTCCTATTTTGTACACAGGACAGGTACAAGGTCATGAGCATGAGGCCCTGTGGTGGGGCCAAGGGCTCTGCTCAGAGTGGAAGGCAAAGTGGATGGAGGTCACAGTTAGGAAGCTTCAGAGCAGACAGACGGTATCTTTGCAGTCCTCCATTTATGATCGATTTCAGTCCTCATCATCTTTTACCCCTAAATCCATGAGGAAAAGAAAAAGAGAGAAACACCTCCCAATCCCTTCTTGTGTATGAATTAAAGGGCATAATAGGAAGTGACCAGCTGAAATCATGTTTTATTATGTAAGCCAGGGCCATCTGATTTGTCATTGGTACTTGGACCACTGTGGGTTCCTGTCGTCTGTATGTCTGGCTGGCTGTGATTTGGGGGCTAGGTTAGCCTGAAATTTAGAAGCCCCCACAAGATCCTTGTACCCTTCTTGAAAGCCTTCCTCTCCTTTATTTGCTTGTTTTGTTTTACTATCAAGAGAACAGGTTATCAGTTTTGTGTGCTTAGGTCCTACAATGGATAATAGAACACCCCCATGAATTTACTGACACCTGTCCTCTCAGAATACAGAATTCTCTTTTTCTTCAACACACACACACACCCTTGATCACGTCTCCATTCCCACAGTACCACTCAAGAAATGCTGCGAAATGACACAGGAACAAGGCGCTCATGGGAGAGCAAGCTTTCTGTGTGGCCGAGAAGCCAGGGGATGAGGACTGTGGGTCCCGAACCACCCGCTCTATGCAAAGAGCGCAGATGCATTGCTGTGCGAAGTATGGGATCTACGTGTCTCAGACGCGGCACCTGACATTTGCAAATCTCTTACTGCTTCCTCAAGACTTGGATCAGCTGTTATTCTGTGTGAAGCCTTCGTGATCTGTGAGAGGAGTGAATCACGCTCTTTCCTTTCCTGGTATGTACATTTGAATCCAAGTGAACAACAGCCCCACACTTTCTGAAGGCCTGGGTATCAGCTGACTCTCAAACCACAGAAAATGTGGCAGGGCTCCCTGGCCTGCAGCCAGGAGGAGGATTTGCTGGAGACTCTGAAGAGGGAAGGAGCACTTTGGTCCGTGGAGAAGGGGACTGGAGAAGAAGGGAACATGGTGAGCTAATACCCATCCCCCAACATTGTCAGTGCTTCGAAAGGACCAGCTAACTCCAGATCACAACATAGCTGTCCCTACACTTCAGCACTTTTATAATTAGTGGCTTACATTTCTGTCTCTCCCACTAACAAGGGATGACCCTACAGGCAGGGACTTTGTCTTATTCACACTTTGCCTTGTCACCCAAAAGAGAGCTGGAACAGAGCAGACGCCCGGTGCCAGCAGAAATAAAATGTGCATCGGAAACATTCATGCTAGTAAAAAATACTCATTGACAGACAATGAGACGAGTCAAGCCCATTAGCAGAAAGCATGAAACGGTGATCAGTAGCTGTTCATGGATGTCACCATACCGTTTCCACTCAGGGCTTCCCTTATCCCATACAGAGAGTCCACAACATTGCACCAAGTTCCCTGGGCAATGGCATTACTATACATCCCAGCCCGGTCCCCGGGGACTGTCATGTGTGCCTGGCAAGTCAGTAGCCTGTGAAAACCCTCCAGATTCTAATCCCCAGAGGAAGGTGATGGCGATATATTCAATCCAGGTTACATTTTCTTAACTGGCTCTCAAGCCTCAACACCTTGGAGTTAGTGGAAAATTTCTTTCAAATGTTATGGGGGACCCAAGCAACGTGGAAAGCAAAGCAGCTGTTCACCTCACTGGGCCACGGAGCTGAACTGGAGCCCAACCCCCCCAGTTGGCTGGGGCCTCTCGTATTCTACTATTGATCACACACTCTTCTTGGAGAGAAGGCAGGAGGAGACCGGGCTAGAATATTTAAACGTAATACTCTTAAGAGCGCTCTTTCATAATCAAAGACTGTAATTGCTTTTCTCTGAAGCTCTTCTTCCTAAAGAGAAGAGTTCCTTTTTGCTTATTTTTCAAATTTCAAGCTAAAAATCACAATTTCTGGACTCAAGGGAGAGCGTTGAGGAAATGAGCAGGGAAGCCGTGGACCCCGGGCAACCATAGTACCATAGACGTAAGACAAAAGTCACACATCTGACAGCATCGTGCAGCGAAAGGCAGGGTCCTGGGTGCGTGGCCTGGCCCACTCCTCCAGGAGAAGACCATTAGAATCAACACCCATCCTTTCATCCCAACAGACAAGGCAGGAAGCTCTTTATTCCTGAGCAGACTTAACACTTCTCCTGGAACAAAACCAGAGCCTAATAGTGGGACAATGGAGTGGTTAAAAATGCAAAAGGATGTCAGAACACAGGGAGGATCTGTGCCAACAGTAAAAGCTGGTGAAGCCAGAGGCATCCTTTATGCCTACGATGTTCCTTTCTCCCCACACCCACCCCCCACTGCACCCCTACCAATGTCCTCACAGAGGACTTAAATCAAAGCCTTTCCTCTACAGGGATCAGTTGCATTGGAAACCTTCGATCTAACTGCAATTATGACTGACCTCTTTATAAGGGAATTCAAAGTGTCAGGGAACCGAGTGAGATTCCCACGGCCAAGGTAGGTAGTGCTCGTTCCCATTCCACTAGCTCTGCCCATTCCATTGTCCTCACGGGACAACTTCCTCCCAACTCTTCGTCTACCCTGACACACCCATGAGGGTGAGCTCTTTCACCAAATCTCAGGAAAGGACTTCCCAAAGATTCCTACCATTTAAAAACAATATATACCATGTCGAATACTCTGAATCTTCTGTGACTCTTTTGACTATGAGTCATCCACCAAACTCTACTGACAATGTTTCATTCGTCGATTACTAAGTGCTGGCTGAGGACATGAACCATATGCTGGGCACAGGGTAGACGCTGGACACTAATACTTGCCGTCACCCAGAGATTTTGTTACTTCACCTTTGACTAAATTAAAAGAAGTGTAATATGGAGGAAGGACAGTTTTATCTGGTTTGCTTTTAAACTGGCAGGTTTATTTATTCATTCAGATATCTATGTTCCCATCACGTGCCCGGCAGAGAAACTGACAGAGTGGTCCCGGCACTGTAATTCCAGAGTCCACCAAAGGCTCCCTGGGTCTAGTCCTGACTCCACCAGTTCCCAGCAGTGCCTAAACCTTCGGAACCTCACGTGTCTCGTCTTTAAGTTGGGCATCAGAGTGGCATCTGTTCCACAGCGCTGCAGCAGGAATGAAACGAGAAGGTCCAACAGAATGCTTGGCACCCGAGAAGCACTCAGTAAACACGAGCTGCTTGGCTGCATGGAAGAACTGATGCTGGGAGTCATTCGGCAGAAAAAACCCGGGAGTTCAGTTTATAGATCAGATCGAAAAAGACGCATTTCAGGACAAAGGAAAAGCCACCAGGGGCCTATGAGCCTGAGAAACAAAGGCCGACTGCCGTGAACGCAGTGGCTCTATCCCATGAGGCGCGACGAGTCCTCAAGGCGACTAAGCAACGGCAGCAGGGGGACGGGGCCCAAGAGGGACGATCCTCACCTGCGCCACCAGGACCTCCAACACCACCGTCACCAGCAGCCCAACACCACCAGGACCACACTCACTCTCCCCCCAACACTGTCACCTCTACTGCCACGGCCACCGGCACCAAGGCCACCATGACCACGTCTACTATCTGCAAGCAGCACCGTCTCCGCTGCCACCACCGCCACTGTCGTCTGCCATCACCACCTCGGCTGACCTCCAGACGGCAGCAGCGCCACCAGCACCACCACCGCCGCCTGTTTCACCCCCAAAGATAGAATCGTCACTAACAAGCCTGCCGTTGCTTCTCAAGAATGGCCCATTGCCTCCTGATTCAGAATCCTCTGATCATCATATTAAAATTAAAATCACCTGGAACTTACTGAATCCAAACTTGTGGATATTCTCTAGAAATCTGCATTTTAACGCGCTCCCAGGTGATTTGTAGGGAGATAAAAAAAGGAAAGTCACTGAATTTTAGGACATGTGTGTCCATCCACAAACTAGGACTCCTTATATATATATATATAAGATTGATTTATTTTTTTTTAAAGATTTATTTATTTATTTATTTGGCAGAGAGAGAGATTACAAGTAGGCAGAGAGGCAGGCAGAGAGAGAGGAGGAAGCAGGCTCCCCGCGGAGCAGAGGGCCCGACGCGGGGCTCGATCCCAGGACCCTGAGATCATGACCTGAGCCGAAGGCAGCGGCTTAATCCACTGAGCCACCCAGGCGCCCCAAGATTGATTTATTTTTAAAGAGAGAGAGCCAACCAGCAGTGGGAGGGGCAGGTAGAGAGAGAGAGAGAAAATCTCAAGCAGACTCCACTCGAGCATGGAGCCCGGTGTAGGGCTCAATCCCAGGACCCTGAGACCATGACCCGAGTCGAAATCAGGAGCCAAATGTTTAACTGACCGAGCCACCCAGGTGCTCCCTTATATTTCTACTGACGCCTCTACTGGGTGTTTCCTTGATTAGGGCCCATGGAGTGTTAGAGAGAAAAGTTTACGGGCATCAATGTGTAATGACAATTAGAACAAAAATAAAAGTATGAATAAAGGCTAAATTGTGCCCAGACCAAGCCCTTACGCATTCTAGGCAGATGTAGCCGAACCCCATCTCCCTGGCCCTGGGATCTCTCACCTGTCAGTGAAGAAATGCCCCAAGTCGCATGGTTACTAATGCAGGGCCAGAACAACAACAACAAAGACATTCTTTTGACTCTCAGTCTGGTTTGGTTGGCTTTCCAGGAGCAGGTCCAGGAGAGGGAGGCCGAGGAAAACATCAGCAAGAGCAGGCTGAGTCGGAGCCAGCTGTGACTCAGCCCGCAGATGAGATGAGCGGGTAACATTATGGGAGCTAGAGCTGTGGAGCCAGGGACCAGGCCTGGATAAGAAATACGAGAGGGAGGAAACTGGTCTTTAGACACTTTGATTTCTTCCCATCGTTTCTACTTTTCCTTATAAAACAAACTCCTCTTCACCTCTTTATCTACTGCCCACAGGCTGGTGGCCTCAGCGTCCATGCTCCCATGCAAATCTGCTGATGCTTTTTCCTTCAGGATCCCTGTGTCCACCTCTCCTCTGTCTGCAGCGACTCTTTCCTAGACCTCTCCAAACCAGTCACGCTGGGCTCTTTGCCACATTCTTGCATCCCACCTAGAATTCCCCCTGCCCCGAGGCCCTGGCTCTCCCCATCCTTCTGCCCATGCTGCTCCGGCTCTCACCAAGTTTAAACTTTTGTTCAAATGCTCCCTTATTAAAAGCTCTTTGCTGCTAGCCCTGTGCAAAGGAGGCATGGCTCACGCCATCCCTCTGTCCTGACTTCTTTCTCACTATCTGACACATCAGATAAATATTTCTTTTTTTTTTTTTTTAAAGATTTTATTTATTTACTTGACAGAAAGAGATCACAAGTAGGCAGAGAGGCAGGCAGAGAGAGAGAGAGAGAGGGAAGCAGGCCCCCTGTTGAGCAGAGAGCCCGATGTGGGACTCGATCCCAGGACCCTGAGATCATGACCTGAGCCGAAGGCAGCGGCTTAACCCACTGAGCCACCCAGGCGCCCCCAGATAAATATTTCTTAGTCTGTGTGTGTGTCTCTGTTTCTCCTCTCACCAAAATGGAAGTTCTCGAGAGCAGAGAATACATGTCTGTTTTATTCAAATAGCGCCTGACACATACAGGCCCTCAACGGATATCCAAACAAATGATTCACCCACAAAGAAACCAATGAATCTCCCACCCTATTGCAAAGCTAAGCTCTGCTAATGCAGGTAATGGTTAATACATTACCCTTTTCCAGGTGATACATTTGCATTTTTTTTTCAAAGATTTTATTTCTATTCATTTGACAGAGAGAGAGATCATAAGTAAGCAGAGAGGCAGGCAGAGAGAGACGGGGAAGTAGGCTCCTTCTGAGCAGAGAGCCCGATGTGGGGCTTGATCCCAGGACCCTGGGATCATGACCTGAGCCGAAGGCAGAGGCTTTAACCCACTGAGCCACCCAGGTGCCCCGATACGTTTGCATTTTTTAAGGATTTTCAAGAGAAAATACTCTAGTTCACAGAACTGCTCCGATGGTAGAGATATGGCAACATATGTCAGGCCCCTGAAGTTGACATTCTGAAGAACATGCCCGCCATCCCATGATCACCTTATAGTCATGACCCATCACTGTCAACTCAGCACTCTGCAGAGGGTCTGGCCCTTGGTGGATGTTCAGTACGTGCTTGTTGAACTTGACAGCGTGGGAGGCTGTTTTACCCACATGGATGATCGGCTCTGTGTCTAATCATTCCATCATCACTTCCATGAGGCTCTCTAGTCATTGCTCTCACCACCTACTGCTTGCAAAACTGTAACTTCACAGCCAGCCCGACAACCAGACACAAATTCAGGCTTGCTTCTCTTTTTGCTGATGACCTTGTGATCTGTTCTTATGATTTTGCCACATGTGACGAACAGACAACGTAAGGTGATCACACAAGTCAGACTTTCTTCAGAGAGGAAATAATTGCTAAAGTTCATGAGCAATTAAGAAGTTTGAGATCCCTAGGGCACCTGGGTGGCTCAGTCAATTTAGTGTCCAACTCTTGATTTCAGCTCAGGTCATGATCTCGGGTCCTGGGATCGAGCCCCACATCGGGCTCTGTACTTAGTGTGGAGTCTGCTTGAGATTCTCTCTCTCCCTCTGCTCCTTCCCCCACTCACATTCTAAATAAATAAATAAAATCTTTAAAAAGAAAAAAAAAAGAAGTTTGAGATCCGATTGTATGTTTTGCATCAGGCTTCCCCAGGAAGTCCCTTTCCCACTAAGTGGGAAAGAAAATGGTTGTGCGAAGTGGGAGTACCTTAACCCATCTTACCACTCAAGGCTTCAGTTTTTAATCAGTGCTAAATTTATCAGAGCTTGCCTGGATTTGCAGTAAAACAGCTGCCAATCCAACCACAAAGGAACAGAATGTATCAATCAATATTCTGCTACAACCAGAAAGGAAATCCTTCCCAATCAAAGCCAACAGCCACTGTCAAAAAAGCAAGTCCTGAATGACCAGCACTAGCAAAAGACAAGCCGCACACCCACAGCTCCCACAAAACACGCGTGCGTGAGCAAGATTTCCTCTCAAGAATTCCCATGCTTCGGACAAAGACGCTGACACGGGGAATCCATGTTATTTTAAGTCATACTAATGGTTACCTCATGAGTGCCTGTATGTTTTACCCACTAAAAGATCCTGATTTCAAGGTATTGTTCATTCTACCATTGACCTTATTTCATAAATATAATCTGATGACATTTCTTAATTCTACCCAAGGTTTTCCCCCACCCCCAAACTTAGCTAAAATATTGTAGTTCTTACTTTGCTCTTTAAAAAGATTTATTTATTTCTTTTTTAAAGAGAGAGAGTGTGTGCCGAGGGAAGGCGCACAAGGAGAGAGAAAATCTCAAGCAGACTCCATGCTGAGCATGGAGCCCGACACGGGGCTCAATTCCACAGCCTCAAGATCATGACCTGAGCCAAAACCAAGAGACCAGTGCTTAACCCACTGCACCCCCCAGGTGCACCTGTTGTTCTCACTTTAATGGGGAACTCTCCTGGCCCTATTTATATGTTTAACCCCATGCTGTCTGTTATCCTTTCCCACGTTCCTGGTCTTTGGAGCACTTACCACTCATACTGTTTTTTGCTTACTTACCTCCTGTTCATATCCCACCCACCCACTACCCCTAACTAAACTGTCAGTTCCACAAGAGCAGTGGTTTTTGCTTGTTTTGCTTATGGACAGCATGCTTGACCTATAGATGGTGCTCAGTAAAGACTGCGTGAGCATATGAATCAATGAAAAATGGTTAAGAACGTCAGCCTCAGAGTCAGACTCCCCACAGTTAAATCCAGGCTCTGCCACTTGAGGAAGCTCTTTAAAACCTCAGTTTCTTGTCTGCAGAATGGGAATGATAACAATAATATGAAAGGAATGACGAATAATAATAAGAACCCCCATGGAGTTACGAGTAGCAAAGGAAAGCTGTATGTAAAAAGTTAGCAATATTCACACACAGTGTTCCCTTGGTGTAGAGGTGGGTGCTGCTGATGGCTTTGCGTTCCACTGAACATTCCAAAAGCCCTCAAGAGCCAAGGGGTGTCCCTGGAGGCTGTGGGGACTGGGATCCGGGCTCCACTCACAAATCCCTTCAACCAGAATAGCATCTTTGCTTGGTTAAAATGCTTATTTCTTTTTCATTTGTTTCCTATTCCAGGTAAGATTTCACTTGTCAGGTCGGGGGGGGGGGGGGGTTCCACCTTTTTAAATGGTTGGAGGTTCACTGTCACATCTGCTCTTCCAAAACTGGGCATTTGTGCTCTAGATGACAGGTTTGCACCTGTCGAATGGACACTGTTGTCCCTTCCACTAGAGGAGACAGAAAGGGACTGGCAAGTAGACTGCTAGAGAAAGAAGAGCACAGAGGGAGTCAGGTTACATTACTTGCCAAGTACAACTCCTAGCCCATGCCAGGTCCTTGGGGAACAGCAGATCCCATGTCCTCCCTTGTGGGCTCCTTAGGCAGCCAACACCCACATCCGAAAGAGTAGCAACCATTCCAGGTGTCAGGGCTTGTGACGTGAAGATGATCTGTCATGTGGGATCGTATGCAATGTAAGTCCCATGTATAGTTGGGGCTCAAAAGCCACTGTGAGGTCTTGAAAAGACTCAGGAACTTAAGCCTTGTCTTCATTTCTACTTGCTCTGTCAAGAAACTGGTGCTCAACCTCGGGTCCCACAGGCAGAGCCTCTAGCTACTATCCCAGAAGCAGCCACCTGTCAGGATTCTTGACCATCATTCAATTGGACATTTTCCTAATGGAAACCTTTGGGATCCCTTCCTGAATAAATGACTCACCACAAAGAGAAAGTCACAAGTATGTGCATGTTTGCCGCAGAGGTCCCCTCTCCTGGGATCAACAGCCACACGTGCATCAGTGAGACTGCTCTCAGCCACCTGGGGAAACTGTTTCCAGGCTCCAAGCCTGAACGCCCTCCCTGCTTGCCTCCTCACTGACACATTTTGAGATTTTAGTGAAAGGCCTCTGACAAAAGACAGTGGGCAGGTTGGGTACCCAGCTGGTACATGAGGGCAAAAAGCAGGGCTTGGAGAGCCTGACCCTCACTGGACTTTGGGAAATGGGTCCTGTGTCTGATTGACCAAAGACTGTGATTCTGGAAATAACTCAGGACTCCTTCCCACCAATGGGCCTAACTCAGGCTTGGCTTGGCAAGACAGGGACATGGACCAGGGGTCTTCAGATGGAAGGAAAAGGATGGGAGAGGAGGGAACGGAAGGGCCCTGTGGTCTCTGGGATGAGGTACAGTCAGAAGTAATGAAGCAGGGGCACCTGGGTGGCTCAGTGGGTTAAGCATCTGCCTTTGGCTCAGGTATGATCCCAGGGTCCTGAGATGGAACCCCACGTCAGGCTCCCTGCTCAGTAGGGAGTCTGCTTCTTCCTCTCCTTCTGCCCCTCTCCCCACTTGTGTGCTCTCTCTTGCTCTGCTCTCTCTCAAATAAATAAATAAAATCTTAAAAAAAAAAAAAAAAAGGAACAAGGCAGAGCCTGAGTCCTGAAACTCCAACCACCATTTTTACTGTCCTCAAGGCCTCTGCTGCAACTGAGCCTCTGGGCCCCAAACCTTGGCTTCACCCTCAGGGCTCGCTCTGAGTACTGCTCAGCACATCTGTTTCCATCGGACCCCATCGTGAACACCACCACTGCTGTCCACACACTTGGTCTTGGAATCCTGCTTACCTGGCTAGGCTTATGGGCAAAACTCCTGGTTCTGAGCCCTGCTGACCTCCTCTCCACCCTCCTCTGGCCCCCATCTTGTAGCTGAGGTGGCACCATGCACAGCAGTGAGAGCCCCAAAGGCTGGCCTTGTGAGGAAGGCACATGGTTAGGTGTGAGGAGGACACAGAGTTGCCCAGAGGCAGAAGTTTTACCAGAGAGCCCTGGCAGAATCTACACAGAGTTTGAAGTGAATTGAATCTTTTTTCTTATTATTATGTTATGTTAGTCACTATACAGTACGTCATTAGTTTTTGATGTAGTGTTCCATCATTCATTGCTTATGTACAACACCCAGTGCTCCATACAGTACGTGCCCACCACCAGACTCACCCAACCCCCCACCTCTCTCCCCTCCAAAACCCTCAGTTTGTTTCTCAGAGTCCACAGTCTCTCATGGTTCATCTCCCCCTCTGATTCCGCCCCCCTTCATTTTTCCCTAATTTTTCTCCTAATGGCATCCATGCTATTCTTTATGTTCCACAAGTAAGTGAAATCATGATAATTGACTTTCTCTGCTTGACTTATTTCACTCAGCATAATCTCCAGTTCCATCTATGTTGATGCAAAACTGGATGAAAGACCTCACTGTGAGACAGGAATCCATCAAAATTCTAGAGGAGAACAAAGGCATTAATCTCTTCCACATCAGCCACAGCAACTTCTTTCAAGACACGTCTCCAAAAGCAAAGGAAACAAAAGCGAAAATGAACTTTTGGGACTTCATCGAGATAAAAAGCTTCTGCACAGTAAAGGGAACAGTCAACAAAACAAAGAGGCAATGGGAGAAGATACTTGCAAATGACTGTACAGACAAAGGGCTGATATCCAAGATCTATAAAGATATCTATAAAGAACTTCTTAAGCTCAACACTCAAAAACCAAATAATCAAGTAAAAAAATGGTCAGAAGACATGAGCAGATACTTCTCCCCAAAAAAGACATACAAATGGCTAAGAGACACATGAAAAAGTTTTCATCATCTTTAGCCATCAGGGAAATACAAATCAAAACCACACTGAAATACTACCTTACACCAGTTAGAATTGCAAAAATTAGCAAGGCAGGAAACAACAAATGTTGGAAAGGATGTGGAGAAAGGGAAACCCTCTTACAATGTTGGTGGGAATGCAAGTTTTGTTGTAGCCACTTTGGAAAACAGTGTGGAGGCTCCTCAAAAAATTAAAAATAGAGCTACCCTATGACCCAGCAATTGCACTACTGGGCATTTACCCCAAAGATACAGATGTAGTGAAAAGAAGGGACATGTGCACCTCCATGTTCATAGCAGCAATGTCCACAATAGCCAAACTGTGGAGAGAGTGGAGATGCCTTTCGACAGACGAATGGATTCAATCTGTTTTAGGAAACTCTCCTTGAGTGCCACGTAGAAAAGAAAACAAATACCCTAGCCACCAACCATTTGGAGGCCCCATTGTTCAGTCTGTGGTAGGTTTTTAATAGCAGATCAGAGAGTTATTTCAGTTATAACCCTGGCCATATCTAGTAGGATTACTACTCCTTCCCCTCCCCAACAATTAGTACAGGTGAAATCAAGTTATCATGACAATTCAGGGCAACCTTGATCAAATAAATGGACTTTCAGAGATTAAACACCAGACACAATATTAGTTGGGAAGATATGTCACAAATGAGTAGTATCCCACAAGGAGTCAAAGGGAGCAGAGGGCTGCTTCTAATTACACGTTAGGTGCCTGTGATTAGCAGGCTTGCTGGGAGGCTGGCCTGCCCCTGGTGAACAGGGAAAGCTAAGGAGTCTCCAGAGCGCCTCCCCGTTATATATCTAGCGTGGGGCTTCTCTTAGGGCATGGCTCAACATTTCAGATTTTGTGGAATTCCACAAAACTTTTCATTTTGGAGGGACTATTTCTTTCCTTTGGAGTCAAAAGAGAATCAGTGTAAGTGCTGCTTGAAAAATATGCATGTGAATGAGAACACACATGCAGTCACAATGCATACCTCAGTCTACCAGCACCGAAAATCTTAAAAAGAAAAGACACCTATGAAAGACCCTTTGCCATATTTACAGTCTTCAGCAAACTGGCCATGTAAATGGAGACTAAGGCCATCTTTTTTTTTTTTTTAAGATTTATTTATTTATTTTGACAGACAGAGATTACAAGTAGGCAGAGAGGCAGGCAGAGAGGGAGAAAGGAGGAAGCAGGCTCTCTGCCGAGCAGAAAGCCCGATGCGGGGCTCGATCCCAGGACCCTGAGATCATGACCTGAGCCGAAGGCAGAGGCTTTAACCCACTGAGCCACCCAGGCGCCCCAGACTAAGGCCATCTTTAACCTTGGCGACTGTGTCAGGGAGTCTAAAATCTAAAAGTTAGGTTTTAGACTCAGCCAGAGCTGGGTCTGTCCTTCTTCTATCTGGGAGCTTTGGGGCAATGCAAACTCTAGAAAAAGGTGGAAAAGTACTTATGGACAACCTTCTATTAAATAAAATGTATATTAAATAATTAAATTTATATTAAATAAATTTGTATGACACTTACCTTAAACAAACATTAAAGTTCAGAAAGTAGGCGATATACATCGTTGTCCCCATTTTGACAAAACGTACCTATACATATTAGCATCTAGAATGAATGATGATATATGAAAGCAAGTCTATGTGCATTAGAAAGTTACACAGATCATCCCTGATATAATGGGAGCATTGCTATTACAGGCGATACATTGAAAAGTTCACGGATTTCTCTTGTTCCTTCCGTGCAGCTTTAATACACATTTATGAGATTTCTCACCTTGATGATAGCAATGATTTATCCTACAGTCACAGAGTTCTTAGGCTAATTAGAAGCATAAAATATGATGTTTAAGTTGCAAAAGAAGAAAAAGTGTATAATCTTAACACTAGAGCTATGGTTCTGAACTAGATACACAATAGGATCTCCCAAATAGCTTTCACGGAAGTGGTGAAATGAGATTGTGCTGTGTGTCTGGACACTTCTTGTTCTCTGGGTAGCAGTGCTCTGATTGTGCTTTTGTTCATCTGCAGAGGAAGAACTTTGGGAAAACATGTAATAAGTGGGCTTGCCTCTCCAGCACACTGCAGGGGCACCAAGCCCTTGCAGCATGCTCGAACTTCTTTCCGCCCAGAAAATGTATCAGGGTCATCCAATGAGGTTATAGAGATTGCATGCTGGTGGCTGCAGGTGCTCAATGCACATGGGCAACACAGAAGGAAAACCCACTTCTGCCAGCCTTCACAACAGCGAATGGCTTGCTGCTCCTAACACAAACAAACAAGAAAATCTTTTGGCCTTGAAGAGCAGGATTGTGAGGAGAACAAACATCTTAAAGGGACAGTGAGGACATTATCTGTCTTTGCCGCATAAGGGGTATTTTTACGGTCTAGTTTCCTATTACGATCTCCTTACTCCTCGCAAACGTCTCCATTCACTGTGAAGGGTCTTCTCTTCAAAGTACATACAGTGCGGGTCCTTTCCGAGACATAAAAATGATTTTTGCTTTGCCCACTGTTTCAAACAAATAAGATTGATGTATTATTTATCTTCTGGATGGACAGACAGGAGGCCAAAGAACACACTGGTGCCCCTTGGTTCATCCTGCCCCTGTGGACAGATAGGAAAGCCCTGGAGGGAGTCCAAGGCTTCCTTCATCCCTCTCCTCCCCCAACAGAGCTGACTGCAGCCAGGCCTTGATCTCAGTTTTCCAGAAGCCTCTACCTTCCGGACTTCCCTTGAATATGGAATATTAAGCCGGCAAAAGCATTTAACCGCTTCTAGGTAGCTTTTTCTTTTTTTATTCCCTCAGAACTTTTGAGCTCACTGTTGATCTCTGCATGAAAGTAGATGAAATATCTCCCACTCATTAAAACAATCAGGAAGACTGGCATGCTGTTAAGGGAGCAAAACTTAAAGTAACCAGCTTCGGGCTCTTATGTACCCATCTGCTGCTGATCCACAGAGATTCAGATCTAAAGCAACTTCCTTTTCATTGTGGACCCAGGTCTCCCCCGACTCCCCACAATTTAAATCCCTGACCTGAGGGAAGAAAATCACATCAGTTCCAACAGGGCCCATTAGCTTTGTATAAACATAAGGTGCTCACTGTTCTGCAAAAAACAGTGTAGTCAGAGGTATGAAGAAGCTGAATTTGTGAAAGGCAAGAAGAAGGAAGATGCCTCACCAAACCCTGTGATCTTCTCAAGCAGGCTAATCAGCCCCTCCATAATGGGAGGTGTGGTTAGGGGTGGGGGAGCTGCTCCAGTGGGGGAGGGTGTGGAGAGGGTTGGCAAGCAGTCATACTCCTGCCCATTCCATGTCTGCCTCCAGCAAAAATCAGTCTTTCAGGTGCTCCATGGGGAATCAATCACGACACTGATCAGAAACTTTAATGGCACAGGACTTACAATTATTCCTTCCTTTCATTTGTTTAAGCATGGGAACTCTTTTTCCAAATGACTTACACTGCTTCTTTTTTTCAGCTCTCACTCCACAATTTAGCATTGGTGGCTGTTGGAGAGTTTCAGTCTGTCTCTGGGTTGCCTTTGTAGACTCAGTCCTCAGTCAAATGTCAGTTTTCTCCCCCAAAATATTGCTCCTAAGGAGCCCAGGGGACAGAGGCACTTCTGAGCTGTTTTCCATGGAAGAGTCCTAGGAACTCTAGGAACTCTAGTCTAGGTGAGGGCCTAGAAACCTGTTGCTCCTACAGTCTGGAAAAGGAAAGAAGCATGGCTCTATCGAAGCAGACCAGGGGCATCAAGGCACATTTTAGAATAGCAGGTAATGGGTGCCTGGGTAGCTCAGTAGGTTAAGTGACTGCCTTTGGCTCAGGTCATGATCCTGGCATCCCAGGATCAAATCCTGCATCAGAATCCCTGCTCAGGGGGGAGTCTGCTTCTCCCTCTGTACCTCCCCCTTCTCATGCTCTCTCTCTCTCATTCTCTTTCAAATAAATAAATAAAATCTTAAAAAAAAAAAAAGAATAGCAGGTAGTAAAGGGGTAGGTAGAATGGGCACGGTTATGTGTCACACTCAACTAGAGTTGCCATTTCGAAGAAAGAAATGAGAGAGAAAGGGAAGAAGGAAGAAACGGAGAAAGGGAGGGAGGGAAGGAAGAAGGAAAGAGAGAAGGACACCAAAGGGACATACTTATACTAAAAAAGTATGTGTTCTTTATCTGAAATCCAAATGTAGCTGACATCTTTTATTTTACCTGGAAATCCTACCCTTGACTCTCCTTTTTCTCTCTACTCTCACACTGAAGGTGCTCCACTACCATCCCTTTCATAAATTGAGGTTCTACATAAAATTACTTTGAAAGGGGGTTCTGATGCTTTAAAAACTTAAAATGAGCAAATGGTTGAAAATCACCTCTGCACTGTAGCAAATAGCCTTTCTTTTTGGGTATATCGAATAAGAAAAGGGTGTACATGTGCTATAACTTCATGGTAAGAAAATTTAGAATTTTTTATAATTTGACACACTCCAAGGAAAGCTGTGTTGAATTTCTAACAAGTTATAATACTGGCTCTATTTCTTCACACTTTCCTGTACCCACACCTGTTGCCCTGTGCTTTCACAGACCCTTCTATGAGAGGAAGAATATATTTGCCTGCCACTTGACTTTGGGTTGTGCGCATGTCTGCTTTGGCCAGTGAGGTATCATCTGGTGCACACGCACAACTAGTCTCATCCTCTTGCTCTCTGCCATCATCATGAGGACATGCCTTGGGAGTTAGTCCACTCATCCTGGACAAATGAGATTCTTGGAGCAGATCTAAGTTAAATCCATGGCCTGGAGTCAGATCCAGCTGAGCCCAGACAAGTTGACTCATGTATTCATCAGGAAAGATATACTTTTTATTGTATTTTGGGGTGGTTTGTTATGCAGCATTACTGTGGCAAAAACTGACTGATACATTCTACCTCATCATCATCAAGGTGGTCATTTCCTTCCACAGCTCAATATCACAACAGCATGCATGACACAGACTTTTTTTTAATTTAGGTATGAAATTTTTGAGCAGAAAGTCTAGGGGCAATGAGTTCCCAAGATTTCCCAGGATTTACAGAGAAGTCACCTACTAAAGAAAAATTACTATGAGGATCACTAATAAGATTATCACAAATCTTCTGAATTTGAAAACCCTATATTCATTCCAGGATTTTAAAAATACACTTTAAAGATGGAAATTGGGACTAGGCACCATGAAAAATTATAGTTGAACATCTGCACAGGCAACTCATTTATTAGAGTAAACATTTAACTGGGCAGAATTTAGTAACTGCTATTCCCTCCTCAATGAATTTTACATCTTATGTTTTACTAAACATGGCATTTTCAGAAGAAATCCAGTGTTTAGCAGATGGGAAAGCTGGAGAATGAGTTTTTATTTTAGTCAGCAAGTTCTCCAGAGATGCCTGCCACCAAACCTCCTTCCTTTAGCCCTCACTTTGAAAAATATGTCAAAACTTCACTTCAATTTCTATGCTATTTGCCTCCCACAACAACACCTTTCAGTATGATAAAGCCAAATATTTGGATTAATATTACTAAACACAGCTGGAGGGGTTGGAACCCTTCAAGAATCACACTATAAGCTGCATTAGGCCATTTGCCTACATTTGGAAATGAAAATAAACTCCTTGGGGGAGAACCTTTTGTTGCATCAGGAACTAGTGAAGTGAAGTGGTCCCCACGAATGAAGACACTTGAAAATTTTTAAACATGAGCTGTAAAAAGTACTTGCTGACAAAGAACACCAAGTTAAATTAAGCAAAAATAGAGTGACTTTCCAAAACTACACTAGACTTTTAGGAATTAATATGCAGGAATTTACAATCTTGCTTCAACATGGTAACACTCAGCCTCAGCCATGGGGTTCAGTAAGGGATGGTGGATTATTAAATTAGAATCCTGTTTCTCAAACATTTCTACAAAAGATATTCCTTTAGGCAGAGGTAAAAGGACCTTGGTAGGTCTGATATTAGTTTAGACTAAAATGGTTTCCTGCAATTTGGGTGTTTTATCTTCAAATTCCAAAATTTTTGCATTCTATTTCATAACATATCCATGTGTTCCAGTTATCCTCAAGTTTCTCCAAGGCTCATTGGTTAATAATGAAAGATACTGGGGTGTTGAAACTATCACACTTGGAAAACTAGCCCTAGATCTGCATAATTGGTGAAAATGACTCTGAATTGGTGTCACAAGATTTGGGGAATTCAGAATCATATAAATAGCAAGATACAAATAATAGTTTCTTTACTCTTTTAAAGCCCTCTAGGGTGATGAGTTAATGACAACTGGCCTTGAGCATTCCACTCCTGTACTCAAACCACCAAAAAGCCTCACAGTTCAAGGATTCAACCTAGGGAGACTGTTTTTTTCAAAACACATTGACTTTAAGAGCTGCGTGGTGGGGTGAGAGTAAGGTGGTGATGGATGTGTGATATTGTGGTGCCTGTGGCTCTCACTTATAGAGATTCTTCTCCTTAAATTAACCAGAGATGATACAAACTCACAAGTCAGGCTAAGCCTTGAGTCCTTCCCTAGTAGGCATTACCCCTAGGGAAATGTGCATATGGGGAAAAAGTAAGATTTGCAAAAATAAGAAGATAAAATGTATCTAAAATATTCCCACATTAAATGTCTGGACAATCTCTACAAACCAAGGAGATGGATGGAAATCAAGGAACATGAAAATATGCCAATACTTAATAGGTGGAGGACAAAGATACTGATTTTTTTCCTCGCATAATTTTTGAGCTATAATTCATACACCACAAATTAAGTCACCCTTTCAAAGTATACAATTCCAGTGGTTATCTTTTCCCATTGTATTTTTTCAGAATATTTTCATCATTCTCAAAGGAAAGCCATATCCAGTAGCAGCCACTCCCTATTCCTTCCTCCCATAGTCCCACAGAACTTACTTTCTGTCTCTGTGGATTTCCTATTCTGAACATTTCATCTGAACGGAATCATACAGTATGTGGCCTCTTGGGTCTGGTTTCTTTCACATAGCCTTATGTTTTCAAAGTTCATCCAGGTTATGGCATATATCAGCACTTCATCATGTTTTATGGCTGAATAATATTCCATTGTATGGATATACCACTTTTTGTTAACCTATTATCAATCAGTTGACATCTGAGTTGTCCCCACTTTTTGACTACTATTAAAAATAATACTATGAACATGTGCATTCCAATTTTTATATGGATATGTTGTCAATTCTCTTGGGTATATAACTAGGAATGGAATTGCTAGTAGTTATTTTCAGCCTTATGAAAAACTGCTAAACAGTTTTCCATAGTGGCCGAATCACTTCAAAATTCCTACTGACAATGTATAAATATTATAATTTCTCCATATCCTTGTCAACATTTGTTATTGTCTTTTTGATTATAGCCATCCTAGTAGATGTGAGATGTACCTCACTGTGGTTCTGATTTGCATTCCCTTAATGGCTAATGATGTTGAACATATTTTTATGTGCTTATTGGTTATTTGTATATATCACTTGGAGAAATATCTTTTCAATTCCCTTGTCCATCTTAAAATTGGGTTACTTGTTGTTTTATTGTTGAGTTGTTCCCTATATACTCTCAATACTAAATCCGTATCAGATATGATTTTCAAAAATTTTCTCCCATTCTGTGCATTGCACATTTTCTTCACTTTCTTGATGATGTCCTTTGAAGTATAAAAGTTTAAAAATTTGATGAAGTCCAATTCATCTTTTTTTTTCCTTTGGTTTCTTGTGCCTGTGGTATCATACCTAAAAAGCAATTGTTTGATCTAAGGTATCAAAGATTTGTACATACCTTTTCTCCAAGGATTTATTAGTTTTAGCTCTTGCATGTAGATATTGAGTTAGTTTTTGAATAAGGTATGAGGAAGCTCCAAATCATTCTTTTATATTTAAAGATTCAATTGTCACAGTATCATTTATTGAAAAACTACTGCTTCCTCAATTATCTTGGTACCCTTGTTGAAGATCAATTAACCATAGATATATGGGTTTATTTCTAAATTCTTGGATCTATTCCACTGGGCTCATGTCTACCCTTACACAACTGGCATACAATCTTGATTATGGCAGATTTGCAGAATATTATGGTATTAGGAATTGTGGGTTCTCCAACTTTATTCTTTCCAAAGATTTCTTTTGGCTGTTCTGATCTCCTTGCATTATCACATGACCTTTAGGATCATCTTGTCAATTCTGCAAAAATCACAGCTAGGATTTTGATAGAGCTTACAGTTGAATCAACATGTCAATTTGGGGAATATTATAATCTTAACAATATTCATAAACAAAATCCATAAATATGAGATGTCTCTCCATTCATTAACGTCTCTTGCAATTTCTTTCAATGATGTCTTACAGTTTCTTGTTCAAATATTTTACTATTGTTAAATTTATTCCTATGTATTTTATTATTTTGATACTGTTACATATGGAATTTTTAAAAAGATTTTATTCATTTATTTGGCAGAGATCACAAGTAGGCAGAGAGGCAGGCAGAGAGAGAGAGGAGGAAGCAGGCTCCCTGCTGAGCAGAATGCCCGATGCAGGGCTCGATCCCAGGACCCTAAGATCATGACCTGAGCCAAAGGCAGAGGCTTAACCCACTGAGCCACCCAGACGCCCCTGGAATTGTTTTTTAATTTAATTTTTGTGTTGTTCATTTCTTGAGTATAGAAACACAACAAACCTTTGTGTATTGATCTTGTGTTCTGTATCCTTGCTGAACAAGTTTATGTGTTGTAGTAGCTTTTAGTGGTTTCCTTATGAGTTTCTATACACATGATCATGTCTTCTCCAAACAGAGAGTTTTACTTTCTTCTTTCCCATCTGGAGGCCTTCCCCCCCACCCATTTTGTGGCCAAAATGTGCTGTCTAGCACCTCCATTAAAATGTTGAATAGAAGTAGCAATAACATATATTCTTGCCTTGTCCCTGATGTTAGAGGGAAAGCTTTAGGCCTTTCACCATTAAGTATGATGTTAGCTATGGGTTTTCCATAGATACCTTTTACCAGGTGAGAAAGTTCTTTTCTATTCCTAGTATTTTGAGAGTTTTTATCATAAAAGGGTGTTGGACTTTTTCAAATGCTTTTTCTGCATCTATTAAGATGACCATATAGCTTTTATTCTTTTTTTCTGTTAATATTGTATATTACAGTGATTGGTTTCAGAAGTTGAAACAACGTCATATCACTTAATTGAATTCCACTTGGTCATGGCATATAATCACTTTTATATATTGTTAGGTTTAGTTTACTGTATTTTGTTGAAGATCTTTGCATGTATATTCATAAGGGGTATTGGTCTCTAGCTTTCTTGTGATGTCGTTGTCTGGTTTTAGTATCAGGGTAATGATAACATGAGTAATATTCATTCTAAATAATGCATTATAATGAATGAATAATAGTTATAAAATGAGTTGGGATATGTTCTCTCCTCTTTTATTTTTTGGAAGAATAAAAATCAATTTTAAAAAGAGGATGGGGGGCGCCTGGGTGGCTCAGTGGGTTAAGCCGCTGCCTTCAGCTCAGGTCATGATCTCAGGGTCCTGGGATCGAGCCCCGCATCTGGCTCTCTGCTCAGCGGAGAGCTTGCTTCCCTTCCTCTCTCTCTGCCTGCCTCTCTTGTGATTTCTCTCTGTCAAATAGATGAATAAAATCTTTAAAAAAAAATAAAATAAAATAAATAAATAAAAAGAGGATGGAATTGATGTACTTTTCTGTATTCCTTCTGCTACATACAACTAAAAGCCCTGAGACAGACTGGCTAGAGAGCTCACTCTGTAAGGAATGGCACGGTGATGGGTTCCCTGGGTTGTCTCTTTGCCTCAAACAGTCCATATTTGGAGCTGAAAAAAACTGGATACCTAGAAATACCAATGGACACAGACAAAATAGCCACAAGGAAAACCTGCTTCCTGTAACTAAAAGAACAGGAGAGGTGCAATCTATCAAGATATAAAACTTCCGACAGTAAGTGCTCTATTGCAGCCAAAAGCAACAGACAGACTGTGTCACATCCTCACCCATGGCAGCAAAGGCAAGGTGAAAAGCCTAGACTTCTACTTTCATGAGGCTGTAACAAGACCCTCCTCCAGGGAAGTGTCAGAAGGCCAACTATGAAGCTAGGACTTTCATCCTCTCCAGGAAATACAAATACCCCTACCATGATGTCTGTGGAGAGCATGTGAGGAGGCTGCACTTCCATTCCCACCTTCCAATAGTAGCTTATCTTTCCCTTCCCTGCTGGAGCGGTGTTAAAAAAGGCCCTGTGGGAAGGTGGAAGTCCCAGCCCACCTAAGAGTCATAGGAAATACCCTCCCTGAGGAGATCAATGGAGAATGAGTGGAACCTGGGGCTCTTACCCCCACCTGACAGTAACAAGGTGGTGTCTCTCCTTCCTCGGCTAGATCACTGTTAGAAGAAGCCAGCTAAAATAAAACACTTAAATAATACCTAGCTTTTGCAACATAATACCCCAAATATCCATGTTTCAATAGAAAATAATTAATGATGCCAAGGACCAGGAAGATCTCAACCGAATGAAAAAAAAAAAAATACCACCAGTAGATGCCAACGGTGAGATGACAGAAATGTTAGAATTACCTGACAAGGAGATGAAGAGATATATATATATATATATATATATTTTTTTTTTTTTTTTTTTGAGAGAGAGAGTGGGAGGGAGAGTATGTGTGAGTGGCAGGGGAAGGGTAAAGGGAGAGGAAGAGAATATCCAGCAGACTCTCCACAGAGTGTCAAGCCCAGTGTGGAGCTTGATCTCATGACCCTGAGCTCACTACCAGGAGATCACAACCCTGGATCACGCAGCCTGAGCTGAAACCAAGAGTCACATGCTCAACAGACTGCACTTCCCAGGCACTCCATGCGACCAGGATTTTAAGGCAGCTATCAGAAAAACACCTCAGCAAACAATTACAGAAATTCTTGAAACAAATGAGAAAAATGAAAGTCTCAACTTTTATAACAATATGAGATGTAAGGACAAATCAAAGGGATATTTCACAACTGAAGAATGCAATAACCAAAATAAAAAAACCCAGTGCTTTGTTTCAATAGTAAAATGATAGGGAGAAAGGACCAAATCCATGAACTTGAAGACAGTACTATAGATATTACCCAGTCAAAACTAAAGAGTCGAAATAAAGAGAGAGAGAGAGAGAGAATAGAGCCTTAGAAACCCATGGGAACATAACAAAAGATCTAATATTTGTATTAACAATATCTTGGAAAGAGAGAAGAAAGGGAGCAGGACTGGAAAAGTGCTCAAAGAAATAATGACTGTATACTTCCCAAATGTATCAAAACAACAACAGTAAAAAAACACATCAGTCCACCGAAATCCCAGCAAAATATTTTGTAGCTATAGCAAGATTATTCTAAAACTTATGTGGAAAGGCAAGGCAATGAGAATGGCTAAAATCATTTTTAAAAAAGGAGAATAAAGTGGGAAGAAGGAGTGTACACAATTTCAAGACATGATGTAGCTAAGTTCATGAGGGGTGGTGATGTCGCCAGGCACACTGACAGAGCTATCAGTGGAACTGAACGCGGAGTCCAGAGATACAGCCTTTCAGTGGAAGGAAAGATGGAGTTTTCAGCAAATGGTGCCAGGGTAAGTGAATATCCATAGTGGGAGAAAACGAACTTTAACCTAAATCCCACAACTAAAACAAAAGGTAACTCTAGGATTATGAACTTAAATGAAAAATGTAAAAACATGAAAACTTTAGAAAAATCAATGAGAAGCCTCGGGATCTAGGTCTAGGCAAAGAGTTCTTACAGTAGATGACAAAAGCATGAACTACAAAAGGAAACTGAGGACTCTGACCTCAGCAAAACTTTTGTTCTGCAGAGGGTCCTGTTAAAATAATAAAAGAACAACTATATGTGGGAGAAAATATCTTCAAACCATATATCCGATAGATGACTAATATTTAGAATACACAAAGAACTCTTAAAACAGCAGTAAAAACAGAAACAATCCAATGAGGAAATGGGCAAAAGACATGAACAGACATTTCACTGAAGGGGATATACAGATGGCAAATAATCACATACAAAGATCTTCAACATTAAGGAACCATTGGCAAAGCAGCAGATTAAAACAACCATGAAATAACACTACCCACCTACCACAGTGATTGCAATAAACAATAGTGACAACACAAAATGCTGTGGAAGATGTAGAGAAACCGTAGCATTTGGTCATTGCTGGGTGAAAATGCAAAATGTTGCAGCCACTCTGGGAAACATGTTAGCAGTACTTTTTCAAAGTTAATATGCAACTATCCAATATGCAACTGCACTCCTGGCTGTTTATAATTGATGTTCTTGCAACAGTGTTAGAAATGATAACTGATGTTCTTGCAACAGCCTCTATACACGTTTACAGCAGCTTTCTTCATAATAGTGAAAAACTACAAACGACCCATAGGTCTTTCACCAGGTCTAACAACCCACAGGTTAAACAAACCATGATCTAGCCGTATTGTTGGAGTATTACTCAGCAATAAAAAGGAACAAACTATGGAACCATTAAACTATGCAATAATTTAGATGACTCTCCAGAGAATTATGAGAAAAAAATTCAATTTCAGAAGGTTACATACCATACAATTCCATATGTATAACACCCTTGAAGCAACAAAATCATCAAAGCAGAGAAGAGATTAATGGTAGACAGAGATTGAGACTGGGGTAAGGGTAAGAGAAATGGGTGTAGGTATAAAAGGCAACATAAGGAATCTCTTTGGTGATGGAAATATTCTGAATTTTACTGTTTTGATATCAATATCTTGGCTGTGCTATTATACTTATTTTGCAAAATGTTACTATTAAAGGAAACTGGATATAGAGTGCATGAGATCTCTCTGAATTATTTCTAATAACTACATGGGAATGTACAGTGATCTCAAAACAAAATGTTTAATTTAGGGGCGCCTGGGTGGCTCAGTGGGTTAAGCCTCTGCCTTCAGCTCAGGTCATGGTCTCAGGGTCCTGGGAGCCCCGCATCAGGCTCTCTGCTCAGCGGGGAGCCTGCTTTCCCCTCTCTCTCTGCCTGCCTCTCTGCCTACTTGTGATCTCTGTCTGTCAAATAAATAAAATCGTTAAAAAAAATGTTTAATTTAAAAAAAGGGATGACTTTCCAACTCATTCTATTAGGCCAACTCATTCCATTAGGCCAATATTACTTTGATACCAAAATTGGACAGGAACAGCCTAAAAAAGGAAAATAAATGGCACATTTAACCCATGACTATATGTTAACCAGCTAAATTCGGTGGTGTACAAGAGATATTATATCCTGAATAAATTGAATTTCTGTAATCTGGTATGTTTACATGATGAAATATTACAGTAGTCCCCTTCCCCCCATCTGCAGAGGATATGTTCCAAGAACCTAAATGGATGCCTGAAACTTCAGATCATACTGATCTCACATATGTGTACCTATAGTAAAGCATGATTTTTTAAAAGATTTTATTTGTTTGTCAGAGAGGGAGAGAGAGCACAAGCAGGCAGAGTGGCAGGCAGAGGCAGAGGGAGAAGCAGGCTCCCTGCTGAGCAAGGAGCTCAATGTGGGACTCGATCCCAGAACCCTGGGATCATGACCCAAGGTGAAAGCAGCCGCTTAACCGACTGACCCTCCAGGCATTCCAGTAAAGTGTAATTGATATATTAGTCATAGTAAGAGATTAACAATAACGAATAGTAAAATAGAACAATTATAACACTATACTGTAATACAAGCTATGGTCTCTCTTTATCTCTCTCTCAAGATGTCTTATGGTACTGTACTCACCCTTCTCCCTGTGATGATGTGAGATGGTAAAATGCCAGTGTGAAGAGATGAAGTGAAATGAGTGACATAGGCATTGTGCCGTAGCATTCCAGTGACAGGTCCGCAGGAGGATCGTCTGCCAGATCGGGGCTGACCACAGGTATTTGAAACCACACAAAATGGTGCATAATGGAGGACTACTGTGTATTGTAGTGAAAATAAACTCCAACTGCACGAAACAAAATGGAAGGTTCTTAGTAATTCTAAAAAGGTGAGTTAAAAAAAAAAAAAAAAAGAACAAGCACCCCAAAGACTACATGCAGCATAAAAACCTTTTTATAATTTTTACAACCAACTAAACCAATACGCATATTTTTTAAAGCAGAGAATCAATAAACACAAAGTTCAGGAGACTGAGGAGGAAGCAGAGCCATGGAAGAAAAGGTGGATGTCGGTCATTATTAATGCTCTAGTTCTCGGACTGGGTGCTGAGTTTACCAGTGTTCATATTATTACAAAATATTTTTAAATAAATAATGCAAAAATGGTTTATGAATAAATTAAAGATGACAGGATGACATGAAGCAGGTTTATGATTCACCAGTATTACACTCCTGAAGTCCTAGGAAAAATAAATTTTGACAAACACTTTTCTTTGACTAAGCCAGCTTACATCTGTGCACACAGCAAGCCAGCTTTCAAAGACATTTCTGGTTCCCTGACAAATTTATTTTAAAAAGATGAGAGTTCTAAGCAATTATTTTTTAGAGAAGTCATAATTTTAGGTCCCCCACTCCCACTGAACACACTGTGAAAGTGACATATTTTCTGAGGTGAGGTGTCTTGGTAAAAAGTCTGGTGGACGCTGGTGTTTTCCTGGGTGTCCTAACAGCTTTGGTATGAGATATTCCTCATTTCAGCCCTGCCTTTCCAGATTTAGCTCCATCTGCGCACATGACCATGCATTTTTTTTTTGTAATTGATAGAGTGCCTTCTACATTCCTCATACATCTTGTGAAGAAGGCCTTCTCCAGTTATTTTGCCAAAAGTCCTTCTTAAGTTAACACCTTCACAAACAACATCATTATAAATGTGGTAACCAAGGCCAAGAAAACAAGCAAATTATTGCTGCCCTTGCTTTCAGCCATCTTGAAATGGAAGGAACCATGTCAACCCCAGGCTCTCAGCCAGCTATTTAAAGTCTGTTAAGCACACTGAAATGTATCATATAATAGTGTCGCTTAATAATTGCCTCCTTTAGGCTTGGGAGGCATTTTCCACCCAAACAGACTCAAGGTTTCATCCAGGGATCGCCTTTCAGGTGAGTGGAACCTAGAGGAAAATACCACAATGGACTTTATTGGAGGCTTCAACATACTTTAAAAAAAAAAAAAAAAAGTTTTATTTCCGGGTAACTCTCATTGTGTGATCTAATCAAGATCTGTCTCTTTCACAGTATTTTCTTCTAAATTAACTTTACTAATTTTTAAATTATGGGTTTCATGCTGCTAGTACAGTATGCTCTGACATGGCTTGATATTCTTTGCATTTCCACTAAACTTGCACACTTTTGGATCAACTCATTAGGACCTCAGTTCTCTAGGAGCGGTAGTGGGGCACTCCTATCTACACTGTCATGTGAACTTCTCTGCTCCTATCTGACCCAGTACGATCTTCAGCATTTCTTTTAGGTTCAAGCAAAGGCCCTTGACTTCTTGGTTTTTAGCCATAATTTTGTGTCCTCACCTGAAAATAAAATTTTGAAAGTTATTTCTCTTTTAGAGGATAAACATTTATACTGGTTTATGAAAAAATAAAATCTGGGGAGAGGCGACCTGATGGCGTCAGGTGAATAGAAATCAGTGAATAGTGAATCAGTGTATCAGCAGAATCAGTGAATAGGAAGTAGATGGAAGTACAGTTGCCAACTTGCCAACTAAAGCTTTTTTGTAATCAAGACAAGAAAGTTGGACTGATTTGTGGTAACTAATGGCTTTGTAGTCTAATTATGTGCAGAAAAAAAATCACTGATTATATGGCAAAAAGTGCCTCAAATGAACAATCAACCCCAAACCAAACCCATGCCAGCCTCCGACGTCTCTGGAACGCTGCTGTCACAGCCCCTCCTCTCTGGCACACCTCAGCAGCCTGCCCTAGCCAAACCCAATTGTCCCCATCACTCTTGTTACCAGCAGGGCTGGAGAACCAGATTTCCTAAGAAAGCAGAACAACCAAATTTTCTTTTCACTGGCTCCTCGTGGGTTGCACAGTATGTTTAAACAGCAATCTGCTGAATTTACTTGCATTCATGTTATAAAACATTTTAATGTCATAAGAATTCAAAAATTAATCCTCCAGGACTCTATACCACAACCACTTTGGTGTTTTTTAGGTGTGAGAAATGTCAGATTAATAAACCAGGCTTAGGGACCTAGATATCCTTTCTAGAAAGAATCTTGAAAACAAAGAACATAGAAATTTAAAACAAAAAACAAAACCCCTAAAAACAAAAACAAAAAACCTTTTAAAAGCTTTACAGATGCTAATGTTTTGACCTTCAGGCAAGTATACCTAATCTTATGCTATTCTGATAAATGTTGACTTTAATTCTGACAAATAAAAAAATCAAACCAATCATAGCACACTCATTATCATAGTAATATACTGCTAGGTCACAGTATTACCAAAAATCTGGAATCTTAAAACAACACAATTTCTTATTGCACAGTTTCTATGGGTCAAGGGACTGGGCATGGTTTAGCTGGGTCCCTGCTGCAGGGTCCCACAAGGCGGCCACCAAGAGTCACCAGTCCCTCCGTGTCATCAGAGAGATGGACAGGGACGGGTCATGTAGTTATGTGTCACAGCAATAAACAGCTGAAAATTCAACTTTTGCTCCCCCCCTGCCCCCAATAAACTGCTCTTTCTACATCCTCTGTCACAGTAAATGGCAACTGGATTCTTTCGGTTATTCAGACCAAGGAATGCTGGAGTCATCCTTGACTCCTCCCTTTCTCTTACATCCCTCATCAGGAAATCCTGATGACTCCGTTTCAAAATGGACCCAGTACCTGACCACTTCTCACCACTTCCACTGCTACGACCCAGGTCCAAGCCACTGGCGTCTCCCAGGAAGCTTATTGCAAGTCTTCTAACTGAATCTAACTTTGCCACCTTCAGTGTATTCTTAACGCAGAGGTTCCACAATGATCCTCTAAAATGTTAGTCATTTCTAGGGTGTCTGCGTGGCTCAGTTAAGAGTCTGACTCTTGGTTTCAGCTCAAGTCATAATCTCAGGGTCATGAGATTAAGCCCTATGTGGGGCTCCGCACTTAGTGGGGAGTCTGCTTGAGATTCTCTCCCTTTTCACCTCCCCCACTCTGTTCTCTCTCTCTCCCTAAAATAAATAAATAAATAAATCTCTTTAAAAAAATGTTAATCATTTCTGCCCTGAACTTGCTAACATCTTCCCATCTCACTTAGTGTTCCCAGCGTGGCCAACAAAGCCTCCCCCCCCCCCCATTTCGATCTCCTGCTCCTCCCTTGCTTGGTTAACACTCTGACTTCTCTCTTATAGCTGCCCCCTTCCTGGAGCACATCAGTCTCCTGACCATTTCTTGACCCCATCACAAGCCCATTCCCACATCCGAACCCTCTCACTGAACTGCCCTCTGTCTGGAGCTCTCTTCCCCTTGCACAGCCCCATGGCTCTCCCTTCTCCTGGTTTGGGTCTTTTCTAGATGTTATCTTCCACCTTCTCAGGGAGGTCCTCATCTACCACACCACCACTATATCCCTGAAATCCCTTCTCCCTCCCTGCTTTTCTTTCTTTCCAGAGTACTCCTCACCATCCAATATCTCATATAGTTTACTTATAATCTTTTTTAGTACGTGTCTTCCCCATTAGAACCGAAGCCTCACAAGAGGATTTTAATTTTGTTTTGTAATATTGTCCCAATACCTGAAGCTGTATCTGGCTCATAGATACTCGATACATTTGCAAGAATGACAAGTAAATGCAGAGCCATCCAGAACATGCTAAGGTGTTTGTATTCTTAACTCACTGAAAGAAGAAGTTAACAATGGATTTTAACAAAGCAGGTCAATGACAGTGTTAGGTTTATGCTTTTTAGCAAGGTTGCAGTGGGCGCTTTGGGGAGAATGACTTGAAGGGCTCATGCCTAGAGGAAACGGGGCTATTTCAGCAGTCCAGGTACAAGATGGTGGATGTCCGGCTTGACCCGGGATTATGGAAATACGGATGGTGAGAAGTCACTGGTTTCAGAATGTATGTTGAGGTAATGCTAACAGGTCATACAGGTCAGATGTTGGGTATGAAGAAAAGAATGGCCTCAAGGATGACTCGTAGATTTTTGACAAAGGAGACTAATGAGGAGAAATCTGTGGCAGATGGAAACTGGAAAACTGTAGAATCTAGAGAAGGTACTTTAGAGGAGGTTAGTGTGATCAGCAGTTGATGCCAAGTCAAATTAGATGTTGAGTAGGGGAAGCACAGAGTTTCAGCACCAGGGTCTGTCAGATGGAACCTACCAGGGACCTCATTAAATGATGTTCCAGTGAAATGGTAGTTGGGATTGACAGCTCTGTTAGAATGGAATGAGACAGGACCGTGAAAAAGGTGAGACAGATGTTAGTCAAATCTTAGAGAAAATTTTGCTATAAGATGAGCAGAAAATGGGCAGGAGGTGGAGAGAAAACAGATTGGAAAGACTTTTTAAAATAGAAGATATGAAAGCACGTTTATCTACTGATAGAAATGATCAAGAAGAGAGAAAACACAACAATGCAGAAGGGAGACTGGGGCGGAAATAAATGAAATTCTTGAGGAATGGAAGGTAAATGGGAGGCAAAGTACACGTGGAGGGTCTGGCTTTGGACAGAAGCAGGACACATCTGTCGGTGCAGCAGGCATGGAAGCAAGGCATGAGCGTGCTGACGCAGGCAGGTGCTGGTCTGCTTGGTAGCAAGACCAAAGATTGCCCCTGTGAGTGCTTCTGTTTTGACACATGAGGAAGAGGCTTAGGGACTTACAGTGAGGACAAAAAGGTGTGAAATTGTAGAGTTGGGGAGGAATGCTAAAATTTTCTAAGAGGATTGAATATCCATATGAAGTTTATGACAACTTAAAATTTGACCAGCCAGCTTAGTTTTGTGGTTTTCTTCTGAAATATTTGGCTGGTTCAGATATACTGGAACAGGATAGGAAGATGGTTAGACAAAGTCAGGATTAGAATTTTTCCAAGAAAGTTGCATGGACGGAGGGAGAGATGAAGGAATAGATAACAGATGTCAGGAATTGATGTTGCTGAGTCTTGGTAGCTGATGGGTTAGAAGTGCAGTGAAGACATGATCCAGAGAGAGGGATGGGGCAAAAGCAGTGGGGCCAACAGACCTTAGGTCCCTGTGCTTGAAAGATGTCCAGGGAAGAGATTCTAGAGGATGTGAGCAGAATGGTTAAGAAGTAGCAGTCAGAGAGCAGGATGCTTGATTTAAAAATAACTCGCCTGAAGAATCCATTAAAAATACAAATTATTGGGCCATTCAGTCTGTATCTGTAGAATCTGATTCTGTAGATCTCAGATGTGATACGATGATCTACAGTTTTCATTAAGTGGCTAAAGTGGTTCTGATACAGTCTGCCCAAGAAAAGCATTTGGGGGCCACCTGGATGGTCCAGTGGGTTGAGCCTCTGACTCTTGATTTCAGATCAGGTCACTATCTCAGGGAGCTGAGATCAAGACCCACGTTGGGCTCTATGCTCAGTGAAGAGTCTTCTTATCCCTCTCCCTCTCACTTCCCCCCCTTCTCTCAAATAAATAATTAATATATTTTTTAAAAAGACATTTGGGAACCATTGGGAGGAAGTGAATATGAGGGTGCCCTCAGAAGAACATGACCAGTTAGGGCTCAGGTTGTGAAGAAGGTATTCCAAGAACAGGGGGCTGCAAGACACTGACAAACTTGGCGGCTAGCTCATCTATTTCATAGCAAACTCCCACTGGCCAATTTCTCTGGAAAGATCTTTGATTACTGAGGTACACAAACTTCTCCAGGGCTAGAGGGAAAATATTGAGACTAATACCTAGAAAAGCTAAGAAAAGTAACCGAATTTCTATAGATGGAGAAATATTAAATCATTCACCCAGACACCCTGATGGAGAAGAGAATCACCACCAAGAACTTACTTCAAAGATATTAAATAGGAGCCCAAGTGTCTCAGGTGGGCACTGGAATTTTGTCCAGCCTGAGATTTTGCTGAGAATTAAAGACAAATGCTTTCCTCTTCATAAAGCAATTTCTTCCCTCCATATTCGGATGTCAGGAAATTATAACCAGGCCTGTAATTCTTCTGCCTTACACTGGGCTTATTGTTGCCGGTGAATACCACAGACAAAACAGAAGATAAGCAGCTTTTCACTCTCTGCCAGTTGAAATTGGGAACTTTTTATTCCCCTCACTCTGAGTATACACTTAAAAAGAACTGCCAGGTTTATCAGAAGGGCCAGGTCAATTTGAGAAAATTGTTTGGTGCAGAGTGCTGACTTAATAGTGTCTAAAAGAGGAAAGCAGCATGCTAGCAAGCTGGGAAAGCAATGAACAGGTGTTGTCACCACAGGAATGCATTAACCCTGGAGTTATCAATATCGGCCACTTCGGGCTGTTACGAATGAATGTACAAAATTCTAGAGGGGTTAGATCATAGGAAAGACACACTAAAGAGTGACTAGGCCATTTAGACATGGGTCTACACTGAAATTTTCAGTAAGTGTGCTGAGAACACAAATTTCTCCAATGATGATTATAAGGGCAGGTTATAACAAGGGAGGGGGTAGAAGGCGTGGAAGAACTCAGACTTTTGAAGTTCAATTCAAACTTTGTCACTAGTTTCACAGCTTTGGTGAAATTACCTAACCACTCATTTTTCTTTCTTTTCATTTTTAAAACATTTTATTTATTTATTTGACAGACAGAGATCACAGGCAGGCAGAGAGGCAGGCAGAGAGAGAAGGGGAAGCAGGCTCCCTGCTGAGCAGAGAGCCCAATGCGGGGCTCAATCCCAGGACCCTGACATCATGACCTGAGCCAAAGGCAGAGGCTTTAAACCACTGAGCCACCCAGGCGCCTCACCCTTCATTTTCCTTGTCTGAAGAAGGTTGATAGTAATAGTTTCTAGTTCACAGTATTGTTTTAAGAATGAAATGATGTGAGAAAAGTAAAGAAGTACAGACAAATATTTCATCTAAGTCTCTTGAAGAAAAACGTTCAAGGGATGCCTGGGTGAGGTAACAGGTTAACATCCAACTTGATTTCAGTTCAGGTCATGGTTTCAGGGTCGTGAGATTGAGCCCCACATTGGGCTCACACTCAGTGCAGAGTCTGCTTGAGATTCTCTCTCTCTCTCTCACCCTCATTCTTCCCTCCTCCATCTCAAATAAATAAATAAATCCTAAAAAGAAAGAAAGAAAGAAAAACATCTGGGCTGGAAGACAGACTCAGATGGGAAGGTGACATACAATAAAGGAAAGAGAAGGACTTTTTAATAAGGTGAAGTGAGAGCACATAACCTTCAGACTTTGTGATCCAGCAAATGCCCACATCATTAAATGTATCTTAAAGACTCAGAGTTTTCAGAGGAGGTGCCCATCTTACCCTCTAATTCAGTTCAGGATGGGTGTTCCTACTGTTTGAGCTATTGCATCAAAAATTGCAGAGAACACCCCAACAAAGAGGGAGATGTGGGTTTGAACAGAAGAATGCAACAGAACATAGTGGTTGAGAGTGTGTGCAGTAGGATCTAGGAACTGGACAACTGCTCCTCTCTGTCTCCATTTCTTCATCTACAAAATGGGGATAATACTACTAACCTCTGTATAATTGATTAGATGAGATAATAAATATAATAGACTCGCTACAGTGCTGGTTATAATTGTTAATAATAATCAATGCCCACTCCCTGCTCACCCTTAGGGCGAGTGTACTTGGAGGATTAACGATACAGAAAACCAGCTAACTACATCATTAAGACATATGACAACATTATTTTGCCAGGAGCTGATGATATAGTGGTAAAGGGGCCTGAGGTAGACTAAAGACTAAGGAGGAAGATAAATAGGAAAATGCACCAATCGCTATGACAGGGGCTGGCATGGGGTGCCCTGGGAGCATTCAGGAGGAGTCCCTAACCAGATATTAGGTAAGTCTAAATAAGGATCCAATTACAGCTGGGAGGCAGAGGAGAGAAAAAGAAGACACCCCCGGAGTCTGAAAGACTACAATTAAAGCTTTAAAACAAACAAACAAACAAAAAAAGCATTTATGTAGCCATCAGAAGTTAATGGAGGAAAAAACAAAGTTAATGGACACGTGGAGTTCCGGGCTGGTTGGGGAGGGTCCGGGCAGGAGGTGAGGCGGGTGTGCGGGCCTTAGGTCGGAGGTGCCTTCTTATCCCCACCTGACAACACTTCCCCACTCTGGCGCCACGATCCTCAAAGTTTTGAACCTGAGCGTCTGGGTCAGTGATGCCGCTTGTCACAGCGTCCCCGAAAGCAGCAGGTACATTTGGCGCAATGTCACATGCATGGCAGGACTGGAGGACATTGTCCCTGTTCGCGGTCCCTGTTCAAGCGCACTGAAGCCCCGTGTGGGAAGTGGAAACGTGAAGACCCGACGGCAGGGGAGTCCGAGGGCGGAGACGCGCGGATGGCGCTGCTGGGACAAGGGGACGGCACCTTGGAGTCACCGCAGAGCACTGACCGCCCCAAACACCCGCGTTACAGCCCGTCAGGCAGCAGGACAGGAGACGTCGCGACGGAGGCCAAGCCCTCCCAGCTCCAGCTCACCCGCCACCGAGCGGCCCCTCGCCCTTGCACGAGGCCACACGCTAGCAAGAGACTCGCGGAGGCTTGAACCGGGCCGGGCCTCGCGTGCGGGCAGCGGCGGGACTTGGTTCCAGTTTCCCGGCCGGGCGGGCGCCTCGGCACAGCGGACGGGGCGGGAAGGGGGCGCCGCCACTCAGCGTCCGTCCCCGGAGCGACCGTCCGTCCCCGACCCGCGGCAGAGCCGCCTGCGTCCCGGCCCGCAGGGGAAGCCGGAGGTTCCCGTCCCACCGGGAGCCACCGTCCCCGCCGCCGGCCAGGGTCCCCCGCCACCCGGAGCCCGGCCTGTCGTCCTCCAGGGGGCGCGCCTTCCCGGCCGCTCCCGGCCGCCGCCTCCTCCGCGAAGTCGCGGTCGTCTCCCGGCCCCCGGCGCGGCCCGCGGGGGACCGGCTCCCCGGACGCCGCCCTCCGCCCCCCAGACGCGCCCGCGGAGCCGCGCCGGAACCGGGCCGGAGCGTGAGGCGACGAGCGCGCAAACTCACGAAACCCGCACGGGTCGCCTCAGTGTGCGCGACCCCACCGCGTCGCCGCGGCCCGGAGCGACCGTCGGAGAGAACCTCGGAGCAGCCCCGTCCGCAAGAACACGACGAGCCCCGAACCCGGGAGGGGACGGAGCTGTCGTCCGACGCCGCGCGACACTGACGACAGACACGGAGGGAGACGCCCGGGGCCGGGGGACAGTCTGTGCTCGGGGAAGCGCCGGGAAACACCCGCGGTCCCCACAGCCGTCTACACAGCCCGCCGTCGCTCCGCACGCCCAGACTGCGGCCCAGCCCTGCGCGGGTGTGGACGCGGGCGGACCCGCGGGGCCGAGCGGGGGAGCACGAGCCCCGACGCCCGCGGCCGCTCCCGGACCGCAGACCGTCGGAGGAGCCCCAGGAACCGAGTCCGCGGGCGCGGACACAGCCGCGGGGCGGGGGGCGTCCGAGCCCAGAGAGGGGGGACCCGGCCCCGCGGGAGGCCACGGAAACCCCGGTGTCCGCACGGCGCGCGCTTCCTGGGGACCCGAGACCGCGCACCCCCTCGCCAGTCCGCGCCCAGGCGGCTTCTCACCTTCTGCTCCCACGGCGGGTCCTGAGAACGCCGGAGTCCTGTCGGTGTGGACGCGGCCCCACGTCCTCCACAGCAGGTCCTGTCGGTGTGGACGCGGCCCCACGTCCTCCACAGCAGGTCCTGTCGGTGTGGACGCGACCCCATGTCCTCTACATCAGGTCCTGTCGGTGTGGACGCGACCCCATGTCCTCTACATCAGGTCCTGTCGGTGTGGACGCGACCCCATGTTCTCTACAGCAGGTCGTGTTAGTGTAGACACGCCCCACATCCTCCACAGCGGTCCTGTCGATGTGGACGCGACCCCACGTCCTCCACAGCGGGTCCTGTCGGTGTGGACGCGGTCCCACGTCCTCCTTAGCGGGTCCTGTCGGTGTGGACGCGGCCCCACGTCCTCTACAGCAGGTCCTGTCGGTGTGGACGTGACCCCATGTGACCTCTACAGCAGGTCATGTTAGTGTAGACACGCCCCACATCCTCCACTGCGGGTCCTGTTGGTGTGGACGTGACCCCATGTCCTCTACAGCAGCAGGTCATGTTCGTGTAGACAAGGCCCCACATCCTCCACAATGGGTCCCGTCGGTGTGAACGCAGCCCCACGTCCTCCACAGCGGGTCCTGTCGGTGCGGACGTGACCTCATGTCCTCTACAGCAGGTCCTGTTGGTATGGACACGGCCACACGGCCCCACGTCCTCCACAACGTATCCTGTTGGTGTGGATGCGGCCCCACATCCCTTCAAAATCTCCATAGCAGGTCCCGTCAACGTGGGAGCGGCCCCAGGTCCTCCAGAAGCTTCCACAGCAGGTCCTGAGGAGGCCGGGCTCCTGTCCCAGCTGCGCCTGCGCAGGCCGGGCTCAGGGCGGGAGGTGGGGTCCGGCGCCCTCTGCAGGTGGTGGAGGGCAGTGCAGGACTAGGGGCGCTCACGCTTCAGTGGAAGCACCTGCTCCCTCCCAGGGTCCAGCTGAAGTCATTTCACTCTGGAAATTCAAGCTGCATGGAGCCCAATATCTTCCCAACTTCCCCCAAAATAGCTAAGGAACAATGAATTGGAAACAATATGGAATGACAACAGTCCCTGACCCAAAGGGTGGCACCGAACATGAGCCTGGCCCTAACGCAGATCTACCCTCTAACCTCAACTTTGTCTCATGTTCACAAGGATCAAAAGGTAGAAACTGCAAATATCCATCAGCTGTGAATGCATAAACAAAGTGTGGTGAAGGGTTTGAATTTGGGTTCAGGTTCAGGTTTCAGTCAGAGTTCTAGATTAGGGTTTGGGTTTAGGATCAGGGTGAGGATTTAGGGTGAGGGACAGGGTAACGGTTTAGGGCTTCAGGTTTATGATTTAGGGTTTAAGACTTAGGGCTTAGAGGATAAAGTTCAAGGTCAAATTTGGGGTTTGGGGTCTTGCTGGGGTTTGGGTTTAGGGCTCATGACTCAGAGTTCTGGTTGAGGGTTTGGGTTCATGGTTCAGGGCTTGGATTCAAGGCTCAGGTTCAGAGTCCAGGCTTTAGGTTCAATTTCAATCTAGTTTGGGCTTTAAGGCCAGGTTAGGTTTCAGCGTTAAAGTTAGGGGTTATGTTTAGGTTTAGGGATGACACATTTTCTTCAGTTGTCATCATGGACCCAAAATTTCTATCTGAAGTTTCTAAATCTGAAATGTATTTCATCTGGGTGTCAGGAGCTGGTTTAGAATTTAGGATCATAGGAACTCCCTACTGAAACCATTCTGATACTAGAGTTTCCCAGTCACCCAGAAGAGGCTTTTTTCTTGGCTCAAACATTCCCTTGGCAGAGAAGGGCAAGCTGGTGCCAAAGTTGGGATGTTCCCTAGGAAGGACTATAGTACTCATTACCAGTACCAAAAGAGAGCCACTTCCCTGGTTTAAACTAAGAATCACAGCAGGATACTTCCTACTTTGTGTCAAAAATAAAGTTTTATTATTTGGGTGTAAAAAAACAAAAAGGAAGTTAAAGGACAGTCAACAATCACTAATAATGAAACATTTTAATAAACTGGCCATATGATATTACCTCCTGATTTAAAAAGTATCTATTTCCAAACATGAGATAGCACCACAATTAACAGTGTGAGACCAAAGGAGTGACTATTAAAATGAGGAAGTAAGCAAAGATGTCCACCATCATCTTCCTCTAAAAGTTTCTGTCTGGGCTCACAAGGTAGGAAACAGAAAAAAGAAAATGGTCAACTGATGATTTGCAGAGATGATAATGTTACACATTTGGGAAATCCAGAAAGCGCACAGAACAATTACTGAATCTGATAAGATCAAGAAAGACAGGCCTGTTACCCCAAGCACAGAAATCTTCTTTCTCCATGATGATCAGTTTACATACTTGCCCTCCTCCTCAGGCTTGTCTAAGGGACAACCTCATGTTCCCGACAAACCCAGCAGGCCACCCTCTGTGGCCCATACTCTGTCTCTGCTCCTGTCCCAAGGAACAGATGCCTGGCCCTGTCCGGGTCAACTCCACCCCTCAACTCTGTGTGCTGCACACACTCCTCCATCTGCCCCAGACTCTCCTCTTATAAACTTCCCTTCCTTCCCCTGCACCCTTGGTGGCTTCTTGCCTACTGGTTGGATCCCACTAGATGTGAACTGCCCACATATCACCTATCTTTAAAGAAAAAGCCCTCTGTGGAGCCCATGCCTCCCCCCCACTCCATTTGTCCACACCCTTTCAGAGGAAGTTCCTTAGAAATCATTGTCTATGCTCGTGCTCCTCATCTCCAATTCTCTCCACTACCCACTCTAATCCTCTGAACTTTCACAGCCTGCTTTTTCCCACCTCTCCCCAGATCGAACCAGCATTCCTGAGTCACCCCAATCTCCATAAGAACAAAGTTCCTGGTGGGTCAAACTCCTAGGGGCAACTCACTGCCCTCTGTCCACCTAGGTGTGGCCAATGACTCCCTCCTCATTGAACACTGTCTTCTCCAGCCTCCAGGACCTCATTCTCCCTGTTTTCTTCCCAGCTCATGGCTGCCCCTTCACCTTCTCCTTTGTTGGGAATTTTCTTCCTGGGTTCTCTGCCCGGTTCCTCTCTCGATGACTCATTCAGACCCATGCATTGGAGTCCCAAAGGGGCCAAGACTGGGAGACAACTGAGCTAACTTTTCAAACCTCAAGCTTAAATGTAAGGGTATCAAAAACTCATCTCTAGTATACCATATTTTAATTAAAACATTATAAAAACAAAATTAATGCCCCCAAATGCATCATGAATGAAATATCAACATTTTATAGAAAGATCAGTATTACTCATTTTTCCTCCTGACTCAGGCCCTAGTATAGCTCAGCACAGCAATGCACTCTGACCTCGGCTCTCATCTATAGAATTGCAGAGCAACTGTCTTAGACCTTCCGGGCTGCTAAAACAGTGACTACAGACTGGGAGGCTTATGAACAATAGAAATTTATACTCACAGCTCTGAGGCCGGGGATCCAAGTTCAATGTGCTTGCATGGCCGTGTTTTTTAGGGAGTCCTCCTCCTGGTTCATAGCCCACACTGTCGCCACTCCTCCCCCGCCCCCACGCATAACTTCTAGTCTTCTAGTCATTTCCTATCCCAGAGAAGGGACCCATCATTCACACTGAGGCAAACAACTGCTCCCAGAATCCTCCTTGATGGCCCCCTTCCTTCACATCCCTCATCAATCTATTAGTAAGTTCTGCCAACAGCAATTCCAAAATTTATCTTGAATGGACTGCTCACAGCTCCATCCCCATAAATTCAACCCCAGCCACTGTTCTTTCTACACTCAGCCTTCCAAGATGGCCTCCTAACTGAATCCCTGCTCCCACTCCGACCCCTCATGCAGAAGCCAGACTGAAGTGCGCAGAGGGCATCCCATGTGTGGAGCACAGACGGCTTCTCGTAATGAGACATAAAACCCAACCCTGGCTGCGTCTTCCACTACCCTCCCCTGCGCACTGCAGTCCCGCCAAACTGGTCTTTCTTCTGTGTCTTAACCGGGAAGGAGCACTGAGCAGCTTACTATCCCATGGCAGGTGTACCCACTGTCCCTTCTACCTGGAATGCTTATCCCCACACGTCCGTCCCCATAGCTCACTCCTCACTCATCAGGATCTCTGCCCAAAGGTCACATCCCAGGAGAGGCCTCCATTCCTCCTCCTTTTAAAATAGCACCCTCATCTCTCTCCATCACTTTGTTCGCTCATTTTCTTTCTTTCTTTTTTTTTTTTTTTTAAGATTTTATTTATTTATTTGACAGATAGAGATCACAGGCAGAGAGGCAGGCAGAGAGAGAGGAGGAAACAGGCTCCCTGCTGAGCAGAGAGCCTGATGCAGGGCTCGATCCCAGGACCCTGGGATCATGAACTGAGCCGAAGGCAGAGGCTTAACCCACTGAGCCACCCAGGTGCCCCTGGTCGCTCATTTTCTTTCACAGCACTTGTCACTTCCTCATATCTTACAGATTTACTTATATTTTGGATAATTTTCCATATCCCCTATTAACTGTCTGAGGGTAGAGACATTGCTGTTTTCACTGCTGCTTCTCCAGGGCATTGAATAGTGACTGTCACATACATGAAGACCAAGAATGAAATAAAAACGACATTTTTATTAAAGCTGTTTGTAATATAAAACTGGAAACAATTTAAACAAAAGGTGGTTCAATCTCAGGCTTTGTCTAAGTGGGATAAATATCAAAGAATATAAGCTGGTATATATCTACATACTATTTAAGTATTTTTAAAGACTTGAAATAGATTAAAAACCAGTGTCAACTGTGGCTGTCCCTGAAGAAGAGACTTGAAGACCACCACCTCCTCTTCTTTCCATGTCCATGTTTTTTTCCCCCATTTTTCTTTATTACTTTTAGATTTTCTTTAGTAAAACATTAATCACTTTAAGGCTTTAGAATAGAAAAAATGTTTCTGATAATGAATCAAATTAGTAAGGCTTTGAGAGCAGAGTCACTCATGCATCACTGAGTAGAAGTAGCTAGGTAATTATGAAACAGATCTATAATTTATAGTCACTCCTCGTATGTGGTTTTAATCAATCAAAACAGGACAGCAAATTAGGCTGGTGACTGAAAAGAGTGACAGTGTAAGAACACGCATGAACTTTGTTCAATGTCAACATTTGCAGACTCTCAGAGAAAAAGAGGCAGGGACTTACCTAGAACCATTGATCAGTATCAGGAGCGACAGATTTCTCCCAAGCAATTCCTCTATCGAGTTGCCGGACAATATACAGGTTGACAAGATCAATTTAAATTTAAAATAAATAACAAGTAATTCTTTATTAGATACATGTCCCAAATATTTCACAGAATGTACTTTAAAAGTCTTCTGTGGTTTATCTGAAATTCAAATTGAATGGGCATTCTGTATTTTTATTTGCTAATTCTGGCAACTTTATTCCCAAGCTGATTTTGGAAGGAAAAGTATGTACCATCAGAAGAGTAGTGGCAGAGAGAGAACATAACTCCAGAATACAGGACATCCCCTTCCCCCCAAACCCTTCATATTGGGGTCAGGGAGAGAAAGAGCAGAGATTTATTTATTTATTTTAAAGTACAGCATGTGTGGAGAACACAGAGAATATGAAGAACACGGCCCTGCCCTTAAGGAGCTGATATTCTAAGCAAGAAACTAAAGCTCTGGATTTCAACTGTGAACTTAAATTTGAACTGCACCCCTTCTTGTCCATAGGATTGTAAGCAAATTATGTAACTGCTCTGTACCTAGTTTCCTCATGTGTGAATGCATCATAATAAGTAAAACATAGCTCATTTGTGTAATAAAAATATAATTCACATCAAGCATTTGGAATAGTACTCAATAACTGTTTATCATAATTTTGTGATAAATAAAATGTTGTGGGAAATGCTAAATTAGAATTGCATAGGTTTCTGAGACAGACATCTGTTGGGGAGGGAGGTGTTACATATAACATAAACCCACAGATATTTTTAAATGAAGGGAGTTTTAAAAAAATTACTACCAACTCAAATAAGAGCAAAAAAGACCAAATAGAAAAAGCTGAACTATTAGAGAACAAAAAAATACGATGATGAATATAAGGCTATCAAAGTGGCAACATCAACATCAAAATAAACATCAAAATAATTATCAAAATAATTGTAAGTGGATGACAAAACCCAGAAATATCATGTTTAAAAGTGCAAACCCTAAAACATAATAATATACAATGGTTCAAAATAAAATGGCCAGGAAGATACATATCATTGTGCTCACAAAGGACAATGGATACAAAGGCATGACTGGAAATCTTTCACAAGGAAACAATTATCAAAATCCATTATATGGAACAGTTTACTGAACGAACAAGGCAATTTTCAATAAACAAACTGCAGAAAAAGAAGATACAAGTTGAGAGCCAACATATATAGATTAAAAGAGATTTGAGAAGCATACTAATCTATTGCAATGCAAGGATCATATCTGGATTTAAGTTCAAAATAAGCATTTAATAAATGAGACAGGGGCGCCTGGGTGGCTCAATGGGTTAAGCCTCTGCCTTCGGCTCAGGTCATCTTCTCAGGGTCCTGGGATCGAGTCCCACATCGGGCTCTCTGCTCTGCAGGGAGCCTGCTTCTTTTTCTCTCTCTCTCTCTGCCTGCCTCTCTGCCTACTTGTGATCTCTCTCTGTCAAATAAATAAATAAATTCTTTAAAAAATAAAAACTAAAAAAAAAAAATGAGACAATCAGGAATATTGGAGCAATGACTGTCTATTTGGTGACAGTAAGGAAATAAGGTTAAATTTTTCAGTGTAGTAATGATAGTGTTATTATGTCTTTAGAAGTGTCCATATTTTTTTTAAGTGCCCATATTTTTCAAGAATACACACTGTATAGTTACCAAAGAAATGACAAGATGCCTGAGATTTATTTCAAGATAATCTGGGAGCAGAGAGGCAGGGAAGGAATGGACGGGGTTTCGGATGAAACAGTACTGTTATGACTGAAGAGCCGTTGAGACTGGCTAAGGGAGAGCCAGAATATACATTCAAACCTACACACGCAGTGTACATTAAAAATAAAAAAAAAGGAATACCAAGCCAAAGAGAAGAGAAGTAGCTCTATTAATATCAAATAAGAAAAGCTTTAAGGCAAAAGTCATTAGTATAGATAAAGTTTCATGTGACAGAAGGATTGAGTCCTCAAGAAAATATAACTACCCTGTAACATTATATGATTAACAATATGGTTCTAAATTAAAAATTGACAAAATAAGAGAACTGACAAATTCCCCCATCAAAGTGGGTAATTTGAACATGACTCTAGTTATTTATTAGGTTAAGGAAAGAAAAACATCAGTGAAAAAGTGAAAACATAATTATTGGCTTAATAAATACATATAAAATCCTTCCTCAAAGTCACAAATAACATACACTCTCTTCAAGTGTACATGTAACATTCATGAACATTAGCTGTATACCAAGCTATAAAAGAAGTCTCAAGACATTTTTAAAAATTGGCATAATCTTAGCTAACTTGTGAAGAAATAGAAAAACTGAATAGTCCTATAACCCAAAAATAATTGTATTGATAATTTTAGATCTTCCCACAATGAAAATAACAGGCTTACGATGATTTTATGAGAGAATTCTATCAAATAGTTGGTAAGAAGAGTATTCCCATATTTCATAAACTCTGATAATAGAAAAAGGAGTGATCCCCATCTCATTTTATGAGACTAGCAAAACTTTCACCAAAACTCACAGGTACACACAAGCATGAGCACACACACACACACACACACACACACACAGAGTACACACAAAGCACTCAGGACCCTATCGTATCTAATTCCTTTACCCTAGTGTGACATAGAAACATCCCATTTTCTCTAAGGATGACAGCTGCAAAGATCAAAATGAATAAATCTCACAAATACAGTGTCGAATGGAAAAAGTGAGCGGCTGAAGAGGAGAAACAGTCCAAGGTCATTTACGTGAAGCTCAAAACCCCGCAAAAGTGAATGATGCTGCTGGGGGGAGGTGGGATTGGGAGAGGGGGAGGGGGCTATGGACATTGGGGAGGGTAAGTGCTATCGTGAGTGCTGTGAAGTGTGTAAACCTGGCGATTCACAGACCTGTACCCCTGGGGATAAAAATACATTATATGTTTATTAAAAAAAAAAAAATTTGGAAGGGGAGGCGAACCATAAGAGACTATGGACTCTGAAAAACAACCTGAGGGTTTTGAAGGGTCAGGGGTGGGAGGTTGGGGGAACAGGTGGTGGGTAATGGGGAGGGCACGTTTTGCATGGAGCACTGGGTGTTGTGCAAAAAGAATGAATACTGTTACGCTGAAAAAATAAATAAAATGGGGAAAAAATAATAAAAATAAAAATCTTGAGGCAAAAAAAAAGTGAATGATGCCACTTGGTATAATTACATGCCTAGTAACCAACAAAGAAATGAAAGTGAGAATATACATAAAATTCAGGGGATGGATACCTGTGGAAAGGCAGAGAAAGGGGCACATTTATGCAGAAGGAGGGGCCTTATTGATAAGGTTCTATATCAAGTTGGGTGAGGGAAAGTTTTTTTAAACCATGTTCATGAACAGTAAACCATGGCCACTCTAATATTTGCTCTAAGGATGTGACTACTCTAAAAAGAAATCCGATATTTATGAACAAATTCCAGTGTTGCCTGAAGGTTATGTGCTCACAAGGGACTTTCTCAGAAAGGAAACCTTTTTTCGTCCCAAAATAAAATTTGTTTATAAAATATATATTTAATAAATGCTCTCAATCTGAGGCTGGCGTGGAGAGGGCTGCGGGAGGGCTACTCAGCAATGGGCATGAAAAGAACAGAGGAGCGGCAGGACCCAAGGGTTCTGCAAGGAGTGTTGAATCTCTGCTTTTTCCCACTTATGGCACTGCCCTCCCTAGATGGGCACGCAGGCTCTTCAAATCTCACATGCACCTTTTTTTTTTTTTTAAGATTTATTTATTTATTGGGGGGAGGGGCAAAGAGAGAGGGAGAGGGAAAATCCCAAACAGACTCCCCACTCAGCTTGAGCCTGACGCAGGGCTCAATCCCAGGACCCTGACCCGAAATCAAGAGTTGGACTCTAACTGATGGGGCCACCCAGGTGCCCCTCACATGCACTTTTAACCAAATACCTCATTTTAAAAAATCACCTACCCATTTAAAAACGCTGAAGTTAGCATTAGCTTAAATTTTTTAATATTGTAATCTGTGTGTTTCCTGAAAAGTTTACTAAACTTTGCCTTGAGTCCTCCATCCATATCAAAGTCAGATTACATAATTATCACAATTTTACCAGCTTGCTAGAAAAATGGGCCGTAACTTCGGCAATGTGGCCACCAGCCAGACTTGAAGGAAGGCCTGGGATGCCCTTTGCAAAGTTCTTTGGCTCCTACTGGAGGCCACACAACGTATAGACTCAGGAGGAAGAATGACTGTGTAATTCATTTTTCCAGTGAAATTGTCCTATGTACTAACTGATTCTGCATCCAACCTGGGACATTTTTATTTTGGAGGATATTTTTTTTCTAAATGCAGAAGAATAAAGCATGTCTCCTCTATCTCGCCACAAAGGGACAAGGGCAGACCTCCCGGAGCTTTAAGATCTTGTGCTGTTCATCCCTTTAATTTAGAGAGTTTTTATATATAGCGCCTTGCACCTGAACAGTTGCATAGGCATATGTTGTAATGTGCAGATACCTTGAGTTCAAGCTCATGCTTCTTGTATCCTCCACATAGCACAGAAAATGGCTGTTTATCATGTGTGCTTAATGAATATTTTGTTAATCCACTGGAAGGCAGCAGTTGTAAAAGGTACATTCTGGGACGCCTGGGTGGCTCAGTTGGTTAAGCGGCTGCCTTTGGCTCAGGTCGTGACGTTGGGGTCCTGAGATAGAACACTGGATTAGGCTTCCTGCTCCATGGGGAGCCTCCTTCTCCCTCTCCCTCTCCCTGCTGCCAACCCCTAACCCCACTCATGTTCAATATCTCTTAATCTGTCAAATAAATAAATAAAATCTTTAAAAAAAAAAAGGTGTGTGCTGAGGAATAAAACGCTGATTCCACTTTGTCTCAAGGGAAAGGGACAAGACAAAAGTGTTAGGGGGAAGGAAAGAGCAGACGAGCTCTATCGGAAACAGGCATCGTATCTGACAGTCTTTTAGAGTCCCAAAAAATTAATTCACACAAATGCAATATGGAATAGGAATTATCCCATTTGCTGTCATTGTTCTGATGTTTGTTCTTGTTCCTGATGAGGACACAGACATTCAGGGAGGTTAAGCTAATTATCTGCAGCCACATAACCACTCAACGGACAGAATTTAAATCATGGATTTCTGGCTCCAAACCTCATGGCTTTGTTTTGTTTTGTTTTTCTTTTCCCATTAAAATGTTGACTATTTGTTGTCTAATTATATCAAAGAGTCTGCACCAGACAATTAAAATCGATTTCTATTATATGGTTTTACGTAGATAGACTAAGGGCGGAAGATGGTGTCGAGCTTATTGCTGGGTTTTAAGATTTCTGTATTATCATAAGGCCCTCCACAACCATGAAAAAGGACTTCAACTCGCTCCAACCAGCCAGGGATCAGAGACTTGATTCCAAGGCCAGCTCTGTCTTGAGAGGGCACCTAGCTTTTGGATGGGGTTCAGGTCCTGGACAGTGGATTTTTCTTGTGGATGAATTTCAACTCCTGGATGATGGATTTTGCCAAGATAATGAGAACAGCTATTAAGACAGGGGACTCGTTTTATCTGCCTCCTTGCCAGGGCTGAAGATGATTGTTGATCATTAAAACGTGAGTCAAAGCAGGGGAAAGACATTGGCCTGGGATCACAAAATCTTATCCATGACAGCTGATCTGCTTAGTCGTACATCTGGCTTATGTGAACTCTTCGGAAATGTCAGAAAGTCCTTGGAAGCAGCAGGTGGTCTATAAAAAATTGCTGAAAGACTAAGTTACATGTGATTAGATCCAAAGAGCAGAGCCAGCCTGAGGCGGGTCAAATAGTTTCCTTACTTAGAAAGACAGAATTGCTAGGCGCCCTACCCCACCCTTCCTACCCCATGTATGAAATTACAGCATTAGAGGCTCATTTATTTGTGTTGGAGTCTATCTTTCCCTATTAGGTCTATTTCAAAATATAATTATCTTTGGAGAGACTGTACAGTAAGTTCCTTATAACATAATAAGGATGAATTTGTCAAGATCTTTTCCCTGATTGGAGGGACAGTCCTCAATCCCTAATTGCCTAGTGGAGAAAGTAACTGGAGAAGCAGTGTGTAAAGGTAGAATAACTGATTTTCCAATTTCATTTAGGGCAGGACCAAATAACAGCTCCTGGGTGGTTGTTTTTGTTGCTGGGGAAGGGAATAGCCCTCCCTTATGTCATGCACAATAGCTGTGAGTATGGGTGCCTCCTGGGGTAGGGCTGGGAAGACATGCCTCTAGTCAAGAAGGCCTTTCAGCAGGGTCCCCATCACCCAGGAAGCCAGATCTCATGGATCTCAAAGGTATCTCTGCTGCCAAGTAGCAGATTTAACCCAGGTCTCATCAGTGAACATAAAGACGGCCACACTAGGCTCCTATCTCCCAGCCCCTCTTTACTGCTGCTCTTCTCCAGCGATGATATATTCTATCATTTGGAAAATCTAAAGGTCATAAAGGTCAACCCAAATTAAATTAACCTTGAATACTTTTTAGAAAAATTGCATTTTTTCAATAGCAGAATCACATAATTTTAGAGGACAAAAGAACCTTCGAAATGACTTGGTCCTCATTTTGCAAATGAGATAACCAGCAATATATTTTAGGCCTGTAACAGGTTCCTGATGTTTCAACAAACACACACAAGTTTTGTCATCCTGTTGTTAACCTCTTACAGAGAAAACAGAGAGGAAAGGTAAAAGTTCTGCGTATTCTAAGAAAAAATTAGAGAAAATGCATTGTGCTTCACCAGCATTTTATTATTATTATTTTTAGCATTTTATTTTTTATAGGGAAAATCTGAATAAAAAGGAAATATACTGCTAAGTACTTGCTATCATTCTTAGGCATCTCTGTTCCCTATTCACGGTGTGGCCTAAGGAGCTCTGAATGGGTAGGCAGCAGTTTGCAACACTGAACTTAATGGAATATTTGTGATAACCTATAGTGATAGTATTTATCCATTACAAACTAAGATCTAACCCAGCAGAACTCCAGGTTGCAGAGGAAAAGGAAATCAGTTTTTCAGGAATACTATGAGGAGCCTTAAAATTTTTACCCTTTGGTTGGATAACCCTTCTGTTCTGACTATGGAAGAAATGAGACAATATACTGGCCACTGAAACTGAGCCTACTACAACCTACAGGATGGTTCCCTACCCTTAAAAAGAATGTCTTGTCCATCATTGTTTACTGATGTTTCAATAATATTTTCACTAAGAACAGCTGTTTCTAAGAAACAGGTGCATGGTAAGATTCACAAAAGCTGTGTGCATTAGCTCACTGCATTACTTATTTTTCTGCAAAATTAGTTCCATAAATTAGGGGACTTATGAGTTCTCCTTGGGGTATAGAGAATTGGAAAGAATGTTGCTTCCATCCTTAAAAAAAAAAAAAAGACTGGCAAACTATAATTTCATGACTTTTCTTAATCCATCAGGAACCTGAAATTGCAAGGCAATCAACTAGGCTGAACTATAGAGACAGGTGCCACCACAGAGACGGATGAAACAAAGAAGAGACTTGTCTGAAACCATGAAAATTATAAGACAATATAGTAGCGTTATTAAAGTGCTAAAAGGGAAAAGAAAACTATCAACCCAGAATTCTATATGTAGGAATAATATCTTCCAAAAAAGTAAAGGAGGGGTGCCTGTGTGCTCAGTGGTTAAGTGTCTGCCTTAGGCTCAGGTCATGATCTCAGCTTCCTGCTGAGAAGGAAGCCTGCTTCTCCCTCTCACTCTCCCCCTGCTTGTGTTCCCTCTCTCACTGTGTCTCCTTCTGTCAAATAAATAAATAAAATCTTAAAAAAAATAAAATAAAGGAGAACTAAGGATTTTTTTTCCCCCAAGCTAGTAATGGAGAAAATTCACAGCTGTCAGACCTACACTACAAAAAATCTTTTAGAGAAGTTCTTTTGGGCAGATGATACCAGACAGAAATCTATATTTATGCAAAGAAATAAAGAGCATGAGAAATGAAATAAAGAAAAAATTTAATTTTCTTACTTTTAATTGCTCCAAAGATAAATATTTAAAGCAATAAAATAGCAATAGATTGTATTTTTATAAAAGTAGTACTACTAATATTACTAAAGGTAGATTTAGATTAATGAAAGATGTACATTGCAAACACTAAAAATATTTTAAAGGGAAGTATAAATAAATTTAAAGAGCAAATAAACACATATTTTGATTTTTAAATATAACCATAAAGAATGTTTAATTAGGGGCGCCTGGGTGGCTCAGTGGTTGAGCCGCTGCCTTCGGCTCGGGTCATGATCTCAGGGTCCTGGGATCTAGCCCCGCATCGGGCTCTCTGCTCAGCGGGGAGCCTGCTTCCTTCCCCTCTCTCTGCCTGCCTCTCTGCCTACTTGTGATCTCTCTCTGTCAAATAAATAAATAAATCTTTAAAAAAAAAAAAAAAAAAAAGAATGTTTAATTAACTGAAGAAAAGGCAGAAAGGGATAAAGCATAAAAGAGATGGAATAAATATAAAAATCTAGTTAGATGGTAGATTTTAATTCAGCCATATAAATAATTACATTAAATTTAAACAGTCTAAACACAGAAGACTTAAAAACACCAGTTAAAAGACTGTTGAATTGGATTTAAAAAAGGATGTCTCAGTTGATGACTGTCTACAAGAAACTCACTGGAGATATATGTATCAATGGGTTAACAGGAAAAGGAGAGAAAAATACATACTATAAAAATTATAATCAAATAAAACTGAAGTAGCTATATGAATATTTTTATAAAATTTTTTATTAATAAAAAGTAAGCTTCAGAGCACAGGGATAAAGAACTTCATTACATAATAATGAGGTCAAACCTCTAAGCATCAAAATACATAGAGTGAAAATTGATCAGAATGAAAGTGGAAATAGACAAACTCACAGTTATACTTGGAGAGTTCATACATCTCTCTCAGTAATGACAGAATAAACAGACACAAAATCAGTAAGGGTAAAGAAGACTTGAACAGTATTATCAACTAGCTTGATCTAACTGATGTTTATAGAACCAACTACCCAAAAAGAGCTGAATACATATTTTAAACCTTAGCAAAATTAAAGGTATGGAAGTTATTCAAAGTATGATCTCAGACCAGAACAGAATTAAACTAGAAATTAATAGCAGAAAGATATCTAGAAAAATCCCCCAAATATTTGCAGTGGAAAAGAGAACAGTATTATAGATCCCATACATATTTAAAAGAAAATGCTACTAACCAATCTATGCTCATAAATTCAACAATTTAAATGACATGGATCAATCCCGTGAGAGACAAAAAATACTGAAAATCATTCAAAAAGACGTAAATAATCTTCAGAGTTCTAAATCTATTTTTTTAATTCTACAAACATTTAAGGCAAAAAATCCAATCTAAATAACCTCTTCCAGAAATTAAACACAGGAACACCCCAACTCATTTTAGAAGTTAGCATTACCTTAATACTAAAATCAGACAACGATATTTTGTCTTAGATGACTACAGAACAGTATCTCTAATAAACATAGATATAAAAATTCCCGACAAAATTTTAGGAAATCAAATTAAAAAAACATATAAAAAGATAATAGTCACAACTGATTAGGTTTACCCTAGAAACACAAGAATGGCTTTACACTTAAAATCAATCAATGTAATCCACTATATTAACAGATTAAAAGAAAAACATTATAGGGCAATTGCAAAAGAAACACAGAAGCATTTGACAGAATTCAACTTCCATTAACAATAAAAACTACCCATAATCTAGAAATAGAAAGGGATGCTTTTAACCTGATAAAAGACATTAAAAAACAAAACAAAATAAACCCTAGAGCTAACATCATTCTTAATGGTAAAAGACTGAATGCTTTCATTGCTAGATCAGGAACAAGGCAAAAATATCCCTTCTTAGCACTCCTGTTCATCATCATTGTGGAAATGCAGTAAGGCAAGACAAAATAAAAAACAAACAACAACAACAACAAACAAAACAAAAAACCCAGATTGGAAAGGAAGAAAAAAAATATTGAATTCATAGACAAATTGGCTATGTAGAAATCCCAAGTCATGTACAAAATGATCCCAGAGTCAGTACTGAGTTCAATAACTGAGTACAGCATTGTCAAAGCATAAAAGAGCAACACAAAAAGTCAACAACATTCCTATTTACCAGAAGTGAATGATAAGAATCTGAAAAAAAAAAAAAAAATGACTACCATTTTAACTAGCACCAAAATGAAGGAAAAGGAGGCATGGGTGAGGAGGAGAGAAGGGAGGAGGAAGAAGAGAGGAAAAAGAAAAGAGAAGGAAGAGGAAAACCACCAACACCACCTCCAACTTAGGAAACAATGAAGACACATAAATAAATGGGCACATATATCACGTTAAATAATTGGAAGACTCACTTTGTCGCCAGATTGGTCTCCAGATATTATACAAATTCATTCAAAATTCCAGAAGGATTTATCATAGACATCAATAAGCCAATTCTAAAATTTGTATGGAAGGGCAAAGGACCTAAAATTCCTGGGAATTTAGTATTTAACATATGTAACCAAATTCCAAAAGCATCTCATTATCCTACGAAATTAGGGATGAGACGAAACTTCTTAAAAAGAAGCAATTTACATCTCAGAACAGCAATTCCTAAAGTGTGGTCCATGTCCACCTGGTGATCCCCACTATCATTCAGGAGGTCCCTGGAGCTGAAACTATTTTTGTAGTAATACTAAAACATTATTTTCTTTTTGCACTGGGCTGAGATTTTCACCGCTGGTGTCTCTGAAGGAATCTAGGTGGGGTACCAGACTCTACTTACTAGTAATTATTTTATTTATGCTTCACTACCATGCGCTCACAGAAAGAGGAAGGTCAGTATCCCTTAAGAAGATCCACAAAGAAGCAATAAGAACTGTGAACCGCACGAACTCATGAGAACACGTCTTTTTAATACCCTGTGTAGCAAAATGGGAAGTACACATCGGGCACTTCTGGGGCACAGGGAAGTACTCACAGCAAAGCACTATTGCAACAGTTTACATTGTGAGTTGATTTACCCACTCTCCACACTGAACACTGTGTTTACTTGAATGGAAAACTGATGGCAACTGGGAAACTGTGGTTGTTCACACTAGGATATTTGACAGACATTTTCTTGAAAATAAAGTAAGCCAGGGACTTCTAAGAAATCAACTGAGGGGTTTTATTACCAATGATCAAATTCAAGTTCTCAAGCTAAAGACCTGTCATCAGTCCTTCTCTATTTTGCTACGGATACAGATCTGTATGCTGAAGAGCTAAAAGGAAGCATCAAGAAGACAGTATCTTTACCTTCGAAAAAGTAAAAATCCAATATATGATTGTTGTTGTTGTTAAAGCTTGAAGACCATAGAAAAGCACTTGGCGGAACTTAATGCTTGAAGATCTTGAAAGTCACTTCCAGGGCTTGTGCATGACCTAGAGAAGGTTTTAAGCAGAAAAAGATCAAGGTAAGTTATTTTATCTCAAGTCTGGCAATAAAACCATCAGCAAATGACGAATGTTGGAATTTTGGTTGGCTTCCCGCTTAATTTCAATTCTTTTTTACTGCCTTTTCTTGGCTGAGACAATGATTTTGTGCAAGCAGACCGTGGAGGTTTGCTGATAATGAAAGCTGTCAACTGGCAGCTGCAGCGTATTTCCTGACAGAGGCGTTTCCTTGGCCTGGCCTCATGAGTAAGAGAGAGAATTGCAGAGAACCCTGGTCCTGGTTATCATCCAAATTCACAAAGTGGCAGCAAGCATCACAGCCCTCCAATAGTGTGAGGAAATGGTACAACGTGTTATTTCTTAGATTTTTGGTTTCAACTAATTGTCTATTCGTCTAGTTCAACTAATACTCTATTAGTTCAACTTCAGTGGGATTTTGATAGGGCAGGATTGACTAGGATGGAAGACATTCAGTTTGTCAAAAGTAATTATTGTTGATCTTTGAACAATGCAGGGCTTAGGGGTCCCAACTCCACATGATCAAAAATTGCGCCTACCTTGTGACTCCCCAAAACTTAACTAATAGCCTACCATTGACCAGAAGTCTTACCAATAACATAAATGGTGGATTAACACATATTTTCTGTTATATGTATTAAATACTGCAATCTCACAATATATTAAGCTATAAAAATGAAAGTGTTATTAGGAAATGATATGGTAGAGAAAATACATTTACAGTACTATGCTAGAAAAACCACCTATAGGCAGTGTGCTCAACTCCCTGGATCTACCTCTTGCTTTACGAGGGTTTACCTGGAACAGGTCCACAGTCGTCCGTTCTTCCAGCCTCCAACCATGCTCCAATCCCTCTTGGAGACAGGACCTCCAGAACCACCATCTCAGCCACTCTCTGTCTTTCAGAACCAGGCCACACCATTGTTTGAGCTTTGCTCCTTGTTGCGCATCAACCCTGAGCTCCCAGATTCGTCAGTTGTTCCACGGAGGTGGGGCTGGCCATTAGCCACCTGGCAAACCTGTATCTGCCCGCCTCCTGCACCTACCTCTCTCTGGGCTTCCATCTCCAACAGGGCCATGTGGTTCTTCTTCCCCAAGATGAATGAGGAGAAGCAGGAGAAGCAGGAGCACTCCCTGCATCTCCTAAAATGTAAAACTTTGGGAGCCCTCGCCCTCTTCCCCCATGTGCAGAAGCCTCCCAAGATGCATGGGAGAAACCCTGGAGGCCTGGAGAAGAACCCGAACCAGATCCTTATGGATCTGTGTGTCTGGATCCTGCCCAAAAAGACATTTGTCTCTGGGACTTCCTCGAAGGTCACTTCCGGGATGAGCAGGTGAAACTCAACAAGAAGATGGACGACCATGTGACACACCTGCCCAGACTGGGCTGAGCAGGTCTCTTCCAAAGGCTCACCCCCAAGCCCAACTGGGAGTCTTGGGAGTCCAGCAGCCCCCTGGTGCCTGAGCCTCTTGCTGCAGCCATTAGGCACCTTTTAACCATGGACCAAATGGACACAATAAGGCATTTTACAGGAAAAAAGATGTCTGTGTATAAGTGGACCCAAGAAGTTCGAGTCAACTGCATAATTAAAGGCTATACAAATCTTAGCTCAATATTCTTTTTATGTAAAGAAGGATGTGTGTATTTACACACTTGGGGAAACAGAGGAAATGAGCAGTTCAGAACATTTCTGTTTCTTTTTTCAAAGTCAAAGCTTTATAATCCATCCTTTGAATGACTACAACTTTTATTCCTAACATTTGTGATTTATTTCACATGTGATTGCTCACCTGTGGAAATCTTTCACCAATTTGCTAAATTCCTAATCCTCCTCCAGGATTAGCTCCAGTCTCCTTCCCAGGAAGGCTTCCATGACCCCCCCAGAGCAAGTCACATTCCCTTCTTCAGCTCTCCCAGGACCATGTACTTGGCCTTTGGAGCACATAGACTATTTCTTATGAAGCAATTCATTCAGTAAATCTGTAGCTTAATGTCTGACTTTCTGGTGGAATGTGATCACAGGAGGGCAAGGACACTGTCTTATTTACTATTGAATCCAAACATCTCGTACATAACAGACACTTCATAAATATTTAGTAGAATCTTTTTTTTTAAATTTTTTAAAATTTTTTTTAAGATTTTTATTTATTTATTTATTTGACAGAGAGAGAGATCACAAGTAGGCAGAGAGGCATGCAGAGAGAGAGGAGGAAGCAGGCTCCCTGCGGAGCAGAGAGCCCGATGTGGGGCTCGATCCCAGGACCCTGAGATCATGACCTGAGCCGAAGGCAGTGGCTTAATCCACTGAGCCACCCAGGCGCCCTATTTAGTAGAATCTTGAATGTGAATCCAACCTCTCAGTGAAATTGGTGTGCATAAAACATTTAGCCCACAGATTGGAATATAGTGAATCCTTACTAAATGTTTACTTATTGCATCTTTGAGCCTTATATCAACCCTGGGAAGGTAGGGCAAATACCATATAAAATTCTCAATTTCCAAGTAAGGAGATATACTCAGAGGGCATGTGACTTGCCTAAGATATATCACTTGTAACAAGTGAGGGCAAACAGAGGTCCATCCCTGCCCCATGTTCTTTCCAATAAACCAAGTTCTAAAGAAGGTACACCAGGGATGCAGAAGGAGCCCATGCTTCTGGAATATCTACTAAATGGAGAAAATCCATCCTAAGTGTCTTCAGTGTCTGGTCCAAAAACAACTTAATGATGAAACTTCATTTCTTCATCATTATAGCAGAGGCTACTATTTCTGCCCCAACATCCACACTCCCTGTCTTCAAGATAGGTCTACAGTTTTTATTCAGACATCAATGCACTCCTATAGGAAATATATTTATCTCAGTCCCCTTGCACCAAGGTGAAGCTATTTTATTAAGCTCTGATAATGAAATAAGTGTAAGTGATGTGTGTGATTTCCAGGAAAGATACTTAAAGGAAGCTTCTTACTGAGGAAGACTGCCCTTTTGTCCCAAGATGCAGGAGTGGTGATCAGTGCCCCTGCAACCCCTTCAAACAATGAGGTGACCTTGAATTGGATATGATCTGCTGAATGTGATGACTGTTGACAAGTCACCCCTGACTTTGGAGCCACAATACCAGACGGAACTGGAACAACCTACAGCAGAATTTCTTTTGCATGTGAGACAAATACACTTCTAGCTCATCTGAACTTCTGTTATTTTTTATGCAGCCAAAGTTACTCTTAACTGATATGATCATGTCCAAAGCTCAGAGGAAAAGTGGAAGTTGTGCTTATTGTTATATTTTGTTCCTCCAAGCAAGAACCTGAGAAAACGTATGTTTTATGAAATGTATTTGTCTCAGCTTTACTGATATATAACTGACAAGTGGTAAGATATTTAAGGTGTATATCATGATGATTTAAGATATATATATATGTAACGAAAGGATCCTCCCACCTAGTTAATTACTACATCGAACACCTTATACGTGTCTCTTTCTTATTTATTTATTTTTTTGGCAAGAACATTTAAATTCTACTCTTTCAGCAATTTTCAATTATGTGTTCTCAAGTATAGTCACCATGTTATACATTAGATCTTCAGACTTTATTCTTCTTAAAGCTCAATGTTTGTACCCTTTTGCCAATCTCACCCTGTTGACTCAACCCCCAACCCTGGACAACCACTTTGCTCTTCTTTGTTTCTATGAGTCTGGTGTATGTATCTCTTTAGATTCCACATGTAAGTGATACCACGCACGATTTGTCTTTCTCTGTCTGACTTGCTTCAGTTAGCATAATGTCCTTAAGGTGCCTGCATGTTGTCGCATATGGAAGGATTTTCTTCTTTCTCATGGCTGAAAAAATATTCAGTTGGGTCTGCACGTGTGTGTGTGTGTACAAAACATCTTCTTTAACCATACATGCACTGATGGGCACTAAGCTTGCTTCCATATCTTGGTTGTGAATAATGGTGCAGTGGACAAGGGAAAGCAGATATCTCTTCAATATCCTGTTTTCATTTCCTTTGGATATATATCCAGAAATGAGATTGCTGGATCACGTGGTAACTCTATTTTAAATGTTCTGAGAAACCTCCCTACTATTTTCCATAGTGGCTTCACCAATTTCCACGCCCACCAACAGTGAACAAGGATTCCCTTTTCTCCCCGTTCTTGGTAACACTTGCTATGGCTTCTCTTTTTGATGACAGCCATTCTAGCTGTCTAGAGATGAGATGAGATCTCACTGTGGTTTTGATTTTCATTTCCCGGATAATTTGTGATGCTGAACACCTTTTCCTATACTTGTTGGCTATCTGTCTGAAAAATGTCTACTCAGGCTCTCTACCCTTATTTAATCAAATTGTTTGGGTTTGTTTTGTTTGTTTTTTGTCCTGTTTTGTTTTGTTATTGAGTTCTATGGGTTCTTTTTATAATTTGGATACTATCCTTTACCAGATCTATGATTTATAAGTATTTCATCCCACTCGAAAGGTTGCCTTTTCATTTTGTTAGCAGTTTTGTTGTTGTTGTTGTGCAGAAGTATTTTAGTTTGATGCCATCCTACTTGTTCATTTTGTCTTTTGCTTTCAGTATCAGATCCAAAGAATCACCACCAAGATGGATGTCAAGGAGCTTATTGTCTATGTTTTCTTCTAAGAGTTCTATGGTTTCAGGCTGTGCATATGTAGCTTCTGGTTTTCCCAGCACCATTTATTAGACGATACCCATTTAATATTCTTGACTCCTTTGTCACAAATTGACCCAATGGGCATGCGTTTACTTCTGGGCGCTCTATTTGTCCCATTGATCTAAGTGTCTCTTTTAATGCAAATACCACTGATTACCATAGCTTTGTAATGTAGTTTGAAATCAGGACTTGCAATGCTTTTTTCTTTCTCGAGATTGCTTTGGCCACTCAGGGTCTTTTTGGGCTCCATACAAATTTTAGAATCATCTTTTCTATTTCTGCCAAAAATGTCACTGGAATTTTGATAAATATTAGTTGGTTGAGTCCTCTCTCTCTCTTTTTTCTTCTTGGTAAGTCTAGCTACAATTTTGTCTATTTTATTTATCATTTCAAAGACCAGTTCTTCGTTTCATTGATCTTTTCTGTTGTCTCTTCAGTCTCTGTTTCATTTATTTCTGCTCTGAGCTTTGTTATTTCATTTCTTTGCTAACTTTGAGTTTAGTTTGTCCTTGTTTTTCTGATTCCTTGTGCTGTAAATGTGTAGGTTGTCAATTTGATATCTTTCATTTTTCTTACTGTAGGCCCTTAGCACTATAAACTAACCCTTTCTCCACTTGATCTCCTTTTAAACCCTTATATTGAATTTTTCAGTGCAGTTATTGTATTTTTCAGCTCTGCAGTTTCTGTTTGGTACTTTCTGGTATATTCTTTTTGTTGAAATTTCCACATTTCCACAAAGTTTGCGCATTGTTCTTCTGACCTTGGTAAGCATCTCTATGGTCATTATTTTGAACTCTTTATCAGATATATCACTTATCTCTGTTTCATTGAGATCTGTTTCTGAAGTTCTATCTTGTTCTTTTTTTTAAGATATATTTATTTAGGGGCGCCTGGGTGGCTCAGTGGTTTAGGCTGCTGCCTTCGGCTCAGGTCATGATCTCAGGGTCCTGGGATCGAGTCCCACATCAGGCTCTCTGCTTGGCAGGGAGCCTGCTTCCCTCTCACTCTCTCTGCCTGCCTCTCTGCCTACTTGTATCTCTCTCTGTCAAATAAATAAATAAAATCTTAAAAAAAAAAAAAAAGATATATTTATTTATTTTAGAGAGAAAGAGGGAGCGTGTGCACGTGAGTGGCAGAGAGAGAATATCAAGCATACTCTGCACCAAGCACAGAGCCCAAAGCGGGGCTCAGTCCCACATGACCCTGAGATCATGAACTGAGCTGAAACCAAGAGTTGGATGTCCAACCAGCTGCACCACCAAGGTGATCCTCTATCTTGTTCTTTTGTTTGAAACATATTCTGCTTCTTCATTTTACTTGCCTCTCTGTATTGGTATCTGTGCATTAGCCAAAATAACCATCTCTCCTAGTCTTAACTGAGTGGTCTCATGACCATGAGTCAGTTGACTCTTAAACCTTTGTGATTGTCCAAGATGCTTCATTTGCTCTTAGTGCTTCCCAGTTGTTAAGGATATGCCAAGACCTGTCAGTGAGCCAAAGGGGAGGATCCCAGTCAGAACTGAGATGCAAAATAACTAAAAGCCAGACTCTCAGGCAGAAGCTGGGAGAATTTGAGTCCTTCTAGGGAGAAACTGGATATGGCATTTTTGCCTCTTTCCTCCATACTGGAGCCAGGTATATAGCCACAGGGAGGATGTTCCTATGCCTGCTTAGAACTGATTCTGAGTTTGTGAAAGTCCTAGGGACTTGTGACCCTAAGTGTCATTTGCTCTCAGAGCCAGGTGATCCAGGGGCCCCTCCCTTTAGTGGCAGCTACTGTGCATACAAGCTCCTTCCGGGGAGACACTGGCAATTTGCAGTGGGCTAGAGGAAGAAGGCTGAGGTGGTGTCTGGTGGCTTTCCTTTCCTCTGGGGAAGATTATAGTCAACCCCTAGATGTGTGCTAAATCAGAAGTTTGATTCAGGTAGTACCTTTCAAATTTTGCCAATCAGTATCTTTCAAGAAAAGACCAGGAGAGAGGTGTTTCTGTCTGCTCCCTCTATGTTGAGTCCTGGAGCATAGCCATAGCAAGATCTCATGAGCCAGTTAAAAACTGGTTCTGTTTGTTTGTTATAATTTTGTGGGTCCTGCAAATGCAAGCCCTGTTGGCTTTCAGAGCTAGGTGTTTTGGGAGCCTACCCCTTAGGTGAGGGTCTTAAAGTTAGGATGCTAAATGCCCAGTGTAAATCTTTGCTCCTAAGGGAGAAGTTGGTAGTGGGAGTTCCCTCCTGATTGTATGGCACTCTGCCTGGGATGGGATTGATGACAAAGGTGGGTCTCAGTCTTTCCTACTTCTTTCTATGTGGGTATTTTCTCATTTGCCTGATGTGTAGAAGTCAATGTGTAGTTTCTGAATTTCTTTCACAGGAAATTGCTCTATGTGTAGCTGTAGATCCAGTGTGTCCATGGGAGTAGGGGAGTTAAAGAGCCTCTAATGTCACCATTTGGACTGGAACCATGAGATGTATTTAAATCAATATCTTGATATTTTGAATTGCAAATATTTCAACATGTCAGCATCACTAAGTCTGTGTGAAGTATGCTATTTTGGAACTCATTAGAGTAAGATTTATGAGATAATTTGAGGTCATATTTGTCTGTTTCAAGTTTTTCATCAGCTGCATTTTTAGAAAGGATTCTTTAGCAGAACAGTAAGAATTGTGAAGCAGTTTCTTCATTTGTAAAAGTTATGAATACAGAATTTGAAAACAGGTAGGTGCCTTAGAAATCACTCAGCTTATCTTTATTCTACAGATTAAAAAGCTGAAGAATAATTAATATAAAAAACTTTCTACTACTTTCCCTAAGCTTTACTTTGCCCTCTCCCAACCTACAAATTCACATAGAAGGAAAAATTGCTAGACTCCAAGTCATTCATATGGTCTCTTCTCTAGTGGCTGGTATGACTGACATTAATGGCCACTGTGAACTCTGACCCAGGGGGGCAGGTCAAGACATTATATCTTCCATTCTCTTCTTTGAACTTCTTTTTCCAGTGAGGCTTTGTGTTAATAAACTTGGAACCTTAACTTTTGGGTGGTATGATCTGCGTGCATGCCTGACTGTTGGTTGTGTGATGACTCTCTCTTCCATGGGAGCCTGAGGGTAGTAAGATGCCAAAATTTCCCTTCAGGCTTAGGGCAGTCAGAGAGTACCCACATAGGCCACAGCTTAAATTTGGTCCTCTAAACCAGCTTTTTTACTCTAAACTAGCATAGAAATTTGGGGCACTGGTTAAGCACTGGTTAAGCATCTTGACCCTCATTTGGCTGCTAGTCCTAGGCTGCAATTCCTAAGGCAGACAGCTTAGCTGTGGTGGATCAGATGGGGTAGGGAGAGGGTCATGGAGTAACAATTACGAGCTGGCCAAGGTCTGGGGCTTTCAGGGTCTCTAACCTCAATCTCATGAATATTTTCAACACTCTAGCGTCACCTCCCAGAATTATGGTCAACTCATCGGACTGCATGATATCGATCATCTGAACAGGTCAGTCCAAACCAATATGATTCAAACAGAGTCATCTTTCTAAACGTTGCATATTTTCTTCTTTGTACTCTATCCCTTTCACCAATAATGCAGAGATGAATTAGAAAACTTAGCCAGGGGCACCTGGGTGGCTCAGTGGGTTAAGCCGCTGCCTTTTGCTCAGGTCATGATCTCAGGGTCCTGGGATCGAGTCCCGCATCAGGCTCTCTGCTCAGCAGGGAGCCTGCTTCCCTCTCTCTCTCTGCCTGCCTCTCTGCCTACTTGTGGTCTCTCTCTGTCAAATAAATAAATAAAATCTTTAAAAAAAAAAAAAAGAAAGAAAGAAAGAAAACTTAGCCAGACTTGGTGACTCCCTCCAAAATTCACTTCTTTTCCTCCTCATCTCACACATATTAGTGTTTCCTTCTCCTGCTCTTTGTTCTTCCTGTTCATGTTCTAAGCCTTCCATAGCACTTTCCATAGCACTCCAGCTAAAGTTCTCAGAGCTAATCTCACTGCTGGGCCTCCACAGACATTCATGAAGCTTCAGAACCAACTACTATGGTCTCCATCTCACCACCTTCCGTCCCTTCTTGGAATGGAGCACCTGAGCCCTGATTGCCATGTTGCTGCCATCCCCATCACAATGACTCAGAACACAGTTAAGCTGTTACAGAAATGGACGGGGATCAAATGGTCATCCAGGATACCACTCCTTTTAGCCTGCAGGAGGTATTTCAAAGGATCTACATCAGGGTTCAACAAACTTTCATTTATAAAGAACCAGACAGTAAATATTTCAGGCTCTGCATGCCATTCAGTCTCTCACATACTCAACTCTGGCATTTTAGCAAGAGAGCAGCTGTAGACAATATGTAAATGGTTGAATGTGGCTGTGTTCCAGTAAAGCTTTGTTTATGGACACTGAAATTTGACTTTCATATAATTTACACAAATGTCACAAAATGTTCTTCTTTTGTTTGTTTGGATTTCCTTTTCATTTAAAACCATTAAAAAATATCAAAACCTTTCTTACCTTGCCTACTGTACATAAACAGGGCCAAATGAGGCCCAGTGGCCATAGTGTGCCAACCTGATAGACATGATATCCTCTAGCAGTCTCCTTGAATGCATTTTTCCTTTTTGCTTATAAGCATACTTTTAGAGTGTCACCCATATTGTTGCTGTCTTTATTCATAACTGTATTATCAAATCATTAAATAAGCCAGTTCAAATCAATTCTAAGAGAATTGAGTGTAAATAAAATAATATATAGATCAATAAGCAAAAAAGACTTACTAAATGTAAAATTTTCATCATATAAATTTTGTGCACAAATGTTTATCTTAAGGATTTCCATCAACAGAACTGAGGCACACATTGGTCCTAACACACTCCTGGCTTGCTCCCTATTAATGCCAATTCAGGTGTTATTCTTTTAGTTTCCTTTTAAAATGCTATTTGATTTTTGACACATCAAAATCTTGATGGGCTTCAATCTGTATCTCCCTTTTCACCTTCTTCCTAATAATAAAGAAATGCTAGAGTAATGTTCAGCGCTTTTTGGAAAAAAAAAAAAAAAGCCCTTGAAAACAGATTATATTGTAGACCACTGGCATTTGTTAGGAATATTTCTCAATGCCTTCAAACATCTCAAGTACATAAATACCACTAAAGCATATATTTTCCCGTAAAACTTAATAATAAATATCTTAAAAATCTGACTGCTTTCAATCTTTTATAAATAATAAATACAGGACTAAAGTCATTTACAAGACTATTTACACTCTTTCGTGAGGGTTACTGTGAACATAAAAAAGGTGAAAAAAAAAATAAATGCTGACTTTCTGGATGGGCCCACTTGCCAGCTAAGTGACTCAATGCTATAGACGAGCCTAGAAAAAAACATTACTCAATTTAATGTTCTAACAAAATGATGAGTTAGGTCATTTCATGAGACTTTGAGGACCATGGTGGAATTGCTGATGTTAAATTGTGAATGCTAAGTTCTGCTTTATTTCAGAAACCAGGAAAGAAGCAGTTCCTATAATTGGTTAAGTTATAGAGCTGTAGATACGATGTCAAATCGATATAAAGTGATTGACAGAGTCATGCAAAGATGAAACGGGCTGCCTAGGGGAGCATGTGAGCTCTTCCTCAAGGCCCTGACCACCTGCTGGAAGGATGAAGGGAGGATCCAGGAACCAGAGGGATCAAGTTAGACCAAGAGCATCTCAAATATTCTTAGGACAGCAAAAGCCTTTACCTAAAACCTTCTCAGTGAAATCCTGGGACTATATCAGGGTCTATATGACAACAGACTAGGTGACCTATAAAAGCCCTTCCAAATTTAAGATTTTATGACTGGATATTATTTGGCTGTACATAAAAGAAATACGATAAAAAGAATTAAAATAGTCCTGGAGAGGCTTGAAATTCTCCTGATTTTCCCACTTATTTCCAGACTTTGATGTAGGATATAGGTATTAAAAATGGTCAAAGCATGGCTGGTCCTTGGCAAAACTATGAAATAGGCTAAGTCTGTAAAGTTCAAAAGTCAGTTCCTGGGTATATTGTCCTTTATTTCTAAGAAAAATGCACCTTAAATCCAGCATCCCTTCCAGTATCTATAATATTTAGGGAAGGTAGAAGACTAAATGAGTGATGTTCATCACCTTTATCTATATACCAGAGGACATCAAGGAGAAGAGTAAACATTACCAAGAATTTTACATCCTCTTCTGGGGAAAGGGATAGTGCACTTTCAGTTAAATGTAGAATAGTTGTATCATGTTAGGAGGAAGTAAGGTCTTGGAGACCTTAACAAGACCTGGTCTTATTATTAGAGACCTTAACAAGACCTGGTCTTGTTTATTTGGAGATTAAGTATGATGTAAGGAGATATGTGTGGATGTCAAGTTGATGAGGTGTAGACTACTGATGCTTAATTTTATGACAACTTAGCTAGGCCATGGTACTCAATGGTTGGCCAAATACTAATCTAGATATTTCTATGAAGGTATGTTTAAAATGAGACTAACATTTCAATCAGACTTTGAGTAAGGCAGATTATTCTCCATTGTGTGGGTGGGTCTCATTCAACCAACTGAAGCTCTTAAAGGGAAAAAATTCTGAGGTCCCCTGAAGAAAAGGGAATTCTGCCTCCAGATGGCCCTTGGACTCGAGCTACTATATTCACCCTTCCCTGGGTCTCCAGCCTGCCAACATGCCCTGCAGATTTCAGACTCACCAGCCCCCCACAGCCATGGGATTCGATTCCTTAAAATAAATCTCTCCATACATGTCCACATCATATTGGTTCTGTTTCTCTGGAGGGCCCTGGCTGATATACCACCCACCCAGCTCTTTCTCCCTGCTCCATACCAGCCCCATAGAATGCCTCCTGCACGTGCGGTCTCTTCTGAACCACATGGACGTGCCAGACACCATCACAGATGGCTGCTCCCGTCACTTCCTGTCATCAGTTCAAATGTGTGTGTGTGTGCGTGTGTGTGTGCAGTTTGCTCTACAGAAGACTTGAGTTAATGGACTGGGGCAGGGGGTGGGCAAAATGGTGCAGCCCAGCAAATATATAAATAATAAAAACAATCAACAAAAAACTTAAGATTAAACATGCCTTTTCAAATTTCCTCAGTCATAATAGTGACTGGGGGTTATGTTTTGGCTGCTTCTGTTGTGTTATTTGGCTACTTTTTTGACCCCAATATACATTTCAATAAATTTCAAAAAAGCGGAAAGCACACAGGCCAGATTCTCTGACTGCTGTACAGTAACACTAAAATTCAATAATAGAAAAGCTCAGGGGGGAAAAACCCTATCTACTTGCAAGTTTTAAAATGCCTAAATAAGTAAGGAATAAAAGTATAAATTATGGACTTTTAGAAAAATCCTATGAAAAGCAGAAGTACTCATAGAAATAATCATGATCCTAAAATTATTTTTTCATAAAATGAATTTTTTAGGAAATGTGATAATAAAAATGAATAAATTGGAATTCAACTAAAGAAGTTGGAAAGTGAATAACAAAATAACATGTGGGGCGCCTGGGTGGCTCAGTGGTTTAAGCTGCTGCCTTCGGCTCAGGTCATGATCTCGGGATCCTGGGATCGAGTCCCGCATCGGGCTCTCTGCTTGGCAGGGAGCCTGCTTCCTTCTCACTCTCTCTGCCTACCTCTCTGCCTACTTGTGATTTCTCTCTGTCAAATAAATAAATAAAATCTTTAAAAAAAAAAAATAACATGTGAAAAAGTAGGAGGGGGATCAATGAAGATAATAGAAGAGATAAATGAATTCATTTAATTAAAAAACACATTACAAAAGCAAGAGCAGTTTTTTTGAAGCCCAATAAATTAAAAAGCTTATGACAGATCTGTTTAGAAAGAAAGGGAAAAAACCAATAAGTGAGATTAAGAATAGGTAAAATGCCTGAATCACAAGAAGAAAGCATTTTTTTAAGTATGAGAAAATATTAGATATAAATTTATAACAATATATATTTTGACAATCTACATGGAATGAACAATTTTCTAGGAAAGTATAATTAGTCAGAACTCAAGAGGCAAGAAAACCTAAAAATACCACTATTCATGGAATAAATTGTAAATTAACCAATGATAATCATATACCAGATTCAGGAAAATTCTATCCAATGTAGAAAAAAAAAGTTTTCCTATTAGTTAAACTTTTTCAAAATATACCCCAAAAAGGATAGAAAACTTCAAACCACCCCCCCAAAATACAATTGATTCAACCCTAGAGATGCAAATACATATACACAATATAGATTATTTTTAAAATTGGGAATCTAGGGGCACCTGGGTGGCTCAGTCCATTACGCATTTACCTTCAACTCAGGTCATGATCTCAAGACCCTGGGATTGATCCCTGAGTTGGGCTCCCTGCCCAGCAGGGAGTCTTCTCTCCCTTTCCCTCTGTCTCGTGCTCATGCTCTCTCTCTCTCTCTCTCTCTCTCCTTTTTCTCACTGTCTCAAATAAAATAAATAAAATCTTTTAAAAAATAAAATAAAATTGGGACTCCAGCCCAGCATGTATTATGGTAATTAGTATTTTTCCTGTCTAACACATCTCCTTCTTAACATGATACTCTAACCTTTTGGTAACAGTGCCACTTTCTCTGAGGACTTACTCTGTCCCCGTTCCAGAAGAGTACACACTACTTCTGCTCAACGATGGAGTGGACATGTGCCCTAAGCTGGGGCATTCAGATGCTCTCTGTTTAAAATCTGCTTCTTGAAAAGAGTCACAAAGCAACAAAAGGAGTCAGGGTCAATTATACAATGGTGCCATAGTAGCTAAATTGTCCACTGGTTCCCACTACTCTGCTCCTTGGAGCAACCCCAATTCCTGTCTTTCTTGAGCTGTAATCATTCAGCTTTTACTTTGCTTCTGCAAAATACCTCTAGTGCAGTTCCAATGCACTTTTTCTTTATTGATATTCAAGGACTATTTTTCATTGCTTGCCACCAAGCAGAACAAGCGGAACAGTTAGAATATCTAGAAATACAGTTTAATTACATAAAGCTATCAATAGAAGCACCCCCCAAAAGCACTTACTAAAGTAACAATGCTTATACAAAAATGCTAATTCAAGGGGGTACCTGCACCTTATGTTTCTAGCAGCATTATTTTCCAGAGCCAAACCACGGAAGCAGCCCAAGTGTGCATCCACAGACGAGTGGATAAAGATGTAGTGCATATGTATATATGGTGGATTATTGTTCACACCTAAAAAAGGATGAAATCTTCCCATTTGCAACAACATAGATGAAGCTAGAGAGTACGATGCTAAAGTGAAGTAAATTAGGCAAAGAAAGACAAATACCATATGATTTTACCCACATGTGGAACTGAAGAAACAAGACAAATGAGCAAAGTAAAACAAAAACAAAAAAACAGAGAGAGAGAGAGACACAAACCAAGAAACAGACTCTTAACTATAGGGAACACAGTAATGGTCACCAGAGGGGAGGTGGGTAGGGGGATGGGTGAAATAGGTGATGGGGAGTATAGAGTACACCTGAAAAAAAATGTAATTTAATTTAATTTAAATTTGATTTTTAAAAAAAGAAGTTAAAATTTCAACCCAAGTTGCCATTGATAGATGAATTGGTCAAGGTTTATATATATATATAGATAGATAGAGATAGAGATAGAGATATGGTGTCTATATCTATCTATATATATATATATAGATATATATATCTAGGTATATATCTATATATATAGATATATATCTATATATATCTATATAGATCTATATCAATATCTATATATATAGATCTATATATATATACACCATATCGATATCTATATATATACACACCATATACTCTCTCTATATATATTCCACACACAATGGAATATTAATCAGCCATAAAAATGAATGAAATCTTTCCATTTGCAATGACATGAACAACATGGATGGATCTAGAGAGTATAATATTAAGTGAAATAAGTTAGTCAGAGAAAGACAAAGTCATGATTTGACTCATATGTGGAATTTAAGAAACAAAATAAATGGCCAAAGAAAAAATAGACCAAAAAAACCAGACTCTTAACTATAGAGAATAAACTGATGGTATCCAGAGGGGGCGTTGGGGGCTGGGTGAACCAGGTGAGGGGAATTAAGAGTACACCGACCATGATGAGCACTGAGTAATGTATGGAAATGTTGAATCCTTATATTGCACACCTGAAACTAATAAAACTCTGTATGTTAATTATACTGAAATTAAAATAAATAAACAATGCTTATTCTTAATTAAAAAATTCTTAGTAAACAAAAAATAGAAGGGAATTTTCTCAACTTAAGCATATCTGCCAGAAAGCATCATTACACAATGGTGAAATGTTAAAGTAACATCATGAAAGTCAGAATAATAATACAAAATAATTCTTTGTATTAATCCTATTATTCCACATTGTCCTAGGGCCCCTGCTTTGTGCACTAAGAAAAATACACACAAAATCATTTGCAATTATTATGATGACCTTGTAAATAGGACAAAATTTGAAAATCATTTAGTCCATAATATTTGCCCTAACAGATGAAGGGCAGGTAGGGATGGAGATTATAATTTCATCTCACAAAATGAAAGAATTCAGTAATATTTGGCTTCTAACATGTGAGTAGGATTAGTGGTTTTTTGGGTAGAAAAGATACAATGTTGTCCTATGACTGCAAAGCCATCACAAAAAAAAAAGAAAAGAAAAAGGAAAAAAAAAAAGGAACGGAGGACAAATTTCAAAGAAATTTTTTGGGCAGAAAAGATACCATGGACAAGGAAAGAGATATGAAAGGCAGATGAGATGAAACTGAGGGCAAAGGGATTCTCTTGTCTCCTGCTCCCCATCTGGGATTCAGGGAGTCCATCTCCTAAATTCTCATACCATGAAGGGACTCAACCACACCAAAGGGAGAGATCCATGCCAAGGGAGGCTATGAGGAGCAGTTTTCACAAGCCACGCTCAGTGTCCAGCTCTGTGGGGAGCCTGGGGGCTTGTGCCCTGAGAGCAGACCCTGGGCAGGACCCCCAAGCCAGGGGGCAGGGAGAGGAAGAGGCAGAGACTCCGGGCTGCAGCCAGCAGGAACTGGGGCAAGTACATATAATAGGCTGGGGCCCGGGGAGGAGGGCCAGTGAGAGTATGATCATTGCATCAGGAGCATCAGTAAAGTAAAACAGAGTGAACTGCAAATCCCAGCCGCAAGTTACAGTACTGAGCCCAGTAGAACTGACAGAGAGGTCGCCATGGAGAAGGCAGATCAATGACATTACACACAGTGGAATCCTCCCTCCTGGCACACCCTGAAGACAGAGCAGCTTTCCTCCTATATCCAAACCCAATCTTGGGGGAAATTAAGAGCAGAGAGGCAGATCACCAAACAACTGTGCTTTTGCTGTTTTTCCTGGAGAGACTGGGTATACTCTATAGAGTACACTTAAATTACTAGACTGGACAAAATTAGAACTTTGGTTAAATATTCTTTCTGCTAATGAGCAAGTAGGAAGACCAAGTCAACTATGGGTGAAAGAAAGAAACTACATTTCCTCTTAAATGTAAGTTGCAGAATGATGTAAACTTTGTAACTCCATGCCAGTCTGCCAAGAAACCGTAAGATAACCAGCTGGAAAATTATTAGGACAAAGAAGAGAGTCAAGTAAAGTGGTCAGACAGGAATCCATCAAAATCCTAGAGGAGAACATAGGCAGTAACCTCTCTGACATTGGACACAGCAAGTTCTTTCAAGACCCATCTCTAAAGGCAAGGGAAACAAAATTATAAATGAACTTTTGGGACTTCAAATTGAGAAGTTTCTGCATGGAAATGGAAACAGTCAACAAAACTAGGTGGCAACCCATGGAATGGGAGAAGATATTGCAAATGACATTTCAGATAAAGGGCTGATACCCAAAATCTATAAAGAACTTATCAAACTCAACACCCAGAAAGCAAATAATCCAGTCAAGAAGTGGGCAGAAGATATGAATAGACACTTCTCCAAAGAAGACATACAAATGGATAACAGACACATGAAAAAATGTGCAACATCAGTAGTCACCAGGGAAATACAAATCCAAACCACAATGAGATACAATCTTGCACCAGCTAGAATGGCCAAAATTAACAAGACAGGAAACAAGTGTGGTGAGGTTGTAGAGAAGGGGGAACCCTCTTGGACTGTTGGTGGGAATGCAAGCTGGGGCAGCTGCTCTGGAAAACAGTATGGAGGTTCCTCGAGATGTTAAAAATAGAGCTACCCTAAGACCCAGTAATTGAAGTAATAGATACTTATCCCAAAGATACAGACGTAGTAAAAAGAAGGGGGGGAGCCTGGGTGGCTCAGTGGATTAAGCCGCTGTCTTCGGCTCAGGTCATGATCTCAGGGTCCTGGGATCGAGTCCCGCATCGGGCTCTCTGCTCTGCAGGGAGCCTGCTTCCTCCTCTCTCTCTGCCTGCCTCTCTGCCTACTTGTGATCTCTCTCTCTGTCAAATAAATAAAATAAAATCTTAAAAAAAAAAAAAAGAAGGGGCACATGCATCCCAATGTTCAAAGCAATGATGTCCACAATAGCCAAACTGTGGAAGAAGCCGAGATGCCCTTCATCTATCCAGATGAATGGATAAAGAAGATGTGTTCCATATATACAATGGAACATTACACAGCCATCAAAAAGGATGAATACCCACCACTTGCATTAACATGGATGGGACTGGAGGGGATTATTGCTAAGTGAAATAAGCCAAGCAGAGAAAGACAATTACCATATGGTTTCACTCATATGTGAAACATAAGGAATGGAGCAGAAGACCACAGGGGAAGTGAGGGAAAGCTGAATGGGAAGAAATCAGAGAAGAAGACAAACCATGAGAGACTCTGGACATTGGGAAACAAATTGAGAGTTACAGAGGAGACGGGGGAGAGGGATGGGGTGACTGGGTGATGGGTATTAAGGGGAGCACGGGTTGTGATGGGCACTGGGTGTTATATGCAACTAATGAATCATTGAACACTGCAACAAAAATGATGTACTATATGTTGGCCAACTGAACATAATGAAAAATAAAAAAAATAAAAATAAAAAGTAAGGTGGTCAGATATAAGATCTACATATAAAACTCAAAAGGTGTGCTATATGCTAATAATAACCAGTTACAAGTATAACTTTTAAAAAGATCTCATTCACAACACAACAAAAAACTCTCCTTAGGAGATGAACCGGATTAGCATAAAGAAAACTATAAAATTTTACTTTAAAGCATGAAATAAATGAAGAGACAGACCATTCTCTTACATATGAAGAGTCAATTTTTAATGTCAAGCAAATTTCCACAGCAATCTTTTTGTTGAAATTAACAACACCTAGGTTGCCGGGCTAAAGAGAATTCATTATAATCGTGTAAGTTTGGTATCTAGTGAGATCTCTGGCAAACGCATGTATGAAATAAACAGACACAGCAGCTCTAAGTATTACTAATACCGCTATTCTCATGACTATCACTCTTATTTGGTCAACATTGTTAAAATCTTACAATAGAGAAGGACTTACTAAGTCCTTACTAAGTCAAGATTCGTATACTTAATTATTAAAAATTAAAACTTTCTATGCAGCAGAGAGCATCATAAACAAGATTAATACTCACAGAAAAGCACTTGTAACATACAAAGCATCAAGGCTACTATCTTTAACGTATATTTTTAAAGTCTTGCAAATCAATAAGAAAAAAGAAAAAACTTAAAAAGAGAAATGAGTTAACTGGAAATTCACAACAGAAAAACAAAAAACAAAAAAGAAAAGAAAGTTTAGTCTCACAAAGACTGAATACAAATAAAAATGAAAATAGTTTTTCACATTAGTCTGGCAAACATGATAAAAATGTTGAATTGGAGATATAACAATTTGCTTTTTTAAAATTTGCTTCAGAGGTAGAATTTTATGATTCATCAGTCACATATAACCCCTAGTGCTCATCATATCATGTACCTGCCTTAATACCCATCACCCAGTTATCCCTTCCTCCCACCCCCCTTCCCTCCAGCAACCCTAAGTTTGTTCCCTTGGGTGTAGTGTCTCTTATAGTTTATCTTCCTCTCAATTTTCATTTTATTTTGTTTTTCCTTCCCTTCTCCTATGTTCATCTGTTTTGTTTCTTAAATTCCGCATGTAAGTGAAATCGTATGGTGTTTATCTTTCTCTGGCTTATTTCGTTAGCATAATCCTCTCTAGTTCTATCTACATTGTTGCAAATGGCAAGCTTTCATTCTTTTTGATGGCTGAGTAATATTCTCTTGTCTATATACAGATCCCATCTTTATCTACTCATCTGGTGATGGACATCTGGGCTCTTTCCATATCTGGGCTATTGTGGACATTGCTGCCATAAATGCTGGGGTGCACATGTCCCTTTGAATTGCTTGGCAAGGATGTGGAGAAAGGGGAACGCTCCTAAACTGTTGGTGAGAATGCAAACTGGTTCAGCCACTTGGGAAAACAGTATCGAGGTTCCTCAAAAAGTTAAAAATAGAGGTACCCTACGACCCAGCAATTGCATTACTAGGTATTTATCCAAAGGGTATAAACATAGTGATTTGATTTGCTTTTAGTAGAAAATGTTAATGTACATTGCAATTCACTTCTATGTACAGATAGGTTTTCTTGCTATAACTTATTTGACCTGGTTGGTTCCCAGGGATACTCCTAAAGCACTTGGGGAAAACTCACCCACATCTTGCCAAGAATTGCTTGATACCTGGTCACTGAGTGTCACCAATTTAGAGCACATAAGGGCAGTTATCAAACAAGAGAACCGAAAGTCCCTGAAATCTCACTGCTTGTACATGTAAGTAATTTCATATGATTTTTCCAAATTTGATGATAACTCTAAAAAAATTAGTAAGACGTTGCCAACAGTGAATTGTGAAGCTGAAAGAAAATTTTCTAAACTTCAAATGTGACTTTAAATTTTTTAGTTAGACATCTAAAAGGAAAGACTGGCCTATCTTTTCTCTGGTAAAAACACTATAAAATTGTGCTATAAAGAGGTGATCACAGAGAATGCAGATTTAAAATACAGGAAAGTATCAGAAGTAGTTCAGTCATTCACTGACCATGTTTATTGACTATCTGAAGCACCTCCAAAGACTAGAACAGGGAAATGTGGAGTGGGGTGTTCAAGGAATGTTCTCTGGGAAAGGACTTCTAGTCCTCTTTCCCCAAACCTTACTCATTTTCGCACCCACATCTCAGTGCTAACATTTGGATCAGCATGACTAGTATATAGTTCCATGAAAAAGGAGCTTAAAAACTTAGGTTCCTTGTGCTGGTTTTAAATCATAGGAGTAAAAGGGAGCCCCAGATCTCATCTGCCTAGGAGAGCCCCCAGGATGATGTCACCTTGACATTGGTCCCCTAGAATACAGGGATCGGATCCTCCGTGCATCCCAACATAGTTAATGGTCTTCAAGGCAATTCCCAGAGCATAAGAAACAGAAATTCAGCTCCTAGTTTCTGTTTAGCCAAATTACTTTGGTAGCCATGACAGTTTTGTCAATGGGGACATGGGAAATCAAAGAGAGTTCACCTCCACACATCAGAGTGAGAATGCTATTTGCTGCCCAACCTCCAGCAGGCGAGGGGCACTCAGGACTTTAACAGAACAGGCTTAGAAGCTTGCCACATGCAATTTATCTCTGCCAACAGTCTTTACTGCTTTTCCCGCAGTTGAGAGAATCGTACCTCGCCTCTTCAAACCCCTGTAGCTCAATGAATAACCTATAGACCCCAAAGGCAGCCAATCCATGTCATCCCTAGATCAACTGCCAGATAAATACAGGATACTCAGTTAAATTTGAATTTCAGATGAAAACAAATAATTTTTTCATATGTATGTCCCTGAATAATTTGTTAATCGGTTTTATCATTTTTATGTGCATTCATTTTTTTGTGTGTAAATATGCATATATACATATTTAACAACTCTTTGATTATATAATATATATTATATATTAAATAGGTATACATATACACATTTATGTATCTGTATACATATACATGTATGTTATACATACATGTGTATGTATATTAAATATGTATATGTACATATTTAATATATAATATATACAGTATAAAATATATATATTAATATAAATATATGGTTTGCTTTTAATTTTTAAGTCCCAAAACAAGAGCCAGAAAAATCTGATGACTGAGCAGAGCCATTCATGACCAGCGCATAGCGGACCCCAGCTGCCTGTAATCGCCGCCTGGTACGCCAGGGAGCTGGGGATTCCGCCAGGCGCCGGGCTGAATTCACAGGCGGTGGGCATCGGGCCTGGCGGAAAGCAGTAGGTTTGGAGCTTCGCTCATGTCCAGATTCAGTTCGCTTCCCACCTGTCCTTGGAAGGTCTTCCACTTGAATATCCTTTGTTTTGTTACCCCTCGACCACAATTTCCTGAAGGAATAACTACTTTTAAGCTTTATAACAAGAGCAAAAACCAAATTCCTTCTCTTGCGCTATCATTTCTATTCTGCAACCAGCAATTCAATGTTCAGTGTTCTGGGTGATTCTCTTTATTTTCTTTGTGAACAGCGGTGCTAAAAATAAGGAAGGCGAGTAAGGTGGAGAAAACAAGTCCCAAGTCACACCGCCCAAGCCTGCCGACAAGACTGCTCTCATCGAGGTTCATGGGTCTGAGACACTGGGCGTTGGCAACCAAAACCACCTGCTCCATTTAGGGATACTTCTTGAAGGACCTCGCCTGGCTACTTCTGCTCATCCTCACCTCTCAGAAACAGCGCACTTTAATGCAAGGGATATCACTTACCTTTTGAAGAGTTAAAGGAGGAGATTTTTATGAAAGTCACTATAGCAACATGATACCCTGAGTTATGCCAGGAGAGAAATATGCAGGAACTTTGACTCATACAGAGTTGGGGAGACCAGGAAACCTTCTGGGGGACCCCCAACTAGATCCTTCTCTCTGTGTTAAGGCTCCTTGTAGTTATTCCCTGGACTGCTACAAGCCAATGATGACATTTTCATGGGTCCCATTAAAAAAAAAATGAAGAAAATGAAAAGCCTTTAATGTGTGTTTTGTAGAGTTATATTTCAGTTTGAAGGAAATTTTTCAGTTTGAAGAAAATTTCTTTATTCTAAATTGTGTTGTTTCTGGTTTTTAGTAATATGAAATGATGGTAATAATGAGTACTTTTGTCCTTTGCTGTTCTTGTTTGGCAAATAAAATAAAATGTTGAGTTGATCGATCAGTATACCTGCAACAATTCTACACAACACATATCCAGAGCTCAATGGCATATAAGAATAAGCATTTACTTCCTGGTCGCCCTTATAGGCTCATGGCATAGCTCCATTCCCTGGGCCTCTCATTCTGGGCCACTTGGCTAGCTGGGACACGTTCTTCCCATGACAACAACAGAGAAGCAAGAGTGCAAACCCAAACATTCCTTTGGCCAAAGTGAATCACAAAGCCAAGTCCAGAGTCAAGAGTGAAGAACTGCACCCTCAGTGGGGTCAAGGTTGTAAAGGTAGAACCACACTACAGGGGTGGGGGAAATTGACGAACAGTTCAGTCTACCACATGGTGGCAATTATGTCAGATCCCATTTTGTCCTGATCATTGAAAACTTCAGGAATACAAAAGAACCTCAGCTTCAAAGGGCACTTTTGAGAAGGAAAAAACAAAAACAAAAACAAAACACCTAACGCATAATAAACAATAGTTCAGAAAAACCGGAAGTGGGAATTCTGTGATTAGAACCAGGACCTTGGGTCCCCATAGGCCTTCATTGTCCCAGCTGGCACCACTCTTCCCCATTTTATGAAATCTGATCCGAACCTAGGATGATTTACAGTGACGGTGCCGTGACTGGCAATTTATGAGGCATCTCGATAGAGCGCTTTAATGTTTTGTTTTGCTATGACTTCTGGAAAGAAATGTACTAATCAGAATTCTGTGTGAGATCATAAGTAATCGATTAAGTCACCTCAGCCAGCTTCCCCTGTGCACACGCTATGGATCCAATCTCCAGCCTAGGAACTTAATAACATTAGTGCATTATTAATTCATCATCCAAATCCTCCCTTCATGAAAGATTATACTCTAACTTTTGAGCCTATTCGGGTTCAGCTTTGCCAACAAAATGTTCAGCGCCTTTTTTTTTTTCATGTTTTAATTTAAAAAATATTCTGGAAATCCATCACCATGACTTCAGGTCAGCAAGTTTAATAAGCAAACATGGAAACGTCTAAGAAACGATTAGGGCATTTGGAAAATTATCTGCACTCTCCCACGACCTTCCTAGAAAAACAAGGGCCTCTGCGGGGAGAGGGGTTCAGCCAAGGCAAATGGCTTGAACTCCATGCCAGCATGTATCTCCGACACGGAGTTCCAGCAAGCATGCTAGACGTCTCTGTTCCTCCCTTATGTAGCTACAAACTGGGGCTAGGATGGGATTTGAATGTGTTTTTCTGTTGCAAAACACTTTGATAGAAAAATGAGACAAATCTGGAAATCATGTTATAGTCCAAGGCAGGACCAGGCTAGACCCTTGGCACAAGGTCAAAGAGAAGGGCCATCCTCTCAGCTGAGACCTAATTATGGTGCTTCTGCCCTCTCAGAAGAAAGCAGGGAACACACGGCCACCGGGTTCCAGCTAGAATGCAAGGTGCAAGCATTCATACAGGAGACAAAGGCCCTTGTTTTCCGACCAGCTGCATGCGCTGGAGAGTTCTACAAAAGGCGTATGTGTCTCAGAGCTTCTTGCTGCAAAGTGGGCTCTTAATTTTAGAGAGTCCTTGAGCTTGGAGAAAAGCTCACGGACATGATCGCATTCTCCACCTCTAGCCAGGCTCAATCCAGAGAGGTGTCTGCTCCGTTTGCATTGAGGAAGAGCTCTTTCATGGGGCCAAGAAGGAGACGGGGGTAGGCAAGATGTCAGGAAGGGAGTGGGGACCCTGTGCCTGGCCCACCTCTGGGACATGAGCTGTTTTGTTCTGTTTGTCATCACAGATGGGTGAGTTGAATTTCTTCAAATCTGGTGGCACTTCCCAGAAGTGCCTGATAGCTCCGGGGCCAGCGGGGAAGGCTAGAGAAGCCTCAGCCCAGAGGCCTCATCTTTGAGGGAAGCAGGAACGGCTTTTCCCCAAGATGGCAGGGAACTGGACGTCTCCAGCCCCACGGAAACATGTAGAAAAGAAGAAATGAGTACTCCCAGACGTTAGAAGCAAGGAAATAAATAGATAAATGGTGACTTCGAAATCACAGGGAAGCTGAATTCTAGCTTGAGGAGCAGCAAGCCAAGAAGCCACAGATTTACTCCCTTTTCTCTCCAGAGCTCCTGAGGACGAAGGTGCTACAAGAAGGGGACTGAGCCCAGGTCTCTCAAAATCTAGAACCACATACATTCCTCCCAACTGTGATTAGTCAGCCCAGTGCCCCTCCCCGAACCCAGAAAGAAGACTTGGATGTTTATTCTTTAGTGTAAACTGAGAGTCTCTGGGCTTACAGACACGCAGGCATGGTGTAAGTTGGGGGTTGCTGCCCCCCAAAACCAGAGGACTTGGGTAAAAAAGTTGCACATTCCAGTCTGAAAACCTCCCTCAATACTACCCTTCCCCATCCCCACCTGAGCCTTCCTTCACCCTTTCTAACAAGCCAGCAGCTCAGTGACCACCTCCAGATGGGATATGAGCAGAGTCTGACCCCTGAGGTGAAGAGACTGTGAGACACCGACCACCAGACCACCCCACAAGGGGCCTGCAAGCAGGCAGTCCTCCTGCGGATGCAGAACTTCCAGTCAGCTGGTTTGTGTGCCCGTCTTAAAGCAGACAAGCACACAGAAGGGACTCAGCAGACACTGAGTAAGACAGGCACGGGATGTGATGAGCCCTGGGTGTTACACGCAACTGACGAATCCATGAACACGATGTCTGAAACGAACGATGGACTATATTTTGGCTAACTGAAATTAAACCATCAAAATAGGAATTTCTGTTCAATGAAGAATGCTAAGGACAGCTGACAGACCAGGAGACGGCATCATCCATATCTGAAACCAAGAGTGGATGTATACCTAAAATATAAAAGGAACTCCATCAATGGACAGGTGCCTATCGTCTCTCCTGCTCAAGGACGAGTCTGAAGCCACCTTTCCCCTGCGCTGCCGAGAGGCCCCTCCAACCGGAACATCCCAGCAGCACACAGCCCCTTATTATTATTATTCAATTTTTACAACACCCCCTCTTCACTCCCCTTAACCCAGTTTCTCTGCCCCCCTTCACAGAAACGCTCCTTAGAACCATTGTCTGGAACCCTTGTTCCTGATTCCTCTCATTCTGTTTGAGTGTTTCTTATCGTGGAATATCTGACTGATGCAACAGAATATACGTAAGTTACGAAACATAATGAAATCAACAGTAGCGAACGTCCTCGTCCACTTAAAAATGTGCAACATCACCAATGTTATGACCATCGGCCTGTGATTCCTTCTGGATGCCAGCACTCTGCCCCTTCCTCCCCAGATGGAGAAGCCATCACCTTAAGTTTTGTGGCCGTCATTCCCTTCTATTGTACAAACTTTTATCACACACGTCTGTTTTCCTGGACAATTACATATTAAAATCCGAGGGAGTGCACGCTTTGTTTTTCCCTCCACACTTTGAAACATTTCAAACTGGACAGCTTCAGACAGAAACACCTAACATGTCCCTTGCACCATCTTCAGGCTCCCAGTCTCCAGTGTTATCCTGCTAGGTGTTCAGATGATCATTTTCATCATTTCTTTTTTTCTTTTTTAAAGATTTTATTTTTTTATTTGACAGAGAGAGATACCAGGTGCAGGGAGAGCAGCAGGCAGAGGGAGAGGGAGAAGCAGACTCTCCGCTGAGCAGGGAGCCCAATGTGGGACTCAATCCAGGACCCCAGGATCATGACCTGAGCTGAAGGCAGATGCTTAACCGACTGAGCCACCCGGGCGCCCCATTTTCATCATTTCTGAAGCTTCCTCTATTAAACCGTGTATCCAATCTATCAGGAAGCCCTGTTGGTTCTACTGCCAGAACAGCTGCTTATCTCTGCTCCTTTGTCCAAGGCTCAAGCATCTCCATTCTTCACCTCAGTGACTTAAGATCCACATCTCTGGCTCCTAGCTTTCACCCTGCCCCCCCCCCAATCTATTCTCCACAGAGCAGCCAGAATGATTAGTTAAATCCACAACAGATCACATTACCTTTCAGCTTAATGCTCTGTGGTGGCTTCTATCTCTGGCAGAACAAGAATCCGCAAGGTACCACATGTTCTGGAAGGCCCCAACCTGGGTGCCATCTTGGAGACTTTTCTCCTGGGCCCACTTCCCTCCAACCATCTGCTTCCATGAATGGGCCAGAATCCTCCTGCCCCAGGGCCTTTGCTCATGCTATTGGTCCTCTACTTGAAAGGCTCTTGCCCTTGAGTATCTCTCCCCTCTTTCCAGCTGAGTGGGTCTCCATCCTCTCCTTCACTCCTTAAATGTCCCCTTATCGGCAAGACCTTCCTCTGCGATCTATTTAATCCCCATGAGCCCTTGGATCCCCAGCAACACATCTTCCTTTCCTGCTCTGTATTTCTCTGTAACACGTACCACCTTCTGACATGCTAAATCTTTTGCTTGCTTGTTTGTTTATTATCTGTGCCCAGAACATACTACATGTCAACAAATATTTATTGAATGAATGGCTGGTTGGCTGAATAACTGAATGATTTCATAGAAATATTCTTCTCATTTCCCTCACTTTACCAATGACCAAAATCCCACGTCCAGCTCCACCTGCCACCACCTTCTCTGCATTCCAGCCAGACTCCAGGCCAAATCAAAATAGCGGTTAGCCCCTACCTGGGTGACCTTTCTGATGGCAATAACCGGTTCTCTCACTGCCTCCTTGCAGAGCGACGGGAGACGCGCCCCACAATTTTTACCTCCTCCTTTTGCATCCTTTCAGGCTGTGTCAAAGGGCCAAAGATTTCAGCTGTGCTCTTTCACAGAAGGTCAATCAAATGCTAGTTTCTCTGCAAGTCGCTACGCTTTGTCTTCCATCACAGACATAAGCCCATTGTTGATTTTAAGGATACGAAAGCATAAGGTGGTTGGCTCTGAGCGAGACAGCCCATTTTTCAGCTCTAAGACTCTGTGTGGCATCTTTGGGTTTACTATGACACTCAGAAAAATAAAAAGGATTCTTATTTACTCTACATTCTTCCTCTTTCTTGGAAAATCTTATATCAGATCAGAAAAACCTCAATTACATGAAGTTTACAAAATTAGTTGCCTCATGAATAAATGGATTTATTATTCAAGATGCTGAGAAGCACATTTTATTATTCCATATCCTTGGAACAAAGTATTTGAAATGTGGGATGAAATATTTTCAAGCTGCTTCACCAAAGTCAGGCAGACCAAAAAGAACATTTGCACATTAACATAAAACATTCATCAGGAGCTCTGCTGGCAATGCAGAGGGAAATGGTCGCATTTTTTATTACTAATCATTCCCATTAAATGTGTGGTTTGTGACCATTTTCACTGTACTGTACTATGGAACGTACTTCAGATAATGGAGGTTTTATCCACAGACCTTATAAACGATCCACTACAAAGAAACGAAAACCTTCCAGAAGTGTACTTAATGATTAAAAAGATATGAATGACCACATAGCCTAAAAATCGATTGGTTTCATTACATGTTTGACTCAAAAACTGAAGTTCAATATTTCTGTAACCCACAAGCTTGTAACAAATACAGCAAGCTAGGAAACTGTTCTCAATTTTTAATTATCTTGCTCAATTCAAATTCCCTGACTTATCTCTGAGCTCCCCTCACCTCCTCCCTCTGGGTCTGTTTACGAGGCACTGTTTCAAGGTCAAATTCCAAAGCCCAGTCATCTCCCTCAGTGAGCAGCTCATCTCAGTCTCAATAAATGTTGGACCCTTAGGGTGCTCAAGGCCATGCACGATATATTTTTCTAAGTTTACTTTAGAGAAAGATCTCAGCCGTTTCATGTATCACTGGTTTTAGAACCCAGTATTATGAACGGGGTGGGGGGAGCTTAGAATAATGACATTTTCAATCAGGAAGAACTTCAGATTTCTAGTTAACCCCTTCCTTTTCAAAGTAACCTCAGCGGGGGAGGGAGTGCAGGGAAGGTTGTCCCCACACCCCACACTGTGGTGTCCGTCACAGCCGGTTCACTGGGGCGGATGGAGCTGAGGTACCCCCGGCCAGCCGGGGTGCGTCACCAAGGTTTGAAGTCGTGGTCCATATGACTCACCCATCTTCCTTACCCCTGCAATCCCAGCCTTCAGGCCTGGCAATGTCTTTATTTTCTGGCTTCTCTCCTCCACATCCCTGTTGTCACTGCCTTGATCCAGTCTCTCACTGTGTCCTGCTGGGACTGAGGCAGGATCCTTCTGTCCACCTGTCCTGTCACGGGATTCGCCTGACACCAGCTCATTCGCAGTATGCTACAGGGCTCCCCTGTCCAAAACCACCACTCAGGTCATAGCGCAGCCTCTTTACAACTCCACTGGCACCCTGTTGTCTCTGGCATCCAAGACCAGCTCTCCAGGCACGGGGATGAAGGTCTGTGCAATGGTCCGGAGGCCCTGCTCCCCCATTCTTGGGGTGAGGGAACATTCCACCTCACTTCCCTCTGCCCAAAATCACTATTGACATACCTTATCCATGGGGTGCTAAATCCTGCAGGCTTGACTGTTGGGAGCCCTGGGCCGCCTTCCGCAGCTGTTCAAACATTGCTGCCTCTCAGTGAAAGAGCGGAGCCCACCGTGGTCTGCGGGTGTCTGGTCCATCCCAGAGCAGAGCCGCCCTAACCCTCTCCATCTCGGAGATTCCAGATGTGCCCCCCCCCTTCTCTCGTCCTGTTTCTGCCCGCCTCCAACACTCAGATCTTTTGATTTCTGGATCGTCACAGCTGACTTTTCTATCCGACAGAGGTTCTCCACAGACTCTCTCTCCACAGCATGAATCATGCTGTGACCTGTCCCTCGTTGTCCACCTTGAGCCCCCCGCCACCTGTACCTCGCAGAGACTCCCCGCCCCCCTCCGGGGATTCTGCCCCCAAAGGCAGCTCACAGCAGGATGACCCAGACTCCTCGGGGCACCAGACAGTAGAAAGTTTTGTGTCAAGATTCTCACACTGCCATGACCAAAGGAGCTGACCTCCTTGAATACGTCTCTAGACCGTGAATAATGTCATTCGAAGAACTGTCTTTTTTCTCTCTCATTGTCACTGCCTGATACGGAGTTGTCATTCGATCAATGTATGAATGAGTGCGGGCGGTCTGAGGAGGACTAGAGCTCCACGCAGAAGTGGGAAGTCGGGTGGGGAGTCCCTACGCTCAGAGATCTCTCTCAGCTGAAGAATGAAGGATCTGTGGAACATTGGAAATTAAATTCCAGTGTTTATTTCTTTTATCTTATTATAATGCAATGTAATATTCTCAAGAAGAGACTGCTAAGTACAAGTCCTTTATCTCTTTGGTTAGGTTTATTCCCAGGTATCTTATGGTTCTTGGTGCTATACTAAATGGAATCGATTCTCTAATTTCCCTTTCTGTATTTTCATTGTTAGTGTATAAGAAAGCCGCTGATTTCTGTACATTGACTTTGTATCCTGCCACGTTACTGAATTGCTGTATGAGTTCTAGTAGTTTGGGGGTGGAGTCTTTGGGGTTTTCCATATAAAGAATCATGTCATCTGCGAAGAGAGAGAGTTTGACTTCTTCATTGCCAATTTGGATACCTTTTATTTCTCTTTGTTGTCTGATTGCCGTTGCTAGGACTTCTAATACTATGTTGAACAAGAGTGGTGAGAGTGGGCATCCTTGTCGCGTTCCTGATCTCAACGGGAAGGCTACAAGCTTTTTCCCATTGAGGATGATATTTGCTGTGGGTCTTTCATAGATAGATTTTATGAAGTTCAGGAATGTTCCCTCCATCCCTATACTTTGAAGCGTTTTAATCAGGAACAGATGCTGGATTTTGTCAAATGCTTTTTCTGCATCAATTGAGAGGACCATGTGGTTCTTCTCTCTTCTCTTCTTGTACTCGAGGAACTACAGAACACTCATGAAAGAAATTGAAGAGGACACAAAAAGATGGAAGACCGCTCCATGCTCTTGGATTGGAAGAATAAACATTGTTAAAATGTCTATACTGCCTAGAGCAATCTATACCTTTAATGCCATTCCAATCAAAATTCCACCGGTATTTTTCACAGAGCTGGAGCAAATAATCCTAAAATTTGTATGGAATCAGAAGAGACCCCGAATTGCTAAGGAAATGTTGAAAAAAAACAAAACAAAACTGGCGGCATCACGTTACCCGATTTCAAGCTTTACTACAAAGCTGTGATCACCAAGACAGCGTGGTACTGGCGTAAAAACAGACACATAGACCAGTGGAACAGAGTGGAGAGCCCAGATATAGACCCTCAACTCTATGGTCAAATAATCTTTGACAAACCAGGAAAAAATATACAGTGGAAAAAAGACAATCTCTTCAATAAATGGTGCTGGGAAAACTGGACAGCTATATGTAGAAGAATGAAACTTGACCATTCTCTTACACCGTACACAAAGATAAACTCAAAATGGATAAAAGACCTCAACGTGAGACAGGAATCCATCAGAATCCTAGAGGAGAACATAGGCAGTAACCTCTTTGATATCAGCCACAGCAACTTCTTTCAAGATATGTCTCCAAAGGCAAAGGAAACAAAAGCGAAAATGAACTTTTGGGACTTCATCAAGATCAAAAGCTTCTGCACAGCAAAGGAAACCGTCAACAAAACAAAAAGGCAACCCACGGAATGGGAGAAGATATTTGCAAATGACAGTACAGACAAAAGCTTGATATCCAGGATCTATAAAGAACTCCTCAAACTCAGCACACACAAAACAGATAATCATGTCAAAAAATGGGCAGAAGATATGAACAGACACTTCTCCAATGAAGACATACAAATGGCTAACAGACACATGAAAAAATGTTCATCATCACTAGCCATCAGGGAGATTCAAATTAAAACCACATTGAGATACCACCTGACACCAGTTAGAATGGCCAAAATTAGCAAGACAGGAAACAACGTGTGTTGGAGAGGATGTGGAGAAAGGGGAACCCTCTCACACTGTTGGTGGGAATGCAAGTTAGTGCAGCCACTTTGGAGAACAGTGTGGAGATTCCTCAAGAAATTAAGAATAGAGCTTCCCTATGACCCTGAAATTGCACTGCTGGCTATTTACCACAAAGATACAGATGTAGTGAAAAGAAGAGCCATATGTACCCCAATGTTTATTGCAACAATGGCCACGGTTGCCAAACTGTGGAAAGATCCAAGATGCCCTTCAATAGACTAATGGATAAGGAAGATGTGGTCCATATACACGATGGAGTATTATGCCTCCATCAGAAAGGATGAATACCCAACTTTTGAAGCAACATGGACGGGACTGGAAGAGATTATGCTGAGCGAAATAAGTCAAGCAGAGAGAGTCAAGTATCATATGGTCTCACTTATTTGTGGAGCATAGCAAAGAACATGGAGGACATGGGGAGATGGAGAGGAGAAGGGAGTTGAGGGAAACTGGAAGGGGAGATGAACCACGAGAGACTATGGACTCTGAAAAACAACCAGAGGGTTTTGAAGGGGTGGGGGGTGGGATGTTGGGGGAACCAGGTGGTGGGTAATAGGGAGGGCACGTACTGCATGGAGCACTGGGTGTGGTGCAAAAAGCAATGAATACTGTTATGCTGAAAATAAATAAAAAATAAATAAATAAATAAGAAAGAAGAGACTGCTGAGTTGTCTGCTTTGTCTGCCAGGAGGATCAGCGAGATTATTCTGGGATGACAAACAACGGGGGGTCTCCGTGGCTTAAAGCAGCTGCATTTTCTGGCATTTCCAATGTGAGGATGAGGGAGCTCCGATCATCAGCCCGATGGAGGGCTCATCTCAGAGAATGTTTTCACCGTGGCTGGCAAGTCTTGGGTCAATAACGAATAGCCCATCACGTCCATCCAAACCTGTCCCCTTGAGCCAGTTACATACATGACTGTGCCTGACCTCAGAGAGACATGGAGGGACAGGTAGTGACCTCCTTCATGTTCTACTCCTCCGGACACACACTCAGTTCCTCTTTGTCCCTCATGCAGACACACGCACCTGCCGTGGTCCTGTCTCAGCTCCCTAAATCAGGTGTGCGGGAGGAAGGGGGGATCAAAAACGTATCCTTTTCGCTTTTTCAATTCAGGAGGAATTACACTGGACCTGATGGAAAGACAAATGTTTATGATGCATCCGTGTTTGTTTCCTGGGGGACCGCAACAGAATACCACACGGTGACCAAAACTGTCTCCCAGTTGGATACTAGATGCTGAAACCGGGGTGGCAGCAAACCCATGCTCCTTCCATGACCTGTCCGGGGGCCTCCTTCCTTGTCTCTTTCTAACTTCTGGTGGCTTGCCAGGAATCCAGAACTTTCCTTGACTGGCAGCAGCTAAACACTTTAACCTCTACTTCTGTTCTCACAAAGCGTTCTCCTCTCATCTCTCTTTTTGTTACAAGGACACCAGTCACATGGGATTAGAGTTCTCCCCACTTCAACCAGTAAACCCCACACCTTAAATTGATTACATCTGCAAAGGCCCCGATTCCAAATACGTTCACATTTACTGGCATCAGTGCTGAGGACTTCAACCCAGTTTTTAGGGTGACAATTCAATCATGAAACCACCCACCCCACCCTAACCTCTCATTTAAATACTGTTGCCCATCCCCTGGAGGTCATGAACTTCGAGTTCAATGCCATGACAGGATAGGGCCTCTGTACTGACTTCCTTGAGAAAGGTGTTTCTGGGCTCTGCATGGGTGAAGGAGAATGAACCAAACAGTTGGTGTCCAGGATGGTGGACTATGGTGGACATTAGAGCTCCTGACCCATATTTCAGTTTTAGGGAGGACTGTACCTCCCTGCTCCCATGAAACCAGGTGTGACCACGTAACCTGCTTTAAGCCACTGAAATGAATGTGAGAGGAAGTAATAGGTATTATTTTTAGATACTAGAATTTAAGAGGTAAAGCACAGTTTTCCACCTTTCTTCTACCTTCCAGGTTGTTAGTAACTTTCCACTGGGTGAAAGTTCTGGAATAAAGACAACACGAAGAGCCCCACCACACTGGACAGTAACTGACATGCAGCTTCAATAAGACATAAAAACACTGAGGTGAATGTGTGCATATCCTAGGACAAAACCATTTCACTTATATCAGAAAAAATTTTAAAAAAGAAAGAAAGAATGAAAAATACTGGCACATATTCATTAGGAAAACATGTACAAGTATTTTTAGGAGAATTATTTGCAGAAAAAAAATTGAGAATCAGTCCAAATGTTTATCAACTGTAGGTTGAATTAAGTAACTTCTACTACCTCTGCAAACTTAATAATATATAGCAATGAAAATGATCTACAGCTCCAGAAATCAACATGGATAAAATTTGTAAAAATAATTTTAAGCAGCCATAGAAGAATGCATAGGTATGATTCCAATTCCATAATACAGTCAGAATTAATCAGCATGTTATGTAAGGATACAGAAATGTCTAGTGACAATAGCGGAGCAAAGCCGGGGAACAAAATTCAGCTAAGTGACTACTTCTGGCAGATATATTGTATAATGTGATTGGAAAGGTCACACAGAAAGCTTCCAGGTTATTATAATTCATTTTCTGGCTTGATTGTTGGGCATATGCTGTTCATTTTATTATTGGTCTTTAAATTCTACAAATATATTCTTTATGTTCTTTCTCTACAGTCTACATTTCAGAACAATTCTTAAAAAATAGATCTCAGGTAAAAATATATGAAGGGCATGGGTTATAGAAATAATCCTATGGTTATTTTTTCCTATAAAATGAATAATTTTCTTGTAAAAATAATGATTCTCTCACTCATAACTCTCTACATCTCCTGATTTATTTATTTATTTTTTTTTTAGGGAGACAGAAAATGCATGGATGTGAGTGGCAGGAAGGGGCTGAGAGAGGCAGAGGGAGAGAGAGAGAGAATCTTAGCAGACTCGATGCTCAGTGCAGAGCCCGACATTGGCAGGGTTCAATCTCATGACCCTGAGATCATGACATGAGCCTAAATCAAGGGTCAGATGCTATACCAACTGAGCCACCCAGGTGCCCTTCTCTGGGCTTTATTAAAGAAGGGTTGGCCTTTCATTTTTAAAATTTTCGTCCCTTTCTCTTTGTGGGATTAAAGAGGAAAAAATTGGAAATCACAGAAATACAATGGTTTCTTTTTGGGAAGGGAAAATTGCTTCCTGTGCTAGAGAAAGAACAAGTTTCTCAGTATGTTTCAATTTTTCCCATTTGCTCTTGCTATTTTAATGGTTTTCTCTAAGAAATTTTTTTTACCATAATTTCCTTAATGAAAGAAAATATCTCATGTCTTCAGAACAATGACTTTAAAACCTTTTAATTCTCATACCCTCCCTGCTCTTCTTTCTTTTTCTTTTAAAGATCAAAAGCTTCTGCACAGCGAAGGATATAGTCAACAAAACAAAAAGGCAACCCACGGAATGGGAGAAGATATTTGCAAATGACAGTACAGACAAAAGCTTGATATCCAGGATCTATAAAGAACTCCTCAAACTCAACACACATAAAACAGATAATCATGTCAAAAAATGGGCAGAAGATATGAACAGATACTTCTCCAATGAAGACATACAAATGGCTAACAGACACATGAAAAAATGTTCATCATCACTAGCCATCAGGGAGACTGAAATTAAAACCACATTGAGATACTACCTGACACCAGTTAGAATGGCCAAAATTAGCAAGACAGGAAACAACGTGTGTTGGAGAGGATGTGGAGAAAGGGGAACCCATCCCCACTGTTGGTGGGAATGCAAGTTGGTACAGCCACTTTAGAAAACAGTGTGGAGATTCCTCAAGAAATTAAAAATAGAGCTTCACTATGACCCTGCAATTGCACTGCTGGCTATTTACCCCAAAGATACAGATGTAGTGAAAAGAAGGGCCATCTGTACCCCAATGTTTATTGCAACAATGGCCACGGTTGCCAAACTGTGGAAAGATTCAAGATGCCCTTCAATGGACTAATGGATAAGGAAGATGTGGTCCATATACACGATGGAGTATTATGCCTCCATCAGAAAGGATGAATACCCAACTTTTGTAGCAACATGGACGGGACTGGAAGAGATTATGCTGAGCGAAATAAGTCAAGCAGAGAGAGTCAAGTATCATATGGTCTCACTTATTTGTGGAGCATAGCAAAGAACACGGAGGACATGGGGAGATGGAGAGGAGAGGGAGTTGAGGGAAACTGGAAGGGGAGATGAACCATGAGAGACTATGGACTCTGAAAAACAACCAGAGGGTTTTGATGGGGTGGGGGGTGGGATGTTGGGGGAACCAGGTGGTGGGTAATAGGGAGGGCACGTACTGCATGGAGCACTGGGTGTGGTGCAAAAAGCAATGAATACTGTTACGCTGAAAATAAATAATTAATAAATAAAAAAGAAGAGACTGCTGAGTTGTCTGCTTTGTCTGCCAGGAGGATCAGCGAGATTATTCTGGGATGACAAACAACGGGGGTCTCCGTGGCTTAAAGCAGCTGCATTTTCCTGCATTTCCAATGTGGGGATGAGGGAGCTCCTCTCTGCCTGCTTGTGATCTCTTTCTGTCAAATAAATAAAATCTTTAAAAAAAAAAAAAGGTGTGCTGACTTTACCCAAAACAAAAACCTTCTTAAGAAGACCAGTGGGGGCGCGCCTGGGTGGCTCAGTGGGTTAAGCCTCTGCCTTCAGCTCAGGTCATGATCCCAGGGTCCTGGGATCGAGCCCGAAATCTGGCTCTCTGCTCAGCGGGAAGCCTGCTTCCTCCTCTCTCTGTCTCTGCCTGCCTCTCTGCCTATTTGTGATATCTGTCAAATGGATAAATAAAATCTTTAAAAAAAAGAAAAGAAAAGAAAGACAAGCCAGGTTTTGTTGTCGTGTAATTTACAAGTATAAGAAGAGCTCATAAACTTCTTGGATGTTACGCCGTTACGCCTAAGTGGGCAGAGTCCACCCGAGTTGGATTTCTTACTGATTTAACACCTGCCCTTTGACTTCAGGGGGATCTGTGTGCTGCACAGTTTTCTTAGGGGCACAACATTGCCAGCAACCTGAGGCCCATAATGACAGATAAACGTAATAATGTGGTTTAAAATAGTAGTTACTTTTAACATTATCACTACCTGTTTTTCTGTTTAGGCCTATTATTCAGGCCTACACACTAAAATGGTAAAACTTTTTTTGCCTGGGTTGCCTGGATGGCTCAATCGGTTAAGCACCTGCCTTCAGCTCAGGTCATGATCTCAGGGTCCTGGGATCGAGCCCAATTCGGTTTCCCTGCTCAGTGGGGAGCCTGCTTCACCCTCTCCCTCTACCTGCTGCTCCCCCTGGTTGGGTGCTCTCCCTCTGTCAGAGAGGTAAATAAAATATTTTTTTAAATGTAATTTTTAGTGCACTATCTATAATGGCAACATAAAGGTAATTTGGAATAAACCATACCAAATATGGGTAAGACATCTATTGAAAAAATTCTGAACTTTGTGACATTAGTTTATTCTTTATATACGCATTTTAAAAACTCTCTAATGAAATATTTCATAATAAAAAAATTTTAAACTGTGTTTTGAAATTATTATAAAATTACCATGACGAAAAATCTTTTTGTGTTAAACTCACCGAAACACACAGGTGAGAAAATCTTATTTGGAAATAAGCCTATTCATTTAAAAATGTGTTGGTATAAACTGTGTACATAGAAAAGTCTAGAATTATATAAGCAAAAAAATTGTAACTGTTATTTTTCCGAGTATCCCATTTATTTAACAAAACATGTCATTCACTATGTGGCAGACGCGATTTGATAAGTACTTTTTATTTATTTTTTTTAAAGATTTTATTTATTTATTTGACAGAGAGAGATCACAAGTAGGCAGAGAGGCAGGCAGAGAGAGTGAGAGGGAAGCAGGCTCCCTGACGAGCAGAGAGCCCTGACGAGCAGAGAGCCCTGACGAGCAGAGAGCCCGATGCGGGACTTGATCCCAGGACCCTGAGATCATGACCTGAGCCGAAGGCAGTGGCTTAAACCACTGAGCCACCCAGGCGCCCCTGATAAGTACTTTTTAAATACTAACTCCTATAATCTTCCCAGCAACCCCCTGAAAGAGGCCGAACAATCCTCGTTCTACAGGTGACGTTACTGAGGCACCGGTGGGTGCAGTGATGGGCATAAGGTCACACACCCAGATTTCAACCCAGGAAATTTGATACCAGTCTGGGCTCTTAGCGACTACATTAGGCTGAGGGTTTCTGTGCTCATTTTAATTTTTTCTTTAGATTTTTTGAACTGTATGAGGCACATTTTCCAATTAAAATCAAATATTAAGTCAATCCGTTTTGGAAAGGAAAGGAATGTATTTTTAGCTTTGATGTGGGATATGAAATTCATGTAAACATAAGGGGAAAAATAAAGAGTTTTTTGGAAGACAACATATGCTCACTCTGCCTTGTATAATTTACGCTTTAGTATTAGGTTCTGTGTATTTAAATGCTTCAAATAATGCTGCCTCCTCAGGGGAAAAACATGTGCTGATGCAAGCTCTTAATTTTGTTAAAATTTATTATTATTATTATTTTTTGTATTTCCCTCCTGGTTCACCAAACAACCTGTTTAAACTTCTTACGGTGCGTAGTATCTTCTGTTCCCTATTCACGTGGGCAACTTGCCAGCAACACCGTCAGATTTCTTTCCGAAATAAAAATCGGCTACAACACCAAAGCCTTTGGTTTGTTCAATCCTTCTAAGCATCTCTTAATGCCAAGAGGGGGCATTGGTAATTTCAGGTCCCAACTGAACAGCTCTACATATGAGTCTGACCGCCCCAAAAGTTTGACCTTCAGCCAATGCTCGTGAGAGACAGAGATGCCTCCTGGGGTCCATTTTAGCTCCCTTCGTGGATTTAATACGTTTTAGTGAGTATCTATCATGCACCAAGGACTGCGTCGGACACCAAAAGCATGGCAGCGAATGGCCGCGGTCCCTGTCCCCAACACAAGGAGATGATTCCATCCTCCAATTCTGATATCTTAAGTTCGAATGCCTGGAGGCATGCAGATGGCATGAGAAGGGCACGGGGGCGGGGTGGGGGGGAGGAGGAGAGGCTGCAGAGAGAAAGTCAGCAGGTGGCTGTCATTAATCGTCTCCAGCAAACTGTGTTTCTGTTAGAGGGTGATGTTAGTGTTTGCATATGTCTACTTCTTCAAAGGAAGCCAAATACTCCTATTTTATAAGAAATACCACCTATTCAAGGGGCGCCTAGGTGGCTTATTTGGTTAAGCAACTGCCTTTGGCTCAGGTCATGATCCTGGAGTCCTGGAATCGAGTCCCGCCTTGGACTCCCAGCTCTGCAGGGAGTCTGCTTCTTCCTCTGACCTTCTCCCCTCTCGTGTGCTCGCTCTCTCTCTCTCTCAAATAAATAAATAAAATCTTAAAAAAAAAAAAAAGAAATATCCCCTATTCTTAAATGATGGCAACCTCACTAGAACTTATTTTTAAAATATTTTACAGCTCAATAAAATACATCTTAGAGGTAGCTGGGCCCTGTAGGTCATGAATTTGTAACCTTGGTTCCACTTGGTTTTGTGGGATTTGACCAAAGAACCTGCTATGCCTCCCTGTGTTCGAATGTGGATGACCTCTCCAAAATTAGCTGGATTAAACTCCCAGGATTCTGGGACACCAGGCAGAGACTCTGGAGGAGAGAGCTTCATGCTGCTACCTCTCCTTCACATCAAAGTGCAAACTACACTCGCGCGCACACACGCACCCACGGAACCCCTCACCTGTTGTTACGATCCTGTGTAATCCAGCCATCCCATTGGCCTTGACTTCTGACACATTCTCTATTCATGCTTTGCCTTGCAGACAGAGAAGTCATGCCCCTGCTCCACTCACACCCTTTGCATCAAACAGTTTTCTGTCTGGACTATTTCCTTTCTGTTGAACCTGGTTAATTCCTCCCCATCACTCAGACCTCAGCTTAAAGGTCCATTCTTTAAGACAGACTTTCTGGCTCCCCAGCTCCCTCAGCAGGACAGCAGGGAGTCTCTGGGTCAGAGCACAGGAGCAGCTTGGGGCTCTATCTTACTAATGGCCAGCAGATGCTGGATGAGGTTTCATGGGGTATAGGCAAAGCAGGCAGGCTCTAAACAGCTAAAAATCTATTCCTTTGGGGTATTTTTAAACAACTGGATGTGTAAAAATTTGAGTTTGGCACCAGCAAGCTTTTGAGCTAACATGTCTCCACCTGCCATGAAGAAACAGAAAGGGCATCATTGGCTCGTTTCTTTCGAGCATGGCCTCTCCACAGATGGGCCTAGAAATGCTAGTTGTGGCTGAAGACCTGGAACGTCTCTCTTTGTACGTGATACACAAAGAGTTCAGATACTGAAAACCTCTCTGTGGAGTCATTTGCCCAAATGCAGTCACAAGGGTGTGGTCCCCCACATCTGTGAGATTCCAAAGCCAAGGGCCACTTGGGAATTCAGCCTTGGTGACCACTTCATAAGACAGCATTGCTTCCTCTAGTCCCGACCCTTCATGTTACAGATCTACCAGACAGATATTTAGAAAAGATTCTACCAAAAGGAGAAGGTTGCTGCAGAGACAAGGGGCACACTCTGGCTGTTACAGACATTTGTTCCAAGAAGACCAGGAACGACACAGGGGCTCTTCTTAGATCTGAAAATGAAACAGACTAGAAACGTTCTAGCCCTAGGACTAAACAGCAAAAGTGAAGAGAATCCCAGGACCCTTGAGCGGGCAGCTGCTTGAAAGACCAAAACTAACTTCTACAGTTGAGTTTTCAAACTGATAAGGAAAATAATTTTGGTAGAAATACATGATAGGGGCACCTGGGTGGCTCAGTGAGTTGAGCATCTGACTCTTGGTTTTGGTCAGGTCATGATCTCAGGGTCCGGGGATCGAGCCCCATGTCAGGCTCCACACTTAGCATAGAGTCTGCTTAAGAGCCTCTCTCCCTCTCCTTCTCACACATGCTCGCGCGCGCTCTCTCTCTCTCTCTCATATATATAAATCTTTAAAAAAAATGAAGAGTGAAGAATAATCTAGTAAAAGACAAGTCAAAAGACCATGACCGCATTTTGTCCATAGAGCTTTCATGTGACGCAAATATCGATTTCCTATCCTGTTACACTCTCTAAGAGGGGAGGTGGAATAAGATCATTTTGACAGCAATAAAAATAATAATATATTATTAATTGCCAAATGATGTATTTCAGTCATCAAACTAAGCCATGCACCCACTCACTTCATTTCCTGTAGACTTCTATATAAACAATGAGGAGGAAGCTACTTTTTCATGCAGGCCAGGCATGGCTCAATTCATAGCAATATTTCTGTGCTCTTTTTGTATTCCTCTGCCCTGAGCTAGGCTTTACGCTTCTATGCTCAAAATGCTGAAGCTTTCATTTTAAACCTGTAAATCTGACTTTCCTCTACTTCAGCAAAAGAAGTGAGGAGACACAAACATTAAAAATGGTAATACCAAATGCTTGCTTTCCCCCCCCCAACTTATTACAACTCTTCATTCAAGCTGGGAGGAACAATGAAATGGTGGCAGGACACAAGAGAAACTAGGCACACACAAAGTAAATAGGTTAAGGAACACATCAGGTATGGGAAAAACAAGCCTGTATTTGCAGTTGGTTAGCAAAACCCTACGAGGAAAAATAAGAATGAGCACTTCTCTAATTACCTAATGTTCGTTTTTCAGTTTCACTACAAGTTTTCATTCAATGTTTCTTTCCTAAGATCCAGTCACTAAATAGTGTGATAAGGATTTGGCACAAACGACAACCCAGAGAGCACATTCCCATTCCCTCTTTCTGAAACAAGAGCTCGCTCCTGTGGGCAGTAAGTCATCAACTACAACATATCATTAGCTTCACCATTTCAGCAAATCAATTCTGGCTGATAGCTGAAAATTGGTTAAATGGGATGTTCTTTGACATGCAGCCCTGGGAGTGATAGGAAGATAATGGATCTCTCTTTAGGCAAAAGAATAATTAGTAATATGGAGTTGGCCAAGTTCAATTATTTAATGATTGGCCAATGCAGTGAGTGACACATTAGGACAGAGAGGGTCTAGTTCAAGATTGATCTGAATCAAAATGAATAAGCAAACCCAAACAAAAGGACACCCACTAGCTGTCTCTTCTTCCTCTTTAGTCCAACCTCAAGGCATTTATTAATAAAAAATACTGACATTCTTGAGAGAGCATTCATGAGACATTTCTTCTGTTTAAAGAGGTGGGTCTTTAGGCAACACCTTAGGACTTGATAGAGTTTGCAGATTTTGTAGATTTATGACTAATCTCCAGAATATTGTATCCATAAAGTCTACCCTATAAATATTGGACCAAGAGGCATTCTAACTAATCTGGAACAGTTAAAGAATTTTAGGTGTGAGCTAATTGGTAAATAAGCTGATTTCCCTATATATCTCCCAGTTAGAGATACGCGTTCCACCAAGACCATGAGAGCTAACCTGCAATATGAGACCACAGACACCCCATCACATGCCAACTGAGCATCCAACTTTGTGGGCATGTACATATGGTGACTCTATTTTCTACAGGAGAGAGAAGTTGGCAAAAGAAACTACTTTGGAGATTAAAATTGACAGAATGTATGTCAACTATTTGGGGTTTTAAGAAAGTTTTTTTTTTTAATTTGCGTATAGTTGACACACAATGTTACATTAGTTTCAGATATACAACATAGTGATTCAACAAGTCTACGTGTCATGCCATGTTCACCACAAGTATAGCTACCATCTGTCACCATACGCTATTACACTATCATTGACTACGTTCCCAATGCTGTGCCTTCTATTCCCATGACTGATTCATTCCATAACTGGAAGCTTGTACCTCCCACTCCCTTCTACCCATTTTGTCCATCTTCCCACCCCCACCCCTCTGGCAGCCAATAGTATGTTTTCTGTATTTATAGGTCTGATCCTGGTGCCAACGATTTGAACTTCCTAGAAGAAAACACTGTAGGCCCGTTTCCTCTAAGTTTGGTTCATTGTTGGAAGCATCTGGGGAGCTTCTTAAAAGTAAATTCCCTGGGGGCACCTGGGTGGCTCAATTGGTTAAGCCTCAACTCTTGATTTTGGCTCAGGTCGAGATCTCAGGGTCATGAGATCAAGCCCTGAGGGACTCTGCACTGAGTTTAGAGCCTGCTTAAGATTCTCTCTCCCTCTGCCCCACCCCCACCTCTCCCCAAAGTGCTATTTCAATATATAAATAAGTAAATCTCCCAGCCCAGTGCTTCTCAAACTTCAATGTGCGTAATAATTCCCTGGGTTTGGTTGAAGTCTCAGATCCTGCACTTCTGACAAGCTCCCACGTGACAGTGATGACGTGGTCTGTGGTTTGGGAATCACTACCATAAACACAGTTTTCAAATGCAGTCATTTTCTTGTGAACATTGCATTGTAAATGACAAAACATCACTACACTGAAGTATTATGATAAACAGGGATTGTGTTATTAAAATAACCATGTCACAGTCCATTTTAGATTGAATATGGGCCTCAAAATGATGTCTTTGATTTCATAATTGCTTTGTATTTCTAAGTCCGATCTACTGGCTAATTCTGTCGCAACTGCTGGGACCTGCTCCTTTCGCTCAATGTCAACTTTGTAAGATTCATTTGCATCGTGTGTAGCCACAGTTCATTAGGAGGAAAATTGTATTTCAATATAAAAACATGAGCTCAGGTCTCCAAATATTACACCCTATTCAAAAATAAACCCTAGATTGATTTTTAAAAACTAAATGTGAGAAAACAACTATCAGTAGAAAACACAGCAGAATGACTTTATTACTCCAGAGTAAGGAAGGGTTTCTAAAACAAGAAAACGACAAATCACAAAGATAGACACTTGACTGAATTGAACATATAATAATTTAACTTGTCAAGTATCATTTAAAAAATAGGAGCACCTGGCTGGCTTGGTTGGTGGAGCACGTGACTCGACCTCAGGGCCATGAGTTCAAGCCCCACATTGTACAGGAAAGCTACTTTTAAAATACATTTTAAAAAAAGGTAGACAACAGAGACAGCATATATGGACAAAGATTAATATCTGGGATTCATAAAGAACTCTCATAAAATTCATAAGAAAATGACAAATGATACAACAGAAAAATGGTTTAAGAACAGGCAATCCACAAAGAAAAAAAGCCAAATGACTAATAAACCGCCAAAGGCTCTCAATCACACTTAAGTAATCAAGGACCTTAAATTGATACTTTAAGCTAACATTACATAGTCATCAGATTTGCAGAAGTTGAGAGTCTGATGACACAAAGTGTTAGTGAGAACAACACTATTAACGGTGTGGCTTTTAATTATTAACACCATTTTGGAGAGCAATCTGGCAGTTTCTAGTAAAGCTATGTTTTTCTGCATCTAGATAAAAAGACATGGAAATGATTGTTCCCTGAAATTCTATTTGTGAAAAGGTTAATGGCCACTGTAATGACTAATACAGAGTTTGTTTACTTGCATGGAAAGAGAAGACACTGAATTCAAGTAATTCCTTGAGTAGTTCTCAGGGAGAAGGGGCATGAGGAGGGGGCCCACAGAAACCATGCTAATTATAGATTCGAGCTTGCACTCGGGATAGAGTTAAATATTTTACATTCTCTACAGCCATGCCCACTTGATTAAAACATGTCAGTAGTAAATGTTGAAAAAAAAAATATGACCCAATGTCTGAAACCAAGAAGGTGAACTTCCCGCTTACTTAAGAGAGGCGGCAATTAGGCTGGTCAGACATGCAGTCATTAAGCAAAGCAAACCGCCCATCTGGTGTGTAAGGTCGTGGAGGAAGCTGACTTGAGGCAGTGATGATTACAGATGGGTAAGTAGGCTGGCCTTGGTCTCAGGAGCATGTTTTGGGTTAGTTATGGAGGTGGGAGTGGCTTGACATCAGTCTTAGAGGCTTAGTTACTGGGGTGAGTCTGATGCTGATTGGCCGCCTTTCGGAGCATGAGGCCGCCACTGACTGTTTTCACTGGAGCGAGTTGCCTTTGACTTAACAGAGGGATTTTAAAAGCCAGTTCAAATGTTTGCTTGTTAGCATGGCTACAGGCCTATCATTGATGAAATAAATGCATTTAAAACTGGTTCTGATATTCATTTATTACTTCTAGGAATAAGGGTACTTTTGTTTTTCTTATTCTCAGGAAAGGGGTCACTGAGGGTCTGACATACCAAGGCCGCTCCAAGCGTCTAGTTGCCAATCAGTGTCAGTTAGAACCAGTCGTCATGAAACACAACACTTGGTTTGATTAGCTCTTAAGCAAGCACTGTTCCAAGGGCCAAGTTCTTGGTTTACATTTGCATTAGGAAAAAAACTGGAGATCGAATATATACCCTCAATAAAAGAACAGTAAGTTATGGCATACCCATATTCTAAAATGCTCTACAACTGTTAAAATGAGCTTGAATGCACATATACCAGCAGAATCAACACCTGAAACAGAATGTTCAGTACAGGAAAATAAAACTGTACAATATTACAGGGCGTATGCTACACGTTTAATTTTTAAAATCATCATATATGTTGTGTAAGTGTGTATGTTAAAATTTAAAAATACATGACTGGATGAACACTAAATTCATAAGTATACCTAATTTTGGGAAGGGTGAGGAATGTATGGAATTGGGGAAGGAAACCCAAAGAACTTTGAAACAAATGTTGATATTTTTTTCTTTGGGTAATTCATTTTTTATGTTTCTGTATATTGCATATGTTTTTAACACAAAATAAAACATGAGGTTAAAGAATCATTCTTTTCCTTTTCTGGAACAACAGTACAAACAATAATTTAAAGAAAGTTTTTCTAAAACCACAACTTTTTCTGCTTACATTATAGACATATTACTGGGGTTAAATTTGCACCCCTGATCTAAAATCACAGATATCGGAAGATCTACATAGAAGGATAACCTCCTTTTCTAGTACTACATTCTAGCTCCAATTCTGACTGGCACGATTCTCCTCAGCTTCCGTGAATTTTAATTTAAGGGAGAGAAACAGTCTTTTCTGTAAGTTTCTCTAAGAAAAGATAGAAGTTGCTAGAGGGAAAATATCAAGGATAGAAATAACACCCCTCTTTTTGTTGAAACTTTTGTTGCAATAATCAATCTATAAAACAGATTGTGGTGCACCTACACAAAATAATATGGAGATACTTGACACTTTTAACCAGTTCCCCCTACTGGTAGTATTTTGCTGAACTGTAGGATAACATCACAGGTTGATGCTGACAATCCACTGATCTTACTCAGATTTCCCTAGTTTTACTCGTGCTCCCGAAGCTATTTCTGTGTGGATTAGGTATTATCTACTTTTATCATGTGTAGATTCATGTGTCCACCATCATAGTCAAGATACTGACCAGTTCCCACCCCACAAGGATCCCTCATGTTGACACTCTGTAACCAAACCCAGCGCCCTCTGAGCACCCCTCCCATCCCTAACTCCTGGAAACCGCTAATCTGCTCTCCATTTCTAAGGTTGCCACTTTTTCAATGTTATGTAAATGGAGTCATATAGTAGGTAACCTTGCAGAATTGACTTTTTTCACTTAGCATAATTCTCGATTCATTCAAGTTGGTGGCGTGTGTCAGCAATGTGTTCCTGTCTGTTGCTAAGTTATTCCATAGATCTACCAAATTGTCTAACCATTTTTCCCATTGAGGGACCTCTGGGCTATTTCAGTTTCGGGCTTATTATATATAAAGCTGCTATGAACATTTGTGTAAAGATTTTTGTGTGAATAGAAATGTTTATGTGTCAGGGCTCCTGGGTGGCTCAGTGGGTTAAAGCCTCTGCCTTCAGCTCAGGTCATGATCCCAGGGTCCTGGGATCAAGCCCCTCATCGGGCTCTCCGCTCAGCAGGGAGCCTGCTTTCTCCTCTGTCTCTGCCTGCCTCTCTGCCTCCCTGTCTGTCAAATAAGTAAATAAAATCTTGGAAAAAAAAATTGTTTAAAAAAAAAAAAGAAATGTTTATTTCTCTGGGATAGATGCCCACGTGTTCTATCATTGGGTCATAGGGTAATTGCACCTTTAGTTGAACATGAAGCTGCTAAACTGTTTTCCAGAGTGGTGATACCATTTGGTGCTCCCACCAAATATGGAAGAGCTTGTTTCTCTGCATCCTTGTCAGGTTTGGTGTTGTCACTCTTCTTATGTTAGCTATTCTGATAGGTGTAGCTAAACATAGCTCATTGTGGTTTTAATTTGCATTTCCACAATGGCTAATGATGTTAAAATTTTCTTATGCTATTTTTAAAAAATAAGCTCTATACCTAATGTGGGGCTCAGACTCACGATCCCAAGATCAAGAGTCCCATGATGTACTGACTGAGCCAACCAGGAGCTCCTCTGGTGCTATATTTTTGTCTGGATATCCTCTTTGGTCAGTTTTTATTTTTTTGCCCATTTTGTAACTGGATTCTTTGGTTTCCTAATGTTGAGTTTTTTTTTTTTAACATTTTTTTTTTAAGATTTTATTTATTTATTTGACAGAGAGAGATACAAGTAGGCAGAGAGGCAGGCAGAGAGAGTGAGAGGGAAGTAGGCTCCCTGCCGAGCAGAGAGCCCGATGCGGGACTCGATCCCAGGACCCTGAGATCATGACCTGAGCCGAAGGCAGCGGCCTAAACCACTGAGCCACCCAGGCTCCCAGGTTTCCTAATGTTGAGTTTTGATGGTTTTTTTATGTATCTAGATACTAGTCCTTTAATGAATATATGGTTTGGAAATACAGGCATACCTTGGCGATATTGAGAGTTCAGTTCCAGATCTCTGTAGTAAAGAGAATATTGCAATAAAGCAAGTCAAATGGGGATGTCTGGATAGCTCATTCGATATTAAGTGTCAGACTCTTGATTTCAGCTCAGGTCATGATCTCAGGGCTGTGAGATAAAGCCCCACGGCAGAGTTCTGCAGTCTGCTTGGGATGCCTTCTCCTCTAACTTTGCCACACACACACACACACACACACACACACACACTCTCTCTCTCTCAAATAAATAAATATCTTTTAAAAAAAGGCAAATCAAATGTATTTTTTATATCCAGTTCAAATTAAATTTGTGTTTATACTATACTGTATTCTATTAAGTATACAATAGCATTATGTCTAAAACAACAATATACATACCTTAATTTAAAATGACTTTGTTGCTTTGTCACAGCACCCGAGACCCAGGTCGCTGTCTCAGTCTGTGTCTAACTCTTAGTTTTAGCTCAGGTCATGATCTCAGGGTTGGGGGATGGTGCCTTGCATCGGGCTCTGCACTCGGCACGGAGTCTGCACTCAGCATGGAGTCTGCACTTGGCACAGAGTCTGCACCAATTCCTCCACTCCCACCCCCTGCACACACACTGTCTCTCAAATAAATAAAGAAATCTTTTTTAAAAAAGAAAAAGACTTTATTGCTAAAGACGCTAACCATAATCTGAGCTTTCAACGGCTCATAATCACTGATCACAAATCACCAATCAGAAATATAATTATAATGAAAAGGTTTGAAATGTGAGAATTACCAAAATGTGCTACAGACCCACCAAATGGGCAAATGCTGTTGGACAAACTTGCTCTAGATAGGTTGGCCACAAAGCTTCAATTTATAAAAAATTGTATCTGTGAAGTACAATAAGGCGGAGAGCAATAAGGTGTGCTTGTAGTCACCCCCAGCCCCCAGTCTGTAGCTTGTCCTTGCCTCTTCCTCACATGGGCATAAGATAACAAGCTTCAGTTTTAATGACACCAAATTTGTCCATTCTTTCCTTTTAGGAAGCCTGGCTTTGGCTTTAAGTCAGTCAAAGGAGTAAAGAGTCCAATAGTTGTTTTTCATGATTTACACAAAACTACCAAATCATGACTGGCATTTTTCACTTTTCCTCTAGTTTTGACATCTTGTAAACACTGCCTGGGGAAATGGGAAACCTAATAGCCGCATTCTCGCCTTCCATTTTCATTTCATACTGAGTTAGGTGTCATACCCCTACCCAAATGCCCACGGGGTTTCCAGTTGTCCTTTATTCCTTCCAGAGGCATGTCCTGGTCAGTCCCTCTCCCTGGCGCCAGGCTGTTGGGTGCGACTGCGAAGAGGAAGCTTTAGCTCTGGTCACCAGGGGCTTGTAGGGCAAGGGAGCGGACAGATAGGGTGCCCGTGTGATTAGAATACAGTTAGGCTGTCTGACAGGAGTGAGAATAAACACTGAGAGATCTCCAAGAAGGGTGTGCCCAGATCTGCTTTGGGGAGCAGGAGTAGTTTTCCAAGAGAGTGACCTTTCGGCTGAGACTTGAAAGATAGCATGAATGCATATGCAAAGCCGAGGAAAAAAACCAACAAAAATTGTGAAAATAGATGGTATGGTTGTTAGAACGACTGAAAGATGGTGAGCTAATGGCATTTTAGAGGACAAAGGTGGGAAGGGGAATTCACAGAGATCGATTAGGACAGATGTTTCTGGGTCTCTTCCTGTCTCTGTCTCTCCCTCATTAATTAACAAAAAGCTACAGTCTCACTTTTTTAAAGTTTCCTTATTTATCCTAGTCATATCAAAGAGCTCGTTTGAGTTAAGAAAGAAACACACAGAAGAGGAAGGCTAATTTTAGGCTGTAATTATGTTTGCCAGGAACGCCATATTGGAAGATGGGGCTCCGGAGCTGGGACTCAGCCTCACTGCTGACCTGAGGAAAATACAATGAGCTCACAGCTTCAGGACAAACAAGCAGGTGTTGCTTTTTACAGCTGGGGTCAAAATACCTCTAAGGTGTGAGCCTTCATTCTTCATTAACCAGGCAATGAATGAGTGGAAGCTTCTGGTTGCTCAGTTACCAAAAATAAATATAAAGCCAATATCAACAATATAATAATTAAATGAATATTGATTTTACCCTGAAGTGGATATAGTGAACATGCCAAAGTAGTATTTCATTTATTTTTTTGAAGATTTATTTATTTATTTTAGAGACAGATAGGTTGGGAGCAGGGGCAGAGGCGAGCCAGGGAGATGGAGAGAGAATCCATAAGCACACTCCTTGCTGAACATGGAGCCTGATGCAGGGCTCAATCCCAGGACCCTGAGATCATGACCTAAGCCAAAATCAAGAGCAGGTGCTTAACTGACTGAGCCACCCAAGCATCCCTATTTCATTTATTTTTTAATCCAATGAACACATGTGATTTGGGATGTGTAGCTCAGCCCATGAAACGGTGGACCCCCCCCCCCCCCCAGTTTTTGTTGGTGATCACTCCAGGGTACATCTCTGCTGATGATTTTTTTTTTAATTGTCACTAAATAATACAGTCTACCTTGAACTTATTATGTTGATACTCTTTTGAGCTGATCAGTTGATTCTATATGAAGCAAACAAAGTTGTTTCCAATTCTACAGAAGACGTCTTGTAGAAATGTGATTTTAGGCTTTCTGGAAGGTTCTGTCACTCACAGATCTGTCCTGAGACCTTTCTTTTATCTACTACAATGCCTGTCTTCAACATGCTCCAGCACGAGAACACTGAATCCCAGGGCAATGTGCTTCCAAAGACCCCTAAATCAGTATATACCTGATTGAAGCCAGAAATCACGAGCACATTAAAATTCACCACTGCTCATTGAATCTGAAGAAATTAATCTCATATGCATTGAGAAGGTTACGACATTGCAGGGAGAATTGGAGCCAAAACATATTTCCTTGCTTCAGATTGGGTCTAGGACCAACCCTCAGGTTCAATTCAACTTACAAATATTTATTAAGCGATGATACCTGCCAGATTTAGGCAAACACTACCACTGTACAGGTAGCTCAGACAAAGACTCTCCCCTCTGCAGAAATCTGGCTTCAGACCTCCACTCTCTCACTGAGTTGTATATGCAAATAACTTTACTTCTTGGGATAATTTCCTTATCAGTATGATAAGAATGGTAGTAGGACCTGCCATATAGGGTTTTGATGATTAAATATGATATTTTAAATAACGTTTCTGACACACAAGAGGGGATCAATATGTGCTCAGACATCAAGTAGAAGAATCAAGGAAGATGCCCCAGAGAAAGCAACGCCTGCCTTGAGCCTTGAGCTCTGCCACAGATCAGTCCCATGCATGACAGAGGGGATGGAGTGAGGCACAGGGACTAGCATAAGTGAAGCCTTAGAAGAGAGGGAAATGCAGGAAGGAAACAGGGAGGGGAAACTGCTCAGGGTGGAGAGGCTGAAGGACAAGTAATGGGAGATGATGCAACACGGGTAGCTCATCTCTGGTGGGACGGAGACAATTGAACTTGGTCCTTCAGGCTTTGTGGGAGTCACCCAAGGATTTTAAGTAAGGAAGGAAAATAAGCTTGCTTTTAGAATTATTACCTAGGCAGCAGTGTATGGAATGAATGAGAAAGAGGTGCTAATTAGGGGATCGATGAGTGCTCCAGGTGACAATCCTGTCCCCAGGTAAGGCACTGAATCAGTAAGACGGGGTCCCATCAAACATGGTGAGTAAGGCAGATGAAGGCATTTAGGAAGAATCAGGAGTGTTGGTGACTGAGGGGTCGATGGCATGATCACCTCAAACTAGAAACACAAGACAAGCTTGGGGGCAGGAAGGGGAAAACCCAGTCAAATTCAGCTCTCTGCCCCAACCCTGGTCTGGACAAGCACACTTGGCAACCAACATCTCAATATCACAAGCTTTCAGATTTATAGATGTCCATGTTCTTGTCCTAAGAACACCTTGCTTTATCCATCAAAGTCTGGCAGCAGATTAACACAGGGTGAATGATCTATAGCAAACAGAATCTGAGCTATGAACCAAAAGCAAAAGCAGGGAATAAATTGCTAATTTGGGAAAAGCATTCTGATGATGGTATTCAGTGAAACGTAGTTGAAAAAAAGATCTCATTGTTGGTACCTCTCTCTCCTTGTTTTGAGACACAATATTGTGCCCTTTGCATGCATATATATATAGATATATATATGCCATCACGGGTCAATATATTCAAGCAGAAATTTTAGAGAAAGCAATGATTTTACATGTTTCATCCTGACTTCTAAAGTGGTTTTGATCTACTTCCCTGTACATGAACATTATCAGAGTCCATCATTTCCCACCATAGAGCTATATGTATTTTTTCACTCTATTTCAGATGACCTTTCCCAAGGGGTCATGAGAATTAAAATAAGTTCAACTGAACTCAACAAGTAATTAAAAGTCTGCCACGTGACAACAATATGCCAGATACTCCTGAGACAGAGAAAAAGAAAAACACTGCAGATCACCAGTGCCCCCCTTCCTGAACCATGACGTAAAGACCGGAAGTCCCGATGCCAGGATCAAACGGGGGCCGGGGCTGTATGAATTTGGGAATGAGAGTGATGCTGAGGAAAAGAATTCCCGCCAGTATGCCCTGAATGTGCACGGATCCTCATTACATGTGCTCTTGTCTGGGTCGGAAAGTTCCATTTCTCTGGGTGAGGGAAAGCAGCTCTGTGCCTGGAAAGCCCGGGTTCTGGGACTAAATGTGACCCCCTATACAGACAGTCCCATAAACCTTGTCTGTGGCTTTGTTTGGGGATTAGCCTGGCAGTCCCTAGACTTACGACTTCAGGAATTGAAACTGAGAATCTCACATGAAGCATTAATATTATATATTCCTTCTGCATGTTTGAAATTTTCCACATAAAAAAAGCTAAAAAAAAAAAAAAACAAAAAAAAAACGGTCACCGAGAGTGATCCCTAATGTGATCTACAGATTTGGAGTGATAATGTGTCCCATGTACAGCTCTTGTGGGGGTGTTGATCGTGGGGGAAGGGTGGGAGGGAAGGGGTTAAGTGGGAGCTCTGTACTTTCTGCACAATTTCTCTTTGAACATAAAACTGTTCTAACAAATAAGGTCTGTTAACAGAAGAGACATGGGGTCTGGGTTTCCTGGCAGAAGTAGATTTAAGATCTCTCTGGAGGGTGGATACAGGCAGTACAGAATTCCCACAGTTGTGCATTTACAATCACATAGTTATAGATATGAAAAGACAAGCCCGCATGAGAATCACCAGATGGAACAATGAGTGAGATCAAGAGCCTCAAGATCAAGAACTTAAAAAAATACAATGACTTAGTGTAGGAGAACAAACAGATAAGCTTCATATTATTAAAAAGTAAAATAAGAAATCAGAACACAAGAAAGAAACTATTTGCTTTTTATGGGGAAATGGGTATTTTAAGAGGAGTGAAACTTCCAGAAATAAAATCTCAGCAAGAAAACATAAAAATCCCAATAACTTAAAAAGCAGATTAGACACAGCCAAAGAGAGATAGTTTTTATACCTGAAGGAAGATATGTAGAAATTATCCAGAAAATAGCAGAGGGAAAGGAGGATACAGAAAATGTGAAAAGGGCAAATAATGATAAAAATTTTTATATATAATTGAAGGGAGCAGAACTTGGTACAACCAATTTGAAATACAATTTTGCAAAATCTAGTTAAATTGAAGACGGACACATTCTACTACTTAAAATTTTCCTCTTAAAATAAGCTGTGGGTGCCAGGCTGCACTGCTCTGATCTAAGGGTGACCTACCCTTTAGAACTCGGGTACCAATTTCCTCTCAGAAAATTTCTCTTACCTCACCCATCAGTGAAAGCCTGTATCCACCTCAATCTGGGACAGTCGAATAACCACATCAGCTGCAGAGCTGACGCTTCTTTTGTAAATACATCTCAGTTTAATTTTCTTCTCTACCCAGTCCCATTTCATACAATTCCTTGCAGGTGTTGTTCCAAAGAGCACTGCACTGTACCAGCCTATATACGTAAATGTCAGAGTCGTCTTCCTAGAGAACCAACTCTAGACAATGTCCTAGAAAAATCCCATCCAAACTGCACCAAGATTCATATACAGATTCACTGCAGCAATGGTAGAAGTATAGGAAGAGGGGGCCTGGGTGGCACAGTCGGTTGAGTGACCGACTCTTGGTTTCAGCTCAGGTGCTGATCTCAAGGTCGTGGGATCGAGACCCACATCCGGCTCCACACTCAGTGCAGAGTCGGCTTGGGCTTCTCTCTCCCTATCCCTCTGCTCCTTCCTCCCATGCTCACGCTCTCTCTCAAATAAATAAATCTTAAAAAAAAAAAAAGAAAAAGAGATTAAGAGTCATTTATGGTTTGTCTCCCTCCCAATCCCATCTTGTTTCATTTATTCTTCTCCTATCCCCCTAACCCCCCATGTTGCTTCTCCATGTCCTCATATCAGGGAGATCATATGATAGTTGTATTTCTCCGATTGACTTATTTCACTAAGCATGATACACTCTAGTTCCATCCACGTCGTCGCAAATGGCAAGATTTCATTTCTTTTGATGGCTGCATAGTATTCCATTGTGTATATATACCACATCTTCTTTATCCATTCATCTGTTGATGGACATCTAGGTTCTTTCCATAGTTTGGCTATTGTAGACATTGCTGCTATAAACATTCGGGTACACGTGCCTCTTCGGATCACTCTGTTTGTATCTTTAGGGTAAATACCCAGTAGTGCAATTGCTGGGTCATAGGGTAGTTCTATTTTCAACATTTTGAGGAACCTCCATGCTGTTTTCCAGAGGGTTTTGAAGGGTCAGGGGTGGGAGGTTGGGGGAACAGGTGGTGGGTAATAGGGAGGGCACGTATTGCATGGAGCACTGGGTGTTGTGCAAAAACAATGAATACTGTTACACTGAAAAAATAAATAAAATGGAAAAAAAATACTGTTAAAGGAATAAAAAGACAAGCCACAGGCTGAGAGAAGATATTTACAAAGCATAAAAAAAAAAGAAAAAGAAACATGAGAACAACGAAAAAGTTCATCCACAAAAAAAACGGACAAATGAACTTGATATATTTACGAATGTTGTGGGGTAAAATGTCATTGAGCACCTATTAGGTGTTAACTTGTAGGTATGTATCAGTGAACAAAACAAAAGTCCTTGCTTTAACGGAACTTAGTTCTAGCCAGGGAGAGGAAAAGCTATAGATAGATGATAGATAGATACAGAGACAAATAGAATGTTAAAAGGTTCTAAGTGCATGTGAGAAGAAAAAAGATAAGAGTGGGGGTTTTATTTTTATTTTTTAAATATTATTTATTTATTATTGTTTTTATTTTTTTTTAACGGGCTGGGAAGGGCAGAGGAAGAGAGAGAATCTCAAGCAGACTTCCCACTGAGCACAGAGACCAGTGCAGGGCTCCATCTCACAACCCCGAGATCCTGACCTCAACCAAAATAGTCAGACGGTTAACCAACTGAGTCTCCTGGGCCCCTATTTATTCATTTTTTAAATAATCTTTACATGCAAGCAGGGGGGCAGCTTGAACTCATGACCCCAAGATCAAGTCACACGATCTTCTAACTGAGCCAACCAAGCATTTCATTTTTAAATGGGGGAGGGGAGAGGTAGTTATACTTTTTAAAAGTGCAATCAGAGTAGGCCTCACTAAGAAGGTGTCATTTGAGCAAAATTTAACAAAAGACACTGGTTATAAGGCTACTAGGGCAAGAGCATTCCAGGCAGAGAGAATATCATATGCAAAGGTCCCGAGGAAGGACCCTCGCTGGTATGATAGAGGAACAGTAACGAAGCCAGAGCAGCTAGAGAGGAGTAAGGGGGAAGAAGGGGAGACCAGGAGGAGTAGGTCATGTGAGGATTTCTTTGACTCTGAGTGAGGTGGGAAGCAGTGCAAGGACTTTGAGCCGATGAGCAGTGTGAAGCGTTTTAGGTTTTGAGAAGGATGGTGCTGCTGTTGTGTGGAAAATGGACTGCGGGGGACAGTGGGAATCGGGGCTAATAACCCAGAGGTTATTACAGCCATCAGGGCAGCAGATAGTGGCGGTTTGGACAAGGCCAGTAGCAGTGAAAATGCCGAGAAGAGGCTGGCTTCTGTATGTATGTACACCAAAGGCGGAACCATGGGATCTGCCGGTTGCCTGGTATGAGACGTGAGGAAAGAGAGTTCAGGAATGACACCAGGGTGATCATCCTGATCAATGAGAAGTACGGGCTGCCATGAACAGAAAGGGCAATGGCTGTGGGAAGCACAGGCTTACAAGAAGAGTCAGAAGTTTAACTTTGAATATGATAAATTTGAGATACCCAGTGACACAGGAACGTTGAGCCCAATGTTCAAGAAAGAAGTCTTAGGTCTTGGTGCAAAAAAGGTGATTTTCTTAGAGCATGGGGACGGGATCTGTGGGCAGAAAGAGCTGCATCATAGGTGGGAGGAGTGACTTATTATATAAGTGGGAGGAATGACTTATTATATAGGGTTTTTACCCTGTAAAAGGGGAAGGTAATGTTAGGGCTCCAGGAAATTGTCTATAGGTTTCCCGAGCTCTGTTCTCAAGATTATGCTTTTCTTGTAAATTATTAAGACAGTGACAAACTGATGGTGACTCATGTCCTCCGTGAGTGTGATCTCTCCAGCTGACCATTTGCTTTTTCCTTCCTTTGTTGGGCAGTTATGAGCGCCTGAGCAATGTCCTGTGAATCTGGCTCCCACTGTGCGGGGGGTGAGGGGGTGGGGTGTGGGAGGTAGTATATGGAGTGTCAGTTTGTCTTTTGCCTTCAGCTTGCCTTTGTCATCCCATCACTTGTTACACACCCCAGGAGGTGTGTCTAACATGCAAGTGAATATAGGAGTCGAGTTCAGGGAGGAGCCTTGCCGAGGGATACAAAGGGAGCTTCATCAGTATGTGGATGGCATTTAATGTCATGAGACTGGATGAGCTCATGCAGGTAATTAGTTTAGATAGAGAACAGCAAGCAAGTACAAGGGCTGAACCTAGACACAAATACATATATTTGTAACTGTCAACAAGTAACTGTCTTCCCATAATTACACTCTCATTGCCTAGAATACTAAGACCTTTTAAGAAGGTACTCAATAAATATTCAGCCATGAATAAATGGAATGAATGAATGAATAAATATTGGGTTTCTGCATAAATCTGTAGTTGGAGAAAATGCTTTAATTTCTTTCTTTTAGAGTTTAAAAACCACTGGACTTAAGAATTGTATATCAAGGGAAGCAAGTTTCATCTGAAACATTGACTTAATACAATTTTACTCAGGCACTAATTAGAACTAATTAGAACTGAAAATATGTTGAAAAGTAATGGCCATGAGACTAGAGAAGCAGGTCAAAATAAGGAATGAGTAACATTGCCAAACACCACCGAGTTCAAAAGGACTGAAAAATGTTCCCTTGATCAGATAACTGGAAGGTCATTGATAATGTCAGCAAGAAATGTTTCCAATTAAATTAATGAGAACCCCTGGGAATGACTGAAATTGGGAGAATGGTGTCTGTGAGTGAAAAGAGAAAGATCAGCTGATGGTTAGATTTAGAAGAGAAGATCACAGTCTCCGTGCTGATGGGAATGAATTAGGAGAAAGGAAGCGGCTAAGGCCAGAGGAGAGGGACTCATTGATACAATTAGCAGTTGTTGTTGAGGGAGGGGTAGAGCCCGTTGAAATTTGTTTCAGCTTAGAAAATGAAAGAACTTACATGGGCAGTTCTTTACAGAGATGATCAGGAAGTTACAGCATACTTTCTCTATGAAGACGGAGATGTGTGCCACAAGTCAGAAGGAGGGAGAGATTTGAAAACAGTGGTGAATATTTTGAACAGATTGCCTAAGGAATTGTCTAGAAACTTCTGAGGGTTGCAAGGCATTGCCAAGGGCGCACCTGTGATCAAAAGAGAATGACATCACAATGGCAGCAATCTGCATACTTTTTGATGTTCCTCAGAAATCCTTAGCAACATGGACAGAAGAACAGAGATGACAGGTGGTTGGATGGGTCCTCAGGATTGGAGCTTGGGACCGAGGATAGTGGAAGCTCAAAGGGTTAGCACAGCGCTTCAACTGATAAAACAATGGTCTAGGAAAAGGTGAAGCCTTACAAGTGTTTAATAACTGGGAGAAAAATGAAGCATTAAGAAACTAAAAATCTGGGGGCGCCTGGGTGGCTCAGTGGGTTAAAGCCTCTGCCTTCAGCTCGGGTCATGATCCCAAGGTCCTGGGATCAAGCCCCACATCGGGCTCTCTGCTCAGCCGGAAGCCTGCTTCCCCCTCTCTCTCTGCCTGCCTCTCTGCCTATTTGTGATCTCTCTTTGTCAAATAAATAAATAAAATCTTGAAAAAAAAAAGAAACTAAAAATCTGTATGAGACTGAAGAGCAGATAGGATGGGAAATGAGATTAGGAGAACCAGAAATGTGGAGACTGTCATCTTAAATGTGATACTGCAGATAAGATCTTCGACAATGGAACAGTTCTGTGCAATGACAGAATCTGGGAGTCCTTAGGTGGGCGGGTGTGGATTCAAGATGGAGGGTAAGGATCTCAAAGGGGTTACATCTCTGCAAGGATATCTGATGCGGCATTTAGTTCCAACACCCACATCCACATGGGCAGGACAGGACATTTTGCTGGGGAGGACAATGGTCTCAGAAGGATGAGTCGGGGATCTGGAATCTTCAAGCTCTTTGGGAACACCTACAGAGAAGGAGAGGCTTGTATCATCTAATGGGAGTTGGAAACGTAAGACTAGAAGATTAATCCGTCTCAAAGATCCGAATGGAATCAATCCCATGTCAAGTTGCTCAGCACTAGCCAGTGCCGAGGTCCATGCTTCTGCCAGATGCCTACTGATATCTTCCCAAGGAAGTTTGCCCCCAAATCCCTACCCTTGGCAAAGGTCCAACAGCTGGTAGGAACACATAGGAGAAAGGAAGTCAGAGTACTTACTGTATGCCAAACACTGCACAGAGTGCTTTATAGAGACTACCTCATTTAATCCAGTCTTTCTATGAGATAACTCTGATTCTTATCCCCCAGAAACCAAAAAAGAAGCTGAAGTTAGTAGACTTAGAACAATTCACAAAGATCATACAGCTATTAAGTGATGGGACTGAACTTTGAACCAAAGTCTTTATACTCCAAAGCCTAACATTTTTTCCACTGTACACTTAAGAGTCATGGAATTTAGAGGCACCTGGGCGGCCCAGTGGGTTAACTCTTGGTTTTGGCTCAGGTCGTGATCTCGGGGTTGTGGGATCAAACCCCATGTCTCCCTCTGCCTCTCCCTACCCCCATGAGCTCACACTCTCTCAAATAAAATATGTAAAGTCTTAAAAAAGAAAAGTGCAAGTGGCACTGAGAAATGGAGGGAAAGGAGGTCTTGACCCATATTTTCTCAGTCATAAATTAAGTCTTGTTTTTGAAATCTACATCTTTTCAGTTATATGAGCCAATAAATTCACTTTTTTGCCTAAGCCAGGTTTGGTAAGGATTCCTAACTAATTCTGTACCAAAATATAAAATATAAGCATTCGCAAGCAAACCAAGATCTTAAGAAAATTTGTTAAGAGCAAACCACTTTGAGGACAGACCTGCATCGCTGTCAATGACTCATTCTTGGTTTCCACGCCTCTCCTCCAAGAATATCGAAGATTCTACGGACGGCTTTCAGGACTAGGGAAATCCAAAACATAACAGCCCTTTTGTCCTCATCTGCATCCAGGACCTCTTCCCCAGACACTCCTGAAGATCTCAGAATCAAACATGACCTGAATTCATAAGGAGTTTCTCGTTGGCCCTTTGGTGACTTCCTGGCGCCAGACTCATAGCTCTCTGATAATGCGGATTTATCACATTGACTTGGAGAGGCCTTATTTGGAATAAGATGAAGAAATGATAAAGCTAATATGTGGGTTGGAGTAGGGTGCAAAAGTTAGCTCGACCTGGTGCAATGTGTCCTTGATTGTACTTTGTTAGTCTTACATTTAAAAGGGGGAGGAAGGAAAAGGGAATCCCTCCAGGATAAAAATGTTCTTAATCTTGGATGATATCTCTCTTGTCAGTATATAAAGTATTTAGAAAATCTAAGTATGTTATCACTTTGGAAAATATCTGTATAGAAATAAACCAAATTTGGATTTTCTGGGGGAAAAGATCACAGGGCTGGGTCAATATTTGTTAATGGTTCATGTATTACTTGTCAGGCCATCCGAACCTGTGAGTTGGGCCCTGATTGTTCAGTTCACAGATTAAGAGACAGCCCAGCTCCTAAACGTGCTTGTATTACTGTGGAGTCATTGCCCTGAATTGCACAGAACTCTGGAAATGCAAGAACTACGGAAACAATTTACAGTGGGTCAGCAGCCGCTTGGCAGATGGGAGGCAGAGATAATTTAATTTCAAGGAGATAAAACATGAGCTAATACTTGAAGGGGAAGATGCAGTAGGACAAACAAAGCAGATGAGCCATCTGTCACCTTGAGGGGTTCATCCAGGGGATCCTGGAGCCAGAGGCAGAACGAGGCCTGGGTACCCTTCCTGTGCAGGGTCTCTCATACTTGGTGCTCCTGTCTCTTCTTGCCCCCACCCCCCTGGCCTTAAAGCATCATTGCCTAAGGCCGGGGCCAGCATCCTGAACTCCACCTCCCGGCATCCTGGCTGCAGAATCGGTTCCAGGTTCCAGCCTGCTCATATCCCAGCAAGCACGATAAAGTGTACAAACTGTCAAGAGCCCTGAGGCTCTGACACTGAGTAATATAAATATTTATGCAGCTAATAAGGGGAAAGATGTACTGATTTGGATAATGAGGTGCCAGGAGGGAATGTGAGGACCAGTGCTCAAAAATGGGTCGCTCAGAGCCAGAGATGCACTCAGGCACCTGACAGGCTGACGACAGCCTGCATGATGCGGCCGCTGGTCCGAGCCTGCCGTGCATTTCACCCCGTGTCCTCTCCAGCGGGCGATGGCTGGCTGGATACTGGTGAGGGTCCTCACTGAGTCAGGTCAACCGTTACACCCACGCACAGTTCTGAGAAGGGACCCTCGGCTGTGCGGGGCACATTTCCTCGGGGGTCTGTCCTCGGGGGTGTGCTCTGGCTCTTCTGCTCGTCCAGTCTCAGATCTGGAAGAAGGGCCTGTTCTGGCTCCAGCCCCTCCTCTCCTCTAGAATCTGATAGAAGATAGTAAGTCTTCTGGGCACCTGGGGGTTTAATTTGTTAAGCATCAGCCTTCAGCTCATGTCATGATCTGGGTCCGGGGTCGAGTCCAGCGAGTCTCGCTCCCTGGTCAGCCAGGCATCTGCTTCTCCCTCTCCCTCTGCTGCTCCCCTTGCCTGTCCTCTCTCTCTCTCAAATAAATACATAAACTCTTAAAAAAAAAAATCTGCATCTTGTTCTCTCTCTCCCTCAGCCTCAACACTGTGTGTCTTACTCAAAAGAGCATCCACAAATCTATAGAAGACGAGCACATTTCTCTTTTATTACATATATTTTTCCAGTAACCTAAATATTTGTGCATTAAATATTTATAAATACACATTATAAATAGATTTAAGTCCAGTAAAACATTATCCAAATTCTGGCTATGCTCTTCCATGTGCTTGCCTAGAATACATGCTATATGTTTGGAACTCTAATGGAAATTTGGTTAAATTCACAAAGTATTTTTTTTAAGATCTTACTGATTTGAAAGAGAGAAAGAGAGAGAGAGAGAGAGCATCAGCAGGGGTGGGGGGACAGGGGGAGAGGGAGAAGCAGGCTCCCTGCTGAGCAGGAAGCCTGATGCGGGGCTCGATCCCAGGACCCTGGGATCATGACCTGAGCCGAAGGCAGACACTTAATGACAGAGCCACCAAGGCTCCCCCACAATTAAGGTATTTTTTAAGCATTCTGGGATTTCTTTGTTTTAAGGCTGATAACATGTTTATTGAGATGACTGCAACCCCCAGAAGCTTAGGGAAAATACATTAAACCGCTTCCTTTATTTAAATATTTCTTGAACACTTACTGTCTTCATAAAACACACTCAAAGCATTCTAAAAGCATTTTGAATTCAAGATTTTATCTTTTTACAGAGAAGATGACTTTACACAGAGTAGTTGAGCTAGGAAGGCTCAGCTCCTGTACCAATTCCTTGACCAAAATCTTTGGGAAAAAGAAAATTAAAAAACACAAACAGATGGCCTTCCAGAATTTGTCTATAGAAAATAGTCCTAGTGTCATAGGTAAAGTCTCAGCCTTTAAAAATACCAAGATATCTCTTTAAATTTTCTCTTTAAAAATGCCAAGATATCATTTTGCTTTCTGTGTTTAGGTACAGCTAATGTAACTAACATTCAGAAAAGTACAAAAGGAATACAGATAGAGATGGGAATATAAATTAATTTTAGATATAGATATGTATGCACGGAAAAAGGAGAGAATGAATATACAGCAAAATACCAATTTCTGCATTTTCACCAGAGCGTCTATGGATGTTGTGATCAACTTGTGTGTTCTAACTTTGCTTTTTCTGCTTTTACATATTTTCAGCGAATACTTTTATAATCAAATTTTTAAAATGTGCTTCCTCTTTTCCTTCCTGTCCCTTTCTGTCCTGATCAAGCCAGTACTCACGTGAGTTGCTGGTGAAAGCAGAGCAGGAGACACTATTGGGGGGGGTGGCGAGGGTGGGGGAGTGGGGGATGGGCAGAGGAGGGCATCACATAGGAGGCATGCCTGGCGTGGGGTGCTAGAGCCCAAGGAAGGAGAGGAGACTGTCCATGAGTGGGTGGTGTGATATTAGGAGTCAGAATCCCAGCAAAAAGAGAAGGGCACCCCTGTATTGGGCATCAGAGCCCAAGTTGGGTGAAGGGGGTGTCCATACAACAAAGCCAGACCTGTGTGGGTCAGGAGACCAAACAGCATCAGAAGGGCATTCTCACAGAGCATCAGTGTTGGAGTGGAGAGTGTTGGAGTCTGGGGACGAAGGGCATTCAAGCATGGGTGCAGCCTGGCGCCATATTTGAAGACCAAGGAAGTGAGGAGGGTGTCCACATGGGTGGGAATGACAGTGGGGAATTTGGCAGCATAGACCTAGGTGTCTGAAACCAAGTGGGGTAAGGAGGGTTCGATGGAAGTTGTTCCATTGGTCCCTAAATCATATAATGTCTTGAGAGTGCTAATACTGCAGTATCTAGACTTTATCTCCCCCCCAAGAGGGAAAGGACATCCGGGTTAATGTCAGTATGACATTGATGCCACTGGAAAAAAGAAAATCTGCCATAAAAGTCATATTATATCATACAATTTTTTAAGTTGCTTTGAAGAAAAAGGCTGTCACTTTTCATCTGGTTTTATTGGTCACAGGCTCTCACTCACCTCCGTGGGCTTGGAGCACAGACTTCTCAGCCGTGTCTTTATGAGGAGGGCTGTGAGCTCAGTTGTATTACTCTTGGCATTCACACTCTGGGAGAACAAAGGCAATTTTGATGCCTGATTCGCCCCTACGACACTCTGTTATGGGAGTCAGCCAATGTACAATTCAGCAGACACGAGACACGCACCCTATCCTCCTTGATTCTTGCATCCATCACGGAAACAATAATTGGGCAAATACTCTTCCCCACCTGGAGCCAAGGCCGCAGAATTGTTTTCAACACAGGACTCCAGTTTCCCATGACCAATCAATAGAAGCTGCTACAAGAGATGAAATTTATTTGCTAACCTTGGTACCAAAATAATTGAAGTTCTTGCTTAACATGAGCCGTGTCACATATCCAGGAAAAGAAAGTGCAGCAAGATACCAGAATTCACTTGAGCTCTGTAGGGAAGAGCAACACGGGGAGCAACCAGCATGAAAACAAGTAAAAACCCTAGAATTTTGGCGTATGGCTCCTCCCAAAGTAAGTGTTAACCCAGTGAAATTCTTAAGTGACAACATGGCTTACGCTGGAATACAGTGATCTGGGGAGTCAGAACCATCTGAATGTTCCACATCACATCAAGGGCAAAGCCCACACAATGTCCCCAGGAGCACACTGGCCTTGTCCAAGACCAGCAATCTGATAGCCATGCAACCTGTAAGAAGCGGGGTCCTTCTAGCACAACCATTTGGTTAAAAGTCCTAGGGAGGGGTGCCTGGGTGGCTCTGTTGGTTGGGCATCTGCCTTTTGCTCAGGTTGTGATCTCAGGGTCGTGGGCTCAAGCCCCAGAGCCCCACCTTGGGCACTCTGCTCAGCAGGGAGTCTGCTTCTCTCTCCCCCTTTGCCCCACCCCTTCATTTGTCCTCACTTTTGCTATCCCTCTCTCTCAAATAAATAAATACAATTAAAAAAAAACAAAACAAACAAAACAAATGAAGTCTTAGGGAGGCACAACTGCACGTGGAGGGTTCAGAGAAAGAAAACATGTAAAATTACATGACATTTGTCTTTCTGAAATGCAAGAGTGTGCATGTAAATAACATGACAGGTTTGAGTACTAAGGATAACTACTAACATTTATGGCGATTTTCTAATGGTCTGAGCCCTTTGAAAAGTACTTTCTGAGCATTATCTCATTTAATACACAACACTTTGAGGTAGGTAGTTTTTATGTTGGAAGCCCAAGTCCTTAAACTTCTAACACTTTGGGGCACCTGGGTGGCTCAGTGGATTGAGCCGCTGCCTTCAGCTCAGGTCATGATCTCAGGGTCCTGGGATCGAGCCCCGCATCCAGCTCTCTGCTCCGCAGGGAGCCTGCTTCCTCCTCTCTCTCTGCCTGCCTCTCTGCCTACTTGTGATCTCTCTCTCTCACTGTCAAATAAATAAAATAAAATCTTAAAAAAAACAAAACAAACAAACAAAAAAACTTCTAACACTTTGCCCTTCCACCACCTGCAAAAATGCAATGAAGAGAAGGGATACTTAAGAGAAGCAAATGCAGAGGACATTCGGGATATTAAAACTCTACTGCTCAAAAAATTGGGTATTTCTCACGCCCACTTTAATGTGTCATTGAAAATTAAATATTAATTCATGTGAGCCTCTCTGTTGGCAAAAGAAAATGATAAACGCTATCTTCAAGGAGGAAACGCTATCTTCCCTTTAATGGGGGAAGTGGAAAGCATTTATAGCTAACCCGACCAGCATCCAAATGGTAGTGAGATGATGTCAGTTTTGGATTCACAGCAATGTTTTATTGCTTCTCAGTCAGCTGGAGAGAGTACTGTGTAGGCAGAACTCTCCAGAACCAGCACTCACCCTTCATCTGGTTTCTCACTAGTCCTGGGAATCAGACAGACTGAGCAGGATGGAGATAAAACTATGTGCTGAGCAGAACAATGGAGCAAATAGTACAACCAGCCCAATTCAAGTTGGGAAGGATGCAAACCTGAGGCATGCTCAGTCATGCTGTGTGACCCAAGATTCCGGTAGAAATGGGGCTGGAGACAGATTATGTTCTGGAAGACTGGAAGGAGGATCAGAGCAGAAAAGGCAGGTATCAGAGAGTAAGGAGCAAGGCTATGGATAAGGGAACTGGGCCACTGGGGGAAAAACACTGGCGGTCTGAGAAGAGGTACTCTGGAAGGGACCACAAGAAGAAACACTACAGAATAATGAGGAAGAGATTGAAGACAGAAGAGATGGGGCTGCTTTGATGCAGCCATAGATTAAAGAGAAACCGGACAGACTGGAGGTGGCAGGGCCCCTTTGTGGCAGCACGGCTTTACTTTGAGAATCCCAAGATACTGTGCCACCTGGGTAGTTCAGCTGGTTAAGTGACCAGCTCCTGAATTGGGCTCAGGTCATGATCAAGGGGGTTGGGAGATCAAGCCCCACATCTGGCTCTATGCTCAGCAGGGTGTCTGCTTCTTCCTTCTCCCTCTGCCCCTCCTTGCCCCCATCTTTCCAATAAATAAACAAATCTTAAAAAAAAATTCCAAGATACTGTAAGTTCTGCACTTCTTTCAAGAAGTGTTAGAAGTACTTTACAAATATTAACTTATCTAATCCCCGCAATAATTCAATATCAGAAACTAGGAAGTATTAACTGTTTCCTTTGCTGTGCAAAAGCTTTTGATCTTGATGAAATCCCAATAGTTCATTTTTGCCCTTGCTTCCCTTGCCTTTGCCGTTGTTCCTAGGAAGATGTTGCTGCGGCTGAGGTCGAAGAGGTTGCTGCCTGCGTTCTCCTCAAGGATTTTGATGGATTCCTTTCTCACATTGAGGTCCTTCATCCATTTGGAGTCTATTTTCGTGTGTGGTGTAAAGAAGTGGTCCAATTTCATTTTTCTGCATGTGGCTGTCCAATTTTCCCAGCACCATTTATTGAAGAGGCTGTCTTTTTTCCATTGGACATTCTTTCCTGCTTTGTCGAAGATTAGTTGACCATAGAGTTGAGGGTCGATTTCTGGGCTCTCTATTCTGTTCCACTGGTCTATGTGTCTGTTTTTGTGCCAGTACCATGCTGTCTTGATGATGACAGCTTTGTAATAGAGCTTGAAGTCCGGAATTGTGATGCCACCAACTTTGGCTTTGTTCTTCAATATTCCTTTGGCTATTCGAGGTCTTTTCTGGTTCCATATAAATTTGAGGATTATTTGTTCCATTTCTTTGAAAAAAATGGATGGTATTTTGATAGGGATTGCATTAAATGTGTAGATTGCTTTAGGTAGCATAGACATTTTCACAATATTTATTCTTCCAATCCAGGAGCATGGAACATTTTTCCATTTTTTTGTGTCTTCCTCAATTTCTTTCATGAGTACTTTATAATTTTCTGTGTATAGATTCTTAGTCTCTTTGGTTAGGTTTATTCCTAGGTATCTTATAGTTTTGGGTACAAAACCAAAAGACAGCTGACAGAATGGGAGAAGATATTTGCAAACGACATATCAGATAAAGGGCTAGTATCCAAAATCTATAAGGAACTTAGCAAACTCAACACCCAAAGAACAAACAATCCAATCAAGAAATGGGCAGAGGACATGAACAGACATTTCTGCAAAGAAGACATCCAGATGGCCAACAGACACATGAAAAAGTGCTCCACGTCACTCGGCATCAGGGAAATACAAATCAAAACCACAATGAGATATCACCTCACACCAGTCAGAATGGCTAAAATTAACAAGTCAGGAAATGACAGATGCTGGAGAGGATGTGGAGAAAGGGGAACCCTCCTCCACTGTTGGTGGGAATGCAAGCTGGTCCAACCACTCTGGAAAACAGCATGGAGGTTCCTCAAAATGTTGAAAATAGAACTACCCTATGACCCAGCAATTGCACTACTGGGTATTTACCCTAAAGATACAAACATAGTGATCCGAAGGGGCACGTGTACCCGAATGTTTATAGCAGCAATGTCTACAATAGCCAGACTATGGAAAGAACCTAGATGTCCATCAACAGATGAATGGATCAAGAAGATGTGGTATATATACACAATGGAATACTATGCAGCCATCAAAAGAAATGAAATCTTGCCATTTGCGACGACGTGGATGGAACTAGAGCGTATCATGCTTAGTGAAATAAGTCAATCGGAGAAAGACAACTATCATATGATCTCCCTGATATGAGGACATGGAGAAGCAACATGGGGGTGGAGGGGGATAGGAGAAGAATAAATGAAACAAGATGGGATTGGGAGGGAGACAAACCATAAATGACTCTTAATCTCACAAAACAAACTGGGGGTTGCTGGGGGGAGGTGGGATTGGGAGAGGGGGAGCGGGCTATGGACATTGGGGAGGGGAGGCGAACCATAAGAGACTATGGACTCTGAAAAACAACCTGAGGGTTTTGAAGGGTCAGGGGTGGGAGGTTGGGGGAACAGGTGGTGGGTGATGGGGAGGGCACGTTTTGCATGGAGCACTGGGTGTTGTGCAAAAAGAATGAATACTGTTACGCTGAAAAAATTAATAAAAGGGGGAAAAAAAAAAAGAAAAAAAAAGAAAATAAAGCAGTTGCATGCAAAAAAAAAAAAAAAAAAAAAAAAAAAAAAAAGAAACTAGGAAGTATCATCCACCCCATTTTACATGAAGAAATCGGAACAAGGGGTTGAAAGAACAAGGGGAACCAGAGTGCAGTGCTCTCCACCAGCTCTCTGGTTGTCTCTCTGCTGGGTTACACATCACGAACAGACAGGACAGAATCAGTTTGTCCCAGGGGGTTACATTTCCAGATACCACATGGCAAGAGGTTTTTTGTTATTATTTAAAGCCATTCATCAAAATCAAAGAGAACCTGTTATGGGCTGAATGGTGTCTCCCCACCCCCAAATTCTTTTTTTTTTTTTTTGAAGATTTTATTTATTTTCTTGAGAGAGAGAGAGAGAGACAGCGATAGAGAGAGCAGCAGCAGAAGAAGAAGCAGATTCCCATGGAGCAGGGAGCCCAATGCAGGACTCGATCCCAGGACCTTGGAATCATGACTTGAGCCAAAGGCAGATGCTTAACTGACTGAGCCACCCAGGCAATGCCCCCTCTAATTCTTACATTGAAATTTTAACTCCAGTACCCTAGAAAGTGAGTGTATGTTGACATTAAGCCTTTAAAGACCTAATCCCTGGAACTTGAAAATGTTATCAGATTTGGAGAAAAGGTCTTTGTAGATGAAACTAAGTTAAGGATCCTTCGATGACGAGATCATCCTGTGTTATCCATATGGACCTTGAATGCCATTACAAGTTATGCCTTTGTAAGAGAGAAACAGAGAGAGATAACACAGACACACAGAAGGAGGTAGAGACTGGAGGAATGTGGCCATGAGCCAAGGAATGCCAACAGCCACCAGAAAATTGAAGAGACAAGGAACAGATTCTCCCCAGGAACTTCCAGAGAAGACGAGACCCTGTCCACACCTTGATTTCAAACGTCAAGGCTTCAGAGCTGTGAGTGAATGCATTGCTATTGTCTTAAGCCACACAGTTTGTGGCAATTTGTTATAATAGCTATGGTAAATTAATAAAGTAAGAAATAGACTGCTTTTGCTTACAAATGACATGATTTTATATGGAAAAATCCAAAAGAATCTACAATAAAACCTATTAGAATGAGTAAGTAAACTTAGCAAAGTTGCTGGAAGCAAAGTTAATAGAAAGAAATCATTTGGATTTTTAGGGGCACCTACGTGGCTCAGTTGGTTGAGCATCTGACTCCTAATTTCAGCTTAGGTCATGATTTCAGGGTTGTGAGATAGAGCCCTGCATCAGGCTCTGTGCTCAGCAGGGAGACTGGGATTCCCTCTCTCCCTCTCCTCTGCCCACCCCCACTCTTTCTCTCTTTCTCTCTCTCTAAAATAAAGAAATAATTCTTAAAAAAAAAAAAAAAAAGAATTTATTTGGATTTTTATATATTTTCTACACTATCAAATATTTGGAAAAATTGAACTTTAAAACAGCACTATTTATAATAGAATAAAAACTGATCAAAGTTCTAGAAATAAATCTGAGAAAATATAGGCAAGACCTCTACCCTAAAAACAAATAATTATGGTTAAGAGAAATTGAAGAAATCTAAGGAGAAATACCATCTCTTTATTGATTGGAAGGCTCACTATTGTTAAGATATAAATCTCCAGGGCACCTGGGTGGCTCAGTGGGTTAAGCCTCTGCCTTCAGCTCAGGTCATGATCCCAGAGCCGTGGGATCGAGCCCCACATCCGGGTCTCTGCTCAACAGCGGGAGTGCTTCCTCCTCTCTCTCTGCCTGCCTCTCTGCTTACTTGTTATCTCTCTCTCTGTCAGGTAAATAAATAAAATCTTTTAAAAAAAGACATTAATCTCCTCATAACTCATCTATACATTTAATGAAGTCTCAATAAAACTTCCAACAATTTTATTTCTCATTAAAATTGACAAGCTGATTATAAAATCCAGAAGGAAATGCAAAAAAAAAAAAAAACAAAAACAAAAAAAAAAAAAACACTTTTTTTTAATCCAGAAAAGCTAAGACCACATTGAAAGGGATGATCAAATTTGGATGATTTAAACTGCCAAACTTTAGAACTGACTATAGAATTTTAGGGTCTAATAAAGCAACAGAATATTGGTTCAAGACATGAAAACAAAAAAGTCAAACAGCATTAAGAAAGACCAACAGGAGATCCATACTTATCCGGTAATCTGATTTACAACAAAGGCGCCACTTCAATTCAGCAAGACAGGACAGTCAATACAAGAATCAATGATGCTGGGGCAGTTGGATATCCACCTGGAAAAATAATTTCTGACTCCATCTCACCCTATACAAAAAAAAAATTAAACTGGGAAGGATCATAGACATAAATATGAAACTAAATGAATAAAACTTTTAGAGGAAAACAAAGGAGTATATTTTCATGACCCTGGGGTTAAGCAAAAGTTTCTTAAGACACAAAAGCCCTGCCTAAACCCTCAAGATAAAATTTTTGACAAATTGAACTTCAATGACATAAAGCAAATCTACATATTAGAGACATCATTAAGAAAGTAAGTAGGTAAGCCATAGGTTGAAAGATATGTGTGTGTGTAAAATAAGGGTAGATATACCGGTATCCTAATAGATTATATATATTCTTATATTATATATTTATATTTTTAATACACACACACACACACACTAAGGAGCTTATATCCAGAACTCGTACAATTTAATAATTTTTAAAAATAGGTGAGGGGCATCTGGATGGCTCAGTCGGTTAAGCGCCTGCATTCAGCTCAGGTCCTGGGATCAGACTGGAGTCAGGGCTCCCTGCTCAGCGGGGAATCTGCTTCTCTGTCTCCCTCTACCCTTCCTCCAGTTCGTGCATGTACTTTCTCTCTCTCTCAAATAAATAAAATCTTAAAAAAATTTTTTAAATAAAAAATAAACAAAAATAGGTGTAAGACTACCCACTTCACAAAAGGGGTTTCCAAATGGCAAACAGGCATAGGAAAACTCAGAATCAGTCCTTACAAGGGAAATGCAAACCAAAATCACAATGGCATCCTATCACCTTCCCACCAGAAGAGCTAAAATGACAAGGAAAATATCAAATTTGGGAAGAATGTGAAACTGGCAGTCCCTCAGATATTTCTGTGGTCCATAGAAATTGGTTCAACCACTCTGGAAAATTCTTTGCATTATCTACTAAGCCAAAACATATGACTCAGCAGTTGCATTTCTAGATACAGAGCTGAGAAGAGACTGGATATGACCAATCAAGAGAGCATTCATAAAAGCTTAATTCGTAAGAGCAATGACTTCAAACAACCGAAGTGTCCATCAACAGGGGAATAGAGAAATGTGATACTCCAAAATTGTCCTGAATGGAGATAAGAGGACTAAATATGTGGTTTCAACATCCACCAGCCATTGGATGGGTGTTGACCCATTAGAAGAACTGTGACCACGGCAAGGAGACTCTGTTCAGCCAAAGCCAAGTCCCTGAGAGGGACAGCCTGGAGCTATGGACTGCCAAACATCTTATCACCTGAGCAAATCCAGCTTCTGGCCTGAAGGGGGAATCTGGGCAGCAGACCAGAACGCAGCTCTCCCTCCTCCCTACCAGTCAGAGTTTACCCAAGTGTGGTTCTCTGACGACAGCTTCTCCCAGAAATCCCTGGAAATCTGGCAAGCTGTTTATAGGTGGCTTAGCCATTGGGGAGCAAAAAAAAAAACCTATGCAATAGGTTTACTTACATCTATATTTTACATTGAAAGTGTAAAAATTAATTAGTTATTTAACAAAAATATTTTGTATTTTTGATACAACGGTCTCTTTACACAAAAGGAACTGACTGAATTAGATTATCTTGTTAACATTCCAAGGTATCTCGGCTACTGTATTTTCATGTTAGTGGCATGTAATGTTTTACACATTGTTAAATTTATACTTTGTCTCATTATTTTTTGATGCATTATATCCCCAAAGTGACAAAAAAGGATGGTTGGTTCCAAAATGCTGCATTGATGCATGAAAGTAGTGATGAAAATAGAACCTCAACAGAACTCAGCATAACACAATCGACATGAAGAGGAGTAAGATTCCAGCGCCATGCACTCTCTAAGATGGGTGAGGACTTCGCCGCAGCTGATAAGGAAAGAGGTGAACAGGGAGCGTAATAATGAAAATACAAAGACTGGCTGTTATTGACTATTTGCTTCTAGGGCTTCTAGTGGGCTCTGTTATGACGATACTTTGTCAAATGTTGGTAGGAAGTCACTGAGGGAAGTTTCATCATTTCAAACACAGTATCCTAACTCGTAAGCCCATTAAAAGGCCCAGAAACAACTGCAAAAGAATACTTTTTAGTACAAAATCAAAGATTTTTGTCACAAGAAGCAAAGAACCCAAAACCACAAAGTCATCATTCAAAGTTGCATTCTTTTTTTTTTTTTTTTTTTTTTTAAAGATTTTATTTATTTATTTGACAGATAGAGATCACAAGTAGGGAGAGAGGCAGGCAGAGAGAGAGAGAGAGAGGAGGAAGCAGGCTCCCTGCCAAGCAGAGAGCCCGATGCGGGACTCGATCCCAGGACCCTGAGATCATGACCTGAGCTGAAGGCAGCAGCTTAAACCACTGAGCCACCCAGGCGCCCCTCAAAGTTGCATTCTTTATAGCAAAACTGGGGCAAGCTACAGGATCGCCAAAAGTCTTATTCCTGAAACAGGAGGAAGGTTTATGAAATGAGGCTCCAAGAGAATGCAGAATGTGCTATTGGCCCGGGGCCTTTCTGAGATGGAACTCTGAGCAGAGTAATGGCATTCCACGTCGAGGAACAGCCTCCACCATGTATGTGTGCGAGAAAACAGTTTGCATTGCGAATGAAGCCTCTGTCGTTCAAAGCCTGAGTCAGCACTTGGAAAATATATAGTATGTATAACAGAGGAACTTTTATTTATTTAGCATTGAAAGTCAATGCCATTAAAAACAGAAACAATCATTTATGGGTCAGATTTTTTTTGGGAAGATTTTATTTATTTGAGAGAGAAAGTGAGCACATGTGCGCAAGTGTGACCCAGGGGAGGGGAAGAGGGAATCCCATGCAGACTCCATGCTGAGCGTGGAGCCCAATGTGGGGCTCAGTCTCATGACTCTGAGATCATAACCTGAACTGAAATCAAGAGTCAGATGCTTAACCAGCTGAACCATGCAGGCACCCCGCCTTGGTCTGATTTTTATATTGAAAATATGTGTGTTGGCATCTTTCCTAACAGAGCACCTGTCCTTAACTTTCTGAGTAGAAGTTGTCTATAAATCCTAATCCGTAAACTTACTGTTTTATTAACAGACAGTGGTTGGTGGTCAGTAATATGCCTCTTGATTCAGTGTTGAAGAAAATAGCGAAAACTGTGGAAACAGTTTCTTCCCTGGTGTACGTCTTTGGAAATGCGGGGCAAGGACCTGAGCAATGAGGGCAAAACCTCGCTGACTGTGGGGGGCAACATGCTCCTGTCTGTTTCTGAAACAAAGGGAGAAATAAGAAAACATTTTTTTCATGACATGGCAATTGTGGTAAAGATCATTTCTGCCATCTCGAGTGGATCAGCTGAAGAAATTAACTCAACAATACATGTGGGGTCATAAATAACCTGTACCTATTACATCGGGATTTTATTCAGGATTTATAAGAAGTCTAACGAATGAACTGAGTAAGTCAATTGCTAAGAATTTGACTCTGTCCCAATATTTTGATATTTTATGACACTCGTTAGAGGACAAAATTAATCACGGGCCATGAAAAAATGTAAAACCAAATCCAATATCTGAACAAAATACCATTTTAATTTCCAGAACAGCATGCAATCAGTGAGTTCATTAGTGATCTATTTTCTCCTATCTCCCTAATTATACTTTTTCATTTTCTAGTGTTTCGTTGTGACCAGTTCTCAGCACCAAAACCCACCAAATATTTGCAGCCTCTCTAGAGGACTTACAATTATGAATCTGACATTTCTAATGTAGTAGAAATAAAAGGTATGGATAAGAAGTGGCCACGGACTCTGATCTGCAGCTCAAGTTACTTGTCCTCAAGCTCAACAGAGTTACTTTGGTGAAAATTGAAGACATCATCTCACTCACTACTGTGATCATAGTTATCATTATTTTAAGTAATATAATTACATATATTTTTTAAAAGTATATGTGTACCTAAATTGGTGGTATTTTTTTAAAATTGGCTTATGGACACCAAAGTTACCCCTTCAGAGGGTAACTTTGAAATTATGGCACAAGGACCAGCTCTGGCCAAGAATAAAAGCCAAAACTATGAGTTCCTTCCCTCCCATGTGAGTCCAGCTCTGCAAATCTTTAGGATAGTACCTGGTACATAGTAGGTACTAAGGAAAAAAATCTGTGTCTACTTCCTCTCATCCCTGGCGCCAACTATTTATCTGATTTCATTAGAAGTGAACTAGAGAACACTTTGTTCTTTATTCTAAGATATTTTGCATGGAACCAGAACTACACAGATCTGTCAAAGTCAGGAAACATGTCACCTCAGTAAGGAGATTAGAGACTCTGTAGGTGATGAAATGTCTAATTTTCATTTCCTTTGTAGTTATACGGAGACTGTCTCCCAGTCCCAAAGAAGGTACACAGAGCTCAGTACTGACCTGTGAGCAGAAGTGTTGTGTATCAAAGGCCCTGCCTGCATCAATCTCTCATCGTTTTTGTTTTCCTGTGTTTTCTCTTCTCCTGGTTGTAAAGGTTGTTTGTTGAGGTTTTAGTGTCTGCATCAGCCTTGGTCCCTGAGTCAAAAACAAGAAATGACCTTGTGCTCTGTTAAGAAACTGAGACTTCTATGACAACATGGCAGGTATTATGTTAAGTGGAGTGGATCAGACAGAGAAAGACAAATACAGTTGATCTTTGAACAGCTTGGAGGTGAGGGGCGCCAACCCCACACAATCAAAAACCCGTCAATTAACGTGGACTCTCCAGAACCTTGAGTACTAATAGCCTACTGTTGGCCGGAAGCCTTACCACATATGTTGTAAGTTTTATGTACTATATAATGTACTCTTACAATTAAGTACATTAGAGAAAACAAAATGTTATTAAGAAAATCATGGGGCACCTGAGTGACTCTGTTGGTTAAGCGTGGAACTCTTGATTTCAGCTCAAGTCATGATCTCAGGGTTTTGGATAGAGCCCCTTGTTGGGCTCCACACTCCGCAGGCAGTCTGTTTTCTCTGTCTCCCTCTGTCCCTCCCCCTGCCCACACGCTAAATAAATGAGTAGATAAATCTTTGAAAAAATATACGCACATAGATGGACCTGTACCATTCAAACCAGTGTTGTTCAAGGGTCATCAGTACTGTATGATCTCATTTATATGTGGAGTCTTAAAAAAATGAACTCATAGACACAGAGAACAGATGGGTGCCTTGTTGCCAGAGGTGGGGGGGGGGTGTTGGCAAATAGGTGAAGGGATTCAAGAGGTACAGACTCCTAGGGGTAAGATAAGTAAGTCCTGGGGGGTAATGTGGGCATGGTGACGCCAGCTCACAATATCTGAAATATTTCAACTTTCAAATATTTGAAAGTTGTGAAGAGTGCGGACCTTTAAAAAGTTCTCAGCACAAGAAAAAGAAATGTGTATGTGTGGTGGTGGACAGTAACTAAACGTACTGTGGTAATGGTTTTGCAATATATATACACATGCACCAAACCATTGTGTTGTACACCCAAAAATAATGCAGTGTTATTAATCACTTACATCTCAATTTTTTACAAAATAAAATAAATAAATAAATAGTTTGGTTTTTTTTTTTTAAGAAAAACTGAAATTTGGAGTTTATTTTGTTACTAGAGCACAATCTTGCCTATTCTTTTATTTTTATTTTATTATATTTTTATTATAGTTATATTTATTATAAATATATATTTATATATAAATATATTTATATATTTAATTTATAAATTTTTATAAATTTATATATTTATAAATTATAATTTATAAAAATATAAATATATTTATATATTATATTATATATATTTATTATATTAGTTTGTTGTTTTGTTCCTAGAGCATAATCTTGTCTATTCTTTTAAAGATTTTATTTACTTATTTATTTGCGAGAGAGAGAGAGGCAGACAGAGAGAGCACGAGCCAGGTGGGGGGAAAGGCAGGAGCCGAGAGATAATCTCAAGCAGACTCCACACTGAGCATGGAGCCTGACATGGGACTCGATCTCATGACTGAGATCATGACCTGAGCTGAAATCAAGAGTTGGACACTTGGGACGCCTGGGTGGCTCAGTGGGTTAAAGCCTCTGCCTTCGGCTCAGGTCGTGATCCCAGGGGCTGGGATCGAGCCCCGCATCAAGCTCTCTGCTCAGCAGAGAGCCTGCTTCTCCCCGCCCCACTGCCTGCCTCTCTGCCTACTTGTGATCTCTGATCTCTGATAAAAAATTAAAATCTTAAAAAAAAAAAAAGAGTTGGACACTTAAGTGACTGAGCCACCCATGCACCCCAATCTTGCCTATTCTGACTTATATATGACCAGTTGCTATCACTTAGGGAGAAGATTTATAAGCATACTGGACAAACAACAATAACAACAACAACAAACTTCTACTAACAGTCCTCCAACCTCCTCTTGACCCCATCGTTAAAATCAGACCCTAGGGCTCTGGTGTATAAACTTACAGACAAGCTTTTTTCTTCTGGGAAAAAAAATTATTGACTTATACTAACTTATGACTTCATAAATCTACAGGTCTGACAAAAGCCTGTCTTTCCCAAATCATCTCTGTTTTAATCTGCCATGAAGTCAGTCTTTTCTCCTGCTGATGCTTGAAATTCTATTTATTTTAGTTTCTTCATCTATAACAAAGAGACAGAAATATTATATGAATATTACCTAAAGCAGCCTGACAGAGAGAAAGGAGTTTGACTCTTGGCATCAGAGAGACTGCCTTTATTACCAGTTTCTAAATTCACTCATGTTTATTCAACCACTACTCCCTTTCAGAATATGTCAGGTTCAAGTTTAGATGCTGGATTGGAGAACACAAGGTAAAAAGGCATGGTCCCTGCTGCTCTCTAAACATTCATACACTGGTATCTGAGACTTTTTACCTTATATCCTCTTACCCTACTCCTGTGTCCTTTCGAAGACCCCACCCTATTTGTGTCTCAGGTCTCGGCCCAGGCTTATTTCCGAAATACCTTTCACTGATCTCGTAAGAGAGAACAGGGGGCCATCCTATGTGCTTCCTCAGAAGAGCAGTGGGAAGTCCCTTAATTTACCCCTGAAGTCTGGCCACTTGCCCTACTTCCGTTACTAGAGCTCTGGTCCACAATTGTCATCTCTGACCTGGCCTTCTACAGCAGTCTCCTACCTCTTCTCCTACATCTACTTACCATGCTACAGCCAGAGAGAGCATTCCAAAAATCAAATCCGATCAAATTCCTGTTATTCAATATGCCACACTATACACTCAGCCCTATAACCTTTCTCTTTGTCCCCACTACTCTTAGGATAGAGATCCAAAGCCTTCACATTGTCCCTCTTGGTCTGTACAAGTCACTGACTTTTCTTTCTTAAACAAACCTTGCTCCCTTATGCAGGGGACTCACCCACCTTCCACCCCTCTACCTGCGTTAATCCATAACTTTTAATCACCACTTTCTGGAGAAAGGCTTCCCCGATAGGCTCAGTTCCCTGCCAAAAGTTTTAGAGCCCATGCACCTGTCCTTAGCGTGTATCACCATTATGATTTTTTACCTTTATAAAAAGTTACATAATTCTTTGGTTAATGCTTTTCCTCTCCCACCCCACATGCTTTCCAGACTAAGCTCAACGAGGGCAAGAACTATGTCTTTGTCTATGTTTACATCAGAGCAAGAAGAGATGAAAGGAGGCCAGTCGGGAGATTACCACCATCCTGGGAGGGGAGGTCATGACAGGTAGGGGGCTGGCAGTCAGGGGGGGACCACGGATTTACAGATACTTTGGAGTCAAAGATGACAGCACTTGGTAATGGTTTGGCTGTGAGAAAGTAAAGGAGGGAGACATCAAGGATGATTCTTAGGACTCGGAGCAATTCAGTGGATGAGATGTCGATTGTTAAGGCAGAAAAGCTTGGAAGAGGTCCAAGGTGGAAATACTTGTTTTTTAGGAAAAGGGCCTAGAGGAGGCTGCTTGAGTGTGTTTGTGAACATACTGGAGGACTCTGAGAGCCGGGCTTAACATCATCGGGCCATGGTTTTTGAGCCCCAGCATGAGGAGGCTAAAAATTCTTTGTGAGGTAACTACCTATTGGTTTTAAACTCCTGATGACTTGCAAAACTGCCAAGGGTCTTAGAAAACAGTGCAAATAAGCCTCCAGCTTATTACAAGGTAGCAGCTACTGCCTTAACTACATTTGCATGGAAATTGGCAATTAGAAACCTATTAATCTTGCGCCAACTTATTTGAACTGCTTGCTGTCAAGGTCTGTTTTGCCAACTCATTCCCCAGTTTAAGGCTAGGTATACTAAATAATTAAGAAGTTCCTGACCCTCCCATTCCCTTGGCTTTTTGGCAATAATCATAATCATAATCATGACAATAAGTCTACTTCTGAAAAGAATAAGCTAAGATGACCTTACTCACTGGGAGTGAGTACTCCACTGGGAGCCAGCTCTCTCTCTCTCTCTCTTTTTTTTTTTTCTAATAAGCCTTGATTGCTTCTCATTTGACTTTCTCATCGTTTCCCTCACTTCTGCTTTTTAGAGACCCAAAAGAAACCCGGGTATAGGATGTTTTGTGGGTACAAGGAAGAATTTATGAGACAGGTGCCCTGTACCCCTACAAGAATTTGGAAATAAGGCTGCCAGCTTTTAAGTGAAGCTCATGAACAATCACCACGAAGGAATGCGATTAGCTAGAGGTGAAAACAGTCCCAGAGATGAGCTGTCAGTGTGAAACTGACAAGGTCCAGGAACACTGAAAACTCCAATCTCAGTGGCTTGCAAACTCAGAGCTGGAATGTGGGCTTCCATAGTTTTCTATGACTGCCATAACCAAGGGCCACCAACTGGGTTGTTTAATAGCAGAATCTTACCATCTCACTGTTTTGGAGGCTAGAAGCCTGAGATCAGATCAGTGCTGGCAGGAGATCTGTTCCAGGCTTCTTGTCATTTGCTGGAGATCTCTGATATCCCTTGGCTTGCAGATGCCTCTTCTTCCCATAATGTTTTCTCTGTGTGCATGTCTGTCTCTGGGTTCAAATGGACATTTGATAAGGACACAGTTACACTGAACTGAGAGGGTCATCTGACCTACAGTCTGCCAAGATCCTGTTTCTAAGTTAGGTCACATTCAGGGGCACCAGGAGTTGGGACTTTCATGGTGATAAAATTCAATCCATCACAGGGAGTACAGTTTAATAAGCCAAAATGTAATTGACTATATCCTCAGTGGCCTGTCTCGAGAAGAGCTCTGTAAACACAACAGGATCCAGCCTAAAGCATCTGTAAAAGACCAGCCAGAGAGGAAACACGGCAGTAGGTCATGGATGAGTAGTGGGTCAGTGGACAACACAGATTTTCTAGCATTGTAAATAGTAGAACCTTTTTTTCCCTAATGAAATTTTAAGCAAAATCCAGTGAATAAAGCAGATATAAATAGAGCTATTCTAGTGACATCTTGGGTGGAAGGTTCAGAGTTCTCTCCAATGAACCTTCCCCTTGCCCATCAAAAGTATCTTGTCCCTAAGAGATATCCCATGAAAATGGTACCAAATTAAAGCAGTAGTGGTTATACTTAAGTTAACAACTACCTCTAGAGAAAAAGGGAGTCATTATATAATGATGAAAGAGTCAACTCAACAGAAAGATATAAAAATTATAAATGTATACACACCCAACATCAAAACACCTAAATTTATAAAGCAAATATTGGCGGGTCTGAAGGGAGAAATTCATGGCAATACAATAAGAGTAGGAAACTTTAATACTCCACTTTCAATAATGAAAAGAACATCCAGACAGGAAATCAATAAAGAAAGAGCTATCTTGAACAACACTATAGACCAAATGAACCAAACAGACATATTTAGAACTTTCCACGCAAAAGTGGCAGAACACACATTTTTCCCAAGCACACACAGAATACTCTCCAAGATATATCACATGTTAGGTTGCAGACAAGTCTTAAATTTTTAATAAGGTAGATATTACAGGCATTGTTTTGGACCACAGTAGAATGAAACTAATCAGCACTGAGAAAATGGGAAAATTCACAAATACATGGAAGCCAAGAACACAATTTTGAATAACCATTGACTCAAACAAGGAATCCAAAGAGAATTTTCAAAATATTTTGAGACAAATAAAAATTAAAACAGAGTGTAAGAGGGTTCCCCTTTCTCAACATCCTCGTCAACATTTGTTGTTTACTGTCTTGTTAAGTTTAGCCATTCTGACTGGTGTAATGTGCTATCTCATTGTGGTTTTAATTTGTATTTCCCTGATGGCAAGTGGTGTGGAGAATTTTTTCATGTGTGTGTTGGCCTTTTGGATGTCTTCTATGGAGAAGTGTCTGTTCATGTCTTCTGCCCATATTTTGACTGGATTATTTGTTTTTGAGGTGTTGAGTTTGAGAAGTTCTTTATAGATCTTGGAAACCCGTCCTTTATCTGTAATGTCATTTTGCAAATATTTTCACCCATTCCATAGGTTGACTTTTAGTTTTGTTTATTGTTTCCTTTGCTGTGCAGAAGCTTTTTATCCTGACGAGATCCCAATAGTTCATTTTTGCTTGATCCCAATAGTTCATTTTTGGTTGTTTCCCTTGCCTTTAAAGACTGTTGGTGGGAATGCAAGCTGGTGCAGCCATTCTGGAAAACAATATGGAGGTTCTCCAGGATGTTAAAAATAGAGTTACCCTGTGACCTGGCAATTACACCACTGGGTATTTACACCAAAGATACAGACGTAGTGAAAAGAAGTTGCACATGCACCCTAGGAACCATAATGTCCACAACAGACAAACTGGAAGGAGCCAAGATGTCCTTCAATGAATGAATGGATAAAGAAGATGTAGTTCATATATACAATGGAATATTACTCAGCCAGCAGAAAAGATGAATATTTACCATTTGCATCGACATGGGTAGAACTGGAGAGTATTACCTTAAGTGAAATAAATCAATTAGAGAAGCACAATTATCATATGGTTTCACTCATACGTAGAACATAAGCAATACTGCTTATGAGAATAATAGAGGTGGGGTGAGGGGAAATGAATGGGAAGAAATCAGAGAGGGAGACAAACCATATGAGACTCTTGACTCTGGAAACTGACAAACAAAAAAGATAACTAACACATGTGACATGATGAGCACTGGGTGATTCACTGAACTAATGAATCATTAAGCATTATATCAAAAACCAGTGATGTACCATACCTTGGCTAATTTAATTTAAATTTTAAAAGAAAAAAATTAAAATACAACAAAGCAAAACTTATGAGATACAACAAAAGCAGTATTAGGAAGTTTATAAATAAATGCTTACATTGAAAAAAAAAAGGGGGGGGGGTGCCTGGGTGGCCCAGTGAGTTAAACAACTGACTCTTGGTTTCGGATCAAGCCCTATGTCAGACTCTGCACTCAGTGTGGAGTCTGCTTGAGATTTCTCTCCCTCAGCCTCTCTCCCCACTTGTGCTCTTTCTATGTCTCTCTAAAAGAAGTAAATAAAATCTTTTTAAAAAAGAGAAGATTTCAAATAAACAACCTAAGTTTACACCTCAAGGAACTAGAAAACGAAGAAATGAAGCCTACAGTTAGCAGAAGGAAAGAAATAATAAATATTAGAGCAGAAATAAATCAGATAAGAGAAAAACAAAACCTATAGCCTAACTAATAAAAAAAAAAGAGAGAGAAGAATCAAATAAATAAAATGAGAAATATTACAAAGAATGTCTCAGAAATAAAAAGAATAATAAGAAACTTTTTTGAACAATTATACGCCAACAAATTGGATAACCTAGAAGATATGGATAAATTCCTAGAACATACAATGTCGCCAAAATGAAATGAAGGAGGATTAGAAAGACTGAACAGACCAATAAAAAATAAAGAGACTGAAGTGTAATTAAAAACCTCCTAAGAGGGGCACCTGGGTGGCTCAGTGGGCTAACGCCTCTCTCTTCGGCTCAGGTCATGGTCCTGAGATAAAGCCCTGCATTGGGCTCTCTGCTCAGCAGGGAGCCTGCTTCCCCTCCCCTCTCTCTCTGCCTGCCTCTCTGCCTACTTGTGATCTCTGTCTGCCAAATAAATAAATAAAATCTTTTTAAAAAATAAATAAAAACCTCCTAAGAAAGAAAAGCCCCAGACCAGATGGCTTTACAGGGGAATTCTAACAAATATTCAAAGAAAGATTAATGCCAATCCTTATTAAACTCTTCTGGAAACAGAAGAAAAGGGAATGCTTCAGAATTCCTTATATGAGGCCAGTATAACCCTGATACCAAATCCAGAGACACTACAAAAAAAGAAATCTACAGACCAATATCTCTGATGAGCCTAGATGCAAAAATCCTCAGTGTAATACCAGCAAACTGAACTCAACAACACGTCGGAAAATTATCCACCATGACTAAGTGGGATTCATCCCTGGGATGCAATATTGATGCAATTTGCCCCAATCAACCAAAGAGATATAATACATTAACATAATGAAAAACAAAAGCCACATGGTCATCTCAATAAATGCAGAAAAAGTATTTAACACAGTTCAGCATTCATGTATGATAAAAATTCTCAACAAAAACAATAATAAAGGAAGTTACCAGAATCAGGACCACTTATGAAAATTCCACAACTAACATCATAATTTGGGGGGGGGGGGGGGAACAGAGCTTTTCCTCCAAAGTCCAGTACAAGGCAAGGGATGCCCACTCCTGCCCCCTGTATTCAACATAGTATTGGAAATCCTAGCCAGAGAAGTCAGATGAGATAAAGAAAGGCATGGAAATCAGAAAGAAAGAAGTAGAATTATTTCTGTTTGAAGATGACATGATCCTATATGTAGCAAGCCCTAAAAAGATTCCAGTAAAAACAAAACTAAACAAAAAACAAAAACAAAAAACTGTTAGAACGAAAACATAATCAGTTAAGCTACAGGTTTTGAAATCAATATTAAAAAACCAGCAAGATTTCTTTACACCAACAAGGAATTCCCCAAAAAGGAGATCAGGAAAACAGTCCCATTTACAATAATATCACAAAGAATTAAATACTTGGGGATAAATTTAAACATGGAGGTAAAAGTCCTGTATGCTGAAAATGATAAAACATTGAGGAAAGAAATTGAGGATGACACGGCTACTCTTCAACAGGGTGCCAAGATCACACAACAACACAACAGGAAAGGAAAGCCTCTTCAATGATGATGCTGGGAAAACTGGATAATCATGTGCAAAAAAATTAAAGTGGACTCTTACACAATAAATAAAATCAGCTCCAAATGGATTAAAGACTTAAACAAAAGACCCAAGACCATAAAACTCCTAGAATACATTATAGGGAGAATTATACAGATTACACATAAAAATTATGCATGTAGGAAAAGGTATTCGACATCATTAATCTGCTAAGAGGTATATCTTAAGTTCTCTCCCCCCACCCCCCACACAAGTGGTAACCAGGTGTATGTTGGATACCTTAATTACCTTGACTGTGGTGGTGATCTAATCCATTCACAAAAAGGATGCATGACAAAACATCACATTTTACACCACACACATATAATTTTTATTTTAAAATTGTTTTTCAAATTAAACATTTATGAATAAAAAAGTGTCTTGTCCCTTTGACAGGTGTATGAAACAGTGGCCTCCGAGACAGAAAGTTCTCATATGATATGCCACTGATCTAACCAACTCCCCTCTCTCTGAGTGTATGTTTATAAGAAATATGATTATGTGTTTAACCTTGCCAATTACCCTGCAGGGAGAGATTATCCTGATAAAATGATTTAAGCAACTATTCCCAAATTCTATTTCTAGTTATAAGGTAGCCTATTGACCTGGTTTGTATATCAATTTCACATGAGTTTATCCACGGTGGAGAAGGTGTCCCACAGCATTTCACCTCATGGTGTCTGGCCACATAGGGAATCAGGCCCTGTAAACAGAAAGACAGACTGAAGCCTTCATAAGAAGAGTCCTTAACATGCCCTCTCTTCATTGCTCCTCACCACCTTATTCCCATTATTAAGATGTGTATGATTGAGGCCAGCTAATATCTGCTCCCTTGAAACCCTTGCTACTCTTTTTTTTTTTAAGGATTTTATTTATTTATTTGACAGCGAGATCACAACTAGGCAGAGAGGCAGGCAGAGGGGGAGGGGGAAGCAGGTTCCCTGCCGAGCAAGGAGTCCAATGCAGGACTCGATCCCAGGACCCTGGGATCATGAACTGAGCTGAAGGCAGCAGCTTAACCGACTGAGCCACCCAGGTGTCCCGAAACATTTGCTGTTCTAAATCAGTTTCTCAACCTTGGTACTACTGACATTTTGAATCAGGAAATACTTTGGGGAGAAACCATCTATGCATTGTAGGGTGTCTCCTTGTTTAGAGGACCCCTTTCAGTATTTCCTATAGGGCTGGTTTGGTGTTTGCAAATTTTTTTGTTTTTGTTTGTCCTGGAAGCTTTTTATCTCTCCTTCTATTTTCAATGAGAGCATAGTTGACTATAGTATTATCGACCGCATATTTTTCTCTTTTAGTGCTCTGAATATATCTTGCCAGTCCCTTCTGGCCTGCCAGGTCCCTGTAGATAGGTCTGCTGCCAATCTAATATTTCTACTGTTGTAGGCTAGAGACCTCTTGTCCTGAGCTGCTTTCAGGATTTTCTCTTTGTCACTGAGACTTGTAAGTTTTACTATTAGATGAAGGGGTGTTGACCTATTTTTATGTATTTTTGAGGAGGCTTCCCTGTGCCTCCTGGATTTCGATGCTTTTCCGTTCACCAAATTAGGGAAATTCTCTGTTATAATTTGCTCCAATATACTTTCTGCCCCTCTCTTTCTATATAGCTCACATCTTCTTTATCCATTCATCTACTGATGAACACTTGGGCTCCTTCTATAGTTTGGCTATTGTAAATAATGCTCCTATAAACATTGGGGTGCATATATCCCTTTGAATTAGTGTTTTTGTATTTTTTGGGTAAATACCCAATAGCATGTTTGCTGGGTTGTAGGGTAGTTCTACTTTTAACATTTTAAGGAACCCTCCACTCTATTCTCCAGAGTGGCTATATCAGCTCGCATTCCCACCAACAGTGCATGAGGGTTCCTTTTCCTCTGCATCCTCATCAACACCTGTTGTTTCTTGTGTTTTTGATTTTAGCCATTGTGACAGGTATAAAGTGAAAACTCGTTGTTGTTTGGATTTTCATTTCCTTGATGATGAGAAAGTTGAGTATGTTTTCATGTGTCTGTTGGCCATCTGGATGTCTTCTTTGGAGAAATCTCTGTTCAGAGGCACCTGGGTGGCTCAGTCAGTTAAGCATCTGACTCTGATTTGGGATCAGGTTGTGATCTCAGGGTTGTGAGATCGAGCCCCATATCAGGTTCTGCACTGGGCATAGAGTCCATTTAAGAGTCTCTCTCTCCCTCTCCCTTTGCTCCTCCTTCCTCCTTTCCCTCTACTGTCTCCCTCTTAAAAAAAATGTCTGTTCACATTTTCTGCTCATTTTTCAATCAGATTTTTTGTGGGTTTGTTGTTGTTGTTTTGCTATTGGCTTGTATGGGTAATTTATATATTTTCAATATTAAACCCTTATCTGCTATGTGACTTGCAAACATTTTCTCCCATTCACCAGGTTGTCTTCTCATTTGGGTTTTTGTTTGTTTGTTTGTTTGTGTAACATTTTTTTATATAGTCCCACTGCTTTATTTTTTATTTTGTGGCTTTTCCTTTTATGGTCAGATCCAAAAAATTATGACCAAACAAATGTCAAGGTGCTTACTACCTGTGTTTTCTTCTAGGAGGTTTATGGTTTCGGCTTGTACATTCAAGACTTTGATCCCTTTTTAGTAAATGTTGTATGGTGTATGATAGCAGTCTAGTCTCACTCTTCTGCATGTGGCTGTCCAGTTTTCCCAACACCAGTCATTTACTGTCCTTTCCCCATTGTATATTTTTGCCCCCTTTCTTGTAGATTAATTACTTATATGTGTGTAGATTTACTTCTAACCCTATATCATTTCTACACAAAATGGAAGAGAGAAGGTGTTGCAGATGAGAAGCTGTTACTCAGGCCATGACTATAAACATCAGCCCATCTCCACAGAAGAGATTTGTCCCACTATTATTATTACTGCTATTCTGCGGTACTTGGAGGAAGCATTTTTAATAGCTTTATTAATGCTGACCAAGTTTTATTCCCTAACCCAACTGGCCTTCCTGCTTATTAAAAGTATTCAAAAATATTTATTATTATCCTGGTATGGTGTAAAGGACTCTCATTACCTTTTTGCAATAAAAATCTTGGGGAAAATTAATTTTCCCCTGCAGTTCTAATAAGATAGAAAAAAAAAATAGCTGCTTTCTGCAATAAAGTTTGCTCAGAAGCTGGCAATGAGAATGGGACTTCAGATACTGGCTCTAACAGGGACTGTGCTCCAGAGATCCCGCACATGCACAATCTTGTCATAAACTCCCTACTCGGAGCTGGAAAGAACTGGGGCTCTTCCCCTGGAATGAAACTCCAAAGCACACATCCAAGAATCAGTAGGACAATAATCCCAGAGGCTGATGTGGTGACCCAGGGCCCACTTTCCCCTCCATGCTTGTTGCCCTGGGCTGCCTGGCACCCACAGGGGCGAGATTTGACTCTGTAGGCTTGGTACCAGTCCACAAAGCTTAGCCTAAATGCCATCCTAGAGACCACCCACTGTGAATCTATAGGAGAGTGACCCACCTTAACTTTCAGAATGGAGAAGCAAACACAGCGCCAACCAATATCTAGGAGCCAAATCAGTTGTGAAATTTATCTTTTATTGCCCTATTGCAGATCAGAAAGAAGGGTGGGAGGTTGAAGAACAAATTTATTCGGGCAACCAGGGCTTTGGAGCACATGACAACATGTGAGATCTATATGCCTACTCTTGATTTTTCAGGCTCAGTAATTTTCTAGGAGCAGAAAGAGCCCAAATGCTGTAGTTCTATGTTCAAAAGCAATAATTCTCCTTAACTTCATATCCAAGTTAACAATAAACTTTATAGACTCCATATCTTTTATAAAATATCTAATGTTTAAATTGGTCAAAATTTTTAATAAAAAGCATAAAACTCAAGGTTTGGTATTATTTAATGGAAAAATGATGTTGGCCTGATGTTGGCCTAAGATCCTTTGATAATACAGCAAGGAGGCAATAATGACTTTTTTTCTATAGGCCAAGGGATAAGGTTAGAGAGTTCTTCCTCATAGAGAACTTAAGGATACAGAAGCTCTGCATGAGCAACAGAGAGAAGCCCGAACACAACTGTGAGATACTAGCTCTGTTGTACATGAAGCTATGTTGTACCTATCCAACACCAACACACTGGTTAATTTAAACAAACAGGGAAAATGTCCAGTAGATCGTTTCATTCCTTGCAGACAAACGAGATAGTTCGCCCAATTTTTCGTATTAGCTAGCAGCACACATAGCACGATGCTCAGTTCCTCAGTGGATTCGCTAATGAGCATGAGATCACCTAGTTTCCTTTCTTTTATGCCCTTTGGAATCCTCCTCAATGATAAAGACTTTTCTGACATTCAGCACCTGATGGATGGTTTTCCAGCCCCAAATTCAGGACACAACCCATCCTGCTTTGAATCCCACTGCGCATCCAAATGCAATCCAAATGCAAATCCAGTTCAGTGTAAATCCAATTCGGCACCTCTCTTCCACTAAAAATTTAACTCATCCAGATGCTCAGAGTGTTTCAGCTAATTAAATGTTCTGATTCACTCTGGACTACGCAGAGAATTCCTTTTGTTTCAATCTGTGCTGTTAAAAACATTGCTAAACTGTGTTAGTTCACATTCCTGCTTAAATACCAAGACTTGTAAGAGCTCTGCCCTGGAAACAATCCTTCTTTCCCATATAGAGAAAGTTCCAATTCAGGTTATTCCTTTTCTGAAATCCTACGTTTGAGTAGGAGTGCTGTCCTGAGCTAAAATTTTGAAAAGCTGTCACCCAAGACTATATCCAGTGTTCAATATAAACCTAAAGTTTATTCATCCAATCTCCCCACCCCTATGCTAAAATTACACTTGGTCACCTTTGTCTTTTCTTGATGCATTTCTGCAGTGAACTTGCCCAAAACAAGGATAAATCAAGTCAGAAAAATTTGGCCTTTTGAGTTTTTGCCTTTGTATCCTGTCCATAAACCTAAGCTTAGATTGATCAAGCCATATGTAAATGAAGGACTGGATTTTGCTGAAGTTCAGGTGGAGATAGATTTTCCCATTTTAATTAGCTGGCAGGTAAGAGAGTTAATTTATTGTCCCAGCTACTTCTTAGTTTTGAGATTCAAGACAAGATATTTAACCTTGATCTGTAAGGTTCCTGATTTATAAAAAGGAAAATGTTTATGATTATTTTCAAGGTCCTTTCTTGCTCTACTCTTTTATAAGCCCATGAATTTCTTCAGCTGCCTTCAGCCAAAAGGAAAAATATTGATTGCTGATTAAGACAATTTTCCAGGTAGGATTTCAATCATTCCAAACCAGCATCTTATCTGACATACAGAACACACTGTGATTTTTATTCTTCTCTTCTAATCTTACATAAGCCAGTGGCATCTTGTCAATGCAACTTTTTAGGGAAGCCATTCCTAGTGATCAGAGATAATTTTTCTATAAAGTAAAAGTTGGGTCATTTCATCATTCATGTGTGAAACATCATATAAATTTGACAAAAGCATAATTGCTTTTGAAAGAAGCCTATATGGCAGGTTTCACTGAGTGCTGAACTGAGTATCAGAAATTATTTATACCCCTATCTGCCTTTAGAATTTGGAAAAACCCATAGACAAATGGAAGCTCCAGTTTTAAGTTCCTGATAAGCAAGGATTATTATAAATTACCCTGGAGGAAAGATATGAGGTTGTTATATTTTAGCAAAATCGTAAATCAGAAGAAAATAAGAAATAATATTGTTGTACACTCTGTATCCATAATGATTCACTCCCATTATCATTTCATTGCTTGGAAACATAATTTTTAGTTACTTTCATTTCCTATATTCTTGGATCTGAATCTAAGTTGATGATTTGTTATTAGTTAATGGTGATCATAAAGACACTAAGGGAATATATTATACAGAGTAAAGCAACTAAATGTTAGAAAACCCACAACTTTGCAATCACCGTGATTTTTCTGGTTAGTATCTTGGCTCTTTTTGGTTTCAATCCCATGATTTAATAATGCTTTGGGGAGGAGGGGGAAGATGGCAGAGAAGTAGGAGACCCTGTTTCAACCGGTCCCTAAAGTGAGCTAATCATCTACCAGAACACTCTGAACACCCATGAAATGAGCCTGAGATGTAGGATTAAACACTTCTGGATCTCTATGGGGACAGAAGACATCAGTGGAGAGGTAAAGTGGAGTGAGAACAATAGGACTAATATCGGAGGATAAACAGAAGGGGAAGGGAGCCACCAAAAGCAACCTATTAGAAAGTAATACCCCAATACAAAAGTGCCCTATGATTGGAGACCAGCATTAACTTGGAGTCTGGTTAAAAGTGCTCAAAAAGAGCAAAAAATCTTAAGGGGCAACTGGTGGAATGGGGTGGTCATGGGCACAGGCCTAAGCCCATGGTCCCACAACAATTACCACCAGCGACCATCCAAGCCAAAGAGCGTGCGGCAGAGTCCCCCAGGGTTGCGTAGCTTGCATCATGGCTAGGTTGGGCACATTCCTGCCCCTGCATGAGGGAGTCTGGTGATGGCACCGACCTGTGCTCCCTAGAACTTTCGTGCGCTGTGTGACCAGAGTCTGACCCACTCCCCACCAGCACCTGAGAAAACATGTGGGCGCTAGCTGGTGGTCTCCAGGAGCAGCTGAGGTGTGATCCCACACTGGCAACCTGAGGTCTGGACCCCAGACAGCAGTACTGGCAAAGGCAGCCACTGGAAGCGGGCTCCCTGGACTAATACGGCTTGTGGTCTTAGTAGCACAGGGGTACAGAGACAAGCGGGCGCTTTGGGCAACCCCTGAGACAATGGCTGGGGACGGGTTCTGCCTGCGGGAGTTTGCACAGTTCAGCAGAGTTTGCAGAGCAGGAGTCTGTATGTTCTGCACTACCCAGAGCAGACTGAGGCTTCTCTCCGAGGTGGAGGTCTGGGTGCAGTTTGCTTTCCACCAAACCTCCAAAGAGCCGCAAAAAGCCGCCAAAGATAAAAACCTCCAGAGAACGAAAGCCTGAGAAACTGGTTTCCACAGAGCCCAGCCCCTTGATGGGGGCGGGAGGACCCAACCCAAGCAAGACTGCCTGAAAAACAGCACAGCAGGCCCCTCCCCCAGAAAGTCAGCTGAAAGAACGAGAGGACAACCACCACAAGGTCCCCATAAAACTGTAAAACCCCAATATCAGGGGAAAACAAGATATTAAGCTCCCGGTATTGCCCTAAAACCTGTATATTTCATAGACAAAACTTTTGTTCTTAATTTGTTCTCACTATTCTTGTTCTTTTTAATTTTTTTAACCTACTTACCATTACAATGAGAGGTTTAACACAACATATTCCATAATAGCCTTTTAACTTGAACTTTTTTCATACATATACCTGTGTTTTTCTTTTTCTTTTCTATTTTTTAAATATATATAGATATAAGCTTCAAGGTAATCCTCGTTCCCTAATAAATACTACCCCTAGATGTAAACCAGTTTTAATCTCCCTTTATCTCTGAAGAGTTGAGTCCTTTAACAAAGATATCAATATACACCCCAGGAAGAATCAAAATAAACTTCCTTGCCCACATCGAGGATTTATAACCACCCTCCCATCTTTTTCTTCTATCAGTGTTTCTGTGTATTTGGTTTTGTTCTGGCATTATATAAATCTTATCATTGGGGTTAATTTTGGCTGGGTTCTTTTTTTTTTTTTTTGTCATTTACTTTTGTTGGTCTTTTTATTTGTCCATTTTTGTTTGTATACCTTATAAATCTTACCTTTGGGACCCATTCTGGCTGGGTATTCTCTCTCTCTTTTTTTTTTCTGTCTCTCTCTTTTTTCTTTTTTCTTTCTTTTTGGTGCTGACTTCTGATTGCTTAGAAGCATTCGAGGGTGCACCTTGCCTGGATTGTGACTGATACATTCAGCTATGCATCCCCTCAACCATCTCTCAGTGTAATGACTAGGAGGAAGAACACCCAACAGAGGAAAAATTCAGAGACTGTGCCCTCTCCATTTGAGCTATTGGATATGGACATAAACAGTATGTTGGAAAGGGAATTCAGGGTAACAATTATCCAGGCAATAGCAAGGTTGGAGAAAACCATTAGTGAGAATGGAATCTCTAAAGGCAAAAGTGAAAGCTGCCTAGGAAGAAATTTAAAATGCTACCAATGAGATCCAATCTAATCTAAATACTCTAACATCTATGGACACTGGGGCAGAAGATAGAATTAATGATCTAGAAGACAAACTGATAGAGAAAAAGGATCAGGAGGAGGCCTGGAACAAACAGCTTGGAAGCCATGGAAACAGAATTAGGGAAATAAATGACACCACGAAATGTTCCAATGTCAGAATTATTGGGATCCCTGAGGGAAAGGAGAAAGGAAGAAGACCAGAAGATATAGTTGAACAAATTCTTGATGAAAATTTTCCCAGTCTGGGGAATGGAACCAGTGCTCGTGTCCTAGAGATAGAAAGAACACCCCCCAAGATCAATGAACCTAGAAACACCTCGAGGCATTTGATTGTGAAACTGATGGATCATAATTTTAGACAAGAGCTTTTGAGAGCAGCTAGGGGGAAAAGATTCCTTAGGTACAGAGGAAGGTCCATCAGAACAATGTCAGACCTGTCCACAGAAACCTGGCAAGCCAGAAAGGACTGGCAAGACATATTCAGGGAACTAAATGAGAAGAGCATGCAGCCAAGAATACTTTATCCAGCAAGGTTGACATTCAAAATGGATGGAGAGTTAAAGAGCTTCCAGGACCAGCAAGGTTTAAAAGAGAATGTGACCACCAAACCGGCATTACAAGAAATATTAAGGGAAATTCTGTTAAGGAAGAAAGAACCCAAGAGTATTATAGAATAGAAATTTACAGAGACAATCTATAGAAACAAGGACTTCACAGGCAACATGATATCAATAAAAACATATCTTTCAATAATCACTCTCAATGTAAATGGCTTAAACATTCCCTTAAAATGGCACAGGGTTGCAGATTGGATAAAATGACAGGACCTATCCATATGTTGTCTACAAGAGACCCATTTGGAACCTAAGTATACATCCAGACTAAAAGTGAAGGGATGGAGAAGCATCTTTTATGCCAATGGGTCTCAAAAGAAAGCTGGGATAGCGATTCTTGTATCAGGTAAATTAGATTCTAAACTAAAGACTGTGGTCAGAGATAAAGAAGGACACTACATCATTCTTAAAGGGTCTATCCACCAAGAAGATCTAACAATTTAAATATTTATGCCCCCAATACAGGAGCAGCCAACTACATAAGACAACTGTTAACCAAGATAAAGAATCACATTGATATGAATACATTAATAGTAGGGGATCTTAACATACCACTCTCCGTAATAGACAGATAATCTAAGCAGAAAATCAATTAAAAAACAAGAGCATTGAATGACACATTGGACCAGATGGACCTCATGGATATATACAGAACATTCCACCCTAAAACAACAGAATACTCATTCTTCTCAAGCACACATGGAACTTTCTCCAGAATAGACCACATACTGGGTCACAAATCAGAGCTCAACCGATACCAAAAGATTGAGATTATTCCCTGCTTATTCTCGGACCACAATGCTTTGAAACTGGAACTCACCTATAAGATAAAATTTGGAAGGAATTCAAACACTTGGAAGCTGAAGACCATCCTGCTCAAGAATGTTTGGATCAACCAGGAAATCAAAGAAGAACTTAAACAATTCATGAAAACCAATGAGAATGAAGACACCCTGATTCAAAACCTATGGGATATGGCAAAGGCGATCCTAACGGGGGAAATCCATAGCCATCCAAGCCTCCCTCAAAAAAATTGAAAAATCCAGAATACACCAGCTCTCTTTACACCTTAAAGAACTGGAGAATCAACAACAAAGTAAGCCAACCCCACACACAAGAAGGGAAATAATCAAGATGAGAACAGAGATCAATGAGTTAGAAACTAGAGATACAGTAGAACACATCAACGAAACTAGAAGCTGGTTTTTTGAAAGACTCAATAAGGTAGATAAACTATTGGCCAAACTAATCCAAAAGAAAAGAAAGAGGACCCAAATTAATAAAATTATGAATGAGAAGGGAGAGATCATGACTAAGACCAAGGAAATAGAAACAATCACCAGAAATTATTACCAACAATTACATGCCAATAAGTTAAGCAACCAAGATGAAACAGATGCATTCCTGGAAACCTATAGACTTCCAAAACTGAATCAGGAAGAAATCGACAACCTGAATAGGCCAAATACTAGTAACGAGATTGAAGCAGTGATCAAAAACCTCCCCCAAAGCAAGAGCCCAGGACCTGATGGATTCTCTAGAGAATTCTACCAAACATTCAAAGGAGAAATAATACCTATTCTCCTGAAGCTGTTTCAAAAAATTGAAGCAGAAGGAAAACTTTCAGACTCTTTTTATGAAGCCAGCTTTACCCTGATCCCCAAGCCAGGCAAACACCCCATCAAAAGGAGTATTTCAGGGGCACCTGGGTGGCTCAGTGGATTAAAGCCTCTGCCTTCAGCTCAGGTCATGATCCCAGGGTCCTGGGATTGAGCCCTGCATTGGGCTTTCTGCTCCGCGGGGAGCCTGCTCACCCCCCCCCCACCCCCCGCCTATCTGCCTACTTGCGATCTCTGTCAAATAAGTAAATAAAATCTTCGGGAGAAAAAAAAGGAGAATTTCAGACCAATATCCCTGATGAATATGGATGCCAAGATCCTCAACAAGATTCTAGCTAATAGGATCCAACAGTGCATTAAAAATATTATCCACCATGACCAGGTGGGACTTATCCATGGGATGCAAGTGTGGTTCAACATTCGCAAATCAATCAATGTGATAGAACAAATCAATAAGAGAAGAATGAAAAACCACATGGTCCTCTCAACTGATGCAGAAAAAGCATTTGACAAGATACAGCATCCATTCCTGATTAAAACAATTTAATGTACAGGGATAGAGGGAACACTCCTCAACTTCATAAAATCTTTCTATGAAAAACCCACAGTGAATATCATCCTCAATGGGGAAAAGCTGATAGCCTTCCCTCTGAGATCAGGAACACAACAAGGATGTCCACTCTCACCACAGTTATTTAACATAGTGCTAGAAGTCCTAGCAATAGCAATCAGACAACAAAAAGAAATAAAAGGTATTCAAATTGGCAAAGAAAAAGTCAAACTCTCTCCCTTCGCAGACGACAGGATACTTTATATGGAAAACCCAAAAGACTCCACCCCCAAACTACTAGAACTCATACAGCAATTCAGTAATGTGGCAGGATACAAAATCAATGTAGAGAAATCAGTTGCTTTCTTATACACTAACAATGAAAATATAGAAAGGGAAATTAAAGAATCGATTCCATTTACTATAGCACCAAAAAACATAAGATACCTTGGAATAAACCTAACCAAAGAAGTAAAGGATCTGTACTTGAGGAACTACAGAACACTCATGAAAGAAATTGAAGACACAAAAAGATGGAAGAGCATTCCATACTCATGGATCGGAAGAAGAAACATTGTTAAAATGTCTATACTGCCTAGAGCAATCTATACTTTCAATGCCAACCCAATCAAAATTCCACCAGCATTTTTCAAAGAGATGGAACAAATAATCCTAAAATTTGTATGGAACCAGAAGAGACCTCAAATTGCTAAGGAAATGTTGAAAAAGAAAACAAAATTGGGGGCCTCATATTGCCTGATTTCAAGCTTTACTACAAAGCTGCAATCAACAAGACAGCATGATACTGGCACAAAACAGACACACAGACCAGTGAAACAGAGTAGAGCGCCCAGATATGGACCCTCAACTCTATGGTCAAATAATCTTTGACAAAGCTGGAAAAAATATACAGTGGAAAAAGTCTTCAATAAATGGTGTTGGGAAAATTGGATAACTATGTGTAGAAGAATGAAACTTGACCATTCTCTTCCATCACACACAAAGATAAACTCAAAATGGGTAAAAGACTTCAGTGTGAGGCAGGAATCTATCAAAACCCTAGAAGAGAACATAGGCAGTAACCTCTTCCACATCAGCCACAGCAACTTCTTTCAAGACATGCCTCCAAAGGCAAAGGAAACAAAAGTGAAAATGAACTTTTGGGACTTTATCAAGATTCAAAAACTTCTGGAGAGCAAAGGATACAGTCAACAAAACAAAGAGTCAACCCACGGAATGGGAGAAGATATTCACAAATGACACTACAAACAAAGGGCTGATATCCAAGATCTATAAAGAACTCCTCAAACTCAACACACACAAAACAGATAATCATGTCAAAAAATGGGCAGAAGGGCCATCTGTACCCCAGTGTTCATAGCAGCAATGGCCACAGTCGCCCAACTGTGGAAAGAACCAAGATGTCCTTCAACAGACGAATGGATAAAGAAGTTGTGGTCCATATATACCATGGAGTATTATGCCTCCATCAGAAAGGATGAGTACCCAAATTTTGTATCAACATGGACCGGACTGGAAGAGATTATGTTGAGTGAAGTAAGTCAAGCAGAGAGGGTCAATTATCATATGGTTTCACTTACTTGTGGAGCATAAGGAATAACACGGAGGACATGGGGAGATGGAGAGAAGAAGTGAGTTGGGGAAATCGGAGGGGGAGATGAACCATGAGAGACTGTGGACTCTGAGAAACAAACTGAGGGTTTTGGAGGGGAGAAGAGGAGGGGGTTGGGTAAGCCTGGTGGTGGGTATTATGGAAGGCACGGATTGCATGGAGTACTGGGTGTGGTACATAAACAATGAATCTTGGAACACTGAAAATTAAATTAAATTTAATTTAATTTTAAAGAACAGGCTAGAGGCTTCAGGGTTTTCTACATATAGTATCATGGCAACAATAAACAGTGACAATTTTACTTCTTCAAAAAAAATAATAATGCTTTTGGGTGTGGTTATGTTCACAATGGCACACAATGGTTCTGGCACACAATGATTTGTTGGCTAGAATTTAACATCATAATTGTCTGAAGGTTATCAACATTTTTTTCAAGAAGATTCCTGAAAATAAAATCTCACTCCAATCCTCAGTCTCTCTCTCACACACACACACATACTAAATCACTCTTGGAGTCTCCTTTTACATCTGAGTAAAGATGACTTAGACTCCCAGACTGTGACTTCAAGTCACTCTACCAAGGAGAAAAAACAAGGACAAGAAAAGCACTAAACGCCTTTCAGCTGACTTTCATTTATATTCAGCTCTTTTCTTTATAACACTACACAACCTCTCATTGTGTTTTGCAATCTCCTTAATATATTTTGGAAAGAAGAAGCTTGGATCTCCTTTTTCCATTAATAGATATTTCTTCATTTAGATATCTGTCTGTTTCTTACTTCACCCTCAAACATGATCTTTTATATAAAAGTGGGTCACAGAAAATTGTTAATGTCAAGCCATTCAAGATCTATTAATCCACCTTCTGGGGCTTAGGAAGCAATAGCTGACATTACCAGAAGCAATTTCAGGTGAGCTTCACCGGCACTCCTAATATTCTTCCCTAAGGAAACATCTTCGGCAGAAGAAAATGGTTAATTTTAAATATTGCACTTGGTTTCAACGGCTTAAAAATCCCAAAGCTTTAGGCTCCGAAGATTAAACAGAAATCCGTCTGTATTACATTACATGTTATATGATTAACAATTTTGCAAACTGCTTTTTAAAAATTCTTCAGGCCCCAGGGCCACATGAAGAAACACAACGAGCACTGAGCTTGGGGGTCAGAAAATCTAGGTGTGATGTTCCATCTGCCACCACCAAGTACGGCAGATTGCACACGCCCAGATGGAGGCGCTTTTTTCTCTGCAAACCGTGGATTTCAACTAGAAGACCTTTGAGGTCCCATATGACTTTGTGATATTTCTGCAACTCTCCCCAGTTCGTGTGGCCCAAACACATTTGTTGAGTCTGAGCGCACGCCATGTTCTCGGAGGGGGTAGACTTGGGACGGGACGAGGCTGAGGGCGGTGGACAGTGCAGCCAAGAGAGAGACAGACTGTCTCTGGAGGCAGAATCCCAGGGAGACTCCATAAAACATTAATCCAGAAGGACTGGGCAGGGCATGAGATAATGTGACCAGGAGGAGGGCCAGTAAGAAGGAACCTTAATGCAGAATGAATGCGTGCAGAATGGAGTTGAATGTAGCACTAAAGGTATTTCTGGGAGCACATGGGTGGCCTGGTCAGTTGAGCACCCGACTCCTGATTTTGACTCAGGTCACGATCTGAGGATCCTGAGATCAAGCCCCACATCAGGCTCTGTTCTCAGTATGGCATCTGCTTGAGATTCTCTCTCTCCTCTCCCTCTGCCCCTCCTCCACCCCCGCTCATGCACTCTCTCTCTCTCTCTAAAATAAGGCATAAATAAATCTTTTTTAAAAAAAGACATTTCTGAAGACACTAGAATGTAAAGTCACAGGAAATTTTTATATAAAGCTATAAAGAGGGCCAAGTCCAGAAAAAAAGGCAACAAGGAGAGATGAAATCAGGGAGGCAGGACAGATTGGCCCCAAACTTAGAGAACACCTTGAAGGTGAATTAGAAAAAAATTTTAACGGCCTTGAGCTCTTTTGGAGGAGATGAATAATATCAGCAATCTTGCTTTTAGCCACCAGTTGGTTTAGTGCCCAAATCATATCACCTTCCAATGAAAAGTACCAGAAAAACATTTGCTTTGGTCTCATTTCTTACTAATACTAGATGTTCAGCTTCCACACATGTCCCCAGAGGACATAGCCAGACTGGTGACATAGAGTTTAGAGATTAATGGAACACCTAAGTTACTAAAATGGCATTTTCTCTTCCCTAATTTACCCCCCAACATCTACGATCTGAGCAGCTGAGTCCAACCTTTCCCAGGCCTGGACCCTGGCTCTGTTCTCCCAGACTGCCCCCTTAGACACTGGCACCACACTCATTGGCTGTCATTGCCAGTGTTGTTTCATCTGCATTCACCCCTAGAAAATGTTCCCTGAGGACAGAGGTCTTTCTCTCTGATCTAGTGAGACCCTATGCCTTCTAGAATTGGGGACATCGCCAGTTCCTTAATACACATGTGTTGAGTAAATTAATGAATGTATCAATTAATCAATTCAGCTCATTTTATAGATCAACCACCCTGATTTGAAAATATTCCTTTTCTTTGATCTATAATAAATAACGCTCAAATCTCTCTAAAAACAGGCCTGGTCCTGAAGTTGCTTTGCCTAGATTAAGTAGAAATCCAGGACAAGGGCATTTGCTTATTAAAAGCTCTTTGGGGAAACACCTGGGGGGCTCTGTTGGTAAGAGTCCAACTGTTGGTTTTGGCTTAGGTCATGATTTCAGGGTCGTGGAATGGAGCCCCATGTCGGGCTCTGCCCTGGGCATGGAGTTGGCTTCAGATTCTCTCTTCTTCTGCCCCTCCCACTCATGCTTTCTCCCTCTCTCATAAACAAATAAATAAATAAATGAAATCTTTTCCTTCCAAAAAAAAAGCTCCATGGGGCTAGAAACACACATCCAGTTTGGGCACCTTTCAGTGTGAACCAGATGCTTTCTTTATTAGACTATAATCTCTTTTTTGTCCTGCCCTTCAGAAGCATTCTGCTTCTCAAATCACTTTCTGTTCATAGCCCTTTATAGCTTTAGAATGCATATTTATAAAGGTGCAAAAGATTTGGAAACAGAGGTCTGGAAAGATTAGGATTCGGCAGGTCTGCCCTGGATTTTAACTGCTCAGGTAGAAATAGACCCTTCAGGTTAAGCTCTGCTTGGAAATTTCAGCTCATTAGTGCCCCTTAAATCCAAAGAGACCCTAAAGGAAATGATGCAAAATAGGGCTGGTAAAATGGGTTATAGAGGAAACAACCCCTTTGTTTTCTCTGAACGATGTCCCTTGGAGATAAACTTGGGTATTTTCTAATGCAATTTAGAAAGGTTCCAATAAAAAAGTTTTTAAACTATTTGATGGTTTGGTAGTACACAGTCTCAAATTCTCAGCCATCCTGGAAAACCCATCACTCAGCAGACAGTGAGCACTCCACCTAATTCTATAGGTTCCTCCTCTTCCTTTCACTAGCCACACCATGGGGAGAATTACAGAAGGGAAGAAACATAGCCCTCATTACACAGAAATGATGTAGCCCTAGTGAGTTAGAAGCAGAATTCCCAGTGCTCCCAGAAAAGCCAGCAGGTAGGTTGCCGGCATGCAGTGGGCAGGTGCAGAAAGCAGGGAAACCAGCCATGCCAAGGACTACGCAGTGATCATTCCTCAGTTTTCCCCCAACAGGCCCTGTCCTGTTGGATATAGCATCTTCTCTGACCCTCACTGGGGAATCCGAAGTTATCTGGTTCCCATGTGAGAGTGGAGGTCTGTAGAGGGCAGATGATGAGTGGGGTCCTGGCTCTGGGCCATCCACAGTGGGCATTTCCCCAGTTCCCAAAGGCACAGCGATGTGAAGGACGGATACACTTTGTACACAGCAGTATCCTCACATTAGCTCCTTGCCCTGTGAAGTCAGAGGTATCATTAGGAAAAGCTAAGAAGTCCTTGAATCTGGTCCTACAGCTCTCCCACAAAGATTGTAAATAAAAAGCAACACCATCTCTTGCTTGGAATGGCAGATATTAGTGTCACTCTCAAGGACTTCGAGCTTGCACTAGTTGGGGAAACTTATCACATCCCCACTTAATTCTATAGTCTGGCCACTGAAGCAAAGAGATGGGTCATAGTGGTTGATGGTAGACTACCACAAACCAAATCAAGAAGTGGCCTAATTGTAGTTGCTGGGCAATTTTATCCTTTCTAGAACAGATCAACACAGCACCTTATACAGAACATGGCTATGGATCTGATCATTTCATTCTTGTCCATAACCCATCAGGGAAGAGAGCCGGAAGCAGTTCACATTCAATGGGGATAACAACAACATAAATTTAATCATGTCGCAGGATTGTCAACACTCCTGTTCTCTATAATAGTCTCTAATGAGAACTTTATTGTTTAGATGTTCCACGGAGTATCACAATGGCCCACGATGTCGATGACACTGTGTTAACTGGACTGACAGGCAGGAAGTGGCAGGTCCCCTGGGTGTCTTGAGGAGACACATGCAGCCCAGAGAGTGGTCGGAAAACCCTACAAAGGTTCAGAGACCTACCACATTGGTGTTGTTTTGGGAGTCCAGTGGTCTAGAACATACCAAGATCTCTCTCTTCTAAGTTAAAGACTGAGCATCACATCTTACAGCTTCTGTCTCTAAGAAAGGCTGCTCTGAGTAGACCTCTTCAGATTACAAGACAGCACATTCAACTCATTGATCAGGATGCTCAGAAATCTAACAGTTTTGAATGGAGCAGATCCCATGGCGCTAACATAATAGACACTGACTTGGGGATCTGACAAGCTCCAACAGGGAGTTTCAGTGCAAGCTCCTAGGATTCTGGAGTAAGACTATTTGAAAGCATCTCCTGCTAGAGTCCCGGGTCCTTCTAGAGACTGAGCTCTGACCATAGTTCAAGTGGCCACGTGACTGCAGCTTCCCGTCACGAGCTGGGTGCTATCAGACCAACCCAGCCATAAAGTCATCTGAGCACAGCTACAATCCATTGTACAGCGGAACAGGAATCAAGGAATCAAGGACTGGGCACAAGCAGCATCAGGCACAACTAAGCCGCACGAATCAGGGCCAGGCTCCAGCATTACCCACTCTGTTGCCCCAGTGCCTCTCCTCAGCTCACACCTATGACCTCCTACCCCAATTCTCTACAACCAGTTGTCAGAGGTGGCAAACTCCTGGGGCTGGTTGACAGAAAGGTCAGCTTGATACGCTGGTATGAGCTGAACGAAGATTGCTGCTGGACTAAGTTTTCATTCACATGTGAGCCTGAAACACAGCAGTGAGAGAAGGCCCTCCCAGCGGGCGGGGCTTCGGGGGGGGCATCTGGTCATCCATTTCATGGAGAGAAAGAAGGGATCTGCACACGTTCCTGCCTTCCGGAGACGTGCTTCGCTGGTTTGTCATGGGGTTATAGTGAGCAAAGCTGCAACATCAGAGACGGGGGTCTGGAGAAGAGGCGTACGGAAGAAGCACGAGGGAGTGGCGTGAAGTGAGCAATTCTTTGTGCTCCACACTGGTGCTCACCAGACAGTGTCTGTCGCAGGAGGGCCACAAAACAACCAGCTGGACAGAAGGACTCCTCCAGTAAATGCTAGCAAGACTCAGTCTTTGGCAATCCCAGTGCTTGCAAAATGGGCCGGTGCAGAGTACAGCCACAGTGTGACACATAGAGGCCAGGCATGGGCCCCAAACCAAAAGCTCCCTCTCATCAAAGCCGATCTAGCCACCGTCACTGCTGCATATCCAACCTGCGGCGGCACAAGTCAACATTAATAGGACACTACAATGTCTAATTACCAGAATGGAATCTCATGTAATATTACCCTGGGCCAAGAGACCTTCTTGTCAGCAAAGGGCATGCGGATGATCATTGTCTGGGGCATTCAGTGGTCCTACACCATACTGTATTGCACCACACAGAAGCTGACAGCCTGGAAGATGATGAGACAGTCATCTGAAGGCGTAGCTGTGGCACGAGCCAGGAGATGATGTCCTGCGATGTTGATTCGCTGTCCTTCAGAATGCAGGGCATACCTTGAGCCAGTGGTCCTTACAGGGATCTGTGTTCTATGTATGTAGAATATGAGAGTCTAGCCACAAAGGGGTGGAAATGGAAGTGGCTCCACTCACTACCGCTGCTAATGTCCCACTGGAGACAAACAGGATCTGAAGGTTTAGCGTGCCTTGTTCCCAGAAGAGGAACACCTCTACCCAGGGACACCATAAGGTTACTCTACACCTAAAGTCATGGCTTCTGTCTGGTGATTTTAGGTCATGCTGGTAGATCAGTAAGCCAAGAAATTTTATCAGCACCAGGGTAATCGATCAGTGGTAGAGTTGTTGCTACATAATGGGGACAGAGATGAATATATTTGAAACACAAGTATTCATTAGGAAATCTCTTGGTGTTTTCATGCCCAGTTTTAACTGAGAAGAGATAATTAAAGCAACCATGGCTTGATAAGGCATGGTAACCAAGGACTCTGATCCTCAGGGATGAAAATCTGTACCAGGTAACCAGGAAAGCTGTCTAGACTGCACAAGTCTTAGCCATGGTGAGGGGAATCCGAATGTGTGGTAGATCAGTTGTAGCACCGTGAACGAAGTACCAGGAGATGGAACGGCAGTTGCTTGCCCCCTACTGTGTCTTAATGAGGCCCCTCCCCTCCTGCTCTGTTTCCATGACTCACACCTTCAGTGGTCTTTGAAGGACTGCCCTCATCACTCTGCTCACACCTGCAGAGAACTGGGAACCCTCTCCCCCAGCCACACAACTTGTGGTTTACAGGACAGTTTCACTCAGGACTGTAAACTCTGGAATGAACAGGAAGACCCTGGGAGAGAAGCTTTCCTCTACACGTCCAAACAACCAGAACTAATGGCCCCCTTCACACTGGCTATCCACCCAAATATGTTAACAGTCCAAGGAAAGGAAGTGCAAGTTATAGCCTTCGAAAATTATATGCCTAAAAAACAGGAGCTTTCACCGCAGAAAAGTTACATATCAAATATGACTCCAATTTCTGCCAAAAGGGATAATTAGCCCCCAAATATCCCTTCTTCAGAGAATTTTCAGAGACAATGAAGTAAAGGCAAACTATAACAGACAGGTTTCTTGTTCAACTGCTTTAACAAAACAGAGGGCAGGACATGGGTCTCCTTTGTGTCAGATGGACCTGGCAGCTCTTTGTCACAGTGGCCAACTCTGTCAGAGGCTGCGTGTTCTGAAATTTCCTTCTTAGTGCCAAGAGCCCGTCTGCTCTCTTAAATGTGCATCTCATTCTGTGGAAGGCCCAGCAGTTATCTACACCTGGTCACATCAAAACCTTTCCATTTCTTTCTCTCTAAATTAAACCACTATGGCTATTTTTTATTTTGGAGGTAAGAAGGCAAAAGATGGCTGATCTTTATTTATTTAAAGACGTTTGTACTGTGTGCTACTAGAAGGACCTGGGGCCAGCTCATGGTTTTGACATGTAGCTCAAAGGCACAAAAGGACATTGAAACATAGAGCCAAAAGGAGCCCTCAGAAAGGGAAAGAGCTCAGGCTAGTAGATGTTACAGCTGAATAAACTTCTACTCTTGGAAAATTATTATGGACCTTACCTTTCTAGCCACCAAAGACAAAAAGAGAAACAATGTCATGGCTACTTGGCTTTCATAAATTTATCTTCAGAAATGCAATTGCTCTTGAAACAACTAGAATGGAAACCACCTCTGGAAACTAATTAGCAGGATACAGAGGGTCCAAGATTTTTAGAATCATTTCTTCAGAGCTAAGGAGGGAATGACGGTGGTTGTAGCTACCTTCCATTCATTGACCTGGAAGAGCCTGGTCTCCCAGGGACAGAGGAAGAAAAACCCAGCTCTCCCCAATGTGTGGCCAGTGGGTCACAGGGAAGACACTGTCCCCAGGCATCAAAAGAGCCAGAGGACTATGGGCCAGCTCCCTAAAGACCAAGAAAGAAAGAGAGAGACCACTAGAGCTATGACAGAAAAGAAACACCAAAACACACGCTTAGCCTTCCTGTATTTTTCAACTCTGCTAATAAAGTTTCTGACAACCAAGCGTGTCTTTGAAATTCACCTCACTCATTGATTTATCACCAAAAGCAATAAATGCTTCTTGGAACACCTGCCTCAGTGACGTTCCCTTCTGTGGGAGCAGCCCCTTCTCAGGTATGGGACTCTCAACAGCTCCTTCTGTATTCCCAGTGAAGCGGACACAGGCTGGTCGATCACATGAGAAGCTTGGAGTAGAACGCCGTAATGGTGAAAGCTAATAGCAGTACTCTTGTGGGAAGGAGACCTCTGAACTCTTACTCCTAGACACTTTAGAGCTCCCATGGGATTCCTCCTTCCCGATTCCAGGTGAATCATCTTTTTCTTGGATTCTGTGGGCTCTACCATAGTCTTTCAAATTTTCCTCCCTTTTTCTTCCTTCAGTTGCTGAGAATTGATTTCTATTTCTAACTTATAACACAAGTGAATCCTTGCACAAGTCTTGCAAATATCACCAAGAGATGGGGGAAATACCCAATGATTTTTATGAGTAAAAAAATACAATCATACTCGATGGATTAGAAAGGACAGAACAAAAATGGTGGGCAGGTGGTATATGGAACCAGCCAGTGTCAGGGCTCCAAATGGAAGAAAACAGGTACTATCTGGAAGCAAATGATGAGAAAGTTTGGGTACAAGATGTTTACAATGGATGGATGCCTGTGAATGGAAGGAACAGGAACCAGGACTATGCAGAGAGTGAAGTCAAATCATGATGCCCATCCAGAAAATCCTCTCGGCCAGGAGCCCTGGAGCACCACCAATGCTGAGGCAGACCCTGAAATGGGTGGACAGCTGGAGGCTGCCTTCTGGCCACCCCACAGGTGGGTGGCACGTCCTCCGTTGAAGGGAGACCTAGGCAGCGCCTCTCTGTGTGATGAGAGTCCACTCTTGGTGCACTTGGATTCACTTCTCCATGTACATTCAGGGAGCATCTCCTCCAAGTTTCCAGCGGGCTTCCCTGGAAACTTCCCCTTTTCTCAGGAGGAAGTAGAAAGAGGGCGGCGAGTTAAGGGGAGGAATTGCTCCCCCTCACCTGGAGCTGGCCTTAGGGCTGCAACAGACACTCCTCATCTCCCTCCTCCCCTATCCATTCCTTTTTTTTTTTTTTTTAAGATTTTATTTATTTATTTGACAGAGAGAGATCACACGTAGGCATAGAGGCAGACAGAGAGAGAGAGAGGAGGAAGCAGGCTTCCCGCTGAGCAGAGAGCCCAATGTGGGACTCGATCCCAGGACCCTGAGATCATGACCTGAGCCAAAGGCAGAGCTTAACCCACTGAGCCACCCAGGTGCCCTCCACTATCCATTCTTGATTACCCTCCTCATTTGCTCTCCTCCCTGCCGGTCCCATCAGCTTGCTTGGGCTATGAACCAGACCGTCATCTCTGAAACATGTCCTTCTCAGGCTGAGGGTGCTGTCTCGGTCCATTTGCAGTCACGGCTGTGAAAGTCCCAAGAAGCACCCAAGTGGATTCTCTTGGTTCCCTGCATGTCCTTCTCCACCCCAAAGCACAACAGCAGCCCCACTTCCTCCGAAAGTTCAGGGCCAGTGACCCATGCTGAGACAATGACACCTCTTCTTGTCCGTGCTCGACAAGAGCTGCCTAAACCGCCAAGCTGCAGCCACAGCTCAGAATTCACTGGGAACCTCGCAGTGGCTCTTGGCAAAAGTACATCCCCTCTGGGGACCAGCATCTCCCATCCTCAGAATCCAGAGTTGCAGAGATGGCGTGCGGAATCGTCCCCTGGCTTTCCGGGAGTCATACAGATGTCATCCCGAACAGTGCCTGAGACCCCAGTACTGAGCAGAGAAGCAGCAGCACCCCAGGCTTGGGGCACCTGCTAGGAACCAGGCACTGCGTCTGAGTTATTCCACTGGACGCTCGCAACACCTGATGACATGGGTCCCCTCGTGGTCTCCATGCTGTGCATGAAGACAGTGAGGCTTAGAACAGGAGATTACTTGCTCAGGGTTGCGCAGCTAATACAGGAGGAGTTGGGACACCTTTGCTCCTGCGATTTTGTAGCATCATCTGAAATAATTAAAACATAGCTACAAAGCCCAGAATAAATGAGCAAATGCATGCTGACGTAAGAAATAACTTTATAGTGCTTCGTACATGCTTGCTGCTTGATAAGTGAAGAGCCAGTTTGGCTTTATCCTTTCCATTATCAGTTAATTATTCTTCCTGCTTTCATGTCTCAGAATGGCCCTGCATCTCTCCTGGTTATCATTATTCAATTAGAACTGTGCCCCAGTTTCTATCCCGCTGTAAATCCTGGAGTGGTGTCTGTTGAGTGTAAGTGTAAGAGAATGATAAGACAGTCTCTTGTTCTAAAAAGACAGTGAAGCTGCAGAAAGAGGCTGTACGTTAATTTTTTTTTTCCGAAAGAAGCTCAAAATGGTATCTCTCTCAGCTCATTAATTCTAGAAGCATCCCTGTGAAGACGGCTGCCGAAGGAGGCTTCTTATGTTTCAGAATGAAGGGCAGGTAGTAAGTTGACAGAAAGGAGAGGACTCAAAACTCCAGAAAGAGCCATCTTATTAGAAACTAAGTGTCTGCGGGTGAAGGAGCTAAAATCAGATCTAATTCAAAGCCATAGTCAGAAGACAATTTCTATCTTTGGGGAACAGCTAGGCAAGGGCACGGGTAAGGTATTTTTAGTGATAACTTGTTTTTAATCTAGGAAGGAGAGTTTATGGATAATGAGTACACATTACATTCTCATTCTTATGTTCCTGCATTTTTCAAACTTTTAATACAAAAAAACTTTTTAGAGAAATCTGAAAAGAAAGAGGGAAAGGGAAAGAAGATGAGATTTAGTTTTCCACACACACGTATGTTCTTCCTAAAAGGAAAAATGTCTTTTAGAATCAATTTATGAAAATAACCACCTCAGCTTTTTTTCATCTCCTACCTTCCACTTCCGAATTTAAAAACAAACATGAGGGATGCCTGAGTGGCTCAGTTGGTTAAGCTGCTGCCCTCGGCTCAGGTCATATCCCAGGGTCCTGGGATCGAGTCCCACATCGGCTCCTTGCTTCGTAGGGAGCCTACTTCTCCCTCTGTCCGCCACTGCCCTCTGTGCACTCGTGCGTGCGCGCTCTCTCTCTCTGACAAATAAATAAGTAAATAAAATCTTTAAAAAAAAAACATGAAAGGGGTGCCTGGGTGGCTCAGCCAGTTAAGAGGCTGCCTTCAGCTTAGGTCATGATCTCGGGGTCCTGGATTTGAGCCCCAGATCCGGCTTCCTGCTCAGTGGGAGTCTGTTTCTCCCTCTGCAGCTTCCTCCCACTCCTGCTCTCGGTCTCTCAAATAAACAATATCTTTAACAAAAACACCTGGATCAACTAGAATGTAAGCTGCTTGAAGGTCTCACTTATTCGTCTTTTAATCCTCAACACCTACAAGAGTAACACCCATCACGGGTCTTTGGAATTCTCAGAGGCCAATTCTAACCTCCCAAGAAATTGTCAGAAGAGAGGATTGCTCTTAGATGGAATTCTTGCCCATCTTTCTAGCCTCTGTTCTTCTAGATCCCTTCCATACTACTGACACGAAAACCCACATCAAGGAACTGCCTGGAATGAAAGCCCAGTCTTCAGGGCCTACAGGAGGCTCTTGAGCAAGGGTGGGTGGAGTTGGGACCGCTGTGAGCCTGTTCCAAGGGAGGTGGGTGCCAGCTCAAGGCACATGGCTGACTGTAGCCATGCGCGCCCTTCTTCCAAGCACCCCAGAAACCGCGACACCATTTTCTCCCAGTTTGCACACAGATGTGGGCCATTCATAGAATCATGAACATCTGGACAAAGAGGAACTTCAGACGCTCTCTGGTCCAACCACTCATCGGCAAACGAGTCATGCGTGTTGCTCTGGTCTGCTGGGCTGACCAACAGCGGGACTCTCACCAGGTCCGACCCTGTCAACTCTGCTGATTCGGATGGAGTATATGTGGTTGCACTAGAGTCACCTGGCACGACAGAAACAGGGATCAGAGGAGACACTTGAAAGGAAGATTTGTGGAGGGAAGGACAGGAACAGGAAGAAAGGAGGGAAGTAAGAAATACACAAAACACGAAATGATTACTGCTTTAAAAGGAAGAAAACAAAGCCAAACAAACCCTGCCCCCATCACTTCCCCTCTGTTCTTTCCCTCAAGCGCTGTGGATTTCATTCTCTATTTCTGCACCGCAAATTACCACAAGCAGCAGCTTAGAACAATAGGTCAGAAGTCCCAGCAGGGCTCAGCCAGCCTCTCAGCTCAGGTGTCACAGGGCCATAACCTTGTGTCTATCTGTTGTTTGGATTCTGTTCTTAATTGGAACTAGGGGGTCTTTTTCCAGGCTCTCAGAAGTTGGTAGAATTCAGTTCACCCTGTTGTGAAACTCATAGCAGCTTGTCTCTTCAAGGCCTGTAAGAAAATTATCTGTACTGCTTTGACTCTCTCTGGGTTCAGGAAATGCCCAGTACCTGCCCCCTTTTAAGGATTCATCTGATGAGGTCAGGCCCACCCAGAATAATCTTTTGAAATTAACCCTGCCAACGGGACAGTAACATAATCATGTGAACAATATGCCGTCATACTCACTAGATCCACCTACACTCAAGGAGAGAGGACTAGAAGTTTGAGAGGCCCCAGAAAAAGTCCACCTACCACAGTCTATCCTCTGGCCCAGTGATTCTTCTTTCTACCAAGTACAAAATACATTCACCTGCTCCCAAGGTTTCCAAGACTCTCATCCCACCATACATCTGTTCAAAGCCTAAAATGTTTTTCCACTCACTGATTTTCAAAAAAAGGAAAGTGACAATTCTAACCACCTGTAAGTTAAACAAAAGTAGATTTGTTACTTGTTTAAAAAAAGATTTTATTTATTTATTCTAGAGAGAAAGAGACAGAGAACAGGGGGAGGAGCAGTGGGAGAGGGACAAGCAGACTGCACACTGAGCACAGAGCCCAACTTGGGGCTCGATCTCAGTACCCTGAGATCATGACCGGAGCTGAAACCAAGAGTCGAATGCTTAACAATCTGTACCACCCAGGTGCCCCGATTCGTTACTTTTAATAAGAAGATATTTGTTACACAGGAATAACACGCCTGTCCTCAAAGATTACTTCTGGTTAATACACAAGAAGTGTTTTATTAATTCTTCACAGTCATTAGAGCCTTGGACTCCTCAGAGTCCCAGAACAATAGGGACTTCGCAGGCTGCTCTCTGAGTGACACCCACGTCCAGTCTCTGGCCACTCCACGCCACCGGCTGCTCTCGGTCAGCTTCATAATCTGTGGAACTAAAAGGATATCACTACAGATGGTCTCTGCCCCTTATTCACTGTCAAAAACAAGTTCCTCCAATTCCTAGGACACAGGGAAGTGAGCTGGCCATAGGACCACACCTGAGGCAGCAGGGAAAGCCTGGACAAGAAGCCACTTGCAGCCAGTGTTTAGATTTAAAGCAGGCATGGGAGGGAATGGAATTAGTGATAAAACACCTCTTGGTCTTTATCTTTTCTGGACACCTGTCCCTTCTGCCTGTCTGGGCTTCACCAATACTCTTGTCTTTTTTAACATATTTAATAGCATGCTTGATATATGACATTATATTAGTTCCAGGAGTATAACAGAATGTTTCAGGACCTGTACATGTTGCCAAACATTCCTCACAATAATAATCTGCCACCACACACAGTTACAAAATTCTCTTCTTTAATGAGAACTTTTAAGATTTCCTGTCTTGGGATGCCTGAGGGGCTCAGTTGGTTAAGCACTTGCCTTTGGCTCAGGTCATGATCCCAGGGTCCTGGGATCAAGTCCCACATCAGGCTCCTTGCTCAATGGGGAGCTCCCTTCTCCCTCTGCCTGCTGTTCCCTCTGCCTGTGCTCTTTCTCTCTGACACCTGAATAAATAAAATCTTTAAAAAGAAATCCTCTCTTAGCAACTTTCATATATGCCACAGATTATAATTACCTCCAGTCACCAGGCCACACATTATATCCCCACGAATTATTTTATGACAGGAAGTTTGTACCTTTTGACTCCCTTCACCCATTTGGCCCAGCCCCCCACCTCTGGCAACCACCATTCTATTCTCTGTGTGTTCTTGGTATGTTCTGTTCTCTATGAGCATAGCATTTTTTTGTTTGTTTGCTTTAGGATCTTTATGAGGATCTTTAGGATCCTCATATAAGAGAAATCATATAATATTTCTTTCTCTGTCTGACTTATTTCACTTAGCATAATACCCTCGAGGTCCATCCATGTTGTTGCAAATAGCAAGATTCCATTATTTTAATGGTTGTGTAAAGTTCCGTTATCTATCTCTCTAATCTATCACCTCACATCTTCTTTATCTAGTTACCCACCAATGGGCACGTCCATTGTTTCTTTTTCTTGACTATCATAGATAATGCTTCAGTGAACATAGGTGCAAATATCTTTGTTTTCTTTTAATAAATACCCAGTAGTAGAATTGTTGGATCGAATGATAGTTTTTTGTAAGTTTCTGAGGAATCCCCATACTGTCTCCCAGAGTGGCTACATCAATTTACATTCCCACCAACAGTGCACAAGAATTCCCTTTTCTCCACATTTTCAACAACACTTGTTATTTCTTGGGTTTTTTGTTTGTTTGATTGCTTTAGATTCTTTCAGATTTTATTTATTTGATAGAGAATGTGAGTGGGGGTGGTGGGGGAGGGTAGAGAGAGAGGAAGAGAAAATCTCAAGCTGTCTCTCTGCTGAGCACAAAGCTGGATGCATTCTCCATCCCAGGACCCCGAGATCATGACTTGAGCAGAAGTCAGAAACCTAACTGATTGAGCCACGAAGTACTCCTCTTGTATTTTTGATAATAGCTGTTCTAATATCTTCATGACCATTACCCTGAACTCTTTGCTAGGTAAATTACTTAAGTCTGTCTCATTAAAGGTTTTTTCCTGAGGTTTTATCTTGTTCCTTTGTTTAGAGCATATTCCTCTTTTTACTCATTTTGCTTGCCTCTGTGTCTGTGTTTCTATGTACTAGGTGAAAGAGCTTCTCCTCCCAGTCTTGACAGAGTAGCCTCACATAGAAGACCTCAGCACGAGACAGGAATCCATCAAAATCCTAGAGGAGAACATAGGCAGTAACCTCTTCGATATCAGATACAGCAACTTCACAGCCACAGACACATCTCCGAAGGCAAAGGAAACAAAAGGGAAAATGAACTTTGGGGACTTCATCAAGATCAAAAGCTTCTGCATAGCAAAGGATATAGTCAACAAAACAAACAGGCAATACACGGAATGGGAGAAGATATTCACAAATGACACTAAAGACAAAAGGCTGATATCCAAGATCTATAAAGAACTCTTCAGGGTGCCTAGGTGGCTCAGAGGATTAAGCCTCTGCCTTTGGCTCAGGTCATGGTCTCAGGGTCCTGGGATTGAGCCCCACATCGGGCTCTCTGCTCAGCAGGGAGCCTGCTTCCTTCTCTCTCTCTCTGCCTGCCTGCCTCTCTGCTTGTGATCTCTCTCTCTCTGTCAAATGAATAAATAAAGTGTTAAAAAAAAAAAAAAAGAACTCCTCAAACTCAACACTCAAAAAACAGATAATCAGGGGCACCTGGGTGGCTCAGTGGGTTAAAGCCTCTGCCTTCGGCTCAGGTCATGATCCCAGGGTCCTGGGATCGAGCCCCACATTGGGCTTTCTGCTCAGCAGGGAGCCTGCTTTCTCCTGTCTCTCTCTCTGCCTGCCTCTCTGCCTACTTGTGATCTCTGTCTGTCAAATAAATAAATAAAATCTTTAAAAATAACAACAACAACAGATAATCATGTCAAAAAATGGGCAGAAAACATGAACAGACATGTCTCCAAAGAACACATACAAATGGCTTCCAGACACATGAAAAAATGTTCATCCTCATTAGCCATTAGGGAGATTCAAATCAAAACCACATTGAGATACCACCTTACACCAGTTAGAATGGCAAAAATTGACAAGGCAGGGAACAACAAGTGTTGGAGAGGATGTGGAGAAAGGGGAACCCTCTTACACTATTGGTGGGAATGCAAGTTGGTGCAGCCACTTTGGAAAACAGTGAGGAGATTCCTCAAGATATTAAAAATAGAGCTTCCCTATGACCCTGAAATTGCACTGCTGGGTATTTACCCTAAAGATACAGATGTAGTGAAAAGAAGGGCCATCTGTACCCCAATGTTCATAGCAGCAATGGCCACAGTCGGCAAAATGTGGAAAGAGCCAAGATGCCTTTCAACGGATGAATGGATAAAGAACATGTGGTCCAAAAAAAAAAAAAAAAAAAGATGTGGTCCATATATACAATGGAATATTACTAAGCCATCAGAAAGGATGAATACGCAACTTTTGTATCAACATGGACGGGACTGGAAGAGATTATGTTGAGTGAAATAAGTCAAGCAGAGAAAATCAATTATCATGGTTTCACTTACTTATGGAACATAAGGAATAACATGAAGGACATTAGGAGAAGGAAAGTAAAAGTGAATTGGGGGAAATTGGAGGAGGAGATGAACCATGGCAGACTGTGGACTCTGAGAAACAAACTGAGGGTTTTAGAGAGAAGGGGGGTGGGGTGTTGGGTGAGCCTGACAGTGGATGTTAAGGAGGGCACGTATTGCCTGGAGCACTGGGTGTGGTACATAAACAATGAATCTTGGAGCACTGAAAAAATAAAATTTAATAAAATAAAGATTTTATTTGCGATAGAGAGAGAGTAAGGTGGGGGAGCAGAGGGAAAGGGACAAGCAGACTCCACAGTGAGCAAAGAGCTCGATGTGGGGCTTGATCCCAGGACCCTGCGATCATGACCTGAGCCAAAGTCAAGAGTAGGACACTCAACTGACTGAGCCACCCAGGTGCCCCGCTGGCATGGTACATCTTGACAATTTCAAGATATTTTTCACAATAACTGGTTTATCTGTATGCAGTAAAGAATGTACTCAGCAGGCATAGGTTATCTAAGCCCTGTACATTCCAAAGTTCTTCGGGACTAATGCTTGACCAGCGCCTGGGATGTAACCTTTAAGCCCTTTGGATATCCTGCCTAAAAAGAGTGTGTCTGGACACCTGAGCTCTCAGGCCACGTCACAGAGTTTATGCTAGCAATGTGATTTAAGATGAATGCCTATTTTGTCCTGGCCATGCTGTGTCAGTTTGACCTCCAAAGGGTCTGGAAACTAAGTACGAAGGTCAGTCCCAAGGTGGGGGAGTAGTGGGAGACAAGAGAATCTCAAGCAGACTCCCCGCTGAGTGCAGAGCCTGTCATGGGGCTCAATCCCAGCACCCTAAGATCATGACCTGAGCCAAAGGCAGAGGCTTAACCCACTGAGCCACCCAGACACCCTGAGGAGTGAAATCAAAAGTCGGGAAGCTTAACTGACTGAGCCACCCAGGTGCTCCCTGAGTACCTCAACTTTTAACAGAGGACTTAAAGCAAGGGAATAATTAACATAGAATCCAGAATAACTGTCTTTGGGGGCTAGGCAGCAGGATGAGATAGAGTAGAACACACAGGTAGCTGCAAATGATGGCTACGTTTTCAAGATTCTGTGTTGGGTGGTGGGCTCCCGTCATTCGTTGTACTCTTATACTTTACGGCTTACATATAGAGTATTTATAGTCATGCCATACCAGTGGTTATTTAAAACCTAAAAGCAGGCACATCTGGATGGCTCAGTTGGTTAGGTGTCTGCCTTTGACTCAGGTCATGATCCCAGTGTCAGTAGGGCTCCCTAGTCAATAGGAAACCTGCTTCTCCTTCTGTCTCTGCCTCTTCTCCCTGCTCACGCTCTCTCTCTGTCTCTCTCTCAAATAAAGAAATAAAGTCTTTAAAAAAAATTTTTTTTAAACCTAAAAGTCTAATTATAAAAAAATACTAATTATTGACCTCCTCCACTCCCTTCCCTATTTTTTTAATCAGCCTTGTCCCCCCCCCAATTCTTAGCATACCATTTTCTATTGTTATCCTCTTGACTTCATATCCTGTTTGTTTTAGGTAAACCACTATTTTGTGACAATGTAACTTGTGGCACCCATACAATGATTTCAACATGACTAAAAAATACTTAGCAATCATATAAACCAATTCCAAAAGATAAAACACAAAAATAAGACAATTTTATTTTAGGGTTGTGGGATTATGTAAGACAATTTTCCCCTGAAATTACTCTTTGCTACCTCATCATTTGACTTAAAATGTCAAAAAGAAAAAATAAGTGTTAGTATAGTCTTCCTACAGAAGTAATGATGAGGGTCGCCTGGGTGACTCAGTCAGTTAAGCAGCTACCTTTGGCTCAGGTCATGATCCCAGGATCGTGGAATCAGTCTCCCTGCATCAGACTCCCTGCTCAGCAGAGAGCCTGTTGCTCCCTCTCCCTCTGCCTGCTACTCTGCCTGCTTGTGCTCTCACACTCTCTCAATCCATCTTTCTCTCTGGCAAATAGATAAATAAAATATTTTAAAATTTTTAAAAAATTGTTCACATTTTAGCAATCAACTTCAAATTAGCATACGAGTGTTCCTACCTCGAGTGAAAATTATTCCAGTTAAAAGTAAAATCACTTGACATTTCAGTTGGCCTGAGGAGCCCATCATGGGTAAACACATAAGTTCCTTTGGGATTTCTGAGGTGTGAAACACAGCCCCGGACCCTAGCATCCAAGGCTGGAACCAGAGATGATAGCAGACTTTGCAAGCCAAACTTCTAGCAGCAACAGCAAATGTTACACAGACCCAGACCACTGGGAGAGCTGAGTGCAGGTGGCTGGCATTATTTTTACCTGAACCCACTGTCCAAATACTGGTGGCTCCCCGAGGGTTGCCAAAATAACCTAAAGTCTCCTTACAGAACAAGCTTAGGTCATTTTGTCAGTGTGTTCAATGTAAGGAACCCAGAACTGTCTGCCAGGCTTCTTCATTTTCCTTGAGACTCAGTCACATTCTCTTTCTTCCCCAAATAACTCTGTTATAGAACAGGGCAGAAGAGAGCAGGACATCAGGACTTCAGTTGGGCTCTTTCCTGCATCTTTCTTTGCCTCCCAAAGAGCAAGAATGCATCAAAGCCCTAAAGTTTCTCATGCAGCTTTTGACTCAGCACCTGTTTTTCCACGTCCTGGTTGTGGAAACGCTGCCACAGTTCTGACATCCCTCACACTTCTGTGCGCCCCCTTGGTCCCAGCTGTGTGCCCTACACCAGGTATCTCCTGGTGCTCTCTGTGGCATCAGCACAAACACTTACTCTCAGAGCACATGTCAGACACAAGGCAGGAGCTGGGCCCAGACAGGGGGGTTGTGAGGTGCATAATATGCAAAATTAAATCACTTCAACATAAAGAAGATAACAAGGAGAGGATTTAAGACAGTGCTTTTGGGAAGAGATTATTTTGTGGGGATCTAGCAAAGCTCCACGTAGCAAGCTGTATTCTAGAATGGGAAGGACTGGAAGGACTCAGAGATAGAGGACATCAACGGATGTTTTCCAAGGACAGGCAACAAAGGAGAGGATTTAAAAGCATACAGATGCTTAGGAGATGACTGGGAAAGAATGAGTAGCCCAACTTAGCTAAAGTGTAGTGAGCTAAATGGGAAAAACTGAGAAGGGACGAAGTATACAGTTTGTAGTGGCCTATGTTCTCTGTATCTTCCAAGGAATACATGTAGGTGGTTGGTCCCATGGAAATTTGAAGCTACTTTCTCCCCTTATCTAAGCATTCCCACTTCTCTAGGGTCCAACTTTGGCTGTCTTCCCCAAAAGAAACAATTGTAGAAATGACTAGTCAGCTTGTAAGGGGTACTGCATGCCTCTGTCTCTCAAAGGACTGGGCTTCATCTGACTTTGCACCCTTCCCTCTGGTCTTTCTCCAGCTCTGAGGGCTTACATGTCCTCTTTAATGCAATCTGCAGGGCTGTGCTCCAGAACGATTATATTGTGAATGGCCATCAACACCAAAATCAGAAGACAGTCCAGTTATAAGGAAGAGCAATGGCACAAGTTGACCTGTGGAAACATCCAATGAACGCAGGAACAGAATGTCATTCGACATGATGGAAAGTTGTGTCCTGGAAGAACCCCCAGTTCAGCATCGACATAAGGCTTCCCTTAGTAAAGGCAAAAATAACTTCTGCTCTGGGGTCTACATTGTGTGGGAGGGACTGGGAAAGGGATAGGAAGAGAAACAATAAAAGTAGGTGCTTGAGTGATGACAGGAAGGATGGGATAGTTTAACGAGAGGCATGTGAATGGGCACAACTGTATGAGCATCTGATTGGCTGACAGAAAAATGGTTTGTGCTTATTGTCCTACAGAAATCAAAGAAGAGGGATGCCTGTGTAGTGCAGTTGGTGAAGCATCCAACTCTTGATTTTGGCTCCAGTCATGGTCTCAGGGTCATGAGATCAAACCATGCATCAGGCTCTGTTCTCAGTGAGGAGTCTGCTTGAGATTCTCTCTCTCTCTCTCTCTTCCCTTCTATCCTCCCCCTGCTCCTGGGCATATCTTCTCTCTCTTTTTCTCTCAAAAAGAAGAAATCAAAGAATAAATTTTTTACATCACAAAAAAAGTCTCAAAAGAACCTACTTCTAGAACGTTAATTCCATTTTTTTCTCCAGAAAGACACAGAAACTAGCCAGACTCTTCCTATGTATTCATCTATTGGATAAAGTATTAACAATAGGGCAACTTTTTAACAAAAATTTTCTCTAAAGAATGGTAAGAGGGATGCTGACAGCTTTCGAAAAATGCTTTCCTACAACAAGAATGGTGGTGAGTCTTTCATTTATTCATTCCACAAGGATTTATAAAGCCTTCATTTTGCTAGGCTTTGAATACATAAAATTAAATAAGAAATGTCCCTTCTCTAATGTAGAGTGGGAAAGCACTTCGACAGACAGAAGGCTGTATGAGCCAGAGAGCTCAGCAGTATGATGAACGCATATATAAGATGTTCTGGAAGCATGAAAAACATTTCATCTCTACTGAAGAGAAAATGGTGTGATGAGATTTCCCGATGCCCACAATGCCACCATGAAACAGCCAGTGGTTGAGTGAGCATGAGAAAATGGGGCAAAGAACAAAGGAAATGGTGGGCTGGAGGCCCCTGTGCCAACAGGCATTACACGTCACGGCCATGAGTCCCGACCTGGCTAAAGGTAACAAGGAACCAACAAACAACTTCAAAAAGGTGACCCTCATGTTCATTATTGTCCCTGATCAGTCAAATTTGTGAAACTTGGAGAGTGTGTCAGGGAAAGGCAAAAGCATATTTGGAAAAACATGGTAGGAAGCAAATTGTCGTCCCAACAAGAACTGAACCAAAGGCATGGCAGTGAAGACAGAGAGGAGGATACTGGGGGTGCACAGCTGGAGGACTTGGGCTGAATATGGAGAGTAAAGGGCTTGGGATTGGGGAAGGTGGGACGGTGGCGAGACTTGTCACATGCAAGTGTCCTCCATGCAATTCCTGGTGGATTTCTCAGCAGAAGTTTTTCAGGCCCAGGGCAGTGAGAATGATCCACTTAGAAGGCCAAAGGAAAAGAACTGTCCCGCAAGAACGCCATATCTGCAAAACTGTCTGTTGAAATGAAGACAGAATTAAAACATTCCCAGGCAAACAAAAGCCAAGGGAGTCTATTATCACAAAGCCTGCCCTACAAGAAAGTCCTTCAGGTTGGGGTGAATGGCAAGTTATTATTTAGCAGGTACAGTTTCTATTTCAGATGATGAACGAGTTCTGGAAATGGACGCAGTGATGGTTGCAGAACACTGTGCCTATATTTAACGCCACTGAAAGGTACACTAAAGACAGTTACAACAGCAAATTTTAATATATGTGTATTTCACCACAAAGAAAAGGAAAAAAATATAATGGTGTTTATTTTTTAAAAGCTTTATTTATTTATATTGGGGGGTAAGGATAAAGAGAGAGAGAGAAAATCTCCATGCAGGCTCCCCACTGAGCAAGGAGCTCAACATGGGGCTCAATTCCAGGACCTCGAAATCATGACCTGAACTGAAATCAAGAGTCAGATGCTTAACCAAAGGAACAACCCAGGCACCCCGAGAATGGTGCTTATTACCTGCACCTAAACCATGACTGGTATACAAGTCAACCAGTTGACTTTCTTAATTCAATCAAATAAGCCATCATTCATCTCATTTTTGAAAACATCTATCAAACTATCACTTAGCTGAGTCATCAGCTAAGTCAAAATACCCCAGCCAGGACTTCTGTGCACACGAAGTCTGCAGGTGGCCATCAGGGGCCACCAACACTGAGGAACAAAAGTCTTCAAATAAGATTACTCTCAAGAATGCATGGCACTGTTGGATTTGCGTCTCCAAATCGGCCGGATCTCGCTTTCCATCACTTCCTACAGCACCACTGACAAATTACAGTCTGCTGTGAGAGCTACAAATGTCAGTTCTTTGTGACGTGACTTTAGGGAGCCTCCCATGGGGCTGTTCCCTCCCGTTCACCTCACCATGAATACTTTTGAGGTAATCTGAGGTCATGGACATCTCTAGCTCCTTTAGGGCCTCACGCTCCCTCGGCAGATATAATTTGTTTTATGAAGGTGAGGTTATCAACTGTTGCACGGCACCAAGAAAGCACCTAAGGACTCAAGCAAGTAAAATGTGTTTCCCAGGGGAAGGAACATGAACCCCACTGGAGGGACCCCAGGAAAGACATTGGCAAGGAGGGACAGGAAAACTGACTATGACAAAGTGCCTGAGAATCACATCCATCACCAGGACTTAGATGTTGGTTCTACTGCCTACTGCTGTGAACATGAGAACTTCTTCAACTTTGGGGTTAACAATAACCCCAGAGGCCACACTCAGTTCAAACTCAGCTTCCCTGCAGATGTCCCCTCCCAGCATTCCTGAAAAGAATGAACCCATTCTCAAACATTGGGTGCCTACAGGATCCACGCACTGGTCCAGGGGTGGAGGATTCAATCATGATCAAAACAAAGTCCCTGCTTGCATGGAGCCTGTATTCTGGGGGAGACAATGGAAACTGGCAAAAAAATACATGCCACGTTGGGTGGTAATGAGTGCAAGGAAGTAAAGAAGGATAAAGTGATGGGGAATGATAGGAAGCGGTAAGTAGAGCAGACAGAGGAAAATGGACTCATTGGAATGGCTGCTGAGGAGTCTAGCTAAAGCAGGTATGCTTCTAAATTCTTGACACAGATTAACTCTTTTAATCCTCATCAAAATCATATGCTGTGGGTGCTATGATTAGTCTCACTCTGCAGATGGGGAAACTGCAAACACGTAAGAGCTCAATGACTTGCTAGCAAGTGGCAGGGGGAGGTTTGAACCCAGGCACCCCGGCCTGAGACTGTGTGTCTACCCCCTACCCCACACCAACCTGAGGATGGAGGGTCTCGGCTGGAAGGAAAGTCAGACAAAGGCCCTGCAGTGAGGACAGGGCTTACCATGTCTCAGGATCAGCGACACAGTGAGAAAGGAAAGACTTAAACACAAAGGTCCAGGAGGTAGCAGGGTTCAGTCCTGTAGGGTCTTGAGGACCATCGGGGGACTTGGAAGTACTCCTAACAGCCCCAGCACTGCTGGAAGTCCTCAGCAGAAAAGAAACGTGAACTGTCCAAGGTTCTGAAAAGTTCCTTCTGGTTGCTGGGCGAAGAGTAATCCTTAAGGGGAGTGTGTTAGTTTCCCATTGCTGCTATCACAAAGTACCAAAATTTTAGTGGCTAAAGACAACACAGATTTGTTATCTTACAGTTCTGTAGGTTAAAATTTGACACTGGTCTCGCTAAGTTAAAGTCAGAGTGTGGGCCGTGCTGCATTCCTTTATGGAAAGTTCGAGGGGGCACCCAATTTTCTTGCCTCTTCTGCCTTCTAGATGCCTCCCAGATTTCTGAGCTGCTGGTGCCCTTTCTGCATCTTCAGAAACAGCAAGAGTGGGTAGAGTCCCCACATCTCATCATTCCCATACTTCTGCCTCCCTCTTCCACTTTTTTCTTGTCTTTTTTAGAGAGAGAGAGTGTGTACGTGTGTGAGCAGTGGGGAGGGGCAGAGGGAGAGAGAGAATCTCAAGTGGCTCGATCTCACAACCCTGAGGTCATGAGCTGAGCCCAAATCAAGAGTCAGACACCAGAGCACAAATCAAGAGCCACGCAGACGCCGCCTCCCTCTTCCATTCTAAGGACCCACATGATTACATTGGACCCACCCGAAAAGTCCAGGAGGATCTTCTCATCTCAAGGTCCTCAACTTAATCACATCCCCAAGATCTCTTTTGTCACATAGGGTAACGTATTCACACGTTTCCAAGATTGCAAGCTATTATGACAGTCCAAGTAACTAATGCTTGATAATTAATCTTGGGCATTTATTCTTGAACAATGCACATTCTGCATTTTACATATACTCTTCCACTGAGATCTTATAACAATAGTTCAAGTAGATGTTATCATCATCCTGCTTTACAGCTGAAGAAATCAAGAGTTACGTCCTGTCCAAAAATGCATGGCACATACTGGAGAATGCTAGACTTCGTATACAGGTCTGCCTGATGCTGTGTCCCCATGTCTTTCCTACCGCATTACTCCACTGCGTAACAGAACCGAGGACAAAATATGACTATGTAATCCTTTTAAAAGATTTTTGAAACCTGTTATGCGATGAGAAGTAGGAAAGCACACTCGGGGAGAAGCAGGAGAACCAACAGTCTTCGCAGAGGAGTCATTTTCTCAGCAAGGATTTGAAAGGCAATATAAGGATCCCCACAAGAAGATCAACCTGGTTCCCAGCACCCTACACTTCCAAGACAATTCCATCATGTTGAAAACATTGCATAGAGATATCATTATCTGTGTTAATGCTGTAATGGTAATAGACCACAGAGTTAAAGCTTTCTGGACAGCAAGTTGGACACAAAGCATAGAGGAAGAGTGATTATAAAAATATATATTTTCCCCTGACCTATTTCCAACAAGCCATTCATCCGTTATTTCAATAGAAAACTCATTAAGGATTTTCTTCCCCAATAGACCTTTTACATTTCTTTCTCTCTCCCTGTCCTGTCCGTTACTCTAATTCATAGCTGCTTAATGTGTGCAGCGATGTGCAAATCAGATCCAATAATGCCTCAATCACTCATTTTGGAAGCCTTCCTAATTAGGACACTTTTCTCCTCTCCACGGAAATGCACCATTAGGGCTCAAGGAAGCAACACAGGTGAGTGGGCCACGGCCCCACAGGTGCATGGCAAAGCAGCCAAGTGAGTGTGTGTGTGTGTGTGTGTGTGTGTGTGTGTGTGTGTGTGTGGTTGCACAGCGGCTTTGGTTTGCTTTGCCTCCTTGTGAGGCACTGCTCATGCTGTGGGCATAGAGCAGAGTTTGTGGGAAGCCCCACCTGCTCTTGGTCTTTGGGGACATCTTTCCACTGGGCAGGAGGAGAATGAGGTGCCTGTCTCAATCACGGGGCAGAGGTCTGGAGTTCGAAAATTCACTATGAATGATTCTGAAAGCACTCCGTCCCTGCCATAGAGTCATTTCCATTCTTGAAGATTAGAAGCCAAGCCCCCCGAATTCACGAGGAGAAGCTTGTGGAGCATCTCCTTGGAGCAGGCCGGGTCACAGTTCCACGTCCTCCCTTGTGCTTTCGGAAGGACTACTCCTGAAGTGTCCGAGTCACAGCCAGAGAGGGAATTAAGTGCTACCGGGGTGAGCAGCCAGCTAGCACCCTGGGCGGCCTCCTTTCTCAGGTGGGCATGTAAACTCTCACCCACCTTTGCCCCACGGTAACCTCAATGTTGGGAGCACGTTCCGTCTTCCAAGCTTGCCTCAAACCCAAGTATAAACAAACCTTCTGAAAGATGCGTGCTGACAGCTCTAAGAAAATCCAACTACAGCTCGCAGAACGCTGGAATGGACTGGTCTGGTGTTCTCTTGTTGGCTGGCCGGGAAGAGTGAAAGGACAGGTGATTGCCTCATGGGAGCCTGTGCTGGAAATGACAGAGCCCTGTCCCTTTAGGATGGCAGGGGTCAGCCGCCTTGGGCATCGATTAACAGAATTCAGTTAAGGAAGATTCCTACCTTGAGGGAGAGCCAGCGGAAAGTCTTTTAACTTTTCACTGTTAATGCTTTCCCGGTTTCCATGGAGACCAAGGTAAAGCTGTGGCACAGATTTTCCTTGTGAAAGGCAGAGTGACATCATCATGCCTGAGGAGACACTGTGGCCTCCATCCCTCCTCCTCAGTGTGCCGCCCTTTCTACCCCTCCTCCCACCCTCCACCCAACGGTGGGCTGGGGGAAACTCCACCTAGAAAGCTCTATTCTTCCTTCCATGGTCGCTCTCACTTTGCAAGTGAATGTTGCTCCAAGTAAAGCAAAATTAAAATTTTACAGTAACTGGGTTAATTTTACTGCTCACCTTTATGTTGTCCATTTTTGGAACGCCCCTCTGCAATGCCAGCATAAGGACACCAGGAAGAAAGGAAATGATAGGGTTCCCTCAGCACCCAGGGTTTCTTAATGACATTTCTTTTCTGTGTCGGAAACAAATTGTGGTTTGAGTGGGAAGCATGGCCTTTGGGGCTCTCGGTGCCCCTGTTCACTCAGCCTTGGGCCTCTCACACTGGCTGTGCACACACCTGGAATCTCACCAACTCCCGTGCACGTGGCGACACGAGACCCCTCGGGTCTGCGGATCAGGACAGGGCAGGGAGCGTGGAGCACACAACGTGCGGCCACCGGAGGGCACGCTCCGTGGCCCCGTCAGCCTTCACTCACAAAACACATGTTCACGGATAAAATTACCACAGATTCAAAATGAGGACCGCACAGCATAAAGCCCCACGTGTAGAGCCTTTAAAGCCCAAGGGTGCCCGGTGGGGCACAAGCCCGTGAAACCAGCCCTGAGTAGGCAATCTGGGCTCTCCCTCTGACGCTTCACGTGAGCGAGGCAAGTTCCCACAGAAGCTTTGGTTTCCTTCTCCGTAAACTGAGGGCAAACATGAGCCCCAAGTCCTATCAATATAAAGACTTTGTGCTTCCAGCCTTAGGACTAACCCCGGCCCTGAACGCTGGTTCAGAGGGCCCAGCACAGAGCATTTGAGGCAACCGCTCCGCAGAAATAACCCTGAGCAGCTTTACCAGACCTGGAAGCAACTCCTAATACCTTGGGCTCCTGTCCCCACCAGCCACCTCCCACCAGAGCTCGGCTGGACAGACTTGCCTGCCTTAACACCCCTCTGGGGTATTTGTTGAAAATGGGATCCCGAGTCCTGCCCCCCGACCCTCCAACACAGAACAGCAAGAGGAGGCTCAGAGCAGGCAAAGGCTCAGCAGCAGAGACGAGGGCAGCCCGTCTGCAGGACAGTAAGGGAACTGCCTGCCTAAGGAGGAGGTCCAGGTGACCTCACCCTGGGTCACAAAGAAAACAACAAACCACACCATCCCCCAGACAAGCCCGAAGCAGAGTCAGAGTCTGAAAGGGGTTTTCCTTTCGATTAAAACAGAACTCCAGTGACATTTCTTCTGGGTAAGGCTGTTGTCCCACGATCTCATTGCTGGATTGCTTTTCCCCCTGGTTGATTTGTCCTGAAGGCAAAGCTGCTCTGGCTTAAATGGACGAGTCGATGCGGGCAAAATTTTACCTTCTTCAGTGGAGCAGAGTCAGTACAGTGGGTCGTTTGGTTTCTTTGTCTAAAGATAAAGGCTGATGGACTGAATGTTTCACTTTGAAACCAATTAGAGAGACCTCATGTAGACACGGCTTAAGAATGTTCTTTCCTAATGTCCTTCTCAACTGGTAATGTCCCTCGAGGACTGACTGAAACCTATTTCCAAGAAATCAATACTGAAAAATGAAAGAACGGGGATAGAGTAGAATGCGAGCGCACACACACACCCGCTTTGCACAGCTTCGGAAGGAGTACAGACAGATGAGACACCGGCCCAACACCTTCCCCGGGACCGGTGTCCCCGGCTTCCCTGGATAATGACTCCTTCTGAACGGGTGCAGCAGAAACCACTGTCAGAACACTTGATACCTTGGCCCCTGTCCCCTCTAATTTGGCAATAGAGACTCTGTTTGTTCCTTAAATTGAAAAAGAGCTCTGCTGTCTGCCCAACTGTGTGTCACATGAGTCAAGGACCGCGCGGGTAAGGCGCCGCAATTTTGTAGGTAGGGGAAGAAAACCAGCCCCCCCCCCGGTAGACCTTTTTGTAAGCACTGTGATGACAAAACTCTTACGGAAGACAAGGTAAAATTCATCCATGAAACCCTATTTATGTTATGACTAGCACAGATTTACCTTTTACATGGAATGGTAACTCCCCCTGACTCCCTGTGCTTTCTCTTGGAGAAGAGAAAATCTGTCGTTAGCTGCCAGAATTACAGCCATAATTTTGCCTGTTCACACAACCAGGTTTGACCTTCATTCACCTAGTTACTGACTTAGAGCTGAAATTTATTGGAAGGAAGAAACAATAAAAAGAGCAGCTTGTTTTTATAGCTTGATTTTATCATATTCCCCACAGAATGAAAGTTATTATCTCAGTAAATTTCTGTACTTTGGTTTCAGTATAAATATTAAATAAATATTATAAGTTTACAAATACTGGCTTTGGCAGAGACCTCCACAGCCTCATACTGAGCAAATACTCAAATCTGCTAATTTTGCCATGAATTTGTTCTTTGGGAGAATAATGTTACATAACTGCCTTTACTCTGTTTCTGGGCTTATAGTAGCAGCTTAAGTCCTTAAAATAATTCAGGTTTCAGATACCGTGCCAACAGCTGTTGGATTACTTCACCCCAAATCTTAACCCAGTTTCCTATTCCTGCATTGCTTTCTAAATTATAAAGAGGGCCCATTCCTCCAAATAAGTACTGAACACTTACTAGGTGGTAGGTGCTATGTTAAACATTGTAGCATACGCAGGGATGAACAGAACAGACTAAAGTCTGTTACATTCTAGTGAGGACAGGTGAAATAAACAAGTAAATGAAGTTGTTAATTACAGATAGTCATAAGCTTCCGAAGACAATAATACAGGGTGATTCCAGCTTTGATTCTCAAATGTGTTTATGTGATGATATGCATAAAACTGGATACCATCATAGGAAAAGAACAGCCCAGGTAAAGGAAACGGCCCATTCCAAAGCCCTGAGGCAGAAAAGCCATTGGCAAGTTTGGGAAACAAAGACTGCCTCCTTGTGATCTCTGTCTGTCAAATACATACATACATACATACATACATACATACATACATACATACATACCAAAGACTACGTGAGCTGGGGGATGGTGAGCCAGAGAAAGAATGAAAGGTGAAGAGGGGAGAAGTAGCCAGGGGCCAGCTCACCCAGGAACCTGTAAATCATTGCAAAGACTTTAGATTCAGGGGTTGCAATGGGGAGCCCCTGGAGGGTTTTCAGCAAAAGAGTGACATGATCTGACTCACACTTTCAAAGGTCATTCTTGCTTCTGTGTGGAGAGTAGGCTGTAGGACAAAAAGGGAAACCGGGAGACCAGCTAGCACAAAAGAATACTCCAGTGGGAGTATGAGAATTTTAATCTGTCTCCCCTACAGAACTTGCCTAAGACTGCTAGGTTATGTTTTACAATCTATAAAATGGAGATATGCAATAAACTTAAGATCTCTGCAAGAGGTATTGTTAGAACCAAGTGAGGTGCTGTGAGAGGACTTTGAAAACTACAAAGCATTTCATGCATCTAAGGATTAAACCACCCATTTCCAGTGTCTGTAAACTCTCTGAAACACCACACTGGATGCCACTTTTTACAGTAAAAAGTATTGCTCTAGAAAAACATAATCGTGGAATGGGGTCTCCATTTGCATTGCTTGAAAAGTATGTCTTTATCAGGAAGGTTAGTGTGTTTGGCTCACCACACAGAAACTGTTTGGAAGACACCAAAACACGATCTCCACCATAAGATATGGGAAACACACACACACACCCCATACATTCATCCACTATTTGGGCAGAAATTTCTTAGAGATCCAGAAAAGTGAGCATTTCAATTAAGAACTCAGATGACTGGTGTCTTAACACCAGTTATCTTAAATTCAAGTGTGTAAAGAAACAATCCAGCAATGAGAAAACAATTCACAAGGACTTGTCTCAATTCTGTCCTTAAGCCAAGCTCAAGGCTGACTCATCCACAAATTTACGTATGCCACCAACACTTCCTTTGGCGCCGGTTTCCTGCACCAAGTCTGTCTTCTCTCTTTTAACTTGCGCATAACCCTGTGGTATGTGACATGATGGCCATTTCCCCCATTTTATGGATGACAACACACTAAGGCTTGGAAGAGAAAGATGACTTGCCAAAAGTATCCTTCTAGTTAGTATACCACTAGTTCATGGTGCCGTGAGATTCAGTCTCAGGGACCCAACACCCAGCACCCGTGCTCGATCCCCTCAGTGGCCTAGACCATTAAACGTGCTGCTTCTAACTGCTGCTGGTCCAGGGAAGGATCCAGTGGCAAAAAACTAAAAAATCAGGGGCACCTGGGTGGCTCAGTGGTTTAAGCTGCTACCTTCGGCTCAGGTCATGATCTCAGGGTCCTGGGATCGAGTCCCGTATCGGGCTCTCTGCTCAGCGGGGAGCCTGCTTCCCTCTCACTCTTTCTGCCTGCCTCTCTGCCTACTTGCGATCTCTCTCTGTCAAATAAATAAATAAATAAGAGATGTTTTAAAAAAAAAAACTAAAAAATCAATTGCAAAACAAAGGAAGACTGCAGACCAGAGGAAAGCTAAGACAAAGGAGATAGTGTCTGAAAACCTTTGGCATCTGTTTCTCTTGCAACATGCAGAGGTAACTTTAAGAATCTGAAAATGAGTCCAACCTACTCGGTTATGAAGGAAATGTAATTTGCTTCATATTTCCTGCTGTCTCCTTTCCGAGTGAGTGGACACTGGGAATAAATAGCAAATGGGTGCTTCTGGTTGAAACTGTGGGTGGATATTAACACAGTCTTGGAGGACAGTCCTCTGTCAACACAACCCACAACTCCCAGCCTGGCCACTGCTCCCATAGCATCTGCCTCCTCTTCTTCAAACACCCGGGGATGAGAAGCCCCCAGGCACAGAGCCACATCGGGAAGTACAGTTCAACTTCCACACTCCTGCTGGTCCTGCAGTCCCCTGCGCACCCCTCCCTGGGGCCCAGTGGGACCGAAGGAGATGAGTGGAAATTCATTCAAACGAAACTTCAGTGACACGTTAATGCGTAAAACATAAGGCCTCAGCAAAGCTCCTTTCTTAATGTCTTCTGCTGTCTCAGGAATCGGACTCTGAAGGCAATGTCCAGCTCAGCCAGTGAAAGGGAGAAAGACTGCTTGGCATGGCTGAACGCTGAGAAAAGCCTGGCAAGGGTGTGTTGATCAGCTGCTCTCCCCAGTGTAGTGGTTCCTCCCTCCTCCGTGGGGGATGTGCTCCAAGACCCCCAGTGAATAAGGAGGGGCTGCCATACCCCATAAGCCCACCTGCTGGAGCTGCCCATCTGGGGACGCAGGGCCAGGACCACATAACTCCTAACACCTACCTCCATCTGCCTGCAGAGTTCTCTCCCCGGTCCTGTGGGGAAACCCAGACACGCAGCTCTCTTCCCTCCCCTTCTCTATCCTCGCCTCACTTTCTGGCATTCTCTTTCTCCACCTCCTTCTCCTCTGCCCTCCTCCTCACAAAACCAGAGATACCAGTTGTGTTTCAAGACCCTCGGTCTGTCTTTCTCCACGTCCAAGACAACTAATTTAATTACTCCAAAGAACAGGAAAAACAGCAACCATCCCTCCTTGGTTTTCCCCACCCCCAGATCACAGACAGATTCCTCCCTCCCAAGCATCCTTGCAGACTCTGGGGTCATCACTCTGGGCCTGCCAGCAGGGTTATTTTGGTCTTTTGGGAGGACAGGTCAAAGGTCTCTTCCAAAATTCACCGCACAAAGTTGTTTCTGACCCACCCTTTCACACTAGCACTTAAAAAGGCAGTAAGGGGGAGGTGCGAGATGGCAGAGAGTAAAGACCTAAATACTGTAGGGGCCTCCTTAGCCAGAGCGACTCCATCCCGGTTAAATAGCCATTTTGTTGTTTGTGCAGTACACTTAACCTGACCCTGCCCCCGCCCAGAGGAACTTACTTAGAAGCAAGTCCGGGAAACCAGTAAAATATGGTCACCAGTCCCTGATAACAGAGCCCAAATACAAGGACTGGTCAGGTCAGGTGGAGATATCCAATCAGTAAAGCGCACATACTATCTCCCTAACCACCAAAGAATGTAAACCCCGCCTTTTGGGCCCCAATTCTGACCAGAGTGATAGACTAGTTCAAACAGCTACTATAGGGTAAATTGTAATTCAATTGGCCACCTGCGTGTGACCTAACACGACTATGCAACTTTCTCTGCGTGTTACAATCTCATTGGCCAGGCTCGACCACATGGCCTTTGCTCTATGAAAGTTAGTCTATGAGGCTGGGGGTCGACGCTCTCTCCATAAGAGACGGCCCAGCCGGTCGGTTGGATTCTCGGTGCTGGCGCAAAATAAAGCTTTGCTTGATCTTCGCTTTGTATCAGTCTCGCTCCTTTGATCACAGATACCACCAGTATCATCAGATTCAGGGAGACTCACCTTCCTTCTCTGGGAGGAGCGGCCCACGAGCCCGTGGCAGGAGTCTGCTGGGTTTGGAGACTCCAGACGGGGCATGCGCCAGAGATAGAACTGCTCGGTCACAGGCCAGGTGAGCTCGGAGCACGGCTAGAGACCAGGGAGAGGGGAAGGATTGACGGCTTTTCTCTGAGGGTGCACTGAGGACTGCGACCCTGAGCTTTCGGCTCCTCCGAGTTGGAGACTGGGCGGCCGCCATCTTCATTCCCGTCCTCCAAAGCGGAACGGAAGCGCTCAGGGAACAAAAGCTCCGAGCGCGAACCCGAACCGATTGCTTAGTCTGGTCCCCGGCAAGGACGGTGCGGTTCCGCCTCCGGCAAAGACATTTGAGAATCAGGGCAACAGGCCCCTCCCACAGAAGATCAGCAAGAACGCCCAGCCAAGACCAACTTTACTGATCAATGAGAACGAGAAAACTTCAGAGCGATGGGAATTCAACACATAAAATTATGGCTGTTTTCCCATGATTCTTCAGGCTCTCAAAGTTAAATTTTTAAAATTTTATTTTTCTCTTATTCTATTTTTAAAAGTTTCCCTCTTTCTTATTTTAGTGTTTTATAACTATTTTATCTTATCAATACCTTTTAAAAAATCTTTTTAAAATTTCATTATTAAGTCCTATCCTATTCATTCATTGTATTTAACTTTATTTTTTGTATACATATCGGTTTTTCATTCCTTAAAATTTTGGGATACAGTTTCTTCTAATAGATCAAAATCTACCCTAAATCTAGCACATGGTGTTGTTCTAGTCTCCAGCCTGATCACATTCTTTCTTTTTTTTCTTTATTCTTTTTTCTACCAACTTCTTATCATTTCCTTTTTTAGAATCTTTTTTTAATTTTCATCTTTCCAGTTATATTCCATCCCTTCATCATACTTACTCCAATTTTTGTATATATGTAAGTTTTTCTTTCTTTAAAATTTTGGGGGGCAGTTTCTTCTAACAGACCAAAATACACCCAAAATCAAGTATGTGGCTCTGTTCTATTCACCAGTCATTTTTTTTCCTCCTTTCTTCTCCCCCTGGTTTTGTTCTCTTCTGAATTGGTTAGTGTAGACTTCTTTGGGGTCATTGCTACCCTTTTAGTATTTTGTTCTCTCATTCATCTATTCTTTTTATTTTTTTAATTTTATTTATTTATTTGACAGAGAGAGATCACGAGTAAGCAGAGAGGCAGGCAGAGAGGAGGAAGCATGCTCCCCGCTGAGCAGAGAGCCTGATGTGGGGCTCGATCCCAGGACCCTGAGATCATGACCTGAGCCGAAGGCAGAGGCTTAACACACTGAGCCACCCAGGCGCCCCTCATTCATCTATTCTTATCTGGATAAAATAACAGAAAAACTCACCCCCCCCCGAAAAAAAAAAAAAAGAACAAAAGGCAGTACCAACAGCTAGGGACCTAAACAATGTGGACATTAGTAAGATGTCAAAAATAGAGTTCAGAATCACGATTATCAAGGTGCTAGCTGGACTCAAAAAAAGCATGGTATGGGGCGCCTGGGTGGCTCAGTGGGTTAAAGCCTCTTCCTTCAGCTCAGGTCATAATCCCAGGGTCGGTCCTGGGATCGAGCCCTGCATCGGGCTCTCTGCTCCGCAGGGAGCCTGCTTCCTCCTCTCTCTCTGCCTGCCTGTCTGCCTAGTTGTGATTTCTCTCTGTCAAATAAATAAAATATTTAAAAAAAAAAAAAGGCATGGTACTAGAGAATCCCTTTCTGGAGAAATAACATCCCTTTATGCAGCTATAAAAGAACTAAAGTCTAACCAAATTGAAATTTTAAAAGCTATCAATGAGCTGCAATAAAAAAAATGGAGGCTATTACTGCTAGGATGAATGAGGCAGAGGAGAATTAGTGATATAGAAGACCAAATGATGGAGAATAAAGAAGCAGAGAAAAAGAGAGATAAACAACTACTGGACAATGAGGGGAGAATTTGAGAGACAAGTGATGCCATAAGACGAAACAATATTAGAATAATTGGGATCCCAGAAGAAGAAGAAAGAGAGAGCGGGGCAAAAGGTATATTGTGGCAAATTACAACAGAGAATTTCCCTAGTTTGGCAAAGGGAACAAGCATCAAAATCCAGGAGGCACAGAGAAGACCCCTCAAAACACATAAAAATAGGTCCACACCCTGTCATCTAATAGTAAAACTTACAAGTCTCAGTGACAAAAAGAAAATCCTGAAAGCAGCTCAGAATAAGAGGTCTGTGGCCTACAACAGTAGAAATATTAGATTGGCAGCAGACCAATCCCCAGAGACCTAGCAGGCCAGAAAGGACTGGCAGGATATATTCAGAACACTAAAAAAGAAAAATATGTATAGAAGAATACTATATCCAACTAGCTGTCATTGAAAATAGAAGGAGAGATAAAAAGCTTCCAGGACAAACAAACAAGAAAAGAATTTGCAAACACCAAACCAGTCCTATAGGAAATACTGAAAGGGGTCCTCTAAGAAAAGAGAGAGCCTAAAAGTAACAGACCAGAAAGGAACTGAGACATTAACAGTCACCTTACAGGCAATACAATGGCACTAAATTCGTATCTTTTAATAGTTACCCTGAATGTAAATGGGCAAAATGCCCCAATCAAAAGACACAGGGTATCAGAATGGATTAAAAAAAAAAAAAACAAAAAACAAGATCCATTGATATGCTGTCTGCAAGATACTCATTTTACACCTCCAGATTTAAAGTGGGGGGTGGAAAACAATTTACCATGCTAACAGATATAAAAAGAAAGTTGGGCTGTCAATCTTTATATCAGAGTAATTAGATTTTAAGCCAAAGACTATAATAAGAAATTACAAAGGACACTATATCATATTTAAAGGGTCTCTCCAACAAGAAGATCTAACAATTTTAAATATCTATGCCCTTAACATGGGAGCAGCCAATTATATAAACCAATTCATAACAAAATCAAAGAAACACATCGACAATAATACAGTATTAGTAGGGGACTTTAACACCCCCCTCACCGAAATGGACAGATCATCTAAGCAGATCAACGAGGAAAAAAAGGCTTTAAATGACACACTGGACCAGATGGACATCACAGATATATTCAGAATATTCCATTCAAAGCAATAGAATACACATTCTTCTCTAGTGCACATGGAACATTCTCCAGAATAGATCACCTTTTGTGTCAGAAATCAGGTCTCAAATGGTACCAAAAGATTGGAATCATTCCTTGCATATTTTCAGAGTAGAGTACTTTGAAACTAGAATTCAACCACAAGAGGAAAGTTGGAAAGAACTCAAATACACGGAGGCTAAAGAACATCCTATTAAAGAATGAATGGGTCAACCAGCAAATTAAAGAATTTTTTTTTTTAAAAAATCATGGAAACAAATGAAAATGAAAACACAACTTCAAAATCTTTGGGACACAGCAAAGATGGTCCTGAGAGGAAAGTATATAGCAATACAAGTCTTTCTCAAGAAACAAGAAAGGTCTCAAGTACACAACCTAACCCTATACCTAAAAGAGCTGAAGAAAGAACAAAAAAAAAAAAAAAAAAAAAATTAAACTCAGCAGGAGAAGAGAAATAATAAAGATCAGAGCAAAAACCAATGAAATAGAAACCAAAAGATCACTAGAACAGATTAATGAAACTAGGAGTTGGTTCTTTGAAAGAATTAGTAAGATTGATAAACCCCTGGCCAGACTTATCAAAAAGAAAAGAGAAAGGACCGAAATTAATAAAATCATGAATAAAAGAGATCACCACCAACATTAAAGAAATACAATTATAAGAACATATTATGAGCAACTATACACCAGTAAATTTGACAATTTGTAAGAAATGGATGCATTCCTAGAAACATATAAACTAGCACAACTGAACCAGAATAAATAGAAAATCTGAACAGACTCATAACCAGTTAGGAGATTGAAACAGTCACCAAAAATCTCCCAATAAACAAGAGCCCAGGGCTTTCCAGATGGCTTTCCAGGGGAATTCTACCATTCTACTATTCTCCTGAAACCGTTCCAAAAAATAGAAATAGAAGGAAAACTTCCAAATTCCATTTGCCTTTACCAGGCAAAGACCCCATCAAAGAGGAGAATTACCTAATATCTCTGATGAACACGGATACAAAAATTCTCACCAAAATACTAGCCAACAGTACATTAAAAGGATTATTCACCACGACCAAGTGGGATTTATTCCTGTGCTGCAAGGTTGGTTCAACATCCAAAAATCAAATCAATGTGATACAATACATTAGTAAAAGAAAGAACAAGAACTATATGATGCTCTCAATAGATGCTGAAAAAGTATTTGACAAAGTAGAGCATCCTTTCTTGATCAAAACTCCTCACAGTGGGGGCACCTGGGTGGCTCAGTGGGTTAAGCCTCTGCCTTCAGCTCAGGTCATGATCCCAGGGTCCTGGGATCGAGCCCCGCATCAGGCTCTCTGTTCAGCGGAGAGCCTGCTTCCCCCTCTCTCTCTGCCTGCCTCTCTGCCTACTTGTGATCTCTCTCTCTGTCAAATAAATAAATAAAATCTTTAAAAAAACAAAAACCAAAAAAACTCCTCACAGTGTAGGGATAAAGGGTACATACCTCAATATCCTCAAAGCCATTTATGAAAAACCCACAGCAAATATCATTCTCAATGGGGAAGAAACTGAGAGCTTTCCACTAAGGTCGGGAACATGGCAGGGATGTCCACTATCACCACTGCTGTTTAACATAGTACTAGAAGTCCTAGCCTCAGCAATCACATAACAAAAAGAAATAAAAGGCATCTGAATCAGCAAAGAAGAAGTCGAGCTCTCACTCTTTGCAGATGATATGATACTTTATGTGGAAAACCCAAAAGACTCCACTCCTAAACTGCTAGAACTTATACAAGAATTCAGTAACATGTCAGGATATAAATTCAATGCACAAAAATCAGTTGCATTTCTATACACCAACAATAAGACAGAAGAAAGAGAAATTACGGAGTCAATCCCATTTACAATTGCACCCAATACCATAAGATACCTAGGAATAAACCTAACCAAAGAGGCAAAGAATCTGTACTCGGAAAACTATACAGTACTCATGAAAGAAATTGAGGAAGACAAAGAAATGGAAAAATATTCCATGCTCATGGATTGGAAGAAAAAATATTGTGAAAATGTCTCTGCTACCTCGAGCAATCTACACATTTAATGCAATCCCTATCAAAATACTATCATTTTTTTCAAAGAAAGGGAACAAATTATCCTAAAATTTATATGGAACCAGAAAAGAACCCAAATAGCCCGAGGAATGTTGAAAAAGAAAACCAAAGTTGGCAGCATCACGATTCTAGACTTCAAGCTCTATTAGAAAGCCGGAATCATCAAGAAAGTATGGTACTGGCACAAAAACAGATACATAGATCAATGGAACAGAATAGAGAGGCCAGAAATAGACCCTCAACTCTCTGGTGAACTCATCTTCAACAAAGCAGGAAAGAATGTCCAGTGGAAAAAAGACAGTTTCTTCAACAAGTGGTGTTGGGCAACTTTGACAACCACATGCAGAAGAATGAAACTGGACCGTTTCCTTATACCACACACAAAAAAGACTCAAAATGGATGAAAGACCTCAATGTGAGACAAGAATCCATCAAAATCCTTGAGGAGAACACAGGCAGCAATCTCTTCAACCTCAGCCGCAACTTCTTCCTAGAAACATTGCCAAAGTCAAGGGAAGCCAGGGCAAAAATGAACTATTGGGACTTCATCAAGATCAAAAGCTTTTGCACAGCAAAGGAAAGAGTTAACAAAACCAAAAGACAATCGACAGAAGGGAGAAGATATTTGCAAATGACATATCAGATAAAGGGCTAGTATCCAAAATCTGTAAAGAACATCTCAAACGCAACACCTAAAGAACAAATAATCCAATCAAGAAATGGGCAAAAGACGTGAACAGACATTTCTGCAAAGAAATATATCCAGATTGCCCACAGACACATGAAACAGTGTTCAACATCACTGGGCATCAGGGATATACAAATCAAAACCACAGTGAGATATTATCAACTTACACCAGTCAGAATGGCTAAAATTAACCAGGAATTAATCAGGAAACAACAGATGTTGGAGAGGATGTGGAGAAAGGGGAACCCTCCTACACTGTTGCAAGCTGGTGCAGCCACTCTGGAAAACAGTAAGGAGGTTCCTCAAAAAGTCGAAAATTGAGCTACCCTATGACCCAGCAATTGCACTACTGGGTATTTATACTAAAGATATAACTGTAGTGATCTGAAGGGGCAAATGCACCCCAATGTTTATAGCAGCAATGTTCACAGTAGTCAAATTATGGAAAGAACCTAGATGCCCATCAATAGATGAATGGCTAAAGAAAATGTGGTGTATATATATACAATACAACACTATGCAGCCTTCAAAAAAAGGAAATCTTGCCATTTGCAATGACATGGATGGAACTAGAGGGTATTATGCTAAGTGACGTTTAAGTCAATCAGAGAAAGACAATTATCATATGATCTCTCTGATATGAGGAATTTGAGAGGCAGGGTGGGGGGTTGTGGGGGGAAGGGAGGGAAAAATGAAATAAGATGGAACCGGGGAGGAAGATAAACTATAAGAGACCCTTAATCTCAGGAAACAAACTGAGGGTTCCTGCAGGTTGGCAGGGGAGGGATAGGGTGGATGGGTGATGGGCATCTGGGAGGGTATGTGCTATGGTGAGTGCTGTGAATTGTGTAAGACATGATTCACAGACCTGTACCCCTGAATCAAATAATACATTATATGTTAATTTTTTAAGGCAATAAAAAGTAAAAATAACTCCAAAGCCGGTGAGACTGATAGCTTGGTTATTTCGTGACAAACACGTTGGTCCGGACTAGATTTCTGTGTCTCCTGTCTGGGGTATTTAGAAAGGCACATCTTTCAGTGAGATAAATACGTGAGGGCAGTTGGTCTTGAGTATTTATGCCACTCGTGTGACACACGTGTCTGGATAACGGACCTGATGCCCGGTATCCCTACCCCCTCCATTCTTCTATTCCAGCATAAATAAGGTCATGTCCAACATACCCACAGAAGAGCTCTTACATTTAATGTGATTTTTAAGTTGCTTTCCGTCACTTCCATTGGCACATAAGGTCCATTTTGGCTGTAGAAGCTTTCTCCTTTCCTCTCAATTCAAAGACATCATTTTTCAAGAGGAAGTTTATACCCCTGTTTCTTCAGGACCCCCTACTATCTACACTTTCCATACCGAGCCTTCCTTTCATTAGCCAGTGGTTCCAAGAAGCCTCTCCTGGATACCTCATGTGTGGTAGACACTGGACAGTCCCTGGGTCATGAAGCTGAATCAGGTTCCTTGTTGACAACAAAAGCACCCAAGTGTCAAAGATTTGTCAGAAACAGTAGAAACATCATCCCACCAGTCATGAGCACAAGGCACTGCTACATCCTGTAGCTACCACCACCCCCGCACAGGCAGAAGGAAGTAGAAGGTAAATGTAATAAATCGGATGCTTTGGGTTGTTCACAATCACGAGGACATCTTCAGTAGTCAACGGATTGTCATTTAGAAGACCATAGAAACCTGACAGCTTACAAAATTATTATCTGCACCGGGGAGGTAGCTGGGGGGAAAATGCTCTACAAACCATCAGGAATCCTTTGCAGAAAAGAGAACACATAAATTCGTAGCAGTCCCTTTAGTGTGTTGGGGTTTGGGGGACAGGAACTGGCGGGTTGCTGTTTCTAGCAGCTGTTTACCTCAAACGTCTCAGGTGGAAATGGTTGGCTGTTGAAGTGACCCGCGCGGAAGAGCCTGTTCGCGGGGGAAGTTACTGACTTCTGTGTCCAGCTGTCCACGTGGAGGTGACGGTAGGAAGCTAAGCTAGGAAGCTGGACAGACAGACCGCAGCTTGAGAAAGATTAGGGCCGCCTATAGATTGGGGCATTATCTATGAGCAGCTTGGACAGACTGCTGCTTGTAAGCCCTAGTCCGCCCCCCGAATATCTTCGAAGGCTGCCCATGATAGGAAAGGTGCGTTGAATTTCCATCTCATGTGCTGTGGGAAAGCCGCGGAGCCCACTTCTTCTGTAGATTCCCAAGGCAGGGAGATGCACACGTCATCTTGACCACAACTTTTCCAGAGCACCCCTAACGCAATGTGCCGCGCTCCCGTGTGTGGCAGGAGGGAGGAAACTACAGCGGAGCCCAGGACTAGCTTCACCGTGAAAGCTGGACATCCCGCCCTCCGCCATCACAGAGCATTTCTCCCCCAGGGCTTGCTCGCAAGGGCTTGGCTGGCTCCTGGCTGGCTGCACCTGCACCCGCCCTCCCACCCCCCACCCTGGGGGACCCTGCCCGCCGGCCCCACCCCCACCCCCACCCCACCCCTCTGGCTACGCCCTCACCCCAACCCCATCCTCATCCCACAGGGTTCTCCCAGTCCCGCTGGCTCTTCATTCCTCCAATCCGGATCGCCATCGAATCGCAAAATTCCTCTTCCTTAACTGCGCCGGGGCACTCAGTGCCATCTCGTACTTAGAGCTGCCCAACAGGCTGTGTCAACGGGCTTCGCTCTTCCCCCCACGCGAGGCCCCTCGGGCTCCACCCAGGTGTGTTCTTAACCGCTGGGAAAACCCACCCCGGAGACCAACATCGGTGGCTCCCTCTGTAGATGGCAGAAGCAGCAGCGGACTGCAGATAACTCTGGAAAGACACGTTGTCTTCCTACCAGCAGAGAAGGCAGAGAAGCCTGGAATTGTTTAGGGATTATGTTATTGCCAGCATTTCTAGAGCCCACTGCACAGGCTGAGCTAAAAATTGTGATTAGTGTCTTATATGCTTTGCACTGACTGAACATCACAACAATCCCACTTTACAGAGGAGGAGACTCTGGGCATCTCACCCAAGGGGACACAGCCATCGACGAGACTCAGAGCAACATTTGTCCTTCTCATTTGTAACTGTTGACAACCGGCCCGTGGAAGAAAAATCCCTGCTTTGTTCAGTTTGCCAATTTCTGTAGTGAAATTACCCCCACTAAGCCTATTTCAGGCTAACAACATGGCATCACAGAACATGGAGAGGGGAAGAAATGGGAGAAGTAAGTACCATGATATCCTAATTCCACCAATGGACCAAGAACCCAAGAACACATAGAACTGCAAAATGTAGTACAATAATTAGAAAGTAATACATTTTACATATTTATTTACTGTTTCTTAATGTTACTTAATTGTAAGCTTAAGTACTTTTTAAAAAAAAGATTTATTTATTTGAGAGAGCGAGAGCGGGTGAGCATGAGTTGAGGAGAGGGGCAAAGGGAGGGGGAGACTCCCCACTGAGTAGGGAGCCATCCTGAGGCTCCATCCCAGAACTCTGGGATCATGACCTGAGCCAAAGGCAGTTGCTTAACCAACTGAGCCACCCAGGTGCCCCTAAGCTTAAGTATCTTTAAGTTTTAATAATGGCTGTGGTGAATGATCAGCTTACAAAATTCCTGACAAGTTACCAGCTGGGTCTAGCAAGTCAGCATGAGCAGCTTCTAGAATACACAACTCCTTCGTCAGTGTACCCTAAATATAATCCAGACTTGGAGGAATTAGAGAAGGAAATAACATCAAGATGGCAAGAAAATCAGAAGTATGTTCTATAATGAAAGTAGAAAATTTCAGGAAGCTAGACTGAAATTGGGGAGGGCAAACATTTTCTGTGAAATAATACGACAATGCTTGGAGTTAGGACACATTTCCCATGAATTTCAGAATTTGGCTCGGTAGACAAAATGATTGGGGAAACGTGTGGTTGCTTGTTTATTGATCACAGCAAAGTTACAAACATCAGGAGCCTGTTGACTTCTCATACAGGAAAGAAAACAGAAACGATAATAAATGTCATCACTGAGGATTTAGGAAATGTTTGGTTCGGTTTGGGCAAATAAGAGGATATCAAATCAACTCCAGATCTCTATTAATACATTATACATTTTGAAATATTTTCATATGGGAACATCATACAAGGATTTTATAGCAGCCAAAGGCAAATAATTCTCCAAAGCTTTTCACATGCGTTCCTTTAGTTGGGGACAGTGGGAATGGTGCCATATCTATGCAACTCAAGCTGTCCTAGCTCGGGAAACAGACCTCAGGTTCACGGGGACAAGCCGCTGATTTTTCACTCACTGGCTTTTTAACTTTGGGACACGTAACTTGACTTTATCCTGCCTCCGTTTACATGCCCCCAAGATACTGATAATCCCATCTGCTCTATGTGGCTACTCCTTTTGTATATAGTGATTACAATGGTAATAGAAGCCAAAGTTCCTGGAACCCAGTTCCCCTTGGGAAAGATGGATTGGGCGCACAACTTTCTGCCAGGCTCCGAGACTATGATAATGGGCAAGACAAGACAAACAAGATCCAGGCCCTTGAGGTTCCATGAGGAACATTTAGTCCACTAGTAAAGCAAACGGCGCCTGGAGAAGGAAAATCTATAAGCAGTATTATGCATTCCTGTTGTCATTTCTTGTTTGAGAACATCCATTGGCAAAGTTGAGAATTTTAAAAAGAATCCATAAACCCCCAGAACTTGCAGTGTTCTACATAGCCTCCTGAAATCCATTCAATGTTATACCACCAGGCTAGATGGGGGTGTTGGTGTAATTAAAAGAAAGGGGCAAGGTTTCACTGAGCCAATGATTTTTCTTTCTTTATTTTTTTTTTCCATTTTATTTATTTTTTCAGCGTAACAGTATTCATTGTTTTTGCACAACACCCAGTGCTCCATGCAAAGCCAATGATTTTTCTAATAAGAAGGCCCACTTTCAGTACCAGCTCCAAAACCAAGGTAAGTTCTACCTATTTCTTGACAACGGTTTTCTTTGTCATTTTGAGAAAATCCTTTCACTACAAATAGAAAGTATTTAGGAAGAAAGTATGTGGTGAAACAAGTCAAGATAAAAAGTCATTTCCCTCCTCTCTGCAAAGCCAATGTTGATGATAAGGTTAGTTTTAAGCTGGAATCAAGGTATTTAACCTTGAACGGTTGGTTTTCATTTGCATTACAATACGTTCTGGCTGCTGTGCTCTCTGTCCAAATATCTAAAAACCTGTTATTACTTGGCTTAATGGCCTGTGTAACCTAATTTAAAATGGAAGGGTGAACTTCAGGTTCTTTCTCATCAGTTTGCTGTGAAGTCGGTATTAGCATATTACTGTGTTCTTGTGGTTATTTATCCCGGATGGTTCCTTTCAGCAGGAAGAACCTGCCCCATCACGGTGTTTGGTTCAAAGGTAGGTGGTTCCACCTGCCCAGATGGCTTGGGGTGGGGGGTGGAGGCAGGTAGATGGTACATGGAGAGATTGTAGCCTTTAAAAGGCATAGACATTTACATTTTATTTTATTTTATTTTATTTGAGAGTAAGAGAGGAGGCCCAGAGGGAGAGGGAGAGAGAGACTCGTAAGCAGGCTCCATGCTCAATGTGGAGCCCAACGTGGGGCTCCATGGGGGGCTCAATCATGACCCTGACATCACATCTAGAGTCAGACACCTAACCACTGAGCCATCCAGGTGCCCCAGAAATCTACATTTTAATCTAAGTTCTACATTACACTGGTGACAACATGCCCTTGAGCATATAACGTGACCTATCTGAATTTTAGTCGGCTCCTCTGTTGGATGGGAGCAGTGACTCAGTAAACAGCTCCTGGGGGAGCTACCTTCCCGGAACACACAGCGCTGTGAGTCCCTGACAGCCATGTCTGTACCAAGCCATCTTTCCACCTGTGCCTCACCTGACTCATCCCAAGGTGACTCCTGGCTCAACAGAAAACAACTCCATTCTCTTTTCCAGAAGTTTATGTTTACATAGAGACGCAGACACCTGGAGTGTCTGGTGCTAAGAAAAACAACCGCAATAATAATAATGAAAAACAATAAAGCAAACACAGATAGGGTTGACTGGGTGCCCGACACCATTCTAAGCCCTATTACTGTTTACATCTTCGGAACCGATCTACGTACATGGACTATTACCACTGTCAACCTCATTGAACAGATAAGGAAACAGACCCGGCGGTGGGTCTGTCGGTAGAAGATGCAAGAAGTGCTGCCTCTCCGACCCTTGGGGATGCCCAGCTCTGACATCTCCCATGTCTTCATGGCCCAGTAATTTGGAATCCATGGGGAATGTCCATGCACCTTCCTCTTTTTGCTTCTGTTGCCCAGTAAGTGCTTGTTTGCAAACAAACAAACAAACAAAAAAAACCCTAAAATCTTGATGAATACAATATTTACCATCAGGATTGTTAGAAATAGCATAATTAGAGCAACTAACAAAAAGCCTAGCACAGCTATGAGAGATTCTAGAAGAATTTATCACTGAAGCATCTCAACTCTCCAAGGCCGTCTGGTCCTCAGGAGATAGCTGCAGTACTACTATTCATGATGGTCGTTGAAAGATCGTTCTCCGGTTGGCACCACGCTGTGGGCTTTGCTTGCATTATTGCCCTTTGAATTTGGGGGAGTTGCCTGTGAGGCAAGTACTTTCTCTGTTTCTCTTAGGTTTGTGGAAGAATGCAGTTCTGGTCCCTTTCATCCCCTCTCCCTCCTCCCCTTCCGCCACTGGGTGGAAAGAAGGTTTGACTTAGAATAAATGGCCAGAGAGTCTGTGCTTGTTGATGTCTCTGAGGATCTGACCAACATCAGTGAGAAAAATGTTGGCTTCTTTTACAAAGAGTATAGTTTATAGAATGTGGAAGCCCTAAGGCTATTCATATCTAGAGTAACCTGAGGCCAGAAACACTGCTCTCAGAGACGGGAGGCACCCACCAGAGGAAGCTGGGACCCTGAAGTGGACAGAGTGGAGTGAATGGGAGAGGAGATGACAGGGGGATCTGGGGAGAGAAGAGGCTCCCCAACACTGCCCACAGCCAGCCCTGAGACTTGATGGGGAAAGAAGGGCCATCGGCTGGGTGCCAGAGTACTCACCATCTGTCAGACCGAGATGGCGTCCTAGATGGTTACAGAAGGACCCACAAGACGTTCTGAGGGCTGAGAATTTCCATATAAATGAGGGTCCTTCAGCTGAGACAGGTTATGTCATTTGCTTTGAAGTCACAGAGCCAGAGTGATAGAGGCAGATGTGGAAACAGCTAGCAGATTCTGGAATCCATGCCCTTAACCCTCACTCCCTACATGGCTATTATTCTAGGTTTCACTTTGGAGCTTTTCTTAGCTTATGCTCACAGAAATCCCCCAAACCTCTTCCAAATCTTCCTCAGCTTTCAAAGCCAGGCTCAGATAAGACCTCTTTCCATGTCAAGCATTTCCCAGTCACTTGGGCCTCAGCATCCCCATCCTCCTGACCCCCCCCCCCCCCCATGGCGCTTTACCTCTAACCATACAATGTGGATCTGCTTGACATGGAGCTGGGTAGGCTTGTCCAGTCCCCCCTGCTAATTGAGGTTCTCAAGCGCAGAGGTATTTTATGTGTTTTGGGCTTTCCCCCCACCCAGCCCCAACGCCCAAGGACATTGCCTTGCAGTTGGCATGCAAGAAATACACATTATAGATGAGTCCTGGGGATCTAGTGTACAGCATGGTGACTGTAGGTGACAATACCATATTATGCACTTAAAAATCGCTAAATATAAACGTTACGTGTGCTCACCACAGAAAACAGGCAGCAACAACTGTGTGGGTGATGGACGTGCTAATTAACTTGACTGTGGTCGTCATTTTACAATGTAGTTGCAGATCAGATCATCATGCTGGACACCTGAAATGCACACAATGTTTATTGGAAAATTATGCGTCAACAAAAGCTGGGGAAAGAAGAGATACACATTGAAGGAGGCAGGCATTCAGAGGTTTCAAACAACACGCACACCACAGCCTCAGAGAAAATGTCGGAAGGGAGTCTCTGCTCCAGTTTCCTCCTTCAGGCTGGAAGGGCAGCAGGAGTCCCCTGAATCAACCCATTGCAGGAAGCTTCTTCCAAAACCAGGGATATGGCGTCTTATGAATAAGTCATCTGCTGACTTACTACATAAGAATAGTTTATTTATCTCATTTAAATGCACCAGAAAGAAACCTTGGGTGGTTGGGTGGCTCAGTTGGTGAAGTGTCTGCTTTCAGCTCAGGTTGTGACCTCAGGGTCCTGGGATCGAGCCCCACATCGGGCTCCCTGCTTGGCAGGGAATCTGCTTCTCCCTTTGCCTCTGCCCCTCCCCACCTCTTGTGCACTCTATCTCTTTCTCTCAAATGAATAAATAAATAATAGTTCCAGTTCAAACCCAAAGACCTGCGAGGCAGGAGAGCTGATGGTGTAAATTCTACTCCATGTCTGAGTCCAAAAGCAAGAGAAGATCAATGTCCCAACTTGAAGACAATCAGGCAAAGAGAATTCTCTCTGCTTTTTATTCCGTTCAGGACTTCAGGGGACACGGCCACATTAGGGAGGACAATCTGCTTTATTCAGTCTATCTATCCATAATCGACGGGTAGGAGTACTTCAAGAGAACCCTGTGACTGACTGGTTAACTCTCCATCATCATGCCTTCCAACCGGTGTGCCATGCATTGGTTCATTCCGGCATCTGTTTATGGAACGCTGACTCCTCGGGCTGCGTGACTTCTGACCAAAGTGGGTTTGTTTTGTTACAGGGCTACTGGGGAAGAAATAAAATATCCCTTCCAGTTGCAAGATCAAAACTCTTCTGGTTCAGGGTACAGTCCATCCCTCACAAGGCAGTGGTAGATCCTGGTCTTTAACTTGGCTCCCTGTTGCTGGGAGAGGAGGATAGAAGATTCTGGAGTAGGATGAGAACATCTTGTATGTGACTAATATACGTAAGAGACCTGTGTCTAGGTAATTGGCAACCTCAGTAATCCTCCAGAGCTTGAAATCTGAGCCCTTGTGACAGCCTTTTGTTTTTGTTTTGTTTTGTTGTTTTATTCAAATTCAATTAGCCAACTTACAGTCAATTGTTAGCTTCCGATGCAGCACTCAGTAGATTATCAGTTGCCTGTAACACCCGATGTAGCCCTTTGTGATGAAGCTCGTGTTCTCGCATTACGTTCCATGCCGTGGAAATGTTCTTCCTAACCACCCAGGCTTTCCCACAGGGCTGTTTTCTGCAGAGGACACTAGTCCTTTAAGTCTAGAGAAGATGGTCGGAGGGAAGAACCTCCTTTGTGCTTTTTACCTCTGATAGACCTTCATCCCGACCCCAGGACAGCATTTACTCAGTGGTTGTTTTTTTTTTTTTAATTTTTTTTTAAGATTTTATTTATTTATTGGACAGACAGAGATCACAAGTAGGCAGAGAGACAGGCAGAGAGAGAGAGAAGGAAGCAGGCTCCCCGCTGAGCAGAGAGCCCAATGCGGGGCTCGATCCCAGGACCCTGGAATTATGAACTGAGCCGAAGCCAGAGGCTTTAACCCACTGAGCCACCCAGGCGCCCCTACTCAGTGGTTTATGGTGAGCTATTTCTTTGCCTCCCCCGCTAGACTGCGAGCTCCTGAGGACATGGACTGTGCTTAGTCACTGTAATATCCCCCCCAATTTTTATGATTTCATTAATAATCAATTGTGACGGTGAATCCAGGCAGTAACCGTAATAAAACTGGGGATAATAAAATTTGGGGCAGTCTATAAATAAAATAATATACAGACTCAACTATTTTTTTCATTCTTTTCAATAATAAGTGGCTATTAAGCAGCCTCAGTGGTGATGTGCCAGGCGCAGAAGGGAACATTGAAATAGCATCTGTAGAAACGGTATGTTTTATTGAAAATTGCTTTAGAAGTGAAGGAAGTTGCTGGTGGTTGTGGGAATGGAAACCTGTCTTGGGGGGGGTGTCATGATGATGGTGAGGTTTTGCTCTGTGGTTTCAGCCTCCCCAGTGAGAACTCCACACGCATTTGAACCGCAGTACACAGCCATGCATTTGGAAGGCCACCAATCATTTCATTACCTCGTCCTCCTCCTTTCCCCCTTCTCCCCATGCATACACTAATTGGAAGGGGTACCCCTCGCCTGCCCTACCTCCGATATCACCAGTCACTTCGGGATTACTGTGTCGCTGATATGCATCGATGCAGAAGGGCTCTGAAGGCAACCTCTCCCAGACAACCCTAATTCACAATCACCATTCAAAAGTCAAAGTGCTTGTTTTTTTTTTTTTTTAGTTTAAGAACCCCATGGGGCTCCTGGGTGGCTCAGTCGTTAATGTCTTACTCTTCCTGCTCAGCGGGAAGCCTGCTTCTTCCTCTCCCATTCTCCCCTTGTTTGTGTTCCCTCTCTCGCTGTCTGTCTCTGTCAAATAAATAAACAAAATCTTTTTTAAAAAAATTAAGAATCGGGGCACCTGGGTGGCTCAGTGGTTTAAGCCTCTGCCTTCGTTCGGCTCAGGTCATGATCTCAGGGTCCTGGGATCGAGCCCTGCATCGGGCTCTCTGCTCAGTGAGGAGCCTGTTTCTCCCTCTTTCTCTGCCTGCCTCTCTGCCTACTTGTGATCTCTGTCAAATAAATAAATAAAATATTTAAAAAATAAAAAATAAAAAAATAAAAAATTAAGAATCCTCTTATTTCTGATTCTTCACATTTCGCAGAGAAATTAAAGACAGCCATTCCAAAAGAATGACCCAGCAACTTATTTCCTAGGGCACCCACTCGTTCAGACTGGAAGACTCCGTGCCTTTCATCTGTTAGATGCTTATCCAGTCAAGCTCCACACTGAAGCCGGACCTCAGTCTTGCTGCTGGTTCCCACTCTTCATCACCCACACACATGAAGGGTACAAGTCGTGGATACTTTTTGCGAAACCAGGGCACCTGTTTCAAATGACACTCCCCAGCACTGTTTCACCCGAGTCTGACTAAGGGAGATTGACTCTTCTCTCCCTCATATCTCACTGGTGCCAACAAAATGAAAAATAACCAAAAGATGGGCTGCAGGAGGAAAATGAAGGAAAAAAGAGTTCAGATGAAACAAGCTGATTCCTTGCCCCTGTAAAGAGTTACTCCCTCAGTGCGTGTAAATATCAACAGCCTTTTGACTCATTCGCTGACTGCATCTTACCCAGCATCTCTCATCCGAGAACTCACATTTCAAACAGTGATACCCAGAGATCTTCGCAAGATTCCTGTTGTCGCCCCTTCTCAGAGAAAGATGCCAAGATGGACAGATTTTAGCCTAAGTCTAGAGATGGCAGCTCAGAAAATCATCTTCATTCGAGGGCACCTTCTAAAGTCAGCCAAGGCTGTGCGGGTGTGGATTTCGACTCTGAAATGTTCTTATGCTTACAGGAGAACACGCAGGGAGCCAGGGAGACGTCAGCCTCCTCTGTTTCTGTGAAATTAGAGCACAAACTCCCGGGCAGAGGCATCCAAAACGCTGGGAACTCCCAGCAGGAGTTCATTTGCAGAGAAAGATACACTTTCCTGGGTGGAGGAGTGAGGGCGGATTCTCTTTGCAGAACTTGCAGTTTAAAGGTGGTGCTGGATACACAGAGGACAATCGCTCAGTAAGTGCTATCGACTGGCAAATAACGGAAAAAGCTGTCTGAATGCTCCTGGAATTGGTGATTTCTTAACCCCTGTCTTCAGACTGGCATTTGAATCCCCTCCCTTGGAGCCTCCGTTTGAAGAGAATGAATCATTGTGGATTCTTTTAGATTCCTAAGGATGAGAATGCGGATGTCAAGCCTCCTACAATGTAAAACAATGTAAAACCATTCTCCTTCAAACTAGGTTGACAGTCACTGGGCACACAGAAAGCTAAACCCCCTTCCCCTGGTTCCAGCTGATGTTCTGGCTGCCCTGGTAAGAAGGTTCCAGAAAGTACAGAAGGGGACTCACTTCCTCTTGCAACAACTCCTATTAACCTATCACCTCTAATTTTTAGATGTGTTGGGCAATGTCACTAGAAAAATAGCCCTGCGGCTTCTTGCCCGCTTTTGCCTGGTGGAGCGCACTCTGCCTTCCTGATCTTTCTTGCAGAGCTCCATGGCAATGGGTGAGAGGGGATTAAGAGTCATCAAAATGGGAGCGCCTGGGTGGCTCAGTGGGTTAAGCCGCTGCTTTCGGCTCAGGTCATGATCCCAGGGTCCTGGGATCAAGTCCCACATCAGGCTCTCTGCTCAGCAGGGAGCCTGCTTCCCTCTCTCTCTCTGTGCCTGCCTCTCTATCTACTTGTGATCTCTCTCTGTCAAATAAATAAATAAAATCTTAAAAAAAAAAAAAAGAGTCATCAAAATGGCTCAGTGGGGAGAAGTGGGCTTCTCCCTCTCCCTCTGCCCCTCCCCAGGCTCACTCAGGCTCTCTCTCTCCCCCTCTCTCCAATAAATAGATAAAATCTTAAAAAAAAAAAAAAAAAGAATAGTTTGGCATTATTCATAACACTGAAGTTGCTTTCAAATACCATTGTTGACTATCCGCTGTGGTGAATGCTCACTGTGCTGAGCCTGGGTCGCCAGGGAGCTCGGCTTTGCAGATAGGGGCTATCTCAGTTTGGTCCAATCTACAGTGCCCCCTGGAAATGTCTTCAAATGCGTCGTGTTGTTTTATTTATCTCAACATTGGTGAGTAAGAGGCTCCTCGAAATTTATTTCTGTTGTCTGGATGTTGGGCAGGAAACAACCTCAAAGGTTGGTCAGGAATCTGACCCTCGAAGATTGATTTTTTTTTTTTAAGATTTTGTTTATTTGTTTGAAAGGGAGAGAGACAGCATGAGTGGAGTGAGGGACAGAGCAAGAAGCAGACTCCCTGCTGAGCAGGGAGCCTGATGCAGGGCTCCATTCCAGGACCCTGGGATCATGACCTGAGCTGAAGGCAGAGGCTTGACTGACTGAGCCACCCAGGCATCCCTCGTCTTTCATTTCTCTCCATGTTTTGCAGTTTCCAGAACAGAAGCTTTGCATTTTTTTATTTAATTTATTCCTGTTTTATTCTATTAGAAATATAATTGTTTTCATTTTATTTCATTTTCATATTGTTCATTGCAAATATATAAGAATACAATTGATATTTACATGTTGATCTTATATTCTGAAGCATTGCTGAGCTCATTTGCGAGTTCTAATTTTCTAGTTTTTTAGTGGATTCCTTCAAATTTTCTACATACAAGATCAGATTGTGAATAGAGATAGTTTTACTTCTTTTCCAATCTGAATGCCTTTTTTTCATTTTCTTGCCAAATTGTCATGTCCAGAACCTCCAGTACAATATTAAATAGAAATAGTGAGAACAGACATTCTTGACATTTTTTCCTAGGGGGGTAACTCATCCAGTCTTTCATCAGTAAATATGATGTGCATTTTTCATAGATGTCTTTTATTAGGTTGAGGAAGTTCCTTTTATTCCTTGTTTGTTCAGAAAGAGTAATGCTTTATCTATCGAGATGATCATTTGCATTTAATTTTTTATTTTATTGGTATAGTATATTACATTAATTAATTTCAAATTTTAAACCAACCTTGTATTCCCAAGACAAATATCACTTCTTCATGTTATACCGTCCTTGTATATCATCCTTGTTGCTGGACTAGTATTTTGTTGAAGATTCTTGCATCTATATTCATAAGAGATCTTGGTTCATAGTTTTCTTTGGATGTCTGCGGTTTGGCATCAGAATGATACTGGCCTCACCGCATGAGCTGGGAAATGTACCCTACCCCCCCCTCCCATTCTATTTAATGGAAGAATTTGTAGAGACTTGGTTTTTTTTTTTGTTTTTTTTTTTTTTAATTCTTCTGGAAAGGTTGGGTAGTGTTCAGTTCATTTTTGTGCTCACAAATATTTGTTCAGGGATACTAGGCTTAAGGCCCTGTCTTAGGCACTAGGGATACAATGATAAATTAATTCTCGCCAATTTTAAACAAAAAATTTAAAAAAAAAATCTAAACAAAGCTAACTAAAATGTGATTATTTGGTTTATGTGTGCCCTTCTTCATATTAATAAGACTTTTTTAAAAAAGTTTTTTAAAGATTTTATTTATTTATTTATTTGAGAGAGAGAGCCTAAACAGGGGAACTGCAGAGGGAGAGAGAGAAGCAGGGAGCCCAACACAGGGCTCAATTCCAGGACCCCAACATCACGACCTGAGCTGAAGGCAGATGGTTTAACAACTGAGCCACCCAGGCATCCCTCATATTAACAAGATTTAACAATAAAATATATGAATTAAAGGACATAATTAAATTTTGTATTCCAATTCTTGTGCCCTCCACTTAACATTTACCATAAAGTGACCTCTCTCCTTCTCTCTTCTCTCTCTCTCACACACACACACACACACACACACACACACACACACACTCATACTCCTTTTCTTCTTCCTTCTCTTTTTCTCTTCCTTTCCCTCTCTTTCTTAATACTAAGCTCGGATTAGTATTAGATCCTGATGCCTACCCTACCTCCCTATTAACACTTATCCTCTCAATCCAATACAGGATTCTAACGAACAGGAGTAAATGACCCAAAATAACTCCTGCTCCTCTGAAAACTAGCCGCTGTGTCCTCTTAGACTTCTCAGTCTTTGAGAAGTGTGCTCTGTGGCACAAGGGAGATAGACTTGGGTTTGTGGGGAGTGTCAACAGCTTTCTTCACCACTCTATTCACAGCATTCTGACAGTTTCTACTACAAACATGACCTCTTCTGGCCTTGCCTGCAAAGATTTCCCCCAGGGGTTGCAGGAGCTTCCTTGTATTCAAACCCAGACATCCAGATCCCTGCTAAGATTCTGAGGATGGCCAAGGCTACCCGAAATCACTGAGTCAGTGAGGGACCATTCGAATTGCATCCCCCATGAAAGAACGTGACTTGTCCCCATCCAAGAAAGGGAAGGGAGTTTAACCCCAGCAGTCACATGACTTCCTACAGCAGATTGATTTATTTCGTGCTCTAAGTCGATACTCTTCCAGACAATATCATCATCAGTGGCCAACAACAGTACTGGTAAATGAATCTTTCGAAGTTGACCCAGAGCAGGAAGCAAATCTCTACAGGTCTGAGCATTCACTGCTCTTGTGGTCACAGCGGGGCTGGCGATGTACGTATTTTCCGGCATCCACAGACATGTTTATTACTTACCATGTGCCAAGGACTTTGCTGAGTAATTTTGAAGATAACTAAGAAGGGACTCTGTGCTCCAAGATCTCAGACTTAGTCGGGGACTCCAGTCCCGTGGAAGGCACAGACAGGGCTCTCCTCACCAGCGGATCTAGATAAGACCTTATGACGGCCTGAAGTAACGAGATGCAAAGATATAAACAGAAACATTTCCAGGAAGCAGTGACATGCCTTAGAATCCCATAATAATGTAAATAAATATCTGTGAGTGTCTCTATGTTCCAGGCACTGTGCCGAGTGTTGGAACACAATGTTAAGTAAGACAATCCTGGGGTGCCTGGGTGGCTCAGTGGGTTAAGCCGCTGCCTTCGGCTCAAGTCATGATCTCAGGGTCCTGGGATCGAGCCCCGCATCGGGTTCTCTGCTCGGCGGCGAGCCTGCTTCCTCCTCTCTCTCTCTGCCTGCCTCTCTGTCTACCTGTGGTCTCTCTCTGTCAAATAAATAAATAAAAAAAAATCTTAAAAAAAAAAAAAAAGATAATCCTATTCCTTAGAATGGACTAAATGTAATTCAGTAACTCAAAAAAGACAGCAACTCTGTCAAAAGTGATGAATTTCTAGAAAAGCCAAAGAAAACTATAACCCAACTGTTACAAAGCATACTAAACCCCATGCCAGGTACAACTTACTAAGTAACAACATTCTATAAAGACGAATGGTCCCTGTCACTCCCCCAACCAAGTGTCACATTACTCCCTTAATTGATCTGTTTCCTTTAAAACCCAAAGCATGACTGGAAAGACATCTTCCCCAGATCCCTGGAACCCAAGGCATTCAATACCTTATAATACAGAAAATAATGTAAAAAAAAAAAAAAGTCTTTCAAGGCCAAAATATGTTCTAAATATAGTTGAGGTGTCTTTTGGGAGGAGGGCATTAAACTTAGGATACTTGTCCCAACTATTCACCTTATGCCTACAGCGCTGAGTGTTTGGAAAGAGCAAGAGGAACAGGTAAGTGATGAGGTCCCAGTTTTGAGGGGTGTCTGTGCTGGGGACACAGAATGATTCAGCCCTGGATCTTGTCCCCAGAAGGTTACAACCTGGGGTGAGAGTGAAGTATAGCCATGAATATTACTTCGGGTAGAAAACAACTCCTAGTTAAACTCTGTTAGGGTAGGGAACTAAAAAAGGAAGATAAATGTTGTAGTTGAAGCCATAAAATTGATTTCTGCATGGTTGTAAGTGTACTTTTATTAGATGAGGATCCCATGTCATATGTGACAAGGCTACACACACACACACGAGATGTTAGAACATACACCATTAGCTACTCAGGGATATTTACATGAATTTGTAGGGCAGCTGGAAGTGTCTCATCTGAGCTCAAGCTAGGCACAAGCTTCCTGCCTCTCCTCCAGGAAGGGGTCAGAAAAGACTCCTGGACCAGAAACCACATTCTCTAACAAGTAATAGTGAGAAAAAAAAAACCTGTACAAGGCTAGTGATCATTTCAAATATATAAACCCCCGGGTCTCATCACTAGCCTTGACTAATCCCACAGATTACCCCTTCCCCAGCCACGTGGGTCTTCTGGTTCCTGGATGCGACCAGCTTCCCCCACGTGGGCTGCTCCCTTTGATAGAACATTCTTTTCCCTTCTCCCCCTCTGGCTAATGGCTTCTCCATTTAAATGTCACCTTTTCTAGACTCCGTTCTCAGAGTCTAAACAGAATGCCTCTGCGGGCCTTTCTTGCAAGAAAGAATATAGATTTGCTCCCTCCCATTTATCACAGTCTTTGGTTACATATTTGTAAAAATATGTCATATATATCTATCCTCGCGACCGGATTATGTTAAGTGAGGGCAGGAAAGACGTCTGATCACCACCGTGTACCGCTACACAAAGAGGAGTGAGAACCACATAATAGGTGAACTATAAAAGAGACTGAGTCATTTTCAGAGGTCAGGACACCTGGATGGCTCAGTCTGTTAAGCATCTGCTTTCAGGGGTGCCTGGATGGCTCAGTGGGTTAAAGCCTCTGCCTTCGGCTCAGGTCATGATCCCAGGGTCCTGGGATTGAGCCCTGCATCGGGCTCTCTGCTCAGCAGGGAGCTTGCTTCCCCTCTCTGTCTGCCTGCCTCTCTGCCTACTTGTGATCTCTCTCTGTCAAATAAATAAAATCTTTAAAAAAAAAAAAAAAAGCATCTGCTTTCAGCTCAGTCATGATCCCAGGGTTCTGGGATTTAGCCCTGTGTCAGAGTCTCTGCTCAGTGGGAAACATGTTTCTCCCTCTCCTTCTCCCCTTTTCCCCCCTGTTCATGCTCACACTCTTTCTTTCAAATAAATAAATAAAATCTTTTTTTAAGTTGTTTTTATAGGTCAGAGGGGAGGGCAATAGAAAGGAGATGGTTCCAAGACTCTAAGTAAAATCTTTTTATTTCTTTCTCCTAATTTTAATCTATATTGTACTCATAATGTAAGTTAATTGTAATGTTTATGTCCCAAATTATATGGCCTAATCATTATGCTAAGTAAGGAAATTCCATGTCAATCTGCAATGAACCATCATTCATCAGAAGTCTCTGGGAGCAAGCAAGGTGACCACCTTGCTTGTGAAAACAAATTTTGCTGTGCATCTCCTATGCGCCAGGCACTTTGATAAACGTTGAGGACCCAGAATAAAGAAGATTCCTGATTTCAAGCAGTGTCTAGTTGAAGAGAGTTCCTAGAGAAGGCCTTTAGTCCAGAATGGGCATAATGATTCAGATGGGCATAATGATTCAGATGGGCATTGGTTGGTCACCTAGCGACTCCAGGGGGACGGGCCAAGAGAATGGTCAGCCAAGAGGGTGCTGTAGGAAACTTGAAACAGTGTCTTCTCTGCCTCCCCAAGCAGGTGACAGCCTCTGATGTGTGGGTGGGAGTCAACAGATGACCTCCGAATTGAATCAAAGACAAGCATGTAGACCTTGGAGTCCTGTGGGTAGAGATGGCCTCAGAGGAGGCAGTTCTGCTGGGGAAGCCTGGAGGCCAGAGAGAGTCAGGTGGCTCTGGCTGGGGAAGGTGAGGAGCATGTGTCAGTTTGCTAGGGCTGGTGTAACAAAGTATCACACACAGAGTGGCTTAAATGACAAAATTTATTTTCTCATGATTTTGGAAGCGAAAACTCCAAGATCAAGGTGTTGGCCGATTGGTCCCTCCTAAAGCCTCTCTCCTTGGCTTGTGGATGGCCACCTTCTCTCTGTGTCCTCAGTTGCCCTTCTCTTTGAGTGTGTGCATATCCTAATATCCTCTTCTTATTAGAACACCAGGAGATTGAGTTCAGACCCAACCTAATGATCTCATGGTACCTCTTTAAAGACCCTATCCACCCCCTACCCCCATAGTCATGTGCTGAAGGACTGGGTGCTCAATGGGCCAGAGAAAAATGGACTTCCACCCTTGGAGGAATATGAGTATGACCACAGTTCATCAGCAATTTGATCCCACTGTTTTATCAATGATAGGTTTTGTCTTCTGTCTCTGAGCCCAACTTGATTCAAATACTTTCATATTCTTGTTCAACTCGTTGACTGCATGCTAGTCCCTCACACAGGGGGAGAGCACTGTGTCCTTGAGAAAAGCTGCAACATTCACTCTCTACTTGTTGCTTGTCCCCATGAGCTGTGACAATGGTAACCATAAGATGTAAACCCCTTTAAAGTCCCACTTACACCCTGCGGGTCCTGACCCTCAGCAGTGAATCATGAGAATAAAGAGCTGTCCTTCTAAGATATGAGATGCAGGAGTGATCACAAGTGAAGAGAACAATTACTAGTTAAATGTATTTGTTTCTGATCTCAGTGCTCCTCTCGTCATCAGTGTTTGAGCTCAGAATAGTGAGGCCAGAGAGGTAAAAACACATGCGGCTGAGGTTATATAAAACCATTTTAATAAAGCGATAAACCAGCGTAATGAACCCCCTGGCGTTTCACATCCAGAAGGACAACCAGCAATCTCCGGGATTTAAAACTCAGACATTTCTTTTGACGACAATGAGCACATCTGTGGACTTGGGTACCTGCTTACGTGCCATCGTGACGTAGGAGGGTGTGCTTACGAGTTGAGAACATAAGCTACAACCATGTGGGCCGCTGCAGGATACAACAGGAAAACTGACCCACTGACATTTGCTTTTTTGAGTGGGATGGAAGCTTTCAGTAGAGTGGCTGATTCGTTCTGTGTTTTGTTTCGCACTTCTTTGTTTTAATCACAAAGAAAAGAGAAGGGGAAAGAAAGGGAGAGAAGCAAAGCCCACTCACTGGTCTTGGACAGATCACAGATCCCTCAGGACCATCTTTTTCTCAGACACGTCCATCTTTATACAACTGAGCACGCCTGGGGTTGGGCTTTACCATAAAATGTGTCCGACAACCTGCTCACTAACCAGAAAGCATAGACTGAGTGGGTTAGAACCTGACCCATATATTTTATTTATTTTCTTATTTTTTTTTTAAGATTTTATTTATGTGTGAGAGAGAAAGCGAGAGAACACAAGCAGGAGGAGGGGCAGACTCTCCGCTGAGCAGGGTGTCTGACGCAGGACTCAATCCCACCACCCTGGGATCATGTCCCAAGCCAAAGGCAGATACTTAACCAACTGAGCCACCCAGGCACCCCTGACCCATGTATTTTAAAGGTGTCTTTCAAAGAATCTCTTTAAAGATACTAAGTTCTCATGGTGGTTCAGCTGGGAAGGCAATGGTCCATTTCAAGTATTTACTGTCCTTTTCCATGAACCAGGTCTCAGCGGCGGTGGGAGGGGTAGCATCCCTGAAGCTGAAGGAGCCCCACAGGGATGTCCTTTCCGGCTTAGGATATAAAAAGTCAAGAGAGAATGTCATTCCCACCCCAACAAGCCACCGTCTACAAAAGAAGAACGTTTTTCAGCCTCAGAGAGCAGACATTGTAAAGTAACCTAATGAATCCCACCGTCCCAAGGAGAGAGGCTTGTACAATTCGGTCACTCCCACTGGCGGGCCAGCAGAGGACACAACTGGCAAACAAGGGAGGAAGAAACATCAGTGGGTTTAGTCCACTTTTCCAAACTTCCCATCAAGCTAGTTCCCCCTTTTAAGAAGACTTGCTTATGTGACCGTTGTGCGCTGATAGTAACAGAGGCTAGTGTTGAGCATGTGATATGTCAGACTTCGTATATGGTGCATCCTTCGGGTCTTGAATCAACCACTGCAGTAGGTAAAAGTGTTTTATATCTAAGGAAGGTAAATCCTGGCAAAGGGAAATGATTTCCTCAGTGGAATCCATGTTTACTAGTCCTCAAAGCCTTTCATCTTTGGATCATATCGCACTTTCCTGCTGCTTGTAAGATGAGAGCGAAAATCAAGGGGTGCTTATATTGCTACAATTTTCTGAATATCTGGGACTTTTTTTTTTTTAGAGAGAGCACGGGGTGGGAGTGGGGGATGGGCAGAGGGAGAAGCAGACTCCCTGCTGAGCTGGGAGCCCCATGCTGGGCTCAATCCCAGGACCCTAAGATCCTGACTTGAGCCGAAATCAAAAATCTGACATTCAAGCAACTGAGCCACGCAGGTGTCCCCCACTCTTTCTTTTTAGAGAGGATCTTCTTTTAAATCCTAAGAAATTCCTGTGTCAATTCCAGGGGCATGAAACACACAACTCTTTTAAACATGAGCATGCGTTAATTGTCCCAAATCCTCTGAACTGGTTATCTGAATTTTTGAAGGAATTATGCAGGAATTAGGGATGCACAATGACCACATGTGCCTTAAGAGGAACACCAGGTTACCTAAGCCCCTCGCCACAACAGCACTTTTTTTTTACCTTTCTCTCTCTCTCTCTTTAAATTTCTTTTTATTTTATACAACATCACTTTTGATTGCTTTTCTGGCGATGATATATTTCTAAATCATGATGAAATTTATTATTAAAGGTAGTAGAATTCAAAATGTGAATATTCACTCTACATATGCCTTTCCCCAGAGTGTTACAAACATTTAAGACAGGAATAATCTGTGTTAGCAATGATGTAACATGTCGCTGATCAAGTTTTATATTTCGAATGTAACCCAATTTCTATGTCAATAAATTAGTTCAGGATGGTATTGTCTTCTCTCCTCACCTGGATGGTGAAGACTGCTCAAAAAGAGAAAACATATTTCTTAACGTGGGTACAAAAATAAGCATTTTGTACCTTTTAAAAATGATCATGCTTGGGGCGCCTGGGTGGCTCAGTTGGTGTTCCCTGCACGCCCACAGCCTGCTTCTCCCTCTCCCTCTGCTGCTCTCTGCTTGTTCTTTCTCTGTCAAAGAAAGAATCATTTTACAACTGATCTGTAAGTTAGGAATTCCTTGGAGACACTTTCTGAAGCAAGCTCATGCCATCAAAATGACAACTGGGAACTCAGGTCTCCAATGTTAGAAAAGATTTTTTTTTTTAAACATTTATTTATTCCATTTGGAGAGAGACCCATAACACAAGTAGGGGGAGGGACAGAGGGCTAGAACCTTCGAGCGGACTCCCCACTGAGCGTGGAACCTGAGATGGGGCTCTATCCCATGCCCCACGAGATCCTGATCTGAGCAGAAACCAAGAGCCAGATGCTCAACCAACTGAGCCATCCAGGTGCCCCAGAAAAGAATTTTTTTTTTTAATTTTTATTTATTTATTTGACAGAGAGAGAGATCACAAGTAGGCAGAGAGGCAGGCAGAGAGAGAGGAGGAAGCAGGCTCCCCACTGAGCAGAGAGCCCGATGCGGGGCTCGATCCCAGGACCCCGAGATCATGACCTGAGCCGAAGGCAGTGGCCCAATCCACTGAGCCACCCAGGCGCCCCCCAGAAAAGAATTTTTAAGTACAAGCTTGTGTCCTTTAAAAAAGTGCTTGAACAGTTTCAAGTGCTGTCAGTTCACAAAGCCCCTATTACAAGCTGCTTCACTCTGGATCATTCTGAAGCAAACCTCAGATACCAAGTCATTCATTTGTAAATCTCTCAGCATGTGATAAAGGGGTCAAGAAAAACACGACCCACCAATGAATCTCATTATTACACTTAAAAATTAATAGTAGCTCATTCATATCATTAAGTATTCAATAGCATGAAAATTGCTCTGATTGTCTCCTAATTATTCTTTTTTTTTTTAAGATTTTATTTATTTATTTGACAGATAGAGATCACAAGCAGGAGAGGCAGGCAGAAAGAGAGGAGGAAGCAGGCTCCCTGCCAAGCAGAGAGCCCGATGTTGGGCTCGATTCCAGGACCCTGGGATCATGACCTGAGCCAAATGCAGAGGCTTTAACCCACTGAGGCACCCAGGTGCCCCAAGTCACTTACTTTTTGAGTCCATTTTCTTTCCCCTGTGTAACATGTAATGGGATTGGTTTCATCTAGAAGTCTTAATGATGATCAATATGGTCTCTGCAAAGCCTGCATTCTGTTTCTAATAGAAATCTGGGAACTGTAGTTACTAATAAAGGTAATGTGTGGGCAGACCAATGACAACCAAGTGTCTGTAAACAGAAGTTTAATATATGTGGGACCGATACAGGGTCTGGGTACCTGGCCACAGAGGGGCAGAATATTGAAACCAGTGTTGCCCTTGGATCCCAGAGCATGAGGCTGGACTTTCTGAGCAAACAAAGCTGCCATCTATCAGGGAGAGTCCCCCGTGTTTCAGCATCCATAGAGACTACACTTCCCCCAAACCAGTAAGACCCAGTGTAATAAAAAGGAATTTTGTATCACAAGGGGTTGGGGATAAGCCACCTGAGAAATACAGATTCAATTTTGGAACAAAAGAATATCCAGGACGTCTTATCAGTTTACAGGAATAACGGGGTAGAACATATGAAATTAGCAATCTCCAAAAGATTTGCGATGTGCTGTCTTTGAATGAGGAATAGCTACATGGACTTATCTAGTTCAAGCACTCACTTTTCCATTTCTCCTGAGGTATGTGCTCTATTTCTAGGCTTGCTCATAATCCTAAAAGCAATACTGTAAGGGAAAGTGATACAACCTGTGTTTCGAAATGAAGAAAGATGTATTCTTTTCCATTGCTTGGCTGTGGAAGTCAGGGAAAGAATGGAAGGCCGACAACAATATTAGTTTAGGATTACTCTTATTTGGTCAAGTTGACCCAGATGTTTCTATAAAATCCCCTAGGAACCCATACTCCACCAGGCCTCGTTATGAAAACGCCCCCTATGTAACAGAATGGCATGCATCCGGCAACAACCTTTTCAAAAATCTCTAGTTCTTAGGACAAATAGAGTTCAGTACCCCAGGGGTTATATTTTATTTCAAGATCTTACTTTGCACTTGCTTCACCTTGGGCAGAAGCAGTAATCAACATGAGTGATGCTAATTGGGATACTGGTTGATTTCTATTTTCTTGTGCATTAACTGCTCTGGGAGCAAAGTCAGGAAAGTTTGTTTTTGCTGGCAGGCATTGGGAACATGACTCCAATTACCACCCACTCATCTTCCAAGCTAGGGCTATAAAGAGTGAAGAATGTCAGTGTCTCCTTTCACTCCAGTAACAGCTGGAATCGCTAGTCTGTGCACATTGCTCTCTTGCCTCCTGGTTAACAACTAGACATCTGTATTGAGGCATGATGGCTGGACACCTTCGAGGTGATGGGCACTGGGCTTGTTACAGGGCTGGACAGGTACAAAGTGGGCCCCAGAGCTCCAGAGTTTGCAGTCTAATTGAGAGACAAGGCTAAAAAATCATGGCATATGTAATCTCCTTCCTTGCCAACTTGTTGTTGTGAAAAACGTCAGTGGCTCAAAAGCTGAAGGATAGTGTATATTGAACACTCATATTCATCCCCTCTATTAAAAACCTAACATCTGGGGCGCCTGCGTGGCTCAGTGGGTTAAGCTGCTGCCTTTGGCTCAGGTCATGATCTCAGGGTCCTGGGATCAAGTCCCGTATCGGGCTCTCTGCTCAGTAGGGAGCCTGCTTCCCTCTCTCTCTCTGCCTGCCTCTCTGTCTACTTGTGATCTTTCTCTCTGTCAAATAAATAAATAAAATCTTAAAAAAAAAAAACCTAACATCTGCTGTTATTCGCTTTATCACTGTGTGTGTGTGTGTGTGTGTGCGTGTGCATGTGTGTGAGAGAGAGAGATTGTTGAACAACTTGAAAGTAAGCAGCAGATATCCCAACACTAGAAGTCCCTAAATAATTTAGCTACCTTAGAAGTAAGAATATTCTCCTCCCATTTAACTACAACATTAATATCATATCTAAGATATTTTATGATAATTCCATAATATTATCTAAAATCCAGTGTATATTCAAATATCCCAACTTGTCCCATAATATGTTTTGTTTTGTGTGAGGAGCTGTTTTGTTTTATTCTTACCAGGATCCAGCTGAAATTGACACATTAGACTGCGTGTTTGTTGTTGTTGTTGTTTTGGAACTTCTAACCACCGCCCCTTTTTTCTTCAGGACATTCACTTACTGACTTTTTAAAGAGGTCAGGCCAGTTATAGATTATCTCACTTTCTGGTTATCTTATTTTTTCTAACTGCTTCCTCATGGTGCCCATTAACATTTTTCTCTCTGTGTTTCCCATAAACTGAAAGTTAGTCTTAAAGTCTTGATTAAACATGTTTGACATGTAAACTTCATACTTTCATACACTGCTAGTGGGAATAGAGGATGGTACAGTCACTTTGGAAAACAGTCTAGCAGTTCCTCAAAATAGTAAATATTTTGGAAACAAGGCAAGATCTTCCCTCTCACCACTCCTTTTCAACATCAGATTAGAAATACTAGACATTGCAGTAAAACAAGAAAAGAAAATAAAAAAGATTCAGATTGAGAAGAAATAAAACTGTCTTTGTTTGCAGAAGACATGATCATTTATTTAGAAAATGCAAAAGAATCAACAAAAACTGACGGAACTAATAAGTAATGTTGTAGAACACAAAGTTAATATGCAGAAGTTGATTTTTTCCTATATATAACAGCAGTGAACAAGTGGAATTTGAAATTAAAAATATAATACCATTTACATTAGTACCCTCCCAAAATGAAATACTCAGATATAAATTTAATGAAATATGTACAAGACCCATATGAGGAAAACTACAAAATTCTGATAAATGCGATCAGAGAAGAACCAAATAATGGAGAGATATTTTATGTTCATGGATAGGAAGATTCAATGTTGTCAAGATGTCGATTCTTCCTAACTCGATCTATAATAGATTCAGTGCAATCCCAATTAAACTATCAGCAAGTTACTTTGTGGATAACAACAAACTGATTCTAGAATTTATATGGAGTGGCAAAGGACCCAAAATAGTCACCATAATATTGAGAGAGAAGAACTGATTGAGAGAGAAGGACTGATGCTACTTGAGTTAAGACCATTATAAAGCTACAATAACCAAGAAAGTGTGGGATTGGTTAAAAAACAGACAAACAGATTAATGGAACAGAAGAGAGATCTCAGAAATAGACCTGCATAAATCCATCACAATGGAGAAAAGATAATTTTTTCAACAAGAGGTACTAGAACAACTGGACATCTGCATAAACACACACAAAAAAAGATTCTAGACACAGACTTCACACCCTTCACAAAAATTAACTTAGAGTGGACCCCAGACTTAAATGTAAAATGCAAAACTATAAAACTCATAGAAAATAACATAACAGAACACCTAAATGACCTTGGTCTTGTGATAACACTGAAGGCAAAAAAATCCATGAAAGAAATAATTGATAAACTAAATTTCATTAAAATTTAAGGCTTTTTCTCTACAAAAGACAACTCAAAAGAATGAGAAGACAAGTGACAGACTGGAAGAAAATATTTGCAAAAGACACATCGGATAAAGGACTGTTAACCAAAATATATAAAGAACTCCTATGACTCAACAATAAGAAAACAAACAACCCAATTAAAAATGGGCCAAAGACCTTAACAGACACCTCACCGAAGAAGAGATACAGATAACAAATAAGCATTCTAAAAGATGCTCCACATCATCTATCACCAGGGAAATGCTAATTAAAACAATGAGATACTACTGCACACCTATTAGAATGACCACAATCTAGAGCACCAAATGCTTGTGAAGATGTAGAACATCAGGGAACCTCATTCCCTGGTGCTGGGAACACAAGGTTGGACAGCTACTCTGGGAGATAGCTTGGTGGATTTTTTACAAAGGTAAACATATTCTTCCATCCAAGTACTAACCAGGCCCGACCCTGCTTAGCTTCCGAGATCAGACGAGATCGGGCACGTTCAGGGTGGTATGGCCGTAGACACAAAGGTAAACATATTCTTGATGTGTAACTGAGGACTTGCACTTTTTGGTAACTACCCAAAGGGATTAAAAACTTATGTCCACACAAAAACCAGCAAATAGATGATTATAGGCTATTTATTCATAATTGCCCAAACTCAGACACAACCAAGATATCCTTCAATTCAGTAGGTGAATGGATAACTGTGGTACATCCAGACACTGAAATATTATTCAGCACAAAAAGTAATGAGTTATGAAGTCATGAAAAGACATTGAGGAATTTTAACACACATTACTAAGTGAAAGAAGCCAGTCTGAAAGGGGCATATGCTATATGATCCCAACTATGGAACATTCTGGAAAAGGCAAAACCATGAAAATAATAAAATGATCAGTGGTTTAAGGGGTTGGAGTGGGAGGGAAGGGTGAATAGGATGAACACAGAGGATTTTTAGGTAGTAAAAATACTCTGGATGAGAGGCACCTGGGTGGCTCAGTAGGTCAAGTGCCTGACTCTTGGTTTCATCTCAAGTTATGACCTCAGAGTCAGAAGATCAAGCCCCACATCAGAGCTCTGCACTCAGCAGGGAGTCTACTTGAGATTCTCTCTCTCTCAGGCCATCCCCACCCATACTCACACATGCATACATAGCACTCTCTCTAACACAATAAATAAATAAAAATCTTCTAAAAACCACTGAATTGTACACCTTTTAAGTGGGGGAATTGTATGGGTTGTGAATTGTACTTCCTTAAAGCTGTCAGAGATGGTGTGGTGCATTTTGTATCGTATCACATCAAGATACCACCCCCACCCAGGAACAGCATAAGGGAGGAAAGCATTGTTGGCGAACAGAATTACCATTGGTACTGGCCTAGTGCTAATGGGCATGAGCTCTAGAGCCAGACTGCTGGGATTTGTACACCAGCTCCACTACTTACAACCCCTGCAACCTTTAGCAAGTTACATAACCTCTCTGTGCCTGGATTCCTTGGCTGTAAAGAGAGGATCGAAGTAATAACCTCACTGGGGTTTTGTGAAAATTAAATGAATTTGGCAACAGAATTCTGGCAACAGAGTCCTCAAAAACATTGGCTATCATCACATTTCACAAAATGTTTGGATAGCAATTTGCAAAGAGTACGATGTGTAGAGGCCAACAACAGCCAACTGCCTTTGCTCTGAAAACATGGCGTTGCCCCTGCTCCATGGGCATCCACGGGAACTGCTCCCACAAGAGGCAGAATAGACTCCGGAGAAAGAAGTCAGCATCAGAGCCAGGAAATCTGGGTTGCCATCTCATCTCTGCCACCAACCACCACATGATCCAAAGTGAATCCTTCTGTAAGTTTCGGTCTTAACAATGGTCAATGGAGAAGTTGGACTAGTTCATGTTCCAGTGCAATTTCCACTTCTGACTGTGATTCTAGGAGTCTTGAGTGGGGGCTATAGCCGGTGTGTTCTGCTTAGGGCTGTGAGAATGTAGAGGGCAGGAGGGAGAGCTGCCTCTTCGAATGGTAAGGCATTGCTTCTCTGAAACCAGATCTGGCACACATCAGAGCACCCAGGGCTACCCAAGTTCACCTCCATTTACTCATTATCAGAAACAGAGTTGTATAAAGGGAGCCATGTGAGGTCATCGATTTCACAAATGATTATGTAATTGTTTAAGCACTTATTATTATGAGCCATTTATGGCTCACTGGGATGATGTCACAAGTTAGGGTAATTTTCTTTGGTTTGGTTTCTACTTCTTACTCTGCTGCAACTTCTCAGCAAGAATGTTTAACCAGAAAACAGAATTTGTGGGGGAAAACTCAATCTTTGGTTGAGTGAAGGTCTCTTTGATGTTCATCAGTATATAATATGAAGCATATCTAAATATGTATATTTATGACTGAGAAATGCCAGGTGGAAAACTATAAATTTGTGTGCACTCAACTAGACATTCCATTACATAGTATGTTCCTTCTTTGAGCTAAGATACATAGACAATCAATCAGCAAAGACCAGTGGTCAGTTGACTGAGATACTATGGCATATCATGGGGAAAAGTGGCTGGATGTCTCCAAGCTGATTCATTGACATTGATTGCTTAAGTTTATGAGAGACATGCTGTTTAAATATTCATTATTTTTTAAAATTTTAAAAATAAAAATAAATATTCATTATTTCCATTACTCCTGGATCTTCGGTGCCTTGACGGGTGCCTGGTACAAAGAAGGTAATATATTGATATTGGGGGTTGTAGTGGTTTTAAAATAAACCCACAAATTCTCTGATGATCTTTCTTGCAAGAGGTGGGATTTAATTCCTTTCCCTTTGGGCTCAGGTTGGATTTAGTGACTCACTTCTAACGAAAAGAACAAAGCAGATGAGATGTTATATGGTTTCAGCCCTATGGTAAGGCCTACCTCCTGAAAAACTGAATAATGAAGATTGAGGCCTCCAGCCAACAGCCATGTCAGTGAACCATCTGGAATGGAGTTCTCCAGTCCCCACAACCCTATGAGAGACAGAATAAGCTAAGCAAAGCTGTTCCCAGATCCCGGACCTTCAGAAACTTTGTGAGATAATGAATGACATATCATATCAATTAGCAATAGACAACTAATACAGATGCACAGATGAATAAATAGAAAGTGTGTTGCCTAGGTAGTTACCAGAGGAAGTCAATAACTAGACATCTTTTTTTTTTTTGTATAAATTCTCTCGCTTATTCCTTACTTGTTGTGCTCTTACTAGATTTATTCCTTATCTGATTGAAGCCCGTGGATTATTCTGTGGCACTACTGTCAAAAGTGATGAAAAAACTATAATGAAATATGATGTGATCTGATTGAGGTCAAGTTAAAGATGTGGAAAGCCTGGTTAACTGGAGGAAAAGCCCAGAAAGACCCACCGACAAGAAGCAAAATACTCTTCCTTCTTTATCTTTCCACACTCATACATGAGCAGGCCTCCTTCCCTTCCCTTTATAGGGATAATGTTGCTTCCTGCTCCTTCCTTTCTCCTTAGAGGGGTGGGGGAAAAAACAAGCGAGCTGTAGATTTTTAGCAGCAGCAATCAGTGCTAGAGTAGGCCATGTTATCTATGAGAAACAGGAACATTTCAATCAGGGCTAAGATGATTTCTTTAGGGATAAGAGCCCAAATACATCTCAAATGGAATTTTCCAGGAGACAGCACGTTGAGTCCAGCTCCCATTGGCTCATCGTCTAGTAGACTCAGAAGCCAGTATTACTGCTGCCTGTCTCTTGGACTGGCTTAGCTATTGGTTGTTCTCAACATGACATAAATAAATCCCAGCTTTGGGTTTACTAAGTGCAGCCATGAAATTAACACTCACTGCTTCAACAACAACAAATTCACCCGAAAAGTGTAAGGACTCAAAAAGAAGAGAAGTTTATTTCTCACATCCACGAAGTCCGAGACACTTGTTCTTGGTCAGCAGGAAGCTCTGTCTTCTAAACCAGAGACCTGGTCCCTTCCTTCCGTTTGTGGCTACACCTGCTGCAGGATGTGGCTTCCAGGTCACTGTCCTTGTCTGCACCTAGCCCGTAGATGCAGAGAACACACAAAGAATCACATGCTAAGTAATGGTGGGCTCCATGGAGAGGCAGCACTCGTGGCTTCTGCTCACATTTTATTGGCTACAATGTTGTCATGTGGACTCCTGACCACAAGGGGCGCTGTTATGCCTCAGAAGAAGGGGGGCTGCGTTCTGAACTACTAGCAGTATCTGTCACATTGATAGTACCATTTACGTCCCTACCGCTACAGGTTACCTACATGCCTGGCACCCCTTTCCCTTGTGCTTCTAGAGAGTACTATGCACCTGTGCCCACTGTACTATCACCCAGTTTATTGATCCATTCTTCCACTTCTCCATTACCATCTGGGGAGCAGAGAGTGTCTTTCCATGTGTGTATCCACAGCATGTGGAAAAGAGTAGGGGCTTGTTTTGAGCAACAAATGGATAAACTGAAGGGTGACTAGTATGTTACTCCAAGTAAGACCAGGGACGAGAAAATGTGTGGTCACGTGTGGTGAGCGCTCTCAGACAGAGCGTGAACAGCTGATATACGAGATGGCTCCATCCTGCCATGTGAGAAAGGGCGATTTTCCTCTTAAGAACATTGAGAGGTAGGGGTCACCCGGCTGGTTCAGTTGTAGAGCATGTGACTCTTGATCTTGGGGTTGTGAATTTGAGCCCCACACTGGGTATCGAGCTTAGATCAAAATAAAAATTTTTAAAAATCTTAAAAAAAAAAAAAGAACAGTGAGAGGTAGTTACTAATATTATCCCTATTTTATAGATGAGGAAACTGATGCTTGCGGAACAAAATCGCATCCTGAAATTCATCCTGCTGTCCAGTGGGGGTGTCAGAATTTGGGCCAGGTACACTCTTTTGCTCCACGAACTGGATTAAAAATCTCACTTGGGTCAGAAACTTGCGTGGATGGCCCTGTGGGGATGTGTCCCCCTTAAAGATTTTATACGGTAAGAATTTGAGTGCTTGGCCTGGGAAGGGGAAAAGGGGAAACACCTTACCAAACTCACCCCTCATGTTTTTTTTAGGATCTCATCATTGCATTTCAGTTATCTGGAAGGGCTACTATGGGTCTAGGAAAGCTTTCTGAGCAGGGAGGAGTTGACCAAAGTAAACCGCAAGGGTTTTGGAAAGTTCTGTGTTCAGCGGGTGTTTGGAACAACCAAAGCTTCGTGTGACTGATGGGAAACAAAACTTGAAATGGCGCTATTTTGGTAGTTCACTTCTTAGTTTTCTGGCTTGTGTTTTACCAAATGAAATTGCCTTTTCAGGCTGCCCTTGCCTCCAAAGGTCCCAGGTACAGGTCAGCAACCACTCCAGAGGGAGGCAATGGCAGCCTTCCTTGCACGGAGCCCGGGTTCCAGGAGGCTGCCTGAGCTCATCTTGACGGTGCACTGGGGGACAAGGACCCCACCCCCTTAGTACTCACTCCCTCCCCCACAGAGCAGGAAGAGTGACAGGCCCTGCCTCACTGGGGTCAGGAGGATGGCACGAGGGAAAACATGCCCAGTGCCAACAACATGGCTGGCACATAATCGCTACTTACACAACCATTCCCTTCAGATTCAAATGGACAATGTGTATCTTATTTTTTTTTCACAATTTGGGGCCAAAGATTTGGGGAAAAGAGTCATGTCAAAGTCATAAAGGAAAAGTGCGGCAGAAGAGATTGACAAGACCTCACTCAGCAGCCTGGACCATTCCAGAGTCACCGGAGCTGGGTTTCACAGGTGCCACCAGCCGGGCCAATCCATCCCTGACCACCCTCTGATGTCACAGAGACCCTTCCCAACAGCCTCTACCTTGTGAAACAGTTTACAGTTCAGCAGAGAGAGTGCTGGCTTTTTGTTGTTGTTGTTTTTTGAGATATGTTCAATGGATATATAGCATCACCGCTGAAACCGTTTTCATCACCTTATGGAACTTAAGAAAAGCCTGGGGGTGTATTAATAAATTCAGTGTTGATAGGCATATAACCGTAAAGGAATGTCAGGCATCATTCCTATATATTAATGGAAGCTGGATTCCAGGCAAAGAGAACGTTCCCAGAGGGAGCGGGCCCACTTCATTATTTTTATGTAGGTTCAGAAGTTACTTATTTCTCAGGTATGATACGAAATGATGCTTCATGCCACCAACCGTAACGCGGGCACACACAGCCATTCCATTTCCCAAAGCAATACAAGCATGTAAACCTATAGGCAACAAACGGAAATATGTTCTCTCTTCTCTCTCAGCCTTCTTTCATGGAGAAAATTAGCAGATTTTCCCCAAGAGGAGGCTCTGCTCTCTCGGACCACATCCTCGGTCCCCAGGGGATCGAGTGCCCCAGATATTTCAAGGTCACGGGACTTTGAGCTCATTTGGGTTCCGCAAGAGGACTCAGTAAAGGCTCTGTTGACAGGGCATCAAACGGGAGACTCAGTGCAGGTAGCTCGTTGGCATGATGGAAGCCCAAGCCCGTGATGGCTGAGTTAGAGACCCAGTGTCGGGCTGCGTGTGCACGCTTGGTGCTGTTACCCACCTGCATTCCAGCCCAAGCACTGAGTGAGCATATCTGAGCTGCTGGAGCAAACAAGGGCCCCCGGGGGTCACCTGCACGTTCTGGACCGTAGTTGAGGGGGACGCAGTAGTTATGACCTGACATTTATGAAAACGTCCTTGGGTTCTGGTCTCGCTGGGATTCTTTCAAATTCTTTCAAAAATCCATTTGATCCTACTGATTAAAGACACAGCAACACGATGGGTTCAAGAAAACAGATTCTTTCCCAAATAGGCAGTGTCAGTCAGGCCTGGGAGCAAACACGAAATGTCCATCCTTTGCTCATCTCATTGTCCCCCCAAAAGTAGAAGCAAGCAGACAAAAACTCTGATGGTCACATCAAGCGCGGTGCTCATGTGAGGAATCTGAGAAGGTCTGAGTAGGCTCCCTGCGTGTGCTCTTTCCCTTGGATGTCCGAGTCTGACGCGCTGATGCCCCTACAGAGGCTGAATCAGCAATTTGATGAGCTGCTTTCTGTAAGATGCCAAGACACTCCTTGGAACACTATTTTTTTTTTATTTTTTTTTTTTAAGATTTTATTTATTAGTCAGAGAAAGAGAGAGAGAGTGAGCACAGGCAGACAGAGTAGCAGGCAAAGTCAGAGGGCAAAGCAGGCTCCCCACCGAGCAAGGAGCCCGATGTGGGACTCGATCCCAGGACGCCGGGATCATGACCTGAGCTGAAGGCAGCCGCTTAACCAACTGAGCCACCCAGGCGAGGAACACTATTTTTAAAAGCTTATTTCTATACACTGGATGTGGCCCTTTGGTTCACAACTAATATTGGGTCTCTAGTCAGAGGACCAAAGGTAGCCCAGTGGGATATGGAGGATGTTCTTACAGGTTTTGGCAGCTTTAGACCTGAACCCAAGACCCGCGTGCCATGCAAGGCCACTGCTGGTGGGCCCCTGGACACCATGTGAGACCTTTCCCAACGTGGGGTCAAGGGGGCTAGCCCCTCCTCTCTCATCACCCACGCTTCTATCTCTGCTGAGTTGGGCCTTCAAACAGGGCTGGGGACTCCCACCCAGAGAAAACTGGGGAACCCCCAGAATCTAGAGCTAAAAGCTGCATTCTGCCACTGTTCCTGCTGCTGTCTTTCCAGAGGTCCCTGGGCAAGGTCTGCGGTGCCTTGAGAGATTCCCACCCAGCCCCGGTCACCTCCCCACGTCCTCCACTCTGGAGCAACGGTAGAACATCAATTATTGGTGACAGTCCCCTCCGACCTTAAAGTTTAAGGGTAACATCCATATTTGGTCCTCTGCCTGTCATTCTGACACACGGGTTACTTGAAATCATCCAGTTTCAAGCATCCACAGACCTTCCTCCTTGGACGCATGGAAAGCAAGTTCCAGAATGCAGGCTCACAGCTGCTAAATGGAAGGAGGTTCAAGGTCAACTGCAGGGTCTGTGGTGTGGCTCCTACTCCCCGCCCCACAAGGGAGAGCCGGCAGAACACCTGCAGCCCCGGCTCCTGGTGTTCAAATGTATACGCCTGATCGCCAGCCAGGGCTTGGGATCTAATTATCGTTTCAGAGCTTTTGCTGGGGTGGGGGGCGGGCGTCTAGTCTCATTACATTTGCCCTGTTGGGATTCGCCATCTTCATCCCATGGGTATGCTCTCCATGGAAATGTGTCTCAGCGCAAACAGAGGTGAGAGCTAATCTCCTTTCACATGGTGAAGGGCAGACAATAGGACTCCTGCCGAATGGCCTCCTCAGCCCGGAGCAGCACTGGTTGCTCTGGGTCTGTTCCAGCTGCGTGTGGCCCAGACCACAGAGGCGGCCCCTTCTTTGCTTGCCCCCTTTTCATTCTGTTTAACCAGCAGGGGCAGGAATGGACTCTCAACCCGGGTTCGCCCTGGGTTGGGGGGCGGGAAGCAACAAAGTACAGTCTCTTATCCTGCAATCAGCTCGGGCCTTCCAGCCATTCCCTTTGAGTGCAACCCAGTGGGGGATGAATTATGCTGAGCTTTTAAGAGTTGGAGTGAAATCACCTCTGAGGGAAAGGAAAGGTTTTTAATAAAAGAGGTTTCTTCACCCTTTGTCATGTTTGAATTCAGCCGCTCATGGACCACTCTGGATCTGAAAAGAAATTTGTTGTGCTTCTGGGCTTGGATATGGATAATAGTGATAGATAGCTGGAGGAAGCTGAGCCTGTTGAAAAAGCTGGACACACAGGGGGCAGGGCTGATACGGCCAGAGTGGGGAACCATGGGAGCCAGGTTCTGGTCCAAGAAGAGCTGACCGACAGGGTCACAACCTAAGACAGAGTGCTGCAGGCCCCGTCACAGCAGAGCCAGTGAAGGGTCCAGACAGCATTCACAAAAGGGATAAATGGGTATTTGCTCCCTAGGATCACTTAGCACTCATGTGCTTTACTTCTGGGAAAAGCCGGCAACTTTCATCTGGGCACATAACCACAAACACCTTGGTCCATATGTTTTTAAAAACTAACCACCACCACACTCTGGTCAATCAGAGCTACTCATCCTTCTAAGCTCTGTGACAGGCTCAGGGATGCACAGGTAACTCCATCAAAGCCAGAGAGAAACTACAAGATTTTGATGGGAATTCTGGACTTGAATTTTCTACCAGACTTGTATCTGAGGGGGTATCTAGAGCCCCTGCAGTCATTCTGTTACCACAGGGTCAATCCTTTTGAAGAGCGGAGCCAATATAAAAAATGCAGACAAGCGAAGAGGCAGAGGAAGACTGTCTCCTAATAACAGAGTGTGTGCCTGGATCAAGCCATGCCTGAAAGCAGTATTTTCCTGAACTTTTACAATAAACTGTCTTTTTGCCCAAATCATTTTGGATTTGGTTTTGTTCATCTCTAAGTAAAAGTATATTGATAATACAAGGGAGTACCTGATAAGTGTGTAAGACCTAGGAAGTGAGCAGTGTCCAGCAACTGAGTGTAAGCCAGCTAGGGAACCAAAGAGATAGGCAGCATCTGAGAGGCCTACGCTCAGTATCCAAGTTCCAGATTGGTGGTGGTCAAACCTTAATGCACACAAGAACCCTTGGAGAACGTAACAACAGCAGGGCTTCCCAGCCAACCCTTGGCCAGTACTCGGCTTCTAGTCCTGAGGTGCAGCAGTGGCAAGAGCCACCTAGGAGAGAACAAGGCGAGGTCAGTGCTTAGCACAGGACTGCAGGGAGACAAGCACTGCCCTAGCAGCTCAGCGGGTGACTAGTGTATGTGGCGGGTCTGTGGGTTGCAAGCACAGACTCTAGAACTGGAACATCACACAGTAGTTCAGAGCCGCAGAAAACACTGGTCAGAAGTGTCATAGGAAGGGGAGCCTGGGTGGTTCCACTAAGCGTCTGCCTTCAGCTCTGGTCAAGATCTCAGGGTCCTGAGATCCAACCCTATGAGGTACTGTGCTCAGAGGGGAGTCTGCATCTCCCTCTGCCCCTCCCCCTGCTCGTTCTCCCTCTCTCCCTCTCAAATAAATACAGTCTTTAGAAAAAAAAAAAAAAGAAAGAAAGAAAAAGAAGTGCCATAGGAACATAGGAACAGTGTCGAAGTCCACAAATGCTTTCTTAGATCCATCTAAGCTGTTCTTACCAACCAACCTGGTCTGGCAACTAGAGATTAGGAAACCAAAACCCTAAGCCTCTCAATTACATGCACCAGACCATGCAGCGAACCAGTCAGGCAACCTAGACCCGAGCGCCCTTCCGACTGATGCCCAACTCCACACTTTGTAATAGTTCCTAACTGGGCTGAGGGCAGGGCTGGGAAGGTCCCCCACTCCCAGCCAAAGAGAAAGGGTGCAGAGAATGGTGGTTGGTGAGAAGACCCCAGTCCAGCAGGACCCAACTGAGGAGAGGCTCTTCCTCCTGACACGCAGGAAGGCAGGATGAGCTCGTGATGGGTTTTGTCAGCTCATTTTGCTCAAAAAAATCTGGGTCCAGACTAGAATGGAGAATTCGGAGGGCAGGATGGCCAGCTTTTGGGAGAAACAGAGATAATCCTTTTATCTCTCCAAGTCAGTTCCCCGGCATCGGGAAGAGCCTCATTTTGGCTCCTGCTCTTCGCCTGGCACGAGAGAGACAGATGCTGCTCTCAGGGAGGTTGCAAGTCACCGCAGCAATACACCGACCTAAATTTTCTTTTTAAATGAAAAGTATAGGGGCGCCTGGGTGGCTCAGTCTGCCTTCTGCTCAGGGCACAATGCCGGAGTCCTGGGATTGAGTCCTGCCTTGGGCTCCCTGCTCAAGAGGGAGCCTGCTTCTCTCTCTCCCTTTGTGCCTCCCCCTGCTTGTGCTCTCTTTCAAATAAATAAATAACATCTCTAAATTTAATTAATTAAAATCATGAAAAAATATGTTTAAAATTAATATTCAACATAAGAAACAAATAGTATTTTCTGGGGCATCTGGGTGGCTCAGTTGGTTAAGCGACTATCTTTGGCTCAGGTCATGATCCTGGAGTCCCAGGATCAAGTCCCATAGCGGGCTCCCTGCTCAACAAGGAGTCTGCTTCTCCCTCTGACCCCATCCCCGTTCATGCTCTCTCTCTCTCTCTCTCAAGTAAATAAATAAAATCTTTAAAAGAAATAGTAGTTTCCATAATTTCATCACAAAATTCCATCATAATTAACTACTGTCACTATTTTGGTACAAGCCCATCTAGGTGTCTTTAAAAATAAGTGCAGGGGTGCCTAGATGGCTTAGTCGATGAAGCGTCTGACTCATGATTCTGGCTCAGTCATGATTTCAGGGTTGTAAGATGGAGCCCCGGGTTGGGCTCTGCCCTGGGCATGGAGCCTGCTTAGGATTCCTTCTCTCCCTCTCCCTGTCTCTCCCCTGCACTCATGTACTCTCTCTATATATAAAAAATAAATATATAAACAAAATAAAATAAAAATAAGAGTGAACATATGATATATACCATTTTTATAAACTGCCTTCTATACTATTTAAGTCTCTTTCTATGTCAAACTTTTTTTTTTTTTTAAAGATTTTATTTATTTATTTGACAGAGAGATCACAAGTAGTCAGAGAGGCAGGCAGAGAGAGAGAGGAGGAAGCAGGCTCTCCACGGAGCAGAGAGCCCGATGTGGGACTCGATCCCAGGACTCTGAGATCACGACCCGAGTCAAAGGCAGAGGCTCAACCCACTGAGCCACCCAGGCGCCCATATGTCAAACATTTAAATGCAAAAACAATGTTAATGTTTAAATAAGATCTCATTTATCATTAAACAATCCCTTATTGTTATAAATTTTTATTGTTTCCATTTTGCATTATGATAATCTTAGTACATGTCCTTAATTAAATCCTTAAGAGAAATCCCTAGAAAGGTTTTCTTGGGGTCAAAGAGCCTGAATATTTTTACAAATCCTGTACATATTGGAAAAGAGCCTTTTGGAAAGGTTATGACAATTTCCTTAGTCCAGCAGCAACAGACCTGTGAAGTACACTGTATGTAAAATCTAACTCTGATAGATGTGAATTTCTACCTTATTTCATTTAGGCTGTTTCTCCTACTTCCTTATCAGTGTCTCTTCACACTGATAAGACAGTTGGCAAATGCCAACAGTTCACAGTTTACAAAGCACTTTTACACACTTTTAATCCTAACAACTGTGAAGGGATTTACCACTATTATCCCCCCTGCACATGAGGCTTAGAGTGATTTCTTTAAGGTCTCGTGGCCTAGAGAAGAACCAGCGTCGCTTACATTCCAAGTCCAGAGTTTCCTTCCACAAAGGTGGCTCTCTGCCCCGGCTGCCCAGGAGAACTCACCATCCCCAGTGGATCTGATATAATTCACCTGGTGTGAATGTCTGAGGGGTGAACCCCCTTCTGAGAATTCAACGCAAAGGACAGATCTTCTTCCCAGAAAAAAGGATACACACATGTACGCATAGTTAGTGCATGACTGATTAACACCGTATGGTAGGCAGAATTCTAAAATGACCCCTGTGACCTTCACTCTTATTTAACCTCCTCCTTTTTGAGTGTGGGTAGATTTGTGCATCAATTCCAGGATTATGTTATGGCCAGACAGAGATCATCTTGGGTGGGTCTGACCTAATCGTGAGTCATTTAAATCCAGGCTTATAAGTCAGAGATGCAAAGCAGGAGAGAAATCCCATGGGAGAGAAATTCTCCCACTGGCCTTGAAGATAGGTCAGACCTTGTGGCAAGAACCTGAGAGTGAGTGGCCTTTAGAGCTCCAAGTCACCCCGATGGACAGCCAGTAAGAACACAGGGACCTCAGTCCTACAACCACAGATGAATTCTACCACCACCAGAGGAAATGGGCTTGAAGTCAGCCTGAAGCCCCAGCTGACCCCTGACTCTAGCCCTGTGAGATCCTGAGCAGAGCACTGAGCCACACTGGGCCCAAGCTTCTGACCTACAGAAACTGTGAGATAAAAAGTAGATGTTGTTTACCCCACTATGTAGAAACAAACAGAAAACTCCTTAAACCTACCACATCTGAACACCTGCTAGCTTTTTAAGATCCCTCTTGTAAGGGATAAAATGAATCTTTTTGATGTTTCTGTCCTTCCATGAACATCTATTGATGAACACACACACACACACACACACACACACACACAGACGTGCACACACGGACTCACACTAGCCTAAAAAAGGTGCCTGAGAAGCTGGTGCTCTAAACAAGGCTCAAACTCTGATTTGGGAAGCTGGGAAGAGGGGTCCCACCAGAGGCCACTGGCCAGCAGTGACCTGGGCTTGAGGGGAGCGGGGACCTGGGCAGTTGTGGGGTGGGGCCCCTCTGGGATGGAGACCACATATGCTGTCTCCCTAGAGACAGAGGTCTGGAATGCGGACACGTCAGAGCATTTTCCGGAAACAGCGATTAGACCCAGCCTGTGGAAGCCCAAGGTAGGTGGTGGGTAAGTGGAAACGACACCCGAAAGGTAGGGAAAGAGCGAACTGGGGAGAAGTTTGGACCTTTCACAAGGGTCTGAACACCTCCCTGTCCAGTGGGAAGTCATAGAAGGTTCACTGCTAGAGGGGTTTTTGCAGAGGTGGGATTTAGGAAGACTGCAGCCATGCTGGGAGGTGTGGTTAGGAGAGGCCATTCCTGAATCAAGGCATGTGGGAGACTAACACAGGAGTAGCCTTCTTGTTGGTCTGTCCTTGTGGTTTTCTTTGCCTGAGGAAGCAGGGACGTGCTGAGTAAGACAGCTGTGTGGAACTGCGTTCCTTCCCCACCGAACTCCCCTCTGGCACATCCATGTTCACCCATCCATAGCGGGGTCCCTAGAAGAAATACCCCATTTGTCCCTAACACACTCCTGGGCAGGGCCAGTGCTTCCTCCCTCTGGCTGGTGCCTCCTCCCTCTGGCTCCCCCCGCTCCCTCTGGAGCTGTGTCCTAACCAAGCACTGGGCATGAGGGAGGTTTCCGTAAAGAGCGCCACACTGTCCCACCCCTGCCAGCCTGAGACACACCCCACTTCCCCCGACACAACCCATGGGACACCCTCTGTTCTCTCCTTTCTGTCCATCCCCAGGGCGCCCTGCTTGGCTAAATGAGAAGAGCTTTCTCTCAGGGCTCAGCAGGTGATTAATCTTCACAACTGCTCAGTGACAGCTGGGCTCAGCCAAAGCCCAGGTGGTCACTTTTTACGGCGTTGCCATGGCTCGGACCGTTCCACCTGTCTCGTGCCAGACCACCGACGGCAATAACAGCACACCAGAGTAGACAGGTAAAGGGACGCTTCTGCCCAAGAGCACCGAGGATTTAGAACTGATGGGGATGGGTTCCAGAGCTGCCAGAACCAATATAACTGGACTTAGGGTGGGGAGTTGGCTCTTTGAAATGGAAATTTGTTACAAAAGCTCTGATTTGTTCACCCGAGGGGCTAGCTTTGGCCAGGTGCCCACTTACAGAGCCAGAGCGCTACAGGTACTGGTCTCCCCTGTGCTCTGCAGATGCAGCAGAGTTCTCAGCTCGGGGGCACACCGTTCGTGCCCCCTTCCCATAGGAGTCCTGGGGGATTTTATCCATCCTCTGTGCCTCGGCTTCCTCCTCTGTAAAATGGGGATGAAAGCTGGTTTGGAACACGGCTGCCTCACGCTATGCCACGGAGGCAGGTACCCTTCCCTCCTCCCCCTTCCCGAGACTGCCACGCTGTCCACCGCAGAGGAACAGAGAAGCTGGCGCATTGCGCCCCTGCGACCCTTCCGCCGTGTTTGTCTGTGTTCACGCATCTGGGAGACCAGCTCCCTCTCAGGAGTCTCAGGACATGGTTCTCCAAACTTGTGTGAGCCCTGGAATCCCGTGGGAAGACTTTTTAAATTACTGATGCCTGACCCCTGAGATTCTGAGTTCACCGGTCTGCCATGCAACCTGGCCATCCGGGGTTTTTAGATCTCCGCGGGGGATTCCCAAGGGCAGGCAAGTTTGAGAGGACCGGGAGCCGGGGTGAGCACTGCTGCTGGGGAGCTGTGGCCTCACAGACTCCGGGAGCCGGGTCTCATCAGCGCCCCCTGTAACCCCCAGCACAGAGGAGGAGGAGCTGGTCAGCTGACATGGGGGGGCGAGGCAATGGGGAAACAGGACCCCACCCCGAGGCCATCTGCTCACTGCCTTCCACCTGAATGCACCAGGCTTTGGGTTAGGGATCCCTGGTCTCTCCTCCTTTGCGCCCGGAATCCGGGGGAATTCCTCCAAGCGGGTCAAATACAAAGTTGCTGTTTAGAGGCTGCATTAGTGTAACCATAAACCCCCCAAAATGTTAAGAAGTCCTCGAGGACGACGACGAGTCCTCAAGAACTTTAAAAAAGAAAAAAAGCAGTGCTTTCCAGGCACGGCCTCCAGTGTCCCAGAAGTTTCTGGAAGCCTGTCTTCGCCGAGAGGCTATCGTCTCCTTGCCGTTTCCGAAGAGGCGCTGCAGCCGACGTCCTGCAAACAGGTGCGGCAGCTCTGCCGGGTGGGCTAATGCCTCGGGTTTGACGCCGGTTTTCGTCACCGTCATGCTCTCTCCGCTGAGACCCTGACTTCATAGAAATGCTTTCTTCGCCTGAATTTTAACTGAGCTACCGATCAGGTTAGGATCGCTCCCCACCCCTCAGGTGCGCGGAACTTCTAAGAATCAGTCGCTGCTGCTCCGAGGCTGCATGTATGAGGTTAGAGGGGAGGGATCCCTGGCAGGCGAACTGGACTCGAACCCCCAGGAGCTGCCCGCTGCGGCTTCCCTTCCGCGGGCGCACACACCGCCTTCCAAAGGAGCGGTTTAGCTTCTGGCTGCCTGCCCCACAGCGGCTTCCGGCAGCTTTGTCGGCCGCTGTGTCCGCTGCTCTCCAACAAAGGCCCCCAGACAAAGGGACTGCAGGTGTTTCTATGAAGTGCTTGTGACTCTCCAGGCCAGAGTACCGCTCCCCGCCAGGGTGGGGGATTAGAGTGAGGAAAATGCACTGCTGATGGGCATAGAACCAGAAACAAGGAAATGGGCTGTCACGGGAGATTTTGTATTTATTACTATCATTACTACTATTACTACTACTACTACCGTTATTACCACCTGTGTCGTCAACTCCCTGAGAGCAAGGGCTTTGTTTCCGCTGTCTTCCGAGAGCCTAGCACCGTGCCTAGCCGTGGTAAGTCCTCATTAATATTTGAGATAGGAGGGAGGGAAGAGGGGAAGGGAAGGGGCTAGAGAGGGACAGAAGGGGAGAGGGAAGGGTGAGCACACGGACTGTGGAATTAGAAAAACTTGAGTTTAAGTCCTTCCTGTAGCAATTCTAACTGTGCAAAAATGCCGATGTGTTAGTCACGCTCTTGAAGTCCCGTTCTCCTGTCACCAATGACCAGGCCAGTGTAAAGACCCAGGATGTCATCTGCAAAGCTGCTAGTGCCACGAGGCCATCCAAACACACGAGCTCCTAACTGTAGAGCGAACTGCTGCTTACCGGAGGGGGGATGGTGAAGGAGGGGATGGGGATTAAGGAGTGCACTTGTCGTGGGGCACCAGGGTGACGCGGGCCATTGGGCGTCCAACTATTAACTGTGGCCAGCTGCAACTCAGGTCATGATCTCAGGGTGGTGAGACCAAGCCTTGTGTGGAGCCTGCTTAAGATTCTCTCCTTCCATCTCCCTCTGTCCCTCTCCCAGGTGCATGCATGTGCATGCATGTTTGCATGCACTCTCTCTTTCTCTCAAAACAAAACAAAAAAAAAGTGCTGGGCGACCGGGTGGCTCAGTCGTTAAGAGGCTGCCTTCAGCTCAGGTCATGATCCCAGGGTTCTGGGATCGGGCCTCGCATTGGGTTCTTTCCTCAGCAGGAAGCCTGCTTCTTCCTCTCCCACTCCCCCTGCTTTTGTTCTCTCTCTCACTCTCTTGCTCTTTGTGTCAAATAAATAAATAAAATCTTTTTTTTTCCTTAAAGGAAAGAAAAAAGAGTGCACTTGTCTTGATGAGCACCGGGTGTTGTAGGGAGGTACTGAATCACTGTATTGTACACCTGAAATATTACACTGCATGTTAACTAGAATTTAAATTAAAACTTTTTTAAAAGTGGGAGCTAATTACAGATTTAGATTACATTTAATAATATTACTAATAATATTAGCAAAGTTCTGAACACTAATAAAGATATGAGTATTGGGAGTGCCTGGATGGCTCAGTGGGTTAAAGCCTCTGCCTTCGGCTCAGGTCATGACCTGGGATTGAGCCCCGCATCGGGCTCTCTGTTCCGCAGGGAGCCTGCTTCCTCCTCTCTCCCTAGTTGTGATTTCTCTCTGTCAAATAAATAAAATATTTAAAAAAAAATATATGAGTATTGGCACCTAATCAAACTTCCTGGATAAGGGATCGTCCCAGGAATATATTTGGTTTCCCAATTTAATGAAAAGTTTAATCTCTCCCTTTCACTATCATCCTTCCTGCTTTGTCTCTCCAACTATGGGCCCCATCCTTCCTCACCAGGTGGGCATCCCAGCAACGGAGCTCACCCCACTCCCGATCTGACCTCAGTCCAGAATACACAGATCTGGAAATGAACCTCAAGTCAGCCATGATGGAGAAGAGCCTGGTTCTGCCCTGGTTACCTCTGAGCAAGTAGCTGGATCTGACCAGTCTCAGATTTTCCCCAGCCTATTTGGTTGACTTATCAAAGTGAAATTTTCAAACAATTAAACATGATTATTCTAAAAGCACATAATGTGTTTTGTGAATGTGTTTGTGTGAATGTGTACCAAAGATTTATTTATTTCATAAACTAGAGAATCAGAAAATGATAAAGCTATTTTCATGTAGAATTTGAAGGCCAAAGACTTAGATTGACTGTTAGGAATGACACGATGAAATAAATGTGCTAATCTGGAGCCAAAAGTGGTTAATGTCCTATAGGGCAATCAAATCTTTCCACAGGAAAGAAATCATTCGTACCTCTACAAGAGGGGGGGAAAATAGCATGCAACTTGACAGAGTCTGGACCCCCATCACAGTAAATAATGCAGGGGAGGAAAATACTTTCCCCTCTACTCTTTAAGGTTCTTGACTGAGAATTTCCCCCACTCCCAGTAATGAAAGACAGGTTAACGGGAGAAAAACAAACCGAAGTTTAATGACATGTATACCTCCTGTTTACAAGGGAGTGACCCAGGAAAACTGAGTACCTCTCTGACGTGGCCCAAGCCACCACCTTAAGCACCATCTCCAACTAAAGACAAAAGAAGAAGCTGGGGAGGGGGAAGAGCAAGTTATGGAGGGTTTCCAGACAAAGCACAGGGACAGGGTCAGGTTGTTAGACATATTGAGTCCCTTGCCTTCTCCACTGATAAGTGTTTCCAGAAATGTAGTTATCATTCCCTTCCAGGTATAGGGAGGGAGACACATGTTCAAATAGTGATTTCACTTATAAATTGTCTCAAATCCCTCTAGCTTCCATTAGCCTGGGATAGACAGTTAAAATTACTGCCTTCCTTGTTTCTATATGTTATATGTATCCTTTCAAAAAAATATTCATGAGGGGACACCTGGATGGTTCAGTCAGTTCAGCATCTGCCTTAGGCTCAGGTCACGATCTCAGAGTCCTGGAGTAGAGTCCTGGAGTAGAGTCAGGCTCCCTGCTCAGCGAGGAGTCTGCTTCTCCCTCTTCCACTGCCCCTCCCCCTGCTCACACTCTCTCTTTATCAAATAAATAAATAAAATCCTTTAAAAAATCATTATTCAAGGTAACTTGAATGACTCTTTCTCTTACAGCCACTGAAGCATCACTGACATGAAGAGTGGCTCCTAACCCAGAGGTCACATGGCCTGGAGTTGCTCACTAGACTCTGTTTCTGAGGACACTACTCATTTGAGTTTTGGGATCAGGCTGGGGCAGCACCCAGGGTCTCATTCAGAGACCATTCAAAAATGAGAAACCCAGCCAAAGCAGCTCAAGGAAAGGGGGAATCTGTAGAACAGATGCAGAACTCTTACAGAACCCAGGTGAGGATCCAAGCTGTCACCATGCTCTTCTCCCGCCATCCCACTACCTTCAATCTCATCTCTGCTTCTTTCTCTGCTTCATTGTTCATTCTTTTCTTGAGTTTTTATTTAAATGCTGGTGAGTTAATATACAGTGTTATATTAGTTTCAGGTGTACAATACAGTGATCCAACACTTCCCTATATCACCTGGTGCTCATCACAACAGGTGCACTCCTTAATTGTCATCGATTTCCCCCACCGACCTCCCCACCTCCCCTCTGATAACCAGCAGGATATGGATATATACCACTCATCAGCTGGTGGACACTTGGGCTTTCCATAACTTGGCTACTATAGATAATGCTGCTATCAACACCAAGGTTCGTGTATGCCTTTGAATTAATATTTTTGTATTTTTTGGGTAAATACCTAGTAGTTTGATTTTGGATTTTAGGGTAGTTCCATTTTTAACTTTTGGAGAAAACTCCACACTGTTTTCCAGAGTAGCTGCCCCAGTTTGCATTCCCACCAACAGTGCAAGAGGATTCCCCTCTCTGCACATTCTCACCAGGGCCTGTTGTTTCTGGTGTCATTGATTTTAGCCATTCTGACAGTATCTCTTTGTACTTTTGATTTGCATTTCCCTGGTAAGTGATGTTGAGCATCTTTTCACGTGTCTGTTGGCCATCTAGATGTCTTCTTTGGAAAAATGTCTATTCATGTCTTCTGCCCATTTCTTAATTGGATTATTCATTTTTGGAGTGTTGAGTATTATCAGTTCTTCATATATTTTGGTTACTAACCCTTTATCCAATGTGTCATTTGCAAATATCTCCTCCTATTTTGTAGGTTGCCTTTTTGTTTTGTTGGTTGTCTCCTTTGCTGTGCAGAAGCTTTTTATTTTGATGTAGTCCCAATAGTTTATTTTTGCTCTGGTTTCCCTTGCCTCAGAAGACACATCTAGAAAGACATTGCTATGGCCGATGTCAAAGAGGTTACTGCATGTCTTCTCTTCTTGAATTTTCATGGTTTCAGGTCTTATAGTTAGGTTTTTCATCCATTTTGAATTTATTTTTGTGTATAGCATAATAAAGTGGTCCAGTTTTATTCTTTTGTCTAGTGCTTTATTGAAGAGACTATCTTTTTCCCATTGGATATGCCTTCCTGCTTTGTCAAAGATTAATTAACCATGTAATTGTGGGTTCATTTCTGGATTTTCTATTCTGTTCCATTGATCTATGTGTCTGTTTTTGTGCAAGTACCATACCGTTTTGATTACTGGAGCTTCGTCACATACTTGAAGTCCAGAATTGTGATGCCTCCAACTTTGCTTTGCTTTCTCAGGATTGCTTTGGCTATTTAGGGTCTTTTGTGGTTCCCCATAAATGTGAGGATTGTTTGTTCCAGTTCTGTGAAAAATGCTACTGGTATTTTGATAGGGATCACATTAAATGTGTAGATCACTTTGGGTAGTATAGACATTTTTTTTTTAAGATTTTATTTATTTACTTGACAGAAAGAGATCACAAGTAGGCAGAGAGGCAGGCAGAGAGAGAGAGAGAGAGGGAAGCAGGCCCCCTGTTGAGCAGAGAGCCCGATGCAGGACTCGATCCCAGGACCCTGAAATCATGACCTGAGCCGAAAGCAGCGGCTTAACCCACTGAGCCACCCAGGCGCCCCTAGTATAGACATTTTAATGATACTTTTTCTTCCAGTCCAGGAGCACAGACTATCTTTCCATTTCTTTTTGTCCTCTTCAATTTCTTTCATCAGTGCTTTGTAGTTTATGGACTACGGGTCTTTCTCCTCTTTGGTTAGGTTTATTCCTGAGTATCTTACTCGCTTGGGTGCAATTGTAAATGGGATAGATTTCTTAATTTCTCTTTCTGCTGCTTCATTATTGGTGTATAGAAATGCAACAGATTTCTGTACATTGATTTTGTATCCTATGGCTTTACTGAATTTGCTTGTCAGTTCCAGCAGTTTTTTGGTGAGGTCCTTCAGGTTTTATATCATAAATAGAGTATCGTGTCATCTGCAAATAGTGAAAGTTGTACTTCTTCCTTACCAATTTGGATGCCTTTTATTTCTTTGTGTTGTCTGAGAGCTGTGGCTAGGACTTCCAGTACTATGTGGAATAAAATCAAGGAGGTCACTGTCTTGTTCCTGACTGTGGAGGAAAAGCTGTCAGTTTTTCCCCATTGAGGATGATCTTAGCTGTGGGTCTTTTGTATATGGCCTTGATTACATTGAGACATGTTCCCTCTAAACCTACTTTGTTCAGGGTGTTTATCACGAGTGGATGCTGTACTATCACCACTTCCACCGGAACTGAGGCTCTGCAAAACTCTCTGGTTGGGAGACGTGGTGTGGGGAGGGGTTTGTGCTGGCCTTCTGGCAGGCCTGAACCGGGACCGAGGCAAGTGTGACTGAGAAGGGCAGTTCCACCAGAATGCAGGGGGTGGGCTTGGTGTGAGCAAGTCAGGCAGCTAGTGTGGGCACTGGCCTGCTTCCTGAGATGGCTCTGTGTTCATGCTGAGGGACAGGAGATGGAATTGGTTCTGGCCATTTCCTTTGTTCCTGAAGAGATGTCTTCATGAATGCTGTCTCTCAGAGACAGGTTCTGGGAAGAGCAAATAATGTCCCCACTGTGTGCACCAGGCAGTCCTCAAATCGCTGTTTCCATGCCATCTGGCCCCTGCTCAGCAGGGAACCTGTTTCTCCCTCTCCCTCTGTCCTCCCCACCCACCTGCTTATGTTTGCTCTCTCGCACTGTCTCTCAAATAAAGAAATAAAAATCTTTAATAATAAAAAAAATCCAAGTTTAAGTCTCATTCTCTCATTGCAAGAACTAATGAAATTCAGCCTCTCTTATTTTCCAAGCCAGTGGTTATGGGGAAATGTTCTTGTGCGTTCTCCCATGAGCTTCTCTCTCTCTCTCACTCTTCTCTACAACCATGGCTCCCTCCCCTCTCCAGCAGCCAGGCATTCTTTCTCCCATAAACCATACCTCCGTACTTCCTAACTTTTTTGGTGTGTCTTCTTCTATCCCTTTTATTGTGGATTTTGTTCTGTCAGCCTTCAGATCAATTTCTGGGTATTCAGGATGATTTGTTAGTTATCTAGTTGTGTTCATGAGACAAGCAAGCCTGGGGTCCTCTTACTCTGTTGCTCACCTTCTTCCTCCATCCTTTTTCTTCTGCAGATTGATTTCTCTGTTCACTCATCCATCTCTGGGCCTGTCAAAGTTCCTCCAAAATTGCAGTCTGAACACTGAAGTCAGCAGAACCTTTCAGTTCAATTCCCACCATCTCCCAATCCCCAGTTGCCAGTCAAAGGCATCTGCCCCAGGTGTCCATCCCTGGTCCCATCAGCTGTGCCCAGGCACACTTTCTCTGCTTGTTGGTAGAATAGCTTCTCCAAGAATAGTGTAAAGAAGGGGGGGAGGAGGAAACTACAATTGAAAGAGAACCATGCACTCCAATGTCCAAGAGCAAGAAAAGATAGATGTCCCAGCTCAAGAGGAAAGAGAGAATTTGCTCCTCCTTCGTCTTCCAGTTCTATTATTCTATTTTGTTCCATGGCCCACCCGTATTGATTAGGGTGGATCTCTTGACTCAGCCTACTGAGTCAGATGCTAATATTTTCCAGAAATATTACAGACACGCCAGAAATAATGTGTGACCAGCTCTCTGAGCAACTCTTAGTCCAGCTGAGTTGACACATAAAACTAACTGTCCCAAGATCTACGATTTGGGTCTGACAAACCTGAGCTCACATCCAAATTCTGCCATTTTTTACCTGTGTGGACAAAATATATATATATATATATATATATATATATATATATATATATATATATCTTGATTACTTTGAGTCTCCCCTTTCCTTATTCATAAAATGTGTCTTTGCTGTGGTGTTATCATGAAGACTCAGAAATGAAATGACACGATACACCCCAGTGGTAATAGGCAGTAAACAAATGGTACAGGCACTATAACCAGCCTCCACGAGGAAAGCAAATGTTCATGCTCAAGGCAAACCTGCAGAAAGGTCCATTTTCAGTCTACCCTCCTCCCAGACTCCAGGATGACAGAGGCACTGTGTTCGTTATGATGCGCCTGCGTCATCCTAGTAGGCTGACAGCCCCTGGAGGACAGGGACAATGTGTTATTCATCTTAACTCCCCGGATCCTAGATGGGCATCTGATGATGCTTATTAATGGGTAATAAGCATCTGTTGAATAAATGGATGAAGAAAGCCAGGAAAGGGTATGAAAGAGGTGTGGTTCGGACTGGAAGCAATCTCGGCCACCCAGCCCAGGCCCCAAATCGTCACTCTGGGGTCAGGGCCACCATTGTGTCAATTCAATCTTCAGGCTTCCTCTGGGCTCTACAGACCCGACACAACAGAAGGCTGGATAGCTTCTCTGGACCCTGCAGGAGCTGGCTCCAGGCAAAGCAGGACTGAGTTCTAAGCGAGCAGGCCCAGGAGCTCCTGGCCCAAACCTCTTGCACTTCAGGCCCAGCAGCTCCTACATTTGGTGTAACAGACTCTGGTTGTCCACGGATGACTTCACTGGGAAAAGAACGCTCATGTAGCCATTGTATTCGGAACGGCAGCACCAGAAGAACGTCGCCTCCACTCTCTCCAGGAGACGGAGGACACAGCTGCAGGGATGCCAGAGGGACAGCAGAACCACAACAGCATTCTCCGCCCCTCTGTCCTCACGACCCTCTGAGGCAGACAGAAAGAGCCTCCCATTTTCAGGATGGAAAGCCAAGTCTAAAATTTTAGACTCAACGGTGCTTCGGAGAGATTGCGGTCTAGGGAGCCAGCATCTGAACCCAGGTCTGAAGCAAATATTATGAGAAAAAGAGGCAAAGAGGAACAGAAATTCTCATCCCCAAAATAACAGTTGTTTCTTCAGCCAGAACTTATTAAAAATCCACTTTGTGCCTACCGACATAATCTTTGCATTGGCTTTGTTTCTCAGTGACTGACTGGGAGCCATTTTCATGAAGGAAGATCTCAGATGAAATCCGGGAGGTGATCTTCCACTAACCGTGCATGTCCTTTCTGAGCCAAATGGATTTGCAAATAAGAACATTAGAGAGACTTCAGCTCACGGAGAGTGACAGGCATCTGAACCTCGCCGGCTGGCTGATGACCTCCACGCAATTTCAACCATGGTTTCCAATATTTCACTTAAAATCAGTGTGGCTTGGGTATGAAATTGCTTCTCCCTAAAGCAACCCCGAGGCCTAAACAGTAACTGTGACCATAACCATGACAGGAAGGCTCTTGAATTTAAAATAGACTGACTGTTCAGAGCACACTTTCCAAATTCATCTCAGGGTTTCTCAGCGCTGGGACAGCACTTCCTCGTATATCCCCTTCAGGGCTGACCCCCTAGACAGGACCCTGAGCGCCCGGCTGGTTCCTTACGGAGCCTTCAAAATGGCCATCTTCCCTTGGGCCCCGCCAGCTGACGTAAAGCCGAGCAAGGAGATTATCTTCTTGGATGGGACTTGGTGGTTTAATACGAGAAGACGCCAGAGATTTCCCACGAAGCGGATCTTAAGTTCTTTTCTTTTCTCAGCAGTATTTCTTAAGAAGCGTCCCACAGAGCGTGAGTTCTATCAAGCGCTCGCCTGGAAAAAGGGCCGTGCTGTGCGCGTGAGGAAGCCTCTTTGGAGACAGTCGGCAAGCCCAGAAGGGGACGCTCTCCCAAAAGACCATGCTTTGGAAGAAGGAAGACGGAGCTACTTGCACAAGGAAGGGCACTTTTCCCATAGGACTTCACCTACTCCAGGTACTAGAAGGAAAGAAGATCCCTTTCTGCCCCAGTAGCAACGCACCAGCCACCGCTGGCAGTCAACGAGAGACCGTCCCGACCTCAGATTCTCCTTCTCGGATAAACTCCAGTCCAGAACGACCCTCCCTACACTCTGCCCAACACGGAAAAGCTGGCCTTCCCTTTGTCTCTTTGGACCCTTTGCCTGTGGTTCATCACAGCTTATGAGGCCCCAAGTCCCATTCCTCTGCCGTCCTTGTAATGGATTTGGTAAGTTGGGAAGTGCCCTCTTGGATGTTTGCAGCAGCCACTGGGCTTCTACTGAATACACATGCTCTGCAACTGTGGCCAACTTCTGAGTGACATCTATTACCATCCCCGCCATGAGTGTTCCATGGGATGCACCATGGAAATCCCATTTTTTTTAAGAAAATGTTGGGGCACGGGGGAGCCTGGGTGGTGCAGTAAGTTGAGCATCTGACTCTTGGTTTTAGCTCAGGTCATGATCTCAGGGTCATGAGATGGAGCCCATGCGTGGGGGTCTGCACTTAGCACTGAGTCTGCCATAGATTCTCCCTCTCCTGCTCTCTCTCTCTCAAATAGATCTTAAAAAAAATAAAATGAAATGCTGGAGCATGAAAAATATTTACAATAAACCCACTCACAAAATCCCATCAAATATCTGAAATCATACCAAAAAGCTCATTGGGAAAATGGTCAAGTTGCCCCCTTCAGAAGTAAGGTGATTCAGGAAGGGTACAGGTAAACAATCTCTAAAGTCCCTTCTGGCACTAGAAAAGAAATATGTACACATATAAAATATATAATATAGTTAATATTATATAAAGTAAATGTAATTAATATTATGTAACATTAATGTACATAGTATTGTGTAATATTAATATTACATAAAATATGACATATTTTATATTATGCTTCACTTGGGTAGCTGTCCCAGAGGCCATCAATAAGACCTGTTAGCAGGCCCTATTCTTGTTTCCCTAACCAATCCCACAGAGAGAAACTGAGGCAGAAGATGGATTTACACCGGGGAAAGTGACAATGAGGCTGTTAATTGCACTGATCGTTGGGACAGCAGCATCAGTGGGAATGCAAAGTCACTCGATGTACAGAAGAGGGACTTCCCACAGTTAAACTGAAGCTCTCTTTACTTGCTTCTGCTAATTAAAAAATCAGAGCTAAAGATATTTAAACACTACAGTTAAAATGGCATGGCTCTCTATCGGCTTAATGAATTCCCTCATAAAATCAACTGGAAAACATTACCCCTTGTACATAAATCATGAAACGCAATCTTCCTTGTTGGCTTATGGGCTTTACGGTTAATTTTTAAGATTAGCACTTACATTTTTTCCCCTCTAGATTATAACAATAACCTCCTGCCAGAAGAAATAAAATTCTGGCTTTCTGACTTACACGGGTACTTCTTTAAACCAGAAAGAAAAATACTTTTTATTTTAGATCGACAATTATTGGGGTACATGGCTGGCTCAGTTGGTTAAGCCTCTGCCTTTGGCTCAGGTCATGATCCCGGGGTGCTGGGATTGAGTCCTGAGGGGGGCGCCCTGCTCAGTGGGGAGTCTGCTTCTCTCTCTCTCTCTCTCTCTCAAATCAATAAAATCTTTTTTTTTAAAGATTTATTTATTTATTTATTTATTTGACAGAGAGAGAGATCACAAGTAGGCAGAGAGGCAGGCAGAGAGAGAGGAGGAAGCAGGCTCCCTGCGGAGCAGAGAGCCCGATGCGGGGCTCAATCCCAGGACCCTGACATCATGACCTGAGCTGAAGGCAGCGGCTTAATCCACTGAGCCACCCAGGCGCCCCTCAAATCAATAAAATCTTTAAAAATTACTAAAAATACTTAAAATTGACATTTATTGGTGGTTTCAATTTAATTTTAAGTTCACCTCGACCTCTTTAGGAAAGGCCTCTACATAAAGCCCATCATCATTCTCTGGCTGGATGGCGCCTCCACAAAGAGGCTTACAGCCCTGAACCCACCGCCTGTCCCTCCCAGCGCCCTCCCCTGCCAGGAGCCTCTGCCTCCACGGTGACATCATGGCTTCCTCCTATCACCAAGCCCCACCAATTTCCCACTTTAATACCTGCCCAATCTTCAGATCTGCTTCCTGTTCTTGGACACCTGCCCCAATCCTCAGCCCCCATCAGTTCTAAAATAGATCGCAGCAGCTTCCCCATGGCCTGCCTGCCTCTAGCCTTCATACCTGTCTCTCCATTCTCTGTGGGGCTGGGTGTGCAACGGAGATGTCCCAAAATGAAAATCTCACTGTTACTCTCTGGCCTAGACCTTTGTATGGCTGCTTCTGGGACGAACCCTAAACAGGCCTTGTGTTCTGGCCACTGCTTATCTTCCTGACCTGCATGCGATCCACTCCCACAACCATATTGTGCTAACTGTGTATCTGCATGAACACGATTTGGGTGTTCTCATCTCTAAAAGGCATCAGGCATCTCATTTATCTGTTGCTGTGTAATCGCCGTCCCCAAACTAACCACACAATTTACTTTTTTCCTGGGCTCCTTCCTTTGCCTCTATTTGGTGGAAAAGTCTACTGGGCTGGCGGCTGGTTCTAAGAGGTCCCACTCATGTGACTGGCAGTTGACTGGGAGCCTCCCTGCTCTTCCACTGACCTCTCATCCTCTGGTAGGTTAAACCCTCTTACTTACAGTGGTCTCAGGGCAGTGTTCGAAGACAGTAAGTAAATGCAGAAGATCCAAAGCCTCTCACCGCCTAGCCTTGAAAGTCACAGGAGGTTGTTTCCTCAATACTTTATTGGCAAAACAAGTTCCCAGACCTGCCCGGATTGCATCCCATAGGCCCCTGCTCTTGACGGGAAGAGTGACAAAGTCACATGTGTGTGCCCATGCAAAGGGACATGCAGACCAGGTTAGGAATATGGGACTGCATTTCGCAATCTGTGGCATGGGCATTAACGAAATGTTTTTCTGAAGGTGATGGGGAGAAACCAAAGGGTGACATGACCAGTCTGTTGACCCTGATGATATCCGGGAAGCTGCGGAGTGGGCTAGCCTGAGGCACAGAGAGGGTCTAACGCTAGAGAAGACGGACCTGAATTCTCCTCTTAGAAGAAGGCACCATGGTTTTCTTTTACCGTCACCATTCTCGACGTGCTATGAGCCAGAGCAGCCATGAGGAGGGCTAGAAAGGAGACAACCAGGATACCTTTCTACTCTCTAAACCTATCAATCACATGGAATTTTGTTGAAAATTTCTGGGGGTGAAGAAGTAAGAACACATTTCAGAGTAAATATCAATTGCCTTGCCTCAACCGTCCCGCTCGGATTTCTATCAGAAACAATAGGGGCATCCAGATGACTCATTGCTTCAGTGTCTGACTCTCGAATTTGGCTCGGGTCATGATCTAAGGGTTGTGAGAAAGCCCTGCATCGGACTCCACGTTCAGCATGGAGTCTGCTTGAAATTCTCTCTCTCCCTTTCCCTCTTTTCCTCCCCGAACCCTGCATGCACACTCTCTTTCTCTCTCTCTAAAAAGAAAAGAAAAGAGAGGAGAGGGGCGGGCAGAGGAGGGCAGGGGACGGGAGGGAAGGGAAGGAAGGGAAGAGGAGGGGCGGGGAGGAAGGGAGAAACAACAGCAGCATCATGACCATGGGGAAGTTTCTGAAAAGCATCGTATATTTTACTAACGCACACCCATCACAACAAGTGCAGGCAAATCTAAGGAAAAAAGTAAATGTCTCCCATAATCCCACAGCCCAGAACTAACCACTATAAAGAGCCGGGTGTGATTTCACCAGTAGTCCAAAGACGTGTTTGCTTAGAGTTTCCCAACTTTCCGAGTCCCAGCGTGAAACTTCAACATCTCAGGTTTTGCCAAGGCTGCAGCTTTCTCGGCCTCTGGCATCTGCTCTAAGTCAAGGTCAGAGTCAGCTTGGGAGCCAAGGCCAAGAGTCAGGACGCCCAAGCCACACTGGACACAAGAAAGCGATCTCATCCAAGGACATTCAAGGACAAGTCAAGCTAATGAATTCAGGGGAGACGTGAACACCAGATACCAGTGCTGCTATGGGGCTCGGTGTGACTGTGAAGAGCAGTGGGACACCATCCAAACTGCTGGGGGCCTCCCCCTCCCCAGAACCTGAGAACTTCCTGCTGCTCAAAGGCTAGGGGGAGAGGCAGCTCCAATTAACCACACCTCCCCACTGGACTGTGGGCCCCCTGAGACTTGGGCCTGATGACAGGCAGCTTCACAAATAAGCCTACATCAAGCCAGGAAGTTTGATAAATGCTGGAAGATTTCTAAGCCCCAGAAAAAATGTAAACTGTCAATGAGAGGGGAAAAAAAAAAAAACCCTGACAATGATCTTATCTTTTGCTGCCTGGAAACTGAGATTTTCTGGGGATTGATATGGTCACAGGATGGATGAAGGGCAAAGGAGGCAGCCTCTGAAGGCAACCGTCTACACACCCTGAGACAGAGAGGACAAGAGGCAGGTGTCTGTGTGTGTTGGCAGGTAGGCGCCGGGCTTCAAAATGTTTCCATTTTGTCCTCATTAGGTAACAATGAATGTGTGATTTCCCTGGTCACTAGAGTAGAGAAATCTACAAAGGTAATTTCTCAATATCCTTTGCCGGAGAGTTGGAGAAACACAGGAGGTGCAACCGCAGTGAGTTATAAAACATGGCTTTTCAGTGTGAGCCATAAATTAGTTCGGGCAGACATGCTGAAGGGCAAATAGGGACTCTGTACTTTAAAGCTGACACCTCCGTGGCCACTGGGCGGGCAGTGACGCGCCAGAACCTCTGGCAGTCGCCACCGTGGGCTCCGAGCACACTTTTCAGAAGATTAGCACTAAACTTCTCCAAGGTAAGTGTTACTTCTTTTATCAAAATGTTTCATGTTACAGGAACAGTTATAGGGTTCATCAGGCTAAGTGGGTGAAAGGAGTTGGGTTTTGTTTTTTTTTTTTTTTTTGCAGTCTCCCTTAAGAGAAAGTAGCTTGGAAGACTAATTCCTAATAAAACCAAAGTTGCCAACATGAATGAAATTGCATGAGCTGTGTGTGCGTTTATGTGTGTGCACACGTGTGTGCATGTATGTGTGTGTGTGTGTGTGTGTGCACTTTTCAGGACCAGGTGGTAAGACAATGGGAAATGAAGAAAAGGGATGTGCAGTCCATGGGCTTCCATATAACAGATGATAAGCCATAAGAAATACTAGTGCCATTTGAACCAAACTATATTTTCAGCCCAAGGTTATACTTTTTTTTAAAGATTTATTTATTTATGAGAGAGAGAGAGAGAGAGAGAGAGAGGTGGGGTAGGAGCAGAGGGAGAAAGAGAAAGTTTTAAGCAGACTCAGCCCTGCAACCAGAGCTCAACATGGGGCTCGATCTCACAACCCCAAGATCACCAACTGAGCCAAAACCAAGAGTTAGACGCTTAACTGACTGAGTCACCCAAGCACCCCCAGAGGTTATACTCTCATAATCACACCCTGTGTTTGTTTTTTGTCACCTTTTAGGTACTTCCTAGCCAGCCTGAGAGCTCATAAGAACCATGTACATGTCCCAGTTTTCTGTAATAATGCTACCAACAAATTCTGTTTCCTGAAGGAACACTGGCTCTGTGTATGTGATACTTGAAGTATTTCTTACAATTTTTATGTCAGTATAGCAAAAATCAGACCAATTCGGGTTTAGTGATGGCTATCAACTTGTTTGCACTGTTCTGCAAATTATTTAATACATAGCTAAGTGAATTGTATTGATATCACAGTTGTTGTGGTCTCAATTATCTTAAAGGACCATTTAAATTTTTCCATTACTCTATGCTATTAAAATTTGAACCTCAAAAAAAAAAAAATAAAATAAAATTTGAACCTCATTTCTCAATGTTTCATTTTATTGAGGAGACTGAGTCCATCAGTAAGAATGTGGAACAGATAAGAATTTCAATGCTGAGAGAAGGCACATCAGTTGGGGTCCTAGGTTGAAAGTCTCAAAATCTAGTCTGAGTGTTCTGGGTGGATTTAAAAATAAGGGATTGAGGGGCCCCTGGCTGGGTCAGTCAGTAGAGCATGGGATTCTTGATCTCAGGGTCATGAGATCAAGCCCCACGTTGGGCACAGAGATTACTGAAATAAATAAATCTTTAAAAAATGAAAATGAAAATTAGAGATTTATTTGAAAGTATGAGTGGGGAAACTCACAGAAGTGACAGAGAACAAGGCTTGAAGGACAGGTCAGGACAAAGGGATTCCTGGGCAGGGCTGGGCCACAGAAAATACAGGTCGGGAACAGTTGAATCTACTTACCTCTGTGTAACAAGACTGCCCTCTCTCATTCACTGTTCAAATTCCCACTGAGAATGTCCAGGCAGCCCAAACCACGTCACCTGCCCTCCCCCACCCTAACAAGACTGCCCACGGTGCCGAATTCCCCATGAAAGGAGATCTCTGTGCAGACAGGAAATGCCTGGATGCCTCAGGACCCAACAGGACAGACATGCTTCACAGTGACAGAAGGAGAAGTCCTCAAAATGAAGCTCATCCTTTGCACTAGAACCGAGGCAGGAAGTTAGCCAGCTAACCCTCAGGATTCCCGGTCTCCTCCTAGCCCACCCGCACGCGAGAGAGGCGTCTCCTGAGCTGCTTCTTCCTCCAGGGGTTTCCCACAGAACCCTGAGCTGCCAGATGGCTTCGTGGAGGGACCACACTCGCGTTTCTCCTTCTGCTATTGCTGCTGACTCATTCCAGCTTTTAAAATACCTCATTATCCAAGAATCTCCTTTCTAAAAAGGTCATACACATAATCTCAGGAGGCTACCTGTAATCCTCCAGCCACCTGAGGAGACCGAGTGCAACAGAGAAAAGCAGCCTCAGAATTACGACCTGGCAGGTTTGGCTACTGAGGTGAAGGTCTTTGTAAATGTGATTTTCTGTCAGTATTCGCTTCTTCTCTAGTGGCATTTACTAAATATCATTGACTGAAATTGACTAAACATAGCCATTTGACTTCATAAAGAAAGAGTCTCCTTAAAACTAAGGAGTGTCCTTTCCCTGGCATTTAATATATAAGAAAGATGCCTTAAAAAGAAAGCAGAGCTGCCTCAATTACTATTAGCATAGGAGGAATGCGTTGATGGGCCTTCCTAGTAATGGGTTTTTTTTAAGTCAAATGTAAATAAACTTCAGCATATTCATGTGTATGTGATATGTGAGAACGAAGTCTATTGTACTTTATTCAGGAAAAATGCTCCCAGGGCCTAAACAAAAGAACGTCACTGTGACAGCCTTGGGAGCCTTGGAATTGTTTTTATAGCCCAGAGTGGGCACAATGTCACATAGTCTTTGGCAGTATTCTGTGCAAAATCTGGAAAATAACAACAAATATTCAACACTGATATTCTCAGTTGAGAAGAGCAATTAACAAATGCAGAAATTCCTTGCTGGCTTGCTTTTCTTAAGTCAAATATAAACATTTGTTAAAAGATACTTTGCCTTAACGTTGTTCTCCCAGGAAATAAACAGAAGCTTGAGACCCTCTATGCTGCTTGAACTTCATACCATTTCATCAGACCAGGCAACCAGATTTGGTCACAGAGTTTCACGTGAGGGTGAGTATTGACTAATAAGTCAATGTGAACTTCAAGGGAGAGGGGGAATGGAGTGTCCCAGGACTCTCCCTCTGATCACATATGGTCCATGCTTTTACTGGAAAGTGTACACTGGTGTTGAGGTACCCCCCAAAGGGGGCCAGTTGGCAGATAACCATCACAGGCAATGTTTAGAGAATTCATAAAGTTTTAAGTTCTGACTCTCAACCTTGTAGATGCAAAAGTTGATTTATCCACATCTAAGAAAGGATGAGTATTTTTGGAAGTGAAATTATCACACTAACTAAGAACATAGAGAATATTGTATAGAACTAAGATGCCAAGTTATCAAATTATACTGAGATTTTTGCAGTACATGGGCTGAAATGTTAGCATTGTCAAGCCTAGTACAGTCTCTCCCATAGCTGGAATTATATGAGATGCTGAATTATAATCAGAATCGTGTTTGGTGAGCAAAGAATCACAACAAGGGAAGTTAATTGGATAAATTTTTAGAAACTCGCCTCAGCCAAAACAGCTTAAGACAGTCCCCCTCACAGTATGGACAATCTTGCCCAGAGGGGATAGCAAGGTTGAAGATACTAGGAATGCCCCCTGGACTTTGGACAGTTTCTGGGCTTGAACAGTCTATTGGCCTTTTTCTTAAGTCTTATGCAAGACCAGAAATCAATTTGTCATCCTAGGAGGACCCTCCATATCTGTTCTCTAATTCTGTGATTCACAGGGTTCAACATTTGAAGTAGGGTAACCAAGATTGTTCCTGGAATGGGGAGCTGTCCCTGGTCCTGAACAACCATTAGCAACTCAGATCCTACTGAGTCTTTTTTTTTTTTTTTAAGATTATTTATTTATTTATTTGACAGAGAGATCACAAGTAGGTAGAGAGACAGGCAGAGAGAGAGGGTAAGCAGGCTCCCCACCGAGAGAGCCCGATGTGGGACTCGATCCCAGGACCCTAGGATCATGACCTGAGTCGAAGGCAGCCGCTTAACCAACTGAGCCACCCAGGCGTCCCAGATCCTACTGAATCTTAACTAAATTTCTCCCTGAAATTTAAAACCTATGCTGTTAACAACACCCAGTCACAGTCAAGGAAGGGGGGGTGGACAAAAGTTCTATAAAAGGGTAAAATCCAAATGTTATGCACAAAAACTGTATGCATTTTTTATGCATAGAAGTTTCATGAAGAAACTTCGGAAAATGCAAAGAGATATAGAAAGAAAAATACAGTAAGTGCTATTTTTGCTGCTCTCTAACTTCATGATAGAGAAAGAAGGCAACAAAGAAAATATACAGAGGCCCTAATACACATACATAATATTAGAGAGCAAAGCCTGTAATCAGAAAACAGAAACACTGAGTTTTTATATATACATGATACATTTATAAGATTGAACACATTAGACATTCCCCACAACAAAAAAAGTATGAACAAAGTAAAGAAGGTAGAAGTGCTTCAGATGACATTATTTTATCATAATGCAATAAAGCTAGAAATTACAACACCAAAATTTAAAAACTCTCTCAAGTTACTCTTATGTCAAAAAGAAATCAAAATAAAATTTACAGGGGCGCCTGGGTGGCTCAGTGGGTTAAGCCGCTGCCTTCGGCTCAGGTCGTGATCTCGGGGTCCTGGGATCGAGTCCCACATCTGGCTCTCTGCTCAGCGGAGAGCCTGCTTCCCTTCCTCTCTCTCTGCCTGCCTCTCTTGTGATTTCTCTCTGTCAAATAAATGAATAAAATCTTTTAAAAAATAATTAATAAATAAAATAAAAATAAAATTTACAGACTATTTAGAAAATAGTGACAATAAAAGACTACATATGAAAAATAGTTATAGTAGAATGAAAATAAACAAATTAAGTGTTAATTAAAAAATTAGTAAAGGATACCTACTCTTAAGGATGCAGAAATATGCATTAATAAACATGAAAGCAGAAATCAATACATAAAGAACAAAACATAATTTAATAAAGTATGACATCTTGTCAGGAGGGAAGAAAATTTTGAATTAAGGGAAGGATGGGATGATTGGGGTAGAGAAGAAAGAAAACAGTTCAATGAACAAAGACAGTTGGAGAAGCAAAGGCAGAGGTCAAATGTGTGTGTGTGTGTATTCAAATTGCCATCTTTCAAATGACTGCAGTTCCTTGTAAAATATTTTGCTCTCCATGTAAGTCTGAGGAGCAGTTCTCTTTTCTACTCCCCTTCCCTCCCATACACACACACACACACACACAGAGGCAGAGAGAGAGGGAGATTTCATACCCCTCTCATTCTATATTTACATCTCAAATGGTATTTGTATTTCCTTTATTTCTTTTTAGGATAGCTCCCATTTCTCTGCTGTATACAAAGCTACAAATTACCAGATGCTTATCCTGGGCCAAGTGGGACATGACAGCTTTTCAGACATTTTTGCTAAACTCACACCAGAATTTTCAGGCATTATGCCCATCTTATAGATGAAGAAATTGAAGCTCATACAGTTTAAGTATTTTTCCAAAGTTACATAGTAATTCAAACCTAAATCTCTCTACACGGAAGTCAATTTTTCATGATGATACTATACTGCCTCTCTATGGATAGAGGTAGAGAGCACATATCACATACCAATAGAATTTGTACACAGAAAATTGTTGGGAAGGAAGGCTAAGATGATTGATAAAATCAATATCCAAATGGTCTCAGCGATCTGAAATGACTGACTGACACTAACATGAAGAGCTCCCTTGGGGTTAAGTTCAAAGTACTATATTTAGGGAGTTAAAAAAAAAGAGTTTTACATATACTGGATCCAGAAGATCTGCTCTGATGCAGTTCATTTGAAAAATTCCTCAGCATTTTGGGGCCTGTATGCTGCTTATACGAGTCCATGTCCCAGCAGGAAATGGCAGTACTGTCAAAGAGTTTAACTAAGAAGAGTTTAATGGAGGAAGTGTCAGGGTGGCCAACTAGCAATCGTAAATCACCCAGGCACTGGCATCATGGCTTCCATGGCTTCCCAACGGGAGCAGAGACTATAGGTAGAAAGACACATTCCTCCCCCGCCCCTTTTTTTTAATGGTTCAGTACCTTTTAGCTCTTATCTCCAGAACTCACACTGGTGACTCCCATTGGCCAAACCCAGCCAGAAGCTAGAGGGCAAGGCAACCCAAGGGAGAGATATGTTCCTTAGAGATTAGTCTCCTAATCTTTCAGGGAGGACAAAGCTGGGGAACTGATCTGGCAGGGAAGCAAACAGAAAATAATCAGCACATTCATGCTCATCCAGCAGAGTGACGCAGCTACTAAAAAACCAAAACTAGCCCCATCTCAGGTCTATTAATATATATTCTAGGTCTTGAGCGTCAAAGATCTCAGCCCTACACAGACCAGTATGCACCTGGAAATCACGCTCCATCTGATGCCTCCCAGAGAAGGAAGTGTACACAAGAGGTGCATCCCAAGAAAGCAGGATGTCAACCCTTACAAAACCTGGGGCTTTTGCCATACTGGATAAAGACTCCAGAGCGACAAGCTGATGTTAGACACGTGCAAGAGAGTTATCGGGAGGCAGAAATTAGCTCAACATAAGCAATACATTCCTCACCTCTAGACCTCTCCATCAGTGACTTGGAGTACCCCTCCAAGAGTATCCCTCCCTCCCTCATCGCTTATGGAACTCAGTCATAGCCTAGGCTGCCACCTGCCGTTGGGGCCACTGCAGAAGCTGTTTCTGTGCTTGACAGAACATTTCTTCCCTCCTCTCAGCCTCACACTCAGCAACCTAATGCTGTCAACTGAGCCCACAACCCAGTCCTACTTAAACAAATGATTGTCTTTCCCGCAAAGGACCATGTAGGCAAGACCCACGATCCTGAATTTGTTCAGACGTCTTCCCTGCTACTGGCAGAGGTGTGAAAACTGTCAAACCTGCATACGCTGTCTGAATGGTGCAAAATATCCTGAAAGAGGCAAATATCCTGAAGCTCAGAATGCTTCCACATCCTATCCAAACAATAAAATATTCATCAAAAATGAGCAGTTCTGCACTTAATTTTAGGCCTCATCTTATACTTCTTTTCTTGGCCATATGACACCCAGAATAGCTTTCTTTCTTTTTTAAGACTGATTGATTGATTGACTGACTGAATGATTTGTGAGAGAGAGAGAGAGAGAGAGCATGAGCAGGTGAGAGAGGCAGAGAGAGAGAGGGAGAAGCAGACTCCCCGCTGAGCAAAGAGCCCCATGCAGGACTTGATCTCAGGACTCTGGAATCATGACCTGAGCCAGAGGCAGACATTTAACTGACTGAGCCACCCAGGAGCCTCTGAATAGCTTTTTCTAACAGAAAGAATAAAAGCTTGTTGAAAGCATGGGGTCTCCAGATAGAGGAGCAAATGCCTGATTCTGGAAGGCCTTCAACAGAAAATGCTATCATAATAACAGAAATAACTGTTCCTAATCCATTCAATGAGAAAAGAATATGAAACAATATATGTACATATATATGTATGTGTGTATTATATACATATATTAATATGCGCACACACACACTTTGCGCATATACAGTCCAGAGACTTGAAAGTATACATATACATGAAGAAAATTATACTTATCTCTAGGTAGTAGATTTAGAGTTGCCTTCTGTTTTCTTCTTTTTGCTTACTATATTCTCTATAATAAAGGTGGATTTTTTTTAAAAGAATTTATTTATTTATTTGACAGAGAAAGAGAGAGATCACAAGTAGGCAGAGAGGCAGGCAGAGAGAGAAGGGAAAGCAGGCTCCCCGCTGAGCAGAGAGCCCGATGCAGGGGCTCGATCCCACGACCCTGAGATCACGACCTGAGCTGAAGGCAGAGGCTTAACCCACTGAGCCACCCAGGTGCCCAAATACAATAAGGGTGGATTTTTAACCAGGAAAAGGCATTTATGTTGTGTTCTTTTTTTCTTTCAGAGCAAGAATGGCTACAGAACTGTGTGGGTAGGTAGACTTCTAGAAACTTGACTACTTTGGAAGGTTGACGTAGCTCTACTCCTGCCATCGTTTGGCTTCTGACCTGGAGGGTCCATAAAAATCGGCTTTGAAGCCTGGCTTGGGTGTGCCATTTCACTGTGAAGGCAGTTTCATGGATCATGAACCACAGAAGTGATTTCAGCCCTGCAGAGCCCAAAACCCAGAAAGCCCATGCAGTCCAAACAGATGCTGGAAAAGAAAGAGCCGATCGCGGAAAGCAGTGGCCTTTAGAAAACACCCGGTTAATTACCTTGGGAGATTAAGCTGAACTCCACTCAGCTCCCCAAGCTCCCTTATGTAATTGTAACATAAAATGACTTGTTTTATTGAAGCCCAAAGGTCCTCCAGTGACGTTACGAAGGGCAGGGTGGAGGGAATGGTCAGCTCCCATGGAAGCAAGAGGGCAGCGTCTCTAGAGAATTTGAAAACAGTAATCAAACCGAGTCAAACCGTGTCTGCGCTTCAAAAATCACTATCAGCAATGGCACCCTTTCCTCGGCATGTCGCCGAGGACTTTCCAACTGTCCTAGTGAAGGATTCACGGATGGGACAGAGGATTTTCTTCTCCTGCCTTGAAGAAAATAACCTTGTAGAATTTTTGGTATGTATCTCCCTTCCTCTCTTGCTTCCTTTCTTAACTCCTTTTCTTTCTTTCTGTTTATTGGGGGGTGGGGTGGGGTACTGTGGCCCAGAGAGGACTGGGGAAGAGTACAGAAGACAGGAATTCCTTTAAATAGAAACAGTGTCGATGAGTCACCTGTGTCCCAAAACCCTATCAAGGGACAGATGTCAAGATTGGATGATTTCTGTTGATTTGCTACTTTCATTAGAACAACATTCCATCTCTCTCTCTTTTTTTAAAGATTTTATTTAATTTAATTGAGAAAGAGAGAGAGAGAGCTTTGCGAGAGAGAGCATGAGCAGTGGCGGGGGTAGGGGATTTGGGCGGGGCAGAGGGAGAAGCAGACTCCCGGCTGAGCAGGGAGTCCTATATGGGGCTCGATCCCAGAGACCCTGAGATTATGACCTGAGTCAAAGGCAGATGTTGAACCAACTGAGCCCCTCGGGCGCCCCTAGAACAACATTCCATCTTAACTGGATTGTAGGGTCATATTGTCTTTTCTTCATTTAGTAGCAATATTTGCCCCCAAATTTCCTTAGTTCTTTGAGGAACTAAATTTTTTTCTTCTTTTATTCACTCCTACAATTATATGGAGCTTTTCTGTAAGTGTTAGGGCTTGTTTACCCAAGGACACTTTTAAGATGAATTTTCTTACATACTATATATCACTTTCCAGGCCAGGTGTATTATAATATTTTTATGCCATGTGCTGTTAGAATTACCACCTTGACCTTTGCTTTCTGCATTACATCTCTGATTATGTATGGTTAATTGCATATAAATTTCATGGGGATTAAAATACCTTAATAATATATACTCTTCATTTTTGTCCATATGATATTTTTAGTTTTGAAATTCTTTTCAGGTAATGTTGAATCCCAAGTACTGGGGAAACACCCAAAGGAGCAATTCTATTCTTATAATCCTATTGTTCTAGTTCAACTGGAGTTCTCTCATCTAAACCACAGCGCAATTGAGACAGAAAGGAATCATTTTGGTTTATAGACTTGTATGAACTCCAGAATTCTGACGATATACAGATAGCAGTGGGAAAGACCAAGGCCTTGAAAAATGCTGGAATATGAGGTCCTTTTTTACCTGGTTTTAACGCGTTTTAAAAATCAACTTTTATAGCATTGTTTCTCTCAGTGTTCCTTGAAGATAATAAACTCTGTTCTCCCCAGGGTCAAATGTATAATCAGGTAATCAAGCGAAGTGCTATGGAGAGGTACAAGTCACGTCGGCTCCAAGGCAACCGAGCTGACTTATGAAAACCAGTAGTACAGTGGGACCAGATGTTTTCAACAAAGTTATTTCGTACAGTTTTGTTTCGGTAAATTTTTATTGGCGTAGTGACTGATAATGTAAATAACCAAAGCCTCAAAGTTATCCCAGAAAGAGTTAAAAAAAAAATAATCTCCCTTTTGGGGCACCTGGGTGGCTCAGTGGGTTAAAGCCTCTGCCTTTGGCTCAGGTCATGATCTCGGGGTCCTGGGATCGAGCCCCACATCAGACTCTCTGTTCGGTGGGGAGCCTGCTTCCCCCTCTCTCTGTCTCTGCCTGCCTCTCTGCCTACTTGTGATCTCCTTCTGTCAAATAAGTAAATAAAATATTTTTTTTAAAAATCTCCCTTTTGATGCCACTCTATTCCTTGACAGACACATGTACAGGCCCCCTCTAATAATAAAAATAGTATTCTTACAAAATTAATAAATACCACTTATTGGGCACATAATACATGCCAGACATTGTACTGAGCACGTTTGATATGCCATCACATTTAATTCCCACAGTAATTCTGGGAGGTAAGCATTATTGAGCGATTTAACGGATGAGGAAAAGGAGCTATTTTTATCCATGAGAACATACTTCAATAATGACAGGAGTTCTCTATTTCACTTTCTACACTTAATAATAGCTCCTTATAAAGGCATTCCTTCATTATCAATAAAGAGACAACCACGCAGACATTTCCCAAATGTTACAAAGCAGATCCATTATACTTCCTTACCTCTTATCCAGTCCTATAAGTACTCACAGGGATACTGTTATTTGGGAAAATGTATAACTATTTAAAAAAGCTTTGGATAGAGTGCCTTAAAGTTGTGATTGATATACATATCTCCTATCTGCAGGAATGTCACTGAGAAATCACGCTCCACAATAGATCAAAAACCCTCAGAGGAATTTTTCTGTCCTAAGCCACAGTGGCAAAGGCTGCTGGTTGATCCCAATATCCACTCTCTCCATGTTTCTTACTATCAGAACCCGTACTAACAGATCTTAGCTGGGCACAAGGACACTTGGAATAAAAAGCTAATTTTCTAGGATCACTTGTAGTTAGGCAAGGCCCTTGGAATAAGTTCTGCCTAATGGTATAGAAGTATTGTAAGGGAATCCTATGACATCTCTATCAGGGATCTGACTCACCAAGGGGGTCATTGTTAATGGCGGCAACAGGTTATGTGCCACTGAATAAAATAGGGGTTTTTGACACTATAGTAATACAAATAATAACTGAAAATATTGAGATTTTTGAGGGGGAATGAGATATTTACATAACCTTAAGATAGCTGCCCACAGGGGCGCCTGGGTGGCTCAGTGGGTTAAAACCACTACCTTTAACTCCGGTCATGATCCCAGGGTCTTGGGATGGAGCCCCACATCAGGATCTCTGCTCAGCGGGGAGCCTACTTCCCCCCACCCCCTCTGTCTGCCTCTGTCTACTCGTAATCTCTCTCTGTCAAATAAATAAACAAAATCTTAAAAAAAAAAAAAGGAAAGCTGCCCACAAATTACAAATTAACTACAAAAGGGAAAAGCACAGCTTAATGGGTGAGAAACTGGAAGAACTACTTCAGTCCAAACTGCTCTAGTCATCCCGAAGACAGCAAGTCAAAATCATGAGCCAACCAACAGGATCCAATGAGAAAAGAAAGCATTACTTCCGTGACACTCTTGTCAAAGGTTCAGAACGTGCATTTAACAAGGAGGGAACATTTGACAAAGCCAAACCAAGGACAGTCTACAAAACAGTGCCTGTAATCAAAGTACCAAAGTCATGAAATCCAAGGAAAAAACTGAATGGACAGGAAGTTGCTGTTGGCTACTTGAAGAGACTTGGAATTGATATGCATAGTCCCTCGTCTTTCTTTGTGGAGGATTTTATTGCTGGCACTGTTGACAAAACTTGAATGGAATCTGAAGATTAGATGGTAGGTAGTAAGCTGGAGCTCTTTCCCTGAGCTTGGTGGTTGTACTATGGTTTTGCAGAATGTCTTTTTTTGCAGGTAATGTATACCGAACTCTCCAAGGGTTATAGGATGTCACATAAGCAGTTACCCCGAATGGTTCTGTAAAAAGGTCTTTGTATTGTTATTGCAACTTCCTGTACATTTGCGACTGTTTCTCAAAAAAAAAGATTTTCCAAAATAAGTGAAAGATACCAAACCACAGATTTGGAAAAGTACTGTAACACTCAAGTGTGGTAAGGACATAAAAAACTGTACTCACTGGGGTGCCTGGGTGGCTCAGTGGGTTGGGCCTCTGCCTTCGGCTCGGGTCATGATCTCAGGGTCCTCAGATGGATCCCGGCGTCGGGCTCTCTGCTCAGCAGGGAGCCTGCTTCTCTCTCTCTGTCTGTCAAATAAATTAAATCTTAAAATACCAAACAAAACAAAACTATACTCAGGTACATCCTAATAAAACCTGACCTCACCATTGCCTGCTAGCTCCCAGCAGTAGGTCCCATTCCCACCATCCCCACAACCACTAACAGGAATTTCCAAATGTCTTTTCATCTTGGAGGTATAAATCCCTTGAGACATTTCACTTTATCGAAAGGAAAAGGTCCTTCTCCTTTCCTTCCAAAGCTTTCCTCCTTTGCTGTTTCAGAAACTTTGATGAACAAGACTTCCATTTTATTCAGGGTACTTCCAAGCCCACAGCCCAGAGGTGCAGACGACTCGATCACAAAAATGCACGGTAGATGTCCAAAGGCTGGAGAGTCTGCAATATTTCTACTTTCAGAACTCCCCGTGATATAAAGCTGCATCAAATCCAATTCCATTCCTCATCAAGGGTTTTTTCCCTCACCTTGAGTTAAAGAAAATATCAGACCTTTACAACCCTGTTGTTATATTTCAGTATGTTGTTGCCCCCAGAAGCAAATTCTTAGGTAAGACAAACACACAGCCCTCAAAGGCAAGTCATACATTTTCAGATATAGGTAGGGGAATTGCTTATTGTGGTTTGCCCAGGACAGTCCTCATTCACACCTGTTGTTCCTGCAGCACCAGCTTTCACTCTCAAAGTGGCCCCAGTTTGGACTACAAATTACCCAGTCACTGGGAACAGTGTAGATTAAAACAAATTGGAGGGAAAAATCTGTATTTGGTAGATACTGAATATCTGACTTTCCTGTTTAGGTGGTTGGCTAGGTGTTGTTATCTTGATTTCCCAGGATCTGAAACCCATTTATGTTTGGGAAACCCACCATTGTGGGGGTCTTAGAGCAAGGCAGGGCATAGGCAGGCACGTGGGCTCATGCTCTAAGCTTGGTATGTCACAGAATATCTTCGCCAGAACTTGGAATCAGAAGCAAGTGACAAGGCAGCATTATCAGAACTTACTCTGGCAGTAAGAGAGGCAACCTCTAGAAACTACTGTCCGGAGCAGTGGGGGCTGCTGGCAGTGCCCAGGCCCTCTGGTGGTGTCAGGGTGTCCTTGCCTCATGACCTGCCTGCGGTGTCGACTACTTATTTTTCCTTAGTTCTTAGATATGCATTTTCAACTTGATTCTCCAACTTTTCCATTAATTCCAAGAGCTAGCTACTTGAGCTAGCTAACCTTTTCTAATTCCTTTTTTCCTGTTGCTGACAAGACTTGGCTTCTACTATGTATAACCAAGAAAGTAAGTATAAGCAGCCTACAATCCTAAACAGAATTCATACTTTTTTTTTTTTTTTTTTTAGGAAGTCTGTCTCAAAGGTGAATCAAATTCCCCTGTTCTGGCTCAAAATGCTGGTCGAAACTTTCAAATGGCAATCACCTGGATTTTTTCTTTTTCTTTTTTTTTTTAGAGAGAGGGGTGGGGGGCAGAGGGAGAGAGAGAGAGAATCTTAGGAACATTCCATGCACAGTCCAGAATCTGATGTTGGGTTTGATCTCATGACCCTGAGATCATGACCTGAGCCAAATTCAAGAGTCAGACGCTTAACCAACCGAGCCACCCAGGGTCCTGTGCAGTCACCTGGACTTTAAAAAATATCTCATTCTCAGTGAAGCACCTGATTTCACAAAGAACATTCTGGTAGCTGCTGGTAGCTGCCATGGATGAGAGGCCATGAGGGGCGTCTGCCTCGGGACAGAAGCAACTTGCTCTGTCATTTGATTTCATAAATTTCATCCTGCATGCTTGAATCTCTCCTAAATCATCCACAGAAAAAGGGAACAAATATCTCCCTTTGAGGGGATAAAAAGCACAACCCTCCTCTCCAGCCTACACACACACACACACGCACGCACACACACACACACGCACATGCACATACACAGGAAAATTTCCTTAGAAAATATTTTGACTTTTAGAAGATATTACAGTTAGTTTGTTTGCTCAGGCAGATTTTAATATTCCTTTGAGATGAAGTTATTTTCCTAGGCAATTGTACACCATCTCCATGGAACATGGAAGTGTCAGAAGGGCAAAGGGCTTTGCTTCAAATCAAAAACTGACCCTACTCTACCAAGAAATTCTCTGAGTCCAGCAAAAATAGGGCAGACATTCTTTCTGAGACGACCTTGCTTCCCTGCCAAAGACTTACACTGAAAGCTCTAAATGAATGTTCTGAGACCCACTGGCCAGCAAAGCCCACTTGGTTAATCACATTCCTGTCTTTGCACTTGTTCTGGGCTACTGAAGGCACCGAGTGTTTCTCACTTGCCCATCACTGAGGAAACCTAAGTTCACTTTGAAATAGGGAACCCAGCCATGTTCGGATGTTGGTGACATTCTGGGAACTCTGAAGACTGGGCCCTTTCTCCTCATTTTATTTAAGTTTATTCTCCTGCCCATGTCCTCAGGTCATCCCCACTGGCAGCCCATTAGGGCCCATTTGCAGGGCTCAGTCTCAACTTTGGTCAGAGAGCCCCGTGGGGTTGCACTGTCTCCTGCCAATCCGGCTGGCAGCTAATCTAGGAGGTAGTTTCTTCTTGGATCGCGATTCCAGAATGCATACAGAACATTTTCTTCCTCCTTTCCACTCCTCTATCCCCTCCTCTCTAATCAAAACAGATCAAACTGAGAAGGAGGGAAGACAAGGGAATGCAATCAGACCCTTCAGACTTCGCTGGATGTCAGATTTCTTTATGGTTATATGATCGTGTATAACAATATTACATTTATTTAGCAACTAGCCCCTTCCAAGCACTCTACAAAGTGACCTGTGGGTGACAGGAGATGTAATTCAATCCTTGTAACAACTCTATAGTATAGATACATTTCACAAATACTATTGTTATCATCTCATTTCAGGGAACCTGATGCAGAGAGAAGTTAAATCACTTTTACATTTTCATAAAAGGCAGTTAAGTCCCTGAAATTCTTGTTCTCACCCTCCCCAGGCTCCTCCGCAGGACCACCACACCGTGTGATAAACACTGTAAATGGGTTGGTGCAAAGTGCCACGAAGCATCAGGGACCCTGAAAGACACAGAAAAATGCCACCCCCCGGCAACCATGTCCATGTCCTAATCCCCAGAACCTGTGAAGATATAAGGTCACATGGTGAAAGAAAATTAAAGTCCCAGATGTAATTACATTTGCTAGTCAGCTGACCTTCAAGTAGGGAGATGATCCTGGGTTGTCTGAGCAGGTCTGATCTAAGCACATTGGTCCTCTAAAGAGGGAGAAGGAAAGAGGAAGTTCAGGCTCAGAGGAAAATTTTGAGTTGGTCCCTGACCGGCTTTGCAGATGGAGGAGGGGAGTCACGTGGCAAGGGGTGTAGGCAGCCTCTAGAAGCTGACAGAGTCAAGAAACAGATTCTCCCCCAGGGCCTCCAGAAAGAATCCAGCCTGCCAACAACTTGCTTTTAGCTCAGTGAGACTTTCTCTGACTTGTGACCTCCAGCACCATAAGACACTGAATTTGCATTACATTAAGCCATGAAGTTTGTGATAATTTATTATGGTCATGATAGAAAACCCATACAGATGCCCTGTCCTGGATGATCAGAAGCAGATGGAGATGGTGTCTGAGCAAAGCTGGCAAAATGTGGAGCAGCTTTCTGGACAAGAAAGTGGCGTGGAGAAGGGGATTCTCAGCAGAGAGAAGGACAAACACCAAGGCTCAGAGCACGACACAGCATGTGGGCAGGGGACAGCGGGTGTCCTAGGAAGGTTGGCACAGGGCAGGAGTTCAGAGTAGCAGAGAAGACTCCAGAGGGACCTGGTGTGCAGAACAAAGAGTGAAGATTTTATCTTGCAGAGAAGGATAACTGTTACAGGATTTCTAATAGAGACAAATTTTTATTTCAGAAAGAACACTCTGATTACATTATTTAATAACAACACTCATCAGATATGTGATGAATATGGAGAATGAGCTGGAGGAGGGACAGCATAGAGATGAGGAGAAAAACTCATCATCTGAGCAAGAGATGATAAAGGACAGAGACAGGAAAGCTGGAGGGCATAGCGGATTTGCAAGATACTTAGAAGGTAGAGTTAATGATTTGTTTGATGACTTGTTTGATGTCAACAAGCTTCATGGCTTCAGAGATTAAGAGGATGCTACTATTTGACAAGACAAGAAAGAAAGAAAGAAAGAAAGAGGAAAAGGAAAGGAAAAGAAAAGGACAACTACCTACATTGGAAAGAGGGAAGCTATTTTGTTTTCAAACAAATAATAATGACAATTACAATTTATTAAGTGCCTATTATGTGCCAGTTCTGTATGTACATTACCTCTTGTAATACTCATACTAACACTGTTCTTATTATTTTCATGTGTCATATGGAGAAAATGAGGCTCAGATTGGTTAGAAAGAATTTTTCCACGGTAACAGAGCTAACTGTTTGAACCATGACTCTGCTCGGGTATAAGAACAAAGATTTTCTTGGAATAAACCAACATTTTCTCCATCCATTCCTCCATTCTGCCATGTGGCATGGGACATGCTAATGAGCAAAGGGGCTTTACGATGATGTCCAATAAACAGCTGAAAATTCAAGTCTGCAAGTCTCCTTTCAGGACTAGGTATTTAAAGAAATTGGCTCTAATCAGCACACAGGCTGCATGGCTGAAATGGCCTAGATTAAGAAGGAAGGAGGAGACCGGGGTGCCTGGGTGGCTCAGTGGGTTAGGCCTCTGCCTTCAGCTTGGGTCGTGGTTTCGGGGTCCTGGGATCGAGCCCCACATCGGGCTCTCTGCTTGGCGGGGAGCCTGCTTCCTCCTCTCTCTCTGCCTGCCTCTGCCTACTTGTGCTCTCTCTGTCAAATAAATAAATAGAATCTTAAAAAAAGAAGAAGGAAGGAGACCTTGGGAGGACACACTGTTGAAGGGATGGGCTGAGGAAGGAAAGACAGGGCAAGAGGGGCGCCTGGGTGGCTCAGTGGGTTAAAGCCTCTGCCTTTCGCTCAGGTCATGATCCCAGGGTCCGGGATCGAGCCCCGCATCGGGCTCCTTGGCGGGGAGCCTGCTTCCTCCTCTCTCTCTCTCTGCCTGCCTCTCTACTTGTGATCTCTATCTGTCAAATAAATAAATAAAATCTTTAAAAAAAAAAAAAAAAAGACAGGGCAAGAGATGAAGGTGTGCCAGAGATCCAGGACGAAACAGAAGACGGAATAATGTCACAGAGCCAAAGGGACATATCAGCTTCAGCAAGCCTTCACGAGTATGTGCTGGTCAAATAGAATTAAATACAGAATCTTTCCCAATCCAGAATTCCTCTTCTCAAAGGCAGTAGAGAAAGAAAATGGGTATTTGTTGAGGAAGAGCTAAGCTGGAATGTGAGGCACCTTACTGGCTGTCTGCTCGGAGATTGCCAAGACGGACAGAAACCTCACTCTCCTATACAGACAGGTAGATACAGCCGGTTACATCATGTGCTTAAGACAAGCAATAACTACTCCTCAAGTAAGAGAGCCGGACGGCTCCATTTGTCACACACATTCATCCCAGCTTTACTTAGCCGTTAAGGGGGCCATCTGTGTTAGCTGATGGCTTTTTGCAAAGGAAAATAACCTTTTCATTTCTTCATAGCAGGAGGTATTTTGAAGTTGGAGCAAGGCACCCACTGTCACCCAAGGTAGGTTCTTCACCTCCCACAGAAACTGGGAGAGAGCACCGCTCTCTCCCTTGATGTTTCTATCCAGGAGAGATGGCTCCTGTGTCCTTGAAAAGACATTCTTGGGGAACAGAGCTGACAAAAGGAATGGGAAGTCTTCAGAAGGACTTATAAATGCATCTCAGAGCGGAGAAAAATTTATGATTATGAAGTCTTCTTTTTTTTTTAATTTTTTTATTTATTTGAAGTGGAGGGGAGCACGAGCAGGGGAAAGGCAGAGGGAGAGGGAAAAGCTCAGTGGGGAGCCTGGTGTGGGGCTCGATCTCAGGACCCTGGGAGCCTGACCTGAGCAGAAGGCAGACACTTAACCGACTGAGCCACCCAGGTGTCCCAGGAAATTTAAGTTTTCTAAGAAGTCTCTTATTTCCAACAGGAAGAGTCAAACCTCTTATTTTTAATTTGTGTTTGTCCTTACATGTGAATGTGGCGCCTCCAAGCACTGAAGTAAGATAGCATTTGACATGGATGGAACTAGAGAGTGTCACGCTGAGTGAGATAAGTCAACGGGAGGAAGACGACTTTCAGACGATTTCACTCCTATGTGGAATTTCAGAAGCAAGACAGAGGATCGTTAGGGGAAGGGAAGGATAAATAAAACAAGATACAATCAGAAGGGTGAAAAATCACATGAGACTCTTAACTCCTAGAATTAAGAGCACCTGGTACCCAGTATCGCATTCAGTATCCCAGAGTCATAGCTAGTGTGAGAGGGCCAGGATTCAAATGCAGATATGAGTCCAGAATTCATGATATTTTCACCACTTTCGGCCCACCAATCTTCTTATATAGTGTCTCTCTGAGGGAAAAAAATCAGTGACACACAAGGTCAGTCTAGGGCCAGTGAGTGACACTAGAAGGTGGGGAAACACCTGTAATAGGGCAGTGCTTGCAATATATTACACGAAAGACTTTGAGGTTTCGTTGAGTACCCTCAGTCCGTCCATCTGGGCTGTCTTCAACTTTCATGGTTTGACCAGGTTATATTACAGCTTTGTGGAAATGGAAATTGGCTGTAGAAACCTAACAGTAATCAAATAATTCTTGCTATAGAAATGCAAATTCCATCCCAAAGAGGTTCAGCTGGCTTCCCTCCCCATTGTGGAGGAGGCCAGTTCACTTTGCTTTTTAATTTGCTTAATGAAAATACATGTCCACATTGTTAATGGCTTATAATTGTGTCTTCTCTTTGGATTCTTCCTTTGAATCAGTTCTAACAACTTTCTGGCTCCCTCATTAATTAATGAGTTAAGTAAAATCTTTGATGTGTGTTCATTTTATATGAAAGTCATGATTTATCTTCTTCTAAATATATTTTTACCTTTAGCTGTCCCTAGTTGCAAACTGCTCCATAATGAGAACTAACCAGCCTACCCCAGTCATCGTGCCTTTCCAGCATCATGAAAAGTAGTCATGAAGATTTAGGCTGTGCTTCTGAAGCTCGTGTCCCTGGGAAGAAGATGGAAGAGGGAAAGTGAGCCCGCTCTTTTCCCCTGGGGAAGGAAAAGGGAGGTGGATTCAGCCTAATGTGGTGATGGGGCTGAGGAAGAAGTGAAGTAAGTATAAAAGCACCCAAGAAACCAGTCATAGAGGGAGATGGAGGGATAGAGGGAGACCACAAGCTCCTCCTGGAAATCCCATGTTCAACTTCACACAGGTGGTAAGGAATGATACTGGGAAGGGGAGAATGGCTCTATGTGCAGGTTGAGGAGAGGATCTGGAAGTTCCCCTTGGAAACCCCTGGGAAGGGATAGAGCAGTGCTGCGGGGTTGCCACATAAAACACAGGATGCCTCGTTAATTAAGCTTGAATTTCAGAAAAACAATGAATAATTTAAATACTTTTAGTTCCATCTTTATACTAAACATCATTTGTTGTTTATGTGAATTTAAATTTAACTGGGTATCCCATATTTTTTAAGATTTTACTTATTTGAGGGGCGCCTGGGTGACTGCAGGGAACCTGCTTCCTCCTCTCTCTCTGCCTGCCTCTCTGCCTAGTTGTGATTTCTCTCCGTCAAATAAATAAAATTAAAAAAAGGAAAAAAAAAAGATTTTACGTATTTGACAGAAAGGGAGAGATCACAAGTAGGCAGAGAGGCAGGCAGAGAGGTCAGGGGGGGCAGGCTCCCTGCTGAGCAGAGAGCCCGATGTGGGGCTCGATCCCAGGACCCTGGGATCATGACCTGAGCCAAAGGCAGAGGCTTAACCCACTGAGCCACCCAGCCTCCCCGGTGTCCCATATATTTATTTGCTGAGTCTCGTAACCTCAGCTGAGAGATCACACTCAGTCGTCAGAAAGCCAGACAATGCAACAGAGCAGTTCCTCAAGGCAGAGAACAGCAAGAGTGCAGTGGCTTTCCAGAGCCTTCAAACCCAGAGGCTCCTTCCAAACGACCATCATGGATGTCCCAGAAACATACACCCGGACGCCCAACTGGGTAGAGACAATTGGAAGCTGAAGTCTGAAAGCCAGTACGATCCAAACAGGATCATCTAAAAGGGATGTTACTTTCAATTTCCAGGTTTAAAATTGTTGTTTCCATCCTTGCAGATAAGAATTTGCAGGGGAGGAAAACTTTTCCCTCTGTATTTATAGGTTCTTTTGGCCGATCTATAATCAAATTGGCATAAGACAGATTAACAGGAGAAAAACAAATTTAGTTATGTATGTGTGGGACCCCATAAAAAATATGAGACCAAACAACAGGTTGGTCATTTGAGGCTTATGCCATCCTGAGCTAAGGATGGGATAGGGATCTGGGCTTCAAAAGGGAGGGGGTAATTTACAAGACAATAAAAAGCAGCTGTTTGGTAATTAGATTCTTGAACTGCCATACACATAGTTCTTTCAGATAAAAAGTTTATTTCTGGAGGGACGCCTGGGTGGCTCAGTGGGTTAAAGCCTCTGCCTTGGGCTCAGGTCATGATCCCAAGGTCCTGGGATCCAGCCCCAGTCGCAGGGCTCTCTGCTCAGTGGGGAGCCTGCTTCCTGCTTCCCTTCCTCTCTCTCTGCCTGCATCTCTGCCTACTTGTATTAGGGCCGATTTAATGTTAAAACCTGTTTAACTATTAGGGCCTGCTTAGCCAGAGCGATTCCATATTGCCTAGGTAGCTATATTGTTGTTTACATCCACGGACTTCATTCCGGGAATAAACGCCCCAGCACGCCCCAGCAGTTCCAAACATCCCAGTAGTTCCTGGTATCGGTTCTGGGTATCGATTCCGGGAGTAAACACCCTAACAATAGAAGCCACGTACCTTGAGGTCTGCGGTTATGCCCTATAAAACTAGACTGTGAGATTGGGATGGGGTCGTTCTCTTCGGAGGCGCCCTGGCCGGCCAGTCTGATGTCTAATGCTTGGCATAGAATAAAGCTTTGCATAACTTTCACTTGGTCTCAGTCTTTTTCCTTTGATAATGGACCCCAACACTTGTAATGTCTGTCTGGCAAATAAACAAATAAAATCTTTAAAAAAAAGTTATCTCTGGAAATAGCTTTCTTTCTAGGAGAGGCCCCTATTAACAAACAAAAACTCAAAGAAGAAATGTGAAGATCTAATTATCTTTATTAAGTAATTTAACAATCAGACAGCATCCTACTTAGCAAGCAGAGAGGTGCTCTGAGGAGTTGTACAAAATGGAAGGTTTTCATAGGAAGGAAGGAGGGACAAGGAAGTTATTAGCAAAAGGAAAGTTTGTGTCAGACAAGGTCACTTTCCTTTAGTGGGATGAGCATGGGCTCTTACCACGCAGAGGACCTTATTTTTCTTTGCGGGTTGGAAAGGGCCCATGCAACCAATTATTTCATTGCTGCTGACCAGAAAATTCCTCACTGACCAGTGAAGACCATATTTCTGGGGGAGGTTGAAACTGCAATTAAGTCTCATTTTGGTCACGTGGCCTAGCATAAAGGACTCCATTTTGGCCTGGGGTTTTCTTTTTAATGCTCAGTAACTAAATTTTTTTAGGTAGTTAAGGAAGAGGTAAAAGTTTTCTTGAGTCTCCTGAGTCTTGATCGCCTTCAGCTCAAAATAATTTACATGCCAAAGTGACATATTTGGGGGTCATGTATTTTGCTTTCTCTCAGATTCCTAGAAAAGATTAATCACATTGGTTATAAAGAAATAAATGTGGGGGAGGAAAAATAATTTTCCCTCTATCTTTCTAGGTTTTTGGCTGAGACACTCCAACCCTGCCCCACACCAAATGAAAGACACGTTAGCAGGAAAAAAAACAAACAGAAGCTTAGTAACATGTATACCTCCTGTATACATATGAGAGACCCAGGAAAACTGTGTAACTCCCTGAAATGGTCCAAGCCGCCACCCAAAATACTATCTCTAGCTAAAGACAAAAGATGTTGGGGGTGGGGAAGGCTGTGGAGCCAGCTGTGGGAAGTTTCCAGGCAAAACACAGTAAGGGAGGTTGTGGCTGTTAGGCGGATTAAGTCTCTGCAGATTAGAGTCATCCTTCTCTTTCTGGTGTAAAGACATCTTTACAAATGGAGAGTTCCCTTCTAAATGTAAATGTCTTTTATGAGAAATTGTAACTTGTATCCTGTTTTCAGAGTTCCTCCGGTATCTGCAGTTTCTTAAAAATAACAAGCTGGGGGCGCCTGGGTGGCTCAGTCGGTTGAGCATCTGCCTTGGGCTCAGGTCATGATCCCAGGGTCCTGGGATGGAGCCCTGCATCAGGCTCCCTGCTCACCGGGGAGCGTGCTTCTCCCTCTCCCTCTGCCAGCTGCTCTCCCTGCTTCTGGTCTCTCTCTGTGTCAAATAAATAAAATCTTAAAATAAATAAATAAATAAAATAACCAGCTTAAAATAATCCCGATGCCAAAGAGGCATGTTTTGGGTGACCAATTCCACTCCCCTTTCAGAAGCTCTGTTTTTCTTGCACATACGTCCAAAGAGTGTGGGTGTTAAAGTTCGTCTCTGCTATGCAGACTGAACTGATGTTGAGCATGGGAATATGGACCATTCCTAACAACAAAGGCCAAGAAGAGCTCCTTGTCCCCTCCTGAGAGCAGTGCTCAAAGCTCCAGTTACACCCCAAGATGAGGGCCAGATGCCTCATGTCCGTCCTTACTTGTATCTGTTAGGATACCCAGAAAACACTGGCTTTCCCCACTTCACTATCCTGAAATGGTGAGGACTTCGTCCCTGGCTTTGTATATCCTTTGCTTTTGCACATGGCACATTCAGAGGACCACAGGGAGCTTTTACAAATGACTAATTGAGCAATTAAGTCAAACCCAGCACCTGAAATTTCCCTTAAATGAAAACACCTGAGATCCTCTCTCCAGGAAGGAATTATGCTTAGTACTTCACAAAGCTTTTATGAAGATTAATAAATTGCTGTTTTCAAGGTGTTTGAGAACTCTGGATAATAGTGTCTGCATTGCATGGTTTAGAAATTTATGAAGATTTGCATTAATAAGGTATTTATTTTGTACAAAACAACAACAACAAAACCTAGAACAGCCCTTTCCTATGGAGGCTACCTGCCACAAGTGGCTTTGGAGCACTTAAAATGTGACCAGTGTGACTGAGGAACTGAATTTGAAATTGTGTTTCATTTTAATTAATTTACACTTAAATAGCTACATGTGGCTAACCACATCTTACAGGAAGCAGCATGAGAACAATGACGGAATAGGAAAATTCAGGATTTAAAATGAACTCCTAGTGGAAATGACAATTACAATGGCACTTACTGGTATAATAAAAAATTTGAATATCTACATCAGAGCTTCCCAAACTAGTTTTGCAAGTAACACTTTTCCGTCAGGGAATAACATGTTTGATTAAACAAAGTGAAACAGGACTTGTCAGATCGTTACTGGCAATATGCTTTGTACATATCCAGGTATGGGACATTATACTCAGACTTCTTCAATATTTCTCCCACACCTATTTACTTTCCAGAACCACTTTTGCCTGCAAAATGCCTACTCACATCTGAAACTTGTGTTTGGAAATCTCCTGGAACACAGTTTGAGAAATGCTGGTGTGGAGGGAAGGGACACAACAAAATGAAGACCTTGACGTACACATGGTGTGTTTGAAATGAGCCTATGTCCAGACACAGCATTAGGACTTGATGTTGTTCACTGTTTTGGGTTGATCCCTTTTTCTCTGTGTATGCAAACCTCATTTCTGACCCTCAACTGCCCCACCTTATGGTCTTTCATGACTGCAGCTACAAAATAGTTCACGTGACAGTCTAAAACAGTTGTTTTTTGACTTTTTTAAAGCATAGGACCATACTCTAAAAATGAATTCTTTTTTTTTTTTAAGATTTTATTTATTTATTTGACAGAGTGATAGAGAGAGAGCACAAGCTGTCAGAGGGGTAGGCAGAGGGAGAGGGAAAAGCAGGCTCTCCACTGAACAGGGAGCCTGATGTGGGGCTCAGTCCCAGGACCGTGGAACCATGACCTGTGCTGAAGGCAGCCGCTTAACCAATGAGCCACCCATGCGCCCCTAAAAGTGAATTCTTCTAGAAAATGCTACAGTCTCTACATATAATGGATAAAAATAGTGTCCCGTTACTATAAATGTGTTTTAGATATGTATCTTTACCTTAATTTGTCAATAGTAAATAATATAATAGTAATAAATAAATAATAATAGAGGGGCGCCTGGGTGGCTCAGTGGATTAAGCTGCTGCCTTCGGCTCAGGTCATGGTCTCAGGGTCCTGGGATCGAGCCCCGCGTCGGGCTCTCTGCTCTGCAGGGAGCCTGCTTCCTCCTCTCTCTGCCTACCTCTCTGCCTACTTGTGATCTCTCTCTCTCTGTCAAATAAATAAAATAAAAAATTTAAAAAATAATAATAATAATAGAAATTTCTCATTGGGGGCTACGGACATTGATAGGCATCTTATATCATTCTCATCATGTAATTGATTTTTGGGTTTTGTTTTGGTTATAAATTAATATATTTTTAAAAAATGACTTACACCTGTAAGTAGTTGTATATGAAAGAGAGCATTTGTATATTTTGTTTTATTTTTTTAGTGGCTGATTTGCCATTAATTACAGGATACTCTTAAGCAGACTCAGCAAGAAAAACTTCCTTTCAAAATTCGTTTACATAAATTGAGATTTCCATTTCCAGTCAAGATCAGTAAAAGAGATGAGATTTAGTCTTCCTACATACCTAAAAACACAGACAAAATTCAAGAAACTAAGGTTTTCGGTCATTTGGATGTCAGGCAGCACAAGAGAGGGAAGCATACAACTTGAGTCCTACTGGGGGCCCAGCTCACTGGCCCAAGAGAGCTTTGAGGCTGCAGCTCAGAGAGGGGGATCCCAGGTGGGTCCTAGCAGCCTCCCAGACATGAGGAGACAGATCTGGAAGCCTGGGAAGGCCAAGATAGCTTAAGTTCACAAAGCAGAATACCCAGAAACAGAGAGATGAACAGAGAAAGAGTAGAAGAAATCTGGGGAGGGCCCCCTTGATTCTTTAAGGAGTACTGACTGGCACATATGTGGGAGATGTTACCCTAAGAGCGCACCTAAGACTGGAAATGGAACATAGCTCGTTTTACTGCACTTTGCTTTATTGTGTTTTTTTACAAATTGAGTGTTTGTGGCACCTCTGTGATGAGCACATCTAACAGAGCTATTTTTCCAATGGCATGTGCTCACTTTGTGTCTCTGTGTCACATTTTGGTAATTCTCACAGTATTTCAAACTTTTTCATTAGTATTGTATTTGTTATGGTGATCTGTGATCAGTGATGATGATTTGTTGAAAGCTTCAATAATGGTTGGCATTTTTTAGCAATAAAGTCTTTTAAAATTAAAGTATGTACATTGCTTTTACAGACATAATGCTATTGCCCCTTAATTGACCATAGTACAATGTAAACATAACTTTCATATGTTCACTTGACTTGCTTCATTGCGGTTTCACTATACTGCCGTGGTCTGGAACTGAACCCATGATATCTCCAAGGTATGCCTATAGTTTATGTTGCCTCCAGCCAGAGCAGAAAAAGCTCCTAACTCATAGGACATTGGGTACATCAATAAAAATATCATTTCCTTAATAAAGGAGCAAAATTGGTCCTAACCTAAAGACCATTCTGATTGCACCTAACAAAAGCAAGCCTCAGAAGAATCAATTTGTTTTCAAGTAATTAACTACACCCCAGGATAAAGATCAAGAATACTTATAGGAATACAAAAATACTCAGCAGTCAAAAAGGTAAAATTCAAAATGTTTAGGATCCAGTCAAACATTACCAGGCATTCAAAGAAGCAGGCAAGTATGAACCATGATGAGGAGAAAAATTAATCAATAGAAACAGACCCCAAGATGACAATTATGATATAATTTATAGACAAAGAGCATAGAGCTGTTATTAAAACTATGTTGCGTATATTCCAGGCTGTAAAGGAAAGATGGAGTATGTTAAGTAGTCATGACAAATATAAAAAGATATATTTTTTAAAAGACCCAGATTTTATATATATATATATATATATATATATATATATATATATATATATATTTAAGATTTTATGTATTTACTTTTCAGGAGAGAGAGAGAAAGCACACAAGCAGGGGTAGCAGCAGGCAGAGGGAGAAGCAGGATCCCACAGGACCCTGGGATCATGACCTGAGCTGTAGGCAGATGCTTAACTGAACCACCAAGGCACCCCCAAAAGACCCAGATTGTATTTCTAAAGATGAAAACTATAAAATCTGGTATGAAAAATACACTGGATTAATGGAAGATTAGATGTTGCAGGAGGAAAGATTAGTCAACCCAAAGACAGAAATAGAAACTAGCTAAAATGAAACAAAAAAAAGACCAAATAAATGTACAGAGCATCAGGACAACTTTAATCAACCTAATGTCCATGTAGTTAGAATCCCAGAATAAGAAATGAGAGAGCTGGAGTAACAGAATTACCATTTGAAGAAATAATATCCCAAAATTGGCAAGTTGGTGGAAACTATAAACCCATAGATCCAAGATCAAAACCTCCAAATATTAGAAATGTGAAGAGGACTACATTAAGACACATCAAAATCAAATTGATTAAATCCAGTTTTTAAAGTTATTTTTATTTTTTCAGAAGATTTTATTTACTTATTTGAGAGAGAAAGCATGAGCAGGGCAAAGGGCAGAGGGAGAGGGACAAGCAGACTCCTTGCTGAGCAGGGAGCCAGTGAGGGATGCAATGCCAGGATCCTGAGTTCATAACCTGAGCTGAAGTAAGACACTTAACTGAGCCACAAAAGCTGCCCCTTAAATCTAGTTTTAAAGAAAAAATCTTAAAAGCAGTTCAAGAATCAGGAAGTGGAAGAAGATCCAGCCCAAACTCAGAAAAGTACAGTTAACATCACATCATTTGCCCAGGCCCCTTGCCCTTATCCAGACTTTGATGTGCTCCAAAATATAACCCTTGCCTTTCTCCTTCACCATGTTTCTTCCCTTCAACTGCTGCTTTGGTTGGGAGATATTTGACCAAAGTCACTGCATCAGTCAAAGTCAGTCAGAGAAGCAGAACCACTAGATTTTATAGAAAATATTGTTCCTTCAGGAAGGCACCTGGGAAGGGAAGACAAACACAAAGGGCAGGGGGGAGGATGTGCAAGAACAAGGAAAAACGCAATCACATGAGCTCAAACCCACAGAAACAGATGGGAGTCCTTGTTACTTTTTGTTGCATATGATCTTGATGAGAGAATCCAGGGGATGGAGGAACAGTTTTAGGCCTGACCCCTGCCTCATGTTAACAAGGTGAGCCAGAAGATGGGCAAGAAGGTATGTGAGCTTTAAAGTGGCTGCCACTTCATTTCCTCCCCAAAATCTCTTGTAAAAATCTGTCTAGTGGTCCATCTTCACCAGAAACCAATAGGAAAGAGATTTCTAGGAAACATAATCCAACCACACTGACACATTAAAAAGCACCACAGCAACTAAAATAGCATTTATGGACTAGCGGAGAATTTCAATGATCCATGCTCTTTCTGGTCCTAGTTAAAACGGATCATCAAAAATGTGTCCATGGGGGCGCCTGGGTGCCTCAGTGGGTTAAGCCGCTGCCTTTGGCTCAGGTCATGATCTCAGGGTCCTGGGATCGAGTCCCACATCGGGCTCTCTGCTCAGAAGGGAGCCTGCTTCCCTCTCTCTCTCTCTGCCTGCCTCTCTGTCTACTTGTGATCTCTCTGTGTCAAATAAATAAATAAAATCTTTTAAAAAAAATGTGTCTATGGATGGTCTATCTAAGCTTATTGCCTAATGAATTGCTGTATAGTCACTTCTCTTTGTATTTAGCAATCCTGGTGGAACACTATGATGAATGACCCAGGTATAAGCAGCTCAAGCTGCTTTTTCAATGGAGAGACCACAGAGTGTATAAAAAGATTTACAAGAATACAAACTACTAAGTAATGCTAAGGAAAGTCTTCATCTTGAGAAACTCCCCCTCAATAATTGAGGTCACAGGAAAGAGGCAAGGGTATCTACTCTCAGAAAGGAAGATGTTGGCCAACTATAGTAAAAGCCAGAATGGAATCTGGTAGCTAATGAACTTCAGTCTTGGCTGCCTCTAAAAGATGATTTTCCAAGCATGAGCTCTTGAGCTTAATTTTATGTGATGCTGCAAAGAGCTCAATGGTGATAAAATAAGAGGCGACAAAATCTTGCCTGAGGGTGTGGCCCAGAGATCATTTTCCCTGGTGAAGTGAAGATCTGGGAGCAGCTTATTTAGAACCTCAGAGTGGTTCCATGGTACCAAAAATGAATGGGAATGGCCGCCAGAGTTCTTCACAGACACAGAAGGAAAGGGGCTTCATTTGCGAGAGCCAGACAAATTCTAACCAGTCTCCGGTGAATACCAATGTAGAGCGATCCTTAGTGGTCAGAGGAGCAATACAGAATCTGGTAAAGGAAAACCTGAGGGAAATAAGTCCAAAGAGGAGTGGCAACAGAGAGGGGTTGAAGACTTCTCTTTCGGAATAGGACTTCTGGAAACCCATATATATACCATCATTGTCACCCCCCCACCACCACCACAATCACCGCATCACAACCATCGCTATTACGGTCAGCATCACCCCCCCCACCACCGTCACCTACACCAACACCACCACAATCACCACCACCACCATTACTCCCATTCACTACAACAAGGGCTTCCAAGTTCTAAGTACTGATGATACTTAGCACTTCTGTCTCTACTTTGATTCCCCTCATTAAAAAGATTTTAAAAGCCATAAAGATAGAACAAAAACCTATATTAGTTCATTCGAAGTTCGCTGAGTTTACAAGAGATCCAAGGAGGCTTAGGGGAGTTTTGAGCTAATAAAGCTCAAGTGGAGTCTTACCTTCCAAACCCTGAATTCCAAATATTTCTGCATTTTCAGTGCTTGCTTCAAATATTTGCTACAAATATTTCCGCATTTTCAGTTTCTTTTCTCTGGGAGGTTTAAGAGTCTGCCCCAACTTCCTGTTCTCTGTAATAATGATGGACATACCATTTTCATCCTTGCAAACCCCTGCAGAATAATCAGGGAGTGAGATTTTCAGAACTCTCAAGCTGAAACAAGCATCCATGGAGGGGTGCTGAGGATCCCTGCATGATGGAGTAGCCCCGGGTCATCAACCAGCTTCAGTCAAGAAGCACAGGCAGCCCGCCTCTTAAACACCATTATGGATTGGAGACCCGCCCTTAAACATGCAATGAGTTCTGTCTGTTGACATTAATTGCCTTTGCCCAGAAACCACTAATGGTTTCTCAGGATGAGAAAACTATAGGAAGATGTGAGATGCCTGTTTATGGATAACTGGGGATTAATGAGACTTTGGTGACATTCATCAAGTGTCAAATGGCAGACAGGTCATTTGCAGGCATAACTACGTCAATGCTTGGATTTCACTTCAGTTCTCAGAGGAAAGGTGTGATTATGGACAGACTTGGGCAAATCCCAGAGAGCTACAAAGTATGTGAACTAAAAGTCTTCTTTTTCTGTCCTCTGGGCTTAAATCCATGTTTGGCTCTTGAAATTTTTACATTAGCTTGTTAGAGAATGTCAACTGTTATGAATTACCTAACAGTCTTCATCAAGCCAACAGAGGTTGTAATTAGTCTTACGTCAGGCTTCCTAATCGATCTGTAACATCAGCAATTCACCGTTATATTGAAACTGTCTTGCTTCCCCGTTTCCTCAATTCTGCACTCCAGCTAATATAAAAATGTGCTTGGTTCACGTTCACTAACTGGTAGATTCAACTGTTGGCCCCAATTGTCCATCCTTCCCTGGATCTATACTTTTTGCCATGTAAATAGCAGTTCTTTTCACTAAAGATGTAAATTTTCCCAATCTGTAACTTCAGGCTTGCTCATGTACTTTCCTTTGCCTAATTGATTGGAGGCAAAGTGATAGTCTGCTAATTCTGTGCATGAATTTGAAGAGGTTACATGTGTTTTCCTTTCCCCTGTTGGACTTCTGCCACTGCCGTGAGGGCAAGATGCCCCAGGTCACCTGGTAGTCAAAGGATGATGAGAGACATGTGGAGCAGAGCTGGCCGCCACCTGCAGCTGAGAGCCAAACTCAGCTGAGCCTAGAGTAGATTAGCCCACCGCTAGCTGGCCCATGGATTCCAAGCAAGATATTTGTTTTAAAACATTGAATTAGAGAATGGTGTGTTAAGCGGCAAAAGCTAGCTGATCTATCATTTATTGAGCCACCAAAGTATTCCAGAAATGGGTTAAGAACAGGGCAGTCAGAGATATGCAAAACCTAAGTCCTTGCCCTCAAGGGAAGTCTAGTCACTTCACAACAAGATACTACTCTGACCGGTAGGAGACTAGAGAGCCCCAGACTCTCAGACTCCAGCTTCAAGTCCTGCCTTATTCCACCCAGAAGTATTAATGTAACCAGTAACAGCAACAGTGCCAATAGAGAAATCTAGTACAAGAATTGAGGGAATTCTTATTAAAGTGTGGGCTTTAGTTCAAACCTTAGCAGCCACTTTTCAAAGAATGTTCATAGATAGATTACATATATGATGAGAGAGAGATAGAGATAGAAAGAGTCAGATAGATTTTTTTTAAATTTCCAAAATATGTTCACCAAAAGATCTTCTTAAAGCTATGGTTCTCAAAAAAGCTGTGTAAGAGATATGATTAGGGGTGGCTCACTTGGTTAATCACCCACTTCTTGGTTTTGGATCAGGTCATGGTCTCAGAGTTGTGAGATTGAGCCCTGCTCAGGCTCTGCAATGAACATGGAGCCTGCTTGAGATTCTCTCTTTTCCTCTGTCCCCCACCCCCACCAAAAAAAAAGGACTCATGATTAGAAGTGAGTGATTTCGGGGCGCCTGAGTGGCTCAGTGGGTTAAGCCGCTGCCTTCGGCTCAGGTCATGATCTCGGGGTCCTGGGATCGAGTCCCACATCGGGCTCTCTGCTCGGCAGGGAGCCTGCTTCCCTCTCTCTCTCTCTCTCTGCCTGCCTCTCTATCTACTTGTGAGCTCTCTCTGTCAAATAAATAAATAAAAATCCTTAAAAAAAAAAAAAGAAGTGAGTGATTTCATTTTCTTTGTGAATTCAGAATCCTCGGGGATTCCAATTCAGTAGGTCTGGGATGGGGCACCTGAGTCTGCATTTTTCATGCCCCACTTCCTTTTTGCCCGTCCAGTTATGATGCTATAAGTCTACAGACCACGATTTGAGAATTTCTGCTCAAAATTACAAGCTTCTTGGGACATTCAAAACATACTCTGCTGTGAATTCAAATAGATCCTGTTTCAGGTTTCTTATTGGCAGAGCTGTGGCCAGTTCCTAAACTTCTGGAAGGCTTCTTGCTCCATTCTTCCCACCATCTCACCTTTTTTCCTGATACCTACCTCTTGACCTTGTCATCCTGGGTTCTGGATATTGCTCTGAACCTAGTAGGTGTGCAACTACTATTTTATGAATGAGCCATATGCTTGTCACTTGCCACAAAGCCCGTCCCAGCTCCTCCTTGCCCAGCTGACTCCTCTAGCTCCGTCACTGGTCTGATGATGTGGGTTGCCCCGTCCCTTACTGTGGTTTGGAATCCTACCTCTCCCTTCATGAAGGACCCCAATAATTTGTCTTCTTGGACTACCCATGCTTGGGGCTAACAGTCTCTGAGATTTATGTTTTGGGGGGAGGTTTTGGTTTTTTTTTTTAAGATTTTATTTATTTATTTATTTAGAGACAGTGTGCAAGTGGGGAAGGGCAGAGGAAAAGGGGAAAAGGGAGAGAGAATCTCTAGCACTCCTCCATGCTACGATGTTGGGCTCAATCACATGACACTGAAATCATGACCTGACCCTGAGATCATGACATCAGCTGAAATCAAGAGTCTGACGCTTAACCAACTGACCCACCCAGGCACCCCTGGTCTTTATGTGCACTGGAACCTAGCACAGCTGGGAGATCAGACCCAAGACAAGACCTTCCGCTGTCATTAAAACTGGCCTGAGCTCCCAACAGCTTCAGCACATCTTAGAGAGGAAGAAAGATGGAGGAAGTAGAAAACTGGTTTAGGTCTATAAATCACGACAGCCTCCTGGGAACAGGCCAAGGCAAAACAGAATCAAAATCCATTCCAGAAATGTCAACAGTCTCAGGGAAGCAGGCGTGTTTACAAGGCAGATGTAAGTCATTTAGAATCACTGGAGTACAGTCCAGGATATGGAGCTGCTGACTGTTTAATAGGTATCGATAAATAATCCCACCACACAGCAAAATTACAAGTTTGCTCTGCCATCTGGAACTTGATGTTCATGGGCTGATTAGAAACCAGCCACCTGATGTCATTATATTTCTCCCTTGCCTATTTTAAAAGAATTTCACAATATCCCAGAACATAAAAGGAGACAAAACCACAAGAGAGAATGATGTTCCAGTTTGGTCTGTATTTTACGAGTTACTCTCATGCATAGAGCAGGAATTGGTTTGGTTTGGTAAATGGAATTCTTTATATAACAGCCCTGCAACCCTAGGTTTCTACCTGGAAGATGCTGCTGACATGAATTATGAAATTCAGTGTAGTTTGAGAGCAAATGTAAAGAGTAAAGAGCTTCTGGAGTGATGTCTTTCACCCAGGAAATATGTGGCCAGAGAGTTACACATATATTCCACTGTGGCCAAGCAAATGACAGGTTTTTTTTTTTAATTAATTTATTTATTTTCAGCATAACAGTACTCATTGTTTTTGCACCACACCCAGTGCTCCATGCAATACGTGCCCTCTCTATTACCCTCCACCTGGTTCCCCAACCTCCCACCCCCCACCCCTTCAAAACCCTCAGGTTGTTTTTCAGAGTCCGTAGTCTCTCATGGTTCCCCTCCCCTTCCAATTTCCCACAACTCCCTTCTCCTCTCCATTTCCCCATGTCCTCCATGTTCTTTGTTATGCTCCACAAATAAGTGAAACCATATGATACTTGACTCTCTCTGCTTGACTTATTTCGCTCAGCATAATCTCTTCCAGTCCCGTCCATGTTGCTACAAAAGTTGAGTATTCATCCTTTACTCCTAATACTAATCCTAATACTCCATCGTGTATATGGACCACATCTTCCTTATCCATTCATCCGTTGAAGGGCATCTTGGTTCTTTCCACAGTTTGACAACCGAGGCCATTGCTGCTATAAACATTGGGGTACAGATGGCTCTTCTTTTCACTACATCTGTATCTTTGGGGTAAATACCCAGCAGTGCAATTGCAGGGTCATAGGGAAACTCTATTTTTAATTTCTTGAGGAATCGCAAATGACAGTTTTAATTCAATCAGGAATGCTGCCATTTAGGGGAATCCTACAGCGAGTTCTCTTGTAAAACTAAAGATTCTCTTAAAGTAGTAAATGATAATTATCCTTTCCATTTTTTGGATAAATACGAATTTCACGTGAGTGCGCAGAACACTTTTCCATACCTCTCTGCAGACATATGTTGTTTTCTATCTGCTCTGGCCCTTGTATCAGCTTTCTTACACCCTGGCTAGTCTATTCACTCTCTGCTCAGGGGCCTTCCTAACATTTGAGTTCTGTTTGCACCTGTCTCATGCCCTGAGCAAAGCAGGCACCTGCATTTTTTACCTGAGTGACTATCCGGAGAGGACAGTTTATGTTATTATAGCCGCCAGCACAAATGCCTCTCTTTGCTACCAAGAGGAAACAACACTGAAAACATGAATCAACCTTGAAAAGGCTTTACTGGATCCAAAGATGGTATTACCCAAATGACATTGCCCTGAATTTTAGAGGACAGCTAACATTTTTCTCTCGTAAAATCTCCCTGTGTCATTGTCAGAGAAGGAATCTGTCATGATGCAAAACAAGGGTTTAAACATTGGGTGTTCTCCGCATTATTAGGTCCTCAAAGTCATTTACCATTTCATTAGCTGTAAGCACAAATAACCTATAACTATTCCCTGCAATCTGGTAAGCCCGTGTTTGCTCACAAACCTTTATTGTCCTATCACCTGACAGCATCTCCCTGCAAGAGGTGAGAGGAAATGGGATTATTTACATCAAGGAGTTGTAAAATGGAGCTGGGAGGCCATTAAGGAGATGGGCCTTATGCATGTCCTCACTGGAAAGCCATGAACTTTTGACCTGAGGCAACCACCAATATTCCAAGGACTAAGTCCAAACACCTGCAATTTGCTGTCACGAGGCTTTGCTTAGTGACAGCCTTAACAACCAAGAAGCTTCAGCACAGATGACTGCGCTGGCACCAACACCAATCAAAATCGTTTGTAAACAACCTAGGCAAGCATCCCCTTTTGTTTTTAAAAACCCTTGAATTTATTCCCTGGGGCAGGGAGGGAGCACGACTTGGGCTCCTGCCCAAATCTGTGTTCCCCAAATTGCAGTTCTGAGACCCAGATAAATGCTTTTGTTTTTAACTTAAATCAGCCTCTTTTCTTGGTTAATGTCATATATTATGGCACCTCCTTCATGGAATCAAAATTGTTTTTAACTTCTTGAAGTCAGGGACTATCTTAGGGTTTCTGTTTCTTAGGAATTTTGTCTTTTATTACATGGGCTGTCATGGTTCTGTGTGAAAAATAGCCACTCAAGGAATAAATCTATGGATTTTGTTGAAAATGGGCTCTGAAGAAAACACACCATGGATGAGATTTTTTAATTTAATTGTTGCAGGCCATCTGGATGACTTTTCAGCACTACAGATAGCAGACACATGTTCTAGTTCTTGGTCATGTAACACTCCCCTAAAATATTTTTGCGTGGTAAGGAAGATATATTAGAAAGCACCCAATAAATGACATCGTCATAAAGCTAATGTTGGAGCAAACATGTCTGTGATGATAGTCCTGAGGCAGTTAGTGCTGGATGACGATGCTCTATGGGTCTCTCACATTTCCACATGTGTTGAGAACAGGGGACTCTCTTCCGAAGTATGTGTATGGCAAATGAAAGAGATAGTGTCTCCTTGAAAAAAAAGGCAGGTTTTCTCACAGCTTTGAAAAATAGAGATGAGCAACATTAATTGTTCTTAAGACAATAAAATGTTTCTAATAGTTGGCATTTGTCACAAACATTTAAAGCCATGACAGAGGTCCCCAGGGAGCCACGAGGCATATTCCTGCGTGAGGACGCACATTCAGGGGAGGAGGAGGGGCACATGTGACATGGCTGATGGTCTGGTCATGTGGAATTCTCACTCATTTTTGAGTCTTCGGAACTGTGACTGTGTCAGTCCTCAGCAGACCTTCAGTAAATACTCTATTCCTTCTCTTGCTCCTTCAAAACACTGTTATCCTTCATAATGTCCTTCATTTCATCCTCTTTCCTCTTCAATTTCTCTTCATTTTCCCCCTTCAATTTCTTTAACAAAAAACACAGCCTTTCATCCTCAATTTTTTTTTTTTTTTAGGATTTAAAATAAGTTTGGAAGAGGTAACATTTAAACCTAAATTTACATCAAGAAATGAAAGATTGATGAGGCTCCTGGGTGGCTCAGTCAGTTGGGTGTCCAACTCTTGATTCCAGCTTGGGTCTTGATCTTAAGGATCATGGGTTCTAGCCCCATGCTTGGCTCCATCTGGGCATGGAAATTACTTTTTAAAAAAGACAGAAAGAAATGGAAGAGTAATAAGATACCTTTTCCAAGAAGGCCACAAAGAAAAAATGGTGGGGAGAGGATTTCAAGAGAGAATAAAATACAGAAAGAACAATTTACCCTCAGCCATTCTTCACTCTTTCTACCAAAACATGATCTAAGGGACCTAACCTGTTGGAAAGCTCATAGAAAGATATATTTGACAACAAAAGTTTCTAACTTTGTATTCATCCTGGAGTTTGTTTTTAAATTTAACTAGCACATTAAAAAATTCTCAGAATCATTAGTTATCAGGGAAATGCAAGTTAAAATCACATGAGCCCTTCTAAACAAGCCCCACCATGTTATGTCTACACAGCCACTAGAATGTCTCAAGCTAGAAGACTGACTAAACCAAGTGTTGGTGAGGATGTGGACCATATGGAAGTCTCACACATTGCTGGTGGGAATGCAAAATAGTTCAGCCACCTTAGGAAGCAATATGACATTACCTTATGAAATTAAACATGCACTTCCCATGTGATCCACCAATCCAACTCTTAGGTATCTCCCAAGAGATATGAAATGTGTCCATGTAAATATTTGAACATGTACGTCATATCAGCATTATTCAAAACCAAAACAGTCAGAAACTATAACCAAGGGGCGCCTGGGTGGCTCAGTGGGTTAAAGCCTCTGCCTTCGGCTCAGGTCATGATCCCAGGGTCCTGGGATCGAGCCCCGCATTAGGCTCTCTGCTTGGCGGGAAGCCTGCTTCCCCCTCTCTCTCTGCCTGCCTCTCTGCCTACTTGTGATCTCTGTCTGTCAAATAAATAAATAAATAAGTAAATCTTTAAAAAAAAAAAAAGAAACTAAAACCAAAATCAAAGATGCCTGCTTTCACCACTTCTATTCAACATAGTATTAGAGGTTATAGCCAGAGAAATTAGGCAAGAAAAAAGAAATAAAAGGCATTCAAATTGCAAAAGAAGAAATAAACTTATCTCTGATCAGATATCACAGATGATATGTAGAAAAACCTAAAGATTACACACACACACACACACACACACACACACACACATCTATTAGAGCCAAGAAATGAATTCAGTAAAATTGTAAGATACAAAATTAACACACAAAAATAAGTTGCATCTCTATACACTGACAATAAACAATACAAAAAGAGAAATTTAAAAAACAATATCATCACAATAATATCTGAAATAATAAAATAGGAATATGTATAATCAAGGAGGCAAAAGACTTGTGTACTGAACTATAAAGCATTGCTGAAAGAAGTTGAAGAAGATATAAATAAGCAGAAAAACATCCCAAGTTCATGGATTGGAAAACTTGATATTATTAAGGTCACAAGACTATCCAAAATGATCTCCATAGTTTTCATAGGATTCAATGCAACCCCTAAAAATATATCAACAGTAGTTTTTGTATGTTTCTCAGAAATAGTAAAAGCTATCCTAAAATTAATATGGAACTTCAAAGGATCCTGAAGCACTGACATTCTTGACAAAGAACAAAGTTAGAGGACTCATTCCTGGTTTCAAAACTTACTATAAAACTACAGTAATTAAAAATAGTGTGATACTTACATCAGGACACATATAAAGCAATGGAATAGAGTCAAGCAATAAACCCAAATACATGGTCAATTGGTTTTTTGACAAGGTACCAAGACTATTCAATGGGGGAAGGACTGTTTTTTCAACAAATGGTGCTGGGAAAACTGGATATCCTTATGCAAAAGAATGAAGCTGGACTCTTACTTTACATCAGATATAAAAATTAACTCAAAATGGATTAAAGACTTAAATATAAGTATAATATATAATATTCTGAAACTGTAAGACTCCTAGAAGCAAACAAAAATCTTCATAACATTAGATTTGTCATGGTTCTTGAATATGACACCTAAGCACAGGCAGCCAAAGAAAAAAATACATAAATTGGGCATTATCAAAATTAAAAACTTTCATGCATCAAAGGACAGTAACAAGGAAGTGGAAAGACCCCCCCAGAGAATGGGAAAAATATTTGCAAATCATATATTATAAGGGCTTGATATCCAGAAAGAACTCTTACAACAAAAAGATCAACAATCCACCTAAAAAAAAGGGCAAAAGACTTGAACAGGCATTTGTCCAAAGAAAAGCAAATGGCCAATAAGCACATGAAAATATGCTCAACATCACCAGCCTTTAGGGAAATGCAAATCAAACCACAACCACAAACTTCACACCCACTATAATGCTAATATAAAAAAATTAAAAATTTAAAAAAAAAACAGAAAGTAAAAATTGTTGGAGAAGATGTGGAGAAATTGGAGCCCTTAGGAAATGGTGCAGCCCCTGTGGAAACAAGTCTGGCAGTTCCTCAGGAAGTTGAACATAGAATTACCATATAATCCAGCAACTCCATTTCAATTTCTGTACCCAACAGAATTGAAAGCAGGGGGTCAAACAGATCCTCGTACACCAAGGTTCTCAACAGCATTATTCGTAATAACCAAGAAAGAATCCAATGTCAATCAATAGATGAACAGGTAAATAAAACACGATAGATACAATCAATGGAATAGTAGTCAGCCCTAAAAAATGAGAATCTGAGACATGATACCACATGGGTGAACACTGAATAAATTATGACAATATGAAAGAAATCAGTCACAAAATGTCAAATACTTATACTTCCACTTCTTTTAGATACTGAGAGTAGTAACAGTCATACAAACAGCCTCAGGGAAGGAAGAATGGAGAATTAGCGTCTTCTGGGTAGAAGTTTCTTTGGGGGGATGATGGAAACATTCTAGAAATGGATGGTGGTGATGGTGGCAACACTTCGTGAATCTACTTATTGCCACCTAATTGGGACTTAAAAAGAGTTAAAATGGTAGATTTTATGTTATGTATATTTTAACACAATAAGGTAATTAACCAAAACTACAACTCAAACGTTTACCAGCTTGTGAATGGAAAAACAAATTGTGGCTGTCAAGGCAAAACTTGATAGAGGGATGGAACTCTTCAATATCTTGACCATGGTAGAGGTCTGTCACTACTTACACATATCAAAAATCACCAAACTAAACATTTAAAATAAGTGGATTTTTAATGCAAATATACCTCAGTAAAGCTATTTTAAAGGTATGGTCGTAAAAATAGTGTTAGTGATGACAGAAGTTCAATGGTCAAAGATAGATCACTTGTGACATAATGACTTTAGAAAAATATGCCCAACTCTTCCATGGTCCAGCCTCTAGAAACAAGGATTAGTCAATAACATGGGTTATTGGCCAATGGATGGCTGACTCTTTAGCCCCTTTTCGAATTATTCTCCAGATGTGGGATATACCAGTGACCAAGAAAAACATAGTTATAAGTTAAGAAAGACAAAGTATTCCAAAATTCCAGTGGCTTCCACTACAAAAGTTCATTGATGACTCATACCACCTGGATATTGCTGGTGAGCTCACGTGTCAATGATCAGAGCAAGTCATACAGCAATGTTAGATGTCAATGGAAAAGGGGAGGTCTAATCCTCCCCCAGGGAGTATCACAGAATATAAGTGAATAATAACAGAGTTTCTCTGCTGCCTACTATAAAATTATATAATGATAATAATAAGACAGAAGGAAGAAAAGAAAAAAAAAATAGAACTGAGTTAAGGAAGTCAGACACAATGGTATGGAGCAGAATGTAGGATCAAAGAGCTCCCAGGGCAGCCCTCGGTGAGAAGCAAAATGGGGGTGGAGGTGAGGGGGTTGGCCACACAGAATCTGGGAAATAGCACCCTCAGGAGAGGCAGCATCTGGAATAAAGGCCCTGAAGTCAGAATGTGCCTGGAATTTCAGAACAGTAAGGAAGCCAGTGTGGCTGGAGTGGAACAGAAGAGCATAGTTGGAGAAGAGGTGATCAAGGCAATGGGGTTGGAGCAAAGAGAAAGGACTTTGTAGTCACTGCAAGAATTTCAGCCTTTATTCTGGGTGAAACAAGGAGCCAGTGCAGGATTTTAGGCAGAGGAAGAGTTGATCTGACTTATGACCTGTGTCCTACCTTAGAGAGATCACTGTGACTGTTATCTAGGGGCCAAAGGCAAGAAGCAGGGAGACCAATTGCAAGAATCCATGCAGGTGATGAGGGGGGCTCAGACCAGCTGGACAGCTGTGGAGGGGGTGAGAAGCCATCAGATTCTGGATAGTTTTCAAGGTCAAGTCAGGAGGATTTTGTGAGTGTGAGAGGAAGAGGAGGGCGGGGATGCTTCCAAGGATTGTGCTTACTTGTTTGTTCATCAGGACAGCTGGAGGACTGGAGTCCCCGTAATGAGGTGGGGAAGGCTCTAAGTTTAGCAGGTTCCATGTAAAATGAAAGATCAGGTGTTTAACTTGAAAACATGTCAAATCTGAAAAGTCTGTGGGCAGAGAGGTAAATTTCCACTCCACCTTGGGTGACACAGGGGTCACTTTTCCATTGTCTGGTGTCTTGGAAACTCTACTGGAACCAGAGCCAAGAGAAGCAGATGGCAAGGCTGGCCCTACCACTGGGAAACTCTTTGACCTTCAGAAGGTCACTAGCCCACTGGTCTCTCCTCATCTAGGCACTGGGGCAATAAAACATGTGCAGGAGGATATAAGAGCACAGGGACCTGTGTGTATGGTCATAAACTCAAACATGGGGTTGAAAATGGCCTCACTGTTGCTCCAGCTGCTAATTCACTGGGGTGGTCTCATCAAAGGGGTTGGTTGGCAGCTTGGGGATGAAACACAGGACATAAAGTAAACCAGAGTCTCAAGATCCCAGGTATCTAAAACCACAGTTTGGAGACACTGAAATCACTGAACCCTTTTTGTCCTTTCATAGGCTGATTTTTCCTTTCAGCCTAGTCCATTCTGGGATGAATCCCTGTAGAATTCCTTAAGCAATGTAAGCTCTTTCGGTGCATCATAAAATCAGAAGTTACATAAAGCCCCACGACCGTGCCTGGAAGCCATCCCACACCAGCTGGCAGCTGGGTCTGGGTCCCAGACCCTCAGAGCCAGCAACACTGAGAATCAGCTTCTGCCTCTGCAAAATGACAGCGATAACCTCATGTGACCGAGGTTGTGAAGGAAGGATGACGTGAAACATGGTGCATGCAAGCACCTGCCACATGGTGGGTGTTCTGCAAAGTTTAGTCCTGCCCACCCTCCCCCAGCTCAGGCACCTGGTCTACCCAGAGCTGTCTCTGTCTTTGGGATCATGGGAGTACACTGCGGGGACAGTGTCCAGTCACCTTCCACACGTCAACTCAATGTACCCCAAAGCATTATCTTTCTCTCAAAAATCCATTATGATTGGGTCATCCATGGATAATCTGAAATTTTTTTTTCTTTTTCAACTATTAAACAGGTTATAGCTCCATTCCATATACCTCCTTAGTGCAATGAGGCTCTTACATATCCTATTTGAGCATAAAATAATTCCCCCAGTTGCTGTGTTTGAAACTACTGCAATCAAGCCTCCAAGAATTTCTCTTCATCCTGCTAATTTGGAGTTTGGTATATTTGGTCAGGCTCCCTGCACTTTGGAAGATGCACTTTGGGAAATGTTCCTCTGTGGTCTTTTCCAGGAGCCAACAATTACAAGTAGATGGGGGTACACATGCCTAGAGACTGACATTTCTGGTAAGTTATCAGTTATTTGTAAGACAGGCTTAATTATAAATTAAGCTATATTTATTCATTAGGATCTTGGGTCTAAGAGGAAAAAAGATATTTTCAGATATTTTGGTTTTTTCCCGCAAACCCAATGAGGGTGAATCTTTGCTACTTAGAGAACCCAAAGTTGAATATTGAGATAAATAATGCAATTTAAGCAATGCATTGCTCTGAGGGAGCCTTGTGACATTATTATCCTTATAACACACTCTTAAAACACAGAATGTGAAGGAGAAAAAAAAATTCGTTTCTTTTTTGATCACTGCTTAAAGAATGTGATGACTCCAGCGGCCTTCAGTGAATGGCATCTTCTCCATCAGTGCACTTCAGAGGGATTCTGAGACGGATTCCCTGCTTCCTCTGAACACCAGGGCATGACCTATTCCATACAATCTTGTTTTGATTCAAATGCATAGGAATGAAAAATAATAATTTCCACTGTTCAAAGCCAACAACTTTGATGTACAGTTTTGCTCCCTGAGTGTTAAGATGGAAACAACACACGGATTTTCCCAGTACCCCCTACCCCAATGGAGATTACCATTTTTGCAGTGACCGCCTGCATGGGACAAAATGTGTGCCTTGCCTTACTCCAGCCACAGCTGCAGCCAACCACAGTGTCAAACAAATGTCACATGGCGAGACCTCCGGTCTGCCAGCAGCTCAGAATGGAGCCCACACGAGCAGGCCCGCACTCACACAGGCGTCACCTGCATGCATGAGGAACTCAGTGCCCAAGAGGCAATGCTTGAACAACAGGAGGTAAGAGCTAGTGAGCAAAGTTTGCTCCCACCCTTCAAGGGCTTGGTCTGCTTAGAAGTGTGGTCTACAGAGCAACTTAGGTGGCCCTGGTGGGATCATGACTAGGTGGCCTAGAAGAGATGACCTAAGAAGCATCACTAACCTCCCTGTTTCACTCTCCCCAATTCTTCCCTCCTGTTTTCTGGGAATACTTCTCCAAATGAGAAAATCCTGGAATCCAGTTAAGATAATAAGCTAGACACATATATTAAGTAGCTCATGAAGGATTATCAAGGGACCACCCTCCCTGCTCCAATCTCGTTGAGACCACAGCTAAGTCACTGAACAAAGAACCATTGTATTAAAAAAAAAAAAAAAAAAAAGCCTGAGTAGGAGACCTAAATATTGTGGGGTCCCAGGAGATCAGCCAGATCATTACCAAACCATTCTGAACACCTACAAACTCAACAGAAGATTGAAGACAAAAATAGCAGTAATTCTAGGAACAGAAAATCCACCACTTTCTGGAAGGTCGGTCATGCGGGGAAGTCAATCCAAGGGAAAATAGACTGTGCGGGGGGGTGGGGGGGGTGGGGGGTGGGGGGCTCCTGGCAAGCAGTAGAGCAGCGGGGCACAAAATCAGAAGTTTTAGAAGCCGGCTCTATTGAGGCTTCACTGAGTTGCTCCAGATGTTAAGCGGGGTGGGGGGGGGGGATGTCTCTCATGGGGACAATGTGGTCTCAGGACCTGTGGGGTCACAGAAAGACTGGGAGTTTCTGAGTGCAGCAGAGCTCCCAAGTATCAGAGCAGGGAAGCCGGCAGCAGAGGCAGCCAAGGAGGGAGATCTCAACTCAGGGTTACCTTAAACCATGATCCGGGGCACAGTCCGGCCACTGATCTTCAGTCAGGGACCCTGCAAGTAGCAGATCCAGGGATACTCACCTTCTCTGGGAAGAGCAGTGCAGGAATCTGCTGGGTTTGGAGACTCCAAACAGGGCCGCGCGCGAGAGACAGAAACGCTCGGTCACAGGCCGGGGAGCTCAGAGTGTGGCCAGAGACCAGGGACACGGGAGGGACTGACTACTTTTCTCTGAAGGCGCACTGAAGAGTGTGGCTGCCAGCTCTCGGCTCCTCCGCGGAGACTGCGCTGCCGCCATCTTCATTCCCGTCCTCCAAAGCGGTACGGAAAGCGCTCAGGGAACAAAAGCTCCGAACGCAAACCGAGCAGATTGCTTAGCCCGGCCCCTGGCAAGGGCGGTGTGGTTCTACCTCGGGCAAAGGCATTTGAGAATCACCGCAAGAGGCCCCTCCCGCAGAAGATCAGCAAGAACGTCCAGCCAAGACCAAATTTACCGATTAATGAGAACTGAGGAATTCCAGAGCAAAGGGAATGCAGCACATAGAATTCAAGGCATTGTCCCCAGATTCTTTAGCTTTCAAAGTTAAATTTTTAAAATTTTATTTTTTTCTTGTTCTATTTTTTTAATTTTCTCTTTCCTATTTTAATCCTTTAAAAATATTTTATCTTATCAATAACTTTTTAAAAAATCTTTTTAAATTCTCACTGTTATAGTCATATTCGATCTCTTCATTGTATTTAACCTTATTTTTTGTATACATATAGGTTTTTTGTTCTTTAAAATTTGGGGATACAGTTTCTTCAAACAGATCAAAATACACCCTAAATCTAGTGCATGGCTTTGTTCTAGTCTCCAACCTGATCACATTCTTTACTCTTTTTTTTTTTCTTTTATCAACCAACCTCTTATCAGCCAACCGTATCAATTCCTTTTTTAATTTTCATCTTTCCAGTCATATTCTGTCCCTTCATCGTGTTTACTCTTTTATATATATATATATATATATATGTTTTTCTTTCTTCAAAATTTTGAGAGGCAGTTTCTCCTAACAGACCAAAATACACCCAAAATCAAAATCAAGTGTTTGGCTCTATTCTATTCACCACTCTCTGTTTGTTTGTTTTTAATTTGTTTTTGTTTTGTTGTTGTTGTTGTTTTGTTCTCCTTTCTTCTTCCCCAGTTTCAGGTCTTTTCCAATTTGGTTAGTATATATTTTTCTAGGGTTGTTGCTACACTTTTAGTATTTTGTTCTCTCATTCATCTATTCTTATTTGGATAAAATGACAAGACAGAAAAACTCAGCTCAAATAGAACAAGAGGGAGTACCGATGGCTGGGGAACCTAATCAATATGGACATTAGTGAGACGTAAGAACTAGAGTTCAGAATGACGATTATCAAGGTGCTAGCTGGGCTTGAGAAGAGCACGGAAGATACTAGAGAATCCCTTTCTGGAGAAATAAAAGAACTAAAATCTAATTAAGTTGAAATAGAAAAAGGTATTAATGACATGCAATCAGAAATGGAGGCTCTTACTGCCAGGATAAATAATGCAGAAGAGAGAGTTAGTGATATAGAAGACCAAATGATGGAAAATAAAGAAGCTGAGCAAAAGAGAGACAAACAACTACTGGACCATGAGGGGAGAATTCGAGAGATAAGTGATACCATAACATGAAACAATATTAGAATAATTGGGATCCCAGAAGGAGAAGAAAGAGAGAGGCAGGAGGTATACTGGAGCAAATTATAGTAGATAATTTCCCTAATTTGGTGAAGGGAACAAACATCAAAATCCAGGAGACACAGAGAACCCCCCTCAAAATCCATAAAAATAGGTCAACACCTGTCCTCTAATAGTGAAACTTAAAAGTGTCAGCGACATAGAGAAGATCCTGAAAGCAGCTCCGGACAAGAGGTCAGTAACATACAATGGTGGAAATATTAGATTGGCAGCAGACCTATCCACAGGTACCTGGCAGGCCAGAAAGGACTGGCAGGTTATATTCAGAGCACTAAATGAGAAAAATATGCAGCCAAGAATACTATATCCAGCTAGGCTGTCATTGAAAATAGAAGGAGAGATAAAAAGCTTCCAGGACAAAGAAACAAGAAAAGAATTTGCAAACACCAAACCAGCCCTACAGGAAATATTGAAGGGGGTCCTCTAAATGAAGAGAAACCCTAAAAATAACAGACCAGAAATGAACAGAAACAATATACAGTAACCGTCACTTTACAGGCAATACAATGACACCAAATTCATATCTTTCAATAGTTACCCTAAATGTAAATGGGCTAAGTGCCCCAATCAAAAGACACAGGGTATCAGAATGGATAAAAAACAAAACCCATCTATATGCTGCCTACAAGAAACTCATTTTAGACCCAAAGACAGCTCCAGATTTAAAGTGAGGGGGTGGAAAACAATTTACCATGCTAATGGACATCAAAAGAAAGCTGGGCTGGCAATCCTTAGATCAGATAAATTATATTTTAAGCAAAAGACTATAATATGAGATGAGAAAGGACACTATATCATATTTAAAGGGTCTGTCCAACAAGAAGATCTAACAATTTTAAATATCTATGCCCCTAAAATGGGAGCAGTCAATTATATAAACCAATTAGTAACAAAATCAATAAATGGAACTAGAGGGTATTATGCTGAGTGAAATAAGTCAAACAGAGAAAGACAATTATATGATCTCTATGATATGAGGAATTTGAGAGGCATGGCGGGGTCGTGGGAGGGGAAGGGAGGGGGAAAATGGAACAAGATGGGATCGGGAGGGAGACAAATCATAAGAGACTCTTAATCTCAGGAAACAGACTGAGAGATGATGGACATGAGGTGTGCTATGGTGAATGCTGTGAATTGCATAAGACTGATGATTCACAGACCTGCACCCCTCAGCAAATAATACATTATATGTTAATTTAAAAAAAAAAAAAAAGGCCACAACCTCTGAAAAAAGAAATTCTGGAATCTTCTTTAGTAATTCCATTAGGTATTCAGATCTTCATTGTACATAAGTTTTCCTAAATAACAGATGCCTTGGTGTTGGATGTCAACTCAGTGACTATAATTTCATGAACCAGTGAATGAATTTAGTGGCCTTTTGCTCTTTTCAGCAATGCTGGTTCAGGTTCCAAAGAGATCTTCACTGCCAATTCCAGTCTCTTAACGTTTTGTCTCCTTCGAATGTGTGACAAGTCGATCTGATGAATGACTCTCCTTGTTAGACATGCTGGAAATTCAGCATCAATTTTACTCTTTTAACTGATCGACGTTCTGTGAGCACAGGTCAAATAAATCTGAAAACATTGTTTTTTGAACTTGACACCACTCCGGCATGCAAACAAGCACAGAAAGTAACAAGTTTCTAGAGCATCCCATCAAAATTAGACAGTTGTTAATACTTTATTTGCCTTAAGTCTACCATTTCAGTCTACAAAAATGCTATTTTTAAAGAAATGAAACGTGACAGCCCAGCTAAAGACTTGCCCAGTGTTCATCTCCTTCTTCTCTCCATCCTCAGGGATAAACTCGACACAGTATTAGTCTGAGTCGTTCCGACCTGTGTTTTGTCCATCCGCATGCGCTCCCAATAATTGGGTAGTCCCCCATATTCTAGCTCTTCCTGCTGTTGGGAAGTCTAGTTGTTTCTTGGTGAAAAAACTCTCTTCTCTTTACTTCTAAGATTCTTAAAAAAGATTTTGTTTGTTTATTTGTTAGAGACACAGCGAGAGAGGGAACACAAGCAACAGGAGTGGGACAGGGAGAAGCCGGCTTCCCGTGAGCGGGAGCCTGATGTGGGGCTCGATCCCAGGACTCTGGGGTCATGAGCTGAGCAGAAGGCAGATGCTTAATGACTGAGCCACTGAGGCACCCCTGATTACTTTTAAGATTTTATCTTTAACTTTGGTGTGCTACAATTTCACTACAAGGTAACAAGGTATTTAAGAAAAATGTATCAGTCTTGAGACTGACTGCAATTTATAAATCTGAGGGTCCGTGTCATTTCTGGAAAAAGATCCTCTATTCTCTCCTTGGACAATTCCTCTTTCTCATGCTCAGTCACCCCCTCCTTGAGGTGGCTCACGCGAAAATCTCCATTCTGATTGCCTCGCATATACACACATGAGGCTCGTGTCCTTTCCCTGCACCCAAGGCCCTGGTCGCCAAGTACCAGCGACAAGCAATCGATTCACAAGACACAGAACCAGCTCTGTATTTCAGTTTCCTTTTCAGTCCTTGGCCCTGGGAAATTTTGAATGAAGTTATGCTACTAAAACCATGCTTGTGATACTTTATCCAGTGTTTTGAGGTGTCACGAGGGAAAGAGATTTTCCGTCTGGTTGACATTGTTGGAATTAGAAAGCCAGGACAACACATCTTAAAATATATTTCTGCAGATTGCTGTCTCCCTCCCAATATATTGATGACTCTACCAGGGTCTTAAGAGGATGCAGTAGTTCAAAAGTCAGAAGTTAAGTTTAGGAGTACCTCGCTGGTCTACTATTATAGCTTATGAATATAAAGTGTTAGCATTTGCAGTCAAGGCATGTATCACTCACCTCCTGAAGACTTTCAGAAAGGACCTTCCTTACAGCCTGCAGTAAACTTAGGATAACGCCTCGAGGTGATCATGAGGTTTGATTCCATAAATTGCTAAGTGATTGGTTGGGGGTAGGTTGGGAGGAGGAGGGGGACAAAAGGGTCTCTGACAGGCAGAAAGCTTCTCTCCAGCTCCCAATCCCCTCCCCCACAAGCTGCTTTGTGAGTCCGAGGGCTTTGTATCAGGGCTGACACGGGGTTAGGAAACCAGCTTCAGTGTGCAGCAGCCTGCAAAGTTCCAGGTCAGCAAGTTTTCTGACATCCTTGCTGCACTCCAGTGCTAATCACAGTGTCTAGGATAAGTAGATGTTCAGTGACTACTTCCTGAACGAATACGCAATGTGGGACATTTCCGGGGGGGGGGGGGGTGAAGTGCTCTGGCTGGAGAGGTGAGGTGAAGGGGAAGACGAGGGCAAGGTTCCAGACAGGTTTTTCATTTGCCATTGTTAAAGCTACCATCTCGTCCATTCTGAACTTCCCTCCCACACACAATTCCCTGGTGTCTGGTGACATCAGAAATGGTCATGGCTGGGGTGCCTGGGTGGCGTACTCAGCGAAGTATCCCAGTCTTGGCTTTGGCTCAGGTCATGATCTCAGGGTGGTGAGATCAAGCCCAGGGTTGGGCTCCATGCCAGGTGTGGAGCCCGCTTGAGATTCTTTCTCTCTCTCTCTCTCTCTCTGTGTGTGTATGTGTGTATGTATGTGTATATATATATAGTTCTTGGTGAAAACTAAGAGCACCAGTGGGAGTCAGGGAGGGAGGCAGACAGGCAGGGAGGTAGGGAGACGAAGCCCCCACGCCCATGCCCACCTCCTCACTGCCACCTGCACTCTGGGCTCTCCAGGAGTGAGGCTGTGCATGGGGGGGACTACTGTTAATAGCTTGCCAGGAATGTCCCAGGCTAAGGGACCCTGGCGCAACCTCACCTGCGCTGCTACTATATACATAAATATAAAAGAAACTGTCATGGCGTGGATAAGGGGGATTTGAGTTGAGGATGTATTTTGTTTGGGTTTAGGATATAATTATGTGGTTCCTAGTCTCTTCTCAGTATAGCTAAGTGTTGTTGCCACCTGTTGCAGCGTAGGGACGGTCCCTGGAAACTCTCCTACCAGCGAGTGGCGCCAACTCCACTTGCAGAGGATGCCAGGACCGGGCAGACACAGTGTGACGTGCGCAACAGCGCCCCATACAGGCAACAGGTGGGTAGTGGAGAAAGATCAGGGGGGCGATGCTCGGAGCTCCAGGCTGGTCTGCAGAACATTCTTGCCATCAGCCGATGTATGACAGTGTAGGCGGAGGAAGGTCATCACAGGGAGTGCATCCCCAAAATGCAGGCCAAAAATATGGTGGGGGTTTCTTTTTCTGGGTTTGGCGATGCTGTGATAGTGTCGAAACTTGCAATTAGTTGTAATTTCTCGTCTCACTCTAAATAAATCTTCAGAGCCAAATATGTATTTATAATTTTCTATTCCTTGTCCTTAAAATGGCTCTCTCAGCAGTACAGGCTTAGGGTGCACAGCCTGGCTGGGCCACCGGGACTGCCCCCCCCCCCCCCCCACCGCCCCCAGCACCGCTCCTTGACAGGGAGGCCAAGCCCCCAGTGCGCATGCCCGTCTCCTCACCGCCACCTGTGCTCAGAGCACCGAAGGGGTTGCTGTTAATTTGCCAGGAATGTCCCAGGCGAACGGACCTGTGTGCAAACCCCACCTGGGCTGCTCCTACCTGTGCGTTTTAAATACCCAACTTTTGCATCAAGATGGACGGACCGGGAGGAGACTGCTGAGTGAAATAAGTCAAGCAGAGAAAGAGAATTATCATATGGTTTCACTTATTCGTGGAGCATAAGGAATAGCGTGGAGGACATTAGGAGAAGGAAGGGAAAAATGAAGGGGGGGGTAGTCGGAAGGGGAGACGAAGCATGAGAGACTATGGACTCCGGGGAACAAACAGAGGGTTTCAGCGGGGAGGGGACAGGGAGACGGGTTAGCCCCGTGAGGGACGTTAAGGACGGCACGAGCTGCATGGGGCACTGGGGTTATACACAGTGAATCACGGAACACGACATCAGAAACTAATGATGCACTGGATGGTGACTAACATCACATCATAAAAGAAATGAAATTAAGGTACATACATCGTGTATTTGACATAACGCTAATGCACACTTAGCAGACTACAGTAGAGTTTGAGCATAGCTTTTAGATGCCCTGGGAACCCAAACGATACCTGACTTCCGTCTTCTGGAGATAATCCCACCTCCCCCAGAACAGGCTACAGAATTCCACAGCGTGTCAAGCTGTCCGCAGAAGTCGCCTCTCAGAGGCCTGGCATCCTGGAGCTGGAGACTTTAGTTCTAAGTCTCTCTTGCTTCCTGGTGCAGATCAAGTCATGAGAAAATTTCCACGCTGCCCACAGTCCGCTTGCCAGATACACTGTGCCACAGTTGTCCCGGGGATGTTGCCCCTCTCCTGGGTGGCACAGTGGCGAAGTTGGTGTAACTGCCCCCCTTTCCTCCCAACTCCCAGGACGTGGGGGGTCCTCATTTTTCTGCTAGAGAAGACATCCTTCTCTCTTTAAATTCCAGCTAAGGCATTCTGTCAAAGCCTGCGAATCTGCTTTTCATTTCATTTCTCTGAAAGCCATATAAATTCCCAAGGGTTGTGTTCGTAAAAGTCTCAAAACCAGAGAGAGAGACGAGTCATTTGCTAAAGGGGTTGAGGAGAGAGGCAGAATTACTATAAAAGCAACAAGGTATGTTTCTGCCACAAATCTGGGAAGAGAGCAGAGTACCATATCTGAAGGTCAGAGAATAAAAACTAATATAACAGGAAGAAAGCTTGGAGACCCTCTAGCTCGTCGACCGTCCCGCCCCTTCTTTACAGATACTGAAACAGGCTGGAGTTGAAATCATTTGCCTGAAGCCAACAACATGTTAAGTTTACTTGCAGGATTTCTAACACACTGAGTTGGCTTTCTACTGCCACTGTACTCCCCTGTCTGTCCATGACCGAGAATAAAGGGGATAGAAGTCAGTTAGACCCGGGTTCAGAGCTTGACTCCCAGAGCCTCTTGCTTGACTCAAGGCTCTACTCCATAAAATGGGACTCACAATTCTCGTCTTATGTATTCTGGGTTGTTGTGAAATTTAAATGAGGTGCTAAAGAGCCCAGCACGGTGTCAGCTCACGGCAGCTGGTCATTTGAGACTGATAACCAAACTCTTTGGTAGGAATGCAGTCTCGACTCTCGTCTTGCCTTCCAGTTCTCCCAGGACAACACATTTTGATACAAACATCTTCAAAAGAAAGATCCTATTTTCTCTGTTTAAACAAGAACATATGGTGAAGATTTTATTTAACTCATCAGCTAATGGGGGGAATGATAACATGTGAAAACCAGTACAAAGCAAACTGCAGAGGACAGACGTATACATAAACCCAGGTAGAATGTTAACAGGTGCAGAGCTGGCTACTTCCGCAGTGATGAGCCGCCATCCCACCTGACATTGTACTTCTCCTCCCCACCCGCCACCCCCCTTGCCCGTCTTCTTCCATACTTTTCTTATTGTTTTTTGAAATGGCCTTATTGAGATCAAATTTACATACCTATTTTATAAAGACAGATGTTGTAATAATTTATAATGCACAGTCAACAATTCTTAGTATACTCACAGAATTGTACAACCATTACCACAATCAATTTTAAATATTTTTATCCCCCTAAAAGCAACCCTGTACCCACGAACTATACCCCCCTCATCTTCCCATCCCTGCTCCCGAGCCATTGCCGGCCCTTAGTCTACTTTCTTTTTGAGATATCCCGCCGCCGCCAGCATAGGCTACAGAATTCCACACCGTGTCAAGCTGTCCGCAGAAGGGAACCTCGGAGAGTCCTTTATCCACTCTGGACCTTTCGTACAGATGAGCTCATACGAGTGGCCTTTTGCGATTGGCTACTTTCATTTGCCAGGATGTCTTCAAGGTTCATCCACATTGTAACATGCATTAATCAGTACTTGCCTTCCTTTGACGGCCAAATAACATTCCATTGCATGGCCCATTTCTATCTCACACGGACTGTGCGTTTAGTGTGCTCTTTCTCTTAAGACATAAACTATGGAAAACTCGTGAGGTCTAGTGGGCTAGAATGTTTTCTCTCCCGAATGGAACCTTGATACTAATGTCAGTTTCCCCATCCAAGCCACGGGCTCCCGACCATCTTGGATTCTGGTTGTTTCCCTGAAATCTATTTAATCTGCTTCCAAACAGGTTAGTACAACCCAGTGAGGAGGATTTTCTACTCAGCCTCGGGCCACGTCACCACTATGGAAGACATGGTGAACACTTCCGTGGACACCAGCTCCAGAAAAACATAGAAAAGGAGTCCCCGGGACGACTAGCCCCATGTCATGGTCTGCCGTGGCAGTCAGAGGGGTCTGGTCTGGGATTATGCGCTTAGAAACATGGAGAGAAAAGCAGCCAGTCTTCACTTCCTCTCTCTTGGCCACGCTGGGCGAGCTGTGCCAGTGAGGTCTGGCTGACCTTTTCTGCCCTTTCCCCTTGCCCTGCCAGCACCTGGTGCTTGTCTTGCCTTCCAGTTCACCCAGGACAACACATTTTGAGATTAGCAGCTCCTCCTTTAGATGAGCAAGAATTCTAGGAGACCGCTTACCAAGAAATGAGGGATTCTCAGCAAATTTGCGTTTCTAGAGAGGAGCCTACAGAAATCTTTCCGAGGACAGCTGTGTAAACAACTCACTGGGGGAAACGGCAGAATAGTCAGTCACCTTCCACCTGACGTTATCAGTGGACTTATCTTCAGTTTCTCTTTTCTGGACTCTAGCACAGGTCTGCGAGGGCCACAGTCGATGGCTGCTCACAGCCGGTAACCGCTGCGGCCGGGCCCATGGGTTAGGCACGCAGTCCATGTTTGTTGAATAGGTAGGATCTGGCCTGTAGTGGAGGACAGGGGGTTCGAACATGGGGAAAGGAAGTTTTTACAGAACAAAGAATCAGAGAAGGCTTTCTGGAGAAAAAGAGGAAGGGGAGCCATTTCCCAGCCACAGAGCACCGACTGGACTCCACTCAGCATGCAGAGAACGACGATCCGCTCAGTGTGCAGATCGGGACGCGGAGAGGCACATTTAGCTCGTGAGGGAGGTGTCTGGATCCCAGGATTCTAAGCCTAGTTTCCTTCCAAAAGTTAGGGTCCTGACAGGCAGAGATATGGTAAGCAAAGCCAACGGCAATGAGGGAAGAAGCGAGATGTTTGAAAGTACAGGGTCTGCTCAGGAAACGAAGATTGTCTTAGTGACTTAGAAGGAAGAAAAGCGTGTCTCTCTAGTGGGGAAGGAAGAGTGAAATGCCGACGCATGGCAAAGTCCTGAGCTGTGGCCTGGTCCAGCGAGGGAAGCTTCACGAAGTCGCTGGTGGCCTCTGAAGAAGGGAGGGGCGGTGGGTCAGCAGGAAGGAAGGAGAAAGGCAAATGCCCAGAGTAGAGAAGAATCGCTCAGGATGGCGAGGAACTCGTGGGAGAGTCTGAGTCAGGTGCACCGAGAATCATGAGGGAAGGACCAGGTTGTGGAAAGCCTCAAAGGCCAAGCTAAGTAACAGAATGTTCAACAGTAACAGAGATTCAAGTTTGCTGGGTATAGGCCGAACAGTGAAAGAAAATGAATCTGAATGGATAGTTCTCAAATTTAGGATGTCCAACAAGATACTTTAAATTTCTTTGTTCCCCAAATGTATCATGGTCATAAAGCCTTCTGAGTGTTCCATCAGTGAGAAATAAAGGCCTTCTATGTGCACATTATGATTAGAGTACTAAGTGAAGAGGAGATTTACAAAAATTTGCCAAGAAAATCTTTTCTTCTTTAGTCAAAGCACTATGAAGTCTCACAATTACCATGTATTAATTAGAACTGAAGGATTCCTTGTTTTGCTAAGCCTTGGAAAATGGTGTAGGGTTATTTGGTAAACTGATGAAGCATTGGCAATCCAGATGGTAGAATAAAATGTACAATCAATGTATAAAGTTCCAGAAACACTTTATTTAAAAATGGAGCTGTAAATGCATAACAAAATAACATAAGTAATAAAGGTAACAAAAATAAATAAGGAGGATAATGTATTCATACAAAATAAAAATAACATAGTAAAAGGCCAAATGTTTATAATTGAACAAAACCGTGTAAACACTTAAAGGATAATGTAAGTTGAGTAGATGCTAATATTTTCCTAGACAACTCCTTACCTTCTACTTCCATGGGGATATAATCAGTACCCAAACAGTAAATAAAAGAGGGAGCAATGGTGATTATTTTGTTTGACTTTTTCTTCAAATGGATTGACCCTGTTTAATGTTTCACTTATTCCTTCAAAGCATTTGTATCATTCCATTCATGTTCTTTAAAACCTTTTTTTTTCAGTCCTCCTTTATTAGACAGAATGGAGAAGTTAGCTTTACAAGGAGAATAGTTCATTTACTGTTTTTTTTAATTTAAAGAAAAATATGAGATTCATTATACAACAGACTTTTGTTTTTACATCTCTACAAAAGGGTTTTTTTTTTTTTTTTTTTTTTTGCATCTTTATTAACTGGCCCAAAAGTACAGGAGTTTTTAAGTCTTGTATAGTTTTGAAGCATACAGAGTTAGTCTGTCTTTTGAAACCAATGTAGTACAGGATTATTGCTGAAATACTAAAGACCATTCGTAAAAGTTGCAGAAGCCACTGTTTTAACCTTTATAGACGGATGGGGTCAGGGGGAAGTCCAAGTTTACTAAGTAATATTTAAAGCAATTAAGATTCACCCAAATTACAGTGTTCTGGAAACACAAAGATAGTTACTTTCTTTTAAAACTTATCCAAATGTGAACTTACTGGAAAGAGAAAAAACAAGTTTACAGAAGGTGTTTTCCACAGGCTTCCTGTTTAGTGGCACAGGCCTGAGCCTTCACGGCTGCCGCCTTGCAGGGTCCTTACAGCTGTGTAAGACGGGCAGGGTTTACTACTGGGTCCTACAGGGAAACACACAGAAGCAATTCATTGCTTGGGAGCGGAACTATCAGCTAATCTTATGACTACTGGTTCTCCAAGTCTCCTAATGAAGAAAATTTTAACTTCATGATCATTTCAAGGGAATTTTTTTTTTCAACTGTCACATATAAACTTGGTAACACAGGACCAATATACGTGTTCTCAGTTTAAAAAATATACTCCACCTCAACAGTCTAATCTTTCTAGTTATCATTTGCCCTAAAATGAGACAAAATCTTACTTCCGTTAAAAAAAATGGGAAAAAAGTGCCAAATTGAGCTTTTTTTGAAAGTGGAGTAAAACACGGAGGGGTTAAAACAAATACAGTATTATTAATCTCCTATGTACAAAAAAGACGGTTAGTCCTTACTGATATAGAGCTATGCCCACCTACGACTCCCGGCAAATCTTAGTGCAAACATAATAGTTCATCTCCGTCAACCCAAGACAATTTACGTAGCAACAAAGTTATAGAAATCACATATATGCTGGAAAATTTCAGAACACAAGAACGACTGTCTGGAAAGGTCAGTTGGACTGTGGAGAGTAATATGTCATTGTATCCAATGGTAATGAAGACTAATATAAATCCTATTATTAAGAAGCAAATATAAGTGTTTAACAAATCTGTACAGATGAAGAGGAAGTCCATTTCGGGGAGCAGCTTGGCACAGGAGACATGGGGGTCAGAAATGTTGGGTATTTAATTTGCTTGTAGGTCACAGCATGGCTTAAAGAAAAAAAACAAAGATCTATGAAGGGAAAGGATGCAATCAGAGAATTCAAATTGAAAATCATAAAACCACAAAAGGCAAAACTGCCACAATCTGTTTTTTCCTACATGTGCCTCTCGTGGTTTTCTAACGGCCCGAAAGGATTAATAGGATACCGCATCACAGGTAAAAAAATAAATAAATAAAATTAAGAAGACCGAGAGAACAAGATTGTAGCTGACCAAGCTGTCTTGTTTTGTGTAAGTCAACATTATGCTGCTTCCAATATTTCTAGTCATTCCACAGGTTCTTATTTTTAACAACCAAGGGAAAGTCATTCATGTACTGGAACATCTTCCTCTTCCCCCTCAGGGTTGAACCTATTGAAATGGATACTGAAATCAGCCTCGGACTCGGCATTCTCAAATTCAGCTGACACTGAGATAGCGGCAGGATGGGGAACCCTAGCTTCTGGCTGGCCAAGGGTCGGTGTCTGACCGGGGCTGCTGTGGTTGTTCACGGGACTGGACTTCTGTTTTGGTGGAGACGGCAAGATGGCACTAGGGAATCCCATGTTGTTCAGAGCCTCCAGAGTTCCATCAGGGTCAATCATAGCATTGATTGCTAAAGGAAAAAAAAAAAAAAAGATAATTGTAGATGCAGTTAAATTTGGATGTGAACACTGCTTATGACTTGGGTAATATTTCAACTAAGGATGCTTATATGAGCTTAAATGTGGCTAATCCTTTTGAATACCATATTTAGAACCCATTTTGAATAACTCGGGGGCTGACCTCTACTGCAGATGACCCGGACCTGAATGTGCGCTCTGGGGCCCTGCGCAGGCTCACGTAGGGGCCTTTTGGAGTCTGTTGGAAGACTGAGGTTTGGGAGAAAGGTCTTTTTGAAATGTGCTTTCATCATTGTGACAGGCTAGGGAAAGTGCTGGGTGGGATTTTAATAAGCCCTCCTAGTTGTGTTACCACTCAGAGAACTGGGATTCATTGCTGAGATGGGGTTCTAAGGAACCGGAAGGCTGGGGAGGCCGGGAGGGCATCACCGCACTTGGAATGCTCCCACGCACACTGTCGTTCACCCTGGTGAGTGTGTGGGGTCGTCCGACGTGTGCCGGATGTGTGCGCCCCCGAGCCATGCGGATGCCCTCAGAACCCGACGGCGGCTCCAGCAGGCCCTACAGACCTTGCTACTCTATGGCATGGGCCAGTGAAAGAGCAACTTTCCATCCGAAAGATCCGGGAGTGAGTGGACAAGGAAAAACCTTAGGCAGTGATTTTCAGCTTGGCACGGGGAGAGTGGGGAATTGGCACAAGGAAGCACCTTTATTTAACAATTACTCTCAAGAGGTCCTTTTCAAAGTATCCTGCTGTTCTGTCAGCTAACAGTCGTCGTGTTACTAGCAAGACACGTGTCCCCACAGCAGTAAAATATAACCCTTTGGGATGTGGAGATGGACCAGACGTTAAGAATCACTTAGGGAGGGCCAGCATGTTCTGCCTATGGCAATTCAAGCAACAAACACGGAGCAGAACCAGCAGCTGACTCTGGAGGCCAGCTGTGCCCCCTGCAGACTTCTCGTTCAAGACACACACGGGCATTCAGGCCTGAGGGAGATCTGGCACACGCGGAAATCATGACCCTTTGGCCAATATGCGCTCTTTTCTGTGGTTCACCCAAACAACTGTGATTTGTATCAGAATACAAGTTCATTTGGGTTACATCAAAAGTGTCAAATCAAATAAATAAAGCCAAATGTCAATAAGCACTCTGAGTTGCATACAATGTTAATGAATTATTTTACATATTTTTCATATATTAATATTTATGTCATATAAAATAGTTAACGTCATATTGCAAATTAGTCTACAATGGCTGGCCTATATGCCCAAGACTTAACTTTACCTTTTTATTTATATTGCATTTTATTTTCTTTTTTTTTTAAGATTTTATTTATTTGAGAGAGAGAGAGCGTGTGTGTGCAGGAACACAAGCGTGTGAGTGGGGGGAGGGGTAGAGGGACAGGATCTCCAGCAGACTCCATGCTGAGCTGGAGCCCCATGTGGGGCTCGACTCCCCAATCTGAGCCGAAATCAAGCATCAGACACTGAACCCACTAAGCCATCCAGGTGCCCCTATTTATACTGGGTTTCCAAGCTTCCTTTTTATGAATAATTTGTATAGGAATAACTATATTTTTAACCAATTGTTATATTTGTTATACTTAACCAAATCACATTCTAGTAGAATATTTTAAGAGATACCACTTAGAATATACTTGTCTGAAACTGTTAGTCCTTCCTACTTAATTTAGTAGTACATGTACCTTGTAGCTGCTTTTCAACTCTTTTCAGCTCCTGTAATATAGAAGAAATCTCCTGTAGGGAAAGCAATGACAAAAATCAGCTTACTGTAAGAAAAGCATGTTTATTTGATAAGCGATGAAGCTCACACTCGTCTTACTTGGAACCCTTAACATCAGCCACACGGCACTACCTCTGCAGCAACAAGACAGGAAATCATTATGACGTCCAAAAACCGAGATTCAAATTTTAAGATTCTTAATGTTTAACTACAATTATTTTTTCAGCAAGATAATAAAAGACGAAAGTTCAAGATGATCCTACTATACAGTGTATAAGTGATTCTGAAACACTTGCATTGAACAACCTTCAACAACTTTGAAAAAGTGCATAAGGATTTTCCCTGAGAAAGGAATGAACCGTGACCTCAGTTTTAGGATGACTCCCATGAAAACCTGTACAGATTCTTGAGGAGGAGACGAGCAATCTCCTAAGGAAATGATTCATGTCCACTTCTATTTGAGTTCAGCTCTTATTTCAAACTGCCTATTTACAATGTATAATCATTACAAGACAAGAAAGTAGAGTGAAGAAACATAAAGTTTCTCCTTTATACCATCTATAATTTTGAAGCAATCAACATTTTAAACCCCTGTGAGAGATAGTGGAAGGCATAAAACTTCCCAAATCTGTGTATTTCTATCTTATTAAAAATGTAAATTAACAAACACTTTAAAAGAATATCACTCCTTTAAGATAAACCTATTAAATGTTTCAGTGTTCGAGAACAATTGCCATACCATGCTTGAGGTTTTCACGATAGGGACTTCACTCTCAGCTCTTAACTTGCTTTCTATTTCATCCCAGTTCCTATCCTTGTCTTTAAATAATATTCTAGAAATAAAAAAAAAAAAGCATTTTACTTTCCATGTTTTAAAAACCCATCATATGTTTACCAATAATATAAAAGCAATGCATCTTTTTAAAGCTACCCAGGGATAAAGAGACCACTAAACATCACATCAACTACAAATAAAATACTGAACCAGTATTACCAATAAACTCATTTATGTGAGAAATATGTATTAAAAAAGCAAGTGAGGGGCGCCTGGGTGGCTCAGTGGGTTAAGCCGCTGCCTTCGGCTCAGGTCATGATCTCAGGGTCCTGGGATCGAGTCCCGCATCGGGCTCTCTGCTCAGCAGGGAGCCTGCTTCTCTCTCTGCCTGCCTCTCTGTCTACTTGTGATCTCTTTCTGTCAAATAAATAAATAAATAAAAATCTAAAAAAAAAAAAAAAAAAAAAGCAAGTGAGTGGTTATGAATACACATGTAAATCCTTTCATAGTTATCTCATTTGTTACTGAAAACCAAATATAAGATATAGGTGATATAGCCCCCATGTTTTATCAAATATTTGTAATCAATCATAAGATGACCACTTATTAAAACACAGTTTTATTCAGATGGAATATATGCACTATAAACATAAGATGAAAATAAATGAATTAGGTATGAAAAATCATGGATTGATTGAAGTCTGATCATTATTTTTAAGGCTGAAAATTGGAGTACTTACTGTGTTTGTCTTTAAAAGTCTTAATTTATGTTAGTATATTTGTATACAATAACCAATTAGGAGTTAAGACACTATCCTTTTGATAAAAACAATTGCCAATAAAGATAATTATCCTTATGTTAGAAACTAAACTCAAGTGTCTTAACTTAAAAAAAAAAAGTAACACAGAGTTTTCATTTGTTTTTTATTTATTTATTTTTTAAAGATTTTGTTTATTTATTTGACAGAGAGAGATCACAAGTAGGCAGAGAGGCAGACAGAGAGAAAGGGAAGCAGGCTCCCCACTGAGCAGAGCCTGCCACGGGGCTCGATCCCAGGATCCCAGGACCCTGGGATCATGACCTGAGCCGAAGGCAGAGGCTTTAACCCACTGAGCCTGGCACCCCTCATTTGTCTTTTAAAAGTGGTATCCTTCTCTCCCAATACTTTGGCATCTCTGAAACATGACTCAGAAGTTTTAGAGAGATGTGAATAATAGGCACCTTTCTGGTTTCTTTTAAAAATTTCTGTATTGAGCCTGGAAATCTAATTTATTTGCCTTATATAAATATCAACACTGTACAAGTAAGTAAGTTATTACTACTGGAAGCTGATCAGTATTTAAGTATTAAATAGTACATATTATTTGTATTTCTTCAAAGATCAATATGCCAGGTTCAACTTACTTTTGAAAAACATGAAATTCATCAACATCAATCAAGTCTGGAACATCTACAATTATACATTGCCATGCTTGAAAGGGCAACGATGGTTCTAGAAACTGATATAAGAATATTCTTCTCAGACTGTTAAATTTTCTAAACCCAAAAGACTAATAAACCTCCTTGCCAGCTGTCTAAGAGCTGATATCGTCATGGCCAAGACATTAAAACAGGTAAGTAAATTATGTGATTTCTAAGAGTCCCTTGCGGCATTAGGACTGGTACAGAGAAAGCGAAGACTGTTTAATGGACCACCTGAGAACTACAATGAACTCATGTGATACAGAAAGTCAGCACTTAGCCACACTGTGCTCAAAATCCAGTGAATTTTGCCAGAATATGGTTACTGGGTAAAATGCATGGGCTTCTCAAACTTTTAAAGGACACACACGTTATCACCTTTGCTGAAAATAGCTCAGAGTGGTCACCTGAGGTTCCTGATTCACACACACAAAGCACCCCAGAGCTCCAAGCCACGGAAGGGATAAAAAACTTACTTTAAGGACAATGAGTAAATACCACAGAATGGATTTAAGAAGCCAAACTTGGCATTTTGACTTTAGGAAGCGAACTCAAATACACTATCTCAATACTAAGGAAGCAGAAAACGAGATCAAGACATGACTTTAGACCAGGCCATAATGGTTAGAACTTAACTGTCTTTGTTTAAAGGTCATTATAGATCTTTCAGAAAAAACTTCACAGCTTTTGAGTGATCTTCGTATTACATTATGGAATCAAAATCATAGTCAGATTAAATGTCAGCATGGAAAACCATGGAAATGCCAAGGATAATTTCATTCAGTAACTGAACTATTAAGCAAAAAACTTGTTTTGCGAAAGCAGTTGGTTTTAGACTAAAAAGTCTCCAGGTCACATTCTAAGTCCTTCAATGTCTGTTCTGAAATAGTTTTGGGAAAAAATGACCTAAATGAATTCTCTTAAACAGATAGCCTTAAAATTCAATAATATGATGTTCAATGTGTTTTTACCATGACTAGGTACTTATCAAACACTGATGAAATGTATGATTTCATCACATAAGCAATATAAAATTTTATTTGTGTGGAATATTATAATTCATAAACCATATTCAGCCACGGTTTCATTACATCTTAAAATTTTAATTATAGGAATTAGAAATTAATTCACGGCATCAATGAATTTTTGAAGTATTTTTACATAGAGTTTACACCTTGAGCCTTCTAGTATTCCCTGAACCCTTATCTTGATCTCTTAAAAATGTACCAGTTTCTCTCTCCACTTTATTGTCTTCTAAAAAATATTAAGTTAAATTCTTTCTAGTTTAAAAAATTTTTTTTTTTTAATTTAAGAGAGAGAGAGAGATCACAAGTAGACAGAGAGGCCGGCAGAGAGAGAGGAGGAAGCAGGCTCCCCGCCGAGCAGAGAGCCCGATGTGGGGCTCGATCCCAGGACCCTGAGACCATGACCTGAGCTGAAGGCAGAGGCCCAACCACTGAGCCACCCAGGTGCCCCAAATTCTTTCTAGTTTAAAAGAATAATGCCATCTACACTGTCTTGTCCTATTTTTTACTTTTTAAATTTTTTTGACAAAAGTAATACAGAATGTGGTTAAAAACAACAAACCTTTCAGAAAAAACATACGTATTATCCAGAATACCTACTACACGCACATGTGTACATATATACACGTACAGTTCTTCCCTCCAGGTTCATTTCTTAATGGTTTATGCAAATGACCTCGTAACATATTTACTCTTGTACACCTTGGTCTTTTCAATAATGGTATCTTTACTTTTTCAAAAGCGTATCAGTGAAGTATATCAACAGCCCCTCCAAATGCAGTTGGAAATAGGAGGCTTATTTCCTCATTTATTCCCTTAACAGTTAAAAAGTTAAAAAGTGATCGCATGTTTGTCTTTTCTTAAGAAGTACCTTGTACATATAATTAGTTATTTTAATGACTACAATTATGTTGACATCTGCTGTTTTTTCAAGATAATTTACCCTTCTCAATTTTCACACATCCTTATGAGTTTTAAGTAAACTTAACTTCCTATAAAATAATAATTTAACATTCATTCATTAACCAATAGTTACATAGTTATTCTAGGTATGTTAACATTAAAGACCACTGCTCTCATGGAATTTGCATTTTAGCTCGTGTATTTCAGTACACACACCTGTATGTTCTGCTATCTCTGGGTGATTTGTCTTAATTTCATTATTTTGGCCTTTATTAACTGATTTTACTATTCACAACTTTTGTTCCAACTGAGCCCAATCACCCCTTTTTTCCTTTTTATTATTAAAATCACTAGCTACACAGGATAAAAAGTATAATAACAATGCCATTTCATTGGATCCTTTCTAAATTAAAAAATGTGTACATTTTCAGGCTCAACATTTGATTTCAAGGAAATTAAATTAGTTGCATGCTCCTTATGAATAACACATTCTGTCATTTCCGACTGGGCTTACAGATGAGCCTATTGCTTCTACTGCCAGCACACGCAGTGCCCAAGCGATCGGCACTCTAATGTCACGGTAGGTGAGGCCTGTCTCGTGAGTCCCAGCAACTACGTCACTTCCGGTCTGCTGGTGCCACCATCTTCTCTCACGGTCAATGAGCTCCCTTCGCCATGACAACCCATCCTCCTTGGAGCTGCCCATACAGCAGGCAGCCAGACAGATGGAGGCCACCCAGTGAAATCCACAGGTCTAATCACAGGTCACACATGCCTCGGGTCTGGCTCAAGCATGCAGTGCGGCTGAAGGTGATGAAGCTGTTATTTTCAATTTAATTCCACTCAAATTATATTCCAAAAGTAGGACATACGGGAAGGATTGTTAGCCAAAGGAATAAATAAGTGAAATAAACACTGATTAAAAGGACCTTCTATGGGAATGAAGTCTGCAAATTTAATCAGACTGAATGATTTCTGACTGTGTCACTCGCCCAGCACAGTTCTGAGGCCCTCGCGACTGAGCGCACACGGCTGGCAAGTACGCGGGCGTTCGGGTCTTACAGGGTTGTGCACACGGTTCTCTTTACCGACGAGGAAGACGCAACCAGCCTCAAGTTTCAGGTCTTATCAAAGAAGCCCCAAAGGTCTGTTAATTTAAAATACTTACTGTTACTCTGTGCAGGGGTAAATTGTATCTAATTATTAATAAAATTAATCTAAGTAATTGTATAGCTGTTAACTCTCCGCTATAAAGGGCTGATTATTGAGTCTTCTGGTTCCGTTTCTGCCCCCTTCATGCGGCCTAGCTTTTGGCTATGACTTACACCTAAAAAAGAGGCAGAATGGGGATGGTGGCGGCAGTGAGCTCGGCGCTGCTGCCTCACTCCGTCTCGCTTGTCCCTGCGGGCGGCGGGCGGGAGCAGCCCAGCACGCGGCGGAACAGGCGTCCGCTGGCAATCTAAGCTCACCGGTGTGAGTGCACAACAGTACCTGATCTTTCCAGCTGTTTTATCTATAGACTGTCTTATCTTCTTGGAAAACTGAAAGACGGATGACAGCAGCAGATTATCTCCCATGACCTGAAACATCCAAAGAAATTAAAATATTATCTGTTTCGTATAAGCACGGAGAACACTAGTCACAGCTCACTATATGTAGGGGCATTTAGTATTTATGCTAATTTTAATTTAAAAAATGAGGAATGTCATTAGAGTTATGTATAACTAAACTGAGAAAGAGCAATAAATATCAATAAAGGAGTTTCTTTTTAAAAATAACTTGTCCAGTTTCCATACTATTTTGGTCATATCACTTATCACATATCACTTACAAAAACAACCCATATTATCCCTATCTTCAATCACAATCATGATCCCATCTCTCATGCCTCTAATTCAAATGATCAAAAAAAGGAAAATACAAGTAATTTAGAATACTTTGTTTATCTATTCTTTCACCAAATAACATGAATATAGAGATCAAGAAGATTACAATCCTTGCTTTTGGGGGCAGAGTCTAATGGGAGAGATACTTTAGAAAGATTTCATTTACTTATTTGACAGAGAGAGACACAGTGAGAGAGGGAACACAAGCAGGAGGAGTGGGAGAGGGAGAAGCCGACTCCCCACCAAGCAGGGAGCCCAACGCAGGACTCGATCCCAGGACTCCGAGATCATGACCTGAGCGGAAGGCAGAGGATTAACGACTGAGCCACCCAGGCGCCCCTGAGAGATACTTCTTAAAAATTTGCCCAAAAGAATGAGTTTTTACAATGGAGGCTCATAGCACCCTAGTTGAAATTTATGGCAAAGCTAGGTTTGGCAAAGTTCTTCTGTAAAGGGCCAGAGAGTAAAGATTTCAGGCTCTCTGGTCTCTGTCCCAACTGCTAAACTCGTTCTTGTGAAAGCGGCTACAGATAAAACACCAACAAGTGGGCTTGACTGTGCTGAGATAAAGCTTTATCTACAAAAACTGGTAGCCAGCTGGATTTGTTCTGCAGAAGCTAGCAAAGGGACTGAACTGGGGCTAGATGTGGGTGCGCAAATCACCTCCTTGTAGTTCAGAACCGCATCTAGACTCTGCAAGACCATCCAGAAAATAAGATATGGCCCTGGAGGTCAAGAAGCTGTTCAAGACCAGTGCAGGAGTTAAAAGAATGGAGGCAACACTATTAAGTATTTTGTTAAAAAGAAGTAAGTGATGAATTCTGTGGTTCATTGCTACACAAATTCTAATGGAAGGGAGTTCACTGCAGGGTGAGTTCAGTAAGGCAGGCACCATGGAAAAGGAGAACCTGGGAATGTCAAGGGTTTGAATTTAGTGCAGGATGAAAAGTTACTCAGGGTGTGATCAGCAACATACCGGCAATGGAAGGCTAAACGAACATAACGGTATCTTGTGGGCCTTGAGGAAACAAACCAGAGCAAGAGCGGAAGACACTGATGACTCAGGCGAGGACAGAGTGTGTCTAAAACCATCCGGTGCACGGCAGGGGCGACTGTGCAGCAGGCTACAAGCTCTCCCACCGGACACCTTTCTCTACTCAGCACTACGGCGCACACACACATTCCTACATACTAACTTGCAGCTCCTGTTCCTGAAGTCCAGGATGCCAGCCTACGATCAGACTCTCCTGGGCCACCTTCTCTATTCTCCTACCTATGCCCTAAGGCTTGGCCTGTTACTGCTGCTGCGTGGTGTTCCTCAATTAGCTCTTTCCGTGGTGCTGTGGTTTGGAATAACCATTCTTTGGTGAATAAACTCCTCTATATCCCTGAATATCCCCCAAACTCATTTCAACTAATGTCCATTACCATAAACCTTTTCAATAAACCTCTCCATACCTGATCTGTCATGGCCCCATTTATTTTTAAGAGAGTTACACGATTTTTATCTGCATTGGTTCACAGGTACACAGAATTAATCCTAATTCTTGATTCATGATATAAATCACTAGCCTAATCTGGACCACTTTTTCTTTCTCTTTAGTGATGATAAATGATAAGTTAGAAACTTACGATAAATCTAACAGCCAAAACAAAAGCTAGAATGCAGCACTATGTTACAGAAGAGACGGCCAGAAATACTCATTCCTTATCCCACAGGAACAGGATACTTGCCTTTGACCTCTACTATGTGACTTGGCTTCACCCATGGGATATTAGCAGACACGACACGAACACGAAATGTGCCTGCATGGTGGGGCTTGCTCTCTTGTGCTTCTGATGGAACCATGAAAAGAACAAGCCCTGGCTAGCCCGCCTATCCACGCAATATGAGAGACCCATGGGCAGGCCTGGAGTCAACCTACGACTTCTCATTGCCCAGCTGAGTCATTCCAATTAAACCACAGGTGTGCAATAACACACGCTTACCGCTCTATGCCACTGAGATCTTGTGGGCTGTTATGCAGAAATAGCTGACTTATGTAACCTACCACTAGTCAGATGGTTTCCTCCATCCCATCTCCCTGCCACCCTCCACCCGGGTTAAACAGTATCCTGAATCCCATTCTTCATTCCCTTGCTTTCCTTTTCCTATCATTCATATCACTTCTGTTACATCTATTTCTGGTCCTAAGTATATATTTTCATTTAAAAAAATTTATGACACAGAATCACATTGTATATAATCTTTTGAGAATTACTTTTTTCATTTAATATTACATGGCTAAAATTCACCCGCATTGTGGCATACTGCTGTAGTTCATTAATTTTGATTTCTCTGTAATTACTCAATTTGTACACATGCCACTTTATACATTCTTTTCTGCGGATTAAAAACTACGTTTTTGTTATAGTCTACAGCAGTGCTTTAGAATTCTTTTGCATGACTTCTTCTGTGAAAGAAAGAAATAATGTCAAACCGTTTTTCCAAAGTGACTGCAGCAATTTAACCTCCACCGGCAACACATGAGTCAATGTGTCTGTGTTCTCTAACACTTAGTATTTTAAGACTTTTAATTTGTTCCAGTTGAACAAGAATCACATTGTAGTCCTGAATACTCAGGAAGTTGAATATCCCTGTATTTCTAAGGTTTTAGGTTAATTCTCTTCATGTCTTTTGGAGATTTTTCCACTGGGTTGTTTTTGCCTTTTTAAGTTGATTGGTAGGACTTCTTCGCGTGATCTGTATACTAATCCTTTGTTGGCTGTATGTTTCACAAAAGTCCTTTGATATACTCTAATTTATCCAATCTTTTATAAAACTCAAAGCTTTCTGTGTCTTTTAAGAAATCACCCCTGACTATAATGTGAAAGACATTTACCTGTATTTTTTACTAAAAGTTTTAAAGTTTTGCTTTTGTGCCCTTTAGGAACTTAATTCATTTGTAGTTAATTATTTGTACATGATGTGATGTCAGGATGAAATTTCATTCTACTCATAATAAGGACAAGTGCTTTCTTCCCCAGCCCCATTTATCGAACAGTTCCTCCTTTTCCTACAACAGGACATGCCTCTTCTGACATTTGTTAAAGTTTGTGGTTTACTTACTTCATCTCTGCTCCAGGTTCTCCGCCTTGTAATTGTTAAGTGATCAGGGGGCTCTGCTGGTTGAGGTCTTGGATCACCAGACCGACAGTTGTTTCCTTCTGGTGTTTTAGAATGAACTAATGGAGGGATCTTGCGGAAGTTGAGGCTTTCATCAAAAACACGATCAACCAGCTAATTGGACAAAAGCAGATCCTTATGAGAATAATTTGGAAAAGTACTGATCCTGGCATTATCATTTCATTTAATTAGACAGAAGTTACTCCATTGTCAGGTAGTAAAAGAAGCATGATGTCTTCAATAAACCAATTACTCTTTCTTTTTATAAAAAGGTACCTGTTTAATAAAATAGATGTTCCGCTACATAAGATTTCATTTTTAAAATCCAAAATACAGAATTATGCTGAATTCAATTCTTCAATGGACAAGCTTTTCCCCAAATGGAAAACAGATGATAAGCAGAAAAAGCTGAGCCATGTAAATGGACAAGTTTATTTTACTCACATTGCCTTACCAATGTAAAATAATGTTTCTTTTCCTTTTAGTTTCCTATCTTTTTTTTTCCTCCCCAAATCCAGGTGCCAAATTTCTTCACAGAGACATAAATTGCAAATTCCAATTAAGTTTACAAAAGAAAAAAAATTTAAATCCACAAAATAAGTATATTTTGGTCTTAGGTAAGCTTTGAACAACGCTATAGAAATGACATATTCTAGTAAAAATGACACACTGCCATCTACAGCACGTATTATGCAAATACAATACAAAGTAACTCAGGTTTACTGAAGAAGGAATAAACTTTAGTACAATATTCAGAAGTAAAACAAAAAGGAAAAATGAAAGTCTATTCAATGAAATGTCTGAATAATAATTACTAGGTCTGAGTGAATATATAAGCATGTTAGGTACAATTTAGTTAGAGAGCTGAGAAAATAATATCTTATCATTTTCAATGTACCAGAAGAATTGTGTATGTCTTGCCACCAAGAAGATCCTTTTGTTTTTCACCAATGAGGATGATTTTATATACATTTACAATTGATCAATGTGGTAACAAAACTCTACACAGATTCATGAAAGCTCATTTACCAAATCAGACAACACATGAAGGGAAAAAACAACAACAACACCACAAAATAACCATTAAAGAACTAGATTATACAAGGAATGTGACAAAAAGCAGAGGAAGAAAGTATTATTAACACAGTTTATCAAATTGTTAAAAAGGCTAGCCATTTTGGGCTACTTTTGAGAATGTTATTTCATAAAACTAAGGAAGCTTATTAGAGGCTGGCGTTTTTTTTGTTTTTTTTTTTTTTCTGTAAAAGGTTAGATAATAAATATTTTAGGCTTTGCGGCCAATATAGTGGTTGTCTAACTACTCATCTCTGACACTGTAGCACAAAACGGCCAGATGACAGATACTTAAATCAAAGAATGTGGCTTTGTCCTAACAAAACTTTTAATTCATTCTCTCAAATGCCTAGCTTTCGCTTGCACCAGTTCAAGAGAGCCAACGTGGCAGCGTACCATTAACTTTATATGATCCAGTAAAGGTACCTTCTGGGGCCAGTTACATAATACTGGCCCCTGGAGCTGGAGAGCAGGAGCCCTGGTTGGGGAAGGACAACAGTCTACATATGCTGCCTTCCCTTCCAGAATTTACAAGAATGCTTCAAAATTCAATATACATGTATTTTTGTCAGTGTGTATAAACACATACATTTCAATTTTCAAAGTATCTTTGAGTATATATGTGTCTTTTTCAACAGAATTACTTAAAGTAGTGCACACTGTAGCGTTTTCTCTTCATTGCTAGTACGGATGTCTACTAGCTAACTGGGTATAAAGATACTTTTGTAGGGGGCGCCTCGGTGGCTCAGTGGGTTAAAGCCTCTGCCTTCAGCTCAGGTCATGATCTCAGGGTCCTGGGATCGAGCCCCACATCGGGCTCTCTGCTCAACAGGGAGCCTGCTTCCCTTCCTCTCTCTCTGCCTGCCTCTCTGTCTATTTGTGATCTCTGTCTATCAAATAAATAAATAAGATCTTAAAAAAAAAAATAAAGATACTTTTGTAGTTGAAGTATTTTCATAGCCAAACTTTATAGGATCATTATACAATCATTTATCAAGTTTTAATTTGCTTTTCGATTATCATTTATATTCATATTTTCAAGTGAAACCATACACCAAGAAATGGCCGACAAAGTGCTTGTTTTAAACAATTTTACAACTTCATGTTAACAGTAGACCAAATGTTAGCCTTTGCTAGTTTTGTTACAAGAACAGAAAAAGAAATGTTTCAAACCAAAGTTGGAAGAAGCAGTGCTGCATGCAGACGGGGAGGGTGGATGAACTAAAATAAACGAAGTAAAAAGCTAAAAGCAAAAGAAATAAAGAAAAGAAAGAACCTTATGCATTTCTCCATGAAGATCTCCTACCTCTTCTCTAGTGTCTATGGCAGAGCCAGGGGTGGTGGCGGCAGTGCTTACTGTGGTACTGGGCGCAGTGCCCGACGAAGTCACTGAGTCTATCTCTCCTGCTACATCGTTGATTTCCCGAGCAATGAGAGCAAGGTCTTGGCTGATCCTGGTGACGATTTTAGAAAAGAAGTTTAATCCCTTTTAAATAACAGCTCCAGAAACAATCATTTGAGAGAGAATCGGTTACGTCAACTGTGTGTGTCTAATTAAAGATCTGTACCAAAAACTTAAGAATTTTTGGAAATCCTATGAACTATTTTGATACTAAGTCTTGAACTTCAACTCCAAAAGTTAATAAAACTAAGTTTCGCAAACACCGTCACTTTGAAAAACATGTTCAACACCCAGACGTAGTGATGTATCTTTTAAAATACAGCGTCAGTGCTGATGACTAGTATTAATGGAGGACAACAGTGAGCAGAACCCAAGGAGTCGCTGGCCCTGGAAAAGAGAGCAAGTACAACTTCATTTTCACTAACCTTCAAATGAAGCTTAGCATTTCTTTTGATTATAAATACGAGTAACAAACAATAGTTGTATTAGTGATACTGGGTTTTTTTCACCAATAGGAATCACATCATAGTTGCTATAGGTATCTCAAAATAATTAGACATTACTACTTCAAAATTCAACCCGCTGCAAGAATGTTCCTGAACGATATATTACTCTGTCACTTTAAAAATGTTTTGGTAACAGGGGAGCCTGGGTGGCTCAGTGGGTTAAGCCGCTGCCTTCGGCTCAAGTCATGATCTCAGGGTCCTGGGATCGAGTCCCACATCGGGCTCTCTGCTCGGCAGGGAGCCTGCTTCCCTATTTCTCTCTGCCTGCCTCTCTGCCTACTTGTGATCTCTCTCTCTCGCTGTCAAATAAATAAATAAATAAAATCTTAAAAAAAAAAATGTTTTGGTAACATTACAAAGAAATGCGGTCATACCAAATACAACTAAATATGTTATGTTGATGCATTTAGAAACATTGTTCTGAGAGGAGCTCCAGAGGCTTCCCCAGAGGGCCAAAGAGGTCAGGAACCCAGACGTAGGACCTCTGGCTACACATGGCAGGTCACACCACACGCTAGCTGTCCCAAGAGTCACAGAGTTCTTGTGAGGGTAGGACCTCTCTAACTGAACATGAATCAGGACGCATTCCCAGAGAAAGTGAATGGCCGGATCATGACAACACAACTTACAAACTGCTCAGGCAGGGCCAGATCCCAGGGCGGAGCTCATTTCCACAGAGCCATTTATTTGTGTTATCAGCCACATGGACTGAAGAACTAAATAAATATTATCAGTGATAAGCAAAAGACAAAATGGGATTTTTTCCTTTACTTTTTTTTTTTTTTTACGAGGTAGAAACATAATGATCTACCACTGATATTCCTGCTTTTCTCAAAAAGATCTCAATTCAATGAGACATGAAAGTTTCCTAAGTTAGGAAGGTTAGGGAAGGTTTTGGAATGGCAGAACATTCTTAAAGCAACATGTAAAAGCTTCTGCAACTTTAAGATTAAAACCAGGTACAAAGTAACATTTTTTTAACTTGGGCAAAATGTAAGCTTGAAAGCCTTCCAAGGAAGGCAGTCACTGCATAATAATTTAGCTACAAATTTAAAAAGAGAAGCTAAATGGAAGCCTGTGGCCTCACAGACACAATCTGTGGTCAATTCCTTTATTTACCAATACAAAAAGATAGGAAGAACACCAATAAATATGTTCTGATCACTTATAACTATAGAATAAATGTAAGGAGCACATTATAGTATATATAATTATGGAAAGTATATAATAATAGAATCAAAACCACTATGTGATCAGGAGCACCCCTAGAAAGAAGCTTTATACTCGTCAACTCACTCCATTCCCACAGCGCCCCCTGCAGGAGAGGTAGTCATCATCTTGTTTTACAGATGAGGAAAATAAGGCTTAGGAGAGGTTATATAAGCTTTTTGGTTCAAATCACAAATAAGTGGCGTAACTAGATCTTTTTATTATGTCATGCTACATCTCACATTATCATTCCACATGTAATTTTTAAAAACTTGTTAACTGTTGATATGATTCTTCTGGAATGAGTTTAAAGTGTTCTTTTAGATACTATATTCAATTCCTGCATTTCTGCAGGAATAATAAAATAAATGAACTAAAGAAATAAATGAACTAGGGTGAAAAACAGAATAACCAAACTTAAAAGAGACAAAACAAAAAAATAGATAACCATGAGTTTTATCCAAAAATCCACTTCTGGTATTAAGGTTTTTCATGCAGACACTTGCACAATGAAGCTGCTGGTATCTGCAGACAGCAGTGTGGGTTAATTAGTAAAGACAAGTGTCATACACAGACAGCAGCAATCTCACAGGTTACACGGGAAAAACTAAACTAACATGAATAACTAACGTACCCACGACATAAACTGTTCCGTCAGTAAGCACCCCAAAGCCTTCTTCTAATTTGCAAGTTTATTGTGTACCTGCCAGCTGTTTCCCTGCGTGCCAATTCCCATCTTAAAGTTGACTCAATAATAGAGACCATAAAACTGGCTTAAATCCACACTGCTTAGAAGTCTCAGCACCTACTAAAAATCAGCATTAGGAATTCTAAAAAGCAAAATTATCAAGAAAACCAAAGTAATGAATACCTTTCAAGCAGAAGGAACAGATTTATAATTCAACAGAGAGTCTGGCTCTGTTCACGTAGCTGTTAAATCTCAGTTTACTAAACTCCGTCATGATGCTTCCAGATTATGCTCACTGGAATATTTTATAATCTCGTATCTGTGTACTTATTTTATTTTTTTTTAAACTCCGAGCTTATAATCCTTGTTCTTATTCTCAGTCTCCACCCCCATCAACTCTGCAGGAGGAGAAAATTCTAAAATGATACAAACATTTTATTTGGATTTTTGCAATCCATCTGTTTTCCTTGCTTTCAGATATACGGTCGAAAAATGCACCTTAAAAAAATTAAAATGCCAAAGGCAAGTTTTGTAAGCATGGTGCTGCTAACAAACTGGAGGGAGAAGGCATAAGGTCATTAGAGGTTAAATGGCCCAGCCATTGGGCAGTCCTGCTACAGATAACAAGACACAGGGGCAGCGGTGGCAGAAGGCATGTGGTAGCAAGATGGAACCAAGCAAGAATGTCAACTAGTGCTCCTGCACATTGTCCCCTCTGCAGTTTCTGCCTTCTGTGTGGGGGCAGGGAAGTGGGTTTGGCTCCAAAGAAGGTGTCCAGGTGTTCCGGTCTGGGGTCCAGGGCTTCAAGGGGGTGGCCCTGGAAGGGGAAGCAGACACACCCTCCAGTTCCCTCAGGTACTTCCTGAGCAGGTGCAGTGAGACCTCTCCCCCACAGGAAGGGGAAACGATGGGAGGAGGACAAGGCCTGCTGTTGCCAGCTGTGACCACAAGAATAAAAAATGGGTGGAAATCCTCTCACTGCAGGCATCCTGCGGGCTCATAATTATTCACGGATCCTGAAGCACATATAGGCCTGTCCCCTGACTGGCTTGCAGGGCTTCGATAATTAGGCTCACAAAAGGCTATTTATATGGCAAAATAAAATGTTTAAGCAGCACCGTGAGATTAAAAGGGCATGCTGTCAAAGAATTAGAAGCAGTTAAAAACAATTACAAGTAAATGGTCATTAAAGACCAAAAAACATAAACTTTAAAGACATGAGCCAGAAAAAAAAAACATAATTCACCTAAGTCAACAAAGGGAAAAAAAAAAAGATAAACACCACTAAATTATGGTAAGAATTTATTTTTTTTTTAAAGCATCTATGGCCTTACTCTATGTGATGTTCTTTAGTACTGTCGCCAAATGTAAAACTCGAAGATCAGGGTCTTAAACTGAAGGCAGAAGTAACTATAGCACGTAAAAGGTGAAAATGTTTAGGTGACATACGGTATAAAACACTGCGGTAAAATTCAGTATCTTACAAACTTAAAAAAACGTATTTTAGCTACAAGAGCATCTGTTTGAGTGTAGCCTCTCTTCAATGTTCAGCCATGACAAGGTACTGATTAAAAATCACATCAGCAGCATGAATTTTTATCATAACCTAAAGGCTACACGAAACAAATTTATTTAATATTCAAAGTAGTTCATAAAGGGTTGAATTAAATTGTGCCTAATGAACTCGTAAAAGTGAGAGTAGAAATCCACCTCCTCTAATTCTCCCCAAGGACATGAGCAATGCATCTCCATCAAGGACACTGTTACTCCCTCTCTGGAAGAGAAAAGGAAAGTAGTAGAAAGTGCAGCGGCACTGAGGGAGCGGACACGACCTTTCAGAACCGGCATCGAGAACAGGAAAGGGGAGGCTGCAACCGAAACAAACCAGTTCTACACTATGGTAGCAGCAATGGCCTTCAACACAGGAACCCAGAGAAACTGGACGGAGAGCAACTAAGTTCACAGCCTCCGGCAGTCATTTCTTGGACTACGCGTGCAAATCACATCAAAGCTAAAATCTGTTATCAGGTTGAAACCCTGAGAAAATATTTCCATTTTTAAAGATGATCCAGTAAAAACCAACCTCGCTATCTCTTCTCGATGAGCGGTCCAATCTCGGATGTAATCTTCCTGTTCTTTGATCCGGTGCTTGAACGAAGAACTAGTAGGCATTGCTGACCCAGAGCTCTGCAACCGAGTAGTTTTCAGGGCTGGAGAAGTACGTAGACGAGTATGTTTAGGGGAATTACGGTTTGATCCAAATTCATCTTCTGAGGTGGAAGCATAATCAGTGGGAAAGCGCCTCCATCTTGAATTTACTAAATTAGTTTAATTATTAAAAAAAGAATTATTATGTTACCTTTTAAAGGAGATAAAAATCACGATTTCAAAAACACCATGAGACACACACAGCACAATTGTCAAAACTGACATACACGTACCTAACAGAAACCGTAAGTCTACTACTTCTTAAAGATAGAAACGCTACATTTTGGTGAATTAAAAACAATGAGTAATTAAAAACAATCGAAAGACCATGTTTTCCGTACTACGGTGAATAAAACATTCAGATGAAAAATTCACTAATGATAACTAAGCAAGCTCTATTCATACATGTTTAATTTGGGTACTTTTTCATTACAAATATTTCTCATTTGAGTGAAGATATGGATTTTTTTTTTTAATGACAGTAACAGCAACAACAACAAAATAAAAATAAGGGAAAAGATTTCCTCATGCCACAGAGACTTTCAACATGGAGATGGTAAAACCCTCTTTTCCCAACATACAAATGCGCATAATTCCTGCTGTGGAAATTATGCTTTTATGGCAGAAAAAAAAACATTACCTCTGTCATTCAACATCCTGTTATGCTATGATTGGAAAAAATCTTTTTACATGGTAAAAACACAACAAAGCATCTTCAGTACAACTGTCTGCCGCTTTGACACTGAAAGCATACGGTGAGAATAGACGATGGCTTAAGACCTACACGGAGCAAAGCTCTACAGAGCGGGTCTCACAACCACTGACACTGAAGCACAGGAGATACTGTGAATAGTCACATTAAAGAAAGTGACAATCACTTTCTTATTTAAGGTTAGTAAAGACAGTCAAGAGACGGTGTTGCGGACACATCTGAAAAATCAGAAGACAAATTAATTTCACTACTACTGTTAATGGGAGAACCAAACATACAAGTAATTTGTGAGGCACAGGATAGAGGTAAAAAACGGGGCAAGAATGGCTGATTCACGGTACACATCACAAGGGCAGAAGCCATGCCTGTTTAATCTGCTCCTGCCTACCCAGCCCTTGGCAGAGTGTCTGTCTAGCAAATGTTTAATAACTCTTTTTGAACAAATGAATAGATACTGACCATTTGCTTTCCTCAGATTAGGAAAAACCTACTGAAAAGCATGAGATGGTTTTGGTGGCTGAAGTGACAAAAACTTTGCACCTGTTGGAAGTCCCAACTGCTATTAATAATAGAGGAGTTTTCTTTGTCTCTCCCTCTCTCCCTCTCTCTCTTCCCCTCTTTTAAAACACAAACAGACCGTAGGCTGCATAGGCTGGTGGAGCCTGGAACTCCTTCATATTTCACTGGAATTTTATGCCTCTCCTATCTTTTCCTCCCCAAACCACAGTTTTGCCTCTGGGACTCTGGTAAGGCTCAGGTGGCTGTCAGATAAACTGATAAACACTGCCACCAGAACTGGCCGAGAAATCTATGATTGGGAACATGCCCTAAATCAGAGCCTACCCATATGCCCTGATTCGCACTCTCATCTGAAGCTTGTGGAGCTTGGAACAAGATTTATGGGTGTAAGAAGACAGAAGAAACTTCTTGGCTTTCTGGAAAAGTGTATGCAAATACATACACAGAAGTGTAGGTAATCAATTCTTCATAGCATCTTTTGAAGGCAGTAGTCAATATATTTTCTGGTTTTACCTTTATAAGATAGTTCATTATTATAAAAATACTCTTACCACAGTGGAAAATTACTATCATAGACATCTGAAAAATCCTACGAATTGAACTGACCCTAAGACTTGAAAACAATTTCAGAAAAAGTTTAGGAATAAGAGCAAAAAGGCTTTAGGAAAAAATTAGAAATATTGCAATGTTTATACTTTTTAATAAAGGCATTTCATTAAACATTAAATGTTTATTCAGAATACTATTCATAGAAAACAAGCTCACAAATAAGAAAAAGACGATTCGTTAGATTAAATTTTCCAATTTTTGTTTTGGAAACCCTGGAAACCATACTCAAAACAACCGAAAGTTGTTTGGAGTGAAAACAAAACCAATGGCAAAGAGTTTTAATAAACTGCAGGAGATGTGAAAACATGGGTAGGTATGGTGGAGCTGAGGTCAGTCCCTTGGATGTCACTCAGAAAGCAGGCATCGATGGCCGCTTTATCTCCCGAGTGGCCCAACACAGGAAAACAGGCCGAGAAACTGAAAAGCGGTACTAGGTGTCAGGTAACAATAGGTAAGTAGAGCCACATTAGAATCAACTTTTCGTAGTCTGAGTTTCAACATCAGAAAATAATTACACGGAGGGGAAAAAAAGAGAAAAACTCCTTTCTCAAATGACGTTTGTAAAGTTCCCACTTATTTTTACAAGTTTGTCTAGACGCCAGGAAGACTGGTGAAGTTTATAATTATCTTTACAAAGAAAAGCAACCATAGGGATAAAGCATTGTTTAAAAACTGAAAGGTAACATTTTTAGGTTTGTTCTCTTAAAATTGAGGGCAAAATGAAGGATAAAATAAATAGGGGAGAGCTGAGAGATGAAATTCTCAATTAAGGGCTGTCTTTACCAATGGCACAGCAATCACACGGGGTGTGCCAGGAAGCAGAACTCCCATTCCGTCTGGATGCCACTGGCCTCTGGAACAGCCGAAATGGGCGCAGACACCAGCGGAATGATCACTAACCCCAGGGAGAGGGACCAGGGCCTGGGATTCCCCAAACAACTTCCTTCAGTATCTTTTGCTTTCTTAACCTTTCCTTCTACTACCATCTGTTAGTTGCTGCAGAGTAGACTCCAAGTGAGCATGTTTGCAACTTTCCCTATTGCTTACTTGTTGCACAGAATTTTAGAATATTAAGACCTTAGACATTGGCATCAGTTCTTCAATTTATGGAGGAAACAAGAGGCCCAGAAAGGTCTTGCCTTACTTAAATCAAAGTTTAAGCCAGGTGTACGGACTCCCAGAGTTCAAAGCTCTTTCCTTGCAAATCCAAGGACTGTATAAAAAAAATTATTTTTGTAATTCCAGTTAGGTTAACTCTTCTTTGAAAACATCCTCAGTTTCTCATGGAATGATGGTTTTTGTGATTTCTAACCATGAAGAGAAATTGCTACTTCTTCCTCTTGTATTTTACTCTGTTCAGGTAAACTCCTGCATAGAATTAAATTTAATTTTATAGCATTAGGCTTATTTGATATATTATTGGTACTAGTAGAAAGATATTTCAGATAAATCATTAAATTGAAAATTTATGTCAAAGGCATTTGAAATGTCATCCTTAGGGAGGCTTTCTTGGCTGGTGAGGTAGTAGAGAGCATATAGAGTAAAATCATAGTTCTAACATCAGCTTAATTAATTTTATAGCTAACCTGAAAATCATCTTAGTTACATTAATTATAAAACTTATTTTAGTTGTAAAATTACGCAATACCCCCTCTTATGGAAGTAAGAAACTACTCTATTTATTATGAAGCTGTACTGTCGAGAATTGAAAAAGGAAGTTATTAAGGTTATTTATTTGTGAATGCTGATTTCTTCTACTGCTACCCAAAACTTTTGTTGGCCTTAAAACACAGCCACATCTATAGATGTAACAAACACATTTCAGGAAACAAACACTACATTTTCACACTTTATATCAGAATATTTTGGTGGGAAACAAAACCAGAAACACATTTTACATTTACATTTACAAGCAAGTAGCAATAAGGTCATTTGGGGAAAAAGATCCCTGATGACGTTCTGTATTGATCTCTGACCTGGAGGAAGAAATAACTGAAGCCATGAATGCCCAATATCTAATTCCTACCACCTATAAAACCTGAGGTTTAGAATAAAACGGGGAAAGCAAACAGTCTAAAAAAATTCTAAGGATGTTAACATGATATTTTTCAGAATGTGCACCTAAGGCATAATGAAAACCAACTGCTTTATTTTGATAATTTGGCACACTTAGTTTTTTAAATGTATCTTATCAAAATAAATCAGGAAATTTTAACATAACTTGGTATTGACGGATCACTGAAGGCGTGGCGGGGGGAGGGGGAGAGGGGACTACACTCTCCTAAAAGCAAATTACAGCAGAATGAAAGGGGCATAAATGTTCCTAAGTTTCTAAATGTTTCTAAGTCAGAGATCCCACTCTTCTATTTTTATCATATACATTTCTTTGAAAAACTTTCTTTAGACATGGCCTAAATTATGAAATTTGAAACATTACAGATTTACTTTCACTTATGCCAATCTGGACATATCACAGGCTCTAGGTTCAGAGATTTCTAAGTCCTTTAAAGTTTACAGTTTGTAAAACCCTGACGAGTATAGCTTTATATTCTTTTAAATCATATATGTATTTTCAGATTTTACTTATTTATTTTGAGAGCCAGTGAGCATGAGTGGAGAAACAGGGAGACGTATTGGGAGACGCAGACTCCCCGCTGAGCAGGAAGTGTGACACGGGGCTCTAGATCCCTGAAGCCCAGGATCAAGAGGCACCCAGGTGCCTCTTAAATCGTAATTCAAAAGCTAAAGCTAAGAATTTTTATTTTTTCTTCCATTCAATGTATTATAATTATCTTAAGTAGAAATATCACAGCATCAAAGACACCCCAATTAGCTAATACCTCAAAAAATTGTCCGCTTGTTTTTTTTTAACTACATACCCATATAACTATTTTAGTACATTACCACTGACTACAAGAGCCCGGCCGTTACTCTTCCAGATGGGACAGAATACTATAAAAGGGCGTCTTGAGAGAATTGAACATACAGTCCTGGATCCCGATATGGCTTCATGAATTCAGTAAAACATCAGAATTATATAGATTATAGTGCACAATATACCAAATATATTGTAAGTTGTCTTTGTATACACGCCTGAAAAGAATCCGATAAATTCCAGCGCTCCTCTGGAAGCTTGCAAGCAAGCAGATAAAAACTTTCGGAGAGCCAGACCGGATGGGGCAGAAGCAGCAAGAGCTCGGGAATGAAAAGGCCTTGGGGCTTCTCACCCTGTCCTAGTCACTGCTGCGTGACCAGAGCAGGTCACTACTTCTTTTGGCCCGAGTTACCTAAACTGAATGACCCTTCCAGCTTTTCAATTTTATGGTTCTAATTATTTAATATGCTGCTGTTAAGTAGGAAGAAGGTCCACATCCCGCACTTCAGAGGACTCTAGGGAATTTCAATAAGCAAATCAAGGTACTTTTTGGATATGGGAAACTGCATGTTTATCAAGCTCTGGATTCAAAGCAGAAAACAAAACTTTTCTTTAAAGACAACATAGCATCTTACAGCGGTTTCTCGGACTTGCTTAAGTAGTCCTACTTGGCTTGCCTCTCACAGAAGCCCTTCGCCTTCAACACTGAGGACAAGACCAGCGCACTCGTGTGTTACGGACCAGACGCCCGGTACAGAAGGAACGTCCCATGCTACTTGGTGACACACGGCTTGCATTATAGCTTACAGTGAGACAGGAGGAAACTGTAACACTTCTATGTACAGGAGAGATGAGGTGATCGAACAGGCCACGTGGCGGAAGAAATGCTACCACGGAACACACCATAGAATGCGGCACAAAGGGGATGTGAATTGAAGAGGTAGAGCCATAAGAAGACAGAAAACCAGCACTCGGTAAACATCAACCAGCGGACAGCAGTCAGTTCCAGACGCCTGCGGTAACCGCATGAACCCGCAGGGAAAGCTTCCGGTGCAGAAGCCAGGGCACGGGGAAAATGCCAGCTCCTCTTTCGGAGTCAGGCTTCTATGTCACCTATCTTCCGCCCACATCCACTCCCACCACGGATCTGCCCATCACCACCACGGCCACTGACCCGGAGAGAGGGCGACGTGAGTGGTGGGGAGGAAAGCGGCAGTGAGGGTGAGAGAGGAGGGAGGCGAAGAGAAAACAGAACACGAGGAGCACCGCTAGGTTTGAGTCTGGAGGCTACGATGCCCCAGACATCAAACTCGGAGCCGGGGTTGCATACCAACCATCCCCCACTCTTCCCTCAAGCCTTCCTCAAGACTCACTTGGATGCTTGCTGATAAGTGATCTCTAAGTCTCTGAGCAGCTGGCTCCCCCGGGGCAAGAGGGGGGGGTTCTGCAGCCCCACCCAGGTGTGAGGCTGATTATGAAGTAAGAGCCCAGGCTCCCAGGTACACACAGGGATCTGGGCGAGGACCTGGTCACACCGGTACTCTCCCGCTAGAGCTGCTAGAGCTCCGAGGGGGAAGTACACCAGCAGACCAGCACCCCGGAGCCGTTAAGATTCTGGCGGGGAGCAGGTACCTTCTGGAAGTGCATTCAACGACAGCTAAGGACTAGAGTTAAGGGACAGGAGAGTGCTCTATGAGATAGTTCTCGTAACCAGTTACATTTCTGTAGCCCGGTTAGACATGTATGTGCCTAGGGCTCATCTCACAAATTCACCTTCTTCTGCTGAAATGAATTAAGAATTAGTTTTCACCTGCCCCAACTGTAAACAGAGTGAACTTTAAAAAAGCGTCTGAGACATTTCTGCATAAATGGGGAAGCAAGTGTAAAGCAGATACCGTTTCACTGCACTCTCAAGGAAGAATAAAGGGTATCCTGCCCTTCTTCAGATTAGGGGCTCTGAACTAGGTGAGGATATTTAAAAATCAAACACTGCTTTCAGCAGGACAATGTTAATCCCTGTTACTGACTCCAGATATTGTTCCTCCTCTGACACATGAATCCAGATACTCAGGTTCCAAAAAAGGTCCTCATTTTGAAATCACTATTTTGCCCCAGGGCATTCCTTGGAAGTGTGTGTCAGCTCTGAATTTTCCATTTACTAATGAGCTAACTAAAATACTTTTAATAGGAGAAAATACCCTCTTATAGCATAACCTTTCTGTTGAATATTTTTAAAAGTCACACTAGACACCTAATTTTTTTTTAAAAAGGAGTCCTAAAACATGAACGAAATATTATGCTAATATTGTAAAAAGTCTGGACCCAATTTACCTGAAGGAGAGCCATGTGCTGAGCTCATACTTTTGACCTTGGAGTCGGATAGTCGAGAGATACTGTTAGCTCTAATTCTAGGTGAAAATTTATCTGAAGGTACTAATCTGGCCCCGCTTCGGATGACGGCTTCCGCAGTCCGAGAGGAGGCGCTGCTTCTAGAGATCGTTGCCTCAGAGTCACTGCGAGCGGACAATGAGCCAAGCCTCGTTCGCCGAGGCTGAGCCAGCAGGTCAATCCTAGAGATGTTGCGCCTTCCCGTGGGCGGCTTCGACGTGGAGCTGGTTGTGGACACTTCAGAAGCAACTGAGGCCTTGTCGGCATCGGCCAGCTCGCTGTCGGACACTTCGCCGAGTCGGGCTCTGCGCAAGAGGGAAGTCCTGGTGGGCCGTGGCCTGGGGAGGGTGGTTGACTTACTGGAGGACCCCGGCGCTACGGGAGAGGTCTTGGATTTCGTCACTTTGCTTCCTTCCAGTTTGGAATGTGCGTGCTCGTCGGTTGAGGTAAGTGGAGTCCTGGCGTGAGATTTACAAGAGTAAGTTTCCTGATCCGAGGACATGATGTCGGAGATGGCAGAATGAGGTACGCTGGAGGTCTGGTCGTCGTCCGTCAAGTCCACGGAAGGTTGTCTCATTCGTCCACTGGACTGTACAAATTTACGACCCTCCGCTCTTGAGCCCACATCTGACGAACGACTTTTGGTTTTCTTCTCGACTTTCTCCCTAGCACCTGAAGATGATGACTTTGTCACATCCTTCGAAGGAGAACCCGTGGAACACCTATCTTTGTAGAGACTCGTGAAACTCTTTCGCTTCTGGGTTGACTTTCTTTCGGTCTCGCCCGTGACCAGACTGATTGTACTCGCGGTGTCCACATCCGACTCTGGTGAGATCGAGTTGTCCCTGTTGTAACTGGGAGTGTCTGGGCCTTCGTCAGTTTTATTATCTTCACGCAGTTTGGCTTCCAGAAAAGCCATCACTGCTTCTGTGTCTTTGAGAATAAGGGTGGTGTCCATACTAGAGTCTGTGTCCATCGAGTCGCTTCTGTCCCGTATTCTGCTGGCTGCTGGCAGCGCCAGGGAAGGCGGTGTAGACGAAGTCTGCTTATTTATATGGGGAATGAGCTCTATGGGGATGTTCGGGCTAGGTTTTTCTATGGTGAAGCTTCCTTGCCGCACCAAGGACTTGGAGGACTCCTTCTTCTCTCCGCCCTTTGGAGTCTGACCTTTGAGAACGTCCTCGGCTTTTCTTCGCTTGCCCTCGTTTTGTGTCACCCTTTCTCCTTTGCTTGCAGAGTGTCCTGGGATTTTTTCTTGAGGTTGTGACTCCTGTTTGAAAGATTCCTCCCGGCACCTATCTGTCTGACCTGAAATGTTCTTGGAAGCGGACAACTTGGTAGGCGTCCACTGGACCTGGTCGTTTTGTTCCTGCTGCTGAATTTTAGCTAATGTCTGCTTCACCAAAGAAGTTTCCTTCTCGGTTTCGCTTTTGTCCTTCCCGGACAAGCTGCCCAAGTGAAGCAGGATTTTACTATCTCCGCCGGGTTTGGCGGCCTCCCCGTTCACGGCCCTGCTCATCTTACTCAGGGCTCTGTTGGCATCCTGTCTGTCCTTCTGGTAGGCCTGCACTGGGGCTTCTTTCTCCTGCAGCTCTGTGTCTTGTTTTTCTCCGATCTCTGACCTCTGTGTCATACCCTTGGCTCTGGAGCTCTCAAGACACTTCTCTTCATTTGGAAGCTGGGGAAGGGTACGTCGCCTTCTCTCTCCCTGGCTAGCCAAGGAAGTGGCCGACCCCGTACTTCTCATTGAAATGCCAGACTCACTGATATCCGCATCTATAACAAAAAACCACAAAGGAGACATTATGAGGGCAAAAAAAAGTACAAATAAAAAGAATATCATGTTACGTTAGATTTTGCAGTGTCAGTTAAGAAATGGCTTCGTATAACAAGAAAACTTTGAATAAACACCCCAGCATTGTGACAGAGTAGTTTCAAAAGCAAGTATGAGGCCACGATGTACAAATAAGCAGATTAATAGGGGGAGTGTTTTAGGAGATGAAAATTGGGGTCATCTGTTCTTAATCCTCCATCTGTTCCTTCTTCTCTCAATGTATTTTATGGCAGGGAAGGTCACTGTGTTCCTCTTGCTTCTGTAAGGTCCGTGAAATTTTGCAGAAGAAAACTTTGCAGAATTGCACAGAGAATGCCTCATAAGCACTTTCAATTACATAGTATAGAAGAATATTTCTAGGTTGTTCAGTGGCTTAAGTGTCCGACTCTTGCTCTCAGCTCAGGTCTCGATCTCAGGGTCATGAGTTCAAGCCCGTGTTGAACTTAAAAAAGAAAGAGAAATATATCTAGTTTTTTTTTTTTCTTTTAAAATATTTTATTTTTAAATTAGAGAGTGAGCACAAGCAGGCGAGTGGCAAGCAGAGGGAGAAGCAGGCTCCCGGCTGAGCAAGGAGGCTGATGTGGGACTCGATTCCAGGACGCTGGGATCATGACTTGAGCTGAAGGCAGCCGCTTAACTGACCGAGCCACCCAGGCGCCCCTAGATTTTTTTTTTTAAAGATCTTATTTACTTGACAGAGAGAGACAGTGAGAGAGGGATTATAAGCAGGGGGGAGTAGGAGAGGGAAAAGTAGGCCTCTCGCCGAGCAGGAGCCCGATATGGGGCTTGATTCCAGGACCCTGGGATCATGACCTGAGCCACCCAGGTGCCTCTAGTTGGGAGTTTTTAATGAGCATTGTTAGCCATCTGAAAGAATTGCAAGTTTGGATAGCCTAAGTAAAACAGAAAACACACAACTTTAGAAGGTTTTCTAAATAAAAATTTAACACTGACTAAAATAATTTTAAAAATATTTTTGAAGATTTTATTCATTAGAGAGACAAAAAGAGAGCATGAGATGGGAGAGGCGCTGAGCACAGAGCGGGGCTCCATCCCAGGACCCCGAGATCACGACCTAAGCCAAAACCAAGAGTCAGACGTTTAACCGACTGAGCCACCCAGGCACCCCAAGAATTTAAAAAATTTTTAAGTGTGAAACAAGAGAACAGGACTTATCATACTTTTACAAACTAAGGGATTTTTAAATTATGGTCTTCCAGTATATTAAGGCCTCATATAGGAATATAAGATCATTTTTTCTTTTCATAATTAAGTAGAAGACAATGAGAAAATATATAATTTGATGTTTCTGTGCGAGAGAATTTGAGAATACCTAAGGATTTTCCTGACTGCCGTACCTGGAATGCATTTCTGAGATAAAGGAAATTAACATATAAAGCATTCTCATCCTTGGGGATAAGTGGAGACAAAAAACCAAGACATAGTTTCCTTCTTTCTTTCTTTCTTTTTTTTAAAAAAGATTTTATTTCTTTATTTGACAGAGATCACAAGTAGGCAGAGAGGCAGGTGGAGAGAAAGACTGGGCCCAGGGGTGGGGGAAGCAGGCTCCCTGCGGAGCAGAGAGCCAGATTCCGGTCGGGGCTGGATCCCAGGACCCTGGGATCATGACCTGAGCCAAAGACAGAGGCTTTAACCCACTGAGCCACCCAGGTGCCCCAACACATAGTTTCTGTGGGTCTTTTCTCACTTTATAATTCTGAAAGTCAAACATTTAAATTTCACAGCAATATGATGGTTATGATGCAGGAAAACAGTGACTAAATTTCCTGATTCAACTTTAGCCACTAGTGACTTCACGGTGTCTCATCTCTGTTGTGCTGCCAGAAGCACCTAAAATGTAGTCACTGTTTTATCTTTTTGTGTTTTCCTAGCACTTCTCACACTGTCCTGCTCCTAACATGCATGCGATGAATGTTTAACAAGAATATTTAGGATTCAAGTCAATTTATCAGCTTATCTAAATAAATTAATTTAGAAGATGATGAAACATGTTGAAACGAGATAATGAAGGGGCAGCTGGTTTGTTATATAACGAGGGCAGAATTTTGCTTCCTACAGCTTAACCTGACTAACTCATAATGGATTCTTGGTAAGTTTACCTAGCTCCTTTGACCCCTCTGTTCAGGTTTCTTGTTTCCCAACAGGTGACCAGTTTATGTTAATCAATGTCCAAATCACTCGGTCTTTTCCAAAGATTTTTGGTAATACTATCAATTACTTCTAATGTCTATAGTAAATCAGTGATAAAGCTTTTCTAGTACATTGCTATGCACCTTGCTCAAATGCTTGCAGAGTAATGTTTACAAAATTCCTAAACCATACTTTGGGGTGCCATAAACCAGAGACAAAATAAATTTCCACTTCCATGTTCAACAATAATAAAACTAAGAATACAGATAAAAATCCACATGAAAATTCTCCTTGAGGGCTTTATTTCTAATTAAGAATGTAATTAACTGAACATAATAAAATCATTAGAGGCATAAAATTTCATTTTTGTTTTTTTAAAGAAACTTTTTATTTCAGTTCACAGAAATATTAGAAGGCAATAAAAATCACATTGCATAGACTTGCAAAAAGTAAATTTACTGTGTCTTAGTTCTTTTTATTGAATTGTATTGAATGTGTTTTTTTACTTAAATGCACAAAGTATTAAAATATTTGCTGTATTAATGATATTAATTAATGTTATAATTTGGAACTATTGTTAGTCTTTAAAATTTTCATTTTTATATATATGTCATAGATAAGAATTTGTGTATGTGTTTCACCTACAAATTATCTCTTACCTTCAGTGAGGTTATATTTTAACAGTATCTGCATGATTAGTGCAAATACAATCATACGTATGTAGCATAAGCATGAGAATATATGATTATGTTTACTAAGTTTAACTGAATTCTCACTATAGATTTTTTTTTTTAAATGTATGATTCACAAAAAAGAAAGAGAGAGAGAGAGAGAGAGAGAGAGAAAATACCATTCTCTAAAGGGACAGGTACAGACAGTTCCATTATCCTTTCTTCTTGATCATGCCTTGTATGGTTTGCAGCCAGACTAGCCCACTGTGAAACCCAGCGTTTGTTTCCAGATGAAGACGTGCCTTCCTAAAGGAGAAAAATAAGGGAATGAAATCGGAGCCTATTTGGTCAGTTCTATGTAGTCTCATAAGCCTGTCATACGAAGCCATATTCAAATCTCACGTTGCCATATTATCGTTAATTAAATTTCCTCATATTTAGAATGAAGATTTTCTAGGTACCCCTTTAACCACATCTTATTATTACTGTGGACGTAGTATAATTTGCTCTACTTGTTAAATACTAATGATGGCACTAAAATAAACACTTGGAGCTTCAAATTCACTGCGGCTGGACGAACCTGGGTCTGCTCCTGCAGCCTCAGGGCTATGACAGTGCGGCGGGCTCTACTTCCTTCTCTACAACAGGAGCCTGAAGGTTCTCCAGCCCTCTAGGTGCTTCGAGGAATCAGACTGGATCCAGAGTCCCAAGGGGTATTAAATCTGCCAGATCATCTCTTCAGGGATTTCAAAAACAAACCCAAAGCTTAAGACTTCTTTTTATAACACTTTTCTGTTTCCAGAAGAATCCAGAAATCACTCAGCCTTTAGGAATTTTTCTGTAACTAGTCTGAATCTCAACTTGTGCATGACTAGATCTGGCCTTAAGGTGAGCGCTCTTTGAATCGTTATAGTCAAGTGTGAAATGGAATTTAATTCATGATATGGTTCCATGGACTCATGGGCATATACTGGTAATTTTTAATACCAGGGCAATCTAGGCATTTAATACAGGAGATCTAGGGAGTACAGAAAAAAGTCCTGTTCCCTCGTGAGAAATCTAAGTCCAGGCTTAATTTTGAGACTGGAATATAACCAAAATTGTATTATGAATTATTCAAAACAATACCTTAAGTATCAGATTTACTACTAAGGATGATAGGCTAAAAACTGATGAAGTATTTCACACAGACTACGTACATAACTTCAAGAATAGGTTCAAGTATTAGGTATATAGTGACAGTGAAGCCTAAGGAGTCCTCCAAAGCCTGCTGAGTCCCTGAACTCCCTTTCAAGGTTCTGTGCCAACTGCCCACAGCTCTCAGCATGAAGGAAGTACCAGCGCCACGCACACCTTCACTGATAGTAGAACTATTCTGTCAAGAGGTTCTCGGGGCCTGGTTAGGTGACTCCTTCAAAGGCAGGTGCAACATACTGGGGCTACATATAAAGTCCAGTTGGCATGGGTGGAGGGGACAGAGAAGGAAAGAGGGCGGTCTTACAAAGTTCATGTTCATCATGGGCAATTAGAAAACCCAAACACTGCCTTGAAATGTATCATTTGCTTTCAGTAAGGAAATTAGGCACCTTATAAAACAGAAACTAGAATCAAAGTTCTCTAAGATTGAGGAAGAAAAAAAGAACACTAAAATACTAATTGCTTTCAGGGAAAAGCAGGCCATTAAAAGGGACAATTTTAACATAAACAAAAGAACAGGTGGATTCACCTGTCTATTGAAATATTTTATTTACATCTCATGCAAATGTAACATTTTATTTATAGTTTATTTATATTTTTAGATTTTGTTTTATTTACCACTTGTATATTTATTTACCATTTGTAGATTTTAAATCACCTAATTTCCTGAGACAGAGTATGGCACAATGAGTAAGAGAATGAGTTAAGAAAATAAGGCCTCCTATGGTTCAAATTCTGGCTCTACAGGGACCACGCTTTGTGACCTTTGTCAACTTAATTTCTACATATTTCATTTTCCTTTTTCATGAAATGGCACAAGAAAGCTCCTACTGGTTGTTAGCTTACTGTCTCAACAAATTATAATGAATTAGTACTTCTCAGTTACATTCATCTTTCACATTTCTCTTTGACCTAACAATGTGGAAAGACTTTTGGATATCATTTCCAGTACAGGAATAACTATTTGTAGAGGGCATAAATCTCGGGCAGTTAACTCTGCCGAGCGGTTCAGACTCAGTAAACTCCCCGTAAACAGGCTTTATCAACAATCCTGTTTGTACAGATGAGAAAATTGCAGCTGAAAGGGGGCATTTCCCAACACCAAGGCACTCGGTTAAACGTGGCCACCCTGGATTTGTACTCGGGTCTTCCTGGCTCTACTGTACCAGACTGACTCACTGTGTTAGTCAAGGCAACCTTGGTTAGCTTCATGTTATCCAAATCACATCCCGGGCTGCACCGTACCCACACTTACTGAGGTATGAAAGCTCTGTCTGTCTGGCATAACAGCCAGGCCTGTCCATGCTAAATACATGCCCTCCTAGAAGTTTAAGCGATGTATGTTTTTTTGTTTTATCTCATAATGGCAATCAGAGCAGTGCACATGTAACTTACTGCTTTCTGAAGTTAACATTTTCCTTTCACCGTGAACATAATAACATAATTTAAAAGAACGTAACAACAAAACTGAAACAATTACTGCAAAATTGCTTCAGGCTTTTATTTGAAACAAATTAATTTGTGAGAATTTAGTTTTTAGAAGAACCCTCAAGGGGATATATCAATTACTTAAAATAATATAATTACAAAAATGATAAAAATTTACATTTTTGTGTAAAAGTTACATAGGAGGAAGGGATGTATACCTCTGAGTTGTGAAATCCAGGTGTACTCAGTGGCTTTCTTTCTTCCATTACTACTGCAGCAGAGCTGAGAGCCCAATCTTTTATCAGATCTTTATGCTTTTCATTGATAATAGGCCTATTATAATCCTGATTGTCATCTACTCCAAATACCTAGGAGGAGAAATTATTTTATAAATGAAAAGTCTGAGCACCAGATTACTAGGAATAGTATCAGTAACTTCAGAGGCAAGTAAAAATACTCTGAATTAATTTCGATGGGTAATTCACTAGTGAGGAAAACATGTTTAAGGACAGTGGAACATCCAACTGAATTGAGAGTTGGAAAGAAAAACTGGGCTGTGGCAGCTTACTTCACAGTAAATGAGACTATCCTTTTTAAGATTTAGCCAAGTACTGTTTGATAATAAACAGCCAGGATATTACATCTGGTTAGTGAAAGAGGTTAATAATGTTAAATTATAGTCATGCAGAGTTAGGGAAGAATACTGCTTCAGCTTGTTTCCAGCTTGTCTCTTTGCTCTATTATTTTTGAGAAGCATGTTGCAGAACTGTAAACATACAGCTGATTTCACTGGTTCTTTCCCTAACAAAAGTGTAACATTTACATACATGAATTCAAATTATGATTGGAATTTTTTTAAGGTCCCAAATATCAGATTTTGTTGTATGATCTCTGTATAGAGTACAGCATGATCTTCAAATTTTATTTGCCTAAAGATTCATTGAAAGGCCTTTGAAAGGCAGATCCTGGGTCTCTTCTCACAGATCAGGATTTTCAATAAGCAGGTGGACTACTGTCAATACTTGTGGAATACTTAAACACACAGACCGATAATCATGTGCTTGATCAAGGGCAGGGTCTGAGTCTTACTGATCTCCTGGCACATAAGAGGCTGGAGAATGGGGTTGTCAAACAGACTGGAGAAAGGTTATAATAGTTAAACTTTAATATTCCATTTTACTAGTAAGTTTCTTCATTCCCGATGCTTATTATTTATAGACTTTATCTGTGGCTCTAATTACTACAATCAAGAACAATATTATGTGTTTGAATTAGTGCTTTGTAGAAAGGGTCTTTAGAACATAACCCAAGGGCCTTCTTTGCTATAAAAAGGGGAAAATACCCTAGGTTAAACTCTTTTCTAGAAACCTTTTTAATGATTATACAATATACCTGATAAATTCTAAAGCCCACATTTACTAAAAGAGACATCAGATTTTCAAATTGTTAAGTAAAACTTGGAAACTTTACCACTAGATGGCCTTATTACTTAATATTTAATTCAAATATAACTATAGTTTTCAAGAATTGTGATTTAATATCTGTTGAACCACTCAATATTTTAATTATCTCTGCTTTAAAAGTGAACTGTATATTGCTAATTTAAATCAAATATGGATTTTAATAATACACAGAAGCAGAGTTTATAGAAGGGAAAGAAAACAAACTAGTTTCATTTTGTCGAACAGCAGAATTGGTAAGTTTGACCGTAACAGTAAAGAATGCTGTGTACACTGCTCATGTTCTGCCTCCAGTCCCACTTGTAAAGAAAGCAAATCAGAGCTACTTGAGTTACCTATGACTGCCTTAGAATAAAAACTCAGTATTATTTCTAACTCAAGTCTCTGACCTCCAAAGTTACCGGACTTTATTTCCTTATTTTTAGAATTACTGGGGGGGGGGGGGGGGAATCTAACTCCAGTTTACAAGGAAAAGATAAAAACACACACATGTGAAAAAAAAACCCACACACATGTGAGTGTGTGTTTGCATGTGCTACCTGGCATGTTGACGTATCAAAGAGCTCAGGTGATTTTCTGATTTGGTGATAATTACTTCTACTTCATACTCAAAATGGACTTGCAAAACCTGTGTGCCTCAAACATTTAAGCACCACCAGTTTCAAGTAAAACATAACAGATCTCTCCAAATCACTCTGATACTACTTTGAAATAACAAAATACATGCAAAGAAGTGATGCTTCTGGGGGGAAAGGGCTGGCCTGTACAGAGAGGATACTCAGATGACTTTCTACAGGTGCCTTGTAAAGCATCAGACACAGCTGTGCATACACCTGTCCGAGTTTCTAAATCATCATCTGTTTCCCAAACACGTGACAGGGCCTGAGGCACGAATGCAGGGGAAAGAAGTCTCCAAATTCCTACCTGTATTTTTTTGAGTGTTCTGAAAAATTAATGGTAGCAAAGACTACCCAGCTTGAGATCCCTATCCTTTCTGTGTCTTGCTACAAAAACATCCACTTGTGAGAATTTTCATGTGAAAACAAAGAGGATATAAACATCTTATACTGTGTCCGTGTGCTTTAAAGCCATTAGAGCTTTCCCATTTCAAAAAGCACATATAATCTGACACAGGATCCAATAGCTGGACAAGACTTGAAACCTAAGTTTGCTAGATTTTCCCGTCTTTTCATTGTAGCCTCCGTCCCTAGATGACTTCATCCACATCCGAGGCTTCCCTTCGATTTCCAACCACAGGCAGCTGCTCCCGTCATCTCTCCTCACAGACGCTCAAACGCGTTTCACAAATGCAGTGTAGTGTGTTAACCCCGGGCTCAGGCTTCATCTCCCTTTCCTGGGCTCAGTCACAGCCCCAACCTGATGTAGTACAAAATCAGATCCTCTCATTCAGATACTCATTTTTAAGACTAAAAGTCTAGACTGAGGAAGGGGGAGAGATCAGATACCTAATTATTATGCTTCCTCTCTAACACAGCCCCCCACCCCAAGTTCATCAGTCAGTATCTAATTCTTCCAGGCGGAAGCAAAAGAAAGGAGGAGTGGATGGGAACAGAAAATTTCCTTTTGAACTTGCACTATCTGCTCTCTGGGCCTGGCAGACGCTTAAAGCTAATTCATTCATCTTAGGGGGTGGAGAATACTCCTGCCTCTAGGTCTCCTGATGGAGGCAGAGGCATCTCTATTTTGGTGAGTGACTGTGACCCCTGCTGTGGCCTCAAGGTTTAGGGTAAGAAGACTATACTTCCTCACCATCCTACTCCAAGAACCATGGAACATGTCCTCTCTCTTTTCCTTTGGATGTGTGCATCTGATATTCGGCAGCTCACTATCATGATATTTGGGATTTCACATCTGTATCTCAGCGGCTCCTCTAAACAATTTTAACAACCTGTTCCTGAGGTATGTACTTACTATTTTTGGCAGGCAACTGGGCTAGCCACTGTAGGGGCTTCAAAAATATGTATAACTTAGTCCTTGTTCTCAGAGAGCTGAGGTCTAATACAGGAAGCTTATAAAGAAAAGAGAATGTCACCTGAACCATGCAGAGGCATTCTGTAGTTAAAACAAGATTTCTGTAAGAACCAGACTATATGTTTAGAATTTAGTTTCAAATTTAAAGACATGAAATGTTCTCCAGATGAAAAAGGACCAGTATGTGTGGTACAAACCAAACCTGTGAAAAGTTTGACCTTGTTTTTTTTTTTTTTAAACCACGCGGTGTATTATCATCATTGTCACTATCATTTAAAAAGCTCAGACTGTTCAGAAAATGTCCACAGTGTCTAATTCTGAAATTGGAGAGTAGGCGGGGAATAATGGTATATCAAACCAAAGAATACAGGGTCAGTTTTCATGGGGGTAAATATCCCACCGATTAAATACTTGTAAAGAGAGGTCAAATTCTATTTGGTGACATCAGGTAAGGAGTTTTACTTATCGTGGCAAAGTAGAGACCAGTGTGAAAAGGCGTGGAGAACGGGGGAAGAGTTACCTCTGCACATAAATTTAGTAATAGGTACAAATGCAGAGCAAAATGGTAATTCAAAAGCAATAGTCCTTAACTTATTAGTTAAAAACATTTCCAAATCAGTTGAAAGATTTCATCTCTCCAGAGAAATGAGAAACATAACGGGTAGGTTAAACATTAAACTTTTCTGGGCTTATTTTAAATTAGCAACTGAGGAACAGTATCGTATTAGTGTATCAGTCATATCGAAGCGTCTAAGCAAGTGTGCGCTCAAGTTTCAACCTCAGATGACTGACCTACTCTTTCCTCAATGAGCATGGACTGCCTGGGTAGCGGGAGCAGGGTCTCTACCAGTTCAAATGCACAGCAAAGGTTCCCGTGGCCCGTGAAAATCACTTGACGCATGCTTTAAGAACTATGCAGAATCCTAGCTTCTAACATCAGGGAACAAAATCAGGAAGACTTAACAGAGAAGAATTTCTTTAAACATGTTAATTTTCCATAAAAATCTAATTTCATTTTTAAAAAGGGAAAATCCCTCCAAAGTCACTGGAGTCAGTGGTTCTAAGTATATTTAACACTGTGATTTTTAAACATTTGTAATCAACTTTTACAATTTAAAATGTGGATGAAACCATTAGAAGAAAGAGTGGGGTTAAGAGAGACATTTTATAATCTATCATGGCATGTACGCGTGTCCCTGCATGTTCACAGCAACACCATTCGCAAAAGCCAAAAGGTGGAAAGGTGGAAAGAGCCCAAATGTCCATCAGCAGATGAACGGATAAATGAAATGTGGTTTACCCACACAACGGTGTACTTGTCATAAAAAAGAATGACGCACTGACACATTCTCCATCATGGATGAACCTGCAAACAGGCCACATGCAAGCAGCGGGTCACAGAAGGCCACATGGTGTATGATTCCACTTACGTGAAAAGCCCAGAAGCAGCAAATCCACAGACGTGGAAAGGAGATTGGTGGTTGCTAGGGAATGGGAAATGCAGTGGGTAGGGCATCTCTTTTGGGGGGAAGAAAATGCCGTGACTGAGACAGCACTGGTGGTCACATGATGTGAATATACTAAAAGCCAACACACTTCAAATGGCCAAAATGGTGAATGTCATGTGAATGACATTGCCTCAATTTTTAAAAAAAGGCACCATCTAGTTGGATCATCTTCCCTTTTACTTCTCCCTGTGTAAACACGTGCTTGGATCTCTGCCCTCTCCCTGGACGCACCCTGTGGTCCTTCATTCTTCACCCTCCCTAGGAGTGTTCTATCCGTCCCTCTTCCCTTTCCTGCACTGTTTAGCATTCTCTTTCTACTAGCTCCTCCTTTCCTAGCTTTGAATTATGCTCAGGGCTAATTTCATGCATCTACAGTTAAAATCTCCAATTTCTCTCTTTATGGCTCATTTCCTTGACATGCATTCCTTCCTTTCATGCCTAAAGTATGGCTGCTCATCAATGACCATCTTACCTTTTCCTTGCTACACAGATTTTTAAGCACTAGGCTGCCAGCTAGGTATTGCTAGAAACTCCAAGGCATCTCCAGTGTCCTACTTATCAAGGCAATTCCCCTGAAACTTACACATGTATTTCTTCTGATAGAACCTGGACTCTTGGAGCTTTCATACTAACACATAGAAGGTTTTAAACTATGCATTTGAACAAGTTTACATTAGGATCAAGATACAAGCTAGTTTCAGCAAATAAAAAGGAAAACCTGTTTGCGGAGGCTTGGCTGAATCTGATCAATTTATAAATGCATTAATGAAATTAGCTAATCTATAGCTAACCACACACAGACACCAACAAAAATGAAAGAGCATGGCACAGAGCCTTTGTTCTCATTATTCATTAAAAAGAGGCTGCGTCTCTACTACATACCAAGCACTCTTCTAAGCACAAGAAGTATAGAAGTGATCAAGACAAGTAAGGTCATTCTAGAAAGAACAGGCACAAAGTAAACTAGCTAGAGGGGAGTTCTCTAAGGAAAAATAAGACATGGCATGTGACGGGGACAAAGAAGAGGTGAGCAGCAGGGCTACTTGAGATAGGGAGGGGAGAGAGAGCCTCCGACAGCGAACTAGGGGAAGGAAGGAGGAAGGCATGCGAAAACGCGAGAAGACCTTACCGGCTGAGGGCACGGTACGTGGCAAGTCCTACAAGCAGGAAAATAAATAAGATTTTGTGTAATAACACAGGAAGGAAGAAGGGGGAGCCTACTAAAGGTTGTTAAGCTTCTGACTGAAGAAAGGTGAGGGTTCGGATGTGAAGCTCTGGGGACGAGCACAGCAGGAGAGGGTTTCCTGCACCTGAAACTCTAGAGGAGCTGAGAAGGGGAGAGGAGCAGTAATCAGAGTGACAGAAAGTCCATACTGACAAAGATTTTTCTTTAAAAAATTGCTTAGTGAAGAGAGGGCAAGAGAGATTAGTAGAACAGGAAGAAAAATGAAGCCCTCAGAATTCACCAGCTAACAACTGCTATCTACTTTGGCCCATTAACTCAGATTATTTCTGGCCTGGCAAGAAGTTGAAGAAAAAATGTTAAGTCCAAATCAAAATGCTGCCCGTTATCAAGGTCCTCTCCCACTGCTCGAGGCTGTTCACTGACCTTCTGTTCTTCGGTTCCCACACACACACCTGGGTCTGTGCCGAGTGGACCCGGGACATGCTGCCTTTCTGTGTTCTGTCTGGCGTGGTCACCTAGATTTTGACTCTGGTTTATCAGGGTTCCCCTGGCTCCAACTTGGATCTAATCTAAACTCTTGCCCTGAACTCCCAAACTGCTTCCAGCTGGATCCAGTACTGACTTCCTTCATCCTGTGTTTCCAGTCTTGTTATCGCTTTCCTCGTTCTGGATTCCTCCCTACCACCTACTGCCTGCAGAGCAGCACGGGTAGATCAAGGCCCCTGAGAGAAGAGAATATGCTCATAAGAAGCATTTGGGGGGGACATATGTTGCCACGAACGCATGGACAGGAACTGAAACTCAGGGCAGGAAGAGTATCTGGCAGAATTGGTCTATGGTATGACGCTTATGGAAAACACTTTTTTCAAGATAGAGCCTCAAGCCCTCTACAATGACCAAATTTGTTTCATAATTTAATGTTTAGCTTTCAGTTCTCACTACAAGTTTTTCTCCGTTAGGTTGGAAGGCTAAGACATAGCCCTGATTCACGTCCTCCTCTGCCCTCAGCAGTCCGTTTTGATGGAGGAGTGGGAAGAAGCAGCCCGCACTACGATGGGTTCTCAAGACACCATAGGGAGGCCAAAGGAGGGAGGGCCGGGGAGGCTATCACTACTGTGGGAAACAGTTACCTTTAATCCGAGCAGTCAACAGCACTTTCTTATTATAGCACATGTCCATGTAAGCTTAGACATAAAACTCAAGAGGTCTTTATAAACAACAAGCATTTGTGTTAATATCCTAAGAAGTGAATGTGGGGACAATGCATAAAATAAGGTTATCTACTGACAAACACACAGCACAAAAACATGAACCAAAATGCTGTAATCCCATAACCTGGGGCCTGGGGAGGGGACATTTCAGTACCCTTTAACTACAACCAGCACAAAAACACAAAGATATGGTATTTCAGCTTGATGATTTCTTTAGAGAGATCCCATTTTAAGTGCATCCAACTTCTCCCAAGTAAACAAGCAAATACCTTTTCTCATTGTCTTCTTTAGGCCCAGGAGTACAGTGTGATTTTGGGGAAAAATCGAAAAGGCATTCAGCGCTGTAACGTGTGCTGCTGTGGCTTACTCCCTTCCTTCTGATTCTGTTTTGATTCCAACATGCTATTTTCTCTGGGTTTTCTCTGTCTCCTCTGGGTGATTCTTTTTAGCCTCCTTTGCTCGCCTTTGTCCACCAGCATTCACCTTGCGAAGAACTTCATTGTCTCATCTCCTCTACACATTCTTTCTAAGTAATCTCATCTATTATTTTGCACTGAGCTACTCTCTAATATTTCCCAAATTAGGAAGTTAGCCCAGATCTCTTACCTAAGGCCCTGATGTTTCTATACCTTTCTATCCAACTGACTACTGGACATGTCAGCAGTTCCTTAAGTGCCTTCTCTGCTTCTAGTCTTTCCAATTTTCAATGCATTCTTCCCACTTTTGACGGTGATAAGATGTCACTGCCCTATTTAAGTTTTTGGGGATTCCCCACCAGCATTAAAAACTCTAGAGTCCTTCGTACGATACACAAGGGCCTTCAATATCTAGTCAGATCTCATCTCTCTAAAATAACTGGGGTCCTCTGAACGAATCCTCCACACACCCATGCTCCGTATCTGCAAGAGGTTGCTCCGTATTTCTGGAAAACCACCTCTGTTACAGGACTGATTCCACCTACTTAAGAATGAGCTCAGGTGGTAATTAAATTCAGTATTTAATGAGGACATATAAAATACCAGGCACTAGGTTCCCACAGTTCTGGAGTTTGCACTCGTGTGTGTGCACGCGTGCGTGTGTTGGGGGTACTGGTGAGATGAACAGACAGACAGGAAGTCTCTGTGGAACTGTCTTCTCTTGGGAACTCCTGGCACCCTTCCTCCAATAGCTTATGGCTATCAGAGCACTCCTCATAGTATTTTAATTCATGTTTTCGCTTGTGTATTTCCATTCCTCTACAGACTCATTTCCTGAGGGGAAGAACGCTGTCTTTCCAATTTGAATCTCTCTCCTCTTTCACAAAGGATAGCAAAGGATGTTGAATAAATGTTGCTAAATGAATAAATCGATGAAATAAGCCAGCTCTCAAATGATGGGGTAAAAAAGGAAAGACCACACACAAGTTTTGGGGGCCAAGCAACAATTCAATACTAGGTGGAAAAGGGCTGAAGGCCCCAACTTCTGTCCACACACCTGACTCGTCCCAGCAATCTGATATGACACCTGTATTGCTCCTAGCCTCCCTGAGTGCTTCTTAGGCCTTGATTCTGGCTAGTCTCGGTCTTTGTTTTCTCCATGCCCACAAAGTTACCTCATCTCCTTCAGACATTTGACGCCTGCTTCCCTGCTTTTGTTTCCCAGAGCCTGATTTTAGGCTGAATTTGGCTTCTGGCTTTAACCACAACTCGCAGAGTCTCAGCTCTTTTCTTTGTATTCACAAGATAATGCAGTGACTATCCCCTATAGTTATGGGCAGCTTTGTTTTCTGGTTTACACCAACTGGGAATGACTCTGACTTATCTACTCATTCATACAGCGCCATTACTTCCCTAAATGAATCCTGCTTTAAAATCCTAGTTTTCTCTGTCCAGAGTGGTAATGTGTAATTTGCCATTGAAAAAAGGCTGCTCATGATGATTACAGACAGCAGGTAGGCCCCAGGTTTTGTGGTCCCTCTCTACCCAGCATTTTCCTAAGAGTCTCGTGTGTACCAGTGACTTCTTTCTTGGCTTTCTGTTGTTCTGCATGGGCCGCTCCCTCGCACTGTCACTTCCCCTTGGGCTCCAGATCTGACTCGGGCTGAAAGAACTTTCCAGGACTGATCAGTACCTTGTGTAGAGATCCACATGTGGAGATTCCTAGTAAGGACATAACACCACTAACATTTTTAGACATCTTATTATAAAACAGGCATTGTGATATGCATTTTTATAGTTTTCATCTTTTTTTAAGACCTGGTGAACTTTCTTCCATTTTAGAGAAAAAAGAGAGGTTTAAAGAGGTTAGTTTACTCAAGGGCAAGGGCACCCATAGCGCATGCCAAGTTTAGAGTCAGTCCACATCTGTCTGCCTGCAAGTGTTCACGTTCTTCAACCCCACAGCAAGTGTAAAACGACCTCACGGAGAAAACACCGATCGCTGTGAATACAATGTCCATAGACCAAACAAAGGCACAAGAAGATAAAATTAATATTGATCTGAATTTTAAAACTTCTCACTATTCTCCTTTCCAAAACCTCTTGTTATTTTGCATTTTACAGTACTTTACATAGCAATATTCTTGTTCTCAGTAATCAGAGAGAAAATGTAGAACTTTAAAATAACCTGGAAGAAATATCATCATTAATTCCCAATGATGAAAATAATTCAAAATCATCAAGAGGCATTTTCTGTGATAACACCATGCCCTTTAGACTTCTTTTAGTATAATCAGGAAACTTACTTCATTCATCCGTTTCTTTCTTGTTTTATTTTTCTTATTAACAACTGTCATAACACTGCTCACACAGCATCTATTTCCTAGGCTAACAGGCCCCGGAAGTTTGAAGCTGTACGCTCCAACGGCCAAGACTTTTGAGTGTATGCTCCTCATATAAATGCATGCTTTGAAATTATATACATATACCAATGTAATAACAGATGGCAAACACTGGAGAACATACCCCCAAAAGTAAATAAAAACTAAAAAATTAGGGGTAAACATAAGTCCTAATAATTTTCTCAGATCCCAAAGGTTTATCTTATCTACCTCCTGAAGCCCTGCCCCTTAGCTCATCTAAAACTAGGGCACCGCAAACATGAAGGTGCGTGCGAATCACCTGGAGATCTTGCTGTTAAGGCAGACTCTGATTCAGTGTATTTAGATCAGGGCTGAGATTATTTTATATTTCCAATGAACTCCTCAGTCGATGCAAATGCCGTTCACACTCGGAGTAGTAAGAACTTAAACAAGAGGTTATTGTTTAGCCAAACTTAAGCTGCTGTTTTCTAGGGGGTAAAATAAACAGCTGTCCTAAAGTCAACTTTCCATTTCCATTTCCAAAATTAATAAAAACTGCTTTTAAAACCATACAACAATCATTATACACATTAACCAAGAACATCAAAGAACAAATCCACAATGTAAATAACCATCATGGCTGGGCATACACTGAAAGTGGCTGAATGCAGAGTATCAGAGTGAAACTCGTTCTGTTTTCATACACTTCTATCTCCAAAGGCAGCAGTGAACAGAAAGAAAAGAAAATAAGGACAAAGAACAAAACCCGACTAAAACATATATGCTTTCATGTGTTTCGGACATGAAATTAGTAAGCAGGAAACCTGTGGTTAATTATCATCTGTTGACATTTATGGTGATATCAAGAGAGGCCCAGCAGCTTGGCTTTGTTTTATGGCTTTTACATAAACGCAGAGTGAAGACGGTCACCAAAGTCCATCGTTTAAAATTCTATCTTAAATTTACACAACTTTAAAAGGTCCAGAGACCGACAATGTATAAGAAACTCAGGCAAAAGCTCAGAATATAAGCAGAATAAAACCGGAAGGCACTTTGGTTTTATTGTTAGTCTTGCGGGCCCCTCGCAAAACCCTACAGGTTCCAACACCGCTGACTCCATGAAAACACGTCATGCTGACCCTTCGGTAATTTCCAGCAGTCACATACACCAAAAGAAAACTTCCACCATCCCCAGATTCCAGGTATTTACCTTGTCAATCATTTTTCTGGCTTCCGCTTCCTCACTGTTGGGATTCTCTAACTCAATGGTATAAGTGCCCTTGTCACTCTGGTCATCATCATTATCCTTTTCAGAAGTGGCAGAAGTAGGTGGATTTTTTAACATTTTATCCATCTCCTGGCTTGGTCTGTGCCCAAGACTCCCTGAACTTCTTAACAATGCAGTTTGTAGGAAGGGAATGGACACCGATGGCTCCTCTGATTTCTGTTTTAACAATTTCCCATGTGGAACACCATGCCCCCCTCTGTGATGCGTAGAGCTAGTCTGTAAAGACAAAGAAACCACTTTGGCATCTGCTGTTGGAGATTTTGTTTTTTCAAGTTTTGTATGTGGTGCAGAGTAAGTAGTTTCCTGACACGAGATTCCCGCACTCTGAGTAAAAGAATAGGACCTTCTTTTTCTGGGATTGTCTTCATCAAAGAATGCAATCATAAAAGCAGTTTGACTTACAACGGCTTGGTCTTGATGCTTTTCAGCAGCCTGGGCCTTCTGCAGCTTCTTCTGTTCGGGATGGTGGCGCCGTAAGTGCTCCTCCAGAGCCGCTCGCTTGCTGCAGCGCCTGTGAGCGCCAGCGTTTTCTGAATCGCTTTGTGTGCCGTCGTCATGTTTATTTCCTGGACACAGAAGAGAAACCACATAATAGAGGAGGAAGAAAATCCCATGTAGAAAATTAGACACATATACAAAAGTGCTAGTTGTTTTTTGCCCCCTCCCCCTTTTCAAGCCAAGTCATATGTTCTTTTCAGTAACAGGCTCTGCAAACTTCCTCCATTGCAATGTTCACATTCAAATTTTATCAACCAACAATGAGGTCCTTTATAAACAATTGAATGGGATTGCTTTTCTTTCTCCAAATTTTAACTTGATAATGATTCATCAAAGCCTGAACAGATAAGCGATGCTGTATCGGCTGTGACTGTCTGTACTTATAATATTGATAAACATTAATCCTGCCTCCAAACCTTACACTCCGTGTGAGCAATCAAAAATTCACTTCTAGCATGAGAGGCAAAGAGAGAAGAGGGTGATCCCGGAGAGGCGTATCACAACACAGTAAAAGAGAACGCAAACACTATAAAGATGGGATGAATTTTAACTTTTAACAACGTTCAGTACTTGCAAAAGTATAGCATACTTTCAATAAAAAGTATGCAAAATGTTAATAAGAAGATACAAATTGGTAGTTTCCACCAATTAACTACACACTTTTTTTTACAAGTGTCTTTCTAGATGCGGGAATTTTGGCAAACTTACAACTGTGCTCTAAACTCTGATGGCTTCAAAAGTTAAATAAATCATGCTAAAGGCCTATCACAGAAAAGCATAGTCTATGAAATCCTATATAAATGTAACCACCTTCTGGGCAAATGGCAGGGTGCTAAATATAACCAGCTAAAATCTGTCTTCTCGATAAAGCATACAGAGTCAAGTTAGAATACATTTGAATTTTGAAACATCAGGTTCCTACAGAAAACAGAGGTTTTCTGTTACCCTTCATAGTTCCACTAGGGATTCAACATAAAACTTTATGGGACTTATTTTTCAATGATTTAGAATTCTCAGTACTTAAATAAGTGCATTAGAAAAAATAATCAAATGATAATTCTATTATTACAGCAGACATTTACTGAAAAGCCAAGAATTACGCTCCTCATGTTTTAGACTGAATCACAAATGAGGGCTTCAATGGTGGCTTCTGTGCAAGTGTAAATGAGTTTAGTCAACCAGGTGCAGTGAGCCCTGGCTTCTAGGACTGAGTTGAAGCTTTTCCTGGGTTACAGATCTGAATCTGATACCTGCTGAATAACACGGTATCAAGCAAGACGAAGATCAGAACTGAAGACCTGTTGGCCAGGAGGGGCAAAGGGCACACGTCCAAAGGAAAAAGTTGAGTTTTAATACTCATGGGTTTGTTTCTAATGAAGTTAGAGGTTACCAACTGGGGCCAATGATTTAACACAAGAGGACTGGTTGTCAAAATGTGGTGCACAAAAAGTGTGAGAAGACTCAGAAGAAAGAAAGAGTACACACAAAAAGAGTAATGTTCTGAAAAAGTAACAGGCTACGGAAACAAAGGGAGAGAACAGAACCAGCATGAAGGGGTTTGGGGAAACACTCCAGCAGAGTAAAACTGATGAGTGTTAGCAACATCAGATAAGAACAGACCGAAAATCTTTCTTCAAATTAGCAACTGTTCAAAATGCAGTATGAAAAGAAACAAAACAAAACAGGTGTCCATTTACTGGAATACCTACCCTCAGGTAATTAAGCTAGGAATCAGGGATAGCGGATGGAACGCAAAGCCCAACTAAACCACTAATTCAAATACAAAACTCATTAAAAAACATGCTATTTTACAGCCTATTTCATTGCCGCACTGGATAAACTGAAAAGGAATCCAGTCTGTAAGAGCTGGAAATGACTGAACTCTAATATTTCCTATATAATAAGACCAAATAACCCGTGCTGCATGTAGACACAGGAAAACACCACTTCACAGAATTTGATTCTTGTACCAACATGTAAAATTTGGCACTTAAGCGGTGTCAGATCCTTTCAGCATCTTTTCTTTAAGTTCTAGTTTAAGAACTTGTCTTTATGGGTTAGCCATTTTTTTTCTCAAAAATTATTATTCCTTCTTGTATTTGTCTTATACCACGTGAGACATCTGATCAGAACTGCAATTTCTCTTTGTTCTCAACAACAAACAAATCACTAGGAAACTCCTCACCAAGTGTCTGTCTTGTCTGGCATTAACCATGCCCAAACACGCGCCAGTGTCTCAGGTATTTTCTAGGGTCGGTTAGCTGCACCAAGTCAGAAGCTGTGCTCAAAGAAGCTGCGACTCTCCTAAAGGGTAAAAGTGTATGGGCTTTGTGAACATTATTTTCTTCACTGTCCCAAAGCGCGTGCACTTTACTCTTGTAGGAGCAAAGTTTTTTGCTTTTATTTTACTTACTTTCAAGTTTCTGAGACTGATTCAAATAACTCCTGAAAGTCTAATTATTGTAAAATTACTATTTGCCATAATTACCTTTATTTAAAATCTATGTATACACTTTCAACATTCCACATTGTGGAAAATCTTTATCTAACGATGGCATATCTCCCTTTGGGGAAAAGTCAAATGTCATTTATAAATATGTCTGGAGAAAGAAAATGGAACTTGAACCAAAAATGTATTATATTCATAAAGACGTTTTCTTGGATGGTTTATAAAATGGTGTGAAAGCAAATCCAAAAGAAGGGCTCAGAGCAATGACAATATACTGGAATATGTCTACCTATAAACCAACTTTGAGGGACCACAGTAATTTTGTACAGTTTCTGGTAAAGCTTAAAAACATCTACTCATTAACATGTATGTACATACAGTGTGAAAATGGGCATTAACACCTCTGTTTGGAGTCAGGCTTACAATGGGCCTTTGTCAAGAAGAGAACGTCTAAAACTTATGGCTTAAAATAATAGCTAATATAGACAATATTTATAGATGACTAAAAAAACAATGGTATAAAGGTGCTTTAAAATGGTAGCTTTTTAAAGAATCTTTCAACTCATTTTTTGACATTTATTAAGAGTAGTTTAAGAAAGACCATGTCACTTCTAAATTTTCAAGGTTTACGCTACCTTTTACATTAAACTAGGATATTAGTACTATTTATAAATTCATGAAAATGGTCAGTCTCCAAATGGGTAGCCTTTATTTTTGAGCTTTAACCTATACAGAGATACATACATGGTTCTCAGTTAAGCATTTAATATCATCTGGTAGATGAAACGGTAACAGTCACATCTGAAAAGTATATATGCCAGGTAACTGTTTATGATTATAATTAAATATACTAATAGGCCCCAACAAAGAATTAGGTAATTATACCACCTTGCTATCCTGAAATGTCTTAGAAGCAAATCAGACAGGTATTTCCTCATTACTTGACCAAACAAAATCCCAGGGCATAAAGTACTGGTTAGGCCAGGGTTAGTCTGAACAGTGATAGTGAAGTCATTCACAGTATATTCAAATTATTGAGCACTTGCTTCATAATAAAGTCCCCAGGTGAAGTGTTAGGAATACAATGACCTCAATGAGCATTTTTTTTAAGCTCATTAACTCCTCGTATAGAAACAGAATGGCCAGATTAGCATGCAATCATTTCTCTTAAAGATAGCTTATTCAATAAAATTAAGATAGGGCAATTAAAATACACTTAATTAGCAAAACAATGGAAAAATTATTCAGATGATACCCTGATACACAGGTATAGATATTTGACTAATTGTGGCCAAGCATTACACTAATAGAGCATATACTATTTCACAAATAAACACCCAATTGTGGAGAGGCAGGCAGAGAGAGAGAGGAGGAAGCAGGCTCCCCACTGAGCAGAGAGCCAACGTGGGGCTCAATCCCAGGACCCTGGGACCATGACTTGAGCCGAAGGCAGAGGCTTAACCCACTGAGCCATCCAGGTGCCCCAGTGATTTCATAAGTTTTAATATCAAAAACATTTTTAATTCAATTGATTTGCAATATCTCTAGACCAAAGGTTTTTGTTTCACGAGTAACTGCTGAGAAAAGCTGGAAGCACGCTACCAACAATGTCACTGAATGACTAATGCAAACCTCTGGCCCATCACCTAATGGCTGATAATTTCCTTCAAAATCTAGACACTGACATTTTAATGGAAGCATCACAACAGAGAAGAACAGAATTGAATAGAGCTTTTCCTTAAGTCAAGGAAAGATGAGAATTGTCTTCTAGGGAATTCCACTGGTGAACAGAATGAATGTTTTATTTCCACAGGAAAAAGAAACATTTTTAAAGGCATAAATTAAATTCATGAAACCAATCTGGTTTTGGCAGGAAAACGAAGACAGACTGTTTTTAATGAGTGAGGTGGTCAAGGGTAGTATGGCTTGCTTTCGAGCTTCAAAATCAAATATAGAGCTTTGAAAAGCTGACGTTTCCTACCATATAATTATTTATCTAGGAGTATTCTGGTTAACTGTGAAGACTGAATTTCTTTATCACAAAACAGGAAGTTCTGAAATGATCAATTCACTTTACCTTTCAACCTTTTCAAGTAAACGGGAACATCACTTTTAATACTTTTGGAGTCCTCTTCTGTTCTCTCCCACACCATCTGGGGAGGGTTGTTCTGTGCTAGCCAGTCAGCAACTTTATTTTCTGGAGCCATCATTCCTGTTTGAATCCCCGGCAGGTCTTGAGTTCCAGGAGAAGACTTCTTGGACTTGTGGCGCTGATCAGAAGTGAATTTCGTCACATGGTCTCTAATAGTGACCTTCCCTGGCGTACTGTCATCAAATTCAATGGTAAATGAAGCATGCCCTGCACCTGTTGTATGGGAACTTGGTGTGTCTTTTGTTGGGATTTCATGAATAGTGCTCTCTGTTATTTGTGATGGCTGCTGAAATTCTTTTGTAGGGATTTCAAAGTAACTTGGTTCCCTACAGAAAGGAAAAAGTACTTCTTCATTTGCAGCTGCAGACTGTTCCTCAACTTGCTTGGCATCTACGCTGCACCCTAATGAAAAAAATAAGAGAAAATTCAAAATATTTGGGAGCTTCTAGCACTTAAAGGAGAATAAGTATGGCCATTTGTATTGTGCCATGAGAATCAGAAGGCAGATCACAGCCTGGATGAAAACCTGGCAAGTGTCACAGAGCAGAAATAATTTTGATTGTAAGCACAGCATTCAGTAGCAGAAGATGCAAGACGAGTAGCAGCAGTGACAAAGAACAAAGCAGTTAAGAGACGCACCGTGCATGGCTAGATCCATATTTTTTCCAACTTGGATCTAGAAATCAACAAGATGCAAAAGAAATCAATCAAATACAGATGGAGATGCACATTAGACATATACACCTAGAAACATAACAAAAAATAAGAATTTCCTTATCAAATCAGGAGGACGAAGTATCTATGAACACAAAGTAGAGCTCTAAAGAACAGGTGCTTAAATGAAGAAAGAAACATGAAGTCAATATGCAAGCAATGTTCTCGAAGTAATGAGAACACTTACCACTCCTCACCGTGACATTTAGAGACATTACTTTTAGAATTATAAAAATAACATTACTGATGTGCTCTCACTGCAAGAAGATGGATACAAGTTATAAAGAAGAAAAGAAAGACTAAAGATAAAACATGCGGTTTGCCTGCAGCATTGCAATCCGAGCAGTAGTGTGAAAGAAATAAGGTAAAAATAGAAATTTTAGTTGCCAGCCAAAAATTCCAGAAGAAAATCCATGTGTATGTCTATATAGCAGAATATGCACAAGTGCCAAAAATTCTTAGGAGGAAAGCTGAATTATAAATCTCAGATCAAAACAACCAGATGGGCAGAAGGGACTCTGGAACACAGTCACCATTGTTCTGCTATCTCAGAAATCAAGATAAAGGTCTAAAAATATACACATTTGTACACAGTATATGTGAATGAAATTGGCAAATAAAATATACAAATGAAAATGACTACCGAAATGTCTTCTTGTATGTATGTGTTATTAGTGCAAATGCAAAAAATTACTAAATAGATAAATCAATAAATAGAAGATTAAACTGACCTCTTTTCCAGGCAGCAAAAGAACCATGTCCATTACCAAGATGCCAAAGAGTTCAAATGAAAATACTTCCCTAAAGCTCACAGAAGCATTCTATTTTTAAACAGACTGATGGGAAAACCATACACAGATAATTTATTAGGAGGAAAGGCAGTACATGGAGACTAGGTTGTTTCTAATCATTCCCTAATTAAGTGAAGTACTATTTGGTCTCTTGAAGTATCTTTTCAAATATTAAATCTTGATGGATTCTTCAGGTGCTATAACTGATGTTTTGGCAGTACTCTCTGAACATAAAACAAACAAAACAACTGTTTGCTTTTAGGTTGTAAGAACGGGACAATGACACCACTGTAATCAAATGTATGGAACAGGGTATAGAAAACATCAAGCTCCCGTTCTAAAACAAAAATCAAAAACGAAAAAACCCACTACACAGAAGGTAAACAAGCAAAGAAAACAATTTTCAGTGTAAAAATCATTCTTTTCAAAATACAGGTTTTCTTATAGCTGAAAATGTGAAGTGTGTATCAGAAAATACTGTCATTAAAGCGGAAGTTTTACATACCAATCGGAAGAAGAGATTATACAATAAGGCCACATGACCTAAAGTCCTGTTTTAAATTTCTTTGTGTAAGAGTTAATTTATCTTAATAGTAAAATGTCCACCTGCATTCTGGTTACTCTGAAGGCCTGCCATTTAAAATTTCCATGAGAGTAAATTGCATTAGTCATTCCCCACATATTAGTAACTCATTAAAAAATGTTTTTAATTTTTCTACATGGACTTATTTATTATTACAATGTACTGGACTTGATCTATTCCTTATAGTACAATTGGCTTATAAACCTATAAACCTACATTTGTGTGTGTACCCACCAGTTACATCCATATACTCACTGAGTCATTTATTCTGCTTTGCTCATCCTTCTGCTAACAGAATAATGCTGGCTGGGGACAAGGGATGGTATAGGTTCTTTCTACCACCATGTGGTCACCCAAATAAAATGATGTGGCTGAACTGCATCTACTACAAAGCAAAAACCACAAAAATCTCCTCCAAGGATACAGCATTTATCATCTACTTGTCATTCATAATTTAAAGGAATACTCTCCTAATTTTTCTTCCTTGTGAAGGAAAAGTTCACAGTTAATACTGATATACTTTCAATATTTTTTCACATTATACACATAAAGACAGCAGAGATCAACAACTGCACATCACTGTTTCTAAGGTTATCATCCATTCGTCCTACTTCAAAGTCACCTTTACTCCAAGGACTAGAAAGCTGAGACTTACACAATTTCCCTAGAAACCAGTTACCTACCAATGTCATGTAGCACAAGAGAGGGGAAAGGCAGCATGTCAGGACCTGATGACTATACCTAGGCAGGGAAGTAGCGGAGAGATCTGCAATCAGATAAATTCTGTCTCCATCATTCTTTCTCATTTTCCTCATCAGAAAAAAATGCTATCTATCCACGAGATTACTAGGATGATCCAGTGAGGTTAAGTATTAAGTGAGATAATCTAAGTTACCCAGAACAAAGCCTGGCACAAATGTCTCTCTCTTTTCCCCAATTCTCCAGCATAGATAAGAGTCAGGGAAATGAAAACTAAACTGAAAATTTAACTCTAAAAAACCCAAGACAAATTCAACAATGAATATTCCCATATTCATGATCTTTCTAATTGGGAAGTCACTCACCAAGAGCCTTTTTACTATCTGCTTAGATAGATGTAGCAAACCTGAAGCAGGGATTAAGGTAAGACACACTGCACTGAGAAGAATCAGACAAAAACACAAGAGCTCAGAGTGTGGCTCAGAAGCACAGTGGTCCAGAACCATTTGGTACATAAGGCCAGCAGTCCTACATCCTCCAGTGTCCCCCAAGGATATCACTGTGATGCATCACAGTTCAGTAACTGATACTCATCAGGACGACTCAGTCAACAACCAGAAACTTAAAAACTTAAATTATAGTCAGCCTTCTCCACTTAAGAAGACAGTGATATGGGTAATTCATTTAATAGAAATTGAAGAAAATGGTTAAACATTTAACATAAATTGTCAGTTGTAAATATAAAGTTCAGTCACCTGAAGGAATTCATTTCTCTGAAGATGATAAAAACAGATCATGTGTGGGCTTACTTTACTTGAGAAGAGTAGGTCCTCTAGAAAAACCATGGTGGCGGGGGCGGGGGGGGGCTTCTGAATTAATATAGAAAAATAAAAGAGTTCTCAGAACACTGACAGAACAGATTCTGGAAATTTGTGAATTTAATATCGATTTATCTTCATACTCTGTTTATACTAAATTAATATATGAAACATCCTAATATTTTGTTATAATCTCAACTGCTAGATAAAACTACTTAACAATTGATTATTCTAAATTATGTTTATCTAAATCAGAACAGCAACTGGTGATAATATCCTCAAGTTTAGGGCATTTTATGATTATGCAGCCTTTTGGGGAAACTTCTAATACACATCGTCCAAAAAACTGTTCCCTTCATTCTTCTGTACTAAATTAAGTGAAATATTTAACTAAATCAAGATGATAAAGGCTATCATGATGAAAGCCCATTCGCTGAACTCAGAACATATATCCAACCTCACATATTCAAGTGCCTCAAATAACAAAGACTAGGAAATACCTTTTGCTAAAAAGGAGTCACAATTGGAAAGTTTCCAAATTTAGTATGATTAGATTAAAATCAATGTAAGAGAGCCAGAAATCTATTCCTCACAGTTGCAACAATTAAAGGCCTTTAAATATAACTTAAATAAATGTTCACACCCTGCCAGCAGGTCAAAAAGCACACTGATAGCTCAAATGAGTACAAATTCTCCTTCTTACTAGGACTAAAAATATTCATACAGTTTCAGGAGAATTTGGTTGTCCAGCATACATATTTGGTTCCAGGGTTTTTTAGGCTCTGTGCTTAAGTCTGTAGAAGATTCTGGATACATGTGGACCCACTGAGAGGGGCATAAGGAATCAGCACGTGGCACATACTCTATTACCCTTTCTGAAATGTTCAGCTCTCACAATAATTACTAAAATTTTACATTCTAAAAATTGGTAACCAAGAAGCAAATCACCTTTTGTGTTTTCAAAAGAGCACCCTTAGAGCATAAACTGATTACTTTTATGTCATAATTTGAAACATTCAATAAAAACAATTTTGAAATGATCAAATTAAATTAGATTTAGTGTGTACCTTCATACTGATTCTGCAATCTCAGTATCATATAAGTTATTTCATGTCAGAAAACTGTTCCCTTCACCTGTATTTTAAGAGACTACAAATAATAAATGTGAAATATGAGAAATGAGAAATGAGAAATGAGAATATGAGAAAGCCGATGAGACCCTCACCCAGCTCTTAACTGGTGGCATCTGGCTGGGTTCTTTATGGCATTTAACACAAGACATAAATCACTTAGTTCTTTCTTACTCAAGAATAATCCCAAGATCATGAGACAGCTTTTGTCATGTGGCAAAAATGACACTGAGTAAGACAGGCCACACAAGCTGATAATCATTTAAGAATTCATTTTCATTCACACAGATGATGAGGACAGATGCCCTTAGCTGCAGCCACTGTGGACAGAGCAGAGAAGGGGAGAAACGGGCTCCCGATGACACTCCAGAGAGGCAGGCACCAGGCCTGAAGAAACAGTTGTATAAGCCAGTAAATTTCCTTTCCGCTTAGTCTCAGGTCACATGAGTTGTCTGCATCTGACCCGTATGCTAAATGATACTAAGCATCAACACTCAGTATTTCTAAGCTTGGACATGGAGAAAACCGTGCTGGTGGACAGAAATAAGGAAGCGACGATGGGAACTGATTTGCGAAGTTGACCACTTCAGTCTGGGGCACTTGTAAAATCGAGTCCATAAAGCCAGCTTTCTTACCAGATTTGTATCCTGGCAATATCAGCATATTTAAAGAACAGTGTTCTTACTCTCCAGCTAAGAATGTCTTATCTTGTACAGCTAGGGTCAAAAGTAGAAAACAGGGAAGGGTTCTGATGGCATCGCTCTTTGACTCAGAGTCACACTTGGTTTTCCGTGCTGCTGGGTTTCCTGGTACTAGTATTTAATTCCTCCGGTCCTGGATCCTTATCTGTCATTATCGTGGAAACTGGCCATTTGACCCTCTGGTGTCCATGTCTTTGCCAAGTCCTTATGTGACAACTGATACCTCTGTTTGTTTCCTGGAAATCTTGATTTTCTGGCTTATGGGACACTTAGCTCATTACTAAATCCCTCTAGCAACAAAAGAATATGTTCCTGGACTATGAATGTGACCCAGAACTATTTTTTCATTCTGGCTGCTGAGCTTGACTAATTCTGCTGCTACCATACCCAACAAATAAAGCACACTGAGGTTTTAAAGAAGCTTTAATTTCATACATCACATTTCTGAGCATAAAAAAAAAACTGTTCATTTAAAAATATGATTATATACCTACAAATCTAATGAAGCACACAAAATTAGTTTGTGCCTACTATTTTGGTCTAATTGAAACATTTTAATAATGATTTTAAATGACTTTAAATGCCCAATTATATTATTAATCTATTTTTCAAGTTTTAATCTCATAAGTTAGAATAGTATTTTAAATAAAAATGATACTGGAATTAACACTTTATGTGAGAATCATACGTAATAAACTTACAATGACAAGGTCACTTAAGACATTCACAACATTTTTTATTAAAGATTAGTAGATACATACATCTCTTTACAGGGTTGCCAGATTTCTGCTTAGATCATAAATTCTTCCCAAAATATCTGCTGAAATGTCATACTCTGAGCTTTTCCTTACCTGCTGTTCCAGCTTCATGACTTTTTTCTTCGGGTTTGCCATTTGACTTGAAAGCCCTTTTCTCCTCCACTTCATCGTCCCCCCACCATGATGGCTGCCCGTATAAGGGAGTGCCACGAGGCATGGCAGAAATATCTGGAAAGGGGCGAAAAAATCTACCTAAAGCATATGAAACAGAAAAAAATAGACTTTTGCAGACTGCTAGAATTGCCTGGTTAATTTATTAAATGAAAACAAAGTATAGTCTAGGTAACTGAAAGGTACTCTCAGTTGAAAAACCTGTTATTTGTTTAAGACCCTATTCAATGCTGGACATCACTAAATAAACGAAATTTTGTACTGGTGAATATCTAAGTATGCAAACTGCGTTAGCCTAATAGCTTTTTTGTGAAGGTATAATAATTTTTTTGGTATATAGAAATGGCTCATCAAGTCTAAATAAAAAAAAAATAAAAAACAAAAACTAAATTTTGGTATGAGTGACCATTAAAAATATTTTTAAAGCCTAAGGGCACTGCAGAGTAACTAAATTTAAACTAGCTGTTAATGTGACTAGTAGGTTTATATCTGAGCAAATTTGGTAATGCCTATTAGTTTAAAAAATTGTCTTTGGGGGCGCCTGGGTGGCTCAGTGGGTTAAAGCCTCTGCCTTTCGCTCAGGTCATGATCCCAGGGTCCTGGGATCGAGTCCCGCGTCGGGCTCTCTGCTTGGCAGGGAGCCTGCTTCCTCCTCTCTCTCTCTACCTGCCTCTCTCCCTACTTGTGATCTCTGTCTGTCAAATAAATAAATAAAATCTTTAAAAAAAAAAATTGTCTTTGTATAAATGGGATTATTTATCTAGAGCAGTTCCTGGAACATGATAAATATAATAACGATGATGATGATGATGTAACCTCACTGGGTATTTCCTGTTAATTCATTTCAGTTATTATAGTTCAGAAAAAGCATAAAACATGAAATAATAAAAATAGTGTAAATGACTATATTTTCTTCCCTCAAATATTTAAACATATTTAACACAACTACGTATAACCGCCACATATAATTATGTGTTATATAATGCTTTCTAAAGAAGGCACTGGCTGCATTAAATCCCTCTCTAAAGCTGTCATTACTATAAGCTGATATGGACATGGCCAAGTTCTGCAGAACAAAGCACGTGCTTTCTTCACAATCAAGCAGAAACATGGTGTTGTCCCAGGCGCTCACTCACCCAGGGCCTTCTCCTCAGGTCGCAGTGCTTCCGCGGCTTTGTGCGGCACGTCCGCCGCCGAAGTATCTGCCAGCTTTGCATCCAGGCTTTTGGCACATGCAGATTTGGATAATTCTGATTCGGAAGATTTTTGGGACAACTGAAGCTGAATGGTAAACTTCTCGTGCTACAGAACATTTAAAAATGAAAATGAAACATCTAGGAGTAAAATCAACCCTAGCAAATGGCAGGTTTACAGAAGAAATGAGGAATCATTTTTACCTTTAGAGCTTCTTCAGGGACCCTCATTTCTCCTCGTACTACAGTGAAGAGATTTGTATGTAAACAGAGCTAAGGAAGAATATCATTTCAAAATTCTGATAATCAAGCTTCAAATGATCAACGATAACTTTGAAATTGTCCTACTTTCAACAGGTAATTACAACGGAAGCATTATATTCCCCTTAAGAGTTAAATGCTATAATATGCTCACAACCATGAAGACTTTAATTTTTAAATACTAGAGAAAAATCTAAAATCTAGCAAGTAATTCCCAACTTAACCAGTAATGGTCTTCAAGAAGCAAATAGCTGGGTGATTAGAGCACAAAAGACATTTTCAGTTCTCACAAACAAACAGTATGACTGCAAAGAAAAAGCACCTGGGTCAAATTATACTGAGTTAATCACAGTGATGTGAAAGGAAGTATCTCATCAGTGATTACTCAACAGTAAATCCTGAAAGAACTGGATTACTCAGACTTTATAAGCACTGATAAAAATGAAGTTCATTTTGAAAGTGCAGAAGAAATGCTATAATTACGGTCCTTACAGCAACCACAATTGCCCCTTTCCTCTGGCGATTCAGTCAAGGTCATATTACATTACCAAACAACTGATTCTATACAGATTAGAACCAAGTGCTAGATAAAACGAATGCTTTCATCATTAGGCCAAAAAGAACAATGCCTCTGTATATTAAAGAATATCTTTCACTACACAGCAGAGGTCACATTTCCCACCATTACTTAACCCTGTACTTTTATAACCATGTATTTATAATAAATCCCATTATCCTTTACCAATTCACAGCACCCTATGACTTCAAGGGTAAAAAGCTATAATTATCACAATCGCTTGGGGTAAAAATAGTTTCCATGCCTAAGGAGCAGCAAACTTGCAAACGAGTATTTAATTTATATTTCTATTCATTAAAACAATAAAAACTCGGAATTTTTGTGGAGTTGTAAAGAGCTCTGGGGAATATCCTGTTTAATTCCATGAACTGGTCGTCTTATTCTGTATATAGGGAACTTGAGGACTGGAGGGGTAAAACCCAAGACCACAATCTAGTCAGCTGAATCCCAGTCCAGGGTTCCCGTAGCTGTGAAATATGTGAAATACTAGAATTTTCCTTTTTTGTTTTGTACACATGCTGGTACCGTACTTCCTGATATAGGTGAAAATACATATTTTGTAATAATTTCATATTTCATGAAAAATAAGTCTAGTAATTTTGTTTTACCCCCAGAAACTCATTAACAGTTGGAGAAGATTCACAGCATTCCTACATTTCCAAAGGAAAATAGTGTCTCAAAAAAACTGAAAGCCATTTCCACTTTTCCAGTGGGAAACACCACATGACCACAGCCTGCTGTGAGGGTTTTCTGGGGGCTTCAAATTTTCTCCAGAGAGTGTTCCAGGCTATTCCCCAAGGCTAGTCTGGGGTACTGTCTTTGAACTTAAGACTCTTTTAAGATAAGGGACAACTGGAGAGAGGCCACACTTCTTGGGGTCAAACACTTTACCTTCCAAAATGGTTTGAGTGGAACCAAAGAGCTCAAGGATTCTCTTACTTGGGTCATGAATTTACCTGAGAACACCGGTATCACTATGAGATTTTGAGCCTGCCTTAGTCCTCGAATTTGCATCCAAAGTTATCATCCTCCTAATGGTACAGACGCAGGTTAACTATTCTTAAGTTGCTAATTTAAAAAAATGACAAACTAAGATACAATTACTCATGCTGTCAGTAAGTTAAAAATACACAATACAGTATTAACTAGTAATATGGATTATATCTGAATTAAAAAGTTAAATAAAGTTTAAATTCTTGCTGATTAAAAATCGTATTTGTGGGGTGCCTGGGTGGCTCAGTCAGTTGCATCCGACTCTTGATTCAGCTCATGTCATGCTCTCAGGGTCATGGGGTCAAGCCCTGGAACATGGAGCCTGCTTAGGATCTCTTTGTCTCCCTTTGCCCCTCCCCCTGCTTGCATAGTCTCTCTCTTGAAATAAATAAAATCTTCTTTTTCCTTTTTTTTTTTTTTAAAGATTTTATTTATCTACCTGACAGAGAGAGATCACAAGTAGGCAGAGAGGCAGGCAGAGAGAGTGAGAGGGTAGCAGGCTCCCTTCAGAGCAGAGAGCCGGACGTGGGACTCGATCCCAGGACCCTGAGATCATGACCTGGGCCGAAGGCAGCGGCCTAAACCACTGAGCCACCCCGGCGCCCCCCCCCCCTTTTTTTTTTAAGATTTTATTTATTTATTTGACAGAGAGCGATCACAAGTAGGCAGAGAGGCAGACAGAGAGAGAGAGGAGGAAGCAGGCTCTCTGCCGAGCAGAGAGCTGGACACGGGGCTCAATCCCAGAACCCTGGGATCATGACCTGAGCTGAAAGCAGAGGCTTAACCCACTGAGCCACCCAGGTGCCCCAAAATACATAAAATCTTAAAAAAAATTCATGTTTGTATGTTATTCTCCTATTTCTTTACATAAGGCTGTGTCATTGTTATTCTAAGTCATCCCTATGCTCAATTTATTCAAGAAATGTTTATCTAAAAGTGGGGTCAAAGAAACTCATCTGCATATTAGTAATGCTCTCTAAGACCCTCTCTTTTATCTGAATGACAAGTAAAGCTAACTAAAAGGAGAGTAAAATTTTAAACAGTTTTAGTTGCTCCTAGGGCCTTAAAAACACCAAGTATCAGGTATCATTGTAAACACATCTTTCAAAAAATCTTTTAAAAAATAAAGTCACTAACTTGTTTCATTGGGGAGATACTAAGCACTTACAGAAGAAACCCAGTATTACATATGTGCTTTTGCTGCTTGGGGCAAGATTTCCAGTGTTTTAAGGTTTCAAAAAGTGCTATAGTCTTACACAACTGAATGGGCATTAATAAAATGTTCTCTGAAAAACTATATACTAAAAAGAATGTGATTCTCATGATGCTGAAGACACTGGATGTCACAATATATGAGAATACCCGAATAAAATTATTTTATATAGGGGAAGAATGGAAAAAAGCATTCTTTTTCTAAATTTGTGTATCTTGAATGTGTGATTTAAAAATACACATATAATAGGGCGCCTGGGTGGCTCAGTGGGTTAAGCCTTTCCCTTTGGCTCAGGTCATGATCTCAAGATCCTGGGATCAAGCCCCTCATCGGGCTCTCTGTTCGACAGGGAGCCTGCTTCCTCCTCTCTCTCTATCTCTCTGCCTCCCTTTCTGCCTACTTGTGATCTCTGTCAAATAATTAAATAAAATCTTGAAAAAAAAATACACATATACATATAATAAGAATACCCTTAAAAAGTCTCCTTAGGTTAACCAAAAACTTTTCTTTTTAGATCTTCTCCTTAGAAATATGGAAAATGTATTTGACTATATTCAATACTGAAATACGCAATTATGCTAAAATAGACTGCACATCGTATTGACAAGGCAGGTCTTAGGAGATGCCAAAGTTTTACCAAAGAAGTTCATGACAGAAAACCTCCCAGGGGGAAGATTTCATTTCTTCAGCAATTTTCTACTAGCTTACATTTATCTACACCTTTAGAAAGAGGTATCATCTTATTTTGGTAGATGAATACCTTGGCTAACTTTTTTTTTAAGATTTTATTTTATTTATTTGACAGAGAGAGAGAGATCACAAGTAGGCAGAGAGGCAGGCAGAGAGAGAGGAGGAAGCAGGCTCCCTGCTGAGCAGAGAGCCCGACGCGGGGCTCGATCCCAGGACCCTGAGATCATGACCTGAGCCGAAGGCAGCGGCTTAATCCACTGAGCCACCCAGGCGCCCCCCTTGGCTAACTTTTAAAAAAAACTGTTTTATAAGAACATAATTTTTAAACAACTCCTTTTAACTTTTCTTCTATGACATGACTCCTAATTTAATCACTCATCTCAATTTCTTAAATTTACTTCTTTCAAGCTTTGAGAAATGTTCCCCATTTTTGAAATCTGGAAAGCGTGTTCATGTATTGTTGTGGATATCAATCATATTAATCAGGAAGAATCTTAACTCCTCTAAATGAAGAATCCTTGATTTTTAGTTATGTTTATCCCCCTCTTGGTCATTTTTAGCAGCCACGATCCGGACCCAAGCACACAATGCTAAATGTAATGTTCTAAGTACAGATAAATCATAATCTTGAAAATTATGACAATGATTTTTACCTTGCTTCTAATATGATTAATCCAATAACTCTGTGGGCCATTGTTACAGGAATAGACAACTTCTTTGGGAAAAAGAACCTCATTAAAAAAATTAAGGTAGCAGATTCTTATGCTGACTCATATGACTGGGATGGTAAGGATTTTGAGGTTTATGTATTTAAGTAATGTTTATTTAAATCATTTGCCACTGAACATGGAAACCATATCATATTCTGATTCTCCTCCTAGTTTACCAGTGATTCTATCTTAATCTTTTTTTTAACTGGTTCCTTATCTCTCCTGCCTCTTTGTATTAGAATGTACCAGGTTTCAGTCCCTGGACCTCTCTCTTACCAATCTGTATTCACTCCCATGAGTGATATCACTTAGTCTTAAGATGTTAAGTATTATTTAGACAATGGAAATTCCCAAATTGTTGTCTATAGCCTACACCTCCTCCTCTGGATTCAATTTGTATATCCAGAATGGCCAAAATCAACTTCTCAGACTCCTGCTTCTGGCCAGGATGGAAAAAAGGAACCAGAGTTACTCTCCCATCTGAAGCAACCAAAAACTGGACAAAATATACAAAACAATGGTTTTCAAGACAATCAACATTAGGAAACAGAAGACAGTGATTCCTGAGCGAAGAGAAACCAAACGAGGTGAGTCTAATCACTGTCTCCAGACGACCACCTTAATAGAGATTCCAGGTCACAGTGCAAAGAGGGGTAATCTGGACAGAGCCTGGCAGGCTCTCTGAGCTGTAAAGGAAACACGGTTGAGTCTGGGGAGACCAAAGTGATTGGAGTTCATGTGATTGAGTACTTAAGAGTAGAGAGCTGCACAGGAGAGAGAATTCCACATGTTCTGAGGATATTGCTCAAGCATTCAGCTGAGTACTGATCAGTAACACACACACGGGAAAAAACTACTACCTGGTCTGGGGCAAAAACTATCTAAAAGTACTACACGTCACAGTGCCCAGTGCACACAGATGGCAAGGAGTAGTGTCTGTTCCTAAAAGCCAGGCAGGAAAACCTCATGAATCATGAGTCACTGAATAAAGGAGAGGACACAAATATCTTCTGTAAAGTGCCAGAGAGTAAATATTTTAGACTTTGGGACCATGTGATCTCTGTTACAACTACTCAACTCTGCTGTGGTAGTCCAAAAGCAGCCACAGAAATATGTAAATGAGTGGGCATGGCTGTGTTCCAATAAAACTTGTTTACAAACATGGGCTGAAGGCCAGATTTGCCACTGGGTTTGCTGACCTCTGTAGCAGTATACAGAAAGGTCTTGCCTCCGTAGTGGGGAATATTAGCCTCAGACTAAGCTTAGAAGCCTAACAAATCTTAAAAGCAAGACCCAAAGTAATAAAACTGTTTCCAAGTAACCCATGTCCCTGAACAAAGCTCAAAAATATGTACAGGAATATAAAAATATGCATACAATACTCCACAAACTCACAATGCCTGTCATCCAATCAAAAATTACTCTACATGCAAATTAAATCAATTAAAACTGATGAAGAACTGACCCAGATGTCAACAAAGGTGTTAAAAGTTACAATGATATTCTATATGTTCAAAAAGTTAAGAAGTAGCTTGGGAGATATCAAATACAAAATCCAAACAGAACTTCAAGAGATGAAATCTATACTGCATGGATTAATGACAGATTAGACACTGCCAAACAAACAAACAAACAAACAAACAAAAAAACCCACTAAGCTTAAAGACACAGCAATAATAACAATCCAAACTGGAACACAGAACCAATGATTAAAAAATAATACATAAACAAAGTACTAGTAAGCTGAAAGACAATGTCAAGTAACCTAACAACATCTAATTGAAGGGACAAAATAATATCTGGAAAAATAACAGCAGAAGGGTTTTCTTTCTTTTTTTTTTTTTAAGATTTTTATTTATTTATTTGACAGAGATCACAAGTAGGCAGAGAGGCAGGCAGAGAGAGAGACTGGAGGAGGCAGGCTCCCTGCTGAGCAGAGAGCCCGATGCAGGGCTCGATCCCAGAACCCTGGGATCATGACCTGAGCCAAAGGCAGAGGCTTTAACCCACTCCGCCACCCAGGCGCCCTAGCAGAAGCATTTTCTAAACTTGATTAAAACTATAAACCCACAGATCCAAGAACCTTAACAAACTCCAAGCAGGGGAAACATGAAAAAAACTACACCAAGGAAGATCACTCAAACTGCTCAAAACCAGGGACAGAGGGAAATAATCCAAGGGAGAAGCTTTAACGCACTGAAAAAAAAAGAAATGCCACCTAAAATTCAATACCCAGCAATAATAACTTTCAATAACTCAGGTGAAATACTTTTCCAGACCATGAAAATGGAAAGAATTCATCATCAACAAAATCATACTACAAGAAATGTTGAAGCCCTGAGCAGAAAGAAAATGACATCAGATGAAAACATGGACCTGTAAAGAGGAAGGAAGAGCATGAGAAATGATATCTACATTGATTTAAGATACGGGTACAATGCATATAAAGATAGAAGATATTTTTCTTATCTAAATCTCTAAAAGATAATTGACCTTTTACTCACAATGATGTAGTACACAGTATGTAACATCTAAACATAAAAGTTGACAATCATAACAAAGATCAGGACAGAAGAAATGGGAATTATACTACTATAAGGTTCTTATACTATATGTGAATTAGTGTCACATCACTTGAAGATACAACTTAAAATTAAAGGTGTTATTATAAGTCTTGAAGCAACCACTAAAATAAAAAAAGAAATTATGGGAAAAAGAAGACAAAAACTGATGGCACAAATAGAACACAAATATCAAGATGACAAATTTAAATCTAACTATATCAGGTGGCTCAGTCGGTTAAGTATCCAACTGTTAGTTCTTTTTTTCTTTTTTTTTAAAGATTTTATTTATTTATTTGACAGACAGAGATCACAAGTAGGCAGAGAGGCAGGCAGAGAGAGAGGAAGGGAAGCAGGCTCCCTGCTGAGCAGAGAGCCCCACGTGGGGCTCGATCCCAGGACCCCGGGATCATGACCTGAGCTGAAGACAGAGGCTTTAACCCACTGAGCCACCCAGGCGCCCCCCACTGTTAGTTCTGGCTCAGGTCATGATCTCAGGGTCCTGAGATCAAGCCCTGCATCAGGCTCCATGCTCAGTGGGGAGTCTGCTTGAGATTCTCTCCTTCCCTCCTCCCTCCTGCTCTGCCTCTCCCCTCCACCCCACCCCACTCGCTCTAAGATAAATTAAATCTTAAAAAAATAGAGTAAAATAATAAGCCCAACTACATCAATAACCAATAAATTCCCAAATGAAGGCAGAAATTACCAGATTGAATAAAGAAAGTAAGGCCAACTATATGATGCCTACTTCGAAAGTAAAGACATGAACAGCTTAAAAATAAAAGAATGTAAAAGATGTTCCATGCTAACACTAATCTAAATAAATAAATAAAGCTGGAAAAACTATATCAATGTCAAAACAAACCATATTTTGGAGCAAAGAACATCATTTTGAATAAAGCAGGTCATTTTGTAATAATAAATGATGTCAATTCATCAAGAAGATATTTTAATCCTAAATATTTATATACCTAACAACCAGGTTTAGAATTATACGCAGCAAAAACTTCTGCAAGGAGAAACAGACAAATCCACAATTATAGCCCGAGGTTTCAACACCTCTCTCTCAGTAATTGACAGAACAAATGGACAAGCCTTGAGAAAATACTGAAGATGGGAACCAAGCTGGCATAGCTGACATTAGTGGAACACTGCATCCCAAAACAACAGAACACACATTCTTTTCAAGAATACATGGAACACGTATCAAGATAGAGAGCTCAGGTATATTCTGGGCCATGGGACAAGTCTCAATAAATTTGAAAGGATCTGAAACATATACAATATGTCCTCTGAGCTCTATAGAATTAAATGAGGAGTCAGTTACCGAAAGTCTCTGGAAAACCTCCAAATTATTCTAACAAACTTATAGATAACCTGCATTCAAAAACCAAGAGAAATTAGTAAGTATTTTGATGTTAAAGCAGTACTTAGGAGAAAATGTATAGAACTAAAAGACTATATAAAAGCAGAAGGTCCCAAATGAATAACCTCAGCTTATATCTAGAAAAAAGAAATTAGTAAAAGAACAGAAATCAAAGAGAAAACAATAATAGATGAAATTCAGTTCTTTCTACTGATGTGACATTTTAACAAATGGGACAGTTTTCCACTCCAAGGTATAGCAGTTTGTAGACTGGCTATCTATTAAGCTTAATTTTAATATGAATAAAGCACAATAATTGGTACAGCCAAATATAAAACAAGTAAATGTAACATAAAATTTGTTTTAAGAATTTCACCTCATGTAATAAAATATCTGCCATTGTAACAGTCCAATGTTCACTTATGTATGTATAGTGCTCAAAAATCATAAGCATCATGAGATGCTATTTTAAAATAATAAAATTAACTGAGCCTACCCTGAGGATCTGGAATAGCAGCTCTGATTCAACACTGATTTAAAACCTTAAAACAGGGGGTGCCTGGGTGGCTCAGTGGGTTAAAGCCTCTGCCTTCGGCTCAGGTCATGATCCCAGGGTCCTGGGATCGAGCCCTACATGGGGCTCTCTGCTCAGCAGGGAGCCTGCTTCCTCCTCTCTCTCTGCCTGCCTCTCTGCCTAGTTGTGATTTCTCTCTGTCAAATAAATAAAATATTAAAAAAAAAAAAAAAGAACCACATTCTGGTTCTTTAAAAACAGAAACAAAAACAAAAAACCTTAAAACAGGGGGCGCTGGGTGGCTCAGTTAAGCGTCTCCCTTTGGCTCAGGTCATGATCCCAGGGTCCTGGAATTGAGCCCTGCGTCCGGCTCCCTGCTCTGCCAGGGAGCCTGCTTCTCCCTCTCCCACTCCCCTGCTTGTGTTCTCTCTCTCGCTGTGTCTCTCTGTGTCAAATAACTAACTAAAATTTTTAATAAAAAAAAATAAAACCCTAAAACAATCCTTTGGAACAAAACATTTATCCCAGCAATTTCAGAAAGACATATTATGAGCTAATATTAAAAAAGGGAATATTAGTTCACTATTAAAAAATCACTATACAAACTGTAAAAGCAGGAGTGATTTCTTAGTAGTTTCTTCTCGATTTAAAAGTAAACAGCATAGGGGCACCTGGGTGGCTCAGTGGGTTAAGCCTCTGCCTTCGGCTCAGGTCATGATCTCAGGGTCCTGGGATCGAGCCCCACATCAGGCTCCTTGCTCAGCAGGGAGCCTGCTTCCCCTTCCCCCTCTGCCTGCCTCTCTGCCTACTTGTGATCTCTCTGTCAAATAAATAAATAAAATCTTTAAAAAAAAGTAAACAGCATAGAGTTTTATGGAAACTCAGATTTCCTACTATTTTCTCATGTTTTGAAACAGCTAAGTTCAAATGGATTAAGGGCATACGTAAATTAAAAATATATTTGTATTCATTGTTTGATGAAACTTCTTCTGCAGGTGGAAAACGGCCCATGAATCAAGGCTTGAATGTTAATTCTTAATCATTTTATGTGATTCGTATTTTTAAAAGGATTTAAAACATACAATTTACAAGTATTAGTACTTAATGATTTCACTTTTCACGTCCTTTTGTTCCACAAGTATAAGGTTTATATATATGCTACAAAAATATATATATATTTTTTAAAAGATTTTATTTATTTATTTATTTGATAGACAGAGATTGCAACTAGTCAGAGAGGCAGGCAGGGAGAGAGAGGAGGAAGCCGGCACCCTGCTGAACAGAGAGCCCGATGCGGGGCTTGATCCCAGGACCCTGGGATCATGACCTGAGCTGAAGGCAGAGGCTTTAACCCACTGAGCCACCCAGGCGCCCCGCTACAAAAATATTTTTGAGAAATTTTAAGTTAAATCTAAAAAAAAACCTAGTTATGCTTTAATAACCATTTTAAAGTGTTAGTACATTTACTTCATCTACGCGTCAACTCCAGATCGCTGAGCCTACATTTTCTATGCTAGAGTGAGAAAGTCCACCTGAGTCGCCAATACGTTTAACCCACTCTTCAATACTGAAGTCCGGGTACATGTAGTAACTTAAAAAATGAAAACACAAGAAAAACATTCACTACAATGTAGGATATCTGTATTTTAATTAAAGAAGAGTCCGTTACTACAAAGCTTTGTGCCTCATATGAACAGATATGTTTTATGGTTCTTCCGTCAATCTTGTCCCCTCTCCTGACTAGTGGTTCTTTACCCTACGCTAAGAAGGACAAAGTCATGTCCCTGCTCAGTTCTTGGAATCCTATTTTTATTTACTTAAACATTCTTATTTTTAAGTAATCTCTACACCCAACCTGAGACTCAAACTCACAACTCCAAAATCAAGAGTCGTATGCTCTGACTGAGCCAGCCAGATGCCCCTTAGAATCGTATTTTTAAAAACAGAAGAATCTTAACTACACACTAATTGCATAATTAACTTAACCAGGGAGCACAAGTCTCAGGAGATACAGGATACTGGAAAATCTGAATTAAATAGGCAATAGGAACAGAATTCATAGAACAGAGTAAAAGTATGAATGGGAAAAAAGGCATAAATTCTTGCACTCCTCCCAGGAGGCTGATCTGTGCCATGATCATCCAAACAACAACAAAAAAACCCCTGAGCTGAGCTAATATTAAACACTCCTCCGTCGTCTCCTTGTTACATTCTCCCACACCCAAGTTGCATATATAATAACGCTACAGGGAAACCTCTGCTCAAACTATATATAGAGAGTGGGGAAAAGCAGAGTCCATCAATTTTTCTAGGATTACTTTTAGGAACAGGCCAAAATACTAACACCCCCTCCCAAATATATATATAAATATATAAAATTTTTAAACATGTATTTTAGTGTGGGAGGCCAAAGAGACTTCAAGCATGCCTCCACTGCAAATTCTTACATCTCAAGAAATGTTAATTTACACCAGAAAAGATTTTTGAATAAATCTGATGAATGTACAAAATCATATAAGGATATCGTATCCAAATCTCAGCTTATCTTCAAGTTTCAAGGTGATATAAGTCTGTTCCGGAATCCTTACATCATTCACAAAAGTCTACAAAGAGAGAAAAAGGTGTCAGGTTATAAATGGAATTATTAATTGTTGTTACATTTCAGACAAAACAAATACTCAAACCTTAACTTAAAAACACATGCAATACGGTGGCTAACATGGGCTTGTGTGCCAATGCATCTTCTAGGCTGGTAAGTGATTTCTCACCACACCCTTAATCAATATCATAACACCCAAAAAACCAGGCTACAGCGCCTCAGCCTACCATGTGCCACCAAAACAAATTTAGGCACCTAAAAATGATGCTAAGCAAAGCTCCTAATTTGAAGCTGCCAAATTGTAAAGGGAAATAAATACTTAACTCTTGATATATCATCAGGGTTCACTGGACTCAATTTTAGCTTTTTTGGACAATTTTAATCATAAGGTTTGATATTTCATTACTTTCATTATCAGAATTCGCCCAAAGAACAAAAAGAAAATTTACTTCAAAAAAATGTAATAAAACTCGTATTTTCTATTTTACAATTGCCAGATAAGTCCTTGAGACCTTTCTACGACCTAAGATATATTATGGGATCTTACTGACCTTACTTTTCCTGTTTCTTAAAACATTCTGCTATTTCATCAACCCATCATCATTTTATCACTACTCATCAGAGATTTCTGTCAAAATGTCCAAAATGACCAAAAAAATAAGAAAACAAAGAATGGCATTGCCCAGAACACTGCCATCCAACAGAAATAAGCTCCACATATACTCCTAAGTTTCCTACTAGGCACATTAAAAAGGTAAATAGAAAGGGTGAAATTAATTTTGACACTATGTTTTAACCCAGCCCATATATCCAAAATAATCAATCTAAAACCCAACAAAGTGTTTCATGTTCTTTCTTCGTTTTCTCTGACTGGTCACTTCGTGTGCTGCACTGACTCGCGGCCGCTGCAGTGGGAAGCAGAGGTCTAGAGGGACGCCGTGCACTGTCACTGCTGCTGCCACCTTCACTGTCCTTACCGTGCTGCCCGCAACACGGCACCGTCTCTCCAGCAAGATGTGACACCTCTGGACACGCTATCTTTGTCCTTCTCTTTTACAAGCTAATAGAGAGCACCACTGAGGATTCAGAATTTCTTGCTCAACATCCATAAAGGCAAAGAGAAGAAAACAGACAGGAAGATATTTCACAACTGTAAGTTGAACACAAAGAGAGAGCAGAGCTCTAGACTACATGACAGCAATAAAACTGGTAACAACGTAGCAAAATGATCAGACCACGAGTCTTCAGATAAACATAATCCTGGATGAATTCTCTCTAATGCAAGAAGTGGTGAGAGAAGGCTGTTTTCAAGGACAAAAAGGAAAGAGGGTATTTTTCTTTCATTTTTTGATGTTCGTTTTCCAACACTTACTTGATTTAGTTTGTAAGTGGACGAATGCCCAAGGCAGGTATCTCTACAAAGCTAACTAGAAGGGAAGATGATGTAGAAAGAAATAAAATTACTATTCTTCTGTTAGTAAATCTAAAACTAAGACATGTTTTGCAAGATAGCAAACATATTACGGAAGACAGCTGTCATCTAAATAAAAATTTAAGCAGTCAAAGCCTTAAAAATAATGCACTCTGATAACACAGTGCAAGAAGAACTAGAAATACTGATCAGCTGGAACAGCTAGAAATGTATTGAAATCTGAAACCAACACTTATAAAACGGATATATACCCCAGGTATCCCTGGACAACTGATGAACAATACCTGTTTTGTATATTATGCACCTTTGAAAACCAGGAAAATAAGAAATAAAAATCTGAGTTTGTCAGGATTAATTTTTTATGAAAATTACAATTGTTTTTCATTATCCTTTTATCCTTCTACAAATTACTGGTAGAAAGACTTACAGATTCAACTAGACACAGATGGTGATTATTTTTCCTGGCACACTAGAAGTTAATGCCTTGGAATTTGCTAGATTCACAAAACACAGAACACTGTTATACTAATTGCCCAGAATGAAGATATTATATAAATATCCAAGTTTTCCTCTAATGAGCTGAAAACTTGAAAAATTATTTTTTCTTTTTGAGTTCCATTCTTTTAATCTTCTATTTGATTGTATTTGAGATGGCCAGGACACCCTATTCGGGAAAGCTCCCTCCATGGTGAGGAAGGTTTGAAGGATACTGAGTAACGTATCATAAAATATATAAGGAAATTATGTTATTGTGGTCATATACTCAAATTCCTATGCATAACCGACACTTTGTAATATGTCATGGAGTATCAGTTGCAAATCTGTAGAAAAGTTAGAAGTTATGATCCTAATTCCAAGCACAGATACATGGAGACAGTGGAGTTCTGCTAAAACGTGGGAAAATCCCTTACTATGATTTATGAGTAATCCTAAAACACAAGCTTCCAACATCCGTCACAAAAAGGCTGAAATGTTAATACAAAGAAAATTCAAAGGCTTCAGGCATTTGTAAATTAATTTCACGTTCATTTCCCAAATGAACATTTTAGAGTATTTGAAAAGTTACACCTTGAGTTTCCCAAAATGTTCTAAGTATAATGACAAAATAGAAGAGCTGAGGAAAATGACAGAAAAGTAGAGAAGAATAAAAGAAAACATTAATTCACTGAAGTTTGGTATGCAGAAGACAAGCAATTAGGTTCACTGTGTCAGAGGAATGCCGCCAGAGCTCTTAACCATTTTCACCTAAAAATGTCTTAACCTAAAATACCGTTCCTACTCAAAAGGCCTAAGATGGCCAATCAGATCCACGTAAAACTTAAGACTGCTCAAATATCTTAATGAAGCACGTACCATGTGTCTGACATATATATTAGGTAGGTACTGACAAAAATCAAGGAACGGAATTTTAACATGCTGGCATTTATGGCAGAAATATTCCCTGAGGTCTAAAAAGGCTTAGGAAATAGAAGCCAGACCCAAAGTTTCAGCATACAAAAATGCAAGTGGAAACCTCTGAAGGGAAAAAGTCTCCTGACAGTCTAAGACTGTAGAACAAAGAGAGAAAATTTCAAAGAGCAAAAGGAAATAAATAAATAAATAGACATTTTATATACGTTGAACATGGGGAAAACAGGTTTTGTTTCTTATGTCAACGAATTGGATCACACCTCTGCCTTGCAGGTGGAACAAGTAAGGACAACAAGGCACGGAGAACGAAGTTAACAAACAAGATCTCAGAGTTCAGAAGCAGAATTGCTCAAATTCAAATTCAGGTCTCCCCCAACTACAAATCCCATGTTCTCTCCATCTCAAGGAAGCCTGGGTGCCCAAGCCAGGCCAGCTCTTCAAACTCCCTCTTCCAAACCACTAACTTACAGAAGCAAAGCAAACGAGATAAACATCTCTTTTTAAATTCACATACAACTAAACTGCATAGTTGACTGTATAAACCATTTAACCACTGTGTATTATCTTAATGCTCTGGGAGATCCGAACAGAGTGAGTGGCCAGGGGCACAACCCCTTCAATCACATTGCCAGTGACAAAAGTCACCTCTTTTTCCCTATAGCTTTTCCTCTAGGCCACTCTGGTCTGATGCTGACGGAAACCCCAGCGTGAAAAGGGGATGCGGCGGCAGAAGCAGGGACACAGCGAGCTAAGGGCCAGCCTAGCAACAGAAGCCACATGTAGACTGGGAGGGAGTGGGACGGCACAGGCCATCGTGGCTCTCAGAGGGGCAAGTGCTCTCGTGGAAGGAGGCAGGAAAAACTGACGGCAAACGAGGGTTTTCACAGAGAGAGAGGCTTCAAAGGGCCTGCAGGGAAATGGGCCATGATAACGTCATCTACAAAATGCGTCCCAGCTTCCTCAGGCAGAGCAATCTCATTCCCAGTAGCAGCAACATCAAGTGTAGATCTAGGTCCCTTGGGAGTATATTTTAGGGTAGGACAAAAGGGAGGAGTGAAAGTGGTCAGAGCTCGAGTTATTTATAAGTTGGGTTTAGCTGGTAAATGCTTTTAAAAATATATAGCAGTGGCTTCACTGAAAAGTACGTAGGCCACAGGGTGCTAAATTTGTTTTAACTGCTCTTCTTACCATAACACCGTTGCCGGCCGTGACTACCACTTACTGAAGGCTGACTCTGTGCTGTCTAATCATTTACAATTAGGAAACCACCGCAGCTTCACAAACACCTGAGCGGAGTGCCATTTTGCTGTGACCATTTAAGAATACTGAGGAACAGAAAAATTAGGTAACCTGTCTATGGTTACATCACTGGTAAGAATTCAAGCTGGGCTCATAACCACCACACTTCTGAAATTACTACTTTTAACCTGATGCTCAAATTTCTAGAATTATATGAACTTTAAGAGTAAACAGGCTGTGAGTAATAGTTGCTCATGGATAAGGCGCATGACAGGTGGGAGTTCACAATTCTGCTCTGGCGTATGTCTTAGGCTGTCACGTGGGTAAGAGCACAGCTAGCTGTCATTCGTGCGATGCTCTCCAGCTCCGCACCGGACACACACTTACCTGTACTGTCACATGTCATCTCTGTAACGACACTACAGAGCAGGAACTACCATTTCATTATTTCAGAGCTAAAGCAAGGTAACTGAATTTTTCATGGAGTCTTCATACTCACAGACTCATTACATCCTCCCACAACTCTGGGAACTAAAAGGAAGATGTACAAGGAAGCTAAATTGCAGAGAGAGTATGTGATTTTCCCCAGATTTACCAATGGTAAATTACAAACTGAAATTCAAATCCAGGTCTTGATTTCGAGTTCAAAACGCAAATGTTGCTCTCTAGAAGTTATTATCTTTCACAGAACTATTGAGTATAATCAAATTGAGAAAGGTCAACCCAGGGAAACTTGTAAGTTAGTATTTCACCTGATTTTTTTATAACCAACACCAAATAATTTTTATATTTGATCATAGCCTTTTAAAAGAATAAAACACCATGATGGAATCCTTACTTATTATTTTCAAAGATAATAATGTAAAGACACCTACGACCACACTGTGGTGGAGACGAAAATTTCTACGCTTAAAACCAGAATGTAACATTTTAGTTAAAATAGTCCACATATGCAAGTAGATTAAAATTTTTCTCTATAAATTCCTCCATATAGGAAATAAAGTTAAACTGCATTCAAAAAAGATTTACCGTATTCATGCACTGTGCAGAGCTTTTTTTTTTTTTTTAAAGATTTTATTTATTTATTTGACAGACAGAGATCACAAGTAGGCAGAGAGGCAGGCAGAGAGAGAGGAGGAAGCAGGCTCCCTGCTGAGCAGAGAGTCCGATGTGGGGCTCGATCCCAGAACCCTGGGGTCATGCCTGAGCCGAAAGCAGAGGCTTTAACCCACTGAGCCACTCAGGCACCCCTGTGCAGAGCTTTGAGCAAAGGCTCAGGAACCATTCTGAAGCTCATGATCCAGCACAGTGACAGGTAAGTGAAAGCAGATATAATACAAGGCTGATAAAGCACCCCAAAACGAGATTAAAACAAAAGTTTACAGGTGTGGAGAAGCAAGAAAGTAATTCTTCTAACAGGACCTGGGAATCAAAACAGCATACTTACCTGTCTCATGTTAAAATGAAAGGCAAACAAAGGTTTTCTACCCACAACTGTAAAAAATGGTTTCTACCCTGGCTGCCTCCCTCTCTGCTTTAATCTGCCCACCAGGTTAATAACATCAGCAAGTTAATACTCCTAAATGATTCTCCTTTGTTCCTTCCCTTCAGGGAGAAGTGGAATTTGGGTTTAAGTACAACTTGTGTAAATGACAAGGTAGACGGAAGAATTATGAGGCTGAAGAAAATCGAACAAATTATTTGGAGAAGGAGACGGGAGAGGAACTACTGTCCCCCTGGAGGTACGGCGAGCAAAGCAGGAACTCGCAAAGTGAGTGATACCAAATGTGAGCCATTTCAGTTCAAACCTGAAGCACTGAGACTTAATCCTGTGTGCCATGAGAAACAAACAAAGGCTTGAGAAAAAACTAGCAGAAAAACAAGGTATGTCAAAGACTAAATATCAGTCTTTCAGTAGCAGGCCAATTCAGAATGAGAAAAAAATGTTTCATGGTAATTGCCAAATTTCTGCATATGTTTTTCCATATAATGTTTAATGTATATTTTGAAAAGCCATAGCAGTTTGAAGCAGTTGGGATACATTGAATTTCTGTTAAATTAACTTTAACAATTTCAACAGCACAGCTATGGAAAAATGTTGCATTTGGTTATGTTAGCAGAACCATAAGAAAATTGAGAAAAAATAAGAAATTATTCAATACTTTAGCATTCTCTTATTCTGTGGCTCCTTATATTCTGACAGTGTGGAAAAATCAAATGAAGTATTATGAAAAAACTCACTGTAGTAACCCAAAAATATCTTCGAAGTAGGAATACAAAAAAGCAATAATAAATACTGGTGTTTATATCACATGCCATATTTTTAAGGTAAATGGACGTGTTTCATGTCTTTTTTACTCTAGTATAGAAAGTTCTCCACCATCTGGCATCAAACCATGTTTTCACCTTTTTTCCTAAGTTACCCTATACTTCTCTGTCTCCCAAGAGTTCTTTTTTCCCTAACTGCCATGGCTTTCCACGATTTTCCCACATATAAATTCAAGCCATCTGGTGAGGTCAACTTTCATCTCATCTCCTTAAAGAAATCTTTTTCCAGCCATTATGAATAATAACAACCAACAACCTTCTGAATTCCTGTATTTACTGCCAATTCAGTTGCTTGAGAAGGGGGGCTAGTTCCATATTCTTCCATATGGTCCCCGAAGTGCTATGTACCTAGTAAACCTTAAAGAGTAAAATACAAACTAAAGGAAGAGAACACAAACAGGAAATGTAATCTGATTTGTCTTTTTACAATATTAAAAAAATATTCAAGTAAGACAAAAAGAAAATCGTAACTTACCCCATTCAGGCTGCCCAAATCTTTCACCAAATGTTCATCTGCAGAGGCGTCATAATTGATTACAGCATGTTGCTTATCCACACTACGAGACTGAAAGGAATTTTTCTGAGTTAGGAAATACAAAAAAAAAAAAAAATACTAGGACAAATAACAAACACAATGATTTTTGGTTAGATACCTTATATTAATAGGACAGTAGATAAATATGGAGAAATACCAAAATGAAACTGGATTAAATAAGATTTAAACTGTGTTACTATGCAACACAAATTTGGCATCACTCCCCAAGAAGAAAGCAGCCAAAATTTGAAGATTCTTTTCTACTAAATTCACACATTCGACTTTTAAAGAATTTAAATCAGGTGATTTTGCTGAATGCATCAAATGACAATTTTTTTTCTTATAATTCAAAACTGTTACATGGAAGTCATGAGAATTACAATTTCATGATGTTTTATATATCTTACTGTTAAAAAAAAAACTATCCTACAGGATTTTCTTCTTTCGATATTGAAGATTACAGTATAAATTATATAAGGAATCCAAAGACTTAGAGAATAGGAACACAATGTGATATGTTCTTGAACAAATTATCCTCACTTAAAACATGGGTCCTAAAACTAGAATTCAAGGGAAAGTTCTAAGAGGGACAGAGATAGAAAGTAGAAAAAAAGGAATTAGAATAGCCAAATGATTATTGAAAATCGGCTTTCACTCTCTCTTCAAGTACGCAGCACGCGTACACGCCTGCGCACTCTGGAGCCTGGGGAGTTGTCTGGAGACAGAAGCACCTGAGAGAGGAACTGTATACAAGCCTGTGGAAACTTTCATTGAAAGAAAATATCCACATCGTGACAAGAAGAAAGTCTGAGAACTACATAACACTGAGGGTTACTACGGGAACCTGCGTAAATGAAAAGCAAAGAAAGTATCCCAGATGGGAGAGAGGTGACTTCCAGTGTCCAGTCCAGCACGAAAAGGGCACGCAGGTCATCAGTCCCATCCTTACAACAAGAAAAAAGACACGCCAATGGAAAATCAAAACTAATCTTAGCTTTCTCAGAGCACTGAGGTCATAAGGTCAATTAGCATCCTGAAAAGTGGGGAGAGCGGTGAACACGGAGAATCACGGCTTCCTGAAAACGGAGACCAGGGCTGCAGCCAGCAAGGCAGGGGAAACTCCAGCGTTCATGTGAGTAACTGTGAGACATGAATGCCAACTAACTCGAAGACAAAAGCTCCTAGGGGCACAGCCTTGGGGGACACCACTCTCTGAGGAGTTTTCTGAGTTTCACCCCCAGAAGCCCCACAAGAATGTCAGGGTGAAGACTGGAGAAAGTCTTGCATTCCCTTAGTGTGAGGGTCAAAGTAACTGTTCTGAAATAGCCCCAGAACATTCTGTGGTCTCCAAGGGCCTGTCCTCAAGGAAGACTCTTTTACCATCCCACCAATGTGGGATTTACCAGAGCCTAATTGACATGCAAGAATGGAAAGACTGAACTTCAGCGTCCTCTAGCCTTCCTGCCTCTATCTAAGGGGACAAAAAAGAGCTGAGATGTACCTGTGAAGGTCATGACCCCACAAAAAGCCTGAAGACTAGTCTAAGCATTATAGTATGCTTCCTCTCCTTCCCAATCTTACCATTACACTCATAGGGGAGATTACAATGGGAAACACTGCTAAACTCAGATTATTTAATAAAGGATCTCTAAGGAAACTCAGAAACCACTGGAGAGACGAAAACAAGGACACTAGAGGAATGTTAACCTCTGATACTTTCAGCTACAGACAACAGTGAACACAGCCTGACTCCTAGCCCCATCAACAGAACGAGGTCAGCAACTAGTAAAACAACAATACCGATGTAAATCCTAGTTGAAACGATCCTTTCCAAATAAATATCACTGAAATGAGAAGCTCCTTCCTCCGTCAGCTTCAACTGCATATTGAAAAGTTGGGGTCGTCTGTCTAACATCAGGAACAAACAGCATGTGGCTTCAAACGATCTTCCAGAAACACCTACACATTCATCATACATACGATCTTTGCAACACAACGTTTTAAAAGTTTTCGAAGTTGCTTTTGGGTTGGTTTTCTCTGAAACTTCAAGTTCCCTAGGACAGACTGAAGAGCACCTGTCTGTGTTGTAGGACCACTGCCACTTCTCTGCAGCTCACCTGAGAAACCGACTGCGCGGGTAACCACTACGAAACATCTGCATTCACAAAACATCTGCATTCAATCTGAAAGTTACTTAAACTTTATGCCGGTTTCTACTGTCATGTTTTAAGTTATTGCTCTGTTTAATGAAGTACAAAATTCAGTTATTCCGGTGACAAAAGCAGCACATGTAGGACCATTAGGAAAACAATTCCTCCTTCCCGTGTATTTAATTAGTCTGTGGAATAAAAATCTCTGCCTGCTGTAAGGCAAGTGAGACTGCAGGTCCACGTAGGCGCTTAATGACCTTGAACGAATCGTCATAAATAATCTGTGAAAAAAGAAACAGAGAAGGAGCTCAAGTCCTTAGAATGGCGAACTGAAATTCAAGGGGAAAAATCCAAGTGAAAGCTGAGAAAAGAAAAAATCACCCAGGAAAGGGAGTTACTGTTAGCTTTGGAAAACAGGCCAAGTGGCTACTTCTGGAGCCAGGGAACCGCAGCTTTCGAGGGAATGGTCAGCACACACCAGAGATGAGAAAAGGAGGGTTTAAGGAGGAAACGGTCAGGAGAGGCCACTTAACTAAGTGAACAACTTGCCAGAACCCGGAAAATCCTGAACCTGATATACACCTTGCCCTCAAATTGTGTATGGGGGTAGCTAAGTACAAGAACACCTTCCGTGGAACACAGAGCAAACCTAAGACACCAGAAGACGACAGAGTCCACTGAGTTGAGACGCCATTCCAAGTCTAGGTGCTGGGAGTGGAGGAGTGAGGATGCTATGTGGGGTCAGAGAAAGTATCTTGTTTGTTTACGGTTTATTTATTTGTATCTTGTTTGTTTACGGTTTATTTATTTGAGAGAGAGAGCACATGCACATGTGTTGAGCAGGGCTGGGGACAGAGAGAATCTTCAATCAGATTCTGGGCTAAGCACGGAGCCTGACGTGGGGCTGATCTCAGGGTTAACTGACTAAGCCACCAGGCGCCCCTGTTTGTTTTGAAATAAAGAGGGTAATAATGTCCTGAGAAGACCAGGCTTATGAACTCAGGGCAAGAGCGATCACCAGTTTAAAACTCACAGAACAAGTTACACAGTTTGTGTAACTCTTTAACAGCCAATGAAAGAAAGCAAATAAAAATTTCTGCATTTCGTTATCTGCTGTTTTCAAGGTGGTGGTATGTTTCAGCACCCATAAGAGAAACTCAGCAGAAAACCAAGATGATAGAGCATAATACGTCCAGTGAGTAGTCAAGAAAAACTGAGAAAGGAAGATTCACTACTTACATCTAACCATATAAGTATTGATTAATCCATTTCCATTTCCAGATAGCAGATTCACATTTTCTCTAGATTACACTGCCAGGAGAAGGTGTATTACAACTTAATTTTTACAACCCATTTGGACATTTCAATGCAAATCTAGTATTTCTCAAACATATAATTTAAATCCTGACAAAGGCCGCTAAATTCATCAAGTTTCTGGTTCCAATGGGAAAACCTTAGCTGATCGGGTGTAAACTATGAAGATTGTCGTATTTTACCAGTTCTCTTATTCTTGCCACTTTAAGCCTCCAGTAAGAATGCAAGACTCCTGAAGTCCTTCCTCATCACAAGGAAAAAAAAAATTCTGCGTCTCTGTATGGGAACAGATATTAACTGCACTTATTCTGGTGATCACTTTTCAAATACACAAATAGTCAACCACTGTGGTCCACTTGAAACTAATATAATGTTGTAAGTCAATGATATATCAATTTAAAAAAATGCAGGACTCTATAGTCACTGGCTCCTTACAGAAAACACCCAGAAGAGTGGAAAGAACACCCTTCCTTGTGATTTTTACTTTCTAGAAAGACTCTTCCCGAGGCCCTGCACCGCACTCTAGAGAATCCACCTTACCCGAAACTCCTCTTCATTCTCAAGCTCTCACAGATGGTTACCTCCTACTTCCTTCCTTTAACTGAAATCTGGCTTTCCCCGAGAGCACTATTTCTACTGCATTCCTTTAAAGTGGATGCCATCCTCCTAAATCCGACATTCTGCTGAGTTCAGAGATACAAAATGAATTCATGCGGTTTACTATCACGGCTTTTGGGCCATTACTATCCCCCTTCAAGGAAAAGCCCTTCACTTTTTTGAAGTTCTGGTTATCTACCTATAGGTGGATACAAGTATACAAGTATTTATACAAGTATAAATAAACATATATATACACACTATATATTTCTGTACACACACACACACACACACACACACCCTTCCTAGATTGCCGCAATCATCTATGGTCACTTTAACTTTTTTTCCCCTTTTTTTGAGTGAACTCTACCTCCAATGTGGGCCTTGAACTCATGCCCCAAAATCAAAGTCACATGCCCCACCAACTGAACCAGCGAGGCGGCCCTCATTCTAACTTTTTGACCGTAGTTTTGGAGTAACGGTTTATAGTCTTCCTTCTCATTCAAATTTACTTCACCATGATTCATTTTAAACATTTATGTTGAGGGGCACCTGGGTGGCTCAGTTGGCTGAAGTTCTGGTTCTTGATTTTGGCTCAGGACATGATCTCAGGGTCCATGATCAAGCCCTGCATTGGGGGGGTACTGGTCTGTGCTCAGCAGGGAGTCTGCTTGACGACTGTCTCCCTCTGCCCCTCCCTCCGCTCACATACCCTCTCTCTTTCAAATAAATAAATACAATCTTTAAAAATCTATGTAGACAACCCATATAAAAATCTAGCCTTCCCAACGTCCACAACCAAACTCCATACTCTATCTCAGCAAACCGCTCCCACTGCTAGATCTTACGTGAAATGGACTCCTCGCCTGGAATCTCAGCTGTGGTATTTTTCTCTGGGACTACATTCTCCTGTTCCTCCAGTTCTCTCACTTATTCATAATAATTTACTCTTATGTGACCTCAGTGCCCTGACTGCAACAGGTCATCTCATACTCTGACCCCCGTCCTTTTCTCCCAAGCAAACATCCCTATCCTCCTGAATTTATGTCCCTCTCTTTAACCCAGCTCCCCCTGGCTTCCCCGATCCTTCATGCTCACGACTCCCAAACCTCCACCTTCGGCTCAGAGTACCCTGCTCAGCTTCACACATTTACTTCCTGGTTTCTACTAAATATCTCAATCCGGATGTCCCTTCAGAACCTCAAACTCACTACCTTACTCCCCCCAAAAGTATACCTCCGGAAACCCTCTTTCATTCACTCCTATGCCCAAAAGGCTAGGTCTGAGGCTCTTTCTCTCCCACCCCCATTATGTAACTAGAAAGCGCACCCTAACTCTTCAGTCCCTCTCATAGTCTTCTTTCCATTTCAAAGGTTTCTTTCTTCTTTAGAACTCGACCTCACTTTCTAGACTATTATCACCCCCTAACTGCTTATACCGATTCCGACCTCCAATTTCTGAGCAGCAATATAGATTAAGAGTTTAAAGGGCAGGCGCTAGAGTCCAAAAGAACTGGTCGAGACATATGGCAACTGTGTGGCCTTGGTAAAAAGACCAATATTTGCTTAATCGTCTATAAGAAAGACAGACCATATCTCAGAGGTTTGTTTGTGAGGATAAAATGACATAAGGCATGGGAAACACTTAAAAAAGGCAATATTCTGGGGCACCTGGGTGGCTCAGTGGGTTGGGGCCTCTGCCTTTGGCTCAGGTCATGGTCTCAGTGCCCTGGGATCGAGCCCCGCATGGGGCTCTCTGCTCAGCAGGGAGCCTGCTTCTCCCTCTCTCTCTACCTGCCTCTCTGCCTACTTGTGATCTCTGTCTGTCAAATAAATAAATAAAATCTTAAAAAATAAAATAAAAAGGTAATATTCCCCTGTGTAAAAACTCCTCAGTGTACTTACTGGCTAAGACAAAATATATAGCCTTTCATGTAGCACACAAGGCCTTCCAAGATAGGGTCTCTTCTAAAATCCCAGTCTTAATCTTGCAAAAAGTTTGCCTTCATCTCCTATATATAAATCATAAGGGACTATTTTATTTATAAATCACAAGGAACACTGAATGCCATGCTATCTTTAATACCATGCACTCAATCACACTCAAAACCTTCCAGAAACCATTTACTCATCTTTCAAGATTATTCAGCTCAAGCCATCTCCTCCATGAAGTCTTCCCAGATTTTTCATCTCCACATTTCCTTGCAGGTAGGACTGATCAATCTGTCTGCTGTGTACCCCACATCAGACACATCAGGGTCCATGCCGTAGTGTCTGGACTGGTTTACATGCGTATCTCCTGTTACTAGCAATAAGCTGTCAAGGACAGGGAGAACCTACTTGTACACACTCTGATCCCTTGGTAGCCAGCCACGGGGCCAAGTGCACTGTAGATGCTTAGCATAGGTTTGTTGGAAAGGAAATACATGCTCTTTAGCCTAACAGAAGTACTCCACTTACAAAGTTCAGACCAGATTTTAAGAAACCTACAAACTGAGTGGCTTAAAACAACAGAACCAAAACAAAACCAAAAAATTTTGAATCTCAGATAATTATAAAACCAGAAAATTCTGGAAGGTAAGAGTATTAAAATGAAGCTATGTTTAGTTTTTAAAAACTGCTATGTTTAAGTTTCTACAAAAAAACAAACAACGAAAAGCCTGATATCAAATAAGTCAAAACATAGAAAACAACTCTAGGCCAGGCACAGTGAAAAGCTACTTTTAACTAAAACTAACACATGATATGGTACAAATGACTACCTGCCACGTGTCACATATGCTTTCGGTATGAAATGGCTGTTTTTAACATTATTATTACCTCTTAAATTACTTCTTTTTCCTACGAAAACACAGACATACATGGACACATAGGCTAAAAAAAAAAAATGCCACTGTGTGTCATCACTGTTTTAAAATCTTTTTAAAAGACCCTGTGGTTGACTCTTTAAAAGCTCAACTGCATTTCTACAATCAGGGTAATTAATACACAGTGACTTATCTTTGCTGAAAATAAGTTACCTATGATATTTATAACATATTCCATTATCCTCCTGGGGACTGTTCTTACACCACTGTGAAAGTTAAAATATTAAAATTTGAAGTAAAATATAATTGTTACTGTTTGTATTATGCACCAAGAGGGAAAAAAATATGTTTCAGTTAGTAGATGGTATTTCTTAAAACACGGCAAAATTCAATTATTTAGTGCAATTATTAGCAAACTTTTCAAAATGCACCTCCGTGTGTATTTGGTAGTATCCCATATATTGCAACAAAAGTTTGAACACGTTTACTAGCAGGAGAAGTAAGTTAGCAAACCAGTTTTAGGTCACATACGTGCAGTAGCAGCTTAGTGGTGGAAGAGAAAGATCATGTGATTTTGAGCCAGTATTACCAAGACTCTGATACCAGCCTCCATGACTTAATGGGTATGTGATACTGGCCCTGTGACTAAGTCTTTCTGAATCTTAATTTTATCGTCTTTAAAACAGGGATGACCTCTCAGGAGACTGCTGAGAGGAACAACTGAAATGATGCAAGTGAACACTGAGAAATAGAAAGTACTATTTAAATGCAAGGTACTTTTAATAGTAATATTAATGTGAGTTACTCCGGACAAAATGTAATTTCCATCTAATAATTACACTTTATAGCTTTCATCCATGGCTAAGATTTATTTTGCATAGTATGCCCTTATGAAACACAGCACAGTCATCTTTGTACGGCAAGACAAACAGGCATAGCAAGTCTACACACTTTGCTGGAGGCTTCCAGGATAAGTGCAAGAACTAATTCCAGAATCCTTTATTTAATCATCTACTCTTTAATATCCAGGCACATTTTCTTCTTGAGGATCACATTCTTTAGACTACCTTTATTGGAATGAGATGCAATAACAAAAACCATAAAACTCAAAAAATTTATTTTCTGGCATAACATAACAAAGAATTTTTAAATGTAATCAAACAGGCTGTATAACCTTATGGATCATTTATTTCCCTTTTGCTTTGGGGTTAAGCCATATGATCACCACAGATCAGCAAATCTATTTGTAGCTGAAATCTTTACAGATAAGAAACTACTTAAAATTATTCACAGGCAGAGATTTTGAAACCTAACAACTGGTTTCCTGTACATTAAAAATGGAGGGTTTTAAGCCACGAATGTAGACTTAGATCAACCAAATTTTTAAAGATCTTCTTTTATTTACTCATTAAAAAGCAATCAAATATTAGCTCCTGGCACTTCAAACAATTTTAATTATCAGACTGACTGACCTAACAATGCAGAACCACCCATGCTGTGTAAAGCCTTTAAAAGGAAAACACAATTTCATCAATTCTAGAGCACTAATCTTTCAAAACAAATACATTTTGCATTTATAAACACAAAACTCTTCACTCTTCCAACACTATAATCCATATATAAGCTTAGTTCATTTTTCAGAAATGATATAAAAAGAGTAAGTTTTAAAAATCCATTAATTCTACTATAATACTAGGAAAGATTAAATTAATATTCAACCACTTAAAAACTAAATACAATTTGCAAATATTTATTCTTACTTCGATATACAAGATGTCCTTTAGTGCTATGAGAGTACTACTAATTTGTAGCACTGATTCAGACTCCACATGACCAGCAGGCCAGTCTATTCGTGGATCTCTCTCGGAGAATCCACTGTGTCTAGGACAGGACTAAAAACAACACGCTGATCAGATAAAGGGCAGAAGTATCTTTAAGGGTGGAGACTGAGGAACAGGTCAAAACTGCTTTTTTTCCTTGCCTAATCAAGGAGTTCCCTTATTTCCTTTACAATCCAGTTAAAAATTAAGAAATAAAGCATAAATAAAAAGTTATACCTAGGATACCCATATCATAAACATTTATGAAATTAAAATAAAAATATTATTTTAACTTTTGACAGCACTTTAATATTGACAAATCAATTAAATTATTTCTGCTCATTAAAATAGTACTAATTTTTGCTTTAAGTTTGTTATAAAGGCAGTATTAATTAACTGAATCAATTCAGATAGTTTAAAATTCTATTGCCATTGATTTCCTTTTCTTCATTGTGGTGATATATATATCTTATATGCATAACATAATATTTGCCATTTTAAACATTTGTAAATATATAATTCAGGGGTATTAGTTAAATTCACAGTGTTGTACACCACCATCTATTTCCAAAATTTTTTTTATTACCTCAAACAGAGATTCTGTAACTTTTAGGCAGTTAACTGCCCAAACCTCTTTTCCCCAGCCACCGATTATTGCTAACCATCTTCATGTGTATGAATTTGGTTATTCTAGCTATTTCCAAAGAGATGAAATCATACAGTATTTGTCCTTTGTGTCTGGTTTATTTCACATAGCATACTGTTTTCCAAGTTCATTTCTGTTGCAGCATGTATGAGAACTTCATTCCTTTATATAACTGCAAAATAATCCATTACACGTTCACACTGCATTTAGTTTATCCATTCACTTGTGACTGGACGCTTGGGCTGTTTTCACCTTTTGGCTGTTGCAAGTAACAAATGCTATAATCCACACTGACACATAAGCATCTGTCTGAGACCCTGCACACAATTACTGTGGGTATATGTCTAAAAGTGGAACTGCTGGTCATATGGTAATTCTATGTTCAGCTTTTTGAGGAACCACTAAAAGCTATTTTCTACAGCAGCGACACCATTTTACAATCCCACCAGCAACATACAAGAATTTCAATTTCTCTACATCTTCACTGACACTTATTTTCCTGTTTTAAAAAAATTACAGCCATCTCAGTAGATGTGAAGTGCTATCTCATTGTGGTTCTGACTGGCATTTCTTAATGACAAATGATATTGAGCATCTTCTTTTCATGCTTACTGGGCACTTTGGATCTTCTTTGGAGAAATGTCTAGTCAAGCCTCTTGCCCATTTTTTAAGTGGACTGCTTGTCTTTTTGTTGTTGAGTTGTAGGAATTCTTCATATACTCTGGATATTACACCTTTAAAAGATATATGTAATTTTGCAAATATTTTCTCCCACTCTTCATTCTGTTGGTAGTGTCCTTTAATACACAAGTTTTAAATTTTAATGACGTCTCATTTATCTACTTTTTCTTTTGTGGCTGGTGCTATTGGTGTCATATCTAAGAATCCACTGCCAAATCCAAGGTTATGATGACTTATCCCTATGTTTTCTTCTAAGAGTTTTATGGCTGTAGCTCTTAAATTTAGGTCATTGATCTATTTTGGTTAATTCTTATATTTGATGTGTGGCAGGGATCCACACTCTTTTATAGTGGAAATCCCGTTGTCCTAAGTCTCATCCGTCAAAGAAATTATTCTTTCCTCCACTGAATGAACTTAACACCCTTCTAAATCCTCAGCCGGCCACTGTAACAGTTTGTGGGTGCCATAACAAAGTGTCACAGAGGTGGCTTAAAACAATGCAAGTTTACTTTCTTGTAGTCTAGACTCTAAAAATCCAAAATCAAGGTGTTGGTTGGGTCATACTTCCTCCAACACTTCTAGGAGAGGATCTCTTCTTTCTTTGCCTCTTCTGGCTTTTGGTGGACTCAGGTGTTCTGGGTTTCTGGTAGCCTAACTGTAATCTCTGCTTCTGTCTTTACATAGATGTTCTCCCTCTGTCTTTTCCTTTCCTTATGAAGACCTCAAGTCATATTAGTTTAGAGTCCATCTTAATTACTTTTTCTTAACTTGACTATATCCTCAAAGACTTTATTTTCAAATAAGGTCACATTCACAGGTATGGAAGATTAGGACTTCAATATATCTTTTTGGGGGAAACAATTCAAATCACAACAGCCACAGATATAGAAGGGTTTATTTCCACACTCTCTATTCTATTCCATATTCACTTGTCCATATGTCTACTTTTATGTAAGCCAGCATCACTAGCTTTGTAGTAAGTTTTGAAAGCTTTTTCAAGATTATTTTACCATTTTTTAAATTTTGCCAGACTGTGCCAAACTTAGCCAAACTCTTTAGAAACAAAACATCTTTTACTATGGATATTTCTGTATTCCTACACATTTCTTGGGACTTTCTTATGGGGTATATTTAAGTTACTTGAAAAGAGTATGACCCTTTTGGGTCCGGCTTTTCAGATTTAGATGAGGGTAGAACTCAGTCTATGGTAAATTATTCCCCACTATTGAGGGGGTAGACACCAATGCCTCGTGAATCATGACATTTACCAATCTGGCTGTCAGGACAGGCACCATTCCTGACCATGTTATTGCCCAGCACTGTCAACTCTAACTCCTTTGAGTGCTTCTCCCTCACTTTAAGGTTAGTTTCTCCATTATATATGTAATGATCAGTAGTACGCAGCGGCATACTGGAGAATTACTCTGTGAAGTTCCTTTCTGTGTACCTCCTTCCTCTCTGGTACTGTGTCCTGTGAACTGGAACTCACCTTGGTCTTCCTGGACTCACAACTTCCTCCCTCTACCTCACAAACTATCAGACAACTTCCATTTGTCACACACAGTCCAGAACAGACACTGTATCAGTCATGTCTCTTAAGAGATTGATCCTGCAAGACCCACAAAACCCATTCCCACAGTTCTTGGCTGGTTGATACAAATGCTACATAGAAAGCCCCTCTACCACTCTCTGATAAATGAGCTCCCACTATCTGTGCCTAAGAGAGGGTCCAGTTCCAAGAAGCTGTTAGCCAAGCCAAACGACTGCCTTTTTCTCAGTTGCCACTTTCAACGCTCCCATCTCACTGAGAACCGCAGATAATCTCTGTACTATTTCTCGTATTGAATTTGTTGAATTAAGGTGTCATTGTATATGCAACGTACCTGTGTACTATACTTACTACATTCATATTCTATACTCACACAGCTGTAGAGTGGCTTTACTTTAATTGCCCCAGAACTGTAAAATAAGTTATTTAATTTTACAGTAAACATGTATAATAGACAGATCCAAATCTGAGTTTTCTCGGGATAATGCAGGGTTTCTCAATCTCAGTACTGTAGATATTTAGGGCCAGACACTTCCTTATTCTGTGTTTGGGGGGGGTACACTGTACACTGCAGGATGCTTAGCAGCACACTTAGCCTCTTGGCTTCTACCTACCAAATGTCCACAGAGACCGGCTCCAACCTCCCACCACTTCTAATAATCAGATACTGCCAAATGCCCTTTGCGCAGTGGGAGACAGGACTTGCCCCAGTTAAGAACCACTGGGCTAAGAGAATAAACATTTCTACTCTTAAGTATTTGTTTATCATTCTTAACAACAAAAAAGGGAGGAAGAGTAAGGGGACAAAACCTTTATTCTAAACTGCAAGGGACCTGTTAAAATAACTAAATCCTCAAAAACCTGGAGATCCATTTTCCTGCTAATTATCTTACACAAACACGGCTTAAAAGTATGTTTTAAAAGTAACTCCTTTATACATAATGCAGTAAATACCATCAATATTTAATTATGCTTAAACTACTGAAAGGTATCATAATGAACATCTCGAAAAGAAGCAGAGAAACTAATTTTGGTATCACTGAAGCATCCATGATTAAAATTCAGTTGTACTTCATGCTATGCTAATTTTATGAATTATTTACAAGTCTTATTTTTAAAGCATATAATGTGAAACATCTTACTTAAAAATCAACTTCTCTACTCTGAACTCTCATTTTTCAATATTTATTCCCTAACACTTAGAACTTATTTTTAGATGATTCAAGAGGGAGAAAATTAATTAAACTGGTAACTACAGCCAAAAGACATAGAGCTAGAACGTTCAACTTTATGTAGTGTTGTTCTCCAAAGGAGCAGGAGAATATTTTCTACTAGTTCCAGGTTTTGAATAGATACATCTAGAAGTTTTATGTCATTACCTGCAACATGAGCTCACAGTCATCTCTTCCAACGAAAATCATTTCTCGCGGCAGCCTGTGGCGAGTGCCTCCACTGCTCACCAAAAACCAGGATGTTAAGCTCATTTTCTGCTTAGCTTCTAAGTCTTTGGCAAAGCTACGTCATCCTAAAGAGATATTAAAGAAAAACATACATTCAGATATTTTTAGCTTTAGGATTCATCCACTAAACCCTTTAAAGTCGACCTAAGAATAGAACTGCATTCATCATCTACTCCTAGCTCAGTAAACAGACAGTCCAGAGGTCATCCGACATGACAAATTTACCAAATTCTCATTAGTAAAGTAAATACACAGACTCCATTAAGAGTTCAATTAAAGGGGCGCCCGGGTGGTTCAGTGGGTGGTTCAGATCATGACTCTGCCTTCAGCTCAGGTCATGATCTCAGGGTCCTGGGATCGAGTCCCGGGCAGTCCTGGGATCGAGTCTCTGCCGAGCAGAGAGCCTGCTTCCTCCTCTCTCTCTGCCTGCCTCTCTGCCTACCTGTGATCTCTCTCCGTCAAAGAAATAAATAAAATCTTTAAAGAGTTCAATTAAAAAGGAAGACATCAGGCAATTAAGTAGTCAACTAATTCACATTTGTCATACTTCTGAAGGCTTTGGACAGAGCTTATAAAGCTCTATAATTCTCAAGTAAATGATCACATTATCATGTTAACCTGAGTAAATACTACCAATATTATACAAATAAATGTCCGACTTATATATGATTTGAGAAAGACTAAGTTCAAATGAATATTTTTGCTATCTGATTAAGAACAATAAAACCAAAGATTTTGCTTCTTTGTCAACCAAGTGCAGACCACTGAAAGAACTTTCAAAAACATGCAATTTCAATTTCTCTGTCCTCATATGTACTTCACTTTCTTAGAACATTTTTCTAGAGCAGCAAGTCTTAGGCTTTTGTTCTTGGTACCCATTTCATTCTATTTTTAAAATTTTTTTAGTATCTCTGTATATATACATATATATATATATATTTTTTAAAGATTTATTTATTTGACAGATAGAGATTACAAGTAGGCAGAGAGGCAGGCAGAGAGAGAGAGAGGAGGAAGCAGGTTCTGCGCTAAGCAGAGAGCCCGATGTGGGGCTCGATCCCAGGACCCTGGGATCATGACCTGAGCTGAAGGCAGAGGCTTTAACCCGCTGAGCCACCCAGGCGCCCCTATACATATATTTTTTAAAGATTTTATTTATCTATTTGATGACAGAGAGAGAGACCATGCACTACAGCAGGGGTAGAGGGAGAGGGAGAAGCAGGCTCCCTGCTGAGCAGGGAGAAGGATATGGGACTCGATCCCAGGACCCTGGGCTCATGACCTAAGCCGAGGGCAGGTGCCTAACAGACTGAGCCACCAAGATACTCTATTTCTTTAAAATTTATTTACTTGACAGAGATAGAGCACATGCACAAGCAGGGGGAGCAGCAGAGGAGAGGAAAAAGCAGACTCTCTACTGAGCAGTCAGCCTGACATGGGGCTCAAACCCACTACCCTGGGACCGTGACCTGAGCCAAAGGCAGTTGCGTAACTGAGTCACCCGTGCACCCCCATTCCACTTAAAAAAAAAAAAAAGAACCCCAAAGAGCATTTTGTTTGCATGGTTTATATGTACTAACATTTACCTTAAAAAAAAAAAATGAAAACTGAGAAACTAGGACTTATCAATTCGTTTAAAATAAACTAACATTTTAATGAAAAATATACTTCCAAAACAAAAATAATTAGGGTAAAGAGTAGCACTATTTTTTTTTCTTTTTTAAAGATTTTATGTATTTACTCGACAGAGAGAGATCACAAGTAGGCAGAAAGGCAGGCAGAGAGAGCGGAGGAAGCAGGCTCCCCGCTGAGCAGGGAGCCCAAAATGGGGTTCGATTCCAGGACCCTGAGATCATGACCTGAGCAGAAGGCAGAGGCTTAACCCACTGAGCCACCCAGGCACCCAAGAGTAGCACTATTTTAATTTAAAAAAATTTTTTTAATGTCTAGCTTAACGGAAGATGTTTCTATTAGCTCTGCATTCAATCTGTTGCCACATATTACTGAACTTGAAATATCTAAAGAAGGCCTGCCTTCATTCAAATAGTTAGAAAAGGGAAATTTATTATATAGTTTTTTTCAAATAACTATAGATAGTTTTTTCTTTGATACTACATCAAAACTTTGAAAGTTTCTTGAAATTTATTTACAATAAGAAATCTGAAACTTTTTATACTATGTTGCATGAAAATTCATCAACTTCGAAGGGATCTTGTAACATTATAAATCGGTCATATGGAAAATACGGGTTCCCCGAGTTACACAGATCTTCTAAATGATGACCTATTCATTGTATTATTTAAAAACATCACAGTTGTTGACGTCATCACCCATCTTCTCAGAAAAAATCTTTAAGTACAAGGTAGCCGTGAGAATCATGGTGGCAGAATCAAGTTTTCTAAAATTCTCATTTTCTCTTGAAAGCTATAATTTTATTGGCAAAAAATACCACCCATTCTTTTCTTTGAAGTGACAGGCTTACTTTGTTTGCCAAATACTCAAGTCTACAAAACCATAAATTTGTCTGTCAGTCATTGTGTCAAGTAACAAGGCGCTCTATGAAGCAAGTGGGCAGTTCACAACTCGAACATGACACAAATTCTTCTCTTTGGGACAAGCCTGGTACTTCGGTGTACAACATAAATGCTTTATGTGTCCTTCCAATTACTTGCACAGAATATTAAAAAGATGTGACTCCCATTTTAACCACATTATCAATGACATTCTTAAGTGAAACTGGCTTTGTTCCCCCCTTAATTGCAAACGCATGGCAGTGAAGGATACAATTACTATTACTATAGTTCAGCCTGGATCTACGCTAAGGAACCAGCAGCTCTACCCACCAATCTTTTTATACTATCAGTTCAGGTGACAATACAATAAAGAAGGCAACTAATGTTTTGATGTTCTCATGAAAATAGTTTTGACCCCCTGACCTTTGAAATGGTTTTGGGAACTCCCAGAGGCCTGTGGATTGAGCTCTGGGAAGGCTGTGCTAGAGAATGTGGCTATGTCATTCAGAAGATAAACCTCAGTCAGCGTCAGACGGACAGATGAATAATCTGACTCCTAGTCCCAACACTTTTTATTCTACATGACCTGGGGCAAATTATTTAGCTCCTGCCCCTTTGTTTACTCTTATCTAAAATGGGGAGGATATTATCTACTCAAAGTTTTTTCTTAGGAATCAAAAAAAACTATACATGTAAATATTTTTTCCACGAAAATGGCACATTCTTCTACAATTTAATTAGAAGCGAACTATACTGCCGTGAACTGAAACATTCTGTAGTAAGAACTAGATCTATTATAAAGCAAAATCCTATAAGATGTAAAATTTTATGTTAAGGTAAAAACCCTTATATTATAAATTTATCGACACAGACATGAAACCATGGGTAACACCAAAACAGGCAAACAGTCTTCTGTAAAGCCAAACAATCAAGTCTTACCCCACTCTCAGCTTATCAATTGAAACAGTCAGTTTACATGGATTTTTCAATCTTTTATCCACCTTACTCCGTGTTGGAGATGTTGTTAGTTTTCATTGCCTATTCTCTGTCAAATTGGCTTTTAGCATTTCATGTGTACTTCCTAGCCAAGTCAACAGAGAATCAAAACAATTTTATCCAAGAAAAACCCTCCAATCTAAATTTAGCGTATAAGTTGCAAACTGCATTTGAAAACAAACAAAAGGACAATTTCAAAAGATGATATTAATAAGTAAGCCAACAGTTACATATTTATTTAAAGGAACTGAGAAAAGAAAAAGTACAGTAAGACATATTAAAAGGAAATGAAATTAGCCTAAACAGAGTCAACTAAAACAGGAGCACCAAACACGGGCAATAGAAACAATATAATATTTTCCAAATCAAAGAAGTTTTATGTAAGCATTATTTGTATGCTACAAAAACACTAAAGTATTTAGACAATATCAAACAAAATTATATTAATATCCAAATAAACGACATATAATTCTATAACACAAACAATAACTACAGTTGACCCCTGAACAACATGAGTTTGAACTGCATGGATCTGCTTATATGTGGATTTTTTGAGAAATACAGGACTGTAATCATATTTTCTCTTTCTTATGATTTTCTCAATAACATTTTTTTCTCTAGCTTAACTGTAGGAATACAACATATAATACATGTAATATAAAAATACATATTAACAGTTCATGTTATTGGGAAAGCTTCTGGTCAACAGTAGGTTATTAGGAGTCATATTTGGGGGGAGTCGAAAATCACACATGGATTTTTCAACCCCTGCCTTGTTCAGGAGTCAACTGCATGTAATTACATAAAATAATATGAAAATAGTGGCAATTCATATATTTTGTTTTGACTGTCAATGACACTTAAAAGGTAACTAAAGAGTAGGCATTTTCTGAAAAACAAAACTAAAAATCATAATCCTCAAGATGAGGAGTATTTACTTATTTATTTAATGGAGGCCTTGAGTCCTTTTCTACCTTCTCAACAACAGGTGGGAATGAGATACACCAAAAAGCTGCTGCGTTTCAGTTATTACAAAGGGCTCTCTCCTTATCTAAGATAGCTTCTCACTGGTCCTTCAATTCCAATTATCTCTTCCTACTTGCTGAGTAATCCTGACATTCACACATGATAAAACTGAGACCTGGGCGCCTGGGTGGCTCAGTGGGTTAAGCCGCTGCCTTCGGCTCAGGTCATGATCTCAGGGTCCTGGGATCGAGTCCCGCATCAGGCTCTCTGCTCAGCAGGGAGCCTGCTTCCATCTCTCTCTCCCTCTCTGCCTGCCTCTCTGCCTACTTGTGATCTCTGTCTGTCAAATAAACAAATAAAATCTTAAAAAAAAAACCCAAAAAATAAAAAACCCCTGAAACCTGGTTGAAAGTTTGCTCAATGACCAAGACATAGGTTTCAGCTCAGTTCCTCTATGGGGAGGGGGAAAAGAAGCCCTTGGGTTCGACAACATGCCCAAGGTCTTGACAAGATGTGACAGCAGTTACATTTCCTTGTAGGGTTTCCGAATGAGCCAGGAAAACGTGTTTTGGAGCAGACTTTCTGATTTAAAATCCTTGTCTCTCATGCTAAGTGACTCAAAATCCAAAAACGATAAAAATAAGAACAAATATTTCTGGATTCCAGATATTTTACTTGTATCAAGAAAAAGGAAAAAAAAAACATACAGAGGGAGGATAGCTAAAGACAAAATGAGACACAGATATGATGTCTTATAATACCTGGCATACAGGAGGCATCTCATTAATGTTCATTTCCTTTTCTCCCTTTCTTCCTAATCTTTTCTGCCAAATAATACCCTAAAGTCGTAAATTGAGAATGGAACAGTGCCAACCAATCAACATTACTGAATATCTTCTATGTCAATGCAGTAAAAGTATTCAATTAAAGGAATATTTAGGATAAAAATTATGACAATATAATGTAGCTTATGGGTTACTGATAAAATTAAAAGTGCTACAGTCTTTATTTCATATATATTTCAATTCAAGAAAAGTAAATTTAATAAATCAGTGATTAAAATTTCTACAGCACTTTCTCAAAGCATGAAAGGCTTTCATTGGGATATAAAGCCTGAATAATATACAGGATCACTGAGTTTTTTCAAAGACTGGAGCCCTAGGCCTTCTTACATACTCAAATTCTACCACAAACTATAACCTCTGCCCTGTGACTCTGCAAATCTTCCCATTAGAGGTAGGGTATCTCTCTCACTCCATAACTGTGGGCTCTGCCTCATGACTTTTGGCAAAAAGAATGATGTTAGTAGATGTGATGCAAGTAGAGTCTAAAATGTGCTCAGGAAATTGGCTTGCCCTCCTGCACTTCTTCCATTACCAAAAAAAAAAAATGCCCTGGTCAGTCTATTTGCTCAAGATGAATGAGAGACATATGGAACAGACATGGACCTAACATACAATTTGAAGTCAGAAGGTCAATATATCATCTAACCCCCAGGTGAATGACAGATATATGAGCAAAATAAAAATGACTGCTGTTTGAAGCCACTGAGACATGTGGGCTGATTTGCTTCACTACTGACTATAATGCACATTGAGTATAATTTACTAAAATACAGTATCTTTTCATAAATACATTCATAGTCCAATATACCCATTTGAGTATTTTTAGAATATACAAATGAAAATTTTTGTTTTTATTGTGTCTTTTCCCAATTTACTTTTTTCTTGATGGTTAACATTATTTGTGTAATTAAACATAAGGGTGCTATATATTACAGACTTAAAAATTACAGGTAAAGCTCTCAGCTTTATCGTAACAAAGAACCAACAATTGGAAAATCCAGCAATGGAAGAAAACGCAAGCCCCTTTTTTGAGGGGTGGTGGGGGAGGTCAACATCCTTAGTTTACTATTTTCCTCTCTGGAACATTCAGTTTACCACAGGAGACTCCTCCCATATCCCCCAATAATGGACATAAATGCACTGCTGATGTAGAAGCTAAACCAAGAAGTGGTTTAGGGGGTTTCACCGTTCCGGTTGCATTTTTTACATATTAATCTCCTTGGTTAAGCAGAGCACTTCCACCCTGGAGAGCAATTCAATTCTTAAGCTACTTAGGAGTATCACAAAAAAATAGAGGAACAGGAAGCTCCAGGAATCCATCCATCCACCTGAATGACTACTGAACTCCTAAGAACTATCTGAAGTTAACTATTTGGGGCTCTGGTGTCCAGTCAAAGAGGATGTTAAACTTCAGTATTTTGCATCGTACCAGGTACCATCAACCTGATTTCCCATTCCAAAAGCTCCAAGAAGTAGCCTACAGCTAGCCTCTTGCATTTCTGGTGTGGCTCACTGGAGCCAGGATACATAATAAAAGCTCTGTCATCCAACTATCGGATTCTGTGCTCTGGCTGGTGATTGCTGTTTTTTTATTGCTGAGCTTTTGTGCTGGCCATCAGAGCTTCAATTCCTATGAGCTGAAGCATCTTTTAAGGAATTTGGAGAGTCGGTGTGTGCTTGTTGCTTTGTTTTCTTCCTCTTTTAAGGAGCCAGGTATTTAAGGAAATCCTTATCAGATCACTGGCTGACCACAGAGATGACAGAATAGAAAGTTCAGTAACCACACACAACAAGGAATACATACCTTGCAAAAACAGTTTGGAAGAGTGACAAACAGTTGGCTTTAGGGCTCAATAAGAAATATTCAGCAATCCCTAAGGTGTGGGATAATTAAATTTCCATATACATCACAATATGACATTTTAAATACCCAGTTCAGTTCTCAAACTATATATAGAGAGCAAGCAACAGAAAAACTTATTTGCAGGAGGAAAAATGGGCAGAAACCATCCCCGAGGAAGCCCAGCCATTTTAATTATTAGTCAAAAATGTTAAATCAATTGTGTTACATGACAAAGACCTAAAGGGAATCAGCAAAATGAGCTATGAGAAAGCCAAGAGCATAACAGGGAGACAGAAATTTTATAAAATGAGGGGAGCCTGGGTGGCTCAGTGGGTTAAGCCCCTGCCTTCACCTCAGGTCACGATCCCAGGTTCCTGGGATCGAGCCCTGCATTAGGCTCTCTGCTCAGCAGGGAGCCTGATTCCACCCCCCCGCCTACTTGTGATCTCTCTCTCTCCGTCAAATAAATAAAAAAACTTTTTAAAAAAGAAATTATATAAAATGAAAAAATCACTACAGAAATTCAACAGCAGATTTCAGCAGAAAGAAAAAATGATCAACAAATCTGAAAATAAGACAATTGGAAGTAGTCAGTGTGACAGGAAAAAAAAGGAAGTAATAACATAAACAGAGTCAGAGGGATCTGTAGGATATCATCAAATGTAGCTACACATACATTATAGGAGTCTCAGAAGAAGAGACAGAGTAAGGGGAAGAAACAAAAAAAACTTACCAAATTTGAGGCAAGATATAGATATTCACACTCGAGAATTTCAATATACTCCAAGCAGGAAAAACTCACACAGATCCACATTCAGCCATATTATACTCAAACTGTCAAAACTGAAAGAAAAAGACAATTTTGAAAACATCAAGAGAAGACTCTTGTCATGGATAAGGGGTCCCTAATAAGATTAACAGCTGATTTCTCCTCATAAACTATGGAAGTGAGAAAGCAGTGGGATGGCTTATTTATAAAGTCTGGGGATATAAACTGTCAACCAAGAAATCTGTATCTGATAAAATTACTTTTTAAGAAAGAATCACAATTAAGACATTTCCATTAAACAAAAGCTGATGGAGTTCACTACTAGTACATTGGCCTACCAGAAATGCAAAAGAGAAACTTTCAGGCTGAAATGAAAAGACACCAGACAGTAAATAGAAACCATGAGAAAAATTAAAGATAACACAGGGAAAGTAAGTATATAGGTAAATATAAATCTAGGATGATTTACCTTTTTTTTTTTTTTTTAAAGATTTTATTTATTTGAGAGAGAGAAAGAGAGCACAAGCAGAGGGATCAGCAGGGAGAAAGGGAGAAGAGTATCCCTGCTCAGCAGCATGTGGGCCTTGATTCCAGAACCCTGGGATCATGACCTGAACCGAAGGCAGCCATTTAACCAACTGAGTCACCCAGGTGCCCCACATTTTAATACTTTTACAATTTTATTTATTTACTGAGAGAGAGAGTGTGCACGCACATAAGCAGGGGGAACAGCAGAGGGAGAGGGAGTAGCAGGCTTCCCGCTGAGAAAGGAGTCCAAAGTGGGGCTTGATCCAAGGACCCTGGGATCATGACCTGAGCTGAAGGCAGATGCTTAGCCAACAGAGCCACCAGGCATCCCATGATTGTACTTTCAATATGATTTATAACTTTTCTCTTTTTCCAATATGATTTAATGGGCAAATACATAAAACAATAATTATAAAGCTATGTCATTAGGAATACAATATATAAAAATGTAATCTGTGACAAATATAAAAGAAGAGGAATGGAGATGTACAGAAGGAGATTGTATACGCTTGATATTAAGTTGGTATTATTGAAATTAGGTTATTATAAGTTTAAGATGTTATTTATAATTCTCAGGGTAACCACCAAGAAAATAACTAAATAAACATGTAGAAAAGGAAACAAGAAGTGAATCAAAATGGCACATTAGCCAAAACCAACTAAATATGAAAAACATGGAGTAGTGAAGAAATTGAGGAACAAAAAATCATATAGAATGCAAAAAAATAAGTAAGTGACAGAAGTCAATCCTTCAGAAAACACATTAAATGTAAACCTATTAAACTCTCCTATGAAACAGCAGAAAAAGATCAGATAAAATAACAGGACCTCTTGGGGAGCCTGGGACGTGCAGTCAGTTGAGTGCATGACTTTTGGTTTTGGTTCAGGTCATGATCTCAGGGTCATGAGACTGAGCTCCCACTGGGGCTCTGTGCTCAGCAGGGAGTCTACTTGAGATTCTCTCTCCTTCTCCCTCTGCCTCTCCCCCAGGCTCACCTCACACAAACATACTTTAAAATAAATAAACGAATCTTAAAGGAAAAAAAAAATCAGGATCTGTCTACATACTGTTTATAAGAGGTTCTGTACAGATAAGAACACAAAGAAAAAAGGTCGAAAAAAGACATTCCACACAAATAGTAATCAATCCCCCAAAAGTGGCAGTGGCTATATTAGTGTCAGAAAAAAAAATAAAATTTATATCAAGGAACGATTACAAGGGACAAAAGAGAACATTACATATTGATTAAAGCTTCAATATAGCAAGACATTAAAAAATGTAAAAGTATATGTACCTACCAACAGAGCCCAAAAGATATGAAACAAAAATGAATGGAATTTAAAAAAATAGTTTAGCAATAGTATGAAACTTCAATACCACACTTTCAACAACACGAAACAAGAACAACTAGACAGAATATCAATAAATAAATAAAGGACTTAACAACACTATAACCAATATACCGAACAGACATACATAAAATGCTCAATTCAACTACAGCAGAATGACATTCTTTTCAAGTGCACAAAGCACATTCTCAAGAGTGGCACATTATGTTAGGCCTTAAACAAACAATAAATTGTAAAAGCAAAAAGTGCAAAACACTCTTCCAATCAGAATGGAAGGAAATTAGAAATCAATAACAAAACAAAAATAGGAATATTCTCAAAAGGTGGGACTTAACATACTCTACACAAGCAATGGGTAAAAGAAGCAATCATAAGAGAATAAAAAAGTACATTGAGAGATGAGAAGACAAGAATACAACATACCAAAACTTATAGGACAGAGCAAAAGCAGTGTTCAGAGGGAAATTTATAGTTTTGAATGTTTATGTTAAAAAAGAAATAAAGAATAAAGATAAAATGAGAGCATAAAAAATAAAAAACAAAAGTTGATTCTTTGTAAGAGCAATAAATGAAAAGTAGTTAGCTAGACTAATTGAAGACTCAAATCACTAAAATCACCACAAAAAATGATGACATTACTGATTTTAGAGAAATATAAAAGGATTTTAAGAGAATTTCATATACTAATGTAAGCTAAAAAAAAGTACATAACCTAAATGAAATTGAAAAATTCTTAGAAACCCATAACCAAACCAAGTTAAATCATGAAGATACAGAAAAAATGGAATAGATTTATAGTCAGGAGACGGAATCTAATCAAAACATTCCAAAAAAGAACAGTCAAGGAACAGATGTCTTCACTGTTGAATTGTACTTAACATTTAAAAAGGAATTAACACCAATCTTTGTCAAAATCTTCCAAAAACCTGAAAAGAAGGTAAGATATCCTAATTCAATCTATGAAATCATTACCTTATAGCATAGACATAAAAACTACAAAAAAAACAAAAACAAAAACCCCACAGACCATTATCTTCTATTGATGCAACAATCTTTAACAAAATATTAGCAAACTGAATTCAGTAGCACATTGAAAGGAATATATACAACAGCTATATGGAACTTACTCCTGGAATAAAAGGACGGTTCAAGGTAGGAAAATCAATGTGATAGGCCATATTAATGAATGAAGAAAAAAATGAATGAAGAAAATGAAAATGAATAAAGAATGAAGAAATGAAGAAAAAAGAACGAAGGAAAAAACACCACATGATCATCTCAATTGGTGCACCAAAAAAAGCATTTGACAAAATTCAAAACCTTTTCCTGATTAAAAAAAAAAAAAAGCACATATAATCTAGGAATAAAAGGGAACATGATGAAGTTCAAATATGAAGATCCCATGGCTAACATCAGACTCAATAATGACAGACTGAAACCTGCATCCCTAAAATCAGGAACAAGACAAGAATGCCTGCTTCCATCATTTTTATTCTATAGGGTACTGGAAATCCTAGCTATAGCAATTAGATAAGAAGAGAAATTAAAGGTATCAAAATTGGAATGAAAGAAGTAAAAAAAGGGGGGAAAAAGGCCCAACAACTATTTACAGCAAGACAGGAATCAGAAGAACTGCAGGATATAAAATCCAGTCAAAAATCGCTTACACTTCTACTTATTACAAATGAACAATCTGAGAAGGAAATTTTTTTAAATTCCACTTATAACGCATCAATAATAACAAAAAGTTAGGATTAAATATAACCAAGATGGCTCAGGACTTGTATACTTAAAAATATAACATTGCTGAAAGAAATTTTAGAATACCTAAATACATGAAAAGACACTGTGTCATCAAGAACCTGAAGATGCAACATTGTTAAGATGACAAGACTACCCAACGCAAACTACAGATCTGATGCAATCCTTATCAAAATCCCAAGAGCACGGTTAAAGAAATAGAGAAATCCACTCTAAAATTCATATGGAATCTCAAGGGACCATGCAGAGCCAAACAACTAGGAAAAAGAAAAGCAAAGTTGAAATGCTCACAATGTTTCCTGATTTCAGAACTTCTTACAAAGCAATTTTAATTAAAACATTGCCATTAAGACAGATATATACACCAATGAAACACAATAGAGAGCCCAGAAATAAACTGTCACATATACAGACTCTGATTTTCAACAAGGGTGCCAATAACACTTCTTGGGGGAAAGAGTCTTTTTAACAAATGGTCATGGGAAAACTGGATATTCACTTGTAAAAGAATGAAACTGGCCTCTTACCAGACTATATGCAAAAGTTAACTCAAAATGGATCAAAGACTTAAACAGAAGAGCTAAAACTATATAAAATTCTAACAAGATAAAAAGAGGGCATTTGCATGACTCTTTTATTTGATAATTGTTTCTTACAGATGACACCAAAGCACAGGGAAGAAGAGAAAAAAAAACAATAAATCGAACTTTATAAAAATATAAAATTTTTGCACATTAATGGGCAAAACAGTGAAAGGAATGGAAGAAAATATTTGAGAATCATTTTTTCTGATAAGGGACTATGTCCAAAGTATTAATCATTAGAAAACCACAATAACACATACCATTTCACACCCATTAGATATACGTGATCTATTATCAAACAATGAAAACAGATGTTGATGAGGATGTGGAGAAACTGGAACACTTGCGCATTGCTAGTTGAGATGTAACGAAGTGCAGCTGCTATTTCTTAAAAAGCCAGAGGAGCACCTGGGGCGCTCAGTCAGTTAGGCATCTGACTTGGTTTCAGCTCAGGTTGTTATCTCAGGGTCATGGGATGGAGCCCCCATTTGTCTCCCCACTCAGGGTGGAGTCTGCTTGTTCCTCTCACTCTGCTCCTCCCCCTGGCCCTCTCTGTCATTAAAATAAAAAAAGAAAACGGAATTTTCATGTCATCCAGCAGTTCCACTCCCAGGTAGGTATATACTCAAAGAACGGAATGGTGTGGAGTACTTCTGGCATACCTGTACACCAGTGTTCACCGCAGCACTGTTCACAACGGCTAACAAGTGGAAACAACCCAAGTGTCCATCCGCAGATGAGCAAACAAAATATGACTTGCACATTCAATGACATATTATTCCATCATTAAAGGAAATGAAATTCTAACACATAACATGGATGAACTCTGTCACATTATGGCAAGTGAGATAAGCCAGACACAAAAGGGCAAATATTGTATGATCCACTTTCATAAGGTACCTAAAATAGGCAAATTCATACAGACAGAAAGGAGAATGGAGGTTACAAGAGGCTGGGCAGAAAGCGGGTTAGTATTTAACAAGTACTTAGTTTCTGTTTAGAACAATAAAAAGTTCTTGAAATAGCAGTATCAGTTACACGCTGTGAATGCAATTAATGTCACTGAACTGTATACCTAAAAATGGTCAATTTTACATTGTGTCTATTTAAGCAGAATTTTTTTAAATGTAATTTCAAAAAGCCACTCAAGCACTCTCTCTGCCTTGATAGCTCTGTTTTTAAATTAGAGACATAGTGAATCTTCATTTTGCTTAGTTTTATATTTCTTCTGTCTGTCTTAGAACAAGTTGTTTTGGACATTCAAGTTTTCCCTTAAGGCAAGGATTGGCTAACTCTGGCCTCCTGTTAATTTTGTGGATGAAGTTCTTTTTTAAAGATTTAAAAAAAAAAAATTGGGGGCACCTGGGTGGCTCAGTCATTAAGCATCTGCCTTTGGCTCGGGTCGTGGTCTCAAGGTCCTGACATTGAGCCCTGCATCGGGCTCCTGCTCGGCGGGAAGCCTGCTTCTCCCTCTCCCACTCCCCCTGTTTGTGTTCCCTCTCTCACTGTCTCTATCTCTGCCAAATAAATAAAATCTTAAAAAAACGAATCTTTAAAAAAAATTATTGAGCGTGAGCACGCTCACACATGTGCATGCGAAGGACTGGTGGTGAAGCAAAGACGCTCAAGCAGATGCCATGCTGAGGGTGGAGCCTGACCCGAGCCCCGCAGGTCATGAACTGAACCTAAATCAAGAGTTGGCTGCTTCCCTGACTGAGCCGCCCAGGTGCCCTTTTTTTTTTTTTTAAAGATTTTATTTATTTATTTGACAGAGAGAGATCACAACTAGGCAGAGAGGCAGGCAGAGAGAGAGAGAGGGAAGCAGGCTCCCTGCTGAGCAGAGAGCCCAATGTGGGGCTTGATCCTAGGACCCTGGAATCATGACCTGAGCCGAAGGCAGAGGCTTTAACCCACTGAGCCCCCCAGGCGCCCCCCAGGTGCCCTTTTGAGTAAGTTTTATGAGAACACAGACGTTTGCACTGAAACAGCCGAGTGGAGATTGACAGAGATCATATGGCCTACAGAGCCTAAAATATTTACTTTTTAGCCCTTTACAGGAAAAGTTGGCCACCCTTGCCTTAAAGGATTAATACCAGTTTTTAGTTTTACCATTTTGGATGAAAATATTTTATTTCATGTTATTTTTATTTCATATATTTTCTTAAGTAGGCTCCTCTGGATGTGGAGGCCACTGCGGGGCATGAGCCAACAACTCTGAGATAGAGACTTGAGCTGAAATCAAGAGTCATATGCTTAACTGACTAAGCCATCCAGGTACTCCCAAAGTATTTTAAATTTCACATTTATCTACCTCTCACGACTTAAAATTGAACATTATATTTAGTGGGTCATGATTAATACAGTTACCAGGTTATCAAACCATCCTGCAAAATAATGAGTTTCTCAATATTTATTAATATGCATGTATCTGTCCTAATACTATATTAGTTCTCATTTCTCAGACTCTGTACTCACATTATTTGTTTTTTCTGTTTTCTCCCTTCCTATCAGTCGTCATTTTTCTTTTTTCTTTTTTTAAAGATTTTATTTATTTATTTGACAGGTAGAGATCACAAGTAGGTAGAGAGGCAGGCAGAGAGAGAGAGAGAGAGAGAGGAGGAAGCATGGTCCCTCCTGAGCAGAGAGCCCGCTGTGAGGCTCGATCCCAGGACCCTGGGATCATGACCTGAGCTGAAGACAGAGGCTTTAACCCACTGAGCCTCCCAGGTGCCCCCATCATTTTTCATTGTACTGGATCTATTCCTTCTTGCAAAGCCTTAAAAATAATATAAGTATACTGCAACTATGCTCAAACAAACAGAATATAAACAAGAGCTCCTGTGAATAAAGGAGGAGGCTTTGGAACATAAATTTTGTTACTCTGGAGGCTTTAGTGAGTTAATGTTTTAGATTTTTAGTTGGTAAGCAGAAGAACTCTATAGGCAGAATGTTATTATGAAAGTATCACCTTTCCAATTAAAGATCAAATTAAATAAAAATCCTGAGGTTCCTTGAATTCAAAGAACGGAAGGTGATATTACCAGAGTATTACTATTTTTTTTTAAAGATTTTATTTATTTATTTGAGAGAGATCACAAGTAGGCAGAGAGGCAGGCTCCCCGCTGAGCAGAGAGCCCGATGCGGGGCTCGATCCCAGGACTCCGGGACCATGACCTGAACCGAAGGCAGAGGCTTTAACCCACTGAGCCACCAGGTGCCCCCAGAGTATTATAATTTACTATCTAGTATAAAACAAGAATTTACACAATGAGAAATTGAAAAAAAAAAACAAAAAAAAAAACACCCACAAGATCACCCCAAAAACTTACTAGTAATGTTTCAGGGATTAGACCATATGTTGTATGTTGGCCCATCAATCATGAAACATATAATTAACATAAGTATGGCTTAGGTTTAGATTAAAAAACCAAACAGATTCAGAGTCTAAGACTTTTATACATAATTATGAAAAATAAACAAAACTCTATGTATCTTTTGGGTATGAGAAACAGATAAGACCTTTAATTACAAAGAGTAAAAATTCCAGGAAATTTCACTTAAGAACTACAAGTCCAAAAGCCTGTCTATTAATGAAAAATATACAATTTTCTGTTTCATTTAAAATGACTAACAATAAAACTGAAACGCAACTCAAAACAACTCTATTTCTCACACCAGCAATCCTCAATGACTTTTCTAACAGTGTTACCACTGAAATTCAAAAGCCTACAGCCTCAGAAATACACACTAGACTTGATACAAAATTATATTAGTCTTTATCTTCTGTGCTTAATTTTTTTTTTTTTTTATTTATTTAACAGAGAGAAATCACAACTAGGCAGAGAGGCAGGCAGAGAGAGAGGAGGAAGCAGGCTCCCTGCGGAGCAGAGAGCCTGACGTGGGGCTCGATCCCAGGACCCTGAGATCATGACCTGAGCTGAAGGCAGTGGCTTAATCCACTGAGCCACCCAGGCGCCCCTTCTGTGCTTAATTTTAGCACTTAAGAAATCTCAGAGCACGACAATGTACAAAACGGATGCCTTTCCGTAAATCTATTCCTGTGGCAGAGTAAGCCCATCTTTTCTCCGTAGCCCAACAATACTTTTTCAAACATCTCTCATGGTGTAATTTAAACTAGTTTATAGCATTAATGATAATGAGTCTAGCTGGTGACCTATCTGAAAGCAAGAAAAACTTATCCTCTTACTCCCAGTTCTTACAGTCAATGTGAGAAACCCACCAAATCTGGGCGCTCTGGGCAGACAGGGCGCACAGACAAACCAAGCAATAAAACTTTCCACAAGGAACTTAGTCCTTGGGTGATGTTGGTCAGTGGATGCGAGGACAGAGATAAGCCTGAAGTGATACCGGAACAAACAGGAGGCTGCCATTACCCCAGCATGGGATGGGGACACTGGGGTAGGATCCTTCCAAGTCCAGCGTAGAGCTGACCACAGGGATGTTTCTCTCTGCATCCCCAGAGCCTAATGCAGTGTTTCACCCCTAGTGACTGACTAGCTATTTCTAACGAATGAATGAGTAGTCCCCGACCTGCAGCAAATCTTGTTGAAGTGGATAATCTGGAAATCTCCAGGGACAGAAGGTGAAATTAATCATTGAACCTTTGCTACAGTTAAAGCCCTTTCCACCCCCCGCCTTCAGTTGTGTCTCCCATATTCTTCATCTCCTTGTCACGTAGTTTTCAACAGCTCCCTGACTAAAGCTTAAAGCTCTGACCTTTGAAGGTCAGAGGGAAGTAAACACTGACCCAGAATCACAGTCCAGTTTCCATGTTCCCGACAGCTATAACTGGCTTTAAAAATGGACTCTCCTGTTAGATCCTAGCTCACTTCAGAATTGAACGTACTAAAAATTTAAGGTTTAAATTAAAAAACAAAAACTGCAGATGTTCAGCAGGGCATGGGGCTTCAACTACATTTCTAAGTTTCAACCTTCCATATATTTTACTGGTTTTGTTTATTTACACTAAAAAAATGTTACTTCCAGTCACTTAAAATTGTGGACTAATGGCAAGAATCCAAGTGATATTTATTATTAGAATGCTGTGAGACAGGCACTAGAATATTCGACATGTACTAACATTAAACCGAACTATGAAGTAAGGCATAACATAACCAACAGCAAAGACCAATTTAACTCCGATTATTAGGTTTGAGGAAAACTAGTCTATAAATGATCGTCAGGTGTATGCAATTACTTGAGCTAAAATACATGTTAAGGGCAGTATATCCTTATACTTCTGGCAATCAGCTGGCTGATTCATCACCAGATGGCTTTACAGAGAACGAACCTCCTCCTACCCGACCAGCCTTGCCATTGCAGAGTAAGAAATAATGGCTGTAGCTTTAGGACTATCAATCTACACAGCTGAAAACGCTTTTCTCTACACATGCAATTCTCTTTAATAAAACATTATCTACTGATGAATCCAAGTGACAACTTGTCTTCTGGTACCAGTTGGCATGAAAGGGTGGAAATGATCTTCATGGGCTTGGTCTAGTACCTACCCGGCTCTGTTTCCTGAATGAATCAGTAACAGTAGTAGGAGAAAGAAAATGTGATTTTCATAACAAAATAAATGAAAACTTAAAGTGAAAAAGTAATAAATTTCACTTCCTGAAACTGCTGTTTAAATCAGCAGTAAAACTACCCAAAGTATACAAAAATACTGATTTGAAGGGATACGTGGATCTCAGTGTTTATAGCAGCATTCTCAACAACAGTCAAATTATGGAAGCAGCCCAAGTGGTCCCTGACTGATGAATGGATAAAGAAGATGTGTGTATATATAAAAATAGACACACACACACATATATATACATACACACACACGCACACAATGGAATATTAACTCAGCCATCAAAAGAATGAAATCCTGCCGTTTGATTTCATGAATGGAGCTAGGGAATACTATGTTAAATGAAATAAGTCAGAGAAAGACAAATACCGTATGATTTCACTCATAAGCGGAATTTAAGAAACAAAACAGATGTGGGGTGGGGGAGAGGCAAACCAGGAAGCAGATTCTTAACCACAGAGAGCAAACCGAGCTACTGGGGGGGGGGTCAGTCCGGTGACGGGGATTGAGGAGGGCACTTGTAATGAGCACTGGGTGCTGTAGGTAAGTGATGGATCACTATACTCTACTCCTGAAACTAATTATTACAGTTTGTGCACTAACTGGAATTTAAATAAAAACTTGAAAAAAAATTAGCCGACAGTATAGCTTATTCACTAAAGTGAACTGAACAACAGCCATACGTGCTTTTAAAACTTGTACCATGCCTTTGAAAAAAAAAATTTTGCAATGAAGAGTTTATTTGTTCAAAGCAGTTTAAGGTTCACAGGAAGATTCCGGGAGAAGGTACAGAGGTTTCCCAATACCACACCCCTCAACAGGCACGGCCTCCCTCAGTGTCAACACCCTCCACCACGGCGAGGTATTTTTGACAACGGAGGACCGTGCTCTGACCCATCGCTGCCAGCCCAAGTCCAGTTTACATCACGGCTCGCTCTTGGTGTTGCACCTTCTACGGATCCAGACGAACGTATGATGACATGTATCCATCACTATGGCACCACAGAGCATTTCCACTGCCCTCAAAACCCTGTGCTCTGCGTACTCATCGCTCCCCTGCAACCCCTCAAATTTTTATTGTCATCAGTTTTGCCTTTTCCAGAATATCATTATCATTAGAATCGCATGGTCTGTATGCAGCCTTTTCAGATTGGCTTCTTTCCCTTACTAATATGCATTCCAGGTTCCTCCGTGTCTTTTCTTGACTTCATAGCTTGTGTCTTTTTAGTGCTGAATTCCATTGTCTGGACCTACCACAATTCATGTATCCATCCATTTGCTGAAGGACATCTTGGTTGCTTCCAAGTTTTAGCAATTAGAATTCAAGCTGCTATAAATACCGTATCTTTTTATCCCTTTACACCAAGCACCCAAAAGATAACTGAGAAATTTTAAACAAATGTCTCACTTCAAAATTCTATTTCACATTTCCCCCCTACTAAAATCCCTGTGGAAAATAGCCTTAACATTAAAGCCTTTGTCTTTTGAAAAAAAAAAAAAAAAAAAAAAAAAAAAAATAGGGTTGCATTTCAACTAAAGACCCAGGATCAAATAAGGTATAGATATGATTGATCGTATGTTATAAAAGCAAATAGACATAATTATCTGCAATCTTTTATTAATAATAGGTAGCATTTACTGGCCATGTACCATATACCATTCTAAGAACTTCTTTCATATACATAGGCTCACAAAATTGATTTTAACTACAAAAATGAACATAAACATTATGTACCAATGATACATGAGGACCCCATTTTATAGAGTACTCCAAGATGAATTACTCTTTTTTTTATTCCCAAGTATTTAAGTACTAAGCACTATAAGTAAGAAGGAGAGAGTGAAGATCAAGTTCTTTATCCCACAGAAGCAAAAATAGACAAAGAAGAGCTAAGTAAACGAACTAAGACAACTTTAGTGACAATGGGAAGGCAGGAACATAAAAAGACAAAGAGAACAGCATAATGTAATAGTTTCAGGGTGTTGGTGTTTATGCTGCTGGGTGTTCTGGGGAAACCTCTCTGAGGAAGTGACATACATTTAAAACATATTAAAAATTTCAGCTCTGCTATATAATTAATTTGACCTAGGGCGAATAATGAAAAATAAACTCTTGGGAAAAACTTTCTTTTAAAGCCCTAACCCCTCCACTTGAAATGTATGGTTAATCCAAAACAGTAAATCCACAGCTGTGCTTTTTTTTTTTTTTTTTTGGATACTTACATAGATGCCTCCTCCATGATCACATGAACAAACTTGGTACAAGAAAATTTTTGTTTTCATATACTCCTGATTATTTTGAAATGAGTGCTTCCAATTTTACCTTTATTACCTGCCACATACATTATTAATTAAATGTTTTAAAAAAGCAAAGCAAATATTGAAAAAAAGTATTGAGAAAAATGTAATTTACAGCTTTCACTTAAAATGGCATTATTAAAGTGTGAACAAAAAATAAATGAAGATGACATTCCAATATCAATAGCCATATTTTCTGTATCTGAGTTTATTACACATTTTCAAAAGAAGACTTAGCTTGGATAGGAAAAACCAGTGATTTAACAAGACATCATTTCTTCATAAAAATCATTTTATGAAGTGCTTAAAGAAAATGCTTGAGCAAACAAGTTATAGATTGCCATAAATTATCTAGGCATTAAAAGTTCCTGCCAAGTTTTCTCTGCCAGTATATGAAAAATGTAAAGTCTGACTTGCTTTCTTTTGTAGAACTGCACAACTTTGTTAAAACACAACTACTGTTTTATAAGAAATCAATTAAGACTTAGATTCAGGAGTGCCTAGGTGGCTCAGTGGGTTAAATGTCTGTGTTTGCCTCAGGTCATGATCTCAGGGTCCTGGGATCCAGCCTGGCTTAGGCTCTCACTTCTCCCTGCCTCCCTCCCTGTGTGTGTCAAATAGATAAATAAAATCTAAAAAAAAAAAGACTTAGATTCAAACATTTATCAAATACCTCCTTTGTGCCAGTAACTGTGCTGAGTGCTTACACTCTCTGTCTTCATTTAACTCCCCAAACAAGCACATGAGAATCATTTTTTTCCCTTCAAGAAAGCTGAAGTTAAATGACTTACCCAAGGTCACAAGTCTACTAGTAGGAAACAGGAGTCACCCAGATTCAAAACCGGGCTTTCACATAGTAAGTTCTGGGCTGCTCCTGCAACCACAGACTCCTCCGTATTCTTCTCAAGTATACCTGAAATGATGCTAGTGATGCCAATTCCTACAAACTCAGATTTGGTTTAAGAATTTGAATATGACTGAAAAGAAATGTATTTTTACTTGGTAACATATACTCTGACACTACCTTTTTGAGCCATAAACACTGAAGGTTCATGCAAGACTCAGTTTATGTTTAATCTAACTCTTACCCTCCTGCCGGACCACCAGCAGGCTCCAAGACTGCCTCCCTGCGAAATCCGTAGCCAAGTAAGAATCAATCAGTTTATGTTAAAGTCAGATAAAAAATCAGCTGACTCATCTAGAAGAATGAGGCAAATTTAGTAAATAGGGTACAGCATGAATCAGAAACCTATTATCTGAAAGAAAAGTAAACTATCTCTACGCTCACTGAGCCATGATCTGAAAAACTCTGCCAGGTCTCGCATCACCGTCAGGAAAAGGTGCGTAAAGCGGTCTCAAAGGACTGCAAACAGACTGGAAAGGAGGGGCTGACAGCGGGAAAAGGCAGTATGATATGAGCTAAGGGTCTGTAAGGACATTAAAGCTAAACGCTTTGGATTCACCTTTCCTAGCTCAACAACTTCGTAGCTGACAACAATTTCTCTTGTTTCTGTCACCGGTCTATAATGTATTTCAGCATATCACTGCCTAATGTGCCCCTTAAAGATGGTTCCTGCTCATGATTATTACCTTCCTCCTTTCACTAATCATACATTAACTGTTTGGGAGGTGGATATAAATTAATTCAACCACAGTATCAGCACAACGCATGAAAACCAAAATCAAAACTTCAAACTGCGGCATAACTGAAGAATCTTAGAGCACGTTTAAAGCAAAGACGTATTTTATAAATATGAAAAAGGTGCTTATTTACTGCCTAACTTGTTACTAGCCTAAATTATGCAACATTTCCTTTTCACCTTCATGTATATTATAACACCTACAGATAACTCTCTAACAGGGCATGCAGTAAAACTGTGATTATAGACTGGTTTTCTATCTACGCTGTCCAACATATAAGCCACTAGCCACATGTGAACTACTGAGCGCTTGAAATACGAACAGCAAGTGCATCTGAGAAGACTTTTTAATTTTAATTAATTTTAATTTCATACATTGCTAGTGGCCACTAGAGTTTGCTCAGCTCTACACAAAGAGGAATCACATGATTATTATTTTTTTTTAAAGATTTTATTTATTTATTTGACAGAGAGAGATCACAAGCAGACAGAGAGGCAGGCAGAGAGAGAGAGAGGGAAGCAGGCTCGCTGCTGAGCAGAGAGCCCGATGCGGGACTCGATCCCAGGACCCTGAGATCATGACCTGAGCCGAAGGCAGCGGCTTAACCCACTGAGCCACCCAGGCACCCCAGAATCACATGATTATTTACATTAATTTAGAATGGCTTTATATGCTTTCAAAGTATAGAATATAAACACACAAAACTGCCTGCTAAAAAATAATTTATGTTGGAAAGAAAAATTTTGATCTGATCACAACAGCATAAAGAGCTTTATGTTTTCATTTATAAAGGTATACAGCATTCATATAAATTAGTAAGCTATGTAAGCAAGCAAGGCTACCTTTTGGCTGAAAATCTGCAACCATCATTTCAACTATTACTATAAGTTTATTCTTTTTATATTATAATTAATTAGACTACAGATGCTTAAAGTGATTAGGTTCATTAATACGAGCGTATATGCCATTTGGTATGTAATAAATTGCTGGAAATATTTCTGGTATTTCTGATATTTGCTGTGAATATTTCTGAGAAAGCAATTCTTTTAAGGGAGGGAATCTCTAGAAATCTCTAGAAATATTTCTGATACTTGCTGTGAATATTTCTGAGAAAGCAATTCTTTTAAGGGAGGGAATCTCTAGACACAGCTAAAGAGAAATGCCCTATTGACATTTATTTCATTTGGAGAAGAGTTTCTCCATATTAGAGGAAAGCAACAGCTACAATAGATTAAAAGCTTGTTGGTATATTTAGAACAATTATTAGTAGGAGGTAATACTCTGAGTCAAATATCAGGATATGCCAAAAAAAAAAAAAAAAAAATTCACCTTCCAAATGCCTTGTGTCTCTTCACTCCTACCCTCTTCCCCTTTTTCCATATCTGTGTACCACTGCATACCACAAATGCCCTCCTAATCTTCTCTCTTTTCTTTGTGACTAAAGGGCCATAAGCACAAAACTGAAGAGTTCTGAATTTTCTACACACGCAATATTGCTTTAAAAGTTGGGAGTAACCTTAGAAAAATAATATAGTTTAAGCCTTTTATTTTCACAAATGAGCAAAATGGAACGTAAGATTAAAGACTTGTTCAATGGCATACTGGTATAGTGGCAAACTAAAATGGAGATCTAACTCCTTGTGCAAAGTACTCTTATTTACACCTCCTTGACAAAGTGTATGTGTAATGTGTGTGTGTGTATTTATCCTAAGATCAGGAAACACCCTCAAAAGTCATCTGTGACAGAAAATAAGCCATCTGGTTTTTCTGGAGCTGATATCTGATGACAGTATTTATTAAATGAAATGATAGATGTGTTTAAGTTTGTAAAAAATGTAGGCTTATACAAATGTCTCAAAAGAAAACAATTTGGTTCCTGCCTTCCTGTGACCCCCATTTTTTTCCCTACAGTTTTCCATGTTTTGATAGAAAAGTGGTTTCCTAACTGCACTGAACAGATAAAATCATGTCACACTACTAAAGACCAATTACTATGGGGTGAACGCTAGCAAAAGGAAAAATAAAATTAAGTAAAAATAAATATTAAATTAATTAATTAATTTAATGAATCCTATTGATATTTCTATGATTACTTTTTTTTGTCTGAACTAGTTTAACATCCATTAGCTGTCTGAGAATCCTATGAAAGATAAGACAATCCTGCATTTCACAGACATATATTAATTTCATATTCATTTCCTGGGGATTTGGATCAGACATTTTCACATGATCAAATAAAAATACTCAAAATATAAAAAGAAGTAAATAGTGCAAAAAGAATGAATACTGTTACGCTGAAAAAATTAATAAAAAGGGGAAAAAAAAAAAAAGAAGTAAATAATTTTGTTCCCAGGAAGTGCCTAGGAGCTCAGATTTATAAATTTCTTAGTTATTCTTCCCTACTCTGGATATTAGCCCTATTTCTATCCTTATTTTTGACACTGATATATGTTTGATAAAAATTTACTTTGTTACTTCACTTATACTGGATCAACACAGGTTGACCCAAATTCTTACACATTTTTAAGAAGTTTGAATTTTGAATGTTTGAATTTTGTCAAATAGTAAACTTATTTTTTAGTCATAAGGTATATATACCTATCAAAGAAAAACTCAAATCAGCGAAGCAGAAAGTAACTCTGGAACAGAACTCGTATTAGTAAATATGTATGTATGTATGTATGTAACAGTACCCATATTAGTAAATCTGAATTTCCAAGGCCAACGTAACTTTTGGATTTTGAACATGATACCCTTAGAGAGCAATTCATTTTGGCAAGTTGCCTTACTATTTTTAAGAAATGCTATTTCTTATTAAGAAAAATTCTAATCCAGCTCTCACAAGTGGAGCTACCTATACGTGCAACAAAGCTGGAATATGAAAATACGAATGCCTGCTGGAATCCAAGGATGTCTTAGCTTTTCAGAATGCCATGTCCTAAAATTAATGACTTTCCCCAAAAGGGGTTAATATATTCTTGTATGTTATAAAAACTTAATGTTTTAAATTTAAGTTTTTGCATTTGCGATTTTGTTTCACAATAGAATTGTTTAAAATAGGCTTTAAAATGAATTATTAGAAAGCACAAAAAATTTTAGACCTTAAGAAAGAAAATTAAGTACAGATAGCATACAGCTCATTTAAAAGAGCTTTCTCTCCTTCCTATTAGGGCCAGGCTTTAAAAAGTGGTCTGTTTTTGCTGATTCTACTTCCTTACCTTTCAACTACTCTTTGTTTTATTTGTTTTTTGTTTTTTTTAATTAAGGATTTATTTGAGAGAGAGGGAGAGAAAGAACGGGAGAGGGTCAGAGGAAGAGAGAAAATCCTGAAGCAGGCTTCTAGGTGAGCGTGGAGGCAGATGTGGGGCTCAGTCCCAGCACCCCAAGATCATGACTTTAGCCAGAAAGAGTTGCCACTTAACCAACTGAGCCACTCAGGTGTGTCCCCCCACAACCCACTCTTTTTTTGAAGTAGGCTCCTCATGGCCAGCATGGAGCCTACATGGGGTTTGAGCTCATAACCCCGAGATCAAGATCTGACCCAAGACTGAAAGTTGGACACTTGGGATGCCTGGGTGTCTCAGCAGGTTAAGAATCTGCCTTCCGCTCAGGTAATGATCCCAGGGTCCTGGGATTCTGTCCCATGTTGGGCTCCTTGCTCAGTGGGGAGCCTGCTTCTCCCTTTGCCTGCCACTCCCCCTGCTTATGCTCTCTCTCTCTCTGAATAAATAAATAAAATCTTCGAGGAAAAAAAAAAAAGGAGTCGGATGCTTTAAAGGATTAAGTCACCCAGGTGCGTAACTCTTTCATTATCTGATACAATTTGAAATGTTCTGTTCATATGCTTAGGTTTATTTCTGGATCTTTTATTCCATCTACCTATTTCTGTACTGCAATATTATTACCATGTTTCATAACACAGGTTTATAATATCCATTTATAAATGGACAGACTGTTCTCCCTACCCTACACTGGTTTTAACAGAAATTACTTAGTTCTCCTTGTATGGTTATTTTCTTCCAGATGCGTTTTAGAATTATTTTATCAGGCTGATTTGAACAAGTCCTTTTGGGGTTTGGACTGAGATACAGCCCAATTTATTAACTTTTTTATGATCTGAAACATGGCAAGGGAATACATATATATGTATACATATATATATATATATTTCAAGAAGGCTATATATATAGGCCTTAACATATTTTAGAAAAATTAACACATTTGCATATATTCACATCACAAATTCTATGATAATAAATATCGGTATGTATTTAATGAAACTTTGTGTAGTGGAATTACTTCACAAAGGAAAAGGAAAAGAGAAATTGGGCTATACACAAGTTAAAAATCTTTGATGTCTTTGGTAAAAAATTTAAAAAGGAAAATGACAATCTGGGAAAAAATTTTACAACATACGTAACAAAGGAATTGCTACAAGTAAATACAATAATGAACATTCCTTCAGAAAAAATTAACGAAGGGCACACACAAGCAATTCAGATTAGAAATACAATGGGCAACAAACATTTTTTTTGCCAATAAATGTATTTTTAAAAACCCTTCAGATCTATTACTGATAAGAAAAATCTAAATAAGGTTTTCAGTTTATCGTGTTGGCAAAATTTTTAAAAAGATATGTAATATCCAGCATTGGTGTAGGGCTGAAGCAACAACCTCATATACCAATGATGGAACTATATGTTGGAAAGACCAGGGCAGAGTGGCGGGTTACATCAGAAAATTGGAAACGGGTTTATTTTTTTTTAATTTTATTTATTTATTTGACAGAGAGAAATCATAAGTAGGCAGAGAGGCAGGCAGAGAGAGGGGAGGAAGAAGGATCCACCACTGAGCAGAGAGCGGATGCTGGATGCAGGGCTTGATCCCAGGACTCTGAGATCATGACCTGAGGGGAAGGTGCCCTGAGGAAACAGCTTTAGAAGTCTAAATATTCCTTGATACAGTTCATTTCTTAAAATACTGGCAAAGAGGAGTGCCTGGGTGCCTCAGTTGGTTAAGCATCTGCCTTGGGCTCAGGTCAGGATCTCTGGATCCTGGAATGGGACAGGGTTCTGTCCCCCTGCTGAGCAGGGAGCCTGCTAATTCCACTCTCTCTGCCCCTCCCCCTCACTTGTGTTCTCTCTCATTTGCTCTTCTCTCCCCCTTAAATAAATAAATAAATATAAAACAACCTTAAAATACTGGCAAAGAAAAATATTAATTTGCACAGAAATTCACAGTTGTTTACAATTTTAAAAATACCCTTAATTTCCATAAATTTTAAGTAAATTGTAAGTTTGATTACATGGACTCCTATACCCTCAAGAAAAATTAGTCAGAAAGTTTAATCTCATGATAATATGTTACCAGATTGAACCAAAATAGCCAAGAATATGTAACGTGGCAGCACCGGCTAGTGGGACTGCAAGAAAGCACTGCTCCTCACGTAATGGTATTTTCTAAGTGTTCTGCAATAGACAAGGATTAGTTTTGTAATATGAAAAAAAGCATAAAAAATAAGGTACAATACATTGCTTATCAAATGAGAAGTGTTTATTGAGCAACTGAGCAAATGATAATACAGAGTCCTCAAGATAGAGATTTTGAAGTTATATCCTATAATATAGTCCTACTGACTCAAAAACGTCTTTACTGCTTAAGAATTACTGCTCAAAGTCCTCTATTTGCAATGTTCCTTTCTCACCAAAATAAATATTTTATATTTTACCTCTACATTGAGTATGCTCATTTTCCCAGTCCTCTGTTTCCTCAAATCAGTTTCTAGCTGACTGCCTTGAGTCCAAGACCCCTAACATACCCCACGCTTTGAATTTGTACTGTACTATTCCATGTAAGATGTGAAAACCCTTATCTGGTAAAATACCTTCCAGGAAAAAAAAAAGCCAGTTAAAAAAGGAAAGCCTTACTTTTTCGTCTCATTTAGACACTGTGCTTGGAATTAAAGGATGAGTTTAGGATTGGAGAAAGTTATTATCTCAAAGCCTCTTTTCCACATCATGTCCACTCCCAAAAACACTAAAATAATGTGCAAAACTGCCTTATGGGGATGAAATGCAGAAGGAGAAGAAAACTAACCCCACAGTGTGAGACTGAAAAAATATTTCTATTCATCACCCCAAACAAAATGTTTCTTCAAACATGACACGAGCTAGTGGCCCCACGTCTGGGGTGATGGGTTAGGGCAACCATAACTTCCATTTGTCTTTTACATCATTTGTTTTTCCAAATAAACCTCTGAGGTAAACGGAATATCACTAGATTTACTTTTCAGACTAAGAAACTGAACTTCTGAAATGAAATGATGCGTTTGAGATCACACAAGGAGTGACTGAACCAATCCCTGACAGCAAATTCTTCTCACTGAAGAGCAATTCTCTCCTGTCCGGTCCGCGGCGGCAGTGGCAGCCACGTCCACCGGAGAAACAGCAGGGGCCTGGCTACAAACCAAACTTTGTTCAGGGCTTCAGATTTAGTAGTTTCTGGGGGAGAATAACTGTGAACATCCCCATCAAAAAACTGGGAGAAAGGGACTTCTAGCAAAATGTCCACATCCAGTTTATAAGGCGCGCTCAGGTGATCAGAGGCGGTGTAGTTTGACTCAACATCACTTATCTCTAAAATACTCTTTATTTGGCTTCTGGGATAGCACACTCCTATCTCACTGACCACTTCTTTTCAATCCTTCTGGCTCGCTCCTTTTCCCTTGCTAAGCTTTCACTGCCGAAGACAATCAGGTCTCAACTCTTGGACCTCTTCTCCACCTAATTAACCAACTCTCAAACTAAGGGATGTCTTCCAGTCCTATGGCTTTAAATGTGTTCTACTGGTGATGCTTAAGATTAAATATCTTCAGACCTGAACCTTGCTGAATTCTACACTTGTATATTCCACGCCTACTTGATAGCTCCACTCGGATGTTTAACAGACATTTCAAATAACATATCCCAAACTCTGGATTTTTAAAAGACCAGACCTTGTAACTTTATCTCCGCCTTTATCACTGTAGTCATATCATACGTGATATGATCTATACTAGTATAGTGATCTATACTAAGTTGTTAATGGTTTTGACTACAGTGATCTATACTAAGTTGTTAATGGTCCGATGGTCTCTTAGCTCACCTCCCTGTTCCCCTTTTCCTGTCCAGTCTGTTCTCCACAAAACAGTCCGGACTATACTTTAGAAGTACAATACAATCCTTTTGTCAGTCCCCCAATCAAACCCCACCAATTAACTTCCAAAGTACGTGAAGTTAAAAACCCTACAATCTCTCTCCAACCTCATCTCCTCCTATTCTTTCTCCCTCTTGCTCACTCACCTCCAGCCAGTGCTCTCTTTACTCTCCAAATTCACTCATCCCATTCCTGTCTCAGGACCACCGCACAGTCCAACCACACACCTACATGGCTTATTTCCTCACCTAAGACAAGTCTCAGCTAAATGTCGCCTCCTCACAGGACAGTATTCCCTAACTGCTCCTAAAATGGTAACTCTCGAGGTGCAGTATGTTGTCTTAAGAGGTTATCTTTGGTATAAAAGAGGGACAGCAGGCTAAGAATATATATTTGCTTAACTTTGAAAGAAAAAAAACTCACTGGAATGATACAGAAGAAATAACAAAATGTTACCTATTGGATTAGGGAACGTGCTAATTCAGCAACAATGTGAGGGGTAGGAGGGTTTTTCATATTATTTGTTTTTAAAATTGCTTGATTTTTTGGAACCATTTGAATGTTCTATCTGAGGGACTACTTAGAAACAAATGAAAAATAACAGTCGCCCCATCATAGTCTATCCACTTACTCCACATTTTCTTCATCGTGCTTATGCTTCCTTGACTCATTTTTGTCTAATTATCCATTATTATGCAACACACTGTAAGCTTTGACCAACTTCTTCCATACTGGAGAATATAATGGTCTTTTCCTTGATTAAAAGCAAACAAAAAACATTCAAATGGTTTTCATTATCTTTGTGTCACCTCTTTTCTCAAGCATATTTTATTTATGTTACATTTACTCTATTTATAAATCTGCATGGCTCTGTACTCGGCTATATCCAGTACACAGCCAGGAGGAAGACATAAGAGGGCTGGCTTGTTAAATTGGTAAGTGTCTAAAAGCCAGGAAGGGAAACTAATCCCTTGGATGACAGACTCATGGAAGATCTCAACAAGTTTTAACCATAGCTGCATCGAAGGAGATGGTTATCTGAAAGGGTTAAAGTTTAACACTTTCAAAAAATCATCTATGTATATACACAGAGAATGGGAAAAATCTTAAAATAAAAAAGACATTAGCTTATGTTGACTACATCGGTGGTTTCCAATTTTTCAAAAAAACAAAATGAAAAACAACATAAGTCTGCCAACTTTTTATTGTTCATTAAGAACTATCATTTCTTAAAGAGAGGTCATTTTAACATTAGAAAAGAAGAAATACAGAAACTCAAATCCCTTGAATTGCATAACAATAACTTGAAAAGCTATACAATATTTTTCTCTCATTTTTCTTTGCTTAGAGCTAGCAAAGATATTTCTGTTATTGAAGAGTTAACACAATTTTAGACTGTAAACACAATTGTACGGCTTGAATTAAGGAAAGGGATAATTTCACTACACTGCATTCAGACCATAATTACAGAATTAAATATAAAAACTAGACCAGAACAAAAAGAACAGAACTGACAAAACTAAATCTAGCTGACAACTGATGAGAAAGGTAAAGGAAACAGTATCATATGAAGTTGTAAGGTTATTGTATTTAATTTAGAAAAGCGAAAACCTGGCAAAGAAATACCTTATTGTATTGTATTGTATTGTAATCTTCCTCTTATGACAGAACTATAACCAACGGGAGAAGTTACATAGTAAAGCAGACACCAGCTCGATTTAATTATGATCTTCCTATTGTACTTTCCAGAAGGTAAATGAGACATCCGATGCCTCTTTGTTCACAAAAGTGTTGTTCTTGGAGAAATTGGACTCAGTAAGACCTCAGGGATATGAGCAGTAGTAGAAGGTACACTGCACCAGATAACTCGAAGGTCTCCTCTAATTCTAAAATTTTGTGAATCAGAAAAGAGTATAGTTTGCTTTCTTAATTTACCAAAAAGGATGAGTGGAAAGAATCTGGGCTTTTGTCAAAAAGACAAAGGTTCAGTTATAGGGTCTACCACTTAGTGATGCATGACAGAGAGACAAAATTATTCACTAACTCTAGGCTTCAAATATTCTCAAATGCGTAAATTTATATCTTATATACAAGACTGTTGCATGAATTACACACACACACACATACACACACACAGAGGCATACACACTGCCTCTGACACATAGTAGGTTTGAAGACGTGGTAGATATTAGTCATTTATTCAATAAATATCATGTTCCAAAGGGTAGTATTCTATATTACTTATTGCTTACTGATATAATCAAATAATGACATTCTCTGCTATGTCTCATATTGTTTCTTAAACCTAAGCAATGCATACTTGAGATTCTTTTCCACTTTCATGTTCTGTACAATCCCTATTTGTAGGTAAGTAATTTTTTAAGGTTTTCTTTAACCTTGCTTTTGTTCATTTCCTTTCTACCTTTGTTTGACACAAAAGAGGGCTTTACCTTCAGTATATATTGACCATGTCATTCATTTTGGCCAAAAAAAGTAGAACATAGATATATTCTATATCATTTACCTAGACTAGAGTATCTGTCTAGTTTAATCAATTCTACTACCAGACAGATGTCTTATTCTTTTGTATTGCCCACACTGGCTAGCTCAGTCCCTCAAAAAATGTAAGTAAATAAATTAAATTCCATTTCACCAAGGGTAGTTGATTATTGGAAATCTTGGTTATTAATGTAAGTTTATGAAATAAGGATGGTCTGAGTTTCTCCCCATCAGAAGAAATTCATTTCTTACTGAAACATAGCAACATTCAACGTTTTCCTCCATATTATTTACCCGCCAAGGATTTTTCAGATGGTATCTAATTGGTTTTTGTTATACTTCCATAATAATTTGCAACTGTACAGATATTTGTTGGCAATTCAGTACATTGCTGTCTGTAGGTTATTTGAATAGGACACTGCTTAAAACCCCAATGTTCACGATAGAGAACAAAATCAATCATTACAAATTCAAATACTAAAAATTATTTTATGGGAGTATAATTTTTTGAATAAAAAATGTTAAGTTTAAACATAGGCAGTATTCAGTACTAGATGAGTGGTATCTGATTACTATCAGATGCAACAATAAAACTAGTTTTTTCTTCAGTGTTTTATAACAGAAAAAAACTGACACTTGGAATAAAACAAATCACTAAGCATAGAATTTTTAAAAACACTTTAATATTTGCATTAGTGAGTATAATATATGATAACTTTATAGCATAAATGTCATTCTAAGGCTAAGAATAGAAAACATGCAGATGGTTATTTCCAAAGTAATTGAGAACAATGAAATTTACCAATAAAATACATTTAAAGTTTGATTTAATATAACTCCACATGCTGAATTTAGATTATTTTTAAATAAGCTAAAATTTAAAAGGGCATATTAATAAATTCTTTCTTAAAAAAGTTTACTAAAATGCAAAGTAGAATTAAAGGGTAAGATTATAAAGTTAAAAAAAAGCACTTTGTCAAAAGCAACTAAATGTTAAAACAAATTTTGATAAAAAGTTAGATTTCTTTTTCCTCAAAAGTTAATTTGAGAATAATGTAATTCACTAATTGAAGAAAAATGAACTTCACAGGTTCTTGTTACATGGCAATTTTACTTTTAACAGAGCTTACAGAGTTTATCATGCCATAAAATACTACTGAATATCATGACATAATATTAAAATATGGTTACTAATAAGTAGTAGAGAAAAACTTCCAAAAGTTTTCTTCTTATGAAAAGCCCATGTTATCGCTTCTCGGCCTTTTGGTTAAGATCAAGTGTGAAAAGCCCATGTTAGAGCATCTTTCCTTATATTGTAAGTTAATTTATAATAACAAAGTTCCACTTCAGTAGAATTATTTTTGTATCACAAGGAAAAGGACTAGGTTAATAGAACTAGGCGTATCAATGAACTTGATTGTTAAGGACAACTCAAGGAGCATGTAGAGAAGCTTTCCACAAATTTTCACAGGCTGGGGGGACTAAGGGACCAAACCAAAAGAGCCCACTGGAGGAACAGATCTTGGTTTTATCTGGCTCTGCCTTTCAACAGCAGTGACGCTTGGACAGACAATTCGGTTAACTTTCCATGTTTCAGCATCTTCCTCTATGTCAAGTGCACTTAGATTCTTGAGTTTTAAACACCCAAATCCTATGATATCCACAAAGTTAGGAAGGATGAAAAACAGCACTGGTTTTACTTTTTTAAAAGTAATGGCAGAAAAATAGAAAATTATTTGTACCTTGCAACTGAATTACTAAATTTTTGAAACATATCCAGCTGGGGTTGTATCAGGGAAGATCTAGATACAGTATTCACAATGTGACTCTCCTCCCCCATTATCCCTCCACCTGCTCCTCCCCATCCTGCTTCATTCTTTCTTCCGCTTGTCTTAACGCCAGCAAACGGTTGTAAGCATAGAAAGCTTAAGATGAAACCATTTTAAAAGATGCATTTTTGAATCAACGATCATCTGCCCCATCACATTTCTCCCAAATGAGTGAATTTTCATTAAGAGAAGGAAAGCATGAATAAACGAAATCAGAAACAGAAATGTACCGGGCTCGTTTTTTGTTTTGACTGCTCAAAAAACAAAACCGAAAGATACAGCCTAGTCTATCCCCTTAGGAACGTGAACGCGTTACCCACCCAATGAAAAAACAATTCTGCTGGTTCATTTCCTTGCTACACAACAGCCTCGTCGTCGAGTCCTTTCTAAGTCCAGTCTTCAGAGCCATCTAGTAATGTCGTGTTTATCACCTTGGCAATGCTTGGACAGGCACCGTCCCTGTCTTCCAGGGCTTACATTCTTCAAAGAAATCCCTAAAGCCCTACTAAACACCACCCTTCCCGCCCCCCACCACCCCCCGGGGTTCCATAACTTAGGACACAAATCCCACGTCTTCCCGCCCTGTGTCAGGCATAAAACGAAGGGAAGCATACCAATACCCCACATTTGAATCTTAGGACAATGAAGCCGACAGGAAGCCACTCTCTCCTCCCCCGGGTTTACTACGGAGCCGGAGCCAGCGCGGGTGCAGTCGCCTGGCAGGGTGCGTGACACCACGTCTTCCACGCCCTCCAACCGCGTCCAGAGGGCGCCTGGCCTGACCTCCCTCCCAAGCCGCCCCACATCCCCCAAACCAACCTCACCAGAAGGCCCGGCACTGTTAGCCGCTCGGGTCGGGGAAAAAAATCCCTTCCCCAGCTGCAGCGCAGCCATTCCCTCCAATGCTCCGCCCGCACCCGTAGCAAGCTGCTCGGCGCAGGGGGGAGGGCTGCACAAAGCCGAGAGCGGGCTGAAAACGGTTCAAGACATTCTCGGGAAGAGGAGGCGGCCAAGGGCCCGGAGGGACGGCGGGTGGGGCTGGGGGCAGGGTGGGGGAGGGGAGGGCGGCCCCGACGAGCCCCGAGTCGGGGGGGGGGGGCGCCGCGCGGAGCAGCGGGGAAGCGCCCCCTTCGCCGCCGGGCCCAGCAACCCCGGCCGCGCCCCGAGCCCCCGCTGCAAACCCGGGAGGACGTAGGGGAGCAGCGGCGGCAGCGGCGGCAGCAGCGGCAGCGCCGAACCCGAGCAGCTGAGCGCATCACTTACCCCTCACCGCTGAGAGAGGGACCGGACGGGGGAGGCGGGGCGCGTCGCGTCCCGTGAGTCTCTCGCACGCCGTCCTCCCCCCACCCCGTCGTCGTCGTCGCCGCTGTCGTCGTGGTCGCTACCGCTCCGGTCGATCTCCCGGCCCTGAGCTCCGCTGGGCAATAACGTTATTCCACACACGCCCCGCACATAGCGGTAACGGCAAAGAGCGGCCGCCCAGTGCGCAGGCGCCTGAGGAAAGGGCGAGGAACCCGGCCCTATCCCCTCAGCCTGCCCAGTCCCAACGATCTCTTACTGCGCAGGCGCCAAACGCAGACAATGAAAAGGGACTGTGCGGAGGGTGTCACCCAAAGGCTTCTCCAGCTGCCTATTGCGCAGGCGTGCTCCAAAGACCTGCTTGAACAATGAAGAGGACTGTGTCTTTAGCCGGGACTGCAACTAAAAAGGACTACAGTTCCCAGAGGGCAGTGCGCCAACTCCAAGTGGCTGTCTCGCTGCTGGGCATGCTAGGATTTGTAGTGTCAGATGCCTTCAAAATCTAGGTTGTTTGGGAGATTTAAAGCTTCTTTTTCTTGAGAATTTATTTGGCTGTTTTGGCAAATGGTCGCGGCTGAAAGACGACGAGCTTGTTATTTGTGTCCTTGAGAAGACTCAAGGACCAACCGCAAACTAGCGGACTTAGCAGAGTCAAGGCCTTCAGGAAGCTCTTTCTGTCGGTTGGGTGGTCCAAACAGCAGGATGGGATAAAGGCAGGACTAAGCCAGCCTGGGCTCCAGAAAAAGGGCGGAGCCTCCAAGCAGTCTCTTGGCAACAGGATCCGGCCGCCAAACCGCCAAAGCTTGTGGCGCGATGTCCTCTGGGAATTGTAGTATAGTTGGAGGGGCCTTTTAGGAGCCTTGTGACTGCAGACCCACGGGCTGCGGACTACAACTCCCGACGTCCACCATGAGGGACACTGGGTGGGAAGGGCCCCCAGCGAGCTCTGTCCGGGGTTCCATGCTCCCCAGTGACAGCAGCGGCAGGAAGCAGGCGGGCGCTTCTCTGGCGCCAAGGCCTCCTGTTCCCCGAGGGGCGACACTGGACACTTCCCCACGTGACTCCCATTTCTTGGTCCCAGGTCTGTGCATGGCGAAGTCCCCGGAGAACTCTACCCTGGAGGAGATTCTGGGGCAGTATCAACGGAGTCTCCGGGGTGAGTTGCGCCGAACCTCTGCGCCCTAGCCCCTGGGTCCCAGGGTCTAGTGGGCGGAGCTGGCCAGGTGCGTTTCCTAACACCTCGGCTCAGCCCCAGCCAGGATGCAGAGGAAGATGATGGATGGTGCTGTGATCGTTGAGCAGAGATGAAATAGTTTGCGTTTGTTTTTACCGTGAAGCAGTAAGTTTCCCCCTTGATTCCCATGGTTACCTGAACCAACTCCCTGAGCTTGACATAGGCATCGTTCTCACCAAGGCCAGCAGAAACTTTGGGTGGCTCTAGTCCACTCTTGCCCACTTCCCTAATTGGCACTTTAATCCAGTAAATTCCTGATTCACGCTTTTTACACATTAAAAGAGTGGTGTAGGCTGCTGAATGTGATTTATCGGACCACGTAAAAGAAAATACTAATTATTTTAATCACAAAACTTCCATTTAGTGTTCTAGGCTATTTACATACGTCGAATCATTTTAAGCTCACAGCAACGTTATGAATATCCCTCTTTTACACATGGAGAAATCAAGGTGGAAAGAGGTTGAGTTAGCCCAAAGTCCACACAGCTGGTTAGTGGCAGAACCAGGTATTAAATTCAGTCACAACTGACTGCCTTAAAAGCCTGTTTTTTTCTTTATTAATCATGTCATGGTTACCATTACTGATACCTTATTTGGTTAATTCAGATTTTCTTAGTGTCGTTAGGGATCAATGAGACTTTATAGGAGTGACGTTTGTACTTATCCATAGCTCTGTCGTCTTGGACATCATATATACTATCTGGAAATCTCAGTATTATTAATTTAAAGAGGAAGTTATGGTATTGTCTACAGGTTATTTGTCAGGAGCGAATGAAATAATACACATAAAGCACTGATTTTTCAGCTTTTTAAAAAAAATTGTTACCCATTGGTAAATACATTTTATGTGGGATATATACATATACATATAAAAGTTTCACTGGAGAATATTCTACTAAATGTAATACACGCTATTCTTTTGCATTTTCTTAACCCTTTAGATCATGACCAACAGTTTTGGTTTTTTTTTTTTTAAGATTTTATTTATTTATTTAACAGAGAGAGACTGAGCTTGAGCAGGGGTAGGGTCAGAGGCAGAGGGTGAAACAGACTCCCTGCTGAGCAGGGAGCCGGATGTGGGACTCGATCCCAGGACTCTGGGATCATGACCAAAGCAAATGCTTAATTGACTGAGCCACTCAGGTGCCCATGACCAACGGTTTTAAAAAAATGATTTAAAGTGTTTAGAACAATGAGTCACTTAAAAATGTAGAACAATGAGTCACTTAAAAACGTTGTGGCTACGATGTATAAGGCATGCTAGGTGCTGGGGATACAATAAAGAGGTAGACAGAGTCCCTGTCCACACGGAGCCTCTGCATAGTGGGGGAGAAAGACAATAAACAAAATAATTACAGATAATTATGATGGAGAATAAGGGTAAAGAGTAGTGCGTGGCACGTAAGAAGCACTCCCTAAAAGTCCACTGCTACTTATAATTGGTTCTTGCAGCAAAGTGAAGATTTTTTGAGGAGATGAGAAAGCTTATCTTCTAGTGACCCTAGATTTTGTAAGCGTTATTATGTGTTGTTTCCATCTGTCAACAGTGTTGTAAACTGTCAACATTCTCAATATTCAGACTGCAAGAATAAAATAATTGGTCTTGATGAATACGCTCATCGGCCTACTGATGTTTCAAGAGCTGTTAGATACAAAAATAACCACTTCTGACTTTTCATTTGAAAGCAAGAGATGCACTGTGCACAAGTGCGCAGTGATTTTTTTTTTTTTGAGGCTGGTAAGAATTTGTTTTTAGTTATAAGTTTCTGCTAATACTTCGCCTCCTCTTACCTTATTTTGAAACGTTATCTAAGCAGTGGGGGCTTCATAGGGCTTTTTAGTGCAATAGGTGGTTCATTTCAAATGAGTGCTGCTTTCAGTAATTGTTTAGAGTGGAGAGTTTTCATTCACAGGTGATACATTTTAAAGTAAATTTTAAGTTTAGGGTGACAACAGTATAAGATCGTAAAAACAGTTATAATCAAAAGCAAACATGAAGCAGAGAAAAAAGTTAAAGCTGTTTGTTGTTGTTGTGGTTTTTAAGTGATGGCTTTAACAATGAAACAAGAAATGGAACCTGACTTTTTTTGTGGGTTTTCAGGACTTATTATTTATTTAGTAGCGTTTTAACTTTTATGTGTAGTTTATATAACAGCTTATGGAAGGAAACAGCTAATCCTGAGTTAAAGTACAGTCAGAAGTTCTTTGCTTCACTCCTATAAATTAGCCCTTTTGAATAGGACAATTCCCTTTGAAGTCAAAATTTGTGTTTCTGAATAAACAAAGTATGGTGGCATTATTTTCCATGGGAAATTTCATTATTTAAGTGTTTGTGCCTAGCGACTTGAGAATTGTGTTACTATACAATCAGATAAAATGTAATTTGAAATTCTTTTGTTTTATTTTGTTTTGGTTTTGTTGCTTTGTTTGGTTTTGTCTAACTGCCATTACTTCCCCAAAATGTTTTGCCTAGTTCATGTTCTAATAAGTATTCTTGGTCTTTCCTCACATGTTATTCCTCTGGTTCCTTCATAATTGCACGTGTAATTATTATTAATGTCCCTTCATTTATATGCAGTCAGGAAGTAGCCATATAAAAATGCAAAATGCTTTCACAGTTTTCTACACTAATTCCTTATTTTTAGAGCTTTTCCTTATTACTTTAAATGTAATTTTAAGTACCCTTATAGTACATTAAGAATTTGATTTTTTTTTGGTTTTTTTTTTCCCTTAAGGCTCTATTTTATTTATTTGTGAGACAAAGTGAGTGAGTGCACAAGCAGGGGGAGATCCTGATGTGGGACTTGATCCCTTGACCCTAGGATCAGGGCCTGAGCCCAGGGCAGACACTTAACCAACAGATCCACCCAGGCGTCCCAAGGATTTGAAGTTCTGATTTGAAAGGCAGAGTCAAAGCTACTTTCTTTTATTTTTATTTTTTTAAGATTTATTTATTTGAGGGATGGGGGGTGGGGGCAGAGGAGAGAGAGAGTGAGCATCTCAGAGCTGAACAAGGGGCTCAGTCTTACTACCCCGAGATCACCACCTGACCTGAAACCAAGATTTGGGGGCTTAAACAACGGCACCACCCAGGTGCCCATGCTCACTTTCTTTTAAAACCGAAGTGCAATTCTTACTCCTCCTTGACTCATGACCTTAAGCAGCTGTGGAAGGAGGGAGCCCACTGGCAGACTTCACATTCGCCTCTTACCCTTCCCTTCCTTACACTTTTCAGATGTATTCACTCGTTATCTCTTGCTTTGGATGGTTTGTGCCCTCATTGTAAGAAATTAGAGAGATATAGTGATTTTCCTTCAAAGTAAGGCTTCATTGCCCCACTGGTCTGTGATATTATTGTTTCACAGCGGACGATCTGAAAGATTCCAGTGTGGGGAAAACAGGTACCCTGGGAATCACGGAGTTGAATGGAGAGGTGGAAGTGACTTGGGAGGTCTCCCACAGGACGGTTAGGTACTCATTCTCTTACAGTGAATGTAGGCAGCTACATTAGGATTGATTGAGAACTATATTGGGAACTGGGGAGCGTAGCAAATACCCCTCTTCTCATTTAAATCTACCACATCATTGTACAAAGGCCACGAGGTATAAAATAAACTAGTGTGTAGCCAAGAAAGGGTCAGAAAAACCAATGTAACAGGGAATCCAGGCTGTTCTAAGTTCTGTGCCCTGAATGTAGGAATATGACAATAGGAAGGAGAGAACCTGTTAGAAAAGCAGTGTCCCGTTCTTAATAACAGAATTGAGTCTAGCTTATTGCTGCAGTGTTAGCTGTAGGTACATTTGTGTCAACAACACTCTCCATGTGACTCACCTATTTACCTAGTTCCTAACCACCTTTGGCTGCCGGGGTGGGGGGGGTGGGTAAAGAAAACAAACATAGACTGTGACAAGTATAACATCATTATTTTCCACATCCATTTTGTATGCTGGTTCCTCTTTTGCTTTCAACATCACGTTCTGGGCTCTAGACTGAATTTCCGTAAGAGTATGGTGGACTCAGTGGAGGCTATGGAACTAGAAGTCAGGCCACTAAAATCTGATTGTAGCTTTACTGATAAACATCGGTGTCACCGTAGGCAAGGCAGTAAACTCTTCTTAGATCCTTGTCCCCTTTTCTGTAAAAGGAAGAGTTTAGAGGAGGTGGCAGAATTACTGCCTTAGGACCCAAGCAGGTGACAAAATCTGTGATAGAGTCTGTGGAAGACACTAGGGAGTGGTGAGGCTTATGGCCAAACTGGGCAGTTTATGCTTTCTTTAAAAAATTCCAATTTCTGGGGGCATCTGAATGGCTCAGTGACTTAAGTGCCCAACTCCTGGTTTTGGCTCAGGTAATGATCTCAGGGGCGTGGGATTGAGCCCTGTGTTGGGCTCCGTGCTCAGTGCAGAGTCTGCTTGAGATCCTCTCTCTCCCTCTCTCTCCCTGTGCCCCTCCCCACCACTCACACATGCATTCTCTCTCTCTCTCAAATAAATAAAATAAATCTTAAAAATATATATATAAAAACCTTCCAATTTCTTTGTTTTTCTTCGCCCTTCCTCCCACATTTGGTTAGAAAAATACACCTGAGAACTGGTTCCCCCTGCAGGGCTTTCTCTCAGACTCCTGCACCGCTAATATCCCTCCACCAACGCCGACTGGACCATGTGAATGATGAAAGTTATGTTTCATAATGAGAGGAAGGAGTGGAACTAGGTCCCTAGAAAGTGAGAGCTTGGATATGGGGGGAATATATATATATAATTTTTATATTATATTTATATATATAAATTTTATATATAAATATATATAATTTATATTATATATAATTGTATAAATATATTATTTTATTTATATGTTATTTATTTATAATATATTATATATATAATTTTTATATATAATTTATATATATATAAAATTTGAGAGTAGATTATTTCTTTATAAATTGCCCTAGTTTGAGAAAACCAAAGATAATGTTGATAAATTTTACTTATATATGATAGACACATCTCCCCAGATCTTACCAAGTGCTGTTTTCTTCCCCCTGGCAGGGAAAGGCTCCCATCTCTAGGAGGCCTGTGTTGCTTGCCAATACTTTGGTCACTGAGTTAGCCAGTAGTGATGTCATCTGGACCTTTCATAAACTGAAGAAAACATGTGTGCAATTTAAGTAAAGTCCCTTTTCTCAATTTTACTCATCAAACTTGTATTTCTTCTTTTTGTTTTTGCTTTTCTTGAGTGTTTTCTGAATGTTTTTCTCTTCTTTGCCATGTGCACTCTCTGTGCCCGCACACACATACTCCACAGCTAGTGTGTGTGTGTTTATTTGTTTTGCTATCAGCCTCGTTGTGACCAAGACAGGCAACAATGTAATAGAGCCCCTGGAAGCATTCGTTATGAAATGAGAAAATTATTTTGGCATTTTGGTGCAGATTGAAACAGCTCTCTTTTCTCAAAATTAAAGAAACGGAATGGTTTGGCTATTAATAAATAAGGATTGGTAATGCAAATGAAATTTGTAAACACCTGAGTTTATCTTTTTGCTGATAAAATTTAGATAACATATATTCTTTTTTGTCTGCTGTAATGGCTTTTCTTAGTAGTTTTACCTGTTATGACCATTCTTTTAAAACCAGAATCACAAAAGTTAGTAAATTCCCATTTTTTGTTCTCCACTACTGATGAGGTAAAATAGGCAAAGGCCCGGACTTAGCAGCCAGAAAAGAAAAGGCAGTAAAAACTTATTTTATAAATAAATAGTCATCCTTGGAATAATTTAGAACCAAAACAATGGTTCAGTGTTAGGAAATTGTAAGGGCATTTTCACATATTCTTGGGCAGAAAAGGGGATTAAGTTAATTCCAAGTTATTGAGATCCTGAGAATAATGATATTTTCTCCTGAAATGTTTACAAACGTAAACTCTGATCACTTCCCCTGTGTGTGCTAAGGTTTTCCATCTTTTCACTTAGTAATACTCCTCACACGGTCCAAAGGTAGAGAAAGTAGCTTGAAATGGGCTCGTGCACTGGGCCAAAGCAATCTTGATGGGCAGGGGGTGGGCGGGCAGGGGATGTTCTTCATCAAGACCCAGCAGAATATTTACAGGCGCAGTCACCTACGGTGTCTCCAAAGGATGGCTTTGAAGTGTAACTGTTGTTTCCTGTGGTAGGCCTTGAAACAATATGAAGCTAAAGTGGATTTCAAGTTCTGGATTACAGCAGGTATAACACTGTCTCCTAACACCTGCATCAGAAGCGCCCCGTCATGGCTCGTGCGCTGTGGCTGACTGTTCTGCCCGCTTTTCATTAAGAGGTGGCTATACTTACAATGTGGTAACGTGACAAGTCTCCTCAATTCTGAACATTGTTGATAATGCTCCTCTAACATCGGGGAGCATGTACCCCTTCAAGTCTGTATTTTTGTATCCTCTGGGTAAATAAAAGAATTTTTTTTGTATCCTCTGGGTGCAGTTGCCATAATTAAACGTAGAGAACAAACTGAGGGTTGATGGAGGGAAGTGGGATGGGGGATGGGCACTTGTCATGATGAGCACTGGGTTGTCACAACTGGTGGTGGTTGGGGGGGGTGGTTTCTACTGGCATCTAGTGGGTAGGGGCCAGGGAGGCCACTAAACATGCACAACGCAGCTCCTTACAATAAAGAACAATCAGGTACAAATGTCAGTAGTGCTAGGTTGAGAAATCATGATCTAGAAGTAGCAAGGCCTTGCTCATTGCCTTTGTTCTACAAGAATCATTCTCGAGAATAATTACAGTTAAGGATACGGATTGTCCTGGCTGGTGATTTTACCTATGTTCTGCCAGTCTGGCTAGGATTACTTAACAGGTGCATGCATCCTCCCAGTTGGTGCTGGAAACATACCCGGTGTAGCCTTCATAATGTATAGAGCTGATCTCCTTGATTTGGCAGCATCCACATGTCCTTAATGGCCTTCCAGCCGCTGCTTTCTTAAGACATTGACATTCTTGTTCAGATCACCTTTCACTCCTGGCGCCGACGCCTTCAGCACATTTTTTGGCTATTAGAGTCTTTTCTTTTAGGATAGAATTTTCTTTTAGGATAGAATTTTCTTTTAGATTTTTTTTTCATTTCTGCATGTTACTTTTAATCCCTTTCACTGCTGTAATTGTCATTTCCAAGGCTGGCTTTGTCTGACTTTGGATTAGGCTGTTTTTATCTTGGTTGTGCTAGCTGTCAGTCTCCTAGTAAAGGGCGACAACAATCTTCGGACTAGCTGAAGCCCAGTCAAGTGTGGACAGACACATGCATCTCTTATCTCCCCATGGTTTCATTTTTCTGCTTGTTTGCCCTGGTCTCAGCTTGTTTTAAGAACCGGGGTGCATCTCGAGTCTCAGCCTCGGGAGGTCTGGTTCACTGCTTGGTTGCTCAGAGACAGCTGGGCACTGCCCGGGGAGTGGTTCCCCCACCCGGTCACCGGGGTAATTCCTGTTCACATCTCCCTGTGCAGATGGAGAACGGAGACATGAATAATTCACGGTCCACATGTAAGGGGTGAGCCTTCCTAAACTGGGACGTTATTTGCCTTTTGTTCAAAAACACCTTGGTGAAGAGAGGCATGATGGTGACGTGGGGGAGAAAATAGGTGGGTGGGATTGGACCATGAAAATGGTTAAGACAGACTGAAGTGGACCAACAGTCAGCAGCTCGCTCACTTGTGCTCATTGTACTATTGATGTACGAATAGTGGACCACCAGAAATGCTACTTACTTACTTTTTCTTTTTTAAGATTTGGTTTAAGAAACCACAAGTAGGCAGAGAGGCGGGCAGGGGGGAGGGAGAAGCAGGGCCCCTGCTGAGCAGAGAGCCTGATGCGGGGCTCGATCCCAGTACCCTGAGACCATGACCCAAGCAGAAGGCAGAGGCTCAACCCGCTGAGCCACCCAGGTGCCCCACTACTTACTTACTTTTCTGTTCATGTGTTGCTTTGGGACTCAGAGATCGTATTTGGGTTTGTATTGATAATTAAGTTTATTTTCAGGCTGTGGTTGGTGCTGGGGAGAAGAAATCAGGATGCATTATGAAATACTCGTACTGTCCTCTCTGGAGAGAAGGGGAAACGAATATTCTTTTCGTCTCTTGGTTGTGGACGGAAAAAGTTTGCCCACTCACAATGGGGTAGGAAATGATAACTAGAACCTCCTGTCTAATCCGGTTTGTAGCAGATAACGGCATGTGGGGTTTAGTGTTCTCTGTAAGGAGTATAGGACTTTGAGTTGCAATGGTTCCAGCTGAAGAGCAATAGGGTTTCATCTATTTTGAACCATCTAAGCATTATTATTCCTCGGGATTAACTCTGTCTGTTACAGCATATAACTAGGTTGCTATGTATATACCTTAAGAGCATTTGGAGTATTTTGAAATATGCTATTGAAATGACTTAAAAATATCACTTCCCTTTTTAGTTTTAGGACACAGTTTTTGCAAATTCCTTCTTTTCCTCTCTGATCCTAATAACTGAAGTCAGTGATTGCAAAAAACCCCCATATCTTGGGGCGCCTGGGTGGCTCAGTGGGTTAAAGCCTCTGCCTTCAGCTCAGGTCATGATCCCAGCGTCCTGGGATCGAGCCCCACATCGGGCTCTCTGCTCAGCAGGGAGCCTGCTTCCACCTCTCTATCTGCCTGCCTCTCTGCCTACTTGTGATCTCTGCCTGTCAAATAAATAAATAAAATCTTTAAAAAAAAACCCACCCATATCTTGGTTATAATTTTTCCTTGGGTTAGTTGTTGATATCAGTATCTCACCATTTCATATAATAACTGTTTTCATAGTGTAATTTTAACACGTAGTCTTTGACTGTCATAAATTCTAAAAGAGTAAAGAAGGATATTGGAAAACGGGTTAAGTGAGCCCAAAACTCGCCAACATTGTAATCTCATAAAAGAACTCTATGTATAGAGATTTTTCAACTGTGAATTTTTTCCGGATTTCCTTTCTTGTTCCTAATACAGCTTTTTAGCTTTTAGTCAAATTAAGTATAAATAAATAATTATCCTTTATCTTAGAAGAAATCATTTCATAGCTCCACAGGGCACACTTTTAATGTTAGTCAGTCCCTCTGTTTCCTTTCTAATGGATGTAATAAAGGTAAGTGCTTTATTCATAGATTTACGCATGTGAGTCTAAAGCTCTGGGAGCTAAATTGCTTACCATGTAACACTTTGATTTTCCTTTTTCCATTAATAAATCTCTTTAGAAAATACTAAGTTGTTGGAAAACTGCTACTTCTTATTTTTCTAAAACCAGAAATGTGTCTTATCTGGGCTTTTCTTAAACTCATGATGAGTAAGAGGAGGCTAGGCTTGATTAGTATTCAGCACCAAAGGCCCGTCAGACAAAGGTCTGTGTGAAAATAGGATTGGTTTGTGGAGAGGAATGTAGTGATAAATTCACCGAGTCTCTTGCGTAGTTAGTAATAAAATTTCATTGTTGAACCCCTGACCTGAAAGGCTTATTTTCTTTAGTTTAATTAGGAAATAAAATGAGTTACTCTAAGTGAAGAACCTGTGTCAGATATTTTATAACACAGAGTAGTGTGTGTGTGTGTGTGTATTTTTTTTTTAACTGAGTTACAGTTACTTTTTTTGTTCTAAACTTTGAAATTAATGAGCTTGGATAAAGTAAAATCTGTTTCTCGAGGTCCTGTAGAATATATGTTTGTAAATATATTTTCATCCATGACTGGTAATGAAAAGATAGTTGTTTTGTAGCTCTCATAGGGTTCCCATGTAGGTAGCAAAGATGAGGAGCTTTACTCCTGAGGACACAAGAAGAAATAGACCTAAATTGGCAAAGAAGAACAAGAATGTCACTGGCCATCATTGTTAAGAGTTGTTCCTTCTTAGGGACCTTCTCAGGGAAAGTACCATCTCCTTCCCTCAAACATCTTAAGGATTGTTTCAATGGAGTCCATTTGTAATAGATGATAGGGCACCTGAGTGGCTCAGTTGCTTAAGTATCTGCCTTCAGCTCAGGTCATGATCTCAGGGTCCTGGGATCTAGCCCTGTATCAGCCTCCCTGCTCCACAGGGAGTCTGCTTTCCCTCTCCCTCTGCCCCCCCACCCCACCTGTGTGTGTGGCGCGCTGCGTGCGCCCACTTTCTCACTCTCTCCAATATATAAATAAAAGCTTTAAAAGAAAAAGAAATAGGGGCACCTGGGTGGCTCAGTCGGTTTTCTCCCTTCAGCTCGGATTGTGATCCCAGGGTCCTGGATCTAGCCCTGTATGGGGCTCCCTGCCAAGCGGGGAGTCTGCTTCTCCCTCTGCCCCTCCCATTGCTCATGCAGTCTGTCTCTCTCTCCCTCTCACAAATATATAATGTCTTTTAAAAAATAAATAGATAATAGATGTAGATGAATTTGCATGGGAATTCATCATTTTCCAACCATACATTTCCATCTTAAATATATGTAGATGCTTGGTAAATTAATGAGTGGATTAAAAAATAACTTTCAAATACAGATGTCAAAATTTGAACAGGGTGACTGAAATCTGGGTTCCAGCTCTAATGTGAAAGAACAGTTTTTGTTGTAGTTAATGTTTTCTAATTTGGAACCAGTGAATTCAATCCTAAGAGATGAGCAGAAGCAACAAGTTTAAATGGAAAAAATAAATGGACCTTAATTAATGAAATTACCAGTTGATTGCCTGGTTCTCTGGTTGTTAGACATGGGAAAATACCCGTAACGTAGCATAGATTCTCCTAATGCCCATCCCTGGTGTCATTAGTATAGTTCTGCTTTTAATATAAGACTTGGATCCTTTGCTGAAAACATTGTTGGGTATTTCACTGGATCATTATTTCAGATCTGTATTGCTGCATAACAAACCACTGTAAAGCCTGGTGTCTGACAGCAACCACTAAAGGCATTTGGGTTGACTGGACGCAGCTGGACAGTTCTTCCTGTCTCTTTCATGCCATTGCAATGAGATGGCCTCGGGCGCTGGAGTCATCTGGAGGCTCCCCTGGCTGTCAGCGGGGCTGGGCTTCTGTCCTTCCCTATGTGGTCTCAGGGCCTCTCCTTGCCACATGGCCCGGCCACAATCTTTCCAGCAGGGTAGGCAAGCTTCCTGCTTCATGGCGTAGGGATCATAAAAACAAGCATTCCAGCAGGGAGGAAGCAGAAGCTACCAGACATTTAAAAAATGAAATCTGGGGGCGCCTGGGTGGCTCAGTCAGTTAAGGTCTCTATTCTGGGTTTCCCTAGGTCATGATTTCAGGGTCATGGGATTGAGCCCCAAGTAGGCTCCACACTCAGTGGGAAGTCTGCTTGTCCTCTCCCGCCTCCGCAGTCCCCCCAAACATGTGCACAGTGGGCGCTTACTAGCACTTGCATGCTCTCTGTTTCTCTCCAATAAATAAACAAATCTTAAAAAAAAAAAAAAAAATGAAGCCTGGTCTAGCATGGTGTAACTTCTGCATTCTGTTGGTGAAGACAAGTTACCAATTTCGTTTCAACTTGGGAGGGGACAAGGGTAGAATCCTGGTTTTGGAGGGGTCGGGGCGCTCTTTGGAGAGATGAACTACTGTAGTATAATATACCCTAAGAAACTTTGTTTTAGGCTGTAGGGTTAAGTATGTGCTAGTGAGTTGGAGCTTTGGTCGTGGGGATGGTGAGGTCCACTGACCAAGAGTCACTATAGATGTGCGGTCAGCCCACAGGACACTGGAGGGACTACACTACAGAGGAGGGCACTGTAAGCATTTCATTTAGCTCTTCTGGTCTTCATCAAAACTAGGTCTGGCTGTCTCTCTCTTGGGGAGGGACCTCTGGCTCACAGGCGCAAGTAGGCTTCCCTGGGCATGACCTTGATGTGGTGGAGTCTGTCTGGCTAGTTCTGCCCACCACCCTGGTCTCCCAGGGAGGGAAAAGGAGCCCTTTCTGGGGTGGGGTCGGTGTTTGGAGGGTGGAGTGGGGAGCATCTAACCCATTCTGTCCTCCTCGGAAGTAGAGCTATGTGTGCTGAGTGTCCACCACGAACGAGTCAGGGACCTTAGGGATCATCAAGCCTCCCTCTGACCATGAACTTCATCTCTCTCTTCCTCAGCACTGTCCTCAGCAAAGCCAGAAACACCTCTCTGCTTTTTCCCAGAAAGTCCGAAACACGATGACTTCTCCTTTCGAAACTGGCTTTTGGAGTAAGTGTACATGTGGCCGTCCAGACGTCCCCGGCGCTGATTTGCGTCATGTTGTCATTGCAGAGCGTGCGAATAGAAGCATTCACCAGCTGCAGAGCGCCCTGAGAGAAGGCGATGGTGGTGTTGGAGAAGGCGACGGTGGTGTTGGAGAAGGCGCACCAGACGCCCCATGTGGCACCGGCCTGGAAAGTGAGGACCCTGGGGCAGCCTGGCAGGAGCTGCAGTACAGCCATGCCGGTGAGTGTGAACGGACGCCAGTCCTGGTCTCAGTGGCTCAGGGTGACTATTTTAAGCTCCTCCATAAAGTAAGGACTCCAGGCCATCTTCCACTCTGCAGGTGTGATTTTCTTCCTGAAACACAAATTGGCTGGTGCAATTCCCTTGCTGAATATTTTCCCTTTGACTTCATGGTGCCTGTAGGCTGAAGCCCACAATCCTTTCAATGGCATAGCAATATTTTCTTGAGATGGCTCCAAGCTGCCTCTGCATGTGCATATTTCTGTCCTGCTCCCCACCATCCGTGTTGCAAGCCACGTTCTAGCCACAGCAGCCCACTGGCCCTGCTTCCGCCATCCCTTCGAACTGGGATATTTTTCTCACCCTTTCCTGCTTCCTAATCTTCTGCTCAGCCTTCACAGAGTTAACTGCTCTGTAGACACAACCATGGTCAGGTGCTCGCTCTTCTTCTAGCACTGCGTACAGCTGCAGATCTACGTGGGAACTTTTTACCCAGTGTGTTTTGTTTTATCTGTCAGTGGCTCGCTCTTGCTCGGTGGACTCAGCTTTTCAGTGGTAGCGATTTTCTCATGTTTGCCTTTAGATGACCCATCCATTGCACAGTTGTTGATGCATAAAACATGTTTACACTATGTTTGTTAGGTGGATAGAAGCGTGGATGGGTGGCAATAAGCCCTGGATCCGAGGGAAGGCTAATGAAACCCACTGTGTTCGCTCCACAGTCAATCAGCTCAAAGCTCTGTTGCGCCAACAGGCAACTAAGGAAAGTGAGGTGTCCCCATCGAGAAGACGAAATGCGTCCCCTCTGGTGCGTATCCACATTTGCAACCTGACTAGAGCATTGTCTTCCGATTTTTTTTTAAAGATTTTATTTATTTATTTGTTTAGAGGGGAAAAGCTTGAATAGGGAGAAGGAGAAAGGAGAAAGAGAGAGAATCTCAAGCAGACCCCACGCTTAGCAGAACCTGACAGGGGGCCTGATCTCACAACCCTGAGATCATGACCTGAGTCAAAATCAAGAGACGCTTAACTAATTGAGCCACCCAGGTGCCCCTCTAAGTATGTTTTAACTCTATAGTATTGTTTTAGTAGAATTCTGGGCAGGACATTCTGATAGCATAGCATTAAAAGAAATGATCTCCTCTGGGCACCTGGGTGGCTCAGTGGGTTAAAGCCTCTGCCTTCGGCTCAGGTCATGATCTCAGGGTCTTGGGATCGAGTCCCCCATTGGGCTTTCTTCTCGGCGGGGAGCCTGCTTCCCTCTCTCTCTCTCTGTGCCTGCCTCTCTGCCTTCTTGTGATCTCTGTCAAATAAATAAATAAAATCTTAAAAAAAAAAAAAAGAAATGATCTCCTCTCTGATTATTTTGGCTGAAGAATAGAGACTTCCATGGCAGAGGGAATCCTGAATTTTAAATTTATTGTTTGCTTGAAAAGTATAAGTGAGGGACAAGTCTGGACAATTTACTTTGCAATTGTTAACAACAACAACAACAACAAAAAAGGAACGGTCTATGAAAAAGAGTAGCTGTTTCTTTTTTATGGGGTCATAGCAATATCCTATCATTTTTAGAATTTACTTAATTATATTGCTAGCTGTCCTTTGTCATATATATTTTGAGTGTCAAAGCCAAAGTATATAATCTTATTCTGCATTTTAAAATACATGGTTATAAAGTTGCACAATGTGAGAAGCTATTGTGTATTTTTTTCTGAAGTTGTTTTTTTATTGCTATTCCTTCGACAGAGTGAATTATTCCTGATTGTAGCAATGTGGTATGCTAATGCCTGATATAGATGTGAGGGAGAGATAGGCATGAGGGAAGGATTTGGCTGGGTTTAAATGGTCAAAATAATGGCCTAGGCCTTAGTCTATCTGGGCCTATTACTTTCTAGAAAGATATTATGCCTCACAGCATTTCTGTAATAATAAGAGTATATACTTAAAATTCTTTATAAACCTATGCAGTCTGACATAAATCTAATACATCAAAGTAGCGATAAATAGTTTGCATTTTCAATGTAATGCGTAAAGCATTTTCAATGTAATGCGTTGAAATGTGTGCGACAGTTGGATAACAAGGCTGCGTTGTAGAAACCATGGAGACATAACACTTTACTCACAGCTGAAATGTCATAACCGTACCCTCAAATTAATACTTCACTCCAGCCCGACACATACGTTCGTGCTTAATTCCCACTTTGGAGACATGTACTACATACCCATATTCAATATTTATGGCTATCAACTATAATTTTAATGCAATATTGCACCATTCAGTGACTGCATTCCTGGTGAGACCTGGCTTCTAGAATGCTCTTAAGCGCACAGTGGGTCGAGCACTGAAGTCTAGTAGACGAAGTTACTGCATCTGCTGAATGCTCAGGCACAGTCATTAGCATTTTAAAGTTACAGCTGAGCAGCCTGGTTGAATCTGGGTAGCAGGAGGAGGCTTATCAAGAACATCACTGGTTCTTACATACTTTACAGATTCCTGGATCTGTTTATATGGAGTGGTGTGGAAGGTGCGACTTAGACTCTGGATGTGTATAGCCCTCCTGGAATGCTTACAAGCCGTAATGACAATAAGCATGTCTGACGGTTTAAAAACACTTTACAGACACTTTCTTCTTCTTTTTAAAAAAATTTTATTTATTTGATTTGAGAGAGAGAGCGTGGGAGCAGGGGGAGGTGCCGAGTGGGACGGAGAGGGATGGGGGAAAGAATCTGAAGCAAGCTCTGTGTTCAGCGTAGAACCCATCTTGGGGCTCGATCTCACAACCCTGATATCATGACCTGAGCCGAAACCAAGAGTCAGATGCCCGGGGACTGAGCCACCCGGGCAGCACTTGGGTGCACTTTCATAGCCATACGACCTAGCGGCTCTATAGACAGTGCAGCGGAGGCGCTGTTGAGATGGAAAATATGTTACTTATGATTTTGAAATGTAGCTGTCCAGACTCTAATAAACCCTTCAAAATATACACAGGCGATTTCATTTTCCACTCAGTATTAGCTTGGGTCTTTTTTATTTTTTATACCCACAGTAATATTTTGATTCTTATTTGTCTATGTTCTGGACCCATTTCTATTAACATAAAATTATTATCACTAATTGCTTTCTAATAGCCAGAGATAATCCATTTAATTAAAGTTACTTTGGTTTTTAAACTTCTTAAATATGCCAAAAAGCAGAACTCTACTTAATTATTCTGCCACAAGAACTGGTCCTTTGTTGTTAGGAATTTCTAACAGCCTGATAAATAAGGATCAGGTAGGTGTCTCATCTCGAGATTTCTCTGGGTTCATTTCACTTGTTGACACTCATACTCCCTTCCTGTTTTCCTCTTTTCCTTAAGAAATATCACCGAATGATAAATGATTCTAGAAACCCTGTTATCATTTGAGGAAAAAGTAGGATATACATTAAAGTCAATGCAGGAGTACTGCAGAGGTACAGAGAATTAATACTTTTTCTTGGGTCTGTTTGCTGGACCCCTGGTCTGGGGTAGCTGTCAGTTTCTTGAGGGTCCTGCCTGTGTACCCTACGCTTGGCGGCTCCATGTTCCAGACCAGCATAGTCTCAAACTGCCTTGAGTACTAGGGTCAAAAATCAAAAACCATGCTTTGCTAATGTCCTCCTTTGTAGATTGAATTTTACCTGGTGGACACACCTGGCAGCAAACCCTTGTCTAAAAAACCCTGCAGCAGGGGCGCCTGGGTGGCTCAGTGGGTTAGAGCCTCTGCCTTCGGCTCGGGTCATGATCCCAGGGTCCTGGGATCGAGCCCCACATCGGGCTCTCTGCTCCACAGGGAGCCTGCTTCCTCCTCTAAAAAAAAAAAAAAAAACCCTGCAGCAGGCCGCTGGTCTGCCATTTTGTCTTGCAGTGCTCTGGCATGGCGGTTTCCTGAAGAGAGTTGTCCATTTATCTCCCTATTGCTGAATGGGGTGTCGCATTTCCAGATGGCTCTGATAGGCAGTTCATCCCAAGCCAATGAGACTACCCCAGCATTTTTCCATTTGCAACAAAGTTTTTATGACCACTCTCACTTTCCGTCTTTAAAAAAAGATATTCACACCTGAATCTTATCTATTTTATCTATCTGTGGAATTTATAGGCTAGAGACATAAATACTACTGGCCACAATGTGATTTACCCTATGCTTATGTGACATCAGTACTAAATTGAGTATAGGGGTGGTGTGGTGGTATTACCTGACTCTTGGCTAAATCCAAACATGCTTAATTTTGGGGGGGTTGTTTTTGTTTTTTGGGGTTTTTTTGCTGTAGAGGTCATCAGAGTACGAGGAAGCCAATATGCCTACTGTATACAATCTCGTTCCTATCGTCAATGACCAGTCTCAATACATTCATCATTTAGAGGCAGAAGTCAAGTTCTGCAAGGTAAGTTTCTCATTAAAAATTTAACTGTAACTAAATTAAAGTTTCTATTAATGATACCTTCTATGAAAATGTGCTATTACTAGTCTTCACGTGTACTGTGATACATTGACAGTTGCATGTTCACATGTTTGAAAAGACTGATACGTTACAGAAGCTTCTCAGACTGGGGCATGATACTCCTGACCTTGCCGTTTCTGCTGGCTTCATTTCCCAGTGGCCCATAACTGTGTCTCATGTTTTGATAATGTGCTCTTATGTTTTAGAGTTTTTGCTTTCTACCCCACATTCTTTAGCCTAGTTGGTGGGAAATGCATTAGAATGGTAATACCAGTCACTCTCCTGCACTCAGGGATTCTAAACTGCTGACTCAATCTACTCCATTGTCTGCATGAAGGTTCTTACCTTAGCCTGGAATGAGAATGTCCCGGGGTGCTAATAACAATGTTGAAGAAACCAAATGTGTCTGCTGCGACTTGTAACACCAGATGCTTATAACGTTCAACTGTACGCAGTTTAGTAATGTCATTAATGCCTTTATTGTCATTAATGCCATTGGAGCCTTTATGCCTTTCCAAACTTTATGCCTTTCCCTCCTTTTTTAATTCAGTATCAATATATCTATTTTTTACATTTTGGTTCCTCTTCTAAGGTGCAAGACTCAGAAACCTTTAGACATTTCATGGTTTTGACTTTTCCAAGAAGTTCTCCATCTTAACATGTCACTTTGTCTTCATTCTTGGAGGATACAATTATTATTATAATTATTATTATAATTATACAATTATTATTGCACAAGTATTCTTGGATTACCAAAAAAGGCTGAAATGATAGCCTCGGATTGATTCCCTTAACAAGCTCCTTTTAATCCTTAAGACGCTATGGGTAGGGGTGCCTGCGTGGCTCCGTGGGTTAAAGCCTCTGCCTTCAGCTTGGGTCACAATCTTAGGGTCCTGGGATCGAGCCCCGCATTGGGCTCTCTGCTAAGCGGGGAGCCTGCTTCCTCCTTCCTCTCTCTCTCTCTGTCTAACTCTCTGCCTGCTTGTGATCCCTGTCTGTCAAACAAATAAAATCTTGAAAAAAAAAAAAAAAAGAAGATACTATGGGTAAAACTTAGAAGACCTTGTAGGGGAGTTTTATCTCTACCCTCTTAGAGTTTTTGGCTGTGACTTATAATGAAATTAACAAAAACCAGATTAACAGGATGAAAATATACACATTTATTTGGTTGTTTTATTACTGAAGTATAATTGATAAGATATTACTTTTAGGGGTACAACATGCTGATTGAACAATCTGATATATTACTCAGTGCCTATCACAATAAGTGTAGTTACTACCTGTCAGAATACAGTGTTATTGCAATATTATTGACTACATTCCCTGTGCTGTACTTTGCATCTCTGTGATTTGTTTTATAACTGAAAGTTTGAACTCTTAATTCCCTTTATCTATTTCACGCATCTCCCTACCGACCCCTCAGCAACCACCAGTTCTCTGTATTTAAGAGTCTGTCTGTTTGTTCCTTTATTTTGTTTTTTAGATTCCACATGTAAGTGAAATCATAGGGTATTGGTCTTCCTCTATGTGATTTATTTCAGTTAGCATGATACTCTCTAGGTCCACCCAAGTTGTCACAAATGCAAGATGTCATTCTTTTTTTTTTTAAGATTTTATTTATTTATTTGACAGAGATCACAGTAGGTGGAGAGGGAGGCGGGGGAGGGGGGGCAAGGCCGGGGTTGGGGGAGCAGACTCCCTGCTGAGCAGGGAGCCTGATGTAGGGCTCGATCCCAGGACCTGAGATCATGACCCAAACTGAAGGCAGAGGTTTAACCCACTGAGCCACCCAGGTGCCCCAAGATGTCATTCTTTTTTATGGCTGCATAATATTCTATTCCATTTATACACATATATATGTACACACACAAACACACATCCCACATCTTTATCCATTCATCAATCAATGCATATTTGGTTGTTTCCATATCTCGGCGACTGTAAATACTGCTGCAGTAAACAGAGAGGTGCATGGATCTTCTTGGTTTTGTGTCAGTTTGGGGCCAAATACCCAGTAATGAAATTACTGGACCTTATGCTTTTTCTGTTTTTAATTTTTTTGAGGATCCTCCATACCGTTTCCCGAACTGGCTGTACCAATTTATATTCCCACCAACAGTGTACGAGGATTGCCTTTTGCCCCATCCTCATCAATACTTGTTAATTCTTGTCTTTTTGATACTAGCCATTCTGACTGGTGTGAGGTGATACCACATTGTAGTTTTGATTTTTTTTCCCCCTTATGATGAGTGGTATTGAGCACCATTCCATATGTCTTGGCCATGTGTATGTCTTCTTTGGAGAAATGTCTATTCAGGTCCTCTGTATTTTAGATCTGATTATTTACTTTTTTTCAGTGTTGAATAGTACAAGTTCTTTATATACTCTGGATATTAACCCCTTACCAGGTATATCATTTGCAAATCTCTTCTTGCCTTTTTGTTTTGTTGGCGACTTCCTTTGCTGTGCAAAAGCTTTTTATTTTGGTTGCCCTTGTTTGAGGAGACATATCCATAAACATGTTGCTGAGCCAAGAGATTCCTGCCTATGTTTTTTTTCTTTTAGAAGTGTTATGGTCTCACATTTAGGTGTTTAATCCATCTGGTGTATATTTTTGTGTGCGGTGTGAGAAAGTGGTCCAGTTTCATTCTTTCACATGTCGCTGTCCAGTTTTCCCAACACCATTTTTTATTGAAAAGACTGTCTTTTCCCTTATGGATATTCTTGCTTCCTTTGTCATAGATTAACTGACCATTAGAGTTGTGTTTACTCTGGGCTCTCTATTCTGTTCCACGGAACCGTGTCTGTTTTGGGATCAGTACCATACTGTTTTGATTACTATAGCGATCTAGTATATCTTAAAATCTGGGATTGTCATACCTCCACTTTTTTCTTCTTTCTTAAGATTACTTTGACTATTTAGGATCTGTTTTGGTTCCATACAAATATTAGGTTTATTTATTCTAGCTCTGTGGAAAATGCTGTTAGTACTTGGGTAGAAAGCGCATGGAATCTGCAGATTGCCTTGGGTGGTGTGGACATTTTCATGTTTATTCTTCCAATCCATAGGCATGAGATAGCTTACCATTTGTCTGTATCTCTTTCAGCTTCTTTCATCAGTGGTCTGTAGTTTTCACACTACAGGTCTTCCACATCCGTGGTTAGGGTTATTGCTAGGTATTCTATTCCTTTTGGTGCATTGTAAATGGGTTTTTTTGTGGGTTTTTTTTTGGTGCATTGTAAATGGGTTTTTTTGTGGGTTTTTTTTTTTGTGGGTTTTTTTTTCTGTGTAATTGGGATTGTTTTAATACAAGTTCTGTGTGACATGGAAACTCTCACAAGGAAATGGCAAGACCGAAATACTCTTATACTGTGTTGAGCAAAGAGAGGCAGTGTGGAAACACAACTAAGATACTTGGGGAGGCTAAAGGAGGGGTGAGTTATTGTGAGGTCTGTTTGTACAGATTCCTCTCAGCCTCCACTCCCTATCTCTGGTGATAAGAATGTTTCTTTCTTCCTCTAATGCAGAAGACAGCTTTCACATGCGAGTTTTATCTCCAACTTCCAGGAAGAAATGGAAGGTGACTCTTTTTGTATCTGCTGTTTTTTAAGTGCTTTTAGCTCAAAATAATTCTTATTCCTAAGTGGCATATTTTGGGGTAGCAGATTCTACCACAATATAGATTGTAATAAACTTACCATCTAGTCGTGGGATGCCTGGGTGGCTCAGTTGGTTAAGTGACTGCCTTCAGCTTAAGTGATAATCCCAGGGCTCTGGGATTGAGTCCCACATCAGGCTCCTCACTCAGCAGGGACCCTGCTTCTCCCTCTGCTTGCCAATCCCCCAGCTTATGCGCTCTCTCTCTCTCTGACAAATAGGAAAATCTTCTTAAAAAATAAACTTACCATCTAGTTGGGAAGAGAGTACGAATGCCTATGAGCACCACAGCAACACTGTAGAGTATAAGGTAGTCTCCGTTCTGTAGTATTAACTAAAATTATAGTAAGAATAGAAAGGTACTAAAAGTTGGAGTTTAGGGAGATGTTTTTCTGGGAGAGGAAAATCTTAAAGGAGTGGGATTGTTTAGATCAGCAGGAGGATGAAGGAGTTCATAGAGAAAACAGCCACACTGAAAGGACATATTCAGGATGAATACGTTTTATCTATGGGAGCCACAAGGCATCTATTCTAAATCCTGCAGTAGAGGATGTCTGTTAGAAATTACTAAGGGCTCCTGGGTGGCTCGGTGGTTAAGTATCTGCCTTCTGCTCAGGTCATGATCCCAGGGTCCTGGGATGAAGTTCTGTATCAAGCTCCTTGCTCAGTGGGGAACCTGGTTCTTCCTCTCTTTCTGCTGCTCCCCCTGCTTATGCTCTCTCTGTCTCTCTCCTCTCTCTGTCAAGTAAATAAAATCTTAAAAAAAAAGAAATTATTAAAATGATGCTGAACTAGGAAAATGGAAGATTATAAGAACCTTGAAAGGTAGAGTATATATTTGATACATTTCAACAAGGGGATAATGGAATAAAAGTAACATTTAAGGGCTTAGAAATAGCTTATTAATTTTTTATTGTTTTTAAGGATTTTATTTATTTGTTTGACAGATCACAAGTAGGCAGAGAGGCAGGCAGAGAGAGAGAGGGGAGGAAGCAGGCTCCCTGCTGAGCAGAGAGCCTGATGCGGGGCTCGATCCCAGGACCCTGAGATCATGACCTGAGCCGAAGGCAGACATTCAACCTCTTGAGCCACTGAGGCATCCCTCATTTAATTTAATTTAATTTAATTTAATTTAATTTAATTTTCTGTAAACTCCATGCCACATGTGAGGTTTAAACTCACAACCTGGAGATCAAGAGTCACATGCTGTACCAACTGACCCAGCCAGGCACCCCTAAGTTTTTATTTCAATTCCAGTTCGTTAAAGTACAATGTGTTAGTTTCAGGTGTACAATATAGCGACTCAACACTTCCGTACAACACCCAGTGCTCATCAGAACAGGTGCACTCTGCAATCCCCATCACCTCTTTCACCCGTCCTCCCACCCACCTCCCTTCTGGTGACCATCGGTTTGTTCTCTAGAGTTAAGAGTCTGTTTCTTGGTTTGCCTCTCTCTGCCTTTTTTTCCCTTTGCTCATTTGTTTTGTTTCTTAAATTCTACGTATGCATGAACTCATATGGTACTTGTCTTTCTCTGCCTGACTTATTTCCCTTAACGCACCACTGTGTAGCACCATTTATCTGTCTTTGCAAATGGCAAGATTTCATTCTCTTTTATGGCTGAGTAATACTCCATTGTGTATATATATATATATGTGTATATACACACACCACTTCTTCTTTTCTTTTTTTTTAAAAGATTTTTATTTTTATTTATTTGACAGAGAGAGAGATCACAAGTAGGCAGAGAGGCAGGTGGAGGCAGAGGGGGAAGCAGGCTCCCTGCTGAGCAGAGAGCCTGATGCGGGGCTCGATCCCAGGACCCTGAGATCATGACCTGAGCCGAAGGCAGCGGCTTAACCCACTGAGCCACCCAGGTGCCCGCATACCACTTCTTTACCCGTTCATCAGTTGATGGACATCTGGGCTCTTTCCATAATTTGGCTGCTGTAGATAATGTTGCTATAGACATTGGAGTGCGTATATCCCTTTGAATTAGTATTTTTGTATTCTTTGGGCAAATACTTACTACTAATTGCTGGATGGTAGGGTAGTTCTATTTTTAACTTTCTGAGGAAGCTCCATTCTGTTTCTAGAGTGGCTGCACCAGTTAGCATTCCCACCAACAGTGCAAGAGGGTTCCCTTTTTTCCACATCCTTGTCAAAACCTGTTGTATTTTGGGTTACTGATTTTAGCCATTCTGGCAGGTATGAGGTGATAGCTCATTATAGTTTTGCATTGTAGATTTGATGTGTATTTCCCTGATGATCAGTGATGTTGAGCATCTTTTCATGTGTCTGTTGGCCATCTGGATGTGTTCTTTTTTTTTTTTTTTTTTTTTTTTTTTAAAGATTCATTTATTTGACAGATAGAGATCACAAGTAGGCAGAGAGGTAGGCAGAGAGAGAGAGAGGAGGAAGCAGGCTCCCCGCTAAGCAGAGAGCCCGATGTGGGGCTCGATCCCAGGACCCTGGGATCATGACCCGAGCTGAAGGCAGAGGCTTTAACCCGCTGAGCCACCCAGGTGCCCCCATCTGGATGTGTTCTTTAGAAAAATGCCTATTTGTGTGTTCTGCCCATTTTTAATTGGATTATTTGTTGTTGTTGTTGTTTTTCTTAAAGGTTTTATTTATTTGAGAGAGAAAGAGCATGAATTCAGGGGAGTGGGTGGGGAAGAGGAGACCTGAGCCAGGGGCCCGATCCAGGGCTCCATCCCAGGGCCCTGGGATCATGACCTGAGCCAAAGGCAGATGCTTAACCGACTAAGCCACCCAGCTACCCCTGGATTATTTGTTTTTTGAGTATAGGAGTTTTTTTAAGTTCTTTATATCTTCTGGATACTAACCCTTTATCAGATATGTCATTTGCAAATATCTTCTCCCATTGATATTAGTTCTATTGATTGTTTCTCTCACTGTGCAGAAGCTTTTTATTTTGATGTCATCCCAGCAGTTTATTTTTGCTTTTGTTTCTCTTGCCTCAAAAAACATATTAGATAGAACTTGCTATAGCTGATGTGAAAGAGGTTCCTGCCTGTGTTCTCCTCTAGGAATTTTATGGTTTCAGGCCTCACATTTAGTTAATCCCTTTTGAATTTATTTTTGTGTTTGGTATAAGAAAGTGGTCCAGTTCCATTCTTTTGCATGTCGCTCTCCAGTTTTCCCAACACCATTTGCTGAGGAGACTGTCTTTTTCCCATTGTATCTTCTTTCCTGCTTTAAGATTAATTGACCATATACTCGTGGATTCAATTCTGGGTTTTCTGTTCCATTCTAGTGATCTGTGCGTCTGTTTTTGTGCAAGTACCATACCATTTTGAGCACTACAGCTTTATAATATAACTTAAAGTCTGGAATTTTAACGCCTCTGGCTTGCTTTTCTTTTTCAAGGATGTTTTGGCTATTCAGGGTCTTTTATGGTTCCATACAAATTATAGGATTATTTGTTCTAGCTCTGTGAAAAGTGCTGTTGGTATTTTGATAGGGATTGCATTAAATGTGTAGATTGCTTTGGATAGCATAGACATTTTGACAATATTCTTCTAATCCATGGGCATGAAATGTCTTTCCATTTCTTTGTGTCACCTTCAATTTCTTTCATCAGTGTTTTATAGTTTTCAGAGTACGGGTTTTTCATCTTACTGTTTTTGGTGCAAGTGTAAATGGGATAGATTCATTAATTTCTCTTTCTGCTGCTTCATTATTGGTGTATAGAAATGTAACAGATTTCTGTATGTTGATTTTGTATCCTGTGACCTTACTGAATTCGTGTATAAGTTCTAGCAGTTTTTTGGTCAGGTTTTCCATATGGAGTATCATGTCATCTGCAAATAGTGAAAATTTTACTTCTTTCTTGCCAATTGGGATGTTCTTTATTTCTTTTTATTGTCTGACTGCTGTGGCTAGGACTTCTAGTAGTATGTTGCAGAAGTGGCAAAATTGGACATTCCTGTTTTGTTCTGGACCGTAGAGGAAAAGGTCTCAGTTTTCCCCCATTGACAATATTAGCTGTGGGTTTTTGATATATGACCTTTATTATATTGAGTCATAACCTACTTTGTTGAGTGTTTTTGTCATGAATGGATGTTGACTTTGTCAAATGCTTTTTCCGTTTCTATTGAAATGATCATACGGTTCTTATCCTTTCTTGTATTAATGTGGTGTATCATGATGACTGATTTGCAAATTTGAACCACCCTTGCAAACCTGGAATAAATCCCACTTTATTGTGGTGAATGATTTTTTTAATGTATTGTTGGATTCAGTTTGGAAGTATATTATTGAGAATTTTTGCATCTGTGTTTATCAGGGATATTGGCCTGTAGTTCTCTTTTTCTGGTGCTGTCTTTATCTGGTTTTGGCATCAGGGTAATGCTGGACTTATAGAGTGAATTTGGAAGTTTTCCTTCCTTTTCTATTTTTCAATAGTTTATAGGTATTAACTCTCCTTTAATTGTTTGGTAGAGATATCTTATTAGTTTTTTTAAATTAATAGACTTTATTTTTTAGGTCAGTTTTAGGTTTACAGGAACATTGAGTAGAAAGCACCTAGAGTTCCCAGGTACTTCCCCTTCATACCTCCTCAGCAGTTCTTGCTGTTATAAACTGCGTGTATCAACGTGGCATGTTCATTTCAGTTGATGAGCCAATATTATTACATTATTATTTGCTAAATTCTACATTTACATTAGTGCTCACTCTTTGTGCATTCTGTAGCTTTTGGAAAATGTGTGATGTGTATCCATCACTACAGTGGCAAAGAGAATAGTTCCACTGCCATAAAGATCAATCTGTGCTCCATTTCCTCATCTCTCCTTCCTGACCCTCCAAATCCCGGCAACCACTGATCTCTTTACTGTCCCCACAGTTTTGCTTTTTCAGATTGTTGTGTAGTTGGAATCACATAGTGTGTAGCCTTTTCATACTGGCTTCGCTGACTTCGAATAGGCATTGAAGTTTCCTTCATGTCTTTTTATGGCTCAATAGCCTTTTTTTAATCACCGGATAAAATTCTATTGTATGGATATAACATAGTTTGTTTATCCATTCATCCTTTGAAGGACATCTTGCTTGCTTCCAAGTTTTGGCAACTATGAACAACACTGCTATAAATATTCATGTGCAGGTTTTTGTGGATATAAATTTTTAACTCATTTGAGTAAATACCAAGAAGCTCAGTTGCTGGGTCACATGATAAGAGTATTTTTAGTTTTGTAAGAAGCTGTCACACTGTCTTCCAAAGTACCATTTTGCTTTTTCACCAGCGGTGAATGAGAGTTCTTGGTGCTCCCCATCCTTGCCAGCATTTGGTGTCATTAGTAATGTACTAAAGGTGTGTTTTAATGTAAATTCCCTGATGACATATAATATTGGACATTATTTTCCTGTACTTATTTTCCATTTATATACTTCCTTTTTTTAAGTTGAGTTGTTTATTTTCTTATTATTGAGTTCTTAAGAGTTCCTTATATATTTTGGATACCAGTCATTTATCAGCTATGTCTTTTGCAATTTTTTCCTCCTAGTGCGTGGCTAGCCTTTGATTCTCTTAACAGTGCCTTTTATAGAGCAGAAGGTTTGATTTCAGTAACATCCAACTTATCAGTTTTTTCTTTCATAAATTTTGCTTTTGGTATTCTATCTAAAAATCATTGCTGAACCCAAGGTGATCAGTATTTTCCCCATTCTTCCATAACTTTGTGTTTTACGTTTAGATCTGTGCTCCATTTTGAGTTAATTTTTGTGTAACGTGTAAGATCATTGTTTAGATTATTTTTTTTCCTTTCTCTTCTTTTTTTTTTTTCCCCTGCATGTGGATATCCAGTTGTTGCAGCACCATTTGTTGAAAAGATTGTTTCCATTGGATTGCCTTTGCTTCTTTATAAAGATCAGTTGGCTATATTTGTTTGAATCTACTTCGGGGCTCACTTTTCTGTGCCACTGATCTGTTGGTCTGTTCTTTTGCATAACATACTGTCTTGATTTATAGTAAGTCTTGAAGTTGGGTAGGGTCAATCTTCTGATACTCTTCTCACTATGGTATTAGCTATTCGGGTCTTTTGCCCCTTTATATGAATTAAAATTGGTAAATTTCCACAAAATAACATACTGGGATTTTGTTGAATCTATAGAGCAGGTTGGGAATTGGCATGTCGACAAAACTGAGTTTTCCTATGCATGTACGTGGACTGTCTATCCATTTTTTTAGGCATTCCTTTATTTTTCAGAGTTTTGCAGCTTTTCTCATAGAGATCTAGTACATGTTTTGTGAGATTTATGCCTCAGTATTTCATTTTTTTAGTGTTAATGTAACTGGTAATATGTTCTTAGTTCAAATTCCAATTATTTATTGCTAATATATAAGAAAATAACCAACTTCTGTATATTAATTAATCTTGTAATCTGCAACCTTGACCAGAATCACTTATTCTAGCTGGTTTTTGATTCTCTGAGATCTTCTTTGTAGAGAGTCATGTCAACTTTAAACAAAACCAGATGTCTTCTTAAAAGATTATTTCTTCCTTTCCAGTATATATGATTTTATTTCTTTTTCATATCTGTTGCATTAGCTAGGATTTTTAGTATGATGAATAGGAGTGATGAGAAGGGACATGCTTGCTTTGTTCTTGTTCTTTTTTTTTTTAATAAAGATTTTATTTATTTGACAGAGAGAGATCACAAGTAGGCAGAGAGGCAGAGAGAGAGGGGGAAGCAGGCTCCCTGCTGAGCAGAGAGTCCAATGTGGGGCTCGATCCCAGGACCCTGAGGTCATGACCTGAGCAGATGCTTAACCCACTGAGCCACCCTGGCTTGTTCTTGTTCTTGTTCTTAATGGGAAACTATCTATAGTCTCACCATTGAGTATGTCCTCAACTGTTTGTTATTTATAGATGCTGTTTATAAATTTGAGGATGTTTTCTTCTATTTCCTGTCTGCTGAGAATATTTATCTTGAATGGCTACTGAAAATTGTCACTTGCTTCTTCTGTCTATTGGTATGATCATAAGTGATTTTTCTGGCTTGTTGATATGATGGATTACATTAATTCCTTTTCAAATATTGGACCAACCTGTATGCCTAGAATAAATTCCATTTTGTCCTATTGTATAACAATTTTATACATCATTGCATTTTAATTGCTGATATTTCGAAGAGGATTTTTGTATTTATCTTCATGAGATATATTATTGGTCTCTAGTTTTCCATTCCTGTAGTGTCTTCACCTGGTTTGGGTATTAGGGTACGCGAAAATGAATTAGGAAGTATTCCCTCAGATATTTTATGGAAGATGTAAAAAACTGGTATAATCTATTACTTAAATTTTTGGTATAATTTACATGTGAGCTAATGGCAGACCAGGTGCTTTCTGTTTAAAGGTTATTAATAATTGATTCAATTGCTTTTATAGATGTAAGCCTTGTTCAGACTATTTCTCCTTCTGTGAGTTTTTAAAGATTGTGTCTTTCAAGGAATTGGTCTTTTTTATCTAAATTACAAAATTTATGGGCATAGAGTTATTCATGGTATTCGTTTGTTATCCTTTTAATGTCCATGGGATCTGTCATGATGACCCTGCTTTCATTGTCATTTCATTTCATTTTCATGTTAGTAATTTGTGTCTACTCCCTTTTTTTCTCAGTTAGCCAGGCTAGAGTCTAGAGTCTTACCAGTTTTATTGATCATTTCAAAGACCCAGCTTTTGGTTCTGTTGCTTTTCTCTATTGATTTTCTTTTTCTTTTTTCTTTTTTTAAAGATTTTATTTATTTATTTGACAGAGATCACAAGTAGGCAGAGAGCAGGCGGGGGCGGGGGGGGGGGGGAAGCAGGCTCCCCGCTGAGCAGAGAGCCAATGCTGGGTTTGATCCCAGGACCCTGGGATCATGACCCGAGCCAAAGGCAGAGGCTTTAATCCACTGAGCCACCCAGGCGCCCTGTATTAATTTTTCTATTTTTAATTTCTTTAATCTCTAATTTTTCTTGTATCTTCTGATTACTTTGAATTTAATTTACTCCTCTCCCCCCCTTTTTTAAAAAGTTTCCTCAGACAGAAGCTTGGATCATTGATTTGGAATCTTTCTTCTTTTCTAATGTTTTTCACTGATTTTGTTGTATCTCACAAATCTTGATAAGTTGTATTTTCATTTTTATTTAGTTCAAAGTATTTTTAAATTTTTTCTTGAGACTTTGTCCTTGACCTGTATGTATTTAGAAAGGTTTAATCACCAAGTATATTGGGAATGTCCCAGCCATTTTTCTGTTACTGATCTCTGGCTTGATTCTACTGTGGTCTGAGAACACACTTTTTATGATTTCTATTCTTTTTGTTTGTTAAGATGTGTTTTTAGAAAAAGTCTATGTTATTCGGGGTGCCTGGGTGGCTCAGTGGGTTGGGCTTCTGCCTTCGGCTCTGGTCATGATCTCAGGTCCTGGGATCGAGCCCCGAGTCGGGCTTGCTGCCTCCTTCCCCCCTCTCTCTGCCTGCTTCTCTGCCTGCTTGTGCTCTCACTCTCTGTCAAGTAAATAAATAAAAATCTTTAAAAAAAAAAAAAAGTCTACCTTATTCTTAAAAGTCTTTTAGATAACTCCTTTAAGTCTTTTCAGTAGCCTACCAAAAAAACTGTCAGAACCACACATTTCTGTGATATGGCCATTAACAGACTTTTTACTATATTCCCCAGACTTCTTTTCGTTTGTTAGCTCATATTTGAGTTGCTTTATTTGTCTAACTATAATTACAATACTTCAGAAAATGGATAGAGAGCATGTTTCCCGTGCTTTATATCATGTTGGATCACCTGGTAATCAGAATGAACACGGCTTCAAAATGCTTAATGTAGTTGGTATTTTTGTTTCCGCTTTTACAGGAGGAACTCTCTGCAATGAAAAATAGGGTTCAAGTAGTTGTGCTTGAAAATGAAAGGCTCCAACAAGAGCTGAAATCTCAGAGACAAGAGGAAGCAATGAGGGAACAAACGCTTCTGGATGCATCTGTGAGCACTTTTTTTCAAAACCATAAATTATATTTTAGTTTGAATGTTCCGTCCTACCCTCTCTCCCTGCCTCCTGAACTGCTGAAATTCTTGACTTGACGTTTGGCAAATGTACTGTGCTGTTACTCACCTGGGGCCTCAGAAATTAAATTCACCGTGGTGGATTGACCCCTCAGACGCAGTGACGCAGTGATGCCCACTATCTGCTGATTTCCTCCGGAGCATACGTGCTGCGCATGTTTTGCCCATAGGGAAAGAGCAAGTCCAAAGCAGGAAGCAGATCATGTAGGAAGACCTGGTTAAATCCAGAAACTTTGTAACTGTAGCTTAGATTTCTGTTGTAGGTCTCTAAGTTTTCCTTGCCCTCTGCATCCTAGTAAGTCTAATTGGCAGCCTGGGGTAGCAGAGAGAGTGTGGGCCCAGGGTTCCAGGGTCAGCACGTTAGTTTCCCGTCGTCCCTGACAAGCTGGGTGTTTTCACAAGTAATGTTATGCGGCTTTCAAATGTGGCTTTACTTCTTGTGTCCTCTGTTTATTGGCAGTTTGAGAAGATTCACCTATATTAGCTGTTCTTAATCTTTTTCTTTTTTTACAGATTTTATTTATTTACTTGATAGAGTGAGATCACAAGTAGGCAGAGAGGCAGGCAGAGAGAGAGAGAGAGGGGGAAGCAGGCTCCCTGCTGAGCAGAAGCCCGATGCGGGGCTCCATCCCAGGACCCTGAGATCATGACCTGAGCGGAAGGCAGAGGCTTAACCCACTGAGCCACCCAGGCGCCCCAGCTGTTCTTAATCTTTAATATGAGTAACAGTCACTTGGGATACTTGCTGGTCATGCAATTCCTGAGCTCTCCTCCCCTGAGATTCTGAATCAGTGAGTTTGAGTTGAGTTCTTGAGTTAAAAATATGAATTTTTAACAAGTTGCCTAAAAGATTCTAGTATGACTGCACCATTTTTTTTAATCCATGTGCCACATTTTGAAGAACAGTGGAGTCAGTGAGGTCCATAACTGTATGACACAAAATTCTTGTGATGACATTTAAGTAGTGTTTAAACTTAGTATTTCCTTGTGACTGGTCAGAGATACGGTTGCCTTAAAAATGATATTTACTCTTTTGCTGTAGGACACTGTTAATCATAGCTTGTTTTGCCTTTTGAAACAAACTCAGTGTTCCATGAGGAAGTGTTAATACTTGCCTGCTGCGGCTTTACTTTATAATGGGTTTGGTGACTTTGACCTGGTTGTCATTGGTAAATCCGTTGTCTCCATGTTTTACCCAGATGTTCTCTAATTTTTTATTTTGAAGTGTTTTTTCGTTGACCTGACCTGTGTCTCATTTGTAATCCTTGACCTCTCTGTTAGAATTTCCTATTTAGAAGTAGCCAGTTGTGTTAAATCTGAATGGCAAATGGGGCTTCTCCGCATTTCAGTTGATTTTTCTGCAGTATATTTCAGTTTGTGTCCAGCTTTTCTCCCTTCACCAGAAGTGTTTCTTCTGAATATTTGTATTATTATTTATTATCAATGTTAGTACTTAAAAATTCCATCTTAGTTGCTTATTATTTTAATGTCAGTTTGAAGACGATAGAGCCTTATAAAAAGTACTTGGAAGTAGCTCATTTTAAAAATATGTTCTTTTGCTTTTCTTCCAAATATGCAGTCACTTAGCAAACAGTGACTCGATTATTCATAGACGTTGGTATTTGTACAATGACAAAGAAGTGGAAGAAGGGGAAGTGAAGTGAGAAAGGAAATTAGGCAGACAAGCGAACCAGAGGGCGAGAGGAGTAACGCAGAAGGGGAAGGAAGCAACGTTCAAGCATACATGCTTTGCCTTAGGAACAAAGGAAACTTGCTGAAGAAATTTACAGCCATAGTTAGGGAAAAAACAAAGTTGTAGAGTGTTTCTTTTTTTTTTCTTTTTTTTAAATTCACATGAACTAAAACATAATGCAAACAAGCAAATGATTGTTGCACATGGGTTTGGAGATCTCCGTATCTATTTTAATGTTGGTCTAATGTGTTATTTTGTTGTTATGGAATTACTACTCCTGTTGCTTTTTGCTTGTGTAGGTGAATTGAGGCATTTCAGCAACGTATGCTTGGTCCATTGTGTTCAGAATTTTAATGTAAATGAAACTATTTAGAATATCTTAAATATAAACACATCAAGAGGCATTATCTTTTTTTTTCTTTCCTGAACTCTTTTTACTGAGCCTATTACCATGCTAATGGTAGATCTTGCCAAAGCTGTTGGTGGATTTGAGTATAGATTTTCAGTATTTCTTTTTTTTTTTTTAAAGATTTTTATTTATTTATTTATTTGACAGAGATCACAAGTAAGCAGAGAGGCAGGCAGAGAGAGAGAAGGAAGCAGGCTCCCTGCTGAGCAGAGAGCCCGATGCGGGACTCGATCCCAGGACCCTGGGATGATGACCTGAGCCGAAGGCAGCGGCTTAACCCACTGAGCCACCCAGGCGCCCCGATTTTCAGTATTTCTTAATACTTTCTTTTGAAAAATAATTAAAATAGTTAGATAGTCATGATTAATACTTACTGACGGCTACATGTTATGATGTGGCAGGCACTCTATCAAGCACTTTATTTATATTCAATTATTTCAGGTTTATAGCAGCAAAGGAAGGCAGGTGTTATTCTCTTTTCAGGTGAGTAAATTAAGGTACAGGGTGGTTACGTAAACAGAGCAAGTCTGCTAATGTCACAGAGCTAGAAAATGGCAAAGCTAGGATTCAAACGTGGGGCTGTCTGACTCCCACATCCATCTGTCTAGACTTGAGTTATACTGTCTTTCTGCATAAGTTAGGAATAGCTTGTCACTATTGAACCAAACTACCTTTGTTTGCCATGGGGTAGAAGATTATCCCCAGAAGAGGGGAATGTCCTCTTTATTGTTCCTGAGTTTTAGCCTTGGACTTGGTGGTAGCCTACGTGATGTTTAGCACTTAACCTACTTTATGACCCAGTGGTTGAAGACACAGACAGGTTATTTATTTTTTTTTTAAAGATTTTATTTATTTATTTGACAGACAGAGATCACAAGTAGGCAGAGAGGCAGGCAGAGAGAGAGGGGGAAGCAGGCTCCCCACTGAGCAGAGAGCCCGATGCGGGGCTCGATCCCAGAACCCTGGGATCATGACCTGAGCCGAAGGCAGAGGCTTTAACCCACTGAGCCACCCAGGCGCCCCCAGACAGGTTATTTTTTAAAAACTGCCACCATTTCCATCTTCATTTTTTATCATTCCACTAATTTCTCTTCATGGAGAGCTTTTCTCCTGAGTTCCAACAATTATAATAATATTAAATATGCTATTTATTAGAAATTTGGGGGGTACCTGGGTGGCATAGTCTGTTGAATGTCCAGCTCTTGGTTTCAGTTCAGATCATGACCTCTGGGTTGTGGGATCGAGCCCCAAGTTGGGCTCTGTGCTCTATATGGAGTCTGCTTGTGACTCACTTTGCCCTTCCCTGCCCTCAGATAAATTAATCTTAAAAAACAAAGAAAGAGAAAGAAAGAAATTTTGACATGTGTACTCATCCAAAGATCTAGGGGATTTTTTTAGAAGCAGAACATTTCCGAGTCCTTTCTTTCCCTGTCTACTTTCATCCCTTCGCTACCATCACTCCCCTCAATTAAAAAAATCAGGTTTTCAGTGATCTCCAGGGATGTAAATGTAATTAGATTTTTAAAATTTTGGTCAAATACCATTCACATTCTTAAATGTTATCTGTGAAAGGACAAAGTGTCAAGTAGACTATCAGTTCTTATCAAAGAATGACATTATTTTATATCATAAGTCAGCGATCTGTGGTGTACGTACTTTTTCCAATTTCATTGCAGGAAATTAGTGCTGCTGTTCTTCATAATTCTCTAAGGCAACTTTGAAAGCACTCAGATCTTGAGCGATTTGTCCTTACCTACAAAATCAAGTTCAAGCTTGTTGTACCATGTTTTCTAGACCCTTATTTGACACTCTAGCTTGACAAAAGCTTTGTTTTATGCTTCAATATTTAGTAATTCTGAATTGCGTGAGTCTCCTATAGGGACCAGACTTTTTCACTCCTCTGTGACTTGCCCTGTAATGTTTCTTTCTGGCTTGCTCTTCTCATCTAGTTCAGTCTTTCTAATCCAGGATACCACACCAGCGTCAACACGTCCCCAGAAAACCTTCCTTGAATCTCTGGTTGTTCTTAGTGCCCCTCCTTTCTTTCCGCGCAGTTCCCCATGCACACCTCTGGCCTAGCTCTCACCTTAGTAAATTGAAATTATCTGCTTAGGGGTTTGCCTTGAGGATAAGATTGGTCTTGCTCATTTTGACCACCCAAGCTCTTAGCACAGTGCCTAAACATAGGAAGTATCATACACAAATATTTGCATTAAACTGAACTTCCAGAAGAATATGGAATGGGCCATCAGAATACTACTTGGGATGAGTGAGTTTAGCTCATTCTGGCATGATATGACACTGCGGTGTCGTTCTGTGTTCGGGACCTGCCCTCCCTTGTGAGTTCTACCGTATCCTTTGGTCCTTAGGAAGAGTTCAGTAATTGTTTGTTGAATGATATTATTGATATTTCAGTCCTTGTACACACAAATTACCCAGATCTTTGGGCTGCATAGTTCACTGAATGTTGAGAGGATCTCTCCCGGAGGTACAGACACAAGGGGTACACATCAGATGTGGTCTATTAGGCATATTTGGTTTGTTTGACAAACTATGAACCAGTATTTAACAGTGTTTCAAATGAAAAGCCAGATATCTGGCTTATCTTTAAAAAAATCAGAAGACTTTTTTGTAATACGAGTTTGCATTCACTCGTGGCAAAAATTGCCTGGAACTGAGTCGTGGCTGCAAATTCTGGATCGTTTGTCATGGTCCCGACCCCTCCTTTGTGAGTCCCTGACATGCAGGCTAGGTGTCAGTGCTGTTTATCTCCACACACTATTTTTCTTATTGAAGGTAAATATTTTTCTGAAAGGGCAGGAGAGCACAGTGGTTTGGGGCATGGACTGGGGAGCTATAGATTGCCAGGGTTCACATCCTGGCTCTGCTGCTTGTTAGCTACTTCCTACCTCTGTGACTCTTACAAGTTACTCAGTGTGACTCAGTTTCCTCTTTTAAAAGATTATTTATTTTAGAGAGTGAGAAGAATGCATGAAAGAGTAATGTGGGGGGCGGGGGACAGCGGGAGAGGGGGGTGGAGAGAATCTCAAACAAACTCCCCACTGAGCCTGGAGCCCAATAGGGAAAGGTGGAAAATGAAACCAGGAGAGGGCTGTGTGTTTTAAGAATGTATGTCTCCAGAGAAGTAAGAGAGGAGTTCATTTGCTGAAACACTGGCAGGCAGTCCTCTTTGCTCATTTACATTAGTGCCTGTGCCCGTAGGAACCTGACTTTGTAACACTTGGGGAATATGACCCTAATCACCTGAAAACGTGAAATCATTCTTGATGTGTAGCTTGGAAGCATCCGCTCTTGTATTCTCTTCTCACAGAAGAGAATCAGTGTTCCATTTGTAAAGCATGCATGTTGACTTAAATGCCAGTTGTAATGTAATTCGTACATTTTATTTTAGGGAAACCTGCAGAATTCTTGGATTACAGCAGGTGGCGGCTCTGGGACGAGTGAAGGGGCCAAGGGGCGACTCTCCCAGGGCAATGCAGATGCGGTCAGAGGTCCAGCAGCTGGTGAGGCGGAGAAATGGCAGCTAGAACTGGTGAGAATTTGGCTGCTTTTCTCTTATGCATCTACTTTTTTGTACTTTTTCTATCGTGGTAAATATGCGTGCCATTAAATTTAGCGTTTTTGCCCTTTTAAAATTTGCAGTATGTGTATTTTTTGGTGTCTGGCTTTTTTTGTTCAACCTTCCATTTGTTAGATTTTTACCCATTGTTGCATATGGCAGAAGTTTGTTCGTTTTCACGGCGGGTCTACTGTATACATACAATTCATTTATCCATTCTACTATTGATGGATTTTTTTTTAAGATTTTATTTATTTATTTGACAGAGATCACAAGTAGGCAGAGAGGCAGGCAGAGAGAGAGAGGAGGAAGCAGGCTCCCTGCTGAGCAGAGAGCCCGATGCGGGGCTCGATCCCAGGACTCTGGGATCATGATCTGAGCTAAAGGTGAGGCTTTAACCCACTGAGCCACCCAGGCCCTCCTATTGATGGATTTTTGTATCGTGTCCTGTTTGGGGCTATTGTAAATATTGCTGCTATGGACATTCTTTAAGATGTCTGTTGGTGTGCATGACACACATTTATGTTGGGTACGTACCTCAGAGTGGAATTGTCAGTCTTGGGATATGTGTATGTTCAGACTGAGTGGTTAGGGTGAGCTTTTCAGGTGGTTTTTATCAGCTTACACTCCTACAGCAGCACAGGAGTGATACCATGGGTCCATATTCCTACTGACATATTTTATTGTCCGTTTTTCTTGTGGGCTTGTAGTGCTGTCTCATTGTGATTGTCATTTGCATTTCTCTGATTGCTCCTGAGATTGAATCTCTTTTCATGTATTTATCAGTGTCCTCCTATGTGTTCAAACATCCTAGCCATTATTTTGAGTTATTTGACTTTTTTTTTGAACTTCTTTTTGTATTCTGGATATAAGCCCTTTGTTGATTGTATCTTGGATTAAATATATTTTCCTCACTCTGTGGCTTGTCCTGATAGTTTTCTTTCTTTCTCTCTTTTTCTCTTTTTTCATTCTTCATGATTAAAATTTCTTATTTTTTTTTTTTAAGATTTTACTTATTTGACAGTGAGAGACACAGTGAGAGTGGGAACACAGGCAGGGGCAGTGGGAGAGGGAGAAGCAGGCTTCCCACCGAGCATGGAGCCCAATGTGGGTCTTGATCCCAGGACCCTGGGATCATAACCCAAGCCGAAGGCAGACACTCAGTGACTGAGCCACCCAGGCACCCCTAAAATTTCTTAATTTTAATGTAATCTACAGTTTTTCCCCTTCATTGTTTAGTACTTTCTGTATCCTGTATCAAAAGCGTTTCCCTGCCTCAGGTCTTAAAGCTATTCTCTTATATTCTTGCTTTTAACATTTAAATCTACAATCTACCAGTCTTTGTTTTGTATATGACGTGTTACATAGGGCGTCATATTTTGTTCTTTTCCCACCTGTTTATGTATGTATGTCCCAGTAGCATTTGTCAAAAAAACAGCCCTTTGGTATCTTTGTCGTGAATCAGGTGTACATACATGTCTGGGCTCTGTGTTTGGTTTCTTTGGTCTTTGCTACTACCATCCTGTCTTGACTGTTACAGGTCTGTACCTGGTGGTCCACATACCACATCTTCCAACATTGTACTTTGTCCTCAAGAGTGTCTCATTCCTGGCGGCCCCTGGGTGGGGGGTGCAGCCGGTTGAATGTCTGACTCTTGGTTTGGGCTCTGGTTCTGTTCCCAGGGTTGTGAGATCGAGCCCCATGTCAGGTTCCGCACTCAGCCTGGAGTCTCCTTGAGATTCTCTCTCCCTCTCCTGCCTCTCCCGCTCATGCTAGCCCGCCTCACCGCTCTAAAATAAATAAGTCTTTTTTAGAAATTTTTTTAATTTTTAATTTTTTAGTTTACTGGACAGACAGAGATCACAAGGAGGCAGAGAGGCAGGCAGAGGGGGTGGGGGGAGGCAGGCTCCCCGCTGAGCAGAGAGCCCAATGCGGGGCTCGATCCCAGGACCTGTGATCATGATCTGAGCTGAAGGCAGAGGCTTAACCCACTGAGCCACCCAGGCGCCCCTAAAATAAATAAATATATTTTTTAAAAAGTGTCTTATGCCTGGCCTTTTGTATTTCCAAATACATTTTAGAATTAATTTTTAAAGTTCTGGAAAGTCATTATGAGGCTTTGATTGAGATTGTCCTTAAACTATGTCACCAGGGGGAGAAGAGATCTTTATTTCTTTATTTTTAAAGATTTTATTTATTTATTTGTCATAAAGAGAGAGGAAGAGAGAGAACCCAAGCAGGGGTAGCCACAGGCAGAGAGAAGAGCCTGATGGCAGGACTCGATCCCAGGACCATGGCCTGACCTGAAGACAGACACTTAAAGGATGAGCCACCCAGGTGTCCTGAAGATAGCTTGATGATATTATATCATCTGGTCCTTTATTTATTTATTTATTTATTTTGAAGGTTCTGTTTATTTATTTGAGAGAGAGAGAGAACCCAAGCAGGGGTGGGTAGGGGCATGTCTTCCCTATGTAGATGCAATGCACCTCATTGGTCTTCCCTATTCCACACTTCAGAGTGACTTAAGATTCAAATCTGGTAAAGTTTCCAATGTCCACCCAATGCCTCTGCTACATGGAGATTACATGAGTTGTCTGGGTAAAGGGCTTGTATATTTTTTCTCCTCATGGCCCGTTCTCATTGATTCACCCGCTTCTATCCATTTTTCTGTGTAGCACCGGATCCGTAAGTGGATACTGGTCCACTCCCGGCCAAACATGCAGCTTGTTTTCTCCAGCCTCTGTGCCTTTTGCTCTGTTGGAAGTTAATCCTTGAAGTATTAACGCTTCCTCCAGGAAGCCTTCTTCATTTCTCTTAAGCTGAATTATAAGTTCCTGCATCTCTGATTTCAGTTTACCTTCTATATATCTCCCTGGAGTGAATTATATGTAATTAATACTATCCCATGTTTTTCTATTCATTGCAAGAATATAAGCTCCTGGGTGAAAGACATCTTCATCTCAGATACGCTATAAATATTTGTTGAATGAAAGAACAGTGGGATGCCAGCAGCCCCTCGTAGCTAGGACATCCATTTCGTCTGTCATTTATTGTGATTTATAACTTTTCTTTTATCACTGATCCAGCCCTCATTTATTGTATGTCAATACACAGCAGTCACAGTGGGGGATTCCAGTAAGGTTTGATCCTGGCCCTCATGGACCTTATAGGTTAAAATTGGTTTTTCTTGGGGCGCCTGGGTGGCTCAGTTGGTTAAGCCCCTGCCTTCGGCTCAGGTCATGATCCCAGGGTCCTGGGATCAAATCCTGCATCGGGCTCCTTGCTCAGCAGGGAGCCTGCTTCTCTTGCTGCCTCTGCCTGCCTCTCTTCCTTCTTGTGTGTGTTCTCTCTCTCTCTCTCTGGCAAATAAATAAAATCTTAAAAAAAAATAAAATAGGATTTTCTCAGAATCATACTTTTAGAAGTAAGATCTAATATATGCATTTTTGAAAAAAATTGGCGGGGAGGGCAGTAGTAACCATTTTATGACTCAGTCCACAAAGAGTGGGTACTCAGTAAAAGTATAGAAGTTTGGGTGAACTAGGGAAAGTGTTTCTCGAGAAGACACATTATTTTTCTTCTTTGGTAAAAGGACAGAAATTGAGGTTAATAATAATTAAAACTTTCTGGTGAAGCACAGAGCATGGAGAAAATGTACACTTTTTTTTTTCTTTTCTAAAGGAGAGGTTAAAACTTACTTATGCAGAAAAGGGTGAGATCCTGGAATCGCAATTGAAAATTTTGAGGTAAAGTATCATTACAAATTATAGCAAAAATTATAGCAAAATTATAGCAAAAGCATAATTATCTTAAAATATATTTGAAGGTTTGCTGACCTGCCAGTTCTACTCAACTTAAGAATTACTTGATGACATTTTGTGTTCGAGATGAGAAATATCCTCAGGTTATTAAAGGAACGGGGGCATAAAATTGTGAAGTCCCATTTCAAAGAACTAAGCTAAATTAAAAATTTTATCCCTTCATCAGTTATGAAATATTTATGTTTTCTCATAGAAATAAGAATCACTAGCTGCTCTGATAGAAATTATGCTTTTAAAATAAAATACTGAAAATAAACTTCCTAGTTTTCAAATTACAAACAGGTATTGTTTTCCTCTATAGATATTTTTATCTAACTTTTAAAGTTGTAACAATAATAGTTTGAGTATTTTTCTATATGTGAAGAATATGTGTATACTAGTCTTCCTTTCTCTGTGGGGGATATGTTCCAGGACCCTCAGTGGATGCCTGAAATTGTGGATAGTACTGAACCTTATATGTATTGTTTTTTCAAGTATATATATATATATATATATACCTATGTATCTTAAGGTAAAGTTTAATTTAGTAAGAGATTAGGCACGGTAAGAGATTAAGAGCAGTAACCAATAATAGAATAGTTATAACAATATACTGTAATAAGGGTTATGGGAATGTGGTATCTCAAAATATTGTATTGTCCAGTACTGGTCCTCCTCAAGATGATGTGATGAGATGAAGTCGGGGGAATGATGTTTGCGTTGTGACGCATCGTTAGGCTGCCACTGACCTTCCAGTGGTCCGTCAGAAGGAGGATCATCTCCTTTTGGACCTCGGTTAACCTTGTATAACTCAAATCATGAAATGGGAAACTGGATCAGGGAGGACTTCTGTATACACATTAAGGTTTCATGTACTTTCTGACATTTTTTTAAAAGTCTCAATAAGGACTATATATTATAGATTAACGATTAGTGATTTATTATATACTGTAGGCAGGAAAAGATACCAGGAATTGATTTGGGGGGAGGGGTGTTAAAGCTTATTTTAAATAATGGCTGTGAAATATATTTCAACCAAATAAACTTTAAAGTTCTTTTTATAGTTTTAGTAAGTTCTAATTTGCACTAAAATATAAAATCTTTAGGCCACATATTGTTTGGAGACATAAGCAGAGTCATACCTAGAACCAGAACTCATGGCTTTCATGCACATTATCATTCATTTTTTAATACACTCTTATGCACTTTATACCTTAGCCTGATTAGTTTTAGGATTTCTATAGAGACTTTTATTTTTTAATGAAGAAACCTAACGTATAAAGTGACCTAATATTTACTTTCTTGCTTTTTATCTCTCTTTATTATATTTTTATTTCTGTTGTGTCTCGATTCTTCAGTTTTTGTGTTTCTTAGAGATGGAGAGCACGAGGGAGCACAAGCAGGGGGAGGGGCAGAGGGAGAGAGAGGATCTCAAGCAGATTCCATGCTGAACGTGGAGCAGGACACAGGGCTTAGTCCCACAGACCTGGGATCGTGACCTGAGCCAAAGTCAAGAGTCAGTTGCTTTAACCGACTGAGCCACCCAAATGCCCTAATTCTTCATTTTTTAAAGTAATGGCAATGTGACTTATTTTGTCTCGTTCATAAGTCAAATGTGCCATCTTTAATTACATTAAAATACTGCTTTGCAATGAAGTAGACTTTGTTCCCTGAACCTTCTACTTCTCCCTTTTCCCTTTAGTATACCTTAAGATTATTTAAAGAGTCATTTTCTTTAAGAAAGAGAGAAAACCACCATTCTCAGAAACTCTCGCTTTCTGGTATCTATTTCTTTTTTCTTTTCTTTCGTTTTTTGTTTTTTTTTTTTACCATTCCAAGTAATCAAATCTACCTAAGGGTTTTGAATTTGAAACTGACAGAAATAATAATGGAGACCCTTTGATCTTGGAATGTGCTTCCAAAGTTCTTTTTACAAAGTCTTTGAAAGTCAGACTTTTTCTACATGGTATTTAAAAAGAAAACTTACTACATCGAAGATACTATCTCGGGCATAGGGCAAACCCCCCCCCCCCCCCCCACTTCAGACAGTGGTTAGATTAGCTTTTTTAACCCTTAGATTGCTTGCAGATCTCTCCTCCCTTCTCAAGGCTGCCTGAGAGCCCCCGCATCCCAGAGTGGAGGTCGTGTGTGATAGCCAGGCATCTAGATTACTGGCCTCTCTTCGGTGTTACCAAGTTAAGATAGCTACAGCCCCCGAGTGTGATAGGAACAGACAACAGAGTTGACTGAGCTGGAGACAAAGTCTCTGCTTTCAGTAGTCCAGTTTTGTTTTTTTTTTTAAGATTTTATTTACTTATTTGACAGACAAGGAGGCAGAGAGGCAGGCAGAGACAGAGGAGGAAGCAGGCTCCCCGCCGAGCGGGGAGCCCGATGCGGGGCTCGGCAGAGGCTTTAACCCACTGAGCCACCCAGGTGCCCCTAAGCTAGGAAGTTTTAAAAAATACATATAATATACAGTAGGAAAGGAATGTCTGTGCAAGGAAGCTCAGTTGTCCCAGCTGACTTTACCAAAGCTTTACTTGAGGCAGGGGTGGGGGGTGGTGTGTGTGCAGGAATACAACCCATACACTGGTTGTTTTATCCTTAAAAAGTCAGCTTGGAGGGGCGCCTGGGTGGCTCAGTGGATTAAGCCGCTGCCTTCGGCTCGGCTCAGGTCATGATCTCAGGGTCCTGGGATCGAGCCCCGCATCGGGCTCTCTGCTCCGCAGGGAGCCTGCTTCCTCCTCTCTCTCTGCCTGCCTCTCTGCCTACTTGTGATCTCTCTCTCTCTCTCTGTCAAATAAATGAATAAAATCTTTAAAAAAAAAAAAAAAGTCAGCTTGGAGAACCTCATCGACTATCTCATAGAGTGAAACAAAGTAAATACACACACGCACACTTCCTCAGCCCCTCCCCTTTTTTTTAAGCAAACTGCCTATTTCCAGCTAATAGCTGCTACTTAATAAATCTTTATAACTGCTAAATTTTCTATAACTTCTTTCTAAAAGAAGAGAGTAGCCCACTTGCTTTTGAAATAGCTCTTTGTAGAACTTTGTGGTTAGATAATTTTTTAGTTTTTTTTTTCCTCCTAAAGAAGAATAGGCAACAATAAATGACTCATGAATGAAATCCATGAACTTCTAAGGCACTTTGCACATTTAAGGGTTAACACTTGGAATAGGATATTTCCCTCAACTCAAAGATGTTGTGTTACGTTACCTCGCCTTTTTATTAAGAGAAATGACTTGGGATTTGTACTTGGAGTTTTATTTTTGATCAGTGAATAATATAACATAATGGAAACTTTAAGAAGAGTTGGAATCAAGAGGCAGACTAATTTGTGTTAAAATCTTACAAGAACTTGGGCTAATTATTTCATATATTCAAGTCTCATTTGACTCAAAGTGTCAATTAGGATAATCACACATTTTGGGGTTGTGGTAAGACTTAATTAGATTTTGTGTACCGAGCATCTCACAAAGTAAGCAACCAGCAGTGATAGCAGTGTACATGGTCATTTGCTAGAATTTTCTTTCCCTTCTTCTCAGGAAAGACCTAGCTGAATATCAGAAAAATTGTGAAGATCTTAAGGAGCGACTGAAGCATAAAGAGTCTCTTCTCGCTGCTAATATGTCTAACCGTGTGGGTGGCCTTTGTTTGAAATGTGCTCAGCACGAAGCTGTTCTCTCCCAAACCCATAGTAACGTTCACGTGCAGACCATTGAGAGACTGACCAAGTAAGTACGCCTCTCCACACGGAGGCTTTGCAAATGGAAAACTGTGTCTTGAAGGATCATTGTGTTCTTTTATCCCTATGCTGCCTCACGTGGGATTGATGCACAGCCTCAAATAAAATGGATTTTATTTTATTTCCCTGGTGCTTTCTTGAAGACAGGTGGGTGCTACCAGCTGTGTGTGACCAGGTCACTGGGGCAAGTCATTTTACTTCTCTTGGACTTGGTCTCATCTCGAATTGAGAGGATTGAAGTAGATAATCTCTACGGTTCTGTTCATGTCTATGAGTCTATAATTGCAAATCCAGCACTATTTGTAACAAAACTGAATTTGAGAGGAATTCTTTTTTTCGATATTTTTTATTTAGGTATTTGAGAGCGAGAACAAGGAGCATGAGTGGGGGTGGGGGCAGAGGGAGAGAGAGAAGCAGGTTCCCCGCTGAGCCGGGAGCCCAATATGGGACTCGATCCCAGGACCCTGAGATCATGACCTGAGCCAAAGGCATACACTTAACTGATTGAGCCACCCAGGTGCCCCTGAGAGGAATACTTTTGATTTTGCCAGATCTTGGATTTCCCAGCGGAAGGCTAGGTAGGGTGAGTTTTTATCACGTCTTCATCACGTGCCTGCTGTGAGGAATATTGCGAGTGCATTGGAGGAAGGACCCTTAGATCCGCTATCAGTATTTGAAGATGACTATGGACAAGTTCCAGATGAGCTTTTGTACAGTCCATGTTTTCATCTAGGCTGAAATACTGTGGTTCTCTGCCTCCTTTTTTTTTTAAATTTATTTCTTTTCGGTGTAACAGAATTCATTGTTTATGCACCACACCCAGTGCTCCATGCAATGCGTGCCCTCCGTAATACCCCCCACCTGGTTCCCCCAACCTCCCACCCCCCGCCCCTTCCAAACCCTCAGATTGTTTTGTCTGCCTCCTTTTTGTTCTATCTTCACTGCTCCCGGGACGCCTTTTCCTGAGAGAAGATTATCCTGTGGAATTGGAAAATTGTTATTTAAGACAACTGGTGGTTCCACTGGTGGTTCGCAGTGTGTGTTCTCCCGGGCCCCCTCCTCTTGTCCGTGCTGAAGGTCTCCCCTCTCTGCTTGTTGGGGCTCATTTAAACAGCCCAGACGTCACTGCCTCCAAAAGTGTTCTCTTGCCAGCCTCACCCCATCCTGCGCTCAACCGACTTGGGCTCCTTCCTTCGATGACTTTATAAGACACTGTGTGTACTTGGAGGTGGCATCTGCGATGTGTTTATTTCTGTGTCCCTGGCTTCTGGCTGAGGACCTGGCCTGGGGCAGACACTCAGGTGAGGGTTTGCTGAGCATAGACAAGGCATTTTGGCAGTCAGAGTTCCTCTGGTACAAACTGGCGTGGAGAGCGGAAAGACGTGGTCGTTAAAGTCAGACCCATTTTACCCCAGTGTTTTGACCTTTGGACAAGTTACTTTACCTCTCTGAGTCTGGATGTCTTTTGTTTGGGGAAATAATACCCACGTGTTGGGATTTTACCGGGGCACTTAGCCTTGTGCTGGAGCACAAACTGCCTTGACTCGTGTTCTAGTTCTGCCGCTAGTTGCCTGTGCAACCTCATGAAAGTTACTTAACCTCTCCACCTCAGTTTCGGCATTTTTAAAATGGAGATAAAAGTACCTTAATAGCATTATTTTAAGGGTTCTTTGAAAGAATACCTACACGGTGCTTAAAACATTTCCTGCCAAATAATAAATGTTCTATAAATATTAAAACTCCTCTGTGCCTCTCCTACTTCGAAAGCGATCAAGATGTCAGGTAGCTGTTGTTTCCATACATAACTAACCTGTTGGTTGTTACATAAAAACGGAATTTCTCCAGTATGGACTGACTGGTAATTTTTTATGATCAGAACTCATGGTCCTGCTTGTTGTTAAATATTACATTAATTAAATATATTAAGTCATTCTTACTTTTTTTGTTTTTTTTTTTAAGATTTTATTTATTTATTTGACAGAGATCACAGGTAGGCAGAGAAGCAGGCTCCCTGCTGACCCTGGGATCATGACCTGAGCTGAAGGCAGAGGCTTTAACCCACTGAGCCACCTAGGCACCCCATTCTTACGTATTTTGTATAACTGCAAAATTTATTAAGTATATATTAAATCTATTTTCGGATCCAACTACCATGTGGCAAACATTTATTAAATACCAAAGGACACTGCCAGGCACTTTAAAAACATAATCTTTTTTAACCTTAGTAAAGCATGTGTGAGGTAAATATTACACCTGTTTTGTGGCTAAGGAAACCGAGGCTCAGAGGAGTTAAAAATTTGCCTGTTTACATTTGAAAAAAAAGAACCATACTTCACAAAAACAAATTCAAGATGGTTAAAGACCCAAATATAACTCAGTCTATAAAAACATTAAAGGAAAATACAGAAAATTATCTTTATGGCTTTTGGCTAGGTCAAGTCCTGAACATGGAATGGAAAATGAATGCCATAAAGGGAAAAAATATATACATTTAACTTCATTAAAGAGAAACTTCTTATGATATAATGATGCAAATTGAAATGAAAAGACTGGGGAAAATATTTGCATGTTACGTAACAAAAAATTGGTACGCTATCTAAAGAACGTCCTTTGAAACAAACACAGAGGACAAACTGCCTAGTTGCAATGTGGATAAGGAATAAGGACTGGTGAGCAATCAAAGAGGAAGATGTCAATATACGAGAGGGTGTTTACTCCGTTATTATTCAGGGAAATACAGATTTCCAAAAAACTGAGCCCTCATGTTGGCGAAAATTAAAGAGACTGATAGTGACAAGCGTTGGGGAGGCCATGAGTGAGCATTTTCACATACTGCTGGTGGGAACTGTAAGTTGATACTGCTTTGTAGGGTAATTTAGCATTATCCATCAGTAGTTGAATTGTGTGTTACATGTTTCAAAATCTATCCCAAAGAAACTATGTATGTGCATAATGGGGCCATTCTAGGGAATGCTTTCACAGCATTATTTGTAATTTGTGTTGTGATGTTGTGATATGATAAGAAATACATATTTTGGTCTTCATCTCTAGTTCCTGATGTAGAGCTCCTGAAACCCTTGTAATGTCCTAAAGGATAAGAATGATAGGAACATCCTTTGTGACACTTGGTTTCTGTCCCCTGCTCCTGAAATAGCTCTGGCACATCAAGGTGAAAGGAACATCTTTTGTTATTCTTACAAGATCCTTTCAGCCAAACCTGAGTTTATGTTAATGAGATGACTTTTGGAAAATCTCTAAGGTTGGGGGGTGGGGCGCTGGTCACTAGGGAATCATCCACGTGATTAGAGGATTGGCATTTTCAGCTCCTACTCCCCAGTCTCTGGGGAGTGGGCAGGGACTGGAGATTGAGTTCAATCACCAGTGGCTAATGATTTTATCAATCATGCCCGTAGAACCTCCCTAAAAACCCTAAACAATGGAGTTTGGAGGGCTTTTGGTTTGGTGAAGAGATCAAGGGGCTGGGGGGTGGCACGCCCAGAGAAGGCACTGAAGCTCCATGCCTCGTCCCCCGCCACGTCCCACGCACTGCCCTGTGCAGTCTCTTCCTTAGCCCTTTGTGTCTCCTTGATGTTAATGGAGAATAGTAAGTAAAGCACTTCCGTGAGTTCTGTGAGTTGTGGTAGCAAATGATCAAGGCTGAGGAAGAGGTCATGAGAACCCCTGTCTTAGGGCCAGTTGTCCAGAAGTACAGGTGACCATCTGGGACTTGCAAATGGCGCCTGAAGTGGGGGACAGTCTAATGGGACTGAGTCCTAACCTTGGGGTCTGTGCTGACTCCAGGAAATTAATGTCCCAACTGAGTTAGTATCAACTGAGAATTAGAAAATTGCGTGGTGTGGAAAATGCACACATAAGGTGTCAGAAGTGTTGCGAGTACAGAAATTGTGGAGGAAAACAAGAAGTGTTTCTTTTAGATGTGAACGACCTAAATATACTTCAGAGGTTTAGGTAAATTATGTTATGCATAGTAGAAGAGAAAAAGAGGTAGATCTGTAGGTACTAATATGGGACTAAGTCCCACAATATATTGTTGAAGGAAAAAAATAAAGATGAAAAAGATGTGTCTGAAATGAAACCCATTTGTATTTTTATTTTTTTAAAGAAGTCCATACACAACCCTACCATGTATTTTCTCCAGGTTCATATACAGGCATAAAAAGAGGTTTGAAAGGATAAGCACCCAATATTTAATAGGGATTACCCCTGGAGAGGGGGAAGAAGGCACCGAAATCAAAAGTAGGTGTCAGATGGGTCTTTAACCATGTTGGTAGTCACATTTACAAGGAAAATATAATGAAAAATTCATTTTATAATAATTTTTTAAAGATTTTTTATTTATTTATTTGACAGAGAGAGAGATCACAAGTAGGCAGAGAGGCAGGCAGAGAGTGAGAGGAGGAAGCAGGCTCCCCGCTGAGCAGAGAGCCCGATGCGGGGCTCGATCCCAGGACCCTGAGATCATGACCTGAGCCGAAGGCAGCGGCTTAAACCACTGAGCCACCCAGACGCCCGAAAAATTCATTTTAAAAGGGCAAAAAGCATTTTCAAAGTCATGCAGACGAAGAGAAACAAGTTTAACTAAGTGGTCTATCATAGCCAAGCCGACAAAGAGAAGGGTTGCCCCCGTTGCCTTCATACTGTCCTTACAGGTCTTTAGAAACATAATTTAAGAGGAAGCTAATGTTTACATTGACTTGAAGGCTGACAGTCACTTAGAAATTAGATTCTTCCCTAGTTATGTATTCCTTTGTCTCTATCCTGCATTTTAGCTCTTAGCCTTTTAAAATAAATGTCCGCCTTCTCTGTTCAGTTTTCTGCTTTGTCAGCGTACCATGAGCTCATGTTCTGCTTTCCTAACAGAGTACAGTGGAAGGCTCCTGCTTTCATTGTCAATGAAACCTTTGTCTATAGGATTCCTTTGGCCTCAGCTGGTGGTCAGCTTCTTTCAACTTATTAATGCAGAAGGCTGAATATTGAGTGTCATGCTGCCTTTGAAGAGTGGCCAGCCCTTTTTAGGTCCGGATTTTTAGTTTTCTGCATAATTAGGAACCCGGACCCTCCATGAGCTGTATCATGGAATTTCCCGAAGGACTCGAAGTGGGAATTTTTAAAAATGACTCAAATGAATCTCCTGGCCTCTCCTTGAAATGTGGCATTATGACACGAGCTGTGAGTTCCTTTGTTGAACTTTAAGCATAGAATGTATTGCATATAGGACAAGAGTGCCTCAAGCACTTGAAAGGGACAGGATCAGGCATGACCTGGAGATCAGACCACCAGTATGCACGTGGAGTTGTGTTAGGACCATAAGGACTTTCTGGAAAGTACACTTGACAACTGTTGATGACGCCGGATACATTTTAAAAGTCGCTTTGAAGTCCTCACGGTGTTTCTGAACTTCTTTATCCTCTTTATCCGCTTCATGCCTTGGGGTAAGTAAGAGCGACAGGAGCCTCTCTTTCTTGCCCAACGATCAAAACACTTTGAACGATCATCGGGGTGGAACTGCTTTGTAATTAGGTCCTTTTCTGTAGCGCCTCGTGCCTTGGAGAAGTTTCAGTGCACCGTTCAGAAAGGAGAAGTGATTCCTACTGTGTGTCCTCCTGGGCCTTTAGTCCAGCTCGTGAATTTTGAGTGGGTCTTGGCAATGTGGTGTGTAGTTGGCCCTGAAAGACTATGGCAGGAACTTCCCAGAAATGAGGAACAAGGAAATGTTATCGCGAGCCTTCTAGACTTGCTTCTAAACGACAGGAGTAGTATTAATGTTTCTTAGTTATGCTTGAAACTGGTTCTCATTGTGAAATAGCTGAGCAATTCCAGGCATTTTTTAGGCACTTTATCTTCCAAGATGGAGCTCGTGCATATATATCAGACCTTATTTTAGACATCTGACCCAGATTATTCAGGGACTTTCTCATCCTTGTTGCTCTGATAGTTGCACTAAATTCCTTAAATACTCTGCGCTTGATAGCTGGCTCATCCCAGCACTGCCCCCCGTGCTCCTTGCCTCGATTTCTGCATGAGCTGCCCTCGCGGGGATCCTTTCAGGGAACGTGGCAGCGGTGAGACTCTGCTTCAGAAAACTCCTTGATGATGCCTCGATGGTGTTCTCGCAGCACTTGCAGACCTCCGGCCACTGCGGATGGTAATCTGGCGGACTGCCACCGCACACTCACACTGGTCGGTCACGTGTGTTTGTTCAGCTTCCCACTGGGAGAGGCGCACTCGGGTCTGGCTCTGGGCTGAGCCTATGGGCTGGGAGCTCTGGAGCAGGCCTGCGGCTGCCGGGGCCGCTCTCCTGGATGGCTGGGCTGGACTGCTCCCGAAGGCCAGGTCATGTGGAGGAGCGTGGGGCCGCGACTGAACAAGGGGCTAAATCAAGACGGTGACTTGGGAGTGGGACTGGAAGCAAAGCCTCGTATCGAGGATGTTGAGGACAGGGCTAACGTGCCCAGAGTTGGGTCTGTGTCAGGCGCTTGCCCTTGGAATGTGGGCCAACCGAGCTGAAGCAAAGCAAAACCAAAAGTGTAGCGACTGAGCGAATGACCCCAAATTATCAAGATGGCTTCCTGGGCCCGGAAGTGTGTGTGCGATTTGGGCTTCTCCGGAGCTTTCCAGGTGATCTGAGGGCCACCTTCAAGCACGTGGTGCATTTCTCTTCCAGAAACCTGGAGTGTGTCATCCTGGCGGCCATACAGATGTTCAGTATCATCACACCACGGGCTCACTGCTGGGTGATGAGCTTAACAGGACACCAGTGTTTGGGGTGTTCATCTTCGATGATTGTCCGTCCTCTGAACCTGACGAGTTGATAGTCTGACGAGATTCTGAACGAGAACTACTAAACTCTTGAGTCTCCAATTCTAAACAGTCTAGTGACTTTTTAAATCTAGATCCTGAGACTTTAGAACTGGGGGGAGTTTTACTTTACCTTTTTTGATGCCCTGCGATAGCAGAGTCACTACTCATTCCTTTGGTCTTTGGTCCTTTATTCCACTGAGTATCCGGAATGTGGCAGACTCCTCTCCGCCAGAGGACATACTGAAAAGAGATTAAATATATTAAGCGTTAAGTCTCCTGTGAGGAGCAGATTTGATCGATTTTGATCCTGTCAGCGAACTATCAACACTGAGCTTTTCAGTCAATTCTCTTTAGTTAGAACTTTGGCTTCAGTGAGCACACGGCAGCACAAAGAGCAACACGGAATCCTTTCTCAGTCCAACTTACAGCAATCTGATGCCCATTTTGACTTGCTGTCTTTAAAGAGTGAATTTTTATTTTCTTCTAGACTCCTAGGTTCTAGTTGGACTGCATATTCTCAATGAAGTGAGTCCTCTTTTATGCTAGAGCTTTTTTGAAATGCAAATAAATATAAATTCACTTTGCCTTCAAGTAATCTGTGTTTGACTTAACTAGAATGATTTAACCGTGCTTTGATTCTTCTCCTCTTTCACATAACCATTCTGTTTGATTGTATTTGATCAAAATAATTAACTCCTTTTTTCATTTCCTTTAGAACAAAAGAATTGGAGAGTAAATTATTTTCTTCAAATCAGAACACAGCAGGAAATTCTAGAATGAAGATCACTATGCTCCCATGAATTTTACGATAGTTGAAGCAAATCTTTTTTTTTTTAAACAGAATGGGCTTTTATGAAACTGCCAATAATTATAACTTTGTTCAGTATTACATATTTCTTAAAATATGCGTGCTTTCCAAATACCACGAATAGTTTAAATCATTTTATCTTTAAGAGCTTTTTTTTAGGGGCTCCTGGGTGGCTCAGTCAATTAAGCATCTGCCTTTGGCTCAGGGTCCTAGGATGAAGCCCCACATCCGGCTCCTTGCTCAGCAGGAAAGCCTGCTTCTCCCTCTTCCTCTGCCTGCTGCTTCCCCAGCTTATGCTCTTTCTCTCTCTCTGTCAAATAAATAAAATCTAAAAAAAATTTTTTTTATTTTTTAAAATCCAGTCACTGGTTAATTCTGAAAGCAACTCAAACTCAGAGATTATAACCTTTGAGATTATTCCTCCTTCAAGCTTGCTAAGCTTAAAAAAAAAAAAATCAGAGTTGGCTCTTTCCTGGTAGTTTAGGACTTGGCAAAAAAAAAGGAAACTGCAAGCAGTTACTTGTACTGAATTTGAAACCACAGTTTAGAACTTGAACTCTTTAACAAAGTGTGGAATAGCAGCAGAACCATCCAGCTTACATTTTTTTTGCTTTGTGTGCATAGAAAGTTCCCCACCTCGTTTTCTCTTTGGTCTACTGACCATTTTTATCCAATGAATAAATTCCAAATATCCTAAAATCTTCTACAGGATTTATTTAACCCATGAGGTTGGATCTTTGCTAGTTTACACGCCAGAGTGTTTTGGCATCTGGTTGCATCTGTCCCCAAGAAATGGTTAGCTTAGAGGACTTCTGAGAATTGCTGACAAGGGTGTGGGGCCAAGCAGCAATCAAAGCCAGCGGGAAGAGATTTTGTTAAATCCTGACTGTTCTCTGCGTGACCAGGGTAGTTGAGGGATTTAGCAGTCCTACCCACTGAAAGAAGAAATGTGTTCATATGGAAGGCAAAAAATTTAATTGAAAGAGAAGGGTGGAAAAGGGGGTGGTGGAGGAAGACAAACAGGAAAGGACCTATTTGTTCAGACAAATGGGGTAGGGGAAGCTCGGGTGCAGGGGGAGAGTCAGCAGTGTAGACAAGGCCTTAGTCGCCCCTGAAGATGTTAACTTCCACTTTGAAGTTGAGTTCCCAGCCTCTGTGTTCTTATTCCTTTTTCCCCCAGCCCCCACCCCTCTAATTTTTCAACCAACTTCCTGTTTTCTGGGCTCTACTCTGCAGCCCACAGTGGGGCTGTCCTCCCCACGATAGGTCATTGTCCCAGGCAGATGCAGCCCTGCCATGGATGCCCAGCCTTTCTGGCGGCTCTGCCTGCCCCTCACCAAGGGAGGACACAGGTCTTTCTCCCGGCATGCTTCATGACACGCCGAGCGGGCCCACCCTGGCTCTTCTTCCACGGCATGTGAATGCCTTTCTCTTCATGACTTAGGAATACACAATCGCTTGACCATTTCTTGTTTCATATGTTCTCTTGCCCACAGGGAAAGGGATGACTTAATGTCTGTGCTGGTCTCCGTCAGGAGCAACTTGACAGATGTGCAGCAGAGAGAAGCCAGGGCTTATGAGCAGGTGAAACAAGCCATGCACATGACCGAGGAGGCCAACTTCGAGAAAACCAAGGCAAGTCTCGGAAGACCAAAATGAAGGCATGCCGAAGCAGCCCTCTTTTCTTTTCCAAGTATTTCGATGGTTCCTCTTCCATGACTAAACTCTTTCTTCAGAACACACAGAGTGAATACCAATCTGTTAATGTTGACTTTGCAAAATTAAACAGATTTACTGGTAGAAGTCTTCTTTGGAGAGGCTTACATGCCTCATCTTCTCATTTGCTGATGATTTCGAATGCTAGGAAAACCTAACACCATGCGTATGTGTCCGTGTATGACGGGCAACAAAAATTTTCTCCCCTGAGCCTGGGGAATGTTGAGAACAGCCAGGCATGCCACAGGTAACAGATGATGTATGTGTATCAGACAGCATCCTTGGCTATGAATGGGTCTGGCCCCGTGGATGCTAAGTCACACATGCTGAACGATGACGGTAATCGGTAGCACTTCGTGACTAGGCGGTGTGGCGAGTACTGAATGGTAGGAGCTTCTTGGTGATTCATTGCTGTGTTGGGGGCTGCACCAGATTCCACTGAGGCTGCTGCGTGTTTCCCGTAGACACACCAGCCACATTCCAAGTAGCTGATCGCTGCACTGGGCAGTGCGGCTGTAGAACATTTCTGTTGTCACAGATTCCATCGGATAGCTCTGGTCTACGCCGTGTGGTAGCATCAGTGTTTATTAAGGTATCAGTCTCTTGACCCCTGTATTCAGCTCCTCAGTCACTCCCTTGTCCATTTGTCTCTACCCAGTTCCTCCCCGACTCTTCCTCGACCCCGACCTTCACGGCTTCCATGACTGTTGTCCGGGTGCCTCTGTAACTTAGGTCCATTCTGACCAAACTCCCTCATGGGCTTTGTCTCCTCAGACACTCCTAGTTGTTCATTTGTACTGAACTCTTGTCCCTCGATGACACTGGGACTCTCAAGCCCTCCAGTGAAGCTGCTCACGTCATCTCAAACGGCTGCGATGGAAGAATCAGCATTCCCTCCGCTCCCTACTGCCAGTTCCAGGCCTTCCTTCTATCGTCTCTGTTAGTGACCAAGCCTCTTTGAAATCCTCATGGTTTCTCCTCTCCCTAATTTTAATCAATATAAACTCTCAATCATTATTTGTCACAGGGTCACTATTTGACACTGTTTTGTTGTTTTTTTTAAAGAAACTCATCCATGTTATTACTTGGGTTTATAAAATAGTTGTTAGCTCTTTGACACTTCTTAAGAACATGAGTGTCTGACCCTTTCCCCCTCGTCATCGTCATCTGCTCGGGCTGATGTAACAAAAATGCCATAGCCTGACTGGCTCCAACAGCAAACATTTATTTGTCTCGGTGCCGGGGCTGGGGAGTCCAGGATGAAGGCGCCAGCAGAGCTGGTGTCTGGTGGGGCCTGCGCTCCAGTTCACAGAGGCCGTCTTCTTCCTGTGCAGCCTCACATGGCCGGGGGGGTGTGGGAGCTCTCTGGGACCTCTTTTATAAAGGCACTAATCCTACTCACGAGGGCTCCATCCTAAGGACCTAATCACCTCCCAGAGACCACATACGTGCATACCATCGCACTGGGGCTTAGGTTTCAACGCATGAATTTTGGAGGGGTGTGTTCAGTCCGTACCGCCCTCTGCCTTCCTCCTTTGATCAGCCTGAAACGTTTCTATGTCATGGTGTTAATCACGCAACACCATAGTCCCAACACCCTTTGGCTTGCTTACCTCTTAACATTTCCCCTCTTTTATGGTAACTGTCGCCTGAACTGACGTGTCCAAGGCATGTCAGACTCTGCATCTGCTCCCTCTGACCAGCACTTCTCTCTGCCTCCCTATCGCCATTAAACGTCTCAGTGTCCTCCTTTCTGCCTCTGCTTCTTCAGTGCCCTCCCTGTCTTCCCTGTTGTGTCCAGGCTGGTCTTCTTCCCCTTCCATCTGTCCATCCAACCATCCATCCATCCATCCATCTATCCAACCATTCATTGGTGAGAGTGCATGCATGCACACAAGCAGGGGGGAGGGCCAGAGGCAGAGAGAGAGAATCTCAAGCCGACTGCCTGCTGAGTGCAGAGCCCGACGCGGAGCTCAATCCCACTATCCCAAGATCACAACCCAAGCTGAAATCAAGTCAGATGTTAAACTGACTGCACCACTCAGGGGTCTCCCCCCCTTCCATTTAAACATGAGTTTTACATCCCCAACTGAACTCATTACATTTGCTCCCCCTACACTGCTGTGTTCTCTAGGGAGTGGCGCCTCTGTCCACTGCTGTGCCTCGACTGGAAAGCTGGTCGCCATCCTCTCCTTTGTGCCTGACTCCAACCAATGCTAAGTTCACCTCTTAGTTTCTGAACTGTTGAGTTCTTCCCTCGCTGTCCCCTTTCTCGTTCAGGTCACCATAGTCTCTGGATTTATGAATGACAGCATCCTCTTCCTTCCGTCGCATACACTGCAGCCAGAAGTGACCTTTCTTCTCTTTTTTTTTTTTTTTAAGATTTTACATATTTATTTGACAGAGAGAGAGAAATCACAAGTAGGCAGAGAGGCAGGCAGAGAGAGAGGGGAAGCAGGCTCCCTGCTGAGCCTGATGAGGGGCTCTATCCCAGAACCCTGAGACCATGACCTGGGCTGAAGGCAGAGGTTTAACCCACTGAGCCACCCAGGCGCCCCAGAAGTGATCTTTCTTCACGGCAGTTTGATCCTGTGATTCTTCTATTTCCAATCTGTCTGGGAGTGTCCACTGTCTCAGGATAGTCTCCAAGCCCTTTGCTGTACTTCTGAGGTCTGTCATGTGTTTCCTTATTACTCTCCTCCAACAGACTCAGCCCCTGTCAGCTTGGAAAAGCAGTCAGGGGTTGGGCGAGGTCTTATTAGCATTAGCAGTCCTAGATTCAACTCAGCTGCATCATTTCCCCAGCTGGGTGACCCAGGACAGCTTACTGAATTCCCCAGGCCGCAGTTTTTCCTCATCTGAAAAATGGAAATAATATTGGACTTAGAGGATTGTTAATGAGAACTGCATTTTATTTTATTTATATTTTTAAAAATTTATTTATTTGAGAGAGAGAGAGTGCAAGGGAGCAGAGCCAGGGGGCCGGGAACTGGGCAGAGGGAGGAGCAGAGGGAGAGGGAGAAGCAGACTCCCTGCTGAGCAGGGAGCACAGCGGTCCTGGGACAGGACCTGAGCTCAAGGCAGACCCTTCACCGGCTGAGCCACCCAGGCGCATTTTAAAATGTGTTATCTGTTAAGTTGTAGAAACTCTGGCACAAAGTAGTTCCTCAAGAGCTAGTGCCTCTGATGGTGACAGCTTCCAGTCCCTTGTTTATGCGCTGCCGTTGTAGCCCCCGGGAGTTTGCGTGTGCCATGCAAATTCTCCTTCACCCCCCACCGGGATATTTTCTCCATCTTTCAGGTCTGCTGCTCTCTCTAGAAAATCTCTGCTCTCCCATGTGTAGATTTCATGTACCTCTTATGTCTTCATAGCAGGACTTCTCAGCCCCAGCACTACTGCCGTTTGGACTACATAATGCTTTGTTGTAGAGGTTGTCCTGCCTGCACATCCTAGGATTTTTAGCGGCATCCCTGGCCTCTTTTCACTGGATGCTGGGATCATACCCCTCTTCCCCAGGTTCTGGCGACCAGAGATGTCTCCATACATTGTCAGGGGTTCCCATGGGTGTGTGTGCCTGCGCGTGTACACATGTGTGTGTACGTGTGTGTTTGCATACCTGTATGTATACCTGTGTGCGCATGAGTGTGTGTATGTGTGCACGTGTATGTGTGTATGTACGTGTATGTGTGCGCGTGTATGTGCGCGCACATGTGTGCACGTGTGCGTACGTATGCGCGTGTACGTATGTGTGTGCGCATGTGTGCATATGTATGTGTGTGCACGTGTGCATGTATGTGTGCACGTGTGTGTGTGTACATGTGTGTGTGCACGTGTGTGTGTGTGTGCACGTGTGCGTATGTAAGCGCATGTGCGTGCTGAATTGCCCCCGGGTAAGAACTGTTCCCCATTAGGTACGTCAGTCATCAGTGTATTAGTCTTCCTTATTTGTCTTTCTCTTCCATTAAACGTTTTATTTATTGGTTTAGAGAGTGCATCACAGAAGTGTGTGAGCGGGGGGAGGGGCAGAGGGAGAGAGGGAGAATCCCAAGCAGGCGCCCTGCTCATTGCGGAGCCCAGCGTGGGACTCAGCCAATCTCATGACCCTGTGATCACGACCTGAGCCGAAATGGGGACTCAGACGCTTAACCAAGCGGGCCATCCGGCGCCCCTTTCATTAAACTTAAGAATCTCGGAGAGGAAGGAACTCACCCGTCTTGATCACTGGTCAGTCTTTTGCATCTTGCATTCTGTGTGGCGTGTCATAGGTTCTCAGGAAATGTCCACTAACTAGGGAATTGTCATCTGTTTCCAGTATGACTCTAGAAGTCTTTTGTTCTTATCTTTCTAGTCTACCCCCAGGGCCAGCACCCAGCAGAGGTTCAACCACACATTTTTTTCCTATCACTACTTTCAGCCTGGCGAGTGTTGCTGAGGAAAGCCACAGAATGAATTCCACAGGAGGCTGATACGGGTCACCCTCCGCGGATGGAAGTAGAATTTATAGGGCACCTGGGTGGCTCAGTCATTGAGCGTCTGCCTTTGGCCCAGGTCGTGATCCCAGGGTCCTGGGATCGAGCCCGGTGTCGGGCTCCCTGCTCGGTGGGGAGCTGCTTCTCCCTCTCCCTGCTTGTGTTCCCTCTCTCTCTGTCTCTCTCTGTCAAATAAATAAATAAAATCTTTAAAAAAAAAAAAAGAAGAAGTACTATTTAGCAGTTCTTTTCTTTGTGGTTGGCCACCTTCCATCTGGTAGGCAGGAATCGCACCTTCTGTGTGTCCACATCTCGCCGTCCGTCCGCACTAGGGAGCTGACCTGCACTGCCGACATCACCGCCAACCAGAAAACCCTTCTCGGCATCTTCTAACCCTTCGGACGTGCCTTCGGCTCATTTCCCCTGCGTGCCGGGTCCTCTTTCTTCCCAACATGAAATTTCTTTCTGTTACTGAAGTCTCAGGGATTTCTCAACCCGGCTTCTTGTGTCTTTGGTTCCTCCTGCTGTCTATCTCCCTCCTCCCCCATCCCCAGCCATCATTCTTGTTCCAACAAACAGCAGGCGGCCTTCGCTTGATCAGCTTCCACTTCTTTGACTAACTCCTCACCGCTGGTTCCCCAGCAGGCCTTTCACAATGAGTTTCCGCCATCGCCGCAGTCCCTTCCCTTCCGAGCACACCGCAGTCAGGCTTGCGCCAAATCGCAGCCCGGCTTCATACTGCTGAGTCGCTCACTTGCTGGTCACCAGGCACTTTCTGATCACCAACCCCAGTGACCTCATCTCTGTCTTCATTCGACTCCTGACCCTGGCGTCTTGGAAGCCACTGGCTGTCTTACCATAACATGTCCTCTTCCCCCTTGATTTATCTGACATTTTCTCCCGTGGGTCCTTGTTGTACCGCCCTCCTCTCCTCCTCTCCATCTCTTTTTACTTGTTTTCCAGAAACCTTAAGCACAGCCCTAGCCTTCCACTCGTGTTGTCCTCATTTCTAGGAATTTGTCTCTCCTGTCATGTCTTGCATGTTCCCTGCATTTGAATACCCCCGCCTTGTGGCTTTAGCTCTAATGGCTCTCCTGAGTACCAGACCCCCATTTCTTGCTGCTACTAGACCTCTGGATATGTATGACATTCCGTTAGCATCTGAAGCTCAATGCAACCAAGTCACTGCTCCTCTCCATTCTCCTGCCCACGTTCGTTTCTTCTACCGTTGTCTGTATTCTCTTTCCTCATCTTAGCAGCAGCCCTGGCTCACAGTTTTAAAATATCTTGGCTCCGGGGCACCTGGGTGGCTCAGTGGGTTAAAGTCTCTGCCTTCGGCTCAGGTCATGATCCCAGGGTCCTGGGATCAAGCCCCGCATTGGGCTCTCTGCTCCGCATGGAGCCTGCTTCCTCCTCACTCTCTGCCTGCCTCTCTGTCTAGTTGTGATTTCTCTCTGTCAAATAAATAAAATATTAAAAAAAAAAAATCTTGGCTCCTCCCCGTCCTACACTCTCAACATCCGATGGGTTGCCAAGTTATCACTCTGTCTTTCGGGCTTTGGGGTCTCTTCGTAAGCTGTGCCCACCTTTTCCACCCCAGTTCAAGCCTGCAGAGATGATTACAGTGGACTTCTGTTGGTCTTGCTCCCGTCTCTTCCAGTTCCACTGTATCTTTCCCATCTTCCCATTGCTGCCAGAGACCCCCCAGAAGTAACTCTCCCTGTTCAGGCGGCTCCCCTCTTGCAGTAAAATAAAAGCGTGACCTTCCAGATCTTTCACAATACAGCCCCACCCTAACTTTTCTAGCCTTATTTTTCACTACAGTCTTTCACAAGACCTGTGTTGTTTCCTGAATGTGACTTACAAGGTCAGGAATGTGACCTTCCTGAATGTGACCATGAATTTGCTGACGCTATACTTTACAGCAGTGCATTGATCTGTCTGCTCAACCTTGGGGCTCAACCCAGGCGGCAGTCTTCCCCAGAGTTGGCCCCAGTCCTTTCTTGTTTGAATTAATCTCTTTCTCCTCCATATTCTGCAGGAGCTGGTATCATTTTGGTAGTTGTTTACGTAGCTCTTACTACCAAAAGACCTTAAAAGGCAGGTCTCTAATACTATTATTGTATTCCTCAGGTGGCCATTTACATATTAATTACACGATGTTGAATTGAATCAAAGTCGATTGTTAGCTTTAATTATGAATATGGATTTTTGTAATTAGTGCTTTTAAATATCTAGCAGTTAAGAACAAAAGAAGCTATTGTGTATTGCAAATCTAAAGCATTTTTCCTTGAATTAGTAATACTGCAAGAACAGATTTCTGTGCACTTTACAAAATACAATGCACATCTATTGGGATTTATCCCAGGTATGTTGAAACATAATAGGAATTTTGCTTAGTGAGAGTAAAAAAGTAAAATGGAATCAGTATTTTAATTTTGAAACCAACTATTTGATCCTCGAGCTGCTGAAATGGGTTCCTTGATATTTGTTGCCACCTAGTGTTCGCATCTGCACATTGCATGCTAAGTAAGTGCTCAGGAGGAATTCACTAAGTTCTATACTTAACATTGACGATGGCAGTGAAAACACCCGAGGATTTTATAAGGAAATAAATCTATAACATGAGAAAGCTGTAATGCCATGCATCAATTCAGCTGTGGAATCCCCTGGCTCAAACCTCTGCTCTGCCACTGTTTAGGTCTGTGATCCCGGGCAGATACTTAATGTCTCAGAGCTGCTGTTTCTCCTGCTGAGTGATAAGATCTACTTAAAATTTAGTAAGAGTGTTAAATAAAGTAATCCATGTAAGCCATTTAGCAAAGTATCTGGCACATGGTGAATGATCAGTAAATGGTTTTGGTTTACTGTGGAAATTGCAAGCCATTGCAACCAGCGATCATTTTTAAAAAAAAATATTTTATTTATTTATTTGACATAGAGAGAGGTCACAAGTAGGCAGAGAGGCAGGCAGAGAGAGAAGGAGAAACAGGCTCCTCACTGAGCAGAGAACCTGATGCGGGGCTCGATCCCAGGACCCTGAGATCATGACCTGAGCTGAAGGCAGAGGCTTAAACCACTGAGCCACCCAGGCGCCCCAACCAGCGATCATTTTTTAAAAGAGAGAAAAAAATATCCTCCGGATAAATGGGGTTGGGGAAGCAGAGGTTCTGCAGTGATGCCTTGGTAAAGCTACAGCATGAAATGGTTAACCAGGCCTCACACCTGCTTGCTTCCATTGAAAGGGAAATTGTTGGCTTTGGTACGAAGTTATCCTGAGTGTTATCTATAATGAGATAACCCTTGAAGGCAAGATTTAAAAAGAAAAAACAAAACACAAAAGACAGAAACCCAGGAGGTTGAATAAATGTCCCTAAAACTTTTGTTTTTCCTTTCAAAATTATTCTTTGCTTAGACTACAGAATCAGAAAGCGAAAATTAGAAACCTAAAGTGAAAAGATCAAAACATTTGGTCATTTGATTGCAAGCACAGGCAGAGAATATAATGCACTTTTTTTTCTTTCTTTCTTTTTTCTTTTTTTTTTTTTTTGAGAGAGAGAGGTTGTGCAAGTGGGTGTGGGGGCAGGAACGGGCAGAAAGAGAAAGAATGAATCTTAAGCAAGCTTCACACTCAGTGGGGAGGTCACAAACTGATGTCATGACCTGAGGCAAAATCAAAAGCCAGATGCTTAGGAGCTATCCAGATGCCCCTTCACTTCTTGATGCGTACATTATCTGCCACGAAACAGAAACAAGTTATTAACATCTTGAAAATGGGAGATAGGGACAGACTGATAAGTTTCTTGCAAGGAAGAGTTTATAAATTAAAAAATCAATAGTTGTCATTATTTGTAAGTTATGTGCTTAAAACATATTGACAATCATTTTAGTTTTGTGGGCTATATCGTTCATAAAAATGAAAACATTTTCGTAAAGTTTTACATTTAATTTTTTAAAGGATTTTATCTCAGAGACAGAGCACAAGCAGGGGGAGCAGCAGGCAGAGGGAGAGGGAGAAGCAGACTCCCTATGAGCAGGGAGCCTGAGTCAGGGCTCCATTCCAGTACCCTGGGATCGTGAACTGAGCCGAGGGCAGAGCTTAACCGACTGAGACATCCAGTCATCCCTTAAATTTAATTTTCTTAGGCGTGAATTTTGTTACTTCTCAGAAGATCTTTAATTCCTGAATTGTGAATTCTTCGGTCACAAGGATTTCTAGAAACCTAACCCTAGCACTTGGGAAGAATTTTCCTATGTCCTAAAATAGGCTTCCTATTTTAAAAAATGGAGTTGACTAGATATAAATTTGTTTCAGAAAATGTCTTGACCCCATTAAGACAGTAACCCATACTTGTTGGTTTAATAAAACTAGGGCTAGGAATATCAAGTCCAATAAATTATGTTTTGAAAAACGTGTTAATGTGGCCAACGTAGAATAACCACAAATAGAAATTTCCCAGAAGAGAAAAGGTAGAATCTTGAAGATTGAGTCGACTGGGTGGGTCAGAATTGTAATTCCCTCAACTCCTCGAGCTACAGCCATTTCCATCACAAAGCGGCTGTGCTCAGGGAGAGAAGGAAGCTACCCCTTTGGGAACCCCTGGGAGAAATGGAAGCTGCAGGCCCCGCAGCAACTTGGGCCTCTCCGAAGGTCTGTCAGCTAGCTGTAACTGACCATTTACTGACCTCGCTTGTGGAATGGTTGGATGAGCGGAATCAGGGAGCACCGGATGAGCTGGGCTTCTAGAAACTGGGAGAGGCAGCCCTGGAATGAAAAGGTGAAGCTTTGGGGCACCAGGTGGCTCAGTCAGTTAAGCATCTGCCTTCTGCTCCTGTTGTGATCCCGGGGTCCTGAGATGGAGCCCTGAGTCCTCCTTGGGCTCCCTGCTCAGCGGGGAGCCGCCTCCTCTCTCTCTCCCTCCGCCCCTCCCCCTGCTGTGCCCTCTTGTGTGCATGCTCTCTCCAATAAATAAATTCTTTTTTTTTTTTTAAGGTAAAGCTATAATGGAAAGACTGTATAAACATTTGTTTAGTTCTCCTTGACCTTCTAGTATGTGAGAGCGATAAGAGAGCTATCTTTAGAAGGATTAAATTACTTCTGTAAATCCAAGTGTTACTGATCCTTCATATTTTCTTCACTGGGACCCAGCATGTATATTAAAATCAAGACAAATAAAAGCCCTTACTTTTACCTATCTCCTCATCATTACCTCTTCACGGTGGGGAGCCCTAAGAGGGAGAAGCCTTCAGCAATGGTTTTAAGTGATTTACAGCTTCTTGCCTTGTACGTTATACTTTTCATTTATATCCTCTTACCTTGAGATTAGGTCTCTTACGCTGTCAGGATCCTTGACTGTTCCTGGTTCCCAAACTGACTGACTTCTTGGAATTGGTTCTTTGTTCTTCATGTCAGCCCGCTCTTTGATGTTGGACAGTCCCTTCTGCTGTTCCTGTGCTTAATACTGTTGACTCCTGAGTTTTTGTTCAGTAAAGAAGTTTCTGATTGGAAATATTGGTTTGTAGTCCATAGTCATTTCATTCTCTCATGCCAGTGGTTAGATTAGATCTGTAAAGTTATGAACATTTTTATTCGGTTCATATAAAGTATTTTTCACAATAGCGATTGTGTTCCGAGGCAAAAAAAACCTGAAATTCATAATATATCCCACTCCGAGGACTTAAATTATAGGAAAACTCTGCTTTTCCACTTCTTTTAAAATCTAATGGAGAATTTTATTTTATGGACATTCTCAACTAGAATTGAACATGGGACCAAGTCCGTAGGAGAATCATTTCTCAGTCACTAGATGTGCTTGTCAGTTAATCTGAGACAATTGAGTTTTACCCACCTATTTCATGCCTAGGGGTGTAGAAACTTTCCAGAAGAATTTGAAGTAAATTAGGGCTTAATGGCTTCCAGATGAAGAGAAGCAAATTCACTTAACCTAGATCATTTATTGTCTGTATTTATTATAGCTTTCACCAGAGGGAAGCAAAGCTATGCATATGTTACTAAGACCACTTCCCTCATCATCCACAACAGATGTGACTATCAAATATATAAATTGATACGTACTTACACACTTTGTAAGTTGTGTGAGACTTGGGTTACTTGGGTTTCCAATTCAGGGGAACACAGTGTTTGAATGAGGTGGATGTCGGATATTGGATAAGAAGCCACTGGGATCAGACTAAGACACCATAGAATGACTCAGAGTTTCTGTGTCAAGCACCTTACGTTTATTGGGGTTTTTTAAAATTGGAATTTTGAAATTAGTTTCCTATTGGGTATTTTGCATAAAGATAGTCGATGTAGTTAAAAGGAAGTTAGAAAGTTTTTACTTCTAGAAATTCAGAGTGGGAAATTAAGACTAAAGAACAATTGTGGACTTGTAAGTAAGTTACCAGCAGTGAAAGATGGCACTTCTCATTTCATAAAACTAGGTAGTAAATGTTGTTTTGAGTCTTTATCTAGATTTTTTATTATTACTATTTTTAAATGATTTTTTATTACCAAATTTTTAATTTTTTATTATTTTTTATTTTTTTAATTAATTTTTTATCATTACCTAATGTTTACTTTTGTTATGTTTATAAGGAGAGTGAACTAAATCTTATCCTAGTTATATTTAAGGAAACTTGATTACTTGATGATATTAAAAATAGATGCCAGTATATAATAACAAGTACTTCTCATTTTAAGTTTTGAAGTATTTCACTAATTTTTAACCAAAGCAAATGAAAAGTTAGTTATATTGGATACCTCTATATTTCGTTTAGTATAAATATGCTATATAATTGAAAAATATTAGATCACTTGATTTTTCTGTTTCTTGTTTTCAAAATTTGGATTCATCTGTGGTGTGCATTAGGGTCCATTAGCCTGAATTTTCTTAGTTGCTTAGTTAATATAGCCTTAATTGTGAAAATTAAAATGTGTGAATAAAAGTAACATTTGAATAGTGTTTTAGTTTTGTGAGTGGTATTGACAAATAAATGTAAAATTACTCTAATGGGCTTTACGGTGAGTTGCAGTGATTTTAAATAAAATTGAAGCTTAATTGTCTCATTTTCCTCTCATTTTTTACAAAGTCAGAGGCCCCATTTCACTCCCATCTTCCTCTGGCAGGCTTTAATCCAGTGTGAGCAGTTGAAGAATGAACTGGAGAGGCAGACAGAGCGACTTGAAAAAGAACTCGCATCTCAGCAAGAGAAACGGGCCTTTGAGAAGGAGACAATGAGAAAAGAAATAACAAAAGAACGGGAGGACATGGGATCCAAGGTACTTATGGATTCAATTTGTTACCTGCTGCGGCAGAAATGTTTTCGGTGATGTCACTGATGATGCTGTAGGCTGGCCTTCTTGAATGAACACTCTGTAAGTAGTCAGTTACTTATAATCTAGAGTTCATAGAAATTTTCCATTCTCCCACAAATTTCTCGAGAAAAGTGATATTCTCAGAACCTCTCCAGGTAAAATAATCAATTCGATTCTGTGATAGGAAATTGTAAGATTATACTTTGATCCCACCATTCTGTTTGATTCTCTCTCTCATGTTTGTCAGACAAACGCAGGTGCTCTGCAGATACCCAGATTTTATTTCAACCTGGCTACCACCAGGAGAGATGACTGCCCCACCGTATTCCCCCACTCTCAAATTAGACTTGTAGAAGATGAAACACATGTAAGAAACCAAGTAACCAAGAAAAAGTAATTATATACACTGTACAAAGAAGGTTCTGACAAATTGCATGATGAATAATGAACATAACCAGATAAACACAGGGAAGGAAGAGAAGAAAGGCAAAAGGAACAGCTAACACGAAATGGGCAGCATTTGGAAAAGAGTCATAAACTGGGATACAGAGTTAAAACCTAGCTTTAAAGTTGCTGCAGTGGGGGCATCTGGGTAGCTCAGTCAGCTGAGTTTCCGACTCTTGGTTTCGATTAGGTCATGATCTCAGGGTCGTGAGAGGGAACCCCAAGTGGGCTCCGTGCTCAGTGTGGGGGCTGCTTGGGATTCTTTCTCTGTCTCCCCCTCTCTCACCCAGCTCACACACTATCTCACTCTCTCTCTAAAATAAATAAATCTTTAAAGTTGCTACGATAGGGTAAAAACTGAGCAAGATGGGGTCCGTAAAATCACCAAAACAGCCGCTGCATGTTTTGTTCAGTTTTGGCTTTAAAGCGACTTGCAGCGTGTGCCCTAAGTGCGGTTGTTGTGGCACTCCGGTGTGTCACGGTCCTGTTGCTCAACACGTGGCTCCGGAGTGTCACTCTGTGCAAGGCCAGTGTGCGCTCCGGAGGCTATAGAAAGAGGAAGATCACAAGTTATGTCCAGGGGTTTTAAGTCGCATGAGTGTCTGAGGCATTTACTGTAAACTCCCTTGTCTCAGCCTTGCGAAAAGTGGTGCCTGTCAGAACCTTGCTCGACGTCAGTCTGACCGTCTGCCTTCTCTGGCGGGGGCGGGCAATCTGAGCCTTGCAGACAGCCCCGCTGTGCTTCCTGACCCGGTGTCCGCGGTGCTCCCGCTGCTTCCCAGCAGTCCCGCCAGGCAGTCCTCTCCCCCGTTTTTGCCGCACTCAGCAGATGGTGACTGGAGGGCCCGGGAATGTGCAGTTCCGCTTCCAGAGGAGGGAGAGGAAGACATTAAACACTTCCAGATGTGATTTTTTTTTAAAGATTTTATTTATTTATTTGACAGAGAGAGATCACAAGTAGGCAGAGAGGCAGGCAGAGAGAGAGGAGGAAGCAGGTTCCCTGCTGAGCAGAGAACCCGATGCGGGTCTCGATCCCAGGACCCTGGGATCATGACCTGAGCCAAAGGCAGAGGCTTTAACCTACTGAGCCACCCAGATGCCCCCATACGTGAGTTTGTAATCAAACTCTGATTACTGTGATAAAGGTAAGGAAGCACGGTAGAGGGTATCGGGGAATGTGAGTCAGGCACGTTTGAGTCCAGGCCGTCAGGAGAGCCTGTCCTATGGAAGAGATCTGACAAACTCAAAAGGGTTGAGTGGGAGCAGTCGGCTGAAGAGTCGAGGGGAAGAGCTTCACGCCAGGGAAATGACACCCCCAGACTCTGAAGCTAAAGAGTGTCTGACTTTTTCGGAATTTCAAGAAGGCCCCGGGTGACCGGAGCATGGGAGTGGGGACAGTAGTGGGAGATGAGGCTGGGATAGTATGTGGGGACCAAAGCACGAATGGCCTTAAAGGGCACGTGATTTTAAATTTTATCTGGAAACTGATGGGAAGCCATTGAACAGCTTTAAATCGGACAGCATCATGATGCCATTTATATTTGAGAAGCACCATCTGTCAAGAGACTGGAAGGAAAATCAGAAGAAATGCCTGGAGATCAGGTGGGAGGTAATTATCCTAGTCCAGGTGGCAATGATGGTATCTTGGGCTCATTTTCAAGGACCATTTTATTCTCCTCAGAATCTCTACCATACCAGCGTTCCCCTCAGCAGAGAGCTTTACTTACCTAACAAGAAAACTGAAAACTTCAGCCATTTCTATTTCACTTCCCCCTCACTTGTGCCTTCAAGTAAAATTTTACCAGGATACCAACCCGGTCAGAATAGGAGAAGCCTCCCGCTCATTCATTCCCTGTGCTCTGGATTCTATTCTCTTCCTGCACCTCAGGGAGGTCATTTCTTTTTCTTGTTGTTGTTGTTGTTGTTGTGTGTGTGTGTGTGTGTGTTTTAATGTAAAGATTTTATTTATTTATTTATTTATTTGGGAGCGGGGTAAACCTGAGGGGAGGGAGAGGGACAAGCAGGCTCTGAGCTGAGCACAAAGCCTGTCGCAGGGCTCGATCCCAAGACCCTGAGATCATGACCTGAGCCGAAAGCAAGAGTCGGGTGCTCAACTGACTGAGCTACCCCGGTGCCCCTCAGGGATATCATTTCTATTCCTCTCTCCCACTGAATTGTCTTCCTTATGAGGAGAAGCTGCTCAAGTTTCTCTCATCCATTGAAGGGAACAGTCTTCCAATCCGGTAGTTCTCAATCTTGGCTCCACAGAGGCTCCGGAAATCTTACTGCCCATCTGCATCCCAAACCGAGATGTGTCAACAGCTGTGGGTAAGATCCAGGTGTCAGTATTGTTAAAGTTGTTCAGGGGATCCCAATGTGCAGCCAAGGTCGGAAGCCACCGCAGTGACTCCGTGTCCCTCCTTGCTCTTCCCCGTGATGGGCACATTTCTCCAAAGGTGTGTCTGTACGTGTCGTCCCCATTGTTTCACCTCTCATTATGTTCACGGAAGCCCTCCTCGTGCTACTTTTAGGGAATATTTTTTAGTTATTTTTCCCTTTAAAAGATTCTCTTTCCTTGATTTCTTTGGATCTATATTCTTTTTTTTTTTTCCTTTGGATCTATATTCTTGATTTGAGAGAATGATGGTGTGTGCCTTTCAGTTTTCTCTGAGTTTAAAGTGCCTTTGAGACAAGGAAGGAAACACATCCTGAAAGCAGCTTGATGGAAAAGTCTAGAGTTTAGCAGAGAGCTTTAGATTTTGGGGTCTTTGGCATTACTGCTGCTCCCAGTTTCCTGTATGTGGAATCGATTCCTAAATCCCCAGCTCCCAGGTAAGCTCCCGAACCAGCTTCCCTCTCCCAAGGGAGCAACTGTTCATCCAGTTTCCAACCCCCAAATCTTGCTGACATTCTTCTGCCCTTTCCCTCCCTCACCCTACTCATCATTAGGTCATCAAATTCTAGCGATTCGTGCACCTAGGAATTTCCCATTGCCCTGTCTGTCCACCCCACTGCTATCTGGACCTCAACCCTGGATGATTTCTGTAGCCCTGCACCCCCCTCCTTCCCGTCTCACCTCCCTCTCACCTAAGCCACAGCCAGGATGATCTTTCTAAAATGAGCATGTCAATATGTCAGTCTCTTGCTTTAAAATCCTTTCATGTCTCCCTGCAACCCCTTGGGTAAAATTTAGGATCCTTTAGAATCATTTGAAAATTCTACACCTCTTTTCCTCTCCTCGGCTCTCCAGGGTCATGTCCCTCCACTCTTCTTCTTGCATTGCCCCCATACTGACCTACCGCACTCTCTGCAGCACAAACATGCCAGCCTGCCATACTGTGTTTTCATTTCAGGTTTGCACATGCTTTGTCCCTTGTCCTCTCCAACCGATCCTTCAGAGTTCTTCTGGTTACTACCTACTCCCAGAGATGAATCGAGAGCCTCCCCTGTGGGCTCCTGTAACTCAACTAACTGCAAATTCTTATTGAATTGTTTGTCTCCCCCAGTTTCCTCTGAGTCCCCTGGATGTGTGGTTCCTTAATATCGTCATCTCTTGGCATATCCCACTCCCGTAGAATGTGCTCCTCATGTATTTGTCGAATGAGTGAATGAATAGAGTACAGGGGAAGGAAAAGGCCCTGTGCCCTCGGAAAGGTATGACTGAGATGTTTGTTCAGAGGGTCAGAGCAGTCTGTGTCTGCAAGAGATCATGGAAGATTTTGTGAGGAAGACGGCGATTTCATTGAGTTTCAGAGTGTAGGTGGGATTCAGAAATGCAGAGCATGGGGAGAGGAATGCTGACTGTAACCCAGCGTGAGGCGTGGAGTGGGGGTGACTGTGTGTTGCACACTGTGTGTGTGACAGAGAATGGGACCCATAGCAAAGACCAGCCTTGGCTGGCATTGAATCTCAAGGTCGCGCCCTAAATAAAGTGTCTGAATGAGGAGCTCAGAGTGGTCCTAGCACTTGGGCATGGCGCCATCACCAGGAGATGGCAGCAGGTGGCTCTGGGGTCAAGGGATTTAGAGTTGAATGCAGGTTGAGCTTTCTGTGACCTTGAATAATTCATTTGACCTCTCCAAATTTCAGAGGAGTAAGTAATGGAGTTGATCTACTCAAGGAATTGGTAGGATTAAATCTGAATGTTTCGAAAGGGCCTAAGATACTTGGTTTAGAGTGGACATTTAATAACTTTTAGCTCGAGGCTATTACCATTGTTACTCCAGGGAAAGAGAAGCCGCCAGCCAGATGGGATAGATTTCTCGGGCCTCTGTATTAGTAAAGCTGACAGATTTGAATATAAAGCCTGGCTTTACTTTTGATTCATTAGCTTCAGTGAACTTCGGCAAATTCCTGAATTTTCTGAATCTCATTTTTTTCAACTGAAAATTAATTCATATAATTCAGCCTTCAAGGGGATGAAAAGAGAGAATATATATCACTTGGCCTGGCAGAGGATGTTAATCTAAGTGGGAGACTGAACAATTCATCCTAATGTTGTGAGAGCTCTGTAGTTAGGGCTAAAGCAGGCCCCCCTGCCCCAACACCCCCTTTCTGAACAGTCAGGAAGGCCTGTGAGACTTTTAGACTTTCTTCCTCTCTTTTTATTATTTTTCTTTCTTTTCTCCTGACTCGTTCTCATTAAATTTCGCGTGTGTGGGAAGCTCTAGGAGAGCAGATGTCTTCTACCTAGACAGATTTGAATCATTCCCCCCGTGAACAGTACTTGCTGTGAGTTTGTTTGTTGTCTTCAGTTATGGTCCTTGGCTGTGCTGAGCCCCTGGGTCTGTTAGTTCAATCTGTCGTTCATCATACTTAGTGAGCGCCTCCTATGGTCTACACATTTTTTTTTCAGTTGGTTCCCTTGATAATAGTCCATGGCTAGCATCCTTCATTCTCGCACCTGCTCTGTAGCGAGTACCACTTGATACCATGTTCAGGACACTAGGAACTGCTTTAGCCTAAAGATTTCCATCAAGCTCTCCCAGCCTGGGTGTCCTTGTCTCTTGCTTGCCCCTGTCAAAGTTTAAAGGACTTACCTGATGTCGACGCCCTGGACATCCGGCAGTGTTGCAGCTGTCTGTGTTCCTTCTGTCTCCGCAACAGATGTGGATGGAGAAGCCCCTGCAGGGTACTGCTGACTTCCAGATGGTGGGCGTGGGGGCAAGAAGGTGTGACAACAGGAGCGGAGGCCTCAGGAAGTGGGTGACAGGAGGGAGCAGACAGGTAGTGGGCAGAGGAAAGAAGTGATGGGTGGCAGAGGGAGGGAATCAGATGGAGGGAGTGTGATTTGTTACACGCTTATAATAGAAACTGACTTGGAATTTGCAATTAGCAAGTGAATGTCTGCATGTTTATTTCAGAAACCAGCAATGTTAATATGTTTACCATAAGATATATCTTCACATGTAAGTATGATTTTTAGTAGCTGGTGATTAAAGTTTGCTGCTGTTGTGTGGTTCCAGAAAAGCTATAATTACCTTCATAATATGGATACTCATGAACTTGAATTTTTTAAATTAGAGATATAAATTAGTCTCTTAATGGTCGCATTTAACTTCTTTTGACTTTCATTTTGGGGTCAGATTGCAATATGCATTAGAATAGTTTGTAGCCTGGTATTAGTAAAAGTAATTTTATGTGCAAATTGGATTTTCAGCCAGTCTTTTGAGGATAAGAGGGACATGTAAACAACCATAAGTCAAATGTACAATTCTTCACAATCCCCGGAAAAGTTAATTAATATATCTACCATTTAATTAGAAAATCACTACCAGGGCTCATTATTTGCACATGTGTCAACTTGAACTAGTTACATAATTCAAAGGCAATCGTGATTTTTATCACAAACGTTGCGTTATTATTGATTTCAGTTGTAAAACTGAATTCACACCCATGTCTATGTACTACAGTAAAATTAAAATAATCTTTCCGTTTTGTTTTGTTTTTTAAAGATTTTATTTATTCATTTGACAGAGACACAGCAAGTGAGGGAACACAATCAAGGGGAGTGGGAAGGGGAAAAGCAGGCTCCCTGCTGAGCAAGGAGCCCATTGTGGGGCTCAGTCCCGGACCCTGGGATCATGACCTTAACTGAAGGGAGATGCTTAACCATCTGAGCCACCCAGACACCCCTAAAATACTCTTCCAGTTTTGTTATGTGCTTTTGTTTAACAGATTAAAAACTGATCGATATCTCTGTGTTTCCCTCTCTAGGAAGGTAGCATTTCTTCTTCACTTTTAAAGCTGCCAATACAAACAAGAAATTAAGAGTCTAGGAAATTTTGACTTCCTGTAGCAGAGTAAAATATCATTGCAAATAAAAGGCTGTAAAGGTTAAACCTAAGATCTAGAAAGCATTTCTCGCCCTGGGAAGAAAAAGTAAGAAGCTGACATTCATAGAGTGGATAGCTCCTCCGAAAACCTGTTTATTCCAATGATCCATTCATTTGTCAGACACTTGTGCCTCCTGAGGAACATGCCCTTGAGGAACTTGTAGTCTAAGGGAGGAAACAACCCAACAGTGAGACAAGTGAGCCGGGCGGGAAGTACGCAGACGTGGCACGTTGTGGTGTGATGGGGATCTACGGAGGTGGTGGGGGCAGCGCATCCCCAGAGAGTCCAGATGTCGAACCCCCAGCACCGCGTGGGCAGGAATCCGTGCGGACGGGTGCCCGCCGCCGACAGCAGGCATGGCTGTCCCAGTACAGAGTAGCAAATAGCAGCCCTGGGTGTGGGAAGGGGCTCCTGTTCTGGGCTGGGAGGGAGAGGTCAGAGAAACCTCCCGAGGAGGGGGGATGATGGCTAAGAAGAGGAATGGCGGTAGCTAGGAACAGGAGGGTGGGTGGGTTTTTCAGGAAGTACCAGAGCCTCCGCTGTTGGTGTGGGGAGGAGGGGAGGAGGATGCACGGAACCTCAGTGGTTCTCTGAAGATACCCATCGCTCCAGCTCTCCGGTCCCGTCCTTTTATCCTTCCATTCGGGAGAAGGGTTTAAGACTTCCCTGATTTCTTTTCTTTTCTCTTCTTTACTTTTCTTTCTTCCTTCCTTCCTTTCTTTTTTTTAAGATTTAATCATTTTTAAGATTTACTGATTTGAGAGAGTGTGTGCACACGTGTGAGCTTTGGGGGAGGGGCAGAAGGAGAAGGAGAGGAGAGAATCTCAAGCAGGTTCCCTGCTGCGCGGGAGCCCAAGGTGGGGCTCAAACCAGGACCCTGAGATCATGACCTGAGCCAAAACCAAGAGTCTGATGCACAAGTAACTGAGCTGCCCAGGCTCCCCAGACTTCTCTGATTCCTCGACATCGCCTCTGAAATTTATTCGTATCAGTCCCTTCTGCAACTTGTATAGATTGTCAACCTTAAAGTTTCAGCCCAAACTTTGGTCTTACCATGTTACATGTGTTTCCCAAAATGAGGATAGAGACCAGGAATGAATGAGAAGGAAGTACATATTTTAGTCGTGGGGGATGGGTGAGTTGAGGAAGTGGAAAAATGGGCATACCCAGTCCACAGAGAAATGGCTTAAGAGCAAACCCAGTGGCCGTGTGGAGACTCCCATTAATTCAAGATTTTTTTTATATGGTAGTATATTAGTCTCAGGTGTACAATATAATGATTCAACTGTTTTTTTTTTTTAAGATTTTATTTATTTGACAGGGAGAGAGAGATCACATGTAGGCAGAGAGGCAGGCGGGGGGGGGGGCGAGCAGGCTCCCCGCTAAGCAGAGAGCCCGATGCAGGGCTCGATCCCAGGACCCCAGTTCCATGACACCATGACCTGAGCCGAAGGCAGAGGCCCAACCTACTGAGCCACCCAGGCGCCCCTGATTCAACAGTTCTGTACATTGCTCAGTGCTCATCAAGAGACGTGTACTCCGAATCCCCTTCATCTATTTCACCCATCCCCCACCAACCTCCCCTCTGGGGGAGGCTTGTTCTCTGTATTTAAGAGTCTGTGGTTTTTTGTTTCTTTGTCTCTTTTTTTTTTTCGTTTTGCTTCTTAAATTCCCCAAATGAGTGAAATCGTATGATATTATGTCTTTCTCTGATTTCTTTCACTTAGCATTACACTAAGTCCATCCATGTTGTTGCACATGGCAAATTCTCATTCTTTTTTATGGCTGAGTAATCAATGTTCTTAATATTTATTGTGTCAGGGCACCTGGGTGGCTCAGTGGGTTAATTTTCTGCCTTCGGCTCAGGTCATGATCTCAGGGTCCTGGGATCGAGCCCCGCGTCGGGCTCTCTGCTCGGCGGGGAGCCTGCTCCCCCCCCCACCCCCACTCTCTGCCTGCTGCTCTGCCTACTTGTGATCTCTCTCTCTCTGTCAAATAAATAAATAAAATCTTTAAAAGTATATATCTTTATTGTGTCAAATGGCACTATGGTTTAGGATTTCTGTTTCCTCTTACAGATGTTGTCCCTGTCTCAAGACATTGCGCAACTGGAGGCCCAGGTTGAAAAGGTCACAAGAGAGAAGATTTCAGCTGTTGATCAGCTTGAGGAAGTTCAAAACCAACTTGCTTCCAAAGAAATGGATGTCACAAAGGTACAAAGTGAGATTTTAGTTTCTAGTATTTCCCTAATGGACAAAGCCCAGAAAGCAGTTTGGAGTGGAGAAGTTTTGTTATTTAAGATAGTAAAGATCCACATAATGGTCATGAAGCCAGCATTTACGTATTATTGACAGGCCCTCTGATGGGTGCTGTAAATGCAGAAGATGAACCAGACACAAATAATGTCCTGGAAGAACTCAAGGTTAAATGGCTGAGACAGACTTGTCAGTAAGCAAGTTTCATGACTTTAATCATTGAATATTTGGTTAAACTTATGTTTCTAAATTAGATGGGAGAGATGTTAAACACCAGAGATCGCATGGGTTTGGTCTCCACAGTGATAGTAAAAGAGATTTATTTACCACATGAAGAGTGTACTTAACATAAAAAATTCTCCGCCTCCCATTCCTTTTCAACCTGGTCTCTGAAATCAAAGCTCCAACACCAAGTGTCTTATTTTAATACTTGAAAATATCAGTGTCAAATAAAATCGTAAAATAAAATAAAATATCACAGTGTCTGCGCTATGGGCATTACAAGCTTGTAAACCCAAAACTAAAATGTTTAATAGTCTTTGCTGGTTACTCTAAGGTACATATTTATGGAACACTAAAGTCCATGTAGATTTCAGCAAGAAGTTGCTTTAAAAGTAAGAAACCTAAATAAAGGCATGCATGATGTAATACAATGGATTGATTTTTTTTTTACCAATTTACACAGATGATTTTGTTTGAAATGCATACCTTTTCATACTGCATTTTATTTTATTTATTTATTTTTTTTAAGATTTTATTTATTTATTTGACAGATAGAGATCACAAGTAGGGAGCAAGGCAGACAGAGAGAGAGAGAGAGGAGGAAGCAGGCTCCCTGCCAAGCAGAGAGCCCGATGTGGGGCTCGATCCCAGGACCCTGGGATCATGACCTGAGCGAAAGGCAGAGGCTTTAACCAACTGAGCCACCCAGGTGCCCCCATACTGCATTTTACTTGTCAGTATGTCTTCCTAAATATTGACAGATTTGTAATGCCACTGTTACTTTATGACTTAGTAATTAAACTTACCTTTAATTTATATACAGAAGAAACAAAGCCTATTTTTTCTTATTTTTCCCTTGAATTCTATAATTCTCCATTTGCTTTCTAAAATTCAAGCTAGCTAACATAAAAGTTTTAAAATACCATACGTTCCAATATCATAAATGTATTTGTGTGAAGGTAAGGGTAGAAGTAAGGGAATGGATATCGAGGGCTGGCCGTGGTTAATCCAGATTTATAGGGGGAAGGCTGGTGGTGAGAGGGTCCGGTCCTTTGTAGGGAGAGAACTTTGTGTTGGAGCGTGTACAGTAAAGATGTCCCCTCTGTCTTTAGAACCTTCCAGAAAGACTCAAGCATTAGAAGCATTCCTTGTGTGACTCCAACCCTGAGATATCATTCTACCTCAATTTAATTTGCCAGTTTATTTTAGATAAACTTAAGGGTTATGGATTAACTTAGCAGGTGCTAAAGTGAAAGTAGTAAGGCAAGGGAACTTTAAAAATAAAATTAAGGGATAGAATAATTTTAAATAAAACTGAATGCTTAGACATATAATAATCAATAATTTTGTGTTGGTATTGGGTTTGAAACACGATGACTGGGGAATTTTTTTTTTTTTTTTGGTACTATCAATTGGGTTTTTTTCATTTCATTCATGTGTTTAAATCAAATAAATTGGAATAAGAATAAGAAAGCAAGCAAATTGGGGCCCTTCTAATTTTTTTCTGTCATTCTTAATTTTAAACTTTATCTTTAAAATTAATAACTTTTTGTAAATTACTGTTTTTTTTCTGAAATGAGAGGGGTCAGCAATGACACATTCAAAGCATCTGAATTTCAAATAATTTTTTGTAATTTTATTCTTTTTCTAGCATTTTGAGGGACACTGGGGAGAAAAACTTACTTTCCTCTGTCTTGTAACTATAACCTTTAGACACAGATTTGTTTATTTTTCAAAGTATATTTATTTGAACATGGGAGACAAAGGTTTTGTAAGATTCTAATACCTCAGTAATGATAAAAGCTAATTTCTGAAGTTCTAACCAGTTTTGGAGAAATCCCCAAATTGAAAAGTTTCAAGCAACTATAACCTTCGGATGATACATGATTTTTGGAAAGTTGTATCTGTAAATCAAACACTGAATTAGCAGACTTGTGTGTTAATTAATCTCTCTGCAGTTCTCAGTTATCTCAAAGGCTCATAATTTCTTTGTTTAGATTTATCTGCTGGTTGGATTTTCCAAATATATTTACCTGTCTGTGGAGGCCCTGGATTGAAAAAGAAAATTATATAAAGGATGATACATGACACTCTTAAGATGCTATGTGTATTCATTATTTAATGATATGTTAAAATCATTTCACTTAAATGTGTATTTTCCTTTTATGTTGAATGCTACAGTTATAAATGGTTCCTGTCTGTGCCTTTTGTCAGACAGTGTTTATTAACTTAAATACATCTCACAGTGCTTAAGATTGACATTGTCTGCAAAGATTACAGTAACTACTGTGTTCTACTATACACCTTAATACCATATGTACAGTCTCTTAGCAGAGAGAAAAATTCCTTTATAAATTTCCTTAAATAAAAGCCTAACTGACCAAATCTTTAAGGGAAAACTTTACTATATAGAATATCTATTTAAACCATAACAATCTGAATGGATAGTCACATAGCTTAATATTTTAATTAATGATTTTATCTATATAAGATGGAGACGATAATGCATTTTGGATGATAATATGCAATTGAAAATTATTTTACACAAAAAATCTTGGGCACATTACTTAAACTTCCTAGTTATGCATTTCTTTATCATAATTTGAATTTGTTAAATTCAGTAATACCTGATACTCCCTTCACATCTTAACAGAATACATTGAATATTCTAACGGAAAAGGCCGTTCTTAGGAAAGTTGTACTGTACTTTATGCATATGACCTCTAGGGGGCACCAAAAGATCTGATTGCAGGCATGGCCTGGTGGATTCCCGCAGCTATTGATCTAGTTTTTACAATCTAACAGGTGTGTGGGGAAATGCGCTATCAGTTGAATAAAACCAAAATGGAGAAGGATGAGGCAGAGAAGGAACACAGAGAGTACAGAACAAAAACTAAAAGGGATCTTGAAATTAAAGATGAGGTAAGAGATGACAAAGACATAAAAACAAAGATGATTAAAGACATAATTAAAGATGTAAGTTATTTATTTCTATTATATTGCTTCTAACTAATGGAACAATCCCGTTTATGCTATTAAAAGAATTTCATTTATACTTGCCTAAAATTATCACCTTTCACATGAAATGGTGAGAATACAACTGCCTGCATATGAAATCCCAATCTGACAGGTCATAAATATACATTTGGATATGTGTATCTATTACTTACAAAAGTAAAAAAAAAAAATGTTCTAATGCACAGTTTGAACCTAAAATATACGTACATAAAGTTCTTGAAAGATGCCAACTTGAATCCAATTTTAAGTGAAAAAGTTTAAAATTTGTAAGATGAGATGAGTTGATATGTAAATATGTCAATCAAATTGATTGTTGGCAGAGCGAAACCAGTTTTAACTAAGATAACCATGAATACGTTTGCTCAAGAAGCCCTAAATACAGGGAAATTAGAAATGTTAGGGGGAAATGCTGCTTACTTCCATTTCAGTTGAACAGATGTTTTATGTTATATCTTTGTTGAGATCCCGTAGCTACTCCAATTCTGATTGATGACATGGATAAAGTTTTGGGAGAGGCAGTTCTAAGAGACTCACTTTGGGTTTTCTACGTTTGTGTTACAGTACAGAACATTGAAGGTTTTCATGCTTCTTGTTCAGTGGACGCACATTGATATCTATTCAGTAAAATGAGTTCTCGGTGTCAGTATTTTTTTTTTTTTAAACCACAATTTAGAAGTAGGTAAACTTTAAAGTAATTTTTTTTCAAATGTATTTCTAGTTCATAGCTTTTACCATGCTTTCCAGCATCTTTTCCCTTTCAACCCAGTGAACTCTCTATACAGATGATGTAAAGACGATTGGGGAAAGTATTAAAAATGAAAGTGATAATGAAATTTAGTACTTGAAAAAGTTTTTCAAGTCATGGCTGAAATCCCTGGCACTAAATTAACATCTGAGCAACCAGAATCAGATTCTGCTTTTGTACCACTATATTCAGAGTGTTACGAGTTTTAATTTTGAGAATTTTCCTTATTAATGTATACAGATAATGAAACTGTTGTGTTGCATCCAGTTGGGGGCGGGCCTGATAGTGGGACTGAAAATGCAGCAGCGGAAGGTCTAGCACTACCAAACCAAACAGAACGTTCCTTTCCTGACATATTATGACTTTTCTTTTTCTTTAAAGGTTATCTTGGTATGCTCACCAGGCATTCTTATATGCTTTTGAATTATTCTATAATGTCTGCCCAACATAACAACTTGAACTAATTGGAAAAAAAATAAGAGTATCTGAGTTATTTAAAATTACAGGATAATGTTCTAGGGAGACAAAACAAGGTCAGAATAATAAGATTATCGTATCAATTGTAAATGAATAACGTGTAGAAGTATTTATAATATCTGTCTTTCAGAGCTCTAACTCGTTGCAATTAACCAACAATGACGCGGAGGCCAGGATTTTTAAAGAAGGCTTTTTCATTTGTAAACATTTCCTGCTTCCTAGTCAAACATTAGCAGTTTCATAATGATTTCCAGTGTTGCTTTTAGATAAAGATGTGCCTTGTTAGGAGGTCACAGGGGGTAGGAATAAAACCTTGGAATGGTTACAAGGGGTTTGTGATGGGATGTACTTGTTATCATTTTCTCTGGGACAGAATGTGGGGAAATCTTAGAGGTGCTCTTTGTAACTATTTTGTACTGAACAGGCAGCTTCAGAAAAGAAAGTGGTGGTGTCTCGTTCCGTGCATGATCTGGAGGAGCAAAGCAGCAATTGTTCTTTGGTCTTTCAGCCATGACCTGACCTTCTGTCTCTAAGACCAAAGAGCTGCTTTGCTTGGCCACCATCTGCACTCAAGAGAGAAATTTACATTCAGCTTCTCAAAGCTGTGCATGTTACGCATTTGTTGGAAATACTTATCATAACAGACACAGCATATTTAACTTTTAAAGTGTTGCACATCGTGCAGTTCAGCCCAACAAGAAGGCCATCTCCTGGTGTACAGACAAAGCGTTCCTTGTAATATAGTCATTTTGTTCATATTTTTGTTAATCTGGCTTCTCCATACGTCTCTAAAGTAGGTGGGAAACTGTGAGATTGGAATGTGGTAAGAACAAGAGCTTTTTTGATGTATACAGAACAGGGCAAATGGTTGACCACCAAAATCATTTTCTTTGTGACCCGAGCCTTGACTCTGGCATAATTAGAAGGAAGGGTTAGGGGAGGAACAATAGCGATCTCTTCCTCCCACTTTCTCCTTTTCTTCTTTATATTGTGTCAGGAGCCCATGGGCAGATGATCCTTCCCATCAACTCCTTTGTATCTCTTCAGCGGAGAGCGCTCCTGCCAGTCTGAGAGAACGCTTCTCGCACAAAAAAAAAACACAAAAAACAAAACAGAAGACATTTGGTATGGAGGAGAATGAAAAATCTGTGCCCTAGTTTTTATTTGAAATTTTTCTGTAGGCACAGGTACACACACATACACACACACGGAGTTCATTATGGGAGTTGAAAAACATGTAAAAAAATGTCATGATGAGTTCCCACACATCCATCACCTAGGTTAATCATTTTGCTCGTCCCTGTTCTAGCTCACATGTTGTCTCTCCTCTTCCTCTTCTCTGTCACTGTCTGTTTCTTCATCTTCTCTTCCACAGCCTGTTCATCTGTCTCCTTCTTCTGTTGCTCCTTTTGCTGAAGCGTCTGAGGCAGATCTCAGACATGATGTTATTTCCCCCGTGAACCCCTCAGCCTGTGCCTCTGAAGGATTTTTTTTTCGTAATCGCTGTGTCGTCCTCACCCCTGACAATACTAACAATAATTCTGTAAAATCTCGTCATGCCCGGCCCGTACTCACGCTCGCTCTGACCATCTCCGTGGTGCCCCTTTCACAGCTGGTTTATCCACACCCGACACGCGGGTGTGTTTTGTATGTCAGAATGTTTTGGGTTTATCTTCTTTAATAGGGAGTAAGGGGCTATCCCAGCAAAATTTCAACTTTATTATCTGCTGGTGTCCTATTAAATTTCATACATATTTCATACATGTCGGCTGTGCTTTATACAAGGTGACTCGTCCGTCGTGGTTCTGAAGAAATAAGAATTCCTCCTACAGCAGCTGCGTGAGGGAAGTGACCCCATGCGGCAACCCCAGTCAGCAGATCCCTTTAGAGTCGAAAACCCACAATTCGTAATTAACTTCTGAGCCTTACGTTTAAGGTTGGGGAATGCTGCGGGAAGCCCTCTTACGTAGTGCTGCCTAAGTGGAAGTTTCCTTGCCACCTTCCCTTCTAGTACAAGAATCTCAGAAAGTGATCTTCAGAGCACAGAGGGTTGCGCAGGGGATCGTGTAAAAGGAAAATGCAGGGGCTTGTGTCCAAACTGCAGGAAGAAAGTGCTGCTAGAGGTATTACAATATAAAAGCATTTTCCCTTCTTCTAGAGTGTCTCTCTCTCTCTCTCCCTCTTCCTCCCTCCCCTTCTCTCCCTCTTGCCCAGTATTTGCTGTTTGACTTCGGACCACGTCCCACACGGGCATGCTCGTGGGGGACTGCAGGCCTGGTGGGACCCGGATCAGGAAGGGCAGAGACTCCGTGCTGGATCTCCCGAGCGCGCAGCAGTGATGGCAATTGGAGGCAGGGATAGTCATCACCGTGTCCTGGGCTGTCTGTCAGGGGTGACACACTCAACCTTATCTTCCCCAGGCTCACATCCGGGCTCCTGCCAGAGGCAGAGGGCAACAGCAGAACACAACCCGTCCCTCCCCGCCCTCACACTGCCATGACCTGGTTCTACCCGAGGCAGAGGGCGGCGAGATCCCCAAGCCTGGGCCAGAAGAGGCAGCTGCAGGGGACAGTGTCTGAGTCCCACCTCGGGGCTGCTGGGAGGCAGTGAAGACATAAGACCACAGCTATGATGGGGGGTCCCACTGTCCCATCAGACATCTCTGACAAAGCGCCAATGCCAATAGATAATCAATCATTACAGATTTCAAGATGTCGACCACAGAGCATTAAACAGCAGAGCCCAGCACCCTCCTAAACACGGAGCTCTGGATGGCTGCCCCGGCCACACGCCCGTGATGCTGCAAAGGCCATGGGGGCGGGCAGGCTGCTGCAGGTAGATACGCGCCCACTTACACGCATGGATGTGCACGAGTGTTCTACACGCCCGTATGCCCCACACCCGTAAGAGGGGGCTGCCCAACTGCACCTCCGGGGCCGGTCTGACCCACTGCCTGCTTTTACGAATAAAGCTGTGTTAGAACCCAGCCCCTTCCGTTCATGCGCGTGCTGTCGACGGCTGCTTTCCTCCGCACAGTCGAGCTGGGGCAGTAGCCCCGTCCCCGTAGCCCGCAGCGACTACAGTATTTACTACCTGAGCTTTCGTAGAAGTTTGCCGTCCCTGTCCCGGGTACAGAAATAGAACTGGATGGCTTGAGGTTCTCGTGCCTTACTGGAAGGTGGGGTTCTTTGAGTTTGGAGACTCATCAGTCTCAGGTGGTAACTTAATGGTTTCGGGGTATTTTGCAGTGTGGTGCATGGCCTCACCCTGGTCGCTTAGCCGAAGCATTGCCACGTGAGTGTGCGGCAGGTTAGAATGTCATTACCGTAGTAGTGGCCTGTGGCTTAATAATGGCTTAGATGAAACGGGCTCCTGGGTGGCTCAGTTGACTAAGTGTCTGCCTTCAGCCCAGGTCATGATCTCAGGGTCCTGGGATCGAGCCCCTTGTCTGACTCCATGCTCAGCAGGGAACCTGCTCTCCACGCCCCTGCCTTGCCACTCATGCTCCCTCACCCTCTCTGTCTCACTCTCAAATAAGTAAATAAATCTTTAAAAATAAATAATGGTTTAGATGAGAGTATAAATATAAATATAAAATGTATGTTGTGGTACAGTTTCTTTTAAGGTGGTAAAAAATTTTTCAAGAGGCAGGAAGACTTTTTTTTTTTTTTTGAACCCAGCATTGCATGAGTTATCACTTTGGAGTTGTGGCTACAATTGAGCAGGAAGCACTGAGGTTTGGACTTCCTTGAGCAAACCAAGTAAGTAGATCTGAAGGTTTTGGCTAGAACAATCAGGGCGAGAAAGAATCGGAGCTCCCGTCTGCAGCAGTAGGATTCGGCACTTCGGTACTGAAGTCCCACACGGCCTCTAGCAACACGGGAATTATTTCTGAAGTTCACTGGAATGAATGAGATTGTTGGAAGAAGCGCATCTATTTTGTGAAAGGATGAGAAGGAGCCTTGCAAGTCCTAAAGGGAGGGCCTACTTAAGGCCAGAGAAACAAAAGCAATAAAGAAAACGTGAAGAATTGTACGTTTTTACTTAGAGAAGTCTAACACATCACTGTGCCTGCCTTCAAGCACTTGACAGACTCTTTGAAGGAGAAAGTTACACGCCTGCTCTGGATCTTCCGTGTGGACGGAAGGAATAGGAACAAAGTAATTTAATCACAGCCGCTAGAAATCACAGTAGCCTGGAAGAAGAACTTTCTGACAGGGAGACGGAAGGAGATCGCAGCAATAGGCCATGGAACTCTCTTCCCTGAAATCACTAGTTTCACACAAAAATGGCAGGATGCCAAAGGCCCACCGTCTCCCACTGGACTGTGGAAGCACCTTCAGAATATCTCAGGCTCCCTGTTCAAGCGGCCAGTAGTGGCATTCGTCTTTTCTCCTGGTAGTTTCGCACCTACACATTAAAGCAGAATCCTCCTCGGCTCTGTTCTCTGCTCTGTGTCTGTAATGCCTTGTGCTCTCGTCAGGAGGCTTGGGGAGAGTGTACTGAGAGAGCGGACGGCTTCTGGAGAGCCAGACTCGAGAGACTTCCCAACTACCACCTGCAGTCGCACTTCTGCCTCTCCAAACTGACTGGGAGAGGGGCCACTTGGGCCTGCCGTTAGCACATGTAATCACTCGGTCCTGGTGATGACAGAGTTGCTCGCCACTGTTCTTCACACCCTCTTCCGCGGCTGGAAGCTTAGCACATCCCGCTCCCTGCTCCCCGCCCAGGCAGCGCCCTCGCACGCACGCGCCGGCCCGGCCTCCCCAGACCGATGGAGGAGGCGCCGTGGGGGTGCTAGCTGGAAGACCCGGGTCCTGCCCTGAGGGAGTTTATATTCTAGCGCAGGAGACAGGGTACACATTTGAACATGCCTACAAAAGACTTGCAAAGCAGCATATCGACAAGTGCAAATTAATGTAGTGTGAAGTTCATGCTGGCTCTGGCCCATGAGAGTCAGAATCTGCCTCCATGTGTGATGCAATAAAGCTTTTTTTTTTTATAGCATCTTCCCTAAGTACGCCCTAAAGCATTGTTCAGATAAATTTGTGTTCTTATCACAGCCTAACCAAGAATTCTGAGCAAATTCTTCAGACTGGCCTGCGTCTAATAAATCAGGCTCTTTTGTCCTGGCGCTGCACGATGCTTGAATGGGACAAATGGGATTATGTAAATAAAAATATCTTCGTTTAATAAAAGATTATCGAACCTCTCATTTTTCTCCAACGCCAGGCAAAGTTAATGTCTTCATTCTAAACCACAATTATGTCAGTAAAGTCACAAAATGAGCAGTGAAAAAGTAATTCCTTTTTTTCCTTTTTCTTTTTCTTTTTTTTTTTTTTAAAGAAGCAGTTCCAAATTGCCCCAGTGAATAATACCAAGTTGGAGATCGTTGGGACATTTAGCATTTGGTAATTTAGTTAATGATTTGGGCAGAGGTTTTAGGTAGCAGTATGTATCATCATTCATGAAAACACAGTAGAAATTCAAACACTCAAAAAAGAATCATTCAGTTCTCCAGGAAACATGGTAATGCTGTTCGCCATAATGATGTATTTTTAAAAAATCAAATGTGTAAGCAGAAACAATATATCTGAAGATAGCAATTTAGGGCGATTTAGAGAGAAGGGCACAAACAGGACATAAAGCAAGCCCATTTAGGAAGCATATGCCTTATGGGGTAAACATTTAGAAAGAAATGTTTGCTTTTGGAGAAGACTAGGAAGCTGTAAACTGAACTCAAGGAGTTTTTGCTATATTTTCAGTTTCACTGAGAGATCCATATTTTGGTCCTTAAAAATTTTTGTGTGTGTGCTTCCTTTGACATTGAACGTTGGACTCACAGACGTACCTGCCATTCTCACAGAGCACCTTCTTGGGAACCGACTCTGGGACTGTGATAGCAACCAGGTGGCCCATGGCTCCCCACGTGTCCACGCGGGGCAGCAAACTAGAAGTCAGTAGACAGAGGACAACTCCATGTGCTTTTCTTTTTATTTAAACAATCCAGAAATATTAGTATTGATATCCAGCATAAATATTATGAATTTATACAAATGTATACACTTTAAAATAATATTTATTATGTGAACATAAGTATATGCACAGAAGCCAATAATTCCATCACCCAATAGAATGAATTGTTTTCATTTTTCTGTTTTCCCTTCTACATTTTGTCCATATGCATATATGATATTTACAAGTAGTAAACATAGCCTAGGTATAATTCTGGTTTTTGCTTGTTTCACATAACTCTATCCAGCATTTTCATGTCATGCTGCCTATTCCTCATAGTGATCACTTTAATAGGGCCATTTGCATGTAATTTTTTAAAGATTTTATTTATTTATTCGACAGACAGAGATCACAAGAGGCAGAGAGGCAGGCAGAGAGAGAGGGAGAAGCAGGCTCCCTGCTGAGCAGAGAGCCCAATGCGGAACTTGATGCCACGACCCTGAGATCATGACCTGAGCCGAATGCAGAGGCTTAACCCAATGAGCCACCCAGGCGCCCCACTTGTTGCTTTAATTCAACAGTCATGTATCCCATGTACCATGTTGGCCTAGAATGGGCTTCTGTTTTCTGTTCTTAAAGAAGGGAAGGTATAAGACAGGTATGCAAACAAATACATGTCCCAGAGATCCCAGTAACTGTAATTAGCAAACTCTACAAGGGTATGAGGATTTAGAAGAGGGGGAGCTGGCATCTTTAGAGGGTGGGTAGGATGTTACCCAGCAGGGATGAGAGGGAGACATTCTGGTTGGGAGGTCCAATGTGGCAACTTGACCAAAGGACAGGGCAGGGCTGGGCTTGGGATGTGGGAAAGGAAGATGCATTCAAGGAACACATGTGTCTCTTGATCCCATAGCACGCTAGTGTAACTGACCTCAATATCTCCAGTGCCACGGCTCCATTGTAAAAGATTGCCCATAGAAAACGGGCTGCTTTCTAGAAGTTTCAGAATCCCAGGGTAATTGCCTGTTACATGACATACCGCACACCCTGCAGTCAGGCACCAAAATCATACTGTATCCGCGGAATGTTTGCATAAGTTTTTCATTTCCTCTGTAGTATTTTCTACATGAGGGAATAATTTTAGGATGTTCAAATTTCAAATAGTAACAATAAAATGTCATTTTGTAAATAATGTTAGAATCGAGTAGGATTAGTTTTTAGGAATAAAGAATTCACAGTTACCTTAATGATTTGTAGCAGATTTCTGCATGACTAATGGTGGAGGGTAAAATTCTGGGTCTTACTTGACCTATAGACTGTGAGTCCAAAGATTCAACTTCTTGATTTGGCTTTTTGGCTATCTTCCTGAGCAAACGTCTCAGAGTCTTACCTTCTTTCCCAGGAAGTGAAAACCTTGGAGAAGTGATAGCTACGGTTTTTCTTTAGCTCAAAATTCCTGTGTTTCCAGAAACATAGGAAATATTTCTCTGCCCCTCTTAATGATGAATTAAGTATTAATAAAATCGATATACATTGCATGGAGTCTCAAGTGTCATTTCAGATTTTCCAGTTGTTCACCTGATTTGATAAGGATGAAATTTTATTGTCATCAATTTTAGATCATATTCTTTTCATCATGATTAATAATGGAACAATAAAATGACTAGACTTTTAAACGGCTGAATTTAATTACAAGATAGACTTTAATTTGCGATAAGGATTAAAGCCCGACTCTGAATTAAGAATGAAATTCTACTGGAAGCATTTCAGGCCACAGCAAAGTGTTTTAAAGAAGTATTTTAGAGGAATAGCCAGCCTTCCCCAAACCCGCGGAATCACATATCCACAGCCAGAGTTTCCCTGTGAACGCACGATCCACAGGATGACAAGGGTGTTCTCCTGTTAGAGACCCGTGATTCTAATAGTTAGTCCTTCCCCTTAACACTTGCACTTGGTGCTCTTGTGAGTGCAGTGATGGAAGGAACTCCTGTGGTTAGAATAAGATCATGTTCAGTTTCTGTGTTTTGATTTTTTTTAGTCATCAAAATGAAAACATTTTTTTTTTTTTAATTCTCTTAGAGGTTTTACATATCCCTGGAATATTTCCCTGGCCCTCACTGGAGTCTGGTGTGAAAGACTGCCCTAGACAGAGATTCTAGATATAGCTGACTGTTAATGAATTGCAAGGTGTCTAGGTTTTTTTCCTATTGTTCTCATTAATGGGTGGTCAGAGTAATTCAACCCTTTTTGGTGTTGGCATCTGTTCTTAAGTGGAGCAGCTGCAGTAACATTTCATTTTTAGGGAAAAGACAAGTAAGCCGCAGTGTCTTTACTTCTAGCCTGCCTTCTGCTCTCCCAATGAGGAATGGAAAATTGTTCTTTGTGTCAAATCTCTCTACTTACAACTGAAGTTCTGATGTTCATTCTGTCTCTGTCTCTCTCTCTCCATGGCAATAACTCATGCAAACGACAGCATTAGCCTGGCTTTGGAAATCCTAAGTCAAGCTGTGGTTGAAAGTTCCCATTGAAGTGCAAGGGAGTGCTCCTGTCTCCTTAGAATGGCAGCTGAGGAAAACGGGGAGGTAAAAACTTCTATGAACTAGAAAGAGTTGTTCCACTTGAAAGATTGTCTCACCATTGCAAGTACTGCCTTTTCATTTGGACCCCTCTTTTGCTTGCTCAGAATTTCATGCACAGACATCTGAATCACTCAGGGGCATCTGGGCGGCTTAGTCTGTTGAGCATCTGACATTAGGTTTCGGCTCAGGTCATGATCTCATGGGTCGTGGGATTGAGCCCCATGTTGGGCTCTGTGCTCAGTGGGGAGTCTGCTTGGGATTCTCTCTCTCCCTCTCCCCCTCCTTTCCACTTGTGCTCTCCCTCTCTAAAATAAATTTTTAAACATTTTTTTAAAAGAAAGCAATCTAAATTCACTCATACCAGGAGATAACGGTCAGATCCTAATTTGAGTTAGAAACTTTAGGATGTTGTGTTCAAGTTGTGTCTACACTTAAGGTTATTTTAGAATCATAGGGGCTGGGTCATCATTTCTTTCTTAACTCACTGAAGGTCCACTGTGTATACATGATTGAAGCCATAGAGGTTTTTAATAACAAGAACCAGATACGGTTTCATCTGAGGGGGGAGTTAAGATGATGGATCAGATGCCTACATATGCCTATATTTTAAAATCTACATGTGGATATTTATCTTTGTGTGTATCTTACTAATACCTCATACAAGAGGTATGACTAGCTGATGACTTTTCTTGAGTGGAACCTGAGGTTTTAAGACTCTAAATGCTGAATTTGGGAGACCTTAGACTTACTTCATCATCCAGAACAGAAGGGAGGACCCTAGAGTTGTCTCAGCCAAAAACAAGAAGAGAAAAGAAGAGTGGAGGATAAGAGGAGAAAAAAGTGGAGGAGAAAAAGAGGAAGGTTTTAGAAACCATTCTAAAGACATTTACACAGAGAACAGCTGGGCTTTTGCCTCTGCATATTCTGCTTTAGACTAACTCAGAGAAGGCAAATATGACCACAGATCCATCACTATGTTCCATCAGTATTTTCAGGAGGGATCCATGATAATAAGATTTTTTTTGAAAACTGTAATTGCTGTTATAACCTCCTTCTCCCCGCATCCCTGCCCCAAACCATTACTGGTCGTTGAGAGTAATTTGATAGAGCTTGGCATTTTTCAGAAGATGCTTTCTAATCACAGAGCAATACAATTCATGGACATGATTGTTTTCTTTAGTCTCTCTCCTCTCATTGGCCGCGTATGCAAAATCAGAGGGAGGGCCTTGGGTCATAAGGAGCATTGGTTTGGTGGGCACCGAGAGCCAGAAAGTTTGTAATGACTCAGTCTGTCCCCTTTATGTTGTCGATGATTAGACAGCAGGTGAGGAGAGAATGATTACCTCATTTTTAGGCACTCCTTTCCTTAATTAATAGTTATTGGTAAACTATTACATGTCACTCACAAATAGGTACTGAGTTTGCAATGAGATATGCTTAAAATGAAACTTGTGCATTGCTCAAACAACTCTTACAGTCTGGCAAGGAGGTAAAAATATGATGAGAGGGCTCAGTGTAAGTGGCTTACTGTGGTGGGACAGAGTTCAAAAAAGATCCTACTCAACTGCCAATTTTCCACGAGGATAAGAAAATTCAATAGGGGAAAGAATCGTTTTTCAACAAGTGGTGCTGGGCAAGCTGGATATCCACACGCGAAAGAATGAACGTGGCCTGCTAAGAGCTAAATTTTTAAAACTCTTGGGAGACAACAGAGGCATAAATCCCTTTGAGCTTGGTCTAGACAGTGGTTTCTTAGATCTGACACCAAAAGTGCAAGCAATAGAAGAATGAAAAATAGATAAATTGGGTGTCATCCAAATAGGAAACTTTTGTGCTTCAAAGGACACCGTCAAGAAAGTGGAAAGATCGCCCCCACGATGAGAGATCATGTTTACAAATAATGCAGCTGCTAAGAGATTTGTAACTGGGACTTATAAAACACGCTTAAATTTTAATTAAAAAAAAAAGACAACCCAATTTAAAAACAGGCAAAGAATCTTTGAAGATTTTATTTTTTTGAGAGAGAAAGCGTGCATAGGTGGGAGGGAGGGGCAAAGGGAGAGGGAGGACCAGACTCCCCACTGAGCAGAGAACCCAATGCGGGGCTCTATCCCAACACCCCAAGATCATGACCTGAGCTGAAGACAGACTCTTAACCAGCTGACCTACCCAGGCACCCCAAGCAAAGGATCTTAATAAATGTTTCTTCGAAGAAGATAGGCAGATGGTAGAAAAAGCATGTGAAAAGTTGCTTATCATCATTAGCTATCAGAGAAGTGCAAATCCAAGTCAAAATGAGATACTACTTCATCCCTACTAAAATGGCTAAAATCAAGAGGACAGATAATAACAAGTGTTCGCAAGGATGTGGAGAAATTGGAGCCTCATGAATTGCTAGTAGGATTATAAAGTCATGTAGCTGCTTTGGAAAAAAGTCTGGCAGTTTCTCCAAAGATTGAATATAGAGTTACACTATAACCCAGTAATTCCACTGCTATGTATGTACAAAACTGTGTTCAGGAATGTTCAAAGCAGCATTCATCATAATAGCCCCAAAGTGTCAACAATGTAAATGGACATCAACTAATAAATAGATGAATAAAATGTGATTATATCTCTTTCTCTATCTGTATGTTGACAATTAAAACAAAAGATGTCCCGGTACATTCCATAAAATGGTTGAACCATGAAGAGAGTATGCTGAGTGAAAGAAGCCTGTCACAAAAAACAACATATTGTATGATTCCATTTGTGGGAAGTGTCCAAAATAGGCAAATCTATAGAGACAGAAAGATTAGTGGTTGCTTCCGGCTGAGGAAGTTGGGGGCCTTTTGGGGGGGAAGGTACCGCTAATGGGCATGGGGTTTCTTTGTGGGTAATAAAGTATTCTAAAATTGACCTCTGTCATGGTTGCACAACTCTGAATAAACTAAAACACATTCAGCTGTACACTTTAATGAGAGAATTGTATGTGAATTATGTCAGTAAAGCTGTTGCTTAAAAAAATCCTACCATAAAAGTCATATTTCAGCCTAGTCTAGCGCGGAGCAGAGAGATAGGAAGGGAAGGCCATTCAGGCACAAGGGACAGAATTTGCAGAGACCCTCTTCCATATATACCTGCAGGACAAAAGGAAACTCAAGACATGAGGATGGAAGACTGAGCCCCAGAAAACTGAGATCACTTGCCGGATATAGCAGTAAGCCACTTGAAGTCAATCTCTGTCTTATGCACCCTTGTGTCCCCAGCACCTGGCACAGAGAAGGCTTACCACGAGTGTTATCTGTCATTTGAATGAAGTAAATGAATGCATGGGTGAGGCGAAGGATGGACTTTCAATAATAAGTAATAATATGTCAACTAGAGGACACATCCTCTAACTCCTAGTTCATCTCTGTTGTGCAGGCAAAAGTTTCCATCAGAATCGAGGAGAAAGTACTTCTTTTGGGGAGCCTGGGTGGCTCAGTCAGTTAAGTGTCCGACTCTTGATTTCAGCTCAGATCACGATCTCAGGGTGATGAGATCAAGCACCGTGTCAGGCTCTGCACTGGGCATGGAGTCTGCTTAAGTTTCTCTCTCTCCCTCTGCTCCTTCCTCCGCATACACTATCTCTCTGTCACTCTAAAAAAAAAAAAAAAAAGAAAGAAAAAGAAAAGAAAAAAACTTCTTTTACAATAATGTTTCTTTTTTTAGCAGTTAATTAGTCTAAAATGTTCGATCAGACTTTTTGAATTTTACCACTCTAATAAAGTGTAAAATGGTATCTCATTGTGGTCTTAATTTGCATTTCCCTAATGATTAATGATATTAAACTTCTTTTTGGGTGCTTGCTTGCCATCCGTATGCTTTCATCAGTTATATCCACTCCCACTCTGTCATTCAAGATACTATCATTGTCACTGGTGTTATTGAAAGGATGTCATAACTGATTTCCCTTCTCCCTCTGTCTCCCCATCTTAGTCCCTTTGCAGACAGAGGGACCCTGTTAAAACCTGTGTCAAATCTTTTTACTCTTCTGATTACAACTGTCTTGTGGTTCTTTCCCCCCGCATCACTCTGCTCTAGCCACTCCAGCTTCCTTGATGTTCTACAGACACGTCAGGTACACTCCCATAGCAGGGCCTTGGTTCTTGCTTTTCCCATGAGAGCCATGTGCATCACCAGCCTTTAAGCCACTGCTCTGATATCTCTGGGGCTTCAGCGTCTCGTAGGCAGTTAGGGTCCCAGTAACTGGAGGGTAGGTGGGTAAAGAGGTTGGACCTGAAGTCAGATTCTAACTTCACTATCTACTCCGTGGTGAACTTGGGCGAATTACTTCAGATGTCTAAGCCTCAGTTTTCTTATCTGTAAAATGAGAATAGATAAAATTACCACTTTTTAAAAAAATTTTTAAAGGGGCGCCTGGGTGGCTCAGTGGGTTAAGCATCTGCCTTCAGCTCAGGTCAAGATCCCAGGGTCCTGGGATCGAGCCCTGCATGGGGCTCCCTGCTCAGCAGAAAGCCTGCCTCTCCCTCTTTCTCTGCCTGCCTCTCTGCCTACTTGTGTTCTCTGTCAAGTAAAAAAATAAAATAAAATAAATTAAGATTTATTTATTTATTTTAGAGATAGAGCACACATGAGCAGGAGGGGGGGCAGAGAGAGGGGGAGCGAGAGAATCTCAAGCAGATTCCCTGCTGAATGCAGAGCCGGATGCAGGGCTTGATCCCATGACCCCAAGATCATAACCTGAGTTGACATGAAGAGTTGGTTCCTCACCGACTGTGCCACCCAGGGGCCCATAAAATGATCACTTTACAGGATTTTGTAAAATGTGAGATGATCTGTGTTAACCCTCTGGTTCAGCACGTGACATATAATGTTAATAACTTATTTTAATTAATGTCTCGATGATTGCTGTTCCCATTCCCCACCCTTATCTCTTTCTCCTAACTGTGTTCTGTCTTATCTAGTTGCTTTCCAGAGTCATGAGAACTGACCCTGGTATTTTGAGTATGACCTGGCCAGTCATCTGAGTGTACAGTCATTGAGCCTCAGAGCTAGATTAGTTTGCATTCTCATTCCGCGTTACGTGTTTATCCAACGTGTCTCGCTGTGAACTCTTACTGAGCCTCGGTTCAGTTAAGACCCCAAATGGTATAGGTCTGCTGCCCCACAATGGGCCGTAAATAGAGGTATTTGCATTTGTCTCTCTGAAAGTTGGTTATTTTGTTTGGACCTATTGTGTCAGCAGATCCGAACCTCTTTGGATTCTGTTTTGACATCTCATCATCATTGATTAGTCCTCTTGGGTCTGTATCACAGGCAGGTTTGAAGAGCGCATCTTTGGGCTTAGTAAAGTCAGTGGTTTGAACAGTTTAGCACACGTAGCAGAACAGAACCGGGTAGACCGTGGCTGGAGACCCCCCATAGCTAGATATTTTCATTCCATCCTCCGTGTGTTTGCTTAAACTCGTGGTTTCTTTTCTTATTCTATTCCTTCTTCAAAATACTCTTAGCAAGTCAAAGCACATTTGACTCTAGTACCTACTATGTGCAAGTAGTGCACGCGGGCACCACTGAGCCGTATGACAGGTTCGCTTGATGGCAAACCTGAAGAAATTAGGCATAGATTGTTAAGAAACCAGAGCACCTTGTGAATGGGGATCAGATTCAAACCTGTGCTGGGAAACTCCCAGTGGAAGGGGGATGGGCCTGCCTGAAATTCCCATTGCTTCATCTAAACAATCTGGATAGACTAAATCGGAAATTTGAGGAATTTGACTCTGTAAAACCATTTTTTCAGATTTCTTCTGTTAAGTCTATTGACCTACTGTCCTTTTAAAAGCATGTTTGTATACATATGTCAAATCCTTATGCTATACAGTGACCCTGAAACAACATGGGTTTGAACTCCTAGGGGCCACTTATAAATGGATTTTTTCCGATAAATATGGAACAGCCCTATAAATGTATTTTATCTTCCTTATGCTTTTCTTAATAACATTTTTTCCTCTAGCTTACTTTATTGTAAGAACAGTATATAATACATAGAACCTACAAAATATGTGTTAATCAACTACTTATATTGTTGGTAAGACTTCTGGTCGGCAGTAGGCTTTTAATAGTGAAGTTTTGGGGGAATCAAAAGTTATATGTGGATTTTCAACTTTGTCAGGGGCCAGCACCCCTAACTCCCATGTTGTTCAAGGTCAACAGTAATAACATGTCATATTTCAATTTTATCTCAGTGAAAAATGAACCATCCCAATCATTACCCTGTATTAATCTCTTCTATGACGACTTCATTTTTCAATAAAAATGAATGAAGGCAAAAATTATGTTACTTTTCTAATTGTCACAGCATCTAAATTCAGTGCTTTGTATGCAGTTGTCTTCTAAGCCATGAAAAGCTGTGTATATACATAGAGCTGTGGTGATTGACTAGATGGTCAACAAAGTGAACGGACGAATTTACTCTTTGTATGTGGATGCTGTTAATGAAAAGAATCATACTCAAAATATTTATTAACTAACGCATCTACTTTGCACTGGAAGCTTCTTGCCAAATTAATTAGAAAATATAGGTTATTTTTGAGTTAAAGTGAAGTACAATCAATTCTTAAGTTCCCCAAATAGAATTTTACAGAAATATTTCTATAACTCACAGCTAAAGTGAATTTTCTAAAAACTCCCCATAAGGTGAGATCACGTACGCCATGTCTCAGTACAGAAGGATTTTTTTTTCAATCAGTTATGTCTCTAAAAATAAACCCAGTTTTGTTGTTAAAATTTGCTGTTTCCTCTTCACGTAAGAACGTCTCATTAATTTCGGTGAAAACCGTCCAACAAGATAAGGTTAAATTGTCCAATTTTTCCAGTGGAGGAGCATCCATTTTGTGTCCCGAGCAGAGTAGCAGCTAAGAGGTGAGTCGAAGACAGACATGCTGTTTCAGTGGTCAGAGTATTTTGGTTTGGATGCTTTCAGTGTGTTTTCAGGAAAACTCTTACCTGTCTTACCTTCTTTAGAGTCTTCCAGCTGGAGCCCTGACGTGGCTGTCCTCTGTCATCAGGTAGACCAAGGAGTAACAGAAAGTGGGGAGGTGGTAACAGGGGCTGACCTCTTGCAGGTCCAGTATATTTGGATGGGGCAGAGGAGAGGCTGCATTCCCTCATCTGTGCCATTAAGTGGTCTAGACTCCTTAGGTGGGGGTTTATTTCCTCAGTCATCTCGAACTGATGTGAAAAATGAAAAAATGATTTCCTATGAAACGAAATCATTCCGTTTCAAGTGAAAGGCTGGGAGACCTTGAACAGGTCTAAATGTTTGGTCTTTTCTTTGTTCGAGAGAAAGGAAGTACGTTCTTTTGCCCCAGCACCTATACGAAACAGTAATAATGATAAAAATAAAATCCAATAACGTCTATTTTTAAGTTAAGCCGTGACATATATGGTCTTATGAAATTAGTTTTACAAAGGGGGATCTGAGTCTTCATTTTGTTCTGTCTGTCAGAGATTGACAGAATTCCACTAATAGGAGAACACACAAAGCACAGAGAAAAACTTCTTGTTGAATAACAGTTGTCAGAAAAGAAACAGATGATGTGTTTTCTTTATTGCATTAAAAAAATTAATTATTGCCAATAGAAGCTTGTTGATGCTTATTAACTGAGTTAGCGTTGTGGTTTGGCATGATTCCACATTTGAATGGAAACGGGGTTCGGTGAAGGGTCCGAAGCCTGGGTTCTAGTCCCACTGAGTGAACTTAACTGGTTTGTTTGTTGATCCTGGTGGACCCCAGTGTTCCCCTTCGTAAAGGGACAGGATAGATAGAGATGACAACCGGGCATCTCTATCTCTCACTGTATCTTTTTTTTTTTAAGGCCTGTATTTTTATTAAACTCTTGATGTGAACCGGGGAGTTAACACCCAAATGTTTTAGGATCCTTTGGTGGGAGCACATTTTAGAAGAAATATCATCAGTGCATTATTTAAGGAAGGAGAATTTTATTTGATAAATTAAGGAATGCACGTCAAGGTCCTGAAAGTTGGGTGCAAAATAACCCTAAAGCTTTCTTGTGTTTTCCCTTCAGGAGTCAGAATATTTAACTGATGCTTTTCTGACAACTCCTAAAAAAGTAACATTGAGTATAAGAGTTTAAATTTGTGCTTGTTGGACAGTAATAAAAATGTGTGCCTTATCTAAGAGACACAGTCGTTTTGCCATAATTGCCTGCTTTTCTACTAAGAATCAATGGGCCGGTTTATTTTTACACAATTTTTAATAGCTGACATAATAAGTGAAAAACCATGCTTACTATTGGAATAGCAGCAAATTTATTAACTTGTTTTCTTTGGAAATTATAATTTGGTAGTTGTCTGTACTTTTATGTGTACTCAAAAAAAAATTTGGCTTTGAAAAGCATACTTGAATATTGGTATTCCTATAATTATAGTTGGAAAAATTACATTTGAAACATAAATAGAAAATATAAAAAATGGTTGGAATTCTGTATTTCTTTATGCCATTAAAAGCCAATAGAATAGAAGCCTTTATACTGCAATTCATGTAAGGTAATAGTGTCAGTTATGAAAAAATTTCATTATTTAACTTAGGGTGGTAAATTATATCCTTGATGTTTTTTTAAGTATTTTTAATCTCATAATGAGAACCTGAGGGCATGGTCAATACATAGGAATAAAAAGATGTTTTCTAAACCATAAATACATAATAAACTTCACACATTTAAATTTAGTTAGAATTTTTCCTATAGCAAAATCAGTTAAAACTTTTAGAATAGCAATACTTTTAGTTCATTTCAATTTATTTATCTGTATAGAAAGTGAAATCATCTGTATCTTATTTGAAAATGCTTTTCATTCTCATTTATCACAATTGTTTTAGTGTAGTTTTATATTTAGTCTTATTTTTTATTTGTGTTTAGTTCCATTGCTAGCCATGAGAAATGCTACAGTAGCAACAACATTGTAATTAGTAGTGAGCAATATGACTAAAGTTATTTCAATATTATATTTCAGTTTATTTTCAATTGAATTATTTTATCAGAAAATATTAATAGCTATAATATTCAGAGAGACACAAAAGAAGGGATCTCAAAATATAGAAACATAATGTAAAATTATGGTTAGATTTCATTTAACATGAATCCTGGAGTCTTAATATTAATACTTATAAAATTTTCTATTATAAATTTTTACAAGAACTAAACAAGAGTATTGCAGTAATTTCTGTTATTTACTATAGGCCAGATGCTTGTACATTTGAGGAGGTAATGATATGAAAAACAAGATATATCATTGGGTTTGCTTTTTTTTATCAAAATGGTAGGAAATTAGTTTATATTTTAATAGGTATAAAGGACAAGAAAGTGAGAGAAATAGTGGACAGACTGAAGATGTATAGGTGTATGTAATTATCTGGCCATCTGGGTTTATATACATACATATATAAAATATGTAATATACATGCTGTACAATGCCCGGCACATAGTAGGCACTCAGCAGCACTTACTGTATTGAATTGAGGGATTGGAAGGAATTCTTTACAAGAATTAACTAACAGTTTGTTTTCCTAAATTGGGAATATTTTATTTTTGCTTTGGTTGATTTTCTCAATTGGTGATAAAATGGTTTTTAAACGGTGATAAAGTCAACAATCGTAATGAACATCTGAGTTTAGGATAGACATTTATAGATGCTTTCTTGAGTAATTCTTTTATCTCCCAGCATTTGTACTTGTTGGATAGCTCCTCTTTCATAAGAGAGAAAAACATATGAAATAATTTTTGACCTTAGAAAAGACCTATTTTTTTTTTTTATATACAAGGATATCCCCTCAGAAAAAGGACCTTCCTGTTTTTATTACAGTGCATTTTGCGAGAAACAGCTCCAGGTTTATTTTTTATTCTGGATGTATTCACTGTAGCAGGGAAAATACTTTTAAGGTACCTTAAAGAGGGACGCCTGGGTGGTCTGTGGGTTAAGCATCTGCCTTCTGCTCAGGTCATGATCCCAGGATATCCTGGGATCCAGCCCCACATGGAAGCATCAGGCTCCTTGCTCAGCCGGGAGCCTGCTTCCGCCTCCGCCTGCTGCTCCCCCTGCTCAGCTCTCCCATGCTGTCTCTCTCTCTCTGACAAATAAATAGATCAAGTGTCTTAAAAAAAATAAAGTGCCTTAAAGAGAATTGGCTTACAGTTCCTCTAACATTTTTTGATATGAATCATATGGAGAGTTACTATGAAAAAGAATTGCATTAATTTGTTAGGGAGCACAGACCAAATATTCCTTTGTGTTGGTGACTCGCACCACAGAAACTGAGGTCGTCTTCACCTGCCATTCTCTCCTGCCTTTTGGCCAAAGGCCCATGATCCCACTTCAGGGAAGAGTGGAAGGAACCACAGTTTCTTCTTGGCCATTTTTTTTACTAATTTCCCTGTCATTTTATTAAATTAGCATTTCAGGTAGTTTGAATATATCACATATATTTAAAACATGCATATACATATAATAGATTATAATGTATAAGACATGCATATTTTAAATATGTGTGTATATTTAAATATATGTAAATAGTACATATATTTAACACATGCCTGTTCTTCCCATTCTATTGAGATTCAGTTACCATTTAACATTATATTAGTTTTAGGTGTACAATATGATGATTTGATATATGTGTATATTGTGAAATGATGACCGTAGTAAGTTTAGTTAATATCCATCCCTTTACATAGTTGTATGCTTTTTTTCTTGTAAGGAGCATTCCTAAGATCTAGTCTCTTAGTAACCCTCAAATATATTGTACAGTAATGTTATCTTTAGTCATGGTAGTATATACTGCATCCCCAGATATCTGATAACTGGAAGCTTGTACCTTTTCACTCCCTTCAACAATTCGGCCCACCCCCCACCTCTGGGAACCACCCATCTGTTTTCTGTATCTATGAGTTCAGTTTTTCTTTTTTGGATTCCACATATAAAGTGATATCATATGGTATTTGTCTCTCTGTCTGATTTGTTTTACTTAGCATAATGCCCTCAAAGTCTACCCATTTTGTCACAAATGTCAAATTTCCATCTTTTTTGAATGGCTAAGTATCTAAAATCACTTTTTCTTAATCCATTCATTCATCCACAGACACTCGGGTTGTGTCCCTGTCTTAACTACTGTGACGAAAGCTGCGATGAACCTGGGGATGCAGATATCTTTTTGAGATAGTGACTTTGTTCCTGCAGATAGATACCAAGAAGTGGAATTGCTGGCTCGTCGCTTGTTCTACTTTGAATTTTTTGAGGACTTTCCATACTGTTTTCCATAGTGGTTGCACCAATTTACATTCTTATGAAGTTAATTTTATATATTCACATTTTAAATGTAAAATGGTTTCTCCTTTTATTAAATTGGGAAGTTAAGGACATTGCTGACATAAATTCCCTTCTAGAAGATAAGAAGCCAAATGTTACCTTTTTAAAAGCCTTCTTTTTTTTTTTTTTTTAAGTTATAACATGGGATGATTACGAGATATTAAAGGATTTCCTTTCTATGTACAGAGGAATGTAGACCTGCACTGGTCTGTTTGGTGAGAGTCTCTCCACAAACAACATTACAACACCTGTCATATTTAAATGTCCCAATATTTCATTTTATGGTATGTGTAGAGAAATAGATGGCATAGGATTACCATCTTTGTAAACCAGGGGACTGCTCAACATCTGGAGTGTTTTGAGTTTATTAAACTCCATTAACATAGTTCTCATCACACAGCTATGAACAAAACAGAAATATTCTCTTGGATGATAATTCAATGAGGTAGATTTGTAAGAGATCAAGCAACTATTCCTAGGAGGTTTTTACTTATAGATACATTTAAACCTAGTGATTCACTCTCAACTCACCATTGAACTCTCAACTCAACTAACCATCAGTGTTAGGAAGCTGTTTGCAAGTCTATGACATTATAGCAGACCCTTGATTATTTGTAGGGACAAATCCCAAAGTCTTCACCAATGATAGCAAAAGCAATTAATTCCTCTGATTAAAAATAGTAAAATGTTGGGACACCTGGGTGGCTCAGTGGGTTAAGCTGCTGCCTTCGGCTCAGGTCATGATCTCAGGGTGCTGGGATCGAGTCCCGCATCGGGCTCTCTTCTTGGCAGGGAGCCCGCTTCCCTCTCTCTCTCTCTCTGCCTGCCTCTCTGCCTATTTGTGGTCTCTCTCTGTCAAATAAATAAATAAAATCTAAAAAAAAAAAAATAGTAAAATGTAAATGACCCCTCAACTTCCAGAATGTTTATAAATATAGAGCTAAAATTATTTGTGAAGCTATTTTAATAAATTCTACTACTAAAATAAACTCAGTATATTTCATTATAGCAAAGTGATATTTCGGGAGAGGGTTACGTCTAAATTCAGTTTGAAAGGGGAATACTCTATGTGGTCAAAATGACTTCTGAAAATCTCGTAAGTTGCTCATAATTTTCATAGTCCACATGGATTTGTATGCATTAATTATGTAAAAATACATAACTTTGTATGTGTTTAGAGCATTTTATCCCTACCATGTTGGAGACATTCGTACCCTTTCTCAGAAATAATTCATGTTATTTTACTTCTATTGTTGGAATGGATTGCCTTTTATTCAGACAAGGACCAGACAGGCTTGTATTTGGGGGCCCATGTGTATGAAAAATACATCTCTTTCTTAGATAAAATTGCACTAAATGTAGTGGGATGCTCATAGTGTAAGAGGTACCCGTGCACTGTGACTGACCAAAGGCTCTGTATGTTCATGTCTCAATCTTCGTATTCATTCCAAGACGTTCACTCACTGAGTTAAATGGTGGACAGAGTTAAGTACATTTGTCTCTTGCTGTTATGCATTGCAACTCTACTATGTATTCCTGTTGCAGTTAACATTAACTTTGTGTCATCTGAGTCTGTGATCATGATGAATGAAGACAAGGATGAAATGTACCCCCCGACAGGGTGATGTAGATCGTATACACTGAGGGCCCTTGGCATCAAACTATGGACTAGAAGAAACAGGGGACCTTCGAAGTAGAAAATGAAGGATTCAGCCCCCCACAGGAGGCAGGTGTGTCTCAGAAGTGGTAGGTTGTTTCTTAACATCACGATTGATGGCTGTCATTTTTTAGTGCAACCCTTGATACATTTTCTGGTATTGAACCGAATGCAAAAGTTATTCTCAGATATTTTTCAAATCACATCACTGATGCCTCTCCCAATAACTGGTATGGTCAACCGTGAGCAGATTTATATATTTGACTACTTCATTAATTTAAGAATCCAACATAGATTTTAACATTGTGTTCTTTCCATCTTTTTTACTCACAGTGTGGGGTCTTCTTTATCCATTGGAATCTGTGATCTGCAGCTAGCTCACCCAGTCATTCTTTTTTTTTTTATTTTTTTTAAAGATTTTATTTATTAGGGAGAGAGAGAGAGAGATCACAAGTAGGCAGAGAAAGGGGAGAGGCAGGCTCCCTGCTGAGCAGAGAGCCCAATGTGGGGCTCAATCCCAGGACCCTGGGATCATGACCCGAGCTGAAGGCAGATGCCTAACCCACTGAGCCACCCAGGCGCCCCTCACCCAGTCATTCTTATTCATGTTCTTGCACCTTAACAACTCTTTTACAGTGGAACATTAGAAAAAAAATGATCACTTTTTTTTTTTTTTTTACGGCTTTCCAACAATCGCATCTTATTTCAGATTTCGCCTCACCCAGGGTCATCTTAATGCCCCTTTATCTAACATCAGCAGATGTGAAAGGTCAAGATCTCTCTCCATGGTGTTTACAATGTGAATGTGTAAGCTTATGGATATTTGAACAATGTTAATATTTTACCCTTTTATTTGTTTTAAAGATTTTATTTATTTATTTTTAGAGAGCGAGCAAGCAAGCAAGGGGAGGGGCAGAGACAGAGGGAGAGAAAGAGTCTCAAGCAGGTTGAGTCTCAAGCTTCTCTCACGCGGAGCACGGAGCCCAACACAGGGCTTGATCTCACAACACTGAGATCACGACCAGAGCTGAAATCAAGAGTTGGGTGCTTAAATAACTGAGCCACCCATGCACCCAAATAATTTACCCCTTTAGAGCACCGAAAGAGCATGAGAAAATTCGGGGCAAAACAAGGCATCTCACTATTTCAAAGAAAAAATTTAGACTTAGGAGTGGCTTAATATTTTTTTTGCCTGTGCTAAGTAGAAATTTGTGATCATGAGATTACAAAGCACCTCCTTCCTCTACTTCCAGCTGGCAGAAAGCATCTCCTACGGTAGCCCAAAGAGTAGAGCTGCCCTCCGGGCTCTTTTTGGTAAACGGACTCCACAGCTGAAATGATTCTTGTTTTTGCCTCTGTATCTCTTGGCCTCACAGAAGAGTGGTCTACGCTTGGCTTCTCCAAGAAGTCTGCTGTATTGTCGCAGTGTAACAGAATCTGTTTTATTTTAGATGTCTTAAATTTTTCTTTTCTTTGGATACATACTTTCAGAAAGGCAGTTCTCTCCTGCCATAGTCCCTTCTCATCTGGTTTGAACCCTTGTTTTGGCTGAGAGTTCCGTCCCCTCCGAGGAAGTGCCTCTGGATGGAAGTGCTCAGTTGATGCCACCTCCCTTAACATTCTGGAAAGGAAAAAAAGAAAAAAAAAAACTTTTGTTAAAATTCTTTTTTTTTTTTTTTTTTAAGATTTTATTTATTTATTTGACAGAGAGAGATCACAAGTAGACAGAGAGGCAGGCAGAGAGAGAGAGAGGGAAGCAGGCTCGCTGCTGAGCAGAGAGCCGGATGCGGGACTTGATCCCAGGACCCTTAGATCATGACCCGAGCCGAAGGCAGCGGCTCAACCCACTGAGCCACCCAGGCGCCCCTAAAATTCTTTTTAAAAATTTGCTTAGAATAAGGATTGATTTAGTAGTCACATTAGAAACAATTAGAAAACTGGAAAGTTTTGGGGCGCCTGGGTGGCTCGGTAGGTTAAGCATCTATGTTCAGCTCAAGCCACGATCCCAGAGTCCTGGGATGGAGACCTGCATTGGGCTCACTTCGCAGTGGGCAGTCTGCCTCTCTCTCTGCCTGTCTCTCCCCCTGCTTGTGCTCTCTCTGAATAAATAAATAAAATCTTAAAAAAAAATTCAGATCCTTTAAAGGACTAAGCCACCCAAATGCTCCTTTTATTCACATAGGCTGGTTTTCTAAGAGTGCAGTTTGGAGCGTGAGTCTTAGAAATGCATGTTGCTATATTCTACAGCAGTGTTGTCCAATAGAATTTTCTGTGTTGATGAAGATATTTTATACCTGCACTGTCCAGCGTGGCAGAAACAATCCATATTGAGCATTTACCATGTGATTAATGCAAATGAGGAACTAAACTTTTTATTTTAATTAACTTAAATTTAAATAGCCACAGGTAGCTAGTGTATCTCTGGACAAAACCTTATTAGTGATTTGGTAGAAGCATCCTTAACATCTGTAAGTTAATAGAAGTGTCAGCGGGCACGTTCTAAATTTCCAGAGAATTCATTCTTTCTACCCGTATAGAACTTGACAGAAACTATCATCTCTCTCCCAAGGTATACATTATTGTGTTTCATTTGTCAGTATCTGATACTACTCTATTTTCTAAATATATTGTATGAATTCATCCACTGGTTTCTGAGTGATAAATTCACACTGTCAAGTTTTGTCAGCTTCAAAACCACAAGTTCTTCTTTCTTACTTTGCAAGAATTTGGGGTTCCTGTCTGCTTACTGTTCTCTTTTGTTTTTTTTTCTTTTCTCCCCATTCTCTGCCTCATCTAGGTTATCCTATATTAAGAATTATTAAATTATTTTTAAGTCACGTAATGTTTAGTAGCAGGGATGAATCACAACCACTGGAATAAAATCACTCATGTATGCTACTTTATTTTTCCAGGTAGTTATCCTCAGGATTATGATGACATAATTTTTCAGATGGGTTTTATGTTCATTTCTTTGGATATTTTTTCTTAAGAAATCAAGAGAAATGTGTGAGCTTCTCTTAATGAAACTTTTTTTTTAAGATTTTATTTATTTGATAGACAAAGATCACAAGTAGGCAGAGAGGCAGACAGAGAGAGAGGAAGGGAAGCAGGCTCCCCGCTGAGCAGAGAGCCCGATGTGGGGCTCGATCCCAAGACTCTAGGATCATGACCCGAGCCAAAGGCAGAGGCTTTAACCCACTAAAGGTTAAAGGGGCCTGAGCCACCCAGGCCCCTTAATGAAACTCTTTATTTGATTCTACTTAGTTTATGTAAAAGTGTTTCTTATTTATCAGAAATACACAATGCTTTTCAAATTGCAAGACAGTGAAAATAATATTATAGGTTGCAATCAGAATAATAATAATTATAATTTTTATATATTATATATAATATATATATATAATATATACACTGGACAGTGCAGGTATAAAATATCTTCATCAGCACAGAAAATTCTATTGGACAACACTGCTGTAGATTATTTAATATTAATAAAATTTATTATTAATATATAATTATTAATTTTATTATTAATATTATATAATTATATATTGTTATAGGTTGCAATCAGAAGTTTTTTTAAAGAAGTGTATAGAACAAGAAGCAATAGGACTTATCCGAGCACTTCACACAAAGTAAGGATTAATAATATTTTATGAAATGCTAGGGACACCTGGGTGGCTCAGTGGGTTAAAGCCTCTGCCTTCGGCTCAGGTCATGATCCCAGGGTCCTGGAATCGAGCCCCACATCGGGCTCTGCTCTGTGGGGAGCCTGTTTCCTCCTCTCTCTCTACCTGCCTCTCTGCCTAGTTGTGATTTCTCTCTGTCAAAATAAAAATAAATAAATAAATAAATAAATAAATAAAAAGAAATGCTAGTTACAGTCAAATGTGTGTGTGCAAGAACATGCATGTTTCTGAATTGTGATGTAAAATGGATTTCTCACCATGGTCTTGTTTGAAAAGAAAAGAAAACAAAAAAGATTGAAAGCCAATGTTTAACTTATGGTATGGTGTGGAGGCAATAATGTCAGAAGATCTGGGTCAAGGCATGGATTTACTTCTTTGAACAATCATTCAATGTCTTTGACTCTCAATTTCTTTTTTGTACAAATGAACACCTGCCCTATGTGCTTCATGCAGTTGTTTTAAAGATCAAATAAAAGTCTAAGGAAATAGACAATTGTCACATACCACATTCCTTTAGAGTGACTTGTCAATCATTTTCTACTGAACACACTCATGGCTTATGATAGCAATCATTTGTGCTCATTTTATTAATCTTCAGATCAACTGAGATTTGGCTGATCTAGGCTTCATTTGACTAGGTGGCTCTGCTTTGGGTTATAGTTTGTAGGTTGTCTGGGCTGTGATTTGGGTTTGGTTCTGCTCCACAGGTATTTATTCTTCAGTCCAGGCAAAAGGGGTAGCCGCTGTCCAGGGCATTCTTTTCTAATGGAGAATCACCAGAATACAAAAGCAAAGCCAAACCACATAAACATATTTATGACTTATGCTTAAATTATAGTCACAAAATTCTATTGGCCAAGTGAAATCACATGGCCAAGTCCAAAGTCATTAGGAAGAGATAGTGCGTTCCACCCCCAGTAGAAGGGAGATAGGAGTGAAAATTTTCTGAACAATAATGTAAAGTATCACATTACCCCAAAACCATTCTTTATTCACTACTTCATTCAGAATGTGAAATGATAGCCAAGTATCACCATGCATTTGAAGAAAGCCTCTAATACAAGGGATTGTCTAAAAATAGAGAAGCAGAAAAAAAGGAAATTGAGGCAATATATAATAGAGGAAAACACTTAAAATACTATAATATTCTAATAAATAAGATACTATATCCATTAGATAAAAATAGCATGCTATTTAAAAACAGCAAAAACAAGAAATATCTCCTGGGAATGAAAATTGTGGCAGAAATCTTTTCTTAAATTCAGTGGAAGCTTTGAAGGATGAAGTCAAGAGAATCTTCTAGAAGTTAGAATCAAAAGATAGTGAAATAGAAAATAGACAAAAGTTAGATGATAAATCCAATGGAGACAAAAACCAATGTCCAGGAGTTCCAAGAAGAGGAAATATTAAAATGTATGACATCAAAATATTTTAAAATAATAATACAAGAAAAATTCCCCAAACTGAAGAAAATAAGCATCCAGATTGAAAAGGGCCCACTGAAAACCTAGCACAAAGCATGAAAAAAGGCCTGTTCTAAGGTCCAACATTGTAAAATTTCAAAATGCCAGGGGAAAGTAGAAATGATTATTAAAGCTTTCAGAAACAAAAAACCAAATCAGAGACCAGGTACTAGGAATCAGAATAGCATAGCACTTTTCAATTGCAATATTACAATCTTTAAGACAGTGGAGTAGCCCCTTAAAAATCCTGAGTAGAGAAATGGATAAAAGACCTCAACGTGAGGCAGGAGTCTGTCAAGGTCCTGGAGGAGAACATGGGCAGTGACCTCTTCAACATCGGCCACAGCAACTTCTTTCAAGACATGTCTCCAAAGGCATAGGAAACAAAAGCGACAATGAACTTTTGGGACTTCATCAAGATCAAAGGCTTCTGCACAGCAAAGGAAACAGTCAACATAACAAAGAGGCAACCCACGGAATGGGAGAAGATATTCACAAAAGACACTACAGACAAAAAGCTGATATCCAACATCTATAAAGAACTCCTCAAACTCAGCATTCAAAAAACAGACAATCACGTCAAAAAAATGGGCAGAAGACAAGAACAGACACTTCTCCAAAGAACATATACAAATGGCTAACAGACGCACGAGGAAATGTTCATCATCATTAGCCATCAGGGAGAATCAAATCAAAACCACATTGAGATACCATCTTACACGAGTTAGAATGGCCAAAATTAACAAGACAGTAAACAACAAGTGTTGGAGAGGATGTGGAGGAAGGGGAACCCTCTTATACTGTTGGTGGGAATGTAAGTTGGTATAGCCACTTTGGAAAACAGTGTGCAGATTCCTGAAGAAATTAAAAATAGAGCTTCCCTATGACCCTGCAATTACACTACCAGCTATATACCCCAAAGATACAGATGTAGTGAAAAGAAGGGTCATATGTACCCCAATGTTCATAGCAGCAATGGCCACAATTGCTAAACTGTGGAAAGAGCCAAGATGCCCCTCAACAGACAAATGGATAAAGAACATGTGGTCCTTGTATGCAATGGAATATCACCAAGCCATCAGAAACAATGAATACCCAACTTTTGTATCAACATGGACGGGACTAGAGATTATGCTGAGTGAAATAAGCCAAGCAGAGAAACTCAATTATCACATGGTTTCACTTACTTGTGGAGCATAAGGAATAACATGGAGGACATTGGGAGAAGGAAAGGAAAAGTGAATTGAGGGAAATCAGACAGGGAGATGAAGCATGAGACTGTGAACTCTGAGAAACAAACTGAGGGCTTTGGAGGATGATGAGCCTGGCGGTGGGTGTTAAGGAGGGCACATATTGCATGGAGCACTGGGTGTGGTGCATAAACAATGAATCTTGGAGCACTGGGAAAAAAATAAAATTTAAAACATAAAAAATAAAACTAACCTCAAAAAAAATCCTGAGTAAAAATTAATTTCAACATAGATTTTTTTTATACCTAGCCAAACTATTGAGTGGATACATAGAAAACTGCATTTTCAGGCATGCAAATACTTTTAAAAATGTATTATTCATATATTCTTTCTTATGAAAGTTACCTGGAGAATATACTTTAACTAAAAAAGGAAGTAAACCGAAAAACGGGATGACTTACCAGCCAGAAAACAGGAAACTCTAATCGGATCATGTCTAAGGCTTGACCCAAGACAGAGATCAATGAGGCCAGACACAGGCACCAAGAAGAATATATCTAGGGGGAAAATTTAAAAGGAACTGATCATCTTTCTGATGTGTTTTATTATTTGAAAATAAAATATTGATGGGTATTTGACAGATCTGTTTGAACATTGGGGAAGAAATGTCAGATACCTAAAAAAAAAATAAGCTATTCAAAAGTAGGCAGTTAATTCCAGAAATAATAAAATCTTGCCTAAAAAATTGAATCAAAATAGTGTTTGTCTCAGGAGTGAACAATATTTCTATAATCATTATAATATAAGTGAACTGCTGACTAATGATTTAACCAGAATTGTTAGATGGGAGGATGAGATAAGTCTGTTGAGTGACCTAAATTGTTACTTTTTTACTGTAAGAAGTCAGTAGATAATTTTAATATTGCAAAATCAAGAAATAACGTTGTAAGTATGTCATACAAAATATGAAGATAAATATCAGGAAAGTAGGCAGTGTGGGCCATTGAGGATCGGGCTTGGAGATGGGTACAGTGTAGAGCATGGACACTGCCCTTCTTCTGAGCCGTTTGTATGAGCCGTTGAGTACTATTTGACTTAAATTAGGTGAATTACCCTGATATGAAAAACTAATGAATAGTAAAAATAAAGTTACATATGTCCATGATCAAGAAGAAAAAAAAAAAAAACTTCCTGTGGTATAGAATACTATAAACAGTAAAAAGTCTGCCTTTCTTCATATCTGATCCTTAGTACGATTCTCCTGAGAAAGCCACTTTTAACAGATTCTACTTTTAGTTCTCGTGGTTACATTCAGGACTGGAAGTATATCTTTTGGTAAAGTGTAACGCTCTCTGGATTTGTGTTTGCCTAGGTAGCCAGAAGATGGGTGCACCAAACTGCACTGTAGGTTGCAGGTTAATAGAGTACTTTGGGAGTCATGTACCACTGGCCTCTGACTGTTGGTCCTTTATCCCAGAGCCACTATATACAGCCAGGAAGCAGTGCTGACCTAGTTGGGTGAGGCAAAGGGTTATCCTGCCAGGGGGAGCATGGCATTTCTGGCAAGAGATGCCTCCTCTGACTGTTGGAGTTGGTGCCCTGGCAGATTTTCCTGACTCAGGGAGTCAGTGTTGAGCCCTGGTCCAGCTGGTTAGACTATTTGTTGATTTTGATGATCTGCACCAATAAGCTCTTTTTCTGGCACAGACCATCAGAAGCAGGCAGTAATTTTCCATCTTCCTAAGAAAAATGCTTTTTGCATTTTGTAACTGTAATAAAGTTTTATTCAGTTTTCGTCTGAATTCTGGGGAAAATTTTATTGAGTTAAGTCAAGAACTCTGGTGATAGCCATATATCATTCGGCCCGTCAATTTTTCTACTTACCCCACCTTGCTCTCCTTGAAAGATCAATAGAGAAAACAAGCAGCAATAATAACACTAGCTGTGTTTTATTCATCTCTTCCTATGTGCTGGACACTCTGATAAGTACTCAGCATCTCATTTAATCTTCCCGATAGCTTTGAGAGCTTGTTACCACCATTACTCCCTTGTTAAACTGCAGAATCTGATTAACAGTCGAGTGACTTGTCCAAGGTCACAGAACTGGAAAATGCCAGAGCTGTGTCTGAAGCCCTGATTTGTGTTGACTTTGGGGCCCATGTGTGTTTTGTTTTTTCAAGTTTTTATTTAAATTCTAGTTAGTTAGCATATATGGTAAAATTGGTTTCAGGTGTAGAATTTAGTGATTCATCACTTGCATGTAACATCCAGTGCTCTTGATAATAAGCGGGGGCCCATGTTTTTCTTTCTGTGTTTGATTGACTTTCAGTGCAGCCTCTGACTTTTTGTTATATGAGAACAAGAAAGCAGCTGATATGTATTCAAAAGGCAATTACCACACAGTGCTTATAAAAATTGTCACATCTTTTCTCTTTAAGAAAGTTTGGGATTTTATACATTTTTCGTTATTTTGGGGTATCTTCTAAATTCAGAATTCTGGAATCGCCTCTGATATCTCCTAATACCTCTCCTTTTATTTCCATGTATTCACCAACTTTACGTTCATTTGAAGCGTCTCTGTTCTCATGTCTGCAATATTGCAGCTCTCTTCGTGGTCTGCCTTCCGCCCACCTCTGCGATCTTAAATTACTCATAAACAAGGCTCCAGTTGTTTTAAAGAGGAACTTCTCTCATATTGAATTGTTTTAAGTCATTAATATCTCTCCATTATCTATAAGGAAAAATACAGCTTTATTAATCTGGAAGTAAGTCAAGACCTTTCACGATGCGATCCCATCTTTCATTCGATGAGTTAATGTGCCCTTCCCTTCTTCCCACTTTTCTTGACCATGCTAATATATCCCTAATCCGACCTACTGAAGCACAGATTTTCTTTACCACTCACTTGTTTCTTACGTGCTATGTATTTTGATAGTTTTGTGTGTGTGTGTACGTCTCCTTTACCCACCTGAATTGTTAACTCCTGAGTATAGGGATAGAAGCCCTCTGAGCTCACCATAATACCCAGGATGGTTTCTTGCATATAGCATTGTGTACAAAATTAATGAGTGAATTTTTGAAGTTTTAAAGTCAACATTATTTCCAATTCTATACACATTTGCTTTTGTTAATTGCATGTTAGGCAAATAAAACTTAATAGACTGATGTTTTTTCATATCTTGAATTATATTAAATTATGGGATTTGAAATAAATTGGTATAACTTTATCAGTTTGAAATATTTTACAGAAACAGATCAGTGGCAGTTAGTATTCTGATCTGAAATATATAGGAAATCTACTCTGAGTGAAAGTGATAGACTTGTTATTGTGTAGGTTTTTGAAACTAAAAATATTTGAGAACTCGTTATAAGTTGTTTTATTATGGGTAATATACGGTTTTGATGGGGATAAACTGAATATTTATGGTGTAGTAAATGTCAGAAAAACCCAAATCATTATTTTATCTTGCCTGATGTATTAAATGCAGTTGGAAAGTGCTCAGCAAATTGCATAATGATGTGAGGAAATTTGAAATGTACTTAAATACTAAGTTTAAGACACTTAGATATGACTTTGTTTTCCAAAAGGAGATTGCATTTTTGTGAATTAAAATTGCTTCTTGCTTTCTGCTGAATCTGAAAATGTTTCTACCTTTTATTCCCTTTTATTTGATTTGCTGGTTTAAACACACTGAATATTTAACTTTTTTTTTTTAATTGTAGATGTTCCATGATAAATATTTCTACTTTAGTGTATAAATTATTTAAAACCTGCATTCTATATAAGGTATTTTTGCTTTGAAATATTTGAGTTTCAGTAAGATGAGGATAATTTCATCCTGAGACCAAATAATAAACTATCATAAATTTTCATTTATTTTAGATGTTCATATTTATTAGTCTTAGAGTGCTTTTGTTACCTTTTTTAGTGCCATTTTAGTGTAATATTATTTCATCTCAGAAATCTCATCTGCTCTAAAGCCTTAAAGGTTCTTGTGCCATATTTTTTCCTAAAATATTTTTTCCCCAAATGATACTGAGCATCATAATGATGCCTTCTTTTACACCTCACATTTTTCTAAAAGATGTATTATTTTACCCTTTAATTAGGCTTTCAAAACATCCAAATGAAACCATAAATATACCTTTCAGAGTAGTCACGTATTTGATATAAATCTCTGCATGGATCTGATCTAATCTCACAAACAAAAATGTTATATTTTTAAAGTAGTGACATTTTTAAGTTCATATTTTTTAAAGGGACTGAGCCTTAAGAATGAAAGTGCAGACTATCCATTTTGACTCCTCTCATTTAATCATTTCATTTCTGAAATTAGACTTCATCTTCCGATCCAAAAAAACCTCACTAATGTGCATTTTTGGCTGTGTTAATTCCCTTTGTCATAAAATGGAAGCGAGCCTCAGTTTTCTAATAATTTTTCATCACATTAAAATTCATAGCAAACATAAAAATGAGAGAATTTTGAACTCAAGTGCATATAGTTGATACGGATGCTTTCCCCCCTCTCCCCTCCACCTAAGGAAATCGAGAAATTGAGATCAGAAGTGAGTGAAAGCAGGCAGCACTTGGAACAGGAGCAGCAGAAGGCAGCCCGGGCCAGAGAGGAGTGCCTGAAACTGACAGAGCTGCTGAGCGAATCCGAGCGCCAACTGCACCTCACCAGGTACTCCCTAATCCCATTACGCGCCAGAGCCCCCATTCCATCCCACTGGTTTCTGCCGCCGGCTTCCCAACAGTTGCTCGAGTTAGTCTTAGTCATTCAATTCACACACAGCTTTCAGGCATATTAAGAAAAGTGGAGATGTGGTAAGCAAAACACCCAGACATGTGAATGATAAGTGTGGCAGGGAATTACTGATATATTACAAAACCTTTCATCGACAATGCTCAAATATTTAGGAGGTTCTCTACCAATAGGAGCAACATGACATATTTCTCCTACCACCACCACTGCCTCTCCTGTTAATTCTGTGTCTAATAAAAATGTCGAAGTGAAAGATCTGAGGAATATATTTAGGAGAAGAATCAGATGCTGTCAGTGGTGAACGAGACAAAGTAAAAGACACCCTCGGGTGCAGGCTGAGACGGAACGGAGAGAAAATGAAGAACTTGAGTCCTAAGGAGGTATAGAAGTGAGAGATGAGCTTGATTGACAGTGTTCACATTCAAACCGTTATTATAAGCGTGCTCTTGTGGTTTCGAGTTACGTGGTTTCTGTCACAAGATGCTGCGCCGTGATTATCCATGCCATACAACTTTAGGGAACGTGTGGCTTAGCCCTAGGTGACAAGGAGACATTTTAGGTAGCAAGCACTATATAATCCGCCGCACGGAAAAGGCACGCACGCACGCACGCACGCCTGCCTACACACAAATGCACATACACAGAGGAAATTCAGATAGAGGTAGCAGAAATTTCACATTACCAGAGAAGTGATTTCTTCTCACTTCGGGTTTTAGTACAGTTTTTCATGTTTCACAGCAAGCATTTGGGTTTGTTCAGTTCTGAAGAGTTTTTCAGTTTTTATGGAGAACTTTGTCTAAATACACATGGAAGTTTATGAGCTTCGGTTTGGTTCACAAATTAGAAAAACGCTGGTCTTCTAATCATAGTAATATGTTGAATTTAAACTATGAAAGGGGACTGATCCCTTTTACATTAAATATGACAATGTAATTCTGAGCACGGTATGATAACAGATGGAGAAAAGCACCACTTGAACAGCCTGCGTTTCGAGAAAAAAATATTCTAGAGGTTGGTGAACCTCCCAAAGTTTTGGGTTAGTGTTAAGATGCCTCTAGTTCTGTTAAAATCAAACTTTGTTAAAAACATTTTGTTATGATAATATTCCAAATGGTTTGCCAACTTCCCTTTTTAAATGGTGAGAGAGAAAATGAGGAGAAAGGGAACAAGGAAGAAAGAAAAGAAATCCTTTATACACATGTGATATCTGGAAAAATCCCAAGAGATAAAACACTTTTATGAGAAGAAATTGCCTAATACGGTAGAATAAGAACGGTTCTTTTAGTGCCCATTCGATGGATTGTCTTGTCGAACTGAGAACGTAAAATGTTAACACCGTTCCTATGGATTATTTAATCCCAGAAGTTTCGAAATTTAGCTTCATCATGATAGTTAATAGTTCTCCTGTCAGACTTCTGTTGGAAGACAAACATTTGTGTGCTAAGCACTACTAACCCACAGAAACAGGACGGCTTTCAAAGTCTCAGTGTGGCTAAGCTTCAGTAAATAAATATTAATGCTGGCTTTGTCCCCTTCGCCATTCTGTCTTATTCAGAGAGTTAATTTCTGAAGTCAGAGTCCTCCAGGGAATTTTCCTGTGCACTATCAATTTGTACTGTCTGACAAGACCAGTTTCTTGCAAATAGAGCATATTTAAGGTACAGCAACTGCTGAAAATGGACTAGTGGTAACTAATTCCTTTGTTCTTGAGAAAAACGGTTTTGCTTGGTTCCATAGAAAGCTTTTTCTGTTGAGCTTTATTTCCAGCAAGTCTACAAAAATTGAAAACTAGTTTTAGGGGAAAATAAAACTTAATTACCCATTTTCTAAGTGCAGTACTCTTTTGTAAGCATTTCACATTTAGTCTGTGTTCGTGTTTTATAAAATCCACATTCATAAATTTAAAGATGACAATTAAAAATGCAGAGAACTGTGTGTAGCTCTCTTTTGCACTGAAAATGTGGCTTGGTTGTTGGGCTAGATATTTCTGATAGACTTTTTTTGGGTTTTTTTAGAGTTTGCTTTTCCTCGACAGTCTTTATTGATTCAGTACAGTCAAGTGTGTGGCTGAGAAACATTATGTCTTTCTTTCCTCGCGTAGACCAGCCGAAATAAATAAATCCCACACAGGTAGCTTAGTGTTAATGTAAACATTTCAAATGACGTAGTCTGCGCAAAGTTTAAAATCAAATATGAAAGCCGTGTTACAAGTAATGATGAAGTATACAGATCTCCCAGGGCGAAGAAGATTTAAAAACTGGAGTATTGATCTGTAGATCCGTCTGAAAGAAAAATAAGCTATCACATGTCTGTTATTTCCCTTTATTGCCTAATTAGATTTAAAAATGGAAAATAGAGGAGTGCCTGGCTGGCTCAGTCGGTGCAGCCTGTGATTCTTGATCTTGGGGTTGTGAGTTCAAGCCCCACGTGTGGACATAGGGATTACTTTAAAAAATGGAAAATAGAAATTCAACATTTATTGAAAGACCCAACCAGTAAGTGTAACATTCACCCAGTCAGCAGATACTTATTGAGCACCTACTATCTTTCAGGTGCATTGCTTTGTCTTGGGTAGGGAGAAAAAAAATCAGATTCAGTTTTAACCCTTAGGCTTCTCACACTCTCCCAAGCCGCATATTTGCAGTTTTAATCAAGCGTGAGAATACTGCAGTAACAGAGACGCAGCTACCACGGAGCACGTAAGAAGGAGAATTGGCTCACTACATTGGAGGGGAAGATGATGGGGAAAGTTTCTGGAGGAGGGATGTTTGGTAGCTATTTTGAGTAATGAGCGCATGAATAGCAGTTCTCAAAGTGGAAGAAGGTGGGGCGGGTACCCCGGTGGCTGGACCAATGCATACAGAGACGTAAAGATGGGATGGACACAAACTCTACAGTCAGGTTAGGTGTGTGGCAGGGGATAAGCCTGGAAAAGGCAAACGGGGATTAGAGGAAGGGCCTTGTCTATATTCTGGAGTCTTGGCCATTCTGAGAGTCATGGGTCACTCCTGATAGATTTTAAGCAAGGCTGTCAACATGATCACGTCTTTGGGTCGGCATTTTGACTCAGCAGTGTGGTGAGTAAACTTGGAGAGCCGATGGAGGAAACAGGAAGACCAGTTAGGGCAGAGTCAGCAACTACAGCCTATAAATATGGCCCGTTGTCTCTTTCTGTCTGTGAGCTAAAAATGGTTCTTGTATTTTTTAAAAAGAAAAATAATGTTTTATAACACATAAAAATTATATACCCATAAATGAAGTTGTATTGGACACAGCCATGATTATCCTTTATGCATTATGTATTGGGGCTATCATGGCAGAATTGAGTATGGTCCTCAAAGCCTTCAAGTATTTATTGTCTGGCCCTTAGCAATTTACTAACCCCTCAGTTAGGAGGCTGTGTAATTCAAGTAAGAAGTCAAGAGAGCTTGAACTTTAAGGGGTTCAAATATGTATTTAAAGAAGGTAAATGAAGGGTAATTGAAGACAGATTACCTGAGGAAGAGATGATTGACAGGGCCCCTGATTAGAATATAAGTCCCAGTCCAAGGGGTAGTAATGATATCCTATGCCGTGGCTTTGCTGGTAAAATGGAAGGGAAATAGCAGCTTGAAGAGGAATTTAGGGTAGCAAATGAGAGGGGCCAGAATTAAAGATGATTCCAATGTTCTTAGCCTACGATAACTAGATGAATTATTATTTCCAGTAGGGGACTTAAAAGGGACTATTTTGGGACTTGGGTGGAAATGTGCAGTGTAGGTCCAGTTTGAGGAAAAAGGTGAGGACCTGAGTCTCTCTCTTCTTTGGATGCTTTTCTATAAAGCTACTAGGCATAGCCAAGGAAATGGGTGAAAGCATGAGAGGCCTTAAGAGTGGGAGAGTGGAGAGCCGCCAGCCAAGGAGACCGAAGGAGTCATCCGTGCCTAAGAAAGAATACGGAATGTTGGAGCAAAGCCACATGCTTTTCTTAGGGGACTCCCCGGACCTCCGGGTGTTGAGGAAGCCAAGTTTTAGAATCTTCTTCTGGGCATTCGCCATCTTTGCAACATTTGACATGTTACTTAATTCTTTGAACCTGCTTGTTTATATATAAAATGAGGCTACAACCTGATTTCTAAGTTTCCATCTAGCTCTGATCGTCAATGATTCTAATGGTGATTGATGACATCCCATGATGAACTGCCCATTTCATGATGTTGGGCATTTAATTTGCCTGGAGTATTCTTTGTTTAAGATGTTTTCTTAGGGGGCCTCTGGGTGGCTCTCTTGGTTGAGCATCTGACTCTTGATTTTGGCTCAGGTCATGATCTCAGGGTCATGAGACTGAGCCCCGTGTCGGACTCTGCACTCAACAAGGAGTCTGCTTGAGTTTCTTTCCCCTTCTCCCTCTACCCCTGCCCCACCCTTCTCTCTCTAAAATAAATAAATAAATCTTTTTTAAAAAGAGATGTTTTCTTAGTTTGAACTTCAGAAAGATTTCGTGGAGACGTCCTTCAGAGAGATTTCGTGGAGACGTGCCATTTGCATTCATCATAACTTGGCCTCTGCTGACCTCTCACAAAGGTCATGGACCCTTCCAGCCCTTTTTCACCTGGCACTGCCAATCAGTATTCCTAACTACTGTCTTGACTCTGTCACCTGCTCCTGAAACCTTCCCTGGCATCACACTATTACAAAAGGTCCAGACCACTTGCAGGTAACTTGTGAGACAGGGTCCCAGCCTTCTAGTTTCATCACCATAGTCACGAGCTCATGTCACAAGCCAAGTTGCACTTTGGGGCTTTTTTCCCCTTTGTTATTCTCTACACCTAGAATACCCCTTTGACCTTCTCTAGCCCTATGATAATATTACCTCCTTTTTCCAGGTCGCTCTGAAATCCTGATTTTACCACAGTAGCCCTCCTGGATGGCCCCGTTGCTACAGGGGATCATGTCTCCTTCTGAATCCCTCCCACTCAGAGCAGAAGGCTCTCCATCCGGAGTGAACTCCTCAAAACAGGGACAATGAAGATATGAGAAAAATGAGTTACTACTCTGAAGGGTTTTATGTACTTGCTTTTCTTCCCTTCTGGAATGAGCTCTTCTCCAAATGAGGGATGAGGGGTCTTATTAATGTTCTGTATCTCAGAGCATCTAGCTCAGCCCCTTGCAAAGAATTGGAGCTCAGTAAGTCACGTGAGGGATGGCCAATGTATTGCAAGTTTATGACTATTCTTTCAAAGCCCAGTATTTTTTTAAAAGATTTTATTTATTTATTTATTTGAGAGAGAGAGAGAGAGAGAGACATAGCAAGAGAGAGCATGACCAGGGGACAGGGAGAGGGAGGAGTAGGCTCCCCTCTGAGCAGGGAGCCTGGCACAGGGCTTGATCCCAGACTCTGGGGTCATGACCTGACACTTAACCGACTGAGCCACCCAGGCGCCCTCAAAGCCCAGTATTAATAAACATTTATATATATACACACACACACGCACACACACATTACTAATAATGTATGCTATTATATACATACATACACATATAATACAGATGTAAGCATACATACAACGATGTATATTATTGCATAGTACATATTCATACATATACACATTACTATACATCTATGTATAGTAACAATAAACATTAATATATATACATATATATTTTTTCAAATATATCAGGGTAAAAAGTATAAGATGGAGGTAAGACAGAAATAGCTTTTTTCTTTTTTGACTTCGTATGCCCATACATATGTAAGTATGGGAGAATTAAATGATATCATTCTAACAATTAAAGTAAAGTTGGTAAAATATACCATGCTCTCACTTAAATATGCTCCCTTAAAACACACACACACACACACACACACAGTTCCAAATTAGCATTCTCTATGATTAAGAGCTGTCCCCTCTGACAGAAACTTACAGGCCGGTAGGGAAGAAAAGAAGATACGCAGAGAGCTGGTGAAATCAAAGAAAAGATCTAGAAGAGAGGTTCCGGATAAAGTATTACAGGGACAGAGCAACAGATAGCCTCTTAATGATCTCAGGGGCATGTGGAAGCAGGTAAAGGGGAACGAAGGTCATTCTCCGTAGGGGAGACCGTGGCATTGGCAGGGCACGCCTGTAGACATGAAGAACATTAAACACACACAGCCTGGTTTGAACTAGCTAAGAGCCTCAGTCTCTGAGATTAAGAATCTATCCATCTTAAGATCTGCCTGGTACCATGCTACATGCAGTAACTCTTTAAAAAGATGAGGACAGGGCGCCTGGGTGGCTCAGTGGTTTAAGCCACTGCCTTCGGCTCAGGTCATGATCTCAGGGTCCTGGGATCGAGTCCCACATCGGGCTCTCTGCTTGGCAGGGAGCCTGCTTCCCTCTCACTCTCTCTCTGCCTGCCTCTCTGCCTACCTATGAGCTCTCTCTGTCAAATAAATAAATAAAATCTTTAAAAAAAATAAATAAAAAATAAAAAGATGAGGACAGAGATCATGGCTAAGGGCCCTGGCCATCACTTTCCCAGCCCCTTCTGTGTTCCAGGACCTGGGCTCAGTGCTTTTTGTTTAGTGCCCCCTGCCCCCAGTCCCCGCCTAGAGCTCTAGAAGGTGCAGTCATCTTCCCCTGTCTTACAGCTGAGGGATCCCAGGTACAGAGAAGTGGAAGGATCCGTGTGAGGTCCCACAGCTGCCATGTTATAGAAGCAGGTTTTCAGCCCCAGTGGTTTGCCCTCCACGCCTCTACCGTTACCATCCCGCTGGAAGTCGGGTAAATTCCCAGGAAAATGACTAATGCAGTCGCTCCCGAAAACACAACTGGAGGAACAAGGCACATACATTTGTAATAAAAGTGTCAACTGCCCCCTTGTACGCTGGTATAAGTATGTGTCAGTGTGTCTTCATCCCGGTTTGGGGGTCAGTTGCATTGGTCCCTTAACATACCAATAACGCAGCTGTCCTTCTCCTTCGCCTTCTTCGCTTCCTTTTCCCTTGGACAGCGAGGCCTTTCCAAGAAGGTGGCAGTTCCTTCGCCTGCTTGGTTTTTGACATGTCCAAACATTTTTAAAGAGCGACGGGATTTTCGTCCCTCTCACGGGACCACCACTTCCATCCGTGTGGGCGGATCACTTTGTAGCTCAATAGATTAAAACAGCCTGTTTCGGAGCGGTCATAGGATTGTCGTCGACGGTTTATTGAAGCAAACATTCTTCTCCAGACCTACGGCTGTACCTTTACTGAAGCATATTCTTTCGACTCCTGCATCTTTTTCTCAGGCCTGACCTGGAGGGGGATTGGCGCAGGCGGCCTCCTGTTTACGTTCGAGTGAATTGAGAACGGGAGCGGCTCTCAGTGCACAGCAGAAGGGAGGCCAACCTGCCCTTCAACTTGCAGGCTGGAGCTTGGCTTCGGCAGCGCTGCCTTTCACATGCGTGCTTCCTCTCTCCCCCAAACCCCGTTTTCAGTGCTAGGTGCTTCAGAGAATTCCTCAGAGCAGGAGTCTGGAGAGCCCCATAGAAGGGGGGTCCCCTGCTCTTGTGATCCAAACGGGAAGGTGTGTCCTCTGGCGCGGACAGAGAATAATTGAAAGGCAGTGTTGGTTTCTTTCTGAAAGTGAGAAAGTGTGGACTGGAGGGGGCAGCGGCTTATCCTGTTCGGACGGCTGATTTATTGGGGACAGGGGATGACGTCTGTCTTCCCAGAGCATCACAGAGCGTCGAGCTTCCGTGCAGTCATGACTGAAAATGCTTTCTTGACTGGAGTTGTTTGACCTCTCCGGTTACTGGGAGTCAGGACTTGGGTTGAGGTAACAGAAACCCAGACAGGGGGAACTGATTCATTCAGACCACATAAAATCCAGCCGCAGCTGGCCTCAGGCTCTCCTGGAACAGGGACTCGGGCCACCCCAGTTTGCTGTCCATTTCTGACCATCCCAGGGCTTGACTCCTGTCTCAAGGTTGGCTCATTCCTTCACGATCTCCCACACCATGGAGTCACCTCCTTCCATCCGAACTGAAGGTAAAGGAGATGCCCTTGATCCCAGACTGTAAGAATGTGACTTCCTGGCTCCCCCACTTCTGATCACACAGCCACCCCTTGGATGCACGCAGTGGCAACCTCAGCAGCGGCACTGGACTGAGGGAGGGGAGGGACACTGAGCAAGGGGAAGAGCTCGCACTAGGGGAACAGAGGTCCGGGGCCCTGGGGAAATCAAACAACAGGTGTCCCCTTCTGTTGTCTTTTTAAAAATATATAATCCCTGATTTTTCCTTCGAGGAACAAAGTGCAAAGAGGGGAAAGAAGAGTACATCTCTTTTCACGTCAGTGTGTGAGTGATAGTCTCCATTGTTAGCATGTTACAAGGCCAAGGAGGCAGGGTTCGTTACAGGATCACTTTGTGGTTTTCTTTAGAGAACTCTCAGAATGCTTAAAAAGAGAGGTGTAGAAAGGATGCATAAATGAGCCCTGGCGCTGGCCAAGCGCTATGCCTGGTTCCCAGCAGCAGTGCGACAGGAAATGTGGCCTGGGATGGGCTGTAAATGATGAGTCTGCGATAAATGCAAAAATTGAGTGTTTGGAAACTTTTAAATTGCACAGTATCCAACCAAGTGCATGATCAGTGGGTTTTCTTCTTTCCCTCTCCTTCCTTCCTTCCTTCCTTCCTTTTCTTTCTTTCTTTCTTTCTTTCTTTTTCCTTCCTCCCTTCCTTCCTTTTCTTGTGTCTTTTAAAATTATTAAAAAATTCTAGTAATTTGTTTTTTATTTCATTTTACAAACTCATGGTTTGCAAAGAAAATTTTAAGAAGTTAAGCTTGTACGCGAGAAGGTCAAACACCCTGGCTTCTCGGTCCTTACAGCAAGCCCGGGGAAGCTGAGGCATGAAATCAGGCAGCCGGGAAGGAGGGAGGGTGCCGAGCAGAAGAGGCAGACTTTGAACCAGGTCCATCCGACTCCAGAGCCTGTGCTGTGAAGCTCCTGTTCACAAATCAACGCAAAAACGTATTTCAAAGCTAAGCAGAAATACCCTTTGGATTGCAGAATCTCAGTTCAGAGGCCAGGAGCAGGTCTCTGGCGTCAGGCTACGTCTAGCACATTCTCCATGAACGTTGCATAACTTTGCCTCTGCTCTTTCTTCTTCGGGGCAAATTATGAAGGACCTGCTCTCATTTTCAGGTGACAACTGGCTTAGGTCGGAAGCCCAAACTTCCAGTCTCTCTCTTCGTTTGTAAAGGGGACTATAGCCCTGACATGGAACCTTGCTATTCCTTGAACTTTATTTTTTTTTCCCCCTCCTGAGTTTTATTGAAGAATTTTTAGCCTCAAGTTTCCATTTAAAAGTTAAGCTTGTTTTTTTTCCTTGTACTCCTTTCATGAATAAATTAAGCAGAGAACGTGTCAAAAATACTTTTAAATGGATATATGTGCAACCAACATCTTCAAGTCTTGAAATAGACGGCCTTGGTACTGTTTTAAATTGCGTCCTCTTTTCCTTCCCCCACCCGGCCCCCCAGAGAACAGGCTGTCGGAGAGCCAGGGAGGCAAAGGCGTTTCATTTTGTTCCGGTGGATGCTGGGCCGCCGGAGCGCCCTGGGCTCCACCTGTTTGATGGGCGAGGAACCCTGGTCCCGGTGCGGCCCTGGGCAGGAGAGGTTAGAGTCACAGGCTGCCAGAGAATGTGTCTCTGCGGGTGGGTTCTGCCTAACTTTCCCTGGCTCGCTCCTCTCCGTTCTGTGAAGCCCAAATGTGTGTGCAATGAAAATCCACACCGGGGATGTCTTCTCTCCCCTGCCACACAGGCCCACAGCCTGGAGCATGGTGGTGGGGGCAGCCAACTCATTTTCTGAAGAAGCCCAGAGGAAACCGAGAAAGGATTGCCCACAGCACTTGCCCGACTCAACAACAATGAACTTCAAGTTCAGTGCAAATAGGAGGAGGAAACAAAACAAAAAACCTAGAGCTGTGGCTTTAGTAGCCCCAAGAAAGAATATTTCTCTAAAAGAAAGCTCCAATCTGCAGTATTAAGGTAAATTAAAAACGAAAACAACTTGATGTTTAATTTCTTTTTAAACACTACTCCCTAATTGGAAGTGTTGGCTAGACCGATTATTGGGCATGACTCACTTGTTATTTAATGTTTCCCTGATACCCACAAGTAGATTATACAGTGACTCATTGATGTTCGGTGTTGGAATCAAAGCTCATTTTTAGGATCCTGAGAAAGGAGGAGGTTTGGAGAATATCCAGTTTCCTCGGTGCCCTCCTCGGGGCCATGTCTCATAGGGGACCAGGGCCCACTGCAAGGAGAACTACATTATTAAGCTCCTCTTCTTTGAGATCGCCTTAGTGGCCAGTACAGTTCCCTGAATTCAGGAACTCAGAGTGGGCACCAAACGGGTCAGGGAACATTTGGAAGCAGCCTGTGCCGCTGACATCCAGCTGAGGGACCTTGGCTTTGCATGACCTGTCCGCGGCAGGCGCCTGGTCACCTGAGGGAAGGCTGAGTGTCTCCCACCCCGGCGGGAGGGAGAGCCAGGCAGAGTATGAAGGGATCTCTTTATCAAAAGAATCCACCCCATGGAGAGAGCATAATTATTCTACATGTAGCCATACCAACAAAAGAAGTACATAAAATTGAGTAAGGAGTCACTATTGGAATATATGTGAGGCCTGGAGGTTAGGGGTGTTCACGATGAGCCATTCAAAGTGGGTTTCAGCAGGTTTGAGGTTTGCTGGTTTTCCAGCAGCGGATCGGAAGTGTGGTTTGCCAGGCTGGGCGTAGCTTGATTTTAACACCAGTCCTGGTTCTTCTTCTGAGGACCTTCTGTCACCTTGGGAGAAGTCTCCTACCACACTTTATTTCCTACCGATCTTAACTGCAATTTTGTGAGGACGTATGTGAGTATGAAAATCACTGAAACTCATTCAGGGTTCTGTAAGTCTGAGGTGTTACTCATCTGTTCAGGGATGATGCTACTAATACGAATTCGTGTATAATCAATTCAGTAGCCATCCCAGTGCTTTGCTCAGGCTAGAAAACTTTAGGGCAGTTGAGGCAAGATCAAGTTGCTCAAGTCCTTTTTGGCAAGGCGGCGGCGGTGACGAATCAGGGACACTAAGAGAGTGTATCGTTAAATATATAACGTCCCATTTTCTAACTCTCACGTGGCCCTCTTTGTCTTTGGAGGAAAAACCACCTTGCCCCTCCTTATATTCTCCGTTTGCCCAACGAGAAATAATGAAAGCAGCTCTGTGGGCTCGGGGGCTCTCTGTGCTCTGCCTCGTTGCACGGATGGCAGTTCTGGACCCTTTTCCTCCTTCTGAAATCAGGCCTTTATTCAGGATCAGGCACTACTGAATGAGTCCACAGCGTTGGGGTGAGGAAGGATGAGAATTGTATTATGGAATTAGATAAAATTCATCCACGGTGAAAACAGAGCCCCTGTCGGATATGCAAGGGGAGCCCAAATTCAGATCCTGCGCTCGGGCTGATTTGCACAAAGGCTTTGTGTTCAAAGGGGAAGAGAGGATAAACAGCATGAGACAACTCGTGTAACTAATAAACTTTTGAGATGCCGTTTCCTATGTTTGCTTTTCATTAAATTCAGGAACGGTCGCGACTATGTTGTTGTGATTCAGTCAACATTTATTCCTATCTGTTTTTCATCTACAAAGGCGTAGGGATGCCAGAAAATCAACTGTTAACGGAGAATTAACTTCTTTGGCATGCTTTCCTACTTATCTTCCAAATTAAAGAAAATGAAATGGGCAGAAACAGAGTGTAGATTACCTCCTTTTTGTCAAAAATGGTGGGAATTTGAAAATTAATAATAAAAAAGGGAACAGATGCAGTAACATGCCAGAGGGAGATTAATGTGGAGAGTAAAATCTGCGAGCAACAAAACTGAAGCAAACGGAATCAGTGGGAGGTGGTTGTACAATCAAAATCAGGATAAAAGAGAAATTACAGACAACCCTGCACTTGTCAAAGCAGTAGTAATGAAATCCTGACTCTGCCGGCAGCGAGAACCTGTGTTAGCACTTTGGGGTAAGGACGGTAGCCGGGTGCCAGGTAGGAGGGCAGTGCGAGCGTGCTGGGCAGCAGCCATCTTGTGTGGAACAGATGGCACCGAAAGCTGGCAGGGGAGGGGCTCCTTAGCAGAACTAATCAGACAGTAACAGATAGGGCAGCTGGGAAGACTGACCACAGAGAGGGAGTCCGCGGGGTAGCCGCGTGCCATGATGTTTGCAGTGGTGTGCCCATTGGTCTGAGATAAGACCTTGCGATGTCTTTCCCATCAACGGAAGAGCGGAAACTTTTGTTCCAAGAGAAAAGCTGAGTTGAGCTGTAGCACCGGCGGGGGTGGGGGTGGCCACCGGGGTAGAGGGTCAGGAAGGAAGGATTGTCCATCGCGCAGCGTGCGGCGTGAGTGTTGGGTCCCGGCTACGGTGGAACTTTGATTTTTTTGTGCCATTTGGGGTGGGGAGGGCGGGGAGGGGGGGTTCCTGCTGTCCTAATGTGTACAGTGCGGCACGTGGAGCGATCACTTTGTATATTTTATGCATCAGAGAGTTTCTGGTACCAAGGCTGGAGTTAAAATGAGAAACGATTTCCACCACATATGTCTTTAACAAATGAAAACCCAAACCCACAGACGATACACGCGATTACGCCTAATCATTTCTCAGAACCGAATTGGAGCCGCTTGACCTCCTTTTCTCGCCCGTGAAACTGTGATGGAACGTCAGAAGGCTAAGCATCATTCAGAAACCCCAAGCCTTAAAGCAAAATTAAGATTAAGTCATTCTGAAAGAAATGAGAGAGAAAATGATCTATTAAATTTAATAACTTATTAAGGAATCATGTTTTTTAAAATATGGAGTTGGGACATTCATGTTAAAACTACTACTTTAACAAAGAAATCCAGATCTCCTACATCTGTTTTTGAACTAGTATATTTCTCTCTCTCTCTCTCTCTCTTTTTTTTTTCAGAAGCTTTGTAGCTTGGCTCAATTTATTCATTTTGAAGGGGGAGGGGAAACATTACCAGGATTTGAAATCGGTGGTATAACATAGCCATATGCTATTTATGCAGCAGTTTCTGCAATAAATCTAATTTGGTGCTGTCAAAAAATTAGACTTATTTGATATAGCAGCACATTAGTAAATGATTGTGGCAGATTTAAAGTTGTCATTTAGTCTCTCCTTGCTCTTCACAGAATCTTGCAAATTTGTCTTCTCCCTCTTTGCTCAACTCTGTGACAATGTCTCCGTTCTTTGTCCTGCAGTCCTGCAAATATTTTTCCCCTCTGAAAGAAGATCTTGCCTTTAGGTAATCGAGGAAGGCGGTGGAAGGAGGAGTACCCTCTCTGTTGTTAAAAGGCTGTGTGGATAGAGACGCAGAAAAACCCACACACCAGAGAAAAATCACTGTATGCTCATCATTTTCAGTTCTTAGAAAAGCAGAACCGTTAGTCTCACTCAGAATGTAGATAAATTAAGGCAGGTCAGTTCTCCATTAAGGAGCTGAAGTATTTTTACCTTCCAGCCTACGTCCATATGCTGCTTTGGGAAAACTGGTCTGAACGAATGTGAGTGACATCAGCTTCGTCCTCACCTAGCAGGGCCCTTAGAAACGGCTTCCCTGTTCTCGAGTAAACCTAGCAACATGGCTTCAACGCCACTTTATTTTTGCTGTGAAAATTTTCTTGCAGGTGCTGGTATCAAAGTATCTAAAACTTCTTCCTCGTTTTTCTGTTTCAAAGATGAAACAAGCATCTTACACCTGAGGCAGATAACGGTTAACAGGAGTCTCCGACTTCCTTCACTCGGAGCCGTCATGATGCTATTTCCCCTTTTCTTTTTCTTCCGCACTTATGGAGGGGGAAAGTGGATGTGTGTGCACACTCACGCATCCGCGTGTGAGTGTAAGTGCTGTTCAGCTGAGCGGCTTTTCATTTGTTTACGTTCTTGCCATATACATTTTCTAAAACAAGCCTACTAGTGTGTTTCTGAAACGCAGTTTGCTAAGAATGCAGCGTTCCTTCACGGTGATTTAAGCAGCTCCTGTGAAACTAGCATTTTGCTAATACTTCTTTCTTTCAGATAGCAAATCAGACCATGGAAGTGATCACATTACCAGTACCCTTTCTGTGCTATTCAGAAGCAGGCATCCAGGTGACCAAACTGTTGTCAGGCACGGATTATACAAAAGAGAAAAAAAAAAAAAACCCAGAAAAATATTAAACAGACTTGCTGGGTAAATTAGATACTAGCTCTGGAATTTTCTCCACATTAAAACAATTTATTTCGATACCATGTTTGGGAAGATAGAGGAGGAAGCACCTCGTAGAATTCATATTTGGTGTTCAAAAGCCACACCTTCAATTACATTGTGTATATTACATAAGAATGATTTCTAGGACATAGGGAATTTTGGAGATGAAGAATAGAATTGAAATTCGAGCTAAAAAAGAATGTCTCTGCACTTGGATTTGAAGCTGTCTTTGTTGGGTTTTGTGTTTGTTTTTATATTTAGCATCACAATAATTTTCTTTAACACGTCTGAAGAATTGTTCTGAAAAAGTCCTTTTTTGGGGGTAAATTACAAATATCTAATCAATCAAACCCTAAAGATTCGAATTTTAGATTGCATGTTTTTAGGCTGCTTTTATTAATAAACCTGCCTGCAACTCTGTGTCCATGAAAAATGTTTTAATTTTTGCCTTTTCTACAAAGGATTTAGAACATTTTCCTGGCTTGATTAATTGTGCTTAATAAAAGCATACGCAATAGAACAAAATCTGGGGGTAAGTCCTCCAAATCTAAAAGCAGTGTTATGAATGAAGTGGCCCTTAGGTTTACATGTAGCTTACATTTATTTGTAATAATCCTTTCGTTCAAATTTGTGTCATCTCTTTTCTCCTAAAAAAGTCATCTCCCTTTTTCTTGCAAGAACACTGAATCAAGCCATGGCTTTGCCTTTTTCCTAGAGAATACAATTGCCTAAAATGCTGGGAAATAATGCAACATAAAGTGATTTCATGTCCGATTTATGAAGGGAGGGTGAATCCTTGACAGCAGGGGATGACACAGAAGAAATTCACTGGAGAGTATAGTTTTCACCTAATTTTTATGAGTTCATTTTCTCCCCAGAACTAGCCTGTTGGTACAACTTCTATTTCTTTAGCTAGATGGTGATGTGCTTGTTGGGCAACATATATTTGAATATTATTGAAGCAGAACTGTTTATTTTTTAAATGATGAAATTTAAAATATACTCAATTTGTGTATTATGGGTTCAGTCTTTCAAAGCAGTAACGGAGCTGTGTGTTAATATATAGCTTATAATTGAAATGGTACATATTTGTACATTTTAAGCATTTCAGTGTAAAATTTCTTAATTGGAATACTCCTTCCCTTGGCTAATTCATTAGTGAAAATATTTATTCCTCAAGTTAATGCTGTATAGTACGGAGCAATTTTTACATAGTGTAAACTTGTTTATGATATTTTGATTTCACTTAAAAACTTTTATTTTGCTTCTTATACATATAGTTCATACTCGATATACTAAGAATTGCAGATACACACGAAGGAAGTACATATCAGCTGTCTGGTTTTACAAATGATCATTAAAATACCATGTCTTACTACTTTGACTCCAAATTATTGTCTTCCCGAACCCAAAAGTAATTTTCACAAGTGCATTACACAGCAGAGCTTCATCTTCTGCTGGTTAGCAGGAGAGGATTTAAATCCATGCCGACAGTTCATTTGACAATGACCTTGAGGGGCTTTGCTTCTTGAAGAAGAAAGCAGAAGCTTGCGGTAAACAAAGTTCACTTCTGACAGATGGATTGAATGACAGAAAGGTTGCGAGTGCCAGAATAGCCCTGGCAGAGGAGGAAATGTTCAGTGGAATCCAACAGGAGAGGAGGTGTGAACAGGTGCAGGGTTGCTGACGGAAGGGGAACCAGATGGAAGGAGCCAGAGCCAGTTTATTTAAAGGAAAAGGCAGAAAACATTGAAAGGCTGTGCGATCAGTGGCTAAAAGTGTTCATAGAGGAAGGTAAAAATTCACAAAGCAAAACTGCACAGTGGGGTAGCTAACACTTAGCATAATGGTAGTAATTTGTGAGTTTAGTTTGGAAGTTGCAATTGAAATACATTCATCTTGGCTCTTGACACCATCAAGTACAGATATTTGAAAGTTGTTTATTTTTTTTTAAGTTTCTAAGCTTTTTTAAAATCCATCCATTAATTTAATTTTTTTCCAGCCAGAAGCTCCGTTGTGATAATACTAAAATTGTGTCGTCAGCTAGGCAAAGAAAAAAATTTAAGTGAAGGTTAACATTCCATTCAAATTTATCTTGTGATGCCTCAGTTTTGTTCACATATGGGAAGCAAATGCACGCACTGTTGGGTGACATCTGTAATATCTAAGAAATTTGCAATGTTGGAATAGATGCTGTTGGTTGCTTTTGTTGTTTGGAATCCCTGTTCATTTCGTGAGGTCCAGTTTGATTGTTCCAGAAAGATTAATGCTCTCTGAAATATATACTTGCCTGCCTGATCTGCAGGTTAATTTCTGTTGTTGAAGGTGCCCTGATTTTCACTGACTTTCTATGACCTGCCCTCAGGCAGAAACCTGCAAACTCAAGAGGCATTTACAACAGGAACAGTGTAGAGTGGGGCAAGGAAGGGAGGACTTTCTTGTTTTCTTAGACCTACTAAAATTAAACTTTGTGCAAACCAAAGACATCCGTGCTAATCATCTGCCTGGTCACATCACCCATGCCATTTACGTGGGCCCTCGTCTACCCCTGCCGTCCTTGAAATTTTCCAACGTTCCATTACTGATAAAGAGTTGCCAAGTGAGGAATAGCTGCTAGGAAGCCATCCCCAAGAGAAATGATGGAAATGTACAATTATTTTGAGATGTTAAAGATCTAGTGATTTGTCCGCAAGAGTTTCTGCACACTTTTTACCAAGATTAGACACCCGGGGTGTACCCAGGGAGCGCTGCATTCACGTCCCCCGTCTCCGAGCAGCCGGATGGGGTAGCTTAACATTGGATTAGGGCGGGTGTTGAGAACATTCTGATTTTAGAGATCACATCTATGATCCATGGCTTGCTTTTGTCAGTGAGAAGTGAGAACTGCAGTTTGATTAGCGGTGATAGAACATGTTTATTCACGCCTGTGTTGTTCATGGAGAACTGTGGGCTTTTGGTCATTTCTCTTTAAGAAATGGACACAACTGTCTGTCTGGAGGAAAAGGAGTAAATGATTTCTTTGAACAAAAGGAAATTGATCACCTGTATTTACAACCAGCTCCAAAGTGTGCCTCTTTCCCCTCACTTGTTAAGAAGTTTTGATTTAATAGATATTCTTATTAACCTAAAATTCTACATAAAGTTGGTTGGGGCATACTTGCTTTAATCGTAACGTACTGAGTTTGCCATCTCTTCCATCCTCGTTCCTGAATACCTTTATAAAATCTGTTTTATAACAAATACAAAGCCTTTTTATAATAACATAGAAAACTAGTGTGGTCCTGTTGTGTAAAATAATACCACAAAACTCACCTGAATTATGGGATACAAATGGAAAGGTTGGGAAAAGAAAACATAACAATTCGTCATCATTTGCTTACATCACGCATTAAACGGCTCTTTATAGGTGGATCTCGTAGCTTTCCAGAAATACGTAAACTTAGCTGTACTCTGTGGCGTGTCTTATGTCATAGGGGTTTTGTAATTTTTTTTTGAATGAAGGGATAACATGTTGATTGCTATTAAATAGGCATTCGTTCAGCATTAGCTGTACTAGGCACTGTAGGTTTTTTCAGTGCAGGAGTGGTGATCCTTCTTTATCCTAGTGGATAAGGTGGATGTAGTAACTCACCTGTGTGTGTGTGTGTGTGTGTGTATGTGTGTGTGTGTGTAAAATCTGGAAAACTTTATTTATATTTAAAAGTATTCCTTAACTCAGATCCTTGTGAGTGAACGAATTAGTGAAACAAGCCTAATCCAGCTTTCATTCTTGTACGTGAGGACTGAGGTGAGGGATGCCAAGTGACCTGCCCGAGGTCAAGAATTCGTCCGTGAAGGCTGAGTGTGCATTCTCCATCCCCGTACTCCTAGTCTAGCGCTGTTCCTGGTTTTCTACATTACACAGCCCTGGTATTCAGTGATAACATGACTTGTCGGAAGAAACCTATTAAAATCTTTCTGTAGGAGTCTTGCACAACCTGTTGCTGAAAGGAAAAACAATCTTTTTGGACTTTTCCTCGCGGTTACTAGTTCTTGAAACAAACAGAAGAGCTGTAACTTACAAACAATGACCACTTCTTGGAACATTCCTCCTGGGGGCAGTGGTCAAGATAGCTCCCAGGACACACGGCTTACTCCGTGATGAGCACGTTATTCACATTAACTCACTTAGACTCTACTTGACTCTTTTAGGTAGAGTCTGCCATGAGCCCATTTTATAGATAAGAAAACTAAAGCGTATGGAGGTTACTACCTTGACCTAAGTCACGGCACTAGCAATGAGGCGGAGTTGGGATTCAAGCCTCAGCAATTAGGCTCCAGAATAGGTTTATTTATTACACTTTGTATGTTGCCTCTGGTAGTGGGTGTCGTGAGAAAATCGATTCTGTGATCAATTCCTTTTGGAAAGTTGAATTGAATAGGGTTCTTTCCAGTTGGACTTCTCAGAGCCTTGGAAATGCTAACTAGTGCACATTGTGACTGTCTTGGAAAGGGATTTCATTTTCAGCATTTCCAAGTTTATGTGACTTATGGAAATTCTTCTATCAAATCTCCACATCTCTCCCAGGAATCAGGTGTTTAGGAATACGCTTTGGGAAAAATTACTCTAAATTCATTCATGGTAGGATAATTGTGAGAATTGCCATGTGGAAAGTTTTTGTTTTCTTATCTGCGCCTCTGGGACTTCTCTCCCCGGCCCTTCCATTCTGCAGAGAGCAGGTGGGTTGGTTCCTTTCAGCTTAGGTTGAGTCCATCCTCTAAAGCGTAGGGGAACATGTCTGACCATTCCTTGAATGGTCACCTGTGTGAGTGACGTTACCAGGGGTTCTTCCGGCTGCACCATTCCAGCTTGGACTTTATCTGGTAATAGTTCTGGAAAATAAACTTGGCAAGTAACTAGACCAGTCAGTTGGGCAGGTTTAGGCACCTCTCTCAAAGCTTGACTCTTAGAATAAGATTTCGTAGAGTAAAATACCGTGGATGCTTTGGGATATAAATCATTTCAGAAAACCTTCGGCCAGGAGTTATTGGCCCAGATTCAAGGTCTGGGCCCTTAACTCAGACTCTGCAGTAGACCTCACTCTCCTCCAACTCCTGCTATCCCAGTATTCCCCCCTCTAAGTGTATCCCTTCCAGTATCCTGAAGAAATGGAGCTACTCATGGATAGTCAGCTCTAGAAGTCGAGAAGGCGGGCACTCCTAATGTGTTAATTTTTCCGTAAATACACTTGGAGGTGCCTATAATTTATCATTATTTCCAGCAGCTCCTTGTGGTAAGATTTTCTGTAAATAATGATGTGGCAGGGATAATGATGGCTGGAACAGCGACTCTCGCGAGGGCTTGCTATGTGTGGTCCTGGCTTGCCCACCCACCCCTCCCCTTACCGGGTTCGTGAATGCTGTTTCTTCCAACAAACTCCAGCAATTTTTGTAGAGGGCTGAAACCATTCATTGGCTTATCTGAGTTCCGCAAAGTGCAGATTCTGCTCGGCAGTCAGTGAGAACTGCAGAGGCAAGAGATAGCTCGCCAGGCAGTGGGATGGTCGATAGAACTGGCTGACACATTGACTAACACGACTGCGCGGTCCTCTTGACCAACTTTGAAAGTGCCGAGGTTTTTTTTTTATGAAAAACAAGTAATGAATGATACAGGGTTGATTACTGGAGATTCAAAAATCTGTTGGGTACAGATTTTTTTAGGAAAAATTTTAGATTTTAGGAGATTACCTCCAGATTTCAGAAGGAAAAATCTCTTAAGGAATCCGTTATTGCCATTTAACAATGACAGAAAGACTATTAAATGCTGAAGATTTTCCAACTGTACGCACACTTACTTATTAGGAGTCCTAATGCATGTTCCTAATGATATTTTTCTGTAGTTTGCCAGCTTGGCTGTGTGGAATACTTTTTACCAGGCTTTATAATTTAGTTTTCATTATGCATATGAATTTGGGGAGGTGCTTCAAACCAGATCAGATTTTTTTTTTTAAAGCGTTTATTTTGCTTACATTTGTGTAATATGGTAACTGCTTCAGCATTGGCTGTTCTTCATTTTGTATCAGAATTCTCCTTTATTTCTCCTTTCAAGCAGTGGTGACTGGCCGACTTAAGTGAGAAATTTGTCAACATAAAAAGATATATATTATTTTAATAGCTTTCTCTTTTTATAAAAAATTACGAGATTTGATATCTTCATGAAGCACTTAAAGTTAGCAGGTTTTGGCAACAAAAACCTAATTGATTGGTGGCCCATGAGGATTGAAAATGACTCTTTGCTCTGGGGAAGTAGACAAAGGAGTTATGCCCAAACCCACACTGTCCAGTGGAAATACAGGGAGAACCACAATATGCAAGCTGCATATTTAATGAAAAATTTCCAAATAGCCGCATTTTAAAAGGTGAAAAGAAACAGGTGAAATTAATTCTAATAGTTTAGTTAACCCGGGTGAAGGCTCCATAGCTCAGGGGTTAGAGCACTGGTCTTGTAGTTTAGTTAACCCAACACAGAATGTGGTATCATTTCAACATGTAATCAGTATAAATTAATGAGTTTTTGTTTTTGTTTTGTTTTGTTTTTTTTTTTTCTAAGTTTCCCCAGCCTGGTGGGGAACAGCACCTCTCCCTTCAGCTCAGCCACGTGTCAGGTAGTGGCAGCCACGTGTGGCCAGTGGCTGCTTTAGAAACCGTGGCAGCCCTAGTAGGCTCTTGCGTTCACTACCCCCAGCTTCCCCTCAGCAGCCAGTCTGGATGCAGTTGGTTTTTCCTGAGCATAAACCCTGAATTCTATTTCTACAAGAGCTGGAATCATTCTATAAAAACAAGAAAATCATGTCAACTTTTTCAGTAATTTTGGAGCCAGTAGCCAGGCCCGTCTTTGATTAGTCCGTTTCTGCAGAACTGCCACTTGGAGCAGGAGGGGGAGGAGGAGAGAGGAAGCTGCCATTTACTGGTCATTCTTTGCAGAGCAGCTGAGCTCCTCGCTGGCCCAGCAGCCCTGGGCGCCAGTTCCCCTTGTCTTAGGGACCCGCGTGTGCCTTTACACCTTACAGCTGTTGCAAATAATCTCAACAATGAAATAACTAGATGCCAGGCCATTAGTTGCATTTATTTAGACCTTCGTCAAATGGTGTTCTGGGCCGGATGTTGCTGGTTGCTTTATATAGATTGTCTCACGGATTCAGACAACATCATTTCACTAAATGAGAAAATGACCTTAGACTGAGGTCCCTTCCAATGGCACACAGCAAGCGTCTGGCGGGTCAGGGCCCAGATCTAGTCTGTGTGTGTTCAAAGCCCCAGTTCATATCCGCTGTACAATACCACTCCTCCCATATGGCTTTTATCAGGAAATTAAGGACTTTTTTTTTTTGAGGACTTTTTTTATTCTTTCTTCAAGCTTGTGAGTCTTTGAGATAATCGTATGGATCGTTACACTTTGAATAGTCATCTTCTAGGAAATAATAATGAGAATCATAGTGGTGCCGATTAATATTTCTGAACACAGGCTATGCCTGTGCTATACTAAGTATATTTTACATACAACGTCCTGGTATTCCAAAGGAGAGGTACATTATTAACCCCATCACACATTTAAGAAAACGAAGTCATAGGGTAAGTGACTTGCTTGGGGTGCATGGCTAGTCAGTGAACACGCTGGGACTCTGACACCACATCCGGCTGACACCAAGGTCTGAGCTCTTAACCTTGGGCTCCTGTGTGTGGATACGTGACCCCACCCTGCTGGCAGTGGGCTTCCGCACTGAGGCCTCAAGGCCAAAGGCACAATGTTGCTTTCAGAGGCCCTTCAGGATTTTAGTTGCTTTGATTCCTTTCCTCAGGTCATGAATTTCCCTGTTTTGGGTACGCTCAGAACAGGCTACCGTGTAGAAATGCATCCGAATATAGATTTAGAATAGAGGTAGAAGCAGGTCTTTGGGAACAGAAAAGGCAGTTCTGCAGCCGCGGGAATGGGAAACGCCGTGGCCTCCTGGCGGCCACAAAAGAAGAAAACCCAACGCACACTTAGGCTTCTGAGAAGGAACCTTACAAAGATAGGTAAGAGTAGTTGTAAGCACGTGTTCCAAGCCAAATAGAAATCATGTTAAATCATAAAATGACTACAAGGGAAAGTGTTTTCATGAGGAGAATGACCTCAGTCCCATGGCAGAAACATGCTTCTCTAATTTGAAAGGCGGGGGGGGGGGGGGGGTAACATTGGAACGGGAATCCGAACACTTGGGCCTCAGTCAGTGTTCTCTTCTGTAAATATAATTGTGCTTTTCGGCTCCAGAATCCCATGCAGAATTATGGAAAGTTTACACAGCTCTCAATCAAGTTTAAAAAATGAATGAACTATATCTTTGTTACTAAGCCAAGGTTAGTCAGTCGAACACAACCCTAATTCGTAGGTACAAACATACTGAGTGTTTGACCAAAAACACACCACTTCAGTAACAATGAAAACTCCACTGTCTATTACAGCGTTTCTCAGCTTCCTCAGATTTCTGGTAAATGCAGCCATTTGACCCATTGCTATAAACTGAGATATAAATTAAAAAGTACTTCTAAGAAACAAAACAAAACCCAAAGCATGGCAACAACTCTTACAAAACGACCGATGCAAAAAATCAGAAATTAGAAATGAGAAATTTAGAAGGAGCAGATCATCATTCCGTTTGCTTCCTGGATCTTTAGAAGAGCACCTGAGATTTGCCACGCAGCAGCTTTGTAACAACAAAGTGCCTTCTGTTTCCAGTCGCTGGTGGTGAGCACCTGAAGGTACAAGGCTGAGCAGTGAGCCCAAGAACTTCCCAGCAAGGGCAACAGTAGCAGCAAGCAGCCTTCCTCATTTGACATTATGACCTTGACTATCAAGTGGAGTCCATTATATTCGGTATAGTTTGCTCAAGGAAGCAGAGTCATAATTCGTATATATTTTAGGCATCTTTCTACTGTAAATGGTCAGATTTCTGTGGGTCTGCTGCCTGGAAAAATTCTTCCAGGTGGAACTTCTCACCTCCCAACATCCCAGATAGATGGAGCATGACTCTATCAGACTTGGGAAATACGGTGTGATAAAGTGCACTTAATAATTGTAATTCTTGCTATTACAGCCTATTCCTTAATAAATTTAGTAGCCACGAAGCAGCCAACACATTGCCCATTTAATAATGGGTCTGAGAAATAAGTTTCAAAAACATTTTAATAATAGAAACTTTCTTTAGTCAGTGGTATCACAACTTGACAATGATGCATATCCATTAGCAGGTTACAGAAAAGTCATTATAACATATACATTGATCCTACTGATGTCCCATCTGAAGTTACTCATCAGAAGGATGAATTTTGGGGACTATGTAGACACACTGACATTTTTCGGAGAGGAAAGGCAGGGATGGGCCAAAGTGATCCGTTTGCATTGAAGGGTCAGAGCTGGAAAACACGGATATTTTGACAATAGGAAGATGCAAAGGCAAATTCATGATCTAATTTATTTTCTGCAGTAGCATATTTGTTTTTATTCTTTGGTCTAGTGAACTGGGCCCTTGGTGTCGTGAACTAGAAGAGACTCACATCACTTACGCATCAGAGACCTCTGAGCGCTGAGATGTTTTAAGGGTGAAAACTGCCGTAACGCGCATTTGGTGGTCGTACAGTGTCGGCATCTACCTAGGTAGCTACCACATCTAGGAAACGACTTCAGAAATTGCTCTTGCTCTTGCTGTAGTAATAAGTGCTCTCCCTGCTTCTAATGTTGTCCCTTCCCCATCTGTTCCCACACCGCAGCCAGAGTGATCTTTCTGAAGCATGAGTGTGATCACAACACTCCCCTGCTTCAAACCCTACATTGGCTCCCTACTTCCCTCAGGATGAAGTCCTTAAAAATAGCTTCGTGTTCTGGCTCCTGCCTACATCTTCAGTCTCTTCTTTCTCCAGCCTCTCTCTACCAGCAGCTCGCTTCTACCCTGCAACGTGTCTATACCACCCTTTGGTCGTGCCAAGGCTGTTCGCAATGTTCCAGAGGCACCTGGGTTATCGCTCCTCCCCGAATCTTTGCACACGCTGTCCACTTCACTTGTTAGAAAATTCTTCTCATTCTTTGGATGGCTTAATTACAACTCATTTTCAGCCTCTCATATTTCAGCTTCCTAAGATCCTCCCTGACTGTACCTCGCCACTCCTGGCCTATCTTCCTGTACGATAGCAGGCCTTCGGCCCTATTGTCCTATTTACTTCCCATTCTATTTCAGTTGTTCTTTCTTGTGTGTTTTCTTCACCATGAATTCTGAAGGCACGGTGGCGGTCTGTGCGTGGCTCAAAGTAGCTGTTTAAGTATTTGTTGAATGGATGAGCAGTAGAAGTCTGACCAAGCCACTCATGTGAGGCAGTGCCATGGAATGGAAGTGCCCTGAACTTGAAGCCGGAAGGCAGGTGTCAGTTCTAGCTCTGCTCTCTGTGTGCCATTGAGCACATCTCTGAATTCTCTGAGCTCGAGAATTGTCCAGAAATGTCAAGCAAGGTTAGCTGTTCCATCTCCCTGCCTTCCGGAATTGTTATGAGGAGTAGAGAGGTCAATGCATTGGAATGTTCTTTGCAAAACAGAAAACACAGATACAGGGAGGACCCTGAGTTGACAAGAGTCCGTGGTTTTGTCTGAAGTAAATGCGAGTCGTGCGCATGGAAGCAGGCAGAATCTCGTCGAGCACGGCGTCCTTTGCTTGATGGTTAGAGCTTTCACGTTATTTTGGAGATACTGTAAGAGAACACTTTTGGAGAGCAGATTATTTTTAGGGCTGTTTTTGTTAATTATTTCCTTTCTTTTGTGTTTATTCCTTTGAAAGACGTTGATCTCCTTTCTGTTTCTGCTTCCTTTCCTAGAAGTGACTCATGTTCTAATCTGATAACTCATCTTTCAATGTTGTACTTAAAATTCTGACACACTTTGCAGTGAAGAAAATAGAAATAATTTACTCTAGGAAATATGTATGATGCCATTAGGGGGTTTTTGCGTACTTGAGGAAGTAGGGGTTACTGAAAGCTACTCCTCTTGTATTTCTTTTATCCTGGTTTGTTCTATCCAAGTATTTCTACGTTTGCTCAGATATGAGAACATAACCCCTGTTAGCAGTAAACAAGTACAGGATTTTGTGTTCTTGTCAAACATGGAAGACATCATGTTGTCTACTAATTTTACTGTTTTTATTTTGTTATTGTCCATACCAATGTAAAACTGAATCAAATTGTTGGCCAAAGTAGGGATTATCTGATCCTGTTCTCTTCCGATCAGTAGACAGGAAGAAACTTAAACCTGTGTGGAGACTTGGTACTTTCCATCTCCTACAGTTGCTCATTCATTCATTTGTTCATTCATTCATTTATTCATTCATCAAATATCTGTTGAGCACATAACTATATCCTAGGCATCATTCCAGGCTCTTGGGATAAATTAGTGAGCAAAACCAAGGTCTCTATTTTTTAGGTACTTACCTTCCAGATAAGATATACGTGTCTTGTCTTCTAGGACTTTGTGGCCAGGTTGAGGCCAGAGACGTAGTTGAGCACCTTTCAGTGCTTTTGTTTGTGGTTTTTTTTTTTTTTTAGATTTTATTTATTATTTGACAGAGAGAGACACAGTGAGAGAGGGAACACTAGCAGTGGGGAGTGGGAGAGAGAAAAGCAGGCTTCCTGCTGAGCTGGGAGCCCTATGCGGGGCTTGATCCCAGGACCCTGGGATCATGACCCAAGCCCAAGGCAGATGACTGAGCCACCCAGGTGCCCTCCTTTCAGTGCTTTTGTTAAGGCCAGTGAATTTCTTTAAGGAGGATACAACTAACTGATAGTGTCACGTAGGAGGAAGTGATCCAGTAACATATGGGACAAATGGAAAAGGAGGAGAACTATCTTGGAATTCAGCTGTCCAGATGGATATTATAGGTATTAAAAGACACACACTTAGGGATAATTGAATTATTTCAATGATCTTGTCCTTTCAACCTTCTGTCATTTCTCTGCACCCCTGATGAACTAGAGATTGAAGCATAAGGATTCATACTGTGGACTTGAGGGTCAGGTCAGCCTGGATTTCCTGGTTATGCCCCTTAATAACTAAGAGATTCTGAGCAAGTAATATTACCTTTCTTGGCCTTGGTTTCTTCATTTATAAAGTAAGGACAATAAGAGAATATACCTCAGAGGGTTGCTATGAGGATTAAATGAAAGGATAACTGGGAAGAGCTTAGCTTATAACTTACTAAAATGGTTAATCCTTTAAGGTAGGATTTTTTTCTGCCCTATTCGAATGAAGAACCCCAAGATTAAAAGAATAAAATTACTTGTCTCTGGCCACACAGGTAATAAGAAAGTGAATGGCATTCTTCGACACTGTAGCTGTGTGTTTTCTACTGTATTCTTTTGCCCCTCAAGATGTAATTTTCCCAGAAGAGAGGAAATCAACTGAAAATGGTGTAGGGGCGCCTGGGTGGCTCAGTGGGTTGAGCCGCTGCCTTCGGCTCGGGTCATGATCTCAGGGTCCTGGGATCGAGTCCCGCATCCGGCTCTCTGCTCGGCAGCGAGCCTGCTTCCCTCTCTCTCTCTCTCTGCCTGCCTGTCTACTTGTGATCTCTCTCTGTCGAATAAATAAATAAAATCTTTAAAAAAAAAAAAAAAAAGAAAATGGTGTAGATGCATTTGTGTAAAACTGAATATATAAGTAAAAATAAAAATAAAAAAAACACAAAGCAAACAAAACTATAAGCAAATATTTAATTCTAGTTCACAGTAGATACGCTTTCTGTAGTAGATCAGCAATTTTGAAAATATGTTCTGTGTAAGTTACTGTGTAACTTACTGTGTAAGTTTGAACAAATGAGTAAACATATTGAAGATAATGGGAGCCACATTTCTCATTGTTGAGGAGGAAAGTTACAGTGATGGAAAGAGGGGAACTAGGTTCTATCTATGTTGTTGGATCAGAATTGGAGAGATTGGTATGAATGTACATGTACTATTAATATAAACATATTTGGAAAAATACTTGTATGTTTATACATTTATAACCCATATATATTATACATATATTACCCATCCTGGTCCTGTCTACTAAGATGACCTAGGAGCAGACTTCTCGGAAGCAATGTGTACCACCTGATGAAAGATCTTGGTTTCTAAATACCATTCTCCACTAAAAGGCAGACGAGCTCCTCGGACAAAGGCTGATTGCAAGACTGGTACAAAGATAGTACCAGACGAGCCTGAAACAGCTTGGTGGGGGTTGAAAGCCAAGAAGTTCACAGGGATAATAGAGATCTAGGAAACAGCTTGAAGGGGTTCGCACTGGCCAAATCTAGGATGAGTTGAACCAAAAAAGAAATGACCATAATAGATTATAGCCCACTGAGTAAAAATGGAATCCATGACTCCATGCTAATATCAATGAATTAATAATGGGAGAGAAAGGAAAGCCCATTCTTACAGCACAATGTTAACTAATAAGTGAGAAAGAATGTTAGAATAGAAGAGCCACCATTGGATATACAACTCAAGATGAGAATTTAATGAGGAATAGGGTATTTATTTACATGGTCTTATCACCTCCCAACAAATTACCTATGAATTACAAAGAGGGAAATAATAATTTTATGGTGGAGAAGCTTGGGAGAGACCACCTAACCAGTGTTGTGCCCGGATTGGCTCCTGCCAGCTTATGAACGCCAACTGTGTGTATTTCTTCCTAACTCCTTGTTCAGTGATGTTATGTTGGTAGCTTGAAACAGGCCGTGGTAGAAGCATTTACACTGAAAATTGGTAAACACTACAAATAAGCAATTTCCCCCCTCTGGGGATCAGTTATTAAACATGTTACTAGCACACCAATGACATTAACCAAGTGATCAAAGAGAATATCGCCAGTGTTGGGACACATGAACATCATGTGTCTTAACTCACAATGACACCCATACCTTCCTGCTGCTTTTCTCTGTAATGCCATCAAGAATGGCTCTCAGCTGGTAAGCATGTTATGCCTCATAATTTTGTCATACCAGTATTCTACTGTCACAGAGCTCTGGGTATTGTACTTTGGAAGGGCAACACCATTTCACCAAAAGGGTTGTATGTTTAATACTCCAACTTCAGCCCTAGGGAAAAGGTAACTAGAATCATGGTATATGGGATTGGTGCCTCAAATCACCTCCGCTATAGGCCCCATGCTCGTGTTAGACTTGAAGCCTTCATCATTTCTGTCCTAGACTCATCGATGAACTTTAGGATCCTCAGAAACGTTTAATCCTTCAATGTTGCCGTAAAATTTAGAATGTCCTTTAAAAAATCTAATAAGTCATTTTTGCTCTGTGACAGGAACATTTTAAAAATAGCAGGATTTAAAATAATAAGTGATACAGAAAAGTTGAGGATCAAAAACATAAAGTGAATTCTTCAGTCCATTTCTTTAATGGGATGTTAATATGATTGCAGACATTTTTAGAGAATATAATGCGCCGAAACTGTCATTGGGAAAAAGGAGTGACAACACCTCTCTGCGTCCTTAGTCCATGTTCGAGGACTGTTCAGTGAGTGTGTACTTCCTTTAACTGTTGACTGTCTTCAAGAAAATGTGGACATGCCCACATATGGCCACTGGTGATTGTGAGTAACTTGGAGAAGACGGTAGATGTCTATTCTACTGCCTTTGCTCCTTTTTAAAATCAGCTCTACGGAGCTCAACTTAAATATAATAAAAATCACCAGTTGTAGGTGTGCAAGAAAAAATATTTTGACAAGTATCTACAGAGGTGGAACCATCATAATCCTGACACAGAACACTTCTGTCAACCCCAAATGTCCCTCACGCCCCTTTGTTCCCTCATACACCCCCCCCCCCCCCCCGTTCGTAGATCCTGCGGCTCTAGTGTTTACTTTTCTAGAATGTCATGTAAATGAAATCATACAATATGTTTTCAGGTCTGGCTTCTTTAACGAAGCATCCTGCCTTGGAGCCTCACCCTTGTGTGCTACTTATAGTAGCTGTTCCTTTTTATTCCTACAAGTCCCAGTAGCCCCACGAGGCGATACCACCAGTTTAACCAGTTAGCGGTTAGTGGGCATTTAGATTGTTTCCAGCTTTTAGCTATTATGGCTAAACCTTTCAACCTTGTTTTAACCACAACCAAGAAATTCTTCCTTACTGCCATCGCTTTTATTCCAGTTGATAAAAGGCGTTTAACTACAAGTTTGATTAAGCGAGATCGTCAGTGTTCTGAGTGAGAGCTGCAAGAAACCCAGTTGGGGGAGACTAGAGCAGACACCCTTTCTGACGCTCTCCCCCCCAGCTGGCACTGGCCTCTCATTTTTCTTTGCTTCCGTAGTTTTCCCCCTTGTAGACTGCTTTTGTTGTGTTCCACCTTCTGCTTCTGATTTTAGCCATTTCGAAGTCCCTGTCGGGAACAAGGACTCTGCCATATTTATCTCTGTTTGACCCAGTGCCTAGCAGAGTGCCTTTCACATAATAAGAGTTATGATGAATAGTAAACGAATTGATTTGGGTTCTTCTCTAATCCCTCCCTTGGATACTTAAGTGGTTTTTATTAATTCTCTCAGTCCACCATTGCATTACCTCTGGAGCGCCATAAAATAGGTTTCCGTAAATCAGAATATTTCACATCCCACCTCTGCCTTCACATCACTTACAATGTAACCTTCGAGCCTGTGTCTTTTTTCAGCTGTAATGTGAGAGGATTTGATTAAACAGATTTGAGATTCCTTTTCAGTTCTAACATTCTAAGGTTTTATAAAAAGCCTACTATGTCAGAAAGAACCTGCGAGGGGAGAAGGCAACACAGAAGGAAAGGGGGCTGGAGGGAGGAAATAGGAAAGTAAAGCTATGCTGTGTTTTTATGCAGTGAAAAAAAAAATGTTAACTAGACTACTGGTGATCATTTCGTACTGTGTACAGATATCGAGCCATTATGTTGTACACCTGAAACTAATATGTTATATGTCAATTATACCTCAATTAAAAATTACAAAACAACATGTTTCTTAAATAGAATAAAAATTGGAGAAGCACTCAAGAAACAAAACTTGGTGTATGATACAACATTTGTTGGTATAGCATTGTTTTTTTTTAAGATTTATTTATGTATTTGAGAGAGAGCTTGTACACAAGGTGGGCGGGCGGGACAGAGGGAGAGGGAGAAGCAGGCTCCCTGGTGAGCAGGGAGCCCAACGTAGGGCTCCATCCCAGGACCCTGGGATCATGACTGGATCACTTCACCTTCTCAGTATGCATTCTTTTAATTGTCTTATTTTAGAAGGAGAACTACGATAACCATAGTTATTTTTTTCTATAGTCAATTTAGAATATCAGTTATTAGGCAACCTGTCATGCTAAAAATTGATGTTGAGACTGGCAACCCCTTTATGTAAGAGAACCATAGCCCTGGTTTGCAAAGGGTGGCCCCAATTATGGCTGTTGTCCTGGCGTGATTATTAGTAGTGCTCCTTGTCACTCTCCAGTGGATGCTGGTTTTGAGCAGTACACTGTCCAGCTACCTGGTTATTAGTGCCCCCAGAGCCTCACATCTCCCTGCCTGTAACCAGGGGTCTGATCTCGGGGTGGTCCCTCAGTGGAAGAGTCCACAGTGCTCTTTTTAGCCTGATTCCTTCCGCAGCACGGTCTCTAGCTGGCAAAGCCACTAGAACCACTCTCTTCCAGGCACTCTCCTTTTTGACATGTCCGAAAAGTTTTTGCCTCCTCATTCTAGCCTTGAGCAGATTCTCCAGCCTCGGTAAAGACAGCATCTCCCCTTCCCCCATGGCAAGGGTCTGAGAACATCTACTCATTCATTAGGCATTCACTGCCCGCTGCTGGTGTGCCAATCCTGAGACGGGCTCCGGATTTAGAGAGACAAAGATGACAAGAAGCAGTAAGTCAAGTGTGACAAATGCCATCTTAGTGGGACGTATTCATTTACAACATATATTAGGGTCACTGAGGAAAGAATACTTAATTTCCAAGAGCATGGAAGGAGAGGGGAGAATTTTGAGCAGACCTTAAAGGAGTAGTGTTCACTGAGCAGAGGGACAGGGGTGGGCACAGGGGTGCAGGGGCGGAACAGGACTCAGGGGGGAAGCCATCCCAGGAAAACAAAGAGACATATGCAGTGATCCATGGGCAGAAGACGCATGGTGTGACTGGGAAGGCAAAAAGTGGCCTAGTGTCTCTGTTTGTTGCAATATACCGGTTTGGAGCTGAGTGTGAGGGAAGACCCTGGAGCAGGTCCAAGGGGGGCTGTTATTAGAAGCACCAGAAGGGACCTTATTTCACATTTAGCATGGACTCCTGATGTTCCGTTCGAGTGAGCGATGGGTATAGATTCCTCCTGAACTTTTATACCACAACATTACCGCATGCATTGACCAGTTTCAATACAGACTTTCCTTATGTTGCTTTATAATTAGAAGCCAATGAATCGACGCTCCACAGCGGTATGTAGACTACTAGTGATAGCTTTATGGAATTGTTTATTTTTAGTTTGGCAAAGGCAAGGCAGTAAATATCTCAATTAGTAAACTAAAACAGCACGGATGAGAAATGCCCACAAGGAGATAGGAGTTAGAAATAACTAAGTCAGTTAATTAAAGGAAACCCTCGTTTCACTTCCCTGGGTTTAGAGTATGAGGAACCACCTAATGTGTGTGTGTTGGCGGGGGGGGGGGGGGTCAGTGTTGCTGTCAGAAGTGTGGTCCTGTCTTCTAATTGTTCAGGCACTTTCTGTCTTTAGGAAACACTTTAGGAGCGGAATGACCCATCTCACTGGGTCAGTAATCCCATCACCATGGGTAGGACATCGTCTTGGACTATGGAATATTCTCATCCTGCAAACTTGCCTCAGTGTGAACCAAAAGGGGTCTTGTTATGAAGTGCTGGGGGAAGTTACTCGTTCTCGTAGTCATATTTCTGTTCCCATTACGTGGCCTAATATGTGAATATGTTTAATGAAAAATGCAGAACCATTTCCCTGCTCCTGGGTAGGATCCCCTACATTCTATCTGAGATTCCATTTTAAGTTGGGGAGGAAAAGCAGAGGTGGTCTACAAAGCTGAGTTTCAAGAATTTAAGGGATGGTGTATTGAACCGTGCCGTTGGTAGGACTGCAAGATCTATAGGAAATACGGACCGTTCAAAAGTTAAAACACGAAATGGTGGCCCAGAATGTTGATAGTCTTACTGAAAAGGAGGTTTGTGTTTTCAGGTTACGAAATACCAGTATTCGGATATCACGATTTCTTGGTTTTTAGAGTTGTGTCCTTGAATCTGTTTCGATTTATGGCAGGTATTAAACACAGCACGAAAGGCCCTTTGGCTCCCCTCCCCCCAGGGGGCCAGGGTGGGTGGGGGGATGGTGGGAGGGAAGAGGGAGCTGGGAAGGTGGAGGGGTGGGGGGTCGGGGGTCTGACAGACGTTGTTATCTTCTGCTTCACAATTTACTGCGTTCAGCTCTCCGTGGTCCGTAGGGGAGATGGTGAGGCTCGGTGCGTGTGTCGGTTACATTTCTGTCTGTCTCCTCTCTGCTTTGCAGACTGGAAAAAGCTAGCATTCAGCAGAGCCTCAGCAACGAAGCGAAGGCCCAAGCCCTTCAGGCCCAGCAAAGGGAGCAGGAGCTGACACAGAAGATGCAGCAAATGGAGGCCCAGCACGACAGAGCTGGTAGGTGGCAGGGAAGATTAGAGCCTGGGCACCGGCTCACAAGCCAGGCCCACGCCTTACTGTGAAATGACATCAGGAACACCTGTAACCTTTGGCTGGCCGAAGGGAGCAGATGCTAACTACACCGGAGGTTCCGAATTACATATTAGTTAGCGTTTAACAGAGAAAATGGAAAGTATTGCCCACTGTCTGTTGATTTCAGAGTGCTGCTCTCACATCTGCCGCACCATCTGGATTATGAGTTTATTTACCTGTGTTCAAGAAACGCAAAGCTGAGAGAGACCACAACAAAGTAGAAAAACAAAGGGCTTGTTTTTGGCTGGGTTTTCAGGCACACATGTTATATAAAAAAATAGCATCAGAAGCTCTGCGGGAAATGCTCTGAGCTTACAGTTAGAGTCTCCTGAATAGCATTGAACAGTTCCCACAGTACACACATTATAGCTCCTCTAAAAGCCTAATGAGTTTGCTTCAGCATCCAAACTGGAGAAAAGCTTTAGCCATTAATCGGTTCTTAATTCACTGTCGCAGCTGGATGTAATTCAGTGGCTCCAAATTGATATGTTCCTTTATTTAATCTTTGCAGCTTCGAACATTTTTAGCATTTGTATGATTTCCCCACCTCCCCCAGCCCAATCTAGAGTGATGTTTAATCCTTTGCATTCTTCAAGTTCTCAAACTGCTGTGAAAATTCACTAATACAAGGCATTGACCACAGCTGGCAGCTTGGCTAAAAATTGCTATCTTTCATCACATCGGTGCTGTTTCGCAGACGGAGTTGGCCAGTAACTCTTTACCTTTCATTTGAAAGTAAAATGCACTTTTGTTCGAAGCAGGCAGTTTGATGCGTTCAGCTGGAGCGTTCTGTAGCTCCTTTCACTTTCGAGTTGTGTGTTCATAGACAGTGTGAGTCAAAACAAGACTGCGTCAGTCATTATAATTCCACACCGCATACTCTGAGCTGATTGTCCTATTAAAACAAAAGTTTAATTGATCCTGCCTCTTCCAGAAAAGTGTTGCTTAATTTCCAGTGCCTTGATTTATTTTGCTTTGTAGGCTCTATGCTTTTTGCCAGTCAGTGGCTGAAATCGGAAAGAAAGCCTGACACGTAAAGATAATTTTCACATGGTCTCGTGTACGCTGTATTTGATGACAGGGTGAAAAAGCGAGTGTCATACTATAGGGGAGAAATGGTAACATAACCTCTGTTAAGTCATCCGTTTGCTCATAAAGAGGCAAATGTCACATTGACCCATGGTACCCTCCTGCATTTTCCCAGACTCGGGAGATGTTTTTCCACTAAAAGTAAGAGGAGGAAATTCCAGGAAAACTTAGTGTTTGCCCCTCCTGCTTGCACGATTCTAGTGATCAAGGGGTCTTGGGCAGAATCTCTAAGAGCTGCGTGAGAGGATTTAATGGCTAAGACCACCTTAAGAACACTCCTTTTATTTTGCACAAAAATCCCACACTCTCTTCAATTCCTTGACCAGATCTTCAGTGATACTCGTACTGTTGACAATGAAATCCAACTTCTAGGGAAAATTTTGTTATTTTACCTTCATAATGAAAGAAGCATACCCAAGAGGTGGAGATAGTGAGATATATGTGGGCATATGAGACAGAAAGCAAGAATTACAGTATAGAAGAGAGTTCCTCTGTTATTTTAAAGTTGCGAATTATCTAGTTGTGATCATTCTTGACACTGTTTATAGTGAAATTGTCAAAATAAAAATACAATATCGTGCATATTACAAAGACATAAGCATCCACGGCTCCATTTGACATAATCTGACACTTTATCGACACGTTGAAACGTTCCCCCAAGCTGGTATGATTCAAACTCTTTCCGGGGTATAATTATTAGAAAAATTAATGCCTCCCAAATTTAGTGTCTTGCCAGGTGAGTGGTCCTTGACTTTGAGGACACTGAAATTGACCTAGTGGCTTATAGGAATTAGGTAGTGGTCTTAGAACTTTGACTGGTCTACGTATGGAAGCCTTCCAGAGTTACAACCATAAACATCTTATATTGGTGGGGGGGTTATTGTTATTTCTAGAAAATGAACAGTATTCATTGCTGACCTCCCAGAATACATTTTTGATAAAGTTAAAGGAAGAGTGCTGTACATTAGCCAAGAAACTGGAGCAAATCTCTACAAAAAGCAGGTGGGTAATATTATACAATACTTATACATTACTGAGCACTGTTTGTGTGAATACTGTCATTTTTTTCTTAAAAAAACAGCATTTCCACTGTTTGAGGCTGATGTCAACATTAGATATGTGTTGATGTATTTCCTGTGAAAATATTTCCTCTGAATGGACAATTTCTTAATACACACATTTCTAAATTTTCCATATAGACAGTAAATAAAACCATCCTTTCATTCTCCTAAAATTGATTCGTTTTATTAGAACAACTGTCATTCATTTTGTAGGTACACTGCTCTTTTTTAAAATGTATCGATTGGGATCTTTGTGAATTACTTTCTGCACATTTCCTAATCAGGTTATTTCCATGAATGAATGATTTTATATTCTAAATGATAAGAAGCCTGAGTTCTCATCTCAGCTCTGAGAGTAACTGTGTAATCTCAGACAAATTTACGTGACCTGCTTCAACTGTGATTTCCTCTTGTAAATGAATGGTGCTGGACAGAATCACTTCAAATTGAACTATAAAAGGTGTCACTCACATAAACAAACCAGATATCAGATGTCCCATTAAAATACAACCCAATGGAAAACTAACCTATAGATCTCTTCTGTATTTTGCTGAAGTTCACTTTGATCTACACAGAGCAAGCAGTAGGGCTCAGCAAACAAACTTCTGCCTCCGGTATCCCATTCAGAAAGAATTTCCTAGAGAATCAGAGCATATCCGATCACCCCGAGCTCTGTCTTGGGTTCCTGCATCAAAGAGTGGCTTAGCTGTTGGACTCCCCATCCCTGAACCCTTTGGGGAGTCAGAGGGCTGATGAATCCAGTTCTGTTTGCTCGCAGGAACGCAGAGGCTCCTATAAAGCTCCCAGAAGGTGCTCTGCCATGTGCACCTTCTTGGCAAATACTAATTAAAGATCTTATTTGGGTAGAGAAAAGCTCAGGGTGCCAAAGTACCAGATATCTTCAAGAAGTTTGAATGATTTTGTCATAGGAGAGACCTTCATAGTATATCACAGTAGTTGCTGCTAACTAGAAATACTGGCTTTGCCTCACATAAGCTCAAATCTGATTCGTTAGAAACAAACAAACAAACAACCTGGATCATTACAATTTAAGAAAAAACTGCATTGATCTGGGACTTAAAAGAGTGTCATCTTAAGATCGCTTTGTGATTGACTATTAATTATCTTACTCTCTAAGGAGACAAAATTCTGGAAATGGCAGCTGGTAAAGGAGAAGGAGGTGGACTATATGCTCAATGTGGATTATTTAATTCTTACAACTTGAGACAGGAATTATTATCTTCTCTTACGTGTGAGGGAACCAGTACTCACAGTGTTTAAATGGCCGGGAAGTGGGAGAGCTAGAGTTCTACTCTAGATATTTCTCGTTCCAAGGCCTATGATCTTTCTTGTAAGAAGAGTAAGAAGTAAGAATTTTACATCTATTACCAAAGAAAACCCAGGCCGAAGCAGCTATGATGAGAAAGTCTGGAAAAGAACAAATATTCTTTAAATTCCCATGGGGAAGTAGGCACGCTCATCGTGTGAGGGTAAGCCTGGGAGTCTGGGTCCGCCTATGCCCTGCATCCTAGGCCCTCTTTCTTCTGCTCTAGACCTGTCCACTTATCCTGGATTGATCTAGTGAGACAGAGCCTAGCCCCGCGTCCCCTCCCCTTGCTTCAGATCCCTCCGGTTCCTGACCAGCGCTTTGCCGATGGAGCGTGCCTCTGTCTGTCTGATACATACCTGGCACGCGGTACGTACTTACTAAGTGAATGAAACAAGTATGGTTTTATCCCTCGTATCCTGACCTGGCTCTGGTCCCAGGCTGTTCCTGTGTTGATGACAGGCAGGGTGCAGTGAAAACCACTTTGGAATTCAGAAAGAACTCGGTTCAAATCTCACTCTGCCACCCGGCTGCATGACCTTGGGTACCAATCTCTCCAAACCTCAGCTTCTCCATCCCTAAGATATGTATATTTTTGAAATTTATTTTTATTTATTATTTAGAGAGAGCATGAAGGTTGGGGGGACGAGGGGCAGAGAGAGAGAGAGAGAATCTCAAGCAGGCTCCACACTCGGTGCGGAGCCTGACCCTGAGATCATGACCTGAGCCGAAACCAGGAGTCGGGTGCTTAACTGACTGAGCCACCCAGGCGGCCCTAAGACATTTCTAAAACCATGTTGCAGGATTGTTGTGGGGATGAGAAGTACCGAGAGATATACAGGTACATTCATACGCATATGCACAAATGGAAGGCGCCTCGCACGAGACTGGACACACAGGAGTGGAACCACAGCAGATGGCACGGTTTTCAGGGTCTTGACCGGACCAGTTTGGATTTGACTTTGACCTACCTATTATTGTCTTTTCCACGGAGGATCTGAGTGCCATTCTGACAGACATAAAGTCTATATCACAAGGAAAACCTTTTCAAAGGCAAAGCAGAATCGGGAAACTGTGGTCCAGTTGTGTTTGGAGTCCTGCTCTGGGATGGCCTGTTTCGTAAATCTGAAGAATTGAAATAGGCATCTACTGTATTTTTGCAAGTTTATCCAAAACAAGGGCAGGCCTAGCCCTTGTAAACACTCAAAAAATTGTTACTTATTATGCTTAAAACTTAAAGGAGCCCCTGAAGTTTATAAAATACTCATTTTGTGTGTCTCACGAGACTGTGGTAGATACGATAAACTGATTTTAAGATTGGTCGTTTGTTGACTCTTAATTTCTTGTCCACGGAGTCTCTTTTCCCTCTGGCTCCCTCTACGAAAAGGATGGCATTTGCAAACTTTGTACAAAATGTATCATTTGATTTTGACATTACCTTTTGCTTTGAATTCACCTGTATAACTTGAAGGGCCCTGAATGTTTCTTTTTAAATAGAGAGTATAAATTTACAAAGCCCTCTAGAAGCCTTCTGTACACCCTGTACTTAAACTTTGGGGATAAATGATTTTTTCCTGTGCTTTGAGGTAAGGAAAATCTTGGAGATTCTTGAGTTTTCTAAAGTGATATTATCCTTATGGAAATTCAGTGTCCACAATAATGAAACCTCATGGTAATTTCGAGCCAGCTTTCCCTCAGAATACTACAGTAAAATTTTTCTTCAAAGTGAATGCATTTATTTTGTATTACTCAACAATTAAGAACAATTTTTGTGGCTCCCCTTTCCTTACTCGGGATGTTTCTCGAGGAGTTCTACATTATTTATAAGTCCCGGACTAACCAAATGGCTCACACCGTTTATAATAAGCTTTATTCTTTCACTCGCAGATCTGGCCGTTTGACCAGAGCCCATGCTGTCCCTAGGAACGCTGACAGTCTGGGCTCACTGTGCGGAAGCTCTGACTCGTTACCCCAGCCTCAGGCTGCCCAGTGCAAGTGTTTAGAAACGGTCCCTCCAAGTGCGCCCGTCATATGCGTTTTCTCCCCAAGTAATGTGCGTGGTATTATGGCAGCGCCTTGAGCTCCTGTTGTATGCAAGCCCTCCCCAGTGATCAGCCTGGTACTCTCTGCCCAGCGCATTCCACACGGCTTGGGTGGTATCTCTAACTCCAGGGTTCGTGAATGGCACGTCCCAATTTCGAACTAAAAATGAACTGCCAATTCCGTGCATTTGCTAGAGCTGGTTTCTGACCACGAGACGGGACAATTAATTCCATTTTGCTTTTAATTGGCACCAGGCAGGCACGCTGGCTGATTGTAGTTGATGCTCTCATAAACTTTAGCTACCCTTTCGTCTTTATTCCCCGGGACCCCGGGAGCTTATTACAGTCCTGGGGTTGTTTTTGAGGGTGGTAAGTGGGGCTATTGAAATATCTTTGGTGCAATGTGATTCCTGTTTATCAAAGTGGGGGAAGTGTTCCCTCTCCGCAGGCGCTTGGATGAATCAGCAGTAAAATGTTTGCAGTGCAGTTTACAGGGCTGAGACCTCGGCCTGGGAAGAGCTGAGAAGTGATGGGCGCAGGGAGGAGTGAGCCTCCGCCCGCTGCAAGGGGGGGAGATCAAGCCTGGGCCGGGTTGCAGCCCCACCGTACTCCGATGTTGGAGAGACAAGCCCGCAAGAGAGGACAGAACCCCGGTCTACGTACGGGGTGGTTTGCGTCTCTTCTTTCTTTTCCCGTCACTGTCACTTTCTGGGTTGCTAGGCTTGCAGATCGATGTCTACCATTGCCCCTGGTGTATCTGTGATTTGCGTTTTGTAATTCAGAGGAACAATGGGAGTCCATTGGGTCTCGTTATATATAATGGTTGGTTTAATTTGGTTCACTTCTATCTTGTTAATTGTAAATTGATCATTAAGATTTGAATTCTAATCTGTCACCAGGGTTGTGGGTATTGAGGCTAGAGCAATGATCCTGGTTTTAATCACTGATGATGAGAAACAAATTTTATAATTTTGGTACATATTGCAGTTCATATATTTTAACACTGTATTTTATGGTGTTATAAATATTGTTAAATGACTTTTAGTGTAGTTTTACTGTGTGGACTATAATGTATAAATTATATTACTGTTTTGGCAACAGTCAGTATCCAACTGTGTGAGTTTAATTGAAGTAAAGAACACACACCCGGTTGAACTATTTTTTCCCCCCGCATGTTTAGACGATGTTAGGTTGGGATGCTACAAAAATTATATTCTACAAGGAGAGACTCGTACTGCCTCCTGCTAATTGTCACCAAAAACCAAGTGAGAATCTAAAAGAATAAAAAATTAAGGGGTTAGGTTTTCCCTTAAAAAAAGCAATTATCTCTGTAATCCTAATTGTCGTAGTAAAATATTATACTCGGTACAAGCGCCATCACACAATGTCACAGATATATAAAAATGCAGGGAAAAGTTCATGCTTCTGTGAAGCCAGAAACTACCTACATTATCTATAAAAATGGATTAGAGACAATTATTCTTTTATATGACACTGAGATAATCATGCCACAAACATAATCTGGAACCAACACAGAAACTTGTGCTGAAGTTTACCCTCTGAACCTTGCAAACTACTAGTTCTTTCAATATATCCTGGGCCCTAGACAGACAAATGATGATGTCCATGGACATTTGCCAAATTTTTATCCAACGCTGCAAGTTGGAAGGCAAATTACCATTATAAACAAAGGGAAATAAAAACCCCAAAATATGCAAAACAAACAAAAAAAATCAGCAATGAAATACTTGATAATACTGTGCACTTTACAAGACAACATTTATCTTTTTGTGGGCATGTAAGGCATCCCCAATGTAGGGCATTTGGCTATAACTATAAAGAAAAATTAAGAAAAAAATTTCCTATGACATTACCACCTAGCAAAGTATTCTTCATCTGTGAGGTATCTCCTTGCACTGAGTTTGCGTGTGGATGTAAGTGTGTACGTACGTGCGTACACATACATGCACCTGATGGGTGAGCTCCACTGCATATAAAGCCTGTATCCTGCTTTTCACTTATTATTATCTGGTGAATCTTTATCTAGATTCACTACTCTGGAAACCATTTAATTGAATCATTTGTATGCATAATAATTAGACATTTAAGATGTTCCCAGTTCTTCCATACGATAATAATTGTATTTGAATAATACAATAATATTTATGAATAATACAATAATAATTTTGTCCATTACTCTGAATTTTTGATGATTCCCTTAGCTGAGATGCCTGAAAGGGAATGCGGGTCCAAACTCTGACCTGTCTTTTATCTGTTTCAATAATAATGAGCCCTTTTAAGGCTATTGATGTGGATGATTTTGCTCAAGTACTACACTATACATGTACCCATGTGACACAAAGAGGTGAGATTTACAAAAGAAAATGTGAGAGGCAGTATAGCACAGTGGTCGGGACAACCCCTTTAGAGCTGGGCAGGCCAGTGTTTGTATCTGGACTGGGCTAATCACCCTTCGGGTGACCTCGGGCAAGTCATTAAACCTCCTATTTGCCTCACAGTGAAAAGGAAATAAACACTGACCTTGAAGAATTAATTGCGATCGTTAATATAAAGGGTGGATTCCACTGTCTGACAGAGTAGGCATGCATCACTAAACAAATATTCAACTGGAATCTGGCTTTGTTATGCACATTTTGAACAATAGTAGAAACTGAGCATTTTATAAATGTTGATTGACCTTTTCTATTTCTTCCCCTGTGAATATTTTTCATATTCCTCATAACATTCATTGGAATTTTGATGGAGACTGGGATAACACTTTATTAAATGATGCTTCTCATCTTCACGTGTCTCATTTTTTCTGTGTTCCCAGTTCTTTTTTTAATTTTGAAAATTTTGTTCCCAGTGCCTTTTGTTTTTCACGAAGGTTTTTCAAGATCAAAACGACTTTCAAAAATTTTTTTCCGGGTGTATTGAGAAGTTTTTGACGTATATCACTGTCTGAGTTTATTAAGTAGAGCATGATGGTGTGATTCACATGATTGTGACATGATGACCACAGTGGAGTCAGTTAAAGTCACTTTATTTTTTGCCTTAGATATGTGCCCGTTGTAAAAATTCAAAAAATATGGAAAGGAAAATATATTTTTAAAAAATTCCTAATTCTAACACCTCGAGATCATCCATAGTAATATGTAATGTATACCTTCAAGTATTTTTAAGGGGGGAGAGGAAAGAGTATGTTTTAAATTATAAAATGGTCTCACTTTATATATGCTGATTTTCAAATATTTTCCTTCCTTACCAATATATCATATTTTATCAGTAATTACCACCACCACCAGATAGCTCTCACTGTCAGAATAGCCTCTTGATATTCCTTTGTGTAAGTAATGCAGCCAATCTCCTGTTGACACATTTCTGGATTCAGTTTCCGGATATCAGGTTGCAGAGCCAGGTTGCTTCTAGAAAGAATGCTACTGCGAACGTTACGACTTTTTATGTGTAAAGGTTTCACATTTTTATATTATGAAAATCTGTTTCCCTTGTGAATGCTCTTTTAAAAAGTGACTTTTTTTTTTCTGGGAACAGGTAAATACTCTTCTGCATGTTTTCATAATCTGGTTTAAGGATATTTTCTTGTCTTTTTGGAATGTTTTTTTGCGTGTTGTGATAGGAGATACTATTCTTAGAAGAACACTCAATTAACAATTTTTTGTAACTGCCTTAAGTTCTTGGATATTGTATGTGATTTTGAAAAGAGAAACAGGAATCATTATTAACTGATTTAGACTATTTCAAATATAGGTGAATTCTCATTAGGAGAAGCAAGTGTAGACCAAGTGCTTGATCTGAGCTTGAAGGAGGTAATCCCTGCCCTCGTGGATAATCTAGTAAGAAAGATGAGGCATCGAGCCGCAGTTCAGAGGAATAAATTATAAGCTAATGTATGCAGAAAAGCTGGGGGTAGTTTCCAGAAAATGCGCTGGCATATTGAGAACTGCGAAGTATTAATCGGGGCAAGTTTCCTTTGAGATGCTGGAACCAGGATGAAAACAAAATGAGGGATGAGGGGAAGGAGAGGCGAGAAATTGCTTCATACGGTGACGCCAGTTGGCCCTTGGGGATGAGTTCCGCAAGCAAAGCCACGTGTCTCCTTGACCAGGAAGAAAAGACACTCCCACCTCATGGAGAAATCCGTTCTTTGGAGGGACATAATTCTGCATCAGGGGTCCCACCTAACCTTCAAGAGACGAACTCGTCCTTAACTGCTCGCATTTTCTTATGCAAGAGCTTTAAACTTTGGGTGCCTGTGGGGCAGTGGTGCACGAGGAGATGACGGCCAAGGATCCATGCTGAGCGAAAAGCGAGGCTAGCGATAGGGTTTTCCTCAGATAGGTTTCTGATCTTCAGATCTCGAGACTTGAGGTGATCTCCAAGATTCTGAAGAGGTGGCATATTTCCTGAGGGGCCCAAGTCGTCCCCAAAGCAGCTATACCTGTGATCCCACGTGAAATGTGTGAAGGCAGGAAGAAGATTGGGTAAATAGTACCTGTGGTGGCAAAGTGGGGGAAAGTGAACCCTATGTGTCCCCAGAGGAGGCGTTCGCATGGGAAGGAAGCTCCTCTGCCCTTGGGATGCCAGAAGCTCTTGGAAGGCAGAAGTGGTGCAGCATAGGACTGAAACCAGAGTTGCTGGTTCCACCGCCTGCCCCACACAGCCAGTGGCTGTCCCTCTTCCACCCAGCAGATCAGGGACTTCGCTCTGAAGACATTGAACCAGCAGGCTCTGGTTAGAATAGGGGCACTGAGCGTAGCAGAGGGAGAGTAATAGGAAAGATGAGATCCCCACCTGTCTATTTCCCACTGGCTCCTTAACCACTCGGGGTTAGGGTCAGACCCAGCGAGCAGGCAGCTGGAGAATTCTTCTCTTGAGAAGCAGAATGGCCACAGAGGGAAGAATGACAGACACGGATATGAGAAATCTCCCACTGGAAAAGACGGCTTGACGTTCCGTCACTCCACACCCGAGCCCTCACCACACCAGTGCACATGTGATCGTGATAAGCTACTGAGCCAGCAAGGACCAATATTTAGGTAGTCACATGATGTAAATATGCCTATTGCTTTAACTGCACACTGGAATAGTAATAATTCACATTGATAAGCTGGAGATGGGGTGGGAGGGTGGGTAGAGAAATGCCATTTTTCATTATTATGCCTTTTGGAACCATATGATTTTAATCATGTGCCATTACATTAGCTATGTTAATTAAAAGAAACAACGCTCTGTCGTAGAGATTAGGCCTGGGGTTGCTCCTTTAACAGTGTGGTGACTGGCCTGTAATAGGCACTCATTAAATTTTGGGTATGAGTATGAATCCTTATTATTTTTGTGTCATTCCTGGAAGAAGTCATCTCTCTCAGAGTAAGTCACTCTTCCTTTCTCCATGTAGACTGTCTACTATGTGAGTCCCTGCAATGCATATATCCCTCCACTAGACATTGTGTAACGTCTGAAATGTTTCAATTTATATAACATAACTTTTATTTACACTGTTATTTTTAAGTATGGGGTTTAAGATAATGTTAAGTTTATATTGTAAAAGTGTGCTCTGGTGATAAGAACCTTTAACATCTGTCACTTCTGTGTTTTCACCGCTCTAGATCTGAAATCGCTCAGCTCAATCAAGAGAAAATGTATACATACGACAAACTGGAAAAGTTACAGAGGAGAAATGAGGAGTTGGAGGAACAGTGTGTCCAACACGGGAGACTACATGAGATAATGAAGGAAAGGTAATTCAGTTTTAGTAATCACCTGACATGCCATATACTGAAGGTGTTTGGTTCAAAAGCAGAATGGAATTGATGTGCAATGATGGAATTCACGGCCACTGTGGCACATGAGGGATGTGCTCAAAATCTAATACTCTTGAGCTCTTGAGTTTTGTGCTTTCGTCACTTCTTATAATACACAAAGGGGGGGAGAGCATATCCCCCTTTACTATTCTCTAGACTCAGAGTTAGATGTAATAGAGAGCGTTGTAGGAAAACCATCTACCTTTAAGGTGTAAGTCGGTAATGTAATATGGAGGACTTTCACAGAAATTAGTTTTCATGTATTTTTTGTAAGATAAAACATATAAAAGGTCTAAGAAGATGAAATATCTTTTTTAAAAAATATATTTATTCATTTATTTGAGAGAGGGGGAGTGCATGCTTGAGTGAGGGGAGGGAGAGAGAATCCCTAAGGGGACTCTCTGCTGAGTGTAGAGCCCGATGTGGGGCTGGATTCCATGACCCATGAGATCAGGACCAGACCAGAACCAAGAGTCAAATGCTTAGCCGACTGAACCGACAGGTGCCCAAAGGTTAAATATCTTTATCAGATATGCACTGATGGTGTTGCTTGAGACAGAATTTGACTCCCAAACCTTTTGGTTCTTCCTAGTGGTGTCACTTGGAGCAAGTCATGTGACCTCCCTGAGCCTCAGTTTCTTCATCTGTGTGTTGGGACTAATAATGGCTACTTTGTAGTTTGACACAAGGTCAAATGTGTGTTAAGCACCTGGCTCCTACTAGTCACCTACTAAATGGCACCAATGATAGTCACTCTCTCTTTCCAGACGAGGAAACGCAAGCTCAGAGAGGCTAATGGATTTGCTCAAAGGGACAGGTTGGGGAGGTGGTAGAGTTCAAACTTGAATCTTGACGCTTTGACTCCAAATTCCATTCCTTTTTAGTGCAGTTCTTTGTAATAAACCCAACCCCTTGTCATTTCCTATAAATGTGTCACTTAAAATTTCTATATAATGATGGATTCCCCAGGGGAAAAGAAGCGTCAGTATTTACACCATACGGTGAATGGATTGCTGTAGGTTTGGACTCCACATGGTGATCACGTGCACAGCACCATGGGCGAGCTTGAAGGGGTTTTCTGGGCCTCCAGCCCCCTGTTCCTACCTGTTCCCCAGACACCCCGTACCTTCTCTGTTTCAAAAACAATTGTTGACGTAATTGAGAGGAAAATGAAAATTCTTATAGACTCCTTTTTTTTTTTTAAAATATATTTAAAGTCAACATAGATTCCTTGGGGAGGGGGTAAATACTTTATAACTTTGATCACTTGCTCAAAGGGAAAGGAAGGGAAGAAAGGCAGTTGGAAAATGGCACTGCTTTTTCAGTCACCAAAATATTAAAATGTGGGTGGATTTGGGAGATATTAATCATTCATCTATTTACTCGTTAAAATATTTGCTTAGGGGGCACCTGGGTGGCTCAGTAGGTTAAAGCCTCTGCCTTGGGCTCTGGTCATGATTCTGGAGTCCTGGGTTGAGCCCCGCATTGGGCTCTTTGCTCAGCGAGGAGCCTGCCTCCCCCCGCCCCCTGCCTGTCTCTCTGCCTACTTGTGATCTCTGTCTGTCAAATAAATAAATAAAATCTTTTTTTAAAAATATGTACTTAGATTCAGACACTGTTCTAGGCCAGACTAAAATATTTTGGGTTTTGTGGGCCACATGTGGTTTCTGTCACAAGGGCTTCTTTGTTTTCTTTTTGTATTTTACTGTCTTTTAAGAAAGCAAAACCATCCATGACTAGAGGGTCAACAAAACAAGCCAGAGAATTTGGCCTGGTTTGGGCTGCAGTTTATCCCATACTGGGCAACCAGGGCATTTTGCTAATTTTTTTTTTCTTAAATTTGTATTAGAGTTCACAAAGTGCACTCAGCCATGTTATCTTACCTTGAAACAAATGGGAAAGTAGTTGTTACTATCATCCATTTCCAAATGGATAACTGAGGCTCAGAAAGCTACAGTTGCTGACTGAAGGCCAAGCAGCAAAGTAATCACTCATTCATTCAGCAGATACTTACCGATTGCTACTGTGTGCTGTGTTCTCCACCACATGCTGGGAACAAAATAACAAAGTAAATATAGTCCCCGCGTGTCATGAAATTTACAGCCTAACAGGGAGGATGAATATAGAGGAAATAATTTCATAAATTTCTAGTTTATTACAGCAACAGTTGGTTCTATGAAAGAGACATATACTTTTTGATAAAAGCACCTTTAATAAGGGGACTTACCTGCTCAGGAAAAGTTTCAGTGGCAGAAGTGATGGTTGAGGGGCGCCTGGGTGGCTCAGTGGGTTAAAGCCTCTGCCTTCAGCTCAGGTCATGGTCCCAGGGTCCTGGGATCGAGCCCCGCATCAGGCTCTCTGCTCAGCAGGGAGCCTGCTTCCCTCCTCTCTCTCTGCCTGCTTCTCTGCCTACTTGTGATCTCTGTCTGTCAAATGAATAAATAAAAAAAAAATCTTAAAAAAAAAAAAAGAAGTGATGGTTGAGATGAATCTGTAAGCGGCAGGTTAGGGATGGCCAGCCTTCTAGAGCCGGAGCTGGCAGACGGTGCCCCAGCCCACAGCCACACTGTGTAGCTCAGGAAGGCAGTCGTGCTCATTGTCCACATACTGTCTGTGGCTTCTCTTGCGCTTGAGTCAGAGGCTGTGACCTGTTGGCCGCGGAAGCCGGAAATATCTACTGTCTGGCCTACTCCTATACGAGTTTGCCAGTGCCTGTTCTAGAGAAAAGAAGACTGTAAAATTGAAGATCCTGCGGTAGGCCTTTTGAGGAAGGAGAGAAACATAAAGAATAGGGGAAAGAATGACACGTGATGAGGCTGGAGAGGTCGGTGAGGGCAAGACGTAAAGGCAGGGCCTTTTAGTTTTTATTACAGACCTTTTACTTTATCATTTTACTAAAGAGAAGAAGTAACTTAAAAATAATTTTTTGAAGAATGAGGTGATCAAATTTGCATTTTGAAAATAGCATTGCAAGGGCGCCTGTGTGGCATAGCGGGTTAGGCGTCTGACTCTTGGTTTTGGCTCAGGTCAGCATCTCACAGTTGTGGGATCGAGCCCCGTGTTGGGCTCCATCCTCAGCACAGCACCTGCTAGAGATTCTTTCTCCCTCTCCCTTTACCCCTCCTGCTCATGCTCGTGCGCGCTCGCTCTCTCTCTCTCTCACTCAAACCAATAAATAAATAAATCTTTAAAAAAAGTAGCATTCCAGTTCCAGAGCAGATCACGTGTTAGAGCAGAGCCCCGGTGTTGGCACGAGCTCGGCTGGGAGCTCCTGGAGGAGTTAGTCAAGTGATGGTGATGGCTTGGACTGGACGTGGTGATAACGATGATCGCAAACAGATTGGGGAAATATGTAGGAGGCAAAATCAGTAGGACTTACTCATTGATTGGCTTTCTTGGGTAGGGGGGCATGTCAAGGATAAAACCCATGTTTCTGATTCAAGAAATGGGGACAGAGTGATACCACTTAGAGAGCTAACGTGTCCACAAAGGAGCAGGTTTGTGGGTGAAATGTCTTGAGCTTGGAATGAGACCAAGCATTCAGCTCCGCCCTGTTGAAGTTAACGTGCCAATGCTTCGTACAAATGGAAATGTCAAATAAGCCGGGGGTGGGGGGACATAGGGACTCTGCTCGGGAGACAGGTCTGGGCTGGAGATAGAAATCTCCAGGGGCCTAAGGAGGATATTTGAAACCTTGTGAGAAAGTGAGGTAAATCACTTAGAGGAAAAGTACAGGAAGAAGGGAAAAGAGCTTCAACATTTAAAGAACATCAACATTTTTTAAAATATTTGAGAGCGAGATCGTGTACATGGGCAGCAAAGGGAGAGAGAGGGAGTCTGAAGCAGACTCCATGCTCAGCTTGGAGCCCGACACAGGGTTCGATCTCACAACCCTGAGATCATAACCTGAGCCAAAACCAAGAGTTGGGACACCTAACCGACTATGCTAAGCAGGCACCCCAAGAACAGCAAGCCTTTTAAAGATAAGGTAGAGGTTGGCAACAGACATTAAGACAAGTAACCTGGGAAATAAATGGAAACCAGAAGAGCTTGTTGTTGTATGTGCTTCAGGAAAGAGGAGGGGACCAACCAGATGCTACTGAGTGACTGAGAGACAGAAAGTGTCCGCTGGACTTAGTGACATAGACAGCACTGGTTATGGTAACAAGAATATTGTCAGTAGAGGAGTGCAGCAACTCTATGAGGGTCGGCTGAAAAGTTGTGTGAGTAGAAAAACTGACATAACAAATTTAAAGTACTTTTTCATGAGATTCGGCAGCCGAGGAAGGTGGGAAGCATTAGCAAGCTGGAGAGGAAGACCAAGCAACCAGTGGCGGGGGAGAATGTATCAGGAGGGGTAGATGTGAATGTATTACAAGCTAATTGTCCAGATCATTAAACTGTGGAGTCAGGAAAGGTCCATTTTCCAGCCGGTGATTAGGAATCCCTGGTGTCCACCAAGGCAGTCCCGGGGATTCCTGTTCAAGATAGCGATGACATGTTTTCTAGTAATGTTTTTTTTTTTTTTTTTAAGATTTCATTTATTTATCTGACACACAGAGATCACAAATAGAGCAGTACACAGAGAAAGAGCGAGGGGGAAGCAGGCTCCCTGCTGAGAAGAGAGCCCAATGCGGGACTCGAACCCAGGACTCTGGGATCATGACCTGAGCTGAAGGCAGAGGCTTAACCCACTGAGCCACCAGATGCCCCTCTAGTAATGTTTTGAGACAGATACAGATTCATACATTTTGTCTTCGAAAATAGAACCCTGTGAGAACTCCGCAGTGTTTGCAGAGGGAACAAGCCTTAGAGCCCTCACGTGCTGTCGTGGGGTCAAGTATTGGGTCACTGGCCCCGGAAATCTGTGTTACTTTGTCAGTTACACGGTCTTACATAGTTTGTTTTCTTGTTGTGGTAATATATGGCTTAAATTACACACATCAAAACCATTGACGAAGACATGCAGCTGCTGGTTGAAATATAATGGGTGAATAATGAGTTTAAAATTGGCAATTCTTCTATAAACTACCTCAGAATGATCTTTACTAAATCTATAAAGTTGTATTTTTCTAATAGAATATTTATTCCTTGAAGACCAGTGTTAAGAATAGGAAACAGGAGCACCGGACTGGCTTAGTCAATAGAGCATGTAACTCTTGATCTTGGGGCCATGGGTTTAAGCCCCATTTTGGGCCTAGAACTTACTTAGAGGGGAAAAGAAAAAGGAAATAAGAGTATTGATTTTTATCTAATGTAGACATTCCATTTTGGGGGAAGTAAGACTATTCACTGTTTTCAGAGAAGTCCCTGAAAATAGCAGCCTGAAATCTTAACCTTTATTTCATCATTCAAAAACAAAATAAGACAAAATATTGGCAGAGAGAATCCAACAATATTTAAAGAGAATTACACACTACAACCAAGTAGGATTTATTCTAGGTTTATGAGACTGGTTCAACATTCAAAAATCCATTAATAGAACCCATCACGTCAATATGCCAAGCAAAAAAAAAATCACATGATCATATCAATAGATGCAGAAAAAGCATTTGACAAAATCCAAAACCTATTCATGGTAAAAACTTTCAGTAAACTGGAAGTAGAGGGGAACTTCAACTTGATACAGAACATCTACAACACCTAGTGCTAATATCATACTTGACGGTGAGAAATTCAAAGCTTTCCCACAAAGGTCAGATAGAAGGTGAGGATGTTCTGTCTCACCCCTCCTTTTCAACATTATGCTGGAAGTGCTAACTAATGCAGTAAGACAAAAAGGAAATAAAGGCCCTAAGGATTGGGAAGGATGATCTAAAACTGTCTTTGTAGATGACATGATCATCTATGCAGCAAAAATTCCTGGAACTAATAAGCAATTACAGCAAGGTTGTAGGCTATAAGGTTAATAGATTACAATTAATCACCTTCCTCTATACCAGCAATGAACAACTAGAATTTAAAATTAAAAACACACTACCATTTACATTAGCACCCCGGAAATTCAATACTTAAGTATAACTCTAACAAAAAAAAACTTTTTAAGATTTATGTGAAAACTATAAAGTGAATGAAGCCAAAGAATTAACAAATGGAGAGATATTCCATGTTCATAAATAAGAAAATTCAATGTTGTCAAGATGTCAGTTCTTCCCAGCTTGACCTATAGATTTAATGGAATCCCAGTTAAAATCCCAATAAGTTACTTTGTGGGTAGTGATGAACTGCTTTTGAAGTTTACATGGAGAGGCAAAAGACCCAGAATAAGCAACACATTTTCAATATAATGAAAGAGAATAATGAAATTGGAGGACTGGCACTACCTGACTTCCAACTAATCCAGACAGTGCAGTATTTGAGAATCAACAAAGGGACCTTTGAAATGGAACAGAGAAGCCAGAAGTTGGCCCAAATTAATACAGTTAAATGATATTTGATGAAAGACCAAAGGCAATACAATGGAGCAAAGACAGTCTTTTCAACAAATCCCGCTGGTATAACTGGACATCTATATGCAAAAAGAAAGAAAGAAAGAAAGTAAGAAAGAAAGAATCTAGGCACAGATCTCACACTTGACACAAAAATTAACTCAAAACAGACCACAGACCAAAATTTAAAATACAAAACTTTGAAACTCCTAGAAGATAACCTAGAGGACCTTGGGAATGATGATGACTTTTTAGACCCAACACCAAAGACAAGATCCAGGAAAGAAGTAATTGATGAGATAGACTTTATTCAAGTGTAGAACTTCTGCTTTGAGAAAGGCGTTGTCAAGAGAGTAAGAGACAAGCCAAGACTGGAATAAAATACTACATAGATGATACAGGACTATTGTCCAAAATACTCAAAAAGAACTCTTTTTTTTTCCCATTTTATTTATTTTTTTCAGCATAACAGTATTCATTGTTTTTGCACAACACCCAGTGCTCCATGCAAAACGTGCCCTCCCTATTACCCACCAGCTGTTCCCCCAACCTCCCATCCCTGACCCTTCAAAACCCTCAGGTTGTTTTTCAGAGTCCATAGTCTCTTATGGTTCGCCTCCCCTCCCCAGTGTCCATAGCCCCCTCCCCCTCTCCCAATCCCACCTCCCCCCCAGCAACCCCCAGTTTGTTTTGTGAGATTAAGAGTCGTTTATGGTTTGTCTCCCTCCCAACCCATCTTGTTTCATTTATTCTTCTCCTATCCCCCTAACCCCCCATGTTGCTTCTCCATGTCCTCATATCAGGGAGATCATATGATAGTTGTCTTTCTCCGATTGACTTATTTCACTAAGCATGATATGCTCTAGTTCCATCCATGCCGTTGCAAATGGCAAGATTTCATTTCTTTTGATGGCTGCATAGTATTCCATTGTGTATATATACCACCTCTTCTTTATCCATTCATCTGTTGATGGACATCTAGGTTCTTTCCATAGTTTGGCTATTGTAGACATTGCTGCTATAAACATTCGGGTACACGTGCCCCTTCGGATCACTACGTCTGTATCTTTAGGGTAAATACCCAGTAGTGCAATTGCTGGGTCATAGGGTAGTTCTATTTTCAACATTTTGAGGAACCTCCATGCTGTTTTCCAGAGTGGTTGCACCAGCTTGCATTCCCACCAACAGTGGAGGAGGGTTCCCCTTTCTCCGCATCCTCGCCCAGACCTGTCATTTCCTGACTTGTTAATTTTAGCCATTCTGACTGGTGTGAGGTGATATCTCATTGTGGTTTTGATTTGTATTTCCCTGATGCCGAGTGACGTGGAGCACTTTTTCAGTGTCTGTTGGCCATCTGGATGTCCTCAAAAAGAACTCTTAAACCTCAACAATAAGAAAACAAAACAATTAAAAAATGGGTCAAAGACCGTAACAGACTCCTCACCGAAGAAGAGATGGCAAACGAGCATTTGAAAAAATGTTCCACATCGTATGTCATCAGGGAAATGCAAACTGGAACTACAGTGAGGTACCTCACCTGTTACAATGCTACTGTGTACAATGAGGTACACACCTGTTAGAGTGGTCAAAATCCAGAATACCGACACCATCAAGTGCTAGCAAGGATTTGGAGCAATCGGTACTCTCATTCACTGCTGGTGGGAATGCAGAATAGTACAGTCACTTTGGAAGACAGTTTGGCAGTTTCTTACAAAACCAGATTGTGATCCAGCCATCATGTTCCTTGGTATTTACCCAAAGGAGTTGAAAACCTACATCCACCCAGGAGCCTGTGCAGAGATGTCTAAAGCAACCTTATTCATAATTGCCAAAACTTGCAAACAACCAGATGTCCTTCAGCAGGTGAGTGAATAAACTGTAGTACCACCAGTCTGTGGAGTAGTATCTCGTGTTAAAAAGAAATGAGCTATCTGGCCTTGGAAAGACATGGAGGAACCTTAAATGCTAATTGCGAGGTGAAAGAATCCAGTCAGAGAAGGCTACAAACTATGATTCCAACTGTATGACATTTTGGAAAAGACAAGACACTGGAGGCAATAAAAGCGTCAGTGGTTGCCCAGGGTATAGGGGGAGGAGAACGGAGGATTCCTCGGGCAGTGAAAATACTCTGTATGATACCATAATAGTGTCTACAAGTCATGATACATTTGTCTAAACCCATAAAATGAACGACACCAAGCCGTGGACTTCCGGTGATTGTGACGTATCCCTGTAGGTTCATCGCTTGTAACAACTGTACCACACCAGCAGAGGATGCTGATGTTAGGGAGTGGTCTACACAGGTGTGAGGACAGGGGGTACATGAGAAGTTTCTGGGCCTTCCCTTCAGTTTTGCTCTGAGTCTTAAATTATTTATTCAATTAAAAAATGAAGCAATAAGTTAAATTTTACATTTAAAAAAACCCAAGAATTCCAAAAAGTATCATGAAGCTATTTTTACATGTTTTTTATTCTAACACATCAATTTAACTTCAAATTGACATTACAGAGCACATTTTGTTCCTAAACCATACTATGTTATTGGCCAATTGTGTCTTTTTTCTTATATAATTTATTCATTAAGGATTTAATTTATGTAAGTGACATAGCTGGCATTATTGGTTACATCGGAAAATTACTTTTATTTAGCTCTTTATTTGGAAATACTTTGACTTCTAGAAAAGTTACAAAAACAACTGAGAGTTCCCATATGCCCTTCCCCCAGCCACGCACAATGTGAGTTAGCATCTTACATAACCACAATACACTGATCCGACCTAGGAAATTAACATCGATGCAATGCTAGGAGCCCATCTCTAGACCTTACAAGGATTTCACTAGCTCTCCCCTAATATTCTAGTTCTGGTTCAAGATTCCATGTTGCAGTTTAGTTCCCGTTTCTCTTTAGTTGTCTTTAGACAATTTCTCAGTGGGAGAAACCTGACCTGCGATAGTTCATCACTTTTGATGACAACTGCTCTATGTTGGTTTGTCTGAGGCTTCCTCGTGGTTAGGCCGAGGTTGGGCATTTGAGGTAGGAATCCCACAGTGTTGTGTCCCTCTCAGTGCACCTCACTGAGGGGGACAAGTGTCTTATCACTGGTGGTGTTGAGTTTGATCGCTTGGTCAAGTCAAGGTGGCGTCCATCAGATCTCTCTGCTCAAGAGAAGTTATCAAGTGCCTCGTGGGGAAATAGAGACCATGTGAATACCCTGTTTCTCATCATATAGTTTTTAAAGATTTATTTATTTATTTTAGGGTGGGGGGAGAAGGAGAGACTCTCACGCAGACTCCATGCTGAGCTCAGAGCCGGACATGGGTCTCAATCTCACAACCCTGAGATCACAACCTGAGCTGAAGCCAAGAGTCGGACACCCAACTGACTATGCTACCCAGACACCCCTCTCATCATATTTTTTAATAGATTTTATCTTTTTAGAATAATTTCAGGTTCAGGAAAATTGCTTTACAAATAAACTTTATATTAAAAAATTTAAAGGTATACCTATTTCAAATAAAATTTTTTCCTTTAAAAATCCTCTTAATCATATCCTGTAAAAACTATGAAATAATTTACCTGATCCCTAAGGGGATTCATAAAGGTATGTATTTCTGTGAAAGACTTTGAGAATCAGATGAATCAGACAGAGTAGAGGAGAGACCAAGCTTGAGCCAGGAGGAATCCTGGACTAGAAGAGGATTATTTTATGCTTCTCAGCAGTGGCTTGAGAGGACATGAGCTAATAAATTCAGCTTTCTAGATGGAGTGCTGGTAAAGGGAGCTAATGCCAGAATTGGTTTGTTCTCTGTTTATCAGACATCGATTTGGTGCAGTCACCGCTCTAGGCTGGAGGGGAGGGGACACAAAGATGAAAAGGGTCTACCTCTCTCCCTGGTTGCAGGCTCCCTTTCTGTTTGGGCTGATGGCCCCAGAACAGTCGTGACATCACCCACCATCTCCTGGGAGGTCCCTCCTGCCGCTCTTGTACCTCCAGAAGCCCCATAGGCAAGAAAGAGAGGTATCCTGGGGGCTGGCCTCCAATGGCAGCCTGGGCAAGACTTGGTTGTCCTGGAGTGTGTGTTTGATCTCTTGTTCTTGCTGATTTATGTAAACCAAACGTCTGTTGATGTTAGCTTTGGATGTATAGTCATAAAACTTTCCCTGTCCCTGAGGAAATGTTTTGAGTTGCTCTTCCCTCATTTAGAAGAGTAATCAAAGTATAAACCAAAGTGCTCTGCGTCGTGATTTATGGAGAATCAGTAAATCAGTAATTTGCTGAGAATGCTAACGCAGCATTCCACTGGCTTCCTTCCCTCTCCAGTCTCCCCTGATCCTGCCCGAGCTCCAGCAGTTTGACTTCCCATGATTTGGGGGGCAAAGGACATTAGTTATCACTGCCTCATCTGTTGTTGTACTGAGGTCATCTGGGTTTTTAATGCTGCTATTCTTTTAATTATAAAATGCCCTTACATTTTAGCTTCATGGTCATTAATTTCATGTGTCCTACCTTGTTTTGTCAGCCTCTTAGGAGTGCAATATTGCATACTTGTTTCAGCAACATATTGGTTTCTCAGTAACTGTGTTTCAAGTCCTATGTGAATTGTAATTCACAAGTGAGTCATCTGAATCTCTTTAGCTAAAGCAAATGTATATATAATCCCTACCTCCCGTCTTCCCCTGCCCCCACAAATATGCTTTAGAGAGGCCTCTTTAGTGATCTGCTGCCTGGGAATTTGGTGTTTCGTGGTCGTTGTTGAGAGAGAGCGAGCATGTGGACACACACACGCGTGGGAGGGGTCCAAGGAGGGGCAGGGAAGAGGGAGAGAGAGAACCTTTAGCAGGTTCCACACCCACCCAGCGTAGAGCCGGACGTGGGGCCCCATCTCACAACCCTGAGACCGTGGCCTGATCTGAAATCATGTCGGAGGCTTAACCAGTTGAGCCACCCAGACACACTCGAAATCTGCATCTTTGAATAACCGGCAACATACTATTAAAAGTAAATCCACACAATTGCTATGTTATTTTAGATTTATGTGCCATTATTTTGTAATATAAAATTATAGAAGATGATAAGTAATCCATATGTTACTAGGAAAGAAGCTCATTGCAACTTGTTTGTTTTGAAATGCTTCTTGGTTATCTCTAGCTTTCATGTTACCGGACCATGGAAGTGTGGGGATTGGGTAGGCTGCCTCCCCTCAGGGCTCTAAGGACAAACCCTGTGAGAGTGTTGTGTACAGGAAAGGAAGAAGCTCCAAAAACCAGTAAAAGCTTAGAAAGCTTGACCCTTTCCCCCCAAAATTATACCAAAATTATAAGCCAATTGGGGTTTACAAGCAATCTCTTTAAAATCCAATTTTTCCATGTATTATTGACAAGTTCCTAAGAGGACTAGAAGCCAGGTTCGATTACACTTTAACGGGAAGACCTGAAGTCAGATTGCTTTCCTCTCGATGACAGAGCAGGTTCTAAGAATTTTGATCTGGGAATGGGTGATGCGCTATTAAAGCAGCCTGTCCCGTCTCTGCAGCTGGAGCAAGGCCAGCACTGCCATAGCTGATCACCTGAGAGGAGAGTAAATGGAAAGATACTCCATGAAAGAAAGTAAGGAAAGTGCCAAAGACGTTTTGATATAATTCACACTTCTTTCTAGAATAGCCCTGATGTCCAAGAGGGAAGAGGACTCCCCTTCACGTAGTCATCAAATATTTATCGAGTGTTATGTGGCGTGTGCTTTGGCTAAACCACTGGACGAGCAGACAGACATCCCTGCTTTATGCTTTAAGCTGCCTTCAGGTTCTAGTTCTCCGCTAGTAAGACCTAAAACCTCAGTAAAGAGACCATGTATAGTCGTTGGGAGCAGGCACCCTAGAACCAGGCTCTCTGGGTTTTCCTACTTTACCACTTCCTAATCATGAGGTCATGAGCAAATTCCTTAAATCTTACATTTCATCATCCTCACTTCCTTCCTTTGTCTGTCTAAAAAATGCAACCTTAGAAGGATGTGATAATTGCCTAAGATAATCCATGAAAACTCTTTAGTAAACAGTGCCTGGCACAGACTTGTGCTCGACAAACGTTTCACACTATTATTCAGTCAATATCCTTCATTCAACGTACTTATCAGCCCTGTAACACGCGCCAGGCTCTGTTCCAGATTCTGGAGGTGCGATGGGAACTTCAGAGGCTAACATTCTAGAAGCTGGTTTATTTACATTGTGGGTTAAACGGGCTCTCATGACCTAGTCTGCGAAACAGAACACCATGTTTACATAACGTTATTTCTTTGGAAACACCCCTTCTGAATTTCCTGCAGCTGATTTGTGGAACAACATTTTGGACCATACTTGGGAAAGGCCTAAGGTAATCTAAGTGTCTGCGAGTACGTGACTGTGTGTGTTTCTGTGTATATGTCCTCTGTTCAGTGGTGAAACTTTTAGTACGAGCCGCAGATTGAATTTCAAGAGTGATGCATTCACCTGCTTGCTTAAAAACGTCATGTTTTCAGCATAGTTGGGAGTGAGTGTTAAAATATTTCAAAATTTAAAAAGACAAATACTCTTAAGAACGTAAAGTAGGAGGAAACAGCTAATGTGTTTTTGGAGACGGATATTTTAGGGAACCGACTATTACCAGCTGGTCTTAATATTCTTATAATGTTTATTATTTTTTATTTTTCTATAATTAAGTCTGGATAATGAAAAATATTCCATTAAAAATAAATACTAAGCATATATTCAAATTATACCAGAAACCACTAGAGGTGATGAGCTTCAGACACTCCTTGGACAGAGCTTTTGCTGAAAAGGGTCGGCAAATTTCTGTTGTTACATTCGAGGACAGAAAGTATATTTCCGTGCTTAAAATCCCTAAACATTTCTTCCATAAATCCAGCATAAACCATTGTGAGTGATTTCACTCTTTAAAGCCAGATTTCTCTCTCTGGTTTTATTGTTTAGGTAGATCGAGAAGTTCTGATTAGCATTTTCATGATCTTAACCCTTATGATTTAAAATTTAATTTAGTGCTTTTAAGTTAAAAAGGATTTGTTTTTCATTTCTGCAGTCATGTTTGTTGCTCTGCCACAAACTATAATTTTAAAACATGGCATGTTCAATGTGAAAAAGCTATAGTAGATTGCCTGGCTTGAGCTCTCTGTGGTATCTTCTAGCTTATTAATATATCCTAATATTTATTAACATTTGTTATGCATTGAGCATTGAAAAGCAAAAGGCCATGATCTCTACCCTTAAGGAGCTTCCAGACCCATGAGGGAAGCACGTGGTGATCAGTCGTATCCTCTGCTCTCGTGCGAGTCACTGAGGATGCTCCGGGGGCACCTCGGACTGGCACCTCACCCAGGTTCGGAGGGACAGGGTACTGTTCCTTAGAGAAATGATTCCTAACTGAATCCTCACAAGAAGTAGAAGTGATCTTCCCAGAGAGAAAGAAGTACATGTTTAAAGGTCCCAGGGGTCAAGGAGAACACGGTCTCTTCAAGAACCATGGCTTTAAAATCGAATGTGAGGTTGAGGAGGAGATGAGATGGGGGCCGTAAGCAGGGGTCAGATCTTCCCATTCCCTCCCTGTCTTTGCTCCTTCCAGGCCCCCACTTGAACGTCGGTTAGACCTTCCAAGCTTGTCCCACAGCTCTCGGGGCACTGTTTCTTGCACTCACCCCTCATCCCAGCTCCTTTCTCTCTTTTTGTAGTTCACTTTGGATCCTCTCTATTCGCCAGTCTTCAGACTTAATGATTTCCTCCCTCTGTTGAGTTCATTCTGCCAGTAGACCCATCAAATGTATTTTTTAATTCTGATGCTTTTTTGTTTGTTTGTTTGTTTGACTGTCATCATGGCTTATGATGGGGATGGGGACAGGACCTCGTCTTGCTTCCTCAGAGTCCAATGCAGTTGTATGCTAGAGCTGATGTACTAAATTTTTGGAAACGCATTGGACATTCAGTATCATGCCGGTAGTTTTAAATTGACCATGGCAGAAGGATTCACGTCAGAGAAATTGGCAGACATCATGAAACAGGACCTCTTTGCCCCATGAAAGCTGCATTTCAAACTTTTGCCAATCACACCACTGATGGATTTTGCTTCTATCCCTCCCTCATTAAAAATGTATCTATTCCTCGGGCCAGGTGCACACAGTTTCACCCACCTCCGGGGAAGATAGCTTTTGCTTCTCACCTTTCCCCAGGACATTTATCGGGTTCTCTTGCAACCTGATTGGCTCTGATTGGCTCAAGGAAAATTATGGTTTTGTCGATTGTCTGACCTCTTTCTCCTTGTTAAGGTAAGAGTTATATTCATTTGTGGCTTCCTCCATCCTAAGAGGAGGTAGGCCTTCAGCAGTTAGGTCTGGAAGAGTCTTTCTCTTAATCATGTAAAACCAAGTCTGGAGTTTATTCTAAGCACGGTAAGAGGGAAGGCTCTGAGGGCTTTTCAGCAGGGAGAGACAGTTCTGTGATGTTATCCTTGTAAACAGGGTGATGTCCATCTCCTACTTGCTCAGCCAAGTGGACCCCTGATCGCTGTCTGCTCGGCATTTCTCATCTTTCCTGTGGTAGCCTGTTTCTAGATCCCGAGCTCGTTGATTCCTCTCACCAGCTATTTCTTTATGTTACCAGACTACTTCCATGTCTAGACATATTCCTCTGGTGTGTATCTTTCTCTGTCCATTTTTATTTTTTTTAAAGATTTTATTTATTTATTTGACAGAAAGAAATCACAATTAGGCAGAGAGGCAGGCAGAGAGAGAGGGAAGCAGGCTCCCTGCTGAGCAGAGAGCCCGATGCGGGACTCGATCCCAGGACCCTGAGATCATGACCTGAGCCGAAGGCAGCGGCTTAACCCACTGAGCCACCCAGGCGCCCCTCTCTGTCCATTTTTAGATATGTTAACTACCCAAGTGGGTGAGCTCCGTGATGATTTGGCCAATCCCTTCATTTCCTTTGTCTTAGAACCTGAGCAAGAATTAACAGTGAGTGTTTGTTTTGGCTCCAGTCCCAGGGCAGCAAGAGAGAGGGAGAGGAAGGTGAGGCAAGGAAGAATGGAGAACAGTGTAGCTCGAGGTGTTATCACACTGCTGACTGTTTCACGATAAGCCACAGAGACACAACCACAGAGATGTTTCTGGATAAGCCTGTTACAAAGAAACTGCGTCCACATGGTCCACTGGAGGAAGGAAAAGAGAAGGGATTTTATCTGCCCAGGTTCCAGAATTTTCCCCATGAGAGAGAACTTACCTGCCCTTTAGACTTAATTAGCCGGTCCTTTCAGCAGCTGCTTCAGAAGCCAAATCCTGAATTCTAGGATTGGGCATGGCATTTGACTCCAAGTGACAGGAGGAGCCCATGACTTGAGGTGTGGGCAGTGTGACTCAGGTGTGACCGAGAGGGTCATCAGTATTGATTTCTATCTTTCCCAGTCTTTCACTTTCTCCATTAATTTGTAAGCTTATTGCCAAAAGGCATCACGTCTTCTGTGGAAACAACAAATTGTAATGAGAGAACACTAGCTAGGGAGTGGAAGCTCAGGGTGGATGTCCCCTGCCAACCTAGGATTTGAGACAGGCCAGATAAACTCTATGGGGCTCAACTTCCTTATCCATGGAATAGGATCAGAGACCACGTGGAATAGGTATGAGGATCAAATCAGATCTTAGGTATAAAAATTGGCGGGGTAGGGGAAATGCACTGTATCGATCTAGAATAGCGTTATTATTCAGTCAGCCGTCCTACCCATCATGGCGTCATGGAACTGGTATTTGTGAGGGAGCCGGGACTTGCTGGTCTCTGGCACAAGACTTCAGTTTTATAATTAAAGAATCTTCAGCAGAGAGACCATATGGAATGTGACTATTAGATCAATACTGTTAAATAGTGTTCTCGTCTTCTGTTCTTTAGAGGGGCGGACAGGCTCTGAGAGGTTATGTGACATACCATGGTCACCGTTTTCACTGAGCTGTGCTGGTGGCAGGGCCAGACTGGGGAATGCTGGGCCATCTGAGGCCAGAGCTCACGCCTTCCCCCGGTACACCGCAGCGGCTCCCCGAGCAGCCCCAGCCAGCTGCCTCCGAGCTGGGCCTGGACTCCAGGACCCACCGAGTCCCGAGCTCCGAAGCTCCCTGGCAGATTTTTCCCATGCTGCACCGGGGAGGGACAGTGTGGCATCTAAGAGTCCCAGATTCTCTGCTAGGGGCTCTTCAGGCTAATGTGCCTCAGAGACCTCCCACCCCCCACCTGTTACAGCCAGACTAAATGAGCTTTTGAAAAGATTTTTTAATTACCAATATAGCATATGGTGCCTAGTGGTTAAGAACATGCAGTTTCTGAAGCCTTCTGCCCAGGTTCTAATCCCAGCCCCAGCATTGAACAGGCTGTCACTCGTCTCCCGGGCAAGTCACTCCTCTCTCAGTGACTCAGCTTCCTCATCCACAACAGGAGGGAGGAAAGGTCCCCACCTCCTCGGGTTGTTGGGAGACCAAAAGGAGCTTCGAGTCCGCTGCTGCGGTCCATGTTTTCATTAAATAAAATAACTCATTCCTGGGTCTTATTTTGCAATTCAAATGAAACAGTGTATCATCATGCAATGAAAAATAAATCAAAGGAAAGGAAAAACACAAAAAAAGCTGGTCTTCCTTTGAAACTGAATAGGATCTGCCAGACCTCACTTCTTCTTGGGAAATACTCCGCTTTTGGCTGCTTTTGTGGGGTTTTGTTCACATGCAGAACTTTTCCGCTGACTTGGGGAGGGCAGTTCAGTTCGGGGTTCGGGGAGCCCGCTGGGCAACCCAGGGGCTCTCAGCCTGACGAGTGGGACAGCCAAGCCTTGTGCACGGGCGACCCTTTGGGCACGATGCTTTGGTGCTCTCTAACATGACACAAAAGGCTGAAATCTAGAATCTGGAACATAGTGAATGGACCCCTTTGTGGAATTCCCTGTTGTTTTTAGTGTTTCTTTGGTAATTTGGGGCAAAATAACTTCTGAGGTGATTCCACCAGGAACAATGCCTTTGGACCTTTTAAAGTGTTTTCCTCTGTTCAGGGACTTGTACATTGTGGGGATGGTGGGGGGGAAGCAGTTTGCTGCACCGTTCTCGCCACAGATAACGTGCAGACGGCTGGCCGTGACAGTTTCACAGATTAAAGAGAACGGGTTGGGGATGATATCCTGATGATATACAGTGATATTTTCTGGGCTTTCGTATTCTAGAAACTAATTGGTATAAAAAATGCTACAGTCCTCGAATGTGTGTGCGTGTGTGTGTGAACATGAACAGAGCCATTTTCTTCTCATCATCCATGAAAAGCATGCAACAGTTTAAAGAGCAGGTATTTTGAAGATTTTGTTTTTTAAATTTATTTACTTGAGAGAGAGCACAAGGGGAGTGTGGAAGGGGTGGGTAGGGCAGAGGCAGAGGGGGAAGCAGACTCCCCACTGAGCAGAGAGCCCCAATGCAGGACTTGATCCCAGGACCCTGGGATCATGACCTGAGCTGAAGGCAGATGCTTCACTCACTGAGCCCCCCAAGTGCCCCAAAAGAACAGATATTTTAAAGGGATTTTGTAGAAATACAGAAAAGCAGCCTTAGAGTCACTCTTTCCCACTAAATGCAAATTTGAGTGCATTTATATGCTAGACAAAGGAGAAAGGAGACATCCGTCTAGCTGATGGACGACTGACTCTGGCTGCTAAGTGAGGCTCAGCCAGGCCTCTGCAGGTGGGGGCCGGGGGGGAGGATAGGTATGAAAGAGGCCAGACCTGCTTCTGCTGTCCCACCAGCCAGGGCTACTCACCTGCCCCTTTCACTTCTTCCCCATCTTTGTCTGGTCCTCCTCTCACCTTTATATTTTTTCCCCTCTCTCCTGTGATGGTTCTCTTGCTTTCTTTGGTTCTTTATTTCTAGATACCCACTTGGGGCCAGATTTTGTTCTCCTACAGTGAAACAGTGTGCCTTGGGTGTGGCATTTTATTAAAATTCATCCTGTTGGGGTGTCCTGTCCAAAATCTGAGCCTTACTAATTACAAATCATGGAATTTTTTTTGAAGTAGGCTCCCGCCCACCATGGAGCCCAAAGTGAGGCTTGAAGTCAACGGCCCTGAGATCAAGACCCAAGCTGAGATCAAGAGTCAGACGCTTCTGAGCCACCCAGGTGCCCCTGAAATGTCGAATTTTAATCAAACATCTAGTTGCCAGGAAATTCATTAAAAAAAAGAGAGAGAGAGAGAGAAAAAAGTTATAGGACATGTACACAGTGAACTATCTTAATGAGGTTGCTTTTTGCAAGCCAGATCAGCGTTTAGGGAGAATTCAGTCAAAACTACAGTTGGCCATAATTTATGGCTCTTTCTGGACTCGGTTATAAAAAGAAATGCCTTGTATTCAGCTTGCTTCTTGAGCATCGTAGACATTCATTCAGGAAAGATTAATGAATAGGAAAAGAAATTTGTATTCACTGGCCCAAATCTTAATCTTTACCCCATGCATTAACATCCGTATGTATGTCTAGATTAAACCTGCCAGTTTTCCGTTGCAAAAAGAGGCTCTTTCAAGAGTGAACCTATTAAAACGTCGTATTTTCAGTGCCCCAGATATCTCAGAGAGCAGTTAAATTCCTGAAGGTTTATAGCTGAGGTATAAACTTGGCTATGTAGTTCGTCCTCCTCTGACCAGAGGTGATTTTTCTACCTGCTTCTAAAGGCTGCAGCTTTGAGGAAAAGATCGTAGGAGACTGGCAGTTTCGGGCAGATGTGTCTGTATACCTCAGGCATCGCTGGTTATAATTTAACTGTAGCAACGTTGCAACCATCTGGGTAGCCAAACGGCTGAGGTCTGCTCTGGGCCATGATCGTAAGTGTGCGCGAGATTGCTGGACTTCGTAGATCCTGGATTTATTAAAAGAAAGGAGATAGGTCAGGCCGTAGCTATGGTGGCAATCTGTGGGGATGCGTCTGCAGCCAACTTCCTGGGGTGGCCGCCCTCAGACCCTGAAGTGTCATCTGCAAGTGTGTCTCAGGGCCTGGGTGACACGGGGCTACTGGATTTTATGTCTCTTCCACCTTCGGAGAAAAGCCCTGATTTTCACAGATAACCTAATTTGTAGCAAGGAAGAATGTTAAGGGAAAGGGAAAAAAGTATAACCACAAAAGTCCTTTGTTCTAAGAGGTGGATCTTAACCATTTTTTTCAAAGTGAGAAACCAGATCATGGGCTCACGGTCACAGGGTCTTTTAAGATGGAAAGTTAATGGCTGATTTCTTGTGCATGGAGAAAAGCTTCCTAACCCTTCCGGACCACTTTAGGATCGATTCTGGAACCCACTGTCTTTCCTGATTTATCTGACTGTTGGGCTGTGTACCTCCACAGTTAGAGCTATTAGAGTTTTTGCTGATTTGCCTGGCACATCTCCAGCAAAGTAGTCCATTAAAATTCAAATCCGTTCCCAATAATTGAGACAATCAATTTACATTAAACAAGGCACAATTATACTTTCATGTACAATTTAAATTCTATAGAAAATAATGAGTGTGCAATAAAGAAGGACACTTATTTTGATGCAAAGGGATGTTTTTCTAGTCTGCATAAACAAATCTTTCATATTTTCAAAATAGTCCCCTCATTATCTTTGGTATAGGAGAACCCTATTGTGTGTTATTTTGATGTAGGGACAAGTGTGTGTCCGTGGCTGCCTGCTTAGTAAGCAATGTGACTTTCTCTCAATGGCATTTAAATTGCGAGGGCTGAGATGGAATAAGGTAGGTCCTTGCTTGCTGTTGGGCATGAAATCACTCTTCTAGGAAAAGCAGACAAAGAGGTTGAGTGGGTGTGTTACCTTCGTTCCTGCCTTCTTGGACCGGGGATCCTTCCCTACCTCTGCGCGAGAGACCCGGGATCCTGCGCTCCAGCCTCAGAGAATCATCCAGAGGGATCGGGGAAGGATGCACGGGGCCGGGATGGGGGAGGCGGGGATGCGCTAGCAGGGGCCTGAGCCTCCGTGCCGGAGGGGTTCCTGGGAGAGCAGCAAACTGCAGGGAGTCAGCCCACTGGGCAGCCGGGCTCCGGGAACGCGCCCAGCCCTCGGTAGCTCCCGTGTGGGCAAGCTCCGAGTAAGCCTGGTCAGGTCAGTCGGGAGATCCAGAGCCCTGGAGAAACAGTATTAGGAAGCACAGAGTACAAATAATGACAAGATAGAAAACAAATCCTGTCAGAGCCCGAGAATATATTTGGCTTCCTCGTGCTGTGTCTGTCTGTTTCTATAAACGGTCCAGAATAGAAACCGGATGTTTAAAATCTCTCTCCCTTTCACATGCTCGCCTCCCCCTCCTGTCTTCCTTCCTCTTCAGTATTAGTAGACTTACTATTTTTATTAGTTTGTATTTATATTCCCATTTTTCAATATTTGCCATTTGTGTGGATAACACATTAATTTTTAATGAAATATTTTCAGACTCTTGGAATAGCTGAATCATAAAAGAAAACTTGAAATTGATATAGACTCTCCTCTCAGGCAGCCTATAAACCGAATATTACAGTTACTTTTCCCACTCACAAGTGGCAAATGGTCATTTCAAAAGAGGGTGGGTGTTCCCCTTAAATCTGGCTTTGTACAGTGTAGTCTACTTTTTGTGTCTAATTTTTGTGGCGCCAAGAGTAACTCAGGCACCATCCTGATGAAAATGAAAGAAATATCAAAGCAGTATTAGGACTCTCTGATAATTCCCATCTTACCTGCAAGCATGAATTTTTGACAAGCCTCGTTGCTGTCAAAAAAAGTCAGTGGTGACTTAACTTGAATCTTGAGCGTAATTTTTCGTTGTAGCTCTGTGGCAGAACTCGGACTGTAACGAAGGCAGCGTTTGTGTCTTTGAGCGGTTGATCTTCTCCAGGCAGGAGTTGTTTGTAGTTTCGTACTTGTAAAATTAAAATTGATGCTGGAAAATATTCCAACAATTTTCTGTCACATTCTATTCCCAGAATTAAAGCTTTGCAGTCCACTTTGCAACTCTAAATTAGTAAGTATAGCTCCTTCCAAAAGTTCATCATAGGAAGCCTGCACACTGGAGATGTGGCATCTCGGACTTTTTTCCCATTCGCAAGTCATAAGGATACAAGTGATCAATTTTATGCGGGTGACTTAAATCGCATTTGAATCATTATATAAATATGCACACACGTGTGCACACATATGGCATGCTTATACATCTAAGCTTGTATTTTTATATTGGAAGAATATGTATCACTTCCCATTTTATTCTCTGTGGCAAAAATTTCGGAATAATATTACCTTTCTCAAGTACATTTGCTTACTCTTGACATTCACAACAAATTTGCATATATTTTCTGAATATTTTTATTTTAAATTCTAAATAAAGATGACTGGATGTCTTCGGGAGCACTGTGTGTCTTCTGTGAGCTGAACTGCGCAGAATGGCATTTTAAAGACGTAGAGACACCTGAGGGATGAGCGTGACCCCCTGGTCTTAGCGCCTGTCTTTTGCCCTCCCTCCCTCCCCACAGCAGACAGTTTCTGGGTAAGGAGACAGGCCCGGAGACAGAAGGTTCGGGGATTGACTGGAATCTGTGATTTCTGACTGCTGCTCTCGTGTTTTCTGCCGAACTCACTTGCTGATTTATCGGTTTCCAGAAGGAGGGAGGTGGGCTAGAACTGATCATCAAAAGCGAAATAGTACGTGCAGGTGAACAGATGTTTAGCAAAGCCGGCTAATCCGGAAAGCTCGAGACCGGAAGTTGGATGGTTAATCCAAAGGTCAGGAAATCATAACCAGTGATCTCTGTGTTGGGCTGAGACATTTTCTGTATGTACGGATGACCCGATTTGCTGTGCCACATCATTTTTTTCTGGGTGTACCCCACCAAAATTCATCTTTTGACGCATCCAATTTTGGTTTCTCTAAACCAGCCAAGGACATAAGGCACTTGGGCGGCAGGCTCCCTGCAGAACTTGCTGTTTCAGTGACCCTCTCCCGCCAAGTCTTTTTTTTTTTTTTAAGATTTTATTTATTTGACAGAGAGATAGACAGCACAAGTAAGCAGAGCGGCAGGCAGAGGCAGAGGGAGAGGGGGAAGCAGGCTCTCCGCTGAGCAGGGGCTTGATCCCAGGACCCCAGGAATATGACCCGAGCCAAAGGCAGCCACTTAACCAACTGAGGCACCCAGGGCCACCCACCCCCACCAAGTCTTTTATGATTATCTCATGCACACTTAACTTGCCAGACTTAAAAAAAACAAAAACAAACAAAAACACCTCTGCTTTGTTGATTCTTTCTAAATCATTCCACTTTGTTTTCACTGAATCAGCAAACTCTTTTTTTTTTAACAATCATATCTCTGAGTTCACCAAACATTAAGTCATGCTCACGTAAGCAGCAGAACCAGGCTCGGGGGTACTGGGGATTAGCGGTCCGCGGCCGAAAGCACTGGTGTGCCCCATTCAGTACCTTTACTAGAGACCAAAGGAAAGTGTTGGCTCACTAGACGGTCAGGCTAAATGGCTGTCCCTGAGAGAGCTGCCACTCTACTTTGGAGAGAACCACTGGAGTCAGACAAATGAAAATGTGCAAAATAGGAACTCTTTTCAGAAGACGACTTCGCAGTGCACTCCCCATGCACACTTTTTCTTCCCTTTGCGCTGGAAAGGAGGCAGCCAACTTGGAGGCAGAAGAAAGGGAGCTTTCTCTGTCCCCTTTTTGCTTTCTCTTCCCCGGGGTTAAGAAGAGCAGCGTCATACCACCCAGAAGCTGGGCCAGTGGAACCTTCTTCCACGAAGCCAACTTCAAAGCAGTGGCCACTGTTCAGCCTAGAGATTCACCGCTGGCCCACAGATTTGCGAGTGACCTGGTACTCAGTTCGGGATGGGGGCGGCGGTGGGCAGGGGGTGCCACAGCCCTGCTTTCTTTAGGGAGCTGATCTCTTCCTTGCATGAAATCCTAGAAGGAGTGGTTTCCTAGGAGGTCGGGCTGCTGAAAATGCAAATGGTTTCCAAACAGGTTAAAATAAATTCTTGAATTGAGAACCCATCCTTGCTTTTTAAAGGGTGCTGTGAATGCATTAAGTCCCATTCCTGGAATGCTAATGAATGGAGAAATCAACAAGTAATGAACAACTAACCTCTGTCTCCATCGGGAGAGTGAAATCTTTCCACTTTTTATCATTTTTTGGTGATTTAAGCATCTATTCGTTTTCCTTTCTTAATTAGGTCATAGTATTTGCCAAGATGATTAGAGTACACAACTGCTTCACACACACACACACACACACACACTAATGCAGCAGAGCTGCCTCTTCACCCCCTTGCTCCGTCTGTCGTGGCCCAGAGGGATGGGGCAGCATCTTTCCATATGGATTTCATGAACAACCAGTTCCACAAAAGGTTCTTTGAAGAAAGCAATGCAGGGTTTACTTTGGGACATAGTGCATAAACTACACCTTCTCTTTGGGGGAAAAACATGCATTAGCGTATAAAAGCCTTGATACATCTTAGCAATGACTGATTCTTTGTAAAGTTGAAGTGGGCTTTCCTTGAAATAATAATATAAAGATAAATATCGGTAAACATTGAAGATTTTACAGCTAAGAGGTAAGGACATGGCACCAAGGGTTCCAAGCCGCCCCATGGGACTGAGTTTAGAGACAGGTCACCCGTCCAGGCATGGAAATGACACCGTGGCACCTCCCTGAGGACCGCATGGTTTCTCGCAGCTCTGTGACCATCTTTCATCCCTTCATCGCATGGAAGCAGCCCTGGTCTTTACCGTCACTGCAGATGGTTTAGACCCTACAGCGCGATGTCATGGCCAGCCCCGTGCTCTACCTCACGGGCAGGCCGAGCTGCTCTCGGCCGGCGCACATGCAGGCCTTGCTCGGGACCAGATCTGTCCGCTGGCCATGAGCTCTGAGCTGTGGGGACTCCAGGCACCTGAGACTGTGTCGTCGAATGGATTTTGGGAGAAACAGGTCCATCTTGACAGGTGGGCCGGGGCCTCTCCATGACCACCCGGGTGGCTGTAGATGGGCAAGGAGAGGAAACATCTGTTCTTCTCTCCGTTCGCAGGCTCTCCAAAGGGATTTTTGGTTTGTGTTCTTCCTTCTTCTTGGGGCTCTAGAATCATTTCTGAGTATCTACAGAAAGAAGGCGTGTGTGCATGTCTTTAATTTGTTCATTTGGTGTTTATAGGTAAGTCTGGACTGTGGTAGCAGGGACCTGCGGCGGGCTTCAGAATGAGCCCTGGGCTTCCAGAACACACAGGCTGGATGTTCTGGCCTATGTTGCCTGAAATCTGGAAACTTTTCCTTCTTGGCCTCAAGACCTCTTGTTTCTCAAGAGTCAGGTCAGCGGTCATCTTTCCAGCGAAGCCTTCCTCAACCCACCCTCTGCATTCCTCAGTGCTTTGTTCAAACTGCACTTTGATCGAGGGCAGGACGTCCTAATTATTCTTGAAATGTCCGATGGAGAGCAGGACCCATATGCCGGTCATTTTTGTGTCTCAGGCGTATAGCCCCATACCAGGCACTTAGGCGACACTCACTCCGTGAATTTGCAGTGGTTTGCCTTTTTCAGTCTGCCACAACTGAAGAAGGGGGAACAATCATGAGCCAAAACACAGAGTTTGATGTGTATGTGCAACTTTTTTTTTTTTTAAGATTTTATTTATTTATTTGACAGAGATCACAAGTAGGCAGAGAGGCAGGCAGAGAAAGAGGAGGAAGCAGGCTCCCTGCAGAGCAGAGAGCCCGATGCGGGGCTCGATCCCAAGACCCCGAGATCATGACCTGAGCCGAAGACAGGCTTTAACCCACTGAGCCACCCAGGCGCCCCAGTTTTTAAAAAAATATTTTACACCTCTTATCTCTATTCTCATGTTTGGAAAAAATCTTCAATATGTGTGTGTCTAGTTACTGTCATCACATAACGCATATCTAAATTTTTATTGTGTAATGATGTATATCCAGTGAGCACATGATAAATATTAATCACAACCGTGAAATGTGCTTTGATCTCGCTGAAACTAGAACAGCTTCTCACCCTGTTCAGGCCATTGGACTACTCGTTGTGTTATTAGTTGGTCCTTAAGCTTTGAAGGTCATGGTTAATGGACCTGCTTGTTAGTGTTGTTAGCAGTTACGGAAACGCCTTCGACTTTACAAATTTTACGGCAGTCATTTGGAATGAGTTCTATATTTTTCCAAGCTTTTGGTTTCCCCAATGGCCTAATATATTAAAGACTGACTGTTAACTTGCAAATCTGGTGAGAGGTTTTTTTTTTTTAATCAGCCAAATTTGACATTTTACATAATGCCCATGTTTGTATCACAGGCCAAGGAGATGACATAGAATCGAGGCAGGGGAACATTTTTCTTGTCTTCCGTGGCCAGGCAGAACAGCCCTTGGAAGATGATCCTTGGAAAGAGAGCATCATTTCTTGCTCCAACCAAATACACTTAACTTCTGTTATGTCTCCCACTTTAAAATAATCATTTCTGTGACCTGTGTCTGGAAGTGCTCCCGTTTTTCCACATGTCCCTTAAAACACAAGGTTGTTAGCGTTGCATTTGTATTTCTTCTTTTGAATGATGCCACCGTGTTCAGCTGCTGGGCCTGGCTGGGTCAGAGGTTCCTGGACTCCTCGGGCTTTTTGCCAGAACCGGAAGGCCTGAGCGAGTGCAGGTGAGCAGCCCAGGCAGGGGCCTTCCCCCCGGGGTCCACGCTCCTGTCTTGGTTCCAGATCTCCTCCTCTTGAGCGTGGAGAGCAGATGACCCCAAGGAAAGGCTGTAAGATGTGTTTGGGCCTGTCTCCAGATATCTCACATGATAATTGCTTTTGGGGTAGGATTTGCAGGGTTGGAAAGGGTGGGCTCACCAAAAATCTGAGCTCTCCCCGGGGACTGTCCCTGCTTAATCCTTGGTACTTAGTCCCTCTTGTTCCCAATGCTCTGCTTTCCAGCTCTTAGAGCGCCCCACTCATGGCATTGTACATCCTTTCCTGTTGTCAGATTGTGAAGTCTTCAGTGTGACCTCGTGTTCCCAATCTCCGAGGTCCCAGTGTATAAAACTCTATTGAATTAATGAATAATTCTCTAGGAACTGAAGTTGTTTTCATTTAAATGCTGTTAGCTAATGGTTAGTATTCCGACATACTGATTGCATGTGTGCCCTTGTTTCTTTCCACCAGTCCGTTGGGATTTGAACTCACCTGGCTTTATTCACCACTTTTTGACCCTTTAAGCTATAATATGGTTTGGTCCACCTAAAGCAACAACAACAACAACAAAAACCAGACACAGGAAAGTGAATACCTATTACATGATAGGAACCACAGGCAATGGAGAGCTACAAAATTAAATAATCGCTGACCTCTGTTCTCTGAAGAGGTATAAAGCCCTCACCCTAGTCCCACAGGCCCCAAGTGGTAAAGACTTTAGCAAAGAGGTGTGTGTATCCACAAAGGGCCACTGAGGAGAGGTACAAACCCAGCCTGGGAGATGTTGGAGGACTTTCTGGAGGAAGGAACACCAAAACTATATTTATTTATTTTAAAATAAATTTATTTATTAGAGAGCTCGGGGCAGGGTGTCAACAGAGGGGGAGAGAGAGAGAGGTCCTAAGCAGACTCCACACTGAGCACAGAGCCCCTTGCAGGGCTCAATCTCACAACCCTGAGATCATAACCTGAGCCGAAACCAAGAGTTGGATGCTTAATGGACTGCCCTCAGGCGCCCCCAAAATTTAACTTTAGAGGCAAGGCTCATGCCAGGCATGAGGAGAGGAAACCTGGAGAGAGAAGTGATGTCACACGGAAAAGGACACACGGGGCAGTGTTGGAATGTGGGAAGCAGGAACACACTGCAGGTCCGTGCCAGGGACCTACCTGTCTCTGTGTCCTGTCGGTATTGGGGAATCAATGAAGAGTGTGAAACAGGGCTGGGAAAGCAGACAGGACATGATTGGTGCCTGCAGTGGAGATGAAGGGGAGGCAATGGATTGGAGAAGTATTTAGGAGGTAAAGTTGGCTAGCAGTTGATGGAATATGAGAAGTGATGAGAAGAAAGGAATCAGGTAATTTTCCTCCTAACTATGACTTTTAGTACCTGTTCCTTTGGTCTAAATCCCAGTGACTTTTTAAAAAATAATAATTTTTATTAGAGAGGGTGTGCATGAGTGGGTGAGGTGCAGAGGAAGAGAGAGAGAATCCTAAGCAGGTTCCACACACAGTGCAGAGCCTGACTTGGGACTCGATCTCATGACCCTGAAATCATGACCTGAGCTGAAATCAAGAGTCAGGCACTTACTGACTGAGCCACCTGGGTACCCCTCCAGTGACATTTCTATATCCCTGGGAATGAACCTGAGGGATGCCTTATGACTTAAGCCAATGACTTAAAGTGACAGATGTTAGTCATATTTCTGTTTGGCTTAAATTTTCCCTAAAGCAAGTCTAATTTTTATCTTCAGATTTAAATATATTTCTGATTATTCAAACTAGATTTGTAGTTTTAACAAGAAGGACTTTAAATCCCGGGTAATAGGTGTCAAGAATTGTATGAGAAGAGAGATTGTAGCTGGTTTACTGATTCCCAGTGTATGGCCAGTGTATAGGCTTCCTTCGCCTCCCAGCCAGGCTGCTCCCTGTTCTCTACAGTACACCACCATACGCCTGCCTCTGTCCTTGGTGCTGGTAAAAGGGTCCTCCTTTATAGAACAGACACAGTATAGCAAAAAAAGTATAAATACCTCTCCTTGGCCAGTCCTACTCTAAGGAGTAGTCTTATTTTTAAGAGAAGGGCATTGAACATCACCAAATCAAAATATTAAATCAAATAGTCAAAATGTCCGACATTAGAATACTGGTTACATAAACAGCTTACGTAAATTCCCCACAATGGAATTCTAAAATGCCAAGGACGTCGCTTGTTCACAGAAAAGCATTTATTGACATGACAGATGTTCAAAATATCTCCATATCTCCAAGGGGAAATAGGATAAAAGTAGTATATCTTATATGATTCCATTTTTGCCAAAAAAATAGATACAGATATATACCCAAAATATCTTCTTCACACTCTAGCTTTTATATCCCACACATGTGGACTCAATTTCTGCTCTCTGCCAACTCGTATATGGAACTCGGCATCTCTCTGAGTTCTCCAGAAGACTTCATATGCACAAAGCACTGGTCGGCATGGACGCTGCTGTGGAGGATATTATAAGAAAGAAGATGGTGAGCACTTACACCACACGTCCCTTAGAAACAACGTGACCACAGTCTCCGTTGATACGGTTCTCGCTTTCGAAGTCCCTTCTAGGCTGTATTTCCACTCAGGAACCTTTGTCTTCTCTCCGGCTTCCCCTCTTCCTATCACTTTCAGAGTCTTTGCTTTGTCACATTCTGGGGACACTAATTCCTTACCCCTCTCCTACGGAGGATACTGCCTCAAAAGCACGTACATTCAAACTAGCCTGGATCCCGAGTAAAAGAGAAAGTTAACATTACAGCCTTGTACACACACACACACACACACACACACACACAGAGCGAAAGGAAGTTTAGTAAAACAGTTCTTAAGGCTGCAATCTGTATTTTTCATTTTCTGACCTTCTAGTGGCCCATGACCCAGCATTTGAGAAATGTCCCTAGGAGGCCAGCTGATGAGCACGAAACTTCAGCAGTCCCTCTGGAATCTTCTCAGATTATCAAGTTATTTCTTCCAAACACCTAGTGAATAAATTGTTTTCCATCCTGTTACACACCTGTGTAGGAGGTGGAGGAATGTCAGAGTTTACATTAGCTGTTTCCAAGCAGTGGGGTCATTGGTGTATTTTCTTCACATTGTCCAAGAATTTTTAAGTTTTCTGCACTGAGCACGTGTTATTTTTGTAAAAGGAAATGTAAACAGTAAAAAAAAAAAAAAAACCTGAAGAAAAGGCTCTTCTCAGGTTCTCCCTCTTCTCAGAAACCCTCCCTGACCAAACCCTCCCAAGAGGGGTTAGCTCCCTCCGTCGTTTGTCCGTTTTGCCCTTTTGACTTCTTGTCCCAGCACTTATTTCTTTGCCTTGTAATGATCTGTTTTCATCACGTTTTCCTCCTGGTTCTCAGGCCCTTCTCCTCCCCCGGCTTCATCACCCTAATAGACCTCTTCTCCTTTCCCTCTGCAGTGAAATTCCTTTTTTTTTTTTTTTAAGATTTTATTTATTTGTTGAGAGAGTGAGCATGAATGGGGTGGGGAAGGGCAGAGGGAGAGGGAGAAGCAGCCTCCCCACTGAGCAGGGAGTCTGATGTGGGGCTCGATCCTAGGACCCCATGACCATGACCTGAGTTTGAAGGCAGCCACCCAACACCCAACTGACTGAGCCAACCAGGTGTCCCTGCAATGAAATTCTCAAGCTGAAATCCATAGATGGGCTGTGAATCTTCCAAAAATGGATGCAAAATTTTTTTTTTTAAAGATTTATTTATTTATTTATTTGACAGACAGAGAGATCACAAGTAGGCAGAGAGGCAGGCAGAGAGAGAGGAGGAAGCAGGCTCCCTGCAGAGCAGAGAGCCCGATGCGGGACTCGATCCCAGAACCCTGAGACCATGACCTGAGCCGAAGGCAGCGGCCTAATCCACTGAGCCACCCAGGCGCCCCGGATGCAAAATTTAATGTTTATTCATTTCTTTTTCTGGGAAGCAGATCCCATTAGTTGTTGAGTGCCTGCATTGTGCCGGGCAAAGTTCTAGGTCCCATCCTTGGTCAGACCCTCAAAATGCTGGAGAATTCTTTGACCCACTCTTCTCCATACTCACTCTGTTTCCTTTCCTTGCCTAGAACATAGGGGCCACGAGGACTTGTCTGTCTCGCTCGCCACCAGAGTGGCTCTAACCATAGCAGGCATGAGACGTGGCCAATGATGAAGCATTAGGAGGTAGAGAAGACATTTATTTCACTCTCCCCATTTTTCAGAGTTGAATAAAGGTCCTGATGTAACTTGAGGGAGAAGGAAGGAATCTCAGGCATCGTGAGACTCTGGGAAGTTAGCCTGGGCTTTCTGCTCAGTCTCGTTGCAGAATTGGCTATGGTGCAGCATTGGATCCCGACCCATGTGGGGGTCTGTCTCCTTGTCCCTCAGCCTGGGCCCCGTGGTTGCCTCGGCCCTTTCCGTCTCAAAATTCCACACGTGTGGCGGACTCAGGGACCCAGGCAAAGTCTGCAGGATTAGCTTAGCATGAACACCCAGGCATCCCGACTCCTCTCCCTTGGGTTAGAGAACACAACACTCTTTCCCTTTGGCTTCATGTCAGATGGATCATTTTGGGTTTTGAAGACAGTCTGTTCCATAGAAATCAAACAGGGTGTTGTTTAGACAGTGGGCTGATGTCTCAAGGTGACCCGTTGACCCACCGAGACCTACCAGAGCGTGAGTCACAACCCCGCCTCCGTGCCCTGTTAGGGTGTGAATGTCTGATACGGCGAACGTGTTCTGAGCCCAAAAACTCCCGTGAAGAACGGTTAGGTTGTCTCATTTTGCCATCAATTGTATTTTGAGATGTTAAGTGGGTAGAAAAACTGCTATTTCCGGGGAAGCAGATTCTCCCAACTACTGCAAAATCTTTCTAAAATCAGGTCATTCCGTCTCTAATCCCAATTGTATTTCGTTCGTTTTCTTCAGACTCTTTTTGTGTGACTGGGACTGTGCGTTTAAAGTTCAGCTTCGTGTGCGGTGCTCCTCTGATCATGGCAGCACGTACAGTAAGATGTTTACAAAAGCCAACCTGAGACCGATACTATACAGCAGTTTAGCAGCAAATTTCTACTCTGGGTATTTAACAATAATTGGGATCTTTCTATTGGCTTTACATACACTCAGATTAGTAGTAAAATCTAAGCACCAGCCCATTTGGCAAACTCCTGCACTTCAGGCTCACAAATTTGCTTCTGATTGTGCTTTTCATTCGCACCTAGCTCAGATTCTTGCTTGGTGCTTTTTTAAATCCTCTCATTTACATACTGTGGTAAATTTAAAATGAGAACAGATGAGTGCTGCTAAACTTTCCTATTTCACTGATGAATATGGTATTTTGCTTCAACTATCTAGCTGTTATATATTCAATGACCTTTAAAACATGAAATAGATCCTTCTCTTCGGATACGCTGTGCAAGATGGATTATTAGTCTTGTCTTCCCTTTGAGATGATGGGTGTGAGACCCCGAGGCGGAGCAGAGCACCTGAGAACTCGTGGTCGCGGGGCGGAAATTCCGCTTCCTGTGGGCGGGCTCACGCTGTCACCGGGCCGAAGGGGGATCCTTCACGTGGGGTCCTCTTGGGGCCACGCAGGTGATGCATCCGCTCTGAATGCATCTGTCCCTGCCCCGCAGTTGGGGGCACTACGGTCTGGCACCGGGCCCCTTGGGGTGTTAGGAGGCGTAGTTGAAGTAGGATAAGAAAAGTAGCGTTTTGGGGTGGCTAATAAGGATTTGGCTTTAACTAAGCTTAATAGGTTCTTTTTTTTTTTAAGAATTTTATTTATTTATTTGTCAGAGAGCACAAGGAGGGGGAGCTGCAGGCAGAGGGAGAAGCAGGCTCCCCACTGAGCAGGGAGCCCGATGTGGGACTTGATCCCAGGACCCTGGGATCATGACCTGAGCGGAAGGCAGACGCTTAACTGAATGAGCCACCCAGGCGCCCCTAAGCTTAATATGTTCTTATGTCATTTATTATTATTCATAGTCATGAGCTCGTTCTCCAGAGGAACAGAGTGAGGCCTGCGGAGGTGTCAGGGAAAAATAGGAACCTGAGAGGAGTTAAGGCAGTAAAAACAATTGTATTCAGGAAGTCTTGCAAATAGGGGGAGAGAGACCTCAGCCTAGAACTGGTCTGGATTTCAAATTCAGCAAGGAAAAGTGGGGGTTTGCAGGCCGGGAGCGGGAAGGAGTGGGGGCGGGGAAAATCAGGGGACGAAAAGTGACAAAAAGGGCATTCTGGCCAAACCAGCCTCACAGGATTCTTCCGGAAGGCGGGCAGGGTGAGCACACACCGCCTGGGGAATGGTGGAAGGAGGAATACTGATCAGATATCAAGGCTGATCAGATATTGAGGGCGGGGGGCCGGGGGATTCTCTCTCAATGCACAAGATTCTGGGCAATGCAGGCCTGACCAGGCTGCTGGATGCTGACAGCCCGAGATCAAAGCAGAGTTGTGAAGAGCGCTGGGGGAAACCTTCGCCAGAGGTTACATTATGAGATCATTGAGATTTCTAAAGTCGTGCTCCATCTGGAGCCTGGTCTCCCAGGTACACAGGCCTGTGTCCCCCACTGGATGGTGGGCGCAGCTGGAGAGACCTCTTTCCTGGCTTCTACATCTTGAATTGTGAGAGGCTTAGCACCTCGCAGCCCGATGGGGCCATTTATGTGGTCAAGATTTCGATAACCCCCCCCCAGATGTGCCATTCATAGTGTGGGTGTCCAGTGGTCAGAAAACTTCCTGGGGGAGGTAGAACAGAATACCTTTGTAACAGGGTTCGTATGAGTTTCAGTAAAATCTATTAATTTTAAAGTGATATATACTGCTTATAATAAAAATGCCATGATGTATAAGACAAGAAAAATGTAGGGCACAATTTTAAAGAAAAGTACAACTATATTAAAAGAAGGGAATCTTGGGGTGCCTGGGTGGCTCAGTGGGTTAAAGCCTCTGCCTTTCACTCAGGTCATGATCCCAGGGTCCTGGGATCGAGTCCCGAGTCGGGCGCTCTGCTTGGCAGGGAGCCTGCTTCCTCCTCTCTCTCTCTGCCTGCCTCTCTCCCTACTTGTGATCTCTGCCTGTCAAATAAATAAATAAAATCTTTAAAAAAAAAGGGAATCTTTCTATTTCAGAATGAAGGAATAAAAAGTTGTTTTTTTAAAAGATGTTATTTATTCATTTGACAGACAGAGATCACAAGCAGGCAGAGAGGCAGGCAGAGAGAGAGGAAGCAAAGCAGGGTCCCCGCTGAGCAGAGAGCCCAATGCGGGGCTGGATCCCAGGACCCTGAGATCATGACCTGAGCCGAAGGCAGAGGCTTTAACCCACTGAGCCACCCAGGCGCCCCAGGAATAAAAAGTTTTAAAAGCTATAACGGGGGGTGCCTGGGTGGCTCAGGCAGTTAAGCATCTGCCTTCAGTTCGGGTCATGATCCCAGAGTCCCAGGATCCAGCCCTGGGTCAGGTTTCCTGCGCAATGGGGAGTCTGCTGCTCCCTCTCCCTCTGCTCTTCCCCCTGCCCCCCTGTCCCCCAACTCATGGTCATGCGGGCTCGCTCTCTCCTACTCTCTCTCTCAAATAAATAAAATCTTAAAAAAAAAAAAAAGCTATAACGGAAAAATTTCTGGGCAGTTTTGAGGTCTGTTTGCCTGCTGGCGTGGAGAAGTAGGCCACCTGCTGAGCACTTCATTGCTTTACTTCCGTCTGTCTTGCTCACGTTAATTTGTGCTAAGAAACTGGAGGTTCTGAAATTTCGTAAATGACCCTAAATCAAAATATCGTACTCCAAACTCAGCTTGATAGAAAGCCAAGCTGGTGTCACTATATCTTGCTTTAGGCAAACCTGATATATTAAATCCAAATTTCCAAAATGGGTTAGCTAAGTGGTCATTCTTCACTTAGCCACGTCATCGCTGTAGTAAATTCCCCTCGGAGTGCTTGTAAAGCACGATTCCGTACGTTAGAACCCCGTGCCTCACTTCAAGGGCAGAGTGCATTTGAAAATATTACCCAACAAACCAGCAGTTTCAAATTTCTCCCAGGATTTGGGCACTGTCCTGGGCCCTAAGTGTAGGGGCCTATTTAGGCAGAGCAGCTCCATCCTGACCCAGCCCCCGCCCCCCCCCCGCCCCTCCCCCCTCTTCAGGGAACTTACTTAAAAACAAGTCCCGGAAACTAGTCCCAGGTAACAAAGCCCAGAAACAAGGGTGGGTCAGGCCAGGTGGAGACATCAGATCAGTGGGGGGGGCGCATACTGTCTCCCTAGCTACCAAGGAGTATGGGCCCCGCCCTTTGGCTGCCCTTTGGGTGCCCATTCTGACCAGATAAGCTGGTTCAAATGTCTACTAGAGGGTAAATTGTAATTCAGTTGGTCAGTTATGTGTGACCTAGCAGGACTGTGCAGCTTTCTCTGTGTTACAGTCTCATTGGTCCCCCGTGCGTGGCCAGGCCCAACCACATGGCCTTTGCCCTTAAAAGTTAGTCTATAAAGGAGAGGTCGCCTCTTTGCAAGAGACGGCCCTGGCCGGTCAGTTTGATTCTCGATGCTTAGCACGAAATAAAGCTTTGCTTGACCTTCACTTTGTATCAGTCTCACTCCTTTGACCATGGACCCAACACTAAGGGGATGAAAAATGGGTCAGAATGGACTCTGTACCCAAGGCAGGTGTATTCAGGGAGCGAGGCCCAGGATGAAGGGAGTCCAGTGACTACTCTGGAGGGCGGGGTAAGGGGGAGACGGCCTGGTGGGGGGGGCGGAGCTTGGAGCACTGGCCCCTTTCCTTGGTCTCACCATCCAAGTTTTGTGTGTCCTCCAACTGCTTATCCATAGAGCGTGTCTTGATGGGAAGTCCCCTCCTCCACCTCCTCCTCGTAGATTAACTGAAAGGGAAAGCCTGACGTCATTAGGTCTGAGAAGAGTGAGCAGGTTCTGGTCATCCTTGACCCTACCCCGGTCGCTGGGGGGCATTCCCTTACAGTTCTGTAGCTGGTGTTCGTCATGCGGGTGATCCGAGTCCACTGGGCCTTTGGGTGTACTGAAAGCTAAAAGCTGTGGGGGGCATTTCGGGAGCAGAGTCAGGTGACAGATTTGGGCAGAGATTGGCAAAATAAGTAGTATTTTTTTAAAAAATGGTGCGTCAGTTATAATGAAGCTAGTGTGGGAGAATCTGCTTCGGAAAATGATTTCTTAGAAGACATTAGAGTGAGCTGTTGGCTGTGTCTGTGGTTCTTTTCATGTAAACACATAAAGGAAACCAGTCTTTTCACCTTTATTTTTATTCTAATATAACTAGGTCAAAGTGGGTCATTGCCAGCATTAAGAAAGGGGGGGTGGGGCCAGGGAAAGTAGTTTACTTTTTGTTTTTGGTGAGAGAGAGGTTTTTTCTTCCTTTTCTTTTTATTCTGAGGGGCAGTCTTCCCTCTTTATCCCCTCTTTCTCATTGTGCTTTTCCTGGACCTTTTATTATGCTTTTATTTAACTTCCTATTATAGAACTGGGCTTGGGGGAGGGGGAATGGCCAGAGTTCAGCCTGAAGGTCTTTTGGTGTAGATGCTATATTTTTCTTTAATGTGAAATACACTCATCGCGCTGTCTTCTAAAGAACGTTTGTTTTTTAAGGGTCTTTGTGCATTCATCTGGGGGAAAAAAAAGCAACCAAATCTGCTCTATTCGAATTCCCAATTGTAGGGGAGCAGATTGTCACAGAATATATGGAGACGAACTTCCAAAAATGAAAACGGATGGAGAAATCATAGGTATTCATCACACATGCTGGAAACATTAGTGCTTGGGAGTAATGAATGGGTGTCTTGCTTTATCACAATTAGCTTATCAATTATTTCCTAATTTTTCTTTATGGAAAGAATCCTACAAATGGTCAAGGTCAGCCTGAGTCTCCTTTGTTGATCCTGGAGACACAAAAGAAGTTAAATTCTCCGTGTCCAATCAACAGTGGAAATTATTGCAAACTAGAGATAAGTCATGTAAAGGTCCTCGTTGTTTCATAGTGGGTTTTGCATCCAAGGCAGTGTTCTTTCTTCTTAAATGTAATGCAGGAGCCCTGCAAAAGAGATACGGAGAGAATCCACCCTTTAAGTAAAAACACCTTGGCTTTGCTTGCCCCATCCGTCTCCATATTTATAACGGCTCCATCAGCATTGAGAAATGGTTTTTTAAATGCAGTGTATTTACTTCTGAACTTTCTGCTGGTGGCAGTCTTTGTGCAAATATGACATTTGTGATGTTGGTGGTTGATGTCAAAGTCCGTCTCTAAGTTCACTGTTGCATTCGTCTTAGAAAGCTTTTGTCCGTAACATATTGATTGAAGGCAGTCGAAATTGATTCTTAAAAGAGAGCTCATTTCTGTGTTTGTGTAATTGCAACCTCATGCATGCTCGATGAATTTCGCTCAGCACGCTCCATCCCATTGGTTAAGTGCTTATCAGAGGTGGTTACCATCACTTACAATGTGAGGAAAGCAAGAGACAGAGGCTTTGTGGACTTGTACTGAGCCCACATTGCCGCTGGACTGCTGTGTGTTTTCTTCTCTTTCCGGCTGTAGTACACAAAGGATCTCTCTCTGTCAGGAACAGCATCAAGTCTCCTGGTAGGGACAGAGATCCATCCCATTCTGGGAGACATCCCAGTTTGTCTCAAGAGGATAGGACACAGCTCAGTGTGATCTTGACTTTCGTGTGGATCTGACCAAGTCACTAATTTTGGACGCATGCTTCTCAGGAAGAAGTCTGGCTGTTTCAGATGAGGATCTTAAAATCTTTGCTATAAGAAAAATTCATCCACACCTTCAGCCTGGTGCACCCAGGGCCCTGTCTCTACTCTCATTTCATGCCTTCAGCGATCCTGGTTCCACACTGGATGACCTCCAGTTCCCAGGTTTGACAGCATTACACATTGTACTAAACCTCTTGCTGCCGTGTACAAATTTGCTGACACCCCTTACGATAATGATGATTACAGTCTACCTAATTATACAACACAGAGTAGATATGTAATAAGTTATCATTAGAATTATCTTTTTTTTTTTTTTTTAGATTTTATTTATTTAACAGACAGAGATCACAAGTAGGCAGAGAGGCAGGCAGAGAGAGAGAGGAGGAAGCAGGCTCCCTGCGGAGCAGAGAGCTGGATGCGGGCTCAATCCCAGGACCCTGGGATCATGACCTGAGCCGAAGGCAGAGGCTTTAACCCACTGAGCCACCCAGGTGCCCTAGAATTATCATTATTATAGTTATTATAGCAGTAGCTAACCTTAGATACTACGTACTATGCACCGGCCATTGTCCTTGTTCTAAGCACTTTATTAACATATTTAATCTTATATCCATCCTATGAGGCAAGTACTGTTCAGCAAACTGAGGCACAGAGAGGTCACACAGGTACCACATGACAGAGGCAGAACCCAGACCCACGTCTGTGAAGAAGGGATGCTGATGTGAAGAACCTTAGGGATATTTTAGCTCTCACAATGCCAATAGCTGTTTGTGTATTTATTTATTTTAGAGAGAACAAGCAAACGGGGCGGGGGGTGAGCAGAGGGGGAGACAGAATCTCAAGCAGACTCCCCACTGAGCACAGAGCTCGATCTCTGGACCCTGAGATCATGACCTGAGCATAAATGAAGAGTCAGATGCCTAACTGACTGAGCTACCCCGGCGCCCCGCATGACGCGGGTTTTTGAAAAGTGCCTGCTGTGGTACCAGTGAGACACAGGATTGCTCTGTGTTCTCATTCTCTGTGTTCCCTGAGCTGCTGTCCTACCCCTAAACCACAACTGTGGTCCCGCAAGGAGCATCCGGTTCGTTTCTGAACTGAGTCCCAACGTACGTGACGTCAGCGTTGTGTATGTTTCTTACGCCTAACGGTGTCTCTGTGAAAACCTTCCAGGCTAATCGACGGGATAAAATGTAGAGAGCCCAAGGTGATCACACTCTCAGATATGTTTCTGTTTCCTTAAATTCAAGGCAGGTTGATGAATAATGAGAAGGAAGAGAAGAGTAGCAGTAATTGGAAATAAGGGAATGGCAGGAAGGGCAATTCAGGAAAATCCTTTTTCCCCGTAGTAAAAAATGTCGTTGCTAAGTGTTGACAGTTTACTGTGATGGCGCACTTGGTGCCTCACTCCGGAGCCGGGGCGCTCTGCACAGCACCTTCCTGCCTCTCACAGAGTTGATGGTCCTAGTGGACCCAGTGGCCATGAGGGGGCTCGTCAAGACGTAGTCAGGGAGAGTCCCGAGAAGTGTTGCCAGGAACAAAAGTCACTGGAAGTGTGGAGGAGCCTTACAAAAAGGCTACTGGGGGACATTGGGTGTACGTGAAAGAAAGAAAAGGCAGTACACATCCTTGCACAAGCGCGAAGAGGGGGTCACGGTGTTACCCTCAGGAAGGCAGTGTTCTCGTCCGTTCGCACGGGCTGTGGAGCAGGTTAATGCTTCCCACGTGTTACCGCTCCGAGGCGGTGGGGTAGACCTTGTGCCACCAAGTGTCACTGTCACAGCAGCTCTATTGCCTCGATGTCGCAGTATGTTCCTTTTTTAGGCTCTGTCTGTCTCCTTCCTGTCACCGTGGCAGGATTCACGTTGTGGATCTGGTGGAGCATGAGGCTGCCGTTCATCGACGTGGCGCAAGTTCGATTCACAAAAAACCTCCTTCACAGAGCAATTTGTCAGGTGTTAATAACAGACACATATTATATATCAGCGTGTGTATGTGTATCTCTACACCCCACAAAATGCACGGTTTCTTATTTTAAACACAGAGTTTGTGCCATGAGCACTCCTTTGTCCTGGAGGGTCCCGGGCGCGACGGGCAGGGTTCCCTGAGGCCGCAGGTCAGGATGGAACCCGTGCCAGCCAGGGGTGGTCCATCCAAGCCGGCTTAACTGGCAAAGTGACCGATCACCACCGCAACGCCGTGAAGCCCGGAAACTTCCTCTCCTCTGCAAGTGGACACGGGCCCGGTCTTGGGGAACATCTCATTGGACATTTTCACACAGACAAAGATGTCTTGGAGGATTAGCAGCCCAAAGCTCCATTTCCAGGAGCTGGAGGAATTGTAGGTCTGGGGGCGGCAGGGGGGTGGGGGGCCGAGGGGGTCCGTGAATCATGAAGAGCCCAACGACAGGGTTGGGGGGTGAGTGTGTGACTTTCTTTCGGTGACGTCACAGTCACGCTGAGAAGCTCCCGCTTTCTGGTCTCACCTGGGGGGGTTCTTTCTCCCGTGTCCTAGCTCTGTGCGCTGCCCCCGGCCCACTCGGCGGGTTCGCTCGTCCCTCCGGGGGCTGAAGCCCGCAGCCCCCGGCCCACACCTTCCGGCTCACCTGAGGGGAACCGCGATTCCCAGCGAGGCATTGCCTGTTGTAGCTTATTGCCCAATTATTATACCTATTTAATGCCACTTAGAACATTGTCAGCTGTTGAGAAAGGGTAATTATCACTAGTCAAACGAAAAACACTTTTTTGGCTGCCTTACGGATACACATTTTACTGGTACCTTGATACATAATGGAGCCTGATAGCAAAACTTTTGCTTGTCTCTTCTTCAAGCCACAGCTGTTTCCCTGCTAAATCCATCCCATCTGTCTTCCCTTCCGTAGAGCTGTAGGCAGTATAGCATAAGTACAGAAGCAGTTCAGTGCTATTTTGGATAAACAGAGCTGAAATTTGAATCTTTGCCATTTGCGATGCACACATTTTGTTTTACTGCTGTAAAGAGAGCTGTCAAAATACAACTACATGGATAATTTACTAAAATACACTCAGATATAAGGTTGATCAAAGAGAAAGTGCAGCGGGTCAGCCTGACTGTTCCCGGGTGTGGTGGGCAAGGTGTCCCCCAGCCTCGGGCTCCCACGCGCGCTGGTCGGGGAAGGCGGCGTCTCTGCGGTCTCCGTTGCAGTCCTGCAGGGTGGCTCCAGGAGCCAGCAGTTCCTGCTGACTGTCTGTGGCATGACTAGCGGAGTCCTTGAGAGGGTTTAAAAGTCCATTTTCTTAGTCTCCAAAGAATGTGCTTCGATGGGAAACACTTTCTCTTTCTTGGCACGTCCAGCCAGATTGGAAGTACGTTACCAATCTGCTGTGTTTTGAAACTGATGGCGCTGAAACCTTTGTTACCAGTGAGACGGTCCATTTTAGCTCCTCTATTTCAGGGTTATTGGGGCATATAAATGGACCGTTGTGCCTTTTTTTGTTCATCAGTAGTACACGATGCTGTGGAGTCAACGGAGTAGCTTTCTTGAATGAATTCATCTGAAGTCGAAGACCGCGCATCTGCACCCAGGCCCGCCCCTCCCACACCTGTTTGCTGCTTTCCTTGCCCATGTGCAGGGGTCCTTCTAGAAGTCCTGTGACCTCTGTGAGGGGAGGGGCCGGTATCTAATGTATTTGGGGAGTCACTGTGGTCAGAGCTCAAAGAAAACACGTTCAGAATGCTGTTTACAGGAAGCTGAGTCACGTCATCTCGATGACATCGCTAAGTGATTCCCTCAGTCTCAGTCCGGGGAGGTTGGATTTGACTTTCCTTCCTTTCCACCAGCCGGGTTTTGCTCCTCGCACTTCCCCAGAAGCATCTTGGCATAATTTCCGCAAGTCCAACAACAGCGTGACCTCCTTGGAGTGAAATCCTATCGGTGGTGTTCTCTGCCATTTCTCAGCCGGGGAAGAGGACGTTGTAGGCGTTGGGCAGATGTTTGTTGAGCCGCTGGAAGTTGTGGTCTTTTGTTCCCGCAGCGCTCAAGTCCCCTCCTCTCGGTCAGCTAGAACACAGGAGCATCTCTAGCGCGTATGGTATTTAAAGAGCTTTAGCTGGGTCTCCAGCTGCTGCCAATGAAATGGTTTTTCCTAGAAAGTCCCCAAGGCTTTCTCTGCCCTGAGGCACTGCCCTTTCTTTCATCGGGTTTTCTTTTAGGGAAAAAAAAAGCCCACTTTCTTCGGAAGGGAGAAATAGCATGACTTCTACAAATGCCACTGGCTCTCTCCTTTGGCTGAAGGTGGAAGTGGCAGCTCCGGCCCGGGGTTCTTTAAAAGCTCCCTACGTAGAGAGGGTGAACAAATCTTTGAATTTACACTGCGATGCCATCTCATTTCAGGCCGATAGGTGCTTTATGAGTGCCGTGTGAGGGCTGGCATGACCGTTCCTTCTTTGATTCAACCCCTACCCATGGTGTAGGCTCTGGACTGGACATCGTGGGTACCAGTGAGAACCAGCCGCTGCTCACAAGAGACGGAGCTTTCTTGCTGGACACGGTTCTGATGCTGTATGAGCCGTGATGTGGAACATGGAAGAACAGGGACGGGGATCAGATCAGGCTTTGCAGAGGAGTGATTCTTGTCTCCTAAGGAGAGCAGGGTATATGCAGAGAGTTTAAAAAAAAAAAAAAGGCAAAAAGGCAGTTTTTCTAATAAGATGCTATGGATTCCACACTTTGGAAAATCGTTTTAGACTTTGAAGATGAGAAGCAGCACGTGACTTCCGCCCGAACTCCCTTATGTTCGCCATATCCAGGCACGGTTCTGTGCCTCACTGGACCTCCCAGTGGCTCTGGCCGCCAGCCTGGAGTGTCCCTGTGGCGGTCTAGCCAACGCCATCCTGACTCACACACTCCTTACAATGCCCGTAGAGCACAACCCAATCACAGTGTGGGTCTCTGAGCAGATTTTTAACTTGGGAGAAAATAATATACATAACAAAAAATGTTCTCTATGGTAACATTACTCATCTAACCCAGCAGATGATGAGCTTTGTGAGTTTTTCAGTAATTCATTGACACCTTCTCCCCATCTTTATGATAATTCGAGAGCCTGTGCTTTTGACTCCATTTGCATGGGAGGTACTTTCTGCCATCTGTGATGGGGAGGATAACGAGACCGTTCCGCCACATGGGCACATGCCCACACAGGGTATCTAAAAAGCCGTATCTCCTGGAAATACCTGTCCGTGTAACCAGTGTGAACTCTCAGTGTTCCTAGGAGAGCCAGCAGGTGTAGGTGACTCTTGTCTAGAGAGAAGACTGGAAATAACCCTTTATTCAGAACCTTGTCAAGGCAGTTGGATTGTGGGGCCCCTGGGTGGGCTCAGCGGTTAAGCGTCTGCCTTCAGCTCAGGTCATGATCCCAGGGTCCCGGGATCGACCCCATGCATTGGGCTCGCTGCTCAGCAAGGAGTCTGCTTCTCCTTCTGCCCCTGGCCCTGACATTGCTGACAGGATTGGACAAAATGGTGCTCATAGAGGGGAACGAGGGTCACTACGAGAGTTAACATGACTCTGATGGGCACTTGACCTTCAGAGTAATATTTGTTTTTGGAAATTTCCATTTAAAGCACATGCTGGTGTCAGTGGTACTTAAACTATTTTTTCTTCCTGATTATTGCACACTTGGGCTCTTCAGTCCTACTAATCGTTTACGGGGAGCTCGCACACACATTCCCCTTCTCTGGGTTGGGATGGTTGATAGGTGGTGAACCTGCCTCTTTGTTTTCACGAGAGGCCACAACTTGGTGATTCTGTCTTGTCTCCAAGCACATGATCAGAAGCAGTGAGTGGACTTGCATGAGACAAAGACCACCGGATAGTTGTCTGAGACCGTCATTCATAGTTCACTGTACCAGTAAGCCTGCTACCCCTTGGCTAACTGGGATGCCAGGGAATTACTAAAAAAAAAATCTAATTAATACACATTATTAAACATATTTACACACACTGAACTATTTCAAACCAGTAATGCTGGAATAAAGACAAAATAATACTGTGTATTTACATAACACCATAACACCTCTCCTTTGAGAAATCTCAAGCCTTTGCTAACTTACTAAGCTGAACAACACCCCACAAGGTGTGTCGGGAATAAGGTAGAACAGAACAAGAAGCTGAAGAAAGGAGGGAAGCAAGTGTGCTTGCAGAGGGGGTGAACACTGCTGGATAACCCTTGGCCTTTGAGTTCAAGTCACTCCCAGTTAAGGGAGCAGAGACGGAAGGGCCTGTAAGTATCTCAGGAAATTATGGATTTTGCCTCCTCATCTGGCCGCGTGGCCCATTGCTTAACTTGCCCTAGACCAACTAAATCTAATTTTTCCCCCCTTAGCCAGAATTTTTTCCCAGAATGTGCCAATCTACTCTCCAGAAATGCCCCGAGGTGGTCAGACACAGCTAAGTCCATGGAAAGGGTGGAGGCGAGCCCCGGTCTCCCCTGGCAGGGTCAGAGTGGGTGGGAGGGTCAGGGCTGATGCCATGTCCAGCACCTGCCGTAGCAGGACTGGCCCGGCACAGTGAGCACAGAGAACATTCCAGGACTTCCGTGGGGCACCCGGCGCAGGCCCAGAGCTCAGTGCGGTCGAGCGCCAGGAGAGCCCGCGTGAACACAGGATATAAAGGAGCCAGTGGGACTAGGGAACGACACTTCAGATTGTTAAACAGCGTGCGTTAGCATCTCAGAATGGATTGTGAGTCCGAGACTCTACTGGATTTCCAGAAAGTTTAGTGCTGGAATTTAGTACTCATTTGCTTATGCTCCACACTGAGTTTATTCACCTGCTCCTTTGAGGAAAAAGAGGAACTTTCTCTCTGTAAGTCTTTCTCACAGCAATGCCCTTATTGTGGCTTAACCTTTCCGATTTGGAGGATAATTTAGGTGTCACAGATACCCGTGATGGGATAGCTTTCAGACACTATAATTTAAGTGTCTCTGAAATGTAATAAATAGAGCTTTGTCTGGGTTTGGGAAATAATGTTTTCTTCCCAAACAGCTGTTCATTTGTATTAACAATTTTCTCTCTCTCTGGAAAGGCAGTGTCTCTGTTTTAGATCTAATCTCGTCTCCCATCACGTTAGCCGCGTTCATTCCCTTGCCGTGATAGTGGTTTTCAGACCCCCGAGCACCACGGGCAGACGACAAAGCTGACCCTAGGGGCTTCGAGAAGAGAAGATGGCCCTTGCTGTCCCTTCGCGTATTGCAGGCCATACCGTCCCTGTGTACTCGGTGGGGCTGGCTGATCCCACTGCCTTCCCCTTTCATCTGAGACACATGCAGGGTGAACGCGTCTGTTGTCCCTTCCTCTAGCCGGCAAAGCCTGAGTTCCTTGGCTTTCCGTCTGCGGTCCCCTCGGTAGTCACAGCCCACTGTGAGCTCTGGCCACGGGGCTGCCCAAATGCAGCAGACGCCGGTCCTCTCCTCAAAGAGCTCGCAGCCCATTCGGGCCCCCCGAGACTTTTGCCCATGGGGAAGAGGAAGCAGAGAAGCCCGTGCGGGAGATTATGAATATCAGGTAAAGTTTCCCAATGTCCTGTGCGATGGACAGGGGCGACAAGTGTGGTAACCCTTGACTTTACCCTGAAGAACTCTGGGCACAGAGAGGCTAAGTAGTGCCAAGTTCCCATGGCTGGTCGGCTGAGAAGCGTACCCTTTGCTGCTCAATCTGTGAGGGTCGTGGGAGGGAAGGGTCGTTAGGGGTATGTGTTCTGAACGCAGACGTCTTGGCTTCAAATACCGGCTCCACCGGCTTCTGGGCTGTGTGATTTGGGGCAGGCTGCTTCATGGGGCCTCAACGTGTCATCTATAAACTTAAGACAATGGCGTTCTGTATGTTGCCGTGTTCTTAAGAGGACCGCATTGAGTTCTTACCCAGAAATGTACCCAACAGTGCCTGGCATAGAAGGTTGTTCTCAACCAGCGGTCTCTGTGTGACTTGCTCAGAGAACAACGTAGTCCGAGCTCACACTGTGCCCCGGGGAGGTGGGTGTTGAGGAGGTCCTCCGCACACCTTCAGCTAAGTCAGAATAAAGCGGTGTTGTTCTCGAGCTGTAATCCAGGACTCCTCCGGCTGCTGAAATTAACGAAGGACAAGCAATTCACAAGGTCTGCCTCTGGGGAACCTGGTCTCGCTCTCAGGGGGACCGTGACTATGCTGCCCCCCCTCCCCCGATCCAGGGTGCTCCCTCACAAAGAATGCATTCCAGAATACTCGTGAAAGACTTAGATCCTTTATGTTTGAAACTCATGAGACATGTTGTGTTTCTCCAGCACTCTATCCCAAGTACCACATCTCCATTCATAATCTCTTCCGCTCAGACCCTCCCGGAAGCTGCTGTTGACTGTTGACTAAAAACGTGACCAAAGATTTATGAATTTGGAAGCATCGCAGTGAAAGCGAAGGTGGATGGTTGGTTGGTTAAAATCCTATTCCATTTTGAACTCGGTTGAAGTCAGCCATGCAACAGTGCCTTCAGAAATCAGTCCAGGTCCAGTCAGGGGAGGGAGAGAGCAGAGCAAAGGTCTGGGGCACAACTCACCTGAGATGACAGCCGCGGGGGTCCCGCTGCCCCAGAAGAGAGGTTCAGCAAGAACTCGGGGCTTTGCATGGGGAGAGCAGTCTGCTCCGGCGCGTATGTGCTCCCCAGCTCCCCAGGCTCGACAGCAGCATCCGATCAGCACCTCCAAATGTTCGAGCAGCCCTAGCAGAGAATTTGGATTTAGAAGTGTTCTGCTGATAGTGAATCAGTATTTGAAGACCGTTCTGTTGATAAGGAATTCCGACAGTCTCAGTGGTGTTTCACTAGATTCCAAACAGCTAACGGCGGCTCTGTCGATGTGTTTCTGTGTGTAGTGCGTTCAAATGCACCTGGCGCATCCTGCTTTGCTTTTTCCCTGTGCTCTCGGGAGCAGCCAGCCTTCCAGCTCTGTGGGGAATGTACGTGAACACACTGAGCCTGGAACCACGGACCCTGTAGAGTTTCCTAGCAGACACGGACATTTGGTGGAGACACGCAGCTTTATGCTAGGAAACTTCCTCGTCAGATGTCCAGTAGTAAGTTCCACCCAAGGACAACGTGGTAGGACAAAGGAGCACCAGATTTTAAGCAAATCTGGCTTCTAGTTCTGCCTGCACTCTGTTAGAGCTGTTATCTGGGTGCGGGGTTCAGAAGACAGACCTGGGATCGCCTTCTAGCTCTCCACTTCCTGTGTGAGTTAAGCAGGATATTGGTGGCATCTCTGACCAAATGAGGCTCACGATAGTAGCAATAATCCCTTCTTTAAAAGGTTGCTGTGGACGATTTAAAAATAGCGGAAGAGCACTTAGCACAGCAACTGCACAGAGAACAGGCCCCAGTACAATAATAAAAGCTCTTATTGTTGATTGCGTTAGTTATTATTTTTTTACAAGACTTTATTTATTTATTTGAGAGAGAGCAGGGGCCGGGGGAGGGGGAGCAGCAGGCAGAGGGAGAAGCAGGTTCCCTGCTGAGCAGGGAGCCCTAAGTGGGACTGGATGGATCCCAGGACCCCAAGATCATGACCTGAGCTGAAGGCAGACCCTTAACCGATTGAGCCACCCAGGCGCCCCAGTGCTATTTTATTATTGAATCTTCATTCACTGGGTAGAAGAGACACTTCCTACATTCCAGGGCTGTTTTCAGAGCTAGGTAAGCACATGTGTGTGGAAGCACCTTGCATGCTCTCTGAAACACTTTATTGAAAATATTAGTAATAACCGTATTTTCACTGATGAGAATCTACTAAGCGCCAGGCACTTTACACACCGTCTCTAATTCTCCAAATAGTCCTGGGAGGTAGTAGAATACTGGGAATGAAACAAGCTTGGAAGAATTTGCCTCGGATCCTGCTCAGATTTCAACCTAGATTTTTTTTTTTTTTTTTAAATTCAGAGTCATCATTCTCGTAGCCCCATCTCAATGGTAACAACAGAACTGTCAATAACAGTTGATTGTTCCTGTTGGTAACAGAATTGGGCTCCCCCCCAAAAATAAAATGAAAAGAAAAAGAAAAAAAGGATCCGGCTGCCAGCATCTGGTCTGAGTGGTGGTGCCATCCCTGAGTGGTGTAACGTGCACTGCGTGTTTTCTATGGAAAAGAACGATTTTGATGAAAGACCTGTGTCTGTGTCCAAGCCTGAAGCCCGGGGCAGGGAAGAGAGTTCCAGAAGGAACGCATCCCGGGGACATGGGCAGGGGTTGTGTGGTCGAAGACTCGCGCCATCCCCAAGGGGGATGATCTGAAGGGCACACTTTTTGAATGGCTGCGTTCTGAAACTTTCATCATAACATTCAATGCTTTTTTAGTCGCTCCTCATGTTTTTACATTTCACTTACATGAATTTTCATTCATAGTGTAGATTACAAGTAAATGGAATTTACAGCTTTGTGCCCCCCTCCCTCCCCGCCTGCCTACGAATTTGAACTACTTTATTGCTTGTGGCCAACAGTGGTCCGCTCAGGCGGGGACCCTGGAGCAGGGCAGATCCCCAGCGGGGCTGGGGGAGTCGTGTGTCTGGACAGCGTCCTTTCACCCCTGGAGCCTACTGGACTTCAGGACATCAGCGTGGCTTGCTGAACTTCTGCTGTTTTTTTTTAATCTTCCCTAAGCCTCAGCCTATGAAATCCAAAGACTAATGCGCATCCCTTAGCGTTTCCGGCAGGTAAAGGGATATCTCATTTCACGTGCTGGGCGCTTGAACTGCGGAGTTCCTTTGCCACCCTTCTTTGACTTACAAAGAAAAAAAAAGGTCAGCTGTCGCGACAGTGGAATATTGGGCACTGTTTTCCCATGTCTCATTTCCCCGGACTTGGGAAACCACACGTGGTCAACCAGCACATGGTTCAAACACATTAACAAGAAGGTTGGAAACTTAGCTGTTCCCCTGGTGCAGAGGGTGCCCCAGTCGGGCTGTCCCGTCTGCAAGAGGGAAGGTCCTCGCTGTCCCCATGTCACAGGGGCTGTCCGGACTGCTCCTCGCCCCCGCTCTCCAGCGTCCTGGCCCCAGTTGCTCACATGCGTCCACCAGGTTTTACTTTTTAGTCTGGAAGAAACCCATCATTTTCACCTGTCTTTCTGATTCCCGGCCTGATCAGATATTTTCGAAGATTTGCCCAGTCCCCGCTCCCTTCCCCCACTCCCAACTGCTCTAAGTTACAAATGGCCAGATTTCAGTCATCAGGAGAGTAGAATGTATTATTTTTTTGCAGCCTGTCTTTCTGGGGGCCGGATTCCAAGGAGGCAGCCCGGGCGCTCACAGGCCAGGAGAGCCAGGATTTCAACAGTGTCAACAATCTTTGCTCATCATAGGAAAAGCCGCGGGTCGGTGCCGGCTCATTAGCATACAGCCGCGCCGTGCTTGCTAACAAAGCGGGCTCTGGGTATCTGCTAGTTTCGCAGCTTGTCTGTCTTCCCTGACCGAAAAGGAGCGGAGGAATAGCTTCAGGCAAGGGTGCTGTCCCTCTCCGGGGGGCAAGACAGCATCACGAGGATTCCCGGAGGGAGAGCTCTGAAGTGGTTTGCGAGTCATCGGGCATTTGGAAAAAGGGAGCCGGACCATCCTTTGTTTTTCTAATCTGGTTTTAAAATGATGACAAGCAAACAAATCGCCATGTTGTCACGTTAAAAAACCAAGCGAGTCCTGAATAATTCGCGATCATCCCTTTCATAGTTTTGTTTCCTTAGGCAGCCTCCAAAGAAGTAAGTCTCTGTGGGCAGGGGTACACACGCCTGCCCTCCTCTCGCTCTGTCTCCCTGCCCCTCTTTTGTTAGGGGGATGGAGGGGAAGAAGAAACGTACAAGCAGATGTGCTGCGAGATCTGCAGGCTTCTGCCAACCATATGGCATCTTAAAGAAAGATGGCTGGAGCGTCTGGATCAGCAAGGAGGCGGGCTGGGAAGCCATGTGTCGTGTTGGTGCACGCAGTTGTTTGAGCTCTCTCTAAATGGCTTCAGGAGATTGTGTAATGGAACAAATGGTCCTGCGAGCCCAGGAACAGCCTTGCCGCTGCTGGAGAGGCAATCGGCCCTCGGGCGGGTACTGCTTCCCTTTTTTCTCCCCCGTGTTCTCTATTCTTCTTTTAGTGTTCTTCGAACTCCCAGAATTGACTCAGAACTTTGCAACTCCGAATTATGCTCCCGGCTCTCCCTGCCTGGACGTCTGCCTGAGCTCTCCTCTCTCTCTGACCTGGGAATTAAGGCAGCTCTGGTCCTGCTTTGGGTGGTCTCCCCCCAAGCCCCCAGGGCCCTCTGTGTGTGGGGGGGGGCATCCCAGAGCAGGGCCCCAGCGCCCCCCCCCCCCGCCCCGCACTTCCTGACAAAGGTCTACCCCCTTCCCCCACTCCCCCAGGAGGTTGCCAGACTCATAGGGCTTGTGTCCTCCCACCAGAATTTCCAGAAACCCCAGGAGATGAAACTTTTTCATTCCTTAGTGGGTCAGCTCAGAGTTTTATGTGGTCCCAGGGAGCACAAAAGAGATGGTCCCTTTGCTCTTTCGGATCTCGCATGTGGCATTTAAAAAAAAAATGGTCTTAATTCCGTAGCAGTGGATTCTTTGGACTTTTCGGTCACACATGCCATTTACTGAGCACTTTCAGTGACCTCCGGACTCTACTCCCTGATACAAAACGTAAATATAAGTTTAAGAGTCGACACGCTGTTATTCTGGGGGCGCAGTGGCAGTATTTTTTCTGTGGTCAAATTCTTTGTCCCTTCTTGTTTTGAGAGATGGAGGCAGAAGGAGCCGGGAGACCTCCCAGCGAGAGCAAATCTTTGGAGTTGTTGTCTTGGCCAAGCTCTTTGGGCATTGCAGCTGCATTCTAGGGCCGACAGATCTTCTTTTATTGTCATTTCAGAGCCTCTCCGTGTACAATGTGGCATCTCTAGCTGCTGGAGAGTTGGGTCTGCCTCCTCAATGGGGCGGGTGACCAACTCAGGGCGCCATGGTGTACCCTACATTGTGGTTCCCGGAAGGTGGGATGAGTAGCTGATTCAGTAAGAGAAAACTGGTCGATTTATCTGGCCAAATGATCATGCCCGTGTGATGACCTATAGCTGGACGGTTCAGTGGGAGTCTGTGGTCAGTGCCTGGTTTGCGCCGCACACTGTGGCATTGGAGAGCAGGGGACCCGAACCCCTCCTTCATGGTTTGAGTCATCACCTCCCTGATGACGGATGGGGAGCCCAACTGGACAGGCCCCAGAGAATGGGAGCAAGTACCATTGTAAGTGTAAGCTTGGGAAATAGGAAGCTACCTTGTCTACTACAGCTTCTATCAAAGGTGCTTTGAGCAGTGAAAATACATCGTAGTTTGTTTTGCTGGGTAATGATGCAAAGGCTCCCCACCCCCCAACACACACACAAAAGAAAGGCAGCCTAGAGCATGTACGACTGAGCTCCAGTGGGAGGAAAGGGCCCGGTGTCTAGAAATCTGAACGTGTCTTCACACCGTCATCGTTTTTGTATACTCACGGCTGAGGCAAATGATTTTTACTGTCTGACACGGGTCATCTCGGAATCACTTGGAGATCGTTACTGATTTCTTTCATAAATAACGATTTGCTGCAAGGATACCGATTGACACCCGGAAATTTCGGATGAAGTGCTATTTCATTTTTGTGACTTCTTTGTATTTAAACAAAAATCATTCTTATCTCATATCCACGGGTTAAAAACCTGCCTTTGTGCCACTCCCACCCAGGGCTCATTTCATGTTGAACACCTTAAGTGTTAGGCTATTCTTACTCTGTCTTCTGAACGCAGGATCTGGAGCCAGGAAGGAGGGGCGCAGAGGAGGAAGTATCATTTTAATTGTTATCTCCCAACTGGAAGAAATCACCACTTTAATCCCTTTCACCATCCAAGTGTACATGGGCCCAAATTTGTCAGCATTAGAATTTCTTGAAACAATGCAATTAAACTGCAACATATTTCCTAACGTTCTTAATTAAGACAGTAACCGAAAAATGTAGATTAACAGAAGTTACTGTTTTTATCAACACATTTTCTTTCCCGCCACCATCACATCCCCCTCCCCCCATCCCTTTTTGCTTTAAATGTCTGATGTCAGTTTCGTCCACATGTACATTATGCACATGGCACCGAAGAAACAAAGTAAAAAATTCTCTTTTAATTCTGAGCGGCATGCCCAGCGCCACATGCACTGTCTGTTACATGTCGCTTCTTAGGAGGTTCATGCTGGGAGTTTCTTTTTAAAGGCAAAGTGTTTCTGAAGGAAAGAGTTCAGGTTGCGCAGATTGTGTTAGAAAAACCCCACTCTCTCCGAGTGGAATTAATACACTGATTATTCTGTGCGGGCTCAAACTGGCAGCGTGTGCCAAAGTTCAAGAGTATCTGGGAACTGACATGTGGACGCGAACTGGAGAGAGTGAGAGAGTGAGTGGAGACAAAGCGACGGAAGCATCTGGAAGTGCGACTCGGGGTACCTCAGTGAGGAGCGGAGGGAATGTCAGTGAGCAGCTCAGGAAGCAGTGTGCAGGGAATCAGGGCCCGCTTCTCGGGGCACACTCTAGGACCCATCCTAAAACAACAGTTGGGTCGCGGGACGGTGATGGGAGGGCGGAGAGAGCGAGGTCATACCCCGCCCCTTGTGACTCTCCCTTCCTCGGGCTCTCCGGTTGTGTGGCACGTCAGCGAGTGACCCGAGCAGCTGGGTCACCAACCGAAAGCGCACGGGCCGCAGCATTCTTCGGCCTATTCGTCGAGATGCTTCTCCACTGTTCAGTCCGAGTCCTCCAGGATCGTCATCCAACGATTCGTGTTGGTTCACGAATAAGGACTGAGAAGCTAAGAAAAGCAAAGACGGTCACGCAGCACCTTTCCCCCCAAGGAAACCAAACTTTTCTCCCGCACCGCTGCGCGGGGAAGAGATGGGGCGCGAGCCTGGCGTTAATGAGGCCGTCGCGCATCTCCTCCCTCGACCGCGGCGTCGGCGTCATCCTCTGCTTCGGCCCGAGCGCAGAGCCCCGCGCGCCCCGCGGAGCCGCCCCGGCCGCGCAGCAGGTGCGGGGGCCGCTCGGAGCGGCGGCGGGCGGGGCGCTGGGGCGGCGGGGCGCGGGAGCCGGCCGGACCCCCTCCCCGCCCTCCCGCAGCAGGGGCGGCCCCGGCCCCGGCGCGCTCGCGGGCGGCCTGAGAGCCGGTGCAGGTGCGCGGCGGGCGCGCGAGGAAGTGGCCGGCGCGCGGCGGGAGGCGGGCGGCGAGCTCCGGGCGCTCCCGACTCGGTGCGCGGGATTTCGCCGCGGCTCTCGGTGAAGCCCGTCCTTGGCAGCCTCTAGGATGGGGGCGGGGGGTGTACCTATGACAGCTACTGCCTTCTGTCTGGCAGTTGCTCTTTTCTGAAGCAGGAACGTCTCCCTGGGGAGGATCTAGTGCAGGGTCCTGCCCTTGCCCTGGGGTCAGGCGTTGGGAGGTCCGCGGTGCTACCTACACCCGTTAACATGCCCGTTTGCAGCCCCTGGGGAGAGGCACTGGCAGGATGAGGCTGTCCCCAGCCTCCCACCTCCGTCCCCCACCACAGGCCCCCCGCCCCGCCTCTGGCCTCTCCTCTCCTGCCTCAGTTGAGGGTCCCCAGCTGTCCCATCGCCGCCACTGAGGAACCGGCCTAGAGAGCTTCCGTGGCCTGTGCAAGAGTCAGCCTGCCTGCGGCTTCCGCTTCTTGAAGCCCGGGCCCTGCTGCCCACAGGGGATTCCTAGTCCAGCCGCCGGAGCTCCTCCGGGGATGGGGGGGCCGTGACCCAGCCCTGGCGGCGGGGTGAGGGCCGGAGACCCCAAGAAGGCCCCTCCTGCCCCTTCTTTTCTTTCCTCTCATTCAGGAAATCTTAACTTAGGAAGGCTACCGACTTTGCTGGTTCGGAACACGGACCCAGAGAGAGAGCCCCTGACCCTCTCCGCAAACCTTCCCGTAGGGTCGCTCCCAGCGCTCTGACCTGAGCCCTGTCTCCAGCTGCCTCAAGGACTGCGCCTCAGACGCAGCCGGCTTCTGCCCGGAGCACCTAAGACTGCAGCCTTCCTTATTCCAGAGCAATCTTGGTGTTCATTCTCCCTGCCCCCTTCCTCAGGGCCACAGTGGCCTCCTGAGCAACTTGGGGCATTTTCTCTACTGGTGCTCTTTACAAAGAGAGAGAGAGAGGAAGGAAGGAGTGTTGGAAGCCTAGACTGGTTCTCTTGCACTTATAAAATTCAACATTCCGTAGCCCAAACGTGAAACCCTGGGTGGAATTGGTTCCTTGTCCCCCGTGGCGGTGGGCAGCCGGGTGGGGCGGGCGCCTTCCTTCGGCTGCCCGAGGCCCCCCTCCGGCAGGGCGTCATGCTCCGCGCCGCCGGCCCCTGGAGCTGGAAGACCGCCGCCACCACATTGTCCCAACACTCATCGCTGCGTGGAGGACCCCCTTTTACTAAATGATTTCTTACTCTTAGCAGAATTCCTCTGGCTGCAGATTTTATTTCTGAGTCACTCTGTTCAGCTCAATTGGTCGCCTTCAGTTACCGTGGCAACCAGCAGATGGGGTTCTTTGACAAGGGTCAGCGGGGAGGCTGCCTGGGTGTAGACTCTAGACTGAAGAGGAGCTAAATAAAAAGCCTTCAGCGCTGACAGTTCCGTAGTGGATGGCCAGGAGTACTTATCAAATTACTTGCATTCAAACCTAATTAAGATGTGTGCCAGTCAGCGTACGGGAGTGATTGGATCTGGTTACTCAGCGGCCATGGGCTTGCGCCTACTTGATCACACCTCTGCGACCAGTCCGCCCATCTCAGAGGTGGCCAGCCGTGTAGGAAACAGAGAGCGGGTTCGGGACAGTGTGACCCTGCTAAGTGCAGGACCGCTCCCAGAGGGTCTGGGCGTCCGGGAGCCCCAGGGGAACCTCGCTGGGAAAAAACCCTCAAGCAAACACCACACTGCGGTGAAGACTCCAGAGGGTTGGCGGCGACTGGGTGGCTCGGTCGGTTAAGCGTCCGACTCTTGGCCTTGGCTCCGGGCGTGGTGTCACGGTCATGGGATCGAGCCCCGTGTCGGGCTCCACACTCAGCGCAGCATCTGCTTGGGATTCTCATTCCCTCCCCCCACCCCATTCCCATCCCAAATAAATAAATAAATAAAATCTTAAAAAATAACTCAAGAGGGCAACTGGGCAGGAGCCTCATGTGTTCCGATAGTTCCGTCTGCTTTTGAGATACTTTGATTGCATTACAAATCACATTCGTCAAAATAAAACTGGTCTTTTAATTGTGCCAGATCAAGGGTACTAAACAGACATGATATCTGAGCGCAGAGGATCTTTTCGGTAAAAGAGGAAAAGGCACAGTTTGGAATCCGTTGACAAAATTGGAAATCAGTAGGTTAGATCAAGGTATTATATCTCTATTGTGGTTCCTGCCATTGATAATGTGCTGTGGTCTGTGGGAGTCTTTTTCATTAGGACGTACACGGAGGTCTGGGTTCGTGGGATTCGCAGTCAGATGGCTCCAAAAGCAATGAGAAGTACAGGAGTGTGCGTGCGCACGCGCGCGCGTGTGTGTGTAGGGTGTGTGGAGGGGGGCAGAGAGAGACAGAGCAGAATATTAAATGGGTCTATGACAACAGAAGGTGAATTTGGGTAAGGGGTGTTCTTTGTACTATTCTTGCGACTTTTCCTAGACATGATCTTATTTCCAAATACACGGTTTTTCAAAAGAGGGTGCCTAAGTTTAGGTAGGGAGCGCCACGAGAGGCCGTCTGGGTTTTGCTGATACGGCTTCTAAATGGCCACAATCCAGATGTGGCCTGGGTTATACTCTGCAAGCATTTGGGTTTTCAACGGGTTTCATTCCTCTGTCCCGTCTCATTTCGCCCCACAGAGCTGGGCTCTCGCTGACTGCATCTGAGTTAAAAAGAGCAGGCGAAAGGTGACTGAGGCCCGAGGCAAGCAGTCCCCTAGGTTCTTCAGAGTCTAAGATTCTGAACGGGTCAGCTCTGGTCCCTGCGGTTTCGTGGTGCAGGATCCCTTCTTCCTGCCAGGCCTGCCCGGGGGATCACCGGCTCAGCCCGTGTCGCATGGCACTTGCTCGTTAGGATGACAAGGCAGTGGTACAGCAGATGTTCTCGGCGTTCTGTGCGGAAGCCATGACGCTCATTTCCAGGGGAAGCTCTGTTCCCAGCAGTCGGTCTGTGAGAGAGCCGGGCCTGACAGTGTCCGAGGCCATAGGGATGTGGGGGGGGGGCCGGCAGCAAGCTCCCCGGGTGGGTGTCTGGAGGTCTGGGGCTCCGCGGGTGCGCCCTTCATGCCTGCACCAGTCCGGACTGGTCAGTGTGACGTCTGGGCCGAGGAGTCCACAAACTGGCTGGTGACAAGATAAGAACAGAAACTGTTTAGAAGTTTTTTTTTTTTAAGATTTTATTTATTTATTAGAGAGAGAGCATGAGCCCAAGCAGGCAGAGGGGCAGAGGGAGAGGGAGAAACAGACTCCTTGCTGAGCAGGAAGCCCGACACGGGGCTCAATCCCAGGACCCTGAGCCCAAGGCAGACGCTTAACCCACTGAGCCACCCGGGCGTCCCCGTGTTTAGAAATTCTTGCCGTCAGTGCAGCAGCGTTGTGCGGTCCCCAGTAAGTCGGCAATAGAGTGGAAGTATAAAAAGGAACAAAAAGCAAAGCCCAAACTGGCTCCCTCCCCCGAGCCCGGCCGCAGAGTGCTGGCCCAGGGGCTCCCCCAGCCCCAGGCCTCGGAGAATAGGTCGCCCAGTGGGTCACCTTTCTCAAGGTCCTTACCTAAAATCCTTACTTTTTTGGAGTATGGAAGAGAGGTCAGGCCTTTTTCAAAAGGATTCAGAAATGCGTCCAAGAGCACTGGATTTGGAGTCAAGGGACGTGGGTTTCTGTCCTAGATTTCCTGCACATGGGCCGTGTGACTGTGGGCCTTGGGTTCAGCTTCAGGGGCTGAATCAGATGAGCCCTAAGTGCCTGTCAGCTCTCACGTGATCTGATCCTTCCAAAGAGGAGAGCAGGGGGCTTTCCCCGACTCGCACCGCTAAGGAGGCCCCCCACCCGCTGCTCCACTTCCACAAGTAACCAAGGCTGACTTGAGGGAGTGAAAAACCAAAGGGGCGCCGCGGGAAGTAAGTTCCCTTTGCCGGGAATGAAAACTGTCCCCAGAACGGCAGGATTTTTAGAATGAATGACTCGGTTACACTCACTGCAGAACCAGGTAGATTTGAGCAAAGGAAGTTTGGCGGGCACAGCGGCCACTGAAACCACCTTCGTGTTCTAAGTGAGGGTGATGGGCTAAATGTGTCCCAGACTCCTCACCACGAGGCTCCTCCTCGCCGACTCTGTGCGGCCGCATGAATGAGATGGGATTTTGGAAGTTGTGGCAAGCGATTTGCAAGCATTGGAACCAAGTGTACAACTTTACAGGAATCTGGCTTCTTCACCACAGTTCGTAACCTGGAGCACTTAGGAGGGTGATTGGGTTTTCAAACTTGCACGTGGGCAGCGGGTGTTGTTAGGACTACAGCTGGCTGTAGGGTTCGAAAATGGGACACAGCGAGGGAGGCTGTGTAGAGTCAGGGTACTGTGGGATCATGACTCAGTTATCCCTGAGCCCCGCGACCAGCAAACTCTCTCCAAAGGGTCAAGTCGTCAACATCACGTGGAATGTTCCTGTCACAAAACATTATTTTTCTTTCTTTAATTCGTCATTGGAAAATGTAAAAACCACCCTCAACTTGCAGACTGTACGAAAACAGGGCTGTGGGGTGTGATGTTTTCTGACTCCTGTTCTAGCTTATTCCCTCACTCCATGTAGGAGGAAGCTCACCGGGATCACGTGCTTTGCTTAACTTCTCGTGACTGACATCCAGGCTTGGGAGTAGACCGGCACAGTTTTCATGTGGACAGTTGGCCGTTCAGGGATCAAAGCTGGAGCCACGGGGGAAAAAATTATCCTCCAGGAGAACTCATTTCGTATGCAGGAATGAGACTGGAATTACCGCGTGCCAGCGGTGCCTGCCCTTGAGAAGCGACCAGAATGACCCAGGGGGCCCACGAAACGTGTCCTGCTGGGCCTCACCCCGGAGCTGCTGATCCGGGAGCCCCCGAGGTTTTCTCTTCTCGGTTCCAGACATGGAGAATGTGAGGTTGACGGAGATCAAGCCTCCTGCCCGAGGAGAATAGGTAGTTTGTGGTGGGATTTTGAAGTCATATCTCTGCATCATCTTTTAAGTTAGTGGTGAATTTCAGTAGCACATTTCAAGTTATTTAACGTGTATGTTACGCTGTTTCGAGTTAGCGCATGTGAAAGCATACGGATGCTACAGATGAAATCATGGGTCTGTGGTATGAATAGTGTCCACTGGTAAGGAGTTTGGTCACTCTGATGTTTTTATCCAGCACAACCTCTGTGGTAGGCACCTGGCTACGTGCCGGAGATAGCGAGCTGGACTAGACCCCCTTCCTGTCCTTAGGGAACCCAAGAGAGTCCGGTGGGAGGGGCAGGCAAGCCAGGGCGACAGTAAGTGTTTGGGAGCACAGTGAGGTGGCGGGGTGGCGGGGTGACTGGGTGGCGGGCTGCAGAAAGATCCAGAGAGTCGGGGCGCCAGTATTGAGAGCCAGGAGTCTGAGTCGCGTGGACTGGAAGGGCGAGGGAGGCGGCGGTACGGAGGGCTCGGAGCCTTGCAACTGGAGGTGGCCACCCATGGCCGAGAGCCAGCCCTGTCCTTCATGCCCTGGTCCCCCTGGCTCTCCGCCTGCTGGTTGTCTGAGCTTGGACGGATGACGAAGGGCTGTGCCTGGCTTCTCTCAAGCCAGAAATGGTGCGGATGACCGTCCTAGCTCCCCTTCCGTATTGTCAGGAGCTTTAAAGTAGCGAATGTGAAAAGCTTCCTGTTCCCTGGGCATTAGTAGAGAGGTGAGCGTGTGTTTTAAAAGCTGCACCTTTTAAGTCCACGTCTTGGTTGAAAACTGTTCTTCACTTCCATGAGGAGCGCCCCCCCGCCCCCCCGCCCCGTCCCAGTGACATCCGTGGTGGCGGCATTTGAGAACGTTTATCTACGAAGGGGAGGGCAAACCTTTACTATAGCCAGAGCCACCGAAGGAGGGGCTCCGGCCTGAAAACATTTCAGGATAAAGGACGTTTGACCCCCACCAGACCCCACACCAAAACAACACAAATGCAGGAAGAAAGAAAGGGAAAAAAAAGACCCCACAGTGGTCTGTAGGAAGCTGCAGGGTGAGAAGGTTGAGGGAAACGAAAGCGTCTCCTCTACAAAACGTGTATTTCTGGGGAGACCGGCCACCTCTGGAGGGAGAAGGGGCGGTGGCCCCTGGGGGCTGGTACGAGCTTCGCGAGTGTTCATTTGATTATTATACCTCATAACTTATTTATACACTGCATATATTTTGTATGTATCACATACAACATAAAAAAATTTAAATACATGTATTCACTTGCTTTCACAGTATTCATAGCAAATGAGTATCTGAAGCGCAGGACCGGAGCTGGCAGCTCGCGCCGCTTCTGTTTTGCATAAGATATCTTACCCAGCCCACTCAGCTCTAGAAAGTTGCTCCCTCTTATCCCGGAAGTCTTGCATATTTAAAAAAAAAAAAAAGAATGTTGGTTGGGCTCCTGCCTGGTGGGGTGTGGCGGGGAGATGGCTGTGGGAGGGTAGAGCGGGCTCCCAGGGGGCTTGTCCCCTGTTCCCATGGTAACCGCGGCCCCACCCGCCCGTAACCCCTGGGAGCTGAGCCCCCAGCCCAGCCCATTCTGATTGCTCTGCTCTTCTCTGCCCCCCAAGTCCCCCACTTCTGCCCCGTGGTGGCAGTTACACACCCGCAGATCCTTAAGGAAACGGGCCCTGCCCCTGCAGTCAGGGTGGCGAGCCCAGCCCTGGGTTGAGAGTGGCCCACAGGGGCCTCTTGGTCACAGACTTGCTGAGCCCTCAGTGCCCTGAAGGGCAGGGGCGCCCCAGCTGCCTCCTGGGGAGGGTTGGCCTCCTGCCCCGGGCCGCTGCTCCGCTGGGTGCCGTGACCGCCAGGGCAGATGCCAAGTACATCCCGGGGGCATCCGGGAGGGACGGAAGAGCTGCCTGCTGCAGAGGTGAGCTGCGCACAGGCCTCGGGTAAGAAGGTCCAAGTCTGGGACTGAGCTCTGCGATCGCAGGACCCCCCCTCTGTCCTGCCCTGCGGAGCCCGTGCGTGGTTTACAGGCTGCCGAGGGCTCCTTCCCGCAGCGGGGGCTGCTGTCCATGCAGACTCCAAGGCAGGCCTGGGAGGGCGGCCCCACTCTCTCCTCGAATGCCTCCGTGCCACGGGGAAGAAATGGCTCCAAACAGGGCACCCGAACAGAACAAGAAATTGCAAGCTCTCAGAATGACACTTAAGCTGAGAGCTGAGCCCCGAACATAGGAGGGGTCCGGCTCCGGGGCCCCCCCGAGAACATCCGCAGGGGAGCAGAGGGGCATCTGGGTGGCTGGAGAGCAGGAGTCCTTGCAGGGCCGGGATGGGGTGAGACTGTCCGAAGGGGCAGTCAGGGCACCTGTGTCCATGCGAGAAGGCTCTGCCTCTGCTCAACCCTCATGCCCCTGCCCCCGCCCCTGGCCGGTGCGCTGACCCTTCCCAGCAGCTCGCCGGCCACAGCGCGTCACCTTGCTGCTTTTCTCCACAAACACCTGTGCCCTCCAACCGGGGCAGAACGGGAAGGCTGTGGATCAGGGGCTTCTCCTTACTCACCCCGCTGGTGAGGAGGGCCCCGGCCTCTGCTGCGGGTGCCTTCCTGCCTGGGGAAGCCTGGCACCCCTTGCCTCGAGGAACCCCCCTCTCCTGCCCACTGGCTCCAGCCCCTTCCACCCTCTGTACCCCTCTTGCTCCTTTGCCCTCTGCCAAGCCCCTCTCCCCTGCTCCAGAACGGTGTCCCGTCCTCCACCACACCTCCCTCCGGACAGGGCGAGCAGCTGTTTCCTCCTGGAAAGCCTCTCCTCTTAAGCTCCAGGTTCTCTCTCCAGGCTTGCCTCCTCGTGGTCATCTGTGTCCGTGGCTCCGTGGCTCCCTGTCCCCTGCTACCCCGTAAATGTGACCAATCCCTGAGGCCCTGTCCTGGCCCTCTTCCCTCTCATTGCAGCAGACACGCGTCGTGGCTCGGATGCCTATATAAAGATTTTAAAATATTGATTTATTTGAGAAAGAGCACATCGCATCCAAGTAGGGGAAAAAGCAGATGGAGAAGGACCGGCAACTCCCCGCTGAGCACGGGGCCGGACTTGGGGCTCGATCCCAGGACCCCGACAACATGACACAAATGGAAACGAAGAGTCGGACACTCAACCCACTGAGCCACCCAGGCGCCCCCGGACACCTGTATTTTAAAAATTTTTTTTTTTAATATTGTATTTATTTGACAGATCACAACCAGGCAGAGAGGCAGGCAGAGAGAGGAGGAAGCAGGCTCCCCGCGGAGCAGAGAGCCCGATGCGGGGCTCGATCCCAGGACCCTGGGATCATGACCTGAGTGGAAGGCAGAGGCCTCAACCCACTGAGCCACCCAGGCGCCCCAGGACACCTGTATTTTTAACAAACTTGAAAACCTCCGCCCAGCTCTCCTGGGTGAATCTTGGCCCACATTCATGGCCACTCCTCTCAGCAGGTGTAGCCCGAGGCTGGACATCCAGCCAGACCTGTCCCAGGCCCCAGGCTCCAGGCCGCATACCTGCTTGGTAGGTGCACGGCTCGTGGATACCTCCCTCTGGCCCCAGAAATTCTATCCCAGGCCTGTCCTTCCTCCCATCCTCTCCCGGTGCAGGGACCACCACTGCCCAGACGACAAGGTCCATAGCTGTTGGTCTGGCTGCAGGGCTGGACTGGGACCAGCATCATCGACCGTGTGAACAGCCTGGGGATTCTGGTCCCGCCACACCGTGCGCTCTTGGTTCGCAGACAGCATGGCCTTTGCAGGGCCCCTTCTCCTGTGAGGAGGCCCTGCCCAGGACAATACCCATTCCCCTTTCGCATCCTGACTTGCTGGCTGAGTGGCCAGAACCAGCCACTTTTCCTCCTTGTGCATGGGGATCCTTGTCCTTAAAGTGAGGTAAGATTACTTCCTGCCTCGTGGGACGGGCGTGAGCAGAGGATGGGGCCTCCTGGACCCCGTATCTACCCTATAGTACTTGACCCGCGAGAGGTGTTTCCCAAGGAAGGGTTAACTGCTTGGTTTGTTGAATTAACTCAATGAATGAACTACTCCTTAACACCAGTTAAGAGCTCCCCCAGCTCCCGTGCTTCCTCTATGGCTTTGTGCAAGCTCCCCGGACCTCTCAGCTTCGGTCTCTCAACTGTAAGATGGGGTCTAGCACCTACCTCTGAATTCGCTAATCCGTGCAGGGAGACAAGGACCGAGTACAGGCAGGGTCGTGCAGCATTTGGGGCAGGCTGTTCCAAGAAATAACTTGTTAATTAAAAAAAAAAAAAAATCTTCCCACTATTCATAAAACACCTCAAGAGAGCTGCTATTGACATTTATTTCCTTAACTGGGTCCCTTTTATCTAAAATCTGGGTTTGTTTCTGTCTTTTAACCAATGTGGGTTTGGTTTGGTGGTGATTTTTACCTTTTCTGACCTTGTGATTGACTTCGTTGCTGCACATGGAGTGACCTAATGGAAGCTGACCTCGAACAAGAAGGGGCATGTCTTTTTAAGGGTGAAAAGCCCCCCAAGACTGACCGCCCGGAGCGTTCACATTGGCTCCCACTGTGAGCCGAGGGCAGGAGGAGCTTCAGCCTCGTGGAAGAAGGCTCTCCCGAGGTCCTTCTGCGAGACCCAGGGACTTGATTCAGCGGCGCCAGGTGGGGCCCGGGTGCTCTCAGGTGATCGCCGCAGGGAGCTGAAGCCTACGGTTTGCAAAACGGTGCCAACAGAGCCTGGCCTAGGTCCTGGGGCCTCCAAGGCAGAAGGGTCTAGGCAGGGACTGGCCCCGTTTCTGGCTGTAAGCCAGCGTGGCCAGCCTGTGGCCAGCATTTTGTGCTGTGAGAGCAGCGTTTGGCTCAGCCCTTAGCTCTGGATCAGGCAGCCACCTCTTTCCAGGGGCCCAGAAACACACACTGAAGCCATCAGTCCACAGGACTGTTATCCCATTTGATCAAAGCACAGGGCAAGGGACCACATGGGGAAAGGCCACTCCTGGCGCCTTGTTGTCTTTAAGCCTTAATGGTGTCATCTATTTATCCCATGTTTCTGTTACATTTGTTTCCAGCAAACCTGAAGCCAACGGCCTACCGCCCGGCCAGAGCTTAGCCTGTGGCTGTCTCCACACCCAGGGCTTGATGGGAGGGAGAAAGCTACTCGAGGGTTTAGACAGCTCAGCTGCTAATGACGATGCTTTCCACCTGTCTGATTGAAATACCCAAGCAGTAGGTTGTCTGCTTCTCAAGGAAAAAGGCACTTCTCTCCTCTAGGGGACCCACCCCAGTGCAGGACAGCGGAGTAGCTGCTCAGATGGGCGGTGGCTGCCAGCATCTGTTGGTGACTCAGTCCCGGGAGAGTGCCCCTGCCCTGCGCCGCAAGCCCTTCTCTGCCGCCCTGGGGTGTCCTCGCCCCTCCCAGCTGCTCTCTGCGCAGGAGAGGGTGCAGGGAAGCTCCGGTTTGGTCTGACGCCCGTGGGGTGGTTTGGGGACTGCTCTTAGGAAGAATTGTCCCCGTGTGACAGTGTGATGGGTGGCCGTGGGGACGGAGGGCGCTTCCCAAAGCTGCCGTGTCCTGGCTTCACCAGGATCGGAGGCAGGGCCACAGGGGCAAGGGGGCACGACCATCGTGTATACCGCGTCGAAGCGGCAAAGCGCTCACACCTGGCTGGAAGATCGTAGTGTTCGGGTCTGCCCCAGCCTGATCTGGGACGCCGGGAGGCCAGTCAGGGCCACAGCACCTGAGCCTGGCCCTGAACAGCCACACACACAAGAGAGAAGAACTAAGTCCTTCCCTGGCTGCTTCCTTGGGCTTTCTCCAGGCCCCACAGGAAGCTTGAGGCCAGGGGGCGGGGCTTGGGCCTGCGGGCGGGGCCAGACGGCGGCCTCCCGCGGGCGGTGGGCGGGGCGGGCTTTGTGAGCATGCGCCCTGCTGCCGCAGCGCCCACCACCTTTTCTTGGTTTCCGGCTCCTCCTGCTTGCCGGGGTAGGATGTAGCAGAAGGTCCGGAGTGCCTAAAAAGGGGGAGTTCGCAGTGCGTGAGGAGGAGGAGGAGACCGGGGTGGGGACCCAAGTGTGCCTTTGGGGACAGCCTAAACAAAGATACCCACAAGAATCCTTCCAAGGTGGAACGGGCAGACAGGGCCCGCAGTCGTGCCGCCTGGGAAAGGGGCAGGCTTGCAGGTGGCACGAGAGCGAGAGCAGTACTAGAATGTCGTCAGGTTCCCTCAGGACGCAGTTTTACCCGCCGGCAGGTGCCGCCTCCCTGCTGGGTTGGGAAAGGAGTCCGCCCGCCCCAAGGCCCTAGTCTCTGCCCTTGTCAGTGCTTCCTTGTGCTGGGAACGTACTAGAAGCTTGGCGGGACGCAGGGAGGCTTAACCCGGGGGCAGCCTGACGCCAGTGTCTGCACATGACGTCGTGGCCTTTGACTCGGTGAGTGTCGGAACGTGTAGCCTGGAGTTTGAATTGCACCTTGAGCTTTTGAAATCCTTTCCCTGTGAAAATACAAGTTAATTTCACCATTGGTGCTTTGGGTCGGGGAGGAAGAGTGCAGGACACAGCCAGCCTCTTTCCAGAACAGGGCTGGGTAGTTGTGCAACTCTAAATTTAATCCAAAGGCTACATTTCCAGGGGTGAGTGTGCTGTAGGAAGCTGTCTGTGGACAAATGAGGATAATAGTTTGAGTGAATTAGCAAGTCTGGAGAGGAGGGCCCATCAGCAGAATGACAAATTTAGGATCTTTAAAGACATCTGGTCAGCGATGCCGGAGCTCATGATTGACTGAGTGATTAATAATGGAAAACCCTTAGTTCAGTGTTTCTGCTGTCCCTCGCCCGCTTCCCCAGCCAGGGCGGGCTGTCTGCTGCAGCCTGCCAGAGACGGTTCCCGCGGAACAATGGAAGCGTTTAGGCCCCTCATCCTCAACCTCTGTGAGTTTAAGGTTTCGGTTTTTCTTCTCCTTACCCAACTTATCTGTGTGTTTACTCGTTGACAACTCGGGAGAAGGCTCCTGATTCCCTTTCACATTTGATGTGATTCCATCCATCTTAATCAATGCTGCGTTCCAAGAGCCTGCTGCTGGCCTCGCCCCTCAGGGTCACCTGGATTTGCAGCTCCTGGTTCACTAAACAGGGCCTCTCTCGGACACAGCAGTGGGACACACTGAAGGGCTGAAGTTGGCCGCTACCGTCCCCCCCACCCCCTGCTCCGCACTCTGCAGCTTGATGCCCGCATGCCTCGGGACCCATCCCTAACTCGGCGGTGGATTTCTCCGCAGGCTAAAGCAGCTGGACAAGCACAGCCAGGCCACAGCCCAGCAGCTGGTGCAGCTTCTCAAAAAGCAGAACGAGCTTCTTCTGGAGAGACAGAGCCTGGCCGAAGAGGTGGGACGTCTGAGATCCCAGGTACCGGTCAGACCCCACGCAGGGGTATGTGTGTGGGGGCGGAGGGGATCCTCTGGGCTGGCTCACCCAACCAGAGGACACAGCGGTGTCTGCGCGTGGGGCTTTTTCTTGTTCCTTGTTTCAGAGCTGCACCGTGACAGGTGCAAACCCCAGTACTCCCGTTGGGCAGCCCGTAGGGGGATCCTGAAGACCATGCTGGGCATGGTGGGGGACACGGATGTGTAGCCCTCGGGCCTGCGCTCTTTAGGGAGCTGGAGTTCATGCACAAGAACAACCCTCGACCCGGCAGGCCGCACCGAGTGTGGAACTGGGGCCCGCGGCAGGATGCAGAGGGCTATAGGGGCGAGCAGGCTTCGTGCAGGAAGCAGACTTGGAAGGGCCCGGGGGGTGTGTACAGTTGAAAGTGGCCGCGGAAAGAGGGGCTGCCCGTTGGAGGAGCCACGGTGAGTGGCTGCAGGTGGCTTGTCCGACGTCAGCGGCCGGTGACTGTGCCCGGCAGCGCTGCCTGTACATTGCGCGCGAACTCTCGTTGCCCTTGAACGAGCCTGCAGGATCCATGCTCGTCTCCGCTTCGCAGCTAGGGAAACCGAGGCTGCAACAGCCTGCACAGCTAGCAAGTCGGGACACTACAAATGGCCCCTAAGGCTGACGTCACAATCTGGGCTTTCCCTGTTGAGGGTAGATCTGGGGCCACCGAAAGGGATCGTGGAGGGAGGAGAGTATCCCGGTGAGTCAGCAGTATGGTGTGAGGCCTTTTCCCCTAAATGGTTTCTCTTCCGTCGGAGAAGCTGTACTTTTTGCCCCAGCAAGCAGCATGTTGAGATGATGAGGTGGTCCAGGGACTGGCCCCGGTGTCTGTCTTGTCCTAGGATGCTGTATTAGGAGAGCCCCCAGGCGCCCACACAGCGAGTGCTTGGAATGATGAACGGGAAGAGTGCCTCTGGCCATGAGAAGAGCCAGAAGCCGGCTCTCATTCCTCTTTCAAAATGTGCCGAATGGGTACCGGGGAGCCGCCCTCCTCTGAGGGAGTTTTCCCACCCAGTGTACTGAAACCCTCGCCGGTGCGACTCATTTCTCCGCGGAGAGTAAGACAAAACCCAGTGCCAGGCGCTGAACTGCGGCCTGGGGTTGCGGACCCGCCTGTACCCCGCGGCCCTGGCGCCGCTGACCCTCTCACACCGCTCCTCACAGGCGTCTGGGGGCTTGCAAATGGGTAACTGCGAGGGTCACCGATTCACGGCCTCTGGTCACACACGCCAGGAATCGGCATTTTAACAAGCTGGTTGGGTAATTCTGAGGGACGCGAAGCTTTGGAGGTCCTGAAGGGTTCAGGCTCGACCCTGGCCACAACCTAACTGTCTGGGCAGGTTCTGCAGGAGGCCGTGCATGGAGCTAGCCAAAGATTGGGCCACCGGCTCTCCAGGTGGTGGACTAGGCTCCTGTCACACGCGGTGGAAGGACAGGGGCTCTTAGCATGAGTGAATCCTTTGGCTCTAGGAGCCAAGAACCACTTCAGAATAAGACTTGTGGGGAGTCTTCTGTCCAAGCTCTGAGCACATGGCAGTTTCCTGTTGATTCTGGACCAGATCATTATCATGTCGGATTTCCCTTTTAACTCCCCATCTGCCTACCTCACAGCCACTCAGATCTGAACATGGACCATCAATGCTTAGAAACCTCTTCCAGGGCTTTTAAAACCTGATAATTGCCAAGTGGATTGCAAAATTTTCATAAAATGCATTTAAAACACAAACAAAACCCAAACCTCAAAAAATCCTCAAAAAAAAGGAGCAGGTCTTTTTTCTCTTGCCTGAAGCCACAGAGATGATTTGACCATCCTGAGTTATCTGATCCCAGCCCATCTGGCTCATCTCTAAAGGGATCTTTCAGATTCAAATAGTACATTTGGAGTTATTTTAATATGAACACGACAAAAGACATTTCATAGAGGGACTGTTGGCTTTCAGTAGCAAATACTAGTGTTCAAAGAAGAGGCAAGAATCCAGTTTTGCAAGCTCTCTGCCGAATATCTACACGAAAGACCTGCTCTTTCTACCCAAGTGTGGCATTAGACCTATTTCGGCCATGGAATAAACTGGAATTGTGAGTTTAGCTTCCAGCCCTTGAAGTAAATGAGGCTGCTGTGTGCCCCCGGCAGGGATATAGGAGGACAGCTTCCTGCTGCAAGCTCCCAAGTGACTGACCCGACTCCCTGTTTTCCTGGAGAGACACTGGTTCATCTTTTCATTTAGGGATGAAATGTTTAGCTAAAGGCTTCCGCGTTCTCAGCCTGGTTGGAGTAAGCCTAAGGACTTAATGGCATAGGTCAAACTCTCAGACTCTTTGTCCACCTGACGCTGAGTCCCAGGCCTCTGGTTTGCTCCCGGGTCCTGAGCCCTGGGTCCTGGAGCGGATGACTGGCCTGGGGTTGGCCTGCGGCCCATGATAGGAAAACGGTGACGTCTGTTCAGAAGGTTTTATTATTCTGAGTCGTTTCTGCTTACATTCTAAAACCTGCACAGCAGTCTGGCCGAGTGAGCCCGTCGTGGTCCTAACTAGGCCGCGTGATGTTTTTAACTGTGAGAATTCCCGCCTTCCCCTCCAGCACCGCTGGTGTGCAGGACTTGGGCCAGCCGAGTGGGCCTGGCTCAGGGCTTCTGGTCCGCCTTGTTCTTCGTGTGACTAAATGCAGTGGCTTTGTTACTCTCCTGCCTCACGCCGCGGGCAGGGGACTTCTAGAAAAAGGCTTTTAAAATGTTCTAAAATGGTGATGCCAGTCATTGTGGCGAAATGGAGCCCCAAAGCCCCCACCCAGCCTGCCTGCAGACCTGGCTCCACAGCCCGTCTCTGGGCACAGGCCCTGTTGCCTCTTCTTGGGGGGACAGAGACTCTGGCTGGGTCTCAGGGGAGTGGTGGTGGGGCCTAGTGGCTGGGAGCAGGGTCAGTGTTCTGGGACCTGGTACCTGGCGCTCTAACCTCTGGCCAGGGAGGGTGATGCCAGCTGCTAAGGAAATCAGTCTCTCCCTGGGGAGAGTGGCGGCTGAGAGATGGGAGAGAACAGAAGGTGTCCATTCAGAGGCTGGTTTTATACCCCAGAGAGTTTGGGGTATAACGACTGGGCGATGACTCAGGGTTCAGATCTTGTTTTCTGATAGCTGCCTTCCCCGTGGGCCCTATGGATCTGTCCTCAGTGCTCGGTCTGCGGGCGAAGCGTCTCTGCAGTCGGGATAAGACTGACTTATCAGGGATTAATCAGGAGGTCCTGTGACTTCTGAGCATTCTTGGCAGTGAACTGACTTTCTAATTTGATTCAAACTTGTACTTGGATCCAGCAGCCACATGTGATTATATTCAAAATCATGGACATTATCTCATTACACCGAAGGAGCCGGCAAGAGAGTTGAACCAAGCAAAGAACCCGGCGCAGGGGAGGAGGGAAGGCAGGGCCCACTTGTGACCTGAAGCCAGGGGCAGGGCACCTTCGAAATGGCCGCTCAAGGGAGGGTCACCGGGCGGGGGTCCCGCTGAGGAGGGTGTGCCTGCTGCCCACCCCGAGTGGGACCTGGAGGTGCACGCAGCTTTGCGGGGGTCCTTCCGGAGCCCTGGGGGCCTCGCCCGCCTCACGTGGGCGCTTCCCCGAAGTCAGCTACCTGCAGGACAGATGGCGCTTGAATAGAACAGCAAATACACTGAATAAAATAAATTAGAAAGCCTCCTCCTGAACCAAGATTTTTTGGAAAGAATTCTAAATAGATGAAAACAAACAATTTGATTTCAACCAAATTGTTGTTTTTTTGTTTTTATCCTGATTTTCACCCGAATTGTCAGTCTCAAAAATAAACACTGATACATTCCCAGAAAATATTTTTCAAATAAAAACTGACTCTGTTAAAGTTTGCCCTGATTCTTTCAAAACTGTGTACAAGACACTGTCAACCAAAGTGACTTGCATATTTTTTTAAATACACTTGAACATATGCAGCTAAAATGTCATTAACTCCCTGCTGCCTGAGTGTTTCTAAAGAGTGACACGAGACCCCTGGTGCTGTGTTTCCAACATAAGGGTCTTGCGACCCTCAAGAGAAACTTCCCCGAGCAACTCAAATAGTACAGTTTTAACTTTTGTGGGTTGTTGTGGTTGTTGTTGTGGTGGTTGTTTCACGGAAGACCCCGTGTGTAATTAATACTGAAAAGCACATACGGCTTCATCGAAGCCAAACTCGCTCTTCCGTTTAACAGTTCACTTTGTCCAAGAGTGAATAATTTCAGAACGAGACTCATGGAAGAAAAATAAATCAAATTTTCTGTTGCCTCAGACACACTTGCCCCAGTTACTGCTTCCTGAGTCAGACATTACATTTTGCAATATAAATTCACAATCGAGATTTTAAAGGGAGCTAAATATTTTAATCCAATTAGACAAGTGAACAAAACACTGAATATTGCATGGAGTGTGGAGAAGTGGTTCTTGACTTTAAAAGACTGTGATTCCGTCACATTACAACCCCAAATGTCAGTGTTGTCTTTATTCTTAACGCTTTCAAACATGAGGCAGCCAGAGGCTCCTCTCTCTGCTGTTGGTGACACTGTCTGTCCTTTGGGAATTCTTAAAAATCTATTTACCATGGAAACATGGTCCTTCTAAAACACAGACACCTGCCCGCGTGCTGGGGAAGTTCGCGGGACTCGCGGGACTCCAGAGAGCTGGAAGAAGACATCATGGAACCGCACTAGGTGTGGGACCCTGGTATCGGCAGAGCTGCTGGGACGAGCGGGGCGCCCCTGCACTCTGACCGCGGCCCTGTGCTCCTGGGGCTCCCCGCCTCCCCGGGGCTGCTGGTCCCAAGTCCAACTCCAGCTGCTGTTCTACAGGAAGCCAAGGAAGCATGGGCCCTGCCTTCGTTTTGCAAGGAAGGCTTTCTTGCCTCTGCCTTTTCCTTTTTCTGACTCCTTTGGACTCCTCCCCCTTTGGGAGCCCAGAAGCAGGGAGTCAGGCCTGTGGTCCCCATGGTCTAGGGAACCCAGGGCTTTGACCTCTGCCTGCACAGACCTGTGGTGGTCAGAGGCCCAGCTGGGCAACCCGAGGGGAGAATGGACAGATAGGTGTGCCAGTGACCTCGCCATGAACTCAGCTTGCTTTGCACCTGCCAACAGCTGGATGCCCAAGAAGGTCAGCAAGCGTGTGGGCCACTTTGCTGGGCACAAGGCAAGACTGCTGACCTGGAGGCAGCCCGCCGTGTGCCCTGTGTCTTCTGAAATGTTGTGGTTCCCCCCCACCCCATCGGCCCCCTCCGGCCATGATCCACAAAGTTCTGCAGAGGACTAGTGAGGGCACCTTCCTCCCAGCAGACTGGTGACCACCTGGAGTCCACGTGGCCTGGGTGTGCCAGCCGTCCGTCCACAGCTGACTCTTGCTCGGCGCCACGAAAGTCACACTCCGTGGCTTATGTGCTCTCCCTGAGCACGTCAGAAGAGCACGAGAGAACTGGGACTTCAAGGTCACACTGCCACGGCTCAGATCTCAGCTCTGTACCACTCCCGGGAAGTGGTTTAGCTTTCCTATCACTCAGGTCCTGGTCAAAACCAAAACCAAAAAACAAACAAAAGCCCTTAAAAAGAGAACCAGCTTCCCCTTAAGAGGGAGCCCCTGCATGCCTGACTCCAGCAGGGGTGACCGTGAAGCCGACCTGGTCAGAGGCACAAAGAGGCCTCTGGAAAAGTCATTCATAGGCCTTCCTGTACCAGTAGGACAAAGAAGGCCCAGAGATGCAGTGGACGTAACTGGGAAGTGACTGGCAGGGACGTGGACTTCTTGAGAAGGTGGTGTTCAGTCCCTGGGCCACAGGCCGCATGCACAGGTGGGTGTCCATCGGCTTCTCTCCCGGTGGGGCCTGAAGCTCTGAACCCCCAAGCGGCAGCTACTGGCGGCCTCCCTGGAGCTCTGTTCACTGGGGACAAGCTGAGAACGCCCCACCTCAAGGTGGGGCGGGTGAGGCGCTTCTGGTTAAAAATAGATGCTTTCTTGCCAGAGGCACAAGGAACGGGGCCATTTTTCGACCCGGCCAACAGAAGCAGAAAATGTACAAATGGGTGAGGCGGGTGGGGTGTTGCACGTGGGGAGACAAGCGAGAGGCTGCATGGAGGTTGCGGATGGAAACTCCGGTCAGGCTGAGGCTGAGCCAGCGCAGTCTGTGAGCAGGGGCGAGGCGGGGCGGGCATTCCCTAGAGTGGGGTGTGTGGGGCAGGGGGCCCCGGGGAGCCTGGAAACAGCCGCAGAAAAGGCTCCGCTGGACCCCACAGCATGGTTGCCTGGGGAACAATTCAGGTCACCCAGAGACTCATTTTTTAAACTCTGAATTTCAAGTCAAACTTCAGAAATAAACACAAAAGTTAGGGTTTGCGGAGAGAAGGCTCTATTAGGTTTTACAACGAGAACATAGAAAATGGGGTCGCAGCAGCGGGTGTGTAGATGGGGGACATTTCTGTCATCTGTGGACAGCATTTCAGAGGAGCAGCTGCCGGAGTGCCGTGCTGGCCCTCCCCTCTCCTGGAGGGCAGCCACAGACCACGGCAGAAGTGGCCACACCACCCAGGCAGGCCGCAGCAAGGGGCCGTGGAGACAGGTTGGAAGGCAGAGGATAGGGAGGTGGTGGCCAAGGGCTCCAGCCCCAGTTCAAACCAGCTCACGTCCCACAGGCACATGCGTCCTCACCCTCCACACCCACCCCCCCGCCAGACCGTGGTCACTGGTGTGGACGATGGACCCAACTTCCTGGAAATAAGCATGACTAAGTAGCCCTAAGAAGTGATGGCAGATGAGTGGATTTGGGCAGTCGCTAAAGGTCCTCTGTCTCTGCACGTGCTGCGGGATGGGGGGAGCACTCAGGACTGTTCCCTACCAAAGCTCCAGCAAATGGAGGGCAACCGTGGGTGCTGCATTTGTAGACCAGTGATGTGAGCACAGGTGACTTATTTACTCAGATGTTTACGGGATGGGGTGGGCGGTGCAGGCACCGGGGATCCCAGACCCGAGAATGGTAATATTGGGGCTCTAATACCAAACTCAGGACGGGTTTTGCATCAAAACCAAGTAAAATACCAAACCAGCGAAGAGATAGTGACAGGCAGTTTGCTCCAGTAGCGAGATTGCGGCTGGCTCCTGTCGGTTTGCTCACACCTGGGACCTCACGTCTGTGCTGCTCCCAAGGGATCCCACAGGTGCCGGAGGTCGCAGGTTCCAGAGGGCCACCAGAGGCCGCCGGGGGACCAGTCGGGTGATGATCAGTTACAAATGGGCCTGGAGCCCACGGGCACTATGAACTCACTGCAGTGAGAGATGCCAGTTTCCTTGAGCTCGGTTTAAAAGAATTCCTGCAACATTTTCTTTCTAGTGCAGGTCTTTACCATTATTCTGTACAGACGTTGGGGGGGGGTGTGTCTTCTACCCAAAGTTCGGTTACATTTTTCTTTTGCAATATGCCTGTCATGGTTTATGCTTATCCTTGTGCTCAGAGAGACACAGCCCCCACCTGTGTTCCAAGCGGGACAGCTGCACACGTGACATTCTAATGACACTTCCACTTACAGACTGGCACACTGGAGACACATGATGAGCGTCACACGCACCGAGGCCCACCTGAGGTAGAAACAGTCCCTTTCTGCATCTTTCAAAAGAGGCAACAGACTGATTTTCCTATTTCTCTTGCGTGAACTCTGATCTGTCACTCACTGTCCTGTCTTGGAAGTCCTCAATCGTGGCTGGAATTGGGTTCTCACAGAAGCCTCCCTCCCCTGCCGACTCCAGCTCAGGAAATCTGCGTTGGGGAGGGCAGAGAGAGGCCCACGTGTCTTTCCGGAAGGTGGTTGCCAGCCAGTCAGACCAGACTGCCCACCTTCCTTAGGACCTCCTGCTCCTTGGGGTCAATGTCTTATGCATCTTCGCACGTGGTACGGGCTAGGTCCCCAGGAGTTGCCCTGTTTTGTAGAATGGAACTGTCTGCAGTGGTTTCTGGCACCACTTCCAGCTGTGGGTTAAGCTAATCTGAGCAGCCCTGTGGGCCAGACCCATCAACGCTGTGCTCAAACTCCACTAATCTGTGATTCCCTCAACCCATGTTTTCATGAGCTGGTTTTGAAACCTTTATTCCTGTTTAAAGCCAAGAGGCCAGATACACCAAATTCTCTCTTCCAGCATGTGGGCAGTGGTTTCTATGTGGAAAAAAAAAAAAAAAATGCCCTTATATATAATAGTGTCTGCCGCTAAAAACTTGGGAAGTTCTCATTCGTTTTGATTTCACTAGGAGCGTCTCAGGGACACTTGCCTGCATCCTGTTTTTGTTCTAGCTTCCCCAGCTGTAATGTCTGAGCAGTTTTCAGTAAAGAGGTCCTGGCCTGGATCGGGGTCTCCTTCCCTGGACAGGGAGGTGGTGACTCTCCAGCAACACCCTGTCATCGGCCCGCCCTTCCTCGAGAGACGGACACATGTCTGTGGTACGGGTCATTTTCAGAGTTAAAGCCTTAAAGTCATTCACCTCATGTTCCATGGTCAAGTGGGAGTGCAAGCTTTTCCTCTGTCTGGTTACAAACAGTCCCTGCATTTTTAGCAAAAGAGTGATTTTTCTCCGTAAACGTAGAAAGGGCACCTCAGCCAGTGGGAAGACAAATCACAGGGAAGAACAAGATCTATTTAAACTCACTTTTTATTATCATTTTTTCCAGTTACCCAGCATGCGACAATCTGATTGCTGACCTGGACGAAACAGAGTGAAATAAATGGTTTACAAAGAGATATTTACATTCATCTGATTTGTTCGTGAGATGCCACAGTGCGCCATGACCTTCCGGAACAGCAGCCAGCGCCTGGGACGGCAGCGAGCTGCTCGCGCGGCGCCCTGTCCGCTGCTCGGCGGCACCTGCGTACGGGCGGCCTGTGGCTCAGCTCTGGCACCAGATGATGAGCCCTCCTGCTATGTCTCCAGAAATGGCTTGAAGTGATGATGTTTTTAGATCTGCTCATTTGTATGCTGTTACACACGACTTTCAATAAATGAACTTTTTAAAGACCTGAATTGTAATGTTTCCTTTTTACCTTGTAGTGATGAACGAAACACACCAAAAAGGCACATATTTTAACTAGGCCAGAGGGTATTAAGGACCAGACTTTCTTCCTGTCATTCACGTTTCCTTCCCTCTTCGTGAGCTAGAGAGCATCCTTGAACTTCTGATGCTTTTAATCAACATCTCGTAAGACTCCATTACTTATCATCCTGCTACTCTGGGCACAGTCGGGAGACACCAGGAAGCACTGTTTATCCTGTCCACTCTGTTCACAAGGAAAACAGACAAGAAAGCGTCTTTGGCTTGGTGGTGTCGGGTTTCTTCTCGAATGTGCAGTATTTGAGAGGAGCCTACGAATGTACTTCGTGGAATTACAAAGTTGACTTTGAGGTCTATCAGATAGCTGTACATGGATCGTTATTTTAGTTTAAGAGAGTATTTCTACTACACAGTTAAGCCCTCAGATGCTTGAAAGTAATAAAAACTGGGCACTGCAAGTTGTGTTGTATTTGAGGAGGACAAGGAAGTGCTAAAGGCAAGGCTGCCAGCAGGCGGGAGGAGGCCCTGACCTCAGGCCCTTCTCCTGGCTAGCGCTCCCGAATCCTCACCCTCACTGGCCCTCCCGTGGCCTCTTGGGGTAGACACGGGGATTAGGCTTCGGAGGCGATGGGATGAGACATACGCAAAGACCTTTCAAAAGTCTCTCAAGCATGTAAAAGGTTCAAGCCTGAAAGAGTAGAACTTCTACTATATGGACTCCGTTTTTTATTTAATCCAATGTGCTAGACATCAAGGTTGTCACCTAAGATATGTTAACTGTCCCTAATTCTGTTTGAGGACTACAGTAAATAAATTACAATATTCTACAAATAGCACCCTTAAAGAATTGTAGAGGTCACTTTATTTTAGCCTCCTGATCTGTCCATCCCAGTGGTTTTGAGAGAAGAGCACACAGAAGAACACCCTCAGATCTGCCTGTGCGACACACACATGCCTGACTCTGGTCCCAAAGCCATTCCTCCACTCAGCTTACTCACAGGAGCAAAGCCAAGTTTGTACAATAGTAGGTTTATGAGGTAAAATCAGAAAAAGGCCCCAACCAAAATGAGTCTAGATAAATCAGACTGGAGTACAATCACCCTACCCATTTCTCACCCACGACTAAGTCTGTTAACTTGCCAACGCACATTCTAAGGAAGGAAGTACGCAGAGCAACACGTGTAAGGTTATCAGGAAGACATCACTGAGGAGCGAAACTCCTGAAGAGTTCGGGGCCCAAACCATCTGGTGTGAAGCTTGTTAGGTCCCTAACACGCCTCCAGGGAGCCCTCTTCATCCCTGACTTCACAGGAGATGCACCTGAGGCCCATAACTGCGGGGTCAGCACCTTCCCTTCAGAAGTGGCCCCTCGTCCAAGTCTGCACAACTGCACTACTGCCATTTTACTCACATAAATAACAAAGCAGTCCTGTGTGTGTGGGGGGCTACAAGAGACGGACGTTATTCTCCTCTCACATTTTATATAGGGTAGGTTAATACCAGCTGGAGCTATTAAAAATCTTTTTCCAGAAAAGCATATTTTCTGAGACTACAGAACCACGTCCAACAACAATAAACAGAGAAGTAGCAGATTGACATAGTGCTTTATTTAAGCCGTCTGTACGAAGGAAAATAATGTGCATCCCTATCATATACGTGTAAAAATACTAAGGATGTACAGTGTACAAAAACAGTTTCTTGTAGTTATTTCACATCCTTGTGGGTCATATACTTAAGGAAATGAACAGTTTTAGTATGACCGACAGTAATAGTAATACAGTTTTTCTTGGGTTCATAGTTGCGTCTGCTTAAAATCCTTAACCAGATGACTAGATCTTGCGCGGATCTAATGAAAGAACTAGCAAGGTCAAGAAATGTCACAAACTATAAAGCTACAGGGAGGTAATTCAATTACCAATTTAGAGGTTTTTCTTTTTATTTCAATAAATACTTTACATTTCATGCTTGCCTGTAATGCACTACCAGGAGCAAGATAAGGAAACTCTACTGTAGACAGTACGAACAGTAGCAGCAAAGTGTGTACGTTGAGGTGTAATACAGAGACCCTGCAGTTAGTAAGGAAGGCCCTTACTTTTGTCCTCTAGGAGAAGCAAGGGGCCCCTGCAAGAACAGTCAGCTTTAAGAAGCCGGAAATCAGGTACGGGAAATGGAAAACAATACTGGAATAATGCTATGTCATTAGTGTGGAAAGCAAAGCTGTGAGCAACCTGCCAAAAAATCCAAGCAGAAATGGCCAATTTCCTCCCAGATGGCTGCATTAAGACAAGAGGGCAGACTTCACGGAAGTTAGTGCGGGATGGAGTCCGCTATGTCTGACCCGTGTTCTGATGGTGCAATGCTGGGTTCTGGGCCTCCCCTTCTGCCAGCAGCCCCCACCGTGGCCACGGGCAGCCCCAAGGGCAGGTGCGGAAACCTTCCTCTACAGGCACGCACGCGCGCACGCACGCACATCTGTTATCCTGTCATTCCTCCGCGCCAGCTGATGGATACCTGGGAGCGAGAGCGAGGGGGGCTGGGCGTGGAAGCCAAGGCAAGGCCCTGCTGGCCCTGGCGCATCTCAAGGTCCAGTGCAAGTGAGCCCTGCAGGCGGGCTGGAGATGGAGAGCCAGCCATGAGGGGTGGCTGGCCCAGGGCACTGTCAGCGCGGTCATTCATCTTCAGGAAGTGTCCTTGGCCTAGGTCACGGGAAATCACCTTAAGGTTTGTGGGGGGAAGCTACTGAAGTGCTTAGTATATAGGGTCGCCCTCCTCTGCCAGAGGAATGGCCGCTCCGCACGAACATCAACCAGCCTCAGCCACCTTCTCTGCCTCTACCTGTTCCTTTTGGATAAAATGGATGCGAGACAACTTATAGGACATACCTTCTAGTCTATTTTCTGGTCAAAGTGAAACATTCAACAGAATTCCAAGGGTGGAGAAAAAGTGAAGCGACATGTGTAAGAATGAACGAACTACCATTTCCTGTAACTTCCTACTCAATGCTAAGGATGAATTTCACTCAGATAGGAATATGAAAAATTAGGATAAAACCTATGTCTGAATATGTCTTAGCTGCCTTAGGAAAATGCCCTTTGACCCCCGTCAGTCCCAGTGGCCTGCCCACCGCCAGCAGTGGTGTCTCATCTACAGATCCACACTTCCAGCGCCACGAGGCTAAGACATCTGCGTATGAGTATGATTCATCCCACTTAGAAAGTCACTTGCTCTTCCACACAATGCATCTGAGTCGTCATACCAGGTCATGCCGCAGTGTTCCACGGGGAGCTGTCAGAACATGTGACTACAGACATCTCCACAATCGCTCCATGGGGCCGGCCGGCCTCCTGCGGCCTCAGCAAGGACCCCCAGCCCCTGGACTTCATAGGCTGCTTTGGAAAATGTCAGCTCCTAGCACCAAAGGGTTTAATCTGAAGATCATCATTAATGGAGGAGAAAGATGAGGTTTGCATACACGTCCCCTTTCAGTGAGAAATGTTGGAATTTGGGGACATGAATATATACAGAAAAAGAAAAGTTGGAGGTGTTCTTTTTGTGTGTGTTGTTTTGTTTTCTCCCTGATGGCTTAATTCAGTGATAAATGTACCATGATTGGAATAAACACACCAGGTTCTTACCCCTTACTGCCTACTTGGTGAATACTCGAGATGTGTGCATTTTGCCAAGTATGGTGCATTTGTCACGGTCATGCCATGCCGGTCGCGGTTCCTTCATGGCGAGACGTCGCCGGGTTGTCAGAGCACTTCCGTCCTCAAACGGTCAACAGCAACATCCTTCCGTCTCCTTAACCCCTCGGCACGGAGAGCTGGGGAATTTCTCCTTTTGAGCACCAAGGGGTTCAGGGCCAGCATCTCTTCTCCCAAAGTCCCATTCTAACCAATATGTACGATTTCAGAGCCTCATCAAATTTTGTTACAAAGGAGAAAAAGTGCATGATTCTCATTGGCGTGTACATTCCTTGCACATGGGTCAAAAGAAACTGCAGTGAGTCTAGTTCATGTAAGTTGGAGCTGCATTTGCTAACATGACACACAATTGTCTTCACTAAGAAATAAATACTACTGCGATATAAACAAAATCATAAAAGGACATTCAAAGTTTTAACATCCGAGAAAAAGCTAATTCACGTAGAACTGAAAGTCAAAACTTAAAAACAAATAAGGCAAACACCTGTTTACCTTGGTGTACAAATTTTGGTGAAAAGCAGGATCATTATACCTGTCTACATTCTTCAGCCATCAGAGGTGATAAATATCAAGAAGGGGAAAAGGTTTCCAAGCACAGGGGGACAAAATGCTCTCTGGTGCAAATCGTGTCATCGAGCCTGTAAGCGACCTTGCCTCTGCTGTGCATACGCCTCCTTCCCTGGAAGAGCAGTGTCCATCTTGCCAACGACCACCCGTGAAATCTGGACATCCGGGTGAACAGCGGGCTTCCTCTGCAGCGTCCAACAGGGACTACGTGTGCATCTAGCACTCTATCTCAACGGCCGTTCGCTCCTTCTCTCAGATGCTTCCCTAGGGATTCCGGCCAGGTCTGAGTGCGTGATCCCCACCGTATGCACCGATTTCTTAACCCCTTCCTACAGTTCTGCATATGCACATCACCACCCTGCCACAATTGCTTGTTCTGAATTATAAACTAAATCTTCTTAGTCTAATTAGTTTTCGATGTATCTTCTAGAAAGTTAAAAAATGTACCTAGAATCAGTGTATCTCATTTAGCCTTCACTGTTAGGGATAAACAAAAACTAAAAGATCGAAAGATGACAACTGGTGCACAAATGAACAATGGTGGGCTCATGACTTCCAAAGATTGTAAAATTACCTCTTAAAGTTGCTAGAATAGTAAGACAGTAGCAGCAGCAGCATGAGACCGTAGACGGAGATACAATTTCATGCAAAAACAAACAAGTGTGTTTGCGTTCATGTGTGTTCTTGTGGGGGTGAGAGTGGGCTGGGGTGTCTGGAAGCGCTCCTGCTTTGTAAGAGCTACGACTGGTGTGATGTCCGGGAATCATCTTGAGAAGGAAATCTGGGATGACAGTGAAGGAGCAGGACGGGGACCTTACTCGCGGCCACTGGCAGAATAGGAGAACTGAGGGAAGTGCGGCCGCCGCTCGTTGTCAACGCAGTCCATGCCGTCCTCGTCATCTGCAGGCACAAAGCGGCCACTTAACGTCATGGTTACTGTCTGCAACTGTATCTCTAGTCTATGCAGTTCTAACGTCTAGCACAGGGAAGGTCAACCACGGACAATGAGCACAAGAGGACACTTGTGCCCATCAACACAACACAAAGTAACGACACTAACTCCCCAAACACTCCCTTTCCCACGCATGATCTACAAAGTAACACCCTCATGTCGTCTCCTTCAAGCCGTGAACATCTTAAGACCCAACATACTGTGAAAATATAGTATTCAAGAAAACCAGATTTTTTTTTTTTAAATAAGAAGAAGCGAATGATCTTCAGTAGGCTTCAATTTCACGAAACTACACCTGTCAAAACTGCAGTGGGCAGTCGGGCCTAAGGCACCAGAAGTGTCTGGCTAGAATCCAGTACCAGCGTCTTCAAATGCATGCATTTTTTCTTCTTGGTGCTTTAGATATGACTGCGAAATAAAGCTTCATATGAGTCCTTGATGTGACATTGTTTACGTTATTTACTCTCCATCTTGTATCCACCTTTGGTCACCATTACCAGTTTCCCCAAGATGCACCTTTGAACCAGAGTGAAGAGAGGAAGACAAAGAAGAGGGCCAGATACCAGCAGCTAATACTACCTCCACAGGAAACCAGCAGCAAGCCGACATGAAGGCATGGAAGCAAGCTGCTTTCACTCGGGCTGCCCCCTTTCACCTTCCCTGCCTTTCTGTATTCGAAAGATCTCAAATGATCCCCCAAGCCCTTCTCCTAACGTTCTAAAGTCTGCACGGCGAGTAAGCTCTTCCTTCTATGTGATCACACATTCGATCACCCTGGTCACACCATCCCCTGTGCACCTGCTCCAGGCTCTGGGCCAAGACCATCTGCCCTTGGGGAGTCCTGTCTATTCAGGAGGGGCCCACAAAGCCTCTTCTGCTCTCCCCAAGTATGAGGGGTCAGATGCTGTCCCACAGGGGAAGAGCCAGAGGAGGATTTCAAACACCCAACCTTCTTTTTCTTCAAGCAAAATAATTCCACTTCCTCCAATACCAATAAGGAACACAGTGCCAATTCTTTAAAATTTCCAGCCTCTCCAGGTGCATGGAGGTCATATAACAAGAGAAAGCACACAGGACTCTGTATGGCGGGCCCTGACCCTGTCACACAACAAGGATAACACTCTGTGCCCCTCAATGACACACAACCCTCTGGAGAGCAAACATTTCTTTTCTCACGATGCTTCTATTGGGTATACTATTCTAAATACAGAAGATTGTAGAAATGGGAGCAAGTTGCTAACCAAAATTTGTGACCTTGAATGTACCAAAAAAAAAAAAAAAAAAATCACTGATTAGATAGCAATCAATCCATGAAGAGGATGTGGGGCTCCCTGTTCTGTGTAGACCACAGAACTCCAAGGGTTTCTGTCCTTCTGCAGACAAGCCTAACTATATCAGCTTTTCAAGAGAGGACTGTGACTTAGGGAAAGCTCTGCCTCCTTCTTATCAAATGCTGGTTAGGCACCAAGCAAACCACACACATTGTTCAGATGAAATACCTTACCTTTCACAGTATTTTTAGCTGCAGGAAAGGTGCTGGAGATGGCCGATCTGTTGTGGAGTCACAAAGTATAAAAACTAGAGAAAAGGCAGCTGCAAGCTTAGCATTCAGATTCAGACACGTGCCAATCACATTTCAAGGAAACAGTATTCCCTACTAACAGCTTTGCTTGGCTGCATGTTTCTGCGCAGTGAATGTGCAGAGAGCCCCGGACTGCCTGTGTGGGAGGCTGGGGTCCGACTGCGAGGGGGCAGCAGCCTGCCCAAGCCAGAGCCCATCACACCAACTAACGTCTGGAAATGTATTCCTGCTCTGAACAGAGGATCGTAGGGACAGTTGCTGACAACACCCAAGAACCATGCTGCGAACATGAGACTCATCTGGAACAAGCAAGCAGGGATCAACTCCCCACCCCACATCAGAATCTGTGACCCAAGGAGGCTCATTTCCTTATAGCATTCAACAAATGTAACTACATGGCGTTAAAAGCTACTCAATCTCTAAGAAATCCTCTTTTCCTGTAAGAGGAAAGCAGAGGACCATTAACGGATAGAATGCAAGACGACACATTCCAAAATCTGTTCAATTAATTAACACCAGTGAGAACAATCTGGCATGTGACCGCAGCTGTTTGTCGGCAAGGAACACTTTGCCTGTCGAACTGCTGATTTGTTCTAAAAAGTAACTCCATTCTGTGTCCTAAAAGCCAGGTGGCGAGTGGGAAGGAGGCCGTCGCTAACTGAGGGTACCGTGGAGGGCTTCCGTGAACAAAACCATGCTTTAGCGGCTGCAGGGCCGCTCACCAGCAACACCACTTGAAGCTGAAAGATTACATTACATGTAATCATAGTCAGAGGTTTCACTGAATCTCCCTTGATCCGTCTCCTAAGGGGATCTAGGATGCTTCCAGGGACCATCCCTTTAAAGACCTGGCCCCATGTTCCCCAGCCCTCCCTCCAGCAGGGAGGGGCCACTGGCCTCAGCCCAGCCTACTGAGTGCTGTCATCTGCTCCCTCTGCAGGGGCCCACTTGGGAAGTCAGACAGATAGCCCCGACAGACACAGGCTGCTGCTGCTGGACTCAGGTTTCTGGGTTCAGATATCCGCACAACCACACGTTCCTAGGCCTCCATGGTAGGTGGATTCTGGGACCCACCTTGGAAGGGACTATAGTGTGTGAGCCTCCTGCTCAAAACAGACTCCTTATCCCTTCAAGACCCGGGGTCAGTGGGCGTGGACAGCATTCCCCACATCTAAAATGACATATTCTTTCAAGAACGGGATTGCTGGGGCGCCTGGATGGCTCACTGGGTTAAAGCCTCTGCCTTCAGCTCAGGTCATGATCTCAGGGTCCTGGGAGCAAGCCCCACATTGGGCTCTCTGCTCAGCAGAGAGCCTATTTCCCCCCCTCTCTCTGCCTGTCTCTCTGCCTACTTGTGATCTCTGTCAAATAAACAAATAAAATATTAAAAAAAAAAAACAAAAAAAGAACGGGATTGCTTTGAGTGATCAAACATTTTATATTACTGATCGAGAAGCTGGGACACCAGGTTCACATGATATTCTAGAAACCATGCTGGGTGACTTAAAACATCTTTCAACATTCCCATGTCATTTTATAAAGTTCTAGAAATGAAGCCACAGCGTGCCTGTTAATGACATATTCTCAGCCCGGTAAGTGCCTAGTGAGTGTGGAGTTAGTGGTAAGGCAGGCAAGGTGAGTCTTAAAGAGATTTGGACCTCATCAGCCAGGGCTTTGTTTTTGTTTTACAAGAGAGCACAAGTAGAGGGAGAAGCAGGCTCCAGCTGAGCAGAGAACCTGATACTGGGCTCCAACCCAGGACCCAGGGATCATGACGTAAGCCAAAGGCAGATGCTTAACCTACTGAGCCACCCAGGTACCCCTGGGCTTTGAAATCGAGTCTGTGGCAGCCAGGGCAACACCTACCACGGAACTTTAGATTTCACGGATTCAAGGTCATGGTTGTGGGAACTGCTCTGCTGTGTCCTTCCAGGTTCCTGCTCCCTGGCAGCCTTTTTAGGTTGCCCCCCTACCCCAGATTCGCACCCACTCTCCTCTGCGGGGTGTCCGTTGTACTGGGCCCAGCCTCAAGCTTCAGGCAGTGTGTCACAGGACAAAGAACACCACAGACTCAAACAGAAGCAAAACAAGGGCTCTTCAAAGCTATCTAACTCCAGGTGCCTTTCCCACCCGGACAGCTTCTCAGGCACTACAGGGGAAAGCCGAGGCTTGGGGACACCATCCAGCCTTGTGTCCCCTTTCCTAGAGGGCAAAGTGACCTGCCCCTTCCCTGGCAAAGAGTGGCAAAGTCGGGATGACACAGTCACCCCACCAGGCTCTCGTCCTCCTCAGCCCCCTTTCCCTGAGACTTAGCCTCACAGGTCTCTCCCACGTGAGGACTGGACTCTGACCTGTCTGAAGCAAACTGTGCTCACGGCTTTGCATTTGCAGAGCCTATTTCTGTGATGTCCAGGACCATGTACTGAGTGAACTTAAAAGAGTCCACAAATGCCAAAGCTCTATTTACCAAAGAAACAGTCTTGAAGAGGCTGAGGCCGAGACAGAGACACATTGGGGCCTTGCCCTCTTAATGCGTGCTGTGGACGTCATGTGGGGAGGGAGGCCAAAGCACAAAGTCCTGGGTATGGATGGCCGGCAGCACCATCTGTAAAGAGCTGGGACTCCTTCTGGCCGGGAAACTACCAGGCCCTCGCCATAACGTGTTTATTCCTTCACATTGTACATATTTACTGAATACCAATGCTGGGCCAGATACCCAGCCAGGAGCTGGGGCTAGCTGTGAATAGGAAACCAAGCCTTTTTTCTCAGGGTTACTGCATTCTCGTTGGACAAACAGTAAACAGAGAAATGAACAAATTAACCAGAAGAGTATCAACAAGTTGTCAATGTACGGAATCAAGGGGTGGGGGAGGCAGTACCCAATGGGCTGCACTGTTCTTTGGATTGGGAGGTGAAAGCAAGCTCTCTAGGGAAGTGACATTTAAACTGAGATCTGAGGGAGTAAGAGCTGTTGATGCAAATGTCGGAAAAAAGAGCATGGCAGGCAGAGACAGCTGTTAACACCCAAATCCCAAGGCACAGTGAGGCGTGGCATGTTCAAGGTGAGGCTGAATCCAGGCACGGTGGGGCAAGATGGAGCAGGAGCAGAGACTGGACAGACAGGGCTGTGGAAGTCAGCATGAGCCATTCTGGTTTTGAGTGCAGAGTTCGGGAGCCATGAGAGGGCTGTGGGCAGGGAAATGATGTGGTCTGATTGCAGTTAAGGTTATTACAATGATGAGGTCTGGCAAATGCTCTGGGGTGGAAAGGGCTCCTGGGCCCTTCCAACACCTCAATGGTGCTGCCTGCCTTTCAGACATGTGGGTCGCCACTGGCCACTCTGGGGCTAGTGGACACAGTGGCAAGGTCCTAGCCAATTGTTTTGCTCACACAAGTCCTAAGCTACTTGCCCCCAAATCTGTGGCATTTCCAACACAGTCTTCTTCTCTTACAGATTTTAAGATGTTAGCAATGACACGCAAGAGAGAATGGAAGGCCACTGTCCCACTGGGGATAGCAGTCCCACACATTCCCAGCTCACAGCTTGGCCAAGCTAGGGAGTCCTGCTCCTGGCTACTGCTGACACTAACTGGGGGACCTGGGAAGCTCATTGTCTCCCTGGGTTTCAGTCTCTTCCCTTAGATAATGGAAGTTAAGAGGTTCTTAACTTCTGGCCAGTCTAAAGAAAGCCAAGCGCACATATGCAAACGTGATCATATTTTGCATTTCAGGGTGTGTTCATGGTCCCTTGTTGTCAGGCTATGGGTTGAAAACTCTAGACCGGGATGGCTCCTAGTTTGCCTTTCAGCGGACGATCAGGTGACCGACCGCATCCGTGACTGGAGCCTTCCCTCCCGTGGATACTGGTTTTGTAACAGTACCTCCAGCTACGCTGCCTTTCACAAACAAGAGAGGGGAGAAGGAGGAAGGGATCTAAAGGAAAGAAAAGGAGAAAAAAAAAAGAACACAACAGGATCATGAGCCAAAAGATGTGTGACCTGAAGAAATCACACATGGCTTTCCATGTCCCTGAAACTCAATTCTATCCTCATCACTAAGCTCATAAAGACAGGTACAGAGCCCTCTGTTGGCACAAGAGTGTTTATAAGTTACATCTGATACCTTTCCTTCCTTTAAAGCCCAGTTATTTAGGATACGTATTGAACTGTGCACACATACCAGCATACGTGGAAGAATATTAAGTGGTACTTGAATGTACTGCGTTAATAGACATGTAATTTAATTTTATGTATCAAAAAACTACTAGCACACTAAATTATGTCTTCACAAATACTATTAAGACAAAGCTAAATTTAAAGTGAATTAAAAACTATTAAGTCAGAAGGAGACCAAAACGTGCATGATTCTGCAGGGGGCACGTGAGTCAGCGGTCAGCAAACAGGGAAGGGTCACTTTCAGAGTCCTTCCAGCTGATGAAGAAAGAAAGTACTAGAATAGTAAGGAAAGGCAAGATTGTCTACAGGTTAGTCTATAATTCTCAGGCTACAATTTTTCTTTATAAAATTTTTCCAACTCCCCAAAACTTTTCTCTTGCTACCTTTGAGACTTCCACGTGGAACTTCATATTCTTAAGTGGGATGACAAGAAATAAGTCACTGTGGAATTCGATCTTGAAAATATCCAATCAACAGAGTGGCTGCTGTTTTCTGTTATATTACAATGTTATCAAGTGCATGTCAGATGTACTTACATTTTTCAGGTGGCGTTATTGTAATAGTCTGAGCTGTAAATTCTTCATCAAAATATCTGGTATCTGTCTCAGATGTTACTTGAGGCTTAAAAGGAGGTACAAGCTGCAAGAAGAAAGAAAAAGCGTACTGTTAAGAGATTCCAGTTTAGGAAAATTCATTTCTAGGATAAAATTAAAGAGCAAATAATTAATAAAACAGTGCCAAAAATCCAGACCACTGAGTCACTGCATATGGGAGATGTGGCGTTTGGCTTTCCAGTCAACAGTCTGAGCGCAGAACAGGAGGTACTTGGTTGTTCTGTGCAAAATCTGACGATTATGTGAAACAGAACAAACCAGAGAGTAGGGTGCAAAGAGGATACTGAAAAGTCCCAATTTCCCCACCAATCACAAACATAACCAAACCATATGGATGCAAACCTTAGTGACAAAACGCAGGCCCTCCCCGGAGCCATGAAAACACGACTTGTCTCCTGGTCTCTTCCTTGCACCTGGTCCAACAGCTTATTAGTAAGAACACAACTTAATGATACTGTTACTCCCCAGGTCCTATCCTTGGCAAAGAAATACATCTGCTTACTTGAGATGGGCATGAACACCCGCCCCTGTTCTGGGTCAGGGGTCTAGGGAGCCCCTGAAGTTAAATGTGAACGTTTCGCCCCTTGGTTGCTTCCGATCCCGAGAGGGGAACCAGGACCCAAAAGAGAGAGGGACTGCTCTAGGACTGATGGGGCTGAACGCCTCAGAGATGCAGCAGGCACAGTGCAGGGCAAGTCTGGGGCTGCTGAAGGTCCCAGAAGCCCGAGCCTCTGGGACCTCTGCTGGCAAGGATGAGCAGGAGCGGGGTGGGACTCCTGCTCCTCATGGCTCCGGCCTCACAGGAGAACACGACAGGCCCTCTCCCAGGGCCTGGAGTCTCAGTACTCACTCTCATGGGTACCCTGAACAACAGGAGATGCTGCTTTTAGAGAAAATTCCCAAGTAGACAGAAATACAGAGAGACGAGTGACAGAAATAAAGGATGTTTTATAAAAATTTCACAGAAACAAACACACACAACTGGCTTTAGCTCAATGCGTTTTTCCACTCTTGTCACCAAATTCACGTTAAATCATAAGGCAAAAATCTTTACATTACTCTCTAGGCAAAGTTTTCAAAAACCAAGGGGTGGGCAAAATGAAAAGCATGTTTTTGGAATAAGGGACCCCACACTTCTGTTTATGCCACGTGTCACAGCATTTTGAAAAATTTTATTTGACAGTGACTGCGCACGGGCAGGCGGAGGGGGAGAGAGAAGCAGACTCCCTGCTGAGCGGGAAGACCCACGCGGGCCTCGATCCCACGATCCTGAGATCATGACCCGAGCCGAAGGCAGCCGCTTAACCGCCTGAGCCGCCCAGGTGCCCACTAACAGAGCATTTTTAATCCCTTTGCTTCCTACCACTCTTTCTGTCTGTCCCAGGACGCAGCTAGTCTAAGGTCTCCGTCATGAGCACTTTTTTGGGGCGGACCCTAGTTCAGGCGCCCCTGTGACGGGGGGGGGGGGGGTGGTTCTCCTCCCGCACCCCCAGCCTCCGCGGGCCGAGCTCCTCGGTCGGGTGGGCCCTGCTCTGGGACGCTGCCCGGGCCGTGCCAACACGCGCTCGGCGGCCGGAGAGCGCCCCTCCTCCACGCAGACACGAGGCCGGCCTTTCCGGGGCGCCGCACACCCCAGCAACAAAGGTCACCGGGACCAGACAACCGGCCCTTTCCAAAGTCTTTGGAAACCGAGGGGTCACGGCCTCTGCCTGCAGGAGACTGGAGGCTGCGCCTCGGGTTGGCGTCACCAGTCTACAAACGCCCCCCAGAACGGTTCTTCCTCATCCCTCCCATCGGAACTTCACCACAAAGAAAGGCTTTTTGGCAGAAGTTGGCTTCGGGGCGCGCTCACCGCTGCCCACCCTGCCCAGCTGCTGCCTTCTGAGGCAAGTTCGGCCACCTGCCTGCGCGGTCCGGGAAAGCTGCTCTCCTCTCAGGTGGCGCCAGCGCGGCCCCTTGAAACGCCACCGAAATGGGCAGATCTTACAAGATCCTCCAAAGGTGCCCGAGCCAGCCTCCGCTCAGAAGGCTTCTGGCCGCGATCCTGGCCGCCTCCTCTCGTCACGCGGCTTTCTCGTGCTTCACACGCCTCTCAACAGCTGACTCTACGCAGCTACGCATGCGCGCGCACGTGCGCAAGATATACGTGCGTCCATCTCCGGCCGCCGCCATGACACCTTCTCCTAACGACACGTCAGCTCCGTGACGGCGAGGGTGTTTTAAGACCAGTTTTATTGAGGTACGGCTGACAGGCAATAAGCCGTCCGTGTTACAGTTTGACGGGCTTTGACTTACATACAGAACCACGAAACCGTCACCCAAATCAACATGGTGAAGGGTCTGTTTCCTCATGAGCCTGTTGGGCCCTGCTCCCTCCTCGGCCCTGGCAGGCAACCACCAGCGTGCTTTCTGCCACGATGCCTTTGTTTGTATTTTCCGGGCTTTTATGTAAACAGAGCCCTATAGCAGGTATCCTTTGTCTGACTTTTTGGCATTAGCATGATTATTTTGACGACCATCCCTGTCACTTCCCATGTCACCAGCCCCCCGCCCCCCCCACCCCCGATGCTGCTGGGTAACACTCCACACAGGTGTGCCCGCACCCATCTGTCTGTGACCTGTCATCGGACACCGGGGTTGCTTCTGGTTTGCGGCTATTGCAAATCTGCTCGGACTCCTGGGGGTCCGAGTCTTGTAGACATGAGATTTTATTTATTTTGGGCAAATACCGAAGACCTGAATGGCTGGGTCGTACGCTAGACGTACACTTAACTGTTCAAGAACCTGCCAGACTGTCCCAAAGCAGTCGCTTCATTTTACATGACTACCCCCCAGGGACGACAGTTCCAGTCGCTCCCGGTTCTTGCCCGCACGGGTTTGGTGGGTCTTTTCAACAGCAGGCATTCCAGTGTGTGGTGGTGTTTCGCTGTGGGCTTAATTTATACTTCTGGTGAGGTTACGTGCTCTTTGGGGAAGGGTCTGTTCAAACACTTGCCCCGCCCCTTCCTGGTCCACAAGTTCCGAGAGTTCTTTCCATAATCCGCGTGCAGGTCTTTAATAGGATCTGTGATCTGTAACTGTTCTTCCTGTTCGTGACTTTTCCTTTCATTTCTTAACAGGGCCTTCTAAAGAACACACATACCTAATTACGCTATCATCTGATTTATCAATGTTTCTTTATGGGTCATGCACTGCCCTCATCTATGGAATCTGCATAACCTAACACCACAAAGATTTTCTCCTAGAAAGCTCTACACTTAGGACTATGTTTTGAGTTAATTTTGTATGTGCTGCAAATTTTTAAAAAAATATGGATGTCCAGTTGTTTCATCAGAATTTGAACTGAACTATCTTTGCATGTCTCTTTTAAGTCGCTTAACCATATACGTGTGGGTCTAGATTTCTAGGTTATCTATGGACAAATAAAAAATGTTACCTGTGCGGGGGCACCTGGGAGACTGACTCAGTCTGTTGTGTCCAGTTCTTGATTTTGGCTCAGTTCATGATCTCAGGGTCCTGCGATTGAGCCCTACATAGGGCTCTGCACTCAGCAGGGAGTCTGCTTGAGATTCTCACTCTGCCTTCGCCCCTCCCCCACCGACACATACCCTCTAAATCAACTAAATCTTAAAAAAAAAAAAAAAAGATGTTATCTGTCTATAACAAACTGTCCTGATTACTGTAACTTACTAAGTCTTGAAGCTGTAGTAGTGTAGGCTCTCCAACTTTGTTTTCTGTCAAAGGTGTTATGGCTACCCTAAGTCCTCAGCATTCCATATGAATTCTAGAATCAACCTAACAATTTCTACAAAATAGCCAGCTAGGCTAATCTTGATTAGGATTGTGTTGAATTTATGTATCCATTTTGAGAGAAATATCATCCTAAAAATACTGAGTCTTCTAAACCATGAACATATTAGACCTCTCCATTGCTTGAGGTTGTCTTTAATTTCTCTACAGTATTTTTTAGTTTACAGCATGAAGGGCTTTCACATCTTTTGTCAAAAGTATCCCTAAGGGGCACCTGAGTGGCTCAGTGGGTTAAAGCCTCTGCCTTCAGCTCAGGTCATGATCCCAGGATCCTGGGATCCAGCCCGCTTCATGCTCTCTGCTCAGCGGGGAGCCTACTTCCTCCTCTCTCTCTGCCTGCTTCTCTGCCTACTTGTGATCTCCATCTGTCAAATAAATAAATAAAAAATCTTAAAAAAAAAAAAAGTATCCCTAAGTACTTCATACTTCTGTTGCTATAAGTAATAGTCTTATTAGTTTCCATTTATTTTTATATTGTGCAGTCTTTTGTATATTTACCCTGTGAATATGGGTTAAACATTTATAGTTTTTTTTTTTTGTAGATTCCAGCTGATTTTCTATATAGGTAATCATATTGTTCATGAATAAGACAGATTTACTTCTTTCTTTACAATCTGAATGCATTTAATTTCTTTTTCTTGCCTTACTGCACTGGCCAGACCCTCCAGTACAATGTTGAACAGAGTGAACATCTTCACCTTGTAAAATCACTCAGACTGTCTCCAGTAGGATATTAGCGGTAAGTTTTCCCTAGATGTCCTTTATCAGAGTGGAGAAGTTTCTCATTCATAGATTACTGGGAGTATTTTAGTCTGCTCTTTATTTAAATCAGACGGATATTGAATTTTCTTGAATGCTTTTTTTTCTGCATCCAATGAAATAACCATGTGTATTTATTTCTTAGTTATTATCAATATGGTAAATTATAATGATTTTTAAATATTAAACCAACTTTGTATTTCTAGAATAAACCCCACTTGGTAATGATGTGCTATTCTTGTATTTATTGTTGGATTTGATTTGATAAAATTATGTGAAGTATTTTTACACATATATTAATTGAGGAAATTGGTCTATAATTTTCTTTTCTTGTATTATCTTTGCCTGCTTTTGGTATCAGGTTAAGCTAGCCTCATAGAATGAACTGGGAAATACTGCCTTTTTCTTCAGTTCTCTGGAACTTAAATGTTTGAAAATTTATTGGTGAAGGAATATGGGTTGGGAGTGTTCTTTGCGAGAAGTATTTTTTAACTACAAATATAATTTCTTTAACACATAATAGGCTATCCATGATATCTATTTCCTCATGGTAATTTGCATATTTCAAGGGATTTGTCCATTTCAGTAAAATTGTTGATTTTATGGACATGAAGATTATCATGCTATTTCATATTATCCATTTAATACCCATAAAATCTGTAGCAAAGTCACCCCCTCTCATTCATGGTATTAATAACTTATCTTTTCTCTTCACTTTGGTTAGAAATTTATCAATTTGGGGGCGCCTGGGTGGCTCAGTGGGTTAAGGCCTCTGCCTTCAGCTCAGGTCATGATCTCAGGGTCCTGGGATCGAGCCCTGCATCGGGCTCTCTGCTCAGCAGGGACCCTGCTTCCCTTCCTCTCTCTCTGGCTGCCTCTCTGCCTACCTGTGATCTCTGTCTGTCAAATAAATTAAATTAAAAAACTTAAAAAAAAAAGAAATTTATCAATTTGTTAATCTTCTCAAAGAACCACCTTTCTTTTCATCAATTTTCTCTATTTTTTTTTTTTGTTTCACCAACTGCTGCCCCCATCTTTATTAATTCCTTTCTTCTGCTTACATTGAGTTAAATTCATTCTTCTTTTTCTAGTTTCTCAAAATGGAACATAAGGTCATTGATCTCAGACCTTTCTTCTTTCTGAGTATCGTCCTTTAGTACTACTCTTTGAAGTATTAGCTGTAGCCCACAGCAAAACATGTTTTCATTTTTAGTCAGTTCAAAATACTACTTTCCCTTCTTTTTCGACCCATTGATTATTTAAAATTGCACTTAGTTTCCAATTACTTGAGGATTTTCCATATATCTTTATTTTGATTTCCAATTTTATTCCCGTTTCATTCAAAGAGACCATGCTTCAAATTATTTGAATCCTTTAAAATCTATAGAGTTGTTTTGCTTAAAATATGGTATACCGGGGCAAATGTTCTGTGTGATCTTGAGAAGAAGAAATGTTCTTCTGTTGTCGGGTGATGTTCTATAAATGTCAATTAGATTAAACAGGTTGATGGTATTGCTAGTGTCTTCTATAACCTTACTGACTTTCTCTCTGGTTCTTCTATCAATTATTTAGAGATAGGTAATTGCTATGTCAAACTATAATGTGTATTTGTCTTTTTTCTTGCGGTCCTAGTAATTTTTGTTTTATGTACTTTAAGATTTGTTATTAGATGCAAAAATAATTAAGATTTTTACATCCTCTTGATGAATTGATCCCTTTACTATTATGAATTGATCTGCCTTACTAACCCTGGTGCTATTACTTGCTTTGAAATCTTCATATGATACTAATATAGCCAGCCACTCTAGTGTTCTTTTGAAATAGTGTGAGCATGGTATACCATTTTTCCATCCTTTTATTTTTATCTATTTATAATTTGCATTTAAAGTGGGTTTCTTATAGGCAGCATATAGGTTGATTCTTGCTTTTTTTCAATCTGACAATCTTTAATTTTTTTTTTAATATTTTATTTATTGAGAAAGTGATAGTGTGAGCAAGGAGAAGGGCAGAAAGAGAGAATCTCAAGCAAGCATGGAGCTTAATGCAGGGCTTGATCCCGTGACCCAGAGATTATGACCTAAGATGAAATCAAGAGTCAGAGGTCCAACCAACTGAGCCACCCAGGCACCTCTGATCTGACAATCTCTTTTAAGGGCAGTATTGAGATAATTTGCTCTCAATGTGATTACTAATATGGCTGAGATGAAACAAGCTTCACACTTGTCTCACCTGGGACTTTGTTTTGCATCAACACTATACCCCTGATTCCTAAAACAGTGCCTGCCACTGAATGAATCATTATTCAATCTTGGTGCTCAAGTGAGATGTCAGAGAGCATGGAGTCTACCCTTTTAGAAACGAGGAGACTGAAGCTAAAGTTGGTAAAGTGACTTGCTGAAGATGATATAAGGAGCAATGGAAGCAGCAAACCCTCTGTCTCCGGATCCCAAGCTCTCCCTACTGTGGTGCCTGCAAAGACAGCATAAAAATGCTTTTTGCTTTTGACTGCTTCTCCAGATATTAGTCATGGTCAAGCCATGCATGCTGGGGGCATATTTCCTCCCTTCAATTCACACACGGAAGCAGAACACAACACAGTCAAGTATGAACATCCACACAGGGAAGCAAGAACCCAATTTCTGTACATAGGGAAAGGTGTGAGAGAGAATGTGCAAAGAACAGCCACAGACCCCAACAGACGTGCTACCACACACTTCCTAGGTATGCCCAGCTGCGGGTTTCCTCTGACTCCCAGAGTATATATTCACTTTAAACAACTGGTCACATTTCAAATATTTCATTCTTATGGGCTGCACTGTGCCCCCTCCTCCCAATCCATATGTTGGGAGTCCTAACCCCCAAGGACTGTGCTGGGAGACAGGGTCTTCAAAGAGGCGATTACATTAGAATAAAGTGTTAGTGTGGGCCTTAGTCCAACCTAACAGATGTCCTTGTAAGAGGAAATGTGGACACAGAGGGACTCCAGACGCACACACGTGGAGGAAAGATCATGTGAGGAGGAACAGATAAGGCAGCCATCTACAAGCCAAGGAAAGAGGCTTCAGAAAAAACCAACCCTTCCAATATCTTGATCTTGAACATCCAGCTCCCAGAACCATGGGAAAACAAATTTCTGTGAAGTCACCCAGGCTGTGGCACTCAGTTATGGCAGTCCTAGCAGACTAACACATTAATTTTCTATTTCGCCTTTAAACCAGTATCATCTTAATTTTCCCTCCCCTGCTCTGGACACATATCTCAAAACACTCCTGTATCAACTGACACACCGCAGACTCTTGTTGAGGAATGCGGATGTACTGGCTGAGGCAGAAGCAGCCAAGTATAAATCTCAGCTACCTTTAGATGTTAACTCAAAGAATGTCATCAACTGCAAATCTGAAATATTTTCCCAACAGATGCTTTAAACCTCCAAAGTATCTGTCTCTGAGAGCTCACTGGTTTTCAGGAAATGTCGCTCCGGACGACGTAAACAGGAAGATCACAGTGCCGGCTGGAGGGCTGCGCTTCCAGTTTACCGACAAGGCTTTATCAGAGCTGTGTTTCCTGGTGCAGCCTCAAGACCACAGGGTGGTGGCAAGCCAGCAGCCCCTGAAACCCTCCCACACTGACCCTCTCCTGGCTTTTACATGGTACCAAGCCACTCTATCATTTGCCATCTTTCTAAAGCACTATGTTTCTTTCCTGTAAGTGAGAGAACAGAAAACATGCCCCTGAACTTGTTAGGGTTAAGTTGCAGTCCCTACTCCTGGTATGTGGCTGGAGGGACAGCAGGGGAGTATGGACACCAAGGCCGCTGAGGGTCAGTCTCCCCGACCCTCCTCAGCAACAAATCAATGGCTACCTCCCGGTCTCTATGTTCTTTCTTCTGTTTTCAGGGTTGGCGCTCTAGAAATAGACAGCAGGGCTTGAAAACTGCAGGGGAAGCTCATACAGACCAGTGACTATAGAACCTCAACCATTACCCTATTTGAATACTATGTCCACCACCCTGATAAGGATCAAAAAGCCTGGGAACACAGACACTGGCAATAAAAACTGCCACCACTAATCAAGGCTTAGATTTACCACAGACAATATTCTAATGCTGTAATTCTACCTCTTTAAAACCATTCAAGAGAGTAACTAAGCTTAGGTAGGGATTCTAGTTTATTTAATCTCTGTTCTCCTGAAAAACTGTTTTTGTTTTTGTGGTTTTTGAGAGAGAGAGAGAGACCACACAAGTGGGAGGTAGGGTTATAGCGGAAGAGGGAGAGAGAATCTCAAGCAGGCTCCATGCCCAGCACAGAGCCTGGCAAGTGAGACTCGATGTCACGATCCCGAAACCATGACCTGGGCTGAAATCAAGAGTCAGATGCTCAACTGACTAAGCCACCCAGGTGCCCCTCCTGAAAAACTGGTTTTATGCTTTGTGTGTATATGTATTATACACACACACACACGAAAAGTGGGAATATGGAAAGAAGATTTATTTCTAGCAAAACTAATAAGCCTATAGCAAACATTGCTTAATTATATTATCTGTTAAGATTTATAATACCAATTAAGATTTCTTGATAGGTGCCCAGAAACTCAAACACCTATCCTTCATTTTCACAAAACCACACAATAGTAATTCATGTCCATAATGTTGACCTTGATCTATTTAAAAAAATGCACCAAGGTTCCCAGGGTATATATCACACTAATATACAAATATTATATCGTAACTTGAGTGCAGCAAAGTGAGTATTTCAGCTATAACAAACATTAACTGTTTGATTAATACATCTGTTTTCCCTGCTGGAACTTTGAAGGGCTTTTTAACATACAGTATGCATGGTCTGTACTGCTCAGAAAGTGATCCCCAGAAATGTGAACTCATACTTTCTTTTCCTTGATCAATTTCCTCATTTAAAAAAAGAGCTTCACAAACATTCCACTGGCTGTGGGTCTGTGGACAGGTGATGCTGCTCACAAACATTCACAGGCACGTTACATCATTGGAGGACTCAGTTATACTTGGAGAATAGTTGCTTATGGAGGTAAAACAACTCTTGTTAGTAAACAGAGCCCTCTCTGAAAGGCAGGGGATGGTAGTAAAAAGACTTTGCTGCTATGGAGGTGAGGATGGGCAAGCTGCATCCATTATGGGCCCCAGGATTTCACCAAGAACTTGCTGGAACAGTGCACTCTTCATCCCCCTCCAGCTGATCGCACTGGCCCAGCCCCCCATCAGCAACGTGGCAGCCAGTAATCACTATCTCTGATTACAAATGTTCATGAACATGGGCAAAAGTTAAAGGAGTATGTAAATTGGGGAGAAATGGTATAAGATGAAGAAAACGTGGGACCTATTTCAACAGATAAAAACCAAACCAACCAAACAAACAAAAACCTTATAAAATGTGGGTAGGATCCCAGGGAGTCACGTTAAAGTCTATTAAACCTCCAATACAGAAAAAGATGGGTATTAATAATAATGCTCCCAACCAAGATTTATATTTTTACAGAGAAATCCATATTATATTTCCATGAAGATGACCTTCATGGAATGAAGATGTCCTTCAAGATGTCCTTTCCCCGTGCCCACCAAATCACCAAGACAGCCACTCTCTCATTATCACACCAGACCAACCCCTACAGAGGATCCAGTGATCCAAGAGCCTCTGGGTTTGGGGAGAAGATTTTGATGGGAAAGGAAGAAGGAAAGTAGAGGATTTTAAAAGCAGAGCAGGAGAATGTGGAGGTTCAGTTTGAGGGCAGAGAGGCAGAGAGCAATTTCTGTGAGAGGAGAGGGAGCTACTGACAGAAAGAATCTGGGTTGTTCACGGATCTACAGAATACACTGTGTTAGTTCAGGGATCTACGGCAACTAACGAGAATCAGGTGAAGAATCCCAAAGGCGGAGCTCAGTTGTGCAGGCCCCCAACAAGGGTAAAAGTAGGGAGAAGAGGCACAAGAGGTTCTAAATGCACAAGCACTTTTCTGAAATGGACTATGCATCCAGGGACCCCTGCATGCATACATGGGCCAGCCAGCCAGAGAATCGGAAGATGGGAAGCTAGAACAAGCAGCACTACCTGTTAGCTGGGCACCTCTCAGTTCAAGAGGGCTTAAATGATCCAACATACTCAACTCCTTATGAAGAACAAAGAAGTAGGTGTTTGAGTACCTCTTCTTTTCATTGCATTTTTAACTGAATTATAAAAATATTTGCATTGAAAAGAATCTTGTAGACCTAATCCAATCCCCTTATTTTAAAATAAAAAAAAATGGAGGCCCCAAGTTTTCATACTAGTCAGTTATCCAAAAGCATAATACAAATAAAATTCTAATTACTTTTTTACAAAAGATTTTTATTTGAGTGAGAGACAGCACAAGATGGGGGAGGGGCAAAGGCAGAGGTTAGTGAAGCAGGCTCCCTGGTGAGCAGGGAGCCCTGCTGGGGCTTGATCCCAGGGCCCTGTGATCAAGACATGACCCAAAAGCAGATTCTTAACCGACTGAGCCACCTAGGTGCCCCAGTGCTATTTTATTATTGAATCTTCATTCACTGGGTAGAAGAGACACTTCCTACATTCCAGGGCTGTTTTCAGAGCTAGGTAAGCACATGTGTGTGGAAGCACCTTGCATACGCTCTGAAACACTTTATTGAAAATATTAGTAATAACCGTATTTTCACTGATGAGAATCTACTAAGTGCCAGGCACTTTACACACCGTCTCTAATTCTCCAAATAGTCCTGGGAAGTAGTAGAATACTGGAAATGAAACAAGCTTAGAAGAATTTGCCTCGGATCCTGCTCAGATTTCAACCTAGACTTTTTTTTTTTTTTTTTTAATTCAGAGTCATCATTCTCGTAGCCCCATCTCAATGGTAACAACAGAACTGTCAATAGTAGTGACTGTTCCTGTTGGTAACAGAATTGGGCTCCCAGCATCTAGTCTGAGTGGTGGTGCCATCACTGAGTGATGTAACATACGCTGCATGCATTTTCTATTAAAACATGATTTTTGATGAAAGGCATCTATTATACACGCACAGACTTGCATCTGTGTCCACCCATGAAGCCTGGGGTTAGGAAGAGAGTTCCAGAAAGAAGGAATGTGTCCTGGAGACCTAGGCAGCAGCTGTGTGGTCTGAAGACTCACTCTGTCCCCAAGGGGCTAATTCAACCATGAGGTTGCACAGAAATGCAAATAGTCTGCTTATTTATGTCTCCTCTGCCAACTGTGAGCAACTTGAGGACAGGGATCTTCCCTTTAGATGTTCAGCAGGCTCCTAACACTTGGTACTAAGTAGATGAACAGCAAATGGTAGGTAAAAACTGTAAAATATTCATATGAGGTCCTTTGGTCTTGCTGAGGTCTACTCAAAAGGCAATGCAAATTACACATTTTCTGGGAGAGTCTCAGTTTGTTAGTAAGAGCTGGGCCAAGCAGGGAAGGGAAGAGCCTGCAGTTATCTCCTGGAGGTACACAGGACTAACCATACATTCACTGCTAATTTGCAGAATTCAAATAAGCTCTTCTATCTACACAGACTCTTTGGAATGCTGCACAAATGTGAATTTGTGGGATACTTCTTTGCAGGAATAAAAAATGTTCCTGTGTCACTAGAAGTAAGGCTGTGTCTGACATGCAATAATGAATAATTAAAAATAGATACTAAGTTTTGCTTCTGTTAATGGCCAAGAAGCTCCTTTTGGATCAACCCTCCTGTAGATAATTATAAACACTGGAAAAAAATCCAAAGGTTCTGGGAAGCAACTAGAAACAGCTTTGTACCAGAAGGGAGTTGGACACTAGGAAGAAGAGACTGGAACTGGATGAATTCCCCACGTTTGGGGCTCCTAACTCCAGTCTCTACCATGCAGAGTTAAAATATGGATGAGAGGGGCGCCTGGGTGGCTCAGTGGGTTAAGCCTCTGCCTTCAGCTCAGGTCATGTTCTCAGGGTCCTGGGATCCAGCCCAGCATCGGGCTCTCTGCTCAGTGGGGAGCCTGCTTCCCCCTCTCTCTCTGCCTTTCTCTCTGCTTGTGATCCCTCTCTCTCTGTTAAATAAATAAATAAAATATTTAAAAAAAATTTTTGGACGAGAAATCCACAGTCTTACATCATGAAGAACCAGAGGCCAGGATTTGGGATAAGCACAGCAGCTTAAAGTAGGAAGAAGAGGGGAACCCCACATTCTGAATACAGTCTGCCCAAATCTCTGGCTGACTCCTGAACCAGGCTTGCACAGGGCAGATTCCAAGCTCCCTAGGGAAGTCTAAATAAACCGACCTAAAATTTTAAATTACGCTCACTGGGGAGGGCACAGAGGTTGCTGTTTGAGTTCCGCCATGATAAACTGCCCACCAATACAAAACAAAACAAAATACCAATATTGTTTGTTGTAATCTAATAAAATTCAGAGGCCGTACTCTGAATTCTAGAGTAGAATTAAGTACCTCTTCTTTTCGATTCATTTTTAACAGTGAAAAGAATTTCACAGGTAGGGACATGTGGAGCTTGGTGTCCATTGGGCGGGAGGTGGGGAGGATGTTTGTAAAGCAGGGAGAAAAACAACGTGAAACTCAGAAGCATGAACTGGAGCCCACAGGACAGACCTAAGCCCGCGTCACTTCTTACTGCCTCGGACATCGATGGTGTGGCTCCGCCTCACAAGCTGGGAACATGCATCCTGCGGCTGAATACACAGGCCGCTGGCAGAGGGGAGAGCTACCCAGGCTGACAGGGAGCTGGAAGCAGACAGGCCTGACCACTGCCTCAGGCTCTTGAGCTATCCTGGGAGAATGTCGCAGAATTCTGGAAAATGTAGCTCAGCCTAGTCAGAGGGATTTATTCTAAAGCCATCACAGAAACCTAAAGATCTCGGAAGCAGCCAGTGAAACAGGCCTCATAATTTACAAGGGAACACATAACTGAGTACGCACTCACTAAACTCACGATTTTACACTCGGAGAAAATCTCCTTCAAGAATGAAGGCAAAATAAAGGTGCCATCAGATAAAAGAATTCAAGTTCCCTGCCAGGCAACATGCACTATACCAAATGAGGGAAGTTCCTGGGGCTGAAGGGGAATGTACCAGAAAGGAACCTGGTCTCTAAGAAGGAGTGAAAAGATGGGAGCGCTCGCTCTGCTCCGGACAGCAGCAACAGTGACCGGTGACCTTACAAAAACACCCGCTCCCATGGACAATTGACAGGGTGAACCGAAGCTCAGCAAAACAACTTTTTTTTTTTCTTAATTAAAAAAAAAAAAAGAATGAAGATTATTTGAAAGGGTAAACATGGAAAAAATAATACTAGAAGTTCTAACTTGGCATCTGGACAGAGGTGAAGGTTGATGTTCAAATAGAACACAGTAGTTTAAGGAAGGAACCAAAGACTTTAAGACAGCAAAGTGTGGAAGATCCCCATCGGCCCCTTTGCCACGAGACATTATTTCATTTAGGTCTCTCTCTGCAATTCCCACTGCAAACTATGATAAAATCACTCATTTAAACAGCTGCCATTTCGCTGAAATGAATTATCAAACAAGTGACCAAAGTAAACTATGAAGTACCTAAATCCCTCTCTAAAATCAAGTTTTCTCTTCTCTTCTGAAGGAAACCTCTGGAAAATAAGTATGAATGTGATAAGCAGAAGGTAGATCAAAATGAGGTAAAATCTTAATAAGATCAGAATGAGCCAAAGATTCCAAATCAATCTTCCCTAAAAGCCTCTTTCTTGGTCCTCACTGTTTTGCAATATTATTTTTTGCTTATGAAGAATAAAGCTTCAGCAGTCTGCATAAACTTCTGGAATCTCCTGCCTCAGCTGGGCCCACACCTACTGGCTGGCACCGCTGCCCTGTCCCCAGTGCGGGTTCCCTCGAGTGCTCGTGAGGCCCCCTCCTCACGTGGCTCATGTAGACCTCACACATTCTTCTCATTCTATGGAGGCAGGACTCCTGCCGTAAAGTGGGGCCTTCAGGCAGGAACTACTCTGGCTTCCCGACCAAATATTTATAAAAACATTTGGTTCAGTGGGCATTCCCATTTCTTTCCCGTCAATGACACGATGACAGTGCCCCACCTCTTCCACAAAGACTAATCCCGTTGGCTTGCCTTCACAGGTCTTGCTTTTTCCGTATGTCTTACTTTCCCCCCATATTTATCATCATCTCACGTCTTACAATCTCTGTATTGTACATCTTACTATCTGTATATAACCTTACTTTTTTCCTATATATCTCCACGTCCAGAGCCCTGATTGGATTTCCCCCCAGTACATGAGCAACAGGAAAGCAAACACACATCCAATCCATTCTGTGGGCTGTTTCCCATTTTGCTCTTGCTCCCTCCTTCTTTATACTTTCATTTTCTTAAAAAGCCTATGCTTGGTGCTTCCACTTCCTTTACCTCCCGCTTCACTTACAAAACTTCAAAAGAACTATTTTGAGCATAAAGGAGAGCATAGAAAATAATATAAAATGACAACCAGATCTAAGTAACAGATGTTAACATTTTGTCATATGTACTTTGAAACTTTTTTTAAAGATATAAAACATGGAGATGCAGCTAAAAACCTATTGCTTTCCCCTCACTAATATTCACCTTTTTTTTTTAAGATTTTTTTTTGTTTTTTTATTTGACAGAGATACAGCGAGAGTAGAAACACAAGCAGGGGGAGAGGAAGAGGGAGAAGTAGGCCTCCCGCCAAGCAGGGAACCTAATGTGGGGCTCAATCCCAGGACGCCGGGCCCATGACCCCAGCCGAAGGCAGAAGCTTAATGGCTGAGCCACCCAGGCGCCCTTATTCACCCATTTTTAATCCCCAAATTACAATTATATATGACTCAAGCAAATATTGTGGTGCTATTTCTTTGTATCATTTGCATGCAAGTTATCATTTTCACCTATAGATAAGCCATCACAGACATAATTTTCTTTAGTTCATTTTCAGTCTTATAATGTATCATTCCCTAAGTATCTTATGTAACTTGATTTTTTTATGTTCATGTATTTTTGAGATTTGCAAATAAATACTTATAAACCAATCAACCAAATGATATTTATAAATCCAACTTAAGCATTTTTTATTCACTATAGTACTGCACTGTAAAAATAAGACAAATGTTAATTATTATATATTCCACTATCAGAGGTCTATTAAGTTTTATTTTCTTTTAAAAATCACATACCCCTTATTTTTCTTATTATCTTATTTTATTAGAATCTATAATAAACACTGCCTAGGAGTGCCTGTGTGGCTCAGCTGGTTAAGCATCTGACTCTTGGTTTTGGCTCAGGGTCATGGGATCGAGCTCCACGTTGGGACCCCTGCTCAGCTGGGGGTCCACTTGAGATTCTCCCTCTCCTTCCGCTCTTCTCTTTCTCAAATAAAATAAATAAAATCTTTTAAAAAATAATATAAAAACCCACCATGAATGTGATATTGATAGATATTATCTTCCTTACATTTAAAGAAAATATTTGTAATATCCAACCATTAAGTATAATGTTTGTAGAAAAATGTTGATAAAAACTTACTTAAAGAAGATTCACTTTACTTTGAGGTTACTAACAGTGTTTTAAATATATCTTTAAAAATCATGAATGGTTTCTACTTTCATTTTCATGAAAAGATTTTCTATACAGATTGAGAGTCGTGGGTTTCTTCCTTAATCTCTAAATGTGATGAATAACATAACATTTTTCTAATCTAATCGTATTTCAAGAACAAATCTTACATGGATATGAGAACATAAATATTGTGATGCAGTATTAGAAATAACTTCAGTATTTTACTTAGAATATTTAAGTTCTGTTCACAAATGGTCTATAATTTTTTTTTCTTCTTGTAGGAGTCTTATCAGGGTTATCAAAGGTTATAAAATAAGTTTAAGAAGCATATAACCCTCTTTCTTTCTTAGGAGCAGCTTGTATAAAATCTTTCTAATGACAGGGATTATCTTCTCTTTGGATGTTTGATGGAGATTACCTGAAAAACTCATCTGGACTTGTACTGGTGTTTTTGTATTGGGTAAAAACACTGGAGCTGGAGAGATGACAGATTTTATACTAATTTAACAATGAAATGTTTTCACATTTTTCTTGAGTCAGCGGATAATTTACAGTTTGCTTAAAATTATCCGTTAACTCTTTTTTAATAAATAGTATAAAAATTATCGATGGTAGTTGAGTTACATTTTCATTTCTATATTTCTGTATCTCATTTTAATTCCTAATATTTTTCTTGAATAATTCTGAGATTTGTCTACTTTACTAGTCTCTTATGTAATTGCATTTTCTTGGTCCTTTCAAACATTTGCTTTCTGTTTCATTCATTTGTACTTTTACATTCACTTGGTGCTTCTACTCACTCTCAATGTGATTATTCTGCTGTTGAATTTCCTCCCCTGATTAGATTTGAGAGCTTGGCTAATTTTGGATATTTCTGCTTTGTTTGCCCGCCCCCACCCCTGTGCAAGTATTTAGGAACTGTCTTGACTGCGTCTCACAAATTTCACTGCCATTCAGCTCTAATATTTTCCGATTTCCAATGCAGCTACTTCATAATCCGTGACTTATATTCAAGTTTATCTTAAAGATTTTAAACATTTGTGGTTTAGAGAAGTATTTCTTTGTTGATTACTCCTAGTTTTATTGCAATTTTATTGATCACAGAAAACAGTCTGAGTGACATAGCTCCTTTGTTTTCTATTGAGGCTTGATCCGATGCTTTAAAAGACAGGCATATTCTAAGCTACAGACCAATATCCCCACAAGCACTGATGCAAAAATCCTTAACAAAATAGAAGCACGGTGAATCCAGGAGCATATTACACAGGTTGCACACAACCATATTGATAAGGATTGCACAGATTCTGCGATACGATTGTTACTGTCATCTTAATAGTAAGTCACCAAGCTACAAACACGGGGTGTCTCTCCATTTACCCATGTCTTCTTTCACCTGTTTCAGCAGTACTTTATAATCAGCAGCGTGTAACTTGCACCATTGTGATTCTACTTATTCCTAAGTATTTTATTCTTTTTGATGGTACTGTAAATGGAATTGTTTTAATTTGCTTCCCAGACTTTTTTTTTAAAGAGTTTCTTTTTTTTTTTTAAAGATTTTATTTATTTATTTGACAGAGAGAGATCACAAGTAGACAGAGAGGCAGGCAGAGAGAGAGAGAGGGAAGCAGGCTCGCCGCTGAGCAGAGAGCCCGATGCGGGACTCGATCCCAGGACCCTGAGATCATGACCTGAGCCGAAGGCAGCGGCTTAATCCACTGAGCCACCCAGGCGCCCCCAGACTTTTTTTTTAAGAGTTTTTTTTTTTTTAAAGATTTTATTTATTTATTTGACAGAGAGAGATCACAAGTAGACAGAGAGGCAGGCAGAGAGAGAGAGAGGGAAGCAGGCTCGCCGCTGAGCAGAGAGCCCAATGCGGGACTCGATCCCAGGACCCTGAGATCATGACCTGAGCCGAAGGCAGCGGCTTAACACACTGTTCATAGCTTAATATATACAAATATAAAGTATTTTTTTGGTGTTGATTTCATATCCTGAAATGTTGCTGAATCTGTTTATTAGCTTTAGAGGGGGTGTGTGTGTGTGTGTGTGTGTGTGTTCTCCTTGGGGTTTTCTACATCTGTGAAGAGAGGTAGTGTTACTACTTCCTTCCAATCTGATTGCTTTTTATGTTCTGTTCTAATTGCTCTGACTTCAACTTCCAGTATTAATGTTGAACAGAAGTGTCACAAGTGAGCATCTTTGTTCTCTTCCTTATCTCAGGTGAAAAGCTTTCAGTCTTTCAACACCAAGTATAATGTCAGCTGTAGGTTCATCTATGGCCTTTATCCTGTTGAACAAGTTTCCTTCTATTCCTAGTTTTCTCAGTTTTTTTCTTATTTGTTTGTTTTTATGAATCAGCAGAGGGTGTGGAATTTTGTCAAATGCTTTTTCTGCACCAATTGAGATGATCATGTGGGTTTTTTCCTTTATTAATGTGGGGTATTTCATTGATTAATTTTAGTCTGTTTAACTGTCTTTGCATTTCTGGGATAAAACTCACTTGATCGTGGTATACAATCCCTTTAATATGCTACTAATTGGTCTACTAAGATCTTATTGAGGAATTTTGTACCTGTATTAGGAATAGTGGTCTGTAGTCTTCTCTTCTTGTAATCAGGGTAAAGCTGGCCTCACAGAGTTAAAAAGTATTCACTCCTACAATTTCTTGCAAGAGTTTGAGAAGAAGTGGTATTTCTTCTCTAAATATTTGATAGAATTCTCCAGTGAAGCCATCTGGTCTTGGGCTTTTCCTTGTTGGGATTTTTTGATTACTGATTTAATTGCCTTATTAGTTACAGCTTTACTCAGATTTCCGATTTCTTCTTGAGTCATTTCAGTAGTTTGTATATTTCTAGGAATTTTTCCATCTCATATAGGTTATCCATTTTTACATGTACATCTGTTCAGAGCATTCTCTTATAGTCCTTTTTTTATTTCTATAAAGTCAGTAGTAATGTCCCTATTTCATTTGTGATTTTAGCATCTGATTTTTTTCCTTAGTATATCTAATTAAAAGTTTGTTAATTTTATAGATATTTGCAATCAACTTTTTAAAAAAATTTACTTTATTGTTTTTCTATTCTCTTTTTTCATTCATCTCTAATCTTTATGCCAAAAATTGGCTAAGCTAGATGAAATGATGAGGAGGTAAATTTATGAAGAAGATATAACAATCTTAAATTTGGGAGCATCTACAAGTAGAACTTGAAGATTAAAATAAAGCAAAGTTGATAGAACTAAAAGAGAAATAGTCAAAGCCATAATTACCATTAAGGATTTTCTTCTTCCTTTCTTAGTAACTGATAGCAAGTAAACAGTTAAACATTCAGTAAGGATGTAGAAGACTTAACACTATTCATTCACCTGACTTAACAACTGACATTTACAGAACACTATAAATGACAAGAGAATACATATTCTTTCCAAATGCATGTGAAACATTCATCAGTATAAACCATATTTCATAAAACAAATCTCAAAAATTTAGAATATTTAAAATATACAAAGTATATTCTTTAAGAACAGAATTAAACTTGAGATTAAAACAGAAGGACAGCCGAAAAATGTCCAAATATTATAAATCAAACAATACACTTCAATAACTCATATGGTCAAAAGAAGAAACCATAAGGGAAATCTGAAAACATTTTGAAACAAATAGTCACAGTATGACATAACAAAACTTATAGGCTGTGTTCAGAGCTAGAGTTGCTCAGAAGTAAAGATATAGCACTACAATGCTGTATTAGAAAAGAAGAAAAGATTCAAATCTAAGTTTTAACTTAAATCAGAAAAAGAAGAACTGATTTTAAAAACAAGCTAAAAGAAATAGAAAAAAGAAATCAAGACAATAAATGATCAACTCAATGTCAATTAATTCAACAATCAGACAAAATTTTAAAATTTGTAACTAGAAGTGTCCTATACCCATTAGAAACTGAATTTCTTTAGTCTGGGCTCAGACAGATTCATAGGACATTCTACATTTAAAGAAGAAATATACCAATTCTATGCAAAATCTTTCATAAAATAGAAGAGAAGGAAATACCACTCACTTTTGGTCTCTAGAATTATCCTGATTCTAAAACCATATGGTTAATACATTAAAAAAAAGTATAGCCTACTATTTTTCATTATATGCAAAATCTTTGACAAAATGCTAACAAAAGAAATTTAGCAATACATAAAAAATATATACCATGATTGGGGTTAATTTGAGGTGTGTGAGCATAAACATAATATTAAAAAAATCAATGTGGGGGCGCCTGGGTGGCTCAGTGGGTTAAAGCCTCTGCCTTCAGCTCAGGTCATGGTCCCAGGGTCCTGGGATCGAGCCCCGCATCGGGCTCTCTGCTTGGCAGGGAGCCTGCTTCCTCCTCTCTCTCTGCCTGCCTCTCTGCCTAGTTGTGATTTCTCTCTGTCAAAGAAATAATACATTTAAAAAAAAAAAAATCAATGTGATTCACCATATTAACAAACTAAAACAGAAATACCACAACTATGTCAGTGAATGCAGAAAGCAGCATTTTGACAAAATCCAGCATCCATTCATAATAAAAATGTTCAGAAAATAGAACAGTGGAAAATTCTGTCAATCTGAGAGATGGTGCACATAAAAAAACCTACAGCTAGTACCATAGTAACTGGGGGATATGTTCATGCTATAATAATTAAATGTCTGTTCTCACCATTGCTATATGACGTTGTTCCGGTGATCCTAATCAGTGCAATTATGTAAGAAAAAAGAAATAAAAGGCATACAAATTGAACTATCTCCTAAAAAAGGTATTAGCACTAGCAAATAAGTTTAGCCTCATAAACTAGCCTGATAAATACATAAAATCTCTGCTAGAAACCTATTTACCTCCATTTCTTCAGTTTCTTTTACCCAGTACATAATGTCTGACTTTCAAGACAAAACTACACAGCATAGTAAAAAATAAAACAAACAAAAAACAACAAAACAACAGCTTCACAATAAAGAGCAAGCACCAGGACCAGCCTCAGATATGGCAAAGATGGGCAAAGATGCTGGAATTATCAGACTGGGAACTTAATTCATCTATGAAAATATAGTAAGTGTTTTAATGGAAAAACTGCACTACATGCAAGAACATATGGGTAATATAAGTGAAGAAATGTATTCTCTAAGAAAGAATAAAAAGGAAATTGTAGAAATAAAAAATACACCATCACAGAAATTAAGAATGCCTTTGATGAGCTCATTAACAATCAGGGCATGGCCAAGGACAGAATCAGTGAGCTTGAAGAAATGGTAATGGGAATTTCCAAAACAGAAATGGAAAGAGAAATAAGAATTGTGAAACAGTAATAGAAGGCGTATGTAATGGAAATATAAGAAGGAGGTTAAAGAGAGAAAGCAGAAGATCTATAGCAATAATGACTGAACATTTTCCAAAATTAGCACTAGCCAACAAAACAGTATCTCCGAATTTCAGAGAATATGACTCAACACAGAGTCCAAAATCTATGCTTAGCCATATTATATTCAAATTGCAGAAAATCAAAGATAAGGATAAAATCTTAAGAAGCCACACACACGCACGCACACACCCCAAAAACCTCATCAATAGAGCTTCAAACAAGAATTACATTAGATTTCTCTTCAGTAACCATGCAAGAAAAAAAAAAAAAATGGAGTAAAATACTTAGTGTTGAATGAAAAAAATACTGACCTAGAATTCTGTATCCAGAAAGATTATCTTTCAAAAATAAGAAATAATACTTTCCTAGACAAACAGAAATTGAGGTAATCTGTCACCAGTAAACCTACCTTGCAAGAAATGTTAAAGAAAAAAAAAAGTTCATGGGTGCCTAGGTGGCTCAGTCAGTTAAGTGTCTGACTTCAGCTCAGGTCACCATCTCCGGGTCCTGGGAATAGAGCCATGCATCCACTCATGCTCAGCAGGGAGTCTCTCTCTCACCCTCTCCCTTTGCCCCTCCCCCTGCTCATGCTGGCTCTGTCTCTCTCAAATAAATAGAGTCTTTAAAAAAAAGTTCATCGAAAGAAAATGGTAGAAACTTAGTTCTATAGAAAGAAAGGAAGAATGCTAGAAAAGGAACCAACGAAGGTAAAATAATTTTTTTTCTCACCCTTAATTGATTTAACAGAAAACAGTGTGTTCACAATAATAATGCAACAATGTATACAATAACTATAGTTTATGGATGAGTGACATTAATGAGCAATGTTACTTGGGACAGGAAGGAGGAATTAGGAATACTGCTTTAATGTACTTTTACCATCTGTGAAATGGTGTAGTATTATTTGAAAAAGGACTTCAATTAATTATAAATATATACTGCAACCTTAAAGGAAAGCACCAAGACAGTTTAAAAAGAAGTATAAATGATATGCTAAGAGAGGAGAAAAAGATGCATTCTTAGAAAATGTTCAGTTAAAACCAGAAAAATCAGAAAAAGAATGGAACACACAAAAAGAACCAAAGAACAGGACAATGAATAGGAAGAAGTAACAGATATGGTAGATAATAATCCAACTCTGGCAACAATCACTTTAAATTTCAATGGCCTAAAAACACCAACGAAAAGACAATGACTGCCAGAGTATATAAAAAAACAAGAACCAACTACGTATTATTTACAAGAAATGCACTTTCCACGTAAAGACATTGAGAGATTAAAAGTAAAGGGATGGAGGCAGACATGCCATGCTGACACTTACCAAAGGAAAGCTGGAGCAGTTACACTAATTTCAAGCAGAGCAGACTTCCGAGTAAGGAAAATTACCGCAGACAAAGAGGGACATTACATCATGATAAGGTGGCAAATTCTCCAATATGACCTAAGAATCCTTCATGTGTATGCATCTAACAACAGAGATTCAAAGTACAGCAGACGAAAACTGATAGAGGAGCAGGGAAAAACAGATTAACTCACTATTACACGTGGAGACATCAAGATCGCGCTATCAGTACCTGGCACATCCGGTAGGCAGAAAATTCGTAAGGACATCATGAACTGAAAAGCACCATCAGTCAATTAGACCCAACTGACATTTATGGACTACTTCATCCCAAGACAGCAGAACACACACTCTTCTCAAGCTCACAGACCATTCACCAAGACAGACCACATTCTAGGCCATAAAACACACCTTAACAGACTTAAAAGAACAGATATTCAAGGGAACGTTCTCAGGCCACAGTGGAATTAAACTGGAAATCAAAAAGAGAATGACAGCTCAAAACCCCCAAACACTTAGAGTTTAAATCCTAATACACTGAAATAACACACGATTCAAACAGGAAGTCTCGGGGAAAAAAACTGAAATATATTGAACTAAATGAAAATGAAAATACAACTTATCAAAAATTTGTGGGATGCAGTGAAAACAGAACTTAAAGGAAAATTTATTGCACTGAATCCATTCATTAGAAAGGAAAGATCTGAAGTAATAGTCTAAGCTTACAGCTTAGGAAACTGGAAATAGAAGAGCAAATAAAACCTGTGGTAAGAGAAAGAAAGAAATTTCAGAGCCGAAATCAATGAAACTGCAAACAAAATTGATGAAGAAAACCAACAAAACCACAAGCTGCCTCTTGCCAGCACACCTCTGCCACACTGAGTGAGCAACTGTCTTTCTGCGAAGGCCCCTGGCATTTCTGACCGTGTTCTGTGCTTGTGGATATGCTGCTGTTCGGTGCATGTTTTTTCATTTTGGCAAAAGTGATCTTTCACATTTCCTATTTAGGTATTGCAGTCAACTTCGCCCTAAATTATTGTTGTTATCTATTTACTTTTGAGAACATCTGACTGCTTAATCTCTAGTCATCCTCTTATTTTTTTCACTTTCTGGGTAATTTTGTGCCAGGTGAGATTCTTTTAAGGAAACCTACTGGTATTTTGTTTTAACCCAATCTGAGGGATCTTAAAACTGTGGCCATTTGCATTTCATGCCATAACTAACATCTGGACAGCTGTCTGTCTTCTTTTATATCCTTAGTACAATGCCTCATGATCAATGGAAGACAGTAATTTTAATGTTAAACTGCAGGAGTGTTTGGTAGATATTTGGAGCCCATCTATCTTTGATCCAAATTTAAAAATGGGCCATTGTTCAAGCACGGAAGGAGCATATCAATGTGGAGCTCCTAGAGGCATACTGTAGCTGACAATCCATCTTCTGTTAGTGCCCATGTTGTACTTGACTTTGCTTCATGGACCAACACCACAGCGATGGCTAACACCTGCGCTAACTGCCACAATCACCAATCTCATCAAGATGAATTTTTCAGTCAGAAAAGTGTCCCTGCAACTTTTGCATGATTCTTCACAAGGGATTCTGATATACCTTATAAAAATGTGTCCTCAAACCAACTTCCATTCCTGACTGTGGATATTTTCCAACACTCAGTCCTGGCTCTCACTGTTCTCACACCACCCTCTGTACCTGACTTTTTTTTTTTTTTTTTTTTTTTGACAGAAAGAGAGTGAGAGAGAGCACAAGTAGGGGGAGGGACAGAGGGAGAAGCAGACTCCCCACTGAGCAGGGAGCCCGAGATGGGACTTAATTCCAACACCTGGGATCATGGCTTGAGCCAAAGGCAGACACTGAGCCACCCAGGCACCCCATCCCAGGCTCTTTTTTTCTTTCCCATCAATTTTTCTCATCCCTCCCCTGCTCACAGAGGAAATCCACTCCCACAACCCTTGTTTAAGCAGGTTTCCAGATAGCCCTATCCATTGCTGTCCTCACTTCCAGTGCTAGTCCTGTATCTCTAGCCTCTGGATAACCGCATGTGGAATGAAATATTACCATCCCTGCGCAGTCTCTCAATGAGGTTCTCTTTTCCGAACTCTACCACCTAAAACTTTATCCTAACAAAAGCCGAAAGGGTCCAGTCGTGTTCTGTCAGTTTCCTAGTTGCATAGGTAAGTAGGTGCATCAAGCAAACAGGAACTAAGCTTGCAGGAAGCTACAGCACATCAGCAGGCACCCTGCTCCACTCTTTGCATCCGGTTTCAGTCGACCCTGAGCTGCGTGCGGGTTCTTCCCAGGCGGCAGATCTTCCTTCGTTCATCGCTACTTGAGTCATTCTCACATTGGCCTCCGCTTCTGAAATGACACATTCCCATTGTTTCCTTACCTTGTATTTCCTTCAAACATGTTCTTTTTCCATGAATCTTTCCAAGCCCAGGGAGTCATGTCTGAGAAGTGGAGCTAAGTAAACGAGCCTTAGAATAAAGGCTGAAGAGAAGCAATGAACCGAAAACCAGATACCAGATGGAAACAAGGATCTACATAAAGGAATGGAGAATGCTAAAAGTGTAAATACACAGTTTTAGTCACATCAAAATATAACTTGTCGAGAGCAAAATACAGTTCTCATGTGCTATGACGCTGATGACATGTGAAAGTAAAATGATAGCATAAAGAACGGAAGAGGAAACGAATGTGCTGTGAATGTGATGTGGTTCTAATATTAATTAAAGGCAATCTGTGAAAAGATAAACTTGTATATGGCAAACTCTGGAAACAACCTCAAAACAATAAAGAGAAGCTGTATAGCTAATAAGACAAGAGCCAAGATAAAACAGAATCATAAAATATTCAATAAATCTCAAAGCAGGCAGATGAAGATAAAGAAAGGAACAGATTTAAAAAAAATGGAAAGAGGGGCACCTGGGTGGCTCAGTGGGCTAAAGCCTCTGCCTTCAGCTCCGGTCATGATCCCAGGGTCCTGGGATCGAGCCCTGCATCGGGCTCTCTGCTCAGCGGGGGGCCTGCTTCCTCCTCTCTCTCTGCCTGCCTCTCTGCCTACTTGTGATCTGTCTGTCAAATAAATAAATAAAATCTTTAAAAAAAAAATGGAAAGAAAAAAATCCCAAGATGATAGATTTAAATCTATAGTAACTATGTCAATACTTGCATTAAATGAAAATGGGCTTCAGAGTCCATTTAAAAATCCTATGTAACCTAGTGAATAAGAAAGAACAATGCACAGTACAGTGGCTACGGCAGTCCATGTCTTCCTCCTCCCCGTCCTGCTGTGGGGCCAGATCCCCTGACAGAATCCAGCTGGGTTTAAGTCTGGCTGGTGCCACCTGTCTCTATAATGCCCTCCAAGAAACAGAGTTAGGGTGTGGGTAGAAAAAAGATGGAGCAGAAAAATAAAGAGAAAATTACTGAACACAAATTATTTTTTTAAGAGAGAGAGACAGCACGTGTGTGCGCAGTGGAGAGGACAGAAAGAGAGGGATCAAGAATCTCAGGTAGGCTCCATGCTGAGCCCCAACGTGGGGCTTGATCTCATGACCCTGAGAGTGTGACCTGAGTTGAAATCGAGAGTCCAACACTTAACCAACTGAGCCACCCAGGTGCCCCTAAAATTTTGATCTAATAATACAGGGGCAAAACAACATAAGTTTATAAAAGCTGTCAGTCATCAAGTTCAATTTAGTCTACAAAATCTACATCACATAGCGTAAAGTGAAGCTGAAAAGAAATTGAAGAAAGATGACAAGAAGAAAGAAGCCAATGAGCTATTCAAACCTGTACTTTTGCTCAAAAAATAATTAAAGGTGCAGATTCAATCTATGGTAGGTGTGCCCTTCAAGCAAGGGCAGTGAACTAAGGGAGGTAAGCATAAGTTGGCTAATGATGTGACTGGTGAGAAAATGGAATGCAAGAGGTAAAAAACTTGAAAAAGACAGTATGAATAATTGAGGTGAGAGAAAACTGCAGAGTGAACAAAAAGTACAGCGAAGCGGAAAAGAGGAAAAAAAACCCTCAAAGAGTGTGCAAACATTTTCTTGAAACTTTGGAAAACAACAAATATGGCTGACTTTGGGTATGCCCTGGAGGGGATGATATTTGTATGCATCATCATGCATTTCCTCCCGGATTTGTGGTGAAGAAAGATATAAAGAAGGAAGAGAAAGAAAATGAAATTTCGTAAGATACAACTGAAAGAGACATTCTGTCCTAGGTTCCAGTGTTACCAACATCACCCTAACATTTTCATGTTTCATGTTTCCTTTCAGAGGAAAGGAAAAGACAGGAAATTAAGGATGAACTTGAGCAAGATCAGGAAGGAAAGCAGACTTCAAAGCAGAGGAAGCGCTGGTGAGAGTGGTCGCGGGGTGCTGGAATTTTGTCCTGCTTGGGCCCATGGGCCTAAGGAAGCAGGCAGCACCTGTAATATGCAGGCAACAGGTGAAGGGGATGATTCAGTGCACACACACGGAGTGGACTTAAGCCCGTATATTCCAAGAGGTGGGGATGAGAAAGGCGTTACTATAGCTAGTCCTGAAAACTTCCTGTACTTCAAAAAACAATGAAGCCGAGCTTCCAGAGGTAAGGCTGAAGCAGTGAAGGAAGCAATGTGGAAACAGCACAACGAAGGGAAGAGACAGGAAAACGGAGCCAGGGGTGCTGGTCCCATTGAAGAAAATCTCTATACTGCTGAAGACTCAGAAAAACTAGAAAAATTAAACACAGTGGAGCCAGAAGAACAATACGAACCATGTCAATGAAAACGGTACCCCAGTTCAGCAGGAGTTGAAACGGACTACATTCATTTTTTTCCCACATCGGAATTCTTCAACAGGGTGTCTCTTTCCCATGCTGGTTCCGAAAGGCTTAACCTCCCTCCAGAAAGGAGAACTCTCCCTAAGTCTTGTCTTCTGACTTTGACTACATCTCATGGTAAGTTCAGAGTAGTTAATGGTGAATTGAAAATATAACCATCACTGCATAAAGTGACTAATTGTTGCAACTGTCCACTCACATCGGAAGTGCAACTGCTTTTCCAGCTTTTGATTTTTTATTACAAGGACAAGATAAATTTAAAACACCCTTAATTTATGTAGTTTTTAAGGAGTGATTTCACTTTCTTTGAATTTTTATGTTTAAAAGATGCCTAAAATATGAACACTATACTTCATAAAGGAAATTGCATATGTGGTTTTACTACTGTTTACCTTTGGGCAATGAGATGGACACTTAAAATGGAACTTCTCTAATCTGACAATATCAGCTTGAATGCCCTGTTTTAAATTTTCCCTCTTCTTTTTTGCCATAAAGTTGTAAATAAAGACCATAATACACATGAAAATAGACACAAACACACAGGAATCTACTACATGATGCCTCAAAGAAAACCCACTTGTAAAAGTAACACGATGGAAATGATAAACTCAAAAGAAAGCTGGAGTACTTATATTAATACTAGAAAAAGTAGATTTCAAAACAATGATTATTGCTATGAATATAAAGGAACACTTCATGAAGATAAAAGGGGTAAATTCACCAAGAAGCTATCACAAACCTAAATGTGTACACAACTATCAATGAAGCTTCAAAATACATGAAACAAAAGAGAAACAAATGCACAATTATAGCTCCAGATTTCAAAAACCCTTTTCCAGGGACTGAAAGGACAAATAGACAGAAAATCAGTAAGAATACAGGAAAGATAAGCACCACCAACCATCTTCACGAATGGCTGTTGACAGAACACTTTGTGCATTAAAAGCAAAATATACACTCTTTTCAAGTGTACATAGAACATATATCAAAGAGACCATTTTCTGGGCCATAAAGCAAATCTCAATAAATTTAAAAGGATTAGTATCATATAAAGTATGTTTTCCAAACACAAAAGAGTTTAGTGAGGAATCAGTAACAGAAAAATCTGAAAAATCCTTATATTTGGAAATCAAACGATATATTACTAATCTCCGAGTTAAGAAGGAATCACAAGAGGAATTAAAACTATTTTGAAATGAAAAAAAAAAAAAAAACCATATCAAACCTTGCAAAACAAAGGTAATAGTCCTTCTATGGAAACTCATTAGCATTCACTAAGTGCTATGCTACAAAGAGAGAACAGTCCGCCAACAACAATCTTAGCTTCCCCCCAAATAAAATAGGGAAAGAAGAGCAAACTAAACTCAAAAGAAATGGAATAAAGAGGTAACAAGGAACAGAATTAATTAATCAATGAATAATGAACAGAAAAAGAATACAGAAAATCAATGAAACCAAAAGCTGGTTCTTTGACAAAATTCAATAGCACTGATAGGGACCTCTCATTAGACTGTTCAAGGAAAAGAAGCGAGAACACACAATTACCAATATCAGGATTAAAAGAGAGGTCATCATTATATACATTAAAACAAACACTGTAAAGACAATAAGGGAGTATTATAAATATCTTTAAGCCATTAAATTAGAAAGCTTAGAAGACAAAAGATCCCGAAACATTCAAGAAGCAACAGAGAAGCAGAACAGACCCACAACTATGAAAGAAAATGAACTCAGAGCTAAAAACCTCCCAAACAAATACAAAACTCCAGGGCCAAGTGGCTTCACTGGTAAATTCTGGCAAAGATTTTAGGAACAGATAATACAAATTCTATACAAACAATCCCATATAATTAAAGAAAAGGAAATACTTCTCTCTTCATTTTAAAAAATCAAACATGATCCCCAAATGAAAATCATACAAAAACATTTCAGGAAAAGATGATGCCCCAGTACCACTCAGGATTTAAGGATGCAAAAATCCTTAAAAAATCCATTGTATCAAATCTAGCAATACATAATAAGGACATCAGGAATAGGTGGGTTTTCCAGGAATGGAGGGTCATTGAACATTAGAAAGCCAATCAGTGTCATTCACCATCTTAATAGAATATAAAGGAGAAAAACCATAGGGTCATTACAACAAATGCAGAAAAACTTTTAATGAAATTCTACACCTCTTCAGGATAAAAACTATTAGCACACTAGGAACAGACGGGAACTTCCTCAACCTAATAAAGGAGGTATAGAAAGCTTACACTGACATCGCATTTTTATAACTTGTTGTACTGAAATAACTTTAGGCTTAGAGAAGCTTACAAAAATAGTACAAAAAGCTCCCCCATCCCATTTACTCACCTGCCCCTAAGGTTAATATCTCATACAGTCAAGCACAACACTCAAAACTAAGAAAATAACACTGGTACAAACTGTTATCAGCAACCTTATCTGGACTTCACCACCTTCCCATTATGGCCCTCTGCTGTCCAGGACCCCGTCTGGGACCCTGTCTGGGACCCTGAACAGAACCCTGCACTGCATTTGGTTAGTGTGCCCTCCGTCTTCTTCAGCCAGCCCAGTTCTATAGTCAGTCTTTTTCTTGCATGAAGTTGGCACTTTTGGGGTTACCTGGCCAGAAGAATGTCCCCTCCATTTGGGTGTTTCAGGTTTTCTCATCATTATGTTGAGGCTATGCATAGAATACCACAAAAGTGATCGAGCCTTCCCACAGTCTGTATCATGGGCTACAGGATAGCAAGTCTGTCTTATCACTGGTGATGCTAATCTCGATCAGCGGGCTTAAGACACAGTCTACCAGGCTTTTCTACCAAAAAGTTACCCTTTCAAGTTTTGTATACAATAAATGTTTGAGGACCGATACACTGAGACTATGCAACTATTTCTTAAACTTTTGCCCACTGATTTTAACATTCATCGGTAGATCCCACATGCAGTAAGTTCCCCTCTGAGGGTCTGATGGTGATTTTCTAGTTCCCTCATTCCTTCTACATTTATTTTATTTGTTTTGTTTCATTTTATTCTGATACTCACAAGATTCTTTATTTAAATATTTATATATTTTTCATTTTATTGTCTTCTTAAAGTTTTAACGCTACTTATGACTATATAACATATCTATCTATATAGTTAAAAATTCAAAAGTTCCAAAAAAATAAAAATTCAGAAGTTCCAAAACCACATGTAATGAAAAGTTGAACACACACCATAGGTCTCATTCACTTAGTTCCCTCTCCTGAGGCAACCAGTGTTACCAGTACCTTAACATGTCTCCAGCTGTATAATGCATAAGAAGTATATACACACATATTTTTTCCGTTATGAAACTACATTTATTAACTGGAAGTCATCCATAAGGAAGACATATCCCTTCTTCTTAACATTTTATTTGTTCAATCATTTATTTTTGTAGTGTGGATGTTTTATTCCTTGGGTCATAACAGACTAATAAATAGTAATAATAATAGTAACAATAGTAATAAACAATAAACTATTTGTTATTTAAATTTTCCAGCTTTCATCACTGGGACTTAATTAAGGTTCACTCCTGCATCCTATTAATGCACTTCTGTCTATCTATCTACCTACCTACCAATCTATTTTTGTTTTTTACTTTTTGGCACCACAAAATTCCATGGGCTTATCTTTTATTTTCCCCATCCAAGTTCTGAAATCAACTACTTTTCCAAGTAACCTTGGTTCTTGCTTGGAAGAATGATATTTAAAAACTAAGATTTCAGCACTATTTGTGATAATTAACATCATATTTAATGATAAAAGATGTTTTCTGCATGAGGTCAAGAACAAAACCAGGATATTCACTCCATCATTTCTATTCAACATTACATTGAGGTCCTAGCCAATATACTGAGGCAAAACAAACAAAAACAAAAACAAAAACAAAACATACCAATTGAAAATGAAGCAAAACTTCTTATTTACATTAGGATATAATCACCTATGCAGAGAATATTGACTAATACACACACACACACACACACACACACACACACAAAAGCTACTAAGTGAGCTTTGCAAGTTTGCAGGACATAAGGTAATATACAAAATCAATTGTATTTCTATATACTGGTAACAAACACTATGAAAATAAAATTTTAAAATACCATTTTTATCAGAAGACATGAAACACTTAAGGACAAAACTAACAAAATACAGATAAGACTCGAACATGGAAAATTATGAAACATAACAGACAGACATTAAAGAAAACCTAATTAAATGGAGAGGTATACAATGTTCATGGATCTGAAGCCTTAATCCTGTTTGAATGTCAATTCTGCCACAAATTTATCCAGATTCAACATGGTATCACACAAAATCCCAGCAGACTTTTTGCAGAAGATAAGAAACTGAGTGTAAAGTTTATATAGAAACTTATCCAGATAAATTCATCTTCTAAAACATCCTCCAGAGAATCTTAAAGCTTGAAGGCATTTTAGAGATCATAATTTTATGTGAGCAAAATGGCTTGTTCATTTCCCTACAGGAAGAAAGAAGCAAATCTAGGGCACGGATCTCCACACTTCAATCCTGTGCTCTTCATGATATTTGCAATTAAGATTAATTCTTTTTTTTTTTTCTTACTTAACCTAGGAAAAGATTTAGATTTCCCTTCAAGATACTAGCTTCTCTATATGTCATCTCTAGCTTTGCCACAATACATAGAAAACTGGCCAATGATTATGTAATGATAAACCCACAAAACAGTAAAACTCCCAAAGAGTATTACAGCATTCCCATAATTAATCCCCGGTTTCTTAGTGATATAAACCCAGACAGACCCAATCACGTTTTCGCAGCCTTCCAGAGACAGACTCAAAATGTGCGGATGCTGCTGTCACGTTGCTATACCATCCCTCAAGAGGCATGATGGCTGGAAACATCCATACCTCATCTGACATCCACCCGGGTAAACCTGCAGTAGAGCTCGGTCCCTGATGAATTCTATTTATGGACACTGTAGCTTTCGTGGTTATATTTATTTATGGAAGACACTTAAGACCTCCTCTCAGATTAAGTGGCACCTACGTTTATCAATTATAACAATTTGAACTCATGTCTCCACAATACATCATCTAAAGCTATGATGTGGCAGCTCCTTCTCCCTGCTGGCTGGCCCCCTCCACTCCCATTCACCTCGAAGGAGCTGGCGGGTGTCTTGCTTTCACCTCAGCTCTGGGCATGTCCAGCCCCAAGGAGCAGAGACAGGACGTGTGTTTCTCAGAGCTTTCCCCAGGTGATCCCACTTAACACAGAGAGCTGAACCCTGCTGAGGAAATCTTTGTGGCATATCTTAGTCTCCTGACAGGACGGAAGAAAGTCCATGTTTTGCCTCTTCTTTAAGTTAACAGTGACACACTGGTGTCCTCGAGAAATGTTTTCTCTCCTTCCTTCTCTCTCTCTCCCTCTTTTTTTTTTTAATTTTGTTTGGTGAGGGTCCAGCAAAGGGGTATTTGTTTGCAGCCTATAGCTTTGTACACCAAAGAAAACCTCTGACCCTGTATTATTTCTGGGAGACATAAGAAGACTGTGATCCTTCTCTTTGATGAGGGTCTTTTACAGTGAACTGATTTGATAAAAACAGTACAAACCCACCATTAGGGTCTAAAGAGGGAAACAACCCACAAAGGACATCACCAGCGTTATAAACTGGATGCCTAGTCATCTACATGAAGTAAATAAACGTTTAAAAATGGTCATGTGCTTCTCAGAAGGGTCGAGAAGGAGCTAACATCTACCCTTGTGCTTTGCACCTGGTGGGAGTCTAAAGTTTGAGTAGAGGTGTTTAATACCACACAACTATTTTACAAGAAATGCTTAGAAAATCACCCTACTCCCCATTCCCATAACATAATGCAGAAATTCAGTACTTGTCTTCTTCCTCATAAGTGACATGGTATCATTCTATCTTTATCTTAGGGATTAATAGAAGAGAATATTTGGCACAAAATAGATATTTCCTAAATGCTGACTGTGTATGTTTCAGAGAAAAATAGGGAAAACTGGAATAAATTGAAATAGAAGGACTAACAACACAAAGAACTAGATAAAGATTCTAAGCAAATATGGCATTATGTAAAAATTTCATAGTAAAATTTTGGTAAAAATTTTACATGAGCATTTGAAAATCAAAAAATCAAAATCAGTGCCTATATGGACAATAACTGAAATAGAAGAAATAAAATAGACAAAGATTAAAAAGAAGGACTAGACACAATAATTTCTTGTCCTAAGCAAAAATTACAGTATTAAAAACAAGCAATAAGCAGATTACAATAAAGTTACAAAATTAATAGCATCCATTTTGTGGGCATTAAAATTCAGTTTCAAATAACAGAAAAGACCCAAATAAGAAAAATATCCATTTCCTTGTTAAATATTGAAAACTAAAGGGTTTTTTAATTCCTTTTTAAATAAGATTTGTATGAATAAATTAGTAGAGTTCACTTTAAAATTAAAGACATAAAGACAAGGAAAAACATTCTGATTTGTTTGCTAGTTTTCTTAAAGAATAACATAACACTGGGGTCTTTTTTTTTCCCCTAATGTTAAGGAAACAATGAGAAGCAAACTAACAGTACTGTGATAAAAGAAAAATCAACCGACCATACGGAATAACATTTCAAGATGCATTTTTGGGAGTCAGAATTATCAATAAATTTTTGGCCTAAGAATTTCAATATTATATTCAATTATATGTAGAGTAAAAATGAAAACTATCATTACATCACTGAACTGAATTTTATTCACTTAAAAAATTTTTTTGGCCATAAATTCATTTTAGCCAGAATATATAAAGATTGTTCCATGAAAATAACCTACCTTTTTATCGTATACATCTTGCCAGTTGACTCCAGAGAAGAAACTGTGCCTCATAATTTCTTTTGCATCATCTGGGCCCCCGCCAAGGCTAAAAGACAGACACCAGAGTGAGAGAGCATTAAGACATTTACATAAGCCCAACAGGAAACAAAAAGTGTTCACAAAATGTAATTCTCTGTGGCATACATAGTTCTTGAGATCAAGAGCTGCACCAATAAAAAAATTTTGCTGTCAGATCTGATTTCCCTAACGTGCTATTAATAAGAAGTCAGTTGAGCACCAACTCTCGATTTTGGGCTCAGGTACATTACGTCACAATCTCAGGGTCTAGGCATAGAGCTCGTGTCAGGAGTGTGCTTGAAATTCTCCCTCTCCCTTGCTCTCCACCACCCTTGCACTCTGTCTCTCAAATAAATAAATCTTGAAAAAGAAAAAAAAAAAGAAGAAGAAGAAGTAGCCTCAGGACAATGTCGTACCTGAAAAGATTGCAAGGTTTGGGGACAAAACTGAAATAGGCAACCAGCTCTGAACTTATAAGATTTGTGACAAGGAACAAGCTCAGTCCCAGTGTCCCCTCTGTAGAGGCGGGACAACGATGCCAGCCCTGTGGATCACCACGAGGGTTAGGAATAACAGAGGTAAGCAGCTAGCTCAACAAATGGTAGCAATTACCATAGTCAATTCTATAAACCAAATTTATTTTGGTTAAGACTTAGGTCAAACTGAATCCTTGTCACCATAAATTCTGAAATGACTAAATAATTAGTTAGAAAAAGCAACTTGCATAGTATTGCTAACAGATAGAAACTCAGGGGCTATTTTCATACCTCAAGTGGATTTCCACAGAAATGACATTGCTAATCTATGAAATACCACTGCAACGTGATTTATTCTGCAAGCTGCAATACATATTATGAATTTAAAGATGCTCCCCCATCTTCCCAGGTACTCTTACTTAACGAAAAGCTGGCATGGTATGAAATTCAGGTATTTTCTGGCTTCCCCGGTTTCAAACACATAGTGCATACTAGTCACGATGAAGAAGGAATGAGAAAAGAAAAAAAAATCAAACCAAAACAAAACAAATTAAAAAAAAAAAACAGATGGAAAGCAAGGAGGGAGTGAAAGAGAGAAAGGGAAGAAAAAAAGAATGGGTAAAGAGCAAGGAAAAGAAAGGAAAGGCAATCTGTTTAAAACTGGATTGACAAAAGCAAGCTTTCTCTGGTCTTGTTAGCAGCTAGAACTGTGTGCGCCCGTAAAGGCGTAACAGCCAGTTCTCTGCGGAAAACGATGCATGTGTAATATTACATATGCCAATTATGTATACATGTTTGTTATGAATTTTACAGACATAAAGGATGTGAGGCATAAAATTGATAAAGAATGGTAATACAGAATGCCCTTTACTCTAAATCAGCCAAGTGATGCTCACAGATAACATTTGTTAATTTTGCTGAACTCAAAAGCCACTAACTGGCTTAGGATTAGCTCCAAGATGAATACTGGCTGATCTTTTTTTTATGGTGAAGACTAATTTGAAAGTGATGAAACAAAGATACACGTCAGACCTTCGCTTGCTTGTCAGTTACATGAGTGACTTCCTTGATGAATGGTGAAAGACTATTTCCTCATTTTTTTGTGCTATTCACAATAGAATGGACACAGACAGAACAAACTTTAAGATATAATCTGTGTGGGGTGCCTGGGTGGCTCAGTCAGTCAGTTAAGTGACTCTTAATTTCAGCTCAGGTCATGATCTCAGAGCTGTGAGACTGAGCCCGTGTCTGGCTCCGTGCTGGGCATGGAACCTGCTTAAAATTCTCTCTCTGTGCCTCCCTCCTGCTCTCTCTCTCTAAAAAAATAAAATAAAAATAAAATGTAATCTTCATTATTAATATCTTCTCTATTAGTTTCTTAAATCTAAACAATCAACAAAACAATAAAGCAAGCCCCGACTTAAAAAGTTTGCCAGTTTTGGTGATGTAAATACTCTTCCCATGGCCAATTTCAAGTTAGGAACCTGACGTCACGCAACACAGAAGGGGAAAGACATGCACAGAAAGAAACCATTGTTTGGTATTTCTATACAGACACAACAATTAAAAGCAACCTCAAAAGCACCAAGAAGGGTAAAACGTAACAAAATTATTAAGGAGTGCTGAATTTTGAGTATTTATTACCTTTGTTTTTAATGTCCTTGATTTGATTTGTAAGCTCATATAATTTGATTTTTAATAATGACCCTATTAAGCAACCAGCTCACAAAATCCTTGGAACATAACAACCGGCTCTTATAAGTTGGTTCATGCCAACTCCCACATACCACTGGGTAGGAAGAAACACAAACAGGTCATAATAAAAAAACGATAATACAATCTAATGGTGCTGGTTATTATTAGGTATAAGGAACACATGACAGACGAAGAATCCAGGATTCCCTGACACATGGTCAGAACGGAAAATACAACGATGAGCCGATATCTGAGTATCTGTGACGATGATCCATGGTTCCCACAGCCTAGGTCTCCTATCTCAGATCGCAGGGGATGAACTACAAGGCTGACAGCAAACTTCTAGGCTGGACCAGATGGTACGAGTAGTGTTCGTAGGCACTGGCGGGTCTGTATTCAGCCAACGCCAGCGCTCTCCCCCTGGCCTCGGTCTGTCTCCGTCTACTCCAAGTGGTCTATGTCCCTCCCCGTCTGGGCTGCAAATTCTTTTGAGGGTAGAGATTGGGACTGGATGATCCAAAAAGCATTTCAAGCTTGTACTTAGGGAGCCGGAAAAGCAGACACACCAAAATAAGTGTTTCTGAAGGGAATTTAACATCTCAGAAGTATGCATCAAAGTAGTCCGCATGAGGAGACTCAGAAGCTCGCTGTACTTTCTTACCCTTCCGCTATTGTTTTTCTTTTGAATGACACAGGGGATGCTGGGGGAGGTGGGAGTTGGGAGCAGAGAACCTTCATCATTTTGTAAATAGAAGGTTTTTATCCAGCTTCAGTTACTCATTTTATGTCACCCCTCTGTTCTCTTGCAATAGCTTGGCTTTGGACATTGCCAGCATTTAATCTATATTTATAAAATACATAAAAAACTAAAGTATCAGCCATAAGTACTACGCGAAGTCTAAGAATATAATCTTAGACTGCCATTTTAGAAGCTGGGAGAGATTCTTTAACACGCGCTTTCTCCAAGTGTGAAACTGTCAAAAATTTCAATGTCAATGACTCCCTAATATACAATTTAAGACTTCAAAATAATATCAAAATACTATTTGCAGTAAGATATTTATGTCTAAGAATAGTAAACTCCAATACCAGAATGCCAAGCTAAATCCTCAGCTACTCTGGATTCTTCGTTATTAGCAACATCGTGGAATGCGTATTTTCCTGGTGTTACTGAATGCAGCGCAAGGTCATGCTTTTCCTCTCAACTGTGCACAGGAGGATAAAGGAGATACCAACAGAATGAGCAAAGTGATGGAGAATACGAGTAAAGGCAAAATGGTAGTTGACCCTTTGGTAGAACTGACGGTAAAGAATATCAGAAAAAGTCATCAGTATTTAAAACTGTTGAAGAGGAAAAACAATGAGGTGCATCGTAATACCATCTTACTATGTTTCCAAAGACTTTTCAGGGTCCTTTAGTGCCTCTTTCCCTTCTCTCTACCTCTTGAATTCTGAGGTTTCCCAGGATACTGTCCTAGGCCTTCTTCCCTTTGTCTTCTACTTTCCCCCACTATTCTCAGGGCTCCAGCTGCCTCTGAGCCATCGAAGGGGTCCAAACCATATATTCAGCCACTGTGTATCTATTAAGCACTGGTACAGTTTCGAGCTGCTGTCTTCACATTTCCATCTAGGTTTTCTCACAAACCTGACTTGGTACAGCCAAAGTGAGTATCAGCATCCTTCCCACAAGCTCCTTGGCCTGTGCTCCCTATCTGCTAATTAACACCCCACTTTCCGAAAGAGTCACCTGAGCTGGAAACACAGAGGAACCCCCGACTCCTTCCACTTCCTCACTATTTCTAGTCAATTATCCACACATTAGGATTGATTGCTCCTCAACCACTGCCTCTGGAAGGACCCCATCTCTCCTCTGGACAATCCCACATGCGTTTTCAACAGCTCCGCCTACCTGCCCCTGGCCCTTCCCTGTTCTAATCCATCCATGACGAAGCTGCTGGTGTTATCTTTCGTAACACAAATCCGATTACACCATCTCTTACTTCATAATTCGGTGGTTTTTCATCCCCTTCCAAATAAAGGGTAAATATTCTCTAAGAAGCATAAGGTCTTTGCAATACCATTTCAGCTTTATCTCCCAAGATTACCCAACTCATACTCTACACACTAGTCCCTGAACTTGTCAAATGCCATGTTTATTCACAATTCTAGATTCCTTTTAACCCCTGTGGACTCCAACCCGCCTAGCCCCCTAGACAGAGCTAATTAATTCCAACATGCATTTGTAGGTAGAGCTGAGTTGTAAGTATGCCTTTTGTGTCCTGCATTATTCTATGAACAGCGACAGCGGAACTTCGTCTCACTCATCCTTGCATTCCCGATACTTTACTTATTTATTTATTATTTTTTAAAGATTTTCTTTATTCATTTGACAGACAGAGATCACAAGCAGGCAGAGAGAGAGGAGGAAGCAGGCTCCCTGCCACGCAGAGAGCCCGATGCGGGGATCCATCCCAGGACCCTGGGATCATGACCCGAGCTGAAGGCAGAGTCCTTAACCCACTGTGCCACCCAGGCGCCCCATTCCCGATACTTTAATACAATAGCGGAGGCGCTTGCTTATCTACCTTAAACGAAAACAGCAAATCATTGCAAACACCCTGTCTTCCCTTTAGATAATACCAACCTCTGGATGGACAAACCTTCAGTTGTCCTACATATCAGCCCACTAACAATCTAGAAATTTACCTACTTATTCAACAATTACTAAGTATCCACTATGTGCTATCCCAGGGTGGGGGGCAGGGGCAGCGAACAGGAAAATGAAGGAGCCACAGACATGAGAACCACACATGCAAGGTTGTTCCACCAACTCCTTATAGAGGGGGGTGGGGGGCCGTAAAGGCAAGGGCTGTCAGAGTTACCTGGAGGAGTCACAAAAGGATAGGCTAAACATTCATTGCCCTTTGAAATCCAAGCCAAATATTAGAACCCAAAATCAAGCAGATAAAATGGAAATCCTAGCTCTGCTTAAAGATCATCTATTACCAAGTGCTGTCTGCTATTACCAAGTGCTACATGAATTGTGAAATAATCACACTCAGTGGAACACATTTCAAAACCTGAACCCACTGAGAAGCAGCTGCATTGCAAAAAAGATACACAGAAATACCAATTGGGCATCAAGAAAGTTGATTACTCCTGTTCTACAGGAATTTTCTGGAGCATAAATTACTTAACCCTTTTCAGGCCTCAGTTTTGCCCTCAGTCAAATGTCAATGAGAAACCTACCTATCGACTCTACAAGGCTAGAGAAACAGCAAAGAGGACCACGGATACGCAAATGCCCTAAAAAAGAACACCTAAAACCACTCTACAAACACGAGGTAAACTTCCCATTACTGGGATCAGAAAACACATTTTTGAAAGGGTCTTCAAGAGGCAAAAGGATGGTGTCTCTTTTACTGTGTTTGCTTATTTCTGTTGAAGGGTAAAATCATGCCCCTCATAAAGTTTAGAGGCTACAAGTGTGTGATGGAAACCATTGCTAATGTAAACAAAACCCACATTTTAGGATTCATTTATTCCTTCTTTCATTAATTCAGTCTGTCAACAAATACATAATGAGCAGCAAAAAAAACAAACAAACAAACAAAAAAAAACAAAACCCAGAACTATGCAAAAACACATTATGGGAGGGAAGATTTGACAATAAAATCTTGAAATCTATCCTCAAGATGTTTCATATCGAAGCGATTTTTAGAGCAATGCTGGCACGCCTACTCATCTACAGGAAAGGACGGCCGCACACATGTATAAAAGAGAGTAAGGGACGTTTTTACAATAATAGTCATTCCATATAGGACTTACAAATTATATGCGTAAATGAATATAGAAACATGAACAGAGAACACTAAGCTCACTGATTAACTAAGCAAAGGGCTGTAGGATGCTTCAGGTCACAGTTGTAGCTACAAAAGAAATACAAAGTATGTAAAGGTATTTTGCCCTTAACCCTCTCTGGCAGTACACAGAGAAGTGTATCTTCAAATGGCAAACAAACAAAAAGTAGTCTGATTGTTAATACAGGTTGCCATGAGAGGAGAGTAAAGAGCTGGTTCTATCTTTTTTATTCTGTAAATTAGCATAAATAAAAAGGCCCAGAGACTGAAAGGAAAAAAAAAATAGGGATACTTCTATCCCCACAATAGCAAGTACCAGGGCAATTAAGAAATTGTTCACTCACAATATGGTTAAGAAAACCTCTCAAAATCCTTATTTGGTAAAATCTGCATAAAATTTCCAAGTTAAGAAAGAGTTGAAGAAATTTTTACAATGTTCTGTATTATGCGGTTAAAAATAAGTCAGTATTTCGGTGGGAAGATGTCTACACCAAATACACTGTTCTTGGAGTTAATTATATTTGAATTAATCTCTGTATCACAGCCTCTACCCATGGGTTCGTCTGTAACCCATCAAGTGTTACTTGTGGCTTACCGTTTATTTGGATCCTTTATCAAGAGCCCTGAAAGCAGTGATTTTGCATCTGAAGACAGTGTTCGAGGAAATTTAATGTCTTCCATTAGTATTAGTTCAAAAAGTTTCTCATGATCCTGATTGTAGAAAGGTAGCCTCCCACACATCATCTCATACATGACAACCCCCAGGCCCCACCAGTCCACGGCTCGGCCATAGTCGTTGTCTTCTAACACCTAAGAGGGAAACCAGTGAACAAATGCATTATTACACACGAACTTTTACAGCAGTCTTCACCAAATGTACTATTCTTACATCAAAGTGAATCCTAACTTGCAAAGCCTAGGTGGGCTATCCTGACACCTTGACATTTAAATTACAAAGCATCCCACAAAAGATATGAATCATACCGGATACGGGAAATATCTGTTCAATCCACTTCTTGAAGTGGCCAGTGTAGGAGAAAAGGGTCAGGCCACGCAGTATATTCCAAGCAAATGACGACGAAAGCTCAAGCGAAAATGGTTTGTGTTATTTGCATGTTTTCTCATAGGCCTACTTAATTTTTCACTCTGGATCCACTACATGGACTTCAAGTAACTTGGGAGGTTAAGTCCTGCTGATTGAGTATATAAGGAGCCGTGGAGAAGCACTAAGGAACTCGGGTCAAACTGTAAGGACAGGAGTCATGTACACAGGGTCATAAAGACAGGTTCAGGGCACAGAGAGCAGGACAGTAGAGCTGGAAACTTCTGGAGGGCCCTGCGTGTTTCTACTCTTTAAGGAAATAGTCCACAAAGCAAATATAATGATTTACTGTTTGGGGTGTGTCCAAAGCTTTATTAGTACCTCACAATAAAATTTCTGTTAAACACAAACAAAAATCACGGTGTAGTATCTCTCTGGCACGTGCCCTTAAAATACATGTATTTCCCAAAATATATCTCATGCAAAACAAATTTAGAAAGAAAGGACAGGGCAGTATCAGTCAGACGATGTTAGAGCGACCTATTCAAATCGGGGCATAATATTTCATTCTTTGTCTCAGGAAAATGTTGATTTTTCCCTTTTTATTAGGTATGCTCCTCAGCCAATGCAATTTTTTTCATTTATGTAGATCTTCCTATATTTTTAATATTTTATTTATTTATTTGAGAGACAGAGAAAGCGAGCATAAGTGGGGATTGGGGCAGAAGCAGAAGGAGAGGGAGACTCTCAAGCAGGCTCCCCGCTGAGCACGGAGCCCTACCCAGGACTTGACCCCACATTCCTGAGATCAGGACCTGAGCCGAAGGCAGATGCTTAACCAACAGAGCCACCCAGGTGTCCCAGAATCTTTCAGTATTTTATTTTAAATTACTATATCTGAATAATCTTAAAGCCTACTTTTCGGATTCTCCTAGCTTTGGGATAGATAGAGCAAGAAAACCACACCCATGAAATTTACCAAATAAAAAAATCTTATAACTGATAAGAATTTCACACAGAACAAAGTGGGGCACACGTTCCAAACTTTTTTAGAGTTAAGTAAATCAGTTATTGGAGATGACGCACATGGGACTTTTATTTAAAATTTACCAATAATGTCATAGAATTGCACATGGTATGTTTGACAGTAAAGTTTCGATTACCTATCAATACTATGAAAGGCACTTGGGAGACAGGGTATTTATATGCATGGAGAATGTAGGTTTGAGAAAAACTACGTTACTTAACAGTTATTTCAGTGTCTTTCAAATGTTATGAGAAGATTTTTAATTCCGTTGTATCCCAGTTCCAAGGCGACACAGGATCTGCCTTAGCAAGATCTGAACACAAGTCCAGTCCTGTGTTCTCCCAAAAAATCTTCTGTAGAGTAACAAACTACGCAAAATATTTTGGGGAAGAACAACAAATTCTAGTTTTATCTTTGGCTAAAAATATTTCAAATTTCTACTTGTTCGAAATGAGTAATATAAAAACAAACAGAAAACAAGAAATAACCTAAAGAAGCAGAAAGAATTCTGCTTGTGTACTTATTACTTCAGTGAAAGGAAATGCCGTATGTATGATTTTTAAATACCAGGGACTTCTGATTATTCGAGAATCTATCTCCTGTCCAATTAGTAGAATGTACTGTTTGTGGGCCTGAATCTAAGAGATCCAGGATTTCACCTAATGACAAACGATTTTAAAATCTAAGTAACCTTTTACTCAATTCCTACAACACCAACAAAACAGTGGCACACGCGAAAAAGAGCCAAATGTGGTTTTTAACCTCTTTTTTCATAAAACCATAAAAAGCATAAAAGCTGGATTAACTGCTTCCCGAACCCACATTTCACCAGCCGGGTTCTCATCCCCAGCTGGCAAAACTGGCAATCCTTTATTTTTGTTTAAATACCTGGTTTGCTGCCAGAAAGGAAAGTGAGTACATAAAAAAAGGGTTTTATTTTTGAAGAGAAATAAGCAACTGAAAAATAAAACTGCATTGTAAAAAAATCTGTTTGATAAAATAAATTTTTCATTTCGCTTTGTAACATGAACACTGATTCTCAAAATAAGTGGTTTTGCTTCTGAACATACGCGTTTTAATGAATATATAGATACATCACACTACAATTAGGACTGTTTGCTGTATGACTTTGAACTGAACAAATCTGATGTGATATATTGTATCTTATCGACATGTGAAGTCCAGCAACGTTGAGGAGAACAAAACCCTAAAAACGCAGCCAGCCCTCTTAATCTAAGAGTCTTTGTTCTCAATTAAAAAGAAAAAAAAGATTTCTGTTCAACTCCCACCTCTGAACAGCTGGAGGATAAAATATATAAGAAATAAAAAGAAACGTGATTATAATATTCTACATGAGGATACAGAATATAAAACATGTTACCACTGTTCAGACATCCCTCCTCTCCCCCAAATCTAAACTATCTTGAAACACAATACGTCCAAAGGCTCTAGAAACTCCAGAATGAAATTAAAATCCACAGCTTCTTTTATATTATTTTGTAAAGATAATTTTCCTCCCTTACTCAAAGCACGTATTTTTCCCCAAATTACAACAACATATAAAATTTACATTCCTTAAACTAAGAGCTGCAATCCCTTCTGCCTCCCTCTGATGCTTTTTTTTTTTCCCCCTCAAAAATGCTAATTTACTTCCTGGTTATCAGGAGGGCAGATCCAAAAGGTGGGATTATTGGTAAGGCAGAGGCACAATGATGGCAAAGTGCATTTCAACTCCATTACCACCTGCCTTATCATATAATTTGGATTTAAATGCAGATCAAAACCTGCTCCTAGAGAAATATAATCCACCGAAAGACTTGTCCTGAAGGATTAGCCTAAAGAAAGTGTCTCTTTTCCACAAAATCACTGTTACTCATGTTTTCAACTGAACTCAAGTTTTCATAGCTAATGTGGACATTTGGGATTTCCTTTGTGCCCTACTGTCTTGGTCATCACAGATGTAGATTTACTTTGTGACTACATTTAATGCAAAAGACAGACAGAAAGGACAAGAGGTGATTTGGAATACCAGAGGTAATGTAAATATTCAACAATGATAAGAGGTCACATTAAGTCGATATCCAAATGGCACCCAAATGCTAGGAAACAAGACTTAGTTTCCATTTTTCTACCAGAAGCCTGACTGCTTCACTTTCTGATGTAATAAAAAGCGGTTTCAAGGAGGTCACAGCAGGTATCCATTACCATTAAATATTCTGGTAACATCTGGTTAATATTTGGTAATAGCCGATGCAGGCGCTGTACAAAACAGCCAGGGTAGTTGAACAAAAATTGGCACGAGTGGCTCTTGAATGGTTACTAATTTCAAGGATGATGTTAAATAATAAACTATGAATTTTAAAATGATACCATCAGTTAAAATTCCCAGTGTAAATATTTATTTGGCGCATGGGCACTTTCAAAAACTATCTTTACTCCAGTGTTCTTTTACCAGCTAGAATTTGCTGGAAGGTTGAAGGAACACCTCCCTCGGCTTGGCTGCCCCGCCACACAATGCACCCAAGGCAAGCTATTATAAGGAGGGGATGTCTGCCCCGGAGTGGCTTGCTGCTCAATCAATAATCCAGACAGAACAGATGGGGGAAAAAATTAAACATCCAAACAAACTGTCTGCACACCTATGTTGTGAAAGTAAACTGCGAACTTGGATGAACCAATTTAACACTAATTCAAAAAAGAATTTTTTTCCTGGTAACCTTGTATTTCAGGTAACGGCTATGTGTGTGTTTTCTATATAAACATACGTTTCTATACTTTATCATTTATGGAAATCCTTATTCTTCATGTCCTAGGAATCTGCTTAAAAAAAAAAAAAAAAGATCTGTTAAGTCTTCCAATCCAGATTCTAAAATGTATTGCAGCTTTAGAAGTCTGTATTTCATGACAATTATGAATTCCACGGTTTCTTGGTATTTTCTTCATAGATACTTCTTTTCTACCCGGTTCTCAAGTGCTCATTAACTCTTAAGAGACTGAGAGTGTGAATGCCGTCTGCACTGAAGGAGCACATTTTCCCAGAGTTCTCGACTTCCTTTTGCCCGGGAGCAACAGCCATCAAGGGATTTCAAGAAACTGGGCCTTTGTCACCTGCGTCAAAACAGCCATGGTGAAATACTATAGGTTATCATCACTATCATCACTGTTGCGCCCAGCAACGGTGAGTTTTGTCTCTGTTCTCATGCTCCAGAGAATTTCAAATTAAATTTTGTGCTTAACCTAGAATCATTCCAAAGCACTGAATGCGAATGTTCCTACTGTTAAAGCCAAAAAACTAAACAACACTGAAAGGAACTTTCGGTGAAAACTAGCGGCTGCAGGAACAGACGGCCCTCTAAGGAAGGGGGAGCCACGACTGAGTGACACCGAGAGATGGTCAAGGTTGAACTAGAAATATTATTTTCACTCATATTTAAGTAATATCCAATTTGGGGAGAAAGTGGGATGATTTTTACTATTACCCCAAAATAGTGTAAATAGTAAACCAACTCATGGCAGTTAAAGGCCCTTCAATCTCCTTATATGTGAGCGGACAACCTCTACCTGAACTAATCACCATGTTCCTTCACTTAATTTCCCTCTTCCTATTGATGGATCCTTCTCAGAGCCATTCAGGAGGATAAAGGTTTCCAAAAAGCCCTTAAGAGGTCACATGTTACATGAATTATTAACAAATGAAATATGAGGGACGTACATAGTTTTAAAAGGGTCACGAAAACTTGATTTTTACAAAATGCTTAGGCATTTGAAGACTTAGTTTCACAATCTGTTAGAGCGAGAATTTTGTCCGAGGGCTAAGTGAACTGTGACTGTATGCTCCTATTTTTACCTACAGATTAAATGTGCAAATACATGTCACCCTTGGACTCATTCATTTCTCTTAAGATCTAAAGAAAATATTGACAGGGACGCCTGGGTGGCTCAGTCCGTTAAGCGGCTGCCTTTGGCTCAGGTCATGATCCCAGGGTCTTGGGATCGAGTTCCACATCGGGCTCCTTTCTCAGCGAGAGCCTCTTTCTCTCTCTGCCTCTGCCTGCCTCATTGCCTACTTGTGATCTCTCTCTCTCTCTGGCAAATAAATAAAAATCTTTAAAGAAAATATTGACAGAGCCCAGGAAATGATGTCTTTTACAGTATTTCTTCTTTGTTGTATTTAAGATAAATACATACAACTCCATGTCATACATTTTAATCAAGTTGGGTTCTAAATGCTCCCCCCACCCCATCTTCACTACTGGGTGCCAGCAACTACCATTACCCTGAATTTGTGATGCTCCCAGCTCATTCTAAAGAAGGAATTGTATGTCTCTGGCTTTAAAGTTGTATGAAATTTAATGTCCATTTGTGCTACTCCCTCTACAGCATCAAGAGAACTTCGAGCAAATCTTTTTCTCAAAGTCGTCAGCAAAAATTTCAGATATTTTCAAATTACATGTTCTAAGGAAGAGAGTAAAGGTAGTAGGCTTCAAAAGCCAGCTGAATAAAATGACAGCGAGTGACTGTTTTCGAAGAATGGGGATCTGAAAATGAAGAACATATCAAACAATGCATCTTTAGTCACTGGAAAAAATATTTTACCCTTACGTGAAATCGGATTCTGTATATATATAATCTATATTTTTTCTGAACAGCAACCACAACTCAGTACCATGCATTTTCCAATAGTCAAGCCATTTTCTGCAATCTTTTTGTTAGTTCTAACTTGATTATCAAATAATTTTTATTTTTACACTATTACAGAAGTGCATTTCTCTAGGTTTCCAAAACCACCTTATTCAACCTTCCCCATCTGTCACCATCTGCTTCTTTTTAGCATGTACTTTTTGTGTGATCACATAAGCATGTGAAAAATAACTAACATTCAGATGATTATCTGCTGGTACATTTGAGGACTGGGCATAATAAAAGTGAACTGCCAAAACGTACTTAACACTTTTAATTTTGTTGGGTCTTGCATGTAAGCTACATTTGATTTTCAAACTGTTTTACAGTTGGAAAGTTGATCAGGTACTGCTAACTCAAGAGCAAAGCTGAGACTAAATAATTAGCACTGCATAAAACGGTTTGGATCCAATGAGAGCCAAGTCAAATAATAAAATTTAACAGTAAGATTTTACATGTGATTTCCAATTTTTTTTATAATTTCTAGGTGGAAAAGACAGTAGAGATTTCAAAAACAAAAATCCCCTCAAAATATCTTAATGTCCATAATGTACGGCAGGTAAAGGTTTCTTTCTTTCTAATTAAAGAAAGAGCAGAAACATGTTCATTTAAAACCACAGATACGAATGCATTTTTAGAGATGGAGGGACACTAAATGCATACTTTATATGCCTGCTGGCACTCTGTCTCTCCAACCTCTTAAAAAAAAAAGACACGATTTTTTTTCTTTTACCAATAAATATCCCTAATTCTTCACCAAAAGAGGTAAGAGAACAAATACTTATAAATACTCTTTTTCCAATAAATGGCATTTTTATACTGTAAGAGTCATCTTTTCTGGGGTTCTCTGCCACAAAAAGAAACTTAAGTTTACTTAAAATTTGTCTTTAACACCAGCTATGAGTCTGACATGTCTGACAGTTGACAATCGGTTTTTGACCCGATCTCTAAGGAGGCCCTGAGCTCTCTCCACAAGGTGTAAACAAGTCTTGTGTAGAAAGAGACAACACTGACAAGGAGCCACTCACAAGAGAAGCAATCAGGAATGGATTCCAGGTTTGAGAAGCAATTATGACTTACATACCACGGAGAAAAGTCTGGCATTGATGATGGAATGTGCTAGAAATTTCAAGGTTCAAGAAAAGTGAGAGACACCATCTGAAAGGCTCTTGCCCACCCCTCTGACTCTGATCATGTTTGTCTGATCACATTATTGCCTTGTTCTCAATTCCAAACTGACTTTCCTTTATACAAGAGATCAAAGCTAAACTCCTTTGCATTTTAGTCCCCATCCTTGCGACCAGCCTCCTGTCTTCCTGCTCCCCGTTCAAGGCCACTGGACCCTTCCTGCAGGCTGACACACCCTTCCTTCTCCTCCATGAGCCTGGGCACAACTCCAGGAAAGCAATTATTTTCTTGCATAGTAATGATTGTTTTCTGTCTCTTATCACCCTAGCAAACAGCAAGCTGCTTGAGGACAAAAACCATTTCTTACTATCTTTGTATTCCCAGCCCCTAACACAATGCATGACCCCTAAAATAAATACTCGGTAAGTATCTCTTGAGTGAACAAGAGTGTTCTTCAGTGAAACGGTCCGTATTGGAGACCGGAGGAAAGGGCTTAAAATTTTTTTTCTTAAAAGTAGGAGTAAACACATTCAAAATTACCCTATTTAACCAAAATGCCATGATTGACACAAATACTTAAAATGGAAGAATTTAAATTGCATGAGAAGTTAGCTGTTTCAGGAATTGTCATCCCCAAATGGTAACAACAGTGACGGAAAAAAGACGGGTTGAGACTGTAATTATGGATCAACACACATCAGCCATGGGTACAGAAATTGCTGTTAAAGACCAGACGTCTGCAATATTAAAAAAAAAAAAAAAGTACGCAGAAACGTTTCTTACTTGTTTTTAAAAAGAATTGATAATTTCTTGGGAATTGTAAAATTTCACTTTAGAAACAACTGTACTTTTCTTTATGAAACTCTTGGTTTTGTTCTTCAGCTGATGACATTAAGCATGTAAAACAGTATCTTTGTCTCTTAGATCATCTGCTTCTCAATGAAATGAGATGTGTTTATCTTCTTCAGAAATAATTTCCCCTAATTGTGACACAACTAATTCTGTTATTCTCGATACAGGATGGCAGCATCTGTGGCCCAGGGACCGCAGGGGTCACTCCAACTCCAGAGAAACAAAGGATTTGTTTTTTGTTTTTTTTTTTTTTTTTAAAGATTTTATTTATTTATTTGACAGAGAGAGAGATCACAAGTAGGCAGAGAGGCAGGCAAAGAGAGAGGAGGAAGCAGGCTCCCTGCGGAGCAGAGAGCCCAATGTGGGGCTTGATCCCAGGACCCTGAGATCATGACCTGAGCCGAAGGCAGCAGCTTAATCCACTGAGCCACCCAGGTGCCCCAGGATTTGTTTTTCATGACATTCACAAAAAAACCCTATTCTAGAAAATATGATCTCATATTTGAATAAATAAGGAACAGGGCTCTGAAAATTTTACTTAATTCACCACCAAAATGGGAGGATCTTAAACTTCCAGATTTTATAACAGAAAATAATATTGTTGGCAGCCCTCAAGAAAATAATATTTAGAAATGTACGGTATGTCAAATTATTAGCTCTTCTTTATAATAACACAACATTTTTGAAATGTATATTTACTATCTAATTGAAAAAACCATTATATTAACAAACTGGTATGAGTTACTACAGGTATAGGGAATGCTAGGGTTCTCGATGTATTCCTACTTCTTAATTTCTTTTAATTACCTTTTCCTTTTGAGCATTTGTAAAGCATTCACCTTAAAAATGACCATTATTTACACCTATAAGCAGTCTTGAAATTGTGGCTTTGGAGGCTGTAATATCTGTAGTTAAAAAAGGAAGAGCGGCCTTTATAAGGTGGATCCTCTCTCTGACAACTCCCTGCGGTGTACAGACACCATTAAAAAGCAGTTCTGATCCTCAGTCCCCTCACCTTTACTAGAACCATCAGGGATGCTATCGCAAAAGATCACTGCAAACATACAGCACGCATACATAGCAGATGTTCGAGAAGCTACTATCCATCCATCGAAGATCAATGCCTCCCAATTTGGCTCCAGTCACACGAACTTTCTTAGAGTTTGAGGGAGCAACTGGGCTCATTCCTGCCTCAGGGTTTTCAACTAGCTGCTCTCTGCATCTGGAAAGTTGGTCCTCTCCACTTCCGCAATAGCTGCCTCCTCCTTAGTATTTGGTTGTCTGCTCAACCATCACTTCCCCACACATCCTGTCCGTAGAAGACAGTATCTCCCAAAGACAGGTACAGCAGTTATCTCCTGTCTCCCAGGATCTTCTACAATGGGGAAGCGGGGATTGGTGTGTCTACTCCTTCAACTGGTTCAGACTGCCTATGACAGGAAGTCAAAGGAAGCCTATGACGGAGACGATGGGTGGTTTCTGAAACCAGGCCATAAGAGGAGATGCATGCATAAGTGTTCGCAGCAGCATCATAGCCCCAAACTAGAAGCAACGCAAACGTCCAGTGATGGCTGAATGGACACACAAAGTGTGGTATATCCATTCAACGGAATATTATTTGGCCATTAAAAGGAACGAAGTACCAAGAAAATGCTAAAAACATTGATGAATCCTGAAAACCTACTACGTGAAAGAAGCCAGACACAATCGGCTCCCTGACATGAAATGTCTGGAAAAGTACATCTGTAGAGACAGAAAGTGGATCGTGGCTGCCTGGGGGGGAAGAGGAGATAATGGTGCAGGTTTTGTTGTCGGAGTGATGACAGTACTCTGGAATTAGACAGTGGTGACAGTCACACGTCACTGTGAACATAATAAAAAACACTGCTGAAGGTTAGAGTGGGTGGCCTATACTCTGATAAAATTATTAAAAATATACTATGAAAAGGAATTTGCAAAAAACTAATGAAACATATCGTAATGGTTTACTGGGTGAACAACAACAACAAAAACCTAACAAAACAAAACAAGAGGAAGCACCTTTTGACTCATTCCCTAAGATATTCGCTGTGGAACCCGAGGCTGGGGAAGTCTGGACCACAGGGCAAGGCTGAGGCTCTAGGTCAAGGCTCCAGGTGCCTGTTGGACTGTCAGAGGATGAGTGAGGATACCTCCCCCACCAGCCTCCAGCCACAGTCACCCCACCGCTGTGAAATCCTTCTGGTGAGGCCCCATATGCTGCTGGGCAGAGATAAGCCATCCCTGCTATCCCCCGACTCTGAACCAGAGAACACATAAAATGCTCGTTTTTTACCACTAGCACTTGGAGTCCTTTGTTACAAGGCCAGAGTAATCTGAACTCTATCTAAAATAGCCACCACACCACATCCTTCCCTTTATCCAGCTTTATTTTTCTCTCCGGCCCTTATATCCATTAGATGACATTATGGCATTTACTTCTTCACATTGTTTTGCTCCAGAGAGCAGGGTCTTTTGTGTCGTGCTCCTGTAGCCACATCACCCGCGCAAAGGCCCGACGCACAGCAGACACATAATAATATTAGTTGAACACAAATTAACGAATGATTATGGAACCCTCAGCATGGGGAGGTCCACCTCATCTTGGCATGAATTCCAAGACGTAGCTACTGTTCTTTCATTAACTTTCCCTATAAAATACTTTCCAATAATAAAGTATGGAGGCTCACAACACTGCGAATGTCAATTGTCATTGTTTCTTTGTTTCAAAGGAAAATTCAAGATTCCTTATAAAACTGCAAATACTCCTGCAGATGCTGCCTAATTATTTGATTTTAATAAATGAATCAAAATGGGCATCATCAAGAAATAAAATATATGTGGCTAAAAAATAAAAACTGACTGACTCTACTGAAGTTAGGACTTTGTGCTCATAAAATTTAATTGCTACATATTCTTGCTCTATAATCCCATGCTAAACAAGTGAGAGCAAAGTAGATGTGATTCATGTTGGCGGAACTGAAGCAACAAAACAAAGAGCGAAGGGGAAAAAAGAGATAAACCAAGAAACGGACTCTTAACTCTAGAGAACACGCTGATGGTCACCAGAAAGGAGGTGGGTCGGAGGCGGGGGGGCCGTGGGCGAAATAGGTGACGGGATTCGTAAAAATCCACTTATCACAATGAGCACTGAGTAATGTACGGAGATGTTGAATCATTCTATTATACACCTGAAATTGCTGTAACACTATGTTAACTGTACTGGAATTAAAATTAAGAAAAAGTAGTAGATAGCGCAACGTTTTTTAATGCTAAATGGTTTGCTTTGCAAACCATATGGCCATATTAGTTTTCTCCTACAAATGCAAGCATAGCCTACCTCTGGTGCCAGATACTCTGGTGTGCCACAGAATGTCTTCATGGTGGCTGCATCTGTGATCCCTTCTTTGCAAAGTCCAAAATCTGTAATTTTTATGTGGCCATCTTTATCCAGCATCAAATTCTCCAACTGTGTAGTAAGAAAAATGACATAATTTGTTTTAAAGTTTTCAAAAATTAGGAAAATACTGTTTTGAAAAATTACGGAATGCTGAGTAAGATATTTTGGAAAGAGGACATAGCTGTAGTTAGTAGAACTCGCAGCACTTACAAACCCTACAGCTTCCTAACTCAGGTGTAAAAAGAAATGTGTTGTATCAAATACTTCACGATGACAAAATTATTGATTTTTAAACCAATGGGAGTAAGCCAATATTGTGTAAGCTCGGAGAACTAAAACCTAAATAACTTCAAAGCAAACAGCAATCCTTTTTTTTTTTTTCTTAATACATTGCGATCTAAACAATCCCAAAGAGACGAGCATCTTCTTCTAGATATATACAGATGGTTTTCAACAATTGCTCTTGGGAATCTATTGCTATTATAAAATATTCACTTACAGAAATGTTTTTTGGTGGTTGTTGTAAATCAAACCTAAATCTTATTTTGTAAGGTAAGGCGATATCCTCTTTTGAAGATCTTTGTAATAAAGAAATACCAACCCTTTCAAACATAAAAAGAAAAAGAATATCAAAGTCAAACATTCAACAGTTAATGAAAATATATAGCACAAATATCATAAAACTGGAATCTCTTTGAACCCATTAACTCAAAAACACCAAAGAGAATTTTAAAGATTTAACTGAGTTAAGATTATTTGCCTCAAGTGAAAATTATAAAATGTATGAGGGGGGGAAGGAGTTTGTGCAAAATCAATGCAATTAAAAATAGCAACGATAACTGATCTTCTCCTCCCAATCTGAACCCAAACTGACGATTATCATCACACAGAGAAACACACGAGGTCTAAGTTGTGACCTTATAGTCTTATACAGACATGGCTCCTAAGCTTGTTCGGTCATCTAGGTATAACCTAAAGGTTCACACAAGAAACACAGAGACAAGAAACACAGGTGAAAAATGTATTAGCAGGAGAAATGACAATTAGCTTATTTAAGAGTGGGGACTTATTCTCCTTCATGTGATGACGTATGACAGCGCTTACCTGAGCTCTGAAGTCACTATCAATTTCAAAACAGAACTCCATGTAAGGATATAAACAGATATCAATCATACAAAACGTGACAGTATATTTTGTCACATTATCCAAAGTCTCATACATGAGAAACCACATATAATTAAGGAAGTCACGCTCTCGGAAGGAAACATGAGGACAGACCTAAGTCCTTGGGGACAGTACTGGCTAAACTAAATGCTCAGTACACGTCTCATGTACTGTAGAAACTTCAGTGAAGCAAGTCTGTCCTTCACAGGTCTTCAGGAAGGTGAATGAACCCTAAATATATTTTGAAACTTTTAAAAATAGGAGTTCTTTTATTTTACCTAAATTCAGATTATTGTGCATCTTCCTTATGCTCCTCTACTAACTGGAACTTAAAAATCGAGCCTAATTTGCACAGCTGGCAACAGGTCCTGAACACTGAAACCAGTCAGAAACATCGAGGAAGAGTCTGTCTACTTCCCCTTCTTCAGATCACCACTCCCTGCTTTGGTCTTCTTTTTTTTTTTTTCAGGATTCTGGCTTTCCAGGCTTTTCCTTCTCTTTCAAAAACACCCTCCTCTTCCCTCTCGCATCTTGCCACACTGAGAAGTATATACCGGAGAGTCTGCTGTTTTGGTTGAATGAAAATATCAACGTCCCACTCTCTTCATTTTTAAAAATATGCACACTGTTTTAATATATGAATATTATCATATATAAAAACAGAACCAAATTAAATTCTTAATGCTGAAAGGTCTTTTAAAAGTATTTAGTAAACCTCTTTTATTAACATAATACATAAAAATTCTTATAAAAACTTCAAATAAAACATAACAGTATTGAAGAGAATACAAATGTGTGTCTGTAGTCCATTCCTTTCCTACTCCAGTCTGTGTTGGGAGTATATTCTATTACTCCTCTCTATACGCTTTATGTGCACCTGGAAAGTATTCATGGAAACACAAAAGCATGTACCATTTCTCTACATTTTGACAAGGCTATTTGGAAGCGAATGGAAACAAGTTTTTAAAAAACATTGTTTTTTAATACCAAAAAGTGTATTTTAAAAAAATCCTGATTTGCACCTTATTCTCTAGCCTCCTATCTCAATTCTAAGATGCCAGGGGTTGAGAGACAAGGAATGAACCAAGACGCAGGGGAGGGCTGGAATAAGGAATACGGTGAACGAGAGCAAGAGTCCCAGTCTGCCCAGAATTCAGGTGGTTTCCCAGGATGCAGGACTTCAAAGTGCTGTAACTGGGAAGTCCGGGGCAAACCAGAAGTTTGTCATCCTATTTGTTTTATAAATCAGCTTTTAAAAAAAAAATTACAATAATAAAGGAAGCAATGAGGTCAGACTAAGGGATGACTGTGAGAGGTGGGCTGAGGTAGCACACTGCCTGGGAGGCAGGTGAGAGCAAAAGGGTCACATAATGGGAGTAAATCAGAGAACGCATACGTCAATTCAAGCTTTGCCCTTACGCACTGGGAGACCTTGGGCATGCTGCTGATTTCTGCGTCTCTCAAGTTCGTCTATGAAACAGAGGTAAATAACAGTAGTAGCTGATGTGGTTGCTTTGAGAATCAGAGATACTGAATGCGCAACTTTACACACTGTAGACATTCAATAAGTGTATCGATCATTTAGTCAACGTGGAGAGCTTAATGGCTGAATTATGAGTTATCACAATGGTGTGTGCTCCTCGAGACAACAAGGGAAGGTTCAGAAAAAGAACACTTTGATCAGCTCAGTGACACTGTCAATATGCAATAATTTCTACTGAATAAAACAACAAAACATAAATACTTCGTATTTTTTGAGCCAGTTTTTAAACGGTGTCCACCTTCTCCCATCAATTACTTTTGCTCTCTGGACATCCTGAAATGTCATTTTACCAAGCATGACTGACAAATACAACTTATCCATTAAAAAGTATCAACAGTCGTCAGAGACGTACCACTTTACAGAAAGGATTTCCTCAAACCTAGTCTTGGATAAGGACACATCGGGGCAACCGAACATCCAGTCTTGTTAAAAAATAAATAATAATTCGACACAGATGCATAACCAAGTTTCTGTGGAATGTGAAGAACCATCAGCTTCGTGATTAAGAAATGTGGAGCTTGTACGGAATCACCTGGAAGTCTTTTCAAAGCAGATCAATGGCTTAGAGTGGATCAAAAATCACCTGGAAATCACTTCCTCCATGCATTAAACACTAAAGGGGATTTAGTTGAACATTCTGTGCCAAGGAGAAATGAAATAATTACAAATGATCTCTCCTTGATTCTCTTCCCTCAATCTCACAGCTCTCCTAGCTTGCATGGGCTGCGAAGCCCAGAATACCCCATGGTGCTGACTGCTCGGGTCCTCTCTGTTTATAAATTCCAAATCCATCTGCTTCTACCTCCAATCAGTCTTAGTTTCCGAGACTGAGGGCAGGCATTATGTTTACGCTGCACGGATGCATCCACAGGCAAAAGCAATGACAAAATCAAATAGGAGGTTTGAGAGAAAAGATTATATATGAAAATCCAAGTGATGCTTGCTGTCTGTCCAGTTAGAGAGGGTTACGTTCTAACAGTTCATTCTTTGAGGAGAGAGAAAATATTTACCTATAGCTCAAAGAGTTCCCATTAAAAAAAGGCAATGTCGGGGCGCCTGGGTGGCTCAGTGGGTTAAGCCTCTGCCTTCGGCTCAGGTCATGATCTCAGGGTCCTGGGATCGAGCCCCACATCGGGCTCTCTGCTCAGCAGAGAGCCTGCTTCCACCTCTCTCTCTGCCTGCCTCTCTGCCTACTTGTGATCTCTCTCTGTCAAATAAATAAATAAAATTAAAAAAAAAAAAGGCAATGTCTTTTCCCCTGCAGAAGCAGACAGCCATTATCTGATAGAAGGTCTTAATTCAGTGCATATACAAAAAAATGTAGTAGATTTTGACATCTTTTTTCCCTCTATGCTTTGTGGACAAGAAATCATAGCAAGAAAGTACTCTGCTCCTTCTTGTTCTTGCTGGTGCCTAGCATAAAACTAAACTCTAAAAATCCTTGTTGTCTTTAATACAGTGCTTCTCAACACTTCCCAGTACAATAAAAAATGAAATTTGTCGGGCGTGAGCAGCATTGGCGGACAAGCTGCTTGAGGCCAGATCTGACTGGCCCGGAAGCCTGAAGGCTTGGGTCCCCTGGAACCCATCTGTGGTGCACAGGCTGGGAAGCTTTGCTCTGATGTACATCAGGCTGGTAAGTTTTGTACCCTCCCTAATATTATAATATAGACACGCATTCTACTATCTAGCTACCATACATATCTCTTAGGTTTCATTTTATTTAAGTGGCTGGCACTGTGATTAAACAGAGGAATGAAATCTGCAGTTCCTAAGGGCTCTGATGGCTGTCGGAGCAGGTACGGACAATCCCCTTCACTCCGTCTTGCGCCCCATTCTGGCACCGTTACACCAAACCCGATGTGTGGTACCCAGACTGCCTCCTGCCCGAGAACGCAGTCAGGAAATCTGTCCTTGCTCACCGCCTTCTCGGGTTTACGGCCATCAAAGTGCCAACATGTCATACAAGTTGACCTGCAGGACCTTAACCCTGAACTTTAGAGAGTGTATGGAAATACTGAAGGAAAACACGGCTCCACTTACGTTGCTGCCTCGGCTGGAGATGGCTGCTACTGCACAACGGGGGGGGACCGCACTTCGGGGGCCAGGCTGCTTAAGAACTAGACTACACATAAGGAATGCAGCCCAGTGGTACAATGTAATTTTAGAGGGTAAAGGGGTTCTTAATAGCAGTGGCTTAAGATTTTTATAGAAGAGAGAATCCGGAGTGACAGGTGAGAAGTGGGAGCTGGGCGAGGAGTCCCGAGACTGTAGGTAAAGCAAAAAGAAGCCGGTTTGTGGTCAGACTGCGGGTTTGTCTGGGGCACGTGTCGGGCAGCGGATGAAGCCCGGGAAGACTCGCAGCTCATCGTTCTGGGCCCGCACGGAGACCCGGAAATTACCTAAATCTCTTTGTTGGTTTTTGTCATGCTAATAATGTAAATGGTTACATTAACCACTAAACTCTCTAAGTAGGTAGAAAATAAGATTAGATGAATCACCAATAGAATATTGTAGCGATTTATATGTGATTTTCTGCCCTTTCTTGCCCTGTTACAAACTCCCGGAGAAATTGAATCTTCAAGAACGCCGGAATCCTTATATGCACCTTGGCATACGCCCGCCATTCAGCCTATTCTGTACTGGGATGGTGTGGGCTTTGAAAAGAAAGCTTTCACCTGCAAAGTAAGAACTAAGCAGAAAGGAAGATTTCAATATATTTTGCATTGCTGACAGAATCTTAAAAGGGATTTCTTCACATTTTGATGCTCTCATGAAAATACACTAGTTTCGCCTAAGTAATCACAAGGGATCTGAGTCCTAAGAGAGAAATTTGTGTTATGGCAAATACTGATAAATTAAGCAAACCTGCTTTCAGAAGCGTCACAAAGATCGTAGTAATTTATCTGCTGTCATGAGCACCAACTTATTAGGAACTCTGAACTGATAAAATATCTTAAATTAACTTGCACATGAAGTAAGGCTTGCCCTCCCATGATAAATGGGGCGTCAGCAAACAGATACGGATTTTCTTGGGAGGCACAGCTATGACGGGCATCAGATGCATTTGCATTCGAATAAACATGAGGTCATTAGTAAGTTGAGGATCAAGAGAAATCTGAGCCTGATAAATTAAACTGGTACCTAAATCAGTTCTGATGATGCGGTTTTTAATGTATCTGTGTAAATGTATTCAAAACATCCAATCTCACATATTTAGCAGCTTCATTTGACTTTTAGATTTGCAAAGATCTCAGAGTTAATCTAATGCATTCCTTCTCCACGAAGATTTCAACTCTAGAAAGGCAGAAGGGTGTGTAAGGAGCAGGACAACGGGCGTGGAGCTAGGATTCATGGTTTCCGTAATCTTGCCCATGTCACCAACTTAGTCCTGGACTTCAAGTAAGACACGTGCTAGACTTCCGGGTTTCCATGACCTCACCTGTCGAGTATGGAACAACCTGAAATGTCGGTCCAGCTACGGGATCTCATTCTATTACACGTAAGCCTGTGCGCTACGGATACCAGTAACACTTATATAAATCTGAATGCGTGGCTTTTAACGTTACATGTATTCTTAGTATATGTGCTGCCGAAACGAGCACAACATTACGTGTATTCTTCCTGGTGTGAGTTTGTGTGGCTTCTGTCCTGTGTTATATAATTACTTAGATCTGAAGTTAATACTATATTAAATACTATATTTTAATAATGAAGCTAAATACTATATTTTAAAAAAGTAAACTTAAGAGAGCAGAGACCACCTCACTGTCTAGTGAAGTCAGTGGATATGCGTATGATAACTGCATGGTCTGGTATTCATACATACCAAAATTCTGTTTAAGAATTTTGTTTAAAGAATTAAAGAAGGAATGATTAACAAAGACTACTGACCAAGACCATTCCCATTATATCATTCCTTAATCGATCCTGGTGATCAAATGGGCATTCTTTCCCTTGTTTCTTTAGGTTAATAGTTCCTGCTTCCAGCTCAAGCATTTTGAAAGTTACTGAGTCCCTCCAAATGATTCTCACTTCCTTAAATCGAGGAAACACCCCACTTTTTTCCTACAACTAGAATCCATAAAAGATAACATTTCAAGCAAGGGGAGAGCAGCCTCAGAGGAGAGCTAACTATTTCTAAGTAAGTCTGGAAATGCAACCTAACTTGTAAGTTTCATCATGCCATGGAACTACTTTCTTGAAGAAACATCTAGATTCAAGACATGTAAACATCATCGGATTACTTGGCCACACAGACCTAAACTACAGGGGCTTAATTCTGTCACATTCCTGTTATAAAGACTTCAGGCTAAGTATAATCATACTCTTGATCTCTGGTGCACTTTAGCGTTTGGACATCAGCTCATCCCCGATCTGGTGGTTCAGAGCTGCATAGTTCATTTTTCCTAATATTTATAGCTTCTTTTAAACTTGAACGCATAATATGTCATACAAACACACATACTATAAATCTCACTGTCTGCGTACAGATAGTACTTTGTGAGAGGAATGCCTTAGGGTCATTCACAGCCTAAAGGTACATGACAACAAAACCCTGAGAGAACCAGACAAGTGCTAAGTTAACTTAGGAACCACAGGTGTTTAAAAGGCGTGAAGCAGGAGCGAGGGGTAACTGTGATTTCTTTTAGGGTATGGAGATATATTTCATACAGATGGGATTTCATAAAAGATTTCGATTTCTCCAAATCAAATCATACTTTAAGTGAACTAATATTTACTAAATTAAGCAACTCTGTATCAAATCTTAGTAAGTCAAGATTACTGTATGATTTACTTTTTACACAAGTACGAGAGTCACATTTAGAATGTGTTCAAAATGCGTCACGGGGCACATTTCCGTAACAAGGCCAATCTAATTCAAAACAGTGTCATGAGCTTCACGACGACCTTCTATGAGCTACTCCAGGGCTCAGCAAACTATGGCTCATGAGCAAAGCTAGCCTACTGCTTCTTTTGGTAAATAAAGTTCTAGCTCAGGCATCTACCGTCCTACAGGAGCGGAGCAGAGGAATTACAGAAGTGACTACGGGCACCCAAGCCTTTCTGGACCTTACAGAAAGTATGCCAACCCCTGAGCTATTCCGAGGGTCTCATCAGGAAGGAACTCAGAGAAGTCAAGTCACTACTGTCCAAAAAACAACATGGCGCTTTTTGAAATGGAAAACGAACGAATCAAAAAGGCTGTATTAAAATGCTCCTGGTATTTAAACCCACCACAAAGTGAAGACCAAAATCAAATTAAATACTTGCCCCCACGAGAAATATCTTACGTATGATAAAAGTTTCTCTGTAACACATCACAGGACAGTAGAATGTAATAATGAAATTTACTTTAGAATGTCCCTGGCAAAGTCACTTGACTCCTAATTGGATGTTTACCATTGCTCGTAACTTTCCAGAAAAATGAAACTGTCATGGGCAGGTCAAAGCTGTCAAGCAGAAATTACGGCGCACGTCAAAAACTCAGACATGAAGGACCTACGTCCATATCAGTGAATGGAATTCCTGTCAAATGCAATGAACTACGTTCTTAAACAGACTGCTTTTTTTTCCCAACTAAATCTGCTTTTCTCCAAACTGTGTAACTTTGTAATTACTTTGTGTTTGTCCCTATAGTCTCTGCAAAAACAAATTTTGATTACTTTTTTTTTTTTTTTTACCTTGAGATCACGGTACACAATCTTTCCGGAATGTAGATAGTCCAAAGCAGAGACAATTTCTGCACCATAGAAACGTGTGCGGTCCTCGGAGAACACCCGCTCTCTCGACAAATGGAAAAACAGCTGCAGGGTAAACAGCAGGGACAGGATTGTAATAATTACTGATTTAGTGGGGGAAATTAACACAAACATAAAACACCTCTCATCACCATATTGTGATGATAGATAGTGTACTCTCAGCGGACATGGAGCACTCTTACACAGCAGCTGGCTTATCTTCTCCAGGTTTCCAAGGGGAGACTGCGAGCTGTTAAATCAGCGTTTTAATCAATATACCAATCTTGTTTAAGGCATTCTGCTTGCTACCCATTTAACCTTCAGTTACTCGAGGAAAAAAGTATGCATCATCAGACTGCATTTTCCCCTCGCTATACTGTTGCTTCACTCTTTCAAGGATGAGGCACTGAGACATGATTAAAATAAATGTACACAACAGAGATGTAATATTTCTACTTAATTATTTGATTTACATTTGATTTCAAAGAAAGGACTGCTGATTTGCCAAAACTGATGGATGGGAGCTTGTTACATTCTACAAGCATCCTGGCTTCCTCGGATCTCTAGAAATGTTTTCAAAGTTTGAATCAAGGTTTTCTACAACGACAAACCATAAGGCTTCAAGATTTCACTTTAGTAATGGCCAAAAGGACTGAGAAGCTGCCGTGACCTCTCCTTACTTCAGTAATAACCACAACACCAACCTCCCCTCATATAACCATTTAAACCACACGCTCATTCACTTCTCTTCATCACCTACAGGACAGACCACTCCGCAGTCAACAGACATTTCCTGGGAGCTCACTGCAGCCACATGCTCAGCTCTGCATTTAGACTCGCTCCCTATTTACAAAACTGCCCATCTCATCTCAGTTCAATAACGCATATGGGGAAGGAGCAGGTTCCCGGCACTATGAATTGACTTTCAATGTACTGTTTCATTGTATTAAGAAATCTGCCAAGAACAATGAAAGATCTTGATGGTGCTGGGTACATGGCTAGATATCACTGTGGGTACTCAATACACGTCTGTGATTAAAGAAAAGAACCCATCAGTGTATCCTGGACTACAAGATCAGAAATTAACTACACCTTCACATGGACTATGGACTCTTGGCGCTCCAACAAATGTCTAAGAATGATGGTTAATAAAGACTTGTTCCTCACACACCAAATCATAATTGAAGCAACATAAAAACAGATTTCTTCTGACAGATTTCTTCCTTTTTTCCACCTCCACTGAAGAGTCTATCATTATTTTAAGATCTATTTTATCCATAACCCACTTGTCACAATAAAGATCAGGAGGGAATATGACTTAACAATTGCAAAAAAAAAAAAAAAAGATTGGCTTAACATTAGTTATAGTAAAACTAAAATACTTGGCAGATAGTCTCTAAATTCTAATGCTCTCTACTATCTTGTCATATTTTATCAAATCTAAGATGTTCCTGATTGGAACTCCATCATCATTTTAAGTTAATACTAAGAAACAAAAAAGTTGTCAATTCAAGCTATAATAAATCATCAACTATCAAAGGAATTCTGACTGCAGAAATGGTAAATATGTCTTACAAATGATCCAAGATAGTATGCCAAGAATCAAACCAATACATACAATTACTCAGGGATATCTCAAGATTTATTCATTTTATATAGGCAGATATATTTTCTTAATGTATTACCATCCAAATGAGGATAAGAAGTAGAAAGAAGCATGTATCATTAGTAAAGCCATTCTAAAAAATATCTGGGTCAAAATAACTTCTGCCATGCTTTATTCAAAATACCACTAACTTGGATGAAGGAACCCCTGTGATCTCTATGTAATTTTATGGCAATCCTCTAATGGGATGAAAATATTGTTTAGCTTTCTAAATTTTTCAAAAATAATGTTAAGCCTACTACTTACTTATCTATTGTATAAAAGATATAGATCCTCCCTAAATCAATATAATACATGAAGGCTTCTAGATCTATTTGGACCATATTCTTCAATTTGACTCCCAGCCAAATTTCTATATAAATATCAGCTAAAAAAATGATGCTCAAGGAGAAGAACTCTATTTCTCAATGTGCTGTCCTCTCATGTCTACCCTTGTTACCTTATAGAACTGGTTCTTGCTAAGATTAACCAAGGATCTATCTCTTAATTGCCAAATCCAATGACCTATTTATAGTTTGCCCTTCTTCCTGGTCTGGACCTGAGAACATTGGCTGTTGGCCTCCTCCTTGAACATGTGCCTTGGCTTTGGTGATACATCTCTCTCCTGATTTTCTACCTAAATCTCTTGGTATTCCGTCTCAGTTTCTACCTTGGCTTTGAATCAACTTTCCATTTAGTGAGTATTAATTATTTTAAAGTCACTGTGTTGGGCACTAGTTAGAGAAAAAGATGGCATACAGATGTAGAGAAATCAAATAAAATAGTAAAAGACTAAAACACAAGGGGAAAAGGGGAAAGGACATAGATAATTAAAATGAGAGGAATACAAATGAATATAGTTCATGAAAACATGCCATCTTACAATAATCAATGAGAGCAAGATAAAAACATAAAGAGACAATTTAGCATATCCAGAAAGAGCACTGTCACTGAAAGGGTTGGGAGATGAGTATCTTTATACACTGGTAGCTGGAGTGTAAGCAGAGAGCAACTCTTCACAGAGCAATTAGCAATAGATACTAAGATAATTTTTAAAGTGCCATAGTTCCTTCTTTAGAAATTTCCTTTTAAAAAGGGAAATGCAGAAGTCTTTGACAAAAGGATATCCTCTGTAGCAGTATATATGAAAAAAAATGCAAAAACAGTCTTCATACTATTTGAAAAATTAGATTTTCATCTAATATTGTATCAAAATAAATCCCTGATATAGTCATAGTTAAATATAAAATATTAAACTAATTAAAATTTTAACTAGAAGATAAGGATTAAAAAGTTCATGGGACCAGACTTACCCTCTTGCTGTACACAACTGGGCAAAAACACATAAAACAAGAACAACAAAATGACAACTGGGAAAAGTATCTAACAGAATTCTCTTTAGCTACTGGACAATGGGCAGTACAGGACCAAGATCTTTGCGAAGAGAGAAACAAATGAGTGAGCCCTAAAACCAGCCGCCTTCTGTCCGAGGGCACTTTATGGAACATACCGGCAGGAAAGGACTGATCCCAAGCATAACCCAGGTCTCACTGTTGGAGAGTGAAAAGCAGACTCCGCGGAGGATGAGGTAAATGGTATTTGCAGGACAGGATGAGCCCCAGTGAGAAAGAAACTACACAAAATCCACAGTCGAGTCTGCTGCAGAGTACAAGCAATGCGCGTGTAAGGTTAAAGTCTGCGAGAACAAGCAGAGAACAAATGGAGGTCTGCATGCCCAGTGATTCCCGGAGCTCACTCAGAGCTGAGACACATCCAATTTCTGACCAGTCAGAACCGCGTCATCACGGAATAGCCAGGCATTGAGGAGACATTTCAAAAACAGTCAAAGATAAACCCACAAAAGCTAGCAAATACAGAGAAGACAACAAAATCCAGGCATTCGTGTAAAATTCCAGTGATCTGGTATCTGTCAACAATTACTAGACACAAGGAGATGTAGGAAATATAACCCGTAACCAAGAGAAAAATCAGTCTTTAAAAGACCTTAAGAACAGCAGATGAGGGAATTAATAAGACTGACTTTAAAACAGTTCACGAAAAGAAAGAAACGAGAAAGGAAAATATAAGTAGAAATAAATGGGACTTTTAGAGACAAAAAATAATAACAAATGCATAAATCTGTGTGTCTTGATGAATCCCAATATGATGAAGACTCATAAACATGCACGAATAATTGGAACATAAGAAGGCAGAGCACATTCAAATCACAGAAAAACCAGTGACAGAAAACCCTTTAAAAATACTGAGCGGGGAGAAACATCACATACAGAGGAACAAACAGGAGAATAATCCTCCGCCTTCTAGAGGCTACAGGGGCAAAAAGGCAATGGAACTATACATCCCAATGGCTAAATGAAAAAACATATCTTAAAATTCTGCATCCAGTGGGAAAATCCATCAAAGAGGAAGCACATGTATGTGAGGAAAATATTGAGGCCAGGGAAAGAGACAATGGAAGAGGTCAGATGTAGTGATCGCAGGCTCGCACGAGCTCAAAGTACTTTGCCTCCTCAACCAGCGGGACGGAAAGGCTTCCTAAGAGACGTGGTGGTGGCTAGGAGTGACTGGGCAGTTAACTGCCTCTTTAGCACAAAGGCCAGGGTGGCCAGGCTTGGCCTAAAAGCTAGCCTGGAAAAGATCACTGCTTATGAGTCAGACCAACCTAGCATGAGAAGAACAAGGAAATTATAACCCATTACTGGAGAAAAATCAATGAATGGAAACAGACTCAGTGACATAGACACAGAATAGAAGAATACCGTGATAAAGCAGCTATTAAGATATAGCCTCAAGGTAGGGAGAGAAGCATAACAGGGAAATAAATGGGAGGTATAAGAAAAACAAAGTCCCAAATAAAACTCGAAGAGATAAAGTCTGAGATGTCCTAGATGAAAAATGAAAAACGGGATTGAATTATCACCTTGCTAGACCCTAGAGGAAAAAAACCCAAAGATAACAGACTTGAAGACACAGCAAACAAATCTAAAATTAAAGACAGGAAAACAATAATGGAAACGATGAACCGAGCATTAATAAACTGTAGGACAGTATCCTGCAGGTTAAAAGATGCGTAAGTACACTCTTGGGATAGGACACGAGAAATGAAAGAACAGAAAAAAAATACTTAAATAACCAAAAAGTTTTCAAATTTGATGAAAACTATAAGCCTACAAATTCACAAAGGCTTAAAAAAAAACCCAACAGAAAGAAATGTGAAGAAAATCCTACAAGGCACATCATAATTAAATAGCTGAGAGCAAGTGCTAAAAGGAAAGCATAACAGGACGGGGGGACTCAGTAAGCACATGGAACAAAGAATGAGAGCAGACGACTTGTCAGAAACTGTGCAAACCACAGAAAGAGGAGAGGCATCTTTGTAGTAATTAAATATAGAACTAGCAAACTACAATTTTATACACAGCTAAAATAGCTTTCCAAAAATGACGGCAAAATAAAGACTTTTGGGGACATGCAAAAGGTTAGGGAAATCATCAGAAACACTGCACTGCACTATAAATGTTCAAGGTAATGCTTCAGGCTAGTGCAAAATGGTACCAGATGAAAAGCTGAGGCTACACAAGGACTGCAAATCATAACTTTGTGGGCTAATATATGTTGGCTTTTCTTATGTTTTTGATCTCTTTAAAAGACAGTGTTGGTCTAAAACAGAAAAAAAAAATGCATCGTGGCATTCGTAGCACACGTAAAGGTGAAAATGTATTAACAACAGCACAAAACCTTGAAGGGGGAAAATGAAGGTGTGCTGGTGGAAGGGTCCTAGGATATGTGAGATGGTATAGCCTACCTTGAATATAAAAAGAGACAAGTTAGGAGCGCCAGGGTGGCTCCGACGGTTGAGTGTCTGACTCCTGTTGTCGGCTCGGGTCACGATCTCAGGGACATGAGATGGAACCCTGTGTCCACCACCAAACTCAGCAGGGAGTCTGCTCGAAATTCTCTCTCTCCCTCTTCCCTTTTCCACACTAAGGCCACTATCTCCTGTCTGTAAATAAATAAACCTTTAAAATCTTCAAAAAATGTGTTAAGTTAAATATGAGTTTGTATTTTTTTATTTATTTATTTATTTATTTATTTATTTATTTGACAGAGAGAAATCACAACTAGGCAGAGAGGCAGGCAGAGAGAGAGGAGGAAGCAGGCTCCCTGCGGAACAGAGAGCCGGATGCGGGGCTTGATCCCAGGACCCCTGGGATCATGACCTGAGCCGAAGGCAGAGGCTTTAACCCACTGAGCCACCCAGGCGCCCCATGAGTTTGTATTTAAAAACCAACTCAAAAAATTCTTCCCCCTAGTTTGATAGTGAATTCTACCAAACTCCTAAAAAAGAGGGAATAACAATTTCATGCAAATACTTACAGAAAACAGGAGGAAATACCTCTCAAACATTACATGAAATGGTATCGATATTCCCTCATAATCATAGGTGTAAGAAGACTTAACAAAACTTGACCAAATCATATCCAACCAAAGATAATACTACATCATGACCAGTGATGGTTAATCCCAAGAATGAAAGACTAGATTAACATTTGAAACCAATGTAATCTGCCATATTAACAGACTGAAAAAGGGAAGACCATATGATCACCTCAAATGATGCAAAAGCAGCTTTTAAAACAACTCAATGGCTATTGATACTAAAATCTCCTGACAAACCAGCAACAAGAGAGAACTTCCTCAACCTGATAAAAGGCATCTAAAAATGTACAGCTGACATCACATTTGATAATGACGGACTGAATCTCTTTTCCCCATGTCTGGGAACAAGGATGCTCACTTCTTTCATTTGGCATGTGCAGGAGTTCTAGTCAAGTGAAATATGGTGTAGACAGACAGACAAATATATAAATGTCATACTGATTGGAATAGAAGTTAACTGCCTTTATTCACAGACAGAAAGATTGTCTACACAGAAATTCCAAAGAAATTTACAAAAAGAAATCATAAAACTTGTGAGATTCAAAAGGCTGTCGGATACAACAGGAGTACACAAAAAATCAGTTTTATATGCTAGCAACAATATGTTTTATATGCTAGCAACAAACAACTGGCAATGAAAACACAATAGAAACATGTAAGGAGAAACTGAAAAAAGTTATGCAAGACCTATATATGAAAAAACATAAAACTTTTTTTTTTAAAGATTTTATTTATTTATTTGACAGACAGAGATCACAAGTAGGCAGAGAGGCAGGCAAAGAGAGAGGGGGAAGCAGGCTCCCCGCCGAGCAGGGAGCCCGATGCGGGGCTTGATCCCAGGACCCTGAGATCATGACTTGAGCTGAAGGCAGAGTCTTAACCCACTGAGCCACCCAGGCACCCCTCACAAAACGTTTTACTAGAACTTAGAGAAGCCGTTAAGTGAACAGATACACTGAGTGCATGGATCAGAACACAAATGTTACTGACAGGTCTGTTCTCCCTAAACTAATCTATAAGCTCAAAGCAATCCCATCACAGTCCCAGCAGGCTTTTCGGAAAAGATTAAGAAGAGATTAAGAAGCTGATACTAAACCGACAGGAAATGCATAGGATCTTGAAGGGCCACAACAATTCTGAGAAACCACAGTGCACTTCCTGATTGTAAGATATACTTTAAAGCTGTAACAATCAAGTCAGTATGGTATTGGTGTAAGGAAAGACACATCAATTGATGGATGTAACAGGGAGTCCAGAAACAAATATATGGCATCGATTTTTGACAAAGGTGTCAAAGTCAGAGTACAGCCTCTCCAACAAAAGATGCCAGAGAAACAGGATATTCATAAGGGGGAAAAAAAAATGAACCTCAATCCTTATCTTACTGTAAACATAAAAATCAAATTAAAATGGGTCATAGACCTAAATGTTGCAGGTACAACTATAAAAGTTTCTAAAAGAAAATATTTGTGACTTAGGGTAACATTTCTTAGGTAGTAGACCAAAAATATAAAAATCAGAAAACACAAGAATTGATAAATCGGGGCTTTAAAATTAAAAGCTACTGTTGTCAAAAAATAGCAAGAAAACGATGAAAAGACAAGATACAGTACAGGAGAAATTATTTGTGATATATTGGGCAGACTACTTATAACTCTTAGAATACAATAAGAAAACAACCCAATTAATAAATAGGCAAAATATTGGGACAGGTCACAAAAAATATATGTGAACAGCCAAGAAGTGTGTGAAAAGATATTTAGTATCATTAAGCATCAGACCAATGGAACTTAAAACTATACTATTACACTTCTATATACGGACTAGAATAACTAAGTTAAAAAGCCTGACCCCACCAAGTGTCAGTGAGAATGTGGAAGCACCAGAATTCTACGACATCAATACTGGAAAAGCCAATGACACCACTACTTTAGAAAACAGTGTTGGAATTTTTTAAAAACATAAACATGTGCTTACTATAAACTCAGCAATGATACTGCTCAGTATTTACCCGAGAGAAAAGAAAACTGGCCCATGAATGTGCATATCCCCTTTATTATTAGGCAGTAACTGGAATTAATCCAAATGCACACGAAGAGCCAGGTAGATTAACAAGCCTTCCTACGGCCATGCGTGCATCACCTACTCAGCCAGAAATGGAACAAGCTTGGGAGAAATGCAACAACTGGGCTGAGAAAAAGACACACAGAACAACATATATTGTATGATTCCATTTCGAAGAAATTTCAGAAATGGTAAATCAAACCTTTAGGTCAGAAGGCAGGTCAGTGGTTGCCTTGGGCCAGGTGTGGTTTGGGGGACTGGGTGACAGATGGCATGGCAGAACTTTTTGAAGCTATGGAAATGGTCCACATCTTTATTATAATGGGAACTCCATGCACATAGACGTTTGTCAAATTTCACATGATTTTCATAATTTTAAAAATTAAGAATTTTTAAATTTTTAAAAATTCACGTATATTTAAAGTGGGCACATTTTATTGTATGTAGAGTATACCTAAGCAAAGTTAAGTAATGGAAACAATCTAAATGTTCAAAAAATTTGGACAGGATTTAATAAATTAGCATGTATCTACATAATTAATCACCAGACAATGAGTATTTTATAACACCAAATAAAATGGAACCTGTGTACAGTATACAAACAGGAAAATATATTAAGGCAGTAATAGCAATTATTGCTAGATGGTGAGATTTAGAGTAGTTTTCATCTTCTGTTTTATACCTTGAAAATTACTTGTAATTATTTGTTTAATATTAATTCCCCAAAACACTAAGATTTCCTTAAATACAGAGACCATCTGTCTTATTCCCATCATAGACCAAGTACACAGCGCAGTAACTAGCCTGTAGCAGTCAATACATTTTTCAACTGAATTGAAATAACTTTTTGGCTTTTTGATGTCTGCAATGAATGTTCAGATGTTACATTTATAATAGGAGAAAACCTTACAAAGCTGTCAAATACGTGTACCTTAACCCTTGTGACAAATTTAATGCTCTATTAATTTGCTTTTCTTGGCAGAGGCACAAGGAAAAGAGAAAGACTACGCAAGTACCTAGAGCTTGGCATCCTTACCACCAGACCTCGTATTCCGTGTTACGTGCTTTGTAAGTATGTCAAGAATGAAGGGAAATTCAAAAATACTTTTCAAGTAATTATTTATAGGGAAAATAAGGCTTACAGTTTTGAAGATAAAGCATTTTCATTAGAAGCAAAATAAAATGATATAAAATACCTGAATATCCTTTTGTTCAAAAACAGTAATGAGTTACTTGCTACTCAACCAAAAAGCGTATGTTTAGAAATTTAGGTTCCTTTAAGGGAAAGACTCCATGTTTTTTGGTTGGTTGTACTTAGTCCTACTATAGGAAGACACTAATGTGAATAGATTATCTTAACCTACTAAATAAACAAGTCTGTATTTCATCAGGAAACCCATGTTTATTTTGAAAACAGACTGATCTATTTTGAAAATGTTATATTCTTTATTTTAACCAAAGAGTAATTGACATACAAAGTCCTACTAGTTTCAGAAGTATGTCATAGTGATAGTGACTTGATATTTTTATATATAGTAAAATGGTCCTCACAATAATTCTAGCTATGATCTGTCACCATATGCCATATGTGCCCTATGCTGTACATCACATCCCCATGATTTATTTGTTTTATAACAAAGTTTGTATCTTAGTCCTCTTAATCTTTTTTTCCTGCCCTCTTCCCTCTGGTAACCAACAGATTTCTAAATTTCTAAATTTATAAAACCAATAGATTTATAAATCTATTTGTTTTGTTTGTTCACTTGCTTTGTTTTTTAGATTCCACATCGAAGTAGAATCTATAGCTTGTCTATCTTTCTCTGTCTGAATCATTTCATTTAGCACAATGCCCTCCTGATCCATCCATGTTGTTGTGAATGGCAAGAGTTTGTTCTTTTTTATGGCTGAGTACTGTTCCGTTGTATATGCAAGTGTTTGTGTTGATATGCATATATATACAAAGTTACAAAAGTAAAAGTAACATATACCCTAAATATGATATAAATGTAATATACAATATTATATATTATATATATGACATATAATATATATCACATCTTCTTTATCCATTCATCTATCAGTAGACACTTAGGTTGCTTTCTCAAATATCCTGGCTATTATAAACAATGCTGCAATGAGAGGAGAGATGCGTTTTATCTTTTCAAATTAGTGTTTTCATTTTCTCTGAGTAAATATCCAGAGGTGGAATTTGCTAGATCATATGATAGTTCTATTTTTATTTTTTGAGAAACTTCCATACTGTTCCCCATGGTGGCTGCACCAGTTTGAATCCCCAACAACACTGCACGAGGGTTCCATTTTCTCTACATTGTCACCAACACTTATGATTTTTTTGTGTTTTTGTTAACAGCCAATCCAATGGGTGTGAAGTGGTATCCCATCGTCACTGTGAGTTGCATTTTCTGATGATGAATCATGTTGAGCATTTTTTCATGTGTCTGATGGCCACTTGCATGTCTTCTTTGGAAAAACATCTATTCAAGTCCTCTGCCCATTTTTTAATGGAGTTGGGTATTTTTATATTAAATTGTATATGTTTTTAATATATTTTGGATATTAATGCCTGATCGTATGTATTATTTACAAATATCTTCTTCCATTCAGTAAATTGCCTTTTCATTTCATTGATGGTTTTCTTCACTGTACAAAAGTTTAGTATTTAATGCATGTAACTTTTCAAAAAACAAAAAAATCTGGAAATAAAAAATTTCCTAAGAATTATCACTGCAATCTAAGATTTTAAACTCATTTTTCTTCTTGTATATACTACCTGTACAACTTTCATTCATTCCTTGGTAATGGTAGAAAACAAAAAAAGGTTAACTAGATTCCTCAAGAAATTAAAAATAGAGCTTCCCTATGACCCTGCAATTGCACTGCTGGGTATTTACCCCAAAGATACAGATGTAGTGAAAAGAAGGGCCATCTGTACCCCAATGTTTATTGCAGCAATGGCCACGGTCACCAAACTGTGGAAAGAACCAAGATGCTCTTCAACAGACGAATGGATAAGGAAGATGTGGTCCATATACATGATGGAGTATTATGCCTCCATCAGAAAGGACGAATACCCAACTTTTGTAGCAACATGGACGGGACCGGAAGAGATTATGCTGATTATGAGATTATGCTGAGCGAAATCAAGCAGAGAGAGTCAAGTATCATATGGTCTCACTTATTTGTGGAGCATAACAAATAACATGGAGGACATGGGGAGATGGAGGGGAGAGGGAGTTGAGGGAAACTGGAAGGGGAGATGAACCATGAGAGACTATGGACTCTGAAAAACCACCAGAGGGTTTTGATGGGGTGGGGGGGTGGGAGGTTGGGGGAGCCAGGTGGAGGGTAATAGAGAGGGCACGTATTGCATGGAGCACTGGGTTAACTAGAGAGTAACAAAATATGCTCATTTTCAGTGATGATATTTGTTATCACAACATCCACTGAGCTTGAAACCTGAATATTCTGAAGACAACTAATTAGTTAAAGCAACAAGACATGTCTGCACCATGTGTGGATCAACACATCCCCTGGGTTTGTAAAAAGACGTAAGATTAAAAGAATGGCTCTGGCTCACCCACAGAGAAAAGAATCAGTGACAGTGTCTTAGTCTGTTCAGGCTGCTCCATAACCAACACCCAAGATTGGGGGCGGCTTATACACAATAGAACTTTACTCCTCACAGTTCTGGGAAGTCCAAGATCAAGGCACTGGCAGACTGGGTGTCAGGTGAGAGCTTCCCTCTTAGTTCACCAATGGCTGTCTTTTTGCTGTATCCCCATGTGGTGGAAGGGCGCTCTTTGGGGTCGCTCTTTTAAGGGACTAATCCCTCTCACAAGGGCTCCATCTCATGACTCATCACCTCCCAAAGACCCCGCCATCCTGGTACCATCACACTGGGGGTCAGGCTTCAACATTGGAGTCTTGTGGTGAGCGGGGCACAAATCTTCAGTCCATAGCAAATACTACACAACTGGAACAGTATTAAATACGTCATGAAATAAACACTTGAATACTTAATTCTATAGGCTCAAATGAAAGTATTCTTATATTTAACAGGCAAGTCTTCATAGAATATCTCCCAGATAATGTTTATCCTTTTTACAAGTTAAGCTCACAGTTTGCATTTATTTCACACTGGAAAATTAATGCAAAGTAATCAATGTTTGCATTTAATTTTTAAGTAAGGTTTTTTCAAAAATGATTATGAAAGACTTAAGTATAAAAATGTCATATTTAATAATATAGTTCAATATATATTTCTTGAACTACAAATTAACCCTTTAGAATACCACAGAAGAACTGACAGAGATCTAAGGTCAGAGTTGCTGGAGGCTGAAACTGTGTTAGCTACAAATTATCAGCTAAATGCCTCAAGCCCTCTTCGTCTGCTTCTTGGCCTCATCCTACAAGTCTGAAAATGTAAAAAGAATTCTAGATCACCAACTAGGTGACCAATATTTCTCTGAAAGCATAGCTTGTACACAGGCAATTTTTTAAAATAGTAATACAAGACAAGTTAAAATTTTCTGGGATTAAAAGTCGCCTACTGGAAATACTTAATGACGTCAAAAGACAAAAAATATCTTCCTTTAATCATTTTAAATTTCCCATCCATTATTATAATTAAAATAATTCTTCATTTGGAAAATAAAACACACTTTTAAAAAGATAAAATTTCTCAAGGTAATTGTTTTAAAATATTTGTATTTATTAGGCTGTATGTGATATATCTGGGCTATATCCAATACCAATAGAAGAAAAATAATACGCACTGTCGTTTTGGAGCATTAAGAACAGTACATTCTAATAACAATCATAAAAACTACATAATGTTATCGCCGTATTACAGATGACTAAATATAATAAGTGATTAAACATAAGTGATTATTCCCATTACTATCACAATAGGCACTATTGTTTTAAAGATTTATTTATTTATTTATTTGAGAGAAAGAGAGAGAGAGAGAGTGTGTGTGTGGGGTTGGGGGAGAATGAGCAGAGGGACAGAATCCTAAACAGATGCCCCGCTGAGCGCAGAGCCCCAATGGGGCTCCATCCCAGGACCCTGAGATCATGACCTCAGTGGAAACCAAAAGTCAATGCTTAACTGACTGAGCCCCCGGGCACCCCACAGTAGGCACCATTTTTGTGTACTGCTACTTGTTGGGCACTGTACCAAGTGACTTATGGGCATAATCCGCAAAACATCCTTATAAAATAGAATTACTATCTGCATCACAGAAATGAGAAAACTAAGGCTTGGAGATGTTATAAAATTTGCCTAGCATCACATAGCTATTCAGTAGTAAAGCTGAGATTTAAATGGAGGTCGTCCGTCTCCAAGGCATATCATCTATTTATCAAACTAAAACTACAATTTGTATTAATTTGAGATGATAAATGTATAATTATTTCATTAAGAAGAACTGAACATAAGAAATAATAAAAATAAACAAATAAATAAATAAATAGAAGAAATGTCTTTAATTCTCCTTTGTAATAGCATAATATGAGCTGCGTAAGAGAAAGAACTTATTAGCGTAGACAAAAATAGGAATGCAACCCATCTCTGGTGAAGGATCAGGGTGCCGAGAACTGGGAGCTACAAATCGTCTCTCTCCACGGTCTCTGAGTCTGCACCTGCTTCCCCATACGTTTTGCTACCAAGTCTCAAACTAAGCACTACTTCCTCAAACAGGTAACTCAATTTAGGGTAAGTAGGTTCTCCGTTTTTCTCTCTCATACCATAGCATTCTGCTCACTGTTATGATATTTATTGGGTTTATTTTCTAATATGACTGTTTATTTACCCCAGTGCACCCTAAGACCAGAACCCAATAAGCATTTCTTGAATTTCTGAATGATAAACAAACCTTATTTGGAAAACACACATCTTTAAATAGTCCATTGGTCAAAAAACTAGGGCATGAGAAATCAGTAAATTTGGGAAAAGAATAGATACAAGATACAAAAAAATGTGAAAACATAAGTAACATTAAAAATATGCTATATTCATACGTAAATACAACAAAAATTGGTTCCTACATTTATACATTTAACATGTATAAACAATAGTTTATACATTAAATACTTGTATTAGAAAAGAAAAAAAGGTTTAAATAAAAGCTTTAAGTTTCCACATTATGAAGCAAGGGTAAGAAAAGCAAATTAAACCCAAAGTTGCCAAAAGGAAGGAAATAATAAAGGTAAGAGTAAAAACCAATGAAATAGGCAACTCCAAACAAGGAGAAAAACAATAGAACCTAATGCTGAGAATATCCATAAAAATTATTAATTATTAACCATTAGGAAGAATGATCAGAAATAAAAAGAGAGAAGACACAAATTGCAATAGTAAAAGAGAGATGTTAACCACTGTTCCCTGCAGACACAAATGCAATAACAAGAGATTATTAACAATATTAAGCAAATACACTTAAAATTTTAGATGAAATTACAAATTCTTGGAAATACATAAACTACCAAAGCTTACTCAAGGGAAAAAAAAGGCATGGTTATATACATATACATATATATGTATATATATATTTTTTCAATTTATTATAAAAACCTTCCTACAAAGAAAACTCTTCATTCAAAAGTTTCACTGGTGAAATCTACCAGAAAACAGAAGAGGAAGCAGTGCTTCCCAACTCATTTCAAGAGGCCAACACTACCCAGAATCCAAACCCAGAGACACTACTTGGGGTAGGGAGAGGAAGGACCTAAAGAATATTACAAAGAAACAAATATTTAAAATTCTTAATAAAATTTCAGCAAACTGGATTCAACAACACAGCAAGAGGAAAATATCTCATAACCAAGTTGGGTTTATTTAAGAAAGGCAAAATTGGTTTAACATTAAAAAAAAATCAAACAAAAAAATTCAAGGTATTAGCAGAATAAAGAAGAAAAAAAATGCATGAGATTAGAAAGAAGTAAAATTGTGTCTGGCCTCACATGATATGATCATCTATACAGAGAATCTCAACACATTTACAAAAAAAATTTTTTTAGCAAGAATGTAAAATTTAAGGGTAATAAATATCAATTGCATTTCTATATATTATCAACCAACAATTCAAATTTAGAAGACCAATCACTTAACAATAACATCAAAAACATAAAATAGTTCAAGATAAATTTAGCAAAAAATGTTCAAGACCTGTACACTAAAAACTACATAATATTGTTGAAAAAGTTAAAGAAAATCTAAATAATCAGAAAGATATACTATGCTCATGGATCAGAACACAATATTGTTAATAGGTCAATTCTCTCTAAATTGATCAACAGATTTAAGACAAGCCCAGCTGAAATGCAGGAGATCTTTATGTACAAATCAATAAGCTTATTCTATAATTTATATGGAAATGTTAAGGAAATAAGGTTGTCAAAACAATTTCTTAAAAGAAGAGCAAAAGTAGAAGACCCAAACGCCCAATTTTAATACTTACTCTAACACAAGTGTTAAAGACAGTGTGGCAGGCATAAGAATGGACAGAAGCAGACTAACACAACAAAAGAGAGGGTTCAGATATCCACCCACATGTATATGGTCAACTGATTTTTGACAGAAGTGTCAGGGTAATTTAATGGGAAACAGACTGTATTTTCAACAAATATGCTGGAAAAATAAGACATCCAAAAGCAAAAAAAAAAAAAAAAAAAAAAAAAAGAAAAGGAAAAAAAAAAGAAAAAAAGAAGAATTTTGACTCACATAGCACCATATACAAAAATTAACTTGAAATGGATCATAAACCTAAATGTAAGTGCTAAAACTATTCACCCTTTTAGAAGAAAACATGGGAGGAAAATCTGAAACTTGGGTGAGGAAAAGAGCTTTTCAATTAAACACAAAATGCACAAACCATACACACACACACAAAACCTGATGAAATGTATTTCACCTACTTTAAAAGAGTTGTCCTTCAAAGGACACTTTTAAGAAAACCTAACAAAAGAAGATATCCAAACAGCAAATCAACACAGAAAGATGCTTAATATCATTAGTTGTTCAGGAAGTTCAAATTAAAATTACAAGATAACACTACACACCCACCAAAATGGGTAAAGTATAAAGATTAACCATGACAAGTGTGGTGATGATGTTAAATAACATTCTAGAAATGCAAAATGTAATTTGGCAATTTCTTAGGAAGTTGAACATACCAAATGACCCAGAAATTACATTCCTAGATATCTACCCAAGATAACTGAAAACGTATGTCCATTCAAAGTTTTGTACTGGAATATTCACAAGTTTTTTTCATAGTAGCCCAAAGAGCAAAGAACCCAAATGTCTATCTACTAGTGATTGTATAAGCCTATTATGATACCACCACGTAATGGAGCAAATCCATAAAAAGAAACAAGCTACTGATATATGCAATAATTTTGATGAGTTTTTAAAGTAATATGCTATGTGAAAGATGCACAACACAAATGGCTAGATACTGTGTTTAGAGATTATACTGGGGGGGGATTATACTTTTTAATATTCAGGTATCGTGTTGCAATGCCTTGTGTTTTTTTCTTCAAAGTCTCCAATTGCACATATATTGTGTCTTTGGTTTTCACTCTTTTGATATGCTCACTCTGAGTAATGCAACCTTTGTTCTAGAAGTTAAATTACCCTAAAAATGTGGTGCTATGCCATAACCACACAGAGAAGAAGAATCATGGAAAGAGGCAAAGCCTGGCCAGCTCCTACACTTCCTCATCTGAGATTCTAGATATGAAAATAAGCCTCTCAGATATTGAAGCTAGTCAAGGCTTTGAATTATTACCTTAGATGCAGTGATATACTGGCTTAATAATTTATCTTCGAAAACTAGGCTTGAAATATTATGGAAGTACACTAAAATGCAGTATATACTAAAGTATACACTAAAAATACTCCCAAATGTATTTTGCCTTCAACTTTATGTGCTAAAGTGAATATTATAATGCATCCTTCTTGGCTTGGGAATTTTTGAAAAAGCTTTGGATGAAAGCAATAGAATTCTGATCTAACCTACATAGTATATTAATAACTAAAATAGTTAGCAAAGAAATTAACTTGTCAGACTCCTGACAATAAAGGTATTTATAGGCATATAAATTTAGTAAAATTCTCAAAATTATCACTATGAATATAAAATGATACTTTTAATTTAAAAATCACCCAAATCACACCTCCATAAATTAGTAAGTAGAAGTAGAGTGCTGACTGCCGGGACTTCTGCCTCATGTGAATTTAAAATGAGATGATTCTGGTTCACTGAAGACAAAAATGCCAGCCAAATAATGAAAATCTGAAATAAGTATGAGATGATCTCAAGACTGGCATGCAACTGAAAGTCATATCCAAAAACCAGAGTGATTTTTATCAAAGTAATTAATATAGTATACAATGAGCTAAGTATGGACAAGAATAGTGAATAAATGAAAGTGTTAGTTCACCTATATCCACACAAAGAGAGGACTGTGAAGAATTTATCAGATGAATAAACATTTCTACCCAGTGATTTTTTTTCCTTTATCCCCTAATGGATACCTGAACTTTTACTTTCAGCCTGAAGAGAGGTTTTGAGAGTTTCAGAAAGAAATATGGCTGAGTAAGATTTGGGGGAAGAATCCTAAGTAGAGGCATTCTAAGTTTTATTTTTTTATTTTTATTTTATTTTAAGAATTTTATTTTTAAGTAATTTCTACCTCCAATGTGGGGCTCGAACTCACAACCCCAAGATCAAGAGTTGCACGATCCACCAACTGAGCCAGCCAGGCATCCCCCAAGTGAGGCGTTCTAAACCAACCGTCACCATCTTAGTCAGTTTTCACTTTACTTTTCTTTTTTTTCCTCAGACTATTTTTCTCCTTTTTAGGAAAACTTGGTAATACCGAAGCCACAAAAAGAGACTTGATTTGGCTATGTTAGCTGCAATGTCACTGGGCACATTACTAGAGTGCTTTTATAATTTGTTCTCCAGATGCCTAATGACTGCTTACCCAAGGATGCCCTGAATTCACTTTCACAACCTTGAGCTCCAAACCCACTCCTGTAAATTCCAACCTATCGCCAACGTTCATGCCTTGCATCAACCCAAGAAAAAGGAAGAACTCATGCATCTGCTTGGGAACTAGTCTTTGTCAAATTCAATGCACATTCTTCATTTGTTATCTTGCAGGATTCATTCACTACACTCTGTTCTATTTAATACACTGTAATTAGTTCGCAGGCTTCTCCTGCCTGACTCCTCCTGCCCAGGATGCTCCTGAGGCTTCTCTCATCACCAACATGTCTAATGTTGGTCTCTCCAGGCACCATTCTTGGCCACTGATGTTCTAACTCTACCTATTTTTCTCACCCTGGACATTTCTTCCCTGCTTTGGTTTTGGCACTGCTGATGAGGCCTGTTTGTCTCTGACCTAACTCTACCTCCCTGTAAGCCCCACTAGGTACTTCAAATGTAAGATGATTGCGCCACAACTCATTCCTCATCCTGTTTCCTGATTTTTCGAACAACCCGGTATCCATGCAATCCCCCCCCCCCCCAAGCAGCAAACAGGAAACCGTGTGACATTTTTCTCTTTCCATTAGTCATTAAATCCTGGAAATACTAGGAGCACCTGGATGGCTCAGTTGATTTAAGCGTCTGACTCCTGGTTTTAGCTCAAGTCATGACCTCACGGGCTGTGAGATCAAGCCCCATGGCAGGCTCTGCATTCAGCACGGAGTCTGCTTACGATTTTCTTTCCCTCTTCCTGTGACTCTCCCCCTGCACCTGCTGTCTTTTCTCTCAAAAATAAATGAATAAATCTTTAAAAATCAATCAACCAATCAATCCTGGAAATTATGGCACTTAAACATGATTAGAATTTTATTCCTTCTAATATTGCCTCAATTAATGACCCTATCAGTTTATGACTAAATTAGTAAAAACCTAAATGCACTATCCTCTCAAGTAGTTCCCCTGTTTCCAGTTCTGTGTTCTTCAATCCAAGCTTCATACCGCTACAAAGTCTTCCTTCTGAAACATTTTCTTATAGAAAGTTTTCCATGATGCTCCACTATCTTCAGGATAAAATCTAAACTGGTTGGGAGAGAAGATCTGTCCTAATATGACGCTACTTGTTCCGACACCCCATACACCATGTTACATCTGGGCAGGTGGGGGAGACCTGGCATATTCCTGTACGTTCTACAGGTTGTATTTCCTCCGTATGACTGTTCTCCTTCTCGTTCTTAGTGATGGAAGGTATAGTGAAAGTCCTAGCTTAGCAACAACGTGAGGAAGAGTTTCATTTCCTACCCTGGCATTCTGCCTCCTTCTCTTCTCTCTTCCTTCTGGATTGACTCAAGGGCCCATTCTCTGTATCCCATGGCAACCAGCGTTATCATAGCAATAATGACACTACAAAGTAGATGCATATTCTCTTGTCTAGAACCCAACCACACAGTCATCTTTTAAAAGAAAGCACCATGTTTTCCTTAGTTCTGTATCTGCTGAGGTCCACTGGCCAGCAGCGGCTCACTCAATATTTCATATTGAGCAGGCAAATGGACTACAATGGAATGGGTTCTAACGTGCATACATACGTTCTCAGGTATAATCAAAATCATTGCTGAGAACTCCTGAGGAAGGTACTACACTGCAGACCCGACACACTGTCTCAATATGGTCAAGCCCAGCAGGTCCTCCTCCAGCACTGAAACCCTGTGGTTTCTTCAGACGAACACCTGTAGTTACAACGCACTTACTGACACCGATTTAGGAAAAGTATGTATTTTTAAGTATCAGAGCTTATATCTCATGAAACTCTGGATGGCAAGTAGAAACTGACATGGTGTAAAAGAGTAGAAAAATGGCAAAATCACCATATCCTTCCTATCTCTCTACCTCTATGTTGTCTCTTGCTGACCCCATTTCTTTTCTTTTTTTTTTTTTTTTTTGAGATTTAATTTATTTATTTGACAGAGAGAGAGAGACAGCAAGAGAGGAACACAAGGAAGAGGAGTGAGAGAGGGAGGAGCAGGCCTCCCTCTGAGCCAGGAGCCTGATACGGGACTTGATCCCAGGACCCTGGGATCATGACCTGAGATGAAGGCAGACGCTTAACGACTGAGCCACCCAGGTGCCCCTTGCTGACCCCATTTCTTGAATTCAAGTAAGCTAACAGCAGTTATGATGGGATCCCCACTGTACCGAGAGGCCTATAAGCAGGCACTGTTGATTTCTTACACCAATATCTTCTCACAATCCACTTCCATCAAAATGTACTCAGTGCTTTAAACAATACCAGCAAACACAGGGATGGTAACAGGCCTGGCTGCGAGCATGCTAAATTCTGTGCAATCAGGCTGAAAGAAATCCATATATTCACCAAAAAATGTGAAGGCCAGAAAAAAAATGTCTCAACTGCTGTATTTCTATTTCATGATAAAATATCCCAAAACATAGGTGAAAAGGATGCTGTTGCTAATTAGAAATCAAGACAACAAGTATGATTTAAGTAAAAACTGGGCTAGTTATAATTACTTCAATAGGCCCACGCAAGAAGCCCACCTCAGGGCACGGGTTGGGTATAAAGAGACTTGAAGATACTGCCCTTTGGGTGAGCACTGTTTACGAGTGCTTCCTTTCTTTCTTTCTTTTAAAAATATTTTATTTATTTGAGAGAGAGACAGAGGAGCAGAGGGAGCAGGATAAGGAGATCTGCACTGAATGCTGAGCCTGACACGGGGCTCGATCCCACAACCCTGCGCTCATCACCTGAGCCAAAACCAAGAGTGGGAGGCTTAACTGACTGGGCCACCCATGTGCCCCCAGAGCCTTCCTTTCAACAGACCCATCTCTTAGATGTCACCCAGAGGTTCCCCACGGGGTAACTGTCCCCCCACCCCTACCCCGCACATCAGTGAGTGCTGGTGTGGACTGCCTGGGTGAGTTTATAGCTTCCCTTACTTTACCTCTATTTCAACCTTATTTCCAAACATAAGTACCATGTTTGCATTTTTTCTACAGCAATGGAGTTTTCTACATTTCTAGGAAGCATCCCTGGGCAGAATAAATGTCACAGTGAACCTAAAGCAAAACCAAAATTAAGTAAGTCACCCTAAAGATACACTGAACATAGAATTCCTTCACAGAAGTGATAAATTTAAGAACAGAAATAATCACATCATGTTCCAGGAACTAAATAAATATTCGTATTTATAAAGTACATTCAAAAGTACATAAAAAATGTATTTAGAAATATCTGATAACTTTAAAGAGAGAAAAATTGGAAATTATATATACTGAACTTTCATTTTTCCTAAAAATCTTCTAAATATAATAAAAATTTCCTTTAATATATATATATTCACAGCAATGCTGTAATTACTATCCATGCACTTGAAAATTACCACCACATACAGAATCGGTTCACCTGTCACAATCCATGAAATAATTTGGTCTTTATCTATAACACGTTCTCGAAACAGAAAGTCCGAAAAAAGAGAGAAATAATGTAGGAGTTTCAGTGCTAAAGAAAACCATCTGGCTAGTCTGAAAATCTGCTTTTGTGTGTAAAATTGTTTCAACAATCATCAGTTAATTAATCCCAGAAGTATGCTAGGTTTAGAATGAGAGTGTGGTTGCAGCGGCCCTCAGGAGGCTCCGAAGCTTCCCTCGTCTCACCAAAAGAGCCCTCTCCCTCCCATGAAGTCCCATGGTTCTTCGTTTGTAGTTCTGATAAAGCAGTAATTACACCTTACACCCAGTGTGCGTACTGTGCCTTGCCTTCCCCACTTGACTGTACACTCTTTGAGGGTAAGATCTATGTTGATTCAGATTTTATGCCTCACCATACCTACCCGGATGCCTTGCACAAAGCCTCAAAAAATACATGGTTTATAAATACACTCACAGACACTCCCTCCTGAAAAAAAAAAATTCAAGTTTTTTTCCCCCAAAATAAACTATGTAGTACATTACTTTGTTTTTTTCCCCCTACTTCTCAGCAGTTTCCAGTTTAAAAATCCCTGTTAATCCATGCTCCCAGAGAGAATTTATTTGTCCAATTCACTTAACCTATTCATTCAAACCACCCAACATATACTCGTCGAGTTCCTACTTTGCTAGGTAGTGTGAAAGGTGCTGGGATTACACCAGCAAAAAAGCCCTTAGGGAGCTCAGAGTCTAGTAGGAGAGACATACAGTTCAGTAAGTAATTATAAAACAAGGTGATAATTGTTATAACGGATCTAAAGACACGATACTCGGTAAGAGTATTTCTCCAATTTAAGAGTGCTTCAAGTTTCTCTTTGTAGTTTCTCATTTTCCTGATACGACAGTCTTCCCTGGTCATCTTCTCTCCCACCATCCGTCCCTCAGCCTAATCCTTCCTTCATTCCTTCAATACATAATCTATACCTGTGGTACAAAATACAAAAACTGCTCCAGAACACATCAGTGAGAAAGAAGTCTTCCTCCTACCTTGTCCCCAGCCACTCGTTTATCTTCCCAGCCCAGTGCACAACCACAGAGGCGGTCAACGCACACGCAGAGACACGGATCCCGGGCACGTGGTCCTACTCTCTGTTAACCATGACAAGGGCAGCGCACTTCTGCCCTCCACCTTGTTTCTTTCACTTCATAGAAACTGTTCTCTATCAGCCCACGCGGGCTGTCTTCATTCTTTGTAATGGATATCAAGTATTCCGCCGCACGGATCCCACACGGTTTATTTAAGCATCTCCTCAGCAAATGCTCATCTGAGGCTCTGCAAATGCTGCCGTGAACGTGTTTATCCGTGTATCACCCTGTGGTGTGTCTTTCAATATGTCTGTAGGATATATTCCTGGACGTGAAACTGCGGGCTCGAGAATACGAGCGCTTTTTGCTTTGATAGATGCTAACGTAGAGTATTCACTGGTTTAATTTCCCACAAACCAGGAAATACCCACCTTCATAACGTAAATTATTAACCTTTATAGAAATGGCTCACAAATCTGTACCCGGAGTTCTGACCCCTTACTTACTTTCTGTGGGATCTCTGTGATATTTCCATGATCTTTCGACATACACATTTCCTTGGATCCTTAGGAAAACCCTTTTTGAAACCAAATTCACAGTCTTACCCTTGTCGCATTCTCTGTAAGTTTACTCAGTTAGTTCTCCCTGATTCCAACTCAAAGCCACTTTCGATCCTTCACCCATACACGATTCCCTGGTCATTAGGGTGGACTGGTCCTGCGCAATTCCACAAAGTTCATTGTCTTTGTACTTTTTCAGGCCATCCTGGAGCCCAGTGCCTGGCTATTCTCATCCAGCCACTCGGGTTCTCCTTGCCTTGTGCTCACCTGGTGCTTCTGTTCATGTGACCCCCTCTGCCTAAAGAGTCTCCAGCTGAAATCCCAGGAAGCCTGGAACATCTGCCCTTAATGCTGGATCACCCAGAGAGCATTTTCCTTTTTTTTTTCATAAAGCATTTTCTAATATGAACAGATGAGCACTTAGATCTTTCACTGTGTGTTCTAATTTATAAGGTAAATTACAAACGTCTTCATAGAAAGGATGACGTCTTAGCACCTTCTGGCAAGCCCACACTGCCTTGGCATTTCAAATGTGATTACCTAATGAATGGATGAATGCTTGCAATGAAGTAATTCCTACAAGTCAGATAATTCTATACAAGAATATATTCTGTAGAGGATATTTAATCCATTTACTTTGGAAGATATTTTGAGGTTTGTGAAATAAAATCCCCTATTTAATAATTAAATTTATTTCAGAAAATCCACAGTGTAAAATATTTCCAATTAACTATCCCAGTAAATAAAAATTTCCCTCACATTGATATAAAACAGGGAGGACAAAGGACAGGGAACAAAGGAATAGGACGCTAATTGCATTTCTCCTCAAAACTACAAGATCCTTTCAAGTCTCTTAAATGTAGTCAAGGTCATCTAACTACCAGGTAAGAGAAGAGGGAACTCTGCCACAGTGCTGCTATAGACCGCGGCTCAAGCGAGCTGAAGATGGGCCAAATAATCTTTTACCAGTTGCACAAACACTTGGAAAGAACTTTGCAAAGCACCCTAAATCCTATATTTCCAGCTTTCAAAATTAAATCACATGATTTCCATTAAGCACATTTGTGCTAAAATAGTTTACATTAAAAAAATACAGAGAGAAAAAGAGTAGGATTATGCTTTCCAATATATAAAGGCAGTCATGAACAATATAAGCAACCATTAGAAATGATTCAGCTCCCATCTCCCCGGGAGCCACACAAATCCTTGCCAGGAAGTGGAAACCTGGTATGTTATAACTTGTATTTTCAGTAATTAAGAAAAATGAGGACAATACTACCATGCATATGCGAGTGCTGGGGTTACTTCTGGACTCACCTCTCCCCCATTTACATATTCCATCACAAAACACAAACGGTCTTTTGTCTGGAAGGAATATTTCAAGGACTTGAAATGAAAAAGAAAAAATGTTACATTATAATCCAGTATTCTTATAACAATACCAAAATAGAATACTTAGAAACAGTAAGCTTGAGGGAGGGAACAAATTGTTCTTGTCCTGAAGAGTCTACTTACTCCTTAAGAGAGCTGAAGAGTTTTGAAGGACATAAAACAAATTTTGTTTAGATCAGCATTGGCTACTGTTAGGGGAAAGGTTAAAATTAAAATTTTAAGTAAAAATGCACTTAGTAATTATGATGAGCACCTCTCGGTCTATTGAGCTGTCTCTCTGAAATGGTATTAGTCCCTGAAATTCCCAGCTGCCTGACCTGCACGTGGGGAAGTCTCAGGAACACAGCTCGAGCAGTTATGCTCAGGCTTCTGATAGAGCTTCAACACTGTGTTTCTGCATACTGGGTAGGTGCATAACATGCCTGAATTCAACAGAGTTGGCTCATATAATTGTATAAGTTAACGATATCAGAACTTTGGGGCTAACTTGCTATACTGGACAATATAAACATAGCAGCATAACAAAATCAGTCTAGGGGTCGGATCGTGCCTCTGGAAACATTCCTACTTTACATAATCCTAAATCTTCAAAAGGTTCCCCCTCTGGAAGGTCTACCTGTTATTACTTTTTTCCTCTTTCTTTTCTACCTGTTATTTTAAATCTTAATGCACTTCATTAGAACCAGGAAGAAATTATGTCTCTACTACAAGCGACCTAAGTACAAGACTATAAAAATCAGTTTCTTTCAAAACAAGTAATATGCATGTAAATCAAGAAAACCTACCATGACTTATCCTACCTTTAATTGAATGTATTCAGTGTTCCTGGGTCTCTTAAAGTACTCTATACTTACGGGAAGTCTCCATTTCTATAAAAAATTTTCAGTCAAGATTTTCTGCCTTTCATATCTGGAGACAAGCAAGGCTGCCCAATCATTTAAATATTTATCAGAAGCCAATAAACAAAGGAAACACAAAACCCTCACATTTAATACTAAGAATTTCTTGTAACTCTACCATTTTCTCAGTGGTCTCCACATATTTGCTCTACGTTTTGTTTTTGTTTTTGAAGGCAGTGAAATTCATGAGGGAAAAAATAAGTCTCAAAAAAAGGGAATGGATGTTTAAGAGCAGGGAGGACAAAGGCATACATATTGTAAACTTAGACCACACACTGCAATAACGTCAAAGAAGTCAGACTTACAGTCATCCGGCAAAGAAAATGGTATGCCTAAATAAATGTTATTTTTCATGGCTTAGTTGTTGCAATAAAACACCCTTTAAGTTTAAACCATTATGACGATCACCTCTGCCCTTTAGTCACTTACTGTTAAAAAGGGATGTCTAGTGTTCTTCAATACTCTGCTCTCAGTTAGCGTATGTGCGACTTCGTCCTACAAAAGAAAAAGGCAAACCTTTAATATACGTACTAAGTGCTAGTAATATCCAATTTTCACTATTTCTCTAAGACCAGAAGAGTTTAAACCCAGAACAGAAAAAGATGTGAAGAGACAATGACGCGTTTCCTTTATTGCTACGCTATTCCTCTTAAACCCCTTCAAAAAAAGATCAAATTAATCATTTAAATCGGATGGTTGTAAAATATAATAAACTTGTACACATTCAGTCTTACTTAATCGGTTATATTACTAATGATACAAAAATCACCAAAAAGTTACCAGGGACACAGATGATTTAATAGTTAACCTCTCCCCTTGAAGGCAATGCCTTAGTGGCTAATATTTAGGCATGGAATAGTTAATATTTCCATGTTTGTAATATATCTTATTCAGGAGGATATAAAGGATTTATTTCAGTAAAGATCACAGAATTTGTAAGTCTCCTACTTAAGAGAAAAATCAGTTCCTGAAAATAGGAACACAGAATATATAGATAAGATTTAATTATCAACTGTACATTTTAGAAATAGAAACAGAATGTAAAAATTGTATCTTTTTGCTTGTGGCTTTTTAACGTGCCTCTTTAAAAAAAAGAAAGAAAGAAAAGTCACAACCTACTTTAGGTGAAAATTTTAAAAATCTGGGTGTATCTCAAACCAAAAATAAGTGTATTTCCCCAATCTTGTATATAAATCTCATCTTGACATCAAAAATGAAGTAGGAGATATTTTCTTCAACATATGGAGAACGGGAAAAATGTTTTGTATTTCAAAAATAACACCATCTTCCAGAAGAAAGGAAAGGAAGACACCGCTGAAACTAACACAGCATCTCTGGTGTTTGCCTTTAGCAAGATCCTAAACGAAGCTCTTGCTGGATTAATGTCTCCACACTGTCAGCAAATCACAATTAGATTGTAAGTAAGATGTGGAGAGCAAAACACTGGGTCACTGCATTATATTTATCATCTGACCTCAGTCAGACCTCAAAGATAAATGAGAAACAGATTGATCAAAGATGCTAAGCCCCAGAAGCCATTCCAAGAGGGCAGGACCAGCCATGTCTGAACAAGGTAAGTGAAATTAACAACACAACGTCTAAAATTGGTAGTGAAACAAAGCGTGGGTCTGAAACCACGCCCGAATTATCTATTTAATAAGAATCAGGCATAAGCGCTCAAACGATTCGAAAGCCTGTCCACATCACTCTATAGTTTCTAAACGAATCAGAAAAAGAGCACACGTCTTAGTGCAAACCAAATCACAAACAGAAATGACAGCGTAACTTACTGATTTCCGCACTCACAGTGCCTAGTGTGATGAGCACCTCACAGCAGAGACTTAGTAAATGTTTGCTGAACTGAACTCTTGCTTATCATAGGAATCAATTCCAGATGTCAGGGGCATGGGACTTCATTAATTCAAACACTCATCCCTTCCACAAATACGCACCAAACCTATTCTGGGCTTGCTCTACACACTGCAAACACGGCCCCAAACAACAAAGACAAGGATCCCTGCCCTCGGAGAACTTTGTGTCTCCCCACACAAATGGCGATCAGGGGTCAAGGGAAAAAGCAGAGGCCCTCCAGCAGTTCAGGGGATTACATCATGCACATGAACTCATCAGGAAGCATGATGAAGGCTACTTTGTGACAAACACAACCAAATCCAACCATTAAAAACCAAAACCCTTGATGTGCCCTCAACTGAAGGCTGCTGACAGTGCAGGTATGAAGTGGTTTAAAAAACAACAACACGATCCCTCTGCTCATGGAGTCACCAGCTAGTGCAGAAGACAGAACGGATGGGTAAATAACCAACTTCATAAGTAATTACTCATCTGATGAGTGGCAGGAAGACAAGGGTGGGTACTCACTAGCCTCCGCGGGTAATGAAGAAAAACTAACATTACTGGAGAAGTGTACGGTGGGTGCTGTGGTGATGGGAGAGGCCGGGGGTGACACAGTCTGATTTCTATTTTTAGAAGTTTATTCAGGCTCCTCTGAGTAGCAGGACAGCAAAAGTAGCAAGGATCAAGCAGGAGGCAACAAGGAGTCAGAGAGAAATGAGGATGGCTCAGAGGGCCCTGGTAGCAGCAGAAGGAGGAGAAAAGGGGGGATGTCTTGAGATCTTTTTGAGATACAAAGTTAACAGTCATAATCCAAAGGTTACCTGCCTCCAACATGACGGTGTCTCAAAAGAAACATCTCTTCGCAAGCAGTCAGAAGGAGAGTCACAGAAGAGACACCATTTCTGCAGCTTGTGCTCGCAGACGCTAAGCCACTGGAGGCCAGATGTGAAACCAGAAAAGATACTCTAGTGCTTCAGAAAATATTTCCAGAGGGTAGTTCATGCTGCCTTTTTAATTTTTTTAAGATTTTATTTATTTATTTGACAGAGAGAGAGAGAGAACAAGCAAGGGGAGTGTCAGGCAGCGGGAGAGGGAGAAGCAGGCTCCCAGCTGAGCAGAGAGCCAGACAAGGGGCTCCATCCCACAACCCTGGGATCATGACCCGAGCTGAAGGCTGATGCTCAACCAACTGAGCCACCCAGGTGCCCCCTTTTTTTAATTCATAAAGATTTATTTACTTATTTATTTGAGTCAGAGAGAGAGAGACTGTGAGTAGGGAGAAGGGTAGAGGGAGACAAGCAGACTCCCTGCTGAGCACGGAGCCCAAGGTGAGGCTCGCTCCCACAACCCGGAAATCAGGATCTGAGCTGAAAGCAAGAGTCAGACGCTCAATCGACTGAGCCACCCAGGCACCCCCATTCTACTTTTTAAAATAGTCCCACCACATACAACAGTTATTTTCCTAAATCACTGGGTAAGTTTCAGCAGTGAAGATTAGTTTTTTTTTTTCCCCCGAGTTCTGCAATCTGCCTAACCACAGGGAAGAAGCCAAGGCAAGATGTATGGAAACAAATGCTAAAACAGTGTTTCTTTATTGTAAGAATGGGAACGGAATTAATACTGTGTATGTATCTTTCAAATATTAAAATGCATTTTCTACCATATTTTACATATGATCAGATTGGAATTCTTCCCCCTTAATGCAGATTTAATGGGACTCTACTTCACATACTAATTAGTTTCTGCAATGAAGATAAGGTACGCACAAGCTAAAAAGTAAACACAGATGCCAATAATTTTTAATTACAGTTAAAAGCAACATGTCAAAACAAAAATTTAAAAATAACAGCGATAAAACTTAGTGGCTAAAACAATGTGATGCTTTTTAAAAAATCCACTCGTTGATGAGGACTACAAATGAAGAGGGCTAAAAATGCTTGGGTTTGCAATAGGAGTGTAACGTTTTCCTGACAAAGCTTCTGAAATTCAGTTTCATGTATATTCATCCAGGGTAAAACACTAACTAATGAATTTTTAAATCTAGTTTCTCTCCTAGGAATGGGATTTTATTTCTTGAGGCTATGAGGCGGAGAAGTGTCCTCCTCACATTTATTTTCCCCATCTTCTCCAATTAATCACTCCCTTCTACTACACGTGGTCAAAAATTCTGCCTTCATTTGCCGCCCCGTCCCGGTACTGTTGAGTGGTCGGTGGGTATTTCGTGGGTGGTGAGGGGCAGGACATGGCAGGGAAGTGGAGGAAGAGATCTCTAACCCACCACCAGGGGCAACAAGGATTTCGTGTCCTTTAATCCCTATGGCAGCTCAACAAGGGAGGCTTTATTATTCCCATTTTGCATGAAGAACCTGAGGCTCCCAGAAATTAACCAGCTCAAGCCGCAGGTGAAATGGGCGGAACTGATGCCCCGTCTAAGGCCCACGTTAAGGTGGGTTCAGCGCCACACCACCGCCCCCCATTCAAAGGCACTTTCCACTCTGCAAAGTGCGGAGCACTTCCCTCCTCTGTCAGAGCAGACAAAGCCCCTGGAGAGGAGAGGCGAGGGCGCAGAACAGCGCAAACAGGGCAGAGTAGGCTGGGGCCCAGCTCACTTACTCTCAATTAAACCACAGCGTCCCAGGGATGGTTAGGGTCCTCTGTCTTGACACCACGGGTTAGCAGTGTATACACTTTTTTACCCCACAGGAAAGACGTCACACTTTTCATGCTCTAAATTTGGGCTCCTAACTTCCCCTTTTTGAGCACATGGGCACTGCCCAGATCAGCCCTGTCCTGCTCTCCCACTCTCCCGGCACCAGACTGGCTTCGCGCTGTGTCCTGACTGCTACTTCTCTTCTCCTTCTTTACCATTTTTCACCTTGATGCAGAAAATGAAAGCACAGGCGTTCACCGCTGCCTATGAACACCACATCGCCTTTCTCAAATGCTTCCCACATCATCTAGAGTGAAAACTAATATTCTTACGACACCTACAAGTACCCACACAATCCTCAGCTCTTCTTCCTCCACGTAAACCATTCCAGACCCCTAGCTGCTCTGATAGTGCGCTCCGTTTGCTGCTTGCTCGGGGCCTTTCCAACTGTGACGCCATCCATCAGCAACATCCTTGTTTCCAAAACACCTCAAGGGCTTGCTTCCTCAACCCCTTCAAATGTTCACTGAAAGTTCACCTTCACGGTGAGGCCCTCTGTGATCTATTTAAAACTGCAAAACCCACAAACATGGCTCCTGCCACTCTTCCTTCATTCCCTACCCTACTTCGTTGTTCTCCATTACTACGTATTAGCGTCTTACTTTCACTGTGACTGACTCATTTATTCTGTGTGTTGCGTATTGTCTGCGTCCCGACTAGAGTGTGATTTCTGATGGGGGGTGGGGTTGGATCAGGTTGATTCATCCAGTAGTTTCAGTGCCTAGAACAGGCGTCTTACATTAATTAGGAGTTCAATTTATATTTATTAAAAGAACGACCAATGGAACAAGAAATAGTGACTCTTTAGCATATGTTGCTGAAGAATGACAAGCTTCATAAATCCCAAGAAGCAAACCAGAACACAAACGAACTCAGACCCCCAAGAGCACAAAGAGCAGATGAAGGTATGGCTGATCAAAGCGAATCCACTCACTATCTGTCTCCCAAGCAAACCACAGTCACTGGCACAATGTTTAATACAGACACTCGAGAGAATCTGGAAGAAGGGACGCCAGCAGCTGGCAGATGATGCTAACAAGTTCTGGTTAAGGTCTACCAGCATTAACCGAAGAGCCAAGGAGAGAGTGACGTCATGGTCAAGCCGAAGTCCTGGGTTGGTATTTCGGTGGGTCCATGTGTAGGCAAGGGTTGACGGAGCAGGTGTGGGCTGCTCACACTCTGTGCATTCACAAGAACAGCCGATCCTCAGGACCTGCCCTTGGCCAGCTCCTGGGAAATAAACTCGGATCCCCTGAATATTCTGGGTGATAAGGAGTTTTTGTATGCCAGCGACCTGGGGCCACATGGTACCGGTTTGACTGAACAGTGTATACAAACAGCTATAAGGATGGTGAGTGCTGTGCACCTGAACTGACTCAGGACGGCTAAAATCTGAGCAGCTAGGGAAGTCGAGCCATGATGCGGAGCTACGTGACTGACCCACACAAAAATCCCGGACAGGAAGGCTTCCGTGAGCTTGCTTGGTTGACAGCACTTGGTACATGCTGTCCCTCCCTGGTGCTGGGAGGATGAAGCATGGCCAGGTGAGACCATGAGGACAGAGCTCCTGGAAGCTGATATCTGGTTTCTCCTCACTGCCCCGTGTGCCTTTCCCTTTGCTGATCTTAATCTATGTCTTTGGGCTCTAATGAACCATATAACAGTAGGAACATCAGTTTTTCTGAATCCTGTGGTCCAAATGAAATACCGGGCCTGAGGCTGCTCTTAAGGGACCACTGACACAGTTGGCGTCTGCACCGGGAATTAGTGGGGTGACGTCAGCAAGACAGAGGGCTAGACACAGCTTTGAGAAAGTTCCGGACTACCACGAAATCAGCAGAAAGTGATAAAGCAGCAGAAACCCTGGAGAGTTAAAGACAAACACACGCTCAGCCAACGAGAAAGCGCAGGAAGCCTCTTGCAGCCCCCCCCCCCCCACCCCACTGTCCAGAGAGGCCAGGCACCAAAAGGGACCTGCTCGGTACGGTTTTGCCGCCTGAGGAAAATGAGAGCAAGAGAACCCCAGCAAGCCCCCCCACCGCCACGTCTGTCTGTATCCTTGGCTACCACGCGCCCAGTTTTCGCAAACACTGAACTCAGCCGACAGAGCTGCCCCAAGTGCGCGCACCTCCTCCCCGGGACTGCAATGACGTTGCGGTGAAACGTGCCCCGGGGCCGCAGGCGCTGCCGTGCCCGCTCTCTGGATGCCACGAACTCTGCCGTCCACGGGGACAAGCTGCAGCAGCTCTGTGTGTGCCCACCCGCTCCCGCGGCCCGAGTCCCGAGTCAGGGCTCTGACCTGCCTGACAGGGGTCGCACTATGGCCGCCACTGCTCTGCATCCTCCCACATGCCAAGCTGGGACTCTGACTTGCTCTAAGCAGGGCTGTGCTGCCGCTGTGAAGCCCGCCCCACTCTGTGCCCAGCACCCAGCTGCAGCTCTGATTTGCCAGGAACGGCGCTGCGCTGATGGTGCTCTGGGGCTGAACCGCCCTGAGCCTAAGTTGGGGCTCTGACCCGCCCTCATCAGAGCCACACTGCTATTGCTCTGCACCCTGCCCTTGGGGTCCCAAGCTGGGGCTTTGACCAAACATAACCGGAATGGCATTGTGACTGCTCTGCTCGCTGCTACTGGGTCCTGAGGCCCCAGCGCACCCTCATCCTGCCACTGCTGCATCCGTCTCCACCCCAGGGCCTGAGTCCCTGTGGAGATCCCCAGAGACCCATGATGGTTCACAGGAAACCTGCCCATCCTTGCATCACAGACACCAGCACCACCCCCCAGAAATACACCTGAGCTCCAGGACCGAGGTGCTGTGACAGTTCTCTCTGCATGCACTAGACCCCAGGACAGCAGCTCTGTTGGCACTTACCGCCAGCACATCACACCGGTACCCAAAGGGACTCCCCTCTCGGGATCCCTGGAGCCCAGCCACCACCGCCACCCACAGGATCTCTACAGGCTTAGCCATAGAAGACCTCCCCAGACTTGACTGATGTCGGTCTCAGCTGGACAGGCTGCATGAGGACCACTTCATTGGACCCTCCCAGGAACCAGACACTGGGCCACACCCAGCTGGCGTGCTTACCGTCACCTTCGGTACAAGTCTTTCCCTGAAGAAGCCAGTCCAGAAAGGGTAGAAGAGATGATCACTCCTTCAAATGCTCAGATAGCAACGTGAACACATGAGAAACACACAAAAGGGGAGGAAACATGACGTCTCTAAAGGTACACCATAACTTTCCAGTAACTGACATCAAAGAAATGGACTTGAGAGTTATCTGACCAAGAATTCAAAATAAAGAAGTTCAGCGAGCTGAACACAGGAAACACAGAGAAATAATTCAATGAAGTCAGAAAGACAATACATGAAAAAAGTGGAAGTTCAACAAAGATATAGAAGTCATATAAAAGAACCAAACAGAAATTCTGGAGCTGAAGAATACAAGGAATAAAATGAAAAAATTCAACAGAGTTTCAAATCAGGCTCAATCAAGCAGAAGAAAGAATGTACAAACTTGAAGACAGCGCTCTTGACATTACCCAGGGAAAAAAAAGAATGAAAAAGAGTGAAGAAACCTATGTGGATTATGAGATACTGCCAAGTGAAATAATACTCACACATGGGAGTCCCAGCAGAAGAGAGAAAGGACAGGACAGAAAACTTATTTAAAGAAATAACAGTTGAAAATGTCCCCCAATCTGGGGAGAGATACGGCCACTCAGGTACACAAAACTCAGATACCCATGGAGATTCTACCTAATGAGATCTTTATTAAGATATATTTTAATCAAACTCTCAAAAATCAAAGACTAAGAATTTTGAAAGCAGCAAGAAAAAAAAAAAAAAATCCACCAAGGGAGCCCCAGTAAGGTTGTTAGTGAATTTCTCAGCAGAAACTTTGCAGGCCAGGAGAGAGTAGGATAATACATTCAAAGTGATGAAAAGAAAACAAAAACAAAACCAAAAACCTGCCAACCAGGAATATTTTGCCCAGCAAAGTGGTCCTTCAAAAATGAAGGAGGGATAAAGACTTTCCCAGAAAAACAAAAACTGAGGGAATTTATCACATCTAAACCTGTCTTACATGAAATGGTAAGTGAAGTTCTTCAAGCTGAAATGAAAGATGCTAATTAGTAACATGAAAACATATAAAAGTATCAAATTCACTGGAAAAAGGTAAATATATAGTAAAAGTCAAAACACTGTAATGCTGCAAAAGTAGTGTGTAAATCACTCTGACCTCCGGCATACAGGTTTAAAGACAAATGTGTTAAAAATAATTATAGCTAGAATATTTTGCTACAACATAACAAGTAAATTTGGACATCAATAACATACAAAATTGGGGGAGCAAGTAAATGTGTAGAACTTTTTCAATCAATTGAAGTTGTTATCAGCTTGAAACAGACTTATTACAGTAAGATGTATCACGAACATCACAGTAATCACAAAGCAAAAGATTATAACAGATTCACAAATAAAAAGAAATAAGAATCAAAGTTATACCACTACAAAAAAATCATCAATCTACAAAAAAGCAAGAAAAGTAGAAAAACAAAGGAGCTACAAAAACAAAACAATTAGAAAGTAATAACATGGTGATGGCAAATCTTTATTAATTTTAATTACTTTAAATGCAAATGGATTACTTTCTCCAATTAAAAGACACAGAGTGGCTAAGTAAATTAAAAAAAGCAAGATCCAACTATATGCTACCTAAAAGAGACTAGCTTAAGCTTTAAGCTCACAGGCTGAAAGTGAAGGGATGAAAAAAACGTTCCAGGTAAAAAAAAGCAGGGATACTTATATTTATCTCAGACGAAATAGACTTTAAGTCAAAAGTTGTAATGAGAAACTAAGAAGGTCACTATATAATGCTATGAGGGTCTGCTCACCAAGAGGCTATAACAATAGTAAATACATATAGTTATTAACAAATCTGAAGACTGAAACAGACAGCAATACGATAGTAGTAGGGAACTCAAATATTCCACTTTCAACAATGGATAGATCATCCTGATAGAAAGTCAATAGGAAATAATGGACTTGAACTACACATTAGCCAAATGGAGCTAACAAACAGATACAGAACACTCCACTGAACAGCATGATAACACACATTTTTCTCAAGCACACATGGAACATTCTCCCGGAAATATCATGTATTAGGTCACAACTCTTAACAAACTTAAGAAGGTTTATCCATATCAAGTATCTTTTCCAACCAATACAGTATGAAATGAAAAATGAATTACAGGAAGAAAGCTGGAAAATTCACAAATATATGGAAATTAAAATACTGCAGAATAAGTAAGGGGTCAAAGAAGAAATCTAAAGAAACATTTTTAAAACTTAAGACAAATAACATGGAAACACAACATATTGAAATTTACAGAACAGAACACAGCAAAAGGAGTTCAAAGAGAAAAGTTTATAGTCATAAGAGGAAAGTTTTTTACATTAAGAATAAGGATCTCAAATAAACAACCTAAATTTACACCTAAAGGAACCAAAAAGGAACACTCTACGTTAGCAGGAGGAAAGAAATAATTAAGATTAGAGAAGTAAGTGAAGTAGAGACCATATAGTTGGCAAATACAGTACAGTGGACCATACCAGTATTCCCCAAGGCAATACATGGGACCTGACAAGGACACAAACTTAGGGCTGGGATTTGCATACTCGCTGGTAGAGAAAAATTCAAAACACTATAAAAAAGACTAGCACAGAAGATACCATAGCAATCTGGACCCCAGGTTACGTGTCATCACACCCAGAAATGTACTTTACAGTCCACAGCGACCAGCGACGGGCAAAGAGGTATCGCAGGAAAGAGTCTGATAAAGAACGGGAATGGAAATTCAAACATGTTCTCTAAAATGGGAGAAGACAAAGACACGAAGAGCGCTTCCCGGAGTCCATGCCTTCACGAGTGTGCTCACGCTGAACATGAGGAAGGCTGGAGGGAGGGGTCCCCGCTCCATAGAGGCCTCCATTTCTCTGGAGGACGTGGGGAACAGGGGATAGGAGGGGATGGTGTTAGGACTCTGAAATTCGTCCCCACGTCACCACAACTTTCTTTCTTCCTACCTGATGTGGTGATCCTGGGGCCAGGGCTACCACTATGGTGTGAGAAGCAGGGCTCATCCCTCAGCAAGAAACTGTAACCGGACCTCTGACTGTGATGCCAGAATTCCCAAGGGCCTGGCAGGATGGACTGTGTCTTCACCCTCTCTAAGAAAAGCGGGGTTGACAGTGCTGCCGCTGTGCTGCCTAATGGTCAAGAGAGATCACTGGTTCTGCGACTGTGGGCCTCGCCCTCTGAGCCGGGCTGGGCCGAGGGACAGGTGTGTGGTAGACTTCCGGGATCGCAAGCAAGCTGGGTCGGCACACGCTAACCCCAACTGGGAAAGTTCGCATCTCTGGGTACTTGTCTATGCTCGTTTCATGGGACTGCTGTGACAAATTATCACAAGCGTGGTGGCTTAAACAACAAAAATGTATTCTCTCTCAGTGCTGGAGACCGGAAGTCCAAAATCAAGACTGCGAGCTAAATTCGCTTCGGAGGCTCTGGGGTTAGAATCCATTCCATGACGCTCTTCCAGCTTCTGGGAGCTGCTGGCCTTGGAGCTCCAGGATTCCAGTCTCTGCTCACCGTGTGGCTCAAACCTCCCTCTGCTTACTTTAATGACAACTGTCACTGGACGTAGGACCCATTCAGATAACTGAGGACTGTCTCCTTATCTCCAGATTCTTCATTTTATCTGCAAACACCTCTTTTCCAAACAAGGTCACATTAACAGGCTCCAGGAATTAAGATGTGGAAATACTATTTCAGGGTTCAATATTCAAGCCACTACAGTTCAATCCCTGTTGCCCCAAATTTACTTTTGTCTCACAGGCAAAACACATTCACACATCCCCGTATCTCCAAAAGTCTTGACCAACTTCCAGGCCAAAATCTCATTCAAACATTAGCTCTCAAGTCTTGACTCTCATCTCAATGGTGAAGTCATATATGGGCGAGATGGCAGGGTTGGTCCATCCTGGAGCAAAACTCATCTAATATCTGTGGCTCTCTTAAAACAGGCAATGAAATGATTTGCTTCCAAAATACAAAAGCGTGACAGGCATAGGCCAGACATTCCCATTCTGAAAGGGAGACACGGGAAAGGATAAAGGAATCACGTGTCTCAAACAAGTTCAGCAGCGGAGATTCCTTTAGATCCCAAGGTTTGAGAAATCCTCTGTATTTGCATTTCTGCTCTCCAGGCCCACGGCGGCCCCTGTGGCCTCTGCCTCTGTGCCCGTCTGTGGCTCTGGGCCTCAGAACCACGTTTCTTGTGGGAAGAGTCGCCTGTTTCCAGCTGGAAATGTTCATTGACTGTACCATTTCTTTTATTCTCCTCGGGCTTAGGACATTCTCAGTCCATCCCGTCACTGTAATTAAGTCGTGTGCTTTGCTGATTAATGAATTCTGAAAACTGACCACCACTGTAGTGTTTGCAGCATTACGAAAGTAAGTAAATATCATTTAGGGTAAAATCAAACAGCATGGTTCATCAGTGAAAATGGAAAGGTCACTCTTCATCAATAATCCTGAGCCCCTCCAGGGACAATGTTTCATGTGTCTGGGCCAACTTTCTGATACTTTCTGACACTACACCCATTGCTCATGATGAGTCCATATTTTGTGCTGTTTCGCATTTGGACTAGGTCTTTCTTGAGCAAAAAAATTTTTTTCCTTGAAGCTCCTATATCCTTTGTCCTCCTCCTTCTTTATTCTACCATTAGACTCGACCTTAGTCAAACAATCTCCTGGGACTGACTGGCTATTTCTACATGTGTCATCTTGAGAGTTCATTTCACTCACACAGAGTGCTAATTCTATTGCTTCATGGACTCCATCCATCCTTATTAGATTTCCTTCTAAGTTTTGCTAAAATAAGTGCAACACAATTTTATTTTCATTCCTTTATTTGGAGGTAGTCATTCCTTGCTTTCTGAAAGCTTTTAAGATGATTTTTTTCAGCCTTACAGTTCAAACTTTCCTGAAGGTATGAAAGGGTATCTAGGCTCCATTTTCTTTTCATCTCTCTCTCTCTCTCTTTTTTTTTTTTTTTTCCAGATTTTATTTTTAAGAAATCTCTACATCCAATGTTGGGCTCAAACTCACAACCCTGAGATCAAGAGTTGAATACTCCACGGAGTGAGCCAACCAGGAGCCCCAGTTTTCTTTTCTTTGGCCCAGTGCCCAGTAGACACTTTGAATCTGAAGACTTCTTCAGCTCTGATAAATTTTATTTTCTTTGATCAGTTCTGATCATTTCTCCCTTAAATTCTTATACATGCTGAGTGCCCTGGATTAAGCCTTCCTGTCCTAACAATTCTTCTAGTATTTTCCACTGCTGTGTTTTTGGCTCTTCATTCTCAGATAGTCCCCCAAATTTGCTTAAATTCCTTATATTAAATGTTTTATTTTAGCAATCATGCATTAAATTTAGTTACTTTTTTTGTGCTTTATTTCTTTCAGTCTATTTTTTGTTTTGTAATATAACATTTTTTCCTACTTCTCTCCAAATACCAATTAGAGATTGTGAATGTATCTTCAGTTCTCTGTTTTGCCTGTTTTCACTAGGATCAACTATTCTTTTGTTCTTCATTTGCTTTTATTCTGTCTTTAAGTTTTTTTCATCTGCGTGGTGATCCTCAGTACTCTGTTCATATTCCTGAATGACTAACGAGGTAGATTAATAGAACACGGGTTCTCTTGTTGACTGGGAAAGCTGAAAATAGATTCCACTATGTGAATTAGGAAACAGGCTGGCACACTGAAAGAGTCTGAGGTAGAGAACGGAAAAGCAATGTGACCACTCCATTCTGACCCCAGAAAAGTCCAAGAGAAGAGGGTGTCAGCTGCCACAACTGGGAACCTAGCCTACCTAGGTCAGACGACTCAGTAACATTGTAAGAAGGGCAGTTCTATTTTTATCTTGATGACATAAACACTATAACCAATCCCTCTGTATGGCTGAGGACACAAGCGGGATTAGGCAGACTCAGCCGATCTAATCAGAGGGAGTTAAAAATGCTATACAGGTATACCTCATTTTTTTTTTTTTTGCTTTGCTTCACTGCACTTTGCAGATAATACATTTTTTACAAACTGAAGGCGGCAAATCTTGTAATCAAGCAAGTCTATCAGCACCATTTTTCCAACAGCATTTGCTGCTCACTTTGTGTCTCTGTGTCGCTTTTTGGTAATTCTTACAGCATTTCAAAATTTTTCATTACAATCAGATTTTTTTATGGTGATCTTTGATGTTATTATTGTAATTATTTTGCAGTGCCACGAACCACGCCCATGTAAGAAAGCGAACTTAATCAATGTACGTTGTGTGTTTTCAGAATCCTTTCCTCACTGTCCAGTCTCCAGTCTCCCTCCCTCTGGGCCTCCCTATTCCTTGAGACACACAATACTGAAACTAATATTTAAACCAGTTAATAACCCTGTAATGGTCTCTAAGTGTCCAAGAGAAGACGTGTAATCTCTCACTTTAAATCAAAAGCTACATGGGATTAAGCTGAGTGGGGAAGGCGTGTTGAAGCTGAGATGGGACAGAAGCTGGGCCTCTTGGACCAAGCATGAGCCGAGCTACGAACACAAAGGGAAAGTTCGTGAAGGAAACAAGTGTTACTCCAGGGAATGCATGAATGATAAGAGAGCAAAACAGCCTTCCAGCTCATACAGAGGACATTTCAGTGATCTGGACAGAAGAGCCATCAGCCACGACATTCCCTTAACCCAAAGCTTAACTGTCTTCAACTCTGGGAAGGCTCAGAGAGGTAAGGGAGCCACAGAAGAAAGTTCTGAAGCTGGCAGAGGTTGGTTCGCAAGGTTTCAGTAAAGCAGTCATCTCTGGAACATAAAAGCTCTCATGGAGATGGACAAAGAGATTAGTGTTGTTTTCATGACCACTAATACAACATCCATTCTGCAGCCCATAGATCAAGGGGTAATTCTGACATTAGTCAAAAGTACATTTTGACGTTTCAGGGGGTGGTCAGGAAGACGGCCGAGCCGGAGGATCCTGAGCTCACCTGGTCCACGGACACAACTCGACAACAGCTACGTTTGTGCAACTAGCTGAAAACAACCTGTAGACCGCTAGGACACATTTTCCATAGTTAACTGTAGAGAGAAAGCCAGGGAAGAGGACAGGAGTAGAGATGCAGGTGGGAACCAAACTTCTGGCAAGGCTTATGGCAAACGGCATGGCCAGCACGAGCACACAGAAATGAGAGGATGGGACACAGGGTACCTGCACTGGGAAGAGGAATCCCGAGAGCATCTGGCTTTGAAAACCAACGGGGTTTAACTCTAGCAACTTTTAAAGTCAGTGGAGCTGAACTCCAGGTACTTTAAAAATCAGCAGGTGCACCCATCCTTCAAGACCCAGCCTAATAAATAACTCAGTGGAGACAGAGCACAGACGCAACAGTTTGAAAAGCAGCTGGGGCAGACGTGTCGATTCGTTACTAAGCTCAGAACACGTGCTGGAGGGGCAGGGATTTTCAGGACACCTCTCCAGGAACAAAAATGCTGTGGGCACCATTTCTCTTCCCCTTTCCCCCAGCCGACACAGCTGGACACTTGGGGGAGCCAGCAGAAGCAATCTCGACCTACCTTGCAAGCCATGGTGCCCAGCCCTGGCACTCCTGTGAAGACCAACCCCATTCAACCCTCCAAAGTGACTCCTGCCCTACCCCACCCCACAAGCAGCCCCAACAGGGACCAGCGCCACTCCAAAGTGAGTCCTGTCGTAGAGCAAGGGAGGAGACATCCCACACCCTAGTACGCCCACAGTTTGAGCAGCAGAGCTTTCAGCTGGCTGTGCCGAGAGACTAAGTGGGGACACCTGCCCTCACTGCCGACCCCTCCCACCGATGAGATCCCACTGGCCTCTGGCAGGCACTGCAACCGTGCAGGGACCAAATCCTGCCTGGTGTTCCTACAGCAGGCAAAGCAGGTCACTGCAGCTGACTGGATGGAAGGCAAACACGGCTCAGCCACAACAGTAGGGCACAGACAGCCCACACAGGAGACACCCTGGAGCACCCTGTTCTAGTGACCAGGGCCATTGTGCTACAGAGCTCCCCAGGACCACCGCTACACGAGGCCACGTGTAGCCTCACCTCCCTAATACACAGAAACAAACACAGACAGTTAGACAAAATAAGGAGACAGTGGAGTATGTTCCAAATGAAAAAACAAGACAAAAATCCCAACAAAAGGGATAAATAAAATGGATATAAGCAATACGCCTGATACAGAATTCAAAGTAGTATCATAAAGATATCCACTGGACTTGAGGGAAGAGCAGAGGACCTCGGTGAGAACCTCAACAGAGAGGAAACATAAGAACCAGAGATGAAAAATTCAGTAACTGAAATAAAAAAATACAGTAGAGGGCATCAATAACAGATTAGAAAATGCAGAATAGATCAGCAATCTGGAAGATGGTAATGGAAAGCAACAAGCCAAGCAGCAAGGAGAAAAAATAATAATGAAAAATGAGAACAGGCTAAGAGAATTCAGCAACTCCATCAAGCATAGTAACATTCACATTATAGGGGTCCCAGGAAGAGAAGAGGGAGAAAACGGGGCAGAAAACTTATTTGAAGAAATAAGAGCTGAAAAGTTCCCTATTCTGGGGAAGGAAACAGACATACAGACCTCTAAAGCACAGATAACCTCTAACAAAATCAACCCAAAGAGATCCACACTAGGACACATAGTAATTAGAATGTCAAAAAGTAATGACAAAGAGAGAATTTTAAAAGCAGCAAGAAAAAGAAAAACAGTCATATACAAGGGAAACCCCATTAGGTTATCAACTGATTATTCACCAGAAACTCTGTAGGCCAGAAGAAAGTGGCATGGTATCTTCAAAGTGTTCAGAGGTAAAAATCTGCAACCAAAAATACTCTACCCAGCAAGGTTATCATTCAGAATAGAATAAGAAATCAAAGTGTTTCCCATACAAAAGTTAAAGGAGTTCATTACCACTAAGCAAGTACTGCAAGGAATGTTAAAAGGAATTGAGTGGAAAGAAAGGGCCATAATCAGGAGTAAGAAAATTATGAAATGAAAAAAATTTCAGTTACAAGCAAACATATAATAAAAGTAATAGATCAAGCAATTAGTCAGGATGGACATTAAAACACAAAAGTAGTAAAATCAATTACATCTAAAAAAAATTATAACAGTTAAGGGAAACACAAAATAAACAGAGGTAAAATATGGTATCACGTACATGAAACATGGAAGAGGGATAAAAATTTAGTGCTTTTAAAATGTGTTTGAACTCAACTAACAAACTTAATATAGACTGCCATAAACATGTTATACACAAATCTAATGGTAACCACAAATCAAAAACCTAGAACATATACACAAAACATAAAGACCAAGGAATCCAAGTATAACACTAAAGAGAAACACCAAACCACAAGGGACAAGATCAAGAGAAAAAGAAAGGAACAGAGAAGAACTACAAAAACAACCAATAACCAAATTTTTAAAATAGTAATACATATATACCAATCGATAATTACTTTAAATGTAAATGGATTAAATGCTCAAAGCAAAAGACATGGCATAAGTGAATGGCTAAAGAGGAAGACCCATCTATATACTGCCAGTAAGAAACACACTTCAGACCTAAAGACACATACCGACTGAAAGTAAGGGGCTGAAAAAACATATACCATGCAAATGGAAGTGAAAAGTCAGGTTAGGAATACATGTATCAGACAAACTAGACTTTAAAACAGTCTGTAGCAAGAGACCAAAAAGGGCATTACACAATGATAAAGGGATTAATCCAACAAGAGGATATCATAATCATAAATCCAGAAATTTTAAGTGGAAATTACATAAAGCAATTGCTAACAGATATAAAGGCAGAAATTGAGAGTAATACAACAGGATGGGACTTTAACACCCCAGTTACATCAATGGATAGATCATGCAGACAGAAAATCAACGAGGAAACAGTGCCTTTCAATGACACAATAGACCAGACAGACCTAACAGACATATATAGAACATTTCAGCCAAAAGCAACAGACTACACATTCTACTCATGTGCACATGGAACATTCTCCAGGGGAGATGTTAGGCCACAAAACAAGTCTCAATAAACATAAGAAGACAAATCATATCATGCATCTTTTCTGACCACGGTGATATAAAACTAGAAATCAACCACAGGAAAAAATCTGGAAATAACACAAACAGGCAGAGGCTAAACAACATACTACTAAACCATGACTGGGCAAGCCAAGAAATCCAACAGCAACTTAAAAAATACATGGAGACAAGTGAAAACACATGGTCCAGAATTTGGGGACACAGCAAAAGCACTTCTAAGAGGGAATTTTATAATAATACAGGCTTATTGCAAGAAACAAGAAAAATCTCGGGACACCTGGGTGACTCAGTCAGTTAAACGCCTGCTCAGGTCATGATCCCAGGGTTCTGGAATCGAGCCCCGCTTTGGGCTCCCTGTTCAGCGGGAGTCTGCTTCTCCCTCTTCTTTTGCCCCCCTCCCCCACCCCGGCTTACCCACATCCTTGGCATTCTCACTCACTCAAATAAATTAAAAAAAAAAAAAATCTTAAAAACAACAACAACAACAAGGAAAGTTTCAAATTAACAATTTAACCTTATACCTAAATGAGCTAGAAAAAGAAAAACAAATTAACCCCAAAGCTAGTAGAAGGAATTAAGTAATAATTATCATAGCAGAAATAAATGAAATAGAGATTAAAAAAAATAGAAAACATTAATTAGGCCAGGAGCTGGTTCTCTGAAAATATCAACAAAAATGATAAATTATTTATCTAGATTCATCAAGAAAAAAAAACAGGCTTTGAAGAAATAAAATCAGAAATAAAAGAGGAAAAATACAATCAATACCACAGAAATACAAAGTATTATAAAAGAATTGAATAAAAAATTATATGCCAACAAACTGGACAACCTAAAAGAAATGGACAAATTCCTAAAACACAATCTTCCAACTAAATCTGGAAGAAATAGAGAATCATTACTAGAAATGAAATTGAATCAGTAATCGAAAACTCCCAACAAACTAAAGTCCAGGACTTTTGGCTGGATTTCACAGATGACTTCACAGGTGATTCCTACCAAACATTTAAGAAGAATTAATACCTATTATTCTAAGCAATTCCAAAAAATAGAAGAGGAAGGAAAACTTCCAAGTTCATTCTACAAGGCCAGTATTACCCTCATAACAAAAGCAGATAAAGAAAAAATATTTTACAGATAAAGACAAAAACAAAAACAAACAAAAAAACCACAGACCAGTATCTCTGAAGAATATGGATGCAAAAATCCTTAACAAAGTATCAGCAAACCTTACTGGGTATTTACCCCAAACATATAGATGTAGTGAAAAGAAGGGCCATCTGTACCCCAATGTTCATAGCAGCAATGGTCACAATTGCCAAACTGTGGAAAGAGCCAAGATGCCCTTAAACAGACAAATGGATAAAGAAGATACTGTCCATATATACAATGGAATATTACGCCTCCATCAGAAAGGATGAATACCCAACTTTTGTATCAACATGGACGGGACTAGAGATTATGCTGAGTGAAATAAATCAAGCAGAGAAAGTCAATTATCATATGGTTTCACATACTTGTGGAACATAAGGAATAAGGTGGAGGACATTAGGAGAAGGAAAGGAAAAGTGAATTGGGGGAAATCGGAGGGGGAGATGAAGCATGAGAGATTGTGGACTCCAGGAAACAAACTGAGGGTTTTGGAGGGGAGGGGGATGGGGGGATGGGTGAGCGTGGTGGTGGGGATTAAGGAGGGCACATATTGCATGGAGCACTGGGTGTGGTGCATAAACAATAATCTTGGAACACTGAAAAAATAAAATATGGTCCATATATACTATGGAGTATGATGCCTCCATCAGAAAGGATGAATACCCAACTTTTGTATCGACATGGATGGGACTGGAGGAGATTATGCTGAGTGAAATAAGTCAAGCAGAGAGAGTCAATTATCACATGGTTTCGCTTATTTGTGGAGCATAAGGAATAACACGGAGGACATAGGGAGATGAAGAGAAGGGAGTTTGGGGAAATCGGAGGGGGAGAAGAACCATGAGAGACTGCGGACTCTGAGAAACAAACTGAGGGTTTTGGAGGGGAGGGGGTGGGAGGTTGGGTGAGCCTGGTGGTGGGTATTAAGGAGGGCAGGTATTGCATGGAGCACTGGGTGTGATGCATAAACAATGAGTTCTGGAATACTGAAAAGAAATTAAAAAAAAAAAAAAGTAAAGAACTTAACAAAATAAAATAAAAAAAAAAACAGCAAACCAAATTCACAACACATTAAAAATATCATTCACCACGACCAAATGAGATTTATTCCAGAGATGCAAGGGTGGTTCAATATTCACAAATCAATTAGTATGATACATCACATTTATAAGAGATAGGATAAAAACTACATGATCATATGAACAGATGCAGAAAAAGAATTTCACAAAATGCAACATCCATTCATGACAAACTCTCAACAAGATAGGTTTAGGGGGAACATACCTCAACATAATAAAGTCCATATATGAAAAATGGTAAAAAACTGACAGCCTTTCTTCTAAGATCAGGAAAAAGTTGAGGGTATCTGACCCTCACCACTTTTAATCAACATAGTACTGGAAGTCTGGGCGCAGTCATAAAACAAGAAAAGGAAATAAAAGGCATCCAGATTGGTAAGAAAGAAGTAAAACTGTCACTATTGGCAGTGACGTGGTACTATATATAGAAAACCCTAAAAACTCCACCAAAAAACCACCAGAACTGATACATTAATTCAGTGAAGTTGCAAGATACAAAATTAATATACAGAAATCTCTTGGATTTCTATACACTAATAAAAAAGTAGAAAAAGAATTTAAGAGAACAATCCCATTTACAATTGTACCAAAAAGAATAAAGATGTAATTTATAACATCAATAACTTAAAAGGGTTGAGTAGCAAAGCAGCAGAGAAGCAGTTTCTGTATCTTACTGAAGTTAAGGTGGTATAAATTCAAATTAGAGTGTTATAATTTTAGGATGTTAAATGTAATCCCCATGGTAACCACACAGAAAATAGCTATAGAATATATAGAGAAGGAAATGAGAAGGGAATTAAAATGTTTCACTAAAAAAAAAAGAAAAAGAAAAAAACAAACTAAACATAAGACAGTAATACAGACAAGAGACAAAGAAAGTATAAAGTATATTGAAAAAAAATAGCAAAGTGACAGAACTATCTCCTTATAAGTGTTTAACGTAAAGGGATTAATCACTCTAGTCGGAGGAGACGAGAGGGTCAAATGGATTTAACAACAAAATGATCAAAACATGCATAGTCTACACAAGGCTTACTTGAGAGCCAAAGACACAAATATGCTGAGACCAAAAGGATGGAAAATTTCATACAACATAACCAAAAGAGAGCAGGGGTGGCTATATAATTATCAGATCAAAAAAAATTTTTTTTTGTTACAAAATACAAAAAATGACATTATGTATAAAAGGCTCAATCCAGCAACAAATAACAATTATAAATGTTTATGTACTAATAAAAAACCATCAAAATACATGAAGAAAAAATAAGAATTAAAATGAGAAATAGTTCTACACTAATAGTTGGAGACTTCAATAACCTACTCAAAATAATGATACAGAACAGCCAGACAGGAATAAGGAAATAGAGGACTTAACACAATAAACCAACTAGATCTAACAGACACACAGAGAACATTTTACCCAACAACAGATTACACATTCTTTTCAAGTGCATGTGGCAAATTCTCCAGGATACACCATGTTAGGTCACAAATTAAATCTTAATAGATTTAAAAAGATAGATACTAAGTATCTTCTCTACCAGAAATGAGAGGAAGTTTGAAATCCGAAACAGAAAGAAAGCTGGAAAACTTAGAGACTTACAGGAATGAAAATAGAGTCTTAATGGATTGAAGTAGAAATCACAAGGGAAATTAAATTTGAAAATACTGAGAGATGAATGAAAAGAAAAATCGAATACACCAAAATTTGTGGGACACATCAGGGCGCCTGGGTGGCTCAGTGGGTTAAGCGGCTGCCTTCGGCTCAGGTCATGATCTCAGGGTCCTGAGATCGAGTCCCACATCGGGCTCTCTGCTCAGCAGGGAGCCTGCTTCCCTCTCTCTCTCTCTGCCTGCCTCTCTATCTACTTGTGATCTCTGTCTGTCAAATAAATAAATAAATAGATAGATAGATAGATAGATAGATAGATAGCAGTGCTAAGTGGGAAATTATAGCCTTAGACGCATATTTAAAAAGATCTCTGGGTGCCTAGGTGATTCAGCCAGTTGGTTAAGTGACTGACTCTTGACTTCAGTTCAGGTCATGACCTCAGGGTGCTGGGACTGAGCCTTGGGCTGGGTTCACACTGAGAGCGGAGTCTGCTTAAGTTTATTTCTCTCCCCTCTGCTCTTCAGCCCAACTCACACGTGCACTCTCTCTCACAAAAAAAAAAAAAAAAGGACGAAAAAGAAGACAACGAAGACAGATATCAAATCCACAGCCCAAGTTTACAACTTCAGGAAGTAAGAAAAGAATAAACTAAAGCTAAAGCCAGCAGAAGGAAGGAAACAATAATGATTAGAGCACAGATAAAGTAGAGAAAAATCAATGAAAGTAGAAGTTGATTCTTTGAAAAGATAAAATTGACAAACCTTTAGTTATACTGAATAGAATAAAGGCAAAAAGAAGGAGGGAACTAGAAAATACCGTTCATACAGCACAGTTGTAACTGTTGTAGACAAGACCCACTGATGGAAGTTAAAATGAATGGGCAAAAGTTAAACAAAACAAACAAACAACTACCTGCATAGTGTCAGAGCATCACCCTAAGATATTTATGCATTACAATGGGGAAGACGGGAACTCTAGAGTAGAGAAACCTGGTGGACAGTGCTTTAGTCCAGTGATCAGTGTGAACATCAACAGTAGCAAGGCACGTGGACATCATTTAGTCCCCGGGATGAGGCTCTGTGATGGGCACATCAGGATTCAAATCCCAGGTCTTGTTAGACTCTAAATTATACTGTTCATCATTTTACTATAAACAGACATATTTTCTCCGGACTTGTTGGTGAAAATATCAGGAATAGTACACCAAGCCGGATATGCGATCACTGGCAAAACATACCCAGTTCCGCAGAGTTACTCAGAAAAGTATAATTAATTAGTAAGGGAAGACAGGTTCCAAGGGAGGCTAATGCATAAAAGAAAAAACAGAATAGAAATGCTATTTACTGATGCTTGACACATGGTAGTTGGTAAAAATAATAATAATCATAGCAAATACTTACAGCGATAACATATTTATTTTTGTTTAACCTTAATTCAGTTTTATTTACAGCAAATGCTATTACACCTATTCATTTATTTGATCCTAATGACAACTCTATGAGATAGGCACTGTATGATCTCCATTTTGCAAATAAGGAAATTAAGGCATAGAAAGTTGAGTAATCAGTTTGGGATCATTTAGTAAGAGGCACTATACTACCTCCCAGAAAGTATCAGGTTAATGAATAGTGTCAGATATTATGCTAAATACTTTACACATCCCAATCCTCAATATTCCTGTCCAGAAATACGTTTTTTAAAAATTTTTTATTTAAATTCAATTTAGGTAACATATGCTGTATTAACAGTTTCAGAGGTATAATTCAGAGATTCATCAGTTGCATAGAACACCCAGGGCTCATTACTTCAAGTGACTGTTTTTCTTTTAACAAGTGAAATTTTGCAGATGAAAACTGCAAGGCTCTGTTGGGCTCCTCGACGCGCTGCAGGACACTGAGCATGCGTGGCCTCCACCTGGTGATGGTCAGCAGCTTCTCCTCCCCGACTCACTGTGATAAGCAAATATGCCCCCCCAAACACTGCAAGGGAGCAGTCCTCCCCCAAAACTGGTTGTTAAAGGTCATTAGGTGGTAAGATGCAAAGCTGGGATGCGAATCCAGACCCGTGTGACTCCCAGGTCAATATTCTTTCCCGTACCAGACACAGACTTGTGTAAGAGTTGAAAGGAAAACAAATGTACAAGGATGGGGAGAGCACAGCCTCACAGAGTGTGGGAAGGAATACACTCCAGATGAGAACACTACACAGCAGACCCATGAACATGTGTTTGAACTGCGCAGGTCCACTTACACATGGATTTTTTTTGATAAATACGGTACAGTCCTAGAAATGTATTTTCTGTTCCTTATGATTTTTTAATTATATTTTCTTTTCTCTAACTTACTTCATTGTAAGAATACAGTATGTAAGACATATGACATACAAAGTATGTGTTAACTGACCGTTCATGACATCGCGAAGGCTTTCAGTCAATAGCAGACTGCAGGAAGTCAAAAATTACATGTGGACTTTCAACGGAGCAGGGAGTCACCCTTAACCCCCATGGTGTTCAAGGGTCAACTGTGGTTTGAAAGTTAAAGTCATCCATAAAGTATACCAATAATATAATGTATCATTTGTTGCATTAAATGAAACATAAAGCAAGGACCAATTTGTAAAGCATATCGAATTTGTCTATTGAGGGAATCAGGATTCAGTTCAGAAGTCAGAGTGAGAACTGGCATCATTAACATGTTAGTTATCTGTGTATGTCTAAGCTGAACAAAGTTATGGAGCTCCTGAAAGAATTTCAAAGGCTATTTCTTTCAGTTTCATGATTCTTGTGTTTTCAAATCTATTAAGGGTGCTTTCCCACTCATCAATACATACACTGTATGATTTATGGGAGCAAATCATCTATGCGATTTGAATCACTTTTTTACTTAATAATAAAGAATTCAGAATGTTGGGGAAAAATAGCAAAAAGCAATACTAGTATAATTGTGACATAGGTCACAAAAACAGTCAAAACATTCCCCAAATACACAAACATGGAATAAATATTTTTATCTCAAGGGAAAAAAAAACAGCTTCGGTATACAACCTTCAGATAATACTATAAACCTGTGAAATTTTTAACATTATACATAAATACAGATGCACAGATACTACCGCAACAGTAACCCACATTTTGGTTATCTAATGGAGTTTCTACAGCTTAGTTGTGTATGGAAGAGCGCGCGCGCGTGCACACCGTAAGGAAGCATTCAGTAACCACCTCTAGTGACCAATTACCTTTGCAATAATAACTTCTTTCTTCAGAATCTTCATAGCGTAGTATTTGCCACTTGCCTTCTCTCGAACCAAAATAACTTTCCCAAAAGTGCCTTTACCTAGTAGTTTCAAATAGTCAAAATCATTCATTGTCTGAAAAATACAAATTAAAAAATATGGTATGAAATATCAGATGCAATTTATTTATAAACATATAGGTATATGTTTGCAGTATCTACTCAAAAGCAAATTTCAACCGATTTCTAAACACACTTAAATGAGTAAGAATCCGACTGGCAACGGCTGCCTCACCAGCAATCGTGGATACTAGCAATATTTTAAGCAGTTTTCAGATATGGGAGACAATAATTTTGAACCTCAAATTCCTCAGCTATCAAGCTATCAGTCAAGTATAGGGGCAAAGGAAAAAAGGATCATTTTAATTCACTTTCAAGGACTCACTTTCTTTTATTGAAGTATAATTAATACACAATGTTAGTTTCAGGTATACAATATAATGATACAACAGTTCTATATATTTCTCAGCGTTCAACAAGATAAGTGAACTCTTAATCACCTTGATCTCTGTGACTCACGCACCACACCTGGCTTCTCTCTGACGTCTATCAATTTTTCTTTTTTTAAAGATTTTATTTATTTATTTGACAGACAGAGATCACAAGTAGGCAGAGAGAGAGGGAGGAAGCAGGCTCCCTGCTGAGCAGAGAGCCCGATGCAGGGCTCAATCCCAGGACCCTGAGATCATGACCTTAGCCGAAGGCAGAGGCTTAACCCACTGAGCCACCCAGGCGCCCCATCTGACATCTATCAATATGTTCTCTGTATTTAAGAGTCTGGTTTCTTGGGTCTCCTTTTTCCTTTGTTCATTTGTTTTGTTACTTAAATTTCACATATGAGTGAAATTATATGGTATTTGTCTTTCTCTGATTGACATTTCAAACCGTATTATACTCTAGCTCCATCCATGCCATTGCAAATGGCAATGGTTTGTTCTTTTTTTGGGCTGAGTAACATTCCTGTGTGTGTGTGTGTGTGTGTGTGTGTGTGTGTGTGTGTGTGTGTGTGTGTGTGTATCACCCTCCTCACCCATTCATCTGTGAACCCAGTGAACACTTGGGTTGCCTTCATATCCTGCCTCTTATAAATCACGCTGCAATAAACAGGAATATGCACGTACATTTTCAAACTGGTGTTTTTGTGTCTTTAGGTAAGTACCCAATAGTGGAATTACTGGATCATATGGTAATTCTATTTTTAATTTTTTGAGGAACTGCCACACTGTTTTCCAAGGACCCAGGTTTTTCAGGGCTTAGTAGGGCCACTATCCCCAAACAACATGGTCATCAAAAATGTCCCCCACAAACATTTCTAAATACATCTAAGGAAGCAGTACCCTTCGGGGAAGCTATTCGAGAATGTACTTTAACAAAATTAGGATGAACTCCTAGGAAGTGAAAGACAGGTGTGTAAGAAATGCTGGAAATAACCCTGGAGCCCAGTAAGAAGAAACCTAAGAAGAAGCAGTACAACATCTGAGAAACAAGTTGGTACAATTCAGAATAGAAAGTCAGAGACATCTAAGAATGCTTTTAATTAATCTGCCTGTTCAGTTTCATTTCTCACTCTTAAGTGAGCTGATTCCCAGGATTTTGCCAAGCAGACCTGCTACTTGCTCTCTACAGTCCCCTTTATGTACGTTTTTCCTGTTTTATGAAGGTTCTTCCACAAATTTCCGTAATTTTGATATTGGTTGTCCACTAATGCCTTTCTCCCACCCAGCTTTTTATTTGTGTGGACCTGTCTCTTTTTTTGTGCCTTTACTACCATTTTAATGGGCTTTTAAGTGGAAGGGGAGATAACTGGGTATGCTCAGTTTATCACCTTAAATTTAAATTCAGTTCAGAGATCTTCATGAATAACAAGTTAAGAACCTGGGTTTTATCCTATAGATGATCAGTAGTTAGTGAAGACTTTTCTGCCATTTTTAACCGTATTTTTTTCCTGTTTACCACCCATCTGAATCAAGAATGTCTCAAATCAATGATCTCACTTCCACATTAAGAAACTGAACAAGAACACAATAAGCTGAAGAGAAGAAAGGAAATAATAAAGATCAGAGCAGAAATCAACTTAAAAAATTTTAAAGGAAAAAAAGTAGAGGATATCAGATTAGAAGAGCGATAGAATTGATAAACCTCTAGCCAGACTGCTCAGGAAAATAAAGATGGAAGACACAAATGACCAATGCTACGAACAAAAGAGCTGACGTCATTACAAACTCCACAGACACTAAGGGGATCACATGGGAATATTACAAACAGCTTTATGCCCATGAAGTCAACAAGATACATGAAATGAATAAATTTCCTGAAAACCTCACACTATCAAAGCTCACTCAAATAGAAATAGGTAACTTGAATAGCCCTATGTCTACTAAGAAAATTGAATCTGTGGTCAAAAAACTCAACAAGGAAAACTCTAAAGCCAGGTGCTTTCATTGCTGAGTTTTATAAACATTTAAAGAAGAAATGATACCAATTCTATATAACTTCCTACAGAAAGTTGAGAAAGAGAGAACACGTCCCAATCTACCCTATGAGGCCATTATTACCCTGGTTACCAAAATCAGACAAAAACATTACAAGAAAACTTCAGACCAATATTCTTCATATACATATTTGTAAAAATTTTTAAAAATTTAACAAACAAATGCTTATATTCATTTTCAACATTATCTGCTGCCTATAATTTTGAAAATTTTTCCAAATGTCAAGTTACAATATCTTAACCATTCCATAATATCTTCAATTCAAAAGTAGCAAAACGTATCAGGGAAAATAAAAAAGTACATTAATTCAACTCAAAATCAAACGTGGCACTAAATATACAGAATAGAGTTAACAAGGTTAGTGTCATTTGAATAGATGATAGTATTATAAAATTTTGTTTGCATTAATAGATTTCTAAAAACCAAGGGATACTAAATAACCACAAAGCTATCTGTGCGAGGTAGTCTCCAACGATGGCTGCCACTAGTCCTTTGACTCCTACGCACATGCCATTCTTCCCCTGAGGAGGTAGACTCTTCCTCTCCCTGGGCTAGCCTTGTGTCCTGCTTTGAACACAGAATATGACCAAAGTGATACTATGCCAGTTCCAGGTCCAGCCTTTAAATCTGAAGCTTATGCTTTCACCCCTTGGAGAAGTCATAATTGAAAGCCAGCCTTCATGCCGTAACGAAAGATACCATGTACAAAGGGCCTAGGTAATGGGACACCATAAGCCAAGAGACCACATGGAGGAGAACCAAGAATCCAGAAGCATGAGAAAGGATTTCTTGGCTCTTCCAGGCCAGCCTGTATGCTAACCGAACGCAACTGCTTGAGAGACCCAGGTGAGACCAGTAGAAGTGGCCACACAAACCACAAGATCACGAGAAGTAAGGTACCGTTACTGTTCTAAGACGTTAAACTTGGTAATTTGTTCCATAGCAATAGTGAACTAAGAGACATTATTCTTGTAATGAGGCTCTGATGTTATTTTTGGCTCAAAGCTTCATTTGAACAGTACCTTCTTCAATGTGTATCTAAATGCACTGAAAAATGATACCTGCTATGTCCTATTATTAAATATCATACAATTGGAAACCAAATTCTTAGAGATAAAAATCAGAATTCATAAATTGCTTTATGACATTTTCAGATGAAAAGCAATATGTAATTATAAAATATTACTAGATTCCTATTCTACTAGATTCTTAGAGAAAAGGCAGTTTTACAACAATATAATAACCTTATCCCTAAATTTTACAGCTTCTATCAGTTTGACTGCCAACCTTAAAAAAAGGGAATTTGTATGGAAATTAATAGTACTAAAAGCAACCTATGTGAAAAATCAGAAACAGATTTCATACCTATTTTGACAAAACTTAAGAAAATTTTAAAAGTATCTTTGATACCAAATGCTCACGTTCAGCATGGTACACACAGTAATTATGTAGTCTTTACAAACGAAATACAACCCATTACAAAATGTTTCCCTCTTTTAGATGGTGTTAAGGGGAAAAAAGAACAGTAAGACTTTAATAAAAGATGACAGCATGGATCCTCTGCAGAAAAATCAATCCTCTAAAACCCAATCCCCCAAATTTATTATGTAAATATTTAACATATTTAAATGTTTCCTTTCCTTCACATCATCTCCAGCGTGTTGACGTGGCTGTTTTTGGTTAAGAGATGCACGGACATACACAACAAATGCTTAGTAAATGTATTCAAATACACACTAGAGTATAAGAGGGCGGCTAATTATGTAGCCCAAAACGTAGGTTAAAGAATATGAATATATAACTGAAGATGAACACAAGAAACCTCTCAGCACGTTTGGTCAAAGAAGAGAAACCCACGTATAATTTACAACGCTCAGAGCTAAACCAAGAGCTAAAAAGGGAGGCTCTCCAGAAATTCACCTCTTTGTCCAGCCAACCTCTCCGCCACGGATCTGCAGCTCCTCTGGCTAGGCAAGGAGATCGCGGGTTCTGCAGGTCCCTGTGAAACATCTTCACCTTTTCTCCACGTGCCAGCCATTAAGTAACGCAACTCCAAGGACCGGAGGCAGACACAATGGGAAGGTGGCATGTACTGCTCAGACTTGACACCAAGTCAGGAGATGACAAAGAGCTGCTCTCAGAGAGGCCCACACTGGGCACTTAAAAATTAGGCAGAACGTTGCCTCGTACTTGGCTGTTGATCCTCGGATGCTGTGCCCTTCACATACCTGACCCTACGGAGAACGGCCGCTTGGCAGACCAAGATTAGGCCCTTCTGAGTCCTCTCATCAAAATCCTTTAAAGATCGTCTTTTGGTTGAAACACAGAACAGTACATAAATCTCGTTATGAGGCCTCTGACCCTTTTCCACCGCTCGTGTTTCCTTAAGAGACGTTCACCTGTGCTGCAGATACTGGGTGACCCACTCCCACGAACTGTGCTGGAGGCGAGACAAAACGGCTCCGACAGTTCTCAGTGGAGCTAACACAAGCAGTAGCCCTTCCCCTCCTCCCATTGCTCATGTTTCAAAAAGTGAATAAAGAAGAAATGTACGCTGTAAATTATGAGAAAGGCATTCTTATTTCAGAATATCTGTTTACAGTGTCTGAGATGAAGAATAATCTGGACTTCTGTCATCCTTTTCCTGAAACCTGATACACATAGAGGATGTAGTACCAGGGAACTAGGGAGGTCATAGCACTCTGTTACCCTTTTTAACCAAGTTGTTAGGGCCATCACAGAAGAGTCGTACAGAGGTTCGAACTTTTTCTACATTCTTTGTCATTTACAACAGTTTTATACTATCTCATTTCAAATGAAATGAAATAGGGCTGCCTGGGAGGCCCAGCTGGTTGAGTGTCCGACTCTGGATTCCAGGTCAGGTCATGATCTCAGAGTCCTCTGAGATCGAGCCCCGAGTCAGGCTCCAGGCTCAGCAGGGAGTCTGCCTGGGATTCTCCCTCTCCCTCTGCTCCTGCTTACATGCTCCCCCTGCCCCCGCCCTTCTCTCTCTCTCTCCCTCAATAAATAAATTAATTAAATAATTAATGAAATCTTTAAAAAGAATTTTTTTAAATGAAATAATAATGAACAATAGAAATCAGATATAGGTCAAATAAGACAACGAATCACCCTATTTTCAAAATACCATTCATATCAATTTTTAATTTCTGAGACCCAGTTTCAGTGAGATTTCTTAGAGAATCTGCTTTAAAAACCCTACTTTTTATCATTACTCTGTAATATTAAAGTTCTACTGATTTTCCCAAGAGTACACCAATATATAAAGAAATTAACTGAAACAGAGTAAGCACAACAGCTTGACATAAATATTTTGAGAAACCAAGGATAATCATAAGAGAGAATGTCTGTATAATTTTGTTCTCTAATATAACTTGGTCATGTAATGAGTCTAATTGATTATAAAGGCTCATGAGATATCAATCAATAATAAGAAATAAGGTGCACACTGAAGTTAGTGTAAAATTAAAAGTCCTTACATGTTTGAATAAGATTTTAACTTTTCTGAATGTCAGATGAATCACCTACAAAATGGGATAATCAAGCTCACCTGATTTGAGGACTAAATGAGATAATATATATAACAGTACTGTTGAAAGCACAGCACCAAATAAACTTAAAACAAATGTTTACAAGTGATAATTAGTGAAGGTGATGAATTCGAAGATACTCCACTAACTGTGAAAGGAGGAAATCGCACTGTGCTTTTTCATCATGATTTATAACCAGCCTTACCAGAAAAAAAGATAAAATATAATCCTCCATGCTTCTGCATTTTTACATCTTTGAAAATGTTTTGTCTCTTTTCATTCAAAATATTTTAGTAAATAACTTCCATATTCATTTCCAAATTCTCTTATCGATTAGCAAGAGTATTTCTAGTTAGGGTATTATAAATTCCCTACTTCCAACCTGTAACTGCCTCAACAGCAGTCTAACAGTTACTAAGCGGAGTTTTAGGAATTTCAGCTAAAAGAGCTTGTTACTGGATGGGGTAGTGTGGAATTCAAAGGACAAGATTAATTGGGACCCGATTTTAAATTTATGAGCAGAATCACAATCTGCAAGTGCACATACACATCCAAAAGAAGCTTTCTTATCTCTGAGTAGGTGAGTAAAACTTGACTGTTTTTGTTGTTTCTGCAATGACTGAAGAACAAGGGGGCGTTAAGTTGACTTAAAAGAGGGATTCATTTCAACTGACAGAGAATAAGTCTTTAATGAAGACACAAAGAGTTCTCGGACATTTAACCAAGATCAAGTATAGACTATTATAATTAAAACAGAAATTTCAGATAAGGAGAGAGAAATTAACTTCATCAAGTTCACACGTTTAGCACTTGGAAAAAGGAGGATTTGAACTCAAGCAGTCTAATTCCAAAGAGTTCTTATTCATCATGCTAAGGCCAAATCACATGAGTAATTACATTAGACATTAGCATTTTCCTACATGGAGATTAAATTTACAATTCACTGTAACAAATATACCCTACCATGATAAATGGCATGTTCATTTAATTTGAACACTTAGATCTTTAATCTTAAAATGTCATTTTCATACAAGGAAGTTGTTTTTTAATTTTCTTTTTAAGATTTTATTTATTATTTGATAGAGAAAGACGGTGAGAGGAGGAACACAGGCAGGGGAGTTGGAGAGGGAGAAGCAGGCTCTCCGCCAAGCAGGGAGCCTAATGCAGGGCTCGATCCCAGGACCCCAGGATCATGACCTGAATGAAGGCAGACCCTTAATGACTGCGTCACCAGGCACCCCTAATTTTCTTTTGTTTTTTTAAAGATTTATTTATTTTAGGGGGGGGAGTGGCAAAGGGAGAGAGACTCTAAGATAGACTCCCCACTGAGCACAGAGCTCAATGTGGGGCTTGATCTCAGGACCCTGAGATCATGACCTGAGCCGAAATCGAGAGTCAGATGCTTAAGCTACTGAGCCACACAGGCACCTAGCTTTTTAATTTTCTATTTCTATAATTCCATCAATCTATAAACTGGCATTTATTAATCTGGAAGACTCAGGGAAGGAAAACTCCTTTCCCGCACTGGCTCAGAAGCAGCCGTTAAAACAAAAAGCTATTAGTGAGGCTGGGGCGTCAGGTAGGAAGCGCACCAGAACCATTTCTCCTTCTGCTTTGAGCATACAAAATACCAAATGGAAAATGACCGGATCATTAGGGAAAACATTATTTCCAGGTTCTAAAATGGTATGAAAAACAATAAGGTAAAAATGCAGATTATAAATCAGCACAATGGCACTTCACTCAACAAGTTCACCCGAAGCCCTACCAGGAGTCAGTGTTAAGTGCCAACCCATGAAAATGAGGTGACATCTAAATTACTTGGTCTTAAACAATGACAGGTATTTCAGATTTACCAGAATGAACACCACCCACACCTACATATTTGCATAACGTAAGAACATCGGCCAGAGCTTCTTGCAAAGGGTAATTTCAGTGTATTTCTTCCAGATACATATACCGTGCTGAGGAGGGAATACATTACTATTCTCTACCTTTCTTTTATGATGGGTTGTGGAAGCATCCATCTCTTCCTCCCCTATATTATCAATTTGTGAAGTTGGACTACAATTCATTCTCTCCTCTTCTTGTCTCTGAAGTCTGTCTGCTACAGCCTGAATGGCTTCTGTCCACTCTTCCCTATAAGAACAAGTACAGTTTGCCATTAATAAAGAATGGTAAATGATTCAAATATTTCCCTTTCGTAAAATATGACAGCAACACAAATAAAATCTATTCCAGGATAACACACACCCACACATGGTAAACATATCCTCCTCCCACACTTACTCAAAGGTGAAATTATTCCCAAAAGCACTTAACATTATAGACCTTACAATTGTAGGAGCATTTATTTAAGTATAGAAGAAAAAAGAAGGAAAGGATTATAAGAAACCCTAGAAAGGTTAAAACCCTTTAAAAGTACAGTTAAATTTTATTGCCTATCCACATCTTACCTATAAAGTAAGTTGACTTCCTAGAGCTTGCTGCCCCTTGAAAGACTTTTTTGTTTAGCCATTGTTAAGTTTATCATTGGTATAGTCAAGATCTACTGTGGTCCAACGGCAGTTCCAAGAAAAGGTTTTCAAAGTCAAAGCCTTTTACTGTTCTTTTTCTTTTCTTTTTTTTTTTTTAATTTCTTTTCAGTGTTCCAGAACCAAATCACAGATAAGTTAAAAAAAAAAAAAAAAGTCATAGTTTGTAGGTAAAACAGTAAATCTCAGGAGTACTGGGTGAAATTTGTATTATCAGATCAAGAATCATCCATTTCCATATAAATTTTTAAATCAGTGTGTGCTTCTTAAAGTCTGTTAGAATTTTGAGTGGAATTGTCAATTTGGGATAGATTACTATCTGAAATTAAATTTTCCACTCCATGAACATGGTATAGTCTCCATTTATTTAGGTCTTTAATTTCCCAATGCAATCTTTTGTGTCTTTCTATGAAAACATCTTGCACATTTTAAATTTATTCAGAAGTATTTTATTTTTAAAAGAGTATTTGTTTTTTATTGAAGCATAGTTGACTTACACTAATTTCAGGTGTACAACATAGTTACTCAACACTTACATGCACTATGAAATGTTCACCACATAAATGTAATTACGCTGTTATCATACAAATCTATAACAATATTATTGACTATATCTGCTATGCCATATTTTACACCCCTCTGATTACTGTAGGTCTTTGGAAAAATGTCAATCAAGCCCTCTGCCTTTTTTTAAATCAGATTATGGGGGAGGGGGAGTTGGCATTAAGTTATAGGAGTTCTTTGTATATGTTGGGTATTAACCCTTTATCAGATATGTCATTTGCAAATATCTTCTCTCATTCAGTACGCCTTTTAGTTTTGTTGATTGTTTCCTCTGTAAAAGCATTTTAGTTTGATGCAGTTTCAGTTGTTTTTGCTTTTGTTGCCCTTGACTCAGAATAGAGATCCAAAAAGTACTGCTGAAACCATTGTCCTAATTCTTTGAGGAGTTTTATCATTTCAGGTCTTATATTTAGATATTTATTTCAGTTCAAGTTTATTTTTGTGTATGATGTTAAAAAAAAAAAAGTGGCCCAGTTTCATTCTTTTGCACTAGTTGCACAGTTTTCCCAACACGATTGACTGAAGGAACTCTCTTCCCTATTGTATATTCTAGCATACTCTATTGTAGATAAAATGACAAAATAAGCATTGGTTTACTGGGCTACCTGTTCTGTTCCATTGATCTGTGTGTCTATTTTTGTGCCAGCACCAGACTGTTTTGATGACCATAGCTTTCTACTATACCTTGAAATCTGGAATTGTGATACTACCTGCTTTGTTTTTCCTTCTCAAGGTTGCTTTTGCTATTCAGGGTCTTCTGTGGTTCCATCAAATTTTAGTTTTATGAAAAAATTATTGATATTTTGATAGGGTTTGCACAAATCTGTATATTGCTTCGGGTCGTCTGGACATTTTAACATTAATTCTTCTAACCCATGAACACGTTATATGTTTCCAATTATTTGTATCCCCTTCGATTTCTTTCCTCAGTGTCTTACAGTTTTCAGAGTGCAGGTTTTCAAATCCTAGGTTAAATTTATTCTTTTTGAATCAATTTATTCTTTCTGAATCAAATGTAAATCTTAATTTCTCTTTCTGATATTTCCTTATAAGTGCCTAGAAAAACAATAGATTTCTGTATGTTACTTTTGTATCCTGCAAATTTACTGAATTCATTTATTAGTTCTACTAATTTTCTTGGTCAAGTTCTAGGGTTTTCTATATATAGTATCACTCACCTACAAAAAGTGACAGCTTTACTTCTTCCTTGCCAATTTCGATGCCTTTATTTTTCTTTTCTGACTGCTAGGGTTAATACTTCCAGTACTGAGTTGATTAAAAAGGGTAAGAGTGGACATACATCCTAGTCTTGCTCCTGGTCGTAGAGGAAAAGCTTGCAAATTTTCACCATTAAGTATGAAGCTAGCTATGCGTTTATGGACTTTACTGTGTGGAGGTACAATCCCTCTATACCCATTCTGTTGAGAATGAATGGATGATGTACTTTGTTAAATGCTTTTTCTGAATCTATGGAGATGGTCATATGATTTCTATCCTCATTTTGTTAATGTGCTGTATCACACTCACTGACTTATCTGTGGATATAAAACCATCCTTGCACCCATGGAATAAATCTTATTTGATCGTGGGGAATGATCCTTTTAATGTACTTTGAATCTGGTTTGTTAACGTTTTGTTCCAATTTTGCATCTGTGTTCATCAGAGATATTGGCCTATAATTTTCTTTCTATAGTGTATTTGTCTGGTTTTGGAATTACACTCATGCTGGTCTCACAGAATGAATTTAGAAGCAATCCTTACTCTTTAATTTTCTAGGAACAGTTCGAGAAGACTAGGTATTAAATCTATTATTAAATCTATTTTAGATTTAAATTAATCTATTATTAAATTTATTTCATTTAACTTGAGTTAATCAATTAAATCTTAAATTTAATACCTATTAAGTAATAGGTATTAAATGTTTCATAAAATTAACCTATGAAGCCATCTGGTCCTGGACTTTTTTACTTTCTGGGAGTTATTTGATTACTGACTCAATTCTATTACTACTTATTGGTCTGTTTACATTTTCTATTTCTTCCTCTTTCATCTTGGAAGATTCTAGGTTTCTACTAATTTATCCATCTCTTCTAGGTTGCCCAATTTATTGTCATATAATTTTTCATAAGAATCACTTTAAACCCTTTGTATTTCTGTGGTGTCAGCTGTAACTTTTGTTTCATTTCTAATTTGGAGTCTTGTTAAGAGTCTGGCTAAAGGTCTATCAATTTTGTTCTGCTTTTCAACAAACTAGCTCTTAGTTTCACTGACCTTTGCTACTATTTTTTTAAGTCTCCATTTTATTTATTTCCACTCTGGTGTGATAATTTCTTTCCCTCTACTAACACTGGGCTTGGTCCTTCTTTTTCTTGTTCCTTAGGACTAAGGTTAGATTGTTGGAGATTTTTGTTTTTTTCTTTTTTGGTAGGCCTGTATCATTGGAAATTTGCTTCTTATAACTGCCTTTGCTGGGTAGCAAAGATTTTGGAAGGCAGCTATGCTCACCACTATACCACCAACGCAGTAGCAAAGATTTTGAACTGTTGTATTTCCATTTTCATTTTTCTGCATCAATTTTTTTAATTTTCTCTGTGTATATATCTGTTAGATCTGTCTGGTCTAATGTGTCATTCAAGCCACTGTTTCCTTCTTTAATTTTTTTTCTGCATAATTTCTCCCCTGATGTAAATGGGGTGCTAAAATCCCCTCCCATTATGTTAATTTCTCCTTTTATGTCTGTTAATTTGCTTTATATATTTAGGTGCTCCTATGTTGGTGCATGGAAATTTATAACCATTATAGTCTTGACTTGATTCCTTCATCATTATGCAATGCCCATCTATGTCTCCTGTTACAGTCTTTCTTTGAAAGTTTATTTTGTCTTATAGGAGTACTGTTACCCCAGCTTCGTCGTCGTCGTCTTTTTTTTTTTTCTCTCACCTCCATTCATACAGTATATGTTTTAGCCCTTCACTTTCAGTCTGTCTGTGTCTTAAGGTCTGAAGTGAGTCTCTGATAGACAGCATCTAGCTGGGTTTTATTTTTTTTTCCCTCATTCAGTCACCCTTTATCTTTTGAGTGGAACTTAAAGCCCATTTACATTAGAAGTAATTACTGATAGGGATGCACTTATTGCCATTTGTTGGCACATAACAACTGGCATGTAACCGTTTACCGGTTGTTTTGTAGTTCTTCTTGGTTCCTTTCTTCTTCTCTTACTCTCCTCCCTTGTGATTTTATGATTTTCTTGAGTGCTAAGTTTGGATTCTTTTCTCTTTGGAGGTTTTGTATCTATTAAAGGTTTTCAGTGTATGGTTCATATAAGGTTCACATAAAACACTCTCTATATATAAGTCTATTTTTTTTTAAAGATTTTATTTATTTATTTGTCAGAAGGAGAGTGAGCGAGCACAGGCAGACAGAGGCAGAGGCAGAGGCAGAGGGAGAAGCAGGCTCCCTGCTGAGCAAGGAGCCCGATGTGGGACTCGATCCCAGGACACTGGGATCATGACCTGAGCGGTTTAACCAACTGAGCCACCCAGGCGTCCCTATATATAAGTCTATTAAAGCTAATGTTCAATTAACTTTAACACATTCTAAAAGCACCATATTTTTACTACTGCTCTCCACATTTTATGTATGTGACTTCACAGTTTACATTTTTATTTTGTATATAATTAATTATTCTAGATATAACTGATTTTACTACTTTCATCTCTTGATCTTCATACTAGTTTTATAAATGATATGTTTGCTTTTACCACTGAAATTTTTCATTAGTAATTTTCTTTGTTCTCATTATGGCCTGTCTTTTCTTCTTTTAAAAAAAAAAAAAAAGTCCCTTTAACATTTCTTATAAGGCCAGTTGAGTTGTGATGAGCTTAACTTTCATTTGTCTGGGAAACTCTTTTCTCTTTCCTTCTACTGTGAATGACATCCTTGCTGAATAGAGTATTCTTGGTTCTAGTTTTCTTCCTTTCGTTACCTAGATTATATCATGCCACTTGCTTCTGGCTTGCAAAGTTTCTGCTGAAAGATTAGCCTTACCACATTTCCCTTTTATATAACTTGCTACCTCTAAGATTATTTTTCATCTTTAATTTTTGATATTTTAATTATTGTATGTCTTGATGCGGATCTCTTTGGGTTTATCTTATTTAGGATTCTTTATGCTTCCTGGACCTGGCTGTCTGTTTCCTTCTCCAGGTTAGGAAGTTTTCAACTCTTTGTTCGTCAAAGAAGTTTTCTTCCCCCCTTTCTCTCTCTTCGCCTTTGAGAACCCTATAATGCAAATATTACTAAGTTTGATGTGGTCCCTTACATATCTTCATATTTTTAGATTCTTTTACTCTTTGCTGTTCAGCTTGAGTGTCTTCCAGTACTTTCAGGTTTTGTCTTTCGGATTGCTAATCTGTTCTTCTGCATACTTTAGTCTGCTGTTATTCCCTCTAAGCGATGCTTGCTGGGTGTGGGGGGGCAGGAGCAGCTTTGGAGGGACACTCACCAGTGCAGGTCCACAGGGTAGGTGTCTGCAGTGCTAGCAAGTGCAGAAGGAGAGTGTCAGAACTGGTGCCTTCCAGCACAGGGCCAACTACACTGAAGGAGGGCAAGAAAAATAGCACCTGCCAGTTCTTCCATTATCGAGAAAGTTCCTACAGATTCCTGATCCTCCAGCACAACCTGACAATCTTCACATAGAGCCCAGAAGCTTTCCAACTACTGCCTCTGTACTGGGTCTCAGAGTGAGTGATACTGTGCCCAGACCCTTTGAGAGTGCTGTTACCTATAGCTCTCCACCTTTCCTGGAGTTAAGACCCACTAATTTTCAAAGCCAGAGGCTATGGAGGCATGCCTTCCCAGTACAAATCCCCTGGGCTGAGGTGCCCAATAGAGGTCCTCACACAGGACCTCCTGTTTGTGGGTCAGCGTATCCGAGGTTTGGTTCCCAAGTTTGTTTCTGTACCTCCTACTCTTCTTGATGTGGTTTTCAAAATATATCTTGTAATGGGGAGGGCACGTTTTGCATGGAGCACTGGGTGTTGTGCAAAAAGAATGAATACTGTTACACTGAAAAAATAAATAAAATGGAAAAAAAAAACAAATTAACATTAAAAAAATATATATATCTTTAGTGTTTTTTTTTTTTTTTTTTAAAGATTTTATTTATTTATTTGACAGAGAGAAATCACAAGAGAGGCAGGCAGAGAGAGAGGAAGGGAAGCAGGCTCTCCGCTGAGCGGAGAGCCCGACGCGGGACTCGATCCCAGGATCCTGAGATCATGACCCGAGCCGAAGGCAGCGGCCTAACCCACTGAGCCATGGAAGAGCTGTTCAGGAGTCTTCAGGTTTTTCTCAAAGTGAGTTACTCCATATATAGTAATGGCAACAGTGTGACTGTGAGAGGAGGTGATCTCAAAATCTTCCTACTCTGCCAATCTCCCTTGAACAACATCAACTGACTGTTTTCTTAGAATGTTTCTTTCTTTGGCAGCATTCTTCACTTTCGCAGAGACCCCTTCCTGAGTTATCTATTCCTAACTATTGATGCTGCTGTGGAGGCTAAAATTTTCTAATTTTTTGGTAGTACTTACAAATAAAGTTGGTTTTGTATGTTTACCTTGTACCCTGAAGCCTTATTAAGTTGACAAATGTCTAAAAAAAAGAGCAGTTTTACATCCTTCTTTCCAATCTATTTGCCTTCTACTTATTTTTCTTGCCTTAAATGACCTATATCAGACAATTAGTAGAATGTTAAATAAAACTGGTGAGAGAAGACATTGCTACTCTGTTCCAGATCTTAGGGAGAAAGCACTGAAGGTTTTACCTTTGATTATCACATAAGCTATAGGTTTTTTTTATAGACAAAAGTTGAGTAAGTTCCCCTCTATCCTTTGTCAGCTGAGTGCTTTAGTGATGAAAGGGTACTGAATTCTGGCAAATGCTTTTCCTGCATCTGTTGTGATGACCATGTGGTTCTTCTACTTTATCCTCTGAATATAGTGAATTTAGTTTAATGATTTCAGATAATAATGCAACTGAACTCTTGGATATACTCCATTTGGTCATGATTTATTATTTTTTCCATATTTTTGGAATTTGTTAAAATTTTGTTGAGAAACTTTGCATTGATGTTTGCAAGTATATTAGACTACAGTTCTAACTTCTTATGATAGCTTTGCCTGGTTTTTGAAACAGGAGTGCCCTTTTAAATAAGTTGGAAAGTGTTCTCTTCTCCATTATTTTCTGAAATAGATTGTGTAGGACTGGTAATATTTCTTTAAATATTTGACAGAATTCATCAGTGAAGCCATCTGGACTTGGGAGTTTTCTTTGAGAAAAGGTTTTTAAATTATTAACTCAATTCTATTCATTGACATTTGCTGTTCAAGTCTTCTAATGTTTTCTTGGGTTGGTATATTTGTAATCTGTGTCTTCCCTCTTTTCTTCTTTTTCTTTAACAATCTTCTAAAATGCTTTCCATTCTTTTTTTTTTTTTCCCAAATAATTAGCTTTGGTTTATTGATGATCATTTTGTTTTCTATTTCACTGATTTTTGAGCTCTAATGTCTCCTCTGGATGTTTACTTGGGTTTACTTTACTTTCCTAGTTTCTTAAAAAGAAAGCTTAGGGGGTGCCTGGGTGGCTCAGTGGGTTAAAGCCTCTGCCTTCGGCTCAGGTCATGATCCCAGGGTCCTGGGATCGAGCCCCACATTGGGCTCTCTGCTCCGCAGGGAGCCTGCTTCCTCCTCTCTCTCTGCCTGCCTCTCTGCCTAGTTGTGATTTCTCTCTGTCGAATAAATAAAATTAAAAAAAAAAAAAAAGAAAGCTTAGATTACTGACTTAACTTTCTTCTTTTCGTGTATAGGCATTTATTGTTATAAAATTTCCCTCTAAGCACTAATTTTTATATGCTTTATTTTCATTCTCATTATTTCATTATTTTCATTATTTCATTTCATTTTCATTTATTTTCATTATCATTTAAAAATGATTTTCTAATGGCTCCTGTGAATTTTGTTTTGACCCAAAGATTTTTAAGAGGTATGCTGTTTAATTTCCAAATACCTAGGAGCTTTTCAGGTTCTTATTCTTACTGATTTCAAAGCAATTCTATTGAAGCAAAAACCATATTTTATATAATTTCAGACATGCTAAATATATTAAGAATTGTTTATGATCCAGAATTATGAGCTATCCTGGTGAATATACCATGTGTATTTGAAAACAATGTGTATTCTCTCACTTTTGGGGGGTAGTATTCTGTAAATATCAACTACATCAAGATGGATGACACTGTTATTCTACGACTTTGCTTATTTTTTTTCTCTAGCTGCTCTATCACTTGCTGGAAAAAATTAAAAAATCTACAAAGATGGTTGTGGAATTGTCAACTTTTCTCTGTTCAATTCTGTTATTGCATGTATACATATATATGATTGTTATAGCATCCATATTAATTTACCCTTTTATCATTATAAAGTGTCCTGGAACTCTCTAGAATATTACTTTCTTTTGAAATCTGATATAGCAAATCTCTTCTTATGATTATTGTTGGCATGATATATTTTTACTAATCCATTTATTTTCAACTTAGCTATGTCTTTATAATGCTTAAAGTGCATTTCTTATAAACAGCACATAAGTCAGCCTCGTATTTTTAATTCTAAAACTCTGTCTTTTAACTGCAGTGTTTAACCCATTAATACTTAATGCAACTATTTATATGGTTACACTTAAGTCTACCATTTTACTTTTTTCTACTTCCCTCCTCTTCTTTTTTTCCTCCCTGTTTTTGTTTCATTATTTTAAAAATTTTCAGAATTCTATTTCATTTTCCCTGTTGGTGTCTCTGCCTTTTTTTTGGGGGGGGACATATTTTTATATGTAGCATTAACTTCACACAGTCAACCTACATAATGTACTCTGGATTAATAAAGTTTTTATGATTCTATTTTCTCCTCACATCAGCATTGAGGTCATCATGTGCTTGCTTTCCTTTTAGCAATGAAATCATAACATTCATCCTCAATTTAACAAAATCTAATATTATATGTCCATACTTTTAAGTCTTCTAGGAAGCAGTGATGTCATAAGACATTAACTCGCATTTTTTCCTCAACCTTAGTTTATATATTATAATTTTTCATTATTTATATAATTAAAGCATAAAATATTATTATTCATAAGATCAATACTCCTTTGGTTTTATCAACTTATTTACCATTTTTTTTCTCATTCCTTCCTATATCTCTTCTCCCATCTGGGATTATTTTTAGTCTGTCTGAATAATGCTGTTAGTATTTCCTTTCCTGCAAGTCTGCTGGTGAGAAAATCTATCATTTCTTAACTGAAGTTATTGAAATATTTGACTGAAATATTTTCATCTTAGTTTCACCCTTGGAAAGTGGTTTTGCTCATTAGCACTTATTTTCTTTCAGCACTTTGAGAACATCATTCCATTATCTCCAATTATCATTCCACCCCATATATTCCATGTCAGTTATTTCTATTGATAACACCTTTTTGTCTAATTGATGCTCTTTTGAAGGCAACTTATCTCTATTGGCTTTGAGGATTTTCCCATTGTCTCTGTTTTCAAAAGTCTAATGACACTAAGTGGGTTTTCTTTGTATTTTTCCTGCATGAGATTTTCAGGACTTCCCAAACGCGTGGTTTTCTATCTCTAGTCATTTTAGAAAATTTTCAGCCATTATTACTTCAAATATTTTCTGACCCATTCTTTCTCTCCTCCATTTTGAAACTCCAATTATGTATATGTAAGACATTCTCACTGCATTCCTTTCATCTTACTTTGGCTTCTTATTTACTTTTATTTTCCATCCTTATCTCCATGTTTCATTCTGCATATTCTGTTATAACCTATGTTTGAGCTCCTAATTTTCCCCAATGTTAGGCCCAATTTACTGTTAAAACCATCCACCAGTACTCATTATTTTAAGTATCTTTTTTTTCCAATTTTAGAATTTTAGAATTCTCATTTTATTCTTTTTTATAATTTCTAGCTCTCTGATGAATTTCTTGTCTTAAATGTTATTTCCTTGAATATACTCACACAGAGTTCTTTTCATCTCTGTCCCATAGCTCCATTACCTGGAGAGCCTATTCAGTTGTCTGTTTTGTCTCTGTGGTTTCAGAATCTTTGAATCTTTGTATACTTGTTTATTTTTTAATCCTATCAAACAATGTACATTAAAATGTAAATAGATAGTTTGAGACTGTTTATATTTACTTTTAACAGGTCCCAAGGAGACTTAGCAAAAGTGGATCACATTAACCAAACTTAAGACCTCAAATAATTGAAAGCTAGACTTCAATCCTTAAAAGGTAAGTCTAAATCCAGTTTATCCTTTCTTCTAGTGCCAACCTAAAATGTATTGACATACCATGACCCCTCTTTGGTAGGCCCTGGATTCCAGGACATGATTCCTACATCTGAGAGTTACTCCAAATGTCAGTGTCTCAGATACTTCTAGAATTGGCAGGCAAACCCTAGTAAAAGAGTGAGCTCATTTCTCTGTGTTTCCCCCTTCCATACAGTTTTGTTCCCATCATTCTTCACAGCTAAATTGTCCCATGTATGCCTTTCTTTCTTTTTAAATTTTGTCCATCTTTTCAGAGAGTTCTTAGGTTGACTATTGACCTAAATTACCTCACTCACCAAAATTAAAATATATATGTATGCTCTGCAGAAAAGTATTGGGCCCAAATATTTCACTAATCAAAGAAAGCTTGCAATCTTCTAGTTCCCACGTAATGTTAGAAAATGTACTCAATTTGGAAAACAGAATGGAGACCCCCCCCCCATGAAGCAAATAAATTTATCTATTTAAAGTATACATACTACTTGTAAGAAAATGAATCAATTTTCATAAGCTGATCATTCATTTTAAAAATATGCATTTAATTAAAATGTCTAATATATGTATGCTAGTAAAGCTCAGTAACCCATAGTGTAGTACAAACTTACAGCCAGAAGGGAAACCCTGATACTGTAAACACGTACAATGAAGTGTTCTAGGTAAAATGATAACATGTTTGCACTGAGAAGAAAAACAACGTTAAGTCTGGAGTGGGGACCAAAGGAGCGAAATGATTTGTAAATGGGGATGTATACAGTGAGCTGGTATAGGAAGAAACAAGCAAGGGAAGGCATGTCTGATATAAGGGCCAAAAGGCCCGGAAGCTCCACAAGCGATGTGAAAATCACTGCAGAACTGGGACTTGGGAAACTACAAACAGCTCACTGTAGTGACAGAAGGGGGTACAGGCGTGCACATGAACGTGTGTGGCGAGTGTAGTGGGGCCATCGTTGTGACAATGAAAGTAATTAGCTCTAAGAAAGGAAAATGCTCTCGGTTGTAAAGTGGATGTTCCACTATAACAAAATAAACTGTACATGAAACATCATATTTCATATTTGACGGTAATTTGAAGTGCATTCAGTAAAATCAGAGAAAAAACAAATGTGTATGCTATCACCAAAATTATTATGTATTATTTTAAAACAAAAAAATAATAGGCCATCCTACCTGAAAGGAAGAGACAAAATTACTATTATCTGTAGATACTATGCCTGCAAAAGCTAAGAACATTTTTTGGGGGAAAAAAAAGTAGCAACTGAAGTTTTGCTTTACTCTCTGTTTGCTTTTACCTGAAATTTTTTCCTTTCTTAATTTTCTTACTTCTAGTTAAGGCCTTTTCCTTCTCTTAGAAGCTAAAAGCTTTATTAGCCTTCTCTAACAAAAACCATGTGGTCTTAGTGCTAGAATGACAGAGAAATCAAAGAGGAAAAAAACCTAAAAGTACAAATATTTATGCATATGTGCCAACCATAATCATCAGTGAAGACAGAATGGATTATTCAATGAAAAGAAATGAAGAACTGAGCTGGTACAATAGTCTCATCCCTTGGAAAATGCAGATTCTAAATGTCTATCATGCAATAAAACAAATAGAAGGGTTTTTTTTAGATTAAGACTAGAGATACATATTTCATTTACAACAAGAACGGATTTTAGACTGGCAGACAGAACATAGAAAATACACAGCTTTTCTAGTTCTCACTACATTTTTTCTAAGTCTTCATTAACATTAAAGTCATATAAAATCTCCAAGCACCAGATTCTAGATGAATGTAGAAAAACACACCCCATGGTAAATATAAAGATGCTGTTTTTTCATTTTTTACTAAAACTGCTTTCTTCTAGTCATAAATGCAAATAAAAACTGATTGTTCAGAAAAGTAGCGTGATATATAAATGCAGGAACTATTCTGAAGTCTTAAGACGTGGCGTAAATCCAGCTTTGCAAACGTAAATGGCAACATTAATCATGCTTCAATGAGATGTTGTAAATCCACTAAGAATAATATTTCCATTCATTCAGCCAGTCAACAAATACTATGCTGGATCCTGGACTAGGCTGTAAAGATAGAATATTGAGCAAGGAAAATACAATCCCTGCTAGTCAAGAACCTCATGGTCTAGCGAGAAAGGCAAACGAAGATTACGGGGCTGACAGACTGGATATAAAAGGTACAGGGAGGTGCCCAGTCTCTAGTGGGGGGACCTCCCTCGTCTACAAGAGTCAGAGAAGGTTTTGTAGGAAATGTGGTGTTTGAAGCTCAGATCTGAGAGATGAATGGGAACTGGCCCAGTCATGGTTACGAGTGGAAGGATAAGCACACTGAGGACTTAGCAGATAGAAATGCCCCGGGAAGACAGGAGTGGACTGGGAGAAAAGACATACGGAATTGTATGTACGCTCAAGACCTATATACGTCTGCACAGAGTAAGACCGGGAGTGTACAAAAGAAAACTGGATCTGTCCTTAACTCTGGTTATAAAATTGTGTTTACTGATCAAAAGCATTATTAAAATAATACTTTACTATTTACTAGGCCTTATGGGAGGTTATTTCTGGCTTTTTAAAAAAAAATCTTAGACAAGTCTCCTAAGACCTGATGTACACACTTGAAACATAAAGCTAGTATTATTTGACTTCATGAAGTTGCTGATTTGGATCAACCATGATAACATCCGTGCAAGAAAATGGTTTTGTGGTTGGGCTTGCTGGACTTAACTCAGTTAGCACCAGATAAAAGGGTATGAAAACAGAACTAGGGGTTTGGGGGGCAGAGGTTGCAGGAATGCGCAGATCTGGAGCATGACAATATGGGCTCAGGGACGTGGGCGTCCCCTCTTTAGCAATGAGGCCGGTCGAGGCCAGTGAATCCTGGTCCTGGTCTTTCAGGGAGCTTAGTTCCAGTCTCAGGATCCTTCCCTGCCTAACACTCGGGCAGCCCCTGCATAACGGCAGCACTGCTTGAAACCTGTGCCAGGACTAGCCTCGAGATTCCAAATATGAACACAATCAATTCAACCATTTTTCAAGGTAGTTTAGTTATAAAAACGTCCCAGTTTATATTTCAGTTTTTAAACGTCCTGGTTTTTGTTGAGAAGAATATCGTACAGCAGTTCCTGAGGTGGTTGCGAGCCCCCGTTATCATACCAGAAACAATCATTAAGGGACTACAGGGTTTGATAAATGTGTTCGCACAGATTTACAAATGGGGACGTCAGATACACATGTATCTTTACACCGACTGTTGCTTTTTCATGAAATAGGAAAAACAGGTTTCTTACCTTTCCTCTGGAGTATCTACATGAAATGTTCTCTCTATAACAGTGGTCCACTGAAGACATCTGATAATAAATGTGTTTGGCTTTGGTCGTTCTGTTTTCATTAACTGGCATTCTAGAAATAACATAAAACGTCTCTTTGAATATACTTACATTCAAACCACGAAGTAAATAGTCGAGAAGGACAGAGTTCTGTTCCAGGCAAAACCACTGCCCCCTCACAGCTTGCCATGGGCCTCCCCTCTGGGTGTTCACAACCTGGCCTCAGTCTTCCTTTCCAATCCAACACCCGTTCCGGCCACATGCTCTATCAACCAACCAAACTGGGTGACTGAAGTTTCCCCAGATACATCTTGCTCTGTCCTGAATCTACACCTTTGCTCCAGCTGCTCTCACTCCATGGACTGGCGTCTGCTGAGTTCACCCCTACCCCCACGTAATCACCTACACTCAAAAGAATACCTATCCTTTAAGGCCCAGATCCAAACCTACTCTTTCCAGGAAGCCTTTCCTATGGGCCTGGTCCTAAACCAAACATTCCCCTCTCCATATTCTCATTATTGTATCCCTCATTTTTCATTATCTCGTATTATTACTTTTCACTTAAGAAGGTATCCTGATCCCTTGCCAAATTGTACACCCTTTGACGATATATGCCACCTAAACTCTCCGTCATCACAGCCTGTGGACCCAGTGAGTCAAAAGGGATAAATTATGTCAGGGAATATCTCAGAAGACTTCAAAAAAAAAGTAGCATCTCATAGTGGCTAAGAGTGTGGATTCCAACACCAATATTCCTGGACTCAATTACTCTTCCGACCATGTAACCTTGGACAAGCTAAATTAGTCTCTCCGGTCTTCAAGAATTAAAGGGGAAACAAGTACCTACATCATAAAACTGGTGTGGGAATTAGTAATAAATCAGTAAAATACTCAGCACAACGTATGACACATAACGAGCTTTCAGTGGATGTTAGCTATTATCATCGGGTGCATACCTGCGTGGGTTTTTAAGGATATGTGGTATTAGATGACAAGACAGAATAGGGTAGGGTTGTTTACTGACACTGCTTTTTGGAAGAAACAATTTCCCTCCAGCTGACAAAGTCAACTGTGTTTTTACTCAGAGTCTGCCTGTTCTTTCCTATCTCTGTCATTAGCAACCATCAACTACCATCTCGAAGTCTCTACAAGATTCTGTCGTTGCCCACATTGGACTTGTTCATGGACTCCTTACACCAGAAAAGATCATTCACCCAAGGATCTCTGCTTTGCTTTCTTCTCTTTTCTAACAAGGTTTCAGGGTTTCAGCCATCATCATCTCTTGGTTGGCCAATAGAAAAATCCAAACCTCTTCCCATTTTGGATCTGCATTTTGTGATACCCATGATTAACTCTACAGGGGCAGTATCTACCTGGCTGGATTACTGGGTCCTACAGCCTACTCTCTTTCCTCCTGATTCTGTCCCTCCTCCCGGCTTTCCTCACTTTTCTACCAGCCAGACTGGAAACCTGGGCTGCTCCTGTTTGATACTGGTAGTTATCTGCCTTCACCTGGCTTTTACGGAGGACACAATTCTGCTTCCGACTCTCACTGCCGAGTGCCTCAATCTGCCCAGGTGCCATAAAGCTCTTCCTACTCAGAAACCTGGAAGGGCTAGATCCATTACCTAAAGCTGGGAAGTGTGTTCTAGAAGACGTCGGAGCTCGGGACTCGTGATGAGCATAGGGGATAGACAGAGTGTTGAATCGCTACACTGTGCTCCTGAAACGAATACTACACTGTATGTGAGCTCGCTGGAATCTACTACAGACCTGGACTCATCCAAAAGCGAACCGATCTCTCCCACCCTTGGTCTCCTGCCCCTCTGCTACTGCTCCCTCCGTCGCACACGGCAGCAACCTCATCCTCTCAAGTGCTCAGCTCAAAAGCCCTGGACTCACCCTTAGGTCCTCTTCTCTCTTCCCCATCTCATTCTAGAAATCCTGTTGGCTCCTTTCCAAACAGATCCGGTATCACTCCTCACCTCTTTCACTACTCTCAGAAGAGTATCACCATGACCTTTCACGTGAACACTGCAAACTCTAGAACAGCTCTCTCTGCCCCTGACTGGAGTCTGTTCCCAACACCTGTAGCAGAAACCTTCTTAACATGATCAGCTGACCAAAAAAAAAAAAAAAAAAAAAAAAAAAAAAAAATCCTGCAGTGTTTCCAATTCACCAAGAATAGAAAGAAAACAAAGGCCTCTCAATGACCAGCAGGGGTCCTACATCATCTGGGCCTCTCACCCACCCTACTTAAGTTTCTGACCTCCTCGCCTAGTTATATTCTCTCTCTGGCCCCTGTGCCAGGCACCCCCGCTTCTGTGTGTTTCCTCGACCGTGGACTGCACCGTCTGTGCCAGCGTTCCGTCCTCTCACATAGCCCGCAGCTAACCCCTCCCCACCTTCAAGTCTCAGATCAGATCTCACCTTCACACGGACGCCTACCTTGACCATCCTAAATACTGTGACCTGCACCCCTCAGCCAGGACGCCCCCAGCCCTCTGACCTGTTCTACTTTTTATTTCATTCCATGTTATCTTCAAACACATGAAACGACTAACCTGGTGTCTTTTTTGCTTACGGTCTCAACAAGAACATAAGCTCCACCGATCTTAACACCAAGAACTGTGCCCACCTGTGCCTAAACAATGTCTGTTTTTAAAAAAGATTTTATTTATTTATTTGACAAAGACAGAGCGAGCACAAGTAGGCAGAGGGGTAGACAGAGAGATAAGGGGAAGCAGGCTCCCCATTGAGCAGGGAACCCGACGCAGGGCTCGATCCCAGGACCCCGAAATCATGACCTGAGCTGAAGGGAGACGCTTAACCCACTGAGCCACCCAGGCACCCTCTGCCCACTGGGATTTAACGATCAAGAATTCAAGCGGGTGCCAGGGTCATGGATGTGCACTTCCACCAGGCACACTCAGCGACGCGAGCGCAGGAGGAGCACGGACAACTGGATTGCAGCAAAGCTGTACTTTAACTGAGTCGGTTTGGCAAAGCAAGAAAGAGAAGAGAGGATGCAAGACATGTGGGTTGTGGGTTGAGAGAATCGAGGGACGAGTTTAAGCTGGGTAAGGAGGAAAGCGAGGACCCGGTGGTCTGTGAGACAACGAAAAGGTGGTAGATTCAACACATCATAAAATCTATTGTTTTACAGTCAGATATCGTACAGCACCGTTACGTACCTTTTGATATACGAATGTTAAAAAACACCAACTACAGAATGCCAATTTATATTCTTGTTTGAAATACGAAAGTTTTCAAACACCAACACCATAAATCGGTGTAGTTTACATGTATCCCAAGAGCGCAGACACAGTCCGATTCTCTTCGCAGACCACCGTTCTTCCAATGTATTTCCTTCTCCACAAAACTCCTATGAAGTGTCTGGCCAGGGTTTAATGCAGGTGAACGCGACGTCCTAGCAGAGAAGCCACCGAGAAATTAGGAATCCCATATGCTCCACTCTCCCCCACAGCGCCTGTGACGTGACAGCACGTAAGGGGACACCGTAAATACCTCAGGACTGAAGCGACTGAGTGGCTTTTAACGTAAAGAACAGAGGACAGACACTCCAAAGATGAGTGGGCCCAAGAGAAATACTCACGAATGAACTCAATGAAGCAGAAACAGGAAGAACAGAAAAGGAAAGAAGGCCCCATCCAGTCCACCTACACCGCAGCTGTACGCCTGCTGCGCTGATGATGTCAAGGTGACTAAGACAAGAGACTAAAACCGGAGCTCCAGACCCGAGCCCAGCCTCTCCCACACCGGCAGCGGGCGGCGATCCTAGGCAGAGTGCACCTCCAAGCCCCCAGGTTTTTCAGCTTTAAAAGAGCTATCGGGAATCAAAGTAAGATTTCGAAGGAAGCATATTTTCAAAATTATACCTAAAAGAAGTTTCAGTGATAAAATTTTAAGAATTTCTCCTTGCTATAATCCAACAAGCTATTTAAAAAATCACACGGGACTCTAAGTGATTATCAATTACTGTAGTTTACAAAAATGACAACAGAAGTGATTGCCATTCTCAAGCAGACCACTGAAAAGGAACTGTTTCGAAAATGAATTAAATGTTTGTATTTACGAAAAACGATGGTTTTGGAAAAATATCAGAATAGTAATACAGTGACCTAAGTAGCTACACACAACTTGGCTATTTTGATGAAATATGCTAAATATCCATGGCCTCAACGACATGTGCCAATTACGGGTCAAGCATTATGGAAGATTCTGGGCATAGTAAGAAAAATGAGTAAGAAACTCTACATACTTACAGCACACACCAAACTGTGTTATTACTCATTCTAACACCCCTAATTATAAGGTAACATTTCACACGTGATTCAATCAGGACCTTCTGAAGCCTAGTTGAACAAAGTGTTACTATGAACAAGCTGTAAAATAGAAATAAGCCTACACTTTATGTTTCGATATGCTTTATAAATGAACCCTATTTCTAAATAATCCTAAATTAAGACAAAAAAAGAGAGAAGCAGCTACCAAAAACGGCTGAAGACATTCAAGTGGCACTTGGGTCAGTACCAAGGGCAGAGGACACTCCACCACCAAAGCCCGGGGTTTCCTGCCATACAGTACATGCAGGTTAGAGCTGAAATCTGAACTCAGAACACTTGACCCTTTACGTCACCATGTTTGAACAAGTGGGCCAGGAAACAGAAAAACTTTGGGTTCTTTTATGCCAGCCATAATACAAAATCATGGACATATCCTACAGCTCCCCCTAAAATGAAAAAAAATAGGGAAGTTTTCAGAACATGGTTCATGTCTGAACTCTCATTCTTAAAGGGGATTCATTCTTTTTTTCAAATATTGCAATTTTTAAATTTAAATTCAATTAGCCAACATATAGGACATCATTAATTTTAGATGTAGAGTTCAGTAATCCACCAGTTACCTAAAACACCCAGTGCTCATCACATCACGTGCCTTGCTGAATGCCCATCCCCCAGTCACCACATCCCCCCACCTACCCGCCTCCAGCAACCCTCTGTTTTCTAGAGTTAAGAGTCTCTCATGGTTTTTCTCCCTCTCTGATTTCTTGCCATTTCATTTTCCCTCCCTTCCCCTACGATCCTCTGCACTGTTTCTTATATTCCACATACAAGTGGAACCATACGATACTTGTCTTTCTCTGACCTATTTCACTCAGTATTAATAACCCTCCAGTTCCACCCACTCTAATTCTTAAAGAGAATGGTGGTTAATAACAGATGAGCCAATACTTCTTTAGAAGAGTATTTTCCTTTTAATTATGTAAAGGTTCCCAATTCAGGCTGGGCCGCATTAAAATTTTAAAACCCAAAGCAGAACCTTCCAATAATGATTCTAAAACACTATTACCCAAATAATTAGCTATGATTTCTGGAACTATTTAACATACAAGAAAAAAGCACATATTCTTCTATAAAATGCCAGGTAGCTAACTTTTATTATATCACAGCCCATAATACTTCCTAGCAAAGTATTTGTTACTGATACTTGAGGTAGTCATACTAAGCTCACCTGGGCAAACTACAAGCTAAATTTGAGTGTTCTGCTTATTTTTACACATTCTGAACCACAGACGACCAAGTTTATTGAAGCTGTAACTACTCTATAAACCTGGAGGCCAGTCAGAGGAACGGTAATGCGCCAGATCAAAAAATATATGTAGAAAAGAATTTATATCACTTGTTTAGAATTTATTAAAAATATTAAATTTTATTCCAATCTCTATAACTCCTTAACTGCTCATTTTTTGTTTTAAAAATAAGTTCTACTAATATTCAATGTGAAAAACAAAAGCATAATAATAGACTCTATTTATAATTAAGTCACATAATGAAATAATGCTGTCAGTTATCATCATCATAACGAGAGAGTATTTTTGAACCCCCAGATATAATACTACTGTGGATATTCTTTAAAGAGGACAGAAAGCATTTCTTCCTTTGAGTTAAAGTTTTTACTATCTGGGAGTGAAAACGCATCGTGTGTAATTAAGACTCAACACATCAGTCCTAAAGAGACGCATTCAGTCCAGAGAGAGAGAGGAGTGTGACAGGTGCACTGGTGACGAGCAGGTCCTGGAGAGGGTGTCTGTTCTGCGATCACTATGTGCACAGAACTGCAGACACTGATGGGTCCTCGGTGTCCCCATTTCATCCAGAGGACAAGTCTACAAGGCATTCTCGTCTTCTGTTCCATAAACGAATGAACTGAGAGTAGCTAAATAACTTGCCCCAAAACACACAGTTTGTGAGCAACTGTATAGGGATCTACCCTCAGGTCTGTCTGAATCCAAATTCCATGCTCTTCTGGAGAGAATAAACTGCTAGGAAAGTGTCTTAAAGGCTCAGCAGTCATCTGTCCAAGGGATGGGGCAGTCCGCTCCATCTTCTACGCCTCCCCATGCCTTCCCAGTGCGTGGTGCTCCTCCCTTCTAGGACACCTCTTCTACAGAGAAATCCAGGACATTTTTTTTACCTGAGAGGGCCCCAATGTGTTTGCTCCTGGCTCTGAACACAGCCTGGGGATGGACAGGTCTGAGGGTTATCCCCTAGCAGGATCTGGACCCAGGCACTTCCTGTCTCTCCAAGTAGGCATGCAGAGGGAAGGTGACCGAGAATGAGGAGCAGAAGGGAAAGATGTGGTAGTTAAGAAGGCAGGAGAACCTCTGGGTGCTCTCACTGCTGGGGCTCACACCCCACAATACCAATAAAGCTACTAAGATTTTTCGATTATTGATGATGGAAAAGTAATCGCCAAACTTGCACTGATCTAGCTCCATGTTTTAGCGGCTTCTGCCTGAAACATCTCCCTGTTACCCAGAGTTCAACATAGTCTTCTCCATCTAAGGAGGTAGGAGAAATCCAAGACTTCTTGCACTGTGTTTCATAACACAACAAATTCTGTAAGCAAGGGGAGTAAGATTGGCCCATTAACACTATATTGCTCTCTAGATGTTTTCTCTTTATGATATACATTTCAAATTCTGACATTTTAGTTACCATAAACTTCATTACTCTGGTTCTAACATGGGATACTATCTGTGGACTGAAATCATGACATTTAAAGTGAACCTCTCCCGACACATTTTTCATTAATGAACATAGTCACCACAGTTACCACCATGAACCGGAAGTAGACTTTCAGAGCCAATGTGTTTCCCATCAGCATTTCTCCATCTTGTCTTGTCCCCCGAATCCTGCCTCTAATTAAACAAAGGAAACACCGCCAGGGTCCTCCAGAACAAATGCTTTCCGCCCCCACTCTGCATACTTGAAATTTGAAGTAAAAATATACCGTGGTCACCGTGGGGCAATAACTAAGATACGCAACAACAAGGCATTTACTAACAAGTTACAAGAGGCATGCAAACATCTAGGGGACTCAAAACATATGACTAGGCAAGTTGCGTTTTGGTTTTGTTTTCTGCAGTATGAAAGCCACAGACTCTTTTTTTTTTTTAAATTGTGGTAAAAAAACAACAAACCACAAAACATGAAGTTTACCACTTTAACCCTTTTCAAATGTATAGTTCTACTTTCACAATGTTCTGCAGTCAAGCTGGTTCCGAACTCACTGCTTTATTTATCCTCACTGTATAAATCATCTATGCTTACTGTAGAACAAGTCGTAAGCAGGTATAGCTAAAATGAAAAGAAAATTAACCATCACCCTACCAGACAGGTATAACCATTGTTAATGTTTTCATGTATATTCTTTCAGATCTTTTCTAAGCATTTAAAAAAAAATAACAGGGAGACCAGGGGTGCCTGAGTGGCTCAGGTGGTTTACTGTCTGACTCCTGGTTTCTGTTCAGGTCATGATCTCGGGGATCAAGCCCTGTGTCAAGCTCTGTGCTTAGTGGGGAGTCTGCTTCAAATTCTCTCTCTCTCTCCCTCTGCCCCTTCCACTCCTACTGTCTCTGTCTCTTTCTTTCCAAAATAAATAAATAAATCTTAAAAAAAACCCGAAACACAAAACCATAACATATGGGACGTATTAGGTAAGTGTTCTCTGCTCATTTGAACCAGTACACAGTTTATTATAATAATCCACAAAGCAAACAGAAGTGAATTATCAGATGTAAACAGGATGACATCTTACCATTATACCATAGTTTGCTATTGGGTACTGAGTTAAAATCTGAAAAATAATCATAAGCCCCAGTTTTGTTTTAACTAAACAAGAAAAACTAATTAATATTTGAAATATGATGAAAGTGGGATTTGATAGCAACATTTTACAAGAACCTGACAAGAACGTATATTAGATTCCAACTTCTCTAAGGACAGAGTCCATGCGCTTTGATTACCTAGTCCTCTGCCTAACACAGCTGATCTCAAATGAGTAAACATAACTATAGGATGTAGGACAAATTTAGTCATGTAACTAGTGAAATGACACTTCATTGAAGCAATCAGTAGAAGTTTCCAGAAAAGGGGACTTTCCACAGGTCAAACAGCCCTGTCTCTTCACTAAGTGAATATACCCGAAGTGGGGTGTTGGCAGAGGACAGAGAACTCTTCCAGACCAGCTGAGGCTTAAAAGCCGCACCCATCGAATACTCCGTGTGGTCCTTCATGTGCTCTGCTTTAAACGAGACGGCTGTTAAAGATATTTCAGGTGACAAATGGGAAAACCTGAATACAAATTTTTCATTAGATAATATTAAGGATTTCTCAGTTTTGTTTTTTTTTTAATTTTATTTTTAAAAGATTCTGTTTATTTATTTGACAAAGATCACAAGTAGGCAGTGGGGGGGGGGCAGACTCCCCAATGAGCAGAGAGCCTGAAGCGGGGCTCGATCCCAGGACCCTGAGATCATGATCCAAGCCAAAGGCAGAGGCTTTAACCACTGAGCCACCCAGGTGCCCCAAGGATTTCTAAGTTTTATTAGGTGGATAGCGGCACTGTAATTGTGTGGGGGAAAATTCCTTATTGTTTACAGAGATCTGTACTCAAGGATTCAGGGATAAATGTCTTAATATCCTAATTGACATTAAATATTTTAACAAAATGACAATGTAAGTGTAGGTAATGGATATTGGAGAGTCCCAGCAGCTCTTCTATTTATCTGTATGTCAACATTTCCCATCATAAAAAGTCAAAAATAGAAACCCCCTGCAGGATAATATTAGATTCTTTCTGCAAATACGTACCAAAATAAACTACCAAAAGTTTAAATGGTTGAGAGTGGAAAAGGAAATTATTTTTAAAATATAAAATATACAGGAGACTATCTAAAATAAAGCCACTTCTGGTTAATTAAAACTCACTTAATGCACAGGACACCGACACGCCCAGTGCGCCCATCTCTCTGACCACTCCCGAGTATTCTTCCTTAGGATCTCTTCTCCCAACTGAGCTGCTCCGTTAGGCTCGGTGCTTCGTGTTAAACTTTTCTTTTCTGATAATTTTGTCTTGGGAAATTCAGACATTCATTAAGTAGATATTCATTGTGTGCCCACAGCACGTCAGGCAACAAACTAGGCACTGGGGGTAGAGCAGTGAACAAAAGGAAGTTCCTATTTTTCGTGACACTTGGATTTCACTGAGCGGAGGAGCGGTCAAGCAAGAACCAAGCGAACCGATTAATTTATACCAGAGCAGTGCTTATAAGGATTACAAAGAGAAATGAGGCAGGGCAACAAGTTAAAAAGACAGCGAGGTTCTACTTTACTACTTTGGAAGGTTCTACTTTAGAAGGCTTAGGAAAGGGGGCGCCTGGGTGGCTCAGTGGGTTAGGCCGCTGCCTTCGGCTCAGGTCATGATCTCGGGGTCCTGGGATCGAGTCCCGCATCGGGCTCTCTGCTCAGCAGGGAGCCTGCTTCCCTCTCTCTCTCTCTCTCTCTGTGCCTGCCTCTCTATCTACTTGTGATCTCTCTCTGTCAAATAAATGAATAAAATCTTTAAAAAAAAAAAAAAAAAAAAAAAAAGAAGGCTTAGGAAGGGCTTCTCTTGGTAAAAGGAGGCACCAAGGCAGCCAACTGTGGGAAGAGTGGTCCGGCCGGAAGAACAGAAGTGCAGAGACCCACGGCTGCAAGGAGCCCACAGATGTGCTCGAGAAACAAGGAGTCCCGGGGTGGCTGGAAGAGAAGGTAAGTTCAGGACACGGTAGGAAATGAGGTTAGGAAGATCTTTAATGACTTGGTAAGGGCTGCGGATATAATCCTGGGGAGGCTCTCTTGGGGCTTTGCCTCAAATGTCGCCCGATGTCTGATGATTCTCAAACCTGAACCTTCCATATGGCAAAGCCGGCATCTCTCTCTTGAGTTCCCATCATTACCTCATTCTCAACACACCTAAACGGGTTTCGTGTTTTGTTTTTTTGTTTTTGTTTTTTTTTTTAAAGATTTTATTTATTTATTTGACAGAGAGAGAGAGATCACAAGTAGGCAGAGAGGCAGGCAGAGAGAGAGGAGGAAGCAGGCTCCCCGCGGAGCAGAGAGCCCGACGCGGGGCTCGATCCCAGGACCCTGAGATCATGACCTGAGCCGAAGGCAGCGGCTTAATCCACTGAGCCACCCAGGCGCCCCTCGTGTTTTGTTTTTGTTTTTTATCCTTCAAACTGAAAATCATATTGATAGTGTTTCTACTCAATTTACTCCTGTATCATTTTCCTAATCACCCAAGAAACACATCATCAGTCATCCTTGACTCTCCTCCAGCCCATAGCTAAGCCAGCAACATTCATCTTAACAATTCTTTCATAATTGTCTCTTTCCACTGGGGACAGCCAACCAGATGCTTATTACCAAAATCTGGATCCCTGAAATGGCCTCCTGAGGGGTCTCCCTTTGCCCACCCCCCACTCTGACCAGGGTGTCCCATGTATTACTGGCCTAACTAGCCTTACTCAAGTCTTATTCCATCGGTCATTCTCCTTCTCAAAGATCTACTAGTCTCTGCAAGAGAAAAAAGCTCAACCCTGTTAGTCTGACTTTTAAAGCTACTCATAAGCAAGCCAGAATCTTTTTAAAACTTTATTCCTTACCATTAAAAACGAATATACTACCAAAAAAAAAAAAAAAAAGACCTAGTAGAATCCAATATTGAATTCAAAAAATGAATTCAATAAAGTCACAGGATATAAAATTAGTATGCAGAAATCTGTGGCATTTCTGAACACTAATAATGATGTGGCAGGGGTACCTGCACCTGGGTGGCTCAGTAGGTTAAGTGTCTGACTCTTGGTTTTGTCTCAGGTCTCATCTCAGGGTCATGAGATCGAGCCCCACGTCAGGCTCCATGCTGTGTGAAGTCTGCTTCAGATTCTCTCTCCCTCTGCCTTTCCCACTTATGCTCTCTTCCTCTCTAAAATAAATAAATAAATAAATCTTAAAAAAAAAAATGAAGTAGCAGAGAGAGAAATCAACAAAAAATCCCCTTTATAACTGCACCAAAAATTATGAAATATCAAGGAGTCAACTTAACTAACCAAGGAGATGAAAGACCTATACTCCAAGAACTACAAAACACTGAAGAAAGAAGTTGGAGACAACACAAATAAATGAAAAAAGATTCCATGTTCATGGATTACAAAAACAAATATTGTTAAAATGTGCATACTACCCAAAGCAATCTAGAGATTTAACACAACCCCTATCAAAATATCAAGAGCAGTTTTCACAGAACTAGAACAAATAATCCTAAAATTTGCATGGACCCACAAAAGACTCCAAGTAGACAAAGCAATCTTGAGAAAGAACAAAGCTGTAGTCATCCAAACAGTATAGTACCAGCACAAAAACAGACACATATATCAATGGAACAGAGACCCCCGAAATAAAGCCACACTTATTTCATCATTTTATCTATAACAAAGGATGCTAGACTATCCAGTGGGGGAAAAGACAGTCTCTTCAACAATGGTGTTGGGAAAACTAGAAAGTTACATGCAAAAGGATGAAATTGGACCACTTTCTTACACCACACACAAAAATAAAATGGATGAAAGACCTAAATGTGAGACCTGAAAGCAAAAAATCCTAGAAGAGAACACAGGCAATAATTTCCCTGACATCAGCTGTAGAAACATTTTTCTAGATAGGTCTCCTGAGGCAAGGGAAACAAAAGCAAAATTAACCTACTGGGACTAGACCAAAATTAAAAGCTTCTGCACAGCACAGCAAATCATCCACAAAACAAAAAGGCAACCTACTGAACGGGAGGAGATATTTGCAAATGATGTATCCAGAATATATAAAGACCTTACACAACACTATGAAAACAAATAATCTGATTTTTTAAAATGGGCAAAAGAGGTGAATAAATATTTTTCCGAAGAAGACATCCAGATGGCCAACAGAGACATGAGAAGATGCTCAACATCACTCATCATCAGGGGAATGCAAACCAAAACTACAATGAGATACCACCTCACACCTGCCAGCATGCCTAGAATCAAAAAGACAAGAAATAAATGTTGCTGAGGTTGTGGAGAAAGTGAACTTTTATACACTATTGTTGGGAAGAGAAACTGGTACAGCTATTACAGACAACTATATGATGGGTCCTAAAAAAATTAAAAATCGAACTACCATATGAACCGGCAATCCCATTCCTGGTTATGTATCCAAAAAATTTACATCTGTTCATTACAGCATGATTTACAGCAGCCAACTTGTGGAAACAACCCAACTTCCCCATGATTCAGGAATGGATGATGAAAATGTGGTATGTTAAAAAAAACAACAAAAAGCCACCCATGATTTCATGGATGAACATGGATGACATTTGAGGGCATTACACTAAGTGAATAAACGAGAGAGAAAGAGAGACAAATCCTGTATGGAATCACGTGTAGAGTTTAAAACAACAGTTTGTGTACTTTCTCCTGATTCATTCTCTCTCTCTCTCTTTCTATCCTTCTACCAACCTACCTACTTCACTGCCCCTTAAACATTCCTTGATTCTTCTTTTTTTTTTTTCAGGGTACAAGACAGTGATTCAACAGGCCTGTACGTTATGCTGGGCTCCCCGCAAGCATGGCTACCGTCACATACGACACTGTTACAATACCATTGACTAGATTCCCAATACTGCACCTTTCAGTCTGTGACTTAGAAGCCAGTACCTACCTCCCACTCCCCTTCTCCCATTTTGTCCACTTCCCCCAACCTCCCCTCTGGCAACCATCAGTTTGTGCTCTGTATTTATGGGTCTGCTTCTGCTTTTGCTTGTTTGATTTTTAAAAAATCTCCCTGAGTATTCTTAACTTCAGGATTTAATTCACACCGCTTCCCTCAACTGAAACACTCTCCTTCCCTTCTACCTTGATTTTGGTCCCTGAAAATCTCTCAGGATCCAGTCCTTACTCTCTACTCCCGAAGATCTAGTGCACTTAACATCTTTATTCCACATGCTGGTACCTGATCACACAGCTGTCCACATCTCCTTAGCTAGACGGTAAGCTTCGGGGGGAAGGGGACTTCTAACTGTTCTGTTTTATTCATCACGGCCAGAATTCAAACAAACACACAAAACTTCAGAAAACATTTCCGATGCAACAGAGTTTATCACAACTAATCCTCTTTTTCTTGTAAAAGAATCTTAATATTTTCAAGTTCACATGCCTTTAGAAACACAAATTTACTTTATGATCCCTCCCCTGACCCAATCTTACTTATTTCTTCAAAATCTAATGTACAGTTTACTTTACATGTATGTATAAACAAGTCCTGATAACTTCATTTGAAAAAAAGTATTTTAAGCCTAATCAAATCCTTGATTGTACAGCTATAGCTCTAACATGTAAGAGACAGCTTTCTTCCTAAGTAGGAAGGATTCGATTTAGATTATAGAATAGTTAGTTAAAAAGGACTTTTCCCTTGGAGAAAAATGAAAAGGTAGGCCTATCTATTCAGAGTAAAGCACAGGACTGTCCAAAACAACAACAACAATGAATTTTGGAAGATTATAAACCAACAATCCTACTGACTTCATTAAAAACACATAAAGAGATAACTAAAGAGTCATTATTACATCTGACCTATCTGGAAAACCCTCTCACTTCTTGTAAATTCAAGGAGAAGACAGAGTATCTCTCTGTTTCCATTCAGGAATTCTGACTCCAAATTAAGTTATCCTGACTTTAAAAGGTTTCAATCGCTACCATAAAGATCTCGGCCTCTGGGTCTTACTGTAACACAAAACCACTTCGTTTCAAACTCGGGTGTAAGTGGTGGGCGCCTCGCAGGGCAAATGAAGAGCAAACTTTGGAAGAATCAGTTCATTTGTCTCCAGCGAAATTTAAGGGAAAAAAAAATCTCATCTTCACTGTCTTCCCACTTCAGGTCAGCCAGGACACGTCCCTTTCCACTACAAATTTCTCCAAATTTTATTCTTTTTAAAGGATTAAGTACTAAGTCATTATTGTGGCCTATTATCAGCTGCTTCACTACAACATCAAGATTTTACATGCATTATTTTCTCACTTAATTCTCCCAATAACGTTTCAGAATATCTTCATCATTTCCATTCCACAAATAAGAAAATGAAGTCCGTCTGGTTTTAAAGTTGCTTGTTCAAAACCATCGAGTCACGACAACTGTAAAACAGGAGTATCGAATCCATATTTTCTAGTTCTAAACCCTTGGCTCGTTGGAGTAGGTCACACACTGTTTTAGGACTGTTAGCTACTTACAAGAGAGGAAGTGAGGTTTTATTTCTTAATAACAAGCTTTGTACACTATACTCACTGGTTTTCTGCAATCAAATTGCCAGAAACAGGTGACATACAGAGAGTACCGGCATCATTTTTCCTCAAAGAAAACTGACCAAAACTTCCTGGTTAGTGTATGCCCTCAGAGTAACTGCCATCGACCGTGAGAAAATTACACTGACAAGCACCAACCCACTTTGATCACATGATCTACGACAGGGGGACCCTCGAGGTGGTAGATCAACTCGTCAAGAACTAACCCTGTTTCAGAATTTCTTTATAGAAATTACACTTGAAAAATGTCCCTGTCAGTATTAAATTACTGGTACCACACTGAGAGCACATTTGGAATATTTATTGGCCAAAATGTTAAAAACCGAGCAGGAATTAACATGTAACGCCTGCCCGGAGTTTGATGTCAGGATTTATTCGGGCTTGTCAATCTAAGCCAACCCTGCGGATTTCTTAAAATAATCTATCTGTAAGAATCAAGAGCCACTGGTGGGAAAATTAGAAAAACGTAAGTTCCTACGAGCAGAGAAACTGCAAAGAATCTGTGAATTCCGTCAATAATAACGGTTTAACAAAATGCTCTATGTCCACAGGACAATGGTGAAGCCCAAAGGACACCAGGTGTAGCAGGGTGAGGACACCATTTCATAGCACAAAATAACGCTTCAAAGAGAGCACTGCGTGTTAAATTTCAATTACTCTATAAGAATATCCTATAGAGACAGAAACTTTAAATTTCATCAGTGAGCTTTGGAAGCAATAACTGTTGCTGGTTGGATGATTCAATTATCATAAACTATTCTGGCATGTTTCAAAAGCATTGCCATTTTAAAACATAAAAAATGTCTAAAAATGCAACCATAGTAATAGATTCTGAGAGCATGGGTTGGGGGTGAGGGAGAAAGACAATGACAAATTGGTCCAAAAGGACACTGAGACTTCATAGTTGGAAGACTATTGTGCTGACAATTAGTAACAGGAAGCAGAGCACAAAACAAGTGAATGAAAAAAGCTGAACCAGCAATGAAAGACCTTATTATAGGGCAGAAACATTATTGTAATAAAGGGGCAATGTCCTCTCCTCCATGAAACTCTCACACAGCCACCCTAGCGCCTCTTTTCTCTCTCCCTGCATTTCATTTTTCCATTAGCATCTGCTCGATTGTGTATTATTTCCAACCCAAAAGAACGCCTCCACAGCGGTCCTAAATTCCAAGGCTTCCAGGTCCTTCCCCGCACCCTGGCCCCTGGCCCTGAGCCTCATTTAACGTTGCTCAAATAAATAAATAAATGAGTTTAAATTAACATAAAGATAGGGCAGGGGGAAAAAAACCCAGAAAGGCAGTGATTTAGCACAGAACTGCCCAGAGGTCAACAAAACACGTGTCCTTCAAGTCCAATTTGTTGAGAATGCAAGATCGCATGAGTCATACTAAACGACCAGATGATTCTGCCTCTGAAAATCAGGGCTTCTCCTCTGACCTCTGACGCAGCGACAAGGGCAAGGCTGCCGTGCCTCCCGCACCCGTGGTCCTCGACCTCCTCGCACTTCGGCTTCCTTAAGGAGCGGAGCCGAACGCCCTGGAGCTCGGCTTCACCACCAGTTGACAATCGCAAGACGGGATCCCGATACCCACCCGAACCTCGTCTAGTCGCGCGGAGACCCCCGCCTTCCCGAGGGCCCACGCTAGGAATGACGCCCCCACGGCGGGGCCCCCACTTCTGCGGGGCCGCGGGCGGAGAAACCCGGCCTTGACACCTGGCAGCCGCGGGGGGTCGGCCTCCCGCTCTATGGGGGCCTCACGGATGCGTGACCCTGGCAAACCCCCCCGAGCCCAGGTCCCGCGCTACCGCTCCGCAGCCCGAACACAGGAGGCGGGCAGGGCGCACAGGTGCACCGCAAGAGGTAATGACTAGTCCGGTCACTTCTGAGGGGACTGTCCCGGGGAACATTGGGCGCCACCGAGAGCCGCTGAGGGGCTCGCAGGTCCCCGGCACCACCGGCCGGAACTCGGGGGCCCCAAGGGGGTGGGGGGGGGGCTGCGGGACCGACCCGAGTTCCATGATCAGCTCCTATCAGGTGACCGGCCACCTCGCCTCCCCTGCGAGCCTCTCCCCTCGCCACGGCAGAAGAGGGAACTGCTGTGACTTGAAACCACCCCTGGACAGCACGGAGCGCCTGGAGTAACCGAGCGCGGGCGATCCTGGGCAGAGCACGGAGTTTCGGGGGCGCTGACTAGACACCCCCGAAGACAGCGGTGACGCAGTCCGGCCCGGTGTCGCCAGGACCAGCGCCCAGATCGCAGCTCCGCCCGTGTCTGCTCCGGGTTCTGGGCAAGTCTCTTCATCGCCCTAGGTCTTGGTTTCATCATCTCGTTTGTTGAGGTTTTTTAGGTGTTTTTATTTCATCTCTTCTTGTGACGACAAAACGTGATCACATAAATAAAGCACCACGTACACAGCAGGCTCTTAAAATCTGTCAATTCTCTTTCCTTACTTCCTTAAGTCTCTCTTAATTTCGTTTGTGGTAATTATAAAATGGCATAAAGCACCAAATACAATGGGCATATCATCAGTTTTTACTCAACAATTTTAAAAAGCTAATTATACATAAGCAGCTCCTTCTAGAAAATAAAAAATTAAGCTAAAACATAAATATTAAACATAGAAATCAGGTAGACAGCCACATTCAACTTAACCAAAAATGATCGATAAAGGCAATCAGGTCGTCAGTGAGTGCAGTCAGAGCGGTGAGCAGGGAGAATGATTTTTACCCTTCAGAGATGGAAGGGTGTCACGGAGGAAAACGCAGGCATCGGTAATAAGGAAAAACAGCAGTGCGCGGATCCCTAGCACCCCAGGCTGGCTGGCGGGTGTTGTGAGCTGGTGCAGGCTCAGGAAATCTTAACCTGAAAGGCTGAGCTAGATGCACCCATCAATGATTAACTCCATGGGAAAGGCGCGCACCAGCGTGTGGATAAAGCCCACAGCTGCTTCTGGCACGCAGTGTGCAGGCGGAGAGCCTCCCCCCTGCCACTGCAACCGTCTCTCCTCCCCTCTGCACCACTTTACCTCTCACCTCTCCTTTACAGGAGAAGTCAGGGTTTTGTGTTTTTTCAATAAACAGATAAAAAGTACCCTTTTTTAAAAGCTCTCGTTTAAAACCTTTCTAGCTGAAGAAAAAACACTGCCATCAGGATGGGATTTTAAAATGGAGTATTTCTTTGCAACAGTAAAATTCTTTGCGACTCTGGTAGAAAGACAATGAGCAGCAATGTTACCACAAGAGGGGCTCACGCAAGGCCAGGTAAGCTGACGGGGGGCTAGTGCCTGCCTCTGACCCTGAGAAGACACAGTGTCTGGCACGATCCCGGCATTCTGCTACAGATTCAAGTGCCATATTTCCTCCTATCATTTATCCTTCCTCCTCCTTTGATATTTTTCACTCTATACAGGGATAAAAAAATAACATACCATCTGGAGCTTTCATTCATATCTGAGGATTTCATACTCAGTTAAATCAACAATAAGAGACTCAGCTGAAGTTTCTGAGAAATAACATTTCAAATTAATGCTATTCCTGTTACCTGGAATGTACTTCCTCTTCCGAAATCTTACTATTTCTCTAAACAATCTCAATTTCCAAGAAGGTCTTCTTGGTGACCCTCCCTTTCCCAAGCTCTTCTCGGTGTGTTCATTGTAAAACTTACTTCAGGACTGAACCACGAGAGAGCTCAAAATACCAATTCCGAGAGCTTGGAGCAGACTTTTGCTCCTGTGTGATAAACTCTCTGAAGCTCGGAGCTAACCCAGACCTGTGGATTGGGGAGTGAACACCGGCTCTGGGGTTAGCACTCTGTGAGACCCGGGCTACAACCCTGGCCCTGCCATTTGCCGGATAAGCAACCTCAACCAAGTCACACAACCTCCCTCAGTCTCTGAAGCAGAGAACGTGATACTCACCTCAGAGCGCTGTGAGGATTAAATGAGAGAACATGTGTGAAAGGGCCTGGCACACAGCAGCACTCCGAGGAAGGTTGGTTTCCTTCCTTATTCTTTTTTCCCTCAGAACCTGGTACAATGTTGAGAACACAACAGACCCTCAATAAAAACTTTCTAAGTATCTATTAGAACTTAGGTTTCCTAAAAATAGGTTTAAATATTCATTGGGATAACTCCCGTGTTTTTTTGTGTTACTTGAAATCCTATGCACCCAAGGTAGGAAATTTCAAAAACAGTTCAGCGTGTGAGGCTGTGGGTTGGAGGCTGCTGTCTAGGAAAGAGAGTCAAGGAAGGAGTCAGACTTGTTCAAGAACAAGTCAGTGAAAGTAATTACATTAGGGTGTTCTTTTATGTAGGTATCTTTGGATAAATGGGAGTTAATTGTTGACTTTAGGACAAGTTTAGAGAGAGAGGGAGGGAGGGGAACAGAAAAGGGTGGAACGGAGGGAAGGTGGGGAGGAGGAGGGGGAAGGGAGGAAGGCTGGCTCTGCCAGGGTCCCTGTTTTCTCCTCACATCTTTTAACGTAAGCTACTGGAACTGATCACCGCTTGCCTGCCTTCCTCTAGGAACAAGCCCTACGGCATCCCCCATCTTACCAAAAAGTCTTCCTCTAAAGGAAGACCCAAATTAATTTAAAAATTTCCCCCAATGGGTGGTAACCAAGAGGTCCTCTCAGGACCGTCAAGAAGATGTTGGAGGATTTTATTACTTTTATTAAAAAGCAAAAACGAGGGCGCCTGGGTGGCTCAGTGGGTTAAGCCGCTGTCTTCGGCTCAGGTCATGATCTCAGGGTTCTGTGATCGAGTCCCGCATCGGGCTCTCTGCTCAGCAGGGAGCCTGCTTCCCTCTCTCTCTCTCTCTCTGCCTGCCTCTCTGCCTACTTGTGATCTCTCTCTGTCAAATAAATAAATAAAATCTTTAAAAAAAAAAAGCAAAAACGACTCCTGACTATAATAAGCAGTAAAAACAGTCACAGGGACCATCTCCCTGTGGAAGCTTTGACTTCCCACAGCCTGAAGGTTTGAAGAATCCGGTCTGCACCCATCTCCTCAGAGGCCAGAGCAACGGAGCTGCCCCCACAGCCGCAGTGATCCTTCCTTCCTCGGCCAGGGGCAGCCACAGGCATGGCTTGGGGTCCAGCTCATGTGGCTTAGTCACAAGAGCTAGGCTTTACAGATTAAAGTCGTTGACGTTAAATGAAACTGGGTTTTTTTCTCCCCCAGCCAAGCAATAGCGGCTATCCTCAACTGCTAGAGAGGGCTGCAAACAGCTTCTACCTCAGACTTCTAATGATCTTTAAAGAAAACCCAACCAAGGAAGCTTCCTTCCCATTCCAGTGGAATTTAGCCGGAGAGAGAATGGCTGCCATTTAATTCAACAGAGCAAAATTACTGAGCATCTTCCAACCTCCATAAATAGTTTTATTTGCACAGCGTTTCACAATTGACAGAGTGTGCTCACATACAGCATCTCATTAATTTTGTTTAACAGCATCTCAGTTAATCCTCACCATAATCCCAAGAAGTAGGCATTATTAGCCTTCATGTTCAAAGATGACAAAAATGAAGTTCAGAGAAGTTACGTGATTTGCCCAGGGTCACACACTAGTAAAGGAGCAGAACCAAGACTCAAACTCAGGTCTTTTGACTCCAAGTCAGACGAACTTCTGGCATATAGCTCTCAAAGCTAAACTTACAGGGAATGTTTTAAATGAGTATACACAGTCATTGTGCTCTAGAAATTTATCACTCAAGCTCCCCGCCCCTGCCACTAATTTATATTCTGACAAATGAGGCTTCGAAGGTAAAGCCCCAACCATAGACTAGCTTCCTGTCAGTCAGGGAAGGGGGTGACAGAGAGCTCAGGGAAGCTGCCAGGGAAGCCAGGGGCTCTAACAGATGTCTGACCAGGTCACTGACAATGTTCTAATGAAGGAAGTACTACAGCAGTGAGATTATCTAATAGGAAACTCACATGAAACACATATAATTTATGTTTCTAAAGGACACAGAACTGATGAAATCTTTCAGAGATGCAGAGGGTCGCTCTCACACCTGGGAGCTGGATTTGAAACCCTGGACTCCACAGCCCGATCCATGAAAAACAGCATTCTACGGGAGGTTTGGTGTTTTTGCAGACTTGCTGTATAATACCAAAAAAAGGGGAGGGAAGAAGAGAAAGTCTATGGAAATTTTTTTCCTTGTGGTATTAGGTGTGGTTTGAATGAGAGGAAGAAAATATGTGACTAGTTATGGCATTCTTATTCTTCGTAATTGTCTAAAAACGATCTCCCCTTAAAGTGATTTTTAAAAAGGTTTTTTCTCCATTCCCCACTCTAAATTTGGTTTATGGGTTAAAATTTGCAAATAAATGAATACAGTACCATCCATAAAAATGAAAGATAGGAGGAAAATCTGACTGCAGTTACACTAATTCACTGTATGATCAATTTTTAAGTACGTAAGGCATCAATTCCATACAATGAGATGCTGCTATTACCAGACATAACTTTCTGTTTGCCTAAAAATTTGATCCCATTTTGGGGGTGGGGTGGGGAGAGCACCACATCTTCCAGCAGTCAAGTACATAAAATTGTTTAGAAATCACTGAAAACAAAAACGAGGTTAAGAACTTCATATGTAACTCAACCTGACAGAATGTAGCAATGTATGTCAAAAAGAAAAGGTATGGAACATTACAGAGTAAGAGAAGAAACAAGGAATACTGAAAATATATAGAATAGAAACACAGTTATGATTTGGGCAAGTGTTTAATTGCTGGTAATTAATAATAGTAAAAAATATAGTGGCATCTGGGTGACTCAGTCAGTTAAGACTCCGACTCTAGATTCCGGCTCAGAACAGGATCTCAGGGTCATAGGATTGAGCCTCAAGTAGGACTCCATGCTCAGCGAGGAGTCTGCTTAAGATCCTCTTTCTCTCCCTCTGCTCACATGTGCACTCTCTCTCTCTCTCTCTCTCAAATCTTAAAAAAAAAAAATTAAATTAAAAAGTAGCAATTCATCTTCCTATTGTGAAAAAGGGAGAAATCTGGGATTTTTCTGAGTAAGGAGATGATACCTGCAAAAGAACTTTTCTTTGGAAGACGAATCTATCCTATGCATTGCTTTCAAATACTCCGGAGAGGAGAATATGTGGAGGCAAGAGATGAGTTAGTCTCCTGACTGTCAAAATAGCCCAGGCAGGAACTGATGAAGAACTGAACCAAGGTGGTAGTAGGGACTGACACTGCACAGAAGGAAAACAAGACAATACTTTGCTGACCAGCAGACTCATGGAGGGAAAGGAACATTTTGCCTGCCGATATATCCCTTCTGTTATAAGCAGGTAGGTTCCTTTTTTGTTTTTATCAAATACTAATTTGGACACCTCATGCTTAAGAGCCTCCAATGGTTTCCAACTGGTTTCCACTAAAAACATCAGACTGGTATTCAAGACCTTTTACAATCTGATCACAATGTATCTAATCTTGTTTTTTCTCCAACATAAATTCTCTAGCTTCCTAGGATATAGTCTATTCTATTCACAAAATAAGCTAGTCACTAATTCCAGACTTCATACGCTTGCTTATGTTAACCTTACTGTGAATGTCCACCTTCTTCCAAAATCTTAAATACCACCCATCCTTCGGCGCTCCTGTTAAACTCCCCTAGTCACCCTAGCTCACCTTTATATATTCCCTCAACTTCTACAGCCATTTATTTTCTATAAAATTCATTCTGGCAACAGATATCATCTCTCCTTCCACTGCTGTGTGTTCTTTGTGTACGTCTTCCAGAGTCAATGACAAATGCTCCTTTTATGGTTCTAATGGTCAGTAAACCCCTTAAAAGAGACCGATTCTGATCTCTTGTAATCCTTTTTTTTTCTTGTAATCCTTCTACATTTATATAGTGTAGAGTTATTCTAGATTTATAGGGTTGTTATTCTAGGTTGTATTATACTTTATATAAGACTAAGAATCAAGCCACAAGAATTTCTCTATCCCCATGAGCATGAATGAAAGCATTAGTAGAAACCAAGTGATTTTTCTACATATTGAAAAATCTGTGTCCAATATTTATTCAGAGGTAAAAATGGGTTTTTTGGTAGGTTTAAATCCCCAAATTTCCTTACTTTCTTACAAAGAGAAGAAGAAAAATGGGTTAGTACGTAAACATTTCATTTTGCTTTTAAAAGCTGGCTGAAGAAATGTAGACCGACCTATTTTTTGGAAAAAGGACTGCAGAAAGGTATCAGAGAGGAAAGAGATATCCTCAGAGTGGGCCAAAATTTGCAACATGGAAAGGTGAGATTCTAGGAAGTGCTGCTCAGGACCCAGGCTGGCCGGCGCCTCCCCTACCCCAACTGATAGTAAAAGGAAGTAGATCAAAAGTAGAATGAGCCCCAAGACATACGGACAGATCTTCAAGTTCTTGGCTGAGGAACTGTTTTACTTTGGAGTTGGGGGGTCACTGTCAAAATGTTTGAGACCACTGACTCCTGAGTAGACCAGGAGTCCTGGTCCTCTCAGTCTATAGTGAGCACCTGGCCAGATCATAATTCTGATTAGAGACTCACTCTGCTGGAAAACGATTACTACTTTACTGACATGTCCTCGGCACTCCCTTTAGAAAGTACCTTCATGTACATTCGTATTTGATCCACCAAAGGAGGATGAAGTCAAAGATTTTTATCCACATTTCACAGGGCCTGGAGAGTTTATGTTCTGCAGGCCAACAGATATCTAGCAATTTAAAGTATTGGAACTCTGACCCAAATCAGATCTTTAATCCAGAGAAAACAGTCCAGAATGGGGGCGGGGGAGGGAAATAAAATGGAAATGACAGGAGAGAAATTGGAATTCCAACCTTGATACCTGGCTACCACTACCTAGTAAAGCAACCTTAACCAAATCACTAAATTTCTAACAACCTCCTTTTTCTCATCTAAAACAGGAAAAATCAGGGCTAGATGTTTTCAGACATTCATTCAAAAATGGTTATTAAGCCCTAATGCTCAGGCACTAGGAGATATAAAGTAAGTAACAGTAGGCTTTTCACCCCAAAATTGATAGATGAGACACAACACATGAACAACAATGTGGTAACAACAAAAGAGAACAGCTTTGTGAAGGGCAGGGAGGACTGATGTAGCAAGGAATGAGGCTGGGAATTTAAATCTGAATTAATTCTTAAAGGAGGCAAACAAACCCTCCGGAAAAACGGAGGACAGCAGAACAGTCCAGTGAGAGGGAACAGCATAAACAAAGTCTCAGAGTGGAAGTGCGGCCTGCCAGCAGAGGACATAGAGGCAAGAGTTGAAAGCAAAGGTTAGACTGAGGGGACACCCGCAGGACACACAGAGGAAACTGGACTTCCTCCAGCAGGCAGTGGAGATCCGGGCGAATGCACAGTCAAATGGACCCAAATGGACAAGGGTCACTGTGACAATCACGAGAGGTAGTGGTGCACGCGGCAGAACCTAGAGGCAGTGTGTCGGGCTACGTATCTCTGATGGAGACGGTGAGTGCTTGCTCCAGGGTGATTACAGGAAAGGGGTGCACACAAGTTCAAAAACTGAGAAGCTAAATCAGTAGAAACCAATGAAATGGGAATAGGGTGACGGGGCGGGAGAGGGCACGGAATGGGTCCAGGCTTCTGCTCAAGACAGAACTGGCATACCCAATACAGAGAGAACTGATGAGATGATCTTGAATTCCACTTAGGACAGGTTGAGGCCCAGAAACACCCGGGGCGAGATGTCCAGCAGCCGGCTGAATACAGCACCCTGGTGCCCTGAAGTCATGTCTCGTGTGAAACCTTCCAAGTCCATGTGACCCTCCCCCGAACCAGGGAAAGGGGACAAAATGAGAAGCATCCTTGGCCAGAACCCGTGGAGATAACGCAATCCACCCAACAGACGAAGGAAGAACAGCAGGAGAGAGAGACCTCCCAGAACCCAACAGGAGAGGTCATGCCAAGAGAGAGGTGGGGACCAATGGTATGAAACGCAGCCCAAGGTGCTGACCCAGGAAAAGAACAACTGAAAAGTGTCTGCTCGTCTGAACAGGTAGGTGGTCACTGGAGAACTACGGAGATTGGTTTCGATCAAGTGACTGAGAGAGAAAGCGAGACGGCAGGGGGTTACAGACAAAAGGAGCACACACCATCTTTTGGGGAACTTTAGATCAGAAAGGAAGGAATGTGAAATTCAGTGAGGACTGGAAAGAGGGATCCCAAGTCCCTGCTGGTTCTCCTACTTCATTTTTTCAGATGGATAAAGAAGCCTATTTTTGTCAAATTGCAGTAAAACCTACATACATTAAATTTGAAGTAACATTTTTAATTATAAGGAAAAATAGGGGACTCTTGTAACTCTCAGTGGACTATATGTATATACCATTTCCCAACATCCCTTAGAAATACGCAGTAAAATCATTTCTTTTTTTCACTTACTCAAGGAGGCTAGGGCCAGAGGGGGAACTGCTGGCCAAGTAACCCTTCCTTGCTCCAACTCTTCCTTCTCTTACTGTCTCCTGAAAACATTCTTTGTCCTCCTCAGCCTGGAATATCCTTCTCCCCGCTTAACTCCCATTCACTCTCAGGGGCCCGCTCGAACTGCCCCTCCCAGAACCACAGCACGTAGGAGATAAAAGGGCCTTGAAGTTCATTACATCCGAGTGTTCCCATGATGCTGAGTGCTTCAGAGAATGACCCATCCACGGTCACACTCATGCCTTGTGGCAAAGCTGAACTTGGCACGTCTTTCTCAACCAGCGTCCATTCACTACTCGTCATTTCTGCATGTCAGTTTAAGACCACCGTAGGTCAAGTCTTAAGAACCATCAATCTTAAACAGCTGATCTGGTGTAAGACCCGTGTTAACACACTTCCGAAAATGAAGAAGCTGGTCTACAACTTCCACTTGTTCGTTTGAGTCAATTACCTACAACTACTTGATGATAGAAGCAAAGATTACAGATGTCGACTAATATTTATTTCGTGGCTAGGCTGTCAGTCACGGAGCAGGATCTCTCCCCAAGAGTGCAGCGTTTCTTCCAGCCTCTGCCAGTGGAAGTGCGGGAGCAGATGTTGGCAGACTGTGACATACAGTATGTCTTTAAGACGTGCTGGGGTGTGAAATTTCGTAAGGTCAAAAAATGCTGCATTTTGATCAGCAGATACAGGAGTTCTGTACTTTTATAAATTATTTCAGACAACCAATACCATTTGCTAGGAAAATAGAGAAACTAAGAAACTGCAGTGGCTTTATGTCAGAAATAATGTGCTGTTAGTGTTTTAAAAGCCAATTTCTATCACTTGAAAGCAAATGCTCGCCCACGAGATCTCTAGAATGAAAATGTGCTCTTAAGTCAATACAAAATACAAGACATTATTTCAATTGACAACAGAGTTTTAAAAATCATTTTCTACTAACAGAAAGTCATAAACAACTTATGAGTATTCTGGGGGATGGGGTGGAGGGAGAGGGGCATGGCTTCCTTAAACTAATACATACATATTAACAGTGTTCTCACCTCCTAAAAAATGAATCCCTACATAAGATTCCATTTACAGAAACAGAGAGGTGTCTGGGTTTGTTTGTTTGTCTTTTAAGTTAGTGTTCTTGCCACTCAACTGATTTCACAAACCCTTTGGTTTATTGCTTTATCTTACTCTTTAAAAAAAAAATTTAAAGACGCTATCCATAAAAAAGGCTGGGGCTCTATCCAATTTTAAAATGACTTTTATAACATTCAAGGACTTTTCTTATCTTGCATTTTTTTGTTGCTGCTTTTTGATGATATTTTTCATTTTATTTTTTTGCTTCACTCTTTACCTTCCTATCTGTTTCAGATGTCACTGACAAAAAACAACATACAACCAAAATCAAAATTAAGAATGGTGTCTGGCTAAAGATTTTATCTCAACGGTACAGACTTCAGCTCTTATGCAAGTTTATTTTAACCTAATGTAACTTTTTCAAATGCTTTATTTCTGAATTAATAGCCAACAACACTTCTGTTGAGTAATCAGTAATACAGCTAGCCCAGAGAGCCTGGTCATCACACAGCAAGGGTAACTGTTGCCAAAATCACCAGCAGCAGCATCTTTCAGTTTATTCTGGGCTTATGGTCAAGAAAATATATAATTCCTAAATAAAGTTTCACTACAAACATTTTTCTTAGATACTTGTAAGGAAGAAAAATGGAACTTCAAACATAAAATCTCCCCAGAAAACAATTTCTCAAGTAAATCACTTGTTTCTCATCCTATGATCAACTGAAAAGAGCTAAGATCCTGACAGGAAACCAGTTAGAAATGTACCAGGTCCTGCAACAATCTTAACAACCAAGTTCACTTAGCAACAGCGTTCGAAGGTTCCTGTTTACATTTATAAAGAAAAACTTGAGGTACATATTTGGGGAATTGTATTTATCACATTTAAGTTCTATATTCAACCATATTGTCTTATATAAGACCACATATCATCAATAATCGCTATGCTAAGGAACTGAAATTGTATCAAAGCTGAAAATGTCCCTGAACTTAAATACAAACCTAAACTTTTTCATAGGCTGCTCCTATATCGTAAGATAGCTGACACATGACGTCATAAATATAAATAAATACAAGGTGAATCAACAATTATAAGGGAACTTACTTGCCACTGAAAAGTTGTTGAGGGGATAAGGTAAATCCACATCTTGAGGTTTCTCTTTATATCCTATGAATGAGCCATCTGTCTTCAAAAGGAAATATCTTGGCCTCCAGTTTTTTATATATTCTCCTACATGAGGAAAGCATGCATGTTAATGCTGGGGGAAAAAATGAACAGCAGCTTTTTTGTGAAAAATAAATTATGGTACAATATATGTCCCACAACACTGGCCTCCAAAAATTTAGTTAGGCAATTTTCTTTTAACTTAGCTTACAAAAGAAAATACATAAGCCTGCAATTAAGATTCAATAAAAACTCAAACATGTTTTGTTTTTAATGATTTCACACTTTGATAATTCATTTGCACCATTATTTCTTCAGAGAATCATTCATCTGAGTACACATTTTGTTCAGTTTTTCATTTTATCAGATGGTTGTTAGAGCATATTTCAACCATTTTAAAAAGCCTTGGTAAATCATCCACACACAGTATCAAGGAATTTCGATGAAAAACACTTATCATAAGGAGGAACATGAAATAGATGTTTATCTTCCATGTACTACTGACTAATTGTGTCATTTTTTAAGAAGAAAAGGGGTAAAGCCTGTTTTCATTGTTAAATCTTGATCATAACTTGTTTAAAAAACATTTTATTGTTCTGAATAGGGAAATTATCTTCTGTACAATGCTGTAAATAAGTCAAGGAAATGAAAGAACATGAGTTAACAGAGCTTAAAAACCAGACAGACACTCACACGAACAGTAATAACTGTAAGAACACACGGTACAGGGTCAAGCACCTACCTAACAGCCAATAAACGCGTACGTATCACATTTCGATAAGAGCCATCATCCAGCTACCAGATGTTTTTAGCAACCAGATCACAAGTTGCGTACATAAGAAGGGACTCATCTGAATTTTAAGAAAGAGAGGTGCCCCGTGACACCGTAAGATATGGAAGGCTCTCTGGTCTCGTAATCGTCAGTTCTCTACTGGATATTTCTACCTGGTTCTTCGATCTCAAATGCCAAATCGCAATCCCTCAGGAAACTGAACCCAGTTCCACTTTCCAACAAGTCAGCTTCTTCCCTGGACCTCAGTTACCCAACTCAAGCTAATATGGGGCCCGTTCCCTCTCCTTCAGCTAGGCCAGCACTGCCTTCACAATCTCTCATTCAGCCCAACCCAAAGGGGGCCCTCACACCTGGCCTGCTGTTGTGCTGTTCATGCCCCCTGTCCTGCTCTCCCCCCGTGCCATCCTCACGCATCTATCCCCTCCAGATTAACCCTCTGTGTGTACCACTTTTGATCTCCAGCGCGTTTCTGCTCAAAAATATTGACTCCTTCCCATTCAAGTCTCTTAACATAAAACATAAGCTCCTCCGTATCATAATCTCACCCCAACATACATTGCAGATGTGGGGTGCACCTCTGGATCAGCCATTCTCAAACTCCTTACCTCCCACCTCTTCACACGCTTAGCCACCACCGACAACTCCAACAATCTATTTAGGTAGATTACATCTATGTTTACTGCCTTAGGAACTGAAAAGAAAACTTAAATGCCTTTATTACTTCTTTTAAAAATAACAATAAACTCATTATATGTAACATAACTAACATATTTTTATGAAAATAATATTTTCTAAAACAAACAAAAAATCAGCAAGAGAGCACAACTTCTTTCCGTTTAAAAAAGTCTCTTTGATGTTTGGCTTCACAAAAGATAGCCAGGTTCTCATACCTGCTTCTGTATTCAGTCAACCGTGGTAGGGTGTTTTGGTTTAAAATACAGGAAAGAGAGCTGGCTCAACGGGTACGCAGCCGGAGAGGGCAGGGCTATTCAGACAGTTACGACTCTCTTTCTTTGCCGTTTCTGAAAGGTTAACTGCACTGTGGACTTTGAAAGCATGTCAAGGAACCTGCTGTTAGGTGAAAAGCCGCTGGTCTCTATTACACACTGAATGAATCATTTAGCCACTGTGCATGATTGTACAACATCACACAAGGGTGATTTAGGAAACACCGCTCCACTGAGTCATACTGATCTTCCAAGTCTTGACACGTTTCGTTGGTCAAGTATCATCAGAAAAGTAAGCACTGGGAAGCCACGAAGCTCAAAATGGCAGATAGGTTCTAATTTTTGTTTCAAAACTTGATTTTCCCCATTGGTCCTAAGTTCTGTCATTTCTTTTTCCTTGCGGTGATGCACTCCAAGGGCCCACCCCAGTGCTTACCACTGGGTAGATGCTGAGTAGTCATCTACCAAGTGACCGAAGGCGATGCATATCATCCCAGCACAGAAGAGGCACTTAACAGGGAAAGAAAAAGGAAACCTGACTCCCCTCCTCACTTCACTTTACTGACAATATATGGTCTTAATATGAATAAGCACACACCAAATTTGTAAAACCACAATGTTAAATTCACAGTTCCCATCTCCAAGATGAAGCAGGTTCCTTTGTTGATTGTACTTATTTTATTTTTCCATTTTCACTTATGGACTGCTATATAAAATTTAAAATCATTAGATATCAAATCTCTAACTAGTAATATCGTGTTTAGATTCCAAACGCTGCTGTAAACAATAGACGATTCATACCCGTATAAGATGCTCCAAGTCTATCGAGCAAAAACATAAGTACTAGTTTAATAAGTATACAAAAGATAAAAGAATAAAGTTCATCTAAAAAATTTAAAAGAAGAAAATAGGATAGTGCTGTTCTCATTTTATGAAAGTACTGAAAACATGTATTCAAGAAATATGAAATTAAAAGAAATAAACATCAAATTTTCATTTCTAAGAATAATTTCCTGTCAGCCACTAATGTTGTCATGCTTAGCTGAAAGACACAAAACACCGTCACATAAATCTTTTATCTTTTTTGTAAAACAGATCTTAGGAAATTTAGAATATTTTATGTGGTCTATAGCAAGACTTCTGGTTGCCAAAAAGGTCTTTTAAAAATAAATTTTTATGTATCCCTGACATATAATACGTTATACCAAGACAGTGCAGGAATCATTTGCAATCAGGAAGAAAACTGAAAAGTCAAAATCTACATTGTTGGTGAAATAAAAATTACTATTTCTTACAAATTTTGATTAATAATTTTGAGGTGACTCAGTTAAATCAGTCAACAATCGTACTGTCACAGAAAGCTAACTGTGGATCCCCGACTTTAAGACTCTCGATTTTTTATTGTTTATAATATGAGTGGACTTCCCAAGAAGAAGTTCAGAGCACATCTACCTATTTATTTGCTCTGGGTCCCAGAGACACAGTACTGGACGAAAAAATGAAAAACACAAGAACTCGAACTCTTGGACTTCCTATTCCAGTACGACACCAGGTTTCAGGCACCTCCTAAAATTCAGAGGGGGCTTCAGAATACTTCCTGAAAGCAGATCCTTTTTTTTATAGGTTCCCAGGAACATTCTCAAGTCAAGCTCATATAATAGCATAATGTGCTGGCCTAATTATATGTTTATTTTCTAGTTCCAAAAGTGGAACTGAGAAGGGATTCTTTTTCTGCCAAAGAACCGGGCCTTCCCGAGGACACAGATTCACAAGGTAGGGAATAAAGCAAAAAAGCAAGCTTTACTGCCACTTACTAGGCCCAGAGCAAAAGAAGATGATTCCTAGCTCCAAAGAGTGGAAGAAATCACAGCTTTCCAGGATACCACGGCAGGCCTCCGGGCACACTGATGGCAAAGCACAATTGTTCCTGCCGCCTCGGGGACCTTGTCCAGCTGGTCATGACAAAGGACCCGAACAGTCTCCTCACGGACTCAGTAGCTGGGGCAGGGAGCATCTAGATGAGGAACATGTTCTCAGGCCGTTCCAAAAATATGGCCAAAAAGTCCTTGCTTTTATGGGGCTAAGTGCTCGGAACAAAGGTGCCCTCTCTGTCACCCATCTTTTTGAGAGAGACTGCTAAAAGTCAATCGCATCCTGTATTTTAAACATAGCATTTACACCTAAATTTACACAAGCTGTATTAAAACCAAGCTGTACCATACTTTGGTATTTATAGCCCATAGGTTTCAACTAATTTAAGAAGTGGTTTGTCGTAACGGGGCGAAAGTCTTGTTTAAAACAGCAGCTGCATTTGTGGGGCACTGCTGCCACATTTCTACGTGTATCAGAATCAGCCTGCAGCGAGGGCCCCAGCCACACGTGGACGGGGTTTCCAGCGCAATCTCTTCCCCACTTTCTGTCTGTCTTCATGAAGGGTGCCGTCAATTCTGGCTCACGCTCCTTGGCTGCAGGCTTGCAGCCTCCCAACAGGGAGCCCGATATTTTGGCTTCTCTAGTGACCTGAAGGGTGACCCCATCAAAAGATTTTGTACCCACCCCAATCCCTGGGACCTGGAGAACCTAAGATGGCCAAAGGGGTGATGAAATGAAGGATTTTGACAAGAGGGGCTTATCCTGGATGATCTGGGTGAGTCAAATCCAATCACAAACACCCCCAAATGCGTGGGGGAAGGGAGCTTGGACACACTGAGAGGAGGTGGCCACGGGACCAGGGCAGCACCACCGGCCGCCCAACACCTGCAGACACCAGGAGCTGGAAAGGCAAGGAACCGATTCTCCTCCGACGCCTCCAGAGGGAGACTGACCCTGGCTCTTACTGCTGGTGTCCAGAATCCCGAGAGACTCTGTCACTGTCTTTTGTTGTGAACCACCCAATTTGCTGGAACTGGTTACGACGGCCCTAGAAAACTTCATGCGGTTTCCTAGCACTCTAACCGAGGGCTTGTTTACAGAACCAAAAACAAAACAAAACCTTATTGACTAAGTTCTTGGCATCAGTGGTATAGAGACACATAGCTAATATCTTACGAACACAAAGGAAAAAAATCCATCTCACTCTTATCAACAGGACAGAATCCTATTTGTCAAATGTGGGGTTACAAGAGGCTGTTTACTGGAGGTCACAGTTTTACTTGGTTTTAATGACTTCAGATTCTGGACTTTTGCCAACTTTCTTACTTTACTTAATAATTTATTTCCTGTAAGCTCTTCAAACAAGTAAATAAAAAACCTCAGTGTTTTTGAGTGGGTGTTGGCCACAGAGAACATTCTTGATTTCCCCAGCTGAGTACAAATAATATTTAGGATCTCAGGCTTAATCTTTAATAACAACCTTAGATGGGAGATGGTACAAGTTTAAATTCATCCTCACTTTGCACCTAAATATTTTGACGGCATATTCTAGTGGATCATCATTATCAGTAATAAGCATTCAACTCAGGGTTATCCCTGGAAGTCCACAGTGCTCATTTCCTACCGTTCACCCAATTTCAAATTACATTTGTATTCGATAATCCTCCCCAGCTGCAGAATATTTCACGGATACTTCACTGAGAATCACACTTCCAGCTCCTGCCTCGGCACATTTTGACGACTTCAACTTTGAAAAATGCAAATGTATGTCTAAGGACCGAGAGCAGATTAGTGAAAACATTCCAATGGTCTTACACATCTAGAATAACCAGGACGTGCCTAGATTTGCTCAGACATACAAGTGGAGAAAAGACCCTTAGAAATGATTCAGCTTGTACCCCCATAAGTGAATTATGCTGAATATTTGATTCATGCATTCATGCATTTGTACGGCAAAGTTGTGTTCTAGAACCTGGTACCAACTCTGACTTCGCGAGAAGTAGACGATGAGCTGCGCAGTCAAGTACGTACAGGCTGAGAACGCACAGAAAGACTCCCTCATCTACTGAGGCCTCGCCTCCACTGGCACGGGCACATTTAGGCAGAAAAACCAAGATGTTATTAAAATAGATATAGATAGAATCCAATTGAAAAGAAGTCTGTACAAGCATAGCACTGTTTTTCACAAATCCTACACATTGATCATATAGAATTTAATTAGACAAAATGCTTAAGCGTCATTTTTAAAATAAGCTACTTCCCTAGGATAAAATTCGAGGAAAATGAATGATGCTGGTTACCAACAGCTGTACTGCGAACAAACTGAAATTCTGATTTCTCTAGGAGATACAGGAGACGCAGCTTCTGAAATTACTAACAACCCCTCACACGTGCCGTCACACAGGCTTCCCAAGCTAATCACTCCGGGAGGAAGGGGCGAGAGCACGTCGGGAAGGAGGCACCACCGTCTCATCGTAAAGCCAAAACAACCCTAAGCTCAGCTTTCCTGAGAATAAGTGTTCCTTGTATTTTACATTAGTGTCTAATCACAATCCCCAGTAAGATATATTATTATTCGCCTTTGTCATCTCAGAGGGGAAAATGAGCAGCATCGACACCTGCTTTGTCTGTTAAAAGCAAATAACCTCTTCACACCTTCATCCTTTGCAGAGCGGGAGAGCCAACAGGATTTACACAAGCAAGCAACTGGCCATTTTACCATGGCAGTAAGGCATGTGGGTTACATCTTCAGAAAAAAAGAAACCCGACGTAAGACAAATGCTACGTTCTATAATAAAAGTCACAACGAACAGTCATGGTCACCACAGGATCAAGAACCTTCTCCAGTGGGGCCTCGGTTCTTACTCGGCTCCACCTCACCCTTCGGGTGCTCTAGTCAGGACAACATAATGCTTGGGAGCGGAGCCTGCAGCCTCCCTGCCTGGGGGGGTTTGAATCCTGGCTCCTCCACTTCTCAGCTGCAGGAACATGAAACTCTCTACTCCCAGCCTCCTGATTTGAAACCTGCGAAGCATAAAAGCCCCCACCAGAAGGACAGGACTTGAAAGCACTCACCTGAGTGTAGCGTGAGCTGGATTTTGTTGTTGTGAAGTGGAACCACTGTCACTCATGGCACTAACATTCACAGCTCATCCCAGCCCTGCATTAAACAGTCCACCGCTGAGCAGTACCTCACTCAGGAATATGGTCACAAATGAGGCAACAGGTGACAATCAGCAATAAATCTACTCTATCCCCACACCCCCCAAAAGTCTCTTTAGCGCTTGTCAGGTATATAAAACTTGAATCCTCTCTAAAGAAATGAAAAGGCACATCACATCAAAATTAATTAATTAATTAATGCGTACTTCTTTTTCGAGACGGCGTTAAGGATATCAGAGTAACTAGTCTTCCAAAAAAAAAAAGAAAGAGAGAGAGAGAGAGAGAGCTCTAAAGTCTTAGGTCTCTCTGAATATATTTTTAATAATTTCAGTACCATGAAAATCAAATAATTTAAAATTTCCCAAGAAGAGCTTTTAAAAAAATTTCTTTTTAAGATTTTATTTATTTGACAGACAGAGGTCACAAGTAGGCAGAGAGGCAGGCAAAGTGAGGGGGAAGCAGGGTCCCCGCTGAGCAGAGAGTCCGATGGAGGGCTTGATCCCAGGATCCCGGGATCATGACCTGAGCCGAAGGCAGAAGCTTTTTTAACCCACTGAGCCACCCAGGTGCCCCCGCCAAGAAGAGCTTTTAAATCCAAAGATGGCAGCTTTCTGTCAAAATAGATTTATATGACTTTAAGAAAGCATTAGTCTTAAATAAAAGTCTTCACAGGACAAATTTTACCAAAGACAAAAAAAAGGTTGAAAGCTGGTAGCAGTATAAGAAAATCAATTAATTTCTTGGTTTGCAATATAGCTACATATTTAATTGCTTGTTGACAGATGCCAACCAAATTTACACATGAACCACCTAAAAGAAAATATAGCAGAATCTTTTTTCCACTAGTGGATGTTCATAATTAAATATTGGCACCACAAACAAATAAATACTGAATATATAATTCATGATAGTGTGCTATGTCTTAAATATCTTAAAAATCATGAAGCCAAATATAGTAACTACAGAAATGTATGGTGATAAACATAACAAAACATTTGCAATCCTTGAAATTGTTCCATTTTTATATAGTGGACAGCAAGTGTTCTAGTCCAGTTAGATCTACGTAAAAGCCCTATGAATGTCTCCCAGGGAATAAAAGAAGTAGCATTTCTCATTGAAATTACAAGTGTCTTGAAAATAAATCCTAAAGAGTTTCTTTCTATTCTCTACATGGCAATGAGCTAGCCTAGTAACAATGTTTCAACTCACAGGGACAATCAGAAACGTAACTTTTTGAAAAATCAAAGTACTTCTGCATATTCCACGAGCTTCCTAGATATGTTAGGTTTGGGCTGTCGCTCCCCTTTCATTGAGTCCTTTCAAGCATATTCTCCCTTGCCCTTGGGTACACCGAAAGTGCCACCCTCTGCAGTGGCAGCCGCGCGATCCCCAGACCGCCATCACCCCGCTCCGGCGGCGTCTCCAGGCCTCTTGGAAGTTGGGTGGGGTCTCCGCCCGCTCCCTCATTCTCAAGTACGGTTCATAGCTCAAAGCACCACAGCTCAGAGAACAAAGGTTCTCGCAACACTTTTATCAGAACCAGGGAAAACGGGTTTCCGACAGACTCATCCATTCAAAAGTAACACCGCGGGTGTCAGGATGGCAGAGCAGGCCCCGCCCGCGCAGCTGGAAGAGCTGCGGGCAGCCGTGAGAAGGGCGAACCGCAGAAAAGCGGATGCTTTGGGCAATTAGGATGTGAAGGGAAACCCTCTTTGTGATCTAGGAAGTCACACCGAGGGGTGGCAACATCTCCCCTGCATGGCGGTTCCCAGCGGCAGCCCACGTGCCTGCGGAATGGTCTCCGGACACCCACGGCCCCCTGCGCTCCCGCGGGAAAGGGCCGGCAGGGACTGAGGCACGGAATCCCTCCAGGACATTTCGGGGGAAGGGCTGGTTTGCTGCTGTGTTGGCTCCAGGTTCAGGCCCTGCGCCCCTTCCTCTCTGAAGCCTCCTAACAATACGAGGGAGGCCTGGGAATCGTTTACGATGCTTCTTTCACTGAGCGTAATCTGAAACACCCCTAAGCCTTTCAAGTTTCAAGATCCTGCCCGTGCACTCTGTTTCTCTCCCGGTTTTCCGCACAGTATTGATTAATGAGGTCATACTGCAAAACACTCAACTATTTCTGATGATTTCCCCCTGCTTGTCTGCTGTCACATCAGGTCACTGAGAGATGTGTCTGCTCTGGTACTGGTCACTGTAACCACCGCGATGGACCAGATGGAAGGTGTTTACAATTTTGGTGATTGTGCGTTGTGCTTCCAAGATGCCTTAAAAGCTTTCCAGATGTACCCACATTCCTCTGCTTTCCCACATATGCTCCCATGATTATTTTGAAAAGTATATTATAGTCAAGAAATTGTGCTTGCACTGCATAATGCATGAACTTGTCATTTTTATATTAGGTATAGTTTTCAGATCTCCTTCCTGAAGAAGGCTGGGGTCCATGTTCAGCTGTGGAACTGAGGCAGTGACGAGAAGAGGCCCCACGCGCTGAGTACCACAAATGTTCCAGTGCGACCTTCTCCAAGGTCGGAATGGCTGGCCCACTGGGACTTTACCTAGTTCATCGTTTTCCTCTCTTTTCCAGAAAACTGCACAATGATCACCTATCTATTTAAGCATTCTGGTATTTGTTTCCAGGTATGCTTTAAATTAGTTAATCAAATCCCAGTTCCCTTTGTTTTTCAAAAACATTACACTTCAGACCCAAACCGTGACACTTACTAATTATCCTTTTAAGCACAGGAACATCTTAAAAGAATTAGAATATTCAGTTTTGAGAGAAAAGCAAGGTGAATGGAAAGAGAAGAAAGAGACAGAGAGAGAACAAAAAGCATCCACGCGAGCTAGCCAACAGAAAAACAGCATCTTGGCAATTTAATGAAGAATAAACCGTGAGATTAGTTTACATAGCAGTAGATATGTTGTGGAGAATTACTCAATCTGCACTCAGCTTCCTGCTGGGTTAAATGTGAGCTAAATTATTATTTTGCTTACATTTACGCCCTTGTAGACTGTGAAAGCAGAGCCTTCTTTCTACTCTGCTTTCTGCGTGATAACAAAACGTCTCCAACGCCACACTGCACGGAACACCCAGTGGCTCCCGTACTTTTCTAACAAAGTAGCCAGGGACAGGTTTTAAAAGATGACATTTTACAACTTCTTTACGAGGAATATTTTCCACTTCACCCCACCATGCCCCCTAAATGTTTAAGTTGATGTACTCTCCTACATTATCTGTGCGCTGCGGTCAACAGCCTTCAGGAATATCAAATATGGAGGCAGGGAGTCCGTAATGCGAACCCACCCACCATGCATCGCCAGCACCTACCACGGAGCAGGCGGGTGCTGACCCCTTAGTTGAGTAAACAAACCTAACCCTACGTAAGCCACGCTTGTGTCAGCAAAGCTCTCTGGAACACAAGTCGCCCCCAACACAGGCTGCCCGGCTCAGTCCATGTTTGCATTAGAACACGTCTGATGGAGAGCATCGGCGGCCTTCGGGGTGTCCCCCCAGGGTAGCGGGGCGGGGGAGCTGGCTGTAGCGCCTCCTCACTGCCTGTGGACAGTGGGCACAAGGAGGCCTTGAAAAAACCCTCAGGTGACCCGACCCTCCCAGCCCTACGTTCAAATCACTGCCTTATAGAGCAAAACCCAACGAAACAGAAGAGGGTTTACCTCAGACGGGCACTGATGTCTCCTGGAATCAATTTCCAGTAGCACAAGACCCCAAAATGACACCACACCAAACCACAAACTCGACCCCTCTAGGGCTGAATCCACGGCCTTCCCAACCCCTGCCTCCTCCCCTCTGTGTTTTCCCAGGCAGTTCGCTGACCAGGACTTGTCTCACAGCAGGCAAGTGGGGAACAGAAGGAGTACGAAAGGTAAGATGAAGGGGACACGTAAGTCCACGGAGCCACGCATGGTGCTCAGGCTTCACCGCCGCGACCTCCCCACAGCGCCATGGAGAGACAGGTGCCAAGGTGCCCTCACTCGGCACAGCCACAGAGAGGCTCTGAGACACTGCTAACACGCCAAGGGCAGAGCTGGGATCGGAGTAAAGATCTGCTAAAGCAAACAAAATTCTGCTCTGCCACATTGCTCGGGCCCTCAAAGCTGGGAGCGTCTGACACCAGAGGGGGGGGAGCACATACGTGGAAGGTCAGATGCGGACTCTGCCACCAACTAGCCGTGCGCCTTTGGGCGTGTTGCTTACTATCTCTGTGCCTCAGCTTCCTCTTCTGGAAAATGGGGACAAGAGTTTAGAAGAACCGAATTAATATTTATGAGGGGGGCGCCTAGGTGGCTCGGTGGGTTAAGCGTCTGCCTTCAGTCAGGTCATGGTCTTAGGGTCCTAGGATCGAGCCCCACATCGGGCTCCCTGCTCGGTGGGGAGCCTGCTTCTCCCTCTCCCTTCCCTTTGCGCATGTTCTGTCTCTGTCTCTCTCTCCAACAAATAAAAATCTTTAAAAGAAATCTATTTATGAAGTACACAGAACAACATCTGGCTAATACTGAGCATCACACAGCATTTGTTAAATGAATAAAGTATGGCTAAACAAAAGAGATGCAGCAAGTGCTTCAGACACATAAGCATATTAAACTAAACAAAAGTGGAGTATTGAAAATAAAGTGTAATTTGTTAATCTCATTTGGCCCAACTGTCACTGTTCCACATTAGCTGAGCAGAGTAGATGCTGGTTTTCTTGTGGAAAAAATTTCAATTTTTGTTATTCACTCTGCTCATATCCTATTTTCATCCCCCATTATTACCGATAACAATGAGTTACATATCATTTATGCTCAACCAATGGAAATCTTTCGTTAAAGAGAAAGAATGCTGTCCCAGAAACAGTCTTTCTTGGTGCACTATCAAGTAGCTCTGTGGAGAAAAAAAAAATCAAGCATTCACTGGGTCTACTACTAGACGTCTCCGTGTTTCTTTCCAATTATCTCATAACATGTTAGCATATACAGAAAACAAAACACAAGAATATACAACTTTGATACCAGGCCTTTCTCACTTTTCCTTTTTTATTGTGCAAGTTAATCATTTAACCTTGACCACTCTGCATCTGGGTACGTGTTAAACCGCACATCAGAGTCGGGCTTTCATAAATACTTAGGAACAATACTGTATTCCAACTGGTAGGACGTTTTACATTTACATTAATGACTACATATCCAGGGAAGTAAATAATTCTTGATTTGTACTGTAAAGACATGATTATGCTTATGTTTATAAAACTGAAGGGAATATAATGTTTCCATCTCAATGAATGTACCTAGATATTCAAAAGCATGGTTCAAATAATTCTGAGTATCAGAGTATCTGTGATCCAAGAGACAAAGAGCAGAAGACACCCAAGTGATACCTTCTTAACTTTCCTGGGTAATTTCCTTAACCTCTTTGTAAACGGAGCTAATGTAGCAGCAGTCTGTGGCCTGTCATCTGCCTTCACGTTCTGAGAAAAGGACTGAATGGGCTTGATGTGGTCAGCACACGCAAGTGCAGGGAGAGTGAACATTTTCAAAAAAAGGGAAAAAATCAAACACTATTCAATGATTCAAAGCAGCCCACTCCTCCCTAAAGCAAGTTTATCGATCCGATAAAGACCAGAAAAGCTACTTCTCAATGTTAAAAATGAATTTACTTACCTTGGCCCTCTGAGGGCAGCATTACCTAACACACAGGAAATTTCAGAAAACAATCTACCTTCCCTTCCCATAAAAATCATCTTTGAAAAAAACCTGAAATGGGCATATTTCTCATTGCACATAAATACTTCTTTCCTCATCAGTATCTGTACCTTGACAAGCTTAGGAGCGTTTGTCTTCCAGAGTTTCCATTAAGTTTGAAAGGAAAGACTGTCTTGAAATCAAGACTCATGAAGGAAAATGACTCGAGGCATCAGTCATGAAAGTCATTCAAAATCCAATGAAATGAAAAATTATAGAAATGACTCTGCATTATATAATTACTCTTTTAAATTCTAGTAAGTTTCTGTCATAATGGTCTCTGTAATTTGTTATGTAAAAACTGCAGGACACCAGAACATAGGAATCTTTGAGTAAAGATAAAGTAATTCAAAGAGATTAGCATTCGGCACCAAACCAAACGCGAAGACTGGGGGTCTTCTTACCAGCAGCCAACAGCCAATAGGCTCATTTATTACAAATCCCTCATTTATTAATAAAATATGAGACAACGGTGAGTGCTATGAAGTGTGTGAACCTGGCAAATTCACAGACCTGTACCCCTGGGGCCAGTAATACATTATATGTTAATAAAAAAGAAAAAAATAAAATATAAGACAGAAGGCAAATTGGTAGGTCAGGGTCAATGCACTGACCCAATTTTCAGACCGCTTCTGAAACTGCAAAAATCTTCCCAGAGCATGAGGATTATCAGTCTCCTTTCCCGGATCCAATGCAACGCACACTGGGTGTTTTATTCCTGTTCCTCAGAAAGCAGCTACCTCACCAACAGAGGAAAAAGTTTTCTGGCATTTATTCGTCAAAGACTTTTTTAGGATGTACTAAGCACAAGAAACGAAATGCTGAATAACCAGCCCTGTATACCACAGTGACATGGCAAACTTTCAGCTGAAGAATATAAAACGTGCTGATCTTCATGTTCGAGTCTCGCGCGTCAGTTACTCAGCGACCATCCAACTGCGCGCCACCAACGCCCCCCATTAACCCAGCCCAAACCACAGAGCAGTCTTATGGTGACTGACCTCCTGTGGGGAGATAATTATCATAAGCAGGTAAGTAACAAACTTTACTCTCGCATGTGGTTTCCACTGAGTGGAAATACAGTCTTATATAGAATTTGTATTGACGTTTAAGAGAAGCCCTTGCTTCCCCAAGTTCAGGGATGATGTTTCGCCCCTCAGGAAATAGACCGGCACCTGGCATAACTTTATGAGTAAACGGGGTTCTTAAACTATGTGCTACGGGAATTGAAGAGTTGTGTTCTTTTTAAATTATACTCTACTATGGAAAATTTCAGGACGATTGCATTCCAATCCTATTTTACGAAAACAAAAAGTACCCACAGTCAGCTTCAGAGAGTCAGTGGAACATAATGTAAATGCAGGGAAGGGAAAGAAGGTCATTTCATAAAACTCTTTTCTGTAATAAATATATATACTTAAGTTTAAATATCTCCTCAGAGAGATGCCAGGAAACAACAGCTGCTGTTCTATGTGCTTTCACTTAAAAGTATAAAATTATGAACTTTGATGCTGTGTTCCAGTCTCAAGCAAATAAGTGACTTGCCCAGCCAAAAACGACACGAACTTCACGGTTTCTGCCTTTCTGCCTTTGTATCTTAATCATCTTCTGTTCTAAAAAGTGCTACCAAGTTTACCAACATCTTTAATCAGATTTTCTTGAAACTAAAACACATTAAAAATTTTAAGCCAAAACATTTAGCAAGATGCCTTAAAGAATATGTCAGACAGAGAAATACTCTTCTGTTTTCAACACACTGGCCAATATTTTTAAAAATTACTATTCATGCAGGATTTTTCTGAGGCACAATTCAAATGCATCCATATACCATTAACGCTAGAAGTTCCTGAAGGCTTTTTGGATTATCCTGAAAACACACCAAGCACCAGTTTTGTTCGTACGTCTTCATGGTAGGAGAGTGTCCTCCTCATCTGTGACGCTGCATTTCATGGGCTCTGGGATATTTCCACTTCTTTGGTCCTGGAAGTTGTCTTTGGGAATGCCATTATTAAAAAAAAACAAATGAGGGGCGCCTGGGTGGCTCAGTGGGTTAAGCCTCTGCCTTCAGCTCAGGTGATGATCTCAGGGTCCTGGGATCGAGCCCCGCATCGGGCTCTCTGCTCAGCAGAGAGCCTGCTTCCCCCTCTCTCTCTGCCTGCCTCTCTGCCTACTTGTGATCTCTCTCTCTCTCTCTGTCAAATAAATAAATAAAATCTTTAAAAACAAAAAAAAAAACAAAAAACAACAACAACAACAAAAAAAACAAATGATGACACTTAACGATCTGCATATGAACACTGGCATCTATCACCATGTGCTGTTAGACACTAAGGTCTCCTTCAGAGAAGCCAGCATTCACATGGAGGGTTTTTTCTTTCTTTTTTTTTAAGTATAACCAATTTGTTCTTCAAAACCCAAACAGAAGTCCTGAATCACTAAACCCAGTCCCGTTAACCACTTGGGCAGCCAGATGGGGCAACTCTCCCAGGTCCAGCCTTCCTGGACTCTTCACCCAAAATCAGGGAAGAGAGGAAAAGCCTTGAGGAACCACTGGCCCACGCGTGGGCACTAAACAGGCTACGCTGCCGTGAGGGACTCTGTTGCTGGCCACGGCCGCCCCCCTCCCTGCCAGGAAACGCACGCCACCCGTGCCCTCAACCCTGTGCGAGCCTCATCAGAGCCTTTGTCTGCAAAGTCAAGAGCGGGGACCATCACATCACATTTTAAAACTCCATGAGGAGACAAAACATTATTCTTAGTATTGTTTGTTCATGATGATCATTAAGTCATTGTGATATGTCTGAAAATTTAGTTTTAAAAATAATTCTAACCCAAGTACAGCTTAAGCACTGACCATAGCGGAGAAAACTGTAGGTCTAAGATCATGCGATTAATACTGAATTAAAGGAATACAGTTTTCAGCAATCTCAGGCTGAATTTTTTAAGTAGAACAATGATTTCATAAGATGCAGTATGAAATCATGCCTGCATAACCAGTCCTGCCACACCCCAAAAAGAGTTACATTCAACAGTTCTCTTACATTCTCTTTCAACAATCAACTTGCCTTCAGGTTCCTGAAACAATCATAAATCACTAAAGAGACGTAAGGTCCTAAGGAAGCACCTGACATCTCTTCCCTGACCTCGGGACGGCGCACGCTCACCGTGCAGCGCTGCCAATGCTGGGAGGTGCCCCACGCACACCACGGACACACCCGCACACCGAGGAACGAGGAACGTTGCACACCTCCCCAAACCCAAATGCTCCTAATAGCTACCACGGCACAGGGTCCAGATGTTCTAAACACATCAGCATCTCATTTAGTCCTCACGTGATCTGTGCTAGCGGTCCTCGTGGCCGCCTTCTAGCCTGGGAAGAATCGACCCTTAAACAGGGAAAGGACTTCGTAAAGTCACTCCTCTAAGCGACGTGGTATTTCAGTCTGGTCTGTGTTAAGTTCAAAGACGCTCTGTCTGTAATATTTTAATCGCCTCAGCATGTATACTTGCCTGCACTACTCAGATTTTGTAAATGGCCTGAAAAATTGAGCAGGAACAGTTCATGAAGCACACAGGCCAGAACTGCAAGCCTGCTTCTCTACCAGCTTGCTTTTGTTCAGCCACTCACTCCCGGGCATCCCGACCGGCACTCCACGCTCGCGCCGTTTCATGACGCCCCCCACCTGGAAAACGGCCTGCTGCTTGCTCCCAAACTTAGCAGGGGTATCAGCACGGACCGTGAGACTACAAATATTTGTACATAATTCCACATACAAAAATAGGGGCGTATCCGCGGCCTCTAAATTAAAGGAAAAAAAAACAAATACACAAGACAAAGGCGAGGTCCAGTGTGGCTGATGAGTCTCTAAGCCTTTGCAGCAAACACAGATGAGAGTCACTTGAAGAGAAATTGACAGTGAGCTTGAAAGTTTTTCTAAATAGACCTGACCTCTATTTCTTTACAAAGAGTGGAAAATAACAGATAATCTTCCTTCAGTCCTTTCAGAAAGACATTCCTCTGGTCACAAAGCTGTCAACTATGCTTGCCTTCCAGCCACACATTAGGCATTTCTGCTTCATAATTACACAACAAAACCCTGAGTGTTTTAGGAAAACAGGAGTTTACCGAAAGTCAAGATAAAAACTCTTTAGTCACATCATATACATTTTTTTTTGCAATATAAATCAAAACAAGGGGGAAAAAGAGAAAAGAGAAGTCAAGGCTTCTCTTTTTGTTTTTCAGCAATTTCATTCACATCGTGCTTGATTTTAAGATTTGACAAAACTTTTGTAAAAATAAATATGTAAAATAGAACTTTACAAAAATTTGGTGTCCTAGAACAGAAACACCTTTGAGAAACTGGACTTCACATCAGTGTTTCTTCTCGATTATTTAAAGTCAAAGTGATCAAACAGGTATTTAATAGACATTCCCTCTGAGTGTTATCACAGCCTTTAAAAAAATCAGAGGTACCAGCTCTCTGATACTGAATGACAAGAAGGGATCAGAAGGAAACCGACCGCCAAACCAGTACTCCGCGATGACAGCGCATGCCTGTCATTCACACAATCAAAGACAACTGAGAGGGAAAAAACGAGTATTAACCAAGAAGGCCCGGTTCCCATACAACTTTGCTTCACAACTAGTCGCATCTGATTTCAAAGTAGGACGGAATGACTTGGTAAGATAAATTCGGGACTCTCAATCTCACCCCTAGTGGTCGGCTGTAAAACAAATCCATTCAGTCTCAAGAAAGAGTTGACAGTTCTGACTGGTGTTAAACTGTCCGCGCGCACAGGACAAGTGTGGCCATTTACCTGCCTGACTGCTAGCCCACATCTCCCGTTCTCCGTTAACAATTCACACCCCATATGAATCGATCACATTAGCCGCCGTCTCTATGGGGAAACGAGAAAGTTTGCGTTGCCATTTAGAGGAGAAGCTGCTTTCCCGCAACTCTACGGGAGTAAGAGAAGGAAGAGGAAGTATTAAGTCCCTAAACTAATTAACGAAATAAGGGGGAGGGGGCAGGCAGGAAAACAATGATAATTAGTATGTACCCTTGGTTAACCAAACCCACACATACATTCATTCTGTATGTGCACAAACATCAGCAGCATCATAAACCGTCTCAAGTTCGAGCCATTATTCAGCTCGACATCTGCACATGTTTATGCGTCTCTCCAAACAACCTCTTGAGCACCCTGCTGGAGCCGTCATTTTTTTTCTTCTCCCTATCTGGCAGATGGCAAGTCAACAATCGGCATCAACAGCAGCCGAATATCTCCCCCTCCGTCCTCCCCCCCTAAACAGACACAATAATAACTTCTTTGTGCTTCCCTACAATGCAGCTGCTTAAACCATTTCGCTACAAGGCTGCTTTGCCTTAATAAAAAAAAAAAAAAAAAAAAAAAAGCCCTTCTGTCAAGTCTACAAAGCAGCATAATGTTAAGCAAGCTAAAGCCACAGCACAGCTGCAAACGGGCAGACACACTGACAGCTCCTCCCTTAACAAAGCCCGTGAACTGAAGGGGGTTCATCTGAGGCTCACACAGTAATTAGTATAAAAAAGTCCGACAGCCTCTATTATGCTACGGGAAAAAAAAACTGGACAGAACTGGGCTGCTGTTTTGCGTCAAGAGTTCTGCTGCAGAGTAGATAAATCATGTTGGGTTTTTTCCTCTCTTTTTAAAGACAGTAATAAGGAGGATGAGAGAAGCTAATTTGAAAACTTGGACACAGTAATTGTACCATATGGTGAGCATTTATCCTTTCTGAAATGCACGCTAACAGTCACTTACATGCACACTGCTTTGTTTTACAGTTGTTATTCTCTCTACCATATTCATAAAATGGATTTGAATATCTGATACTCAAGAGAAGTTGTGTGTAATTAGCAACAGAACTGCCTGGGTTTAATTTATTGGCCTCGCACTGCAATCTAGTAAATGCAAAACAAAATTAAACAATGTGTCCACTTGGTAAAATGTTTTTTCTGTAACTCAATAAAAAAGAACGAGGACTAGGACAGGTTCATTGGAGTGTTGCTAAGTTAAAGTACAGTATATTTCGAAAATTCCAAAACAATAAGCTACGGCGGTTGGAAAGATTTCTACAGACCCATTTCAAAGATACCAGATCACTAGGAGAATGACCTTTCATTAAGACCATCTGGTTCAATTCTGTATTTCGCTGAAGCATATGTAACTCTTCTCCACACATATCGGTAAATCTAGACTTAAAAGAATTCCCTTGTATGTGTTCTAAAATTTTTTTCAAGAGAATCTATCAGTTATTAAATAGTCAGTACTATGTGCCAAGCACCATGCTAGGCACAGGGAGGAGGACATATTGTCAAAAAGTCTTCACATATCTAAAATAAAATCAGAACATAAACTGAGTCAATATTTCTGTCGACTTTAAAATTCTATAAAAATCCACCTACTATTTGAAAAAAGTCCTCAATAACATCAGGGCATTGCTTATTAAGGCCCAATATATAGCAAAGTGACAATTTTTTCTGACAAAATACTGTGTAAAAAATAATTGTAAGATGTTCTTCTCTAATCAAAAGTAAATTCATTTCCATGCCAGCTGTGTGCCTCTTAAGATCAAAATATGAAGTGTTTATCTATCTTCAATAAACTATATACTAAAACACCGAAATACTCAACTAGAAAGCATTTGACCACTGAAACTTCAAGGGGAATGAAATCACAGGTCTGCATTTCTACAATTGACATGTATCCATAAGTACTGCCCTAATTGCTATTTTGGAGATATGAAAAAGTAAAATATTTTAATGAATTATTAGGTCAACATAGAACTTAAGAGTCCCCACTCGAGCCTGAAGTAATCTGTGACTTTAGAAATACAAAATGGTCAATGGTAACAATATTCCAGTACCATCCAAGAACGCAATCCCACTGAAGAAGGTAGGTACAGTTACGTGCAGAAGGAACGGCCCCATTCAACAAGTTCCCCTGATTTCCTAGGATCAATCTCTATCTTGGCTTGAAGACATAAACTTTATCATCCGTAACAGGTACAGTGCCTTCTCTTTATGCTACCAATATGGGGCGAGAGGACCAGTTTACTTTAAGATAAAAATATCTTATTTTTGTATTCTGCTTTACAGTTTACTAAACATTTTCAAATATGAAAATGGATCTTAAAAGCTCATTCTGATAGATCAGAATTTGTTTTGACATACAAAGTGATGCTTTGTTTGGGAATTATCTGGCCAGTAATGCGCGTCTGAGTCTGTCTACTTTTCAACCAGGTGAATCCTATTATGTGAACAAGGTCATCATACTGGTGTTGAAAAAAAGTGGGGGGGCTCAATCTACAGAACAGGAAAAATAACTTGTTTTCTAAAACTGTGCAGTTTATATATCGTTTAGTGACTTTCCTGGTTAACTGAATGAGCAAAAGAAATAAGAGAATAAGATCATTTGGAAAATAGGGTCAAAGATGTGGTCATCCAATGACGGGCCTCTTCATCACATACCAGTAAAGAGCGATTCTTTGTGGAGAAACCGGAATTTGGTTCCATTTGGGAAAATCGAGTCGAGGAAGTGTCTGTAAGCTGAATGTATTTCTATTACTTAATATAAAATATTTAGGAGGTTGGGTGTGAATACAAGATCTGAAAACCCAAGGGCACAATGAGCTTGACTTCCACATCTGATCATTAATGCTTCCTAGCAAAACCCATCAACAGTTTCTAAACTACCTGAAACCATTTCTCTTTATCTCAATAACAGCAAAAATCTAATTGTCCATAAGGACGAATTAAGACTATTTTTTAAAGTCCTTTCTAATCAGAAGCATTTGTCCAGAGTACGGATAGCAGTTCGGAGAGAATGCTTTTGTTGTGTGATCACAGTTCTGAAGACTATACCCTTTCCCTCAGCAAGGGACGGCGAGGGAGAGCGGGGAACGCCGGCAGAATAAGTGGTCAAGAAAACGTGCAGAAATCAGACTTGCCCAAGCGAAGGGATCAGAATGTCGGGTAAGCCCCACCGTTTTGATTTACCCGCCATGCAGCTCCTTGAGAGCTCACACCGGACACAGAAGTACAAAGGTTGGGGTCCTCTTGTTAAACGTGAAATACCAAAGTCCTCCTAACGGGTTCAACAGGTACCAGACCCGGTCTACAACGGGTGGCAAACTCTAAAATACTTGCGAACAGTTGGTCAGAGGCTGTGACACAGGGACACAGCGCAGCAGCCTAGCGACTCCCTCACGACGATGGCGAACCTGAACCGGACTTGGAGATCGAGACTGACCTCCGCGCGCGGACGTCCCCGCAGAAGAGCGAGCAGCGCCGGCCGTTTGCAGCGCGCTTCCCACTTCGGTGACAGAAGCAAAGCAAGTAAAATAACCCTGATCACGGAATTTAGAGTTAAGAGGGCCTAGAAGTCAAGAACGAACGCGTACCTCATGTATCATTATGACCATGTAGGAATGGAAGAAGAAAAGTGTTTCCAGAATAGTCCTCAGTAGCAGGCGCCCGCTAGAGATGTTCCTCGGATCGTTCGTCTTGAAGCTCGGGGCTCTTGCAGGACAGGTCTTCCTCCTGCTGCCGGGGCGGGACCCCACCGAAGCCGAGGCGGGCGGAGGCTTCGCCACTGGAAGAGCACAGGCGCCTCACCCACAGGCAGGACCTGGGCGCGGCGCATCCGGAGGACCGAAGACCCCCAGCCGCGTGCCGCTTTGTCCTGCTCAGGAGCTGGGCCGTCTGGTCTGGGTCTGTCTCTGGTCTCTCTTCTCCAGCTCCCTCTCCTATTCCCTCCCCTTCCCCTCGAACGAACGTCTGCTGCGCTTGCCACAGTCCCTCCACCCGTGAGCTCCTCAGCTTCCCCCCAGGACTCAGACTGCAGGCAGCCCCTCGCGGGCACGCGAGGCCCAACAGCAGCTCGGCCTTCACCTCTCCGTCTCTGAGCTGCCTCAGCCTTTGGCCTCTCCGACCCCTTGAAGAAGGTCTTGGGTCAGATGCCCACTCACCAACCTGACTGGGACAGGGGTGCCTACCCCCCCAAATGAGAGGGGGTGAGGGTGAGTTTCCCTCAGAAAGGGCTACAAAGTACAAAGTTGAGGTCCTCTTGTTAAATGTGAAACACTACCCCAGAAAGTTTCCCTCAGAAAGGACAGAGCGACAAATCACTGGCATCTCCAACACATTAAGCCATACTAAGTGTGTGTGTGTGTGTGTGTGTGTGTGTGTATCAGTGTGTGTGCATTTCAAGAAACAGAATTCTAGTTTAGTGGATTAATTTTAACAACTGGAAAAAATAAGCATAATTAAAGGCCTCGTGGAATAAGTCACTGAATGTGTTAAAAATTAAATAAAAAATAAATAAAACTTACTTAACCAAAATGGCTTTGTGTTTTGTGTGACCACCAGACAGAACTACTAAGGAATCCAAGCAGGAGTCACTTGAATTGTCATTCACTGTGAGCACATGAAACACAGTCATGTGAATGGTCTCATGTACTATATTCAGGAACAGCACGAGCTGTGGGGCAGAAGCATACAACAGTCCCCCTTATCTGCAGGGGATACATGGCAGGACCCCCCAGTGGGGGGCTGAAACTGCAAACAGTACTGAACCCTGTACGTACTATGCTTTTTCCCTAATATCCCTAATACAACTAGTACACCTACATACCTACGCCAAAGCTTCCTTTATAAATCAGGCACAGTAAGAGACTGACAACACGAAGTACTAATCCACCATGGCGGATAAGGCGGAGGCGGGGAACTGCTGTGTAAATGACTTCTATATAACTCTAAGATTAGGTCAGCTGTGTCACGGTCCTTTAGTCAGGATAGGAATCATACACTAAGGATCTAGATGTCTCCCCAGGAAGAGTCTTGTCCAGTAGTTTTTAAACTGTGGGTCGAGATCTCTAATTTTCAAAGATTAGGCAGTATCAAAAATACTAGAAGCTCTGGTCCACCGCCCGACAAACAGGCAAGTTCCAAAGGTTACTGGTCAGATTTAAAGCTCAGTTTATCAGAGGTAAAATTTTACTAATATAAATGGCAGTCAACTCTGACATAGAGCCCTTAGTTGAAAAGCACTACCCAGTAGTAATCAAGAGACTTAGTATTTTTACAACATGTCACTCTGTTTTCACTCTCATTTCACGTGATCTCCCCTCAACTTGGGAGACAGAAGGGTCAGGTATTAATATTCCCATCAGTACTCTCGGCTCCAGTAGATGGCACACAAAGAATGGGGAGATGTTTTTTGTTTCAAAAACAAAATTCTTCTTTCAAAACTGTATGTCCCTGATGGAGAGAGGAGGATGAGATTCTGAGCTTCCTATCACTGGATGGCTGGGGATCGAAGCTACAAGTCTGAGTGTGAGCTTGTGCCAGGCTGCTCCGTAGGTCACTGTTAACAGTCAGATTCTAGGATATTATGATTTCACAGGTCAGGAAACCAAGATTTAGAGCTGACAAGGGACATGTGCACGGACTAGCTCTTTGGCTTCAAGTCCAGCACAGTTCTGGCTAATCTATACATCACAGAGCATGCAGTCTCCCTTATACTTATAAGAAATCCCGGAAACCCAATCCCTTTTAAATAGCACTTCTCTTTTTAAGATGCATTGTAACGAGTCTAGGACACTGACTAGACAACACATCGATGGTCTTCTACACGCACAGAAGTGTAAGGTAAAAGAAGAGAGCCATATGTGTATATGTTTAAGATTTACTTTAGAGAGACAGAGAGAGAGTGCAGGGGGAGAGGCACAGGGAGAGGGAGAGAGAATCCCGAGCAGACTTCGCTCTGAGTACGGAGCCTGATGTGGGACTTAATCCCAGGACCCTGAGATCAGGACCTGAGCCAAAGCCAAGAGTCGGACACTTAACCAACTGTGCCACCCAGGTGCCCCGAGACCCATACTCTTTTCATGATACGTGCTATGCACAGGAAGACAGAGAGGCAGCTACTGTTTCCAGCACAATGACACCCAGGGCCCAGGTCAGATGGTCTCTTGGCACTTAGTACATCCGCAGGTGAAGCAGCTGTGAACAGTGGTTGAAAATCCCCACATCTTATAGCCACTGCCTACCATCAGCGAGACTGTGGACAGGGGTATTCCTAAGTCAAGAACTGTATATATTCTCTTTGCTATCATTTCCACAAGATCTGAAAATTGGAAATATCAGCCAGTCATGTAGTATTTTTCTAACACATATTATTAACTCATTTTTAAAGCTTTTTTAAAAAGCGGTCTAAGCCATGAATACTGTACCCATTTGCTTTTTTTTTTTTTTTAATTTTTTTTATTTCTTTGACAGAGAGAAATCACAACTAGGCAGAGAGGCAGGCAGAGAGAGAGGAAGAAGCAGGCTCCCTGCCAAGCAGAGAGCCCGATGCGGGGCTCGATCCCAGGACCCTGGGACCATGACCTGAGCTGAAGGCAGAGGCTTTAACCCACTGAGCCACCCAGGCGCCCCCCCATTTGCTTTTTTTAATTGGTGGGTAAGATCCAGCTGTGTAGCACAAAAGGTTAAAAGCTATCAACTGAAAATATACAGAGTAAATGTTAGTAAAATGAATTGCTAAATGTCTTCCTTTTTAAATACTCTATCCAATATTTTCTTGTCTGAAAGACAAGGTAAATTTCACCTACTTAAGCACTGTAACATATGATACACTGTATTTAACATATGCATAAAACATGGCCATGATTCAATTCTTTTCATGTACCTAAGAGAATGACTTGCTTAGGAAATGCTACAAGTAATGAATCTAATTCACAGCACACAGACATGTAGGTCTGCAACTCTTCTGTTCATTTAAACACGTCATTTTCTGAATATCATGCTTTGTCAAGATATTCATTAACTGAACCCATAATAAGCAACAACAACAAAAAGCACAGAGCATGAAGCAAATTTTTTTTTTTTTTTAACAGTCAATTGTGTTTTAAAATCCTCTCCAAGGGGTGCCTGAGTGACTCAGTCCGTTTAGTGTCAGACTCTGATTTTGGCTCAGGTCATGACCTCAGAGCTGTGAGATCGAGCCCTGCAGCCAGCTCTGCACTGAGCGTAGAACCTGCTTGAGATTCTCTCTTGCCTTCTGTCCCTCCCCCCACTCACCCACGCAGGTTCTCACTCTCTCAAAAAAAAATAAACAAATCTTTAAAAAAAAAAAAAAAAAAAAAGAACCCTCTCCAACTCTCAGAGTTGATTTTCTCATTTCCCAATGTCCCCTACTCCAACTCTCAAGGATGTCCTCCTCATACTACAACGCCAGGCTCTGACTTCTTCCGCTAACTCCCTAACACAGAATCCCAAATTTTCCTCTCAGTCTTCACTCCCTGCCCTTGCTGAGTTCCACGCTGACTCCTCCCTCCAACAGGAGTCACACTCGACTTCTCACTCCTCTGTTCTGCTTTCATTTCTTGACTCCTACCTCCAACGACTAACAAATGAGAATTAAATTTTAAATAAATGAAGTTATTCACTTCAACCAGTGTTGAGGGTCTTAGTGAGCTTAAAAGAGAGAAACCACAAGCTCTTAGCAGTAAACACAACCAAAATGTATTTGGGGTTCATGTCAAGTCAAACAAATGCTCCTTATCCATGGGTGGCTCTTTTCCAGGCAGTGATTCAGGGACCCAGACTCCTTCCTTCTAGAGGCTCAACCACATCCTTGAATTCCTGTTGGCTATTAGAAAGGATAAGAGAAAGAGAACCTAACACAGGGGATGTTTACGAGGCACGGCTGGAAGCAGCTTATCTTAACGCTGCTCAGACTTCAGGGGCAAAAGAGGGCTTATGGCCACACCTGACATCAAGTCGGCTGGGAAATACAGTCTGTGTCCTGGGTGGGGGTGAGGTGGTGAGGGCGTCCAAATGGATGTAGTGAATGAGTAGTCAATTTCTGCTATATTGAACATCGACTATTTATTCTAAGTAAATTCTTACTTAACTACCTTGGATTATGAGGGACACAGAAGAAATGAAAGCAACTGTTCAACTAAAAATGGCTAATGTGCTAAATTTTATATATATTCACCACAAGGAAGGAAGAGGAAGGGAGTAAGGGGAGAAGTTGGGTGGGAAGGGGAGAAGGAAGGCAGGAAGGCAGATCGTCTCTACCACTAAGGAACTTAAAATCTTTTTGGTAAGACACACACACACACACACACACACACACACGAGTCAAAAGAACATATCTCACTAATAACAAGTACGACATCAAAGACGAGTAAGCGTCAGATATCATTAAAGGCCAGCAGGCGCAATCTTCACGTGCTTGACCATATCACAGAGCGTTCTAAGGTTTTCATCCTAACTAGGCTCTCAACCTGACACGGCCTACTTGTGTTGGTCTAAAAGATGTGAAAAGAAAAAAAACAGGCTTGGTAATATCACAGCTTTGCCTTAAAACAGGAGTTCAACCAGTTAAAGAGATACTCTCCTCAAATACGAGTATCTTTTAAAAATTAAACATTAGTAATTGACATTGAGTGTTAATGAATTTGGGACAAATCAAAACACAGTCACTACTTGTCTTTGTTTCTTTTTTAACATCTTCCTAGGTCACACACAGTGTAGCTCTCAGAAAAAATAAGCATACAAACCATTCTTTCAAAGTATGTGCTATATAACGCGTTCCATTGGCAAACAAGATAAATAAGTAGTGCTCTTAACGATTCTTATATCTTCTGTTTCTTACATGATGGAGAGAAAAAGATGTTAATAAACCTACAAAATTTATTATTCCACTGTAATCCTATTCTATCCTACCTTCTTAAAGAAGGTATCCATGTAAAATACGCACAGAATCAAAGGCATCAAGTGCTACTGGCTAACATTGACTTTCTGTTGCTCCTGTTGACAAGCAACATCAGAGGTGAAATTACCTTGCAAATAGCTTTTTTAAAAAAGATAAAACAAATGTAGGCATTAAGATATGCTTCCGTTTTTAGGCCAGATTTGAATCTCTTCATATTACATAATAAAAATCTCTAAAAGAGTTAAGCACAAAATATTCCAAATAATTCCCAAACTCATTTTGGAAATGAATAGTTTAATTTTATAGTCACTAAAATGTACACAGCTTAAAAGGTCACAGCAGGTGTTATGGTCTTCTCATGAGCAGAATATTCAATGCTAAGAACAATCACACATTTTGACACATCTGCTGAATTCCTATTCCAAGTGTGCTCACATCTGAACTTATCATAAGAGAAACACTGCAGTACAAAACTTTAGAAAAAGATAAATAAACTGAGGTAGAAAGAACTTAAATTTATTTTGTAACTCCATCAAAGCAGTTCCATCTAATTTTTTTTATCTTTCCGAAATATATTCTATGCATGCTTTTGAGTTCATGCCTAGGAATAAAATGCCTAGGAGAAAACAATATAATTACCAAAATTTGTTTTACAAAAGGCATTCCCCCATCACAAAACATCTTTTCCAGTGGCCATCATACCTCACCAGGCCAAAGCCTTTATATGAAGTCAGGGGACCCTCACATTACACACAGAGAGCCAATATATTCTTTCAACTGGATGAGATGAGCAGCTCTGAAAGGAGCAGCCGGGATGAGAATGTCCTGTCCAATCCCCACCAGAAAAGGAGAAATTCTTCCTACATGCAGAAAACTGAAGTGAACATTCCTGTTTTCAAGAAAACATCCACTAACTCAGAAAAAGAGATTTCAAGACAAATCCTACCTCAAATATGTAACACGAAAACAAATTACTGTAGATACTCTAAGAAGTAATTAATTAATCCTTCTCCAGAAATGGATGAAAGAAATCTGGGTACTCTCTTTCCAAATTGTCAAAGCTACTTTTCATTCAACATTTACCCTTTTTACTTAAAATATTCAAAGTGAAACCATTGATGTTTATCTGTTGTCCTTTTTTTTTTTTAATACATCCGTTTACAAGTGGTGATAAGGTCTGAAAGACAATTTATAAAAATAACTAGACGTTGTTATAGTCCAAATAAACAAATCACAAAAATCTGACCCAGCTCTTACCAGGTCCTTTATCAAGCAGCATTATTGCAAAGCAGCTAAAAACTCCATCCTGATATAAGGAAAACAGAGTATTTTGAAGCACTTTCTGAATACCTCAGTCTCACACTCAAATCAGAACATCTGTCCGCCAACTGTCAAGATAATGTCTAGCCTAGGAGTTTTCCTGAATTCATCACTATTCATAGATGCCTGTCACTATTCAAAAAAAAAAAAAAAAAGAGGGGATTAAAAAAAAAAAAAGAAAGCCATCTTTTCAAAGCTTCTTTTCCTATATGTCAAAGTCGGGGTAAATACAGAAGTTACCACTTTGATCCCAGCTGACTTTGACTCAACTGCCCCTCCACCTCTTTATCTCAGAACGCAAGTTAAACGTTCTCCAGAATTCTAGACAAGTCACTGGGGCACGTTAATATTTTCCACTTTACGTAGTTTCGGAATCCAAGGATCTGAGCCCTACACTCAAAGCCTCCCCCTCACCACTACTTTCACCACCAGATACCAAATCCAAGCACAGTCCAGCTACCAGCCCGGAAGGAAAATGGCGCGACAACACAGGGCGCAATACAGCGTTCTCGCTGGTTTACTCGCCGACACTACAAAATCCAAGCTAAATGCAGTTGTCTCTCTCAAGAACCTTCCTTTAAAATTGATTCCTACAAAATGTACACCCTTTTTTTTTTCCCCAAGTCAGATACAAGGAATCAGACACATAAACAGTCCTCAAATTAAAATGAATGCTTTTCTAGGCCACTGTCCCACTGCGGCATGAGATGGGAGGTCTTGAAATGAAAAAGTGTACATACACTCAAGAAATAACGGAGACAATTTACGAGGCAGGACAAAATCGAGGAAAACTGAGGAGGGAGAAAAAAAAAAACACCAAAAATCAGAGAACAGTTAAGACTACTCCTCACCAAGCGCCCGGTTGTCCTATTTTCCACTTGACATGGTAACAGAATCCGTTGGTTAGATCTCTATTTTTAGTTATATATAAACCCACATACGTGAATGAGCTATTATGTGAACAAATCGGTAAGATCAAAAAAACTGAGAATCTATTAATAAAGTTAGCTTCCTTCCAAAAACATAATTTTTTAAACACAAAACTGAGGAAAAATTTTTACATTATAAAACTTACTGTATATCCCAAAGTTAGTTACATTTTGACATAATTATGTATTAAGAAACATCCTAAACTGAGCTACATTTTCTTACTGTCTTCCATCATAATTTAAGCAAATAAGGCCTACATTTTACTGTAAATATGAATTACCAGAGTACTTAATGCACATGTAACCATCTTGCAGGATACCAAACCTAGAAATCTTAATTCCAGTTTCTGAAAAATTGAATTTTTTATAAGCAACCCACAGGATTCAAAAGCAGGTAGAGGGGCAACCTGGACAGTTCAGTTGGCTGGGCACCTGAACTTGGTTTCTGCTCAGGTCATGATCTCAAGGTTGTCAGATGGTGCCCTGCCTCGGGCTCTGCACTCCACAGGGAGTCTGCCCGAGATTCCCTCTTTCCTTCTCCCTTTGTCCCTTCCGCCCTCAAATAAATAAATCTTTAAAAAATAAATAAAATTACAGCATGTGGATTATAGCCCACCCTTTAAGAAATAATTTCTACTGGGAGATGATAGATATTTAAATTTTAAATTAAAATCCATTCATCAGATCACTGGTAGACAAGAACTTACAAGGTGACGGGGGGGGGGGGGGGGGGGGGGAATAAATAAAAGGCAACTACAATCCTAAACTACCCTCGTATATGGACGGGGAAAACAGACCCACAAGGAAGAAAACCAGGATTGTTAAAATTACATAAGAAAAGTCCTGACAAGGGGCTGGCGGGGTTCCAGGAAGGAGAGTTCACTTTCCCTGGGGCACAGGGAAACCAGGCACAGCGCTGACAGCGGAACCACCTGGAAGGACTGCTGGACGGGATTCTCAGCACCAGACCAGTGACGGCAGTTGGGGGGCACCCCAACACTCGAACCTCTGCAGGTGCTGAACCCTCTCCATATGAGTGAGGTCTGTCCCCAGGCCCACAGCTGTAACAAGGTTTCATTGACAAACGAGGCCCGGTAAGAGATTAAAACAAGAATAATGAAATAGAACAACTGTACGAGTAGCTGTAGTAGAAGTTCTACAGATGGGGTCTCTGTCTCGCTCTCCAACTCTCCCTTCTCCCTGTGATGATGGGGGATGAGGATGGGGGAGAGGAGGAAACACCCGTGGGATCAGACGCGGAGAGCAGAGTGACAGCCGGTGCCGCGGGAGCACAATCCCTGGCTTCTCCGCAGCAGGAAACTGAGCCCCTGGAAAACCAAACCCGGAGAAGGGGGCGCCGCTGTACCCCGGGAGGGAATGGGGCTATCTGCAAAGGTGCAGGGAACAGCATTTACACACGATCTGCCGGCTGGCTCACGATGAGGTCATCCTGGCGGTTGTTCTGTCTCTGTTCCCAAGACCGGAACAGCACAGTCCAGCAGGATTGGGATGGCTGCACACCGTGACACACAAGGGCGGGGATCAGGGACGTGAAGCTCAGAAATTAGCTCCTCAGTGGCAACGGCGTCAAAGAGAGTAACACGTGACTTGCCTTCTAAAGGCTCCTTGGCCTCTTTCAATAGACAGCTCAGATAGATGTAATTATCCCAAAACATCACTGCCAAGAAAAATTAGTGAAAACAGTAATGTCTTAGGAGACTTGAGTATATTAATGAAAAGCATACATATGCCCCAGATATGTGGCTATGAGATGTCACAGTGATTCAAAATCAATGAGCAACACATGGGCACACTGTCCACAGGAGGAGCAAAAAGTACACGCGGAAACGGGATTGGGGCATTCGTGGAAGACCGGAAGGTTCCGGCCTTTTCTCAAAGGTTACTGCTGCTCATAAAGGCCCTGACTTAGGGCGGGCTTGGAATTTAGCACCTCCAACATGAACGTGTCATTATGCTAGTGGGGGCTAATGGTCCTTTCCCGTTTGTTCGGAGGACTCTGTTACGGAGCGCTACAACGGGGCCTTCAGTTTGATCCATCTAGAGTTCCAACTGTGAGATAACCCGCTCCCCAGCATGAAGACCAAATCCACTTTAATCATTTATGAAAGGTAGATAATAAAAGAACAAGACTGATTACGTATGTGTTTGAGGACACTTGAGTGAATCCCGGTGGTAACATCTAGAAAAATTCCCTGCATAAAGTCAGTTGTTTTTGTTTTGTTTTGTTTTAATCTACTGAAAAAAGCAGGATCAGTACCATTTGACTGACCAAGATATAAAACTATTTTAACACATAAAGTAAACTCAAGTAACAGAGAGAATAACCTAAAAACCTAGTGAATATTTAATGTGGTCTTTGACCAGTATCTAAGCTTGACTTTTATGATAACTTGTAACAGTAATTTTTCAACATAACAGACAATTTTCATGAAAAACTTCATAGTAAACTCAACTTATCTACCAACCTTCTCTCAACACAAGAGAAAATTCTTTATTGTGGGACAAGTGCTCAGTCTCAAGGCCATGTGAGAGTTGTCAAAACATAAGAAAAAAACCGGACCAAGGGTATAAAATATCAAATTCTAAATGGATCAGAATGCACAAATAAAAAGAGTCTAATGTGTATTCTTTTATTGTTTTCACAGCCCTTAAAAACCAAAGCACCTTCCTGAAAAAGCAGGTGATCTGGTAGAGCGGAGGACAGAGCGCAAAACAGAATTCATTTTACCCAAGCACCCGGCATCCTTCAACAGCTCTATCCATACAAAACTGAAGAAAGGTGGACAGACTTCTCTCTAAGCAGGTGCACAGGTGACCCAGCCCCGGCTCTCCGCCTGAGCAGAGGGGAGGGATGTCAGTACCGCAGTAAAACCTGCCTCCTGCCGCGGGCCCCACTCAGTCCTTCAACAGACTCCTTCCACTCCCCCAGGTTTGGATAGAAAATGAGCAATTCACCCAAGTATAAGTGTTTCTGGTGAATGTGGACACTTTAACATTTAAAAGGAGCCCAGCCCACGTAACGCGCACTGTGGCTGATACACGCCCGCGGTCACACTCAGGACAGGGCAGCTCAACCTGGCATCTGCTACTGCAGGAAATGTATACGGCAGACAATGGACAACACTTCATCCTGGGGTCAGGCTTCATAAATCAGCCTACAATATCAAAGGTTTATTATTATAAGGATTCGTCCTTATTTGTAATTTATAGGTTGAAACATGCAAAGCTGAAAACTCCAGTCTTCTTGAAACAATCTTAGGGGTTAGGACTCACGACACCAAGTTTCACATCCTCTTGTTCTACAGAAAAGGAATCTCTACCATTGCATTATTTGTAGTTTTTAAAAAAAAAGTAGCCGCAAGAAAATGAAGGAACAGAAATAGTCTATCAACAGCAACTCTAAAATTAAGTGTTTAGATCTGAACCTGACCAGAGTTAAAACAATAATAGTAAGAGCATTATAATAGTGATTCAATGGTTACTTGTAAGGCAATATTGTCATTTTACAAGAATCCACCTGTGTGGCACTCAGCTACATCTCTCTAAACTAAGTGAAAAACCACCAGTACAAAGGTTTAAAGCAAAATGTTGTAATCCTAGGACATCAGTAGCCTAACAGAGACCACAGTCAACTGAGACACTGAAGACTGGAACTATGGATTCCCTTGACAACTCACTGTCTATCTACCTTACCAGGACGCGCCTTCCTGTCACAGGACACGTGAGTCCAGGCACAGGACTGGACTGCTCATTACACCACTTCCTGAAACACCAACTATTCCATGGAAAGTATCAAGGGTCTGGTCTCTGAGGTTTTTTCAGTCCTCTACTGTTGTATAATGATCTTTATACAATACACACATACACACACACACACACCCGTATGAACCTACCTTAAACCAAACTTCGGTCCTCACTACACACCAACCTTGCCTTCTTCCTTCCAAGACACCCCGAAGTGCCCCAGGAGGTACTCGCCCTCACCGCAGCAAGCAGTAAACTCGGTTTTGTCTTACCAGCGCGTTGGGAGGAAGGTATTTGGAAAGCCAGCATTCGATACTATGCCAATCACATATTTTAGTTATTTCAGATAAAAATGTAAAGAGTTTTTGAGAATTTTTAGCTTGCTAATGCAGGCCAAGAACCACTGTGAATTTGGATTACAAAACTTATTTTACCCAAAACTTGACAAGAACAGTTAGGACTGGATAGGCAATCACAACGTTCTTTCAGGAAAACTCTTCTGGTGTTTTGTGAGTTCTTCAAGGTGCCAAAGGGTAACCAGTTCAAAGAAAACCTCAGAAAACTAAAATCTTAAAGCTTTCTAAGATTAATGAGTTTAAAGCACATAGCCTTAAAATTATAAACCCATTGCAGTCCACTCCTCCTTTAAGGCCGGAGGAGTCAAATGCCAGGCTTCCCAGGAGAGGAAGGGAGTTCTTAGGGAGAAAAGCACGTGGGGAGTCTAACATTCTTTAGAGAGAGAGCGGCAGGGGGAGGCACAAGGCCTCGGGCAGAATTTCAAAAGCCTACGGCAAAGAGAATGTCCACTGAATCAGAAGAAGCAAAGATGAGTGTTTCACGAAGGACCAGTTGCTAACTGTGCTGATACTGATGATATTAAGAAGAGGAGCCAAAAAGATGCCCAAGGATTGGGAAACACAGACATCACAGGTGATTCTGATAAAAGCCTTTTCAGGGAAGTAGTGAGAAACGTAAGTAGCCCGGAGTGGTCTAGAAGTAGAAGGGTAACCACGAGGCGAGAGTCCAGGCTGCGGGTGTAGACAAAGCCAGAATTCAAGAAGTCAGATTCAAAGGGGAAGCAGGAATCGAGGCGGGAGCTGGAGTGGGTAGCAGGTGTCGAGGGAGGGTCTTTCTTTTTCAGATGGAAGGTACCTGATCCTGTGGGCCACAATGGAAGGGGAGGGCATGTGATGCCAGAGAGGGACGGTGGAACTGAGAGGTCTTGGAGAAGATGAAGAGGGATGGAACCCACAGAACGAGGGCAAAGAACAGCAAACGCACTGAACTTAAACATCAGAATACGGCAGGAGTACAGACCGGTATGACCTTTCCAGATCAAGCACTTTATACATTACACAGAGCCATGAAAACTGCTGTATCTTTGAGCCGGTACCTTCACTTGCAAAATTCTATCCAAAAAAGAAATACAGGAATGATCTTAACTATGTGATGATTAAGGAGAATTACTACATTATGGGATAAAATGCTCATGAAAAGCCCTCAACATGGGGAAATGTTTATAGTGTTAAAAGAAAAAAAGCAGGATATAAAATTCCAAATGTTGGATTTCAAATACAGACAAATATGTGTATAGATAAAAGATCAAAGAAACACAAATTATGAATAACTTAACTCTGAGGATACTGAAGATTATAAAGATTTTAGTTTTCTTCTTTTATAGGTATTTTAAAAAAATTTCCCCCAATGAATGGGTCAATTTCATTTATTTTTATTTTATTTTTTTAAAGATTGTATTTATTTGAGAGAGAGCAAGAGTGCAAGAGAGCATGAGCAGGGGGGAGGAGGCAGAGGGAGGAGGAGAAGCAGGCTCCCTGCTGAGCAAGGAGCCCGATGCGGGACTCGATTCCAGGACCCCAGGATCATGACCTGAGCCGAAGGCAGCTGCCTAACCCACTGAGTCACCCAGGCGCCCCTGAATGGGTCGTTTTAAATACTAGAATGAAATAATTTGTTTTCACCTTATCTATATTTTCAGTGCCTCCCTCTCTACTTACTCCTTCCAAACGTCATTACACACTTATGTTTCAAAACCATCCTTGGGTTATATTGATAGAACATCACAGCTTGGAGGCGTTCAAAGCAATCCAACCCAAGCCGGGGTGAAAGCAGAGGAGCCCACCGGCCGCTGCCGCTGGACACGGTGCCAGAGGGACTCATTCGGGTCTCCCGCCGCCCACACCTTTACGTTCAACGGCGTAACAGCAGCAGCAACGATAAAGGCCACGGAGAACAGTCTCCAAGGAGGTAGAGAACACTGGCTCTGATAAAGCAGCAGGAACTGAGGGGGCAAGAGAAGAGGGAAAGGGCCAGACCCAGGTGACCCTTCTTGAAAGATCCATCTCAGAAGGGCAGTGGTGACAACAGCGAACCAAAGCTTCCTCCAGACACTCAGCCAAGCCAGCCTCAAACAAGGAAGCAGGTAGCCACAGACATTTTTTTTTTTAAGATTTTATTTATTTATTTGACAGACAGAGATCGCAAGTAGGCAGAGAGAGAGAGAGAGAGGAGGAAGAAGGCTCCCCGCTGAGCAGAGAGCCCGATGCAGGGCTCGATCCCAGGACCCTGAGATCATGACCTGAGCCGAAGGCAGAGGCTTTAACCCACTGAGCCACCCAGTCACCCTAGCCAGACATTTAAAAGTCAGGATAGAGAAATTATTATTTAGCCGCCCCCCCCACAGCAATGCGTGTGCTATGAGGAAAAAGAGAAAAAGAAAGCACCAGAGGTAGAACGCTGAAAGATCACATTTGTAAACCCAGGGCTCACTCCTCTTTTTAGAGTAATGTCTTTCACATCCAAAAGTTCTGGTCTGTGACTTTAGCCGCTCTGTTTATTATCTGTGCAGCCCTGGACCATTTACTTCACATTTTACTTCATATTTCAGGATCCTTCCATTTCATTTCAAGAGTGTAATGTTCTACCTGTGGAGCAATTAAGAGGATGAAATGAAATAAAATACAGAAAACATTTAGTGAAAAGTCTGATACACAATTAAAAGTTTTCAGATTTTTAGTTTTCTTCTCCAATTTCATTTACCACCTTCACAATTTTTGCCATCTCGATAGACCAACTATCTAATATGCTTCATTATGTACACGTATATATGTTTTTTTCCTAAATAGATTTAGCTTCACCTTAACAATACTACCTACCAGGAGACGGACTATGAAAACAGACAACGGCCAGATTACACGTGACAACAGAGATCTGCCCCGCAAACTCCAGCCCATCAGGGGAGAGAAAATCACAAACTCCACAGCGATCGGCCCACAACAGTCAGGACTCTGGCCGATTCCCAAATCTCTGCCCCCTCGTCCAGCTGCGACCAACCAAGAAAAGCTGAATACGCTCCCGCAACCAATCACGTAAGATGCCCCCGTCCTGGCACCAACAACAGCCCATCAGGGCGCACCTGAAGCCGTCCCAGTTCTTACCGTGAAGCTTTCCTATTCCCCACTCTGCCCCTGCCTCTGAGTCCCAGGTAAGCTAAGGTGGCTGACTCCCTGTGCTGTGCGAACTCCAGGTAAACATCTCTGTTTGTTCCCATCTGGGGGTGGACTGTTGATTTCCATACCAGGAAAGGACAGGTCTGGTAAGACTAGTCGCATTCTAACATATAAAATATAAATATTTTGTATGTTAGATAAAATAAACAAACATATCAAATATTAAATATAAATATAAGTATTTAATGAAATGTGACGTCCCCCAGGCACTACCTCAAATAATCTTTAGCTGTCAGACTTCAGGGAATGCTGTGCTTGGGTCACAGACAGGACTGCCCCCCACCGGCAGGGTTCTCAGAGGTCAGCTAGCTACAAGTCCCTGGGACAGAAAGTCAGCAGGCTTCCTTTCTAATCTATACAAAACCAGCTTCTCCATTAATACTTCTAAATCAGAATTTCTGAAGTCTGATGGCGCGACCAGAATATTCTGTGCAGGGAGGAAAGCCTCCAGCAGTGAGCGAGCACCTGTCCATTCGCTGCAGGGACCAGGAGGCAGGCCTGCGTGGAGTGCAGTGTGGCAGGGAGCGGGAACGGAAAACTATCACCACGACTAACAGCGTCCACAGAAGGCTATCTCTAAGGCCGCCGATCCCTGGCTGCACCCGTAGTTCATAATGCAAAGTCTGAGGTCTAAATATTCTACAATAGTAGGATGTTATGCTAGAACACTTCGAAAACAAGAGAATGTCTTCTGTTTCTCTGTTTATGGGAAAGATCTGTTCATCCTAAACTTATCTTTTTTCCAACTGGTCTAAAAAGCTCCAGTGCGGACCGAGTTTAGCTATCCAATGAGCTTAAATATTTCTCAGTCTCTGGGATGACTCAATACGTCAAAAATGTTTTTCAGTAACGACCCCAAACTCTAGCTGGTCTAGAGATCGGCGACACTGCTCATTGGGGGCAACTCTCAAGAACGGTTGTGTAACTCACACTGGTTTGCTTCAGAAGAACAAGACAAGCCCGTGTAGTGAGAAATAAAAACTCAGGTTCAGGAAAATCGTAACTGTCAAGGAACGCACAAGCTACTAACACAACTACTGTTAGCGCTCCTGCCAATCAGCATTGTCACGGTTTGACAAGGAATCCAGTGCACCAGACTGTAGCTAATTATGTATATTTGACTGATTAGCAAGCACTTGTTGCCTCTTTCACACCACCCTCCAAACAGCAGCCTTTGAGAGGAGAATAGGCTGCAAATGTATTGAGAGAGCACTGTTAATCCTTTGGGGAGAACGTAAATGTAAACAGGACGACTCTACATCAAGGTGCTTTGACAACAACAATCATCTGCATAAACACATGCTCAACAACAAACAGGTGTTCTATTTCACAACTCGCGCCCATTTGATGCTTTCAAGTAAGCATTATGCACAAACTGTTACAAGTACTTTGAAACCAGCTGCAATTACTATAATTAGCTGCTTCCCTATGCTTTGTCTCTTTTTACCTGTTCATGTACTGAGCTCCGCCAGCTCACACGCCCTAAGGAAAGTACTTTGACCAACTTTTCAGGGCTTTCACTCTGAAGGTAGAGAAAGAGGAGAGAGGAGGGTCAACTTCCACTAATCTAACCAGAACCGTCTGTAGAACACTCCAACCACAATGACTAAAGCAAAACTCCAACTTTTGTTTTAAAGCGACATTAATGAGACAGGAGATAGTTGTTTTTCAAAAGCTGTTCGTATTTTTGACTCAGAAGAGACCCAAATTACTGTAGTATTAAAAAACGGAAGGGAGTTAGGGGAAGGATTCTCAAGTCCATCAGTGAAAAAGTAACATTACAGAGCTGTTTATTCAGATGGAGTACTACACAGCAGTCAAAAGGCATGATACAGGACGGCCGCAGTGATGATGACATACTCGGACAGAGCGCACACATGCAACACTGAGCGAAAAGAAGGAAATTTCAGAATCCCAAGAAGTAAAGGCTAACCATCACAAAAAGTATGGAGTCACCAACTCATTTTCTACACAGAACTATAAACATCCCTCTAAAATCAGGATTTCCGGGCACCTGGGTGGCTCAGTCAGCTTAAGCATCTGCCTTTGGCTCAGGTCATGATCTCAGGGTCCTGGGATCGGATCCCACGTGTGGGGGGGGAGGTTCCTGTTCAGCAGGGTGTTTCTCCCTCTCCCTCTTTCCTGCTTGTGCTCTCTCTCTCAACTAAATACATAAAATCTTTTTTTTTTTTTTAAATCAGGACTTCCAAACATGAATACAGAAACATAAAAAGTCAAACATGGCAGGGCTTCTCAAAAGGAAAAATTGGGGAGAGCTGATGCTCCTAAACTTCCAACCAGGGCCAGATCCGCCATCAAGTCCACGTGGGTGGAGACCGTGTCACACGTCTCCTGTGCCTACCCAGCGTTTCCAGCAGACGTAAGTGTGACCAACACACAACTCATGAAGGAATGAACGTGAACGAGTGAGTGCATGACTGAAGCTTACAGATCAACTCAAGTGCTAGAAGACTGACGGTTTAAAAAAATGTGAGCCACGAAAAGGAAAAAAATTTAGAAAGGAAAGTAGGTCATACTATTACAGTATCTTAAAATACTTGTTAAGGTATCATTTTAGTAAGAAATTTGAAACTTGAACAGCAAGCAAGTCATACTGAAAATAATTAGTAATATTATTCTACAGCCAGAAAAAACAGTCTGTTATATTTTTCTTTATAATATATTTTCCACCATTTTTTCTCCCTTATTAGGGATTACTGCGTGAGACCCAGAAGCAGACTTCCGCGTCTGCATGGCTAAGTCTTATCCCCATCATCACCGCCATGATTGTTGTGCTTATTTCTAGTTTTCCCAGTTATTTCTTTCCATCATGAGACTGAGCTGCAGCAGGAGATGCGTGTTTGACACAACCGCGTGTAGAAAACGAATCTAAAGCCCAACAAAAAGGGCCCACTTCTTGAAGTACTGGGAACATGAAGAAGAAAATAATGGTGTCTGAGAAGGTGCCATGGAAGGATAAGCAGAATAACAGAATGAATCTCAGGATGAAAATAAGCAATTCAAATACTATTTTTAAAAAGATTTATTTATTTGCTTTAGAGACAGAAAGAATGTGGGGGAGGGGCAGAGAGAGAGAGAGAGAGAGAGAGAGAATGTCAAGCAGACTCTGCTGAGCGAGAAGCTCAATGCAGGGCTCAAAACGACCCCAAGACCATGACCTGAGACAAAAATCAGGAGTCGTACACCCAACCAAGTGAGCCACCCAGGCACCCCAGTGATTCAAATCTTAGTAAAAAGTGAACTACTTCCCGTTGCTAATGCTGAACACAAAATACGTCCTATGTAAATATTAAGTGCAGGGTTAGGTAATTTAGAGGCAGATACATTTAGTTTGTGTTATATTTAGTCAAACTATCTGACACATATTTATTTTAAAATACACAAATCTGTCAACATATGAAAATGCAGACAGAAGGCTTGCTGAGGTCGAAAAGTGAGAGCTGTGTACTCAGTTACCTGGGTTCAAATCCTGACTCTCCCACCAATTATGGGTGGAAGTCAGTCAAGTTCATCCCACTGAAGAGACTTCTTACACCATGTAATTGGCTCATACTACAGTAATGCCCACCACACAGAGGAGTCATAAGGCTTGCGTTCTCCCATCTATATAGGGCAAGCAGCACAGTGCCCGGCCCATCTGTAGTGAGCGATCAGTATGTGAGAAATGACAATCACAGTCCCCAACAGCTGTGACGGTCAGCATCCAAGTTCCTAAGAACTGAGGTCAAGGAAAAAGCAAAAGGCCTGGAACGTTTGCACTTGGTGCCCAATGCAACTGAAAATCCACCAGCAAACAAACGTTCCAGAGGAGTTGAAGGAAGCACAGTCCCGGAAGAAAACAGGATACAAGAACGAGGAAGGGGGGGCACGGCTCTCTGGGTCAAAGCGTGAGAGTCAGGAAAACGCTGGCTGAGGGCAGTTGTGGTCTCAAGATACTTCAAAGGCAAAGCAAAACAAGCACAACGAATACAGTATTAGGACAATCTTAAAGAAATCAGGACCCTTGAAAGTGCTCAGAGCTGAGAAGGAAGTGGGAGCCTGACTGCAGATTGAGAGCATCGAGACCTCTGCCAGCTCAGAACAAAACAAAACCGAGAGAGGGACAAGGACTCTGCTTGAGACTCACCTCCTTTAGAAAACCTCAAAGCACCTGATTCCATCCAGGCCGGCGCTCACCACATTCTGCTCCTGGCTTCCCGCCTTCCCGAAGGACAGTGCCCGTGGGACTAGCTCCTCACGAGCACCTACAGGCATCTGTGGCCTACGTGATCGACGTCACCCTTCAAGGACATTTGTAAGATATGATGTGAAGATGTCCCCCCTCCTCACAGACTCTCCCCAGCCCTACAGATCGCCTTTCCCTTCCAGAAAGGTCTGGACTCCATCCATCCTGTCCCATCCATCCATCCATCCATCATCCATCCATCCATCCAGAAAGGTCTGGATTCCATCCTGTCACTCACTGGCAGGGCCCCTTCCTCTAACCTGCTTCCCTTCACACCACAACAAGTCACTCTTCCACTTCTTCAGCCTGGGCTCTTCCTTCTTCAGGGACTCCGGGAGGCCTGTCTTGACTCTGCTGTGCACAAGCCCGAGGAGCTTGGACAAGTCACTTTCTTCCTCTGGGCCTCCACATGCCCACCCACCTGCACGGTGAGGCCACTAACCAACAGCGCTCACCTTGAGAGACTGCTGAGAACATTCAAGGACACCGGTCACGGGAGGTGTAGGACACAGTGCTTGCCAAGTAGTTGCTAGTTAAAAAGGCGTCGTTGTCTTCATTATCCCCTGACCCCAGCTCTAGGTGGAAAGCCCTTCCTATCCTGTTATCATCGTGTCTCTTTCCCTCCCACAGCATCTCCCCAAGTGTGGACTTCACTGTATCTGCTAAGGAAGAGGAGACGTAGATGGAGAAAAACAAAGCAGGAGAAAGAAGGAGAAGACAAGAGAATTAAGTGGGCGCTCAAGTCAGGGATGAAGAGAGTGAGGGAGACACATGGAAAGGGTCCATTTCCTTAATAAGACTGTATACAATAAAGTTGAACTCCTGTTCTTTGGGCTTCCACACTTTTCTCGAGCCCACAGAGATTCCACACAAACTAAGAGGACGACTGTGTCCACGGGGGCAAGTTACTGGGTGTCAGTAATGAGAATAAGATCTTACTATGCATCAAAAAAATGACCTCAAGGGTCAAAAGGATTCCTCATCTGAATCTGGGAATCAAAGTCACACACAAACACTGATCTGGGCTAAAGTAGGGCACACTTGTAAATTATGACAAGATTCCACAACACTGAAGTACTCTGGTCCTTTCATACAGAGTAGCTGTTCCTTTTAAAATAACACAGAGTAGCGTTGGGACCCGGGATGAAGGTGAACACGCCCAGACTGCGGCGACTGTGTCTGCAGCCCGGAGAAGCGAAACAGCAGGAAGCGACAAAGAATGGACTCTTCACCGAGAAAGAAATGTTTGTTTTTGTAGGTTAGCGCCACCATTTTTTGCACATTTGCATCCTACTAGTTCTACTTGGTCTCCCCATTATGCAACAGCCCTTTACAACACAGCCAGCTACCCTGACAACTGGGCTCCCTTGCCAGGGCGGCTTTGTCTACATGCGAAAGCTGTGCTTGGCTTCGCGCTGAGCCCAGTGGCCGCCTGTGATCTGAATGTCAACGAAGAGGCAGACCCCGCTGTCGAACAGGCCAGACACTAAAAGGTCTCTTTGGGGTCAACAAACTGTCTCGACTACTTTCATAAGCTTAAGAGACTGGAAAATGAAGCTAGAAATGCATCCTCGTTCTTAAGAGGACAATAGGAAAAAGTATTAAGCGTCTAACATCCATCAGATAGTTTTTGGAGCTTCAGCTACAATGAGAGGGAGCCCAGCAAACCTTCGAATGGAAATAAAGTGCTGCTTCTTCAGTGGGAATAAACTTAAAGTGTAAATAAATTTCACTTATCCTATCAAATTGGAGGGCATTTAGAAAATTTGTATACTCCAAGCTACCAAAAAAAAAAAAAAAACCATCAAACAAAAAAAACCTGTGTCCCAGTCCCCACCTGTCCCTGATCGAGGGAGACGAATGACAGATATAAAGAGAGTAAACCAGTCTTGGGCTGCTGTGTAAGAAATGCAAAATTACGTAACTCTAAAGAACCAACTCCCAGCTAGTACCTACTTCCTGGCAAATAGTACCAATGCTTAAAAAAAATCCAACAGAGAAGCAGAAAAGTAGTTTCAACTACATCGTTTTAGTTCAACTGCCAACAAAGAACAACACTGTTGTCTGTTCAACTTGCCGTTCGGCTGCTGGTCTAGACTGCCTTATATTTTAGTACTCGGAGGCTCCCTTTTTCTTCCTTACAACTGATCTGATTTAAACGATGCCAAATTCCGTTTTACTTCCTGGACAGCTCTCGTATTTTCGCCCCTTCCCCTGCTGCCACACCCCTAACTCAGATCACCATGAGGGCTCACCTGCATTCCTCCAAGAGCTCCTAACAGATCCCTGGGCCAGAGCCGCCTGACAGGTAAAGGGCGCAACCCCCCATGCGGAACTTTCCATTTTTCAGAGCCACCTTCAAAAATGTAGAAACAAACAGGGGACATTGTTTTAAATAATGTATCTTTACTTAACCAGATATGTCCAAGATATTATCATCCCAAGAAATCATCAATAAAAAAAATTGAGATATTTTGCATTCTGTTTTTTTTCCCCCCCAAAGCACGAATTCAAAATCCAGCATGTACTTCACACCTACGGTACGTCTCAATTTAGATGCTACGTTTTCAACAGCTTAAGTGAAATGTAATCCTACTAAAACAATAAAGCGAAAGGGAAAAGATTTTATACTGCTTCTGTTTTTCATTAAAGTTAAATAAAATCTCCAATCCCGTTCCTCGACCATACCGGCCACATTTCACATGCTGAACCCCCACCTGCGGCTCCCGGTGCCCCCTCCCAAGCTACAGGACTTCATCTTTGTCTCTTCCAGTCCAGGCTCAATATCTCCAAATACGCAAACCGTTCCCATCGTCTACAGCATAAAGCCCTTCGTCCACTTGTCAGTGATCTTCTGGCAAAACCCAATCTTGATGGCCTGCCTACGACATGGGCTTCCCCTCCTCTTTCCAGCCTCCTCTGCCCCCACGTTCTCGCACCCCCCGTGGCAGGCAACAAGGCTTTGGCATGGACTGCGCTGAGTGTCCCCCTTTGGCTTGTGCCCTAAATTCTCCTGGACAGCCTTTGTCTCCCACACCCCTGTGGACTGGCCACCTCCAGCTTATCCTGCAGGGCACAACGGAGAGATCAGTCTCTTCTCAGACCCCTTCCTACTATAGGACACCACCTCCTGGGAGGCAGGAAACATGTCAGTCTTGTTCACTGCTGCGTTCCCGGCAGCTACCAAACGTCTGGCACTTTGCGGGCACTCAGTAAACACGGACCAGCCAAGAGAGATGGGAGCTGCCCTCAGCATGCCCTCATCCAACACACGAGGCGGGAAGACAAGTGTCCACCTGGGAGCTCACTAACACGGTTTCACTCTCACTAACCAGAAACAGACCGACCCCGAGAACCGACGCCAAAATGAACGGAAACACCAACGCTCTCCAAGTTGGAATCTTCAGCACGAAGTAACACTTCATGCCCAACAGATTTTCGTGTGTCTACTGGAAGGGCAGTGAAGGTCAGAGGAAAACTTTCCCCCCCACTTCCTAAAAAGCGGATTCGTGAGCATAACCCCAGGTTTCTTACTCTCCCTTTAGTCATGCTAGTCAGGTGACCTGGAGTCATTTTTCAGGTGGAGAGATGTGGGGAAAATCCCTTGGTACACAGAACTCAGTCCCCTGTCTTCCTTTTGAAGCTAGTCTCTAGAAAATGCAAATCTGCCTTTGCTTCTACATGGGAGGGACCAGCAAACTACACAAGGCCTGCAGCCTGTTTCTCTCAATAAAGTTTTATTGGAACACAGCCCCACCCCTTACTTTACAGACTGTCGAGGACCCCAGTCACAGAGTTGAGTAGCTACAGTTGTGAAGGAGACCGCAGGCCTGCAGAATTTAGTATCCAGCCGTCTGCAGAGACAGACCCGAGCTCTAAGGCACCATCTTGCTTGTATTGCCTGAAATGCACCTGGAAAAGCTGGCTTCGTTCTGCAATCCAACCAACACGTCCTTCGGCTCTCTCTAAGGCCTCCAACGTAACCTCTACTGGTGATCTGCTTCGGCCTCCATCATTATTTCAAGTGTCAGACACAAGGCCAGATAATTAGTAATTCTAATTTATACTGTGGCCTCTAGAAACCCCAGCAATGCATCTTGATACATTTTCTAGGCATAGTTTTTAATTTCCAGGGTACTTAAGTGCTAGGAGAGGGGTCCTGGTCTGGTAGCTGTTTAAGCTACGAAGCACTTGGAAATGTGTCTTCTGGAGGAAACGTTGGCCCTACATCTGAAAATCCCGTTAGTGTTAACTTCACACAAACTGTGTATTCTTCTACTTCCAGTGAAGAATGCTGGCACTTTAAACTCCAGTCTACGTCTCTGAAGACTAACCAAGCTGCAGGCCGCACCTGGCTCCGGCCCTCACGGCTGCTGCCTGACCCGGAGCTCTGCAGAGACCGTGCTGGGTGCAGGCGACGCTGAGCCTTGCTGGGGAAAATAATGAAACCCAGGCCAAGAGCCTCAGAAGCAAGAGGCAAAAGGTCACCATGTGCATTCTCTGTGCAAACCTGCCAGAGGGGCAGAGGAAGAAGTACCCAGAAGCACCCGGAGAGGTGCGACCCCATGTCTGCCAAAGGGAGAGAACAACGTCACGACAAGCCGAAGGCTGATAAGGCCCATCACCAAAGAGAAAGGAAGAGGGATCTCCATCCTAAAAAGGAAACCAAAGAAGCTGAAGAATCCCAACGCACCCAGGAGCCTCCTTCATCCTGAGCGTGGCCCCAAGTCCAAGGGGAACATCCCAGCCTACTCGACGGTGAACTGCAAAGGACAGACGACTAGCGAGCGGCCTCACGGACAGACGGTCGCCAAGCTGAAGGAGGACGACGAGGACGTCGCGGCTGCATGCCTTCATCAGGCAAAAACGGAGTCACCACCAGGGCTGAAGAAGCGGAACGAAAAGGGAGGTGAGGACGGAGACGAAGAAGATGACGATGAGTAAGCTGGTTCGAGTGCAGCTGTCTGAGCCCACAGCCAGCTCACTTCTTCTGAAGAAAAAACTTGCAATAATGCAAGGCCGTGTAAGATGAGTTTTTAAACTGCACGGCCCCGTACTCTGCCAAGTGCACACACTACCTGCTGTGTCTTCAGTCGGGCCTGGCCTGGTGGCATTTCCGGCAGCCGCTGCCTCCCCGGCCCTCGCTGACAGCAGGCTCCGGCGCCAACTCGTTTCCGGGGACCAGAGTTTTCTCGTCTTCAGCTGCCTCTGATGCAGCTTGTATGAAGTCCCTGTCATCCTGGTAACTGCAAACCCCTCTGTAAACTGCAAACACACGCACACACACACGAGTTGCCACTGTTGTGCTGACATTCTGAATGCTTCTAAGTAAATGGCTTTTTGGTACTAAAAATAAAAAGATGTATAGTGTTAAGTCTTCATGTCATGCCCTTTGTTTTAGGAAAATATGTGCAGTGCCTATATTTTTCCTGTAACAAAACAGTCTTTGGACAGTATTCCTTTTTGTTTCCTTGAATGTTTCTCCTACTCCTGAAACAAATCATTATTACATAAAAAGTGACCTCAGATCACCTATTTCCAGGAATGCCAGTCAAAACTATTCTAATAATTTTTAAAGAGCATTTACCTTTTTATCCTACACTGATGTTGTTTAACTAAAACCCTTCAGTTAGAGACAATTCTATCACATATCCTTGTAAAAATGCATATCCAAGAATGTTAATCTTGATAATAACTACAAGGAGGTTAAACAGAGGGAATGAAGGATTTCCAAGTTTCTAGAACACAATCCAACAATAACCCTTCACAAAATATTTAAATAGGCCAATCAGAGTGTTGCATATTTTTATCACGTTTTTTAACCATTTCAGTTTTGTCCCACCATTTCCCTGGTGCTATGCATCTCACATTTCCAAGTTTTCTACTGATGTTGCTCAAGTCGTTTAATGCAAGAAGGTTCACGGACACATGACGATGCACAACATACTTCGGACCTCAGTACTAACTCCGGTTTATATTTGGTTGCTGGGAATTCTTTCTAAAACAAAACCAAGAGTAAGAAATAAACAAATGAGAGCTTTTCAAAGAAAATGCTTTGCTGCAAAAAAATTAAAATGACAGCTGAAGATGAAAGGACCTTCTTTTTTTAAATCTTTTTCATCTAAATTAGGCCTTGAGTTCTTTATATTCACAATATTCAGTAAATACTTAGAGACTATGATACTTTTTTCATAATCCTTCAATATACTCTGTGACATATGTCTCCTAGGACAGTTGTCACCTTCCTAACTTGAAAATTAAAAAATTAAAAAGGAAATTAACTGTTCACGGAGACAAAACTATATTAGTGAACACAGACAAGCGCTGGCCGCCTAATGCAGGAACGTGGGAGTGCACGGCCTCCAAGGTCCCCATGGCGAGAGAAAAGATCAAGGGAGGAAGTACACTGCCTCAGTCCGAAGTGACACATAATGTTTTTGCTCACAGGCCACTAGCCCGAAATTAGTCACTTGGACCCAACATAACTGCATGGAAAGGTGGAAAATGTAGGAACACAGGAAAAAGCGAGTCTCTACCTGTGAAACAGCGCTAAAATACTGCTCAAGGAAACCTCAGATCCCAGGTTAAAAGGTAAGGGTGTGAATGACCTTCAATAAAACTAAAGTTAGATCAACTTTGAGTTACAACCTCCACACCGTCCGGTGTTTTCATCCTGGCGCCAGAAAACACGTACGCTGGTGCTTCCAGCTACTTCACTTCGGTCATTTTCTTTTTTAAATGATACTAATAGTCTGAAGAACATTTAAAAGGTCAGCATTTAAAATTAATTTTATGGTTTGAAATACAGAAAGCAGTTTCCTTAAGTTAGAAAAGATTTTCAAAGAATCTCACAATTTATCAGATAAACAGTGTTAGAGCAAATGACCACACCAAACGTTTTAGAGAACATCGTATTTACCATGACCCTTACCTACGATAAGGAAGTTTGATTACTTTTTTTTTTTTAAAGATTTTATTTATTTATTTGACACAGAGAGAGATCACAAGTAGGCAGAGAGGCAGGCAGAGAGAGAGGAGGAAGCAGGCTCCCTGCGGAGCAGAGAGGCCGATGCGGGGCTCGATCCCAGGACCCTGAGATCATGACCCGAGCCGAAGGCAGCGGCTTAATCCACTGAGCGGCCCAGGCGCCCCGGAAAAGTTTAATTATTTTTAAATGCAGTGTCATAAAATTATTTCAGGACTGCAAATGAATAGCAAACATATGTTTAAAAAGTGCTCAACTTCAGAAGTCATCAGGGAAATAAAAACTGAAACCACGATACTGAATCACCACAATGACTAAAGTAAGAAAGACAATCTCAAGTGCTGGCGAAAAAACAGAACAAACGCAACTGTCAGAAAGTGCTAGTGGGAATACAAAGAACCAACATTTCAAGGTCAACTGTACTTCAACTAAAAAACATTTTTTTTCAGTCAAGTGTTTAGCAGTATCTACAAAACACGGGGAACGTATGCATATTCTGTGATGCTAGAGTCCTACCTGTGGATATATACCCAACAAAAATACACATGTAACATACCAGAAAACATTTGGCCAAAAAGTACAAACAACTGGGGGGCACGTGGGTGGCTCAGTCAGTTGGGAGCCTGCCTTCGGCTCAGGTCATGATCCTGGGATCCTGGGATCAAGCCCCACATCAGACTCCCTGCTCTGCGGGGGGCCTGCTTCTCCCTCTCCCTGCCTCCCACTCCCCCGCTTGTGTTTGCTTGCTCTCTCTCTCGCTCTCTGTCAAATAATAAATAACCTCCTTAAAAAAAGAAAGTACAAACAACTCAAATATTCAACAGAACAGATAAATTGTGGCATAGTCACACAATCAAAACATTATGTAACAGTCAGGAATGAACTACAGTTACATGCAACAACTTGGATGAATCTCATGAATATGGCATTGGGAAAAAAAAATCCTATGGATTCCACATTCAAAAGCAGGCAAAACTCATTTAAGGTGCAAAAGCCACCTCCTTGGTGGAGGTCAGTGACTTGGAGAGGTAGGAGGGAAAGGTTTAGAAGGTAGTAGCAATGTTTTGTTTCTTTATATGAGTGTGTTAGTTACATGGCATGTTCACCTTTTTTTTTTTAAGACTTTACTTATTTATTTGACAGACAGAGATCACAAGTAAGCGGAGAGGTACGCAGAGAGAGAAGGGGAAACAGGCACCCTGCTGAGCAAAGAGCCCGATGTGGGGTTCAATCCCAGGACCCTGAGACCATGACCTGAACCAAAGGCAGAGGCTTTAACCCACTGAGCCACCCAGGAGCTCCAGGCATGTTCACTTGATGGAAATTCACAGAAAGGTATTCTTATGACTTTTTACTTTTCCGTATGTATCTCATACTTTAAGTTTACCCTAAAAATTATTACTGGTAACAGAAACAGAATCTTCATTTTGTTTTATTTTGCAATATCATCTATTAGTTCCAATATTCTTTACTATGGTCAATGGTAATTTTTGAAATGGCTCTTTTTTTAAAAAAAAAAAATTTTATTTATTTATTTGACAGAGATCACAAGTAGGCAGAGAAGCAGGCAGAGAGAGGAGGAAGCAGGCTCCCCTCTGAGCAGAGAGCCCGATGCGGGGCTCGATCCCAGGACCCCGGGATCATGACCTGAGCTGAAGGCAGAGGTTTTAACCCGCTGAGCCACCCAGGCGCCCTGAAATGGCTCTTCTAGTCACCATGTAGCAATCATATATGTGATAATTATTACTCATTAAAGTCCTTACTCAATAAGGTTTTTTTTTTTTTTGATAGAGTGAGTGCACATGTGCACATAAATGGGGGGGGGGAGAGGAAGTGGGAGGGAATCTTAAGCAGCTCCACACCCAGCAGGGAGCCCAATGTGGTGCTTGACCTCAAGACCCTGAGATCATGACCTGAGCCAAAATCAAGAGTTGGTCACTTAATCAACTGAGCCACCTAGGCACCCCCAAAATATTTTTTAGCTTCTCAAAAAGATGTTTCTTGTGCAAGTAACACAGGAGATTTGTAAAGTTTTTGTAACAAATTTGTTGAAGATCTCAGTTTTAAAATAAAAGTATGTGGGACGTCTGGATGGCTGGGTTGGTTAAGCGACTGCCTTCGGCTCAGGTCATCATCCTAGGGTCCTGGGATCGAGCCCCACATTGGGTTCCCTGCTCAGCAGGAGCCTGCTTCCCCCTCTCTCTCTCCCTCTGCCTCTGCCACTCCCCCTATGCCTGTGCTCTCTTGCTCTCTGTCAAATAAAATCTGGAAAAAAAAAACAAAAAACAAAACTTTTTTAAACAAATAAAATAAAAGTATGGGGTACATGTACATAAGAAAATAAAATATGACATGAAAGACATGGCTAAAACATGTAGGGATTTCAGAGATCATTTAGATTGTAGGATTTTAGGCATTTAGAGATCATTATCTTATTTGACAAGCACAGGTAAAGTGACTTATTCAAGGTCACAGAAGCAAGTGGTAATAGAGTATATGAGGACTCAGATCTCCTGAGTAAGAGTTTATTATTCGTACCTCTGGACTATTACACAAAGGGTCTTCCTACAGTATGCCTCTGAAGCCAGACTTAGGGAATCTAAGACATCTAAGAACTCCATCAGCTCTGCGTCCGCTCTAGTATTCTTCATGAAGACAGTTTTTAAGACACAGCGCTTCACACTTTACATGGTCATTTCACAATATATACAAATATCGAATTAGTATGATGAACACTTGAAATTAATGTCATAGGTCTATTAAACAGCTCAATAAAAAACATGTGAGGTAGACCCTCGAAAAAAAAAATTCGCAAAATCTGCATTGATTCTAGAACGTAACTTTTTGTCTAAATTTTATTTTTTCAGTGTTCCAGGATTCATTGTTTATGCACCACACCCAGTGCTCCACGCAATACGTGCCTCCTTAATCCCCACCACCAGGCTCACCCAACCCCCCACCCCTCTCCCCTCCAAAACCCTCCATTTGTTTCTCAGAGTTCACAGTCTCTCATGTAGAACATAACTTTAATACAAGTACCAACAAACTGCAGAAACACAAATTCCCAACATGGAATCAAAGAAAAGATATCCCAGGTTACCGGATGATTTTTTGCTCTGCTTTGTTTCTATTTCCAATTAGTCCTAGTTGGACACTTTATTCGCTAAATTCAAAACTACATGTAGTACTTCTAGCCAAACATGTTTCTCTGTGTATTTTGTAGTCATTTCTCATCTATCCCTAACTTGGCCTGTGAGTCCCGTGTCTTCTCAGATCATCTCAGTGGGGCCTGTGTTTTAAATTTTCATAATATGGAAATCATATCCTATTTAATTATTCAGGTAAAAACCATTCCATCTTCACACTCCAATGAAGTAAACCTGGTTTGTCCTGAGTCATATTTTTCCTCTAAATAATACCAATACAAGCCTGTGTTTGATAAAGCTAGTTGAAGTTTAAAAAAAAACCTTTAAAGACTTTTTTGCTAACTGGTATGTCATTGCGTTAATAAGTCATTAATTGCCACTCGCTTGTGTTATTTGTACCCCATCATTTTAGAGATCATAGGGAGAGATAAAGAAACTTGAAAGTTTGGTAACTAGGCCATAATCAGAAATGCAGGTTGAACATCTGATCCCAGATCTGTCTCAAATTAACACTCTACAGAGAAGAAGAGTTGTCCCATTACCTCTGAATATTTACTGCTGTTGGTGCTTTTTTTTAATTTATCACAGAAATGAGTTTATTAAAGACAGTGAGGTATCAGAGAAGACACAGAGACAGAGCTACAGAGACAGCGAGAGAGGAGAGGGATAGAGGAGAGCAAAGTAGCAAGACCTTTCCCTTGAAAATCTGCAGGTAACAACTGTATTATTAATATACTTATGGAAAAAGATCAGGAAAAATAGGGAATAAAGAAGGCATCAGATATTTTTACCCTGTATTTTACCTCTGGAGAAGGCTTATTGTCTTAAAGAACATGAACATGGGGGTGAGGCGGGGGCGGGGGGGGGCATTGAGAGGCGAGCTGGGGGCGGGGGCAGGAGAGGACAGAAACAACTGAAGGCTGCCATGCTGAGCTTATAAATAATCACCAAAAGGGGCTTTGGGAGCTCACCAGCTGCAAAGGTTTTGTATTAGGCTGTGGCTCCACTGGGAGGATAGGCGCCCCTAAATAATGATGTCAAAAGAGTTTTCACATGCCCAGGAAGCTATTCCAAGCAAACAAAAATCTACAGTTGTCCCTAATGGAGGTTAAGACCTTGCGGGATTAGAGATAGAGAGTATATATGGCTATTATCTAAATAAACGTACTGCTCCGAGCGCAACAAAAGAATATATTCCTGAAGAAGAGTATGTAATATTTTCACTGTGAAGCTCCAAACAAAACAAAACAAAAAAAATAAACAACCATTCACTCTTTCCATGTGCCAAGAAAAATGCCAGAAGTTTCATTTTGAAAGTTATACAGCAAAGTGAATTTAAGAATAAAAAAGTAATTACAGAATAACTTCCAGGGGAATTTCATTTATGGAGCATTCTGCATCCTGCTTCCATGCCTTCTTTAATCCCAGAGGCTGTAAGTCATAATGACTGGCTCAACATAATTTTGAGGAAGCAGAATTCTGATGGTACTGCTGGGAAGTTCTCACTGGCCTCCTCTCTCGCTAGCATTCCATCCATTACACCTCAGTAAATGCAACATTTTCATGATCATTTGACCAAAAAAGCAAAAAATAAATAAATAAAAATAATTTTTTTTTTAATTTTGCAAGAGACATGAAAAGATTAAAGGGAGGCATCGTCAATTCATAGACCGAGATACCATCTAACAACATGCGGTCCTAAAAAACAATGAGAAAGTACATCTTTTTTCCCCCAGCCATAGGTACAGTTCTCAAAGCAAGTTGCAATGGCATCTTCTGCTTATTTCTAGTTATTCCAGATAATGTATTTGTTTTCCTCTTTGTAGTTTACGTTTGTGCCATTTGATGCAAAGGGCTTTCCCGATTAGAATGTGCTGATTTTATGATGGTAGCAACCAGGTACGTTTCCAAATGAAAGGATGAATACTACATAGGAGGTGCTACAGAAAACCGCCTTAAAACATAAACTGTGTCCCACTGACACAATAAAGTTCAAAAAGGGATAAATTTAAGACCGTTTACTTAAGACAGTATATAAGCTTCTCACAAAATGACTTAAGGTCATAAGGAATCACAAGCTAACTCGCGGTCACCAGGGAAGTGGGGTATGCCGAAAGCACAGGAATCCATGGTGGGACATATCAACAAGAAAAAAAAAGGGACACTATCCTTTTTCTACCATAACGATCTTCAAACAGTTTTACAGAGACCGAACAGTCCTAGCAGAATCTCTCCTCAGTCAGATGAAGAAAAAATGAACATAAACCCTAACCCTACTCCTAACATACACATATTTAAAAAGAGAGAGAACATAAACAGATCCTATAAAATATATAATGTGCCAGGGTACTGTTAATCTGTGTTTTTGAGGAAGTCAACATGGTTGTTAGTCTGTTTTCGCAGGCTTAACGATTATATTGCACAGCTGTCCAAAATAGTTCAGAGGTTTTAAAGGAACCAAGTTGGAAAAGCTTGTGGGCAGGCAGGAAGTTGGACAAGTGCCCTAAACATAGCTCCTTTATCTGAGCATGAAGATAAAGAAGAAAAACTATACTTGGTGATCCTATCTGGCTGAGATCGAAAACAAGAATGGGATTAAAAAAATTATTTTTTAAAGAGTTGGGGAGATTCCATGTTCTTCCTTACAGTCGAGAACAGAAAGTTCACAAAGGGTAAAACTTGACACTTCCAGCCATGGTGTAGATAGGCACAACCGCGGCACAATCTCGACAACTTAAAATTAGTGGCTGCTTTGATGCTTATAAAAATTCATTAGTCCCTATAAAAAGCCAAACCAATCTAGTAGACAAATAACTAAAACAGTATAAAAAGGAAAGAAAACAATTTCACAAACTTTGATGTAGAATTTCAGAAAATCAGTTAAAGTTTACTGGAGGAATACTATTACTTAATGTGGTAGTTAACTGAGTAGAAATAAGGGTGCCTGGGTGGCTCAGCTGGTTAAGCATCTGCCTTCGGCTCAAGTCCCTGTCCTCCCTGCTCGTGCTCTCTCTCACTATCTCTTCTGTAATAAATAAATAAAATCTTTCTAAGTGTAGTAAAAATAAGTCAAACATACAAAGCAGTATTAATCACATAAACTTTTCAGGCTTTGCTTTTGTTCAAAGGCGGTATTCTCTCAAGGTGTAGTTTTACAAATAAGATAACCATAATAAAGAATCAATCTGCAAAAACTGAAGGTTGCCTGTTTGTACACGTCTGAATTTCAAAGCCTTGCATTGTGAAGTGTGTGGAGGCCAGCCTCGCCATACGAGTTAGAGCGACATCTAGTGGCGACTCTGTTGAACAGAGCACATTTGGACTCTGGTCTCCTTCCTTAACTACAAACGCACCAAACCCAGCACATGGCAGGCGCTCAAACACCAGTGTATGAATCAGCCACTCTACCATTAATACTTTAGGTTAATATCCCAACTTCCCCATTCCTACTGAACCTCCTCCTTCCTTTCCCACCATTTCCAGCCCTTCATTCTCCCCCTTTTCCCAGTCTGCACGCTCCCCTCCACACTTGCTCACTTTCTCATTCTCTATGGACTCTTGCGGTCTGTATTTTTCTCATCTACTTTTTATTTCACTGTACACATTTTTAAAAAGATTTTATTTATTTATTTGCGAGGGAAAGAGAGAGAACATGAGCAGGGCAAGGAGGAGCAGAGGGAGAGGAGGAAGCAGGCTCCCTCGAAAGCAGGGAGCCCGACATGGGGCTCCATCCCAGGACCCCAGGATCCTCAGATGTTTAGCTGACTGAGCCACCCAGAGGCCCTCACTGTACGCATTTTATCACTCTTCATCCTAGGCCTTTTGTAAAACCCATTTGCTGTGGAACTGCTCTGAGTATGGCAATATTAAATCATGAAACTAAGCCAAATGAATCAACTGTAATTCATCTGGGAAATTACTTAATTCATCTCCAGTTGACTTGACCATCTATCAAGTCAAATTGATAGATGATTATTTACCCAAAACAATCGTATCACATCTTCTTTGCCCTTATTCAAACCCCTCTCCCCAGACTCCATCTCTCTCATCCTCTAATACGCTCACTTCCTAGAAAACATGGAACCAACTGAATGTAAGTAATGTCAACTTCCCAACTCTGCACTTGCAGCAGACACTTATTCTGGAACACCCTCTCTCTCTCTCTCTCTCTCCCTCAAAGGAGAACAGCCTCCCTGTCAAGTGCTTAGTCTTGTGTCCCATTTTTATTGTTACCTGTCTTTAAGATTTGGTCATGTCAATGATTAAATCTCTCTTGAATCTTCAAAATTCCCCTCTGTATTTTGACTCCTTCCCTCTAACCTATGAACATGCCCACCCCATCCAAACATCATCTTTCTCTGACCTGTTCCAATCTACTTTCTTTCTTTTCATCAAAAAATAAGTTCAGGGGCGCCTGGGTGGCTCAGTGGATTAAGCCGCTGCCTTCGGCTCAGGTCATGATCTCGGGGTCCTGGGATCGAGCCCCGCATCGGGCTCTCTGCTCCGTGGGGAGCCTGCTTCCTCCTCTCTCTCTGCCTGCCTCTCTGCCTACTTGTGATCTCTCTCTGTCAAATAAATAAATAAAATCTTTAAAAAAAAAAAAATAAGTTCAAAGAATAATCTACAGCGACTTTCTTCATTTTTTTGGTATCTGTTCACCACTCGACCAAAACTCCACTGGCTCCAGGGAATGGGGTGGACGGACAACGTACCTACAGAAATCCAGCCAGCTAATTCTACAGCCAGCTGCTGGGTCGGGGCTAATGCTGGGTGCAGAGTCCTACCTACCGCTGGGCGGCAAGAGTCAGTTTTATTACTTAATATAACTCGAAGTTTCTTTACTTTTGGTACAAAATCAAACATCAGTGAATGAGAGAACATTCTCAACTAAGAAAAAAATCTACCCAATATTGGGAAGCACACACACACACACACACACAGTGATACTTCTCCAAAACCATGCATATAAGCACCTGGAAGGTACATCTAGTAAAATGACACAGCCAAACAACTCAAGTAGCCCTGAAATGTTGACTTAATTATAGGAACCATGAGCAGTGCTTTCTGAACAGCTCTGATTCTGAAATGAACATTCTTTGTATCTGATGATACTAATTCAGCCTTTTTTGTGGTCGATGCTATAAATGTTACGGAAATTATGTACTGCCCATGTTCATTACCTAAATTTCACATAATAATAGGTTTGTTAAATTAATTTTTCCCTAAAATAGATAAAACAATTATTCTTTATTAAGGATTAATCACTTGCCAAAATTAATTGTCTAAAACAACCTCATTTCAATTACACACTAGTCTTAGATCTAGTGTTTCCAACTTTTTATTTTTTTCAAACTTTACTACACTTTAAATTTTTAAATAAAAGGAACCCTCTGTAGGTAGTCCCCTGGCTTATAAGTGGTCTGCACCCTTTTAGCTTATCGGTAGCTTCGGAGTACTCGGAGTGCTTTGTTCCAGAGAATAATGCTATAAAGAATGGACGCTATAAATTTGAGGGTATCATCCAAAGTCTGTTGAACTCAGTTAAACAGTACTAATCAGTACCAGCTAACCCAACCTTAAATCTAGGTCCTTGGAATGGAAGGGTGGGGAAAAGGAAGTTAAGTTTTTATCACTCCTTCCAGGCACAGACTTCTGCAGTAATCAAGTATTTGAAATGGGCAAGTGTACCTTTGGCATTGTTCCTACATCCTTCCCCAATACAAACTTTTCTCCCACACCCTGCTGTTATTTCTACCAGTTTCAAGGTCTTCAGCCCTCTTGCATCATGCCATACCATCTTGATCTGCCTTCACTTCCCCAAATGCCCCAGATTTCAAAATGTCCTTCCTTCCCTCTGCCAACCTCTGATCTCACCAGGCAACAATGCAACCTGACTCAAAGGAATAGGTAAAAAGGTAGGTCTAAACATTTTAAAAGACAATTTTACAAACTAATAACAACAAAAGGGGAAAGAGTACCATTACAGTGTAGGAAACTAGCAGTCACTACCTGAATCAAGTGATCAAAGCTAACATCACTAGTAATGGGATAAATCGAAATTGAACATCCCCCCGCCAGAGGACACAAGGACAGAGCACCTCTTCTACGATCGCGCCAAAAACGTACCACCTGAATCTAACAGTGAAGAAAAACATCAGACAGCCCCAAATCGAGGGACGTTCTACAAAATAACCCATATGTAATCTTCAAAAGCATCAAGACCACAGAAGTAAAGACCGTGGAGCCATGCCAGGCTAAATGAGGCTAAAGACAACCAAAGAATGCAACGCAAGATCTTGGATTAGAATTTCTCAAGCAAAAAACATTATTAAGAGAAGAAAACATTATTAAAAAAACATGATTAAACATTAAAAATCTGAAGAGGACCTGATGATTAGATAGTAGGGACTGATGTATATCAGTATCAATTTCTTGACCTAATAGTTATACTCCCCTCATACAGGAGGATGTCATCCTCTGGTCGGAAAAACCCACTGAAGGATTTGGGGGTAAGGGAGCATCTTACGCTCAAATGGATGGGGACAGAAAAGCTTCGGAGTTATTCTTGCACCTTCTCTATGAGTTGGAAATTATTTCAAAATATAAATTAAAAATAAATAAAATGTAAAGGTTTTTACACCTGCATTCCCTGTTTGTATTTTGATGTAGCTTTATCTGACAATGAAAGCTCTCAACTAATTGGTTCTAGAAATACATTTCATTCATTCTTCACTCAAGGAAAACAGAGTCCCTGACTCTGGGACAGGCATGGGAGCATGATAGGAAAACATGGAGAAAAAAACCACTGCTCTCATGGGGTTTATACTTAATGGGAGAGAAACAAATAGAGGGTAGAATGTGTTAATGCTGGTCAAGTGCCAAGCAGAAAAATGCCAAACGGGGAGAGGACTGAAGTTTTAGATGAGGTAGCCAAGGACGACATCACTGATAATTTTAAGAAAAACTTAAGAGATGTGAGGAAGCTAGGCGGGGGTACCGGGGGCGGGGAAGAGGGAAGGTCAGGGAGAGATTTCCTGACCTAGGGAACAGCAAGGCTTTGAGAAGGGAACATGCCTGGCATGCTCCTGCACAGTCAGAGCACGAAGAAAAGCAGGGAACCAGGAGAAAGTCAGAGGGGTAATGAGGAGCCCCACATCATCTACAGCCTTGTAGACTGCACCAAAGACGCTGCTTTCTACTCCGAGTGCGGTGGGAAGCTATGGGAGGTTTCTGAGCAGAGAGGCCGGGCCATCTGATTCAAGTTTTAGTAAGATCTCAGAGGCTACTGCTGGAAAAAAAGAATAAAAAGGGGAACAAGGACAGTTTAGATGAGGGTTAACAACCAAATCTAACTTCTCCACAACAGCCAGCCCCATCGTTCAAAATACAGTAAAGCAGGATGAAAGGCTTTCAAGTGAACTTGCATTTGGTCAGCGAGCAGGTGCATGGAGCACGGCCAGCCCCCAGGAACTGTCCACACGTCCCTTCCCACTCTCAGACTCTTATCCTTCCCCCAGAAGGGCGGACATTCTCCCGACTTTTATGGTGTTAACTTACCTGGTTTTTGTTAACGTGTGAGCACCTAGCTCTGTCTCCCCAGACAATCCAGGGTGCTTCCTGCGTCTCAAGTTCACATACATCAGGATAGCCCTTGACGCATCGTCTGCACCTTCCTTCTTTCACTCGATACCAAGCTCGCGCAATTCACCGGTGTTTAGTGTAGTTTTGCACTGTGTACCACAACTTACTGGTCTGTTCTGTGGAGCGCCACTTCTTCCCAATTTCGTGTCCTTGCAAGCGGTGTTACTTTGAACACTCTTAAACGGGTCTCCCGGTGAAAACACGCGCACATCTCTCTAGGTTCAGTTACTGAGTCAGAGGTATGTGTACCCTCAACTTCGCTAGATCATGACGGACTGTTCTAGGTTCTGGCATTGGTTTCTGCCAACCTCTCCAAACCTCGGTATTATAGAGGCTTCTCGTTTCTGCCAAAATGGTGTGCACGTAGAGACGGTCTTATGGTGATTTTTATTTGTAATTCTCTGATTGCTGATGAGGCCCCACATTTTTTTACATCTGTCATTCTTTCATCTCGTCTTGTATCTTAGCTCTTTCGTCTGGGACTGTGACATCAAGTGCATTCACATTCTGCAAACCACAGTCCCCAAGCCTCTCCAGAGCTCCTATCATCTTGCAAAACTGAAACTCCGTGCCATTAAATGGTAACTCCCCATCGCTCCCTCCCCCAGCTCCCAGCAGCCACTGTTCTATACTTCCTATCGTTATCAATGTAACCACTCTAGTACTTCATAGAGGGGGGATGGGACCATCCAGTTATTTGTCCTCTAAGGCCAGTTCTGTGTTATATAGTCGCTGTCTAACCACCTGCACAAACTTTGCAAAGAAATTACAATGTGGGGCACCTGGGTGGCTCAGTCCGCTCAGGTCACCATCACAGCACTGTGCCGTCAAGCCCTGCGTCAGACTCCAGACTCCACAATGGCCGTGAAACCTGCTTAAGATTCTCTCTCCCTCTGCCCCTCCTTGCCCTCCACCCTGCACTTGCCCACAGGCATTCTCTCTCTCTCTCTCAAATATATACAGAAATCTTTAAAAAAGAAAAAAAGAAATTATGATGCTAGGGGAATTTCGTAAAGTCAAAAGAACAGGGTTTTGTCAGCATACCCGGTAACAGAAAACGAAGAAAGCATCCACAGTTCCCCCCAAATTTCTGAAAAAGAGGGAGAGTATCTTCCTGGTAACTGAGTCTCTGAGAAGTTCTGGCATGTATTTAGTGACTCAACAATGTGCAATGGATAGATTTAAAATATGTTTATTAAAATTAATTTTTCATTCCTAGAGGCAAAAAAAAATAACCATTTATTCTCAGGCTAGCTTGCTGATCATCTGTTCTCAAAATTTTTCATGTCAACAGAAAATACTAAAATAAAATCATCAACAATGAACTTACCATATATTTTTTAATTGCCAAATTTGAGACTCCTATGTAATGATTTGCTCAACCTAACTAACACATCATTCTCCAGAAACAAGGTTTTTAGGAAAGGAAAAGATTGTGTCAAAATTATCTTTTAGATCTGACTTATGTATAATCAATGATCCACGCTCTACAGATGGCTATGAAAGCATCCAAAAAAACGTTTTTATGTGACAGAATGCAGCATGCTCCACAAAATGGACTGTTTTCTGTACTATTAATAAGACTATTAACAGACTTTCTCTCAAACCCTTCTTTTCAAGACTAGCAAGTCTTGAAGGGACTTAGAACTATGAAACTCAAGTAATTTCAGAAAAAAGGTTCAGATATGGGAATGGTAAGCACTGACCTGAGCACACCTGGGAGGCAAATTATGCATGGCAAGGTAAGGACTGTTGACACTGTATTTAAAATGGAAATCCCCTAATCTTCCAAAATCATTCACTCACTGTTCCAGAAACAGTGCTAGAACCACTAACCCCAGCTTTCCAGACTGGGGCCAAGTATTTTATAGTGAATTTTAACGTTGGCTTTTACATCTGGTATCTGTCATTTACTTACTTTAGGACATAAAGACAGACTTATCTGAACAGGAAATATTTTAACGACTTATGAAAGCAAAAAAAAAAAAATGCCATTTCTAAGTATAATAATTCAACTATGAAATCAAATCAAATATCTGATTTTCCTACTGAATGGAAAAATCATCATCTTTTTCTATTCTTCATTAAATACTGCCTACCAGCTGCATAGAACTATATGGGTTATTACTTGCATAAAGAAAAATGATCCAATTTAAAGTTCATTACTTTTGATAATTAATAAACCAATCAATTTATAAATCATTTTACTCTACTAAAACTCCTATAAGTTTTAAATAGTAAATAAACAGCCTACCCACTAGCATTTTGTTTCTGGACATTTTAATCAGTGTAACAATCGTACCGATTCAATTCTTTAAAGTTTATATGTCTAGGATAAATCCCTAATCATTTTTCATATTGGTAAGCTATATTTCAGCGAATTCTGCTATTTTTAGAAACTGAGTGTTCACAAATTTAATAAATTTTATTAAATGAATGAAAAGCTAGTGAATTACATGAGTGACGTGAAAGTTCACCTTCGTTATCTAGCTTAAGGCTTGAGGCCAGAGCCCACCTGGGACAAAACACTCCAGCAGCCCCCTCGGGGGTCTTTGTCTTTATTCCCAGAGGCTAAAAGTATGCCAATTACCAAGGAAAATTTTACAACAGATTTAGAACAAGAAAGAATTCATAGAACAGATGTCCATACCAAAATTCTTCATAGGATACTCAAATTTAAATGAAGACAATTATGGTGATATCAAAAAGTTCAGTAAATCAATTTGGAAGGTTTCTAGACAAGCTAGACCCACTGACATGCAGGTTTTTAAAGTTAAGTGTATACCAAACTACAGTAATATTCTGAACAGCGTCTGGAGGAGAGGCCAAAGGAGTATTAAAGTTATCTCCTTAATAATTCTAGAATTTGCATATCCTCTCTCCTTGAAGGTTTACAATCAATTCCCTTTCAGCCTATCTCCTTTTAGAGGTAAATACGGCTTTTGCTTTAATGTCAGAAGATCTGGAAACGCTCAGCCTTCGCTACCTTTTCCACTCCACCTAGGTCCTCAGCACACTGCTGGGGGGTGGGAAAGAGGGGTGAGGGTGGGGGGAGGCTTTTCCCTTGAATACCCTCCCCTCCCTGAGTCACTGGCAACCTGAGCTCTCCTTTTCACTGTGGACTGCTCTGAAGGACAGTTACAAAACTGGGGACTTGCACACCCGATTACAAGCCCGTAAGCTTGGTAAAAACCCAGCCTCTAAAAAACGAAAACTGTACGTCATGACCTAAAATTGCCTCTATTTGCAAAATTCTTAACTCGAGATTTCCTCTAACAATATGTTAGATACTATTTTAATAACAGAATGGTTAATTCCTTTTTTAATCTGTTGTCATAAATGAGCAATATTCAGAAAGTAAAAGTAGAAGGAAGGAAGGAAATTAGTCAAAATGCAAATAATGAATCCTTCAGAGAAGAGGACAGCCAAATGCTGAAAGTAAACGCCTGTATGTGGTGCGGTGCAAAGGTAAACACCTAACATTTCTTCTTGGCCGTCATTCAAGGGCAACCGGCATTTAAACAATGTATATACGGAGACTCTTCTTCCCCAAACACGGAGTTTACCAGAAGCACGCCATGTGCATGTTGAGGGAAAAAATGATTGGCTGCAGTTTTAAGAAAACCTTTCACTAAAATTTATGCCAACTTAGAATAGAATTACGTGTTCATGGTAACATTTAAATATAAATCATTAAGTCCTGAGCAATGACCTCTAGAAAACAAGACTGGTTTAAAAATACACTGTAACAAAGAACGGTCATGAAAGAAAAACACCCAAAAAGTCTATATTTAATTGGCTGCTCTGTCATTAGAAAGGTGCCCCATTACTACCATATGTTACTCAAATATGTTATCACACCTACAATTCATCATATGTCTCCCAAGAAATTAATTAGTTCTAACTTTTTCAACTTTGACAAAAACGTCTGCATCAGTCAGATTACTAGCTATTGCAAACATTTCAAAATTCAAAGCTTTCTTCAGCTTGCATTTAACCTTTTAATTACTATTAATGATTTAGCAACATTTAGAACAGCATTCATTAGACAGATGTCTAATTCTAGAATTTTGAATAATGTAAAGTCATTTACACATACATTTACTTCTGGTGCACATTTACTAAGTTAATTTTTCAAAATAAAATTAATCGCAGGTCCAAAACGATTTACTGATACTTCATTTCACAGCTGCATTTAGGTTAAAGAATACTGAAAATTTTCATTTTCTCTAAATATCTAAAAAGTCATAAGAAATTGAGATTGGAGAATTTATTAATCTCAGGTCCAAAACCATTTACTGATACTTCATTTCACAGCTGCATGTAGGTTAAAGAACACTGAAAATTTTTATTTTCTCTAAATATCTAAAAAGTCATAAGAAGTTGAGATTGGAGAACTTACAGTAATAAATACATTCTATAATTACAAAATTTATATAAATTACAAGGATACCTAAAAAAGACATGTTCATTTGAAAGAGATTTAACAAGCTACCATCAGTAAAAAGGAAACAAAAGTGACCAAGCAGAGAATTTTCATAAACATTCTCCTTACCAAACAATTCTCTTTACTTTTTTAAAGATTTTTAATTTATTTGCATGAGACCGCAGAGTATGTGAGAGAGAAGAGGAATGGGAGAGGGGAGGGGCAGTGGGAGAAGCAGGCTCCCCGCCAAGCAGGGACCTGGCTGTGGGGCTGGACCCCAGGTTCCTGTGATCATGACCTGGGCCCAAGGCAGACACCTAACCTACTGAGCCACTCAGGTATCTCTTTACCAAACATTTTTAAAAGAGGTAAGAAAAGAGTCCTGTTTGATTTGAAATCACCAGCTGAGGCTATCCTCAACCAGGCAAACCAGGTTCCATTCCCACTATTTCACTTAACCTACTCTGTGATGGCTACCAACCACTTCCTAAGTATTCATTCATTCAACAAACACCTGTTAAGCGATGAACGAAACAGACAAAATCCTGCTCTCACGGAGCTTCCATTCTAATGGGAATGGAAAGGGAAAACACGCATATGACTAAATGAGCGGTGGGAGTAAGTCTGAGTGAGTAAGGGGGGCTCCCGAACTGCCGAGTGCTAGAGTCTCCTGCTTCCCTCATTAACAAAACCCGCCAAACCACATGCAACAAAAGCTCGTGGTGGCTTCGGTAAAGACACCGGCACACTAGTGGCTTCTCCTTCAGGAATCCAAACTAACAAAACAAGGCATAATCTAAAAATCATCTCCACCTAATAAGGAATTTGATTTCCACTGGGAAGTTAACTACTTAGGCTGACGGGAGTGTTTGCGTTAGTGAGAACGAGGGCGGCCGCTGGAACCTGCTGGAAGGGCCAGGAACTCCTGCTGGCGGCTCTCCGTCCTCTCCCTGCACAGACCCAGGCTCCAGCCTCCTAGAAAGGAAAATGGCAGCTGCGGACTATGTCTTTGCAGAGCTGGAGAGAAACCTGAGATGTCAGCGGTCCTCGCGAAGCTTTCCTTGACCTCCTCAAGGAGGCCTAAGCACTTCTACCTCCTCGTGCCTAGATGCCAGGAATGATGTTCTTACTTAGTCTGTATCCTCAGAACCTCTCTGAAGTCTGGCCCAGGAGTTTAACTGGACTTTTCATTGATAAAAGCACTGTTTTAGAAAGATTATTCTGTCATACACTGTGTGTTAACTAAATTGAATTTAAATAAGATTAAAAAAAGACTGTTCTGATACAACAAAACAAAGAGTCCAAGTCTGAGATTTGTAACTGCTGTGGAATCATTTGCATTAGGTCTAAGCGCAGTGCTCTCTGTCAGGGCGGAGGGGAGAGGACCCATTCGTACTCAATCAATATTGACTAGGGTCGTACTACGTGGAAGGTTATGTAAGAGGACACGAACACAAGAAAGACGGACCTGGGTCTGTACCACCACAGAGGGTTTTTCCAGGGGGGAAAAACCCATAATAAAAAAGAAAATAAATAATAATTTTAGACAGCAATAAGTTCTATGATGGAAATTTACAGTGGTGATGTATGTTGACATTCTGTTGCTTTCATGAGACACTCCAAGGCTTCAGACTACCTTACTTAGGACGTACTGCAAGGGAAAGACAGAACCTTAGATAGATATTATAGGAACACAGGTAGGGGACTGGATATTCGATTCAAATCAGTTAGCTTTTAATAAATACCATAATGCCTCATGTGCCGCCAGGCTAGCATGAATAAAATCCCATCTGAGTCTCCATGGGACTTGATGTTCTAATGAGCTTTAGTTCTAATGAGGGAGAGACATGTACATGGATCATCTTGACTAGACAATGTATGAGGTTTATGGAATCACAGAGAAGAGCAGTGAGCTGACCTAAAAGGAGTTAGGAAGTGTCCCAAAAGGAAGAAAAAAAAAACTACAACAATAATAATAAAATACAAATTAGCTTACATATTTTGAAGGAAGACCTACCAGGACAAGACAAACAGCATGTGCAGAGGAGAGTAAAGGAAGAGGAAGACAGAAACATTTCCAGCCTAGCAATCTGAAGAAACATGGCGATCTGTCAGTAAGGAAAGCTGAAGGGGAATCAATGTTAACAAAAGAGAAGACAGGCTCAGTTTTGAAGATCCAAATTCACAAAGACACAGCATATCCATGGGAACTTTCAACTAGGGGCAGGTGAGTAGCTAGGCTGGTTAAGCAACTGACTCTTGGTTTCAACTCAGGTCATGATCCCGGGGTCTGAGGACCAAGCCCCGCATTGGGCTCCCTGCTCAGCAGGGAATCTGCTTCTCCCTCTCCCTCTGCTCCTCTCTCCACACTCGCACTCTCTCCTCTCTCTCTCTCTCAAATAAATATATAAAATCTTTAAAAAATATATTCAACTAGAACATGAAAAAGAGGTTCTTTCGTTCACTAGTAACAAAACTTTGGGCTTCACTAACAGGCAGCTAACCTATCACACAGCTGTGAGAGAACTACAAGTTTGCAGAGTGGTCAGAAGAGGCCAGAGAACAGAGTAAGGATGGGATACGGTAACATTCGGTGGGTAGCAAAAGAAAATGTGTCCGTGAAAGAGCACTCTGACACAGGGATGAACCAAGAAAGTCAGATGTCAAGGAAGCCAAGAAAGATGGCTGTCTAGTAAGGAATGGGCAGGAAACACTATTATACGATACAGACCCCCTTAGAAGGCCAAACAGTAAGGGCCACTGAATATGGCAAACAGAGGTAATGACTAGCTGTAGAGAGAGTTTTGTCATGTGTAAGTCCTAGTTAAACACAATGAGGGGCATCAAGACTGAATACATGAGCCGTATTCTTATAACTTCACTCTGTTATTTTATAAACATACCTGATAATTAGAATTGAGTACGTAAGCAAATTAGTATTAAGAGTAACAGTAACAATCTCCAGGAATAGTTAACTTTTTAAATAATTTGTTTTCATAAGAAAAAAATTTTGTTAAATTTCCAGTTAAAATAACTCAATTTTTTTTTTTAAAAATTGTCATTTAGAGATGAATGAAACATGTATGACACAATGTGACACCTAAGATTTGCCTCCAAATTATCCCAGAAAGTAAGTGGATATACAGCTGGCCATGCGTTGAAAATTTCTGAAGCTGATATTGATTACATGGATGCTGATTATGCTTTTCTCTCTACTTTTGTACATGTTCGAAATTTCCTAATAAACCATGTTATTACCTAGGAGAAAATAAAAATAAATACTTGTATTTACCCTAACTCTGGTAAATCATGCTCACAAGGATCTGAAATTAACCTCAAACTGTCAAAAGGAGTGAAAACAGTAAAATTTCTACAAACTGAATTAATAAGACATAAATACTTAAAAAAAAACCCAGCATAAATGAATCCTAAAAGCTAGCTTTGGTTTCATGAAAAAGAAATTTTTTTAAAAGATTTTATTTACTTATTTGTCAGAGAGAGAGAGAGAGCACAAGTGGAAGGAACAACAGGCAGAGGGAGAAACAGGCTCCACACCCAGCAAGGAGCCCAATGCGGGACTTGATCCCAAGACCCTGGAATCATGACCCAAGCCGAAGGCAGACAGACGCTCATCTGACTGAGCCACCCAGACGTCCCGGTTTCATGAAAATTTTAAATTATAAAATGCCATGGACTAAAATCCTACAATCAAATCATGAAATATAAATGCTATGTTTTTGGGGCGCCTGGGTGGCTCAGTGGATTAAGCCGCTGCCTTCGGCTCAGGTCATGATCTCAGGGTCCTGGGATCGAGCCCCACATCGGGCTCTCTGCTCCGCAGGGAGCCTGCTTCCTCCTCTCTCTCTGCCTGCCTCTCTGCCTACTTGTGATCTCTCTCTTTGTCAAATAAATAAATAAAATCTTTAAAAAAAAAATGCTATGTTTTTCCCAGGAAGATATGACACATACATATCTCATAATGAACATTATAAGATAATTAAGTTATTTAAGGCAAAGGTCTCAGACAGTCTTAGTCTTGCACGGTGACAGAGGGAGGAGCTCAGACCCGTTAACAGCTGACACGGACTGCAAGCTGTTAGTTCTCACATTTCGGGACGCCGGGGAGGCTCAGTCAGTCGGGTGTCTGCCTTGAGCTCAGGTTGTGATCCCAGGCTCCTGGGAGTCCCACATGGGGCTCCTTACTCAGCCGGGAGTCTGCTTCTCCCTCTGCCTGCCAGTCCCCCTGCTTGTGCTGACATATAAATAAAATCTTTTTTAAAAAAAATCTCACATATTCTTCCTCATTTCCAGTACCAGATGTCTTTTCACCTAAATATGAGTCTGACCCCAACGCCACACACTAGGAGAAAATGTCATACCATGTCCTCCCACAGAACCCTATCTCTATCACATAAACTGTTCCCTGTAGCTCTGTGAAGGAAAGGGCCATGTCTTCTTAAAAATTTTGTGAGAATAAAATTCACCTATAACAAAAATCACTGTTTTCAACTGGACAATTTGTAGGTTTCAGGTTATTCACAAGGCCGTGCACCCATCACCACTGTCTAATCCCAGAACTTCTCATCACCCCAGAAAGAAACGCTGAACCCATCAGTGGTCCCTCCCCACCCCCTCCTCCTCTCTGCCCCTGGCAACCACACTACCCTGCTTCCTGCCTATGGATTGGCCTACTCTGGACAATTCATTTAAACGGAATCAGACAGGGGTGCCTGGGTGGCTCAGTGGGTTAAGCCTCTGCCTTCGGCTCAGGTCATGATCTAGGGGTCCTGGGATCGAGCCCCACATCAGACTCGCTGCTCAGCGGGGAGCCTGCTTCCTCCTATCTCTTTGCCTGCCTCTCTGCCTACTTGTGATCTCTCTCTCTCTCTGTCAAATAAATAAAATCTTAAAAAAAAAAAAAAAACCCACCAGAATCGGACAACATGTGACCTTCATGTCTTTTTCCACTCAGCATAATGTTTTCAATGTACATCCACTTTGGAGCATGAATCAGTATTTCATTCCTTTTCTGGAGGATGGATATTCCATTTTCTGGATTATACCATATTTTGTTCATCCACACAAGAGTTATTGGACCTTTGGGTGATTTTCACTTTGGGGCTATTATGAATCTTGCTACTATGAATATTCATACGTGAGTTTTATGGAAACAGGATTTCAGTTCTCTTGGGCATATGCTCTCAAGTCTCTAGGTGTGGAACTGCTGGGTCACATGGTAAACTCTACGTTTAGGTTTTTTAGGAACCGCCAAACTGCTTTCCAAAGCAGCTTCCCGTGTTGTAATTCCAGCAGCCTGCCTGAGGGTCCCCCTGTCTCTGTGACCTCACCAACCTTTCTACGATCTGTCTTTTTGATGACAGTCATCTTAGAGGTAGGAAATGGTATCTCATGTGGCTGTGATTCCACTTCTCTGATGGCTAATAAGGTTGAGCATCTTTTCATGTTTTATTGGCCAATTGCATATCTTTTCTGAAGAAATGTCAATTTGGGTCCTTCGTCCATTTTTTAATTTGTCTTTTATTGTCATCTTTTATAGCTGAGTTATAAAAATCCCGTGATATATTCTGGGTACCAGACCTTTATTAGATATAAGTTACGGATATTTTCTCCCGTTCTGTGGGGTCATCTTTTCACTTTCTTAATAGTGTCCTTTGACCCAGCAAGGTTTTTAATTTTGATGAAGTCCAATTTATCAGCTTTGTACTTCTGACATCAAATCTAAAAGACTAGTACCCAGTCGAGGGTCACGAAGATTTATCCATTTTTTCCTAAGAGATTTACACTTTTAGTTCCCATGTTTAAGTCCACTTTGAGTTACTTGTTACATATATTGTGAGGCAGGGGTTCAAGTTCATTCTGCTGCATGTGGAAATCCAGTCGTCCCAGTACCATCTGTTGAAGACTGTTCTACCCCACTGAACAGTCTCACCACCCTTGTCAAACATCAACGGACCACAGATATATGGGTTTACTTCTGGACTCCCAATTTTCTTCCATCGCCTATAGGTCTGTGTCCTCCATTCTTTTTTTCACTGCATGAAATGTGGGACATACTCAATAAAAATTTATACTTGAAAAAATAATGAAAGGATCAAAGTTTTGAGCCAAGCAATAACTCAGAGAGCATTATCCTATCCCATCATTTAAAAAGCAAAAAAATTGAGACCAAAATGAAGTTAACTAATTCAAAAGCAAACAACAAGAGACTAAGGTAGGTCCAGAATTCATCTCTCCTAACTTCTGGTGCAGGGCTCTTTCCATTATGTCATACGGCGGCTTCTCGAGTAAACCAAACTGCTCTCACATCTGGCAATGTGCCTGGGGAAAACCGCATGTGCACGAGAGACCAGCATGTTATGAGGAGACTTAGTCAAAGGGGAGCCCTTCCTAAGTGTAACTCACCACAAGAGCCTTATAACCAGAAAATAATACACCACTGAATACAATGTTTCCCTCCAGCCAACTGTCCTCTTCTGCATTCTCAGCTCCAGAACACAGCGAGTCAACACTTTCAGTCCTGAGATTACTTGAAATGGAAGAAAACAATCCGTGCCACAGTAGAGATGATGGAGTGATCAGGCGCCTGGTTCCACTACCCTCCTCTCTTCGTGCCCCACCCACCGCGCCCCCTCACACTAAGTGCTGTGAAGAAGGCGGAAATCGACAATCAACATTTGTTGGTAAGATTTATTTTTTATTTATTTTATCGACGATCAACATTAAAACCTGACTTTACTTGACCACCCAGAAATTCATCTGCCTGCTTTCAAAAACCAGAAAAATTTAAGAGCAGAGAGCAGAAACGTAAAGGAACAAGCAGGTAGCTAGAACACCAGCTTTCTAACAGATACATGGGGAGGAAGAGAAGATACACGATCACTCATGACTCGGAGAGAAGGGAGGAGCTGAACCACTGCAGTGTCCGTGGGAGAGAACCGCCGTGGGTACAGACACTCGCACGCAGTACGGAGAAGCCAGCTTCTTAGGGCCGAGGACGTCATCCAACCTCTGCGAAATGACACCCTCTTCCCCAAACCTGTCTGTGAGCCCCTCAAGCACAGCTGGCTGCTCCTTCCACAGGGCCGCCCTCCTCCTGCGCACCTGCATGACTCTAGGAGGAGAGCGTACCCCAGTAGGGGCCTCCCCTGTCCATCTCCCTTCTAAGCTACCCCCTCCCTGGGGGCCAGAACCATGTTCTCAGAGCCGGGGTAGTGGAGAATCTAGCGCTCCCCGGCACATGGTACACACCTGACCGCTCTTTGTCGAACGAACATCCTCAAACTGTTTGTAATACTGAACACGTCTTTTCAAAAGGGGCAAGCGCAAAAACCGTATCAGTTCTTACTGCGCTCGTTCCCACACACGGCGCTCCACACGGAACTCACCCATACTTCCTGACGCAACTGCAAGCGCCAGGGCTGGCCAATCTGCTAAAACACCAACCAGCCTGAGCACGGTTAGAACCAAAGCTGAAGTTGCTGGCCATCTCGGCTAAGAAGGCCTTCCTAGGTTCCTAGCCGAAGTCCGACAGGACATCCCAGGAAGAGACCAAGGGACCACCAGCAGCAGGTCTGTGGGGTGACGCACAAGGGAGCTGGGGGACCGTCTCTAGAGAACCAGGTGAAGGAAGTCCTGAGGGCGGGAAACTGTATATTCAGCACAAAGGGGTCTGGGTAAAACAAGAAAACAGGGACGGAGACTGGCGTGCAGGTGGCGGTAAAAGCTCTGCAGTCCGGAAGTCCTGGTTTTAAGATGTGCCTCTACTGCGACCTCCTTGGAAGGGTCACTTCGTCTCTGTGCCTCCTCCAGGGCCTCTTCTGTGAGATGCGAATGAGAAGGCCAATGTCACCGTCAGGACCAAATGGTAGACGTCCCGTAGATCGGGGGCCTGGCCCACATCCCCACACACCAGTGGGTACCAGGCCTCGCGCTGTGTGCATTTTGGGACCGAGTCATATTCCCTAAAAATATTTCCCACAACAGATGTCAATGTTTGAGGTTTTATCATAAGGCAATTCTGTTTGGGTTTTCACGAGCCCCAACTGAATGTAAACTAATCTGCAGTTAAGTGTGTCTATTCCTCTTTCAGAGATAACCTGTCAAGGCCCAAAAGTACTGGCATCCCCCCCGACCGGGATAAAGCAGGGCAAGGCCTATGCGGGGCAACCCCAAATGAGAAGGTTGAAGGAATAAGAAAAGAAGCAGTCAAAGAGCCCCAGAGACCAAGTTTTTCTAAAATTTTCCTATTACACTCAGTCTCATCAAAAGATACCTACAAACATTCTCACCAACTCATAAATTTCACCACTAAACCAACACAAACAACTGAAGGTCATTTTTACACTGCGAGAAAGAGATGCCTGCCACGGATCCAGACCCACGTTCGTCCCCTTCTCCCGAGCGGTTCCACTGTCCCAGGCTCCATCCTTTTTTGCTGTCGATTTGCAGCCCTTTCCCTTTGCATCTCGGCTGCAGCACTGATGTCATAGAAAATCGCACTCTTGAGTTATACGACATACAGTAATACAGTTCATCTTGGGCACACATCATTTTTCTTCTGAATGCAAACGTTTGTCACTGATAATTATTTTATGTCAATATTTACCACAGATCACCTCACTGTAAGTCTGACTTCTGCGCCTCCAGAAGCGTTATGTGTCTGCCAATTACAACGACAATGGTATCTATTCTTAAGAGTTGCAATTTTTATTATTAAGACAAACGAGAAAAGTCCCAAAGTGCATTTTAATGATGTGCTTTGACCACTGTCGCCAAGAAACACTGTGCCCTGGGATCAACTGTTCGCTGTTTCCCCAGTCAACTGCGTGAATTTTGACAAAATCTTAGTACAGATGGCATGATAACCATGCCACCCAAATTATTAATACGATTTACGTATGACAAATACTGTTACGTCGTCTCTCTAGACCTCACCAAGACAACGTAATATCCAAATGTATACTTCATGTTTTATTCCTGTTGTTAAGAAGCAATTACTACCACTTTTTCCCAAGTTCCGGCCCAAATTCTCAGTCACTCACCCGCCCTCCATCTTATGAATCCCGTGCTTCCTTTCCGCCCGTGGGCTCCACCAAAGGGCTCTATAAAGTAAATGTGAGACAATTATTGCCAAAAGTCCTAATAGTTCTAGAAATGCTCATAAATTAAGTCCCTGATTCATTAAGTTTGAGAGAGGAAAGTCAAAATCCAAGTAGGAATAGATAATACTCCAATTATAAAATATCAGAACAAGTCTAATGTTTCAAATATGACTTTTCAAAATCCAGCAAAACAACTCTAGTAGCATTTGTGGAGAAAGATCTAAAAGGCACTTCTGTTTTCCTGGGCTCACAGAAAAACTCAACCTTATCAATGAAATCAGAGCAAGGAAAAGAAAGCTTTGAATAAAAACAAATTAAGAAGTACATTGTAAAGGTCACGTACATGTACAGAATATTAAAGTTCTATTTTCCTCTCCAGTGAGCACAGTTAGGCTCCGTCTCTAAGCCGGACAGCGGGGACAGCAGCATCTACCTTTCCCTCCCCTGCGGGTCCAGCAAAGCACCTCCCCCGCCCTTCTCCCTACACCCCCTTCTTCATTAACATGACCACACAGTCCCCAGCCATGAAGAGCAAAACCGCCAGATCATTTCGAATTTTCCGTTACCCATATGTAAAATTTATGCCAAGCCAAAATAACGATAACAAGGGGTTAAATAAACACAACACTTGTTACGTTAGAGGCCCAGGGCTAAATGCTTTCCCTGAATTACTTAATTGGCATAACCACTGTATAAGACAGCATTATGGAGGGTTTGTGTCCCCCTGGTCGCCACCACCAGAGTCACACGTGGAAGCCCTAACTCCCCACCTGCCAGGTGTTCGGAGATGTGCTCTAAGGTAATTACATTTAGATGACATGGTGGGGCGCATGATGGGATCAGTGTCCTTATAAAGGATTATACCAGAGAGCGTGTTCTGTCTTTCTCTACCACATGAGGATACAACGAGGAGGTGCTGCCCATGGGCCAAGAACCCAATCATGCTAGCACCCGAGCTCACTCTCCCCACTCTTCAGAACCGGGAGAAAGAACTTTCTGTTGTTTCAGCTGCTCGGTCTCCAGTATTTTGTAATGGCAGCCCAAGCTCGCGAATTCCCCATTTTACAGACGAGACAATCAAGGCTTAGACAGGCTTAAGTAACTTCTCTGCAGTGGACCCAGGTTACAGCGGTAGAGCCAGGATCTAAACCTGGTTTTTAACCAACGCTATTCCACTGGTTCTTCTAACCACTGAGGGTCTAACATGTATCACCAACTGTGCTTAGTGGAAGAGACCATCCTAAGTCCCCTCAAGGAACTCGCGCATCTAATCATACATGATAGATAAACATACGGATTGCCAAGGCTTCCTTGAGGTCTGACACCCAGAAAATGTTCGCTGAAGTAAACAGAAACACCATCGAACAATAACACAAGGTGGTAAGGGTTACATGAGTGGGTCACACAAAGCAACGCCGCGTCCCAGGAGCAAGCAATTAACTCTGTGGGTGAAGAAGATGACGACGGTAAGACATGGAGAGGACGAAAAAGGTTATAAAAGAAAGAAATGAAACACAGAACGGGGCATGATTAATTACTTTTGGAGGGAATTTACTAGGGATTATGAGTGGAAGTAACACATAAGCCGCCTCCTCAAGGATGAACACTCTCGTCGCTGGAACAACATGATTCCAGGTTGAACGGACTATCTGGAAAAAGCACAAGTCTGAAATGGGACTGGCTACTCCTTTTCCGATCCCGCGTTCATCACCGCAGCTTTCGGTAGAAAATATCTTCCCAGGTGCCCCGCAGTCACATCTCCTTTTCCAAACCACCTTACACAGAGCATAAAAGTCACCATCCTGAAACACAGATCAGACTGACTCCCTGTTCAGAAACATTCCATAGTCCCGCTCTGCCCACAAGATGCTATTTAAATTCCTGAGGCTAGAATGTTCGACCTCTCACAATCTGTGCCTGTTTTTCCTTCCCCTCCCCCTGCACCTTGAGTCATGACTCCCCTCTGCCCAAGCCCCACCCGAGTGAGTGCTGCTCCTCACCGGGCCTGTGCAAAGGTCTCCACTGGACTCGGGCCCAGCTTCAAGGGCCACGCCCAAGCCCTCCTGTGGAAGGATGACTCTGCCTACCGTCTCACGTAAGAGACCTGCTACGTTAGCTGCATCCCTGCGTGTCCATCTCCAGAAGACGGCAGGAGCTGAGGGATGGCCTGGACCCTACATGCAAAGATCTTAAAAACAAACAAACAAAAACTTACAGCAAATCTTTGAGCGTCTGCTTATAGGTACTATAACGGGGCCAGTGGTTACAATGCACTATGGTCAGAGCGGTAACGGACAAATACATGGGGCACGTGAGACAATCACCTCACTCGGCCTGCGGAGAAGATGAGGACAGGATTCCTCACAGGTGAATACGAAGAAGACGGAAGTAAAACAGGCACAAGTAGGAAAGAGCGCCACGTGTGAGAAGGGCCAGAAGAAATTCAGTGTTGCTAGAATGTGAAACACGGAGCCAGAAATGGCAAAGTAAATACCTAAAGAGACGAAGGGCTTTACACGGCATGTCAACGAGCACTGTGCAGTGGGCCAGCAGCTCAGAGCACAAAGCCTCAGTCCGTGCTGTGTCAACATGAGCTTTAAGCTACAGCAGGAACATTTTAAAGAGGAATTAGGCAGTATCTTCACAGTATGTCACAGTATGTCACAAATCAAACAGACTTATTTTAATATTTATTTATTTGAGACAGAAAGAAAGAGCATAAGCAGGGGCGAGGAGCAGAGGGAGAGAAAGGACCCACAAGCAGACTCCCCCTTAGCGTAGAGCCCGATGCGGGCCTTGATCCCACCACCCTGAGAATCGTAACCCGAGCTGAAACCAAGAGTCAGACACTCAACCCACTGGGCCACCCAGACGCGCCCCCATCACAAATCAAACAGATTAAAAAGGTCTATTACACCCCTGTCTGTCATCTGCCTAGTTCATACCCTGCTTTCTGAGGTAAAGCGTTAGTTTCTTGTTTTTCCTTCCAGACTTCCTTTACACCAATTTAAGCAAATACAACTACATAATCTGGTTTCCTCTCCTTTACACAGAAAGTAATACATAATATGTTCTGCATTTGGCTCTTTGCCTCTTTAATTGCAGTGATTTTTCCAAAATTTTCCATATAAATACTATTCTTCCTACTACTTTCACATGTATAATACCTGTTGCATCGCTGTATCAAAATTTACTTAACCAATCCACTATTAATAGACATTTGGGCTTTTTGCCACTCTGCTGCACTAGGTTATTTTGGTTCACACATGTAAAGAAAATCTAGCTTCATGCAGATATGGGGAGAAAAAGCTAATAAACTTTTCAGGTTAGTGTGGATTATCTCCAAATCCTTTACTATTACATACAATATCTGTATGCATAATCCTGTACCTGCATTATAAAACATGCAAACATATCTGCAAGACACATTCCCAGAAGGAGGAATACACTTTCCTAATCCCGATATATATTATCAAATTGTCCCAGAGGGATGGAACCCGTTCAGACTGAGCAATGGCAGTACCTAGATCCCAGAGAAAGGACAGAATCTTAGAAAACTCAACCCTTTAAAAACCTAATCAGGGAAGAATAATCCAGAAGAAGAATGAGATAAGACATCAAAGAAATTAACAAAAGAGGAACTATGCGTTTCTAGAAGTCAAGCAAGCACCGATTCCTCATCAGTGTCAAATATATAGCAAAGAGATCTACTAAAATAATTAACTAAAATATAAAATTTAAATAATTAAAACAACCTGGTACTCATGCAAAAATACAATGGCTCAAGATACCATAAAAAAATACAGTAATGAAGAATAAAGGTAATTAAAAATAAAAGAATTTTAAATAAAGGATAATACTGTTATCCAGTAGAAGGAACCAGAACTCTGTGGAGAAATGGCTGATTCTAAAGCTGGTAAAGGAAAGGGACAAGATCAGCCTGGAGTATCTTACAGTGTCAGAATGTCAGAAAGTCTTCACAAATTGATGGGAACATGTCAAAACAATACAGGAGCTAACTTAAAGGGGCTTCCATGGGACAAATCTAGGGTAATTTGAGCATTTAAAAATTAATAATGAGGGGCGCCTGGGTGGCTCAGTCGGTTAAGCATCTGACTCTTGATTTCAGTTCAGGTCATGATCTCTGGGTTGTAAGATCGAATCCCACACTGGGCTCTGCACTGGGTGTGAAGCCTGCTTGGTATTCTCTCCCTCTTCCTCTGGCCCTTCTTCACCTCTCTCTAACAAAGAAATTAATCACTTAATTAGTAATGAGAACACCACCTCACACCTGTCAGAATGGCTAAAGTCAAAAACAAATACAAGAGGATTAACGAGGATATGGAGAAAAAGGAACCCTAGTGCATAGTTGGTGGGAACAGAAATTGGCAGCCACTGTGGAAAACAGTATGCAAATTCCTTAGGAGATAAAAAATAGAACTAGTATATTGATCCCATAATTCCACTACTGGGTACTTATCCAAAGTAAACAAAAATACCAATTCAAGAAGATATATGCACTGCTACGTTTACTGTAATATCATCTACCACAGCCACGATATGAAAGCAACCCAAGTGTCCACTGATACACGAAGAGATCAGGATGTGGTGTGTATATACAACAGAATACTACTCAGCCACAAAAAGAATGAGAGCTTGCCATTTGCAACAACAGAGATGGATCTAGAAAGTATAATGTTAAGTGAAGTCAGAGAAAAAACAAATACCACATAATTTCCCTCATACCTGGAATTTAAGAAGTAAAACAACAAAAAAAAGGGAGACCAACAAAAAAACAGGTTGTTAAATAAGAACAAGCTGGTGGTTGCCAGAGAGGAGGTGGGAAGATGGGTGAAACAGGTCCACTTACCAGATGAGCACTGAGTAATGTAGAGAACTGTTGAATCACTATGTTGTACACCTGACACTAATATAGTATGGTAATTATAATGGGATTTTATTTTTTTTTATGATTTTATTTGTTTATTTGACAGATCACAAGTAGGCAGAGAGACAGGCAGAGAGGACAGGCTGGGCCTGGGAAGCAGGCTCCCCGCTGAGCAGAGAGTCCGATGCAGGTCTTGATCCCAGGACCCTGGGATCATGACCTGAGCCAAAGCCAGAGGCTTTAACCTACTAAGCCACCCAGGTGCCCCTATAATGGGATTTTAAAAATAAGTATTTTAGGAATGGATGTCTAGGTTGCTCAGTAAGTTAAGCATCAGCCTTCGGCTCAGGTCATGATCTCAGGGTCCTGGGATCGAGCCCCACACCAGCGGGGAGCCCACTTTTCCCTCTACTTGCCACTCCCCCTGCTTGCATTCTCTCTCACTCTGAGAAATAAATGAAATCTTTACAAATAAATAAATACATAAATATCTTAAAGAAAAATAAATTTTTAAAAAGTAAATTAGGGGGCGCCTGGGTGGCTCAGTGGGTTAAAGCCTCTGCCTTCGGCTCAGGTCATGATCCCAGGGTCCTGGGATCAAGCCCCACATCTGGCTCTCTGCTCCTCAGAGAGCCTGCTTACTCCTCTCTCTGTCTGCCTCCCTGCCTACCTGTGATATCTCTCTGTCAAATAAATAAATAAAATCTTAAAAAAAAAAAAAGTAAATTAGGGTGCCTGGGTGACTCAGTGGGTTTAGCCTCTGCCTTCAGCTCAGGTCATGATCTCAGGGTCCTGGGATCCAGGCCCACACTGGGTTCTCTGCTCAGCGGGGAGCCTGCTTCCTCCTCTCTCTCTCTCTCTCTCTTTCAAATAAATAAATAAAATTGTTTAAAAAAAAGTAAATTAATAATGATAACAAAAGATTACTGTTCATGAATAAAACAATTCATGAAGGAAAATCAAATTTCCTCTTTCTAGTAAAAAGTTAATTAAAATGAAAAAGGAACAAGAGAATTAGAAAATCACCATGAATCCTTAATAACTGATTCAAACAAGAACCGTAAATAGCTGTTGAAACTGGTGGGTCCAAGTCTGAGGAGTAACCAGACATTACACCGTCACACAGCATCACCCCACAAGATTTCCTGATTTTGATAACGACACATAATGTGACACAATGTCCTCATTTTAGGAAACACAGACTGAAGTGTACAGGGGCACAAGAGGCACTATATCTCAAATTTACTTTTAAATGGTTCAGGAAAAAATCTATATATTTGAACATAAATATATTTAAATATCTAAATATATTTTTAATCTCTATGAATATATTTAAAATATCATATACAAAGAAGGACAAAGAAAGGGACAGAGAGAAAAGGAGGGGAGAGAAAGAAAAGAGAACACAAAATGTAGAAAAATGCTACCATGTGAGGAATGGGTACGTGCCCTTCTTTGTACATCCTCCTCTGTCAAATGCCTGCTCATGTTCTTTGCCCGTTTTTCTATCAGGTCCCTTATCTTTCTCTTAATAATTTATGGAAGCACTCTGTACAGTGAACACTAGGGGCGCCTGGGGGCTCAGTCAGGTAAGTGTCCAGCTCTTGATCTCAGCTCAGGTCTTGATCTCAGGGTCGAGAGTTTGAGCCCCACGCTGGGCTCCAGGCTGGGCGTGGAGTCTACTTTAAAAAAAAGGAAAGGAAAGGAAAGAAAAATGTTAATGTTATTTTTTCCCAATACATCCTGCCCTTTGTTATAGAGCAGCTTTAATTTTTACATAATCAAATCTTTGAGACTTTCCAGTGAATATTCCTAATCACGATAATGGTGATGTTTCAGTGATGGGGTTATGGGTGCTTTTCTTTTTTCACATTTCTTTTACCTAAATTTCACAAATCTTTATGAAGCATTATTTTCTTTTTTAATGGGAAAAAAAAAAAGTTGTATCTTTATATTCCTTAAAATGAGAAAAATCTGATAGGACTTTGCATGGAGCCTAGAAAACTGATCCTAAAACTCAGATTTTATCTAACAAGTTCTCTCTTAAAGACCCTTGGGAGACGAGAAGAACTAAGCCAACCTTGAAGAACAAAGGGACTTTGAGACTTGGTTGGGAGGGATCAGTACTTGTAAAGTGGGACGGGCCGAGGAAAACAAGAAGCCGAAGGAGAAGAACAGAGAGTCCAGAAACAAACGTACGTATAAACAGAACAATGACGACGGATGATTCCATAAACGGGACCGGGACAGATCACACCTTCAGAAGAACATTGAGGCTAGACCTCTTCCCAGCATCACGCACACACACAACATAAAATCCTGAAAGCAGGGCAGAGAAGACCTAAATGTGAAAGAACTTTTAGGTATCTGGTAAGAGAACGAACGAAGGCAGTCTGGAAGCCGGCCTCCGGGTCGGCCTGCGGCGATCTGCGTGTCCCGGTACTGCTGTCCCCGTGCCTCCTCCTCCCCAGCGAGCAGGGCTGGGACTTCAAACACTAGCTCCTAGAAGCCACCAAGTTTCCGCCTCACTCTGCCGCCTGCCTCACTCACTCAGGCGAAGCCAGCCTCTCCCCTCTGAGGACACTCACTCTGGGAAAGGACCTAAGAGAAAGAACTGAGCTGTCCACGAGGGCCCGCACCCACGACCCGCCGTGGGAGTGGACGACATTTAAAAGCAGGTCCTCCAGCTCCAGTCAAACCTTCTGACGACGGCCGCCTAAGTGACATCTCACCCGCAAACCAAGGACAAGGGGCGAGAACCACCCAGCCGCCCTGTTCCCAGGGACCGGGTAGGTGATAAATGTTTATTGTTTGTTTTAAAGTAGGTTTGGGTGGTAATCTGTTAGCAGTAATAGATCACCAATACACAGACTTCCGTTATAACCTCATGCAGGCAAAGAGGCTCTTGATGATGCCACCAGAAGCCCAAACTATTAAGAAAAGACTGATCCATGTATCTGCACCAAGATGAGAAAGTCTGGCACAACAACGAAAGTTAGTACAAATGCAACAAAAAGGAAAAGGCACAAACCCAAAGAAGATACCTGTGACTCAGATAAATCATTCCTACCGATACCTGAAGAATTCCTACCAACCAACAGGAAAAGGACAAATCGTCCAGTACAAAAAACTCTGAGTGGGGACAAAGGACAGAAAAAGCAATTTACAAAAGAAATGAAATAGAAACAAGCACACACAACTGAAACCCCACCAGTAACCGGATAAATGCAAATTTTAGACACGCAACACCACTGTCAAACATCAGAATGGCAGACGTCACGTCTGACCGAACAAAGCGACGGCAAGGGGAGGACAGCTCTTGTGAACTGCTGGTGGAGTTGATGGGTGACAAGCACCTCAGGAAACGGTACCCCACGATCCAGTCACCAGGAAGGATGAGCCCTCCCGAGGACCCGGCCCTTTCTACTTGCGGTAATATATCCTAGAAAGTAATTTCACACACACATTCCAAAAACACTCAGCACACTACGGTTTGGGAGAGGGAAAAAAAAACTAGCAACCACTTAAAAGCCCTTCAATAGAAAAGTTCGGTGAAATGCGGCTTATTCTTGATGCAGAAGCACACAGCAATGCGAATGGAGAAATCAGGACTCGGGGTGTCAGTATCAATACGTCTTAAAACATAATGCTTTGAAAAAGGTGAAGACAATGTGCAATGTGGTGCCATTTGTGTAAAGCTTGAAGACATAGTTCTACTGTTAAACACATACAGTGTTAAACACATACAGTGTTTAATGGGCACGAACAGGTAAGAGGAAACTCGGGATACAAATGGATGAGAATGCTGAACACTGGACTCAACGTACCTCTGGGTTACGGAGGGCAAGAGGAGAGGCAGCGGTGTGAGGGAGGGATCTGTCTAATAACATGCAAAAAACAATGACCAAAACAGGAAAAGGAACTCACAAACACACAACAAAATGAACAAGGGCAAGCTTAGTTGTAACTCTTCCTCCAACCAATACCCACCAAGCGCCTAACGGAAAGGTCCAGGCCCTCTCTGAGGCTCTGGCAACACAGCAGTGAACAAAGAGCTCTCAGACGCTGAGCTTCAGTCCAGGAAGGGAGGGACGGTCCCATGTTGGCCAACGCTCTGAAGATCAAGCAGGTGATGCGCCAGAGACGAGGGAGGAAAAAGGGATACTGTACTGCAGGCTGGGCTGTCCTGAGAAGTAAAGGGAAAGTTCTTTGAGAAGCCAAGGCAAGAGTGTGCTGGTCAGGGGCGGAAGGTCCGCGGCAGGAACAAAGCTAATCCACCTGAGGGACAAAGCGACCAGGAGCCTGGACTCCAGCGGGTGAGGACATGCACACAGGACGTGAGGTGGAAAGTGGCTAACAAGAGGAAACCTGGGGGTGAACCCAGGTTTCAACGGAGCTCGAAGCTTATGCAGCTGGGGGGGCGGGGTGGGGAGGGCTTTCTCAAGAAAAGGAACACACATGATGAAAACAAAATTGGGTTCTAACTGAGTATTTCTTTGGAATGAGAAAGGAAACCACAGCAAATTATACATCTTCAAGAGTTGTCAACCACATCAAAACATCCTAAATAACAACAAGATTATTTTTAATAATTAACTCCCTGGCATACTTTCACATTAATTTTAGAGACAACAGTGTAGTCCTTCATCGGAAATAAAGGGTAAAACTTTGTTTTTTATTACTGATTGTTGGGAAAGGTTTCTTTCCGCTTCCCAACTGTTGGTGATGCCATGTAAATATGTCAAATTATTGAACTGGTGAAAACCTCCTTTATGTTTTTTTCACGGGAGTTATAAGATTAGAAGAATATTCAATAAACTTGCAAACAGTCCATCTTGGCTTCTCCTCCACCGCCCACAATCCTTCCAGCACGGGCTGGGCAGCACAGAACGAGGTCGTACATGCGGCCAGCCGGGAGGTGTTCCTACACTGGGTCAGCTTGCAACCCCTAAACCATCCACGAAAGTGACTGCAAATCACATCAGTGTACCCCATGCCCCGCTCCTTGGGGTTCCTAAACAGCCGGTGTCCACTCCAGCATAGCCTGAAAGGATAGGGAGTGTGACAGGAAGAAAGTCACAGTGGGAAACTATGGTGGCCTCTACCGATTTCGGTCCAGCCCAGGAAGGAGCCTGCCCAAGCAAGAGGCTGTAAACATTAGTTAGCTCTGTGGTAAACCCACCTCTGTCCACATCATCCTGAGCCTAAAGACTATCAAAAGCAGTTTCGGTTTTTTTCTTCTACAAGAGACAAGAAACCAGGGGAGGGTTCTAATCAAGGGATGTAAGTTCCATTTTAACCAGAACACACCAAGAAATGCACTGACCTAAGGCTACCCTTTAACCCTCCTCAAAAAGGGTTTTCAGTAAAAAATGGTCCAAAGTATGCTTTCACATCCTGAAAATTTGTGTTGCCTATTTCTCCTATCTCTGGATTTAAAATTCCAGGAACTGGATCACCTGAGGGGCTCAGTCGGTTAAGCATCTGCCTTCACCATAGGTCATGATCCCAGGGTCTCCGGGATCAAACCCCACATTGGGCTCTTTGCTCAGTGAGGAGTCTGCTTCTCCCTCTCCTTCTGCTATTCCCCCTCCCTTGTGCATGTGCGCTCCCTCAAATAAATAAATAATATCTTTAAAAAGTAAAAATAAAATCCCAGGAACTACAAATCCAGTCACCTCACCTCTTCCCTCACTATGACCTGCACTTGGAGCCATTTCTCAGTTTACAAGTTTATCATTCAAGAGTGTAAAAGCTATATAACGTGATGAAGAACGGCAACCTTCACAAGCAGGCTATTGATTTACTGAGAGTCCTCCCACAGCTGTTTTAGCACGGAGGAACTGCTCCCAGTTGTGTGGCCCCATCCCGAGATCCCAATCCCGGCCTCCCCACTGGTTCAGGGAGACCTACAATAGTGCTAATAAATCCCCTGCCTACTTGTATTAGCAAAGTGTAAACCAGTAACTTAGTTTTTACAATTAAGAACTCTGGATGGAAGAGCTAAGTATGCAAGAAGCAAATAGAGTAAACCAGTGAATCATGAGCCCTGAAGTTGCAGAAAGCACCCGGGAGGGAGATGGCAAAATGATGAGAAGCTGCTGGACCGGAAATGCTGCAGAGTGATACATTCCTCTTCCGGTGCTACTCACCCCAGACCTCCTGCTCTACCTTCCAACCATCCACCCCAGTTTGGGGAAAGGGGTCAGAGAGGAGCACAGAGCTTCTCCCCACACAAACATTCCTGCTACTGAAATGCTAGAAGAAACAGGAAATGAGGGAAGGCCCCATCAAGGGGGTGTGAGGGGGTAGTCTAGGTAACAACTGAGTGAGGAAACCGCTTAATGCAACACATGGAAGAGTCTAACGCAGATGGAATAGCCGATTTAGGTGTGGGGAGACTGAGCAGAGCCACTGCAGGGACGGGATCTGGGAAACCCCGGTCCTAGAGCAGCCGATGTGGTCGAACTCCCAGCCAGCACCTTATCCACAAGTAAAATCTAAATAATGAAGACGGGACGCCTGGGTGGCTGAGTTGGTTGAGCAGCTGCCTCCGGCTCAGGTCATGATCCCAGCGTCCTGGGATCGAGTCCCACATCGGGCTCCTTGCTCAGCGGGGAGCCTGCTTCTCCCTCTGCCTCTGCCTGCCACTCTGCCTGCCTGTGCTCACTCTCCCTGACAAATAAAGGAAATCTTTAAATAAAAATAAATAAATAAAATAATATAGAAGACAAGGAGATGGATTTGTATGTTTCAGACCCAAGAGACACCAGAGAAACTTCAACTTGAGAAAACATTTAAGTGAGAAGCTGAAGTACTTGAAAAAATCCACTGAAGTTAATGGATTCTCCAAAATCTAGAGTTTCAGATGTTAAGTATTGCACACCCAGAGAGTTTTTTAAAAATCAACTCCATCTACAAGGTTTGTTAAGAAAAACTAGTCTCCCCCACCCCACCCCCTGAAAACACCTTCTTTTCCCTCAAGCTTTCTCTAGTTAGCTGTTTTGGAATTTCCCTCCACATCTCTAAGTAACGCGGCATGTCTGTACCACAGCTTCGTGACTGGGTGGGGGGTTCTCCAGTGACCGCCTGACGATGATGTTTAAGATTTAGCTCTGCGTCCTAGTCTTGCCACTTCCACACTTCCCACCCCACAGTCTCAATACTTGGGTTGTTAGATCAATATTGGAGGCTTTTATTATCGAAGGGTATTCAGAACTGAGCCACGTAGTAAACACTAATTACCTTTCTTTTCCTGTGTAACATTTTGTCTTACCTCTCACTTACTTAGTTTTCTGTAGAGTTTTTCCTATGCATTTCTCTACTATGTAGTTATCCCTCATTAACGTCAGACTCTCTAGTCTAACAAGTCCCCTTTAATAGATTCATTCCCATCAGGTTTCTATCAACTTCACCTCCTTGAAGAAGTATCGCCCTGCCTTCCGACGTGCTCCAATCTAAACGGGTCACCTTGGCCAGCTGCATAGCCATCCCCTGGGCGTCCCTTTGACCCTCTCCTGAACCCCTCTCCCCGCTCACCTGACTTGACACACTGCCTCCTTCAGGTGGAGGACGTTCCTCAGCTTCCTGAGGGTTTGTGGGAGGGATCTGTCTCTCTGAAAATATCTTTATTTTACTCTCAATCTTAACAGTTTACTTAGACTACTGAGATTAGTTTGGATATCCTTTGTCTTCAGAATTTAAAGGCATTGCTGCTCCATTTTCTTCCCGCTTCTGCTATTTTTTTTTTTTTTAAGATTTTATTTATTTGAAAGAGAGAGCACGAGCAGGGGGAGGAGGAGAAGGAGAAGCTGAGTCCCTGTTGAGCAGGGGCCCTGACCTGGGGCTCGATCCCAGAATCCTGAGATCATGACCTGAGCCCAAGGCAGACGCTTAACCGACTGAGCCACCCAGGCGCCCCCCCAAACTAGGATTCTAATTCTGGCTGCATCACTTAATCAGCTCTGTGATTCTGGACAAGTTACTTCTCTCCATCTGTGAGATTTAAGTAATAATGCAGACAAAGTACTTGGCATAGAGTAACCACTCAATACATTTTACCCATTACTGCCATCCTTAGGGACATTTTTGGACCTTTGTTGCACAGGGGCTTCTTAAATAAATGCTAAATGACTTTAAGCAGGGCTAGTTTCAGGAGCTACCCGGGTCATCACTCCTGTTCTCTCATTAACAGCTGGTGAGATGCTAGCAAGAGCTCTGTCTGCACCAGAACCTAGAACTACGCTACAAAGGCACACCTTGTTTCTGCTGCACTCTGCAGATACTGCGTTCCTTACAAACGGAAGGCTTGTGGCACTTTTGCACAGAGACATGTGCTGGTGCTATCTTTCCAATAGCACGAGCTCACTTTGTGAATCTGTGTCACATTTTGGCAGTTTTTGCGACATTTCAAACTTTTTCATTATTCTATTTGTTGTGATCTGTGAGCGGTGATTACAACTTGCTTGAGAGCTCAAGGGATGGTTAGCATAATATTTCTTTTTCTTTTTTCCTTTTTTTAGCAATAAGGTATTTTTAAGTACGACCCCCGCATAAATATGTTTAACGTATATTTACCACGGGCAGTCTGCTTCTCCCTCTCCCCGCTCATGCTTTTTCTCTTGTTGTCTTTCTCTTTCTCAAATAAAGAAAATTAATTAAATTCTGGACTGTCTGACTTCAGAGCACAGGTTTCTAAGCATGCTGACAACTGCCTCGTATTAACGAAAATCTCTTCCTGCCAGCCACATGCTTTCCAGAAGTCTCCCTCGCAGTCGCATGGGGCGCTTGTCTGAGTTCTAGCTAATGAACGGAGAAAGGAAGAGGCTCCTTCCAGGCTCGGCCCACCAACAGCCTTCCCACGGGGATCTTATGGTGTTCTTCCCCTCTCCGGCTTCGTGCAGGTGAGCACGTGTGGAACCACCGGAGTCACAGACACAAGGAGCGAGAATCAGGAACAGTATTACTTGTTTTGGATTTGGCGGAGCAAAAAAGGATGACATTAATCCCTGGAGATTTGAGGGTTATCTGTTATCTGTTTCAGCAAACTCAATGCCATACTGCCTCAAGAAACTTAAACCTTTAGAGGAAATGCGCCGGTATATTAATATCTATCACAACCCATACACACAGCACCAAGAGTAAGACAAACTTAGGTTTCCAGAGAAAAGTGGTATGTCCAGATAAACAATAGCACTCACAGCTGGAGAGATCGTGGAAGAATCAGCTTTTAAAGTATCGACCTGCTTTGTTGATAGGTAAGATCTATTACATAATTAATATGCCCCCCCCCCCCCCCCCCCGGTCCACCAAAAGCATTTGAAGATGAAAACGTGACAGAGGCCACCAGGTGAAAACTGGAAAGGTAAGAACTTCATGGCAAATGGTGAGCAGTAGTATCAGGGGAAAGAGCATTTATCAAAAAGTAGCGAGGGGGTGGGGAGTGGGCCTCGCCGCAGGCCTCCCTGCGGCTGAGGGGAACAAAAGGTGGCCGGGCCCAGACAAGAGCCCCAGGTGATGTCTTCTGGCCGCTGTCCGAGCAACAGTGAGCCACTGGGGGCGCAGAGCAGAAACCCAGCGTGAGTCCCAGTGGCTCAGGACTGAAAGCCCAGGGAGGGCCTGAGTCCCATTGGTCACCGGTCACCAGAGGACATTACAGTCATCCAGATTCCATCATTTGACAAATATTTACTGATTACTTACTTCGTGTGAACCGCGGCGGTGGGGAAGGGAAAAACAACACTGATGAACGTTAAGGAAAAATCAGGCAGTATCTGGCTGGAGGCACTGGGGCTATGCTGGGTAAGACAAAGGGAAGAGTCAATAATGACTTGGCCTCATGTTTGCCTGCCTAGAAAAGGGGGCAAAACAGCACCAACAGAAAAGGTGGGAGATGTAACCGTTCTGGAAGAAATGGTTAGTCTGCTTCAAGACAGGCTGAATTTGAGAAAACAGGCACCATTTTTCACGTTCATCACGAATCCCCACTTCTAACTTACCTATTCAGTCAAAAGACCCCAGCCCCTCATCCCAGCTAAAAGGGACAATCAAGCATAGACCTCTGCAGCGAACTACTTTGAAAGCGCTCAGAAGCAAGGGCTCTGCAGAATACCACTTCAGGCCAGTGTGTCCCAAGGAGCGCGCCGTGACTCAAGGATCATCCACTTCCTGCACGAATCACTGCCACCAGCCCTCCCCCCTGCCCCTCAGATCCCACCGCAGAAAGTTCATGAGAAAAAGAAACTGCGTCTAGGAATTTTGGACACTCTTATCACGCATAAGGACTTCTTGGAGTTGGATATATACTTATCCTAAAGGAACCTTTTATTTTCTCTAGTCCAGGTATTTCCAAAACTTCCTCAGTGGCAGAAATCTATTTCTGAGGAACACCCACCTCCTCCTGACATGTGCTTTGGGAAATGGGACACCGATGATAAGCTACCGGAGGGCAGAGAGAATGTAGTCCTCCTACCAATGGCACCAAACACGGTAAGAGACACACAGGACACAACAGACACTTACAGGGTTTCTAAAACAGTAAAAGCCACGTATTTTGGTCATTTCCTAAATACTATTCCAAGCACCGCAGCTCATCTCAGCGTCTTACACAGGTTCTTTAGATGCTCGATAAAAGCCATGTGTCTCTGTGATCCCAACACCACCACACACAGCCTGCTTCCCTCTGCTTCCCAAATGGAAGTCCATTCTCAAAATGAATCACACCTGACTCACAACAGATTCATTCCTCAAACGAGAGCATTCAGGAACTGGGCTCAGTCTGGCCATTGCCTACGAGCACTGGACCAGTGGCACAGGCTGTGAGAAGGCAAGCAAGGGACAGGAGACGTAAATGGTGAAACAACTCCCCCCCACCCCCCCAACCCCGACAATTCAGGTAAGGGAGTGCCACTCAGTCCAGTCCCCTGCCCTCCCCAGGGCGGAGAGGAAGAAAAACACTGTGCGGGTGGGTGGGGACCAGAACAATCTGCCCCTCCAGGCTTCATTCAGTAGCTCTGGGCCAAATGAATCAACATGTTTATCTGCTCAAGCAGCTGAGCTCATTCGAACATGTTATGCACTTGAAAGGAAACAAACTTTTTTCAAATGGAACCAGTAAAATTCAAAATGTGTTTGTTTTCCGTTTCAGCAACTTCAGTTAAACTCTTTGTTTGTGAGGACCAAAAATTTTATGAAATAAATCTTTCATTGTGTCAAACTGTTTATTCCAAACTTGAAGAAGAGTTAAGGCTCTAAGACATTTGATCTAAGGGTCAAGGACGGTCCGACTTCGCTGGTCTGCAGGCGGTTTTTTAGCAGTTGCTTCCTGTACTCGGGAATGTTCACTGTTCTCGCACAAACAACAATAAGGGTCATTTATACAACCACCTTCATTATTCTTTCTTTTCCTTTAAAATTCACTGTTTGGTTAACAGCAAAGGCTACAGTCACTAATTCTAATCACTACTTTGAGCTCTTAATTACCATTATATTTTCTACTTGCTTAATATTTGCAACAATTTTACTTTATTCTTTGATTCAAAAAAGTATGTCCTGAGTGTCGGTTACGTGCCAAAACATTATAGATGGAGGTCAGCAAAAGAGATGTGGTCACTGCCCTCCGAGAGCTTCCAATCCAGCTGGGAAGAAAGTTATTATGAAAGCAGACATGTATACAGTCCAAACAAAGAAAAGGGGAAAAAATGTAAACGTACAACACGATCTAGCCCAGAGGTCAGACAAGGATTCCTTTGGTAGTGAAACTGAGCTGATTTAACAAACATTAAAAATAATTTCAAACACACACAACCCCCAATCACTCAAGGAATAAGCATATCCTTAACTTTTGAGAATAAAAACTTTGTAAGAGCAATGGTAAAACCCACAGGACCCTGAAAATACTGGTGATAGCTTCGTGAGAGCAGCACCAAAGAACACTTCACTCTGTAGGAAGGAAAGCGGTGGCCATCTCTTGGTGTATTTCCACTCAAAACTCGAGTTCACAGCTAGAACTATTTTCCAATGAAAAAGCCAAACATCGGCCATTCGTTCAATCGCCTCAAGTCCTCCAAACACATCAACTGAGTTTTATAATAATAAATGTATCCCAAGCCTCAACACCCCAGAAAACCCAGGTTGCAAAAAGGAGACCCAGTTGCCCATGTCTCAGCTCAGGATCGCCTTAGAGCAGACGCCAACTTTCAGAAATCACCCTGCAACAGAACACTTTCACTGTGCAGATCAGGAAGGAGACCCAAAGCGGAGAAGTGCCACACAGAAAACATCACTCATCTAGTTAGCGGTAGAAATGGAGGCTAACCAGATCCTGAGTCTCGCGAGCCCTGTTCCCAGGCTCCTGCACAGCATTACAAGCGCAATCTATCAAACGAGGGACATGTGTTGCAAATAAATAAGGCAAAATTTTAAAACACAGGAATCCCATTTCGAAAATGTTACACACCTTCAATTGATCTGCGCTTCCCTTAAGTCCTAGAAAACTAATGTTCCCTCTTATCACATTCCACAGAAAAGTGCAATGAAGGAAACTTACCGTTTATTGACCCCACAGCGTCCAGGAGCCGGGCTGAGGGCTTTATCTACTTTCATTTCACTTAATCGTCACAGCTACCCTCTGAGTTAGACATTATTCATCGGGTTCTACCGAGACTCAGAAACATTAAATAATTTACCCAAGGTTACACATGCACAGCAGAAAAACGGCAGAGGCACGGTTTGAATTCAAGGCTGTCTGATCCAAATCCAGTCACTTTACCACAAAAAAGTGTTTCTTCAAAGGACGATATCGCCCGAAGCGGTGAGGTCCCCCGGAGAACCCACCAGTGCCCATTTACGTGCTCACGGAAAGTCTTATTCAAGTTCAGTATGGGAATCCGATGATCATTTTTTTTACGGTATTCCAAAAGAAGTCCCAAGTATTAAACAACTACATAACAAACAAAAGGACACACTCGTAGGTTAGATACTGGTTCTATTTTCTTGTCGGCATGGTTTAAGCCCATCATCACGGGCACCCAGAACAGCATTTTGGCCGCCCACTTCTGTGAAATGCCGGCTCACAAGCAACAAGGATACAGATGAAATAAGGCATGAGCACTTCAGAACGCCGTTATGAAAACGAGCTACGTTTAATAGCTCTGGTTTCTCCACGGGTGGATAGCTCACTCGCAGCTTCAAGTGGGAAAGGGCACACACTCTCAAAAAATAAGAACGAGCGGTCCAAACAGGGCAGAGCCCGTCAGAACGAGAGGAAGACCCATTCGGGGTTGCGCAACCGCCACCCATGTCCTCGGACTCCTGTTTCCGCCGTCTGGGCTCCGCCAAGTCAGTCCCCTCTCACGCGCAGGTTCTCGGCTTCCCATACTTAGCCGGTACCTTCTGTCTGCCCTTATCTCCCCTCCAAGTCTCTCTCCCCTCACAGAAATATGCTTTTGTTTTCACCCTCATATTGGAAGAGAAGACTGTATTTTCTCCGATACTACTACTAGAGGGATGGATTTTTTTACGGTCTCTCTTGGTCCCTACAGTGTCTGTTTTCTCCCAATACACCTGTTCCGTTTGCTTCTTTTGACCTCTCTTTGTCCACTGGGCTTGGGCTGTTAAGTCATATTTACAAACGAGGCTCTGAAAGAAACAGAAAGATCTATGTGGGGAAATGGGGCTTGTCACTGGTAGAATTCATTGCAGGGCGCTCCAGTAGTGAGCCTGTGCGTGACCGAAGACATTTCGGTCTTCTGCAAGGGAGTGAGCAGGTTGGGTAGGCTTCACCGTGGAGTTCTGGAAGGAGAGCAGAGCAAACCGGCTAAGAGTTCCACAGTTCAGGTGCAGACTTCCCTGGATCCTCCGGTTTTGAAGCAATCAGCCACCCAGTGCCCCTGGTTCAGAGCGCAGGCACTTCTTCAGTTTTCTATTTTCTAATTTTAACTTTGTAAAGAAGAAATCTTGGGGACGCCTGGGTGGCTCAGTCGGTCAAGTCTCTGACTCTCGGTTTCGGCTCAGGTCACGCATGAGCTCACAGGTGGTGAGACTGAGCCCCTCCTGGGCTCTGCGGGCAGCCGGGAGTCTGCCTGAAGATTCTCTCCCTCTGCCCCAGCCTCACATACGTGGGCAGGCTCTCTCTCTCCCAAATAAATAAATCTTAAGGAAAAAAAAAGAAAAAAAAAGGATAAATCTTGGCCTCCCGAGGCCAGGAGTTGCTGGTGGACAGTCACCTATCTACACGGAGTATACAAAGAGACAAGTCAAGGATTCCACCTGTTAAGTTTACACATTTTCTGACCAAGCCCTGTTTCCGGCTCCACTTCTGACCCCTGCCTTCCTTAGTGTCTGGTGCCTCCCAAAGCCGGGCCTCTTGGGAGCTTCAGGACACAATTTTGGACTTGATGCAAGTATGCAAGTATTAAGCACTTACAGACCTTTCCTCCCTGCGGAATCTGAGGCCACCTATCCATCTGCTGCCTTATTTCAAAAAAAAAGTTTAGCAATTTCCATCTCCTGTTGTAATCTCAGAGGGGAATAGAGAAAGATTTTTTTAAAGGGCTACAGATTTTCTGTTTCACAAGATGAAAAAAGTTATGGGGCTGGATGGCTGCACAACACTGGAAACAGACTTAATACACCCAAACTCCATGCTTAGAAGTAGTTAAAATGGTTCATTTTCTGATGTATATTTTATTATGTATATGTTACCGTGATTAAAAAGAACTGTTTTTAAAGCAAGTTTGATAAAAGCTACCTACTTCTTCAAAAACTCCTTCCAAGATCACCCTATGCAAAGTTATTTCTCCCTGGATAAGGTAACTCTCTAGTACATCCTATAGTTTACTTTCTTTGTAGCACTTACTATTGTATGAAACCATCCTACTTGTTTATCTCTGTACTCCAGTTAGAAAGTAGGCACCTGGGCCACCTTCTAACCTCACTTATGTGTTATGGTAATAAAAATATGGAAGGAAAGGGGCGCCTGGGTGGCTCAGCGGGTTAAGCCTCTGCCTTCGGCTCAGGTCATGATCCCAGGGTCCTGGGATTGAGCCCCGTGTCGGGCTCTCTGCTCAGCGGGGAGCCTGCTTCCCTTCCTCTCTCTCTACCTGCCTCTCTGCCTACTTGTGATCTCTGTCTGTCAAATAAATAAATAAAATCTTATTTTTAAAAAAAAAGAATATGGTAGGAAAGCATTCAATAAACATTTGGTGAATAAATGAATTAATTGGTTTCTGGGTCCCACCTAGAACCTATCAAATGAGATCCCAGAATCCTCAAACACTGATTTATAAAAACAGATAATTTGCTATATATAACCCAATTAGCACCCCTCCTTCCAGCTCGTCAAAACAATTTGACACATTTGACCCTTAAAACAGATATTCTCTTCTCAGCAAAGACCCATTTGCTTTTGATTAAAGGAATGAGCAATGGGAAGGTGGGATAAAATGAGGAGTTTCTCATTATTTCCCAACAGGAATTCCTGACAACATGGCAATATCATTCCTTTATTGTCATTCTTTCAAAGATTAGCACATATGCCTTACTAGAAGAGCTTCCACATCATAGATGTTTAACGATCTATTTTATCATGTAATTCAAATGTTGAGTTAGGAAAAAAAAACACCAAAAACTTGTTTTCCATTTATGTTCTCGAGAGTATGCAATTTCCTACAGGATTCTGTTCTATTAGCTTCCTTCTCCTGTCTTTAAATCTCACCTTGCCATTTCTATGGCTCCCTCCTAGACACCAAATGTAGGTACCGCTCATTATAAAAAATATTCACTTGATCTTACTACACACTCAACCTACAATCTTATCTATTCCCCCTTTACCACATCAAGCTTCTTGGAAAAGTGCTTTCTCATTTCCCGTTGACTCCTCAACCCTCCACGCAAGCTAACCAACATGGCCGCCAACCGCTTACCACAGCAGCGGCTCTCCCTGGCTGTCACCAGGAGCTCCTTGGCTACTCACCATGGGTTTCCCACCCCCCAGACCCCCCTCCTCCTTCCACATGACTTAGATTCTGGTCATCCTTAAAGGACAGCAGATGGGTCCGGCTATGACCCTGGCTCCAACATTTAACTACACTGCTGAGCTGACGAGCTGGCTCAGGGGCTGGTCTGTCTCCCTAAGGCACAAGTAACTCGAAGGCAGGCACTGCTCACTCTTCTTGATATGCCTGAGTCCACAGTCGCCAGCACAGAGCAGACACGCAATAAAGGTTTGAAGGAGGCTGAGAAGGAAGGACTGAGGGGTGGAGGAGGAAGGAAGGAAAGGAGAAGAGAGAGAAAACGGGTTTCCTCATCTTTTTATCCCTAAGTACAAAGCGGAAAAGTTAGCCATAGAAGAACCTCAGTTAATGTTTGCCGAATCTCACTGAACGCATATATACCACCTGTCTCATGGTTCGGTTTGGTTCAGTTAACCTGAACATTCACATTTACAATTCTGAGAATTATACATTCACCTTAAAGGTTTGGTTATAAAAATCGCACTGTTGACTACGGCAAGGAAGTAATAATACACTTCAGCATTCTTGAACTTCCAGGTGGTATGGGGAAGGGGCCCAGTTAAGCTGGAGTCCACGTGAAATGAGGGGGAATTCAAACGTCAGCACTGAAGTCCGGAGACAGGGTAGTAAAAAAACTCCATAAATTTCCTAAAATTAACTTTTCCATCTCTGAAGAACCTGTCATTAATAAGTTGGGATAGGTTTAAAAGGGCTTTTCCAAAAGTCTGATTTCTGTTACTAAAGGAAAAAAAGATGTCCCTAAACTTAGCACCTAAACTTAAAAACAAAATACACATAAATGAATTGCTTTAAATTAACACTCTTTTGTTAAGTTACAAGGGAAAACTAGGACTTCTGGACACTAAAAGTGAAAAGGAAAACATTTCTCAGTTGAAAGAGGACGGATGGCAATTCCTGGAGGAAAAAACAAAATCAAATTCACCAAATTCTACTTTAGGTAACCTAAAACACATCCCTCTTGGCTCGTGCTCTCGGTTATTCCAAGTTTGTATTCCCCTTCCTAGCTGCTCAAGGTCACCGCTCCCACCGGCTCCGGCCCAGTCGTCCCTGCAGCGCTCACTGAACATGCGGGCTGCACCTGCAGGCTTGACGGTTCGGAGCACCCCCTTCAGGTGTGTTGTCATAAGACTGAACCTCTCTGGGTCTCAGTTTACTCTCATGCTGAAACAAGAAAAGGACAAAACAGTACCAACCTCACAGGGGTGTTGTGAGCAGCGAGTGAATTACTAGACACATAACTGGGGAGGATGCTGCCTGGTACATACGAGATCCCTAAGTGCTCGCTCCAAGGGACCGCCGCATTTATCATCCAAACCAGGGCACTTCTGAGCCTTAAAGAAGAGACTATTAATCACCACACTGGAGCAACAGGCATCAACCAGAACTGTCCGTGGCAAACCAGGATGGAGTCACGCAATTACTATGGGACGAACCATAGGCTATCGTTGACAGGCAACCGTTTCTGGCCTACAAATATCACAGAGGTAACCGAATACTGTTCACTTCCAGTTAAATAAACCTACTTTAGACTATTATTTCTGAAAGAGGGTTCAGTGAGGAGGAAAGGGTAGAACCGGTCAAAAAAAGTTTCAGAAATGCCAAATTAAAAAAAGTGAAACAAGTTTCTTTACCATCTAGTTTCTACCCAAAAGTCATTGGTATACTAGTGTCCCTTATTTGATTTTACAGTTTCAATTAATTTTATTTTGCGTCTTACGAAATGAAATCTAAATGAACTGGCTCTTTACTAATTAAAGTATGCTACCTCTCTGTGGTCACTGCTCTTTCCCTTAGTACTTAGCCTGTAATGAGTACTACGTACTTGCTGAATGAATGAATGAATATTAAAAAAACTTCTCAGGAAAAATGATTTCAGGAACTAAAGCTAGGTCAGAAAGAATGAACTCCAGCTGCAGGTTCCAGTACAGCCTTCGGGCAAGAATGGCTTTGGGTGTTGCACCGGCTTTGCCCTTGACTAAACGTGGCCTGGTGAATCAAGAGCCAAAACATTTCTACAAGATGAAAATAAAACAGCAGTAGCCAATGTATACGGAAAATACTATATGCTCAAGGGCTCACACATACATCATTTCCTTTGATCTTCGCAATGATCTTTAAGTGATACGTGGCTTGGTCGTGGGAATTTTAGCAGATCCCAAGTCCACAACTTATTTCCAAATGCCTGACCAAGATTTTTTTGTAATTTTGTACACCTCTTTTTTGCTGGCCCAGTTTTATAGGGTAAATTCCAACACAATCCACCACCAAGCCACTAGTAAGGCAGCTAATCAGTAAGTGCTCACATCCGGTTATGCAGCGGTGCGCATGGACTCTGTACCACGTGATCTCAAAGGGCAGCGTGTCGTAGGCACAATGCAGCTGGGACAAAGTTCGCCTTATGTAACTATACATTTATAACTACACCCTTGTGACTTACAGTAACTTCCCTAGCTGGAATTTATCAGAAAACATGGAATAAATAAATATTCACAGGGTGGGGCGCCTGGGTGGCTCAGTGGGTTAAGCCGCTGCCTTCGGCTCAGGTCATGATCTCAGGGTCCTGGGATCGAGTCCCACATCGGGCTCTCTGCTCAGCAGGGAGCCTGCTTCCCTCTCTCTCTCTCTGCCTGCCTCTCTGCCTACTTGTGATCTCCCTCTGTCAAATAAATAAATAAAATCTTTAAAAAAAAAAAAAATATTCACAGGGTGCAAGTAATTCTACATATCAAATTTTGGAGCTGGAAGGAACTTTACAGACACCAATCAAAGTAAAATGTTACTGAAGAAAAATCAAATGCATTTCTGCACTATCCTTAAACTAGAGAGCAGGTATTATTACAAATTATTGCCATTCTTTACACGAGGAGACAAGGTTTAGCAATTTCTCCAAGTGTGCACAGCCGGTGAGCCAAGGACTTGAAATTCAAACCCAAATGTGTCTAACACCAAAACTAAGATCATTAATTTTCTTTACAGTATACACAGATTCTTCCCACTCGACATGTTTCCGTAACCCAAATTAGTCTATCACAAACCGGAGAATTTTAGAGCTAAACAAGATCTCTAACCCACCTCTCTGATTTACAGACCAGTGATATCAAGTGGTCTGATAATGGTGGCGATACACAATTGGTCACTGAAAGACTTGACATAAAAACCCAGGACCTCAGCTAGAGTCACATGGAGCTCCTTTCGACCTCACAAAAGATCAAGGCTTATCAGTAAGAATTATGCTGATAGCTATCACTTGTCAAGCGCTTACTAGAGGCCTCGAACTATACAGGCTATTGTATACCATTATCTTGAATCCCACCCCCCAAACCATCTCTCTGAAAGCCCCCAACTGCTGACTCCAAAGCCAGCTTGACTCCAAAGCCAGCTACGTTCTGTGTTTCCATCACAACTGCCTCCTAATCCCAAGGAGAGACCCAGGTTGTGTGCGTGTTGGAACGGTTGTTTGGTTTCTGTGTGTTTGTGTTTGCTGCTACTAAAACCGACCCACGTACAGCTGCTCCATTTTTGTGAAGACATAAAAATACTGTGATACGTGGCACAGAAAACACTTTTACTTATAAAAAAGGAAAAGGCTTCTACAGTATCTATGAAATCATAAAGAAACTGTTAAGGTTCCTTTCTATAAGCAAGCAAAGGCTGATTCTCTCTAAGGAATCTGATTTCAACACGAGGCCTTCATTAGACAAGCTGGTTTGTTATAGAACAAATCCATACACACTCTATATACGTGTGCATGTCAGACTGGAAGGAAACGTGCCAAAATCGTAAAGCCCCCGCTTGTCCCATAATCATGGTGACTTCCTTCAACCCAGGCTCTCCAGAATCAGTGTGGGCTGTTCTCCTGGCTCCGGCGGTAACTGGGGAGGGCAACATGGCCAAACGGAATCTGTTCTGGTGTCTACCACACGGCTTGGCGGAGGAAAGTCTATCTTCCTTTTGGACAGCGAGCCGTGCTGCTGAGCCCCTGGGGTTGCCACAGAGCAGAAGGCTGTTTGAGAACGAGACCATCACAGACAGACGCAGAATGGAATGGAACGGAAGACAGAATGTCTGACACCATCACCAGGATTCCTGGATTCAAGCATACCTGCAATCAGCCCGTCTTGGATTCCCCATTGATAGAATCTATTAAATCTGTCCCCTTTTCATGTTCCTTTCATTGCTCAAGCTTGCGTTGAGCTCTTGTTACTTAAAATGTTTGAAGTCTTGACGAATTATCCTCAGAGAGAAACGTCCTCAGTTCAAAAAAAATAACATGCTGCAAAATTTTAAATGTTTGAAAATTTGATCCCTTAATAATTTGGTCTACCTAACACATGCTTTTAAATGTATATACTGGGGCACCTGTGTGGCTCAGACGGTTAAGCATCTGCCTTCCGCTCAGGTCATGATCCCAGAGTCCTGGGATCAAGCCCCCTATCGGGCTCTCTGCTCAGCCAGGAGTCTGTTTCTCCATCTCATTCTCCGTCTGTTCTCATTCTTCTCTCTCTCTCTCTCAAATTAATCAAATCTTTAAAAAAATGTATGTACTAACAAAACATTTAAAATTAAACCCAGTAATGTTTTCTACACATTTTAAGATAATACTAGAGGATTTAGTGTTCAATTAATTGATTTGGGGGGGGTATGAACACTTTCCTAAGGGTAGAGAATATCACGTGACTATGGTCTTGTCCCTTAGTCCTCCGCCAGGCTACTCTCCACCTTCAGAGAACGCTGGGCGGGTAGGGGCTCGCTCTGTGCAAGCTCCTGCGGGCTCCTGGGGTACATGAACAGCGCAGGAAAGGCTAAACCGCGGCAATCTTGCACTCTCCAAGTTCACAGAGCACATACGGGCCATCATCTAGAAGTTCCTTCTTTTCCTCTTCTTTTCCTTAATAATCCTTCCTTCTCTCCGCTCTTCCCGCAGACTCCCTTCCTCCCCTCTGGACTGAGGTTCGCTCTTCGCCTTTCCAAAAGTAACCCCTTCTCCCAAGTTCCCATCTCCTCCCACCCTCTGCAGGACCTCCTGTCCCATTCCCCTCCGGCCACTGTGTGCCTACAAGGTATTCTCTTTGAAAATAAACTTCCCTTGACCACGCGGCCTCATTTTATTCCTCCTCTACTCTCACTGCCAAATTTTACAAACGAATGGCTTCAACCTGATATTTCAACATCAATGGACTCTCCTTACTCCCCAGAAATCTGGCTTCCACACCACCCTCCCCCCCAAAATCACTGATCCTGAATTCAGAGCATCCTTTCACTGTCGAATCCAATGGCCTTTTTCAGTTTTCATTCCATCTGTATACTCTGTTGTATGTGACATTAATTGGCCTCTTGTACAATCTCTTGTCCGGTGGCTCTGGCCTTACTATTTCAGTGCTCTTCCTAATCAAGAGCTCCTTCTGTGCTGGCCTGAAGAGGCTCTTTTTCCTCCCACTCCCCACGTGTTATCAGAGTACACGTTTCCTTCTTCACTCCACTGCTCATCTTTCCATACGCCTTTTCTGAAAAACTGTACCTACCATTAAAATCTCAACGGTGGTGTTCTCCCACCCGGGAAAAAAAAAACGTATAGATGCACACACGCGAACACACTCCTGTCACACCCATTCCAATCAGGACCGCTCCTGAATCGACTACAAATAGCATCACTAGCCTCCGGGAAACCACAGCTCTTACCGTCACACCTCTGGATACATGGGTCCACCTTCCATTGCCGAGGACAGTCTTCCCTTCTCGATCTAAACAGACCTGCCAGACTCAGATATCACTTCCCCCAGGAAGCCTTTCCAGGCACACACCCACACCCATCGCCAAAGCAACATCAGGTCCTAGTTCTCTCGTCCACATGGCCATGGCCCTCGGGGATGATTGCATTGGAGCGTCCTTAGGACCACAGCGAGTGTACATTCCTGTGCTTTTCCTCTCGCTCAGTAATTGTTTCGGGGGCAAGGGACAGGTTTTTATTCTTTTTTCTGGAACACGGTAGGCACGTGATATTTATTGGAAAGCATGCTTAAAAGGCCCAGGTTCAGAATGTCAGTGACATCTTAAAACACTTCACAGACCAACACTGCTTTGCACGGGTCAAAGTTCAAAGCGATCACTCTCTGAACACCGAAAAGCATTTATTGACTACACCAGTAACTTGGCATTTATGATCTTCTTTGGTGACTATTATTCTATTTTTATATGCTCGTGTGTCTTATCTTCTCAGCTGGATAAGTACTTGAGAGCTATGATTCTTAGCATTAAGCATATTAAACTATCTGGTGTGATTCCCTGCACCTTACCAGGCATTCAAGAAGTATTACACGACTGTTCGATGAGCCTCACGGTCAGCAATTCTAGGAACCATCTGAATGATCTGTTATTAACTTACTGTTTTAAATTAAACCAAGACTTCTCCAAATCCATCATTAAGGAAAATAAACATACGTGGAACTCAGGCAATAAATATTTTTAAATCCCAACCCAATTGATATATTTATTCTTAAAAGAAAAACAACAGCGGGTTCTTTCCTTGCAAATATGACTCTCTTAAACATGAGCACTAAAAGCAATTCCTCTACAGTTCACAATGTAAAAACCGTTCCAGGCAAGTATCATCAATGGACATTTAAACCAAAGTGAAGGGTTGTGGGGGACTATGACCCCACAGATTTATAAATGGGGAAAATACGTCTTTATGTAAAGAGACCCATAAATCACCTTCTTGATCAAAAACACGTAATCCCTGCAATTTTCTCACCAAAAAATGTTCAATGTGACTCTAATAGTGAGGACAAATTAGACGAAGCCAGAATGTGGGACATTCTACAAGGCAACTTGAGGCATAAAAATCAGCCCAAATATTAGAATGCATTTCTCAGAAAGAATTATGTCATGATTTATTATTCCAGAATATAATGGGCCAGAGAAACAACCAAATAAACAGTATGGACCCTGGATTTTTAAAAAATTTTAAAGTTTTTTTGGACTACCATATTAGATGGGATTACTGAATGTATTAATCTTCTTAGCTGGGTTGATGGTATTGTGGTTTTAACTACCTCATCCCTGGGGATTCGGGTTCAAGGACTTACAGACAGCAAAACCTGCAACTCCCTTCCAATGGTTCCCCCCGCCCAAGAAAGAAAGAAAAAGGTAGAAGGAAAACTGTCACCGTGTGAGGAGTCAGGTATGTTAACCAGCTTGATATGTAACGGTTTCACAGCATATATAAACCTATCAAAATGTCCCACTGCACACCTTAAACATCCAGTTTTTGCCCAGTGTACCTCAGTAAGGCTGGGAAAAAATAAATGTGGCAGAACACTGAGGCTGCTTACCTGCTCATTAACACTATATACTTTGAGATTTTCCGTATTTTTAAAATTTCCAAAGAAAAAGGAGTGTAGGTAATCCCCCTTCCCCAGTCACTTTCCAGATAAACGGAGGCAGAGCTGAGTACAGAGCCCTACGGTATCTAACATTTACTCGTTTTAGATGCTTTGATGACATGGGGCGCCGCGTGACTCAGTCAGCTGATGAACCAACTCCTGAACTTGGCTCAAGTCATGCTCTCGGGGTCATGAGATCAAGTCCTGTGTGGGGCTCGACTTCAGTGGGGGTCTGCTTGAAATTCTTTCTCCCTCCGCCCCTCCCCCTGCTTGCACACGTGCTCTCTCTCCCCAATAAATAACATCTTTAAAATAAATAACTATGTATGAAATATGTACGTTAACCTTGGAGAAGATATGCTATGCAGACATAACTTTACTAACAAAAGACTAAATGATTACATGTAAAATAAGCAGAAAAACGTTTTCCTCATTTCACACATAAAACTCTAGTTCTTGGTAATAATTGTGATCAGATAATTCCTTCCTCCAATATTTAATCAAAAATTACATTTAAGAACACGCCTGTGTTTGCACGCTTTTCCACGGAATCCACCAGCTCCTGGCCCCTGCATGGGAGGCCCTCCTCACCCCTGCGTTACTGGCCCCTGCCCACCGCCTGCCACCCGTGCTCGGCTGCCTTCCCAGACTTGCAATTTCAGCCTAAGCATCCCCACATTTGTCTTCTATCGCCGCACAGCAGACTGCCACAAGCCCGTGCCTGGACAATTTTTATAATCTCGCAGTTTCTGGGAATCAGGAACTCAGGACCAATTGTGCAGAAGGCAGAGACAAACCACCGCAGCACTGCCGCTCAGGAAGGGGTAAGGAAGATAAAGTACTATTGGGGTGTCTGGGTGGCCCAGTTGGTTATGCGGCTGCCTTTGGCTCAGGTCATAATCCCAGGGTCCTGGGCTCCAGCCCCACGATGGGCTCCCTGTTCAGCCGGGAGTCTGCTTCTCCCTCTGCCTGCTGCTCCCCCTGCTTGCGTGCTCTCTCTCTCTCAAATAAGTAAATAAAAACTTTTTGAAGGGGGTGAGGATGAGGAAGACGGATGGCCATCAGGGGCTCAGAGGATGGCCATCAGGGGCTCAGAGCAATTCTGAAATCCAGTGGGGCCCAGGCAGTTCCTGATGAGGGTCTGCCCTTCAGGAGTTCAGCTCTGCTTTTGGAGTCATCCCTTCCTGCCCAAGAGGGGAGTGAGGAGTGACGCCCCATGGTCTTGCCAGTGTGCTTCCCGCGTGCAGAGAGGCGCAGGGGTCCACACGCTGCCTCCCACGCGCAGTCTCCGGCCCTTGCAGTCCGAGCAGACAGTGCGTCTGCCAACTCAACTGTCTTTAAAACAGAGAGGGAGACAGAAAAGGAAACGCTCTGCGGGTCCCGGTTTACTCCATTAGGAGACGAAAGGCCACACTTACAACTCTGCACAAGAGAAGCCCCTCTACCAGGACTGAGGCGGCCAGCTCTCTCCATGTTTCCAGAACCCCTACTGTTGGACTACACAGTTCTCTGAGGGAACACCTGGGATCTTCCCGAGGTCCCAAAGGATTTTCAAGTCACATCCTCAGCTTTGCTGGTAGATGTTTTCCTCAAAGTGTCCCACATTTGATCTTGCCCAGAATCTACTATTTTTTTTTTAGATTTTACTTATTTATTCGACACAGAGAGAGCAAGGAGAGAGACAGACAGCAAGCACAGCAGGGGGAATGGCAGGGAGGGGAGAAGCAGGCTTCCCGAGGAGCAGGGAACCCAATGTGGGGCTCGATCCCAGGACCCTGGGACCATGACCTCAGCGGAAGGCAGCCGCTTAACCGAATGAGCCACCCAGGTGCCCCCCCAGAATCTCCTTAATTTCAGCAATACTGGTCATACAAAGAGGCCAGGAATTTTCAGACTCAACAGTTCTTGCTCCTTTTCGTTAACAGTACTTCCCTGAGGTTATTTCTCTCCTTCTACAGTTTAGCAACTGGACAGCTAAGCTTTCTGCCACTACAGAACAAGGATTTCCTTCCTCAAATTTCCACTGACATTTTTCCCACCGCTCTTTAAGCTCTCACCCACAGCCTTCCCAGAGGCTGTCCAACTTACACCAAGAGTCGATTCAAAGCTCTTCAGGCTTTCGCTAAATGCCTCCTAATCTTTCCCGCTTGCACCCACCGCTGAGTTCCCAAAACAGCCCTCCACCTTAAATTTCTGTTTTGGCAAAACAAAACCACTGGTACAAAATCTGTATTATCAATCACTACATAACAAACTACCCCCAAATTCAACATCTTTAAATACAATGAACTTCTACTGCACAGTTTCAATGGAGGCAAGAGTGGCTTAGCCTGAAACAGGTTCTCTCATGAGACCACAGGCAATATGGTGACCACGGCCGTGGTCATCAAAAGGCTCTACTTGAATGGGGTTTTCTTCTAAGATAGCTTCCTCAAGCAGCTGACAAGTTCATAATACCTTGCGGCTTATAATTCCACATTCTTTTTTTAAAACGATTTCATTTTTATTTATTTTTTTTTATTTAAAGAGAGAGAGTGGGGGTGGGAGGGGAAGGAACGGAAGAGAGACTCCCCGCTGCATGCACACCCCCACATGGGGCTCAATCTCAAGACCCTGAGATCATGACCTGAGGTGAAACCAAGAGCTGGATGCTCAACCAAACACGCCATCCAGGTGCCCCTTCCATATTCTTGGAACTCAGCTGCCACTCCATGTTTACGTGACTCGGGAAATGCTATTCCAAGGTAAACACCAGGTTGAACTGCTTTCTAAACTAATCTAACAACAGCTTACATGTTTTAAATCACAAAATTTGAGCAATCTCATGGCAGTTTTATGGGTAACCTGCTGAAATCATTCTTACAACCACACTTAAATAAAAGTTCAGGAGTGACTAGCAAAATCTCAAGACTGTCTCAGTGCAAGGGGGAAGTCTGGTCATGTTCCACTAGATCCCTAAACCAAAGACTCAGGCTCCTCCTGTCAGTAACACAGCACGGCAGACACCACCCAGAGCTTCTAATCCTACCTCCAGTCCTGCTACCAGACCTGGCCATGATGTCTGTTATGTCTAAAAACTTCTAATAGACTGCATAAAATTAGAGTTAAAAGAGGCAAAGCAAAGGGAGATAGCTAAGATACAGAATACATTAACATAAAACTAGAAAAACATATGGCCCCACCAAAACCAGCAGGGCAGAACTAGGATCCACACTATGGAAAAGTAAGTTTGCATCAAAAGAACAGAAACTTGAATCCTCGGAACAGTTTGAAGGCAAACTATGAAATTTCACTAGGAATGAAAGGAAAGAGGAAAACAGAACATAAGGGAAGAAATTATAAATATGAAGGATAAATAGCCAATCAAAAATAGTAAGGTACCATACTTCTCTCGCAGGTTAAAAGGGCCACAAATTCTTTGCCATTCTTCCCATCAAGAAATGGACTATGTTTCTCCTCACCTTGACTCTAGGCTGGCCTTGCGACTTGTCCAACCAACAAAATAGGATTAACACAAATGCTGTGCCAACTCTGGAACTGGCCTTGGGAAGGGCTGGTAGCTTCCACCCGCAGAGGGAGGCAGTCACATGCTCTCAAACAGCGCAGGCTGTTCTGCGGAGGAAGGGTGGCGTGGTGGAGACTGAAGGCACTCCCAGCCGACACTGAACCCGGGCCCCAAATCTGGATCTCCCGGTTCAGTCTTCCAATGCAGCCACAGGAGTAACCCCAAGTGAGACCACCTGAACTTCCAAGTCAAACCATAAGATCATGAAAACTAATAAACCATTGTTGGTTTAAGCCACTAAGTGTTGGGTGGTCTGTTCTGCAACAGCGGATAACTGATGTCACTAAACAGATCTAAATCACACAAGACTGCCAAAATCTACAGAGAGAGCTGTGGGCTGCCGTATACTTGTATCCCAGGTCCTTGCTGGAAAATACTGTATCTTAAACAGTTTGAAAACCCAGCTTGTTTCAAATATCACGTTGCAAGTAATAGCTCTTCTGTTTCTTAAATTACTTTCTATTACTTGCTTACTTGAAAAAATATTCTAAATTCTACCCTAGGATCAAGTCAGGAATGTAAGATCAATAAATTTTGATATTACATCTTCAATTTTTACAAATTTTATATCTACTTTAAGATGCTTTAAGAAAATTTCACTTGTGGGGACGCCTGGGTGGCTCAGTCAGTTAAGCCTCTGCCTTCGGCTCAGGTCACAATCCCAGGGTCCTGGGATCAAGTCCCACATCGGGCTCCTTGCTGGGCAGGGAGCCTGCTTCTCTCTCCGCCTCTGCCTGCCTCTCTGCCCGCTTATGGGCATGCGCGCTCTCTCTCTGACAAATAAATAAATAAAATCTTTAAAAAAAAAAATTCACTTGTGTAGTGTACTCCCATTCTCTGATTAATTCACTCGTCAACAGTTTTGGGGGGCTTACTAGGCAGCAGGCATTAGAGTGGCAAAGGTGACCATGGAATTGGGGCAGGTAAAAATTTAACACTCCCCTAGCTTTTCCAGGAAGTCAGTCCCTGCCTCATCTGTGTTCACAAAGCATTCTGTGCAAATTCCTGTTTTGTGATCCTAGTAGTAATAGCCGCTAATGCTTATGGAACACTGAATATGCGCCTGGCCTAATTTTCAGCCTTTCACAGGATTTCACTCACTCAGTCCTCAAGACAACCACCTCGAGGTAGGTAAGCACTATCATTATCCCCACTTTACAGTTGGGGAAATTGACTCAGACAGAGTCTCTTCCCCCACTTAAGACTCTAAACTCCGTGACAGCAGGTGACCTGTTTCTTCATCTTCATATCTTCCCCAGTCTCCTGCACATATTTCTCTTTAATTAAATAAAGAAATTATTTTCCAAGTACTAGAAATGAATATGACCATTTCCTTTCCTTTTCTTTTTTTGTTTTTTGATCATTTCCTTTCCAAGGACGATTTTTCACTCCTCTAAAGCAAAGTCCTTAGTTAGTCCTTTTTGGACTAAGGAAAAATGGTCTAGAACTAAATAAATATCTCTGGTTTACAGTAAGACAAATATAAAATTAAGGTTTGTCAATTCATTGATAAACACAACTATTAAGTACTAGACTTTTATAAACAAGTCTAATTTGAGAGTAGCATATTTTACTCAGCGCTATTTTAATCCAGAAACCCATAAATATCGCAAAGGCAATCATACATATCTGTATTTTTTTTTTTTTAAAGATTTTATTTATTTATTTGACAGAGAGAGATCACAAGTTGGCAGAGACGCAGGCAGAGAGAGAGGAGGAAGCAGGCTCCCCGCGGAGCAGAGAGCCCGATGCGGGGCTCGATCCCAGGACCCCGAGATCACGACCCGAGCCGAAGGCAGCGGCTTAATCCACTGAGCCACCCAGGCGCCCCATACATATCTGTATTTTTAACAAAAGTTTTTTTTAAAGAAGTCCAAGACAAAGGAATAAGAAAATCAGTGGTAATACCCATTAAAATGCATGCATGAAAAAAATCCAAGTAAATTTAAGACCAAATACTTTGAGCAATGTAATCTGGGAATTTCGGGCTGACCCAGTACTATTTGGGTTGGTAAAGTTGGAATCATCCTGTGGTAAAACCTGTGACCAACATTTTCATTGCATACTCTTGACTTAAAAATGAAAATATTTACATAATTCATCTGATAACTTAAAAACTCTCGCTTTCAAATACGGCTAGAAACTGAAATTTGGATTCTATAAGAAAACTTAAGTCAAATTCGGGAGCATTTTACAGACACACCCCCTAACTCACTATTACCTCAAAATACAAAAGGGGACACAAGCCTGGTATACTGCCACAACCAGACAAAACGGTGTCATTTTGGAATAATCCCCACGGGGGTGAATTTTTGAGACTGCCTGTGTGCCAAACTCTCAGTCTAACCTCTGGAAAGGCTGTTGTCTCTGCTGGAATCTGATGGACGTATGAAACTTTCTGCGGAGGACACTGTTGGTTGGCCACCCCAGTTTCGAGTCCCAGTCCCCTCTCCCCCTGTACAGAGGCCGAGAGAGGGCTACTCGCTTTCTCACAGCTGAGGGGACACGTAACCCGGTTCCGAGAGACACAAAAGGAAGTCTGACAGGGAGCTCTGAGAAAGCCCCTGGTTTCCTAAAAAAAAGGACAGGGTGGCTAACACTAGCCACCGTCCCACGCGTCTGCCTTGGACAGAAACGTGCTGCTCATTAGCAGAGCCATCTTGAAACCTAAAAGCAACAAATGGAGACCGAAAAGCCACAAGCTAAAGGTGAAGCAGCGAGAGAGCTGGAATCTCTTATGATTTTATCTTTGTTTGCTAAACAGCTAGCAGTTGCTCACCTTTACCCTTCTTAAGTAAAAAAAATAAACCGGTCTTTGTTTTGTTACTGTTGGCTGGGTTTTCTGTTATTTTTAGCAGAATGCCTGCCTTACTAATACATTTACAAACATTTAGAGAATATGGTGTACAATTCTTTTAATTAAAAAAAAGGTTATAGTACTTGTATAAACAAAAAACAGTCCGACTGATGCCAAGGAAGCGTGACAAATTAAATCCAGGAGGTCCTAGATATTTTTCCTTTAATAACATTTCTGCTAACGATGAAAGTAACATAATCACTTTGGAAATTATACAAAATACAGGAAAATATAATGACGGAAAAAAAACTCACTATGTGGAGATAAACACTTTTCATATTTGGTATATTTCTTTCCAAACAATTTTTAAACATCCATCTATGTATAAAACTGTACTTTCTTATTTTCATAAACAACCTGGCATCATGCAGGATGGGATTCATTATTAACTGACACACGCACCAGTGACAATAATTCAACAGCAAATGAAAGAACAGAAAACTTGAAAAGTGTCTCTTCTACCACGCCTGTGCACGTGCACACACACACAACACACAGCCTCCCTCTTTTTCCCACTTCTCAGAAACAGCCACTTTTAATGTTTTTGGTATTGTGCCTGTCTCTTGATTTATCACCTGTAAACACATCAACTGACTTCCTACTCTGAAGGCGAAAACCTGGGTTCCCCTTCACCCTTCTTCCCAATTCTTACTACTTTTATTTTCATTTTTAGTTTCTACTGCTTGATATTGTAAAGTCAAAAAACAAAGTACACGGAAGCTCCACTTCTTGGCCAGTGAATTTGGGATGATGTATCTGCTGCCGACTGTGCAAGATAAGGAAATTAGCGTTCTTGTATGGCGAACAGTTTTAGTAAAATTCAACCACAGGACTAAAATGTGACTGTCATTTGACCTTACCCAACCCTGAGTGAGGAAGAAAAAAGCACATATACTTGTTGCTTTGAAGCGCTAGTTCATTTAATGTAGGGAAAAAATGTTGGGAAAGACAGAAGTGTAACGAAGAATAGATACAGAGAACAACTAAAAGAAATTTAAGTCCTCAATCAACAGGAAAAACATAGTTACAGACTAACATGAATTTCAAAATTATAAAAGATGAAGCCAGAGGAAGACAGCACAGCATTCAGGGCTGGACAACAGGAAAGAAATACTGATTGACTCCTCAAAAGAGAACCATCATAATGCAAACATGGATGCCTAGAGATGCTGAGAAGACAGTAAGTGACTTATCGCTGAGTTCCAGTTAGCATCCATAATCTCTGAGAAACAAAGAGCATCAGAAGGGATTTAAAAAAAAAAAAAAAAACTAAAAAACTAAAAAGGGCAAGTCCTTATTGTTTTCACAGAGGAAAACAATGGATGAGCCTAATTATTAAATATTAATAAAGCTGATTGGTAATTTAGCAATATCATATAACAGATTATTAAATAGTAGCTATTGTTTGTTATCGATTTGGTATGTCCCACGAACTGCGAGAAGAGTTGATCAAGAGTTTTACAACCACTTGTTATCATCACCATTTTACAGATGAGAAATTTAAGGCATATTAAGTATTTTGCCCATAGTCACTAATAAATGGCAAAGCCAAGATCTGAAGTTAAATTCCATCCTTTTAACCAGGGGACTAAACTGACAGTACACAAGTACTTAAAAGTGCGAAAAGTTGGGGCGCCTGGTGGCTCAGTGGGTTAAGCCGCTGCCTTCGGCTCGGGTCATGATCTCAGGGTCCTGGGATCGAGTCCCGCATCGGGCTCAAGTCCCGCATTAGGCTCGAGTCCCGCATCCGGCTCTCTGCTTGGCAGGAAGCCTGCTTCCCCCTCTCTGTGTGCCTGCCTCTCTGCCTACTTGGGATCTCTGTCTGTCAAATAAATAAATAAAATCTTAAAAAAAAAAAAAAGTGCGAAAAGTTGATGGATGAGAAGAGATTCTCTGAAACCAAGTTCTATCAAGTTAGACGCTCCTTTCAGAATGTCTGAATGACCATGTTGCAATGCCACAGACAAATCTCTAAGGTACACTGTTAAGCGATTATGACATTAAACATGTAAGCAAAATGAGATAAAACAAAAGATCCAAACATACAAAATAAAGTGCAAAAATCTCATTTCTTTAATTATCCCTCTTCCTGTCCCCCACCTAATGTCTTGGATTCCAATCTCTTGACAAGAGACAAATATTACCTGTTGTTTGGTATGTATCCTTCTGGCTTTACAGTAGCACATCCCACTCAACAGTGGCTATTTCTGAGAAGGAAATCGGGAGTAGAGGAATCCTATCACACTCTGCTTATTTATATACTGCTTGGATCTTTTACAAAAGGAATTAATATATTATGTAGATAGTACAAATGGTTGCAATCATAATGATGCTCGAAGAAAACAGGGCAAAAGTTCCTAAGTGTGACTTCAATGGCCTCCTTGGAAGGGAAAAGTCTGATATATTAAACTACAGAACAATTATAAAACTTCTACATGACAAAAATATAAAGCTGAAAGATATATATTCAAGTCAGGAAAATACTTTTAACAACAAAATGATTAATAAAATGATGCTATCCTGAATATACAAAAAGCACTTACAAACAAATAAGAAGATATAAAATATATAAAAGACATAGGCTGCATATATAAAAATTGACTACGGTCAGAAACAAGCAATTCCTTTGAAGAAAAAATGGCTAAAAGCACCAACAACAGAGTTAAGCTTCAGTAGCAAATAAACGTAAACTGAAACAGCAATATGATGGCAAGAACTAAAAAGAATAACACCCAGTGATTAACTATGGCAAGATACAGCAGAAACTTTCACACACCAGTGATAGGAATGTAAATTGCTAACATGTGGACAACAAACTGGCAGATGTAAAGGATCTGCATGAAGAACACATCATAAAAGTTGCTTCCAAAGTTAAAACTGAGAAAAGGACTGCAGCCTTGGATGGCAGCGATGCTCCCCACCCCCCCACCCCCCGCCCCGAGATATATACCGTGGGAGCGAACAGGCCTGCCGCGCTCTTCCTCACACTGAGCACACCTGCAGGATTACGCTCACTTCTGGGCACCAGGAACATGGACAAACTGAGCTATTTCCATAGTAAGACACCCAAATTACATGTGAGGGTGAGAAACCATATCATACAATAAACAAATGAAAGAAAAGAGAACACTTCACTTAAAAAGGTTTTAGGGAAGCTATCACAGCAATCCTGAAATATCTGAAGGCCTATCAGTGGAAAACACAACTTGTTTTATATTGCTCAGGAGGCCAAAGGAAAGCGCACTAGTACCCAGAGCTGTTCAATAATGAAACACTTATGCCTTACACAGTGAGATTTTAGTTACCCGCAATCCCTGAGACAAAGGATCCATCAGAAACTTGGTAGAAAAGATTCTGCTAGGTGGGAAAAGCTAGGTGTCTTGACCTCAAAAGTACTTTGCGCTTCCAAGGGTAAAACGTGGACAGATATTCCAGAACTACGACCACTACTCTATTCTCACTCTAGTGTGCAGAGTGCACCTATCTGCCTTAGACACCTTCTATACTAATCCATTCTGGGTCGGGCGGAGTCCTGTGCAGCCACCTGGGCCAGGAAGAACCATTCGGTCATTTCCACCATTTCCTACCGTTAGTTCCGTTTTCCCTCACATGAAAGCTTGACAGATAAGACAACGTGCTCTAGAATCCCAGCATTGCCCTGACCAAAAGCCTATCCTAGATACAGGCTGCTTTCATAATTGTGATCTATTTTGTGTTCCCTGCCTCGCCTCAGCTGTCCCAATTCTAGTTTTCCTTGCCCTGGAATCTGTGACATGCTGCTGTTTTGACCTTCTAAAGCTGTCTTCTTCCTCCTTCGCTCCAAGCCTAAGCACCTACCATGGGCAAACTGCTGGTAGCCCCTAGATGCAAAATACCCTTGTATCAGACACAGTTCCTGCGCTCGGGGTGTTGACAAAGGACAAAGAGAAGTGATGGAGCTAACAGGAGCCCATACAGAGCCACAACGAAGCGAAGCGACAGAGCACCGCAGACAAATCACTCTGCCTTTGTAAGACTGATCCGGGAAAAAACAGAGATTATATTAGAACTTATAATTGAAGGACACAGAAGATTTCCACTGACAAAAACACAGGAAAAAGAAAATACGCCAAGTAAAAAACTAGCATTAACAATGACATGTTAAAAGAAAACGTGGTGATAGGAACCCAGTTAATGGCATCAGTAGGATAATGTGGTTGATTACAGAATGTGAACAGATAACTAAAGAAAAGTTTCTCTGTGTTACAGGAAACAGAAATAGTTTCTCCAAGGGAGGTAACACAGTAAGTTCCAGAGGAACGGCTTCCCTGCATTCCCCGCTGGACACAGAGCAGTAAGTGATATATTCAAATAGCATAAGGATTCCTTCCACCAAATGGAAAATGCTCTCTTTTCCATTCTCATGGGGTTTTAAAGTCCCCTCCTGTCCAACAGTTCTGCACCATCCCCCCACCAGGTACTAATAAGAAACTTTGGGGGGTGGGGGATGGGGTGGCTGGGGGATGGACACTGGGGAGGTATGTGCTATGGTGAGCGCTGTGAATGGTGTAAGACTGATGATTCACAGACCTGTACCCCTGAAGTAAATAATACATTATATGTTAATAAAAAATAAACTTTTAGAAAAAGAATTCCAAAAAAAACCAAACAAACAAAACAAAACAACTCCAATACTGGCCAGAGTGTGAGAAAGAAACAAAATATGAAGCATCATAAAATTGGCCATAAAGAAATCTCAGCTACTGGTCCAGGTGAAGTCCCTAACTCGAAAAATGACCCGTTTTCTAATGTGGAAGATAAATGGGTATAAGTCGAGATGCCTTCTTCTTCTTCTTTTTTTAAGATTTTATTTATTTATTTGACAGAGAGATGACCAGCAGGCAGAGAGTCAGGCAGAAAGAGGAGAGAGCCTGATGCGGGGCTTGATCCCAGGACCTTAAGCGAAAGGCAGAGGCTTAACCCACTGAGCCACCCAGGAGCCCCAAGTCGAGATGACTTCTAATGTCTCTTCTAGCTTATGATTCTATACATTCACTTGACAAAAAAGGTTCAGCTATGTTTCCAGGTGATAGGAACTCAACTGTTTGAAACCATCAGGTTCCTCAAATATAAATGCAGATGAAATTTCTACTTCACCTAACTTGTTATGAGCAATTCCATGACAAAATTAAGTGAACTATAAAACTTAAACAGGTTTTTATATCCATACATTAAAGCATATACTTCTCAGAGTATAAGTTGGGTGACTTACATTAGACTAATTTTCCCACACATAAAATTATAAACTTTGTATAAAACATACAAAATAACTAGTTGAAGGCAGTGGAAAGCACCAAAAGCAAAAGCAGAAACCGGAGGTAAGGTGGCACCGGAAACAAGGAACTGCCCTGGGCGAGATCCGCATCGATGCGGCTTTCTGCTTGACCGGCTCCCCCATTCCATGCGATTAAGGTAGATACAATTTAGACAGAAAACTATAGTCTGGCTCACTTTAGGAGTCAGATGCTAGAGTCAGAGATGCCAAAATGGCTGGAAAGTAAGAGAGGCAGCCCACAAACAAGGGAGACACATGCGGTAGTCCCAAAACCTACAGGTAAATTCAACCCAAATTATGGCTAAACCTTGAGTTGTACATGCACAGAAAAGACTCCAGTAAGCCTGAAAGTGGAAATCAAAAAGTGGAGAAAAAAGCTGAGATTCCAGCTTGCTCTTCACAATAGGTGAAATAAAGTATTGAGTCTGAACAGAAGGACAGAGTGTGTGTGTGTGTGTGTGTGTGTGTGTGTGTGTATACACACACACATATACATACAGGCAATATATATAATCACACAATTGTATATACAATATATACAATAAATATAAACACACAAATTTTTTTAAATAGGCCAAATAGAAAATAAATAACAAAACAGAAGACCTAAATTCAATAAAATCAACATCAACCATAGATTTGTTTTATATTTTAATAAGAGGTATAACTAACAAGCCACAGCAGAAATAAAATGAGAAAGTAAAAAAATTCTAAACCCCAAAATTGCAGGAATATGGGAAGAAGGAAACTCAACCATATTAATAATTACCTTAATAAATATGAATGGTCTAAATATAAATGGTCTACATTAAAGCATAAAGACTGTCAAATGAGATCAAGAAAACAAACAAACAAACAAACAAACAGAGCCAGACCCAAAAATACGCTGTATACAAGAGAGGCAGTTTAAATATAAAACACAGATAAGCTAAATGTAAAATAATAAAAATAATAATAAGTAAATAAATGTAAAATAACATTTTAAGAAGATATAAGATGTAAACATTAAACAGAAAAAGTCTGGAGTGGTTATATTAATAACAGAAATACAGAATTTCAAATCAAAGACGATTATACCCCCCAAAAATATGGACATTTCATAAGCATAAAAGATGTAATACATCAAGAAGATATAATCATTATAAATGTGAATGCATCTGATAACAGAGCTTCAAAATATATAAAACAAAATAGACAGAAAAAAGAAACAGATAAATTCACAATCATAGTTGGAGATTTTACCTCTCAGTAGCTGACAGAACTAAAGAAAAAAAAAATCAGTAAAGTCAGAGAAGATATGACTCACTATCACCCATGCTGACCAGACATTTATAAAAAAAAGACAACCAGAACAGCAGAAAAATCAAGAGAGACCATATGGTGGACCATAAAAAAATTTTTTTTAAATAACAAAAAAATTCCAGATGACTGCAATTTTACATAGTATCTTCTGTAATTACAATTAAAAATAGAAAGCTGAAATCAAAACATTCAGCTACCTAGAAACCCCTGTATCTTTTCAAATTAAGCAACATTATTCAAATAACCCCTGGTTCAAAGAAGAAATCACAAAGGAAGTTAGGAAACATTTTACACTAAATAATAATGAAAACATATTTCATCAAAACTTGCAGGACATACTTAGGCAGTGAAGTTAAGATAAATCCATACATTTAAGTGCTTATATTTTAAAAAAAGGTTTAAAACCAGTGATGCACTATTTTACCTTAAGCCAGAGAAAAGAAACACAAATTAAAACGGTAATGAGCAAATGCAGTAAAACAGAAAAAAAGGACAAAGAAAACAAAGCAAAAAGTTGGCTCCTTGAAAAGCTTAGTGAAATATATAAACTCCCAGTCAAGCTGACCAAAGGTAAGAAAAAGGAGAACACAGCTTACCAATATCAGAATTTAATGAAGTGATTATCATTAGAGATCCTGCAAAGACTTAAATAACGAAATATTAAGAGCAACTTTATGCCAAATATATCAACAGCTTGGATGAAATGGACAAATTCCATAAAAAAAAAAAAATCACAATTTGCCTGACACAAGATGAAACTGACACAAGATGAAACAAAAATTCTGAATAGTCCTGTATCTAGCTATTAATGAAACTGGATTTATTATCAGAAATCTCACCAAAAATGCTCCAACTCAAATGGCTTCACTGATGCATTTTACCAAACATGCTAAACTAGAAATAAACCCCATCTTATGCAAATTCCTTCAAAAATTAAGGAGCAGGGAGTATTTCCTAACATACATATTTTAGGAGTCCCATACCACCATTACACCAAAACCTGAAATGAAAATGACAGACCAACGTACATGCAAAAAAAAGATCCTTTACAAAATATTAGTATATCAAAACTGGTAAATTAAATATAATACATCGTGACCAAATGGGATTTATTCCAGCCATGAGAGTAATGCACCATATTAAAGAAAAACGGGAAAAATCAAATAGCCATTTCAGTAGACATGGGAAAACTTTTTTTTTTTTTAAGATTTTATTTATTTGACAGAGAGAGAGAGATCACAAGTAGGCAGAGAGGCAGGCGGGGGGGGGGAAGTAGGCTCCCCGCTGAGCAGAGAGCCCCATGTGGGACTTGATCCCAGGACCCTGAGATCATGACCTGAGCCGAAGGCAGAGACGTAACCCACTGAGCCACCCAGGCACCCAAGACATGGGAAAACTTTTTGAAAAAAGTGAACACCCACTCATGATAAAAACACTCACCAAACTAGAACAGAAGGGAACTTTCTCAACCTGATTAAAGGCAGCAATAGAAAACCCACAAATAATACAACAGTGCTTATTACATAATATTATGAGGAGAGCGGTAGAATAACTGCTTTCCCAGTACCATCAGAAAGGCAGCTGAAAGTCTACTCTTACCACTTTTACTCAAAATTGCACCAGAATTCCTAACCAGCAAAACAAGACCAGCCATAAACAAGTTAATTAAATAAACAGAAATAAATAAATAAATAAATAAACAAGTTAATTAAAGGCATTAGGATTGCAAAGGAAGAAGCAGAACTGTGGCTCTTTGAGATGACTTGACCATCTATGCAGAAAATTAGCAAAAAATTCACGTTAGTAAAAGTAACTAACACAAATAAGTGAATTTAACGAGGTTGCAGGATACAAGGTCAATACACAAAACTCATGCTTATTGGGAAGCAGAGTGTGTGTGAGTATGTATGTGTGTGTGTGCACAACAGCAACTCTACAGTTCTTTTTTTTAACACATTTAATTTGAGAGAGTGTGTGCGCAAGCATGCAAGCAGGAAGAGGCAGAGGGAGAGGGTAAGAGAGAATCTCAAGCAGACGCCCTGCTGCACACAGAGCCCAGCTGCGAGCTCAATCTCATGATCCTGAGATCATGACCTGAAGAGAAACCAGGAGTCCAAGACTTGATCAACTGTGCCACCCTACCCGGCGCCTCAGCAGCTCTCAGTTCTGTAATTCTAGAATGCATATGGAAGCTTATCATTTGATGGTTCTCTCCATTTGGTTTAACTCGGTTAAAATTTCCAAAATAAATGTATTCAAATTACAAGAAAAATAAATTTCACATTTTTTAAGGGCTGGGGGAGAGGGAGAGAGAGAATCTTAACCAGGCTCCATGCCCAGCATGGAGCCCACCTAGAACTCGATCTCACAACCCCGAGGATCACGATCTGAGCCAAAATCAAGAGTCAGACACTTAATCAGCTCAGTCACCCAAGCACCCCAAATTTCACATTATTCTAAATACATTAAATCTCAGCACTCCAATGCCTTCAGAAAATAAATTTAATTTTTTCAGGTTTATGCTCTATTTGTAACATCAACAGTCAAAATAGAGCTTCTCTAATCTATCATGTGATTTATTCAGTCACTATCACAGCTCTTTACTTTCTATGGAAAATGCTTGCTGCTGAGTAGTAAACAGAAAATCATACTATCATTTTCTATTTCCATAATCACTTGATAATTTATTTCAAAACTCACTTTCTGAATAAAACATGAACAAAAGGTACACAAGTATATAAAAAGTAAAGGAGAAGATCCTTGGACTTGGATGAGCATCCAACAAATTGTGCATTTTGCTTTCCATAACAGCTTAAAATTGACTAGATCACAACAATCACACATTAAAATATAGCCCAGCTTACAATCTTCACATTACTAAAATATTCTGCATAGTGGCATTAAGCTATTTTGAGAGAAAACTCATAGACTCATGAAGTTTTAGCTTGAAATTACCAAACACTAACATTCCAATTCCTCTAAACAAATCATTTCAAAGAATTGAAAACAAATATCTTTCCAAGGTCACAATTTATTGATGTCCCTGAGCTGGAAACTATTAACTACAAAGAAAACTGAGGGAACAAGTTCTTTGAAAGCACAAACTGGTTACATATACGAACACAACATGAATGTTCGATTTGTTAGATACCGAGGCAACAAAAAGTGTAAGAAATCTGCAGCATTTTCATCAATTCAAAGGTTTTTAATGATAAAACTACCTCTTAGATTTGTTACCAATTTCCAAACAATAAGGTTATGAGTTGACTAACAATACATTAGATTTTAACCTGTTATCAAAAAACTGCCTCTTCACATTTATGAGACTACTTACCTTTTTAAGAAACAGTACTATTAAGCAAATAGAATTTTATAAATTACAATCAGCCCTGGTTAATAGGATTGCAGTCTACTTAATTCTATAATTTAGACCTTTTAAGCTGGTTAAATTTCCCACTTTATTAAAGCGTTAAGTTTCTTCACAGCAAATATCACCACTGGCTGTAATGGGATAAAAAACTAGGAGAGCAGAACTTTTGACATTAACTTTAGAGATCTGCAGTCACTAGCTGGCTGGTCTGTGAAGGAGACCATCTAATAAGCACTTAATACACATGCAGGTATCTCCTGCGATGATGTACAACTGAACTGTGAGGTTCTCTCCCACACAAAAGAGGAAAATGCAGGTGTACTGGAGTCTATGTGTGCTATGTGATGTTTTCTTTACTGTCATCTCTAACACCAACAATCCCATGTCCATGTGTTATCCCAATTAATACTTACCATTTTGTAATTGCTCCAGAAAAGTACAGAACAACAACAACAAAAAAAAGGTTTCAATATCGATATATCACCAATCACCAAAATTAGGAAAGCATTTGTCTAACACAGTACCATTAATTATCTTTAAATCTTTTTTTTTCCTTTTCTAGGATCATATTTACTAAAGAATGACTTATTTACATTGAAAGTACAAATAAAATGAGATTCTCTCTGGACAAGAGCTAACAAGAACTGATTCATAACTACAAGTTTGAGGAAAAGGACTGATATTCAAGGTAACGGCTGATATCACTTTTCTATTAGTACTTTTACTAATAGTTTAAACACTCCATACATATTAGCTCATAATGCCTAGCACCATACTGTGAGGTAAAGAAGGCAGATGTTATCGTATTTATTTTCAAACAAGTACACCCAGGTTCAGGCGATCAAAATCTGTCTGCTCAGGGGAAACAGGCAACAAATAATAACACTCTTTTAGAAGAAATTCTTTGAACAAAAATATAGCCAAACAACATCAGACTACCTAATGAAATCTGCTTGACTAAAACACAAAGTTATTATTAAAATCATACTGAAAATCTCTAAAGGAATAAGTTAAGAATGGTGGAGAGAAAAAAATGCCCAGTTTGGTTTCCCCTAATATTTCAGCTAATACTTTCAGGAGTCCAGTTAAAACTGCCATCACAAATCCTCGTTCAGTGAATCTAACTTGTCTTATTTATAGGGAAAATACATACATTATACAAATAGAGGACACAACCAGCAATTTCAGTCTTTCATTCCCAAGTATAAACACAGCCACAGGAACCACCAGATACCTAAGGAACACTAATACCACCAAAAAAGAACCAAAATGAACAAACTGAAAAAGTTACTCAGAGGGGAGAAAAAAGTTAAAAATAAAGCCTAGTTAGTGTCCTAAGATTAAAGATTGTATTATATCTGTAAAATAAGAGCTGGCTATGAACTAGAAAGAATTCCCAGAAATATAAAGTAATAGCTGAAATAGATTAACTCAGTAAAGGGCTCAAAGAAAAAGTCAAGGAAATCTTCCAGAACAAGGCAGGAAAACAAAGACATGGATGTAAAAGAAAAATCATAAAACTTGAACATTGATAATAGATGCTCTAGGGAGGCAGGCCGTAAAGGAATAGAAGGGAAGAAATAATGAAAGAAATACAGAAATACAGAAGATTCCCTAGAATGTCTGCATATCCAAAAGGTGCATCAAATGCTTTACAGGAAGAGCTAAAAAGAACTACATCTCATCCTCCTTAAATTTCATGTCAAGGACAAAGAGGCATGGCCACAAGCAGCTTCCAGAGAACAAAAACAGGTTACCTAGAAAGAAATTACTCCTTTCAGCATTAAGCCTCTTATCAGTGAAACTGGTTACCAAAAGGTAATGTAACACAACCTTCAAAATTCCAAAGGAAAACTGTTGCACAACTGAATTCTATACCCAGCTAAAGTATGTCCTGGGTGTGAAAGTGAAAAGCACATTTTTTAATACTCTGTTGACAAGCACCCCCCACATTTTCTTTCTTTAAAAAGTACTCCAGGAAATTAAAAAAAAAAAAACTTCTAGAATATGGTAAAATAAATCCCAAACAAACGGGAAGGACACAAGATCTAAGAAAGCAGAGAATGTGTCCAAGAATGCAATTAAATAACATGCTATTAACTAAGCACCATGCCCAGAAGAAAGTCAGTTCCCAGTAAAATTTCAACAAATACTATGATTAAAAAACTGGATACCCAAGTGGTATGATGAAGAAGACAGATTCTCTTTAGCCAACGGTGGGGGGGGGGGGGGGGGGGGCGCGGGGGGGCGCAACATGGCAACTGGAAAATCCAGGAAAAACAGGGATAGCCCCATCTGGAAGCCAAACTAAAGTACGTCCTGATCTGGAATACCAACATTTGTTCCCCACGGCTCTTAACACACCATACCCGTCACACAACTTTCTTTAGCAGCAGGCAGTATTTACTTATCACACTATTGATTACTGCTGCTCCAAATTAACAAGTGAAACTATTACAAACCTTGGCAACATTAAATAAATGTTACAGTTGACACAACCTGGGAGGGGACCATGAGGAATTCGGGGGTAAGATTGGGAGGGGTACTAGTTTTTCTCAACTCATAAAATGACAAGTTTAGAGATGATGCCTAAGTATCTTCTAGAATTAAGAGTGCAAGTGTTGGAAATGTAACTTTGAAGCCCTCTCCCCTCCTTCAGGAAAGAAGGAAGAGAACAGGTATTACAAGTTAAATTCTTTATTTTCACAACGGTGATATATATACTCGATTATGTAAGATTACTCAAATATAAAGCTTAGCATAATATACATAAAATTGAGATAATAATCACCAAAAAAATTAAAAGCAGAAAAGGTCTAAAGTGGTTATATCCAAGAAGAGAAACCAGTTTGAAGAAGTAGAGAGTAGAAAAGCCTTTTACTTATCATTATATACCTTTGTGTACTGCTAACCAATGCAAGAAAAACACAATGAAACCTTTGTCCACTCTTTCTTGTTTCTGTATCTCAGGCATTATATACCAACCTTCTCTTACAGTAGTTCAGACAAGACACAATTAGCTAAACAAACTCAAGAACCACCCTAAATCCCTGACAAAATGCCGTGACCACAATAGTTTACACTGGTGTTAAAACTCTCAAAACACATCCACATCCACTGTCTTACTTAAGCCTCGCACTGGTCGTAAGAGAGCAGATTTTAGAGCTTAATAAAGTATTATTCCAAAAGGTTTATGTGATTTGCCATACCAAAGAAAGTAAGGTAGAATAAATGTTAATAGGCCAGTTAAAAAATAAAGAAAAAATACCTTGCTACAGCAGTGAAGTCTGAAAATGCCTCCTAAACTATATAACAGAACATACAATAAATGAAACAACAGTAAAATACTTGGCTGAAACAGTTTTTATCGTGAAACACACACTTACCACATGACCACAATCTCATTCCTAGGTTACTGCCCAAGAAAAAATGAAAACACATCACACCAAGATACACACTCCCTTGCTCATGGCAGTTTTATTCTAACAGCCAGAAACCAGAAACAACCGACTGCCCATCAGCTGGTCAAGAGATAAACTGTATTATGGCCCAACTACGGAATGTGACGCAACAATAAAGAAACAAACTGATAACATACACAACAAAACGCTGAATCCTTGAAGTACTGCCCTACATAAGAGCAACCAAACACAAAGGGCCGCAGGCCTCTATTGATAAGAGATATTAGAAAAGGAAGATTCCAGTGGTATCACATCAGTGGTTGTCAGGGTTGAGGAAAGAGGACACTTCTGGGGAGACAGACATGTCTGCTGTCGTACCTGTAGTGCCCGTTACACTACCGCATGACGGCAGCAAACTCATCAAAGTGTACACGTAAAATTGGTCAATTTTATTGTTCTGGAAATTATAACTCAATAAGGTTGATTTTTGGGGGGCGGGGTTTTATAATAGGGTTGATTTTTTAAAACTCAGTCATACATAATCCCATTTAACTTCTGACAACGGCTTTTCAAGCATAGGAATTAACTACGACCCACAAGGAACACTGCAATCACGTATTTAAAAGGCAACTTTTAATCAGAACATAGATCCAGTACACAGAACTTAAGAGTCCTGAGAGTGAATCAGTCCTCATGCTACTCAATTTGGCCACGTGGATAAACACTCGTTGCCTGGCAACTGGTCTACACTCCGATTTCTTGATAAACATATTGACCACATTAGCAGGTGACCTCATAGAGGATAAACTAAGCTTTATGTTGAAGAGTTCTTCCTTTAGTATTAGAGAAGAATAGTGCATTTGAATTATTTACCTAAAGTAGGAGTGCACAAGTGACCAAGAAATACTAAAACTAGATCATGAAAAATAAAAATATGAAATGAGACATAAACACACACACACACACACATACACAACACAAAACCTTTTCACTTGGTCTTTTACTTTCAGACTCTCCTTACCTAACTTACAGGGCAGTTGAAACCATGAGTTTGAGGGAGAACTCTTTCCCCTTAAGCCTGTAAGCCCCTCCCCTGCTACGGCCCAGACTGGCTTAATATAAATTTACATGTCTTTAAATGCTGATGAGTTAGACACTTTTCTAGGTATCAAATCATCTGAAAGACACCTCTCTGGATTGTAGAATCTGTGGACACGGAAAAACACAACATGAACTTTCTGTAACACAACATACCAGGAGGCCAAGTCTTCGTAATGTTGATGATAAATGATCAAAATCAAGAATTACGAAGAATCCCTAAATAACAAGCAAATTCCTCACACATAAGTTAAATATTTCTCTCTTAACTGGACTTTGTGAACAGCTATGGAACAAATACCAAGTTCCAGGACACCACTGACCGTTAGCACACTTACCAAGCATACGACTTTCGGCTTTGGTGAGTACTTACCCCTCTTCTGAACCCAGCCTTCTTTCACAACGGTAACATCGCTCATGATGGCTCCCCTCTGAGCCCCCAACTTGGAGAAATGCTACTTTGTGGTATCAGCTTTGGGGTTTGGATTCTCTGCTGCTGCTGCTGCCCTTCCCACTCTCTAGTGATGACTCAGCCTGGAAGGAAGTATTGAAGAAAGAATTTCTTTTTTTTCCATTCTTGCAACTCACATAGCAATAACAAACAACTAATTCTTTGTAAATGTCTTCAACTGGCCTGACCTCACATAAAACTCTAACTCCTCAAACTGGGGAACTCATTTACTCAACAGTTCTAGAGTGAACGTGCTTCCCTGGGCTTATGACAGATTTCAAATGATAGTGAAACTTTTAACCTAAGAGGCTGTAACAGAAATGTCTTAAGAAAACTACTGTCACACCTAGACAAAGAATACAGAACATCTGTTTGGTGCTATGTGTTGGAGGTGAAAAGGGGAGAGACTGGAAGTTGGGGGAACTAAAAGTAACTTTCCTGTATGTCTAGTTCTGAAATCTCTGGGGATTTAGGAATACTTATGGCAAAGCAATTGTGACTATTTTTAATAGCTGTATTTTATGGAAAACACAATGTACTAAAAACCAGCACTTGCATATGCTTACTTTGCCCATACTCCAAGAAATATTTTAGACAATCAATGAGTTAGATGACAATGAGTTTTTGGATAACAATCAATAAATTTTCATAAACACTATGGAGTCAATTATTTCTTAAAATACACGAAGTGAAACAAAGGAATATGAAAGTGGAAAAAACTATGGGGTATCCAAGCTGTGTCAAGAACAGTTGCTTACATCTATCACTCTCAGGAAATCCTCACAATAAACCCAGGAGGGCACCATTAACTTCATTTCACAGACGAGTAAACTGAGGCTCACACGGATTAAGCAGCGTGCCTGATTTCAACACGACTACTGCGTGATGGAGCCCGGGTCTGAACCAGGCGATCACACTCCAGAGACCGCATTCCTAACTCCAAGACTCTACTGCCTTCAGATAAAAAGAAGCCAGAGTCAAAGTCTACACATTTGTATAAGAAGGGCCACAAATTTAGCAGGAAAGCTTTTAGGAAGCAAAGCAAATGAGACACAATCAGTTTCAATATTTATAGGATCCATAAATATTTTTAAAAGAAAAAAAGTTGCTTCAGACGGAATAGTTTTTCTTGGAATAAAAATCTGAAATTTATCCCATGGGTCTTTGTAAGATACCTTGCTGTATAATAAACAAAGTCCCCAAAAGTATCCTCATATATACACTAATGAGTTTTACAGGGCTATTTCTCATTGTCCCTCTCAACCTAAAAAGGAAAATGCCAAGATAAAACAGAGTTAAAAATATTTCCACAGAAAGGGACCAAAACATGTAGTCCAGGGTACACTGGCATTATATGTCCAAAAGCACAGGCATAAATTTTAGAGAACCAGAACGATGGACAGATGGACTATATAACTGTACTATTTTCTCAGACTGGGTTTTGTTAATAGTCCATAGCAGCAAGTTCAAGGTTAGACTCCCTAGCTATTACTGGAACTGAAGTATGGGTCATTTTCCAATGCATATTAAGTAGAAAACCTAATCACACAGCAGTGAGGAATCAAGGCTAACATTTTCTTAAGAAAGCTTGACCAAGTTTGTGTGGCTGAATAGAAAACCACCCCCACACATGCCCTCAGCACCTACAGGTAAGGCCAAGACTGTCCTCAGAAGCAATGGGGTCTGCCACTGCAGAGAAAGGGATACTAGAATCTGAATGTATCTTCCCAAAATATGTTTGAAAGAACACCAAAAGAAATTCCGGGGCGGGGGGGGAAGGGGGGGGGTGCTGGGAGAGAGAAAAAGAAAAAAAAAATTCTTTGGTCAAGTAAGTTTAGAAAAATTCTACGAACTATTCTTTCTCTTGAAACATCACTATTAACCTATTAAAGATATAAAATATGTACAACCTGTTTATCCCAGCAAATCCTCAACTTATTGAACCTGCAGGGCTCTTTTTTTTTTCTTTAGATATCCAGAGGAACACATTTTGTGAAATGGCCACATAACTCAAAGCAAGACTCATTTCATCACTAAAAATGGGCAAAAAAAAACCAAAACAAAAACAAAAAACCTTCAATAAAGAATCCAAACATTATTTTAATTTGATTTACATAACTTCCTGAAAACTGGCTCCATAATACAGAACCAGGTAACTAAAAGGGTTACCTTCTTCTATTACATAAATAATTACGAGGACATTAAGTACCGGGGTCCCTAGTGCAAACTGAGGACTTCAGGAGAGATGCACGCAGTCTTTCTCTTTGGATGCACCTGTAGCAAGGGACCTCATCTCATTCAAGCCCTTCTTGGTTCCTGACTATAAAGTGGTATTATCTGGAAAAAAAAAATTCCTATCTTAATATTCTTGGGATTGGAAATGGAACAGATCAGGGGTGAGCATTCAGTAATAACCAAAAAATGATACCACTCCAATAAACATATAAAATATCTTCCTTTCTAGTAAAATAATCTGCATTAAAACACACCTATAGAGAACACTAAAGAAAAGTACTTTCAAAATTCATTCCATTTTTTAAGCTGACATTTCACTGTTGGAATCTCAAAGCAGGAAAGGACCTTCATTTTGCAGTTGAGGAAACAGAGTCCAGATGGATGAAGAGACCTGCCCAAGGTCGCATAGCTGCTCTCTGAGGGAACCAAGAGCAGAGAACCAGGCACATGTTCTTTCCACTAGCACCAGCACTTTGGTACAAAACAACATACTGAAATATCCAGATCAGCCCAAATCAATGAATTTTGTTTTAAAATGAAACTGTTTCGGGGTGCCTAGGTGGCCCGGTCCTTGAGTGTCTCCCTTTGGGTTTCCACTCAGGTCCTGATCTCAGGGTCTTGAGATCAGCTCCGTGTTCAGCACACAGTCTGCTTGACAGTCTCTCTCTCTCCCTTTCCCACTGCCCCTCCCCACTCTCAAATAAATTTTTAAAAAAATAAGTGAAATGAAACTTTCAAAAAGCTAACTTTTAGATAAAAATATTTATTGGTGCTTTTATATTTAAAGTGCTGAAATGTATGTTAAATCAACAGGACAAAATTTATAATCATCATAAGGACCAGTAAACCCACACATTATAGAAGTGGCTTTATCCAACTGCATCTTAAACTCTTACCAAATTCTACCCATAATCATAACATTCAGCTTGAAAGTTGCTCCTGGGACTCTCAGCTAAAATGATACCTTCTTTGAAAACAGCTTAAAAGACATTCAAAGTATACTACTGCAGAATCATGGCCAGTAGGCTAGAAATAAATGCTGTCCTGTGTGCAAACCACAATGCTAATGACTCTTAAGCAATCCACCATATTCTTCGATTTAACTTCCCCACAGTGGCAACCCACTTGCACCAAGTCATCCGTGCTCTCCCACTCCCATGTTCCACGTGGCTAAAAACACTAATCTGCCAAACGATGAGCTGGACATGAACTTCCCCTCCTCCTACAGTCCCAGCTTCTCCAGAAATTACATTCTATCCAATGAGCTCTAAAAGACAAAATTTGGTTCCTTTTTCTTTTAAGCCTAATGCATTAAATATTTCATTGTTGAATAATCTAATTTTGTCTATTCTTTAAAAAAATGTCATACAAAATTCCTGGCAGATTCAATTTAGAATTTACACAAAGCAGTTAAACTAAAGGTACTTTCATTCAAAACTATTTGAAAATTTGATGATAACAGCATTTGAGTATCACTTCACAATTTACAAAACATTTTCACATCTTGTACCTCATTCAATACCATTACTATTTAGTAAGGCAATTTAACAGTGCGGGGCACATAAGATACGCCCAACAAATACAGAAGAAATGAATGAGCGGAAGAATGAAAGAGCAAAGATACAGCTTTACATAACTAATGAAGAACACACTAGATAATAGTATAAGAAACACAGAGAGCGGTATCAAGTCACCTTAAATACAAACCTGAACTCAAACATTATAAAAGCATCTACACAGAAGTAATTTAAATTACAATAAATATCCTCCCTTATTCCTTAAAATATGTTTACTGTAGACCTCCACTAATTATGAAGACTAGTACACATTAAAATTATGCTCCTTTTCTCCATGTTTTTTGATACCTTTTGTTGAGAGGAGGCCAAGTTTCAACTCCCAAACAACTAAGCATCAATGCTACCCAAAATTATCTTTGTGGAAGAAAGAAATAGAAAGAATGGCGTATCTTCTTAATGACATTTATAACAATTTTTAAAAGATATTTGCTTACTTAAGGCAAAAACCATTCGGTTTTAAGCAATAATCCAAGTTCTTCAAATGCCTTTCCAAAATCTCATTCACTCAAGTAACATATACAAGTAATCAGTAAACAGGTATTGATTGCCTACTCTGTGACAAGGACCACACTGAGGACACACGGAGGCAAGCAAAACAAAGGTTTGAAAAAAATCTTTCCCATGGACTAATTTGTTATCAAAGTGCTTTCGCATATTTGTGAATTTGACTCCGGAAACAAATCTGTATAGTAGCTACAGCATCTACAATTCTGAACCTAGGCAAACTGTGACCAACCAAAAATGACATTATTTCCTCACCATTACCATAGCCAGACAGTGACAAGTAACACCTGCAATTCAAGTCTCCTATCAGTTAGGTATGCTTTCTACCAAGTAACCCAGTAGGAACTCTCAGAAGTATGTGTAACATTTGTGAATATCGCTGTGAACATTTTTTCTGTGTTGAGTTATTTTTCAAAAGTCCAGTAAACACAACGTTTTCAAATAAATTAAAAATCAAATATAACTGCAGCATCACAAAGGAAATGACACTAACAGAAGACCAGAAGGTTGACAAAGTTAAAAGGCATGCCAGCAATTTTCTTTTTTTACAAATTAGAACAAGATTCACGGGTTAGCAATTTCCTACATGTTAATTTCTAAGTTCAAAGCTACAATACTATCCATAATACAACTTCCTCTAAACCATATCCTTGGCTGTAAATAATACTATGAAGAATATACTTGCCCTGAACCACGATTTTTTATATTCTTTAGCTATGCCTAGCCAAACTGAATTAATGAAGGACTACTAAGGTACAAAGACAAGAGAATTTTGCTACTTTGAAATACAAATGATTGTCAAGGGTAACCATACTACAATTCTACCCTATCTACCGATTTCAAGAAATAGGTGAAACTAACTTATGCCATAGTAAATGCCTAAAGTCATATAAAACTCTTTAAAGGATTCAAGGGAAAGGAAAAATACTGAAATAAAGGGAAATTCAAGACAACTTGCTCTGCACTTCAAATAACTCTCAGCCTATCTGTCCCTCTCACAAGTTGCTATCCTGTTCATAAACCTGTCTTACAGGGAAAGTGAGCCACAAAACTTTCTTCCGAATGCAGTAACAGACTTTGTGGATTTTCTTAAAACTAATAGATATCTTCACTGTTTCATCCTACAGAAAAATACTTGAATTGGCATAAGCAAGATTTCCAACTTTCACGCAAAATTTCGTTCTTTCAATTCGCAAATTTTGAAATATTCATACAAAAGTGGAGAGTATTTCTCTTCTTCTCTACCTCGGTTTAGGACATTTGAATGCCATTTGAACCAACACATCCATGAGTAACCAAACTAAAAACAGACAAACAAACAAACAAAAAAACTTGTGCTGGGTGCTGTATTTAATATTCTAACTTGAAACAACTAGAAAAATGCCCATTGGATTCCTCTGGTTCACCTAAACCACTGAACAAGCCATAGACAAATGATCTCCTACCTTTCTCATATTAAGTGTGGCTTGTCTCTATGTGAAGGCACCTGTAATACAACAGAAAAATGTTGAGGGTTGCCCCTGAAAGAATTTCGGTTGCACAGGTCGCCATACTTTTCCAACACACATATAAAATCCTTCTAAAATCTGCCTTGCGGACCTTGTTGACAATAAAATGAAAAAAAAAATCCACATATATACATAAAATACAGTTGGTATATGGTCCATTAAATGTCAAAAATCAGCATGACGGATTTTACCCCGAATTAAACCGAGAGTTAACCCACGGGCATGGAATCCTCTAACAAAGTTCATCAAGTGCATCAAGAAGAGCACTGGGCAGGCCCAGAACCTGGGGTCCCAGTTCCCAACGCCGCCCCACCCTGAGTGACGCTACATCAAGTCCTTTAATTTCTCTGTGCTTCACTTTTCTTAGCCATAAAAATAAAAGTGTAGCATTAGACAAACTTAAATAGCTTCACAGCTCTTCCAGAGTTGGTATTTATGATTCTTCGAGTTCAAATCCACCAAGCATCTACTTCGCTTATAGATGGCATCTCTGTGACAGCATCATGATTATACACAGTTTCTGTTCTCAAAAGCTGAATACACAGTTGGGAAGATGAAATATCCAAACATCAATCTTACTTAGACAAAATTCAAATTGAACTCCAATACTGGCAAAACACCATCTTCCTCCCCTTCCCATCCCCTAGACTTCCAAACAGAGTCAGAGCCTTAAAAGTCTTCTATAGATTTCTTCTGGTCAATCATTTTACTTCTCCCCCTGAATATTACCAAAATAAACCCATTTACAAAATGTGAAATCTTGGCAGTTGGTGATACCTAAATTATAAAGAAAGTACTGAAAAGACTGCTAAAAAGCAAATCTATGGGTCAAGAAACATGTATTAATTTATCTATCAACTACTACGTGAAGGTTACCTGGCAAAGGAAACCTATTTACGTCTAAATACCAATAGACCAGGGCACTGTAATAACATATGTAAACAACTGAACTTGGTCTCTGAAACAACTGAAATGAAAGACTGTTAAGAGTCTGTCGATAATACTTTTTTTTTATTCTATTAACGAGATTTCTATGGAAATTATTGTACTACCTTACTGAAACTGAGTATGTCACTGGGAAGTCTAATGAGAGGTATAAGCAACTTAGGCGAAATGCTAAGGAAAAAAAAGTGTTTCAGAACGAGGACAGTCAGACGGAAATGGCTTTTTATAATGCTGCATTAATAAGTGTTTTCTCTTGTGAAAACCACTTTCATAAAGTAGCAGGGGCTGTTGTGAAGATTAAACCAACTGACACACGTTAAGCACCTAGAACAGCGCCTGGTACTTGGCAAGTGCTAACCAGTGCCTGGCATTGACCCTAAACCTGACCTCACGCTACCACAATACAATTTTTAATTAACAACAGATGATTCAGGGCTATCCTTCCAGGTGACTGCAGAAGAGTGCAGAAGAGTGCCTGATGCCTGATGTATAAAACGAGCATTCAGAATACCAAGGCACACTCCTGAACCCTGGAGCTAGAAACAGAGCAACTTCAAATAATGTAAATATTCTAACACAAACTTACAAAAATTCATTGTGTGCATTAAAATATGTTAAGAAAAACAAAAATGCCAGTCAAATTATAAAACGGATTCGATCAAAACAAATGGTTTATTTTTCTGTCTTGAGTCTTATGGTATTCAAGTATAAATTATTGCAAATTAAGTATTTTTTAATGCTTAAAACTTAATCACATTATAAAGGCAAGATCCTATCAAATCATGGTAAAAATCCAATTAACATGAGTTAACAATAACTGCCTTATCTTCTCAAGGGTGAATTCTTGAACTAAAAAAGGTTAACAACAAAGTGTAGCTATCTTTTCACAAAAATATGCAAAGTTTAAGTAAACTCTAAACTTCCACAAAATCAATTTATCAAACAGGTTCCTCTTTTTAAAGAAAACCAAATAGTTGTAAATTTCCATTGAGTTATTAAGAAATAAAATCTCTTATATGTTTAAATCAAAAGCCAGAGTTTAAAAAAATCTTACATCTCTACTTTACATGAGATTCTATTATGCCAAGTACATTTGTCTTAGGATATGTTTAACCAGAACATGTTTAGATTTGCAATGATTCTGAAAACAAATTCTCTTTCTAATGGTAGTAATCTTCTGAATGATATGTAAATAACGGAAGTTTTTAATCAAACTAGCTCTGGCACACAGTTCACACTCAAATTATTTGTTGGAAGAATGAAAGAAATCTTATTTAAAATATTTTACAGCTATAAAAGTACATAAACCAAAAACTCTAAAGCTGAACCCTTAAGCACCTTCACATACACAACTTAAACTAAGAGTCAATGTCAAACTAAAAACGAATTTTCAGTTGGAAAACAACTCACTAAAGAACTTCTTACAGAAAGACTAAGCATACGGGACAAAACGGATATAAGTAGTAGTTTCCTAAGTTTTTTTGTAGAATTACTTTAGGTATTTTTTAAATGCTATTGGAAAACCTACTACTGCAAACACCTACCACAAACAAAACATAGCAACTGAAAACTATAGTTCTACACTCATCTAAATTCCAATGGTGTCTCATTCATGTGATATATGCGCTCTCTCACTTAAAAATTAGAAGCACAAGCCAATCAAAGATATTGGGGTCAACCCTAGTGAGACCAACAAAAAGCAGATCTTCAAATACAGTCTATGTGGTAAACTTTCCAAGTCAAGATTATTTGTTGCCAGAAGAAAAAACAAAAAAAACAAAAAACGACACTCCTGATATGCATCTTCCAAAGTATTGCACATTCACCTCAGAAATCTAGTAATTTACCAAGAGTTAGATTTCTTAATAAAAAATGCGTTCCTGTCTTAGACAACCACTTCCTGAATGTGTGTTGGTTTTGGACGACCACCCCCTGGGATACTCATGTTCATTTATACGTATTTTGCAATGATACTTAACTTCTGAAAGCAAACTTTCCTAAGCCATGTTTACTGGACTCTTCTAGCTTTGGCTTTTTCAACTATTTCCTAACAATGTATAACCTAATTTAATGAATTTCCACCAAACCCAAACGGGAGGGGGGTAGTAATTTACAATTTACAGTAATTTACATCTTTATAAAAGATATAAAATGACCATGCCTTCCCAAATATGGAACATACATCTAACTTGACGATCTGAAGCCCTTGGCAAGGTATTGAACTGCAAAAAAAGTCATCATTTCACATGTCTCAGCTACAGGATGAACTAAAAAAGTGTGAACATTTTCTTAATAGTACTACTTAATACAGATACATAGGTTCCGCCGTGAATTTATCTTTGAAAATGTAATCCATTACAAACTACTGGGCTCTCGACCAATTACCACACTGATGAAATGAGTTGGTTTTATTTTCGTAAGGTTCTCCTGATGCAAAAAAAAAAAAGGGGGGGGGAGCATCCTACCCATGGCTTAGGGGAAAGCCTTTCTCTGCTTTCAGAAGATAAACAGTCAATATCGGTATTGAAGACCTGACCCCAAAGAGACTCAATCCAGCCTAAGTGAAGATCCCCGGGGTAATCCCAAACAAGGAGTGACCCCGCCTGGGAGTTAGGGTGAACCCGGCGACCGGCCAGGCTTCAACTTTGGGCTCTGAGGGCCCAGCCAGCATCATGGCTGATGCAGACCCGATGCGCAGGAGGAGGAGGTGGACGAGGAAGAGGCTGGTTTGTTTACTTGCAGCCTGAGCCGCCACCACCGCCAACAGCTACAGCATCACTGGATCCGCCAAACCCAGCATCTTCCGCACATTTCTATTCTTAGCACACAACTCCCAAGCGGATTAAAACCCCACTACTATTAAAAACACAGACGAGCACGTTACCCACCTCCCACACACACCCCCACCCACCCCACCCCCCCTACCCCCCCTCCCCTCTCCAGGGCAGTCTTTTCCTGCGCGCCGGCTGCCGGGGAGGGTGGGGAGGAAGGAGACCCCGGGGGACGCCGGTGCATCCTCGCCTGCACCCCACCCCGCGCGCGCAGACAGCCCCCGCGCCGGGGAGCGCGGCAGACGGCCCCCTCCCCCCAACCCAAACACGCCGGCTCCCGCGCTCCCCGCGTTATATAAGCCCGCCGCCGCCCCCGCCCGGCCGGCGCCCCCTCCCCACGCCGCGCGGCCCGGGCCGGCTGGGAGCCGGAGCTGCGCAGGGACTGGAGGCGCCAGGGCCGGGGCAGCGCAGACGCGGCCGGTACCGCTAGGCCGGGAACACCCTCCCCGGCCCCCCGCGCGCCGCCGCCCCCCAGCTTCCCCCGGAAAGTGAGGGGGTGCCGGTGTCAGCGGCGCCGGGCATCCCCCGGCCTCCCCACCCACACCCACACCCGAGCCTCCGGTGACCCGGCCCCCGCCCACGCCCCCGGCGCGGTGACAACCCAGACGCCCCCGCCTCCCCCCCTCAACCCCGCCGCCGCCTCCCCATCCCCCCCCGTCCGAGGGAGGCCCGGGGCCGGGGGCCCGGAGGGAGCGGAGGCCAGGCGGGGAGGGGGCGAGCGGGGGGCGGTGGCTGTTACCTGCAAAGGCGGCGGCGGCGGCCCCGCAGCTGCTCGGGCGGCGGCGGAGGATGGAGCCGGGGGGGCGGGGGGAGGAGAGGGGGCGACTCGGGGGTCCCCCCTTCCTCCTCCTCCCCTCCTGTCCTCCCCCCACCCCGCAGAGCCTCTGGCCCCCCTGGAGCCCGGTGAGGCCGGCGGGAGGGCAGGCGAAGGCTGCAGGGGAGGGAGGAGGGAGCCGGCCGGGCCGGGCCGCGGAGCTGGAGCGGGAGGCGGCGGCGGCGGCGGCGGCGGCGGGAGGGGAGGGCGGAGGGAGGGCGGCGGCGGGGGGAGGAGGAGGCGGAGACTCTACATGGGAATCGGATATCGGCTACAAATTCAATTCATCACCAGAAAACACCGCTCGGGCGGGGGCCGGGTCACGCCGGCGAGGCGGCGGCGGGCGGAGGCTCCGGGTCCCGGGGCGCGCCCGGCGCGGGTCGGGGGTCTGCGGCCTCCTCTGGGGGTGGGGGGCCGCGCCTCGCCGCGGGGGTGGGGGTACCCTGCCGCCGCCTCCCCGCCCCCTCCTTCCTCCCTCCCGGGCCGCCGCCGCCGCGGATCGCTTCTCGCCGCCGCCGCCGCCGCCGCCGCCGCGGGGCTTGTTGTTGACTTTGAGGAAAACTCCTGACGTCAGGGGCTGGCTCTCGGCGACTGGCGGGAGCGGCTTCCCCGCGTCCCCGGCCCTGCCCGCCGCCTCAGCTCCCCTCCCTGCCGCGCCCTCGTCCGCAGGCTTCCCCGCGCCCCCCAAACCCGCGGCGCCCCGCGCCCCCTCTCCTCTCGCGAGAACATCCCCCCCAGCCCGCCGGAGCCGGCGGCGGGGGCAGGCTCTCCTGGGCGGGAAGTTCTGGCTCTCCCCGCGCCCTCGTGGCCCCCGAGGCCCGCCGCCCGCCGCCCCGGGGAGGTGGGCGGCGCTCCGGGGAGGGGGGGAGCTGAACCCGAGGGCCGCGAGCGGACCCCACCCTCCGCGCCCCGGGGCTGGGTCCCGAGCGCGAAGCCCTCCCCGAGCGTCCCCGGAGACCTGGCCGCGCGGCCAGAGCACACCTCTCGCAGGAGCCCCCCAGCGCGCCCGGCCGCGCTCGCCACCGCTGGGCGGGGACGGGTTGCCCGGGCATCGGAATGCACTCTTAAAATGACACTCTTTTTAGGGATACTAGTTTTCGTTGACTTTAGGGAAGCCATGATGTATTGCATTCACACTACCAGAAGATAACCATTTCTTTTGAAGTTCATGGCTCCTGAGACTATTTGCAATGGAGACACTACTTGTGCAAAATGGCCATACTCTCGGATGCAGCGTAGTGCGTAAAGTTATAAAAGAAGTTTATTTTTTCTGACACCATGTTTTGTCGTTTTTGGAACACTTTGAAAACCCCGTATTGTTTCACCACGTGGCTCTAGCCTTGTTGAGGTACGTGGTATTTCTCCCAGTGCAAGATTCTTGATCATGCTCCCGGCTTCTTTCTGGAAAATTCCTGCCAACATGCACTTCCTTTTCTGCTTTTCCACGTCCTGACAACGCTGTGTCCGTACTGATTGTCTTCTACTGTGTGGGACAACAGTATGACACCAGAGAAGAAAAAAAGGGGGGAAGAGTTAAGTTAATTTCCCCCTACTTGTAGGGACGATTCTAGAACAAAATTTGCCTTTTTTTAAGATACACAAGCCACCCCGGGGGGAAAAGTTCTCAATTGTTGCTTTTCTCCTTTCCCCATAGTTCCCAACACATCAAGAACTGATTAATAAACATTAATAAACATAGAAACTGTATCCTTACATAGTTTACAGAGTATAAAATGTACACAGTTTATTCCCATAATTATCACACCTCTAATAGTCTCAATTGGCAAAATGACTCGCTTACAGATTTCTTGCTGTGAAACACAATAATGGGTCACATATTAATTTTATAGTAACCTAACCTACTTCTTATTTTTGAGAAAATAGTCCCTATGACACCAGGGCAAAAAAGAGTGTCTCCAAAGCTCTTGTAAATATTTAACTCTGAGAGTTGTGGCCTTCTGAATTACTAATATCTCTTATCCATTTTAATTTTCATGTGTTTCCGATTTTAACATCAACATGTTTGCGAGAACCAAATTTGTGCCATAAGCCATAATGCCCACCATATTTCTCTGAGTCTCACCATATTGTATTATATATTTGCTGGATTAAAGCATAAAATTAAGTATTATGTAAACTACAGTGGATTATATACTCTGGGCTTCATGTATTTGAAAAATTATAAACTTTTCTTTCTACTCTGCTTTCCTCTTCTATAGTCGTTTCACAAATTTCTAGAATGAGATCATGTCAGCTCTTGTTATAGAATTATTATTTAGATAATAATTTAGATAATTATAGAATTATTATTTATTAGAACTATTATTTATTTAAACAGCATTGTCCTTTCCCCTAGACTGTGCCATCATACATTCGGCAGAATCTGCCCTTTAGGTCTGCTGGTACTCCACACAGAGCACATGCTAGCTTTCTCCTCTTCTCCCTTGTCGATACATCACAGTCATACAGGGAGCAGAGTACGTTTATCCATGAGAATGTCCCTCCCAAATTTCAGGGAGAAAGCCCTCATTCTTTCTTAAGCCGGATATCCTTGGCTAACATCTCTCAGTTGTAGTAATTTATGCATCTTAAGAAAAGCCTTCACTCTTCTTGACTACCAATGACTAAATTAGATACTGAGAGCTATTTCTTAGTACTTTTCCCATTTGGGGGGAGTTACTTAAACTGGAAGGTAGGTTTAAACAATGCCACTTCTCTGCCTTAATAAAGAGGATATCTTGTCCCGAAGGTCTAGGATAGGATGTGGCACAAAGTACACACAGAGTGTTTGTTGACTGAATGAAAGAATGAACGAAAGATAAATCTGTATAACCTATGTATCGTTTATACAATACTATCCTCTTGGGGTAACTTATGGGCAAGATCATGAATGTACTTGGGAGGCTTACAGACCTGAGTTCAAATCCTCGGATTTATGTCAGACCAGTTGCTTAACATTTCTTAGCCTTAATTCCCTCCTTTGAACTGACGGTTCAACTACTTCAACAGTTTATTATGAGAAATAAATGCGATGAAATCTTAGAATCTAAAACGTAGTGAGTGCACAGCAAGCTAAGACTCCTTTATCCTAAATGTGAATATATTCATTATTATTACACTAGCTGCTACAATGAAGAAACACAAAAATCTATCCTGGCACACAACAGAGGTGTATTTGTCACCCATGTAAAGTCCTGAATGCAGGCAAGTTGCCTCTAAACATTTATTCTTACAAATGCTTAGGGTCTGAGAAGCCTGGGTGGCTCAGTCAGTTGGGTGTCTGCCTTCAGCTCAAGTCATGATCCTCGGGTCCTCAGATTAAGTCCTGCATCCAGCTCCTTGCTTGATGGAGAGTCTGCTTCTCCCTCTGCCTGCTGTTACCCCTGCTTGTGTGTACTCCCCCGCCAATACATAAATAAAATCTTTTTTTTTTAAGATTTTATTTATGTATTTGACAGAGAGAGATCACAAGTAGGCAGAGAGGCAGTCAGAGAGAGAGGGGGAAGCAGACTCCCCGCTGAGCAGAGAGCCCCATGTGGGACTTGATCCTAGGACCCTGAGATCATGACCTGAACCAAAGGCAGAGGCTTAACCCACTGAGCCACCCACATAAATAAAATCTTTAAAAAACAGACAAGCCAACAAATACTTAGGATCCTTGTTTCTTACACGTCAGAACTCCAACGTGTTCAATGCAAAATCATGACATTGAGCAGGCAGGAGGGAAAGCATGGAGGTCATTCAAGGAAGGCTTTCGACACCTCACTTCCACTCACATTCGGTTGGCCAGAACTCTCCTCCATAGTCACCTAAGTATGAGGCAGGCCATGAAATGGAATCAGTCTAGGCCAGGAAAGCAAAAAAATGAGGTAGTTTTGATAAACAGCCAGCCAGTTTCTGCCACAGTTGGTTTCCGAAGTAACCACGTGAAAGCCACGGGCTGTAATTAATGAATATTCTGGAGGACTAATGGAGGAATTTTCAAAAGAGCTTAGTTTAAACCTGGGTGGATGTAGCAGAAGCATCTGTGGCGAGAGTTATCGATACGGATCGTCTTTTGCCCAGAAGTCCTTCTTCGTGTGGAGGTCAAATGTCTTGTGTCAGGAACACGTGAGAATACCTGAGACTAGGTATGCCACCAATCTGAAGACACAAAACTGGGAGGCTTAAAGCCTTCTGGAAACCTCCCTCTTAAGTCACTGTCGGATTTTCTCTCCGTACTATGTCACTCAGTGCGAATGAACATTTTTTCATTCATATTGTCCTTCTAAGTCGGACAGCAAAGAAAGCAATCTCTGGACATTACGTGTAGTCTGTCAGGACACTTGAGTCACGGAAATTACTGAGCTCAGTTAAACAACTGCTCAGAGCTAGAATTCATGATCTAATTCCAAAGCCGCCAGCATGCATAATTATTCTCCCTGGCTGTGGGGGAGGATCCAGGTCAGCAATAAAACGAACACACCCATGTTATATTCCCAGAACCCCGTTTGAGGCTAGAATTTTCAACTCCCTGAGGTGCTGTGCACGTCTAGCTGTTTCAAAATCGGCTCTGGGAGGACTGACCTTTTCAACAGGACAGCTTGCAGTGAAGCCTCCGCAGTGCATTTCCAACCCTCACCTAGATGATCACCCCAGCCGTGCCCCCCGTTGTCTCAGGTTAGTAGGGTTCTGTTCCAGGAAGTGTCCCCATCCATTTAAAACGCAATATCTTCTGCTAATGAAAATACCTTCAGAATCACCGGGGACGTTTCAAATCTATGCCTGACTTCAGCGCCCCTGCCCCCACGATGAAAGCTTTCAATTGTTGACCTCGTGATATGCCATTCAATAATCCTGGGTTGCTATTTTATAGCAGGAGGAAATTCAGTCTGAGACTTTTTCTCTTGGCTGTTAGTTACTAGATGGAACCATGGCCACTTTAAGTTACAAACACCATCTCAATTCAGAAATTGGATTTTAATCAAAACGCTGAATTTAATTTATAATTCTAGCCTCCTCTGGGCTGGAAGCCGGTAGTGGGGAAAGCAGGCGAGCTCCGCTTCTCGGTTTTGGGTCTTGTTTTCCTCTTCCAGCCCGCAAGTCAGTCCCTGGGTGAAGGATGGAGCAGTCCTCCTCCAGCAGGTCGACTTGGAATCCAGTTTTGCGCTCTCTCCCCCGGATACACAGAACCAAGCAACAGCCTTTGCGGGGCACCGTGCGACATGAACATTCCAGCATGGGCCCCATGCTGGAAAAGAATTAAGAATTTCAAGACCGCGACAGGCAAACGTTGAACCAAGCATAGCTCCCCGTGCACAGGTGTGCTCAGGCCATGCTCCCATGAGGCCGCTGGCGTGTGTTTTAGGCCAGATCTCCAGGGGCTCTTTGGAGTCACTTCTGGGCTCCTCTGACTGCAGCCCCTATGACAAAGATGACACACTTCGTGATTCTTGTGACCTCTCGGCTTGTTTCCTCAGCACTCCTGGAGTCTCCCTACCGGAATCCTCTAACCCTCCGGCAGAAGGTCTCCTAGGAGGGACTCAGGATGGCCCCAGGCCAGCTCTTTCTCTCCCCAGAGGCTTTATCTGGGCCAAGGGAGATGCTTACCCATCCTTCCCGCTGCAGGCCACTCTTCCTGTCTTGGTTCTACCACAGAGGTGCTTGGGGCAGCCTGCCTCCCAGTTTCCACAGAAACCCTTCATTGGAGGGAGCACCTCGCAAACTCTCCAGGGAACCCACGGAAGCCCATGGAAGCCCGTGGCAGCCCCTGGCATGAGCTGAAGAAGCATCCTCCATCCCCTCCCTCCCCAGTGAGACGAGGACCTCGACTTGCCCCAGTGTAATCTCTTCAAATCTCTCTGTTGAATTTTCTTCTCTCTTTTATATTCTTAAAGTCAATGAGTGTTCCGCTCATAGGATAGACTTTGAGCTATTCCTTCATAATAGTTACCTAATGTGTAATTCCCTGTTTTTTGTATCTCGGGATCTCAGTTAAAACTTAAGGTTTAAATTGAAATAGTATCTTCTTGACATTTGCTTATATTTCTTTCGTTTGTTTATATTTCTGTTTGGGAAAATATGTGACAAATAGCACATTAGCTATTTCATATATCGTTAGGTAGCAATATTAAACAATTAGACTCTTGCCTTGGTTATGGGGCACCTGGGTGGCTCAGTGAGCTAAAGCCTCTGTCTTCGGCTCAGGTCATGATCCCAGGGTCCTGGGATCGAGCCCCAGGGAGCTTAGCAGGGAGCCTGCTTCCCCCCTCTCTCTGCCTGCCTCTCTGCCTACTTGTGATCTCTTTCTGTCAAATAAATAAATAAATAAAATCTTTTTAAAAAATTTAGACTCTTGCCTTGGTTAATTTCTCAAAATTTAATTTAAAGAATTTTATGTTGAGTGTTATGAAAGTTTATCTCCCAAAAGCCTACAATATATAAATAAGCCACAAAATCAAAATATGCAAGTACAGTGTGTACTGAGAGTGGGTCAGTGGAATGAAGGTGACATCGAGTCATGGAAACTTTTGAATATGAACATGAAGCTCAAATAGATTTTTTAATAGCATAAGCTTGCCTTGAGTTTTCTCTGCCTCTGATAGCCAAAGAGGACTTGCCTTCCTGTGTTTTATATCAAAGTAAAACAATCTAGAAAATGACGGACTTTGCGATCAACGGTTAGTATCCAAAATGCATAAAGAGCTGATGCAACTCCACACCCAGAAAACAAATAATCCAATTAAGAAATGGGCAGAAAACATGAACAAATATTTCTCTAGAGAAGACATACAGGTGGCCAAAAGGCACACGAAAAGATGATCAACATCACTCATCATCAGGGAAACGGAAATCAAAACTGCAATGAGAGACCACCTCACACCTGCCAGAATGGCCAAAATCAACAATACAAGAAACAAGAGATGTTGGTGAGGATGTCGAGAAAGGAGAACCCTCGTGTACTGTTGTTGGGAATGCAAACTGGAGCAACCACTCTGGAAAACAGTACGGAGTTTCCTCAAAAAGTTAAAAATAGAGTTACCTTACGACCCAGCAATCACACTACTGGGTATCTACCCAAAATATACAAAAACACTAATTCAAAGGGATACACGCACACCTACATATAGACCAGCAGTATTTAAAATAGCCAAAATATGGAAACAGCCCAAGTGTCCAATGACTAATAAGTAGATAAAGAAGATATGGTGTATATATACGATGGAATATTACTCCGCCCCCCAAAAGAGTAAAACTTGGCATTTGTAATCACACGAATGGAGCTAGAGTATAATGCTAAGCGAAATCAGTCAGTTGGAGAAAGACGAATACCATATAATTTCACTCAGACATGGAATTTAAGAAACAAGACAAATGAGCAAAAGAGAAAAAAGAAACAGACTCTTAACTATAGAGAAAAAACTGATGGGAGGTGGGGGCGGGGTGAGATGGGTGACGGGGATTAAGAGTACACTTAACCACGTGTGACCAGCAGTGAGTAATGTATGGAAGTGTGGAATCACTAGACTGCACACCCGAAACTAATTTAACACTGTAGGTCAACTACCCTGGAATTAAGATTATAAACTTAATTTTTTAAAAAAGAATATGATGGACTTTAGAATGGATTTTGGTGCCTAGTGTAAACTTCTTAATTTTATCTGGCTCCATTGAAAGTGTTACTACGCAGGCGCCTGGGTGGCTCAGTCCATTGTGCGACTGACTCTGGGTTTTGGCTCATGTCGTGGTCTTGGGGTCCTGACATTACGCCCCACCTTGGACTCCACAGTGGACGTAGAGTCTGCTTGGAATCCTCTGCCTCTCCCTCTGCTCCACTCCCCTGCTCTCAAAAACTCTCTCTCTCAAATATATGAATAAATAAGGAGAAGCCTTATTTAAAAAGGAGAAGCCTTGAGTATACAGGCCAGAGAATAACCATGTATAAGCATGTCATAGGTCTCCTTCCACCCCTCATCTTCTGCAAAGCTCTTTCCTCGTACATATCTTTTTCCAAATACCTGAGAAAGTCCTTGAGCTGCATGGCATCTAGACATCTTATCTATGAGCCAAAGATTCTTTAGATAAGTCATAAGAAAAAATGTGTAAAGAGTGAGAATAAAGGCAAAGTCCCCACTTTGGTTATTCTTCATGCCTTTCCACCTTCAAGTGAAAGATGGATTATTGTGACCTTTTTTTTCTTAAATCTCCAAGGTTTCAAAAAGCTTATTTGCTTATGTGCTTGTCCGATTATCTTCCCTGATAAAAAGTTTTACCCCTGAGAGGCCAGGACTGCTCACATTTGAACATTCCCTTCAACTTACTTCCCTAAAACTTGTTAGCTCTATACAGTTGAAGGTCTAGAGGCAGCTATGAGTACGCCCAGTGCGTACTTTCAAGAGGTTCCATCTATTGGGAGACCGAACATAAATAAGCAACAATACACCAAATACGTGTGACAATAGAAATATGTGTAAAGGGGTAAAAGAGCACACATGGCAGCAGTACCAATTAATGAGAAGGAATGAGTCTGGCAACCTAAAGAGAAGTTAATGACATCTTACCTGAGCTTCAAAACAAGGTCAAAAGTTGATGGGACAGGAGACATTCCAGGCAGCGAAAGGAACGCAAAGAAAAGCAAGAAAGAGTAACATCAGGGGCTCCAGGAAAAGAAAATGGGTGTAGAAAAGGTTTAAGGGACACGAAGAGATCTGAGCTGGAAGAAGAATCATGAGAGCAAATAAGAGTGCACATTTATGCCGAAGCAGTGGAGAAGGAGCAGAACGAAGAATCTCCAAGAGCAACTTAGGATGCAAAGTCAGGTGGGAAGAATGATGCCCAGAATTCTGTCCTCCTGCAGCGGGAGAAGCGGTGGTGTGGCACTGTGCGATAGGAACTAACTGACTTAGTGTCTTCAGCATTGGGGAATATGAAAATACAGAGATTAAAAGACGTCGTCTGAAATTATAGGTCTGCACCAGAGCGTGGGGTGAGTGGTACCAGCCAGCCATGTGATGTTAAGAACTGAGCCTTCAGAAGTACTCACACGCGAGGGCAGAAGGAGATGGAGAGACAAAATAGCCAAATGGGCAAGTAGAGAAACAGAAGAAGTTAGGAAAGCCAAGGTAGGACAGAGTTTCCAAAAGGAGGCTGTGTTCTCCAGCGGAAATGCTGTAGGGAGAGTCAGGTAAAGGAGAAAATCTTGTAAGTCTCTCCTGACTTTTACAACTGGGAAGTCGCTGGTTGGCTTGGGGGAAGGGATCTCATCGTGGAATGGGGTTGAAAGCTTCACCCAGCAGAGTTCAAGAGAACCCAGCCGCTTGAGGAGGAGGGCATAGTACAGCGGTGGGGGTAGGAACGAATATTTATTGAGACCTACTATGGGCTCAGCTTGGTGCTGGCACTTTGCTTAAGGGTGGCAGGATGAGAATTTGAAGTACTGACTGTTGTTTTCTGATTTCCGATTCCCCTAGCTCTTCCTCACCCTTGAGAGAGCCAGAATCTTGTTGCCTTGGGAGAGAGATAGCAGAATAGACTGATAAGGAAAGGAGTCCTTTCCTGGCTTTTAATTTCAAAAGCCTAACCCGGGGAGAATGAAAATGATTCTAGAACTTTGGTTTGGGAGAATTTTGAGACCAAGAACAGGGCTTCACACACCCTATGCCCTTCATACCCTAAGGCTTCACACCACCACAGTCCTCCAGCTAGAACAGTCCTCCAACTAGACCAGTCCTCAGGCTGGCTAGAGGAAGAGAGTACAGGGGTTTTGGGACAGGGCTTGGGGGAAGGGCTGAACCTGTACCCTGGCCTGTAGGGCCAGCCTGAGTGGGAAAAATGAATGAATAACTTAACAGCCTTCATGATTCCAAAACAAGGGAAGTTGTGTTTCTTTAGGAGTGTGGGTGGAGGGAGGATGAACCAGAGGTTGACCCGTCCCTGTGGTTCATGTAGGCATTCAGAGAGCTTCCAGGGGTCCAGCATGACAGGAGCAGCAACTGGATTCCTATGTGCTAAGATTTCTGAGGTTGTGGGGCACCTGGGTGGCTCAGTGGGTTAAGCCTCTGCCTTCGGCTTGGGTCATGATCTCAGGGTCCTGGGATGGAGTCCCGCATTGGGATCTCTGCTCAGCAGGGAGACTGCTTCCCCCCTCCACCCCACCTATTAAAAAAATGATTTCTGTGGTTGCATGGGGCTCTAGGCAGATGTCTGAGAGCCCCACGCTCAACTGTCATATGGGATCAGCAATAAAGTTCTAGCACACCAGCAAATGACAATGAAGGGACTGAGGGACAGCTCAGTGGTAGCTTTGAAGGACCAACGACCAAGGGACAATTGAGGTGACCGATGTCTCAGAGGATGCCAGTGTGCACAGACAACCAAGACCAATAGCCCTTTCTCTCCATGAACTGGTACCACAGAAGCCATTCTCCTCACTGTCTTCCCTCCAGACCTTCATCATGATGCCAGGCTTTCTGGAACCTTTTAACCACCCAGCAAAATAAAGACTCAAAAAAAGAAATAAAGTTGAGTTCTAGAAATATAGGTGTATTTTCTGAACACTTGAATTGGGGAAATTAAATTCATGCCTACCATATGTATCCTGATACTTCCTCCTTATTACAACGTCCCTAAATAGGTAATGCCCTTCTCACATTACAGGAGATGAACTAGGTTCAGAGAGATTCAGGAATTTTCTAGGCTAGCAAGAGACAAAGCCAGGACTCACCCCAAGGTCCCTCTTACCCCACTGCCAATGTTCTTTCCACTAGACCATTTTGCTCTTTCAAAAAAGTTTGGCAGAGAAGAGGAGTGGTAGCCAAGGGGGTTGGAGGTGATGGGACTCTTTAGAAAGAAGGAGAGAAATTAGACAATATAAACGGGGAAAGGGAAAAGAGCCAGTGGAGGGAAAGAGATCGAAAACGACAGAAAAAGGAAGATCATGTCCCAAGAGATGATTCTATAGGATGTGAAAAGAGAAGACAGATAAAGGGCTAAACCTTGAATGGGAGGTGGGTGCTTCCCAAAGATAGGAGAGAACACAGAGAGGCTTTGCTTGGGTAGAGTTTTGTAGACAGGAGGGAGAAACTTGACAATGCTTGTAGGATGCCTGTAGGATGAAGCTGGACCGTAACGCTTGCATCCAGTGCCTTGAATGTCAAGTGCTCTGTATCATGAACTTGATCAAGTTCCTTCAACACTGCAGTAGAGTCACGCCCAGATATTCAATCCCCTCCTCACAGGACTGAAGCAGACATTTCTCCAGCTAGGAAAGTTGGTCACCGACCCTTCTTAATGCTGTCTCCTGAGGAACTGCCCACAGCTGAGAGAGCTGTGTGACCCCAGATGACATCCCCTTCCCAGTGACTCTTCAGTCCCAGGTTCTGAGGTCCAGCCCCTTGCCTCGGGTCAGGGCAAATCTTCAGGGCCATATACCCTGCCCCCCAACCCACACTGCTCGCCAGCACCATGGCCCTCGGCCCTGCCCTGGGATCAGCTGAGGTCTTTGTTCTTGTGACCTGCTGACTTTCCCTCTGCCCAACCCTGCCCCTGCATTCTTCAGTTCCCCCACAGGCTTCTGTCCCAACAGTGCTCCCCCAAAACTTCCTGCGGGCCAATCTCTGTTGCAGTCTGTGTCACTGGGAAAGGAACCTGGGGGGTGGGGAACACCAGCATGCCTTGGGGAAATCAAGGTTTTGTGAATGAACAGCTCTGTGGAGGGCAACAACCTCCTTTTTTCCTGCCCTCATTTTTTCCATGCAGATTAAAGTGACGTTCCTGACTTCTCTCATCCCTTCCTCCCTTGTTCCCAGAGACTCATCTGACTGGGGAGTCTGGGAGGAGGTCACTTGGCCCTTAGGCCATTTTGGGGTGCCTCTGGAAGATAAGTCGGCTCCCCCTCCCATGCCAAAAGAGACCCGCTCTGCAGGCATGGCCTGTGGTTTTCTGGTTCTGGGACAAAGTGTTAGTGATCTCCCCTGTCTACAGGCCTAGATTCACTTTCCCCAGCCCAACCTGATTCGAAGGGACTGTTTTCTGGTCCAGGGCCTATCTTCTGTATTGTGTTTCTCCCTTGGGATCCAAACTCACAAAGAGGAGAGGGGGAAGCTGTTTCACTCCCTGAAAACCCCTGTGGCACTTTTGGAAGGGGGGAAAAGAAAACACTACTCAGTGTTTGGGTGGCTTTTGAGGGCAAGAGCTGGCCAGAATGAGAAGGGACGTGAAAAATAAACATGATGGGGAATAGAAGATAAAGAAAAATGTAATGGTTGCAACATTTGGAAAATGTCCCTGATCTGTAGTCCTCCGGGCAAAGCAGTTCCCGCCCAAGAGGAGTGAGCCACAAACGGAAGGTACCCAAGTTCCCGGTCGTTAGATTTAAATCATTGTTCTTTGATTCTCCGAATTTGGGGCTGAATTCAAAAGACTGGCTCCATCACAGAGAAGAACTGTATCAACTTTTTGCAGAGATCAGTTTTGTCATTAATTTAATTACGTTTTATTACCAAAAGATAAGTATGCTAAGTGGATCCACATATCAAAACCTCTATGATAGATTTGCAGGAGTGATGGTAAGGGTACCACTATTTTTATTAATGCCTATTTTTAAATTACCTTAATTTGATCGCATTATACCCCCAAGCTACCCTCCAAATTAATTTTTCAGGCTTTGTCCCAAATTAAGGATGACTCTGAAATGTTGTCCATAAGCCAGACATTAGGTAAGATTTCGTTTGTTTTGAGAATAAAAAAGGCCAGGGAACATTTACATTTTAGACCAGTTGGGTGTTTCGGGTGTCGTATTTTGCAGTTTCCACGTACTTCTGATGTCCATTTCTGTTATCCCATACCAGAAGGAACCAGGTTACAAGGGCTAGAAACCACGTATTTGGCCCTTCTCATCTGTTTGGGTTGATGTTGGGACTTCTAGGGTACCCTTAAGTATTGATGAAATGAATCCGTAAAGCATTTGTTACTTGCCAGTTGTATTACTTATGGATGATGGTACGATCAGGGGCCCCTGGGTGGCTGAGTCTGTTAAGCGCTCGACTCTCAGTTTCGGCTCAGGTCATGACCTCCCAAATGGTGAGATCGAGCCCTGTGTGGGGCTTGAGAATTCCCTCCCCCTGCACCCACCCCACTCACTCTCAAAATAAATAAATCAATCCTAAAAAGAATGGTATTATCTGTTTCCTCAAAGGCATTCAGATTTCCTATAAGAATGAAAGCAATGCAAGTGTAATTTTCCACTGCTTATAATAAGGTTACAAGGTGCAGGAAATGGAGGGGAAAGGGTCTTCAACTTCTCATCTTACTGTAATATTCCTAGCCCTCTATGAGAGGAGGAGCGTATGAGCTCCCAGAATGACTCTGCTCTCGGAGGTGATCATGGGTTTGCTCTGAGCTATCGACACTAGTACCTGGGCCTCTTGTGATCAATGACACACAATTTGGAGACGGCTGACTGGGGTTAATGGTGCAATCTGTGGCTTTGGAACAGAGTTCTTCTCTATGTGAAACTAATTGGCCCATATGGGGATTAAACTGGTAACAGTGTCCTCATTTGTCAATGCTTCTATTCAGTGTTTGAGTCTGGTTGCTCTTGAGCCCTGCCCCCAATTCAGCCAGTGCGTTTTCACATCATAATATCCTAACTTGGGAAGGAGGAAGAGGTAATTTTTTAAAATATACAAGCAATTCATCAACCCCAACCACTGTAAGAAAATCGTTAAAAATGAAATAATAATTACACGATTGCCAATTATTCTTCAGTGAATATCCCCGAGCTGCGGGAAACAGAACAGGAGGCAAGTCTGCTTCCCGTTAGGAAGCTTACTCCATGGCAAATTCCAGAATTACTTTCAAAATTGTCAAGACATGCCTTTAGAACACCCTCCTTCCTGCCCAGTTATCACCCTAATAGTCTCGGCTCCCTCAAACCATCGGCTTTCAAATGGACCTGACCTTCTCTCCTCACTTTATCTTTGTTTTGATGTTCAACAGAGAGTTTTCTTTACTCCTGATCCCAGAATATTTTTAAAATACATTTACCAATTACACAATTAATGTCCCGACGTTGAAAAAACAAAACCCCGCATTTTTTAAAAAGATTTTATTTATTTGACAGAGAGAGATCACAAGTAGGCAGAGAGGCAGGCAGAGATTGAGAGAAAACCCCCGCATTCTTTGCCACAAAATAGAAGTCCATCCTCCAATACAGACTTGAACTCAGACTTCCAGTTCGACTGTCAACATACTTCAACACTACAGCACATTTAAATTCAAAGCTTCTTTCTGAAATTTTCTCTCATTTTCTTCTTGATTAACCTGATGACTTCCTACAATTCAACTGATTTTTAACTAATGCACATAAAAACAAGCCCCGGGTTGTCAATTAAGTGTGCTATGGTTGAGCCTACAATGTAGTAGAAATGAAAAAGCCAAACTTGTAAAAATACAGGAAACCGGGAGTGAGGGAATAAGACTGACGTCGTTGAAGGCTTTGAACTTGCAATGAGTTGTAAATAGGCCTTGGAGATCTTTTTTTTTTTTTTTAAGATTTATTTATTTTAGAGAGAGAGCTAGAGAGAGAACGAGAGAGAGTGAGCATGAGCACAGGCACACAAGTGGGGGAGGGGCAGAGGGAGAAGAAGAGAGAATCGCAAGCAGACTCCCTGCTGAGCGGAGCCCCAAGGAATGGGGATTGGGGGGGAGGTGGTTGGGGCTTAATCTCATGACTTGAGCCAAAATCAAGAGTCTGACACTTAACTGAGCCATCCAGGTGCCCTAAGCCACAGAATTCTAAGGCACAGTGTAATGATTGCAGACAACAATATTATACTATATATATACTATATATTACTATATATATATATATTATACTATAATCATGGAATATGATAAATATTGCTACAACAGTGGTCATCACAGCATGTAAGTGTATCAAAGCACACATTGTACACCTTAAATCTACACTATCTGTATGTCAAATTTATTCAGTTAAAAAAATAAAAGGGGAAAAACCCAAGAAATGGAGGGCTTAAAGGGGAAGTAAATAAGGAAGCTCACAGGGGACAGATAATGAGAAGGGAGAGTATCAAGGTGACCACATTTATATGCCACAGAAAAGCATTTTCTTTACTCTTGGAGTCTATTTCTTCCTGCCCCAAAGATTGTTTAAATGAGTGAACTTTATGCAGTTATAGAAACAGCGAGCATTTCCCACAAGTAATGATAAAGACCCACACTCAGGGCACCTGGGTGGCTCAGTCCGTCAAGTGTCTGCTGTCCACTTGGAGATGAGCCTGGGGTCCTAGGATCAAGCCCCACATCGGGCTCCCTGCTCAGTAGGGAGTCTGCTTCTCCCTCTCCCTGTGCCTGCCACTCCCCATGCTTCTTGTTCGTTCTCTCTCAAATACATAAAATCTTAAAAAAAAAAAAAGACCTCACACAAAAAAGGAACAGAGTGGTGTGGACCAGTAGACTTGACAAGGAAAAAAGTTATGTAGACTAACTCTGAACAAAGGTCTCATCTTAGTCCTGCTGGCAGAGTTTTCACAACTCCTTAGTGAATAGAAATTGGGATTTAACATTAAAACTGTAATGTTTGTAATTTGTCAGAATATTTATATCTGCTTAAACCAACATTTGATTCTCTTGTCTTCATAAATTCTTTATTAAAAGGACTGCTTTCAAGAAATATGTGTAGGATATACTCTACCTTATTATAGTAATCAAAATTCCAATTTCAAGATGACTCAAAAATCAGCTCAGCAGCTTTCCAGAGAAAAAAATGCTTTATTTAGTTAGAGGATGTGGTATATTACATTTGTATGAGGGAGAGGGAGCGACATTGAACCAATATGTATGAAATGAATGCACACAGACTTTAAGTCCTCTATTGATTTATATTCCATTTTTAATTGTGAAATATAATATTTATGCAGGAAGCACATAAAACATGTATATAGGTTGGCCAATAATGTTAAAGTAAACACTTATATAACTACCATCCAGGTCCAAAAACCAGAACATGAATCCAGTGAGCTCTCCCTCAACCTTAGCCCCCTTCCTTTAAGAGTAACCACTGCCCTCCCTTCCGAAATAATAATTTCCTGGTTTCCATTATAGTGTCTCTCCCAATTTATCAGCCCGTAAGTTCTAAGTTTCCTTTCGTTTGACTTCCTACTTTGTTCTCAATATTATGGATTTAAGATGCATCCATATTGTTTTGAGTAGCTGTGGTTTTCCCCCCATTTTTGGACTATATAATATTCCATTGTGTAAATATATCATGATTTTTAAAGAAGTATATCTCCTTCATCTAAACTCTCAGATTTAATGACAAAGTTAAAAAAAATCTCCTTATTTTGTTCTTAATACCTGAAGAATCTGTAATGCCCTCTTTTTCATTTTTTTAAAAAAGATTTTATTTATTTGACAGAGACAGAGAGAGGGCACAAGCAGGCAGAGGGAGAAGGAGAAGCAGGCTCCCCACCAAGCAAGGAACCCAATGCAGGACTCGATCCCAGGACCCTGGGATCTTGATCTGAGCAGAAGGCAGCCGCTTAACCAACTGAGCCAGGCGTCCCCTCCTCTTCAATTACAATTGATACTAGTTATGTATGCGCTCTTTCCCCTTTTCCCTCTCCCCCTCTCTTTTGCCTTTCCCTCTCCTCCTCTCCTCCTTCCCCTCCCTCTCTCTTCCCCTTCCTGTCTCTCTCCCTCTCTCTCTCTCCTGATTGATTCTCACTAGGGGTTTGTCAATTTCAACAACATTTTTAAAAATACAACTTTTGCAGTTACTTACTTTATACTTGTTTTGAAATTCATCAATTGCTGCTATCTTTATTACTTTCTCTCTTCTAACTTTCTTTGGCTTTATTTTGCTGTTTTTTTCCTAACTTCTTGAGGTGGTTGATGAACTCATTCATTATCAGTCTTTCTCCTTTTTCAGTATATGCATGCAAGGCTATCCATTTTTTCTCTAATACTTCTTTAGCTGCGTCTCATATGCTAAAGATGTCATGTTTTTATTATCTTAGTTCAAAATAATTTTTATTTATGTTCTGATTTTTTTCTTAGAATTAGGCAGTCTTTCTTAATTCTCCCAAAGATTACTTTGTACGGCTTCAATCCTTTCTGATTTATCGAGACTTACTTCGTGTCTCAGCTTTCACTCAATTTTTGTAAATATTCCACACGTGCACTTGAAAAAAAATAAGTACTCTGCGGTTGGTGGGTGTTGTGTGCTATACATCTACACATGCCCAAAGGCAAATCTTTAAAAATCATATTGTTAAAATCTTTTATATCTTTACTGATTCCTTTGTCTCCATAGTCTCAGTTACTGAGAGAGGTATATTAAAATCTCTCATCATGGTGTGAACTCACCTCCTTTTCTTGAAGTTTTGTCATTTTATCATTTATATGTCTTAAGGAAACATACAAATTTAGAATTCTTGCCTCTTCCTGGTAAATTGTACCTTTTATCATTGTGAAGAGACCCTTTACCTCTAATAATGCTTTTGACCATTATGTACATAATGAGAGAGAGAAAGAGGGCTATCGAGCTTGATACACACACATTCAAAGGTGTATATACATCTGTGTATATGTGTGTATTTTACATGTAGTATGTGTACGTGTGTGTGTATGAAGGTATAGCAGCCTACTTCTGGTTAGTATTTACATGATTTTTTTTCATCCTTTTACCTTAAATCTTTCTTTAAAGCTTTCTGCATACTTAACTCTTTGCAAGGGTTTAAGAAAATGGAATCCCTGGGTGGCTCAGTGGGTTAAAGCCTCTGCCTTCAGCTCAGGTCATGATCCCAGGGTCCTGGGATCGAGCCCCGCATCGGGCTCTCTGCTTGGCTGGGAGCCTGCTTCCTCCTCTCTCTCTGCCTGCCTCTCTGCCTACTTGTAATCTCTATCTGTCAAATAAATAAATCTTTAAAAAAAAAAAGAAAGAAAGAAAACGGAATCCATCATTTTTTTCTTTGACCAGAGCATTTAGTTCATTTATATTTCGTGTAACAAATATTCGATTTAAAAGTTCGATTTAAAAAACAATCTTCGATTTAAACAAAATTCGATTAAAAAAAAAATCTGTTATCCTATATGATGCTTTCTATTTGGTCTGTCACTTTCTGTAGCTCAGCAGATCCCAGTTCAATGCAAGGGCATAAGGCACTAAGGCTCCCTTGTAATAAAGCCGGTTTCCTGCCCAGGAGGGTCCCACTGTCACAGAGCCAAATTGGTGTCCCTGCCTTCCTCCAAGTCCCTCATAGATGCATAAGATCGCATTGGACAGGGTCTTTCCACTGGGTCTCCTCCAGTTTGCCTCTGACTGGGATGATGAGCACTGGACCTTGGGTGATGTTTTCCGCTGCTCTGTGCCTTCCAGCCTGTTATGCCCATGGTACACGCGTTTATGCCCTTTGACCAATACCTTTCTTGCCTTCTTTTTCACTGATTTCTTTCTCTATATATGTATTCTTGGTTCTGTATTGATTTGGTGATTACTCTTTGTCTATTGTTTTAGTAATTACAATGTGGAAAATCAATATACCCATGTCTAAAGTTAATCAATACCTTTATCCTCCTCCTGAGGTGTTGTGGGGGGCAGGGGGGCCAAAGGACAATAAAACAACACTTGAACCTTGTTCCCTCCACAGTTATCAAACTAATATATTTTTGCATTTGTGCATCTCCATCAAATATCTTTTTTAAAAATCCCTGTGATACATTACTAGTGCTGTTTTATGCAACCGGTGATTGTTTTCTTTATCCAAATATTTACCATTTTTTTCTTTCCATTCTTTTTCGCATCTTGATTGTCCTTCTTCCTTCCAGAAGCACAACCTTTAGCATAGTGTTTCTTAAACTCTTTGGGAGAGAACCTGTTTTTTTCTTTTAGTCGTCACAGACCAATTTTTTTTTAAAGCACAATAACACGAATTAATGGAAAATTAAATGAAAAAAGTGAAAGGCACAGGGCCAGCTGGGTGGCTCCGTTGGTTAAACATCTGACTCTGGATTTCGGCTCAGGTCAGGATCTCAGGGTTGTGAGATGGAGCCCCGCCTCTCGTTCAGCGCTCAGAGTGGAGTCTGCTTGGGATTCTTTCCTCTTTCCTCTCCCTCCCATGCTGCTCCTTCCCCTGCTCACATGCTCTCTCTCTTTCTTTCTACAAATAAACATAAATAAACTCTTAAAAGAAAGAATGGTACAAGATATAAGGCCCACATTTTTATTTTTAGTTTCGATAGACATCAAAGTACGCTGTCAAATTGCTGTGTGTTTTCTGAACACACATTCTTGGTTCCTGGACTCCTCTCGTGGGCTGGCGTTAGCCCATGGGCCTCCCTCTTGGAATTACTGCTTTAACATTGTTTTGAGTACCTCCCTACTAGCAAAGTACTCTCAATTTTTATGTGTCCAAAAATGTCTTTTTAAAAACTCCCCATTTTAAAAAATGAACTTTTTACTGTAATACATTATACATACATGCCAAATGTCATACCTTAGTTTTGCTTGGTTTTAGATGTATTTAAGTGGAATCATATTATATGTATTTTTTAAAAGATTTTATTTATTTATTATTTATTTATTTATTTATTTATTTATTTGACAGAGAGAGAGATCGCAAGTAGAGAAGGGGAAGCAGGCTCCCTGCTGAGCAGAGAGCCCAATGCGGGGCTCAATCCCAGGACCCTGGGATCATGACCTGAGCTGAAGGCAGAGGCTTTAACCCAGTGAGTCACCCAGGCGCCCCGATATTATACATATTTTTATTGATTTGGCTCCTTTCAGTCAGAATTTTGTTTGTGAGATACACGTGTTGTTGCCTGGGGCAATATTTTGCACCTTGTCATTCCTGTATAGTATTCCACTATAGGACTATGTCTCCTTGAGAAATAAAATCTATTCCACCATCGATGGACATTTACACTGTTTTCAGTTTGTTGCTGTTATCGAGAATGCTGCCGTGAACATTCTAGCATGTCCCGTGGTACACAAATGTATGTGCTTCATTTAGGTAGATCCCTCGGACTGGAGATGTTGAGTCGTAAGCTTTGTATGTATGCTAGGCTTTGCTGTCAAAAGAATGCCTCATGTGGAAACTCACCCTTACCAGAAACCAGCCCTTCTGTTACTGCGTATAGATTTTTGCAGTAAGGGAAAATTTCTCTTTTTTTTAAGATTGGTTAATAATTCTTGCTTAGCAATATTCAGAATTCAATATAAATTTTCTTAAGTTCCAAACTTGTTTTGAGTAGAGTAGCTCTGCAACATATATGTGTATGCATATTTATGAACCTAATGATTTACAGATAAATTGTTATATTTGTCTTACTTCTCACTAATGAATATTATTTTGCATTATTTTTCCATTTGATAAGTAACTCCTATTCCAGTGACCTACCTTCATTGGTAGAGTATGGAGTGGGTCCTGAAGATAAAATAATTATGTAACATCTTATGCTTCTTTATTCTTTCGTTAGACAATGAACGTGAGAACCTTGGCTGCCCTGTTATACTTGCTAATAGTATGGGAAATAAACGGTCAAAGACTATAATCCTGTGAGCACAAAATAAGAAAAATCACTAAGATATTCCTAAAGCCAGAAAGATTGGGAAGAGGTTAATGTGAGGAACTGTTGCAAATTTTGTAAATATAAAGAAGTCGAGGGAAGCATGCTGATACCAAGTACCATTTTAAAACTATTTCTGTCGAACAAAGGGAAAAAAGGAAGTGAGTATGGCTTGAGGTCATTTTCTCATTAATTTCTTCAGAGCATTAAGAAAGAAGAGGCTTGGGGCGCCTGGGTGGCTCAGCGGGTTAAAGCCTCTGCCTTCAGCTCAGGTCATGATCCCAGGGTCCTGGGATCGAGCCCCGCGTCGGGCTCTCTGCTTGGCTGGGAGCCTGCTTCCTCCTCTCTCTCTCTCTGCCTGCCTCTCTGCCTACTTGTAATCTCTATCTGTCAAATAAATAAATCTTAAAAAAAAAAAAAAGAAAGAAGAGGCTTAAGATTATTAATTTGTTTTCAAGAAAAGACTGTGAATAAATATATAGTAGAGCAGAGCAGATAAAGGATTAAAGACTTGGAACTTTGGTCTGCGTCCCAGCTTTGCGATGTGCCAGCTATGGGAGATTGGGCAAATATATAACAAGACTTCAGTTTTGTCGTCTGTAAAATGGAGATAATATTGGTACTTAGCTTGACGGTCGTTTCTAGTTAACATGAAAGACTTGTAAGCTATGGAGCAGAAGTTCGGGTCACAGGTGTATTGCCTTAGTCTCCTATGGGTATTTTTACTTATCAGTCACATTTTTTAAATTTGGATTTCAAACTTTTCCCCCCTAAAATCAACTTTATCAGGCATCACTTATATAAGATACAAGCGCCTATTTTAAGTGTAGAATTCTAAATTTGCGTAAAGGTATAGATCCCTGGAACCACCACCACAGTCAAAATAAAGAACATTTCCACCGCTGTATGAGTTTCCCTTGTGCCTCTTGGCGTCAGCCTCCCCACTCTACCTCCACAGTCCCAGATAACCACTGAGCAGCTTTCAGTAATTACCGCTTTGTTTTGCCCTTTCTAGAATTCCGTATAAAAGGAACCTTACAATATGCCCTCTTTGTACCTGCCTACTTGTGCTCACCATACCATTTTCCAGGTACCTGTGTGGTGTGTACCAGTCGTTCATTCTCTGATACTGCCGGTACTTAACCCCCGCTATGGATCTAGCACGGGTTGTTTATTCATCCACTGAGGGACATTGTGATTATTCGAGCTTTTGGCTATTATGAACCAAATTACTCTGCACATTTCTGTATAGGACCTGGGTAGACATATGTTTCCATTTCTCTCTGGTAAATACCAAGGAGTGTAGTAGTCGAGTCATATGTATCGTACGCTTAAGTCTACGAGAAACTCCAGGGGCGCCTGGGTGGCTCAGTCCACTGAGTGTGAAACTCCTGGTTTCGGCTCAGGTCATGATCTCAGGGTTGTGAGACTGAGCCCTGCGTCAGGCTCCATGCTTAGTACGGAGTCTGCTTGGGTTTCTCTCTCTCCCTCTCCCTCTGCCCCCCCCCCCAGTGCTCTCTTTCTCTAAAATAAATAATAATTAAAAAAAGAAACTCTAATTTTTTTTTCCCAAAAGTGGCTGTACTATTTCACATTTCCACCAGCAATGCATGAGAGTTCCAGGGGCTCCCCATCCTCACCAACACTCAGGTCATCAGTCATACTAGTTTTCTCACCATTCTAGTGGGCAGGCTCTGATATTTCATTGAGGTTTTCTTTCTTTCTTTCTTTTTTTTTAAGGTTTTTATTTATTTATTTGAGAGAGAGAGAGAATGAGTTGGGGGGAGGGGTAGAAGATGAGTGAGAGGGAGAAGCAGACTCTCCACTGAGCAGGAGCCCGATGCAGAGCTTCTGTTCCCAGAAACTTGGCATCATGTCCCGAGCCCAAGGCAGACACTTAACCAACTGAACCACCCAGGTGCCTCAAGGTTTTCATTTAATTTTAATGACGTTGAGCATTTTTTTTCATGGACATATCTTCTTAAATCATGTGTTGGTTTCTTATAAGAATGTTTGTCTTGTTATTAAGCTACCGGGCACATTACACGTTCTGGATACAAATCCTTTGTTAGATATATGAATTGCTAATATTATCCTCTGGTTGGTGGCGTGCCTTTTATTTTGATAATGACATTTTTTGAAGTGCAGACGTTCTTAATTTTAATAAGATTCAATTTATCAATATTTCCTTTATCCTTTTCACCATACCTAAGAAATCTTTGCATGAAGATTTGCTCCTATGTTTTCCTCTAAACATTTTGAAATTTTGCTGATTGCAATTAGGCCTATCAGCCATTTTAGGCTAATTTTTTGTATATAGTGTGAGGCAAGGCTTAAGGTTCATTTTTTTTCCCCTCATGAAAGAAGTATACATGTGGGTCTATTTCTGAATTTTTTATTCCATCCTGCTGATTTATATGTGTGTGCTTTGCTAAGACCACACACTATGATTATAATAGTTTAAAAGTCAGTATCAAAATCAAGTAAAGTTCTCCAACATTGCTTCTTTTTTAAACAATTGCTTTGTCTATTCTAGGTTATTGCAGTTTCCATAAAAATTTAAGTGTCATCTTGTCAATTCTTGCCAAAAAAGAGATCATTTTGGGGTCTTGATAAGAATTGCACAAAATCTTTGGATCAATGCGTGTGGAATTAACATCTTAAAATTATTGAATTTTCCAATTCATGAACATTTTAGGTATTTTATATATTTAGGTATATTAGATATATTTAGGTATATCTCAGAACTTATTTAGGTATTTAAAATTTTTCTTGGGGGTCTAGATTGAACAATTGGTTAAACAGATGACTATTGGTTTTGGTTCAGGTCATGATCTCAAAGTCCTGAGATGGAGCCCTGAGTCAGGCTCTGTGATTCATGTACAGTGTCCTTAAAAGTCTCTCTCCCTTTTTCTCTGCCTCTTCCCCCTGTGCTCTCACTCTCTTAAATAAATAAAGCTTTAGATAGATTTTTTTTCCCAATGTTTTTTAGTTTCTATGTACAGACCTTACATACATTTGTCAATTTTATCCTTAAGTAGTTTATGGTCTTTGAAGCTATTGTAAATGGTACTTTCTCATAAATTTGCTTTTCTGATCATTTGTTGCTAGCATATAGAAATACAACAGATATTTGTATTTTGATCTTGTATTACAAGACTTTGCCAGATTAGTTTACTGATTTCTAGTAACTTTTCTGTAAATTCGATACATATATGATCATTTGCAAATAAAGACAGTTTACTTTTTCTTTCAAATCTGTTTACTTTTTATTCCTTTTCTTTGCTTTATTATACTGGTTAGGACTTCCAATATAACACTGAATGGAAGTGGAGGAAGTGTGGGGAAGCATTCAGTAAAATATTATAGGTTATAGATTTTAATTGCTGCCCTTTATAAGATTGACAGAATTTCCTTCTATTCTTTGTTTGCTAAGAATCTTTGTAATAAGCTTATACGAACATTGTTAAGAGCTTTTTCTGCATCTATTAGAATACTTACTTGTTTTTTCTCCTTTGTTCTGTTAATATGGTGAATTATATTAATTGATTTTTGAATGTTAAACCAACCTTGCATTCCTTGGATTAATTCCAATAGGTTGTGATATATTATCCTTTTTATACACTGCTGAATTTGATTTGCTAATTTTCAAAAAGATTTTGTACCTGTTCATAAAAGATACTGGTCTGTAAGTATTCTTTTTTTTTTTTTTTTTTTTTTTTTTTTTAAGTAGGCTCCACACCCAGTATGGAGCTCGAACTCACAGGGCTGGATCTCACAGCCCTGAGATCAAGATCTGAACTGAAATCAACAGTCATGCACTTAACTGACTGAGCCACCCAGGCAGCCTGGTCTGTAAGTATTCTTGTAATGTCTTATCTTGTTTTGGCCTCAGGGTTATGTGAGACTCCTAAAATGAGTTAGGAAGTATTTCCTTGGGGCGCCTGGGTGGCTCAGTGGGTTGAGCCACTGCCTTCGGCTCGGGTCATGATCTAAGGGTCCTGGGATCAAGTCCCGCATCGGGCTCTCTGCTCAGCAGCGAGCCTGCTTCCCTCTCTCTCTCTCTGCCTGCCTCTCTGTCTACTTGTGATCTCTCTCTGTCAAATAAATAAATAAATAAAATCTTAAAAAAAAAAAAGGAAGTATTTCCTTAACTCTATTTACTAAAAGAGCTTCTGTAGAATCAGCATTCTTTCTACCTTGCTTGATCAAATTTAGCAGTAAACCTATATGGCCTCGAGTGTTCTGTGTGAGAAGGTTTTTTAAAAAATTCAATTTGTGTAATGGATATGGAAATATTCATATTTTCAGTTTCATCTTGTGTTAGTTTTGGCATTTCATGTCTTAATTAATTTTACCATTTCATGTAAGTTATTGGATTAATTGGCACAAATTTAATCATAATAATAGTTTACTATCCTCTTAATGTCTATAGCTTTATCATGATAGCCCTTCTTTCATTCCTGATACTGGTAATTTGACTTACTTAATTTTTTTATCAGTCAAGCTAGAGGTTTATTAATATTACTAACCTTTTCATAAAACTAGTGTTTGATTTCACTAATTTTCTCTATTGCATGTATGTTTCTATTTTATTGATTTCTGATCTTATTTTTATGATTTCCTTCTTTATAATTGTCCTGAGTTTATTTTAGTTTAAGCTTAAGATGCAGCTTAAGTCATTGACGTGGACTGTCCTTTTTTCTAAAATAAGCTTTGAAATTTCTCTGTAATTACTGTGTTGGTGGCATCATGCAAATTTTGGTGTATTATGTTTTCATTATCAGTCAATCAGAATATTTTATAATTTCTGTTATGTTTCTTTTTTGACTATAGTTTCTTTACATGTGTGTTGTTTCATTTCCGTATGTTTTGGTATTTTCCAGGTATCTTATAATTGATTCGTGATTTAAATTCATTGTGAGTAGAGATCATACTCTATCATTTCAATCCTTTTAAATGTCTTGACAATTGTTTTATGATACAGTATACAATCTATCTTGTCAAATGTTCCATATTTACTTGGAAAAGAGTGTAACTTTGCTGTTGTTGGATATACGGTTTTATAAATGTCAACTAGGTCATGTTTGTTGCTAAGGTTCAAATCTTCTAAATCCTTAAAGATTTTCTGTCTACTTATTTTATTGAAATGTTCTCAAGCTCAGGGATTTTTTTTTCTCAGTCTTGTCTAGTCTACTAGAAAGCCCACCAAAAGCATTATTCATTTTTTTAAAAGATTTTATTTATTTGTTTGACAGAGAAAGAGAGATCATGAGTAGGCAGAGAGGCAGGCAGAGAGGGGAGGGGGAAGCAGCTTCCCTCCTGAGCAGAAAGCCCAATGCGGGGCATGATCCCAGGATCATGACCTGAGCCAAAGGCAGAAGCTTTGACCCACTTAGCCACCCAGACCTCCACATTATTCATTTTTATTAGTTATTATTATTATTATTATTATTATTATTATTATCTCCAGTGTTCTTTCTTGGTTCGTTCTTAGGATTTCCAGCTTGCTACTTACATTGCCCAACTGTTCTTATGTGCTACATACTTTAGCCATCTGTGCCCTCATCATATTATACATCATTGTTTAAAATTCCCAGTCTGATAATTTCAAGACCCCTGCCATGTCTTCCAAGGGTTTTACAGTTCTACGCTTTATATTTAAGCCCATGATTCAGTTTGAGTTAATTTTTGTATAAGGTATGAGGTTTAACTTCAGGCTCTGTTTATTTTCCTTCTGTATATGGATATCTAAGGGCCCCAGTGATTTATTAAAAGACTCTTCTTCATTCTTTGAAAAGCCTTTTCACCCTTATCAAAAATATGTTATCTGTACCTGTGTAGGGTTTTTTCTGGCTTCTTTATTCTCTTCATTAATCTCTGTGTTTGTATCTCCATATAGTCTATCTGAAATTGGGTATACTGATTCCTTCCTCCTTAATATTCTGTTTCAAAATTATTTTTAGTTATTCTAGTTCCTTTGTTTTTCCATGAAATTTTTGAAATAATCTTGTCTGTTGTTTTAAAAGATCTTACATCTTGATAAGAATTGTATTAAATTTATGTATCAGTTTGGAGGGGCACCCTGGTGGCTCAGCTCATTAAGCATCTGACTCTTGATTTCAGCTCAGGTCTTGATCAGGGTTATGAGTTCAAGCATAGTTTAAAAAAATTTTTAATGTATCTATCTGGAGAAAAGTGATCTCTTTATGAGATGTTAAGTCTTCCAGTCCACTAGTATTCTGTATCACCATTTATTTAGATCTATTTCTTTCATCAGTTTGTTGTGTTTTTTGTTTGGTTGTTGGTTTTTTGGTTTTTTTTTTTTAAGTTCTTGGCATAGAAGTCTTGCACATGTTCTATTAGGTTTGCAACATTATATTTTTGGAGAGCTTGTAAATGGTATTATATTCTTAGTTTCAGAGCTCTAAGTTTATTGCTAATACCTAGAAATACAGTTGATTCTTGTATATTGATCTGAAACTTTGATGATCTCACTTAAGAGATCTATAAGGTTTTTTTAATGAGATATAAATGTCACATAACATTATATTAGTTTTAGGTGTACAACATAATGATTCAATATTTGTATATATTATAAAAAGACCACACACAATAAATCTAGCAAATATCTATCATGACACACGGTTACAATATTTTTTTTCTTGTGCGGTGAGATGTTAAGATTTATTCTTTTATCAACTTTCAAATAAACAATTTAGTATCAGCTGCTATATTTATAATCTCCTTCCTTCTGCCTGTTTTGGGTTTATTTTGCTCTTCTTTTTCTAGTTTCTTAAGATGGATACTTAGATTATTGCCTTGAGATTTCCTCCCTTGTCTAAGATAAGCATTTTGTGTTATAAATTTTCTTCTCAGTAGTGTTCTGGCTGCATCCATCCCAAATTTTGATATGGTGCACTTTCATTTTCATTCAGTCATATAATTTTTAAATATATTTTAAATATTAAAATATATTTAAAATATTTTAAAATTATCTCGTGAGTCCCTCTTTGGCCCACCCATTATTTAGATGTGTGTTGTTTAGCTGCCAGGTATTTGGCAATTTTCCCGTTATATTTCTGTTAGTGATTTCTACTTTGATTCCACTATAGTCAAAGAACTTACAGTGTATGATTTCAATTCTTTTTTTTTAAAGATTTTATTTATTTATTTGACAGAGAGATCATAAGTAGGCAGAGAGGCAGGCAGAGAGAGGGAGAGGGAAGCAGGCTCCCTGCCGAGCAGAGAGCCCGATGTGGGACTCGATCCCAGGACCCTGAGATCATGACCTGAGACGAAGGCAGCGGCTTAAACCACTGAGCCACCCAGGTGCCCTGATTTCAATTCTTTTAAAATTTTCAGGTTTGTTTCATCGCCCAGGATATGGCGTGTTCTGGTATTTGGTTTGTGGGCAGTTGGAAAGAATGCATTTTGCTATTGTTGGGCAGAATGTTCTATAGATGGCCAACAGACACATGAAAAGATGTTCAACATCATTCAGTATCGGGAGATGCAAATGAAAACTGCAATGAGATATCACCGCACACTTGTCAGAATAGCTAAAATCAATAACACAAGAAACAACAGGTGTTGGTAAGGATGTGGAGAAAAGGGAACCCTCTTGCACTGTTGGTGGGAACGCAAACTGGTGCAGTCACTGTAAAAAACAGTATAGAGGTTTCTCAAAAAGTTAGAAATAGAACTACCCTATGATCCAGCAATCACACTACTGGGTATTTTCCCAAAGAATACAAAAACATGAATCCAAAGGGACACGTGCATGCTGATGCTTATAGCAGCACGATCTACAGTAGCTAAATTACGGAAAGAGTCCAGATGTCCATTGACTGATGAATGGATCAAGAAGTTGTGATACACACACACACACACACACACACACACACACACATATACATACATATATACATACTTACATATGCATATACATACATATGTATACATATATATACATTATACATATATAATATATATATAATGGAATATTACTCAGTCATAAAGAGAATGAAATCTTGCTATTTGCAATGACATGGATAAGCTAGGGAGTATAAGCAAAATAATTCAGTCAAAGAAGAACAAATATCGTGTGATTTCACTCATATGAGGAATTTAAGAAACAACAAATGAACAAAGGGAAAAAAGAGAGAGAAACCAAGAAACAGACTCTTCACTATAGAGAATAAACTGATGGTTACCAGATGGGAGGTGGATGGGGGGGGATGGGGGAAACAGCTGATGGAGATTAAGAAGGGCACCGGTCATGATGGTCACTGGGTGTTGTACAGAAGTGTCCAGCCATTATATTGTACATCTGAAACTAATATTACACCATATGTTAACTAACTGGAACTTAAATGTAAATTTAAATAAAATATATGTGTTTGTAAAAAAAAAGTTAATTAGATCCGATTGGTTGATGGTGTTGTTGAGTTCTTTTATATTCCTGCTGATTTTCTGTCTAGTTATTTTATCAGTTTTAAGAGAAGTGTGTTAATATCGCCAACTGCAAATTGTGGCTTTGTCTATACATTATTTAAGTTTCATGAAATATATATTTTGCAGTCCCATTTTGGGTTGCTACATCTTTTTGAATTGACTCTTTTGTCATTATGTAATGTCCCTTTCGATTCCTGGTAATTTTCTTTGCTCTGACGTCTACTTTAATAGACTTCATAGGTAATTTTTTCTGAAATCTACTTTACCTGACATTAACGCAGCCATTCTTGCCTTCTTTTAATTAACATTTGTATGGTGTACCTTTTCCCATCATTTTACCTTCCACTTACCTACATTATTATATCTGAGTTGTTTTACTTACAGACAGCACTTAGTTTGTTATGCTCTTTTCATCCACTAGGTCAATCTCTGTCTTTAACTGATATATTTAGACAATTTACATTTAACGTAATTATTGATATTTTAGGGCTTAGGTCTACAATTTAATTTTTTGGTCCATGTTCTCTCATCTTGTTTTTCCATTTTTTTCTTCCTGCCTTCATGTGGTGACTTGAATACTTTTAGAATTCCATTTTGATTTATCTATGGTATTTTTTTTTAAAGATTTTATTTATATATTTGACAGACAGAGATCACAAGTAGGCAGAGAGGCAGGCGGGGGCAGGGGGTGCAGGCTCCCTGCTGAGAAGAGAGCCCGATGTGGGGCTCGATCCCAGGACCCTGGGATCATGACCTGAGCTGAAGGCAGAGAGGCTTTAACCCACTGATCCACCCAGGTGCCCCTATCTATGATATTTTTGACTGTATAAGCTTCGTATTGCTTTTGTAGTGGTTGCATGTATAAAATTACATATACATATAATTGCACATAATATACATGTATCGTATACATATGCATATACATCATACATATAATTAATCACAGCCTACTGGTGTTGGCATTTTACTGCTTTGAGTGAAGTGTAGAAATCTTACCTCCCTTTATATCCCTTACACAATACTGTGTTAAATATTTCCTCCACATTCAGAGAACAAAGTCAGATAGTGTTATAATTTTTCAACCATGAAACACCCCTTAGAAAACCCAAAAGAAGGAAAACCTATTGAACTTACCATATTTTTACTCTTTCTATTCGTCTTCCTTTCCAATGTTTCAAGATTCTTGTATTATTTGTTTTCGATTTAAAGAACTTACTTCAGCCATTCTCTTAGGGCAGGTCTTTAGGTGATAATTTTTTTATTTTCTGTATTCTGAAAACGCCTTGATTTTACCTTCATTCCTGAAGGATATTTTTGCTGAATATAGGATTTGGGGTCAACAGATGTTTTCTTTTAGTGCTTGAAAAATGTGCCACTTTCTTACAGCCTCCATGGTTTCTGAAGAGAAAACTCTGTGCTTTGAAATGTTTTTCTCCCATGTATAAGGTGATGTTTCTCTCTTGCCGCTTTCAAGGGTTTTTCTTTCCTTTTAGTTTTCAGAAGCTTGACAATGATGTGTCTTGGCAATGATTTTTTTTGAGGGGGGATTCTTTTGCTTGGGGCTTGCTCGGCTTTTTGAATCTGTAGATTTATGTTTATGCCAAATTTTGGAAGTTTTCCATACAGTGATATTGCTTTGAATATTTTTCGGCTTCATTCTATTTCTTTCTCTTTCTTTCTTTCAGATTTTATTTATTTATTTGAGAGAGTAAGAATGAGAAAACATGAGCAGAGGGAGGGACAGAAGGAGAGGGAGAAGCTCAGCAGGAATCTCAACACAGGGCTCCATCCCAGAACCGCAGGATCATGACCTGAGTTGAAGGCAGATGCTTAACCAACTGAGCCACCCAGGCAACCAGCCTCATTTTCTTTCTTTTCTTCAGAATGCCAGTGACATGACTACCAGGTCTTTTGTTATAATCTCACAGATCTCTGAGGCTCTGCTTTCTTTTCTTTCTTCTTTTTTTCAGTATACTTTCTTTTTATTGTTCTGATTGGTCCATTATATTGTTCTACATTCAACTTCACTGATTCCTTCCTCTGTCCTTCCTATTTTATTGTTGAGCACCTCCCTTGTGTCTTTTATTTCAGTTATTATATTTTTTAGTTTGGAAATCCCCATTCGTTTTTTCTTTATAATTTTGATTTCTTTATTGAGATTTTCAATTCCTTTACTGAAACTGTTTTATTTTATTTATGGGGGCAGGGATCCTCACTGCTGTTGAGCAGGGAGGGGGTTTTGGCACCACACCAGGCCTCCACTGATACAGCAGGTCTAGGTGGGGGGAGGGTGTCCCGTTATTGCTGCCCACATTGGCCTGCACTGACAGGCATGTGTCATAGTCTGTTCAGGTGACTGTAATAAAATACCGTAGACTGTGTGGCTTAAATATCAGCTATTTCTTTTCTAACAGTTCTAGAGCCTAGAAGTCCAAGTTCAAGTTTCCAGCAAGGTTTGATTCCCAGTGAGAGCTCTCTTACTTATTATGGATGGCTGTCTACCTTCTTGCTGGATCCTCACATGGGAGAGTGAGAGGGGTTGAGAGAGAGAGAGAGTAATCTCTGGGTCCCTTCTTGTAAGGACACTAATTTTATCGAATCAGGGCCCCACTCTTATGACTTCATGTAACCTAAATTATGTCTTTAGAAAACCTACCTCTAAATACAATCACATCTGGGGGTTAGGGCTTCAATGTCATAATATGAGGGGGATGCAATCCAGTCCATAGTATGACGGGTGGTCGTGGAACTCCTGAATCTCTTGTAGGCCTCCTCTGACACAACCCCAGAGGGGAAAGAGAGGAGCGGCTCATTACCACCATCTGGCACAGCGTGACAGAGGCAATGGGGATAGTTACTCTTGTGATCACCTTAGGTAATAAAAGTCTCATCTTACCAGAATGGCGTGAGGCTCTCTTGCTGGAAGAGATGCATCACCATGCGAGGGGACCCACGAGGGGACACATGGCCTCTGGGCTTCAGGAGCAACACTGCTGAGAGCCCACAGAGAATGGGGACCTCAGTCCTGTAACTGCCAGCGCCTCGCAAGTTTGGAGGAGCACCCTGAGCTCCAGAAAGGAAGTGGCCAGGCTGACACCCTGACTGCGGCCTTGTGAGACCCAGGAAGGCCCAGCTAAGCTGAGACTAGACCCTTAACTTGCAGAAACTGTGAGGTAAGGAATGTAGGTCCGTGTCATCTCAAGCTGTTGACTTCGTGGTGGTTTGTCACTGCCTAAGAGATACCTAGTAGAGCATTCCAATTTCTAAGTTTTTCCTTTATAAGTGTGGTCTTATCTCCCGGAACAAACACACCGCATCGATGACATAAACAAGTGGAACGTGTAAACATTTGGGGGCCTGCTTGATGACTTGTCTGTGGCAGACACTGACAAAAACCCAGATTCATTTCTTGTCATCTGAAGGAAGTGGGCTTAGCGGGGAATAGTCTCCGCTGCCAAAAGTTGGAGGAAACAACAAAGGGTAATAAAATTTAATATCAGAGGAGCTGGGAACAGATGGACTGTAGGCTTTACAAAAATGAATGTTGGAATCTCTAAGGTGAATGAATCCTTTATGACTAAAAACAGAAGACAGGTTTTTATAAGTAGTGAACAGAATAAGCAAAGTTGAACTATCATGAAAAAGATCGAAAATAAAAAGTTAAAAGCAACAAATCTATGATTAGCATCAAAAAGGACATCTGTGCCAAGAAGTTAATCAAAGAGTAAGATAAAACAACTTTAATAGGAGCAAAACGTCGCATGTTAAGGAACACGAAAGTCAAGACAAAATCGCTGTGCAGCGAAGGAGGACGATGCTGGCGCGGGCGCTGCCGTGTCACCAAGAAACAAGCTCTCAGTCCAGGAGCACAAACATGTCTGTCATTTCTTGCCTATTTCAAAATTGCAAAGGAAGTTGGGTCCAAGATACAGCATGAGTCTCAGGAGAGCCAAACATCATCTTATTTTCTCCTCAATTAAATCTTCTTGGTGAGCGACAAATGTTTCCTTTGTCGCTCACCACTCCAGGTGGGCCTTGTTAGCTCCCGGTTTATTGCCAGATTGCTAAACCCACTGTCAGGGGAGTGCTGTCATTTCCTCCTCGTCCCACAGTTGCTCCCTCCGCCCTTTGGAATCACAACCGCCTACCACTCCCACTCTCCCCGTCTCCCGGCATCTCCTCGTGCGCTTCCACATGGCCCTAGACAGTGGAAAACGAGCTCACTCACCCATCTGTGGCACCTCTCTCCTACACACTCCCCCAGCGAAGCTCACCTCTTCTGGGAAGGCAGCTCCGAAATGATCTTCATGACAAATTTAGGGAGCCCTGAATCTACTTGTTGAGATCATCTATCTTCTATCCGAAGAAGGTCCATGCTTCCCTCCCCTCCCGAAACACAACCCCCTCCTTTCTGTATGTCCCTGAGTCTTGACTGCTGAGCAAATATAAATTACCAGCTCGAGAGGCAGAGACCGAACCCATGAGAATACGTTATGGGTAGTGTCTCTCTTGTTAGAGAAGAGCAGACATAATTTTTAGCTGATTGGTTAAAAAAAGAAAAAAGAAAAAAGAAAAGAAAAGGAAAGGAAAGAAAAAAAAAACAAACAAACCAAAAACCGGGAAAAAAAAAAAGTTTGTGGGAGCTTAGCCTCCGGTTTTGAAAAGAATATAATTTCATTGCTTGATTTAATGATTAATTCAAGAAATGCTTCTTGCATTTTAGAGGTGCTGGGCAGTGCTCTGTGCGGTGTGCCGGTTGGGGGAAAGGCAGACTTCCTAGTGCGTGCAGGTAATCAGGATTATACACGGATTGTGCAAGTGTTTTCCAGGACATGCGGAGTTTGGTGAGAAGGGAGGAGTGAGTCCGGTCAGTGACGCTATTTTTGCTCTTTTCCTTTCCTGGGTCTCTGATCTTCCCGTGCTCCATTCCTGTTTCGCTTTCCTGCCCCTACCCTGTCTTTTTCACGCAGAAGCCAGCACCGCCCCCCCCCCCTCCCCGCACGCTTCTACCTCAGCAAAGGAGCCCAGTTTGCGCTGTGTGGGTTCTGGAGTCAGAGTATGTCTGGCCTGGAATTCTGGCTTCTCCACTTGCTGACTGTGCAACCTGGTGCAAATTTCCTCTAAGTTTCCTTGTGTATAAGAAGGTGGTGGTAATTATGGTTCCTGGATTCTAAGGTGGTTGAGAAAATTAATGAAGAAGCATCATGCAAACTAATTAATTCGGTGCCTGGCGTATTGCACAAGTCAGCAGATGTTAGCGGTTTCTGTTCTTCCGTCCTGCCTGCGTGTAAGATAAGCTGCCTTTATAAGGGACATGTGTATGGGGTGGGTGCTGATTTATGGATCAATGGCCCCCAAAGATCCAAACGTTCCTAAGCATAATTAACCTGGAAATGCCGAATTGAAAAGATTATTGGTTTCAGTCACATGTATTTTTAAATGAGTCTAGTACTTTATAGTCGTCACTTTGCACACGTATTAAAGAGCAGGTCAGTCAGTGGGATCACACTAGGGTAAAATGTAAAGAAATAGGAACCCCTAGGGACTGTTGCGCCTCCATAGTGAATCTCTTGGTGATCACTCTTTACCCCTGAGCCAATTTTCCTGGAGAATCCAACATAACCTAAAGAAGGAAGGAGGTCAAACTTAACCTGCACCTTTCAGAGTGAGAGTGCTTGTAAGATTTGAAGCCTGATTGGCATTTAAAGGTTTCTGGGCTACAACACTCAGCTGCCCTAATTAAAAGGGGACCCTGTGATTCTCTCTGATTCCATTCCGCTGGCCTCCTTAGGTTTGTGTGCAATATACTGGGGCTTCTCCGCAGCTCCCGAACATTGGTGTCAAGGTCCCTGACACTCATTCTCTGTTTCACTTAGTTACAGAAGTGAGTCCCTGAGTGTTGTTAGAATTTTTCCCTTTGGAACTCAACTTCTCAAGAAAAGATCATGGCCATACCACTGATCTCCATATGCTGGTCTCAAGAATCTTTTTTTTTTTTTTTAAAGGACATTCGTCATTGGATCAATTGCTTCACTCTCTTTTTTCAAAAAAGGTTGTTTATTTGAGAGAGAGAGAAAGCATGAGCAAGCGTGGGGAGGGGCAGAGGGAAAGAGAATCTCAAGCAGACTCCTTGCAGAGCTCAGAGTCTGACATGGGACTCGATCTCATAACCCTGAGATCATGACCTGAGCTGAAACCAAGTCAGCCACTCAAGTGATGTGCCACCCAGGCCCTCCGCCCCACTGCTTCTCTTAAACTTGACTCTTTGCCCCATGAAGCAACAGCCTTATAATTTCCAGTCTGTGCACAATTTACTCAGTGGTCCTTTCTTTATACCATTGAAAAGCATACCAAGATTCTCCTATATCACATCTGTTTACATGACCTCCCTTACACTGGGTACAACTCCTTGAACAGAGAGACTGTGCCTTTTTCTTTGGTACCACACACCCAGAATAATGCCAGACACAGTCGGTGCTCAAGAATGTCCGATGACTGTTCAATGCTTACATATGTTCATACATTTACTGCAGTCTACGATAAGACTATTTCTTTTCCACATAGCAAGACCTGCTACACAAGTCTAATGACATGTAAAATTTGACAAGGTGTAAAAAAATAGTTACATCAATGGCTTCATCACTATTTTTAAGAGTTTAGTAGGTGGTATTTAGCTTAGCTGTGCAGAATGTTTTCCTGCCGTGAAGGCTGTGTTAAATATTGAGACCGTTCCCAATATGGCGACAGGATGCAATGGCCAGCCTGTGCTTGCGAGCGAACTGGAATATTTGGTACGATTTGTACATTTGTATCACATGCCAGGCTCCATCCCATGTCTGACTTGGTATTAGATTGCACAGGTACAAACACAATAACATGCCGAAGGCTTGAAACACGCATGGGGAGGAACCACTCACAAAATTTCAGCACAAAGTTAATAAGCCTTAATAAATATTTAAAAAATAAAATACAGTCCATCTGGGAGAAGCATATATTTTATTTTCATTCATTAGGGTGAGCCACTCAGTGACTCATAGTTCTGACTTCCGTGACTAATTTGAAAAATTAGTCATCTGTGTGGTGATGTGAACATTGCAACTAAAGGTCTATTGTATTTTTGATTTGCATAATTAGTGAAGACTATCTATAAATACTAGTATTTTCCTAAAAATTGGAAATTATATAACGACAAAAGAAAACTCAAACCGACTATTAGTATGACGTGTACAAATTGACTTTCAAAGATCTCATATGCAGAACTTTAGTTGCAAGGAATGCAAGAAGCAGCAACAACTTTTTGATTAAACAATGTTCTTTTTCCTTTTTGAAGATTTTATCTGTGTATTTGACAGAGAGAAAGCGAGTGAGAGCAGAGCAGGGGGAGTGGTGGAGGGAGAGGGAGCCTGATGCAGCAATGGATCCCAGGACTCTAGGATCATGACCTGAGCCAAAGTTAGATGCTTACCAGAATGATCCACCCAGGTGCCCCTAAAGCAATGTTTTTTCATCTAAGCAGATCATCAATAGGGGATTATATTAAATGTGTAGATTGCTGTAGGTACCATTGACATGTTCACAATATTTGTTCCTCCAATCCATGAACATGAAATGTTTTTCCATTTCTTTGTGTCTTCCTCAATTTCTTTCATGAGTACTTTATAGTTTTCTGAGTAGAGATTCTTTGCCTCTTTGGTTAGGTTTATTCCTAGTTACCTTATGATTTTGAGTGTAATTGTAAATGGGATTGACTCCTTAATTTCTCTTTCTTCTGTCTTGTTCTGTCTTCCGTCTTGGTGTAGAGAAATGCAACGGATTTCTGTGCATTGATCCTGACACTTTACTGAATTCCTATATGAGTCCTGGAAGTTTGGGAGTGGAGTCTTTTGGGTTTTCTACATAATGTATCATATCATCTGCAAAGAGTGAGAGTTTGACTTTTTCTTTACCAATTCAGATGCCTTTTATTTCTTTTTGTTGTCTGAGTGCTGAGGCTAGGACTTCTAGTACTATGTTGAATAGCAGTGGTGATAGTGGACATCCCTGCCTTGTTCCTGACCTTAGGGTAAAAGCTCTCAGTTTTTCCCCATTGAGAATGATATTTGCCATGGGTGTTTCATAGATGGCTTTGATGATATTGAAGTATGTAACCTTCTTCCCTACATTGTGAAGAGTTTTGATCAAGAAAGAATGCTCTACTTTGTCAAATGCTTTTTCTTCATCTATTATCATATGGTTCTTGCTCTTTCTTTTATTAATGTATAAATTTATTAATCACAGTGATTATTATTATTATTATATTGATTGATTTGATTTGCAGATGTTGAACCAACCTTGCAGTCCAGGTATAAACCCCACTTGGTCGTGGTGAATAATCCTTTTAATGTACTATTGGATCCTATTGGATAGTATTTTGCTATCCAAAAAAAAGTATTTTGCTATCCAAAAAAAAGGATTTTTGCATCCATGTTCATCAGGGCTATTGGTCTGTAATTCTCCTTTCTGATGGGATCTTTGGTCTTGGGATCAAGGTAATGCTGGCCTCATAAAATGAGTTTGGAAATTTTCCTTCCATTTCTATTTTTTGAGACAGTTTCAGGAGAATAGGTATTTATTCTTCTTTAAATGTTTGGTAGGCTGTCTGGCCCTGGGCTCATATTTGTTGGGAGATTTTTGATGACTGCTTCAATCTCCCTACTGGTTATGTGTCTGTTCAGGTTTTTCTATTTCTTTCTGGTTGAGTTTTGGTACTTTATACATCTCTAGGAATACATCCATTTCTTCCAGATTGTCAAATTTGCTGGCGTATAGTTGCTCATAATATGTTCTTATAATTGTTTGTATTTCTTTGGTGTTGGTTGTGATCTCTCCTCTTTCATTCATGATTTTATTAATTTGGGTCCTTTCTCTTTTCTTTTTGATAAGCCTGGCCAGGGGTTTATCAATCTTATTAATTCTTCCGAAGAACAAACTCCTAGTTTTGTTGATCTGTTTTACTGTTGTGTTGGTTTCTATTTCATTGATCTCTGCTCTGATCTTTATTATTTCTCTTCTCCTGCAAGGTTTAGACTTTCTTTGCCATTCTTTCTCCAGCTCCTTTAGGTGTAGGGTTAGGTTGTTTCTTTGAGGACTTTCTTGTATCTTGAGAAAGGCTTGTATTGGTATATACTTTCCTCTCACGACCGCCTTTGCTGTATCCCAAAGATTTTGAATGGTTGTATTTTCATTTTCATTTGTTTCCATGAATTTTTAAAATTCTCTTTAATTTTCTGTTTGAGCCATTCTTTAGTAGGATGATCTTTAGCCTGCGTGTATTTGAGTTCTTTCCAACTTTCCTCTTGTGGTTGAGTTCTAGTTTCAAAGCATTGTGGTCTGAAAATATGCAGGGAATGATCCCAATCTTTTGGTACCATTGAGACCTGATTTGTGACCCAGGATGTGATCTATTCTGGAGAACGTTCCATATGCACTAGAGAAGAATGTGTATTTTGTTGCTTTGGGATGGAATGTTCTGAATATATGTGATGCCCATCTGGTCCAGTGTGTCATTTAAAGCTTTTACTTCCTTGTTGATCTTTGGCTTAGATGATTTGTCCATTTCTGTGAGGGGGGTGTTAAAGTCCCCTACTACTATTGTATTATTGTTGATGTCTTTCTTTGATTTTGTTACTAATTGGTTTATATAATTGACTGCTCCCATGTTAGGGGCATAGATATTTAAAATTGTTAGATCTTCTTGTTGGACAGACCTTTTAAGTATGATATAGTGTCCTTCTTCACCTCTTATTATAGTCTTTGGCTTAATATCTAATTTATCTGATATAAGGATTGCCACCTCTGGTTTCTTTTTAATGTCCATTAGCATGGTAACTTGTTTTCCACCCCCTCACTTAAAATATGGAGATATCTTCGGGTCTAAAATGAGTTTCTTCCAGACAGCATATTGATGGTCTTGTTTGTTTGTTTGTTTATCCATTCTGATACTCTATGTCTTTTGGCTGGGGCATTTAGCCCATTTACATTCAGGGTAACTATTGAAAGATATGACTTGAGTGCCATTGTATGGTCTGTAAGGGGGTGGTTACTGTATATTGTCTCTGTTCCTTTCTGTTCTGTTACTTTTAGGCTCTCTGCTTGCTTAGAGGACCACTTTCAATATTTCCTGTAGGGCTGCTTTGGTGTTTGCAAATTCTTTTCATTTTTGTTTGTCCTGGAAGCTTTTTGTCTCTCCTATTTTCAATGACAGCCTAGCTGGATATAGTACTCTTGGCTGCATATTTTTCTCGTTTAGTGCTCTGAACATATTATGCCAGTTCTTTCTGGCCTGCCAGGTCTCTGTGGATAGATCTGGTGCCAATGTAACATTTCTACCATTATGTACTACAGTCCTCTTGTCCTGAGCTGCTTTCAGGATTTTCTCTTTGTCACTGAGACTTGTAGGTTTTACTATTAGATGATGGGGTGTGGACCTATTTTTATTGATTTTGAGAGGGGTTCTCTGTGCCTCCTGTGTTTTGATGCTTATTCCCTTCCCCAGATTAGGGAAATTCTCTAATATAATTTGCTCCAATATACCTTCTGCCCCTCTCTTTCTTTCTTCTTCTGAGACCCCAATTATTCTAATATTGTTTTGTCTTATGGTTTCACTTATCTCTCAAATTCTCCCCTCATGGTCCAGTAGTTGTTTATCTCTCTTTTTCTCAGCTTCTTTATTCTCCATCATTTTGGTCTTCTGTATCACTAATTCTCTCTTCTACCTCATTTATCCTGGCAGTAAGAGCCTCCATTTTTTTTTTTTATTGCACCTCATTAATGGTTTTTTAATTTCAACTTGGTTAGATTTTAATTTTTTAATTCTCCAGAAAGGGTTTCTCCGGCATCTTCTATGGTTTTTTCAAGCCCAGCTAGCATCTTTTTAATAATCATTCTGAACTCTAGTTCTGACATCTTACTAATGTCCATATCGATTAGATGCCTAGCCATCAGTACAGCTTCTTGTTTTTTTATTTTGAGGTGAGTTTTTCTGCCTTGTCATTTTATCCAGAGAAGGATAGATAAATGAGAGAACAAAATACTAAAAGGGCATCAAGGACCCCAGAAAAAAATATACACTAACCAAATCAGAAGAGACCTGAAACTGGGGGGGAGAAGAAATATATACATATAGTGTATGTATGTATGTATGGTGAATAGAACAGAGCCACACACTTGCTTTTGGGTATATTTTGGTCCTTTAGAAGAAAATGCCTCCCAAAATTTTAAAGAAAGAAAAGCCTATATATATATATATATATATATATATATATACACACACACACACACAAATAAGAGTAAATATGAAGTGATGGAATATGACTGTAAAGATGAAAATTATAAAAAATTTAAAAAAGGAATTGATAAGTGGTTGGTTGAAAAAAGAAAAAAAAGGAGGAAATAATGTGATCAGGCTGAGACTAGAACAAAACCATATGCTAGATTTAAGGTTACATTTTGATTTGTTAGAAGAAACTCTAATCCAAAATTTTAAAGAAAGAAAAACTTGTATGTATACAAAAAATAAGGTTAAATACAATGAAAGGATAGAATATAATAATGGAAATTTAAAAATATATTTTAAAAAGGTATTGATAAGATAAAATTGTTAAAAAGTTTAAAATAGGAAAGGGAAAAATTAAAAAAAATAGTATAAGAAAAAAATAAAAAAAATAAATTAACTTTGAAAGACTAAAAATCATGGGGAAAGAAGGCCATGAATTCTATGTGCCGCATTCACTTTGCTCTGGAATTCCTCAGTTCTCATTGATCGGAGAACTTGGTCTTGGCTGGACGTTCTTGCTTATCTTCTGCAGGAGGGGCTGTTGTCATGATTCTCAAATGTCTTTTCCCGAGGCGGAGCTGCACCGCCCTTGCCAGGAGTGGGGCTAAGTAATGTGCTTGGGTTCGCGCTCGGAGCTTTTGTTCCCTGAGCGCTTTCCGTACCGCTTGGGAGGACGGGAATAAAATGGCGGCAGCCCAGTCTCGGGCCAGGGAGCCAAGAGCTCGGGCCCCACTCCTCAGTGCACCTCGAAGAAAAGCCGTCAGTCCCTCCTGTCTCCTTGGTCTCCTGGCCACGCTCCGAGCTCCCCTGGCCTGTGACGGAGTGCTTCTATCGCTGGCGCGCAGCCCCGTTTGGAGTCTGCAAACCTGGCAGATTCCTGCCACGCTCCTGTGCCACTCCTCCTAGAGTAGGAAGGTGAGTCTCTCCAGATCTGCCACTTGGGGGGTCCCTGCTCGAAGAGCAGTGGCCTGACTGTGCCCCGGATCATGGTTTAAGGTAACCCGGAGCTGAGAGCTCCCTCCTTGCTCCGTCTCTGTAGCTGGCTTCCCCCCTCCAATGCCTGGGAACTCTGCTGCACTCAGACACCCCTGGTCTTTTTGTGACCTCACGGGACCTGAGACCACACTGTCCCCGCGAGGGCTCCACCCCCTGCTTAGCTTCTGGAGCGACGTCCCTCAGTGGAGCAGACTTCTAAAAGTTCCGATTTTGTGCTTTGCTACTCCACCACCAGCCCCTCCCCCGGGGGTCTGTCTTACCATATATCACCTCAGATTCACGTCTCCGCACATCTTGCCTTCCAGAAAGTGGTCGCTTTTCTGTTCCTGGATTTGCTGCTCTTCTCTTCAATCTCCTGTGGAGTTTGTAGGTGTTCCGAATGGTTTGATAACGATCTAGCTGAATTCCTGGGACCCCATAGGGTTTAGGTCTCTCACTCCTCTGCGGTCTTGCTCCTCACTTCTCCCCGCGCCCCCCCCCCCCTCCCCAAACTGGGCTAATTCTTTAATGCAAACTGCCTTCTTCTGTGAGGAGAGGAAATGTGTCGTGGAGCCAGGCATGATTTACAGTAGCCGAAAAGTCAATTGCAAAAGGCAACCTGCTCCACATTCCCTAGTTTTAGATTTTAGGATAGAGAGGAGTGCTTGAGAACATGTGAGTCATGATGTGCTCTTAGTAATTTCAGTGGAACATCAGGGACAAGGCACTTGGTGTTACTGCTTGCATCTGGGTGGAATTAGAGCTTTCGGGGTTTACTCAAGAAGTCTTATTAATAGCACAGGGCTAAACCGATAAGTGTGTGCCATGGACAGCCTTTGAGGAAATGAGCAATGCCAGCGAAGGGTTATCAGGACTTGCTGTTTGTTCTTCCTCTTGCTCTGGGAAACAGATGTATTGATCAGATTTTTAGAGAAAAACAGCCTGCAGTGGGTTTACTGTGCTGACATATGATAGCCCAGGAAATAGGCTGCCAGAAAGACCCAAAGATTGGCTACCCTGCACTACAAAGGGAAGGCTGTGACACAGAGGGAAGGGACAAGAGGTCAGCGTTGATTTCTGACCTGATGTCTCTTAGCTTCTGAAGGTAACATTGCTGACTTTGAATATATCATATCCAGAATCGTTATATTCCAAACTTGAGGTGTCGTGAATGAAAATAGTCTTAAAGATTAAGCACATTTTCTCTCCTACCCCAGCCACTAAATCCTCAGCTCTGTAAAACAGATGAGAATTTTTTTTTTCAGAAAATGAATTTATTTATTTAACAGAGAGAGAGGGAGCGGAAGCAGGGCGAGCAGTAGGCAGAGGGAGAAGCAGACTCCCTGCTGAATGAGAAGCCAGATGCGGGACTTGATTCCAAGACCCTGGGATCATGACTTGAGCCGAAGAGAGGCATTTAACTGCCTAAGCCACTCAGAGGCCCCTAAAACAGACCAGAAATTAAAAACACTTTGTGTAGCTATGAAGTTGAGAAAAATGGAATACACATGACCAACGATGTCAAGCTAAAACTTAATGACAACATAAATGGGCACAATGTAAGTCACATCATATTTGCCTGTGTGTATGCTGTGACATTTCCTGTTGGTTTTTTCCTTGACTGAAACGTTATATAGGGAAACACGCTTAAGTGGGTGTAAATTTTTAAAAAGGAATTTTTTGGCTGCCATAACTGAATAGATCAGGGATCTAGCTTCAGGCAGAGCTGGATCTAGCTGCTCAAATGATGTCATCGGGGTTCTTTTCCTCCATCTTTCAGCTCTGCCTTACTCTACATTGGCTTCATCCTCAGGAGTTCTCTCCACATGATGGTTCCTAGTGATTACAACCATCCCCAACCCCCACTTTATTTAAGCTTTGTAACCTCCAAAGAAAGCAAGTTTCTCTTCCCAGTTTCAGCCAAGACATGGAATGGACCCTCAGGCTTAGGTCTGGGGCCAGTAGTGATAGGATGCACTGAAATGGTCTGGTCTTGGTTCTCCATCCTCCGCAGGAGCTAAATGGACTGAAAGTGGGTGAGGGGCTCATTGCCAAAGGAAACCCATGTCTTGTCATTGGAAAAGGGAAGGGTAAGTGCTGAGCAGACAATGCAGCAGGTTTATGCTTCAGTTGGCAAATATGCTGAATTTATTTAAGGACATGAGATTTTTTTTTTTTTCTAAACAAGTTTATCAGTCCTTTCCACCAAGCACAAGCAGCCCCTTCAGGGAGCTAGCTGTATGCTTGTTCAAATCATGTCGCATTTTCCTCAGCATGGTTTTGTTTTTGTCTTGAACCTCCATTTCTGAACTGCCTTCTGAATCAGTTAGCAAACTGTAAAATAAAAATTGTCTCATTAGGTTATAATTACAAAACATTTTTACATGAAATAGCTAACTATATTAAACAGATTCAGATTCTTTCCCACTGTTTGAGAATGAATATGCAAAAAAAAGTTCCAAAAATGAAATTTAAAATATGATCTGAGTAGAAAAATGATTGGCTTTAGACTGGAACCTCCTGGTACTTACTTAGAAAGGGACAAAACTAGCTGGGGTAGATAAGTAATTTTTGGCCAGGTCCTTGCCCTTAAAGAAAGCTTGGCCTCACTGTGGTTCTGACCACAAGTGCAAATAGAGGTAGGAAGTTCCTGAGCTGATTCCTAGGACTGAATCTTTTGATGAGCGTTTGGAAGATGGAATGGTTAAATACTCAGGACCGACTCGTCTACCAGCACCGCCGTCTAAAGTGCTGTGTTCCCCCATTCTCAATAATGCCAAGAGTAGAGAAGGGTGCTTCTGAGCAGATGGTTGGACAGACTAAAGCATTAGTTTGCTGAGCCTCCATGCTTGCTAATTAATTCTTCAGTTTACTAGGATTTAAAATGACTGTTCAAAACAAGACATCCCTTGAAATAAATGCTAGGTGAAAATCTCAACATGGTATTGATTACTAAGGTGGTTATTTCAAACAGCTGAGGGGTTGTCATTCAATAACAGAATTGCCTTACCTGCCCTGTTGGTTTAATTAAGTTGTTTTCAATCTGTAGGAAGATTATCTACAGTTTTAATTTTCATGTTCTCCTGGATGGTGTTTTCCAATTTTCTTGTTAAAATGGTAAATGGGATTCTATAGCAGACTTCATTTTACAATTCAGATATATAATATAGTTGGCATTTATTACTGGGAAAGCAGAATGTATAGGACTGTGGCTTGCGTACCCCGGGTATTGAGAATTAAAAGTTGTAAATTCTAGTTTTGACACAGCTGCTTATGTTATCACATGTCACCATAACTTCTGGGTATTCCTTCCTTCCTGGGAAATACGAAAACTCAACACTGACCTATCTCATGCAGAGCGGTGAGAGTGAACTAATGTTGAGAGTATGTAGTATTTTCACTCTACAAAAGATTATGGAGGAAAGAAAATGAAGCTTTACAATTTTTATTGTATATAACTCTTCAAATTTATTAAAAGAGTTTTGCACTGATTATTTTAAAAAAGATTTTATTTATTTATTTGAGAGAGAGAGAGAGAGAGAGCAGCAGAGGGAGAGGGAAAAGCAGACTTCCCCCGAGTGCAGAGCCTGATCCCAAGGCCCTGAGATCACGAGCTGAGCTGAATTCAGATGCTTAACCAACTGAGCCACCCAGGCGCCCCTTGGGCTGATACTTTTTGTATTGGAAGTCTGATTTTGACAGCAGGTATATGCAAATGCAAACATGGAACTATTTATTTTGAGCACTAAAGGAAACCTCAAGAACATTTGTATAATGAGACAGGCTCTCCAAGTTATATTATTGCCTCAGAATAACAAGCCCTTTTTGAAAGATGTAATAACTTGGACGGGTTGCTAGGCTATTGTTGTCATTTGAAAAAGGAGCACTATAATCCAAAGACCTGAAATCTAAAATAATTCAAGGCACAATCATTTTTTAAATCAGACACTTAGAATAAAAATAGGTTAGTGGGTGTAAATGAAGCAAGACACAAAGTCTTCTTTTCTTAGTCCATTTGTCTATTATCATGAGCATCTCTTTTTGGGGGGGAACTTTGGAGGACATTTGTAAAAGCAAATTCTTGTGTTCTTTAAATCTGGTGAAGTGGGAAGGAGAATGTGATGAGAATATCAAAGGTCTAATTGGGACTAGAGAGGAGGATATTATATTTCTTAAATATGAAAGCATAATTTTTGTAGGCTCAATAAAATGTGTAAAGTATGAAAACTATCAGAACATGGGATTATCAACAAGCAGCTAGCAAACTAAGTGCTTACCATGATCTAAAACACAAAAATAGCTTCTCAACTATTAAACATTTTGAAATGATCACTACATACCAGGTAAGAAGAGAAATTAATTAAGATTATGTAAGATTAAGATACCTAGGAATAAACCTAACCAAAGAGGTGAAGGACTCTGAAAACTATAAAACATCGATGAAAGAGACTGAAGACAACACAGAGACATGGAAAGACATTCTTTGCACATTAATCGGAAGAATGAATATTGTTAAAGTTCCTATACCACCCAAGCAATCTACACTATGTATCCAATGCAACCCCTATCAAAATAGCATTTTTTCACAGGACTAGAACAAACATCCTAAAATTTGTGTGGAACCACTAAAGACCCCGAATAGCCAAAGCAATTCTGAAAAGCAAAGCTGGAGGCATCACAACTCTAGACTTAATTTATACTACAAAGCTGTAATGATCAAAACAGTATGGTACTGGTACAAAATAGACACAGACCAATGGAACAGAATAGAAAATACAGAAATAAACCCACAACTATATGGTCAGTTAGTCTCTGACAAAGCAAGAAAGATCATTCAAAAGGAAAGAGACAGTCTCTTCAACAAATGGTGTTGGGCAAACTGGACAGCAACATTCAAAAGAATGAAACTGGACCCCTGTCTTACATCATAAAATCTTTACATCATAATGTAAGAATTAATATACAGAAATAAATTCAAAATGGATGAAAGACCTAAATGTGAGACAGGAAAGCATAAAAATCTTAGAAGAGAACACAGGCAGTAACCTCTTTGATGTCAGCCATAGCAACTTCTTTCTGTGTATGTCTACAGAGGCAAGGGAAACAAAAGCAAAAAGGAACTACTGGAACTTCATCAAAATAAAAACTTCTGCATGGCAAAGGAAACAATCAACAAGACTAAAAGGCAACCTATAGAATGGGAAAAAGTATTTGCAAATGACATATCTGATAAAGGGTTAGTATCCAAAATATATAAAGAACTCATACAACTTAAAAAGTTAAAAAAAAAGTCAAAAAAATATATAAAGAACTCATATGACTTAAAAAAACAAAACAAAACTGACACAACTCAACACTCCAAAACCAAAAATTTCAATTAAAGAAATGGGTGGAAAACATGAACAGACATTTCTCCAAAGAAGACATACAGATGGCCAACAGACGTATGAATAGATGCTCAACATCACTCATCATCAGGGAAATACAAATCAAAATTACAATGAAATATCACCCCATGACTTCAGAGTGGCTAAAATCAAAACCACAAGAAACAACAGGTGCTGGTGAGGATGTGGAGAAAAAGGAAATCTTGTGCACTGTTGGTTGAATTGTAAACGCTGTAGCCATTGTAGAGAACAGTATGGAGGTTCTTCAAAACATTAAAAATAGAACTGATCTATGATCCAATAATTGCACTACTGGGTATTTACCCCCAAAATACAAAAACACTAATTCAAAGGATTACATGCATCTCTATATTTATTGCAGCATTATTTACAATAGCCAAAACAGGGAGGCAGCCCAAGTGTCCACTGATTGATGAATGGATAAAGAGGATGTGATACATATATATACACATATGTATATATGTAACCAAATAATTATTCAGCCACAAAATGGAAGAGAACTTGGTGCTTCAGTGACATGGATGGAGATAAAGAGTATAATGCTAAGTGAAACAAGTCAGTTAGAGAAGGACAAATACCATGTGATTTCTCCTTTTATGTGGAATTTGAGAAACGACAAATGAGCAAAGAAAAAAAAAAGAAAGAGAGACAAACCAAGAAACAGACTCTTAATGATGTAGAACTCACTTCTGGTTGCCAGAAGGGAGGTGGGTGGGGAATGAGTGAAACAGGTGATGGGGATTAGGAGCGCACTTGTCGTGATGAGCGCTGGGCGACGTGTGGAAATGTTGAATCACTATACTGCACACCTGAAACTTATATAACACTGCATGCTAAACTATAATGGAATTAAAATGTAAAAAATTACAACAAACTTTAAGATATTGAAATAAAAGACAGACTTTTATTGTATAGAATCCTTAAAATTTATTAAAGGGGATTTGGTGGACCTCTTTTTATTCTGAAATTTTGTTATTGCAACTGACTTTGCTTGATGCTGTTTGCTCAAGTCATAGTGCGGAGCCTCTCTGTTTGATTATCTGTTGAAGTGAAAATTTGCAAGTACCTTAAACTCACTATGTTCAAAACAGAATTCTTCACTTTCCTCTCAGACATGTTCTTTACCCGGGGAACTTATCTCTATAAATAACATCTCATCCATCAGATATCCCAAATCTGAAGCCTATACATTATTCTTGATTCCCACCTCTCCTTCAACCCCTCCTGTGTCAAGAACAGCTCAATCGGAGAAAAGAGCCATAGATGGTATTCGTACACTACACATGCTTTTTTTTTTTAAGATTTTTATTTATTTATTTGGCAGAGAGAGACACAGCAAGAGAGGAAACATAAGCAGGGGGAGTGGGAGAGGGAGAAGCAGGTGTCCCCCCGCTCCCAGCAGGGAGCCTAATGGGGGACTTCATCCTAGGACCCTGGGGTCATGACCCGAGCCAAAGGCAGAGGTTTAACAACTGAGCCACTCAGGAGCCTCTCAAAGATCTTTGATCATTATTACATTTCTGTCTCCGATTTCTCTTTACTTTCTTGGAAGATTTGGACAAATGTCTGAAAACTACCTATATATTGGGTGTTTGCATCACTTTCTTCTTCTCTTTAGACTATAAGAGGTGTTGTTTGGTGCCAGTGCGTTGAACAGATGTAGAACAGGAGGTGAAATTGGGGTAATTTTTAGCTTCATTTCCCCCGTATTTACCCTGACTTGCAATATAACCAAGTCCCCAAATTCTCTACCTTTGGTTAGCGCCCTTTGGGAAGTGGTACTGAATTTATTAGGTCCAAGCTTAACACATTCATGCTGAAGAATGGAAGTTAATATCCTTCTTATCTGTGGTTAACATCATTCTTACGGCACATCAGCTGAAATACTCTAGTATTATGTAGCCATGTCTTTTGTCTATTTCCACTATGCTTCTTGACAATTTTCTTGATATTTTAGCATACTGACCTACCCAGACTGCTCTCTTTCAAACTGCGTGTTACGACAGTAGGCTCTGAAATCCCTTCAGACAGTCATGTCAGCCTTTTAAAGAATTAAATGAATAGGACAGAAAATACTACAGTGAATCACACACATAAAGAATAAGTCCAGTTTGTGAAAATTGTTTCAGTAGAGCATTGGTTGTGTGTTTGCCTGTTTGGGCACAAAGGTGTGTATGTGTGCTTCATAGGTAATGACTTGGGATATAAAGTTTATTTCTTACTGTGGATTATAGCAAAAAAGGGGGGGGCACCAAGGTGGCTCAGTTAAGTATCTGCCTTTGGCTCAGGTCATGATCCTGGGGTCCTGGGATCAAGACCCCCATCAGGCTCCCTGCTCAGTGGGGAGGCTACTCCTCCTCCTGCCCCTCCCCCTGCCCCTCCCCCTGCTGGTGTGTGCTCCTGCTCTCCCTCTCTCTTTCTCTCAAATAAATAAATAAAATCTTTCAAAAAATAAAAGAAAATTTTTGGTTTTGAGAAATACTGTCCTGACCACTTTGGGGCTGACACATGCGTGCTCGCTTCGGCAGCACATATACTAAAATTGGGGCTGACACATGCTAACCCAAATTCCATCAAACTGTGAACTCCTCTTCGTGTCGGGAATCCCAGAAATAGTATAAGTGCCTTGCGTGGACCAGGCATTAAGCAAATAGTTGTAGAATAAATGAGCGAGTGAATGAATGTGTGAGCAATCGCGGGGTAGGGGTTAATTTCCCCTGGACTCATTATCCTACATTTGCTGATGTTCAGGATAGGCTGTGATACAGGGAGAAAATAAGGACAAGAAATCAACTCAGTCCCTTCAGGAGCTTTAAAAAAGGAAACCTGATTTTGACAGAAACAATTATTATGCATCACAGCCACTCCGCTGGGCAGAGAATGCCTGAGACACTAAATGGAAGTGCTATGTATAGCACATTTATAAAGTTTTGAAATATTATCACACGGCCACAATCTTGTTCATTCCATTTATAGGAAAGACATCACTTGTTTTAAAAAAAATTCTTTGTTCTGTTAAGAACCAACTCATCCTGATTCTTGAGCTTCCATATAAAATGGTCCAGCCTAGTGAATATTGGATGGCTAGGAAAAACAAAGGCAGATCTTTTCATATATTTTTATCTTCTTCGTGATGAGCAAAATCAAGGAGGGCTGGCTTTCTCCGGTACCGAGGTCATGAGACTTGATCCATGACACTTTTCCAATGGGAGCTGTTCTTGCTGGGATGATGAGCTAAGTTTAGCCGGGCTCTCAGATGGAACTTGAATGCAGAGAAACTCACAGCTAATAGAAACAGAAAACAGCAGGCGAATCCCACGCTGCTGGCAGAGAGCAACTGGAATCAGGGGCACGACATCTTGAGAAATCAAACCTCACACCTCCTTCCACCTGGGCAAAATGTCGAATGTCCTCTTTGGCAATATCTGAACGGTTCGTGCGATGCTGTCAACAGAGAAAAATCTGCACATGATTTTGTTCCTAGTTTATTTTTCTCTTCCTATTTTTCTGGTAGCTGTTTAGGTGAATTCATTGGATGATAGGGAGCGACCAGAGTTCCTTGATGAAAATATGAAGCATTTTTCATCAAAACTCTGAATGATGGGAGAGGCTCTCGAAATCTGAAATTAGTCATAGCCTTACAGAGAGCTGCTCACACACGCTGCCCGAAAGGTACTCTTTTGTGCTGTGACAATAATACCTCATTTTGTTTTAATGCATTTTTGTGATCAGAGTATCTCAGAGTTGGAAGGAGTCGTAGACAAATATCGGCCTCATGTTGGCCAGCAACCGGTCCCCGCATCAGAGGAAGCCTTCCTGGTTTGCATTAAAAGGAGACTCTAAGGACGATATAATGACTTTTTCCCAATAAACGAAATGATTATATTTTCAGTGCTATTCTTTATTCTGTGATTTTGTAGCTACCCACTTTTCTCATGTGAAGATAGCCCTTTAAAAAATGACATGATCATGATAGTTAATTTTTTTAAAGATTTTACTTATTTATTGGTCAGAGAGCGAGAGAGCACAAACAGGGGGAGTGGGAGGCAGTGGGAGAAGCAGGCTCCCCGCTGAGCAGGAAGCCCGGTGTGGGGCTCCATCCTGGGACCCTGTGATCATGATCGGAGCTGAAGGCAGACCCTTAATGACTGAGCAGCACCAAGTGTCCTGATAGTTAATTTTTCTTAAGGCTTTTTTTTTTTTTTTTAAAGATTATTTATTTATTTATTTATTTATTTGACAGAGAGAGAGATCACAAGTAGGCAGAGAGGCAGGCAGAGAGAGAGGAGGAAGCAGGCTCCCCGCGGAGCAGAGAACCCGATGCGGGGCTCGATCCCAGGACCCCGAGATCATGACCTGAGCCGAAGGCAGCGGCTTAATCCACTGAGCCACCCAGGCGCCCCTTAAGGCTTTTTTTTTAAAGATTTTATTTATTTATTTGACAGAGAGAGATCACGAGTAGACAGAGAGGCAGGCAGAGCGAGAGGAAGAGAAGCAGGCTCCCTGCCGAGCAGAGAGCCTGATGCGGGGCTCGATCCCAGGACCCTGAGATCCCAGGACCCTGAGATCATGACCTGAGCCGAAGGCAGCGGCTTAACCCACTGAGCCACCCAGGCGCCCCATCTTAAGGCTTTTTTTTAAGGAGGAAAGGCTGGTGACCCTACACCGGGAAGGACTAATCTAGTCCAGACTCTGTCCAGGATTTGAATTCCCCCCTTGGTTCTTCTGTGGTAGCTTCACTTAGCCGTTCTCAAATCCCTGCCAGAAACAGGGGAAGGTACGGTCTCCCAGGGAACAAGCCTCTGAAGAGGATGTTCCCAGAATGCTCTCTAAAACCTCACAGAATTCTCTTCACCGAGTGTGTATCTCTCTGCAAATCCCTCTCACGGTTCCATGCTACCCTTGATGTCTGGGCAGAAATAACTGACCAGAAAATGTGTATAGAGCTGGTTCATTTGCTGGCGAGATACTTTAATAAGATATATTCTAGTTTACTTTAATGAGACGCTTTACAATATGTGCATTGTAAGGAATAGTGCTAAGATGAAAAGAGCTTCGTTGAACCAAATTACTTCCAGCCCCTACTAATGATTTCTCAGCTTTAATTCATCCGGTGGAATGAAACCCCAGAAGGAGAAAATGGAAGCATAGTTTGAATTGATTAGAATAGTGTTAACTTCCACTTGGGGAAAATGGGTTGACAATTTAGAGTGGCTGTCCCCTGAACCGTGATCCTTCATCCTGACAGTCAGTATATCTTATAGCCACCGGGCCACATTACTATGACAATTTCTAACTCCTTTCTGACCGCATTTTCCAGTTTGCAAAGCTGGTTCACATCCTAGTCACACTTAATCCTTGCGGCGATCCCATGATCTAGTCAGGCGAGGGCTTCTACCTTTATTTTACAGGTGGTAAACCAGAGCTCAAAAACAATGAGTTGCTTGCGTAAGCCCAAGTAAAAGGGCCAGGCTTTAATCTTAGGTCTCCCGCCTCCAAATCCGTAGGTCTCCCACCAAACCAGGAAAACTTCCATCTGGATCTAAGGATTAATACTTCTCCTCTTACCTTCAAGTTTGCTAACATCTGATGTTAAATCCGCTAAGAGAACATCAAAGAATACATGATCAATGGTGAATCTCTGGCAAACAGACTTTTAGATCAATTTGTTCTATCTAAATAGAGTCAAACAAGCAAGAAGATCAGCCTTCTCCTGTTCTGTGTACACACGAGTGCTCGGTAAATATTGTTGACAGACCGCTGTGACTAAGTGAGCACACAAACTGTAAATGATCACTGGAGAGTCATGATGTGTCTCACTGGGTGCAAACCCAAAGGCATTCTGGGAAAAAAAAAGTCTGGAGATATATGTATTTGGTGCAAAGATTTTTCTCCGAAGTCAGCTTATGATTTTGAGTGACCAACCCCCAAATAAGCTTTTCTCTCATATTTTTTTCTTTCATAAGACAGATCCATTCAGAATAGTAATAGCAATTAGTATTCCGAAAGCAGCAAACCCATCTTCAGCTGCAATGGCAGGGTCCAAAGAGCCCAAGCCAGAATCCATATGACAGGAGCTCAGTTCTTTTTATTTATTTATTCTAAACACATGTGGTCTCTGTAACTCATGGCTGGGGATTGTGATTATAAGGGCAGGATGACAATTTTTGCAAAGGAAAATGGTTATTTACTTAGCTCAAGTTGAAGGCTGCCGAACAGACTACTATGAAATATGGAATTAGCTTATACTTTTACCTGCCGGTTCCAGCAAGTCAGCTACATTCAACAGTTTCTCAAGGACAAGGGAGAATTCATGCTGGCTTTATATCAAGAAGCTAACTCCAAACAGACAAGAGAAACAAAAGCAAGAGCAGGACCAATAGATAAAAGAGCCCTTGTTAGTGGACTAAAGCGGGTGCTACAAATAGGACAGCGGAAGGAGGGTTGGGAGGGGGAAGAGTAAAGCAAGGTCAAAGAAGGATGATATCAATAGAATATCTCCAAATAGCACAGAATGCAGCAAGAAGTAGCAGCAGATGTCAGTCCAGCCCAATGTCAACCCCCGTGGAGCTATGTAGAAAGACTTGGAAAGAAACAGCATCACTGCAGTTGGTATTAGGAGTAAAGAGAGAGCAGATGATACCTTTCTCCCCGAGAATTGAAAGCCATGACTTGCCACTGGCCACAGCCTCATCTCCTTTCGGACTGGCCCCATTCAAGCTTTTAGGGTTTTTTTTTTTTTCTCTCTCTCTATTTCAGATCTTTACTCCCCTCCTTTCCTTTTGATTTCCTTTCTTCTTCCAGACTCTTGCTGCCAATTCTAACTCTGATTCTCACCCCACTGGCTGTCTCTTGCCTCTGCCACCAGGTACTCTGGTTCCAGATGCTTACTCTGGCCTCAGCAACGTTCCAGGAGTGATGATGCATAACCAGGAGAATGGATTTACTGCAGCCCTCAGAAAATTCCCATCGTGATTTTAGACATTACTGGCAGGGATTGACTTTCATAACTGTGGAGGAAAGCCAAAAATGTATAAAGGAAGTCTGTTTTCAGAGTTCATATTCCTTAATTTTAGTGAATGGCTGTGGGTGTTTTGAAAACTTAGTTTCTTAAGAACTGCCTAAATTTCATAATTATTTCATTTTCATCCGCTCACAGATGGCTTTGCCCTGGGTGTAAAAATTGAAGAGCCAATATAAAATGATGCTACCTTTACTCTGGCAGTTAAATTTTAAATTTCAGACATTGGTTTTCAGAACCTTGGAGAGCATCAAACTCAGCCCTCCATTTCCCTCACTGGAGCCAGCTCAAGTGTAGGCTGATTTCTTCGGTAAAAATGTGAAATGAGAAATAATGGGATAAGTTGACAGTGAAACTAGATTTTGTAAAAGAAATGCCTTCCACAATAACCTATTTTTATAGTTTAAGTTGCTGTTGTATAGCGCTGCCTAGCTCTTAAGAGGTGGATTTGGAGTCAATAAGGCTCGGATTCAAAGCCAGGTTCTGCCAATTCCTAGTTATGTAACCTTCAGCAATCTCCCCAGGCTTTAGCTCTTCTCTTCCACAAAATAGAGCTGCAAATAGTAGCTCCTTCTCAGGGTTGTTCTGAGGTGATGTGAGCTAATCCGTGCAAAACCTTCGGCACGTAGCAAGCACACATTGCTTTCTGTGTACCTTCTAATGGGTTGTTTCTGACCTGGTTGACAACAGCAGTGGTGACCGGTACTGAGGATTTGGGGCTCTCTGAGGACATTCTCTTTCAGGGGAAGGACACACTCAGGAAGTAAGAAAGCAACCAACTCCCATGCTTGTCAGTTTCAGTTTTGCATTCTGGAGTGGAGTTCCAGTTCCACACATTCACTACTCAGAGCTTTCAGTCAAGTAGGGTTTACCTGTTTGCCCATTTCAATAATATTACCAGCTATGGATAGTATTTTCTTGCCTTTCTCTGTGTCCCTCCTGGGGACAACTGGATCAGACATCCATTTGTTCATTTCATATACCTTTACTGAACATCTGCTTAGTGTTGGTATTGTGCTAAATGCCTGAGATACGGTGATGAGCCCAAGGAAATGATCCTTTCTGTCTTCAGGGGAAATTTCTTACAATAGGAATCTTGATACAAGTTAGAGCTCACCACTCACTGTTGAAGCTAGAGGGGCCAGACTCCTCCTTTCTCAGTCTTCCTTACTGTTGGGGCCCAGGAACCGTCTAGACCTACACTCGGTCGGTTAGACTCATTTGCCCCAGACCTCTGATCGGGATCTGGTGGTCCAAAATATCAGTAGGTTGGAAGATTCTTTTTGGTGGCAGCAGTGGTTGCTGCAACACCCAGTTCCTAGGGTTCCAGGAATGGCGGTGCTGCCACTGATGGCCGCTGCCCAGTGCTGGCACTCTTGGGGCTCTGACTCATTACTGTGACTTGTGTCACAGCGGTTCTGCCTCCATAGCCTCTCTTTGCTCCTGGCCATTTTTCTGTGGCTTTTAATGTAGCCCTCCTGGAAGTTCTCGAGGATCCTTTTAATAATTTCTTTCTTTTTGCTAAAACCAGCTGGTCAGTTTCCATCTTTGCCACAAAGACTCTTGATTGCCTCAACAGAGACACAAATCCCAGATCCATACGTGAAAACAGGTCACCTTGTGCAAGTGACATCTTCTCTCTAAGCCCCAAGCTGTTTCTTCATCAAATGGAAACTACAGCAGGTGAAGGAATATACATAAATTGCTTATTATATCATATCTAGGACATAGTGGATATGTATTATATGTTAGCTCCTGTGAGCATATTTAATAATAACACATGAGGACATGAGAAAGGTGGCAAACTTGTGAGTGAAACTTGGCTGTAACACACGCTCCTCAAAACATGAAAGAAAAGCACCAAATTTATTTTAAATTATTTTAGTCATTGAGAATATGATTGAATTGAAGGAGGCAGGCAAGCTTTAAGTCAGTCGACGTCAATTTCGTTCTGCATCAGAATATTAAATAAGATTTCCAGATGCCTATGTTTTTAAAAACACTCAAATAGAGAATACATCAGCATGACTGAATTTTAAATTTCACCTTGATAGATAAGCAACCCATATATACAGATATAGAATCCTTAGGTATAAGGGTCCTCAAATAAATCATGACAGGACCTGAGAAGTTATTACAAGCTCTTGCAACTAGCAGGTATGGTCCTAAACACCCAAAATTTGTATTTAGCTCCCCTGCTTGTGAATGCCTCCATTTATGACCCTCAAATCTTTCCTCAAAGAATGCGGTGCCCAACTTTGGATCCTTACTGTTTCAGTGGCTGCTGCAGGAGTCTCTCTTATCATCCTTGTGCCTTTATTATCAAGAACTTATGTCATGTCTAATAGCTAAAGAAACCAATGTGCTTTTTAATGCTCATGGTCAAAATAAGCTTGGACCAACAAATAGTAGTTTTTTGGAATATTTCTTCACAAGAACCATGACATAGGGGTAGACATAGAGATAGAATTAGTATGATAATCTTCCACTTAAAACCTGATCCTTCAATACTGTTTTTTTTTTTTGAAATTCAAAAGTTGATACAAATTATTGCTTTATGGTTTGATATGGCTGTTGTTTATTCTATATTATTGGATGCTGCGATGTGTATGGCAGTCGTAAGTTGTGCATAAGTATTCATTATCCAAGTAGTTCTGCTAAACCATTTTGGAAGTTTTATAAACAGCTTGACTTTAGACAAAATAACTGAAGTGTTCTTTACCCTGAAACATCCAGAGAGACTGCATTCTTCAAGGGTACCCACTGGTCTTTGTTCCTTTATCTTCCTTCCCATAACTCACCACCAAATCAAAAGAACTTAACAAGAAAAAGCCCTAATAAATATAAACAAACTCAGAACATGGAGGTTTATACAGCTACAGGAATGGGTGACTTGGACGGAAAGTCCTAGCTTATTGCCATGTGAAGGTATTTTTAATAGGAAAGATAATTTACATTTTAGGACAAGGAGATGGAATGTGGAGCAGTTATTAACAAACCAACATTAAGGAATGGAATGGCAAGTGATTTAAAAAAAAGAATTTTAAGGGTAGATTTACATAAATTATGAAGCGTTGCTAAGAAATTCTCAGGGAAAAGAGTTTTCAACTTAATTAAGAAGCTGGTTTTTCGGGCTTTGGTCAATAGGAAACTGCATTCTAAAGTCAACATCTGGTTTGGATTCTTTTTTTGAAATGCTATTATTGTAGGGCTCCTGGGAGGCTCAGTTGTTAAGTGTCTGCCTTTGGCTCAGGTCATGATCTCAGGGTCCTGGGATCGAACCCCACGTGGGGCTCCCTGCTCCGTGGGAAGCCTGCTTCTCCCTCTCCCACTCCCCCTGCCTGCTTGTGTTCCCTCTCTCACTGTGTCTCTCTCTGTCAAATAAATAAATGAAATCTTTTTTTAAAAATGCTATTACTGTGAAAATAAACAAGCAAACAAAACAGAGGCTGCAGGTCAAAACTGTATAGGAATAATTGTGGTGGGGCTTAGAGATTTTACCTTTGAGCACCAGCAAATTATTTGGTACATAACTGAGTAGAATGTCATAGCATTTCACATTTTAGCATAGTTAGGGGTTAGACTGTAATTTAATTTCTTATCTCTATGTGGAGTTTTAATTTTTATTAAAATTGCTAATGGAAAATCCCCTACAATGAAGGACTTATGTCTGTATATTAACTCCTGCAGTTGGGTCTCATTATCCTGAAATTCTAAAAAAAAAAAAAAAAAAAGACAAGTTTTCAAAGGATGAGACCATTGGTTTGAAATACCACTTCTCCTTTTTCATTAACGTTGTCATGTCATTTAAAACTCTCACAGCTGGGTACGAAGGCAGTTACACTTTCATTTCCCACCTCTAGTACACGTTCAGATTCCTATTTTCCTTTTGTGCTGTCCCTTGATCTTCTCTATTCTTTATATTTGGAGATTTCTTTTATTTAAGAGCTGCCTCTTTTCCTCCAGAGCTCATTTTCCCCTTTATTCCTGTTATTTGACTTTTTTTGGAAGTGTGGTTTGAAAATACCCTCTTCCTTTAGACAAATTACTTTCCTTAAACATAAAAACTTCTACAGGGTGGTGATCTGTCAAAATAGTATGCAGGAAGCAAAAGCATAGAGGCTGTTATTTATCAATGGGAACTGCGTGTCGACTGGCGTAGAAAGATTTGAAAATTACCCCTAAGAACAGTGGGAGTCTACACTGAATGCAGATATGAGTCCATGTCAGCATGATTACCGGGGAAGGGATTCATTTAAATGCAAGGCTGGCAGGAAACGAAAAATTTTTTAGAGCATAAAGAAATACTTGGTAAATTTTTGTTTGCGGCAGCCCATTACCGTGTAGCGTGTGGATTTTAAAAAATGTATTATGTTTGACATTAAATATAAAAAATGAGACAAAACAGGAGCTCTGTCAGGTTCCTTGCAACTCTAAGTGCTAGCTTTTCAAGGAGGACTTGCTATCGTGGTAAATGGCAGTGATGCTGTAGGGAGGCTCTGCCTTGTGTTGCGTACTCTTGGCCTGTTTTGCCTCTTGGCTCTCACAAGCCAAGGACACTGAGGCCCAGAGACCTTGAACAATTGCCAACATGCAAATTGGGGAAGGAAATGAACAGGAACTTGAATATAAGACCACTTCCCTCCAAAATGTATATTCTTTCTGGTTTATGCTTATTTGAATTGACCCTGCACTCCTGTTAGTTTGCCTAAAGGTATTCTTATCCGTACGCTGTCTTCTGTTCTGTGGCTTAAATTGAATTCCAGCTTTATGTTTGTGCCATCATGGGAACTAATGTGTCAGATGACTCTTAGGTTATCCCTACCATGGTGTCATGGGGGAGAAAGGGAACATTCAGTATGAAACAGTGATCAAGTGCTCCCCATGCAGTGAGGCTGTGCTGAGGGAGGAACATGCGCTATTTTAATTAATCTGCAAAATAGCCTCATACTAATTAGTTGCTTAAGCATTTATTCATGCAATATATTTTTATTGATCTGCTATGTGGTTCCTATCCAGGCTCTGAGCAGTGAACAGGACAGACAAGATCACTGCTCTCATGGAGTTCACGTTCTAGAGGGGAGACGGGAAACAAGATACACAAAAGCATGTTTACAGTCATGACGTATACTGTTGATGATGTTTCAACTGAGGCCTGAAGGATAAGAAACTGGAAACCATGTGAGGATCTGGAGATGAAAACGGTGGCCATAGGGAGTACAAACAGAATGCACACCTGAAGTGTTCAGGGACAGAGATAGGTTCTGTGAGGCTGAGTGTAGTGAGGAGGAGAGCAGGTTGCAGGGGTGAATGAAGAGGCAGGTGAAACTTACAGAACTTGGTAATGGGAACTGAGTGTAAGAGGGGAATGAGGAAGGACTCCTGGGGTTTCATGTAAACAGCTGAGTGGATGGAAAAGCCATTATGGAGTTGTGGGTGACTGAGGGGAGCAACAAGTTTGGGGGGGAAATCAAGAACTCTGTTTTGGACATATTAACTTTGAGATACTTATCATATGCTTAACTAGAGATGACAGGAGGCAGTTGGCTCTGAGTCTGGAGTGTGGGAGAGGGGTTTGATAGCAACTATAGTTAAAAAAAAAAAGACAAATCTATTACGTGTGTTTATCTGTTAACGTATACCTTACAAGATCTAGCGGTGGGTCTGATAACAACTATAATTTTGAGTTGTGATGAGGCAGAAATGCTGTTTGGAGATGTCTGCAAAACTGTAGTGTAATATCAAAACATCCGTGATTTGGGGGCGCCTGGGTGGCTCAGGTGATTAAATGTCTGCCTTTGGCTCAGGTCCTGGGATCGAGCCCCGCATGAGGCTCCCTGTTCAGCGGAGGGCCTTCTTGCTCTCCCTCTGCCCCTTGCCCTGCTTTTGTTCTCTCTCTCCTCTCTCTCCATCTCTCTCTCTCACGTGCATGCACGCTGTCTCTCTCTCTCTCTCTTGCATAAAAGAAGAAAATCTTTTTAAAAAATCTGTAATTTATACTGCTGATAAAGACAAAAAAGTGTTGCTAATCCAACGGTGGCTTGTTCAAATAATGAAAATAGAGATGTAATTTTTTTTTCCCATCTAGGTTCACAAAACTGAATTTTCTCCATGGACTCCTTGTGGGTCTCGGGATACTTCTTTCATTAAAACCAAGGAGATAGGAAAAATGGATACTGATGAATTCTTATTTATGGATTTGGTGGCTTCTATTTTCTAAGAAGGGCAAGGTGATCGGCTAAAAGTGGGGAGGTAGGAAAGTGATAAAAAGTTACAAGGAATAAAATACTCAGCTCTGATAGAGGAGGCAAATTTTTAGTGAAGTGCAGGAGGCTGACTAGGCTGTACTGCCGTTATTAAGCACCTGGGCTCAGAAGGCAGTCTTCTGTAATTTGAGTCTGAGTTCTGACCCTTTCCTACTGTGTGACCTTGAGAATGCTCCCTCATCTCTGTGCACCTCATTTCCTCTTCTCTAAAATGAGGATATTAATTGTACCTACCACATAGTATTAGAGTCAGAACTAAAATAGCCAATACAAATAAAGAGGTTAAATTATGCCTGAGATACATGAGGAGCTCAATAAATGCTAATCTTATTTTTAAGACTGGGTTATAGCTGCAGTTATGGAAACGAATGCATGGATTCAGAAGATAATTGCAAGGTAGACTTGCCAAGTCTTGGAGATTAATCTGACAGGAGTGATGGAGAGAGAGAGGAGTCAAGACTGATTTGTGTGTTTGGGGAACCTGGTAGAAGGCAGTGCCATTTTCTGTCAAGGAGAAGAGTGGAAACACAGGTCTGTGGTAAAGGATGGGGAAGAAGAAGAAAAAAAATAATCACTTTGCCCAATGAGTAGTCATATGACAGACTGTGGACTCTGGACCCAGATATCAATCCTGGGGATTACTCGACCCCTATGTTCATAGTCATGGCTTGGATGTTGGTTTTAATAGATGGGTTGGAAGCATACTCTTTTTATTATTTCTATTTCTAGCCCATCTTTGTCCGCCTTAGATATGAGAAGCTGGCCACTGATTTCTAAAGACCAACAGTTCTATGATGCCAAGTGTTGTTCACCACCAATCCCTCATTGAATTGTCCCTTCTGTTCATAATCCCTTATGTTTCTCTCTTATCGTCCCCTTATGTGTTAATGTATCTACTTCTAAAGATAATTAAAGGCAATTCTCCGTGTACATAACGGAGACTATATAGGAGCAGAAAGCATGTCTGTTTAATTCATTGCTCTTTTCCCTATGTCTAGCAAGTACTTTTGTATATATAATAGGCATCCATAAATAGGGTTCCAAAAAAAAAATTAAGAAGTAAAAATCAGGTAGAATGGGAAGAAACTATATTCTAAGATTCTAAGGCAAGAGTCCAGGATTATTCTTACACTTAAAGAAAAAAAATTGGCATCCTTTTTCAAGTGTAATACCACCTGGCAACTCAATTTTATGTATTAAGGGATCTTAACTATGAAAAACAATATTAATTTAGAACATGTGTTTTTCAACTCTCAAATATTAAGAAGTAATTTTATTCAAACTTTTTAAATGAATTTTTAACACTGTTGTGTACAAGTCAGTGTTCTCCAGAGAACAGAACCAAGAAGATATTTATAGATATTTATATAATGTATAGATTTATATTATATATATGTTTATATATGTATATATAAGAGGAGATTTATTATGAGGAATTGGCTCACGATTATGGGGGCTGAGAAGTCCCACCATCTGCTCTGTGCAAGCTGGGGACCTGGGAAAGCCAGTGGTAAAATCCAGTCTGAGTCTGAAGGCTTGAAAACTGGGGTTCCAATGGTGTAAATCCCCATCTGAGGGTAGGAGAAGATGAGATGTCTGGGCTCAAGTAAGGAGGCAGAAAAATGGGGCAAATTCCATTTCCTATGCCTCTTATTCTCCTTAGGCCTTCAGAGGCCTTGGGGAGAGCAACCTGCTTTTTTAGTGTACTGATTCAAATGCTAATCTCACCCAGAAATGCTCCCACAGACACACCCAGAATTCATGTTTAATCTGGGTATCCCCAGGCCAGTCAAGGTGACCCATAAAATTAACTCTCACCCAGTGTCATCATTAAAAAGAGCTGCCCTAGGAGTCATTGACAACATTTTTGGGGGGAGAATATTATCTTTTCCTGTAATTTACTTGGGAGACAGCATTTTTGAACCCATGTATGATTTGGTCATTGAATTTTATCTCAGGACACAAATATCATTTACACAAGACTAGAGAGTTGGTTTAAAAGCTTTTCTTCTGTAGATGTATGTAATGGGTTGAATTGTGTCCTCCAAGAAGACATGTTGAGGTCCTAACTGCTGGGGTCTCAGAATGTGACCTTAATTTGAAAATAGGGTCCTCATAGGTAGATGTATTTAGTTAGGGTGAGGTCAAACCGGAAGAGGAAGAGTCTCTAATCTGATATCCAGCAAGTAGATCAGAGAGACACACAGGGAAAGATGGACATGTGATGACTCAGGCAGAGATCAGAAAGAGGGCCCCACGAGCCAAGGAAGGCCAAGGATTGCCAACAAACACCAGGCATCGGGAGAGACAAGGAAGGATTCTCCCCTACAGGTTTCAGGAGGAGACTGTGCCTTGCCAACACCTTAATTTTAGAATTGCAGCTTCCAGAATTGTGAGACAAGAAATTTCTGTTGCTTTAAGCTACTCAGTTAACCATACACTGTTAGAACACTCCTAGCAAACAAATACAGTATATATTTGCGATCTTCACTATGTAATGACTTACGTTAGTGCTTTTTAGAAAATGATCTTATATAGTAAGTCCTGGAGACCTAATACATACTACAGTGACTGTAGACAATAAAACGGTATTATAAACATTACGCTTGCTAAGTGACTAGACCTTAATTGTTCCCCAAACTGGAAAAAAATGATAGTTCTGTGACTATTAGCCAATACTACAGCGCAACCATATTGCAAGATCAGTGTATCAGATCAGTATGTCGTATACCTTAAACCTACACGGAATGCTGTATATCAAATATATCTCAATTATAAAAATTTGCTCATATCTCTTGGTAGGAACCCCCCCCCCACCACCTGATTGTAAGGTCACGTGTTTAGAAATAGCTACTTAAATCTGATAAATTTCTTTGCCAAGCTTCGGACAATAACACTCTCCAGTTAAATTCCCTGCCGGGGGCCAAAGACCTGTGTCTCTCCTCTGTGTTGCTGATTGAAGGACTTTATTATGCTCGGATACCAGACACTGATGTGACAGGAATCACATTAGGGGTTCTTGCCCAGGTGGAGGGCTGTCCCAGCTTTGACTCGGAAGCTGCTCTTGTGGCACCGTTTTGGGGAGAAACAAATTTATTTTTTCCTTTAAAGACTGCTGGGCCAAAAGTGTACACATTTGAAGGCTTTGGATAAGTGTTTCCCAATCATTTCTTTTCTTTCTTCCTTTTTTTTTTTTTTTTTTTAAGATTTTATTTATTTATTTGACAGACAGATCACAAGTAGTCAGAGAGGAAGGCAGAGAGAAAAAGGGAAGCAGGCTCCCTGCTGAGCAGAGAGCCCGATGGGGGCTCAATCCCAGGACCCTGGGATCATGACCTGAGCTGAAGGCAGAGGCTTTAACCCACTGAGCCACCCAGGTGCCTCTTCCCAATCATTTCTTAAAGGTTTGCTCCAACTGGCACTCCCACCAGCAGTATATGAGATGGCAAAGTCTACCTCGTTCCATTTTGTTTTTAGTTTGGCCAAAGGAAAATTTGGTATCTCTTTGCTGTTTTCTTTCATTGCTTTAATCGCTAATGAAAGTGAAACTCTCTGTCCCCAAACTCCCCCTCCCTTCCCCCTGCACAAATTCAGCCCTTTTCTGATTCATATGTTCCAAACCTCAATAAATCTGCCTGGACTTTTGTTCACCACCTTGTCGTTTTCTGAATTATCAACATATTCCCAGGTACATAGCATAGGATTTTGAGCATTTTCCAGAATACCAAGGAGATCACTTGTTAGGAGTTAGGAAACCCCAGCAGACCACCCTCCTCTCAGCCATCTTACTGGAAATGTCTAAGGCACACGGTTCATGTTTTACAGCTAGGTTTTTAACCCCCTTCTCCAAGGCAAAAACTCAGCTTTAACCCCTGTAATGGGGAAATGAGCTGGTGGAGGGTGGCTGTCCATTGAACCCAAGCCCTTCCAGAAGAAGTAAGGGAACTTTCTGGAGGCCAGGCTTTGCAGCTGACAGAATGAACCACGGCCCACCTCTTCCCTGGGTCTTCTCCATTTGCCTGACACCTCCAAAGTGTCAGTTGAGATGGAAATGCAGATGGCTAGATGGGCCACTCCCAGCGCGGGTTATGGCAAAGTTCTGCGTCAGCGTCAGCGACAAGGGGCAGCTTAGTGGTGAAGAAGACGCATTCTGGAAGCCTGGTTCCATGCGCGCTGCCCCAGGGCCAGGTCGTGCCTTGGTTTCCTCCCCTGTAAAATGCACCTACCTCACAGGGTTGTGATGCCCATGAGGTCCCTCCCTCTGAGAGCGGCTCTCAGAACAGAGCCTGGAGCGTTCGCTGTGCCACCTGAACCAGGAGAATGGAAAAGGGGAGGGGAACAGAGGCGGAGGGTTTAAAAAGCTGGGTGAACCCCAGGTGGGGCAGAAGAGCTGGTTTGAGGCAGAAGGCCGGCCTGCGGCTCTTGCTTTTCCCCTTCCACGAAGCCTGGAGTGCAGGGAGACCCGAGTCGCCGCCAGTCTGGTGTCCCGGCAGCAGGGCGGCGCCCGCACGTGCAGGCACAGCTGAGCGCGGCCGGGCTGGGTAGATGGTCTGCGGTCAGGGGCTGGGGCCCGGGGCGGGGAGTGGGGCCGGGGGGTTGGGGACTGGGGCCTGGGGCCTGGGCTGAGAGGGGGGCCGGGGCCAGGACCAGGAGTTGGGGGCTGGGGGCCCGGGTAAGGGACCGGGGGTGGGGGGCATGAGCGGGGCTGGGGCTGGGGATGGGGGCGGGGGCGTGAGCGGGGGTCGGGGCGGGGGGCGGAGGGGCCGGGCGGGGAGGGAGAGAGGAGCCAGGGCCGGGGGGCCGGGGGCCGGGCGGGGAGCGGGCGCCCGGGCCCCACGCGGGGAGCCAGCCAGCGCTTTGTGCGACGCTGCTGAATGGAGCTGGTCTGTGTGCGCGCGGGCTTGCACGGATTAGTCGTGCTTTCCCATGAACTACAAAAGAACGCCCGAATCTGGGACATTTGTCATCAAGGGGCAGGCTGCTCGGGATGCAAGGTAACCGGAGCTTTTCCCGGACTGCTTCAGTCTTTCGGGACGTGGGGTCACTCTAATCCTTCCTGTTTATATTGTGAACGCGTATGCAGCGAGGCTTAAACCCCGCGACGGTAAATAAGAGCTGCAATGCAGGCATTCCTAAACAGCTACGTCCTCCGGCTGCTTTCTGCGTGTTGTTTGGAAGGGGCACTGTTCCCTCCGTTTACTCAGTCCGGTCACAGACAGCAACGTGGCTGAGGCGCGACCAGCTCCATTTAGCTCTTGGATAGTTTAATGCTCTTGTTTACACATTTATTTCTGTTTTATTTCTTTTCTTCGTGCCACCACTCTGCCTTCCCATCACTGTGAGGGTTTCAGAAGATGGTAGTAGATAACTGCCCAAATGCATCTCACTTAACTGCTGATTCTCAGAAAATGACAACTCTGTGACGATTTGTGCAAGCCAGGAGATAACTTTTAAGGGTAGGACGCTCTACAAGTGACTCACAGCTCTCCCCCAAATGACACGTGTTTTTCTTTTTTCTTTTTTTTTTTTTTAAGATTTTATTTATTTATTTGACAGCGAGAGAGAGAGAGAGAGAGATCACAAGTAGGCAGAGAGGCAGGCAGAGAGAGAGAGAGGGGGAAGCAGGCTCCCTGCCGGGCAGAGAGCCCGATGCGGGACTCAATCCCAGGACCCCGAGATCATGACCTGAGCCGAAGGCAGTGACTTAACCCACTGAGCCACCCAGGCGCCCCACGTGTTTTTCTTTTATCCAGATGTGATCTATGTCAGTACCTGGAATCCCAAGCCTGCAGCTTCCGGCAATTACGCGTCTGTGTTTCCTAAAGTTTAAGTCTTGCCACCCCACTCCTGGTCAGGAGGTGACCTGGTAATGGAGCCTGAAATCAGGGCTTCCAGAAGAGGGGATCTGCTTCTGCGGAGGCAGAGAGCCCACCCGAAAGGGGGAACACAGAGGGTCTAGTGCCCAAGGACCAGACCCCATCTTAATCTTTCCATCTTCAAAGACAGTGAGCCATTTTTCCTGATTCCTTCCTTTATTGATTCATTCCACAAAGAGGTACAGGAATTACAATATTCCAAGCCTTGGCCTAAGACTAGGAAGAGTCATATGTGGAGATCCTCCCCTATTTATAATATAACATTATGTAATAATAGGATATATTTCTATGTATAATTCCTTGGGAAAAGAGTGGAGAATTGGGAGGATTAGCAAGGCGTCCAAGAGAAAGAGGTGCTTGAGCAGGGTGTTAGCTGTGCTTCCCCAATTTGGCCATTCTTTCGAATGACTTAGGAAGGTGACCGAAAGTCATATTCCCTGGCTTCATCCCCCAGCTCCTGAGATGGGATTAATGGGGTGGGGCAGGGACCCTGTATTCAGCAGACAGATGAGCTGACCTGTGGCAAGCAGCTGACCCCTTGGTCCCATTGAAAACAGAGGGACAGTGGGGTGGAGGGACCCTGATTGGGGCTAGTGGAGCAGAGGTGACAAAGACCTGGGATGTGGGGGCTGGTGAGTAGCTACCCCATTTGCTCCAAAAGCACATAGTTGGTATTTGTACAACTATGTGGGAAGACGTTACCTCTAGAATTTATTTGTTCCTTTACCTTGACATTTTCATTACACTAATAGAAATCGGTGGGGGGAAACACATTATATAGGACTTGGTTTAGGGCTCCTTTCTCTCCAACAACACACACACATACATACACACACACTCACCGCTGGAATGCATCTAGTTATTTTAATGAGAGAGACCTATTTTTCTGGAAATTGAGAGCTATCTGAGGGCAAGTCTTAGGTAAAAAGTAAATTCTTACCAAAAAAACCCAAAAAACTGGACTAGGACGTCTGGGCGGCTCAGTCAGTTGGGTTCTGCCTTAGGCTCAGGTCATGATCCCAGGGTCCCGGGTTCGAGCCTCCTATTGCATAGGGCTCTCTGCTCACTGGGGAGTCTGCTTCTCCCTTTTCCTCTGCCCCTCCTCTCTGCTTCTGTTCTCTCTCTCTCAAATAAATAAATCAATCTTTAAAAAAAAAAACAAAACTAGACTAACACATGAATATTTATTTTATAAGTAAGGGTCTTTATTTTGTAGATACATTATGAATACATGTAACCATAAAGGCTTTCCATATAATCGACAGTGACAGAAAAAGCCTTCAAGATGCTTGTTGGGAAAAGTTATTGTACAGGGCTGAATTGTGAGCAACTAGCCCTTTCTATTTTATTTTATTTTATTGTTTTTTCTTATTTCTTTTTAAAGATTTTATTATTATTCGACAGATAGAGATCACAAGTAGGCAGAGAAGCAGGCGAAGAGAGAGGAGGAAGCAGGCCTCCTGCTGAGCAGAGAGCCCAATGCAGGGCTCGATCCCAGGACCCTGGGATCATGATCTGAGCCGAAGGCAGAGGCTTTAACCCACTGAGCCGCCCAGCGGCTTTTTTAATTTTAAAATTTTAAAATTTTAAATTTAAATTTAAAATTTTAAAATTTTAAAATTTTTTAATTTTAAAAAAATTAAAATTTTTTTAAATTTAATTTTATTTTTTGAGAGAGAGAGGGAGTGTGTCACTGAAGGGGGGGAGGGGCAGAGAGAGAGAATCTCAAGCAGACTCTGAACTAAGGGTGGAGCCTCACCTGGAACTCGATCTCAAGACCCATGAGATCACAACTCAAGCTAAAACCAAGAGTACGACACCCAACCAACTACACCATCCAGGCGTCCTGAATTTTCATAAATTAAAAATATCATCTTTTCATTGACCAATAACTTTCAGCCTTAAAATTTCTAGATATTTTTTCCATGTGAGTGATACAGGCAGTGATCCAGTCATCCTGTTGTTTCCTGTGATGGATCATCTCCTTTCAGGAAGCCAGGAGACATGCTTTTGTCTGGGGAAGGGTGTCTGGGAAGCTTAGTAGCCTTTTGCTACGTGCGATGAACAAGCAGGGATATATCTGTGCTTTTTCCGTCTTTTATGCCAGAGTCTGCTGCTTTTGCTTTATTCTGCACGTGGCTATTTCGACTGAGCAGTTGTCTATTGAGCATGTATTAAGTGCTCCTGTGCTTTGTTAGGCCACAAGAGAATGCAGAATTAGACGAGCTTCCTGCCAGCAAGGATCTTCCTGACTTACCTGAAAAGTGATATGGATGTAGGAAACGAGCAGTGGAAGAATTGAATGATAAAATGCATGGGACTCGGTCAGTGGGACAGAAGGGAATGGTACAAAAATGTGTAGAGCGAGGAATGACGGTCAGGGCGGGACACAAGTGAGGCTGCCATTTACACAACTGGGGAGCCCAGGAAGAAGGTATGAAGTCTGGGTGGGAGGCATTGCCTTTGAACACTTGACTTCAAGAAGCCCTGATGCTAGCTCAAAACAGCTGGCCCAGAATTACGGTTACCGAAAAGAGTGCAAATAGCACAAAACTCGATAAAATAAAAATATTATCACCAATAGAAATTTGGGAGTAGAGATGGGAGGAGGCTAATTGCTTCACCTATGGATCCCTAGTTTCTAAAATTCAACTTCTATGTAAAAGGTAAAGATACTCTAACTTCTTAAGCAACAGATTTTGCTTTTAAAAAAAATACTTAGATATTTTAGGAAAATAATATATCTAGTGCCAGTGCATGTCTAAAATTTCCATGATACTTTTCAGGTTCACTTCAAGATATTTTTCCTGCTCATTAAAATCAAGCCACATGCAAGTGAATACTTTTAATTACTAGGAGAATACATAGCTCGCTATCCTTATTAAATTATTTCTTTCTATAGTTCCCCTTTCCCGGATCTGTCTCACACGCAGAGTAAGGTCTGCAATTACGCTCATCAGTGTTAATATTAGTCAGTTCTCGGCAGTGGGATTTGGGCGATTTGTTGCTTTTTTTTCCCTTTGTACTTTTCTGTATTGCTCATTTAAAAAAATGAGTGTATATCATACCATGATATCATGATAAAAACAATGAGGTCATTCCTTGTATCTGCCCAAAAGAGAGAGAAATTTTGGGAGAAGGGCTATCCAAAAAGAGTCAAAGGAAACTAACTTTCCTAACGGCCAGTTTGTTGGTAGAAACTCCAAGCTCCTGTCTTTCCACCCCGTTGCTATATATCATATGTTGGATATTTATTTTCCAAGCACAGGGGTTCTCGCAATGTCTGAGCCTGGAGATATTTTGAGTGTTCTGACAACCACAATCATTTGTCTACTTGTTCTTCATTACCCTTGTACTCTGGGAGGAGGTCCCAGTCACTCTGGGGGTGAATCTTGATTGGTCCAAGCCATTCCTAGTGGTCTCATTGCCCATTGCCAGTGGTTGGTGAAACAGGGGCGTCTGATACAATTCTGGCCAATCAGATGAAGATTCTTGGGTAACAATTTTCTGTGAAAGGGTTGGGAATGTCCTCATTTTTTCCTACCTGTTTGCGCTATTGTAGCTTGGCACTACAGTGGTCATCTTGACTCCAAAAGAGGACAAAGGCCATAGCACTGGAACTAGGAGAATGGAAAGACAACTATTTGATGTATAGATGTGGTTGCCAGTTAACTTAGAACTGTTCCACTTATAGCCTTGTTATGTGAGGTAATAAATTCTTTATACTTTAAGATACGTTTAGTTTGGTTCTCTGTTCTTGTAAGTGAAAGCACCCTAGTAAATACAGATAACCCTGGGAGGCACTGTGACATGTGTGTTAGTCTGGCAAGAGGAGCAGAAAGAGCCTCATAATTTTTTCTTCACAAAGAGCCCAGGCAGAATGAGAGAAAGGTCCTATGTCGCAAATGCATGGGTACCAGGTAGGCCCCGCCCACATGCACGGACGGCAGCCGTTTCTTGAAATCTGGCTCCGTGTCAGGTGCTTTATCTTCATGATCTGCAAATCAACCATGAACCTACTTCACAGATTTAAAAAATCTTGAAGCACAGGAGCAAATTTCTGCCAGGATGTGAACCCAGGTCAAAACTCTCTTTTTTTTTTTTTTTAAGATTTTATTTATTTATTTGACAGAGAGAGATCACAAGTAGACAGGCAGGCAGAGAGAGAGAGAGGGAAGCAGGCTCGCTGCTGAGCAGAGAGCCCAATGCGGGACTCGATCCCAGGACCCTGAGATCATGACCTGAGCCAAAGGCAGCGGCTTAACCCACTGAGCCACCCAGGCGCCCCAAAACTCTCTTTTGATAACCAACATTTACTCTCAATTGTCAGATTGTTGATATTTGGGGGGAGGTGTGTTCACAAGTTATTAGGGATAGCCAAGCACCAAAATTAAAAAGAAATATAGAGAAGCAGATTCAAAGCTATCCTGACGTAATGCACTGTCATGATTCTGAATCACTTTCTGTTGTGGGAGGGAAGATGGTGGTTCTCTGGTTCTCTCTCTCTCTCTCTTTCTCTCTCTCTCTCTCTCTCTCTCTCTCTCTCCAGCCCCCAGGGAATTGTGCCCATTGTGCAGCCAGCCTCTTCCCTGTCATATCTCCGGGGATTCTAGCAATCCCTTCCTGTGCTGGTATATGTCTGTTTTTCCAAAGGATCCTTGTAGATAAGGTCTTCTTTTTTTTTTTTTAAAGATCTTATTTATTTGAGTGACAGTGAGGGTGGGGGAGCGGCATGGGGGGTGGGGGAAGGAACAGAGGAGAAGGAAGGAGGAGGGGGAGGAATCCCAAGCCGACTCTGCAGTGAGTGAGAACCCGACGTGGGGCCTGATCTCATGACCCTGTGACCAGGACCTGAGCCAAAACCAAGAGCGGGAGGCTCAACGGACCGAGCCACCCAGGCGCCTCCACTCCTCTTCTTTAAAGCCCGTCCCAGGCCAGCCCTTTTCTGCTGTTGGTAGAGATGTAGCTTGGCTCCCAATGCAGCTCTTCCTTTCGCTCTCCCAGCTCTGGAGAGCCTCTTTTGTGGAGTCTGTTTACTTGAGAAAAGCCAGACACCAGGTTTTGCTTCCCCTAAATCCCAGAAGACCTATGTCCACCTGGTGAAGTGAGTTTCTTGAGGTCTCCTCTTGCTCTGACTTAAAGTGAGGGGAGGACACTCTGCCCTTCCCAGGAACCACAGAGATCACCCATGATGGCCAGTTAGAAGACACACAGTCTTTTGTCCATCTTACTGCTCCCTCCCCCACATGCCTCCTGGCAATGTGGCAGAATGCCTTAAGGTTGGCTGATGCCCAGAGGCAAGGGTAGGGTGTCTCAGTCATAGCACTACAGCCATTTTGGGGCCAGAGGATGCTTTGCTTTGCGACCTATCCTGCATCCTCGACTTTTCAGCAGTGCCCTCGCCTCTCCTCATTGCAGGTCGGTAGCATCACCCAACCAGCGTCTCTCTAGACATTGCCATCTGTCCCCAAGGGGGCAAAATCACCCTTGGCCGAGCATCCTCAGAGTCTTGTGTTGCTGTCAGCCCTTGGCCAGTCGGGGAGTTCCCACTTTGTCATTCTGTTGTTGGTGGCTTCTGACATAAAAAGGGAGCCTAGAGCCACGCTGGCAGGGGAACCAAAGAAGACAACCAAGAGACCACGTTGGGAGGAAGCTAAATCCTCTAATTGTAATCCTTTTTATTTCTCTCCTTTCTCTTGCCTTTTTAGAAAAGCTCAGTTTTTGTGCTATAACCTGCCCCCCACCCCCAGCCCAGTTATCAGGAGGAAATTGGAGGGGGCGACACAGGAGGGTCAGATGAGCGGGAGTGGAGCACCCTGCCCCCACCCTGTTCCAGCAAGGCCAGCGTGGGTCTCGGGGAGGCCGATCGTCAGAGAGCCTACACGCAGAGCCACACTCTGGGCTCCAAGATCCTGCTGCTTTCCTGCAGGGAGACTCTCTCTTTGCTGCCAACCCACCCAGGCAGATCTGATCAGATTTCCTTTTTTCTTTTTCTTTTTTCTTTTATTAGGAGACCAACAGTTTCCTGATGGTGTTCTACTAGGATTGGGCAAGAGTAAGAGCCCCAGACTGGCAGGGGTACCGATCAAGTGTGCCCCCCACCCTAACACCCTCAGATTGATCTAGAAACCCCTTGTGGAGCGAGGGCCTGCCCCGGGGGATGGGCAGGAAGTGACCACCAGGGATGGGACACCCTGACACGAACCTTCTTTCCAAGAAGATTGTTTTTTCCAACCAAGCGCACCTAACAGATGATCCCAGAAGGCCAGTGAGCGAGGAATACTCATGGCTAAGTGGGCTACAGTGGGGAGTCGCCATGTCTGCCCTATCTCTTGCCGTGGGGGGAAACTGCCCAGCTCTGATCCCAAAGATGGAAGTCACAGCTTCAACAAGCAGACAGGTCTGCGTGGTTTTTGTTTGTTTGTTTGTTTTCTTAAGGAAATGGAAGATGCAGAAGGGTAAGGTTGCTCCAACATGGGAGGCATCAGGAGAGGAGGCTCGGCAAACGTAAGAGGCGCTTGTTGCCAGAAGAAAAGTTATATGGCCAATGGCAGAATGGAAAAGTGTAAGAAAATGCTTGGAAAGCCTGATGGGAAAATGATTCCGAATATCATGTCATATCTGGTGGGTGGCTGTTTTGCATGGGCTGATCTTGATAAGGCCCAAGGAAACTGACAGAGTAGAGTTTTTGGAGAATGGGGAGGGGACCGGGCCGTGGCCCCCTGGGGTAGATTATGGTCCTCACCTTTCCCCACCGCCATTTGTCACAGCTTCTCCTCTGACCGGCATCAGGCTGGGACTCATCCCAGGGGTGAACCATGCCTAGCCGAAGCCTGTTTTCGTTCCCGCTAGTGACTGGCCTACCGAAAGGCAAGAGGTCCAGGTCTGCCAATGAGACCCAAGGGAAAATCTATACAGGACTGCCCTTCCTGAATAAAGAGGGAGCCCAGACAGGCTCAGAGTTGTGTTTCTGCCCTTTGTTCCTTGCTGCGATGCCAGGGAGCGAATCCGACACCTAAAGCTTTGTCGGCCAACTTCGGACTGCGAGCTGACAGACACCAGAACGAAAGCCTGCACACAAAGGATGGAGGAACACAAGAACCGAGAGTCGAGCTGCTGAACTCCTGGATTGCCACCCAATCCCTCCAGACTCTCCCAAGGACACCAACAAACAATCTTCAGGGCTTAAGCCGTGGCCAGTGTTTCACGTGAAGGGACCCAGCAACAACTCTTTATGTTTCCTATTTCTTTAAATGAACTATGGAAGCAAGTTCTTAGGAAATGACTTACATTTTTTTAAAACTTTTTTTCCCCCCTTAAGTCCCGAGAGCTAAGCAAAAGGTTACGGAAAAACGGAATTCTTTTACAAAAATAACACACTGCATACATATTTGCTTGATATTGTGAGAACCACTCAGGCTTAAAGAAACATTTTATAATGTCTGGTTTTGTTGATCTTGGACATGGTTATTTTACTCTCTGTCAAATGATGGATTCCCACTGAGAAGCAGGCACTTACTTTCCACACCCACCCCCTTTTTTGTTCTGAGGCAGCTAACAATCCCAAGTATGACAGACACAGAAAAGAATGCAGGAGACAAATGGGGGAATGCGTTCGATTCACATAAGGATTTAATGAGTCGATCTAGATTACAACCCCCTCACTGGCAAGGTTGTATCTTAGCAGTGACTTGCTCTCACCTTCTCTATCATTGTTTGTTTTGTCGCTGCCAACAGCAGTAGTCCCAGAGTTCAGAGTGACGTGCTGTTTGTCGGGAGCGGTTTGGTGGCCAGAGGTTTTGAGCTCGGTCTTTGTTCCAGCTAGATGTTTCCATGTAGTTGAGATTAATAAAACATGAAGGAATTTCCAGTATAATGCATGAGCTCAGCTTTGCTCTTTGATTACATATTAATTATGTGCATACATCTTCCTTCTAAGAAAATAGGATCGCATATCTCTACGCTTTAACTTGTCATCCAGGTTCCAGTTGATTCTTCGCCTGTTTGGTGTGTGTGTGTGTGTGTGTGTGTGTTTTAGGAGAAAATATGTAACGAAAACAGAGACAAGCGCTTTGGTTTTTGTTGTTGCTCATAACAGAGAATTATCACAGCAGCTCTCTCTTTCTCATCCTTCATCATGGGCAAGAGCCATGCTAGCAACGCCTGGGACTGAAGGTCAGGCTGCCTGGCTTTGTGGGGACAGATGGTCATTGCTCATCATGTTAGCAAGAAGCTCGATGCTGACTTCTGGACATCAGCTGCTCGCTGTGTCTATTAAGTGATAATTTAGCTTCAGGTGGCATTGGGCCTTGTGCTGTCTGATCTCCTGCCACCTTATCAGAAAATATTTGGATAGCCACAGTGCCTTACTGTTCTGTATTCCACGATGAGACAAAAGCAGGTCCATTAATGTGCCTAATAATGATCCTAATAAACACCATTTCCTCTGATCATTTGGATTTTGCCTCCCCAACTAGGTGTTCTGAATTTTGGCTCTCAAGGGGCCGTTCTGTAAGTTAGAGATGGGGATGGGTGGGGCTCAGACACCTCTCCTCAAAACCCTTGTGAAAATAATCCAGCAGAGACAGGTGGAGGGAGGAGAGAATGGGGCAGGTTTTGGGGGAGGCCTCAAGAGCTCCAGCGTCATTTGGTGTCAGAATATGAACTTCCTTGCTGCTTGTGGCTTTATTGACAAATTCTCTGCTTCTGGAGTAGCTGGAAGTTCTCCAGAGCAGCTCTGTCATTAATTCGCATCGAATTCCTATAGGTCCCTGTCTCCACAGGTAAATGGAAAAGCCGGACATACCACAGGCAACTCTTCCTTGGGTATTATTATTGGTCCTGGGTACAGAGCTGTAGAATTTATTCATTTATTGTCTTTACCATGTTCCACAGCGGGTTGGATGAAGCATCTAGAATATACTTTGTCTAATAATAGGGAAAGTAGAAATAGAGAATCAGGGCTAGGGAAAATATGGGTAGGACTGGAAGACGGTGATCCAGGATGGCATGGAGACCCACAGGTCATAAAATCTTATATTGCCACCAAGACTTACTGACAAATTTGGGTCTGAGTTTCCTGGTTACCAGAGAAAAACAGGAAATATGACACATCGCAAAATCGTCTCGATTTCAGAATTCATGTTTTCGTGGTAAAAAACATGCCACTTTAATAGGTAACAGGCAACGACCTTATCTAATAATGGGTATGATCTTTATGTGCTGGTTCTAGGGAAGACTTTGCTCTCAGCTGGGTTGGAGAGCCTCTGTTCCTTTGCCGGCCAGCTGCTGTGAGCTGAAAGGTGTCCCCCCCCCCCCCAAAATCCATGTGTTAAGTACCTTGGAATGTGACTGTAACTGGGGATAGGGTGTTTAAAGAGGAAATTGAATTAAAATGTGGCCGTAGGGTGGGCCCTCCACAAGAATCACCGGTGTCCTTGTAAGAAGTAGAGATGAGGACAGAGAGGAGGAGCGGGAAGCCCACGTGAAGACACAGGGAGAAGAGAGCCGTGTAACACGCCGAGGAGAGAGGCCTGGAACAGGTCCTTCTTTCACGGCTTTTAGAAGGCACCAGCCCTGCTTGATCTTAGAATTCAGCTTCCAGAACGAGAAGATAAAATTCTATTCTTTAAGCAGCTCAGTCTCTGGGCCGTTGTTATGTCAACTCTTGCAAACCGATACACCAGCCCCATGCAGAATCTCACATGTTCCTTCTCCCTCTCCCGAAGGATCGCCGCCACGGAGCTCCACTGACTGAGTTTCCCAGACTGAGTTTCCCTCGCAGCGTTTAAGAAGCCGGGGCTGGGCCTGAGAACCATCCCCTCCTTCCAGTGGAGTCATGACCTAGGCAGCAAGGAAAGAAGTAGCTGGTGGTTTCTCAAGCTCAAGCCCCACGCTTAAAAAAGAAACTGGGCTTTATTCCCCCCAGGCCAGGCTATAAACCGTAGAACCAACATGATGTCTAGTCATTTGTTTCTAAGTTGCAAGTAAGTACCTGGGGGAAGCAACCTAAATCCAGGAGTATATTCGACATACGGAACGAAGAATTCTGTTAAAGGGGAAGGAGGCCTACTTAGATCAGGGGCCTTTTCAATGTCTCTATCACAATTAGCACAGGCGGAAGCGGAAGTTGCTCTGAGGGCTGATGAGTGCACATGGATGCCCCTCTCAGGAGATCTCTTCGAGGCTCCCCCTCCACGGACGGACCAGGACAAGATGAAATCATTTTATATTTGGTAACTGCCTTCTGCTTTGCAAACTGCATGCTGATACATGATCGCATTTGATTTTCACAGCATTCCTGAAAAGCCAACAATTACTGCCCTCATTCCTGAGAAACTGGGACTCAGAGAGTCCGTGGCTCGTCTACACAGTGGAGCTAGAATTTACCTAAAACCAGGTAAGTTCCCAAAGGCCTGCCACCTAGCCTGGTTTTACAAGATGGAAAAGGAGCAGTACCAAGGGGAGCTCCTCCCAGCTCTGCCCTGTGTTCAATGGCAAGTTCGTTTAATAGCTCTGTGTTTTGGTGTCGTCATCTGCAAAATGGGTGTAATAACTTTGTCTACCTCGGACTCCAAGGATTGCCTTGAGAGTAAGTGATCATTGCGTTCGAGCAGTTTAGAACACTCCCTGCCTCATTGATGGGGTTCCTGATGGTTTGTCGTTTTCACTACTGGCTCCTTTTCTCCACCCTCCTCTGAACCTCTTTCTCCTCTCTTACAGTACACGCCCCCCCTTTTCTTTCATAAAGATTTTACTTTATTTATTAGCGAAGAGAGAGCAGGGGGAGGGGCAGAGGGAGAGAGAGAAAGAATCTCAAGCAGACTCCCGGCTGGGCGCAGCACCTGATGCCAGGCTCGGACTCACCACCCAGAAACCGTGACCTGAGCCAACCCAAGTCCCTCCATCAACCCGGGCTATCCAGGAGCCCCACAATACAGGCCCTTCCTATTCTCCCTTTTGCCCTGCAGCACCCTATAGCACAGTACAGACCATCGGTCGTCTAAGCGTAGAAGTTTCAATCCCAGCTCCGCGTCCCACTCCTATTCCTGGAATTTTGGTCCAGTTCTTTTGGCCTGCTGTGCCCTGAGTCAGTCTGAAAGAGCAGGTAATCCGAACCATTTCCCCTGGGACCTCTTAGCACGGATTCGGTTTTGTTTTAAAGATTTTATTTATTATTTTTCTGTTTTGTTTTGTTTCAGCAGAGCCACTTTCCCTTTCAAGGAACCCAAAGTGTTTTCCCGGGAAGGGTCAGGGTGGCGGGCGCCAGGCCCTCTGGGGGCCACCTCTTGCGCACCAGAGACTGGCTCGGGAGCCGGAGAGGCCTCAGAGCTTCGTCGCTGGGCCGGCTGGGCCTGCACAAGGGAGGGAATGACACCTGACTCCGGCACCAAGAAGGGATTACCGCCCCCCACCCTGGCGGTGGAAGCGGGGAAGCGGCGGGCACCGAGAATGCGCTGCTGCAGCCTCGGCTCATTCCTCTCATTCCTGCGAAGATTCCCAAGGTGCGCGGGCGCGGGGGCGCGGCCGGATCCGGGCACCTGCCGCTGCCGCCCCGGGCCCCACAGCCCCCGCAGCGCGCCCGCGGGTCACGGCCAGGCCAGCGAGCGGCTCGGTTCCCGTTTCCGTTTGAATTCTCCGGGCTCGGCCGCCGCGCGCTTAAAGAGAGGCCGGATCTGAAAGAGGCAGAGGACCTGCCGGGGAGAGGCGCAGGCAGATGCCTCAGTGTCTGAAATTACGGGTTCGGATCCCTGGGCCGGTGGCTTCGCGCTCCTGCAGACCTGTCGATGACGCGCTCTCTTGGGGCTGGGCCCTGTCTCTACCTTGTCACTCACGGATAAGGGGACCGAGGGTGAGAAAATAGTTCTAAGCACGACTGGGATCAGAGCGTGGGGTCTCTGGCCTTCTGTTCCCCCCAGGAAAGCACTGCACGGGTGTGGGCTGCGGGAGCCACGGGAGCTCAAGTCGCCTGCGGCCGCTGTCAGTGCGGCCTTTGGCTATCCGGAATGCTGTAGAAGCTCTCCTCCCGCGGTGGTGGGGGAGAGAGAAGGTGCGCGGGCGCGCGAGTGTGTGTGCGTGTGCTGGGAATGAAGTGTTGGCTGAACATTTTCAATGTCTGTGAGTGGTAAGAGGAGAGAGATGAACTGGTAATTTGGGAACTTCCAACCATCGGTGAATTCCAGTGGGTCCTCTGCATTTCAAATTCCCTTTAGCGGGAAAGAGGGTAGCGCAGGGGACCACAGACTGTGGCAGTAGGGAGCCGGGTGGGCGGTGGGGCGTGGTTCCAAGGGCGCGGCCGGGAGGGGCCCAAGTTCCCTGAGCAGCCTGGGGCTGGGCATGTGACCTCCTCCCTGGGCTGGGGTTGTTCACAACCCCTCCCACCTGACCCTCCTCATCCCAGACCTCTCTGTGCCCAGCGTGCAGGTAAAGAGTAGAAAGCACTGTTACATGGCAAACAAAATCAAGAAAGCAACCATCAAACAAAAGAGACCCATAGGTCATTTCATTAAAGATGAAAACTTAAAAAAAAAAAAAAAAGCACTGTTACTGGAAGGTGGTGGTTGGGAGGTGAGGGGGGGTGAGGCAGGATTCTGTGATTTGACTTCTATCTAACAAACCAGGTGAACCAGAATATGTCCAGTTGCTTCCCGTGGCTGCACGTGACTTACAAAATTACCGTGGGAAGGTAAATCAGCTAAGTTGGTTGTTTCTATTTAATTCCTTCCAGTGAAGTCATGTATGGATTGCCTAGAATATGTCAGGCAATTTCTCCTTGTAGCGGCTTTATGGAAGGCTTTGGGAGGACTTGAACTTGGCCCTGTGCTTTGAGATTAGAAGGGCAAAACTCCAAGTGGCAGGTCATTTTCATGTTCATATCCTGACCAGAATTTCCAGCTTTATTATTGAATGTCCTTTTAGGGTTACACAGGTTTAAGAATGAGTTGAGAACATCTCAGCCTTTGGTGCTGCTGGAGGAAAGGGTTATTTTGCTTTACACTAAGATCAGTATGTACAAAAATTCAGCCCCCCAGGCAGAAGACTCAGGGTCTTACCACACACTGCTCTGGGGCAGTACTGAGGGGAAAAAACAAAACAAAACAGGAAGACAAGAAAGTTCCAGAGCAGGGGGAGAGAGTGGTGATGCTTTTTCTTAAGAGCTCCTTCTATTTTGTCAGAAGTTTCTCTTAACACTTGTTTTACTTTTGACAATAATGTTATCATCACCTTACTCTCACCGACTGGAACTTCCATAGGTTGCTTCCCTCTTTCTAGAAATTTTTGTTGCTATTTAATTTTTGTTTTGCTTGAGTACCTCCTTGAGTGAGCTTTTCAGAAAGAACAAAATGGGATCCATTTAGAATCCTAGCATAACAAACAATATTTTTAGTTTGCTCTTACACTGAATAATTTGTTTTCAGGTGTGGAAATCTTGGGTCAGACAACTTTTTTTCCTGGAAAGTCTGAAAACATCGCTCATTGTCTTCTGATTTTAGAGTTGATTACGAGATGGTGCCAGAATGATTTTATTTGCTTTAAGAGCAATTAAAGCAAAGAGAGTTGCTTCAGTTTTACAGAGAGTTGTAAGATTTTCCTTAGAAAGGAAAAATTAGAAAGGAAAAATTATCCCCTGCTCTCTTTGCATGATGTATTTCTCAACTTCCTTCTGGGAAGAAATTAATATTCCTGATAAAATGCTTAAGTAATTTAAAAATAAACTTTAATGAGCTTAAAGAGAGTCTGCCTCTGGGAGATTGGCTTCCCACTCAGTGGACTGTCAGTCAAGAATCTAATGATCTTTAACCAGAGTTTCCTACAAAAGTGTCCACCAAGAGAGACATTTTTATGTTGGTTTGTTTCTGAACTCTTCTTTTGAAGCAAGTGCTCAGAACTCAATTTTCCGACCCCTTTTTTTTTATCTTTATTTGGAGTTCAGAAATCCCTCAAGGTGATGCCTAAGTGTGAAGTATGACATTTTTCTTGACAAACCATAAGAAAGGAAATCATACAAAAGCCACGAACTTGTTCCAGGATTTTTAACCTGCCGGTGATGAATGGTCATTTCGGTTATGGAGGCAAGAGCTTTGGAAAGACCATTCTGGTGGTGGTGTGCAGAGACAAAAACATAGACCCACTCCTGCCTGGAAAAGGATCCTGCTGGCCGCTTGTCAAAATTCAGTGGACTCGAAGAGCCAGTTTAGAGCTGAGCAGAGCAGTGCTTTCACTGCGCCCACTTCCAGGTTCCAAACTTCAACCCTGCTCCAGATCAGCCAAATGAAAACTTCTTGGGTGGGGGAGGGGCTCAAGCCTCATGACTGTTATTTTTAATCTCTCTTGGTGATGGTTCCTAAGTTGCTGCCCTGGATCCCTGTCCATTATTCGTCACAGGTATGGTCCCAACAACTACTTTTGTTCAATTTCCCTGATACCTTGATGCCACGAAGTGTCTTCGCTGGCTTAGATGTATTTTTACTCACCTCGGTCATCGATGCAATGACTATTTGTAGAACTTCCTTTTGTGCCAGGATGGTGGGAATCCTAGAAAGTGTAAATAAGCATCCTCCTCCCTTCCTGACTTGGGTCCCAAGCTCTCACTGCGGTCATCGCCTAGAACATAGAAGGTCTTTTTCTCCTGTGTCCTCAGGAGAGTACTCTTCTGTTCTCACCGCCGGATTATCTGCCTTCTGGACACTCGTGCTCTAGATTCTGACACTGCAGCCTTGTCTTGTTGGAGGCGTGGCAAGCCTCCCCCTCATCAGCCCTTTATTGGGGCAAAACTACGCCGAGACAGTCTTTGGTCCTTGGTGTCCACTGGAGATTCACTAGGAACAGAATGTCCACAGGAATGTAGGAGGAAAAGAAATGCCACTGAGTGGATTCTCAGAGCCTCTTGCCTCAAACGACATCCCTTCCTTTTCCCATCATTCGAGTGCTTTCCTCTATTCTTTGCTCCTGAATAAAGCCCTGGGTCCTTTTTTCCCTTATCTTCTTGGCGTTGTCAGAGCCAAGAGGCACGACGAGGGACTGGAAAGAGTGTCTGTTTGGCTGAGTGTAAAAGGGAACATACGATTTTGTGGTCAATTTATTTTCACCTCATTCATTCTCAGGGGTACATGGTTTTCGCCTCATTGATTTTCTGTGTTCATTGACTTGAAGCCTGCTGTGTATGGGAGTTTGCTTCACGTCTTCTCAAACCTTCTTTTTTTATTGCCTTGGCAACTCTGTGCCTTAAGCTTGAACTAGTTTGAACTAATCTCAGTGGTTTACCTACTTAATATGACACTTGTCTTTTGAGTAGAAGTATTTTACTATTTAATCTTTGTACCACAAATGTTACAGTTTGAAGGGTTCTTACAAATCATCCTAGTCCAGCTCCTTCATTACCTATGGAGACACTGGAGACCGGGGAGGTGGAAGGATTTGCCTAAGTTCACACAGCTAGAAAACCAGCAGGGCCGCCTCCTTGGAAGGAAGGAAGGAAACGGAAAGATTGGAGGGAGAGAGAAATGAACTTTGCCTCAGATCTGTCGTGAAGGTACTTCCGGTTGTAACAGAACATTTGACTGGCCCAAGAAATAAGGGCATCTCTCAGCTCTCAGATCAAGAGTCTTGAGGGGCTCCAATCTCTGTCAGCTTTGTTCTCAGAACGGCTCCCTTCTTGGTGCGGAGGGGACTCTGAGGTGACTACCAGCGGCACCGGGGCCCTCTCTTTCCTTGTTCACGCCCAGGTGAGGAGCGACAGAGGGAGAGGGAGCGAGGGAGGCAGGGAGAGAGAGAGTGTGGCTCAGAAGTCTTTCCCTTCAGGCCAGTTGGCCCACTTAGGTCACACACCCACCCCTAAACAGATGCCAGAGGAAGGAACGCTGTGAATGTACCTGCATTCCTGAGCCAAACTCTGGCGAGGAGAATGAGCTCAGGATGATTCACTCAGACCCATCAGCATCTACCTCTGATGAGGATGGGGTCAATTTGTCGTGTGTCCCTTGGGCTTCATGGGGGAGAGTTTGATCGGGGAGAGGGGTGGGGGTTTGGGTAGGCACCAGAAGAATCTCCTACAACCAGAAACCATTAGGTAGTAACTTGTATGTAAGTAGCATGTGGTATAGAGCCCACATTCCGTAGACAGTAAGTGACCAGCTCTTAATGGCCAGTAGTGATGCCTGGTGACTTGGGGGATGGACTGTACATTTGGAACACTACCTGTGTTGGTAAGGGAGGTGACAAAGTCAGGAGAGGACTGGCCACAATTCCTCCTGCACATGGAAAACTCCGTCTTGTGATCTGAATGGCCAGAAGGAAAGAAAATTGGCTTTCCTGCATGTTCTAGGAGGCTACCCCATCCGATTTATAGGGGGTGTGCCTGAATCAGGGTTCTACTGGAAGGTGACTTCCTTAGCATGGGGGACCATGGGGAAACAAACATCTGTCTGAGTAAGGATCCTACCGCCTCCAAAAGATTTGAGCCGGCCCAGAACAGGAAGAAGATTGAGACTACACCTAAATGTTCCCTCTAGAATTAACCATAACCCTCTTTTGCCAAAATGCGGTCCTTTTCAGGTGGGGTCGGAAACGGGTGTCACCAATCAGACTCATAACGGAGGGCCCGTCCAGCCGTGCACTTGCCCTACTCCCGGCGCAGGGCTCTTTCCTTCTTTCTGAAGTTTTTATTTATTGTCCTCCATGAATGCTAGTGTCGGGGCAGAGCTCCCTCTCCACTCTGTGGCATTGTTTTGACTTTTGGCCATTCCTAGAACTTTTTACTATTCTGAACACTACTCATCTCAAGTTATTGTCCCGGCCTTTTGCGGCTGCTCCCTTGGGTGTGTTTGATGGAGAGTGCTTTGAGGTTTGTGAAAGGCGTTTTTGGAGACACTGCCGTTAGATAACATCCCTGGATCTCAGAGATCCCTTTTTAACATCACCACCGGCAACATTAATCATCCTGGTTTTGATGCAGAGACAAAGGATGTGGAACTGTTTCTGTAGGGCGGGGTGGGGGGTTGCGAGGGGGCCGGTTCTAGGAGCGGTTCCTTCCACGGTGGAGCGGGGGCTTCAGCCTGTGCCGTGGGGGCGGTGTGGAAATGATTTTGGCTCCTGAATTACAATAAGGATCTGAATCGGGGAGCCCACGAAGATTCTGCCCATAAAACTGCTCCACTCTCACTTTCTGTTTTGGAAGTGAGGCCCTCAGTATTCATGTTTTCCCACTGAACAGGATTACACACGAAGAGTGCACACAGAAGGGAAACTCAGGAACGATTCCCCATCTCTCTGTCCTTCTGTCCTAAATAATGTCCCCGAGTTCTCAGAATCTGGGGAAGTGTCTGCTGGTGTGTTCCGGGCCTGGGGAAGGAGGTTTCATGAGGCTGGGCTCTTCTGTCCTTCTGTCGGGCTGGTCGGCAGAGGCTTGTTGCCTCTGAAGCTGCTGTCTTGGGTTCCTCCCACAGAATGTTCTGATATCCCCCTGGTGGGGTCAGTCTGGCCCCAGGTCCTGGAGCAATCCTGAGGGTAGAAAGATGCCCACAGTCCCCTCCCTATCCTGCACCCAGCAGCTCTGAGAATTAAACCAAATGCCCCTCCAACTCCAGAGGCCATTGCTGTTAAGTCTCCTGGCCTGCCAGTGTCCTTTGCTGTCAACTGGCCCCAGGGGTGAGCACTTATCTCTTGGCTGCCCCTAGGGCATGGCTCCCGGCCCCACCCCCTCCACACCCTGGGTTGCTCCAACCATCTTCCCCCTGCCTTGTTCTAGCACTCCTGCCTCTGACAGAGTCCTTCTCTGAGCCCCAGCCTATTGGACAGGCTTCTTTATACCGTGTGTGGCTTTTGCTAGCCCTCCTCCCTGGAGCTGACCCTTGCTCTCACCCTCCCCACCCTGGGTCAGGGGTCTCAGTGTCCACCTGGCTTCTGATTTCTCCGGCTTCTAATTCCAAATGTAGGTCCTGATTCCTGAGGGTGTGACTGCTACCTGGGTCTGTCACCCCATTGAGCAAACCCAGTGATACCCATCTGTGTCAGGCCTGTGGGGCTAGTCCCCATGAAGCTGTGTCTTAGAGGGATGGTTAGAACAGGAGGGCTGTGATGCGTGGACAGGGCCGAGATGTTTACAAGGGCCCAGGCACCCGTATGTCCACTGGAGGCTGAATGTAGACTAGATGTGGAATATCTTCGGTAAATAGATGCGTTCTCCTTTGAAAATGTCAATGCTTTGGTCTCTAAGTAGGTATCAGTCACTTGAAGGTGATAGTGAACTCACAGCACCTTTTTGTCATTGTATAGCTTCTCACTCAGTGGAGACCAATGTGCAAGTACAGGGGGTATAGCATTTGACTGCAACAGTACAAGTACAACACAGTACAACGCGAGGGACCAAAAGGCCCTTTTACCGTCACTCTCAGAACCCGCCTGCTCTCACTGATGTGCCAACTCCCTTGGGTGGCTGTGTTCTGACGACTGAGCAGAACTCCCAGGAAGCACTTTGTTCGGCATCAAATGAGAACTTTGCTGCTTGTTTTCCCTGCCAGCTACTACAGGCGGGGGCATCAGGGTGCTCGCCTTCCAAGACAGCCTGTCACCTGTGCCCCAGCACTTCAGCCGCAGGGCTGGGCCGGCTCCCACAACGCTGCCTGTGCCGCCCCTTCCCTGGGGTGAATGTTCTGGGGGAACCTATTTCTGAGCCTCACTTGGACTCCCAACTCTCTAAGGATGTCCATATCCTTAAAGGCTAATGGAAGACTCGGGTCCCAGAAATTCCCAGTACTTTTGGAAGACCCCATTTTGTTCCCATTAATCACAGTGGCGAGCTCTAGCTTCTAAGATCTTCTAAGCCAGCATCCATATCAACATCCCATTCTGTAGGAATTCACAGAAGGAAAAGGTAGCCAGAATCGATAGCTTCCGAGGTCATGTTTTGCCGAGACTAACTGTGACTTGACCTGCTGGTAAATTCCTGATGGAGGAAGCTGCTTATGCTCCAGGCTCCCAGCCACATTCCCAGGACACCGAGGCGTAGTCAGAGATACTACGAGGTAGTCGGAAGTCAAGTCTCTGAGCTCTGCGGCTGAGTGAAGCCTGACCTTGAACCCAGTATATGCTTCTACTGGCTCTCTGGATGTCCGAACCTATCGAGGGGCTCAAAGATGTAACAGAGGAGCGGGCAGGCAGAGGGCACAAGAAGCCCTGCCTCCCTCCAGCCCCGAGGAGCTGTCCTTGGTATTGAAGTAGACCATCCCCCCAACCCCTCTGGGCTCCTGGCGAGAGCTCGATGAGTAATGCCTTTGTCTCCTGAAATTCCTATGTCCCAAGTGGAGGGGAGCCCTGGCTGGAACTTGGTAAGACCAGTCCGTCCCTCCCGTGTGGTGTCCATTGCCCTAGGTCCCCCCTTTCTGAGCCAGTAGGTGAGCACTGGAGAGCCAGCCTGTTGGGAAAATCACGGGCAGACCAAAGATGGGGGCCTTGGAGAAGCCATGCTATTACCAGTAACACTGAAAGAGACGAGCTTAATAACCAAGTTGCCTCATTTAGGAAGAGCTCTCCCAGCGGCCTAGGACAAGGTTCTCTGCCTCCTTCATCAGTGCTATGAGAAGAGCCAAGGCGGGTAAGGTGATTTGACCTATTGTCATGGCAATGAGAGCCGTAACTCAGAACAAGCCTAGTGCTGTGGGTATAATGGAGAGAAAGATGGGTGTGGCCTTGACCTTCACGGAGCTTAGGTTTTGAAGGAAGGCACTGGAAAATAAAAAGTTAAAAAAATACATATTTACATATTATGATAAAGAAACAAAACCAGCAAAGGAAGAATGACAATGGACTTCTTTTTTTTTTTAAGATTTATCAATGTATTTTAGAGAGAGAACGGGGGAGAGGCAGAGGGTGAGGGAGACAAGCAGAATCCCTGCTGAATGGGGACCCCCCCCCACAGGATCATGACCCAAACAGGCACTTAACCGACTGAGCCACTTGGGCACCCCGAGAATGACAGCAGACTGCCTTTAGATAGGCAGGGAAGATCTCTTACAAAGCAATAGTTGTTACTGGGTTATGGAGGGTGAGGAAGAGTCAGCCTTGGGCTGAGGGGAAAGTGAGTTCGAACGTCCTGGGATGGGAACGAGATCGCTCCTTTGATGAAACTGAAGAGGGTTTCTATGAGATGAGGTCATAAAAGCTGCTTCCACGCCATCACTGAAGGGCAGGGAGAAATGCCGGAGTGAAATAACCGAATAATGGAAGTTAACTAGTAACCCAGAATTTAACCCAAGTGATTTCAAAGGGAGGTAGAAAAATGCTCGGAATCTGCCTGATCAGACTGACCTTGAATTCTGCTGCCTAGTTGTACATTAAGACTTCAGTAGCCCCGTGATTTCTCTTCCCAAATACAATTCTATTTTATACCACGACATGTGCCTTTAAAAGCAGGAGAGAACTGTATTCTCAGTGGGGGGGAAATGACTAGAAAGAGGAAATCTTAGTGAAAACAAAGAAGCAAGCCAAGGCAGAGACAGAGCTCTTATCTGCACAACCCCAGATTCTGGTCAAGAAACGCTCAGAGAGATCAGAGACAAGTGGTAACGTGCGATAAACAGATGGGGAGACAGGGTGGGCCATTGTCCATAGAGGGGCCCAGGAAGCGCCTAAGGGGTGGGATTTGAGGAATGGAGTTTTCTAGGGCGGGTCAGGCTGCCTACGGTGGAGTTAGACCAAGAAGGACAGTGGTGTGCAAGGCTTGTATGTGAAACCAGGGCACGGATCCTGGTGCGCCGGTTGGAGTTTACAGAAGGAAAGCCCAAGTACCCACGGGAAGAACATTTCACAAGGACAAATGCCCAGAGTCTCAAGGACCCTCCCCGAGCCTCAGAAGCATCCTTGGCAAGAGAAGGGCCTGCGTCTCCCACTTCATTCACTTTGTGGCCCCTCTGGGTCCAAGTCCCCGTGTAGAAGTTATGACTTGACTTTACTCAACGTAGGAAAGAGGCGCCAAACTTGGATCCCGGGTTCAGTCCTTGCTGTAGTGGAGGGAGAGTGGGGAGAATGAACCAGGCAGGTCAGGGCTGGTCGTGGGGGGAGGTGGGGGAGGCCACCAGGGCAAACCTGGAATAAGGTTGCCGGCACCACTTGAAAGAATGAAGATAGAACAAAACCAGACAAGCGGTGGGTCTTCTGCCTCCTCTGCTGAATGGCCACAGGGAACTTCTCCCAGGGGATGGGATTGTCCTCACGGATGGCTACATGCCTGAGGCAGGTAAACCTTCAGCGACACAGTGCGCTTTAAATCCCTTCCCACCTGAGCCAGCCAGATCTGCCTAGGAGAGCAGGAGTAGAAACAGCCTGAAGTCCCTTTGAAGAGTGGAGACATGCTGGTTTCCAGGCTCCCGGCTGTCTTCACCTTGAACTTCCTGCCCACGTTTCCAGGCCCCCAGCACCCTCACTGGCCCTTGGTGGTCAGACACCCCGCTCCTAATGTGGATTCCGCCCTCTGTTGATGGAAGCTGCTGACAAACCTATCCTTTTCCTAAATAGACCCCTACCTCCAAGCTCCGTTCTTCCTGCTGTCCCTATGGAAACACACGCACCCACATCACACCTCACTCCCCGAATAGCTTGTGAGATAAACTCAGTAGGATGAATTTATGCTCAGCTTGTAAAGGCAGGCCTTATGGACGGTCCTTTCTAGAAATATTTTTTCATTGAACAAAAACTCTGAGCAATGACCCTGCATCAGACACTGAGTTAGGGCCTGGGGTGGGGTGGGGGGGGTTGTGGGGTCCATCCCCCAGGGGGGAAAAACAGACATGCAGGGTGGTCAGTGCCTGTGCTGAGCACAGTCAGGACTTTTGGAAAGAGGACCAGGGAGAAAGCAAGGGGTGACGGTCAAAGTCGAGAATCTGAACTGCTGGTTGCAGCCCGCAAAGGAAACAGTGGAGGACAGAGGAATCTTAGCATGTCCCTCGGGGGACATTCCCACAAAGTCTCCTGTGTACCTGACCAATCGAGGGGATTACCAGGACATGGGAGGCGTGGCTCACGAGTCTGTGACTGTTTTCTGCTCCAGACCAGGGGATCCTTGGAGTGTCTGCCGGCTCTCGGTTGGGTAGAACCTGGGGTAGAACTGTTTCACACGAGCCCAGATGCACGGCAGAAAAGCCGACCGCTGATCGATTCTTGAGTCTTCGCTTGGCGGAGAGCAGTGCCCAGGGAGGCTGACTTTGAGAAAGCCGAAGATGGAGTGACTTAATATTGTCCAAGTTTCGCTTTCTGACAATCCTATTGCCCTTTGTATCTGCGATGATTTGTAGGTATTAGCTGGAACGCTAGCGTGTACCTGCAATTTTAGCGCGGCTGTAAGTCCATTTGCGCAAGATTCCTGTAGCTTGGGCTAATCCTGACCCTTTTAGCTCCATGAAAGAATGCTCAGTGTCCGCCACCGGCCAGGCAGGGTGTGGTCCTGAGAAGCAAAAGCCTGCAAATGGCTTTGAAAACACTTGGCTGCGATGACCTGGATTGAATAGAGCAATTTGGTTTCGCTGGAAGAGATGATTGTATAAAAGCTAACACCTGCGGTAATTCTTTCTAAAGCGGCGGGGAGCACTGCCCTCGCTGATTCAGACCTTGAGCCTGGGCTGTGCATCCACGCCTGGTGTTAGGTCACGAGAGGCGCCTACTGCATTTCCCACGCTTGACACGGGGATGGTCCCCCCACCCCCACCTTGGTCCTCTGACTCTGTGTGTCGTGTTTCTGCAATGGGAGACTTAAATGGAAATGGTCGGTAGTCTCTGGGGGCGCTAAAAACATAGATCTGGCCTTTGGGGTCCCAAAGAATTCTTTTCACTTCCGCTTTCCTGTCTGCACAGTGACTGCCCCCACCCCCCCGCAGCCCCCAGACGCTGTAAGGCGTCTCTGTAAGGCGTCCGTCAGTCCTCTTATTAGTGTGTTTGACTCCCAGGTCAATAGTTGAAAATCAAATCAAATCATGCTAATAGCATTTTCGGATTTTTGTATCTTAATTTTTAGGGTATCTTTTAATTTTTGTATATTTAAAGAAGATTTTATTTGTTTATTTGAGAGAGAGCACATGTGGGTGCGTGAGCAGAGGCGGGAAGAGGGCCAGAGGGAGAGCTGGCAGGGATCTCAGACAGACGTCCTGCTGAGCGTGGAACCTGACCCGGGGCTCGATCTTATGACCCTGAGATCCTGACCCAAGCCAAATTCAAGAGTTGAACGCTCAACCCACTAAGCCACCCAGTGCCCCTAGGATATATTTTTAAATTATAATGAAAATCTGTTTCATATAACTTTAAGACTTTTAAACTTTGTAGCATCTTGACTTTATTAAAAAAACTACTTCCGTCTCTCCTTTTATTAGTAAGAACAAAGGCCAAAAACCAGTGTTTTGTTTTTTGTGTTTTTTTTTTCCTGTCATGCAATTGTGTCCTCCCAAAAGATGAGTTCAAGCCCTCATCCCTGCTACCTGTGACTGTGACTTTATGAAGAAAGTGGGTCTTTGCAAATGTCTTCAAGTTCATACTAGATCAGGCTGGGCTCTGAGCCAGTGATGGTGTCCTTATGAGAAGAGAGACATTTGGACATAGGCACAGGCACGCAAGGAGAACGGCACGTGACATCAAAGATTGGTGATGTGCTGCTCGAAGCTGCTACACCAGGGATTCCTTGCAACCACTAGAAGCTAGAAAGGCAAGGAAAGATCCTTATGAGTTGGCATGATGTTATAGACACCTTGAATTCAAGACATTGTGGACTTCAAGCTTCCAAAACTGTGAGGGAATGTTTCTGTTGTCTTTTTGCTTTTCTTTTCTTTTTTTTTTTGCTTTTCCCCCCATTTCTGTTGTCTTAAGCCACATTTTGGCATCATTTATTGCGGCTGCCCTGGGAAACTAACACAGCTTCCTTTCCCTAAACTTGGATTATTAGATGTTGGGTCTCTAATATGGTGTTTTCCCTGTGAAGGGTTTACAAATGTTCTTATGTCTGAGATCATACAAATGACTTTTCATCTCATGGGATGCACAGAATTACAGAGGAATGTCCGACCCCAAAGTCAAGGCCCTGCTCTACTGTGCCTTTAGTGCAATAGCCTCGAGGATGGGTCAGAAAGGCTTGCACTGTTGTCTGCTACCGGAGGTGCGAACTTGGTCTCCCCAGATTGTGTCGCTGTGGTGGTAAGAACTTGGGGATCCCATTACCAGGGATCTGATCATCTTGGGGTACCGTCAAGGAGGGGAGTTCAACTGAGTGACATCAACAAAAGTAGCCTGGTGTATCTTTTACAAATATGTCTCCTTGGTTTGGCCGTTGGTCTGACGAGTTCTATCAAGGAGAGAGCGACATCTGATAGAATTTTACTGTGGGATGCTTTGCGGTTTGCTAGTTTTCCCAGGCAGGAAGGTAGGATAAGCTATTACAGCAGGGCTGGTGGTGCCTGGTCCCACAGATGAACTCCTGAACCATGGTTTTGTCCACGGTCTAGATTACCAACACACTTTATTGTATTGTTTTTGTTTTGCTTTGTTTTGTTTTCAAAATTAGCCATTATTAAAATGAGGAACATTCTGGCCATAACATGGCAGAGTAGAAAATCTTATTGCAAGAGGTAAGAAGAGAAACTCCTTTGTACAGTTTGATCTTTTTGTTGGAAAGATTCCTAATTTATTTATTTATTTAGGTCTCAATCTTGTACCTGGACTCTATTTTTGGTTTGTTTTTCACCGGTGATCAACTACTAGCTTGGAGGCTCTCAGCCACGGTAATAGGAAACCTCTAGAACTCAGAACATAATCCAATCACCCATTATGGAAAGATGCAGGATTTCTTCCAGCACCGGGAAGCCAGACATCCCTAAATGTGCCAAATAAATGTAGCGTAGCCCAGCTGAAGAAGAATGTGTCCACAGGAAGAATCCAGCCAAAAGGAGAGGCTTTGAAGAAGTAGCATTTGCCCAGAGAGGAAGGTGGATGGTTTCCACGTGGCGATCTCTGTCCTCCATGCTCTTCTGAGCTCGATTCATGCTTAAACTCAGTTAAAGCCACATCTCCTCTGGACAGTTTAATGGCACCTCAAGAACGAGTACGTCCCAAACTAGCACAGGTCCCAGCCCACAGCAGGTGTGAAAAGTATTTTTGAAAGATAAATGAGTAAATGGCTCGTCAGCCCCACCCCAAACCTAGTCTCTCAGAAGCTCTCTTCGTAGCAAATGGAGCCACTTAGAGTACGTGGCCGAGCTAGAAATCTGTCAGTGGATTCTTTCCTCTGACCCCGCCCTCTCTCACGGATCCCCATCTCCATCCTACTGCCCAACCCACCTGCATCCCTTGACACACACACACCACACACGTCCTCTGTTCTGCCTCCAACATGCAGGCTCTGTGGTCTCTTCCCCGCATAGTCTGACCCCCGACTGCGGGCAGCTGGAACCCCTCCCTCCAGCGAGACTCCCACAACCCTGTGTGTCCCCGTGTGTCCATATATACATATTCCCTCTCTCCCCAGGTGGAGGATTAACTCCCGGTCCCGAACCCCTCCTCGCTTCTCTCAGCATCCCCTCCCTGGAGATACCTGAAGAGGAGAACACGGTGCCCAGATGAATGGAAAACCACGGTGCCACTCCCCAGGGAGTGCCATGGATGTACAAAGTGTGGTCTCTCTGGTCTCTGGATGAACTTGGTAGGAGCAGCCGTCCTGTCCCCCTCGCCGTGCCACAGCCATGAGAAGCAGCGTGGTCAGGAATGGCCCAGAGCAGGCACCAGAGCCGTTGGCTGGAAGTGGAGGAGCCAAGGTGAGAAGTGTCTGGTTTTGGAAGGCTCGGGCGAATCCCTTTTCAGAAGCACATGCGTGTCTATGTGAAGTAAATGGGCATCGGCATTGGGACACTTGGGCGTGCTCAGCCCTGTGTCGTGCTCAGAGTGCCAACCTGTCAGCTGGGTGGTGGGCACAGTGGCGAGAACTGGGGTCGGCGGGGAGACAGCCCCCCTTCTTCCCCCACTGCTAATTTGCCTCGTTGGGAAAGCACCGGATGGGGTGAAGCCCTCCTCTCCCCCTCCCCGCTGAGAGCCGCAGTCCTTCTCCCCATGGGTGGAGAACAGTTGGCACCCGCAAAGGCTGCTGGGTGGATCTGGAGACCCGCTACCCCAGAGAGGAAACCGTGCTCCCGCCTGGAGTCTGTCCCTGGCCTGAACTCCGTGGTCATGCGCTAGAATCCGAATCAGCAACTGAGGAAGCCCCTGGGTGAAAGGGTGCCGTGATGGAACTTGTGTTCATGCTCGAGTGAGCTTCTGTTATTATTGTCTCCTGCAGAAAAGCTCCGCGATCGATAGGGCACATACGTGGTCATTAGGACATCGTGGGCACCCAGCAGGTTCAGGAACCAGCAGGTGGTTGATGGAGCATCGGGAGCCTCTTCACCAAGTTCATGAGCAAGGCTTCTCCCGCCCTCCTGGGTACCATGGACACTTCCCACCACGGTAAGTAGGGGGCTCCTGGCAAGCCAGCAGGGGCCAAATTCTCTTTCTAAAATGTGGCCTGACATTTTACTTTGCTCTTAGACAATCTCCACGGTATGATAAGGCTGTGTCAGCCAAACAGATTTATGAGTCACTGCCCTCAATCTGTAAGTTGAAGCTTGGCAGAAATTAGGTCCGTCTTCTGAAGACCTGGCATCTTTTTCTAGGGCTGTGGTTTGTCGATAGATGGTCTGTGGTGGAATCATTTTTTTAAAAGTTTTTTTTAAAAATTTATTTATTGGAGAGAAAGAACATGAGCAAGCAAGGGGAGGAGCCAAGGGAGAGGGAGATGCAGACTCCACGCTAAGTGTGGCCGAGACCGATGTGGGGCTCGATCCCAGGACCTGGAGATTGTGACCTGAGCTGAAATCAAGAGCTGGGCCCTTAATTGACGGAGTCACCCAGGTGCCCCGAAATCATTTTTGTTCTATAGAACGGCGGGTACCTAATGCTGGCCTGTGGGAGAGGGCCATTTTGTGACCAAGTTGTTGACACTCCATAAGGAATAAAATCAGAACCAGGGAGAGAATCTCTCCATCAAGTTCAGTGCTCACTTAGTCCTGATTATGTCCTTGCTCTATACTCGGGAGTTGAAAACACCCTTTCTACCTGAATCAAAACAGGAGTCAACAGACAAATCCAGAATGTAGAACATGCTGCAAGACAGCTTGCCCACATTGTTCAAAAGAGTCAATGTCATGAAAAAACAAATGATCTTTAAAAAAGCACATGGGGGGGCGCCTGGGTGGCTCAGTGGGTTAAAGCCTCTGCCTTCGGCTCAGGTCATGATCCCAGGGTCCTGGGATCGAGTCCCGCATCGGGCTCTCTGCTCAGCAGGGATCCTGCTTCCCTCTCTCTCTGCCTGCCTCTCTGTCTACTTGTGATCTCTCTCTCTGTCAAATAAATAATCTTAAAAAAAAAAAAAAAAGCACATGGGGTACTATCTTAGATCAAAAGATACTGCAGAGAGAGAGAGCAACCAAATACGTGTATGGTACTGGATTAAATCTCACACGGGAAGAAACAGATCTGTGCCAGAGATTTCTGAAACGATGATGATGTTATAAATATGAGCTGTTCAGTAGGTGACATCAGAGTCGTGTCACCTTTCCTGGGACAACACTTCTGTGGTTGTTTTGGAGGATTTTTTTTTTTCTTGGGGACTCAGGACAAAGTGTGTAGGGGTGAAGAGACATGATGTCATACCTTTCAAATGGTTCCATAGCAAGGAAAGTTAGAGATGAAGCAAATGTGGACAAACATCTAGAATTTAGGGGAGGGGTATTCATTGTGATGGTATTTCAGCTTTTCAGTGGGATCAAAAATTACAAAATAAAAAGCAGAAAAAGATTTGGTACTCTTGATAAAATATTTTATTGGCACTTGGCGTCTGGACAGTATTCTCTCACATTATGTGAACTACTTTATGATGAAAGGGTTTTGGAGGCAAACAGCTCCACAATCCCCTTTTTCTATAAAATGGTAGCTACAGGTAATAGTTGCTTTGTAGTAACATCCAAAATAAAGACTTGGCAACCCCAACCTTGATTCTTTCCTTTTTTTTCCTTCTTCTTGATGTCACTGGTCCATGGAGTTTAGATGTCTAGAGAGGGCCTCTCCAGGGTCAACTTGTCCTGTTCCGTTCTGTAACATTCTTCACATCATGGCACGTACAGAAAGTGGTAACGTGTGTATGGCCAATGGGGCAAGGCTGCTAATGCCTGAAGGCAACTAGCCCAGAAGATCTGGCTGCCCCTGGGATGAAGGGGTCGCTGCGTTGGCACACCCATGAGCCATCTGGGCCGCACAAGTGTGCCGTTGTCAGAGGGTGGGAAACTCTGCTTCCATGCATAACAGTGCTGTGAACTGCTTTACACACAATTTGAAATGTTTGCTTGAAAAAAAGCCATCTAGTCTGTGTCCAGCCCACTGTGGATTCAGACTTTGGGTACAGCAAAGGGGGTTAGGCATCGTCACGTGCCTGCATCCCAGCACTTGTTATGATGGATCTTGAGTTGTAACAAGGTTAACTCGGAGGCCAACTCCTATGGGAGCATATGGAGCAAACTCGGGAGCGAAGGTTTCATCTCTAGTTTTTGTCATTTGGGATCACGCCCAACTTGAGTGTATTGAGATGAGGCAAGAAATGACTCTGAAGACAGAAGCCAAGAAAGGACAGGTTAACCCAGGTTGAGCCAAACCTTTTGCACAAAGTACCATTTTGTGTTTACAGCCCAGAGTTCTGCAGTTCTAAATAATTAATTTAAATGTAATTAAATACCCTGTTAGGAGGCCACTCTCATGAAAAGGAAAGAGCACCCACTGGGCTTCCAAAGTGGTTTCTTAACTCTCCCAATGCATCCGAATAGCCTGGTGAGCCTCTTAAAAACACATGCTCATGGTCTTTATTCCTGAGCGATTCTGATTCCATCGGTCTAGCATCTCTCACCCTGGTGATTCTCATGGGCCACCCAGTACTGACGCCTAGAATCAGAGGCTGAGTCAAACCGGAAGCCTAAATTACCTTACTTACAAGTAGGAGAGATTCGTTTCATTATGTAGCTACTACAATTTCCTTCCTGCCTTGGCCTCTTAATTTCCCAGCATGGTTGACCGATTCCATTTAGAATGGAGTTTTTCTTCTGGAATCCCCGTGGTCTTATTGTTTCTCTTGCTTGGTGAGGACCCGCATAGCTGTGGTTAGCCCCAGAGAGGTGACTGGAGGCTACCTGCAGGAGAGCGTGGGGGCGTGACACCGGCTGAGAGTGCTTTCTTTCTGGAGCCAGATACCACTTCTGCTGGCACCTTGATTGGTCTAGATTGATCCTGCCTTTGCTTCGTTCCATTAACTTGGGCATCTTGGCAGTCTCTACCTTGACTGTCTTCATGGTGTGCCAGGTAGGGTACCGAAAACAGTTGGGTTGTTGCTTACTTTCAGGCTCCTATTTCACCTTCCTTTTTTATAATACGAATTTGATGGGTCCGACTACACACATGGCAATAAGATGATTTATTGCTGCGAGTAAGAGTATGACTTTAAACTGATGCTACGATTTACCAGATACAGTTCGTATGGTCCGAGGAAAGTAAAACCCCACGGGTTCAAGTGTCCTAATGCTGATGATGGTGAGAGCCAACCACCGTGTTTACCACCTGTCAGATCCTCTTCTCAGTGCTTGCTGCCCATTGACACACTCAGCCTGCTCAACCCTCCCCGTCCCATACTGGTATTACGGTCCTTATTTTACAGAAGAAGAACCCGAGGATGGGTTGGTTCTACACTTGAGTTTGCCATTAATAAGCAACGTGAGCTTGAATGTGTCACTTAACCTCCGAGGACCTGCTTTCTGACTGGACTAGTGAGTCTCCACTAATGGTCTCTGTTCTTGTTTCTAACCAAGGCAACCGCTTCTGTCTGTTCCTCTGACTGATTTGCTGCAATGATTTATTATTTTCTACCCTTGCCCTACTTTGCCTTCTCTTAACCTCTTTTCCGACTTCCTCAAATTCGTCTACATTTTGGCAGATTTCACTTCTAGATGCAGACACCTCATTGACATACTTCAGCCCTGTGGTCTGGGGACTGTTTAGGGGCGGAATATAAGGGTCTGAACGTGAACGAGTCAAGCAGTGTCATTTACCTGAAAATAAGTCAGCAAATGGTGGAAATGACAGCCACAGTACTGGCGGAGTCACGGCCCCTCGGGACGTTTCGTCGTCTTGTACAGCATTTTCCTAAATATCGATCACGCAGCTGCTCTCATGCTTGTAATTTTAAAGAGCTGGAGTATCCTGATGCACTTGATAATGAGGCAACTACTTGTTAGGATTCGTTGGCCTTCCAAAATGGAAAATGTGGACTGTGAGATTGAGGAAGTGTAGAAAAATCTTCAAGAAACCGAAGAGCACTGAGGTACTCTGTTTACCTCAAGTGGCTAGGAGATCAACGCACAGTATTGTTCTCCACGTTGACTTACTCATGACTTAGTCATTCCAGAGAAGCAACTAACAGGGAGCCTGAGTGCCATGAGAGCAAATTTCAAAACCATTTGGATCTTTTGAGCCACCCCATCACTGGAACCTTGAAATGGGTGGTTTTCTATCCCTTACCTGCAGATCTGAATGTTCTTGTGGTCACCGTCTCAGGTGATGAACAGTACTCTCCATGTCGGATGCACACTTGTATCGCTCAATTCTGTATTTTACATGAGACCATGGAGTTTCTGGGTTCTTCCAAGTTATTCAAATGACTCACATCAATGAGGCAGTAAATATGTTGGGCCAAAACACCATCAGAAATATCTTTGTCAGCAGGGAGCAGAAGTTATATTAATTAAAATGTTCTGAGAAGGTACAGGGTGCACTCCCGACGAGTCATCGCACTATTTTAATCCTAATTAAGGATGTTCCCTCTTGGCATCTTGGAACGTAGAAAATTAGAATTTTAAAAGTCTGTGGCATTTCTAGAAGTTGGGTCAGCAGACTCAGACCGAACCCTCAAGTCAGGAACTGGGGATAGTTTGAGAGAGAGTTACCATTTTAGGCAATTGATATTTATCTAGCCTCCTCTCCATGTTCAGAGAAAATTATGGAAAGGTAAGGGGTGAAAAGATCAGAAACAGCTAAATTTTGGGTGGTGGAGCAAAGGAATTGGGACAGTGAGAAACAATCACTTACCCTGTAAGGCAAAAGTGTGATTGAGTGGAGGGTATTCTAGCTGTATGAGAATATTGGCGAGTCCGGACACCATAGCCCACTTAGGACTGGTGAGACTAGAGCCTCAGCATACACACCCTTGTCTGGGAAGAAATGATGTCACCAGCATTTTTAGCTTAAAACCTAAACAAAGTCATTTTCATATGGTAATCTGATGGTTCCCTGTGGAAGCTCAGTGCTTCTGTGTGGATTTTGAAACCTCATAATTCTGTTGAGACATTTCCTCACTGCACCTCATCACGTGTGTAGACCGAGTACAGATCTTTGGGCGTGATCACCCCAAACCATTTTATTTGCTGTCAAGAACTCCATTATTAATGCTTTGAAGGACCAGTGAATAGATACGACTTCCATCATTGGGAAGCAGTGGTTAAGGGATCCAAGCTGGATAAACAGGAAGTAGATGCTGTCCTCTGGACCTCACATTCCTGGGAGAGCGTTGGTTTTCAAAGGACAGACTCTGAGCTCATCCTCCATCTCCAAAAACAACTGGAGAGGAAAGAATCTGGCTTAACATTTGGAGGTTCAGTGTTAGGGCTCCTTAAAAAGAAAAAAAAAGAAAGAAAAGAAGAAAGAAAAAAAGAGCTTTCCCAAATGAGAAAAGAAAAAAACACAATTTTTTTTTTGCGTTGCAGTGGTGTCGAATATTGAAGTTGTGAGGATGAAAATGCTTTTCTTTTTTTCAACCTTAAAGATGAGAGCACATTCTTACCCAGGGAATGGTTTGTGTTGGCACAGGTAGAATTGACATTTGAGAGAGGAGAGAGCTGGCTTCTGGCCGGAGGGCAAAGCTCCTGACCTTGCTTCATTCTACCGGGAGGCGGTCAGGGCCATCGGCACGGCCCTACAACCCGCGCGCACCCTTGGTTAATACTCTGCAGAGCAGAACCCAGAAAACAGGAGAGTGTGCCGCCCATCAACTGGCATGTGTGACTCTGCCGATTAAAAGAGCAATAAACGGGCAGCTTAATAGAACATTATGCCATAGATTACTCTAATCGGCTCGACATATTGATTGTTGAGCATTTCCCATTTGTTTATCAGAACAAAGTTACTCTTTTTTAATTACCTTGCCAATTTATTGTTGTATTTGGGGGCTTCTGCAATATTTTCTTCTATATAGTTTCACGTTGCAAGCAATGGCCTACCGCAATTAGTGCTGCGTTGGTTGGAGAGCATGGGTCTTGTCCGATCAAGACAACATGGACCAACTTCACGCTGTTAGAGAAAGTTGGGGTGGCCAAAAAGATGGGTAGGGAGACGTCAAAGTGTTGCAAGGGGGATTTTTGCCTGGATTCAATCTAAATACATCTCAAAAAATTGTAAAATAGAATCTACCAGCTAAAACTAATGAGCACAAAACTGCATTGATTTGGCCCAGGGTGGACAAATAGAACATCTGGCATATTTGGCACCAATGACACAGCTGGCATTGTTGGAAACGTTTCTGCAGAAGGTACAGATGCAGAAATGGGAGAATTGGTACAAACAGTGCAGATGGAACAGTTGGAACAGATGACAGTGGGCAGAGCTGGCAATGCCGGCCCAGGTGTCGTAACCTCAGCAGCTGGCACAAGTTGTCACAATCCTGGGATTTCTTAGTACAAGGCACATGTTCATTTTGGCTTTGGCTGCAAAGAGATAAGAGCATTTTATAATTAGTAAATGTGCCATTTAAAAAAGAACTTTTTTTTCCCCCTCCATCCTTAAGGACATCTACCTCCAACTGTGAAAGCTTGGAATATAGAGCATTTTTGCAAATTAGAATTTCCCCGAGAAAGCCATAATTGATAAATACAGATTTCATAGAAGAGGCAATTAGATATTTTTGTTCCGACAGAGAGAAAATTCATGAATGGAATTTCTTCACAGGAGTTGTGTGGGAAACAAAGGTCAGACTTTGGGAAATAGGAGTACACTTTGGATTTAAGCCGAAGTTTGTCATCAAATTAGCTGCTGTGTGTTTCTGAAATGTAGGGACTGTTCCCCAGTTATACGAAATTTCCTGTAGAATCACTCTTGAAGACATGGTACAGAATTGGAAACCGGTCTACAGAACAGGTTGGGAAAACAGAAAAAAAAAAAATGCTGGAATACATAATATGGAGAAATCATGAATTGCCACTTTCAAATACCAATGGGACTTGGCTCTAATTTCATTTAAAATGCTATAATTTGGGCTTGAATTAAAAATACAATATAATATAATCTTCTGGGCAATGACATTTAATACCAGATGAAAAGTTGAGAGAACAAAGCAACTTGTTTGTCAGTGGCTAGAAATATCACCGTTGTCTTCTTATATTTTTGTTGTAACAAAAGCCTTTTCATATTGTGGAAAAGCCAAAAAGCCTTATCTAATTATAAAATAATAAAAACATAACAAAGAATTGGGTAGTGGATCCTTAAATTTATATGAATATTCTTTTGAACATACTTGGTGCTCCATACATTCCTGATGAGGAAACGAACAGAGGTCTAAGAAATACCAATATTCAGAATTTTGAAAAATCACTAATTACCCTCTGTATGAATGACATATCTTCCATTAGAAAGAAACAAAGTGAGCCAGGTCTCAGTCCTCCTTAAAGCCTCAAATGTAACACAGACCTGTTAGCCAGCTTCCTCCCCCCAAGGGAAATCAGGTGGGAAGGAGGAGTTGAATGTTATGTACTCCCCATCCTCAAGTAAACCCCAAATGCCTTAGGTTTTCCAGTTTATACTGAATTAAAACCAACGTAATAAATCATCATCTCGTCATTGTCAATACCACACCATGGATGTTTTGTGTTTCGAGACTTTCAGGAAACAACTACAGTAAGAGTGAATTATTTCAAACTGGATGTCAAGTTCTTGACCATTAAAAACATACTTTGTTTCCAGATGACCCTTGCATATTGTTACCTATAGTTAATTAAAAAAAAAAAAAATACCCCACAGCTGTTCAGAGTCATTTAAAGCATATTTGATTTCAATTTCTCCATTCTCTCTACTTGGTTCTAACCTCATGTTGAACCCAACTACGCTATTCTTATTATTCCAAACTTTAATTCAATCCCTTAACATTAGTTCGTTTCTTGACTGAGATGACAAAAAGATGTTTCTGCTTCAAACAGATAAAATACCTTAATTTGTTAACTGCACTTTGGTGACCGAGGGCAATGAAGAGAGGAGGGGTAAGAGTGCTTACGTTCTCTCCAGGCACAGAGATGATGACGGATGAGTCACTGGCCGAACAGGCTGGAGAAGTCCATCTTTTACCTCCTCACCTGGTTTGAAACCCTGCTTCGTGGCTGAGCCTCGGATGAACTTGGCTTCTAGTCAAAAAACGCCATATGAAAAACGATCAGTTCAGGAGGGGAACACATAGGGGCAGTTCCAGGTTCTGGCATCCGTCGGGTCGGCAGGAGTGTTCCCGAAGGAAGAGGATGAGGGTGAGTCATTCCACTGAGCCTCTGCCTTCCTCAGGAATTAAACGAAAATTAAACATGAAAGATGCAATCTGTTGCCGAAATGTGATTCCTTCATCATTGTCCCAGCCACTATCTATTTCTAAGCACATTGAACTTTCCGATGTATTGGCGTCTCGTCTTATGTAAATACCCTTTTCCTTCTTTTAGCTCCAAGACATGGGATGTGCTTTCATTCCACCCTTCAAACAGTTGCTCCCCGGTGTGCCTCTCCACCGTCCCTGGGGCAGCTTCTCCTCTCTGCCCGTGGCAACCTGGGATGCAGTTTTTGCCTAGATGTATGTTAGAGAGGTGATAAACAAAAACCAAGCATATCCATTTAAGACAAAGCCACTTAGAGACCTGAACAAAAATCCAAGAGAAATTAACATGTTGATTTCAGGCACTGAGGCAGTGTTACATTCAGACATGATCTCCTTCCACCTTCCCTGCATTGTCCCGACTGTCCCTAAGTACACGCCAGCCCCAGCTTCTCCCCAGGGGCATGAGTGTCCACTCCCGCCCCTAGTGGGGCACCAGGCTTGATGCGGGGGAAGGCAGAGCTTCCCCACCCCAGGCCCTCTGCAGAAGGCTGTGCTTGATTGATGGTCGAGAAGCAGCAGCCCACTGTGAAGTGACCCATTCTTGTTAGTCTGTTGGAAGTGGGGAAGGAGGGAAGGAGAGACGGCTAAGAATCTGGTGGGGTGTTTGTTTTTTTTCTTTTGGAAACCAGAGTAGTCCGTATGGATGTTAGTGGGTTATTGTTGGTGACTCGTCGTATAGAACCTACCAGATTTAAGCTGTGTTCGATTCCCCCAAACTATTATGCTGATAACTATCATTGTGATACACGAATAAACAACTAATTGAAATGTAGATACATCTACTCGTGTTTTAAATACGTTTTAGTATAAGAAAATTAAAAACTTACAAAACAAGTAGGTAGAATAGGATAATGAACTCTCAGGTGTCCTAGACTTAGCGATTATTACTATTTTGCCAAATTTTGTTTCTTCGTCCTCCCTGGCATCTGCTCACACTCCCCCCTCCTTTTCCTGGAGTATTTTCAAGCAAATTCAGATTGTCATTTCACCCAGAAATACTTTGCTATTATTCATCCCTAAGAGACAAGGACGACTTTTTGAAACGCAGTGACCAAAAATCCTCCTGATATCCTCTCACCCGTCCCCTGCTTATCTCAGAGGTGTGTTTATACTGTTAGCTTGTTCGAAGTAGGTCCCAGAGTCCCGATTATGTCTCTTATGTTTATTTTAATCCCTCCCTTTTCATTTCATTGATAGTTGGATAAACCAGGTTATTTGTTCTCAGGATGTCCTACACTCTGAATTTGATTAGTTACTTTCCTAGAAAGACATTTAACCTGGCTCTCTATCCCTGTATTTCCTATACACCGGTATTTGGTGCTGTGGGCTTAATCAGGCTCAAGGTCAAGCCCTAGGCAGGAAGGCTTCGTCGTTGTTGCTGGGTCACTACTTCCTGTTACATCTTGGAGTATCGTTATCGTTGTCCACTTTTAGTGATGCTAAGCCTGGTCCATGAGCACAGGTGCCTATAGTCTTGACTCTCATAACGATATTCATGAATTCTCAAGCTTCTTTTCATGTATGGATGTCTCAGTGTCTTTGTGTCATCACCAGGGTGTCTTCAACTGTTAACAAAAAATCTTTGGTATTAATTTTAGTAGAGAACTGCCGATGAACAACATCAAGTTTCCACACACACACGCACACACGCACATGCACACACCTGGCACTTTTCCATACCATACGTATACATTGTGGAAGTTTAAATCTAAATTATAACGTGCCCTGTGTGTCCAAATGCACAGGCCATTTGCAGGTTGACCAATGAATAACAGTAGATCAGTTCACCGATCAGTTAGCATTTGTAGTAATTAGAGTAATTATTTGTAATTAGAGTAAATATTTGTAGTCTGGTTAATTTCAGCCATATTTGCAACCAACATGGGTCAACTGTTCATTGGTATGTAACCAGTCTAGTGGTTTCAGGAATGCTGATGGCTAAATGAATATAACCATTCTTATTCCGTTCTATTTTTCATTATTCAGAAATTCATCGTGATCGTCAAATATTAGATGATCTCAATGGGGTATGATTTGTTTTTTATTGCAGATCATTGATAAAGAATAAACGGAAATATAGCAAAATATGTGGGGAACCATAATTCCAGAATATAAACATTCAGATCAAAAGCCTATGATAAACCGCTACTAAATTTAATTGTTTCAAATAGATCATTACAGAATACAGTTAGAAGTATATGCAATTACACATTTAATAGACATTTCAAATGTTTTAAGGTTTTTAATTCCTGTGTTTCCTGATCTGCTTGAAAACAGAAGTGTTAATGTCACCGGCCTAGGAATTAATGAATATAAAATTCCATGTTTTTCCAGTGGTGATCCATATACACTCTTGGTAGCAATGAAACATTTCAGGTTTTTCTGAAACCTTAATTATGAAAAATGACTTATTTCCGTATGAAGTTTAAGGTTCATTTGATCATGGGCTACCACTCTGTGGGAGAGGGCATTTGAGCAGATGAGAGAGCTGAGCTTGGGGGAGGTCACGTGTAGTAAGCAAGACCACAGTACCGATAAAGGACAAAGACTTCCATCAGGATGATGGCGAAATCCAGTTTGAACCTACCGCATCCTGCTCTAGAAAGAAAGTACTGAACGTACTGCTACCCTCGGCGCTTCCATTATTTTGAAGCATAGGCCTGTCCCAAGTGCCAAAGAAGCTGCCAGTTAGAGCATGCTCTGCCTGCTTCTGGGTTGCACCGAGCTCTGGTCAAAAGGCTTCCGCAGCCCGGTTCTGTTTACCTAGCAGAGGACATTTGATTGCCTCCGTGATTCTCTCCCCCGCATCTCTCAGCAAAAAATGCTCACAGGGAATCTGGACTTTTATGTGGTTCCCCCATTCCTTTCCTTTCTTTTATGAAAACGGGAAAAAGTCAGAGGACAATAAGGTAAAGGCTTCTATAAAATATTCATAAGAGCCTCGTTTTCTCCATCAAAGATTTTTTTCCCCCTGAAATATGAAAAAATTTTCCTCCTTTAGTCTGGGTCCCCTCTCCTTCCTGATCAATGTCCAATCTATATTGGGAGGAATTTCTTCATTAAGCTCCACTAGTTTTCAACGTGACTTCTGCTGTTGATCCAGTTTTTGAGAAGAATTGCCTTTCTTGTTCTCCAGCTCTCATATTAGAAAAAAAAAATTGGATTAGAAATGATCCTAATTTAATACATGCTTAAATAGAGATACATATTGCTTTTCCTAGGATGTTTTTCTAATCTTCTAGTAAGACTGTGACCATTAAAATTTCTTTGACGATTTTATTTATTAGAGGGAGAGGGAGCACACATGGGCTCATGCATGGGTGGGCAGGGGCAGAGGGAGAGAATCCCAGGCAGATTGCCAGGCAGACTCCACACTGAGTGTGGAGCCCACACAGGGCTCACTCGACCCTGACATCATGACCTGAGCGGAAATCAAGAGTCAGTGGTTTAGCCTCCGGAAGCACCCAGGTGCTCCATGACCATTAAAATTGAGAAATATAATGTTTTCTTCCTGATTAGGGCCCCATCTTTTGTTTTTTTCACTGGATCCAGAGAAAAGCATACAGTACTTTTGAGACAATTGCTTAAGTGAATTTAGGGAAAGATCAAGAATTTGAAATTCTTGAACCCAAAGGGGAAACATGATGAAACATGTCTTCACAGCTCTGTGGTTTATAGTCGTTGTCATCAAGATCTCGTGGGACATTGTATTCACTTTAAAAAACAGAGTGAAGGGGCTCCTGGGTGGCTCAGTGGGTTAAGCCTCTGCCTTCGGCTCAGGTCATGATCCCAGGATCCTGGGATCGAGTCCCACATCGGGCTCTTTGCTCGGCAGAGAGCCTGCTTCCTCTTCTCTCTCTCTCTCTCTCTCTCTCTGCCTACTTGTGATCTTTCTCTGTCAAATGAATAAATAAAATTTAAAAAAAAAAAAAAAAAAAACAAAACAGAGTGAAGGGGCGCCTGGGTGGCTCAGTGGGTTAAGCCACTGCCTTCGGCTTGGGTCATGGTCTCAGGGTCCTGGGATCGAGCCCCGCATCGGGCTCTCTGCTCCGCGGGGAGCATGCTTCCCCCTCTCTCTCTGCCTGCTGCTCTACTTGTGATCTCTGTCTCTCTCTGTGTCAAATAAATAAATAAAATATTAAAAAAAAAAACAGTGAAAAATACTTAAATTACAACCCAAAATAGAAAGACAGAAGGATAACTTTGAGAGTAATTGTTTTAATATTATAGCAGGATTCTAAGACCCTCTTGGAATCTTTAAGAACAAGAACACAAAGCAATCCTTGATCTTTGATTCCTGGGAGGTTGGGTGCTGGACTGGAGGCTTGCTGGAAAACCAGCATTTTCACCTACTTGAACCCAGGACTCTCTTTGCCTTGTAGAGGCTCCATGTTCAGCAGGGCTGAGATCTGTGTTTTTTTGTTTTTTGTTTTTTGTTTTTTTTTAAATCATCTGACTCTAAACTTGGGCCGTTTCTTCTTTCCTCTTCCTGTTCCACCCCCATCTTCATAATGACAGACTGCATTCGGTAATTGCTGTCTTTTGTAATTGTTCTATCTCCAAATTGGCTGATTAGGGGAGAGACCCAGCTGTCCATCAAAATGGTGTAAAGTGGCTGAAACAGCCATCCCCTGAGCTGGAGAAAGTTAATTGCACTTTCTGAGGCTGTCCCAGTAGGAGAGGTGCCGAGAAGAGCCCTGGGAATCCCTGTTAGTGCTGTTTTTTTTTTTTTTTCTTTCTGAACGTGTCCATTTGTAACCTGGAAAAAATGTAGTAAACAGCATGTTAATTAGATTTACAGATGAAATTAAATCAAGAAGAGTTGGAAACACACCAGTGAATAAAGAAAGATGCTACAAGGGGTTTCTGAGGTTAAAAATATGGACAGGATCAAACAGAATGGGAATGAAGGCAGACAGGTGTAACCCCAGCGCTTGGGAGGGGGAAAAAAAAAACAAAACAACAAGCTATAAAAGTAAGCAGCAAGAGGGAAACATCCAGAAAGCAGTAATGCCAGAGAGACCTAGGGAGAGTGGACAACAAATTAGACATGTTTGCAATATGCCATGGAAGCTAATGTGATTTGGGGCTGTATGTGTAGAGACATCACATCATGAGGGAGAGGTGGAGTAATTTAGTGCATTTGGCAGAAACACACCTGGAATATTGTGTTCAGGTCTGCGTGTCTGGGGAGCACACAGATATAGAAGGCCAGAGAGAAATCAGCGTAAAGCAACAAAGTGATTAACAGGTGATGGGCTGATTTTTAGAATAATGGATGGTGTGATTTAGCTTAAAAGACTGACGAGAATGGGGCACTGAAATTTCAGGGTGTTTTCCTGATCTTTTACCCATGAGTCAGGAATTACTAAAACATAATTGGCATAGAAGTGTATACCCTCGTAGAACAGGACTGAAACAGACAAGAAGGAAAACCGGAAAACTTGTGAATAGAAACTATGAGATTATCTCTTTGGGGAGTCAGAGGAGGGCCAGGCTGGAAAAATAGGAGTTTACATTGTTATCATACTTTTCATTCCAAAGTCACTGGGTTTACCCTGGCCGTGACCCTTCAACACTGAAGAATTCAGTGGAACTGCTCATCTTTCAGAACTCGAGAAACCTCACCAGATGCCCGTTCCTCCGCAAAGTTCCACCCAGAGGTGCCCATTTAAAAATTCCCCCATCTAAGGGCTTGTGGCAAATGGCTCATCTTTCCCGTCCTTTTGGATGTTCCTGATAGCTGCAAAGGCGGTAACCGAAAGCGAGGACTGATCCGCCATGTTATCTCTGTGTGCGGCTGGAGGCTGTCATTTAATCTGAGGGTTGGCTTCTGATGGTGAAGGAAAGATGAATTTAATTTTAAGAAAATCTCAAAATGATGGCTGGAGGAACAGCATTTTGTACTAGCTAATGAGGCTAATTTGTTCTTAAAATACAAGTTGCTGTGTTTCCTAAATTAAAATTCCCTTCTGATGTAAATACAGAAGATATAAATATGGAGAAGAGATGTATGCTGTATTTTTTTTTTTTTTTTTTTTCAATTTGGAACCCATGCTAAAAGGATCTGTCAGAAAAGTGATTTTATTCTCTGAGTTCGGGGAGACCTTTACTTCCTGGCTTTCAGTACATGGAGTGACAATATTAGCATGAGTTTTACAAGAAAGAGAAGAAGGTGAGATGATTTCTTCCCGGCTCAAGATTGTAAAATGCATTGTTCTAGAGATTGTTTCCTAAATCGATGTGATTCTCAACTTCCTCATCTGGAAAATGAACATGGGGGAGTGCACTGCTTTCAAAGTAATTAAATAGTCCACTGAGAAATGCTTTATTAACATTTAGGTATTTAATTAAATCTGCCAGAGAGAAAGTTCTTATTCCTAAATCAAGAGGTTTCTTTGCTTTCTCTTCACTGTGGTGGGGAAAGTAATTCTCGGTGGTCTCGCTCTCGGAGGTTGTCTTACTCTTCTCGTTTTGAATGATACAAAGAACAGAGCAGAGTCTTGGGATAAATTCAAGCAACAATAAAATGAAAGACCTTAAAAATAAATGGTATTAATTTTCCAAAGACGGTGTGATCAGCTGTTTTTTTTTTTTTTAAAGATTTTATTTATTTATTTGGCAGAGAGAGATCACAAGTAGGCAGAGAGGCAGGCAGAGAGAGAGGGGGAAACAGGCTCCCCACCAAGCAGAGAGCCCAACACGGGGCTCAATCCCAGGATCCTGAGATCATGATCTGAGCGGAAAGCAGAGGCTTTAACCCATGGAGCCACCCAGGCGCCCCTGTGATCAGTTACTTCAAATGATAGTCTAGACCATATTCTAGAAGAAACAGATATTCTCTTAATGGGGCAAGAGCATTTAATGCACAAACTACCACATTATTCAGGGCAAGTATCTATAAAATGTCTTTTCATATCTGGTTTGTCTAAAGGATGTATTCTACCCTTTCACTCTAGATTTTGCTTCTGAACACAGGACTCTGATTTTTTTTTTTCATGTAAAAGAGAAATGAGCTGCCCCACCCTTGTCTCATTTTAAGTTCAGATCTAGGAACTGGGAAAAGTTATGTTATTTATATGAATTAATTGACGAATTATATCCAGAATTTTGAATGCATCTCCAACAGGTAAACTTTGCCCTTTCTGACACCTGTAATTCACTTTAAAGTGAATTAAATTAAAACTGTTATTCAAAGGAGCTTAAATTGCTCCTCCCTGACCCATCTATGTCTTCATAAGAGACCATAGGAGAGCTACCTCAGCGTTAAAGCTCTGAGTGCTCAAGCTAAAGCTTCCGTTTCTCTCTCTTTCCATGCGGATTTGGCAGAGTTTCTCTAAAACTTGCTCCTCCCTCTGCGTTTTCTTCTTCATCGCAGTACTGTCCGAACATGTGTGTGTAGTAAATGGTTCTTAAAGTTGGAGGAAGAGTCTGCCAGATCAAAGGGAGGAAAGATCCCTGTGTGGAGCCTGATGTTTGGATGCGAGTCGCTAACGCGCAGGACGAGTTTTCACCATCCAGTGCGACATCCAGTGCAAACTGTTTCCCATGGTCCCAAGGCCCCACCTGATCCTGCTGCTCTCCGCGTCTCCAGCCTCCCGCTGTGCCGCTCCCCTACCTTGGGCCACCGGGTCTTTTCTGCCCCTGGGCCTTTGCACTTGTGGTTCATTCCAGCAGAAGGCTCTTCCCCTGACTCTATGTGTCTGGCTTTCTCCTCTTTTGGGTCTCAACCGAAATGTTGCTGCTTTCGAAGGACTCTGGTGCTGCTACCTTTTCTGTAACTTAGTCTCTATCGTATCACTGTTGTCTCTGCCCACCCACTCCCTCCTCTCCCCCTCTTTCTCCTTTTCCTCCCAGTACGTAATACAAATCGTCCCGCCTTCTTGCCGGTGTATTGACTGTTTCCTTCCCTAAAATGTCTGCTCCAGAGAGCCAAGGACTCGCCTGCTTGTTCTTTGCATTTTCGTTGGTGCTGACAGCAATATGGGACCCATAAAGGGGAGCTGGTGTCTGTTAAGGGTTGGATGAGGTTTTATAGAAATATCACATTATGCATTTTCCAAATATTTTTACTTGCAGAAATGGAGGAGAAACCTTAAAAATAATTGTCTTAGACTACACACAAGCGTGTTTCTGAAGTACAGCTGTATCAAGCTATCAGGGTATAATAAATGTTGCTGACTTCAGCAAACTCTGCTGAATATATACATGGATGTCAAGGTAGCCCCATCAGAAAAAGAACACATCAGTAAGTTGGGGTCTTGGAGATGCAAAGGAATCGGAGAACTAGTGAAAGGATGCAGTCTACAAGGTCCTTGAGGTTGAGAGCCTTCATTTCAATAATTCTTGAATTATTGAAGATCCTCTAAAACCACTGTAGAACACAGAACGCATCCAAGCCTATAGAAGGGCCTGAAATGAATGGGTTGTTGTCATGATAGACGCCAGGGAAAAGCCAGCAGGGAGGATGTGAAGTAGTTTCCATTGATGATCAAAGAGCATTACCAGTATGAGGCATCTAGTGCTGTCCCCTTGCCTTTCCCAAATCATAGAGGCCCGAAATGAGGAGTAAGCCCATGGGTACGAAGGAAGGCACCCGGGCCTGCTTCCAGGGCACGTGACCCAGCAAAGAGAAATTACATTTCCCAAGCTCTTATAAGTCTAAGTCCTCATAAAGACTCCTGACCAGCCATGCTGTGAGTCTAGGGGAAGCAAGGAGATCTCTGCCAAGGTCAATGCTACAAGTACAAAGGGAAAATCTAACCCTGTGAAATACATACTGTTATCGTTTTTAGGGAGGAAGAGAACAAGACACACAAAAGGAAGCGATTTGCCCAAGATCTGTCAGTGAGCAGGTGGCAGAACCATACTTGAACCTGGACAGCCTGGGTTTGGGACAGCCTGGGTTCGGGACAGCCTGGGTTCGGGACAGCCTGGGTTCAGACCCTGCATAGACTGAGAACGTTCATGCCTTTAACTGTGAGACCTCAGCATTGAGGATATCCTTGGGATGTTCTCTTACATCTGGAAGCAGGAAAACCAGAATCGGATATTAAGAGGTAATTTCGGGTCATCAGTGCCTTACCCTGCCTGAGCAACATGGTGGAAAGAGGGTTTGGTGATCCAGCTGTAGTCAGCCTCCTCCAAAGGGGTTGATGGAAGGAGAACTGTTTCTTTCTGCAAGTACCACAGCATCATGCAGGGGGCAGAAAGGAAGGCATTTATGACTTCCTAAATGGCGTCGACCTGGCTCTCTGTTTGCTGCACTCCAAATGACGCTTGGTGGTCACCCCTGTCCCACATGTCTCGCATGCCCTAGGAGAGGCAGCACAGCAGAAAGAAAGGGACCAATGGGGACCCTGGAGAGAGACAGTTCTAGATCTAAACCCAGCTCTGCTATTTATCGAGCAGCTTGGCTGTTGGAAAATTATTTAACTTCTCTATGCCTCGGTTTTTTCTTCCACAAGATGAGGATGGTCATAGTCACTTTCCAGAACTGTTGTTGGCATAATTAATAAGACCTATGGAAATGTCTAGCACATGGAAGGCACTCAGTAAATGTTAGCTTAGACTCTTGAAACCAGACCAAATCCTTACCTGGAGTTGGTTGAAATTATATTCGAGGTCTTGCTTCGTGTCAGAGTAAGTTTCTCAGTGGGGGGCCTGGAACACACAAAACTGGGTTAGCAATTTGCTTTTGTGTGATATAAATGGAGACCACTGAGCACCACGTCAAGTCTAAGTCACTGAAATCCACTCCAGTTTTATCATTGAGGGTGTAGATGCAGGGTTGGTGATACAGGCATGTGATAAAGGGTGATGGAGAGCAGGGTTTACCCTGATGGCAACAAGAGAGTTAAGGCAATTAAACTCGATTTTACCCTCCAGAGTCCACCACTGTTTCTCCAAGTACAGTGAGTTACAGAGATAGCACATCATGTACCAATAATGAAAATAACTCTGTGAACAGCACGGAAGTAAGTAAGTTGGGGCTACTTCCACCCACACAGAGATGAATTTTATGTGCAGAAGCCCAGTGGAATACAAATGAATTGCTATAGATGAGAAATAAGGAACAAAAGGCTGAGACTCTGGGATATATCTCAAGAAGAAACCTGCATATGATTTCCCCAATCTCCCCAAAGTAAGATCACAGACTTCCTTCTTGCGGGGGCAGTAGCTGGTTGCAACAGAATGTCACGCACAGTGTGAGTGAAAGCCTGCATTCGGTGGCACTCTGTCTCAAGAGCCCCTGGTTCTCATCACCAGCTCTCTGGGTGCTCTTCTATGTGTCCTTATTCTGGGCACACTCCACTGGCAGCAAGTGTTTGTTCGTTCTGGTAAATGCCAGCTTCTTAACATCGACTTTGGAGAGGGAAGGGTGACAGACACCGTCCTGCCCTTGCTGAACCGATGGCCCTTCCACAGTGTGTGCTGGAGGGCAGAAGCATATCCCTGTCAGAGCCACATGGCTGGAGCTGGCCCTGCCTCCCCTCCCCTTGTCAATGTAGGGTGACTCCGCATCCGCAGACATGCTCCAGATGTCCTGCCATCATCTGACTGATGTAGACTCTGGGGAGCCCCCAGCCTCCCATGATATACAAGAAGACAGGAAGCCCGAGGCTTCCAAGTGGTGCCCTAGGGGTTTCTGAAGTGCACTAATGCACTAATTGAATATCACTGTTCTGCTGTCTGTCCTGCTGCTTCTGTCCCTGCCCATTCCTCTTTTCTTAGTTGTCTGCTTTCTGAAGGCTCCCTTAATCAAATATGCCACTCAATCCATTGACGCGGAGGCGCTGTCCAAGGTACCAACTTTACAGTTACTGCAAACTGCTGTTTACTACCAGAGGTTAGGCTCCATTGCTGCCTCTGTGAAATCGCCTCTTTACATATATAAAGGGTAACTATGGGTAGAGAACAAAGGGACTGGATAATATTGATTGAGAGTTTTGAGATCAAAGACGATGAGGTGTAAATTTCCTAGTGGCTATCTTGCTGATATTTATTTAAAATTTTAAGGAAGCATCAACTGAGGTGTGTCCAACTAAATCGTTCTTTATCAATCAGTAATTATTGATTCATTATCTGCTGTGTCACAGCACTGTTATAAGTCCTGGGAAGGGCTTACAAAGGTTTAGACATTGTTGGGCTTTCAGGAAGCTTACAGTCAATCTAGTTAGGAAGATATAATAAATAATGTACACATCTGGAATAGCCCCAGCAATATGCAGTTAAACAGTGACATTTTTTAAGGGAACAATTACATAAATGCTTTACTTTATTTAAGCTCTTTAGACTTATACGTGGCCTTGGCTAGCATGGACTCTTATTTTTTCCTAAAATTTTAAAAGATTTATTTATTAGAGAGTGTGAATGCAAGTTGTGGGGGAGCGGCAGAGGGAGAGGGAATGAGAATCTGAAGCAGACACTGCGCTGAACACGGAGCCGATGTAGGGCTTGATCCCATGACCCTGAGATCATGACCTGAGCTGAAATCAGGAGTCGGACACTTAATCAACTGTGCCACCCAGTTGGCCCCTAATTTTTTGTTGTAGTAAATACACATTTGATATTTACCCTAAAATGTGTCATTTTTAAGGTGACACTTCTGTGACACAGTGGCAGATTTCATAGCATGAAGTCAACTGGATGGAGAAATGAAGAAAGGTGGAATAGAGAAGCCTTTGCTCTCAGAGGTGGTGTGACTTGAGCTCTTGTTCAAGGAAGACTGCCAGCGCTGGGACAGATGACGGAGGAGGGTGAAGATGTGTCTCTGGCATACCCAAGAGATGTCCACATCTAGGTTGGAATCTGTGCGAAGTACTCACTCACTTTTTGTGGCTGCTTAAATGTGAAATAATGAACTGTACAATAATAATTCTGATAAATGTAGAGTTTTAGAATCAAACATCTTCATTTAAACAAATTAAGAACTTGAGGGTCATTTTGCAATCTGGTTACAGCTTTTGTTTGAATACATTCAATAAAAAAAATTTCTCCAGAGGCTAAGTCTCAAAGAATAGCTCATTAAACATTGCTATTAATCAAAAATGATTCTAATCTTTCTATTTTTCCATGTAGTAAGTGGCCCACTTCTATCAAGGAGACAGTTACTCTATTATCTGTTTGTAATTGGCGTGGCTATTGGAAACTTCTGATTTTTTTCATAACTAAGATTTTCTATAGGGTTTGTCTTTCTAACAGCAAGGGTGACCAGCTCAAGATACCGTGACACCTCAAAGGATACACAGGTGTCATCATACATAGGAAAACGCAAACTGAACTAGAACAGAAAAAAGCCAGTTCCACGACACGTAAGGAATTTCCGGTTGGAATTTATAATTTGTTGTCAAGAGTCTCAGGGGAAAGCACAAAGAAGGAATCATGCCTCTGCGTCAAACCCAGGTCCTGGCACCTTGATAACCTTGGAAAGGATCACGAGTGAGTATCATGTCCTTCTCTGACCCCTTCCTCCTCATTAAGTGTCTGAGGAACTTATATAAGCTGGAGATAATGCCCATGCTTCCTAGTTCTCATGGTTTTGTTAAGCATCAGAATGGATCACAGTATACGAAAAAGATGCAAGATGTTTTTATTGATACAGAAGCCGTCCAGAAAAATCACAGCTGGATCCAATAAGCTCCATTTAAGACTTATTCCCAAGGCACATTTGGATCACAGAGGTGAAGAGTGGACTCTCTCAGCATGAATTCTGAGCAGGATTCAAAAACTTCCACCTGCCTGACTTTGGACTTATTTTTGTGTCTACTAGAAAGCTTGTTTATATATATGTTTTCACCATGGCTCTGACTTGGGGCTTATTTTTGTGTCTACTAGAAAGCTTGTTTATATGTATGTTTTCACCATGGCTCTCCCATTATCTTTCTCTGTGCAAGGCCCCTAAGGTGGCATTTGCATTGAGGGCGTGATTCTTGTTTTCAAAGAGGGAAATTTTACGAATTGTGCTTCACTTTTATTTCAGCTTGAGCTGTTTTCTCCTGGGAAAACAGCTTTTTGCTTGGCAAAAATGGATGTGAAGCATTGGCGAAAACGAAAGGCCGTTTTTATTGCAAAGAAAACTGCCTTTTGCTTTTGCCAAAAAAAAGCAAAACATATGAGACAAAACCACAAATATTTCCCTGTTTGCAAACCCTGTGAAAACGTGATTCTTCACCAGCGGTGAGAATATTTTCCCTCACTACTCTTCCCATTTCTAAAAATTATGGTTTCGATGGTAAAAATCGTAAGTTACACCTACAACACCTCATTGCTCTAATCAAATTTCGGGAGTATTGTTATTGAACATGTGGAATATATTTTCTGCTGGATGTCGTATTGGAGGAGATACAGCTCGTCCAAGTAAGACTGTTTTCAACAAAGTAAAATGAAAAGGGTACTGAGGACTGTGGGCCATGGACACTGAGAAAGAAAGCTTGCAAAGGGACGGGGTCTGGGGTTCAACGTGGATTTAATATTAAGCTGAATAAATTAAGACTTTAAAGAACAGGAGTGCCAGCGCATAAAAAGGTGGAAATAATATGCGGTAGAAACAGCATTGAAATGGTATTTGAGAGAATTGTGTCCAGTCCCGAGTGAACAGTTAACTGTTGTTCAACCTTTGGCAAATCAGTTCAACCTCCTGGGGTCTCAGATTCCACTTGTGAAATGCTAAGATTCAATTAAATGGCCATTCAGATTCCTTTCTGATCTAAGAGTTTGCGATAACGAGATCGGAAGTGCATTTGCAAAATAGAGAAATTGTGCATATCAAGGGATCTCCCCTAATTGGTTCTCTTGATTCCAGAAAGCCCACTAAAGTCAGAGGGTTACTCGGTGTCTTTAATAATTTATGTGAAGGTGTTCACAGAACAAATTTAATAGAGAATTTTTTTGTTTGCAATATCAATGTGTTTTTCCTCATGCCTACCCTAAGCCCTTTCTGCTGTAATTAAGCTAATTTCTTTTCATTTCCCCCAGCGAAGTAGTAAGCATTTACTCACCATATTTTCTATTATTAAAATATTAATACAGATGTGATTCAATCAAAGCAAAAAATCTGCCCAGGAAAGTGGTGTGTAAGTAAATTTGTGATACATGAGATGCTATTTTGAAAAAGACTCGGTTTTTAAAGCCAGTGTATGGTGAACGTTTTATCAAGCAAGGAACCACTTTATCATGTGAAGACATTTCCTCAAATGAGTTTATTTTATACAAATTTATTTTCATAGATAGTGTAGAGACCCCTCGGAAGTTCTTTGCTGTTTGTGACCCTCATCCTTCAGATCTGGATGGCCTGTTTCTCCGCGTCCCTGAGAGCTGCCTGTAATTGAATGGCGTCCATGAGTCAGGCCCTGCAGTAAGGCATTCATTCTTCTTCCGTACATCAGGTGTTTACTGACGGCCTGCAGTGTAACCCTTAGGTACCTGAAATATGGGTTTTATTCATCCTAGAGCAAGCCCTAGGAAGGAGTTATCAGCTGGTGTAACCGGGGTGGTTGTCATCTTTACGGCTTGGGTTGCTGAGAAAGGGCTGTAGGCAGCCCGCCGAGTCTCCGTCCTCCCTCTGCTGATCTGTTTGTCTCTAAGTCTCTCCCGTTCTCAGAAGGGTTTCCATAGGATTTTTGCGGCTGCGATGAGGTGAGAGTTGGGGAATCTCGTGTGTCTGCTCTGCAGAGGGACGACCCCTCCTGGCAGAGGCTACCTGGGGATCCCATCCACAGTGCAAAGCTGGGGAAGCCCACAGCTCTCACAGTTTCCTCCACGTTGGTACGTGTGTAGAGGTGGGTGTGTAGGGAGAAGCCACTTTAGGCTGGCTCCGCATGGGCCAGTGACGTGGGAGACAGATGTGAGTCGTGAGTGTCCCATGTGCCTGGCCGTTCTGGGCAGGCGGGCAGGGCTGGTCACAGGCAGGCTGTGACCTAGCTCTCATGAAGCCTGCGCTCCAGGGGTGGGAAACAAACAAATAAGCAATCAACAGAGAAGTAACTGAGAAAAAGACGGGGTATAGGGGTGATATGCCAGGATGGTTTTGAGCAGAAGCTCCTCAGCCCCATCACACACAAAGCTCTTTAAAAATGTTTCTAACGCCCCATTTACTACCTTGACATGGAAGTCAGGGTGAATATAACATATCTGCAAGTGTAATTTTAAAAATATACACTATGACACACCTGACATAGAAATGTAGTGCATTTATAAATAGATTTTATGTAAATATATGCACAGAAAATAAATAGAAAATATTTTGGTTTCTGATAAATATGAAATAGATTTTTATTTATATATAATATATATTTGCTAAATGTAAAAAGGAAATGAGAGGAAAACAGTTTGTCAAAAAATAACATGTATTGATATATAATGAATATATCTTATATATACTATGTATTAACATTTTAATAATATAGTAAACATATTTTAATATTAAATAAATTTAATATAATTCATATAAAATAAATATATAATATATAAATATATATATAATACTAAATTAAATATAATTTAATATATAATAACAATTAATAATCAATATAATATATAAATATATATAATTATATATATAAATATAAATGCTTGAACTCAGGTTACTTCCAGCTTTATTTAGATTTTTTTACTTATGTTTATGTTTCACTATCAAAGCTTAAAACTGTTGCACATACTTGTCTTCTTCTTGACTGAGAAAAAGCTCTTAGCATGCTTCCTGATATCTTCCTCCATCCTCTCCTCCTGGCATATGGCTATTGTCTGGAGTTTGAAGTCTGAAACGTTACAGATATTTTTTGGCAGGAGAGAGAGGTAGATTATTGCTTTTTTTTTTTTTAAGATTGTATTTATTTATTTGACAGAGAGACATAGAGAGAACACAAGTAAGCAGAGCTGCAGGCAGAGGCAGAGGGGGAAGCAGGCTCTCCGCTGAGCAGGGACCCCAATGTGGGGCTCGATCCCAGGACCGTGGAATCATGACCTGAGCCAAAGGTAGCTGCTTAACCAACTGAGCCACCCAGGTGTCCCTTCCTTTTTTTTTTTTTTTTTAAGCTGACTTTCCCAATATCTTTTTTGTGTTTATTTAAAACTTGTTTTTAAAGAGTATGATTTGGTGGGTTTTAGTATAGTCACAAAGTCATACACCCGTCACCACTGTCTAATTGCAGAACATTCAAAAGAAATTGTGCACCCATCGGCAGTCACCGCTCACCTTCGCTGCTTAGCCCTTGTGGCCATCACTAATCTTGCTGTCTCTGGATTTTCTGTTCTGGACATTTCGTATAAATAGAATCAGACTTGTATCCGTTTAGACTAGCTTCTTTCAGTTAGTGTAATGTTTTCAAGGTTCATTCATGTTATTCTTTTTATTCTCCAATATCTTGTGGCTCCTTCATGGGTTAAGTCCCTTCTTAAAGTGTGTCCCAACGAAGTCTTGCAAAGAGACATAAACTGGCACAAATTTTCCATAGACACAGGATAGCTTCATAATATCCTCATTTTGTCTTCACATTTTTTATTTGTATTTGTATTTATTTTTTATTTTTATTGTGTGTGTGTGAGAGAGCAAGCCGTTGAGCTCGTAAGCGGGGGTAGGGCAGAAGAAGGAGAGAGAATCCCAAGGAGGCTCCATGCCCAGCACAGAACCTGACAGGGGACTCAATCACATGACTCTGAGATCACGATCTGAGCTGAAATCAAAAGTCCAATGCTCAACTGACTGAGCCCCTCAGGCGCCCCACTGTCCTCACATTTAAATAAAAGATTGGCTGAATAGAAATATTTAGGTTTGGGGCACCTGGGTGGCTCGGTGGGTTAGAGCCTCTGCCTTCGGCTCGGGTCATGATCCCAGGGTCCTGGGATCGAGCCCTGAGTCGGACTCTCTGCTCAGTGGGGAACCTGCTTCTTCCTTTCTCTGCCTGCTTCTCTGCTTACCTGTGATCTCTGTCTGTCAAGTAAATAAATAAAATCTTAAAAAAAAAAAAGAAATATTTAGGTTCAAAATTCCTTATCTTGAATACTTGGAAGATTTTTCTTTACTACTATCAAGAATCCTGATTCCAGGGCGCCTGGGTGGCTCAGTGGGTTAAGCCTCTACCTTCGGCTCAGGTCATGATCTCAGAGTCCTGAGATCGAGTCCTGCATCAGGCTCTCTGCTCATCGGGGAGACTGCTTCCTCCTCTCTCTCTCTCTCTCTCTCTCTCTGTGCCTGCCTCTCTGCCTCTCTGTGATCTCTCTCTGTCAAATAAATAAATAAAATCTTTAAAAAAAAAAAAAAAAGAATCCTGATTCCAGTCCAGTTTCTGTTCCTTTTAAAGTGATCAGCTCGGGCGCCTGGGTGGCTCAGTGGATTAAGCCGCTGCCTTCGGCTCAGGTCATGATCTCGGGGTTCTGGGATCGAGCCCCGCATCAGGCTCTCTGCTCCACGGGGAGCCTGCTTCCTCCTCTCTCTCTGCCTGCCTCTCTGCCTACTTGTGATCTCTCTCTCTGTCAAATAAATAAATAAAATCTTTTAAAAAAAATAAAGTGATCAGCTCTTTCCCTCTGTAAGCTTTTAGAATGTTCTCTTAGCTTTAATGTTCCTCAATTTCACGATGATGAAAAAACACACAGTTATGGTTTTTCCAACACCCTCTTTGACCTTGTTTAGCACCAGACAAGACCTTTCAATGTAAATATTCTTTCTCTAATTCTGGGAAATTATTTCTTCAAATTTTTTCCTCTTTATTTATTTTTTTGCTTCTTGGCAACCCTACTATGCAGAGAGTGATGGTTTTACTTCTGCTTTCTGTGCCCCTTTGCTCTCATTCTTTCCTTTCCTCAGTATTCTTCCAGATCATTAAATCTTTCTTCAGTCTATCCATTCTGATATGTAATCTACCCGTGGAATCCTTTACTTGGAAATTAATATTTTTCTGTATACAGTATTTCTCATAGTTTTGCTTGCATAACCAGCCACTTGTTGCATCTCCTTTATGTTATGGGCTACTAATTATGCCCATACAAAAGGATTGTTCTTTCTTTCCTATTGCTTTTGCTCCCTCTGGAACAGTTTAGTTATTTTCTCTATGAGTTCTTTTTTTTTTTTTTTCACATTGGAACTCACAGCTGCGTTGACTCCTGATGTTTGCCGAGGTGATGGGTGAAGACCTTGCTCGTGCTTTTTCCAGGCTAATGTGGGTTTGGAGAGTGGGGCTGCTCCTTGAAGTATACAGACTGTCAGGGTGCTGAGTTGCTCAACTACTCCCTGTGTTCCTGGCTGTAGACATCATCTGTTCCCCAGGGAAACCCACCCTCCCACTTCTGTCCCAGGAGAGATGGTTGCAATTGGGTTGCAGAGAGAAGATGCTTGGGCTCCTGCCATCCACTGATGTTGCCCTCACATGGTCTTTCCAGCTCCACCTTCCCGAGGCGTTGGGCTGACGTTGCTGCATAAAATGAGTTCCACAGGTAAATGCAATGGAGGGGAAAAGAGCTATAGGGAGGAAGGAATCCAGTGGCTCCGGCCCTCTCTGACTCCAGACCATACTGCTCCCATGCTTGTTGTGGAGCTCAGCTCTGGAGTCCTCCAACCTCTGCCTCTTGATCACTTCTGTCGTGTTTCCACCCAGGGTTAGATTTGCGGGAGCGAGACAGCATCCTGTGCTTCTTTGTGATTATTCAGTCTTAACATAGCATCATTTGTCTTTCCCAATATGAAAGAAACATTAAGTTGACTTCAGCCAAGGCTTTTCCAGTGTTCGGTAGGGCATTTGGAGTAAAACGTGCAAGCCGTTGGATTTCAAGTGCACTTTAATAACATGTATATTAAAAGAGACCTTTTCCAAACTCAGTCAATGATTTGATTAATATCTCATCTCAGAAGCCCAGACATGAGCCCAACCAGTAATTCCTCTTTCAGGCAGATAGGATTCTGTTGGTTGGTGCTCAGGTCTCAACTTTCAAATTCAGAAAATGGAAACATGCTTGTGAGAACATCTATGCAATTGGCAGGTCTGATTTCAAGAGGTAATCTAGTAATACAACTTTTGGAGAGGATAGTTTTTGGTAGGGGGAGTGCCTTTGAATTATTTCTTCACTCAAAAGATGTTTATTGAGCACTCATACTATACCAGACTCTATGTTGATATATTCATAGGTCATTCTTTTGTGTGAGTGATAACTGGAGTTTAAAGTATGAACTAATCATGGGGTGCTTGGGTGGCTCAGTCAGTTAAGTGTCTTGACTCTTGGTTTTCAGCTCAGGTCATGATCTCGGGGCCATGGATCGAGCCCTGTGTCCTCCAGCTCTGTGCTCAGTGGGGAGTCTGGTTGAGGTCTTTCCTCCCTTTCATCCGACCCCCCATCAACTCTCTAGCTCCCAAATAAATAAAATCTTTTAAAAAAATAAAGTATAAACTATGTATTTCATGACAATGAAAGTATGCCCTGAAGAATGAGTCCTATTGCCTAGTTGTTCTATTAAAGTTCTGGCCTTCGTTAAAATCTGGGCTATGTTATCCATGAAACTTTGCTCAACATACTTTGATGGTTCGAGAAATACTGTGTTAGATGGATATTTCCTTAGATCATCTAATTAGACTCTGGTGTAGGAAAAGTTAGCATCCTGGCCTGCAGACACAAAGCCGAAAGCAGAGAACCAACAGGATTTTTGGCAGATATGGGGATAGCACAATACATTTTCTGGAGATCTAGTGAAAATACCAAGTCTGGGTTCTTTCCAAGAGATATCGAACTAGTGTCTGTGGGGTTGGTGGGGCCTCGGCTGTATGTGGGTCTGTCCTGTGGTTCTAGGGTGGACTGGATGGGAGTCACCCATGTGGGGAGAAGGAAAGGAGGCTCGGGGAGTGGACAACATCAGAGGGCATCAAGGCCATAAAAATGTACTCAGAAGGCAGCTTAATTATTAAGTCCTGAGAAATAAGATTGTGTGTCAAGATAAATGCATGAGATGGTAGAATAGTTGCCAGGATGGGTGGCGAAAAGGGAGCCAAGAGTTAGGTGTGAGATGAGAGAAGCCAACTAAGATCTGGAATCCTGGACCACAGTAAAGCCTAACTTTTCATCAGAGCCTTGGGTCTGTGGTCATGGCGTGAAGACACCTGCAACTGTCTGTTGGTGGATTGAGATTCTTCTTCAGAGTCCTAAGGGGAGGGTAACTTCTCATTTATCTATTCATTCATTCATTCATTCACTCATGTAATCAGCAGCTAGATGTGGCATAGTCATCCCTCAACAAATACTGAGGGTCTCCTACATAGCAGCACTGTGTGAGTGTTTAGGACAGGAAAGGCAGGCAGAGATCAGACTGTCCAGGGCCAGGTGAAGTTCTGTCTTTATCCTAAAAGTAATGGAAGTCATCGAACAATTCTTTTTTTTTTTAAAGATTTCATTTATTAGAGAGAGAGTACTAGCGTGAGTGGGGGTGTGAGGAGCAGAAGCAGAGGGAGAAGCAGACACCCCACTGACAAGAGAGCCCAATGTGGGGCTCAATCCCAGGACCTTAAGGTCATGCCCTGAGCCCAAGGCAGACGCTTAACAAGCTGATCCACCCAGATGCCCCCTCACTGAACAATTCAAGAGATGTAACACAATCAGATCACATTTTGAGAGGCCACTCTGCCACAGCGAGGAGAAGAGAGTGGAGGCCATGGGCACGGCTGCAGAGCAAGTCCAATGGGAGACTGTTGCCATTGGCCCTAGACTGAGTTTGGGCAGGGTCTGAGGGAGAGGGACGGGCCGGAAGTCACTGCTGGATTACTGGCTTGGTCAACAAGATGCAGGTGGTGTCACCCACTGAGAGGAAACGCTGGAAAGAGGTGCTGTGACTTACAGTGCTTAGGGTCAAGCTCCATCCTCTGGCTACTCTTGTTGCCCCTACAGGACCCCTCGGGTTGCCTGCAGAAAGCACTGACTCACTGAACTGGAGAAGAATGTTTACTGAACGAGTTGGTGACCAGTAGGGGAAGGCTATGAGGTGAAATAACTGGGCAGGGACGTGAACGTCCAGGCTCCCGTGAGGAGGTTCCTCCGTGGGGAGGTTCGGGCTTGGAAATTCTTCACTGTGGTTATGGAGGCACTGACCTCCACCCTTCCGGCTTTCGTGGGTGCTTCTGCCCCAGCATTGAATCAGAGTTGGAGAACCAGTTTGAGTGTCCTTTCCTTTAGTTCTCCCTGCCTCCTCTGGAGCTTACAGACAGAAACATGTCAAAAGGCAGGCAGAAGACCTCCTTCAGCCAGACAACATTTATGGAGGCCCCGGGTACAAAGCATTCTACTGGTTTTTCTAAGAGGTAAAAAAGAAATAGCTCCTAAGAAAAGGGAGAAGCAAAACATCAGGGTCGTTTGCAAGTTGTACCATCAGCTCTTAAGAAACTGGGGAGGGTGAGTTCGGTTTTCAGGAGGTCCCATGGACAGAAGCTGGGGGCTCAGAGGAAGCAGGCAGCTGAGCCCCTGGCTTTTCTGTTTTACAAGGGGCAGCAGACAGTGTGGAGCTGATGAGGTATGTTGAGGCCGGAGCCTTAGGCTTTGGCCCCTTCGCTTCCTCTCACTTTTCCCCGGAAGATGACCCCTAAACGGCCCGCTGAGGTAAACCACAAAAGTCATCTTCAGCCATCTTCCTGGGAAAAGACGCCCTCTGCATGTGATTTAAGAGAAAAGGGGAATTACTTCCCTATGCTAGTGGGTGAGTTGATCGCAGAAAACTACTAAAGCAGAAAATAATATAAATAGAATGTTCCAGTGTAAACTCAGAAAGGAAGCACTTTCCCTCACTTTGAGACTCAAAGATAAGAAAGATACTGGGGGCGCCTGGGTGGCTCAGTGGGTTAAGCCGCTGCCTTCGGCTCAGGTCATGATCTCGGGGTCCTGGGATCGAGTCCCGCATCGGGCTCTCTGCTCAGTAGGGAGCCTGCTTCCCTCTCTCTCTCTGCCTGCCTCTCTATCTACATATGATCTCTCTCTGTCAAATAAATAAATAAAATCTTAAAAAAAAAAAAAAAAGAAAGATACTGATGCGCGTGCAGGGTCTAGTGCCTGAAGATTCTCTGAATAAGGTCGTAAACCCGAATGGGGAAAACTTGTGGGAAACTGAGGCCAGGGCTTGAAACACCATTTCCTGGCTACCTACTGCACACCTGAGTCGGGCTTTGCAGGAGTTCCCTAGATAATGCCGCACCGAATCCTTCCAGCAATCCTATTCCACGGTTCTCGGAGCCCCATTTCTAGAGATGTTGATCACGCAGCCAGTACAGGACAGAACCAGACCCAGAAGAGTTCCGTCGGACCCCACAGTCTGGGATATTGTGGTGTTACCTGTTCCTGGTTCCCCTCCCCACCTAGACTCTTTTTCTTTTTCCTTTTAACCTTTTCATTCAGCCCAAACCACATAAGCCACTTTGGGAAGTTTCCACACCGACCCTCTCTCCAAGGCCTCAGACACTTGGAGCCGTGGTTCCACAGGGGAGGGAGAGGTAAGGGGGAGCTTGGGACCATGAGCCTCGGCATCACCTGGAAGCTGTTAGCTATGCAGAATCTCAGGCTGCGCCCCAGAACTACCGAGTGTGAAACTCTGGGGGAGGGCAGTAGCCGGTGTCGTAACAAGCCCACCAGGGATTCTGAGGGCACCAGGAGACTCAGGGGGATTCCCTGGGGATCTTGGCTGAGGCATCCCCACGAAGTACCCTGGAGTAAGCCATGGAAGCAAGAACTCTCCAGGGCTCTGTGGGGGGCTGATCACCCTGCATGGGGGTCTCTGCTTCTGAAGTTTCTGCATGAACCGCGGAGGCCACACCTGCGGTCTTCGGCTGGCAACCTAGGAAAGCCGCTAGGGGCGTTCACCTCACAGGCCATTGGGGGCTCCCACGTGGGCCAGCTTGGTGGCCCCTCACCCAGGCAGGAGGCAGCCTAGGCAGAGCTCTCGTCGGCACATTGTCCTCGGAGTGCCAGTCCCCTTTCTGGCAGCAAGGCTGGTGTCGTGGAGGGGAGCAGGCTGCCCTGGGGAGAGCTGGAAGGGGACAAGGGACTCCTCTTTGAAGGTGCTGTAACCCCCACGTCTGCGGAGGCTGTGTGCTTACTGGGAAACAGGTAGGGGCCAAAGATGGCAGGCCGGAGGAGAGACCTGGAGCAGATGCCAGTGTAGAGAAGGGCAGAGGCAGGTGTGACACGGGAGGCCTGAGGGTCTGGAACCAGAAGGGGGCAAACACCTGGCAGTATTCTGCCCCAGAAGCTGCGCCACCGAATTATCTGGGTAGAATGACAGAAATTAGAGCCCTTCCAAGTTCTTTAGAAGCTGATTTTGACAGAGCCTATCCAATAGACCTTTATTTGGAAACTAAAGGCCCCATCTCTAAAACCATCCCATGGGGTTAGGCCTTTCACGTTGGAATTTCAGGGGGGCACAAATATTTAGTCCACAATCTGGGGCAAATGGCTCCCTTTTAACAATGTAACCCTAAAGGGGCAGATGACAATTTCATTCACAGCCCATTGGCCAGAATCTGTTACGTGGTCTTACCTGTGGCTGGGCAGGTGGGGAAAGAAAATCTTTAACTGGGTAGCGATTGCCCAGCTAAAATGTTGGGAGCTTGGTTGTTAGGAGGCAAAGGAGAGAATGGATACTGAGAGTTAATCAGATTTCTTTCTGAATGGCTTGAAGTCGCTGTACCTCTCTTCCCCAAGCTAGTATTTTGTATCATTACACTCTGTCTCCTATCCTTCCCTCGAAGGCCACCCTCCCTTGTTTATGGGCCATGGCCTTAGCCACTAAGGAGGTCCCTTGAAAGGCTGTGACCAGGTCTGTATGTGCCACATGGGCTGCTGTATTTTAAGCTGCCTGGGGCTTTCCTTTCTAAGGTAGGGGTGGAAGCCGGAGGGGGGATATGGTTCAATAAATGACACGGCGTGGTGGTCCTGAACTCCCTCCTAGCAGCTGCGCACACATTGACTGAAGACACTTCTTTTGATGCTTAAAATGGGGACTCCCAGTTTGGTTTCCTTACTGGAGCTCACTGGATCAGTGCACATTAACCTCTGCCTTCCACATCAGACGTATCCATGCCACTACATGACGCCTGACGCTGAGTCAAGCTCGTCTCAGGGACGCTGGCTCTTCCCCAGGCTTCCAGCTTATGTGGGAGGTTGGACTTCAGTCTGGGTGAAAATACACATTTTATTCTTTTATTTGCCTATTTATTTATTAGAGAGAGAGAGCATGAGCGTGGGGAGGGGGAGAGGGAGAGGGCAAGGGCGACTGTCGAGCCAACTCCTCACTGAGTGTGGAGCCCAACATGGGGCTTGATCCCAGAACCCTGAGAACACAACCTGAGCGGAAATCAAGAGTCTGACGCTTACTGGGCAGGGCCACCCGCCACATCTTATTCTTACACATTCCACAACAGAACAATAACTGTTTCCTTACATCTGATTTTAAGGCATATGGTTCCCACTGTAACCAAAAACACCAAATCTTTGCACAAAGGCCGTGGTTAGACATTCATTTCCACTCATATGTGGAATTTAAGAGACAAAACAAACAAACAAAAAAGGGAGACAAACAAAAAAACCAGACCCTTAAATGCAGAGAACAAACTGGTGGTTGACAGAGGGCAGGTGGTTGGGGATGGGTGAGGGAGGCAAAGGGATTAAGAGCACGCTTAGCGTGATGCGCGCTGACAATGTATAGACTTATTCAGTCACTGTATTGCATACCTGAAACTAATATGACACTGTATGTTAATTACACCTGGATTAAAGAAAAAGAATTAATGATCGTCAAGGATGACCAGGGTTAACTACAGACACTGGATATATGAGAGGCAGGCCGATCAACTTGTTTATGTTCTTGGGCACATTGTCACGCACAAACTTTACTGCACATCCCGGTCTCTGGGGAGTTTGTTGAAATGCAGGTGTAGGCCCTATTTCCACGGATTTTGTTTCAGTAGTTTTGAAAGAAAGCTCAGGAAGCTACCTTTTCTGGAAAGGTCTTCCAGGTAACCCATGGGCTCTACTCTGAGAGATGGTATTTATTTCATTTATTTCTCCAGGTGCTCTTTCTGTGTGAAATTAGATCATCAGAAAGAAAAGTTCTTGCTTCCTGGTATCCCAGACCCCTTAAGGAATGCCTCCAGTAAGTCACAACTTAACGCTCTATGTTCAGACTTTATAAAGAAGTCGATCTGAAAAAAACTTTTTTTTAAAGGTTTTATTTTTTTGACAGAGAGAGAGAGATCCCAAGTAGGCAGAGAGGCAGGCCGAGAGAGAGGGGGAAGCAGGCTCCCCGCTGAGCAGAGAGCCTGATGCGGGACTCGATCCCAGGACCTTGAGATCATGACCTGAGCCAAAGGCAGAGGCTTAACCCCCTGAGCCACCCAGGCGCCTCTGAAAAAATTTTTTTAGTGCTTGTTCTTATTCAAAACTCTATTCATGGTGTCCATAAGGACATACATGATGAATTTCTCCCAGGGTTTAATTAAGAAAGTATTTTCTCTTTTGTAGGGTGTGTGTGTGTGTGTGTGTGTGTGTGTGTGAGCGTGCACGTGTGTGTGAGCGTATGAGTGTGCACATGCACGCATGCATCTGTTTATATTTTTATGTTTTGGTTGGAATGGGGTCAGGGAATACATCTAAAAGTTTATAATCTAATGTGTGTCCCTTTTTGCTGGAGTGTCTGTCAGTCTCTTGGTGTTATGTGTGGTCCCGCTGAGACCCGCTCCCAGATGCTCTGCTGTGCTCAAATCTAGAAACCTAGATTCCCACCTGGGCAGCATATTGGAAACTACTCCAATATCACAAAACCCCGGGGGACTGAGCATGAGGAAGGGGTCAGTACAGGGCAGGAAAGGAAATAAATATTCACGTGAGCCCCGAAGGGGGGCCGAGGTGGCAATCTTTCAAAGGTCAAGCCTGAGACGATGTCGCGCGCGATGGGTCCACTCGGTGCTGTGTTGGCGGGAGCTCATCCGAACCCTTAGGAAATGGCTGGTGTTGCCCTCCTGGCTCCAGACCTGTGGTTTTGACCTCTTCCATTTGCCCCCTTGCCACGGCCCTCCGGTGCCCTCCTGCTCTCCTTTCCAGCTGTGGCTCCAGCAGCCCCACCGTTCACTTGACATCCTTCAAGTTTTTCATACACTGTCCCCCCATCTGGGTACCTGCAGTTTTGAACGCAGCCATCCAACGCTTGTGCCATCCGTGTGGAATGGGTGAAATCTGGACACAGCTCCGCTGCTATCCAAGTGCAGTCCACTGGATCCGTTCAGTCCTGCCGCACGCCTCCGTGTAGAGAACACGGGAACAAGCCACAGGCTTAGAGGCTCCCGCGGAACCTCACCGACCCCGCCCCTTTCTCTCTGGGCTCAGCAGAGCCTGCCTTTGCAGGGCCATAATGGGAAGTGCCTCCGTGGCCATGACCTTCCATTATTTTTAAATGGCTGTAGCCAAACAAAAGACAAGTGAAAACTTTCTCCGCTTGACATTGAAAAAATTACTGGCATGTCATATGGTAATTCATTAAAGAATTCTCATTCATCAAGACAATTCATTTTTGTTTGAAGAGGCTGAATAAGCCGTTTCTTGCTGATTTTCACTGTCATCCTCTCTGGCCACATGTGGCTCCAGTTCATTTGCAGTAATTTTATTCCTAATATTAAGAGCCGTGGGGGCATATGTGGACTATTTTAAATCAAATTGGGCTATTTTACTCAGATACCTCCACGTAAGCTTGTTTCTCCCTTGTACATTCTTTCTTTTACAATTCTAATACATACCTGGGACTTGAATGGAATCATGTTTTGGCTTTTTTTTTTTTTTTTTAAGATGGAGAGATTCACGATAGCACTTACCCTCCCCAATGTCCATAGCCCCCTCCCCCTCTCCCAATCCCACCTCCCCCCCAGCAACCCCCAGTTTGTTTTGTGAGATTAAGAGTCATTTATGGTTTGTCTCCCTCCCAATCCCATCTTGGACATTGGGGAGGGTAAGTGCTATCGTGAGTGCTGTGAAGTGTGTAAACCTGGCGATTCACAGACCTGTACCCCTGGGGATAAAAATACATTATATGTTTATTAAAAAAAAAAATTTGGAAGGGGAGGCGAACCATAAGAGACTATGGACTCTGAAAAACAACCTGAGGGTTTTGAAGGGTCAGGGGTGGGAGGTTGGGGGAACAGGTGGTGGGTAATGGGGAGGGCACGTTTTGCATGGAGCACTGGGTGTTGTGCAAAAAGAATGAATACTGTTACGCTGAAAAAATAAATAAAATGGGAAAAAAAAAAAGATGGAGAGATTCACACCAAGTAGATTTTTTCCCCCCAACAATTGAAACACACCTGATTGATTTGAATCCACTGCGGAACCGAGCACAGCAAAGTGGTCACGGGATGATTTGAAAATATTTGTCATCACAGTATCCCATACGAGGGGAAATTGTTGCAGCGGTTCTCGGAGTGCTAAGCCCTAACTAAATTTTGTACATGAGTGCCACACAAAATTCTTCATGATAAAGCACAGCTGGTTTGATCTCTATGCTAGCCGCGTTTAAGCACCACAGAAAGATGTTTCTCCTTAACGTTTTCTCAAAAATCTTTGAGTATCTGCCAATATTGAATGCATATTATTCGTCCTATGGATTTTATCTTTGAAAACACTCTGTTTCCCTTTCTTTAGCCTTTCAGCTGATCTTGGATCCCTCTGCCTCTCTCCTCGACTTTCTCTTACCTCTCCTCCTGGCTTCTTCTCCTCCTGCAACTAACAGGCTTGTAAGCTCAAAATGCTGACTGAGGTCACACGGGTATTTTAAATGAGAGAACAGGTTGGGAACGATAAAACGTGGATGAGGGGGGCACTCTGGGAAACCAGACTGTCTGGCTAGGGACAAGCTGCCACCATTCAGCCCCAGCTGAGTTCCCAGGAGAGAATTAAGCACCAGATTCGCCAGATCTCACACTCTCAGGAGAAACCAGACATGTAGGTTTCATGTGAAATGTTCCAATCTTAGGAATAGTCCATTATTTTAAAAATTGTAAAAGCATTCCTCTCCAAAGCCTGTAAATGTCGCAAAGACTGCTAGAAATTCTTTGTTTTTCATGCTTTAACCACATTTGCTTCCATGGTCATCGGATTATGCCAGATTGATCTTGCCCCTCCCCGACTCCCACCGCACTTGGCCCGGAGTTTTGCAGTCACTCGGCAAATACCTTCTCCCTAATGGCCATTTCAGGCACTGCAGCCAGCACTCTTCCCAACAGTGAGCGAGTCCTTCCTGGCCCCACACTTGCCACCGGTCTAGACCAGTGATTTGGGAACGGGACTGGCTCGGGAAGAGGTGGCTGCGCCCTTTGTGTTAGAAAAGAACAGAGCAGCTGCATTTTATTCTGCATCCGTCCACTTCCTTCCTATCCCTTGTCATCATCCCTTCAGCCGCTGGTAGCGGATGCCTCCCCTGTCCCTCCACACCAGGTAAGGCAGGATCCAGGCTCCTCCCCATTCCACACCCTCATACACTGCCCAGCCACCCATTCTGTTGCCATTTTGTGACTCATTTTCCCCTTCTCTTGGGAAGAAGTTCATTTACTTTGTTTTGCCTGTTTCGACACCGTGGTGCCTCTGAGATTTGCAGTGCTTCCCAGGCCTGAGGAAGTGGTCTGGGCTCAGTGATTCCGACACCCCGCTTAGCCCACAAATTGGGATAATTGGGAGTTCACTTTTTTGTTATCATTATACCTTCGATCTATACAGTACTGAAATTTTAAAAAGCATTTTCATGGTTATTTCATTTTTGTCTTTACAAACAAACCCTGTGGCTCTCCAAAGAAATTCTCAAGGCAAGGATTGAAATAGAATATTAGCCGACATGTGTTTTCAGCAAATTGTCTCTCTTTTGCTGTGATTTTGCTCTTTTTAGCAAAAGAAAGTTATTACCAATAGGATTACACATATGCGTGAATACTTATGGCGTAGTTGAAAATAGTGTCCTAATTTTTGGTCTGGTTAATCTGGCCGTTGCACCTACACTGGTTAGTGGGAGGGCAAGGATCAGCCTTCATTTCCTGAATAAGATGATTTGCTTATTTTTCTAATTAGAACAGGCCAAGCAATACAAAAAGAAGGGTAAATGTGAGGTTTTCAGGCAATGCGCCTGTTTGTATGTACCTTGCCAGAACTTTTACAAGCACTACACAGCTAACTCATTGCTAACTTGTGCTCTAGCAAGGTCTTTAGGAAGACATCTCAAGTAGGATTTTTTTTGGTGACAAACCAAAGAAAACAAAATGGAAAACCCAACTGATTATAGCTTTGAATAACATATTCTCTCCCCACCCATGGCCACAGTTGGAATGATGTGAACAATAAAATAAATGAAGTAAGTAGTGCTGGGTCATAACATGAAGTATAAAATAAATATCCACGAGTCCATGGATAAATGATTGACTAAATAAATAAATTGTCGGAATAAATGATTGAATAAATAAATAGACCTATACATGAGGTTATAAAGACAAATCTGCTCTGTGAAGGAATTCTGAATCAGTGTACCTGTCCCACCCTCAAGAGAGGGGAATATAATTCTCCATTCCTTAAGTGTAGGCTGCTTTATGATGTCCCTCCAAAGGGGACAATGTGGAAAGGCGGGAAAATTCCATCTGCAGTGGAGACACTTGACAGACACTACGTCAGGGAATTGGTCCGGGTTAGTATGAACCCGTCGTGCTTCTTCATGAGCAAAAATGACTTTCCTATTTGGATTATGTGAAATCTGCTCCCCAGCTTGATACGCCACTCTGGTCCCTATTAAACTCCACCCTCTTCGTGCATCCATTTCTCCAAATTATGTGCGTCATTTTGAGGGTTAATCCTTAAGGATTCTATATTAAGTGGTAGGCATTTACTTTTCTCCTCTCTTTCCAGTGGCCGCTGGCTGGCCTGATCTTTCATTGTAACTAGTCGTCTCGCAAACTGACCAGGGAGAGCTGCTTGGCTCTGTTTCTGTGTTGCGCTAGTTTGGAAGCCTTTACTTACAGTGTTTCCCGATAAGCTCTGATAAGGCAAAAATAGATCCCTCCTGCTTTTTGTCAGAAAAATGTAGATGACGTGTGGATGTAACAGATGCTTCGCTGGAATCCCTAAACATCTCTCCAATGCCTCAATCCTATTATGCCACTGCATCCTGTTAATTTCAGCTTCTCCAAATGGTGTAAAAGTTACTAAGTTAAGATGTTAGATCTTCTGCTTGTAGTAATAGGGTTATCTAATAGGTTATGCAATAATCATTCGTGAATAATCACTACCAGCAAATGGGGTCCCACCATCTTTCTTCAGATGTGAGGTGGGAGGAAATCCTTAAAAATAAGCTAGATAAAGTTTTTACATATCCAAGTGAAGACAAATGTTGACAGAAATCAGTTTCCATCTGTCCTAAAACCAAGAAAAGGCAAGAAATCAGAGGGAGAGTAGGAGTGGGTTTGAAGATCGCGATCTAAAAGTGTATTTTGTTCAAGAGACACAAACAGAGGAAGACATCGAAAATCACCTATTTTCTGGCAAAGAGTGTAAGCAGAATGTGGGAAATGAACCCAGGAAACCAATGGGGTACAATTGCTGATTCCCTCTTACTTCCCTTCTGTATCTGTCAGTGTAGACCGTAACAAAGGATAAAACCAATAACAAACCGTTGTCTAATGATCATTTCTGAACATTCTACACCCCTCTGTCTTACCAAAATCCCCGAGAGGCAATGGTGTGACCATGAGTCTTGTGATAGCTGAGAGCCAGAGTAGAACAAAGAGGCAGAGGAACAACAGATTTGCTCTCTTTGCTTGAACTGAGACATCCAGCTCCTCCCGCCCCCAGACTTTGTGTTCCTGGGTCTTGGCTTTTGGATTCAGACTCATACCATTGGCTTATCTGCTTGTCAGACCCTGAGACTTGTACTGAATTACACTGCTAGCTTTCCTGATTCTCCGGTCGGCGCACTGTGGGACTTGTGAGCTTCCACAATTGTGTGAACCAATTTCTATAATAAATCTCATATATACAACTGTGTACATATATTCTATTGGTTTTATTTCTCTGGAGAACTCTGAGTAATACAGATTTTGGTACTGAGAGTGGTTTTAGAGAAACAGAATCTTAAGGATGAGTTTTCTGAATTAGCTCTGTTGTTTCTGAAATTGGCTCCCGAGTCTGATTAAAGATGCTAATGACCCTATCTCCAATAGTAAAAAGAGCACAAAACTCTTTATAAAAATATGCAAAGTGTTTATATTGGCTACTTCTAATTGGCCACTTATAAGAAACAGTGGGCTAAGAAACTCTGTATATGATCTTATGGAACATTTCTGGAAAACTAAAGAATGACTTCAGTGGGTTGCTTTTAATATTGCTGGACAGAATAGTGAAAGAAAAGGGTGAATTCAAGCAGGAGAACCACAGAGGTGACCCTAGAGCTTGTCTGTGTCCTGAAGGGGAGCTTTATCTCCTATAGCAAGGCTCAAGTTGCTGGAAATCAAATGCAAGACCTCATCCCATAGCCGCTGAATTTACAATGCAAGATGAACTCTCAGCCTTGCAGCATTTCTGCTGTTAAAATGAGGGCATTGGTTGGGAAAGAATGAGATCTCATAAGTTGGCCTGGGGATGTGTGGGAAGACTCTGGTGAAGCTGGGGATACTGAGCCCCTAAATCCTGATGGGTCTCCTTGCCAGTGAAAGAGGTCTCCCTAACCACAGAGGAAGTGGCTTTCCCACAATAAGTTCCTTGATCAGAAGCAATGCTTTGTGTGTGATTGGAAGTCATGGGGGAAAACGTGAAGATATTTGTGTGCTATGTGAATGCTCACCAAAGGGTGACCTCAGCAGAGAAGGATTTTTAATAATCAAGTAGATGATTTGACCCATTCTGTGGATACTGGTCATCCTCTTTCCCTAGCCACACCTATCATTGCCCAATAAGATCATGGAAAAGTGGCCACCATGCTGACAGGGATGGAGACCATGCTTGGGCTCAGCACAATGGACTACCACTCACGAGGCTGACCTGGATATGACCACTGCTGAGTGCCCGTCTGTTGGCAGCAGAAGCCAATACTGAACCTTCAATATGACATAAATCCCTGGGGTGATTAACCAGCTACCTGGTGGCCGGTTGATTACACTCACTGCTTCTATCACGAAAGGGCCTGTGTTTTCTTACTGGAACAGACACTTATTCTGGATATACATTTGTCTTCCCTGCCCACAGTACTTCTGCCAAAACTGCCATTTGTGTGCTTATCAAATGCCTCACCCTCTATAATGGTATTCCACATGGCGTTGCTTCTGATCAAGGATAGGTATATGACACCATATACCTAAAATATGGAGAGGAGTAAAGAATAGGTCCAAACTTAAACAACCATCAACTTAATATTGACTTCTATATGCAGATGATGTTATGCATAAACTTAATGGTAACCACAAATTAAAACCCACTAATAAATATGCAAAGAATAAAGAAAAAGAAATCCAAAGATATCACTAAAGAAAACCAGCAAGCCATGAAAGAAAGACAAAAAAGGATTAGAGAAAACCTTCAGAGACAATAACAAAATAAGTATTAAAATGACAATAAATACATACCTATCAATAATTAATTTGAATGTAAAGGGACTAAATGCTCCTATCAGAAAGTAGAGGATGACAGAATGGGTAAAAAAAAAACAAAAAACAAGACCCATCTATAGCTGCCTACAAGAGACCCATTTTAGACCTAAAGACACAGGCAGATTGAAAGTGAGTGGATGGAGAACCATTTACCATGTAAATGGATGTCAAAAGAAAGTCAGAGTAACAAGACTTGTATCAGACAAAATAGACCTTAAAACAAAGATTATAACAACAGATAGAGGACACAATATAGTCATAAAGGGGTCAATCCAAACAAGAAGATACAGTTGGAAATATTTATGCACCCACATAAGAACAGCCAAATACATACAATAGTAATAAACATAAAGGAACAGATTGTTAATAATACAATATAGTAGGGAACTTTAACATCCCTCTTAGATTAATGGAGAGATCACTTAAACAGAAAATCAACAAGGAAACAATGACTTTGAATGACACATGGGACCACTTGGACTTACCAGATATATTCAGAATATTCATCCTAAAAAAGCAGAATACACATTCTTCTTCACATGCACATATAACATTCCCCAGAATAGATCAGAGGTTAGAGAACAAAACAAATCTCAACAAATTCAAGATCCAAGTCATACCATGAATCTTTTTTGACCACAGTGCTGTGATAAAGAAATCAACCACAAGAAAAAATATGGAAAGAACACAAATATATGGAGGTTAAGCAACATGTTACTAAACAATGAATGGATCAATCAGAAAATCAAGGAGGAAATAAAAAGTTACATGGAAAAAAATGAAAATGAAAATCCAATGGCCCAAAACTTTTGGGTTGCAGCGAAAGTGGTTCTAAGAGGGAAGTTTATAGCAATATAGGCCTACCTCAAGAAGCAAGAAAAATCTCAAGTAAATGACCTAGATTTTTACCTAAAGGAGCTAGGAAAAAGCCAACAAAACCCAAATCCAGCAGCAGGAAGGAAACAATAAAGATTAGAGCAGAAATAAATAATACAGAAACCAAACCAACCTAAACAAAAAAGATCAATAGATCAATGAAACCAGGAGTTGGTTCTTTGAAACATTGAACAAAATTGATAAATCTCTAGCCAGACTCTTCAAATAAACAAAACCAGACATGTAAACAGAAATAACAACTGAAACTACAGAAATACAAAGGTTTTTAAGAAAATATAATGAAAAATTATATGCCAACAAATTGGACAACCTAGAAGAAATGGATAAATTCTTAGAAACATATTAACTACCACAATTGAAGCAGAAAGAAATAGAAAATTTGAACAGACCAATGACCAGCAATGAAATTGAAAAAAGTGATCAAAATCTCCCAAAGAACAAAAGTCCAGGACCAAATGGCTTCCCAGGTGAATTCTACCAAACATTTAAAGAAGAGTTAATACCTATTCTTCTCAAACCATTAGAAAAAATTTTAAAAAGTTAGGAAAACTTCCAAATTCATTCTATGATGCTAACATTACCCTGATACCCAGACCAGATAAAGACACCACAAAAAATAGAACTACAGGCCAATAGCTCTAATGAACATAGATGCAAAAATCCTCAACAAAATCCTAGGAAACCAAATCCAACAATACATTAAAAAAAAAAATCCTCCACCACAATCAAGTGGGATTTATTCTGTGTTTGCAAGTATGGTTCAGTATTCACAAATCAATCAACATGATACATCTCATCAGTAGGAGAAGGGATAAGAACTATATGATCATCTCAATAGATGCAGAAAAAGCATTTGACAAAGTTCAACATCCATTCATGATAAAAACCCTCAACAAAGTAGGTTTAGAGGGAACATACTTCAAAGTAATAAAGGCCATATATGAAAAACCCACAGCTAACATCACCGTCAATGGGGGAAAACTGAGAGTTTATCCCTTAAGGTCAGGAACAAGACAAGAATATCTGTTCTCATTACTTTTATTCAGTGTAGTACTGGAAGTCCTAGCCACAGCAATCAGGCAAGAAAAAGAAATAAAAGGGGGCACCTGGGTGGCTCAGTCCAATCAAGTGTGTCAACTCTTGGTTTCGGCTCAGGGCATGAACTCAGGTTCCTGGGATCAAGCCCTGCGTCGGGATCTGAGCTCTATCAAATAAATTTTTAAAAAAGAAAAAGCATTCAAATCAGTAGGGAAGAAGTAAAACTTTCAGTATTTGCGGATGACACAACCCATCTATGTCATCATCCTCCTTCTATTAGAACAGGGCATATGGGGGCCAGGTAATAAATGAAGGACCCGACCTGGACTTGGGATTCAGCATGGGTCCACTGGGTCAATGAACTCACCAAATGGTCATTTCCTCAGCCTCTGCGTGTGTAATTGGAATGGGCATACTTGGTCATTGACAGAACTTCACGTTCTCTTGGGTTTGCGAGTTTCTGGAGCAGTAAGTACTCTAATAGAGAAGTCCAAGCAGGATACCTCTGCAAATGGCTCCATCTCTCCAGCAAAAATACTCAGTGAACATGATATTGTATCCCAGGGAGAACAGTAGACTTCAGCTCCACCCATAAAGACCTAAAGGATCTGGGGAGTAGTGGTTCCCATCATAACCCCCAATAAATCCATCAGTCTGGGGCCCAGACAACAGTACCAGTTCCTCCTGTCATTCTGGATTTATCGTCGTTGTTGCTGTTAGAGCAAAGAAACACAAGGGTACATGCCCTAGATCCGGATTCTTTTCCATTCCAATCAGAAGAGAGATTTAGAAGCTGTTACATTCACACGGAGTGGATAACAGTATAAACTTAGAGTCTTGCCCTCAAAGCATTAACTCTTACATTCTCAGCAATCACTTAATCCAAAGGGAACATGGACTATCTGGACATTTAAAGACCATCACATTGGTGCACTAATCTGATAATATCAAGTTAATAGGTCCACACGAGCAGGACATGGCAAGGAATTGGAGACCTTGATGACACATGTGCTCCAGAGGTTAGGCATTAGGCTCTAAACACTACAGGGGTTCGGGAGCTCATCTGTGGACATTTACTAAAGGACAAGATAGCAGACCCTCTGTTATTAGAGGTGTCTGTGGTGGGAAAACAAGCCATGTGGAGTTTATGGCAAGCCCAATAGGAGATTCACAGCGTGGACCCCTAGGGTTCTGGAACAGGGCCATGCCATCTGCAGCAGAGAATTCTATACCATTGAAAAAATAGCTCCTGGCATGCTAATGGGCCCTGGTTGAGATGGAGAGCCTAACCATGGGACATTGAGTGACCATGTGGCTAGAATAATCTGGGTTCTGTCCGACACACCAAGTCATAAGGTCAGGCAGGCCTAGGAGCCATTCATCATAAGATAGAAGCGGTACTTCCAGGATGAGGCATGAACAGGGAATGTGGGCACAAGGAAACTCCATGACTAGTGGCCCAGACTGTCACCACCCACCAGTGTCCCACCAGCTCCTCTCCCTTGGCTCTCATCTATTATGATCACTTGTATGGTCATGAAGTCCCTTACTGACCAACTGAGAGAGGAAAAAGGCCACGCTTAGCTTAAGGAAGAGTTAGATTAGCGTTGGGTGCAAGCCAAAAATAGAGCATGACCGTATTGTAGCCCCTCCTGGGAGTGGCCTTGAAAGCCAGAAGTGAGGTTAAATCCTCCTCTATTAAAGATCTTTGGACTATGCCCTTAATCGCCTACTTCCGAGGAAAAAGAGTGGCGCACAAAGAGCCTCACAAGCAAAGGCAAGAGCTAGGCCAGGGGCCAGGAAGGAACAAACTGGAGTATCAAGGACAAGGACTCTGGGGAAGAGGAACATGGAGAAGACCTTTGTGTCACCTGTCAGATGCCTGCCGAAGATCGACTACTACGGGAGAGGCCCCTAGCCACCCGAATACAAAATGACTCACCAGTTCACGTCAACCAGCCTTTATCACTGGCCACCCAAGGGCTGGTGCATAAACCTCAAGACCCAGGCTACTCCGGGATCCTGCTCACCAAAGCTGGCGAAGGCGCTGGCACCCAGGAGGGAGTGGTCCGTCATCAGGCGGATGGGTAGGGCTGCTGTCATACAGCAGGACAGGGGAGAATTTGCTGGGCTCCCGGCGATCTATGCGGACACCTCTTGGGGCTCCCCTGGCAAATTGTGTTGATAGACAAGCGCGGCACGGACAGCGTGAGAAGCGCGGGGTGCCCAGGAGCTGAGAGATGAGGCTCAGGTTCACCTCAGCAGGTGAGCCGTGGAGAGTGAGGGGACTAGAGAATGAGTGAAGGCGGCAGGTGGAGACGAGAAGCAGTTGCGGTCAAGGCCACCTACAGCCGCAGGGGCTGTCATTCGTCCCCCTACCCTTCCTCTGGAAGTTTCTTCAGGAAAAGAGACCAAGGCAGTGCGTGGAGGCACGGTTCCCGGGTGGTGTGAACTTACCATACCAAGTAAGCCGACCTGAGGGTGCAGGAGGGGACTGGAGTGAGTGCGGTGCACGGCCAAGATCTCCCATCGGGCGCAGGTGCTCACTGCCCCAGTCTCCGGCAGCGCTGGCTGCAGACACTACCCCATCCCCCCAAGCCTCCCTCTCCTGGGGCCGAAGGGAGCCACCCTCCCAGGCCGAAGCCCTGCTCAGGGGGGGCCCTACCTCTATACCCCCTTTATGTGAGGCTGGAAAGGCCTGTCGTCCAGCTCTGAAAGGAGACTCCAGGTCTGGAGCACCACGCAACGGGCTGAGGCCACCTGGGGTGTCCAGTCCTGGTTCCCCTCACTCCCTCATGGGCGGGTCCATAGCACCCCCATCCCTCGCCGCCCCTGCACCTTCCCTCCTACAGTTCCCTGCCTCCGCAACCCCATAAACTTCCTGTGAGCATAGCTCTGACTCCCTGTCCGCTTCTCGGGAACCTTAACCCAAGACCCTCTGAGACGGGATCTGTGGTATTGAACCAACGGAAACCGCACCCACTTGCTCCATCGAAACATGGTCTGTGTGTTTCTAATGGGTGTTTCAGCCTACATGGAAGCAATCAGGTGAACGATGGGAAGATGATTTTTGCAGTTTATCGTTTTATAAAATTCTTCTGACTCATCTCCATCCTGAGGTCCTCAAGCCCTGCCGTCCCTTGCCACCCCTACATGCACTGGAGACATTTGCTAGAACAAACAACTTTGGTTTGGCATTTATTTGTGCTGACAAAAAAAAAAAAGCAGAAGGCAACACAGAAAAACAAAAACCAAAACCAAACACTGAGAAAGTGTTGTTACCTTCCCAACCAATCACGCAAATGTCCGTGACTAACTCCTCTCTTTTTGGAGAAGTGATGAATGTTTATATGGAAACACTGATCCCAAGAAGTGACTAGGAAAAAGCCCTGAAACCTGAAGGAAAAGCTTAAGTTCCATCTCATTCAAACGCACGTCCAGTTCCATTTTCTGCGATTTTGACAGAAATGAAATGTTGGGGTGAACCGAAAGAAAGGGTATTATTAGGTTTACGTCATGGGCTCAGGGCGAGCAGGTGCTTCTGATTTACTGCTAGAGAAACTAGACTCGGATTCGACTTCCCTTTTGTTGGGTGATGCATATTTCAAACTTTTACTTTTTTTTTTTTGCTGACAGAACCTTGTTTTTTATCCCCCTCTTTTTTTTTTTTTTTTTTTTCCAGCAGGAAGGCACAATCATTCTACAATACTGCCAAATATAACAGACATCTACAGATGGGTTGGTCTGCAGCTGGAGGCTTTAACTTTGTAGTATTTATTTGAAATATCCAAGCCAGCAGAGCCGGGCTAACACACAGTGGGCACAATTCACAATGTTTTGGCTCTGGAGCAAATAGCGGTTGAACTTAGTTTTTCCAGCTAAAATGGAATTTATGCAGATGTGCTTTGCACTAAATTCATTAAACAATTACATCCTGGTGCAGTTTTCACATTTTTGTAAAGGATCTGCATAAGCACTAATTAGATCTAAAACAATGTTACTGAGCAAATTACAGTGCCGATTGTTTGCCTCGTCTTTGCGTTCCGCATCTGCTTTGCAATGATGATGATAATTTAGGTGCAAGCAATACAAATGCCGGTTTTTGTTACATTTAATAGAAATATTTATTTAAAACATACTATAGATTAATTGATCATGTAACCGGCTTGAAAGAGCCTCCAAACATTTTCTCACGGACACTGAGTGGTAGAAGACGGAATATATGGAATTACTGTCTCTGAAACTTCTCACGCTTGCGAACTGGCATTTCCTCCTGGAGGTTTGCTATTGAGAAGCAACTTTGCATTTCATTTGGCTGCAAGTACAAGCTGGGTTAGCTGAATTGCGGCAGTGCCTTTCAGAGTGTGGCATTGGACACAGAGGCATAAAGACTCGTAAACAGCTCCCAGCCGCTGCTCCCCACCCCACCCCTTCCTCTTTGGGGCACTGGTTTAAAAGGATAACTTAGTATTGGAAAAGTCCTCGATTCTCCAGTTTTTCAGACATCAGAGCCTTGCTTCCTTTCTTCCATGCTTTCTCCGCTTTCTCTTTCACATATCATTAAATGTAAGAAGGCGTCTTAACATTTAAGCATCAAATCAATCCTGGAGAAGTGAGGACATTCAGAGAGGGTTTCTATGGCAACTTTGAATGTACCAACTTCATGCAGGGCTTGCGGCAGCCAGAGAGTCACCTCCGATCGTGCTCTGGTCCTAGACATACTTTAACTCGTCTCCCCAGCCATGCAGTCCGGAATCCTGAGTGTGACCCTTCTGCTCTCACCCGGGATAATGGCTACGGCAACTACCTAGCAGTATTTTTATTCCTGGGAAAGGGGCCAGCCTGGGGAAGCAGTCTGGCTGCTAGTCTCCTGAAAAGGACTCCCGTTGTTTGACTTTTCAAACGGTTACTTTTATTGTTCGGTGAAGGCAGCCATAAAAAAGAGCCAACTCCTTGCCAGCCCTGACAAAGATTGAGAAGCAAAATGACATTCCAGATTTAATCAAGGCAAAGTCCAAGTTTGGAAATAACCTCCTCTCCAAGCAGGAATACTAATCATTAATGGGAAACACAGCAAGCATTCGTGGTGCTTTCAAAACGGAGCATCTGGTTTCCTTCCCTTTGCTGGATTGCCTCCCCAACCTCGATGTGGGCCCTTCCAGGCGATTCTGCAGTTCCTGCTAGGCAGGAAGGATCAGAGCTAGAAGAATGGTTAATTCCTTCTGCAGACCTAATTGGTAAGCCTGAAATCGCTGTGCTGGTGGAATGTGAAATTATACCTCCTTGAAGGAAAACATAATTTCGCACTGGAGTTTGGGTTGCATCAAGGTAAAATACCATTATACCTATGAAAAAAGGCAAAGTAAAGCTTGTATCAAAAATGGTATTTTGGGGGGCGCCTGGGTGGTTTAGTTTGTTAAGCATCCGACTCTTGATTTTGGCTCGAGTCATGATCTCAGGGTGGTGAGATCGAGCCCTGAGTGGGGCCCAGCCCTCAGCAGGGTGTCTGCTTGACATTTTCTCTCTCTCTCCCTCTCTGCCTTGGCCCCTCCGCCCTGCTTGTGTGCACGCTCTCTCTCAAATAAATAAATAAATTTTAAAATGTTATTATTGATTAGAAGAAGAGACTCATCAATATTTCCTAATTTGAACTCCAAATTCTTATTGTTTTACCTTGGGAAGATATTTGGATCCGTATTTTATTCCTATTTTAATCCTATTTGTGTGTTATCGTAAGTGGGAAATGATGAGGATTTAATTTCTACCAAATTAGAAATAATGTGAGAGGTTTTTGGTTTTTTTTTTAAAGATTTATTTATTTGAGAGAGAGAGAGAGAGTGAGCACAAGCAGGGGGAGCAGCAGGCAAAGGGAGAGGGAGAAGCAGGCTCCCTGCTCCCCAGACCTGACGCTGGGATCACGATCCAAGCCAAAGGCAATGGCTTAACCACCTGAGCCACCCAGGCGCCCGAGAGGTTTTTTCCCCCCCAAATTCCAAATGCTACCTTTGGCCTGATAGCAAATGGAGAAACCACCAGCCAAAATGCTGAAATTTTAGGAAGTTGTGAACATCTGGGGAAGGGTTATTATGACACCTGTTCCTGTAGCTGATAAAATACACACTCGTCTATGTAACTGCTGAAGGGATGGTCAAATGGAACAACAGAGCTCTTGGTAAAACTGATTTAATTCAGCTGCTGTGCTTTTGGCCACAGGGGATTCCATTTATAGGCGGTTGGCATGGATGAGACCGTTCACTCTTCCCTCTTCCTCAGTGTCCCTGGAAGTCCCTGGGTAGTGGCCATCTCTGGCCCTGTGGGGCCTGAGATCATTCTTGGTTCTGTTTTATCCCTCTCCTTCTTTCCTGGCTTTCTTCCTTCTCCCACTCAACAAGAAGCTCCAGGTTCTTTCTCAGGGCCCAGCACCATATTAGGCATTGTAGATCCAGAGCCGAATGATTCTGAGGCTCCGTCTTCATGGAATTCACAGTGTGGTGGGGAACAGTCACACACCTTTATCCAACATGGCGCCCCCTTGTCCTTCCCCACTGTTGTCGGCTGTGTTTGGGAAAACCCCAGAGGTTGGGTGTCATGTAGCTACAGTTATTACCAAGGAACCTTAACTATCTGTGGGGCTGAACGCCTCAACTTTCTTCGTCAGAATAGATTATCCTATATAATATTAGATATTACATATCTGACAGGATATGACACATGTAAATGGACCCACTGACGCCCATCCAGGAAGAATATGATTTCCTGTGATCGGAGGACGCTAAATATTCCACGGGCCCCTGGAATGTCTCTCCATACAGCCTTGTCTTTCTGTATGGCCGGCAATTTCTTTTTCCAGAATTAAAATGTCCTCTTAAACGCATCTTCCCTAAGAAGCTTCTCTCTCTAACCACTTTCACGTTAGAGTACCTGGAGCACTTCAAATCACCAGGACTCTGAAGTTCTTCAGGTCGAAATTGCGTTTCTAGATGGTGCTCCTGCACTGGACAAGGGGCTGACTCTGCTTGTGGTCGTGTCCTCTGTGTGTCCCGGACACGACAGCCAGAGCTCCTGGTTCCGCATGTGAGAGGAGACTTTTGCATTCGGACTTCTGTGTCAGAAAGGCTGACACTGTCCAGAAAAAGGAGCATAGGCTAAACTTTAGGCTATCAACTGTTAAATGAGCTTTTGTTTAATCTGAAAGGAATTAATTTAATCAAACCTCTCTCTCCCTTGTTTTGCAACACGAAAAGAGGAAATACTGAGGTGGAGAGGGATCCAGGAGCTTGTGGGTTGCTGAGACACGCTGGGTGCCTGAGGGCCAGTGTCTGTCCTCACAGAGAAGAGGGAGAAGGCAGGGACTTAAAGGGTGGAAGTGTGCCTGAGACACATGCAGAACTTCACTTGGAATTTACTCTGCTCATGAGCTGGTCAGCCGCAATTCCTCCTTTTTTTTTTTTTTTAAGATTTTATTGATTTGAAAGAGCGAGAGAGAGCATGACCAGAGGTAGGGGCAGAGCGACAAGCAGACTCCCCACAGAGCAGGGAGCTGGTGTGCGGGGGCTGGATCCCAGGACCCTGAGATCATGACCTGAGCCAAAGCCAGGTGCTTAACCGCCTAAGTCACCCAGGAGCCTTGTGAGTCCTCCTTTAATAAAAAAATAATAATTAAAAAATTAAAAAAAAAACAATATAACACACATTAGGAGGAAGTCAGGTGCTGAACTTGGCAGTCCTTTCTCTCACATCAGATTCTGGGAGGTTTGACTATGTTTTTATGTACCTACTGTGTGCCATGCATGTACTGTGCTTTCGGATATAAAGAGGCACGAGAAATGTGGTCCTGTTTTCAGACTCGGCTTAGTGGGGGCAAGAACATATTTGTTATTCCTCCTTCTACCCTCAAAGCACAACACAGTAACTGTCACTTGGTGTTTTCTACCTACTGGTGGAGACAGATACTTAACCTGATAATTTCAATATAAAATAGTAGGTGGGGAAGAAATGAGCCCACCAGCAAGTCTTCCAAGCCACTGTCCTTAGCCCTAAAGGATCAGCACATGTTAACTGGGCCAGAAAGATTACAGAGGGCTTCCAGACAGAAGGAATGGCGTAGGCAGGTCATGGACATCTGAAATGGCGTAGTTTCCAGAAAAAACACAAGTTTCTTGGTGTCAATGAAGCTGAGAGTCCCAGGTAGCTCTCAGAACAAGAAAATTGAGTGGTAACTGCAGACCAGACTTGTGCCCTATGGAACCTGAGAACCTTGGCTTTTATTCTATCGGCAATGAGAAGTCATTTCAAGGGCTTTAAGTACAAATCAATCTCCTCTACGATAATATCTCTAGTAATAATATTAAATAAAATAATATTAAATAATAATAAAATCACTCTCTAGTAATAATAACTACTACGTATTTAATGCCAACTATTTGCTAGATGTACATCTAAGGGCTATCCATGCCTTTCCTCATTTTACAGAAGAGAGAAACTTGACACAGAGAGGTTAAGTAGATTGCCCAAGGTCACACCTCTAAGTGTAGAGTTTGAACTTGAACACAGGTCTCAGCCACGATAGCCAGAGGCAGGGAGAGTCTGCAGGATTTCACAGACAAGCATTTTAACACAATGGTTTTTGACTTGAAACTGTTTTTCTTTAAAACTAGCACTAGATTTCCAAAGTCGTGATTCTCTGGAATGTACAACTCTTTTTTTTTCCCCTCCCTTGTTCACATTTCTGCCTTTCTTAAAGAGCACAGAGAGAGCATTAATTGTGAATTCCTTTTTCTTCTAATATCTCTGTAAGAGTTATAGATACAAGCATTAATCGGACCACCTAACATACTGAATCTGCTCTTTTTGTGAATCACTTGAGAATGGAAATACCATTTCCTCCTCTTATGTTCTGCCAATCCAATGGTTGCTTTCCTGGAGACTTGAGAGCAGCACTAGCCAATGGAACTATGGGTGATGATGGAAATATTCTAGATCTGTTTGGTCCAATACCATATGTATGGCCAATGAGCACTTGAAATGTGGCCAGTGTGACTGAGGAATGAAAATTTAAATTTTATTTTAATTATTATTTTAAATTCAAATTTTATTTAATTTTTATTATCTTAAATTTAAATATCACATGTGGCCAGGGGTTACTGTTTGGGACAATACAGACTTAATACATTTCCATCACAAAAAGCTGTATTTTGGATAGTCTTGCTCTGAAGCATTTTCCTTTACTAATGAACAGCTGGCGCCTATCATCTTAATATTACTGAAAATGAGTGACTCCACGATAATGGCCTATTAACTTCTATCTTAGAGTTTGTGTTGATGGTTTTCAGATTTTTTTTTCACCTTCTCAGTTAGATTTTTGGATCTTGTCTATTGTCTACTGAGGTAGAAATTATCCTCTGAAAGCAAATCTCAAGAGATCAGTGATCTTCCACAAAATCAAGAAGTTTTAAAGTTCTCATCCTGACGAATCCACTAAAAAAACCTGTTAGGACTAGTGAATGAGTTCAGGCTGGCTGCAGGATACGATTTCAATGCACAAAAAGCATTTACATATGTATACACTTGTAATAAACAAAAAAATCCAAAAATGCAATTAAGAAAACAATTCGATGGGGCGCCTGGGTGGCTCAGTGGGTTAAGCCTCTGCCTTTGGCTCAGGTCATGATCTCAGGATTGAGCCCCGCAGCTGGCTCTCTGATCAGCAGGGAGCCTGCTTCCTCCTGTCTCTCTCTGCCTGCCTCTCTGCCTACTTGTGATCTCTCTCTCTGTGAATAAATAAATAAAATCTTTAAAAAACAATTCGATTTATAATCATGTTAAAAAGAATGAAATACTTAGGGATGAATTTAACAGAAGACATGAAAAACTAATACTCTAAAGTGATAGCACATTATTGAAAGAAAATAAAGATCTAAATAAATATAAGACATCTCGTGTCCACGGATGGGAGGGCTCACTGTGAATAAAGATGACAGTATTCCTCAAGCTGATCTGTAGATTCAAAGCCATCCCTCTCCAAATCCCAGCTGATCTCTTTGTAAAAATCAATAAGCTGATTCTAAAATTTTGTATGGAATTCTAAGTGACCCACCATAGTCAAAACGATCTGGTGGGAAAAGAAACAAAGTAAAAAGATGCATACCTTCTGATTTCAAAGCTTACTACAAAGCAACAGGCATCAGGACAGTGTGGCACAAAGATAAATATATGGTCCAACAGAATAGAACCAAGAATCCAGAGACAGTCTGTGCATCTGTGGTCAGCTAATCTTAAACAAGGATGTCAAGACCATTCAATGGGGGAAAGAACAATCTTTTCAACAAATAGTCCTGGGAGAAGTGGGTAGCCAAATGCAAAAGAAGGAAGTTGGACTTTTACTTCACACCACGTACAAAAATTAGATCGATCTGGACCAAAGACCTATATGTAAGAGCTCAACTATAAAATTTTTAAAGGAAGTCTTTATGATTTTGGAGATGGCAAAGAATTCTTATTTATGACACTAAGAGCACGAGCAACAAAGGAAAATAGTTAAGTTGGACTTCATCAAAATTAAAAACTGTTAAGCTTCAAGGGACACCATTAAGAAATGAAAAGACAACCCACAGAATGGAATAAGATATATGAAAATTATGTATCTGATAGAGGATGTGCACCTAGAATATATGAATAACTTAGAACTTAATCACAAAAAGGCAAATAACAATTTAAAAATGGGCAAAGGATCTGAACAGACATTTCTCTAAGAAGATCCACAAATTGTTAAGAAGCGTAAGACAAGATGCTCACCATCATTAGTCATCGGAGAAATGCACATCATAACCATGAAATACTGCTTCTGACCCCCGAGGCTGGTTAGAATTCAAAAGTCAGATAACAACAAGTGTTGGCAAGAATGTGGAAAGAACAGAACCCTCATATCCTGCCAGTGGGAATATAAAATGTTTCAGCTGCTTTGGAAAACAGTCTGGCAGTTCTCCAAGGGATTAAATACAGAGTTGCCATATGATCCACCAATTCCACTCCTAGGTATATATCCCAGAGAAATGAAAAAGTTTGTCTGCACAAAAATCTGTACACAAATGTTTATGGCAACATTATTTGTAATAGCCAAAAGGTGGATGCAAATCAATGAATAAATGGATAAACTCAATATGGTGTATTCATAAATGGAATTTTATTTGACCATAAAAAAATGAACCATTGCTACTGCACCTTGAAAATGTTAGAAGACCATATAGTATACCATCTTATTCATTTGGAAATCTAGAATAGTGAGTGGTTGTTTAAGGGTGGGCCAGAAAGGGGGGTGGAGATCAGAGATAAGGGGTGATGGCTAAAGGGTATGACGGGGTTTCTTTCTTAAATTCAGATATAACTGACATAAAATGTCTTATTAGTTTCAGGTGGACATCACAGTGATTCAGTATTTTTATACATTGTGAAATGATCCCCACAGTAAAGTCTAGTTTTCATAGGTCGCCATACAAAGATTACAATGTATTGACTATATAGTTCCCATGCTGTACATCAGATCCCCATGACTTATTTATTTTATACCTGGAAGTTTATACTTCTTAATCCCCTTCACCTATTTCAGTCCTACCCTCCAAACCATCCCCCTCAGGTCACCAACAGTTTGGTTCCTGTACCTATGAGTCTATTTCTGTTTTGTATTGTTTGTTTGCTGAGTTTTTCTTTATTTTTAGAGAGATAGAGCACATGCGAGCAAGGATAGGAAAAGGGCAGAGGGAGAGAGAAAATCTTTTTTTTTTAATAAGATTTTTTAAGATTTTATTTATGTATTTGACAGACAGAGACCACAAGTAGGCAGAGAGGCAGGCAGAGAGAGAGGAGGAAGCAGGCTCCCTGCTGAGCAGAGAGCCCGACGCGGGGCTCGATCCCAGGACCCTGAGATCATGACCTGAGCTGAAGGCAGAGGCTCAACCCACTGAGCCACCCAGGCGCCCCGGGAGAGAGAAGATCTTAAGCAGGTTCCACACCCAGAGCAGAGCCTGAGCAGGGCTGGGTCTCAACACCAAGATCATGACCTAAACCAAAATTGAGAGGCAGACCCTTAACCGACCTAGATACCCAGGCATCTGTATTGTTTTTTAGATTCCACATATAAGTGAAATCAACTAGTATTTATCTCTCTCTGTCTGATTTATTTCACTTTGCATAATATCCTCTAGGTCTATCCATGTTGTCACAAATGGCAAGATTTCATTCCTTTTTTGTGATTTATTAATATTATATAAAAATATATATGTATGTACAAATATCTATATCACATCTTCCTTATCCATACATCTATTGATGGAACTTAGGTTGCTTCCATATCTTGGCTCTTGTAAATAATTCTGCCATGAACATAGGAGTGCATGTATCTTCTCAAATTGGTGTTTTTGTTTTCCTCAGGTAAATACTCAGAAGTGGGACTGCTGGATCATCTGAGAGTTCCATTTTTAATTTTTTGAGGAAACTCCATGCTGTTTTCCAAAGAGGCTACAGCAATTTAAATTCCTACCAACAGTGCACGAGGGTCCCCTTTTCTCCATGTCTTCACCAACACTTGGTATTTTTTGTCTTGTTGGTAATAGCTGATCTGACAGGTGTGATGAGAGCTCATTGTGGTTTTCATGTGCATTTCCCAGATAATCAGTGATATTGAGCTCCTTTTCTTGTGTCTGTTGGCCATCTGCACGTCTTCTTTGGAAAAACTTTTCAAGTGCTCTGCCCATTTTTCAATCAGGTTGGTTGTTTTTTCAATATTAAGTTATAAACATTCTTTATATATTTTGAATATTAACCACTTGCCAAGTATGTGATTTGCCTTCTCCCATTCAGTAGGTCGCCCTTTGTTTTATCAAAGGTTTCCTTCGCTGGGCAAAAGTTTTTTAGTTTGATGTAATCCCATTTGTTTATTTTAGTTTTTGTGTCCCTTGCCCAGAGGAGCCCAGTCAAAAAAGTATTGCTAAGACTAATTTCCAAGAGTGTACTACTTATGTTTTCTTCTAGGAGTTTTATGGTTTAATTCTTACATTCAGGTCTTTAGTCATCTTGAATTTATTTTTGTAAATGGGGTAAGATAATGCCCCAGTTTCATTCTTTTGCATGCAAGTGTCTAGTTTTCCCAGCACCATTTTCCTAGTTCCTTTAGGTATAAAGTTAGATTGTTTATTTGGGGATTTTCTTGTTTCTTGAGGTAGGCCTGTATTGCTATGAGCTTTCCTCTTAGAAACACTTTGGCCAAGGGCACCTGGATGGAGCAGTCAGTTACATCTCTGACTCTTGGTTTCGGCTCAGGTCATGACCTTGGGGATACGGGATCAGGCCCCACATCAGGCTACATGCTGAGCACAGAGTCTGCTTCAGACTCTCTCTCCCTCTACCCCTCCCCTATGCACAGCCTCTCTAGGATAAATAAAGTAAATCTTAAAAAAAAATGCTTTGGCTGTTTCGCATATATTTTGCAAAATCGTGTTTCTATTTTCATTTGTCTTGAGATTTTAAAATTTCTCTTTGATTTCTTTATTGACACATTGGTTGTTTACTGGCGTCTTGTTTAGTCTCCATATGCTTGTGTTTTTTCCAGTTTTCATCTTGTAATTGATTTCTATTTTCATACCATTGTGGTGAGAAAATATGCTTAATATGATTGTAATCTTCTTGATTGAGACTCGTTTTGAGGCCTAACATGTGATCTATCCTGGAGAATGTTCCATGTCTTGAAAAGAATGTGGATTCAGCAGTTTTTGGTTGGAATGATCTGTATATATCTGTTAAGTCTATCTGGTCTAATGTGTCATTCAAAACCATTGTCTCCTTGATTTTCTGTCTGGATGATCTGTCTATTGATGGAAGTGGGGTGTTTAAGTCCTCTACTATTGTTGTATTATTGTCCATTTCTCCCTTTATGTCTGTTAACATTTTCTTTCTTTATTTAGGTGCACTTTTGTTGGATATTCAAATACTCACAAACATATCTCTTCTTGGGTTGACCCCTTTATCATTGTGCAATGTCTTTTGTCTTTTGTTAAGTCTTTGTTTTAAAGTCTATTTTGTCTGATGAGTATTCCTACTCCAGCTTTCTTTTCATTTCCATTTGCATGGAAATCTTTTTCCATACCTCCACTTTCAGTCTGTGTGTGTCCTTTTTTAAAAAAATATTATTTATTTATTTATTTATTTATTTGAGAAAGAGAGTGAGCTTGCACATAAGCAGAGGGATGGGCAGAGGAGGAGGGAGAGGCAGACTCCCTGCTGAGATCATGACCTGAGCCAAAGGCAGATGTTTGATTGAGCCACCCAGGGCTCTTGTGGATGTCTTTAGCCCTGAAGTGAATCTCCTGTAGACAGCATATGGGTCTTGGGTCTTGGTTGTTTTTTTTTTTTTTAAATCCATTCAGCTGACTTACAACTTCCATTGGAGCATTTAGTCCATTTATATTTAAAGTAGTTATTGATATATATATATATATATCAATATATATATAGTCAGCTGATCGTTTTATGGGATTTCTTTTATTTGTATAGTATATATATATATATATATATATATATACACACTTATTATTATTTTATTAAATGTGTTCTGGTTGTCTTCTAGTTCTTTGTTCCTTTCTTCTTCTTTTGGTTTTTTCCCTTGTGGTTTCATGGTTTTCTTTAGTGTTATGTTTGGGTTCCTCTCTATTGTTGTGTACCTATTGTAAGCTTTTGGTTTGTGGTTACCATTACATTCATATATACTGACCTATATGTACATACTCATCTATTTTAAGCTGATAGTAACTTAAGTTTGAATGCATTCTAAAAGCTCTATTATTACTGCACCACCCCCCCTTTTGTTTTCAATGTCATATTTTACATCTTTTTATTTTATGGATTCTTTAACTACTTATCATCGATAAAGTTAATTTTATTATGTTTGTCTCTTAACCTTCATACTAGCTGTTTAAGTGACAGATACACTGTCTTTAGTACATATTTACCTTTACTGGTGAGATTTTTTTTTCTATCACATATTTTCTTATTTCTAATTATGACACTTTTTTCCCACTTAAAGAAGATGCTTTAACATTTCTGTAAGACCCATTTAGTGGTGATGAACTCCTTTAGTTTTTGCTTATCTGGGGAACTCTTTATCTCTCCTTCAATCCTGCATGATAACCTTGCCAAGTAGAGTATTCTTTGTTGTAAGCTTTTCCCTTTTGGCACTGTAAATATATCTTTGCTACTCCCTCCTGGCCTGGAAAGTTTCTACGAAGTCAGCTGATCATTTTATGGGATTTCTTTTATTTGTGACTATTTGAGATTCTATCTGTGACTATGTAAGTTTTTCTCTTTATCTTTCATTTTAGCCATTTTAATTATAATTTGTCTTGGTGTGGATCTCTCTGGGTTAATCTTGTTTGGGACTCTGGATTCCTGGACCTGGCTGTTTGCTTCCTTTCCCAGATTAGGGAAATTTTCATCCAGTATTTCTTTAAATAAAGTTTTCTGCCCCTTTCTCTTTCCCTTCTCCTTCTGGGACTGTTATAATGCAAATGTTAGTACACTTGATGTCCCAGAGGTAGCTTGAAACATTCTCACTTTTTACATTATTTTTCCTTTTTGATGTTCTGTTTGGGTGATTTCTACTCTTCTGTCTTCCAGAATGTGGGTCATATCACCTAATCTTCTGTTGATTCCCCACAGTGTATTTTTCATGTCAGTATTGTATTCTTCAGCTCTAACTGGCTGTTTCTTATGTTTTATAACTCTCTGTCAAAGTTCTTACTGTGTTTTTCCATTCTTTTCCTAAATTTAGTGAATGTCCTTATAATTGTTATTTTGAACTTTGTCAGGTAAATTACTTATATTCATTTCTTTAGAGTTTCTTTCTGGGTTTTATCTTGTTCTTTCATTTGGAGCATATTCCTGTCTCCTTTCCTCCCTCTCCTCCTCCTCCTCCTATTCTTTCTTCTCGTCCTCCTCCTCCTCCTTCTTCTTGTTCTTCCTCCTCCAGTTCTTCTTCTTCTCTTCCTCCTCCTCCTCCTTCTTCTTCCTTCTTCAATTTTCTATATTTAGTTCTATGAATTAGATGGAATATCTGTTCCCTGGGTCTTGAAGGAGTGCTCCTGTGTAGACTGCATGTGCCTGGCAGCTTTGGCAGGCCATCTGGAGCTAGAGCCGGTGTGAGCTAGAGGGTCCCTGGCATGTTGTGCCAGGGCTGCCTTGGCAGCATGATGGGGGCTGGAGCAGACACAAGCCAGGGGCTCCCAAGGCCATCTTGCAGTTTGGCTGGAGCTGGTATATGAGCATGGTCTAGGGAGTCTAGGGGGTGCTATGTTGGGGCTTCCCTGGTGGGATGGTTAGAGCTGACACAGGCATGGGCCAAGTGGTCTCAGAGCGTGCCACACTGGGACTATATTAGTAGGATGGCTGGAAATGGGGCAGGCATGGGCTATGGGATCCTGAGGCAGGGTATGTCTCACTAGGGCCACCTTGGGGAGATGGCTGGAAGTGGTGTGAGCAGGAATCTGAAGCATGATGGGGCAGCCTTAGCAGGCTGGCGAGAACTTCTGGACCCTGCTCACACCTTGTGCTGTCAATGTAGAGGGGAAATGTGAAGAAATGGCACTCATAGGCTCTTCCAACCCTGGAGAGAATCCCAGCAGTTCCCAACCTATTTGGTCCACACTCTAGGGTCTGTGTAGATTTCCTTCACTTATACTTGGGTGGCTTTTTAACTGTTGTTTTTTCACTGTGTCTCCTAAGTGGGAGCTGAGTCTGTGTGTGAGACCCTCAGGGATATCCCTCCTTATTGCAGATCTCCATGTTGGGGGTGGGCTTTCCTTAGTTAGCACGTCTCTCATCTCCTGCCCTTCTCTGTCTGGTTTGGCTATCATTTGTTGTGTTCAATCAACTCTTCTTTAGGAGGGATTGCTTTAGATGTGGGTGGACATTGAGTGTTTCCACGGGAGGAGGTGAGTTCAGGATCTTCCTATGCGGCCATCGTGTACCACCTTCACCTAAGTGTCTTCTTGCCATGATAAAAATATTCTAGAGTTGACTGTGATGGTGGCTCCCTAAATCTGTAAAACATACTAAAAACAACTGAGTTGTATACTTTAAATGAGTGAATTTTATATAAGTGAATTATATCTCAATAAAGCTATTTTTTTAAAAAAGAAGCTTTAAAGTACCTTGAAAATAGTCATATTTTTAAATTAAATGAATTAAATCTCATGATTTAAGAATTTTTTAAAAGACTTTATTTATTTATTTACTTATTTATTTGAGAGACTGTGTGTGTGCACATGCAGGCATGCATGTTAATGGGGGGTAGGGCAAAGGGGGAGGGAGAAGGGCAAGTAGACTGTGAGCTGAGCTCCATGTGGGGCTCAATCTCATGACCCTGAGGTCATGATCTGAGCCCAAACTAAGAGTCAGTCACAGCTCGAAAAAACTGAGCCACCCAGGTGCCCCAACAATTATTTTAATTTCCCTCCCGATGGGTCAATTTGATTTGGAAGAAATGTTTTTCTTCTCAAGATCCACAGAAAGATAGAGGCATAAGTAGGAATCAGATTACCTGGACTTATGAGCTTTGTAACATCGGACAAGATACTTAACCTCTCTCTAAGCATTTTTTTCTCACTTGTCAGATGGGAACAATGCAGTAAGTATCCACCTGGCAGTGTGAGGTCTGGACAAGAGAGTGGCTGTGTACACTCAGTGGATCCTTGCTTCCGGTAGTCACACCAGTCACTATTATTAATAAATAATTGATGTTAGTGTTAATTATAGTAGCAAAGAGAATAACTTGGTATATCTCTGCAGATTTCTACAAAATATTTAAATCAGTAAAAAAAAAATCAAACTATAATAATTTTTATTTTATTTTATTTTATCATGGAGACAAAAAAAAAAAAAAATGATTCCTTGGATTCAGTATAACGGCTACTGCCCAAAACAAACAACCTCCAGAAATTAAGTGACACTGAGGATGTGGAGACATTGTGACTGTTGCGCACTATTGGTGGGAATGTCGAATGGTGTGGCAGCTGTGAAAAACATGATGGCAGTTCCTCAAAAAATTAAAATAGAACCACCATATGATTCAGCAGTTTCACTTCTGAGTATATACCGCAAAGAATTGAAAACAAGGACCCAAAAAGCTACTTATACCCTCTCAGGTTAATGGAAGCATTAGGTGGAAGCGATCCACACACCAAATGAGAAGAGAAAGAAAATGGCGTATAGGTCTCGAAAAGGATGCGGATTCCGACACCTGCTACAGGATAGAGGAAGTCTGGGGACACTACAGCAGGTGAAAGGAGCCAGTCACAAAGATACAAAGTCACTGCATGACTCTGCTTAGATGAGGGAACTGGACAAGTGATCTTCATACAGAGAGAAAGTCCACTGGTGGCTGCCAGGGACCGGGGTTGGGAGTGAGGAATGGGCAGAAACCCCCGTGGGGACAGAGTTTTAGTCTTTCAAGTTAAAAAAATTCTGAAGTTCGGTTGCATGACAATTCTCAGCGCTACCAAACTGCACCCTTAAAAGTAGCTATGATGGTAAATTTTATGTTGTGTGTAATGTACCAAAACAGTCACAAGAATAAAAGCAATTATTGTCTGTATTATCACCTCAGCATCTGAAAGGCGATGTGGGGTCATGTCTAAGAGCTGCCGCGGACCTGGGTCTGGATCGGGATCCTAGCTCCTCTGTGTACTAAGGGGTGACCCTGGGCAGTTTCCTCCATTTTTCTAGGATAATAACTCTAAGGTTAGGAAAGTTCTCTTTATCCAAGTGCGAAATGGTAGCTTGAGAGACTGTGCCTATGAAATGTGTTTGTTTGTTTTTTTTCCTATTAACGTTAATTCGAAAGATATGTATATTAGGTATACATATAAGCCCAGGGACCATACAGTTATGATTGTCAGATAAGGTACAGGACACGCAGTTAAATTTGAATTTAACATAATCAGTGAAGATTTTAAAATATTATTTTTGTACAAGTATGTCCTGAATGTCGCATTATATCCCATGCCATATTTAGAATATACTTATCTACTAAATAGCTCTTTATGCTTTTTATCCGAAATTCAAGTTTTTCTAAGTGCCCCATACTGTGTTTGTGAAACTGAACAACGCTGCATATGACATTATTCTTTTCATCACTCAGATAAGTGACATGGGTTAGCTGGATGGGGGAGGGGATGCCTTGCCTATTCATTCTTGTCCTAATTCCCGAGCCTGGCTATTAGCAAAGAAACACGAGGGGCTGAGGACTAAGATGACAACTGGGTCTTATTCACTAATTTTCCATCTTGTCTCCTAATTACAGTTGCTTTGGAACAAACACAAACGGGAGTGGGTTAACGGCTCTCCTGTTTGGTTTTCTCCTCTGCATCTTATTCCAGTAAACATCTGTGAAATATCCTTTCCTCTGTGTTATGCTCTCATTCTCCTCAAAAGCAGAGCTTCATCTGTGAAGGAGGTGGGGGCCCTGAATTGCTTTGGAGAAGCCGTGATTTGATAAAAATTAATACTGGTTAACACAGTCAACTCGTAAAACTTTCATTAGGGAATTCCCCTCCCATCCTGGAGCGTCTATGATGTTATGAGGTCTAATGTGATTTAAATACTGTTGGCCCTACTTGCGCTCACCAGACAGTCTCCTGCTGGGGACAGGGCTGTGTCATTAAAATGGAATCCACTGAGAGAGACAATAGTCACATTCACTGAATAGAAGCACTGAAGCCATGGCCAGTATGTTCCAGGCCTGATCTCAGGATATCCACAGGCTCTATGCTTATGGATTTGTTCACTTAGCTGGATGGGACCCTTCTGCTTCTCCATGAAAGTCTGTATTTACCCAAGCTTTGTGTTTGATTTCTACAGATGGTGGGGCACACAGACATTAGAACCAGGAGCAGGAAACAGAGATCTCAGTCTGTCACCCTTGTGCTGGGACTTGAGTGTGCCTTAGAGACCGAATGTGTATGTCCCCTCGAAGTTCATATGTTGAAACCTAATTCCCAGTGTGATGGTAGAAGAGAGGGGGCATTTCAGAAATCATGAGTCCTGAGGATGGGGCCCTCATGAGTGGATTGGTGGCGTTATGAAAGAGACCCCAGAGAGCTCCTTTGCCCCTTCTCCGATGCAACACAGAAGAAGTCTACGAACCAGAAAGTACCCTCGCCGAACATCAGATCTGCCAACGCTATGATCTTGCCCTTTCCAGCCTCCGAAACTGTGGGAAATTAATGTTTGTTGTTAAGGCCCGTAGGCTATGGTATTTTTTGTCATGGCAGCTCAGACGGGCTAAGAGAGCGTGTCCCTGAGCCTCACAGACCTTCGGGTGCACAGCGACCGCAGGCATGTCCTTGAAAGCCATGGAGAAGGACCCACAAAAGAGCTCTGAAGATGATGTCAAGACTCGGTGTGTGTGGAAAGGGCACTTGTGATAAAAGCCTCTTTTCCAGTCTCAAGGCTGAGGGGGTCAGGGTGGGCGTCCAGTCTTCCTGTGCCCCACCCCCACTCTCTGCCCACTGGCCCTGCTCCTTGCCTGCCTGAGCCATCATCAAGTCACCATTCATGCCAGAAGCTTCCCGACTGTGACCTTCTTGGAGAAACTCAACCATGTAGAGTCGCTATGCGGGACCAGCGAGGATGTTTGAAGTATGGAGAAGCTGCCCACTCCCCTTCAAGGAACACAACACCGTTGGGATTTTCATAATATTTGGTTTATAAATTACACATTTAAAAGCCCAGCTTCTTAAAGCCTTCACGTTTGTGTTACAATTCTAGTTATTCTCCTTATAAATTTAGGGCATTTTATAGAAAATAAGAGGAAACACATTTGACTAGTTTGGGGTCTACTCAACTTGAGAGGGCTCACTGCTCCTTGAGCCATTCGTGTCATTTACACGAACTATTCGTTTCTCTTAAACCAAAGTGATAAATTTAACACACTTCATTTTCTTCCTAAGCAACCTCAAATGCCTGATCCGGCAAGCTAATGATGCTGGCCCATAGGACTTTCCAAAGAATGATCTTAAAGTTTTGTAAATCTAGTAAACTGGAAGTCATAAATATTGTGACTCTTCAAGTTCTCTCAGATATTCGAACAGTGTTTTCCAACTTAGGAGAATTATCTCATAACATTCAACTTCTGACTGTAAAGTCTTGAAATTGCGCTTTTACGCTTGGACTCAGGGGAGTGTGGTGACTGGCAGGTTGTGGGTCCAGGAGGTCAGGGACCAAAGGTGCCCAGGCTTAGTAGAGATAATGGCTTCAGAGGAGCTGGGTGGGGAACATGGAGACAGGCAGGTGTCTGGCCTTGAAGACTGAAGGCTGGAGTAAATGTTCAAGCCCTAGAGTGTGTAGGAAAGAGAAGAGAAAAGACATGACATAATCTAGGACTTCAGAGGATTGGTAGAAGCTGATGATGGACCCAGAGAAGGATTCAGGAGAGTAAATCAGCAGACTGAGGCTCTGGGTCCTGTTCCCTTAACTTCTGGAGCCAAAAGGAGACCCTTCAGGAGTCATGGGCTCACGCTACACCATGTGAATGTAATACATCTTTAGCTTTTTGAGTTAAGCCTCCGTACCTGTCAGATCCTGAAGGCAATAATAATTTCTGATTCAAGCGGAGAAACAAACAAAACAAATGGCTAATGTATGCCCCATTTCTAAGTCAACAAGCTCTTTTGAAATAGAAATTAACCAAGGAGAAGTGGGCTGTGATCCAGGAGCAGAAATGAGAGAAGGGTTTCCTACAAACAGGAGGAATGGAGAGTCCTCTGGAGCTATAGGGGGCAGTGAGGAGGGGCCTGGGAACAGAGGTGGGCCTGCAGGGAGTACCTGGGTCACCGGGCGGTCCCAGCCACGTGTGGCCACGGAGCACTTGAAATGCGGCAAGTTCCAATGGAGATATGCTTGTCAATTAAAACGCATGCTGTGTGGAAGAACTTACGGAAGAAAGGGTGTCAAAGATTTCATTAATACTTTAAAGATATTGATTACATCACTTTCTATACTCTAGATCTTGAATCCATAATCTAGGAATTCTAATATTCTCAATAATAATATTGGGTTAAATAAATTTTATTAGAATTAGCAAAATAATATTTACTTATTCAAAAAGAGAGAGTGTGTGTGAGCTGGAGGGTGCGGGGGGGGGGGGAAGCTGAGGGAGAAGAAGAGAGACTCTTAAGCAGGCTCCATACTCAGCATGGAGCCCAACGTGGGGCTTGATCTCATGACCCTGAGATCATGACCTGAACTGAAATCAAGAGTTGGACGCTTCACCACCTGAGCCGCCCAGGCACCCCCAACAAACTACTTTTTAAGTGTGGCCATTAGAAAATATTATAAAAATATTCAGTTGTGTATGTGGATTATTTTCCTGTTGGACCATGCGGGGTTCAGGTCCTTAGCTGGATGAAGAGGATCAGCTCGACATGTCCGCCACAGTAGGGTGGATTTTTGTTTTGTTTTAGTGCACTGTGGTGTTGAATCTTCAGTTGAACTTGTTTGAAATGATCCCCCGTGTCTCCCTCCAGGTCTTTATAGAAGTCAGCTATGTACTTAACTTCATGCGAGTGAGTCTTCTGTGAGTAGAAATTACATTGCTGTGTGGGTCACTGGAACCGGGCAGACAAAACTCTAGGGGAAGTCGATATTGGGAGAAAGACCATCCTGCCCCACCAAAAATACTTAGATGCTGTGGGGAGGGGTTTTGACTTCTACAGGGTGTGGCTTTGGGCTCTAAGTCTCAGTCATGGAGGTCTCAACAGGTAGCAGTGTCCCTAGGGTTATTGGGGTTATGTCATTTTGTAGGGCTTGTTTGTAGGTAGAAATCATCGAGGTCCAACCCTTGAACATGATCCCTGATGATAGGGTGTACATCCCATGATAAGCAGGAGGAATGGACTGTCCATTGTTTTACCTACTGGCTGCTTTCTGGAATGTTCCAAGTAAGTGAGGTGGATGAGACTGGAGGAGAATCTAGTGACCAGGTGCAAACACAAACGTGGGTTGGGTGGCAGCAGACACTTCCTGTTAGACCTTCATGTGGCCCTGTCTAGCCAGTGTTCTCACACACTCCCTGGGATCGTTCTCTTACTCCTGAGGGCTAACTCACAGTCCAGGCTTCCTTAGGAGAGAATATTCCTGCTGCTAGCCTCTTGGGTTAGATCACCCATGCCTTCTGTGTCCTGGTCCCCATCCAGCACCCCCTTTGAATTTTCACAGCAGCCCTCCTGGCACCAGTTCCTGGGAGAAAAGACTTTCTAGAACGACTTTAGTATTTTGTCAAAGACCTTCCCTCTCACTGGGGGCTCCATTCTTGTTCCCACCTCCTGACCTTGAGGAGGCAGAGAAAACATTGCCTGGAGCTCACATCCCAGCACTGGAGACGGCATAGAGTTTCAATGACCTCCCCATTTCCAAACAGACAGTATGACACAGAAGAACGCTGGGGTCCGTAATCCCCAGTCTGAAATCCTTTGGGCCAGATGGGATTTTGAAATCAGGCTTTTTCAGCTTTTAGGAAGGTAACACGGTACATAAAGCATATAACATCCTGGCAAGTTCTGGGGAAACGCCCACAAACAAAGGCATTATTGTTTCTGTAGCGAAACATGAGAAGATTCACACTAAAAGAAACAGATAAAACTACAAATCACCTCATCTCTGTTCAGGACAAATTTCGATCCCTCGCGAGTTTGCTTTTCACTTATTAAAGACAAACAAGCAAACTTTAGGTTTTCCGAGGTTTCTGGATTCTGTAACCCCTATGCATGAATGTGGAGCGGGACACTTGGTGGGCGCCTGGGGGAACTTGCTGGTGAGAGGTTCACCACCGCCGTCAGTGTCCCAGGAGACCCAGTCAGCCCTAGAAAACCTGGTGCAACTTTGGCATAGTTGAGGGAATAATTCACCAGTTGCGATTACCCAAAGTCTGAGAGTTCCCTGAATTTGAGTTCCCCAAATAACCAGTTTCTGTTCCTTTTTGGGGGCTCTAGTGAAGGGTGGCATGGGAAATTTTTCTTTTCTGCATTCAACTCTGGAGTATTCTGGTATCAAAGATGGATATTTTTTTTTCTTTGCCATTTTTCTTCTTCACATCTGGTTTATATGTTCCTTTTTAATCAACAAAAAGTTTAGATGCTTATACTTTGATGTCAGGTACTGCTGTAAGGTAGGGACGATTAGAATCTTCATTTTACAGGTAGGATGAGGCCCGGGAGGATCAAAGAACGTGGTCAAGGTCAACAGTTAGCAAAATGGCAGAAGAATTAAAACCCACAAGTCCAACTTCAAAGTCTGTGCTCCTAACCACTGCACCACACCCCTTATGAAACATTGGGTTTATGGGAGGTTAAAACATAGTACACACAAGAAGAAAGGCACTCAATTTCTTTAACGAGAAATGAATGTGATTTACTTCTTCAGCGAGTTAAACCATGCCCTGAAAGCATTAACTTTCCATCTGTGGTCACTTTATCTCTCGCCCCAAGTAAGATTCAGTACGGTTTTATTTTGGAAGACTTGGCAGTTAAATATGGAGCTTGTTGCCCCAACAATTATATATTTTAATAGAAGAATTTAAAATTAAGTAATGTTTGTAAGTGTAAACTGAATTTCTAGAGCTTAGGAATAATTTACATTATAAAGAACTTCCTTGCTCTCTTCTGTGCATGAATAGGCTTAAAATATGGTGATGACTATTATTGTTCACAATACTACAGTTATGACTTTGAACATGCAGAGTGCTGTAAAAATCACAAATTAATTATTAATGAGAGTATTGCTCTTGATGGTTTATATTGTTCATAAGGAATACGACGGTTCTATAGAAAGAAATGCGTTTCCTACGTTGTCGTAATTTGGGGCGAATAAACAAAGCTAGCATCTGGCCACATCATGCACTTCAGATCTCCCCTTTCTGTCTTGGTTATTCCTTCGCTGGATGGATTCAGGATACAGGGATCAAAAATATCCTGCCAATGTCTTGGAAGGTGAGAATTATTCTCACCTAATTATAATCAAATAATTATAGATTAATTAGAAATCTATACCCAGCGCATCCATCTGTTTCTATACATTTGTACTTACTTAACTTTCATTGTTTGGTAAGAGATTTCTCTTGGCAAAATCCCCATACTGCCCCCACGAGACTGAGAAGAAAAGGCATTTGGCTACACCAAGGTGGGAAGACCTGGAGGTCTTTGGGTTCCCCGAGAAGCCGGGCAGAAGGAGGCAGCGACTCTAACAGCCCAGCATCCTGAGAAGAGTCGGTGTGGCTAGGATTGATTGAAAGGAAAAGGCATAGGGGAGAAGTTGATTTTTTTCCATTGGGAGGTTTATTGGCATTGGGTGAGTCTATTACTAAATCCATGAAGTTCCTTCCATTTCTACTGAGGCAGTGATTTCCGGTCTCCTCTCAAAGTCCTAGGCAAAACAAACATTTATTAATGGGATCAGGCAGGATAAGTTATGTTGTAGAGCAGCAATGTCTTGGGGCTTCACACCACAAAGGTCTATTTCTCACTCAAGAAGTCTACTGTGGGCTGGGTGACCTCCTGGGCGTCTGTCTGCTGTGCTGCAGCTTGACAATCAAGGCCGACCGTGCAGCTCTCCCATGCTGCCACGAGCCCTCCTTGACTGTCCAGGCTGGAGGGTTGAGCACTGCCTCCTCTGAGTTTCAGCCTGTGAGACTCACCGGTTCACAGCCAGCCGGACAGATCCGCCGCATGGCTCCGCCCAAGGGAGTGCGGCCAGCTACCTGGTTTCTGTGGCACTGGCTGAAATGAGAATTATTATTCAAAACTGAGTATCAGTGACAAGTACAGAGAGACGTCTCATCCCCTTTCTCTCAAGGGAAACTCAGGGGACTGTATTTGTTGTGTGGAGTATTTGCTGACAGGATGACGATGGGGATGTTGATGGTGATGGTGGGGACGATGATGTTGAGGATGGCCACCGGAAGGCAGGTGTGGTGCGTCTTGGTATCCCTCACCCCGGGCACGTACACACCTCTTGAAAAGGGTTCAATAGAGCCTGATGGGGAAATAAATGAAGGCGTATAACTTCACGAGGCATTCTCTATTGCTGTCCAGTTATTCCCAGTTATATCCCATTCAAAAGACATTCTACAAGCCCGAAATAGCTTCCTACTTGCCATCATTCATCTTGATGAGAACTGGAAGCCAGGGTCTCGCTGCTCTGGTAGCAGCTAGTAAACAATAGGAAGGAAGGAAGTTGCCTTTCTGTCGTAGACTGTTGCTTGGCCCTTACCTAAATATCTTTCCAAAGAAGCCCATTAGCCTTCAGATACATTTTGCATGTTAGACCCCTTGGCCGAGTCTACTGTGAGCCGTTCCTTCAATACCAAATGCTCTGACCACCATCAGCATTCATGCTCGTGGTTGTTTTTCTCACAACAGTAATGGGTCTGTATTAACCACACGTTGTCTCTCATCTCGTTTTCCTGTGTGGTCGATGGCACTCCCCTTGTGAGGCGGTTTGGCCCTGCGGCCACTGCCCAGATAATGGCCTGTCTTGAAATTCTGGCTTTGGCCTTCTTAGAACCCACTCATGAAGGAGCAAATGGTCCTTGGCTGGACTCCTAAAAATAACTTGTTTTGCCTGCTTCCTTGACATCTGACTGCAAAGTTGGCAATATGTATTATTAAGTGAATGGGAATTTTCAAAAATGTGTTGTGGTTTCTGCCCTGCTGACCTTATGGTGAGGTTTGCAACAGTGTTGGGGTTTCTGCAGATTCTTTGGGGTGTGCAAACCCCCGAGTCCTGGGTTCTCTTGCTTCTCCGAGTGAAATCTTTGCTGCAGGCTTTGGTTTTCTCCTCTAGGCCCCGTGTCAGGCAACAGAACTGTGTACGTGCACGGTCATATTTTCATCTGTGTGCAGGCTGCCCCCTTGGGGTTTGAATATTAGCATCTGGGGATTTTTCCTGCCATGTACATTTAAGTGCAAAGAATTTCGTTTCGATGCAGAAAGGCCCGGAGGTTTGAGGGGGCGTGAGTTTTCAATAACGAGCTGAGTATGTTCAAAAAGGTAATGGGCAGTTTTATATGGACTGTTTATAAACTATCGAAGGGGAAAAAAAAGCACACTCCATTCTGGTTATGAGGATAAGGAACATTGGACCAGAAGACTGTGTTCATTCAAGTTTAACCACTCGCTATCAAAAGGCTTGGAATGGGTGGCAATCGGTATTTCAAAGAGACAGCCGGCCAGCTAAAAAGCACCACACGATATTAATCCCAAGTAGTCTTGTTTTTCCTTCTCTCTGCAATTTATTGAAGCGCTGGCAATAATAAGAGAAGCCTGAAAAACGAAGAAGGGAATGATCCCATTTTTTTTTGTTATTTGATCGCCTCATAATTGCAATCCAATATTTTGACTTTGGCCTCTTGTTCGCACGTGTCTTTGGTTGTAGACCAGATTGTTCTTAAATGGTTATAATCTACTTTCTGGATTTTCTAATTGAAAAAAACACATTAATCATATGTCCTCGTGCTCCAGCCTCTTATTTACTAAGAGATGCATTAATTCTTTTAATGGTATGAAATGAGTGTCCAGACTGTCGGTTATGATTTTCTAATTGCTCACAGCCCACCTGCACTTACTCCATCTTTCCTTTTTCTAGTGCTCGTATGTTCACAGGCACGCAGTCCAAACGGTTGGGAGTTCCAAGTAAGTTGCAAACGTCTGACTCAAGGGTGGATGGTAAAGATGCCCAGACTGTACCCTGCCCCCTAGAGGCGGGGACGGAGACTTCAGGGCTCATGCAATCATTTTCGTGGGAGGACGCGATCCGTCCTTTTCTATCCAGCCGGTGACCAAATGTGGTGACAAGTGCATTCGAAGCCCCGGTTAATGCTGTTTCATCCGCCTGCAGACGTGAGGAGTTTCTCAGTCTCTGACAAGGGACAGATTTAACAGTGAGGCTTTTAAGACACACATCCCCAGCTTCCATGTCCCAACCCTCCCTTTGGAAATTTGGCTTTGTAAGGCTGAGGCGGGACCCCGGCAACAGCAGTTTGTGAAAAATCCCCTGGCGATTCAAATGAGCACAACACTCCTGAAGTCGTGACCATTGCCAGTGGTCAGACCCTCAAGCCTGAATGCGTGGAGAAAGATTTGAGGGATCCAAGGGATTCGCCCTGAGAACACTAGAGAATTCCTGAAGGTTTTCCCAAACCTCAGAGCCATGGTCAGAGAGCTGAAAAATCTCTCCTTGTCTAAGCCACAGAGCTCTGGCAGGTGCTTGGTGATTTCTGCATAGTGGGTAAGGATGGGAATAGTCACTGCCCACAGAGCGGGAACCTTATTCATTACATGGTCATTAGAGATGCTGGGGTCCTATTTGTCCAGGGCTGTGTCCTGCCAGGGTTGCAGGACCTGACCCCCTTGGGTATCCTCTTGTTTCTCACTGAAGGTGAAGACCATTTCAACTCTTGTCTCCCTATCTATTTACCTTCCTCTTCTCCCACTCCTCTCGGGTCCTGGCCACTCCCACACCTTCGTTCAAAAGCTATTTGAGTACCCACCGTGTGCCAGACTTGTTAGATGTTTAACAAGTGACCCTAACATGTGACCCAAGTAAACTTAAACCCAATCATCCTAAATTGGGGCTTCCTTAAGACCTACAGAGACCAACTGGACATCTTTCCATTTTCAAGTTCAAATTCATCCTGGTTTTACAATTTCTTCTTTTAGAATAAAAGTTCCATGATGTTCTGGGGCACCTGGGTGGCTCAGTGGGTTAAGCCTCTGCCTTTGGCTCAGGTCATGATCTCAGGGTCCTTGGATCGAGTCCCGCATCGGGCTCTCTGCTCAGTGGAGAGCTTGCTTCCTCCTCTCTCTCTCTCTCTCTGCCTGCCTCTCTGCTTATTTATGATCTCTCTCTGTCAAATAAATAAAAAAATTCTTTAAAAAAATAGTTCTTTGATGTTCTGTTTTCCTCTTTTAGGCTATGTGAACACCGACACTTCAGGTTTCTTTTGTTAATACAGTAATTTTTTAATTCACCCTTACATTTTAACTGAGCAATCCAAAACATTAAAACTTGCTTTGAATTTCATGTGAGAAATAGGCAAACACTCTAAAATTCACCATCCACCTTATCAGATGCCTCAAATGTCTGGAAGATGGCTAAACTTCAAAACCAAACCGTGAAAGGAAATGATAGTTAACAGTAACAACATCTTCTGGATCGTTCTGAAAATGGAGGTTGCAAACTCCTTATACCAATGAAGGGAGGATTCTGAAGATAGAAGGTGACGGTCAATAACGTGTCGTATTTGCAGGCTACAAACTAGTAATTCGGTTGAAATGGAATCTCAGACTTGAGTCCTCCTGACCCTGTTATTTTTTTATCTCAATCATGTTTCCTCAAATGGACTCAAATGGGCTGTCTTTGATCGTCGCCTAGAATTCAAGGGAAACGCTGGTTCAATAAAACCATCATGATTGATTTTCTTAGGGAAAATAAAGTTTTATCTATCCATCCACCCACCCACTCACCTATTAGCTACATCTGTCCTCATCTCCGACCTCTCTTTCTCTTACCCTCCCCCAGTTGTTTTTGGAGAGTCTAAAAACTTTAAAATATCCTAAATGATCTCATATCTTGCAAGTAACAGCACATAAGCACAAAACCTATAGAATACAGAAGTATAAGGAAAAACTGGAAAAGCTCTACCTGCCTTGAAGACCCATTATTACCGTCTCTGGCATATTCCAAAACCATTGCTCAAACACAGTTTAAACTGTTTTTCTCAGCAATATAAGTCTTCTGGGAATGTTTCTTAATGTCATCCATAGATGTTAAAGAATTATGCTTCATTATGGTAAAAGCGCATGGACAAGGAGAAAGACCAATAGTAGGAATGAGAAGAAAAGTAGTCGGCCAAAAAAAGAAGAAAATCCTACCATCTACTACCACATGGATGGACCTCAAGGACATCATGCTAAATGAAAAAAGTCAGACGGAGAAAGACAAATAGTGTATGATTTCATTTACATGTGGAAGCTAGAAAACAAAACCAAACCAAACCAAACCCCAGCCAACCAAGGAACAAACAAACAAGCTCATAGCTGCAGAGAACAGAATGGCGGTTTGCCAGAGTGAGGGGTGGTGGTGGGAGAAATGGGTGAAGGGAGTCAAAAGGTAAAAAGGAAAAACAAAAAAGAAAACATCATGTTGTATACCTTAAATATATACAATTTTTATTTGTTGAGTAAACCTCAGTAAACTGGAAAAAAGAAACTTAAAAAAACAGTCTTCATGTTAGAGGAATGTTCTGTCTTACCTATCAAAAAAATCTAGCTATAAAATTACTTTGGAGTTTCATTGGATAAAAAATGTAAAGCATATCGAACTAAGACTATTACAGGAAAAGTTTGTGAATAGTGATTATAGAAGTAAAGTAAAAAGAAAACAGTTGGACTTGGTCCTTTTAAACCGTAACCAGTCTATAACATTTTGCTACAAACACTATATAAAATAATTTAAGGGCATTCAGGATCTCAATATATACACACAATACATTACGGAAAAGAAGAAAGGGAGTTGGCCAGCGCCTGTGACTAAAGTCACCCTGTTTAGAGAACTCATCCTCCACGATCAGAAACATTCAGGGTCTTAGATGTTTCCCTAGAAAATGACTTAAAAAGAATATTTTGCCACACAATGAGCTGTCTCCTTGAGCATGTGGTCCTTGTTTAATTTGGCCTTTGGAACAGGAGGTAGAAACAGGGATGCAATTCTGTTTATTTCTTAGGGAAGGGAGAACTAGTGTTCGTATTCCTTCTCTTCTTCCTGGAACACGGTGCAACTACACTTCCCAGGCTCTCTTGCAATTGTTTTGGGGTTATGTGGGTGAGTTCTGTCTGACAGAAGGTGGACAGAAGTGTCAAAAGCCACTGGAGGCCTGGACCATGAAAAATCTCCCACAGATGATCCTACACACTGTTCTATTGAGGCGTGGGCGGCCAGAGATGGAAAATGGCCCAAGCCTCTGAGGGCTGAGACTGACTTGGTCTCTGAAGAGCTGCGTGGAACAGAGGCTCCTGCCTTCTTCCTCTGTCTCAAGCAGACTCTTGTGTCAGAAATGAACCTCTCATTAAGCCACTGGGGGTGGGGGTGGTGGTTCTAACAGCTAGCATTAATTACTTTCCCAACCTAATATTTTTTACATATACTAGATATGTAAGTATATTAGAATCTAATAATGAAATCTAGCCTTTGCCATGTCGGCATATCTACCTGATATTGTACTTCATTTAAAGGTACAAACTTTGGTGGCAACATAAACCCCCACTGTCCACTATGTTTTAGGGAAAGGCGTAAAGAAAGCAGGAGTTGGGATTTGGTTCAGCTGTATGTGAAGAAAGTCTAAGTGACCAGGCATTAAACAAGATAGACAGGATTCTCTTCCATAGATACAAAGCTGAGAAGCAGGCTGGGCTGGGCTGGTTACTTTAAGAAATCATTAAACTCAGAAGCTTCTTCTAAGTCACCTCTCCAACCTCCCTACTGTGTGGCTCTCATACTCATGGTCCATGATATCAGCCCAAGCTCCAGCCATCACATCCATATCCCAGACAGCAGAAAAGGACAAAGAAGAAAGGAATCACAGGGTATTTTAACAATTTTTTTAAGGAGGGCTTCCTATAAACTGCCACAGAACACTTCCCCTTATAGTTCATTGTCCAAAACTTATCATCTAGGTATACCTAGCTGCAAAGGAAGCTGGGAAATGCAGATTTATTTTGAGCAGCAATGTACCCAGTAAAAATGGAGAGTTTTATTACTGACAAGGAAAGGAGTAGACTTTCAGGAACCTCTCCTACCTTTGCTAAGAGCTAACTTCTTACTGTGAGGGAAACACTGACTTGTACAAAATGCAATTTTGGACACACATCTGTGTTCATACATATAAATTTTGGTTTATATTAGAAGCATGAGATGCATATAGCTTCCCATTTCTGCTCTAGCCTCAGTCCATTCGAATTCCTTCAGAGTCAGTGAATCAACTCTTCTCCAGTGTTTGGGGCTTCAGTAGAACTATGTCAGACAGCGAGGGGAAAATAAAGATACTTTCCGAGTTGTGTATCAGATACACAGAAATAAGTAGTTACAGGCACATCTGAGTATAAACAACAGCCCTACAATGGTTTCAGTGTATGTAGGGCTAGCATCGCGACTGTGGTATTGGTTTATGGACAGCCCGTCTCTATTCTGAGTCTGCTTGTGTGCCGGCGTGTTTGAGTGAATGGCAAGAACTCGCTATACTCAATTTCTATTGAGTGGAACCACGTGGAACCACGGAGAAACTGGTAGAACAAATAAATACCAAACAGAGGACGCTCTTTCGATGAGACATATGGCAGACACCTTTCTTATCCCATTTCCTGTCGGTGTGCTGTATTTTCCAGATGCATAACTCATATACAGGATTCCCCTCTACCTCCCATGACATCAGTAACGCCCTCCTCCCATGTAATATGGTCTATTGGGTTTTAAAATTGTATATACCCTTCTCCCTCATTCTTTATCCACTCTTGTACATTCTAACACTGTATTTACCCATGTGTCCCCCAGTGAAACAGTTGACATGTTTCATGCCAAAGATTTCGGGTTTTGCGTGCCTTCGGGCATCGAGTACTTGCAAAGTCCAAGAAACGAGGGCTGAATCAACTACCTGCCATGGACCACTTGCCAGAGGACTGTGCTCTCTCAAAGGCGACTCTTCAATTCCCCACCAGTTCTGTAATGAAGGTCCACACTCCCCTTGTCCCTGTCTTCGCAGAGGGGATGACTAAGGTCCCGACTCGGGACAGTAACTTGGGTCCAGTTACATAGTTAGTGGCAGCCTGAGGCCCCCTGCAGACTGCCTGCCACCAAGACCCACGCCTACCACCACCGGGTGCCACTGCCTCCACGATGGGCTGTCCCTAGATCCGTGGCCCCCTAGTGCTGGTGCCCCAGCGGGGTGCGCTCGTGGAACCCTGCCTTGTATGGCGTGACCCCTCTCCGAGAAAGCCTACGGTCTAATTGGGAAATAGCACGGTAATCTGAAATGACTTGAATACCAAATATCCGAAGACCTCGGGCTCTAGGCTGTGGCGGCCTTAGGACAGACTGCTCTGACTCCGTGTGTCACTCCGTGGCCGCTCACATCCTTTCGTGGGCCGTCTTGCCTTCCCGTGACAAGAAGCACTCATTGGAGGCAAGGTTTGGTGGAGATTTTTTGTCAGGCAGCTCCGTCTTGCCGTGAATCAACCACCAACCATTTTCCTATGCTCCCTTATTTACTCCCCTCTCCTCCTCCCAAAGCATTTGTTTGCAATCACGTTCACATATTCTGGGCACCGCAAGTCGGTTCAGTTAACAGGGAAGAAGGGAGCTGATAAAGATATTGTTAATGGATCTCTTTGTGCATAAAAAGAACTTGAACCTTCCCTCCCACAGGCTGTCCTGAATTCCCCTTTTCCTCCTTCTCAAAGTTTCACTTTTTCTCAAATGTCTGTGTGTGCCATATGACAGTGATTTTCTCTGGTAATTGCTTTATTCTTTGCTAAGAACCTTTACAATGGTGAACTCCTACAGTACTTATGCGTAAAGGAGGGCTGTTCCAAGGCAAAAATTGAACCTTTGAATATAAACCTGTACCATATCTCCCTCCCCTTGAATGTGAGTAGAATTTCTGACTGGTGCACAGTCTTCCTCCCCCCAAAATCCTCTCCTTGAAAAAAAAAATCAATCTGTTTTGCATCTACGTTTCATGCCATGGGGTTTACAAGACAGGATCTCAGAGAGGACAGATCATAAATTCATTTCAAAATCTTCAGCTTACCAAGAAAGAGTATATTTCATGCTGTTGTATACAAAAGTTGGGTGGAGTTCTATATAAATGCAATTTTTAAAATTCAAGTGCTCTCGGACTAACAACGCTCTCAAGGGGGCTGGCCATGGGGGGCAGGGGGCGCCTGCGTCTCGGGGCAGCAGGGGCCGACATAAAGGAAAGCCACACACCTTATCTGAGGGGCCCCCAAAGAGATGATCGGGCTCGCATAGCTTTATTTTGCTCATTTGCAACAGCAACAACAAAATGATGCCTCAGACGAAAACTGCCATGTCCCACCCACGCCATCTGTCCTGCGCTGTGCACCCACAACCCCCTCATTCTACAAATTAATCTTTCACACATTTTTTAACAAAAAAAGTGTTAATGTTATAAAAGAAAAAAAAACAAGGAAAACAGAAAGGGCTGTGTAGAAAATAAATTAAATTTAAATTTGATGGCAGTTATGACTTTTTTTATTGACTATAAGAGCAAACAGTCACATCAAATTGGTGCCACTGGCGTATCATTAAAACTACAGGGCACCCTTAATGATCTCTGACAATGATCGCGTGTGTGTTTTTTTTTAAATATAGCATGCACATTTTGTCCAATTTGGGCTCTTTTTTCCTGTTGCTTTTGTCCTCTTTCGGAGTGGATATTATTCATGAACTGAGCCTTTATTATCTACTTGGCCATCTGCATAGCATTGGCCATAGTCCCCTGTATTGTAATTTTGAGTGAAAGGGACTATAGGAGATCGCAATACTAATACCACTACCGCTAATAATATGCTTCAAGAACCCAAAAGTAAAAAAAAAAAACAAAAAACAAAAAACACAACAACAAAAAACCAACCTAAAAATTATTGGTGATGGAGGTGAGGTTTGAAGGCACACAACGAGGAGGTAGGGGAAACACACAAATCGCTCCATTCGCTCGTTTAGGATCGTATCATAGGAACTGATATTCACTCTGGCCAAACTAACAACTACTTACTTGCCTGGGTAACAGGCAGTTCAGAGAGTGATGCTCCTTCGTGGTTAGAACATCTTTGAAAGGAAAAAAAATTTTTTTGTTTGTTTGTTTCCTTACTTGCTTCTCTCTGGTTTCAGAAGTCCACACATCTGTTAGTGGCGTGGCAGCCCCCGATGGTAGCGGGGCCCCCAAAGCTCTTAAGATTCTAAAATCTGAATATTCATGTTTACAAGGCATTAGGTGCCTTGTTTTTAGTCTAGCGAAGGCAGATTTAAATTAAAATATGAGCACGTACTATTGCCAATTACAAAAATTCTATACCGGGAAAAATAAATTGATGGAAAACTTGTATAGTTTTATTCCTAAAACTTTGCCTAATTTTATTTGGTTTTCATGCATTCATCTTCTCTCCCCCCGATCTTTTCTTCCCTTTCTTTCTGAAAGTGTCTTAATCAGTATTAGTTTCCTTTTTTTTTTTTTCCCTTCCCACTTGCCAGATTTCCCCTGCAGCCACCAGAAGGCCATCAAAATCAGCTGACTCAAAGATGTATGTTGGCCTAGTCTGGAAACATCTTCCTGAGGAGAGCAAACACACAAGGCCGGAAGGATTCATGACAGTAACATTTTTGTTGGAAATGAAAATATATAATATTTTATTTGCTTTTTAATGTTCCTTGGTTTTTTCCCCCTCGGTAATTGTTTCCTATTAAACTCGAGGACTCTGCAATGAAAGTGACTGCACACACCCCCACACACACGCACACACACACGTGCGCACACATGCACACACGCACACACACACACACGCATGCACATGCAGTGGGTTTACTACCAAAGCAAGAGGAAGTCTGTCAGTTATCTCCGGATTTGGAAATGAATTATTTAGTTGCATTTACAAGTTGCTTAAAATAACGTAAAAAATTGTCTTCCCTCTCCAAATTGGTTCATGTATTTTTATAGTAATAACCTCCATGGCATGAAACTTTTTTGAATTTGGAAAGTTAGAGCTAATCACTTTAATATGCATATTGATTTACCTAAAAATAATGAAGAGTTTCTAAGACCAAAAGGGATAACCCAGTTTCAAAATTAACTACTTGCTCATGGTTGGTAAAATTTAGGCCATATGTTTTCCGTTTATTTTCATATCCATTTAACTTGCATGTTGACGGCCTGTTGGTCATTTCAAAAATGATTGAGTTAATTTATTCTTTCATTTTTAAGACTACTTTAATTACAAATGTTACAATAGCCCAGCCATACAAAACACTTCTATCTCATTGAATGGTATGGAATTTTCATCAACATTATAAAAATAGATGTTTACACATCAATATTATATACATTATATATTATCTGCAGAAAATAAAACTATAATATTATTTTATACACCTGTCATATATCACACTAAATTGGTGTGATAATCACTGATATTTTTAAACCCTATCCAGATGTACATTTGATAAAATGGTACAGACTTCTCTGTAACAAACTATAAGTCTGAATCTTAATAAAAAAAAAAAAGAAAAAAGAGAAGAAACCTACCCCTAACACTGCAGAACACTTAGCCATGAGAATTCCCATTTGAGAGTCAACGTTTTTACTTTTGCAACATAACGAGAATAAAGTGATTTAAAATCACGAATTTAAATATTGACTTTTAGATATATGCTACAAAATAAATACTTTTAATAATATTAAAAGACACTATACTTAAATGGTTTGTGCCACTATCCCATGCTTCGGCTCTGCTTTCATATTGCCCTCTCTCAGCACCCCCCCACCAAGTATCACTTGTATGGAACCTCATCTGAATGCTGAACATTAGCTCTTAACCAGGGCTGAGGTGTGTTCTAAGGAGGAATAAAGAGTCAGAACAAGGAACAGGGCCGGAAGTGCTCACTCCCGCTCACACTGCAGGAGTTACAGGGCTGTTTCGAGAAGCAGGATTGGAGAAATGAAGCACGAGTGTGCTTAGGTAAGGTTGCTTCTTCTGGGATATTTCTGTAGCTGTTTTAAGTGTTACAGACTGCTAATCTCAGAAGCTGTGTGAGAAGAAAGGATCTCAGTCAAATTTCGGACCAGATCCCTCCTTATGGCCATGAGAGTTTGATTTTCATTTAAACAACAATAAATGTAGGCATAAGGGTTTGAGATAAATTATGGAAGCCCTTTAGCCATAACCATTACATTTTGCCACCAAATGAGCTGCTGTTCTCACTTTGTTTTATGGGCTCTGTGTAGCCTGTGTTATTGTATCTGCCAAATAAAACCCAGCAAACCATGCAAATGAAAATCTAATCTTTCATATTTCATAGTGACAGGATGCACCCATATATACAGTTTCATAGATTCCTCTGCATCAGATTTACTGCTCGTAAGGACCCTGCTGTCTTAGTAGGATCTCCAGGAGAGGAAAACATCTCTTGCTGGGAGGCTCCTTCATTTATATCCACCAATGGCATATGTCTCCAGTGGAAGCTACATTTGAAAAGTCAGGAATGATTCCTTTCATTCTATCTAGCTTGTCTGTGTGGCTCAGTTGAGATCATGGGCTTTGCCCTTAAGAATAAAGATCTGATATGGACATTGGGGAGGGTATGTGCTGTGGCGAGTGCTGTGAAGTGTGTAAACCTGGCGATTCACAGAGCTGTACCCCTGGGGCTAATAATACATTATATGTTAATAAAAAAATTTTAAAAAAAGAATAAAGCTCTGATAAGTCCTATTTTTTTCAAGGCATGGCAGATTTTAATTTGTTAAAAAACAATGGAGGTTTTGCTTATAGTTTCAGAACGGCCTAAATATCTGAAGAACAATGCCTTAACGAGTCAATGACTAGTTCTGCAAATCACCGATCTCAATCTTGGGCCTTGAACAAGCCACTTAGCCATTCCATATAAACATTCTTCTCCCAGTTGCAAAAATAACAACAAATCTTCTGCCTAGAAGAGGTTTTGTGTAATAACTCATTTCTAAAATGCCTCAAAGATGAAATACTCTTTACACATGCTAGGGGATTGCGATGGTTCCACCAGAAGTCAAGTCTCTACCACATCCATCTGGGTTTATGTCTCCACTGGGTCAGAGTACTTCTGAGACAGTGAATGGACAGCCTTCTGGTAGTCCATAGAATCAGCCATATTTCTCACTTTTTCCTGAGTTTGAAGGGAGCAATTGTACGTGTAAAGCACTGCTATTCCCTCCAGCCCGAAAACCATAAAATTGTAAGTCACTTCTCTCTATCTTTCCCTCCCTCCCTCCCGGCTTATAGATCTTTCTTGCATGCGTATTCTGTGTCTAGCACTATTCTGGGTGCTAAGGGTACAGTTAAGTTCATAAAAAAGGTTCCCAAACGAGGAAGCTTATATCCTATCCAGGAAGATCGTCAACAAAACATAGAGTCACTCTCTTGGATCACGGGAATTTTCCGGGCTCACTTGGTTCCAGCAGCTCAGTCTTCTATGTCTATGACGCTGATTCACGCATCAGGGTCCTGGCCAGATGTTTTACATGAAGGCTAATGTGCCCAGTGCCAGGCCTCGTGCAGAATAGATGTTTAGTGAAGGTTGAATGAATGAATTTCTAAAATGTGATTAGTTAGGTTGATAAATAGTTCAAATTCCTCAACAAAATATCAATACAGCCCCACAATTTCTTCATAAGATCAGCCTAAATCCATCTCAGTGCTATAAGCTCTGACTCTATGTTAAGAAGGATCCTATCAAGCAGGTCTTACCATAAGACCAAGCAAACTAACGACCTGGTCATGTGCGCATGCGCAAACACGCGCGCACACGCGCACATACACGTACACATGCACGCGTGTGCGCACAGGCAGTCGCCGGATGGAGACAACATAAGGTCTAGGAAGGGTCAGATACCAAGTATGTTCTAATTCTCTTTACCTCGGGGCTAGCTATTTCTTTCTTTCTTTTTTTTTTTTAATTTTATTTATTTGACAGAGAGAGATCACAAGTAGGCGTTGTGGGGTGGGAGGGAGGAGGCGGGTAGCAGGCTCTCCGCAGAGCAGAGACCCCCATGTGGGGCTCGATCTCATGACCCTAAGATCCTGAGCGGAGCAGAGGGCAGAGGCTTAACCCACTGAGCTACCCAGGCGCCCTGGGGCTAGCTATTTCTTAAAGCATTTTTAAGGAAAAAGAGCAAGATAAGGACAAAGAGCAAGTTGGCAAAAAATTGTGGCATAGGGTCAGCAGAGCCAGGAAGGGATGTCCACCTCTCTGGGTATTTATCTTGGGCTGCCGTCACCACCTCCACTGACAATGCATCTGCAAACCAAGGCCTCTAACCACAAACCACTGCCCTCCGGGATCTTTCGGCTTCCCTCCCCTCCCCCTCTCTTGGGCTACCTTTCCAGACTGTCACCATCTTGTTTCTCACTGTTCTTTCCAGCCCAACCCATCTCCCCTCAGAAGCTCTTCTCCCCTATGTTGCTCTTCTCTGTCACGTGTTTCTGTCTCAAATGCTCTACTGTGTACATGTCTTTGTTACCAAGACTCTTGCTTCTGCTCTTAGTGAGCCTGTGTTCCTGCACCTGTCCCGTGTTCCAAGTGCTAAGGCATGGCTTGGCAGTGTGGATCGGTTGTCAGTTTCTTGTCTTTTGGAGTTTTTTTTGGACTCACAGCACACCCCCCTTATATGTTTTTTTGCTATGACCTTGTTGTAGTCTCAATTTTGTAAAATAACTTCAGGGCAACGCGTTCTCAATTAAACACGTGCCAATATGTTAAGGTACAGAGCCAGGGAGCAAAGAAAGCTTCAAGACACATAGAAGAAATCTGAAATCTGTTTTCTCTGAGTTCACGTTCAAGAGCCACTTTTCCTATTGTCTCCCATAAAGTCATTACTGCAGCTTCAATTTAAAATGCTTATTTTTGCTGAGTTTAATTTAGATACACATTTGCATTGTAAAATGAGTACTTTAAAAATAATCATTTTAGTCTTAAGCATAAATGCTAGTTCTTTGTGAGGCAAGTAACTTCCTGAGTTGCATGTTAGCGCTAAGGGCGAAGTAAATTTCTGGAGTGAGATTTTACCTTCTGTCTGCTCTTATTACCAGGAATAGTTTGAATTTGGTATGTATCAAGACTTTTGCATTAAATGTATAGAATTTCTATATAAGAAAAGCTTTTGATTAAGGCGATTTTATATTATTACAAGAGTTAGGATTGGTATGCGTTTATTAGCCACTGAACGAAAAGAGCAATGTTGTCTTTGTCCAGTGTGTTCACAATGACATTTATACGGAATGATGAACTGCAGGGAGGGATGATCTTATGTATCGTGGGCACCCAGCACAGGGTGGCAATTTTACAAGAACCATGAAACGCAGTTCCATATTTCTATAACGCATTGTAGGTTCTCAGTTAATAATTTGGGGATGTGTCATTTTCCGTTCTGCCCATTTAAAGTCCAGGAAAGTACTGCACTGGAGACTGGAATGAACATAAAAGGAGGGAAAAACTTCTCCCTGCATTGGGATGTGGACAGGCAGAGGTTTCTTTTGGTCAGAAGCACAACACTTGACACATAGTAGGTGTACAGCATCGGAACCTACTGGAAATCTCTCTAGTTCCCTTCAGTTTTTCTAGCTGAGTCCATTTTGCACTGAATTTCTACAAGCCCCTGTTTAAGCAACTGGATATAATTAAGAATATTAGCATTTACAGATTTGGAACTTTTATTCTTCCATGCTGAACAAAACAAACTACCCACATTGACTATATATTTTAGCGAATTTTAGAACAAACAAAACTCAAAGATTTACACTATTAAAAAATGGGGCATAAATATCATAAGTTCCTATAAAATCTTTCTGTTACAGAGTCTATTCATCTGGAAAAGTTAGAGCCTTCATCAGATTAATTCTTAAAAATTAAGTCTAAAAGCCTCCACATATGAAATGAACACATCTTTCCCTTATCCAAATTAATGCAGCCTCCACAGTAACAGGACAATTCCAACATCTGGATGTTGGGAGTTTCTGTGTAATTTTTCAAGGGTAGTAGACTTGTCTATACCAATTTATTTTGTTTAGGAAAAGACTCAGGGCGGGGGTTCTGGGGAGAGAGAGAGAGACGGAGAGAATGGAGGGGTGGGTGGCCAGCCTGGATGCTAACCAAGCCTAAACTATCAGCCTCCTTCACCCATTACGCTGTCTCTGGATTTGTGATGGCCACGTCAAAGCACTGATTTATAGCAAGCAACTGAAAAGTAGCTCCACAGGAAAAACAGTTCTGGGAAGACTGTCTCTTGTGCTCCTCTTCTCCCCTTAACCCTCAAACAGGTTTGAATTACTCGTGCGTGGAGCCTCTTTCCACTTTTAGCACAGGGGGTGTAGTGTATCCCCCGTGCCTTGTATGAATCTGCTAAGGCTCCTTCCTCAAGAGTGTATGATAACGTGATTTCTGTCTTCAGGGCTGAGAATCATGATGAATTGCCTCTTATTTATGACTTATCATAGTTGAGGGGTTTAATAAATAGATTCAAGCATTACAGGATTTATAACCCGGGGAATGATTTGGTATAGAACATATTTTGCAGAATTATGAACATATATATTTTTAAAAGCTGAGCTTTGGGAAATATGCTCCCTGTTCTTGTCATTATTGTACTGTGTGTTCTAGTTTGTTTATCTACTTTTTTTTAACTATCGTCTCAGCTGTGTTTCTGTGTCTCCTTCTACCTTTAGGCCATTGCAACCTGTTCATTTCTAAAAGCCAGAGTGAATGAGAGAGAGAGAGAGAGAGAATCTACACAAGTAAAGAGAATTTCTTGTGTGCTATGACATTGTCTGGGCTTAATAGAAGCTTTAATGCATGTTTCATTTTAGTATATTTTTTTCTCTCTAGATTCAAAATCAAGTTAACCTCTACCCACATTTTGTACATTTTATAGTTATTATAGATGAAATATGGCACTTTGGAATATCTGGTCTTTTATTATTAATGCTTGCCTCCCCCCCTTTTTTTTTAAAAAAAGATCCCAGTTATACATGAAGTTCATAGAAAGTCAATATTGAAAAATTAATTGCATAGATAACTTTTTCAACATGACCTATTGCACTAAGTGTAACAAGGCACTGATTTTTTTTCAGAGATTTGACCTGTGGCTCACATTTAAAAGTCAGACATTCATTTTATGGACTTGCCCATCAAATTAAATTTTATTTGGTCCGTCAACATTTTATAGTGTTAAATTGTTACTGCTTGAAATCCATGTGTCATTAAAACATAAAACTTGTTCTTTGGCAAGAAATCTAACCATGACCAGTTAGATTGACTTGTGTCGGTTTTAATTTCAGGACTCCCAGAAAAGTATGGATTGTTAACTATACAGGACTGGGATTTTTTTTTTTTTTTTTGGAGGAAAGCAATGGTACATTGTTCTAATAGTTTAGAGACTGTACTTTATGCACTTTTTTCCCCCCTCACTGTGGGAGAGTGAAAAAAATTACTGGCTTTCAAACTCTGTCAAGTAGCTTTTTATCTCGGTAATTTGCTGAGTCTGATGGGTACAGGTAAACAGATCTTACTTTGAGGAGCCTACCTGAGGAGGCTTTCTGGGTCTGATTTACTGCTTTCCATGGTTGCAATGGGCACTCAGTAAAAACAGTAATTATTCTGTGTCATGACACCTCTGACATCAGTTTTGTTTTATTTACAATTTGTATGCTGATGATTTTCCAAAGATGATTAAAAGTATCATTTTTTATAGTAAGTTTAGGACCTTTTAAAATAAAGTCAGGGAGTCAGGGAGTAAAAAAAAAATTTTTATGTGAAAAAAGGGGCAGAGAAAATGCCGCCTCATCAGACACCAGGGATAAGATGGTTTTAACAACTGAATATTATGTTTAGTTCCGACACTCATATCCTATTATATTGTTATTTAGTCTCTGTTTTAGATTTTTTTATATATTCGCACCATTTCTTTCCCAGCAAATTTAAACCCCAGGAAGGAGAGAACCTGTCTGTTGCTTTTTTGTTGTCTTCCACATCCCATCAGAGTGCCTCTCTTGAACACAATACTCCAGAAATGTTTTTATTGATTCTGACAACGTATGAATATTCCAAGCATTTTCATAAATTCATAAGATCTTTTACATAATTGAGGGACGACACACATGCTTCCTTAAATATCCATTCAATCTATGTTTTCTGGCTATGCTACTCAGCTTTCAATATGAATTCTAGCAGACTGCTAGATCTAGGAAACAATGCTCACAACTTTTGAGGCATCAACGTGTCCGGCCCCTGGCTCATCTCCGGGGCTGTTGTTCTCCCTGTAGGTACATTCTGTAAAACCTCTTGTTACAGCTGTGATTTTGCTCTGTACGCCACAGAACGGAGTTTCCAAGTGTTTCGTGGAGAATCTGCTCTTATTTTCTCATGAATTTATTATTTAATATCCTGACACTATCAATTACTTTGTCTCTTCATCCAGAGATGCTACTTTCCTTATTTTTAACTTTTCATAGGTGAGGAACAGCTTTGAGAATGCAAGCATTTCCTTTTCCTTTTTTCTTCCTGAACTGGTTGGCAAAGCATTTGCTCCTTCTCACGTCTTTTTCTTTTCTTTTTAATAGTATGTTGCATCCATCGAGAACATTTACAAATTTCCCTAACTGGAAACCGGTCATACTGAAATTGGGCCTTCTACCCATAAACTAAAAGATCCAGAATTCATCCAAAGCACATACATGCAACAGTAAGTTTCATGGGCTAAAAAACTAGTTATCACAGGATGCCCTTGACCTCAGGGATCAAACCAGAGGGCATATGAAAAAGTGGAGGAAAGAGCAGAGAACATCACTCCTGCTTCTCACAGGACGGCACAACTGTACTCCAGTTCCAAGAATGTTATGTGCTCCTGTTTTTACTTCATTAGTAATTCAACATGCCTGATTTGCCCACACAATACTTTCAACTTAGTTTACCCATTTGACCTGGAACAAAGTGAAAGCACATTTTGCCCAGCTGAAAGGTCTCCTGGCAAGTTGGTTAGCAACAGGCTTGTCAGTCCCGCTTCAGTTAGCAAAGAATAAACACATTTCACTGGACAATTACTAGTGTACTAACTTCCTCCCTGTGCAATTTTCGATTTCACATTCTTGAATCTTTTTTTAACTTGCTATTCAACTTTATACCAGGAATGCCTGCCTTCCTCAACAAGAGTTCCAACTTCTTGAGAACAGAAGTTTCTACATTTCTTCGTGGCCGTGAGGAACCCCATTGAACAGCCCAGAGCAGGGCTGGGAGAGAACGTCCACTCGGACGGAGGCAACAGCGACGCTGCAGTTAACATCTTGCCCCCTCGGTGGCTGGACGTTGTGGCTTGATACGTACCAATTAAAGCCTCCGGCTACGGCTTCCACAACTACCAGTTTTGCTGCAGCTCTCTAACATGTGGTCACTCGGGAGGGTGTACTCGTAACAGGGCGAGTCCGCGGGGCACGCGAGGGGCTGCGAGAAACGCAGGCGCGCCGCCCGAAACCAGACGACGTCGGGTGAGCGATGCCCAGAGCCGGCCTCCCCGAGCCGGTCGCGGCCGCGGCGCCCCGACGTGCACCTGGGGACGGGGTGCGGCATGACCGAGCCCGAGCGCTGCTCGGTCCTGCTCCCTGCGCTCGGGCGGGCGACGACTGCGCGGCCTCGCCCGCGGCCCGGGGAGCGGAGGGGGCGGCCTCGGGCCGGCTCCGGTCCTCCGTGTCCCCGCGCGCCCTGCCTCCAGAGGATACCTGCGTAACTCGGCGCACCCCAGACCCACTACGTTTAAAAGTGTATTTCTGGGGGTCACGGTGCACACCGAAAGGCTCGCTCCGCACCCCCAGGGCGCGCGAGGCCTTGGAGCCCGGAGACAGGCCCCTCCCAGCGCAGCTGTCGCCGCCGCCTGCGGGCTCCTTTCACTTTCTCACGGCCAAGTCACCCAGAGGGGCGCCGCTGCCGCCACCGCCGCTGCGCCCGAGGACTCCGCCCCGCGCCGCTTCGCTACCGGCCCCCGCCCGTCCGGGCCCCGCCCACTCCGGTAGTTTCTGTCTGGGATTGGCGCGCGCGAGCGGCAGCTCCGGCTCGTCTCTTCCATTGGCTGCTCCCTCCTGTCAGTCCGACGATTGCCCGCCACTCCCTCCGCCCTCCTGCCAAGCCGCCCTCCCATTGGAGGAGACGGGGCGCTGGGGGCGGGCGGGGAACGCCGGTCCAGCCGCTTACGGTCAATCGCAGAGGCCCAACGCCGGGAGGGAGGGAGGCAGGGGGAGGAGAGGGGCGGACCGAGGCTGGGCGGGCGGGGGGGGGAAACATCTGGCCGGCGCCGCCGCGTGCGTGCGTGGTGCGTCCTCCCGCCCCCTCCCCTCCCCCTCCCCCGGCTACCCCCCCACCCCGTCTCCCGCCCCCCCCCTTCCCCGGCCGGCGGCTCCGCGCTCGCTCCCTCGCTCGCTCCCTCGCTGTGTCTGGCAGGCTGCGGCCGCCGCTGGGCTGCTGCCATGGGGAGCCGTTGAGAGTGGGGCCCTCTTCGCTCCGCCGCGCTCCTCCGGCTGCCAGCGGGGGTGGGTGGGAGGGAGGGAGGGGGCAGGGGGGAGCGGGCGACGGAGCCGGGATTGGGGGGCGGGGGGGCCGGGAGGGAGGGGGGCAAGAGGAGGAGGAAGCCCACCAAGTCCGGCGGCGGCGGCGGCGGCGGCGGCCGGGAGGAGGAGGAGGAGGAGGCGGAGGACGCGGCGGCGGCGGCGGGGACGCGGTGACTTAGGGCCGCTCCGTGTGAGTCCCGGCGCCGGCCCCGGCCCCTGACCCGGCGTCCCCTCCGCGCCCGGCCCCCCTGGCGGGCGGGGGTGCCAGCTGTGCGGCCCCGGCCGGCGGGCCAGAGCGGGCGGAGGGCGGGCCGGGCCGGGGGCGCCCCCGCGAGTGGAGTTAGTTTGTGTGCTTGGAGCGGTTGGGGCGGCGGGGGGCGGCGCAGCTGCGGGAGGCCGGGCGCGGGGACGGGGCCGCCGCAGCTGCGGGGTCGGGCGGGGTGCGGGCTCACCGGCTCCGCGCCGCGCCCCCCCAACCCGTCCCCCCACCCCCGCCCGCCCCGCGGCCGGTGCAGCTGCGGCGCGGGGCGGGCTCCCGGCCGGTGCAGCTGCGGCGGCGCCTCCCGGGTGCGGAGGGCGGCGGGCTGGGGGAGGGGGCTTGGGAGCCGCCGCAGCTGCAGCGGCGCCCGGGACGGCCGCGGCTCCGGGGACCGGTGCAGCTGCAGTGGCGCCCGGGGGGGAGGGGGCCGGCGGGGGAGGGGCCCCTCCCGGGCTGGTGCAGTTGCCGGGAGGCCCCGGGGGCTCGCGCGCCGCGGCGTCGGGGAAGCGGTAGCAGCCACCCTCCTCCCGCGGGCTTCTTCTTACGACTTTTCTTTTGTTGTTGCGGTGACCCGGGTCTGTTTTCTCGTCTGCTGTTTAAGGTGTTTTCCTGCTGCACCGGCTCTCCGCCCTCCACCTCCTTCCCTGTGGTTTAACCTTCCTCTTTCCCCGTGTGTTTTCTGCACGGTGAACTACATGGAGATTTGCATTTCTCCCCCCCTCCGCTCTTCCCCACTCCGAACCCTCGCCTCCCACTCCTTAGGAAAAAAACAAAAACAAAAAACCCAACCTTGCAAACCCTCTCTGGACCCCGCGGTAGCAAGACTGTGAAGGGGTTGATTTGTGGGGTGGGAGTCGCTGGCCCATTGCGGTGCTTGGGACTCATTAAACTGTCACTCACCCCCCACCCCACTGGGTAAATGGGGTGATTAATGTCTGATATATTGGAATGGGGCGAGGGCATTTGTGGAGAATAGGTTGTGTGGCTGAGGAGGAATGTAGCTCCGAAGAGTACCGCCTCGAACAGGCGTTCGTCATTATGTCATTCACCGCGAAGTTAGAGAAAGTTAGGTTTGTGACTTTGGCAAAGCGAGGACTGGACAGAGACGTTGGTTTTTGTTACTCTTTAACTCTGCCGCGGTTTCCTGATGAGGACGGAGTGGTGATCGCCAGGGCTGCAACACTCGCGCCTCGGGCCTTTTCTACGCCTCACCGTCCCCAGAGTCTGTGGAGATGTATTTGACATTCACAGATGTCGCAGCACCTTGCAGGGCGCTGGTCAGCCCAGCCTGGGGTTACGTGTGGATTTCATCAGCCCTTAGAAAAGACCCACAAAGTCGAGCTAAAAGTTCCCAAACTTAGGAGACCTGTCCCCCGCCCCCCAAAGCTGAAAGGTTTTTCTGAGATTGTGAAACATTACAGAGCGACCCAAAAAAAGATTGTTATGGGACACAGATCAAGGGGAAGACAAAGTTCTGCTTTTTTCTGAGCGGAGGGTCAGATCAGATAGGCAGGTGCTGTGCTCATTTTCAGTGGCCGTAGCAGGTTGTATCAGTTTATTAATTTGTCTCATGGAATTGAAGTTCTTTCCAGGATTTCAGAAAGCGCAGTTTCACCTGGTTGATACCGAGAGCTGAAATTTGCATGAAGTGGTAGTGTGAGAAATTTTCTCGAGAAGGTAGTAGGAGACAAAACAGTTAAAATGAGAGTGAAATCGTAAGGTGAACTGGGCCGGAGTAATAGTTCCGTCTCGTCTTCCAGCATTCTGAGACAACGTATGCCATTATCTCGGCAGAAAAGAAAAAAAAAAAAATGAAAGTACCATAATAATGTCGAAATGGGACTGGAGATGTCAATTGGGTTGGTTTAAAAATATCCCCTAAGCTGCCTTTGAAACCAAACGTTGGAGTTGAATAGAAGTGAGTCTGGATTTCCTGCATAGCACCGTGGCTTGAGTGTGCTGTCAGCGTGCAAGCCAGTCCACCAACTTAAGACAGAAGTGTTGCTATTCCATAAATACAGTAGAACTCCATATGCTGAGTTTTTCCATTTCTTTCTGTTAGAAAGTTTGGAAAAAAAGGGAGACTTTGAAGTATTTTGTTTATACTAACAGAAGAGAAAAGTTCTCCTAAGAAAAAGCTGGCGCAGGAGTGGAGAGGAGTAGCATATGGCATTAAAAGGAGCACAGCTGGAGGTAGCATTTCCATCTGAACATGATGTCAGAGCAGCTGACAGCCTGCCATCCCTCAGCCTTTTATTCTAACACGCAGACAGGGAGTTAGTGTGTGCCGATCTGTGGTGGAGAAGGTATCTTATTCCTCTCTAACATCATCTCCACTTTGCATCTGTCTCTCTTAGTCTGCTTTTTTTCCACCGATGTAACAGACCTGGAGCCAGCGAGACTCAGAGGAAAGGACTTAATCAGGTTTATGTGTCCTAAAGGTAGGAGTAGCAAGAGATTAGACGGAGCATATTTCTGTTTTGGTGTGTTGTTTATTTAATTAAAAAAAAAATCACATTACTTTTCTAACCCAGTTTAGGAATAAGATATGAAACCGAGTCTTCAATGAACATCTTACTGGAGTTGGGAGTCTTGGGCTTGTTTAGTTTAAATTTTTATCCCTTTTGCTCGAGCAAGTAAATAACTTTAATACACAGAAATATTTCAAGTTTTGAAATGTGAAGGAAGGCTTTGAAATGTTGCTTTTCGAGATCACTTTGGATTAAAATGCTTCGTGTGGTTGTTCACTGCTATTTAGATTCCTTTTGCTTGTGGGGCGGAGGGGGGAGAGAAATAGTAAACTGTCTGGAATCCAGCATTCAAACTTATATGAGAAGATTATTCTAGTTAAGAAGCTAGATTGTGTGTAATTAATTCCACTGTGAAACTTTATTCTTCAAAACATTCAGCAGCACTACTGAAACATACAGCTGTAGTGCTTTTGAAACCGAAGGTTTTTTTAAAAGGGGGGAAAAAAAAAAACTTTTGTCCCCAGGAGAATAGTGTGACTGGTTTCCTCATTTCTCTTTCAAATATATATTTAAGAGAGCTTTTATTTCAGCATAACAATAATTATTTGCAGGAGTTTTTGTGTTAGCGACTAATTTAGAACTTGTAGATTTGAGCTGCCTGAATTGGCCAGACAGCTGTAATCGCACTCCTCTATTCTTAATCTCTTTATCTGGGCAGCAGCTGCCATATGGCCACAGTCAGCTGGATCAGATGTTTATAAGCTTCCTTCTTCGTCCCTCTCTGTCCTCTCAGCCTCCTAATTTGATCACGGCTACCTTGTGAGCTGCCCTCCAATCTTTATTTTTAGCCCTCTCAAGGATTAGGATTGATGTTAGCTGTGGGGCACTTAAAGTGATTGTATTGTAAATCTTGGTTTATTCGAGCGGTGGCATCGTGGCAAAGGTATTTGGGGGCCAGGATGAAAGTTTGGGTCCATCTTGGGCAGAGTGGAGAAAAAGCAGGGAGGTAATTTCTGGAGTATTAAATTGCTGTGTGTCCGTTGCCCACATGCGCTCTGAGCTGCTTGGTGTGGAACCTTGCTTCTGGTCACAGGAAAGGGGAAGTCGGGTTTTCTTGAATTTTTTAAGGAGCTGAATTTTGCAGTTGAATTTTGACCCTTTGTACATCTTCGCCTTTCCTCTCCCTCCATCTCACCCTCCTTCACCAGAAAACAAGGGCAGCCGTGCATATTTGAAAGAATAGAAGCTAGTGGGAAAGCAAAAATATATCAGGTTTTAATGAAACAAAGTATTTTCTGTTGCATGAGGTAAGGCAGAGTCAGGGGGAAAAAATAGTTTCTCTTTTTCTAGCAAGGCTTTTGGGGTGGGGGGGTGGATGTTGAACCTGTGAAGCTTTGGAATGCGATACGCCTTCATTTGAAAGTTTGAAATAATTTTAGTATGGAATTCATTTGCTTTGCAACAGATCAAAGTTTAGATGAGAATTTTCAGAGTTCAGTGAATCCCTTCTGGTTCCTGATATTCTGGATGTACAGATTTTACAAAGAAATATTACTATTTTTTTTCTCAATTCATTTAAAAAATATTTGGATTCGTTCATAGTAAAGATGATCTTTTCCATCTGTTGGTGTAGTTCTCTCTGATCTCGTACATGTGTGCCATACCTGCAAATCCTAAGGCATTAACATCTGTTTTTATACACAGGGCTTTTGTTGTTGTAACACTCTGACTTTAAAAGTGAGTTGTTTGCTAATTTCTGGGCTAATTACGCGATTTCATTTTTCCCCCCTCGATTCAGCCAGTGTGCGCGTTGAAATTGAGCTTTCCAAGTGCAGTCATGTATCAAAAGTAATAAAATAAAAAGGACGGCTGAACAAGTTTTCTGAATCTTTCAGAACGTGTTTGGGACTTCTCTTTGTTCATTCCATGAGCTGTTCCCTTGGAAATTAAAGCTGTTTTGTAGGTTTTGTGGGACATAATTTGATGAGTAGCTTCACTTCTCCTGAAAGAGAGCTGAATTCCTCTTCTCAGTAAGAGCCTGCACTGAAATGAAGGCTTTTAAAACTTAACTGAAAGTTCCGGGAAGGTGGAGATGCCTCAGGGACCGTTGGGCTGGGGCGAGGAAGTTTGGAAAGTGCACTTTTTCCGCTGCTCGCGTGGGTTGGGTTTTGTGCGGATGATCTGGTGGTCCCGGGGTCAGAAGCCTGATTAGAATGCAGGGACGTGTACCTCGGCGGCCCCAGCCGAATCACTGGCACTATCTTTGTGTGTGTGTGCGCGCGTGTGTGCGCGCGGGGACCGGCGGCCCCGAGCGCCGGAAGGTTGCTCCCGAGCGGGCTCTCACGAGAAGTCTGTCTGTCCGCAGGTTATGAAGACAGCATGGAGTTCCCAGACCACAGTAGACATCTGCTGCAGTGTCTGAGCGAGCAGCGGCACCAGGGCTTCCTGTGTGACTGCACCGTGCTGGTGGGAGATGCCCAGTTCCGCGCGCACCGAGCTGTGCTGGCTTCGTGCAGCATGTATTTCCACCTCTTTTACAAGGACCAGCTGGACAAAAGGGACATTGTTCATCTGAACAGCGACATTGTTACCGCCCCAGCTTTCGCTCTCCTGCTGGAATTCATGTATGAAGGGAAACTCCAGTTCAAAGACTTGCCCATTGAAGACGTGCTCGCAGCTGCCAGTTATCTGCACATGTATGACATCGTCAAAGTCTGCAAAAAGAAGCTGAAAGAGAAAGCCACCACGGAGGCGGACAGCACCAAGAAGGAGGAGGACGCCTCCAGTTGCTCGGACAAAGTCGAGAGCCTCTCGGACGGCAGCAGCCACATGGCCGGCGACCTGCCCAGCGACGAGGACGAGGGCGAAGACGACAAACTGAACCTCCTGCCGGGCAAGAGGGACTTGGCGGCCGAGCCGGGGACCATGTGGATGCGCCTGCCCTCGGACTCGGCGGGCCTCCCCCCGGCGGGCGGGGAGCCCGAGCCCCACGGCGCCGCCGCCGCCGCCGCCGCCGCCGCCGCGGGAAAAACAGTGGCCAGCCCCTGCAGCTCCAGCGAGTCTTTGTCCCAGAGGTCTGTCACCTCCGTGAGGGATTCGGCAGATGTTGACTGTGTGCTGGACCTGTCTGTCAAGTCCAGCCTGTCAGGAGTTGAAAATCTGAACAGCTCTTATTTCTCTTCACAGGACGTGCTGAGAAGCAACCTGGTGCAGGTGAAGGTGGAGAAAGAGGCTTCCTGTGAGGAGAGCGAGGTTGGCGCTAGTGACTATGACATGGAACATAGCGCTGTGAAAGAGGGCGTGAGCACTAACGCCAGGGTACAGTATGAGCCGGCGCACCTGGCGCCGCTGAGGGAGGACTCGGTGCTGCGGGAGCTCGAGCGCGAGGACAAAGGCAGCGACGACGAGATGATGACCCCGGACGCCGAGCGCGGCCCGGTGGAGGGCGGCATGGAGAGCAGCCTGCTGCCCTACGTGTCCAACATGCTGAGCCCGGCCGGCCAGATCTTCATGTGCCCGCTGTGCAACAAGGTCTTCCCCAGCCCGCACATCCTGCAGATCCACCTGAGCACGCACTTCCGCGAGCAGGACGGGCTGCGCAGCAAGCCGGCCGCCGACGTCAACGTGCCCACCTGCTCGCTGTGCGGCAAGACCTTCTCGTGCATGTACACGCTCAAGCGCCACGAGCGGACCCACTCGGGCGAGAAGCCCTACACGTGCACGCAGTGCGGCAAGAGCTTCCAGTACTCGCACAACCTGAGCCGCCACGCCGTGGTGCACACGCGCGAGAAGCCGCACGCCTGCAAGTGGTGCGAGCGCAGGTTCACGCAGTCGGGGGACCTGTACAGACACATCCGCAAGTTCCACTGTGAGTTGGTGAACTCGTTGTCGGTCAAAAGCGAAGCCCTGAGCTTGCCCACTGTCAGAGACTGGACCTTAGAAGATAGCTCGCAAGAACTCTGGAAATAATTTTCTATATCTATCTATATATATAAATAATATATATATATATACATATATATACACACACACACGTATCTATACATAGATCTCTATCTAGTTGTGGTACGGTCTAAAAGCAGCCTTGTTTCCTGGAACTAAAACGTCGGGGCGTTAACTCGGTTTTGCACTTTAGAGTAGCATGAGACTCTCACTAATTTAGCGTTCTGGTAAAGAGACTTCGGAGCAAGTCGGAGACTAGAGAGGGCTTCTCTTCCGAGGGGGTAGGGGGAGGAAGCCGACAAGAACCTTTGGAACAACTCGTCCTGTCACAGGATGCTCTCACAGGGCTTGATTCTGTCGCCACTGCATTGTCTTCTGAGCGCGCGCTCGCTCTCTCTCTCTCTCTCTCTCTCTCTCTTTTTCCACTTTGTTTTGGTTTTGTGTTTCTGTTTTGTTTTGGTTTTTTTGTTCTGTTCTGTTTTCTTTTTTTGTTGTCGTCGTCGTCGTATTCGTCGTTCCCTTTCCTTTTTCAGAGTAGAAATTCCCTCCAGTTTGATGAGCCTCTTTATAGGTCACAAAATTGCATGAATCTTTTCTGGCTGTTGGAAACCTGAATGCTTTTAGACCCAAATGGAAAATTTCTGAAATGCTGGATTATCTATTTTTAAACAAGCAGTTGACTTAAAACTTTCTGTGGCAACTTCTGGTTTTCTGACGGTTCCCAATGAGAGAAATTCTGAACGTACACTGGGATCACTGGGACGCTGTCTTTGTGAAGGTTTGCTTGGGATGAAAAAGGATATTGCAGCTTCAGCAGTGTTGAACTGTGTGTTGAAAAATGTGAATTACTGTTCTTGTATACTGTAACTGATTACACGGGCTGGGGGGGGTGTCAAAGAACTTGACAGGTTGTGTTGATGCTCTTAGTTGAGTCTTGAAAAGTAAATATTAACGCTACAGAAATGCATGAGTTTCAATATATTTTTTGTCTTTGTTTGCATTGTATAACTTTAACGAGTGAGTTTAAAATTATTTAATTTCCTTAGAAAAAAAAATAGCACCGTTTGGGGAAAAAAACTGGTGTTATGAAGAACGTAAATGCACTGTTTTTATTTTTATTTTATATAATTTAAATTGACTTTCCCACTGTCTTTAAGTTGAAACTGTTAAGCTGAATAAAAACTTAAGCTGCAAATTGATAACTTCGCTACATAACAAGGAAAATATAAATGTTTACAAACGGCTTAAAGATTTGCATGTGCAGTGTGCGTTTATGACAAACTTCTAATTGCACAAAACCCGTGCCGGCTCAAAAGTTTAGGTGTACACATTTACCCAGCTGAGCGTTTTTAGAGTAACTACTGCACAAATCGACAATAGGTCATTCTCTCTCTTCTTCTTTTTCTTCTTCCTTTTTTTTTGGGGGGGGGGTGGCTCCCCTTCTCTTTTTCTTCCCTTCTCCCTTACACTCCCCTCCCGCCCGCCCTCCCTCCCTCCCTTCCTCCCCGCCTTCATCCTCCCCATCCCCTCCCACCCCCAACTCATGAAAAGATTCTATGGACTGAAAAAGCCCCGGGCTGAAAGGACTGGACTGCCTTGATTGACGTGGGGAAGGTGGGGAAGGGGGTTAGTAGACTATGTGTATCGGGGCAGCAGAGGCTGCAGCCCAACGTGTGGTTTTAATGACCAGCGCGCAGGGCAAAAGCATTTTGCACAGTGTTTGTTTTCCTGTCTTGCACTTACAAATAAGGTCTATGGGAGTAGCATGGAAAACGTTTTGCTGTTTTTCCCTTTTTTTTTTTTTAATTGCTTTTGTTTAAAATTTGATCGCCTTAACTACTGTAAACATAGCCTATTTTTGTGCTTAAGATACTGAATGGAAAACTCCATTGTGTGTTGCTGGACTGTTTTGGAAATATTTGGTCAAATGTGTGTTAATTTGGCTGTAATGGCATTTAAAGCAAACAAACAAACAAAAAAAAAAGCTGTGAAAATGGCCTTGGAGCATTATCTTTAGTTACTTGAAGAGTTTCTAGTTTTTTTTAAATACAGTTTATGTTAAAATAATTTTTATTAATTTAGAGGAGACAATCAATGTCTGAGAAAAACGGACTTTCTTTTGGATTTTCTTTTTGTGGTCATTGTGAGTGATTGCTTTTTCCTTTTATTAGTTTCACATTCTTCCTTTGTTCTAAAACTTAGACTGACATCTAGCTTTGACAATCATAGTATGTTTTATTTTCCTGAGGGGGGAATAACTTATAATGCTGTTTAGTTTTGTACTATTGGTGTGTTGGTGAATTTTTAAACTGTGTGCTAACTGCAATAAATTATATGAACTGAGAACCTTGTGTGCGTAATCGTGATTATGTCCTACGTAGACCCTAAATATGTGTTGTACGTGGCATCTTTATTTTTAATATCAGTTCTGTCCAGAGCTTGTGGGATGATCAGGATGCCTCAACTCACTCAACTGGAAACGTGCAAACATTTGGGCTTTCGGTCCTTTAAGATGCTAATGCACATTTCTAAAACGTGACCCATTTTCTACAACCTAGGTCCAGAATGTTAAGGTAATTCCCTAGCAATCCGTGAATCTACAGAACTTCGCGTGGCAGCGTGGGTTTTTCCTAGTGACGCTGCACGGCTAGCTGCTCATCCATACACCCCAGGCCTTTTTCATGGGTAATTTTATCCCAAGTTGATGGGTCAGATCTATTCTTCTGCGTTCTGGTGTAAGTGGAAGATTGAAGGAGACCGGATGTCTTAATTTGGAAGATTGCTTGGGCTAATGACTGGAATTCTAGGCAATCAAATTAGCAGGCCTGCGATTGTTCAAGATGGTCTATACACATCCTTTTTGTTGCTGGGAGAGCTCAGAAGTTCCCAAGTTTTTAATTCTCAAGGTTTCGAGGACTCTGAACCCTAATTTTTGTCATCGTCCCGACTTCGCGCTCGTCCCGTTGGGCGTGTCAGGGTGTGGATGGCAGGAATGCACAAGAAGACACACACGCACTGGACAGGACAGCGTGCAGGGCTGGCACAGACGCGAGAGTGTGAATCCTCAGGTCCGTATTTGCCCATAGCTTCCGAGGCTTTGAAAGATATACAGGAAGACAGTTTTACATTACTACAGTCAAATGCGATACGTTTCCATTACACTGGCCTAGAGTAACGTGAATATTCTTAAATTCTGTAGAAGGAGTGGGATGTAAGGTCCAGAGCTTGAAAACACACTCCTAACCCCCTGGGTGGCTTTGGATGGGAATCCAAAAAGATTTTTTCTTTTTTTTTAATTTTAAGCATAGAGCACAATCAATAATTTACTCTTCAGAATCTCTGCGTTTCCTTTTTTTGTTTGTTTCTTTTTGTGGTCGTTGAAGGAAGATTTCTATCCCATGCACTCACACTTGCTTTTAACCAACCAAGCATCGTTTCGCGTCGAAGGGGAATGTACATTTGAGCTCTACGAAATTATTTCTGCAGCGGTTAACAAGCTTATTTTTAAAAAGGGCTGGGGGTGGGGGCGGGGGTTGGGGAGGGTGGATCTTGTGTTCTCAGTTCCTGCAGTAACTGGTCATAGGACCTCAAAACTTTCTGAAGATGTTGAGAGTTAAAATTCAGTTTCATTGACTAGCATCTAATTTAAAATGAGGAGCACTACCCTATACTTAGCCGGATACACTTACAAGAACAATATTTTGACATGTGATTTGGAGGAAATAACTTCTTCAAGCACTCCTTGCAAAACTAGAACAGAATATTAAGTCCATAAATCGCTGCGTTTGTTAAGAGAAGTGAAGGAATCACTTGTTCATTTGCTACATTTCAAAAAAAAAAGGAAATTAATTTGTCATGTAATCATGTTGGAAACCATTCAAATTGATTCCCCCTTTGACATCTGGCTGATGTCTAAGTGTATTTTAACTATGTGATTTCATTTACTTCTGAAACCATCTGTTTTTTTTAGATAATCAGTTATGCCCTAGATCACTGTGGGCCCAGCACTGTGTGCTAGTTGGTCCCTGGGGAATATCCAAGAAGTACAGAAAATGTTAAGGATACTGGTTTTGGATTTCCTTTCTAGTTAATTTTGCTCTCAGATTAATAGGTGAATCAAGTAGACATGATTACCTGTAAATGGGTTATTAGAAGCCTAGAAAAAGGTGAACACTGTATTAAAATTACATGATAATTGCACATTACAATGACCGAAATACTAATTTTCCAAGTAAATCTTTTGTTTTGCGCTATCATCAAAGGAAGCAGTTGAGTCTTACCCAAGAAGTAACCCTACTTAAAAAACCTTGACTCTCACAGGTTTCATCAATGAAACACAAGCGTACAAGAATTAGACTTTATAAGCCTCATTGTGTCAGATAAGAATTTAAAAAAAACTCCTAAGATCTCAACATTTCCTGTAATTGCATTTTATTCCTGTGAAACTTGAAACATTCTCGGATTTCTAATATAATCAGAGAAACTTTTATATACCTCGGGTTAGGAAACTCAGATAATTTTTAGATGTAATTTGCAAGTTTTTGTTTAATTGTTTGGTACAATGTTTGAAACTGCTGATAAAGTCCAGTGAATCGAGTAAGTGAATTTTGAAATCCGAGACAGAAGAGCTCAGTCGTTTTCATTACCCTCATTTGCCATTAAGATGCTAGGGACTATACCATTTGAAAAATAAAGCAGTAGTTTTGTTATTGTCTTTTTAAAGTGAATAGCTTTTAGGAGTTTCATTTTGGCTAGACTCCAAGTTTATTACACTGACAAGATTTTGTCCCTTACGTTAACATTTTTCTACCTTTGCCTCCAGAAACATGGCAAAATATCTTCGTATGTGATCCTTCGGTCTACAATGTAGAACCACCTATCTGTCAGAGGAGGAAGAGGCATGTTTCTGGCCTCCCTACTCCTTCTTGGATTTTCTTAATATCATGAAGGGGTTAGCTACAGCAGTCAGAGCTTACTGATGTCACTGGAGGTTTTTAGAAAGAGCAATTTATTTTTAGAGACATTTTAGAAATGAGACTTTTAGCATTTTTGCAGACTGACCCCTTAAAACTTACTACGAATTTTTGTAATTTCTCAGAAATGGAGCTGAGCTCTTTAAATTTAAAACATTGTAACGAGAAAGGATGAGGTCATAGAAATCAAACAGTAGCTCGAAAAGTTTCTCTTCTAAGCCCAAATGCCTTACCACATGAACTTGTTCAATTAATTATCCCGATAACTCAGGCTCCCAGAGTGGCTTTCTCCTGAAATGTTCAAGCACCTGAAAGAACTCAGATTTTTTTTTTTTTTTAAAGAGATGAATTTACCAGTTAACTTTTCTGATTCTAGTTCAACATTTGCTAGTTCAGCGTCGATCCCAATCCCTAGGTTTATGGGAGCGTGGTATTTCCCTTGGCTGCAGGGTCCTTTACAAAACAATTTTTTGAAGACTGAGATTTTTCTCGAATTTTCTGGCCCTTTCCCCCTCTTTCTAATCTTGAGGAGTGGGTTTACAGTGGAGCCTGCATTTTGCTATAGGAGGAATTCTCTCCAGTTCGTTTGGCAAGAGAAGACTGAAAACCCAATTTGGCTTTAAAATGTAGCACATTGGTGAGCAACAGTTTCAGTGCGGAGATTCAGAGTGGCTTTGAGAGGCGGTGTGACACCCATAGCAAGTCCATTCACGGAAATGACTGACTTACAGTTTGTCATAATCTCCGTAGTTAATCATTAAATCGAGTCGTTTTCATTAGATGTCAGTCTGCGTGCTTAATATTAGCTCTATAGGAATTTGAAGAAGTCCTATTGGCCTAAACATGGAAGTCTGTAAGACGTGTATTTGTGGTTAATACAAAGTGGTGTGTGGAGAATGTATTCGAAGACGAGTAAACGTTTTAGGGCAGATTAAATCTGTTGTTTCTGAACGGAAAGCACATAGAACAGGGCTGGACTTGAAAGAATGACATACCCTTATTTAGGTGTGCTATGCCAGGCTAGGGCTAACTTTGATCCGTGACAGGGCTTAAAAGAATGCATCTTAACCATAGGTGATTAAAATACATGTATTACTTAAAACCTTTGTAAATAAGGACACACTGGCTTCGTCTGGAGAATCGTCCTCAATGCTTGTGTACGTTACCATTGAGAGGATTGGTGAAGACACTAACGTTTTTCTCTGTCTAGTGCTCTGAAATGATCTTTGATCCAAGTAGGAGCATGTAGGCTTTTCACGTGAGTCTCTGCCATTTGTTTTTTTAAAAGCAGGTGAAAAATAAACGTGTATCTTTCCTGCGGACCATTTCTTTGGGGACGTATCACGTAGACAGGCTGGTTGCTAATATTGAGGTGACCGATTCCTGTTTACCAAGGAGACAGCAACGTTTCCTAAGGACGTCTATTTGGACAATTTTCAGGAAGGCACAATGGTATAATAATGGATAATTAAAACATTCAAGGAAAGTGTTTTTTGCTTGTGAGCCATAACCATAGGAGTTGGTATTTGTCTCTAGTGTAAAAAAAAAAAAAATTCTTCTCCGTGTCACTATTAAAGTGACTCCTCGCCGAGTAGAAGAAGTTTGAGCCCAGAGTCATATCCCAAGAAGAGCAAATTTATAAAGTTTCTGTAACTAACTGCCCTTCAGAGAGAGAGAGAGCCTCTTGAAAATGGGCCGGGAGGGGAAAATCGTGCAGGTGTACATTGAAAGCTTAGGCATCCTATGCAAGCCCTTGGCGTAGCATTTGTTTAAGATTTCAGCGTCCCCAAGATTCTGCAACTGAACAGATCGAAAGAAACTGAAGGGGGTGGGCAGATGGAATATCCCTTTAGGTTCTTATCTCTGTTGAGACTCAAACTCAAAATCATACTTTGCACAGTCCACTCTGTTTCCTTCCTGTCCTTTTATCAACCCTCAGAGGGTACATTTGATGCGAGGGGTGATTTTGACACCACTGCACCAATGAATTTTCCAACCAAGTGGTATTTGTGTCTGAATTTCTACCATTTTGAAATAATGGGAACAATTTTGAAAGGAAAAACGACATTTGAGGTTGGCCCTCCTTTCCAGTCTGCACCAGCAAACTCTCCCTCTCCGGGGAGGGTTGGGGGGTTCCTAGCGCGCGGACGAAGGAGCCCCCCACTTCCTACTTCCAGGGGCTTGTTATACCAAATGACATGGAACAGGATGAAATCCTTAGGTTAAGAGGAAACAAAATTAGAGGGTATGCTGGGGCACAGTGAATTTTTGTTTTTCATACCAAGTGTGGAGTCTAGAAAATGTGGTGATTTCTCACATTCTATTTATATGTTATTTTACTTGAGGGATGCCTCAAAGCGGTACTAGAATCACTTATGTGCAAAAGAGGGAGGGAGGGAGGGTTTGTCGTCGTTTGTTCAACTTGCTTGTAAAGGTGCTTATCTTGCAGTAAAAATAATACTTTAGTCAAAATACAGGCGGTCTGTAGGCTTGACCAGCATGGAGGGCTTTTAATGATTGAAGTGTTTCTGTTTAAAAGTCAGTCAAGTAACGCCCTCGAAGGCAGTCAATCCTCCTATTATTATTCTTATTTAGTAATACATATATAATTTTTTTCTCTCTCCAAAAATAACAGAACTTTTAGGCATTATAAACCAAAACAATCCCAAGCTTACATCTGTATCCGAATTTTAAAATTTGCATTCTGGACCGGCTGCTCTTGAAATCACGAATTAATTTTGCTATTCAAACTGCAAAAAATCTAACGGCCGGAATTTGAAAATAATCCCATGGTCCAATTATTCTCCATGATCTGAAGACCTATATTGTGTGTCGGTTCCTCTCCCCTTACACACGGCTACATCACATGTGCTCACACCCAGACCAGTCTCAGCGCACACAGAAAAACTGGAAGGCACAAAAGTGATTTTCGGTTTATTTATCCTGGAAGTGGACTCTGCAGGGCCAGGCATAGGGGGCGGGAAGGGGCTCCGAGGACTTTGCAAACGTCTCCTACGTTCCCCAGACCACTGGCTACCTATCATGTCAGACACGGGGTTTTCCTCTCTCTAGGAGCCCCTGAAGGTTGAATCCCCAGCTCAGGGCGCATCTCTGATTGAGTCTGAATCTGAAGTCGACCCTCTTGGGTCATGCCCAGGGGATCCAATCTGCATTCTGTAATTTCATATTTACCACCGTTGTGCTTACCATTGTCCGCTCTGTGTATTTACACACCAAACCCCAGATTGGAATTCTACTATTTCCTTTCCTGACTTGCATCCTTTCGACTATTTTTTTTTAAAATATTACAGCAGAATGCTCTCTCCTGGTGTCAGAGGGGGACGTGTTTCAGGCTCCCCTAGAGCCGAAGCCCTGGCAGGATTCTACTGACTGACACGCTCTCCTTCTCTGCTCCCAGCCACAAAAAGTGTTGCTTGGGTTTCCAAAATATGTTATTTGTTCAACCACAACGAGGCACTGCTCCTTGTGGGCTACTGACTGCGGGGCTGACGGAGCTGTTGCTGGCCGCGCGAGAGGGAGAGAAGAAACATGATGGCATGACCCGGTGGCAGCCAAGACAGGACCCTCAGAACTCATTTGCTGCCCAAGTGGGAGAATTGAATAGTTTTCCATTAATCTGAAAATTGGCCTCGGTTCTTGGAATGTTTCTCACCTCCTTCTCTCAGCATCAGCTGCTGAAAAGAAGCCTGACGAGGAAGTTGGGGAAGGTCCTACCAACGACACGGGAGGAACCGGGCCCCCGACACATTCGTTTCTCCGTCTGCGCAAGACCACCTTCCTAACACCTGCCTCACCTTCTCCCTTCGAATAGGGGAGAGCAGGTGTGCAATCACGGGCAGAAACAGGGTGCCCCGGACACCTGAGGGAACCTCACTATTATAATCATTATTATTTGTTGGGGCAAGAGGAAGCTTCACCTTCATACGAAGCCCTTCTGACCCACGTGGATTTTTTTTCTTCCCCCAATGTGGCACTTTATGATTTTAATGCACGAGCGCTTACTGTCTCCACTCTATTTTGGTTTTCCGCAGGCCCCGAGGAAAGCCATCGCCACCTGAAGCCCGAGAAAGCGCGAGCACCACGGCAAGGAAGACGGTGGCGACTCCCAGGTGGGTTCGCAGGTGGACACACGTTGACGCACACCCGTATCCTGTAACTCACGCCCCCGCTGTTGGTGCCGTTTCCAGACCTCCCAGCGCCTTTTCAACCCTCCGATTTTCTCATCCAAATACCTAAGTTGCATACAGATATTTTTTTTTTCCCCCTTTGGGTTGAAGAGACCGGGACCGAAGGTTCGGGTCACATTTGTGCTTGCGTCTTAATACGAACCACAGCATCATGAATATAGATCACGGTAAGGAACAGCCCCAACTCCCCGGGGAGGCGCACAGATGAAAGTGATTTGCCCAGAGACCTCCATGAGTTACACCAAGAGAAGGTGGCACTGGCTAGATCAGAGCTCACAGCGCCTCAGTCCCCGGCCTCACACCGCCAACGTGCTCTGTTACGTGTTGTTGGAGGCACGTTGTGGCACAATGACGCTCTGCGCATACTGGATCATAGCGACTGGATCCCTTTAGAGGAAGGTGCACCTGTTCAAAGCCCACAACTCGATGCAACGCAGAGCTGCTCTGTTCCTTATAAGGAAACCCCTGAATTTCTGTTGCCAGGAACACGCGTTCCATCCCGTCTGCGTACACAGGCGTCAGAAAGCCCTTCCAGAGTGTCCACTCTGCGCTTTGATGCAAGGCCCCTTCACAAAGGATTGGTGCCACGCTTGTCTCTCTCCCTCTTCCTCTCTGCCCTCCATGTAATGACACAAAGCTTCCTTCTCTTTTTATGATTTTCATAGATATTTTAAAAAGGCAATGACTTTAACGGGACACGTTTGGTGAAATAGTCCTTTGGGTTTGATATATTTAGGAGTTTGGTTTAGAAAAAAAGTTGAAAAACAACCAGAACCAAAAACAAACAAGTCCCCCCCCCCCGCCCCCCCGCCGCTCGGTGCCATAGACAGGAGTCCAAAGGACATTAGCTGCTCCATTGCACACATTGGAAAGGAGAGTTTGCTGTGAGCTCAGTCCTTCTAATAGACTGGCAATTTTGTAAAAGGTTTAGAGGATTTTGTTTTACCATTTCTGCATGTGTTTTTAATGAGCTCATGAGGGCTTGTAACAAAGGCCAGGTTGTGCGTTTTGGGGGCGTTTTCTGCCCTGCTCCCTCCCTGCTGACCCGAGGAATGGGCACCTGTGCTCCTCTCCAGGCTCACCTATGGGAGTCAAGGTGGTGGGGCCATCTCCGGGCCTGTCTTCGTGCCAGGGATGAATCATGCAGTAGGCAGAGCGGAAGGAGTCTCTTTGTTGACAGCTTTCCATCTGGACTTTGGATACGGCTGATCGTTCACGTAGAGCGCCGGTTAGCTGGAAGGGGCGAGGGGAGTCAGCTCCTCCATAAGGGACCAGGAGCATGGAAAGCATCCGCAAAGAACAGCCCCAGGATTTCCTCTGCAAATCTCAGAGAAGCCTCTCGCTCCCCGAGTTTCAGGGACCCAGGTCTGTGAATGTGTCTGACTGCAGCTTGGACACGTTGACATTTAATAGGCAAAAGGATCCTTTATAGCCCCATTCAGATAATCCGACCAGAGCACACCTGCATAAAAACATGGAGCTCAGGTGGCCAGGAGCGAGCCCCTTTCGAGTTTAATCATTAAAATAAACAGCACTATTAAGATGAATTTCAGTTTGTCATGTATAAATGTAAAAGGCTCCATAAGGGCTGGTGTTTTGTGATTCATATAGGAATGTGATGGATGTATGATACGTTTTCCACAGCTATTTAAGAAAAAAAAAAAGATTATCTTAGTCATGGGGTAAAGTTATGTGAGGCATTGCTCTATCCAGGCTGTGTCTGGGCCAGTACAGATTTTTTTTTTTTTTTTTTTTTTGTGAAAGATTACTTCTTGGCAAACTAGATATGCAAACGCCAAAATACAGTAAAACCACATTTAATTGGACCTACTTGCCAACTTCTTGAACACAGCTTGGATTATTCCACTGGAGGCTGCTTCTGTTAAAAGCTGGGGGAGGAGGAAGTGGCATATTGACAAGGCTTCAGATAATTTTTTTTTCACTCGAAGTACAATTATGCAATGAGCCAAGTTTGGAAGTATTTTACTATGTTTAATAATTATTATTAAAGATATTGTAAAACATATGCATTTGTTAAGTGGAATGTAATAGGAGTGAAATCCTGTCATAAATTTTACTTCGGATTTATTTTCCTACTTTGTTTTTTTATTTGACAGCCTTCCAAATTGGTTCTAGCCAAAACCATGCACTCTAATACATACCGTACTCGATACCAAAGTGAGAATATGAGTAATTTATAGAACCCGAGTGAGAAGCGTTCTCTCCTGCAAGCCAGCTTCTACGGAGCCGTCACCCCTGCTCAGGTAGCCGCGGACACAGGCAGGCGACACCGGGAGGGAGAGAACCAGGGTGGAGAAGCCCTCCACCCAGAGGACTCGGCCACCTGCTCCCGGGTGATGGCAACCTCGAATTCCACCGGCCTGGCCACGGCGGGGTGAGGGGTTCAGGCGTCGATTGTTCAAGTGTCTACCCTTCCAGAAGAAGGAGGACTCTCTCTAGGTCTGGGTGGGTCCAGGAGAATCCGACACAGCCTTGGAGGGGTGCGGGGAGGGGGGGGGTCACTGACCATCCGTGAGTCTGTTCAGGCTTTGCTTCGGGGGACCCCGTCGTCCCTCCCTCGGGAAGCTGAGAAGGCATGACACCAGTTTGCTTCACATCTTGAGCTTCAACAAATTTATATTGTTTTTACAGACTCTTTTCCAAGGGAGAGGAAAAAAAAAATGCCCCCAAAACTGTGCTTCTCGAAACCGAACAAAGGGGCCATCTCTGAAGATTAGCAAGCCGCTCTGGATTTGCACCGAGCTCCACCTGCTCTGTGAAAACCCCATGGTTTTCTCACAATCCCACTCAAGCTGCTTAGCAATTGGGCCCTGTCTTGCGAGGGTGGGTATTCTTCAGTTTGACTTCTGTTTGCCCTGTCATTCCCTCGTTTCCTCGTGCTATGCCACAGCCCGCGACCCGGGGAGGAGGACAGCGGGGAGAGGAGAAGGCAGAGCCCCGGGGCCTCTGCAGCGAGCACGAGGCAGCCTTGTCCCCAAGGCGGGCAGATGGGAGGCGACCCTAGGTGTGTTTTGCACCCGTGCCCAAGGACCCGGGAGCCGGAAGCAGCTCCGCGGCTGTGTGGAGTGGACTGCAGCAGTGTGAGCCCTGTGTCTGCAGAGGGGACATGAGGACATCTGGACCGTGTCCCTGCGAGCAGGGCTCCTGCTGCAGGCCTTTGAAAACCCTGCCACAGCGGCCCCCCAGCGCCTTGGAACTTTCTCCCTGGAGAATTCAGAAGAGCCGGTGTCCTTGATTTCCTGGACATCTGCAGCCTCCCCACGTGCGGGGACCCAGGGAGCATGCTGCGCAGCCCCCCCGCCCCCCCGTTCTGAGAGCCCAGAGCTAGGAGAAGGGGTCGTGACTCTCCCACTGTCCTCTCTGTGCGCTCTGGAACGAGTGACCTCATTCTCTCCCGGGTTTCCCCACCCCCTTCATCTTTAAAACAAACTTCTTGGGCCATCAGACACTGAGGGTTTTTTAGCTTTAAATTCTTGGGGTTTTGTTTGTTTGTTTTTTGTTTTTGTACCTGTTTATAATGCTGATGGAACTTGGGCTGATTAACAAGAAAATATTTTCCAATTAGAGCAGAAATGGTGATTCACTCACCACTTCGGCTTCTACAGCTCGTTGCCACGAAAGGCAGGCTCGCTCGGACGGGGGAGGGCCACGGGCAGGGCAAGTGAGCATTTCTGCCGGCCTTTGGATTTTTAATATCTAACTGTATTGACACGTGGACGACCTTCCGTGTCCCCTTTCCAGCCCAGCAGGTCTGGGTCCTTGGCTGTTTTCTGATAGGAGGCAGCTGAGAGGTGCTGAACAGATGTTAGGCAAGAGCCCGTCTAGGTCCGTGCTAGGACCGTGTTTACACGGGCTTCGGGCAAAGCGAGGGGCTTTCATTACCTTAAATAGCAGCGGACATGAACGTGTACAGAGCACACCTGGCCGACGTGTCGTCCCTGTTAGGACTGCAAAGCGGTTTTCCGCTGGTTTAGCTCCTCACAGAGCCTTGGCTGGACAGCTCCCTGCCACCTTCCAGCACAGGACGGGGCCTCTCGAATGAAACGGCTAATTCTGGTCGCTTCCCTAGGAAGGGAAACAGCAGAGCCCATTACCGTAGATGTGGTTCATGGAATTCAGAGTGTCCTGGGGGGACTGGTGACAGGTCTATGGATCAAAAGATCATTTGAGTTACGTCGGTCATTGAGAGAACACACCACACTCCCAGACAGACTCCGAAATGATGGAAAACCACATTCTTAGTGACTGTCATAAAAAAATCCCCTGTTCCACCATTCACAGCCTGACCACTGACCTAGTCATTCCCTGTCCTTCTAGCACGTCTCTAATCCATCCCAGAATGGGGGAAAAGCCTCCCAGAGCGTTGTGTGAGAAAAAAACGATCCCAGAGAACGACCGCAGACTAATTTGTGCAAGAGTCTTGCTCAAATATTTTCCCTTTTATTTTTTTTCATCCCGAAGTCGCAAAGTAAAATGGTTGCTGAATTAAAGATTAGCATGGAAGACTGAAATAGGACAACATTCTTATATTAGTTAAAATTCTTTTGGTTGCAAGGAATAGAAATCCATCTTAAGCTAGTTAAGCCAAAAAAGAATTTTATTATAAGGCTCCTTGGATTCAATGGAATCCGAAAGAGTGACACGAGAGGCCTCGGGAGCGGCTAGAGCTACGCGTGTAGAGGCTGTCAGGGTCTGCTCTCCTCTCCCTGCCTCCCATTCCCATTCTGCTGATTGGCATTTTCCGCTCCTCAGTCCACATGGTGGGACGGGCTGCCAACTGCTCCTGCATTTCCACGTCTTCATCTTCAGACTCCCTTTGTCAGTTACAGTTCCCGAATCCTGGGGGAGGATTCTGGTTGGCCTGCTTGGACCGGGCGCCCACCTCTCAACCAATAGGCTGGGCCAGGGGCAAGGCCCATGGTCCCTGCGGTGGGACCCCTCCCTCACCACAGGGGAGAGGGGCAGGGTCGTGGTCCCCAGGTGGTGGGGACGATCATGGCAGGGGCTGTGCCGACGGAACAGTAGGGCCCCAATGCGTTTCTCTACCAAAACCAAAGGAAACTATGAAAAAAATAGTTTATCTGGGAGCAAGAATAATATATTATCCTTTGTGGTCCAACAGCAGTTACGAATCCCTAATCTGTGGCCAACTAGTTAAGTGGAATAATGTAGGCTTTCTGAAGTATAAATGATTAACTAGTTTTCATTTAACTTAGTGCATCTGATCTCCCCCAAATTCCCTACCGTTTTATAATCTCGGAGCATGGTCATGTACTGTTTTGCGGAACCCTTGCCTGGCTCACCCGGTGAGCCCACAGAATTCAATGGCCGACCTTGTCTTCCAACTGTCTGAGGATGATCAGACAACGGAGCACAGAGAATGGAGAAGACACTTGTTTTCTCCTCGTTTAGGACGGAGGAAGGACACCGTGTACAGTGAAGAGCAAGGCAGTCCCAGCAGGCAAGACGTGTGTGTTCTCTGTCTGGGGACGGAGGAGTCCATGAGTCTAGAACAGGGAGGGACCGGGAAAGCCGGTGCCGGTTAATGTGAGTGAGGGCCTCCAACTGAGGATGTAGCCTACCAGCAAGGTGGTACTAACCTCCCAGGTGCCTCCAGGGGCCCAGCTGGGAAATGGGCCTGCTTGGTGGAAAGAGAGACGGGCACCCATGCCATGGACTGAGGGAAGAGACACACTCAGTCCGTTTGCACGTACGGCTCATCACTCCCCAGCTATTTACTGTCCCATTGCTAGAGATGCAAAATACTCAGTTTGAAGGAAGCTCCTGGTTAGTTAGCTCCTCAAGGCCAAACTGAAGAAGCATGAGGCTCCTGATTCGGTGTCTCCCAGCTGTCTAGAAAACAAATACGAGTATTCTAGGTATGGTGGATTTCACCGTTGCTTCAGCCTCCCAAGTTATCATGCGCCGCACTTAAGAAGAGGATGTTGCCTCCTCTCCAGCCTTTGTTGACCTTCGCCTCCTCCTGGGTGCCTTGCGAGAGGCAGCGAGGAAGCCAGGACAGGAGAGTCTCTGCTTCGAAGGCAGGCAGCACACAGGTCGAGCCTTGGGTCAACGTTTCCCCTCTACGGCGGAGATGCCACAACCACCCCTCAGAAGGACCCTGAGGACCAGACTGGCCAGATGGCCTGCCAGAATACGTCCAGTCACAGGTGACAGAAAATGGACTCAGACGAGCTGGAAAATACAAAGAAAATGACTAAGTCGTGTGTCGGAGAGTCTGGGGGTGGCCATGGCCTCAGCAGTGACTGGGCACAAGGACTCAGCTGATGGCGTTAGATTCTGTCATTCTGTCCTCCTCCGCCCACCCCCTTTCTTGGTTCACTTCTGTCTTTACAGTCCAAGACGGGCTTTCCTCCCACAACAGGGGAACGGGGCCTGGACAAAGATGGCTCCCGCTGGCCTTACCACAGGAAGTGACCCCAGAGGGAAGAGGATGGCTTCTCTGAACACCCGCCTTTAAACCCCAAGGGAGGATTTCTGACCTGACCTAGAGGGTGTGCTTGTCCCCAAGCCACGGAGTAGCTTCCTTACAGCCACTGTGAGTAGAAACCTTGAGTCAAGCCACCCAGAGGAGGAAGTGGGGCTGTAGGAAGTTTGCAGGACTCTGAACCCAGAGGGGAAGATTTCACCAGGGAGCCAAGGGCAGGGTGAGTTTCTGTTCATGGGTTCCTGCCTGGGGAAGACAAATTTGATTTGGGTGTGGGATGGTAGGGAAAAAAATGAAATGGCAGAGGGCAAACGAATATTTATTAAAGGACCACTGTCCGCTCAGCCCTGGGGGTAGAGCAAGGCCCAGCCTTCATAGAGCTTACAAGTTAATGAAACAAACAGAAAATTTTAGTAAAGCATCGTCAGTGTTATGACAAGAGTATATAGTGAGTTCAAACCCACAGCCAGGGGGATCCAGGGAAGACTTTCCAGCAGAAGTGACGGGGGTATGAGTTGGTCACAGAGCAAGAGGGTGCAGAGTGCGGGGACAGAGGATCGGCATGTGCAAAGGCCCCAAGGAGAACCAAGCAGCTTTGACAGCCCCGGTAGTTCCTCCCTCCACCAGTCCAGATGGTTGGCACGCTGTTGGGGGAAGGCGTATGCATTTTCTGGGGCCACTGTGACAGATTACCACACACTCAGTGGCTCAAAACAACAGAAACATCCTCTCTCTCATGGTTCCGGAAGCTGGAAGTCTGAAATCGAGATGCGAGCAGGGCCGCCCTAGGGGAGAAACTTTCCCAGCCTCTTGTGTATGTCCCAGGCTCTGGTGGCTCCAGGCCCCCCCTGTGGCTGCACCTTCCCATGCCTGCCTCTACCTCCATGTGGTCTTCTCCTGCAGGTTCCTGTCCTCACCTCTCCTGGGTCATGCAGGACGATCAGCTCATCTCAGGATCCTTAACTGAGGATCCTTTCTCCAAGTAAGGTCACATTCCCAAGGTCTGGCCACGGGGAACTAGACACACCTCTTGGGGGCCCCCAGTAGTATAGGACGGAGGGTAGAGTAATCACAGATGCTCCAGACTGAGCAGCAAGGCCAGGTCCTAGGCAGTCGGGGCCTCAGCCTAGAACAGGCCAGTGATGCCTCAGATCACATTCTAGTGGTCATTTTTGGGAAGCAGGGCTGTGGTCTGTCAGGGGGCCACTGCCATGGCTCAGGAAGCAGGGACAGGGAATACCCCAAGGAGGCCGTTGAGTCATGGATGGGAAGAAGTGGATTGTGGATCTGCAGAGGAAAGCAGGTCGGCAGGACTTGGGCATGGTTGGGTGGCAGGTGGCAGGACTCAGGCAGAGGGATCAGCCTGGGGAATGTGTATCGTTATGTTAATACGTATCCTGTATATTAATTCCCCCCCCCACCAGGAGACAGCCTGGAAGAAGGAAAGAATGCTGGCTTTGGAATGGGCTAACCCTGGGTTCAAATCCCAGTGCTTTCACTTCCCAGCTTCTCGACCTTGACTCTCATTTTCTCTGGGCCTCTGTTTCCTCCTCAAGAAAATGAAGATACAATACTGACTTCCTAGGGCTCTTGGAAGAATGAAAAGACAGCTTGCAAAGGGTGCCTGGCCTGGAGCCCAGCCCCACGTGTGCACCCTAAATGCCCTAGTTCCCCTCCTTCCCTGGCTCGACCAGCCCCTTTCCTGCTGGGGCTTCCCCCACCCCTCCCATCCCCGGGTTCAGCTGCCCCCACCTCCTACCTCGCTCCCATCTGCTTCCTGGCCAGCTGGCCCCTCACCTGTAGCTCTTCTCTCCCGGGACCTGCCCACAAATTCCCCTCTCCCCTGTGCCGGCCCTTTGACAAACGTTCTCTCCTCCAAAGCAGCACACACTGCAAATGCAGACAAGCTGTGAAATGGGCGTCTCAGGCCCCGAAGCCCTTGTTTCATTCAGTTCCTGCTGCCGTTCATTTGCTCACTCACTTCTTCCTGCGTTTGCAGAACCCCTCACTCAACACACATGCAGGGTGGGCCTGGCCTGGCGCAGACACGAAGCACCGTGGAACTCATTCCACCTCCTGCAATTTGCGGATCGTGTTGGGCCACTGACGTTCTCTCGGCTTCTGGGTTCTCGTGACTGGCAGCCTCTGCAGGTGAAGTGAGGAGAAGCTTGAGTTAGATGCTCCAGGAGGTGGAAGGTGTCCCCTTAGAAAACCCATCACCCCATCCTACCTCTCAGGCACATTTCCAATCTCATCGGCCACATTGTCACCAACCCCTCTCCTGCCACATCCCTCCCATTCCCACTCCTGGCTCTTCATCTGGTTAGCCAAGAGGGAAAGGCCAGCCTTTTTTTATTTAGAGCCATCTTTCAGGAGCAAGAGCACAAAAACTGTGTGGTTTTCTGGGACTGGCCTTGCACAAAGTGGAGAGTATCTAGCATACTCTGCCCCTCTGGGGGTTTGGCTTGCTCTTTTGGGCAGTGGAGAGGCCTCTGCTTTCCCCCTTCAGGCTTCCAGGAGCCTCATGGTGCTCAGGGAACATGTGTGCAAGTAAATGCATCCTGATGGGATTTGCACAATTCGGGAGCTTCTCCATTAAGGGATGTTCTCAAAGACTTGCAGCAGAGGTTCACTGAGACACTGATTCAACCCACCATCTCAGACATGCTGTCATGAGGACGGGGAAGATGGTGTGAACTCCGGGAAGGCAGAAACTTCAGGAAGAACAGTCATTCCATGAATTGATGCATTCATTTATTCCATTAGCACTGTTCAAGGGCCTGTGGGGCTTACCAGGAAGAATAAGAAACTGTCTCTGTCCTGCAGGACCTCAGGGAGTTTAGAGAGAAGGAGGCAAGTACACATGTCTGTGTGTCTTGCTTTAAGACTATCCTTAGAGCACTGATGTGCACTTGGCATCTCATGTCGAACACACTCTGGGGCACTCAATGTATAAATTCCTGCTAATCTCTCGACAATGTTTTGAGGAAGGTATAAACACCCCTTTCACAGACGAGGAAACAGAATTGTGGAGAGTAACTTCTCCAGGAACCAGGCTTTCCAACCCAGTTCTGCTGACCCCAACTATTAAACCTGCTTGTCAAAATTTAAATTAAAGAAAAAGAAACAGATGAAAGGGAATTTGGCACATTAGAGAAGTATTCTTCCTTTTGCAAAAGAATTCAGTTCTTGTAATCCTTTAAATTCTGAGTGACTCTAGAACCCTTTCAAAAGTTTTCACTCCCCTGACTTTCCTCCGCAATTTCAGGAACACTTCCAACAGGCAGCATGAGGCTTTGCTGGTAGAGGTGTCTGTGGCTGTATCTAGAATAGTACGCAGCCACAGCAGCTTTGGTGATCCCAAAAGTTGATATGAGAAGGTCCCAAAAAGGAAGTTCGGGCCAGAAGGGAATCTAGATTCTCTGAGTGAAATCTCTCATTATCAATCCTGGGAATTGAGACCAGAGAAGTTAAGTGACTGGCCTAAGGCCACACAGCTAGTTTGTGCTGGGGAGATGAAACTCGGTTTTGCCCAGTGCTGCTCAGCACAGTGAGGGAGGTGGCTCTGTCCACAGGTCCCGTGGCCCACAGCCAACTCCATGTAACCTTTGCCAGGAGCCAGACATTCCTGGTGCCATGTGGGCAAAACCTGATGAGCAGCCCACCCCGTTCAGCCCCCCTGCTGTGCATTAAGGGATCAGTTTTCATTTAATTGAAGTTTGATGTACTCTGAGCTGAGGTGGCCTTGCTTTGAGTTTCTGAAGAAAGAATGCAGCCTTGGCCCAAGAGTTTGAGTTTCACATGTGGGTTCCAACACCTGAGGGAGACTGCCCTAGTACTTTCTAGAGTCTTTCTGAACGTTTGCCTTCTTTTTGGCTGTTCCTTTCTCAGCCAGGGCTCGCATCTCAGACTGCAAGGAGGTGAGGCTGGGGGAGCCGAGGCCCGTGGAGAACAGGCTGTCTTCCCTTTAGCCCTTGGGCGGTTAGCGGGGCGGAAGGCTCTGGAAGCGCTCGCTCAGCTTCCCCATGTGCACCACCCACGGGCAGGGCCCCAGACACCGGCAGACAGGATCCTGGGAGGGGAGCCCTAGAGCGTGAAGTTTAGTGAAGGACATATATCAGCCCACAGCCCTGCCAGGCTGGCCACCCTCTCCCTGCCTGCAGAGTCCTCCCCGCTCCCTGGCTCTGGAACTTCCCACCGCCCTTCAGGCCCTGCCTTCTCCCTGGCTCTGCGTGACCGTGGGGTGCCGATGCTGGGTCTGTGCTGTGTCCGTGCTCACCTGTTGCCTCTGCCAGCCCCACTCCTGCCTGCAGGGCTGAGACCCCACTCTCAGTCACGCCCTTGACCTTGGATTTCCATATCGGCCTCATGCAATAGATGTTTTCCCATCATGACGGATGAGGAAACAGCATTAGCAGAAGGTGAGGGTCTGGTCCGAGGTCACCCGTGGAGTGAAGCGCAGAGGAAGGCCCAGCTCCTCTGGTCCCTCACACCTGCTCCAGCGCTGCTGCTGGTGCTGGGGTGAGACAGGGTCTCTGACCTTCACCGGCACTATATTTGGGGGACAGGAGCTGTTTTCATTTCGGATGGACACATTTCTGTTTTCCGGATCTTCTTCAACAAGCCCTCAAGACTTGTGTCATTGAAAACCACACTGATGACCGGAGCTCCCTGACGGCTCGTTTAAACCCTGCATAAGGAGCCCGTGGCTGTCATCCTGGCTGTCTAGAGGGGGTACCTAAGCTAGAGAAATGTGAAATAACCAGCAGAGTCGAACAGTCAAGAGCCCCAGAGCCAGGCTCAGGCCTGGGGAGGCCAGATGGAGCTTTCCAAGTGGAGAGCAAGCTTTGTCTTCGGAAGAAAAGGAGCAATCCGCTTCATGAGAAATGTCCAGAGAGGCAAATCCACAGAGATGGAAGCAGACAAAGGGGTTGTCAAGGTCCGGGGTGGATGGGGACAGGCTTTCCTTCCGTGTGATGACACATTCTAGAACAGGACAGTGGCGGTGTTTGTACAACGCTGTGAATGTATTAACTGTCACTGATGGTAGCTTTTATATTTGCATTTTATCACAATGTTAAAGATTAAAAAAAAAAAAGCAAGGAAAGGAAAAGCTGCTCGACCGTTTCCAGGGTCAGTTATGTTCTGGAAACTCTTTTCAAGAAGGAATACGGTTTCTTCGAAAAATGATAAAAGAAGAGGCCCATGGGGATGGGGAACCCAGAAGACTTGAAACAGGAATCATATGGCTGTTAGAATTATTTCCTTTGCCAAAGATGTCTGCAGGTTCATCCAACACTCATCAAAATCCTGGGCACATGGCTTTTTTCATACCCATTTCAGCGATGGGAAAATCTCTACACCCTGAGGTGTAGAGAGGTTCAGTGACCTGCCCCGGATCATGATGCTGGTAAGTGGCCACCTGGGCTCTGATTCCAGGTGCTCTGACCTCCAGGTTCACAATGGGAACTGCGATCATCTCAGATCTGTGTTCAGTCTTATTACCTTATGAGTGCAACACGGTGCCATTGAACTCAGTGAAAGCATTCCTGTCTTTACCCTGCCAGATCAGTAACAGCTTGTGCAACAGGGAGACGTGCTTCCGAGAGAACAGGCTTAGTGACACTCCTGAACATGAGGTCCCTGGCCAGCCTGTGCCAGGTCATGACAAATTGTGTTGAAATAAACCTTGTGCCCTAAAGGTTGTATTGGGAGGGTGATGGGGGAGAAGACACGAGCTCCTGGCCAGCCACACCCAGTGGAGACCCTGCAGACCTCCCAACTGGTGCCATCGCTGGCAGGCATGGTGGCCGCCCCTTAGCCAGTGGCTTTGGTGGCCTGTGCTCTGGTGGCCGCAGCCACGGTCCAGGAACAGTGAGCTGGGAGACAGTTGCACCGAGGCTGCATGAGAGAGCATTGAAAGATGGAAAAACAAAATAAAAAGCCAAACCCACAATCTTCTGAGGCATATATTAGTTTAGTTCTAGCGGGGTGTGAGTTGGGCGGACTCTCTGAGAAGACATCCCCATGCACACCACAGTGGATTTCAACCTTCAGGTTCTGATTGGCTGAACAGCCACAATGATACCAGTTATAGCCCAACGCCATTCAAGGATCTGCTCTCCACACAAGGGTTTGGGGCAGAAGCACCAAGTCTCAGATTCTGGACCCCTGGAGGACAAAAAGCCTCAGATCTTGGACCTTTGGAGGACAGAACGCATCCTGCTTCCTCTGCCCAGTGCCGGGCTCGGCTATCTCCTGCTCAGACCTTTGCAAGAGCCTGCTGACCGGGTTTCCTGCTCGGACTTGTCCGTCATGAGCGAGCCACCAACCACTGTACCCCAGAGTGAACTTTCCAGAGCCAAGTGGGGGGTCATGGTCTCACTCCCCTCACAGAATAACATGCAGATTCGAGAGAGATTGGAGATACTGAGTGAGGGCGTCTGGGCAATGATCTGAGGTATCACAGGTTTCTGGCTTGGCCAGCTGTGTGGACGATGGTCCATTTCCTGGGCGGAGGACAAGCCAGGGTTGGGACTGGGTGGGTAAGTGGGGTTGTCCGACAATGGGCTCAGCTTCAGACACAATGACATCTGGGCATAGGACACACACAAGGAGAAACACTCACCACGATAGAGAGAAGGCAGAGGGCCCATGCCAGGACCTCTGGAGCACCAGCGTTTAAGGATGGCCGCGGGAAGGGGGTCTGCAGGGAGACAGAGGGAGGAGGCCGGGCTGGAGGCAAAGCTGGGGAAGTCCTCAAAGCCAGGATGCCAAGGCATGTGCGGAGGGCAGAGCCGCTGCCACCTTGGCAAGGGGCTTTCCGCGGGGCTGGCGCTGGTAGGGAGAAGCCGGACTGCAGTGGCCGTTCTCAGACAGGAAGTGCAGGACCGCTTCTGTCAGGAAGTTCAGCCAAGAATGCGGGAGAAAAAGAAAGGACTGGGTCTGGAGAGGAAAAGTCTTCAAAAGAGGTTTTCTTTCTTTCCTCCTTTCCCTCCCAGCCCCTCCCAAGAGGGGACTCTGACCATGTCACATGGGGAAGAGGCCAATGGAGCAGCCTCAGGGAAGGACCCAGAAGGGACAAAGAATGATCTGCAGGGAAGGTGGGGCTGGGGAGGGGATCAGAGTCTGGCGGGGGGAGGCGTCCCGCTATCACCGCTGCCAAGAGGAGGACAGGAGAGGACAGAGACAGATTAGCCTGGGGTTTGGGCCAAGAGTTGGGGAAGTCATCTCATCCCTTCTAACCTTGCCTCCAAGTGGTCTTGTACAAAAAGGGCCGCCCATTCTCGTTTTCCTGCGTGCCTGGCTTTTCTCCACGTCACTGCATCTGTTTTCCCTGTGCCCTTCATTCTGTCTTTCAGTGCAGACGGTTATCCGGATTTCGCGGGACCCAAAGCACGCACAACGCGGGACAGCTTCATTAACAAAAAGAAGGCTCACAGGCTTTCCTTCGGCAAATTCGACAAAAACACATGGAAAGGTGAACACAATCTTGGCTCCTCCTAGACATGTAAGCTCGAAGGTTAAGCTTCATAAATCCTCCTCGACTCATATGTTAAAATTCTGTGCAATCTTCCAATCCGGGCAGCAGTGACTACAAAGCAGCCAAAACAAAGAAGCCCCCAAAGGAACAAAAAACTTCTTCCAGGAAGCCCCTCGGAACGGAGGGAGGAAAGTAGAGCCTCAGTATCATCATCTGTAAAATGGGGTTAAGATCATCTACTTCCTTGCTGGCGGATTCAATCAGGTGACATATGGGGCAGAATCTGGAGAGTTCCTTTCCCATAATTGGCGCTTCCTAAACGATTGCTAAGGAAAGAAAATGCTTTCCTTTCTCACTCAGCTCTCTGACCTGCGTGTTACTTATCTGCATGCTCACCTTCTCCTTCCCAGTGGACCCCACACACCTTGCATGCGTCTTGCTATTTTAAAGCCCGGACCCGTGAGTCTTGCAAATGGTGGGCGTTGGATGGATGTATGGACCAGATGAACAGATCGGTGGATGGACTGTGCACGAACCACTTCTTTGGGAAGGGCGTTAAGAGACGTGCTTGGAACGCCACCTGAACGAGTTTGTCTCGGGCAGTCACGGCTTCTCAGTGCCCACACTGGCGATCGGAAAGAACAGGAAGGGGTCATGGCCAGTAGCCCTCAATCAGCGGAGGAAGCAGAATGTGGGAAAGTCAGAGCCTCGCTTCAACCATCTTCCAGGGTTTTGTTGTTGGCAGAATTAGGCATCTTTAAGACAGGATGGTGAGCACTGCTGCTTGGACTAAACATGGCAAAGCACCCCCCCATCCCGCCCCCCCAAATGAGGCAGGAGCTGTCAGACGCAATTCACAAGTCTAATGAATATGTAGTATAATATGGGTGGATTTCTTACTTTATTCATCTTGAATACATTGCTGCTTCGGGAAATCTCATTTCCCAGAGCTACCTGTATGGGGAGAAAGTGCTTTATGGTTTACTTTTCCAAGGACTTTTGTGAAGGTTAAATGAAAAAAAAAATCATATGAAAGGGTTTGAGAAATTGTAAATACTACCCAAATATGTTTTATTATTGCAATTAGCATGCCTCCCTGGCCTGATCTCTCTTCCTCGCCTCTTGGGGCTTCCTCTTGTCCTTCCCCTCTCTTCCTCCAGACTCTGTGTCCCATGAATTTCTTTGAAGTATCGTCATTTCCCAAACACTTCCCAGTTGGTCCACGTGGTCAGGGGAGCGTGCCTACACGAGTCTCTGCCTATCCCCACATTCCAGAGTCCTCGAGAACGGTCCTGGCCCACGGTAGGACCTCTGCAAATGTTTGCCGCATGCATGACACTTTAAGATGATGGGAAAACAGTGCTTGTATAATTTCTTCTGCGCCAGTCAGTGGTAGAGACTCGTGAGGAAGGCAAATTTAGTTCACAAGACTCCGGTCCCCTTCATTATTCCTAGAAAAGGAAAAAAATAAATATTTTTACAAATGTTGAAAACCATATGTCCCCTTTCCTCCAGAAATGATAACATCTCTATGCTGAGGTCAATTCTAACCCACCCTTAGTATCACATTGAAGGAGCCAGTTCTTTGTGTAGTAAAAGCACCAACAAGATATCCAAGGATATGGGTTTAAATCCACATGATCTGGTCCAAAACCTTTGACTTCTTGGAGTCTGGGTTTCTTCTTGGGTAAAGTCAAGGTAGTCATCTCATCCCGCCTTCCTGTGGGGACTGTTTCTGAGGTCAATAGAATAATCCATACATTTCCGCAAGCCCGGCACCCTATGCTCTCTTCTCCCAGCACGGCCTTTTTTAGACAGGATCTTAGTAGATACAAAAGAAATTATCGATAAACAATGGTAAAGGGTCAGCAATGACAGGGAAATAGTAGAAAAATGTGGAGCTACAGCTCTCCCTGGGGGCAGAGAGGTTGGTGGTTGTTACCAGATGGATTGTTCTAAGACTGGCAAATGAGACCCCTTGGTGGGAAGAACAAGGGCATAAAGCACAGGGGAGATAATCCCGGGGTCTCCTCTCCTCCTTCCCTGCTCTCACAACACAAGGAACCCATCTTCTCTGGTTCCCTCAGGACCTTGCGCTATGCTGGTCACATCCATATGCCACATCTCCCTCAAAACTGGGTCCCTCACACTGAGATGCTCGGTGTTTGCCATCTCAAAAATATCCTCCGTCCACCTGATAAACCTCTGGCTCTCCTTCTTCCCTTTCACCGCCCAGCATCTCGGTGGAGTTCAGGGCTCATGGTCTTCATTCCTCATCTCTTACTCACCACTGTTTTTCTTCCATTTCTCCACAGAATGAGCTCTGCCAAGAACCCCAGTGTCCATGTTTTTAAGTCCAGTGAATGTCTTGGAATCCAGCGAACTCCAGGCTTCATTGTATTTGCGATGACCCCTCCCTCCTCCGTGAGGTGCTGCTTTCCTGTGGGAGTGTTCACGGTATGATGCTCTCTGGGCTTTCCTCTTGCCTGTGGCTGCTCCTTCTCAGTCTCTCGTGTGGTTTGAATCATTCCCTCCACTCCCACCAAAAGATGCTTAAGTCCTGACTCCCAGTACCTAGGAATGGGACTCTAATTGGAAATAGGGTCTTTGCCCATGGACAAGTTAACACAAGGTCATTAGGGGTGGGCTGTAATCCAAAGACTAATGGAAATTTGGACACAGACACAGAGGCAAGGTGGCCATGTAAGAAGAGAGGAAGAGAGGGGCATGATTCATCCACAAAATAAGGGGGGCCAAGAGTTGCTACAAGTCACCAGGACCAGGAAGAAGCAAGGAAGGACACCCCCCAAGAGTGTTCAGAGAAAGCATGACCCTCTGACACCTTGACTTTGGACTCTGGTCTCCAGAACTGTGAGGTAACAAATTTCTGTTGTTTTAAACCATCAGCTTTGGGGTACTTGGTTATGACAGCCCTAGAAACGAATACAGTCTCTTTTTAGGTTCATCCTACGTTAGATGTCAGTTTTCCTAAACACTTAGTTCTAGACTTCTCTTCATTTCTCTACATATCCTCCTCCCTAAGTGACCTCCTCCACATCCCCACGTCAGCCATGGCTTCTCTGCCTGCGAACCCCCATCTCAGCTCTCGATTCAGACCTGACTCCCACGGGGCAGCTTCGGCAGGAGCTGCCTGTCAGTGCCCGCCCACATCCCTGGCTCTCCTCACTACCAGTTCAGCTTCTTACTGGGAGCTGCAACTCTCTGCCTGAGCACTTCTGCGGGCTGCAGGGGGATGAGGGCAGGCCAGAACACCAGAGAATGAACACCTCCCGGAGCCACCTGCCAATGATGGCAGATGGGAGCTGGAGCGTATTCAACCCAGTTTCCTCACCACTCAGGGACCTAGAGCATCTCCGAGAGACCCCAGCAGACTCAGCCTTACTGGCCAACGGGGTAACCTACTCACAAACTTGGTCTGTATGGGCCTCTTTCTTGGTGACCACTTCCCTCTCACACTTCTTGAGGTCACCTCCCAAACACACCACTTACACTCGAATCCTCACCTCTGGGTTTGTTTCTGGAGGAATCTAGCCAAGACACAATATCTGCATTACAAGCCTGGGCCAGATTCTTCAATTTTTCTTCCTAACAGTGTGATGCACTTTGGCTGTACAGCAGCTCTTGGAATTTCTGTGTACATATTTCTCTTTGTGATTATTTGAATAGTGTGTATTTCCTGCGCTAGAGCAGGGGGTCAGCAAGCAACAGCCCTCAGGCCAAACAAGACACGACTCTTCACTTCCATAACATCTATGACTCCCTTTGGCTACTGGTTTCAGTGAAGACCTCATGGCTTATAGAGCCAAAATATCTGCCACTTGATCCTTTGCAGAAAAAGTTTATTGACCCCTGTGTTCGGCTCTAAGTTTGTGTCAGTTAGCTTTGGTTGCGTAAGAAACGTCCCCAGTCTTGTTCAAAACAAACACCATTTATTTAGCCACAAATCTGTTAGCTGGCTGGGTAGGTTTCCAGTCTAGGGCCAGATCAGCTGACTTCAGATGGACTCCCTACTGTGCCTACAGTCAGCTGGTGGGTCAACAGGAGACAATGATCCTAGCAACGCTTTACCTGTACTTTAGACATTGGCAGCTGTTGGCCAAGGACACAGCAGCAATTGGACCTTTGCGTCCCTTGTCATGCAAGGCTACCTGAGGCTTTGTCTCATGGTGGTAGTGGTAGGGGTTCTAAGAGCAGCCAGGCGGGACAAGGAACAAACATTTTTGAAGCCTCTGGTGGGAGCATGTTGGTTAACATCCCATTGGTTGAAGCGAGTCCCCTGACCCAGTTCAAAGCAGGAAGGCACTTAAAGGGCATGGCTGGGGGTGTCGATACAGGGAGGGGAAGAGACTGTGGCTCCTTTTCACAATTCACCCTGAAGCTCTGTGGGGTCACAGGCCCCATCTGCGTTTGCTCATTATTTGTTGATAGTGCCTGGCAGGCCGTAGGTGTTGAATAAAAATTTGTTAAATAAGTGAAGAAACCTTAACTGTTTGCCAACAGCTGTCTTTTTTTGGTTTTTTTGTGGTTTTTTTTGTTTTTTTTTTCCCCATTTTATTTATTTTTTCAGCGTAACAGTATTCATTCTTTTTGCACAACACCCAGTGCTCCATGCAAAACGTGCCCTCCCCATTACCCACCACCTGTTCCCCCAACCTCCCACCCCTGACCCTTCAAAACCCTCAGGTTGTTTTTCAGAGTCCATAGTCTCTTATGGTTCGCCTCCCCTTCCAAATTTTTTTTTTTAATAAACATATAATGTATTTTTATCCCCAGGGGTACAGGTCTGTGAATCGCCAGGTTTACACACTTCACAGCACTCACGATAGCACATACCCTCCCCAATGTCCATAGCCCCCTCCCCCTCTCCCAATCCCACCTCCCCCCAGCAACCCCCAGTTTGTTTTGTGAGATTAAGAGTCATTTATGGTTTGTCTCCCTCCCAATCCCATCTTGTTTCATTTATTCTTCTCCTATCCACCTACCCCCCCATATTGCTTCTCCATGTCCTCATATCAGGGAGATCATATGATAGTTGTCTTTCTCCGATTGACTTATTTCACTAAGCATGATACGCTCTAGTTCCATCCACGTCGTCGCAAATGGCATGATTTCATTTCTTTTGATGGCTGCATAGTATTCCATTGTGTATATATACCACCTCTTCTTTATCCATTCATCTGTTGATGGACATCTAGGTTCTTTCCATAGTTTGGCTATTATAGACATTGCTGCTATAAACATTCGGCTACACGTGCCCCTTCGGATCACTATGTTTGTATCTTTAGGGTAAATACCCAGTAGTGCAATTGCTGGGTCATAGGGTAGTTCTATTTTCAACATTTTGAGGAACCTCCATGCTGTTTTCCAGAGTGGTTGCACCAGCTTGCATTCCCACCAACAGTGGAGGAGGGTTCCCCTTTCTCCACATCCTCGCCAGCATCTGTCATTTCCTGACTTGTTAATTTTAGCCATCCTGACTGGTGTGAGGTGATATCTCATTGTGGTTTTGATTTGTATTTCCCTGATGCCGAGTGACGTGGAGCACTTTTTCATGTGTCTGTTGGCCATCTGGATGTCTTCTTTGCAGAAATGTCTGTTCATGTCCTCTGCCCATTTCTTGATTGGATTGTTTGTTCTTTGGGTGTTGAGTTTGCTAAGTTCCTTATAGATTTTGGATACTAGCCCTTTATCTGATATGTCGTTTGCAAATATCTTCTCCCATTCTGTCAGTTGTCTTTCGGTTTTGTTAACTGTTTCCTTTGCTGTGCAAAAGCTTTTGATCTTGATGAAATCCCAATAGTTCATTTTCGCCCTTTCTTCCCTTGCCTTTGCCGTTGTTCCTAGGAAGATGTTGCTACGGCTGAGGTCGAAGAGGTTGCTGCCTGCATTCTTCTTAAGGATTTTGATGGATTCCTTTCTCACACTGAGGTCCTTCATCCATTTGGAGTCTATTTTCGTGTGTGGTGTAAGGAAGTGGTCCAATTTCATTTTTCTGCATGTGGCTGTCCAATTTTCCCAGCACCATTTATTGAAGAGGCTGTCTTTTTTCCATTGGACATTCTTTCCTGCTTTGTCAAAGATTAGTTGACCATAGAGTTGAGGGTCGATTTCTGGGCTGTCTATTCTGTTCCACTGATCTATGTGTCTGTTTTTGTGCCAGTACCATGCTGTCTTGATGATGACAGCTTTGTAATAGAGCTTGAAGTCCGGAATTGTGATGCCACTCACTTTGGCTTTCTTTTTCAATATTCCTTTGGCTATTCGAGGTCTCTTCTGGTTCCATATAAATTTTAGGATTATTTGTTCCATTTCTTTGAAAAAAATGGATGGTATTTTGATAGGGATTGCATTAAATGTGTAGATTGCTTTAGGTAGCATAGACATTTTCATAATATTTATTCTTCCAATCCAGGAGCATGGAACATTTTTCCATTTTTTTGTGTCTTCCTCAATTTCTTTCATGAGTACTTTATAATTTTCTGTGTATAGATTCTTAGTCTCTTTGGCTAGGTTTATTCCTAGGTATCTTATAGTTTTGGGTACAATTGTAAATGGGATTGACTCCTTAATTTCTCTTTCTTCAGTCTTGTTGTTGGTGTACAGAAATGCAACTGATTTCTGTGCATTGATTTTATATCCTGACACTTTACTGAATTCCTGTACAAGTTCTAGCAGTTTTGGAGTGGAGTCTTTTGGGTTTTCCACATATAGTATCATATCATCTGCGAAGAGTGATAGTTTGACTTCTTCTTTACCAATTTGGATGCCTTTAATTTCTTTTTGTTGTCTGATTGCTGAGGCTAGGACTTCTAGTACTATGTTGAATAGCAGTGGTGATAATGGACATCCCTGCCGTGTTCCTGACCTTAACGGAAAAGCTTTCAGTTTTTCTCCATTGAGAATGATATTTGCGGTGGGTTTTTCATAGATGGCTTTGATAATATTGAGGTATGTGCCCTCTATCCCCACACTTTGAAGAGTTTTGATCAGGAAGGGATGCTGTACTTTGTCAAATGCTTTTTCAGCATCTATTGAGAGTATCATATGGTTCTTGTTCTTTCTTTTATTAATGTGTTGTATCACATTGATTGATTTGCGGATGTTGAACCAACCCTGCAGCCCTGGAATAAATCCCACTTGATCGTGATGAATAATCCTTTTAATGTACTGTTGAATCCTATTGGCTAGTATTTTGGCGAGAATTTTTGCGTCTATGTTCATCAAGGATATTGGTCTGTAGTTCTCTTTTTTGGTGGGATCCTTGTCTGGTTTTGGGATCAAGGTGATGCTGGCCTCATAAAATGAGTTTGGAAGTTTTCCTTCCATTTCTATTTTTTGGAACAGTTTCAGGAGAATAGGAATGACTTCTTCTTTAAATGTTTGGTAGAATTCCCCTGGGAAGCCGTCTGGCCCTGGGCTTTTGTTTGTTTGGAGATTTTGGATGACTGTTTCAATCTCCTTACTGGTTATGGGCCTGTTCAGGTTTTCTATTTCTTCCTGGTTCAGTTGTGGTAGTTTATATGTCTCTAGGAATGCATCCATTTCTTCCAGATTGTCAAATTTGTTGGCGTAGAGTTGCTCATAGTATGTTCTTATAATTGTCTATATTTCTTTGATGTTAGTTGTGATCTCTCCTCTTTCATTCATGATTTTATTTATTTGGGTCCTTTCTCTTTTCTTTTGGATGAGTCTGGTCAGGGGTTTATCAATCTTATTGATTCTTTCAAAGAACCAGCTCCTAGTTTCATTGATTTTTTCTATTGTTTTTTTGGTTTCTATTTCATTGATTTCTGCTCTGATCTTTATGATTTCTCTTCTCCTGCTGGGTTTAGGGTTTCTTTCTTGTTCTTTCTCCAGCTCCTTTACGTGTAGGGTTAGGTTGTGTACTTGAGACCTTTCTTGTTTCTTGAGAAAGGCTTGTACCGCTATATATTTTCCTCTCAGGACTGCCTTTGCCAACAGCTGTCTTTTATTGAGCCTCTGCTCTACAGTAGGTGATGTTGGAAATGTCTCACGTGCATTGGCTAATGCTTACTTTATAAGGTAGACATTATCAGTACCATTTCACAGGCAAGAAAACTGAGGTTTAGAACTGGTAACTTGCCCCAAATAACCAGGTAAGAAGAGAGGAATCGGACTCTGAAACAAATCTATTTAACTGCAAAGCCTTTGCTGTTCACCACTGTTCTAGAATCCTATTTTGATTATTGTTCCTTTTTTTTCTTTTTTACTAAAAGCTTTTTTTTTTTTTTTTTTTTAGTTGAAAATTCCTTCCTTTTTTTTAATTTTAAAGTTGGGAACAGGGTGTTCCTTGCTTCTCCTGGTCTCGCCTGCATCACCTCCTTGGAGGTCCAAAGGTCCTATTAACACCTCACAACAGAACTCTCATTCTCGTGCCAGGTGGCACTTTCGAGTTAAAAAAGTAACCTTGTGAGGCGATCAATAGCCCACATCTGAAGTCCCTGCTCTTGATGGCTCAGCAAAGGGGAGGGCCAGTATTTCACCCCAGAAGGCAATAAATCCAGCCCCAAAGGTAACTGAGAGGTGCTGAGACAGCCTTATTTATCTTATCTGTCAGACCTTTCAGTCCCGCCATGAGGGAATCCATGGATCAAAATCAGAATGGTCTCCAGTACACACAGTCTTCTAAATGACCATCATTATTCAGAAGTTAGTAATTAATCAAGCCCACCAACATGTATTTAACATTTACTCTATTCCAGACATTATGCTATTTACGATAGGGGAACATAAGGAACAAGAGTACCTGTGGTCCAGATGCCCATCCAGACATGCTTATTTGATGGTGTATTGAGTGTACATGCCACGAAGCACGGAGGAGGGGCACTGAACTCAGGGCAGGTTTGGGGGGTGGTAGAAGGGAAGGATAGGAAATTCTGTACAACTTTCAGAATCCAGTCAGGCTCAAACAAGGCTGGGCTTCCAAAACAGTACAACTGAGCTCTCCAGTTCTTGGACCGAGGGGTCAGGCAGACTGGGTGAGTGTGTTGTTTCTGCCACCTGTTAGGTATGCAATTTGTAAAAGATAACTTCTCTTAAATTTAATTTCTTCGTTTATAAACTGGGCTAAGAAGACCATCTCCCTTACAGACATGCCAAGTGCTTAGTGCAGTTCCGGGCACACAGCAAATGTCCAAAAGCGATAGGTGTTATCAGTGATTGGGTTAGTAGTTGTCCTGATAGTGGCCTTCTCTCTTGTGGTTCCTTTGTTCACTCAACAAATATCTGCTAAGGGTCTGCCATGACAGCCTCCATGAGGGAGAAAAATGATGAGGTACACATCGTGCTCTCCAGAGCCTTCCGGTTCGGTGCAGAGAGCACACACGTAGAAACAGCCACCTTCTTGTCCGGATCCAGCAAGGCATCCAGGAAGTATGGGCCTGGAATTCTCCCGTGTGAAAGGAATGGTTTCCCCTTCACACCCCCAGCTCTCTCTCTCTTGAACCACTCTGGATCTTTTCGATTTCAGATTTATCCGCCATTTTCCATTTGTAGTCTCTCTGTCTTGGTAGTCGATACAACTGGTTTGGTACTGACCTCTGGCTTTCAGTTCTGGCTAGGGTTGATAGTCTCCCTTTGGATCATGCGATGTTCTTTGTGTGGATTACGTGGATTATTTGAGGGCCACTCCAGGCAAACATCTTACCTGACCTGGCTTAAGCAAAAGCTTGATCCAACCTTAGTCCTTAGAGGGTGGCCAGATTAAAGAGGATCTTAAGGGAGGAACGTGAAAGCGCTGTGGAGAGCCTGACGGAAAGTCAGCCTGGCCTAGACTTTGCTGCACATCAGCTTGCTGGGTGGGAAGCAGCCAACCCTTATGATGTGATCCTTGCAACCTCCTAACTGACCTCGTGTGTGTCTGTGTGTATTTACCCTTTGTTAACACTCATGCAGGGTCTTCAGATTCTTGACTGTGACTTGACATCTAAAACTCTGTCAGTTCACTTATTAATGTTAACAAACCGGTCTCTGCCATAGGACATTAGAAGCTCATTTTTCAATAAAGCTGTGTCTCCACAGATGCCTCATAAAATCAGAGAGGAAAATACCGGGTCCATCTAATTCATTATCACAGTCAAATCATGTTAAAAGCTTACTTGTGGAATAAGATTAAATTAGGGAATTATATTAGCAGCTCTCATCATTATTGATTATTTAATTATCAGCCTTTAAACATTATGTCCAGTTTTGAGATTTTTAGATCAGGCTGAGATCTGTAACAGTGCTCTTTAATTCTGTTCACCCTGTAGCACCATGTCTTGCAATATCGTTGAATAAGTGCTGGGCTCACCTGGATTCACGTCCTGGATCCTTCATTCGGCAGCAACCCGGGGGAAGTCAGCTGTTCTCCCTCAGTCCTGAGGTCATCACTTATGAATGGGGAAAATGCCACTAATTTTGCCGAGCTAATACAAGGATTAAATGAAACCATACTTACGAAAGCACTATTTAACAGTAATAGCTAACAGTTATGAATGCTTGCTGTGCTGTAAGCATGTGTAAGTTCCTAAAACGATGGTTGAGCCTTTTTATTGAGCTATTTAATTTTTTAAAAAGATTGTATTTATTCATTTATTTAGGGGGGAAAGGGCAGGGGGAGGAGCAAAGGGGAAGGAACAAGCAGACTCTGCACCAAGCACAGAGCTGGGCATGAGGCTCGATCCCGTGACCCCCTGAGATCATGACTTGAGCCGGAATCAAGAGCCAGACACATAACCGACAGAACCACCAGGTGCCCCCTGGACCTACTTAATTTTTATTAAACCCTCTGAAGTAATTATTATCACTTGCATTTTACAGGTAGAGACACTGAGGCCCCTAAACCCTTAGTAATTTGATCAAAGTTCTCACACTGATAAGCTGTAGAGCAAGACTTTGAGTCCAGCTAATCTAGCGTCAGGGTCTACACATCAACCACCACTAAAATTCATGTCTAACCGCTAGGAAACATGGCCTCTTAGTGGCTCCTAAATCAGAGTTCGGTATATAGCGGGAGCTCAATAAGCATAAATGTAGCCAATTATTGGCGTCCTCACCAGACTGTAAACTCTTTCCCCCCCACCAAGATTGATTTATTTATTTATTATTTATTATTATTATTTTCTAAAGAGAGAGAGAGTGAGCACATGTAAGCCGGGGGTGGGACAGAGGGAGAGGGAGAGAGACTCTCAAGCAGACTCCCTGCTGAGCCTAGAGCCCGACAGACTCGATCTCACGACCCTGAGATGAGGGCCTGACTGAAATCAAGAATCAGACGTCTAAACAACCGAGCCACCCAGACGCCCATGTAACCTCTTTGGAAGATAGCACAGTGTCTTACTCACCTCTGCCTCTATCCTTCCCAGATGCGAGCACTGGAGTAATGGAAAGTCAGTATATGGTGCATGTGAAACCCAATATTGTGTGTGTGTGTGTGCATGTGTGTATGTGTGTGTAGTTGGAGAGATGAGATTGGGGGAGGAGGAGAGGGGCAAAAAGATAAGATAAATATTTTCATAATTTCATAGGTAACTTGAAGTCTCAACATGTCACAGTCTCCACTCAGAGTGTTTTTGGAGGGAACATCCTCTCTGACACTTCCCAGCATAACACAGCCAGGCTACACTCTGCCTAGACTACCCCAGGTCTGAGAAATCAAGTCTGGACATACTTTCTTGCAGAAATATTGGTAGGTAACAAAGAAACAAGGTTGGAACCATTGGTGCGTTGATATGTGAAATGTAATTCTGATGAAGTCATATCTAGATTCTGCCAATTTTCAATTGCTTCCAGCATCTTAAACACTAAGGGCCAAAACCTTCTATCTACCTCACTCACCAGACACCTCTGCTTCCCAGCCAATGGAACTCAAGATCCTCATGTTTGAATCCCCCTTCTTCTGGGGCATCCCCTCCCCCATGTCAGTTTCCAGGGTCCTGACATCAACCTTCACCGTGCCATTCACAGGGCTCTGGGCTCCTGGCTTTTCCACCTCTCTACCACCACCAAAGCCCCCTCACTGGCTTCTCGCCCTGTTCTTGTCTTTCTCCAACCACCCATGCACCACTAATCATTCATAGTTTTAAGCACATCATCGCCCTGCCTTTTCAGCCATTCTTCTCTTCAGCTGGACCCTCCTCTTTCTCACTACCTTTCAGTCCAAATAACCATCTTGCTATTTATGAGCCAAAGAGACATGTCGTCAAGGGGAGGTGAGGATCTTTTAATTTCACTTCTCCAAAGACACATGGTCCAAAACTATCTACTCACTAGCTGTCAGAACACAGCAACAGTTTTTTCATTACCAGTTATGCGTTGATGCTGGTCTCCCTGGTGGGTTGTCCATCAAATCTAGAACCTCACCTTTCTTGTGGATGGGACTGTCTCAGTCTTACTTGTTTGCTTAGTTGGTCTGTGCCAATGACTTTTGAAGGAAGCCGCTTTGGAGTACCCCGTCTAGCCATGGACATGCTTCCACAGAAAGAAAGGCAGAGTGGAGAGCGGAGGGCCAGAGCAGGCAGCCAGGAGCCAAGAGCCAGAAGTATGGAGGCGAATGGTGGGGGCGGGGGCAGGGATTGTGTCCTGCGGCCTCTGCTCACTCCTTCTGACTCCTTCAGATACATTATTCCTCAAATGCCGTGCATGAAGGGTCCACGTTGATTTCTTTTTCTCCCCAGGAGGCTCATGATGGGTCTCACCAGAAGGTTTTGGACCCAGCCAATAGAAAATGCATGTTCCTCAGATTTGGAGACAGGCTCATCTGTGATAGAATGGACATTAACGTCATCCAGTTGACAACTGGACAAATTATTTCACACTCTCCTGCATCCTGGGGTCCAGTATTCCCACCTGAATTAAATAGGTGATAAGTAAGTTACCGATTCTAGAAATTTTTCACACTTCTCTTTATTCCAGCTAATCTCTTGCATGTAGGTCACTTGCGAAGGACTTAACAATCTTGGGGCGCCTAGGTGGCTCAGTCGGTTAAGCATCTGATTCTTTGATTCTGACTCAGGTCATGATCTCAGGGTTCTGGGATCAAGCCCCACATCAGGCTCTTTGCTCAGTGGGGAGCCTGCTTCTCCCTCTGCCTGCCACTCCCCCTGCTTCTGCTCTCTCCCTCTCTGACAAATAAATGAATTAATTAAATCTTTAAAAAAATTATAAGGCAGAATTGAGGCAAAACCAAAGTATTGGAACCAGCTACCTAATGGCCAGGCCCCAGGCCCCAGTGAAAATGCAGAGTCCCTTGTTCGAAGACAGCAAGAGCAGAGCATCAAAGTCGGTGTGGGCCTTCGTGAGCACAGGCCCTCTCGCCTGCACGGTCCTGGATTAGTACAGCCTGGGGAGCGGGGCTGGCCCTGTGTCAGGAGAGGTTTCCGGTGGGAGCAGCATTCGAATCCAACCTGGGATGGCTTAGACACGTGGCTCCGATGAGCGGCTGAATGTGACGGATTCACACAGCACTCACCCACGGGGCAGTTGGGCCATGAGCCCCAGACCCCGCAGCGCAAGGCTGAGGAGCATGTGTTGATGACCCCGACTGCGTGCAAGGTCGCGGGGCGAACTCTTGACGTGCGTCCTGTCCCTTAATATCACCTCAACGCTGTGAAGGACAAGCCGTTCTCTGGTTGAGGGGAGGCAGGCTTGGTGAGGCTGGATCGCATGGCCAGTGACGCACACTGGCCTGAGGAAGGTTCTGAACTGGACTGTCTGATCCCCAAACGGCGCACAGTCTTGACCATGGGGCTGTCGTCCACAGAACTGGAAGCACACGGCGTCCTATTTTCACAGAGCTGGCTTTGTGGTCTCACGGCCTGTGGGCGAGGGAGACAGGCGTGGGTCACAGCGGGGACCGCCTGAGCCCGAGGGGTGCCTCTGGTCTTCGTTCACCCCTCAGCCCTACTGGCTCCGGCTAAGGAGACGCTGCCATGAGTTCGAGGCATAGACCGGGGCCTTGCCCTTATACGACCCCATCGAGCGCTTTCCTTTCACTTTTGGTATCTAGTACCTTCTTACGACGGACTCGCAAATTCCTTGACTCAAATTTCATGGCCCCGAAAAGGGTGAGCCAGGGTGAGTGACTAGTCCAAGGGCATGTGGACCCGGATCTTCCACCCACCGCAACCCCCCGCCCCCTTCCACGCCTCCGTCTTCACCCAAGACCGTTCTGAGGCCCCGCAGTTGAAAACTTGGCATAGAAACTCAGGAACTCTCCATGTGGCCCCCACCTAGAGCCTCTCGCTGATAGGGTTTGTGTGTTCCGTTTTGTTTGGCAAATGCCCTCTCCTTTTGATTCCGGCTTTTGAGTTGTGGGGCAGGCGCGCCGGGGGTTCAGTGGGATAATTAATACTCTGATTAGCACAGGAATCTACCGGCAGTTCGGGTCAAAATCTGGACTGCTCAGCGGTGGGGGGATTTTCTAGCGCCTCTGAAGAACAGGGCAATTAAGCAACGTTGCCGGAGGGGGCGTCCCCTTGGTGGGGGAAACGGGGAGCAGAGCAGTGTGCAAAGACTCAGACACCAACTGGCCTCTTCACCCAGCCCTGGAAGGCTCTTTGGATGAGCTTTTCCTAGCTTCTCTGCGGCCTCGGCACCTGTCACCTCCCTGTCGCTCGGCCCAGCGGGTCTCCCCGGCCTCCCGGGCTCTCCGTCCCACCATACATGTCAGGGGACCAGGCTGTCCCTTCTTCCAACAGTCCCCATAAGGAGGAGGGCAGGGCTGTTTCTGTTGTATGCTGAGCCGGGCCTCCAGGGGAAGGAGGGAAGAGAAAGAGACGTTGGCTCTGTTTTCCCGAATTAATGGGTAGCGTCTGCTGAGGCCATTTGCACTGTAAACGAAATGAAACAACAACAAAAAAAGCAGGGAGGATGCAACCCCCCGCCCTCCAAATGGTCAAAAACCATTCTGATGGTGGGTGTAAATCTCACTTACCCTGGGCTGCGGAGGTCCACGCGTGTGGACCCGCTGGAAAGACGACCTACCCGAGACAGTACTTATGCAAGTCGCTTTTTCTCAGGGACACATGCACGCACATACGTTTGGAGAGGAATGCACGCTTTGCTGCCCCCGAGCCGAATCACACGTCCGCGTCGCAAGCCATACGTTTCACATGTCACCCAGGGGTCCGAATTTCAACTGTAAGGCACTGGAAATTTGTGAAAATTATCTAAAGGGGTGGGTAGAAATTCAGCCACTTTATTCTTTTAAGTAAGGAGTAGTTCTGTGGTAGCTAAGCATCCTTCTGTCTCGTCAAGAAATTTCGTGGTAGACTCATTCTATGGAAAGTTTTGTCTACAGTTTTCCATCTGTTGTGATAATCGTTATTAATCAAGCTGCTGTCATGCCGTCTTGGGCTGTGATTTTTGTCAACTCCTCACTGCTAAGTCGGGTCCACCCTGGGGAAGGAAGATGTACCTGAAAGTCTCAGAGGGTTCACGGTGCCCCACACCACGTGAGAAGTTTCTAGGCTGTTCAGTACCTTTTTCGAAAAGAAACCTAAGCTGGAGTCTGCAAATATCTACTTACATGAAGTTTATCCACATCTCTGATTCTGCCAGAAAACTCCCTGGTTTTTGCCTACCCCTGAGCCTGGGTTTCTTGGCCCCTGGAATCCACACGGACTAACCCCCATTTCCCAGGTGGCCGTGTTCGGTGGCCAGAGGGGAGTCCTGGGTCCTTGGAAAACCAGCTTCTCTGCAGCTTCCCCAGAGCTGGTGGCCCACAAAAATTAGGCTGAGGGCTTTAGAGTCTGTTTGCTTGTTTATTTACTTGGTATTATCTGCAGAAAGCAACTTCGGCTCAACGGCGTTTTAAAATTAATTTGAGAATCGCACGCTCTGCTTGAGGTCGCTGGCTACAAGTAGAGGTATTTAAAAAACTAGAAGAATGCCAGGATTGGGAGACGTAAGACAAAGCGGTAGTGGGTTTCCATGTTCCGAATCAGGACGATGGCAAAACATTTACAAGCAGAACGTTGCGCTTAAAGACACTAGAATTCACCGTGTTGGACATATCAACAAAGCATCCTTCCTGTAGTCCTCAGTTTATCAAATTCTCCCTCCTCTCCTGGTCTCCCCATATACCCCACTTGAAAGGCGGACACAAGGGAGCCTTTCACTTTATAATAGTGATAAATGATGTAGTAAACGTTCTGGGGCTAATGGATAGATCGTTTCTATCTCCTCACGCAGAGCAGAAAACATAATAATAGCAAAACAACCGCCACTAAGGTTTATTGCGTACCAGACAGGGTGCTCAGCGATTTACACAGATCATCTCATCTCTTCGCCAGGACAATCCGGTGATGACATGACTCTTATTATCCTCGCTGTAGAGATGAGTTTTTAAAGCCACCTTCCAAAACGAGAACTAGTTATATGACTGGTTCTACAACTAGTGAGCAGGGTGAGCATCTGAACTCAGATTGGTATGACGCCAGAGACCGTATTCTTTATTTGATTTTATTTTATGTATTTGAGAGAGAGAGAATGAGAGGAGCGAGCATGAGAGGGGGAAGGTCAGAGGGAGAAGCAGAGCCTCCCGCTGCGCAGGGAGCCCCATGTGGGACTTGATCCTGGGACTCTAGGATCATGATGTGAGCTGAAGGCAGTCGCACAAACAACTGAGCCACCCACCCCAGAGCCCGTACTCTTAAACACCACGCTCAACCAGAGAAAATGAGCTTGGAGCAGGAGCTGGGAATTGGGAGCTCACAAGAGTTCTTTCTTGAAGGAAAGAGTCAACTGTGTTCATTCATCTGTGCTTACCAGGACAGTTAAGGCTTAACAGGTTGGCCAGAAGGTCAAGTAACCAGAACACGCCATCGCCAGATAACTTAGATCCGTTAAGCCTTAAATTCCTTTTGTTGCCTTTTCTGTTGTTCCTTGGCCTTTGTGCTTCTGCATTTAGATATCTAGCTTACCTCCTGTGGTGTTCCTTGCTGTACGTGAAATTTCCTGACGTCTGTGTATGTCTCATTTTATCTTTGTGCTATCGTCGCTTTTTTTTTCTGTGCTTAGAGGATGTTTTCTTTGTATATCTTGATTTCTCTTTTCCACAATTTTTCTGAGCAAGCCAAGAAGCCCTCCTGAAAAAAGGCAGGTACGATTCTTAGTGCCTGTCATCTCTGCCTTTGCTCTGCACTAGACTTACGTCAGCGTTTTAATTTTTTTTCTCTCTTTGCATCCTTTCAGCCTCTACTTACTTTATTCCCTTTTTTATTTTCGTTTCCCTCTCCTTTTCTGTACTAAGCATTAAACGTGGCTCTTCTCACCGAGGAAGGCAGCCCCTCCAGGAAAGAGGAGATCGGGCTTTCCAAGCTGCCAATTCAGCATGGCAGCAGATGAGGCCATAGAGAAGCACACATTTAAAATTGCTGATAGGAGTACAAAAACCTTGTAGGGTGGTTCAAAACTGTGGAATCCAGGAATTTTCTGGGACTGTGTTCATTACTCACCAACTTTGGCAGGTGGAAGGCTGCTCACCTCTCCCGGAGGATGACTGCTCCGGCTAATGGAATTCTTCTGTTTTCCTAGGGATCTGTTTTGTTATCTTTAGGCACTGAGTCAAGTGGCCTGTGCCAGTGGGGGTGGCAGCTGCCCCCGCTGCTACTGTCCTGGCATGGCTATGACCCTTCCTTCTGTATCAGCGTCAAGAGGATGCTGTCATCCCGTGGCGCCCAGTGAAGCCCTCCACCCCATCTCCAAGAGCACCACGTTGTCTCCGGATCCTTCCCTTTTGCCATTAACTGTGACAGACCCAGCACGGGAAAGGAAGGTGGAGAGACCAGTAAATAGACGCCCTTCTGCGTCCTGATGGTGATACTCTTCTCCTTGGGATTTCTCTTCAGCTGACTATAGTTTCAAATTCTAATGTTACTGTAACTAATTCCTGGCAGATGATGGATTTTTTTTAAGCACAATTAAATTAAAGCAGACTTTGCTTTTGGTAAACTATTTTTAGTAAAATGTATAGGATAAAAAAAAAAAAAAAAAGCCCAACCCAACACTAACAACATGCCCAGAACTAACAACATGCTCAATCTGGATGTGAAATCACGTTGTTCACTCAAAACCCTTAAACATATTTTGTTATTGTCTAAGAACTGGACTAGCTTATTTGTCTAAAAGAAATTTAACCTTGTAGAACTAAGTACAAGTACATGGCAAGACATCTGAAAAATCCAATCTATATACACTCAATCGAAAGATTTTAAACCAAAAAAAAGTGAATATGCCTGCAGATATACTATTTTTTTTTTTTGCATAAAATAGTAAAGAGGGGTTGTTGTACAAAAGATGCTCTGATGTGGGATCCTAAGTACCCAGGCTCAGAAAATATCTGAGGATCCATACGGTAAGCATTTTCCCATCTTAAAGTCAATGTCAAGTCCCATAGACCAACTGCGCACCCATTACGTGACATACACAGAGTGGTAAGGAATGCCGGTGCCTAATTACATGCTTAGCAAAGAGGAGAAGGCAGAAGGTCCTTCATTAGAGGTCGGCTTTAAAATGGGCAGTGTTTAATTCGATCTGACCCCCACTTGGTTCATACCATAAATGGCCCTAAAGTTTCGCTTGCGTTTTGCTCTTTTCTACCGAAGAGAATTATGAGTGAGAAAATGCAGCCCACTGAGAAGCAAATCCTCGCTGCAAACCCAAAGGTTGGAATTCCTGACTTGATTTATTGCCCTGATGTACTCCCTTCTCCCTGGCAGGAGCATTCTCGCCCCTGCCCAGGACCACAGGGCCACCTCCTCTGTGCGGCTCACCGGACCAGCCATCCATTATCCCTTCCACTCAACAGCTGTTTCCTGCTTGCACTCCATGCAACGCCCCCTTCCTTCCTTCCTTCCTTCCTTCCTTCCTTCCCTTTTTTTCTTCCTTCCTTTCTTTCTTTTTTCTTCCTTCCTTCCTCCCTCCCTCTCTTTCTTTCTTTCCTTCTTCCTTCCTTCCTTTCTTCTTTCTTTCCTTTATTTCTCTCTTCCTTCCCTCCCTCACTTCCCTTCCTTCTAACAATGTCTATATAGCTTCCATGATTTCCTGTTGGGATCTAACTAAGACTGTTCTTCCCTCCTCCCCCGTTACTGTACTTGACACCATAAAACCAAGAGTCTGGTCATGGCAGGTTTCCTTGAATTGGACAGGTAGAGCTGAGCCACGGGGACAGGAGTCTCATCAGCACTTCCCCGGGGGGGCCAGCTCACCGCAGGGCGGGGGTCACAAAGCCCGCCTGATTCCCTGTGCTGAGTACCCGAGAACCGCACAGATAGCGTCAGGCTCCAACTGGAAAACAGGCTGCTGTCTTCTTCTCCTTCCAGGCAATAACATAATGACGGATTCTTAAAAGGAAAGTGAACAGCAGAAAGGTTGATGCCTTTGCTATATCCAGCAGACCGGACAGCCTACACAGAGACTCGTCAGGATGGGCAAACTGACAGAGCCCGAATGCAAAATTTTCCACATCAACAGTGAAGTTTCCCTTATAAATCAAAGCCGTTCCCAGGATCTGCTAGCTCAATCTTTATATTCATAAAGAGGCTTTTTGATTTTTTTTATTACTCTTTCCACAGTTTACCCAAAGAGTAAATAAGTGATTTTGTCGTTCCCATCTTATTTCTGGCAAAATCAGGACACAGAGGAGTAAAATGACTTCTATCAGACGTGCCATAAGTCAGTGGGCAAATCTAAATTAGAACTCAATGTGCTCTGCGTTCTCCACTTTCATTTTGTTCGTCGAGCCACACAACAATACTCAGTAGCCTGGGAAGCATGCAGTGTGACATTGTAAATTCTACAATCTCATAAATCTTTCAGAAGTTCTTGAAACAACATCGACCATAGAGTCGTATTTTGAGGGGCTTGTCACCAGATCTTTCAGGAGAGATGTTTTTTGCATTTTCTTGTGGCCCATTTGTCATATTTTGTGACCCAAAGTTATTATTTTGGTACTTTGGGAAGATTATTAATTTGTATTTGCCAAAAAAAGAAAAAAAAAAAAACCCCGACCACGAGAATCACAACAGAGGCTGTACGTATGGCTCTGGAATGGCAAACCTTTTGTCTCTGGATGGGACTTGTCAAAAATCAAATCCTAACACTGCCTCATTGACAAATAAATTTTGTAGCTGTCTGAAGGTTTCAAGCAATACAGATCGTCTGAGCCAATAAGTTGATTTGGTGAGAGCGGGATGCTAATGAGTCTTTGATCCGCGCAGAGGCCAGTGAGCTCTAACGTGGTCTCAGCCTGCACCCCTCACTCCGCCAGCTGTCTCGCAAATGCTTGCCATTGGTCACAGGGGGGACCAGTCACGCTGGGAGCGGAGGTGGATCAGTGCAAATCCATCATCTCTCCGAACGCATCACTCAAGCGTCGGTCTTCCGCAAGACAGACCAGCGCCGTTCTCTCTCTGCACAGAGATGGGCATGTTGCAATAAAGAACCTTTCTTTAGCCCTATCGGTATCGGTTTTTAAGGGAGACTTTTTTCCCCTCTGTGTGCTGAAAATAAATGCAGACTGGTGTCTACCTCACGCCGGCGGCTCTTTAGAGATCGAGTGTCTGGTGGTCCTGAGGGTCTGGGGGGAGTAAGTTTCAAGTCCTCAGGAAAACTTGTCGGGTCTTAGAGACGGGCCGTTTGGGTGAGGGATGTCAGGCACGTGAGGGCAGCGGGAAGCAGCTGGGCTCCGCTGGGAAGCTCCACAGCAGCTGGACAAACGCAGGAGGTCAGGCAGTGTTTGTGGACACTGACTTCTCCCCGCGCGTCCCTGGATGGGAGGAGGCATCAAAGCCCATCACCCGGGAATGACACCCGGTGGATTTTCTGCATCAAACCCCCTTCCAAGAGGCTGACCCAGGATGGACAGGTCTGCTGTTGGCTCCATGCCCTTTGAGAATGGAGTCACATTCCTCCCGCATGTGCTATTTCTGGACTAGGTTGGGGGATGCTGGGGGAAACAGCCCGCGTTATCGTATCAGGAAGAGAAAATTTACAGCAATTCCCCCCACCCCCTTGCTGTGCACTTTCTTTTTCTGATGAAAATGCCTTCTAATATGCAATGGATTTTTACAAAGCATCTAAAAAACCCAGGCCTCAAGGATAAGAGGTAACTACACAGATCCCCACTTGGGTTGGGCTAGCAAGGATCTCCACGTGGGCCTCATTGTAACACCCTTTTTCTGATTACTTTTAAGGTTTGGGTATATTTGAGGTGGTGGAAGATTCTAAGAAATTATTTCATTAACCAAAGCCCTTGTTTAAGAATACAAAAAAAAAAAAAAAGAAAGAAAGAAAACGTAGTCTCTAAGGTTTAGGGGCTGGGATTATTATTGGCTTTTAACTCTGTTAGTGCTGAAACGGATGGGAGGGACTAGGGAAAACACTCTTATGTGGCTAGAGGGGGCATGATACATGGTGAGGGGAGAATCATGGCAAAAGCTAAAGAGAACCGTTTTGTACAGGCCAGTATTCCAGTTTTGGACTCCGAGTGCTTGAACCCAAGATTGGGCAGTGCCATTTCTAGCCCGTTTTGTCTTCACAGGCAGGTTCCCAGTTTAAATGAGTTGGGCTCCCAAAGCTCCCCCAGAAGACTGTCATGTGAAATTTGGAATGCTCTCTCCCACAGGATTGTAAGGACTTTCACAATAGCGAGGTTCCCATTAAAACCCCCGGAGGTGTTTTCTGTCTCTACAATGGCCTCAAGACCTCGTCCCCACCCAGCAGCTTGTGGCAGCCCTGCCCCACTTTCCCCATTTGCTGCTGTTCCAGGGCACGCTCATGCTGTTCCAGCTGCACCGAGTCCTGGGATCTCTCAGGAACAGCTCCCATCTCCGTACCTGGTTCTGGTCTCCTCCCCCCGCCCCACCTGAAGGTGGGTTTGCTGCCCCACTTCCTCCAAGGCGAACCCCCACCCGACTGCAAGCCACCTGCCACATTCAGAGTCACCCTGCGGGCTCCATGTTTCTCTAGAGCTCTTCCACCTTCTTAAACCAGACGCTCCTCCCACCTCAAGGTGGGCAGGGGTTTTGTCAGTTTTTTGGTTGCTATTCTCAGCACCGGGACAAGTCCCCGGCCCAGATTCATCACCCAAAGAGCACTGGTTTCATGAGTGTGACTGTGACCACCACCAGCTCACGCCTCCCCATCTGTCTTCTCACCGGGGGACCTGCGTTGCCCGCTCCCCTCGCAGCACCACCGGCAAGAGCCACAGACCACTCCTTGTAAGGATGTGACACGTTCCCTCTCTCAGCCACGGCGCCTGATCTTTAAAATCAGGGTGTCCTATTAGCTACTCTCTATGACCCCAGAGCTCTTAACATCAGCAATGGTGATGGAGACAAAACCCAGCTTCCTGCGCGCTACTGGGTGTTGGCTGCTGACTCCTCACCCCTGACATGGACGTGCAGGACCCCCTTCCAACCCCAAGCCTCCACCTGTGCGCCCGGGGGTGGTGGAATTCTGCCCTGTGATTCTGGGGGTTTCCTGCCTCTTAGGATCCCTGGTGTCCCCTCCAGAGCGGCATGGGGGAGGCGGTGGTCCTTCTCTGTGCACCTGTTCACGGTGCTCAGATTCTGAGGTCCTACTACTGAGCCCAGGGCATGTGATGGAGGTTCTGCTGGAGGCCTACTGGCCAGGGGCTGAGGCTTCTTTGCAGTTATGAGTGCATTTATGAGCCCCTACAGGGCTGGTCCCTACGCACAAGTGTGGCTGCTTTTAGCGGGGACGGATTCTGCCAGGACTAGGGCAGAGGATGCTCTGCACGGCAGTGGGGCCATCCTCCTTCTCTACCATAGCCTGGAAGCAAGTCCCCACAGGACCAGAGCACGACTGTCTCCCCCCAGCCCCCAGAAGTTCCCCTGTGCCCCAGCTGACCCATCCTTGGAAAGAAAGTCTCCTCTCTGCCCCACCCCCGCTATCCCTCCAGTGACCTTTCCCTGCCATCCAGGCGGCTCTCTAACTTTTGGGCATCCCTCTGATTTCAAGTCTGTATCCTAGCCTTAAGCGTATCCCGAAATGTAAATTTCGAAGATTTATTTTAAATTTCCTTTTCATATGTCAAGCAGCCTTCCCTTTATAAATCCTGAGATCACCTTTGAAATTTTAGACAAGGGCAGATGTCACTTAATGTGACTGGCAAGTGTTCCACATGCCATTTGTTGCGTGTGGTCGTTGTTTTCCCTTTGGCTGCTTTTTTATTTTTTTCCTTCCTTTTAAAAAAAATCACCATCACACTGTAAAACCAATTAAAACAAACTTTTCAAAGACTGTTATTTCCTGGCTGAGCTATTCCAACCTCTGACTTTTTCTGAAGCACGAGATAAGACTTTCTGATTAACTGGGGGTGGCATGTTTATTCAATCTGTTCGTTTTAGACATTATGGATACTGCTTTTTAATTCTTATGCCGTGTCAGTGGCATATACTTTCCGAAATTAATAAATACAATACATACCATCAACGTGCGAAATTAAACACACACACACACACACACACACACAGATTTCCATAGTTTGACATACAAAAATGTACTCACACACTTTTGAAATCTACTGTCAAATCATTTCACATCTGTACCTAAAGCAAACAGACATAATGCTAACAGCTTGTTAGAATACCCGCTAATCAGCCCACCTGTGGCATTCTCGGTCCATCTTGCAAGCTGCAGAGCCTGCTGCCAAGAAACTTGACAAGAAAATGTATATTAAATTATTGAGTAAGATTGGAAATATTGTACAGTGTGGACTAAAGAGAATGCACAACGTGTGGCCAGTGACATACTGTACCTTTTCGTTCTAATGTCTGTCTGGAGGTGACCTAGCTTCGTTCCCATTTGCCATAAATTATGAAGTCTCCGGGTGAAGCGTCGGCAGCAGGGTTTTCATTGTTTCTAGGGTCTTGTTATGTGTCGCTGACATTGGCTAACACAGAAGCCGAGGAAGAAAAAAGCAGAGAATAAAATTTGAACCAAGTTTGACAGACACAACCCCATTTTCCCTATAATTCCATCATTCTGGGGTTCAGAGGAAAACAGAGAAGGAGATTTTCTGACATTGCTGATACTGTTTTGGGAACCACAGTAGTGATGGTGTTAACCAAATCCAATCTCTAAAAGCCCAAGGAAGCAATCTTTTGATCTTTCTTAGCGAAAAGTCAAATAAAAGGCACAAGGGACATAAAGCTCTTAAGATCCTGGAACAAAGTGGGGCAGCGGCTCACGCAATAAAGTCTGGGTGTATTCTGCCTGCGCCTGGAAGCTTGCAAAACCCGGGGATCCGCGTGGCATTGCACAACACGATCCCATTTCTACCGGTTATTAATTTCTATAGAATAGAAACTAATGTGTTCGCAGAAGTGTCTTTTCCGGGGGTCTGTGAGTAAGAAATGCGATTTTAGCATCTGTTCTTTTAAGGCTATTTGCTCTGGGAAGGCAGTGTGTTTTGCCATAAATCTAGGTCATTAATTTGTATCTGTTCTTTGTTTATTTAAGACACAGGACAAAAGGGCAGCTGCTGAAACATTTGGCTGTGCCGAAGGGTAGTGGGCTCAACATGCTGGAGTTCTCTGCACATGACCAGCTTGAGTTTGTATCCGCAGCTACAGGACAGGACTTTATGGAAACACTTTGCCAAGCCATGTGGTGTTCGGCTTCCCTTGCATCAATACCCTTTTAATTACCTGATCCTGAGGGGGAGAAAGTTAAAGAAAAGTGTCAGTGCAAAAGGCTCGTAACCCGCTGAAAAATCAGACTTCAAAAAAATTATCATCACAGTGGTCCAATGTTTGGCAATTATTCTACAGAGTATCAATGTGAACCCAGCAACTGGCCAGAAAGGTAACACTCTGACCTATCCGACTTGGTACGTATAAACTGTAGCACAGTAATATCCAGGAAATTGATTGTTAACAACATTGAATGTTCTGAAATTGGCCATTAAGGGCAGAATCCTTTGAAAGGCATTATTGTTAGTATGAAGCATTGCAGAGGTTTTATTTACTATCATAAACCTAATGGACTCAGTAAATTAGGTGCCTTTAAAAAGGTCATTTGCTGCTGCTTGAGATGGAATCCTAAGCACTTTAATTCAGATGGGTCACAAAACATCCCAGGGTTTTTAAAGATGACCCTCTCACTATAAGATCCTGCAAATGAACAACTCGGGAGCATGGTTCCTTGGGTTTGTGTATGGTAACAATGATAATAATAATGTCACAAGGACTTCGAGGATTGCTTAAAAGGCCCTAGTAGAAAATGACCAGTTTTCTATTCAGAACTACTTATTAAAATAAAAGGGGGGGGGAGAGTAAAATTTGTCGAGTGAGTTTTAAGTCCCAAAGATACATTTTGCCTAACATCATATTTCTTTTGGATGAGATATAATGTCACCTTTGCATTTTTCCAAAAATCTGGAGGGTGTGGCCATTTTTTAAATCTCAGGAGTTGGGTAGTCTTAGCCGGGGATCTACAGGATGAGACCCAAAGGACCCAGGGGTCCCGACTGGCCACTGTGGTGTAGAGAATTTGTGGAACATGTAACGGAAATTTAATACTTAGGTGGGTAGAGATTAACATTTTTTTTTCTGTTGAATGTAGAAATGGTTTTGTTTTTTTTCAGACGTTCTCTTTTGAGGAAGTCCTCGCTGAAAGTTTGGTTGGAACTAGGGACTGCTCTTTCAATGCAAAATCCTACTTAAGGCCCTTGCCTGGAACACTCTGGAAACGGGAGGAACACACAAGCCTTTGTGTCTGAGGAGCTCTCCCTTCTCGGCAGCCGGCAGCGTCTGGGCAGGACCTGGACAGTCTGCATTCAGAGACAAGGATGGAAGACCTTAGCAAGAGACTTAACATACAACCGGTCTTTGCTTTCATTCCCGGAGTCATCGTCTCGGTATAAACATGAACTTGGCCCCCAAAATGTGCTCTTTCCCACCAGTGCCCTGTTTTGCGGTCAGGGGGTGCAGAGAAAATTTTAAGAAGTGTCAAGCTTCGTTCCTAGGACTCGCTGAAAAGACTCATTTCACAACATCGGCGAAAAGGGAGAAAAACACGAAATTAATTTGAGATGAGACCTCTAAGGATCTGTGATACTCTGAGACTGTTCGGAGAAGGAAACACATGAAGGAAGCTTCCTGGATATGCACAGACCGGGGTCTAGATATGATCCGCCTGCTACTACCTTCCGTTAGCAAACCAGTGAGTAGCTCCTAAACCAGCCGCTCTTACGCACCTGCTACCGGGGAAGAAATATGTGATGTATTGTAATATCTCACACTTTCTGAAACATAAATTAATTTTTAAAAGATCTGATCTGGAACTTTGGTGTGTACCAAATAGAACACCTAGACTTATTTTGTCGGTTTAGATTAATTGAAAGCTATCTTTTTGGTAAAGCAAAGGAAACTGACTTGTGGTTACTCCCGGGGGCGGGGGGGTGGCGGGACTCTTCAGAATTTATCTTTCTGCAGGAAACTGTTCACCAGTTTGTCTTGCTGGTTGTCTCATGTGGCCACCATGTTTCAGTTCTATCCATTTCTTGGTGCCTTTCCTTTTGTTTGACCTCATCTGGACTCTTTTATTCTCCCACTGTCCCCTACTCCCCAAGGGTTTAATGGATGAAACACACACACATACACACACACATAATAAAATGCCTGCCCCCACCCCCCAGGAGAATCAAAAGGTATCTGCTTAGTCCTTTAATGGGCTCTCAATGAATATAAAGAAGAACTCTTTTACAGATGTGTAAAGACACTGTTAAACTGATCTGAGCTGGAGTGATCCGAGCTTTGGCTACCTACAGCTCTTTCATTCCCTAGTCTTGGGTACTTTTCAATTCTTCTCCAACACCTCTTGGCTGCTAAGTTCCTCAACTTTTCCCTAGGTCTCTCCCAAACCCAGTTCAGATGCTCTCCATCTGATCATCTTCCCCAGGGTGTTTGTGGCCTTTGGGATGCAGTCTAGGTGTTAAATGGATGATTATTCATTGCCATCTCCAAGCATGAAAGCTCTCCTTTCCTCATAGAGGCTCTGCTCCCTAGAGAGCCCTTTGGCAGCATTTTTCTCAAAGTAGAATAAAAGAAATGCATCACACTTAAAAAAAAAACAACACAACAACGCATGGCATCTCTCAGGAGACTTCTGATGCAGGTCCTGTTTCTGTCAAGAGAAGATACATGTTGTTGTCAAAAAAGCTTTGAACTGGGACTCAGGAGACCTCCCTTCCGGGCTGGTTCTGCTAATTACTAACTGGGGATCTGGACAAGTTACCTACTTCTCTGAGGGTCTTAGGTCCCCAGTGTAAAACTAGAAAATGGGACCAGGGAGCATCTGAGGTCCGTCCAGCTCTCACACTTCTTGAGTCTAGGAAATGGGATCCTAAGCCATCCAAAAGAGACTGATGACTGAAACCCAAAACTAGGATTTGATGCTCAGTGGGTAGGTAAACCAGGCTTCTACTCTTTTAGTATTTGACCTTCAAACCACAGAAATTTTGCACCCTTTGCCAAACTTTCTAAAGGAAGAACATCTAATAATCATTTAAAATATGATTTACCTCTGGAAATGGAATTTTTGAAAGCTTAAAACCAAAATTCTTCCCTTTTTGGGCAATGTCTGTAGAACGAGATACCATAGATTTGAAAAATGGTCAACCTCCTAATTTTGTCTGCTTTATTGGTGAATACCATAAGGCTTGTTTTGATAAATCGCTTAAAAAAAGATTTTATTTATTTATTTGAGAGAGAGAGAGAGACCACAAGCAGGGGGAGCAATAGACAGAGGGAGAAGCAGGCTCCCCATTGAGCAGGGAGCCCAATGTGAGGCTTGATCCCAAGACTCCAAGAACATGACCTGAGCCGAAGGCAGCGGCTTAATCCACTGAGCCACCCAGGCGCCCCTGTAGTTTAGATTTCTTAAAGTCATTAACTATGGAGTATAGACTTTGAAGCAAATTATCTCTGGTGAGAGCCCTAGAGCAGGACTTTGAGGGAAGGATTCCACTGAGGGCTGCAGGGCTGTCCATTCTAGTCCTTCTGGGTGTAATGGTCTCACACAAAGAACGGGACCATGCCATCCTTAAATGGAATCAATGGGTATTAGCCGAACTATGACGAGTTTAGGTTAAATATGTAAAGACATTCTCTCATAGTAGAGAGTTGGGAGAACCGAGAATGTGACCTGAATGAAAAAGACAGAATCTGTTTCCCTTTCGCATTTTAAACCATGGGATAGATTTTCTTTTGAGCAAAAGTGGACCAGATTAAGAACGATGGGTCCGGATCTCTTCTGTGATAGGATTCTGTACTCATTCTACAATTCTAAATAGGATCCTGGCATTATGTTCGTTTAGTAACAAGTCATTTGAGATCACGGGAGCCAAATGTATGGAGGCTTCAATAAGGGAAGCCTGAGGGTCCAGATTGGATGCAATCGCATTATCCTGAACTTGAAAGTGGCAGTTCAGAAAAGAAACGGGTGACTGCCAAAGGTAGGGCATAAATCAAGCAGAGTTTTATCCTGATTTGATATTCATTAATTAAATACAATCTGACCAGTCTCTTTCCTAGTCTGGAGATACAAGAGTCAATCCTCTAAAGTCACTGAAAAGAGAAAAAAAAAATTCCCCACTTCATTGCTGCAAAGGGTGAAGCCAATTTTTCAATCATTGATCAGGCTCTTTAATCTATGGCACTCCTTTATCCAGAGCGCTTCAGAAATAAAATAGTAGCTTTTTGAAACAATTAAGGCTTTTAATTTTTACTTCTTGAAGGAATTAATCATTGATCAAAGAGCAAAATACCCAGCCACACGGCCGTCGTAGCAGGAATTCGAGATCTACTCAACATGGGTCTGCGGAGGGTATTCGCCATCTCACTGCACGGTAAACAATCTGGTTGGTGAACATCGTAGGTTTGGGTCTTTTGCAGGGAGGAGGGGTTTCAGAGATCATGTCCGAGATAAATCAATCAGCAAGAACTTTAATAAAATTTGGAACTTTGATCCAATAAGAAATAAGAAATCTGGTGATTTCTTAAGGCTCTGACTGCTTACTGCTGCTGGGGGTTGGGGGGGCTGGAAGGTGCTTCTGAACCCGTAGGTCTAGCTTTTTAAACTAATTTACTGGAAAACATAATCATAGTCTTTTTTTCTTTCAATCATATAAAATATTATTCTCTATGTGCCACTAAGCACGGTAGTCTGGTTTTTTTTTTTTTTTTCCAGAAGCAAAAACTATTTCCTAACACCCCCAATGCACTTCAATGCACTATTTTAAGAAAAATATACATGAGTTATGGATTTGAACAAAATCCATATTTAATCCAGATTATGAATTCCATAGCAGTTTAAAAGAGTGTTTGCTTTTATCTCGTTATTCGGCTCTCCGTTACGTCCATTGGACTGTCTTCAGAGGTTCTGATTTGAAAGTACCTTTCCAATTGTTTTCTTTATTGATTTAATCTTATAATTTGAGGTTTCAGACTGATTATCCAGCTTTTTAGACAGCAGTACAATTTTTTTTTTTTTTCCCTCTCTCTCTGTTTAACACATCGCAGGGAACTGAGTGTCAGGTTTCTGTCTCATATGTTCCATAATTCTGCGTTCTGGTGTGTGATGCCCGTGTAACTGGTATAATTTGAGACAAATAGCGATCTTTCCAAGTTTCATAAGATAAATGCTTATAATTTATAGCATTTATAGGAATTAGAAATGCAAATATTGAAATGCTTTAGAATAGCACATGGTTACAGTTTTCCCATTTCAGAGGGGTGGGAGAGGGAAGGTGACCTGCCCTCCGTACCAACGGCTGCTGGCATTCAAGATTGTCCGAGAATAAGTGGGATGAGTCCCTCAGAAGGACGGTGGAGAAAGACAAAATGATGTCCACCCTGTCACATTGTCGGTGCTGGCTTAGAAGAACGAGTGTGACGCTCACGCGGCCGGACGGGCTTGCTGGTGGGTCTGCTCGATATTGAAAATATAGCAACATTTAGGTGGCTAGAAGCTTCCCTGTCAGTTGTTGAAGTCTCCACTGTTGATGCCAATCGTGTCTCCCAAATGTCTTAAAAATCTGTTTAAATAAAAATGTCAAACACTCAGAAGATTTCTAAAGCTGTGGGGGGGCATTTGAGGAGATCTACATGGTTGGGGACAGTGACTTAATTATCTCTTTATTTCCCACAATGCCTAGCATGGTTTTTTTGGCTCAACAATTATGTATTTGACAACAGAATAAAGGAATGGATCCATACTGATCCATTCAGTATCCATTCTGGGGTACACATACTGATACCCCAACACAGACGTTGCTGGTTTGCATCCCTGAGTAGCTCACTACTCAGGGTCTACATGGGTCTACGGTCGCTCACCTCAATGGCTCCAGATTTCCCCCTGAGGTTTAGCTAATGCTTGAACGGTGGTGATCTCCACTCCTTGGTATGGTCTGTACTTGGGGCTGTGGTCTATTCCCTTTACCACATGATAGTCCTTCACATATGTTAAGGCAATTATCATGTCTTCCCTTAGATATCTCCAGAATATGCCTCAGTTCCTTAGACCATTGCTTCTAAGGAAGGCAGTGTTTAAAAAAAGGACATTGCAAGGTGAGCGCTCGATAAACTTGCATTCGTGCCCTGTCTTGGTTGTTCAGGAATGATGCGACATTTGGTGGGTCCTTAATCTCTCTGGGCATTTATGGATTCATGTATAAACTGTTACATTAATAGTTTTCTGCTTACCTGATTGTATTGTCAAGGACATTAAACCTTCTGAAAATTAGAAGATGTTAGAGAAGAACAAGATACTACTGTTACAACAAGACGTGGTCTCCTGCGATCCCCACCCCCCACCATATCTGGTGTACTTCCTCCAGCTGGATTTGTTGTTTGTCATTGTGTTCCTTAAAATGTAGTGGCCGGAATGAAATGCAGTTTTCCATCCATGACTGGCCTGGTACGAAATACAATAAAGATGAAAGAAGGGGAAAGAAAGAAGTGAACTCACTTTCTTTGAAGCTTACCACGTGCCAGGCCCTTGGTTCTGTATTTTAATTTTTATAACAACTCTTGTGTTATTTATATATAGGGAAGTCAAGAAAGCCTTAGAAATTCTAAGTCACTCGCTCAAAGTCACCAGATCAACTTGACTCATGCTCTTTCCAAGACTCTGCCATGTTGCCCATGACTCCCCTTTGCCTGGAGCATAACAATATCTCATAGAACAAGATGGCTTGGGGAACCCGGGTGGCTCAGTCGGTGGAGCGTCGGACTCTTGATTTCAGCTCAGGTCATGATCTCAGGGTTGGGAGATTGAGCCCTGTGTCAGTGCGGAGTCTGCTTGAGATTCTCTCCCTCTCCCCCTGCCCCACCCCGTGCTCTCCCTCTCAAATAAATAAAATCTTAAAAAAAAAAAAAGATTGCAGCAGGCTAAGGGTTCCAGGTTTTCATTTTTATTTGGTTTCACATATATTTCTATACACCCTGTACTTCTGCAACAGATTTGGGAAAACCTAAATTCAGGCCTTTTTATAGATTCATCCTATGCTTATGTTCACAACGTCTCTGTTTAAGAATTCACTCTGGATTTGTTTTGGGGATAAATGTCAGGCTTCCCAATTTTCAGCTTTTCCACTTCTTGTTATCCCTGATTTTGAAAACGGAGACATCTGTCCATCTATCTTCTCTTCTCTTATTCTCCTTTCTCCCTCCTTCCCTCTGTTGCTTCTGGTCTAAGTGATTTAACACATATAAAGCTCTCAGAGGGTGCCTGTCACATACAAAGTGCTCAAAAATGGGAGCTTAGTTCCCATTATTCACTTAGCAAGTAGTGATGGAGCATTTTCTATAGACCAAGGACTGTGTCAGGGGCTGGGTATCCACTGGGAATGAAAAAGGAAATAATCCCAGTCCTGCAGCATTCATGGGCCAGTGGGGGCATGGACAAATCCTTAGGGTGGTCAGGGACCTCCCTTTGAAGAAGTGACACGGAAGCCACCACCTGGAGGATGAGAAATCAGGCAGTGCCAGAAGCTTCCTGGCAGCAGAATCCTGAGCCCACGCGGGTCACTGCTTCTACACCCTGACCCGCAGGTCTGAATTTCCCTAAAACGGCTCAACAGACTCTTCGTCATTCCTCACTCAGCTCGGTCTTCGTCTGCTGATGTGTTCAACCATTTGCAGTGTGAAGACCAGTCTCCCTTTCGGAAAAACTAGAAGCGACAGGGAAGTGAATAGATAAGCCGAGTCCTTCTTTGTTTCTTCACCTTTCTCTGGATGTGGCCCAACGAGCCAATGCTGTCATGCTGGGTGTTTTCACAAGCTCGTTCTGGGCTTCCGCCTCCTGGAGCCCACAAAAATATCAGGTCAGGTCCTCATCCCTGGAATCTAAACGCTATTTTATATGGGGGAAGAGGCTTTCTAAATGGGATGAATTTGAGGACTTGAAGAGGAGGACCTCATCCTGGTGGGCCCTACATATAGTCCCGCGTCCTTGGAAGAGGTAGCAGAGGCTGATCTGGATGGTGAGGAAGAGACAATGTGACCGGGCAGAGACAGGAGTGGGGTGGCCTTAGACGATGGAGGGTGTTGTCACCCCACATTGGAAGAGGTAAGATATTGGCTTCTCCCCTACAGCCTCCAGAGACAGCCCAGAAGCCCACCTGGATTTCAGCTTCCTGATTCTGAGTTTGGACTTCTGACCTCTGCAGATGTGAGCGGATACATTTCTGTGGTTTTCAGCCACCAAATGGGTGGTGATCCCTCAGCCACGGGAAACGAATACACTCCCTAACATTATTCTTCCATGTTCCCGAACACTTGAAATTCTTTTTTAATCTCCTGAGTTCCTAGGCTCCTCCTTCCTTTTGGGGGGCTATACGGGTTATTATGTTTCAATAAAACACATTCCAGGACATTCAGGAGGGCAGCGATGGGATGAGCCCTGGGTGTCCTCTGCAACTGACGAATCACTGACCTCGACCTCTGAAACTAGTAATACACTCTATGTTTATTAATTCAATTTAAATAAAAATAAACATAAAACCAAACAAAACAAAAACAAAACAAAGAAAACCATATTCCGTAGGTTTTGTTTTCACGTCTGAGCTCTCCAAACTGCTAACCATGGTGAAAATGTTTCTATTTTTTATTTTTTAGTCGCATCATTTAGAGGTCAGAAAATATAAAACACTGTTTGGACAGATATACAGTAATTTTCAAATGTCTTTCTTCTTGACTTCTACTGATGGTACAAGGATGCTTACCAGTTGTTTTTAAAGGAAGAGAAGCCTTGTTCAGTAGAGTCAAAATTTGGGGCTAAAAGCGCTGTGAGTGTGGATAAACCCAGGGAGCTAAGGCCTGGGGCAGAGGCCGTGCTGGGAGAGGAGGGGGTTGGCACAGGGACCCGCAAGAACCCCTCCTCCCCCCGCAATTCAGCCCCTGCTCCAACAGCCCACATGCCCCTGCCCCCTTCTTGCAGGACAATTTAATGCCCCTTTTGAAAAACTCTATCAGAACTAGGCGATTAGGTGGGTCCTAACGTCAAAGCAACAGACTCCTCCTGTTCACTTATATCCTCTCTCCTGTTCCTTTTTAGTCGAAAAAAGATTTTTTATTGCCGCCTGTCTAATGCTCAAAATAATCAAACCTTAGAGAGAAGTGACTACAGTTTACAAGTGTCTGGAACAGCCCCATATATGATTTATGTGTTTGCTCTGCATAAGAAAGTACCATTCCTTGACACTGTTTAGAAAGGTACATACAGGGAGGAATAACTCGCTGGCGTCAAGTTGACTTGGCTTTGGCTCTGGAGCTGCTGGGGCGCATCAGGCCCCTCTAGGAGCGTGGAAGGGGTTCGGGGGGAAGGCGAGGAAGCAGCTGGAAGGGAAGCAAGGGAGGATTCGGTAGGGAGGTGAAGGAAGCGCAGAGGAGAAAGCAAGCGGGTTTGACCTACATTCCCAGCTGCCGGTTCTGCGAGCGTCGGAGCACGGGTCAGCGCCACGGGGGAGCGCGGCCGGGAGCGCTTGCACAAGGCATGGAGTTGGCGCCCAAAGATCGGACCCCGTGCGTTTGCCAAACAGTGTCACCAGAGGCCGGTTCAGCGCCTGGAGCCCCGCTTCCGGACGCACATGTGTTTCTCTGCAAATAGGGCATGTCTTCTTTCTTAGTGAGATGAAACTAATTTATTCTGCCACATGCCTCAGAAATACTTAACCTTGTTATCTGATCACCGGGCGCTTTCGCGCCAAGGTGGATGGAGCTGTGTGGTCTCCGGTTCCTAGAGGAAGAGGTGGACTGTCTGAATGAGAGGGTCTGCGGGGCGCGGAGACTTTGCAAGCAAACCCCCCCCCCCCCAGACGAGCCCTGGGTGCCGGGGGTGGGGGGCACTCAGGCATTCTCCAAGCCACTCTGACACCGTAGTGTGCCCACCATCCGTTGACTTCTCTAGGTATGAGCCTCCGGGACTCCTGATGAGTGAAACCTACCCTAGCACAGCTCATTGTCAAAGCAAAACAGCAGTGAAAGGATGAGAAGACTTGGATTCTGTCTGTTTCTCTTAATTCTCCAAGCGCGCATTTCTATTAACTCATCTCATTGTCTGACCTGAGGTTCCCATCACTGTCCAGCTCTTGTATTCTGTGGTGCTCAAAGTTCTTGCTGGAGCTGGTACCAAGTGGAGGGCGGGGAAGAGCACAGCACACGAGCCTTGGTCCTCAAAGGGGACCAGATGCCCCAAACCTGCAGATGACAAGAGCTCTCCCATGGCAACTGACGCCCACGGTGCGCTTGCCGGCAGGCAGCCGAGGATGGGATCCAGGCGGGTCTCGGCACTGAAAGCCTTCATCCCGGATGCCTTGCAGGAGGAGCAGAGTGGGAGGAGAGGGGGCCCGCGCCAGGGGGCTGGGCATTTGTTTCTAGTGCACAAAGTAAGGGGCTGCCAGAAACTCACTCATCAAGATAAAGATTACTTTAATGCAATATTTTTTTAAAATCACAATGAATACAAAATAATGACTAATGAACAAAAGGTCAGGATTTTGAAGAACAAGACTGATATGATTGATTTTCTTTCCTTTTTTTCTCAGGCTCCGGTGTGGCTCCAGAGGGTGCTGTCACCGGGAGCCTAGAAGCTGGGAGGGAGCGGAGGTGGGGTGAGCGGGTACTGAGAAGGGCAGGGGAAATGCGGGCTGGCGCATTTGGGGAGGAGCGTGGCTGGGACAGGGGTCTACCAAGGGGACAGGAAAGATGAAGCGTGAGATGGGGGAAGAGGTGTGAGAACCCTGGGGGGTGGGATGACAGTCCCAGTGAGAACAGGCAGGATTCGTCACAGTGGATTTTCAGAAATGGTGGGGAGTGCTCCACAGAAACAGTTGTAGCCACAGTGTGTAGGACGGCCAGTAAACGGCACAGATCGCCTTTGGGAAGTCGGCGGGGATCGATGCGGGGTCAAGGGAGGAAGTAAAGCATTTCTGAAGGCCGTTGTAGGTAAAGAGAACTGGCAGAACCAATTATTTGGACATAGGGATAAAGGACAAGGAAGCAAAGCTGACTAGACCTTGGCCCGGCTTCTGGGTGGATCTAATCCCACCGGCCTGCCCAGCGATCTTCGGCTGCAATTGGCAAGAGGGGTGTGGAGTGATGGTTTTGAAGGTCAAGGTGGGAGAAACACACTGGGGCATCCTGTGTGTGGAGCAGAGACCTGAGCCCCCTTGAAGCAAAGTGCCCAAGACGAGGGGCTCAGAAATAATGAATGAGAGGTCCAGAACTTGATTTCCCTGCTCGGTGTTTCTCAAAAGTGTGATGCTGTTTGCATTTTGGTGAAACAAACCATTGTGGGACTGTCTTTCGCGGCTCCGAAAACCAGCATTCTTGCTCCTCTCCACACCTGACTCCCATGAAATGCTGGTGACACTTTGCAGCCCCGGGGACAGCTGGAAGAGGCTCTACACATACCCAAATTCTTCCTCGGATGTGGAGCCCGACCCTCCCACACAGGATCATCGAAATCTGGATTCAGGGGAAGAGTTATCCAAGAGCTGCCAAGAGGTAGTGTGTGGCAGAGGATGCAACGGTGTGTAGGGTCCTGCAAAGGAAGGTCGTGGTGCCAAATGGAGCAGAAGGGTCAACGAGGAAGGACACCTCCCCAAAACCTCAAGACAACTGGGGAGGTGTTTCTCATCACACCTCTCGTTATTCCCAAACAGCTGGGTGTTGTCCCATGTGGGAAGCGGATGGACGCTTGTCTCTTTTCCAGCAGGGTTCCATTTTGATGTTTCGTTGTTACAATCCCTTTCAGACGGTCAGGTGATCTGAGACTCGTTCTCTTAACCATGCCACATACCGAATCTATGAATTCATTGTATATATGTTTGTATACATACATGTAATATGGACCGACTCGTAGGAAGAATCTGGTTTTTATAATCAAAGCGTTGTCTCCTTGCCATGACGTAGTCATCGAGGCCATCTGTGGAGCTATCTGTAGGATGACAATATGCAAATATCAGGAAACTTAGCTAAAATTTTCCTTTTACTTCTTTCTAAATGTAAAGAATATTTTTGTGGGTGTGTGTGGAAATAAAAGGGCATATCATCATTTTAAAATGAATGTGCCCAACTATAAATGGTAGCTTTTGTCATTAAATGGAGTCCAGAAGCTGATAATGGTCTTTACCTTATCAGTCCCAGCACCTTCAAAGACGGATGACCTGCCTTTCTTTGTATATATGGTTTACCTTTGAGCTTGCCTAAAAGTTTTGTTATGATTTCACCTTCTGGAATATTCTGCCGTGGAGGTAAGATGGAGAAGGTGACTTTCAGGTAGTATTTCTCCATTCTGTTTCATATGCTCCTGCACTTGGACATTAATTTGGCCTGTGGCCTTTGGATCGTGGTTGCCCCTTTCCACCAGGTTCTGTTGGTTGCACTGAATCAAGTCAGATACTGTTTGTGAATCCCTACTCAGTGTTCCAGCAAAGCCTTTCAGTTTTTGGTTTTGGAGTGCTCTGTTGTTCCTAATATTCCGGCCCCCATGTTCTGCCCAGATCAGAAAAGGAAGTATGGGGTAATATTTCTAAACGCACAATACTACCTTTAAGAGTTCTCCATTTCTCTTTGCAAATCTCATACTGTCAACAGAGGTCATTTCTCCTTCTCGTCGTGCTCAAAATGATCTGCCCTTTTATGAATGCCTTGAGACTCTCTCACAAAGCTGACGGTGAGGGAGCAGATGCCTCGTTCAATTCCAAATAGAAGGAAATCTGTTGTCTCAAATAATCCCTACATTCAGACACTTTCAGACAGCTATTATCAAGAGACCACATTCTAAGAGCAGATGTGTTATTAAGGCTGAGAAATGTTATGAGGACTTCGTGATCTGACAAATGATTTCAATCTATCCAACATTCCAACATTTCATCTTTTAATAAATCAGAGATTAAAATACCCATCTTAGGGAGACAAGTTGTGTAAGGTGGTTGGGTGCTGGATTTGTAACTGATACTTCGTTTCCATGCAAAACCTGCCCTAAATTATGCCTCCAGGTCCCTTTTATATACAAAATCTGTTCATTTGACTAAAGCAATTATGAAGTATTTTAATCTCTGTATTCAGTCCTCTGGCTCCTTCCCACATCTACAAAACACGGCTTCTGCCTTTCAGTGAGGAACGAAAAACAAACGCATCCTGCCTTCAGTCGTCCCACCTAAGTGTGCGCAATCATTTCTTTATGCCATTATGTTTACCTGTATGTGATTACTCTATTTAGAGCCTTTTCAGGGAGGCAATTACTGACGATTCTGCTGAGGGGCTAATACTCTCCCTTTCTTGTCTGCTGCTAAAACTCTTTTTTTTTTTTTTTTTTAAAGTGCAGTAGCGTTCTTACACTCTTTGGATAATAGACTCTTCTTCTGGGTTCAAGTGACTGTTTTCACCAGCCCTATTCAGAATCACGAAGTGTACCATCCGTAACAAAGTGTACATTCCTCAGCACTCGCAAACTGCTGATTATCTAGGGGTTGTGCTTTGATCTCCTGAAAATACCTGCGGTGCCTGGAGATTTTTACATAATCCTATCATTGTCAAGTATAATAAAATTTAGATCCCGGCGAGCATCCATTACTGTAAATAACCGGAAGATCAACAAAGGCTTCCAGCTTCTCTTGGGCAGAGAGGGCCCCAACTGTATCTGTGCGAAAATTCTCATCCCACCTGGGCTTACGGGAGGTGGGCAATAAGACGGTCCTGCCTGGTTTTCTTTCATCACCTGAAATCGCCCTCGAGTCTCAACATTGGAAGATGTTCCTTCGGAAGGCGGTGTGGGAAGGGACATGGAGCTCCTCCTACTACTCTTCGTGTTATCGCTGAAGCTTTTCTCTCAGACCCTAAGGATCAGAATCAGACAACTTGATTTGGAAAACAGATGACACTTACATTGTAATTTTTAAAATATGGTGAATTGCCTACCTATGGAACCGTTGCGCCCTAGGAAGGATGGAATCCGTGGCTGGGCCGAGGAGCCGGGGGCGCTGGCTGCAGTCCCGGGCGGGGGCGGGGAGGGGGGGGGGGGTTGGGCAGCGCTTGGCCTCAGTGCACGCACGTTACAGGAAGGGGACAGTATGACCCCTCCTGGGGCTCTCCCCCACCAGCCAAAATACTTCTGATCTCTACCCTTCACAAATTTAACCTTTTCTGGATACCATCAGCCAGAACTTATTCACTTACTCATCCGGTCAACATTTTTTAGTTCCTACTATGTGTAACATGAAACAAATATGTGTGGAAAGCCTTTGGAAACTAGACAGTTAAAGAAATTTGCTCCAGACCCCAGAAATGATATGATGGTGACCCAGTTCCAAGAAGACATTTAAGAATAGGGAACTCACAAGAGAGCTTAAAAGAACACTAATGTTTGTGGCAACTTTGGTATTTACAAGCTTTGTGATTTAGGGCATGGAGCTAAAGATTCCTAATCTCTCTAAATGGGGGTGACTAAGTAAGCACCTGTTGTGTATAGGGCATGTTGGGCACTCTGGGGAACACAAAATGAGTAAGAGAGGGATTCTGGCATTACTGAGTTTCCAGGAGCTATGGGAGCAGAAGTGCCTGCCATTATGACCCAAGAACTCTGGGGAGAGGGGAACAGGGACTGTGAAATTCATGCAGGCAAGTGGGTCTCTGCACAGATGTCGGGAAGAAATACGGTGGGTTTGCCTCTCAAGGTATGGGCAGGGTTTGGAGGTACAGGAATAGGTAGGATTTTACTCGCTCAGAGGCAGCGTGGGAGAAAGCACAGGGAGGTGGGACGAAGCTCAAGTGTCAGGCTCCAGGTCAAAGAAAGAGCTCTGCCTGCTCTCTTGCTTGTTTATTTGTGGGGAGGAATACTCATGATCTCACTCGTAGGCTCAGAGGAATTTGTCCAAGAAAAGATTTTCAAGGTGTGTTGAGGGAGTGGTGGGCAAACAATGACAGAGAGTCCTGGATCAGGTGAGGGGCACAGGGCCAGGGGGTGGGATGGACACTGTGCAGAGAGAGGAGAGGCCAAGCCAAGAATGAGTGTATGCGGATGTTTAGGCAGAGCCCGCAGGACCTGGGGAGCCCCTACCTAATGGCGTCTGTGTTCACCATGACAGGTTGGCATCTGTTGAGTCAACAGAGCCAGGGGGTGGAGACTGAGAAGGCTGATGAAGATTTAGAAGCTCTAATGAAACGGAGAGGGAAAGGGGCCAACTGTGGTTCTGTAGACTCGCTAAGCAGTCCCGAGGGCCCAGCTGAAATGGGGAATCATGAGTTTGCAATGGAGCCAGACAGGATGGTGATTGCCTCTAAAAACCTGAGCAGGGGAAGATCCAGGAAAAAGAAGCACGATGGGGCCAGGTGAGGTGGCAAGTGGGGGACGAGGTTGGTGGTGAACCCCTCTATATAAAAAGATGGAGCCAGTGTTGGGTTGGAAGTGGGGGGTGCCTGGGAGAAGTGGGTGGTTAGTATCTTCCTTGAGGAGGAGAGAGGCAGGGTTTTCAGCAAATTTTCTGTCTCTGGAGATTAATGTGTTGAGAATTTCATCATGCCAGGTCCAATGATTAAAGTGACAAGTAAGTACATTTTGAAGGATATATTTTAATGAGCATTAAAAAATACTGGAAAGGAAGTGTGCAAAAAAGCCCTGATCTCCTTCACGTGACTTCACTCCTAATGTAGACAACACTTGGAAAATAACCCACTCAAGGAAGGCAGATGGATTTCGACGGATAAGCCCACTCCGCCTACTTCCTGGTGGCTGCTTGGGCTGTCGTGCTGAAGGATGCGTGTGGGGACCCATGTAAGATGGCGCTACGGTCGACCAGCCACAACAGCAAGGGCACAGAAGAGGGGGTGGGGTTCATGGCGCCACTTTCCACTCGTGCAGAGTGGAGAGAATATGGAAGTTTGGTATTAGCTCAGGCATGTCATCAAAGTAGTATCAGATCTCGTGCACATCACTCTGTCTGTTATTATCAGTTTCCTTATCAGTGAAACATAACATTTACCTATACCTTTAGAGATTGCAATTTTGCAAAATTACAACTTTGTATTTGTAAAGCCCTTTAGACTCTTGCACGGAAGACGACACATAGCACAAATTGTAGTAATGTGAGCAATATTGTTTTGTCAAGTCAGTGTGGATCTAACGTAGTCATGGGAGAACTTCAGGTGAACTATGTCCATGGAGACATGATTCTTTTATCTTTCAACTTCTGGAAGCATTAAAGATGTTTGCACTTTGGCAGGCTGAACACAAGAAAGAAAAATGGAATGGCTATTTTTACATTATCAGAGAAAAGAAGAGAATTAGATGTTTAGTGATTGCTGTTTTAGGATCTTTCAGTGTGTTCTATGTCGGGTGATCTGCTAAGTCGGGGAACCGAGTGAGGCTGAGGGACTGAGGGACGTAGGAATTTGCTCCAGGGCAAACAGCTCACCGGTGGCGACGGTAGAGTGCAAACCTAGGTCTGGCTGGCTTCAAGTCTATGTTCTTTCCATCACTAGGAAAAAAAGAGGCAGGTGTTGCCACCCTTGCCCCCGGATAATTTGCCTGAACTAAAAGCAAATGCGACAATGCTGTCAGTTCCGCACGTAACTCGAGGTAGAAATTACGATCACTATAGTGCTGGAAATGTGGCTCTCAGCAAATTGCTCTCAATGGATTTTTTTGTTTGTTTTGTTTTGTGTTTTTTTGTCAGCAGGAAGAGAGGTTTTTAAAACGAATCCATCTAGGGGCACCTGGGTGGCTCAGTGGGTTAAAGCCTCTGCCTTCGGCTCAGGTTGTGATCCCAGGGTTCTGGGATCGAGCCCCACATCGGGCTCTCTGCTTGGCGAGGAGCCTGCTTCCCTTCCTCTCCCTCTGCCTGCCTCTCTGCCTAGTTGTGATCTCTGTCTGTCAAATAAATAAATAAAATTAAAAACAATCCATCTAGTTTTGCTTCAAAAATGGATCCATAGGAAGGCAAAGTTGTACAAGTGGACATCATCAGTTAACACTTACGGAACTTGCATGTGTGCTGGAGTCGAGGGACCCTTTGCTAACACTCCTCTCGTCTTCTTTGGTTCCTTTTCTCTTGTGCTATTTGAGCCTAGGCTGGGTTTATGCCTTCTCTCATTAACTTGTGGTTAAAATGCGACGCCAGCCCTGGAAAGCTAGGGCCATATTAGCCAGCTGAGCTTTACAGAGGTATTGAGGATACACAAAACTAGCAAGTGGGGTTGGTGCTCTGAAAATCCAGAGACAGGGACAGCTTGTAACCCTGCAGAGGGTTTTTCTGGGGCTCCAGTAGAAATAGTTTGTCTAACTGAAAAACAAATCTGACATATTAAGTGTTTCATTGAAAGCCCCAATTATGTCTCAAGTTTGGTACTGAGTTTATTTTAAAATGTATCTTGAAAAGCCGGTGGTCCACATTTTCCCGTAGACTTACACATGATGAGAATCTGTCCTTTTATATTTAGCTGCGGGCCACCTAACAAGTTCTTAGGCGAAACACATTATTTGTTAGTACAAGAAGAATAAATACTGTATTTGGAAAGTTCCAGTGTTCTTCTTTAAAATATCGCCGTTTCCATAGCAATAACATAATGTACTAAAGAGTAGAATAGTGTTTCTTTAGAAACCACGTGTATGGATGCACGTTTCCAGGAAGGGCTTTGAAACGTCTCACCTGCCTGTGGCCCCAAAAAGGAGCAACAGTGACTTGGCCCCGTGCTTCACTGCCTGGTTGTATGTGGGCTTTCTGCTTTGGGTCATGTGTGTCAGACTTTCTCAGGCTCTGTGCTCTGAGAGGGTGAACAGATTTATAGCCATTCATTCATTCATTCATTCATTCATGCAGGCAACAAATATTTATCAAACACCTCTATGCCAGCTGTCGTTGGTGGGACTGGGGACTCAGTGACGTCACGGAGCTTAGAGTCGTACTGGGGAGAAGGGGTTAGGAATAATTGTAACCGGCACCATCATGCCCGGGTTGTTCTAGTGTGAGCCTCGCCTTGCAGGCAGCGAAGGGTGTTTTAGTGGGTCATCCTATTGAGGGATTGCAGAGAAATGCCGAGGTTCAGGGCAGTGGTGAGCTCTGTGTGAGTGAATGCTCTTTGGAAAGATGCTGGATGTCACTTGGATGGTGCCTGTGATCTTGAAAACTGGTATCTGCGTGGAGGCCTCTCTTTGAACACCTCCCTCCTCTCTATTTTGACTTGCACCAGGTGCCTTTGCCTCCCTGTAATCCTCCACATTTGTTCCATGTGCCGATTTTGCCCCAATGAGCCCCACCTTGCTCTGGTCCCTCCCCCACCCCCGCTTCGCCCCCCATCTCCCGAGAGTGTGGATGCGGGGCAGGCGCGTCCCTGGAAGGGTCGCTCCTCTAGTTAACTAATGGCTGTCTGGCATCTGGCAGAGGGGATGCAGGTCACGAATGTCTCCATGCTGGGTCATCACTATTCAGAGAGAGAACAGTAAAAGGAGCAGAGTGTCCCCACCCCCTCCCTGAGGCCACACATCTTTGTCTGTTACACAAGGCTCTACTTGTGCCTTCAGAAGCGAGACCTTGAAATATTTAATGTCTTGAGAAACCCGTGTCTATCCGCCGTGTGCGAAGGCCTTTTGTGCCGCAGCTCCGCTGATGCCCTGGTCCCCAGCCGGCAGCAACCTCTTGACTCTCCCAGGCTTTGAAAGGTTTGGCTAACTGTCCACGTCGCTCCAAAGAGCTCATGGTCACAGACACTCCTCAAGCCGCCCTGGGAGCAGAGCAGCTTCGTGGGCCAGATGTGGGGTCACAGAGTCACAAATGCTCCCGGGGTGGTCACCCTTGGCTTCAGAATCAGACAAGTTGACCAGCTACCCCAGATGCCTTCTTAGACCCCGCTAATAAATCAGTCGGCAGCGAGGTCACAGACAGAGTGCTGACATGTAAGCCCGTATTTTCAAGTAAGCATTTCAAACTTTGGCTTTCACCCTCCCACCCCCCACCGGCCAGGCCAGAAGTCCCAGACAGGAGGGAAAAATCGAACTCTGTCAAGGAGGTGAATTTCGGGTTGCCCACCTCCCAATTCTTTCAACCACTCTGATTCCACTCAGATGTTCTTCCTTAAATGCAAAAGGCATCATTTTCTTGCCAAGAAATGGAATGATTGATCAAGCCTTCTTTAAATCATTCCATCTTATCCATTCCCATCTGAAGGAGCAGCCAGTGCATTAATATTAATATTCTTATTGTGTCCCTTGAGAGAGGATTGCCCCGGTAACCCCCCTCCCAATTACTGCCAACACCACGGGGATATGAAGTTAGAGGAGGAAGCGACCGATGCGGGGGCTGAATGTGTTTTATTAGCAACAGCTGGTGGCAGTCCCCTGCCCCCCCCACCAACTTTTAATGCTATGCTTGTCAGATCCAGCTTCTTAGGACTAGATGGCAAAGGGTAAGACAAGAACACAGTGCATTTCAGCTATTGCAGGCAGGAAAGGGGGATTTATGCTAAAGACGGTGCAGGCGATATTCAGAAGCTGATGAAGGAAACTTTGCAAAAGAGTATCTGCCCTCAGTATTGTGTAGGTAACATTTGAGCAATTTGACAAACATATTGAGTAACTGAAACCACCTGTAGGATTTGCCGGGGGGGAGGGGAACAACCAAAACCCCACTTTGTCTTTTCTTCTCATTTGTCCAGGATACTTTTATAGAAATAAAAATGTGGGCTGCACATGTCTCCCGTCTATCCTTAGTGTAACTTTAAGAATGTTTATGATGAAGGGCGGAGTTTGTAACACCAGGGCTCCCTCAACTGTGTTGGAAACACTTGACCATCAAAAGGAAATCTGTGCCATTTGCCCAGCAGAGAAATAAATCTTCCTTTATTCACTCTTGCCCTGATTTCTATCTGAGACGCCCAAATGGACACCGTTTCATCTTTTTTCACGTGTGGACTCTCAGGCAACGTTTTCAGGATATTAGTTTCGCGTACGAACTCTATTTCGGACAGAAGCTTATAGCAGCTCCAACATGTGTCCTTTGTAATTGTAGTTACTCTGTTTTCTTCGATTTTTCTCAAAATTGAATGAATTTCGTATATGCACTAAATTACCGGGCGTATACCATACTGTCAGAGCTGGGAAACCGTTCCAGTTTTATAAAAAATGCCAGTTATATAGCATGCAAATAAGAATGCTTCTGAATTTGCATATGAAACCACGTTGTAGGTATTAGTAAGAAAAGGGCATGGCGAGGTAGTGTGCTGTTTGCTCAGGTCCGTCATTAGTAACTATTGGGGAAAGTGGTTAATATCCTCTCCAAAGTATGGATCTACGCTATGCCTGCCTCGTGGGGAGAGAGACTAGAACAATGCCAAATGGAAGGAACTCTTGGCTGCCCTCCCTCTTTCTCTCATATGTGACAAATGTAAGACATACATTTCCTCCTTTGGGATCAAGTAATTTAAAAAATAAGAAATCTTGCAAGATAACAGTAACGCTCGCAGGACTGATGCTTGGCACTAGGATGGGATCTTAAAAACAACCATGAACACACCACGGGGAAGCACAGGCTCTCTCTAGAGGGCGTCGTCTCATGGACTGCGTGCTCCTCACTCCTCTTTTCATCAGACGGAAGTTCACCGCAGAGGAAGCAGATGCCCCCACAATGTGTTGGCTGCCATTGTCTGCCTCTATGACAGTTTCGGGGGTGCAGACCTGGGGGATCCATTTGCTTCGTGTAACTGATAAAACACAATTTTTCAGGAGGGAGAAGGCACCGCATCCTTAATTAATGTTGGGATGTTATTTTTAGACACTCTAAAAAAGGTTGTGGGAGGCAGAATAATGGCCCCCTGAAGATGCCCACGTCCCCATCCCAGAAACTGTGACTATGTCACTGTGCGCAGCAAAAAAAAAAAAAGACTTTGCAGATATGACTAAGTCAAGGATCTTGAGCTGGAGAGATCAGTCTGGATGGTCCAGGTGGCCTGATAAAATCACAGGAGTCCTTCATTGTGGAAGAGGGAGGCAGAAGACGTGTCCGTGGAAGGTCAGAGTGATGCGATATGAGCTGGAGGTTGGTCACCATCGATGGCTTTGAAAACGGAGAAAGAGGGTCATGGCTCAAGGAAACCAGAAGAGACAAGGAAATGGATTAAAGCCTCTGGAAAAGAGGATGCCATGATTTTAGTCCAGTAAGACCTGTGTCAGACATCAGTGTCCCAGAACCATGAGATGGCACATTTACATTGTTCTGAAGCATGGAGTTTTGGGTAACTTGTTACAGCAGAAATAGGAAACTGATATGTTTTTGATACATGTTTCTTTTTGTTCCTGAGGATTCTATTTCGAATTCATGACCCTGACTGCTTCTAGAAAGTTGTGTTGAAAACCTCACTAACACTCGGACCCAGACAGGGAAGAAAATGGATATGGAAGAATAAGGATGTGTCCTAAATGAGTAAGTGTAATGAGGCGACTTATCATTTCGATTGTATTTTCTAAGACCCCTTAGAGGAAGCTATGATTTTAGTTTCAAGAAAGGGCATGTCTTGGGTTGGCATTGCTGCCATCGGTTTTATTTAGAAGCTAAAGAGAATGGCAATATGCCTCCATGTTAATGACTGAGCAGGTCTTCATACAAAATCCGAGTCTTAATGCCTCTAATTTTGGTTAATATGTTTGTCTCCCAGCAAACTATGAGGACAACAGTGAAATCAGTATCTTTAATGTTATTCAAGGGCCATCTTTTAAATCTGTGGGAGAAGTCTTGATCAAACAGTTCCTTTTTGTCTCATTCTCTTTCATCAGGGAAGTTAGAGGTGGAAAAGACTCGCTAGATCATAAATTAATGATCCTGTGTTAATGCAGATGTCCCCGCTAATTAATAAAGGGAAGTAAAATGTGAAGCTTGAACATATCTAAATATGTTTCTCTCTAGGAGGAAGGTGGAAAATTCTTTCCTCATACTTACACAAAATTGTTTGTGTTTTCCACAAAAAGTAGAGTTATAAAACCCGACCCTAACTAAGTCTTAACCTCAGTGATTGTTTTTAAACAGATTTCCTCCCCAACCAAGGGGCAGGCAGAATTAGTCAAGGAAGTCAGAGGACTCCCACAATGTTGGGTCAGTAGGCAGCCTCCCTGCGTAGAGCCAGAACTCGCATCTTGTTTCCCAGTCCCCTCTGCGTACTCTGATTTCCTTCTTGGTGGCTCCGGATACCCAGGGCAGGGGAGCCGTAGGCCTAAGAAGAGCTGCACCACTGGAATGAGAGTCTGATTTTACAAAATGGTACACTTAGAAATGGAAGCTAACAAGAATTGACATAAGCAGATATGGAAACTGAATCCTTGGGTGACCTAGTCCCAGAAAGGATACACTGTCACTTTTGTAACATCCTGTTGGTTTACCAGCAACCCTACTTGTAAGAGGGGGTACATAGGGCATGATAGAACATGGGACTCATGGAGGGCCATTCTGGAGGCTGATTACCACACAGTAGATGGTTTTTCTTCAAAGACATTGATCAGGTTAGCCCTTTTGACTTCAAGTGACAGAAATGTTTCCTTCAGAACTGGAAAGTTGACATAACTATCTGCCCACATTCTCTTCTTCCAGAACAGCAACACCCATACTGAAAGTATGAACCTCTAATGGAAAGACTGATATCATTAGTATGGAAAAAAACGATCTGCCAAGTAAATCGTGTCCATGAATAATCACCTCTATGTTCTGAGAAAGAACCTTTCTTTCTGCTCACTGCAAACAAGCGAACAGCCACAAAACAACTTCTGCATGGGGTCCAGCCAACCATTTTAAGATGTGATTTTTGGGAAGTCACCACATCCGCATGGCTGAAGGCAGGATGTCGTGTTCTCTTCCATTTCCTTGAGAGTCTCTTGGATTGTCTCTCTTCCTTATACATCGCTAATGGGTAATCCAAGGCTCTGATTCTGACAAAATGAAGAAATGTTACATCGTCATGGACACGATTGCTAAATCGTTGGCCAAGTCTTCGATGTGAGCACATGTCAATGTCAAAGACAGCAAGACACAATGATGTGTCGTGCCTTTTTATTTAATAATGAAAGAAAACCAGGTGGGTTGGTGCCAAGCTTAGCCATGGGCTTCATCAGCTCAGCAAATACCAAGATGTTGTGTCCAAGTCAGACCCTTGTTTGGCAGAAAATAAATAAGTAAATAAAACTCTTGTAATGGTTTTGAAGATGTCAATGCTCTTTGAGGTTTCCAAAATGCCCTCACAAAATAGGAATTCTATGATCATATCAGAGCACAACTCCTGAACAAAAACCATGAACCAGATACATTGAGAGATGTCAGTAACGGTCTTTAAGGGAAACAGCTGATCAGCCAATTCTTCCATGACCTTTTTCAAATGGTTAGAAGAAATGCTGATGATTCTGGAAGGGATGAGTTTATCTGACAGAGACACTGTTCCAATAGGCCTCTCCTGATCCAAACTACAAGTCTCCTGAAAGTTCTCCAGGACGTGTGGCTTTACAGTTCCATATGGATTCTTTTCCTTAGGAATATTACAAGCAGCTTTAAGAGATGCATGCAAACAAAGTTTTTGTGTGGAAGCACAATCACATTTAGGTAAGGTTCCAGCCAGAAATATCTACCTTGCTCGATGTGTTGAGAGGACAGACAGTTTAATTGGATTTGTATTTCCGCAAGACCGGTCTGGGTCACACAAGAACACTGTGGCTTTTGTATCTGCCGATGTTCAGAAGTAAAAGTTGAAACAAAGTTATGGAGGATTGACTGATTATTTCTTTCTATGACATTTTCTCCAGTTTAACCTGGGCCTATGTAAAAAGGCAGAAATAACATGGTGTATTTATTTTCATTAATATCTATTGGAAACGAACCACAGGGCCATATCTGGTGGTGATGATTTTGGCCTCACCTGACCAGGTACTACATCCTCCCTTGCCATCCCGCCCTTCTTAGAAGCAGCATGATACCACAATACCATGGTGGATGGTAAAGCTATTTTTTAAAAAAAATGGTAGCAATTATCAATGCAACAGGAAGGTGAACAGGGACAAATAATAGTCCCATAAGGCTTATCTGCAAATTCTGTTATGGACCAAATGTTTGTGTCCCTCTAAAATTAAACACTGAAACCCATCCCTTGATATGATGTTGAGTGGTGGCCCTTTGGGAAGTAAGTAAGAAATTGATGAGCTCTTTTTTTTTTTTAAAGATTTTTATTTATTAGTTTGACAGAGAGAGAAGGATCACAAGTAGGCAGAGAGGCAGGCAGAGAGAGAGAGAGAGAGAAGCAGGCTCCCTGCAGAGCAGGGAGCCTGATGCGGGGCTCGATCCCAGGACCCTCGGATCATGACCTGAGCCGAAGGCAGAGGCTTTAACCCACTGAGCCACCCAGGCGCCCCAGAAATCGATGAGGTCTTGAGGGCAAGGCCCTTGTAGATGACATCTGTGCGCTTGTTAGAGTCACGAGAGAGCCTGCTTCCCTTCTCTATTCTCTGCCCTGTGAAGACATGAAGTTGGCCATCCACAACCCAGAAGCAGGCTCTCAGGAGAACCTCACCACACTGAAACCCTGATCTCAGGCTTCTAGCCACCAGACGTGTGAGAAATAACTCACTCGTATCAGACACCCAATCTATGGTATTTTTTATAGCAGCCCACATGACTGAAACAAATTCCCTAGGAAATCTTGCCATATTCACATCGGCCTGCCGATTGGCTCCTGTCGGAAGAGGACCAGCCCCTGTGATAGAATCAGTGTGGCCAATGAACTCAGACTCACTCATTCATTCAGCAGGAAAGCCTCTGAGCATCAACTGCGCACCAGCCTCTGGGCTAGATCTCAGTAACGGGAGATGGAAAAAAGCAGGGTCCGTGCCACCAGGGGCTCAAGCTCCGGGAAGAACTTGTGTCCCAGCTTGGGGAGTCTGGCAGGTGCCTGCCTAGCTCACATCTTGCATGAACCCGACAAACAAAACTTGGTTCAATGAGGGAGAACGTGTGTGTCTGCATGTGTTTTGACATCCATCTCTCCAGCAGCACGTCAGGGGAGGTCCTGAACTTTACAAAAATGGCATTGCTGCAGAAAACTGGCTTGCTGCAATGCGGTCACTGAGAGGTGGGTTTAGAACACGACACGTTGGAGGCTCCATCTGGTCCTCTGAGCTATAAAACCATGTCCTTGACTCTTCTGTTTAGCAAAGGTGCTTCGGTCATTCATCCATCCGTTCATTCATTCACTCATTCAGCACCCGTTTGCTGGCCATCTGCTGGAGGCGATTCTAGGCTCCAAGCCTTCCCATCAATCCAATCCCTGCCTCAAGCGTGCCATCCTCCATGATGAAGTCCTGCCCCTGGCCTGCGAGTCCTTGGGATTTCCGTAAAAAGATCTGTATTACCTTTGGGTAATTCAGTAAAATGTAATTGAAATTTAACATAGATGCAAAAACGTGTGTGTAAAATTACATTATTACAACCGAATATAATTATGTAACCAGTACCCAGATAAAAGCTGAATGCCACCAGCACTCTGGAAACCCCTTAGCTGCCCCCACCCCAAACGTGGGTAACTCCTATGCTGACCTGTAACAGTACACATCAGCTTTGACTCTTTTGTACAGTAAACGGGATCCTACAGTTTTTATCTTTAGGCGTTTATAACCTTCTGCCTGGATTGCTATATTTTATAAATTTTGTGGGTTTTTTTATTTTAATTTTAAACGATGAGAATGTAACTTATGTAACTTCCTGGTAGGAAAAGCCAGAATCTAGAACAGTATCTTGGATAGAATATACGAAACTTGGTGTTCCCCTGCCCCTCCAGTTTACGCAGACTCAAGGAGAAGTAGACTCAGGACCTGTCCCAGGAACTTGTCTGAGGATAGAGATCGAGATTCTGGTCATCATTCCAGGATGGTGCTCTGAGTGTGTGTGTATGTGAAATTTATCACTGTCTAATTAAGGCAGCTCTTCTGAAAATGTGCATGAGAATAAAAAATGAGGGGTTTTTTTCCCTATCCTCATAATATTAATGGACAAGTTTTCCAGACTGGAGTTAACTTACTACTGACATTTTGGGTTTATCTGAAACACTATTCTGAGCCCTGGAGCTTCCTTCTGGAGACTTCACCGAGGGGCAAGAGAAGAGTGTCATAGGGTCCCATTAGTTGATGGTGTTTTCTCTTCCTGTCCAACTTGGGACACACCCAGCTGCCATCACACTGCTGAGGCTCACACTTGCCACCTAGTCTTGTCTTCCTTTTTCTTTTCTTCTTTGTTTTGTTTGTTCTTCTTGACAGATTATCAGCATGAACTTTACTAAAAGCTCATCAGGTCCCTGGTCAAAAACCAACGTGCAACCCCTACTAAAAATCTCTTTCTGTATCAGTCACTTTCGTTATCAGCCTCCCCCAGCCCCAGTCTTTTGAGCAGGCGCCGACCTCCACCATACACTCAGGACCCTAGCAAATGAGTCGTTCTGAGAGATAAGGAAATACACCACTGAAATGTAGTTTTGTCATAGAACCATTCTGGGAAACACTGACCCAGCAAATGGCCCCAGTGTGTTCACTGTGAATGTCCGTCTCCAAATAGCCACAAACAAATCCTGTAAAGTCACAGCACGTCAGGCTGCTCAAAGGGCATCTGGGGAGTAGGAAGGCAGTGGTTGAAAAGTAAGAGGAACCCAGCTGGTGGACGCCTGCGGTACAGGAAGCGAGCTCCAGGTTGTGGTGGGCAGAGCTCAGAGCTGTTGAGCTTGAAATCCACATCCAAGATTTTCTGCTCCCTGCTTCAGTTCTGTTATTTTTACTGCTGCCAACTCAGCGTTTGACGCTGTACCTACCTTGGGACCAGCACCTCGTATTCTAGGTCATTAACCCATCTGGCTTTCCATCATCACGGCACTTACGCCTTTCAGACGTTCTCTCCTTGAGCGAGGCAAGGCTTTGAGACCAGCACTTCGAAAATCACAGGCTACTTCCGACCCTCCCCTCCTTCTTCCTACACATGGATCCTTTTCCTGTTATTCCTGAGAAGACGCAGCATAAGAAATGCTATCAAGCTACACTTCACCTCCTGCCTGCTGGTTCTTATTTTGCTGTTTCCACTTGGATCCAGCTGTGGCTTTCCCCCTTTCCCAGTGAGGTGGATGGGAGGGAGGCGGACACCGGGGGAAACGTTCAGAAACACCTTGTCTTCTCATTCGCTTTTGTTGTGAAGGTGGCGGTCAGTGCCAAAGAGTGACCTGCCCATCTTCCTTAGTTGCCATGGCAGTGACTAACAGAGTCTCCAGTTGGACACAAGGGGTTTCTACAGTTTAAACAAAGACAATGGGGAAATATGTTTTCTTGACCCTTTGCAGGAAATCCTGCCCAACGCACACAAGAATGCAGCATTTCCTGGACCGTCATTGCTTAGATCTAACACTCAGGGTGGGCTTGAGGGAATCTGGAAAAAGATACATTGTCCCTGACTTAGAAAAACCTGAAAGTCATTACCCATGTCTGAAAGGGCTGATGTGCAACAAAACACCAGCATAAATTAACTGGGTCTTTGGGATCTTAAAAAAAATGACACGTATGTTTCAAAATAGACTAAAAGAAGAGAGAGCTATGCACTTGACCTGGCACTGCCCATTTTCCCCCGCTTAGTTTTTGGATTCTTACAGTTTCTATCTTTAAGAGTAAGAGACTCGTCGGAAGAAGAAAAAAGCTGATCTCGTGGCATTGGAAACAAACGATTGTTTAATACCTTTCTTCTGAAAACCACGGTCTCTAAAGCAAAAATGCAAGCTACAGTTTCCTTCCCTGGGCCTTAGTGGAAGTCACAAGAATAAGTAACACACAGCTGTCCTCGTCAGCTCTGGCCCTCCTGTACAGTGACCTATAAGAGCAGAGATGGCCTCTTCTCATAAAAATAACAAAAGAAGCATCTGTCTCTCTGCTACTCTCTTTTCTAGGCAAATGTCACTTAAGATTCTCACTTTGGACTTGTAAGTGCTCCCCACCCCCCACCGCCAAAGCAGCCTCAAGGTTAGCCACTTCTCCCTCTTTCTTTGAATCTGTTGCTCACTTTTCTTGACTACAACTTTCAGAAAGTTGAAAAATCAAAAACCACAACAAAATGCACGCACATCTCTGACCCTATAGGATTAAAAAACAACAACCACAAGAATACAGGGGAATCAATTGTTATGTGTGTGCCGATAATTCTTCCTTTCTTTTTAAAAACAAAGTAAGACAGGTAGTGTTTTAGAAATGTTTGTTACCTAGAATATTACCAAAGTCTGAAAATTATGGAGTAAAGCAGATCATCAATGGAATAATGTTAAGACCGGTGCTCTCTTGAAAAATGTTTCTACAGCTATTGGCAAAGAAATTACTGCCTCTGGTCTCTTCTAGGCATTTTATGGGTTTGGACCTCACATTTAGGTCTTTAATCCATTTTGAGTTTATTTTTGTGTATGGTGTAAGAAAGTGGTCCAGTTTCACTCTTTTGCGTGCTGCTCTCTGGTTTCCCAACACTCTTGGTGGAAGAGGTTGCCTTTTTCTCCAATGTATGTTCTTGCCTCTTTTGTCATGGATTAGTCGACTAAAAATGCATGGGTATATTTCTAGGCTTTCTATTCTGTTCTACTGATCTGTGTGTCTGTTTTCATGCTAGAACCATACCGTTTTGATTACTACAGCTTTGTAGAGCCTGTTAAGATCTGGGGTTATGATGCCTCCAGCTTTGTTCTTCTTTTTCCAAAATGGCCTTGGTTATTCATAGAAATTTTAGGATTATTTGTTCTGGCAAGGAAACAAAGGCAAGATGAAAGTGTTGGGACTCCACCGAAATAAAAAGCTCCCGCACAGTGAAGAAAACCATGAACAAGACAAAAAGGCAACCTACCAAGTGGGAGAAGGTATTTGCAAATGACATATCTAATAAAGGGTTAGTATCCAAAATATATAAGGAACTTAGCACTAATAAAAGAAATAATCCAATTGTAAAGTGGGCAAAGGATCTGGATGGACATTTTTCCAAAGTAGACAACCAGATGGCCAACAGATACAGGAAAGATGCTCAACATCACTCATTATCAGTGAAATACAAATCAAGACCTTGATGAGATAACACCTCACACCTGTCAGAATGGCTAAAATAAAAAAACACGAGAAACAAGTGTTGGTGAGGATGTGGAGAAAAAGGAATGCTCATGCACGGTTGGTGGGAATGCCTACTGGTCCAGCCATGGTGGAAAACAGTATGGTGGTTCTCAAAACAATTAAAACTAGAAATACTTTATGATCCAGTCATTCCACTTCTGGTTATTTACCCCCAAATCTATATCTATATCTGTATCTATATCTATATTCTTAATTTGAAAAGATACTTGCACTCTTTATTTATTGCAGCATTATTTGCAATAGCCAAGATATGGAAGCAACCCAAGTGTCCATCCATAGATGAATGGATAAAGAAGATGTGGTATACATATACAATAGAATGTTACTCAGCCATAAAAAGAATGAGATCTTGCCATTTGCAACAACATGGATGGATCTTGTGGTCCCTTCAAGGAGGAAGGTGGTTTTGGCTGAGGGAGCTGAGTATAGAGATGGTCCTTGCTGGAGATTAGGAGACTGGCTTCTTAGGAGATTTTCCCCCTTTCATTTTTCTCAGTGCTATCAAACACAGTGTTGATCCTTCTGTAATTTTACTTGATGTCACAAAGAGGAGAGCCATTACCTCTACAGTGATCTGAAAAATTCCCTAAGGGCTGAAGCCTTCAGAATCTGTAGATTTCAAAAATAATCTTTGTATTTAATTGAGGACCAAGCTGTACTAAAAAAGCCTGCCTTTCAGTGTCTTTGGCTCACAAGACCCATCCATGAATGGGAAAGTGTTCTCTTCACCTTTTCCCATGCATGTTTCCATGAAGAGTGTTTCTGTCTCCTCCTGGGTTTTATTAAGCAACATCTCCTTTCTTGCATTGCTTTTATTGATTTATCTATGTGATTTTTAGCTTAGAATGTTCTCCTTCATTCCAAACCTTAATAATCCTCTCATGTTGCCTATGTTTTAAGTGTTTCTCCAGACAGCCATGTTAGTGCTGAGGTCGACCTTTCTAATGCCCTTATCATACTTTCTTGAAGAAAATTCAGCTACTCTGGTCCAATTTGCCAATGAAACCAAACCACCTTGTAGCAGCCTGCCCCTCTTCCTATATACCGACTTTAAAAGAGTCAAGACATTTGCCTTACTACTAAAGCATCAGTTAGGAGATTGAATGCTCTCTCTACCATTTTTGTCAAATCCTTTTGAAATCAACTAATGAAAATAAAACCAACAGATTAGGGAAACATAAATTCTTTTAAGCAGCACTGTGGCTAAAATCTACTCTCCACTTTCCACATCCCGCACAGACTAATTTTTATAATATTTTCATTGATTGACTTTTAAATTGTTTTTTAAATTTTGTTTCATATTGAATTTTGGCCCACAATTAGTTCTCCAGAAAAATACTTCTCTCCAAATTGTGTTAAGAGAGTAGTTTGACAGGAAGGAGCTTTGTCAGCTAAGTGACTGACTCTTGGTTTTGGCACAGGTCAGGACCTCGGGGTCCTGGGATTGAACCCCACATTGGACTCCCCACTGGGTGTGGAGCCTGCTTGGGATTCTCTCTTCCTCTCCCTCTGTCCCTCCCATTCCCTTCTCTCTAATTAGAAAAAAAAAAAACTGGTTTGACAGGAAGATGAAAATAAAATTTCAAAATTTGAACTTAAAATAATTTTGACTATTTTAAATAATTTAATGCTATTGACTGCATTAAATATCAATGTAGGGGTTATAAAAATCTTGAAGGAAGTACAATTTTTTGAATATACACATGGCCATGACGAAATAGTGAAAAGAGGATGACAAAAATGCGGAAACATCTCAACTGAGCAAAATGTCCTCAAACTGAGCTCATTGGTGGTTTCAGGACCCCTGAATAGACCATGAACAGAATCCATCTGTGGTGGTTTTAAAACATGGCCGCAAGGTCTTTGGCTCTCCTCCCACTGAGAGGTGGGAGTCCCATTCCCTTTCCTTTGAATGTGGGTTGGCTTTACTGACTAGCTTCTCACAAAAAGAATATGGCAGAAAAGAAGCTGAGAGACTCTTGACTCCCGGTCAGAAGGGCCATCCTGCTTCCCTCTGGCTCTCTCTCTTCAGGGATGCTCACTCTTGCAACACAGTGGCCATAACAGGAGGAAGCCCAAGCCACATGGAGATGTTATGTGGAGATGACCTGGCCAGTGGCTGAGGTCCCTGCTGTTTTCAAATGGACCCAAGATTTAATCAGATATGGTTAGATTTGCAGACACAGAAATGAGTCATAAAGGAAGAGGTTTTTATATTCACAGATCCCTATAGATGGGAGGCATGACATGCCACACAGGACAACCTGAGAAGCACAGGGTCAGTCAGGAGGCAGAGGGATGGAGGAGAACAGGCAGAGCAGAGCCTTTATGGTAGTTTCCATAAGAAGGAACAGGTGAGGCAGGGCAAGCAAGCATAGGATTGGCCAGCTGGAGCAATTTCAGCAGGCTCTGGGGCCCAGGGGCTGTCCCTAGTTGTCTGGTACCTGGCCCTGGGATGAAAGCAGAGGAATAGTGGCCTGCAGTATGGGAGCCCAAAAGGAGGTGGTTGGGGTCTGGGCCCTGGAAAGTCATTTGTTATCTCTTGGAATTAGCTAGTCCTGGGAAGGGCAGTCCAGGCTCAGCAAAACCCAGATTACAAAGGCCTGTTGTGGGGTTGCTCAGCTGACTGACATCTGACTCTTGGTTTCTGCTCAGGTCTTGATCCCAGTGTTGTGGGATCGAGCCCCACCTCGGCTCCATGCTCAGTGCAGTCTGCTTGGGTTTCTTTCTCTCTCCCCGCCTCTCCCCTGCATGCTTTTCGCTTTTGCTAAAATAAATACATAAATCTTTTTTTATTTAAAGGCCAGCATCAACCCCCAGACATGCGTGGAAGCCTTTGCGGTGTCTCCCACCCATGTCACTGTTGTCTGGTTATATCAGCTTGGGAGATCCTGAGTGAGAGCATTTCCCTGGGCGCCCAAGCAGCCCCTGGACCCTTGGCAGACCACCATCATCATCACCACCATCATCATGGATTGTTATGGGTGTTTTATGCCCCAAATGAGTGTGCAATGTCCGGAATATCTTCTGTTTAAGGAATGGACATTATTTTTTTAAATATTTAATTTATTTATTTATTTGAGATTGGGAGTGAATAGGGGGAGAAGCAGAGGGAAAGGGACAGACTCCCCGCTGAGCATGGAGCCTGATGCAGGGCTCCATCCCACGATCCTGAGATCACGACCTGAATCAAAACCAGGAGTCAGATACCTTAACCAGGGGGTATAGCTCAGTGGTAGAGCATCGGACTGCAGATGCCTTAACCAACTCCGCCACCCAGGTGCCCCTAAGGAGCTGACATTATTGCATAAATCATTTCTACGTGCTATGCTTGCTCTTTAAACGTTAGAGACACTCATATGTGCGTGGCTAATGTTACATTCTTGATCGTAAGACATTCTCTCATATACGAAATTCTTTGAAAAGCGTAATTACATTTCCAGAGTGGTATCAATACATAGATTGTCCCATCCACGATAGCTTCTATTTTGAAGCAAATTACTCTCATCGGTTACTATGTATATACAAATAAAGATGTTCTTTTTAATTACGTTCATCTTAGCTGAGGACCATTGAATAGGAGAACACGTCTGCTGGATGGCGCTAAAGTTAGGGAGCAGAAGCTTTGCTTTGGCTGCTGCCTGCAGGGCACTAATTCCCAGATGCCCGAGAAGCTATTCTCGCACCTTTGGGAAAGCAGCACATGTGCGCAAGATTTCTGCCTGGTCTTGCTGAGGGTTTGGTGAGGCTGCCCTCTATACTGATCAGTATACTGCAGCGCTACCATGGAAAGCAGCCCCCGGGGCTCTGGGACCATCCGTTGGTCTGTTGCTGCTGCTAGTGAAGCTACAGTTGCCCAGAGACCTGAGCCTGGAGGCGGAATGGCTCAGCTCACCATCCAAGAAGAAAGTTCATTCCTTGGGCTCATGCTCACGTGTGCTGTGGCTATGACCCGGCGGGTCTTCGGAGGGTGTTCATGCAAGGGGTGCTAATGACCATACAAACACTTCACCAGAATCAGGAAGGGAAGCCCTTGCAAAAGAGGAGGGAAAACCACATATTTCCGCATATTTCCTTCTGTCCTCCTCTAAACCTCTCTGGATAAGAGGACGTAAGGTAGACCAGGTGTGGAGATGCAGAGAACCCTGGGCCCACTTCCTGTTCCTCTGTCTCCCCTCGTTCCAGGTTTCTGCCCCCCACCCCTGGGCCCCGTCCTAGTCTTGTTGTCCGGTAGATTTAAAAGGGAATGCTCAGTGTCATCTCAGCCTCTGAGACCCGCTGTGGTGATGCTGAAAGACTGGCAAAAAGGCGAGAGAGGAGGATTGGGGGGCCCCGGAGCTGTGCTTAGGGCCTCTCCAAACCAGATTCCACTGGCTCTTGCCAGTTCAGGGTGCTATAGGCCAACCTGGTCTGTGGGATGACCTCCACGAGACAGAAAACAATCTGGGGAAACGGAACACGAAGCAATTTCAGGAAATGATTTTGAAATCAGAAATTGAAAATCCTTGTTTTTTTTTTTTTTAAGATTTTATTTATTTATTTGACAGAGAGATATCACAAGTAGGCAGAGAGGCAGGCAGAGAGAGAGAGAGGAGGAAGCAGGCTCCCTGCTGAGCAGAGAGCCCAATGTGGGGCTGGATCCCAGGACCCTGAGATCATGACCTGAGCCGAAGGCAGCGGCTTAACCACTGAACCACCCAGACGCCCTGAAAATCCTTGTTTTCAATGATTTTTTTAAATCTTAGGATTCTGAGATTAGCATTTTTTCAAAAGATTTTATTTATTTATTTGTTTGTCAGACAGAGAGAGAGAGTGAACACAGGCAGGCAGAGTGGCAGGCAGAGGCAGAGGGAGAAGCAGGCTCCCTGCCCACCAAGGAACCTGATGTGGGACTCGATCCCAGGACACCGGGATCATGACCTGAGCCAAAGGCAGCCACTTAACCAACTGAGCCACCCAGGTGTCCCTGAGATTAGCATTTTAATACGTTGTTATACACACATTTTCAAAACAAAACCTGAAATTATCAATGAACCATAAAAGGAATCTCTCTGGAGGTAAAGTGAGATTTCCTTGGAGTGCGTCTAAATGACCTTTTGAGGTTCTGCTCGTCTTGTGTCCCCAGATTCTAGCTACATACATAGTGGGTGCTCACCATTGGGCCTGTGAGTGGGAGAGAAAAAGACATAGAACTTTGAGAAGCAGAGAAGTAACTTACACCCTCAACCAAACAGACCAAGGATGACTGATCATTCTTTTCACACCAAATACTGGGATGGAGAACTATTTGAGACAGGATCTATACTACTAATTAAATTGATAGCAGCGGCCAGGTGTGCCTGAACGTGGCTGCTCTGTGATCAACAAACTCCCCCTCACACACACACACACACACATCCCATCCTGCCAAGTGAATAATCTTCTCCTTAATTCAATTAAGATGTTTAGAAATTGTTGTTAGGTCCAGGGGCTGGTCTAGAAGCCTCCACGGCTCGATTAGATAGACTCTGTGCTGCTGTAGGTTAGGATTTGGGTTGCAAGCAAGCAAAAAGTTTTGATGACTGCTTGAGTTGCTTCTTGTCTTTTAATTTATGATTTCAGCATTTGCTATCTGTACATAAATTTAGAAATTTTTCTTTCATGCTATTACTGCTATTCATTATGAGTCTATAACTCACCACAGACTAAAATGCAATCTTTGGAGCCATGATTTGCATCTATATTAAATACAAATATAAGCATATCTAAATGTATTCACAAAGAATTCATTTAAACAGTCAATAGCACTATTGAAAAACCTGGTCTATAAAGGCAGGCAAAAATTGCTGAATATAAATGTGTCCAGTCAGTGAAATAAATGCATATAGTGAAACATGGGTCCAGCAGAAGTACCCTAAAACCCAACACTTTCCAAAAAAGGAAGGAAGGAAGTGAATATAGACAAAGACCTAAACCATACAATGTCTCCCGGGCTCATCTATGTGCAGATTTGAAACTGCCATTTAATTACTTATATGCTATGAGTATCTTTAAAAGAGGGAAAGGTGTTTCGGAAACTTTCAATAAAAGCATAGGTACAATAATGCCCCAAACTATCAACAAAAGTTTGAAGGAAAAAAAAAAAAAGAAAAACCCACACAGTAATAGCTGAGATGAGGGTAATGATTAGGTCAAGGCATCCTATCAAGAAAAAATACACCAGCCAAGCACCGAGCTTGGCTCTGGATTTCCTGGCAGGCGGGGCGTGCATGCTATTTAATGACGTTGAGCTATTTCAAGTGAGCAAAAGAAAACTAGCAGTACACCATTTTCACCAAGTATTTACTGAGCACCAAAAACAATGGTGATCAAGTCATTCAGTGCTCCTCCTCACTGTTGTAGAATTTCAAAGGGTCAGTCGGACTTACCAATCAAGTATCGCAAAGAGTCCTTCCACGGCAGCTGAAATACACAAATAATGCGACAGAGTACTTGTGTCCTCGGGTGGTAAGAGCTGGTTTCCTGCTTTGAAGGGTTGAAGATCCACAGCTGAGAAACTTAAGATCTTGAAGGAAAAAAAAATCAGTTTATTGGAATAGAGGTCATAGATTAAACTTAGGAAAGCTTTGTACGTGTTTTTATATCCTCCAAAATAAAATAGCACAGCGATGAAAGATAGATTTAATAATGTTTTGTATTGCACAAACTCGTGATAATAAAGAGCATGATATTCATTTTTTTAAAGATTTTGTTTATTTATTAGAGAGAGAGTGAGTGAGAGAAAGAACATGAACTGTGGCAGAGGGAGAGGGAAAAGCAGATTCCCTGCTGAGCTGGGAGCCCGACTCGGGGCTTGATCCCAAGACCCGGAAATCATGACCTGAGCCAAAGGCAGACACTTAATTGACTTAGTCAACCAGATGCCCCTGTGAAATTTATTTTTTTCTACAGTGCATTGTTTGCTAGGATTTCCTTTCAGACATTTTAATCAGATGGTATATATTCATACTTCATTCTTGCAAATAATAATGACACTGTGTCCATAATTCTGTACTGATTCTCCATTCAAACACCCAAATATTTTAAATTGTTTCATTTTGATTCTCACATTCCATGTTTCGTGGTGTTTATAGAAATTGGGATTATTAAATTGGAAAAGACTTTATGCCACTTGCCACAGTGCACCTGGTTATATGGGTCACCATGTTGGCCGTGAAAACCTCACAGCTTCATTGACACAGCTCAATTCTCTCCTTTCCAACAGAAGAGTCTGACTTTAAGAACCCAGTTTCCTTTCCTTTCCCTAAGATTTTCTTGCAAAAACTCTACTCCTGCATCTTTGTTTTCAATTTCTAAACTTTATTTCCTTATTTCCTAATCACCCCCCTGAAAAAATGACTCACAATTTTTATATATTGGAAGTGAATTCTTAGAGTTGTTGAAAAGACACGTGGAGAAAAACATCATGTGGTAGAATTTTGAGTAAGAATTTTGCTTTGAGCATGGTGGATTCTACTACCCAATCTTGAAAGCTCTGGAAGTTGGTGGGGTTGGAAGGAACATGTGTTAATCACATACCATGAGCCAGACACTGTTCTAGGCACTGTGCCTATGTTATTTCCTATCGTGAGTACAACTCAAAGCTAAATATTATTACATCCACTGCACAGAAGAAAAACGGAGGCTCAAGGTCAAGTATATTCTCCAAAGTCCTACAGCTGATAAGCAGTAAAGCTGCAATTCAACTATACTTTTCTCTGGTACTAAGCTTCCGTATATTACTTTTGGAATCTTTTTATCGAATACATATACCACACCAAAATGGACACACATGGCTAACAAAACCATTTCCAAATATTTGAATCTTTTCTCAGTGATTTGCATCAATATGTTGTTATATGGAATAGACTCAATAAGCTGAGTAGTCATTCTAATTTATCTGACCATTTATTTGACATTAGAAAATGTCAAAGTATGGACTTGATGATTTTTTTTCACTTCCTTTTAAAAAATTAACATATGATGTATTATTTGCTTCAGGGGTATAGATCTATGAATCATCAGTCTTTCACAATTCATAGCACTCACCATAGCACATACCCTCCCCAATGTCCATAACCCAGCCACCCTATCCCTTCCCCACCCACCAGCAACCCTCAGTTTGTTTTGTGAGATTAAGAGTCACTTATGGTTTGTCTCCCTCCCAATACCATCTTGTTTCATTTATTCTTTTCCTACCCCCCCACTTTGCATCTCCACTTCCTCATATCAGGGAGATCATATGATAGTTGTCTTTCTCTGATTGACTTATTTCACTAAGCATAATACCCTCTAGTTCCATCCACAAGGTCGCAAATCTTCTGCCCATTTCTTGATTGGATTATTTGTTCTTTGGGTGTTGAGTTTGATAAGTTCTTCAGAGATTTTGGATACTAACCCTTTATCTGGTATGTCACTTGGAAATATCTTCTCCTGTCTGTCGGTTGCCTTTTGGTTTTGTTAACTGTTTCCTTTGCTGTGCAAAAGCTTTTGATCTTGATGAAGTCCCAATAGTTCATTTTTGCCTTTGCTTCCCTTGCCTTTGGCAATGAATGTTTCTAGGAAGAAGTTGCTGTGGCCAAGGTCGAAGACCTTGCTATCTGTGTTCTCTGCAAGGATTTTGATGGATTCCTATCTCACATTGAGGTCTTTCATCCATTTTGAGTCTATTTTTGTGTGTGGTGTAAGGAAATGGTCCAGTTTCCTTCTTCTGCATGTGGCTGTCAAATTTTCCCAACATCATTTATTGAAGAGACTGTCTTTTTTCCATTGGACATTCTTTCCTGCTTTGTCAAAGATTAGTTGACCATAGAATTGAGGGTCTATTTCTGAGCTCTCTATTCTGTTCCATTGATCTATGTGTCTGTTTTCATGCCAGTACTATACTATCTTGATTATTACAGCTTTGTAATAGAGCTTGAAGTCAGGAATTGTGATGCCGCCAACTTTGGCTTTCTTTTTCAACATTCCTTGGGCTATTTGGGGTCTTTTCTGGTTCCATATAAATTTTAGGATTATTTGTTCCATTTCTTTGAAAAAAGCTGATGGTAATTTGATAGGGATTGTATTAAATGTATAGACTGCTCTAGGTAGCATACACATTTTCATAATATTTGTTCTTCCATTCCATGAGCCTAAAATGTTTTCCATTTCTTTGTGTCTTCCTCAATGTCTTTCAGGAGTACTTTGTAGTTTTCTGAGTACAGATTCTTTGCCTCTTTGGTTAGGTTTATTCCTAGGTATCTTACGCTTTGGGGTGCAATTATAAATGGGATCGAATCCTTAATTTCTCTTCCTTTTGTCATGTTGTTGATGTATAGAAATGCAACTGATTTCTGTGCATCGATTTTATATCCTGACACTTTCCTGAATTCCTGTATGAGTTCTAGCAGTTTTGGAGAAGAGTCTTTTGGGCTTTCCACATAAAGTATCATATCATCTGCAAAGAGTAAGAGTTTGACTTCTTCTTTGCCAATTCAGATGCCTTTTATTTCTTTTTGTTGTCTGATTGCTGAGGCTAGGACTTCTAGTACCATGTTGAATAGCAGTGGTGATAGTGGACATCCCTGCCGTGTTCCTGACCTTAGTGGAAAAGCTCTCACTCAGTATTTTTCCATTGAGAATGATAGTCGCTGTGGGGTTTTCATAGATGGCTTTGATGATATTGAGGTATGTACCCTCTATCCCTACACTGTGAAGCGTTTTGATCAAGAAAGGATGCTGTACTTTGTCAAATGCTTTTTCAGCATCTATTGAGAGTACCATATAGTTCTTGTTCTTTCTTTTATTAATGTATTGTATCACATTGATTGATTTGTGGATGTTGAACTAAACTTGCAGCCCAGGAATAAATCCCATTTGGTTGTGGTGAATAATCCTTTTAGTGGACTGTCAGATCCTATTGGCTAGTATTTTGTTGAGAATTTTCGCATCCATGTTCATCAAGGATATTTGTCTGTAATTCCCCCTTTTGATGGGGTCTTTGTCTGGTTTGGGGATCAAGGTAATGCTGGCCTCATAAAATGAGTTTGGAAGTTTTCCTTCCATTTCTATTTTTTGGAACAGTCTCAGGAGAATAGGTATTTATTCTTAAATGTTTGGTAGAATTCCCCTGGAAAGCCATCTGGCCCTGGGCTCTTGTTTGTTTAGAGATTCTTGATGACTGCTTCAATCTCTTTACTGGTTATGGATCTGTTCAGGTTTTCTGTTTCTTCCTCGTTCAGTTTTGGTAGTTCATATGTCTCTAGGAATGCATCCATTTCTTCCAGATTGTCAAATTTGCTGGTGTATAGTTGTTCATAATATGTTCTTATAATTGTTTGTATTTCTTTGGTGTTGGCTGTGACTTTCCTCTTTCATTCATGATTTTATTAATTTGGGTCTTTTCTCTTTACTTTTTGATAAGTCTGGCCAGGGGTTTATCAATCTTATTAATTCTTTAAAAGAACCAGCTCCTACTTTCATTAATTTGTTCTACTGCTCTTTTGGTTTCTATTTCATTGATTTCTGCTCTGATCTTTATTATTTCTCTTCTCCTGCTGGGTTTAGGCTTTCTTGGCTGGACTTTCTCCAGTTCCGTGAGGTGTAGGGTTAGGTTGTGTACTTGAGACCTTTCTTGGTTCTTGAGAAAGACTTGTATTGCTATATACTTTCCTCTCAGGACTATCTTTGCTATGTCCAAAGATTTTGAAAAGTTGTGTTTTCATTTTCATTTGTTTCCATGAAATTTTAAAAATTCTCCTGTAATTTCCTGGTTGATCTAATCATTCTTTAGTATGATACTCTTTCGTCTCCAGGTATTTGAGTGCTTTCCAACTTTCCTCTTGTGGTTGAGTTCTAGTTTCAAAGCATTGTGGTCTGAAAATATGCAGGGAATGATCCCAATTTTTTGGTACCATTGAGACCTGATTTGTGACCCAGGATGTGATCTATTCTGGAGAACGTTCCATGTGCACTAGAGAAGAATGTGTATTTTGTTGCTTTGGGATGGAATGTTCTGAATATATCTGTGATGCCCATCTGGTCCAGTGTGTCATTTAAAGCCTTTATTTCCTTGTTGATCTTTGGCTTAGATGATTTGTCCATTTCTGTGTGGGGGTGTTAAAGTCCCCTACTACTATTGTATTATTGTTGATGTCTTTCTTTGATTTTATTACTAATTGGTTTATATAATTGACTGCTCCCATGTTAGGGGCATAGATATTTAAAATTGTTAGATCTTCTTGTTGGACAGAACTTTTAAGTATGATATAGTGTCCTTCCTCATCTCTTATTATAGTCTTTGGCTTAATATCTAATTTATCTGACATAAGGATTGCCACCCCAGTTTCTTTTGCTGTCCGTTAGCATGGTAACTTGTTTTCCACCCTCTCACTTAAAATATGGAGATGTCTTTGGTTCTAAAATGAGTTTCTTCCAGACAGCATATCGATGGTCTTGTTTTTGTTGTTGTTGTTGTTGTTGTTTGTTTGTTTGTTTTAATCCATTCTGATACCCTGTGTCTTTTGATTGGGGCATTTAGTCCATTTACATTCAGGGTAACTATTGAAAGATATTAATTGAATGCCATTGTATTGCCTGCAAGGTGACTGTTACTGCATATTGTCTCTGTTCCTTTCTGGTCTGTTAATTTTAGGCTCTCTCTTTGCTTAGAGGACCCCTTCCAATATTTCCTGTAGGGATGGTTTGGTGTTTGCAAATTCTTTTCATTGTTTTTGTTTGTTTGTTTGTTGTCCTGGAAGCTTTTTATCTCTCCTTCTATTTTCAATGACAGCCTAGCTGGATATAGTATTCTTGGCTGCATATTTTTCTCATTTAGTGCTCTGAATATATCATGCCAGTCCTTTCCAGTCTGCCAGGTCTCTGTTGGGTAGGTCTGCTGTCAATCTAATACTTCTACCATTGTGTATTACAGACCTGTTGTCCAGAGCTGCTTTCAGGATTTTCTCTTTGTCACTGAGACCTGTAAGTTTTACTATTAGATGATGGGGTGTGGACCTATTTTTATTGATTTTGAGGGGGGTTCTCTGTGCCTCCTGTGTTTTGATACTTATTCCCTTCCCCAGATTAGGAAATTCTCTACTATAATTTGCTCCAATATATCCTCTGCCCCTCTCTCTTTCTTTTTTCTTCTTCTGGGATCCCAATTATTCTAACATTGTTTCATCTTATGGTATCACTTATCTCTCAAATTCTCCCCTCATGGTCCAGTAGTTGTTTGTCTCTCTTTTTCTGAGCTTCTTTATTCCCCATCATTTGGTCTTCTATAGCACTAGTTCTCTCTTCTGCCTCATTTATCTTAGCAGTAAGAGCCTCCATTTAATTTAATTTAATTGCACCTCATTAATAGCTTTTAAAATTTTCAAACTGGTTAGATTTAAGTTCTTTTATTTCTCCAGAAAGGGATTTTATTTCTCCAGAAAGTGATTCTCTACTATCTTTTGAGCTTTTTTCAAGCCCAGCTAGCACCTTGATAATTGTCATTCTGAACTCTAGTTCTGACATCTTACTAATGTCCGTATTGGTTAAATCCCTAGCCATTGGTACTGCCTCTTGTTCTTTTTTGAGGTGAGTTTTTCTGCTTTGTCATTTTATCCAGATAAGAATAGATGAATGAGAGAATAAAATACTAAATGGGTATCAATGACTATATAAAAATATACCCTAACCAAATCAGAAGAGACTTGAAACTGGGGGGAGAAGAAAGGAGAAAAAAAAAGTATTATATCAGACTGGTGAATAGAACAGAGCCACACACTTCATTCTGGGTGTATTTTGGTCTATTAGAAGAAACTGCTTCCCAAAATTTTAAAGAAAGAAAAATTTGTATATACAAAAATAAGGGTAAACATGATGAAGGGATGGAATATGAGTGCAAAGATGAAAATTTAAAAAGATTCTAAAAAAGGAATTGATAAGATAAGAAGTTGGCTGAAAAAAGAAAAAAAAAAAGAGGAAAGAATGTGATCAAGAACAAAGCCATACACTAGATTTAGGGTATATTTTGATCTGTTAGAAGAAACTGTATCCCAAAATTTTAAAGAAAGAAAAACCTATATGTATACAAAAAAATAAGGTTAAATACAATGAAGGGATAGAATATGACTATAACAATGAAAATTTTAAAAGATTTTTTAAAAGCATTGATAAGTAAAAAGTTAAAAAATATTAAAATAGGAAAGAGGAAAAATAAAAATTGTATAAGGAATAATAAAATTTAAAAATTTAAATAAACATGGAAAAAAAGCCATAATAATAATAATTATTATAATTAATAATTAATAATAAGCTGTGCTTATTCCCACAGCTCTGAAGTTTTGCAGCTCTCATTGATCAGTGAATGTGGTCTTGGCTGGCCATTCTTGCTGATTTTCTGGGAGAGGGGCCCGTTGCCATGATTCTCAAATGTCTTTGCCTGAGGTGGAATTGCACCACCCTTGCTAGGGGCCAGGCTAAGTAACCTGCTCTGGTTTGCTCTTGGAGCTTTTGTTCCCTGAACACTTTCCATAGAGATTTGGAGGACAGGAATGAAGATGGTGGCCTCCCAGTCTCTGTCCCAGAGGAGCCAAGAGCTCAGAGCCCCAGTCCTCAGTGTGTCCTCAGAGAAAAGCAGTCAATCCCTCCCTTCTCCCTGGTCTCCGGCAGCACTCCAAGCTCACCCGGCCTGTAACTGAGCATTTCTTTTGCTGGTGCACAGCCCCAGCCCCTGGGTTTCCAAACCCAGCAGATTCCTGCCATGTGCTCCTGTGCTGCTCGTCACAGAGGAGGAACATAAGTCTCCACCGGACCTGCCACTTGTGGCGTCCCCGCTCGAGGAGTAGTGCCCTGACTGCCTCGGGTCACTGTTTAAGGTAACCCTGAGCTGAGAGCTCCCTTCTTGACTCCATCTCTGCCTCAAGCTTCCCTGCTCCAATACCTGGGAGCTGTGCCACCCTCCGACATCCCCGGTCTTTCTGTGACCCTGCGGGTCCTGAGACCATACTGTCCCTTCGAGGGCTCCACCCCCTGCTTAGTCTCTGGAGCGACGTCCCTCAGTGGAGCAGACCTGTAAAAGTTCTGATTTTGTGCTCCGCTGCTCTGTCGCAGAGCAGAGAGGAGCTGGCCTCTCCTCCCACGATCTATCTTCTTGTATGTTGCCTCAGATTCACTTCTCTGGGTATCCGACCTTCCAGAAAGTGGTTGCTTTTCTGTTCCTAGAATTGCTGCTACTCTTCTCTTCGATCTCCTGTTGAGTTTGTAGGTGTTCAGAATGGTTTGAGAACTCTCTAGCTGAACTCCTGGGATCTGATGGTATTTAGGTCTCCTGCTCCTCCGCCATCTTGCTCCTCTCTCGGACTTCATGATTTTCAATATACATGAAAAATTTGATATTGGCCCACCTTTGCATTTCACTGATCGTTGGTCATTATGTTAGTGGCCCTCTTTGGTACAGGGGACAGTACAGCAGTGAGCAGTATAGCTTGCCTCTGTTACTTCATAGTTGTGTGAATTTGGGCAAGTTTCTTTCCCCTCCCTCTGCCTCAGTTTCCTCTTTTGTAAAACCTTGATAATAATAGTAATTATTTCGGGGCACCTAGGTGGCTCAGTTAGTCGAGTGGCTAACTCTTGGTTTCAGTTTAGTTCATGATCTCAGGGTCCTGGGATCGAGCCCTGAGTCAGGCTCCATGCTCAGCAGGAAGTCCGCTTGTCCTTCTCTCTCTGTCCCTCCCCCTACTCACACAGGCTCTCTCTCTAAAATAAATAAATAAATCTTAAAAAAAAAGTAACTATCTCAGATTTAAGAGGATAAATGAATTAATATGTATAAAGAGCTGAGAGCAGTGACTGGCATGTAGTTCGTTCTGTCTGGGTCTCTATTAATTAAAAAAAAATTTGTGGTTCAGTGATAATATAATTCCCACAGTGATCCTTAGGGGAAAAAATGAATCCCAAAATTAAGACAAAAATCTTTTTAAACATGTGGACAGGCTGATGTTAAGAGAAGACGTAGATCATTTCTGTCACGACTTTGTGACTATGGGGTGGGAACTGTTGGCCTCTGATGAGGTTCTCATTTGACAAAATGGACATTGAAACCCACTGTGTTAGATAATCAGTTTCTTCATTTATTTCAACTCAGTAAATGTTTGTGAAAGTCACTTCTATTACTGTGATGCCAGTCTTTGACCTACGACAAAATGGGAGGTTGAAATGGCTCCACATAATATGAATGGATATGAAAGAACAATGTTCATTGGAAACCAAAACAACATTTCAACTTCCACTTTGCTGAGAATGAATGCATCTGGATGTTTGGGACACAGGGTGACTTTGGGGAGGCTGTGAGAATTTCCTCTGTGTTTGCCTTCAGTTGTGAATGATGGGAAATCATCCCCCTCAATTTAACCACAACATTTCCTGGAGTTTCAGACAATATAGCATTTTTTCCCATTATTCTTTACTTTGTAGGTGCAAGAATGTCCAACCACTTAGGCTGTGCAGGAATTAACTTCATAAATGTCCACCATGGACCTAAAAAAAAGGTCTGACAAACATTTCTTGAGTGCCTCCTAAATGTTGAACCTTAAGAATATAAACATCATAAATGTCATAAACATCAAAATCGGCAGCAGTGTATACAGGTACTGGGTTGTGAGAATTATATGCCAGTCGCTGTGGTCAGTGCTTTACACACATACCTCTTTCAAAGCCCTGGGAGGTAGGGTCCCTGCCCTTATGAATATGCCCTTATCACCCTTCAGACAAGCAGCCCCTCTAGCCCCGGGCTGGCTTTTTTTTTTTTTTTCCTGCCTCCGTCTGTCTCCATATCCCCATCTGCACCTCTTTAGCCTCTCCTTGGGTGGGATGTCAGCTTGTCCCTGGCACCCGGGGCCATTGCTATAAGGCCAGGGATGCCCAAGAATGGAGGAGAAAAATGAGGTTGATTCAGAAATGGGATGAGGAATTTCTTTGGAGGATCTAGGAAGATGCTTCGAGGACTCTTGTCCTGGATGGTTCTACATCCTCTAAGGGAGCAGGTGCAGCTCAGAGGGGCTCCCATCCATCAGTTCAACAGGAACATGTTACTCATCTTTACCACCCGCGGCACTTTCTCCCCTTTTACAGAGGGGGACACTAACGCAGAAGGAATGGTAAGAGGCTGACCTAGGGCCACACACATTTACATCTAAGGCAATGTGGAAGCCTCCCAGGAGGACCGAGACTCCAGAAGCGGGATGTGAGATCAGGAGTCACACCTCCCTTGAAGACATAGCAGGCTGCATGGGCTTTCTGTGTTTGCTGAGTTACCAAAGTCTCCACAGATGCGCTGATTTCTTGGGAACAGTGAGAGACCCCAGGGAGGGATTCCAGCTGACCACATTCATCTCATCCCACAGCGCTGCTCCCAAAATTTGGTTCCCCACACCCAGGCACCAGGCCCACCTCATTGAGGCCAGTGTTCTGACCTTTTAAAACGCATCTCCTCTTCAGTAGGACATTGAAACAAAGAAGTTTGTATGGACAGGGAATCCACGGCCTTATCTTTGGAAAGCCCACGCCTCTGAGCAAATGGCAAATCGGCCCCTTTCTCCTTTGCTGATGCAGTGGGTGAGGGAACATCAAGAATTCTGATTTCAGGGATGCCTGGGTGGCTCAGTGTGTTAAGTGTCTGCCTTCAGCTCAGTTCATGATCCCAGGGTCTAGGATCGAGCACCGCACTGGGCTCCCTGCTCAGCGGGAAGCCTCCTTCTCCCTCTCCCACTCCCCCTGCTTGTGTTCCCTCTCTTGCTGTGTCTCCCTTTGTCAAATAAACAAATAAAAATCTTAAAAAAAAAAAAGAATTCTGAGTTCTGGTTGCCTTTGCACCGGGCTGGTGTGTTGAGCCACGTGTTTTCACTGGCATTTTGGCCGGTGAAGTGTGTGCTCTGTGTAGAGTACAAGCAAACCAGAACTTTCACATTGGGGAGGAGCTTTCTGCAACACCCCCCTCCCCCATACCCAGAAACAGCTCTCATGTAGACAGTTCCAGCTGGAATGGGAATAGAGCTCAACAAGTACCATGTTGAAGGTAACACTGTGCCCCCTGACCCCACCTGGTAACTCTCTTGCTTCCCGCTGCTAAAAGGAGGCTCCAAGGGGTGCGTGGGTGGCTCAGTCGAGTAAGTGTCTGACTCTTGATTTCCAGCCCAGGTTATGATCTTAGGGTCATGAGATCAAGCCCTGGGTAGGGCTCCATGATTGGCACAGAGTCTACTTATGATTCTGTTTCTCCCTCTCCCGCTGCACCTCCCTCTGCTTCCTCACTCTCTCAAAAATAGAAATCAAACAAAAAATTAAAATCATAAATAAAAGGAGTTTCTAAGATACCAGGAGTCTCAAGGTGTGATCTGTGGATGGCTCCATGTGGTTATTTCAGATTCTGATCTGCTCTTAATATTTATAATAATGTCTGAACATGTTTGATGGAATTAGTCATTTGCTTCTATTTACTTAATTAAAAAATATAGCCCCTCACTGCTGCATTATGTGAAGTAAAGGTACCATGTCAATAAATTCTGATGAGATCAGTTGCTTCAGGAAGCCAGGGATTATTGGCAGAGCAGAAGACCCGTGGATTCCTTTCTGCAGGCCATAAAATCTTCAGAGGCACAAAAATACTAAAGTGCAGTATTAACGTGGTCGTAAATAATATTCAAAGATGATTACGATAAAGAAAATAAAACAAAATGCTGTTTAGTAACTTTGCCACTTGCTCTCAATCAGAGGGCCATAAAATCTAAACCTGGCAGTGAACTTGAGAGACCACGTTCAGTCTCAGGTAGGAGTCAGAGGTCCCTGGTGATAGCAAACGTGTCTACAATTTGTATTTTTAAAAATGTTACTATAAATCAGGCATCAAGAAACTCAGGAAGCCACCTTTCATGTAAGGCTTGGTGTCAGAATTCTGCAATGATAAAAAAAAAAAAACAAACCTTTTTTTCTACAATTGTTATTTTTTAAACTTTGGGTATGTTAATACCCAAAGTAGTTCTTATGCTGGATGCATCTGACAAATGTTTACATGAGAGCTTGGGGTTAAATTACTTACAGGTCCTCTGTTATAATATTATTTTAGTGTGTCCAATGTGGCATTACTCTTCATTATTTTGTTAACATAATTCAGGAGGGAATTGTTTTCTTCTGATTGTGTTTGAGAGCCGCGCATCACACTCTCAGGGTCTCAGGTGTAAAGGCTGCTCTGCCCAGTCTCCTCCCTCCTATCTGTAGCCCTTAAACTGACACCCTTGCCTACATTCTAGAAGGTTCTATGCATTTACATATAAGGCAAAGTAAAATAGAGGTGAATACTGAATGTCTTATTTTGAGGCATTGGCCTTGTTTAAAAATATTTCATACACAATCCTCTACTAGTTGAAATAAAATTGAATATCCACACCCCACATTACAATCATTCCCATTTTCTATATGAGAAAACTGAAGCATTAAGGGGTTAAGTGAGCTATTTGAGATCACCCAGCTTAAGGTAAAGGCCCTAGATGTCTGGTTTGTCTGACACAACCCAATGATTTTATCGTTCTGACACTTGTCTTTCCGAGCACCATACGTGTCTGAAAAAAACCCAGAACACCATTGTAAAGAACATGTTGGATGACTCTATCTTCAGGGACCTGTGTTGTCTATCATTTTCATTCATTCATTCACAAAGCCTCTCATTCATTCAACAAATAGTTGTTGAGATGCTAGACATCATGCTAGGTGCCGGGGATTTATCAGAGAGCAAAACAGATATAGTCCCAGTTCTCAACCAGTAGGAGAAACATCATGTTTCTACAAACATTGTACAAGCAATCACATCAGTCATTACCTAATTATAAATTTGGAAATATGACTTAAGGAAGACAGAAAGAGGGCTGTGAGCATGTGAAGGAGCACCTTTATTGAGTCCCGAGAATAGGGAAGCCCTTCCTGAGGAAGGGTTCGTTAGGATAAAAGATATAACCTTCAGAAAGAGTGACAGTCCGAGTTGGGCTCTGGAATGTTCATGACAAAATAACATCATGGTCCTCCTACTCATTGCAGTCATTCAAAAATCCCTCCTCTCCCTTCAAGAAATCACATGGAATAGCTATCTACAGATACTTGCTTAAAAATTAAGAATTCTGTCCAAACCCACGTTTTTTGGAAGCTTGCTTAAGACTTTGGATTCTGGAAAACATTGGCTCCTCTTCCTTACCCTCCCATCTATCACCATCTTGCTAATTTTACCTCTTAAATGTGTGTATATTTGTCCCCCTCATTTGTGTACACTTCTCACTGCCTAATGTCATCACTCACCAGGATCTTTGCAACCACCTCCCTGCCTTCAGTCTTGTCAGATAAATTATCCCTGTTGGTATGTGTTGGTATCCCTGTTGGTGTTCTCTCTCAAACACGGATTTCACCAGGTTAGTTTCCATCCTTACTTTGCTAGCTCCTATGTGTCAGGCTAGGTTAGGTATATCATCTCTGACATTTCTGTCATTGCCTTTAATGCGACACATTGCTGCCATTAGCATGGTTTGGTTGTACGCAGAATTGGGCAGGCAAAGACTTGGGAGAAATTCAGGATCTATTAAGATAATATTCAGTGATCTCAAAAGAGTCAAAGAAACACAAATCCAATGGAGGCAGTGGAGAAAAGTCATCACATCTTGGTGGAGATTGTATATTTTGGGGACCAAACAGAAAACTAAGTCATGACAGAATTTAAGTACTGGGACAAGGACAAGAGCACAGTCCATTTATCAAGTTTAGGAGCACATTTTGTAGTAACAACAAAGAGATTTCATTGGTCTCGTCATGATGGTGGCCAGAATCAAGTCCCATGATCCAATGAAGGGTATCTCTAGGTCTTTAGGAAACCTCAATATATTTGCTTGGGTTGGGATGACAAAGTTTCCTTAGTGGGTAAGCTGTTTGTTTGTTTGTTTGTTTGTTTGTTTTGCCCCTGGGAAGACACAGAATTAAGTTGGTTATATGTTGAAATAAATCCAACAAATATGTTAAGATTTTAGTTACATTTAGAAAATAGGTGTGTATATGTGTTCTAGCAAATATTTAGAATGTTTAAGAGAAATGAGCACACTTCCATATGTAAAAGAATGTCATTCTAATTTCACATTTCAATTTTAAAAATGACATTAATTAGGTTGATTACTGATTCTAAGTTAAAAAGTATGAGACTATTACCAAGGTTGTAAACAATATGAAAACAGTTCAAAGAGCTTATGATTCAGCATGTGCGTAAGTTTTCTTTTATAAGATTCAAAAGAGCGGGGCGCCTGGGTGGCTCAGTGGATTAAGCCGCTGCCTTCGGCTCAGGTCATGATCTCAGGGTCCTGGGATCGAGTCCCGCATCGGGCTCTCTGCTCAGCAGGGAGCCTGCTTCCTCCTCTCTCTCTCTGCCTGCCTCTCTGCCTACTTGTGATCTCTGTCTGTCAAATAAATAAATAAAATCTTTAAAAAAAAAAAAAAAAAAAAAAAAAAAAAGATTCAAAAGAGCAATGTAGGTACTTGAAAAAATGTTACTTATTAATCAGACAATTGAAGAATTTAATGAAGAAATTGAGTATATTATTTTTATAAATACTGTTTAAATTATTTAAGAGAATTCAATTAAGTGTGGTGAAAGTTTTCTTAAAAGTGGTTGTAAAAATGTAGTGAATGTAGAAATAGAATAAAAAGATTTGTAAGTTGAACTTACAAGCTTAAGGTTCAACCTTAAAATGAGGTTTTTGAACTTGTGAATTTTTAATTTTAATAAATCAGCTATTAATTCTTAAACCTCTGAAGTCTCTGCAAGGACAGGAACATTCAAACTAAAGAAGCAATTATCAACTTGCTCCTTTTTGCAGTGAGAACCATGAAGATAAGGGTCAAGTCTCACTGAGATGCTCATTTATTTTTATTAATATGACTTTTTTCTCAACTACTTCACCTTTTTATTAACGAGATGACCTCTTATTCTAGTCTGTGTTTATATAGACCATGACTGAATATTAATACTAATTATTTAATTCAGCTTTTAAGACACAAATCGTCTTGAAGTTGGTTGTTTAAAAATTTTAGTTCAGAAATTCTAGGGAAATGTAATTTTCCCAGCTTTATTGGCATGCAACTTACATTGTGTAAATTTTCCTATCTTTGAAGATCTAATTGACTTTATTAAACATGCAAATTTAAAGTGTACAATGTAATGCTTTGATATGTGTATATATTGTGAAATAACTACTACAATAGGTTAGTTAACACACCCATCATCTCACATAATTATAGTTTGTTTTCCTTGGTGTGGCAAGAACTTTTAAGACCTACTCTCTTAAGAGAACCACTTTTAAATATACAATATAGTATTGTTAACTATAGTCACTGTGCTATGTATTACAGTTCCGGAACTTACTCATCTTAAAACTCCAAGTTTATACTATTTGACCCTCTTCACCCCACCCTAATCCACCCCTGGTGACACCGACCAATATACACTCTATTTCTAGCAGTCTGGTTTGTGGTTGTTGCTGTTGTTTTAGATTCTTATTTCAGTTAGCATAATGTCTTCAAATTTCATCCCCGTTGTCACAAATGGCAGGATTTCCTTCTTTTTTTATGGTGGGATAATATTCTAATGTGTATATATGCTACATTTCTTGATCCATTCATCCACTGATGGGCACTTAGATTGTTTCCATGCCTTGGTTACTGTAAAGAATGCTTATGAAAATGGGGATGCAGATTTATTTATTTATTTATGTATTTATTTATTTATAGCAAGTGGGGAGGGGCAGAGGGAGAAGGGAAGAGAGAATGGAGCTCAGAGTGCAGCTCAAAATGGGGCCCGATCTCACAACCCTAAGATCATGACCTGAGCCAAAACCAAGAGCCAGATGCTCAGCCAAATATAAGTCACCCAGCACCCCCAGATATTTCTTACAGATAATCGTTTGATTTCCTTTAGATATATCCAGAAGTGGAATTATTGAATTATATGGTAGGTCTAATTTTAATGTTTTTCTTGTTTTCAGTGTTATTGTGGATGAGATTGTTTTCTTCTCTTATCAAGTGTTTTGTGGTTAGTGTATAGAGAGAGACACAACTGATTTCTGCATGTTGATTTTGTATCCTGCAACTTGACTGAATTTGTTGATTAGTTCTAGCATTTTTGGTTTTGTTTTGGGGTTTTTTTTGTTTTGTTTTGTTTTTGTTTTTGTTTTTTTTTATGAACTCTCTCAGCTTTTGCTTGTTTGGGAAAGTCTTTATCTCTCTTTTGCTTCTGAAAGACAGTTTTGCCTAGTATAGTATTCTTGGTTGACAAGGTTTTTTTTCTTTCTTTCAGTATTTTGAATATATCACCCCACTCTCTGCCTGCAATAGTTTTATGGGGGCACCCTTACTTGTGGTGAGTTGCTTTTCTCTTGCTGATTTCAAGCTTTGTGTCTTTGACTTTTGACAATATAATTATAATACGCCTCAGTGTGGTCCCTTTCAGATTCAACCTATTTGGAATCCCTTGGGATCCATGAATCTGGGAGTCCATTTCTGTCCCCAAGTTTGGGAAATTTTCAGCTATAATTAGAGTTTCTGTCCCATTTCTTTTTCTCTGCTTCTGGGATTTCCATAACATGTTCTTTCAGTGATGTCCCATAAGTCCCATAGGCATTTTTCACTCTTTTACATCCTTTTTTCCTTTGTTACTTCCCTGCCTGGATGGATCACTTCAAATGACCTATCCTGTAGTTCACTGGTTCCTTCTTCCATTTAGTTGAGCTGACTGACACTCCCCATTTAAGTCTTCTGTTCAGTCATTGTATTCTTCAGCTCTAGGATTTCTGTTTGGAATTTTTTTCTTTTTTCTTTATTTTTTTTATGATTTCTATTACCTGTTGAACCTCTTATTTTGTTCATGCCTTGTTTTTCTAATTTCGTTAAATTGCCTGTCTGTGTACCTGAAGTTTACTGAACTTCTTTAAAAGGATTATTCAGAATTCTTTGTCAAATATTTCATAGATCTCCATTTCTTTAGGGTCAGTTATTGGAACTTTATTCATTCCTTTTGGTCCAGTCACGTTTACCTGATTCTTCATGATAGTTGATTCCTTGTTTCAGTATTTGTACATTTGTGTGAGTGGTCTCCTCTTTTCCAAAATTTACATGTTACTTTGGCATGGAAAGACCCTCACCAGTCAGATTAGCTTGGGTTATTGGATGGGTCAGCTAGTAGCATCCGTGGGCCAACTGGATTTGCCACTTGTGTCTTTAGTTGAGAGAGGTCACTACTTGGGATCTGAGTTTGGTTTTGTTTTTTTTGGGGGGGTGCCACTGACTGGGCTCTGTGGTTCTGTGGGCCTCCTGACTGGGCTCCACATTCAAAGAGGGCCACTGAGTGGACTGCTTGATCAGGTAGGGCTGTTGGCTGTGTTCTGCAGTCATGTTGGGCCACTAACTGGGCTCTGCAATCCCGTCTAGTTGAGTGAAGTTGCAAGCTATGTTGTGGGGAGTGTGGTGCCACTGGCTAGACTCTGTGATGTGGTTGTGAGCTGGGCTCTGCAGTCACTCCCGGTTGGGTGAGGTCTCCAGCTGTGCTCCCAGACCACTTGGTGCCACTGGCTAGATTCTGTGTTCAGGCTGGGCCACAAGCAGGGCTTCACAGTCAGATGTGTCCTCAGACTTTGCTCTGTGATCAAATGGGACTTCAGGCTGTACCCTGAAGTTGGGAAGGGCTGCAGTCTGGACTCTGTGGCTGAGAAGGGCCTCCAGCTGTGTCCCACAGTTGGGTGGAACTAAAGGCCACAGTTGGGTGTGGTCACTGCCTGGGCTCCCTGCTTGGGTGAGGCCACAGGTTGTGGGGAAACAGGAAGGGCTCTAGGCTGGGCTCTGTGGCTGAACACTACCCTAGGCTGGGCTCCAACTCTTCTCAGGTCACTTTTCAGGCACCCTGGTTATATGAGGCCAGAGCAGAGGCCTTGTTACAGTTGTGCATGACTGCTGTTTTACTCCCTGCCTAAGTGGGCCTATAGAATGGGCTCTGCAGCTGCCTGGGCTCTCTGGCAAACTTCCTGGTCAGGTGGGACTGGAAGATACACTCAGCATTGGGGCTGGAATTTGCTTTCCTGCCTGGGCAGGAAAAGTCTCCATGAAACAGTATGGCTCATTGGCTGGAGACCGAAATCAGGCAGCAATGACAACCAAACTCCCTGGCCATATGGGGCCACTAGCTTGGCTCTATAGATGGCCAAAGCTGCTGGGTGGGACCTCTACTTGGGGGCCACGCCAGCAAGAAGGTGATCTGTAAGATCTGAGTGCTGGTTCTGCAAGTCTTCCCCTTTCTTATCTCTATTGGATCCCCAGTGGTGGAGCCCCGCAGATTTCCCATGATCTCCATGAGGTGAGACCCAAAGAGGCCTCCCAGGAAATATCCTGCAATATTTGGGGAACTGGGTGTCCTCCATGGGCTCTGTTTTTCCCACTACAGAAAATGTATGCCTAGCAGGGCCCTCTTGGCACGGTGTTGTGCTGTCCCTGGGAGAGATGATGTGGTCGGACTGTAGCTGTTGATCTTACTCTTCTGATGTAGTCCTTGTTGGTCTCTGTGTCCCAGGGGTTGTTTCAGCCTCACTCCCTAGTACTGGGATTTTCATGGTGTGTTGTCTGTGGATAGTGGATAGCTGATCCTCTTTTGGGGGGACTAAAGTTGGTAAAGACCTGTATTTGCCATCTTGATAACATCATCCACTCTGGGAAAGTATCTTCAATTACATATACTATAAAGATAATTTTTTGTCCCTGAGACAATCATGTAGGAACAGTGTATATCCCTGAAGTCTGTAATGGACATAAAGTCCTTGGAGATTATTGTCATCTAATTTATAAACTCAGCCCATTATTCTGGATTGGGCAAAAACTGAGTTCATTTTTCAGCCCTCTTCAATGAAATGTCCCACATAGCCAGTGATTTACACAAATCATATGAGATTTTAAATTACTAATACATTTTATTGTGCTGTTAAAAAGTTTCTAAGAGGCAGAACTTTTAATGAAGGCAAGGTTGCATTTAAGCACTGGCACCCTTCTGAAAGTCAGCAGCAAAGTGGTGGGGCCCGAATGTTCCCTAGGATATAGTGGGGCTCCTCCTGGCCCACGGAGAGCAAATTCTGAGTTGTTTTTGCAGTAGGAGAGACACCTTTCCATCAGTTCAACTATGTTTGGACCAGTCTCCCTTGCAATCAGAGGCTCACATGTATGAGGTTCCTGACCAGTCAAGCTTTCTGGAGTCGCAGGACCAATGTGGGCAACTAACCAGGCCCCATGAACATCAGACTCATGCCCCAAGGTCAGGTGGTGCTGAACAACTGGCAGAAAGGTAAGCACCAGTGCTGAGTGTTGGACATGCAACTCAGTCACTGTAGACAGCCCGACATGGGATTGGGACTAAGGGGCACTCGGCCTGTGCTGGGCTCCATGGGCAGGATGTGTGCAAGGGGCCCAGCAGCTGCCCTGTGCCAGCACAGGTGGGACAGCTGCAATGAATGGGCCAAAGAACCACCTCAAAGGCACACTGTGCCCAACTCCAAACACATGGCCTTGCTGTGGACAGCTGAGGAACCGCAGCAGCAGCAGCGGCGACAGCATTAGCAACAAACAGCCTGCCCAGCCCAGGCCACGGTTGGGAGGGACAGAAGGACTCCCCATTGTGCAAAGCCAGCCAGCAGGCAGGGCCACCCAGAGCTCTGTCCGCAGCAGCTGCAACTGCCAGCCAAAAGTTAGCTTTACATGTGAGTCATTTGGACAAGGACTTCCGGTCCCACGGGACTCCTTTCTCAGCTCAGCCAGCCTAAGGGACATCTCTAAACTCCCACCAGAGTGCATCTGTAATGGGAATATGGACAACTCCGCCGTGCTCCTCTCCAACCCAACTCCACTAGAATGTTCTCCACATCCACAGGGTCCTGTTTTACTGGGAACAGCCACCCCGTGGACTTTAGCTTGGTAACTGTCAACTGAAGTGTAGAGAGACCAGTTGTCTAGCCTCACAGAGGCCTCCTCCCCCATGGTGTAATTCCACCCGACTGCATTCTTGGATCTTTCCCCAAGGCCAGCATCTCCAGGACGAATGGATGTCATGGAGAGATTCCTGTTCATTGCTCCTGTTCCTATCTTATGCGGGACAGTGGAGATTTGCAGAACAAGGCACATGAGCACCCACCATGGAAAACTTGACTTTGGTTGAATTTTATGAGTTCTCTCTAAGTGGGTGCACACCCTGCATCGTGGCTGTTGCCATGTTATTCATGTTAACACTCAAACTCTGTCCCTTGATCTGAAACTGGCTAGTGTTAGAATGCTCACTGTTATTCTCCAAGCCCATCAGACAATCTTCTTAATCCTCCACGCTGCACTCTACCCTGATGCCATCTCCAAGGCCACCACACCAACTGTAGTTTGGGACCTGTTTTTCAGACCGAAGAATTCTCTCTCTCTCTTTTTTTCTTTTTAAAATATTTTATTTATTTATTTGAGGGAGGGGGAGGGGCAGAGGGAAAGTACACTCTCCACTGAGCAGGGAGCCTAATGCAGGACCCTGGGATCATGACCTGAACCAAAAGCAGAAGCTTAACCAACTGAGCCACCCAAGTGCCCCTGAAAATTTGTTTTTCTAAATAACTCCAATTTTGTTCCACCAAGCTGGTGGTTTTGAGCAGTTCAGTAGCAATGTCTCCCAAGTGTAGAGGGTCTATCCATGATGTACTTTCAGGAGAAATGGGTTTGGTGCCCTTTGTATATGATCTGAATCACAATAAGTAAATGTTTAAGATAAGCTAACATCTTAAATAGACTTAGTGGTATTTTTTTTTTAAATAGCATCAATGTTTGAAAAAGGAAAAAAAAATTTCAATCTCTCCCCAGTGGATTAAGAAAGTAGTGCATGAGTAAGAAACTTCTCGTACTACCTATGGAACGTCTAATATTGCTCTATAGCTAGTTTCTGATTCATATTTTGTCACTGATTTCTCACTGCTAGTTCTTTACTCTTTTAAAACTCTGATCTTTTTCACTGTCTTTATTTTAAACCTTCCTGTCCTCCCCCCACCTTTTTTCCTCAGCCACAATATACAACAATCTGAATGTTTCTGGAACACATTTCCTTATCTCTATGTCTGTACCTTGCTCGGTCTCTGGGAACCCCGATCCCATTTGGTGAGGAATAGCTTAGAGGTATCTTGTTAGAACATAGAGCTACAAAATGAACTTCTGTTCTTCACAGATGCAAACAATAGGTCCCAAAGAGTGAGATCAAAGCAATACTTTTTGGCTTGTGTGTCAGTTTGTTTCTTTTTAATTGTGGCAAAACATACATGACATAAAATTTACCATTTTTACCACTTTTGAGTGTAGCATCAAGTAATTTCATAATGTGTGACCATCACTATTTCCAGAACGTTTTCATCATCTGAGAGACTCAACAACCATGAAGCAGTAACTCCCCTCCCTACCGCATCCTAGTAATCTCTATTCTTTCTGTTTCTATAAATTTACCTGTTCTAGGTATATCATATCAGTGGGATTCCACAATACTTACCTCTTTGTGAGGTGCTTATTTCACTCAGCATACTGTTTTCCAGGTTCATGCAAGTTGTGGCATGTACCAGAATTCCATTCCTTTTAACAGCTGAGTAATATTCCACTGTATATATACACCACAGTTTATTTATCCATTCATCTGTCGATGGACACTTGGGTTATTTCTGCTTTTTGGCTCTTGTGATAATGCTGTTATATCAGGTTGCCTTTTTTTTTTTAAGATTTTTATTTATTTATTTATTGAGAGAGAGTGCAAACAGGGGGAGTGGCTGAGGAAGAGGGAGAATCTCCAGCAGACTCCATGGTGAGCCCAACATGGGGCTCTACCTCATGACCCTGGGATCATGACCTGATCCAAAATCAAGAGTTGGACACTCAATCGTGAGCCACCCAAGCACCCCTGTCTAGTTGCTTTTTGAGGATCAACAGCTTAGATCTAACTGGAAACAAAGGTATCTGTTTAGGATACTGCAGATTTTCTGAGAAATTTTTAGCTCAAAGTATTCAGAGGCCCTGGATGATGCAAGAGCCTATTAACTCAGTTGTGTAAGAACTTAAACTTCAAAAGCTAGTAAAAAAAAATCAGAGAACATCACAAAATTTATATCATGAATCATTAGTACAAATCTCATAATCCTATGACCTTTAGATGCTCCTGGTGTTGCAACAAGGAACTACCAGACATTACACATAGTCCCTGAGTGTGCTACATGACAGCAGGTAAGAGGAATCATCATTTCGTATAAATATCTCATTTTGTGCACGAGTGACAATTAGTCATACTGTATCCTCAGTTTTGCATTATGTGATAACTGTAATGCCCCACCAGAGGTGGAATACGTATTCCTCTTTGGAAATTACAGGAGTCAAAAAATAGCTATATTTATCAATAAAAATTATTCCTCTTTCAGTTCGAGTCACTGGATAGGAAAAGTCGATCGTTCTGAGTTCAGGAATTTCCTTCTCTAAAGCCACATCAGATTCCGTCTGAAATAACACACAGGCGAATTTTGTCACGTTCCTGTCTATCTTCCTTACCTGCTTTCTTCTCCGCCTCCCTCCCACCCTCCTCCCCGGTCCTACTTCCCTAGCAAGTGAGAAGCCCTATATATTTACCAGGATTCTCTTACCTGTAGCTCTCCTTGTCTATGAGAAGTAGACACATCTGAGGCTCAGTCAGCACTATGATCTGGGGAGCTTTCTGCTTGGCTTCAGCTGAAGAAAAGTTCCTCTTCGTAAGAAAATGGAGCTTTCTTGTTAGTCTATGACCTCGAGCCCTTTGGCTTTTGCTGGGCATGCTGTGAAATTCGAGCCACAGACTATATAAGCATTTGTTGAAAGTGCGAAATCAGGGTGGTTGGTTCTCAGGCTTTTCCTGTTCATTTAAGGGACTGAAGACAAAAGGTGTTACCTATTGTCTCTCTGGTGGTGACCAGGGCTTGATGCCATCCTGGGAATGCTCACACACTGGGATCAGCAGTGAAACGGGCCATGTGTGCAGAGTGGCGTGGAGGTAGGAAATCCACAAGATCAGAATATCCAGAATAGGCACCTTATTCCAAAGCTATGCCTAGTTTGGAAGTCATGGTTCTGATCAAAATTCCAGGTCAGAAGGCATGCATTCCCTACTCTGCTTCTAAGCCTGGACTATTGCCTGTCCATACTCTTGGCTGTGGCTCCATGGAAGATCGTTATACACACACACACACACACACACTAGCTAGTTCATTATTGGACTCTGATGCGCCAGCTTTCACATCATGTCACAATAATTCCAGAAGGAGGTGATATTATTTTCATTCCAGGTGCCCATGAGAAGACCGAGAAAACTGGACCAGACTGATGTATCCCTGGTGACACAGCTCCAGAGAAGCACAGGTAAATCCCAGCCAGGTGTGGCTCACTCCAGCCTGCTCTTTCAACCAGCATGCTTTCCTGCGGTTGGCACCCAGCCTCCGAGATGTTAGAGTTCAAGGGCCATCAGCAAGGGCTTTGGGGGCATCTTTGAAACCTCAGAACGTCCATCGGGGTAAGCTTCAGGTTTCCCTTGTGCTTTTCCCTGTTGTCTTTGTCCCTTGTGCAACATCCCTGAGTCCCGATGAAGCCACTAGCTTGCCCAGCCAAGACTGCTAAGTTTTCTTTGACCCTGTCACATTACTGGCTGCGGTTCTTGTCAGGTAGCTATCTGTCTTTGCAAGCTTGCTTGGTCCTGGAGGCTTCCTCTCAGCCTCCCAGCCCCATATGGGCCGTGAAGGAGCCACGCAGGCAAGCCTCACTCTCTCCAGTGCCTAGCACATAGGTCACGTCTTAAATGAATGAATCCCTCACTCTAGAAGTCACCTAGGGGGAAACAAATAAAATAAAAGAGCCAGATGTGCAGCTGAATGGGGCACTTGGAATGAGAGAAACCACACTTCTTAGAGAAGAAAATGCATAAGATGCCTTGACCCCAGAGTCCTTTTCCTTGGCCTGCCCCCAAGACTGCTAAAACCCCAACTGACTGCTTCCTTCCCACCACTGTCTGCCTTCCTGCCCATCTGTCCGGACCACTGAGTTGAGAAACCAGTAGGAAGGCCTTGAAAACAAATGACCTGGCCTCCCCACCAGCCAGGACACTCAGGCACGGGGTAATAGAGACAAGAACCATTTCCCTACGCTCACGCTCTGGAGCCTAAGATGGTGGGAGCACGGCGGGCCGGCACATGCGCATGGGAACTCACACGCGTGTGTGTTTCTATTACCCAGTATTTGCATTCCACACTCTAAAGCAATGGTCTGTCTTCTATTTGGTTGGAGAAGGAGACTGGCCTGAGGGTTCAGGGCAGTACTTTGACCTGTAGAGCTTTGTGGGTGGCTTAAGACAGGGCGCGACCCAAGGTCTGTCACTAGAGAAGGGAATAAGCAGGAAGGTGGGGGGCCCGTGCTGAGCTTCAGCTCGGGGCCTTCCAAAAAGGGGTTCCCGAAGCATATTTCTTCCTCGGCTAATTAAGCATGGACAGGGAAGAGGGGGGGAAACTGTGGCAACCAAGCACATGTTTCCCACTTTCTCTTACCTAGGGCAGTGGCAAAAGAATGTGGGGGGGAGCAGGGCTGTCCATAAATAGTCTGGCTCCAGACTAGCAGAGACAATTCCTGTTACAACCACAGCTTCTGCATGTGCTAGAAATGACAATGCCATCCCGTGTCAATAGTTCCAGGGGGACCCTTCCTTCCTAGTTACAGCAATGAAACCGCTGGTGGGTGGTCCCTGATGCTGGTTGTCTTCATTATCATTTCATTGTGCTTCAGGGAGGCCCGGTGCACTTTGGAACTCTCCGGCATTCTCAGAGCCTTTCAAGCATTGGAGTGGCTTGACATTCATATTTATATATCTCGCTTGCATGGGCGCAGAATCTCTATTCGTGGGAGAGTCGTCCTTTGTGCATTCAAGGTCACACCCCATTTAAGTGGGGATTGTAATATACCCTGAGAACATCAAGCCATGCCATAACTCAACTCTGCAATCCAGATGCCTCTCAGGGGCTTCCGGCTCTCTGACTCTTGATTCAAAGTCAAAGGGAAGCCTAGAAGAAACGCGTCGAATTAAAATATTCGCATCTACCTCGGAAACTTTGAAATGTTTACTTTGGAAACGCAGAAAGTTTCAGCTCCTTTGAAAAAATAGCCCTTCAATGTGGCAGCTAGCAGCTCAGTGGGGTTGTGTCAGTCGGAGACCTGGGCACGGTTCCCAGCTCCTCTTCCTTTTCATGCAGTGGGTGATCCCTTCTGGCTGGTTCTATTTATGGAGTACCTTTCGGTCCCACACCTCCATCCTCATCCTAAACCTTAGGAGTCCCTCTCCTCTATTCTATGCCTCTGTGGCCACCAGGAGAAATTTTCTAAATCATAAGCCTGGTCATGCCAGGTTCCCACAGCGTTCAGAGTAAATGTCGACACCCTCAAAGATCCAAAGAAGGATCTTTGCCGCTTGGTCCCCACCTACCTGGCTAGGCCGGTGTCCCCAACGACCCTCCCATCCAGCCAGTCTCGGGGGGCCTTGCCCCCTCACACAGCCAAGCCCCAGCGCCAGCTCTTCCTGGCCCCGGGGGTGCATTTTCTCCCCCTCCTCTTGTATTTCTGACTTGTATTTCCCCTGGAACACTCAACTTAAGCATCGGTACCTTTCCCCTGATGGCTCACTCTGCCGTCACAGTCATCATGGATTTCCTGGTCTGCGTTTCTCACTGGCCATGACGAGCTCCTCCAGGATAGGCCCTGGGCCCCTTTGACCCTCTGGACCCCCAGGGATTCCACGGGGCTGACCCACGGAGAATGGGCAAGTGATCATCGAATAAATATCAGATAAATTTTTCTAAATTGCACCTGAAATAAATTCTCAAGGTGCTCGCATCCGGTGAGAGCCCACATCCATCAAGGTAATGAGTAGCTTCTTGTCTTCCCTTGCCATTACGTGGGGAACACCTGACGTTCTAGAAGGAGGCTCTGGGTGATAGGCGTGGGAGGACCCTTGGAAGGCCATGGTGACCTGAGGCAGAGCTCACGATGAGCATCTGTCTAGGTGTCTAGGTGACGTGCTCTGGCTCGTCAGGCCCTGCTGGTCCAGGTGCATGCTGGCTTGTTTACTTATATTTATAGCTAGTTTAATGTTTCCTCGTAAGGAGATGAGCAGGGCCCTCAAGATCCCTCTCTTCTCCAAGGCCACCAATGGTTCACATGACAATTTCATGCCACATGGCAGAAGGAGTCACAATGAGACCCTCCACGACCAGGAGGACATGGGATATTTAGGTCTTTTTCTTTAAATAGAACTCCCCAGTGCCCACAGAGGTATTTTCGTTGGTTACTTTGTGAAAATGCAAAGGGGTTCTTCCTCAGTTTCTGAGGGGCAGTTTGGGTTTGGCTTGGATAAAATATTCCGAGAAAAGGGAACGGAACCGATAGAGTCCGTGGTAAGCCCAGCTGGTGTGTGCCCCCCACACCTCCCTCGGGTTTCCCAGGTAAACTACACGGTTTCCTGGCAGCCTCTCCCTCGTCTTCAGGTAGCCTTTGTTCAAGCATTAGATGGATGTTTGCAAGATTATTTAAGTGATTTCCTACAATTTATTTCAAGCATTTACTGTAGGTGGCTTCAGGAATTTTAAGTATGAGGTAAACTACAGATCACCTCCCCGAATGTACCCCATTCAGCGTGAGTGTCATACAATGTTCTAGAAGATGGGATGAGGCCCCGTTCTCCAGCAGCTTCTAACTCCAAGGAAGGGCCCTGGGTACACCGGAAATGCCTTCGAGGGGCCCATTCTGGTGCTGTTCGAAGCACCCTCCTTCAAAGCGTGGCCCCAAACCCTCCCCAGACACATTCTCCAACAGACCCTCCCCAAGACATATTTTCTAGGATTCGACAATGGAACATGAAGAAATCTGAGAATTTAAAGCTCAAGGATATGGGCTAAGTAAGTCCCTTATAAATATGATTGTCCTTCTCCGGTGCTGTAAGCAAGCTCTGACTCACTTCCCCCTGCTCGGTAGGATTTCCTCCTGGGTGTACTCCCAGCGCAAAGGGATTCTTGGAATGCCTTTGCTATTACACCCCCCTCACCCCCCCCCCACCCCCGTCTTCACTGCGTCTCTCTTTATATTCTTAGGCCTTGCTGGAGGCGTTCCTAGCCATCTCCATGGCTTTTGGCTTTACCCATACTGGCCTCGCCCCTGGGGTGGTTCCTAGGAATTAGTCACCCGACACCTTCCATAGGCTTCACTGGGCATAGAAGGGTTGTCTCCTGCTTAAGGGAGCTCCATGTCAGAGCTCCCCCTAGCCCTCCCGCATCCTAGACAGGCAGGCCTGGAGCAACCCCAAAACATATCAAAAGTTCTTGTGTCTTCAGGAGGCCTCGATCTGATTTAGCAACAGTCTGAACTAAAGCTATGCTGTGGAAAGTGAGCAAACCAGACCTCCAAGGGTTCACAGGAACAGACTTGGCCTAACCTTGTACTCTAAGCATTCTCATATGATTGATGCTAAACCTTAGGCCCTATACTAAAGTCTCTCAAAGAGGCGGTCACTACTCTCCAAACACCTGTTCTTGCCAATTAATCCACATGAGATACAAGGTATCAACCATACCTGTACAGATATGTCTAGGATCATTCATGTTTCACCCCGAGCATCTTAGGGCAGCACTCTGGGTGGGTATTTTTTTTTTTTTTTTATGTTTTCCTGAAGGTGAGCATGACTGCTGACGAGAATGATCATATTAGGGAGAGAGGTTCATTTTATTAAAACTTATGACACTTTTCTGTGATGGACGGGAGGAAACATGACCTTAGCTTTCAGTCTGTCAGATATCTTACGGTCTGATGGAGGTCAATGGGGAGTAAAATAAAAGCGAACAAACTGGATTTCGGGTACTTTGAAGTGCCTGGAGATAAAATAGGGCCTATATGAGAGAGGGCCTGGGGACTGGAGTTGGAAGGTAAGGTGCTGCTGAAGCAAGGGCACCAGAAAGGCCCATCAGAGGAGGAGCCCTTTGAGACCAGGTCTGAATGAGAGAGAGAGGCCTGCCCACAAAGGTCCCAGGGAAGAGTGCCCAAACTGTCAGGTTAGCAGGTGCAATGGTCTAGGGATGAGAGTGAGGTGGCCTTACGGACAGCGAGGCTGGAGTACAGACAGCACCAGGGAGAGGGATTTGGGGTGGGGGGCGTTAGAGTGAGACCTGGACCCAGGTCATAGTGGTCACTTTTAATTTCATTTTAAACAAAACTGAAAGGCATGAGAGAGCTTTATTTAAGTGGTGTGTGTGGGGGGTGACATAGATCTGATTTATGCTTTAGGGAAATTACCGTGTCTGCCTTGCACCAGATAGGCAATGGAGAGCAAGAAAGGGGGCAGTTCAGATGGGAGATGATGGGACCTTGGGCCATGGCTGTAACCATTGAGATGGGGAGACACTGTCAATCTGAAGATATATTTTAGAAGTAGCACCAGTGGGATTTAGCTCATGGATTGGATGTAGAGTTGGAAGGAGAGAAGAAGCAATGACTCTAGGGTTTCTATTCTGAGTCACTGGGTGGACAGTGATGCCATACGCTGAAAGGGGGAGAGCTCAGTCGATGGAGAAGAAGTAATCCAAGGGGAGAAAAAAAGTCAAGAGTTCAGTGTTGACTTTGTTGGTTGTGAGGTTCCTGTTAGTCATCTGAATACGGATGTTGAGTGGGCAGATGAGCATTTGAATCTAGAGCTCAAAGGAAAGTCAAAGCTGCATAAATAATGTGATGGTCAATGCCGCAAAGTCAGGTCTCAAATCTGTGAGACTGAATAGGGTCAGCTTACCTTGACAGAACATAGGTAAATTAGAAAGTCAAGAACAGAGTCCTGGGGCGCGCCAGTGCTGAGAGAGAAGGGAGGAGCAGGAGCCAACAGAAGAGCTTAACACGGAGCCTGTCGGATAGGAGGCCACAGGGAATGCGGTGTCCTGGAAGCCCAGGGAAGAAAGTCTTTCCAAAAGGCGGGGTGGTGACCCATTCCAAACGCTGCCAAGAGTCTAGCAGGAGGAGGGCAGAGAACCGATTCCTGGCTTTGGTGTCGGTAGTCTCGGTCAAAGTGCAATGGAGGGGATAGCAGCTTGAATGGACGGGCTTCAGGAGTGGTGAGAGGTGAAGGAATGGAAATGATGAGTGGTGACAATCATTTCAAAGATTCCCTGGTGAAGGGAAACCCAGAAAGGGGGAAGGGCCTAGAATAGGGCCGTAGGTCAAGGGACTGTTTATAACGTGAGTGTCATTGGTTCTTGTTTGTTTACTGATGAAAATGAAAGCAAGACCTAGAGAGAAATTAAAGAATATGGAGGGGGAGCAAGTAATGGCAGAAGTAGAGACCTTGAGAAGAGCGTAGGGGTTGAGATTCACCATAAATGGATAAGTCGGCTTTCGTGCCATCTTGAGGGAGATGAAGTGATTTCAGCTCAGCAACTCTGAGCTTGTGAATCCCTGCAAAAAGTGAGTGGACAGGTAGGTGTGTAAGTATAGGACTTTTAATAAGCATGTATGATTGAGGAAGACAGAGGCAAACTTGTTGGGGGCATTTGCAAAGGAGCATTTATGGTGCCAGGTCAGGAATCTAAAGCTAAGAAAGGAAGTGAGAATGTGTGTGTGTGTGTGTGTGTGTGTGTGTGTGTGTGTGTGTGTTGGGGTGAATAGTGAAAAAGCAGAGGTGGGCCGATGGATTGTCAGTCATGCCAGCGCACAGCTCTATCGGAGGGAGGGAGGGATGCTAGAACATTCCCAGGAAAGGTAGGGGGCAGTGGTGTAAGAGTCAGACATCTAAACTTAAGATCTTAGAAGTTGTGTGGTTATTGTTAATGATAAAGTCTAAGGTAAACCATGGGAGTGTGTCGCTAAGCTCTAGAGGAAGAGAGCTTTAGAGCAAAAGAGATCAAGGAAGTAAGAGACCAGGATGTTGGCTGGATCATCAGCATAGAGGACAGTCATCATGAATGATGAAGCAGGAGAGGGGTCGGTAAGCAAGGTGCCCAAGTCGTCTCCCAGAAACCACGAGATCTTCAGGCTCAGGAAATGAGTTGTGGCATCTGATGCTTTTTATTCCGAAGAAGGGTTTTGAAGAGGGAAAGAGAAACTACAAAGGGAGCACAGACACCCATTACACATCCAGGGCTTGTAATCCATAGGGTGTAGAAGGCAAACAGCTTGTGCCATGAAAACATTGAGGAAACCAAGGTGCTCAGCACAGCACCAGGTGTCAGTGAAGGCAGGATGTCAATGGAAACTTCCAGATGGGGAGAGAGGTGAGGGAACTTAACGTTTACTAAGACCATTTCAGCGGGATTGCTAGGATGTCTTCCAAACTTCTGCACCAGTCTCTCAAACAGGTGGTTTGCCTGGGAGCCCCAAACCTTCCCAGCATGTCATGGACCCTACCATGTTTGTGTTAGTTGGGTCCCAACACAATCTCCTCACCACACCAGACACGTGGTATAGCCAGGAAATCTAATAGCTCTGAAAGATTTATCATTGTGAACTGCGCGCAAGCCTGCCTACAATGAAGGGAAATGCCCAATGGAGTTGGGGGTCTCTGACAGCCACCTCTCTGACCAGACCCCTCCTCTCATCACCTTAACTCAAATATCATGTTTTCAGAGAACTCCATATGTATATGAAGAAACCCAGAACCTATTGGTTTTGGGACCTGGAAAGTTGAATGTTCTAGGAAGTTTCTGAGCCATTTAACGAGAATCCATTTGGTCTTCAGGACCATCCCTCCCTTTTTGTTTTGGAGGTATTTTTATTAGAGTCACAGCTCATGCCTGAATGAGGAATCTCAAAGCCATCATGTCTTGATCCTATTGGCTATTATAATAAGGCTGTGAAATCAGGTACATTTCAATAGAAAGTTGGTTGTAGTGAAGATTTCATAGTACTTGAAACTGACATAACATTTTCTACCAACAGAAAGCAAGTGGCAGAATTTTGCAAAAGTATTTGCTCTTAGATGGAGTAGACAGGGTTTTCAGAGGGAGGAAAATATTTTGTCTAAAGGTATTAGTAAAAAAAAAAAAAAAAGAAGGAGACTTCAAATGAATGTGATCTCAGTATTATGAATGAACATGACCACACAATTGGTTCTATTTTCTTAATTAAATTAACTTAGTCAATTAGTCAAATATTTGACAAAAAAAAAAAAAGGAATATCTGATTGTTTGGGTCACAGGACTTGATCGAGTCCAAACGAATACACCCTCTTGGTGGGACATCTGCTTGCTCAATAGGGACAAAAACTATAGTTTACATCAATTAAATTTGACTTATGTTTTTTTAAGTAGGCTCCACACTGGAGCCCAACGTGGGGTTTGAACTCACAGCCTCAAGACCAAGACCTGAGCTGAGATCAAGAGTAAGATGCTTAACTGATGGAGCCACCCAGGTGCCCCAGATTTGACTCATACAGACTAACTGAGGGGGTTTGATGATGTTTAATGTAAGTTCACAAGAACCAACTTCTGCTATTACAGAAAGTGATACAGTACCGGAAGTGGAAACCCGTATAAAAGTATTGCACCACTGACATTTGCAATGATTTGAAAAAGAAATAAGAAGGGGCCGGGGAAGTTAACATAGTGGCGGTGACCTGAGAACGGTGTTCTTTTGTGCAAGGGGACTGTGATCTGGAATGTGGTGGAGAGCTCTGCGCACCGTGCACTAACGTGGGGCTGCACTTGCCCCATTAGTCAGTCATGTCGCTATGGTGGTGATGCCCATACTGCCTTGCCGTGGGTTTCGTTACACGTACAACCATAGACCAGAGTAAACACAGGCATGCCTTGCTTTATCACATTTCGCAAATCCTGCATTTTTTCAAACCGGAAGTTCAAGATTTCAGGGGAGAGAGTCACGACAGTTGGGGTAGAAAGAGCAGAACTGGAATCGGGAGCGGATTCTAAAGCTCGGGCTGAAATTGCTGCAATCTCATGATAAAACTTCAACCGATGAGCACAAAAGTGGTTTCTTGAGATGGACTCTACTCCTGGTGAACATGCCGTGAAGAAAGATCACTGAAAGGATGACGAAGGATCTAGAATAGCCCAGAAACTGAGTCGATAAAGCAGCGACCGGGGTGGAAAGGACTGACCCCAATTCTGAAAGAAGTTCTCCTACGGGTGAAATGCTATCCAACAGCATCGCCTGCTACAGAGAAATCCTTCAGGAAAAGAAGCGTCCCTCAATGCAACAAACTCCAGCATTATCGTATTTCAAGAAAGCGCCGTGGCCACCTCAACTTTCAGCGCCCACCGCCTGGACCAGTCAGCAGCCACCAACATGGGGGCGAGACCCTCCAGCAGCAAAAAGATTGCAACTCACTGAAAGCTCAGGTGATGGTTTTTAACCGCAAAGTATTTTCAAATTAAGGTATGCACATTTTTTTAGACATAATGCTACCAGATACCTAATAGATTACAGTATCATGGAAGCATAACTTTTATACACCCCAGGAAGCCAAGTAATTCATGAGACTCTCTTTATTGCGGTATCTGCGTTGTCATGGTGGTCCGGAACTGAACTTGCCATCTCTGAGGGTGCCCGTACCCATATTTGCCGACAGAGCCCCTTCCTCCTCAGTGTATTAGAACAATTTTCTCAGTATTTCCAAAAGCTTGCGACTCAACGTAAGTAGATGACTGAAAGAGACATGAAATCTACCACCTGATAGATTTCAGGGAAGGAATTCTTTCCCAAGCCCCAAGCACATGGTCAGAGGCCCTCAAGGAGCCATGGGAATTTAGGGGTGAAGGGAAAGCCTGTGTGAGGTCCTTTAGGGAAACCCAGATTTCCTGCATTAGAAACAGCATTTCATTGACAATTCCTAAATGGCACGAAAAAGTATTCCAAGCCGTGATTAGGCACTCTGTGTGCTTTTCTCATGTCTTCTAAGAGCAACGTAAGTCTTTGATCCCAGAACATATCCTTTTTAACTTCATATTTTATTTGAAGGCACACAGGGGAAAAAAGTAGAGCGATGATTTTCTGCTCCGGTTCAGTTTCATAGCATGAGGAAGCGGTATGCCTACCCAAGATAGACCTACACAGGTTAAAATCCTATGGTTTTTTTCCACCTATTAAATGGGAAAGATAACCCCTAAGTCAGGAGTTCTTGGGAGGATCCTCTAACACAAAGCATGCCCAGTCCCTAAGACACAGCGATGGCTCAGTAAACATAGGTATTGCTGGCGTTATGATCTGAGACCGTCTGTTTCCACAACCTTCCACTGGCTCACTGCCCAACTCTTACTCTTTTATAGAGTAGCCAGAGTGACTTTTCTTAAACATATAAATTAGATCCTGTCATTCCCCTACTGAAAACTACCAGCCGTTTCCCTATGCTTAGAATAAGTTCCAAGATTTTCACCAGGACGCACAGTGACAAGAGCCCCTGCTTACTTTTCCAATAGAGGGTCCCAGCCCTCCTCTCCCTACTCAACTTCCCATGTCTTCCCACTTCTTGGAGGTGCCCAGATTGTCCCCGTGGTAGTGCCTCTCCCTCTGCTGTGTCCTTGTCCAGGGGCACTGCTCTCCCATATCAGTGGGCTCCTTTTTGTCATTGGAGTCTTAGCTGAGATGTTCCTTCCTCAAATAACCCATGCTAGTCAATCCTAAGGTGCTCCCCTCTGACCCTCCAACACGCTTCACCAAATGACTCAGGTTGGTGTTACGCCATAGCGCTGGTGCAATCTGAAATCTTGTTAATTGAGCTGATGCTTTCTTCCCATCTTACCCCGGAGAAGGTAAACTCCGTGAAAGCAGGACTTCCTGTTGGACAAATGCTGGGGGCTCCATTCAGAGCTGCTAAGAAATGAATCGACAAGGGAGTGAATACACTCAAGAAATAACAGGAAGCTTTCATAATAACCCTTAAAACAAAAATAAATGACATTTTCATTAAGGTACGTGCGTGTGTGCGTGTGTATGTGTGTGTGTGTGCGTGCGTGTGTGTGTGTAGGGCATAGAATTTTTTAGCAGATCTGAGTAATAAAAAGAAAAAATCCACAGTGACAGGGTTTCATAATGCTGAGAAAATCGGATTGCCTTTCCCTAGGGGCCAGAGGCTCGGGGAGCACTGACAGACGTGATCTGGCTCCGATTCGTGTGCTGAGTTCAGACTGAACCAAGACTTGCTGTTCGCCCTTCTCTACAAGCAGCCAGAGTACAATCCCACGGAAGAGGAGGGAAGACAAGAGGGCCTCCTCTTGTGTGTTCACTCCCTCCGGGTCTGATTCACTGAGAAGACAAAAGAAAGGGGAGGCTTCCCCAATCTGAGGAAGTCGGAGCTCCCCTGGGTTTCCGTCCTTCCAGGTAACAACACAGGCTCATCCTGGGGGGAAGGAGAAAACGGCAACACGTCACTGGCTTCTCCCTCCAAGCGCCTTCGAACAGAAGTTACGGAAAGACGCATGGACACGTGCAGGCCCACCTTCCGGAAGCCATGCCCCTATCCAGAGACACCACTGACCTCTTGCCTTTTCAAAGGCAAAATTTGATCCATTAATGTTCTCCAGTGTTGGTTTCATAAAGCATTTGGATGGGCCCTTCTTCACAAATGAATAAAAATGAGTAAAGTCCTCAGAATCAAAGGAAAGCCAGGACTGGCTTCCAGAAGCACGAGGCAACCCAGAGAGTCCATCTGCAGCCAAACCATGCAACAGACCCAGACACAGCTTAGAGGCTGGCAACAAGTCTGCCTGGAGGATCTGCCAAGGAGCCAGATGCTGTTGCTTCCAAAGCTTGGCATCAGGGCCCCTGACTGCCATCCAACAAAAGAGGAAAAATAGGAATGATATAATGTGGTGGGATAAAACACATCCCACCTCAACCTTTTTTATTACTCACTGAAAAAAAAATATGGAAGATATTTATGGGAAAGTACCAATGTTTTTGGAAATATTGTACATACATTAGCTACAACACCATTTTTGCCAAATGGGAAATATATTTAAAAGATGCAGCCTGCGTCTGTCTAAAAATAAATTGTCATCTTTTCTGATCAATGTATATGTCCAGGATATGGAAATGACTCTGCTAATTGAGGATGCTGTCAACCAGTGCACTTGGAAGTTACCAAGAAGTAAACTTGTGAAGAAGTCTGTCTGTGTCTGTGCATAAAATAGCAATTAATGTTGTTGTCATGGGAAGGGAGTTTGAGAGAGATCGGGCTTTGACAAAGAACTACCCAATGAAGGTGGTGTGTTGAATTTCATGGTTATATAAAGTATTAGGAGTTAAGGGAGGCTGGATGAGATAAGATGTTTATGAGAAAGTGGAACGTGGCGGCGCACGGTATTGGCAAGGGCTCCAGGGTAGTATTAATAACCCACTATATATGACAAAGTACTGGTATGGAGTGAAAATTCATTGTCATTCCGCTTCATCTGGGTTTTAAATTAGCAAATTAATGTCACTCTTGATAACGCTTGTGAAATTTCTATTGTTTTGAGTGACTCAGAATTCTACATCTAAAAACCAGAGAGGGAAGGCAGAGAAGAGACGGCGTGTTCTTTGTTGGGTGAGACGAGGGGTGTCACCGACACCAGTGTGCTTCCTTCCACTTTCACCGAGACTCACACCCTCCCCCCGGAAATCCCGCCCCACAAAGTCACGGCAAGCTCCGGCCCTCAGGATGGGTGGGGGGGAGTCGCTTCCAGGAGCCTTCAGCGAAAATACCTATCGCCTCAGCACATTAGCGCAGGCAAATTTGTCATCTCAGCCTTTGACAGGCATTTGAAAACAAGGCACGATCTGTGGGGGCAGCAAGGACACTGTGAGGGCGTCAGGTAAGGTGAGCCTGGAGCCCCTTCCCCACCGGCGGAGGAGCCGGTGGTGTTCTCACCATGGTGAACCCTCAGGGAAATTCACCCTCTCACTGCTTGGCCAGGTTGGAGCATTTTTTTCATTTTCCATCTCAAGAGTGAGAATCTAGGACAAATACCTAAAAAAGGAAAAAGTTTTGGGTCCAAAATGCAGCTGTTTCCTTCCTAAGTGATCCATTTAAATGGGAATAATTGCATCTCAAATATTGAAATCGTATTTCTTAGCCCAGGACCCTTGCGTTCCTCATATGAATTGGTGGGGGGTGGGGGGGAAGGCAATTGAGTCAAATAAAATCTGAGAGATCCTTCCAGACAAAAAGGATGAGATTTTCTTTTTCCTTTTTCTCCTTCTTTCCTTTTTTTTTCCATTTTATACCGCTCCCGCACTTTAAAGAAAAGAATGCAATCCAAAGAAATAACCATTTTCATGTAGAACTTCTGGAAGACCTTCCCGGGTCTCTGGACTGTGTTGCAGAGAAAATTGCTGCAGGAAAGGGCACCCCCAAAAAGCCTGGGTTCAACTCCGTGCCCCATTGTGGGACTAACGTGTATACGTACACACAGACGCAAACACTTGTCCACAAAAGCCCACACATACTTCAAATAAAGGCCCAGGGAGAAAATCGTAGACTCTTCTTGGTTTTTAGATTTTGAAAGATCAAACTGCCAAGGCTCTCTCCCCCTTAATAAGGATGCCAGTTGCTGGAAAAAGGCGAGTCACTACGCCACTTATGCAAAAAGAATAACAGGTAAGAAAACAATTGAGAAAATGTTTTTATCTCCATTTTGATCTTCTCGTGATCCTCAATGGCTTCTTATTGCCACCCCCTCCCACCCCTAGCAAGTAGAAAAGAGGGTCTTATTAGAATGCCGGCGAAACCAAAGAGATCTTTCAAAAATTTATGTTCGGTACATCTCCAAGTTGGAGCAAGACGTCAGGCTCAGCTCAGGTGAAAAATGTGATGATATAAACATAAATTCGTCACTGTTACAGTCCTCGGGTCATGTGTGCATTCCAGAGTGTGAGGCGAGGGCTGTGATTTGTGTCACTGCAGAGGAAGATAAATCTCTCTAGAAGACATAACAACCAGAATCATGGCCACCATGTAATAGATCAAGATGCACCCCGATCTTTTCCAAACGTTATTTACAGTTATCAGGGCTTGAGGATGGCAAAGCACAAATGGATATTAATCTTTACTCTCCCAGGCCGACACGGGGCTGCTGCGGGGCTACAGCCCCTTAGAGTCGGCCCATGATTTCCAGCAATGTGATAAGCTCTGGCTATGCGCAGTCTGTCCAAAAGGGATCAAATATAAATATTTCCAAAAAGAAAGAGTGTTTCCAATCCCATCAATCAAAGCCTTTGAGAACTCTGTCACTGTAGCATTCTGGAAAGGATTGCTATGTGAGAATTTGTTCCAGAAAGGAGCTACTGAAGTCAATGAATGAGGCTATGTCATGGAAAGAAGGTTGGGGGGAGAGGTGAGGGTTGGGGGCTGGGCAGAGTTAGAGCACAGGACGCAGCAGCAAGGAGGCTTTCCTAGAGCAGAGCCCTGGATCCTGACCTGGAAACCTGCTCTCTAAAGCTTATAACTACTATTTTATTATATACCTTGACTTCCTGACTATGCAGCCAAAATGAGTGCTAGTCCCCCTGCCATTCACTGTATGACCTCAGATCAAGGCTATGTTCACACCTTCTTAGCCCCTAGATTTACTTTTGGAGGTCTCGATCCTGCTCTCCATCACGTGTATTAAAATGTACTCACATTGCTGGGATGCCTGGGTGGTGCAGTCAGATGAGCCTCTGATTCTTGGTTTTGTCTCAAATTGTGAGCTCAAGGTCATGAGATCAGGCCCTGTGTCGTGCTCTGTGCTCAGCAGGGACTCTGCTTGAGATTCTCTCTTGCCTTCTCCCTCTGACCTTCCCCCTGCCACCCTGCATGCTCGCTGTCTCAGATAAATATATAAATCCTAAAAAAAAAAAAAAGTACCCACATCCCACATCAGAGGGCCCTTTCTTCCCTCCTTCCTTCCTTCCTTTCTTCCTTCCTTCTTTCCTTTCACTATAAACTTTAAAGTTGTATTGTTGCTTTTGAAATTATTTGGCTATGTGTAATTTAAATCATGGTAGGCGGTGGTTTCCTGGCAGCTCTTGTGTCTCTGCAGGAATTCTTGTAAAGAGAAAATATACATCTATACACTGTGTTCAAGAGCAGTATATTTTTTTATTAATACTACATTAAATAATGAAAGAAGTGGTCATCATGTCATGTTCTGCAAAGTAAATATTTATTAATTTTAATTTTATAGCTTCCTTTTGGGTCAATACATTTCTTAGTTCTCAGATATTTTAGGGGAGTCCTACATTTCTTGTGTAAGTGCCTGATGGGTGGACCGAGCTGTCCCTGGTCCTTAAGATTGAAAGAGTGGGTGGGGGATTCCATCCATTAAACTCTGTATTCCTATGACCTAAGTTCCCCCAACTCTGTGGTATCTCTTGTTCTTCCCTACGGGAGCACATAAAACTCATTTAGGTGCTGAAGGAAGCTGTTGTGTGGTAGAATGGATATCAGGCAGTACACAGTCCACCATAGAGAAACGTCACAAGTATGGACCCAAACACTCAAAGAATAAGACAAAGAACTCAACTCAAAGAACAAGGCAGTCCCTTTTGTGCTCTCTATTGTTTGAACTCCTTTTCTTTCTTTCTTTTTTTTTTAAGATTTTATTTATTTATGTGACAGAGACACAGCGAGAGTGGGAACACAAGCAGGGGGAGTGGGAGAGGGAGAAGTAGGCTTCCTGCTGAGCAGGGAGCCTGATGCAGGGCTCCATCCCAGGACCCTGGGATCGTGACCTGAGCCGAAGGCAGTCTGCCTTAATGACTGAGCCACCAGATGCCCCATGATCTCCTTTTCAATAGACCTTTAACCCTTGAGGTAATGGTTTCTTCTGACAAAGTCTCTGTCCTTTGTCTTCCCAGACCCAAGGCATGCTATCGAATTCACATCCTGTCTTTGGCTCAGCAGTGAGTTTCTTTAGGATTTCTTTAGGATTTCGGGCTTGGGCACAGGATTTCTGACATGCCCAACCTTGATAAAAACTAAAAGAATGTGCAAACACCTCCTTCTCAGAGCAATCTGGAGGGAGTGTCCCTGATTTCTCTTCCTGATTTACTCTGCTTTCAGAATGGTGCAGATAAACACTGCCCGAGATGTTTATTTTCACCAATTTCTATGTATTTATTTATTTTATGTATTTACCACTCAGTAGAAATAGGTGTAACTAAGAGTGCTTTCTTCTCTTTTTTTCTGGTGATGACACAGTGGCCCTGATCTCCTCTTCTGTACTGTGGAATCTCCATCTTGGATTGGGTCCACCCTTCTTGCCTTGGGCCATTCACCTGGGTGGACTCTGGCCACACAGGTTCACTTGTCAGGTCTTCCAGAGTTTTACAGAAAACCCATTTGGCTTTGTGTCACTCCATCCTTGCGGCCTCCCCACACTGGGCGCAGCAGATCTGAGATATCTTATCTCTACCACCTGGGCAAGCAGAACCCCCCACTTCCCCCCACACACACCCAAGACGAGACCCCCTTTCTCAGCTACTGGTCACCAGGACCAAATCACAATGGCATTCTAACAGCAGCCCGTGACTTTTAAATTTTTTTTATTTTTATTTTTTATTTATTTGACAGAGAGAAATCACAACTAGGCAGAGAGGCAGGCAGAGAGAGAGAGGAGGAAGCAGGCTCCCCGCGGAGCAGAGAGCCCGATGTGGGGCTCGATCCCAGGACCCTGGGATCATGACCTGAGCCGAAGGCAGAGGCTTTAACCCACTGAGCCACCCAGGCGCCCCAGCCCGTGACTTTTAAATACTCAAGCCAACATTTTTCTATTTTACTTTCTCCTGGTTTTCTTCCTATTTCCCCAGTCATCCCAGTAAGTCTCCTTGTCTATCTGTCACATCTCAGGATCTCCACTCTGTTATCCTGCCTACAACAGCCACCTTGTCCCCTGCCCTCCCTGTGTTCCTGCCCTTAACCTCGTTCTGTTCCTTATTCCTTGAACCACCTGCTCCCTTTGAACCTACAGTATAATTTACTTGTCTATTTTGATGACTTATCGCTCATTTTTAAATCCCCTCCCCATTAAGTAAGCCTTATAAGACCAAGGATTGTTGTCTGTGTGTTCTCTAATGTAACACAAACATCTAGAACATTGCCTGGCACATAATAGATACTCAACAAATATTTGTTGAATAAATACATGAGCAATACTTCCTCCATTCCCTAAAGGGTGGCGTGGGGGGCATTTTGATAAAAATTTCTCTTAACCAGTGAGGTAATCTTTTGATGTTAAGTGCAAATGTCTATAAATATATCCAAGATATCTCATCCAAAAGTCTTACAGGACAGACAGGTCCTTTGCTTTCTGGTCAGACTGAAAATGCAGCCATCTCATTAGCTGTGTCAACATTGAGAGACGCCACCATCCAGGCTGGATTTAGTGACATGTGGTACAGCAACGGGGTTACCTGTGTCTCAGAAGTCTAATGTGTTGTTACCCAAAAGGTTTCTCACTTCATCGGAACATATTCCATCTATTTGTTTAACTGAGAGCTCGCTGATAACTGCAGTAGCCCAGCACTCATAACCACACACTCATTATCCTCAAAGAGCTCATCTATGGCTTGTCTCAAACAATCTACACATGTGTGCCCAAGACAGAATTCAGACAAAAGAGTTGAAATTCCATCTGTTTTGCTTTGCTTCAAAGGGCAGAACTAAAACCAACGGGTAGGTGTCATAGGAATGTGTCTGAGTAGAAGGAAGGAGGTTCTAACAATTAGACCTGTATCAGAAATGAAATGGTTGTCTTGAAAATGGAGGACTCCCGTCCCTGGAGAATTGCGTCATGGATGCCATGAAAAGCATTCCTGTAGTGAGTGGAAGGGTTGGGAAGAGAGACCTTCCTGGGCTGGGATTCTGGGAAACCGTGAGTTATAATGGTCAGTTCCATAACTCACTCTTCTTAGGGGACAAGGAATGTTACCTTTGTTGGTTGGCAAGTAAATTGAGGTGAAAAAACGCTGAACAGATGACCCACATTTTTCAGAGTAAAAATTCATGAAAAGAACACCCGTATTTCTGAATTCCATTTTTCCTTCACATCAGATATAATTAGCTTTCAAAGTGAAAAGTATCAATCAAATGTGAAGGGCAAGGCAGAAATGTTTCCATATTCTTTCTTCTTGGATAAAAAGGAATCGACTCCCCGCAATCAAAATTCACTTCACAGAACCCAAAAGTACGTTGAGATCACCTAATGGGTAAGATCAGCAATTTTTTTTAAGGTTTTACCTCTTAAAATTTATTTTGAAAGAGAGAAGGAGAGAGAGTGCGAGCAGTGGGGAGGAGTAGAGGTAAAGAAGCAGATTCCCCACTGAGCAGGGAGCCCAGTGAGGGGCTCCATCCCAGGACCCTGAGATAATGACCGGAGCCGAAGACAGATGCGTAACTGACTGCGCCACCCAGACACCCTAAGATCAGCCATTTTTAATTGCCTTTCAGAGTTGTCAAGAGCATCCTCACTGGAGAAGACAGGGAATGAATGGAGTGAGTATCAGAGAGGTACTCACATGAGGCGTGTAGACTTAAAGCCCAAGAGATCACTAACTTTGAGCATAAAAAGAGTTGGTGGAGATACTTGAAGATATAGCCAATACCACTAGCATGTTCTTTCCTGGATGCTTGTAATAATAGTTATCATCTGAACTTCTCCTGTAAGCTCTTGAAAGGGTCACTCAAAATTATTTGTTTTAAACAATTGTATACGCTATACTTATTTCCCATTAACTGGTACATCGAAGAAATTTTGCCATCGACTTAAAATTCCCAGGGCCGCAGTTGCTGCCACCACTCCCCTCCCTACCCCTGGATGTAATGACCAAGGCTGGAAGGTTCCAGGGGGAGTGGGAAGTTTCTTCCAAGCTGCAAGAACTCTTATTAACATCTACGATGGGAAAACAGGCAGCTGGGAGAAGCTGCAGTTACATAGACCTTACTCTCGGGACTGGAAGAGGCCAGTAAAATATTATCTCTATGACTCCTTATATTCAAGATATTTTTAAGTGAGCCAAATGTCATAGGACCATGAGCCCTTTGGAGTCTTTTCTTTCCTGAATCTTAAAAGTTTTGAAAGTCATTCCTCTTATCAAGTGTAGGTAATACTGATCTACCAGAATGATTTAAATTCCAAAGACAAAAAGATGCCTTTAGAGAACGCTATTTCTTTGGAGATTTATCCTATAAAGGAACCTAAGATTCAAAAGCTTGAAATATAAACCCTTCACCGCAAAGTCTTGAGGACAAAAGTTCTCCTATTTAATATAAAACCGTGTGAAGTAAAGGACTTGTTGAGTTCACAGGACTTCTCCCTCTATCTTTGTCCCCTTAATGTTCTTCCTTCCCCACATTCCTTCCCTTGGACATTTTTCCTACCTCACAACAGCTGAGCTGTAATATAGCAAGATTACCTTCCAGCCTTTGAATGGATTTTTTGAACCCATTTGCCCTTGAGAGTGTAAGAAGGATGGTTCTGGGGGATAATTATCTACCTGTTTTGGTTCTCCAATCAACAATAATCTGAACCCATTCTGAAATTAAGAAGATGCTGGCTGGAGGTAAATTGGGAAATTGACATGCATTACCTCTGCCTTATAATTGGACATCACTTCTCATTAGTGATTCTTTTTGAGCTAGAAAGCACTAATTATCAGAGTTGTCTCTCCACACTCCTTTTTTCCCCAAATGATCTCTTTTTGTTCAAGTTCACAGAGCTGGCATCCAACTACTTTCCACTGTTTTAAGGATGCAGCATGGAGCCGTGACTGCTTTCAGTGCCCTGAATTTTGGAAGGTGAAGATGTGTCCTCCAAACTACCAGTCACTGGCTCTAAACCCTGACCCTCCTTCCATGGCATTTGAAGAAGGAAAATATCCAGAGCAGGGGTCTGCAAACTATGGCTCATGGACCTAATCCAGCCTTCCACCTGATTTTTTTAAAATTTATTTTAGGGAGAGAGAAAGAGAGAGCAGGGCGAAGGGCATAAGGAAAGGGAGAGAGAAACTCAAGCAGACTCCATGTTGAGCATGGAGCCCGATGTGGGGCTTGATCTCATAAACCTGAGATCAAACCTGAGTCAACACCAGGGTTGGCACTCAACCAACTGTGCCGCCCAGGTGCCCGTGCCACCTGATTTTTGAAAATAAAATTTTATTGGAACGCATCTGCCATGTGTTGTCTGTCTGCACAGTTGAGTCATAGCCACAGAGCCTGTATGGTTCACGAAATCTAAAATATTCACTATTTGGCCCTTTGTTGAAAGAGTTTGCTGACCTATGGTCTAGAGCGTGGCATGAGAGAAATAGCCTATGACAGGGAGTTGAAAAATGAGCAACATAGATTCCACTGTACGTCTAATTACCTTCTACTTGGAAAAGTCACTTTACCTGTAAAGTAAGACCGATGGCTTATATAACCTCAGTGTTTCTCTCGAGGATAAAAATTGTGTGATCTGTGAGTGGGACATGCCCCAACATCTCCTTCCCTCCTGGACGGCCTTAAGCAAATGGCGGAAGCTGCTGAAAGTTGAGGGCACGGTCCTATTCTCCTTAGGTCAGGAATATCCCTCACCCCCATTCGGTAACCCAAGGCCTTCCCACCTCCGCCAATGGCCCCTGCTGCTGGGGTCTGCGGGCCCAGGCAGTCCCCTCCTCTACCCCTGTCCGCATTCACATGTCCTGTATCAGGTACTTGCTCTGTGACTCACCGGGTAAATCTAACAGACGAATTCCAGCCGTGGCTGCTCACATCGCTTCAAGGAATGTAGTGCAGGAATGTAGTGCGGAGCCTGGTTCTCTACCTGCTCTCCTTAAATCAAGGAGCGAACCCCAGATGCCCAACAGAACAAAACTCAAAATCATTCTTTCATCAAGAATCACATTTTAGGGGCGACTGGGTGGCTCGGTCATTTAAGCGTCTGCCTTTGGCTCAGGTCATGATCTCAGGGTTCCGGGATGGAGTCCCCCATTGGGATGCCTGCTCAGCAGGCAGTCTGTTTCTCCCTCTCCCTCTGCCTGTTCCCCAGCTCATGCTCTCTCTCTCTCTTTCATGAATAAATAAAATCTTAAAAAAACAAAAAGAATCATAGTTCAGCAGACTGATCCCTCCATGGAAACTCTGGTTGATCCTTTTGCTCAGGTCTGGGTGGTCCAGCTACATGGTCATCAGTGAAACAGCTGACCAGAACCTTCCATTTGGGAGGAACCTCTGCTGCATGAGTTCAAGCACCTGCTAGGTCCCTAACTAGCCGTGGGAACTGGCACGGGTTATGTAACCTCTTTCCAAGATGACAGACAATGGGTATGAAATCCCCGGGATGTAGTAGACATTCACAAAATTCTCCACATAATGAGGTCACTTTTAAAAAGTGTTTGCTCCCCATTACTTGTCTCCTCCTCTCCGACCACCAAATTTCCGCCCTGCTGGTGGAAGACCTGGGTGTCCTGGTCTTCCATGTCATGCTCCCTCCTAGGTCCTCGGTGGGCCAGGGAAGCTGGAAGGGCCTCAGATGGAAGCTACTAGAAAACCAGGGAACTGGAATCAGACCCATTCTCATGCAACTGCTCCCTCCTCTCTAAAGACACGGAGGCATGTATGCATGGGGTATGAGGTATGGGACATCGTGGGACAGAGAAGTATGAGGATGCGACGTCAGGGGACAGCAATCAGGGACAGTTTTCCCAGGGACTATTAAATAACTAGACTCAGCCCTCCCTTCTGACTCTAACAGTTACAGTGACTCACAGATCCTTGCTTAATTATGCTCTGGCTGATGCTGGTTTCTGCTTTTGACCTCCCAGATTAAGTCTAGAAACTCCTCAAGGGGAGCGCAGTGTCTTCCCTCCTATTTATGCTGCCTACGCAGGGCCTGGCACCGGGCACTGCACGTAGTCAGGGGCCCGTAAAAATGATGGAAGGATTCCTCATGACTGATTAATGGATGAATTAATAAATGGATGAGTTAATCGACTGAGTATTGGGGAGGGGGACCCTTGAACATTTAGCCTTATCCTTTGTGTGGGACGAGGATGGAAACAGAAGGACACATAAGCGGACCCTGAATGGGGAGGATTCTGAAAAAGAAACCTAGCATCCAGCAAAAGCCGGAACTCGTAGCAGTCCAAAGTGGCCCAACTGTGAACAGTCCAATTGTCCAACTCTGCAGCTCTCGGCGCCAACCCCCAGTCTCGGAGCCGCCAGGCCTCCCGGGCCCGGTGTCAGAACCCACGCTGTCGCGGGAGCAGTCATGCGTGTTACCCCAGCAGCCGGGCCTCACGGAGCCGTGCCAACTTACCTTCCACTCCCAGGGCCAAATCGCTTCATCCAGTAACTCTGCAGACCCCTGTCCCTCTCTGACATTTGGGGGATGGCAGCTCCCAGCCCACAGTGAGCAGTTTCAAAGAAAAATGCAAAAGCCATTCCTTTTCTTTTGGCGAAGGGAGCCCCAACTGTGTCAGGCCTACTAGCTGACTCTCAATGCGTCTGAGTTATTAACAGTTTCCGTTTGCGTTTCTGGGTTCTATGGAGCTCTCTCCCAGTCCCAGCACCTGCCCTCGCAGCCCGAGTGCACCCCGTCACGCCAAGCCATGGTGCACACTTCTGGGGTGCTGCCGGAGCTGCTCCTGGCCCTGGAGCACCCCCGATTACCGTGGGGCTGAGCAGGGACAACACTCCCTCCGTTCGTTCTCATTATTTCCATCCAGCTTTACGGGCTCTTCTCCTCCCTCTTCCGGGGAGTTCAGGACTTGGGGACAGAGCCTTCTGGTGTGGGGGACCAGTGTCTGCATCTGATGCAGACAGCCTACCCTGCCTCAGTGGGGGAGGGGGAGGGGTCCCCCTGTTTTCCGGGGCCAACCCGATACCGCCCTTCAAGGAGCGAGCAGACCGTCCGAGGGGCCTGTGGTAAGTGTGGTCGCACACACCTTCACCTCTTCTTGCAGATGTGTGGTTAGTGGCTAAGACCCGAAGTCGGACCATCTGGGTTCAAATCCGGCCTCTGCAACTTACCAGCTGGGTGACCCTCACCGGGTTATTTTCTCTGTGTCTCAATTTTCTCCTCTGATAAATGGGGTTGGGGATGTGCCCACTTCGTAGGGTTGCAGTGGCAACCCGGTGAGCTAGCTTCGAGCAGACGAGGTCTTCCAACCATCCCCCGGCGGTTATGGTATCAGGGACGTAGCCCTAATCCTTGCTGTCGGCTGCTTATGCGAAATTCTGGTGTCGCGTTGGCTTCTTACTAGCTGGGCGACCACGGAGAGGACAAGCTCGGATTGCGTCCCGGTTTCTCCGTATCCCTCAACTCACTTGCAATGCCTCGATCTACAAAGTCGTTCTGGGACTCCAGTGAGATAATGTGAATGCCAGTGCTCTATGAAAATGCTCTGGAAAATACACTGCTACGTGGTGTTGGGTGATTGGTGACACTCTCTAGAACAGGTGACTGGTCCGTCCTGGGACAGAGGTTCCAGAACTTGACTCTGCCATCTGAAGCTGTGCTACCCTGAAGGAGGATAAGTCATTTTTTTAAAATTATGGTATAATTGACGTATAACACTATCTTAGTTGCAGCCATACGACTTGATCTGATATTTGTGTATGTGATGGAATGATCATCATGGCACGTCGAGCTAATGTCCGTCACCACCCAGTTACAAATGCTAAGTTCTTCTTTCTGTTTTAATTTCTCAAAAATTTTAATGCCTTATTTATTATAGGTGGGGAGGGGCAGAGAGAGAGGAAGAGAAATCCTCAAGCAGACTCCCCGCTGAGCACAAAGCCCTATACCGGGCTTGATCTCATGACCCTGAGATCATGTCCTGAGCCGAAATCAAGGGTCGGATGCTTAACCGACTGAGCCACCCAGGCACCTCTTTAATTTCTCAAATTTGATCCTGTAAAGGCATGAACAAAAATGTGTCCTCACCACTTCGTAAGACCAGCAAAGAGAAGAGAGCCCGGCCAGGAGACACAGACCTGACTGAGGTCCAGGTGTCCCGTTAAATACCCACGTCGCCGGTGCAAGTTGGCAAACTTTTCCTTGACCAAAGTCTCCCCATCGCCGAAGTGAGGGCAGTCAGCTTGTCTTTGATTATCATCTTTGCAGCACCTGTTTAGAGCAGCTTCTCCTACCGTGTGTCCTGTGTGGGGAGCAGATCCGAGGAGATGCTGGGGGGACGAGGACGGGGACGCTCGCTGACACCGGCAGGGACCATCCGTGTGACTTACCTGATCTACTGGAAGACCCAGTGCCTTGTCGCAACGCCCCTCCAAAGTAAATTGCTCACACAGCACATTGATGGACACCGTAAACCCGCAATTACGGACAGATCCAAATAGTATGTGGGTACCAGCGGGTGCCAAGGACCCTGGTGATGCCATTGCTATGGTACTTTTGTTGTTCCCGTTTTGTGTTTTATCAGCGCCTGCTCATTGGTTAAATCCCAAACCGTTCGCCTGTGTGCACAAGGGACTGAGGCTTTCCCTAGTAGATTTAGAGTCCTGGGAAGTCACCACATTGTAAGAAATCTCTCATTTCCATGCACCTTCCAGGGCGCAAGTCCTCCCCTCCCCAAGAGAAGGGACGGTCTGTCCCCAATCATCTCAGCAGAAGCAGCGTGTCTGCATCTTTGGTGGAGGGGAAGGACAGCCAAGTGCGGGGTGGCCCGGCCACCCGAGTCTTTTCTGAGCTGCGAACCACACACATAGCCAGATCCCTCTGGAAATCATATCATTCTTGCTCCCTGCCTTCCCACATCCAAAAAGCTGAACCAGAGGACACAGGCCACAGTCAGTGTCTCATCTCCCTCCCTACCGAGCCACTAACCGTGTCCCAAAGGTGAGTTAGGAGAACACCCCAGCCCGGCACACAGCAGAGGATGGATCTTCGTGCCCAGCAATGCTATGTCTGGAGGTCAAGCTTCACGAGGGGCTAAGCGGGCCAGCAGCAAGCCCCTCTCCAGGCCAGTCTGTTGGCAGCTGGGGGCGGTCATTTGCCAAATGCACTGTGTGCTAGATGCTTCCCTAGGTGACAGGTCGTGAGGAGAGGAAATTGGATCTGCATGAGGGTGGCTGGAAAGAACGAGCACCAGGGGAAAGCGCAGTGGAGCCAGAGACATGAAGAAGGCCACCTTCATGAAAGTTAAGTGCAAAATGATAAAAATCTGTGTGGATTTTGATGAGACGAAACCCCCCCACTTGTACCTGCTGCTGACGCTGCCCATCACGGTTTGGTTTGGGTTCTCAGGGAGCCAAGGGGTAGCAGGCAGTGAGGCTTATGATAGAGTCACATTTTCTGACCCGGTTGATTGAACCTCTAAGAATAGAACCCAGAGACGCGATGGAAAAGAAAAAAAGAAAAAGACTAACCTTATCACAAGAAGAGATTAAAAAATGCATAAATAGATAAAATACATATGTATATAACAGTACATACAGATGAATGTTATCTTGAGAGAAAATTGTAGACATAGATATGTAGACAGAGCTTTCTAATCCAAACATCCAGAAACAGTGGAATGACCAAGGCCTGATGTATCACCAGCGGTGACCTAGTCAGTGGCCACTCAGAGAGATAAGAACAGAGTCTGTGCTAATGTGGGCGAATATGTGTATAAATCACATTACGTGGACAGAACCGAACACCACCTAGCAGGTGATGTGAAGAGGTGTCCACGTACAATGTCAAGACTTAGGGATAAATTCGGAACCATAGCGGTGGTCGAAACTTTAGCTTTGTTTGTTTGGTTTTCTTTCCTGTTGAATATTTCAAGGCACAACAAAAATTAACTTTAAAAAGAGGAGTGAGGGGGCACCTGGGTGGTTCAGTCATTAAGTGTCTGCCTTTGGCTCAGGTCATGATTCCAGGGTCCTGGGTTCGAGCCCCATATAGGGCTCCCTGCTCAGTGGGAAGCCTGCTTCTTCCTCTCGCCCACTCCCCCTGCTTGTGTTCCCTCTCTCGCTGAGTCTCTCTCTGTCAAATAAATAAAATCTTCAAAAAAATAAAATAAAATAAAAAATGAAAAGAGAAGCAAGGTTGTGGTACACGGTCAACAAGAACTTGCACGACCCAAAAAAGCGATGAAGAGAAACCAAACGGAAACTCAGATCTTAACAGAGTAAAAATGAGGATCCCCATGCTCGTGCCCTCTCCTTGCCCCTCCCCTGCCTTCCCGCCTCTCCCCACTATCAGGCCACCACCGAGACCTCTTCATTTTAAAGGTTTGCCTTTTGAATGCAGCTCTTTTTCTGTGAGGTGGGAGAGACTGAAGGCTGATGGGGCATTTCTTGCTCCTCCCTGGTTCTCTCCCTCTCCGAGGACCCGTCCCCTAGGATGGAGACTCTAGACTTTCCAAGAGGTTGGACCCCACATTTCACGGCTTGCGCTCTATCAGAGCAAGTGTGCGTAGAAAGAGAAGGCACACTCCACAGCCCCGAGTCCAAATTTGCCACTGGCAGCAGGTCTCAGAGCCCCAGATCCAACAATGGACTCCCCTGGTCCAGCCACAAAACATTTATAACCTCTCCAAGCAGTCCTCTGGCAGAGAAAAGCAAACTGTGAGCTCAGGAAGCTAATGACCTTGAAACTATCCATTTATCTTGGCCTTTCCCCTCCATGTGAGATGCCACGAAAAGTGCCAGTCTCTCTCTTTCTCTCTGAAGAAGAATGATAGAGCCAGACAGCCATGCACACTTCACCTTCGCTTCTCCTCCTGGGCCAGGCCCAGGGCTGGAAGACCGATGGGAACCAGAAGGGAAAGGAAATCATTCTTGATCATCCAGACCACCTTCCCAAATCCTCTGGGTCGGGGAGAGACCTCACCTGAGTTCGGCTTCAAAGCCTGATCTGTGTCCGCTCCTCCATAAATCTTCACAAATAGACAACGCAGATTCCTCACAAACCTGCTGCCTGGAGCCAGAGGCTGGTGACACCTTGCCCGACGGGCACCATGTTGGCAGCCCATGGTGGACAGCATGGGCCCCCGCGACCCCCACCCTCTCTGGCGAGGGGAGGAGGAGGGCAGCCACCCTGAGGAATTTGAGTGTGTGAAATCAATATTCTTCTCAGTTGCCCACTATCTGCTTCGGTGGCTGCCCTCACCCTGGCACAGGGACATCGGCTCCCCGCGGGGCCCAGCAGAAGCCAAGAGCTGGCACAGCGAGACTCTCCTTTGTTCATGGTGCGTCCACTTGGGTGGGAGATGTTTCCTCTTCTCTTCCCTGTGCCACTCAATTGGATTTGAGTTAAACAACAAATCCGTGGACTGTGGCTGTGGCTGGGCTGAGCAGGCAGCTCATTTCTCCCAAGCCCGGAACACAGGCAAGCCAGCATGCCAACAAGACCGAAATCAACAAAGATGAGTACGATTCCTGTGCATTTGAAAAATGCAAAGCTGGTCTTAGACTCAGAAAACCCCTTTCCCCAAATACTGCTTCTTTTATTTTGTGTGCTCTCCATATCCTCGATGACTTTTCTCTTTCTTTTTCTCCCACCCAACCAGGATCTCCCTCCTTCAGCTGGATCGTGAGGGGGCCACGAACGCTCTTTCCACAGCACAGAAAGCCAAGGCCCCTTCATCAGTTGTCTCCTGGGCACTCGTATCCAGAGCCTTCCAGAGGGCCCTGGGAAGGAAGGGCATTTTGGAAAAACATCCAGAAGAGGATGGAGAGAACTAATGGCTGATGCCATGGTCTCCCATTCAAATTGCCAGTTTGAAGCTTGCTCTCTCTCTCTCAAGCTGGTGTTTTGTTTGTTTGTTTGTTTCCCAAGTCTGGCTTTTAGGGTGAAAATATATTATTTTCAGGTAAATCCAGTTGCTTTGAAAAATTCCCTGCCTTGGATACGTGAAAAGGTAGTTTAGTTGGTGTGCTACTGAGTTAACATGTGAAATGGTTAAATTAATCCTTCCGTATGATGTCTGAATACGTTATTATAAGGTGCTTAGAGATTTGGCAGGCTAAGCCCCATCTTTCTTTCAAGATATTAAGAAAATAAATGTAAATGCAGGAAACACTGCATGTGAGGCATCTGCTGTCCAACTTTACAAGTTGAATGTCAGTGCAATATTTAGGTCACAAGGACAAAGCAAGGTCACAAAGTGCCTGCTGGGTTGCGTCTTCTGGAGAACCCAAAGGGACTTGAGACCAGACTACCTCCCAGTTGCCCAACTCTGCTGTCTTGGTTAAAACTCTTTTGTCTTACCAAGAATACTCTATCCAGCAAGACTGACATTTAAAATGGAAGGAGAGATAAAGAGTTTCCAAGACCGGCAAGGCTTAAAAGACTATGCAACCACCAAACCGACACTGCAGGAAATATTAAGGGGGGTCCTATAAAAGAGAAAAAATCCTAAGAATATCATTGAACAGAAATATAGAAACAATCTATAGACAGAAAGACTTCAAAGGCAACACGATGTCAATAAAAACCTATCTCTCAATAATCAGTCTCAATGTGAATGGCCTAAATGCGCCCATAAAACGACACAGGGTTGCAGATTGGATAAAACGACAGGACCCATCCATATGTTGTCTACAAGAGACCCATTTTGAACCTAAGGATACACCCAGACTGAAAGTGAAGGGATGGAGAAGCATCTTTCATGCCAATGGGCCTCAAAAGAAGGCCGGAGTAGCAATTCTCATATCAGATAAATTAGATTTTAAACTAAAGACTGTAGTCAGAGATACAGAAGGACACTACATAATTCTTAAAGGGACTATCCGCCAAGACGATGTAACAATTGTGAATATCTATGCCCCCAATATGGGAGCACCCAATTACATAAGAAAACTATTAATCAAGATAAAGAGTCATATTGATATGAATACAATAATAGTAGGAGATCTTAATACGCCTCTCTCAGAAATAGACAGATCATCGAGGCAGAAAATTAATAAAGAAATAAGAGCATTGAATGAAACATTGGACCAGATGGACCTCATCGACGTATATAGAACATTCCACCCTAAAACAACAGAATACTCATTCTTCTCAAGTGCACATGGAACCTTCTCCAGAATAGACCACATACTGGGTCACAAAGCAGGACTCAACCGATACCAAAAGACTGACATTATTCCCTGCATATTCTCCGATCACAATGCTTTGAAACTGGAGCTCAATCACAAGGAAAAGTTCAGAAGGAACTCAAACACCTGGAAGCTAAAGACCACCTTGCTTAAGAATGCTTGGATCAACCAGGAGATCAAAGACGAACTTAAACAATTCATGGAAACCAATGAGAATGAAGACACCTCGGTCCAAAACCTATGGGATACAGCAAAGGCGGTTCTAAGGGGGAAATACATAGCCATCCAAGCCTCCCTCAAAAACATTGAAAAATCCAGAATATACCAGCTGTCTCTACACCTTAAAGAACTGGAGAATCAACAACAAATCAAACCAACTCCACATGCAAGAAGGGAAATAATCAAGATTAGAGCAGAGATCAATGAGGTAGAAACGAGAGATACAGTAGAACGTATCAATGAAACTAGAAGCTGGTTTTTTGAAAGAATCAATAAGATCGATAAACCATTGGCCACACTAATCCAAAAGAAAAGAGAGAAAGCCCAAATTAATAAAATTATGAATGAAAAGGGAGAGATCACAACTAACACCAAGGAAATAGAAACAATCATCAGAAATTATTACCAACAGTTATATGCCAATAAGCTAAGCAACCTAGATGAAATGGATGCATTCCTGGAAAGCTACAAACTCCCAAAATTGAACCAGGAAGAAATTGACAACCTGAATAGACCGATATCTAGCAATGAGATTGAAGCAGTGATCAAAAACCTCCCAAAAAACAAGAGCCCAGGACCTGACGGATTCCCTGGGGAATTCTACCAAACTTTCAAAGAAGAAATAACACCAATTCTCCTGAAGCTGTTCCAAAAAATTGAAGCAGAAGGAAAACTTCCAGACTCTTTTTATGAAGCCAGCATTACCCTGATCCCCAAACCAGGCAAAGACCCTACCAAAAAAGAGAATTTCAGACCAATATCACTGATGAATATGGATGCAAAGATTCTCAACAAGATCCTAGCAAACAGGATCCAGCAGCACATTCAAAAGATTATCCACCATGACCAGGTGGGATTCATCCCTGGGTTGCAAGGTTGGTTCAACATTCGCAAATCAATCAGTGTGATAGAACACATCAATAAGAGAAGAGAGAAGAACCACATGGTCCTCTCAATTGATGCAGAAAAAGCATTTGACAAAATCCAGCATCCGTTCCTGATGAAAACGCTTCAAAGTATAGGGATAGAGGGAACATTCCTGAACTTCATAAAATCTATCTATGAAAGACCCACAGCAAATATCATCCTCAATGGGAAAAAGCTTGCAGCCTTCCCGTTGAGATCAGGAACACGACAAGGATGCCCACTCTCACCACTCTTGTTCAACATAGTATTAGAAGTTCTAGCAACAGCAATCAGACAACAAAGAGAAATAAAAGGTATCCAAATTGGCAAGGAAGAAGTCAAACTCTCTCTCTTCGCAGATGACATGATTCTTTATATGGAAAACCCCAAAGACTCCACCCCCAAACTACTAGAACTCATACAGCAATTCAGTAACGTGTCAGGATACAAAGTCAATGTACAGAAATCAGTGGCTTTTTTATACACCAACAATGAAAATACAGAAAGGGAAATTAGAGAATCGATTCCATTTACTATAGCACCAAGAACCATAAGATACCTGGGCATAAACCTAACCAAAGAAGTAAAGGACCTATACTCGAGGAACTACAGAACACTCATGAAAGAAATTGAAGAAGACACAAAAAGATGGAAGACTGTTCCATGCTCTTGGATTGGAAGAATAAACATTGTTAAAATGTCTATACTGCCTAGAGCAATCTATACTTTTAATGCCATTCCGATCAAAATTCCACCGATATTTTTCAAAGAGCTGGAGCAAATAATCCTAAAATTTGTATGGAGCCAGAAGAGACCCCGAATTGCTAAGGAAATGTTGAAAAACAAAAACAAAACTGGCGGCATCACGTTACCCGATTTCAAGCTTTACTACAAAGCTGTGATCACCAAGACAGCGTGGTACTGGCATAAAAACAGACACATAGACCAGTGGAACAGAGTGGAGAGCCCAGATATGGACCCTCAACTCTATGGTCAAATAATCTTCGACAAAACAGGAAAAAATATTCAATGGAAAAAAGACAGTCTCTTCAATAAATGGTGCTGGGAAAACTGGACAGCGATATGTAGAAGAATGAAACTCGACCATTCTCTTACACCGTACACAAAGATAAACTCGAAATGGATAAAAGACCTCAACGTGAGACAGGAATCTATCAGAATCCTAGAGGAGAACATAGGCAGTAACCTCTTCGATATTGAAAAGTTGCCACAGCAACTTTTTTCAAGATATGTCTCCAAAGGCCAAGGAAACAAAAGCAAAAATGAACTTTTGGGACTTCCTCAAGATCAAAAGCTTCTGCACAGCAAAGGAAACAGTCAACAAAACAAAGAGGCAACCCACGGAATGGGAGAAGATATTTGCAAATGACAGTACAGACAAAAGGTTGATATCCAGGATCTATAAAGAACTCCTCAAACTCAACACACACAAAACAGATAATCATATCAAAAAATGGGCAGAAGATATGAACAGAAACTTCTCCAACGAAGACATACAAATGGCTATCAGACACATGAAAAAATGTTCATCATCACTAGCCATCAGGGAGATTCAAATTAAAACCACATTGAGATACCACCTGACACCAGTTAGAATGGCCAAAATTAGCAAGACAGGAAACAACGTGTGTTGGAGAGGATGTGGAGAAAGAGGAACCCTCTTACACTGCTGGTGGGAATGCAAGTTAGTGCAGCCACTTTGGAGAACAGTGTGGAGATTCCTGAAGAAATTAAAAATAGAGCTTCCCTATGACCCTGCAATTGCACTGCTGGGTATTTACCCCAAAGATACAGATGTAGTGAAAAGAAGGGCCATTTGTACCCCAATGTTTATTGCAGCAATGGCTACGGTCGCCAAACTGTGGAAAGAACCAAGATGCCCTTCAACGGATGAATGGATAAGGAAGATGTGGTCCATATACACAATGGAGTATTATGCCTCCATCAGAAAGGACGAATACCCAACTTTTGTAGCAACATGGACGGGACTGGAAGAAATTATGCTGAGCGAAATAAGTCAAGCAGAGAGAGTCAAGTATCATATGGTCTCACTTATTTGTGGAGCATAACAAATAACATGGAGGACATGGGGAGATGGAGAGGAGAGGGAGTTGAGGGAAACTGGAAGGGGAGATGAACCATGAGAGACTATGGACTCTGAAAAACAACTAGAGGGTTATGAAGGGGAGGCGGGGGAGTGGGGGGGTTGGGAGGTTGAGGGACCAGGTGGTGGGTAATGAGGAGGGCACGTACTGCATGGAGCACTGGGTGTGATGCCAAAACAATGAACACTGTTATGCTGTAAATAAACAAATAAAAATTAAAAAAAAAAAAACTCTTTTGTCTTCTAACAAAGACAAACTTGACCTAGTTTGAACCAAGAGGGGGATGTGTGAAAAGGTTACAGGGTGTTTCATGGAATCCAGAGGCAGTGGGATGTCTCAAGGCGCACAGAAATAGGAACTGAAAGGAAATCGGGGATCCAGGCTGTACTATTTATTACTTGCTCTGTTCTTCCCTGGGTTCACCATTCACGCTGCTTTCCCACTCTTCTCTGAAGGTCGGCTTCCTCTGCCGCTGCTTTCACTACGGGGAAGGTAGTCAAACCAACTCCTGAGTTTTGAGATGTCCCTTAATGCCATCCCACACAGAGGAAGCAGCCACCTCTGCATCTGAAGTTTGTTCTGGCCACCCTATGGCTAAGCACCCCTGCACTCGCGCTTGTCCTGTTCACACGGCTTGTCTCCATTTTCTTTGTTCTTTTCTCAAAGCATCCTGTTCTTGTCGTGCGAGTTCCGTTCTTTTTGCATCTCACTTAAGATATTAATATTAGATGTTTGGATATTAGATGTTTGCACTGTGCATTTATTTGATTTTCCCTCTTCTTTTGTATTCCTTTAATTATCTTCTTTTTCAGTGTCAGCTTATTGTGTTTCATTCTGTTTATTCCGAGGTCTGGTTAACCCTGCTCCTCTACTTAGAATTGCTGGTAAGGAGAGAGACTTGATTTGTTTCCGGGTTGCTGGGTGGGTTTTCTCTGCATTGAATGTACATGTCTGTTTCTCTGCTCTTTCATAAATAGAATGATTGGGACATTTGGAGACACGAACAAGCCTCTACCATTGGCAGGCTTCAGATTAGAACAAGCAAAGGAGGAGTTGGCAAGGTGGGGTGCTGTGTTTTGTGGCTAGGATGGCCACCAGGTGCAACGGACAGCTCTTTACCCAGAAGCACGGCATCCTCCCCTAATTCTCCTTATGCTGGGCCCACTTTCATTTTGCCTGTAGGTAAAGCACTGAGCCACCTTCCTAGGGGTGGTAGAGAGGAGAGGGGAGGGAAGCATGGAGAAGCAATTGGCGTGGTCATTTAGTAAATAGAACTTTGTACCTGTTAACTGACTTTGGAGCATTCCCAGATTTCTGCAGTAGATGCCTGGGTTGTCTGGGCTGATGCTCCCTCACTCCTTCAAACTCTTTGCTTCCGAACCCCCTCTCTGCCCCAGGTATTTGCTGACATATCCTGTCTGCTGATGATTCTCCCACAGACTTATTTCTATACATTTCCTTGGAGTCTCAGAAGGGAATGGAAACCAATACTTTGCTCATTCTGCCATCTTGAGCAGGAATTACTGAATCTGAATTTCTTGTTCCAAGAGAGAAAATCCAATTGGTCCACCTAGGGGATGGGTCCAACGCTGTTCCAACAAATGGTATGGGAAGTTTTCATGGTTGCTAAGGGTGACTATGTGGTGGGGGGAAGCAACTCCCCAAGGCAGTCACTATGCCCTTAATTTTAAGAATTTAGATTTTTGTTGTTATGCTTTGTAGGCTCTTTGTTCCCTGCCTCAGTCCAACAGAGTCCAGTCTCATGGAACTCCCTCGTCGTAGCCCGAAGCACACCTAGGTCTACTGGTGAGCTGGTAAGTGTTCAACAGCTGGCTCTCTTGGGGGAAAACTCCTGATTTGCAGCATTTTCTAATTTCTGTGGTGGACCTACTCCCACCATGGCTGATTTCAAGCCTTCTGACATTATTGAGCATAGAGTTGGGGAGACATGAACGAAATTGACGGTCACAAGTGTGTGCAAGCCACCTTAGGACCAATTACATAGTCTCACCCGAAGCATGGCCAGCCAACAGAGTTGGTTGAATTCATTAAGATTCTTCGGCTGCAAGGAACAGAACACAAACACAGGTAGATGAAGCAGAAAGAGAAATTTATCAGAAAGAACCCAGAGTAAATCATGGAATTCAAGCAAGCTCTGAATGCCCAGAACTAGAGAAAGCCCAAGGTTGCTCTCGTGACCTCAGAAGCAGGCTTTGCTGGACTTTCTCTCAGGGTTCTGCCATTTTTAGACTCGATTTCTATTCCCAGTTTCTGATTCTTGTTGAAATTCCTTAGAGAGAACCTGGTTGCCCTCAAGTTAGGTGTCCTCACCTGGGGAAATGTAACATTAATCTGATTTCAGTGACGGTTTAGTGAAAATATGACTTCTAGGGAAAAGGACTCACACAACGTGTAAGATTCGGTGCAGAATGAAAATGTAGACCCCTTTGTCTGAAAGCTGTTAAGAATTTCTAGATGGTACAGTGAAGAATTAAACCAAGCATAGGGCCCTTTTAAATGCAGGACCCTGTATGACTGCCCAGGTCATATCCCCTTAAAGCTGGCTCTGGCTGAGGGGCTCTCGGCTGTTGTCCGATTATGATGTCTGTCTGGGTTCTTTTCTGAATTGCTCACTTGGGGATGTTGTAAGGCAGGTCCATAGAGAAGCCAGGTGGCAAAAGATTGAGTCTTGCCAGTCACCACCTGAGGGAGTTTGGAAGCAATTAACCCTACTTCCTGCATCCCTGCCCATCCCCCATCCCAGCAAGCCTTCAGATGACACCGCAGACCTGAATGACACTTTCAGCTTCCTGAGAGACCTTCAGGCAGAGGCACCTAGCTAATCCACGCCTGGATTTCTAACATACGGAAGGTGTGAAATAAGAAGTGTTTGTTGTTTTAAGCCACCAACCTTTTGAAGCTACCTTGTCACCCTGCAAGAGATGACGACTATAGTATTATTCATTTATTCATTACTTTTGACCTATTGAAATGTATTATAACTTACACATGGGTGGTTGCGTGAATTTATATACTATGTTATCTAGCTGTAACTAACTTCATCCTTGCAAAAAAAAAAAAATGGACGAGTGATTTAAAAACATTTCTGCAAAGAAACTGGAGATTGGAGTTAATGCTGATCATTCAAAGAAACTAACCCCAAGGAAATGGCTCTTTATCGGACACAGTTTAAGGAGGAAAATAACAAGGCCAAACAGATCTGTCAAGATAATGACCAAAAAGGCCAAAGTTTTTGAAATGGCTTTACATTCACTTGAAATATTAGTAGCTGATCATAGTAGTACATGCATAAAAATTATAAAAAAGTAAATGTTTATAATTGGTGCATGCTTAGAAAAACTGATGGGTTGCATGATCAAAACAGATGGGTGACGGCTGTGTCTGCATGTGGAATGGGGTTCAGGGAGAGCACCAGTCCCCTGTTCCGAGGCTACCTGATGATGACACCATCATTGCAAAGGAGGACAGGGGTCAGGTGGGCCAGGTACAGACTTGGACAGCAATTTAGAGTGAAAGACCACTTAAAATAACCAGGAGACTGAAAAGCACTTCATGACAATAGGGACTAGACACAGTCACACTAGATCACAGTGACATGTGATCTCACAGTGACTTTTTATTGGATAGTAAAGAGAAGAATAATTCCAGAAGACTGGAAATCCAGGGGAACACTCCAATTATACATGCCGTTTAAAAAATAATTTGGGTCGTGATATAGTAGTCATTCAGAGAAGTATTTTAAACATATATGTACAGTTTAACAAATCAAACCTATTGTAACTGCCCGCCTGAGTCAAGAATCAGAATGTTGCTGGCAGTCTGGAAGCTCCCAGGTAACTTTCCAATTACGTCCTTCTCCCCATACCCCAGAAGGGACTCCTGTCTGACTTCTGTGATCATTCTTTCTTGGCTTTCCTTGATAGTTTTACCACTTCGGCATGGGTCCATAAACAATATGGTTTGATTTTACCTGTCCTTATGAATGAAAATTTTACACGAGTGGAAATCATTCTGCATTGCATCCTTTTGTCTTTTATCTTCTCTTCAACACTGTTCAAGAGTAATTTGTACTACAAAATCTACATCTATCTATAGATATTTGGTCATCATTTTATGAATATCCTTGTTGTTTATCCAACAAGGATATCATAAGCAATTTTTTAGTTATCATAAGCAATTCTGCCTTAGACATTCTGGTACATGTATCCTTGTGTACTCAAACATGAGTTTCTTTAGGACCATGTACTTTGGAAGTACAGAGTTATAAGCTGTGTATATCTTCAAATGTATTGGATAAGACCAAACTGTTTTCCAAAGCAGTTATACTAATTAATACTTATATTTATATATACTTATATACAATTTATATTTATATTCTGCTCCACCATGTTTAAGACTTTTCATTTTTTTACATTATTTTAATACTTGGTATTATCAAACTTTCAAATTCTTGCCAATCTGGTGGGTGTGTGGTGCTATCTCTTTGTGGTTTTAATTTGCATTTCCCTCGTTAGCAATAAAATGCTTTTACACTTATGTATTGGCCACTTGGATTTCTTCTTTGGTTATTTGTTTGATTTTGCCCATTTTTCTATTGAATTGCTTTTCTCTTACTGATACAGAGTAGTTTTTTTTAAATATATTTTCAATTTATTGTCACTCATATATTACAAATATGATAACATAAATATTTACATCTTTTTCCCACTTACAATGTGACCTCTTATTATTTTTATTGAATCCTTTGATGAATACAAGTTCTTAATTTTAATGTAGTCTAATTCATGTATCTTTCATTTTTGAATTTTGTTTAAGAAGACATTGCATCTGTTTCTTACATGAAAATATTCTGTATTATTATCTAAAAGTTTATAATTTCACCTTTTGCATTTAGATCTCTAGTCTACCTGGGATTCTTCACTGAAAAGATATTCCTCTCACTGATCTGCCATGCACCTCTTTCATATATCAAGTGTCCAAACATATGCATACCCTTTTTCTGTTCTATTTTGCTTCATTAGGTCATTTGCCCATCCCTATGCCAATACCACACTATCTCTGCTATAATTTAAAACAAATCTGGTGTCTGGTAGAGCAAGTCTGTCTACTTCATTCTTTTCTTCAAAAGGGTCAGATAGTCTTTGTGTTGACATCAAAGTTTTAGAATCAACTTCTCAAATTTTACCAAAACCCTTGCTAGAATTTTGGCTAGGATTAGGATTACATGAAATCCATGAATCAATTTGGGGAAAATTAGTATCTTTCCAACTTTCCAGTATTGGATCTTGAATACTATCCATGAATATGGTATATTTCTCAATTTGTTTAAGCTTTCTTTAATCTTTCTCAATACGGTTTTGACATTTTGTCTATGCAGGTCTTCCATAGGTTAAAAATTATTTATATTAATTGCTTCATATGTCTTGTATATTTTTTTGCTGATTTATAGAAATACAACTGAGTTTTATATATTGCTAATGTATCTGGCTATGTTGGTAAAGTCCCTTATCAATTCTAGTAAGTTATCTATAGGAGGTTATTTTAGATTTCCTATGAGCATATTCTTAAAATTTTTTTTTCTTGTCCTTGCCTTAGTGCACTGACTTGGGTTTCCAGTAACATTTAATGTTATAATTTTTTTATGCATATATCATATACCTTTGTGATACTGTAAGCTCAACAAGGAATAAATCATTGTAACCGGGGTATTCAATAGGCATTTGTTGAATAAATAATTGAATGAATGAACTATTCTATCATCCAGATGGCTCATCATAACAGAAACCATAGGTGGCCAAGGGGACAGGGGACAAGTTCAAAAACTGGGTTAAAAATTAAAATCAGAACCAACAGGACAGAATAACTCCTGGAGAACAAGATGAAGGTGCAGAGTACATGGATTAGCTTAGTCAAGGACCCGAGCTGGGTATAGAAAGAGGGACAATAACTGATTTTCTTAAGCTTCTGGTACAGTGCTAGATACTCTTAAAATTCATAATTCTCTTCCTTAAACAAATTGTGTTTTTTGTTTTATTTTGTTTTGAGTGTGTCATTGTGCTTCTATTCCTCTTAGTTTAAAGCCTGAACCTTATATGATCTTTTCCCTGACCACCTCTCCAACTCTGGTCTGACCATGACCATCTTCCCTCCTCCCTCCCCCGGCACCCCTTTTTGTGTTCCAATCACTCTGGTTTCTTTCTAGGTTCCAGAAAACTCCAACCTTCCTCTCTTATTTGTGCTTTGCCTATCTATTCTTTCTACCTAGAACATGCTTCCCACTATCCATCCTCTGGCTGGCCATGCCTGCTTCTTTATCAGGTCTCTCCTCCAGTGTTAACTCTCTTAGGCAAGCCTATCCTAATTTCACCATGTATTTTAGCTCCCCATGAAATATACTCTTAAAGCCCCTATACTTTTCCTTAAAGGTTCTTACCAAAATAGCAATTTTATTCCTGTGTTATTATTTGACTAACATCTCCCAATTAGACTGTAAATTCCAAAAGAGAGGTAGCTGTGTCTAGCTTGCTCACTGATGCCTTCCCCAGCACTGGCCTGTGTCTGACACACACAAGGCAGGTAATAGTCACTTGCTCGACTAAAATGTGTAGATCTTCAGTCTTGGCTTTCTTTTATGTCACTGCCCCTGTGTCCTTCCCCTTTCTCTCTAGTGCCCTCAGATGCTCCCCCCTTGCTCCCACAGTCCCATGCCCTTGGTTCTATGATGCTGCTTAACCACGTGGAACCCTATGTACCCTGATCTCTGGACTGGTCTTATTAAGCTCACCTTGTACTCTCAGCTCCTGCCCAGATGTCCAGCCCATAATAGGCACCAACATATACTAGCTTGAGTAAATGAACAAATGCAAAGGAATAAGGAATAATGAATAAATTGTGTATGTGTATACAAAACGTATTTGAGAGTTTCTGACCATGGGGCAGTCTCTGCAATGAAGATAACTGATTGCATGTTCTTCATGATAATGAGTCATTAATCTCCTGTTGAGAGAACCCAAGATAGAAACACCTTACATTGACTTGCTGTCGGTAGTGAATACTGTTACAGAGAGGATCTGGGTAGCGTATGCATGTGTGGATGCGTATGTAAGATAATATATATATATTTTTTTCTTTCTAAAAAAACTTACAAAAATAAAGAAAATGTCAAAGCCTTTTAAAGGGCGCGATCACGCTGAGTAATACAACCCTTCCTTGATTTTTACATTATTTCAGTAGGAGATGTTTTTATGGCTCTTGCTAAAAATAAAAGACATTTCAGAGTTTCTCAGTAAATGAAGCTTTGCAGACTTTTCAGTTTTGTTGTTTCCCCTAAAATTAATATAATTAATTAAAACCCAATGTTATTCTGATTTACAATCTGTGAGTCAATGAGTCACAGACTCTTATGCTAATGGGGCAGCTCAGCTTTCTGAGCTCTTTACAAAGATGCCTTGAACAGGGGTGACAAGCCAGAGAGACCCAGAAAGAAGGACTTTTCCAACCAGGCCATGGCATATTTGTATTGCGTTAGGAATGGAGGAGTCTGAGAATAATTTGGAAAGACAACTGCTTTTATCAAGTGTAAGAAATTAGTTTAACTGAATTTAAATGTAATTACAGGAGCAGCTGGTGAAGGCTAATTTCTGTTCAGTCTGGTTTCTCAGGAACTGCACCCCCATTCTGTTCTCTGGGAAAGGATCAAGTTGCAAGCTTTACACCACTGACACCAACCCTTAGAGGCTGGTCTTGGTCTAGGTCAGTGCTAGGAGCCACAGAGGAGGGAGATGACCTCTCTCCTGGTATCCACCTGCGCTGGCTCCTCCCCCTTCCTTTGAAGAGAGACCGGCGGCCAGGTGTGAGTATCACGTTGGCGGTACTTTTAAAGGCTCAGATTCCACCAGGGTCCATTCTGATGGGATCTCTGTCTAGATGGCACCTGGGCTAGCATCCAGGTGTTTTAGCTGCTTCTCCTGGTTCAAGATGGTGCATCCCATGTGATGAGGAAAACTGTTGACTTCAAGAACTGGAAAGTCCTTAAAAATGTTATCTACCTTGGGCAGATTGCTCCTGTCACACATTGAGAGTAGAGAGCCTGAGGAGGGTGTGGTGACTGCCTGTCCAGTGTTATTGCCGACACTCCACACTGTACAACCACACCTCAAAAATGTCAGGGTCGTGAGATTGCCCCGCCGTGGGCTCCACTCTCAGTGGGGAGGCTGCTTGTCCCTTTTCCTCTGCAACTCCCACTCCCCGCCCCCCGCCCCGCGTGTGCACATATGTGCTCTCTCTCTCTCAAATAAATAAATATTTAAAAGATATGGGGACCACCTGGTTGGCTCAGTTTGTTAAGCGTCTGCCTTCAGCTCAGGTCATGATCTCAGGGTCCTGGGATCGAGCCCCACATCCGGTTCCCCATTCAGCCAGACATCTGCTTCTCCCTGTCCCTATCCCCCGTTCATGCTCTCTCCCTTGTTCTCAAAGAACTAAATACAATCTTAAAAAAATAGAAAAAATATGGAATGTGTAAACCTTCTCTGTCATTTACACCCCCATATAAAGGAATTTATAGGATTATTAGTAGGAGAAGGAATTGTCACAGATAGACGAGAAGAGAGAGGTAAGGAAACCGGAAAAGGGAGCTTTGGTGGAAGCTGAGTGAAGAAAGAGAGAAGGCGGGGCATCCAGGCAAACGTTGCCCAGGCAGGTCGTCCAGCCGGTCCTGCTCCTGGGCTCAGATCAAGTTAGCCTCCAGGTGTAGGAGGCCCACGGAGCCACACTTCCCTTGGCCTTACAAGGCTCCAGCTCTGAACTGCTGCCCTGGCAGCCGGGCCTGGGACTTCCTGTCATGTGGGCAACCTCCCCTGGAGCCTCCACCTGTTAGAAATGTCACGTAAGGCTTCTCTCTCAAGGGTCCCCCAATGACAGCATTGGCCCCAGGCCAGGAGGGCCCAAAGGGATTGCGGAGCTGCCCATTGCTCAGAAGGTGCCCATCCAACCAGTGGCACCTGCCCCACATTGTCGTGGTCCTTGCCCGGCTCTGAAGTCAGACAACACTCTCCCAGGCCATCACCCCATCGCCCCTTCTCCACCTCATCCTGGCTTGTCAGCATGTCAGTCCCTCTTCCGCTTGCTACCTATAATTAGGTTGTTAACCTCGGGCCTCAGTCGGCCTTGACACTCCAGACAGCCGGAGGTGTGCTTGCAAAAAACAACGGACAGATCCCACAAGACTGGCATCAAAGCTGAAGTTCCCAGTCTCATTCTCGAAGGTCCGTCCCTACAGCCTGGAATTCAGATCAGGTGAAATTCATGATTCCGTTTACCGGGACTCGACCATCCTTTTTCTCTGCCGTGATTTCTGAAATGATGGGCAGGGTTTGGAGGAGAAAAGGGGCCCCAGACGGCCTGCAGACGCGAGTAGACATTAGCAAGATCTGTAGGGGGCGGTGAGTCTCATCACATGTGCACGGCGCCCACCGCACGTGGCTCCTGAAGGGGGGCCTGCCGAGGGCCTACAGAGTCGTCCTCCTGTTCTCCAGCTTCGGGCTCCTGAGGAGGGGCCGTGGGGCTGTGGTCTTGCCTCCTGGAAAGTGGCTCAGCTGTTAGGCAGCTTATGGAGGTCCTTAGTGTCCTGGTTCAAACCAGCCAGCCCGAAGCCCCAGCTAGAAGACCTTGCGTCTTCCATCAGACAGTCTGCTCACTCCCGTCTCCACAGCAAACCTGCTCCTTTCCAGACTATTATTCTTATATGAGATTGTCTTCCAGATCAGCTCATTTCGTTCGACCCCTGCCAACGGTCTCATGATGACAAGTCACACCAGGAAGACAGAGAACAGTGAGCAGGTGCGAGCTTACCACCGCCCACAGCCCCACAGCAAGGCTCCTGGGCTCAGCAGGAGTTACAGCCGGTCAGCAAGCCTCAACTTCAGCCCTCGAAGACCCGCAGGCAGCCAAGCTCCTGCGCGGGATAGGACAGGAGGAGCCCTTTAGGACCAGACAAGAAAGAATTTTGTTTTCTGACCATTGCCTTGCAGCTCAGCCCACGTGAGGGCTGTTCACTGAGGTGTCTCGGCCAGGTGGTAGATTTCTCCCGTTGTCCTGTAACTTGGCTTGAAGCAGAAGATGACCCATGTCACCTGGCGCCCTGATAACAGAGAGCAAATTCCAGCAAAAAGTGCCCATGCCTGGGCTGGCCATTCCCGTGCCCAGCAGGCAGCTCCCTGCCATCTGGCTACCTTAGAGGGACCACAGCCGCTCTGCTCCTTGCCCACCTGGCTTCAGCTGCCTCCCAACCCCAGTGACAGGGACAGCGTGGCCAACACTGGGCACAAACCAGCCTCCGATTTACCTGCTCTCCTGCTCTGGGGACCGGGGACCAGGTCCCCTCATGCTGTTGTGCCCTAGTTTTCCACAGAGTTGATGCCCCATCCCTTCAGGTAAGCGATCCTCCAACCTTATTTGCAAATACTGAAAACTCCAAAGCTCAAATGCATTTGTGGCATTCAGAGCACTAACATCGGTCAGGGGACTTCAGTAAAGATTTCCTAAGGCATTAAGAGTAGACAGTAAGTGTTGGATAGACGGGAATTACAGGAGGGAAAGTATACATATGGACATGGTGATGGTCTCTTGTTTGAATATAATGTTACAAAGAGGAGGTCCAGAAAGAAGTCACGCAGACGACCCGGACAGCAAATGGCCTGTCACAATTTTACCATGTTTCTTAAAAGGGGGTTTTAAAAGAGTGGTATTTTGGGATACTCTTACAAAACTACCACTTTATTTATTAGTTTATTTACACAATGACTCATTTCCAGAGTGGGTTATTACAAGAATACATGTGATACAATGTAAAAGTTTGGAGAGATACACGGGAAGTCAGAGATTGCACGTTTAGAACAGGAGGGAAAATCTGGCATGCAGATACACGGATCATAAGCTTCCGTGGGTCATAGAGGTGAGCCACTCATTAAGGACGGATGGTTGCTAAACACTCTCCTCTTTACTGGTGTTGGTGACATTCGTCAACACCTGTACAAGCCAGGTGCTGGCTCCGCATGGGGTAAGATATGCTCCTGCCTTCAAGAAGCTCAAGGGTTTGGGCCAAACAGAAGGGATTTCTCCTTTGGGTCATTCTCCAAGTGGGGTTCTATGACAGATTTTTGGAGAAAAGAAGGTTGGGGTCAGCAACGTGGGTCAAGCTTAGAATCCTGGTGGGGACTCGCTATCTACCCGCTGATCTGTGCACATGGCATGCCTCTCTGAACCGGTAGCCCCATTTCTCCCTGGCTCGGGTCTGGCTGCACAGTCCCTCCCGGGGAGGACCTGGCCAGGCCTCCACAGAGCAGCACCCTTAAACTGTCCCCAACCAGCGTGCCTCCATCTGCAAAACGCTCAGCACTGAGAGCCCATCTGGTGGATGGAACAGTTCCTACTCAAACGTCTCAGAGCAACTTGCTAAAGAACCTGCATGGAGACTGTTCATTGGGAATCCAACCCAGAAGAAAGTTAGGTGTCTGATGAGGAAGGAAGAAGCCTGAAGGAAGGGCCAGACCTTCGCACACCAAGGGTTTGGGGTTTCCAGAAGCAGTCCCCACCCAGCGAAGGGGGACTTCCTCCCAGTGAAGGAAACACGGAAGAACGGGATGAGGGGAGAGCTGCAGGAAATTTTTACAGCTCGTCATTCAGCTAACGCTGGGGCATTGATGGCTAGGCTCTCTGTCAAGATCAAGTTTTGTGCTCGCTTAAGCAATTGCTTTTCCCAAGTGAAAAACTCTAGATTGGGCTTTGGCCCCATCTCTAGGCAATTTTGGAAAGAAACAAACAAACTGTATATCGGCACCAGAACCTCACCCTGAATTTTCCGGGGCGTGTCCTCACCCAGAAGCACCCAGAAGTCTCATATTGTCCACAGGATAGTCAGTCTCTGCCCATAATAGACCTTAATGGGGTTCACTTTTCTTTCATCCTAACTCAGTAGTAATTAATTAGCTAATGTGACTGCCAATCTTATTTACCAAAAATAATATAGAAAATAAAATTGGGAAAAAAAAATATCTAGATTAAAATCTCTACTTTTCTAGCTAATATTTGATAATTTTACACAGACTCTTTTTCAATATTAAATACTCAGTTCTTTTCTTTCTTCTTTCTTTCTTCCTATCTCCCTTCCTCCCTCCCTTCCTTCCTTCCTTCTTTCTTTCTTGAGTCAAAAATCCCGATGGAGAGCAAGCTAAGTTCTAGGGCTAGATCTGTTTCCAGAGACTGTTGCTTCAAGGCCTCTTGACACTAGGCTCTCATGGGGAGTTTTTGTCTGTCCTTGGGTCCCACTCTAGTGGATAAGGGGGCAGTGAGTGCAGGGGCTGGAAACGAGGCCTTCTCCTCCGAAAGAATCAGCTCAAATTCCAGCAAACCACCCAGTGACTGTCTTGATCCTCATTTGCAAAAAGAGGTTTGTAACACCTGCTTCACGGGCATTTTATAGGGATTAAATAAAATAATAAGTGTGAGACGTTCAGCAGCGTGCTGGCACAGAGCCAAAAGACACTCCCCCCCGACCATCAGCCTCACCACCGACCTCATGTTGACTTTCATATCGTCATTTTCGTGATCATCACTGATTCCTACAACTCATTTAGAGCAAGTCACACGTTTTCTTTAGATCTCTGATGACCAGAGGATGGCTGGCGGTGTGCAAAGGCGGTGGGACCGGGGTCCATCTCACCTGTCGGCTCTGGTTCTGCCATCTTGGACAGCCCGCTTGGCCTCCCCAGACGCCGTCACCTTGTCTGTCCAGCGGGATGACAGCCATTTCGTCACGGGGCTGCTGGGAGGCTTGGCGTCCAGGTGTGTACCATGCATCTAGGTTGATTAAAGATTGGCTTCCCCCCAGCCTTCACCACTTCTTCTTCCCCGGTGGAAAACTATTAGAAGGAGTCACATGCAAGTGAGACGCCGCACATCTACCTAAAAAACCTTGTAATGGCGTAGGCAAAATATTTAGTCTCATTTCATCAGGCTCTATTCTCTTTGGGCTCTGCTAGCTCACAATGGGTATTAATCACTTAATCATACAAGCTAATTTATACTCATCTGTTAATCAGTTAATGGCTCTTCCATAAGCATTTACATAATGTTTTTAGCCAGAAAAAAAAAATGCAGTCTCCCCAAGGCTCCTAGAAAGTGACTCTGTGGTGAGCCTACCCTGCCCGGTGACAGGGACCATTTTTATGTGGATCTTCTTCTGTGATCCCCCAAAGCTGCCTACCCGGCCGGTGCCCAAGCCTCAGGATGAGTCTGCTTGACTTGATGAGATCTGCATTTCTTTGCCCAGATCTGTCTAAATGTCTGCCCCTCTGATGGCTGGGCTTCTTTGCACCCCCAGGTGCACAGGACAGCACACATTGCCTCCCACTGAGGTTAACACGTAGCTGGATTTGTGTCCTATGAGCGGGGCCGGGGCTGCGTGAGGAGACAGCAAGGAGGAAGGAGACTGATGTCTGGAGATCTGACCACTTCTGTCTGTAGCAAACACAAACTCGAATAGGGACAAGTGGCATAAACCAGGAGAGATGGCCCCTCTCGCAGAGTCTGCATTCCCCGTAGAACAACCCTTGACGGTCAAAGTTAAATGATTTATTGCCATCGCCCGTTGTGACCAAAACATTAGAAAAAATGTCTCTTTGGGACTCAGGGTCCCCACTGTTGCACCGTTTGATGGTAGAGATAAGTCACTCTCCACACCTGGGTGGCAGCTCAGCTCTGGTCAGTCACTGGGGAACAGGTATTAACCCTTTCAGTGACAGAGGCCGGCTCAGCTCGTGATCCAGCCCCTCCAGTTTCCAGACAAGCCACCTCGTGTTCTGAAGGTGGAGAGTGGATGGAATCTGAAAGAAGGTAGGTCATAGACTGACGGAGAGGGCAGGGAGTGATTGACGGGGACTGGGGGCGAACCTCGGAGAGGTTGAGTGATGTTGCTTCTATTAAAACATAAACTGCAGCTTAGTTGGGGCTTAGACGTCTGGCTGCAGCCCGCATTTGCAAGAAGCCTCAGCCCGACAGCTCGTGCACCCCAAGCACAACTGTGTGAGCACTGCGAATGCGAGGGGACTCGGCAAATGTTGTAAAATGGGCTGGATTGGGAAAACAAAGCACTTTCGCTCCCAGGTCGGCTCCTGAAGGCTCAATCCAGAGTTTCCCTCTGCCCTGAGATTTGCTGCTGCCGATGCCGCTGGGGCCACTGGTTAGCCAAGGGTCTGGGATGGTCTCCAGTCGTCGCCAGCACACTGGCTTGGGAAGCAGGTTCTGAGTCCAAGGATGGACATCTCTGCGGCTAGCCATCTGGTTAAGGCTCATCACGCTCGTGTGGGATGCAGACAGGGAACAGACTTAGGACAGAATCAATAATCTGGCAAAGAGGAGGAAGTTCACAGCTTCACAGATGAGCTCCTTAGCATTAATTAACGTATTCATTAATTCAATAATAATTTATTAAGGGCATAGTATATGACAAGCAATGTGAAAGGCTTGGTTGGAAGACAGAGAGGGAAAGTACTATTATCAAGATGTATAAAGATATGCGGGGGCGCCTGGGTGTCGCAGTTGTTAAGCGTCTGCCTTCAGCTCAGGTCATGGTCCCAGGGTCCTGGGATGGAGCCCCATGTTGGGCTCCCTGATCATCGGGGGTGTCGGCTTCTCCCTCTCCCACTCCCTCTGCTTGCATTCTTTCTATCTCCGTGTCTCTCTCTGTCAAATAAATTAATAAAATCTTTTAAAAAATAAAAAGATATGCCCCCTTCCTCTCTTTATGAGACTCATACTGGAGGGAACAAGACAACTACATAGACTATATAATTACAACACAACCTTAATAAATACTGTTTCCGCAGATGCATAAGGAGTAATAGAGAACTATTAAGGAATATGCAATTATCTGAGGAAATCCATTAAGGCTTCACAGAGAAAACAGCATGAGGGCTGAAGTTTGAGAGGTGACTGGGAATTTCTAAAGGAATGGGGAAGAAGAGAAAGCGACAGTCTTTAAAATCGGACAGACCTACACTCTAGCCCTAGACCTAATTGTGTGAGGCTGGCTTGATTATTTAGCCTCAGTGGGCCTCTATTTCTCCATCTCCAAGATGGAAACCATCAGCCTAGGTGGCAGAATTTTATAAAAATTACAGCTCATCTGCATTAAAATAAAGTGGCAGCTTGGGGCACCTGAGGTCTGCCTTCAGCTCAGGTCATCATCCCAGGATCCTAAGATCGAGCCCCATGTCGGGGTCCCCGTTCAGCGGGGAGTCTACTTCTCCCTCTCCCTCTGCCTGTCATTCCCCCTGCTTGTGCTCTCTGTCTGTCAAATAAACAAATAAAATCTTAAAAAAAAAAAAAAGTGGTGACTTATTACATTCACCAGCTGGATCTGTGAAGGAGGGCATTTTAGCTAGAGGGTACCCCTGTGTAAAAACAGACACACGTGGCAAGAAACAGCCGGTTTTGCAGAGAAAAGGTAGTCCGGCCTGTTGGGAGAGTGGGCCCGGAGAGGCGGGAGTACTGGATGCGGGTGGACAGTGACTAGCGTGAGTTTACCAGGGGCCAGGACTGTCCCCAGGAAGGGGAGCCAGAGCCACCCAGGGTCCCCCACCATCGCGCTGCCCAAGGGCTCCCAGCCCAGTCTTCCCGGCTCTTCCTCCTCCCCCGGCCTCCTCCGCGCATCGCACTCTGATGGGCCCCGCACGGGTCCCGCAGTTCTATCCTCAGCGTTGACATATGCCGTCCCTCCTGACTCTCCAGCAGCGACGTCTGTTCCGAGCTATATTGAAAGTCCCTTCTATCGTTCCTGCTGCAGGTGCATTCTGGGCTAAGAATACCCCACAACAAAAGTCCAAACACGCAAACAAAGAAATGGCAGAGGGAGCTGGATGACACGGAGAGCGCGTTGCCCTCTAGAGTTCGGTTCTTCAAGAGCTGCTCGGAGACAGTAGTGTCACCAGCTCCGAAGGACCGAATGAGACAATGTCATGAAGTGCCCAGTAAGTCTGTATGAGCGCATTAGCTGCTATTACTCCAACTGCTATAGCCGCCTGAAATAGGTGACCGCTCGATACCTTTGAGCACTTGCTCGGTGCGAAGAAGCGAGAACTTCCTTTACGAACACATACTCCACCTACAACTTCTCGGGCGGACACGTTCTGCAGAGAAGAAAGCACGAGCATATGGGAGCAGTGCGGTTTAATCATCACCTAATTAGCCAAACTATTTAAAATAGGCCTCGCCGTGATGATGAAAACATTCTCACGTCTAAATGCCGGAAGCTGTGTCTTCCTGTGATTCTCTCCCTGGAAAACTGAGCGGAGGGACGCTTGGCTCGATGTGGACATTTCCTCTCCCTCACACTCACTGATTCCAGTCATTTCCTGTCTTTGTCACTAGAGGAGGCCGGGATGGCCTCTGCCATCTTCCCTCATTTTCTCGATGTTTCCGTGAGTGGTGACTGTACTCCGTCTGGGCGGATATGCCTGGTAGAGCAATGAGCGGAGCCAATACTTGCTAAGACGGACGACACCGCAGAGGTCGTTGAGGGCTTCGTAGTTCAGCCCCCCCATAGTCCTGTAAGAAGAACACCGTCGGTACCTCCGCCTGCCAGGAGAAGCCAAGGCTCGGAAGGGTTAGAGAACCTGCCTGAAGTCTCTCATCTCGTAGATGCTACCGCCAAGATTCACCCCCAGGCAGTCTGCTCCTAGCGTCCCCAAGAGCTAGAAAACCCAAAAGCCATAGAAATCTTGGGGCTGAGAAGAAGCCGTCGCTGTGAGCAAACCCAGTTCTTAACTCTTGTCTCCCAGTGAACCCGAACCTTCTCTTATGGAGTCTAGAGCAACCCTATTTTCAGATCGTCCAATAATACAATCATGGACCCCCACGCCAGGTAAATAAATGTTTAATAAAATGTTTCTCTCAACAGCCCATTATAAAAATCGGTTATGATAGAAAAGCCCAGAGAAACCCAAAACAGAGGAAGAGGACACCGTCTTCCAAGCTGAATCAATCAAAAAGGAAAAACACTGTGAATACGGAGGATGCCTGCAAACCAAGATGAAAGCAGGAGATGCTCAGCAGCCAAGTTCTAGAGAGGATTAAAGCATTTGACAGACGACTTGACTAGCTGATTTTTAAAGACCTTTCTAAATCCAGAGATGCCAGTATTCAATCAGTGATGTAATTGTACAAGTTCCCAGTGTCCGTGTCTTTAGTCACGTGGAGAAATTCATAGTAGCTCAGCACAGTTTTGTGCTTCCATTGGTCTCCAAACATCCAAATTCCACTGTGCATCCCTAATCCCACGTGTTGGTTCCACGGACCCCTTCTTTCCATGCACCTTATCTCCATCAATGGTCTCACCATTTGCCAGTGACCCTGGTGCTCAGAGTCCCCCTCGATTCCTCCTGTACCCTCGGGCTCCACACCCAACAGGGCAGCATGCACAACAAGCATCTAAAACGTCTTCCCTTGCCTTCCTCTCCAACCCCGCTGCAGCCGTGTTGGTGCAAGGAAATCATACTTCCGTCCCTGCCGTGGACTAAAGATACAAAGATGAAAGCCACAGCACTTCCCTTCAAAGAGCAGGCAGGCTCATAAACAAGACTCAAGACCCTGGCAAGAGGCACACAGGGAGTAAAATAAACTATGGATCAAGCATCGTGTTACCTCACCAGGTCCCAAAGGGCTCCTAGTCACATGCCTTCTGTATCCCACCTATTACGCACACTGCTGCCGTAATAGTCCCCTCTTTTTTGTGTCACTTAGAAGCATTGGGGAGCAATTTGTCCATGGGGAGGCCCATGGGAAGGGCAGGTTTCTGTGTTATGGCATACATAACCCGTGGTAGAAGTGACAGCTGCTTCTAAGCACGATCAGAGCCATCTCCAGAGTAAGATGAGAAACACAGTAATGGACCCAGGAAAATGGTGGCATTCCACAGTTGACCAAAGGACCAATATGAGACTCAAAATGATATTCACGAAGGTAGGAGGAAACCCCACTGAGAAAGAAGACAGGGAAGACAGGGTAACAAGACATTGGAAATAGTCAGTGTCAACGAAATTTAAGCAAGAAGAGAACCGAAGACCAGCTCCTGGTTGCTTACTGGTTTTCAAAAGCTAAACCTTTCTGACGGTTGGATTAGAAATTGGGCTCCATTGGTTTTCGATTTGAATATGAGGTGTAAGACAGACAGGAAGGATCCTTGTACCCCCCTTTAACAAGGTTGGGAGTGAATAGAACGCATTTAAAGCATTCTGCCTTATAGTCAATTTATTTGTGCCCAGTGTCCTGGTTCTAAATGCTGAGAGCAGGCACAGTCTTCATTCTCTTTATGTTCTCTCTTGTTTCTGCTTATCCCATAGTAACCAGAGAGTGTTCAACGCATGTTTGTTTGTTTAGGACAATGGTAATTTTTCTGCAATTAGTTCTTCTAAAAGATTTGAGTGTACTTGGAAACAGAGGCTTCCACCAATGATTTCAAACATTGCTCATCGGGTTTCGTTTGTTTGTTTGTTTGTTTTGTTCTATTCTCTCTAGAGAAACAGCTAGCTGAGTAGGCAAAGATAAACTTCCAGAGATCACATTTGAGGAACCACAAATTCTGAACTTATAAGGGCCCAAATGAGATTTATTTTTGTAATTTTGGCAGTCTCTGAACCTGCTGTGTACGTCAACAGGAAAACGGGATTAACATCACCGCCGTCACCACAGAGCAATGTATAAACTTCTAGCGTGTAAAGCAAATTTCCACCAGTATGCCGTGTTGGGTCAGACAGTGGAATGACTTTGCATTTCATCCCGTTGCCTGGAGGAACAGTGCCTGAAACGAATTGTTCTCTTTTGAAAAGCTGCCTTAGCATGCAGGTACTAGGGTTCTGGTTCTTCCAAACCCACTAGATCCTGAGCCAGCCCATTGGTCCTGCACACAAAGCCACTTCCAACCTGTAGGGGTGACCTGATGGCAAGGCTGCTTTTTACACAGAGGATAGAAATCGTTTCCTATGAAATTCTCAAAAGCTCCCCTTCTGGCCATCTTGAGAGCAAATCTTCAGCTGTGCTCCCCAAGTTAGCCCCGGAATGTTCTGGTAGTCTATTGATTTATAATCCTGGCACTAGCCTCCTACGTCTGTGAAGTCCTTACCAACCCAAGCGGGAGGAGAAGCACCGATTCTCCACAGCCTGAACCTTGCCAAATTCTCCCAACACCTCTTAAGCCTTTTCAAAACGGAGGGCTCACCCAGCCTGCCCAGAGCCAGAGTCCATCAAGCCTGATCTGCTCTGTTGCGAGCTGGCATCCCACGGCTGCTGGCCGAGCCTACGGTACCAGCAGCCCACGACACCAGGAGCCTGGGCACACAGGTCCTTGGCACTGGTGAGCCTGCATCTCTCGAGGCCTGGGGAAGCAGACAGAAAGCCCTCGTATCACTGGCTCAGCAAGTCCCATAACTCACAGTCAGAGAGAAAGCAATGGCTCTGAAAGTAGGCACCGCACCTCCTGACGGCAAACGTGGAGAACATGTGGGTTCCACTTTCTCCAGGCATCAGGGCTGGTCCCCAAGCACCTTTGCGTGCCCGTCGCGTGGGATCTGAGTATCTGGCCCAGAGCTGCAGCCTCCGTGGAATTTACACCCATGCATCTCTTTTATGACACAGATATCGCCTCGGGGCCCTGAAAAATGAGTTAGCCACGCTCCACAACCATCTCAACACACTTGCAAGACTAATCAAATCACACTCCTTCCTGAACCAAAGAGCCTTGAGAAGAGAAGTCTAAAAAGAGATCTGATCCATGCTTAGCCTCTTTTTTAGGGGGTGCTGGGGTTTTAATTGGCATATAAAAAAGCTCATCACTTGAATCCACTGTTAACCTAAAGAGGCTTGATCCTCCGTCCTCCCAGCCAAACAGGCAGTTTCTTCTCTTGTCCATCACAACAGGCACCGTGTCCAAGACATGGCCCCACTCAAATCCGGTAATTCCCTCCAAGTCCATCACAACCTTCCAAAATAAGCTTGTTTGTTTAAAGTAGCCTTGTCAATAGCACTCACCAACTCACACTGAGCAAACAGTGATTTATACCTGAAAAAGGGGAAAACTGTCAGCATCTGGCTTATCCTGGAGGAAAGAGTGGTGAATTTACAGGCTACCGTTTTAGTCATCTTCCCTTTAAAACATAGATTTTTAGCTTCTTTTTTGTCACAAGGATGACACGTGAGCGCTAGGGAGAATTTAGAAATACTGCTAAGCGAAAATCTTCATCACCACCACCATCATCATCGTCATCATCATCCCACAGTGGAGATACAACGTCTAACATTTTGGTTTCTGCTCCAACAGTTCACCGTCTCTCTCTTTCTCAAGTGCCTCGTCACAACGGGATCTTAAGGCTCACGATCCTTATTTGGGAGGCCATCACAGAAGATGAAATCTGTGTCGAGAAATAACTATGAGCACACCGGACACTTTTAGCCACTGTAGCCCAACAAGCCTCCGGGAACGCCTGGTCATGCTCCTTAGGTTCAAACCACAAGGCCTTCATTTGGTTCTCGGCCACATTTTAATCCCATGTAGTAGCTCTGGGCACTGGGCGGGAGCAGAGACCTGGGGAGCCAAGAGGGCTTACTGTAAGTCAACATGTTTGTTGATCCTGGACCAATGGCTAAGCCAGAGGCCAGTGAGCGCCTTGCAGGACAGGGAGCCTGAGAGCAGGGAGACGGGGCTGGAACAGGCAGCACCCTCCTCGCCACGCTGGCAATTCTTTCCACCGGCAGAGAGCACAGTGGTCAGTGTTCCCGTGCTCTGCAGGGCTCTGGGCCTGTCTCCCAGCAGGAGGGATGTTTATTTGGCATTTGACCAAAGACATTAGGGCTCCTCTCAGAGATTTTGACCGGGCCCCAGGGTTTTAGCCATACACTATGGAGAAAGGAGGTCAATTTAAAGAAAGTTTCGATAAAACAGCAACAGCAACAACAAAGCAGCCTCTTTAAGGGGCAGAGATGGGGAGGCGATGTTTCTAGGGCAGGGACACTGACCCCATTCCCATTCTAGGAAAGGGACACTGACCCCATTGAAATAGACAAAAAGGCTCATCAAAGAATCTCACCAAACCCAGCCAGTCACAAGCATGAAAAGAAGTCCTCCGTGTCTCTGCAGCCTGGACCGGGACCAAGGGCTCCATCAGCCTCAACACAATCAGTTCTGTGAATACGGGGAAGCCTTAGGATTGCAGCAAATTCCACTGGGCAGCCAACTTGCCTTCAGTGATCTGCCAAAGCCTATCCAAGTGCTGTTTGCACCAGAGCTGGAAAATGTCAGTAGGGCCAGAGCGGGGTGGAGAAGGGGGAGGAGAGTGGAAATGGAACGCTGCATCCCTGAGCTCTCACTAACGGCAGAGTTTTCCGCGTTCATCACCCCGGGACTCTCGGGGGTACTGTTCCCACTTCACAGATGAGAAGGCTGAGGTCATGTCATGTCAGGTCATGTCATGTCAGGGACCTGCCCAGGGTCCCGCATGAAAGGGACAGGGTTGGCACCAGAAGCCCCACACGCAGGTCCCGGAACACGTGTCTTTGACCTCCACGCCGCTCTCTCTCGGTCCTCTTGGTCGCACTTTTCCTGCGACGCCAATGATCGCCTCCTTTTTAAGAAGAAGCACGGAGCATTTGTATAGGTGATGATCGTGAACGCGGAAGCTGGGCTCTTCACAGGCTCCGAGCTCGGGCAGGCAGGAATCCGCGGTCGGCGTGGCGGTGATGTTTTGTATTCCCCTGCTGCTGCTTAATTAAGGGAGCACACTGCACATGATTACTTTAATACATTTAACATTTAATAATTATCCAACACTTAGCCAGTGTTCCAGAAGACAGACGCATCCAGAGAACCAAGAACGAAAAGGCAGCGAGGGGAGGAGGGAGGACTGGGTAAGGCAGGAGGGCTCCTGGGCAAGGAACGCGGGGCCCCTTGAAGCAAAAGCAGGGAGCTGGCCGCCGAGCACCCGGGGGGGAGCCCTGTCCACAGGACACAGATTCCGCCTGTGCTTTTCCAAGGGTGGGACCCCTGGTCCGGGGCCATCTGTGCTCCGGGCCGGACCCCAGCGGGTCTGACCGTGACAGCTGAGCGGGGCTCGGATCGCAGCCGTCGGCTGGCTGGAACAAAGCAGCTGCCGCGGCTCCTTTGCTCCCCGGCCTGCTCTCCGCTGGCCAGTGGGACATTACGGTCTTTGTTATTCACACAGCAGTTGGAATCTCTGTCCATTTAAGGAAGGAAGCCGCGGGGTAATCCAGCCCTGGCTGTGCCACGGACAAGTGACTCACTCGTTTCTGCCACGTGAACTGTGGATGAACCCAGGCCGCAGTGGCCCGGCCCTTCCCCAGCCGTGGTCTACAGCCTGCACCTGATTAACCTAATGGATTCCCGAGGAATATGTGCGCCTTATATACTAAGTCGGAGTAAGCCCGGGGCACCATCAGCCGTGCTTTTTGTTTGTTTGGATAACATTTGGGAGTAGGAAGGGAAAAGTGCAGGTTTAGGAAAAAGAGCGAGCGCTCAGCCCCATCGGTTGGCCCCAAAGGGAATCCGTGCCAGCACCTTCTTGGGGGGGGGGCGGCCTGGGGGATGGGAGGGCTGTCATTCCGTGGGCCTCCTGGCCCGGGAAAGGCTGAGGGCTCGTACGGAGTGGAACACAGTCCTTGCAGGGGGCAAGCGCTGGATTCCGTCCCTGCTCCACCGCGACCTAGCCTCGGACGCCGGGCAGACGACCCATGCCTCCTGCTGCCGACCTCCCCCTCCGGGGACTGGCCAGTCCCCGCTTCAGAGAGTTGGCGTTGGGTAACACGAGCGAAGGGTTTAGCCCAGGGCCAGGGCGCACGGCAAACATGGATAAAGGTAGGTGTATCCATACACATGCACGTGTGTGTATGTACATGGCTGTGGCTGTGTACGTCTGCGTGTATAGATGTTCAACGTACAGATCAGGCTGTTTAGAGATACACAAACCTGTGTAATGTTCGCGTCGGCCCGTATGGACGTGGCCCTGGACACGTACAACGTACGCACAGGCCCGCATAGACAGAGCTCGGTACACACACACAGGAAGTACCTGTTGGCAGGTGCGGGTGTGTATATGCTGATCTGGGCCATGAGGCAGCAGGGAGCCTCGGCAGGGCTGGCAGAGGCAGCGATATGCAGGGGCGCTGCTGTTGGCAGAGGAGGGGGTGACCCCAAAGCCCGTACCTCCCTGGGGCATGAGTAGAGCCCCTCATCACAGCTGCAGTGGTAGGAGGCCGGCGTTTATCAGGAGGCCCCTTATCGGAGAAGCGGAGTCCTTTCATGTTGTTTTTGCTGTTTCTAAAAACAGCAAGCAGAGGCCAGAATTGTTGCCAAGATCATTCAGGGGAGACTCCTTTGGGAACCAGCAGCGAGCGTGTCATAAGTGACCTCCTCTGGCCAGAGGGAAGAAGAAAGGCTCAGAGGGAAGGCAGTGCGGTAACTGAGGGAGGAGGTGGCTGAGCGGGCCCAGGGGCCCCTTGTGGGCTGGGGACAGATGCCCACATCTGGGCCTTGCCGTCCCTGACCCTGGAGTTATGTTCCCAGGCCCTCAGGAGCAAAGCAACTCGGGTCGAGGCCAGCAAAGGAAGGAGGACAAAGTTTTCCCCCAGCAAATCATTCTGTCCCCCCAAGCCACCAGGAGCCTCGTCCCACAACCCAGCACGTGACGTGGTCCCCTACACAGCTCTCCTTGTCCATCAATTTCCGCTTTCCTTCTGCCCGCATCTCGGCCTCCCATCCGGACCGGAGGCTCCAGAAGCAGAGTCTGGGAAGGAGAGACACATGGCGCTCTGCAGGAAACGCCACTCCCGCTTTGGAAGGGGCTTTAGACCCCTCAGCTCCAGTGAAACTCGTGGCCTCATTTGAGCCTGAGGACAAGCGCACCCACTCGGTGAGGATCCAGGGAGGTCCTGTGTGTGGGAGGCACGGGGTTTGGAAAGGAACCTCACGTTGCCTGCATATCGCTCCTTTGGGGATTTGCACACCAAAGGGACTTGCGCAAGTTGGCTCCTGTGTTTTTCACTCCCACTGGAGCAACATTAAAACACATACAACCGGGGTGCCCGGGGCGGGGGTGGGGGTGCAGTGGGGTGGGAGCCCGATTCCTAGGTTTGGCTCCGGTCCTGATCTCAGAGTCACGGAATCGAGCCCCTGTGTCAGGCTCTGTGCTCAGAGCAACGTCTTCCTAAGTCTCCGTCTCCCTCTTACTTGTGCTCTCTCTCTCTCTGTCCTAAACAAATAAACACACACACACACACACACACACAACTTGCATCTATGGACTGAATTGTGCCTGCCCAAAATTCGTATTTTGAAGTCCCAGTCCCCAGAATGATGGTTTGGAATGAGGGGCCTTTGAGGGGTGACTCGGTTTCCACAGAGTTGTGACGGTTGGGGCCCTCGTGATGGAATCCGTGTCTTTTTTTCTTTTTTAAGATTTTATTTATTTATTTATTTGACAGAGAGAGAAAGAGGGATCACAAGTAGGCAGAGCAGCAGGCAGAGAGAGAGAGGGAAAGCAGGCTCCCTGCTGAGCAGAGAGCCTGATGCGGGACTCGATCCCAGAATACTGAGATCATGACCTGAGCTGAAGGCAGAGGCTTAACCCACTGAGCCACCCAGACGCCCCTGGGATCTGTGTCTTTCTAAGAGGAGACCCCAGAGAATCCGGATCTCTTTCTCTCCCCGCCCCGTGAGGACACCACGAGAAGACGGCCATCCCTAAGCCTGGAAGTGGCTCTCACCAGAGGTTAACCACGTTCCGGGTTTGATCTTGGACTTCCAGCTTCCAGAACTGTGAGAAAGCACGCTTGTGCTGTGTCAGCCACCCCGTCTGTGGCATTCTGTTATGCCTGCCCAAGCTGACTGGGACCAGGACATCTCAGGCCTGTCACATGAACAGCAGGTGAGGTCATCACTCCCTCCTGGAAGAGGGATACCCCGGGGCCCGGGGGCCATGACAGCCGTGGGCCGGGGGACCCTGTGATCACAGGAGGAACGCTGAGCTTTTCCAAAATCAGGGTGGTTTTACTTGGCTTTTTAAATGTGAAGGATTCTAAAAAGATGTTGGGTTTAAATGTGGGATGGATATTGGTAGAAAGAATGTACGATAATACATGTTCTTACATAACGTAGAAGCGACTGCCACGTACTTTTCAGAGCACGTGGGCAGGTACAGGTGGGAGAGAAGTGTGGGGAGCAGCTCAGAATGTCACAGCACCACGAAACGGGAAACGCTGGGCACGCTGAGCCCTGGATACATTCACACGCACCCTCCTTCACATCTAGCTAACAGACATTTCACAGCAAAGACGTTAATCTCCTTCTGGTCAATAGTTCTCAGCCAACTAATCAAAATAAAACAAATCACTCATCCCAAGGGGGGAAAAAATCGGAACTCTGTGTGGTGATGAAGGTTAACTAGACTTCTTGTGGCGATCATTTCGGAAGCTATGCAAATACCAACTCATTATGCTCTACACCTGACCCTGAAGTAATGGTGTATGTCAATTACACACACGTACGTACACACACACACACACGCAGGCGCGCACACTCACACGCTTATATACCTAAATCAAAGCCATCCATGGGCTTTTATACTCCTCTCCTTGCATTTTAATCACAAAGTCTGGCACAACAGGAGAGGGTTAGGAGTCAGCCCTCAGCTCTTATGGGTCCCTTTGTCAGCGCTGTGACACCGAAATCCCTCCTGAGCCCCTCCCTGCCCATGGGCGGCCTTGACCTTGCCCCCGCAGGAGAAACACTTGGCAGGGCTGAGTGGGGAGGCTCCAGAGTGGCTGGAATGAACCAAGGCACCCATCTCAGGAGACCGTGCGGCTATTGATGGTACCTGCGAGGCGTCGGGAGGGAGAGCGACCGCCTTCCCTGGGAGCCGCACAAAGTGCTAAGTGTGAGAGGTGCCTATCGGGCACACCGATCTGCCCGGGGACAACAGTGCATGCCTTTGTGAGCTGCGGCCACATGCGGCCCGGGTGGGGAGGAGCCGAGAGACCCAGTCCAGTCTCGCCAGCCTTGGGCTGGGGGGAAGAATGCACCGTAATACGTGCTGTCTCTTTGTCTGTCCCACGTTAGGTGATTGGCTCTGTCGAGATTCCTTGTCCATTAAAGAGAGGCCAGAGGGAGGACGAGAGAAGCAGCATCGCTACAGAAGACGCAGGACATGGTCTCACCTGCATCAGCGTACTTGTCGGGGAGAGAAGGATGATCCCATCAAAAAAGGAGTAAGAGGAAGCTCTTGTTTCTTAACTTGTGCTTCTCCCATGGTCAAGGGCTTCTGCAGGATCAGGGGCGTTCCCCGGGGAAAACAGACATTCTGAAGGAACTCCATTTCACTTAGCGCCTAAAGTAAAGAACTCCCGACTAGTCCAGCTTGGAGGAAGGGAGCTGAGGTCCCATCTCCCATCTGGAGATTATTAGGCCCTGGGCTCCCCAGAAGGACCTGGTGCCCGTCCTGTCGTCTTGGGCTGTGATGAGCAGGAACAAGTCAGGAGGTGGCAGCCAGGCAGGGGTGGGGGAGAATGGGGGATGGCAAAATTAAAGGACACGGAATGTTCAGTCTCTAGGTATTGCCCCAGGACACTCCCACAAGAGAGTGGCCACTGCTAGGACACCTGGGCCATCCCGACCTGTTTCTTCTGCAGAGTCTGTCCTTGGCCCCATGGCCACAGCCCCCTGCCTAGGCTGGCTCCTCCTTATCTCCCCAGAGCTGGGACTCATTATCTCCATGATCACTTACCCTGCTCTGCCTTGCCTGGGGTACTATGAATTTTATTAGCTCCTCTAAACTATGAACTCCTGGAAAGCAGTGACTATATATCTTACTCATTTGGGGTTCCCCTAAAGTTCTGAGCTCAGTGCCTCGTGTGTGGCTGACATTCAAGACATGCATTCAGCTGGAAAGGAAAGGGGATAGAGTCTCCCAGCCACTGTCCTGCCATCTTGCGCGAAACCACCGCACAATGCGGTAAGACAGGACACCGGGGAAATAGCTGGCCCAAGGCTCCAGAGTCCCCCAAGCAGCGTCCAAGGGAAACGAGGCCGTGGGCCTTGTCCTGACTTCCAGCACTGACGCTACAGCGATAACACGCCCAGCTCCTCGCAAGGGGCGAAGGGGGCAGGCCCAGTGCTGGGCAGCCAGGCTTGCCTCAAGGACTAGGAGGTGGAAGGAGGGTAGAGAGGAAAGGGGGCCACTCCAGGGTACAGGCGCATCTCTCCCTGGAGATGGGGACAGGACTGGCCCCGGGGAACAGCATCCCCTCCAGAACAGGTCATTCTGCTGCTCCCCAGACTGGGGGCAGGAGCCCGCCAGGCTCCTCAGGCCTTGAGCTCCCTGTGCTTTAACGAGGAAGGAAAGAGACTCTGTAGGGAGTGACTCCGGGAAGCATCGCTCCCACTGGTTCTGGGGGCGTCCTGCCCCAGAGACAGGGAGGAGCCCAATGGGCCATACTGCTCACCCAGGGGTCCCCCGTCCGTGAGGCTCGGCGGAGAGGACCTCGGCTTTGTGCAGAGCGCAGGAACACACAGACCCCTGTGGTGGGGGAGCACAGGAAAACACCTGCCTCCCTTCCCTCTCCTCTCCCCGCGCTGTGGAAGGTTCCTGACTGGAGGCCACAGGGAGAGGGACCTCGTGGGGCAGGAAGGCTCTTTGCACTCCCAGGTGGCCCCTCTGCCAGGTGAGGAAGGCGGCCCTCCCGTAGATGGTCCTATTTCTTCTTGCACCCTGTGAAGGGAAGGCATTTAAAGAGGAGAAGGAAAAGCAGGGGTGCGTTTTTGAGCGTCACTGTTGGAAATCAGTCCTGCGACTCTAACGGTAATTCTACGTTATGCTTGTCTCCCACACACACACCACCCCCCACCAGCCACCCACACACACTGCCGCTTTACTGCAAAGCAAAGTGTCTTCCCTCAGCCTCATCGAGAGCCTGAACAGCCTGGGACCGCTGAGGACCTAAAGCCTCGTTAGAACTTGATGCTGCAGGGGAGGCGATGATTTTCACTGACTCCCTTAAAAGCCTAAACCTTGCCGCTGGGGCTCACCTGGCAGGAGCCTTTCTGTGGGAGGGGCTGGTCCTGCTTTTAGACCCCAGATAAGTAACACCCGCACACCCGCCGGCCAGGTGAGGTGGGAGAGCTCAGGTCACGTGGGAATACGGACCCAGCTTCTCCGGAGAAAGCAAACAACATCCCGGTGTCTCCATTCCCTGCTAGTGTCCCACTGTCTGTCCCCCAGAGAACCTCTTGCTGAACAGGGAGGTGGTGGCGGGAGGTTATGTGGCCCTCGGTCCAGTTTAACTAATTCACGCAAGAGGACAGACGGTGTGGAGCGGAGGGAAGGTGACAGAAGGACAGCGAGGCTCACCTGCGCCTGGGAGGCAGCACCCCCATTGCCGTCCTGCACCCCAGCAGGCTCCCAGAGCCAGCCTCCCTGTCCCCCCCCACCACCACCATCTCCCAGCACACGCGGGTCTCCCTGACCGTGGCTGGGGAGGGCGGAGACACCGCCTTGTCCTGGCCTCCACGAAGGAATAAACTTCAGCAACAGAGACGGTTTCTCTTCTCCAAGCGCCACCGCCGGGGCCTTCTCACCGCGCCCCCAGCGCCGCTGGGACACCTGCTGCGGCTCAGGCTGCGGGGACAGCTCAGGGCAGGGGGCAGATGGCAAGTGTGTATGGACTCGAGGATCAGAGGTTTTCAGAGAAAAGAGGTAACGTCGGCGAAGATGAGGTGGGATCCCAGGCACTGCGTGTGAGTCCGAAACCAGTAACCCGCACCCAAAATGCAGAAAGCCCACAGCCCAAGCTTCTGCGTTTCCCAGGACGGCCCCGGTCTCAAGTGCTCGGTGCCTGGGAGTCACGAAGCCGTCGCAGCTCCTGGTATCGAGGGGCAGGTCAACGGCATCCCTAAGCGGGCCCGGCTTCCTCCTTCGGACAGTGCCCGTTCTAGTTTGGGAGCTGTGGCCCCAGCACCAAGGCTTGATCTGGGGAGACCAAGTCCCCGAGAGGGAGAGGGAACTGGGAGGGCCCGACCCGAGGGGTCACAGTCAAGGGGATCTCCCACGGGAGGCCGGGCCAAAGCAGCCGAGGACACGCCCCCGAGGTCACGTGGGTGCGGAGGGGCGGGGCGAAGATGGGGCGGGGCGGTGAGCGGAACGGAGGATGCAGACCCCTAGCCCAAGGGGGCGCCCCTGGTGGTGTCACCTCAGCGAGGTGGGGTTCTAGAAAGCGCAGGGCTCTACCAGGTGCGAGCAGGTGGGCCACGCGGGGGGAAAGGGGTGCCGGAGGTCCCCCTTCTTCTCTGTCTCGCTCTGTTCCCTGGGACGCTGCCCGCTATGAACCGGAGCGTTGACTCCCGGGCTCCGCCTCGGCTTTGCGTTGGGTCCAGGGGATGTGAGGATTGACAGGGGACTGGAAGGTGGGAGGAGAAAGAGGCCGGGGTACGAATTTCTCGGCTCCTCCCAGGGCGGCCGGTCCCTCTCCGGGAGGTCTCAGCTCCTCTCAGGCGGGGTCTCCCCACGCCCATACCTGTCCCCACGCTCTTACCTCATCCCGTTTCCTCGGCTGCTAGGCCCTGGGTGCTCCATCATCCCCTCGTTGGTTTCCTTAATCTGTTCACACTTTTGCTAATAGTCCCCGCAATTACTCCTTTGAACGAGCCATCTGTTTCCTGCCAGGATCCCAGTCAAGTAAATTTGGGGGAAATGCTTGAAAATTTGCAATGCTTATTAGCATCTTAAGGCTCCAAAAAGTCCTGCTGTAAAGAAACTCTTTAATTTTGTTTTATCTACAGAATACCCCTCCCCCACAGGGAATCCCTGTTAATCCTCATAGAGGGTCAGGAATGGTCATGGGAGGAAGGAAACTTTAAGAAAATTCGATTGACCCATTGGAAGGGTAGATTGGGAAGAACGGAAATGGGGTGATCTGCAAGGAGCACGCGTCACCGTCTCAGCATGAAGGTGTGATTAGGTCGTGAGAACGGGAAGAAGGGAACATGAAAAATGAGGTGTTTCCAGGGTCCCTGACCTCCAATCCCCTGGGGCTGGGCAGCCGCTGTCCCCTCCGGTGAGAATGGCTCCTCTGGGTATGGTGAGCTTCCTGGTTCAGCAGCCTCGTTCTCTTTGAGGATTCTCCTCAGGGGCACTTGGAGAACACGGTCTGCCATCCCCAAAGCTGAGAGGACTCAGGAGTAGGATGAAATCTGGTCCTTGAACCCCTGCAAAGGATGGAGGCTGGACCGTGGCCCGCGAGGCACGCACCCTCTTCTGTCACCCTGCGTTCCCGTCACTGCTGAATACACTCACCCTGGTCAAACCTTTCCCCAGAATTCCAGAGAGGGAGCTGAGAACCCAGGCCTGCAGGATGGTAGGATCCATTCTCCATCCTTTGCAATGAGGAAAGCGAGCAGGAAGTCTGCTCAGCGCGCCTGGAGTCCGAGAGATGCCTTCTCCCCGCGACGAAGAGTCCTGGGTCAGGGTCAACCTGGAAAGTTCTTTCTAAGCCTTCTGGACCCGGTGGATGACGGCCTTCCTGGGGTAGAGAACATGGTTTCTCAAGACATCTGGTGACTGTCTCCCAGCACCCAGGGGCAGTCACAGGGAGGAGTGGGGAGCTGATACCCTGTAGCTAGAGTAAGCCCAGAACAAAGAGTCAAAATGATAGGCTTGGGATCAATTTTGATTGAGCCAAAGGAAATTCCTGGTATTTGTGGCAACTCTCAGAGAGATTGAAAACTATAAAAATAATAATGATAATAATGCAGATCTGTCTATCACTGGCAATTGATGATAAATCTATTCTGCCTGTATTTCCAGAGACAGCAGATCCTCTTAACTTTCCCAGGCAGAAAGAAATCTCCAGGGACCTCCAGAATGGCTGAAAGGAACAAGTCAGGAGACGTCAGATGCTGGCGAGGGTGCAGAGAAAGGGGAACCCTCCTCCACTGTTGGCGGGAAGGCAAGTTGGTGCAGCCCCTGTGGAACACAGCACATAGGTTCCTCAAAAAGCTGAAAATAGAGCTCCCCTATGACCCAGCAATCTCACTACTGGGTACTTACCCCAATGATACAAACGTGGTGATCCGAAGGGGCACGTGAACCCCAATGTTTATAGCAGCAATGTCCACAATAGCCAAACTATGGAAAGAACCAAGATGTCCATTGATAGATAAATGGATAAAGAAGAAAAAAAGATGTGGTATATATATATATGTGTGTCTGTGTGTGTGTGTATAGGACAATTAAAAATATTAATATATATGTATATATATATATAATGAACTATTACTCAGCCTTCAAAAAGGATGAAATCTTGCCATTTGCAGTGATGTGGCTGGAACTCAAGGGTATTATGCTGAGTGAAATAAGTCAGTCAGAGCAAGAAAAATACCATATGATTTCACTCCCATGTGGAATTTAAGAAAGAAAACACATGAACAGAGGGGAAAGGAAGGGAAAATACAGTAAGATGAGAACAGATGGTTGCTTGAACTTGGGCTGATCCCAGAGCATACAGACACCTGCGTTAGATCCCCTGCCTTGAACCCTTCCTGTCTGAAGACATGAGATCCGCCATCCCACCCTCACCCCCATCTGTGAAGTCACTAAGAGCAAAGTAGCGCCCGGAGTTACGGGGAAATGGTAGGCGACATGGATGGGAGTGCTGGGACAGACGACCAGTGCAACACGGGACGTCCATTTGTAGATGTGGACACTGAGGCTTATAGGACAGAAATATCGCTAGCCAGGAAGGAGAGACAGGTGCCAAAACCAAGGCTGTGCCTAAAAGCCAAAACAGCCCCTCAGAGGCATGCGAAACAAAACAATTCAACCAGTTGTTTTGTATCTTGTGGGTGCAACCAGCCGGGGCGGGGGGTAAACTTTAGTTTTGCGTGGGGCAGCCCTGATCAGCTAAGCTCACCACAGGGTCCAGCCCCGGAAGCCTCACCTTCTCCCATCCCCTTCCAGGGGGAGCCCAAGGACTGGCGGCTTGGAAGTCAGGACTCCGCAAACCCAGCCTCTTGCTGTGAAGGAGCGGTTTTGGTCTCTCCGGGTCCTTGTGGTCCCTGAGTGGTGGGGACCACATGCGTCTGCCCGTGGGTGCCAGACCTGACCTCACGTCCCCTGAGGAGGACAGGACTGGAAGCCACTGCTCCTTTCTGGGGTTCTGCAGGAAACACCCCACTGTTTATTTTACGTAGCCCACAGGACCCCAAGAACCTCGTGAATAGGAAATGTAGCGAAGTATCTTGGGTCCCTCTTGCTAGCTCCTGCCTTGGAAAGAACCCAAATCAATAGTGATCTATCACTGACCCGCCCAGGGGAACTCGGGGGGGCGTTTCAGAATGAGGCGGGAAAGGACTCTCTGTCACTTCTCTTGGGTGACAGTGATGACGGCACTTGGTTCTGCCCCATCAGAAACCAGTTTGGGGGGGAGAAGGGAGGGGCTGGGAGTGGGAGTGCCCCCCCACTTCTCCCTTCTCTGTGTTTTGTCACAGCCCCAAAGGGGCTCTGCAGCCCATGACACAGAGAGATCCACCTGGATTGAGTCACCGGCTTGTGGGAGCTGGTCTGTCTGTTTTCGAGAGCAAAGCAAAAGAGCGGTGGAAAACCGGAGAACGTGTCTCATAAACAGAATCAGAGGAAGGGCATGAGGAAGGAGAATGGAGCTTGACGGTCTGTGTCTTGCCGAGTATTAAATGCTCTGTTTATGTTTTCAACAAGTGATTTTCCATCCCTGGGGGAGTGCTGTGTGAGGGTCACTGAGACAATCCTGCGGGCACCGGGAAAAACACAGACCCAAACAGAAGCAGGGTCGTCGCGTGGGCCACTGGCTGGCCAAGGCCAAGAGCACACGGAGTCTGTCCCGTGTGCGCTTTTCCTTCTTTCCCGTGTTGTGTTTGCTTCTCCACGGTGTTAGGAGCCCTCCGTGGAGGAGACTCTCTCAATCCGGCTTCCCACTTTGTCTCCAGCTCCGAGAGCCGAGCCTGGGACACAGTAGAGGCTCGGTGCCTACCAGTTGGATGAAAGGAAAGGATGCAGGGCCCCGCCCCGTGCCATATTCATGCACACAGATGTGTGTGTGAGGTTGTTTAGTGACGCTGAACCACACGAAGAGAGCAGAGGAAGAGGCGTCGTCCCACAGACCAGCATTGGTACCCCCACTCCGCCATCTACCAACCGCGCGATGCTGGGAGAGTTTACAGTCTCTGTGCCTCGGTTTTCTCATCCGTAAAGTGGGGAGAGAAGTCACACGAGCCTCAGCGGTGTGCTGATTATAAAAGGGCTTGGAACAGCCTCTGGTTCCTACTTTCTCCCCTAGCTAGAAGGGGAAAGAAGCTGGATATGGACAGTGACTGCAGAGGGGTAGTTGAGAGTGGGGAATCCCTTCTGGGAGAGACCCGGAGCTCAGGACGCACGGGACAAGCATGATGCGCAGTGGAGGGACAGCCTGGGGAAGGGCACTCCCAGCTGCCCAGCCTAGCTCAAGGGGAAACAAACTCCTTGAAAGAGAAGGGGCTGGGGTGGTATTTTTTTAAATAGGCATGAGAGGGATATAGAACAGAGGATGCTCACTGCAGTCTCCAAAAAGCACACCCCGAGAGACAGCCATGACCCCCATATTCTAAGCATGGAGCCTGCACGGTGCCTGTCCCCAGACTCCTGGGGCTCTCCTCTTCCTGCAACAGTGTCCTAAGGACAGTCCTGTCTCCCAGTCTCAGGAGAGATGGGCAGGGCGGATGGAGGTGTGAGCAGAGAGGGGAAGTAGGAGGAGAAGGCAAGGCAGGGGCACGAAGCTGGAAGCAGGTGGCCAAGTGGGGAGGAGGGCTAAGGAGAAAGTCGGGAGAGAACCGAAGGACAGATCTGAGGCTGAGCAGTGACACGGGCCACCGCTCACCCTTTGAACGTGCACATTTCCATCCTCAAAACGGGGGTGGCAGGGCAGAGGCAGTGAGGACACCCTCCTGCCCATCCCCCCTCTGATGCCCCTCGCTCAGCCCCGCACAGATATTTATTAAGACTTCCTAAGTGCAGAGAATGCGCTGGAGACAGGATGGTGGACGAGGTGGACACAGTCCACGGCTTCCAGAGAGACACCTCACCTGCTAGTCACAGCAGTGCAGAATCTCAGGTAGGACGTGCTGGGAAGGGAAGAAAGAGGGCTTGACCCAGCTGGCGGGAACAAGAGGACCCACATCCAAACTCCCCTGCTTTGCTTCTCCTTGATGACTATAGTTTTCGGAATGGCCAGCCCTCTTCCTGGCTAGGGAGGGGGAAAGAGCTCCGTTGGACACTGGTGGTCCAGGGACCTGATCATTTGCCCTGAGGCGCATAGCCACAACTGCATGGCCAGTCCCGGGGTCCCTGGGAAACTGAGGCCCCAGTAGGGAGAAGTTTGGCTGAGACCTCACGATGAGTCAGAGGAGGAGGTGAGATGTCCACTTGGCTCTTCCTGATTCAGGAGCTCAGGGCCCTACTACCCCAGGGTTTTCTTCCCCCAACCGACCTTCCTGAGGGCTGTGGCCAGCTTGCAGGAGGCTTCCCACGTCCCCTGTGCCCTCTGCCACCCTGCCACAGCCCCTGTCCCAGAGACAGGTCCCGGGACAGCCCAAGCACCACTCAAACCCCCAGCCCTTGGCCTGGTGGCAGGGATTCCCAGCCCCCTCCTGGCCATGGGCAGCAACAAGTATGCGGGCTTCCCCCTCCCCCACCCCCTGCAGAGAAGCTGGGCGCAGCGGAGCAGCTGGCAAACACAGAAGCAACACCTGTGTGCCAGATAGCACAGCTGCATGGGAGAAACCCGATCCGTCCGCAGCGCCCGTCACATGCCCTGTCCAGTTGTTGCACTCGGGGCAGGTTGGGGGAGCACCCATGGCAGAGAGCTCCCCGTGGCCCAGGCGCCCAGCCCTCTCTGCCTCCCAGCCCGGCATCCATTGGTTGCTCTTACTTGCACTTGGCATTTCCAGCTGGGTTCGCCTTTCATGGCCTTCCATTCAGAGACTGGGTGTGTGGCGGGGGAGGGGTGGGGGGGTGGGGGGGGCGAGGGGGCCCAGAGCCATACTCACTGCCCACAGGAGCAAAGCTGCTTCGTGCACCTCAACCGCTTTTCATCTTCAAAGCAGTGGCTGCCTCCTCCTTCCAAGGCCTGCACATCTGGCCGAAACGTTTGTGGATGCCGGGGCGGGTTACCTTCACAGCCGGGGTGCCTGGGAGACACCTAGAGGTGCCCTGCGGTTTGGCTCCGCACGCCCCGCCTCATGTGGCCTGCTGGTCCCCTGGGCTGGCCACCCGCGATTCCAGAGCCCCCGGCCCCTCTCCTGGGGCCCTGCGACGACCTGCCCGTTTCCTGCTGGAACAGCTCCAGGAGCTATGGTCCACGTGAACAATGAGCCGGCATATGGAAAAAGGAGGAGAAAGGATACGGTACAGGTGCTCCAGAGGGTGGGAGGGAGAAGGAGGCAAAGAAGAAAAGAACAAATCGCTTCCGGACAGGAATGTCTTTTGCCAGAGGGCAACTTGGCCAGAGAATAACCCACAGCCAACGAGGAGGCATCTATTCAGACGGAGGAGGAAAAAGGAGCTAAGATCCCCAAGGGCCGTGCATACCTCTAATGTGTCCACCCGTGCCGAGAGCCAGGAGACCTTGATGCATCAAGCTCTGTGGGGGTTCGGCCCGCTAAGGAAAGGGAGAAGGTCACTGCCCACGACAGACCCAAATGCTTCCCGTGGGTCACCGTGTGAATTCACCCGGTCGGTCAGCAAATAGTCAGTCTTCCCACCCCCGTGCAACCTCACGCAGTCGTTTTAATCACGATCATCAGTTCACAGACGAGCACACTGAGGCTCCGGGAACTAAGTAGTTTGCAAAAGGGCATCAGGATAGCAGGTCAGCAGGCCAAGATCGGAGCCCTGAGCACATGGGGCCTGGAAGTGAACGCGTGAACCAGAGCTCTGGTTGGCTCTCCCCACCGTCCTCAAAGTGACAGGCTTCCAGGGAGCAGCCAAGGATGGCCTGACCCCTCTGACGGGACCTATGGAAAGGGGACGCTGGAGACTCCTCGTTTCCAAAGTTCTTTCTTCTCACACTAGGTCTCGTCCTTCCACTTTCCTTTCAACAGAAAACAAAACAAGATAAAATTTTACCTCCTGAAGTCATTTTACGTGGACTCGAAATTAGCTGTTGCTTGGCCACTCCGAGAGGTGACACAGAGACTGCATCCGTGTGCCCCCTCGCGCCCCTGCCCGCACGTCACGCCAACGTCCGTTCTGTCACCACTCAAGGTGGCACTTTCTTGGTCCTGTACAAAATGTAATTTTCACTTGCCCCTGAAAAATCAATATGGAAAGGCTCTAATTCCCCAGATTTCGATTTTTCAATAAAAAAGTGAAAATGAAACTCTGCGGGATTGCAGCCAAAAGGGTGCCCCGAGCCAAGTGCCGTCTGGAAGGAGACTTACCCAGAGTTTTCCAGAAAAACACCGACTTTTGACATTGTTCTTCTCAGATGACATGTCAGCCAGAAAAGCAAATGGTGCTGATGAGACCGCGTGGGACTGGGCAGTACACCTTGGTGGGAAGGGTGCTCTGTCCAGAGAGATGGATTGCACAGTCGTGCTGTCCTGGGGTGCCACTGATGGGCCATGCGGTACGGGGGAAGGAGCGTAGCTTTGAAATCCAGCCACAGATGAATGACAGCCCATATCATCAGATCATAGTGGCGTCCCGCCTAGCAGCTCTCATCATCCTATTTCCTGCACGCGAAGAAGGAGGACAGAAGGGCCAGTAAATGAAACGGCACATATGGACGTGTCCACACAGGCCTACGGCAGACCGGACCTGCAATCAGGCTAGTTTCCTTCCCGCCCGCCCGCCTGCCTCGCTTTCCCTGTCATTGGATGATGACTTGGGGTGAAACGCTGATACCCTTCGGTACCTGGTGTCGGCAGACACGACCACAGCGAACTCTCAGGTCCCCACCCGAGCATCTCCTAATCCACCCATGCTGGGGACAGACCTAAGGAAGATGTCACTGCCCATCTCCAGACTCTGCAAAACAAGACCCCCAGGATTCCTCAGGACCTCTTTCCGTGGCTCTTCTGACAACGAATGGAGACGCAAAAGAGCAGCCCAGCCCCCAGGTGTGACCTGGTTCTATAACCTGAGCCACCGACCCTACTGCCCCGTCACCCTCCCTCCCGCCCCCTCGGCCAGCAGCACCTGCCATTAGAAGCTTAAGTCCCAGTAGCTTCCAGACCTGTGACCTGGAGGCTTGGGGTGGGGGGCAGGAGGGCAAAGGGAAAGAGGGAAGTGGAAGCTGGTGGTTTCAGGGAACCATGCACAGGGTTTTGTGACCACCTGCCTCCACGTTCAGGTCCGCTTGGATGGTACCTGGCAGGGGAGGGGTGAGTCTCCATGAAGTGCCGTTACCCGAAAGTGAGGGGAGGGATTCCAGAGAGGCAGAAATAATGCATGCCAGGTACAATATCAAAGCATCTTTGGGGACGACTGGGTGCCTAGTTGGTTAAGTGTTGGACTCTCCGTTTCAGCTCCGCTCATGATCTCAGGATGGCAGGATCGAGGCTCGCGTCGGGCTCCGTGCTGGGTGTGGAGTCTGCTTGAGGCTCTCCCTCCCCCACTCCCCTGCCCCTCCTGCTCATGTGCTCTCTCCCTCTCTCTCTCAAATAAATAACTAAAATCTTTTTTTAAAAAAGCATCTTTGAATTTTTCTTGGGAATCAAGAAGTAAGCGAGTTCACCTCCACCTGATAGGAACTGGGTGTTGGGGCTCCTTGAAGACAGTGTTTTCTGGGTGAGGGTGTGGAGAGGGCGAGCGGGGCTGCTGGTGATGGCAGATTTCCCGAGTGATAACGCCACAGGCAACGGAAGCATCCGCCAGGACAAGGGCTGCCTGGAACACGCACAGGGAGTGGCTCATACACCATCTCATCTAACGGCGGGGTTAAGAGAACCGAAACACCGATCGGCAGGAAACTGGCTCCCCATAAGGGTACACCAGTAGTCCCCGAGAGGCTATTGACGGTGATGTCAAAGATTTAGTATCTTGACGTAAAAACGCGTCCTCACACTACAGTATTGGGTGAGGAAAGCAGCTTCTATAAAGTGTGGAATATGAATCCTTCAAGTAAAAGAGAATCCACGCAGCCACGCTGTACACACGCACCAAGACATGTCCTAAAAGTTAACTGTCACCACGTTATCCGTGTTCTTTGTCAGAGGATGAGCTCTCGAGTGATCATTCTCCCTTCTTCCTTGTTCTCTTCTGTATTATTTGACTTTTTTTTCCTTTCAAAAAGAACTTCCTTTTCATAAAACTAAAAAAAAATCCATCTCTGCAAGAAGTGAAATATCATCTTTTTATCTTAGTGATAATTCGTGATTTAGCAGTGAAAAGAGCATTAAACATTTTCCTGATCTTCCAAGACATACCATGATTAATAGAGAATAAATGTCTCTCTGATTTCCTAACATAGTACAAAATACTGGAGAGAAAGGAGATCATGTAAGAGCCATCAGAAGGATCTCTCTTGATTCGAAGACATCTTCTTTCCAACCCTCTTGCAAGGAAAACTAACACAAGCTCATGGTTTTGCATGACCACTTCTTCCCCTTCTGTCTTTGGTCCTTTAAGTTCAAATATGTATTGAGCATAAACAGGAGCTCATCAGGAGCTCATCCTCTTGTTGGCTGACTTTGTCTTCTCATGAGCTTTATTTCAGACTCATCATTTAGAATAGTCAGTGGGAGGAGGCACCCACCCATCCTGGGTCTTGTAGTCCATGGGGTGAGTCAGCACTGACCACAGGCACCTCGAGCCTCTCATCATGGAGTGGGGTTCCAGAAGTCCCTCCTCCAAGCCCAGGAGACATCCGTCGTCACTCACTGTTCATTCATTCTGGATTTACAGATGCCCACTGTGTGTCAGGATAGCGTGAAGTCTGGGTCTACAGCAGTGAACAAAGTAAAAATCTCTGCCCTCTGGGAGCTTGTATTCTAGTGGGAGAATCTGGACAATCAAATGTGAGTTTGATTTGGTTGAGTTTAGATGTGGTTGTCAGGAAAGTCCTCTCTGGTAAGATGACCTCAGAGCGGAATTCTAGGAGAAGTGAAAGGAGCCAGGACACCTGTGGGAAAGCATTCCAGGCAAGGGAACAGTACGTGTAAATGTCCTGAGGGAGATTTGTTCAGCATATTCCCGGAACTATAAGCAAGTCAGCTGGCTGGGGCTGAGCGACTAAGAGGGTTGGGAGGGAAAGAAGTGAGCACGGGTCAGAGGCCAGATCCTGCAGGTTTCTGTGGGTGACTACAAGGATCTAGGTGGCATGAGAAACCTTGGAAGAATTCAAGCAGAGTTACATGATCTAACATGGTAGAGGCCATATTTTTATTTTTATTTTTTTTAGAAATAGAGAGGATACCAAATAAATAAAAATTAAGAGACATTGGGGCACCTGGGTGGCTCAGTTAGTTAAGCGTCTGCCTTTGGCTCGGGTGGTAATCCGAGGGTCCTGGGTTTGAGTCCCACATTAGGCTCCTTGCTCAGCAGGGAGCCTGCTTCTGCCTCTGCTCCTGCTCTCTTTTTGTCAAATAAATAAATAATATCTTTTTAAAAAATTAAAAGGCATAATTTTAAAAGAGAAAGAGAAATGAATCCATATACCACCCAGAAGACCAGCACGTCTTGCCCCCAGAAAACCATTCCTGGTCAGCAGCCAGCCAGTGGTCGTGGAAAGCAGAACTTGACGGCAAGCAACAGTAGGAGCTTTGAGCAAAGCGGCAAGTCCCTGTGAGTAATGGGTGACTTGTCTCTCCTTCCTTACAGTTGAGGGCATTTCTCTCCTTACTCTGCACCCTCCTTAAGATAAGAATGAGCCCAAGCCACACCCTGGACCTGTGCAAAGGATCACAAGCTAGAGCTCTTCTGTAGATCAAAACCCATCAGTCCCGTCATGGTCTCTTTTTAGCACTACATTTGCTTAAAATATATTTGTAACAAAAGTATTAATAAATTGCTAATATTTACTGGGGGTTTACAAATATTATGAACTAAATTCTTAGAAGAACCTTCAGCACTATGAATACTCCCCACCTTCCTGCTGCGGGAAGATGCGAGAAAACCGCAACAAACCTCGCCGAGATTCGCACCAGCGGCTGGCGGCGGAGCTGGGATTCAATCCCGTTTCTGTCCGAATTGAAGTCGGTGTTTCGTAGCCGATTGGCTACACTGCCCCGTTATGGAGTTATCCACGAACGCACGCACGGTGCTCCCCTCCATCGGGGATCTACAAGCATAAACCCTGATTTCTTCAGAGTTTAAGGGTATCTGGGTGCCGAGACAGACACCCAGAATAAAGGAGCGTGGAAGTTCGGGAGTGTTGCCCCTCCCCCACCCCCCCACTGTGAATGTAGGCGTGGCCAGGCCTCAGAGGAAGGCTGTGGGTGGTGGGCGGAGCCTGGACCGAGGACTTCAGGGCTTATATCCTTATTTGGCTGAGTTCCCCGCTGGAAGAAGTCTGGGGCTTGGTGAGGTCAGCCCTTCTGCAGATTTTTCTAGCCAAAAGCCACCTCTAGAGCACTGACTACAGGCCAGGAACTCTGCTAGGTGCTTGGGGTAGCTTAATGCACCCAGTCCTCCCTACCCTCTGGGTAACCTCCCCATTTTACAGATGTTCTAAGTGAGGCCGCACAGGTCTTAAACCTGCTAGAGGGAAGGACTACGACCCTATTCAGACTGATTCAAAAGCCAAGGTCTTACCCCTGCTCTTGCCCCAGGACCCAGTTTTATGGGTTACCCTTAAGGAGACCATCTTTTTTATATACACGAGCTCAAAGGACTGTTGACCCCTGAAATTCCCAGTCTGAGTCAAGCCTGCTGCCCTTGGCCTCTGCCCTCTAGCACTGTTCACAGAATTCAGAGAGAGCTTTAGGGCTGCTGTCCCCATTTGAAGTCCTGCCACTGTTCACAGAACAGCCCCATAAAGTCACTCTCAGGGAATGAAGGTTGTGCTCGCAGCAGCAGGTACCCTCAGGCTGGGCGGGTGTGTTACAGGCTGGGTGTCCTGCAGGGCTGTGCTGGCCAGGCTGTACCCAGGACTTCCATGGAGGGCCTCTTCTGCCTCCCTGACCCACTGCACTCACTTGGGCCTCCTGCTGGCGGCCACCCTGGGCACGCGTCCATGCCAGCAAGCTCATGTCACACTGGGAAGCGTAACTCCGGGCAGATGGGCTTGGCTTTCTAGGTTCGTCCTGAGGGGTCTCATCACACCACTGGAGGCTCAGGGGAGGCCCTCAGTGATGGCAGAAGCAGTCACGTCACCGGCCAGGGACACCCCACTGGCCCAGACCTTGCAACCAAGAAGATCTGAAGGCCTTTCACCATGTACACATGCCTTCTGACCCTAGAGGATGAGCGCGCCTTCACTTCCAGCCTTGGAAACACATCCAGCAGTCCCGTATGGAACGAGCCCTCCTTTTGTCACCATTACTGTGGTTCAAAAGAGGAAGAGGGAGAGGCTATTTATTACCTCTTGGTAAATGTAAAAGCCTCTCTATTTACATGTGTGTGTGAGCTTGTTTACTAGGAGTGCGTGTCTGGAAACGTTCATCTGTTGAAGTCAACTTAAGTCAAGCTGATCTGAACATTTTCAGATTCCCGGCCACGATAAAGTCACAAAGACACACACGATCACTTCTTACGTCAATGGAGATCCATGTGTCCGCATTGTATGTATGCAGCAAGAGATATCCCCAAAAGATGATCACTGAGATGTCACCGTGGTTTTCTTCAGAGCGTGAGGTCTTCTTTAACTTTCCCCTGCTCTTCTTGTTCTCATCTATGTTATTTGGGGAAAGACTAGGGAGAGAGAGGTAGGCATAGGACATGGCCGCGTCCTCAAGGAGATGGTCCTCTGCCGATAACACCTGTCCAGAGCTCTACACCTGTCCAAACATTGTCACCTACCTACTGCATTCAAAACTTCTCCACCAGGATATTCCCGCTGCCACCGAGACTGGTGACTCTGAGTGACAAACACAACCCACCAACAACGCAGATTTCTTTGAAGGCCTGGTTTCTCCCTAAAATTCATACAAAATTTTTATTATACTCTACTATATGTTATTTAGGCATAAAAATGTTCTTGGTTATTTATCATTAAGTAAAATTAATGCCCCAGGTTTATCCTGTGGCTTTCTGTCCCTAGGGATTTCTAGGACAGGGGTCTCCAGAGCAGCTAGGGAGTGACAGTGGTTCCGGATCAAGGCTCTATAGACTTTCGGATTCTCCGCTGGTCTCCTCCTGTAGAAGGTTCCCTGGCAAGGGATACAGGGCTCTTTAAATCCGGAAGTGCTGCTCAGGGAAGCTTAAAATAGGTCTACTTGAAATGTATCAGAATTCTTCAACTAGGGTTGCTCTGAAAAACAACTTCGCAGGCTCTAGAAAATTCTGCAGCATTTATAATTCTAGTCCAGTCCTTGACGGAGAGATATCCTATAGGTATCTTGGACTTGCCTTTGACCCCCTGGCCTAAGGATTTAAACTTCTTGATTTTTGTTTTGTTTTCTGGCTTTTTCAGGACCTGTAAAACCTGTTTGACCAGTCCTGTGATCACAGTCCTTAAGCCCTTCTGACCCAAACGAGCCACCTTGAGTCGGACAGCTGACATCCCAGGCAGCCAAGACAGCGCAGGTGGCCAAGGACCTCAGCCTTCATCAGGTCAATGCAGAGCACTGTACCATATGCTTCCAGAAGGACTTCAAGAAGAGTTAAGTGCACTCTACCTTCAGGTGATTCTTGTCCCACTCTAGGGTTATTCTCACAGTTAAGAAAGATGAAACCTTCTGGTCTACCTTGCAGCCCTCATCAGTCCTTTAGGTTGGAAGAGACTGGCTTTGGCCAGCTGGAGTAGGAGTTGGGCAGGTCATCATGGATCTTGGCACAAATAATCATCGTGGTTGAGCGTGGCTGGAGGTGTGGTTGACACCTCAGGACAAGCAAAGCCCCTCTGAGAAGAGTAAAGGGTCTGCGGAGACTAGGAAACATGCGTGGGGACACCTGTTGCTGTTCTTCATGCTCTTCCTATACCCAACGTGTGGCCAAGATCACACCATGGAAATTAGAGTGACCTTTCCCCGGGTGCCCAATGCAGAGGGCACTGGCAGCAATGGGTAGAGCAAAGACACTAAGCAGCAATATTGCAGTCGATTTGCTTTTTTTCATGAAGGTGATGATAACAGAAGGATGAAGTAATGGTGTGAAAAGCACAGAACTGCTCCTCACGCTCTTGAAATGTTATTGGTATCTGGGGTCCCTGGTCCAAAAACGAAAAAGAAACACCAAACATGACCTTTAAAGTGGATTTTTAGGGCTGAAAAATGTACTGTTTTCTAGAAGCAGCAGCTAATAAATTGCTAAGTGACTTGGGCTAAGGTTTTCTGGAAGAATCTTTTTTTTTTTTTTTTTTTTTTTGCATAGGTATTAGTGGCAAATGCATTTAGCTCCAAGGAATAGCAAACATTGCTATCGTGACTTAGAAGAAATAGGGCTTGATTTCTCTCACACAGCCAGAAATGTAGAGGCCGCAGTCAAGGGCAGGTGTAGTAACCCAGGCATGCTCTCAGGGACCCAAAGCCTGTCTGTCCTGCTCGTCACTCCATTCTTAACGTGTCAGGCTTCCATGCCTGTTGGCTGACTATTGCCTGTGTCTCTGACATCTGCATTCGGGAGGTAAGAACAAAAGGTAAAAAGAGGCTTTCTCTTGGTAAAACTTGGCCTTTTTATTGAAGAAGCCCATGGTCCTGAAGGACTTCTTCCCACAGCTCATTGGCCAGATTGTGCTCAGTGGATTCCACCAGAAGTGATCAAGGCTAAGAAAGGAGTATGCCATATTGTGATGCCGTATAAAACTGGGGCTCTCTAAGTCAGGGAGTCTGAGGAAGACAGGTGGTGGGTGAAGTCGCAGCAGGACGCGCCACAGTAGTGGGGACCCGGCAAGGAGGTTGGGAACCAGTATATAGGTCGGGAACCATCCTGCCAAACTCAGTTTCAGTGGTTGTCTGCTAGGTTCTTAGCCAATCCCAGGCTCCCACGACACGACGTCTGAACAAAGGCAGCAGAGCCCCAAGTATATGATGTCTATGGCCTTGAATGAGAAAGAATGAGATCCAGCTGTCCCCTCTAATTCCATTCTAATGGTGCTGAATGAAGTCATTAGCATGCATCACCCACGAGGTGGCCCATCCATATGGCTCGTGTTTGCGTACGTAGCTGTTGCTTATGGCTAAGTAGACGAAGAGATGCCTTTTCTCTATTATTTACTTTTCTGCATGCTGAACATTACACAAGGCTACTTAAATTCCCTTTTTCCAACGATGTTGACAACTGACCACACCTCTTGGCATGTTCTCTCGGTTCTTCCGGGAAAGTCTGCACTGGCCTGAGCTGCTTAAAGAACCATCTAGAACCTCATCTGTCATCCTCCTGGGTGAGAAGATTTCTGCCAGGACCAGTTGGCTCTGTAGACTTCTGCACAAGGCCAGGTGAAAAGTTCAATACTTCCATCTTTCAAAACCATGATTGGCATCTACAAACACCATTTTACAAATTATTCAAAGCTCGCGACTGACTAATAGCTCTTGGTATTATTTTAAATGTATGGAACTCTGAACAGTATCAGTTATAAACGCAAGTAGTGAAATTCATGAGTGCTAGGTTACCTTCTCAATAAAACTTTACACCATGTAATTATATTTCGTTTATGCTTGGTTATGGTCTCGAGATCATATAAGTGTGCCCCTCCACATAACCAGTCCTGTTTTTCATCTTGAAACTGGGATACTGGGGGCTTTTGTTCTAAGTGTACAAAATCCTCGGGCAGGAGAAAACATGTCTATTAAAAGAAGAGGACATAAAAACTGAGTTCCTTCTACTGAAACTAAATAATCTAGGCAGTTAAGAACACCCAGTGGGATACGAATGGTCATCTCGTGTTATCAACCACCCCCCGTTTATAGCTGTGTGGTTTCTGCATTCCATAAGAAAGTCATGCACTCCTTGTTGGGGAAGGACTGTCTTTTCCAGAACAAATGAAAATGTCTTCACAAAGGTGTGGATATTAGAGACAGGCATATTTAGAAGTCTGGCTCCTCTCTGCCCTTGAGCAAAGGGGAAGGAGCAGTGAGTGGTAGAAGCAGGTTCTGAGTCCCAGTAGGCTGAGTACAGAGCCCACGTGCTTAGCCACCCTGCACTGTGGCCTTTCCACCCTATTACACTGCAGGCCACGGGGACCCCAAGTATCTCACGAACTGATGACGAGGGACCTCAGCCCCGCTCTTGGGAGAAGGGGGACAGGCCGCTGGGACGGGGAAGCCCCAGGAACCCAAGCTGGGGCAACGGAGTGTGGACCCCACCCAGCACCGCGTGGAACTGAAGGAGAAACAGAGGGACAGCAGCGGCACAAAAGCTACGTGTGAAAAGGCCAATCAATGAAATTGCTCTCTCATGTGTGAGCCATAGAGCTATAAAAAGAACTTCAAGCAGCTTCTCAGTCAAACCTTTGCAGGCTCTCCACCCAAGATACAGTCCCCAAATTAAACTTTCAACTTCGTGTTCCCGGCCGATTTTCATCTACTGCGTCCTCGTCGTGCCTCTTCTCGGGTCTGAGTGAGCCTGCCCAGAGCCACCAGCCGGGTTCAGCCCGCAGCCTCACTTCCACTCTGAGCTCAAGAAACCTGGTTTAACAGAGAGCGCCATTGCCAGCCTGTATTTCAGAAGTGGCAATCACATATCCAGCCAAAGTGAAATTAAGAAATTTGCATGTCATTTATTAATATCCTTCTTGTCTGTCAAGCAGCCTTCAAAAACATGTTTTCCTCCCTTGGAAAGAAGCAAATTGTAATGAGCGCATTCACACAAAGGATCCCAGACCAGGCAATGTTTTAACGTGGGCGTGTGGAGGGTGCACAAGAAGGACATTGGCCAGCCAGTACATTCCCATTCTCTACTAACACCTGGAACATTCTTTCCCACATACAGCGACTTCTATCTTGTCTCCAGAATGGTCTCCTCCCCAGCATAATTCATCTTGAAATCCAAAGGGTCATTCAAAATACTCCAAGATGCCTGGGTGTTAGACCAAGGAATTGCTAATTCATTAGGAGGAATCATGATATTATGGTTCTGGGGGGGGGGGGGGGGAATGTCCCTATGTTTTGGAGGTGCGCAGGGAAGCATTGAGGGATGAAATGTGAGGACATTTCCAATTTACTTTAAAACACTACTTCAGTGAAATTAAAAAAAAAATAGATCAGATAAATTCACCACTGTGGTATCCAGGAAATGGGTTGATAAGTATCCATTAGGCATCTCTCTCTACCCTTTGGTGCGTTCGAATACTTCTGTAACAAAAGAACAGAACTGGTGACATAGAGCTTGTGTGGAATCTCCTTGAGGTCCTGCATCAGAGCATCTTTATCTCCATGCTCCCTGTAGCCTTCCTAGCTGCCAGCCCTCCCCCCTGAAGCTCTGGGTCTGGGACTGGACATTTGCAGCCAGGAGGGAGTGAGCAGTAGTTCATGGCACTTTCTCTACATACCAGCCCCCATGCTAAGTGCTTTGTATGATTCTGTCACGGAGCCCTCAGAGCAGCCCAATGCAGCAGCCACAGTAGCTACTATTATAGCCCCGTTTCACCGACGTGGAAACCGAGACCCCGAGATGCTGTGTAGCCAAGGCCACTCAACGAGTTAGTGGCACAGCCAGATTTCAACCCAGGCAGTTAATCAACCGGGTAAAGCCCCTCGCCCAGCTAGTTATCCAAGGTCGTAGTGCTTCTCTTCTGTGTTCCGTGGTGTTGTAAGATGTATACACTTTACTACAGTACATAAAACTGACTAAACTCTAGCAGCGTTCTTTCTATGTGAATAAAGGTAAGTTTCAGTTGTTCTTTCGTCTTTTTTGTGTTTCTCTCAGAGGACAAGTCAATGCCTGGTACCCAACAGATGCTTGATAAATTTTTATTGATTGATTTGCTCTGTGGCAATCACCTAGAAGAGAAAGTCAAGGACAGCACTAGGCTGAGAACAATCCTTGAAGCCTTAGCCTTTGGCTTGGCTCCTGTGTCCCCATTGGTCAAGTAGGAGCGAGGACCCTCCTTGGAAGTGTTCTGAATCCAGTTCTTAGGCTGATCTTGGCTCCTTCTTGTCTGACTGAAGTCCTACTAGTAATGACAATGAAAAACTTGGTGCACATTTATATGTGAACCCGTGGAACCTGGCAGAAACCCTATCTATCTGTCTATCTATCTAAGTATCAGTCTATATGTAATTTTGATCATTAGAAACCAGGAAGCAGCCAACATCTATTATGGGAAACTGGTTTATCTAGACATAAAGAAGTCTGAACTCAGCTTTGCTCCCTCATGTTCCGAAAATACACTTTGGTGGGCCTTTTGGCCAGGCAGAGGAGTAGCAAAGATCCAGCTCCGGAAGGTCAAATTGCTGCACACAATCACGTAAAAGGTTGTTCATGGCTGGCACCTTCTGTTCTTACTTCTTTAAAAATGGGTTTAGATTATAGGGTCTCCAAAAATTACTTTCTGTTCTTGTTGGTCCGTTTATAAATTTACCTTTCAAGTGGAGGCTCACAATAGATTGGGAGCAGAGGCTGGGAGGCTGTGGGAAGCTCGTCGGCTCTTCAGGCTGCCACATCTCCCCAAAAAGACCAGCTGAGGATTGCGGGAGCCCTTTCTGACCTTCAACAAAAGGCCCACAGGCAGAATATTGAAAACTGAATAGCCCAGTGATTGAATAGCAGGAGGAATGTTCCAGGGAAAGGCCAAGGTAAGGCGGGACTCCTCCAGGGACAGGCGGAGCCCCCCAGTGGGACTTTGCATTCGCTGTCACTGTCATCGCAGGAAGACTTCTGTCCTGATGTAAGAGTGAGCGTCTGATGAAGACCGAGGGAAGGAGGTTCTCCATTCCCTGGAACTTGAGGACTTAAGGCCTGACGCAGGGCACGAGAGACATGTTCAAGGGTTCTCCCAATGAGTCAAGGAAAATGGCCTCAGAAACTTGGCCATAGGCCCTGGGCTCAGAAGACATCTCTAAGGAAGGAGTCTCCATGGAGCTGGGGCCACCGACAGGGCCCCTGGGTACTGGCCTTGCTCAAAAGCCAATCTTCTTAGGATCACATAGTATGCATACTACACCACGTACGACCTTGTGATCTGGAAGTCTCGGGAATTCGACTGCGATAGCCTGCGTGCCCAACCTTTCCAGGCCCTGCCTGTTGTCTCCTAGAAGTACTCAGCAGCCTTCAAGTGGCTTGAACTGCACGTTTCTGTTGCTTTTTCACAAGCGTTTCAAACCACCGGTAATCAGAGAAATGCAAATTAAACCAACAGTGGAATAGCCTTTTCCTTCTCTCGGGTTTGCAAAAGCTGGAAAGGATAACAGGCAGTGTTGACACAGGCTGAATTACTTTTGTCCTCCCTGAAGCCTGAAACAATGCCTGAGAGGGGGCGTTAGGAGAAAGAGCCCACAGTTATGGTCGTCTTTTACGTAGTAATCATGTCGTCAGCATCCGAGGAGATTAACGTCAACAGGACCCTGAGCACTTTGTAATAGAAAGCCACCTGATTTATGTGTTTGTTAATTTGCTCGTTCATTCAGGAAATGCGCCCTGGACAGCTGGAAACACAAAGAGCAGGGAAGGAAAGTAGAAACGTATCAAACGCCAAGTATGTGTGGGGCGGTGAGCAGGTTAGTTGGTGAATTCTTCAGCGAAGTTGGGCGGCAGGAACCCGTCCGCACAGAGAGGGGGAGTCACACTTCAAACGTCACACAGCACATGAACCCCGGGCTTCCGGTCTGTGGAGGCCACCAGGCGAGCTCAGGGCACCCTGACACGAAGGCTCAGAGTCCTGAACCCGGGGTCACTGGAGCCTGGCACACCCCAGAGTTCAAGGAGGAGGGATTACTCCGGCTCGGGCGGGGCTGTGAGAACGGAGCCTTTTAGGATGGGTCACGTTAACAAACAGACGAGGACAGAGAAACAAGAGGAGCTGAATGTTCTGGAGGAGAGGCTTGTTTGGGCAAGTCGGCAGAGAGGAAGGGCCAAGGCATGCCCAGGAAAAACTGCCAATAAAGAAACAAATAGACAAACAGACCCAAACCTAGATCAGCAGAGCCCTTCTGAAATGCTGGTGGATGGACCGAAGCCAGTCAGAGCTCCCAAAGAAGAGAGGACACAAAAGGCCCCTGAGATGGCACCAAAGGGGACCGAGGCTGATCCCCAAGGGTGGCCCAGGGAGCGGTTGAGGCAGAGGCAGGGAGGAAAAGGTAATTATGGAAAGCCAGCTTTTTTTTTTTTTTTTTTAATCTCCCTCCAGCGCACAGCACCCTGACTTTCACAGACGGGGTGCTCAACAGCTGGGGGAAATGAATGAAGAAAAATTCAGCCCAGCCAGGAGCCCAGATTCTCCTGGTGCCGGAGCACAGGCCGGGTACCAAAAATAACTACAGGGAAGACAAGTGATCTTTCTCAAAGAATCACCAACTCAAGCCCCCCGAGTCCTGTTTGGTTGTGCAAGGAAAGAGGTTATTTATGAGAGGAGCCCCAGGGACCTGCAAGAATGAGTCGGGAGTGCCAGAACCTTCTCACTAATGGGATCGAGCCCAATCACTGCATTTGCGAATTCTAAACTCTTCCAGGGCCCCACGTTTCTCTAAAACCTCAGCGTGTCTCCAATTATCTCAAGAAGGGGATGTCATAAAATTCTCAGGACCAAGTTAATGTTAATTCATATCCCTCGGCTGTGAATGGAATGCGGGTACTCACCACACAGCATCTGGAGGCAAAAATATCATGCAAAATTGAGCGAAGGTTGGGGAATAATAACAGCTACTATTGATTAAGGGCTTAGCATTCTCTGGGCATGGAGCTAAGTGCTTTAACATTCAGTTCAAGTGGAATACCGCCTCCATGCCAAGGGCGCGGAATGTGTGGCCACCCTCCTCGTCCGCGTTTTCTCACTGGATCTTTGGGGCGACGCTCTCACTAACCCAATTTTGTAGTGGAAGAGACCAAAGTCGTGTAATTGGCCCAATACCACGTGTTTGGTAAATGGCGGAGAAAGGATTCAAACCAGGGGGTCTGATTCTGGAAACTGTGCCCCAAGGCACGGCCCCCCACCCCTCCTGCCCCAGCGCCCATCCCCAGCTCCTGACCTCCGGACGCCCGTCCAGGGCTTGGGAATGCACTGGAACCAGAGGCTCCTCCTGAGCTGGCAGGACTGTGGGGCAGCCCTGGAGGCTGTGGGGTGCAGAAGAACACCACGCATTGAGCCCGGTCCGTGAAAGGACAGAGTGGCCTGGAGACACCGGGAAATCTGCTCCCCATCACTTTGGATTAGAGCCCGCGGTGCATTCCAGTGCGCTGCTCGCCTTGAGACAGCAGCAGGAAGCAATTTCAGTGCTGGGTCCAGACCGCGAGCCCTCTAAACCTTTCTATCTAATTACGCTTCCATTGGCTTTCATTTCTGCAGCCCTTCTTACAGGAATACTCTATTTAAAAATAAGTAAATAAAAGAGAGGGGAATTGGAGGGGTTGACTGAGAATTTATCTAATTTCCACATCTAACTCCGAGGACAGATTCTCTTGGGAGCGGGCAGGGTCAGTGTGGGTCTGATTGTGTTTTGGTATAAACTATTCTGCATTGGAGTGGCTCCGTTTGCAACTAGACAGGATCCAAATTTCAGACTCATTAGAGTTTGACACTGCAGTAAAGGTTCATTTAAGAAAAAGGGATGTCATGTCACCTATTGCTTGCGTTATTACATCCGCGGGAATGGGCTCTCCCGGCTGGGACGCTTTCTTCGCTATTCTGTGCAAGCCACTGAAGGTGCCTCCTGCAGACTCTGCCACACACACACACACACACACACACACACACACACACACACACACCGGGCTTCCAGAACCTTCTCTGGGGCAGTCACGGAGCTCAAGGAGCACCTTGTTCAGAAGTTGAGCAGAACCAGCATCATCACCTTGGCTCAGCCTAGCTCTGACCTTGGGTCCCTGTCCATTGTCTGCGTCCCCACCCAGAACATCCATGTGGCCCATAGGCCTGCTACTCTCCTTATGGTGTTGGCCTGGGCAGGCTGGTCACCTGTTCTAATCATGTTGCCTTGTAGAGAACCTCCAGCTGTCCCCAAACATCAACATTCTTGAGAATCACCTGAGGATCTTGAGGTGCAGACTGTGATCAGTAGGGCTGGGATGGGGTTTGAGCATCTGCATTTCTTACAAGCTCTTAGAGTGGGTTTTAGAAACAGTTGGTCAAGGGCAAGGATGATGGCCAAAGCAGATGAAACAGCCACAGTCCACTATAATTTTTGTCTTCCCGGCATGTGTGTTTTGCCTTGTTATTGTTGTTATTTTCCAGTAACAAATCTTCAAACCCCTCCCCCACCCACCCTCACCCCCCACGCAACCCTGCGACACCAGTCACAGCAATGGACAAATGGCCCAGTCCGGGACAATCAGAATCCTGCCCAGAGAGGATATAAGAACAATGTGGGAGTGGGGATGCAGGATTTGGTGGGGGGCAAGCCCCCCTTTCCTTGAGGTTACTAAGCTGGGGTGACTTCGCCTTGGGGGTGCTGGCAGCCATCTTGGCACATGTAAGAAGCCCATCTGCAGTAAGAGAGTGACTTGAACCACAGACAATTCCAAGAGGCAGAGACCTGATGACACCATTTGAACTATTGGGTCCAGTCATACCTGATGCTAGACCACTTTGGTCTTTCTAGTTATGTGAACCAATACGTTTCTTTTTCACTCAAATTCAGCGAACACCTGTGCCTTGAACATAAAACTTATATCATGAGTCAGGCAACCTGGAGTCAAACACAGGGTATATAGCGATGGTTCATGGAGTAACTCTAAAAGCCAGTTCCTGAAATGTTTGAGCAATGGCGGTTCATGGGAATACTTGCTTAGCCCCTCTTGGTACCACTGGAAGATGGATAGCAGTCACCTGGGATGGTTTTCAATGATCTTGTATCTAACTCTATTGTAATATCTCTGGTGAACCCAAAGGTCTCTGGGATAAAGTTAAGCCATGACTTTAAACCGTCATGGTGTCCTGGGGAACAGAGATCAGGTAGAGAACATACTGACAGGGAAGCCCCAAAAAGGTGGCTGAAGACAGAGCCTTAAGGGCTTGACCTGCAAAGACAAATGACACCACAAAAAGGAACTTGAGCTCCTTTACCAGGTGGTGTTAGAATGATCCCTCCCATGATGGTGCTAACACAGCATCTGGAAGTTCCGTACACGCAGCTGTGTCTCCCTGGGTGTAGTGACGTAGGCAAGCTTGACTCAAGATCAGGTTCATAAATGGCCTCATTTCCACTTCTAGCCCTTGATGTCATCTCTGTCAAAATAGACCGAGCCTGTGCATACGTGACTCGCTGGGAGATGAGCTAGTGTCTGGAGAGTAAAGAAGGAACAGAGGGTTCCTGCTTTTCCCTGCGACTTCCCCCTTTCAGGTAATGGCAGCCCCACCCTTCTGAGCACCCAGGTTCAAAACCTCAGTGCCTCTCGACTTTTCTTTCCCCTTTTCGTCTCCTTCCTCCTCTCCTGCAGGAGACTGATCTGTCCCAATGCCAACTCTGTCCTCCGTTCCCTCCCTGTTCTCTGTCACCGTCATTTCCCCCTGAATCCCTTGTGGCATTTCTCCTCGAACCTGCCTTTCACGCTCCCGACAGATCCAGTCAGAAATTTCGGGGACTTCTTATCAACACACCCCTGTGGTACCCTGTAATTTTCCAAAGATATCACGAATGGAGTTCCCATTCCACGTGCTCTTTCTCACAACGTCATGTTGACATTCCTGCCATCAAGGGACGGAGTCTCAGGACGCCTGGGTGGCTCAGTCGGTTATGCATCTGCCTTCGGCTCAGGTCATGGTCCCAGGGTCCTGGGATCAAGTCCTGCGTCGGGCTCCTTGCTTGGTGGGGAGTCTGCTTCTCCCTCTGCCTTCAGCTCCCCTGCTTGTGCTCTCTCTCTCTCCGACAAATAAATAAATAAAGTCTTAAAAGAGAGAGAGAGATGGAGTCCCTCTGCTTCCTCCCCTTGAAACTGGAGCGGCTTTAGACCAGGAGAAGTGATGGCGTGTGACTCCCAAGGGGCCTGGTTCTCTTGAGCAACTTGCCATCAGACCCTCAGCAGCCACACAAGAGGGAAAGGCCACTATATTGTGAGGAAGTCCAGGCCACGTGGAGACGCCATGCATATGTGTTCCCAGTGTGAGGGCCTCACTGATAGCTGGCCGTGAGAGTGAATCCCTAGAAGGTTTCTTCCCCCAGCTGGTGGGTCACCTCTCCTCTGCGTTCTCCCAGCTGAAGCCACAGACATCACGGATCGAGGCTCTTCTTAAATTTCTGACCTCCAGAATCTGTGAGTGTCGTAAAATGGTTGTTCCAATCTGCTAAGCCTTGGGGTCCTTTGTTATGCAGCCAATAGACAACCGATATTTTATTTTAAAACACCCTTAATTTCCACAAAAAGTGTGTATCGGTCTTCGGCTCCCAACTGGCAAGAAGATACTTACAAAAGGAGTGAGGTTTCAGGAGTACAACTTTGTGGCTCTTACCTTTCCTAGGACATTACTGGTAACTTCCCTCTTTGCAACGAAGGAAAACAAAGCAGTCTGGGTTGGCGAGAGAAAGCCCCCAGCAGCAATGTCGAACAAGCCAGGAGTAATTTGTTTCTATTCTTTTCCATGTGACTGCCGGAGGTGATCCTGGTTTTTATTAGCCCAAACTTCCCCCTTTCAAAAGATAATTCTTTGAAATCTTCTGGGAAATTAACATGGCTCAATCTGGCTCTGGGCTGGCCACCACATGCTCTCAGAATTAAGAGAAACTGAGATTTTTTTTAACCCCTTCCAGGCATGCACGGGACTGCATGTCCGTCTTCATTGTTGCTAACCCGCTAGGAGGACACAGCTCACACCGAACCAGCTGTTATGTTCAGCTTAACCTGGAACAAAATTGGTCTAGTTTCATTCCATTTCAAGAGTTCTACATAATGTACAGATGTAGGAATAATTCAAACTAACTAGAAATGTTTCATTTGAGAAATATCAGGAACCAGGGCACCTGGGTGGCTCAGTCAGTAAAGCGTCTGACTCTTGATTTCTGCTCAAGTGTTGATCTCAGGGTCCTGCGATCGAGCCCCATGTTGGGCTCTGCGCTGGGCGTGGAACCTGCTTCTGACTCTGTCTGCCCCTCCCCACCTCACCCTCTCTCTCTCAAAAAGAAAGGAAGGAAGGAAGGACAGAAGGAAGGAAGGAAGAAAGATCAGGAACGAATTAATATACAAAGTTAATAAAAATATGCTTGTGTTCTCCCCCCCTAATATTCCTTGAGGAAAATTCATTAGGAATAAGTAATACAAGAGAACTACAGCAGAAACTTCATTTTTATTTTTTGTTAAGATATTTATTTATTTATTTAACAGACAGAGATCACAAGTAGGCAGAGAGGCAGGCAGAGAGAGACGGGGAAGCAGACTCCCTGCCCAGCAGAAAGCCCGATGCGGGGCTCGATCCCAGAACCCTGGGATCATGACCTGAGTGGAAGGCAGAGGCTCAACCCACTAAGCCACCCAGGCGCCCCCAGCAGAAACTTTAAATTCCAATTCTATTCCATATCCTAGTCAATTACATCAGAAGTGTTCATAATTTTTCTTCATTTTCATCTTTTCTCTAATTAGGAATTTTTAAGATTTATAATGTTGTAAGAAATACTAAAAAGTGATGTGATTTAGGCAACTAATTTCTTTGAACATTTCCATATTAAGTTTCTCTGGCAGTTGAAAAATTTTTTTTCTCTGGAAAGTTAGATGGAGCAGAGCAGGGTCAAGCTCAAGGCTGCCCTCTCACCCGCCATCCCTCCTCTCCTCCAACAGCACCCCTACAGTGAAGGTTCATGGTCTTTGCAGCCGATATGTCCTTGGTCTCCTCTGTTTCTCTTCTAGGCAGTGGTGCCTGACGTGTAACACAGGATATCCTTTGGGAGCTGGGAGTAGGAGCCATCTACTTTCACCCAGGCCAAGCACAAAGACTACATCCAGAGCTCCCTGACTGTAACGCTTCATGGTCACTGGAGGAAGGAGGAGGAGGAGATCTTCAAGAATAGACTAGAATCCTGGTCCGGCCTGTGCACTGAGTTCACACTGTGTCTCACACCCCTTTGCTATAAAGACCTAGCAACGATGGGAAAGAAACCAAAGCAAAATAACTGGGCTCAAAATAATCAGCTCTGTAATGGAAACAAGAAGCTGGGAGCAGTCGAAACCCCAGGTCTGCAGATAGTCCTGGTCTTGAATTTGACTTTCTGCAGAGTGAGGGGATCGTTAGTGCTCCCGGGATGGGGCGGGGGGTGGCTAGAGTCACTGTCATGGATAAAGACAGGGGCCAGGATGAGTCTTCTTCATGAGGCAAACCTGCGAAGTGAAGCTGCTGATAAGACAGTGTCTGGGGCTTCAGCTTCATACCCTAGGGAGACAGAGGATAAGGAAAAGGCATTATGACGAAGAATGCAAGTCAACGTAACTATGAATATGATATCCCCAATGTTGCTGTTGGAGGAGAGCCCTAAAATAGTAGAAATGTCTCTGGATTAGAGGCCTGGATGACAACAGCTCCCTACAACTGTATAATTGTTGATAGGGAGAGAAAAATATGGGGAGGAGGCCTTGTGCTCTCTCCCACCCCTTAGAGAGAAAACATTAAAAATCTCCCTCTCACCATGCATGTACAAACCAAAATCTCCAAACATGGAGAAATCCCAATGAGAACAAAAGCTAGAATCTGAATGTGAATTCATTTCTGATTAAATCAATTTTATGGAACAGTCCAGAATATACTTTTTGGATTCAATACCCATTCTAGATCTGTTTTATGGAACAGGATTTTTTATATCATCCACAGAGAGATAAATGAAATAACAACTTTCATTTTAGGAGACCAAGAAAATGTGGAGTGGGAATAAATAAAAGAAGAACCAGTGTATACAGAAAAGAATCAACTAAAAAAGCTTGGGAGACAAAAGTAGACTCACTTTTAAAACCTCAGTATATGAGACCAGTTCTAGACTGAACACTGTGAAAGAATATAGTAATTATAAGGGAATACTGAAGAATTTACCCAGAACACATAAACAGAGAGGTCTCATACATATATAAACATGCAGTAAAGAGATATATGGACTAGATTAAGAAACTCTTAAATTCATCAAACAAGATTTCAAAAATAAGTGAATATTAGAAATGGTGGAGAACTAATATTTGTAATGCTAGTAACTAAGAATTTTCCATAATTGAGAAAGACATGAGATCTTAAAGAACAGTGTTCTTCAACTCCCTAGTATAAATACACATCAAGACTCAACATTGTGAGACTATAGAACTACATAGATAAAGAGAAATACCTAAAAGCCATAAGAGAAATGTGACAAATTATTTACAAATGACTAACAATTAGATGTTCGGCAAATTTCACATCAGTCCCAACAGAGGTCAAAAGACAATGAAAGAATATCTTCAGAGTGCTGAGAAAAACTAAACATCAAGTTAGAATCTTATATGAGCTCAACTACCCTTTAACAGTGAAAGTGATATAAAGATATTTTCAGATATGCAAAGATTACACTCCCACAAACTCTCACTGTAAGATGTTCCTTAGAAAGAAAAAAAATTATACCCAAAGATAAACTGGTATACAAGCATGAAAAGAAAAGGTGAGTATGGAAACTGATTAAATACTAATTGTAATTAACAATAAAGAATTTTAAAATACAAATAAAATCTGATTTTTATTTAAAAGTAAAGCTGAAGTTTTTCACAATTACAGCAAAAAAAGGAGCAGGAGGAGGAAGACCACGAGGAGGGGGGAAGGAGGAGGAGAAGGGGGAGGGGGAGGGGAAGATGGGGGAGGAGGGGGTAGACACGATTGTAATCAATGGATTTTTTAAAAATTTCAAGCCACCAGAGGAATAAAGTAGAGGGAGAAGGGGAAGAAGCAGTCAACTTCCCAAGAGAAATCAAGGAAAAGATACTTACCTAAAGAAAAATATCAGAAAGCAAAAATCAGAGTATATTACAAAAACAAAAATCTGATTAAACTCAATGAAAAACATAGATTATCAGATTGATATTTTTTTTAGCCATACATATCAAAGATTCCATTGATCAGGAAGATATAACAACTTTAAATCTGCACGTTGCTTATAACATAGACCAAAAATATATAAAGCAAATATTGACATAACTAAAAGGAAAACAAATCCAAAATCATAGAGATATTAACCTGTCCCTCTCATTAGCTGTTATATTAAGAAGACAAAAAAATTGGTAAGAATATGAAAAAAATTGAACATGATTAACAAACTTGCACAAATTTAGAATATTAGAATACTGCATTTAAGAACTAAAGAATACATGTTCTTTCAAATATACCTTCACCCTTTACCCATACTGAGCACAGAATAAGCCTCAAAAACTTGTAAGTATAAAAAGCATATAAAGTACATCTGACTAAAACTAGGAATCAATTATATAAAAACTAGAAAATCCCTATATGTATATAGAAATTAAAAAAAATTAATAAACTGCTACATTATCTGAGAGTCAAAGGATAAATCACAATAGAAATTTTAAAGTATTTTGAAATTATAATGAACACTATATATCAAAACTTACATAAAGCTGCCAAACCTAGGCTTACAGGAAATTTATGGCCTTAAAAGGATATATTAGGAAAGAAGAAAGAAGTTTGGAAAAGAAAAGAAAGGCAAGTTAAACCCAGAGAAAGTGAAAAGAAGAAAATAAAAACATTAGAATAGAAGTTAATAAAATGGAAAGCATATATGCAAGAGAGAATCAGTAGTAAGGCCAGAAGTAGGTTATTTAAAGACCAATGAAAGTATTAAATCCATAGTAATACTAATCAAGGAAAAAAGAAAAGTGAAAATATCAGGAATGCAAAAGGAGACATGACTATATGTTCTTATATACTTAAAAGATAATAGGTTAGCATTACAGGAAACTTTAAGACAACTAATAAGAAGAGGAGATCAAATGATGGTTTTTTAAAACATTTACCAAATGGACACAAGAAGAGAAAAAATCTAGTCTTTTACCTATTACATTAAATTCTAAATTAAAAACCTTCCCACAACTTCAGGGGTAAATTCTTCACAACATTTAATGAAAAAAATAGTACCAACTGTTCACAACTCCTCCAAGAAATGGAACAAAACACAGTATTTTCCAACTTTTTAAGACTGAGCAAGGTCATTCCCAAGAAGAAAATGATAGGGCCAAGCTTTCTCATAAACACATTTTTAAAAGCCAATCAAATCCAATGACATAGTGAGGATAAAATGTCACATGACAGTCAAGTTTATTCTAAGAATGCAAGGTTGGCTCAACATTCACACATAGGATAGTAACAGAGCAACGTTTTACTTCCTGACTTGTTACCGAACTCCAGTTATGTAAGAAAACATTTTTATTCTTAGTAAGTAAACACTGACATATTTAGGGGGAAAGGACATAATATGTCCAATCTAGTCTAAAACAGTTCAGAAAAAATAAGTAGCATGCACACATATGTGTATGTAGAAAGAACGACAAAGGAAATGAGGCAAAACGTAAGCACCTGGTAAATACGGGTGGACAGTTATGAGCGTTTCTTGTACAAATCAATTTTTAAATGAGGTTTTTAAGAATATTTTATTTATTTATTTGACAGACAGAGATCACAAGCAGGCAGAGCAGCAGGCGGGGGAGTGGGGGGAGCAGGCTCCCCACAGAGCAGAGAGCCCTATACGGGGCTCAATCCCAGGACCCTGAGATCATGACCTGAGCTGAAGGCAGAGGCTTAACCCACTGAGCCACCCAGGCGCCCCTACATGAGTTTTAAGTTACATCAAAATTAAAAGTTACCAAAAAATCAGTATAATTCACCTGTAAGTAGAATAAAGGAGAAAAATCATATGATTATTTTAATGAATGCTGAAAATAATAAAATTTAACATCCTTTCATGATAAAAACTGTTGACAACCAAGAAATAGAAGGACATGGCTTTAAACCACAAAGGTTTTCTGCAGAAAAACCTAAGGGAAAAAGTGTTGAAATTTCTCCTCCAAGGTCAACAATGAAAGATGCTGCTAGTAAGACTTATTTCAACAGAACTTCCAGGAAAAAACAAGGCGACCCTAGAAAAATGGGAGGAAAGTCTGCTCATACAGGCTGCTTTTTCACCAGAAGGAAAAGGTTGGAGCTAACCTGGTTGGTCCTTGTTTATTTGCATGAGCCATTCTGTCTCCCAGGGCAAAGTGGGTGAAGGAGTAGAGGTTATTTCAGGGAAATATCCCTCCTCATGGAAATCAAGACCAAAGAACAAGTTACCAATGTTCAAGACTCTTTGAAGAAAGTTCCAGAATAGTATCAAAAGGCATAAAAGAAATTTGGGATAAATGGAGAATGAGACCACACTCACAGATGAGAAGATTCCATATCATAAATGTCAGCTTCCTGCAAATCTTCCCCAATTCTCTATATCCAGTGGGTTTAGATAAAACTTGACACACTGGTCCAAAAAAATGCATATGGAAGGACAAAAAGCCAGGAATAGCTAAGGTCAGTTTTGAAGACAAAACACAAGGAAAGGCAACAGGCCTATCAAATATCAAAAATGTGTACTAAACTTCCGTACCTAAGAGCATGTGACGTTAGCACAGGGATAAACAAAACAGAAGCTGAGAAACAGACCCAGACATGTCTGTGAACTTGACATATGACACGAATGGCATTTTGAACCTCTGGGGACAAAATAAACTATGTAATGAATGGTACCGGGGTAAGAGGTTATCTCGTGTGGAAAAACAGAATCAACGCAGATTTTTAACTATGCATCAAAAACAAAAGTAATCACATTTGGACTAAATCCCTAATGAAAAAAATATATATCAGAAGTCTTCACCATTTAGAAGAAAACAGAAGGGGATATTTTTACCTTCCCAGAGTAGGGAAGGATTTTTAAACTACACCCTACAAGAACACATTGTGAAGACAAAGATTGATAAATTTGGCTATCCTGTTGTTAATACCAAATGTTTTTTCTTAAGATTTTATTTATTTTTTTGAGAGAGAGAGAGAGAGCAGGGGGAGGAGCAGAGGGAGAGGGACAAGCAGACTCCCCACTGAGCGTGGAGCCCAATGCGGGGCTCAATCTCACAACCTTGAGATCACGACCTGAGCCAAAATCAAGAGTTCCATGTTCAACCAACGGAACAACCCAGGAGCCCCTGTTGTAAATAACTTTTATTCAAAAAAAAGAAACAGCTGCAGCAAAGTTAAACAACAAATTGCAGGCTGAGGGAAGATATTTGTGATATGCCTAAATGATGAAAGATGAAAATCCAGATTATATCAAGAAATGTTACCGATCAGTAAGAAAAACAAACAATCCAGTTGGGAAAAATGGGTGAAAAATGAGCCTGTGCCTTTCACAAGAGAGTACCCAGGGGCTAAGAGTCAGGCAACGGCAAATTAAATCACCCCAAAACACAATTTCCCACCGAACAGTGGGGCAGTCAGAGGAGGGCTAGCTCTACTCAGTGCTGGTGAAGTCGGAGAAGAGAAACGGACCCTTGCTCGCGGTTGATGGTGGGGGGTGGGGGACATGTTGGTACAAGCCCTTCAGAGAACACGACTGGTGTGTTAGAAACACATGTCCCAACCAGGAATTCCAGCCCTAGAGACACACAGAGATGCGCTGTTTGTGACGGGGGACAAACAGAGACAGCTGAAATCCATCCACGAGCTCACAGATAAAAACACCACAATCCAAGAGAACGCTGCACAGTAATTATGAGTAAACGAGAGCCATGTGCACTAAAACAGAGAACCCTCAGACACAGAATGTCAGATTTTAGCAACGAAGAAGAACACGCGGCCAGACCGCGAGTCCAGTATGCTACCGTGCAGATAGAGCTTGCAACACGGAAACCAATATTATCCGTAACTATGGATGGAAATGACAGCGAGAAGTGTGCAGAAACCATAAACAAGTTCAGAACAGTAGATGTCTTGGGGTCAGCAGAAATGGAATGTGAAAGCATTCACAGAGGGCTTTACCTGTTTTTAGTTTTTCTTTAAAAAGGTGACCTGAAATAAATATGGCAAACGTTAAGTTTTGCCATATTACATCCAGAAGTCTCGATGTAAGCCCATATAAGATTCTCTATGCTTTTCCGCCCGTTGAAATACTACGTAAGAGAAAGTTCAATTATAATTCTTTTAAGTCAGTGTTAAAATCAAAAGTGTTTTGATCAAATCTGTGTACTCTCGCATGATATCTATTTATTGCTTTTTTAAAATTTATCAGTAAAAATGTTTAGGAAGGAACAACCTAGCTGTACAAAGAACCCTCAAACCTCAACAGTAAGGAGCGTCTAGGTGTTTCCTTCAGTCAGGCACCCGACACCTGGTTTTTGCTCAGGTTTTTTAGCTCAAATCATGATCTCAAGGTCATGAGATCAAGCCCCGAGTCAGGCTCTGCGCTCAGCGGGGAGTCTGTTTCACATTCTCTCTCTCTCTCTCTCTCCTTCTTTCCCCCACCCTGCTTGTGCACACATTCTCTTTCTCTACAACAAATGAATAAATCAGTGAAAGGACAGACAATCCAATGACATAATGGAAACACGGGAACTGACCTTTCATAAGTGAGAAGACGCAAGGTGAGCACGTGAAGGGAGGTTCAGCACCATTGGGGAAACGCCCATTGGAGCCCCCTGGGATTGCACCTCTGAGGGCGGCTGACGTCACACACGCTGTCCCGTGGGTTGTGCTGGGATCCCACTGTGGTTTTGTACATCTCCCTGATGACTGGTGAAGCTTGGTGTCCTTTACGTGGCTTTCCTCTTCTGCAAAATGTCTTTTGTCCATTTTCTTGGTGGGGTATCTTATTGGGTGGTCTGTATCTCCCTGATTTGTAGGATTTTTGTTTGTTTTTCATAAAGGCTGGATGAGACCTTATCATCTCCCACTCCGTGTGTTGCCGTTGTGCTCCTACGTGTGTATTTAAAATGAAGCTCATACATGCACAAAATATCTCTGGAGGGGTCCTAGGGCGGCTCCCATGGGGGAAAGTAAAGCAGCAGGAGAAAGCCTGGGTGAGAGATGGGATTTTCTCCATATGTGCACTCCTTTTTTAAAATGATCATTATTTGCATATATTTTAAATGTTAAGACAAAGGAAAGCCTACCCTCATCAAGCAAGCGCTAGCTTGCTTCTCATCCTACTCCAGAGGAGAAGCTTAAGATGCTTGCCCAGCTGGACCTTTGGCCCAATGTCCCTTGCCCTCCCCCTCCCCCAGGCTGAAGAGTCGGTGCACACCACCCAGCAAAGTCATAAGGAGAGCAACTCCTCCAGCCAGGCCTCCAGGCTTGTCACCCAGCTCCTCTGCGGCCCCTTGGAGAAAGTTAGCAAATTTATGTATCCTCTCCAGGCCCCACCTGCCGAGTGGCAGTTCCTACTAAGGTCACCATCAGCATCCAGTGCTCCCTGCCTCCCGTTGCAGAGGTAATGGGATTCCACTTCCAGGATGAGGGGCAAAAGGTTCCATCCACGCACCGTGTCTTACTCACTTGCTCTCAAGGAAGTCAGTCCCCTGGTAGAGCCCAGGTAGTGAGCTGCCCTGGGAAAAGGCCCTCAGAGCAAGAAATCAGGATTTCCAGCCAACAGCCAGAGCACTGAATCCTGCCAGTCACTCCTGCGAACAGGCAGCGAGGGTGCCCCGCAGCGAGTCCCCCAACAGGCAAGCCTTGACATTGACCCCCGCCCAGGCCGGCTGGAGACCACCGCCTGCTGAGACACAGGAGCCCGGCTAGGTCGTGCCCAGATTCCTGGCCTACAAACTGCGAAATAATAAATGTTTGTTGTTTGAAACCTTTAGGAAAAGGAACAAAAGACAAGGCAAGTCTCTCCCGAAATATTGATCAATCGCCTGTGGGAGACAAGAGACCGGACAGAACAACCAGCCAGTGCTGGGAGGCCAGGAAATTCTCAAGATAATATAGTACAACCTGGATTTTAAACAAAGGGGTGACTTGCCGTGTTTGATTTTCTGGTTAATTGGAAGAACTTTTTTTTTATAGCATCGTGGAGTCTAAATGGAGGAATCTGAAGCTGAAAATAATTAATTTACCTGCGAAAGTTCTGACACTTTGTTTCTTTTTTTTTTTTAAAGATTTTATCTATTTATTCGACAGAGAGAGATCACAAGTAGGCAGAGAGGCAGGCAGAGAGAGAGAGAGAGAGGAGGAAGCAGGCTCCCCACCAAGGAGAGAGCCTGATGCGGGGCTCGATCCCAGGACCCTGGGATCACGACCTGAACCGAAGGCAGAGGATTTAACCCACTGAGCCACCCAGGTGCCCCAGTTCTGACGCTTTCTTACAGCAAACTACTACAGCGCCCTTCACACAGTAGAAGCTCAATAAATAATTGTTGAAGGCAGGAAGAGCAGGTGTGTGGGTGGGCGGGTGTTGGCGCTCTCCCTCTTCACCCCTTCCCCAGCCAGAACTCCCTGAGGCCACCCCCATGCGCAGGGCAAGCTCAGATTCAGAAGCCAGGAGACTTGGTTGTGTGACACTGGGCAGCCCTTGACCTTGAACCTCACACCTGACACCGCACTCGCTTAGGCGTACAACAGAAAAAGAATACTTTGCCTGTCAGACAGCCACAGTGAAAGTCAAACAAGATTCCATATGGAACCCGCTTTCCAACTGTAGTGTGGCCAACACGTTTTGCTATTCTTGTTTCTAAAACGTGTTGTCCACTGCACCGACTTAGAAAGCAGACTATGAAATAAAACATCCCCCCGCTGAATGCACGGGAAAAGGTTGCTGTGGGGAAGAAAACTGGCTGTTCGGGAAAAGAAAATCCCGGTGGATCGTCATGGCACGCCGTTTGTAGACACCGAATTTTAGGTAAGCTTCAAAATCGAGTGTAAATTAGAGAACATGTGTCCATACTCTCATGCAATGAAAAAGAATAAGGTACAGCTCTACGTACAGGCTTGGAAAGATCTCCCAGAGCCGGTGTTACAAGAACGCCAGCTGCAGAATGGTATTGTATACACATGTATGTGTGTGCATTTGACTTACGTAAAATAAATGCCACATACACGTGCGGGCACACATATGCCACAGATTCGGAGAACGCCTGAAGAATTCACACGTCAATTGTTAACAGTAGTTGCCTCTGGGGAAGGTAACCGAACCGGGTGTGAATGTGGCATTTTAATTTTTCATGAAATTTATATACACACACACACATATACACACAGACATATATATATATATGCGTGCTGGTTGAATTTTTTTAAATGGGTATGTATCCCTTTTCCATTTTAAAAACGAAAGGTAGTATTTCAAAAGCCACATGTAAAGAATAAAACCATTAAAAATTATGCATAAATACCTGGTCTCAGCAGGAAAAAAGGAAACAACTGAGAAAGCATAAAAGTGACGCAGAAAAATCATGAAAGTGTGTCTAGAATTAACCGCATTAAATGTTCTGTGCATACAAAAAAAGGGAAAGGTAAATTAAAAACTCGATAATTTAGCACCAAATATGCAAAGGAATGAATCCTTCCTGTTATACAGTGTTCAAAACTGATTAAGGATTTGGGGTTCCTGGGTGGCACACTCAGTTAAGCATTGAGCTCTTGGTTTCATGGGCTCAGGTTGTGATCTCAGGGTCATGATCTCAGGGCGGTGAGATCGAGCCCCCGGGGGGCTCAGATCAGAATCTGCTTGAGATTCCCTCTCCCTCTGCTCATGCTCGCTCGCTCACTTTCAAATACTTAAATCTTTTAAAAAATTAAAAATTTAAACATAAGATTGCCTCCAGACATTGAACCCCAGGCTTTTTGGCACGCAGTGTGCATCTGAAATTGTCGTCGCGTGTCCTTAGTTCATAGACAGGACAGTGCGTACGGTCATGGTGAGTGAGATGGTCAGCTGCGCAGGCTGCTGTGTGGGGAGCCCGGGCCCGGGCCCGGCCACGGGGTGCTGCTGCAGCTTGCTACCGGGAGGGGTCAGGTCAGCATATGCTCCCGGCACCCCATCACCCCCCTTGGTGAAATTCCGAAAACAGTCCGTCTTGTCCTCCCTAGAGGTTGCCAGACCCAGACTCGTCCGTCTCCTCTCCTCAGATTCCTCTTTGAGGGCGAACTGAGGTCTGCTCCAAAAAAGCAGAAGCGCAGGTAGGAAGCAGCGTGCAGCCCGCGTCACCCCGGGCGGCCTCTGGATCGGCGGGGAAGCCCGGTCCCCACCGTGGATGCCGCCCGTCCCAGTTCCACGGCTGCTCTCTCTTCCTCTAACTGGACGGGGCTCCGGGGATTGCCCGGGCCGGGCCCAGGCAGAAACTGGAACTGAGAGCCCAGAACCCATTTCTCCAAAGTCACATGGCCTGGGACCAGACACGGGCACCTCAGTCCGGAGACCCGTGTGTCAGGGCACCGAGACATTCTCCACCCACTTGGAGAAACAGCACGTCCTTGAGGTTCCTCGTGGTGTTTTTTGTTTCCATCAGTGACTTCGCTCTGCCCGCTCTGACGCAAGGTGGGAACCTGGTGAAGAACTAAGAGCCCCAACCCCAGACGTACCCCCACCCCCGGGGCACTCACCTCAGCCTCCAGCCTCCTCTGGGGGCGGGGACGGTGTCGCCACTGCCACCCCTGTCCCTCCTGATGTCATTCAGAATGAAGGGGAAATTCTGCACCCCGTGGCTCCAATTGGGGGGTCAAGCCCCCGGGGGGGCAGGAGCAGACAGTCATTTCTTTTTTTTTTTTTTTAATTTATTTATTTATTTTTATTTGCTTATTTACAGCATAACAGTGTTCATTGTTTTGGCATCACACCCAGTGCTCCATGCAGTACGTGCCCTCCCTATTACCCACCACCTGGTTCCTCAACCTCCCACCCCACCCCCCCACCCCCCACCCCGCCGCCCCTTCATAACCCTCTGGTTGTTTTTCAGAGTCCATAGTCTCTCATGGTTCATCTCCCCTTCCAGTTTCCCTCAACTCCCTCTCCTCTCCATCTCCCCATGTCCTCCATGTTCTTTGCTATGCTCCACAAATAAGTGAGACCATATGATACTTGACTTTCTCTGCTTGACTTATTTCGCTCAGCATAATTTCTTCCAGTCCCGTCCATGTTGTTACAAAAATTGGGTATTCGTCCTTTCTGATGGAGGCATAATACTCCATTGTGTATATGGACCACATCTTCCTTATCCATTCATCCGTTGAAGGGCATCTTGGTTCTTTCCACAGTTTGGCGACTGTAGCCATTGCTGCAATAAACATTGGGGTACAGATGGCCCTTCTTTTCACTACATCTCTATCTTTGGGGTAAATACCCAGCAGTGCAATTGCAGGGTCATAGGGAAGTTCTATTTTTAATTTCTTCAGGAATCTCCACACTGTTCTCCAAAGTGGCTGCACTAACTTGCATTCCCACCAACAGTGTAAGAGGGTTCCCCTTTCTCCACATCCTCTCCAGCACACGTTGTTTCCTGTCTTGCTAATTTTGGCCATTCTAACTGGTGTCAGGTGGTATCTCAATGTTGTTTTAATTTGAATCTCCCTGATGGCTAGTGATGATGAACATTTTTTCATGTGTCTGATAGCCATTTGTATGTCTTCGTTGGAGAAGTGTCTGTTCATATCTTCTGCCCATTTTTTGATATGATTATCTGTTTTGTGTGTGTTGAGTTTGAGGAGTTCTTTATAGATCCTGGATATCAACCTTTTGGCTGTACTGTCATTTGCAAATATCTTCTCCCATTCCGTGGGTTGCCTCTTTGTTTTGTTGACTGTTTCCTTTGCTGTGCAGAAGCTTTTGATCTTGATGAAGTCCCAAAAGTTCATTTTTGCTTTTGTTTCCTTGGCCTTTGGAGACATATCTTGAAAGAAGTTGCTGTGGCTGATATCGAAGAAGTTACTGCCTATGTTCTCCTCTAGGATTCTGATAGATTCCTGTCTCACGTTGAGGTCTTTTATCCATTTCGAGTTTATCTTTGTGAACGGTGTAAGAGAATGGTTGAGTTTCATTCTTCTACATATCGCTGTCCAGTTTTCCCAGCACCATTTATTGAAGAGACTGTCTTTTTTCCATTGAATATTTTTTCCTGTTTTGTCGAAGATTATTTGACCATAGAGTTGAGGGTCCATATCTGGGCTCTCCACTCTGTTCCACTGGTCTATGTGTCTGTTTTTATGCCAGTACCACGCTGTCTTGGTGATCACAGCTTTGTAGTAAAGCTTGAAATCGGGTAACGTGATGCCACCAGTTTTGTTTTTGTTTTTCAACATTTCCTTAGCAATTCGGGGTCTCTTCTGACTCCATACAGCAGACAGTTATTTCTAAGCAGAACGTTGCGTAGAAATTTGCGATGAGAAGTCCACGTCATGTCATCAAACACTTAACATTCCAGACCCGAGTAGCAGCGCCGGCGCATGTGCGGGAGTTGAGCGCCCGCGGATTATGGACGTGGCCTCCTCGCCCCGGGACAGGTGATAATTCCTGGGAATTAAGCGTTCAGTGTGGTGCAGGGGAGACTGCTGCTTCCGGATAAGACTCGAGCCCTATGCTTAATCTTCCTGAGTATGTATCTATAAAATTGGCGTAATAATAAAAATCTCCCAGGATCTTATGAGGATTAACGGAGATAAGGTAGCCCAGTGCCCGCATTAGACAAAGAAGGCGTCAGATTCCACTCCTGCCCTGCGGTTTTCTGGTCTCCGAGGTCTGTTAGCTTCTCCCAATTCTCTTATGGATTCGTAGGGTGAAGCCCGTAAACACAAGATCACCGCACAAATTAAGTCTCCTTATTGGGTCTCCCAAGCCCCCGACGGAAAGAAATTAAAAATCCTATTTGTTAAGGTGGGTGGAAACAGCTGGGTGTCAGTATGTGCTGAAAAGCCAAGTGACATCCCTCTGCTCACGTCTGGAATGTACCAAAGAAGAGGGCTGAGTCAGAGACCAGGTCTTTCACTGCGGAGGTCAGCAAACTCTGGCCCAGGGGCCCAGCCCGGTACCCCTCCCGCCTGTTTCTGGAAGGACAGTTCTGTGGGCAGCAGTCATGCTCGTTCACCTGTGCTTGCCTGGGACGGCCCCAAAAGAGAGCTGTGACAGGACCTCGATGGCCCACAAAGCCTGAAATGCTGCCTTATCTGGACTTCTACAGAAAACAAATTGGCCAACCTCAGCTCCACTGAGTGCTTCCTGTTCCTCTCTCGCAAACACCCAGAAACCAGAGGCTAAACGCTGGGAATGAGACTCTGCTTGAGGCTGACAAGCCCAGGGGTTGGCACGGAGACTCGCAGGGATCTGAAGTTTGGAAATAGGAGGGCTCTTTGGCTTGTGTCTAGCTTATGACTGCACAGCCCTGAAGGAAACTATAGACAGAAACAAGGCTTTCAGATAAATCTGAGTTTAAAATGCGAAGAAGCGAAGTGGATGGAAGCAGCGTGACCCTGTGGGTCCCTGTCCCCAATCGGAGCCCCAGTTAGGTGTGTGACGGGGGAATCCCTTCACGTTCCTAGAGCGGTTACTCTACTTATAAATAAGGTCCCCTTGGCTGAACACCTGTTGAACTCCTCCTCTAGGGAACCTGACCACCTAGAAGCAGAAGTTTTAGGCCACATCATGTCTAGGATGCCTTTCCACCTTTAAAGCTCAATTTAAAAGGCGCAATTGCCCTGGGGCCTTGGAGATGGTGCCACGAGAAGCAGAAGCGGAGAGTGAACATTCTCCGGCCCCAGGCCTTTCACGAGGTTCCAGTGATATTCACCAGGGTGGTAACTCACCCCACTCTCTCCTTTCCAAATTGAGCTTGCATGAGCGGAGGTCCAGACCCTCAGGCGAGGGGGTCCCCCCTGTAGAGGGGGGAGGTGCCAGCTGGCTCCACACACGCCCTTCAACTTGGCTATGTCATGGGTGCCTAGGCTATGCAGACGGGCCTTCCAGATTGTGCCTTTTACACTGGTGCGAGCACCTGCAAGGACAGCTTTCTCTCTAGAGCGATGGGTCCACGTGGCAAAGGGGTCCTAAAGGTGCTGCCAGCAGTCTCGGGATAATTGGGACCAGGCAGCAAATGAATCCTGCGGAATCAAGACCGCTTGCGTTTTCCCAGAGCTGCAGAGTGAGGACGGCCTTCCAAAAGTTCCGAATCCAAGCCTGTGGACCCCATCATGCTGGACTGTGTGCCCCCTCCCTCCTCTCCCGGAAGACCCATCGGGGGTGGTGACCCCAGCTGGCACCTCCAGGACAACGGGCCCATCACACCCAGATGAGACCCGCGGCTGATGGCCTGGCGTTCGGGTCAGGGGCCGCTGGGCACCGCTCTCTCCCTGCCTCCTAAAGTTCAAATGCCAGCCTGACTTCTATCTGGAAGCATCCCAGCCCAAACACGGAACAAAAGTTCCCTCTGACAAGCCCATTCCCGGTTCCAAAGTATGTTTTTACGTTTGTTGGCAAATGGACTGTCACCAGCAACAATAACAACACTGTTTCCCCTCGGCTGAAGCTACTTCATTTCTTCGTATTTGCTGCCGGGCCGGCGCTGGGCAGATGAATAATGGAGGCTCGGCGGCCAGCCCAAGGCCTGACCCCTCGCCTCCAAAAGCAAACACAGGGGAGCAAATGGAGAGACTTGTTTGTTTGAACTCTCCCTGCCTGGTTTTAAAAAAGAAAAAAGAAAAAGAAAAACAAACCTCCCACCACCCCGTTTCATCAGTGTAGACACTGAAGTTTTATTGTTTTGTTTTTCTTTTCTGTTTTCATTTCTCACTTTTTGCCACGAGGAGCTACAGCCCTCTACTGGTGTGGGGAAGGGCGCCAGCTCCGCGGTCGTCGGGGCGACCCTGCCATCTTGTGGCCGCGCGGGGGATGTGCACCGGGAGCTGAACTCCGACGTCTGCGCATCCCCAACGCGGGAGGCCGGAAAGGGTCCTTCCATCTTTCGAGACATCTCAGGGAAATGGATGGGAGTCTTTGGGAAGGGAGATGTAGATGGATTTGGGGTCAGGATATCGGTTCTAGGTCTCAGCGCTGGTCAACTCTGTGTGACCTCAGTGAGCTGGAGCAAATGATCTTTTTATTGAAACTGTTTCCTCATCTGTACGAGGAAAGTGACGCTTCAGGGGAATGGCACATATCGAGAGACTTGTAAACTCTATACATGAACATACATACATATATTAAACAACTCTAAGGTTTTTTTTAAAAAGATTTTATTTATTTATTTGACACAGAGAGATCACAAGTAGGCAGAGAGGCAGGCAGAGAGAGAGGGAGAAGCAGGCTCCCCGCTGAGCAGGGAGCCCAATGCAGGGCTGGATACCAAGACCCTGAGATCATGACCTGAACCAAAGGCAGATGCTTAACCGACTGAGCCACCCAGACACCCCATATTAAACATTTCTAAAGAAATGGACTCTCTCATTATCTTTGGCCAAACTTTGTTCAGAGACTCAAAACCAGTTTTGCCCCCTAACCTTCTTCTAGTATAAAGCCTGAGCCCTAGGATAAGAAAAGAAAATGACTTCATGCTGGCTTGTGCTCACTTAAATGCACACACTGTCAAATGCTCTTCTTTTTCACTTTTCCAGTTTTTTTTAATTTTTATTATTATTATTATTTTATTTACTAAAGAGAGCATGAGAGCATGAGCAGGGTAGGGGGAAGGGCAGAGGGAGAAGCAGACTCCCCACTGAGCAGAGATCCCAGTGGGGGACTCGATCCCAGGATCATGTCCTGAGCCAAAGACAGACGCTTAACTGAACCACCCATGCGCCCCTCACTTTTCCCGTTTATGTAAAACGGGGCTCTTGGGCCTTTCCACGTAGGGCCGACGAGTGAATAATGAGAAATGGAGATGAGCTGTGGAGGTTAAACTTTGCTTCCATGGAATCACAGAGTGCCCATTAGCGATGAGGCTTGGGTATTTGGCTCCCTCGTCTCCTCTTAAAAGCCGGAGCCAGACACGGCAGCGAAAGAAGCACTTATCCCAAGTCTGCGAGGCACGGTAGACACACGATGACTCATCAAACACAGGACAGGTTTGGCCGCCGCTTCTGTGCAGGGGTTCGGAGGAAGCCAAGAATTTCTGGTGTCTAGCTCTGGACTTGGTGAACAGACCCAAATATTGCGGTCCTTGCCCTGTGCTCAATCTCAGTGTTGCTTGGGCCGGCAGGACAGCCAGTGCCTGATCTGTGGCTAAGGTCTCTGAGTCCGAGCTCAGAAGTCTCCTCCTCTCAGCTGGCCCTTGCTGGTCCTCCCGTTACACGGTCTGTCACTCAGCTCACCGACGCGGGAGGCAGATGTAGGGTACTTTGGGTAGCAGGATGGATAGTTCTGCAAAGAGAAAATAGCACACTAGCCAAGGGACAGCAAATCCTTGGGCAAGTCGTGCAGCAGCATGACTCAGATTTCCAGGCCCATCTGCCCTCCGGACGAGGCCCTGTTTCCTCCACGCTCACCTATTTCCAAGTTGGGATGGCCAAGGCCTGTCCTCAGGAAGCCACCTTTAGAACTGGGCATGTCACCAGCGAGCCTGTGTTGTAGCTGGAGAAGGAAACGGGCTGTGTCTCTGGGAGGGTCCTGTGGCAGATCGGGGGGGGGGGGGGGGGGGGGGGGCGGGCGGGCAGGGCAAGGTCACACCCTGCCCTACAGAATGAACATGTCTCTCCCAATCCTGAGAGATGACATCCCAGAACTCCAAAACCAGAGAAGGCGCTTTTTCCCACCAACTAATTCTTGGTGGGCTACCCTCAGAATCTTCTAGAAGGACTAGCCTCCTCCTTGGGCCACCTCTTGAAAATAGGTGCTTCTTTCTTCCTCCTTTTGTCATGGGGAGAGGGAAAGCAGTCAGGGTCTTCTCGGAGGAAGGTACAAAAGGGGGGGGCTTTTCTTCAGAGATTTCCCATCCCTGATAAACTATTTACATTCACCAAACCAGAGGAGGAATTCCAGGCTCGGCGGCCAGACTTTCGGAGCTGCCGGGCAATGTGACCACACATGGGGAAGGCGACGGTGGACACGGTAAGACCACAGACGGAGGCATTAGCAGCCTGTGGTGTGTTGCGAAGGGGGAATTTCGGGCATCGGGAGTCACGGGCTAGCCCCGTGAGTGGCCCGGAAGTTGCAGAAATCCAGAGGGAGGAGGATGTCTCAGATCCCACCGCTGGACCCTCCCCTTTCATGTCCACACACTCAGCTCGATTGGCAAAGGGACACAGCAGGAGACCAGGCCGTGCCAGCAGAAAATAACATAAAATAACCAGTGAACTAATTTATTGGGATGAATACACTTATTTTTAGGATAACGCTTTAGATGTATTTAGATACACTTATGAATACAACTCTGTCATCAAAATACCTCTCCTGTGTAGCAGATCTCCCCCCAATTTAAGAAGGGGCAGAGAAATGTTTTGAAACGAGGCTGTGTGGTGCGCATTACACAACACACATGACGATTTTGAACGGCCTTTGTCTCTGGTTGCAGGGAGAGGTCTCCACACCCTTGGAGGAGGAACGTCATGTTGTCCCTGGGGGGTCCCATGGACCCCATCTAACTTGAGGCTAACAAGGAGGCTCATGGTGGTTTCCTACACAGTTTTGAGGATGGGAGCTGGCCATTCTGGAAAGTCATGTGATTGGAGACTGGGGCATTTGAGCCCCATGATGTCGGCCCAACCTTTGGGGAATGGAAATTCAAATCACCACGGCCAGTGATTCGGTTAGTCATGCCTACGTAACTGAACCCCCCTAAAAACTCTGGACAGCGGGAGCTGAGTGAGCTTCCCTGGATGGTAACCATACACGGCCATGGTGACACCGTAGCCCGTCCTGAGGCCGGCGCAGCGACACGGTCAGGACCCACCCCGGTTCCCACCCTGGAATCCGTGTCATCCTCTGGCTGGTCCTGATCCGCATCCTTTACAGGGAATCGCTATCGTACAAACAGCACTTTCCTGAGTTCTGGGAGTCACTCCAGCAAATTATGGAACCTGAGCGAGTAACGGGAACCAAATTTTTAGCCAGTTGGTGAGAAGTGCAGGGAATCCCTAAACCTGCCGCGGGGTCTGGAGCGAGGGAAGCCTTAATCTGAAATGTGATCCAACTCGGGGTAGTGGGAGTCAGAATGGTGTCGGGAATCAGTGCTCCGAAACTGATCCGATAGAAACCCCCGGAAGTTCACAAAGCGGGAAGCTCCGATGGGCGCTATGTTTGTACACTTACTTGCCTCCCGTACATACAAGAGGCATCCAGTAATGTGTGCTGTTACATGAATTATTATGTAACAGCGGGCTCTCCACCCACTGTCTCAGCCTGGCGTGTGACCTGCCGTGCGACCTGCCCAAATCAGTCCCATCCGCACCTACACCCTGCTGAGTGTCCTTCCTGGGCTGGAATTTACGCGCGTCCTGGGGAGACTCTGTCTGTCTCCCTTCTCCTCCATACTCAGATCCCTCCTACGTGAACTCTCACGTGCTTGCTTTCACCCACAAATGGGCCAGGAGAAGAATCTAGTGGTACTTTCTACCACAGTCCCAAACCAAGAGCAACACCAACTGGAAAACTAGTTCTCCTCCTTGGGAAGGGAAGGGAGCTACTGGGAAGAGGAATCTGGCGGGCATGTTAGAGGAGACTTCATTTGAACTACAAGGTTTTTTTTAACTGAGCCATAATGGGCATGTAACGTTCTATTAGTTTAGGTTTATAACGTAATGGTGTACTATGTGTATAGATTATGAAACAGTTATGAAATGATGACCAAACTAGGTTAAGTCAACACTTGTCTCCAAACACAGTTCCAAATCTCTTCTTGTGGTGAGAACTTTCATCATCTACTCTCTTAGCAATTTCCAAATACACAGTGCGATATTATTAACTGTGGTCGCCACGCTGTACATACAGCCTCAGACCCCTTTGGGGTTCGCCCTCCCCACCCCCTGCCTCTGGCAACCTCCAGTCTATCCTCTGTATCTTTGAGTTTGGCTCTGTTGCGATTCCATGTATAAGAGAACTCATACAGTATTTCTCTTTTTCTGTTGCTTTATTTTACACAGCTTAATGTCCTCAGGGTCCATCTGCGTTGTCAAAAATAGCAGGATCTCCTTCTTTTTTCATGGCTCCATAATATTCCAGTGTGTGTGTGTGTGTGTGTGTACATATGTATACACCACGTTTTCTTTGTCCATTCATCCACTGATGGACGAATAGGTTGTTTTCCTGTCTTGGAGCTCGTGACTAAAGCTGCAATGAGCATGGGAGTGCGGATATCTTTCGAGGCAGAGATTTCATTTCCTTCAGATAACTCCCCACCGTGGGATTACTGGATTGTGTGGCAATCCTGTTTTTAGAATAGTTTTCCATTTTCCTTTGCAGCTGCACCCATTAGTGTTCCCACCAACACTGCACATGGGTTTCTTCTTCTCCATGTCCTCACCAACGCTTGTTATTTCTTGTCTTTTTGATCCTAGCCATTCTGACGGCTGTGAGGTGAGAGTCACTGTGGTTTTGACTTGCATTTCCCCGGTGACCGGCCATGTTAAGCATCTGTTCATGGGAACAGGAAGTTTAGACTGTGTGACCCGAAGACTTGTTTATGATGACTGCCCAGAACACATGTCTCCCTGCCCCTCCCTCCCACAAATCCTAAACATTACAGAGAAAACAGTCTTAAAATCCTGAGAGCTCAGGCAACCAAGAAGGTTTAAGGGGTTCCTTAATGATCTGGACATGTTGTTCAATCCTCAACAGCCAGAAGGCAGGCAGGGTTGGGGCTAGAGGAGGAAGCCATAGAGCCAGGCACCATCAAGAGAGGATCATTGCTAAAAATGGCGCCCCATGACAGGGGATAGGGATGGGCAAACGGAGAGGAGGCTGGGAAGCCATTGCTGTGGCTGGTTTGGGAAAACCTCCATGGGCTGACGAGGGGGACATTTAGGCTTGAGAAGCAGATTCCCTGAAGGAGGGGGGAGAACTTCTAGTGGACATGCCCCCTCCTCCCGCCATTCCCTCCCCGCCACACATGGAAGGGGGGCTACAGCACTGACAGGAAGGCCAAGAGGAAATCTTGGATACGACTGTGAGCCCACCACCAAGAAAGAACAGCTTAAGGAAAAACCAGCCCCATGAGAAAGAGACACCAAGCTCAATGGACAAAACATACTCATGGACTCCAGGGCAACAGAAGGAATGGGGACAGCCTGCAGAGGAGTCTCACGGGCTGGGTGACGGATGACACAGCCGTTGGAGGCAGCAAAAGCCCTAGGTCCCACCGGGGAGGTCTGGCTATGCTCTGACCCATGTTTGCCCAGAATCTGTCCTGCCCTCCCCAGGTAGGTTCTGTTTCCACTCTCTCTGTTGGCCTCAGAACGCTCCCATCTTCGGGGCCTTCCGGCTCCATGCTTTGTTCCGGGATGGAGTCCCCATCCTGTGTCTTTCTCCCTAGAGATTCGGGCTGTGACTTACTGGGCCCCAACCTTCCCATGATTTTTTTCTTCAGAAACTTTTGTTGCTCTCCTGGGGCCTCTCGTGTCTGGAACACATGGAGCCTCTCATGCCCGATAAATACTTCCCAAAGTGATGGACCTAAAAGATGATGCAGACGTGTCCCTGGGCTCTGCCCCTGCTCACAGGACCTCCGGAAGTTTCCTGCTGTCAACTTTCACCATTTGGGAACCAAGTAACTGAACTCATGCTTTTCTAGATACCCGTTTTTAACTGTTAAGCTTAGTATGATGAAATGTGTATCTCTTCTGTATTTCATATTCAGCTTAATTCACACAGGAGTCATGGAATTAACAAGATTTCTAGAAGCATCTGAAAGTGGTCCAAGGGCTCAGTTGATGATGGTTCTTCTCGAGGCAGGACTCAACACACCCCAGGAACATGATTTACTATTAGGCTACCGCGGCAAGACAGGTTACATGTTTTGGAGCATGCGGGGGTGAGTAAGGCAAAGACCAAGATCTCTTCCTACTTCTAGTTTTCTAGATCATTCTAATGAAGGATCCTCAGGTTGTCAGACAAACGTAACTCCCAGGCCTAGGCCCTGCGGCTGAGTCAGCTACTCACATTAACATGGCTACTCCGGAGTCTGACGGTGTAAACAAGGAAGTGTGCCGCCGTGTGTATTCTTATCCACGTCTAATTCTTGGCGTTAAACACCTTTCCATGCCTAGTGCTCATATTGTTCAACCCCATAATTCCCCCTCCACTACCGTCGCTTCCAGGTGTCAGCATTAACGGCTGGCACCAGAATTCCTCCTAGGACAGGAACTGTCTTTGCAGAGAAAAAAAAAAATGCCTTGATTAGTGCTTGAAAGGAAGATGAGCCTCACTCTTAAGGGCCTGGGTATCAGAGGGCCTCATCTCTCTGCCAAGGACAAGGCTGCTGAGCTGCATAACCGGGGGGGGGGAGGGCTGGACGGGCAGGAGCAGAAAGGGGAGGGCCACCAAATGGCACCATCCCAGGGACCCTCAAAATCTTGAGCAACATCTTCTAGACATGTTACTGCTGTGTCTGCATGATTTTCTCTTGTGAGAGCCAAAGAAGTAGCTGAGCTGCTTGTGAAGGTAAACCTGATCCCAGGCTGAGACAGCCCAGGACAAGCCCAGACCCAGGGCAGAAGATCCCTGTCCCCATCAGTGAGCAACCTCCAGGAGACCTTCAGCTTCTGCCCGTTTCAGGACTCAGCGTTTTGAGACATTTCATCGGGACAATCTCAGCTGATATCTGGATTAACCAGAGATGTGGACAGGAATTTGCATACAAGGATATTAATCACAGAATTACATAGGATGTTGGAAACTGAGGGACCTAAATGCATGTCAGTACGGGTCTGGTTAAATAAACCGAGAGAGAGAGCTATTTAGTAATGTGGAAAAGTTTCGGTCAAGAAAAGAAAAAAAATTGGAATGCTACTGGTATTACTAATACTTGGTATTTATTAAATAAGTGATTTTCTTCTTGAAGAAAAGAGAAAGACTAAAATTTCAACAGAACATTCCAGAATTTGTGGGATTATAAGTGACTTGTCTTTCCTTTAGCTTACGTCTGCATGATTTTCAAAGCAAAGCAAGGTTAGGAGAAATCAACATCACTTTTAAAGCGTGGGAATGAAGTTCGTTTGTGTTGGTTGGCTTACTTGGCAGGCACAGGAGAGATGAGCAAGAAGGAGGGTGCCCGTAAGTGAGGTTTGGTCATCATTTATTTATGCTGGTTTAGGTAGAAATGACATTTGTTTAGCAGAGGTGGAAAGGGATCTCCAGTCTTGTTTGGGGGTGGGGGGGGAAGGAAAGAAAAAACAGAGGAGGGAGATAGGAAATAGAGAAAAAGTACATTTAGACTCTCTTCTGAAATGGGCTTGAACAGGCAGGTGATTTTCTGTTTCACTTTTGGATGTTCTTAGTTCCCTTTTACCAAGTCAAAAAGGGTGACAGTTGGATTATGGATGTGTTGGCAGTCACGTAGAGGGAACTTGGGTGTGTACGCGTGTGTGCGTGTCTGTATACAGAGAAAGGCAACGCCTCCTTTCTGTATTCTACATAAATTATCTGGTATAAGGAAGGACAGAGCCTCCATAAAACTTCGACACCTGCCCCCCTTCTCTGATCGACTCTCACAAAACTGAGGAAACCTCAATCATCTTAAACGGTAATCATTTCCCAATCTGCTGCCAGGTTGAGCTGTAAGAGGTCAGGCTTGACGTCTTACGATCTCAAAAATATTTGAGGAAGAAATTATATCAGATGTTTGCATGAGCCTAGTGTCCCATCCCCGTCCCTGGTGTCAAAGAGACACAGCTTCTCATCTTGACACTGACCGCCAAAGAACAGCATCACAACAGCATCTAATTTTGTAGACCATGGTGTGACTTAGAATTGGGTACGGGCTCTGTCACCTGTACTCTCCAACCCTGGCCAAGCCACTTCACCTCCCAGGGCCGTGGCCCCCTCCCCTGTAGTCTGAGCACTTAACTTGGGGACATTTTCAAGGTGACCTTAAGCACCGGAAGTCGATCAACTTTTAATTGTAGAATTTATGTACGAGTATGTGCATGTGTGTGTGTGTGTGTGTGTGTGTGTGTGACCAAACAGAAGCCAAGTGAGGACACAAGTGACCATTTCAATGATATTTAACGCTCATGGCTCATGCGGAAAAGGAAGGGAATAATCATCTTTTGAGCAACCCCGGAGAGTCCAGACATCCTAGAGTGATTCTGCAGTTTCGGAAACTGAAGCTCAGATTTAAAGCGACTTGCTCAAGATCATCTAGCTGTTAGGAACCACGGGCCAGAAACGGCATCCAGACTAACTCCAAAGCTGGGATTGGCAAGTCAGTACATCTTGGAGACCCCTCCCTTTCATGAGGCTCCCTTGGTGTTGAGTGGGGTTGGGTATCCCCTGGACCTTGTCACTCTCCTCACTCCGGGCACTGAGCTCTCACCCCTTCTGCCGCTAGGCTGGTCACCACCGTTGCAGACAATGCCCATGAGCACTACGGTAGCTGCCAATGGAACCTTGAGGTTGGACGAAGAGTGATGACAGCCCCCACGCCCCCAGGAAGGTGACCTTGCTCAGGGGATGTGTGTCCCAAGGTCTGAGCTGAAGGGTAGTGGAAGGTAACACCTCCAGACTGTATTAATCATGGCCCCCACCATGTCTGACTGTTCAAGACCACACACTCCTTCCCACTGGGGGTGTTTTCTGCTTCCCCAGGGGAGGCGCTGGGAACCACGTGACTAAGCCAAGCTTTTCAAAACTGCACTGACTGCCATTTCTGGAACACCTGCTGGTCTAGGAGCAGAGGATGGGCGGGGACACAGAAGCTGCCACTGGCTGGTTCTAGCCACCACACCGCATGGCCTCTTCCAGCAACTTCTGTTCGAGAAAAAGTAAATTCCAAAAGTTCCACATAGGCTATACCATTCACGGAGGCTCAGTTGCACTGAAAGAGTAAAGGACCAGGACCGTGAGACGTTGGCCAAGCGACCGACCCTCTTTGAGCCCGGGTTCCCACCTCTGGAACAGGAGGGACTTAGGACAGGCGATGCCTCGCGCCCCCTCCAGCTCCGGAGTCCGCCGTCTGGCCCAGCCCAGCCGCAGCCCCGGGGCGCAGGCGGCGTCGTTCTAGAAACCAGGTCTGGTGCGGTCGCCTGGCGCTCACCTTCCGTGACTTTTCCGAGTTTCCTTCCTCTCGGCTTTGTGCAGCGCCGGCCTCCTTCTGCCCCGAGCGCCGCCGATGCCAGCCGCCGCCTCCGCGAGGCCCCGCGCCCGCCGAGCTCGCCTCCCCGACGGCTCGCAGGTGCGGCGTCCCCGGCTCTCCAGACACCACCCGAGGCGACAGCTGGCCCGGGCCCGTCGCCGCAGGGATGCTGGCGCCAACCCTCAGGGCTCCCGCCGCGCCTGGGCCTGGGGCCTTCGACGAGCCCCCGCAGGGCCGATAATCTCACCCCATTTCACAGATGGGCCCCGGCGGCCGCGGGACCCGCTCGCCTTCCAAGAAGGAACAAAGGCGAGGCGTGAGCCAGGGCAGAAACCAGAGCGCCGGCAGTCTCCCAGAGCCATGCACGCTCCGCAATCGGTCATGCGTCTTTTCGGCTTCCCCAGCGTGGTGGGATTTATAAATAGCTTGCATCTTGTCCCTCCGATCTCGGCAGGGCTCGCCATCAGCCACTGGGCTGAACACCTGGAACTCTGTGGGGACCATCATTAGAAGGATGCGAGGCCAGGTGTGGTTTTGGACCAGAGACCGGTTGGAAGAGGGAGGATTTCTCACTTTCCAAGTTTACTCTGCTCAAGTTAAAACAATTAACCTCCTTTCCCCTTCAAACAACTGTTCTCCGCAGCTTCCTACCAGCCGGAGCCAACCGGGAGACACAATGTCAAAAGTGGACTCTCTACCCTTGAAGCCTTGTGGGAGAAGAGGCAGGTTTGCACCCTTCCTCCCCGCTTCCTTCTGCCCTCGCCGCCCCCTTCCCCACCCATGTCACCACCACCCTCTAGGTGCTAGACCTCTGGAGAGCGGGGGTTTCTCCAGTGTGGGCGTCCTGACGACATTGCAACTAAGAGGGGTTTGGCCACAGTTAGGCCCCCAAGTTGGGCTCTAGACTCACCCCCAGAGGGTTTGCCAGGAGAGCCAGCAGGGAGGGCAGGACTGATGGCAAGGTTATGCCCCACCACTTGGGGTCTTAGCTGTCTTAACTGATGTAGCCATTAACACGCTGCCCTTCTTGGGCTGCAACTGCCCCCAGGACACACAACACACACACACACAGAGACACACACACTCGAAAACTCTTAATGATATTCATATTTTTCAGGAACCCACCTTTCTCCTTCTTATATAATACAGTAGCTAGCAGGAATTGAATGCTTATCCCATTCCGGGCACTGTGCTAGGTGATTCTCTTGTGCTGATGTCCTCCCTTTGCAACCCTCTCAACAACCCTATGATGACTTTGGTGGCCCACGAACTGGAGTGGATAACCCAGGTCCCCAGGGCAGCACTGGCCATCATCCGATGGGGCGCCTGGGTGGCTCAGTCAGTTTGGGGCCTGACTCTTGATTTTGGTTCATTCAGGTCATGATCTCAGGGTCATGAGATCGAGCCTCCCTCCATCAGGCTCTGCACAGTCTTGCTTAAGATGTTCTCTCCCTCTCCCTCTGCCCCTCCCCACCTGGTGAGGTGTCTCTGGGCCACTCACACTGTCTCTCTCTCAAATAATAATAATAATAAAATAAAATTTTTTAAAAAATTAATTGTAAGAATTTTTAAATAAAAAAGAAAACTACTGGCCATCACTTGAGATCCTCTCCATGATGTGGGGGGCACCTGCAGGTGTGAGGCCTTGCTGTTGTGTATGAGGCAGAGCCAGGCAGCCCTTGGCACCTTGGTGCCCGAGAGGGAAGGTCACAGTTGCCCATCTCACACAGGCTGCCTTCTGGCCTTATCCTGAGGTGACAGGGAGGGATGCTGATGGTCTGCCACCCCCTGAAAACACTGTCCAGGGCAGGGTCTTCAGGTGATGGGAAATAGCTCGGCATGGAAATTGAACTGATCGTCCTGCAGAAATGACCCAGTGCAGTGGTTTTCAGACATGGTGACACGCTAGACAACTGGAGAGACTATTTAAATCCTAAATACATACCCCATACCAATGAAATTAACTGTACCCCATACCAATGAAATTAACATGCCATTGGAAATGACCCATAGGAATTTTTCAAAATTTTTTAAATTTTCCAACGATCCCAAGTCTGCGGAAAGATTACATGCTGTTGTGGGCGGAATCTTTGTGCCCTCCAAAATTCTTACGTTGAAACTCCAGTGGGATAGCGTCAGGAGGTGGGGCCCCTGGGCTGATTGGGTCATGAGGGTGGAGTCCTGGTGAACGGCAGCGGTGCCCTCATGAGAGGAGACACATAAGTTCACTGCTTCTCTCTGCTCTCCAGCCTATGAGAATGTGATCATCTGCAACCAAGAGGAGGGCCTTCCCAGGAGCCCCGATGTGACAGCATCCTGATCCTGGACTTCCAGCCTCCAGAACTGTGAGAGAAACATTTCTGTTGCCTCACCTGCCCCATCTCTGGTATCTTGTTAGAGCAGCCCAAGCTGATTAAGATACAAGTACGATACGAAAAACCTTTTCCTAAACCAATTGAGAATAATTTGCCAACTTAGGGCACCATCTTCCCCAAACATATTTCCTATAAACAAGGACATTGTCCTATGTGGCCACAATAAAAAAACCCCAGTTGGGAGATTAACGTTGTTACATCTCTACCAACGAATCCTCGGATTCTTGTTGAGTTTCACCAACATGGTTGAATAATTAAAAATATTATTATTGTTGTCCTGACAACATTTTTAAAAGCAAGAAGGTGCACTTCAGAAATCAGAAGGTGTGGTTATTGGCCAGGGGTCTTCAGTCTCCTCCAGTTTGGAAAGTTCCTCAGTCTTTCCTTGACTTTCAGGACTTCAATACGTGTCAAGACTATGCAGGAGAACATCCCTCCCCTTGAGTTCACCCAGCCTCTCCTGAGAAGGTTCAGTTTATTCATGCTTGACAAGAACATGGCGGAGAGGATGCTCTGTCCTCCTTCCATCCTGTCAGGTGGCTCACAATTTTGATCTAAAGACGGCATCCGCTTTGACGTCTTGATGGAAGGTGGTGTCCTCCAGTCTTCACCACTGTAGAGTCACTCCTTGTCCCTTTGTAAAGTCATTTAGATTTTGTGATGAGAGGCAAGTGGTAAGTTGAATTCTGGGAGATTGGCCAGCCTTTGGTTATTTTTACATCTTCCCGGCTGATCCCAGAGTGCAACCAACTTTGAGAATCGGGGGCCTAATTCCTCCCTGTGAAGTAAGCATCAGCAAAGACACAAGGGGCCTTTGTGACATGAGTTAATAATAACGAAAGCTTACACGGATTAGCCAACATCTATCGAGCCTGTATGCACCTCCACTGTGCTCATTAATCAGTGTGTATTGTTGCCATCGTTATTATTATTCATGCACTCACCAGATTCTTATTGAACACCAGCTAGAAGCCAAATACTTCTAGGGGCTGGGGATACAACTGTGCACGACAGAGACCCAAATCCCCTTTCTCGGGGAGCCTACACTCTAGAGTATCAAACCATACACTGAACACCATGCTAATTGCTTTATGTTCACAGTAATGATGACAATAATAATCACGATTCATCTTTCCTGAGCACTAACTATGGGCCAGACCCTTGGATCACCACCACGACAACACTGGGAGGCAGGTGCTTTTATTATATACTTTGGAACTCATGTCGGGGGAAGAAAGGCTCTAAGGCACATAGAAATGTAGCCAATGAAACATTTGATACATTAATTATGTTCTCTTCGGTGCTAGCAAAGATGATTGTGGACCCTAGGATTTTTAGAGAACCACACCAAACTAACAAATACCACATGACATGCATAAAGCTGGCAAAAATTAGAAAGTTGGACAATATCAAGTGCTGGCAAGGATGCGGGTCAATGCAACCTTTGCACAATGTTGGTTTAAGTGTTAGCCAGTGCAGCTAATTTCAAGAGCATATTCTATGTGTATTCCTAAGAACCCAGGAAATCCAGCCTTGGGTAGATACACTGGAGAGATACACACAAGGTACACACAAGTTTATGAAGAGACATATACAAAGAAATTCATGTGGAGCTGTATGTACCCCAGAGTTGGAGGAAAGCAAGGGGCCCTTACTGGGGAAACAGACAAGCAAAATATGTTATTGTATCGGTGAAATAGTTAGCAGTAGAGAGAAGAAATCACCTGGACTCAATAAAACACAGGCAAATCTCCAAATCATAATGTCAATCCAGAAATATAAGAAACAGAATATTTACAGCATAATAACATTCATAAGAGTTTTAAAACAATCTGTAGACCAACACTGTGTATTGTCCAAGGTGTATACATACATATATGTGTGGAGGAAGGTGGATTGGAAGGGGATGCATTAAATACATGTCTGGGAATGCAGCAGGGACTGCGAGGAGTTGATAATGGGACTGTAGCTGGAGGACCAAGGGATACAATACTAACTAATTAAAAAAATAAAAGAAGGGGTGCCTGGGTGGCTCAGTCTGTTAGGACCTGACTCTTGATTTCAGTTCAGGTCATGATCTCAGGGCGTTGAGATTAAACCCTGCGTTGGGCTCCATGCTGATCACGGAGCCTGCTTGGGATTCTCTCTCTCCCTCGCCTCTGCCCCTTCCCTGCTCTCTGTCTCTCTCAAAAAAAAAAAAAAAAAAAAGAGAGAGAAGAGTTTTATAAGGACAATTCCTTGGTATGGATTAGTGAATATGACCAACTTGATTCTGTGCCTGATTTGATTCTGCCTGGGAACATAATTAAAAGGTGGAGTAATGAAGGTCTTTCAAAAAAGATACACGAGGGACACCTGGGTGGTTCAGTCCATTAAGCATCTGAACCTTGATCTCAGCTCAGGTCTTGATCTCAGGGTTGTGAGTTCAAGCCCCGAATTGGGCTCCACACTGGGCATGATGCCTACATAAAAAAATTATATATATATATATATATATATATATATATATAGAGAGAGAGAGAGAGAGAGAGAGATACACATATATATACACACACAAATAAATATAAATAAATATAAAATATATTTATATAAATATAAATAAATATCATTGTTTATATTTCTACAAGATCATATATACTTACGTATATTTATTCCAGAAAGAACTTCTTTACACTCAACCCTCTTCAAACCAATCATCATGGAAGGAACAGGGTCTTTGGGTCACACTGACATGCTTTTGCATCAAACTGACCTAATGAAGACAGGCCCACACTGATGTTCACCCTGACCCCTACCAGAAGAGCCCAGTGGCCCTGCACTTTTCTGACACCTGTTCTCCATAATACCCTTGTCCAAAGACAGAGACTTCCAGGAAAAACACAGAGCTGTCCCCATCAGGAAACCCAAACATGGGTCCTGGTTCTGCCACTTACTAGCTGGGTGACTTTGGACAAGATGTTCAACTCCTTCAAATATTTCCTCCTCTTTCAAAGCGGGGACCATGCTAGCTAACCAGAAGGTTAAGAAAGAAGGTTGGAGAAATCAGTAAGATTTTGCATGAAGGAGTCATGGCCATTTAGATGCTCCCTCTCCCCATCTCTCTAGAGAACCTCAAAGGTAACTCGAGTCTCTCTATCCATAATATTAAACACCCCCCAAAAATGGCATGAGCCCTGGATGCTGGTGGCAAGTGGGGACTGCATGCGTGGCTGGGCCGCTCTCCCTCAGACCCCCACCTGCTGACCAGGGAGGCACTGGTGGTCCTGGCCTTGCCCCAGCAGAGGGCAGCCAGGTGGGCAGGGAGTGCCTAGAGGAGAGTGGGGGTAGGGGCTCCCTGGCAGCCCACTCGGCTCCACCAAGTGGCCCAGTGTTTTCCAAAGTGCCTGCCATGACTGGTCATGGTCTCTGCTGCACTTCCTTCGAAGTATATGGCACCATCTCCCACCCAGTCATCAAAACCCACAGCACGGCAGACCCCTGTCCTTGCCCGGTGTCTAACCGCAGCCAGGTCCTGTGGGTCCTGCCACCAGGAAGCCCCTCACAGCCTCCCTGGCTGCCCAGAAACAGTCCCAGCCCTCAGAGCGCCTTGTCTCTGGGAAGACCGCCATGATGCCCATTTTCCCTCCAACATGGAGCTTCAGTCTAGAGAGAAGAAACCAAGAAACCAAGAAACCTGGAATCACCAATGGCGGTGAACGGTAGCAGGCGGTGGAAGGCAGCCAGGAGAAAAGGCAAGAATGCATTTAATCCAGACGCTGGGAGGGGAAGGAGAAGGCACGTCTAAGGAAAGCAGTTTGATCCCACAGGATCCTCTCAGCTGGCTGAGATCTTGGATTTCATCCTCAGTGTGGGAAAGCCTTTAAGGGGTGTCAAGCCAAGGAGGAGAAACATCATCTGACTAATGTTTCACAAAGGGGGCTGGGGCTGTAGACAGCAGGTTGGGGGGGTGGTCATGAAGTCAGAGGTCCCTTCTTGTAACCCCACAAGATTGGGAGAGGTCTTCGGGGCTGCCTTCAGTTATGTGCCTTCCTCTGTCTTCATCCTGCTTTGTGATAGTGTTGAAAATCACTCCGTTTCTTCCCAGGGTTTAAAAAAAAAATGCAGGGACAGGTGTGTGAGCCCACTTCCCACTAATGTCCTGAACAGCTGCCGGAACAGCTCTGAGTCCCATAAAGATTCCAACCGGGATGGGAACAGGTGCGACCATCTCTTCTAACCTGGCGATTGGCAATTTCAGTGGGTTGGCACCAACCCGTCTACCTGCAAAGAGCCCGGATGGGGTCTTCTGCTCAATGAACAACAGGCCAAAGGGCCCAGGGCTCCAGGAGAGGAGCTCAGGGCAGCTGCGAGCATGTGACCAGGGTTTTCCTCGGGGCTTTCACAACTGAATCTGGATTTTGCACAGCAAGGGAGGCTCTTATGCCCCCCAACATCATATTCAGGTTTGGTTTTGTTTTGTTTTAAGATTTTATTTATTTATTTAAGAGAGAGAGAGAGAAAGAGAGAGAGCACAAGCAGGGGGAGCAGCAGGCAGAGGGAGAGGGAGAAGCAGGCTCCCCACTGAGCAGGGAGCCCGACACAGGGCTCGATCCCAGGACCCTGCGATCATGACCTGAGCCGAAGGCAGAGGCTTAACCGACTGAGCCACCCAGGTGCCCGCATCGTGTTCAGGTTCTAGAGGCACCTTCTTTACCTTTCTCCAGGACTTTTCTGTGATCTCCTGACCCCCTCTTCAAAGACACTGGACTGAGGTGTCCCTTCATCCAGGAGCCCTGGGTGCTCAGAGAGGGTGCTCGTTCCTGCCCCTCTCTGCTTTCCTCCCCTCCTGAGGCTCAGGCAGCTGCACACCCCACCAGCCAACCTCACTGCAAGACGCGTGAAAACCGGAAGTGCGAGCTGTTTTCTCATCAGTCAGTCGGGCCACAGATGCGGTGCTGTGGGAGCCTGGCTCTGCCAGACAGAGGCTCTTGTTGGCTCTCCTGTGCCCCGATGTGGGCCACGGAGCCCAGCAGGGTCGTAATGAGGATCTAAGGAAGGGCTATCCATCACGGCTGCACATAGAGCTTTAAAACCAAGTGTGAGATGACATTCTGGAAAAGGCAAGACTCTGGAGATAGTCAGAAGATGGCAGGGAGTTTGGGATGGGGGAGTGGGGTGGGAGGGAAGAGGAAGGGATGAAAAGGGGAAGTAGGGAAGATTTTTAAGGCAAAACTATCCTGATACTGTGTTGGCAGACACATGCCATTATACATTTGTCCAAACCTTTGTTTGGACACATCTTTTAAGTTTCCTAGACTCAGTTCCACCGTGGTGGGCAGGGTTACGCACACAAGACGCCAAGCCATTCTCGGACTGCAGCAGGATGTCTGAGAATTCAACTCAGTCCCAACGCTATCTGCTTGGACATAGTGTCGGATCCCACAGACGAAGGGTTCCACTGTCCTACAAGACTGCCCCCCGCCTCCCACTTCAGACGCCAGTCACGGGCCCCAGGCTCTCTGCATCCCTCCTTCTGATGACTGGCTGTAGTTCGGAGCTTCCAGTGACCTCCTCCTTACGTCTGATTAATTTAGAAGAGCAACTCACAAAACTCAGGGCAATACATACTTACGTTTCCTTGTTTACGAAAGGATGTGATAAAGGATACAAATCAATGGCCGGATGAAGAGAGGCACAGGGTGAGGTCCCCAACACTGGTCCCCAGTGTCCCTTCTGCCTGGCTCTGTGGCATGTGGGAGCATCTTAGAGCCCCAAGTGTGGAAGCTCCCCGAAAAGGGCCAAAAAGCCCACATGTCCTATTTCCTCCCACTCAGTCTCTCCCTGTCGTGAATTTGCACGTCCATTGAACACACACAAATCCTCTCAGCTGGAAGTTTCTATCATTCAATCTTTACCATCAAAGAGGAGAAGCTCTTTGTCACAGGGGGTCTCGGATGGTTTCAGAAGCGCAGTGCCCTGGGCTGCTCGCAGCTCCCACCTTGAGCTGGATGGCTGTTTAAACTTGAAAGGGAGCTTCATTACGGGTTAACATCCAGGGTGAAGACATACGAAGCTTGTATCTGATGTTGTTGTTAGCAACGACCGCTGTTACATTAGAAATAAGTGGCAAGCAGGGGCTTCGTCAGACCAGTTAGGAGGAAAAGTTAAAAAGCAAGCTCAAGTATTTTCAGAGAGGGCTTTGAAAAGTTTCATTTGTTTGTTTGGTTTTTGTTTGTTTTTTAAAGAGTTTTATTTATTTATTTGACAGAGAGAGTGAGAGAGCACAAGCAGGGGGAACAGAGGGGGAATGAGAAGCAGACTCCCTGCTGAGCAGAGAGCTCGATGTGGGGCTCAATCCCAGGACCCTGAGATCATGACCCGAGCCGAAGGCAGAGGCTTTAACCCACTGAGCCACCCAGGCGCCCCCCAAAAAGTTTTTTTACGATTGTTCATTTATGTACATCATTGGGTCAGTGAAATGTATGGACTTTTGTGTTTCTTAAGCACAAAGACATGTTTCTCATTGGGAGAAATTAAAGGGAAATGTTACATTTATTTACATTTGTATCCTTTCTCCTCTTTTAGACTTTTAAACATTTAATGGTCAAGGCTCTTCTGATCCATCTTCCTACCTTTCCCCCATCACTTTCCCGCACTGGAATCCCGCACAGAATCAGGGCTCAGCAAATGCTTTGAACAAGGCCAGAGCAGGGAATCTCAAACAGAGACGGGGAGGTAGGAGATGGGCTTCAAAACAGCACGTCGATATATTTCTCATTGTTATGTGACAAACGGCATATGACTCAAAACACTGAGCTCCTGTCACATGCCAGGCAGAGTTGTCGGGACCAGGGATAATCACGGGGCAGAACTGAGCTAATTTCCAAGATGCTCCCATTCTCAGAATGATGGCCAGTGGTGATATGAGGAAGCCAAGTGCCTCCCCAGAGAAGTTCGAGGTAAAGTACAGTTATCGGCACCTTTCCCGTCATACTCCCCAGGCTAAGTTCATCATTCGCTTTTCCTCTGGAAATGGATGTCATTGGGGGGAGGGGAGGGGAATGCAAGGAAAAAAATCCTACTCTCTGAACGGTCACCTGGAGTTCACACATTTATGTCACTTACTCTCAAGCCAGGGGCATGGATGGCATTATTGCCCTTCTGGAGGTACAGAAGGCAAGGCTCAGGGAGGACACGTGATTTGCCCAGAGCCACAGAGCAGGTAAGACGCAGAGCTGGGACAAATTCCCCAGGTACCAACCACCCCCCTCCATCTTGGAGCTTCACATTTTAGCACCCTGTGTCCCCAGAAGCAAGAAGCCCGGGTAGGGGTGGGGGTTGTGCGTGTGGGAAGAGACGGTTCACCTTGGCCCGGACAATCGCACTGCACTCTCAGAAATGAGTGTGGTGGCGAATAAAGCGACAGAAACGTGACCCAAGCTGCCCAGCCCCTGACAGCTGGCTGCCCCAAGGCTGGTGGAGACTGAGGCTGTGACAGCCACCCCTACCCCTATTACTGCTGCTGCCCCTCTCGCTCTCAGAAATGTCACCGTGCAGGGCGCCTGGGTGGCTCAGTGGGTTAAGCCGCTGCCTTTGGCTCAGGTCATGGTCTCAGGGTCCTGGGATCGAGTCCCGCATCCGGCTCTCTGCTCAGCAGGGAACCTGCTTCCCTCTCTCTCTCTCTCTGCCTGCCTCTCTGCCTACTTGTGATCTCTCTCTGCCAAATAAATAAATAAAATCTTTAAAAAAAGAAAGAAAAGAAATGTCACCGTGCAAACGTGGCGGACCCCAGAGGCAGCAGAGGGAGCCGAGCCCCTGGGTCCGGCAGAAAGATCCAACCTTCCCTCCTCCCCCTGCAACTGACTGCTCAAACCTCAGCTTCCAACCGGCTGAAAGACCAGAGACCAAAGGCTGTTTCACAGTTAGGAGGTTCTTGAGTTATTTTAGGAATAAGACCTCACGGGATGATAAAGTTATGTGGCCACTGCTCTGGGCTGAATGTTCATGTCCCCCACAACATATATATGTTGAAATCCTTACTGTGATGGTATTAGGACGTAGGGCCTTGGGAGGTGATTAAGTCATGAGACTAGAGGAGCCCCTTGGGGGGCGGGGAGGATTAGCGTCCTTATAGAAGAAGCCGCAGAGTGCCACCAGGAGAGGGACATCGGGGGTCCTCCTCGTGCTCATTGATTCTATTGTTTCAACCCTTTTCCCAGATGTCACCCCCCCATCCCCTCCCAACCATCAGCCCCTTCTCCTCCATCATCCTGCCCGCTGCGACAGCAGGTCTCAGCCTCATTCCAAGTGGAGACCTCTGAGTTTGGTTTTGTCCAGCAGACAACGGGAAGCCTCTGATGGGCTTTGAGCAGAAAAGGACCCTCCTCATTAGGAAGATTCCTCCTGGCGGTGGTCCCCCGAACGAGCTTGTTGGGGGAGAAGCTCTTCTTGCTTCTAGCCCAGAACCTGAAGCCCAGATTCAGTTCAAGACAGTGGCGCACTGGTGCCACCTGGAGGCCGCCAGCCTCAATTACAGAAGCAGTGATCTGCGAATCAGAAAGTGGCTTTTCGGTGGGGCGGGGAAAACAGCCTGTTTTCTCGCACTGGGCGGAAAAGAACAAGGCTTCGAGGAGGTGCTGTGCTAGACACTGGAGGGGCGGCTCCTTTCTCCAAGGAGATTCTTGAGTTACTTTGGAACCAAAACCTCCCGGAAAGGGAGGTCCCCCACCAGACTGAAATCTGTCCCACAACAGATTTGTCAAAATAAAGGGAAGTCATTGCTCAGAGGAAGGGGGCTTGTTTTTGTCACCCACATGATGCATTCCAGGGGCCTGGCGGCACCTGCTGTAGGAGCCCCCAGCCACGCTGGAAAGAGAAGGAGGCTCTTGGACAGAGTGGAGAGACCGGCACATCCTGATTTCTCCACTACTTTTCTTTCTAATGTTCCCATCCTTTACAGCACAGCCCCGGAAGCAGGTAGCAAGTAAGCGATGCCAGAGATCGGAATGAAGCAGTTTTGGAGACATGGGGACAAGGGACAGCCTGGAGGACTCAATCAGTTGAGTGTCTGCCTTCAGCTCAGGCCATGATCTCAGGGTCTTGGAATTGAGTCCCACATCGGGATCCTTGCTCAGGGGGGAGCCTCTGCCTGCCACTTCCCCTGCTTGTACGCGCTCTCGCTCTCTCTCTGAAAAATAAATAAATAAAAATCTTAGGAAAAAAAAAAAAGAAGAAAGAAAGAAAATGACGACTAGACCTAGCTTCTGAATCTCCCTCTTCCTGCTAGAAGCCCCTTAATTACAGACTTCAGAATATAATTCTTGTGATATTGCATGATTTGTTTCTCTCTTCTTTCCAAACAGGAGCAAAGTATTCCTTATCGGCTTTCTCGGGGTCACTGAGTCATGGGAAGTTTATTACATTATGGCTAAAATCTCTCTTGCCATTCACTCTATCTCCTTCCCTCATACTTGGTGTTTTCTTAAGAACGTTTCTCAGTGGAGACAAGCGAGGTCATTTCCCAGAATCTTTGCCAAGATTGCATGGACTACTGCTTATGGACTGGTGGGAACTTACAAGCTCAGCCATCCCGATGTGCACAGGAAGAAAGGGAGAGTAGTTTACTCACTCAGGACTCAGGCAACCCTGTGAGGTTTGTATTATCATGCACGATTTCAAGCTAATGAAAGAGATGTGCAGAGAATTCTTTGGCCAAGGACATACAGCTAGCAAGTGGAGAAAGTAGGATTTGAAATCCTATGCTTGTCTGACCCCCAGATCCGCCTTGTTTCCTGCAGCATAAGAATTTAGGGAGAGGAAACCGCAAAGTGTTAGAGAGGCAGTGGGAGGGAAAATGAGGTTGGGTCTCAGGGCATATGGGGAGTTTGTTGAGGGTACCCCAACATTGGTTATGGGAATGGGGGCACGAGGGGAGGTGCTGGGGAAAAGGAAAGCCCCGACCCAGCAGGGGTAGCAGTCGGATTTGAGGTATCCCCAAGTCAAATGATTAAGAGGAGGTCCTAGGAAGCCAAGGGGAAAGCTCAGGTCTCTCCTCTTTTGACTGAATATCATGTAATGCTTTTTACTTCCTCCTCTATTCACGGAAAAATACGTGCTATAAAATCAAAGTTCACGTTCTGCAATTGGCTTCCAAGAGGGCTGGGCTGGATTTACCATATTTTCCTTTGAAACTGCCTCTGAGCTTTGTCTTGCCCCGGTTCCCCTCTCAGAGGCGGCAGTGTCCAGAAGCTGAGCCACAGGGAGGAGGTGGGAGGGGCCGCCAAGGAAGCAGTGATGAGCTCGGAGACCGGTCACACCGAGCAGTTGAGTGGCCTGAGTAAGTAAGTACACGTAGGGAAGGTAATGGGAGCCATACTGGAGGAGGGACAGGAAGCAATGGGGAAGGTTGGGAAGGACCGTTATAACAGAAGTATAGTATCAGCTCGTAGTGTTTAAACAAGTAAAACAGATAAATATGTTAAAAAGAAAACCGCAGGCCAAAAATGGTGTCACAAGACCAAGTCACAAAACCGGGGCTTACCACCTAACCTAACCGCAGTTTCAAACTCCCCCAGATCAGTTTCAGCTGGTCAGTCAGGAATTTTCTGACTGGCACCAATGAGGTCATCTGTCACATGGGTCCCCTCCACCTCCAAAGGAAGACAAGGCTATCCACCTAACAGCCCTTCCTGTTATTAAATGAGAAAAATTACGCCGAGTACATTTTGAAGCTCTAATTGGCTCTATGAATCAATTCGTGAATCAGGCAACATCCCTTCTAGAAAGTGGAGGGGAGCACCAAAGAGCTACAGAAAGGGAAAGGTTTGAAGGGTATTGAGCAAGCAGAGAAAGGGAACTATTAGCAAAAAAATACGTTGTGTGAGGCAAGGTCACCTACCAAAGGGAAGGGGGGCGTCTATCTGGAAACTGTTATACGTCACGTACTAGTGCATTTCCTTTCTCGGGCGTACCAGCCACATTTGCTACTGCCAAAAGTTTTACCAATCCCTCTGCTGCCTTTCCCTGGGCTAAGCTGTGCCTCAACTACTATTAGCAGGGAAGAAGCTTACTAGAGTGAGCTCTTGGGATTAACACCCCCAGAGGAAAAGAATGAAGTGATAGGAAGATGTTGGACTATGTCATGGTTTCAAGAAAGCCTCAGCTGACCCCGTGAGGAGCTCCGATACTGGGATGCCCCTTCAGAGTTTTCATGACTTGAGGCAAAAAGTCTGAGTCTTTATGTCCTGCAAAGAACAGTCATTGGATATAGGATGCCCCCAGGAAGAGGACATGACCTTGGGCAAGATGGCTGTCTGCAGCCAAGGGTCATTTCTGGAGGGCCGACAGCTGAAGGTGCTCAGCCAGCGGCACTCCCAGAGTCCTTCAGATCTGCAGGGGAATGGGGATGGAGACCATACCATCCTGCACCTTGCAATCTGGACATAATTTATCTTAATGTGCTCACTACCCCATCAAGGTTCATGCTGTCTACTTGGACATATGGTCACTCTTTTATGATTATTTCACTTGTATTTACATTGCATCCTCCATGGCAGAATTATTGAACTTTAGGACCTTAAATACCAAGAATTGTGATGGGTCTAAAAGGCAGGGAATAAGAATGGGAGCATCATTTTCCTCTGGGTCATTTTTCTAGAGACAGCCATGCTAACCTAAACAGAGTATTTCTCACACTTATTTAAGAAGAGGATCTGGAAGCTCAGAATTCAGGAGGTTGATAATTTTGCTTTGAAGTACTCGAGAGACGCTGTTGGACATCCCTACCCACCGGGATTCTGTTAGAGCAACTCAACACTGCATTGACATTTCACCCCTGCAGAGACGCTAATCACTTGATAAGTTAGTTGACATTTGAGATTCTGAAAGTAGGGGAATGGAACCATCCTTCCGCCATTCTCGTTTATCTCATAAAGGACTTTTGTAGAGAGGCGTGGCTCCTTCTTCACGCAGAGGACACTGACTACAAAACACGGCTCAACACAAGGGGTTCATTGGCTAGCTACTGAAGATGTTTTTCACAAATAGTCCTTCCCACAGGGGAATCTGGCCTATGGTTTCATGGCCACTTCCGTGACGTTCAGCGTCACGGTTGCTGGGTTTTTCTGGAGCTGGGCCACCTCAGGTGTGAATGAAAAGGAACTGTTTCAAGTTCAGCCTAAACCCATGGACTGTGGGGCCAGAGGGAGTCATTCTGACTCACAAGACTGAAATGATGTGTGTTTGGTAGCTATGGAGCTTTTCTGGTCCCCAGGAATTCCCCAGGACACGCAGCTAGCTGAATGTTCCAGGGGTGCTTAACGGTCATTAACATCAGCCTGTGGGGAGGAGAGCCCAAAGGGGGGGGCCTGAGTTTGTGGTTTGGTTTGTTTTTTTATTTCTTCTTCTTTTTTTTTTTAATAAATTCTATTTGTGCCAATATTTTCTTTTCTTTTACTTTATTTATTTTGGAAGTAAGCTCTACACCCAACATGGGGCTTGAAGTCAGGACTCACATGCTCTCCCAACTGAGAGAGCCAGAGGCGCCTCCATGTTATTTTTAAGTCAGAAGAAAACTCCGTGTTTCAATTCCAATCATATTGTAAATAGCCACCATGTAATAACATGTTTGGGTTTACCTTGTTGTTCCCCCTACCTGCCACACATCAGTGTTCTTAAGGGTAAAAAAACATTGGTTTTGAAGACCAAGAAAAAAATGGAAGCCCAGGTTGTACGATGAACATGGGTCCGATTTGTACTTTACTGTGGTATTTTAGGATGGCAAGATTGAGCAAATAATAATGCAGATGTCCCATTAAATGTGAATTTCAGATAAACAGCAAACAATTTTTAGTATAAGTATAGCCCAAATATACATGGTGCCCCATGAAGGTTATCCCAAGTAGTGCACAGCTTCCTGCACTTAATATAGCAACCCTACTGGATTTTTATGTAAAAGGAGTTGAGTTTTGTTAAGAGGTTTGCAAGGTCGGGAGGACCAGCAATGTGGCTGCCTCTGGCAACCAGAAGGGTAATGAATCCAAAGAACCATAGAGGAGACAGAGAGGCTGGGAAGACGGGGGATGGGAAGACCCTAAGCTTACCTCGTCCCATGGATGTAACTAGATAACCTCCACATCTGATAATCTAGAAAATGGCCTGAAGACTGGCAGAACAGACTCCACAACCAAATGTGGAAAAAAAGGCTACATCCAAGAGGGTATGAAAGGCAGAGACGAAGTCAGGAGCTAAAAGGACCCATGGGACCATCCAGGAAGGAAGGACATGAGGGCGTGGAGAAGGGAAAGGAGAAGACCCTTATACCCATAAAAGAAAGACAAATCCCTATAACGTTTGGCTTTGAAAACCAGAGGGGCCCAATCTCATGAGTTCTTTCAACCAGTGGAAAATCCTGGAACTTTACAAATCAGTGGGCTTGGCTCTGGAAAAGCAAGAAAGGTGAGAAGAAACTGAGTCCCTGCCCTTAAAGAATAGCACAGAAAACAGCCTGTTAAGATAGAGCATAGAATAGGCAGGTTGAAAAATGCCTGGGGCTTACAGGAGGGAGAATCTTTTACTACTCTCAGACAGCATCCCAAGGAACAGAGATGACTGGGAGACTCTTCCAGGAACAAAGGAGCAGGCGGGAACCATTTAACTCGTGTGTCCCCCCAGCATAAACACATGGTGGCCACCAGCAAGAACCAGCACAGTGCTGACTTCACTACCTAAATTGCTTGTACCCAGGCCCCCCACCTCCCCAGGCTTTGGTGGGTCTGCCCCCTCCAGAACAGCCTATCTCAGTACCAGTGCTGCGAGCCTCCTCCAGAAGACCAGCACAAACCTTGCCAACACCCAGTCTCTCCACCCAAGAGCCTTGCAGGGCTTTGAGTCCCAAGACAGCAGGGTGGTACCTCCCCTCCCATGGGGGACCAGCACACACCCTGTTAAAAACTGTGCACCCCACTCCAGCTGGCCCAGTCCCAGTGGTATCGGCACATCCCCTCTGCTGGCCTGCAAACCTTGTGGGCCCTGTGTGCCCCACCCACTCCAATGCACTCAGTCGGAGCCCATTTAAACCGGGTTCATAAGCCTGGTAGTGTGCAAGCAGCCCCAACAGGGACCAGGACCACTCCAGAGTGATTCCCGTCCCAAGGAGAGGGAAGAAACCACACACACCAGTCAGGCTGTGGCCCCAACAGTGGGCCAGGGGCAGACCGTTGGGCTGATGGCAGGCCCTGACCAGCAATGAAAGCTTCTCAGGGGACAAGTGGTTTGGTGCTACTGTATCTCTGGCAGATGCCTGGTGTGACTCAAGCCCAAGGCAGCCCCAGACTGCTCCACTAATACCACAGGGGCCAAACACTGCCCATAACAGGCAAAGGAGCCACAGCAGATGGCTGGAATGACAGAAAACGCAGTCAAACCACAAGAGTCGGGTGCATGCGACACACATAGGAGACACCCCTGAAGTGTCTGGCTCCTGTCAACAAGGGACGCTGCGCTACAGGGCACTATATGACCTCTTCCTCATAAGGCCATTACCTCAGAGCAGGAGACATAGATGACTTTCCTAATACATAGAAAGAGACACAGAGTTAGACAAAATGAAGAGAGAAAGAAATATTTCCCAGATGAAAGAATAGGACAAAAACCACAGCAAGAGACCTGAGCAAAATGGAGGTAAATATTATGCCTGCTAGGGAATTTAAAGTAATGATCATAGGGGCACCTGGGTGGCTCAGTGGGTTAAAGCCTCTGCCTTCAGCTCAGGTCATGATCTCAGGGTTCTGGGATCGAGCCCTACATCAAGCTCTCTGCTCAGTAGGGGGCCTGCTTCCCCCTCCCTCTCTGCCTGCCTCTCTGCCTTCTTGTGATCTCTCTTTCTCTGTGTCAAATAAATAAATAAATAGAACCTTTTTAAAAATAAATAAAGTAATGATCATAAAGATACACAGTGGACTTAAGAAAAGAGTGGAGAACACCACTGAGACTGTTAAAAGGAGACAGAAAGATCCAATCAGAGATGAAGAACACAGTAAATAAAATTAAAAATACACTAGATGGAATAAATAGCAGACTAGAGGGAGTGGAAGAAGGAATTAGTGACCTGGAAGAATGGAAAGTTATCAAGCCGAGTAGGTGAGAAGGGTAAAAAAAAAGCAAAAAGGCAATAAACTGAGGGAAATCAGCAACTCCATCAAGGTTAATAACATTCACAGTACAGGAATCCCAGAAGAAGGGAGAGAAAATGGGGCAGAAAATTTATTTAAAGAAAATAATAGCTGAAAAACTCCCTAATCTGGGGAAGGAAACAGACAACCAGATTCAGGAGACACAGAGATCCCCCCAAAAATCAACAAAAGGAGGTCCACATTGAGACACGTAGTAATTAAAATGTCAAAAACTAGGGGTAAAGAGAGAATTTTAAAAGCAGCAAAAGAAAAGAAAACAGTTATATACGAAGAAAACCCAACAAGCTGTCAATGGATTTTTCAGCAACTTCACAGGCCATAAAGGAGTAGCATGACATATTCAAAGTACTCAAAGGAAAAAATCTGCATCCACGAATAATCCCTCCAGAGGGACTGTAATAAGAGACAAAGAAGGGCACTATGTCATAATAAAGGGGATGATCCAACAGGAAGACATAACAATTGTAAATATTTATGCACTCAGCATGGAAGCATTCAAATACATAAAACTGTTAATAACAAACATAAAGGAAATAATAGTAATGCAATAATAATAGAGAACTTTAACACCCCATGCACATCAATGGACAGATCACCCAAACAGAAAATCATTAAGGAAACACCAGCATTGAATGACACACTGGACCAGGTGGATTTAACAGATATATTCAGAACATTACATCCTAAAATAGCAGAATATACTTTTTTTTTTTCAAGTGCACATGGAATATTCTCATTCTCCAGAATAGATCACATATTGGGCCACAAAACAAGTCTCAAAAATTCAAAAAGGTTACCACAGTGTTATGAATCTAGAAATCAACCACAAGAAAAAATATGGAAAAAGTACAAATACACGGAGGTTAAACTACATGCTACTAAACAATAAATGGGTCAACCAAGAAATCAAAGGAGAAATTAAAAATGTACATGGAAACAAATGAATATGAAAATACAATGGTCCAAAATCCTTGGGATGCAACAAAAGTGATTTAAGAAGGAAGTTTACAGCAGTACAGGCCTACCTCAAGAAACAAGAAAAATCTCAAATAAACAACCTAAATTCATACCTAAAGGAACTAGAAAAAGAACAAACAAAACCTCAAACCAGCAAAAGAAAAGAAATAAAGATTAGAGTAGAAATAAATGATATAGAAAACAAACAAAATAAAACAGATCAATGAAACCACAAGCTGGTTCTCTGAAAATTTGTTTAACAACAGTTTGATAAACCTCTACCCAGAATCATCAAAAAAGTGAAAGAGAGAGAGAGAGGACTCAAATAAACAAAATCAGAGATAAAATAGGAGAAATAAGAACTGAAACCATAGAAATAAAAATATGGAGAGAATACATTGAAAAATTAAACAGCAACAAATTGGACAACCTAGAATAAATGGATAAATTCCTAGAAACATATAAATTACCAAAACTGAAGCAGAAATAGAAAGGTTGAACAGACGGATAACCAGCAATAAATATCAGGGATCAAAAAAATCCCAATGAACAATAGTCCAGGACCAGATGGCTTCACAGGCAAATTCTACCAAACATTTAAAGAACAGTTAATACTTATTCTCTTCAAACTATTGCAAAAAGTAGAAGAGGAAGGGAAACTTCCAAATTCATTTCATGAGGCCAGCAGTACCCTGATCCCAAAACCACATAAAGACACACCAAAAAAGAGAACCACAGATCAATATCCCTGATGAACATAGACACAAAAACTCTCAACACCTCTGGGGCAAATAATACATTATATGTTAATAAAAATAATTTTTAAAAATCCTCAACAAAACACTAGCAAACCAAATCCAACAATACATTAAAAAAATCATTCACCATGATCAAATGGGATTTATTCCTAGGATGCAAAAGAGGTTCAGTATTTACGAATCAATCAACGTGGTACATCACATCAATAAGAGAAAGGATAAAAATCATAGGATCATCTCAATAGATGCAAAAGCATTTGACAAAGTACAATATTCATTCATGACAAAAACCGTCAACAAAGTGGATTTAAAGCAAACATATCTCAACATAATAAAGGCCATATACCAAACGTCAACAGCTAACATCATACTCAATGTTGAAAAACTAAGTTTTTCCCTAAGATCTGGAATAAGGCAAGGATATCCTTTCTCTACACTTTCATTCAACACAGTACTGGATGCATTAGGCACAGCAATCAGACAAGAAAAGGCAATAAAATGCATTCAAATCAGTAAGGAAGAAGTAAAACTCTCACAATTTGCTAATGACATAATAATACAGAAAATCTGAAAGACTCCACCAAAAAATACTAGACCTGATAAGTGAATTCAATGAAGTTTCAGGATACAAAATTAATATTCAGAAATCTGTTGTATTTCTATACACTAAAAATGTAGCAGAAAGAGAAACTAAGAAAACAATCCCATTTAAAATTGCACCCAAAAAATGGAGGTGAAAACTATAATACTCTGAAAAACTATAAAACTCTGAAAATTATAATACATTGATGAAAGAAATTGAAGATGACACAAATAAATGGAAAGTTATACCATGCTCATGGATTGGGAAAACAAATATTGCAAAAGACTCCATACTACCCAAAGCAATCTACAGTTTTAATGCAATCTCTATTAAAATTCAACAGTGTTTTTCACAAAACTATAATAAATAATCTTAACATTTGTATGGAACCACCAAAAAACCCAAATAGCCAAAAAAAAAATCTTGAAAATGAAAAACAAAACTGGAGGTAGCACAATTCCAGATTTCAAATTCTACTACAAAGCTGTAGTTATTAAATCAGTATGGTACTGGCACAAAAATAGACAACAGGTCAATGGAACAAAATAGAGAGCCCAGGAATAAACCCATAATCTTATCATCAATTAATCTTCAACTATGAAGGCAAAAGTATGCAATGGGGAAAAGACATGTAACTGGACAGTTACATGCAAAAAAAATGAAACTGAACCACTTTCTTACACCATACAAAAAAATAAAATAAAAATGAATTAAGCACCTAAATGTGAAGCCTCAAACTGTAAAAATCCTAAAAGAAAGCACAGGCAGTAATTTTTCTGACATCTGCCATAACAACATCTTTTTAGATATGCCTCCTGAGGCAAAGAAAACAAAGGTAAAAATAAACCATTGGGACTAACATCAAAATAAAAAGCTTCTGCACAGCAAGGGAAACAAATAATGAAATCTAAAGACAACTTATGGAATGGGAGAATATACTTGCAAGTGACATGTCCAATAAAGGATCAGTATCCAAAATATATAAAGAACTTACACAACTCCACACCAAAAAAAACCCTCCAAGTAATCCCATCATAAAATGGGCAGAAGACATGAACAGACATTTCTCTAAAGAAGACATACATACAGATACCCCTCAGACATGTGAAAAGATGCACAACATCACTCATCAGAGAAATGTAAATCAAAACCACAAGATATCACCTCACACTTGTGTGAATGGCTAAAATAAAGAACTCAAGAAACAAGAGTTGTTGGTGAGAATGTGGAGAAAAAGAAACCCTCATCCACTCTTGGTGGGAATGCAAATTGGTGCAGTCACTGTGGAAAAAAATTAAAAATAGAACTACCTTAGGATCCAGTTATCGGACTACTGAGTATTTACCTAAAGAACACAAAAGCACTAATTCAAAGGGATACACACACACACACACACACACACACCCATGTTTATTGCTCATTATTTACAATGGTCAAATTATGGAAGCAGCCCAAGTGTCCATCCATAGATGAATGGATAAAGAAAATGTGGTGTGTATATATATAACGGAATATTAATCAGCCCCCCCAAATGTAATCTTGCCATTTGCAACAACTTGGGTGGATCTAAAGATTTTTTTTTGTTTATTTTACTAAACAAAATAAGCCAGGCAAGATAAAAACAAAAACCGTATGATTTCACTCACATGTGGAATTTAAGATACAAAACAAACAACAGAAAAAAGAGAGAGAAAGAGACAAACCAGAAAACAGACTCTTAACCACAGAGATCAAACAGATGTTGATGAGAGGAGTTGTGTGGGGGGGATCTAGGTGAAATAGATGAAAGGAATTAAGAATACACCTACCCTGCTGAGCACTGAGTACTAAATGTAATGGTTGGATCACTATATTGGACACGTGAAACTAATATAACATTGTATGTTACACTGGAATTGAAATAATTAATTAATTACGACAAAGAGGAAAGTAAAACTGAGTTAGACAGCCAAACAAAATTGGACTAAAATAAATAGTGTAAGTTGATTTAACTTAAGTCCATTTTAAGCGAAGATTACACGCCAAAATAGAGCAAAAAGTTTGGCTTGGCTGATAGCTGAGGGACTACAGGTCTCTCAGGACAACCCTCTCTTCTTGCCCATCCAGGCAAGAAGGAGGTCTTGTCCTATGAAGCTACAGTCACTGACGCAGAGCACCACAGTCGACAGATCAAAGAAACAGGATTAACACTGACAGTACATATGGCTTTCATGAGACAAATCACATGATAAAAGTAGGCAAAGCCTGAAGACTTCCATCCGTGATAGTAAGACAACAGGCTCCCCACTTAGAGAAAAATAAGTCAAGTCACTCGATCGTTCCCTTGAGGAGGATTAACATAATTGTCTTTGCCCTTGGTCATCTGGAACACTCAGAGCAGCCACCCCCCTCAAAAACAGTAAGCTCCCCACTGGCATCTGGGTCCTGGGAATGATTCTAGAAAGTACTCACCTCCACATCCTACCTAACTGGATGTGGAGCCACGTCTAGGCTTGCTGCTTCATGAACAAGACCCTGACTCAGGGAAGTGGGTAAATGAGGAAGAGAACCTAAAGGAAATGGGTAGAAATGACCACCCTGAAGGGAATCATAAATCAGAAATTCAACCTACAAATCCTCAGAACACTTACACTTGACTTCCCAGGCCAGGATCAGCTTGAAAAGGCTCCATGGTGTCCTCAGCCCTAGACATGACGTGACAGATTTATAATGAGAAAATTATATACAAAAGTGCTATTTAAAAAAAAGAGTTATCTTATACCTCAGCCTTGATTATTTGCAAATCTCCACTCTAGTACCCATTTAATCACATTCAATGCTGGGGCACTGGGGTGGCTCAGTAGGTTAAGCGACTGACTCTCGGTTTTGGCTCAGGTCATGATCTCAGGGTCATGGAATCGAGCCCCATGTTGGGTTCCATGGTCGGCGCAGAGTGTGCTTGTCCCTATTCCTCTGCTCCTCCCCAGTTCATAAATAAATAGCAAAAATCTGTAATCACACTCAGTGCATAAGAGAGCATGGAATCTGAGTCAGAAGTTTAAGTTCTGTGACCTTGCCACGTCATTGCTGTTTGCTTGGCTTCTGCCGCTCCTGACACATGGCAGGGGATGCACCAGGAGCTCTCTAAGGTTGCTTCCAAATGTGTGATTTTGTGATTCTATGATCACTGAAAGTGCATTGTCAGAGGGCCCAGTAGACATTCAGGTGAACCTGCTCAATGTCTTTATTTAAAACTGTCATTATCATTATAACATCTCTGGATAATGTTCCCGGATCTGGGAAAAGAGAAACAAAGACCTTGGTAGAAATGGCTTTGACCCCTCTCTCCTCCTTCTCTGGATTGTCTCTGTCCCCAGATCAGGCTGGACTTCTGGTTTTTAGGAGTGATTCAGAAAGACAAGGGCAGTATTTGTACAAAGCCACAGCTCTTGTATCAACAATGAGATAAGAATGATCTGCCACTCTTCTCTCGTTTTCTTCCCTCTTGCATGGAGGCCCGCTGAACTGGTTCGCCCTGCTGTGGAATCACGAGTACATTTTCAAATGGTCTTCAAGAAGACATTCAGAGTGGTGCCAAGAAAAGACAGTAAAAGATCACGGTTAAGTGCAAAGACTATCCAGTGTATAACCCCTGTTGTGCACAAAAGAGCCATCTGCAGTGGCCATTCAAAAAAATCATGACTCAGAAATGACCTCTAATTACAGAAGTACATTTACTTTTTTCAAACATTTCGTTGGTGGATTAAAGCACAAAGTTTGCTTTCTGGTTGGAGAACATACCACAGCTATGACTCAATGCTCCCTGACCGGTGACTTTCAGGAGAGAAAAAACAATCCAGGCTGGTTAATGAGGACTCACATTAGACTGTGGCTTTCCAGAAGCCTGATTAAAGTGGCTTCCCCACACTATAGAGAATGTGACTTTTTGTCATTGTTTCCTCTTTTCTCCCTTTCTCTGTATTCTTTTCAACATAAATCCATTTTGGACAAATTTGGGGGAAGTTTCAAAGTTGAGCAAAATAAGTCCCCTGTGCCTCAGTTTCCACATCTACCAAAATAGAGGGAATCAAATGTTCTAAGATAGGTAAAAGCATTGTTTCCAGACTCTGAAAACAATGCCTGTTTGCAGCAACTATCCCACCAGTGTTTACAACTAGTACTTATTATTTTTTTTAAGAGAAAGAGAGGGCAAGCATGCACCATGACATGACAAGGGGGAGGGAGAGGGAAAGAATACCAAGCAGATTCTCCACTGAGTGTAGACCTCACCTCCAGGCTGATCCTGGGATCCTGATCATGATCTGAGTTGAAACCAAGAGTCTAATGCCTAACAGACTGAGCCACCCAGGCATCCCGTTCACTAGTATTATTTTATTGAAAATTTTGCCATAATCTCTCCTTCTAGTCTCACTTCCCTCCACGTTCCATCCAATATGTCCCACACATCAGTCACACTGTATGGCCTGCATCTTGTTTGTTATGGGTTATATTGTGTCCCAACCCCGACAAGAGGTCCTAACACCCAGTAGTCCACATTGTGACCTTACTTAGAAATGGGGTTGTTACAGATGTAATTAGTAAAATTTGAAATTAAGATGAGGTCAGAAGGGAGGACCCCTAATCCATAGTACTGGAGTTCGTTCTTTCTTTTTTTCTTTCTTTCTTTCAGATTGTATTTATTTATTTGAGAGAGAGAGAGAGAGAGACTCAAGCTGGGAGAGGAGCAGGGAGAGAGGGACAAGCAGACTCCGCACTAAGCATGGAGCCCAACACAGGGCTCAATCTCATGATCCTGGGATCATGACCTGAGCTGAAATCAATAGTAGGACACTACTGTCTGAGAAACCCAGGCACCCTGTGACTTGGGTTCTTTTGGGGGGAGGGTGGGTATTGAACACAGAGTGGTGAATGTGAAAAGACCCAAGGAAGGCAGAGATGAGGAGATACCTCTCCAAGCTGAGGAATGCTGCAGGTTTCCAACAAACCACTAGAAGAGAGAAGAGAGACCTTCAATAAGTTCTCTCAAGCCTTCAGAACCAACCCTGTCACACCTTGATCTTGGACTTCTAGTCTCCAGAGCTGTGCCATAATCCATGTCTGTTGCTTATGCCCAGTTTATGGGACTCTGTTACATCAGCCCCACCAAGCTAATACACCGGGCATGGACTGAACCTCCCACCTCCCTGTTTCTAGCAATGCTATGCGGGCTAGCTGGAAAACCTCCCCTGTCATCCCTACCAGTGGGAAAATCAGTCCGTACTTCAAACGTCACATTTGTCTGCTCACCTATCAGAATTAACCCATTTTCTACCATTCTTTCTCCATGCCACTCTTAATTCTTATTACAGTCCACATGCATTATCAGCTAATTGGGACTAGGTTGATCTTACTAAGGTCTATATTATAATATACATTCTATACATTATAAGTCACAATCCAAATTTCAAGGATGTATTTTTTAAAAACTAACCTTCCAAATTACGTACAAGGTTATCAGTACATGTAGGGAAAGGTAAATATTTCAGCAAGCAACAAACTTTGATGTAATACAGTTATTATATAATATTGTGTATTACACATTCATATAATACATTTGAGGCAGTGCCTTCACAGGAAGTCACGTGCGTTTGAGGGTCACGTGTTTGCTGTGATGCTTTGGGCAGCCACTCATGAGCAGCTGCTCAATCTCATTTCCCTTTAGACCCTGTTCCATGCTCCCACCAGACTGAGCAACTTACTTACCCACCTCCATGCCTCCGCACCTGTGGCTTGCTCAGTCTCGAATATGCTTTCTGTCTCTCCTTCTGGTCTCCCTTTCGTGGCGCATTCTGATTGCATGGGGGCCAGTGTCTCCGCAATGAAAGAATTCACTTGAGGGCAAACAAAAGAGATCGTGGCGAATCAAATGCACCACAAGGGAGTAGCAGGAAAGACAGCAGAGGAGTGCCGGTCTGCCAGGAGGCGGTGGTGAGGGGCTATAGTTACAGGGTAGAGTGAGGAAGTATGGGAACATACAGGATTTTCCCTTTTTCGGTAATCTTGGGAACTGTGCCTAGGTCCTAGGGCTATTTTGAGGTGGTTCACTTAATGAGCCTGTTTGTGTCACCTCATCAGCTCAGTGGTCGCTGCAGGCCCTTTTGCCTAGCTCCAGCTTCCATGGCTTGAGCCTGTTGCCTGAAAGCAGCCTCCAAATCTTGATCATCAATGACTTATGTGTATTGAGCCTTACTTGGTGGTAAGAGCATTAACTATTCCACTTATTCATCACAATAAATCTGTGAATAGGTATTCTTATCTCTGTTTTATGGAGTGGAAACCGAGCTTTTAGGGGTTAAATGAATTTCCTACTGCCCACAGCTGATAAGTTGAACCAGGTCTGTTGCGGTCAAGCTCTTGCCCAATTAGTTTCAAAAATTCTCTTTTAGGGGCACCTGGGTGGCTCAAGCAGTTAAGTGACCCAAGCTTTGGTTCAGGTCATGATCCCAGGGTCCTGGGAATCAAGCCCCACATTGGGCTCCTTGCTCCTTGGGGAGACTGCTTCCCTCTCTTCCTCTGCCTGCCACGCCCCCTGCTTGTGCTCTCTCTCTCTCATCAAGTAAATAAATAAAGTCTTTTAAAAAATAAATAAAATAAAATTCTCTTTTAAAAATTCAGGTATTACATACAAAAATGTTCACTCTCTTTAAGGGTGTAGTTTGATAAGCTTTGGTAATGGTATGAAATCACCACCATTGTTACAATATACAATAGTTCTCCCACTTTAAATCTTCCGTGTGCCTCCTTGATTGTTGAGCCCCCCTCCCATGCTCCAGCAACCACCAATCTGCTTTCTGTCACTATAGGAGAATTAAACAGTAGACAGTCTTTTGTCTTCTGTGTTTGACTTCTTTCACTCAGCCAGTGTCCTTGAAATTCATCCATATTTTTGCATGCATTCATATTTTGTTCCTTTTTATTGCTAAATGATAATTTACACTATGGATATGCCATAATTGTTTATCCATTCACCAGCTAATGGAATTTGAGTTGCTTCCACTGTTTGACTACTAAGAATAATGCAGCTCTGAATGTTCACAAGCGTATCTTTTTGTGGACATATGCTGTCATTTCCTTGAATAAATACCTTGGAGTAGAATTGCAAGGTCATATGGTAAGTCTTTATGTTTAACTTAACAAGAGACAGCCATGCTATTTTCCAAAGTGGCTGTACCATTTGGCCCCACCAATTTTACTTCTTTTTTTCTATGTATACCTTGTATTTGTTTTTCTTGTCTAATTATATTGCCTAGCACATTCAATACAATGTTAAATAGAAGTGGTGACAACAGATACCCCATCATTGTTCTTGATCTTAGGTAGAAAATATTGACATTAGTCATAGGCTTTGCATACATATTCTTGGATTGAAGAAGTCCCTTTCTGTTCCAAGTTCCCAAATGGATTTCTCATGAAAGGTATTGAAATATGTCACATGATTTTTCTGCCTTTATTGAAATGATCATGTGACTGTCTCCTTTATCTTATTAATAGTGTGAGTTGGCTTGACTCGTTTTTATTTATTTTTTTTTAAAGATTTTATTTATTTATTTGACAGACAGAGATCACAAGTAGGGAGAGAGGCAGGCATAGAGAGAGAGAGAGAGGAGGAAGCAGGCTCCCCGCCAAGCAGAGAGCCCGATGCGGGGCTCGATCCCAGGATCCTGGGATCATGACCTGAGCGAAAGGCAGAGGCTCAACCCACTGAGCCACCCAGGTGCCCCTTGACTCATTTTTAGATGTTAAATAAATCTTGCATTCCCAGGATAAGTACCACTTGGTCATGATATCTTATCCTTTTTATATATTATTGGAGTCAATTTGAAATATTACTTTTGAGGGGTTTTGTGCCCATGTTCATGAGGAATACTGATCTGAAACTCTGTTTTGATCTTATTTTCTGGTTTGGGAATCTAAGTATCATTGGCTCCATAAAATTACTTAGAAAGTGTTCCCTCCTCTATTTTTTAGCATTTGTATAGGATTGATATTGTCATCTCCTTAAATGTTTGGAAGAATTCATCAGTGAAGCAATCTAGACCTATGTGGGAAGGTTTTTAATTATGAACTCAATTTCTTTTATTGACATAAGGCTATTTGAGTTTTCTATTTCTTATTTGGTCAATTTTGATAATTTGTATTTTCCAAAGATTTTGTCCAATTTATTTAGGCTTTCAAATTTATTGGCATAATATTTTCTTTTTAAGAAAAACTACCTTTGTAATTCCTGTAGAATCTGTAGTAATGTCCTTTGTGCCATTCCTGACATTGAGGATTCATGGCATTTTTCATTTCTTAATCAGTCTGGCTAGAAGTTTATCAATCTTTTTAAAGAATAAGGTTTGGTTTTATTGATTTCCTCTATTTTTTTGTTTGCTCTTTTATTGATTTCTGCTTTATTGATTTATTGATTTTTTTATTGTTCCTTGAATTGGTTTTAAATTGTTCTTCTTTTTCTGGTTTCTAAGCCTATACTTCATATCACTGATTTGAAGCTTTTTTTCTTTTCTATTATAGACATCTAAAGTCATGTGTTTCTTTCTAAGTACTGCTTTAGCCAAATCCCACAAATTTTAATTTATTCAATTTCATTCAGACATTTTCTTTTTGTTTGTTTTTTTTTTTTTGGTTGTTTTATTTTTTATTAACATATAATGTATTATTTGTTTCAGGGGTGCAGGTCTGTGATTCATCACTCCTACACAATTCACAGCACTCATCATAGCACATACCTCCCCAATGTCCATCACCCAGTCACCCCATCCCTCCTACCCCCCACCCCTCCAGCAAGCCTCAGTTTGTTTCCTGAGATTAAGAGTCTCTTATGGTTAGAAAATTTTCTAACTTATCCTGTATTTCTTCTTTGATCTACTGATTATTTAGAAATATATAGTTTAATTTTCAAGCATTTAGGTTTTTCCTAGTTATTTTATTTTTATTGATTTAGAATTAATACCATGATGGCCAGATAATATACTTGATATGACTTCAATCTTTAAAATATTAATGAGATTTATTTTATTATCTAGAATATGGACCAGGCTGGTATATGTACCATTTGCACTTGAATTTACATATTTTACCAGTTTAGTGTACCAATAACAGTTAAGCTATTGTTGACTTTTTGACCTAGTTCATCTATCAGTTGCTGAGAAAAAGAAATATTAAAATCTCTAACAATGATTGTGGAATTATTTACTTACCTCTTTCATTCTGTCAATTTTTGCTTCCTGTGTTTGAAGCTGTGTTATTCAGTGCATACACATTTATGTTTTAAATGTTTTTTTCTTATTAATGAACCCTTTTATGATCATATAGAAGTTCTTATATATAAATCTTATAGGTATGTTGTTAGATTTATACTTAAGTATTTCATTGGTGGGGGTTCACTAAATGATATGGTGTTTTTCATTTCAAATTTCACTTGTTCATTGCTGGTATACAGAAAAGAGGCTGACTTTCTTTGTACCCTGCAAAGTTATTATAATTGTTTACTAGTTCTAGAAGTTGTTGTCTTGTTTAATAAATTATTTCAGATTTTCTATATATATGATCACGTCATCAGCAAAGAAAGACAGTTTTATTTTTTCCTTCCCAATTAGTGTACATTTTATTTGCTTTTTCTTTTGTCTTACTGCATTAGCTAGGACTTTCAATACAGTGTTGAAAAAGAGTGGTGAGAGGGGAACCCTTGCCTTGTACCTGATCTTAGTAAGAAAGCTTCTTCTTTCTCACCATGAAGTATGATGTTAGCTAGAGGTGTTTTGTAGATACTTTTTATCAGGTTGAGAAACTTCCTCTCTATTTCTAGTTTACTGAGAGTGTTATCATGAATAAGTGTTGGATTTAATCAAATGCTTTTTCTGCAACTATTGATTTTATCATGAGATTTTCTTTTTTAACCTATTGATGTGATGGGATACCTTACTTGATTTTCAAGTGTTGAACCAGATTTGCATACCTGAGATAAATCCCATTTAGTCATGATATATATTTCTTTTTATACATTCTTGAATTCAATTTCCTTGTATTTCATTGAGTAGTTTTGAATCTATGTTCATGAGAGATATTGGTCTGTAGTTATCTTTCTTAATAATGCCTTTGTCTGGTTTTGATATTAAAGTAATGCTGGCCTCATAGAATGAATTAGAAATTATTCCCTCTCATATTTTATGGAAGGTATTAGACAAATGCTCCAATTAATTCCTTAAATGTTTGGTAGAATTCAGTAATGAATTCATCTGGGCCTCATGCTTTCTGTTTTGAAGGTTATTAACTATCGATTCAATTTTGTTAATAGATATGGGCCTATTCAGATTATCTATTTTTTTCTTGTATAAGTTTTGACAGATTGTGTATTTCAAGGAACTGATCCATTTCATCTAGGTTTTCAAATTTGTGGGCATAAAGTGATTCATTGTATTTAAGATGCTCTTAATGTCCATGGGATCTTTAGTAATGTTTCTTGTTTTATTTCTGAATTAGAAATTTATATCTTCTTTCTGTGTTTCTTATTTAGTTTGTCTAAAAGCCAATCAATTTTAGAGGATACTGGAAAGATGGCACAGTAGAAAGACCCTAAGCTCAACTCATCTCACAGATACAAGAAAATAACACTTATATCAGCATAAAGAACCCAGAAAATGACCTAAAGACTGACAGGAGAACTCCACAGCTAAAGCTAGAGAAAAGGCCACATTGAAGATGGTAGGAAGGGCAAAGACATGGTTTGGGAGTGAAATGGATCATGGCTGTCCATGGTAGGGAGGGAGCCAGTGGTGCAGAGAAGGGTGAAAAACAGACTATGACACAGGGGAGCCAGTACAGGGAAGACAAATGCCCATAACATTTAGCTTTGAAAGAGAGAGGGGACGAATTTCATGAGTTCTTACAACCAGCAGGACTTAAAGCCTAGAATTTTAAAAATCAGCAGGCTCAGCTCTGGAAGAGCCCAGAGGACAAAAGGAAGCTGAGCCATTGCTCTTAAAGAGACAGCATGACAAACGGCCTGTTCAGATACAGGGTAGAACCAGCATTTTGAAAAACACCAGGGACAGATGGGAAAGAGTAATTTACCCACCTCAGAGCAAGAACTGAAGAGGCAGGGATCATATACACAGGACCACCTGTGGGGACCAGCGAAGCACCAACTCTTTCTACCTAACTTGCTTACACCAAAACCCCCTTCTCCTGTGCTTCAACAGATCCAATTTTCCCTGTCACACTTGCCTCAGTCCCTGTGCTGTAGGCATTCTCCCCCAGAAAGCTGGCACAAACCCACCAACACCTTGTCTCCTGACCTGCACATTTTGCAGGATTTCAGTTCTGGCAGCATTGACGGCAGGTCTCATTTCACAAGAAAATCTCTACACACTCTGTTAAAATGCACCCCACCCCGGGGCACCTGGGAGACTCAGTTGCTTAAGTGTTTGACCCCTGGATTCAGTTCATATCCTGAAGTCATGGCTTGTGGGATCAGGCTCCACATCAGTCTCCATGCTCAGTGGGAGTCTGCTTGAATATTCTGTCCCTCTACCCCTTTACATGCTCATGCTCTTTCTCTCTCCCAAATAAATAAATAAATAAATCTTTTTTTAAAAAAATGCACCCAACCCCTTCTGGGGAACCAACACTGTGACAATAGGCAAAGAGAGCCTCTACAGACTGGACCAAAGTAAAAAAAGGCCAGGACTCAACAACAGAACACACACAACACACAGAGGAGACACTCCCTGAAGTTCAGGTCCTGGGAACAGGGGATGCTGCACTGTGGGGCACTACAGGACCTCTTCTTCCTAAGGTCATTACCATCAGGAGCAAGAGACATAGCTGACTTTCTTAACACAAAGAAACAGACATAGAGAGTTAGACAAAATAAGGAGACAAAGAAAGAGTCCCAAGTGAAAGAATAGAACCAAACCACAGCAAGAGCCCTAAGCAAAAATGGATATAAGTAACATGCCTGAAAGATAATTTAAAGTAATGATCAAAAAGATACTAACTAGGCTTGAGAAAAGAGTGGAAGACTATTAACAGAGAGATAAAGAAGGAACCGATCAGAGATGAGAAACACAATAAATGAAATGAATACTCAGTGGAATAAATAGAAGCAGAAGAATGAATGACCTGGAAGACAGAATAAGGGAAAGTAACCAAGCTGAGCAAATGAGAGGAAAAAAAGTTATTCAGATTAAGGACAGTCTTAGGGAACTCAGTGATTCTGTCAAGCATAGTAACATTCGTATTATAGGGATCCCACAAGAAGAACAGAGAGAAAAGGGGGCAGAAAACTTATTTGAAGAAACAATAGCTGAAAACTTCCCTAACCTGGAGAAGGAAACAGATAACTAGATCCAGGAAGCACAGAGATTAGCCCAGAAAATCAACCTGAGGAGGTCCACACCAAAATATATAGTAATGAAAATGGCAAGAAGTAGCAATAAAGAGAGAATTTTAAAATCAGCAAGAGAAAAGAAGACAATTACATACAAAGCAAAACCCATAAGGTTATCCACAGATTTTTTTCAGCAAAAACTTTGCATGCCGGAAGAATGGCATGATATATTCAAAGTAATCAAAGGAAAAAATCTGCAGCCAACAATACTCCCTCCAGTATGGCTATCATTTAGAGTAGGAGAGAGAGTTTCTTGGACAATCAAAAGTTAGAGAACTTCATGACCACTAAACTAGGCCTACAAGAAATATTAAAGAGGACTCTTTGGGTGGGAAGGAAAGAACATAAGTGAGAGTGTGAAAAGTAAAAACCACAAAAGAAATAAAAATAAGTATATCCATAAACATTGGTTAATAGATTCACAAAATAAAAGGATGTAAAAGGAGCAAAGAATGGGTTCAAACTTAAATAACCATCAACTTGATATAGACTGCTATATACAGATGTTAAGTGCATATATAATGGTAATCACTATTCAAAAGCGTTCATAAATATGCAAAGAATAAACAGAAAGGAATCCAAGCATATCACTAAAGAAAGTCAAGAAACCCAAAAGAGAGCAAGAGAAGAAAGGATCAGAGAAAAACTACAGAAACAACCACAAAACAACGAACAAAATGGCAATAAATACATCCCTATCAACAATTACATTGAATATAAATGGACTGAACACTCCAATCAAAAGACATAGAGTGACAGAGTGGATTAGAAAGCAAGACCCGTCCATATACTGCCTACAAGAGACTTACTTCAGACCTAAAAACATCTGCAGGGGCTCCTGGGTGGTAGAGTCGGTTAAGTGTCTGACTCTTGACTTTGGCTCAGGTTGTGATCTCAGGGTCATGAGATCAAGCCCTGAGTTGGGCTCCACACTATGCAGAAGGAGTCTGCTTGAGATTTTCTCTCCCTCTCCCTCTGCCCCACCCACTTGTGCTCTCTCTCTCGCTCTCTCTCTAAAATAAGTAAATGAATCTTTAAATGTCTTTTAAAAAATAAAGGCACCTGCAGACTGAAAGTGAGGGGATGGGGAAACATTTATAGTGAAATAGATGTGAAAAGAAAGCTGGGGTATCCGACAAATTCTATTCTATCTGACAAATTGACTACAAATCTATCTGACAAATTCTAATGGACAAATAGACTACAAATATTTCTACTGTTCTTTCCCTCTTTCTCCTCCTGGTGTTGTAATCACTCATGTTGTAACTGGTAGTTGTCCCACAGTTCTTGAACATTGTGTTCTGCTTTTTTCAATCTTTTATTCTTTTGTCTTTTTTTCTTTCTGCCTTTCAGACTTGGAGGTTTCTACTGCTAAATCCTCAAGTTCACAGATTCTTTCTTCAGCCATGCTCAGTCCACTAACAAAGGCATTCTTCATTTCTGTTATGGTGTTTTGATGGCTAGTAGTTCTCTTTGTTCTTTCTTGGAATTTCCATCTCTCTGCTTTCATGCTTTCTCCTTATGTTTGCTGCTTTAGACATTAAAGCCCTCAGCCTCTTAACTGTAGTTGTTTTCAGTTCCAGCTCTGATACTTCTAACATTCCTGTCATTTCTGAGTCTGTTTCTGGGGCTTGTTCAGTCTCTCCAAACTGTGTTTTCTGCCCTTTGGTGTGCTTTGTGATTTTTTTTTCTGGATCCCTCACTTGGTGTACCAGGTCAAAGTGACTGCGGTAAATAGGCTTTGGGTAACAGGGTGTTGCGGTGCAGGGAGGGGATGCATTCTACAGTCCTGTGATTAGGTCTTGGGGTTTCCATGAGCCTGTGCCCCAGGACTGTGGGCTTCTCCTTCTTCTTAGTCCCCTCCCTCTCAGGTGGGACAGGATGGCCAGAGGGGTTTGGAGGAGGGTATTTCCTCCTCCAGGCCAGTTAGACTCTGGGTCAGGCTCTGGTAAAATCATTTTCCCTGAGGGCAGACCTTGTTAAGAACAGAACGCTCGGGTTGTTTCGAACGGTTCCTTTTCCCCTCCCTCTACCAGAAGCACAACAGGAAGGAGGTAAAATTCACAAAAGTGTGGGGACCCCTCCGACTGGGTCCCCCTGAGGTTTCTGTCACTCATGCCCATCCACGCTGAGCCCGCAGCAGTGTGTCCTGTACTGCTCAGGTTTTCCTGCCCCAGCACTGGGTCCCGTGCAGTTTCTGTTCCAGGAAGTTTTAATTCCCTGGATTAGTCTGTCAGTCACAGCAGCTTGTCCTGTGACTTCACCCCCCAGACAGGCCCAGGGAGAGCTGTCGCTGATTCCATTTGTTCAGCTTTTCTTGCTACGAAGGAGTGAGTAGCGACTCCCGAGCTCCTTATGCATGGAACCGGAAACCTAAAATCCTTGACAAGTTATTTTTACTTTTGGTCACTCTCCAGAGTCAGCTTAGGCATTCTCTGACTTCTGTGTCTGGGATAATTGTCCCCTCCATCTGCCTTGCGGGTGCCCTGTGCTTCCTCTAGTCACAACCTAGAAAATCAGGCCATTGCTAGGATAATTACGGCACATGACCCAACCTCTGCTGGTCATGGAGAGCTTTCCAGAGGACGGGAATTTCAGAGCCCTGAGGACAATGACAAGTGAACCAGGTGGAAAGAGCTTAGCTGTTTCCATGACCATCTCCCTTTTTCGATTCTAAACTCCTGGAGGACAAACTCCACATTTTATTCGAATTTGCATTCCCAGTATTCAGTAATTGTTGAAGGCGGGGAAGGAGTGAAATTTAATAACTGGGAAATGAAGGAAAGGGTGGTGTATCAGTTCGGAGCAGAAAGTACCAAAACAAACTTCAACCTGTGTCCAGGGAACCACCAGTAAGAGTCTGGGGCACTTGGAGCGGCGTGTTGTCTGGGAAGAACTGGGACAGACAAGCCAGCACCCACTGATGGAGGTCGGTGAATGCAGGCAGGGCAGGGGAGCGGCAGGCCCATGAGCAGAGCAGCCCTCTCTATGCACCCCTGTTTCCTGCAAACAGTGACCCTGAGCAAGTCATTCCCACAGTAGGGTTTCCTAGATTCCACATCTGAAGCTGAGAAGTGTTTATAAAATAAAACTCTTTTCAAAATGTATTTATTTGAGAGAGAGCATGAGCAAGAGGGGCAGAGGGGAGAAGGATAGAGAATGTCAAGTGGATTCCATGCTGAGTGTGCAGCCTGACACAGGGCTCGATCTCACGGCTCTGAGATCATGACCTGCGCCAAAACCAAGGTCAGATGCTTAACCCACGGCACCAGCCAGGTGCCCCTAATGGGGAGCCTAAGTGGTGTAAGCGGTTAAGTGTCTGACCCTGGTTTTGGCTCAGGTCATTGCGCTCTGCATCGGGCTCCAAACTCAGCACAGAGTCGGCTTGAAAGATTTTCTCTCTCCCTCCCTCTTCCTTTGCTTCTCACCCCACTTGTTTTTTCTCTCTCTCTCTTTCTCTCTCAATCTCTCAAATAAATAAATAAAGTCTTAAAAAATAAACTTTCAACATTCCAAATGAAGGATGGATTAACTTTTTGCAAATAGGGAGAACCTGTGATAGACTGGCCAGGCCCAGCTTTTCTGCTTGACGGAGGAGGGTCACACCAGTTTCCGAGCATCCCCTCTCCTAGGGCACAACCCTCCACAGCACCCCAGCCCGGGAGGCCTGGTGTGGTGGGGAATGCTGGTCCCCAGAGGCTGAGAGAGACCTCTGAGTCAGCGAAGTCCCCTTGCCTCTGGAAAGGGTAGCATTTCCTTGGACACTTTCTCATAGCCAAAGAAGCCATGTGGGAGCCTGGAGACAAGCACCGGAAAGGACAAGACTGCTCTCGTGAGCACTAGCCTCGGCCAGGTGGGCTTTGCTTGGCATCTCTGGCCTCAGACCTTCAGCACCTGAAGGCCTCCAGGATGTACCCCTGGAACGGGTTCTGCCAGCGGAGCTCTACCACTAAATGAAAATGTCCCGTTACATCGCTGTGCGTAATGAACTGGGGACCTTTCCTCGAGCACAGCGTGTGACACTGTGGGGAAGGCGGAGAGGGACTAAAGGAGAGGAGGGGTGACGACCTGTGTTGCCGGAGGCCTCTAAGTCACTTTTTAATTTTGAAATCAGCCGATTTCATATCCTATCAGCCGATAGGATAACGTAGCTGCCTGCCTCGTTCAGCCGGCTCAGCGAACTACAAGTCAGGAGAGTTCCCACTAAAAATCTGTTTTCTCTCCAGAAATCGGAATCCCTGGCATCCCTGGACCCATTGTCCCATGACAGCTCAGCTGTTGAAAGCTGATGACAGCTGCCCTCTCGTGGGGCTTTAACACCCTCTGGTCCCTGCCGCGTGTCCCCGTCGCCGGCCCCGTCACCGGCCCCGTCACCACGGTGCTCACGTAAGTACACCCACCTGCCTCCTCGCTGCAAGGCAGCTAAGCTTTCTGACCCCTGGGTCAAAGATTCCTTGGCTCTTATAATTTTTTAAATTATTTTTCTAAAGAATAAGTAAATCTATTCTCATTTTCATTTTTTTATTTTAATCCCAATATACGACGGGCTATTATTCATCCATTAAAAAGAACGAAATCCTTCGCTCTTTGTAAACTTGCTTCTCTCTCCAGCCTCTTCCCTCATAATGGGCAAAAGTGGTTTTCCTGTCTTGAGAATCTCATAAATTATTTTTATAAGACACCGTAGATAGAACCCGGACAAGGCTCACCAACCTTCCTATGAGGTGTGAAAAAGTAAAAGATCAAGCGTCCAGAGAAATGATATTTGGTTCTAGGTCTTCCTGCTGCTTATTCTGTGACTACTGCAGGCTTGGCCATCAGCCCCAGGCCTCCACGGGAAGGTTCTTGGTTACAGGCTCTGAATGGATGAACACACCTTACCAAGGTCTCGGGCAGTGTCTGCATTTAACCCGATGGTTTCCAAGCTTCATCCAGCTCTGCTCTCTGTGACTCAGTAAGGGCAAGAGTGGTTTTCTGGTGACTTTATGTGCTGGAATGACAGGGTGACAGGACAAGACTGGAAAGTCTGCCTGATGTTCATTCCGGTTGCCTAGAGCCTGTAAACACTCGTTGCTTCTGCGCTAAGTCTGGATATGCAGAGTAACAAGGTGCACGGTCAGTTCTGGGCAATCTCCTGGGGTTGGGGAATAAGAAAACCTGTGATTAACACAACCCCAAGCCCATACCTCTTGCATACTTGTGCCAACATCACTTTGTGTTTTTGATTGTTTGTTTGTTTGTTTTGTCTTCTGCCCTTTCCTCTGGGAAACTACTAGCATCTCTGAGACACAGCCTTGTGGTCCCTCAGCTGAGAGCTTCTGCTTGCGGCTGGGAGAATGGAGCCTCTATAATGATGTTAGTTACAAACCAGAGAAGCTAAAATGCTCATCCCTCTGGGAGAGGCAACCCGGATCTCAGATTGTATTAGGAGCTGCGTGCTTAACAGCAGCTCATTTCCTGGAAGCTGACTTCGGTTGGGGGAGTGGAGAGGAGCAGGGAAATGCACAGCCCAGAAGCCCAGGCCGGCCAGGACAGGGAGACTCCTGTCTATAATGCATGGGTTACCAGGCAAATCTCAGCTGGTGGTCAGCTCTTGTCAAAGAACTCAACAGGCATCAACCTTATTTTTCCGTAATTTTATCCCTAAGCGGATCTACTACGTTGAAAATAGATCACCGTTAAATGAGAACGGCAGAAGATGGTCCAGAATGAACCAACCTGGGGGGTGGCGGGGTGTGGGGGGATGGGGGGAGGGAGTCCTGCAGGTGCAGGGCCACGCCCTCGCTCGGTGATCTCTTCGGGGCTGTCCTAACCTCTCTGCTCACGCACTGGGCGCAGACTGAAATGTATGGGTCTTGCCCAAAGCCTAGCCCCAGGGCCATGTAGCTGGCCTTCTTCTTCTTTTTTTTTTTTTAATTTTATTTATTTATTTGACAGACAGAGCTCACAAGTAGGCAGAGAGAGAGGAGGAAGCAGGCTCCCTGCGGAGCAGAGAGCCTGATGGGGGGCTCCATCCCAGGACCCTGGGATCATGACCCGAGCCGAAGGCAGAGGCTCAACCCACTGAGCCACCCAGGCGCCCCTGTAGCTGGCCTTCTGATATCCAGCAGCTCCTGCTCTGCCCCACAGCTCAGCACCCCCTCCCTACGGCTACGCCATTTAGTGTCCCGCACAAGCCCTGGGACTCATTCTGATCTGAACGAAGCACGAGGGCTTTAACATTCTTGAACTCAGCTCTCTGGGACTCCAGGTGAAGTGTATGGTACTTGTGTTCTGGTCCCTGGCGACGTTAACCGGGTATTGCTTTGTTCTTAGACTGAATTTCCATTCTCAACCGGTGGTCCCGTTCTCATTATGGGCCCCTGGGTTTTTCCATTTGCTGGTAACCCCCTAGAAACACCTTCCCTCCACCCCTATCCATGCCTCTGGGATCCAGGCCCTCCCACCAGACTCCTTCTCCTTCTTTTGTTCTTTTTAAGATTTATTTATTTATTTGAGACAGCGCGCAAGTGGGGAGAGAGGCAGAGGGAGAGGGAGAAGCAGACTCCCTGCTGAGTATAGAGCCCGATGTGGGGGTCAGTCCTCCAACCCCAAGATCATGACCTGACCTGAAATCACGAGTCGGATGCCCACCGCCTTAGCTCCCCGCGCCCCCTCCAGCCCCCTCCTGCGGAAGAGCCGGGACGGCTGGCATTTGCCCAGTGGCTTCCACGCGCTCCCACTGGGGCTGACCCTTTGGCGTGTTAGCCCTCTATGTCCCCACAGCGCGTGTGCGAGGCAGACCCCGTCCGCAGTGCAGAGACAACGAACAGGGACCATACTGAGGCTCAGAGGCAGAGGCTCATTTCCCAAGACCACCCGACGGGGAGGCGGAGGCGCAGAGGTGTGCAGCGCGGCCGCCTGGCTTAGGGGCTTCTCGTTCTTATCTCTCCGCCCTGCGGACCACCAGGAACGAAGCACAGGTCCAGGCGCAGCTGAATCTGGTCCCCCCCCCACCCCCCCCGCCACCCTCCCCGAGCCCAGCGACTTCCAAGCGCTGCTCAGCCTCGATCGGCGGCAGCTCAGTCCTGTCCTCTTATTCGGGGTCCCTCGCTGTGAAGACTTGACCCCGTGTTGCCAACAGGCTTTGGGGGAGAAAAAACAAACTCTGGAGCCCCTTCGGCGCAAATGGACTCGTTCACTTCATAGCTTGCTGTGTGACCCTGAGCAAGTTTCTCAGCTTCTCTGAGCCTCACCATCGTAGAATAAAGGGTAATGACAAAGCGTCACCTCAGAGGCGGTTGTACAGACACATCTGGCTACCTTTAAAACCTGGAATTGAGAAGCTATTTCTCTGTCCATGCATCCGAACTCCTTGTTTAAAACTTTGTTTTTTTAAAAGCTGAATGCAGGGGGCCTGGGTGGCTCAGTGGGTTAGGCCTCTGCCTTCGGCTCAGGTCATGATCCCAGGGTCCTGGGATCGAGCCCCGCATTGGGCTCCCTGCTCCACCGGGAGTCTGCTTCTCCCTCTCCCTCTGCTCTTCTCCCCTCCCCACCCCTGCTCATGGACACATGTGCGCATGCGCGCGCTCTCTCTCTCTCAAATAATAAATAAATTCTTAAAAAATAAAATAAAGCTGAGTGTAAAAAAACAAAACAGAACTGAGATGACACTTGAAATATCCCAGATGCTGTTGCAATTGAAATCAGGACACTGCGTGGCCCACAGAAGGGGGTGTAACAAGGTCACTTGGGCATTGGTTGAGAACGTCGCCGACAGGCAGCAAAGGCAGAGGAAACTCACGGTTCCGGGCCCACGTCTAGTAGCAACGCCTCTTCCAGGAGGGGCCTCAGCAAGCACGGCTGACAGTCTCTTCAGGCTCCATCAATGTTTGCTGTTGTTTAAAGACACACATTAATTTAAAGTCTCCTCCCATTCTCTCCGTAAATTACAGCATTCAGATGAAGTGGCAGCTGCTGTAATTAAGACACAGTTAATTGCCTATCTCCTTAATTGCAATGATAGGATTTTGACAGTTTGGTAAATAAGAATTGTTTGGTTTCCTCTGGCAACTTCAGCCTTGGCTTCCCTCACAAACGCTGAGTCACCCAACTCCGGGACCCAGGGCTGCGGCTGCCGGAGACGGGCGGGGAGGAAGCGGGTTCACCTGCAGTCCCGGTCGCCGGAGGCGGGAAGGCTGGAAACCACAAAAGCAGGAAGCGTGGATCGCGGTGGCGCAGGAGGGAGCACACACCGGGCCAGGAGCTACTGAGCGCCCACCCCGCCTGTGAGCCCACGTCTGCCCCCAGTGCACGAAGGACGCTGCAGAGTGGCCGAGAGGGACGGCGGGTCAAAGCAAGAGCTTTGGGGTCACGTGGCCTGGGGCTCAGCGCCTCCAGGTGCCTTTTCCGCATGTTCTCATTGGCTTCTACCAAATGGATTTCGCAGTCGCCGCTTCATAACATTTCGAGAATTAAGAAAAATCGTCTTGTAAAGAGCCTTAGCAACACATCAGGCTGGTGACGAGTGGCCGGCAAATGCGGCCACACAGCAGGCGTGACGCCGGCTCCAAAACAGACGTCAAGGATTGTGCTTGCAGTTTTTCTTTCCCGTCAGCTAAATCTGGACCAGAGTCTACCTTCCAGTTCCCATCCCTGACATTTCTCTAGGGTCTTGCCACCTTCCGATAACACTGATTCAAGGAGCCGGAGTCCAAGCGATTAGCATCAGAAAAACTGGACCTAATGTTCAAAGCCTCTAGGAGGCAAGGGGATGCCGTGTTCCACGGTGCTGCAGAGACACCGGAGAGAAAGAAAACAGGTTTCCACGAAGAAACCCTACAAATGCTCCTATCCCACCCTGATCATTAGTAGCACTCAAAGCGTGACCATTACCTCTGATCGCACTGTGACAACTCTATTATTTGTCAGTCCTTGCTGCCCAGAGGCCACACTAAAAAGGGTCTTAGTGACAATGACATCTGGCTCTTTCTTGGGGCCACTGGTTTTGTACTCAAGTTCCTGACCTCCTGGAAGCATGAAGTGAAGGAAACATTGGTATATGAGACGTAACACTGTTTCAACGAACGAATGCATGGAAGGAAGTCAATGGGGGGAAGAGCTCCATTTAATAAGAGTGCGGGGCACCTGGGTGCTCAGTTGGGTAGGCAGCTGCGTTCCGCTCAGGTCATGATCCCAGAGTCCTAGGATCGAGTCTGGCATCAGGCTCCCTGCTCAGCGGGGAGCCTTCTTCTCCTCTCCCTCTGCCTGCCGCTCGGCTACTTGTGCTCTCTATCTCCCTGTCAAATAAATTAAAATCTTTGATTAAAAAAAAAAACTGTAAAAGTAAGAGTGATTTTAAGGAAGTTGGCTCTCGTCCTGCTCAGCACAAATACGGCTTCAGCTCTGGAGAGGGGGGCTTAAACAAGATCGGAGCTCCCAGCGCTTTCACCTAAACAAAGTCCAAAGGAAGGCAGTCAAGGGTGTTCTGGGGCCTTCCCGATGCTGAGGAAGCAGGCTTCATCAAGCTTACTCTTCCAGCCTCTTCATGCATGGCTTCCATTGCCCGGTCCCAAGCTGCTCCAGTCCCCGCATCTAACCTGCATTCTCAGGTCAGGAGAAGGCCTGAGTTAGGAACCAGAGCTCAGCTATCCAGTGAGTAAGGGATTTTTTTATAGGTGCCGGGACAGAAACAACAGTTGTAGCCACTGATGCCCGATGAGATGTTACCACGTGCCAGGCACCGTGCTACGTGTTTTATATGGATTGATTCTCTTCTCCACAGCCAAACCTGTGCTCTAGATAATAATAATGTTATTATTGCCACACGTCAACCAATGGAGACATTAGGGACTAGAGATTAAGAAATAATAAATGGGGGCACCTGGGTGGCTCAGTGGGTTAAAGCCTCTGCCTTCGGCTCAGGTCATGATCTCAGAGTCCTGGGACGGAGCCCTGCATCGGGCTCTCTGCTCAGCAGGGAGCCTTGCTTCCTCCTTTGTCTCTCTGCCTGCCTCTCTGCCTACTTGTGATCTCTGTCTGTCAAATAAATAAATAACATCTTAAAAAAAAAAAAAGAAATAACAAATTGAGGGGCACCTATGTGGCTCAGTCAGTTAAGCATCTGGCTCCTGGTTTTGGCACAGATCATGATCTCAGGGTCCTGAGATCGAGCCCAGTGTTGGGCTCCACATTCAGCATGGAGTCTGCCTGGGATTCTTTCCCTCTTCCTCTCCCTCGCCCTGCTTGCACGCTCCCTCTCTCTCCCTCAAATAAATGAATAAATAAAATCTTTAAAAACGCACGAAAGAACCAAGGGAACTGGGAAAGCAGCACAGAGAGAATTTGACCCCAGGTCTTAGCAAGAGCAAATGTCTTGCTCTTAACTAACTTACTAACTTAAGCTGCTTCTTGCAAAGAAGGGAAGATACGCGCGGGTTTTTAAACGTCAGGTGTAATGGGCTGACACACAGGTAAACAGGACATAGTGACCAGGTATGTGCAAGTCAGGTGGGCGAGGCAGGCTCTCTAGATGAAGACTGAATGGAGATCAGCCAGTCCTACAAAGGGAGAGGGACGTGTTCTAGATCCAGAAAACAGCACACAGAATAGCATAGCCATCACAGATTGCGAGGTGGAAACTGGGCTCTGGATGTCATCTTCTCAGTCAGGAGGAAAAGTAGGGATCAGTGAGGAAAGCGCTTCATTTATCATGAGGAAGAAAGCCTTCTACGCCCGCCCCCACGGCAGATGTTTTACTGTGTGTCATTGGCCAGAACCAAGTCAAGGCCACTGAGAGCCACAAGGAAGGACAGAAAAGCCACAGGTGGTTGAGATCAGCCATGAATCATCTACTGGGGCTGGACCCTTGCAATTGGAACTGAACTGGGGTTGTGTCAGCAAAAGGAGGGGCAGGGGAAGGGTGGTGGGTGGCAACAAATAGGCTCAGCCCGACACTTTCCCACCAAAGCAGAGGGTGAAGTGAGAGCAGCCCCATGAGACTAACGAGGGAAGGACAGAGACTACTTAGTGAGGTGTTGGGATTGAAGCCAGAGGGAGAAGGTTTTTTAGGTAATTCCCAAATATATGGCGAGGCTGACTGAAATGTCAGTGATTTAATTAATCGCTGGAAGGCAGGCTAGTGAGATGCATTGTCTCAGTTCGGGCTGCCCTAACACAGTTCCACAGGTGAGGGGGGCTTCGACAATAGAAATTTATTTCTCACACTACTGGAGGCTGGGAAGTCCAAGATCAAGGTGCTGTCTGATTCAGTTCCTGGCCAGACAGAGACTTTTTCTGGGTTTGCAGGTGGCTGCCTTTTCACTGTGTCCCCACATGTCTCCACATGTGGAGAGAGAGGGAGCTCTGTCTCTTTCTTATTTTCCTTTAAGGACACTAAATCCATTATGGGGACCCCACCTTCATGACCAATCTAACCCTAATTTCCTCCCAAAGTCCCCATCTTCAAACACCACCACACTGGGCATTGGGGCTTCAATACATGAATTTTAGGGTGACAAATACTCCATCCACAACATGCCAAAAATGATTTTGTGACTTAGGAGAGATTCAATTGCTTTGGGATTCTTCAGGGACTTTCTTACCTCTTGGTTCATTGGGAGGGACAAACAAAGCAAGTAAAACTGTTTTTACATCAGCCTCCCTATAATAGTCGATTGTCATAATCACTTGAATAGAAAGCAGTTGGAAGGGCTCCTGGGTGGCTCAGTCGCTAAGCGTCTGCCTTCCACTCACATCATGATCCCTGGGTCCTGGGATCAAACCCCACATCTGGCTCCCTGCTCAATGGGAAGCCTGCTCCTTCCACTCCCACTCCCCCTGCTTGTATTGTATTCTCTCTCTCGATGTCTCTATCTCTCTGTCTCTCTGTCAAATAAATAAATAAAATCTTTTTTTTAAAAAAGAAAGCAGTTGGGGTGGCTACCTGATCCTATTTCCCCAGTGGCTACATTATTGATATGTGACCCCAACCCCTGATGGACAAGCTGTGTCATTTTCATATCAGTTTCAATGCCCCAGGGCACCAGGAAGCCCTGTGTCTCTGGGATCCCAGGACCTGCCCTGGAACCTGCCTCCTGAGGTTTGGTGATTCTCATCATTCTTCCACTCTAACAGCCTTCCAAGAAATTAATTCTTTTCATCAAGTTAGTAGTAATCATGTATTACTTAACATTTATTACTTAACTTCTAACAATAGAACTTAAAACCAAAAGAATTTTATCCACCTTGGTCAGGTTTTTTTTTAATCACTTTATAACGTGTGATTGACATACACCTTGGTTAAGTCGTTCAAAGTATATTAATATGCCACAATCTCTCATATGTGGTATTCATGCCAAAAATGTCTACTTAGCATCTAATCATGAGGAAATGAGGAGGAAAAAATGAAATTAACACATACACTGTGAGACATGTTATATGTTAACTAGTGGGGACTCATAAAACAAGTCATCATCATTGGAATGCCAACCAAGTCACTGTTAGGGATTAGAAAGGGCCAACGTAATTACCAGACTTAATGTGTGAGCTTTGATTGGCTCCTGGATCATTTTTAAAAAATCAACTTTACAAAAACACTTTGGCCTCAATTTGGACTATGTGTGAACGGTATTGTGTAGCATTAGTGTTACTTCTCTTCAGTGGGACAATATGCTGGGGTTGGGTGACAAATGTTCCAATTCTTCAGAGACAAGCTAAAATGTCTAGGGTTAGATGTCATGATGTCTACCTTCAGATGATTTAGAAAAAAGTGTATAGATAACATGGCAACATAGGGAAACCCACAAAACCAGGTGGAAGGTACGTGGATGTTCACTGCCTTATTCCTGCACCTTTTCTGTGAGTTTGAAAATTTTCTAAATGAAACAGGGAAAGTTCCCAATGTGCAAAGTGTCTTACAGGACAGATTTATGTCAGTGAGGCAGAGTGACACGCCTATTCTACCTAGTTCTTGAGGCTGGTCCTGACCTATATAATTATAATTAACTTTTGTAACTATCGAAGGGCTGCCACAGGCATAATCTCGTAAAATCCTGATGAGAATGAGCCTCACGTGGTAGTTTTTAGTGCCCTACTTTATAGCCAGGGTACAGAGTCAACTGGCAGAAACCCCATCCTGGCCTGTATCTGACCTTGTGCCGCCTTGGTTTTCCTCCTTCGCTCGGGGCCAGCGCAGGAAGGAATATCTGGAAGGTCCAGCTGAAACATTATGGAGCATTTGCCTGACAAAGGGAAATTTTTATTTTAATTTCGTTATTTTTTTAAATTGAAGTCTAGGTGCTATCACTGTTACATCAGTGTCCGGTGTACAACATAGCGACCGGACGATTCAATACATTACCCGATCCTCACCACAATAGATGTAGTCACCATCCGTCACTATACAACACTATTATGATATTATCGGCTATATGCTCTATGTGGTACTTTTCATCTCTGTGACTCATTTGTTTTATAACTGGGAGTGTATAACCCTTAATCCTTTTTTTAACTCATGAAAATTGTTAGAAGCATATTGTGTTAGAGAACTCTGAAATTTTTGGAATAATTTTTTTTAATTTGTGTATAGTTGACCCACAATGTTACATTAGTTTCAGGTGTATGACACGGTGATTTGATGAGTGTCTGCCTTACATTGCAAGTGCAACTGCCATCTGTCACAACACCATGCTATTACAAGACCATTGACTACATTCCCTATGCTGTACCCTTCATTCCCACGACTTGTTCACTCCCTGACTAAAAGCCTGTATCTCCCTTGCCCCTTCATCCATTTTGCCCATCCCTCACTCCTTCCCTTCTGACAACCATCAATTTGTTCTCCGTATTTATAGGTCTGATTCTGCTTTTTGCTTGTTTGTTTCTTTTGTCTTTTAGAATCCACATATGAATGAAATCATATTGTATTTCCCTTTCTCTGTCTGACTTATTTCATTTGATATCAGACTCTCCAGGTCCATCCATGTTGTTACAAATGGCCAGAACTCATTCTTTTTTATGGCTGAGTGCTTTTCCATTGTAGATATACACCACATCTTCTTTATCCATTCATGTGTAGATGGACACTTGGGTTGCTTCCATATCTTAGCTATTGTAAACAATACTGCCATAAACATTGGGGTCCATATGTCTTTTCAAATTAGTGTCTTCATTTTCCCTGGGTAAATATCCACTAGTAGAATTACTGGACCATATGGAGATTCTATTTGTAATTTTTAAAAAGGTTTTATTTATTTATTAGAGAGAGAACAGAGCAGGGGGAGGGACAAGCAGACTGCAAGCTGAGAACAGTGTCTGACACCGGGCTCAATTCCATGACCTGAGATCATGACCTGAGCCAAAATCAAGAGTCGGAGTGCCCTCTACTTTTAATTTTTTGAAGAGCCTCCAATACTGTTTTCCCCAATAGCTGCACCAGTTTGCATTCCCACCAACAGTGCACAAAGGTTTCTTTTTCTCCACATCCTCTCCCGCACTTACTTCTTATCTTTTCGATTCTAGATATTCTCACGGGTATGAGGTGATGTCTCATTGTGCTTCAGGTTGGTATTTCCCTGAGGATTAGTGTGGAATTTCGAATTTTTAAAGAAGATTACAGGACACCAGAAACTTGAAAATAATTTCTGAATCACTGCAAAGAAACATTTTCTTTGTCCTGCATCTTCTTTTAAGCCTTCTTCTACCGGAATAGTATCTAATGGTCATGCTCCATCCCTTCCCCAGCGTTTGAATGGAGGCAGAAGGAGCACAGAGGGGTTGTGGTTCTTCTAAAGGGAGAGGAATTTTGCCTTTGGGTGCATTCCTTAGACAGAGCTTTCCGGGCAACACTCTCTGGGGCAGAAATTGCCTGAGCAAGTCTGTTGCTCAGTGCTCAAGGAGCAATACTTCCAGGATCTGACAAGTGGATAAGCTGAATGCTGAATGGTGACCTAGTTGCCACAGAGTCCCCTCCCAATGCTGTGGAGAGCTCCAAGGCTAGGATGGAACTTCAGAGATGTCCCAAACTGGGGCCAGGAGGCTAGACTTCTGAACTCCATATTAGCCACTCATTGGACATGGGTTGCCCCAGAAAGGCTGTGGTAGTCTTGACAGAGGCCACTCTTTTTCGTTGAAAGACATCCTTGGGGGAGAAACTGAACTATGATCTTTCAGAAGGCGATAGTTTCAGTTGGAACACTAGAACCTCAACCTTAAATGGGGATCCAGGAGATGTAATCTGCCTCAACTGAGCTAAGATCCTGCCAGACCAGTGTTACTGTCATGTCTACTCTTCTTGATCCAGAAGAGTTTCTCAGCCTTTCTTTATCTTTCTTGAACTTCATCATTTTTTTAAAATTTTATTTATTTATTTGACAGGCAGAGATCACAAGTAGACAGAGAGGCAGGCAGAGAGAGAGGAGGAAGCAGGCTCCCTGCTGAGCAGAGAGCCCGATGCTAGGCTCGATCCCAGGACCCTGAGATCATGACCTGAGCCGAAGGCAGCGGCTTAACCCACTGAGCCACCCAGGCGCCCCAAACTTCATCATTTTTACAAAGAGTTCAGGCTAGGTATTTTGGAGAATACATAAGCTTATCAATCTTACCTTATGATTAGAGTTCAGGTCGTATGCTTTTGACTCACTGTCTTTCCTCTCAACAGATTCTGCACTTCCCCACATGTGATGTTGTCACCCGGTCTCATTAGTCTCGTGGCCAGAAGGGGAGAAGAGGGTAGGTTCTGATGGCAAGGGGTGGGGGAGCTCTGCATTTTCTCCTCACCACCAAGGAAAGGAGGAACAACAACCCTGAACAGAGAGGAGTGGGCCGCCTCCACGGGCCCAGAGAATTTAAACGAGTCTTGAGTTTTCAAGGTCCTGAAGTGTGATGACTTCTTTTTCCTTCCCAAAACTTGGGTTGCCACTTCTTTTTCAACTATGACCTTGACATTGGCATAGCAAAGTTTTGGGATTGCTCTCTGGGACCCTGCTACTCTTAGATTTCAGAACTGATCCTGAGTCTCACCTGTTTCTGCCCTCCTGCTAGAGCAAATCAGTCTCTCCATAAGCTGCAAAGGGGGTATTCTGCTTTCACATTTTGCCTAATTCATGGTTAATCACCCTGAGATGTTCACTATCTTACTACAAAAATATGTAGTTACTCATCAAGAGCCATCCAATTTCATTGCCTTATAATTACTTCTTCCTCTGACCTCTCAAATGCCTAAGAGTCTGCACCTGCCAGAGTGTTCTATCCTACTCAAATTCTATCCTTTTGTACAGTAAGGAAAGTCTTTTCTTTTTTTTTAAGATTTTATTTATTTATTTGACAGACAGAGATCACAAGTAGGCAGAGAGGCAGTCAGAGAGAGAGCAGGAAGCAGGCTCCCCGCTGAGCAGAGAGCCCTATGAGGGGCTCAATCCCAGGGCCCTGAGATCATGACCTGAGCCGAAGGCAGAGGCTTAACCCCCTGAGCCACCCAGGTGCCCCAGTAAGGAAAGTCTTAACAACTGCTCCACCACAGAAAGCCAGAGGCCATCCTTGTTCCACTTACCACCAGTGTGTAGGTCCTCACCCATAACCTGCCAGTGGGTAATGGAATTTCAATACTCAGTTCAGGGTCAGCTTTCTTAAGCCAACTCTTTCAAATCAGGTTCACTCGGTGGGGGGGGGGGGGGGGTGTTGGGGTGGGGACGACCCCTGAGACAGAGAATTTCATGGAAGTGACTTATTGGGGAATAGTCTCAGGAACTATCCCTGTAATGGAGCAAAGGGACCAGGATTAGGTAGAGGGGGAAAATGAGAAAATGAACTCAGACACAAGAGTGTGACCTCAGCCAGCTGATTCCACAGGGACCATTGGAGCCAGGACAGCCCTACAGAATTGTCCAAACTGAGGCCAGGGGACTGGGCCTTTGTGTCCTCCGGCTGACCGGTCCTTGGAGACAAGGCTGCCTGCAAGTGGGAACCTAAAGCATGGACCAAAGTTTCCTTTGGCCAAAGACAACCCTTGGAGAGGGATTGAGCTTGAGTTATCAAGAGGCAACACACACTCTAAGCAGGTATGGAAACGCTTCAGTCTTGAGGGAGAGAATGGGGATGGGACACCACATTCCCCACCACGTGGATCATCACCCTTTTTGTAGTTAAAGAGCTCATCACCCATCTGAAAGTCACCTTGAGACCAGAGAAGTAGAGGAAGCCAGCAAAGGCAGCAGATGAATGGCCAGGAAACCTGTGTTCAAGCTCTGTGTTCAAAAGAGGGAGGAGAGGGGATGTTTCAGGAAGGTAGGTGAGGAATACTCAGCTCACTGTCTCTGTCCTAGAACATAGCGTGGGTCACTCGAAGTCAGGATTTCTTTTGTACCTACCCTCCTGGGAGTCTAAGCATACCATGGCACCGTGTCCTATAATAATTGTGATATAATTAATGAGATCAAATATTAACAGTAGTGTCCCCAGATTGAAGGATTTCAGATTATTCTAATGTTCCTAGCCATGTTTTTCTATGCTGTCTGAATTATGAGAAATATATCATTTTAAGAAAATATTTAGATATTCTGTGCAGTTGAGGAAGATCTCAGAGCTCTCTGATGTCACCATGGGAAGAAACTTGAGCCTAAGTGGGGAGAGGATGATGCCCAGTGAGCTAACAGTGATCCTGGGAAAGAGTTCCTTAAAGAATATGCTTCTAAATTTGAAGATAAGATTTGGGTATAATAAGAAATCTGGTGATTGCTTCCCTGGATAGTGGTCAGGTTAACCTTGAAAATTTGACCTTTTGAGAGAATCAAATGACAATATGATGTGGTGGAATGATAAATAGCTTTATGACCAAATTTTATAGGATGATCCCACTAATACTCTTCTAACCAGAAGAAATAGTTTGATATTTACAAAACCCAGGGGGGAAATGGAGGACATTTTAAAGCTGCAGAGAGAATAGAGGACTATATACTAGAGGTCACTGAGCTTGGCATGAGCTTGAAGAAATTCATATCAATTAGCATCTTCATGCACAAGAAGTCCTTATTTTTAGAGGGATATACAATGACCTATAATCCATACAACCTCTTCTACTGTGTAGATTACTCATATTTTTTAGTCAAATATTTGTAAACTTACTTGATTTGTATTTTTATATTTTTATATATATGGCATAAAACTACCTATTTTTTCCTTCCTTCTGCCGGTTTGGGATTTTTGCCCTTTTTCTAGCTCCTTTAGGTGTAAGATTAGGTTGTGTATTTGAGATTTTTCTTGCTTCTTGAGGTAGGCCTGTATTGCTATAAACTTCACTCTTAGAACAGCTTTTGCTCCTTCCCAAAGATTTTGGAGCATTGGGTTTTCATTTTTATTTGTCTCCATGAATTTTTTTTATTTCTTCTTGGATTTCTTGATTGACCCATTCATTGTTTACTAACATATTATTTAACTGCCATGTATTTATGCTCTTTCAATATTTCTTCTTGTGGTCCATTTCTAGTTTCATGGCATGATGTTCAGAAAAGATGCATGATATGACTGCGATCTTTTTGAATTTGTTGAGACTGGTTTTTGTGGCCCAATATGTGATCTATTCTGGTGAAGGTCCCATGTACCCTTGAAAAGAATGTGCATTCTACTGCTTTAGGATGGAACATTATGAATATATGTGTTAAGTCAATCTGGTCAAGTGTGTCATTCAAAGGCACTGTTTCCTTGTGGATTTTCTGTTCTGATGATCTGTCCACTGATGTACGTGTGGTGTTCAAGTCCCCTACTATTATTGTATTACTATCAATTAATTTCTTTATACTTGTTATTAACTGTTTTATGTATTTGGGTGCTACTGTGTTGGGTGCATAAATATTTACAATTGTTATGTCTTCTTGTAGAATTTTCTCCTTAATGATTATATAGTGTCCTTCCTTGTCTCTTATTATAGTCTTTAATTTAACAAGCATTGTTACCCTGGCTTTCATTTCATTTCCATTTACCTGATATATATTTTTCCATCCTTTCTTTCAATCTTTGTGTCTAAAATGAGTCTCTTGTAGGCAGCATATAGATGGGTCTTCTTTTTTATCCATCCTGTATCCCTACGTCTTTTGATTGAAGTATTTAGTCCATTTACATTCAAAGTAATTATTGATAGGTATGTACCTATTGTAATTTTGTTACTTGTTTTATCGTTGTTTCTATAGATTTTTTTTTAATCCTTTCGTGTCTTTCTCTTTTTCCTGGCTGTTTGGCTTTCTTTAGTGATATATGTGGATTTCTTTCTCTTCATACTTTGCATATCTATTACTGGTTTTTGATTTGTGGTTACCGTAAGATTTTTATATAATGAATATATAACAGTCTTCTGTATATAGCAGTCTATATTAAGTTGATGAATACTTAAGTATGAACCCATCCTTTACTCCTCTCCCCTCACCCCACATTTTATGTATATGGTGTCATAATTTACATCCTCTTATTTTGTGAATCCCTTGACTGATTATTATAGATGTATTTATTTTTACTGCTTTCGTGCTTCCTACTATTCTTACTCTTAATTATGGTCTTTCCTTTCCACTCAGAGAGTCCCCTTTAACATTTTCTTTTTTAGATTTTATTTATTTATTTATTTGGCAGAGAAAGACACAGAGAGAGAGGGAACACAAGCAGGGAGAGTGAGAGAGGGAGAAGCAGGCTTCTCACCAAGCAGGAAGCCTGATGCGGGGCTCAATCCCAGGACCCTGGGATCATGACCTGAGCTGAAGGCAGATGCTTAAGAACTGAGCCACTCAGGCACCCCCGCCCCTTAACTGTTTTTATAGGGTTGGTTTAGTGGTATGAATTCCTCTACCTTTTGTTTGTCTGGGAGGCTCATCATCACTCCTTCTATTCTGAGCAATAACCTTGCTGGATAGAATATTCTTGGCTGCAATTTTACATTTAATATGTTATGCTACTCTTTTTGGCCTGAAAAGTTGAAAAATCCACTGATAGACTTATGGGTTTTTGGCTGTATGTAACTGTTTTCTCTGGGCACTTTTAAAATTCTTTCTTTATCACTACTTTTTGCTATTTTAATTACTGTGTGTCTTGGTGTGGACCTCCTTTTGTTGATTTTGTTAAGGGATCTCTGTGCCTCCTGTATCTGAATTTCTATTTCCTTCCCCAGATTAGAGAAATTTTCAGGTATTATTTCTTCAAATAAATTTTCTGTCCCCTTTCTCTTCTTCTTCTGAAATCCCTATCAGGCGAATATTATTACCATGGATAGAGTTACTGAATTTCCTAAATCTATTCTCATTTTGCATAATTACTTTTTCTCTTACCTGCTCAGCTTGATTCTTTTCCATTACTCTGTCCTCCAGGTCGCTGATTTGTTCTTCTGTTTCTAGTCTGCCATTTATTCCACCTAGTGTACTTTAATTTCAATTATTGTGTTCTTCATCTCTAAATGTTGGTTTGTCTTTTTTTTAAATATCTTTGTTAAGGGTCTCACTGATGTTCTCCAGTGTTTTCTCAAATCTAATATCCTGATGACCAGTGCTTTAAATTCTCTATCAGGCATGTTACTTATCTCAGTTTTGTTCAGATCTCTTGCTGTGATTTTGTCCTGTTCTTTCATTTGGAACATATTTCTCTGTCTTCTCATTTTGTCTAACTCTCTGTGTCTGTTTCTATGTGTGAGGAAAGTCAGCTCTTGAATGTAGTGGGCCGAGTGTGCAACTTTAACAAGGTGGAGCTGGTCCTTTGCCAGAAGGAATGTGTCTCCTGTGCCAAGGCGTGTCCAGCTGGTACATCTGAAAAGTGTGCATAGGTGCGGCACACAGTTTTAACAAGGTGTGTGCACAGCCATGGGAGGTGACAGGTCACTGCCACAGAGATCAAGGCCCTGCAAAGTGTGTGATCAGGAAAAGTACTGAAAAGGTTCGCATGGGTCTTCTGGGGGAGGGGAGCTACAGTGAAGGCACTAAGACAACGCAGGGGGAGGGAGTGAGGCACAGTGTAAGCAAATTAGGTAGTGAATGCCGGCTCCCCACTCGTTCTTGCAGGTAGAATTGCTCTGTGATTAATAAATAAGTCTTCATCCCCTATGCACCAGGCATTTTTCAAACTGTTGCTGTTTCTAAGCTGTATCTCTAGGGGCTGTTTGTCATGCTGTCTCTTTAAGGGTAGGGACTGTTTCCAACCACCCTCCAGGCTCTCCCAGACCAGAGCCTACTGATTTTTAAGGTTCCAGGATTTAAGTCCCTCTAGGTGAAAGAACTCTAGAAATTTGGCCTTTTTAGTTTTCAAAGCCACTGCTGTGGGGATTTTTCTTCACCATGTGGGCTCCAAGCTGCGAAGGTCAGTTTCTCTTCCCTATCTGAGACTGCAGCTCCCTCCCTCCTGCTGAGGACCATGGTCTATTTAGCTCCCTGCTGGGACTCTGCCCTTCCTACCCTCTTCAATGTGGCCTCTTCTCTCCATTTAGTTGTGGACTTTGTTCCACCAGTCTTCAGGTCATTTTCTGGGTTATTTATATTGTTGTGGTTGTTATCTAGTTGTATCCATGGGACAAGGTAAGCTTAGGGTCCTATTACTCCACCATTTTCCCTAACTCAGCTATCTAACTCTTTTTTTTTTTAACATTTTATTTATTTATTTGAGAGAGAGAGAGCAAGAGAGAATGAGTGGAAGGAGGAACAGAGGGAGAAGCAAACTCCCTGCTTAGCAAGGAGCCTGATGTGGGACTCAATCCCAGGACCCTGGGATCAGGACATGAGCTGAAGGCAGACACTTAGCCAACTGAGCCATCCAGACGTCCCTCAGCTATCTAACTCTTAATGTCAATCTGTTCATATACTCAGAATGATATTTAAACTGACATTCACTAATCTTGGACACCAATAATTTCTGACTTGGGAGATCTATGTTCATTTTTTAACTTTTTCTTTGCATTTTTTTTTTATTGTCCGATATATGTCCATGAATAACATGAGGACATTTTGTTTGTTTGTTTCCTTCATGTAGAACATGGATTATTATTCTTAGAATTAAAAATTAATGTATTTTAATGAAAATGTAATTCAACTTGGGCTTCAGTGTCAGACAAGGCTAGATTCAAATCCTGGATTTATTACAGCCTGGGTGTGTGACTTCAAGCAAGTCCCCTAGCCTCTCTTAGCCTTCATAGAAAATGGAGATATTCACCTTCAACGGCCATGATTGGGATTTGAGACGGTCTCAAACAGCTAACACAGTGCCTGGCAATAGAAGGTGCTTACCCAACAAATGAGAACCATGTATCATTTCTATTAGTGTAATCCCAGTGTGTTGCTTCTATTTGTATCTTTAAATTTTCCCTACTTGTCTACTTTCAGCAAAGTGCTGTGTCACCAAGAATTTGGTATTAAACAACTATCGTGTCTGTTCCATGTGAGCGAGGCTGCCAGTGGGAGCCCCAGCCTAGTCCCTAGGCTAGGGTACATATGCTCTCTCCTATGTACAACCTAAAATTGTATGGGCTAGTTGCAAACACTATTTCCTAGTTGCAAACACTATTCAACCGAGAGGTGTTTCTGTATCCAGGCCAGCCTACTGCAGAGAACACTGGTGTTTTTGTTTTTTTTTTTGTTTGTTTGTTTTGTTTTTTTTTAAGATTTTATTTATTTGACAGACAGATCACAAGTAGGCAGAGAGGCAGGCAGAGAGAGAGAGGAGGAAGCAGGCTATCCGCAGAGCAGACAGCCCGATGCGGGGCTCGATCCCAGGACCCTGGGACCATGACCCGAGCCGAAGGCAGAGGCTTTAACCCACTGAGCCACCCAGTTTTATGTGTTTTTATTTTTGGTAAAGGTTGGTTTGAATGAGCACACTTGTTATTCTGTTCTTCTGAGGTTATGACTTGCTGTTAGTAGTGTTGCAAGTATGACTTGCATGTGGTAGTGTTACTGTGACGTTCCATGGATCGTAAACAATTGTAAACTGTATTTGTAAACAATTAAAAGCTTCCTTTGGCGGCTTCAGTAGGAGCTGGATGGAGCCTAGTCTAGTCTCAGACCAAGCAGAGCAGGGCTCATTTGTCCCCTGTGTGCCCTACTTCCTCAATTCTAGCTTGCAGAGGGCGTTACTTCCCAATACAACACCACCCAGATCTTTAACCTTATGTTGTCCTTGGAATGATCTTTACAGAAAAGAAAGTTCTAGTGCTTAAACAGTCTGGGTTATATACCCACATGGTTTTCTTTTCCACACTGATTTTTCACCCTTTCTTCCTTGTGCAGCTAGGCTCTCATGGAGACCAAAAGCATCCGTACTTTTTATAGGGCTGAGACCTGAAAGGCATCACCTAGCAAAATTTTCTGTCCCACAGTGCATCACAATACCCTTTGAATTTTCTATCCCACAGCGCATCACAATACCCTTTGAATGATGTAAAAGGATCAAGTCCTAAAACTCTGCAGTGTGCCTTTGCAGGATACCCAGCACCAGGAGGCAGCTGAAATAACCGCTGTCCTCAGAAGACTGCCTTTAAGAACAAAGAGGGTTCTACGCACTGCAGCCCAAGCAGGTAACACCGGTCTGGTCATTACCACCCAAACGTCTCTCCTCTCACTTAGTGGTTGCATTACTAAATAGCTGCTTGAATTTTGGATGTTCTGGAGATAACAGCTCACAATTAAAGAAACTCTGTGGCAAAGCATTTTGAAAAGCCAAGAAATCTTTCAGAAAGGGAATATGCATACCTCTCAGCTTCAAATTATTGAGCAGATCTAGCTCATTTTTTTTTCTTAGAAATGAGGTCTTTTGGGGTCCCTGGGTGGCTCAGTCGGTTAAGCATCTGAACACTCTGGAACCCAGAGAAGAGGGCTCCTAGCGATGGCACTAGGGGGTGGATATCCCCAGGGGCCTAACTTCCCCCAATGCCTTGCTTACCTGTTCCACACCTCCAAGGTAAGGAGGCCCCCAGGACTCTGGGGTTATGAAGTACATCCAGAAAACCAATGGTTGTGGCTTTTATACCAGTTTAAATGCCTCTCCCTATTTCTTGACCTTTCCCCAAATTACCAATAAATAACAGACTCTTGGGACCCTGTCAAATAGCCTGCCTCTTCCCCTTCTTTGGACAGATTAATTTAATGATAAAACTTGCTAGTTATTTAATTGAGGTTCACAAGCTGACTATCCTTACCAGGCAGTTACTACTGATCCCACTCACTACCATACTGGGAGGCCCTAACCTCCCACTTAACAAATAATATTTTTAGCTCTTTTGTAACCATAAAAATTGATGCCAACTTAAAATTTTAAACCTCAGAAAGCCCATCTCCATGAGGAAAGCGTATCACATGCTTCATATCAGGGAAAATGTTCAGGTGTGACATCTGTTCTTGGAGCCTTTTCCTTTAAAATTCTGACAGAGGGGGTTGGGAGTGGGCGTGGGGACACGGCCATTCAACTACCAGGAAGGTAACTTGTCAAGGATTCTGTTTCAGCAGCTACTGAGCTTTGGTTGCATATCAGCTTGTGCAACACTGTGATTAATATCTGACTTCAATTCTTCCACCAGGTCAGTAACATAAGAGCAGGACCACATGTCTCTTGTTAAATGCTTTTTCCCTCATGCCTGGTGCAGTGCCAAGCAAAGGTAGTTGATCAATCAGTATCTGTTGAGTGAATCAATGAATCAGTGGCGCTGTAGCAGAAGGAGAAGGGTCTTGGAGTCAGATTTGTGGGTTGTTGCTGGGTTACTGGCTGTGTAACCTTCAACATGAAATTTAACATCTTCTAGATATTCAGGTTACGATCAGGACTCCTGTGGGGACTGAGTGAAGTAGTGTACGTGCCAACAGTTGGGGAGATAACGAGCATTCCCTCAGAATGAGGTCTCTTCCATCCCTTTTCAACAGAGGGTGGTTGATCTTTTTCAAAATTGTTTTGGCTACTTTAGTTCCCTGGCATTTCCAAATAAACTTTATAATAAACTGGTCTATATCTACAAAAACTCCTGCTGGGAAGTTTGACCACATAAACCAGATCTGTGTGGAGAGATTGTCATCTTTGTGCTGTTAAGTCTCCCAAACCATGACCATAGTGTATCTCTCAGATCATCTTTGATTTCTTCCATCAACATTTTTCAGCCTTCAGCATCCGGCATCTGTACACGTCTTGTTAGATTGGTGAATGATATTTCTCTCTCTTTTTAGCTACTGTAAATATTTGTGGTTTTTAAAAAAAATTTAGTTATTTATCTGAGAGAGAGAAATTGGGGTGATTGGGAGGACCAGAAGGAAAGGGACAAGCAGACTCTGTGTTACGTGAGGAGCCCGATCTGGGGTTCAGTCTCATGATGCTGAGATCACGACCTGAGCCTAAACCAAGAGTAGAACATTCAACTGACTGAGCCACCCAGGTGCCCCAATAATTGCCTTTTAAATTTTGGTTCCAATTCCTTATTTACAGTATAGAAATGTAGGGCAGCTGGATGGCTCAGTTGGTTTAGGATCTTTGGCTCAGATCATGATCCCAGGGTCCTGGGTTTGAGCCCCTCTTCAGCAGGAAGCCTGCTTCTCCCTCTCCCTGCCCTCAACTCATGCTCTCTCTCTCTCTCTCAAATAAATAAATAAAATCTTTTTAAAAAGTAAAGCATAGAAATGCAGTTATATGTGTTGATCTTGTATCCTATGATCTTGTTAAAAACAGTTATTAGTTTTAAGAGTTTGTTTGTAGGCTCCTGGGGATTTTCTAAGAGTTTGTAGGCTTCTTGGGATTTTCTACATAGACAATTATATCATTTGTAAATAGGGACAGTTTTCTTCCTTTCCATCTATATGCCTTATATTTCCCATCCCAGCCTTATTGCTGTGTGTAGGAATGGTGAGAGAGACATTCTTGCTTTGTTGCTGATTTTTAGGAAGAAATCAGTCTTTCACTATTAAGTATGATGTTAGCTATACTTTTCTATAGATATTTCTTACTAGGTTGAAAAAGTTCCCTCATGGCTGGCTGAGAAATTTTACCATAAATTTTTATCACAGGTTTTTAATCAGATTTTTGACTGTTATTCTATTTTACAGAATTCTGATGTGATCCATGAAATATTCTATAATTCCCAAAAGTTGCTGAGAAAGTTGACAAGATAAATCTTTTTTTAAAAGATTTTTTAAAATTTATTTGACACAGAGAGAGAGATCATAAGTAGGCAAAGAGGCAGGCAGAAAGAGGGGGGGAAGCAGGCTCAATCCCAGGACGCTGAGATCATGACCTGAGCCGAAGGCAGAAGCTTAACCCACTGAGTCACCCAGGTGCCCCGACAAGATAAATCTCATATCTTTGTTTCTGAAGTCAGTATCTTGACTATTAAGACTGAGGAAGTTTCTTGCAATGTACATCTCGTACTCATTTACCTTAGTTCAATTGCTTCTTTTCAGTTGTACTTTTGGCTAAGATCAAGTGTGTTACCTTAGTTCACCTTCTGAACTTCAGCATAATAAAAAATTCTATTATTAAACTTTAATTTCTGTGTCCTGGGAGTCTAACCATAATGGTTTATGGGCCAATGTTAATTAATTGGAAGTGGTTAAAATTCTCCTAAATAAGAGCTATGAGAATTTAATTTAAAATTAAATTTTAATTTAATTAAAATTTCTCTCATTCTTATAAATGTTTATCTCATTCTTATAAATGTACCTCAAGAAATAAATTCCATAGAATCAAATATAGTTATGCCAGCATGACCAAAATGTCCAACATTACAGCTGGGTTTCATAAATGATGGTATATTCAGTTACTCAATAAACATTTATGAAATGTCCACCATATGTCAGTTATTATCTTTGGCCCTAGGGATACAGCTGTGAGAACAAAAGACACTTTCCTGCCCTCTTGGAGCTTACTTTCCAGTGGGGGGACAGACATAAATAAGGTACATAAGTAAACATGCAGTATGGCAGATACTGATGAGTGTTTTGGAAACAAAGCATAGAGCATGGATAAGAAGTTCGGGCATGGGAGTGGAATGGGGTACTAGTTTAAATAAAGTGAAAGGTGGACCTCACCAACCAATATAAAGGAACATTAAATATTAGAATCAAGTACACTCTGTAGCAACTTGGTAAACTTTTCATATCTTATCCAAAAAAAGGATATAAAGTAGGATGTTTGCTGGGGTCAAGAATTTAAGTATTTGCATATATATATATGATATAAAAAAATGAAAACAGTTGTTTGTGGATAATTTTAATATTATTTTACAGCATTATTTACTCTGAGCATAATTATGTTTTCAATTTAAAACAAGAAAAACATTTGGGTGCTTGAATGGCTCAGTTGGTTAAGCATCTGACTCTTGGTTTCTGCTTGGGTCATGATTTCAGGGTCATGAGGCTGAGCCCTGGGCCAGGCTCCACGCTAAGCAGAGAGTTTTCCTAAGAGTCTCTCCTGCTGCCCCTCCCCCTCTCTCAAATAATTACATCTTAAAAAAAAAAAAAAAATGAGAAAAGTCTGTAAGGTTCCCTAAGGCTAATTTGAAGTCGAATGAAATGTGTGAGGAGGATACAGAGAGAACTCACGTTTGCTCTGGAAAAATTTTATTTGGGGTACAGCTGAGAAAGAAGCTTCTACTGAGGCGACTAATTAAAATTGCATAGATTTTTACGTTACGTTGTTCAGGGTGCCGAGAACAGTGGTTGTGCAGGGTTGGCTGTGAGCATGGAAATGATGGCAAGTTTAACACGTGTTCATAATTATCTCATTCAGCTTTGGCATGCAAACCTATTTTTTAAGATTGACTAAAATGAAATGTACTGACATGTCTTCCTGCAGACGACATTTTCCTCTGCGCTCAAGAGATGACAACTAATCACACAAGATGTGACTTGGTATCTATGTGGTAGCCCAGTTCCCTAAAGATGCAGAAAGACAGGTTACAGCCATTGCCAGACAACGTCTTCCGATGGTTCTGGGAGCTTATGCTTAGACTCCATGTGGGCTGTTCATGTGTTCCTCTGAAAATGTTTTTGTGGCATGGCCAAAGCATGGCAGCCCGGGCCTGGCTTATTCCCTCTGGTGTTGATTCAGAATTTCTAGGCACTGAGCAATCACTCTATCATGAATGGCAGACGCAGTGTTGTCCTCATGAGGCACAAATGTCCCGAATATCTTGCATTCTTCTCTCCAGCATGTCACTTCTCATGAAGGAAAATCCCAGCAGTCACAAAGCTTTCCAAGTTTAGACAGGAGCTCGATGGTATTTACTCAAATTTTCTCTTCTGTCCTTTCTTCCCTTTTTATTTTTTTCCTAATAATCACACAAGTGCCAAAAGAAAAAAAGATTATATAATGAACAGGTCCCATTGGGGAGCCAAATAGTCCGTGACAATGTAATCCGGCTTGAAAATGTTCAAGTTGCTTGAAAAACACACTCAGGGGTGACAGGACGCAGCTAGCTGCCCTGTGGGTGATACGTTGACTGGTGTTGACTAGAGTAGGGGAGAGGGAGGCCCCATACACTGTTTTCTCTCCCAGGGAAACCTGTCTCCCTTCCGGTTACTGCCTCCTGGGGGCTGTCCCAGTTTTGTTTGGCTGGTGCTCGGGGTGTCCTGGGGTTGTTCAATATAGCTTAAGAATGCTCTCAAGATAACTGTCCCTGGAACCGAATGGGTTCCCATCCTGCTTCCTCAGTGACCTTGTACAAGTCACTCTACTCAATCCTTCAGGTTTCTTGTCAGTAAAGTAGTGGGACCACTTCAGGGTTTCTGGAAGGCTCTGAGAAGTTAGTTAATTCATGTCACCTGACACATAATGTAAGCCTGTAGGTAGAAACTCAAATTTCTGTTTTCTCAAAGTTGTTGTTTTGGTTACAGAACACACACACACGTTATTGCTCACTTAACCCTCCAGAGAGGTATTGTAATCATCAACATAGGGAGCGAGGGGCCACCGTCTGTTCGGGCTGCCATAACAAATTACTGTAGAATGGGTGGTTTCTAAACATCAGAACTTTATTTCTCACAATTCTGGAGGCCGAAAGTCCAAGTTCAAAGCACCAGTGTGGTCAGGTTCTGGTGAGAGCCCTCTGCTGGGCTGCAGGCTGCCAACTTTCTGTTAGCTCCCCACATGACAGGAAGAGGGCGGAGCTCTCCGGGGTCTCTTTCATAAGAGCACTAGCTCTGTTCATGGGGGCTCCACCCCCAATACTTCCCAAGGGCTCCTCCCTCAAGTACCACTGCTTTGGGTTCAGGGTATGATGTGTGAATGTGAGGGGCCCAAGGGTAGGGTGTGGGTCTCCTTTCAGTGTTCTCCTGCTACACTGTTCTTCGCCATGTTCATGCAAATAGAGGCCCAGCTGTCTCTATATACATACAATATGAACACAGTACAAAATTTATAAGGTGCACAAAAGGTAAACCATAAAAGAGTAAGGCTTTGTCCCTCCTCTGTCCACCAGGCATTCCCTTTGTTTCCCCAGTCTTGACTTTTTCTCAAGTGAATATTTATTTTTTTAATGAATGAATTAATTTTTTATTATGTTATTCACCATGCAGTGCATCCTTAGTTTTTGATGTAGTGTTTCATGATACATTGTGTGTAAACCCGGTGCTCCATGCAATCTCCTCCTCTGACTCCCCCCCTTCATTTTCCCCTTCCTTCTCCTAATGTCCTCCATGCTATTCCTTATGTTCCACAAGTAAGTGAAACCATATGATAATTGACTTTCTCTGCTTGACTTTATTCACTTAGCATAACTCCTCCAGTTTTGTCCATGTTGATAAAAATGTTGGTTATCATCCTTTCTGATAGCTGAGTAATATTCCATTGTGTATATGGACCACATCTTCTTTATCCATTCATCTGTTGAAGGGCATCTCGACTCCTTCCACAGTTTGGCTATTGTGAACATTGCTGCTATGAACATGGGGTGCATATGGCCCTTGTTTTCACTACATCTGTATCTTTGGGGTAAATGCCCAGTAGTGCAATTGGTGGGTCATAGTGTAGCTCTATTTTTAACTTTTTGAGGAACCTCTACACTGTTTTCCAAAGTGGCTGTATCAACTTGCATTCCCACCAAGAGTGTAAGAAGGTTCCTTTTTCCCCACAACCTCTCCAACATTTATTGTTTCTCGCCTTGGCAATTTTTGCTATTCTAACTGGTGTAAGGTGGTATCTCAGTGTGGTTTTGATTTGAATTTCCCTGATGGATAATGGTGATGAACATTTTTTCATGTGTCTGTTAGCCATTTGTACATCTTCTCTGGAGAAGTGTCCGTTCATGTCTTCTGCCCATTTTTTTTACTTATTTGTTTTTTGGGTGTTGAGTTTAAGAAGTTCTTTATAGGTCTTGGATATCAGCCCTTTATCTGTAGTGTCATTTGCAAATATCTTCTCCCATTCTGTGGGTTGCCTCTTTGTTTTGTTGACTGTTTCCTTTGCTGTGCAGAAGTTTTTTATTTTGATTAAGTCCCTGAAGTTCATTTGCGCTTTTGTTTCCCTTGCCTTTGGAGACATGTCTGGAAAGAATTTGCTGTGGCTGGGGTTGAAGATGTTACGGCCTATGTTCTCCTCTAGGATTTTGATGGATTCTTGTCTCACATTGAAGTCTTTCATCCATTTAGAGTTTATCTTTGTGAATGGTGTAAGAGAATGATCAAGTTTCATTCTTCTGTGTATAGCTGTCAAATTTTCCCAGCAGCATTTGTTGAAGAAACTATGGTTTTTTTCCATTGGACATTTTTCCCTGCTTTATCAAAGACTACTTGACCATAGAGTTGAAGGTCCATATATTGGCTCTCTACTCTATTCCACTGGTCTATGCGTCTGTTTTTGTGCCAGTACCATGCTGCCTTGGTGATCACAGCTTTTTAATATATCTTGAAATCAGGCAACGTGATGCCCCCAGCTTTGTTATTCTTTTTCAACATTTCCTTGGTGATTTAGGGTCTTTTCTGGTTCCATACAAATTTTAAGATTGTTTGTTCCAGTATTTTGAAAAATGCCATCAGTATTTTGTTTGGAATGGCGTTGAAAGTATAGATTGTTCTGGGCAGCATAGACATTTTAACGATGTTTATTCTTCTGATCCATGAGCATGGGATGTTTCCATCTTTTTGTCTCTCCTTAAGTTTCTTTTGTAAGTGTTCTGTAGTTTCTAGAGTATAGATCCTTCATCTCTTTGTTTAGCTTTATTCCAAGGTATCTTATGGTTTTGGGTGCTGTTGTAAATGGAATCAATTCTCTAATTTCTCCTTCTACAGTTAAACATTTGTTCGTGTATAGGAAAGTACCTGATTTCTGTGCATTGATTTTATATCCTGTCACATTTCAAATGACTATTTAGATGGAGTAGTCTTCTGCGGCAAGTCTTCTTCTCCAGTAGGTGACCAATGCAATATGAATTTGAGCCTAGAAACAATATGTATTGTACGTCCACATCTGAGAAACACAAAAAGGTTGATGTAGAGGATGAGCCACTTACAAAATCACTGAAGGGACAATGAGAAGCAAACTCTGGGGAAGGTCTTCGAGAAGCTTCTAGAACGCCTCCACAAAACTGACCCATCGTGGGAGCGGCTGCCTGGGCCCTACGCAGGTGGGCCAAAGCCACCACCACTGCCACTGCAGCGGTCACTCCACACTCCCAAAGATGGACAGCAGGGTTCAGCCACTGCCTTCAATGCACTTGCCTCTTGACACCCAGTGCTGGAGAAACTCACCATACCACAGCTTCCCAGCCTTGCCTGCCAGTGGAAAAGTTCCAAGCAGCAGTCAGTGGCCTCGGTCTTGTTTCCCCCTACTGAGTCTCAGTCCGGTCTGTGGGGTGGGAGGAGTCTAATTCCTATCCACAGCTCTAGGTGCCAGGAATTCTGGGTGTGAAATGCAGAGCCTGCAAGCTTATGTAGTAGGAAGGCACCCTAAGCAGGGTGAGAACCAGCTCAGTGGTTTCTGGTTTTATTTTACATTTTTTTTCAAAGATTTATTTACTATTTTAGAGAGAACAAGGGGAGGGGCAGAGGGAGAGGTAGACAAGCAGACTTCCCACTGGGCGAGGAGCCTGATGTGGGGCTCAGTTTCATGACCCTGAGAACATGACCTGAGACAAAATCAAGTGTCGGACCCTTAACCATCTGAGCCACCCCAAGTACCCCAGTAGTTTCTACCTTTTTTTTTTTAAGCATATCTGTATGTATTGGCTTACGCTTTCCACTTTTTTTTTTTTTGTCCTTTTTTGGCAAAAGCCATGGTTAGTCTATCCACTCCTCAGTTTTCTTACTGTTATTTCTTTCAAGACAGACTTGGTGGCACTAGACAGCTCCTCCGTGGAAATGGACGGTGTGGAGAGTGTGTTCACACAATATGAAATGTAGTATGTAGTGTGTATGCATTTGCAATATCGACCTTCACTCTGTAATATTTTTTAGATTCCCATCTATCATGGCTGCCATCCGACTTCGAGAATTTATTGACCGCCGCCCTGTGATCCCACCCAGGTAATGTCCTTCCAGACAGAGATGCCGTCCAGAGCTGCCCTGGGGCAGTCGGACACCTGGGGGGCCAACTTGCTCACCTGCTGCTCTCTGATTGACAGACAGCTGCTTCCAGAGCTTCCAGTGACGTTTCTTTGGGTTTGGGAAAGTTAAAAAAAAAAAAAAAAAATCCCACACTCATGGTAAAATCCAAGCAAACAGGCAACTTCGAACTCCCCAACGAGAGAAGGATCTTGGTTTTTGCTTGGAAAGCCCACATTTTAGTGGGGGGCCCTTTACTCTGCTTGGAATCAAACAGACTCCTTCATCCTTCTGCCATATGGGGGGCGGTTGCACAGATTGAAACTAAGTAGGATTTTTATGCTTTCTCCCGCTTCATAATGGTCCAAGACTAACAAGTCCTAGATGTGTTTTATTGTGCTAAATCATGGCTGAGAGATAGTGGATAATAATCTATAGGTCCTAACCTCGCCTTCCCTTCACCACTGGCCGTGGGGTCTGCAAAGTGTGAGAAACTGAAATTCAGGCAGGAACTCTCCCATAGCAAGTGACTTGGGAGTCAGCCTCTTTGGCTTCGTGGTTTCAAGTAAGCCTCATGTTTGTTTTAGTGTCTAGTTATTTTTAACAATGTTTAGTCAACAAAGATAAGTCCTTCTGCTTCCAGAAATTACTGAAGCAGGGGCAGCGAAAGGATGCTTTATTCCCAGATACTGTGAGTCCTCTTCGGAGACCACCCTTCACCCACATGAGGAAGAACTGGAGGGAAACAGGGATGGGTTCCCGTATTTCCCAGTTTCTGCCTCCCCACAAGCCCTTGGTCTTTCTGTTGTGTTTGAGGCCTGTCTTGTCCACTGTCGGGTTATTTAACTGCGGGTCATCTCCTGGGCCAAATGGAAACAAACCTCCCCCAGATGCTGCTGCCTGGAGTTCTGTGGAACCAAGTCAGAGTCACTGGGCCTGGCCTAAGCCAGCCTGTGGGGAGCCTGAGGGTTAGGGTGGGACAAAGTGCAGGAGGCAGGGGGTCCATGAAGTCCTAAGAGGGGGGCTGGATTCTGTTCTCTGTGCTCATCCATCCGAGGCCCACAAGGAGGCAGGCTGATGAACTAGGCTGGGATGCCAGCCTCCCCACCGTACTCACGTACTCACGGTGGAGCTGGTCCTCGTGGACTTGACGCCATTGACCTCTGCAACAGTAGGGGGGGCCAACCCTTCCTGAGGTTCCTCAGTGGTACCTCTGGAATGTTATCTCCCACACTCCCCTCCCTCTCCCCATCACCACAGCCGACTGCCCACTCCTGTCCTCCTCCCTCCCGTCCTCCAGAGGGCGCTCCATGAAATGTAAATTGGATCAAAGCCCTCCGTTGTTCGAAACCCTCCAGTCACTGCATGTGGCATAAAATCTAAACTCTGCTGGAGCCTAGAGGGCCCTCCATGAACTGGCCCTGCCCCCGCTTCAGCCTCCTCCCTCCCGCTGTCTTTCCTTTGTTCCCCCAACAGGCCAGCCTTGCTCACACCCAGCACATATTCGCTCATTTCATCTTCGCAGCGACTGTGAGGTATAGAGGAGAAACTGAGGCATGGAGTAGTTCAGCGACTGTCGCAATCCTAGAGATAGGATTTGAAGCCACGGGTCTGGCCTCAACATCTGTGCTCTTGATCCCTGCACTTGGCCGCATGTCCAGGGACGTCCCTGGGGTGGGCTCATTTGCCCCCTCCACCCACCACGGTCACCCCTGTGGAGCCGACGGCCACAGGTGGTAGTTCTTCCCGTGCACATTTGTTGAAAAAGAAAATGAACGTGAATCAGTGAGTATCTCGTCGCAGATTTGTGGCTTGGCCTCCTGCTGACTGGCAGTCGCTGTGGAAGGCACGGACCTCCTCCTTCCTCTCAGACAACATCAGGTCCCTCCCTACATGCCCAAACCTTGGCGCCTCGTGAGGGAAAATGGAATCACACACTGTCAGGGGCACCTGATAAAATTAAATGTTCAAGAGTTCACAGAGCTCCCTTAAGAACTGAACCAGATGCAAGTGTGATGACTTGCTGTCCCCCCAGGTGACAGGCCCCCTCAGGCAGGGCTGAGGGCCGGGTTGGTCTGCAGAGCACGGGATGCTCCCAAAAAGATTGCTTCATGTGAGGAAGCCCAGTGCAGTGTGGAAGAGAAGAGATGGCGAATTTCTGTCAGACGTAGGATGGATTTTTAAAACACCACCTGAAGTGGTGTCGGGGAGACCCAGAGGCAGCCGCTCCTTCCCAGAGCCGTGGCAGCACCTACCACAGATCACCAAGGACGTTCACGTCATCTGGTTGACTCAGGGAGTCATTCCAGGGGGGTGATGGTGTGCCCCACACTTTACTGATGGGGAACCTGAAGATCCCCTCTTCCTTGAGGGGATAACGAGTCTGGGAGAAGGCAGAGCGGGCATGGCGTTGTCCCATCCTCTGTGCTGACTAGCTCATGTCCTCTCTAAGTGACTCATTCCCTTGAGCCTGTTCCTGACTGGCCCAGCGCTTACTCATTGTGTGTGATGAGTTAGTGCCTGAGTGTGGTTTCCCTACCAGATGGCGAACTCTTGGGTAGAAGACAGTATTTATCATCACTGTGTCCCTAGCACCTGGCCCATGGCAGCTGCAGAAGGGCCTTCAATGGGGAATGGTCTCACTGAATGGAAGGCCGCGTTTTCTCCTATTTGAGCTGAAGTCAGTCACATGGGGTGCTTGGAAAGTCTACCCAAAGAGTTGGAGGCAAAACCCGCCCTCTATTCCCCAAACCATTCTGCTTCTCCACCCAGCCCTCCTTCCCTCCAGCGCCCGCTCACACACTTCCCCTTCCTTTCTCAACTCCTGGGCCAAAACCCACCAAGAGAGATTCCCCAGGGACAGCGAGCAGGGCTTGTTACCCAGTGCTGGCAAAGAAGGGCTTCTCCATTCTCAAAACAGCTTTGGCAGACTACGTTCAAGGAGCAGGGCTTAGATGACTCACCTGTATACAGCAGGCACTGGTTATATGCATGCTAGGGAAGAACCCATAGTCAAGACTCAGCCTACGGGAAACGGCACAGCAACGGTGAGAAACCAGTGTGGCTTTGGAACCCCAGCTGGGTTCTTAACAAACCATAACACGGCCCGAGGGTCATCTCTCCAAGGTGGTGCTTCAGAAACCGGATGGGTGCCCAAGAAAGTCCCTCTTCTAGGCACTCAGAAATGTCATTTTTCCGTGTTACTGTGCCAGTTCCTCCCACTTTGTATGACTAAACCCCTGTTGTCACGTACTCTTCAGGGCTCAGTCACATCATCCCAGCCATGGGGCAGGCCCAGACAGCCTGTGATTTTCTGAAAATCAGAGCTCCCCGAGGTCCTGTTTGCCGAGACAGACAGACCCACCCTGTTCACAGTGCCTGCCTTTCATACTTTCTAGACAGCGAGGTTCCCACCGGCCCCCACACACTCCACACAGATCTCAACCCTGGCCACGTGTTGGCTTCTCAAATTCCCCCCACACAGCTCAAGGGTTCTCCGCGTCCCACGTCAGTGATGATTACCATTGCCTCTTGGCCAGTCTCCATACCTCTTGTCCCATGGTCCTCCACTTCGTGGTCCGCACTGCCACTGGCAAAGATCTTTCTAGAGTAAAAATGTCCCTAAGTCTTTCATCTTCTTAAAAACGCTACCAAGATTCCGTGTCACCTACAAGAGTGGTTTCAACCTTCAAGACACAACTTTCCCTTTATGTATAACAAATATCTTGTAATGTTCCTCCTGCTCTTCTGAAATAAAATCTGCAAATAACATAATCCAACTACATGCAATTCTTAAATAACTACATAAAGCAGGGACTACAATCTACAAGGAAAAGTAATTGATTATAAATGAAGGCGTCTTTCAAAAGGTGAGGTCTGGGCACCGTCGTACCCTCACCGCGCCCTCACCGCACCTCGTCTTGCCTCGCCTCGCCTGCCCCCAGCTCTGGGGGTTCAGCTATCTGCCCTGAACACCTTCACGCCCAGAAACACTTCCTACCCAGTTTGTGCCTCAAAACTTCCTCAAAACCCAACCCTCCCCAGTGGGGCTAGGCTTCCTCCTCCAGCCCAAAGCGCCCTATGCTTTAAGCCTTTCTAGTGCCTGTTCATTTCTTGCATCATACGCTTAATCATCGCAGTTTAAAAAACAAAAACAAAACCCTCGTGAAAGTTTGTAAATCTACCCAAAGTAGAAAAAAAAAAATCAGCACGAGAAACACTCATTTATCTATTTTCACATTGCAACAATTATCAGCATTTGCCCCCTGGTTTTATATGGCTTCTTGTTTCTTTTTCTCATATTTTGAACCTAATACCTGACAAGTCGAATATTTCCTTATGAATCTTGAGAACCAAATCCTGAAAAATGAGTAGCAGAATATACTCCCATCAAGAAAGAAATTCCATGGGTTTCAAGAGCTCCTTGCCAGGAACCAGGGACAAAGTGCATGGAATTTTTTATCAGACCACAAGTGGCATTCTTCTGTAAAGAACTAATGGAAGTAACTTCTTTTTTATTTTTTTTAATCACTCTCTTACTTTCTCTACTAGTATATTCGTCACTCATCAGGGAAAGGACGTCCAGGGATATTACCCCGGGCAGCTGGCAAGAGTCCATTTTGATTCTAGTACGAAGAAACATCCCAGGTGAGACACCCTCCCAGATCTTGGGTCTCAAAATTTTCACTAAAGCTAGAAGGCTAAGTGGAAAAAAAAAAAAAAATGGGAGTCACAATTTGTAGTCATAATAGTAATAACAATGGATAATAATAATAATTGTTATTTAATGGATTCAAAAAGTGTGGAAGGAGCTACACCAAACTGTTAACAATGGCTTTTTCTGAATGGTAAGAGGGCGGTATTTGTATTTTATTTTTTATCTTTTTCTCTGTTTTCCAGATTTTCTCTAATGAACATGTATTACTTTTATAATCAACAATAAATATAGAATGTTATGAAATCATCAAAGAAATTAATAAACATCACGAGTTCAGAGTTTCACCTTGTTCAACAAACTTACCCTTCCTGAGACTCAGTTTCCCTCTCAGTAAAATTGTGAATTTGGCCTAAATGGTTTCTGCCTTTCCAGATGCAATTTTTAACAAGAAGAAAAGGAAAAAATAAATAACAGTCACTTCGACATTATTTTCTAGTTTGGAGAGGCTAGAAACCACAGTAGTTAGGAACCACAATTTGAGTTAACTTTTGAAATGGTTGATTGTGGGCAATTTTAAATCCTTCTCTGAAGTCAGTTGCCTTATCTGTTAGGTAAAATAATTGGTGTAAAATTCCAGAACATAGCAAGCTTTCGAAATATGATTGCTATAGTTTTGAGTTCATTGTCTACTATATTTTACAAATTTCTTCTCTTAATCGCCTTCACCATAGTCAACTCTAGATTAGCCTCCATGTAAGGAAAAGGGAGCCAAGCAGCACAGAGTCTTAACTTAATAGAAGATCAAACTAGAAGGCGCGTTAGAGGTCATTCTGATCCAGTTACGTGAATCAGATGTAGCCCAGAGAAGTGCCGTGTCTTGTACCCGAGGTACAGTGGGTTGGTGTGAAAGCTGGTACTTGGGACGATGATTCTCAGTTCAAGGCTCTGTGTTCTAATTCAGATACACAGAGTTAGCTAAACTCTAAACTCTTGTCGGGGCTGGCCCCACCGCCAGGGCACTCTCCCCATGGGCTCTGTGGGCTGTGATAACACCCCCGACCCAACACCCAGTACCTGAATGTCAGTCCTCCCCACAGGACAGCTCAGGCAAAGGGAACCTTGACTCTACTTGACTCTGACAAGACTAGTGCCCACCCAAGACCAGCCTAAAGGGGAAGACTGAGTGCACATACCAATCAGTGAATTTAGTAAGCTTCTAGTTAAAAAGAAGGAAAAGACAAGCCCCTAAGCACTTTCCATTCCCTCCACCAAAAACAACAACAACAACAACAACAAAACAAAACAGGAAATAATGCAGTTCTTGGGACAAGTCCTAGCTTCAGTTTTTGTGGTTGTAGTATAACTTGATAGGCATCTCCTGGCCTACCTTCCCCAGGTATATTCCTCTACCAATACTGTTTCCGGTATTAGAATCGGAACTTTTGAATGAAAGTCTTATCTTCAGGACACTGATGCAGTACTTGAAAATGGCGACTATTCTGGTTCCATAGAAACAGCCAAGGCAAGAGCCGAGCGGGCTGCCAGTCCAGCAGGGGTAGAGATGTAGGGACAACCACCAGGATGTGCTTCTGAAGACAGGCACAGAAGTGACCAGACCTCCAGGATGGTTACACAGAACCCAACCTCACAAAGGACTGACCTGTTGGTCAGGCAACTGATGTTTGATCATTGCAGGGGTGTGAGGCATGCCTTTATAGGGAAAGGAGTGTGCCTGTCCACCATTTAGGGTAGCCACTTTGCAAGACCCAGTGCCTGTAAAGCATGAAATAAGAGCAAGTAGAGGTGGGCAGGAATTCTCGATGCTTCTCCAAGGCGATGAACCATGGAGCCCCATCCACCCACCAGATACCCCTTCACTCCCCACCCCTGACCAGTACCACACCCAAACCATAACATTCTCACCCTTGCTTTTCCTGAATTTGGACAGAACCTACCCATTTCTGCTAACCACTCATTGAAGAAGGCCCATTATAATCAAGTTTTTAACCCGAATATGGAATCACAATACATTATGATTATATAGTTTCAGTCACCTCGTTTAAACGTGATTAATCGTGGTGGTCCCATCAAGTAAGACTACGTCCTACTACTAGATGACTAGGTTCAGATGTTCCTAAATCTCACCCAACATCCAATATTTTTCACACCTAGAGCTGCTCATTTCATATATTTTATAGTTCAAAAATACCCATGTTGGGGTGCCTGGCTGGCTCAGTTGGTAGACCGTGTGACTCAGTCTCTGGGTCATGAGTTTAAGCCCCACATTAGGAGTAGAGAGTACTAAAAAAAAAGGAAAATAAAATAAAAATTTAAAATATGCATGTTTATTACAACATTCAGAAAACATTAATAATAAAGAATTGAAATTACCCATAGTGTCACACTCAGAGATAATCATGCAGAATATTTCAGATCTACACAAAATGGAATGAATAATATTTTTTTCAAAGATTTTATTTATTTATTTGACAGAGATCACAAGCAGGCAGAGAGGCAGGCAGAGAGGAAGGGACGCAGGCTCCCTGCCAAGCAGAGAGCCCGATGCGGGGCTCGATCCCAGGACTCTGGGATCATGACCTGAGCCAAAGGCAGAGGCTTTAACCCACTGAGCCACCCAGGCACCCCAGAATGAATAGTATTTTGAAACCCTTTTTTTCCCCAGTTTATTGGGATTCTGTTGACATATAACATTGTATTCCTTTAGGGTGTACAACATAATGATTTAATATGTGTACATACTGTGAAATGATTATTACGATAAATTTAGTTTATGTCTATCACCTCATAGAGCTGTAAATATTTTCACTCATGATGAAACTTTTAAGATCTACTGTCTTAACACCTCCCAAATATACAATACAGTATTATTAACTATAATCACCATACAGTACATTATATTTCCAGAACTTACTTTCTGGAAGTTTATCCCTTTTGACCTCCTTCACCCTTTTTTTTTTTTTTAAGATTTTATTTATTTATTTATTTGACAGAGAGAGAACACAGATAGGCAGAGAGGGAGCCAGAGAGAGAGGAAGGGAAGCAGGCTCCCCGCTGAGAAGAGAGCCCGATGCGGGGCTCGATCCCAGGACCCTGGGATCATGACCTGAGCCGAAAGCAGAGGCTTTAACCCACTGAGCCACCCAGGCGCCCCCTCCTTCACCCTTTTTTTCCCATCCCCCAGCTCTGCCTCTGGCAACCACCATTCTGTTCTTTTTCTATGCATTTGGTTTTTTTTTTATATTCCACATATAAGTGAGATCATACAGTACTTGTCTTTCTCTATTTGACATTTCTCTATTTGACATTTCACTTAGCACAATGTCCTCAAGGTCCATCCCTGTTGCAGCAAATGGTAGGTTTTCCTTCTTTTCGTGGCTGAATAGTATTCCATTTTCTACGCATACACAACATCTCCATCCATTCATCCGTCAATGACCACTTCCATTGTTTCTGTGTCTTGGCCTTTGCTAATAACACCGCAATGAAGGTGGGGGTGCAGCTATCTCTTTGAGATAGGAATTTCATTTTTTTTCTGATAAACATCCAGAAGTGGAATTACTGGATCATATGATAGTTCTATTTTTCATGTTTTGAGGAACCCACATACTGTTTTCCACAGGGCTGCATCAGTTTGCATTCCTGCCTACAGTGCTCGAGGGTTCCTTTTTTTCTTTTCTTTTCCTTTTTTTTTGCCAACACTTCTTATCTCTTGCCATTTTTGATAACAGCCATTCTAACAGTCGTGAGCTGATAGCTCGGTGTGGTTTTCATTTGCATTTCTCTGACAATTAGTGACTTGGAGCCCTCTTGGTGAACCTGTTTGCCCTCTGTATATCTTCTTTGGAAAAACAATGTCTATTCAGATTCTCTGCCCATTTTTTAATCATATTGTATTTTTGCTATTGAGTTGAGTTAGTGAGGTATTTTGGATATTAAGTCCTTATCAGATCTACGATTGGCAAATATTTTCTGCCATTCTGCAGGTTGCCTTTTTATTTTGTTGGCTTCCTTTACTGTGCAATAAAAGCTTTTTAATTTGATGTAGTCCCATTTATTTTTGTTTTTGTTGCCTTTCCTTTGGGTGTCAAATCAAAAAAAAAAAAAATCCTTGCCAAGACTGATGTTAAGGAATTTACTCCCTATGTTTTCTTCTAAGAGTTTTATGGTTTTAGGTTTTACCTTCATGTCTTTAACCTATTTTGAGTTGATTTTTGTGTATGTCATAAAATAGTTTTATCTGTTACATGTGGCTTTCCAGTTTCCCAATACTACTTATTGAAGAAGAAACTATCCTTTCCCCATTGTATACTTTTGGTTCCCTTGTCATAAATTAATTGACTACATATATGTGGGTTTATTTCTGTGTTCACTGTTCTGTTCTGCTGATCTATGTGTCTATTTTTATTCCAACAGTATACTGTTTTGATTACTGTAGTTTATAATATGAAATCAGGAAGGATGATATCTCCTCTATGTTTTTCTTTTTCAAGATTGTTTTGGCTATTTTGGTCTTTTATGGGTCTATACAAATTTTATGATTCTTTGTTCTAGTTCTATGAAAAATGTCTGGAATTTTATAGGGGTTGCATTGAAAATGCAGGTTACTTTGACAGTATGACCATTTTAGCAATATTAATTCTTCCAATTCATGAGCACAGACTATCTCCCCATTTATTTGTGTTTTCTCCCATTTCTTTTATCAATGCCTTACAGTGTTCAGATTACAGATCTTTCACCTGGTTAAATTTACTCCTAAGTATTTTATTGTTTTGATGCAATTGTAAATGGGATTGTCGCCTTAATTTCTGTCTGATTGTTCCTTGTTAGTGCATAGAAATGCAATAAATTTTTGTATATTGATTTTGTATCCTGCAACTTTACTGAATTCCTTTATTTTTTTTAATTTTTTTGAAGATTTTATTTATTTATTTGACAGAGAGAGACATAGCGAAAGAGGGAATACAAACAGGGGGAATGGGAGGAGAAAGCAGGCTTCCCACCAAGCACAGGGCTTGATCCAACACAGGGCTTGATCCCAGAACTCTGGGATCATGACCTGAGCTAAAGGCAGATGCTTAAAAACTGAGCCACCCAGGAGTCCCTACTGAATTCTTTTATTAGTTCTAACAGGTTTTTTGTGGAGTCTGTAGGGTTTTCTACATACAATAATGTTATTTGCAAATAAAGACAGTTTACTTCTTTTTTTCCTATTTGGATACATTTTATTTCTTTTCCTTGCCTAATTGCTCTGGATGGGACTTCCAAAACTATGTCAAATAAAAGTGGTGAGAGTGAGCATCCTTGTCTTATTTCTGATCTTAGAGGAAAAGCTTACAGCTTTCTACCTTTGAGTATGATGTTAGCTGTGAGCTTGTCATTACACTGAAATATGTTCCCTTGATACCCACATTGTTGACAGTTTTTTTTAAATCACAAATAGATGTTGAATTTTATCAAAATTTTTTTGCATCTTTTGAGATGATTGTATGGTTTTTATCCTTCAATTTGTTATTGTGGTGTATTTTGTTAATTGACTTACAGATGCTGAACCATCCTTGCAGCCGAGGAATAAATCCCACTTGATCATGGTGTATGATCCTTTTAATGTATTGTTGAATTCAGATTGATAATATTTTGTTGATTGAAACCTTGTTCTTTATAGTAGTTTTGAGATCATTTACATCCCATATAACACATCCATTTAAAGTGTTCAATTCAACTGAAACCTTTTTTAGACCTAATTCTGTATTGTAGACTCTTTCCCATCTCAAAATGTATAATTCTACAGCACCACTTTTAATGGTGGTAGGGTACTCATATATATTCATGTTATTTTCCGAATAATCCCCCTTTTTTTCACATGAAGATTGTATCCCTTCCTTTATGGTCATAAAATACCTTGGTGAGCATTCTAGGAGCTAAGTCTTTGCTGACTTTCCTACTTTCTGGAGTTGCTGCGACAAGGTATGTGCACATTTTAAGGATATCAATACTCGTCACCAAAATGTTCTCCCACAAGTTGCCCAGTGAATGTGTACTCCCAGAAGTGCGTGAAGCTATTCCCCCGTTACGTACTGATTCTTCTTTATTTTTACCTTCAGAGGGTGGTTATCTGAGTGGAGGTACAGGAAAGTTATAAGTGATTTCAGTATACTGAAAAATTACAATGGGAAAGGGCCTTGGGGAGATCTGGAGCACAGGAAGTAGCCGCGCATGAGCAGACCCTACAGAACTTTTGGTGCAGGTCACCTTCTGTAACCTGTGATCGGGCAGGAGGAGGGATGTTAAAGCAGGGGGGCAGGGAACCAGGATCCCCGAGCCACCCACTGGAAACTGCTGGGCTGACCCTGGAGCTTTGGAGTCTTGCCAATGGCATCTCGGTAGCCTCCTAGCCACTTCCAGAGAATGGATCTCAGCTGGTGAAAACATGGAATGCTTTTCTTCTACTGGGTGGTCAGTAACCTCTTACTATTTTCATTTAGACCTCTCATAGACTTGGCAATCCCACCCCAGAGAAAAAGTCCGATTCAGCCTCAACTAGACCAACAAACTCTCATCCGATATATTTGTTTCCGAAGACATTCAAAGCCCGCTGAACCATGGTATAAAGAAACCTCCTACGAAAGAGACTATTCTCTGCCATTTTATAAGATCGGTAAGTCAGGTCAACCCCTCTTGCTCTCTGAGATCAACCTCGCCTCAGATGAGCCTTTCTCGTGGGTTCGCTGCCATCCGGGACCAGTCAAGTTGGGGGAAAGCGTTCGTGTGTGCCTAGTGCAGGAAGAATTTTGAGACTGAACCAAGGCTGCTTCCTCCTCTCCTCTTTTTCCTAGCTCCCTATGGAATCAAGGATAAAAATGCACAAATGTCCTTGGTAGGAAGCAAGCTCAAGTGTGACTGTGTCTCACTGAGCCCCTCGTTACTCAACAGATTCCTGATTGTGCCTGAATGTATTATTAAGGGAAAATTTTTTCTTTCTTAGTCTCCCATTTTAAATGGCTTTATGACAAGTATTTGACATTTGAAGACATATTTCAAAAATTCTAATTTCCCTGTATGTTGCAACATGCGTATGAACAGCCACGCCCCCCCCGCCATGTGACCCTGGGGGTGCACACGTGGACCCCGATGTAGACATTACTTGTATTCCTGTTGTCTCGGTTGCTTTGAATTTTAGCAAGTGGGAGGAGTTGCTGCATTGATAGACTTTCTAAATGAGCAAACCTCACAATTTCTGGGGGCTCTTACACTGTGGCAGACACATATTTTGTTCTCCTAAGAGCTTTTAAGGTAAGTGCTATTACTTACCCCATTTTACAATAAAGGAGATCGAGTTGCAGAGACAATTAATGAAGCAGCCCCAGATCACAGCGCAGTAGGTGGGAGAAGCAGAATTCAGACCGAAGCCATCCGAGATTTAGAATTCTGTGCTCGACCCTTAAGCATTACTGCCTTTATCACAGCCGAGAGTCATTTGCATTACTCTTTATTTCATAATTTTCTTTCTTTTTGCTTGAACAAGAACAAGGAAATATGTAGAAGGATGGTGGGGGTGGTGGCTGGGGGTGAGGAGGAGAGGCCCTTCCTTCTGTTCTCCCCGGGAGAGGGCAGCAGCCTCGATGGGGCGCGAGGCCAGAGATGGGGCTCGGGTCCCAAGGGAACCAGGAATCGCAGCGACCAGGAAGACGGGAAGCAGATGGAACCAGGCATTCTCCAGACAGTGGAGCCACGGAGAGGGGGGCAGGAGAGGAAGCGGGATGGGGCGGAAATGGGCAGGAGGCACCTGGCGTAAGAGGTTACCAGCAGTGAAAAGCTGGGGTCTGGGAGGGGCGAGGATTGGAGGCTGAGAAAGTTGCTGAGAGGAGAGGGAGCTGGTAGCTAAGATGAGCTCATTTAGGGAAGGAGGTGCCAGGAGGGAGTGAGGGATGGTGGAAGTGGGGATCCCCCAGGGAGCCCTGGGAGGGCTGTATTAAAGAAAGTTGGGGGGGTGGGAGTGCATGTGAGGGGCTGAAGGGTGCGACCTGGGGGGAACAGAAGCCCCCAGGTCCTGAGCAGCTGGAAAGAACGGGTGGTCAGGAGGTGTCAGTGGGGCTCCTGTCCCCACAGAACAGGTTGAGCAACTTGCCCTTTCAAGACTGACTGAGTAGGAAATCATCTTCCCTCCCACGTGGGAATTTGGGTGGGCCTTGAGTTACCAAAACGAGAGTGAACGGGACCTTCTTTACAACTGCTCTGCTGTGAGGGACTCCACTTAGATGGACACCGAAGATTTTCTCCCGTGCTTGTTTTAGACAATTCCTAATTCTTTCCAAACCTACAGCCCCGGGTGAGTGTTTAGCAAAGGAGTTGGATATTTACCATCTCCTGCGTCCCTAGCCCCGTGCTGGGTGCCAGGGGAGGAGGTGAACACAAGTTCAGGCTCCGACATCAGCCACGGGAAGTTCCCAGTCTGATGGGGAAGGTGAAGCAACCATCAGCCTGTCACTGAATGATTAAGAAGCCACTAGCGGGGTAGGAAGATGGGGTCTAGAACATGGCCATGGGGACCCAAGCTGGGCCCCGCTGGGTGATGTCTGAGGCAGAGAAGTGGTGCACACGGCAGAAGGGACCCTGCAGCCAGAGGGGTGAGCCTGGAGGGTGGGGGAGCAGGGAACAGGCCAGGCACGAGGACACTGGCCTGTCTGGAGGAGGAAGTGGGGGCTCCCGTGCAGTTGGTGGAGTAGGACAGAATGGCTGGAACTGAAGAGGAGTTCGAGGAGGGCGTCTGCAAAGTTTCATTTGGACAATCAGAGCCATCTTGGGACCCGTCAAGGGAGAACCCAGGTGGCCTCGGAGGCTGTTGGTGGGTCGGCCTGCTCAGGATGGGGTGGAGAAGGCACGACTATGTTGGCAGTCAGGCAGGATGGAGCTGTGGAAGCGTGGGCAGGACTCGGGCCTTGGGGGCCGCTGGCCTGCACATTCTAGCTCTGCAGGGTTAAGCAAGACACTCAGCTCCTCTGAACTTTCCTGTGCCTGTGTAGAGTGGAGATTGAACGTCTGTATTTTAGGATAAATTGTTACTATTTAAAGTATCTGTCCTGTGCCCAGAACTGTGCTAAGTGGTATGCACATGTGTGTCCACACTCGTGGTTGCCATGAGTCCTAACAGCCACCGTGAAAAGAGGTATTATTTACTGCACGTAGCAGAAGAGAACACTGAGTCGTAGAGACTTGAGGAAACTTCCTCAAGCTGTAAGTCGTCCATCCAGGCCATCCAGATTCGTCGCACTCCCAACCCTTGCTCGGAATTGAACTGAGGAGGCTTCGTGGGAAATGGGAAGAAGACTCATGTGGTGTAGGATCTGGAGTGGGAAAGGACAGTATTAAGAGAGAATTCATGAGAGAGGAGAGAGAAATTAAAGCTCATTGCTCAGCTTTCCACATCTGTGGCACGATTGTCGGTGCCTCTGATAGAAACAACGGTTTTCCGTGGAAGTGTCAAGTTGGCACCCATAGACCACTGAGAAGAAGACGCTGGAAAGCACAGGCAGGAAACCGAAGACAGGAACAGGGTCAGACAGTCCCCTCCCCTGGGAGGTCTGAGGCCCAACCCATTCAAGAGGTAATTTATGTTGAAATATTCACGGCTCCAGTCACTGAACCACGGATTGTGTGCACATTAGTTATCTTTCCTGGAGTAACGTATCATCCCAAGGCCTAGTGACTTAGAACATAAATGATGATTTCTATCTTTTAGCTGGGCAGTTCGGGCTCAGGGTCTCTCAAGGGGTCAGCCAGATGTCAGTGAGCCCTCTATCACCTGAAGGCTTGACCGCGGCCAGAGGATCCATGTCCAAGGTGGCTCATTCACATGGCTGTCACTCATACGCTGGCTGGCGATGGGGGTCTCGGTGCCTTTCCGAGTGGGTTCCCCACAGGGGTGCCAATGGGTCCTGCCCTGGAATGGCCAATGAAGGGAGAAATTATAATGCCTTTTATGACGTAGGCTCAGAAGTCACACACTGTCACTTCTGAGGTGTCCTACCAGTCACACACAGCCAGCCCTGAGGCAGTGTGCAAGGGGATGATATAAGGCACGTGTGCCAGGGGGTGAGAATTACTGGGATCCATCTTGGAAGCCGGCAACCGTAAGATGATTCACTCATCGGCACCCGTTATGAACTAGCCACTGTATGTCTGGTGGGGGTTGACAAGAACCTGCTCTCAAGGAGCTGACATTCTTTGGGGAGGGGCTGAGGTACAGAGCATAACCAAGGACATTTTTAAAAAATTATAGGCTGGGGGCGCCTGGGCGGCTCAGTCGTCGAGCATCTGCCTTTGGCTCAGGTCATGATCCCAGGGTCCTGAGATCAAGCCCCGCATCGGGCTCCCTGCTTTTCAGGGGCCTGCTTCTCTTTCTCCCACTCCTTCTGCTTTGTTCCTTCTCTAAATAAATAAATAAAAATCTTTTTAAAAAATTATAGACTGTAGTAGGGCTGTAAGGGACATAAGCAGGGTGATAAGTGCGGCTAAGGGAAGTTACTTTTAATAGTGCAGTCAGGGAAAAAACCTCTATACGGTTTTAGCTGAGCCCTGGAAAACAGCAATGAGTCACATGAAGAGCATTTAAAGGAGCAGTGAAAAGCTTGAAAGCAGGAAAGGCCTCGACATGTTTGAGGAACAGAAAGGAGACAGCAGAGCTGGCGTGTAGTCCGTGAGGGTTCGCATGGTAAGATGCCCGGGTTCCAGTCCAAGCCCAAAGGGAAGATCTGAACGGGTTTCGAAGAGAGGAGGGCCCTGTCGTTTGTATTTTTAAAAGATCACTCTGGCTGCTGCTAAGACCCTGTTTGAAGATGAACAGGAGGCAGGGCAGGCAGACCAGTGAGGGAACCATTTACTAGTTCAGAACAGAGATGATGGCAGCTTGGAGCAGCAGGGAAGACGAAAAAGAATGAATGGATTCCAGAGATATTTTGGAGGTGACATCAGTGGGGCTTGGTGATAGATCTGCTGTCAAGAGCGCTTTGATTCATTCATCTGTGTTCTCGCAGTAAATAATCTGAGAGCCTACCCGGATGCCAGGCATTGTGCAAGGTTTTGGCAATACCACATCAAGCAAAAATAGATACAAAGTTTCTATGTTCGGGAAGCTTCGGTGGGGAACGAGGAGAGAAATAAGCACACCATTTCACCTGCCATCAATGCTAGGAAGCAGAGTTTATGTGATGCCGTAGGAGCACTTAACAAGTCAGAAAGAGACAACAACAAGTCTCTGAGGAAATGATGAGCTAGAAGTTCACCAGGCAAGGAGTCTGGGAAGAGCTTCCCGGAGAGTGAGGCATGTTTGAGGGGCGTGACATGTTTGAGGAACTAAAAAAAAAAAATTCCAAAGAAATATACGGAAGCACAGAAGTCAGGAAGGGTGGAGCTGGCTGAGGCTGGAACAAGGAGAGGGTTTACAGGTCATTTTCAGCTGTGACACCTCTAGGCTGAAATTAATGGGAAACCAGCAAAAAGTTTGGAAGGAGGACAGAGGCGCCATGATTAAAAACACATTTTGAGAAGATTGCTCTAACTGTGGAGAGGGAAAAGGAGGCAGGCTGGGGAGGCGGGTGGGGCAGAGATCGAATTTGGTGAGTCAGGAGGCCATGGCAACGGTTAGGCTAAATGTTCTTAACCTCAGTGACATCACTTTCGCAATCCCAATGCCCAGGACAGCCCAGACCGATCAAACCAGGATCTCCCGCTGGGAGAGGGTGGTCCCAGGCATCAGTACCTTAAAAAATTCAGATTAATCCCACAATGCAGCCAAGTTTAGGAAGCAGTGGTTTGGCGACTGAGGATAGCTGGGAACAGTGGAGAATTGGATGGATTTGCCAGATACTTGGTTGGCCATTGTTTTGTAAACAACAGTCAGGCAGGCGAGACCCGGGAGAGAGAGGTCTTAAATCTGAGCACTTAGAGTGAACACAGCAGGGGCTCAGTCAAGCATGTGTTTGAATCAAGAAGCTGACTCCTTGAAGGAGTCTTTTGGGGGAAGGGCTCCTCACAGAGTAAGATGGATGGTATCAAGGTGGCAGGTTTTTTCTCTTGACCATCTGACCAGTCTTTGTGATCAGATTTCAAAGGCAGGGCTTAGGACTGATCTGCATTTCATGGTCAGTTCTTATTTCTTTTTGGGAATTGGCGAGAAACATTAAATAGAGATCGTGATAGATCACAGTTATTACGCAAGAAATTCTTCTTCAGTAAAAAATTCCTCCTCAGGGCATGGGGGCTCATTCATTTCTTTAGGGAACATTTAGGCAGCACAGACTATAGGCAAGACACAGTGTAAGAAATGAAGACTTTGTCCTCAGAGAACTTGAGCTTGGGAGGACAGGATGGCCCCTCAGACAAAAATTGCCCTTGTATTCCTCACCCCGGCACCAAATGCTTAAAAGAACTCATTCTTCAAAAATAAAATATATGTTCTCAATAGCACTGTGACCCTTAGATTCTCTGAACTTCCGTTCTCTCATCTGCGAAAGGATAAAAATAGTATCTACCTAAGAGAACTCAGATATCCCTGCAAAGACTTTAGCATTCTGCCTGTAACATTTATAACCCTTCAAAAAAAAGTTAGCCATTATATTATTACTGATCAAAGAATCAGCATGTGCCAAAAGACAAAAACAAAAACAAAAAACCCAAGGCAATGGAATTGTACCTCATATAGGGATTAAGTTCTAAAACCAAGGCCTAAGGTAATAATCACATAGAATCAAAGTTATCCTTGAAAATCTCTTAAATTGTTCAAAATGATAATATTAAATGATACTAAATTATTAAAGTAGCTGGAGTAAATGGGATTCCGCAAGTTGGTTAAATTTTCTCTCTAGTTCTCAATTAATTATTCATTTTGTTTTTCGATGATGATTTTCAAAGACGTCACCCCCACAATTCCACATGAACAATAATTTCATTTTATCAAATGGCAAGGAAATCCCAAAAATCATTTCACACGTCCTTTGCATAGTATTCCCCACCCCAAATTTGCGTAGCATTTTTCAGGCTCGAGAGCATCTACTGTCTGTGGGCATGGAGATTCAGAAGGAATCCCCACAAAAGTCTGTTGAATTTACCTCGTTAAACGAATGGGTCATTCTGCTCCACTGCAACTCTGACCAAGGATCACTGAGGCTGGTGAATGGGATTCCCCACATGCCTAAGCCACTTAGATACATTTCCCTGAGACACAGTGAAACCCTCCAGAAGGTCAGAGTTGCTATGTTAACCCCACCGTAAGCCTCGGGAAGTCAAATGGTTACTTACTACAGACAGGTACACACTTTACTAAATTCGATTTAAAAATCCTTCCAGGGATGGCATTTCTGGTCATACTCGGGGGTTCAATGAAATGTTATCTATTCTTAATATCAAGAAATGTTTTCATCTTTCGGTGCTATTGACGTGCTGTGGCCAGTGGAAGAGAACAGGGAAACGATCAGGGACTTTGGGGCCAGATAATCCTGGGTGGGGTCCCCTCACGATCCTATGAACTTGGCCAAGTTCATTAATCTTTCTTAGATGGTGAAACTATGGGCGGGTCTGTGAGCGTTACTGTAGATATTAACGTAAGTAAAACACCAAACACAGTGCACAGCACTACACATAATATATTTGTGTTACGATGGTATCATTGAAACGCTCTGCTTTTTGGTTCGTCAAGATGATTGACGCATTTAACCCCCAGCCCTCCTTGAAAGCTCACCTTTGGACAGCAGAACTGTCTGTGACTGTAGATGAGAGGTTATAAAGTACAAGGAACTCCAGTGGGTATGACTTTAGGGATGGCAACAACTGAAGTTTGACACAAACATCATACAAAATGATCCGTTAATAATGTAGGGTTTAAAGGGTGTGGGGGTCTAAAATTAGGATGTCAAATGCCAATTTATATGGCTGATTTAATTTTATTTTCATTGGGCCTAATTCAACAGTCTGCCTATTGATCAGAGATTGAAACACAGAAATAATCTTTTGAGTATCAAGTCCTTCCCCCCCATGTTTTACATATTATATTCATTTGTCTTAAATCTGCCAAATTATTTTGTTATTGCACATAATTGTTGTTGACCATATGTTAAAATTTAGGAGTGAATGGTCTTAAAATAAATCCTTAATTTGTTTTCAATTTCAGATTGGGACCAGAAGTTAGCCACAATTTCATCGAATCCTAGACCACTAAATTCACTGCCAGAGTTCTACTGTTGTGAAGACAGGCTGCTTTGAAAGAAAACGTTTTAAATTAACATAACAATGGCACACGGAAAAAACAACATGCAGAGTTCCTTCTTGATTCCTTTAGATTAAAATAATGACAGAACGACTTTTGACTTAAGAGTGAGTGTATCCAGATGGCTACAATCCTGAAATATTTACCTGTTGCAAATGCTTTTCAGAATAAGGTGATCAACCTAGGGCAGGGAGTCAAGAGTCAAGTTTAAGAGAACTTGCCATCTGTTTGCACATCAGCCCCAACACCAGTCTCATTGCTGGTGTTGACAAACCGTCTTACACGTAATCCAGCAGTTATACTGGGCACCAGGTGAGACCATTATCCGTTCAATAACTGTATCACTCACTGTTGGGAAAAAAAAGTAAAAGAAGAACTTGGGGATGTAGCCAAGAAGGAAGACTGCCAACACCACAGACCCCTAAAGCTGCTGTGGATGTAGTGACCTATGAGACTGGTAAAAAACAAAAGAATTAATTTAAAGTCTGTACACAGAGAATGAATACCCCTATCTGAACAATTGGGCATCAATTCCCCAGGTAAAAAACTAGAGGGTCTTTTCTAAAGAAATGAATGATCCTGAAGAAAAGAATCCTACATTCTGGCCCCTAGTAACCCCCCAACATACAAGGTGGTTCCCCACTCAACATCCCAAAATGAAGCCTACCAGTTGATAAACTTCCCCCAGGAACACAATTTCTGGTTGTGTTCCATTACCATGTCCTCAGATGTGAAGATCTAACCACCACCTGATAGTCGGAAAAACAGCGTAACATGAAAGACAAAGACCAAAATAGAGAGAAGAAATGATGCCGGAGGAAACAATTCAGGGAACACCAAGGAACCTAAACCAAGCTAACAGAGCAACATTGTCATCTGACAAAGGATGCCTCAAAATAATGACATCCACTAACATGAACAGTCTTTCCAAAGCTCTTGGAAATGAAAAATATGATTGCTAAAATTAAAAATCTGACAGCACTAGAAGAAAAATGTGAAAAACTCTTTTTGGAATAGAAAGGCAAAGAAGATTATTGTTGTAAAAGAGACACAGAGGGGCACCTGGGTGGTTCAGTCTGTTAAGTGTCTGACTCTCGGTTTCCGCTCAGATCATGAAATCAAGCCCCACATCAGGGTCCACACCCAGAGGGAAGTCTGCTTGAGATTCTGACCCCCTTCTTCTCCCTCCTCCCCTGCTCCTCCTCCCCCTACTCAAGCGCTCTCTCTCTCTCTCTCACAATAAATAATCTTTTTTAAAATAAAAATAAAAAAATAAGAGACCTAGAATAATAAATTAGGGATTCCATCATCTGACTAATAAGCATCCTAGAGACAGAACAGAAAAAATAAGAGAAAATCATCAAGGGACCAGAAACTTCTCATATGCAGGGGTTTATGCTGTGGCCTCACACATGAAAATACAGAAAATAAAAATAACCAACTTTCAGTTTCACTGATTTTCTCTGTTGTTTTCCAGTCTCTATTTTGTTTCTTTGTACTCTCATTTTTGCTAATTCCTTCCTTTTACTGGTTTTGGGTTTAGGTTGCTTTCTTTTTTTAGCACCTTACAGTGTAAAGTTAGGTTGTTGATGTGAGACCTTTTACTGTCTTCAGTTTCCTGAACTGAACTGCCCATGTTTGCGACATCCCATGGTTTTACTGTGTTGTGCCTTCGTTGTCATTCATCTTTTAAGTGTTTCCTGATGTCCCTTGTGATTTCTTCCTTGACCCACTGGTTAAAAGTGTGTTTTTAAATTTCCACTGTTGATGAATTTTCCAGTTTTCCTTCTGTTATGGATTTCTAATCTATCCTGGAGAATTCCCCATGCACACTTGAAAAGAATGTGTAGTCTACTATTTGGGGGTAAAGGGTTCCATGAAGTCTGTTAAGTCTGGATGGTTAACATTGTTGTTCAAGTTCTCAATTACCTTATTGATCTTGGATCTGACTCTTCTATGAATTACCAAAAGTGGGGTATGGAAGACTCCAACTATTATTGCAGAAATATTTCTCCCCTCAAATCCATCAATGTTTGCTTCATATATTTGGGGCTTCTGTTGTTTGGTGAGTATATATATTATAATTAATATCTCTTGATGACTCCTTTATCAATACATAAAGTCCTTTGTTGTGACAGTTTTTGACTTAGTCTATTTTGTATGATATTAGAATATCTTTTCCATTCTTTCATTTTCAACCTACTTGAATTTTTGGACCTAAAGTGAGTGACCTAAATAAATAAATAGAGTGAGTGACTTGTAGACAGCATACATGACCTTGGGTTAGGCAGAAGACTTCTTAAGATGATAGTGAAAATGCAATCTGTAAGTGAAAAACTCAATAACTTGGACTTGATCAAAGTTTCGAACTTTCATATTTCAAAAAATACTACTACAAAAATGAAATGGCAAGCCACAAATAAGGAGAAAATATTTGCAAAGTATGTATCTGATCAAGAACTTGTATCCAGTTTATATAATGATATACAATGATCTGGTATAATTAAAAAGAAAATAACCTAATTCAAAAATGGTCAAAATATTTGAATACACTTCACCAAAGATATACAAATGACCAAGAAAAGAAGTTGCAAATCATTAGTCACATTAGGAAAATGCAAATTAAAACAACACATCCCTTCACAAACAATTAGAATGGCTACAATCAAAAAGACACACTATTACATGTATTGATGAGGATATGGAGAAGTAGGAACCCTTTATACATTATTGGTAGGTGTAAACTGGTGCATTTTCGAAGTTTCTTTTAAAAAGAAATTATAAATGTACAATATGCTCTAGAAACTCCACTCCTAGGTGTCTAGCCAAGAAAAATGAAAAGATATGTCCACACGGACTTACAAATGCTGCACAGATGAATGAAGAAAAGGTAGCATATCCATATAATGGGCAAAAAAAGGCATGAAGTCCCTGGTATGACTTCATAACATTACATTAAATGAAAACAGCCAGATACAGAAGACTGCATATCCCATGATTTCACTTACATGAAATGTACAGGAAAGGCAATTTAATTGAGACAGAGAGTAAATTTGTGAGGTTGGGGGTGGGAATGGGGAGTGACTACAAATGGGACAAAGAATTTTTTAAGGTTTTATTTATTTGAGACAGAGAGAGATAGAGAGCAAGCAAGAATTCAAGCCGGAAGAGGGGCAGCAGAACAAGCAGACTCCTCACTGAGTGGGGAGCCCGAGGGCGGGCTCAATTCCAGGACCCTGAGATCATGACCTGAGCTGAATTCAGACACCACCAACTGAGCCACCCAGGTGCCCCTGGCACAAAGAATTTTTATGGGGTGATGGAAATGTTCTAAAATTGGATTATGGTGATGGTTGCACAGTTGTTTAAATTTACTAAATCACCACACTGTATTCTTTTTTTTTTTTTAAGATTTTATTTATTTATTTGACAGAGATCACAAGTAGGCAGAGAGGCAGGCAGAGAGAGTGAGAGGGAAGCAGGCTCCCCGCCGAGCAGAGAGCCCGATGCGGGACTCGATCCCAGGACCCTGAGATCATGACCCGAGCCGAAGGCAGCGGCTCAAACCACCGAGCCACCCAGGTGCCCCACCACACTGTATTCTTAAAACAGATGAATTTTATGGTAATAAATTATACCTCAATAAAGTTGTTTCAATAAAAACCATTATGTATGTACAATTTTGACATAAATAAAACAAAATCAAACCAGGAAGTCTCTAAGGAAGACAGATTGATACTGTGCAAAAAGATGATCCAAATCTTATTTTCCTTCTCGGGTAGATTCTGTAAAGGTGGTTGCAGTTCTAGATGAGATCAAGCGAGGCTGATGGTATATACATTGGTATTTCCAAACAAAACTCTTCTTTGGTTTTGGTGAAATAAACAAAAGCAGTGGGGAAAGAGTTATAGAGCTAATAGTCTTTTCTCCCCACCCCCACATTCTGGAAGCAAATCTTCTATGTGACTGCTGAATCCAGTGAAAGCATAGTTTTCCCTGCATTCACCTCTGTATTTGTGTCAGTGTGGACATTCATTCATGGGGTTTCTAAAGATTGAGCCAATAAAGTTGTGCCAAATGCCAGTATCCCGACCATACTTCCCAAAGGTGACAGACAACGGGTTTCCGAAAGTATTAATCACTAAACATAGTTCTGAGGTACACCTGAAATTGGAAGTTACTATCAGTCAACTGCTGTTGCTCATTTCTTAAAAGCATTTAAAATTATATTCTTTTAAAAATTTAAACAATACAAAGATCAATCAGGGATTCCTTCAAGTCCTCTCCAAGTGACCAATGTTAACTCTTTCATATACCCCCCTACATACTTGTCCAAGCTTTAGATCAGGAGTTTTCAATTTTCTCCTTCCCTTCCCCACTCTTTTCCAAATGGAGCTGCACAGTAGAAAACATGCTGTGTTCATGTCAATGTGTCATGCACATCTTATAATCGATACATATCGATCTAACTGGATGTTTTTAAAGGTTTCATAGAAGATTATGGTATGCCATTAATGGACATTCATGTATTTCTAATGATACATTTACATGCAAAACAGGGCTGCTTTTGGGGGGGCGGGAAGGGATTGCTGGTGAGTCAAAGCATTTGCAAATAAATTGTATCTGAAATTGCCAAAGGGCCCCCATTTGCAGTATTCCCCCCCTGCTAGTATACGAAAGGGCCATAGCACTGATTTTTTGCATATTTACCCCTCTGCAAGTTGGAAAGTGGTATTTCAGCACACTAACCCACATTTTCCTGTCTGTAGGGGACAGTGCCTGCCTTTTCAGGTTTTGGACCATTTACATTTATTTTTGGGGGGATTAACTGGTATGTATTACTTTGCCCACCTTTTCTGTTAGCTGTCATGTTTTTACTTGTGGCGGCTGTGTGTGTAAGGGATATGTGTTGAAATATTTTTTCCCAGCTTGCCTTTTGTTTTCTTGGTGTTCTTTGTTTTTGTTTTTTAAAGAGCTTTGTTCCTAAGTATTTAAAAACTTTTTAATTTGGTCAAATCTTATGTATTTCTTTAGGGTCTCTAAGTTTCCTAACTTTTCTATACAAGGCTCTCCTGAAGCTATTTTCCTGTATTACTTTTGTAATTTGAGTTTTATTCAATCTCAAGTTCATGTTTTGAGATTGTTTTGCTATCATTTTTTTAATGTACTTTCCCAATGACATGGAATGCCATTTTAAGCCTCTCTTATCAAGCTTCCATTATGTTGCAGCTACCTCTGAAATGCCCAGTCCATTCCCCTTGTGTATTCGTTCATTCCCATGACATCACTTACTCTGACTACAGGAGCTTAACATTGTTTTAACACCTGGTGGGGAACAGCCTCTCGGCACGTACTTTTTTCAAAAATTCTCTTAGGAATTCTTGCACATTAATTTTTCCACCAAAGTTTCAAAATAATTCTGTCCAGTTACACAACCCCCTGGCAATTCAGACTGGAATGGCATTCAACTCACATACTCAATTGTGAAGGACAGCTCTATCAACCCATTAATATATAAAAAATATATTAAAAGGGCATCTCCCCATTGAAATACCTTGTTCTGCCATTTATCTCCCTTCTACTGCGCTTTAAAATTCGTTCCAGTTTTTCTGTGTCCCTGTTATGCCCCCATAATCATATCTATTACATTTTGGCCTTGACCTTTTTTCAGGGGAAACGTATTTTCGTTATTTGGCAGAGTCCTCCTCCAACTTTTTGCCAACTTTATCTGCCTCACCAGCCCCTCATTCATTTTTTTCAGTTGCTCCAACTTTCCAAAATGTTTCCAGCCTCTGGGTCTTTGCCCTTGTCCCTCTGACTACTCACCTTCTTGATCTGTTTGAATCCTGTTTCTGCTAAAGGCCATTTCTGATTCTTTCTGAACTGAGGTTAAGTTCTTCCTAACACCCTGCACTTTCCCACTGTGGCGCAGATTGCTTATAAATATGTTCGTCTGGCTGCTGCCTTACAATACACCACCGCACCTCCAACACCTAGCAGATTCTAGCAAATACTCTTGTTCAATAGAGATTACTGTAATACAGTTACGTAGGATTTCCAAGACTGAACTATATCTGAAGAGCAGAACCTCTCTCTCAACCAACTTACAGCTCACTTCTAAGGACAGAGAGGTGAGGATCACTCAACCTGGTCAAAATTGAGTAAATGTCTATCAACATCAATAGACTTGCACTTTTTTGATTAAAAAAAAAAAGCAGTGACTTGGAGAATCAATTTTTTTCCTTCATTTGTTTTTTCTGGTAATCTCTATACCCAACGTGGGGCTCAAACACATCACCTGGGATCAGGAGTCGCGTGCTCTTCCAGCTGAGACATCCAGATGATGTCTCAGTTAACACGGGTATTTTTGTTTGTTTTTGTTTTCAAGTTTATTTATTTATTGAGTAATCTCTTTGGAGAACGAGTTCTTCACATCTGCCTCTGGAGCATTACTAAAATGGTTTCAGTAACACAACACTTTCAGCCAAGATGAGAATGTGGACTTAAAAACCCCATTTCAACTCAACCTGATCTGTAATTCAAGTAGGAAGATAAACGGTAAGGAGAAATAAAAGCCCATTCAATTTCCATTAGCATAAATAAAAATTATTTATTGTAATATTAAATATGAATTTTACACAAAAGTCATTATTGATTGGCAATGGGCTTGTAAGATCATCTGTACTATCCTTTTTGTTTACTGAATCCAGCAAGGCTGGCTCTATTTCAGAATTTTCTGAAGTATTAATAAAAATATGTCTAGTGAAGACAAAAGACATTCTTTCCTAAGACTGTTTTGATGTCTCCCCACCCCATCCCTACATACTACAGGAATAAAACTCTTCTTTTATATACTAGTATCACCAGTACTTCTTTTACTAGAACAAAAACACATACACAAACCATACTAGAAATATTCCGTTCTTTTTAATCAGCTATTGATGGTATAATAAAATAAATTTAAGTGGCACCTAATTTAAACATTTAAAATAGTTCACTGAAGGATAATCTACAACACAGTAGGTTAAGCCTAACTGTCAAAACAACACCTCTTTTTTTTCCAAGAAAGAAAAAATAAAGGCATGATCAAAATTATAACTGACAATTGGGTTCATTTGGACACTTATAGATGATTCTGTAGGCATACTGGCAGGCACAATGTTGAAAATCAATCCACTAGATTTAGAAATAATGGTAAGATAAAAAAACAAAACAAAATAAAACCAGCTATACATTTCAGAGTTAATGCCCGAAATTAAAGAAAAATATCCACCAATTATCACAACGATCTTTTAATGACTGATTTTTTTTAAACATTAAGATTGTTGTTTAAGGGAACATCTTTCTCTGGACATTTAATTAAATGCCCAATGTATTAAATAATTTACAGAGAAGTAAGTTTTGTGTTCTGTACAAATTAAAGGATACATGAATATAATCCCCTCCCCCTCCCTCGCCAAAGCTCAAATTTGCAATGGTCTCAGCAGAAAATAAACAGTTCACAAGTTAAACAGAATTTATAGCATTACAAAAGTTTACAGAATCCTCTTTTCATCATTTTTTTCCTAACAGCAAAGATCACACTGACAAATTGAATGACCAGAATGTAAAAAATATTTGTGCAAAACTGCATTAATTGTTCTTCCCGTTTAGTAGAGAGAAAAGCTAAGAACGCACAATGACAATATTGAAGAAAAACTACACTGAAAGGAATTCCATTTTAGATTTCAAACAACACAGATCACACTATGACTAAACACTGAAAGAAAACGTGGCACCGTGAGCAGCAGGAGCAACACAGGACTCGGCGATTCTGCCAGCAGAGGCGGCCGACGCTGGAACACACTGGAAGTTTCTCTCCGCGTCAGCCCGCCATCTTCAGGGGCTGGAAACAATTCTAGGGCTTAAAACTCACTTCGATGTCTTTCTTCTTGAGATTTGCAGATCATAAATGAAATATTTAATAAAGCCCTTTCCCTCCCTCCTGAAGGAGTGTTTCTTGCGTCACTGGAAATCCTTAAAAGAGCTGAATCATAGACTCTCTGGATTTACCTACCCCGATCCATTTCACTGGTAGGGGAAGAAAGTACAAGAATAGTATCAGTTCATTTATAATGTTCAATCCTTGAGATGAAAAGATCCCCACTCTTCTCAGGGTCATTATTTAACTTTCCAGGTGCCTTCTGCGATCCTTTGCCGTCCTGCTAGAAGACCAGGCTGATTTCTAAACGGAACACACCAGCGCAGGTGTGTGCCTTACCAGTTCTAGTTTTAATCATGTGGTATTTCCAAGTCTTCAATGCCTACTACTTAGGTTAGCAAAATATTGGCCCAAACCAGCAGAGACGTAAAGAACCCTGGATTAAGTCCCTAATTACTAGATTAGATCTAAGCATCTTTGATAAAAGCAGGATGCTAAGAGGGGACAGTGTAACTTTTGTATCTCAAAGAAGTAGAAACACCTGGAAGAGAATACTATTTTAACTTGCACAGACTGAACCAGTCTATAGAAATCTCTAAATATTATACCACATGGGTTAACCTTCATGGAATTTTACACAGGACATTGTTAAATTCACTATTGCTTGTATTTCAAAAAAATTGTTGACTAAGACCCATAGCAAACGTGCTGACTAAGCTGGATGGACATCGCGCTGGCTGGGGCAGCTAGCAATGTGGAAAACAAGACTCGTATTTGAGACGAATCACAATACGAATCAGAATAAGTACATAATAGGGTCTACATAAAGGACACCTTCTACCCACTTTGCTTTTGACTTTCCAATCTCTACCATTACAAGTAGAAGGAAGAAAGCAATGTGTTAACAGACTTCCATTAACTGGTCACAGCCATAACCTGGTTATGCCTAACTCCCTGGCCAGCTTGTTTTTAAATAAAGTTTTATTCTTTCCTCTCCTCTTATATTTTTTCAAACTGGATTTCCTATTTTCTGTACCAGTAATTTCCTAATTACTCCCAACTCCCAAGGGTAGTTTAATCGCAAATGGGAAAACACAAGCCATTTTTGGTGGAGGTGAAGATACAAAAGGCTTTGTGACTAAGAGGGAGAAAGCAACAAGCATGAATGTCACGGGGTAAAAACCAGAGTAGTAGAGAATTAAGACAGAGTCAAAACAGTGTGAGGTAACCTACGGTCTTCAGGCACACAAAGGATTAAAGAAAGATGACTATATTTACTCTAAGAAATAAGATTATTTTGCATTTTCCTGGGCATTGATGCAAATCGTGAACACTCTACAAAATAATACTGATCTTTCTTTTATTGTATCTCAAAGGTAGACCGTTAAGTTAGAAATAGAGGAAAGACCGTTGTTCATAAAGTACACTTACCTGGAATTTGAAGCTCATCTTCAATAAATCGAACATAATTTTGTGCATTAACAGGTAGTTCTTTAAACGTCCTTGCATTTGATATATCTGTGTTCCAACCTGGCAGCGTCTTATATTGAACTTCAACTTTGTTTAAGACTTCTTGGTTTGCTGAAAGTTAAAGAGTAAATCTGTTTTTCCATGGTGGAACGCTGCCTGTTGCCAAACAGCTTTTTGCTATGTCAAAGGTTCATGATCTCTTATGAAAATCCTTGGAGCCAGAGGTGTTCTGGAATGCAGTTTCCCAGAGTGCAGGAAGGTCAGACAGTACACTGACCACCCGAGGCAATGTTTTCATAATCCAACACAGTCCTGCAGCAACAGGCTAATTCACTCGAAGCAGAGAGATTATCAGTTCTAAGAGCAACTCAAGTTTTGCTGTCAAAGGACTTTGGTGCCAAACTTTAAACTTCCCATTTTTAGAGCTTTTTAGATACCCCACTGTGGATTAGCGATCATGGACCTGCATACAGGTGGCAACCTCACAGAAAGGAGACTTGCAAACTTGCTCTCATCTGGGAGACCTACTGATTTTGTGACTGTACAAAGCTGACCTGGAAGTTTTCTTTATTATCTCACCCAACCATTTTCTCTGTAACCCCTAACAGGAACGGAAAATGTATGAAAAGTAAGAACAGTTTAACTAGAACTGTTACAGTGGATGCTGTGATGATTCTGTCCAGGCTTCCCACGTCGGGACTGAGACACTCATTCCCCCGCCTGTGGAAGCACTGCCCGCGGAGGACTCGCGCTCAGAAACTGCCCCCAGCTGAAGGGAGCTGCCTCCTTGGAACAGCCCAAATCCCACGACTGGTCAATGTGGACAACAGGCAGCACAAAACCGCAGGTTCTGAGAAAAAGAAAACTCCCAAGCAAGTCCTGAAACTACGCAACTCTCTGCCCGGGGACAATTTCCCGGCCACTGGAAGCCACGACACCAGAGTCAGTGGAGAACAGTGGTCCCACTGAGCTGAGAAGGCAGATAATCGGGTTTCAGGGAAGCTGAAGCGGCGAGAGGCATCACGGCCAAGTGTCAGAGGAGGGGGCTACACAGGGAGCTCCCACCCCTCCAAAGTCCATGTGAGAGTCCCAAGACTAACGTTCAACTTCACATGGGAGGGACCCATGGGACCACCGGAAGGCTTACCAGATGTTAGCTGTCACACAGTGGAGGGGATAGGGTCTAGAGGCCAAGCAGTGCTAAGAGAAGGGAAGGGACGGGATACGCTGGAGCTCCAGCACTGCCCGACTGGAGTGATCTCTTTACACCTTGGTAACTCCTGGCGTCCAGCTGGGAGAGCAGAAAGGCTGCTCCTTAAAATTTAAAAAACCATGTTCACGAGTATAACTGACTGCAGACCCTCCATAACAAAGCCTAAAACCAAGCTACCGAGATCCACAGAGGAGACAGAATTTGGAGACTGACCCACACCAGATTCAAGGTTTGGGAAACACCCGGGGCTCTTCATGTAACTATACTAACGGAGCAGAAAACTGAGCTTATACAAGTTCAAGATGATCAGCCAGTGATTCAACTGTCCCCTGAAACAAGAACCAACACTCTTTAGAGGAGGATAACAGAATCTGAGTCACTACAAAGTAAGTGCATTCAACCAGAAGTCATTGGTCATAGAAACAGTGATCCACAATCAAGGAAAAGAACAGTCAAGAGAAACCAAACTGGAGACGGCCCAGATGTCAGACTAACAGGTAATGATTTTAAACGTGTGTCTAAGAACTTGAGGTGATCCTTGGTTGCCAAGGACTGGTCGTCGTCATCAAGTCACAAAACCTGTACCAGCCTACCAAGTTTCATTCAAGTGCATATTCCTTTGTTTTGCATATTCCCAGGCTTATAGGATGACTAAACAAATGACCAGTTCCTATTTCTGGAAGCTGGAAACATTTATGGAACTTCCTCAGTAACTGAAAAAATCTTATAACTAAAGATATGCCTGAAGAAACACGGTGCCTCGTGCAGGAAGTCTCCTCACAACCACTCACTTTTGACATAGGAGATGAGAAAATCATTCCTGTGGCTTCGAGAACTGGGTGGGTAAATGTATTAAGAGCCTGCTTACTCTTTTGAGCAGCACTCTTTTCTCCTACCCCGCATTTCTCCAGGAAGAGAAGCATGCCTACATAGAAGTTACTTTCAAAGTAGGGAAGATGAGATTCGGGAGCAGCACAGCCGGCTGAGCTCAGAGGGACCATGTTTCTTCTTTCCTGTTTTGAGTCTGAACACATGCTCACTACTGCAATCCGGGACTCGAGTGCACAGCAGCTATGAAACGAATGCCAGTAACATGCGAATATACTTGTGCTATCCACAAAGAGGGTATCAACCCCGTGGCTCTAGGCCACAAGCTACACTGAACTTCATGAAATAGCTCTAACATGTTCACCTAATAATATTCTTTATATCACAGATGGAAAAAAGTACCTGGGAAATGAGGTATGATTTCACCATCTAACTTGTAAGCAACTCCAACTTTGATTTCCGTAAACATGTCCAAAATATCTAATTTGGTAAGTGCCAACCTAAGTGGAAGGAAAGGCAATGTTCAAACAGCAAATCTCTTCAAGATACATCAAATCCCCCAATAAACTGCCCGGGAAACAGTTTTAAAGGGAAAATCTGTACAACTAGAGAAAACAGTAGGTTTGGGATTCTTATCCACTAATTATTTTTTTAATCTTTTATTTGTTATTTGCTGGAAGTTAAGTCAAATTAATACAAACAGAAATAAATTTGTTTACATATTTATGTACATGGGTGAACAGCAACTTTTCACCAAGTGATTTCAGGGAGCCAGGCAGGGCGCTATATGCTCTCACTGTATTTCTCACCTAATTTTCAAAACACCCACGTGAAGTAGATAATACTATTATCTAGATTTTATTTTATTTATTTATTTTTTAAAGATTTTATTTATTCATTTGACAGAGAGAGATCACAAGTAGACAGAGTGGCAGACAGAGAGGAGGAAGCAGGCTCCCTGCCGAGCAGAGAGCCCCATGCGGAGCTCGATCCCAGGACTCTAGGATCATGACCTGAGCTGAAGGCAGAGGCTTTAACCCACTGAGCCACCCAGGAGCCCCAATTATTATCTAGATTTTAAAGATGATGAAAAGGGCACAGAAAGAGTCACTTGACCAAAGTTATGGTACAACACGTGAATCTGAGATTTGAGTTAGACACTAATCACGCCCTAAATGGGTTATATTGCCTCCCCTCCTACAAGCAAAACGCACCATCTACCTACCTACCTATCTCACTTCCCTCTATACTGACATGCACATGGGAGTAACAGGATTCCTTTTTCCCAACTGTGGATGTGTAGGAAGACAACCTGGGGCCTTTTCTCGTGGGTCCCCTTCCCCTAGGTCTTGGTCCACTTGAACCCTGAGCCACGATTTCATCTGGAGGCTAAACAGTAAACTTTTTCTACCAGGGTACTACTTTTCAAGCTTGCACTCCACAAAATGTGACCTGTGGTCATGAACTGTATCTTAGTTCCCTGAAAGAAATGTTTCTAAGAATACTCACGCAGTAAATCCATTAATCATATGAGCATATTTGAGCAAAACCAGGTCCAGCCAGCCACACCTTCTTTTCCTTCCAGTGGTTACCCCAAACTCTCGACCTCTTGTTTGTAATAATTCTCCAATTTCCTAGAAAACAGAAAACAGGACTTTAGGATTATAACACCAATGCTGTAAATCTAGCAGAATTACGCATAAGATCACGTGACAAGTCAAAATCTTATAGAGATGATCATCTTCCAAAAAATTACTCAGTGGAAGACAGAATTCCATACCGATGATATGTGAAGTAGGCATTATTTGGAAGAGATCCACTTTTGGCTTCAATTTTTACCATTTCTGTAAAACCAGTATTTTTTACGATGTTAGATAACTTCTTAAAATTTAGATTAACATAAAAAATGCTGCATATTAGAAACAAGGTTGTTAATTAAGTATTTATTAAATTTATTAAAATAGATAAGCCAATTGTTCCAAGAACTGTAGTTTAATGATCCTCTTAAAATCGTAGGACAAACTCTCAGCTAGTCAGTAGTTGTGGGCAGCACCACGCCTTTCGAAAAGAATGAAGGCTGACGACAATGCTGAAGATCTAAGCCACAGGGGTGACTGGGTGGCTCAGTCAGTTCAGCGTCTGCTTTTGGCTCAGGTCATGATCTCAGGATCCTGGAATTAAGTCCTACATGGGCTCTCTGCGCAGCAGGAAGTCTGTTTCTCCCTCTGACTTCCGCTCCCCCTGCTGGTGCTGTCTCTCTCTGACAAAAAAATAAATTCCTTAAAAAAAATAATAAAAATAAACTTAAAAAAAAAAAAAAGATCTAAGCCACAGCCATTCCTTACAACCTAATTTTTCACTTATCATCTATTTCCTAATTTACACTTTTCTGATTTCTTGTATTCTGACCTCAATCTGTCAGATTTGAATCCCAGCCCCACCACTCTGTGTGACTTTGCACAAGTGATTTCAGCTCTCCGTGCCTGTTTCCTCTTGTGTAGAAGAGGGACAGTGACACCACCCAGCTCCCCGAGGGTCTGAGGTCCAAAGAGCTTCTGAGGATACAATACTTGGACAGTGCCTGGCCCGACGCCACCACTGCAGAGGTGATTAGAGCAAGTCTTGAAGTCACTCTTCTCAGCCTCGGCTCCTAACAAGCTCTTGGTGAAAGGCAGTTTTTATTTATTTATTTATTTTAGATCTTATTTATTTATTTGACAGAGAGAGAGAGATCACAAGGAGGCAGAGAGGCAGGCAGAGAGAGAGAGGGGGAAGCAGGCTCCCTGCTGAGCAGAGAGCCCGATGCTAGGCTCGATCCCAGGACCCTGAGATCATGACCTGAGCCGAAGGCAGAGGCTTTATAACCCACTGAGCCACCCAGGCGCCCCCAGTTCTTATTTTTAACCATTTCTTTCCCCTTCACTATCTCAACCTCCCTCATAAACCCACCTTCATGCAGCCTGGCGCTTACAATTACCTTTAAGTACTCCCTACCCCTTTGTCTTTTGTTGCCAATCTGCTGCCACTTCAGTAGAAAGCACAGGAAGATAAGAATTAAGAGGGGAAAAAAATAGTTTTTATTTTATATTTTAAAGCTTTGTTTATTTGACAGAGAGAGGGAGAGAGAGCACAAGCAGGGGGAACAGCAGAGAGAGAGGGAAAAGCAGGCTCCCCGCTGAGCAAAGAGCCCAACCTGGGCTGGTTCCCAGGACCCTGGGATCATGACTGAGCTGAAGGCAGACACTTAGCCGCCCTGTAAGATTTTCATTTATTTATTTATTTATTTGCTTGTTTATTTATTTATTTGAGAGAGAGAGCAAGTGAGAAACAGAGAGGGGATCTAAAGCAGATTCCACTCTGAGCATGGAGCCCATGCAGGGCTTGATCCCACAACTACCAAGATCACAATCTGAGCCGAAACCAAGAGTTGGACACTAAACCAACCAAGCCACCCAGGAGACACGGAAGTTTTTATTTTAAAACTTTCAGAACTGGATCTAGTGAAAAACAGACTTACATTGTCCTGCTCTGTTGGGAAGGCACCAATGCCAACTCGAGTTGTGTAAGCTTTCACGACCCCATACACTTCTCCAACATTTTGGGGGGGCATTCCCAACCCGGTACAGACACCTCCGACTGTACAGTTCGAAGAGGTCACAAAAGGGTAGGTTCCTAAAAAAGAAACAAATATTATACACACACAGATATACATTACTCTGAAACAATTACTGTAAAAAAAATATGCATTTGAGTACATTCTAGGTACTAGACAGACTTGACTATAAACACCCTCTCAAACCTCAGCCTTTAGTCTCTAGCCCTTCTGTCCGGAACGAGAGCAAACCATAGTGGTCAGAGCTACCCCTGTGGCGCTCATTCTGGGAAGGCTCTTCGAGCGTGTACAGTCAGCTCTGTATGGCAGGTCCTCACCTAATGGATCGCTAAATAATTTCATGCCAAACCCCAGTGTTATCCTACTATGTAGACTTTTAATCTACATGTTTTTAACATGTTCCTATTGTTTTAAAAATGAATTTATTGTTTTCTTGATACAGATTTTTAAGATACAGCCACAATCTAGAGTGACAGTAGAATACTGAGAATTTGGTGATATTCATTATCCTATCTTCTCATCTGTATTAAGGGAATAATCTCCAAAATGACAACAGAAGCTAAGAGGAGTGTACTCCTTCATCCCTAAAGATCCTGTTCCTACTTCAACTATCCACAGCTAACCAGACACTCTGCTTTCTTTCCAGATTCCACAGGCATATTATGGAGTTCAAAAATACATATCTATTGTAATAGAAATAACACTTTTTCTTTAATTGGTTTACTTGAGAGTCAAAAGCCAATGAAATGTCACTAAGAGCTGAGAACACTGACTTATCCTTTGAGATCATGTTCAGAGAGAAAGGCCAAGAACCTAATAGGGCAGTAGCTGGAAGACATTAAAGCCTTAACTTTTTGAAGGTGGAAGAAATGCCCTAATCCACTCAGAATCTTAAGCCTAGGGAGTTAAGCAGATTTCCACAGATCTTAGAATACGCATGTTTAATGACAATGTTTATTAGTTCTCGATATTTAAAAAAAGGCTGAATTAAAGATCCTTCCACAGGACTCCTCTAATCATCTTAGTTTCAAGCAAACAGAGCATGAACCAAACAATGAAATCAGTTTACAGAATCCTAAACCCATTGACCCAAATAGTGATTTCATTTTTCTAATAAACTATAAAATGTAACATATGCATTGTGTATTCTACAGTAGTGCCTTAAAAAAAAGATTAATAGGTGACAAACGTCCATCATTCCTAAATATACAAGCTAAAAGCCTTGTTTTAAAATCCGTAAAGGCAAACATTAATTATTTATACCCTAAGTACTTCAGGGCTGGGTTACGCTCCAGCAAGTCATAGCTCACTTACCAAAATCAATATCTAGGAGCGCTGCATTTGCGCCTTCTACCAAGATTTTCTTTGGTGGTCCATGCAGGGCCTCGTAGAGGAAATAAACTCCATCTCTCACCATTGGTTTAACCCTTTCCATATAACCCTATAGACGGAGACAAAAACCAATTTCAATGTGTGTTATTAAGTTCCCAACATGATCGGTACAAGTAAAACTCGCCAAGTAAAACTCTGTGACAAAGCAAACTTAATTCGTGCAAAGCAGAGGGGGTTGGTGACGGCGCCCGCCCTACCGTATATTTGGATTAGCTCTGGTCTCTCATCTTGATTCTCCAGAACCAGAAAAGAAACCCTGGCTCAAGATCAGTGGAGAAACAATGAAATTCAAAGGCTCTACGTTAACCACTGCAAGTAATGATGACGGCCTTCCGTTCTTCAAGAACCAGCTCTCGGGAAAATAAAAAGAGCTGAGTATACGACATTGTGCTTTTATAGTCTGCGAGGTAGTTAAAAACCGCATTTATAAACCATGGAACCAAGAGTTTTGAAACACGCATCCAGGGACTGGCAAAACGTTGGTGTGGGTCACAAGTGACGCGGCCGAGCATGCAAACAGCAGTAACTGTTGATATTCTTTTGCCCCAGTATTCCGTTACAGCAGCATCTCAGCAGCATTACTCGCAGATAATAGCAAGTACCGTTTTACACAGGAGCATTCTAAAACTCTCACAAAACATATAAAAAGTAGTAATAATACTGATTAATTTTTTAATTCAATTAAAAATGTAATATAAACAGGAGTTCCCCCAAGGCCTAAAGTATAACTACAATAAAATCTAGTTTCAACCATGTTTCATATTCAGCCAGTCTAATGTGGAAATTCCACCATCCACTCATGAACTCACTGAACACGTTATATCCACACCACCCCTGCCCCCAGCTCTAGCCTCTTGCTTATTATTCCTGGTTTAGACCTTTCATTATGCCGGAAATGATCATGCCATTTACCATGTCCCTTATTCCTTAAAGTGCTGATTTGATATCTACCACCTATTAAGAATCTTCTTCCCCAACTCTCTTCACAATTATTCATCTGCTTTACATTCACATGAAACATGGATAAAACAGAACCAAAAAGCCATATCCACACTTTAGTGCATAAATATTTCCAAGTTGCCGGGAATAAATTTGAAGTATTTGTTGCATGACAGAATGAGAAGAAGATGGCAGTCTATTCTAAGCAACGAGCAATACACTGAAATCTAAATACCCAACATTCAGACTCTTCCTTGGAGGTCCCCCCCCCCCCCCGCCGACCCCTGCTTAAGGAATTTAGTGAGTAGATATGCTTAAGGTCTACAACCATTCTAGAATGGCATATGAGGTTTGTAAATTCCTATTCAGCTCTGGAATTCACGTTCATACCTATTTATAGAAGAGAAGAAGTAATAATCAGATACACAGGCCCAGCTCAAACACAGCAAACATCAGGGACAAATGTGAGGTGGAAAGGGTAGGAGATTTGCCTACTGACGAACTCGGGCACCACTGACACCTAAAAACAGCCACACGTGGACCCAACCTTTGGCCAATCACCTAGTCTGTCTTTTAAGACAAAGTTTGGAGCTACAGACACTGGCCCCCTGGGGCATCCTTCCAGATTGGCCCGGCCAGCTCTACAAGTTATCTCGGGCTGCCTGCCCCTCTGTTGATCTGTGCTCCACACTGCTAGGAGGGATTTTTATTTAATACAAATCTAGTCTTTTTTCTGCTCAGAACTACTCAATAGCCTTTCATTAGCTACAGGACACAAAGCCAAACTCCCTATCACTGCGTACAAGACCAATACAAGACCTATGAACTCCTACTCTCTGCTCCCTCCTCAATCTTTTCTTTCAGTCACATCATGTGAAGTGATCAAACATGTCCTGTTCTTTTAGGTAGGCCTATATGCTTTTAGACTTAAAAAGGACAAGTAATTTGCTTTACTAGTTCTTATCTTCAATGCTTTACACATATCTGTGTGGCATTTACTATAAATTATTTAACACATAACTTCTCACAGTTAATTTCCATAAAGGAAATTAACACTCTATGTTCTTAATTCTTGTGTTTGCAGGTCCTAATGCAAAACCTGAATGAATGAAAGGTCTTACATGCCAATCTGGCAAACAAGTTTTAAAAAGGACATGAAAGCACTACCTTGAGTTTTTGTAATTCGCCTTCAATGTCGATTTCCAGAGTGGGGTATATAGATTTGTACTGGTTAGCCAGAACTTTGAACCTGAGAAACAGAGATAAATCAAGACATTAGTTCAACTAAAAATAGTCCAAATAATATCATTCAATTCAAATCGTTTCTGTAGATAAGTGGTTTTAATAACAAATGAATCCCAAATTGAAGCTACATTCTAAGAAACAAAATCTAAACAGATCAATCATATGAATAATGATACACTCCAAAAACAGTATTTTTAATTCAAATTTAGGAATACCAACAACAGAATGTGTGTGTGGAAGGTGATGTGTGTGGAGGGAAGGGGAAGAACTTAAATCTGTAACAACACTTAAATCTGAATTATATTACACTGTGTGAAAAATAAAAGGGGACAGTCTACACGATGCTTTTAGAAGAGAAAGAGGTAAAGCCTTTCTTTGATGCCAACTGTTATTAAATGCAACCGCCAAACTCTCTGTCACTGAGTCACCATAAAGCTTCGATGACGATTAGGTTTCTCATGGAGATTTTTCTAGAGAGTAAGTGTCAATGAGGCAATTTCTATTTTTTAAGGTGAGTTTGGTACACAACAGTTCACCAGTACCTAAGAGCCTAATTATGTCTTGATGGGGTTGGGGGGGGTCCTCAGAACTGAAAAATCAGAGGGTCAAGACTAGGATGTGGTAACCCCACCAAAGCATCCCTTGAAATCTGTTTCTCAGCAAACCATTCCAAACCCCAATCCTTAAATATAATTTTGGCTTTGCTTTCTTGGGAGTACCGCTAGGATACCATCATGAGGTTACTTTTTGTGAAGTTTAATTTGAATTTAAGTAATAAAAATAACTTTAAAGTCCAAATTAAACCAAAAAAGTCAACCACCACTGATGTTGCATCTTGGAATTCAAAAATTCCAATTTGAAAAATTCCATCCTAGAATACCAATTTGCATCCTGGATTTGAGAAATTCCAAAAACCCCATTTACTCTTTCACTCTGAGAACCAAGTTAGTTACCTCTCAGAGAAGCCATCAAAGTCAGAAACCAGATCACACATCCGCAGTCCACTCCGAGCAGCTTTGGAAGAATAAACTGGGCCAATGCCCTTTTTTGTGGTACCCAAGCTTAAAAATAAATCAGAACAAGCTTTGAGTTAGCCAAGAAAGATGGAGATCATCACATCGAATGAAGGTACTCTATTTTCTGTCTTTGCTATTTTCCGTAAGTTAATTGCACAATCCTATTGATTTTCTCTAGAATCTAAACAGGATATTCTAATAATTTTTCTTAAACCTCTGGCCTACAATTTAAACATTAGGGTCTGGATATGCTTAAACTGCACCGAAAATAAAAACCAAAAAAACCCTACTTTTTTCCTGCTTGTTCTTGTCTCTGTTGCTCCTGGATACCATCAGCTGCTTGATGAAAATCAAATACTGAGGGGAAAAAAACCAAATCACAATTGTTGTTGAAACAAAGGTAATAGAGGAAGAGCAAAACATACTGCATTTTGAATTACTTAGGCTATAAATCCCTTAGCCTAATTTCATCAGGACTAATCAAATGGATACATTTTATTTCTTAAAAACATTTATTTATGGGGGAGGAGACAGAAAGAGAAAGAGAGAGGGAGGGGCACGAGCAGGAGGGGCAAGGGCAGAGGGAGAGAGGATCTCAAGCAAACTCCATGCTAAGTGTGGAGCCCGATGACCTGAGCTAAAACCAAGAACTAGGACTCAACCAACTGTGACACCTGGTACCCCAAGTGTATGCGTTTTAAAAAGCAGCAACAACGGTGGGAGCGAAGGTTTAGTATGCCAACAGGTATACGAATAGGGAAATATGCCGGATTGTTCATTCCTACTAACTGCAACCTATGTTGTTTTAGGGACTGTCAGTAAGAGGGTACCCCACAATTCTATGAAGCTCAGTTTACTAGGATACCCTCTTTTCTTCAGCTTCTACCCTCCAGACATCTCCGGGTTATTCTGCCATCTCTCTCTCTCTCTCTCTCTCTCTCTCACCAGTCTCTCACAAGCTTCCACTGTCTCCAGCCAAAACTATAGCCAGCTAATGAGGGTGCATATTTCCCCTCCTGGACATCTCGAATTCATAATTTTTAATGCAACAAAGCCATCGTTCCAAGACACAAATATGATGTCACCACCCCCTATGCCTTTAAAAGTCAATGACTTTCTATTGCTCAAAAGAAAAAGAGGATAATTTGATGTGGCCTCCGTGCATAGATAGTGCGCTCTTTCATCTGAGGCCCCCTTTCTGCCCTTGGGTCACACGGCCATTCTTCCACAGCCGAGGCTACAAGGCATACCCTTCCGCCTGAATGTGCCTTTTCCTGGGCCTGGACGCGCAAGCGCCCTCACGCCCACACACTCACTCTCTCCCACCAGTATTTTATGAGTCTTGGGACCACGTCAGTTCGCTTTACCAGTTGACTTCCTGAGCCTACAAGTTCTCAAATATTTACCAACTAAGTAAATAGCGACTTTATGGGACAGGCAGGCCTAGAATTTGGTCTTCAAACTTTAAACCAAGGCTTCTTTTGTTTCAAAAAAAAACCTTACGGGAATATAATTTACGTACCATAAAATTCACCCACTAAGTACAACTGGATCATTTTTCCGTACATTAAACCAGGGCTTCTTTTTGCTAATGATTGCGACTGTACCCAGTTAGGTTGAAATGTATAAATGTCAAACAGAATGACTGATATGAAGTTCCTAGAACTAGTGGTGGCATGTGTGAAAGAACGATTTGGCAGAGTCAGAAAACTAATGTTGTAGTTATAGATGTTGAAACTGGGGAAAAAAAAAAAAATCAACGCGATCAGACCTTAAGCCACCCTCTAAGCAACCCTAGCCTCTAGGGTTTGATCCTAAAGCCCTTTTTGCCCTGAGTTCCCTTTCTGAGACACTGCAATTGACAAGGCAGTCGTCTCCTCTGCCTGGCAAGGTTAATAAGCACAGACTAATGGGCTTCCCTAGTGGTCTCGTGGGGGTTCCAACACTTCCTACACTAGGTGATCACAGTACAGAAACTAGATTTTTATTGTGTGATTTAAAATTATCCTGTAAATCACTGTCTGTCTCAGTGTCACAGAACTGGGTGACATCCTTAAACTACAGTGGCCTATCGTACACCACAAGATATTTACGGGAATGTGCAAAGCAATATTACTTGTAGAATTCAGTACTGGAAATGACTCAAAGTTTTATCCATGGTAAAAATGGATAAACTGTCCCATATTCATAAAAGGGAATACACGACTCTGCAATGAAAATAAGATACTGCTTCATTTAATAATATGAGGACTCGAATGGGCATACTGCTGAGTGGAAGTCAGACACAACAGATTACATCAATGTGTGATTTGTATAAAATTCAAACACAAACGAAGCCAATCTATGATGAGAGAACAGTGGTTACCCTTGGTGAGGGGGACCAAATAATAACAAGGAAAGGTCATCAGAGAAGCTTTTTTTTGGAATGGAGATATATAGACATACAACATTAGTTTCAGGTGCAGAACATGATGACTGGGTTTTTGTATATACAGCAAAATGACTGCCACAGTGAGTTTAGTTAACGTCCAATACCATAAACAGCCACAGATTTTTTTTTTGTGATGAGAACTTTTTTTTGTTTCTCTTAACTAGGCTCCATGCCCAACGTGGGGCTTGAACTCACACCCCTGAGATCAAGACCCAAGATCAAGAGCCGGATACTCTCCTGATTGAGCCACCCAGGTGCCCCATGCTGAGAACTTCTAAGATCTATGATCTTAGCAACTTTCAAATAATGCCATACGGTATTATTAACTAGAGTCGCCATGCTGTCCAGGACATCTCTGTGACTTTTTTATCCTATAACTGGAAGTCTGTAACTTCTGACTACCCTCGCCCATTTTGCACACCCCTACCAATTGCCTGTCTCTGGCAGTTACCAATGTGTTCTCCCTGTCTTTGAGTCTGTGGGGTTTTGGGGTTTTCTTGCCTAGGACTGCCCGGACTATTCCACTTCTTTGTAGTTCCATACAAGTTGTACGATTGTTTGTTCTACTTCTGTGAAAAATACCACTGTAATTTTGAGAGGGATTGCACTAAATCTGTAGATTGCTCCAGGTAGTACAGACATTTTAACAATACTAACTCTTCCAGTCCCTGGGCACAGAGTATCTTTCTATTTATTTGTGCCAGTGGAGAGGTCTGTCACATGCTTGACTAGCAGAGTAGCTTTTTCAGGCACGAGAAAGCTTCTGTATAACAAGGTAGTCAGTGGTGAAATGGGTAAAATACTGTACACTTAGGGGACATTTTGCTGTATTATGTGTATGTTAAAATGTTTACTTATTTCTAATAATAGCTATCATATGCAATAGGAATTAGTTTATTGTCACGCTCCTAATTCAGTATATACCTTACAGCCTTCCTTTCTCATCTACGTTTGAGGGGCCAGAATAGTTCTTAAGAAGCTGTTTCATTAAATTCCGACCTTGCTAGTCAGTTAGGACAAAAACTGAGATGTTGGAGGAAGCCATTTCTTTTGAAAGAAAAGACATTTTACATTGAAGTATCTGTTTTATCTTCTATGTCCAAATGAGTTACAAAGGCATATGGCAAATCAGAAGTAAATGGTTGATGGAAAGCAGGCAAACCATATTTTTCAGAAGTTAATTCAGTACCCTTGCCACAGAGCTAATGGTTTTTAGGTTTTTCTAGGCCCCAGGGAGCTATTAGGGAAATCAACATAATTACTTTCATAAAGTTCCATCGTGGCATGGAGCCTTAATACCTCCACTAACACTGTTTTTGAGAGAATAGTTTTTGTGTGAAGTCGCGTTGAGTATCTCTTCCATTTTCTAAAGCCTCAATACTGAGGACAAAAAATGCTGCCTTGGGGACTCAGTTTAATTTTTATAAAAGATGATTATGCGTGTTCAATAGGTAAATTTCATTAACACCATTTTTTTTATTATTATCGTTAAGTTTTATTAATACTATTAATGTTACACCATATGAATGTGTCCAGCATGAGCCTCAGTACCCAGAGTATCCACTTTGCTGACATCTCCCATCTCCTCAGGTCTTCTTTCCTCAAAGCGGTTTTTTTTTTGGTTTTTGTTCTTTAAATCGTGGTCACTTAACATGAGATCTACCCTCTGAACAGATTTTTTAGTCACAACACAGCACTGTTATCAACAGTCTCAGTGTTGTACTACGTGTCTCTGGAACCTATTCATCGGTCATCCCCTTCGGCAGATGCCGCGAACGTCGTCTCCGCAGTGAAACGTCCCCAGCCACTTTATCTGAAGTTTTAGATCCCCACCTGCCTCCTAGAGACTGCCAGATGGTCCAGGGGGCTCCTTTCTCTCCTTGGAACTCATCGCTACGTGCCATGGTACATTATCACATGTTCATCTCATTGATTATGTCTCCCCCTACTGTACTATAAGCTCCACTAGGAATTTTCATTGGTCTTTTCTGAATCCTTCGTGCCCACCACCAGACCAGGCACCACACCAGGTCTTTCATCAGGGAGTTGCTGAGTCAAAGGACAGACCACCCAACAATCTGCATTTCAAATGTTTAAAAAAATCTGAAGTCTCAGCCACTTCTCAGGTCTCTTTCCCTTAACAATGATCTCTTATACCACAAATTTTGCTATGCGTTTCAATGAGACAGGGCTCATTGAACGCTCTATGCGTTTCATGAGACCTGGGCTTCAAAGCAGACAAAGCAAAAACTGACAAAACTGAAAAGAAAAATAGACAAGTCCTCAATTCTAGTTGGAGGTTTCAACATGCCTCTCCTTTCTAGGTGACTGACAGCAAGCAGGTAAAAAATCAGCTATAGGACACCGAACAACTCTACTCAAAAGAACATGTGTTCTAAGTGCAGGTAGAACACGAACCAAAACAGACCCTGTGCTGGGCCGGAAAACAAGTTTCAACAAATTTTAAAAGATGGAGATCATACATAAAGTATATTCTCTGTCTGCAACAAAATTAGAAATAAGAGAAATCAGAAAAATCATCCAATATTTAGAAATTTAAACATTTCTCAGTAACTCCTAGGTCAAACAGAAATCACAAAAATACCAAGTATTTTCTACCGAATGGAAACATACAAAATGTCAATATTTGTGCAATGTAGCTAAGGCAGTGTGCAGCTTTAAATGCTTATATAAAGAAAAGAATGGTCTGAAGTCAATGATCTAGTAAGCTTCTAAAGAGGCTAGAAAAAGTGAGTAAAACATGTCAGTCCAGCACAGTTTACGTCAAGGAAGTTATTTTCTTGCATTACTGAGGCTACGCACAGATTTCCAGCCTCTGACTGTTACCTGGAGGCACGGATACTTAAAAACTTTGATGGGCTGCTCTTTTTTTGCTGTTTTTAAAATATAAGCAGGCTCCATGCCCAGGGTGGAGCCCAAGGCGGGGCTTGAACTCATGACCCTGAGATCCAGACCTGAGGTCAAGAGTCAGACCCTTCACAGACTGAGCCACCCAGGTGTCCCTACTGTCGCTGCTCTTGAATGGGGGTCAAGGCTAAAACCAGAGTAGCCACTGCCTCAGGGGACACCCGTACTTAAATACAACGGAAAAGTTTGTACCAGTCCAATCTCTCTTTCTAGGTTATTGTCTCGATAATTAACAATTCCATCACCTCAGATAGGACCGTAATAGGGAAACAAACTTCAAATTTGTTAGTGGGGCTGAAATTACCTTGAGAATCCAGTTTGCTCTAACTAATCGTGGAGGAGAAGGCTACTCTGAATAAAGTCTGGACCATTGAAAAAGCTGCATTATTACATTTAAGACACAAAGAGTTCACTCAATAATTTGCCAGAGAGCAGACCTGCTTTTACATAATTAATGTGCAAATAAATATTTTGATGTGGTATATTTTATAACAGAATTAGAGATGTCTTGTGAAATACTGCTTTTATGACTCATTTGGGTAGCTAATTCTTTCTTCAGAAATTGGTAAAACTAGTCCTAGTTAAGGACTAGGCTTAACAAAAGACCAAAAATGAAAAAAGGAAAAAATTACTAAGATTTCATGTATTTGGAGCCCAACTATATAATCCATCCTATTTAGTCTTCACTAAAATTAAAGAAAAATTGGCTACTAAATGTCACCATGTGACAAGTTTCTGACAATAAGACAGCTAAATGTGTTATGTGCCCCTTACCAATATGAGCTCTGTCAGATATGATAAGCCTTTTTTCCCAGCCTTCCAGACCTAGAGAGAAGGAGAAAAAAGATACAGCGTATTAACCACTTTGTATAATATCTCATTTCTTTAGAAATACAATGTTTAAAAGTGTTTTTCACAGAAGTAATCACTTACACATCTTGTCTTCTGTATAGGAAACATGTTAAACAAGAGTTTTCGCACCTGTCATTCATTGTATCTACACTCATTCACTTATTCTGGCTTTCTAAATATTTTATTCTAAACAGCTCCAAACGTAAGCCAACCAAATCCACATAAAATACTTCTAAGAATCCAAAAGCAAATGGGAGGAAAAGGTCATTATTGTTAGAGGCAGTGGAGGGGTAATTAGCCGCAGAGCAGGAGGAGAATTTCAAGAAAAGGGTGAATTTTGGGACTAGCACCCTTTCCCAAAAGACAATTATAAATAGGTGGGATTAAGCGAAATAATAAAATGTTCTCACTAATTCCTCCAAAGCACCATCAACCACCGACCTTACTACAATGACTTATAACATGATATACACATCTCTCCAGTTAGCTGTGAATGCCTGAGAGCAGGGACCACGAATTTTCATAGCATGGGGCCTATCATCCCCTAAGTGTTCAAAGAACTACTGCTGAATGAATAAATGAATCTAAATGGATATGTTTCTTTAAAGACAGTACCTTAGTGAGCTACATACATTCTAAGAATAAGCTGCCAAGCTCTAAACATTTTCAAAGTTAGTATCTAGATAGTAAAACCTCACTGTTAATTTTGATAATATCCAAAGATGTGTCTCAAAAAGGATTCCTTATAAAGGGGAAGAGTTAAAGTGAAACGGGAATATTAAGCCTCCCCCTCTATAGTTGTTTTTGACATGTGAGTATGTATTCTAAAGTTAGCTTCAGGCATATTATACAGAAAATATTACAAAGAGAGTAAAGCGGATTCAGCTGGTAAGACAGGCCAAAAGGAAAAAGAAAGGAGGGCAAAAATTTTAAAGGGGATTTAGGAGAACAGAGGGCAACATGGGAACCAGCCGACCAAACTCAAAGGCAGCCAACGACACCTAAGTTAAAAATGCAGAGAGGACAACAGAGATGGTAGGGGGGCAGGCAGGATTCCGTGAAGTCAGATTTAGTTGCTAGGAACACTTGAGGTTGGGTTGTTGCTTTTAAACCTGAACAATGAACTTTCACAACATAACGAAACTGAGTATTTTAAATAGGAGCCAAGCTAAAAGGAAATAATGCTTTTCCTCAACTGCGTATTATCTGCATGACCAAATCCCCCCCAAACCCTAGCAAGGCAGCCAAACTGAATGTAAACAGCCTTCTAAAAACCCAAAAGAGATTACTAGGAAGGGCAGGAAATGAAGCCTTAAAACACAATTTTTTTTGAGGAGACGGAAGTAAATATCTGTCATAGGAGAAGCATTTCCTTCATTTGGAAGGAGGGAGGTAAACAACCCACTTTTATCCCTGGGCTCTCTAACCAACAGAAACAAGACTGACTGACCCGGCGTGCAAACGGGACCTCACTGGTTTCCTGACTCAGGAAGTTAATGTTTGGTTTGGGAGATGGGGACACCGACTTGAGCACAAAGGACAAAAACAACTCGGGAATCTCTGAGTCTCACCGCCAGTGCATAGTGATCCCAGCAGCCTGCAGACACTCTGCGGATGACCCAGGTGTGAAAAGTCCGGGCTTACACAATGACCGTATTATGTATGGCTTTTGTTTAAAATACTGATTAAAATGAATACTATTTAACTGACATTGAAAAAGCTGCCCCACAGTAACCAGCAATTTTAAAGTATAAGACAAAATGTTAACTTTGTCTGACATGAGATCCCAATGTAATTTCCAAAAAACAAACTAGTCCCTAGGTAAAGTGGTCATTCTTTCCATACCTTTTCCTTTTTGGACATTTTTCTCTGCTTCCTCAAATAATCCGGGAAGATGAATTACCACACCATTTCCTAAAGGAAAGCAAACAAATCCCAACCTTAAATATCTATACTTATAATACAGACATCTACGATAACCCTTACCTAGAATAGTGTAAAAATGAGGACTTTGACAAATGGGCCATCTGATCAAGGGAGTTACCACAGAAATGATTCCAGTTTTAAACAGTGGTGTAATGTAAATACATAATACATAGAATATAAAACACTAATATTACATTCAGTATAATTTGAAATTTTTTTGAAACAAAGTAAAACTGATCTTTTGAAAGAACCAAGTTGCGTCGTTCTAGGCAAATGGAACCAAGTTACAGCAGACGTTAAGTGAAAGCCTTTCAAATTAGGCAATCATATCCTATTAGTGATGAGAAAGTCAATTTAGTGGGTTAAAAGTGATTAGCATTTTTAAAGATTAAAAAACTAGAAGATTGCAGATTGCATCATGTTATAAGGGTTCAGAATCAATCCACGAAACACTCCTTACATTGCTCACTGTGCATCAGTGTTTGGAAAGCTAACCTGATGATCTAGTTTATAAAATTAAGATCGCCAATGACAGTTAAACACAAATTACTCCAAAAAGTATTAGCGTTAAAAGAGAGAGTTGTAAAATAGCCAGTTAGGTATATTCCAGAAGGTCCAAGGTGAAGACTAACAAGGGATCAATGAGTCATTTGAGTAGTGAGAGATGAAATCAGCTCAGATAATGAAAAATGAACACAATTATCAACTGAGGGAGGGGGGAACCCCAAGTGGTTCGGTTCATACACTTACCAATGAATGCAGTAACGTTTGGGTTAATTATTCCACTGGGCAAAAGATGAAAATCATATTCCACAGAATCTACAACAACTGTATGGCCGGCATTATTTCCTCCCTGAAAGTACAAGATAGGGGAAAATTGAACCTGGCAATAAATATGACGAGTAACATATGTCCAAAGTGAATTAATCATTTCTTCCTGAAATGTCAATATAACTTAAGAAAACCCAAGTATGTGTCTCCCACAAATACGTGCTCTTCAGAGGCTTCACGTTATTTTGGCTACCCTCTCTTCTTTCCCCATCACAGTGCCCTGGAGTGGTTTCTTTCCTGACAGGAACTAGGAAACTGGGGAATTCAGGTTTCTGGAATGTTGACAGACATACACCCTCTTAAAAGAAAAAAACATGAAAAAAGTACAGGGAACAATATTTCGTTCTTGGCACTCTCTAGGACATGGAGCAATCTAATTAAAAATCCAATGTATTTTATCTAAACGTAGAAAAATCCCTAAATTAGGGGCGCCTGGGTGGCTTAGTGGGTTGGGCCTCCGCCTTCGGCTCGGGTCATGATCTCAGGGTTCTGGATCGAGCCCCGCATGGGGCTCTGTGCTTGGAGGGGAGCCTGCTTCCCCTGCTTTCTCTGCCTGCCTCTCTGCCTACTTGTGATCTCTGTCAAATAAATAAATAATATCTAAAAAAAGAAAAGAAAAATTCCTAAATTAGAAAAGAGGAATCTAACCAGTTACCCTAAGTTGATGTAAACATTGCGTAATTCCCATCGTATTCAGAGTATCAAGCAGCTCTGTGACCTGAAATTTGTATTTATCAACTGGGAAATTTCCCAAGGAACTTTCTCAAATATTAGCTACCCTGAGACTCTAATTTTTAAATTTATGAATCAATCCTGTGAGTCTGTTTGGTACCAATCCCTGAACCACTCATTTCTGGATAAAATAATATACTGGGTCAAGGTATCCCTAAGCCGAGAAACACACTATAAACCCACAGTGAAAACTTCCTGAAGCTCAGGCCTAAAATGGTCAAGAAGAAGCAAGATATGAAGTCGGGCTCTAAAAATCAGGTGCACAGCAGATGGTTCAAGTGACCGGATAATTTTTCTATTTTTAAGTTTCAAAAACACAGAAGAAAAACCAACCAACTGATTATATGCCTAAACTTCTACACTTTGACCGTAACAAAAAGTTTAAAGCAAAAAAACCTAGGAATATATTTGCAACAAATAAAAACCTTAACATCCTGGCTGGACTTTTAAAAAAATGTCAATCGAAACTACGTCCCTTCAGAATGACTAAGGTTTAACTTTATCCCAAGGCTGTTTTTGACAAAATGAATTTACTTTTTACCAAATCATCACCAATCACAAATTCACACACACACAAAAAAGTCAGAGAGCAGATCCTGCAAAGAAAAAAAAAAAAAATCCTCTAAAAAGTAAATGCCTATTTAGACGGTATTTTTGCACAGATGCAAAGAATCCTTACTTAAAGACTAGTGTATGTCAGGTGTGAAAAAGACTGCAGTGGGGACCTGAAGTCTGGAAAACAATGGGGGGATGGCGAGCAGTACCTCCTTCCCTCAATACACCAACAGGAGCAGTGACTATTTCCTTCCTATTTATTTTTTAATACGAAATGTCTGCATAGAATACAAAAGGCACAGCCGGGATACACAGTGAAGTCTTCCTCCTGCTCCCCTCCCCACCCGCCCTACCCCGCTCCAGGCCAGCCAGCTGCCACCAGTTTTTGGTGTCCTTCCCGAGGGAATTTTGCACAGGCGAACAGGTATTTGCATGTTGTTTTATTCCACACATCAAATGGCAGCAAACTACATAGGCCTGGGCAGCTTGTTTTTACTCAGCAAATCTGGGCACACATTCCTCACCCTGCAGCCAAAGCATCTCCTCCTTTTAACAGCGACACTGTCCTGCTACTCATAGGATACGGAATTTATTTACCTGGGCCCACCAAAGAGGCAGCCCGGTTATTTGCAACCTTTTGTCATTGTAAACTATGTCACAGTACACTTCCTGGTACACACTTTATTATTACTTCACACTTGTGCGAGCTTATCACAATTCTGATAGATTCCCAAAATAAAAATAACCCCGGACAATTCTTACTTGGTTTTTAAAGAGTTTCTTTTACTCTATCCCTCCTACCAATATTAGCCTTTTTATCAGGACTTTTTATGATTTAGGAAACCTCCCACAAACTTTCAGGAAAAATCTTTTCAGAATATGAAGTTCATTAAAATTTCTTGAGATCCTATGAAGATGCTAAATTCTAAATTGTTATAAATCACTAAATCTAATAAATTTTCACTAAACTGCTAAAGCATTAGTAATTTTGCCACAAGAAAACCAGTCAAGATTATTTCAGCAAAATTGGTTTATTGTTTTAATCCATCATTTGCTTAAGATAAAAAAAAAAACACAAACACCATAACTTTTGGAGAAGACTTTTGAAGTAAGTCTCCTTAATTTACACAAAATTATTTTTATAGAGATACCAACATAAATCTTTTGCTGAAACTATTATTAACTCGGTGGTGCCCAATTACGATCTTATTGTGTAACAAAACCCTACTTTGGTGATATTTTACAGCGCTGGTAAGAGCAACCATAATAAAGACGTTTCTTTCCACGACGCAGGTGCTTGTGAACTGAGCCATCGAGATAGAAGGTGTGAGGGGGATAAACAGCCTTAATCTGTAAATTCTTCCAAGTTTACAGGTGGTGGTTTGGACTGGAAAATTCGCTGCTAAAGGCTTGAGTCACTTTACTGAACTGCTGGGCTCACTCCAACATTAATCTACCCCTTCAATAGCCAATGTCCTAGAAGGCTGTCCTAGAAGGCTTACTATCTGATTAAAATCTCATTTAAAGTCTATTTTGTTTAGCAAGAAAATATGGTTAAATATACCCAGAATAACCCTAGATTATCCTATTAAGGAGCTAGGGGAGAAAAATGTAAGTATTCTTCTTAGTATCCTTAGTCATTAGTGCCCTAAGGGGAGTTGGGGGTATGACAGCTTCTAATCTTAAAACACACAACTGTAGAAAAAAGATTCTCAAGGTGGAAAAAAAAAAAAAAAGATTCTCAAGGTGAACGGAGAAGGGGCTACTAAGGAGATTCTTAACAAGACAATCTATACATGAATTAAGTTTTAGTATACAGTCATGTTTTACAAAATGCAATAGACGAAGCTTCAAATGTGAAGTGTCTACTTGGATGCTAACATAAAATATTTATATTTTATATGTGGAATACACAAAATTCACCTTGGGAGCTCAGGCATTTGTCTCCGAACATAGATTATACTGGTCCAAGGAGAGGTCACAGGCGTTAGCAAACAGCAAAACAAGGTTTCGACAGGAACACCACTGCCAGCCACCACCTCACCCACCCACCCAAACCCTCCAGTGAATTACAAGGGCAGAGTCTGAACCGCTGGTTCCACATTTGTGATCACACCGCCTCTCCCATGAGCAACTCTATGAGCGGGTGCCAGAGTGAGCAGCAAGAGCGCATATATTTAATCAGGTTTAATAATTCTTGTAAGTAGCACTGGGGAGGCCAGAGAACTATAAAATATTTTCTTGCCTACTTTTAACAGGAACACACCATTTGCTTCTCAATGCAAAATTTCTGCAAAACAAACTTGATAAATTATCCCTAATTTATGTAGTACTAATCATGTATTCAGGTTATCAGTTAATATAACTACCTCTTGCTGTTTTGCTAAATTCCCAAAACTCATGATCCCAGTCACTCATGTAGCATTTAACACTTAATTATCAAAGCTGTATGTTTTATATTATGTAACTAAAAACACAGAATATTGTGGACTAGCAATTAATGTTGTTTTCCAGATCATATCAACAGAGAAAATGCTTTTTAACTATTTAAAACTTTTAATATTTTAAATTGTGAAATATAACCTCTAAAATCCCAAGAAACAAAAGACCAGCATAACCCCAAAGTGACTACATATTTCTTTATGGCAACTTTCTTTAAAGAAAAACATAAGTTTATAATGCCTTATTGATCACTGAATACCAAGAATAAATACAAATTCATTGTATTAAAGAATAAATACACAGAAAAAAAAAATCCAATCAGGTCTCATCAGTCACAAAACATCCCCTAATTTGGTATTTATTTTACTTTACTGTTACATTAGGATTAAATGTAAAAAAAAAAAAAAAGTATTAAATAAGCTTTTTAATGACCAAGAAAAAAAATGCCCCATTGACAAATTAGAAGATGATGATGGGGTGAAAAAGGAAAAAAAAAAAACAACAACTAAAATTCTAGTTCTCAATGCTAAAAAAAAAAAAAAAAAATCAAAATTTCTGATGTATCTTTTTCATTTTTTAAACCATTACTGAAATAGTTCATTTTCATTGTTTTATAGTTAAGATAATAAAAACCTATCTAATCCAAATATTCTTCCCTCAAGAAAAACCCTAGGTCAAACAGTTAAGACTATTAGCAGACAATTCACAAATAATAACCCAAAACCAGTATCTCCTCCTTCCGTATTTTCCTATCTGAAATTAACTCTAGGTCAGCTATACCTTTTGTGTGTTCAGTCCCTTTTCTTTTCCTTCCTCCCTCCTAAACCCCTTATTTTGCAAATCATAGTAATCATTCCCTCTGGCCACAGTAAATTGATCCAGACCTGGAAACTTGATCTAACCTAAGCCTGAGACAAGCTCCTCCCCTCTGGGAATTTGATTCTGAGAGCAAGGAAGACAGTTAGGCTTGGCATTTAGTGACACCCTGCATGGCGGGGTGGGGGGGTTTGGGGGGGAGGCTGCCAGTTCTGGCTGCTGAAATTCCAGGAGCTGCCTTTACCTAAGGCCGCTCTGAGGACTGGCCACCCAGCTCCTGCCTCAAACAAATCCCCATTTTGCTTAAGATCATCTCTCCATTGCTTGCAAACAAAAGAATCCAAATGATTCACAACACAAACTAACTGCGACATAGTATGTATACAGCGGGCTCTCTAAAGTTCACATCTTGGCCTGGCGATAAAATGATCTCAGCTGTGTACTTAGCAATTTGGTTTTAAGCTTAAGAAAGATCATTTTCTTTCAATGGCTTGAGGAACCTCTGGTTCTGAGGGAACCAGAAGCTGTCAAGTCCAACTCTAGAACAAAAGTTTGGATCAGGAAATGCTGATATGTGGAAGTTTCTAATTGAGAAGCTCCAAGGTCCAGGGGAGATTTAAAAAAAAAAAAAAAGAAAGAAAAGTTTGGAAGGGAATGAAATGATATTGGTCTGCAAAAGTAACTACTTACCCAAAAAAAACCAACAACAAAAAAGTGACTCCTGCTTGTTAACTAAAGTTGGCTATTAGGTCTTGCTTTACCCCAAACTATGCTGCCTGCCCCGCCCCAATTTCCTCCTGTGATCCAGGAGTTAAAGACACGTCCATAGCCTCCTGCAGGGTTACAACCTCCAACAATGGCATCTCTGCCAGCGACCATAGAGGCCCAAGAGTCCAGGGCTAACAATCTCATGCACACAGCCGGGAGGCATTTCTCAAGCCACTCAGGCCTCTAAAATGGTCTATGTGTCTTCTCTTTGTCCTTTCTGCTCTGAATACATGAACACTCTTATTATAATCACGGAGCTCTAAGTGAACATCCGTCAAGAACAGTGAGTGCTCTGGATCACACCAGAGAGCAGCAATGCCTCGGACCCCATGCCTCAGAGCTATTCCAGCCACCAAAACAAGGGCCCCCATTTCTGGCCTAGAGTCTTCAAGCATCTTAGAAACCTAACAATCTTTTGAGACAATGCTTATTACCTGCGCCGGTTTCTTGGTAAAGAGCTGTGTCTGTCCTAGGTGAAACATTTCACTATTCAACAAAACTAGAACACTTGTTAATCCACAGCAATAAAGTAATTATAAACAAGGATGTTCTTTTTTTTTTTTTTTAAGATTTTATTTATTTATTTGAGAGAGACAGAATGAGCAGCAGGGAGTGGAGAGGGGGGCCTGCAGCAGGCTAGGGAGTCAGAGGACCCTCATGACTGAGCCAAAGGCAGATTCTTAACCAAATGAGCCACCCAGGTGCCCCAAGGTTGACTATACTTTATGAAAAGTTGTATAATTACAATTAGCTTGTGATTTCAAAGTAGAACAGGTTAAGTTACCACCAGTAAGCTAAATAATTAAACTATTCAACAGTGACCAGATACACTAGATAGGAAGAGAAAACATATACAGGGTATCTGGATTTCTTTTTTGCAAAGACATCCAAGCACACTTCTCGGTTATCTTTTAAGGCTTTAAGATACCCACTTTACATTATTACAGTTAACTTCCAGTTTCATACACAGATAAATACACATGATGAAAAGCTTTGGAGGTTCTTAGGTCTAAATGAAGAAGCTTGTAGAATCTAGGTACCTAAATCTAATATACACACTTACTAAACCAGGGTCCCAGAAGGGAAGATCATACATGCAATCAAAAAATGCATAAACCAATGATGTGTGATGCAGCTCTTTGTAAATGCTTGATTAAAAACTCACCTAATCATTATATCTATAAAAACATTTTCTTAAAAACACACTGAAATTAAACAGCCCATTTCAAGTAAAAAAAAAAATTGCTCATATATATAAAATGTTTCCTTTAAAAAGGTTTTAAAAAGCTTGATGCCAAAAAAAACCCCCACTTGATCAGACAAAAATCCCATTTTTAAAAGAATTCTATTATACTGAATTAAATATAATTAAAAGTTCAATGCAAAGAACCAGCCCATATTGGAGCCAAAGTAGCCATGGGAACAGTCTACTATTCTTCTCAGTTGCTGTTTGCTAGGCAAACTAAATACCTCAAAGTCCCTTTTTCCACTGGTAAAAGTTTTATAACAGTTACCAAGCTTCACTTATTGGTATGTAGCTCATCGACAGTGATCTTTAGTGTCAAAATATAACAGTTCCCCAAGAGATAATAGAGTTAAATTTGTATCCAGTTATAGTAAACTATTACCTATTTTTCAATTTACCATTTCACCCTAGATTTGTTCTGGGCAACAGTCTGTTCTAAAGATAACTTCAAATTACCCAACTAACTGACCCAGTCCCACCAAAATTAAAGAAAAAAAAATTGACCAAAAATCACTGAGATGATGTCATTATTTAAAAATTTATGCCTCAAAATTAGAGATTATATATTTTTAAAGAATTATATATCACATATACTGTTATATACTACTGTACTATTACATACAAATGAGAGGATTTATAGATCATGTATATCAATAGAATAGGCTTAAAGAGTGAACAACTTGGGACAACCTCATTAAACTTTCAGATCCACTGCCCTCAGCAGACAAAAACTATTTACTAGAATTACATGGCATTTGCCTATGCTGAGGAAATACACACAGATACAAATATCAGTTCTCTATTTTCAAGCAGGTATAAGAGATAAGACTTTAGTATAATCTGTTAAAGCCTTTGGACATAATGGCACAATATAGTAAGTACTACTTAAAATACTAAGTAACAAGTATTAATTCAATAAATGCTGGGGATTCCACCTTAAAATCATGCCATCACTCAGTTAACTTGTCCAAGGAGATGTTAAAATAATCTACAGGAAAGGGTTAAGCTGCTGGTTTCAAAGAAATTTCTAGAGGTGATCCAGTCACCCAATAAGTATTTGTTGAGTATTTACTTCCTCTCTGCCTAACAGAGCACTTGATGCTATGGAAATAGACAACAACAAAGAATTAAGTCCTCTTTTTGAGAAAACTTCTAGCAGGGAAAACACAGTAATCCAAGAAAGCAAGATTTAACCAAGTACACCACACACTGGTATACAATTATGTTCTTGGGAAATACTATGAACCAAAACAAACAAACAAAAAAACAATACAAAAACAGCTCATAGTCGGGGGCATAGAAACAGCAATTATTTTAAACCTGGAAGAATGACTTACCTTAAACCCTAATTCTCTACCATCTTCCAAATTACAGGAAGTGATCTGGGAGGTAATTTTAGCTGTATAAAGTCAAGGCATTACATAACACTTTAGTTATCCCTTTTAAATTATCTCTCAATTTTTCTGATTATTCCAAGGAGAAAGTCTCAGTTTGCTGCTGTTAGGTCTTTTCACTTTTCTTTCTTTCTTTCTTTTTTTCTTTTTGGACTTAGCTGGTTTCAGAGCCTTCTGTGAATGCCAGCATCTAGCCACAAATTAACATTTTTTTCATTGTATTTACTACACAGCAAGCTTTTTATATATATAACAATGACAGAATAGACTTTTCCTTTATAATTAATTTCAGTTAATATTTTCTCTTTATATTAACTTTAAAACCTTGGGGGAGAAAAACACTAAGAAATGAAATACTGTTCTGGCTATTCCCAACCACAGGCAACTTCCAAGACTCCCATGTTTGCTTTCCAGGTGAACACTAAGTAAGCCCTCGCTTAAGAAGCAGTAGGAAGTGCAACAGTTAAAATCTTTGTAGTTTCTACTCAACAAAATAAAGAAAATAAACTATAACAGTTTACTTTGGAGGATCTGGCGGGGAGGGGGAGACAGCAAGAAACTTCCTAACAGGGGCGCCTGGGTGGCTCAGTGGGTTAAAGCCTCTGCCTTCAGCTCAGGTCATGATCCCAGGGTCCTGGGATGGAGCCCCGCATTGGGCTCTCTGCTCAGCAGGGAGCCTGCTTCCTCCTCTCTCTCTGCCTGCCTCTCCACCTACTTGTGATTTCTGTCTTTCAAATAAATAAATAAAATCTTTAAAAAAAAAAAAAAGAAAAAGAAACTTCCTAACAAACCTACTTTTAAGCTGCCAGAAAGGGGCTTTCCTCTGCCCATACCTTAACTCTTAGAAAAACCTGTACCAGTATCCTTCTCCACCCAACCCTGGCAATACTTGCTTATGTAGCAGCCGTCCAGTAGACTGTAAGCTACTTGTGGGCACATCCCTGCATTTTTTTTTTTTAAGATTTTATTTATTTGATAGAGATCACAAGTAGGCAGAGAAGCAGGCAGAGAGAGAGAGGAGGAAGCAGGCTCCCTGCTGAGCAGAGAACCCAATGCAGGACCCTGGGATCATAACCTGAGCCAAGGCAGAGGCTTTAACCCACTGAGCCACCCAGGCGCCCCACATCCCTGTATTTTAAACTTCTTAATTCTGGGGCCAAGCAGTTCCGTAAGACCATCACCTGTAGATCCTCATTATGTGATTGCTGGATAAATGAACTAGGCCTGGAGTACTATACTTGTCCTAAAAGACACCAGTTTAAAATTAAGATGTTTCTAGTGGTTGTCCTTTGATGCAAGTTCTACACACATATTTATGGATCTAGAGAATTTACCAAATTATAAATAACTGCATAAAAATCTTGAATCTGAAATATAGGCCTTAAGTGCACCGATGATGAAAATGCCACTATCTTTGCATCTACTCTTTCCAAAAGGCATTTGATATATTAAAATATCCATTTAAGTACAATGTCAGTTTTTCTTTTAAAATTTTTATTTTGGAAAAAATTTCTTATGATTCTGTTGTTAAATTATGGATACATTATATGTATACCACTGCTCAAGAAACAATCTGTATAAAATTTGAATTTGGGGCATAAATATGACCAAAAACACATATTAAACTCTAACAAAGTACCTATTTTCAGTAATAGACAAAATTTAAATGATCAAACAAGTCAATTCAAGCTGAAAATGTCTTCTCTAATGTTGACTTACCCCAGAGTTCTACACACACTAAGAATTTCCACATTCCGTAGTCTTCAGTTTTATAAGCCAGGAGAACTTCATTAAGAAGTCAGCTTGCTAGAGCTGGCCAAGTAATATAAAGTTAACCAAAGTGAATCATAAGAGATACACTTCAATCTATTCATTCTATGTCTACTTTCACTAACAAAACTAGTAAGTATCCTTCTAATGATGAGTTCTTAAAAGGCACCAGCACATGAAGCTTTTAGAATTATATAAAGTTTGCAGGAAGTCGAAGTTTACAGGAGAGGAAAGTCTCCCTAACAGGTTCGCTCAAACGTTCCTCCTCTATCTTCAGTTAACAGTTTAAATAAAGCCAAACTTGGCTCCTTCTCAATGACTTCTCTCTAGGCTTTCCAAGGGCATCAGATGAGATTGGTCCATGACCTTCTTCAAGAGGACATTCATGATAACACAGTAACACCTCCTCCAATCTACAAACTAATTCTACTATTTTTCAAAGAAATATTACAATTGAGGATCTTTTAGAATAAATGCTACTGATTGTTACGTTTTCTAAACCTTCTTACAATCCATAACGTAACTCAGCCTAAGTATTATTTCCAGAAAAGGAAGAGCTCTGGAACGACGTGGAAGGGGACAAACAGGCCTGGTCTCTCTCCCTTTTTACCCAAGAAGAGTTAGGTATTCTCATACTTCTTTCCCTACAGCATGGCCAGATCTGATTTTAAGACAAAAGCAGGGTGAAAATTGACTTGCAGAGCCAACTCCTTAGGCAATGTTGGGCAGGACTTCGGTGGAAACAAGCTTAGGAGTAAGATACTGAGTCAGGTAAGTCACCTCCCCAGAGAGGTGGAGGGATAGAGATCCAAAGGTGGGGAGAGGTGGTGGGGTGCTGGTGGTAATACGAAGAGGCAACACCTACCTCAGCTAAGAAATGGGCAGGGAGTTTCTGCATGCAAAAAAAGAGACAAATCAGAATCTCTGTATTTAGCTTTTTCTGTGCGTGTGATTACCTTGTTCCTGCGTGCTCAGAATGATAATCACTTTCAGGTGAATAGCCTTCAATCCAGCGGGCCTACTAACTTGTTAGAACATACACAGCATGGCATCCTCATTGTGCCATGTTCATGAAGAAGAAACCCTGTCGCGACGTAAACAGCAGCTCGTTTCAGACATATTACAATTTGTTTTGAAAGTGGTTATTGCTCAACTAGTTCGAATTTTGAAACTGGTAATAGTTATCTAAGAGCCTTTACAAAAGCTTAGCCTAGAGGCTCCTTCAAAGCAAGCGACAAATAGGAAGAAAGCTTACACTGAAAACCACGTGTCTCCCGGTAGGAAGTACATTACCAATCCATTTCCCGAAAGTTCACTTTCCCTGTGAGCGTAACAATGTAAATATTTCTAAACACCAGATCTGACATCCACGTATTTACTTGCCTCACTCGCAAAAGAGCCGAGATTCTCTCCTCTGGGACCAACGAGTAAAAATCATCTACCCTTAATATCAATACGCGGGATACGGAGTCAGAAACCCGGGCTATTAACCGTCCAAAGGCGGGGATGGGTTCTCAGGTCAACAAAGTGGACCCGAGGCGGCAAAGGTCTGAACACCGGGGGCCTGCAGGTGGGGGAATGGCGAGCGGCTTTCGGGCGCGTCGGAACAATCCAGTCCCACTTGGTCTCTCTGGGTGGGTGGGCGATGGCGGGGGGCGGGGGGGGGCAGCTCGCAGCCGCGAGGGGTCTCCGCCCGGAGTCGGGAGCAGGCTTCCGGCGGCAGCTCCTCCAACTCAGACCGCATCCCGCCCCCACCCCGGCCCCAAGCTCGGGGCTGGGCACTGGCCCCCAGACTGAAAACTGCTACTCCCCAAGCATCGCGCATCTCTCAGGGACTCCGGGTCCACCCTGGTTTCCTGCAGCGCCACCGCAACCCTCAGCCCAACACCTCAGGTCAGGGGTCTCTGACCTCCCGCCATTTCTTCACGTCGCCGCAGCTCCGAGCGGGAGAGAACCTCAAGGTGACACCTTTGGGACGACGGATCCAGGTTCCGCGCCCGCGCTCTCGGGCCCGGCTTCCCGTCACAGCCCGGTCGCCTCACCTGGCAGCGGCACACGATGTCGGCGTCCTGCGCCAGCAGATCCACCACCTTCCCTTTGCCTTCGTCGCCCCACTGCGCGCCCAGCACCACCGTCACCCGGTTCCCCCCGGGCCGCGCCCCGGGGCGGCCACAGTCGCCGTTGGGCAGGGAGGATGCCGCCGGGTTGGTCTCGGCGAACGCCATGGCTCCGGTGACGCGAGGAGAGCCCGAAAGAGACGCGGGCGACGACGAGTGCGCGAACTGAACTGCTCTGCGACCGCCAGCCACATGCGGAGGAAGAAGGAGCCAGAGGCCGGCCCCGCCCCCGCCCCCGCCGGGCCACCACCCTCCAGCCAGGCCCCGCCCCGCTCTCCGCCACAGCCCACTCAAGGGGCGACCATGACTGCCCCGCGCAGGCCGGCAGCCGTAGCACCGCCGGCAGGAAGAGGCCCCCGGTGGCGGCAACCGCCGCCACCCGGGACCGAGGCCACGCCCCTTCCGCAGCCTGGCGCGCCACCCCAGAGCGAGCCCCGCGAGCGGAAAGGGGCAGGGGCGGGGCCTCCAGCGCGCTTCGCCTCAACGCCCCGCCTACCTGCCTTTCTCCCGTTTTTCAAACCGGAGAGGCGCGGAGGTGCGGGCTCGAGCGTCGCACTACAACTCCCGGCATGCAACGCCCTGGCCGAGGCGACGTTTTCTGGTGCCATGCTGTTTGTCGTCTCCAGGTCACCCTCTCTGAAGGCGTTTTCAAATTATTTTTTGACGACTTGTTTTTATTAAGGGTAGGGGCAGTGTGTGCGAAACACAAAGGGCGGAATTCCAAAATACAAATGGGATGGATGGAAATGTAGATTTAGAATTGGGAACAAAAGTTCTACAAGTAAGAACAGAGATGGGACGGGGATCCAAAAGGGTGTATTCGAAAGTAGAGCAATAGTCTAGGCCATACCACCCTGAACGCGCCCGATCTCGTCGAAAAGTAGAGCAATAGAGGGCCCTGGGACTGAAAATCTAGAGCTCAAGTAAAGTTCGAGCCCTTCTGTTTTACACATTAGTAACAGAGGCTCAGAGAGGAGGACAATAGTGATGTATAGTTTGTGCCAAATACTGTGATGCACTTCGCTCTTTTAAAGATAGTAATTAGTACTATCTTACCCTTATCTTACAGGATTTAAAAGTGGGAATAGTAGGGGCGCCTGGGTGGTTCAGTGGGTTAAAAGTGGGAATAGAGTCACATTAAATGCAATGTCTACCACATATACGTCAAATATACACAATCACGCTCTCTAACGGCCCCTGGGCGTATTGTAGTATGACACTAGTTTTACTCAATGATTCATAGTCGGTAAACACTGAGGACCCACTACAAACTATGCAGGTACTGGGCCCTAACGACAAAAGAGTAAAGATAGAGTTGCAGTACTCAAGGACTCCGATTATTTGGTCTACCCACAAATAAACATAAGTTATAACACTATGTGACAATTTTGGTATTTGTTTATTTTTGGCTTCACAAGATTACAAACCTCTCCGTAAACCAGAAAGCTGTCCTATGTCTTTGTACCCAAGTGCGCAAGGTGGTGTTGGACCTAGAGTAGGTGCTCAGTAAGTACACGTTACTGTTCCCATCCGCTGAACTTAAGAACCACTTACGGAACGCCTCATCCTGAAAAGCACGACCAGATCACATTGTTTGTTATCGCAGTACTTATATACGGTCCCAACGAAAATGTGCGCTAAGATACCGTTACTTAAAAGCTTCACCTTCGTTCAGTCAGGGATTTTCCGAAGTGGTTTTGCTGTCTCACTCCAAAACAGCACGGTTTCTGCCTTTCTTCAAGACTGGTTTGTGTTTGCGAGTCCGGCCAACTACGACGTTCCTGGGAAACCAGGTAGCGGCTCGCGCTGGCACGCATGCGCACACGCAGTCGCCTTCGCGGGCGGGGACATCCGACCCCGCCCCGCCCCGCCCCGGGGCGCGCGGACCCCAGCACCTCCTCCGCGGGTCCGCCGGCGCCCCCCGAGAGCGCGCGAGGCCAGGGCGGGCGCGGCCTGGGCGGTTGGGCGGAGGCTGTCCGGGCGCCATGTCAGCCCAGGGAGTGGCGGTGCTGCTGTCGTGGCTGAGCTGCTGCGGCTGGGCCGTGTGGAGGTAGACAGACGCCAGTGACAGCCCCGGAGCACCGGGCGGGGATGGGCCCTGGGGCCTCGCCCCCGCGCGTCTGCGTCCCGACCCACCCGCCCACGGGGACCACCACCCGGAGCCCCGGCTCCCGGCTCCCACTACAGGCCCCTCCCGAGAGTTTCCGCTGGATGAGGGCCGAGCAGTGTTAGGGCTTTGCTCCCCCAGGGTCTGGGTAACTTCGTGGGACAGCTGAGCCCCCAAACTCCCTTTCTGCCGCGGCAACCTTGGTTTGCCGGAGAGGAGCAAATGAGAGCCCCAGAGTCGCCCCTGGGGAGTGGAGGCAGGGGGCGAGGCCACGTCTCAAGGATAACTAGGTAGTTGACGGTCTATGTGAGGCGGGTGCAGGAGTGATTGGTGAAAAGTGCTTTATAAAATGTGAAGCGCTGTGCCGATGGAAGGGGATGTAATTCCTGCATAAGCAATGAGAGTTGAGTCTGAGATCTGATTTAGGGAGGGAAAGCTTTGCAAGTTCTGAGAAATCCTCAGTGCAAGTGTGATTTTTGTTCAGTCTTTAGCAACTGCTGGACTGGGAAGTGTATCAAAATATTTTAGATTTTCAACATAGGTTAAAATACAGATAATTAACCCGAAAAATAATATTATGAACATTCCATTCAATGGAGGTCTTGCTATGACTAATTAGTACCCTCTAACATTAAGATGTAGGGCGCCTGGGTGGCTCAGTGGTTTAAGCCGCTGCCTTCGGCTCAGGTCATGATCTCAGGGTCCTCGGATCGAGTCCCGCATCGGGCTCCCTGCTCGGCAGGGAGCCTGCTTCCCTCTCACTCTCTCTGCCTGCCTCTCTGCTTACTTGTGATCTCTCTCTGTCAAATAAATAAAATCTTAAAAAAAAATTCCTTTAACATTAAGATGTAAAAATTCCGGCAATCCATTAAACTATTACAGAGATTTAAGAGGGAAGGGATCCAGGGCGCCTCATTGGACAGATGGATGGGGGCATCGAAGACAGTAAGAGTAGCCTTCGAAAGGATCAGTGAAGTGGTGAGAAAAAGAAAAAAAACAGCATTCTGACAGAAAATTGTAAGCTTTTGTTTTCTCCTCTATAAAGTGAAGAAAATAAAACCTGTCTCATGGGATTCTCGTGAGACTTGAAAGCGAAGATATATTTAGCTCCCAGCACGTGCCTGGCAAACAATGGATCGATAAGGATAAGGGATATTATTAAGGATGGCCTGTGAATTCAGGGACTTCAAAAATTTTATACTGTACACCAGAGGTCACCAAACTTTCTGTAAGGGCCAGGTAGTAAATACTTGAGGCTTTTCAGCTGATACAATCTGTGTTTTAACTACCCAGCTCTGCCATGCGCACCCCAACAGTAGTAAACCAATGGGTGTGGCTGTGTGTCAATGAAAATTTATTTACAAAAACGGTGGAATTTCACCTTGGCTTGCCAACCCCTGGTCTACCTTCATAACTGAAGGGAATGCTAAATTTCTTTCCCTTCCCTAAATTTTCAATGAGAGTTTACTGAAGACAAAGATAATTGTTTATTATGGTAGTCACAGGCTCCTTGAATTTTATATCTTAATAAGGTTTTCTTTTATTTTTTTTTAAGATTTTGTTTATTTGACAGATCACAAATAGGCAGAGAAAGACGAGGAAGCAGGCTCCCCGCTGAGCAGAGAGCCCGATGAGGGCTCAATCCCAGGACCCTGGGATCATGACCTGAGCCGGAGGCAGAGGCTTTAACCCACTGAGCCACCCAGGCGCCCCAAGGTTTTCTTTTAAAGGACAAAATTTCCTGAATTTGATGTAATGGTTTTTTTATTGTAATCTTTTTTGGGGGAGAGGATGGAGAATTCAAGGTAGATGTCTTATTTAAATAATTCTTTTTTCCCAACAGCTAAGAGACATTTACCTAAATTTTCTCCCAAGAGTATTAATGTTTTTAACATTTCTTATCCCAATGGAGTTGTTTTTCTTAAATGATCTAAGGTAGGACTGCGATTAGTTCTTTCTCTTTATGAATCCAGATCCATTTTCTAGCTCCATTTATTGAACACCACCTCTGTCCTATACAAAATTTCCCTACAGACTTAGGTCTGGGCTTACTATAGAATCCCTCTTATTTAGAGAAGAAATTATTTTTAATATTTGCATTTGCCCTTTTTCCTCCACAGGTATTCCACTAACAGCCCAAACTACCACATTTTTAGTACCAGAAGTACTGTAAGTGTATATTTTTCAAACTATAGCTTATTTATATTTATATAATTTTATTTATTTTATATAATATAATAAATAATTTATATATTTTATAGTTATATAATTATAAATATATTTATAAGAGTAAATATATTATTTATTGATTTTTTTATAATATTATTATCTACCTTAAAGCAGAGAGCAGTATTTTATACTCAGTTGTATAGCACAGTTATACCTTTTTATTTCATTTCCTTTGTCTCATTTATCATCCTAAGATAAACCCCCTTGCCAATAAATGTCCTTAAATATATATGTAGCAAATATAAGTGGTACAGTTTTGAGTTTTTTGTGATTTAATATTGACAGATAGGGTGGCCTTACACTATATTGTGTAAACTGTTGAAAATGAAAGATAGTGCTATTAATATTTACGATGGGACAACAGATATGAATTGCAACTGCCTTGACAAACTGGGATGAATGGTCACTGAAGCCATAGACTTCATTCTCTGTATTACTTTTTTTTCAATACTTTGTTTACTTCATTTCTTCTTAATGCTGCCTACTTACTAGTATGTGTGTGATTTGTTTTATTTGTACAGCAGCCCACCCCAGTAATGGGCACATGGCTTTCTATCTCCACAAACAACACTGTGATGAATGCCCTTTTACATGTTCTTATATGGGTCTGTGCAATAATTTTTCATCTATAATTGTTGGGACATAGGAGCAAGCACCTGATTTAACTAAATTCCCCATGATTATTCCTGAATGGCAGTCATAGTTTCTACTTTCACCTAGTGCACATCTTCACTAAAGTTTGGTATTACTGAATTTTTTTTTTTTACCCATTTTATTACTATGTGTAGTAGCTTATTGCTGTTATTTTCAACTCTCTGGTGACTAGTGATTTTGAGCATCTCTACCCATATTTATGCAGTCTTCTCTTCTGAGTTGCCTGGTCATAACTTTTGCCCATTTTCTATTTAATTTTGTGCCCTTTTCTTGTTGATTTACAGAGTGCTGTATACATTCCACCCTCTTTATTAATTAAATGTTTGCTTCAAATGTTACATTTTCTTCTCTCTCATCTACTCATCTAACCATTAATGTTATCTGTGGATATTTTATTTTTTAAGAAAAGGCTCACTTTGTTGCGCCAGACCACCCCCCTCCACACACACACACACACACACACACACACACACACAACACGCTTTTTGACCTCATACTTTCTACTTTTTTAGAGTCTCATGAAAAATCTTTTCCTACCCAGAGTTATGAAGATATTTATCCTATCTTTTATTTTATATGTGTTATATCTTGATCTTTGAAATATAGGTCATAAATCCATCTGGAATCCACTTGTATATAATCTAGAGTATGCATTCGCATTATTTTCTGTACGTAATGAACCACCTCCTATTAAACAACTTAGTGTTTTTCTATTATTTTTCTGGTATTATCTTTTTTTCATATGTAGTTGTATCAATTTCTGAGCTCTCTTCTTTCCTATGGGTAGAGTTGACTGATCCTCTCTTGTTTCATGTAGCTGCAGTTTAATTTCAGTGCTGCCTACAGTTCCTTTGAATTAACCAACCATAATATACGCATCATTTTACTCTAGATAAGTAATTAGATTGTTTCCATTTTTAGTCTTTTTAGACTGCTGTGATTAGCGGAGTACTAGACATGGTAGCCTACTATCAACATTTTTATGCCCATCTTCTGTGTATATGTATACACATATACATATATGTGTATATATATATGTATATATGCATATGCATATATATACATATATGTATATATATATGCATTTCTTTTAGGAGTGAGATTGGTAAGTCGTAGGGTATTATGCATGTGTTCAGCTGTAGTCAATAGTGCCAAAAGAATTTATAAAATAATTGTATCAGTTTACACTTATATTCTATGTTTATATATATCATTGTATTTACACTATTCAGAATCAGGCAGGGGAATCTATAAAACTATGTTTTCTTTTACAGTGTCATTTGTTTTTAAATTCATTGCTATCCATTTCTTTTTTTTTTTTTTTAAAGATTTATTTATTTATTTATTTGACAGACAGAGATCACAAGTAGGCAGAGAGGCTTTAACCCACTGAGCCACCCAGGCACCCCTATCCATTTCTTATTAAAGCTGTACTTAGGGGCGCCTGGGTGGCTCAGTGGATTAAGCCGCTGCCTTCGGCTCAGGTCATGATCTCAGGGTCGTGGGATCGAGCCCCGCATCGGGCTCTCTGCTCTGCAGGGAGCCTGCTTCCTCCTCTCTCTCTGCCTGCCTCTCTGCCTACTTGTGATCTCTCTCTCTGTCAAATAAATAGATGGAATCTTTAAAAAAAAAAAAAAAAAAAAAAAAAAAAAAAAAGCTGTACTTACTGGTTAAATTGTCATTTGTAGTTAGTTTATTTAATATCATTTATTTATGTATTTCATCTTTGTTTCTTAAACAGCTTTGTTGTATAATTGACCATTTTTTTAGTCATTTAAAAAATCTCCTTTTTTCTAAGTAATTTCTACAGCTAACATGGGGCTCAAATTCACAACCCTGAGATCAAGAGTCGCATGCTCCACCAACTGAGCGAGCCAGGCACCCCCTAAAAATCTTTTCTGATCTCTGCTGTTCCTTTATCATTTTTACGGAGGTGACAGAAATGTGTTATGTTTAATTTATAATTGGTAATCAAAACAATGGAGTTATGTCATTACAGAAATGAAAATTGGGAGCCAGAGTCTGATTTTCAACAAAGGAAGTAGACAAAAGTGAGTAGATGGTAAAACCAGTGGCTTTGCAGGTTGCTTGCAGGTGATATTCAAAGAAAGAAAGAAAATATTGAGTGTACAGAAGACACTTTAGGGATTAAATAGTTCGTAAATCTTAATTGAAAGCATTTTAAAATAATTTTTCCTACCTATTTGCTTTTCCTGGAACTTTGGCATGAGGCCCAGGATTCAGATTTGACACACCATCCAGGAACCTATGAAGGTGCTCTCAGGGAACATAAACTGGTACAGGCCATCTCTGTACTTTCCCTCTGCCTCACTAAAGCTTGCCAGTATCTCCCAGAAAGGAACTTAAGCATTTGTCTAGAGCCTGGTGCTGCCCACAGGATACCTCTAGAATGCCTGGCTCTGGTGACCATTGCTTACACTTGTAGTCCCATAGGACTGTATTTATTTGTATACTTTAAAAGCTGCTGCTTGAGTGTTTAGCTTCCAGCCACCATGAATCTAGGTGCTGGCTGAGATCCTCCCTTTGAAACATTGACTGGACTTGGCACATCCTCATAGATTGGGAGTTATTAAAAACAAAATAAGAATGCTTGGAAAATCACAAAGTTTTGAAAGAGCAAAGAGCTAGGGCAAGGTTAAATGATAAGACTCATCTTTTACACTCCTCCAAGACAAAGAGATGTGGTTATTTTATTTAATGCATAACAATGTACACAAGAGAGTCAAGGAAATAAGAGAAACAGAGGAATATGTTCCAAACAAGAGACTTAGATAAAAGCTCAGAAAAAAACCTCAATGAAATGGAGATGAATAATTTACCTAAAAAAGAGTTCGAAGTAAGGGTCATAAAGATGCTCACAGAACTCAGGAGAAGAATGGATGAATACAGTAAGAACTTCAACCAAGAGATACAAAATATAAGAAGAGACCAAATAAAAGTCACAGAGCTGAAGGACACAGTAACTGAACTGAAAAATACACCACAGGGTTCAACATCAGACTAGACAAGGAAAGGATCTGCAAACCTGAAGACAGAGCAGTGGAATTCACCCAAACAGAGCAGTAAAAAGAAAAAAAGAATGCAGAAGAAAACTAAACATATTTTAAGTCATTTATAGAAGAACATCAAATGGACTAACATTTACATTATGGGGCCCAAAAGGAGAAGAGTGAAAGGAGCAGAAAAATTTTTAAGAAATAATTACTGAAAACTTCCCTAACCTGGGAAAGGAAACAGACATCTAGATCCAGGAAGCCCAGAGAGTTCCAAATAAGAAGAACCCGAATTATTTAAATTATAATTTAAATGTCAAAAGTTAAGCACAAGGAGATTTCTTAAAAAGCAGCAATGCGATAATTCATCAATTGAAAAAAAAAAGCACTATCTGCAAAGTGAAGCACAATAACATGAGGTATGGCTCTACTTATTGCCATTTTGTTAACTGTATTCTAGCTGGTTTGTAATTTTTTATGTGTTTTTCTTCTTCTCTGCTCTCTTCCTTTGTGGTTTCATGACTTTCTTTTGTGATATGCTTAGATTCTTTCTTCTGTATCTTTTTTGTGTCCACTATAAGTTTCTGCTTTGTGGTTATCATGAGGCTTACATACAAAAAATTGTAACAAGTCTATTTTCAGTAGATAATAACTTGTTTGATCACAGTATAAAGCTCTAAACTTTTACTCACCCTTTGCACATTGTTTTTTTTTTAATATTTTATTTATTCATTTGCCACAGAAAGATATCACAAGTAGGTAGAGAGGCAGGCAGAGAGAGTGGCAGAAGCAGGCACACCTCTGAGCAGAGAGCCTGATGCAGGGCTCAATCCCAGGACCCTGAGATCATGACCTGAGCCAAAGGCAGAGGCTTAACCCACTGAGCCACCCAGGTGCCCCTGCACATTGTTTTTAATGTCACATTTTATACCTTTTTTATCTTATGCATCCCTTAACAAATTATTGAAGTTATATTTTTACTTTAGTCTCTTAACCCTCACACTAGTTTTATAAGTAATTAACCCATTACCTTTACTATATATCTTTTAAGAGAAATTTATTATTTCATATTTTCTTATTACTAATTAGCACCCACCCAACTTTTTTTTTCAGCATGGAGTCACTTTTGAATTTCTCATAAGGCCATCTTAGTGATGATAAACTCCTTTAGCTTTTGTTAATCTGGAAAACTCTATTTCTCCTTCAATTCTGTAGGAAAGCTTTGCTGCACAGAGAATTCTTATATGGAAGTTTTTTCTTTCGGCACTTTGAATATCTTGTGCCACTCCTTTCTGGCCTACAATATTTCTGCTGAAAAATCTACTGGATAGCCAATGCCTGAAAAAACAAATTGAGAGAGAAATCAAACAATAACTTGAGACAAATGAAAATGGAAACTCAACATACCTCAATGAAATATTAGCAAACTGCATACAACAATATAGTAAACAATCGGGTGGGCTTTATTTGGGAGTGCAAGGATGGTTCAATATCTGTAAGTCAGTCAGCATCATAAACCACATCAATAAAATGAGGGGAAAATTATATGATTATCTCAGTAGATGCAGAAAAAGTATTTGACAAGATTCAAACTCCATTCTCAACAAAATGGTATTAGAGGAAACATACCTCGACATAATAAAGGCCATATAGGAAAAATCCACAGCTACCATCATACTCAATGGTGAAAAACCAAGAGCTTTCCCTCCAAGGTTAGGTCCAAGGTAAAGAACAAGACAAGGATGTCTACTCTCCTCACTTTTATTCAACATACTGGAAGTCCTAGCCACAGCAATCAGACAAGGAATAGAAATAAGATGCATGCTTATTAGTAAAGAAAAACTGTCACTATTTGCAGACCACATTATACTTTACATAGAAAATCCTAAAGACCCCACAAAAAACTACTAGAAGTAATAAACCAATTTAGTAAGGTTACAGGATACAAAATTAATAAACAGAAATTTGTACTATTTCTATACACTAACAATGAAGTTGCAGAAAGAGAAATTTGAAAAACACCATTTACAATCACATCAAAAATAGTAAAATACCTAGTGATAAACTTAACCAAAGAGGTGAAAGACCTGAACTCCAAAAACTATAAGACACTGATGAGAGACACTGAAAATAACACAGATGGAAAGATATTTAATACTCATGGATTGAAAGAACTAATAGTGTCAAAATGTCCATATTATCCAAAGCAATCTGCAGATTCAACGCAATCCCTATCAAAATACCAACAGCCTTTTTCACAAAACTAGAACAAATAATACTAAAATTTGTTACGTGGCCCCAAATAGCCAAAGCAATCCTGAGAAAGAAAAGTAAAGCTGGAGGTTCCACAGTTTCAGATTTCAAAATATACTACAAAGCTATAGTAATCAAAATAGAATGATACTGGTACAAAAATAAATGCATAGATCAATGGAACAGAATGGAGACCCCAGAAATAAACTCACATTTATATGGTCAATTAGTGTATGACAAGGGATGCTAGAATATACAATGGGGGAAAGGCAGTCTTTCGAATAAATAGTGTTGGGAAAACTGGACAGCTACATGAAAAGGAATGAAACTGGACTACTTTCTAACAACATAAAAAAAACCCCAAAAACTAAAAGTGGATTAATAACTTAAACATGAGATCTGAAACGAGAAAAATCCTAGAAGAGAACATAGGCAGTAATATCTGTGACATTGACCATAGCAGTGCTTTCTAGATATGTCTCCTAAGGCAAAAAAAAAAAAAAAAAAAAAAGCTATTGTTAAACTATTGATAAACTGTTGGGACTACATCAAAGTAAAAAGCTTTTGCACAACAAAGGAAACTACAAAACTAAAAGACAACCTATGGAATGGGAAAAGATATTTGCAAATGACGTATCTGATAAGGGGTTAATATCCAAAATATATAAAGAACTTACACAACACCAAAGAAAACCACAAATAATCTGGTTTAAAATGGTCAGAGCAGCTAAAGACATTTTTCTGAAGAAGACATGCAGAAGGCCAACAAACATGAAAAGATGCTCACCATTACTAATCATCAGGGAAATACAAATCAGTCTCACAATGAGATATCAGTTCAAGCTATTAAAATGGCCAAAATCAAGAAGACAAGAAACAAGTGTTGATAAGGATGTGGCAAAAAAGAAACCCTCATTTATTGTTGGTGGGAATTTGAATTGATACATCCACTGTGGAAAAGAGTATGGAGGTTCCTCAAAAAATTAAAAATACAGATACCTTTTGATCCAATAATTCCACTACTGAGTATTTACTCAAAGAAAATGAAAACACTAACTCAAAAAGATGCATGCACTTCTGTGTTTATTGCAGCATTATTTACAGTAGCCAAGACAGAGTAGCAACCTAAGTTTCCATCAGTAGATGAAGTGATACACACATGCACACACACACATACACAGGAGTATTACACAGCTATAAGAAAGGATGAGATTGTGCCATTTGAGACAACATGATGGACCTAGAGGATATTATGCTAAGTGAAATAAGTCAGACTGAGACAGACAAATACCATATGACTCCACTCCAAATGGAATCTTAAAAATGTGAATAAACAAACAGAGCTATCCCAGTCATCTTATTTCATCCATAAATATTTTAGTTTGTGTATTAAAAATGCTAAGATTCAGGGTGCCTGGGTGGCTCAGTGGATTAAGCCGCTGCCTTCGGCTCAGGTCATGATCTCAGGGTCCTGGGATCAAGCCCCGCATCGGGCTCTCTGCTCCGCGGGGAGCCTGCTTCCTCCTCTCTCTCTGCCTGCTTCTCTGCCTACTTGTGATCTCTGCCTGTCAAATAAATAAATAAAATCTTAAAAAAAATGCTAAGATTCTTAAATTTTATTTTATTATTATTATTTCCTTAAGCAAGCTCTGTACCCAATGTGGGGCTCAAACTCATGATTCCAGCATGCTCTACTGACTGAGTCAGCCACGTGCCCCTCAGCAGGAGAAGCCAGTTAGAAAGGATGCATACATATGATTCTATTAATACGAAATGTCCTGAATAAACAAATGTATAAGAAAGTGATTGCCTAGAGCAATAGTATAGGTGTTTGGGTAGTGAACCCCAAAGAATGCAGGGTTTTTTCATGGAATGAGAGTTTCTGATGCTCCACATCCTCAATAGTCTTTAGTAATTGTCAGTGTTTTGGATTTTCACCATTCTAATAAGTGTGTGCTGCTATATCACACACATTGTTTTAATTTGCAGTTCCCTAATTACATATGAGATAGAGCAACTTTTCATGTGCTCTTGTCATCTCTATATCTTCTTTGCTGAGGTTCCTGTTTGGATCCTTTGTCCATTTTATTTTTTTTTCTTTTTTTTTTTCCTTTGTCCATTTTAAAATTGGTTTTGTTTTCTTATTGTTGAGATTTAAGAGGTTTGGGGGGGTTTGTTTGTTTGTTTGTTTTTAATTTTGAGTACTAAGTTTTATCAGATACAAGTAGTTTTGCAAATATTTCCTCCCAGACTATGGACTATGGCTTCCCTTTTCATTCTCTTAACAGTGACTGTTTTCATTTTAATGAAGCCCAAGTTATCAAACTTTTCTTCCATAGATCATGCCTTTGGTGTTGTATCTAAAAAGTCATTGCTGAACTGAAGGTCCCCTAAGTTTTCTCCCATACTTTAGTCTTTTCGGTCAACACTTAATGAGCTTATTCTCCTTTTCTTTATTATTTTCCTTCTTCCAACAAAATTTTTAGATGCGTTATTTCTACTTTGTCAAAATATATATAACACCTATTAGTCTTTAACCTTTATTGTCATGCGTTAATGTTTTATCTACAATCAAATATATTAATGCTCACCACCAATCCTTTTTCCAGTTTTGCCAGTTTATACTGTATTCTGGTACAGTTGTTGATAAAGTTTCTATAATGGCCAGATAGTATGTATTTTAGACTTTGCAAATCAAATGATTTCTGTTAAAATAATTAACTCTGCCACTGTAACTTGAAAGCAGCCACGGACACTAAATAATGAAATTGAATGTGGCTGTATTCTCATAAAACTTTGTTTACAAAAACAGGTGATGAGCTGGATTTGGTACACAGGCCATAGTTTGCTGCCCCTTGCTCTAGTAAATTCCTCAGAAAGAGCTCCTAGATATAGTATTTCCTGACTTTTTTTTAAAGATTTATTTATTTTAGAAAGAGAGGATGCAAGGACATTTATGGGTGTCATATAAGGGTACAGAGGTGGGAGAGAATATTCAAACTCCTTGCTGAGTGCAGAGTCCAAAATGGGACTCAATTCCAGGACCCTGAGGTCATAACCTGAGCTGAAATCAAGAATCCAATGCTGAACTGACTGAGCCACCCAAATGCCCCTTCTGAATTCTTTTTAAAAAACTTTTTTTTTTTTTTTCTGTGACTTTAATAGTTAAAGGAGAGCTTGGTTGGACATAGAATCTTTGGTTCATATTATCATTCGTTGTTTACCTTATTTCATTCCTGGTTACCTTCCTTGTCACTTTGCTATATATGTTGCTTTAAAGAATTCTGATGTTCTTGTATCCTATTTGATGTTTTGGTTTTTTTTTCTTTTTTTTGGTGGGGGGAGGTCTGAGGATTTGCCTTTACTTTTAAAGTCTAATGTTCTCTCTGATAAGTTTCAGAGCTGACTTTTAAAGTTTATTTTTTTGGGTAGCAGTGATCTCTCTCTCTCTCTCTCTCTCTCTCTATATATATATATATATATATTTCTTTCTGCAAAGCTTTTTTAGTTACAGATTTAAATATTCTGTTGTTTTGTTTTTCAACTCTGGGGAACTCCAATTGTACAAGAGTTGGATTTTGTCTGCCTTCCATTTCAATTACTTTCTCTCTCTCTCTTTTTCCTTCTTATTCCACTTATAGTCTCTTGGTTGTTTTTCTGCCTTTCTTCAATGCCTTTTGTTTAGTTTTTATTCACATATAATTTCCCACTAGTATCTTTTAATTTAGTCTGCATTTCCTTTATCATCCTAGTTCATGTGCTGGTTTAGTCAACTCTTATTTCTATTTGTGGTTCATTTTCTGTTCCTAGCTTATGAATTTATTCTCTTCTAATTCTGTTATACAGTGTTATATTAGTTTGAGGTGTATGCTATAGTGATGCACCTAATTTATGAATTTATAATTCAAGATTTTTCTTTCTCTTATCAGCAAATGCTTGTTTGAGATTATTTAATTCAGTTTAGGATGTTAGTTTGCAGTTTTCTTCTGTGTTTGGTTTTTTGAAGGGACTTTTTTTAACTGAAATGTTTTTTTTTTTCTATTATAGTAGCTCTGTATAAAGTCTGATGATATCTTTGAATTTTATGGGCAGTTTGCCAGCTTGGGTTGGTTGGAAGATACCTAGTTGAGGCACCTAGATGCCTCTGTCCAAATCTGATTTCAGCCCAGGTCATGATCTTAAGGTCCTGAGATCGAGCCCTGTGTTGAGTTCCATGCTGGGTGTGGAACCTGCTTACGATTCTCTCTCCCTCATCCTCTGTTCTTCCCACATCCCCCCACAATCATTCCTAGTTAAACCTAACTTTCCTCTCTTATTCTAGCAAAGTGCAGTTTCTTTATTTGATAACTTTTTATTGGGAGTGTGGCATTTCCCTGGATGTTTTGTTTGGTTTTGTTTTTTGACTTGTCTTATCCTAAATTTCCCCTCTTGATTCTCCTTCCCTTCACCACTCACTCTCTGAAGGGTGTCTCCCTTTCCTGAGTCTTCTCTGCAGAAGTGCCATCTTTCCAGTGGTCCCATCTCAAGTCTCATATGCCTTTGGTTCTTGTCCTCCTAGTCAGTGCTCTCACCTTCTAGGAGTCTTTTTCTATTATATTTTTGCACCTAAGGAGTGCTTTTTCTCCCTGTGGGTGATTTTCATTCAGTCTTACCTTTTATTTTCCTGCTTTTACCCTGTAGTTTTTCAGAAGACCCCTCACTCTCCACAAAGAATTATGATAGGATCTTGAGTGAGAGTTCTGCTAAAGATAGTTAACTTTTTACTTACAGGTTTCTTGAAATTTGTAGTGTGCTTTGTCTTCTAGGTATGTTATGATGTACAACTTTCTGGGTTTTATTTGTTGATCTGTGCTGTTTTTTTAGAAATGTGTGGAGATAGTAACTTATGTGGCCATCCTTACCTGGGCTAACCATTGTCCTCCCACCACTCATGTTTTGATACACTGTTAGACTGCAGTAATAACAACTATATCCCTTTTATACTCACTATGCAGATCTTGTTCCACAAAAAAAAAACTCTTTTTTTTTTAAAGATTTTATTTATTTGACAGAAAGAGATCAGAAGTAGGCAGAGAGGCAGGCAGATAGAGAGGTAGAAGCAGGCTCCCTGCTGAGCAGAGAGCCTGATGTGGGGCCAGATCCCAGGACCCCAAGATCATGACTGGAGCCAAAGGCGGAGGCCCAACCCACTGAGCCACCCAGGTGCCCCCCCCCCCGCCCAGTGCTTTTATTAATATAGCTCCTGGTTGCTTTTATTTTTTTAATTATTCTTAATTTTTTTCCTAGGTATGAGCTGTCCCTTTTCGATATGTTGTTTCAAATTATTTTAGTTCACATGTTAGTCTCAAATTATAGTTAATATTGAAAAACACTTTAGTTTTCTTCTTTAGTATCCACAACTACATGTATATTGAATTTTCTTTGCCTATCTTCTATATTTGTCACTTACTCCTGAATTACTTTCTATTTCTTTTATTCTTAAAAACCTATTTCTCTCAAAGCCTTATCTATTGTTTATTCACAATTGTGGTTTTTCTAATTTGGTTTATTTATGAAATGACTTTTTCTTTTGTTTCTGTATTTTTCCCAACATAGAAGTCAGCTTACAAGTTTCAAACTCTGATTTATATTGTTCTTTCATAACTTCTGTCATTCTCTGATTTATTTTTCCTCATTTTAAAATACCAGATGTATCAGCCAGTGTTCTCACAGAGAAACAGAACCAATAGAACTTATACATATGTATACTAAGAGATTTATTTTAGGAAATTGACTCACGTGATTGTGGGAACAGAAGACTCTGAAATCTTAAGGTCAGGCCAGCAGGCTGGAACTTCAGGCGAGAGTTAATGCTGCAGTCTTAAAGCAGAATTTCTTCTCCAGGAAACCTCGGTTTTTTTCTGAATGTTTCCAACTGATGGAAGAGGCCTCATTCACATTATCATCAAAGACCTTCTCTTTTACTTAAAGTCAACTGATTGTAGATGTAAACCACATCTATAAAATATCCTCACTGCAAAACCTATGTTAGATTAAATAACAGGGTTCTGTAATCTAACCAAGTTGATACGTAAGACTAACCCCCATATTAAGTTGTAGATTTCACTTATTTATTGGGTATGTTCTTACAGAGATGTTATTTTGCTTTGTATTTTCTTTTTCTTATAACAACTGTGTGAAATTAGACTGTAATCCTTTTTCTGTTGCTTTTTTTTTTTTTAACATGAAATTGATTTACCTGATCTTTAAGGTGAGGTGGGTCAAAGTAACTTTTAACTTCATAGTTTTAGAGTTACCTCTTCTGTTGTTTTGTAAAGTGTCCAAAAATAAGGCTAATACTTTTTGAGATCTCCAGATTCTGTTTCCTTCTCTCATTCATCAGTAGTTTTTCTTTCCTTTGTCTTTATTGTCCTTTTCCAGCTCAACTGGGATTCTTTTCCCTTCATTACACATCCTTGTCCTGGAAGCTATCTTTAGATCCTTGGTTTTGGTGTTCATAGATCCTAGCTTCTCCTGCCCCTTCAAATATTATCATGGACCTCTTGGACTTAGAAATTGAAAAGTACAACAACCCCTCTGATTAGAGTTGCTATATTCCAGTTGTCCTGTCTTGGTTTCCTATGAATACCTATCACTGATTTCAGTGTTCTTCTCTTTTGAGTGAAAGGTCCCCCAATAATGGTTCTGTGATTAAAGGAGTGAGACTGATACAAAGTGAAGGTCAAGCAAAGCTTTATTTCACGCCAAGCATCAAGAATCAAACCGAACGTTCTGGGCTGTGCCTCTTACAGAGAGGGCAACATCTCTCTGCTTCACAGACTAGCTTTTAAGGGCAAAGGCCATGCAGTTGGGCCTGGCCATGCACAGGTGGCCAATGAAATTGTAACACACAGAGAGAGCTGCACAGTCATGTTAGGTCACACATAAATGGCCAATTGAATTACAATTTACCCTAGTAGATATTTGAACCAGCCTATCACCTTGGTCAGAATTGGTGCCCAAAAGGTGCCCAAAGGGCCGGTCCCATACTCCTTAGTAACTAGGGAGACAGTATGCGCCCCCCCACTGATCGGATGTCTCCACCCTTGTATTTGGGCTTTGTTACCTGGGACTGGTTTCCGAGTCTTGTTTTTAAGTAAGTCCCCTGGGGGAAGGGGGGCAGGGACAGTTTAAGTTTTAAACAACAAAGTTATTATTTAACGGGATGGAAGTTCTCTGGCTAAATAGGTCCTTACACTGAGGTCTACCATATTTGCTTTCTTTTGCTGCCTTATGCTGATACCATGTGAGTCTGGTTATTTTAGCTAGCTTGTTCCAACCCACTTATACTTTGGGCTTTTGAGGAGTACTTTGTCACTAAGTTGTATTGTTGACATTATCTGATGTTATTGTTTTTTCTTGGTACTATCCTAATTGTCTTCTCTGTGCCTACAAGGAAATTTGAGTAGATTGAAAAACTACATCACCACTAACCCTTCCCAATTAATTTTCTTTTGCAAATGCCTCCTTTTGTATCCTTTCTTTTACTTTTTTGGTTTTCTCTGTTGTTATTTTATTAGCATCTTATACTGAGAACCAAGTTCATTCGCTTTCAAACTACCTTATTTCTTTTGTATATATTTAAGGCTATCAATTTCATTTTAGGGATTATTTATACTATATACTACAACTTTTGAGAACATTGAATGCTTTTATTCTTTAGTTATAAATATTTTGTAATTTCCACTGTGATTTCTCCTTTACTTCATGAATCATTTGGAAGTAAAGTTTAGGTTTTGTTTTCTTTTTTTCCTTTAAGAATTACAAATATCTGGGGCGCCTGGGTGGCTCAGTGGGTTAAGCCTCTGCCTTCAGCCCAGGTCATGATCTCAGGGTCCTGGGATCAAGCCCCACATTGGGCTCTCTGCTCGGCAGGGAGCATGCTTCCCCCTCTCTCTCTGCCTGCCTCTCTGTCTACTTGTGATCTCTCTCTCTCAAATAAATAAATAAAATAAAATAAAAGAATTACAAATATCTTAAGAATTTCTTCTGGCTAACTTTATGAGAAATTCTAATTTTATTTCATTAATATCAAAGACATAGTATGTGTGATGATACTTCTTTGAGATTCGCTAAGGCTTCTGTAAATATGATCAATTTTGCTAAATGTTCTATGTGAGATTGGAAAGAATATATTTTATTTTATTTTGGCTAATTCTATAGGTTTATATATAGGTTTATCTTTAGCTCAGAAAAGTATGTCAAAAATCTACCACTGTATTTGTGGCTTTTAAGTTTTTTCCTGGTACTTCTTCGTGCTTTAGATCAATGCTTTATATAATTTATAGGTTCAATGCAGTCCCTATCAAAATACCAACAGCATTTTTCACAAAATTGGAATAAATAATACCAAAATTTGTATGAAGCCACAAAAGACCCCAATTAGCCAAAGCAGTGTCGAGAAAGGACAAAGCTGGGGGTATCACAACCCCCAGTTTTGAGATAAACTACAAAGCTATAGTAATGAAAATAGAATAGTACTGGCACAAAAATATACACACAGATCAATGGAAGAGTAGAAAGTCCAGAAATAAACCAATGAATATATGGTCAATTAGTCTATGACAAAGGATGCTAGAATTTACAGTGGGAAAGACAGTCTTTTCAATAAAAAGTATTGGGAAAATGAGACAGCTGCATGTAAAAGAATGACATTGAACTATTTTCTTATACCATATACAAAAATAAATGCAAAATGGACTAAAGACCTAAACTTGAGACCTGAAACCTTAAAAATCCTAGATGAGAGCACAGGCAGTAATTTCTCTGACATCAGCCTTAACATTTTTCTAGATGTCTCCTATGCAAGGAAAACAAAAGCAAAAACAAACTATTGGAACAACATCAGAATAAAAACCTTCTTCATAGCAAAGAAAACCACCAACAGAACAAAAAGACAACTTACTGAATGGGAGATGTTATTTGCAAGAGACATATATGGTATAGGGTTAATATCTAAAATATATAAAGAACTTATACAACTCAACACTGAAAAATCCCCTAAATAATCCAGTTAAAAAATAGGCAAAGGACATACAGATGGCCACCAGAGACATGAAAAGATGTTCAACATTACTAATCATCAGTGCAAATTGAAATCACAGTGAAAATATCACCACACACCTATCAGAAGGGCTAGAATCAAAACCATAATAAATAACAAGTGTTAGTGAAGATGTGGAGAAAAAAGAACTTTTGTGCACTGTTGGTGGGAATGCAAACTGAGGCAGCCACTGTGGAGAAACAGTATGGAGGTAACTTTAAAAATTAGAGGGGCACCTGGGAAGCTAAGTCATTTAAGCACTCGGCTCTTGGTTTCAGCTCAGTTCATGATCTCAGGGTCACAGGATGGAGCCCCACATAGAGCTCCATGCTCAGCATGGAGTCTGCTTAAGATTCTCTCCCTCTGCCCCTCCCCCTTCTCAAGCTATCTCTTTCTCTCTCAAATAAATCTAAAAAATTTAAAAATAGAAATACCATATGATCCAGTAATTCCAGTTCTGGGTTTTTACCCAAAGAAAATGAAAACACTAATTCAAAAAGGCATGTGCACACCTATGTTTATTGCAATGTTACTGACAATAACTAGATACAGAAGCAACCTAAGTATCTATCAATAGATGAATGGATGAGGAAGATTGCTTATCAAAAGTTGAACGGTTAAGAAACACACACACCCCCCAGAATGTTACACAGCCATGCCAAACGATGAGATCATGCCATTTGAAACAACATGGGGGACTGAGAGGGTATGTTAAGTGAAATAAATCATACTGAGAAAGACAAATACCATATGATTTCACTCATAAGTGGAATCTTAAGAAACAACAATAGCAACAACAAATGAATAAACAAAAGGCAGAATCAGACCTATAAATACAGAGAACAAACTGATGGTCTCCAGAGGGAAGGGTGATGGGTTGAGCAAAACGGGTGAATGGGAATAGGAAGTATAGGCTTCCAGTTATGACATGAGTAAGTCAGGGGAAAAAAAAAAGACACAGTATAAGGAATGTAGTCGATGATACTGTAATAGCAGGCTATCAGCACAGGGGCAGCTACACTCGTGAACGTGGCATAATATAAATATCTGTGGAATCACTCTGCCATACATCGTGTGTCAACTATACTCAAAAGAATTGTTTTGCTTTATGTATTTCAGAGTTATGTTACATCTTCTGGCAATTTTTTCCTTTTTTCTTCTTATACATTGTCATTAATCCTATAATTTAAATTTATGACAGAGTTGGTATTATAACCCCCATTTTACCGCTGAAAAAACTGAAGCAGTATTTACAGATGTATATCTACATGAAATGACTGCCTGTGTTTGTGCACATAATTGTTACTATAAATGTGAAGTTGGGTTCCAACCCTGGCTTAAGAAGAGGACCAGGGGCACCTGGGTGGCTCAGTCAGTTGTGTCTGACTTTTGATCTCAGCTCAGGGTGAGTTCAGGCCCCATGTTGGGCTCCACGATGGGCCCAGAGACTCCTTCAAAAAAAAAAAAGAGAGAGAGAGAGAGAACCAATGTTAAGACTAAGACTGATGATGTTAGAAATTGGATCAGTATCCTTCAAAAAGGGAAAGAAAGAACTTATAAATCAAAGAACATAGAAACAGAAAAAAAAATAAGGAATAAGGAAACGGGGAAAATGTGACTGATGGAAGTTACCGTGGGTGAGTCAGTGATACGCGAAGAGTAGGGCCTCAGAATTTACCGTGACTTGTCTTTAATGGAAGGATCTTGTCTCACTCATTTTTCTTTATCCTCAGAATCTACTGGAGTGCCAGTCGCCTGCTGGATACTTGATAGATTATTTCTGACATAAAATAAAATAAGAATCAATTTTGGGCGGGGGGACCTCTGAAACATCTTGGAAAAGTTAAGTGACTTTTCCTTTGTCACATTACTTTGTAAAATTGTAACGGAATCAAATTTTAGTTCTTCTTTTTTTTTTTAAATAGTAAGGACCCAGGAAATTGAGCCCTCCATCAGAGCATTGAGATAAAAATTTTGGAGAAGACTTTTTTGCTTGAACTATTTTATCTTCTTTTTTAGATTAAGTTAGAGTATGAAGGAACATTATTTTCTGAGTGGAGTGTGCCAGCAACTTGCTCTGTGAAAAATAAAAGGTAAGATTTTTGCTGTGAATATCAACATTCACATTTCACATAAAAACATATTCATATACTGTGGAAGTTCAGATTCAAGGCTCTGATTGAACGTAAATTTCTTCCCATTACAATATGCGAAAAAAAAGACAAAAATCTCATCAAAAAGTAAAAGTAAAATATTGCTATATTTTAAATGTTTCTTGTTAACATACAATTGATGTTTTTAGACTTAAAAAGCAATAGGGGAATTTTTACTAATCTTGTATGTATCTATGCTTATTTTTCTCCCTGTTCTTTTTAAATACTAGCTCCCCCAAGACAGAACTGCGTTGTTCCTCTCCTGGTGTTCAGACTATAAGACCACTTGTTATCGGCCCAGTAAGTTGATTTTAAAGACAAGTTATTAAATCTTGCATAAGTATCTCTGTTACATTTTATTTTCCCAATTTGAACTTTCAACCTGTTTTAAATAGTAGAAGTGTTAAGTATAAATAAAAGGTATTTTTAAGTTATTGTCAATACGACAGTTTTCAGGTATATCTCATAGCAGATTGTAAGTTAGGAAATGATGGGTGCTTGTGTGGCTCTGTTGGTTAGCCGTCCGCCTTTGGCTCAGGTCATGATCCCAGGGTCCTGGGATCAAGCCCCATGTCAGGGGTCCCAGCTCAATGGGGAGTCTGCTTCTCCCTCTCCCTTTCCCTCTGTGTGCTGTCTCTCTCAAATAAATAAATATTTAAAAATTCAGTTCTAAAATGGTATGTGATTTTTATCTTAGCCTTTTCACCAAGTATGTTAAAGCCCCTGTTACCATCTTATTGATAATAGTACTCCCCACCTAGTGAGTCTCATGTTATATACTTTTATGACAATTCTCTGGATAAAAAGCCGTCTCTGGCAAGTTTGTTTTTATGATATTTTCTTCAATTCAAGAAAGCATATGTGAATGCCAACACATGAGAGTGATGTTGAATCCTCTCTCGTTACACAAAAAGAAAGAGTTAGGCATTAAAAACATTGGCCCTCTGTTAATTAGTAACAGGTACTGTCCATGCACCTTATAGGTGATATTCCCACAAAAGTGTGCCCAAAGCCATTGCTGGAGAGACTCCATGTGACAAATCTTTTCTTTATTTTGGGGCTTGTGCCTTCTTTTTAATGAATAATCTTTATTTTCAGATAATAAGTAGAGTGCTATGGGAGAGGCCAGATGAATATTAATTCATTTTTTCAAAACTTGTAGATTGAAAAATAGTGAATTTGTCTTTTGAGTTTATGAATATTCACCAGGTTCATGGACAAAATTCCCAAACATTCTGTCATATGTTGGAAGCCCAAATGTGAAATATATAGAAATTTTGTACAGACAAATATGCATATATAAGAATATCTTTGTCATTTATGTATGGTCCCATCAGATCTTACAACCTTTAAGGATGTACATGTGACTTTTGGAATACTCTCCAAAGCACTCAGATACAACAATCAAAATTGTCTCCAGTGCCCCCGGTGAACAAAATCATCTCTGATTCAGAATCATTAAACAAGAAAATGAATTGAATTGTTTTCAGTGAGCAAGACTGTCTAGGAAAACTCACTGTTTTCCTTCACACACTCACAGAGAGCACGTCTGTTACCAGATGTGGTGTGGGGGTTGGTCTCCCTGCGGACTATTTCTGACACCAGCGGAGTTTCCTGCAGGTCAGAGTTCTGGCCTTTTCTGCATGGAGTAACTTCACATCCTACCAGTCAAGGGCTCAGTCCCGCAAGACTGCCCACCTCACATGCCAATTGCAAGTTCCAGTTTGTCACCTGACTGACTGGCTATAAACCCAGGTTCCCACAACCTTGTCTTCAGATTCAATAATGTGCTAGAACAGCACACAGAGCTCAGGGAAACATTTACCAGTTATAATAATAAGTAAATAATAAATATTATAAATATAAATATAATAAACCATTTACTGATTATAATAATAAAAGATATGATAAAGGATACAAATGAACAGCCAGAAAGGAGGTGCCTAAGGCAAGGTCTGGAAAGGCCCTGAGCACAGGAGTGTGTGGCCCGTGGAGCTGAGCTGTGTCAACCTGCCAGCATGTGGACATGTTTACCAACCTGGAAGCACTCTGATTTTTATGGGGGCTTCATCCCATAAGCATGATCAATGATTAACTCATTTTCTAGTCCCTCTCCCCTCTCCAGAGGGTGGGAGGTTGAGCTAAAAGTTCCAAGTTTCTAATGATGGCATGGCCTTCGTAGGGACCAGTTCCCATCCAGGAGCCCACCCAGAGTTGCCGCATTAGAACAAAAGAAAGCTCCATGTCAGACCCTCCTGTCATTCGGGAGATTATAAGAACTGTAGGAGCTCTGCATCAGGCACCAGAGTCAAAGACCGAATATTAGTAGGAACCGGGCAAAAAGACACATATATACATGTTTCATTATTTCGCAAAGACAAATATAACAGAAACAATACGCTATCTAAATTTGTCACTCATGATAGTAAATTCTTAATTACAAAGAGTAGCTGAAGAATAGAACTGGTATTATATGAATATTCATTAGTTCCATTCTGAAATTTGTTCATTATACTTCCTCTGATCTTAGATATTTAATTTAGTTCCTCTGTGACTCCTATGCCTGTATCCAGATGTGTATTTATTTTAAAGTTACATTTAGATATCATAGTTTATTTTCCATTTTCTTTCAGGATTCAGAAGAAGAACGCAATTTGTCTGTGGACAGTTCCCATATATGTTTCCTGTGGTATTTTAAAGTTATGTAAGTAATGTAATATCATATTGAATACAAAGCTTTTTAAGAGTATTTAGCTTTGGGTGTCTGGATGGTTCAGTCGGTTAAGCGTCTGCCTTCGTCATGATCCTAGGGTCCTGGGATTGAGTGCCGAGTTGGGCTCCCTGCTCAATAGGGAGCCTGCGTCTCCCCCTGCCCCTCCCCCTGCTCGTGCTCTCGCTCGCTCTCTCTCTCAAATAAATAAAATATTTTTTTAAAAAAGAGTGTTTAGCTTTAATTTTGAATTAACCACAAATGGTTATCTGCATTATTATTTTCTGCATTATTATTTTCATGTAAGCTTTTCATTCACCAATCAAGATATCCTCAAATAAGATGCCAAACTACTGTTGGGTAATAAACATTAAAAGTAACAGTAGAAACCACCATTTGAACATAGAATTCTAATGTTCAGACTTTATGTAAATTATCTCTTTCAATTTTCATAACAAACACACGACTATAAGTATTATTATTGTTATTTTATAAATGAGGAAAAGTGCGCTTGGATAGGTTAAATAATTTGTATAAAAATATACAGCTACTAAAAGATAGCACTGGGATTTGACTCTGGTTTTTAGGCTACCGGGCTTTTTGATTTTCATTATATACATCCTGTTCCAAAAGGATGCTCTTTGTTTTGGATAGTTTCTCAAACCCATTTTAACACGAGAGTGAGTGAATATAACTAAAAAGGGAAAACTGGCACAAGGGAAGATAATTAACTGCATTACAAAATTGTTTGACAACTTAAAAGCATCAGTGAATCCAAATATTTTTCACTGTCAAAGTCAAGGCAATATCTTGTATAGAACAATATCCTGTATAGAATACAAACAACTGTCTTACGTGTCCCGGCTCTCCAGAAGACTGCGATGTGTCTATTTTTTTTTTTTTTTTTTTTTTTTTTTGTCAACCCAACTTTCTTTCCTTTGGGAGAACCATCCCTCCCCTATCCTGTGATAAATTAATTTCGTGTGATTTATGTGGTACTAACTCCACACACTCAAATTTTGGGGGCCACAGTGATTCGGTGAGGATTGACACATGACCCAGGCAGAATCAGTCAGGATACTCGTATCTTCAAGAAAGCATAGTTGTTACTGATGGTTGTCTTGGTTCACGTGGTCCCTTAAAGCCAGGTAGCTCTGCAGTTTCTATGCACTTTTTGGATCCACATCCTGATAACTAGATTTTAGCAGGCCGGTCCAGGGGTACCCAGTTAGCTGTTCCCCTCCGAATTGCTGCCACCCACCCAGAGTCTTACCAAGAAGCAAGGGCTACGTCTCTGCTATTCCTGAAACTGGCAGACTTCTGTCCTTGTTGTTGGTTTCAGAAATGCCAATTACCAGCTTTCTCCTGTGGATTTTGAACCAACTGGCATATAGACAATGGATAATGTGGAGATAAAAATTCCTGGTACAGCTGAACTGGAGAATAAAACCTGCTTTTCTGGCCAAATGGGCTATTTTCTGCTTCCCCCAGGTAGAGACCATGGGAACCATCAGAAAAGAGAATCTACCAAAAAAAAAAATGCATTTATAGTCAGTTTCCCACATCTCCAATCTCACACATACTGAGCCCCAAGAGCTGGTGAAAGAGATGGGCCTCCAGATTACCCTGATCTGGTTATGGATTGTGAAAGCAAAATCCAAAGACAAAAAGAGAGAACTCAGTGGGAGCTAAGTGTTTTCCTATTACATAGGTGGTAGAAATGTTCATAGTCTGTCATCTGTAAAAATACCATTTAAAGAATAAAATGAAGCTAGTACCCAGGTAGTCATCACACAAGTCAAGAAATAAAACATGATAGGAACCCTAAAATCTGTTACTTAGAAATGCAGAGGGGCGCCTGGGTGGCATAGTGGGTTAAAGCCTCTGCCTTTGGCTCGGGTCATGATCCCAGGGTCCTGGAATTGAGCCCCATCGGGCTCTCTGCTCAGCAGGGAGCCTGCTTCCTCCTCTCTCTCTGCCTGCCTCTCTGCCTGCTTGTGATCTCTGTCTGTCAAATAAATAAATAAAATCTTTAAAAAAGAAAGAAAGGAAGAAAGAAAGAAAGAAAGAAAGAAAGAAAGAAAGAAAGAAAGAAAGAAAGAAAGAAATGCAGAATCTGGGGCTTCATTCCCAAGCTCCTAAATCATTATGTGCATTTTAACAAGATCCTATAGACATTGTATGTACATTACTGCTTAGGACGTACCACTTTAATGCACATAAATGAAAATTTCTCTAGGATAAAGACCTGCAGGTAGAACTGACTAAAAGTAGGATATGCATTCGCTCAGCTTTACTAGTTAATGCCTAATTTCTTTTTGAAAAGATAGTTCTAATCTACCCTCCACCAGCTGTGGAGAGAAGTTGCCATTGTACCATATCCTCACCAACTCTTAATATAATCTGACTTAATATAATAATTGACAAATATAATTTGTCAGTCTGGTAGGTGTGAAATTATGCCATTGTGCATTTCTGCATTTCCTTGATACTATCAAGCATATTTTCAGTTATTCATGAGGGATTTTTCTTCCCTCTCTGTTAAATGAACGTTTTTATCCATTTTTGAGTTATTTTTATGTTTCATAATAATTTATAAGATTTCATTGCATTTTAATTTCTAGGACATTATCTATACATTTCAACATGTGTCTTGAAAGAATTTTATCCTAGTTTATGCAACTTTTCACTTCTTATGACTCTATTGATAACTAATATCCTTCCTGTTGTAGATGAATTTATCAACTCTTAACCTTATTGGGTTTGTGAATTTTTAAATCAATTTAAGAAATCTTTTCCTCCAAGTTTGTAAAAATAGACTTCTATGCTGCTTTCTGAAAGTTCTTAATCCATCTGGAATCAGTTTTTGCATATGCTTTGAAATAGGGATCCAATTTTATGTTTTTGTCATGAATAATTAATTTTACCAGACCCAGTTATTGAATAAGGTATTTACCAGTAGTAATGCCTACGTTGTCATAGATCAGTTTTCCACGAATGCAGGTTTCTTCCCAGCTGGCTATGCTACTTAAATCAATACTACATTATCTTTATTACTATGGTTTCATTTTGCAAATCTCAATCAGAGGCAGTGCAAGCACCGGACTCTGAACCTAACTCTTGACCTTCTTCAGGCGTCTCTTAGCTATGTACTGGGCCCATTTTAACTACCTGTGAATTTTTAGAATTGGTTTGTCAAATTCCACAAAAACTTTAGTAGGGATTTTTATAATTTGTCTAAATATTTTAATCAACTTGAAGAGTCTTTCAACTCAAGAATAATATATAACTTCCATTTATTTAGGTCTTTTTACATGTCTGCCAATAAAATTTCATAGTTTTTCATGTAAGTGTCTGGACATCTGTATTAGACTTATTCCAAGATGCTTTATAATTTTGTTGCTATTATACTCAATTTTTTAAAGTTGCATTTTCTAACCAGACCTTCCTGTTGTATAGAACACAACTTACTTTTGAATATTAATTTTTGTATTCCACAACCTTGCTAAATTCTTATATTAATTCTAATAATTTATTTATATCATCTCTTAGAATTTTTACAAATCACATCACCTGCAAATAATGGTGGTTTTGTTTATCCCTTTCCAATAATTATGCTTTTTCTTTCTTTCTTCTTAAAAATATTCTTGTTATTTATTTGACAGAGAGAGACACAGCAAGAGAGGGAACACAGGAGGGGGAGTGGGAGAGGGAGAAACAGGGTTCCCACTGAGCAGGGAGACTGATGCAGGGCTCAATCCCAGGAACCTGGGATCAAGACCTGAGCTGAAGGCTGACGCCTAACGACTGAGGCACCCAGGTGCCCCTGATCTGTGTTTTCTATTTTTCTGCTAACTTTGGGCTGTTTGTTCTAACCATTCTGACAGATGTGAGGCAATATCTCATTGTGGTTTTGATTTGTATTTCCCTGATGATTAATGGTGTTGGACATCTTTTCATGTCTCCATTGGCCATCCATATGTCTTCTTTGGAAATATATCTATTTGGGTCCTCTGCTCATTTTTTAATGGGATTATTTGGATTTTTATGGTGTTAAGTTGTTTAATATTTTGGGTATTACTATTTGTATTGCTTTGTATATTTTGAATATTACTGTTACTGGACATATCATTTGCAGATATCTTCTATTATTCAGTAGGCTGCCTTCTTATTTTGTTGATGGTTTCCTTTGCTGTGTCAAAGCTTTTTACTTTGATGTAATCTCAATAGTTTTATTTTTGCTGTTTCCCTCAACTAAGGAGATATATCTACGAAAATGTTTTACTGCTGATAAGAAAGAAAGTACTACCTGTGTTTTCTTTTAGGAGTTTTATGGTTTCAAGTCTCACATTTAGGTCTTTAAACCATTTTGAGTTTATTTTTGTGCATGGTATAAGAAAGTGGTCCAGTTTCATTCCTTTACCTGTAGCTGTCAGGTTTTCCCAGCACTATTTGTTGAAGAGATTATCCTTTCTGCATTGTATATTTTAGCATCCTTTGTCAAAAATAATTGACCATAAAAGCATATGTTTATTTCTAGGCTGTGTGTTCTATTGCTCCGTGTGTCTATTTTTGTGCCAGTACCATACCGTATTGATTACTACAGCTTTGTAGTATATCTTGAAATCTAGAATTGTGATACCTCCAGCTTTGCTCTTCTATCTCAAGATTGCTTTGCATATTTGGAGTCTTTTGTGGTTCCACACAAATTTTAGGATTGTTCTAGTTCTGTGGAAAACATTGTTGGTATTTTGATGGTGATTCCACTAAGTCTGTAGATTGCTTTGGGTAGTGTAGACATTTTAACAATATTGGTTCTCCCAATCCATGAATAGGGACTACCTTTCCATGTATTTGTGTCCTCTTCAATCTCTTTCAACAGTGTTTTACGGTTTTCAGAGCATAGGTCTTTCCCCTCCTTGGTTAAGTTTATTCCTAGATACTTTATTATTTTTGGTGTAATTAGAAATGGGATTATTTTCTTAAATTTTCTTTCTGCTGTCTCATTATTACTGTTTAGAAGTGCAACAGATTTCTGTATATTAATTTTGTATCCTGAAATTTTACTGAACTCATTTATCAGGTCTAGTACTTTTTGGTGGAGTCTTTAGGGTTTACTATATGTAGTGTCATATCATCTGGAAATATTGACAATTTTACTTCTTCTTTGCTGATTTGTATGCCTTTGATCTCTTTTTCTTGTCTGATTGTTGTGCCCAGGACTTCTAGTACTCTGTTGAATAAAAGCAATGAGAGTGGACATCTTTGTCTTATTCCTGACCTTAGAGGGAAAGCTTTCAGTTTTTCACCATTGAGTATGATGTTAGCTATGGGTTTGTCATAAATGGCCTTTATTATGTTCCCTCTACATCTACTTTGTTGAGAGCTTTTATCATAAATGAATATTATGCTTTGTCAAATGCTTTTTCTGTATCAGTTGAGATGATGATATGGTTTTTATCATTTCTCTTGTTAATGTGATATGTAATGTTGATTGATTTGTGAATACTGAGCCACCCTTGCATCCCAGGATAAATTCCACTTGATCGTGGTGAATAATTTTTTAAATGTATTGTTGGATTTGTTAGTTGAAAATTTTTACATCTGTGAGCAGAGATATTGGCCTGTAGTTCTCTTTTGCTTTATCTGCTTTGGTATCAGGGCAGTGCTGGCCTCGAATGCATTTGGACACTTTTCTTCCTTTTCTATTTTTTGGAATAGTTTGAGAAAAATAGCTGTTAGTTCTTTAAATATTTGGTAGAATTTACGTGTGAAGCTATCTGTCCTGGACTTTTGTCTTTTGGGAGTTTTTTTGATTACAGATTCAATTTCAGTGTAGTAAATTGGTCTGTCAAAATTGTCTATTTCTTCTTGATTCAGTTTTGGAAAGGTTATGTTTTTTGGAATTTGTCCATTCCTTCTAGGTTGTCCAATTTGTTGGCATGTAATTTTTCATAATATTCTTACAATTCTTTGTATTTCTTTGATACTGGTTGTTAATTCTCTTCCTATATTTCTGATTTTCAGTTCTCTCTCTCTCTCTCCTTCTCTCTCCCTCCGTGTGTGTGTGTATGTCTGTCTGTCTCTTCTTTTGATGACTCCAGCTAAAGGCTTATCAATTTGGTTGATCTGTTCAAAGAACCAACTCCTGGTTTTACTGATCTATTCTATTGGTTTTTTAGTCTTGATTTTATTTATTTCTGCTATAATCTTTATTATTTTCTTTCTTCTACTGGCTTTGTGCTTTGTACTTCTTTTTCTAGGTCCTTTAGGTGCAAGGTTAGCATGTTTATTCGGCATCTTTCTTATTTTTTGAGTTAGGTCTGTTAGAACAGATTTTGCTTCATCCCAAAGATTTTGGACCATTATATTCTCATTTTTATTTGTCTTCTTATATTTGTTAATTTCCTCCTTGATTTATTTATTGAACCATTTATTGTTCAGTAGTATATTACTTAGCTTCCATGTATTTGTGTCCTTTCTGGATTTTTTTCTTGTGATTCATTTCTAGTTTCATACATACCACTGTGATCAGGAAAAACGCACGGTATGATTTCAGTCTTTTTTAATTTATTGGGACTTGATTTGCTGTCTAACATGTGATCTATTTTGTATAATGTGCAATAGGCTCTTGAAAAGAATGGGTATTCTACTGTTTTGGAATGGAATGTTCTGAACATCTGTTAGATCCATCTGGTTTAATGTGTCATTCAAAGCCACTATTTTCTTGTTGCTTTTCTGTCTCTGTGATCTACCCATGGATGTAAGTGAGGTGTCAGGGTCTCCTTCTGTTCCTGTGTTACTGTCAGTTTCTTCCTTTATGTCTGTTAATAGTTGCTTTCTGTACTTAGGTGCTTTCATATTGGGTGCATAAATATTAACAATTGTTATGTCCTCTTTTTGCATTGTATCCTCTATCACGATGCCATGTCCTTCTTTCTCTCTTGTTAGTCTTTTTTTTCTTTTTTAAGATTTTACTTATTTATTTGACACAGAGAAAGAGATTGAACAAGTACAAACAGGGAGAGCAGCAGGCAGAGGGAGAGGAAGATGCAAACTCCCTGTCAAGCAGAGACCCCAACTCGGGGATCGATCCCAGGACCCTGGGATCGTGGCCTGAGCCAAAGGGAGACACTTAACTGACTGAGCCACCCAGGCGCCCCTTGTTAGTCTTTGTTTTAAAGTTTATTTTGTTTGATGTAAGTACTGCCTCCTCAGCTTTCTTTTTCCATTTGCATGATAAATGTTTTTCCATCCCTCCACTTTCAGTCTGCATGTGTCTAGACGTCTAAAGTGAGTCTACTGTAAGCAGTATATAGATACATCTTACCTTTTTATCTTTTCAGTCCCCCTATGTCTTTTGACACCAATGATTGGAGCACTTACTTTTTTTTTTACATTTAAAGTAACTATTGATAAGTGTGTACTTACTGCCAGCTTTTACTTATTTTGTCGTTGTTCTTGTAGTTCCTCTTGGTTCCTTCCTTTTTCTTTTGCTCAATCCCCCTGTTGTTTGATGGCTTTCTTTAGCGATATGCCTGGATCCCATTCTCTTCATTTGTGTGTCTATTAAAGGTTTTTGATTTGCGGTCGCCACCATTACGTTCGCCATTACCAGGCACTTCAGGGATGTCTCCTGTGTGGGTCGTGTGTGCCCGACTGTTGTGGCTGAGCCACATTTGCCTTCAGTCCAGTCAGCTGCATTGGCCCACTTTTGCCTTTTGTGGGTGTACCCAGCGGGACTTAGTCCCCATGCTGTCCCTTGTCCCTTAGGACCAATCTGGAGCCACTGTGGGCTTGCAGTTTGGTAGTTTCAGAAGTCAGAGTGGATGCCTGCCCTCAGCTGTGGTCTCACCAACCTACAGGGCACCCACCCTGCCTTGTCCCAAGAGGCCTTCATCGGTGGGTGGATCTGGCAGTTAGACCAGCTGCCTGCCTCCTTTCCATTCGCTAGGGCTGCTCCCTCACCAGCCTGCAGGGTGCTCTCCCTGTCTGTCCCTTGGGAGGCTCTTGTTGGTGGGTGAACTTGACAGTGAGACTCAAAGTTTGCCCCCAGTCTTTTTGCGGGTGCTGCAGTCACACTGAACTGCAGGGCTCTCTCTTCCTGTGCTGCCCCTGAGAGTGTTTTGTTGGTAAATGGAGGCACAGTCAGAATGAATGCCTTCCCCCAGTATGTGTGCTGGCGCTGCAGTGACGGTGACCGGTAGGGCACTCATTCTACACGGCCAACTACAAGGTCCAGCTGGGACTATGGGAACATGTGTGTGTGTGTTGGGGGGTGGGCTATTATCTTCCCCTCTCCCCAAGAGCAGAGTCACTTTGGAGAGCCACTTGTCCCTGCCAAGACTACTTTTGCAAGGTGTGTTGGGGCAGGGGCCACTTTGAAGGGACACCTGCCAAGTGGGGTGGGTGGGATGGGGTGGAGACTCAGAAGAGCGTGGAGACAGAGCACGCAGTGAAGCAACATATGTGGATTGTGTTTGGTGGTGCAGTGGGGGGGGGGGGGGGCGGAGATATGGTGCCTACCAGCTCTTTTGTTCTTGGAGAAGTCTCCTGAAGATCCTCCCTGCCCCTCCAGCACACATTCGGAGGTTAGTAAATAAATCTACACCTCAGTAATAAATCTACCATATACCTCAGGCCCTTTCCAAATTGCTGCCCCTAGGTTGTATCGTGGCTGGGTTATTTATTATACTGGCTCTTTAAGGGTGGGGATTCCCTTTCCTATTGTCCTTTGGCTCTCCTGGAGCTAAGCCCCCTGATTTTTATAGTATTCAGAGGTAAGCCCTGCTGATTGTAAAAATTCATGAAATTGAGCCCCACTGGTTTTTAGAGCCAAATGTCATGGGTCCTTGTCTTCCCAGTTTGGGTGCCCCATACCAGGGGTGCCGGGTGTGGAGTCGGAAGCTCTTGCTTCTCTATGCTTGTGGTCCTTCCTCTTTGTGGTTAACCTCTCCAAAGTGTTGGCTCCCAACTACGTTTCTGCCCCTCCTAACCTTTCGATGTGGCCTCCCCTCTGTGATTAACTGTGGAATGCATGTTCTGCCAGTCTTTGGGTCATTTTCTATGTTAGTTACACTCATGTGGCTGTTATCTCAGTGTGTCTGTGGGATGTAGTGAGCTCGGGATCCTCTGACTCTGCCATCTTTCCAAGAACTCGACATCTCTTTATGTTGTGTATCCGTTATCAGATTATTGTAGCTAGAACTGTTTTTGATAATTTTGTCCTTTAACCTTTGTACTAATGGTAAGTGACTAACACACCACCTTGTTAAGATTTTAACTTATCCAGAATATCACTATATACTTACCTTTATTAGTGTGTTATGTATTTTCATAGTTTCTTTTTACTTCTTAGAGGCCTTTTATTTCAGCTTGGAGAACTCCTTTCAGTATTTCTTATAAAGCAAGTCTAGTGGTGATAAACTCCCTCAACTTTTATTTGTTTGGGAAAGTCTTTATCTTGCCTTCATTTCTGAAGGGAAGATTCACTGGGCAGGTGTTCTTGGTTAGCAGTTTTTCCTTTTAGCACTTTGAATATATCATCTCCTACTTTCCTGACACATAAAGTTTCTGCTGAGAAATGCACTGTTCAGCTAAGGGGCATTCCTTTGTAGGAGAGGATTTTGTTTTTTCTCCTGCTGCTTTAAATTCTGTTTTTGTCTTTGGTTTTAGACAGTTTTATTATAATGGTTATGGAGACCAAAATTTTCGATTAAAATTTTGGGTGACAGCCTTATGAACTTGAATATCAAATCTTTTCCTACTTTTGGGAAGTTGTCAGCCATTTTATCTTTAGATTTCTTCTCTTCCTTTCTGAGACCCCAGTGATGCATAGATTGTTTCTCTTAATGGTATCTTATAGGTCTCACAGGCTTTGGTCATTCATTTTTATTATTATTATTATTATTTTATTTTCTGAACTGGGTAATTGCAAATAATCTGCCTTTGAGTTCACTGATTCTTTCTTCTATTTGGTCCAGTCCATAGTTGGGGCTCTCTTGCAAATTCTTCAGTGTGGTCAGTGTATTCCTTAGCTCCAAAATTTCTGGGTTTGGTTTTGTTTTGTTTTATGTTTTCTATCTTTGAACTTCTCCTTTTGTTCTTCTACTGTTTTTCTGATTCCATTAAATTGTTGATCTTTGTTCTCTTGTAACTCTCTGGACATCTTTAGACCTGTGGTTTTTTGTTTTTTTTTTTAATTCCTTTTTAGGGTACTTATATCCATTTTGGGGATCCATTACTGGAATTTACTGTGTTCCTTTGGTGGTGTCAGGATAACCTGATTCTTGATGTTCCCTTTAGCCTCACATAAGTATCTACATATTTGAAGAAGCAGTCACCTCTTCCAAACTTTGGGAGACTGATTTTGCTAAGGAAAACCTTCACCCCAGGATAGAGCATATTATGACCCCAGGTCTCATGAGGTAAGGCACGACAGGGGCATGTGGCATCTTTGGCTTCTGGGAGACATGATGTCTTATTAGCTCAGGCCAGTGGGGTCCATAGCATCAGCAACTGTGTGGTAGTTGGTGAGTGCGGTATAGTCTCCATAGTCACTGCAAGGGCTGGTAGGGTTCTCAGCAGCAACTCCAGCTCCGGGGACTAGGGACCAGAGCAGGAAGTGCTAGTGACCCAAGCCAGTGGTGTGCACATACTCAGCTGTGGGGGCCTGCTGTAGTTTTTTGTGTACTAGCAGGGGTCAGTTTCAGACATGCACATCGTGTTGAGGGCAAGGGCCAGGTGAATGCAGGCACGTTAGCAGCTGTAGAAGCCCTGACCGTCCATGTGCTCTCCTGTGGCTGTGGTGTCTCACCATAGATGCTGGCACAGTAGTGGAGGCCAGTGAGAGGAGACAGGGCCAGGTCTGGGCTCACAAACAGCATTGAGAGCCTTGACCATTGGGATGCATTCCAACAGCTGCAGGGCTTACCACAGACGCGCTCACGGTAGCAGAACAAGTAATGGAAGTAGGGTTGGGGGGCCTACAGCACATTTGGAGAAGCTAGCCCCAGGCACCCACAAGGGGTGGAGTTCGAGGCTGCCTCTTCACTAGCACAGCTGCAGAGGCAGGGGGTAGGTGCCTGTGTGGATCCCATTCTCTGGCACACGTGAGGGAAAGGGAATGGGAAGGGACACAGGCAGCTGGGATCTGCAAATGCAAAAACCTGTGGGTTAAAAACCAGTGAAATCTGCAGGGGTCCATGATAGCTGTACTGATCACTGGTTTCTTCTGTGGGGAAAGTTGCCAGGTCCTCTGTAAAGAGCAAGTCACCGGGAACCCTGGTCGCTGATACTGGGTGGCCCCTGCCCTTCTTCCTTGTTCCTCGTCATCTCTATACATCTCAGCTCTGTTGGTCCCTGGGTGGGTGAAACCAAAGCAGGTTCTTCACGCAATACCCAGAAAGACTGGAGAAGCTGGTCCCTCTCCCTTTCCTGGGGAGGGGAACTCTCTGGCCAGTGAGTTACCTCTTGGCACTGAGCAGTGTCAGGTTGGTGGATGGGGGGATAGGGACAAAATGAAGCATTCTTTCTTCCTTTTTTCTGCAGTTGTTCTCAGGTTTTTGTTCCACTATGTTGAAGTTTCTTAAGTTGACTTTTTTTTTTAAAGATTTTATTTATTTATTTGATAGACAGAGATCACAAGTAGGCAGAGGCAGGCAGAGAGAGAGGGGGGGAAAGCAGGCTCCCCGCTGAGCAGAGAACCCTATGTGGGGCTTGATCATGACCTGAGTCGAAGGCAGAGGCTTTAACCCACTGAGCCACCCAGGCGCCCCTCTTAAGTTGACTCTTAAGCACTCCAGAACTGTTTATAGATAGCTGTCTAATTGTTGGTTTTGTGAGGGACAGAGGCCAGCTTCTCCTACTGCTCCATGTTGGTGACATCAGCTTCTCCTATTTCTATAATGATCCTTTCCCAGTTTCTTTCTTTGGCTTTTTATAATGTCTCCTTACCTTAAATGTCAGCACCACTCAGGTTTCTTTCCTTGGCCCCCTTCTAACGTTACACTTAAGTCTGTGCACCAACTCAAGAAAGCCAAGCAAATGATAAAAGATCCAACAGCAAGTTGCTTATCTTCCATGGGAATCAGGTTATTACTTTAACATCAGCTGATACTATCACTCTACAAGGTTACTTTTTACAAAAAGCTTTTTAGTCTTAATACAAAATAAGACCTTTCTCATGTCAGTACAGTTATCCTTTTGCCTTTAAATATTCCTTTACAGATAGATAGATAACTTAGTGACGCACTTCTGTTCTTACTTCCTGCACCTCTGACAAGTAGCATAACACAGGGCAGACATACCAGCCCTGGAACTATGGAACTTTTTGATCAACTTAGTACCTTGTGAACTCTTAGCACATTTGCCTTTGTAGATTTATAATACTTGTTTTCATTTTTTTCTAAAATCAGATTGAACATATGAAATATTGTTTTCTTTTTCTTTTTTTTAAGATTTTATTTATTTATTTGACAGAGAGAGAGATCACAAGCAGGCAGAGAGGCAGGCAGAGAGAGAGGAGGAAGCAGGCTCCCTGTGGAGCAGAGAGCCTGATGCGGGGCTCGATCCCAGGACCCTGAGATCATGACCTGAGCCGAAGGCAGTGGCTTAATCCACTGAGCCACCCAGGCGCCCCGAAATATTGTTTTCTTTATATGGTCCCAGACACTCACCTCATCCATATTTACTGACTCCCAAAATATTTTCATTTGTTTTATATATAATAATGTCCTGGGCACTGTGCATCAATTAGCCAATAAAAGGACGTAGTCCTGAAGCATTGACTTTTAGAGATTATATGATTAAAAAAATAGACATCTTTAAATGAAAAAAAATATCACTTTCTAAAAAACATGCAACTTAACATACAAATCAATGTCCCTTTCAGAAAATTTATATTGCAAGGCAGATTAATAAATGATTTGCATTGCTAATTAATGAATTTGTATTTGGCATAAGTTACAGCATGTAAACACTATGGGTTTTCTTGGGCAAAATGATCATGTCACATTTTTAAAGATTTATACTTGTGCGACTTTGGCTATATGAACTCGTGGTTTTGTTAAGACAGCATGCAGATTCAAGCCTCTAAGCCCTTTGACATGTGAGAACCAATAGTTATGTTTAATTATAGATATATGTAGCTTTTTAAACATTTAATATTTAACTGTTTATCTGTACTAGAATATAAGGAAGGTATTGAAGGACTTAGAAACATGTATATTGAAAATGGAATATTCAAACTAATATTTAGTGTGCTGTTTACTAAAATATGATTCCTCTTTTTCTCCAACAGAAATTTCTTCCACAATTTAACCCAGGTAAAACATTTTTTAAAAATTTTATATATCCTTCGTATATCCACTACTATATTATTTCAATACTTCTAATCATTCATGCTTCCCACAAGAAGAATTTTCCAAACTAATTTTCAACAAAAGAAGCTTAGAGTGCAGTGATACTTCAGATATGGTTTGAGGACCCCTAGAGCTCCACAGACCTTTTCAGGAGATCCATGAGGTCTACCGTTTTCCAACTACATATCTGTGTGAGGATAGATTTTCTCCAGATGCTTCCACCAAAACAACATACACCAACAGCTTGAATTGAGAACACAGATGATAATTCAGCTGTCTTCTATTAAATATAAAACCATTTTTCTAATTTTTTGTTTTGTAAAATAGTTATTTTTCATAAAAATATATATCATGTTAACATTTATAGGTTTATTTTGGCTTTTAAAAAAAGTACCTTCCAATCTTCTCAGTTTTAATTTGTACATGGTAGCATGGTAAATACTGACAGATCTAACCCACATAAAACAAAGACTCCATGAGACTTTCAATAATTTTTAAGGCTATGAAAGGGTCTTGAGATCGAAAAGTTCTAAAATCTGATCTGGAGACTCTTACCTATAGGAAGCAAACTGAGGGATGTTGGAAGGGAGGTGGGTGGGAGGATGGGGTAATTGCCTGATGGGCATTAAGAATGTGATGTGGGTATGATAACAGTGATGTGATGAGCACTAAGTGTTATACACAACTGATTACTTATTAAACTCTACATATGAAACTAATGATGTACTCTATGTTGGCTAATTGAATTTAAATTAAAAAAAAAAAATCTGGTCCAAGGGTGGAAGCTGGCAGTGGAGTAGGAGGACCCCAGGCTTGTCTCTTTCCATAAATACAACTAGAGAGTATCAAATTATCCTAAATACACCAGAAGTTGACCTGAAGACTGGCAGAATAAACTATACAACTATAGGTAGAGAAGTCACACTGAAGAAGTTAGGAAGTACAGAGATGCAGTTTGGGAGAGAAAGAGATCATGGCCACTGTGGAAGGGAGGGAAGGGTGAGAGCTAGACTAGCACACAGGGGAGCACATGGGAAAAATGAATCCCATACCTGTTGGCTTGGAAAGTAAGGAGAGCTGAATATTGTGAGTTCTTGCAACCAGCAGGGATTAAAGCCTAGAGTTTTAAAAGTCAGTGAACTTGACTGGGATACAGCCCAGACAGTGCTTCACTGTGCTTGGGAAGAAGCCTGACAAACAACTAGCTGACACACAGCATGGAGACAGTGATGGAGCACCTGCAGCACACACTGGGTGTGAGTCCCAGAGAGGCAGCACTCATGGAGAGACACCTCTGGGAACAAAGGAATTGGCCAAAACCATTTCCCTATCCTGACCCTCAGTATAAGCACAGGGCCACCTGCAGGAACCAGTGCAGTGCCGACATTTGCTAACTTACTTGTGTATATAAAACCCTAACCTCCACCCACACTCCAGTGAAACCACCCATCTGAAACGTGCTTGCCCAGTCCCAGTGCAGCAGGCCATCTCCCCCAGAAGACTGCCCAAACCCCTGCTCCCACCATACTTCCCACTGTGGGAGTTTTATCAAGCCTCTGTTCTGCCAGCAGTGGCAACAAGTCTCATTTCACAAACAGACCAAAGCACACCTAGTTAAAACATGCCACATTAAGTCCAGGGACCAAACACTGCCTGCAACAGGCAGAGAGACTCTGCAGATAACTGGCCTGAAGGATAAAGCAGCCAGAATGAAACAACGGAGTACATGTAGCACATATTGGAGACATTCCCAGAAGTGCCAGGCCCTGGGGAACAAGGGACATTACATGGCAGGGCACTACAGGACTTCTTCTTCATAAGGCCATTACCATCAAGAATAGGAGACATAGCTAATGTTTCTAACTCAGAGAAACAGGCTCAGAGATGTAGACAAAATGAGAAGACAGAGAAATTTATCCCAAATGAAAGAACAGGACAATGCCACAGCCAGAGAGCTAAGTGAAACAGATATAAGTAACATGCTTTGGTAGAGAATTTAAAGCATTGATCTTAAGGATATTCACTGGACCTCAGAAGAGTTGAAGACATGAGTGAGACCCTTAACACAGAGATAAGGAACAACATAGAAGAGAGAGAGGGCATGATAAAATGAGAAACATGCTTCATGGAATGAACAGAGGTTAGAAGAAGGAGAGGAATGAATTAGTAACCCAGAAGACAGAATGATGGAAAGTAATCAAGGTGAACATAAGAGATAAAAAAGAATTATGCAAAACAAGAATAGAGTTAAGGAATTCAGTGACTCAATAAAACATAGTAACATTCATATAATAGGAGTCCCAGGAGAAGAGAGAAAATGGATCAGAAAATTTATTTGGAGAAATACTAGCTGAAAACATCCCTAATCTGCAGAAGGAAACAGATATCCAGTTCCGGGAGACACAGAGAACCCCCATCAAAATCAACAAAAGCAGACACACACCAATACATATTGTAATTAAGCTGGCAAAATATAGTGATAAAGAAAAAATTTTTAAAGCAGCAAGACAAAAAAAGACAGTAACTTACCAGGGAAAATCCATAAGGCTAGCAGGAAATTTTTCAGCAGAAACATTCCAAGCCAGAAGGAAGTGGCAATGGGAAAAATCTGCAGCTGAGAATACTCTTATCCAGCAAGGTTATCTTTCAGAAAAGGAGAAGAGATAGTTTCCCAGACAAACAAATACTAAAGGAGTTCATGACCACTAAACCAGCACTGCAAGAAATATTAAGGAGGACACTTTGAATGGAAAGGAAAGGCCAAAAGTGACAGAATAAATGTAGGAATCACAAAACCAGTAAAAATGAATATTTCAGTAAAAAGTCAAGGAATTCACAAAATTGAAGTATGTGAAATATAACAACATATATCTAAAATGTGGGGAAGAGAGTAAAGAATGGGTTCAAACTTTAATGCCATGAACTTAACATAGACTCTTACATGAAGAAGAGGTTATATACAAACCTAATGGAAACCACAAATCAAAAACCACTAATAAATTTACAAAGAATAAATAGAAAGAAATCTATACATACCACTAAAAAAATCAGCAAATCATGAGAAAGGGAAAGGAGAGGATCAGAGAAAATCTTCAGAAACAATCACAAAGCAGATAATAAAATGATAATAAATTAATATCTATCAATAATTATTTTGAATGTAAATTGACTAAATGCAAAGATGTAGGGGTGACAGAATATATAAAAAACCAACACCCGGGGCGCCTGGGTGGCTCAGCGGGTTAAAGCCTCTGCCTTCAGCTCAGGTCATGATCCCAGGGTCCTGGGATCGAGCCCCGCATTGGGCTCTCTGCTTAGCGGGGAGCCTGCTTCCTCCTCTCTCTCTCTCTGCCTGCCTCTCTGCCTACTTGTAATCTCTATCTGTCAAATAAATAAATCTTTAAAAAAAAAAAAAAAAAAAAACCAACACCCAACTACATGCTGCCTACAAAAGACTCATTTCACACCTAAATATAAGTACCAATCCTTATATTGGACAAAATGGACTTTAGAACAAAGAGTGTAACAAGAGACGAAGGACACTACATAATAATAAGGAGGACAATCCAACAAGAAATATAACAATTATAAATATGTATACATCCAACACAGAAGCATCCAAATACGTAAAACAGTTAATAACAAACCTAAAGGAACTAATTGATAATACATTAATAGTAGGAGACTTTAACACCCACTTACATCAATGGACAGATCATGTAAACAGAAAATCAACAAGGCAACAATGGCTTTGCATGGTACATGGAGCCAGATGGACCTAACAGATATATTGAAAGTATTCCATTCTAAAATAGTGATTGAAAATTTACTATAAAGACAGTAAAATAATAATAACTATCATAATAAGTAAACCTCCTGGTATAATGAAGCCTCCATAAAGCCCCAAGAGGACAGGGTTCAGAGGGCTTCCCAGTTGGTGATCATATGGATAGTCAGAGTGAACACCAAGAGAGGACATGGAAACTCCTCCGCCTTTTCCCATGCCTTGCCCTCTGCATCTTTTCCATCTGGCTGTTCTTAAGTTACATCCTTTTATAATAAGCCAGTAATCTATGAACTTCTCTTCAACTTCTGGATCATCCCTGACTCCTGCATCTAGGGAGATGTTGAAGAGAACTCTTGACCAAGAGCCTGAATGAGTAAGGAATTCCCCAAAGAGAAGCTAAAGACAAGGCCATTGCTTTGGCTTCCTGATTCTTCCCTCAGCTGAACTGGGAAGTCATTCACAAGGGAGAAGTGAAAACAGCACCTTATCTCTGGCTTCCTGTTTTTTTTATTTCCTTGCACTCCAGTATGTGGTTTCTGAGAGTGAGGAAGTAGAAGCTGGCAAAACTATTGTCTGAGTTACAGCCTCGGAGCCATTCAGCTGAAGCACACAGAAGTGACCTGGCAACACTTCAAGGTTTCAGCCACAGGCCCTGCCATGGAAGCACGACGCAGGATACTGATTCCCCCTGCCTCTTGCTGTTATTCCCATCCCAGGGAGTTGCTGTCTGCTGCCCTCTGCCCAGCCCCCCAGTAGGTACCTCAGCAACAAAGTCCAGGGGCAGACACAGGCCCACAACATGCATTTATGTACATAATTTTAAAATTAACATAATTTAGCGACGACGTGGATGGAACTAGAGGGTATCATGCTTAGTGAAATAAGTCAATCGGAGAAAGACAACTATCATATGATCTCCCTGATATGAGGACATGGAGATGCAACATGGGGGGTTAGGGGGGTAGGAGAAGAATAAATTAAACAAGATGGTATTGGGAGGGAGACAAACCATAAATGACTCTTAATCTCACAAAACAAACTGGGGGTTGCTGGAGGGAGGGAGGGTTGGGAGAGGGGGAGGGGGTTATGGACATTGGGGAGGGTATGTGGTATGGTGAGTGCTGTGAAGTGTGTAAACCTGGTGATTCACAGACCTGTACCCCTGGGGATAAAAATACATTATATGTTTATAAAAAAAAAAAAAAAAGGAAAGAAAGGATGAATACCCAACTTTTGTAGCAACATGGACGGGACTGGAAGTGATTATGCTGAGTGAAATAAGTCAAGCAGAGAGAGTCAAGTATCATATGGTTTCACTTATTTGTGGAGCATAACAAATGACATGGAGGACATTGGGAGATGGAGAGGAGAAGGGAGTTGGGGGAAATTGGAAGGGGAGGCGAACCATAAGAGACTATGGAGTCTGAAAAACAACCTGAGGGTTTTCAAGGGGCGGGGGTGGGGGGTTGGGGGAACCAGGTGGTGGGTAATAGGGAAGGCATATATTGCATGGAGCACTGGGTGTGGTGCAAAAACAATGCTGAAAAAATAAATTAATTAATTAAAATTAACATAATTTAAACAGTACTTTTGTCCTAGCATGTGAAAAATAAATAAACAAATAAACCTTCCAATAGCAGATCAAGATAGTTGAATGAGTCCATGTGTCCATGTGCACCCTTAATCCCAAATCCAGCTGATGTTATAGAATTTCTTATTAAAGCTATAATTGGAACAGTGAAAAAAAAAGCAAGAGAGTGTTTATCATTGGATAATTTTAATATAGGAAATAGAGGGAAAATTCTAGAAGTAGAATACATATTACAGACCCAAATAATACAGAATAACCTCCATCTCACTCAGAACAAAGAAATGCCTTTAGAAAATATGTGTGGAGAATGCCAGTCTATACATTTACATCAACATAGGCGCATTTGTGTCAGAAATAAAGAATCTAAAGCCAGAGTTACAACGTTGACTTTGGAACTATGAGTGTTAGAAGATAAGCCCTGCTAGATAGGGGTGATGTTTTATTGTATGTATGGGGATAGACAATGAAGGCCTCCAACCTATGAGAGAAGGAGGAGCTAAAACTAGTCTCCCTACATTTCACTAGGGTTTATAAAATATCTGTAAAGTGTGAAAGAGTAAAGTTCCACTCACAGGCTTAGTGTAATTCCAAAGAAATGATATATCCTCTGGGGGCTATAAATGCATTAGGAGTTAGCTACATGAAGTGTCACGTGGATGTTCAAGTTCAGTAGCCCAAGAGTGTGAAGAACATAAAGCCAAGTAATAAACACAAAATGCAAGCAGTGAAATACATAGGGTCCAGACAGAGGTGACTGCAAAACTCATTTCCATAACCCAGAGCATATAAGATTCTCATAGAAGACAGTCCCTCTGAAAATAACCTCAAAGTAAAAGGTATAAACCAGGGCCCCCTGGGTTTCGGCTGGGGTCATAATCTCAGGGTTCTGGGATTGGAGCCCGCATCTGGCTCTCTGCTCAGCGGGGAGCCTGCTTCCCTTCCTCTTCCTCTGCCTGTCTCTCTGCCTACTTGTGATCTCTGTTGAATAAATAAATAAAATCTTAAAAAAAAATGTATAAACCACAAAAACAGTCTGGAATAGACACATAAAAATCAAGAAAGTTCATACTATTGAAAGCTAGAAATGAGAACCATCTGAAAGACTACTAAATCCATATTTGAAGTATTCAAAGAGATAAAAGAAGGAATTGAAATAAAAAGCAATTATACAGCATCCAGAAATTGAAAAACCTCTCACCAAAATGTCTTGAAATGAAAAATAGGCAACTGAAAATAAAAATTCAGTGACAATTTCAATAAAAGACCAGATATAGTTGAGAAAGTTGCAGAATTAGTAATTTGGAATAGGAATCATGAAGAATGCAGTGCATAAAAGTGAAGATATGAAAAATATCCAAAGAGTTAAAAGACATAGACTGAGACAGTTTATTATACATGTAATAGGAATTCCAAAAAGGGAATAAAATGAATTGGACATAATACTGAAAGAGAGGATTATGAAGGATTCTTCACAATTGAAGACATGAGTATTCAGACTGAAAAACTAAAATGCAGGATGTAGTAAATAATGATGAACAAATGAACTATATAATATGCTAATAAATTTAAATAAGCATTGATAATCAAAACTTTTCAGTAATGATTTTTTTAAACAAAATAAAATGAAAAAGCTAGCCAACAAAACAGTGGAAAATGAAGGGGGATTTGGGTTTAAATTTGTTTAAGGTCCTTATAAGCATTCAGAATAGGGATACTGGATTAACTTTAGCCTACATTAAATATGCATGTAAAAATGTAAGATTGATTACAATGGCAAAGGACTGAGAATGAATGTTTATTAGTAGGTTACTATTTCATTATGATTCCTCCATAATTTGGAATAATAAGCAGTGGAAAAATTAATGAGAATATGTAAAGATCTCTAATATAAAACTTTAAGTGAAGAATACAATGTTTGAAAACATGTGTTTAGCATACTTCACTTATATAAAAAATCACATCTTAATTAGTCATGCACAAAAATTTTACAGAAATATAAATAAGAAAACTTACTAATAGTAGATCCTTGTTGGGTGCGGTGGGCTTGTGGGGATTGAGTGATGGAGTACAGAATGGGAGAGACAATTTCAACTTTAGTTTTAATTTGTTTTTAACTATGTGAATAAATTGTCTATTTGAGAAAAAAATTAACAAGAAAGAAAAAAACTAGATCTACATCTATTGAAATGACCATGGCATATAAGTAACAAAAGCAAGTTAGAAATAACATGCATCGTGTGATTTCATTTTTGTAGAAAGTGCAGGGGTGAGGGGTTGCTGTGTCTAATTATGATTGTAGAGAAAGAGATTTATACACATTCATACAGAGTTTTAACATTGGTTACCTCAAGAGTATAGACAGATCTTAACTCTTCCTTCATAGGTCTTTGGTTTGTTCCACTTGTTACACACACACACACACACACACACACAGATCGCTTTTGATATTTTTAATGGGATAATCACAATTTTTTAAGTAAATAAAAACATTTTTATGGTTGTGTTTTGCCACAACTAAAAATGAAATCTGCCCAAAATGTAAGGAAACACAAACGTTTTTTATTTCATAGGTTATGGTTGTATGGATATATGATCCAGAAAATGCGGACCCTGAAGAGTTGCTATGGACTGCCCAGGAACCATCACTAGTAGGTGGAAACATTATTATTATCATAAATTTAAAAATATGCTATCCTTCGGATAATCTATTTTAAGCATTTCAGAACTAACTACATGCATCTTAATTGTCCAGTATCCTTCGCCATCGTAGAGATTTTGTGCTAATGCTCAATCACCGCAATTACAGATCTTTCTCTTGAATTCTATTGAGCATTGTCTGTAATTTCTATGAACTGCATTATTCATGAAGATGCTAACATTCAAAGTGCTTTAAAGATGTTCCTTGTGCATCTATCTTAAAATCATCCTCCAATATCTGTCCAGTCGGTTAGTGAATCCTTTACCACTTGGAGACTAGTGAATTTCCTAAAGGTGCAGCACAGCGGATAAATACGGATGGTTTTCAATTTATGGTGGCTTGACTTGTGGTTTTTCATCTTAACCATAGCAGTGATATGCATTCTATAGAAACTCTATCCTGAGCTTGGGTCTTTTCCCCAGGCTAGCGGGCTAGCAATATGTGGTGTGATACCATCACACGACGCTGGGTGGCGGCAGTCATCACAGGAGTAAAGCATCAGCACACTTAAACTATTCTGAACCCATACGACCACTTTTTTCACTTTCAGTACAGTATTCAGTGGTTTCCATGAGATAGTTAATACTTTATCATAAAACAGATATAGTGTTAGATGATTTTGCCCAACTGTAGGCTAAATATAGGTGTTTTGAACCCATTAAAAGTTGGCTAGGCTAAGCTATGGTGTTGGTAGATTAGGCACATAGAATGCCTTGTTGACTTACGATATTTTCCATTGACATCAGGACATATTCCATCATAATTCAAAGAAAATCTGTAAATCCTTTCTCTGATTTGTTACAAATTTACTTCTTTCAAGAACTGAGTTCTGTCTTCTGCTATAATTGAAGTGTATTGAAGAGAAATATAAAATGAGTGGTTTTAATCTCATATGATATTATGTCTTAATGAGTCAAGATCTGGTTTTTGAATAGCATGTTACATGCCTCTTGGTAATGAAATTCACAAGAGATGGACTGAATCAGAATGACAGCCTATCAATGAATTGTTTTATTTGGCAAATGGCTTTAGAGGGCATACAATTAGTCAGTTGTAATTAAACACTTTAAGCATTACTGTTACTTAATTTCTAATCCTTTTAAGTGAAAATATGTGCATTTTAATGTTATTTCACCCATGCATACCTAAGACTTTGCTTTTTGAAAATTTCATGTTTATTCACGACCATGTCATTCCCATAAAACCTTTCTATGGCTCTTAGTTACCAACAGCAGACTCTTGGCTCTTAAGACACTTGTGGCACACAAAGCCCTGGAATATTCTGTCTCCGCCACTCTTCTCTGGTCTCAGCTCTCCACATGTCCTACCTCCAGCAACAGCACTCTGCTGTTTCCCTGCACACACCTGCTGTTCCATGGCTCTGAGTCTTTGCTGATGCTGTTCCCTCTGTGGTAGCTTCTCATTCCCTATGTTCATTTTCTCATGTTTTCTGTCTCAATTCAGATATCACTGTGTCTAGGATGCTTGCCTTGACCAAATCAGGATTTTTTCATATGAGTATTTTGAGGGCATTATTTTAATGCTACAGTTTTGGTAAATCATCAACAAAACAGCTCTGGCAAAATAAATGTAAATTGTCTGTTCGTGTTTTTATCAGCCAATATGTAATATGACTGACGGGCACTCAAATCATCGTTCTACCCTTTACTCTTCATTCTCTTCCTGAACCACCTCTGACTTTGAACTCTAAGTATTCCCTCGTCTTTAACTCATTCCTGTATTTTATTCTCTCTTTGGGCCTCAACCCATCCCTGTCTCTCATTAACTTCCTCTATGAGTATAGAGCCAACACCCACACCAGAGAAAAGAGGACCAACAGTGGGGTACAGCTCAGGGGTAGGGTACAGAATAACTTATTTGTACAATTTGGTTTAAAAAATATTCAAAAGTTCAGGGTTTAATTTTGAGGGTTTTTTATTTACCATTTAACTGTAAATTATATCATAAAGAAAAAAGCATAAAATTTTAGTATATACCTTAATGAATAATTATAATTAGTTGTATAACCACTATCAAGAAGTAAAACACTAACAGTAGTACAGAAGTTCCCCTTATGTGCCACCTTTGTGGACATAATTTCTCCCTCCACCTTAGTAGTTGATGAGTATAATTCCTGTATCCCTCTAAAGGTAACCATTATTCTGAATTTTATGGTAATAATTTCTCTGCTTTCATTTTTAGTTTGCCTCATGATTCCTAAACAATGCAGTTTAATGGGTTTTAGGTTTCTGTTTATTTTTCTACATTATATAAATGGAATCATGTTTTATATACATTATGCATATTCCTTTTGGGTGGTCTACTTTATATTGGATTTATTTGTGTTGCAATGTACCTATAGTTTATTCATTTTTGTTCCTGTATGATATTTCATCATTTCAACCTACTATACCTTTTTTATTCATTCTGCCATTGATGAATTTTGGGTTGGTCTATGTTTTGTTTTGTTTGTAATGAGTGTTGGTTTCTTTCTGGTTCAGCTTTTTTTTTAATTTTTTTTTTTAAAGATCTTATTTATTTATTTGAAAGAGAGAGAGATCACAAGTAGGCAGAGAGGCAGGTGCAGAGAGAGGAGGAAGCAGGCTCCCTGCTGAGCAGAGAGCCCGATGTGGGGCTCGATCCCAGGACCCTGAGATCATGACCTGAGCCGAAGGCAGAGGCTTAACCCACTGAGCCACCCAGGCGCCCCTTTTTTAAATTTTTTTAAGATTTTATTTATTTATTTGACACACAGAGAAAGATCACAAGTAGGCAGAGAGGCAGGCAGAGAGAGAGGGAAGCAGGCTCCCCGCCGAGCAGAGAGCCTGACACAGGACTCGATCCCAGGACTCTGAGATCATGACCTGAGCCACCCAGGCGCCCTTTGTTCAGCTTTATTGAGATGCAAATGATATATAATATTGTATAACCTTATCAACTTCTGTTGTACACTGCTGATCTGATGCACTTACGTACTGTGAAATGATTACCACAGTAGCGTTTTTTTAACCTTTATCACCTCACATAATTACTTTTTTTCTTTTTCTTTTTTTTTTTTTTCTCTTCTGTGGTGGGGTTATTTAAGATTCAAGATTTACTCTCTTATCAACTTCTAAGTATTTAATACTGTGTCGTTAACTATACTCATCATGCTATACATTAAATTCCCAGAATTTACTCATCTTATAACTGGAAGTTTGTGCCTTTGACCACCATGTCCCCATTCTGCTCACCCCCTCACACCCCGCAATCCCCATTCTACTCTGCTTCTGTGAGTTCAGCGTCTTTTAGAGTCCACATACAAGCACATCATACAGTATTTGTCTTTCTCTGTCAGGCTTACTTCATTAGCATAATGCCCTCAAGTTCATCCATGTTGTTGCAAATGGAGACATTTCCTTCATTTTTATGGTCAAATGATATTCCATTGTGTATTGATGCCATAACTTCTTTATCCTTTCATCCTCCAATAGTCACTATATCCCCTTGAGGGTTTTCTCTATATAGTATCATGTCACCTGCAAACAGTGAAGATTTTACTTCTTCCTTATCAATTTGGGTGCCTTTTCTTTTACTTGTCTGATTGCTGTGACTAAGACCTCCAGTACTATGTTCAAAGAAAGTGGCAAGAAAGGACATCCTTGCCTTGCTCCTGACCTTAGGGGAAAAGCTCTCAGTTCTTCCCTGTTAAGGATGTGTCAGCTGTGGATTTTTCCTGTATAGCCTTTATTATGTTGAGGTACGTTCCCTCTAAACCTACTTTGTTAATGGCTTTTATCATGAATGGCTCTTGTAATTTGTCAAATGCTTTTTCCCTGCATTTACTGAGATGATCACTTGGTTTTTATCCTTTCTTTTGTTGATGTGATGCATCACGTTGGTTGATTTATGAATATAGAACCACCCTTACATCCCAGGAATAAATCCCACTTGATCTGGGTGAATGATTTTTTTTAAATGTAGTGTTGGATTTGGTTAGCTAATATTTTGATAAAGATTTTGCATCTGTTTCATCAGAGATATTGGCCAGTAATTCTCTTTTGTTATAGTGTCTTCATTTGGTTTTCTTATCAGGGTAATGCTAGCCTCTTAGAATGAATTTGGAAGTTTCCCTTCCTTTTTTATTTTTTGAATAGTTTGAGAAGAAAACATACTAACTCTTCTTTAAGTGTTCACTGGAGTTCAGCTGTGAAGCTATCTGTTCCTGGACTTTTGTTTGTTGGGAGTTTTTAAAAATTTTTGATTCGATTTCCTTGATGGTAATCAATCTGTTGAAATTTTCTATTTCTTCCTGATTCAGTTTGGGAGATTACATGTTTCTAGGAATTCTTTCTAGTTGTCCAATTTGTTGGCATATAATTTTTCATAATAGTCTCTTATATTCCTTTGTATTTCTGAAGTATCAGTTGTTATTTCTTCTCTTCTCTTTCCAGATTTTTTCTTGTTATTGATGTCTAGTTTCATAGTGCTGTGGCTGGAAAAGATGCATGGTATAACTTCAGTATTTTTTAATTTGTTGAGACTTGTTTTGTGGCCTAACATATGACCTACTCCAGAGAATGTTCCATGCACTCTGGAAAAGAATGTGTATTCCACTGTGTTAGGATAGAATATTCTGAATATACTTATTAAAGCCATCTTGTTTAATGTATCATTCAAAGTTACTGTTTCCTTGTTAAGTATCTAATGATCTATCCATTGCTGTAAGTGGGGTATTAAAGTACCCTACTATTGTTGTGTTAATGCCAATTTCTTCCTTTAATAGTTGCTTTATGTAATTAGGTACTCCCATGTTGGGTGCATAAATTATTACAATCATTATATCCTCTTGTTGGATTCTTTCTTTTATCATTATGTCATGTCCTTCTTTGTCTCTAGTTATATAGCCTTTGTTTTAAAGTCTATTTTGTCCAATGTAATATTGTTACCCTGACTTTCTTTTCACTTCCATTTGCATGATAAATGCTTTTCATCCCTTCATTTTCAATCTGCATGTGTCTTTAGGTCTGATATGAGTATCTTGTAGGTAGCATATAGAGGAGTCTTTTTTTTTTAAAGGAAAGCCACTTTCTCCTCTTTTTTTTTAAGATTTTTTTAATTAATTAATTTATTTGACAGACAGGGATCACAAGTGGGCAGAGAGGCAGGCAGAGAGAGAGGGGGGAAGCAGGCTCCCCGCTGAGCAGAGAGCCTGATGCGGGGCTCGATCCCAGGATCCTGGGATCATGACCTGAGCCGAAGGCAGAGGCTTTAACCACTGAGCCACCCAGGTGCCCTAGGAGTCTTGCTTTTTTATCCATTTCATCACCCTGTGTCTTTTGGTTGGAATATTTAGTCCATTTACATTCACAGTAATTATTGATACGTATGTATTTATTGTCATTTTGTTACCTGTTTTATGATCATTTTTGTAGTTCTCTGTTTCTTTTTTTCTCTTGCTATCTTCTTTCATGGTTTGCCAACTTTTTTAGTGATATACTTGGATTCCTTTTCTTTATTTTGTGCATATCAATTACTGTGTTTTTAAATTTATGGTTACCATTAGGTTTATGAATATAACAGTCTGTATTACTCTGATGGCCACTCAAGTTCAAATCTATTCCAAAGGCACTAAATTTTTATTCCTCTCCCCTCTACATTTTAGGTATATAGCATCATACTTCATATCCTTCATTTTGCAAACCCCCTTATTTTAAATAGACATACTTAATTGTACTACTTTTGTGCTCCTTGCCTTTTTTTACTCCTGCTTATGTTCTTTCTTTTCCCCTCAAAGAACCCCCTTTAACATTTTTTAAAGGCTAGTTTAGTGGTAATGAACTCCTTTAACTTTTATTTGTCTATGAAATTGTTTATCTCTCCTTGTATTCTGAATGAGAGCTTTGCCATATAGAGTATTCTTGGTGGCTGGGTTGTTGTTGTGTGTGTGTGTGTGTGTGTGTGTGTTTTCTTTTCTTTCAGCACTTTGAATATATCATGCCACTCTCTTCTGGCCTGCAAAGTTTCTGCTGAATAATCTGCTGATAGCCTTTGTGGTTTCCCTTGTATATAACTGTTTTCTCTTACTGCTTTTAAAATGATCTAAAACTACTTTTTCTTATTTTAATTACTATGTGCCTTTGAGAGGACCTCCTTCACTTGATTTTGTTGAGTGCTCTCTGTGCCTCCTGGATCTGGATTTCTGTTTCCTTACCCAGGTTGAGGAAGTTTTCAGCTATTATTTCTTCACATAAATTTTCTGCTTCATTTTCTCTCTCTTCTCCTTCACAGATCTCTGTAATGTGAATATTGTTATACTTGATGGTGTTGTGGAGTTCCCTTAATCTATTCTCATTCTTTATTAATCTTTTTTTCTCCTGTTCAGTGTGATTGTTTCCCATTACTCTGTTCCCCCAGTCATTGATATATTCTTCTGCTTCCTCTATTACTCATTCCCTCTAGTGTATTTTTTTTATTATTATTATTTTTAAATTTCTTTTCAGTGTACCAGAATTCATTGTTTATGCACCACACCCAGTGCTCCATGCAATACATGCCCTCCATAATACCCACCACTAGCCTCACCCACCTTCCCACCCCCCCCCCACCCCTTCAAAACCCTCAGATTGTTTATCAGAGTCCATAGTCTCTCATGGTTCATCTCCCCTTCCAATTTCCCTCAACTCCTTTCTCCTCTCCATCTCCCCATGTCCTCCATGTTATTTCTTATGCTCCACAAATAAGTGAAACCATATGATGATTGATTCTCTCTGCTTGACTTATTCACTCAGCATAATCTCTTCCAGTCCTGTCCATGTTGATACAAAAGTTGGGTATTCATCCTTTCTGATGGAAGCATAATACTCCATATGGTATATGGCCCTCCAGTGTATTTTTAATTTCAGTTATTGAGTGCTTCATCTCTGATTGGTTCATTTTTATGTTTTGTATCTTTTTGGTGAGAGCCTTGCTGAGGTTCTCCACTCTTTTCTCAAGTCCAGTGAATATCTTTATGACCATCACTTTACATTCTCTATCAGGCATATTACTTATCTATGTTTCACTTAGCTCTCTTGTGATTTTGTCCTTTTGTTTGGGGCATATTCCTCTGTCTCCTCATTTTATACAACTCTCTATGTATGTCTCTATATGTTAGGAAAATCAGCTATGTCTCCTACTCTTGCAAGTAGTGGCTTTATAAAGAAAGGGTCCTCTGATGCCCTTTAGTGCAGTGTTTCCTGTTCACCACAACCTGGCACTTCAGAGGTGTCTTACGTGTGTGTTGCTTGTGTCCTACTGTTGTGGCTGAGCCACATTTGCCTTCAGTCCAGTCATCTGCAATGGCTCTCCTTGCCTGTTGTGAACAGGGTTAGGTCCCTATGTTGTTATGGGCCAGTCTGGGACCACCCTGGGCTTCAGTTAGGTCAGACCAGACACTGACCGGGCTGCAGCTGAACCAAACTACAGGGCACTCTTCCTGTGTGTCCCCTGGGAATCTTTCATTGGCAGGTGGGGTCTGCAGTGAGACCAGTTTTCTGCTCCCAGACCTAGTTGGGGCCACAGGTCAAGAGTCACTTGGAGTGGTACTGGCCCAGCAGGGCTGCTTACACAATGCCACACTTGTGTCACTGCTTTGGATGTACTCTTATGAAGCCAGTTTGGAGGGGGCAAATTCTGAAGAGAAGCCTGGGGTGGATGCCAGGAAGATCCATGCTGGTCTGCTGTGGAAGGGGACTTGCAGCCACCAGGGAAAACTGCCAAGCCCAGGCTGGAGAGGGTAGGTTGGCGGAAGAGTTCAGGGGTTGGGGTCTACAGTGTTAGTAAGGTTTGCTGAGGTCCACTGTGGGAGGATGCTTGGCACTGATTTGGAGAGCTGCTGAGGCTGGGTTGAAGGTAAGTCTGCAGGAGGACATGGTCGCAGAGCACACTGTTGGCAAGCTAATGGAGAGTGTTGATGCTGCACTGGTTCCTGCAGGTGTTCAAGTATCTAAGGGGAGGGAAATAGTGCCTACCAGCTTTTTTATTCTTGGAGAAGTTTCCCAAAGATCCCTGCCCTTCCAGCGCATGTTGTGTGATTAGTAACCAAATCTCCCTCCTGTATACCCCATGCTTTTTTCAGACCACTGCTTCTATGCTGTATCTTAGCAGGGTTGTTGTGCTGTCTCTTTAATGGCCAGGACTCAGTTTCCTCTTGCTACTCCAGAGTCCAGCTACTGTTTTTCTTTTTTAAAGGTTTTATTTATTTATTTGACAGACAGAGATTACAAGTAGTCAGAGAGGCAGGTAGGGAGAGAGAAGGAAGCAGGCTCCCCACTGAGCAGAGAGCCCAATGTGGAGCTCGATCCCATGACCCTGAGATCATAACCTGAGCCAAAGGCAGAGGCTTTAACCCACTGAGCCACCCAGGTGCTCCCCCAGTCACTGTTTTTTTAAAGTTCCAGGTGTTAGGGTGCTTGGGTGGCTCAGTTGGTTAATGACGGCCTTCAGCTCAGGTCATGATCCTGGAGTCCAAGGATGAAATCCCATATCGGGCTCCCTGCTCAGCAGGGAGTCTGCTTCTCTCTCTGATCCTTCCCCCTTTCATGCTCTCCCTATCTCATTTTCTCCCTATCTCATTTTCTCTCTCTCTCTCAGATAAATAAAATCTGTAAAAAAAAAAAAAAAATGTTCCTGGTGTTAAGTCTCACTGATTATAAGAACTTAAGAAGTTAAGCCCCTCTGGTTTTCAAAGCCAAATGTTATGGTTGGGATTCATCTTCCCATTGTGGGCCCCTGTGCCTGGGGTGCCCAGTGTGGAGTGTGCTCCTCTCCCTTCTTCTTGCTTGACGTAGCCCTCCCTCCCGCAAATAGTCGCACAGGTCAGCTTGGTTCCCGAACATGTATCTGCTTTCTGTCCTCCTTCATGTGCCCTCTTCTCTGTGTTTCACTGTGAAGAATCTGTTCTGCCGGCTTCACTTCATCTTCTGAGTTTAGGATCCTCCTACTCCACCATCTTCCCCAGAAGTCTACAATTTCTATTAAATTGGTTTACATTTTATAAGAGTTTTATGGTCCAGAACGTGGTTGATCTTGGTGAATGTTCCATGTGATCTTGATAAGAATATGTGTTCTACTGTTGTAGGATTGAGTATTCTATATAAGACAATTAGATTAAGTTGTTGATAGTGTTAAGTGGATATTTTTGTTGATTTTCAGCCTGATTGATCTATCAGCTACTGATGGGGTGGTGGCATTTAAGTTTCTGACTATTATAGTAGATTCTCTTGTTTCTCCTGGCAGTTGTCAGTTTTTGCCTTGAGGTGTTGTTGTTAGATACATTCATGTCTAGGATTGTTATGTTCTCTTGGGAAATGAACCTCTTTATTTTTATATTCTGCCCTCTTTGTCACTAATAAAATTCTGTGCTGAAGTTGGCCTTGTCTGAAATTTTATAGTCCTCCAGTTTTCTTTTCATTAGTTTTAGCTTAGTATACTTTTTTCTCTATTTCTTTACTTTTAAACTGAGGTTTATGTTTAAAACATGTTTCTTAAGGACAACATATAGTTGCATCTTATTTTTAATTCACCTTTTTTATTTTTATTTTTAAAATTCTTTTAAAATGATTTTTTTTACTTCTTTAAAATTAACATATATTATATTACTAGTTTCAGAGGTAGAATTTAGTGATTCATCAGTGCATACAACACACAGTGCTCATTATTTCAAGTGCCCTCTTTCATGCCCATCACCCAGTCACTCCATTCCCCCACCCACCTCCCCTCCAGCAACCCCTCAGTTTGTTTCCTATACATAAGAGTCTGTTATGGTTTGCCTTCCTTTCTGTTTTCATCTTATTTTACCTTCCCTTCCCTTCTCCTGTGTTCATCTGTTTTGGTTTTTAAATTCCACATATGAGTGAAATCATATGTTGCAATTCTCTGGCTTATTTCACTTAGCTTATAGTTGTATCTTATTGGGATTTTTCAAAAAATTCATTCTGGCAATCTCTGCTTTTTAATTGATCCATTTGGACCATTAACATTTAAGCTGATTATTGATTTATTTGGCTTAATATCAACCATGTTTGTAACTATTTTCTATTCATTGCCAGATGCTTCTTTTTCTGCCTTTTTGGTTTTAATTGAGCATTGTATAGGATTCCATTTATTTCCTCTCTTAGTGTATTGGTTATATTTCCTCAAAAAATTTTAATGATTCCCCTGGAGTTTCTGGAGTTTACAATGTCCATTTCAACTAATCCAAATCTACTTTCCAATAACACTATTCCACTCAACTCTAATTTAGGTTCCTCATAACAAAGTATTCTCAATTCCACCCTCTTGTATCCTGTTACATTGCTGTCATTCATTTAATTATCCATGTGGGACTGTAGTCCAATACTTTGTTACTATTATTAATTTAAACAATTATTTTTTGGATGAACTCAAGAATAGTGACAGCTTGATGGGTACAGGGTTTTCTTTCAAGTTGATGAAACCATTTTGGAACTAGAAAAAGATAGTTGTTGCACATCATGAAGGAACTAAAAACCACTGAATTGTAAACTTTAATGTGGTTAATCATATGTTAATTTTACCTCAATACAAAAATAAGAAGAAATTGTTTTCTTTAATCCTTGTTTGCTCCTTTTCTAATGCTCTTTCTTTTTTATGTAAGTCCGGGTTTCTTACCTTTATCATTCTTCTTCTGTCTGAAGAAAATATTTTTATTTATTTATTTATTTAACAGAGAGAGATCACAAGTAGGCAGAGAGGCAGGCGGAGTGAGGAGGAAGCAGGCTCGCTGCTGAGCAGAGAGCCGGATGTGGGGCTCAATCCCTTGACCCTGGGATCATGACCTGAGCTGAAGGCAGAGGCTTTAATCCACTGAGCCACCCAGGTGCCCCAAAGAAAATATTTTAACATTTCTTGCAGGACAGTTCTGGTGGTGAGGAATTCCCTTGGTTTTTGTTTTCTGAGAAAGTTTTTTTTTTCTTTTTTTAAGATTTTATTTATTCACTTGAGAGAGAGAACAAACAGTGGGGGAGGCAGAGGGAGAAGCAGGTTCCCCGCTGAACAAGGAGCCTGATGTGGGGCTCAATCCCAGGACCCTGGGATCATGACCTGAGCCGAAGACAGGCGCTCAACCAACTGAGCCACCCAGGCACCCCATCTGAGAAAGTTTCTATTTCTGTATCACTCTTGAAGGATAATTTTGCTGGACATAGAATTCTAGGTTGGTGGATTTTTTTTTCTTTCAACTTTAAATATTTCAACTCTCTTCTTGCATGTGTGCCTCTGACAAGAGGTCTCTTAATTATTATTCTTCTTAATCAGTAGGTACAGTGCTTTTTTTCCCCTCCAGCATTTTTCAAAGATGTGGTTTTTGCCTTCAGTTTTCTGAAGCTTGACTATGGTATGCTTTGGAGTAATTGTTTTACATTTAGTATTCATGATGTTCCCTGAGCTTCTGGATCTTTGTTTTGGTGTCTGTCATTAATTTTGAAAATTCTTGGCCATTATTACCTCAAATATTTATTTTGCTCCATTCTCTCTTCTCCTGGCATTCTAGTTGTTTATGTGCTACATCTTTTGAAATTATCCAACAGTTCTTGAAAGTTCTGTCCTTTTTTTTTTACTTTGTATTTCAGTTTGGGAATTTTCTTTTGACCTACCTTCAAGCCCACTAATTCCCTCCTCAGCTCTGGTGAATTCACTGATGAGCCCATCAAAAGCGTTCTTCATTTCTATTACATTGTTTTTATTCCTAGCATTTCCTTGACTCTTTCTTAGAATTTCTACTTTTCTGCTTACATTACCCATCTGTTCTTCCATATTTTCTAATTTTTCTATTAGAGTCCTTAATATATTAATCACAGTTATTATTAATTAGCTATCTGATAATTCTAATATGTGTATCATTTCTGATTCTAGTTCTGAAGTTTGCTTTCTCTCCAGACTTTGTTTCTGCTTGCCTTTTGGCAAGCTTGCAATTTTGTTTGTTATTGTTGAAAGTCACATATGTTAAATTGGGTAATGGGAACTGAGGTTAAATAGGCCACTTGTAAACATGGATTTATATTAATCTGGCCAGTAATTGGGCTTGGTTTCATGTTTGCTGTAACTACAGGTGCCAGAAGCTTAAAACTGCTTTAAGGTTCTTGTTTTTGTCTCCCCTTTTGACTTTAGACACGCCTAATTCCTCTCTTCAGAGATTGTATATGTCCTACAGTTCTTTAAGCTATGATCCATTATTATACTGAAGCCTTTTTGATATAGTAAGGTATGCGCAAGGGGAGCCTTGTACAATCTCCCACTTAAATGTCAGTCTTTTAGTGGGCCTGCATCTCTGGTATGTGACCTCCAGAAATGTTTATTCCTGTATAGCTTCCTCCCTCAACCCCCCTTAACTGATTGAGACTGAAAGTCTAGAGGAGGTAGGAGTGAAAGGAATAACTTCCCCTATGATTCTGGGACAGGGCTCTGGTAAAGACTTTCTCCCTGAAGAGCAGGCCTTTGTTGTGGAAAATGCTCTTTGTCTATTTCACAAAGATTACTTTTCCTTTCCCCCTGCCAAAGCCCTGAGGGGATCTTTCTCTAGTCTCCACTGTGAGGGATCTTTCTCTAGTCTTCATGGTGAGATCTGGTGGAGTTTCCCCTAAAATTGTAACCATAAGGAGTTTCTTGACCTCGCACTCAGCTTCCCGCAATTTGTCAAAATTACCATTAAAGTGTTCCTTACCACCAGTTTATGGCTCAGTAGCTTCTTCTCCATGTAAATAGATTCTCAACTATGACTTTCTGGATTCACCTGTCTCTACAGACCTTGGGATGGTAGTTTGCACTGCAGACTCAGTTCCCTGGATGGGCTCAAGAAAAGTCATTGATTTTTAATTTGTCCAGCTTTTCCTTGTTGTAGTAATAGTAGTGACACCTTCTAAGCTCTTTACATGACGGAGCTAAACCTCTGTACAATATATTTTTAGTTCCATTCATTCTTCAATTCATATCATGCAGCTTCAGTTTCTACAGCCAAGAACTTCCATACATGGTTGTACAACTTGATCAGGATAGTCGCTGTGGTGACTCTACTTTTAATCTACTGAATTGTGGAACCAAAGTCCATCTCCATGTCATGAAATCTAATGGACACTTTTCACAACTTGGCAGAATTTAACATGTTTAACCACTTCTTTGTTATTTGAAACACTCTCCTCTAATGGCTTCTCTAGCACCAAAACATGTTGGTTTCCCTCCGATTTACATGTTACCCTTTGCCATCTCCTTTACTTTCTCCTCTTCCTTCACTAATCTTTCAATGATTCTTTGCATTTGCTCCTTAGGGGATCTTACTTGACCCAAATGTTTTCGATATTATACAATAATGAGTTACAAATTCATACCTCCAGCAAGAACTTTCCTCTTACCTTTCCAAATCATAAATTCAACGGACCAGTGGCATTCCTGTTTAGAGGTCTTATAAGCAGATTCTATGTAGTGTGGATAAAGTGGACTCTCCAGTTTCCCTATAAATCTGTTCTTCCCACAGGAGTCACCGTAACAGTACGTGACACCATTATCCTCCCAGTCCCCGCCCTCCTTTTTAATAAATATTTTTTTTATTTATTTGTCAGAGAGAGAGAGAGAGAGCACAAGCAGAGGGAACAGCAGGCAGAACAGGCAGGGGAGAAGCAGGCTCCTGGCTAAGCAAGGAGCCTGATATGGGACTCAATCCCAGGACCCTGGGATCATGACCTGAGCTGAAGGCAAATGCTTAACCAACTGAGCCACCCAGGAGTCCCGCCTCCTAGTTTCTCAAGGAAAAGCTCCTTAACTAATCTCAATGCCCTCACTCTATCTCCACCCTACAATCCATTTTCCATATGACAGTAGATAGTTTTGAAATATATTATGTCAAGTTTCCAATTTCAGACTAGATGGAGTAAATGCATTTCATTTGACTTCTGCCACTATTCATAATGAAAGAAAAACCCTAGACAAAATGCATTTCACCCACAGAAATACTGAAGGACAGAGAAAGGAAAGTAGATGTGGCTAGGGACCTTGAGATTCTAAGAGAGCCCTACCCGCGAGTTCCCTGAATTTTTCCTGGTCTCCTCTATACTCTGGCAAGCACATAAGAAAACAAGCCCCAAGAAAGGCCCGAGTTCTTTGTCCAGAAGAACAGAAAGACCCATTGGTGGCCCAGGACAGAAGTTTTTTTTAACATACCTGTGTATTCTTGCACCAACCACCACACAAAAAGAGCCGCTCCCATCTCCCATTATAATAGGGGCTGCAGTAGTGGACCCATTGGCCAGAGCCCTGTTCTTCCTCCCACCTCCTGCTGTAATGAGGAACCTTCCCTCCCCTGCGGAGCCTAAAGGTGGAAGTCTGACTCTCACCCCTGGACAATCAGGAGGAAGTGCCCTTCACTCACGAGGCTTGTAGGCAGAGCTCTTGACTTTCATCCCCACCCTGCAGTACCAAAGAGGCCAAGCTAATTACCACGACTTTTCATGCATAAGACACACACACACACACACTCACAAGGCAGCGCCTCATCCTGCCAGGTGGAACTCTGACTTCAACCTCTGCCTTCTGAGAACGCTGTGGGACCCCTCCTCTGCAGAGCCTGCGGATGGAATTCCCCGTCAACTCCACCCTGTAATAAGGAAGTAATGCAGCAGTGAGGCAGTACCCCTTCCCCGTGGTGCCTGTGGGCGGGACTCTGACCAACCTCTGTCCTGTAATAACAAGGAAACACAGCTTCCCCTCCCCACCTGGTGCTGTGGAGTCCTTTATTCCCGTTAATACAAAAGTGGGACAAAATAGCCCTGCTGTAGCTCTATAAGTTAAATTGACATTTGAACCACAGTCCACAAAAGGGATCTAGGACCTGCATTCTGATCCTAAACAGATTAACTACTGGATAACATGAAAGATTTAAATAGGAATTAGAATCTTATTATATAATACTTAAAATAGGGGATACAATCCAAAAATTACTCATCAGACCAAGAAAAAGGAAAGTCTCAATTGAAAAAAGATAGATATCATATGACACAAATGTCACGTGGTTAGAACAAACAGGGAAGTAAAAGAAACATTTCTAAACTGTAGCCAAACCTTAAAAGATATAAGTTATTTTAATAGCAAGCAGATATCATGTACATTTGTTTTTAATCTCTTTGGGTTTTTAAGAATTTCCAGTATTAATCATTTGCCTCAGGATTTCTTTTTCTAATAATGACTTAGTGCTGTAAATATTTGTTTACAGATTCATTTCTTCCTATTGATTTCTTTTTTTTTAAGATTTTATTTATTTGTCAGAGAGAGAGAGAGAGTGAGCACAGGCAGACAGAGTGGCAGGCAAAGGCAGAGGGAGAAGCAGGCTCCCTGCTGAGCACGGAGCCCGATGCGGGACTCGATCCCAGGACGCTGGGATCATGACCTGAGCTGAAGGCAGCCGCTTAACCAACTGAGCCACCCAGGCGTCCCTCTTCCTATTGATTTCTTGTGGAAAAATCACTCTAATAGTAAACACAGATTTTAAACTTTTTTAATGAAAATATTTTGTTTGGTGTCTTCTGAATTTTAAGAGATAGCTAATAAGATTTTCTAACTATAATTAAGTATATAACTTAGTATTAGATAGCATTTAATTTTATGTAACTAAGTATTAAATATGTACTTAATTGTATAAAATTTTAAAAATTAATATAAATTTATATTTATAAATAAAAAAATTAAATCTAATTAAATATGTATTTAAATGCTTCAATTTACATGTATGTACTATTTATATTAATTGCGATCTTAAATACTTTTCTTAGTGTCCTTTAGCTTCAGAGGTGAAAGCTCTCAGAAACTCATATGTATGGAGAAAAAATATCCAAAACTTAGAAATAAGGCGTGTTCTTTCAGTGTCGTATTGGAGAACTGTCTGACAGGCTCACCCCAGGATCCCTCAGATATCGAAAGGAAGGTACTTTTTGAAAAGATTGTATAAAATAAACATAAACATTTATCATTTTAATAACTATAGTAAGTGTACAGTTCAGTGGCATTAAGCACATTCCTAGGGTTGTGCTTCTGTCTCTGAGAATTTGACAATTCTAAGTATCTCATATAAGTGGAATCCTACAGTGTTTGTCTTTTTGTGACCGACTGATTCACTTAGCATAAAAGAGCCAAGATTCATCCATGTTGTAGCATGTGTCAGAATTTCCCTTCTTTTTTTTTTTAAGATTTTATTTATTTATTTGACAGACAGAGATCACAGTAGGCAGAGAGGCAGGCAGAGAAAGAGAGGGGGAAGCAGGCTCCCCACTGAGCAGAGAGCCCAATGCGGGCCCCAATCCCAGGACCTTGTGATCATGACCTGAGCCGAAGGCCGAGGCATTAGCCCACTGAGCCCCCCAGGTGCCCCAGAATTTCCCCTCTTTTTAAGGCTAAATATTATTCCATTGTATGTATAACAAAGGAAACAACAAAACTAAAAGACAGTCTATTGAATGGGAGAAGATATTTGCAAATAACATATCTGATAAGGGGTTAGTATCCAAAATGTATAAAGAACTTTTAAAACTCAATATCAAAAAACCCCAAGTAATCCAATTAACAAAATGGGCAGAGGACATAAACAGACATTTCTCCAAAGAAAACATACAGATGGCCCTCAGACACATGAAAAAATGCTCAACATCACTCATCATCAGGGAAACGCAAATCAAAACCACGATGAGATATCACCTTGTACATGTTGGAACGGCTAAAATCAACAACACAAGAAACAAGTGTTTGTGCGTCTGTGGAGAAAAAGAAACCCTCGTGCACTATTGGTGAGAATGCAATCTGGTGCAGCCACTGTGGAAGACAGTAGGCAGCGTCCTCAAAAAATTAAAAACAGAACTACCCTAGGATCTGGCAATCACACTACTCAAAGAATACAAAAACAGTAATTCAAAGGGATACATGCACTCCTATTTTTACTGCAGCATTATTTACAGTAGCCAAAGTACAGAAGTGGCCCAAGTGTCTATCAACTAATGAATCTATCAGTGGGCACTTGGGTTGCTTCTATCTTGGCTATTGTGAATAATGGTGCAGCGAGGGTGCCTACGTGGCTCGGTCGTTACGCATCTGCCTTCCCCTCAGGTCATGATCCCAGGGTCTTGGGATCAAGTCCCTCATGGGGCTGCTTGCTCAGTGGGGAGTCTGATTCTCCCTCTCCTTCTGCCCCTCCTCCTGCTTGTGCTCTTTTGCTCACTTTCTCTCAAATAAAAAATACATAAAAATCTTTTAAAAAGTAATAATGGTGCAGTGAACATAAGAAGGCAGATATCTCTTTGATATTCTGTTTACATTTCTACTGGATACATGCCCGGAAGTGGGATTACCAGATCATATGGTAATTCTATTTTTAATTTTTTGAGGAACATACATACTGGTTTGCATAATGGCTATACCCGTTTATATTCCCACCAATAGTGCACAAGGATTTCCTTTTCTACACATCCTGTCAACCCTTCTTATCTTTTTACTTTTTGATGATAGCCATTTTAGCAGGTGAGAGGTGATATTGTGATTTTGTGATTGATTTGCATTTCCATGGTGATTAGTGATGTTTAACGCCTATCATATACCTGTTAGGGCCATTTATATGTCTCCTTTGAGAAATGTTTATTCAGATTCTTTGCCTGTTTTTATATTAGGGTTAATTTTTTCTTGCTTTTGAATTGTTCGAGCTCCTTATACGTTATGGGTATTAAACTCTTATTAGCAATCTGGCTTACAAATATATTCTCTCATTTAGTAGATTGCCTTTTCACTCTGTTGATTGTTTCCCTTGATGTGTGGAAGCTTTTTAGTTTCATGCAACCTGATTTGTCTACTTTTATTTTGTTGCCTGAGTTTTTTTTTTAATTTATTTATTTTCAGCATAACAGTACTCATTGTTTTTGCACCACACCCAGTGCTCCATGCAATACGTGCCCTCTCTATTAACCTCCACCTGGTTCCCCAACCTCCCACCCCCCGCCCCTTCAAAACCCTCAGGTTGTTTTTCAGAGTCCATAGTCTCTCATGGTTCATCTCCCCTTCCAGTTTCCCTCAACTCCCTTCTCCTCTCCATCTTCCCATGTCCTCCGTGTTCTTTGTTACGCTCCACAAATAAGTGAGACCATATGATACTTGACTCTCTCTGCTTGACTTATTTCACTCAGCATCATCTCTTCCAGTCCCGTCCATGTTGCTGCAAAAGTTGGGTATTCATCCTTTCTGATGGAGGCATAATACTCCATTGTGTATATGTACCACATCTTCCTTATCCATTCGTCCGTTGAAGGTTCTTCCACAGTTTGGCGACCGTGGCCATTGCTGCTATAAACACTGGGGTACAGATGGCCCTTCTTTTCACTACATCTGTATCTTTGGGGTAAATACCCAGCAGTGCAATTGCAGGGTCATAGGGAAGCTCTATTTTTAATTTCTTGAGGAATCTCCACACTGTTCTCCAGAGTGGCTGCACCAACTTGCATTCCCACCAACAGTGTAAGAGGGTTCCCCTTTCTCCACATTCTCTCCAACACACGTTGTTTCCTGTCTTGCTAATTTTGGCCATTCTAACTGGTGTAAGGTGATATCTCAATGAGGTTTTAATTTGAATCTCCCTGGTGGCTAGTGATGATGAGCATTTTTTCAGTGTCTGATAGCCATTTGTATGTCCTCATTGGAGAAGTGTCTGTTCATATCTTCTGCCCATTTTTTGATATGATTATCTGTTTTGTGTGTGTTGAGTTTGAGGAGTTCTTTATAGATCCTGGATATCAACCTTTTGTCTGTACTGTCATTTGCAAATATCTTCTCCCATTCTGTGGGTTGCCTTTTTGTTTTGTTGACTGTTTCCTTTGCTGTGCAGAAGCTTTTGATCTTGATGAAGTCCCAAAAGTTCATTTTTGCTTTTGTTTCCTTTGCCTTTGGAGACATATCTTGAAAGAAGTTGCTGTGGCTGATATCGAAGAGGTTACTGCCTATGTTCTCCTCTAGGATTCTGATGGATTCCTGTGTCACGTTGAGGTCTTTTATCCATTTCGAGTTTATCTTTGTGTACGGTGTAAGAGAATGGTCGAGTTTCATTCTTCTACATATAGCTGTCCAGTTTTCCCAGCACCATTTATTGAAGAGACTGTCTTTTTTCCATTGTATATTTTTTCCTGTTTTGTCGAAGATTATTTGACCATAGAGTTGAGGGTCCATATCTGGGCTCTCCACTCTGTTCCACTGGTCTATGTGTCTGTTTTTATGCCAGTGCCATGCTGTCTTGGTGATCACAGCTTTGTAGTAAAGCTTGAAATCGGGTAACGTGATGCCTCCAGTTTTGTTTTTGTTTTTCAACATTTCCTTAGAAATTCGGGGTCTCTTCTGATTCCATACAAATTTTAGGATTATTTGCTCCAGCTCTTTGAAAAATACCATTGGAATTTTGATCAGAATGGCATTAAAAGTATAGATTGCTCTAGGCAGTATAGACATTTTTACAATGTTTATTCTTCCGATCCAAGAGCATGGAACCATCTTCCATCTTTTTGTGTCTTCTTCAATTTCTTTGTTGCCTGAGTTTTTGATGTCATCCAAAGAAGCCACTGCCCAGACGGATGTCAAGAAGCATTTCCCATATGTTTCTTCGAGTAGTTTTATGGTTTTAAGTCTAAGTCTTTATTTTGAGTGGATTTTAAAAAATATGATGCAGGATAAGCATTTAATTTATTCATCCACATGTGGACATCCAGGTTTTCCAACACATTTGTTGAGCAAATTACCCTTTCACTATGTACATTCTTGGCACTCTTGTCAAAAATCATTTGACCATAAAGGCATGGATTTATTGCTGGGCTCTTTATTTCATTCCCCTGGTCTATATATCTATTTTTATGGCATTACTATACTGTTCTGATTACTATAGCTCTGTAATATATATTGAAATCAGGAAGTATCATGCTTCCAGCTTTGTTCTTTTTTTTTTAAAGATTTATTTATTTATTTTAGAGAGTATGAGAGCACATGAGCAGTGGGAGGGGCAGAGGGATGGAGAGGGGAAGCAGACTTACCACTGAGTGAGGAGCCCAATGTGGGGCTTGATCTCAAGACTTTGAGATCATGACCTGAGCCGAAACCAAGAGTTAGATGCTTAACAGACAGAGCCACCCTTGGTGTCTGGGGTCCCCTCCAGCTTTGTTCATTTTGATCAAGATTGCATTTACTATTTGGGGTCTTTTGTGGTTCTATACAAATTTTTGGATTGTTTTTTCTAATTATGTCAAATGGCATTGGGATTTTGATAGAGAATGAATTCCATCTATAAAGCACTTGGATTAGTAAGGACATTTTGGCAATATTAATTCTTTCAATCCATGAATATGAAATATCTTTACATTTATCCATGTTTTCTTTAATTTTCCTCACCAGTGCTTTTACAATTTTTAATATAGAAACCTTTCACATCTTTGGTTGATTCCTAAGTTTTTTATTTTTTTGTTGTTGCTATTGTAAATGAGATTATATTCTTTATTTCCTTTTCACATGGTTTACTGTGAATAGAAATACAACTGATTATTGAATATTGATTTTTTTTTAAAATTCTGCAACTTCACTAAAATTAATTCATTAGTTCTAACAGGGTCTTTTGTTGTTAATTCTTTAGGGTGTCCTCCATATATGATTATGTCATCTGCAAACACAGATCATTTTACTTCTTCATTTCTGCTTTGGATGACTTTTACTTCTTTCTCTCGTCTAACTGCTATGGCTAGGACTTTTAGTACAATGTTGAATAAAAGTGGTGAGATTGGGCATCCTTACCTTATACTGGATCTTGGAGGAAAAGCTTTCAGTTTTTCCCCATTGATTTTCATGCTAGCTAAATTTTTCATTTATTGTGTTGAGGTAATTTCCTACTATACCTATTTTGTTGAGACTTTTTATCATGAATGAATGCTGATTTTTTTAAATGTTTCTTCTGTATCTATTGACATGATCATGTGGTTTTAATCTTTCATCCTATTAATGTGGTTTATCACATTGATTTATTTGCATATGTTGCATATGTTGAAACTTCTTGCATGAATCGTGGATGAATCCCACGTGGTCATGGCGTGTAATCTTTTTAATGTTCTGTCAAATTTGGTTTGCTAATGTTTTATTAAGGAGTTTTGCATCTATATTTATCAGAGATATTGGCCTGTAGTTTTCTTTCTGGTGTCTTTGTCCGGTTTTAGTTTTTATCAGGCTGGCCTCATAAAATGAGTTTGGAAGTGTTCCCTCTTTTAGTTTTTGGAAGAATTGAGGAAGGATTCATATTAATTTTTCTTTGAATGTGGGTAGAATTCACCCATGAATCCTTCTATCTGTTCCTGGGGTTTTCTTTTTTGGGAGATATTTGATTATTGCTTCAATCTCTTTATTTGTTGTTGGCCTGTTCAGGCTTTCTCTTCTTGATTCAATGTTACTAAGTTGTATGTTTCTAGGAATTTATCTTCCTTTCTGGTTTATCTAATTTGTTAGCACATAGTTGTTTATAATAGTCTTTTATGATTCTTTTTATTTTTGAAGCATCTATTGTAATATCTCCTCTTTCATTTCTGGTTTTATTTATTTATTTTTTTAAAGATTTTATTTATTTATCTGACAGAGAGCGCGATCACAAGTAAGCAAAGAGACAGGCAGAGAGAGAGGGAAAGCAGGCTCCCTACTGAGCAGAGAGCCTGATGCAAAGCTCGATCCCAGGACCCTGAGACCATGACCTGAGCTGAAGGCAGAGGCTTAACCCACTGGGCCATTCAGGGGCCCCTCTGGTTTTATTTATTTGAGTCTTTTTTTTTTTCTTAGTCTAGTTTAGGATTTGTCCACCTTGTTTATATTTCAAAACACTAATTCTTAGTTTCATTGATTTTTTCCCTATTGTTTTTGTGTTCTCTGCTTATTTCTGCTCTGATCTTTATTATTTCTTTCCTTCTTCTCACTTTGTGCTTAGTTGGTTTTTTTTTCTAGTTCATTGAGGTGTAAAGTTAGGTTGTTTATTTGAGATTGTTTCTCTCTCTCTTTTTTAAAGATTTTATTTATTTATTTGACATATCACGAGTAGGCAGAGATGCAGGCAGAGAGAGAGGAAGGGAAGCAGGCTCCCCGCCGAGCAGGGAGCCCAACGTGGGGCCTGATTCCAGAATCCTGGATCATGATCTAAGCCAAAGGCAGAGGCTTTAACCACTGAGCTACCAAGGCGCCCTGTTTCTCTTTTTTAATGTAGGCATTTATTGCTTCCCTCTTAAGTACTGCTTTTGAAATATACCATAATTTGTGTTTTTGTTTTCATTTTTCTTGAGATCTTTGTAAACTTCCCTTTTGATTTCTTCCTTGATCCAGTGGTTGTTGAAGAGTATGTTGTTTATTTTCCCTGTAGGTGTAGTCCCTGAAGACTTGGGACTCTTTGTGTTTGTACTGGTTTGAAAATAAAAAGAGCACCCATCCAGAATATAGTAATCATTATACATGTTACCTACATGTATAATGGGTACACAGTACGGAAGTCTGGTGAAAGCTTCCATAATAAAACCAGCTTTTCTGAAAACTTTAGGCAGACTACTCATTTGTTCTTCCCAACTCTGTCCCTGAATTTCTAAAATTTCTGATGGTTTCTCCCACTTGCCACCTGTTTTCCACATAATGATGGAAGGGTAAAAGCAGGGCAAGGATGACCCTGCCTCTAGTTGGCTCCAAGACACTTCTGATATCTTTTAAGAAGTCACAGGCTGATCATATCGGTCCAGCAAATTGAAGCAACTGATGCCACCATACTGGAAGCATTTATTCTGCCATTAATTTATTCCAAGTACTCTGTAGTCCTTCTTCTGAAGCTGCCATATCATACTTTCAGACAGTTCAGTGGCATACATTTCTTCATAATGAGGGCTCATGATTTTTATGACCTCTCCATATCCAGCACTGAAATCAAGAAGTCTGTGGATTTTCCAGTCTGGATTAGTGTTTAGCACTCTCTGAAACTGATCTGGTGAAAACACAAACATTGAGCCTCTTCCTAGCAGCCCAGTAGCAACCCACTGATAGATGTTCTAGACATAAACAGGTTAAAAACAGATGACACAAAAGAGTGATATAATTGAATAAATACCCAGCCCGATTTCTCAACTCTGTTGTTTAAAATCTGGGTTCCCTGATCAAGGTAACTCTGAAAAAAGACAGCCTGGAATGATCAGCACAACTTTTCTCCACTGTACACATCCTACTGGTGGGTCCCCTTCCTGCCACCTGCTGCCACCCTGGTACCCTTGTCATGTTCACTTACAGGGAGTGGGTGGTTGAATCCCACAGAGTCCACATCCTCTGTGCTAGCCATATGGTTGCAAGCAGGCACAACCAGCCCAAGAGCAGTTTCATTAGGGGCCACAGCTGCTCTTTTGATTACTGCTGGCACCTGGGTGAGGAGGAGAAGGTGCTGCCTGGCAGCGTTAGAGCCATCATTCCCAACTTGCCCATCCAGCCCCTCTGCATCACTTCACTTTCAGCCTATGTGTGTCTTTCAATCTAAAGTGAATCCCTTGTGGACCACATATTCCTGGATCTTGGTTTGTTGTTGTTTTTATCCATTCAGACACTATATACCTTTTGATTGGGGAATTTAATCCATTTACATTTAAGAAATTGTTGATAGGTGAGGACTTAATATTACCATTTGTTAATTGTTTTCTGTCTAATTTGCAGCTGCTTTGTTCCTCTCTTTCCCTATTGATGTCTTCCTTTGCTATTTGATTGGAGGGGATGGGGATTGCAGTGCTTTGCCATGATTCTTTTTATCTTTTGTATCTCTACTATAGGTTTTTTCTTTGTGATTACCTTGAGGCTTGCATAAATTATCTTGTAGTTAAAGAGTCTATTTTAAATTGATAGAACTTCAATTACATATAAAAACTACATTTTTACTATTTGTGTTCTTATAGTCAGAGACTTCTTTACTTCTTCTTGTGTTGTATATCCATTAACAATTTTTCTTTTTTATCTAAGAGATTAGCTTTAAAAATAATTTATGCATCACCATTACAATTTTACCTTGTTCTGCATTTGTCTATATAGTTTTCTATACCAGTGAGGTTTATGCTTTCATATGCTGGGGTCCACATTGGTGAAGACTGTGGGGGTCCTCAGTAGAGAAGGCTGTGGAGGTCCATGGTGGTTTTGAGGACTGCTGGGGCCTCCCTGCTCTCCTTCTCCCCCATGGGAAGTTGTAGCCAGCAGAATTCCTCTTGGCATTGAACTGTGCTGGACTGATGGTTAGAGTAATGGAGATTAAGTGCCTCCTGTGCTTTTCTGTGGAGCATCTTCAGTTTTTGTGCTCCACTGGGTTGCTGAAGCTGGAGCTCTGGAGCTCTCCCAAAACTATTTTTGCCCATGGAGAGCGGTTAAATTGTTTTTGTGAGAGAACGTCCTCATCTGCCATCTTATTGATGTCACTCCTCTTTAGTTAATTTCACTTTTAATTTTTTCCAGTTTAACTGAGATAAAATTGACATACTATGTTAGTTTAAGGCTCGATTTATATATATATTGTGAAGTCATTTCCATAATACATTGAGTTAACATCCATTATCTCATATAGATACAATAAAAAGAAAAAGCAGAGGAAGGAAGGAAGGATGGATGGATGGATGGGTGAGTTTCTTCTTGTGATGAGAATTCTTAAGAATTAATCTCTTAACAACTTTCCTATATACCATACAACAGTGTTAATGGTAGTCACCATGCTGTATACCACATCCCTAGTTCTTATTTATCTTATAAATAAAGTTTGTGCCTTTCCCCACCTTCTTCCAATTCTCCTTCCCCAGCTGCCTGCCTCTGGTAATCATAAATCTGATCCCTTTTTCCATAAATTTATTGTTTTTTTTTTTAAGTTCCCCATATAATTGAGATCATCCAGTATTTGTCTTTCTCTGACTTCTTTCACTCAACATAATTGCCTCATGTTGTCACAAATGGCAGGATTTCCTTGGGGTTTATTTTATGGCTGAATAATGTTCCACTGTATATATAGAGTATATCACAACTTCTCTACCTGTTCTTCTGTCACTGGGCACAGGTTGTTTCCATGTGTTGCTATTATAAATAATGCTGCTACGAATACAGAGGTGCAGATATCTTTTGGGTTAGTGTTTTCATTTCCTTTGAATATCCTCTCAGAGGTGAAATTGCTAAATCATATGGTCATCCTGTTTTTGCTTGTTTGTTTTTATAACCCTCCATACTGTTTTCCATAGTATCTGTACCATTTGCACCATGTACACGGGTTCCCTTTCTTCCGTATCCAGGTCAGCATTTGTTATCTCTTGTCTTTGATTAAGGCTATCCTAATCACCAAACCCATCTCATTGTGGGTTTGATTTGCATTATCCTAATAACTGGTGATGTTGAGCATCTTTTCAAGTACCCATCGGCCATTTTTATGTCTTCTTTGGAAAAATCCCACTTGAATACCGTGTATGATCTTTATAAGTGCTATTGAATTGGTTGGCTGGTTTGTAGTTGAGAATTTTTGCACCTGTATTCATCAGAAATACTGGACCGTAATTTGTCTTCTAGTGGTGTCCTTTTCTGGCTTTGGTATCAGGGCAATGCTGGCCTTGTAAAATGAGTTTGGGAGCATTTTGTTCTCTTTGAATTTTCAGAAGAGTTTGAGAAGGATAGGCATTAATTCTTCATTAGATTCTTGACAAAATTTATCAATAAAACCTTTATTTTTAATAATAGTCATCCTAATGGATGTGAAGTTGTATCTCACCATGCTTTTGATATTCATTTCCCTAATGATTAGTGGCATCGAATATCTTTTCATGTGCTTATTTGCTATTTGTATAATCTTCTCTAGATAAATGCTATTTAGGTCCTTTGCCTATTTTTTAATTGGCTTTTGTTGTTGTTGAGTTTTAGAAGTTCCTTATATATTTTCTATATTAATCCCCTGTATTATATGTGATTTGCAAATATTTCTTCCATTCTGTGAGTTGCCATTTTATTCTTTAGATAGTGTCTTTTGATACACAAAAGCTTTATATTTTGATGAGGTCTCATTTATCTATTTTTCCTTTAGTTGCCTATGCCTTTGGAGTCATACCCCCCAAAAATCAATGCCAGGGCACCTGGGTGTCTCAGTCAGTTAAGAGTCTGCCTTTGCCTCAGGTCATGATCACAGGGTCCTGGGATTGAGTCCTGCAACAGGCTCCTTGCTCAGTGGGAAGCCTGCTTCTCCCTCTGCCTGCCACTCTTATACTCTCTTTCTCTCTGTCAAATAAATAAATAAATAAATCTTTTCTAAAAATAATTGATGCCAGATCCAATGTCATGAAGATTTCTGACTGTTTTCTTCCAGAGATTTTATAGTTTTACCTTTTATGTTTAAAGAACGCACTGTTGATACACCCAAAAACTTGGATGGATGCTAAGTCGAAAAGTCAATTTTAAGTGTTGCATTCTGTATGATTCCATTTATAGAAGATTTTAGAGGTGACAAAACTGTACTAATTGAAAACAGATAAGTGGTTACCAGAAGTTCGAGTTAGCAGGCAGTTGTGACTCTTAAGAGTTAACAGGAGGGAGTTTCTTATTTGTGACAGAATGGTTTCATAATTTGTATTCTATAACAGCTCTATATTGTGGTGATGGTTACATAAATCTAGACATATGATAAAATTTCACATAACTATACCAAAAAAGGAAGCACTTTGTAAAAAGAATGATGAAATCTTAGTAAGATTCATAAGTGAGTTAACAGTGTTTTATCTCAAATTCCTGGGTTTTGACATGCACTAAGATTATATAAGCTATTGTCATTGGGGAAAGCTGACTCACTTCTTGTGAGTCAAACTATTTTTTAAAAAGTAGTTATCATTCTATTTTAAAATGTCTTTTAACATTTGCTCATTGTACTAAGAATAAAATCCAAACTATTTTCCAGGACCGACAATACTTAGCATGATGTGGTTCCTGCCTGTCTTTTATCTAACCTTTTCCTGTACTATTTCGCTCTTACTACATTCTAGCCATTATCTTTCTTTCAAGTCCTCAACCATAATAATTCCTCTCCTCCCACAGACCCTTTGTAACTGTTGTTCATTCTGTCTGGAATGTTCTTCTCATAGCTGTATTGTGTGAACTATACTCTCTTCTGGGTGGTGAGATTTTTTTTCTTCTTTAATCCAGGTTTACAAGGCAGCCTCGAGGCAGTAGTGCCACAAAGAAATAGTCCTTACTGTGGAAAAGACTGTACAGCTGATTATATTTATGGCAGTAATATTCATAATAGTGAAAAAATAAAAAATTACCTCAATGTCCAGTAGGGGAGTGTTCAATCAATGATGATAATTCACACAATGGACTATCATAGTATCATTAAAAATGACATTTATATAGACTGCTAGTTCTATGGATACATAACAGATGCCTACACTTGGTAAATTCTAAGAAATATACTAATAGGGTTTTTATTTTTATAATTTCTATGTGTTAATTTTTGCCATATTTATATATGTATTTTATATAATATATATTATATATTTAAACATGTTTAAAAACATGTTTTATAGATAAAACATTTTTTTATCCATAAAACATGTTTTTAAGCTTGTTTGAGTGATTATCTTAAATTTTCTTAAACTATCCTTTTTTCTATTGTATTTTTGGCATGTGTCACTTATTATGTTTTATTCCTGTCTTATTCTATGCTACATTTATTCCTTTCCTTTGCAGTTATATGAAAGACAGTTGTATTTAAAATTCTGAATAGTGAAAAAAATTAAAATAAAATTTTGAATACTGAATAATATTTTTAGAAATAAAATTTTAAATATCCATTATTTATTATATACCAGACAAATCTATGCTTCTCTATCAAAATCAATAAATGTGTATTCTTCAGGGAGGCCTTACCTGACCACAGTCACTCTCAAAATTAGGTTAAATCCTATTAGATAACCTGATGGTCCCAATGAATGCCCTCTAACTGACATTCATCATAGCGATCTCAAAGGCCCCTTTGTTGATGGTTGACATTTTTTTAGGAAACTAACTGGAGCATTATTGGAGGATTAGGGCAGAAGGAAGCCATGGAATTTTACTTTATTTGTTTTTTATTAAAGAGTTTTATTTATTTTGAGAGAGAGAGTGTGTGTGAGCAGGGGGAGGGACAGAGGCAGGAGAGAGGGAATCTCTAACAAACTCCACACTGATCATGGAGCTGGAAGTGGACTGGATCTCAAGACCATGAGGCCAGGACCTGAACCGAAACCAAGAGTCAGAGTCTTCACCAGCTGAGCCCACCAGGTGCCCCAGAAGCTGTGGAATTTTAGACTGACCCTCATTATCTGAGTTTTTATTCTAGGGATTCCCTATAATGATACCATTGCCTCTATCCCAAAAATACCTGTTGGGAAAAATTCCAGTCAGTTCAACTACTCCTTAAATCTCATTAGAAAAAGAGGAGGCTTGTCAGATCTATTGTTAGACAAAGAGAATTTCTGTTAAAGCCTCCAGATGTCATTTGAAACCTACCTTGAAAGATTACATTGGGGGTGACTGGGTGGCTGTCAATTAAGTGTCTTACTTCAGTTCAGGTCATGATCTCAGAGTCCTGGGATGGAGCCCCATGTGGACCCTGACATGATTCCCTGCCTGGGGTCTGAGTAGGGTCCAAATAGGGCTGTACTCAGTGCGGAGTCTGCTTCTCCCTCTCCCTCTCCCTCTCCCTCTGCCCCTCCCCCCTGCTTGTGTTTTTTTTCTCTCAAATAAAATCTTTTTTTTTTTTAAAGATTTTATTTATTTACCAGACAGAGATCACAAGTTTGCAGAGAGGCAGGCAGAGAGAGTGGGGGGGAAGCAGGCTCCCCGCCGAGCAGAGAGCCTGATGTGGGGCTCAATTCCTGGACTCTGGGATCATGACCTGAGCCGAAGGCAGAGGCTTTAACCCACTGAGCCACCCAGGCACCCCAATAAAATCTTTTTTTAAAAGAATATGTTGTTTTGAAGTCAGATTCATATAGAAACAATTCTAACAGATTAGTTTTAGAAACTCCATTACACAGTTCATTGAAATTAAAACATGAGAGCATTTATTTCAAGGTCCCCATAATCTCAATTTATTCGGGAATCTGATTATGTATAGTTTTTTCAACATGTTGGAAATGGTATTACAACTTCTTTGTGTTTCCTAAAGTTCAATGGGGAGGAAACTATATGGTAAAAAAACAAACAAACCAACATAAAAACCCTGACTCTTGAAAATCTGGTAAATGTATAAATATAAATAATGTCTTAGCTAACATGTCAAAGTCAATATATCATGACTTAATTTCAGAATAATTTTGTCTATGAAAAGTGAAAAGAGGATTTTTTTTTTTTACAGAATTCTATAGTGCTTACCAAGCAGTTGGCCACTTTGGGACAGAAGCCTGTCATATACACATCTCTGAAGAGAAAAATTTATTTGCCACATGACAAAATGGAGAATGGGTATTTAATTTTAAAATTTCACACATAAATTTTATTTTTTCAATTTAGTAAAATAACTATCAAATTTAAAGTAAAAGAAATTTACTCTAAAACCTTAGTGGAATTTCATGTAATATATGTAATTTCCAAGTAGCTTCTGTCACGATGTACCCCCAAAATTGAAATAATCAGAACTAGTTACCAACTTAGAAACTGCCCGTCACACTTCTGGAGTATCATTTTACAACTGGTATTAATTGCTAAACTTCAGTCCCAGGGCCTCATTCAGGATGTCACCAAATCCCAGCACTATCTCCAAATGCTTCCTGCCGGTTCCAAAAAAGTGAACCCCAGTGGTGTAACTGACGCCACAATCGCCACCACCACCAGCGCACACACAACACCACAAATCCCACCTGAAAGTAAAATCTGTTCATTCAGTAAGTGATTATGGTGTTTAGCCAGCCTTTCTTAATCTATTACAACTAGGCACAGGGCAAGGGGCGTATATCTACAAAACACCATTTCTGCCCTCAGTGGTCTTCCTGTAGTTGGGACTTAGGTAGACAGTAAACAAATAGAGGTGAACCCAGGTAAAATGGAAGAGAGGGTGCGCTAATCGAGGCTTGGGTGAAAGGGAATCAAGCTGGACTTCCCTAAAGAGCCGACATCTGCATTATGGAAAAGAAAGAAAAGTGAGCCAATGGGGGGAGCGCTCCGAACAGAGAGGCAGGATAGACGAGAGCTTTCAAACAGAGACCTGAGAAAGCAGACACATTTCAGGAGATGCAAAGTAAAGGGTGACATTCAGAGAGAGAAGATGTTTTAAACTGAAATTCTTTCTGACTCTGTGAAACTTTGGGAGATAGGGAGGTAGGAGAAACCGTCGTTATAAAAACCAACTAAAGGCTTGTCTGATTGAGCGGGCCGGTAGGAAGGGTACAGGCACCATTTGTTTCTTCTCTATTATTAACTATATGAAACTTCGTTTGATTCATCCTTTTAAAGTGTACGATTCGATGGCTTTTAGTATATTGACATAGTTGTGGAACTATCACCCTTGTTTAATTCTACAACATCTTTATCAACTCAGAAAGAAACCCTGTTCTCGCCTCCTCCCTAATCTATTTTGTGTCTCGATGGATTTGTCAATTCTGGATATTTCATATTAAGAGAATCATACAATGTATGGTCTTTTGCGACAGGCTTCTTTCAGTTAGCATGTTTTCAGGGTTCATCCATGTTACAGCATGTATCAGTATTCCGTTCCTAAAAAGGAATAAAAATTGCCAAATAATATTCCATTGCATGGATATGCCGACTTCTAAAAAATTTCGTTCTTCAGCTGATGGACGTTTGGTTTTGTCCACTTTCAGGCTATTATGAATAGTGCTGCTGTAAACATTTATTTAAAAGTTTTTGTGTAGACATGTTTTTATTTCTTCTGGGTGTGTACCTAGGATTGAAATTTTGAGTCATATGGTATCTCATTTCATTTCTTTGTTGTCAGAGAAAATATCTGTGCTATTTCAATTCTCTTATATGCATTGAAGGTTTGTCTTATGGCCTAACATACAGTCTGTCTGGGGGGATTTTCCCTGCCCACTTGTGAAGAATGTTAAGTCCGCTGTTGTTGGGTGGAGTGTCCTGTAGGTGTCTGTTAGGTCTAGTTGGTAGAGAGTGTTGTTTATGTGTTCTGTCTCTTTGTCGCTCTTTGGCTAGTTGTTCTCCCCCATTACGGAAAGTGGTATATCAAAGTCTCCAACTATTATTGTTGAATTGTCTATTTCTCCCTTCATTCTGTCCATTTTTACTTCATGAATATACCATTTGGCTGTGGTATATAACTCTTTTTACACATTGATGAGTTAAAAGGTCTGTGACTTTACCCATAATGTCTTTATCTGGTTTGGGTATTAGGGCATCTTTCTCTGTTGTTCTTCTGTTTTCAATTTACTCATTTCTGCTGCCATTTTTTCCTTCCATCCTTCCATTTCCTTTAGGTTTGTATTGCTTTTGTTCTCTAGTTTTCTAAGGTGAAAGCTTAGAGCATTGATTTTAGATCTTTCTTCTTTTCTAATATATGCATTTAATGCCATATATTTCCCTCCAAGCCTTGCTTTCAATGCAGCCCTCAAATTTTAGCAAGCTGTATTTTTTTCATTTGTTCAAAACATTTTTCATTTTCCTTTCGTTAAAAATATTTTCAAATTTCAGTTGAGATTTCTTCCTTGAAGGTTCCAAATCTTTGGGGATTTTTCCAGCTATCTTCCTGTTATTGATTTCTGTTAATTACATTGTATTTTGAGAGTATACTTGGTATACTCTCTACTTTTTAAAATTTCTTAAGATGTGTTTTCTGACCCAGGATATGGTGTGTCTTGGTCAATGTTCCATATGAACTTGAGAAGAATGTGTATTCTGCGGTTGTTGGATGAGATATTCTTTAAATGTCAATTGGATACCCTTCATTGATGGTGCTGTTCAGTTCAATTATGTCCTTACTGACTTTCTGCCTGCTGGATCTGTCAATTACTGAAAGAGGAGTTTTGAATCTCTAACTGTACTAGTGGGTTTTTCTATTTCTCCTTGCAGTTCCATATTGCTTAAAAAGATATTTGTGGCAAAAATAGTTTTTAAAAAGCACAGCAATGTAAACACAAATGCAAACACAAAATCAGGCCAGTGATTATGTGTAAGCAAGTGGGGATGGGGAAAGGAGAGGCATATGACATTTCTAAGATATTGGTAACATTTTGATTCTTGATCTAGGTGATTAGTACACAGAAGTTCATCTTTGTATTATTCTTTAACCTTTTGCATATATGATACATTAATAATAAAATTATTGAATAAACAGTATTTTAAAAGAAACACAAAGAAAACATGCATATATAGAGAATATCAGGGGTTCATTTTCTTTAAATATTGCCTTGCATGCCATAGAATACCATCCACATGATTGACTAATCTGGGTTTAGAAAAGTTTATCCTTATAAAAGATACACTTTGTGGTAAAACAAGAAAGCAAAATAGAAGAGATGGTTCTGGGCAGAACTTAAAAGACAATGGAACAAACAAAAAAAGACAATGGAACATAAAGACAGGGAAGAGAGAACAGGCACTCCAAGAGAGAGGAAGAACACAAACAGTCCTGGTAGGCAAACAGGAAGAACACACCTGAAATACAATGTGGCAAGTGAAATTAAATAGGAAAAAATATGGAAATTCCCTGAAAATCATTTGGAATAGCTTGAATTTTTTTTTTCCGGGATATAATTAAGGGGCCACTGATGTTTCTAAGCAGAACATGACTAAATGAAATTCAGTTTAAAGGAGATAAATTAAAACGTGACAGATTAAATGCCTTATTTAATTTCTATTCTCTCCCTTTGTCTCACTAAGATAGTTGCAATCCTACAAGGAGAAACGATGGGAAGGGAAGCAAGAACAGAAAGTAGAAAGCAGAGAGAGAAGTGGTGTCTGACATAGCAGAGCATGAAATTGTGTTAATGAAGAGCTTGCGGAGGGAATTCTAAAGGGATGGGAACCCTCCAGGGTGCCTTCAATCCTTTCCTCCAGCTCTGCTCCCTGAATATGGAAACCTAGCATATATCCTCTTGGCAAGATAGAAGAGGATTTTTCTTTGAATTAACATGATCAGACCTACTTAAAATAACTTAAATCTGGAGTCAGAAGGGGAGAAGCACAATGGAGCACTAGAGGAGTGAGAAGTATTCCTAAGAACTGACCCAGAACTTGTTACAACTTCTTTCATATATATTAAAGGAGAACCAAAGACTACCAGAGAATTGCAGAAAGCTTCTAACATGAACATCAGACACTTAAATCAATAAAGAGAACAATGGAACTCAGAGGAAACAAAAGATAGCAGGAAGCAAAAGAAAAGATCCAAAAAAGCATAAATAACATCTTCACAGAAATAGAAGATATTGTATACATAAAAGAAAACTAACGTGTTATAAAATGGGAAAGAAGTAAGAAAAGATTTTGAAAAGTGTATAATCACAATGAAAAACATCAAACACTTGAAAACGAAATGATAGACATGGAAAATTGAAATGCTCAGTATGTTCTGACCAGGCCTTAAGTGTTGGCTCCTCTCTAGGCCTTGTAGATAAACAGTTCTCCGTCCAACAGAAGAGTCACCAATACTTCATTATACGGTGACTGCACATATGGACAATGTAAAAAAGGTACTGATGATTGCAGAAACTGTACTCGAAACCGTTGTTTTAGAGTCAGTAGTGTGGCTTCCAAAAAGCCGTAATTGCATCGCATTTCATGGTGGCATGGTTTAGGGCACAGAGGTTTGGTAATAACCCTACAGCTGCCTAACCCGGATCCCCCAGCCTGCCAGGACCACATTCTGAGTGGGCAGAATGCCATCACCCAAGTATGTACACAGTGAGGAAAGAGGAAACGCAAGAGACATTTACTGAACATCAGTAGCCTGATGTCTCCTGGATGGCCCTGATGAGAAACTCTCCTTGGAATTTTTCATAACTTCTGAGATACATAGGAGAATTCTTATTTTCACAAATTCCTCTATATGTCCACTCAATAGATAGACCCAGCCCTGTCAAATTTTAGAAGACCAAGAGTAAAGGGGAAGATCCTAAAAACTTATAGAAAGGCAACCCACTAAATAATAACAAGAATCAATGTATCATCTGATTTTTCATTAGGAAACTTTAATACAAAAAGACTGGAGAAAATGCCCTCAGATTTCTGAAGTCTCTGCCTAGAATTTATCCAGCAGGTGTGTAAAATATTTTCAGATATTCAGAGTCTCAAAATTTTATGTTCATCTATACTTTCACAGAGAGGTACTAAAGAACATGCTTTAGCAAAACAAGAACAAAGCACAGGATCCAGTAAATGGTGGCTTCAGCCCAAAGAGTAATGAAGTGAAGCAAGTACTAGATTATCTCCACATTTACCACATGGAAAATACTGTGGAACACCACATTACCTGTTGGAATACTTAGGAAACAACAAATTCTCAAAAGGAAATAATTACTACCTCTGGGAGAATTATTACCTCATGAATATATATGTGTATATGAAATGTAATTATAGTAAAATAACTGGCATAGTAGTAAACGATATTTACACAGTAAAACAATGGAACATAATACAGATTAAGCTAAACACTGTGATAGTGGGAGAAGTCGTGTAAGTAGTTACGTTTCATGAGAAATATATCTTCCTCTGGCATGTAAGAAGCCAATAGATACTGTGTAAAGTCATATATTGAGAGAAGCACAAGAATATTTGAGAATTTGAAGACACATTTCAGATGAAAGAGCTGTAAGAGTCAAGACTGTTTTCCTTTGGGAACAAGAGTGATAAATGAGGAGAAATGGGGCAAAGATAGCATTTTAGTGCTATTTGATTTGTTTAACCCAGATATATGTTGATAAAAGTAAAAAAAAAAATTTTTTTTAAATGATAAATGGGAACAACGTACAAGTTAGATGAGAGAAGAGAGAGAGAGGTCATTTTATTTTTCTATTTTCTATTTTTTTCTTCTTAGGACCTGGCGTATTTTGGTGCCAATGACATTAGATGATATGGTAAAGGAGATTAAAGGAAATCAAGTGGCTTTTCAAGATTGCTTTACTGCAGATTTTCTTTTTGTGCTGGCCTTTCCTTTGAGGACAATATCTGAGGTTCCTGGATTTTTACCAATCTCTTCACCACGTGGTAGTCAGTTAATGGCAACCTGGACTGCTTGTGTTCCTTCATTTGTTGTTGTGGTTGCTGATATGGAGACCTTTGAAACAAATGATTCATTCCACAGCTGGACCAGAGTCAGAGTGCCTCCAAACATTTTGACTGAAGATGAAAGACACAATGTATCTGATGTGAGCCTATCACCGGATGGAATATTTTTTCTAATAAATGGCGTTCTTTACATAAGAAATTTTACTGAGTTCAAAAGGCTGGGAGTAAGTGAAAATCTTCCTGATAGTGGAATTATTGGTATTACCACAAGAAAATGGTGTTGGATCAACTATTTATTAAAGGTTAGTAAAAGATTATATATATATATTACACTCACACATTTAGACTTATTTACTATATTATTTAATTAAGTGAAAAATGAGACTACACTATACAGCTTTTTTTTTTATTGGTGGCAAATTTGACATTTATTTATATTAACTTGCTTTAACTCCTAAGATAGTCTTTTGATACCAGCTTTATAGTGATATTGTCCTAGGTATATTATATTGATTTCTAATTATCAGTCTCCACCTCCCATCGGGCTCAAATCATTTGAAACTTCTACCAGAAACAATTTTGATTCTTGTAACGTCGATGTAGACTATGGAGCAGCACTGGCTTGAGTAGAACTAGCCCCCTATCGATGCTGCCAGTACATAGCAGAGCTCACCCACGCACATCCTGAAATGAGTATTATATCCCAGTGGCACAGATGGTTGCATTAATTTTTTTTTTTTACCAAAAAAACTTTTTTTTCATTTTGGTGAGGTCAAATTTACCCATTTTTTCTTGTATAGTTTGTGCTTTAGACATCCTATTTTGAAAAACTTTATCCAAATCAAACACACTATGAAGGTCATAATTTCCTATGTTTCCTTGTAGGATTTTAAGAATTTTTTTTTTTATTTCTTTTCAGTGTAACAGTATTCATTGTTTTTGCACCACACCCAGTGCTCCATGCAATATGTGCCCTCCTTAGTACACACCACCTGGCTCCCCCAACCTCCCACCCCCTGCCCCTTCAAAACCCTCAGGTTGTTTTTCAGAGTCCATAGGAAGGGGAGGTGAACCATGAGAGACTACGGACTATGGAACTATACAGCTTTCTTGCAGAGTTATTTTATTAATGGTTGCAAATAAGTCCATCTTCCTAACCTAACTTTTCAGAGGCCTCTTTATAGAGATACACTATCTCTATAAAGAAATAAAATAAATCTTATATATTATTATGCAGTCATTTAGCCATATTATGAGAGTTTTGTTTAACCTTGACATGGGCAAAAGGTCCAAAAAATTAGTTTCCCCAAAGTGTCTTGTACTCTCAAAAAATGAATTAACTCCTCTCTTTGACAATATAGGGAATAAGATATCCTAAAGTTTATTCCACTACAAAACACTTAAAATGTTATGTAAACATTTTAAACTTTTTTAAAAGCAAATAGCTATACCTGTATGGAAATAGGAGAAATCCTGAGAGGAATGGGGTAGTCCGAGATCGCTAATCCAGAGGCATAAGCCAATTCCCAGATCTCAGCTGCCATAAGCTCATGTGCTGATCTTAAATACTTAGACGTCTGGTACTTGGGACACAAGGCCTTGGGCCTGAGCAAGGTAGGGCATCTGATAATCATTTTTCCATAAAACAAGAACCTTCAAAAACTTTCCCAACATAATTAAATCTATCCCAGCATTAACTCTTAGAACGAGAGAAAAGTCTGTCTTCAGAATCTGTGATGAGAAATCAACCCACATGGACTCGGGGGCCCAGATTCCCAGGACCTGTGTGGTTTAAAAAACATTAAGGCTATCACCAAGCAGAATTAAACACCATCCTTTCTGGAGAAATAAACCCTCAAGTCAGGCTTTGAAAATTTCCCACAGATAATATTCTGACGAAATTGAGCTCACAGTAAAAAAAAACGACAAAACACACAAAGAAACAGATGCTGTGAGAGCTGGCAGAAACAGTAAAGAGAAGAATCGTTCCTACAAGGCCATCGGGTATTGGAGTAGGCAAAATACAAAATATCTTTAATAGATTTAAATAAATGGAAAACATAGGGAAAAAGGAATCTACCAAATGGCCAGGCAGTTAGTAAAACCAAAAGCAAGCAAGCCATTACTATAAAATGTAGGGTAGTGGTTATCTCCATATGGGGAGAGAGCATGGGGGAGAGAGCATGGGGGACATTTGGGAGTTCTGATAATACTCCATTTCTAAATCTCCACAGTCACTACAAAACCGTGTGCTTTGTCACAAATCTTCCAGCTGTGTATTTTTCTATCCAGTCCACTTTCTGTATGTGGACTGTATTTTAAAGGTTTTAATATATAAAAATAAATGTTAAAACATTACATTTCATGTAATAAGCTTAGGTAAAATAATGAAATTGAAATTAAAATTCAATGGACAACTTAAATTGAAAATTAGATGAGAAGAAATTAAACAAAATAAAAGATTGAGAGAAAAAGAAATAGAAAACAAGAAAAAAAAGAATGAGAGAAAAGAGAATGGAAAAGAAAAGATCCAACATACATCTAATCAGCATTCCAAAATGAAAGACTAGAGAGATGGGAAAGAACTGAGAATTTTTCAGACTTCAAGAAAGATATCAATCCTCAGTCCAAAAGTACTAAAAAATTCCAATTGATATGGTAAAAAATAAAACCCCCTTAGCACAAAATAATCAAATTGCATGGTCACAAGTTGCATGGTAGTCAAAGACTAACAAGATATTGAAAGTATCCAGATAAGAAAGACAAATTACAAGTAAGGCAATAAAGTAATTAGGACCAGTGGAAGCCAGAAAGATAACAAAATACTCAAATAACTGAAATCAAATTATTGTCCATCTAAAATTATACACATTCAATGAAATAATCCTGAAGAACAAGAATGTTTGAAACTATTTTAAAGAACCCAAACCAGATATTTTAGAATATAAATAGAATAACTGCATTGAAAACTTATTAGATGTCATCAATAGCAAAATGGAGATGACATGACATCGGAAATAGTTGATAAAACTGAAGTGTTAAAATTTCAATAGAAATTTTCCAATCTAAACAATAGAAAAAAAAAACCTGTCAAAACCGAACCAAGTCTGGGGCACCTGGGGGGTACAGTTTGTCAAGCGTCCAGCTCTTGGTTTCAGCTCAGGTCTGATCTCAGGGTCATGAGATCGGGCCCCATGTCAGGCTCTGTGCTCAGCATGGCACCTGCTTGAGACTCTCTCTCTCCCTCTCCCGTTCTCTCTCTCTCTCTTAAAGAAATAAATAGATCTCAGAAAAAATCAAACCAAGTTTTAGAGACATGTGGGATGATACCAAAAGGTCTAGCATTCATGTCATTGAAGTTTCAAGAAGGAGAGGAGAAAGAGTATCACGTAGGAAAAAATACTAGAGTAATTAATGGTTAGAAACATTCCATATTTGGCAAAAGATATAAACTTATAGGGTCCTGAAACTCAGCAAACTCCAAACGAGATAATTGCAAAGAAATTCATAAACCATTGAAAACCAAAGGAGAAAAAACAGAAAGCACCCAGAGAAAAATGACATATCCTGTACAGGACATCAATGATTCAAGTGATGGCGGATTTCTCACCAGGAGCCACAGATGACAGAAGGTGATGAAGTAATATTAAATGCTGAAAGAGAAGAAATATTAACCTAGAGTTCTATTTCTAGACAAAAATGTCTTTCAGGAATTAAGGAGAAAAATAAAGACATTTTTAGATGAAAGAAAACTTAAGAGAATTTGTTACCAGCAGACCTCTTCTAATAAATGCCTAAGAAGCTTATCAGGTAGAAAGGAAATGGAAAAAAAAATTTTTTTAAAGATTTTATTCATTTGACAGAGATCACAAGTAGGCAGAGAGGCAGGCAGAGAGAGAGAGAGGAAGGGAAGCAGGCTCCCCGCTGAGCAGAGAGTCCGACATGGGGCTCGATCCCAGGACCCTGGGATCATAACCTGAGCCAAAGGCAGTGGCTTAACCCACTGAGCCACCCAGGCGCCCCTATTTTTGATGATAGGAAATGGAAAATTTAAAAAGTCAGGAATTAATAAAGAACAATAAAGAAATGGTACTTATATGGGTAATATATAAGTTCCTTATCCTATCTTATTTCCTTAAGATAGGTATGACAGCAAATATGTATAAGAGCAAAACTTAAAACATAAATATTTTCTGGTGGGGCTTTTAATGTATCTTGATATATAGGACAATTACAACATAAATGAGAAAGGAAAAAGGAACCTATGGAGTAGTGAGGTTTCTTTATTCCACTTAAAATATTAAAGTATTAATTCTAAGTAGGTTGTGAAAAGTAAGGACATAAATTGTAAACCCTAGGGCAGCCACTAAAAAAGCAAATGATCAATATATAAATCAAAATGGAATACTGGGGCACCTGGGTGGCTCAGTGGGTTAAAGCCTCTACCTTCAGCTCAGGACATAATCCCAGGATCCTGGGATCGAGCCCCACATCAGGCTCTCTGCTCACCAGGGAGCCTGCTTCCCCCACTCTCTCTGCCTGCCTCTGCCTACTTGTGATTTCTGTCAAATAAAGAAAATCTTAAAAAAAATAAAATGGAATACTAAAATAAATATATTTTAAAGATTTTATTTATTTGAGAGCGAGAGAGGGCATGAACAGGGGGAGCAGCAGACAGAGGGAGAGGGAGAACCAGGCTCCCCACTGAGTAGGGACCACTTTGTGGGGCTCAATTCCAAGACCCTGAAATCATGATGCAAGCCAAAGGGAGATGCTTAACCGACTGAGCCACCCACATGCCCCCTAAAAATATATTTTTCAAATAATCCAAAAGAAAGCAGAAAAGGCAAAAAAAAAAAAAAAAAAGGCAGAATGCAAAAAAAAAAAAAAAACCCACTAGGACAAAAACAGGATACAAAGTAAACAATAAAATGGTAGCGCTATATAGAAACATATCAATAATTTCTTTAAATTTTAAATGGCCAGAGCACTAATTAAAAGACACCAGTTGCCAAATGGATTTTTTTTTTCTTTTAAGTTTTTGATGTTCCAGTTAGTTGCAGGCACCTGGATAGCTCAGTCTGTTGGGCATCCAATTCTTGATCTTGGCTTGATCTCAGGGTCCTGAGTTCCAGCCCCAGTGGTGTGTGGAGTCTTCATTGGGGAGAAGACTCTATACCGTTAGGATGTCTATGCTTGAGAAATTCAGCACACGTTGTAACAATCCCAGTGGGTAGCTGTTATTCATGTCACTGTTCTCTTATATGCAATCGAAATTGAGAAGCTGGTTCTAAAAGTCATATGGAAATTCAAGATAGAACCAAAAAATTACAGATATCAAAAAATAAATGCCACTAAAAGTGTATAAGATCTTGGTTGAGATCAAAATAAAATATCAAAAATATTAATGAAGATCTAAATAAGTAGCTAGCTCTATCATGTTCGTGGATTAGAATACAGAATATTAAGAACGTTTCAGTTCTTTCCAGATTTATCTATAGATTTGATGCCAGTCAAAATTGCAATGTTACTTTGTGGCGCTCAACACACTGATTCTAAAATATATATATGAAAGAGTAAAGAGCCGAGGGTTGGGAGGGGATGGAATAGCCAAGTGTTTCTTCTGTCACATATCAAACTTTATTATAAGGCTATAGTAATTAAGACATAAAATATTGAAAGCAGCTTTTTTCATTTAGAAATTGAACACAGCTTTTGGTGTGTTCGGTCTTCTACTGTCTGAACTCTTCAGAGGGTAGACACGAGCTTTCGTATGTTTCATGCTTGTATGGTGTATCGTTGTTTTTGATCCTTTTACTATCAATCATTCTGTGGCTTTCTATTTCTTACAAACTGCAGAGCCTTGCTTCTTCTCCAGTGTGACAACCTGTGCCCTAACGTTACAATCTTCAGTCCACTGAGATTTAACATAACTATTGCCATGGTTGGGAGTTAGGTCTACATTTTGGCATTTGTTTCCTATCAACCTCACTGGTTCTTTTGCTTCTCTTTTCTTGTCTTGTGAATGAATCCTGTATTTTTCAGTATCTCTGCATCTTCTACTGTATTGATTCTCTTTCATTCAAAATTGTTAGTGGTTACACTTGGCTATCCAATAATTTTTAATTTATCAGAGTCTAATTTCAAATATATACTTCCCAACAGTATTAAGAAACTAATAACTGTATGATTTCACTTATACCCATTTTTACCCTTTATACTCTCATCTCATATTTTACTTCTAAATATGCTATAAATCTCAAAATGCAATTTTTTTTACTTTATTTTATTTTTTCAGTGTTCCAAGATTCATTATCAAAATACATTGTTAATAATTTTGCTTTAAAAAGTTAAAAGTTTTGCTTTTGTCATATGGGGCACCTCTGTGATGCAGTCAGTTAAATGTTAGACTCTTGTTTTTAGCTCATAATCTCAGGTTCATGAGCTCAAGCCCCGAGTCAGGTTCCCCACTCAACACGGAGTCAACATGGAGTCTGAGATTCTCTCTCCCATTGCCCCTGCCCTTCCTGTTCATGCTCTCCCTCTCTCAAATAAATAAATAAATAAATCTTTTAAAAAATGCCAATTGTCATAAAGATATATAGGTATATAAATATCAACTGATAACAAACTAACTCTTTTACATCTATATTCTCCTGGGTATGCTTTATTTCTGTTTGCATATCCAGAGTTCTTCCTGAACTCATTTCCATTCAGCCTGAAGAATGTCTTTGAATTTTCTTGTATAACACGTTCTCTCAGCATTTGTCTGTATAAAAGTGTCTTTATTTTTTCCCTCCATTTTTGAAGGACATTTTTCACTGAATACAGAATTATAGGATGACGGCTGGTTTTTGTTGTTTATAGAGTAATTTATAAAAACATCATTCCTTTATCTTATGGCCTCTTACCCTTTTGGGTAAGAAGTTAGCCATTATTCATCCCATTGTTCTCATATATACCGTGTGTCTTTCTATCTGTAGCTGCTTTCAGAATTTGCTCCTTATCTTTGGTTTTTAACACTTTTATCATTGATTAGGTATGAGTTCCTTTGTATGTATCCTGTTTGTGGTTCAAGGGAACTTCTTGGATTTCTGGGGTAATATCATTCATTAATTTAGAGGTATTTTTGGACAGTGTCTCTTCAAATATTTCTTCTGCACAATTCTGTTTTTCCTTTACTTCTAGAAGTTTAAAAACACATGTATGATACTGTTTAATATTGTCCCACAGATCTCAGACAATCTATTCATTTTTTTACCCTATTTTTTCTTTGTATTTCAGTTTGTATATTAAACTGTCTTTAAGTTATCTACTTGGTTTTCCCACTTACTCTTGAATCCATTGAATAATTTTTAATAAATTTTTAAATTTTTTATATCTAGCATTTTCACTTCTTTTTTATCATTAACATATCTCAGCTGAAATTCCCCATCTCTGCCCTCATGTTGCCCATCTTTTCCACTAGGACCTTCAGCATTTTTATGAGTTGTTTTGTCTGTAGCCATGCTTGGGCTCGTAGCACTGACAAGATTCCAGAGATCTCTTCCTACTTTACAACTGGCCACCACCTTTCCACACCTAGGGAGTGCTGTCTCGTCTCTATAGCCTAGCTGCCAGCATTTTGATCACTAAGGGATTCTTTCCTCCCTCATCTTGGTCCAGATTTTCATGCTTTGGGAGATGTATCTCTCTCTCTCTCTCTCTCTCTCTTGCTTTCCTGTCCCAAGTCAGAGCTAGAGACTGCTCTACACTGGGTAAAGGCCGACCATGGGTCAGAGAGAGAGTTTCCCCCAGCTACCATTTCCCCCTATGGTAGCTGAGAATCCAGAATGCAGGTGGATTTCTCTCAACTTGGCTGCCTTGCTGCCTGGCCCCTCCCTATCTTCAGAGGATTACTGCTTTATATTTGGGAGAGGCCTGAATGCCTGAGAGGGATCTCTCAGCTCCCCTACCTTGTCTCAAAATATTTGGCTTACTTCACACAAGCACTAAGTAAAGATCTATGGGAAAGTTTGTGGGTGGGTAAAAACTCATTCCTTGGAATTCCCATCTGTCATATTTATGATGGACTCCCATCCCTCTGCCAAGAAGAAGAATAACTATGGGTCTTTTCTATGAAGGGCTCATTTTGTTTGATACATTTCCTCTTCAAGGATTGTCTCACACTCATTTAAAGCAACTAGGTATAAACATTAAGTTGAATCTTCATTTGATAAAATGGCTTTTTCCTGAAATGACTCTTCACCAAATGGTCTGTTTCTTTGGTTGCCAGTTTGATATCTGTCTACATCCTGTTTGAGTATATCTAATACTAAATACTTGGGTATTACATAAACTTAAGGAGACAAGATGTGTCCAAGAGACTTTTTGGTCATCATGAACGTAGAGGTTACATGTTAAGTAAAAATCTCTAAGAATTAGAGAAACAGTTGGGAAGGAGAGATAGGGAAGAAGGGTTCTCGGCTCTCTAAATGAAATTAGGCCCACTGAATTTCAAACATAGCAGCCTTTCAGGGGCCTTCCTCTCTAACAGCCTGTGTTCATAAAAAGGTGGTATTGATTTGTCTAAGGTTTTTAGTTCTGTCTTCTCATTATCTCATATCCAAGGAAACTATAATTCCAAAAATAACTTGATGTTTGAAGTGTCTTTATACCTTGACAGTAATGAACATGGAAGGGACACTCATGGCCAGAGTGGATAAATACATAAGAAAAGAGAAAGCTGATATTCTCTGAGGGTCAACTTAAAAGTGAATTCAGATGAATTATTTCTTCAGATAGAAACAATATATCAAAGAATAAAGTTACTGAAATAATTTATTTTTATGAATACATATGATATATTTCTATGTAATATATTTCAATGCCTGGAGTATTCAGAAATACCCTAAACGCTAAACCTTAATAGACACTACATTTTAAATATAGCAAATTAGAAGACCAGACTTGTTACGACTACCACTAAAACCATAAATCTTCTAATATTTTCAATTTTTTAATAGGGTAAAACAAGAAGTAGACTGGCAATCTGGACAAAAAATGAAGTTTATCTTGGATATGATTTTCTTAAATTTGTCAAAATAATGACTACTGAAAAACTAAAAAATTTTCTAAATATACCATCAACTGCTACGCTGACTATACACAATGTCGAGTATCCAGGACACCCTTTGGAACTTGCCTTATTTTTAAGTTACTGCACTACATGTACGGTCAACAAAACGATTTACTTGGTAATATACAGCGAAGATACAGAAGACTGCGTGAACCAAAACTTCGCGATAGATGTCCCTATTGACAGTTTTTTAACTCCACATTTTACATTCACAGCACTGCCAGGTTTAGTGCTCTGGGACAAATATAGGATCTACTATTTTTATCACAATTTCACCGAGACTGGAGTTTTACAAACACCTACAGAATTTGGAAATCTATCCAGATTAGCAAATAACAGCATTATTCACAATATTTTCATAGGTGAGGCATTCTCATTCTGCAAAAATTATTCTAGATTTTATGGTAGACCTCTTCCTCATGAAGATGTAACAATCACAAATGCACTCGTATACGATGCTTTTGGTAGGTAGAGGTGTACTTTTACCACCTAAAAATGGGTATCTTAAGTTCTACCAAGGTTAACTATGATCTCACATAGAGAAATGGCAAACTCAAGTTTTGGGTCTTCCCCATAGATTCGTTTTGATCATTCAGCAGATACGAACCAAGCAGCCCACACAGGCATTTTCAGCGTAAGACGTGATATGGTGCTGTCTAGGGCTACCTAGGGCTACCACAATTGGGTAGCTTCAAACAACAGAAACTTATTGTCTCAGTTTTGGAAACTAAATGTCCCCATTCAAAGTGTGAGCAATGCCATGTTCCCTCTGAAACCCCAAAACTCATCCATTGCTTCTTCCTAGCCTCTGGTGGCTTGCTGGCAAACCTTGCCATTCCTGGGCTTGCAGCTACCTCATTCCAACCTCTGCCTTCATCACGACATAGATTTCTCCCTCTGTCCTCACACGCCATCTTGTTGCAAGGGCACAGGCCCCCCCTGCTCCGGGGGGACCTCATCTTAACTAATCACCTCTGTAATGATCCTGTTCAAAGGAGGTCACATTCTGAAGTAGTACTGGGAATTAGAATGTCAACATCTTTTGTGAAGGGACACAATTCAACCTATAGTAGGTGTCGTAGAGTTGAATGGACCCATATTCACCTCCATGAGCAAGTCATTGAACATTTGCAAGTCTCCTTTCCTAATCTGGAATGTAGGGTGGTTGTGTTGATTGGATAAAGGCTTGTAAGATGCTTAGAATAAAACTGGACACGTGATAAACCTTCAGCTAACAGTAGTTATTCTGAATCTTACTGTTCCCAAGATAGTATACTAAACATTATAGGCAATGCAAAGAAATAGGAAGTTCCATCCTCAAAAAGTCTGGTTAGGAGATAAACCTAATGATGGAATTTAAAGGAAATGTTGCTGTAATTTGTAATGTCTTTCTTTTTAAAAAGAATATTTTATTTATTATTAATTAGAAAGAGAGCATGAACAGGGGGAGGAAGAGAGGGAGAGGGACAAGCAGACTCCACACTGAGCCCAGAGCCCGACTCAGGGCTCAAGCCCACAACCCTGGGATCATGACCTGAGCTGAAATCAAGAGTCAGACACTCATCCAAATGAGCCACCTGGGCACCCCTTATAATGTCTTTCTTTTTTTTTTTTTAAGGTTTTATTTATTTATTTGGCAGAGAGAGAGAGAGAGATCACAAGTAGACAGGCAGGCAGAGAGAGAGGGGGAAGCAGACTCCCCACTGAGTGGAGAACCTGATGTGGGGCTCGATCCCAGGACCCTGAGATCAAGACCTGAGCCGAAGGCAGTGGCTTAACCCACTGAGACATCCAGGCGCCCCTGTAATATCTTTCTTGATGCCTATCACCTGGCATCTCCCAAACAGTTGATTTTTATGTTCCCCTTTACAACAACACTCTAAAAAATATTGCCTAGTTTCACTTCTTCGTGTTTCCTCCCTTTCTCTTGAAGCCGCACGAATCAAATATTCCATGGGAAGTGCTCTTTTCAAGGTTCTTAACGACCTCCACTTTGCTAACCCAATGGCCAGTTTTCAGCCATCCTCCATGAGCCGGCGTTGTCAGCACGGCATGATTCCTTTTTTTCCCCCCAAAGATTTTATTTATTTGACAGAAAGGGAGAGAGCATAAGCCGGGAAAGCAGCAGGCAGAGAGAGAGGAAGAAGCAGGTTCTCCACTGAATAAAAAGCCCAACCTGGGGCTTGGTCCCAGGACCCTGGGATCATGACCTGAGCTGAAGGCAGACACATAACCAACTGAGCCATCCAGGTGCCCCTAGCAGGGCCTGATTCTTGAAACACATTTTTTCACCTGACTTCCGGGGCGTCGCGTTTTTGCCCTTCCTGCTACTTCACTCTCTGCTCCTCTGCAGCCTCTTTTTCTTGATCCCTCGTCTTCCTGATTCCCAAACGGAGAAGCATGTCAGGGTCTAGTTTCCAGACATCTTGCAGAGCTCCTTTTCCATGCATTCTGCCCTCAAGCCATGACTCCTAGCAATATGGTTAATGTTGTGACAGAGCCAATATCAGGAGCTAGAGAGGCACGCAGATTGAGGACCTCACCCATTCTGGGGGGCGGGGAGGTACAGAAGGCTTCCCTGCGGAAGTGCTGTCTAAGCTGAGGCCTGCTGAATGGGTAGAGGTTAGTTAGGCAATGAAGACAACAGCGGGGACAGGGTGCCCAGCAACCCAGAGACAGAGACAACAGGGTACAGTTCTGGCCTTGAAAGACAATTCACAGTTGACACAGAGTTCTCCAGAGAGAAAAAGGAGAAATCTCTGCTGGAGAAATCAAGTTCAGGTTACAAGAGTCCTTTACACAAGCCATGTGAAGAAATCGGACCTTCTCCTAAGACCCATATAGGGAGTTCTAAAGAGTTTTGAGCAAGAGAGAAGCAGAATCATATTTGTGTTTTATTAAAAGGCCATTGGCCACAGTGATAAGGAGATAAAGTTAGAATAATCAACGGGGGATACATTTTAGAAGAAAGGTTGAATGTTATACTGAAAGCCATTTGGAAATGCTGAAATAAAAAGTCTAAACTGTCTATAAGCATATGAACTATGAATTTAAAAAGCCCTTAGCCTGCAACATTTCCATTTCTTAAACAACCCACTATTTAAAAGTTGCCTTGAGGACATCTGGCTGGCTCAGTTGATGGAGCATGGGACTCTTGACCTTGAAGCTGTGAGTTCAAGCCCCACACTGAGTGTAGAGATCCCATAAAAATAAGATCTTAAGGGGCACCTGGGTGGCTCAGTTGGTAGGCCTCTGCCTTCGGTTCAGGTCATGATCCCAAGGTCCTGGAATCGAGCTCTACGTCGGGCTCTCTGCTCAGCGGGGAGCCTGCTTCTCCCTCTCTCTCTGCCTGCTTGTGATCTCTCTCTCTGTCAAATAAATACATAAAGTATTTTTTTAAAAAAATAAGATCTTAAAAAAATGTTGCTCTGATTTTATCTGGACTTCTAAAAGAGCAAATTCAAAATATAATACGCTATATTTTCAAAACATCTAATACATATAAAAATGATGCCATTTTAACTGCCGCATTGGGTAATTCTCATTTTACCATACATTTCATATAAGAGGTTATATCTAGTTTCTTCCTACGTTTATTGGCCATACTCTTGTATAAATTGTCAGGTCATACTGTGAAGTTTTTTGTTTTGTTTTGATAAAGAAAGGGAGAGAGCAAGCCCGGGACAAAGGAGGGGCAGCGGGACAGGGAGAATCTTAAGCAGGCTCCATGTGCCGCACAGAGCCCAACATGACATGGGGCTTGATCTCATGACCCTGACATCATGACCCAAGCCAAAATCAAGAGTAGGATATGCTTACCCAGTGAGCCACCCAGGTGTCTCGCTTATTAAAACATTACTAAGTGAACTTTGGATTAAATGTGAAGTTAAGATGAAAATTAGGAATTATTTTAAAAATGAGATTAAAAACATTGTATATAAAGGTTTATGGATGCAGCTAAAGCCACAGTGAGAAAAACATATAGCCTTATGGGTTTTTTTAAAGATTTTATTTATTTATTTGACAGAGAGAGATCACAAGTAGGCAGAGAGACAGGCAGAGAGAGAGGAGGAAGCAGGCTCCCTGCAGAGCAGAGAGCCCGATGCGGGACTCGATCCCAGAACCCTGAGATCATGACCTGAGCCGAAGGCAGTGGCTTAACCCACTGAGCCACCCAGGCGCCCCAACCTTATGTTTATTTGTAGTTTTAAATGCTTAGGAAACAAGACTGAAAATAAATGAACTAATCATTTACCGTAAGAAAAAGGCAACAGGCACCAAAGTTACAAAAGGAAAGCACAAGTGGAGAACCAAGAATGACAAAAGCAGAAATTAAGGAACTAAATAGAAAGTAGATCTGATAAACAAGTCAAGGGTTCCTTTCAAAGGAAAAGAAAACAAAAGCAAAATACACGATTTCAACTCAGGTCATGATCTCAGGGCCCTGGGGTCCAGTCCTGCATCAGGCTCCCTGCTCAGTGGGAGTCTGCTTGGCTCCCTCTCTCTCTGCCCCTCCCCTCCCCCTCTCTCTGCCCCTCCCCTCCCCATGCTGTCTCTCTCTCTAAAATAAATTGATTTTTAAAAATAATGTTTTAATGAGCAGCATGAAAGAAAGAAGAGTGCTGGAAAGCACAGACGAGGGACATCTAATCCAGATTTATGAGATTAGGAAAGGCCGAATAGAGGAAACGCCTTCCAAACTAAGCACAGGAAGAGGGTGCATACTAGAAATATTAGATCAACGGTCAGGAGGGGGGCTGAAGGAGCAAAGTCCCGAAGGCAGAGAGAACATGCCAGGTTTGTGGAACTGAAATTTGTTGTGTCCATGTAGTTTGTGAGCCCAAAAGTGGCAACAGACAAGGCTCGCTGCACATCACATGACCTGGACATTAGCTAAATCCAAGAGCAGTATGTATATACATATATATTTGTGAGGCTACACATTTTGTGTATCATCACACTTTATTTGTTTCCTGCACCTACTTTCCTCACTCAACATCCCGGTGGATTTTGTTGGGTCATCCGCCTGCAATTTTCTCTCCTTCTACCTGGTGAAGTTTCTAGAAACACAACACACAAGGCACAGCAGGCCCAGAATTGGTTAAGCCTGGAAGGAACTATTGCCGAAAGCAAAACAAAACAAAGTTAAATCTATAAAGTAAGTTATATGAGGAAAAGTAGCTTGTCACCGCGGTGCCCGAAGGACCTCGGCGCTGCAGCTCCCCTGAGCACAGCCGCAGAGCTTGCCGAGTTCGCCACACGTCAGCATGGGCGCTCCATGCCCCCGGTGTGGGGCCTCAGCATTAAGGGCATCTCCCCCTTGCAGTTATACTAAAACACTCTGAAAAATATTCCGAGCTGCACATTAACCTTCCGATCGATGCAACAATTTCACCAGCATTTATCACAATGTTGAATTCCTACTGACGACATTATCACTACATGAGAGCTTAAGGTTATAAGGACATGTATGTGGACAGCGATGTCTTTTTAAAGTATTCTGATCCTGAAAACAATTGACATTGCTAATTTAGGAGTTTTACTAGAATGTAATTTATAGTAATTTGTGAAAATGCCACTTTATTCAAATTTATTCACATTTCAAATGTAAGTTACGTAAGCACAGTACACTCTGCATCTTCCTCATTCTACGAGTTGACTTTGCTCCTTCCAGCCAGTCCCTTTAAAGTGTTGTTGTTGTTGTTGTTGTCATTGTCTTAAATTAGGGGACGTATACCCCTAGAAACCATCCACAGAGAATGTCATGTCTGGAAAGAAAGCCATGAAATCAACTAGTCCAACTATTCATTTTACAGATACAGCTACTAGAATCAAAGAATTTAAGAGACTTATTGTCTGTGAACCTCTGTGACTTAAGCATAATACTCTGTTAAGAGAAGGAAGTTGGTTATTCTTTACAGAGTGAACCTGAAGACGTATCAGCACACACACACGCACACACCCACACCCCCATTTCTTTATCCCAATGGTGTCAGTCTCTTACAGCTTCTATAACAAAATATCATGGGCTGTGTGGCTTAAATGATAGAAATTCATGTTCTCACAGTTCTGCAGCATAGAAGTCCAAGATCAAGGTGGTATCAAGGTTGGTTTCTGACAAGGACCCTCTTCCTTGCTTGAAGACATGGGCCACCTTCTTACTGTGTCCTCACATGGCCTTTCCCCTGCCTGCGTGCACAGAAAGGTCTTATGTCTTCCTCCTCTGACAAGAATACCAGTCATATTGGACTAGGGCCTTATGACCTAGTTTAACTCCCATTACCTCCTGAAAGACATTATCACCAAATACAGTCATAATGCAAGCTAGGGTTTCAACCTATCCATTTTGGGGGCATGGGGGAAGACAAAATTCCATCCATAGCAGAATGCTTCCTAATAATACTGTTCCTGCATGCCCATGCTCATTATTATTTAGTGCACTAATTCCAGCTTTTTTGTGTAAGTGATATCATAGATAAAGTGATGTCATAAATACAAGAACAAATGTATCCAGGAAAAGAATCACCGTGCTATGAAGTAGAAGCCTTCCAGCATCACATAAGGTTGCAGGTTTGCACCTACACACTCCAATTTTTCTCAAAACAGATATATCCTTCATTAGTATGAAAGAAATAATTTTGGTTAGAAGTGCATGGATTTGGGGCACCTGGGTGACTCACTGGGTTAAGCCTCTGCCTTCGGCTCAGGTCATGATTTCAGGGATTGAGACCTCGGATCGAGACCCGCATCAGGCTCTCTGCTCAGCGGAGAGCCTGCTTCCCCCTCTGTCCCTCCTGCCTCTCTGCCTACTTGTGATTTCTCTCTCTGTGTCAAATAAATAAATAAAATCTTTAAAAGTAAAAAAGTGCATGGATTTATGGTTACTTAGAATAACAAATTTTCTCCTTCTTTTCCAGATTATTATGGAAATATTTTGGTAAAAATGGAAAATAACATCATGTTTTATTTCAAGATCAATGTTAAAGATGCAGTAAAACTACACTCATGGACAAATAGCACAGTTAAGTCATTAATTCTATTGAGTACATCTACTCAAATATATTTCATATATGTTTTTGAAAATGCCACAGTACAGTCACAGGAATATCCTTTAAAACTGGAAACACAAAGTGTGAATTTCCATGTACAAGAAAACTGCCCCTACATGGCATTTCATAATAATGTTTTTAGTGTTTTTCACCTTTTGGACAAGGGACAGAACCTGTCCTATTGGACTCAAATAGTCTATACAGAAAATCTTGGTCTGTATATTATTGTGGAATCATACGGCCCAAATATATTACAAGAAATACAGAAAGTTCACTATGAAGTCGCCCTAGGGTACTGCACTAAAACCGTGGTAAGTTAATATTTTAAATTTTATTCATTTGATTGTAATAAATGTAAAATTAAAATATTTATATTTTTATCCTATCACGAAAAATATAGTATCTGACATCATCAGTGACATTTGATGACGTTTTCTGATTACAAACACTTAGTTTTATGTCATCTCGACTCATGTTGCAGTAATTTCTGTTAGCAGAGTGTGGTAAACAATGTTTAATTTGAAAAGAAATTGAAACTTCATCTGTTATAAATGTGTGTGTGTGTGTGTGTGTGTGTGTGTATTCCTGCTCAGCCTTTTTTTTCTCTTTCAAATAAGCAAATAAAAAATATATATACATATGTATTTATATGTAAAATACATACGTGTATATATATATATATATATTTTAAAAGATTTTATTTTATTTATTTGACAGAGAGAGAGATCACAAGTAGGCAGAGAGGCAGGCAGAGAGAGAGGAGGAAGCAGGCTCCCTGTGGAGCAGAGAGCCCGACGCGGGGCTCGATCTCAGGACCCTGAGATCATGACCTGAGCCGAAGGCAGCGGCTTAATCCACTGAGCCACCCAGGCGCCCCTATATATATTTTTAAAAAACAGATTTTCCTATATAACACTGCCCCAAAACCTGACGGCTTCAAACAGCACCCAGTTCTATTTGTCAACAATCTGGGTGGTGAGTGGCTGGGCGATAGTGCTGGTTTCATCCGTCTGGGTTCGTTCATGAGGTGGTGGTCATCTGGTAGCTTGTCTGGGACAAGGTGATCTAGGACGGCCTCAATCACACATCAAGCAGTTGGTGCGCCCACTGGCTTGTGTGAACAAGGCAGCTCAGCTGAGCACTTGTCTCTGATCCATATGGCCTCCATTGTCCAGGCCAGAGCTGGCTTTTCCCCAAGAGTCTCAGGGAAGTATTCCAGGATAGTGTGAGCAGATTCCTGTGGACCTCTTGAGGCCTACATTTGGCCACATTCTATTCGTCAAAGCAATTCTCAAGGCCAGCCTAGGTTAACAGGATGAAGAAATATAGTCCATCCCTTGAAGGGAGAACAGCAGACTTACCCTGTGAAGAGAGGTGCCTACAGGAATGGGAGGAAGTACCGCAGCTAACTTTCAGATGGTCCAGCACAGCTAGGTGCAAATGTACTTTAGATATTATTTTGTATGCTACTTTCCAGTGAACATTATAGCATAATTGTTTCACATATTACTACAATTTCTTCCCGAATACTGTATATTCTACTTCCCACCTTCTCTTTCTGCACTCAGCTTTCTTTAGCATTTACAGTAGTGGGTATCTTAACAGAGGCAATGGAATGAAATGTTCAGTAAACTCCAAAGTCAGTTAAAGCAGAGAATCATTAAAAATGAAAATGATATGAATGAAATGTTATACTTTAACTTAAATAAATGAATGTATATTCATTAGTCAACCTTTTAATATAGGACCACAGACTTTTCTTTGAAATAAGTCAACTTACTGGAGCATCTCCTCTCCTTTCTTGCATAACCTTATTCATAATGCATTATCTCTTAAGTTCCCGGGGGCGCCTGGGTGGCTCAGCCGGTTAAGCATCTGCCTTCAGCTCAGGTCATGATCTCAGGGTCTTGCAATCAAGCCCCATGTCAGGCTCCATGCTCAGTGGAGAGTCCGCTTCTCCCTCTCCTTCTGCTTCTCCCCAGACTCTTGCTCAGGCTTTTTTTTCTCTTTCAAATAAGCAAATAAAATCTTAAAAAAAAAAAAAAAAAAAAGGTAGAGGAGGGGGAAAAAAATTAATGACACTGGCAAAGCCATCAAAATTCTAGATTTTTCCCACTTTTTCCAATCTCTTACTGTTACCTTGCTCATACCTAATTCATCAATTTCTTCAGAGACTTGCTTTATTAAAATTTTCCAAAGTAATCATTTTGTTCTCAGGGAAACAGTAATGCTACTTTCCTTTTACACTCAATTTCATCAGTCCATAATATTTAATTCCACAACTACAATAATAACACGATCTGGCATAAATAGGTTTAGAAACACAGAGAACTGATTTAGATTTGCATAATATATGGATAGATCTTAAAACATTGTTAGGTGGAAAACAGTGTCAAGTAAGAAACTGAGATCCGTCATATAGTAACATTTACAAAAATTGTGAACACCTACACATAAGTCACAAGCAACCAAAAAAAAGCATTATTCATTTTACACAGACACAATACCCAAGGTCAGTTATCAGACAATATGACATCATCAAGTATAATGACATCATGCTTGCTTGATAAATATTATGGGGGTCTGCACATGGGGGAAGAGGGAAGGGAATGAGGGCAGAAGATACAGGGAAAAACTAAAACATAATAAATAAAATAAGACTGGATTGATCATGTTCAAGAAACAAGGAGGGTATTTAATTCACTTTTCTGAAACTGAGGTACCCCCTTCTCCCAGAACAAGAGCAGAAAAGATTTACAACCTCCTTCAATCCAGGAAAGTTTTCTTTGATTACCTAGCCACAATATCTGCCTAAGGTCTCATAAGTTTTCTTTCCAAGAATGTGCTGTATAATGTACTTTTGCCCATCTGCAATTCAGAACTTCAAAATACAGCTACCAGTCCAAATATACAAATAACAGTCATGACAAGTGTTCTCCTTAATGCCCGTCACCTCCTCCTCTCTGATAACTATCAGCGTCTTCTCTAGAGTTAAGAGTTTGTTTTTTGGTTTCTCTCTCTCTCTTCCTCTTTGCTCGTCTGTTTTATTTATTAAATTCCACATATGAATGAAATCATATAATATTTGTCTTTCTCTGACTCATTTTGCTTAGGATTATACTCTCTAGTTCCAAAAATGTCATTGCAAATGGTAAGATTTCATTCTTTTCTATGGCTGAATAATATTCCATCACACACACACACACACAGTGCAGCCACCGTGATGGAGTTTCCTCAAAAAGTTAAAAACAGAAATACCCTATGATTCAATAATTGCACTACTGGGTATTTACCCAAAAAACACAAAAACACTAATTCAAAGGGATTAGCAAAGTTTTTTCATCTTTCTGTGCCTTAGTACTTTCATCTAAGTAATGATGATAATAAGAACAATATAGTATATGTAATATAATATCCAATTAATATGTAATTATGTCTACGTGTTAACATAATGTATTGTTTTCTATATTAACCACTATATAGTAATAAAATAATTATTATCATAATATTTACTTCATCAGGTTTTTAGGATTAAATGAGTTTAACTACATAAAGAACTTACAGGTGCCTCTGGCCCGCAGCCAACACTAGGTTTACTTGTTGCTACTACAACTATAATCACCACTGTTGCTGCGACTACTGCTGTTCCTGTTACCACCACCACATTTCTTCAACCCTAGCGCACGTTTTTTTTAGCATTCATGAAACAGGATGAGTCTTACATCCTGTGGCATCTTAGAGCCGATGAATTACAGTAGTAATGTGATAACCTTGCTTATTTTGTGCAGATTGGGTCAATACAACTTCACAGACTAAGCATTGTGTGTCTTGGCTAGTAGGATTGTCAAGTATCCTAGCTCATTACTCAATTTGGGGGAAACAAAACAAAACAGAACGAAACCTGAATATAACACCTATATAAAAAGTGGATGACTTTAATTTTGAAAAGGTTTTAGTGCTACTAACTGGTTTCATAATGATACTTACACAAAAAATTAGTTTTGAAATTTTGAAAATGATTTGAACATCTTGATTGACATAGTCTTCTTTTAAATTGAGGGTTTTTTTTATAATTGAAGAGAACATCATATTCATTTCAGACACGCAACATAATGATTTGGTGTTTGCATATGTTGTGAAATGATCACCACAATAAGTCTACTTAACATCCATTGCTACACATAGTTACAGATTTTTTTCTTATGATGAGAACTTTTAGTGTTTATTATCTTAGCAACTTTTAAGTGTACAATACAGTATTATTAACTGTAGTCACCATGCTGTAACTTACATCACCATGACTTGATTTATAAGTGTGAGTTTGTACCTTTTGAGTACCTTCATTCATTTTTCACACACACCACTCCCACCTCTAGCAACGATCAAGTTGGTCTCGGTACCTTTGAGTTGCGGGATGGGGAGTGAGGGCTGGGTCCGCTGGTGGGGAGAGTGTTTCGGTTCCACATGTAAGTGAGATCATAAAATATCTGTCTTTCTGTGTCTGGCTTGTTTCACTTAGGGTCATGCCTTCAAGATTCACCCATGTTGTTGTAAATAGGCAGGATTTCCATGTTCTTTTTTTTTTTTTTTTTTTAGATTTACTTATTCATTTTGAGAGAGAGAGAGCAAGATTTCCTTGTTCCTTATGATTGAATAATATTCCATGGTGTGTATGCAGAAGAGAAAGAGAAACAGGTTCCTTTCATGTCTTGACTACTGTAAATAATGCTGCAAAGGACACGAGGGTGCAGATATCTTTTTGAGTTAATGTTTTTACTACCTTTGGGTATATTCCCAGAAATGGAATTACTGGCTCATATGGTAGTTCTGTCTTTAGTTTTCTGAGTTGTCTACTGTTTTCTATAGTGGCCTCACCAATTTACATTCCCACCAAGAGAGCACAAAATTCCCTTTTCTCCACATCCTCACCAACATTTGTTATCTCTTGTGGTTTTTGATGATGGCCATTCTAGCAGGGATGAGGTGATATTGTGCTCTTGATTTACGTTTTCTTGATAATTAGTGATATCATGGACCTGTTGGTCATCTGTATATACATCTTCTTTGGAATAAATATATATTCAGAACCCTTGCCCATTTTTAAATCAGATTGTTTCCTCACTGTTTAATTATCCAAGTTCCTTATATATTATGGATATTAACTCTTTTCCAGGTGTGTGATTTGGAACTACTTTCTCTCATTGTTTCTTTTGCTGTGCAAAAGTGTTTTTTAGTTCGATGTAGTCCTATTTGTTTATTTTTGCTTTTGTTGCCCTTGCTCTTGGTGTCAAATCCAAAAACATTATTGCCAAGACTGATGTCAGGGAGCTTACTGCCTGTTTTCTTCTAGGAGTTTTATGGTTTTAGATCTTACATTCAAGTCTTTAATCTCCTTTTGAGTAGATTTTTGTGTATGGTGTGGGCTAGGGGACCAATTTTTTTTGCATTATTTTGCATGAAGTTATTCAGTTTTCCCATTTATTGAAGATTATCCTCCCCACTGTATATAATTAACTCCCTTGTCATAAATTAACTGACCGTACACACATGGGCTTCATTCTAGCTCTGTTCTGCACAGTTATGTGTTTGTTGTTATGCCAATACTATACTGTTTTGCTTATAAAGCTCTGTAATATGGTTTGAAATCAGGTAGGATGATGCTTCCAGCTTTGTCTTCCTTAGGTTGTTTTGGCTATCCTGGTTCTTTTGTGATTCCATATAAATTTTAGAATTCTTTGTTTCCATGAAAAATGCCATTGGCATTTTGATACAGAATGTCTGGAATCTATATATTGCTTTGGGTTGTGGGAACATTTACCAATATCAATTCTTCAAATCCATCAATACAGAATATCTTTCCATTTATTTGTCTCTTCTTCAGTTGCTTTCATGAATGTCTTAAGTTTTTAATATACAGGTCTTTCACCTTCTTGGTGAAATTTATTCTGAGGTATTTTATTCTTTTTGATGCACTTGTAGGTGAGGTTGCTTTTTTAGTTTCTCCTTCTGATTGTTTATTATTACTGCATAGAAACACAACATATTGTTGTATATTGATTTTGTATTCTGTAACTTTACTGAATTAATTTATTAGTTCTAACAGTTTTTGGGTAGAATAGCGGTTTTTTGGTTTTGCATATATAGACCATGTCATCTGCAAGTAAATGTTCCAATTTGTATGTCTTTTATTTCTTCTTCTTGTCTAATTTCTCTGGGTGGGATTTCCAGTATTATGTTGAACAAAAGTAGTGAGAGTGAGCACCTTTGTCTTGTTCCTGATCTGACAGGAAAAGCTTTCAGCTTTTCTCTATTGAGTATGGATATTAGTGATAGGCTTGACATACATATCCTTTACTATGTTCCCTCTATGCCCACTTTGTGGAGAGTTTTTATTATAAATAGATGTTGCATTTTGTCAAATGCTTTTTCTACATCTTCTGAAATGACCATTTGATTTTTATACTTGATTTTGTTGATGTCATGTACCACACTGAGTGATTTGGAAATGTCGAGCCATCCTTGCTTCCTTGGAATAAATTCTACTTGGTTGCGGTGTTTTCTTCTTTTACAGTATTGTTGCATTCAGATTCCCAAGTTTTGATGAGAATTTTTGCATCTATCTTCATGGAGGATCGTAGCCTTTAATTTTATTTTCTTTGTGGCATCCTTGTCTGGTTTTAGTATCAGGCTAATACTGGCATTGTAAAATGAGTTTGGAAGTGCTCCCTTTTTTATTTTTTGGAAGAGTTTGAGGATTGGTGTTATTTTTTCAGTGTTTGGTATAATTCACCAGTGAAGCCATCTGGTCTTGCACTATTGTTTGTTGGGAAGATTTCGATTACAGATTCGATCTCCTTACTAGTATTCAGTCTGTTCAGATTTTCTATTTCTTTGGCAATTCAGTCTTTGTAGGTTATATGTTTCTTGAAATTTATCCATTTCTTCTAGGTTGGCCAGTTTGTGGGCATTTAGTTTTCTCTTATGATACTTCGTTTTTCAATGGTATCAGTTGTAACATCTATTTCTGATTTTACTTTTTTGAGTTCCTTTTTTTAATTGGGAGTCAGGCTAGGCTTATCAACTTTGTTTATCTTTTCAAAAACCAGCTCTTATTTCATTGATCTCTTCTGTTGTCCTTTTAGTCTCTATTTCATTTATTTCCTCCCGGATCTTTGTTAATTTCCTTCCTTTCACTGAATTTAGGATTTGTTTATTCCTCCAGTTTTTTGAGATGTAAAGTTAGGTTGTTTATTTGATTCTTTCTTGTTTCTTGATGTAGGCATTTCTCACTATGAGGTTCCTTCTTAAAACTGCTTTTGCTGTATCCCATATATCTGAGTATGTTGTATTTCTGTTTTTATTTGTCTCAAGGTATTCTTACTTCTTTTTTGATTTCTTCATTACTTGTTCAGTAATATATTGTTTAATCTTCACTTATTTGTGAATTTTCCAGTTTTCCTCTTGTAATTGATTTCTAGTTTCACACCATTGTAGTTAGAAGAGATGCTTGATTTGATTTTAATTTTCAAGTATATTAAGATTTGTTTTATGACCTAACATGTGATGTCTCCTTGAGAATGTACTGTGTGTACTTGAGGGAAATGGGTATTTTGTTGCTTTTGGATGGAAAGTTCTGGAAATGTCTATTAGGTCAATCTCATCTACCCTGTTGCTTAAGGTTAATGTTTCCTTATTGATTTTCTCTTTGGGTGATGTATCCATTGATGAAAGCGGGGTACTAAGGTCTCCTACTATTATTGTATCGCTGTCTATTTTTCCCTTCAGCTCTGTTAATATTTGCTTTATATATTCAGGTGCTCCTTCGTTGGGTGCATAATATTATATCCTCTTGTTGGATGCCCCTTTGTCATTTATAATAACCTTATCTGTCTTTTATTACAGTGTTTGTTTTGAAATCCATCTTGTTAGATGTAAGAGTAGCTACCCCGGCTTTCATCTGATTTCCATTTGCATGGGATATCATTTTCCACCCCTTTACTTTCTGTCTCTGTGTGTTCCTACATCTGACAGGTCTCTTGTAGGCAGCACACATGTGGGTCTTGTTCTTTATCCATTCAGCCATCCTATGTCTTTTTACTAGAGAATTCAGTCCATAATTAAAGCAATTATTGATAGATACATACTTATTGTCAGTTTGTTGATGTTTTCATCAATAACAAGTTGCTGTTTTGTAATTCCTTTGTGCCGTCTTCTCTTGCTCCCTTCCTTTGTAGTTTGATGTTTTTCTATAGTGATATGCTTAGACTCCTTGTCTTTCTCTCTTGTATGTATACTGTAGGTTTATGCTTTGCAGTTACCATGAGACTTACCTAAAACAACTTATGTTCGCAACAATCTATTTATTTTAGGTTGATAGTAATTTAAGTTTGTTCACAGTCTAAAGTTCTACATTCTTACTCTCCTCCCATGTTTTGTGTTTTGGTGTCACAATTTACCTCTTTGTATCTTATGGATCTCTGTATATTCACTAATAAACTGTTGTAGTTAGTTATTTTTATTACTTTTTTTGTCTTTTAAGTTTCATACTAGCTTTCTAAGTGATTAATCTACCACATTTACAATATTAGATAATTCTTAATTTCACTATTTTTTCATCTTACCAGTTTGATTTATACTTTCATATGTTTTCCTGTTACTAATGTGTCATTTCAACTTTAAAAGTCCCTTCAACATTTCTTTTAAGGTTGGCTTAGTGATGATGAATTCCTTTAGCTTTTGCTTATTTGGAAAACTGTTATCTCTCTTTCATATCTGAAGGACAATGTTGCCAGAGATAGTATTCTTGGATGGCAGTTTTTTCTTTTAGTACTTTGAATACATTTTGTTGCTCTCCTGTGGCCAGCAATGTTTCTGCCGAAAAATCTGCTTATTGTCTTATGGGGGTTCCCTTGTACACAGATTGTTTTTTTCTTAATGCTTTTAAGAGTTTCTTTTGTCTTTAACTTTTGATATCTTGATTATAAGGTGTCTTGATGTGGGTGTCTTTGGATTCATTATATTTGAAACCCTGGGCTTTCTGGATCTGGATGTCTGTTTCCTTCCCCAGATTAGGGAAGTGTTTGGTCATTCTTGGAATAAGTTTACTGCCCCTTTTTCTCTCTCTTTTCTTTCTGCAACCCCTATGATGCAAATGTTGGTCCACTTGATGTTGTCCCATAAATCCCTTAAGCTCTTCACACTTTTGCATTCTTTTTTCTTTTTGCTAATTCTAACAGGGTGAGTTCTACTGCCCTATCTTCAAGTTCTCTATTATATTTTTCAGTTCAATTATTGCATTTTTCAACTCTGTGACTCCCACTGGATACTTTCTTGTATTTCTGTCTCTGTTGAGATTTCCACATGGTTCATCCATTCTTCTCCTGAGCTCGGTGAGCATCATTATGACCATAATTTTAATCACCTTATCAGGTAAATCATTTATCTCCATTTCATTAAGGTGTTTTGTCTGAAGTTTTATCTTGTTCTTTCATTTAGAGTGTATTCCCCTGCTTCTTCATTTTTTTCTTGGATCTCTGTGTTGGTTTCTGTGTGGTAGATAAAATAATCATCTCTCGCAGTCTCATGTAGGAGATGAACCTTATCATTCGATGCGGCCCTCTCAAATCTTTGTGATCGTCCAATCAGGCTACTTTATTCTTAGTGGCTCCCAGTATTTGATGGTGTGCCAAGACCTGTCAGCATCTCCAAGGGGAATATCTCAGTTAGCACCTAGATGCAGGCTGATTAGAAGGCAGACCCTGATGCAGCAGCTTTTAAAGCATACAAACACATTTTTGTCTGTTCCCTCAATGTTGAGCCCTGGATTAATAGCCAGGTAAGAGCTGTTCTTTGCTTACTACCGTCCTGTTGAACCCATGAGCACCAGCCCTGCCATCCACCAGAGCCAGGCTATCAAGGAACATGTTCTTTGGGTGGCAGACACAAGAACTAGGGAGCCAAACATGTATATAATCTCCTTTCTTGGGGCGCCTGGGTGGCTCAGTGGGTTAAAGCCTCTGCCTTTGGCTCAGGTCATGATCACAGGGTCCTGGGATCGAGTCCTACATCAAGCCCCACATTGAGCCCCCGCATCGGGCTCTCTGCTCAGCAGGGAGCCTGCTTTCCCCTCTCTCTCTGCCTGCCTCTCTGCCTACTTGTGATCTGTCTGTCAAATAAATAAATAAAATCTTTTTAAAAAATCTCCTTTCTCAGAGATACCAACAACCTGAGACAAGGCAGAGGGAAAGCACAATGATGGTGTACTGCTTAGCCTCTCTGATCTCTACAGAGGATTGTAGTCAGCCCTTAAATGTGTGTCAAACTAGAAGCCTACCCCTAGGCCACAGCCATAAAAATAAGCTAATAGACCTCTTGCACAGAAAGACTTGGGGTGCGTTTCGGTCTACCATTACTGCACTGTACCCGGGGGAAGGGAGAATAACAGATGAGAACTGTTTCTCTTTTGTAACAGTCCTGTGGTTCCAATCATAAGCCCCTCTGGTCCCCAATGCCAGGAAATCCAGGGGTGTCTCCTGGGCAGCAACCACAAAAATTAGGGCACCAGGTGTGTGCACAAGCTGCTTTTAGAGAAATACCAGTGACCTAGAAAAAAGCAGCAGAAGACTGCAGAAATACTGCTTCCCCTCTAAGGTCTCTGGAGAGAATTACCGTTGGCTCTTAGATATTGCTTTAATTAGAAGCCTGCCCCTCAGGCCACATCTATGAAGCTAAGCTACTAGGTGTCTTTCACAGAAAAGCTGGGTATTTGAGTCTGTTGCCTCTGATGTGCCTTGGGGTTAGAGTCAGCTAAGACTTCCTCCTATGTCCATTACCTCCACTATCGGACTCACAAGCACAAGGCCCACTGGCACCAGAGCCAGGTGGTCTCGAGATTCCTCTGGGCAGCAGCCACAAAGATCAGGGTATTAGACCGGTGTAGAAGCTCCTATCTGGGAAATGCAAGAGGCCAGAGTGAGCCAGAGGGAGAGAACAAATATGGCACCACTTACCTCCCCCTTCGGAGCATTTTGGTAGGTTCCTCCCTAGATGTGTTTAATTCAATGCCTGATAAGTTTATAAGCCTCTCTCACAGAAAGCCTGGCCACTTCTCAGTCAGCTGCTTTGTATTGGGCCCTTAGGGTGGCTGAGTCTGCCGAGGAGAGCCTTCTGAGAACTGTTTCTCAGTTCGAAATAGCCTTCTGGGTCTTGTGGAGGCAAGCCCCATCGGCTTTCAAAGCTAGATGTTTGGGGAGCTTGTCTCTCAGATACGGTCTTAAAAGCCGCGATGCCACATGGGTTCAATCCTTCACTCCTCACGGGGGAGATCTCAGGAATCTGAGTTACCTCCCAACTGTGGGTTACCGTGCTGAGGTTGGAGTCGGCGGTGAGGCTGTGTCTTAGCCTCTCCCACCTATTTCTGCATGGTTGTTTTTGTTTTGTTTTGTTTCATTTTGTTTTTCTCACTCACCTAATGTGTAGGCATTGCTCAGCTGGTTTGGGGGTTTCTTTTGGAGAACATCATTCTACATGTAGCTGCAAATTTGGTGTGTCCGTGGGAGGAGGTGATTTCAGGATCCTCCGACGTCACCATCTTGAATCAGAACGCTGCCTATTCCTTTTCTTAATGGTGACTTTTAATAAGTAGAATTTTTAAATTTTGATAAAGATTTTTTGTCTGTGGCTATTGCTTTTTGTGTCAATAGATATCTTTGCCTGTCCCTAACCCACAAAAATGTTCTTCTGTGATGTCATCTCAAAGTGTGAGGTTTTCGTATTTATGCCAATAATTGGTATAGTCAAACCTTAATTTTTGCCCAACTAATGTGCGTGTTATTTTCTTATTTGTTACTCTCTTCTTTTTAATGAGGTTAAACACTTTTCCACGTGTTTATTGGCTATTTGGATGCCCACCTCTGTGCAACCCAAGTTTTGTCACTTTCTTGATAGGGTTGTGTGCCTTTTCTTACTGAATTTTTTGGCATCTCATAGACTATCTTTTTGTTTTATTTTTGTATAATTGGCATATAATAAATTGAAAATATTGTGTTTGATAAAATGTGGTATATGAATACACCCAGGAAATTACAACCACAGTCAAGATAATGTCCATGTCCACCCCTCAAAGTTTCTTCATGTTCCTTTGTCAACCATCCCTCCTTCCATTCCCCATTACTAGGCAACCACTAATCTGCTTCCTGTCACTATACATTAGTTTGTTTTTCTAGAATTTTATACAAATGGAAATATACAGTATGCACTCTGTTTTATCTGCCTTCTTTCACTCAGCATAATCATTTAGAATTATTTCCTTTTGATGAATCAATTCCTGTATCACTATGAAATGACCCCTTTTCCTCTAGTGATAATTTTTTGCTCTAAAATCCACTTTGTGTGATATTTATAGAACCACTCCAACCTTCTTTAGAATAATGTTAGCACAATATATCTTCTCTTCTTTTAATATTTAATATTCTTTTAATATCAACCATCTGTGTCTTTAAGGTTTTTTAAAATTAGATTTTATTTATTCAATCTGAACATTTTTGCCTTCTCATTGGGTGCATTCATGTAATTTTTTTTATATGGCTGAGTGTAAGTCTACCGTTTGACCATTTGTTTTCTATTTATCCCTTCTGGTTTAAAAAAAAAATTTTTTTTAACTACCCACATGGGGCTCGATCTCAGCACCCTGAGATCATAACGTGAGCTGAAAGTGAGAGTCAGATGCTCAACTGACTGTGCCACCCAAGCAACCCATTTGTGAAAGTATTCATAAGAATTCCCTGACATTGAATAAGAATGTGTCCTGATCTTTAGATGACCTGTGTTCACCATGGTCAGGGGCACATCTAGGGACACTACTGCCTTGAACTTCTTTAAATCCCCTGAGTCTTCTAGGCCAACAATTCTGGGATATAAAGCCATACAAGAACCTACTCATGGCCACCAATGTTAGAACAAACTTCTCTTCTTGCTTTTTCTGATTGCCTAGTTACTGATGTCACTGAAGGGTTAAGGAGGGCACAGATTAATCCTGACTTACTCTTAACCCTGAGAATATAGTCTCCCAAGTCTATGGCCATACCACCCTGAACGCGCCCGATCTCGTCTGATCTCGGAAGCTAAGCAGGGTCAGGCCTGGTTAGTACTTGGATGGGAGAATATAGTCTTCTGATAACTCAGGTTAATGTAGGGAGGATATCCAATGTGATTCTCTATCTTGAATTACCCCTCTCCTGACTAGGTTGACAAATGCTTTTAGGCTGAAAGTGGACTATGGGCTCTGGTGTTCTGCTTTATTCTCAAGGTTCCTATTTCCCTGTCTTCAGGCTAATAGTTCCCACTTGTTAGTTATTGGGTGCTTTTATTTTTTATTTTTTTTTAAAGATTTTATTTATTTATTTGACAGAGAGAGATCACAAGTAGATAGAGAGGCAGGTAGAGAGAGAGAGAGGGAAGCAGGCTCCCTGCTGAGCAGAGAGCCCAATGCGGGACTCGATCCCAGGACCCCGAGATCATGACCTGAGCCGAAGGCAGCGGCTTAACCCACTGAGCCACCCAGGCGCCCAGTTATTGGGTGCTTTTAAGGTGACTCTTAAAAGGCTGCTGTTTGTAGGTCTTGTGATATGTTTGTTTTGGTTTGGTTTTATTTTATTTACATTCATTTGATGAACATATAGTGTATTATTAGTTTCAGAGGCAGAGTTCAGTGATTCATCTGTTGTATATAACACCCAGTGCTCATATGTTTGTTTGTTTGTTTGTTTGTTTAAGATTTTATTTATTTGACAGAGAGAGATAACAAGTAGGTAGAGAGGCAGGCAGAGAGAGAGGAGGAAGCAGGCTCCCTGCTGAGCAGAGAACCCAATGCGGGCCTCGATCCCAGGACCCCGAGATCATGTTCTGAGCCGAAGGCAGAGGCTTAACCCACTGAGCCACCCAGGTGCCCCATATGTTTGTTTTTAAGAGCAAAAGTTTGTCCATATAACCTACCTGCTGCTCCTAGAAATGAAAGTCTCCAAATTATTTCTTAACTATTTATAATGAAATGGTTATGAAACAGATGATTACATCTGTTTCATAACCATATAAAAATATATTTTTTAAATCGTTCCTCTGGGTAAATATTTTCAGTGATTATAATCCAAAATAATATACGTACATGTTGGTTGAGTTACAGTCCCAAGTTTGAGCACTACTTATGTGACAATTGATAAGCAACACTTAAAGAATATACTTACATTTCAGAAAAGAAAAATTTTAAAATCTTCAAGCCTAATTGTGCACAGGAACACCTTTAAAAAGTGATTTTAATGGTTACACATGAAGAAAAAGCGTGCTGTACAATAGAACACAAGTGGAAACTCGACACTTAGTTCCTCCCCTTGAACACGAACTAGATTTACTTTTCATGCAATGACCTCCACGGCCTTCAAGTTTTTATCACGAAATATTGTACATTTTGTGTCATACCGCTCAGCATCCAAAACATGAATAAATAAACCTTGTCTCAGAAGTAAGATTTTTGCAAAGCCAGAACCAAATTAACTCTCTGAAGATGTCCGTATCTATCTATCTACCTATCATCTAGATATCTCTCTACCTATATAACAAAGAACTACAACCAAAAAGATAACTTAGGGGTTATAAAGACTATAGTTTCCATTCTTTAAGAATGTAACTATAGTTAGCATGCTTTATAAGAGGCTTACAATTTTTTGCCCCTAATATCACACATATTCTATAAATGGCTTTACCCTGAAAAGATAGAAACCTTCTGGGATGCTGAAAATTGAGATGAAACACGCCCCAGGTGGAAGAAAATCACAAGGAATACATATAAAAAGGCAAATGAGTTTTTTTTTAAGAGTTTATTTATTTATTTGACAGACAGAGACCACAAGTAGGCAGAGAAGCAGGCAGAGCTCCCTGCTGAGCAGAGGGCCCGATGCAGGGCTCGATCCCAGGACCCTGAGATCATGACCCAAGCCGAAGGCAGAGGCTTAACCCACTGAGCCACCCAGGCACCCCTGAGTTTTTTCTAATTACTCAAAAACAAGAGAAGTTGTTTCTGGCAAATAATTCCTCATAGTCTCAAAAATTACTGACAACATGATATCTGTAATTATTTAAAAACCTCAAAGAAGAAATGAAAAGGTCCAGAGACAACAGGATCAGGAAACGGGAGTGCGCTGGCTACACAGCAGGACATAAATGAAAATAGGAATATTGCAATGACAGAAGTAAGTGAAGAGGGAGAGAGAAGCAATGTAAATAAAAGGGCTTCCTAAGATCAATCAGAAGAGAAAATAAGAAAAATGTAACAAATGAAATCTAATATGTCCATAATTGGAGTTTCTGAGATAGAAAAGAAGTTGGAAAAAATGCTAAATATATTCCTTTTCTTACCTAAAGAAAGGTTTAAATCCGTCCTGAAAGTATTCATTGTCACCATTCCCCATTTCCATGTTTTACACAAATGCTCATTTTCTTTTCCAGACAGTCACATTTTTTCAGAATGTAAATTATGAGGCTGTAGATGACTACTTCAAGTTGCAGTAAGTATGACTTTTAAAAGAACCTGTTCAATGTGAACTGTGCTATTGAGATGATTGATTTGTAGGTATTCTTTCACTTCCATGGCCTCATGACATTTTAAATATCTAGATTTCAGATTTCTTTTAAGTGTTTGTTTAGATGTGAAATTGTTATTCTGTATAAAAATGTAAAATGCTCCTTGTAATTAAATGAAACACTTCTGGAGGTTTCCATCTGTCCAACTGAAGATGCAGAAAATGGACTATTTCTTTTTTTATTTAAAAATCAATTAATTAACATAGAGTGTATTCGTTTCAGAGGTAGAGTTTAGTGATTCATCAGTTGCTTATGATATCCAGTGGGCTCAATCCATCAAGTGAAAAATGGGCTATTTCTTAATTCATTAATTTTCAAGCATGTGCTCATTCATTCCCATCCCAAAGTCTTTGCATACTATCCTTGGGCAGACTAGAACTCTAATATGAGTAGGTCTTTACCTATGAGCAGAATCAGAGAAAACATCATCTTTGACTCTTGGAACAGGTAGCACATGAGCACATCATTTCTGGAGGAAGCAACTGACCTGGAATTGTATCTTGAGGCATTTCTACGGCCATCATTGTGTCCTGACTTGATAGATTTCTGGAAAAATAACACTTTTTCTAGGAAAAATTCCATTTTTCCTTAGTCTGCTGCTCCCCCAAGTGAGCTTGAGCTCTATGCCAAGCACTTCGTAGGTGCTCAAAACACATGGTGAACAGGTAAGAAGAAATCCTGCCATCATGGGATCCATCTCTAGTGAGAGAAGACAAAGAACAAGTAACCAAATAAATGAACGAGGTAATTCCAAGTAGTTATATGTGCAGTTAAGAAAATAAAACAGGAGGGCACCTGAACAGCTCAGTCGGTTGAGTGTCCGACTCTTGATCTCAGCTCATGTCATGATCTCAGGGTCACGGCATCGAGCCCCACGTCCGGCTGCACACTCAGCAGGGAGTCTACTTGGGATTCTCTCCCTCTCCCTCTGCCACGCCCCCAGCTCTCTTTCTCTCTTTAAAATAAATCAATCTATCTTTAAAAAAAGAAAGAAAATACAACAGAATTAAGTGGTAGAGTCACTCTCTGGTCAGGAAGGGGAAGAGAGAAAAGACTGCTCTAAAGACTGTAGTCAAGGAAGGTTCAAGTCATCCCTCAGCCCCTCGCCAACACTTTTCTCTCGATGCTTCTAATGTTACGGGTTCCTTGGGGTATTTTTGGTTTTTTGGATATTTACTCAGAATTCTGTTGCTGTTGAATACACATCAGATTGTCCAAGATACTTCAGGTCAGTCCGAGACTTGACAAAAAATACAAAAAGCTTTGCAGTCAGCTGTGATGGGGAAAAAACAAACCTTCCTATAAGAAAACTTGTATAGAATATCGTAGATGCAATATTTACTATAGTGTCCTTCATAGACCTAGACTATGTTCCTGTATTTATCAAATCAAAGTTTCCATCACACTGGAAAACAAACCACAATTGGCATAATTATAAGATGCTTCCTGATTTCAAGGGTGTTAAATGCGAAAAAATAGGTATCTTAGAATTGATGAAATATGGTACAGTGATTTAAAAATATAAAATGTGCTATTCGTATCCTCATTTATACCTTTATACCTAATACCACTTTATACCTAATATATGACAAATAAATAAATATTAAAATGTGATGAATATTGGAAGAAAAAAATAACATTTGTTTGTGGTTTGTGTTTTCCCAGTTTTTTTCAAAAAGTAAAAACCTTAGCAGTTTTATTGATACTCTGATCTCAGCTCAGGTCATGATGTCAGGGTCATGGGATCGAGTCCCATGTCTGGTTCCACACTCAGCAGGGAGCCTCCATAAAACTTTCACAACTTCTTCAGCGATTTCGACCTCTCCCGTTTTGTCGGGGCACAAAACAATTCTTAGGCACTTCAGAACCTAGAAATTCGATCTCACTTTTGCTTCCACTCATATCATAATAAGCAGCATAATGTGGCTCAGAAAACTAATCGCATATTCTCATATTAGAAAACAAATCTCACTTATTCTTTATGGTTCCAAAAGGGTCATGGATAGGAGGAAAAGATCCACAGAGGCTAGAGAAAGAACAAATAATGCAGCTGTGGCCTTCTGGGGTCATCAGAAAGCAGGACCAGATGTCAGTCGCACAGTCTCCTCCTCCAGGGAGGATGTTAATGAAACGGGGCGGAGGCGGGGATGGGGTGGGTGGGTGGAAATGTTGACGGATGCTCATCTCTGTTTCCCATTTGGGGCCGACCCTACGCTAGCCCGCCGGGCGGTAAGAGCAACTTCAGGGAGTGACCACAGTGCCTTAGCAGAAGTGGAGAACAGTCACCCCCACGGCCCCCTCCCAGACCTCTAGAATTCCTCCTGGGCTCCAGTCATCCAGTGTCCATGGGACGGTCCGTGGGCTCCACGGGAAGTCAGGCATGGTGCCTGCCTCCCTTGGGATTCTCTAAGCACCTGCACGTGCCATTTCTCCTAGAGACGAGAACACGGGCCTTCAGCTTGTGCAGTTTCGGCCTAGTGAGTATGCGAGAGCGTGTCCAACCGCCCAAAAGGTAAGTGATAGAGGTGGATCAACGCCATTACTTCAGTAAAGCCGCAGGCGGTGGGCGAAAGAACCGCCCCCCCCCCCCCAGGGAAGTGTGTGTCTATGTCTCCCTGGTGGGGGGGAGGGCATTATTTCACTTTGGAGACAGACCACAGTTCCGTCTTCCAGGGGCCTACCAGCGAAAGTGAGGTGTAGAAACACACACCAAAGTGGAAAATGATTCGTTTCAGGAGATAGAACTGCATAAAGGAAAACTGAAATGAACGGGAACTCAAGTGGGGTATGGTTTGTCAGAGAAGATGGCTTTTTAAAACTTTTTAAAAAGGTTTTATGAAAGCTAAAATTTATTGTGTACCTACTGTGTGTCTTTGCTTCAGCCTCTTTGTAGGTAAAGGGAGTTACGAGGATGAAAAGACGGGCTCTTCCTTAGGGGCAAACCAAAGCTAGTCTACGGGTGCATGACACACAGTTGTGAGAGAGCTTAGAAGAGTGGGCAGAGCGGGGAGGGGCGGGTGAGGCGTGGGTTGTTGGAGAACAAGTGGAAGGTGAGCAGGCTGATACCAAGGGCATTCCAGGAAGACACGTTTACAAAAGCCCAGCCCCATGAAACAGCCTGTCCCCAGAAAGCCTTAGCGATTCCTTCCAGCAGGAATTTTCCCAGGGAGCGAGGACACCACCCCAACACATTATCGGCCAGCACTTCTATGTCGAGGACCAGTCCTAGATGTGGTTGCTGGTTTTGTTGGCTGGGCCCCAGAAGAGAACGGATCAAGTGGTGGTGGGTCTTGACGGAAAGATTTGAGGACCTCAGTCAACCATGGGTGTCACGTGAATAGATTAGTGAAGACAAAGGTCAGGCCCATGCTTTGGAACGCTTTGAAGGGAAAACCAAAGATCTGGTCATGAAGGGACACCAAGGACTGTGGGTAGAGTTGCTGACAGAACAAATCAGGTCCTGTCTCCGAGATCAGGTTGTGCCTTTCCAGTGAAGGCGGAGAGGTCTGGGTTTAGCAGGTTTAACTCTTTAAATCCATCAAGCTTGTCTGGACAGGGTTCTCTGTCCCCATCCTCCTGACTCCCACGTCCTTCCTCGGGGTAGGGAGTATTAGAAGTTCTTTCAGATTCACTTGGTGGAGAAATGCAACCTACGTGTTTGAGACTGAAAGCAAGTGTCTAGATCCCACTTGGCAGGCCTGGGGGGTGTCTAGCCCTGCAGTGGGTAAGCGCCCTGGAGCCAGATGGGAATAGAAATAGGCATCCTAGTCAGGGAGGAGCCCGGTCTCTTGTGGTAAAGAAGTCAGCAAAGAGCTAGATGGTCACGCATGAGTCAGGGCCAGGCCGGTGGAACAGAGTTGATGATCCTGGTGACAGCCGTGCTGGCGAAAGACGAGACGCGGTTAGTTCCTGAAATACCGATGTGGAAAAGCAGAGAACTAACCTCCCAGCTCTGTGAGCAGCAGGGCAACACGAAGCAAAGGCAGGAAAAATGTGATCAAAAAGAAAGAGTAAAACAGGACGGAAGAGTGTTACAAAACCCGACCTTGAAAAGGTGATTATTTCAAATCTAAAGTGTAATTGCGTTTCACTGTAGGGACATTTTCACTCATGTGAATTGTTTTTTTGTTTTTTGTTTTTCTCATGTGAATTGTAACCACGTGTCTCACCACTTAAATTCCTCCATTTTAGGTGTTCCAAATAGCCGTTGGCTGTGATTCCAGTAAATACATTGTTGTTAAAGGGCAAGTATATTTGCATCTGACCTGTCTTACTCTTTACCTTTTCGAACAAATGGTGAACTGCATGGTGATCGCCAGTGGTCCCATTAGCCTGATGACTAATTGTTCATCACAATTAGTTTGTGATGAATTAATTAATTAATGAACATTTAATTGTTCACGATGAAACCTGAAAATTGAACTGACATGGGCGTCCAGAAACTGAACTGACAGTTTGTCCCAACCTGATTTGTTTGAACTTTGGGCCAAGTCAAACCTTTCATCTGACTCATACCAACAGGGAAAAAGGATTAACCTCTTTCCCTGTGACCAGCGTTTTTCTCCACCTTCCCTTTTAACCATCCTGTTTCCATCCGTCACCCTTGCCTCTCTCGCTCTACGGGCTAGCCCTCATTCCCCGAGAAATGAGAGGGAGAAACACTTAGTCTCTTTTCCCTCCTCCTCAAACCAGTTATAATGCCATTTCTGCCGCAGAATTGCTTACGTCCACATCCGAAAACCCTGCACCATTACCCGTGGGAAGTTTTTTTCGAGCAAACCTCACAAAAGCACCGGGGTTTCTTCCAGAGAAGCCCAAGGTGTGACTTGTCTTGCTTTTACCAGGGTTCACGATGAAGCATGCTGATTTCTGTTACCCACTGGCCACCGCGGGCTCTCTCCTCTGCGGGGGAGAATCCAGGTCCATGTGCACAGTCCGCTCAGTGGAGGTGAAGTGGGTCCTCAAGACAGCGACGTACCTAATAGACTCCTCTCCCGTGGCCGGGAGTGGCGGCGAGCCGGGGAGTGGAGACTCTTCTCCGAGTCGATTTATGGGATGACTTGCTCTCATCCAAATAAATATCTACTCACCCGCTATCCTAATAATCTTTTGAGTACGCAGTTGTAACCATCAGTTGCTGGACTGACAATCAAGTTTTCCTATTTCAGTCAGCAAGGGATGTGCAGTTCCCACAACTCCTTTTCCGGGATGCACAAAGGCTAACTGGTGGGTCTATCCAGGGCATGGCGTCCTGCTTCTGGAATGGTCTGTGGACTGGCACTGGCATCGCTGGGAGTTTCTTGGAAATTCAGGCTCCTGTGTTCAAGTTCCTGTGGTGGAGGGCATCTCATGGGGTCTATATTGGGCTTCAGTGTAGGAAATGGTCTAGACTTCCAATATCTATCTAAACATGGTGGTGACCAGGGTTCCTTCTGAGTTACAATGGAAGCAGCCAGAAAAATGGTCAAATGAATAATTTAACTTACTGAAGACATCATTTTCTAGACCATGATAGCCTATGTTTGCACTAACCAGAAATTAGGTGCATCCTTAAAGTAGCTCCTTACCTGCACAGCTGAGTCCCCAGCAGCAATTAGAAATTGGTGGGGTTTTTAATTGAGGAATAAAAATAGCCCAAAAAATTTATCTTCATTTTGATAGATTTTCATTGAATTTTTCACGTGTATCAAATACAAATAAATCAGTATGTTTCAAATCCTGGTGTCCTCAGAAATATTGATTTTTTAAAAATAGAAATGCTAGGGCCATTGTGCACCTGGATGGCTCAGTTGGTTGAGGTTCCGACTCTCGATTTTGGCTCAGGTCATGATCTCAGGGTGGTAAGATCGAGCCCTGCATGGGCTCCATGCTGAGCATGGAGCCTGCTTGAGTTCTCTCTCTCCCTCTCCTTCTGCTCCTACCCTGACTCTTGTGCATCCACTCTCTCTCTCTAAAATAAATAAATAAAACCTTTTAAAAAAAAGAAAAGAAAAGAAAAGAAATGGTAAGGTCACACATTAACCCCAGGATTCTAATTCAGTAAGTGATGATTCTGTGATACTCTCAAGTTTGAGAATCATGGAGTTAAATGATTATATGTTTGTGCAAGTGTATAAGGAATGATATTACAACTTTATCATGTTTTGTTTTTTGTAGATTTAATAAAAAAGACTGTCTTCAGCATGATTTCTTTTACATTATTGAAAAGTAAGAAATATTTTTGACATAAGCACTGTTCTACAGTATTAGTACAAATAATTTAGAATCCGCTAGTATTTATTCCTATTAACATCAATCTTTTCTAATATATATGTTCATTGCTATAAATTTACCTCTAGGTACTGCTTTTGCTGCATCTCACAAATTTTGATAAGTTGTGTTTTCATTTCCATTTAGTTCAAACCTTTTTTAATTTCTCTTAAGATCTCTTCTTCAATACATGTATTATTTAGAAGTGTGTATTTAACCCCCACACAACTGGGGAGTATTTTGTAATCAATTTCTGTGATCCTCCTTACTCAACAAAGTAATGCTTTTAATTTATAAGTTTTAAAAGAGGAAAGAAAAATAAGTAATGAAAAATGTCTTTCCTACAGGTCATATCTGAGGAATCAGCCATCTAAAAACTTGGTAAGAAAAGCATACTTTTATCAATCAGCCAAATATAGAAAATAACTAAAGCATTTTTCCTTTTCTAGAGAGTAAAATATAATTGGAAAAAATATGGCTGCCCGCTGAGACTTGATTTCGGAGAAATGTTTCACCCTTTGATTGAATTGTAAGTATATCCTTACTAAAATTTTTAACTTACTTCGAAAGTTTCAAAATGAAAGTATGAAAACAATGCTAATTAATCATGCACTTAATAACAAGTATTTCTGAGCACTTGATATATGCATCTCTAAGTTTTCCGTACTAGTTATACAAAGTTGGACCACCCATGGTGCCTGCATGTTGAGGGAGGTTATCATTTCACTGCTGAGACAATGCAGGTAAGACAACTGAGGCTCTTCTCGGTGATGCAGGTTGTCTCTTCACCATTGCCTTATTCTCTCTAATCTCTCCCCAAGCTCCTACCAGCACCCCTGCCTGTTTGATAGGACCTACCTTCCCCAGGTGACGTATGACTTTTCTTTCCATGGACCAACAATAACTGAAAGCTTGCAAGGAACAAAACTACATGACTAATAGGGATGATGCAATGGGGAGATTTCAAAAATGTTATCTGTAACTTAATTCTTACAAACAGTGTTTTAAAATAATTGGGTAAAACTCTCTGAGGAAGACTTTTCCAAATAATTTTCTATTATTTTGTCTTCATCTTTAATTTTATTCTTGATTTATGATTACAAAACTTACACTGTTTGTTACAAAATTTAAAATGCAGAAAAATATGAGACAAATGACCCATTTCCTAAATTCGTTTGCTATTATATACAAAATGGTGGTGAATATTCCCTTCTGTACATGTTTAGACACACTCCAGATATGCCATTAGGGAAAATTACTGGAAGCAAATTTTCTATGTAAAAAACATCAAAACTTTAGTCAAGGCTTCCAGCTTTTGGGGCTTTCTAAGGCTAGAGACAACTTCTGAGATCTCTCAGTGTGGGTAGGGGTGGCATAAGGATTCAGGTGTTCCTTTTTTTTTTAACATCTTAATTTAATTTTATTTTTTTCAGTGTTCCAAGACAGGGGCTTCAATTTAGTTTTGCTATAGGGGCTTTCCCTGTTGGGACCCAGAAGGTCTCTACCGTCATGTCCTGCCTACCATTCCTCACCCATGCCACTTCTAAGATTCTGTGCTGTGCCCTCGACATCACTGTCCCACAGTCCCTCTGTCCTAGGTCCTCTGGGCTGTCAGGCTGGTCAGGCTAATCTGCTGTCTTCTGAAGTTCTGATCCTCTTCTAGACATCCAGTGACGCCACTACTTTTCCCGGTAACCCTAGACACTCCTTCCTCCACTGAGTCCTCATTTTTTTCCTTTGTACTGTTTAAGTTTTTATTTTAATTCCAGTGAGCTAACACACAGTGTTACATTAGTTTCAGGTGTATAATATAATAATTCAGTAGTTCCATACTTCACCCTGTGCTCATCAGGACAGGTGCACTCCTTAATCCCCCATAACCTCTTTCCCCCATCTCCCCACCCACCCCTTCTGATGACCATCAGATGGTACTCTATATTTAAGAGAGTGTTTCTGGATTTGTCTCTCTCTCCATTTTTTCCCCTTTGCTCTTTTGTTTTGTTTCTTAAATTCCACATGTGAGTGAAATCATATGGCATTTGTCTTTCTCTGACTGATTTATTTCGCTTAGCATTATACTCTGTAGCTCCATCCATGTCATTGCAAATAACAAATTTCATTCTTTTTTACAGTTGAATAAAAATGTTCTAGTACACAAATGGAATATTAAACACACACACACACACACACACACACACACACACCACATCTTTATCCATTCATCAATCAATGAATACTTGGATGGGTTCCATATCTTGGCTGTTACAAATAATGCCACTATGAACATCGGGGTGCATGTATCCCTTTGAATTCGTGTTCTTGTATTCTTTGGGTAAATGCCCAGTAGTGAAATTGTGGAATTGTAAGCCACTTCTATTTCTAACTTTTTAGGAAACCCCATATTCTTTTCCACAGTGGCTGCTCCAGTTTTCATTCCCACCAACAGTGCGTAAGGATTCCTTTTTCTTCACATGCTGACCAACACCTGTTATTTCTTATGTTGTTGACTTTAGTCATTCTGACAGGTGTGAGGTGGTATTTCATTGTAGTTTTAATTTGCATTTCCCTGATGATGAGTGATGTTGAGCATCTTTTCATGTGTCCGTTGGCCATCTGGATGTCTTCTTTGAAACATTGCTTATTCATGTCTACTGCCCATTTCCTAACTGGATTATTGGTTTTGGGGATGTTGAGTTTTATAAGTTCCTTCTGTTTTGGATACTAACCCTTTATCACATATGTCATTTGTAAATATCTTCTCCCATCCCACAGGTTGCATTTTAGCCTTGTTCATTGTTTCTTTCACTGTGTAGAAGCGTTTTATTTTGACAGCGTCCCAGTAGCTTATTTTTGCTTTTGTTTCCTTGCCTCAGGAGACATATCTAGAAAAAATTTGGTGCAGCCTGTGGCAGAGACATTACTGTCCGTGCTCTCTTCTAGGATTTTATGGCTTCATGCCTCACAGTTGGGTCTTTCATCCATTTTGAGTCTATTTTTGCGTCTGGTGGAAGAACGTGGTTCAGTTTCATTCTTTCGCATGTTGTGCGAATTGTCCTATTGCCCTCCATTCTGATGCCCTGTGTCAGCGTTTAGTCCGTTTACATTCAAAGCAATTATTGATGAATATGTATTTATTGCCATTTTGTTACTTGTGTGGTTCTTTCTGAAGACTTTTCTCTGGTCTTGTCTTTCTCCCTTGCATGTTTCATTGATTTTCTTTAGTGATGTATTCGGATTTCTTTCTCTTTACTCTTCTCATGTTTATTAGTGGTTTTTGATACATGGTTACCCTTAGGTTTGCATATAACCTGTTCTGCATGTAGCAATGTGTATGAAGTTCAGGGTCATTGAAGTTTGAACCCATTCTTTTCTCCTCTTATCCCCATGTTTTAGGCATATGTTGTTATATTTTTTATCCTTTTTTTAAATTTATTTTATTTAATTATGTATTTTATTTTTATTATTTATATTTATTTTATTTATATTTTAAAATTTATTTATTTATTTATTTAAATGTTTTATTTATTATTTATTTGTTATTTTATTATTTATATTTTATTTATTTATTTATATATTTTATTTATTTTTATCAGTTACTTCACTGATTTTTTTTACAGAAATATTCTTTTTTATTGCATTGGTGTTTCCTACCTCTCTTCTTCTCTGTATTAATTGTGGAGTTTGTCCCTCCTCCAGCCTTTACACTGCTCTCTGGTTTAACTTGGGACTGGCCAAGTTGAAAACATGGGACAGGTGAGCTCAGAGTCCTCCTACTTGACCATCTTCCCGGGCTCCTTGTTTGCTTTGTTTTTGTTCTATGCAGCATCTTAATCCTCCAAGGATAAATAATCTTAATGTTCTCTCCTGGAGAAGTGTATTCTTCTCTTCAACTCATTATTAGTAAACACCTCTGAACCTTTTACTGTGCGAGGCCCTGGGGATTCAAAGATAAACAAGACAGGATTTCCTCTCTCAAGGGCTTAAGAGTCTGATGAATTAGATAAACATATTAGCTGATGCAGAATAATAAAAAGCTACCGAAGGGAGAGGGGCTTTGGGAAATGTTTCCAGAAAACCACATTTGATCTGAGTCACGGAGTCTTAAAGGATAATACATATTTAGCGGAAGGCAGAGCAGGGAAGAAGAGAAGTGGGGAAGGTGGCAATGAGCTCCACTGGGCGAGGCTTTCACGCCAAAGTGATGGTTTGAGGAAGAAGATGTCTAATGCTGTTGGGGCATAAAGTAAGGCATGAAGTGTCAGGACGAGAGAAATTAGCTCAGTGGAATGCGGATCATGGAAGATTTCCTGTCCATACTATGGTAGAGTGGCGTGGTCAATTTTTTGCCTTAGCTAGTCCTCCCCGGGAGAAGGGAGAAGATGAACTTCAGGGAAACAAGTCGAAATAGCACGAGACAGGCAGTAAACTGTATTGGTGGTCCATGGAGGAAAAACGCAAATGATTGAAATGGCAGCACGGACAAAGAACAGGAATCGTTTATGAGAAGAATTAGTGATTATAATAGGTAGGGGCTTGGATAGATCATTGGTAGATGAAAAGAGACAATGGGGAAAATGAAACGAGTCCCAGCGACTTCAGTGAGAAGAGACCTTCCGTAACCTCCACCCCCTTATCTGCACCCACGAGCTCCATCTGTCTTCCTGTCATCATAGGTGAACATTTGTGTATCTAAAGCCTCTCCATCTGTGAACTGGATCCCCACCCGCTTTCCTACTTAAGAGCCCTGGTCCCAAACCTCTGCCCGCCTTCTCCCACATCATCGGTTTTCCCCCTGTCCTGGATCATCAGAGAAATCCGCAGTTCTTTCCCTCACTGAAAATAAGAACAGGAAAAACCCCTCTGATGACCCCCACTACCCGTGTAGCTACTGTCCTCACTGTCACCAACTCTCCTCCTCCTCTTCCCCCATCCCTCCCAGTCAGGCTTTTACCACCACCACATCCCCACACCCACTGCTCAGTCTTCGGGACTCACCCTGGCTGATCTCGTTAACCGGAATTACACAGCTGATCATTCCCTTGTACCTGAAATATTTTCTTCATTTGGCTTCCAGGCTATCACACGCTCCGACTTTTCCTGCTACCTCATGGTATCTTACCATAAACCCAGTGAAAAAGACAGGTGGCTGACATGTTTGTTTATGGCCTCTTTAAGGATAGATTCTTTTAATGGAGGTGAAATAGACATAATGAAACATAGCCAATTAGGTGGATACATCGTAGCCAATGCAATGCTGCTCAGCATTAAAATGAATGATGTAAGATGCTTGTAAAAGGGAATCAGCCAAGAAGTTCAGGTCGGATAGGGAAGGACGGGTAGTCAGGAGGGGGCCGCTGCTGAGGAAAACAGAGACCAAGAGACTGGAAACTTCTATGGATCCATCTCAAAACCTAATACTGAGTGGGGGAAAAAGGCTGCCAAAAGATCCTTACAGTGTAATGTTCTGTATGTATATTTGTAAACTCAGAAAACAATACTATATACGATTTATGGATATATTTATGGATAAGTAAAGTATAACACCTGGTTGGAAATGATATGTAACAGTTTGTACATTTTTCTCTGTGTCTTTCTGCATATTTGAACTACTTCCTAATTAGAATAAAATTAGCTATAGGAGGGGCGCCTGGGTGGCTCAGTGGGTTGGAGCCTCTGCCTTCGGCTCGGGTCATGATCCCAGCGTCCTGGGATCGAGCCCCGCATCGGGCTCTCTGCTCCGCGGGGAGCCTGCTTCCTCCTCTCTCTCTGCCTGCCTCTCTGCCTAGTTGTGATTTCTCTCTGTCAAATAAATAAAATATTTTTTTTTAAATTAGCTATAGGAGCCAGGTCTGTGAAGATACCTAGGGCAGTAGGATCAAAGGGCCAGGTGGCAATGTTAAAAGAAGAAGAATTCATCCTCTGAAACTTGGGAGGGAGGGGGGGCATAAAACTAAAGGTAGGAAGTGACGGGTTCGGAAACAGGAGTGCGGGAGTTGAGAGAAGTCATGTCTGACAGCCTCAGTTTACTCACATGGAACAGAAAGGGCCACGTGCACGCTGGGAGCACCGAGGGGTTGAGGAGAAGCTTTGAGGAGGGTGTCAGGGCCACTGAGGGTGCTGTGAGAAGGGCTGGCCACGGACCGATAGAAAGATTATCAGAGGACACCAAAGGCACAATTGACTGAAGACACTGCGAGCAGCCGGGTGGCGCATATTTGAATTCCGCAAGTAGCCTGTGCAGGAGGCCTAGTGTGACAGCCAAGGGTGGGGTGAGATGCTGGAGGCAGGGCGAGAGCCACTGAGTGAAGCCTGGATGCGGGGCTGGAAGGGAACAGCCTGGAGGAGGAAAGCAGAGGGAGGGAGGACTGGATGTCTGGTGAGGTCAGGGGCCGGTGAGAGACTGTGGGGGAGGGGGAGGGTCAGAGACCCGCAACAACACTTCGGGCCACATGGCAGCCTGTCCTTCTTAGAGCAACTTAATCTCTGCTACCAGGAGCCACTTGATAAGGCAAGTTGCTTCCAATTCTCCTGGGATCAATAACCGAGCTATTACAGCATCACAAAACAGAAAGTAAGAGACACGGTCGTACACTGGGTTGAGGGTCACACGGGACTGGAAGCATATGTGTCCAATGGATCAACAGCGGAAATGTCACAAAGGAGAAGTTATAAAGTATAGGGAAGTTAGTTGCCCACGAGTGACATTTCTGAATTTCTCAGGTTTCACTGGTGTCCTATCCTACTAATGAACATTAATAAAAATAAGTCATGCTTGCCCGGGCAAGTATTTTTGTCCCATATTCTCCATGAATCAGTTAAATATTACCAAAGATCATTTACAAACCCCGGCAGTACGGGTCATGTAATTTATCCTTATTGCCACTAGATGGCACTATAGGCTATTGCTTTCGAGCGTGGCCACCAATATCCGCTCCCAGTTCAATGAAGATTGTTTTAAAATTTAATAAATAAAACATATGACTTTACAACTAGTTCTTAATAATTCAAGAATCTGATGGCTTTTGGAAGATGGAATTTAAAAAAATGCTACACCTTCCAAAGCTCCCCGAATGAGAGCTTTGCTAAAGCCTGACCCGAGTCCCCGAAACTGCAGGCACAATCGAGCGTGTCACACACGTGTGCGTTGTCCTGTGGGAGGAACTTTAATTAGAGGTTAGAGTTCTCTAGGACCTTCCTCCTGTGCCAAGAAAGACGTCGATCACCACGACTCTAACCCCTAGTTACTCACACCTGAGTTCATTTCTTTATGATTTCTTTTTTTTTTAAGATTTTATTTATTTATTTATTTGACAGAGAAAGACCACAAGTAGGCAGAGAGGCAGGCAGAGAGAGAGGAGGAAAAGCAGGCTCCCCGCTGAGCAGAGAGCCCGATGTGGGGCTCGATCCCAGGACCCTGAGATCATGACCTGAGCTGAAGAGGCTTTAACCCACTGAGCCACCCAGGCGCCCCCATGTCTTTATGATTTCTAAAAATGAATTAAGATGGAAGCAAAAAAACCTTCTCAGATGTGTACAGATGTCCTGCCCAATTTGTGAATGGGACAAGAGCAGTTTTTTTTTAAATTTTTAATTTTTTATTAACATAATGTATCATTAGCCCCAGGGGTGCAGGTCTATGAGTCATCGGGCTTTTATAAGCCGGAATGGATGGTGCCAAGTTGTAGCCGATGCAGAGAGCTAGGTAGAGCGACCGCGGTATCCGGCAGAGATGTGGGCTGAGAGTAAGGAAACACCGCGGTCAGGGCCCCGTGATCTGGTGGATAGACACAGAGATGGGAAGCAAGAGAACGTGGCAGACCCTGGGGCAACAGTCCAAGAGTCAGAGCCCAGAAGCAAATGCCTGGGACCAAAGCCCTAAGTGAAATTTCCATCCACAGTGGGGGTGGGGACAATCCCACCAGAAAAACGGACAGTGGCGGTCGGAGAAAGTAGAGAGGACGGTGTTCGAAACAGTTGCAAGCTCTGGTAATGCACCGGTGTAACTTTACCGCTAAGTGAACTTTAGCTTTGAGCTCAAGCCACTATTTTCATACGGTCGCAAGAAAAAAAAAAAAAAAAGATCTTAATCTGAAGTAGCATCTTTTTTGAAACGCACTGAGTTTGGGGTGAGTACTCTAAGCTCACTGGGGCTTCTGTGTCCAGCGCTGGCTTCCAGGGAGTGGGCACCCTGGCTGGGTAGGACTGTCTGCGGGGGTCTGCTGTGGGTCAAAGTCATGACAATCTCTCTGGCCTGGGCTGTGTGTGACTGTGGCTCCCAGAAGCTGGTGACCCCTTCTGCTTCTCGGGACCCCACCTCAGCTCTCCCTGCTGCTGCCGACCCCGACACTGAACCCCGTCTTCCAGCCGGGTCCCCCCACACCCACCCCAGGAGTTCTGGAGCATCTCCGCTCTCATCGCAGCGATCCCGTCGCGGGGCAGCAGTCACCCAATGAATACTTGTTGATTAAATGACCCCAGGGTCCCCTCGCTCTGCCCTTCTCGTTCCTCAGTCCTTTCTGCCTGCTCCCAGCCCACTCGGCTACCCTCGCCCCCTCAACACACGGTTCCTGTCAAAGTGAACAGCGTTTAAGCTTCCAACTGTGAAAAAGGCGAACATATCCTGCTTTACTCCTAGGAGGTTGATTTCGAGAGCTGAAGGAAGCCTATACAATGGGTACTGGGATGGCTCCACAGAGAAGTGACAATACTGAGGTTTTGAGAACCTTAAGTCACTCCACCGGGGTCGCAGCGCTGCTCCGAGAAGCCCGTCAGACTGGAGGGCTGCTGCTCTCAAGATCTCTTCTGCTCTAACGGATTGTTGTTGTGTCCGCTGTCTCGCTCAGACACAATGGCAATGGCTACATCGAAGACGTGGAAGTAAACTTCATCGTGTGGGAAATACACGGCAGGAACGACTACAGTTTTAATAACACCATGAAGAAGGTACGGCTCTTTGAATGGGAGTAGAGCTTAGCGCGCAGTACACCTGCCGATCTATTTTCCATCTGTGTATAAATTATGTAAGGAGAGTAGAACTGACTGCATGTGGGTAGAAAAAAAACGGGACCTATGTATTGTATCTTGTGGCTACCGAAATTCACGTACGACAAAAGAAGCCTTGGTCACCTGAAACAGACATAAAGGGATCAGAAAAAGAAAATAATGTTTATAGTAGGGTGACGCAATCGTAGGCGTTTTCTTCTGTCTCCACAGTGTAGTCAGTGTTCGATTATTTATGGCTCTGCCTTTGGCTCTCGCACATTCATCTGGCGGGTGCTACATTAAAGACACCCGCTCTAGGCTTCCTCTCACTTGACTTCCTTGCGTCATTTGACCCACTGACCTTGGCTTCACTGTCCCCACACTCCTCTTCTGACTGGTCGATCTCAGCCTCCCTGCTGACAACCCTTTCCACTTTGCAGGCCATGGCAGAAAGGCCTCACCACCTCCGGCCACCAGACTCCACTCCTGAGGGCCTCCCCCTCATGACCTAGTGTCTCCACAAACAGCATATGGATTCTGGCTTTTCCCCCAGAAATCTCGTGCTCAAACAAAGTCAGAGATCAGACATAGCTCCTTCCAAAAGAGCTTTCTCATCGATCAGAGACCTTAATTCTCCAAGGAGAACCCACCCAGGTAGCAGCCAAGAGACGAGTTCCACCTGCTACCTGCTCCGGGCTCCTGCAAGAACCATCTTTCGATGATGGGGTCAAACAAATCCATCCCACCACGTTCCTCCTCCACTTGTCCAGCCCCCAAAGTGTGAGTCCTTCTGGCCTACTCTCTCCTCACAATCTTGTCCCTAAACTCTTCCGTCCGTCTGGCACCTGGGCCCAGATTCTCATTACTCTCCACCTTCTCAAACTCCTCTAATACACTATAGGGCTAAATGACCCTAGATACTCCTTCAGGAGACATTCCTCAAAAAATATAATTTCCCCTGTTTTTTTTTTTTTAAAGATTTTATTTATTTATTTGACAGAGAGAGAGGTCACAAGTAGGCAGAGAGGCAGGCAGAGAGAGAGGAGGAAGCAGGCTCCCTGCAGAGCAGAGAGCCCGATGCGGGGCTCGATCCCAGGACCCTGAGATCATGACCTGAGCCGAAGGCAGCGGCTTAATCCACTGAGCCACCCAGGCGCCCCTCCCCTGTTTTTCTCTCAGATCGAGAGTACTCTTGATGGGCTGTGGAATCAAACCGCTCCCTAATCCACACTATCGTTTCCAGATCCGTACCTCCTCACCCTAATCACAGTGTCCCTTGTTTGAGGCACCTGTCATCCAGATGGCATGGACCCCATTTCCCCCGTCGCTGTCACATACTGAGAACTTGAATGGGTTCTCTTCCTGCCCTGAAAGCAATTACAGTTAGGTCCTCTGAGTTTTTGCTGGGAAGAAGCTTTCTAAGCAGGAAGGACATTTTCTGGTCTCGTTTGCGGCTACGTGGGGCCATGTGACCGGCTCTCCTGCTGTGGAATGAGCAGAAGTGAGAGGTGTCCCTTCCACGATGAGGTGCTGGAGAAGGGCTCCCACGAGCCCCCGAGCTCCCTAGCTTCCTCCATAGCAGTCTCTCCCAGCGACAGCTAGAGATGGAGAGATGCAAGCTGGATGAGAGGAGTCCAGTGAGGGGACTCTTCAAGGAGCCAGGAGACAGAGAAGCCCGATCCTCTACTCTGAGGAGCGCCACCCACAGAGACCATCCCCGCAGGGGCCTCGGCACTGGACTACGTGTGAGCAGGAATTCAACTGCGGTGCGCGAGGGCCCTGAGGAGTGGGGTTTGCTGCACAACAGAGGCTGCCTCGACCGACGACCAGCGCAGCTCCCCCCGTTATCATTACATTTAATGCAAACACTCCAGTCTATGGCCTCAACCCCCAATTCTCTAGCTCTGTTGCTGTTCTTCCCACTATGACTCTCGCCCTTGCTTTTCCTTACACTGTCTAGACATCCACCACCTAGAGCCCTCTGCCCTCTCCCTCTCTGCCATCCCATGTTTCCTCTCCTTTTCCTATCTAACTTGAGACCTCTGGGTCCGTCCTCCAGCCACCATCTTTCCCATATCTCCAAGTCATCTTCCGCAGTGTTGTTCCTACACACCCGATGGCCACTTTAACCATCAATCATTCAGCCTCATCCATGCCTCTGTCTGAGCCGCCAATCACTTCTAGAAAAAAACAAATCAGAATTGCAGTAACTGGAATTTAGGGACTCAACTATTAGGAGTGAAGGCTGAAAACAGAATTGGTCAACTGAAAGAGGGGTCAGAAGGAAATGCCCAGAACTATGCATAGGGAGGTAAGCTGATTGAAAATACAGACAAAAACATAATGGAGATTTACTGCCTAGATCTAAGGACTGGGGTCCTAGAAAGAAAAAGAGAGTGTTGACCAGAAGCAATATTTACCCAAAAGGCAAAAGACATCAAGTAATCTTCATCCAGAAATGCTACTGTGAACATTTTAAAATGAAAAACAAAGAGAAAATCCTTAAAGGTAGTCAAAATCAAAAAAGAAAAGTTACTCTTGAGAGAGTAGTAATAATACTTAAGGCTGATTTCTCTATAGGAATAATGCAAACCAGAAAACTTTAAACAAAAATATCTTTTTTTTCTTTCCCCCCTTTTTTTAGGAGGGAAGGGCAGACGGAGAGGGAGTGGGAGAGAGAGAATCTGAAGCAATCTCAATGCCCAGAATGGAGCCCAACATAGGACTGCATCTCACAATGCTGGGATCATGACCTGAGCCAAGATCAAGAGTCAGTTGCTTAACCCCTGAGCCACCCAGGCGTCCCTGAACAAAAATATCTTTAAATTACTGAAAGAAAATAAATTCCAAATCCAAAATTCTATATGCAATGAAAATAGCCCTTTAAAAATGAAAAGGAACAATAGATAATGCTTTAAAAGGCACATGAAACCCAGGGGAATTCTACCAAACATTTAAAGAAGAACTCATTCCTATTCTCCTGAAACTGTTCCAAAAAATAGAAATGGAAGGAAAACTTCCAAACTCATTCTATGAGGCCAGCATCACCTTGATCCCAAAATCAGACAAGGATCCCACCAAAAAAGAGAACTACAGACCAATATCCTTGATGAACACAGACACAAAAATTCTCGCCAAAATACTAGCCAATAGGATTCAACAGTACATTAAAAGGATTATTCACCACGATCAAGTGGGATTTATTCCAGGGCTGCAGGGTTGGTTCAACATCCGCAAATCAATCAATGTGATAGAACACATTAATAAAAGAAAGAACAAAAACCATATGATACTCTCAATAGATGCTGAAAAAGCATTTGACAAAGTACAGCATCCCTTCCTGATCAAAACTCTTCAAAGTGTAGGGATAGAGGGCACATACCTCAATATTATCAAAGCCATCTATGAAAAACCCACCGCAAATATCATTCTCAATGGAGAAAAACTGAAAGCTTTTCCATTAAGGTCAGGAACACGGCAGGGATGTCCATTATCACCACTGCTATTCAACATAGTATTAGAAGTCCTAGCCTCAGCAATCAGACAACAAAAAGAAATTAAAGGCATCCAAATTGGTAAAGAAGAAGTCAAACTATCACTCTTCGCAGATGATATGATACTATATGTGGAAAACCCAAAAGACTCCACTCCAAAACTGCTAGAACTTGTACAGGAATTTAGTAAAGTGTCAGGATATAAAATCAATGCACAGAAATCAGTTGCATTTCTGTACACCAACAACAAGACTGAAGAAAGAGAAATTAAGGAGTCAATCCCATTCACAATTGTACCCAAAACTATAAGATACCTAGGAATAAACCTAACCAAAGAGACTAAGAATCTATACACAGAAAATTATAAAGTACTCATGAAAGAAATTGAGGAAGACACAAAAAAATGGAAAAATGTTCCATGCTCCTGGATTGGAAGAATAAATATTGTGAAAATGTCTATGCTACCTAAAGCAATCTACACATTTAATGCAATCCCTATCAAAATACCATCCATTTTTTTCAAAGAAATGGAACAAATAATCCTAAAATTTATATGGAACCAGAAAAGACCTCGAATAGCCAAAGGAATATTGAAGAACAAAGCCAAAGTTGGTGGCATCACAATTCCGGACTTCAAGCTCTATTACAAAGCTGTCATCATCAAGACAGCATGGTACTGGCACAAAAACAGACACATAGATCAGTGGAACAGAATAGAGAGCCCAGAAATCGACCCTCAACTCTATGGTCAACTAATCTTCGACAAAGCAGGAAAGAATGTCCAATGGAAAAAAGACAGCCTCTTCAATAAATGGTGCTGGGAAAATTGGATAGCCACATGCAGAAAAATGAAATTGGACCACTTCCTTACACCACACACGAAAATAGACTCCAAATGGATGAAGGACCTCAATGTGAGAAAGGAATCCATCAAAATCCTTGAGGAGAACGCAGGCAGCAACCTCTTCGACCTCAGCCGCAGCAACATCTTCCTAGGAACAACGGCAAAGGCAAGGGAAGCAAGGGCGAAAATGAACTATTGGGATTTCATCAAGATCAAAAGCTTTTGCACAGCAAAGGAAACAGTTAACAAAACCAAAAGACAGCTGACAGAATGGGAGAAGATATTTGCAAACGACATATCAGATAAAGGGCTAGTATCCAAAATCTATAAGGAACTTAGCAAACTCAACACCCAAAGAACAAACAATCCAATCAAGAAATGGGCAGAGGACATGAACAGACATTTCTGCAAAGAAGACATCCAGATGGCCAACAGACACATGAAAAAGTGCTCCACGTCACTCGGCATCAGGGAAATACAAATCAAAACCACAATGAGATATCACCTCACACCAGTCAGAATGGCTAAAATTAACAAGTCAGGAAATGACAGATGCTGGAGAGGATGTGGAGAAAGGGGAACCCTCCTCCACTGTTGGTGGGAATGCAAGCTGGTGCAACCACTCTGGAAAACAGCATGGAGGTTCCTCAAAATGTTGAAAATAGAACTACCCTATGACCCAGCAATTGCACTACTGGGTATTTACCCTAAAGATACAAACATAGTGATCCGAAGGGGCACGTGTACCCGAATGTTTATAGCAGCAATGTCTACAATAGCCAGACTATGGAAAGAACCTAGATGTCCATCAACAGATGAATGGATCAAGAAGATGTGGTATATATACACAATGGAATACTATGCAGCCATCAAAAGAAATGAAATCTTGCCATTTGCGACGACGTGGATGGAACTAGAGCGTATCATGCTTAGTGAAATAAGTCAATCGGAGAAAGACAACTATCATATGATCTCCCTGATATGAGGACATGGAGAAGCAACATGGGGGGGTAGGGGGATAGGAGAAGAATAAATGAAACAAGATGGGATTGGGAGGGAGACAAACCATAAATGACTCTTAATCTCACAAAACAAACTGGGGGTTGCTGGGGGGAGGTGGGATTGGGAGAGGGGGAGCGGGCTATGGACATTGGGGAGGGGAGGCGAACCATAAGAGACTATGGACTCTGAAAAACAACCTGAGGGTTTTGAAGGGTCAGGGGTGGGAGGTTGGGGGAACAGGTGGTGGGTGATGGGGAGGGCACGTTTTGCATGGAGCACTGGGTGTTGTGCAAAAAGAATGAATACTGTTACGCTGAAAAAAATAAATAAATAAAAAGGGAAAAAAAAAAGGCACATGAAATTAGAAAAAGAAAAATTTTAAAGTGAAAAGAAATAAACAATGGGATAAAAAGGATTTAAGAAAAAAGTGACAAATACTGAAGACAGGCAAAGAAGATCCAATAGTGGGTAAATGGACGCCCTGAAAAAGAAAACCAGAGGGGCACTGGGTGGCTCGGTCGTTAAGCCTCTGCTTTCAGCTCAGGTCATGATCCCAGGGCCCTGGGATCAAGCCCCACATCGCTCTCCCTGCTTAGTAGGAAACCTGCTTCTCCCTCTCCCACCCACCCCCCCCCCCCGCTTGTGTTCCCTCTCACTGTCTCTCTCTCTGTCAAATAAATAAAATCTTTTAAAAGAAGAAAAAAAGAAAACCAGAATAAAGGAACAAAACTGATGCTAATCATTCAAGAAAACATCTCTACCCTACCCCAAGCAAAGAAGTCTTGAAGCTTCATATTGAAAGAGCATAGCATATACTCAAAATATCAAATCAGAACAGCTAACCCAAGTGGCCATCTAGGCCAAAAAAAAAAAAAAAAAGGCAATTTACATATAAGGAAAATAAAATTAAATTATAATTTTTATAGCAATGCTTTATACCAGGAAAAAAATGGAGTAAGATATTTGAGATACTCAAGGAAAATAAACACAAGCCAAGGATTTTATATTCAGCAAAACTGATGACTCTAGAAAAGGCACAAACTGCTATTAACATGTCAAACGCTCAGAGGGTATTGTTCCCAGGAGCCTTTCCTGAGTAACTTACTAGATAATGAACTTCAAACCACCAAAATCACTAAAGAGATATCAACACAAGGACTAGAGGGAAGCATTATGTAGTAGGGAGTTACTATGTATATGGTATATTACAGCTCCATACTGCATATTACATAGTATGTAGTTTGGAGCTGCAAAACTGAAGCAAAGTGAGGAAAAGAGGAAAAGGATAATATACAATGGTTGTATTCTCTGACAATAAAGATATAACACAACTATAAATTATGCTAGGAGAATATGAGAGCGTACGCTGGGGAAAATACAACTTTCAGTAATCATGATAGTGGGGGTAATATTTATATGAGTTATTCCGATCTTGTGAGGTGTGTAATCTGAGATACTCTATTTTTTTTTTGATGTGAGATATTCTAATACTATCATTCTTCAAGTGCTTTTGAAGTAAAAGCAAGGAGATGCGTATGTAGTATAGAAGTTAAACAGAACATCCTGAATTTGAACAGGACTCAGTGTAAACTCATGCGGTATTAGAAACTCATAGGATCTGGATATAAATATATAACTGTCTTGTTCAGAGAGAATGAGATAAATTTTTCCTACACTGCCCATTAAAATTCCTAGAAACATAACTGCTCAGTAGCAGTAAGGATCCTCAGTACCCACATGGCTGTCTTGAAATATCATTTCCCACTAAAACTAACTGGGGAGATAAGTAGCTGATTCCAAGCCTAGGGGAGAAACAAACATAATGAACTTGGAACAGTTTGATCTGCCCAATAGCAAGGAGTTATCAAAGACTGCTAGGGTCATGTCAAAAGCAATGAGAAGTCAACTTGAAGAGGTTGGCAAAAGATGGGACAATGAGCGCTTCCTTACAGATAGTTATTGCAATACTGCTAAAACCCATTAAATATGTTAAACCTATGAGTTCATAATGAATTTTTCAAAAAGGTCAACTTTGGAGAATGATAGGAAATTAACTCCTTATTTTTAAAACTGGCAAATAAAGAGAAAGACACCAATATTTATCCTACCATCCCCAAATGAACTATACCAGTGAGTAAAGAAATAGTAGAGAAGGGAAACATCTCTTTATAGCATGTTTCTAGTTGACAAATGGAAAAATAAGAGAGAGAGAGAGAAAGAGAGAATATCACTATTTTAAGCCCAAATAATAGAGGTTACTATAAACAAATTTATATTAACAAATTTTGACAACAAAGAAATGGATAAAATGGACAGTTGCTGGGGTGCCTAGGTGGCTCAGGGGTTAAGCCTCTGTCTTCAGCTCAGGTCATGATCTCAGGGACCTGGGATCGAGCCCCACATCTCAGCAGGGAGCCTGCTTCCCCCCTTTCTCTCTGCCTGCCTCTCTGCCTACTTGTGATCTCTGTCAAATAAATAAATAAAATCTTTTAAAAAAAATAGACAGTTGCCTTGGAAAACACAATTTACCAAAGTAACTTATATTCTAAGAAAGAAAGAGACATTTCTAATCCCAAAATAGACATCTCTAATCCCAAATGCCTTTCGTAATGAAGTCTACCAAACATTAAAGGAAAATTTTCCTTCAGTTTTCTAAAAACTCTTCCAGAGTATTAGGGTGGGGAAAGTACTTCCCAATTCATTTTGTGAATCCAGGAGGGCCTGATGAGGACCTTAAAAGAAATGGGCATTATAAGCCGATCACACCATGACACCAGACACAAAGAGCCTAACCAAACACTAGCAAATCAAACTCAGCAGTATATCTAAAAATCACACATCCAGACAAGTTTTGTTTATCTCCTAACTGGAGAGTTGGAATATCTCTTGAAAATCAAAGAAATCTACTATAGTAACAGAATAAAGAATAGGCATGGGTTATTAAAATAGTTGAAAAGTCATTTAAAAAATTATTCATACATAGCATTATTTTTAAAATAAATTCTCAGAATTCTCAGGGTCATGAGTTTAAGCCCCACATTGGGCATGGCGCCTACTAAAAAAAAAAAATGAATAACCCAAAAATAAATCTTGGAAAATTCCAAGTATATGGTAACTACCTTAACCTAATAAAATATAAGTACAAAAAAAAAAGAAAGAAAGAAAGAAAGAAAGAAAGAAAGAAAAAAAAGCCTTAGAAAACATCTTACTGGGGCACCTGTGTGGCTCCGTTGGTTAAGCCTCTGCCTTCAGTTCAGGTCATGATCTCAGGGTCCTGGGATCCAGGCCCACATCTGGCTCCCTGCTCAGCGGGGAGTCTGCTTCTCACTCTCCCTCTACCTGCTACTCCGTCTGCTTGTGCTCTCTTTCCCTGTCAAATAAATAAATAAAAATTCTTTTTTTAAAATGGTTTAATTTACTTACTTGAGAGAGAGAGCGTGCGCGCCAGAGGGAGAGAGAAAGAGAAAGTGCACAAGGTGGGTGGGGAGGGCAGAGAAGCAGACTCTCCACCGAGCAGAAAAGCCCAATATGGGGCTCGATCCCAGGACCCTGGGATCATGACCTGAGCCAATGGCAGACGTTTAACCACCTGAGCCACCCAGGTGCCCCTAAATAAAAATTCTTGGGCGCCTGGGTGGCTCAGTTGGTTAAGCGACTGCCTTCCACTCAGGTCATGATCCCAGAGTCCCGGGATTGAGTCCCACATCGGGCTCCCAGCTCCATGGGGAGTCTGCTTCTCCCTCTGACCTTCTCCCCTCTTATGCTCTCTCTCTCTCTCTCAAATGAATAAATAAAATGTTTTTTAAAAAATTTCTTGAAAGAAAGACAAGAAAACATCTTGGTGGTGAAAATTTGAAAGCTTTCTCTCTGAAGTCAGGAGTGAAACAAGGGTGCCAGTTATCACCATTTCTATACAACACTGGTCCTGATCTCTGTAATAAGGCACATAAACAGTAATAATAAAAGTATAAGGATTGGAGAGGAAGCAAGAAGACTGTCATATTCACAAATAACATGACTTCAGGTGAAACACTCAAAATTAGTGAGTTTAAGAAGTTTTTTTGTGCAAGGTCAATACACAAACTTCAGTTGTTCCCCTGTATAGCAACAAACATTTAAATAATGAAAAGAAATATATATTGTTCAATGACATTAAATATACTAAATACTTATGAATAAATTTATATACAAACATATGTATGTACAATTTTTAATACATTTTTATTTCAACTCCCAATTAGTGTACAGGGCACTACTCTCAGGTGTACAATACAGTGATTCCGCACTTCCACACCACACCTGGGGCTCATCGCAAGTGCCTTCCTTAACCCCCATCACCTACCTAACCCATCCACCCACCCACCTCCATTCCGGCAACCATCAGTTTGTCCTCTGTAGAGTCTCTTTCCAGGTTTGTCTCTCTTTTCTTTTCTCCTTCCCTCATTTGCTTCTTAAATTCCTATATGTATGATTTTTTGACAGAGTGGTTGTTTAAATGAAGCTCAGACATGGAAGTCAATGACAAAGCTTAACCAGAACCTTCCACTTGAAGAAGTCTGGGGACCTGAGGTAAGGAAAATAACCCAGCAAATTTTATTTATTTATTTATTTATTTATTTATTTATTTATTTATTTTTAAAGATTTTATTTATTTATTTGACAGGCAGAGATCTCAAGTAGGCAGAGAGGCAGGCAGAGAGAGAGGAGGAAACAGGCTCCCCACTGAGTGAAGAGCCCGATGCGGGGCTCGATCCCAGGACCCTGGGATCATGACCCAAGCCAAAGGTAGAGGCTTAACCCACTGAGCCACCCAGGCGCCCCGCAAATTTTATTTATAATAACTAATTTGGCATTTCAGGATTAACCGAAGTTTGATGGAAACATTTTGGATTTAAATTTGGTTTTGCAAATCAAATCCAACTTTTCTGTTGGATAATATTGTGATTTCAGTAATGTATCATCTTAATTTCTGTTCAGTATTCCATGGTTCCTGTGTTACTAACAATTTCTCTCTTTTTTTTTTTTTTTGCTGAAAATCGGTATTTGTAGATTTATTAAATGACTGACAAACATGCTGAAGCATTGAGAGTGAGTCTTTCTAAAGAACACCTGAACTATCAATTCTTGTACAACTGAAATATCACAGGGCGCCTGGGTGGCTCAGTCAGTTAGGCGTCTGCCTTCAGCTCAGGTCATGATCCCAGGGTCCTGGGATCAAGCCCCACATCGGGCTCTCTGCTCAGTGGAGAACCTGTTTCTCCCTCTCCTTCTACATTCCCTCCCCCATGCTCTCTCATTCTCTTGCTCTCACTCTACCTCAAATAAATAAAATCTTTAAACAGAACAAAAACAACTGAAATATCATGTCTTGAATGCCAACTATCAGTCCTATACTGCTTTCAATTTTTTTCAATCAAACTTTCTTGAATAGAAATTAGTTTATGTTATTTGGAGAATCAAATCATATCTCATAAATAAAAGTGACCTATATGGTACCTGGGTCCACAAAAATCTAAACCCTACAATAGGAATGTTACTTTGCTTCTACATCAGATTCTATGTATGTCACGACAGATACATACAAATGATTGTAGTATCCTCTGTAGGATAATAGAAACATTCTACTTTCCATCCACCATGTCCTATCCTTCCAGCACCATAACCCTAGAACCTTTACTCTAATAATCCTTCAAACAATCCTTCAACCTCAAAATGACCCAACCACCCTCACGCTGAGCCCAGGTTCTCTTCTTGCTCTGTATGCTGCTTAAATTCCATGGTCAATAATTTAATCACTCTATTAAAGTGTACCCTCAATTTCTTCCTTCCTCTCACTTCTTTAGACTTGTGTGGCTAAATCACAACCCTAGTTAAATCCCAACTATCTGCCTTGGCAGCCGACTCTGGTCAAAGGAATACATACCCATGCGGATTTGTTTCACCTTCATTTCATGATTAAAACAGTCCTGCAGTACTGCCCAACAAACATAAGTGTATTTCTCCAGTTCATTCCCATTTCCCCCCTAGCTACTGCATACTTTCTCCTCTCCCCTATAATCTCCAACACCTCTTCTGCTAGAGAAGGACCTTAAGGTTTTTATCTTTGTTTCCTATTCAGAACTATAAACACTGTTTTTCTTATGCTATTGGAAAACCAGGAGACTTAAATCAACCATATGAGATAATCAACAAGTCTAATTATAACCATTTAATTTGGCCTGGGGACCATTCTGGAATGTATGTGTTTCGTGTGAAGATCCTGGATCCAAACTATAGGTGAATATAAATGTTTTATTATAATAGTTTTAGCATTTGTTTAAAGGGATAATGATGCAGTTGAATAATACTTTACAAAGCCCAGTAAATGAATTACACTAAAACATGGTGACATCACAGAAGGCACGAGGGAAGACGACCACAGCTAGTAGGAAAAACAAAAATGCCATACAGTCTGGGGTCACCACTACAAGAAGAGTTTCACAAAATGCTAACTCAAAAAGTTATGTGTACCCTCATGTTGATAACAGCGTTATTTACAATAGCCAAGACATGGAAGCAACCTAAGTGTCCATTGATGACTAAGTGATAAAGAGAACATGGTATATATAAATATACAATGAAGCATTATTCAGATATAAATAAAGAAGGAAATCCTCTACCTCAAGAAAGAAGAAAAATCTCAACTCAATTTTACACCTCATAGAACTAGAAAAAGAACAAAGCCCAGAGTTAGTAAAAGGCAGGAAATCACAAAGATCAGAGAGGAAATAAATCAAATAGAGACTAAAAAGACGATAGGAAAGATCAAGTAGACTAAGAGTTGGTTTTTAAAAAGATAAATAAAATAGACAAAATTTTAGCTAACCTCAACAAGAAAAAAAAAAGAGTACTCAAATAAATCAGAAATGAGAGAGAAGTTACAACTGATACCAAAGAAATATATATGCTCATAAGAGACTACTATGAACAATCATACACCAACAAATTAGACAACCTAGAAAAAAATGGGGGGTAAATTCTTAGAAATGTACAACTTACCAAGACTGAATCATGAAAAAATGGAAAATGTGATCTGACTGATGACTAGTAAGGAGAGCGAATCAATAAGAAAAAAAACCTCTCAACTAACAGAAGTCCAAGACCAGATGGCTTTGCTGGTAAATTCTACCAAACATTAAGAAAAATATCTATCCTTCTCAAACTTTTCCAAAAAATATAGTAGGAAGGAAAATTTATAAACTCATTCTGTGAGGCCAGTTTTACTAATACCAAAGCCAGACAAGGATACTACAAGAAAAGAAAATTACAAGTCAATATCCTTGATGAACATACATACAAAAATCCTCAATGAAATATTAGCTAACTGAATTCAACAATAAAAGGGATCATATAAAATGATAGAGTGTGATTTATTCTAGGGATGCAAGGATGATTTGACATCTGCAAATTAATCAATGTGATATGCCACATTAACAAAATGAAGGATAAAAATTGTACGATCATCTCAGTAGATGTAGAATAGCATTTGACAAAATGCAACATTCATTTATTATAAAAATTCTCAACAAAGTAGGTGTAGTAGGAACATACCTCAACATAATGAAGGCCATATAGGACAAACCCGCAGCTAACATCATACTCAGTGGTGAAAAGCTGAAAGTCTTTCGTCTAAGATCAGGAACGAAGATGAGAAACAAAGGTGCCCACTTTTATTTTTATTCCACATAGAGTTGGAAGTCCTATCCAGAGCAATTGTAGAAGATTCCAATGAATGGAAAGATATTCAGTGTTGGTAGAACAAATATTGTTAAAACGTCTATACTACCCAGAGCAATCTACGGATTCAATGCAATCTCTATCAAAATTCCAATGGTATTCTTCACATAACTAGAACAACCCTAACATTTGTATGAAATGACAGAAAAAAAAAAAACAAAACCAAATAGCCAAAGCCATCTTGAGAAAGAAGAACAAAGCGAGAGACATCACACTCCCTTATTTCAAATTATACTACGAAGTTTTGGTAATCAAAACAATATGGCCTCAGCATAAAAACAGACACATACATCAATGGAACAGAATAGAGGGACCAAACATAAACCTAGGCATTTGTAGTCAATTTATTACAAAGGAGCCAAGAATATATAATGGGGAAAGGACAACCTCTTCAATAAGTGGTATTGGGAAAACTGGACAGTCACACACAAAAAATGAAACTAGACCACTATCTCACAGCATACACAAAAATTAACTCAAAATGGATTAAAGACTTGAATGTAAGACCCTACACCATCAAGCTCCTGGAAGAAAACATAGACAGTAAGCTCCTTGATTTCAGTCTTGGCCATGATTTGTTTGGACTTGACACCAAAAGCAAAGGCACCTAGAGTGAGAATAAACAAGTGAGACTACATCACATGAAAAAGCTTCTGCCCAGCCAAGGAAACCGTCAACAAAATGAAAAGGCAACCTGTGGAAATCACACATCCAATAAGGGGTTACTATACAAAATATACAAAGAACGCATACAATACAATACAAAAACAAACAATCCAATTAAAAAATAGACTGAAGATCTGAATAGACATTTTTCCAAGACAGACAGATGGTCAATGGGTATCTGAAATGGTACTCATCATCACTCATCATCAGGGAAATGAAAGTCAAAAACTCAGTGAAATATCCCCCTCACACCTGTCAGAAGGGCCAGTCTCAAAAAGACAAGAGATAACAAGTATTACCAAGGATGTGGAAGAAAGGGAATCCTGTGCACTCTTGGTGGGAATGGAAATTGGCACAGCCACTCTGAAAAACACTATGGAGTTTCCTCAAAAAGCTAAAAATAGAATACCATACAATCTAATGATTCCTCCCCTAAGTATTATCCAAGAAAATGAAAACCCTAACTTGAAAAGATGCACCCTCCTGCTCATTGTGGCATTATCCACAGTAGCCAAGACAGGGAAATAATGCATGTGTCCATCAATGGATGAATGGATAAAGAAAATGTGAGAGATGATAGATAGACGATGATAGAGTAGATAGATATATTCCTAGATACATGTCTATATTTATATATATATAATGGAATATTATTAAGCTATAAAAAAGGAAGGAAATCTTGCCATTTGCTACAACATGGATGGACCTGGAGGCATTATTCTAGAGTCGACTTTGGTTTGAATCCTACTCTTGCCAATGGTAGATATGTCATCTTAAGCGAATCACTTAGTCTCTGCACTTCTTGTTTATTTGTAAAATGGGTCTGTAACATTGATCTTACAGTATTCTGAGGATTAAACGAAAGTACCCAGGTAAAAATCCCTAGTTTTGCTCAATCAAGGTAATTTCCTTTCTTCTCTTTTCTCCCACATGAAGATGGGTGAAATGCTATCATGAATGTTTATTTAGCTCTGTCCTGTCTCATTCCAAGCAGTCTCCTGAATCGTGAGAGATAGTAATTTTAGAAATAATCACACAGTGCCCTGTATCAAGCTCTGAACATCCTTAGCTTCCTGAGTCAGCCTACATCACGTGAACATCACAGGCTCTTTGGGCAGAAAAACCTGAATTCAAATCCCAGCTCTGCTGACAACCACAAACTTTTGCAAGTAGCTTAACCGGCCTGAGCCTCTGTTTCTTTCCAAAAGAAACGATTGCTATGAGGATTAGGCAGGTAACTCATGTAGGGCATTTGGTCCACCACCTGGTACAAAGCAAATGCTCGTTTAGTATTCATTCTCAACAAGTACTAATGCTGAGTAAAACATTATGACTATTATTCACATTATGCTTATGGTCACCTTGGGACCCACTGTCAAAACGATGTCAAGATGTTAGGAGGGCAGTGAGGGTGCACTGACAAGCTGAGAGAAATCGTGCGGCAAACAGCCCGAGGCACACGTTTGGAAAAATCACCACAGCTGTGATGTAAATGCATCCCTTCTCTCTGGTATTGAGAAAGTGACACCTTCATTAAGATTATCTATGAGTCGGGGCGCCTGGGTGGCTCAGTGGGTTAAAGCCTCTGCCTTCAGCTCAGGTCATGATCCCAGGGTCCTGGGATCGAGCCCCACGTTGGGCTCTCTGCTCAGCGGGGAGCCTGCTTCCTCCTCTCTCTCTCTGCCTGCCTCTCCGCCTACTTGTAATTTCTGTCTTTCAAATAAATAAATAAAATCTTTAAAAAAAAAAAAAAAAGATTATCTATGAGTCAATCATTACCATAAAGATTTGGAGGGAGGCTTTTCATATATTGCATGTAATTTAATCGTTAATATTATTTGTCTCATTTACAGTTTCTGTAACCTAACAGCTATATTTGCGATAGAGACCTTCGGAATGATTCCCAGGTAATGCCTTCTGCCTAATCAGGCTCTAGGGAGGGAAGCTGTAGAAGACAGGGGTGGCAGCCAGGGCAGGAAAAGCACGTCTCCCCCATTTCCCTGGGACCCTACTACTTCTGCCTCTTATGTTGACGTCCTCAAATTGTATGTATCAATTATCCCAGGGACACAGCAGGAAGGAATTGCTGCAGCAGGGGTCCCATTTTGTCCCATCCCCTCAGCAGCCACGGTCTTCCCATCAAACACGTCCTTGGACCCCACCTAAAGGACAGATCATGGGCTGCCGCAGGGGGGCTGGGAGGAGACAGTGGCTGGTTGAGTCAGCCCTCGCCCACGGGCCATGTCATTCTGATGTAACCAGAGACCGGTAGAAAGGCACATTCCCGGACTCCAGTCTCCTTGGAGAGCAAAGTCTTAAGGCTGACACTGGGATCGCACATGACTTTGCTTCTCTGTCCTGGGCCTGGTTTTTTTTGTTTTTTGTGGGTTTTTTTTGCTTTCATTCTTTTGTAAAATGTTAACCAAAAATGGAAGACAATGAAGTGACTCCTGGCCCTACTCTAAATATTACTGACTCCTTGATGTTTTGTGCCAATGGAAGATTAATAGTGCAAATAACCCACAAATGAGATAAGCCACTCATTGTTTCTAAGTGACTTCGGGAAACATCTATGGCCTTTGGCAGTGACTTCTCTTCCTCATTAGATTGTTACGTTTAGATGAATATTAAGAACATCTGTGCACCCAAGTACCCACTGTCAGAAGGGGCACTGGTGAGCTGGAGAGGAGAGAAACGGTGAAGGAGGAGTTCACCTCTTTGCTCACCTCCCCGGGGCTGGATCCCCGCAGCCAGGGGAAATGGTGCAGCTGAGGGGGTCGGCCCTAGGTTAGTGTCTGAAGCTTAGTCTCTGCAGCTTAGTCTCTGCTGCACCTGAGCCCGGGAAGTGGGAGCAGAGGCAGAGCAGAGGCCAGCGGGCCGTGACCATTTTCCGAGGAAGAAAGCCTTTCTCATAAGCAAACATTGGCTGTAGGAGGCAAAGATCTTGGCACTTTCTTGTCTTCTGGGGGGACCCAACCACTTCCCCCAGTGTTCCACTGTGTCCTTTGGAGTTGCTACCTTTTAGCCAGCGAACTCCCCTCAATCCTCAACTGTCCTCTGAGCTCCCCTCTATGTCCCCACATCCCCCGAGGACCACTGCCTCACCTTCAGCCCTCTAGAGTGACGGCTGTTCACTTTCCAACGACCCCCCACCAGGTGGTCAGGGCGCCATTACCACTTCCAGACCATTATTTATCCCGGGTCTTCTAAAACAAAACCAAAAACAAACAAAAACCCTTTTTTAAACACACACCCTTTTTTACTTACTATTTCCTTACATTTCCAAGTGTATTACTCCAATAACACCTGCTACTACTCCCTTACCCCCTCTGGGATTTGCCCCCCCCCCAAATCTGGCCCCCAACTACCTACTTTTTCTGATTACACCTGAGCAGCCAAGGACTAGTAAAGAAAGTTACACAACAGGACTGAGTAATCACCAACTTCATGCAGGTCACCCAACACCACCTGAGAATCTTAGTACCTTTCTCTGGTCAGCCAGTATCTCCACTCGCGGTAACTGCCTCTGACCTCCTGGAATCCGCTTCCTCCTCGGACCGTCTTTCCTTAACAAACATCAGATGAGCTTGTGTCCACCATTACAAAGAACTTAGAAGCCCGCAGGCAGGGACACGCCTGATTCCTGATTCCTGGTTCCAAACATACCTACTAACTCCATTCTCTCCTTTTTCCATACTGTTCAAATTAAAGACATTTTATTTCTCCCCTTTAAGTATAATCCTTCCACAGGTGCTTTGAAACCTCTTACTTTCCACTCTCTAAGGAAACTTCCAAATCGATTATTTCTTCTGTTTTATATGTTCAGCTTTCCCCCTCAACTAGATCCTCCCCATAGGCTTTTAATCACCCTCAAGCTTTTAATTTAAATGCAAATAAAACCTCAACCTCTATCCCTCTCCAGCTGCCATTCTCTCTCCCCACTCCTTTGCAAGACAAACTTCTCAAAAGGCTTGTCTACAGAGTCTCCTTTTCCCTGTGTTCTATCCCCATTTCTCCTAAACCACCCAACCTGCTTTCTGTCTAATTACTCCACCAGTGACCTCTCCCGGTTGGTTTTTGAATTAAAGAACCACCTTTCCCAGTCTTGAAGGACTGGTCTCAGGTAGGAAATGAACTTTATTCTTCAGCCTGGCCCTAGCTATTTGTTGTCTCTCAAATCTTTGATTGTCCAAGATACCTTCTTAGTTCCCAAGACCTGTCAGTGTCCCAAAGAAGAAGACCTCCATCAGCACCTAGATGCAAGCTGGTTGCAAGCTGGACCGTCAGGCAGCAGCTTTTAAAGAATGCAACTAGGCCTCTTTCATGGAAAGACTGGGAGCTGGGCATTTTAGTCCACTGTCTCTGTGCTAAGGGTTACAAGGGGAGACATAGCCACTGCAAGTCCTCTGGACTTGCAGTCTTTTATCTGCTATAACCTTTATCTGCTATAACCCTGTGGGTCTCATAGACACAAGCCCAGGTGGCTTTCAGAGCTAAGTGTTTGGGGACCTGTCCCTCCAGTGGATCGTTCATGAACTGGGACTCAATGTTGGGCCCAAACTCTTTGCTCCAGGGAGAAGGTGGAAACTCAGAGTCCTGTCCTGGTCTTACGCTGCTGTGCTGGGTTTGGGATTTATGGTGAGACTGTGTCCCAGTCTCTTCTACCCATTCTGATGTGGCTATATTTTTTTCTCACGCAATGTGTAAATGTTGCCCTTATCTGTTTCTGGATTTCTTTTGGAGGGAACTCTCCCTTAGGAAGCCATGGCATGGGAGGTGAGTTCATGGAAGGAGGTGAGTTCAGGAGCCTCCTAGGTCACCATCTCCAACTGGAGCTGGCCTAAACGCAACCTGATAGATACTGGCCAGTCCTCATCTCATTTCACGCTTCACTGGTGTTGACTTTCCCTTTGACCTCTATATTACTTTACGGGTTTTCCTAAACTTCTATAGCCACACTTTTTCAAGTAAAGAGAGCCTTGACCTCCTTTACCGGCCAGTAAATGATTTCCCTCAGTACTCAACCCTGGTCTTGTGAGCTTCTCCCTTTGGCAAGCTCATCCATACTCGTGGCTTCAGTAAGCATCTACGTACACATGACTTCCAAATCATAACTCTGGTCCATCCAGAGCCATGCATCCCACCATCTATTAACTTCTTCTCTTAAGTGGCTCACAGACTGTTCAAACTGGACATGCCCCAAAATGATCTCATGATCTTATCACCCACTCCCTTGCCCCATTATTTGTCCCACTCTAAAAGGGGATCCAACAGGATAATTGTATACAGTTGTCATTGTGCGGCTCCAAGAGAATCTATTCGCGTGGGCTATAATATGAATGGTGCCTTCTGGAGATGAACAGTGTGGCAACCCTGTTTTCCAGAGTTCCTTCTCTTAGGAAAGGGCAAATGAAATGTACAAGCCAAATACCTATGAGTCAAAAATGAAAATAAGAAAACCCCCCCAAAAGACAAAAAAAAAACCTAGAGTTGTGTTCATTTCTCTGTTTCCCCCAGTTCATCCAGTCACTAGCTCCCTTTCATTTAATCTCCTGAATTGCCCTCAAATGAATCTACTTCTTACCAACCCCATCGCCACCACTCCAATCCAAGCTACCATTGTCTCAGATGGGAACTACCACAATAGACACCTGACAGATCTCCCCTCATTCATTTCTATTTTCTTCCGTTTCATTTTCTTCACTGAAGCCAAAGTGATCTTCTCAAATGCTATTTTATAACTTGAAACACTTAAGTTTCTTTCCTTAAAATGGTAATTCCTCAACATGGCCTACAAGACCTTCAGTGAATCAGGCTGCCGCCTACTTCTCTAATCTCGACTTGCATTATATTCCTCTCCTCATCTTTGCTCTAGACCCACCAACCTTTCAGTCCCCAACCTTCACCATATTCTGTCCCATAGCAGGAACTTTGCACTTTCTGTTTCTTCTGTGTGGCAACTCTTCCTTCCCCTCTTTATCTACTTAACTTCACCAACTACATTTCCATTTAATTCTTCAAATTTTAGGATCATTATCTTTTCCCCCATGGAGGCATTTCTTAACCCTATCACCAGATTAAATCCTGCTATAGTAAGCCTTCATTGCATTGTATATCTACTTGGTTTTTATCAGAAGTGCAATTTTATATTTCTCTTCTCATTATTGATTAACAATAATGTCCCCACTAAAATGTAAGCTCTCTAAGGAGATGGGGACCATGTCTATTATTACTTATCATTGTCTTTCCAGGCACTACCCCAATACCTGTCTCATATCAGATGATTTGTCGAGTTAGTAATTAACTTCCAAGAAGGAAACAATTCACAGGAGCCAGATTAAGCTTGTATCCACCTAGGAGGAAGGTCAGAGTAAAAGGACTAGGACCCAGGGAAACCATAACACTGCAAATAATTATGGCCTAAAAAGGAACCGAAAACTGAAGTCAGATACCAGGGCAGGACACCAAAGAGAAAGTAGCACAGCCTTTGGCTCAAGTGGTAAATCCACTCTGGTGGGAGGGAGCCATGCAGAGTCCCAGGGGAAGGGACAGATGTCTGGCACCCAGCTGAAAGTAGCATCTAGGAAGTGGTGTACACATAAGCACACACGCGCGCGTGCGTGCACACACACACACACACCTGATTGACCCTCCAGTGCCTCCAGTCAATGTGCCCCACAGGAAACCAGCTGTATTTACATGCCCTCGCTAAAGTGTTCTTCCCTCTGAATTTCCTCCGTCAGTGAATGGTGACGACATCCTCATAGTCACCACATGCCAACACCTGGGAGACATCCTTTACTCTCAAACCCCACATCTCAACAATCTCCAAGATCAATTCAGTCTAACTTCCAAATCTGTCTTAGATCTATCTGCTTCTCTCCACTTCCTCAGCCACTAAGTCCTTTGACACACTTGCATTATTAAAAACCTCAAAACTGGGGTTTCTCCCTCCGCACTCATATTTCCCCATTCATCCGTTCTTCCCTCTATGTTCAGAATCATCCTTCCCAAATCCACACCCTGTGGCTTCATAAAAGCTGTCTCTCTCACCTCTAGCCACCAGTCATTCGTCATCTCTACCACTCTGCCTACCACGTGAGCTCTTGTCATACTGAACTAGTTTTAGTTCCAGAATGTCTGGGGTGATTATCAGGTTTCCCCATGCCTCCGCAACTATGCATAGCCATCTCCCTCAGCCTAAAACTCTATGCCCACCTGTTTCTTCCTCTACTTCCAGGCATCTTTATCTAGAGAACCCATTCTAAGTCTCCAAGTCCGACTCCTATCCAGCTAACTCCGCTAATCAGTTGAAATTTCTGCTTCACCGGAAGGTCTTTCTTAATGTCTGGCCCCCATGAATTTTACATTTCTTTCTCTCACTCTATTAATCACACTGTCTATTCTCCTCCATAGCCAACCTCTAACACTAAGAGGCAAACGTCCTGAGGGTAGATAAGATGTCTTATTAATCTTTGTTTTCTGTCAGTGGCATAGGAACTGGCCATTCAAAGATTGTTTGACTAAACACATTAAGAACCAAAGTGAGTGATGACTTCTATTGACTTTTTTTTTCTCTTATTTCAGTCCAAGTGGCTACCTGGTTGCTGCCTTCCTCTTTATCCTGATGCTACTGTTCTTCAGTATTCTAGTTTTGAGCTATTTCCATTATATGAGGATTTATAAACAGTATTTTTATGAGCCAATTAAAAGATATGATAGAAAACAAAAGGATAATTAGGAAAAATGAAAGTTTGTTTGGTATGGATATATATACATATACTTATATTACAAGTGTCTGTGTGACTAAGAAATGCTAAAGATAAGCACATAGTAAGTATCAACAAATTCAAGCTCTAAAAATGTCCTTAAATTATCCCAACACAAACATTCTTATATCTACTATGTGTTATTAATTTTAAGATGTTTGCCTTTACCTTAAGGTACTCTATATACTCTTATGTGACTTTTTTAAAAATTAAAATAAAACTAAATTTGCCTATTAAAATCCTAAGAATGAAAGTAAATTTTTGGAAGTGTGTAAATGTGTCAAATACTTTTTTTTTTAGCTTGGGGGAGGGGCAAAGGGAGGAGGAAGAAGGAAGCAGACTCCCCGCTGAGAGCAGAGCCTAACTTAGGGTGAAATCTCACAGCCCTGAGCTGAAATCAAGAGTTGGACGCTTAACCGACTGAACCACCCAGATGCCCCTCAAATATTTATTTGCGTGAAACTTTTCATATGAAACCTCATATGGCTGTAGTTTATGTATAAAAGTCTTAATATGTCCTAGATAATCTCTCTTATGTGTATTTCAGAAGTTTTTCTAGTGGTAGATTCACACATGAAGTGTACAGCTTATACTGAGAATGAGAAGCTGCTCTCTAAGTTTTTTTTTTTTAAAGATTTTATTTATTTATTTGACAGAGAGAGAGATCACAAGTAGGCAGAGAGGCAGGCAGAGAGAGAGGAGGAAGCAGGCTCCCCGCGGAGCAGAGAGCCCGATGCGGGGCTCGATCCCAGGACCCTGAGATCATGACCTGAGCCGAAGGCAGCGGCTTAATGCACTGAGCCACCCAGGCGCCCCTGCTAAGTTTTAATCTTAAGTTTTAGAATACAATTTTCATGTTCAGCATAAGCTTCTTTTTTTAATTTTTTTTTCTTTTTTTTTTTTTACAGATTGAGAGAGAGAGAGAGATTACAAGCAGGCAGAGCAGCAGCCAGAGAGGGGAGGAAGCAGGCTCCCTGCCAAGCAGAGAGCCCGACACGGGGCTCGATCCCAGGACCCTGAGATCATGAACTGAGCTGAAGGCAGAGGCTTAACCCACTGAGCCACCCAGGCACCCCCAGCATAAGCTTCTTAATTTATCCAAATGTTACCACAGCTTTCAAACAATTAGTGTTTGTAATAGTCAGAGTTCAACTAGAGAAGCCGGACTTGTGGGAGGGGTGTGTGTGTGTGTAAAGAGATTTACAACAACTGCCTTGTGTGACTGTGGAAGCTAGCTAAAGAAGTCTGAAATCTACAGCACAGACATCAAGAATAGAAGATCACAACAAATAAAAGAGCAAGATGGAATTCCACGGGCACAGATCAGAGTTGCTGTCCGTAATGAGATTTCTTATTTTACCAAAATCAGGAACAAGACAGGGATACCTGCTATTCATCACTGTTTTGTAAGTTCTGACATTACAAGAGGAAAACAAAATGAAATGACCATTATAAATACCGTGGGAAAGGAGATTTTAAAAATCCTCTCTTTCAATAACAAGATAATATGCCTAGGAAACCCAAAAGTAACAAGAATTATTAGGTTAAGATAACCTGATTTGCTCAATATGGGATAAATATTTAAAAATTAATACCTTTTCTAGGCGTCTGCCTTCCACTCAAGTCATGATCTCAGGATCCTGGGATCAAGCCCAGTGGGCTCCTTGTTCAGCAGGAAATCTGCTCTTGCCGCAAGCACACACTCACTCTCTCAAACAAATAAACAAGCAAAATACCTATTTTCTCAATAATGTTATATAACAACAATAGAAAAAATAAAAAGTAATTTACTCATTGTAATGACAAATTATACAGAAAAAAAATTTAATATAAAAGGTGTATGACAGGGGCGCCTGGGTGACTCAGTGGGTTAAAGTCTCTGCCTTCGGCTCAGGTCATGATCTCGGGGTCCTGGGATCGAGCCCCACATCGGGCTCTCTGCTCGGCGGGGAGCCTGCTTCCTCCTCTCTCTCTCTCTCTCTGCCTGCCTCTCTGCCTACTTGTGATCTCTGTCAAATAAATAAATAAATAAATAGGTGTATGACATACATGAAAACAATCTTCAAAATCTTTATTGTACGGAGGAGTCAAGATGGCGGGGAAGTAGCAGGCTGAGACTACATCAGGTAGCAGGAGATCAGCTGGATAGCTTATCTAAACATTGCAAATACCTACAAATCCAACGGGAGATCGAAAAGAAGAACAGCAATTCTAGCAACAGAAAATCAACCACTTTCTGAAAGGTAGGACTGGCGGAGAAGTGAATCTAAAACGACGGGAAGATAGACCGCGGGGGGAGGGGCCGGCTCCCGGCAAGCGGCGGAACAACAGAGCACAAAATCAGGACTTTTAAAAGTCTGTTCCACTGAGGGACTTTGCTCCAGAGGCTAAACCGGGGTGAAGCCCACGCGGGGTCAGCGTGGCCCCAGGTCCCGCAGGGTCACAGAAGGATCGGGGGTGTCGGAGTGTCGCAGAGCTCGCAGGTATTAGAACAGAGAAGCCGGCTACAGAGACAGAGCCGAGGACTGAGCGCTCAGCTCAGGCCCCTCCCCCAGAAGATCAACAAAATATCTAGGCAGGACGAAGTTCATCTATCAAGGAAAACAGGTTCAATACCTAAGACAGCAGCAGACTTCCAGAGGAGGAGAAAGCAAAGCAGGGAACTCATGGCTTTCTCCCCATGATTCTTTAGTCTTGCGGTTAATTCAATTTTTTTTTCTTTCTTTTTTCTTCTTCTGCTAAATTTTTTAAAACTTTTACCCTTTTCTTTTTTAATGTTTTTTGACTAGTTTATCTAAAATATATATTTTTTCTTTCTTTTTTATATTTTTTCTTTATTTTATTTTTTAAATTTTTTTCTTTTTTTTTTCTGAACCTCTTTTTATCCCCTTTCTCCCCCCCACAATTTGGGGTCTCTTCTGATTTGATTACAGTGCATTTTTCTGGGGTCTTTGCCACCCTTTCAGTATTTTATTTGATCCTTCATATCCTCTTATCTGGACAAAATGACAAGGCGGAAAAAATCACCACAAACAAAAGAACAAGAGGCAGTACCGAAGGCTAGGGACCTAATCAACACAGACATTGGTAATATGTCAGATCTAGAGTTCAGAATGACGATTCTCAAGGTTCTAGCCGGGCTCAAAAAAGGCATGGAAGATATTAGAGAAACCCTATCTGGAGATATAAAAGCCCTTTCTGGAGAAATTAAAGAACTAAAATCTAACCAAGTTGAAATCAAAAAAGCTATTAATGAGGTGCAATCAAAAATGGAGGCTCTCACTGCTAGGATAAATGAGGCAGAAGAAAGAATTAGTGATATAGAAGACCAAGTGACAGAGAATAAAGAAGACGAGCAAAAGAGGGACAAACAGCTACTGGGCCATGAGGGGAGAATTCGAGAGATAAGTGACACCATAAGACGAAACAACATTAGAATAATTGGGATTCCAGAAGAAGAAGAAAGAGAGAGGGGAGCAGAAGGTCTATTGGAGAGAATTTTCCTAATATGGCAAAGGGAACAAGCATCAAAATCCAGGAGGTGCAGAGAACCCCCCTCAAAGTCAACAAGAGTAGGTCCACACCCCATCACCTAATAGTAAAATTTACAAGTCTTAGTGACAAAGAGAAAATCCTGAAAGCAGCCCGGGAAAAGAAGTCTGTAACATACAATGGTAAAAATATTAGATTGGCAGCAGACTTATCCACAGAGACCCGGCAGGCCAGAAAGAGCTGGCATGATATATTCAGAGCACTAAACGAGAAAAACATGCAGCCAAGAATACTCTATCCAGCTAGGCTATCATTGAAAATAGAAGGAGAGATAAAAAGCTTCCAGGACAAACAAAAACTGAAAGAATTTGCACACACCACACCAGCTCTACAGGAAATATTGAAAGGGGTCCTCTAAGCAAAGAGAGAGCCTAAAAGTAGTAGATCAGAAAGGTACAGAGACAATATACAGTAACAGTCACCTTATAGGCTAATAATGGCACTAAATTCATATCTCTCAATAGTTACCCTGAATGTTAATGGGCTAAATGCCCCAATCAAAAGACACAGGGTAGGGCGCCTGGGTGGCTCAGTGGGTTAAGCCGCTGCCTTCGGCTCAGGTCATGATCTCAGGGTCCTGGGATCGAGTCCCACATCAGGCTCTCTGCTCGGCAGCGAGCCTGCTTCCCTCTCTCTCTCTCTGCCTGCCTCTCTACTTGTGATCTCTCTCTGTCAAATAAATAAATAAAATCTTAAAAAAAAAACAGGGTATCAGAATGGATAAAAAAACAAAACCCATCAATATGTTGCCTACAAGAAACTCATTTTAGACGTGAAGACACCTCCAGATTTAAAGTGAGGGGGTGGAAAACAATTTACCATGCTAATGGGCATCAGAAGAAAGCTGGGGTGGCAATCCTTATATCAGATCAATTAGATTTTAAGCCAAAGACTATAATAAGAGATGAGGAAGGACACTATATCATACTCAAAGGGTCTGTCCAACAAGAAGATCTAACAATTTTAAATATCTATGCCCCTAACGTGGGAGCAGCCAACTATATAAACCAATTAATAACAAAATCAAAGAAACACATCAATAATAATACAATAATAGTAGGGGACTTTAACACTCCCCTCACTGAAATGGACAGATCATCCAAGCAAAAGATCAACAAGGAAATAAAGGCCTTAAATGACACACTGGACCAGATGGACATCACAGATATATTCAGAACATTTCATCCCAAAGCAACAGAATACACATTCTTCTCTAGTGCACATGGAACATTCTCCAGAATAGATCACATCCTGGGTCACAAATCAGTCTCAACCAGTATCAAAAGATTAGGATCATTCCCTGCATATTTTCAGACCACAACGCTCTGAAGCTAGAACTCAATCACAAGAGGAAAGCTGGAAAGAACCCAAATACATGGAGACTAAACAGCATCCTTCTAAAGGATGAATGGGTCAACCAGGAAATTAAAGAAGAATTGAAAAAATTCATGGAAACAAATGATAATGAAAACACAACGGTTCAAAATCTGTGGGACACAGCAAAGGCAGTCCTCAGAGGAAAATATATAGCAGTACAAGCCTTTCTCAAGAAACAAGAAAGGTCTCAAGTACACAACCTAACCCTACACTTAAAGGAGCTGGAGAAAGAACAAGAAAGAAACCCTAAACCCAGCAGGAGAAGAGAAATCATAAAGATCAGAGCAGAAATCAATGAAATAGAAACAACAACAACAACAACAACAAAAAAAAAAACAATAGAAAAAATCAATGAAACTAGGAGCTGGTTCTTTGAAAGAATCAATAAGATTGATAAACCCCTGGCCAGACTTATCAAAAAGAAAAGAGAAAGGACCCAAATCAATAAAATCAAGAATGAAAGAGGAGAGATCACAACTAACACCAAAGAAATACAGACAATTATAAGAACATACTATGAGCAACTCTACGCCAACAAATTTGACAATCTGGAAGAAATGGATGCATTCCTAGGGACATATAAACTACCACAACCGAACCAGGAAGAAATAGAAAACCTGAACAGGCCCATAACCAGTAAGGAGATTGAAACAGTCATCAAAAATCTCCAGACAAACAAAAGCCCAGGGCCAGATGGCTTCCCAGGGGAATTCTATCAAACATTTAAAGAAGAACTAATTCTTATTCTCCTGAAACTGTTCCAAAAAATAGAAATGGAAGGAAAACTTCCAAACTCATTTTATGAGGCCAGCATCACCTGGATCCCAAAACCAGACAAAGATCCCACCAAAAAAGAGAACTACAGACCAATATCCTTGATGAACACAGATGCAAAAATTCTCACCAAAATACTAGCCAATAGGATTCAACAGTGCATTCAAAGGATTATTCACCACGATCAAGTGAGATTTATTCCAGGGCTGCAGGGTTGGTTCAACATCTGCAAATCAATCAATGTGATAGAACACATTAATAAAAGAAAGAACAAGAACCATATGATACTCTCAATAGATGCTGAAAAAGCATTTGACAAAGTATAGCATCCCTTCCTGATCAAAACTCTTCAAAGTGTAGGGATAGAGGGCACATACCTCAATATTATCAAAGCCATCTATGAAAAACCCACCGCAAATATCATTCTCAATGGAGAAAAACTGAAAGCTTTTCCGTTAAGGTCAGGAACACGGCAGGGATGTCCATTATCACCAATGCTATTCAACATAGTACTAGAAGTCCTAGCCTCAGCAATCAGACAACAAAAAGAAATTAAAGGCATCCAAATCGGCAAAGAAGAAGTCAAACTATCACTCATACTATATGAGGAACTATATGTGTTCCACTATATGGTGTTCCATATAGTGTTCCACTATATGTGGAAAACCCAAAAGACTCCACTCCAAAACTGCTAGAACTTGTACAGGAACTCAGTAAAGTGTCGGGATATAAAATCAGTGCACAGAAATCAGTTGCATTTCTGTACACCAACAACAAGACAGAAGAAAGAGAAATTAAGGAGTCAATCCCATTTACAATTGCACCCAAAACTATAAGATACTTAGGAATAAACCTAACCAAAGAGGCTAAGAATCTATATGCAGAAAACTATAAAGTACTCATGAAAGAAATTGAGGAAGACACAAAGAAATGGAAAAATGTTCCATGCTCCTGTATTGGAAGAACAAATATTGTGAAAATGTCTATGCTACCTAAAGCAATCTACACATTTAATGCAATCCCTATCAAAATACCATCCATTTTTTTCAAAGAAATGGAACAAATAATCCTAAAATTTATATGGAACCAGAAAAGACCTCGAATAGCCAAAGGAATATTGAAAAAGAAAGCCAAAGTGGGTGGCATCACAATTCCGGACTTCAAGCTCTATTACAAAGCTGTCATCATCAAGACAGCATGGTACTGGCGCAAAAACAGACACATAGATCAATGGAACAGAATAGAGAGCCCAGAAACAGACCCTCAACTCTATAGTCAACTAATCTTCAACAAAGCAGGAAAGAATGTCCAATGGAAAAAAGACAGCCTCTTCAATAAATGGTGCTGGGAAAATTGGACAGACACATGCAGAAAAATGAAATTGGACCACTTCCTTACACCACACACGAAAATAGACTCAAAATGGATGAAGGACCTCAATGTGAGAAAGGAATCCATCAAAATCCTTGAGGAGAACACAGGCAGCAACCTCTTCGACATCAGCTGCAGCAACATCTTCCTAGGAACATCGGCAAAGGCAAGGGAAGCAAGGGCAAAAATGAACTATTGGGATTTCATCAAGATCAAAAGCTTTTGCACAGCAAAGGAAACAGTTAACAAAACCAAAAGACAACTGACAGAATGGGAGAAGATATTTGCAAACGACATATCAGATAAAGGGCTAGTATCCAAAATCTATAAGGAACTTAGCAAACTCAACACCCAAAGAACAAACAATCCAATTAAGAAATGGGCAGAGGACATGAACAGACATTTCTGCAAAGAAGACATCCAGATGGCCAACAGACACATGAAAAAGTGCTCCACATCACTCGGCATCGGGGAAATACAAATCAAAACCACAATGAGATATCACCTCATACCAGTCAGAATGGCTAAAACTAACAAGTCAGGAAATGACAGATGCTGGTGAGGATGCGGAGAAAGGGGAACCCTCCTCCACTGTGGGTGGGAATGCAAGCTGGTGCAACCACTCTGGAAAACAGCATGGAGATTCCTCAAAAGGTTGAAAATAGAACTACCCTATGACCCAGGAATTGCACTACTGGGTATTTACCCTAAAGATACAAACGTAGTGATCCGAAGGGGCATGTGTACCTGAATGTTTATAGCAGCAATGTCTATAATAGCCAAACTATGGAAAGAACCTAGATGTCCATCAACAGATGGATAAAGAAGAAGTGGTATATATACACAATGGAATACTATGCAGCCATCAAAAGAAATGAAATCTTGCCATTTGCGATCACGTGGATAGAACTAGAGGGTATCATGCTTAGTGAAATAAGTCAATAGGAGAAAGACAACTATCATATGATCTCCCTTATATGAGGACATGGAGATGCAACATGGGGGGTTAGGGGGATAGGAGAAGAATAAATGAAACAAGATGGGATTGGGAGGGAGACAAACCATAAATGACTCTTAATCTCACAAAACAAACTCGGAGTTGCTGGGGGAAGGTGGAGTTGGGAGAGGGGGAGGGAGTTATGGACATTGGAGAGGGTATGTGCTATCGTGAGTGCTGTGAAGTGTGTAAACCTAGTGATTCACAGACCTGTACCCCTGGGGGAAAAAAAAGGATGAATACCCAACTTTTGTAGCAACATGGACGGGACTGGAGGTGATTCTGCTGAGTGAAATAAGTTAAGCAGAGAGAGTCAAGTATCATATGGTTTCACTTATTTGTGGAGCATAACAAATGACATGGAGGACATTGGGAGATGGAGAGGAGAAGGAAGTTGGGGGAAATTGGAAGGGGAGGTGAACCATGAGAGACTATGGACTCTGAAAAACAACCTGGGGGTTTTGAAGGGGCGGGGCTGGGAGGTTGGGGGAACCAGGTGGTGGGTAATAGGGAGGGCACGTGTTGCATGGAGCACTGGGTGTTGTGCAAAAACAGTGAATACTGTTACGCTGAAAAAATAAATAAATTTATTTAAAAAAATCTTTATTGTAGGAGGTGAGACAAAATCTGACAAAAATAATTAATAGGGAAAAAGAGAAGCAAAACTACCCAATAGAAATGAGAGCAAAGAATATAGTCACTTTACAGTGGGATATACCCACATAGCCAATAAACATATTTAAAGCAACTATTTTTTAGTGTTTATATGTGCCAGGAATTGTTCTAATAACTTACCTAACCCTCTTTAACAAGGCCTCAAGATGGGAGTGTTATTTCCCAATACAGAGATGAGGAACTGGCACAAAAAGGTAACTAATGTTTGTAAGGTCCTGCAGCTGATAAGAGAAGGAGCTGGAATTCACACTCGGGCATGTGGAGTCCAGATCCGGGGCTCATCATGCCCCCGGGATGCTGGAGCTCGCTCGCCCTTGGGAAGATACAAACCAAAGTTACAGTGAGGCTTGCATCCCTCACCTGAGGGCACAAACTCGGAAGGTTAATACTCTTGGGAAAGAAGAGGAGGGTCAGGGATGGGAAGGAAATTCCCTTTTTAAAAAGTAGAGGCGCCTGGGTGGCTCAGTGGGTTAAAGCCTCTGCCTTTGGCTCAGGTCATGATCCCAGGGTCCTGGGATCGAGCCCCACATTGGGCTCTCTGCTTGCAGGGAGCCTGCTTCCTCCTCTCTCTCTGCCTGCCTCTCTGCCTAGTTGTGATTTCTCTCTGTCAAATAAATAAAACATTTTAAAAAATAAAATAAAAAGTATTTATTTATTTGAGAAAGAGTGCGAGCGGGGGGGTGGGGGTAGGGCAGAAGGGGAGGGAGAGAGAATCCCCAGTCGACTCCGTGTTAAGTGTGGAGCCTAACATGGGGCTGATTCTACGACCCTGAGATCATGACCTGAGCCCAAACCAAGAGTCAGATACTCAACCGACTGAGCACCCCGGGAAGGAAATTCTCTTGCACTTCAGAAGGAAAAGAGAATTATTTCAGCTTTTTTGGAAAGCATTCCAGTAAGATCTATTAAAAATATACATGCTCTTGGACCTAGAAATTCCACTCTTAGGGATCTATTTATGGGATGAGATGGGATGGGGAGGAGATATATATATATATATATATATATATATATATATGCTGTATCATTGGTTATGACAAAACTCTACCAAAAAAAAAAAAAGAATGCTTATCAATAGGTGAATAGTTGAGTAATGATTGTACCTTGGCCCTACAGATCAATCTGTACCAGTTGATCTAAAAGATTTTCCACAAGGTTTTGTTCAATGAAAAGAGGAAGCCGCAGAGAAGTATTTACAGTACGAGCTTATCGTATGAACCAAAGAAAAGCCCCATGCATGAGAGCGTGAAGAAACGTAGGGAAAGATGCATATCCTTTGTTGACATTGTGTGCGTGCGCGCGTATGTGTCACCGTGGGACGGCGAGTGGGGATGTATGCAGAGGCGAAGTGACGAACCGAACCCTTAAAACTGTGAAGAGGGAAACAAAACAGGAACAGCTCGTGAAATTTGCTCCTAACTGCAGAACCGGGTATCTGCACAAAGACAAACGAAAGGGCCATAGGCACCCAATTTAAAGTGACATAATTCCAGTTGGTATTTGCTTTCTTGCTATTGTTTCCCACCACATTGAACTTACACTATTTTTTTTGAAAGATTTTATTTGAGAGAGAACCCGAGAGAGAGAGCCCAAGCAGAGGAAGCGGCAGGCAGAAGCAGCAGGCTCCCCGCTGAGCAGGGAGCCCAATGCGGCTCAATCCCAGGACCCTGGGCATCTGATGATCCTCCCAACCTGCCACAACTCCTATTTCCTTTCATTTGAGTCCCTCCTCCAATAAAATCACTGCGTAGTTAATCCCACGTTGGTGACTGTTTCTCAGAGGACCTGGAGGAACGCAGGATGACACGGGTGGTCTGAGGAAGCAGAGTCAGAGGGTATTTGAGACTGACCCAGCACCCAGCAGGCAGAGACAGCACCATGCTGATGGGTATGTGGCGCCTCAGGAGTTTCTGGCTCAAGCTGGTGGTTCAGTTGCTAAAGTTCTCGCTGGTGGTGGCCTGGGGAAGTGTCCCAGTGGAGGCAAGTGCTAGCGGGTGCAGTGAATGTAGCAAGCGGCTGACAAACGTGGGCTGACAAAGACAGCAAAGTCTGTGAGTTACTGCTAAGTTATGTGGCTTTTCTTAAGATTATATTTATTTGAGAGAGAGTGAGCAAGAGAATGAGCAGGGGGATGGGGGCTGGGGGCAGAGGGAGAGGGAAAAGCAGACTCCCCACTGAGCAGGGAGCCTGATGCCGGGCTCTATCCCCGGACTCTGGGATCCTGACCTGAGCCCAAAGCAGATGCTTAATGACTGAGCCACCCAGGCACCCTAAATTATGTATTTTTAAAATCAAATTATAATTGACATGTAATATTGTATGATTGTATAAATGTTAGATGTACAATGTGTTGTTCTGATACATTTATATGCGGCAGTAGGGTCACCTTTATGGCATTACCTAACAACTCGGTCATGTCATATAATTATCGTCTCACTTTTTCGCGATGGCAACAATTAGGATCTGATCTCTCAGCAACTGTGCAGTTTATAACGCGGGATCGTTGACTATAATGTGATGCTGTACAATGGCTCTCCAGGGCTCATCTCCTAGCCCCTGCCCCATCCCCCCAGCCCTTGTGTCTGGTAACCCCCATTCTACTCTCTGTTTTTATGAATTTGGCTTCTTAGGATTCCACATGTGAGGTCCTGCAGTATTTGTCTTTCTCTGTCTGGCCTTATTCCATTTAGCATAATGTCCTCAAGCTCCATGCATTTTCTTGCAAACAGCAAGCTATCCTTTCTCATGGCTGAATAATATTCCACTATATATATATATATATATATATATATATATATATATATATATATGGCATATACATCCCTTCATCCCTCAACACTTCAGTTGTTTCCATATCTTGGCTACTGGAAATTATGTTTCAATAAACATGGGAAAATGCCTATTATTTCTTCCAAGTCGTGTTTTCATTTCCTTCGGCAATAGACCCAGAATGGAACTGCTGGATCACGGGACAATTTTATTTTTAATTTTTTGAGCAACTTCCATATTGTTTTCCCTAGGGGCTGAACAAATTTGCATTCCCACCAGGAGTGCACAAGGGGTCCCTTTTCTCCCCAACCTCGCCTTTTATTGTTGACAACCTGCAGAAGGTTGGTGAGAGACAGAGCCCCAGCAGCTGAAGGCTAAGCGTGAGAACCACAACGTCTCCGAGGTGACTTATATAGAGAGATCATTATCACCAGTAGCAGGATGAGAGACATGATTGAAGACCTTCAATCCAAGGGCTCTAGAGATGTTTGAACCCTTGACCAAGGCAGATCTCTGACGCAGAGGTCAAGGTGCTCATAGGACAAACTGGGGTCCTGAAAACTGGGACAGGGTGGGCTGGATGGATGTCTTTCCACACCCGCCCCTCCCCATGCCCACCTTCTGGCACAGACATTGCCTGTCTGTCTCTAGTAAGAGCCACCACTTCTTCTGGTCTGGAGGATGCTGCGGAAGCCACTCCCTCACTAGAGAACATGTGCTTCCCCTCCCACCCCCCGCTTGCTGTTCTGGGTTGAATCCTAGCCTAACGCAGCTGGTGACACGTTGCACCTGATAAGGGAGGAAGGAGGACAAAAACAAACATGCATGTCTGCCCAGGGCCAGAGCAGTACACACGAGACTGGATTCCAAGTGTTCTTTAAAACTGGATAAGCAAGTTTTTGCTGACTTGCAGGCACTTTCTCAGGATATGGGATTTAACTAACACCCTAGCAAGGACCCTAAGGGATGGGGCAAACTTCCTTCTGGCTCTTAGAAACCTGGAAAAAAATGGCAGCCAACTCTCAGCAAGTAGAAAAGCCTGAGTGTCCTGGCAGGTGGTAGAGGAAGGAATAAAGCAGCTCAGGGAGGTGACGGACTGGAATGGAGGCATTACATGAGGTCCAGAGGGCACACTATTTCTCAAGGACGAGGGGATGGGAGGACCACCAGCATCACTGAAACCCCCGGTGGTGGCAGCCACTGCAGCCAGGGATGAGGGCAAGGGAGGCAGGCAGAGACAGAGTTTATTAACACTCATGGGAAGGATGAGGCCTCAAAGTGAGAGACACTTGGTGAAGGCACGTTACTTCTAGAAACTGGGAGACCAAAATTACCATGATGACAAGAAGTGGTCAAGGGGACCTGATGTGGAGGGAACTGTGGTCAGTAGAATATGCTGGCATTGGTGGCAAAATTGTCAGACAGCCAACAAGGCTCTTGATTATATCGGAAAAATAGATGTGGTGGTTAAGGGTAATTGTTCCAATAAAAAGTCACAGTCCCTTGCTCCTGTCGCCAGACCTGAGCAGATTACCAGATCCGGAATCTGCCAGTTCCCAAGGAAGAAGGACCCTACAACACTGTGGCAAGTCTATATGATAACAATTCCCCCGCCCCATCATGAGACCTATGGCCATTTACTCAGGTGACCATACCAGTGAAAGGGGAACAACTAGGCATTTGGAGGACAATTAGATACAGATCTGAGTTGACATTGGAACAAAGACACCCAAAGTGTCATCAACCCCCCTTTACAGGTGGGGACCTTGAAGGGCCACAGGGGCTCACAGCCACCCAAAGGTCCTTTCCCCATCCTCAAGCACATAACTGAAATTAATACATGTGGCAGTTGGAGTAAAGCCTACATTGGACTCCCAGCCTGTGGAGTACGAATGATCATAGTGGGGAAGGTCAAATGGAAACCTTCCAAACTATCTCCTACACATACACTTAGCCATGTTAGAAAATCATTGCCATTTTCCAGGGGGGATAGCTGAGATCAGCTTAGACCATTAAGGACCTAAAAAGATGGAGGGTTAGTGGTCTCTGTCATGTCTTTACTTAATGACCCAACTGGCTCATGCAGAAAAGTAAAGTAAAAGTAAAAGTAAAGGAGAATGACTCCTTCAGAGTTAGCCAAGTAGGAGCACCAGTTCCAGCTGCTAGATGTGTATCTGTGTTAGGGTGGGTTCACTGGAGCTCAGGTATCCCATGTGCAACAATTGATCTGGCAGATGTATTCTTCTCTGTCCCATGAGAAAAGAAGATCAGAAACAATTCATATTCACATGGAAAACAATATTCCATTATCTGCCCATCTTACAGAATGCGCAAGGACACATCCTCATACGGGTTACCAAAATGGCAAGCCAAGTCCTTGCCTGGTCTGGTCACGGAGTCCGGGATGCGATGTTCTTGTGGGACCCAGGTCTTTTTGTACCGATTAAGAACAGAACAGCCCCTAAGGCAGTTGATTGCCCAGACTTCAACAAGAATGAGATCTATATTTAGTGCCAATATGGAATAATTCTGGAGACATGGGAAGCACAACATGGATAGGTGAGCTACACTGAACTCTTATCACCTAGCCAGGAACAACTAAACGTCTTGCATAAGGTGATCAAGAGCAGAAGTGCCTACCTGAGCGGCTACTTCAACGACCACTATCAAAGACCGATCAAAGATCGTCGCTTTCCTGTCACATCCATAAGCTGGTTCAATTATCAATGGCTTAAAAAGCCACTTCATCAGTAAAGACATCTAAGACAAAAAAATACAAGTAGCCTCTGAATTTTTCAACAACATTTCCTCCTCCGCTGGTAACTCTGAAATGTAAAACGGACTGTTTCAAGATGAACTCTAGACTCCACCTTTGTGCCTTTTGGTGACCAACCGGATCCTCCTGCTATAGCTACGTAAGAAAGCTTGGAAGTGGAGCCTCCGGCCCCGGTCAAGCCTTCAGATGACTGAAACCCCGAGAGAGACCATAAGCCAAAAATATTCACCTAAACATGAATCCAATGTTCTCAGATTCCTGACTTAGAAACTAAGATTTTTTGCTTGAAGCTGCTATGTTTGGGGGTAATTTGGCACACAACAGGAAATAAGGCACAGCTGGATTCCATTCCTCTCTACAACATGGCTCACGGAGCAAGAAATTTAAAATTTATTTTTCTCTATAATGCTTTGGAAACTTTTATCTCCCTCCATGTTGCCTAAGGAATCCTTTGTGGGAGGTCATATCAAGGGTCCTACCAGTCTCAAATCTGCCTTTCTGGCTGCGATGAAGGCTGGAACTCTGGTCAGTCTCTCTGGTACCACGTGCCAGAGGGATACTGGCCAGCAAGGAGAAGAACGAGGGCTTCCTGTCCCCACCTTTCCTGTCTGTGTAAACTTAGCCATATTTGTATGTATTTGTATTGAATATTTATTCACCCCAGCAAAGCATAAGGCTTGAGTAGCACTGTTTGATTTCTAACTCAAATTCATAAAAACCTTCCAGGACCAGCATCATAGCGCCCTTGAGAGACACTAAACACAGCTCAACCGGACTCTCCTCCAAGCTTCAAAACTCTTTAAATTCCAACCTCTCTGTTCCCCAAGACCTGGGAATGACAGCTGCTTCTGGGCTGATTACCTCTGTGACACCTCAGTGCTCCCTTTTTTGTCTTTTTAGGCCTCCAGTACCCAATTTACATTTATATTACATTTTATAGGACATGTTTCTTATATTAAATCTTCTGTGTTAATATTTATATTATATTTCCTGTTTATTTTAAAATTTCTCTTGCTAGTTTCTTTAATATTCCTAGAGCAACTCCTGGCAACTACCCCCCCCCCCAAAAAGCCTCCTTTTTATGCTCAACTACTGTTGTCTCCTTCAATTTAAATGATAAATTAATGAATATATATATATTTTTTTTTTATGTCTTCCACTGGTTTGTAAGCTTCATGAGGGCAGCAGTCTTGTTTTATCACAATATACGAGTGATAAACAGCGGTTGACATGTAAAAAGTATTTCTTTAATATTTGCTCAAAATGAATGAATGATGGATAATAGTTTTTGGTGGATCAGTACCTAAATTACACAAGCAATACAAGTCATTTCATCATCAGACAGTGAATTCTCTTGTGTCTGATGAATGTGGAATGATCCTGGGACATCCTGTGTGGCAGGTAGAATAATAGCTCTCCAGAGACGTCCCCATCGAATTCTCCAGAACCTTCAAATATATTACCTTACATAGGAATAAAGACATTGCAGATATGATTATTTACGGATCCCGAGATGACATTATCCTGCATTATTCAGGTGGGCCAATGTAATCACAAGGGTCCTTCTAAGTGAAAGAGGATGACGGGAGAGTCAGAGAAGATATGATAAAGAGAGGTCAGGGCAATGTGGCCATGAGCCAAAGAATGAGAGCGGCCTCTAGAAGCTGAGAAAGGAAGCAGATTCTCCCTCTAGAACCTCCAGGAGGAACACAGTCCTTGACTTTTAGCCCAGGGAGACCCATTTTGGACTCCTAACCAGCAGGACAAGAAATTTGTGTTATGTCATTCTAAGATTTTTTTTTTTTTTTTTGACAGAGAGAGATCACAAGTAGGCAGAGAGGCAGGCAGAGAGAGTGAGAGGGAAGCAGGCTCCCTGCTGAGCAGAGAGACCGACGCGGGACTCGATCCCAGGACCCTGAGATCATGACCCGAGCCAAAGGCAGCGGCTTAAACCACAGAGCCACCCAGACGCCCCTGTGTTATGTCATTTTAAACCACTAAGCAGGTGATCATTTTAATAACAGAATAGGAAATTAATACCTCTTGTGGAGAAGTCATATAGGCGCCAGGTTAAACTGGCCTAGTGCTCGAGAGAGACAAGGGGTGTGGGGTTGGGGGCATCAGACTTTTTGGCTGGCGTGGGACAGCGACAGCTCGGAGCAGATGAGATCACAAAGGGTAAGGCAAGTGGGCGGGGTCAGAGGTCAAGTGAACCAGCGGTGTGAGCCCTCAGTTGCGCAGCCAAGACTAAGTGTTAAGGGACAGAGCCTTTCCCCCACACCTTTAGTTTGTTCAACAGGGTTAGGTGGAGAGGAAGGCCAGAGGGAAAGGGAAGGGAAGCAAAGCAGGAGAATCCACCAGAAATTAATTTTAGAAATTTGTCCACAGCACATCTGAGGACAGTCAAATATCACACACACAACACCTACCTTCACACACTGGCCAGTGAATCCTGTTTCCCTAGTATATTGGTTTTTACCTATTCTACACCTCTCTCTCTCTTCAAATTCCCTATATCCCTCGCATTGCCTCTGGCTCTCCAGTGATCATCTTGCCTCTTATATGTTGCGAAAAATCAAAGCAATCAGGAGAGAACATCTTCATTCCCCCAACCCCCCAACTGCCTGAATGTTAGCTTTGCTATTCCCCTTTGATGGGATATTTGTCCAGACGGATATTTGCCATTCAAATCTGTTTAAACCAAACCTCGTCCCCAAGACCTTCCAGCTGCAGCTAATCTAAGATTACTGTCAATCACTTCATCCTATTTTGATTCTCTGCAAAGCACATATCACCCGTATTTGTCCTTCCTCCTCTTGTTGACGGTATTCCCCAGGGCCTGCAACACGGCCGGGCACATGGCAGGCACACGACAAATATTTGTTGAATAAATGGAAGAGCAACTACTGTGTCCTAGGGTTATGCTAATCTGTGAGTACTACACTCTCTTCCTCTGTCGGCAAGATAGTTTCATAAAATGTAAGATATCATACTGAGTACTAACCGGATCAGAAACACATTGTGCCCCTCCCCACCTCACCCCACCCCCACCCCCAGCAACCTGCCTTCCTCTATTTCCCCACCGTTCCACGTGCAAGAAAAAAAAAAAAAAAGGCAGCACGGAGGATTTGGAAAACAGGGTCGTCACTATGGTCTTTTGCCACATTCAGCTGGCTTCCACGGGCTCAATGCGACAGAAACGAACAGTGGCACCAACGAAAAAGGATTGAAGGTAGAGGACTTCACCTGCCGCCAAGGGCGCATCGCAGAGGACCGGCGCGGATCCCAAGCACTGCATGCTGGGAGCTGTAGTCTCCGGGGGAGGCCTGGTGCAGTAAGGAGCGGGGCCCCAGCGGCATGCTGGGAGCCGTAGTCGTGGAGACTCGGCCTCCGCGCTTCCAGCCGCGAGCTGGGGAGTGGGGGGGGGGAGGGGGTGTCCTCACTGCATGCCGGGAATTGTAGTATTTCTAGGACCCGCTCCCGCAGCGTGGAGAGACGCCATTTTAGGTCCCGAGGTGCGGCCGCACGGAGCTAGAGCGCAGGCGGGCTCAGCCCTGGCGCCGGGCCGGCCCCGCCCCCGGGGCGCCTGGCGCCCGCCCCCCGCCCCGCTCAGGCCCCGCCTTTCCCCACGTGTCCGCTGCCGAGGGGAGGTGCCTGAGCCGGAGCGGGCCCGCCAGCGGTCCGGCCCCGTCGGCGCAGAGGGTCCTGTCGGTGGCGCCCGGGAGCGGCCCGGCTCCCCGATGCTCCCGCGCCGCCTGCCGCGGGCCGGGCTGTGCGCGTAGTGCCCGGCTCCGGCCCCCTGAAGTGCCCGCGGGGGTGGGAGCGGCCTCGGCCCCGCGGAGACGGAGCGGCTGGAGGACGAGGCGGCGGCCGCGGGGAGGAGGATGGGGGCTAACCAGTTAGTGGTGCTCAACGTGTACGACATGGTGAGTGCGGCCCAGGCCGGCAGCCTCCGGCCGCTCGGCGCGGGGCTCGGACCCCCGGCCCCTGCGCTTCCTGCCTCGCGTCTCCGCCTCCAGCTTAGTTCTCGGGGTGGGGGAGGGGAGCGGGAGGCTGTCGGAATCCTCGCGCACGTCGGCGGGCGGGCAGCGCTGCCGGGTCCGCCCGAGGGCTCCCGCCCGGGCTCAGGGCGCCTGGAGCCCCGGCGGTGGCCCCTGCGCGGCCCGGAGCCCGCGCCGGGCCCGACCCCCGGGCGGCGGATGGGCGTCCTTCGGGCGAGGCTTCCGTCGAGGGGTCCGACCACCCACTCCTGCCGCCCGGACGCCGGGCCGTCCGGTCCCCGAGCGCCGGTTCTCCCCGCCGCACACCTCTTCCTGCCCCGAGTCTTCAGGAACTCCCAAGCCCTTCCAAGTCCCGAAAGTCCCATCTGTCGGTGCCCGTGCTAGAATCTCGTCCAAGGTGAACGGGAGCCAGCACCCCTTTGCCTCCAGGGCAACCTCGTTAACGCGAACGAGGCTCCAGTTTAGCAAGGCCAGCTGAATTCTGTGGGGGTTCTGGTGGGGCGCCTGCGCTGGCCTCTGAAGACCACTCTCCAGGTGATGCAACAGGTACCCGACCTGACCGCCGGAGAGGGAAGGGGAGAGCTTGTGTGCGAGGTCACCTAACTTTGCGGGACGGCCAGCCCACGGAACCGAGTCCCAGGACTGCTTTGTTAGAATCGGCAGCTGAAGTTCCCGGTAGGGGATGGCCGTGGCAGTTAAGATGCGAGCTTGGGTTTGTTTGCTTTCGCTTGGTGCGTTTTTGCTTTGTGAAAGAGTCGCCTCTGCCTTCGAGGTGGGAAATCTCTTGGCAGAGGAAGAAGTCCTCATCATTTTTGTTGGCTTAAAGATGCAGAAGAGCCGAAGTGCTACATGTCAGAAGTCACGGTTCTCACTCGCAGATCCGAACTTTTCATTCCCTGGCACTGCGTCTGCATTTCTAAATTTACCGTGTCACCTCTGGGGTAGAGAGCAGCTCCGTGTCCTAATCTGGGAATTATGTCAGGATGGGCTAGAGACTGCTGGGGACTTGAGGTGAGGTCTCCGTTGAGGTGAGTTCTGGGTTTGGAGGTGGATTGACACGCGGAGGAAAGTGAAACATGCAGAAAAAATTAGAGGCGAACTGGAGGGCCTAGAAAAGCAGGGCACTTGGTAAGGTCTCTGGCCTAGGTCACGGTTAGAAATCATTCTCTAGATAGCAACTTCTTATGGTACTGGATGCCTTTATTGTTCAAGACTTTTTACTGCCTTTTTACTGTTTCACTGCCTGTCTCCACCCCCGTGATGTGCATTTGGTTTCTTGTTTATTCATGAAGACTATTACAAAATATCTCACAGCATAATTTCTTTTGAGAGCACAGTATGTTTTTTTCTTCTGGGTCATTCAGCCCCTTTATAAATTAGGATTATGCAATGGCCAGAGGGTCGTAGACTAAAATCTGAAAGTAGAGGTAGAGAAGTTTGGCTTTTTAAAATAAAACTGCCAGTGCATTCTTTGGCATGTAATGGGCTTCCTTACACTTTAGGGACTCTCTGAATCACAAAAAGCGTTGCTAATTGTGGTGACTGTAGGAAAAGCTAGAGATGATATTGGTGTTCCGGGTCCTGGAATGAGGTTATTCACATATTCCTAGTTTACGGGCACAAGTAAACCAGTATATTTCAAAGGGAAGGGTGTTCTGAAAGATGTTAAAAATATTAACTTGTCTTTTAATAAAGATCGTATTCCTTACATCACTTTTGTAAAGTAGGTACTTACAGAGGAGGCAGGTAGAGAAAGGGGTAAATTAAACCTGTCCAGATAACTAAAAATAGGATCTAGAATTTCTAGACTGCAGTCTGATTCAGTATCTCCTCTACTGAATAATTTCTGTGTTTATTTCTTATCAATTGCTTTTTCCTAGCATTAGGAGGAGAAGGAGCATATGAGTGTCTATCAGCGTGGTAAATAATTGAATTATTAGACTTCTAACAAACTTGCCCTTGCATGTTCTCTGGAGGGCTTTCAGGCTGTGGCTGTTTCGTTTCACTAATTCAGCAGCCTGCAATTATTATGACCTTGGAGAAGTCACAAAAATGATTGAATTATCCTTTTTCCTTTGAGGAACTGAGACTGTCATAGAGGAGGTACAACAGTAGTAACAATTCGGAACAAAGTAGCATGATTTTGATCATGGAATGGGAGAAGAGGATGTGAAGGAGGAGACCACATGTGGGTTGTAGGGTTAGGGATTTGGGGAGGCATACAAGGAACCTCTACAGGCAGAGAATGGTCAGCGGGAACAGTGGCTGGAGGAGAGCGCAGGTGGGACTGGGAAACAGCTGGTCCCCTACAACTAGTGTAGCCTGCGTGAAAGAGACAAAACGGACAGTTTGATTAGAACTTTATTTATTTGGGGCTGGGACAAGGGCTAAAGGGGGGCTGGTCTCTGAACCGGGGGAACCATCTAAAGTTTTCATGGTAGGGAGCAGGGCGATCAGAGTTGATTTTTGAATGAAGACCCGTGTGTTGAGGTAGAAGACCGTATCTTTGAAACTGCTCTTTCTCAAGTTGTCTTGGTTTTGAAACGGTTCTGCTTGATGTCAAGGTCAAATCTCTTTTATCTGTGATTGTACTGCTCATGCATCGTAGGTGCCTTTGATGGGGATCGCTGTTGTCTGCGCAGGCTTCGTCTAGCAGAGTCCATCCAGACTAGACTGCAAACATCAAAATCAACCCCTGTTTTTCACTCATTATCAGTTTATAGGGACCCTTTGCCTTGTGTCCTGGTGGCTCTCTGGGAGACTGTCACCTGCTCCAGCTCGGACCGCATTTTTGCTGCTCCTTAGACGGGGAGTTGCTGATCGTTTCTCTTCCTCCAGAACTGCTGCGTGTGAGAAAGAAATCGTATCGGGGTCACCTGTATTAACTTCTTCTCATGGAGGGATAGGATAATCCTTAAAAGGTTACTTAATCTTACACAGTGCAGCTAAATTATTGCTTGCTGCTTTCTCAGTGATTATGTTCCTCTTTGTACTTTGGGGTAATCTGCTGCCAATAAAACATGGCCTGGGTTATTGCTGGGTCCTGGAATGAGGTTATTCCCACGTTGCTGGTTTATGGGCACACCTAAAGCAGGTGATTCAGCTGGGGGTCAGGTGCCGGGCCAGTGTCCGGGGTAGGCTCTCTCCCACGAGGGCTTCATTTGCCAGAGACCCCGAGTTTGTGCCATTTCGGATCATCTTGGCCACTAATGAATTTTTACAAAATACCAACATGCAGTAGCACGATAATACTTGTAGATTCATTCAGTAAGCTGCTTTCTTCCTATTTTCAAATAGTATCTGTACATCTTCAGAGCCTTAATAGAAAAAAAAAAAAACTAAGACTCTTCAAGTAAGGAAGTTTGGGTCCGTATTTCTTTGGACCATCCGGCTTCCGTCTGAGTCCTCCAGAGCATGTGAGGGCACACGCGTGTGACCTGACTTCGCATGCATCTGTGCGCCTAATTCAGACTTTTCAAATGAGTTCCAGACGCATCTACATACACCCTTCACCTAAATCAGCATGTGGCAAGCTTCTTCCCTTCCCTTCCCAGCTCAGACGTCACCCTTTACTCGACCCAACACTGCCCACCCCCAGTCTTGGATTATAATTTTGTCTGGATGACCTTCTGCTTGGTTTCCCAAGCCAGAATGCTGGGAGTAAAACCACTGCTGCTTCTGTGTTATGAGCCCATCAGAGTCCAGACCCCGCCAGTTTGGCTGATTCTGTCTGAAAGCGATAGCTTGACCATCAGTGGCTTAAGCTGGAAGGATACTCCTCTTGACTCCAGAGATAAATGATCCCGGGTTAGTTCAGCAGCTCAGCTGGAGGGCACCAAGGACTGAGACTTTCCCTCCTTCGTGCTGCTGTCTGTTCCTTCCTTGTTGGCTTTTGTTCCAGTTTGTCCCCTCCTCGTTGGGAAATGACCATCCTGGCACCAAACAGAATGTCCTCCAGCAGGGTGTGAAGGAAGACAGAGGTGAATAGAGCCTTTTTTTTCTCCTTTTCATAGAAAATGCTTTGCCAGAGCCACCCTCTGCTCCCGAGGAATGGTCTGGAATGGGCTCACCTGTGGCTGTTGAAGCCGAGAGAGGGGCTAGCTGGCGTTCCTGGCCCGCCTGGTGAGCTGCAGCAAGGAAGGCAGGGAGTTGGAAATGGCAGTTAGCTGGAAGCCTGTGATGTCTCTCACATATTTTACCTTCTGAGTATTCCTTAAATTGGGGACCTTATGCTCATTTCCACTGTTGCATCTTAAGTTCGGGTCCTCGTTATCTCTGTTCATATAACAGCCTTCTCCTGGTTGCGGTCTCTGGTCTTCATTTGAATCTATCTCTTCTGTTACCAAAGCAATCTCCCGACATGTGAATGATTGTGCCATTCCTCGGCTTCACATTCACCTGCAAGGTAGAGGCTAATGCCCCTTATGATGTGACCCCTACCTGACTATTAGAGGCCGCCCTCCTGCTGGTCTCCCACTGGTTCCCACCCCAGCGTAGACGCTTTATGCTCACATGATGGGATTGTTCAGTTACGTGAACAGGCTGTACTGTAGTAGTTCATGCCGCAGTATCTTTACTCCTGCTAGTCTCACCTGGAATGCTCTGTCCAGCTTTGATCAGCGGCCACCTCCCGCTCCTCCTGCCTGTAGCTTAGCCCCCGGTCGGCAGACTCGTGTGAACTCCTGTGCCCGTACTTTCCACGGACCTTACAGCGGACGTGTTATAGTTCCCTGCTTCCCACTAGACCAGGTTCCTTGACAGCAGTGTCTAGAACAGGATCTGTCGTGAGAACGTGTTCCATAAACATTTACCAAGTGGATGGGATTTCCAGTAGGCGGTTATTAGGAATGGCGCCAGTACCGAGGAATGGCTCAGAAAGGCCTTCAGATATCCCTTCTCTTTGGGCCCGATACCTATTTCAGCATTTGTCCCCCTACTTTTACTTCGTGTATTTCTGGATTTTAGCTTTTGATCAAACAAAGGGAGGGGAGGATCGTGGGAGGAGGATGGGAAAAACATAGATATTCTTCTTCGACGTAGTTTTTTATTTTTTTAAACACTGTAGGCCTAGACTGAGGAAGTGGGTCTTAATCGGGTTATTTGGTGAGGTGGGGTGTGTGGGCGCCCCTTGAGAGCCCCGCTCGCCTCCGTGTTCCTTCCCGCGCTGCCGGCTGCGGACACTCCGCTTGGTGCAGTGACGGTCATTTGACAACTCTGAGGGACAAACCAAGAACAAGTAAGTCCCTCCTTGAAACCTAATCTTTCTGAAAACGTTGTCAGAATCTTAACGTGGAGTAACCCGTTAACGGGAGCTCGTCCTCGTTTCCTCGGACCTGGCGTTCCTCTGCGGCCTCAGCCAGCGCCCTTCACCGCTTGACCCGGGACCCGTGAGGCCCTGAGTCCAGCCGAGGGAGGGACAGCCCTAAATCTGCCCCCCACGTTACCCGTGGCACTCTCTTTTCTTTGTCCCGGTTGAGTAGAGATGAGGAAAGAATTCAGTCTCCCTAGGTGTTTGTTTTCTATTGCTGCAGCAACAAATTGCCAGGACTTTAGCCGTTAAAGCAAGGCACATCGGGTGTGCCTAGTGTGGGTCACAAGTGCATGCGGGCCCAGCTGGCTCCTCTGCTCCGGCTCTCACGAGCCCGAGATCCCTGAAGTCGCCGGCGCCGGCGGGCAGGGGGCAGACCCGCCACCAGGCCCACCCAGAGGGTTGCCAGACCTTAATTGCTTGTGGTTGTAGGGCCACGGGCCCAGTCCTTGCCGGCTGGCAGCGGGGAGCCCTTCTCACCTGCTTAAAGCCTCTTGCCTCCCCGGGCTTCAAACCAGCAGTGCGGGGGCGCCTGGGTGGCTCAGTGGGTTAAGCCGCTGCCTTCGGCTCAGGTCATGATCCCAGGGTCCTGGGATCGAGCCCCGCATCGGGCTCTCTGCTCAGCAGGGAGCCTGCTTCCTCCTCTCTCTCTGCTTGCCTCTCTGCCTACTTGTAATTTCTGTCTGTCAACTAAATAAATAAAATCTTTAAAAAAAAAACAAAAAAAAACCAGCAGTGCGGCCTGGAGTCTGCCCTCTCACCTCCCGTGTCTCTGACTTCCTTCTGCTGCGTCTCTTCTGTCTGCATCCGGAGAGACTTCTCCGCTTCTAACAGCTCGTGTCATTAAAGGGGACCCATGAGGATATGCCAGGGTAATAAGCTCCCTGTCTTCAGGTGTCTCTGTCTTACATGTCTGCAAAGACCCTTTGCCATGATTCACAGTGACCGATTCACAAGTTCTGGAAACGAGGGTATAGACCCCTCGCGGAATCATTTTCCATATCACATCGTCTAGGAACGGTATTCTGTAAACCCAGAAATACCTTTTAGCAGTCCTTTGACGCGGCATGGAATAAGTGTTAACTCAATAACTTCAAGTGGAAAACTTGAAGTATTCAAAAAATAAAGCGTGGAGGGGTGCCCAACTGGCCCAGTCAGAGGAGCGTGCGACTACTTGGACTTGGGATCGAGAGTTCGAGCCGTGTGTGGAGTATAGGAATTACTTAAATAAGTAGAGTTTAAAAGTAGAGCATGGAAACCTTTTGTGAGTGGCATGTTGGTGATGACTGCAGATCCTTCAAACCGCGGTGGTGTTTGGTCTGTCCGCCCTGACGTCACATCTGTGCTCAAGTTCACAGAATAGAATTCAGTGAAACTTGTAAATTAAATACTATTGAATACCAAGGAGAGCCGACTATTGAATTCTTCCATTAAATAGATGTTCTTTTAAAACAGGACATACCTTTACTTTTTGTTTGTTGACTGATTTTCTACAAGATTGTTTACATTCCAAAGGCGCAACATCGTTCCAAGTCTCACCCAGTTGGTGAATAGAATGTAAAGGGAAGATGGCCAAAATAAATCATTGTAAACTATAAGAAAGGCAGAAAAATAATAGAGGGAGATGAGACACATGAAAATAACTTGTAAGTTTCAATTAATCTGAAATGGACATGGGTATATGACTGTGACTGCCCTCCAAAACAATAACTTAAAAACTGATGGACCCCCCCCCCCCCATCATTTGAAATAAAAGTCTTTGCTCACTCAGTGAGGATGGCATCCTTGTCGTAACCCTAAATTCTTGCCCGTACAGAATTGGTGAGTCTCGTTCCTACACTATTTTTATTATAATTTCATGGCAAATCTTTGTATATGGCTGGGCCAGTTTCCTTTCATTCTTTTTCCCGAGTTTTTTTTTAGCTATTACTCATTTCCTTTTCTAGGCTCTCTGAAAAATTCCATACATTGTCACTTTGTTGTTGTCGTTGTTTTAAATGTGTTAAAATACACCTAGAAGTTACCGCCTTGACCGTTGGTGGCCGGATAGTTCAGTAGCGTACATTCACAGTGCTGTGCAGCCAATCTCCGGGGCATTTTCATCCTGCGAAACCTGAAAACTCTTTATTCATTAACCCCCTCCCCGTTACCGCCATTCTACTTCGTGTCTATGAATTTGGCTAGATACCTCGTAGAAGGGAAATCCGGTAGTGCTCATCTCTTCATAGCTGACTGACTGACTTCCCTTCGCGTAGTTTCCCCAAGGTTTACGGTGTTGTAGCACGGGCGGGTGTTCCCTTCCTTTTCGCAGCCAAATGATGTTTTGCTGTGTGCATGCATCCCCGACCCGTTGTTTATCCGTTCATGTGCCAGCGGACATCGGAGTTGCTCCCACCTTCTGGCGAATGGGAGTAATCGTGCTGTGGACGTTAAGTGTGCAAAGATCTGCTCACGTTCCTGCCTTCAGTTCTTGTGGGTGTATGCCCCGCAGTCTGTAGACTGTTGTTGTTGCTTTCATCCGAGTCACACTGGTTCTTGTGCGGTTTAAAGTACCTTGGGAAGAACTGACATCTTTCCTGTTTCCATACTCTTTTCTTCTCCAATGACGAAAATGGGTTTGTTTGGGTTTTTCTCGCTCTTTGAAATTTTTAATCCAGAAAATGCAAATAGTTAATATATGCACATAGCTAAATAGGTTCATTCTGAGCCCATCTATGTGAGCCATCTATTAACAGAATAAACTGAAAAAGTAAGTAAAACATTCTAGATCGTTTCCGCATAAACATCTTTGCCACAGACATTTTTGCTGCCAACATTTCTGCCACAAAAGTAATTGACTGTTACGGCAATTTGCAAAAAAAAAAAAAAACAAAAAAAAAAAACACAAAAAAATAAAAGAGGCGCTTTCATTTGAAAGGACATAATCATCAAAAATGAGTAACAAAATTAAAGGACTTTATTGCGAAATACAACATATTTGAATGCATTTAAAATGTGTGTAGACTCATGGCAATATTGTGCAAACAACTGATTTGATCTTGTGGATTGTACCAGGCACTTGTCGTCGAAGTCTTCAGTTGGTAGCAGTACGCTTCACTTTTCCTTTCTTTTCTTTTTTTTCTCCTCTTTTTTCTTTCCTTTTTTCTTTTCTCTTTTCTTCTCTCTTCTCTTCTCTTTTCTTTTTTTGGCCTGTTGATTCATCTTACTCAGCATCACAATTTTGCTTCTTTCACTAAAGTTTCTTCCTGCATTAAGAGAGGTATCAGTTGCCAGACAGCAGGATGCGCGTGTGGAACTGAGCTTTGCGTGGCACTGTGCAAGCCTCCTACCCTGCTGGGTTTTTGTCTTGGCGTGTTGTCACGTGTTCATTGACAGACACTCCGAAGTTCTCTGGGAAGCATGGAAGACGCCAGTGCTGTGACGCGTTTGTGACTGAGCTTTGTTATCACGGTCACTGCGATGTTCTCGTGTGCTAGCACAGTACAGTATGCAGTCTGGCTTTACACTCGGTATTTCACGCTTCCCGTAGGTTCCATCACCGTATTTTTTATCAAGTCGATATATATAGCTGTTACCAGCCACTATTTGAAGAGCACCACGTCTACGTGTCAGTGTAGAGATCGCTAGCTAAGATTTACCAAACGTAAAACTAGGAGCTTTGTTAATGGAGAAATAATTGACAACTAGCTTCGGTACGTTAACCCTGCCCAGGGCACTCGATGCGTCCTTGGAGAAATGAAGCCAGACTGTCATCCAGTTATTTTATCTTCCACGGCCAAGACGCAGGTAGCAAAACTACGAGATGTGAGTGAAAAATAATACGGTTTATTAAGTGGCATTAGGGCTAAAGAGGAAGATGAAACAGAGGAGGGGTAGGAGAGTGTAGGTGAGGATGGTGTAGTGTAATTTCTACTCCAGTTTCCATTGGAGTGGCCCAGAAAGACCTTACCAAGAAGACATTCCTGAAAGGTGAAGGGGTACACCACGTGGCTGTGTAGGGAGAGAATGTTCCAGGCAGAGGGTATGCAAGTACAAGGGGTAAGTCAGGCCACGTGCCTCCTAAGTAAATCGTACAGCAAGAAGCAAGAGAGGTTTTGAGGGGAATTTCTGATGTTCTCAGGTTCGTGAGGATCATTGAAAATAGAGCAGGCGATACCAGAGAAGGAGCACCCTGAGATGGGGATAGTTTCCACAGAGCTGAAGAGCAACATTGCCTTATTGAAAACTACAACAGGAGATTGAAAACTAAGGAGAAAATAGCAAGATTAAGAAAATCTGTGAGAATCTGAATAGAAGGGCCAAGGTCAGGCTCTAAAATGATCGAGTGCCAGGCAGAATTTGCTAAAAGTTAGGAACATTCATGGAATTTGAGAAACAAAACAGGTGAACACAGGGGAAGGGAAGGGAAAATAACGTAAAGACGGGAAAACAAACTCTAAGAGAATCTTCACTCTAGGAAACAAACAGGGTTGCATGAGGGGAAGGGGGAGAGGGGACGGGGTAACTGGGTGATGGGCATTAAGGAGGGCACTTGATGGAATGAGCATTGGGTGTTCTATGCAACTAATAAATCACTAATTCTCTACCCCTAAAACTGATACTACACGTCTGATAACTAAATTGAATATAAATTTAAAAAAAAATTTTTTTAAGTCACAAAAAGGAACATTCAACCAAAGCCTGGTTTAACTTTTAAATGTTAAGGATAAAGTAGAAGGTCCTACAAATACACACAGGCAAAAAAGTTACTCCAGTGGACAAAATCAAGCTAACTTTTTTTCATGACACCAAAGTCTAAATAAAATGGAGCCTTATCTACAGAGGGAAAGGGCAAACATTTCTGTCTGAATGCTGTGGCTTCTTAAGTTGTCACCCATGCAGAAGGACCTAGAGAGTATCAGGCACCTTTTGGGAAGCTGAAAATGACTCAGACCTTGAGAATGGAGTGATGACAGGGTGAAAGAAAAGCCTATGGCCTCCATTTCTCATTTAGTGATGCTATCTCCTATTTTTATATATATATATAAAATATATATATATATATAAAATATATATATATATGTAAAATATAATACGTAATTGTATTATCTATACAGCTATGTATGGTTCCAGTGCCAGTGTCCAGAATTGCTCTTCACAGAGAGCATGATGTTAAGAAGATTAAGTCCCAGATTATATCGCCCAAATCTGTGGGGAGAGGGAGGAGGTAAGTCAGCAGATGCAGTGGGTCTGGGTTGGTGTTGGAAAATTGTATGTGTACAGTTTTTTTCATATAAACGTAAGTATTGTTGGGGTAAAGTTACATCTAGGGGCAAAACAGCGGAAAGAACACAGTTCATATAGTATAAGAGGGAAAACAAAAAGAAAAATGGGGAATGAAGACAAGTAGGACCAAATACAGAGATCATGAAATGACTGTAAATACAGTAAACCCCCTCGTAAGTTTCTTAAGCATATTTGCCTTCCAGAAATTTCAAATCCCACGTGGTCAAAACTGTTGTTGTTTTAGGACCTTTCTGGTTTCTGTCCACCTTGGAGAGGCTTTCCCTGGTCTAAAATTACAGAAATAGGCTTCGTGTTTATTCCCAAGTGGAAAGCCAATTATCCCAACACTGTTGATTGAATGATCTGTGGTTCCCTATGCTAACTGGAGGCACATACCACAGTCATCCTAAACTAAGTTATCATGGATCTAGGAGTCTAACTAATTGACTTTCTGGCTTAGCTATGTATTTAGCTGCCTCTTCCTGCCCCATTACCAATGTGTAACTGCAGTATTCCAGCATTATTTTTTTTAAAGATTTATTTATTGGGGCACCTGGGTGGCTTGTGATAAAAACATTTATTTATTTATTTGACAGACAGAGATCACGAGTAAGCAGAGAGGCAGTCAGAGAGAGGGGAGGAAGCAGGCTTCCCGCTGAGCAGAGAGCCCGATGTGGGGCTCGATCCCAGGACCCTGAGACCATGACCCGAGCTGAAGGCAGCAGCTTAACCCACTGAGCCACCCAGGTGCCCCCAGCATGTTTTGATACTGGTGACGGAAGATTCTCTTTCTCTCTTTTGGAATTTTATGTTTCTCACACGTTAATTTTTCAAGTAAAATTTAAAATCAGTTTGTCCAAAAAACTCACTGAAATTTTAAGTGCAATGACATTAAATTCACAAATGATTTGGGGGGAGAATTGACAGGTGTTAGAATAACAAGTCTCCCCATAATATAAGGACTAAGCTTGAGTGATTACAACATGTGAGCCCTTGCCCCATATTATTAGCCCTTTTTAAGATGATGACACAGGTTTACCTGAAGAACCTGCTCAGAATCACGGCGTAAGTGGTGGCGCCCAGTCTGGAACCATGAGCTCTGACAGTGAAGTCTGTGCCCTTAACCACCACATTATAGTTCTCCTCCTCCTTCCATCCCTGGAAGGTGCTGTTTCTTTATTAATTTGTCCTAATCTCACCGCCTCTCCCACCCCTCTGCCAAACTAACTTCCACTCTGTGCTTTCTGGAACTCATGAGTGGGCAATAGGAAAAAAAAATCCCCTATATCTGTGATTATTTCTGGGATGGTTAATTTTATGTGTCAACTTGACTAGGCCAAGCTAGGCCCCAGGTTTTAGTCAAACATTAGTCTAGATGTTGCTGTGAAGGCATCTTTCAGATGCAATTAGCATTTTTTAAAAGTTTTTATTCTAGTTAGTTAACGTGTAGTATAATATTGATTTCAGGAGTAGAATTTGGTGATTCATCACCTACAAGTAACACCCAGTGCTAATCACAGCAAATGCCCTCCTTAGTCCCCATCACCCGTTAGCCCATCCCCCCATCTCCCCTCCAATAACCCTCAGTTTGTTCTCTGTAGTTAAGAGTCTCTTCAATTTAAGTCAGTAGACTTTGAATAAAGCAGATTATCTTCCATGTTGTGGGTGGGCCTCATCCAATCAGTTGAAGACCCCAAGAAAATACTGAAGTCCCCTAAGGAGGAAGGAATTCGGCCTCCCGAGGAGCTGCCACATCAACTCTTCCTGGGTCTCCGGCCTGCCAGTGGGCCCTGCCAACCTTATGCTTGACACCCCCGGAAGTCATTTGAGCCGGTGCCTCAAAATAATCCCTCCCTTACTATACACCCTCATCTGAGTTAGATTCTGTAGTCTGCCATCATGGTGTGCTCCGCCCTACCTCCCGTTCGCGGAGTGGGAGTCACCGCATCCCCACCCGAGGTCAGCTCCCACTGTGTGCTAGATCCCAGCCCCGCACTGCACTCCTGTGCAAGGACTTCTCGCTCTGAAATTGGCCTTCCAGTTGGTATGCACATATGCCGCAATAGGTGCCCGTCCTCCTTTTCGTTTTGTTTTGTTTTGTTTTGTTTTAAAAAGGTTTTATTTATTTATTTGACAGAGAGAGAGAGAGATCACAAGTAGAGAGGCAGGCAGAGAGAGAGGGGGATGCAGGCTCCCTGCTGAGTAGAGAACCCAATGTGGGGCTCGATCCCAGGACCCTGAGATCATGACCTGAGCCGAAGGCAGCGGCTTAACCCACTGAGCCACCCAGGTGCCCCCCGTCCTCCTTTTCGAACTGAGTAGAGTTCCTTCCACATTATCCCCACTGGCCATCATTGTGTACCATGCCCTCCAGCCCGAGGTTGTCTTTTTAGTCAACTTCTTTAGAAGTGTGTCACTTTCAGAAGGCTAGCAAGGAAGCAAGCCGGAGCTGTGGGGTTTGAGCCCCCTTCATCTATCCAGTTGCTGTCTTCTGTGGGTATAAACAGTAATTCAGCAGTACACCTGTTGAAGTTCCTTACGCTGCAGTGAGCTTGAAGGCAGAGACAGGGTCTTACCCTTTATTCCCAGAACTTGGTACTTTGTAATGACTTTTAAAAGGTGTGTTGGGTTCCCCTAGGACCTGTCATCCTGAAACGGTTCCTTTCTCCACTGTGTCATCTCGCTCGCAGCTGCTGCTCCCCTCGAGGGACCTGCTGCTCTGTGATCCTGAAGGACCTCCCTCGCCTGTCAGGTGGCACATGAGAGTCCCAGACACCTGTACTGGTTTGAAACAAGAGTATCGATGTGACAAAGAGCCACAACAAAGGCTTGGGACAGCCAGCCCTCCCTGGTTAGGCCTGCCATCTGCCGTCTGGAATCTGTTTTCCTAAGTAGTGTGTGCGGTTCTTTGTCTTTGTGGCGCAGTCTGGAATTAGTCAGCCCGCATGGATTTGCATCCCGCCTCCTGCTTTTTAGCCCTGTGACCTAAGAAAGTTTCCTGCTAAACAGAGGGTTCCTTGCTGGAATGGAAATCATAGGGTATCTAGTCCATAGGGTTGTATGATCTTGAGGCAACTTACATGAAATGCACAGAATGGGACGTGGCCCATGATACGCTCTAGAAAGTGTTAGCAGTGTGTTAGTGTAGTTGTTGCCAGATTATAGGAGCGAAATGAGTTCTCTGTATGCTTTGCACAGTCACAACACCTGAGTAACCCGATCTGTGGAGTTTCCTCAGTGGATCAACAGGAGTGTTCTCCTTCAGGGAACAAAGTGCTGCCCAAACTGAGGCATTAGGAGCAGGCTGTTGGATGTTTGACATTTGCTCTAAAACCTCCATCGTAGTGTAGGCGCAACACTGGGGTTCATTACATAAAGCCTTTTTCTCCCCTGGAATGTTGGCGTTGACAGCTGGTCTTTAGCCTTTCGGCCAGATGAACTTAGGGGAACTATTTCTAAGCCTTTAATAAATTGATGGAAATCGTGAAAATAAACAACTTGGCCTGAGACTGGTTTGTGTACCGTAGCCTAGTTATAATTTCTAGCTCATTGTCCAGCAAAAAGTGAAAGGAACCACCAGATAAAGAATTTTACACGTTAGCTGTTTCCTCCGGTTCTCAGTATAATCTGCCGCGCGTACTCTCGTTTCCTAAACAGTATAAAAAGAGTGGTCCACTTGGAGTATGGTTGCAATGCTCATTTCCGAAAGGACCGTATCTTCTAGATTTTTCCCTCTCCTTTCAGATGTGAAGGTCAGCTCCCAAAAAAGGAGGGTCTTTACGTTCCTAAACTCGCAACCGGGTGGACGCATTATATGGCATTTAGACACAGACTGGGTCTGTGGTGGTGCCCGAGGGGTCACCATGACTTCGCACTTCAGGAAAAACGATGACTTAGTAGTCATGGTCTCCATCTTACTGTGAGGTTGTTCAGGAAGCTTCAAGATCATGTAAAGAAAAGCAAGAGCATGTGAGACTCTCCGTTGGAGGTAGAGCCCTGTGGTAGGAAAACGGTAGGTGGAGACTGTGAAACCCAGGCTCCGTTGGCAGTTCAGCCCCTCGTCGTGTGACCGTGGCCAAATGGCTTTTGTCAGAACGTCCCTAAAGTGATGTATGTATTTTACATGCACTCTTGTCATTATGAAAGACAGAATAAGTGAAAGTATATTGTAGGGTAACATTCAAAAAGTGAGTTTTTAATTTACTATATATATGCATACTTCTGTTTAAACACTAAATTGTGACTGTTTTCATTCTTCATGAGTTCCTTACAGACAAGGACTGTGAGTTAATCATCCTTGTATCCCCGGCGCCCAGCAGTCCCTGACACATAGGATGGGTGCCCGCATGTTATTAAATCAGACTTGTCTGACTCGCTTTATTTATAGCTTTGCTGTAAGCAAACATTTTAAATGAGATTTAAACTGAGGTGCAATTTAGGGGGGAACCCTTCTAGAACGGTGGTTCTCAATTTTATCCTGGACCGACTCAGAAATACATTTTACATAATGCAATTATACACACATAACGGAGGCCAAATGTTCAGGAAACAACCTTGCCCTGGATCATGTCCTCTGTTTAGTTCTGTTCCATTATATTTCATTCATATATTTCATCCATTATATTTCATTCATATATATCATTCGTAAGGCTGGTAACAACCTCCTGAAAAAATTTTGGGATCCTCTAACAGGTTGCAGCCTACAGTTGAAGACACCTGTCGAGAACGCAGGCTCCATGAAAACAAGAACTTCGTGTTTGCTTCTTCATTGCCAGTACTTGGCATGTAGTAGGTGTTCAATAAATACTGCTTGAGTGCATAAAAGAATGGAGGTGCTCTCTTCCATGGGCCACAGTTAAAAAGAAGGTAAAGGGAGATCATGACAAACTCCTTGCTGCAATGCTTTGATTCATCAAGCTTTCCAGTGGTCTGCTAGGTCCTACGCAGCATGAAGGATCCAGAATTCAAGAAGGCTCAGTCTCAGGCCTCGTTCAGTTTAGAGCCCAGTCCAGGGGGATGGTCAGGTAGACGTAAGCCATATAAGAAGTTTTCAGATTTTACCGAAGTGTCTGACACCAGCCATAGGTACAACCAAAGCTAACGCCGGATAGGGAGGTTTTACCAAGAACTTGGTTTTCTGCTGCAGATGTGGTATCAGGACCCAGTACCTCGCCCATCGATTTCTCATCACCAGAAGAGTCTAACTGTAGGTTCTGTAGAATAGGTTTAGTCTGAAATACATTTAAAGGGCATTTGGTTCGCCAGCGATTTGACCTTTAAAAATCGATTCTCCTTTAAGTAACTTACCAGTTTAGTGATCCTATGTCTAGTTTGTGGTGGGTCCTAAAATGGGGTCCTTTGAGAAGCACGATGATTTGTTTTCAAAATTGGAGGAGGAGACCGTAGCTTCGTACGAAATACAGAGCACCGCGTTTTCCTTGGTTTTCTGTTACCGCGCACACGCGTAGGTGTGTGTACGCACCCTCCGGAGCCCAGGGCAGTGCTTAGGAGCTTTTGCATCTCGACAGTACTTAGGAAGGCCAGCCATGGGCTCACCTTAAAATTTATCAAAACTGGGACTTAGGGGGCACCTGGGTGGCTCAGTGGGTTAAAGCCTCTGCCTTCGGCTCAGGTCATGATCCCAGGGTTCTGGGATCGAGCCCCGCATCGGGCTCTCTGCTCAGCAGGGAGCCTGCTTCCTCCTCTCTCTCTGCCTGCCTCTCTGCCTAGTTGTGATTTCTCTCTGTCAAATAAATAAAATAAAATAAAAAAAAAGAAATTGAGGAGAGCTAAAAAAAAAAAAAAGATCACCTTATTAAAAAAAAAACAAAAAAAACTGGGACTTAGGAATAAAAGAGGGTGAACAGTTACACAGAAACACATGTGAACTGGAACCATCCCAGACAACTGGGAAGCACCCGTGCCCGAAGTTTAGTGCACATGTGTCTGTTTGATCACATTATCTCAAAAAGAGAATAAACTTGACAGCACGTTTACAAACCTTGAAACACTATTAACTAAAAAACACTGGCAAACCTTTTGTAATCAGGAGAGATCGCTTCCAGAGATCGCGGCTTAATACCCAATGTTATCAACAACTTACACATCATGTATAATGAAAATATATTTGTTATATAAAGTTTTGTCCCCCCCAAGACCTACAAAGTGAGTGATGTGTTTATTTTAGATAATATTCTCTGGTAATGAAAAGATCGGACATTTTCTTAAAAACAGTAATGGAGTAGGGTCTCTGTGTGGTGTCGTCTTTCTTACAGCCTAAACACAAATTAACAGATAGCCCCGGATGCGTATGGATTCATCTGGAAAAGATACTAGACTGTCTCCGCTCGTTCAGTGAGTTTTTATTGACTCTGTTTTACGATTAGCTCGATGCTAAGGCTCTGTAGATAGCATTTTAATATGATTTACTATTAAATAGCATTTGCTGTAAAATTATCTGGGACTCAACCCAGTGGTGCCAAAAAGACCTCCTGAGCTGATTCCACAGTGTGAACAGCAAGGACAGTTTTCTGTGAGCCCGCCCTCTAGTAATTACCCCACAGCCTCCACTGCTCACCGTTTATTTTTAATTCTTAACTCCGTAATTGAAATGCCTTCTCTTTTCCCTAAGCACCTTTTTGTGGGAAGCAAGTAAAACACTTGCTTTAATCCATATGAGCACTGGCTCTAGGATTTTTAGGGGAAACGGTCACACTTCATACTGAGATCGGTGTAAGGGAGTCAGGCCCACGACCTAAGTGGTTATATTAAATGTTTTAAGTTCCAGACTAGAAAGATCGCATTTATTGTCATTGCTGCTTTCAAACAGGAAACTTAAAATTTTATTACGTTGATAAGGCAAATCACTGACTGAAATGAAGTTTAATGGAAGTTCTCTACCAGAAGAATAATGTAACATTTTAATATAGGACTATAATATGCGACAGTGAAGTCACTTCTGTAAACACTGCTTTAAAGTAATAAATGGAAATACCGAGGCCAGTTTTTTGCATTAACGCAAAATCAAGTTCAAAGTAATTATAGTTTATTTATGCCTTTGTTGCCTCCCATATATTTTAAGATAATTTTTCTCTGAAGTGTGTTCTTTTACTTTATGTCAATACTTAAAATGCTTTGAAAAGCCTTGTCAACTTGAGTGGCAGGGTTTGGTGTCAAAAGAGGTTAAGTGTGGGCTAGGATCCCTCCCTGTTTACTGAGGACGCGCAAGGCCTCAAGGTCCTTGTGGCACAGTCAGCTGCACAGCGTCTCGCTCTCGCTGGAGTAGCTGTCGTCCGCCGCCTCGCTGAACAGAGACCTTTTACTCAAATGGGTGCTTCTCAAGAACATAAATAATTGCTTGCCAGAGTCTTAAAGTAGGATCCAATTAATTCTGCCATTGTTTGCCATTCAGTTTAATGAGTCACTGCTCTTGATCATTTGACATCAACTTCCAGAGAATTAAAAGAGAGCTAGAGCTAACCTGCTTGTCTACGTGTGCATTCCCACTACGAGAAACAGAAGTATTAGGGAAGGATCCTGTAGGTCGGTAAATGTCTGTGTTTGCTACTCCCAACGCGGCTACCACAGGCCAGACAAGTGTTCTAAGTCTGTATATATTCAGTGAATTCTGAAGTAGTCCCCTGGGGTAGAGTCTCATCCCCATTTCATAATGGGGTTGTACAGGTTGTGCAGCTGGCAAAGAGTGAAGCCAGAAGTTGAACCCAGGCATGCTGGCTCCAGGACCTGAATTGGAATCAGACACTTTCTGGGACCAGTTGGGTTCCTTAAGCAGGCGTGTGTGCCTGTACAAGAAGAAACCGAGGCAAAGCGCTCCAGTCCCCCGACCCTCGGCCCACTGTCCTGTCCGCTGTAATTGACGTGCTTTAGCTCGGGTGAGTTGTCATACTTGGATCAGCCTTTTTTTTTTTTTTTTTTTATCGGAGCCATGATCTCGGAAGGAAAGTTGAATATAATAGAAGCTGGGTCCTTGTGATCTAACCCGGAACAGAGGAACACTGTGGGCTTCCCTGTTAGACGCCGAGGGAAAGAGCCTCGGAGTAAGCGGACCAAATGACAGTCTTTTGTACATGATTTAGGTGGGCGGTTCCACAGCCATGTCGTGGTGACTCTGCTGTTGGGTCGTGGTTTGAGAGCGGATTTTGTGGTAGCGCCCTGCAGGTTTACTGTTTTCCTTCAGTATGTTAGGAAGGGCTTGAGAGCAGTCAAACAGTAAGTTAACTTTCAAATGCAGACATCTGATTTCTCCTGGAAGCCGCTGAGGGACTCCCTTTCTCAGCACGGGGTAAACTTGGATATCCGGGCACCTGCAGTGGACCTGCCCCTGAGGTTCCGTGTCGCACAGCCTGGCCTCTGGCAGCGGGCTCTGGTGTCATGCCCTGGAGCTCTAGGAGCCACGGTTCTCGAACTAACCCCCAGATTGCTAGTCGACCTCAGGCTTGCACCAAGCTCCAGGAATGGAAGCGGGCTTCTCCAGCTAAAGTGAAAGGCCTTGGGGTAACACCGTTCTGCATTATCCCATTTCTCCCAAGTGTGTCATTGTAGACTCTGGCATCTGCTACTGCTCTGACAACAAAATCAGCGAAGACATTATCCGGCAACAATTCACAGAAGTCGCACTACCATCCAGTCGTGTCTACTTCGGCAGCTTGTCCTGTTTGTTTGTTTTGCGTGCGTGCGTGTTCTTGGCTGGGATTTCATGTTGCAGATTTAGATTTTCTTTTTTTTTTCTTAGAAGAGTCCGTGTTTTACGGTGTTCTGCAAAAGCAGGAATTCCCACACCGGCTCGAGAAGTCCTGTTGAGCTTTGTAGGGAGGTTTTCACTGCAGAGATGCCACGTGAAATGTGTCCACGGCAGTAAATACTTTCCCAAAGTAAAGACAAGGAATGGCAAGCATTGGAGAAGCGCTGAGAAGCGCTACTGTTAATTTCAACCACCTTGAGCTCCAAAGGGATAGCCCTTAAGTCACAGGCAGGGAAATCTGACAACTGAGATCATTCAGTAAAAGGCTTAGCTTCTCCAGAGGGTGTTGTTTGTTTCCAGTTACCTGATCGAATCCCCACTTAAAACAGGCACCATCCCTGTTGTCTGCAAAGACTTTGAGGCCAAAAGACTCGCTGAGGCGAGGCACGCTGACCTTGAATTAAGCGCCCCGCTTCCACCAGCAGCCTGGCCAGTTTTTCAAGATCGAGCCTTTCAGGCGTGTGCTCTAATAATAGAGCAAGGAAGCCCGAACAGGAGCTGAAACATTTGGAGGGCGTCTCTCTCTATGACCAGTGTTCCCTGGAAGGCTTTACCATCTTTTCTTCTGAATTCATTCAGGGGAAAAAAAAAAAATCACACCAAAGAAAAAAACATCGAATCTACTTCATAGCGTAAATTCTGAAAGTTTTGGCAGCAGCGTGCTGCTCTTCATATGTTCATTCTGGTAGCTGACCAGAATACATCTGTTTAGAGTTGGTTTTTTCTGTTCTTGATGTGTTATTTGTTTATAGCCTGGGTTCTACATGTTTTGGAAAGCAGCTGTCTGGACTTAGGAATGCAGTCTGTAATTTGAGAAGTAACCCAGCTAAAGGGTTTTGACTGGGGATAAGAGTTCAAGAACTAATTGGACCATCTTTTATGTTATTTTAAAATGTTTTAAGGTCACTAGTATATTTTTAACTGGTGTTTGTTTGTTTTTGGTCAAAAGTCCCACATTCATAATCTGTTTGTTTTCTTTCACTCCTAGTAAAGTTTATATTAGACCATTTGTTAGACTAAGAACAGGGAAATGGGAACTTTTTTCCTCATGAATTTCTTGGTTTTCATTTTGTTAACATAGGGAAAACTTCCCTATAATGCCAACTTTCCTTCCCTCCCTTCCCAAGAAGCTAAGTGTGTATTGTATTTAAAGGAAAACTTATTCTTGGGGGACATGTTATTTATAGAACCGTTTGCGCTTAAGTTTGCCAACTATAAAATAATAGGCTTTCTGCCATTTGACACAAGTTAGTACATCCTTTATTTCTATTCCTAGCCTTTTTAAAATGGATTTTTAATTCACATACCATACAGTTCACCCTGTGTACAATTCAGTGGACAGGTGAACTCATGTATTCTTTACTCTGAGAAAGTATTTACTACCGTGGACACATTTCCGCATGTGTTCACTGAGTTCTGCAGCCATCATCACAGACCATGTTAGAAATTTGTCTTCACCCTACAAAAGAAACCCCATCCTGTTAGCAATCACTTCCATTTCCCTGCAAACCTCCCCTTTGTAGATGACCACTAATAATACTGTTTTTTAAATTTACGTATTCTAGGCATTTCATGGAAATGAAATCCTCCAGTAGGTGGTCTTTTCTGACCTAGCATAATGCTTTCAAGGGCTCTTCCTGTCATCGCATGTGTCAGTGCTCCATTCCTTTTATCGAGAAATATTACATTGTGTAGAAACACCACACCCTGTTCACTCATCAGTTGACGGACATTTAGGGTGTTCCCCATTGGTTGGCTATTAGAAATAATACTGCTGGGAAGGTTTTAATCGTTTTCAGATGCAGAGCTATATTCTTTTATTCAATTTATCCCTAAATATTTTTTTGATGCAACTATAAATGGAATTTTTTTTTAATTTTTTTAATTTTTTTATTAACATATAATGTATTATTAGCCCCAGGGGTAGAGGTCTGTGAATCGCCAGGTTTACACACTTCACAGCACTCCTCATAGCACATACCTTCCCCAGTGTAAATGGAATTTTCTTAATTTCATCTGTGTATTGTTCATTGCTGGTAGAGAAATGCAGTTGATGTTTTATGTATTCATCCTGTACCCTGCAATCTTGATGAACTCGTTTATTAGTTTTTAGTAGGTCATTAGTGGGCTTCCAGTAATTTTCTGTATGCAGGAGTACACCATCTGCAAGTAGAGATCATTTTACTACTTCTTTTCCAATCTGGGTGTCTTTTGTTTCTTTTTCTTTTCTAATTGCCCCGGCTGGAAATTCCAGTACAGTATCTTGGAAGGGGCAAGAGCAGACATTGTTGTTTTGTTCTTGATCCGAAAGGGAAAGAAGGCATTGTATCTTTCACCATTAAGTATGACTTTACACTTGATCTTAGCCAAAAGGCCAAGCTGTGGGTTTTCATAGATGCCCTTTATCAGACTGGGGAAGTTTCCTTATATTCCTAGTCTGTTGAGTGTTTATATCATGAAAGAATATTGGATTTTGTCAAGTGCTTGTCTGCATCTAATGAGATGATCCGTGGATCTTGTCCTTTATTCTGTTGGTATGGTATATTACATTAATTGATTTTTTTTTTTTTTAATATTAACCCACCTTCCATTCCTGGACTAGATCTCAGTTGCTTTTTATATGTTGCTAGATTCAATATTCTAGTATTTTGTTGAGGATTTTTGAGTCTCTATTCATAAGAGATGTTGGTCTGCAGTTTTCTCATGATGTCTGTCTGGTTTTGGTGTCAAGTTAATCTGGTGTCATAGAATGAATTGGGAAATGTCCCCTTCTGTCTTTTGGAGTAGTTTGTGAAGAATTGGTACTGGTTATTGTTTAAATATTTGGTGGAAAAGCACATGGGTGGCTCAGTCAGTTAAGCATCCGACTCTTAATTTCAGCTCCAGTCATGATCTCAGGGTTGTGGGATCTAGCCCTGCATTGGACTCTGCACTTGGCGGGGAGTCTGCTTCTCTCTCTCTCTCTCTCTTCACCCCCCAACCCCCTCCCCCTCTGCCTCTCTTCCCACTCATGCATGCACTCTCTCTCCCTCTAAAATAAATAATATTTTAAAAATTAAATGTTTGGTGGAATTCACCAAAATCATTTGGTCACAGTCTTTTATTTGTGGGTGGTTTAAATTACTAATCTATTCTCTTTCATTCTCATTGATTATAGATCAGTTCAGATTTTTTATTTCTTCTTGAGTCAGTTCTGGCAGTTTGTGTCTTTTCAGGAATTTGTTCATTCTGTCTGTTATCTAATTATTGGTGTATGGTTGTACCATTCCTTATAATCCTTTTTTTCCTGTAAGGTCCGTAAAGCTGTCTGTTCATAGATTTATAACTAATAAATAGTTACCTTAATCTCACAAAGAAATTAACTCTAAATTTGGGGGCTTTCTAGGGATGGAGAATACAAAGAAACGTGATGATCAAAGGACTGTTGAGCCCTTCTCTGTTACCGCTAACAGTAAATATGTAGCATCACCATTAATTCCTGCCTGGCCCAGAATATTAAGACAAAGCCTTTGCTGGGGGGAAAAAATGATGTTAGGAGAGGTAGGCTTCTGCTGTCTAATACTACCCAAAGGAATCTCTCTGGGTGAAGATAGCCTTTCCTTAGCAACTTCTAAGCTTCCTAAAACCTGAACAAAACACTTGACCTGATTGTCCAACTTTGCATCCGAGAATGGAAGTAGATGCTGGCGCTTGAAAAGCTACCAAGTATTCATTTTTCACTGTAGTACATCAGCATTTCATGAGAAATCTTATATAGATCAGGTCTCATTATAGTGAATTCCAAAGGACCAGCCAGATTTCTGGATAGTACATTTCTCTCTCATTTTTAAGTTTCTCTAATTTTACAGATTTTCCATCTCAAAAAATGTGTCACAACATACCCTTTTCTTTTTTAGAATGTAAAATCTTGAATACAGGGAGATTTCAGACTCTAAAGTAGTAGCGTGCACACCCAGGCAACTGCAAGGAGTTCTAAGCATGGGAGAGATCATGATCTTCATTGTGGAAGGACAGAAAAGAAAAGATTTCTGAGTTTGGGATCCCCACTCTGACAAATGCATTCCTATCGTCACCCTGGCCAAAAGTCACTGCTTATATATGATTTTTAGTTTCATGAAAACCTTTCTGTCTCCTGAGAAAACGTTTAGATTCCCATTATAGAAATTTATTATAAAAGCACTTTTGGAAAACTAGTGTGCAACTAAAAAATTGTTAAAATTAAGTGCTATTAGACATTAAATGGAGATAAATTCTCAGTTTACTAAGAGTTTAAAACCTTTTGATTATTGCAGGCAAACCATTTTGGATGATTTTCTTTTTGGAAAAGATGGATTCTTTTTGAAAAACATTCTATATTTTGGAAGAGAAGCTCACACTATAAAAAGAGAAAAGGTCACCTTTAAATGAGAGCTGTCTGCATTCAGAACAAAAGCTGTTGGGGCTTTTGTTAAGGAAATCAGCAGAATAGAGACCAAATTATTGGTTGCAAACAGTATAAACAATGGAATTTTTCAAACGGAAAAGACAGTTTAAGTCGAAGAGAAGTTGGCTGCCAAGGAAACCACTGACTGGAAAGAGACTAGCAAAATTTTTATGCAGACTAGCATGATCACCTTGTGGGATTTTCTGCTTCCTCCTCTGAAAAGGGAGAGAAAGTAGGAGGATAGCAAGAAACATGGAAAAGCATCTCTTCTGCTGTAAGGAGACGAAAACTAGATCATTCTTCTCAGTTCCCCCTAACTTTTTATTTTGAAAATGTTTATGACTTAAAAAACAAAAAACTTGAGACGCCTGGGTGGCTCAGTCAGTTAAGGGGCTGCCTTGGGCTCAGCTCAGGATCCCAGGGTCCTGGGATCCATTCCCACATCAGGCTCCCTGCTCAGCGAGGGGTCTGCTTCTCCTTCTGTCTACTCTACCTGCAGCTCCCCCAGCTTGTGCTCTCTGACAAATAAATAAAAATAAATAAAATCTTAAAAAAAAAAAAAACTTGAAAGAAGAGTACAATGTGTATACTCTTCCCCTAGATTCACCAGTGTTTAACCATATTTGCTTTCTCGTCCCCTCACCTACGCACACAGTCACTTTCACACCCATACAGAAAATAAGTCACAAATGTCATAGCATTTCATCTCTAAATACTTCAGCATGCATTTCCTAATAAGACATTCTCTGCCTAACCACAATACTGTTATCACACCCAGGAAATTTTCCATTACTGTTTCCCCTAATAATGTCTTAGGGAGAAGGGGATTTAACCTAAGATATAGTCAAGGTTCCTTCATTGCATTTAGTTGTCATAATTTTTTTCATCTTCTTTAAAGAATAGCCACCCTTCTTTTGACTTTTATGTCACTGTTTCTTTAAGAGACCAGGTTACTTTTCTTATAGAAAGCCCCACAGTCCAGTTACTGATTTTTTTTTTCTTATGATTATATTCTATTAAACATATCTGACAAAGAAAACTAACAAAGGAAATGTTGTGACCTTTCTGTTTTATCGCATTGGGAAGTACATCACATCAGTTTGTCCAGCTGTCAGTGATACTGTGTTTAATCATCTACATAAGGGTGATAGTCACCATATTTTTTTCATATTTTCAAAGATACCTTTTTTGGGGCACCTGGGTGGCTCAGTGGGTTAAGCCTCTGCCTTCGGCTTGGGTCATGATCTCAGGGTCCTGGGATCGAGCCCCACATGGGGCTCTCTGCTCAGCAGGGAGCCTGCTTCCCCCTCCCTCTCTGCCTACTTGTAATCTCTCTCTCTGTGTGTCAAATAATTTTTTAAAATTTTTTAAAAAGATACCTTTTTTTCCTTATAGAGAAATGTGGGGTTCAATACTTTGAGATCAAGTGAACATTGTTCTCCTTTTTCTTCAAGATCAGGAACAAAACTAGGATGCCCCCTTTACCACTTTTTCTCAACATCATATTGGGATTCCTGGCCATAGCAATTACGCAAGAAAAAGAAATAAAAGGCATACAAATTGGAGAGGAAGAAGCAAAACTGTCACTACTTATGGATGACATGATACCATATATGGAAAACTCCACCTGTTTTAAAACTGTTAGAATTTAGTCCAGTTGCTGGATATAAAATTAATATATAAAAATCAGTTTCTAATATACTAATAAAGTATCAGAAAGAAAAATCAAGAAAACATCCCATTTACAATGGCATCAAAAAGAATAAAGTACCCAGGAGTAAATTTAACCAAAGAGTTGAAAGACCTGTACACTCAAAACTATAATACATTTGTGAAAAAAATTGGAGAAATAGCAAGATTTTATCCTCAAGGACTGAAAGAATTAATAACATTAAGATGTCCATACTACCCAAAGTAATCTACAGATTCAGTGCAATCCGTATTAAAATTCCAGTGACATTGTCCACAGACCTAGAAATAATTCTAAAATCTGTATGAAACCACAAAAGACCCTGAACAGCTAAACCAATCTTGAGAAAGGAGAAAGCCAGAGATACCACTCTTCCTTATTTCAAACTATACTACAAAGCTACAGTAATCAAACAGTATGGTATTGGCATAAAAACAGACACATACATCATTAGAACTGAATAGAGCTCACAGAGTTAAACCCATGTATTTTTGGTCAGTTGATTTACAGCAAAGGAGGCAAGAGTAGAGATAGAGAAAGGACAATCTCTTTAACAAATGGTGTTGGGAAAACTGGACAGCTACTTGCAAACGAATGAAACTGTTTTATACCAGATACAAAATCAACTCAAAATGGGTTAAAGGCTTGATTGTGAGACCTCAAATTATGAAACTCCTCAAAGAAAACATAGGCAGTGATGATAAGCTCCTTGATACTGGTCTTAATGTTTTTTTGGATCTGACTTCCAAGTGATAAAGTAAATAAGTCATTGGGATGTATTTTACCATGCAGGAATATAGTCCGTAGCATAGTATTAACATTGTAAGGTGATAGATGGGAACTAGACTTATAATGGTGACCATTTCACAATGTATGTAAATATCCAATCGCTGTATTCTACACCTGAAACCAATATTATATTGTGTGTCAATTATACCTCAATAAATGTAATTTTTTTTTCAAATATTTCAGATAAAAGTGAAAGTAGCCCTTTCTACTGCTCTACTCCCTTCCCTGCTATGTCTGCACCCCTTTCCCAAACTGTTAACAGTTTGATCCGTGTCCTTCAAACTTTCTTTTGCTGTGGTCAGTGTAGTAAAATACTATAGTTTCGTAGTATGTCTCCATTTTAGCACAAAATATACACAAAGGGCATACTTATTTCTTTATTTTGCAAATATGCAATCACACAACAGATAAGGTATCATAATTGGTGTTTTACTTTATGTCTTAGGGATCTTTTTATGTCCATATGTATCAAGTTATACACAGCTACTCTTTAAGTAGCTGTATGATAGTTCACAATACAGATTTACCATAATTTATTTAACCATTCCATTACCGATATCTGTGTTGTTTCTAGGTTTTCAGTATTATAGACAACAGTTAATATCCCAGAAAATGAAAAAAAAAAAATCCCAGAAAATGTCTTTGCAAATGTTCAAGTATTTCTGTAAAATAGATTCCCAAGAAGTATAATGGTTAATTAACTGTTACTGATTCACACTTCGGCGGGAGCTTCCTCATACCCTTACCAACACCAGCAATATTTAGCAATATTTTTTTTATTTGCCAGTCTGATTGATTAAAAAAAAGAATGGTAGCTTACTGTTTTCATTAGTATTTTTCTGTTTGCTGGTGAGAATGTTAGTTCATGTTTGTTAGCCACTAATTTCTTCCATGATTGCTCACTTGTCTATGGGTTTGTTTGTTTTAAGATTTTTATTTATTTGAGAGAGAGAAAGAGAGCACATGAGTGGGGAAGAAAGGGAAAAGCAGGCTCCCCAGAGATCAAGGAGCCTGATGTGGGGCTCGATCCCAGGACCCCGGGATCATGACTTGAGCCGAAGGCAGACGCTTAACTGCCTGAGCCACCTAGGGGCCCCATAGGAGTTATTTTAATGGAGCTTTTGCGAATGGTATCCCTTGCTGTTTGAATTTTTGTTGCCTAAACTGTAGAATTAAGTAGATTTAATAAAGTCTTGAGAAATCCCTTTCTGTATGTACCCTCACTACAATACCCAAAATCAAATCAACTCAGGTAATATCCCTAACTTGCCATCCAAATTCAGGCTGTCCTAAATCAGGAACCAAATAGAATCTGATAGAGAGCGAGACATACTATCATTCTCATGTTTTCTCCCTGTGTCTTGTTCATCCTTTGATGTTGTGCATGTGGTTTTACACAATAAGAAATTGGAAGTTTTTGTTCAATATCTGTAGTTTTCCTGTAAAAATTCTAGGTTTTGCTTTACTTAAGTCATCTTTTCCCATCGAAGCATTTTTTTATCTATTTTATTTTCTTCTCTATGATTATTTTTAGACACACCAGGATTTTTGGATACATGAAACATATCTTTATGCATGAGTTTTGTCAAAACCTTTTTAATAGTTTAAACTTCAGCATTGTTCCTAAACACCATCTTGATCATATACCAGATTCTTACACGTGCAAGGATCTGTTCTAAAGCAGTACCGTCCTGTGAATGAGTGTATTGAGATTTAGATGAGAAAGTTCCTTGTCCTCTTCAAATATTTCTTGTTTATTATTGCTTAATTTTTCTTCCAGGTACATTTAGGACAGAATAAATTGACTAAATAAATTGACTCCATTTACGCTTCCTCCAGCAATGTATGCAAACATGCACTTCCCAGAGTCTGGAAGAAACCGGCTAGGGATCTGGAACCAAGGCTAAGACTTGAATTAACCCAGAAACATTAAAGCCAAATTACCTATCCTCTAATCTAGAAGAAGCTTAATGGGTTTGTAACACTGTTAAGTGTTGCCTAAGTGTTCGTTTAATGAGCTGTTGACTCATTTACTGCCTTCTTCTAGGTAAACCCTAAGATTGTGGTAGCCTTCGTGCCTCATATTATTTGTTCCTGTATTATCATTACCAAACTTGGAGCTGAATCGGGACATACATGCCATATATATGTCTTATATGTCTTTTTCAAACGTTTTTGAAAAAATACAATAGCCCAGTCCTCGGGGAGCTCACCAGAGAATGAAAGGGAAGGCTTAAGATAGAAAAAAAATGGATATGAAAGCATATGCTAGGTGTGATTTTTTTTTTTTTTTTTTTTTTTAAATCACAGGAGAGCTTTTATATCCATTTTTTCTAAACCTGACCAGGTTAGACTTTATGGCTTATGCTCTAAGCCTTTACAACTTGAGGCAGTCATTTTGACCCAGGAAGGCATTCCACGTGGGATGTCTTACAAGCAGAAGCGCAGAGATAGGACCAAATGAGCCATTATTGTTGAGTTTGGGGGCCAGAAGGAAAAATACTAAGAAATTGAAGTTAGAAGGGCCTAACTATTCCGTGAAGGATGTGGGGCAGTAGTTTCCTATCATGTGGAGTTAAGTGGTAAGTGGACAGATATTCTGAATCTCTTCTTTTTTTCCTAGTACTGGATGAACGAATACACCTCGTCCATCGGAATTGGCGTTTTTCATTCGGGCATCGAAGTATACGGCAGAGGTATGTGTACACACGGTCTAAGTCGACTTTCTGAAGATTGTTTTCTTTTGAAGGACTTGCAGTTCATGTCTGTAGCGCTTCCTGTCTTTTTTCAGCTGCTTCCATACGTTACTGTGGAAAGTAGAAGAAAATCTCCCCACATTCGTTTACACTGTATTTTGCGAAAATGCCCAAAGTTGAATGTATTTGGGGAGAAAGTATGGGGCCGTACATTCGTGTAGTTATCTTTAATTCCAAATACAGGGTCTTAAAAGGTATTTGCCTTTTGGGATTGTCTTACCATGACAGTCTTGTGCCAGTGATACTGGAGTTCCTAAGAAAAGCTGCGCGTTGAGAACCAGTCATTACGCTTGGAGAGGAGTCGGTGCTAGAGTGTCAAACTTGAAATAACCAATTTCCTGAGGGAATTTCAGTATTAAATTTGTTTTTATAGACTTGCAAGTGTGTCATTACAAAGTTTAAAAATATCACAGAGCAAATCCCACCCTCGATTACATCTAGCTTTTTGCTCAGGAATGATGGCCTTTGTCATTAACTCAGCCCTTTTAGTCTCCTTGGTCTTTTATTACGATAAATCCGACAGGAGCCACTCAAGCCCAGCAGCTTGTTATCAACAGCTTTTTCCTTGGTTCTGATTCCCACTGTTGGTGCAGGGTAATTTCCTCCAGACCAAGCCATAAGTGGTAACGGTCTGCGTAACGCAGAGCACATTGCCAGTTCCAGCAGGGCTGTAAGACCATATTATTTGCATCATAAACTCACCCTGTAGCAGAAATGTCTTTTATTTGCCTCAGCCAGGCGGTCTCTGTACCAGACCTGCAGGAACACGTGATAGCAGCCTGCCCAGAGCCACCCGTGGAGGTTGCAGACCAGCCTCCGCGAACACGAGGAAAAGGCTCCTGTACCCCAGTGTGTCGGGGACATTGACACTGTCCCCTCCTGACGCTCCACATTAGCTGCCCCGGCTGCGGTGTAGCACAGGAAATGTTTGCTATGGAGATCGCCCCGTGAGCTCCGTCTTACTGGAAAGGCTGCATCTACCAAGTAATCCCCCAGAGCAAGGAGGCTCCTGCCCGAAGGGTTAGCGGTCAGATTGTCGCTGCGGGCGGCATTGTCATCTGTGGGTTTACTTCCCCTGTTTGATTTGGCTTCTACCAAAGTTGTGTGTGTTGCTTTTTAACTGCATTTCTGTGGCGTGTTCCAGTCTTTTAAGTGCCATCCAGTTCTGAGCCACTCGACCATGCCGCTATGACATAGAGAAGGACATGGGGACAAGTGGCACTTGCTCCATTTTGCAAACAAAGAAGCCCAAGCCCAGGCTCACCTCGCTGAAAGTCCTGCTGCTGATCAGTAGGACGCTGATCAGCTTGAATCCGAGCGTTCTTGCCTACTAGTCCAGTACCCTCGCACCTATCTAATCACTGCTCCCCTCCGTAAAGTGATTTAGGAATAACCAGACACGGTCCAAGCGTGTTCAGGGAGGCTTAGCCAAGCTAAGGTCAATAGCTTGCTGAAAGTGGAATGACGCTTCTGGAATAAATGGCTGACGACTTTTCTTACTGGAATTGAGGAAGTAAAAAAAAAATCTAAACATTACCTTTCTACGTCTAACGTGGTTAGCTACAGTGTTTTATAAAATCCTGTTGTTAAGATCATTTTGACTGTTTCAGTATTGAATGCCAGGCACTTTATTTCTTATCCACGTCCTTGCTTTTTCTCTGGAAGGTCTGGATCAAAAGGAAACTTGGGGTCTACCTTGTTCGTTGACCTTTCACAATTATATTTAGTAAATGGTAAGCGAGGAGATTCATTTACACCTTTGTGATTTTGAAAATAAGTCCACCACGATCTAAGTATCTCCTCCCAGGAATTTTCGCTCCTTCCTTATCTGAAAGCACTGTCTGCTTCTGTTCTGGATCAGAGCTGATTTCTCGTGAGCCTATAGCACGCGCCGTCCCCTCCTGGCTCAGAGATGTGCTGTGGAGAGTGTGTGTGTAGGTGTATGTGGCAGTGTGGCAGCTGCTTTTTCTTGAATGAGGGGAATGGAATTCAGTTTTTCAGGCTTGCTAATGTTTCACTCTTAGTTAAAGATAAACCAACAGTCTTCAACCCAGGAGCTGTGCAGAATCATTGTTATTAGACAGCTTTTCCGGTAAAGTGCAAGTTTAACATTTGACCGCTTTAATTTAGAAAAAGACAACACGCGGAACGGACCACCCACTTGGTTCGGCACAGTCACTAGACAGACGGCGTTCCCCCGTGGCAGTCGTTCTGCCGTCAGCAGCGTACAGGAGGTACACGGACAAATCATGAGCACCTCTGAGTGTCTTCCGTTGGTGCTTTCAGGCCTTTTGAATCAACTGTTGTGTACGAGTAACAGCCCAGCGAGATGTTTGTGAAAGCATTGATGACCTGCAAAATATTTAGATGGTGTCGTTATTATCCTCGTCACTATTAAAGCTAATACAGCATTTCTGATTAAGTTTTGTGTGATGAATACTAAAAATCATGAGTTTTCTCTTTTCAGAATTTGCTTATGGTGGCCATCCTTACCCCTTTTCTGGAATATTTGAAATTTCCCCAGGAAATGCTTCTGAACTAGGAGAAACATTTAAATTTAAGTAAGTAGGGAGGATAATTTTTATTATGCTATCTTAGGTGCTACAACATGTTTACAAGCATACAGAATTCATTCTGGAGACGAAAATCTAGGAAGCTAAAATGTATCTTTAACGGTGTTGTAGTTGCTGACTATTTAAAACTGAATCTGTCTGAAGTTGTATAAAGATGGCAATCCGGCGGCGCCTGGGTGGCTCAGTGGGTTAAGCCGCTGCCTTCCGCTCAGGTCATGATCTCAGGGTCCTGGGATCGAGTCCCCCAAAGGCCTCTCTGCTCAGCAGGGAGCCTGCTTCCCTCTCTCTCTCTCTGCCTGCCTCTCTATCTACTTGTGATCTCACTCTATCAAGTAAATAAATAAAATCCTTAAAAAAAAAAAAAAAAGATGGGAATCGGCCCTATGAAGTGCCCAACGTAACCTAGTCTGTTGCTTGTATTCAGGACCCACGTAAGTTCCCTTGTGTACTTTGAAAACGTTCTTACCTTGGTAGGACTTGGGTTCTGCTTTAGAAGACGTTTGTATGAAGCGATGGTTTCCTCTCGACCTCCCACGTGGGGGGAGAGGGAAGCCGGTTACAGGTGTCTGTATGGTTCGGGTGGTAGCTACCCTCGTGGTGAGCAGAGCGTATGGGCTGTCGACTCTCTGTCGACACAGACATTGGGTGTCAAATGAAGTTTAGTTTAAACTCAAAGTTTAAAATTTAAAATTTAAAAAATAAAAATACATGAAGAGAAAAGAAATGGTGGGCAGGATTTCTTTTCTTCTTTTTTTTTTTTCTTTCTGTTTAAGAGAGAGTGAAAGAGTGCAAGCAGGGGCAGAGAGGGGCAAAGGGACACAGAATCCCAAGCAGGCTCCTCACTCACTGTGGAGCCTGGCACAGGACTCGATCTCACAACCTGGGCTGAAATCAAGAGTCGGGACCCTTAACCCACTGGGCTACCCAAGTGCCCCATTCAGTAGGATTGTTTTTTAATCTTTTCATTTTTCCCAATGAAAGGGACACTGTTTATACATTTGAAATAACTGAACAGTTGGTTAGCTGAGAAACTGTTAGTGAGGTGTGTGTGTATATCACATGTTTGGATACACTAAAATACTCTGGAGCCTTATGAGTAGTCAGCAGCACTGAGAATTTGAATGCTTGATAATCCAATTTCCATTTTTTAATGAAGGTTTGTATTTGAAGAGCTATTTAGAACCTTAGGTTCCAGGAGCTTTAAAGAAACTTTTGGGCCTGTGAGCATTAATTTGCCAAGTAAAAAGTGGTGAAATGAGGTTGTAACCTTGAAATTCAGGATAGGTCTCCACTATTTTTTTTTTTTTAAGATTTTGATTTATTCATTTGACAGAGAGAACACAAGCAGGGGGTGGGGCAGTGGGAGAGGGAGAAGCAGGCTCCCCGCAGGGAGCCCGATGCAGGACTCAGGACTCAATCCCAGGACCCTGAGATCATGACCTGAGCCAAAAGCAGACACTTAACGACTGAGGTGCCCCAGGAGCTACACATTTTTATCACTATGAAGTTCATCCGTTTTCTTGGCAGCTCACAGATGGGCTGTAATGCCATCCTTAGGTTTCCCTTTTGACAGGACTACGGATAAAAAGGTTTTCTAAGTATTTTCAGTTTTCTTGGATGCCTAACTTGTATCTGACAAAAATTCTGCCTTCTATTGCATAATGTCTGTTGCAAGTCCAGGGTAGTAGCTGGGAGTCAGGTGGAGGGAGGTTATTTTTTAATTGGTGGGGTTGGTTGATTGGTTGGTTTTCATTCCTCTCACGGTGGCACAGAAGCAGATGATGTAAAAGACGATTTCTGAACGTGACTGTGGCCAGCCCTTTGGTGGCTGGCATAATTGAGCGGGAACATTTGCAGCATGGATCTGGTTCTCTGATAACCTGACGGCGTACACAGGCCTTGGAAAATAATGTGTTGCTGCATTTTTAATACACGACAGACACACTGTTCCATCCAGAAAATGACCAGGTTTGCGTCTGTATGATTCAGAAGTAGCGCACCTCGGAGTTTATTGTAGGAAAGTCGAGAATCCACAGAACTTTTGAAAAGTATCTCATTGACCTTGTAGTCATGTCGTTTGTTGTGGCTTTGTTAGGCCAGTCACAGTATTCCCGGAAATAAGCCAGTCTTTGAACATGCCCTTTAGAAATACTTAATACTTTAGAAATACGTAAGACTCACACGATCGTGTTTCTTTCCTCCTCCTTTTCCTTCAAGAGAAGCTGTAGTGTTAGGGAGCACGGACTTCCTGGAGGACGACATCGAGAAGATCGTGGAGGAGCTGGGCAAGGAGTACAAGGGCAACGCCTACCACCTCATGCACAAGAACTGCAATCACTTCTCCTCGGCGCTGTCGGAGGTGAGTGCCGCTTTCTCCGCAGATCCTTCGAGCAAAAAATGGCCCTGGCGTCCTCGCCGTCTGCTGTTCGCAGCCGCCTGCATGTCTCCTGTGCTTTCCCAGGCCCTCGTGTCGGGGAAGCGTGGCGCCCTGTGTCCTGTAGGAATGAATGAGCTCCCCGAGGTCCGCGGCTTCCGAATGGGCGCAGTTTCCGACCGTGCCCCCTGACCACGCCGCGGCCGCGGGGAGAGGGCGCACCGATGACCCACGATCGTCTCCTCGGCTCCCGATTCATTTCCTTACAGCCTGGAACTTGCTCTTGAAAGAAAGCAATCCTAAGCGACAGCTGCCTCTCAGCCACGAGATGATTCTTTTTCTGTTTCAGTTCCGGTGTGAAGTTTTTTCCCCCCGGCTCTGAAAATTATTCATAAGTCGTTCGTGTTGCCACTGTGGAAAGTTCGTTCTGCCGGCTTCCACAGGGGCACGCACTTGCCTTGGGAGTTTTTGAGTCCCAAGTGGGAGATCGGAGCTAGATCAGAATCGTAGGACCTGAACACAGGAAACGGAGGGAAGAAATCACAAGATGAGGAAATAAGGTCGACCAGATTAATGGGCACTCGACGAGCTTCCAGTTCGCCGACTCTGGGCGGCCGGAGGCAGGGCAGCTCCAGGCCCCGCAGGACCCGGACGGCGGGCAGGACAGATGGAGGCGCCGCCTCGGTGGCCTATGCATGGGTGCCCGGCTCCCTGGCCCTCTCCCCTGCCCTCGAAGCTGCCACAGCTCGGCTCTCGGACAGGCCCATGGTGGGAACACTGTGCTGCTTGGAGGATGCGTCCCTCACCCGCCGCACGGAGGGTCCCGCCACGGTGCACGGAGTCGGCATCTTCATGTTCGCATGATCCCCACGGTTCGCCCGGGTGTGGAAGCCGGAGAGGCAGCACCAGTCTTGTAGACACGCTCACACTGTCGAGGTGACCTGGTTGCCTTTCGGGAACGAGAGACGGTGGTTCAGATCCTCCTTGACCCTGCTTGTCCCCTCATCCGGGGACCCATAGGGATCCGAAAATGTTAAAGTTGGCAAAGATAGTAGCAAGCACCCAATCCAGTCGCCTCGTGTGACAGGGCGGCTGTGCCCTCATCTGGGGTCTGGAGGAGCAGCCGGGCTCCCCTCCGTGTCGCAGGGAAGCAGCCTACACGATCAGGAACGGTCGATCCGGCCCCAGGAGACCCGGCGTCTGGCTCCCCCGGCTGTGTCGGGCAGGCCGCAGACGTCAGGGGGACCAAATCTAGCCCAGGTGATGCCCGGATCTGTCCTCTCCTCCCGGCAAGAAGAGAAAAGCCCCCCAAATGCCCAAAGTTGAGTTTGGGGACAACCAAAAGTGCTAAGCCTTTTGTGTTGCTCTCTCCTCCTCGGGAAGGGAATGTGGTTAAAGGTTTCCAGGCCTGAGCGAAGTAGGAAGGGGAGCAGGGGGGACACCACACTGACTCTCTGCTGCCCGCATCCCTGCTCCCCCCCCCCCGCCCCGTCCCGGCTGGGATCTCCCCGGATGGCTGTTACCTCTGTCTGAGGTTACTGCTGGGAGACTGTGAGGGAGATGACATAAAAGAGACCATTTCCAGGTGGACTTCAAAGTATTAAAAAGCAGTTTTTAGATATTAATGAGGTCTTGTACAATCAGATGTTTGACCCATCGAGGCTGCTGATTTTCCAGCCCGATGTGCACATTTTGTAGCAGGTTTTAAGAAAAGGGCTTAGGAAATACTTGCATGTTGCTTCAACTTGGAAGCATGGCTTCCTGGCCTTGAGGCATCTCGACTTCACTCCTGCCAGAAGCCACGGACTTTTTTTTTTTTTTTTAAATCCTGAATTCACAATCCTAATTGGCTGGGCTTGACTCATAGACTGAAACCAGCGCCGTCTGCTACCCTCCCTGCTACACTGAGAGGTGGAGGTTCAGGGAACGGGACTTGTCCCTGGGGACCATTGCAGGTCAGCACACTATCCTCGGACCCCTACACCATGAAGGTTAGGGACGCTGACCAGCCAGCCTGGCTTCCTTGCAGATACCCCCGGGAAGGGCTTTTTCCTGCTGGGACCGGCTGTGTTGAGTTGCTCATCGGCTCCGCGTTTCCAATACGGGGACTGATTGAATCCGTAACCAGTGATTCTTGCCAAAACTGCAGGTGGGGGGAAAGCCCGTCACCGGGACTGTGAGCCCCTGCTGCTCCCGACGCCCCCTCCCTGGGGTGCTTCAGGGCGGCTCCCGCCACGACTGGTGCGGTTGGGGGCCGGCAGCCGGACCGCCCTCCTCGCGCAGACACAGGCCATCTTCTCTAGGCTCTTTGCTGGGTAAGTGGTCAGGGTAGAGGGAGTGGCTGAATGAACCCATTTTGAAATTTTCTGAAAACTCAGGATTTTATCCTGACAAATCCCTAAACGTGATATGGCTGTCTAGTTCAGGTACGTAAAAATATTTCCAGTAAGACTCTTTGTCCCTCTGCACACATCCTTTTCAGATCAGAAAAGGGCTGGATGAGAGCAGGGACAATTTTAAAAAGTAAAGTTAGGATTGCCAAACGGCACACATTGATTTTGTAAGAAGAACAGACAGAAACCCCAAACCGCAGCCCCTCGGGAGGAGAGAAGGGGGCGGCCGTAATAACCTTTCTTTTTCAACACCGCGCCTTCCCTTGTCCTAAAGAAACGCACTGCGCTCGGCCTCTCTGAGCTGCTGCGAGGACTTGGAGTCCCACCAGGCTGCTGCCCTGTTCCTGCACCTGCCGCCCACGACGCCGCACGCGGCTTCTACGCCCCCAAGGCCCATGACCTGGCGTCACGGACGCACAGCTGTTTGGATCCGACCGTCTCTAGGCAGACCTTCCGAAACCAAGATTCAGCTGGTTTTCCAGGCTCGATTGGAAACCCTTGGGCAGAAGCCCTGTCTCCTCGAGCGTTTGGTGGCTGGAGCACAGGAGCGCAGACCGGGCGGCTTCTCCACAGCAGACCTTTGTTTCTCCCCGTTCTGGAGGCCGGGGGTCCGAGGTCAAGGCTCTGGCATATTCGGCGACTGGTGAGGCCTGTGTCGTGGGTCACAGGCGGGAGAGGTGAGGGGGCGCTCAGATCCCTGGTTGGTGCACTAATCTGTGCCCCAGGGCCGAGCCTCCCAGAGGCCCCTCTTCCATGCACGATGGTGGATGATGGCAGCGTGCCAGCTTCGAGGGGACAGAAAGCTTCGGTCTAGGGTAGGGCCCTTGGTGCTCACTCCCAGAGACAAAGCATGTTGGGTAGAGACCTTTTAACCCGGACTGCCTGACCCGTGTGCCCTGCTTGGGGTACCCTGACATCGTAAACGGACTGCTCTAGGGGTACCGCGTGCCCTCTGGGGTTTTACTTTTTGTGTGTGTTCCCTGTCATGACATTGCCTCAGCCCCGAAAACCTCTCAGGCTGACTTCGGGTTACTGGCTGGAGTCACACAGGTCCTGAATGATGCGTCCGACCGGGTAAAGATGGTTCGTACCAAAACTGCAGGTGGGCTCCACCCGGCTTTCTAAAATGAGCCTTGATGCTTAGTGGGATTTGTTTTAACTGGCTTAAGGCCAGGAACCCTAAAGGGTATAACCGAAATCAATACTTCAGGTTCAATGAAAGAGAGAGAAGTTCTCCGTCTCGTAAGAGAGACGCTGTGAACAGACTGGACAACCCAAGAAAAGACGGACAAATTCCTAGAAACGTTATCTTCTGAGGCTGAATTATAAGGAATAGAAAATCTGGCTAGACCTGTAACTACTAAGGAGATTGCATCAAAAACCTTCCAGCAGACAAAAGTCTAAGACCGTACAGCTTGACTGGTGAATTCTACCGAACATTCAAGGATTTAATATCTAATCTCCAACTTTTCCCCAAAAAAGAAAGAGGAGAGAGCACCTCCAAACTCCTTCTATGAGGCCAGCAACACCCCGATACCAAAACTGGACAAGGACACCACAAAAAAGGAAAATCACAGGCCAACATCCCAGATGAACAGAGATGCAGAAACCCTCAACAGAACATAGCAAGCCAAAGCCAACACTACATTACGAGGATTCTACACCAGGACCGGGTGGGACTCTTCCCAGGGACACACATTTGCAGATCAGTCAGTGTGATACGCTACCTTCAAGTGAAAAATAAAAATCCTATGATCATCTCAGTAGGTCCAGAAAAGCATTCGACAAAATTCAACATCCGCTTATGATAACTTTTTCTTGGTGAAGTGGGTAGAGCGGGAACTACCTCACCACAACAAAGGCCGAAGGCGACAGGCCCACAGTGCCCGTTGTACACGGTGGGGAAAGATCTAGAACAAGACAGGGGCGGCCCCTGACGTTCCACATGGCACTGTACCAGCTCTCCCTGGGCGTCTGTCTCTTCGCCCCTAGCGAGTGTGTGTCGGGGGGAGGATTTCCACAAGGGGAATTCCTGGTTGAAGTAATATTGTTCCGTAAACCACCACCCACCGTAGGAAGTGTGTTTTACATCTGGCCGCAGCAGGCACGCGCACGTACATATAATGCACTTAGTGTCACAACTGGCCCTCCCCGCTTGCAAACTTCAAGTCACAATGCTGAATGACTCACGGATGGACTCGAAGTTTCCAGACGTTGGCTTGGCAGAGGACCAGCACGCTTCTGAGAGGGTCGGGGTGGGAGGGGCTTGTTCCTGAGCTGGGGGGCTGGTCACAGACTGGACTCCGCCACGGAGAACTCAGCCCGCGCATATGGCCGTGTCTCAGCACCGTCCCCTACCGGGACAGGAGCCTGTCTTTGTCCATACCATGTTTTCGGCTGATCAGGCCACACCACCGGGCCTTGGGAGGAAGGTAACTCATCGAGTAGAACCAGGACTTGGGAAGTAGTTCAGAGGAAGGGAATAGGCTGCGGTGGCTGTCTGCTAACCCGCACGGTCCTCGCCATGCCTCCGCGCCTCTCCTACAGCTGTGCGGGTGCCCCCCCACCCCCCGGGCGCATCTCAGCTCTAAAATACAACGTAAAACCTGTTTGCCTGCGTTTCTGACAGCAGAGAGATGGGAGTGGTATTGTGTAAGGTCACACCTCGGCTTCCCCGCAGATCAAGTTCACAGACACATTTCTCACATACTTGTTTTTTAAAGATTCTGTTTGAAAGAAGACAAGCAGAGGGGCAGAGGGAGAGGGAGAAGCAGACTCAGTCCCCACTGAGCTGGGAGCCTGACGCGGGGCTCAATCCCAGGACCCCGAGATCATGACCTGTGCTGAAGGCAGCCGCTTCACCGAGCCACCCAGGCACCTCTCCCAAGTAACTTCAAGTACTGTCTCTCCGTGCTGCCTGGCAGGTGATCGAATTTGGTCAGAACGATGCCACCACTTCCCTAAGTGAGACTTGCCCTGTGGTTAAGTCAGAGACGTTGTATGGGAGGGAAATGTAACGTTTGTCAGGTAAGGCTACCCCTTCGGAGAGAGAAGTTACCTTGCTAACTTACAGGTCCTGGTTTGTTTATATTTTAGTGATTTTTGGACATATGATACTTTGACACCTTTTTCAGAGTCACCAACTAAGATAAGATGTCTGGATCCTAGCCTGTGACTGGCGGCAAAACCGCCAGGGGGACGGGGCAGGGGACGGGGGGGGCATGGGCTCAGGAAGCCCAGCATTGCCTGCAGACAGGCAAGAGGGTTAAGAAAGAGTAAAGTTCGTTGTGGAAGACCTGATTCTTGCTCTGTGAAATAGGTGGCCCGTGGCTTATGGCTCCGGAGTCCTAAGGACAGGGTCAGGGCGGGAAGTGAGCAGAGAGACACACACCGTCAGCCGGAGGGCCCCCTCCCGGCCCCACGTCTGCCCCCGCCACCCCGAGCGGAGTCTGCGGACGAAAGGCAGCCGGGCATTCTGGCCTCGTCCTGAGCACGGCCCCCCGCTCCTGCCCCGGACTCCCGAAGCCAGGGCTCCGTCTGGGGAGATGGGCTTTCTCAGCTGATGCGAGCACCTGGGGAGAAGTGGGACAGGGACAGAAGTCCACGGGGTAGATAGAGATGCAGAAAGCGAGCTCCTCGAACAAGGCTCCGCAGAGAGGGGGGGATGGGGCTGCCGGGAGGGCCCAGGCTCCCAAGGCAGGTGCCGCGTGTCCCCGGAGGCCCGGGTGCAAGGTTTCCGGGGCACCCCTGCCTCCCCTGCTCCCTGGCACCGGGCCGGGCCCACATCATCCTTCTCACCTAACCCGACACCCTTTGTCGTCCGCAGATCCTCTGTGGGAAAGAGATTCCTCGCTGGATCAACCGACTGGCCTACTTCAGCTCCTGCATCCCCTTCCTACAGAGTTGCCTCCCCAAGGAGTGGCTCACGCCCGCAGCCCTGCAGTCCAGTGTCAGCCAGGAGCTGCAGGACGAACTGGAGGAGGCCGAGGACGCCGCCGCGTCCGCCTCCGTGGCCAGCGCCGCAGCCGGCCCCAGGCCCGGGCGCCACACCAAACTCTAAGCGTTTCTCCAAAGCCTCCCCCTCAGAGCTGTCTTGGACAGGGGACGGTCAGCTAGAGAAAAGTACAAGAGCACGCGTCCTCTGGACATTCTGTATGCAAAGATGGCTCTCCCCCCCATCCCAGTTTCTCAGCTCAGGATTATATTTGTAATCAAAAGAATCACTCGGCGCAGGAGGGAGAACTTTGTATGAAGCCGCCCTCTGGTTTTTTTTACCCACTTGTAAATTTGGATTTCCTTCTGTTTTATACGAGCTCTGTTCAGTTATGTTTACAGTATTTTGTATCGCTGTTTACAAATCGTGCATGGACTCCTGCCACCGTGGAAGAAGGAAACATTCGCGGCCCCAGCAGGCGAGGCGGGCCAGCTCTGTAGCCTCCCGACGGTGGCCGGAGCTGCGGTGGGGCCCCCCGGCACGCGACAGGTCCCAGAGCAGCCAGAGTCACCGTCCCCTGCTTATGAATGGTCTTTTAGGTTCGTGTTTGGTTTTGTCCACGTTTGGGACGCAGAGGGGAAGGAGCACCCGGGGCCGAGGGTGGCGGCTCGTAGGAGCGTGCTCCCCGGGCCCCCCCAGATCCAGGCCGGGGATGTGGGGGGGTAAGGGGGAGGGCGCTTGCGTCCCAAATACCAGTCCAGCTCAGCAGGCGGGCCCCTTCCTGTGTCCGTCTGGCTCGGACGCCTCTGATGCTGTCGTTAAGGTCGTTTTCGTTGAAGATACCCTTGCTGGTCAGGAGTATTTTTGCACACGCGTTGGGGGTCTCACCTTTATTTTCGTACATCCACTGCCCCCCGCCCCGGGCCGTGACAACAGGATGGGAAGGTCCAAGCGACAGCCTTCTGAGTAGCCGTGTGAGGTGATACACAGCTGCTTTCTTACTGGTCAGGCCGCCTGTTACAGGAGACCTTGAGAACCGGGGGCTGAAGTAACACTGTCCGGGGAGTGACTCCGCCGTCCCGCGGTCTTACCTACCATTCCCGACCCAGCTCGTCGGAGGCCGCGGCTCCTGATGGGAGTCGCATCCCCTCATCATAGGAAACCGAGTCTCGTTGACTTTTTGTTGGAAGATATTCGTGTGTCTTAAAAGTCATCTTTTTCTGTTCTCTCAGATGTGTCTCTTACAGAACCTGCTCTGAGGGAGAACTTGTCAGCCGCAGACGAGTCCTCATTAGCAAGGACTCGGTGTACGCAGACTACTTCCAGTTTGACCCCTGGACGTAAGAGCCGAGTCATTACGTGTCAGATCCAATTTTTCTGCCTTAAGAATGAATGTCCTACATAGAATATTGGATGCGGCGTAGAAGTTAATCCGAGGCAGTGACTTCAGCTCTATAGAGACGGTTAGTTTCAAAGGCACCTCCTCTCGCATAAACTTCTCGATTGGGTTGTTTGCTCGATTGGGTTGTTTGCTCGAGCGCTTTGGGAAGATCCGTACCTTTCAGTAAAGGACATTTTTAACTTTTCCATCAGCTGATTTTGATTCATTTTTATCAACTGAAGCACACGCTGTTCCTAGGGAAACCAAACCTTGGGTTAGAAGCTTTGACCTGAGGAAAATGAAGCCACTTAACCTAATTTACGCTTCTGACTGTTCCGTTTCTGGAGAGGAAAGCCTCGGCCGTTCTACCCTCGCTTCTTCACAGGGTGCCGAGCGCTCGTTTCAGAGACGCGGCCAGAGGAGGGGAGGAGTATATGGTCTTTGTGAGAAGTGGACTTGGTTGCAGGCCTCAAAAGGAGATTTAGAGTCAAACACTAAGACTCTGGCCAGGTGTGTGTTCCCTCAGAGGAGAGCCCTAACGCCAGAGGCCAGGGTAGTGGAAAGTGTCGGAGGCGGTTTACTTGGGATTTTTCTTAAATACCGTGGTGGGTGACCGTTGTTTCCGGTCCGTTCAGATGGACGGGATTTTAGTCTGCGCTGCTGACCCGCGTGAAGGAGTGGCCGCCCGTTAGACGCCTCTAGGTGAACGCCAGGGACATCCCGTCAGTGCTTAGCCGGAGCCCAGCGCCTCGGCGCACAAATAATTTCTCTGTCGTCCTGTTGTATTTACTTTCATCGGCGGCATTTGGAGTGAAAAATAGCGTGAAGGGGCCTGGTGGAAATAAATAGTGGCCGCTCCTCACAGTAGCAGTCAGCAGCCCAAATTCTGGGTGCGAGATCGCTTGCCAGCCAGTGGCACTTGAGGTTGAAAAGGAAAGAAGCGGCTTTACTTTGGAAGCTCATTTAAACCAGTTCCCCTCTGTAGTTCAAGGTTGAGGTTGGACTTAATGGACCAGCACTTAGCCAGCTCTTCCTTGCCCCTTGTTCTCAGCCTGATCTCTGTTCAGAAAAATCGTGTCCATTAGGGTACGTGTGACGTGGCGGAGTCAGAGATGCTCTTTGTAGTGGAACCAAGCGGAGCACATTTCTCAGTGACGGACTGTGGGGGGGTCGGAGCTGCTGGTTTCTGTGGGTTTTCAGTGCCCTTGCTTGGGTCGGTCGGTTGGTTTTGTCAACCCTAGGAAGGGGGCATCGGCTTTGAGAGTGGCCTCTGGAACTGCAGGAGGTGGCGCGGAGAGAGGCTCCGCCGGAGGCCTGCCCCAGCCACCGCCGCCGCTCTGACCCCAGCAATGGTGCGCGGCTCCCTTCACCAGCATCCGGGCAGAGCGGGGAGGCCCGGGGTCCGCCGATGGGCGCCATCGTGCGCGCCAGAAGAGTCCACGCTGCACGCGCTGCGGGACTCCGTGTCCGTGGCTTCTCTCCATCACGAAACGGGTAGAAACACACTCACTGCTTCAGGGCTCGAATCTGTGTTGTCTTCTTAGGGCTCCGTTTCTGCAAGATACTCGGTCGTTTCGATCCGTGTTGTATTTCTCCTTCGGCTTTTGTTCCGCGAGCTGGCCACGCTGCCGCGGCGCACCCTTCCCTTCCGTTCGGTCTTAGGGTGCGGCTCAGTCATCAGACTCGCCTTGTCTACGCAGTCCACACACATCTTCACTGTTCGAGAGGTGTTACAGCTGTTAAAGAATCTTCATGAACCTGAAGATCATTTCTTGTGAAGTTGAATGCAAATGTACTGTCATTCATAGTGTTTATATATATTAAAAAAAAAAATACCAGGAATTTCACTTTTGCTACCTTGATATAGCATTGGGCTATCATGTGAACAACATTGAAATACATCGATTTATTAAAAAATACTTTTATAGGAAATGTTTCCTCGTGCTTTCTAACTACAGCTGTGATGCGGGGGGCGGCGACTCCTAAAACCCCAGGCTCCCATCTGCCCTGTGGATGCCGTCAGCCCTCTGGTCTGAACCCACGTGCTTGCCCTTGAGCCCAAGTCCGCGGGCCAAGTCCTTAGCTGCCGGAGAGCGTGGCCACACTCCTCACAGCAGCAGTGGGTGTCAGCCCGTTGGCTCCCGGGCCATGAGAGCAGGCTGGAGGGCAGGTGCATCCTGCTGTCCGCCCAGAGGGCAGGGGCGTGGCCCGCAGAGGGAAAGCGCCGCTGCGCATGCGGACTCCCTGTTCCCCATAAACCTGTTCTGCTTCTGTCTGGTGCGTCCAGCCTGGCCCTGCCCTTCTCCGCTGGCTTTTTTGCCCCTAACCGAGTAGCATTCCCCTCCACTAACTCAAAAACTCTTAAATTAAGTTAAATAATTGCTGGTGGCCCCCTCCCTGCTAAAAAGGAATGAGGACAGGCATGTGTTCTCCCCTCAAGCGCGGGGACCGAAGGGAAAAACCCCCGCCCCTCCCCCTGCCCCATCTGAGTAGCTTCCAAACAGCCTCCAACAAGTTGGCCCAAACTCAGATCTGGTCAAGCAGCTGGTCTTGGCTACAGAGAAGATGCCAAATACACTGCGAGACAATAGCTCCTTTTCCCCATTACCCTCCCTAAGTTCTCACCACCCAGACCCTGACCTTGTTCTGAGTTTGCGGAAATCCGTGCTAATAAAGATGAATGGCTTCGACTGTACGTCCAAGAGGTAACTTCGACGCAGGCAGCTACCCATTTCCTTACAGATTCTGAGTCCAGAGAACTGCTGAGCCCTCTCAGACTCATCCCTTTGATCCTCCCCCCCCGCCCCCCAAAAGAACATCCTCTCCAAGAAGATCGCACCTTGACCCTACCCTGGGCAGTGGGCGTGGTTTCCTTCTTGCCAAGGCCAAGGAGGGAAACTAACGGGAGTTAAGAAGGACTTTCTCGGGCGCCTGGGTGGCTCAGTGAGTTAAAGCCCCTGCCTTCGGCTCGGGTCATGATCCCAGGGCCTGCTTCCTCCTCTCTCTCTGCCTGCCTCTCTGCCTACTTCTGATCTCTGTCTGTCAAATAAATAAGTAAAATCTTAAAAAAAAAAAAAAATGGAAGAAGAAGGGCTTTCTCCCAACTTGGTCATGCAGGCATTCTTTTCTGGAGGCTGGACGGGCATACCTGTGCCCTGCAGCCGTGTTCCGATGGGGAGGGCTCCGCGGCCCCAATCTGGAACGTTCCATTCCCATGCTGTTGAGCACAGTGGAGCCCTCTACCCGGAGCTCCTCTGTGACCCCCTCATTCGGGAGCAGTTGCCTATTTCCACCAAATGCTTCTGGCTACTCGGCAGCCCCAGCCAGGGGAGCCAATGGCTACCACACTAGCGTCCTCCCCCGGAACACCCAGCGATTGGTGGGGGCTAGTCCTGAGCAACCTTCAGATGCTCCAGAAGCTGCCACCATACAGAGGGAGCCCAATGATAGCTTTGCGGACAGGTGGACCCGGGAATATGGTCGGCAAAGCCAGAAGCCAGACCCCTCGGGTGGAGCGGGTTACGACCGGGCTCTGCTGGGAAAGGGATATGCACTGGGCAGGGCAGCGAAAAATCAGACAAGGAGAAGTTACTCCGTCCGCCCAGGGCCCTGTCTATGTGATTATCCGCCCAAATGGGGATTTGGGGTTTTGGGGTCACCAAACCGAAGCAAGAAAGACTAAGGCGAGCAGGGCTGCCAGACTCGGCCCTAATCAAAGACAGAAGGACCCTCCTGCCTCCTGCTTCCCCCCACCCAGGGTCAGTGAGTGGACGCCATGGAGAGGCCCTCACAGAGGCCCCTGGTGGGCAGCCGACAATCCACAGAAGACCAACATCCCTGCAGAAAAAGTCACTTTACGTCTGAAAGGTCAGTGGATTTCGTGGACCAGACAAAAGAGAAAAGGGAAATGGTCTTACTGTAGCCCTGCTGTGTGCGCCTCGGGTCTGTGCGGCACCCGGCACTCTGCACCACCGACCGTCCGGAGCCTGCCCGGCCACTTGGGCCCCTCCCCCCGGGACTCCCAGGCTGCAGCAGGCAAGCGCTCCCAATGCCCTCCACTTCTTCACATGTCTGCTGCCCTCTGCTTCCTCTGGAGCCCAGCTGTCCCCTGCAGGTGCGCCCCCAGACTGTGTCCCCCCCACCCGCCATTGCTGCTTCCTCCACGTCTCCTCCTCCCTCCCAAACCACCAGCTCCGCGGAGCCGTGTTCCCGGGTGCTCCCAGCAGCACCCTCAGTGCTCCGTCTGCTCTCCCTCCTCCTGCCTGTCTTCCCCTCCCCCGCATTCCTGTCCTCATTCATTTGCAGGGACTCCGGTCACACCGATGTCCCATCCTGTACCCTGGCCCTTGTTTCTCCCCCGGGTCTCTGTTGCCACTGGGGTGGGACAATGCCTCCTGCCAGACAGTCCTGCCCCATCCACGGTCATTGCCACATCAAAGATCCCCACGCATCTTGCCCCCGGGGGGTAGGCGGGGGTCCCTGGTTGAGAACCAGGGGCAGGGTCTCTGCCCCACTTCCACCGGCACTCCAGCCTTGACCACGTCCCCACCGCGACGGACCCTCTTCTAAATCTTCACCTTAGCATCTCTGCCCACCGGCCCGCATGGTTCTGACGCTCCGGGTAACACCGTACCCCCTGTCACTTCAGATGTCCCCCGTGTCCTCACACACGTCCGCTGAGACCCTCGCTGTGTGCTTCCTCCAACAGAGACAGCGGGGGCAGCTGCCCCTGTATTAGGAATCCCAGTGCTCCCTCCTCTGTGCGTCTCCTTTACTTTCACGCAGAACATCCACGTCCCAAATGTCTGGTCACCCCATGTCGGGGGGGAAGGTCCCCACCCACGCAATTCTGTGTGACGCCAGCGGGATGTCCAGTGATTTAACTCGGTTGTGATGCTGTGGTCTACCTGGGGATGGCGTCAGCCCCCAGGTCAGGGCTCGGGTGCCGGTCACACATAGTAGCTCCCAGGTGACCACAACCTCTGTCTGACTCGGCGACCGACCAGAGGTTCCCTCCCTTGAGCCCAGCTGATTTGCTGGAGCAGCTGACAGAACTCAGGGAAACACTTACTTCGGTGTACCGTGGACTACAGGACGTGATGGAGAACGAGATGAACACCCAGATGAAGAGACACATAGGGCGAATCTGGGAGGGTCCCGAGCATGGGAAATCTGTCCCTGTGGAGCTGGACTGTGTCACCCTCTCGCCCGTGGAAGTATCCACACACACCCCGACCCCCACCCAGAGGCTCTCCCAACCCTGTGCCATCGGGATTTCTACGGAGGATTCTTCAAGCAGGCAGGACCCATCACCACCTCCACTTCAGCCCCTGCCCCCCTCTGGGTAAGTGGGGGTGAGGAGGGCTGCGAATTCCAAGCTTCTAATCATGGCTTGGCCTTTCGGCCGACCAGCCCCGGCCTGGGAGCCCACGCAGAGTCACCTCAGGAGAACGGGAGTTGCTCCTCGTGCTCTCACCACGTCGGGACTGACAGGGGTTTCGGCGCCCCATGTCGGGAACCGGGGGCAAAGCCTGGTGTCTCTGTCTTGTATTAACTCACAACCTCCAATTTCCCAAACTATAAACTCTCCTGAATTTGTCATCGGAGTCATTGTCCCTGTCACAGTGGGGAAGGTCTCTTACTGTTTCCAAAGATCAGTCCCCCCCTTGCCACCGGATCCCGCGCTCCCCCGTCTGCCAGGCACTTGCCCCACCCATCCCCTCACTCCCCCCATCCTGAGCTCTGTCCTCATCTGTTTGCTTTTCTTTATGATTTTTACCTCCACATATTCATCCCTAAACAGCATGTCGTTTGGTTTTACTTACTTTGAAACGTTATACAAATGGAATCCCACTGTGAATATTCTCCTGCGATTTTTAAAATTCTGTCTATATTTTGAATTCGTGCACATGGATGTGTGTAGTGATACTTCATTCGTCTTCACTGCCGCATAGTATTCTGTCCTATAAATATACCACAATTTTATTTATCGATTCAACTCTTTTTTTTTTAATATTTTGTTTATCTGACAGACAGAGATCACAAGTAGGCAGCGAGGCAGGCATATCCCTTTCCCAGCAGAGCCCGGTCGTAACACGCTCCACCCGAGGGGTGGAGAGAGGAGGAAGCAGGCTCCCCGCGGAGCAGAGAGCCCGATGCGGGGCTCGATCCCAGGACCCTGGGATCATGACCTGAGCCGAAGGCAGAGGCTTTAACCCACTGAGCCACCCAGGTGCCCCTCGATTCAACTCTTAATGGACATCTGGGACATTTCCGGTTTACTGTCCTTACGAGCGATGCTTCTGTGAATATTATAATGCATGTCTCCTGCTGCTCGTGGACAGATTTCTCCCTGAATGGAATCACAAGGTTGTAGGGAGTGTGCCTGCCAACTCGATTCATGTAGAAGAAACAAGGCCCTCTTCTTATTACCCTTTTATTGAATAAAATCCTCTCTCCACCTGCTAACCAAACAGAGCTCCACACCCTATTTTCTTATAATGTTATATAATGAAATTTCAGAGCTTGGCCTTTTAAAAAAATTTTTTTTTTCATTATGAACTGAAGAAGTCAAAGAGGTGAGAACTGTATCCTATGCCCACACAACCGGCAGGAAGGAAATCACTCGAGACACAAAAGCCATTCAAAGAGTCCGAGTGGTGTGGTTGGAAGAAGGTTCCGCAGAAGGTCTGGTTCTAAGTGGACCCATGTGAATGTTCATAGCTGTTTGCGGCTCTGTTTGAGCAGCAGGGTCTCATTCGACGTCCACACTTTAGAAATTGTTGCCGTGTCCAGTGCGGATAAGCACTAAGCACCGTATGAGTGTAACCTCCGAGGGAGGGCTGCGTCTTGTTAGCACGTTTATTATCCTAGAATTCGCTGGCTTAGGTACAATGTTCCAAATGGCATGTCAGTCTTCCTCCAGGCGACTTCTCTGCCACATGCGTTTTGGAGAAACCAAAGCCCCTGGTAGATATCTTGTTTAACAAACCAGCCCAAAGTTCTCATGTCCTCCTGTCGGCACGGGGTCATCGAAATTATTTTCCCAAGGGACTGCAACGCTGTCCAGTCCCACCAGCAGAAGACTCTCGCTCCCGACACGCCACACCCTTGGCCAATACCCGATACCGACTGACTCTTCGGGGCTGGTCATCAATCTGGCCAGCGGAAATTGGCACCTAGGTGTGCTTTTGATCAGCATTTTCCTGATTATTAGTAAGATTGAGAATCTTAAGGGTTTCTGGGCTAAGTCTCCTTTTCTGTGAAATGTCTGTCCTACCCTTTGTCTATTTTTCTACTAGGTTACGTGTCTTTTTCTCCCTGATTCGTAGGAAACAGTAACATATTCTGGCTACTGTTCTTCGACGGTTCTGTGTCTTACAGATATGTTCTCCCAGCTGGAGACTTCTTCTGTCATTACCTTTCAGGTGTGTTTGGAGAAACTGAGGTTCATTTTAAAGTAGTCAGAAATAGGGGCACCTGGGTGGCTCAGTCATTAAGTGTCTGACTTCAGCTTAGGTCATGATCCCAGGGTCCTGGGATCGAGCCCACACCCAGCCCTGCATCGGGCTCCCTGCTCGGCTAGAAACCTGCTTCTCCCTCTCCCACTCCCCCTGCTTGTATTCCCTCTCTTGCTGTCTCTCTCTCTGTGAAATAAATAAATAAAAATCTTAAAAAAAAAAAAAAAGCAGGGGCGCCTGGGTGGCTCAGTGGATTAAGCCGCTGCCTTCGACTCAGGTCATGATCTCAGGGTCCTGAGATCGAGCCCCGCGTCGGGCTCTCTGCTCCGCAGGGAGCCTGCTTCCCCCTCTCTCTCTGCCTGCCTCTCTGCCTACTTGTGATCTCTCTCTTTGTCAAATAAATAAAAATAAAAAATCTTTAAAAAAAAAAAAAGAAAGAAAATGCAGCCAGAAATATCAGTAATGTTCTCTATGGTAAATATTTTTTATATCTTAAGACATTCATCTCTCCCCTTAGATCATCAAGATATTTTCCTACATTTTCTTCTAAATATGTTAATGTTTCCTTTGTGCAGCTAAGTCTTCAATCCATCCAGAATTGTATGTTGTATGTGTGTATGTGACGTAGAGATCCAATCTATTTTTTTTTCCCCATATGGATAACTGTTTGCCCTAATGCAATACACCAAATAGCCTGTCAATCACCCCCTGGTTCGCCATCCCCATTTCCTGTTAACCAGGTTTCTGTGCACAGATGAGCTTCCTTCTGGGCACCCTCTAGTCCCGCTGGGCTATTTACTATCTCCAGACTCATGATACGCTCTCCTAACTGCAAAGATTTATAATAAGCCCCAGTATGTGGAAAAGCAAGTCTCCCCAACTACCACAGGAGTGCTTTGGTTAGTCTTGGTCTTTTTCCATATAAATTTCAGAATCAGCTTCACAAGTTAGACACACACACACGCATGCGCACACATACCCTATTGAAATTCCATTGAATTTATAGATCAGCTTATAAAGAACCAACATCTGAATGACGTTGAGTCTATCCAAGAACATGATACATCACTCCATATACACTGATTTTTAATGACCCTCAAAAAGGTTTATAGTTTTCTCCATAAAGGCCTTTCATATATTTTGTTAGATTTATGCATCAACTCCTTACATTTTTTGCTACAGTAAATATCTTTTATCTCTTATAGTTTCAGACCCATTGTTCCTCATATGTATGAATGCAATTGACTTTTTTCCGTTTTTTAAAAAAAATTGATTTTTTTTTTTAAAGATTTTAAGTAATGTCTATACCCAATGTTGGGCTGGAATTTACAACCCCCGAGATCAAGAGTCACATCTCTACCAACCAAGCCAGCCAAGTGCCCTGAAAGACTTGTTTTGTTTTGTTTTAGAGAGTGTGAGCGATGGGGAGGGGCAGGGGAGAGAGTCTTAAGTGGGCTCCATGCTTAGCACGAAGCCCAATGCAGGGCTCGATCCCAGGACCCTGAGATCACAACCTGAGCCAGTAACAAGAGTCAGATGCTCAACCGACTGAGCCCTCAGAGCTCCCCCCGCCCAGCTGCTCTGTAGGCTACCTGATGAGTCAGCTGTGGCCACCTCGACAGAGTGAACATGACCTCAAACATCTTCAGTCTCTTTAGCCACCCTGGGTGTCCTCAGCTCTGTCCCTCACAGCCTCTCCTCGCCACGGGGGCAGCTGATGGGGCAGAGAGGGAGAGAATGGGATTCTCCATGAGGCTAACGGTGCCTAAACCTCGAGCCCCGCACCCCCAGATCCCAGAATCCAGATGGCTTCCCTGATGAACAGGGGGTCTCCCTGGGTTCAGGAGGCTGGTCCTTCCGCCCCGCCTGTCCCCTCCCTGTGTGTGTTACCGGCTCATCCTTCTGGCGAGGGCTCGTAGGTTTCACAAGGACTCCATACACCGTGTCATTTGGGCACCTCGGCTGGGTCTGCAAGCTCGGCTTCTGGCTTGGGGTGGCCAGCTTGGGGTGCACTTGGAGCCACCACTGTGCCAAGGTGGCCCTTCCTCTCCCACGTGCTGATTTGCAAAAGGGCGCTTTGGAGCAAGAGACAGCCTTGAGTTAGCGCCCCTCCCCGGCCGCTGGTGCATGGGGGTGGAGGGGGGGCAGGGCGTGCCGTTTACATACCATCCACGTCCCCATGGAGTTGGAAGGAGAAAAGGAATTAGAATAAATGAGTCTTGGAGCTTTCTGGGTCTTTTGTTTTTGTTTTGTTTTTCAAGATCACTGTAGGCAGTTTCCCTGAAACGTTTGCGTGGAAAAGTTTCCTGCTCAGCACCTGGCTTCCTTCCCCACCTGGACTCTGGAGCCGGACCAGCGAGGGGCCTGAAGCTGGCGCCTCCGGAGCTCCACCGAGAGTCCCGTTTGCCGGTGCAAACAGGAGAAGACAGCACGACCCGCTGGATAAGTTCACGTCCCCTCTCAGTGTCCGTTTCCTCCTCCAGGTCTGGCCTCAGGGGCCACGGCAGACTCTGGCACAGCCCAGGAGACGGGGCTGGGAGAGAGAAGAGGACGCTCCCAGCGGTGCCCCCACCCGGCAGCTCTTACCCTTCTGCAAACTCCCCAAACTGTGAACCCAAGAATCACCTGGGAGCTTAAAACACAGATTCCCACAGGCATCGCTTCCAAATAGGCGGAGTCAGCAGACCCAGATGGGGCCCGGGAATGTGCATTTCTATCCGGCTCCCCAGGGGATTCTAACTTGGGGCGGCCAACCATACTTAAACTGGCACATCGGCTTAAGGAGGGGTGAGAGGGGGAGAGCAATAAATACCACCTCTCTATCCCTCATCTTCCTTCACCTCTACAATTTTCTCCTTAGGGAACTGGGGTCCCAAATCTCCAGTTTCATTCAGACATTCAACTCTCTAGACCGTATTCCCCAGGCTGGAGGTAAAGCCGAGGTGCTGGCCGTGAACGGTAACACACTTCCCTTCTGGCCACTGCGACAGGAGGAGAGCCAGCTGGAGGGATTCTGAGAAGGCTTTCTCCTCCTATGAAGAAGATTGCAAGATGCAATCTTCTTTTCGGACTGTTATACCTGGAAGGCGCATGGGGATTGTTTGCCTCCAATAGCCTAAAGGCAGAGCCTTGCACCAAGGAGAGGCAGAGCGTGAATAATGCACAAACTTGGGGCTTTGACGCTCTGCTGAGCTGATCATCCAAACCTGGAACCGGTCTCCCTAGGGATTTCTTATAATGTGAGATAATGTCCCTATTTGTATGCTACTTTGATTTGACTTTCTTATACGGCTGCCAAAAGCATCCCGACTCATCCATCTAAAAGGGCCCAGGGCTCCATCTGGCTTTGTGCATGGCTTTCTCCTACCGAGGCTCATAAGAGGTGCCAGACCCAACGTCTCCGCGTTTCTTAGCTCCGCCTCCTCGAGACAGGCCTTCTCCTTGCGATGTCACTGTAGCCGCAGCTGCTATCAGGGTACAGGTCCCTTGTTTGGAGCCAACAGAAAAGAACCTGTGTTCTGAGGTTTATCTTGACTAGATAGACCCACTAGGGAAACTTTCCCGTCCCTGAACTCAGCAGTAGCCACAAAATCGAATCTGCTAATTGGCTTCAGAGAGACTCTCCACTAGGGCTGCATATTGGAATTAACCGAAGGGTCTTAACAATGCGTATGAAACTGATCTCAAAAGTCTAGATACTGTATGATTCCCATTATGTGACATGGTAGAAAAGGCAAACTTACAGCAATAGTAAAAACAAACAAAACAACAACAAACAGTGGCTGTCAGGAATCTGTGGGGAGGAAGGGATGAATAGGGAGAGCACAGAAAATTCTTCTTTTTTTTAATATTTATTTAAATAATCTCTACACCCAGTGTGGGCTTGAACTCATGACCCTGAGATCAAGTGTTGCATGCTCTTCTGACATAGCCAGCCAGGCAAACCCCGCCTTTATAAATATTTAAATATCAGAAAGCTTTTTTTTTTTTTTAAGATTTTATTTATTTATTTGACAGAGAGAGATCACAAGTAGACAGGCAGGCAGAGAGAGAGAGAGAGAGAGAAGCAGGCTCGTTGCTGAGCAGAGCCCGATGCGGGGCTCGATCCCAGGACCCTGAGATCATGACCTGAGCCGAAGGCAGCGGCTTAACCCACTGAGCCACCCAGGTGCCCCAGAAAGCTTTTTTAAAAGATTTTATGTATTTGAGAGAGACAGAGATAGGGATAGAGACATCATCAGAGAGCACCAGCGCGGGGAGGGGCAGAGGGAGAAGCAGACTCTTCGCAGAGCAGGGAGCCCGACATGGGTCTCGATCCCAGGACTCCGAGATCATGACCTGGGCTGAAGGCAGAGGCTTGACTGACTGAGCCCTCCAGGCGCCCCTGAGTATCCGAAAGTTTTTAAGACAGTGAACCTACTCTGGATGATAGCAGGCTGATGGACACATGTCATTGTCCACTGTCCAAAGCCACCGGATGTGGACCACCAGAGCGAACCGTAGTGTAAGCTATCACCTCTGGTGATAAAATGAGGTGTCTGTTTAGGGTCCGCGACTCTGATGAATATTCCACTCTGGCGGAAGATGCTGATGAGAGGGGAAGCGATGGCGGGGGGCAGAGAAGGCACATTTGGGAGCTCTGTACTTTCCACTCAATTCTGCCATGAACCTAAACCTGCTCTAAAAAATAAAGCCCACTGGGGTTCCGGAGTGACTCAGTCGGTTAAGTGTCTGTCTTTGGCTCAGGTCAGGATCCTGGGGTCCTGGGATCGAGTCCCCACATCGGAGCCTGCTTCTCCCTCTCCCTCTGCTTCTCCCCCACACTCACGCTCTCTTGCTCTCTCTACCCTCTCTCTCGTCCTAACCATAACGATTAAACCGGAGTCTCTGGGCGCAGAATCTGTGTGCAGCCAGGATTGGGGACCACTGGTAAAACCAGCTGGAACCCATCCCTGGACCCGGGAGTAGGGTCAACCTTTAGCAAACTAATGGCCGAGACTGGGGAAGAGGGACGGTTCCCAAAGGAAACGTGGGATACTCTTACCAAGCAGCTTGAGAAATGAATGCTCGGTGGCAAACAAGCGTGTACCCGTGAGAGCCGAACGCCACTGTCAAGGACAACGTGCCCAGCTGGATTCCTATCCCAGGAGCTCACAGCTCTGGGATTTAAAAAGACCGTGTTCCTCCCTTTCTGGCTGCTGCTGACAGGCTTCTGTTTTGAATATGGAGATAAGCATCTCCGCCTGGGCTGCACATTTCCTTCCCAGGTGAGAGAAAGAGTCTTAACGTTCCTCCCTCCCGCCTCCTGCCACCCCCAGAGCCCCTGAGGGCGAAGGCGGAGACTAGGAGTGAAAGTCTAGGGCTCTGCTAGGAAAACAGAATAGTGAGTCGATCTGACTGCCCTTTCCAGGTACTCAGCACGGAGCACAGGCTTCTTACTAGTCCGATTCTGAACTGAAACCCCAGTTGCGGCGTCCAGGTCGATACCACTTCTCTGTCCGTAGATCCATCCATAATCGAAAAAGGAGACCATTGAGCAACGGCGCCCAGCCTCTGCGGGCTGGGGTCAAAGAGCTTGTTCCATTTGTGCAGAAGCGACCGGGCTTTTTAAGGGAGAACAAGGGGTGGGGGGTGCCTCAAGTGAAGAATGACAAAGGGTTGGTCAGTGGAAATGTGATCCGGCCAGTCAAGTCTGCGAGCTGACCATCCCGGCAGTGAGGAGTCTCTCCTCCCACACAGTCTGGGAGACTGAGCCAGCAGCTCCCGCGGATTCCACGTCAGAGGAATGGCTCTCAGGTCCTTGAGAAAGAGACTGGTCTGTCTGAGGAGCTATACAGACATCTCAAAGGGACAAAAGAGCAATTCACACTTGTAATCCCATTTTAGCACAAGTTCTAAGAAAGGCAGGTCAAGGGCCTGTCTTCAGGTGTTGGCCAGAACAAACAGCAAATTCTTCCCACGGCCCTGAGGTTTTCCAGACGGGAACTCCCAGGAGGGCTGCTTTGTCCCCGGGGCCCCAGCCTTAGGCACAGGCCAGGAGCTGAGTTCAAGGTTTCAAGTCTCCAAATACACATCAGTAGGGAGGAAGTAAAACTTTCACTATTTGCAGATGACATTTTACCCTATATAGAAAACTTGAAAGACTCCACCCAAAAAACTGCTAGAACTGCTTGAATGCAGTCCAGTCACAGGATACAAATTCTAGACACAGAAATCTGTTGCATTTCTGTGCACCAGTAACGAAGCTGCAGAAGGAAAAATTAAGACAATTCCATTCCCAGTTGCAGCCAATATAATAAGACACCTAGGAGTAAACCTAACCAAAGAGGTCAAAGAGGGTACTCTGAGAACAACAGAACACTCATGAAAGAAAGTGAACGTGACACAAAGAAATGGAAAGGCATCGCATGCCCATGGATTAGAAGAATATTGTCAAAATGTCTGTGCTATCCAAAGCAATCTGCACATTTAATGCAATTCCTATCAAAATACCAACAGCGTTTTTCACAGAACTAGAAAAAACGGTCCTAAAACTGATATGGACCCAAAAAGGACCCAAAATAGCCAAAGCCATCTTGACAAAGAAAAGCAAAGCCGGAGGCATCACAATTCCAGACTTTGAGTTATATTACAAAGCTGTAGTGATCAAAACAGTATGGTAAAGGCACCAAAAGAGACACATAGATCAATGGAAAAGAACAGAAAACCCAGAAACAAACGCACAAGTACTTGGCCAATTCGTCTTTGACAAAGCAGGAAAGAACATCCAATGGGAAAAGACCGTCTCTTCAACAAACGGTGTTGAGAACAGTGGTCAGCAACATGCAAAAGAATAAAACTGACGACTTTCTTACCCCATGCACAAGAATAAATTCAAAATGGATTAAAGACCTAAATGTGAGACCTGAGACCATAAAATCCTAGAAGAGAGCACAGGCAGGAATGTCTCTGCCATGGGCCATAGCAACATTTTTCCAGACATGTGTCCTGAGGCCAGGGAAACAAAAGAAAAAATAAACTATTGGAACTCAAAATAAAAAAGGTTTTGCACAGGTAGGGAAGTAATCAACAAAACTAAAAGGCAACCTATGGAATGGGGAAGAGATGTGCCAGTGGCTTATCTGATAAAGGGTTAGTATCCAAATATCTGAAGACCTTGTAACCCCAACACCTGAAAAGTAATCCAATTAAAAATTAATTTTAATCCAATTAAAAGACATGAAGGGACATTTCTCCAAAGAAAACATCCAGATGGCCAACAGATACTTCCAAACATGCCCATCACCACTCACCGTCAGGGAAATGCAAATCGGGACGATAGTGAGATTTCGCCTCACACCTGTCAGAACCACTAAAATCAACAACGCAAGAAACAACAGGTGTTGGTGAGGATGTGGAGAAATAGGAAGACTCGTGCAGTGTTGGTGGGAATGAAACCCGTGCAGCCACTGTGGAGAACAATATGGGGGTTCCTCAAAATGTTACAAATAGAACTACCCTACATTCCAGGAATTTCACTACTGGATATTTACCCAAAGAGTACAAGGACACAAATTCAGAGGGATACATGCACCCTATGTGTGTAGCAGCATTATTTACAATGGCCAAGATATGGAAGCAGCCCAAGTGAGGGGAGGTGGGAGGGAACTGGGTGGTGTATGGACGCGTAGAGTCACTACACTGATCACCTGAAGTTAACATGTCACTGCTGTGCTAACTAACCGGAATTAAAAGTAATAAAAAAATAAACCTGTCATGGTGGTTTGTCACAAATAGTACGATTCCATTGATATGATAGAGTCAAATTCAGAGAGACAAAACGCAGAATAGTGTTGCCAGGTTTTCGGGGAAGCGAGGGCAGGGAAAGTCATTGTTTAATGGGCACAGAATTTCACTTTTCCAAAATGGAAAGAGTTCTGGACTGGGTGATATTGATAACTAGGAAACATGAACGTGCGTAATACCACTGAATGCAGAAAGAGTTAAGATGGTCAATATTATGTGTATTTTACTACAATTAAAAATAATTTTTTAAAATGATTCAACTCATGTAGTAGTGGTCAGAAATATATTGTATAAAGGCAAAGTAAGGTCTACCTGAACCCGTGGAAATCAGACTGGGGTGGAGGGCATCTTAAATCTCACTGCGCTCCCTTGTGGGGCATGCCTAGTCCTCTATACATTCCTTGGAGCCCCTGGCAGAGGGAAGCTTCTGGAACACTGAGCACATTGGCCTATTCACAGAGCTGAGGCTCCTCCTCTTGGGCTCATCAAGGGTGACCGAAATATACAGTGCCCCACCCCTTCTCTTTCACCATCTGGAACTCTCTTTTCCAAGAACCCCGAGCACTGCGGATCGTCCCAGTAAGACCCAGTCCCACCACGAGCTGTCCTCTTTGCTGGCCGCCACCGCCCAGAGCTCAGAGTGTGGGACTGCTCAGGAGGCTGAGGTCCTTCCCCAGAGACACATGGAGGGTTTGGGGATTGCACCAGAAGACCACCCAAAATGGCCAGCTAATGAAAAACTGTGTTTCTGGTGATTGGCTTCCTGCCTGGAGGAGGATGGATATAAGAGGAAGAACGAGTCACATGCTGGTGGGACTCCAGTCCCAGAAGATCAGAAGTACAAATAGTTACCATGAAAAAGTCAAGTTCCTGAGCAGTGGGAGTGGGGTCCCTAATGGGGTGTCACGGGCAGATACTCCTTCCCAACCCCAGGAGGGAGCATGAGCACCCAAAGGCCATTGTTTCTGCTGAATCTGGTCGTTGATAGGAGATACCAACCCACAGCCCAGCAAATCTAGGCAAAGCTACCCCTCTCTTGGCCTGGGAGGGATCCATGATGGCCCATGGCCAGGAGGCTCCGATCACAGGCAGGCAGCATTACCAAAAACATGTGGCATTGGGTGGATACCAGAGGACGCCCATTACACCACCAGTGATTCTCTGACACACGGACGTTATGCCCCGTGCCTGTACATAGAGTTGCTGTGTGTGTTCGTGGAGATGAACCCAGCACAGTCTAGACCAATTTCCCTCGCCTCCTGAAAAGGGAAGTATGGTGGGGCAGTGGACAGTCGGTCAAAACAAAAAGGCTAAGCCACAGCCGAATCATGGCTCAGACAGAATTCACTGTGCATTAAGGCAGCTCTTGCTTTTCTGAAAGGAGCCCAGGAAACACAACCTGTGTATTACACAACAGCGCCCGCTTTCCCGGGTCGGAGGATTCAGTGATCTGGTTTCTCCTTTTTTGCTTTGATTTTTTGTTTTAAGATTTTATTTATTTGAGGGGTTCGGGATTCGATCCCAGGACTCTGGGATCATGACCTGAGCCCAACGACAGACGCCTAACAGACTGAGCCACCTAGGCATTGGTGTTTGTCCTTTTCTAAGTCCCTCATCTTGAACCTCTCCAAGCAAGGCCGTTTTCACTGGGCTGTTCCTACAGAACAGGTTTTAATTCGGGCTTCTTGGGATCCTTGTCTAATCGGCTAGAGAGAAGCGGGGGTAGGGGTGTGGTGGGTGGGGACTGCTTTCCCTACACACAGGGAGGCTGGCTACCTGGCTTAATGGCTTTCCCCTTGAAAACGCATCCCCTTATGGCAGCCCTACAGAATAATTCAAGCTGTGGGGACAAGGGCAGGAATGAAGAGGTCAGTGAAGTTCAAAATGCACCTGATCTCAATTACAGAGTCCTGTCCCCAGCTTTCTGACCCATGCCTCGTTCTCTCTGCCCTTCTCAGGCCGGCCCACTGGTCTCTCACTACAATGCACGGGACAGGGGTGGTGATCCTCGGCACTTCCTTTCCTTGAAGGGAGTGACGATCTAGGTCAAGGGCACCAGGAGACCCCTGCGAGGGATCAGGAGCTCAGGGGCCACTTCCGCATCAAGCCAGAGCCTCTGGACCCATTGCTGGGTGCTCCTGGCTTGCTGGTTGAAAGGGCAGTTTCCGGGTGGGGGGAGGGGGCATGGCGGGAGGGAGGGCCGCAGGTGTGGACAGTGATCCGGGACTAGCTCCCAGGAGAGGCCAGTGTAACAGTTGAGTAAGTACCCTGACCGCGTTAGCTCTTTCTTTGCAGAAAGTGCTCCGAGCACTTTTGCTTCTAATATTTGACTTCCGTCCTCACAAGCCTGTGGAGAGTATCATTAGCTGGCTTTTATTGATGAGGCACAGGAAGAAATTAAAGACCCATCCAGGGGTCCCCCAGATTCCTCGGATTCCTCCTCACCCTGTGCTCTTTTATCTCCAAGGCTGGTTTTCAAAGTCCCTGCAGGCAAAGCCCAAACCTCGGTTCTAATGTTGGCTTAGGTCGGAGCTCACAAATGCCTGGAAACAAAAGATAAAAGCAGAGTTGGAGCACTTGGATGTGGGGTGAGGAGCTCAGCAATCCGCTTACACAAACGGATGCTTAATCCACACACTGACGACAACTGCGGCTCTCAACCCTTCCCCTTGGGGGTGTCCGGCCGCGAAGGAGCAGCAGAGGGGGGTGTGGGGCTCCTAGAGGGTGCAAGACCTGGGGGGGGGGGGGTACTGGGGGGCTGGTGCTTGGGAAGGTGCAGGGCCCCAGGGGGTACGAAGCCCCTGGAGGAGACAAGGCTCCGGTGGGGTACGGGCCCCCGCCAGCTCCTCCAGGGCTTCCCACCGCCTCGAGGCCTGAGGCCCTGCAGCCTGGAGACGCGAAGGACGAAGGACGGGTCCTTCCCGTCGGTGAACGCCCGCGCGGGGGACGCCCACCCCAAAGAGTCCGCGCGGTCTTTCATTCACAGGACGTCGGGTTTATTTTTCTTTCTCGCCTTTGTCCAACCAAACCAAACCGAAGCTCTGGGGCGCCCGGGGTAGGGGGTGGGGGGCGGCGGGGGCCCGGGGACCCGGCGGCCGCCCGCGGCCTAGTCGCCGGCCGGCGCGCGCTCCAGCACCAGCAGCGGGATCTCCTCCAGCCGCTCGGGCCGCTCGCCGCGCCGCAGGTAGCGCCTCCTCCACGCCGCCAGCCGCTGCAGCAGCCTCTGCAGGCGCGGGTGGGCCCACAGGCCGCGCTCCGGAGCCGCCCGGCCCCGCGCGCGCTTGGCCTTCTTCCTGCGCCCGCCGCGGGCCGCGCCGCGCCGGAACAGCCGCCGCCAGCACCAGCAGCCCGCGCCGCCGTCGCCCGCGTCCCCGCGCTTCAGGCGCGCCGCACCCTCCGCCAGCCCGAGCTGCGCGCCCCCGCGCCGGGCCCCGCCGGGCCGCACGTCCGCCATGCCGCGCCCTCGCCGCCGCTCGCACGCGGCCTCCGCACGCGCCCTGGGGCCACCTCTCGGCCGAGGGGTCCTGGCCGCCGCCTCCCGGGGGTCGCCGCCGCCTGCGCTCCGGCTCGGGTCTGCGGTCTCCGGGGAAACCCGAACGCTGACCCCACAATGCCCCGCACGGCCGTCCTCGCCCCCCATCCCCCTCCCCGGGGCCGAGCGTGGCCCCCACGCCGGGGGCTCTCTCGGGCCGCGAAGGGGGTCCGTGGGCCGAGGCTCTGGTGGCTGATCCGCGGCCTGGCCTCGGACAGGCGGCACCGGCTCCAGGACCTGTCCCGGGTCCATGCACCCGTCCCCGCACCCCCGGCCCTGGACCCCCACATTAAGCACGCGCACGGCCCCCACCGGATCCCAGCTTGGATGTCAGCCCCAGGCCTGGGTTGCCCTTGAGGCTGGTCGTTTTGGGGGGACTGGTCTCGGGGCTTCTGTAGCTTTCCAGCAGCGGGGAACCGGAGTTTCAGGAAAGACCTCAGCATCTGATACTCCTCATCGGACCTCTTCTTGTGGGATGATGATCGATTTTTTTTTCCAGGATTTTTTCCTGATTGCAGACGTAAGATTTTTGTGTGTGTGGAAAAAATCGAAAAACACAAATACAACAAAGAAAACATCTTTTGGGGCACCTGGCTGGCTCAGTCGGTTAGGCATCTGCCTTCAGCTCCCTGGGATGGAGCCCCCTTCTCTCTGGCTCTGCTCCGCCGGGAGCCTGCTTCTCCCTCTGCCATTCCCCCTGCTTGGCGCTCTCTGCCTCTCTCTCGCAAATAAATAAAATATTTTTTTAAAAAAAAAGAAAATGTCTTTTTCCTGCTCTCCTATATAAATTTTTGCACTTGTCAATTTCTCAAATTCAAGGGAGGAGAGGGAAAAAGAACAGTAAGCTAGCATCTGTCGTGTTCTTTATGTCCTAAGCACTCCACCTAGCATTCTATATTTTTCTCATTTTGTTGTTTTGATTTAGTTTTTTGGTTGTTTTTTGTTGTTGTTTTGGTTTGGTTTGGTTTGGTTTTTGTGTGGTTTGGTTGTTTTTTGGTTTGGTTGGTTGTGCTCTTGGTAGCCCAACAAGTAAGTGATCAAGCTCTGGAATAATAAGCCTGACTTTGACTTCTGGCTCCGACATTCACCAGCTTTAACTTTGGGCAAGTTACTTGACCTCTCAGCGCCTCACCTTACCCACCCGTACAACTGAGGTAGTAGCAATCCTACCTCTGGGAGGGTGTTGTGAGAATTACGTGAGATAATACAGAGAGAGTATTTGGTATACACTGGGCACATAGTAAGTGCATGTGAGTCGATTATTACACAATCTTAACCACAACTCAAGTGAAGTGTTTCCCAAGTGGATACTCGCATTGTGCTGATGGAGCAAAGTAAAGCCTAAAGAGGTAAAAATCCCTGACCTGGGAAAACATAGCTTGTAAGTTAAGGAAAAGGATTTGAACCCTGGATTCTTTGAGCCCCGGGATATGAAATGACCATCCCGCTGCTGAGTGCTCGGCTACTCGCCTTAGCAGTTCCGTGTCCCTCCTTCTAATACACCCATCGTCCCAAATGTCCACAGCCCATGGGTAAGGGTCAGCATTTAATGTTTGTGTAGACTCCGGGTGCAGAAAACAGGAGGAAAAAGTCCCCAGCTGTCCAGTCCTTATTTCTAGCAATGTTTTCAGTTCACAGTCATATGGACTGAAGCCTTTTAGTCCCCTCGGCCCCTGAGCATATCCTGACATGGCCTTTGTTTGCCCTCTTCCCTCTGTGAGACGGCACAGAGCCCACCTTTGTTTTATTTGCTCCTTCCAGGGTTTTCCACGGGTGCCTCCTTCTTATATTCAGGTTGTGCGAGCTTTCTGCTGCCTGCACCACAAAGTCAAGTCCAAGGTCAATCCTGACTGACAGATGCAGCTAAAGAAACAAGCCCCGAGTCAGGCGGATCATGTACGTGGACAGTGAAAGCGGAATGAGCCAGAGATACCAGATCCCCACAGACACCCCGTGCTCAGGACAACCCTGAAAGGAAAGGGACCTGGGGACTCCAACATCAGTGTTGGGACCCCCTGTTGCTGAGGTTGCTGCAGCTGGTGTCCAGTGAGCATCTGTGCTCTGGGTGGGGGAGCGGGGAGGAAAGGACAGACAGCCTCACGCATCATCAGAAGCCGAGAGGTGATGTGGAACTGTCTAGAGCAGCCTTCCGGGCAGCTAGGAGGCAAGGGATGGCTCCAACAACTCCACAAGCTTCCCGGCCCTCCTTCCCGGCCCTCCCTCCCGGGCCTCCTTCCCGGCCCTCCCTCCCGGGCCTCCTTCCCAGGCCTCCTCTTCTGCGACATTACCAAGGGTTCTGTCAAGACCTGGATTCAGCTGTCATTCAAGCCTGGCTTATGAGGCCCGTGTGGATGTGTACTGGGACCCCGCAGGCACCATGACAGGACCTTCACCTGCACAGACCAATTCACGGGCTTCCTGACTCTCTTTCTGGCCATCACGGACTAAATTGTGTCCCCTGAACAGTCCTGTGTTGAAGTCCTCACCCCTAGAAGTTCAGGATGTGAAGATGGGGCCCAAGGAAGTAATTCAGTTTAAGCGAGGCCTTGAGGGTGACCCTAATTCACTATGACACTATGGCTAGTGTCCTTATAAGAAGAGCAGGACACCGGACGCCTGGGTGGCCCAGTGGTTTAAGCCGCTGCCTTCGGCTCAGGTCATGATCTCAGGATCCTGGGATCGAGTCCCGCAATGGGCTCTCTGCTTGGCAGGGCCTGCTTCCCTCTCACTCTCTCTGCCTGCCTCTCTGCCTACTTGTGATCTCTCTCTGTCAAATAAATAAATAAAATCTTTAAAAAAAAAAAAAAAGAAGAAGAAGAGCAGGACACCGACGCAGAGGGAAGATGATGTGAAGACACAGGACAAGGTAGTCAACCTACCAGCCAAAGAGAAAGGTCTCAGAAGAAACCAAACGTGCCAACACTTTGATCTTGGACTCTTGGGCGACAGAATTGTGAGAAAATCAATTTCTGGTGGCTGACCCACGCAGTGCGGCATTTTATTACGATAGCCCTATTAAATGACCCCGGCTCGCTGGCTTTGCCTCCCGTTTTATTTTGCCATAAAGCCCTCCATGCCCTCCCTTCTCACAAGAGGCACTTTCTTGGCACCCCAGCGCTCAGGTTCCCCAAGGTACCTTCTAGGGGTGCTCTCTGTACAGCTCTGACCAGGAAACCAGGGAAGATCTGGGCAACCTCAGACAAAGCAGCGGGCCTGTCTTAGAGATTGGAGTTTTCTGACACCTGTCGCCATCCACAGCTGCTTGGGTTAGCCCTGGGGGACCCTGGGTCTAGCGTTGCCAGAAGAAATACAGGTAACCCAGTAGAATCTGAATTTCAGGTAAAGAACAACGCTGGATTATAGGTATATCCCAAATACCGCATAGGCATACCGACACTAGAAATTATTTAACTGGTCATTTGTATTTCTATTCACTACCTCACCAGGGTCCTGGGGAGGGTCAAGGGCACACTGCCTAAAAGGCTCTCTGGGGCTGGTTCTCCTCCAGGTCCCTCAAGAGATCTTCAAAACTGGCCAGAGGCTGGAGCACTGTCCACATTCCCCAGCCCCAAGCAGGAGCAGCTTATGGGAACCCCCTTTCTTCCCTCTAAGATTTGGTACCCCCAAATCCAGAAAAAGGGATAGCACCACTAAGAGCATAACGTGTGGGCCATACAGCCTCAACAGAATTAGCAAAATGGCCTTGAGTATGATACAGACCTGTCTCTCTGCCTCATGTCCCACTGGAGTGTGGGAATACTATTCCTACCTGTCGTCACTGTGACAAGCAAGGAGACAGGCATGTGTGTCCTTAGACGGCGCCCGACACAAAACCAGTGCTCGATAAATGTTGCTCTGCCGTCCTAAAATCCTCTCCATTTTGGCCAGTTTGCACCTCCTGTCCCAAGCACTCTCGGCACACACAGTTCTCCTGACCGAGTCCCATCAGTGCCTCTGTTTCTGGAGCCCCAGAGCTAATGACAAGCTCTGTGAGCTCAAACTCCTGGAAACCTTCCCAGGAAAATGTGGCATGCAGAGACACGAGATGGGAGAAAACAGATGGCTTTGGTTTTCGTGAAGCATGGACAGTGAAAGGTCAGGTAGCTCTGCGGGAGCGAGCGCGGTGCCAGGAGGACCCAACCCATAAGACCTCTTGCTCACGTCTCTAGCCAGCTCCCCCGCCTCACGCACCTGCTGCCTGTGCAGCCAGGAACAGGTGGAGCAGCGCCAGCCAAGCCCTAGGCTTGGAAGATAAAGGCGGCATCCGGTTCCATCAAGGCTGAGCCTGTGACATCACCCCTATATATGAAAGGTGACACGTTTATAAGCAGACACGTGAACTGGGAGAGCGAGATCACCTAGGGCAACACCCGCCATTACCCAGATAACTTTAACTTTAAGATTTTATTTATTTATTTGAGAGAGAGAGAGAAAGAACGTGAGCATATGAGCTGGCAGTGCAGGGATCCCAACGCGGGGCTCGATCCCAGGACCCTAAGATCATGACCTGAGCCCAAGGCAGCTGCTTAACCGACGGAGTCACCCAGGTGCCAGTGGAGCGTGGAATCTGAGCAAAACAGAACAGACTCATCTCTTCTCTTTCTGGATATGGCCTTCCTTCTAGTATACAGACGACAAGGTGACTATTTCGCAATTGTTCTTTAATTTAAGAACCAAATGTTTTCCCCAGATATTTTAAGATAAAATTTGATGAAATAAGTGCATCCTAGGAAAAGCCTGGTTCCCATATCAGGAAAGCCAATTCCGCCCCCAAGGACATTGGCTAATTGCACCCTTGAATGTTTGTGTCCAATTATAGTAACAACAAGGGAACAATCTCTAGATTCTCTCCCCTTTATCGTGTGTGGGTGGATCCTAACCTCAGCGTGTCAAGGCTACTGAAATATCAGCGCAACCTTGAAGTCACACAGGGCCTCCCCTAGGGAGACCCCCCCAAACCATGGCCTGTGGAAATCCAAAGCTTCCCCCTCCCAGATTTCTGCTAATTCTTTGTCTCTGTATATGTACACGTCTCTCTCTCTGACTTTCACAAAACCCCTTACCACTTGAAGCATGAAACATTCTGAAATTCATAGACTTTCATGGCAATTTCAGACACAGAGATGGATAAGGGGCTCACGGTGTAAAAATACAAATGACTTCCATAAGGACAACAGTAAGGACATGTTGCTCAGGATTTTTACCTCTAACCTCAGTGGCCTACCCTGACCCAACCCAGCCTTCTCATCCTGCCTGGCTCTTCTCCACCCCGCCACTCTCTCCTCTCCATGTCCCTTTCCTCCTTCTTCAAAGAAGAAAGACAAAATCCCTGCCTTGTTCATGGCAAAGGAGTTTTCTACTGATATATTGACTCTTGGGGACAACTGACTTCAGAAACTTACCTACCCCAATCAGCTTGATATTTTCCTTAAAGAGAGATATTTCCACCTAAAAAGAATACCTTATCATCTTCTTACCTGAAGTATATTTCTTTTTTAAAGTAGGCTCCACACCCAGCGTGGAGCCCAATGTGGGGCTTGAACTCACAACCCTGAGGTCAAGACCTGAGCTGAAATCATAGATGGACATTTAGCCAGCTGAGCCACCCAGGGTCCCCATGAAGTACATTTCTATTATTATAATGTAGACCTTCGAAACTTCCCTGTGGGATCAGAGGTGGTGGGTGGGTAAGTGAAGAAGGAGGAGGAAAACTTTGAATCAATATCATCACTGTCACCGTTATTACTCTCATCGCCATCCCCATCACCATCATTATTAGCACCAAGACCACCATCACCATCATCACCAGCAGGACCGTCATCATCATCACCATCATCATTACCGTCATCATCATCATCATTAGCACCATCATCGTCATCATCACCACATCATCATCATCACCATCACCATCATCACCATCATCACCATCATCACCATTATCTCCACCACCATCATCATCTCCACCATCATCACCATCATCATCATCATCTCCACCATCATCATCATCACCATCACCATCACTACCAACACCATCATCTCTATCACCATCATCACCATCATCACCATCATCACCATTATCTCCACCACCATCATCATCTCCACCATCATCACCATCATCATCATCATCTCCACCATCATCATCATCACCATCACCATCACTACGAACACCATCATCTCCATCACCATCATCACCATCATCACCATTATCTCCACCACCATCATCATCTCCACCATCATCACCATCATCATCATCATCTCCACCATCATCATCATCACCATCACCATCACTACCAACACCATCATCTCCATCACCATCATCACCATCATCACCATTATCTCCACCACCATCATCATCTCCACCATCATCATCACCATCATCACCATCACCATCATCTCCACCACCATCATCATCTCCACCATCATCACCATCATCACCATCATCACCATCTCCACCACCATCACCGTCACTACCAGTCAGTGGCTCCGGCCATTACACTGAAATAGAAGGGCGTAACACGCTTGATGTCATTTCCGTGTCACGCCAGGCCCTGAGGCAAAAGAAACGACACCCCATTTCACAGGCAAGGACACTTGATGTGTAAACGGCTGCTGAAGGCGCTAGAGCTAAGCAGAGACAGTAGGTTAAAGCAGGAAGAGGCCGCAAGCACAGCTCCCGCCTGATGACTTGATCAGGACTTGGGCTTGCCCTTTAGATGGAAAACCAGGAACCACCAGGAAGAGCGGAAGGGGTGCTGGAAGATTCGAACCAGGCAAAGATATATGATTTTTGTGCAAGAAGGACCTTTTATATTGTTCTTGGAGAAGGCCAAAATACAGCTGGATGTTGCCTTGTGTCGGGAAATAGAAGGCCCTGGCCTCGTGGAGACAGGGAGCTTGGAGGAAGGGGCCCAGGACAACGCTGCAGCAGGTTTCTGGGAAGAGAATTCGGTTGTTTTAAACCAGGACGTGCAAAGGAACCAGCTGTTTGCTTGTTATTCACCTTCACTATTGTGCGTTCGGTGACCTACAGTTCGCAAACATAATTTTGTACACTCTGAGTTCTTTCTGTGGCTTATTAATATCAGTTCCTTTGCTCGCCTTGTAATGTTCTTTTAGATGATGTCAGTCTACTTAATTTTCAATAAAGAAGATAGAGAAAGAGGAGATTTTTTAAAAAAATAGTTACTAAGACTGTTAAATGGGAATTATGTACAAATTATATCCATGCCAGGGTATGACCAAGGGAATCTGAGCGAATTTCTACAGGAAAGGTGAAGTTCAGAGAGAAGAGGTCTGTGACACGGACACAGCCGCCCTCCTCTACCCTCTGTCCTGAGTTCTCCACTTGGAACTTTGAGGGTGGGTGTCTGGGGGGCTCAGTCAGTTAAGCATCTGCCTTTGGCTCAGGTCATGATCCCGGAGTCCTGGGGTCGAGTCCCATGTCGGGCTTCCTGTGCAGTGGGGAGTCTGCTTCTCCTTCTGCCCCTCTCCCTGCTTGTGCTCTCTCTCTCTCACTCTCTCTCTCTCAAATAAAGAAATAAATCAAATATCTAGGAACAAAAGAGGGAGAATGGGTAGATGAAGCAAGTCTGGCAAAATGTTGGTGATTGTTAAAGCTGAGGTGAGGGGTCCCTGGGGTTGTTATACTCCCTGTTGTTTTGCACATCTGGAATATTTCAAAGGAAAAACCTTTGGAGAGGTACAGAGAGTTTGTCACTGTGGTCCCTGCTGCAGTGTGGTGGGGGACAGGACAACTTGTCAGGTAATTTGAACCGAAGTTTGAAAACACCCGAGTTTCAACTCTGAGCACTTTGCAGGGGCAAGTGAGATGTGCCTGGGACACTGACCTAGACTGTCACCTAATTTGGAAGGTAGAAACCTCAAAGACCAAAGGACATCCCAAGAGGCAAGATCTCAGAGGAGGGGCACGTGCCCCACGTTTTTACCACAGAAGGGCAGGGCAAGCCAAGCCAGCCGATTGGTAAGTCTTTCCAGAAACCCAGGGGACAACGTTCTCACTCTCCTTGGCATTTCTAAATCACAAAATTAAAATGATTATCATGAGGTCGGGTTACTTTCTGTCCGTGTCTCAGTTTCCACACCTGGGAAAAAACTGGAGATAACAGGATGGGGACACCCAAGTCTGCTCGCTGCCCAGAACGGCTCTGGGAGAGAACCAGGTTGACGAATCAGCAAAATGGGGCATAATGACAGACACACAACTCCCTAGGTACCGTCCCCCATCCTTGGCACCAAAGACTTTGCTGCCGATGTCACGTGGAGGACGAGGACTTGGCTGGCATGAAGCTGTCGGAAACCCCAGAGTAGCCGGGCGTGAAGTGGGGGGACTCCAAGGGCAGGGGTGGAGCCCTGGTAACGCGGACAAGCAGTCCATATTCCGACCTCGGCCTTGCTCGAAGAGCAGGCAGACGGCTGCATTTACTTTGGCAAATGTTTTACTTAAGGGAGCCCAAAATATTTGTTTCAGTCCAGATTCCAGACGAGGTCCCGGGAGATGGAGAGGACTATTTGTCCCACGGACTCTTCCTCGTCTGAGCCTTGCCCCAGGCTCCAGCCCTCACGTTAAAGGACCCTGCTCCTCTCCCATGGCAGGCTAGACCCAAACTGCCTCCCAGAAATGGTCTCCCCCAAGAACTGGAATCTGGATGGTTTCTGGTTACACATGTGTGGGGGCACAGGACCCGGAAAGTCGTGTCAATTTCAGGGGTGAGGACACCATCATACTGATCTTTTATATATATATATATATATAAATATATATATATATATATATAATGTGGAGGTATCTATCTATCCCTTTGATGTATTCAAAACCCTTTCCAGGGGTGCTGGATGACACTGTCGGTTAAGCATCTGCCTTCGACTTGGGTCATGATCCTGGGATCTTGGGATCCAGGCCCGCATCAGGCTCCCTGTGCAGAGTGGAGTCTGCTTCTCCTTCTGCCTCTGTCCCTCCCCTTGCTCATGCTCTCTCCTTCTCTCTCAAAATAAATAAATAAAATGCTTCCCAAAAAACAAAAAACCCTCTCCAGCAAGAAATACTCATTCTGTTGGCTACGACAAAGATTTTTCGACAGCCGTGAGAAACCACGTCTCAAGGTCCTACAGTAATTCACTAGAAAATCAAACTGGAATTTGGATTTCTCAGATCCAAAGTCAGCTCAGGCCCTGTGAATAAGAATAGCTACCTCCCCTGGCATGACATATACACGGCTTCAGTCACCCCGATAATGTGAAGGGCCAGCGGCCGGAAGTACCCGGCAGCACTAGGACCTGAAAATCCAGGAGGGGGGCTGCGGGGCATCCAAACAGTCAGCATCCAACAGAAAATTGCCAACCCATGAAATCACTGAACCCAGCCCGCCTTCCAAATTACGTGTATTTTAGGTGATGAATGTAATCTTCAGCTCTATTTTTAGCTCTCCCATCCTACAAAAGCAATTGTAAGAAGAGAGAAAAATCTCTGCGGCAGAATTACCAGTGAACCTCTCACCTGGTGTCTCCAGGCAGAAACGCTACACTGTCTCAGGGCACGCTGTTGTATTTTTGGAAGGTAACACAAATAGATTCCTAAACTCTTGATAGTAGAATCGGTAACACTTTGTAATTGGAATGTTCCCCAAGGTCGGTAAAAAATAAAAACCCCAACCCTTCCTCTTTTTCAGGCAGGAAGTTAGTGGGAAGTCTGAAACAAGGAAGGACTGGTTTTCTTTAGCATCCAAAGGTAGGCAGTGGGGCCAGAACAAGGTTGACAACAGAGGTTCGTGTTGGTGGCTTTGATGTCTATAAGGGAGGCACCAAATTCCTGTCTCCAGGCAACGTGAGGGGATCCGTCTCACAAGCAGACACAATCCTCTGGGGTCTCCTTAAAATCAGCTCGACCAGGGCTGAATTTCTCCTTCCCCTCCAGCATCATCAACACAGAACGGATGGAGATAATCTGTGACCGAGGTCAACCAGCTGAAAGTCAAGATGCAGGGACCACAGTCACCAGGGTCCACAGAGAACCTGATCCCGGGCCGGACGGAACTGGGAGGGGTCGCCCCTGCAGCAGGACCCCGGACAAGACCCCAGCCCTGCAGAAGCATCACAAGGACCGTTGGGAGCAAAGCGCTTGTTCTCAAGTCATGTCTCTGCCACCGGCCAGGGACGAGTGCCTGCTGTTTTCTGAGCCTCACTTCTCCATCTGCAACACGGGGATTATTATAGGATCATCTTCAAAAGTGAGAGAATCGAGTGGGAAACATGAAAGTATTTGGGAAGTGCAATAAACTGTGAGACACGAATTCATGAGGACCCTGAGGTCTGCTGTGACCCATTAGTCCCCAGCGCGGGGTCTTTCGGGCAGGAAGTACTTAACCAATATTTCTGGACAATATTGTTAAGATTATTTTAAGGTGTGCTGATCCCCCTCCCCAGCCCCCAGCGGTGGACCCTGAAATGAAAGAGAGCACAAGTAGGGGAATGTAGGCAGGGGGAATGCCCTCTGCCCTTTGGCGGGGGCTGGAGGTCCCCGGGGGTGGTCTTCTAAGGAGACCACCTGACCTGCATCTACAGACATCTGAAGCTTGCTTTCCTTAAAAAAAAAAGAGAGAGAGAGAGAGAGAGAAAGGAAGGAAGAAAAAGAACAGTCTAAGCAGGTTTTAGTTTCCAGGCAACCGTGTTCCGGTGAGTTCCGTGTCTGGGCAGTGCTTGGATGTGTGCGTCACATTTTTGGGAACTGCGGCAACTCTGCACAAGCTTCGACCCCCGCCGAAGAGAACCTCGTATGGGGTTCATCACCATGTTGGCCACAGACCTGTCCGGCCGTCAAGCTCATAGACCTCTCCTAAGAGTAACGCTTCTATATACATTAGAAGGGAGCATGAGGCGCTCGACGGCAGGGTTGTGAGTTCGAGCCCCGCGTTGGACCTCGAGATGGCTTACAAAAATAAAACCTTAAAAAATAAAGGAAACACAGCAAATCAAATATTTTTTACAATTTATGATGAATACTGTATTTGCTTCACTATGAAATATTTTGAAATCGCAGTATCGGGCAGCAGGTCGAATTAAACTATGACATCCAAAACAGCCGAAATGTGATACAAAGTGTCTGTGAACTCCATTGGGGACAAAGCCCGGGGGGACCGCTAATGCGACTGTGGTTTGTCGCCTGTATTTATGAGGAAAGAACTGCTGCATTTTGGCGGGAGGTTCGTACACTCTCAAAGCCCATGGACCTCCTGAAACCAGGTCTCTGGGTTAATAATTCCTTCTTTACCACAAACCATTCAGGGTCGTCGATAACAGGATTTCCCTCCCAGTGGGACGTAGGATAGCGACTCGTTTATGATTTAGTCACTGGGTCCCTAGGAGCCCCAGTCCAGGCAGAGCACAGGGGGCCGAGAGGCACCTACTCAGAGAGGGGCTGCCCTGCCCCCCAGCTCGTGCCCCCTCCTTCGTCCCCACGCCACCTGGAAGTCCACCCTTCCTTTCCTCTCAGATTTGCCTCTTCATCTCCCATCCCTCTGTCCCTGCTCCCTGTCCATGGGGACCCGGAGTGACAGCCAGTCCCCCTCGCCCCTCCAGCGCAGCCTGTTCACCGCCGCTAGGCAAGGATTCTTCAAGGGGCTTCCCTGTGCCTCCCTTCCCGCCCAGACACGCCTGCTTGGACTCTCCCGTGTCACTGGTCCTGAGGCCACATCCCTTCTGGCTTTCACCCATCTTCCCAGACAAGGGTGTTTCTCATCAGCTCTTGGCACGTGCCTGGTCTCCTCCGGGCTCACACGCACACGCACACGCACAGACAACACGCTCACACTCGGGCTCGCATGCCTTGACACACTCACCACTCTGCTGACGCCGTGGACGCCCCCTGAACCCTTCTCCTCTCACCATTCAGTCAAACCGAGTCCTGCCCGTCCCACAGGACTCAGCCAGAGACCCCTCTCCCAGCTGCGCGCCCCCGGCCTGGACCATGCTTCGGCCCCCACTTGTGAGTGTTACCCCCCAGCTCGGCGCTGAAGGATTTCCTGACTGCGCCAGGCACAGGGCCTCTCCGTCCGGGCTCTCCCTGCCGTGAGGATAGGGAAGCCTGTTGTGTATGTTCCTGTGTCTTCCCTTCCCAGACGAATGCAGGGCGTATAGAAAATCCATGGCCTTTGGTGAATTATAATGACACGAGGACATTTTTATTTTATTAGATCTCTTTGGGAAAACACTGGGTGTGTTTGGAAGAAATACTTTGACGAACTCCTTCAGGCTAGGAGTGAGGCATCGCAAGGCCTTCTCCCACAACAGAAGAGGGTGGTTAACTGCTGCCGGAAGATCAGAAGAGAGGTTTGTGGGCCTCTGAGAAAGAGGGGCGCCAAAAGGGCGTGGGGAATGAGACAGAGACAGCAGGCGCTGTGTCAAAATGAGCCACTTCAACTCCAAAACCTTCAGCAAAATTCTATTGAAACTCACCAACCAGCTGGCACACAGATCTCTGATGGAAACCGGTGAAGGGGCCAGGGTGTATTCGACGGGTGATGTGGGGCTTTAGGACATTATGTGGATGTGGGAGCCAGAGGGTCAGGGAGGCCTTGGCTGGCATTCGGATCATACTCCCATAAATGACTGAGCAGTGTGGACGATCATCACGGAAATCCCAGTGGATGGCACATCGGCCCCAGATGTACTTTACCGCCTTCTTCCTCCACTCTGCTACTGTCTATTCAAGGAAGTGTTAAAGTGCGGGCCAGGGAAGGCCCTGGGTGTATTTGTCCCAAGTGTCTATTTGACAAGACTCACTTGCTTGTGCCTTACGTGGGGTCCCAGATAGGAGGGACAGCGGCTCACCCTGCCCGTGGGACACTCACACTACAGTGGGAAGCACAGGAATCCAGGCCAGTCCTGGCGGCGGCCACAGCTGGAAAACCTCCGCAAGAACTTTGCAGCCAAGTTTTCTTCCATTTATCCTGCGGTCCTGCGCTCCCTGAGTCTCCTTCTGAGGGACCTTTGTTGCTTTGAAATTTCTGGGCAGGAAGAAGTTGATTTAAAATCTGATTCCTATCTGGCTCTGGGAAGACCCACAGCACAAAGGGAGTTTGGATAATTTTTTGAAGACGTACTGGCCAAAGAAATTTTTCTCCCTCTTAATCCTTCCAAGTGCATATTTGAGACGCAAATCCACAGGGACCCAGTGAAGCAGAAATTGACCGGTTAGGCTAACCAAGGCAGAGATCTAAATTCCTTGGCCTCCAAGGGCACCTGGGGAGCTCAGGGTTGTGAGATCGAGGCCCACATGAGGCTACATGCTCAGTGAAGAGTCTGCTTGAGATTCTCTCTCTCCTTCTCCCTCTGCACCACCCCTGGCTCACACACTCTCTGTCTAAATAAATAAAATCTTTTTAAAAATAAGTAAATTCAAAAAAATTGAATTCTTTGGCCTCCAAATGAATGCTTTGACCTGAACCAAGTCCTTTGTTAACATCCTTCAAATAGGGCACCTGGGGACTCAGTCAGTTAAGCATCTGCCTTCAGCTCAGGTCATGATCTCGGGGTCCTGGGATCGAGCCCCACATCAGGCTCCCTGCTCAACTGGGAGTCTGCATATCCCTCTGCCTCTGCCCCTCCCCCTGCCTCTGCTCTCTCTCACACTTTCTCTGTCTCTCTCTCTCTCTCAAAGAAATAAATAAAATCTTAAAAAATAAAATAAAATAAAAAGTGCATGAACTTCTGTATTCTTCAGGGAGTTTGTAGCTTTACGTTCAACAGGCCGCACTTCTGTAGAATCTAGACAAGGTTCAAATCGTCTGTAGGTCTGCAATCTACCAGATTAGAGTATTTGTGATTAGGTATGCCTAAGTCTTTAATAAAACAGGACAAATGAAATTTACTTTTAAATCCCTTTAGTGTGGCTGGCTTGATGTTTTTATTACATTCGATCGATCCTTTCGATGACATGAATGAGTGGTAGGGAATTATTCTACTTAACTGCATTTTCATGAACTGATGGATTTTTAAGTCTTGAAAAACATAAGTCAAAATGACAACTGTAACTCAACAACACATGGTAGGTGCATTCTAGAATAACCATTGGCAGTGACGGTATCTTGGGGAGAGGGATCGTATCAATGTAACCTTCTTCCTAGCAAAGCTGACTGGGTTGAGGGGGCACCGTGGGAGAAAATTAATTTCTGACACCGTGTTTGCAAAGTGTGACGGCAAAACAGCACGGAGGCTGATCTTAACACGTATTTTGAAAATGTGATTTACTGAAGAAAGTAATGAGATTTCTTTTTCTGTGCAGGAAGGAGAGAAAGTTTCTCTTCCTGAAATTATCGTGTCAGATAAATCCAAGGTAGAAGCTGAAAAGAAAGTAATTACGTAATCCCGCTGCTGTATCTTATCTCCTTTTTTAGGGATATAAACTGTTACTAATACACTACTGAGAATTTTCATATGTTGAGTCACAGCCTGTGAATCACAGTAAACCCTCCAAAGGCTGACTGGGAAAGATTCTGTTATATTCCTATTCCCACACTAAAATAATAGTCCCCTCCCACGGGGCCAGCAGAAAAACATGGCTTTTCAGCCATGAACTTGAACTTCTTTTCTTTATTTCTTTGCCATTTGATTTTTATGGGACTCTGGTCCCGGCTGGCTGGCTCCTGGAAGACGGCGTTATTTAGGGCTTTCCTCCACGCAGGATGTAACTCCTGCTCGCTCCTCTCTCTCCCGATCGGTTCTTGCCTCCGTGAGCTCTTATTTCTACAGCGGTAACATTAATGAGTCATTTTTTTTAGAGCCTTACGCTTCACAGAGCACTTTCATAATAACCTCATTTGAGCATCTTAGCGACTGTATGGGAAAATATAAGTTAGCACCCGTTCTCCGGGTTGGGAAGCGAGGCCTCGGGGGGCGTCAGTGATTTCCCAAGGTCTGACACCTCCTTATGCCAAGTCGAGGACATCAAACCCCTCGTGGGCTTGGTGGACCCCCGCCTGCCTGGTGTCACAGCAGGAGGCTGGAGCGACGGGTGCTGAGAGGCCAAGGACGGAGAGCGCACGGGGTTTCTGTGCAGGCAAAGAGCCCAGCAACTTGCAGAGCCGGCCGCCTGCTGCGGGGCCCAGAGCGCGCAGGCAGAGGGAGGAGGCATTGCCGGGGTCCACGGGCCCCCCAGAGAGGGACAGGCGCAGAGGACGCCCCGGCTAAGGGGGGGGGGTGGTTACAGGGCACACAAGCAGCTCACCTCTGCTCGTCCCATGGGGTCCCCCGAGATCCGCACGCACCCTCGTGCCTGACCCCCACCCCTGCCCACCCGGGAGCAGGATACGTTCCTCTCTGCTCACCCCTGCAGGCTCCTTGGGCAAAACAAACCAGCTACCGCCCGCGAGGCCGGAAAGGGTGAGCACCGGACCCCTCCTCGGGGCCCCAGCCGCAAGCTGCGAGGCGCGCACACGAGGAAACACCGCGCGGGCTCGACCGGCCACGCCGACAAGAATCAGTTGCCCCTGAGTCCGCAGTGCGAGACACAGCTACGCGGGCAAAATCGTGAGCCAAAGCAGACTCTCCCGTCCGTCCCTTCCCTCCCTCTGGTCACTCGGAGGCCCCTGCCCCCAACACAGCTGCTTGGACCTTGCACCAAGCGTCCAGGTTGGCCCTCTACCTCCCCCCCACCCCCGTCTAGTCTAGTGGCCTTAAATGCCACGTACACTTGACGCTTGAACAGCCCGGGGCGTAGGCGCACCACGTCCTGCAAGTCAAAAATGCGGGTGTAACCCCAGACTCCCGGGAGACCCAACTACTAGCCGCCTGCTGTGGACCCGCTTAGCATGAACCGCGCGTTAACGCACACTTCGCGTGTTATGTGTGTTACACGCCGTATTCTTTTCCTTTCTTTTCTTTTTAAATTTTATTCATTTATCAGAGAGAGAGAGAGAAAGAGCGCAGGAGCTGGGGGGGGGGGGGGGGTGGCGGGGAGGGGCAGAGGGAGAAGGCAGGGCTGGAGCCCAGGACCCTAAGATCATGACCTGAGCCGAAGGCAGCCGCTTGCCCACCTGAGCCACCCAGGCACCTCTCCGCGCCGCCTTCTTATAATAAAGTAAGCTAGAGAGAAAATGTTATTTAAAAACTCACACGTTTTCAGCACCTACGCGGGCCTCCCTGCTGTGCAGCTACTGAGGACCCGTGAGCCCTACAGAGCCCCGTGCAAGGAGCCAGGAGGGAACTGGCTGATTTCAGCCTCTGGCACTTGCTAGTAGCTTGATGTCGGGAAAAACACTTGATCGCTCTAAACCTGTTTCCTAATCAGTAAAATGGGCCTAACGGTTCCGGCTTCAGAGGTCTATTGAAGGATTAAATGACCTGCTCGTGTAAAACACTTGCTATGATGCCTGACACGCGGCAGGCGCTGGGAGAACGGAGCTTAGACGTATTGGCAGTGAGAGAAGTTAGAGGAGTCGCGGGTACTTGGTCTGAGAATTGCACTGCTGAGTCAAAAGAAGCTTGTCTGGTTCTGTCACTATTTGAACCTTATGTAAATGGAATCCCTAGAGTATATATATATTTTTGTCTCTGCCTTCTGTAGCTCAATATTTTGTTTGTAAAATTGATGGAGATCCTGGCGGATACTGCAGTTTACTCATTCCCATTGCTGTAGAGTTTTTCATTGCCTAAGTCCACGATTTAGTCACGCATCCACGGTAGGTGGACTGTTGGGTTGTGTTCTTTTCTTTTTTTTTAATTGATTTTTTTAAAAGATTTTATTTATTTGAGGGACAGAGTAAGAGAGAGAGAGAGAGCATGAGCAGGGAAAGGAGCAGAGGGAGAGGGAGAAGCAGACACCCCACCGAGCAGGGACCCCCCCGCCGCCCGACCCGGGGCTCAATCCTGGAACTCCAGGATCATGACCTGAGCCAATGCTTAACTGACTGAGCCACCCAGGCGCCCCTTTTTTGGCAAACAAAAGTGGCACCAAACTATTTGTAGTTTGATTTTAAAAGTGGTCCCTCTTCAAAGATGTATGTTGTCGAAGCTAAAACTACATAACTCTCAGGAGAAAACGTAGGAGTAAATATTCATGACCTTGGCCTGGGGAAAGCCTTCTTATCCGTGACACTAATAGCATAAGGGACAAAAGAAAAAATAAAACGGACTTCACCAAAATTTAAAACTTTTCTGCCTCTTAGAATAATATCCTAAGTGAAAATCCAGCCCAGAGGGGTGGGCAATATTGGCAAATCCTATCTCTGATGAGGAATGTGCACCCAGAACATACAAAGAACTTCTACAACTCAATAATTTAAAAAAAATCAGAATTTAAAAATAAGCAAAAGATATCAACAGACATTTCTCCAAAGAAGACATACAAATGGCCATTGAGCACATGAAAAGATGCTCAAAAGTGGCTCCTTAGACCTTGGGGAAATGTAAATTCAAACCAGAGAAAGACATCACTTCACATCCACTCAGAACATATAATAATAAAGATAATAACAATAACAATAATAATAATAATAACAGGGGCACCTGGCTGGCTTGGTAGGTGGAGCACACGACTCTAGATCTTGGGGTCGTGAGTTTGAGCCCCACATGGGGTGTAGGGATTACTTGAAAAAAATAAATGAAGGTGTTACCTATTTTAAGAAAAGAAAAGGTAACAGGTGTTGAAGAGGACGTGGAGCAATGGAACCTGCACTCAGTCCTGGCGACAGTGTAACCGTGGCACAGTCCCCGCGGACAGCAGCTTGGAAGGTCACAGGTTACCGACTGTGACCTGACTCCGGGATTCCACTTGTAGACACACACGCACGAGAACTGAAACTGTCTGCATATATACGCACACGGGAACCTCGATAGCAGTGCTGTTCCTGAGAGCCCGAAACCATGAACAATCCCAGCTATCTATCCACTGGTGAACAGATGAACAAAACGTGAGATTATCCATACGATGGAATATTACTGGGCAATAAAAAAGAAACGAAGTAGGATGCGTGCCTGAAAGATGGACCCAAAAACATGCTAAGTGAAAGACCACCCGTAGTATGATTCTCTTCATTTGAAATGTCCAGAACAGGCACGTCTGTAGGCACAAAGCCGAATGGGACTTGCCTCAGGTCCAGACGGTGGAGGAGGAAAGTGACCACTAATTTATACGGGAAGTTCTCTGCGGCAGGAAATGTTCCAAGGCTGATCGTGCTGCCAGTTGCTCAGCTCTGTGAATGGCACCCATGCCAGTGAGTTGTACAGTCCACTTGGGTGAATCGCATGGTCTGCAACTTAAATCTCATTAAAACTTTTAATAAACAAAAATGGGCAGAGGTCTGTGATCGCTGGATGCCAACTGGCACCAACCAGAACCTTGACTTACCCTCTTCCAAGTGTGGAGAGTGGATGTGCGTCATCTCAAGCTCCAAATCAACCTGTTACATCTGCATATTCAAACATCCCATGGGCACACTTAAGTTTGAGAAGTACCGAAGGGCTTCAGACTCAGGAAACAAAATCTGGAGCGACATAGTAATTGATAGAGATTGAGAGGCTATACATAATGTGTGCTTCGCTTTTCTGTTTCTTTAAATATTACTTTGTCTTTTTTTATTTATTTGGTGAATCAAGGGTAGTGTTGTGAGATAAATGTTCACACTTTTTTAAAACAGATTTTTTGTTTATTTATTTGACAGAGAGAGAGCACAAGCAGGCAGAGTGGCAGGCAGAAGGAGAGGGAGATGCATACTCTTCACCGGCAGGGAGCCCAAGGTGGGGGTCCATCCCAGGACCCTGGGATCATGACCTGAGTCGAAGGCAGACTCCCAAACCCACTGAGCTTCCCAGGCGCCCCAAGTGTTTGTCATTTTTCATTTAAAGATTTATTTATGTATTTGAGAGAGAGACTGTGTGAGCAGGGAGATGGGCAGAGGGAGAGAAGCAGACTCCCCATGGAGCTGGAGCACAGAGCCTGATGCAGGGTTTAATCTCAGGACCCTGAGATCGTGACCTGAGCCAAAATTAAGAGCTGGAAGCTTAACCAACTGAGCCCCAAATGGTTACACTTTTATTCAAAGATGATGGACATGCTCCTAACTGACCTCCACTAACCCATTCATCCCATGGCCCCAGCTCTCCCTCCCTGCTGCCGTATGCACTGGCTGGGTTGGAAGCCCATCGCACCCCTCTGTTGCAAGCTTGCTCTTATGGACACCATCCCATTTGGCTGGCAGATGGGCTGATTGAGAGGCTCCAAGGCAGCTCCTTTACCTGCCTGGTGAGGTGTCAGGGATTCCTAGAAGACTAGGAATGTCCACCAAAAGGACTAAATGTGCCTCTTCAGCATGCTGGCTGAGTAGTGGGATGTCTGCTTATACGGGGGTCTGAGCCCCCCAGAGTGTTCTAACGGACAGGAGGTGGAACTTGCCAGTTTCTTAAGACGTGGAACCCACACTGAGGCGGCATCACTCCCATCATACGTTATTGGTCAGAGCAGGCATGGACCCTGCCCGGATTCAAGGGAAAGGACCTCGTTCAGGAGAGAGGGAGAGGGCGGTTAAAATTTAGTGGGAACAGGGTTTCAGTTTTCAAGATGAAAATGCTCTGGAGCTTGGTTACATGGCAATGGGCGTATCCTTAGCACCGGTCAACTGTTCACTTAAAATGGGCAAGAAGGCAAATGCTACATTATGTGTATTTCACTGCAAGTAAAAATATGAATAACATAGTAAAAGAAACTCACTTGAAAGATGTACTGTCAAAAATAAAAAATAAATAAGTAAAAGAAAAGAAAAAAAATGTATGGCCGACTTAAGGCCACCACATCACACGTAACGACAACCAGCACAGTACCAAATGCTGCTGGCAGCCTGTGACCTTTTTAAGCTCGGCACAACTGTTGTTAGGGACCAGGATCTTAACCCCAGTAACTCTGAGTTGGTGGTATCATAATGTCCCTGAAATAAACATGAACACAAGACACAACAGAATGGGCCCCACGTGACTCTGAATTGGGTCCCACAAGGAGGACGATGGAACCAAATAGGACAGTAGCAATGGGACAACTGGACACTGGTCCGTGTGATCACTGACAAGTCAATGGTCATCTGAACTTGAGACAGAATTAGGCAAAATCGATCATGGGGAATGACTCTCAAGTATTTTATTTACAGGTGAACAATCAGACACCCATATGGGAAAGGTGAAACCCTCTGAAAGGCTTAAAAATTACCCGGGTAAACAGAGGCAGAGATCACTGTCCTGGATAAGAAGATTGAATGCTGTAGCTCCCTGTTTCTCGTACCCTTCTCTATGGGAGAAATATTAAGGAACAGGATATAGGGTCTGGTTCCAGTAGTTCTGTTTGCACCATGCCCTGTTCATAGACTCACAGCCGAGGAATGGCCATGGGGAATCACCTCTGGGCACAGAAATTTGATGGGTGCAAACATTTTAAGTAATCATCTTAAAAGATTGAGTAAAACTCCCCACTCAGCGAAAGGCTTCCTCCACATCTCAAGCCATTGGCTCTTGATCTCTTGAACAGACATGCATGGAGCCCAACATCCAAGGTCATCCAAGGTCAGCTGAGGCTCCTTGGACTGTCCTCCTTCCCATGCTTATGACCTTATCTGGGGGGCAGCCTCCATGTTACGTGTATATCCCACTAACTGATAGAACTGACAAGGAGATTTTCCACTCCAAGATACATCAAGAACGTGACCTAGAGTTGAAAGTGAATGTGGAAATGTTAATACTAAATCAGAATGACATGCTTGAGTATCCCTGCCATTTTTATGCTGTGAAGATGGATGAGTGATCACACTGACCAGTGTCCAGTGCGTGGATGCCATTAACATAAAGGACGAGGAAGTGGGTAGTTGGCCTTCCAAAGGTGAGGACAAAACCAAAGCCAGCGAGCAGACTGGGGCCAGATCCAGAAACCAAAGCCCAGTTTGCCTGCATCTCTGAATTTTGACCTAGAAATCCCATTTGGAGACGTCTATTCTAACCATCAGGGACAAATGTTGACTCTGTCCTGCATCCATCCTTGTGGGGACAACACCCCCTCCCTTGGTCGATTTTTTCTCCTCCTTTTGAACCATGTGGTTCTTGAAGTCTATCCATCACAGTGACCACCCCCTGGACATAGTGGTTGGTCCAAGGTGGGTGTCCACACACACCCCAGGCCAGGGAATCAGGTCCTTTCCAGGAATTGCTGCGTATTGGGGTGATGATCAAGTATTTTATTTACTCTGGGGTTTATGACATGGGATGACATCCACCCAAAGCTACCTCATGGCATATCGCTGACTCATACAAGAAGATTATAGAGCCAAGGAGGCAATGGGACAAAGCCCAGAGAGAAATGGACAGGACAGAGAGAGTGTGCCTTGCTGGAGCCCCTGGGACCATTTTGAGTCCCTGGGGCAGCTCCTTTTCTGTCCATGATATAAGCAAACACATTTAATTTGGGGAGGGGGTGCACATTCCATTTTCTTATTTCCACTACTTTGAGGTGGGCTTCTGTCCCTGGCCACAGAGGTTCTCGTTAATATCCTAAGGAAATTATCAGAGATGCACACCAAGAATGTTTGAGGCTGCCATGTACATAACCTCAAAGGAAAAGACCTCGCAAGGGGAAGGGCTCAACAGAGTATGGTTTATCTGTTGATAGAATGTTGTGTCATCCTTAAAACTGGTTTTTAAAAATACTCAGTGATACGGCAATGCTTATGCTGTGAAATAAAGAGAAGGTGTAAAACTAAAATACATACTGTGATTCTAACTTACACACACGAACACACGCATCCATGAAAGTGGAATATTCCTGGTGATCGGAATTCTAGTTTCATGCTTTCATGTCTTGTCATAATGTTTTGGGGTTTTTTTTCCACTTTTATGAAGGAATAATTGACACAGGTCACTCTCTAAGTTGAAGCATCCGGCCTGACGGTCTGATTTACGTGTTGCTGTGGAGCGGTCATCACCACGGGCCCAGCGAATGTCCATCATCTCACGTGGATACAACACCAGGGAAAAAATGTTTTCCCTGTGATAAGAACCTTTGGGATCTACTCTCTTCACAGCGTCCCTACATTCGATACAGTCATGCCAGCTACAGTCACCGCGCTCTAGGAGACATCCCTCTGTTTACCTTGCACCCAGAAGTCTGTGCCTTCTTCCCCCTTCCTCCCATCCCCCTCCCCCTGCCCCCACCTCTAGCAACCAAGCTTCCAATCTCTCTTCCCATGACTTTGGTGTTTCCCTTTTTTTTTCTTTTTAGATACCACATGTAAGTGAGATCAAGCAGTCTTTGTCTTTTGTCATACTTTTTATTTATTTTTTAAAGATTTTATTTATTTGTCAGAGAGACAGAGAGCGCAAGCAGGGGGAGTGGCAGGCAGAGGGAGAAGCAGGCTCCCCGCTGAGCAAGGAGCCGGTCGCAGGACTCCACCCTAGGACTCTGGGGTCATTTCATCATAATTTTTAAATGTTAGTACATATTTTCTTTACAACAAATTTAAAGATAAACAGGTTGTCTTTTAAAAAAACCAATAAACGCTTACAGCTCACCTTCCCGTTTGCCAGCACGTACCTTATCTTTGAACCCTGAAAGGAGGTGTGTGTGACTTCGCATCACCTGAATCAGCTGGGTAGAAACCATAGCTCCTTCCGTGATCCGTGCGATCTAAGACGTTACTGCTTCAGTAACCATCCTCCAAGTGGAGAAAACATTGCAAACTTTACACCATTTGCCAGCGGTGTATCCACAAAGATGGCAGCCGAGGAAGCAAGTCTGGAGCTGGGGGTCTTGTGTCTTTTGATGGTCAGTTACACAGTCAGGTTTTCTTCTGGAGGTAGCTGCGGCCAGAGCCCTCGAGGGCACGACAGCCTTAGAGACAAACTGTGACGATCTTCCCCTTCACCCTCCACACAAGTGAGGGTGACGTGATGTCTCCTCACTGGCCTCCTCTGAGGTACCCTTGTCCCTGTCTGCCTGTGGGCATTCCCACATCCGGCCCCTTCCCCTGGAAGGCTTCCTCTCCCCACCCCATCATCAGAGCCCACTGCCCTCAGGAGCTTTCCCTACCTCCTGCCACACAGCTCCTCCCTCCCATGACAGCAAACTCTGACAGTCTATGAGGGACACTGTGATGGCCCCTCCAAGTTCAACTCATCATCCCAGCTGCTCGAGGGCTGTGGGGCTCTGCCACAAAGAGCCTCCTCGTCCAGGGTGAAAGCTTCGCAGGGGAAGGGGTGCTGTTCCCACAAGGATGGACGCAGGACAGTGTCCACATTTGTCCCTGACGGTTAGAATAGACATCTCCACATGGGATTTCTGGGTCAAATTCAGAGATGCAGGCAAATTGGGCTTTGGGTTCTGGATCTGGCCCCAGTCTGCTCTCTGGCTTTGGTTTTGTCCTCACCTCCCCCCACCCTCCGTCGCAACCCTCTGCTCTGAATTATGCTCAAGGATTTCGTATTACAAAGCAAACACGCGAAGGGCCTTGGAAATTTCTTATCTCCATTATTTGAAATATGGACACTTGTCTCAAGTGCTCAGGCTGATACAACAAAATGCCACAGAGACTGGGGGGCTTGAACAACAGAAATTCATTCCTGACAGGCTGAGAAGTCGAAGATCAGGTGCCCCCTGAGCCAGGCCCTGGTGGGAGAGGTCTCTCCTTCTACAAGGACATTCGTCTCATCATAAGGGTCCCATCCTCTAAAACTACCTCCCCAAGGTGCCATCACGGGGGATCAGGGCTTCGACGTATGACTTCTGGGGGGAGACACAAACATTCAGTTCACAACTCTTTTTCTGAAAAGTGTGTGTATCACAATGAAGGTCAAGCATCTGCCTTCCTGTTACACGTAAAGCCGGAGGCAGGGCGGAAAAAATATCCCCTTTTACCATGGTTCCTATTTCATTGGTCTTCTTGTACTGCATCAGTCTCTTCACTCCTTTTATCCCCCATTACACTCTTTGGGCTGTTTTAAGTTGTATGAGGTATTTACTAAAAATTCCCTGAAATACCAATCCTTGAATTCACCCAGGGAAGAAACCCGCGTAAGTGTACTCTGGCGACACCTGGCGGTAAGACTTGCAATAACATCATGAGCCGCCTATAATGGCGGATTCCTGGTGGATCCGCGAAGAAAATTAACTAAAAAGGAAAATTTAAGAACCGCTTCATAGAGTTAGCGACAAGGAGGAGAGAGGTGTGTGTGCACATGCACACAGGTGTATATCTTCTTGTGTTTGGAGGATAGAAACGACCCACGACACCACCGACAAAAATGAGAGCAGAATCTCTACCTCTCTGTGTTTTCGGTCTCAATAAATAAAATCTTAAAAAAATAAAAATAAATGAGAGTTAAAAGAGAGTGAGTATAATTTGTAACTGACATTTTTTTTTTAAATAGGACAAGAACAAGGTGAGGGAACATTCAAAAAAAGATTGTTTTTTTAACTGTTTTGAGTAATTATATTTTGTTAAAGATCTTATTTATTTGAGAGAGAGGAAAGAGAGAGAATGGGGCTGGGCAGAGGGAGAAGCAGACTCCCCGCTGAACAGGGAGCCTGACACAGCACTTGATCCCAGGATGCTGGGATGGTGACCTGAGCCAAAGGCAGATGCTTATCTGACTGAGCCCCCAGGTGCCCCCGGTTTTGAGTAATCACGTTGGCAGTGGTGATATTACTCTTGTTGCTTTAGGACTGTTGTGTATTAAGGACAAAGCAAAATGGGTAAGTATGGGATATTCTCTCATCCATTTATGTTTTTGAGAATCATCTGCCCAATTTTGAAAGAAAGGCTGTACAGCTGTAAGACAGAAAAGGTTAAGCAAAACCTTGTAGCCCTGAATTTGAAGCATTGGCATGAACAAGATGGGGTATTTATGTTTATTACATTATATTTTTATATATGACCTCCACTGAAAAGGCTCAGAAAGAAAACAGTAGCAATGAGCATCTTTAGTACTGATTATTATTTTGAAATGGCATTTCCCACTAACAGAAACCAAGGCTTCTTAAAAAAATGGCCGATTCCTGATTTGGGCCGGGAAATGTATACGTTGGCCCCGTCATATCACCTAATCATATCAGATTGCAACACAGCTATGGTAGACCAGTAGATCTTGTAAAAAGGATTCGGGAGCCAATTTTAAGAGACATCCATTTGCCGAAGATGGGGAAATTTCTGCTTCACTAATTCGAAGACATTGAAATTGTTTAAATCTATAGGTTCCTAGTTACTTTTTCTTTTTTTTCTTTTTTTTTTAAACTTGGGGCACTCGGCTCATTCAGTCAATAGAGCATGTGACTCATGGGCACCTGGGTGGCTCAGTGGGTTAAGCCTCTGCCTTCGGTTCAGGTCATGATCTGAGGTTCCTGGGATCGAGTCCCTCATTGGGCTTGAGTCCCTCATTGGGCTCTCTGCTCAGCGGGGAGCCTGCTCCCTCCTCTCTCTCTCTCTCTCTCTGCCTGTGTCTCTGCCTACTTGTGATCTCTCTCTCTGTCAAATAAATAAATAAAATCTTAAAAAAAAAATAGAGCATGTGACTCTTGATGTTGAGGTTGTGAGTTCAAGACCCACAGCACAAAGCTTAGTTTAAAAAACAAGCAAACAAACAAAAACCTTAAATCATCATGTTTGGAGGATGCTACGGAACCAATATTTTAATTTGAAAAACTGATACGTAATCAGAAAGAATGAAGCATTTTTCCTATCTTCCCTACATGAATCGAACCACTGGGAAACCACATGGCGGATGAAGGGTAGCATTTCTTTATGAAAATATTACAACTAATAAATGAAAAAAGAAGCGATTGAAATGGAATATTACTACTTTGCAGTCCTGGTGAATCAGTGGATTTAGGCATTAAGCATCAAGGGTTGCTGTGCCTCCTGATTCAAGGTTGCCACTTTCGATTTTGCCAAAGGGATGAACCTAAGTCTCGTGGAGCCTCAGCTTGAGCCAGCCGCCGGGTAGTAGGATATCAGGAACATGCTGAACTACACCCAGAGCTCGTCGTCAGCAACATCCAGACCATACGGCATCTCCACAGCCAAAGGACTCAGGTTTTTCAGCAGATAAACCGTAAGGCTGAGAAAGGGATCAAGGGCAAACCTGGAAATTTAGATACTTAAAATCATATCAAAAATTTTAAATGGACAACTGTAAAGCCCTAGCGTATGTATTCACCTGGGTGAAGGAAGGACCAGGTAACACAAGCAAGTGATCATCTTACTGGTCACTTGGAGAAAAGGGTATGATGGGGATTGGGACTCGTGGAGGGTCTTCTCCATTTTCTTGACCAGGATAGTAGTTACGAGGATGTTATAATAATTCATTCTGTGAATATTCATTATAGGAATATATGCCTTATAATTAAATAATAATACATTAAATACTCATATAATAGGATGTCAAATTCAATGTTAATTTAGCAACTCAATTTTAAATATTAAGTATTAAATTAAAAACCAACATACACCTTACGATTGATTAAGCAATACGTTTATTTTGTTTCTGTATCTGTGTTTTGTTTTCCAACAAAAATCCCTAAAGTAACGTAAAGAAATTGGACGGCAGAAGTCTGTGGTATCTCCTCACCGCAACACAAGCACTCAGAGGGTTTCTGGAACTTTGTTTCGTAGTGGATAAGGTAGTGACAATTACTAGGGTTGGCCACTAGGGTGTGCTGTCTGTACTTACACGGAAAGAGGGTTTTTGAGGGGTCCCCCCCCCACGTTTCTGTGATACCACGTGAGGATTGGATAAAACAAGCCATTATTCATTGTCCTTTGATCACCATCTACACAAGTGAGGGTCACTACTGGCAAATTTTATTTGGAAAATTAGATTCATGATGTAAATACAGTGTAGAGACTGAAAATAGTGTAGCTGTCTTCTCCTTTAGAGTAAGTTTTAATTTCCTTAATCAATTATTATAATAAAACCTCATGAACCATCATAACACAACATTAGGATCTACCATGTGGAGCAGGAAAGGTGAGTGGTGTTCACAGCCTTGTTGAATAAGAGATGAGAGCACCCTGGTGGCAGGACCAGAATTTTTTTTTTTTAAGATTGTGTTTATTTATATGAGACAGAGACAGAGAGCATGAGGGGCGGGGGGAGGGGCAGAGGGAGAGGGAGAAGCCGACTCCCCGCTGGGCAGGGAGCCCGACACATGACTCGGTCCCAGGACCCGGGGATGGTGACCTGAGCTAAAGGCAGACGTTTAACCGACTGAGCCACCCAGGGCACCCCTGGACCAGAAATTCCCGAGGGCTACTCAGATGCTCCATGAAACTTGTTGCTCAGCTCTGGGAGGACAGCGAATAACACAGCAGCCTTTGCAGGCCAATGAGGAATCAAGATGGTCTCTGAAGGGCCGCGGCTTTAGAGAGAACAAAGATGGGGCCGTTGGGACGGTGGATCCAAGACCTGTTCCTCCTGTCGCACCGTGTGGGAAGGGCAGCTGCTGGGGGACTTGTGTTGCTCTAGTTCAGGGTTCGACGGGCCTGCACCTGGGGTGAGGAAGAGGGGCTCCCCTGTAGTGGCCGCTTATCTTTTCTCAAATCTGGGTGAGCGGTGATACAACCCCTTTCTCACAACAAATCGTGGTCTCAGGTGCTTTGTATTGCTAGCGAGAAAGAAATAGAAAGCTTAGGAACTGTTCATGGGCCGCGACAAAGAGATGCTTCGGGCTTTCCAGTTTTGCTGCAAGGCTGCGGGAGATAATTCAGCGGTTAATCTTGGTCTTTAGAAACCTAGTTGTTACTTTGTCATTTCGCCATACGTCTCCAGCGGTAGGTATGACGCGGGGTACGAGGGTGTGTATGTGTATATGCCGGTTAGAATGCCTTAGAAAACTCATTCTGGTTAGTTGTTTTTTATTTTAAAGATTCACTCACTTGAGAGAGAGAGCACATGCTGGGAGGTGGGGGTTAGGGAGAGGGAGAGAGACTCTCAAGCAGACTCCACGCTGAGTTTGGAGCCCAACATGGGGCTCAATCCCACGACCCTCAGATCACGACCTGAGCCAAAACCAAGAGTTGGCCACTTAACCAACTGCGCCACCTGCGTGCCCCTCATTCTGGTGAGTTTCTGAGATTTGACAGCTTAGTTCCTCAGAGACACATCCTTCCTGCCGTGAGGACACTCCCTCCCCTCGGCGGGGGGGGGAGAGATGGGACACGGATTGACAGTGGGGAAAGGAGAGTAGAGGGGATGGGCTGCAAGGCCACATTTGGCGGGTCACTACTGAAGAATTCCTGCTCAGCGGACACCAAGGCTTGTCCCTACTCCCTGGTGCCATTTAGGGACCCCCATGCTTCAACCCAGAGCCAAAATCCAGCCTCTCTCCCTCAACGACATTCCCGGGAGTCTCGGCATACAATTTTCCCTGGGCTTGCCCCTGCTTTGGGGACCCCACGGTGTCCCAACCTCCTCGGCTTCCTCCCAGCCCACCCGGCTCATGCCTTGGATGCCCCCTCCTGCACCCAGAATGCCTCCTCGGGGGCCTCCTCTGATGCACTTGCCGTGGTCAAGAAATGGACGCCAACCTCCCAGAGAACCAAGTTGGAGTCCCAGCCGAGCCACTTCTGTGTGACCTTGGGCAAATCATCTAACCTCTCCGAGGCTCGGTAAGAATGGTAAGGATAATGATACTGATGTCATATTGACTTCCTTTTGCAAAGAAAACACTTTCCTGGAATCAACACCCAAATCAAGAAATAGAGCAGCCCGCTCCCACTCACTGACCTGACCCCTGACCTGCAGACCACAGATCTCTTCTGTCTGTATTTGAACTTGACACAGACGGTCACCTACAGCATACATACTTTTATGTTTGGCTTTTTCCGCTTAGCCTTCTATCTCTGAGATTCACCATGTTGTACTCTTTCCTTCTCATTCTCCTGCCGATGAGCTCTTGGGCTGGTTCCAGTTTGGGCCGTTACCAAGAAAGCTGCTAGAACACGCCGGATGTAGTCCTAAGCTGTAGAAAATAAACACACTAACCCTCTCCTGAAATGGGGCAGAATGAATTCCAGACTGAAGGATCACACACATTTTGGGATTATTACTGACCAGGTAACACGGCAGAATAGAAAAAAAATACAAGGTTTTAGACAAGACACAGGCATGACTAAATTCTGGACTTTTCACTTACTCACAATGTGACTTTGAACAGTTACTTGACCTCTCTGAGAACTGGTTTCTTCATCTGAAAAGTAGTAATAAAAATATCTCCATCAGGACACCTGGGTGGCTCAGTCAGTTAAACATCTGTCTTCATCTCCGGTCACAATCCCAGGATCCTGGGATCAAGCCCCACATCCGGCTCCCTGCTTGGTGGGGAGTCTGCTTCTCCCTTTCCCTGCCGCTCCCCCTGCTTGCGCTCTCTCCCTCTCTCTGACAAATAAATAAATAAAATCTTCAAAATTTAAAAAAAAAAAAGATACAGGATCCAACTTGATGAGGCCCAAAATGGGACAATTTGAACATCAAAAGGACTAATGACTGCAGTGGATTAAAAACAACAAAATTATAAAAACCCAAGCATTCACGGCACTGATCACCCTCCCCCTGCCCACTCCCACCACCACCACAAAAAGTCCACATTGCTTGTCTGTGGAGGTTATTAATGTATCAACACATTTCCTGAAAGGTGGTAAATGAAGGCAGAGTCAAGCACTTATCCTGCCTGCCCATTCAGCTTGTATTCCCTGGTGACCGAAGAGCCGATAAAGGGAAGGTCTTCTTTGAGAAGAAATCCAGATAATAAATCCAGAAGCAATGATACCCACTAATTGCGTAATGGGTCAAGGCCACAATCATCAACAGCTACTAAAACCATCACCTGAAGGAAACTTTAATTTTTTTTTTAAGAGAGAGAGGTGGGGGGAGGGGCAGAGGGAGAGAGAATCTTGAGCAGGCTCCACACCCAGCACAGAGCCCAACGCGGGGCTTGATCCCGTGACCCTGAGATCACAACTTGAGCGGTAATCAAGATCCGGATGCCCAACCGACTGAGCCACCTGGCGCAGGCGCCCCTGAAGGGAACTTTAAAATGGGGGAACCAGGCTGAAACATGAACCGCTCGACAAAAATCTTGGAGAGTGAGAAATGGGGAGCACAGGGCAAACTATCAAGTATTTCCAGCTGCAAGCCTGCCCCTGAGTAAGCCCGTGGGTGTACCTACGAGGTTACAGGAAACAGGAGGGCGGCAGAGCGAGCCGAATGACACAGCAGAAACCAACCAGCCAAATCCAACGTCGGGCAAACATTCTACAGCCAAATGACCTGGCTTCTTCAACTAATAAATGTCATGAGAAAAAAATGGCAGGTGAGGGGGTGATGAAAAGAAACTCGAAGAGATGGAACCAAAGGCAGTTAAGGAGCCTTGTTTGGGTCCCGATCTGAAGGGCCAACGGTAAAAAGACATTTTTGAGGCATCCAGGGGAATGTGAATATGGACTGGGTTCCAGCTGACGGTACCGGTAATTTCATTACGTGTAATAACACCATCAAAAGACCACATCAAAAATGTTTAAATGCCTTTATGGCTCAGAGGTAGCTACTGAAGTCTTTATGGCAAAATAACACAATGTCTGGGACTTGCTTTAAAATACTCTAGCCAGAAAGGGGGGTTAGGGTGATACATATGAAATCGGAAGGGTCAGAGGTTGATTGTTGAAGTGGATGAAGGACACTTGAGAGTTCATTTTGTTATTCGCTCTATTTGCTTGATGCGGGACTCAATCCCAGGACCTCGGGACCATGTCCTGAGCTGAAGGCAGATGCTTAATGACTGAGCCACCCAGGTGCCCCGTAAAAGTTCTTTAAAGAGTTCCCAAATAAAGTATCAGCCGTGGTGTCCAGACGATTAGGTAAGTAACCCTTCTCAATGCCAGAGGCTCAGCAAGGACCCCAAAGACCAAATGGTGAACAACAGGTGCCAAGTCACCTGTTTTGTTGGCTGATGGATCACCTGGACTAGACCATCTTCGCTTGTAAAGGGGGAGATCCAGGCCACTTCCACCAGCACTGGGTTCTAACCTGTAAGAAGTCAGGAGACTGGAGTTGGGCTTTGTCCCCTCTCCACCCTAGGGGAAGGGATGAGATTCCTTCCTCCTCACTCAGAGGGACTCCAAAAGGCCCAAGAGAACTTGGGAGTTGGGGTCACAGCAGCAAGTATTTGAAAGGTGAGAGGCCATAGCAGAACTGCCCATCTGTGGGCAGAGCACAGAGAATCACTCAGGATTGAGTTACGTTTCCACTGATGGCCAAGCAGAGGGAGATGTTTTCAGGGATGCCGTGTGGACCTATGGTGGTGTGCTGCCTGCTGTCATCGAAGGACTTCAACTAAGAGCACCACCTAGAAGCAGGACCACCTACAGGCGGGGTCAGAGGGCCCACATGGCAGATTACAGCCCTGAGCGCCATCGGAAATGCTGCTCGACCCCACCCCCAGGGGGAGGGGTGAGAGAATGCGCTGCTGATTTCCAAGGCTGAAGGAGACCCAAGTTTGGGAAGGGGGGAGGTTTTGAATTTAAATAAGTTTGGAGTTTCAGTATAACTCTTAATGGAACTTTAAATCTTCTGAAATGTGTTATTCAGGTGACAGATACAGAAACCCAAAAAAGCTATGGGACATATTCATTAATTTCATCTAAGAGAGAGGCAGAATGGGTCCACAGAGTAAGCGTAACAATTAAATTTTCTTTTATACTTACCGATTAAATCTAACTTGTTCTTTTCTTTCTGAGAAAGAGAGCACGCACGTGTGAGCAGTGGGGCTGGGGAGAGGCAGAGGGAGGGGGAGAAAGAGAGAGAGAATCTTCAGCAGGCTCCACACCCAGGGCAGAGCCCGCCTCCGTGCTTGATTTCCTGACCCTGAGATCATGGCCTGAACCGGAATCAAGAGTTGGAGGCTTAACCAACTGAGCCACCGAGGTGTCCCTCTAATCCAGCTTTTTCAATAAACTGCAGAAAATAATTGTAAAACCTTAGCAGTAACTAGAGAGCTGGGAGTCCACTCTGAACTAGAGAGCCAGGAGCCAGGGGGTGAGGGACTCCGTCCTGAGCCTCACCAAGGATTTTGGTCTTTATCCTAAAAACAATTAAGAGTCACTGAGAGGCTGTAGATGGTGGCTTACAAGGTAGGATTTTTCAATGTGGCTGTGTGTGGGCAGAGGCTGAAGTGGAAGCCAGAGAACCAGTTAGGAAACTACAGCAGTCTGGGAGTCCAGCCAGAAGATGATAGTAACTCTCTGGTGATCAGGAAGGAGGGGGAAGAAGCAAGTAGATATTAGATTTATGGGATGATGAGCTACGGGGTAGGGGTGGGAGGAAATAAGGGGGGGCGGGAAAAGAGGGTTCCTGGGTTTCTGGACTGAGCACCTGCGTGGGTGTAGTGCCTTGTAATGAGGGAGAACACCACAGAAAGGAGGGAAAGATGATGAGCTTGGTTCCAAAGTCTTCAAGTTGAAGTCCACGGGAGAGATCACGGGGAGTTTTTGGGGAGGGAACTGGAAACAGCCTGGAGCTCAGAGGAAAGGAGGGTCCACCCTGGGGAGCACATGCTGCTTGTGGCCTGGCGAGGACCCGGCTTGCTGGGCAGTCTGAGATGTGGCAGCACCACCAGGGAGAAGCCCCAAGGAGAGGGAGGGGAAGGCGGGGGGAGGAGGAGTTGGGGGCAAGGGCCAACAAAGACAATCTCAAAGTGGAGGCCAGAGAGCAACCAAGAAGAATAAGAAAGAATAGTGTCATCAAGATTTAGGGAGGACAAAACACCCAGTAATTGAACTACTACGTATTTCCCCAAAGGATACAAACATGCTGATTTGAAGGGGCACCTGCACCCCAATGTCGATAGCAGCAATATCCACAATAGCCGAACTATGTAAGCAGCCCAAGCATCCGTCGACTGATGAATGGATAAAGAAGAGATGGTATGTCTAGACACTGGACTATCTCTCAGCCAGCAGAGAATGAAATCTTTGGATGGAACTAAGAGGGTATTATCTTAAGTGAAGTAGGTCAATCAGAGAAAGACCAATATCATATGATTTCACTCATATGTGGAATTTAAGAAACAAAACAGATGAACACAGGGAAAGGAGAAAAAAGAGAGGACAGCCAACCATAAGACCAATAACTCTAGAGGACAAACTGAAGGTCGATGGAGGTGTGTGGGCAGGGGACGGGCTAGGTGGGGACGAGGATTACGGAGGGCACTTGTCACAGACACTGGCTGTTAGATGAGAGCGATGAGTCACTAAATTCTACTCCTCAAGCCAGTATTACATTATATGTTAGCGACCTAGAATCTAAATAAAAATTTGGAGAAAAGAAGAATTTAGGGAGGACCCTTAATAGTGTTGTAATAGCAGCGTCTGGGGACATATGGGAGCTACACCCACAGCGAGCACAGCACCATGTACAGACCTGCCAAATCACTACGTTGGTACACCTGAAATTAACATAATTGTATGTCAACTGTACCTCAGTTAAAAAAATAAAAAGAGTTTATGGAGGAATAAACCACATTAGATGTCATTGGATGGTCAAGGGGAAGACATGAAAATGGTCTTTGAGCATTCTTGTGTTTTTGAAACATATACTGAATATTCGGGGATAAATGATACGCTCTCTGGTATTTCCTTTTCCATCGTCCTGGGGTGGGGTGGGAGGCAGCAGGGACCTGAGTGTGGGCTGCTAACTGTGGGAGCTGGGCACCAGGCACGTGTAGGCTCGCAGCACTGTTCTCTCTACGCGGGCATGCATTTGAAACGTCCCATCACTAAGTTTTTACTTTCCCGTAATAAGAAGGAGCCTCCGGGACACCTGGGCAGCACAGTCAGTCAAGCTTCCAACTCTTGGTTTTGGCTCAGGTCATGATCTCAGGGTTGTGAGATCAAGCCCCGTGTTGGGCTCTCGGCTTAGTGAGGAGTCTGCTGGAGATTCTCTCTCCCTCTGCCCTCCTGCCCGTGCTGTCTCTCTCTCTCTCTCAAATAAATCAATAAATTGTTAAAATAAATAAATAAATCTTCAAAATAAATAAATAAATAAATACATTAAATTAAATTAAAAGGAGCCTCTGGATTTGTCTTTATGGGGCCCGTGAATAGCATCCATTTGAGGCTGGAAGCCAGACTGAGTGGCGGAAGCAGGAACTGAAGGTTTGGCCATGAATCTGCTCTGCGTGGATAACGGTCAACTTGCTGGAATCTCGTTGCCTGGTGGCAGAGACAGGGAGCGGGCGAGAGAAGGGTGTGGGGCTGGAAGAGGACTTTTCTTTTTCGGAGGAGGTAGACTGGAGCTTGTTTATCTCCTGATGGGGCTGAGCCAGTGGGTAAGGAGAAGCCAAATGAGGAAGGAGCCTGAGAAGGGACGGAAGGAGTGTTGCCCGACAAAGAATCGGGGCTTAGATGAAGAGAGAGCAGCTCTCCCCCCCGCCCCCAGTACGGAGGGAAAGGAGAGGTGGGTGACGGTGTAGGAGGTGCGTGGCCCCCTCGGCTGGATGGGGAGGGCCCTCACTGGGGGCACGAGTGAGGGGAAGGGGGCTGAGGCTTCACAACAGGGAAGAAAGTCTGAAGAGGAGAGCGTTCCCTAGGAGAACGCTGTCGGGTCGTGCCAACGGTCCAAAAGACACTGGGTAGCATGAAACTTCTGTAGGGTTTCGTAGCAGCACCTGGCCGCCCAGTTCTGAGCTCATAAAGGAAGGATGTTCAGGTCCGTCCAGTCGTTGGAGGTTGGCCAAGGACACCGGAGTTTTTATCCATTGCAGAACAAATCACCCCCAAACTCAGTATTTACCCCAAGTATTTACCATCTCACGTGGCCTGTGAGGGGCAGGAATCCCGGAGCGGCTGTGACGGCAGGTCCCTCTCCAGGGTTATAGTCATCTTCTGGATGAGGGCCTGGACGGACAGACTTCAGTCGGCTGGGGACCCGGCTAGAGGCTACCATTTCTGCCCCCTGGGCTTCTCCAGCAGGCTGCTTCCGTCGGGCTCCACGCTCAGCTCGGTATCTGCTTGTCCTTCTCCCTCCGCCCCTCTCCCCGCTGGCACTCTCGCTGTCTCTCTAAAATCAACAATAAGTAAAATCTCTAAAGGCAAAAGATAACTTCACCCAAGGGTCACTGTAAAGAAAATGTCCACTTAAAATCCTCTTTTTCAATTCACTTTCAGTTTAAAATCAGAAACTGACCCCCCCCAACCCTCCCAAAAGTTGGTCCCTGGAAGAAAAAAAACATCCTGAAGGATTCCCACAAACCTTTTTTTTAAAGATTTTATTTATTTATTTGAAACAGAGAGAGAGAGAATTTGAAACAGTAGGCAGAGAGGCGGGGGGGGGGGCAGGCTCCCTGCTGAGCAGAGAGCACGACGCGGGGCTGGATCCCAGGATCCTGGGATCATGGCCTGAGCCAAAGGCAGAGGCTTTAACCCACTGAGCCACCCAGGCGCCCCCTCCAATAAACTTTTTGAAAACAACATATCTTAAGGAGAAACTCCATTTTGAAAGACTAACATTCAAAATGCTAATCCTGGTGAAAAAAAACGTAATATCTTACCTGGATTATGTATTATATATAAAAGTGCGCCACCCAGCCCCCAGCGTTGTTTGAGACAGCAGGTGGTGAGGGCTCTGGTGGAGGCCAGTGTCTTGGGCTCGCAGACCCAGCTCTGCTCTCTCTAGCTGTGTGATCCTGAGCCAGTCACTTGACCTCTCTGGGCTTCACTTTCCTTCCCTGTAAAATGAAGTATTAATGCCTCCCTCACGGGGTCGTGAAGGTTCAGTGAAAAACCCTTGGAACACCTGAGAATTGTGAGTTACCTAATATGGGCTATTTATTGTCTTTCTTTTTACAGATTAGAAAACTGAGAGCCAGAAAAGGTCAGAGATTTGCTTAAGATCACACAGCCAGGCAGGCATCTGTGCTTTGACTGAGTGCTCTCTCCACCGAACTACAATTATCTCCTGTTTTAACAACGAGAATGTACGGCTGCGCTCAGAAAAGGTCAAAAACAAGAGCACTGAAATTAGAGCATGCGATCAGAAGCTGACAGCAAGAACTCTGTTCTTAGGGGCGCCTGGGGGACTCAGTGGGTTAAGCATTGATTCTGGATTCTGGCTCAGCTCATGATCTCAGTGTCGTGAGATCGAGCCCCAAGTCCAGCTCCCCGGGAGAGCTTGTTTAGGATTCTCCCTCTGTCCCTCTCACCACCCGCCATCCCCCTTGTCCCAGCTGTCTCTAAAAAAAAAAAGAAAGAAAGAAAAAATTTGCTCCCTTAAAAAAAAGGACTGTTCCTACGTTCTCACAGTGTCCCCATTCTAGACAGATCAATCACGAAAGCACAGAGATTTGACTAAGGTTTCCCAGCAACAAAGTTTCATATGTACTTTTAAATTACAGCTAAGGGGTCCTCTTCAGGATTGGGGTTTGTCTGTTTTCCTTTGTTTTTAACATCACTCCCTCTCACTGGCCTCTGTGCCCAGACGCAACTCCACAGCGTATTACAAAAATACTTTCTGGAAAGTCACTGCCAACAGGGTTAGCGAATTCCTAGGGGAAATACAGGGTTAGGTTCCTGTGAGCCTCTGGAGACACTTTCGTCAACCAATCAATACATAACCGTATTTTATGTGGTTTCTGTTTAAAGACACCTTATTTAACACACACCGTTGATCCATTAACGTTGAACTCATGGGCCACAGCACTGTAACTCAGGCCTGAGTAAAGCGCATCTAACATGTTTCTCCTCTGAAAGGCACCTCACGGCCTTCTTGAACTCAGGAAGGCCAGACAACACCACGCACGGCACTCGGGGGCCACTTTGAACAGCAGAAAGTCACTCACGAAAGGCAGAGCAATGCAAAAAAGCAAAGCATTCCAGAGACCAGGAAGGGGTCGCCGAGAGCATCCAAGCTAAGGGAAGAAAGCAGAGTGCCGCCTTGTGTACTCGGTTGGGAGCGTGCCCGCCGGGCAACTCGGAATTTTCACCATCTCTGTGGCTGTGACTGACACACGGCCTCACGTGAGGTTCCCCACCAATGTCAGCGAGGAGATGAAATCACAAACACGGAGTCTGCACATGACTGTAGGAAGGGCACGCTTGGACCAGAGAGGCCCCGCGGAAGAGGGCTGTGAGCCTTGAGACGGGCTCTCCTGCCAGGCAGGCGAGAGGACAAGTATCCAAGTCCGTCTCCTGGCTGCCCAGCGGAAAGTCTGGACTCAGTTTCCTCCTGGCACTAACACTCAGTGATGCAGTTACTATCCCTCACGTGATCGTGCAGGAGACAGCTTTATGTGGGGGCGTCGGGGAGGCTCTGTTGGTGAGGCATCTGACTCTTGACTTAGGCTCAGGTCATGATCTCAGGGTCGAGAGATCGAGCCCCACGTTGGGCTCCATGCTCAGCGGGGCGTCTGCTTGAGATTCTCTCTCTCCTCTCCCTCTGCCCCTCCCCCTGCTCTGTCTCTCTCTTAAATAGATAAATAAAACTTAAAAAAAAAATTAGACGACTTTATGTGAAGTGTAAGGCTATGTGGATTGTGGACCCAAGTTTGCGATTCTAGGCAAACCGCTCACCTCTCTGGACATCCGATTTCTTCCGTACCAAGTGATGACATTTGTCTCATAGAGTTGCCAGGGGGGAAAGACACAGTATAATACATGAAATCATAACATGTGCGAAGTACCTGGAGATGGTGAGCACTAAAATGGTAATTCTTCCCTGAGAATGTATAAATCCTGCTTATTAATACAAACTTGTTCAACCGTATGCTGGCTGGAAAAGGTGGCTACTTAATAACTTCCTAAGGTCTAAGAACAATCAATGACCAATATGTTTTATCAAGATTGCCCCTGAGTTTTGTCAATTAGTAGATCAAATGTGGCCAGCTCAGCCCCAGGAGGTAATCAAAGGCCCCTGGCTCACTCATTCCACTCGTTCATTGATTCATTCATCTGTTTGCTCCACAAAGATTTCTGGACTAGCTGTTGTGTGCCAGGCATCATCCCAAAGCCCTAGAGATCAAGCACAGAATGAAATACTTAAATCCTGCGTGCCTGGGTGGCTCAGTGGGTTAAGCGTCTGCCTTCTCCTCAGGTCATGATCCCAGGGTCCTGGGATTGAGCCCCACGTCAGCTCCCTGCTCGCTGGGGAGCCTGCTTCTCCCTCTCCCTCTGCCTCCTGCTCCCCTCTGCTTGTGCTCTCTGTCTCACTTTGTCAAACAAATAAAATCTTAAAAGAGAAAGAAAGAAATAGTTAAGTCCCTGCTCTCCAAGAGCTTATGGTCAACTGAGATCAGGGGCAATATCGGTGACAGTCGGGCTAGGAAGGACAATGGAGTGGTCCAAGGGAACGAGAGCAGTGTTGGGAGGAGTGCCCCCTTAGATGAGACGGTCGGGGGGGCCTCTTTCGGGAGGTGCATTTGAGCAGAGACCTGGATGATGGGGAGGAAAGACCCAAGAGAAAATCCAGGCAGGGAACGGGCACTCCGGACTTTGAAATAAGAATGAGTCTGTGCATTGGATACGTACATGGAGGCCGGGGCCCGTGAGTGTGGGGCCAAGAGGGGAGAGCAGGGCACGAGGTCAGAGCGGTGGGAGAGGCCAGCTCACGGAGGCCAGGAGGTCATGCTGAGGCCTGGGGACCTCATTCTAGATATTACGATGAGCCAGCCAGGGATGGTTGGGAGTACGTAAATGACTTTTCTGATTTGTCTTGAAAGAATAACCTTGACCCTCATGAGGCAAAGACCATCTGAGGGTCAAGAGTGGAAGCAGAAAGGCCAACCAGGAGGTTGCCAGCAATCTAGGCTGGAGCTGGTGGTGCTTGAAGGAGGCCAGTCGGCACCTGGGCAACCGGCCCGCACTGGGGCGCCTGGGTAGCTCAGTGGGTTAAGCCTCTCCCTTCGGCTCAGGTCATGATCTCAGGGTCCTGCGATCAAGTCCCGCATCGGGCTCTCTGCTCGGCAGGGAGCCTGCTTCCTCCTCTCTCTCTGCCTGTCTCTCTGCCTACTTGTGATCTCTGGCTGTCAAATAAATAAATAAAAATCTTTTACAAAACCCAAAAAACAGGCCAGCGCTGGATGAACCACACTCAGGACAGGCAGGGTGTGGGAATTCTTTACCAGCCGCAGGTGTGACGATCGATTACAAACTCTGTATCCGAGCTTGACTGCAACCGGACATGAACAAATCTGAGGGGGAGGGGAGGGAAGCCAGAATTCTCAAAACCACCCTCTTTCCTCTTTCGGATCTCTTTTCCCAATTTAAAGCTCTTCTACTTCTCCTCTATGCCCTTTCCCCGCAAGACCTTGGAGAAGTGCGGCACATACCGGAGATGTCCTTCGTGAATGCTGGTGAGTTGGGTAAACGTACACTGGGTGAATTTAGAATGCTTCACAAATGTAATTATGAAATATTTAAAGCCACTCAAAGGTGTAAAACACAGCATTTACCTTTATCACCCAGTTTAGGGAGTTAACTATAAAATAGCATAGAATCTTCTTGGTTGCCTGTCCTTAGTCACATACTCCTTACTCCCCACAAAAGGAAATACTTGCTTGAATTTGGCATTATCATTTCTAGGTGTATCTTTATGTTTTTACTACATATATATGCATCCCTACACATATGGTATTAGTCCACGTAAGTTTAAGCTTTATAGGAATGCTTTCCATATTTTTAAAAGATTTTTATTTGACAGACAGAGATCACAACTAGGCAGAGAGGCAGGCAGAGAGAGAGGAGGAAGCAGGCTCCCTGCCCAGCAGAGAGCTGGATGCGGGGCTCGATCCCAGGGCCCTGAGATCATGACCCGAGCTGAAGGCAGAGGCTTCAACCCACTGAGCCACCCAGGCGCCCCTGCTTTCCACATTTTTGTGTGATAGACATTTTGTTTCAAATGATGTTCGTATAAATCATCCACATTGACCTTAATCTGGTTCGTTTTCACTGATGTATGTGTTACGGATGATGTCACTACAATTGCTTGATCCAGTCTCCATTCAAGAATATTTAGATTGTTTCTGGTATTTGCGCTTTAACTGACATACTGCTATGAATATGCTCACTTTCATAGGTGAGAATTCTCACTTTTATACGTGAGACGAAGTTGAAATCCGTGGTCTTAGCACTCAGAGTGAGGTCCCAGGACCAGCCAGACCAGCACTGGTTGGGAGCTTGCTAGAAATGCAGACTCTTGAGCCCCACACCAGACCTTACTGCATTAAATCTGCATTTTAACGATAATTCCAGGAAATTCATGGGCACAAAACAAATACGAGAAGAATTGGCCTATTATTTATGAGGAATCAGTTCTGTTTCGGATTTTACATTTTCAATTTGTTACACGTGGATATTTTGTAAAGTATCCAAATCTGATACCACTGCTCAGAAAGGGAAAGGCTCACACAGGGTGTTGAGCTTCCCATTGGGCAGCACTGAGAGGGAGCCCGGGGCTGGTAACTGGAGTGAGACGGAGTAATGGGGCAGATAACTGGAAGATGGACGATGCAGCGAAGTCGGCGTGAAATAGGGAAGTTGCCCACGAAGACTTTGCCTCCTTCGGTTGTGTACTAAGTGCGCATGTTGGGAGCCATCTCAGAGACTGACATAGAAAATGGCATCACATCCAAGACTGCCAAGCTAAATGTGAACTACGTGGGAGCTCTGATCCACAAAACAGCATGTTATGGAAGATCCCTACTATGGGAGCGACTCGGATTCTGAGACTGCGTACCCGGCAGTTAGACGCTGCTGGACCCACTCACTGCTGAACACCATCACTGGTTTGACGACCCCCAGGAGGCTCATGTTCCATAGCTCAAGGCCACTGGTGTTTCTCCCATGGACTCAGTTTTTTATCCTAAGAAGATAGCTGTAGGGGCGCCTGGGTGGCTCAGTCGTTAAGCGTCTGCCTTCGGCTCGGGTCATGGTCCCACGGTCCTGGGTTCCAGCCCCACATTGGGCTCCCTGCTTGGCAGGAAGCCTGCTTCTCCCTCTCCCCCTGCTTGTGTTCCCTCTCGCACTGTGTCTATCTCTGTCAAATAAATAAAATCTTTTAAAAAAAAAGTACTCCTAAAAAAAAAAAAAAAGATAGTTGTAGATGAAAGTCGGTTGTCATATTTGGCAGAAAAATAAATAAAAACCTTTGATGCAGACAGTTTATGGAGTACATTAAGTATCCTCAGACCAGCTGAACCTCCCCCTTTGCCCCAGTTACAAAAAGAGTAGAACGAAATAGTAGACCAGCACCGTAGAACATGGTGAAGTAAATAAAAGCTTGTCAAGGCTCGGGTCAACCTCGGAGCTCACTGACACGAATAACGTATGCTACCTCTCCGGGAGGTTTAGGCAGACAACCTGGTGAAGATCCGGAGGTTTAGGCAGACAATCTGGTGAAGATCTGGTGCCTTCTATCCTCCTTGATACTTCTCATCTTTTCACAGTAGGGCCTTTTACTGAATCACATTAGATACATGAACAGCCCCAAGCACAGGAGCTCCCACTCTGGATTAGAAGTGTCTTAATTCATACACCCATAGTGCACACTTGTCTATTAAAAGGACAGGAAAAAGAAAAAAGAGAGAATAAATAGATAAATAATCAAAGGACAGGAAAGAGAGAAAGACTTAGTGGATTAATCATTAACACCTTTAATACTTCCTAAATTTCGTATGCTTATTTTATTTCCTAAGGAAATCGGCTTATTTGTTCCCATTTGAACCACCATACCTCTGAAATTTTAACGTATCCTGAAAGAAGGACACTGCTTGCTGGCCGGGCTTATGGGCAGTTTGAGGAGTGGCTCTGTTTTCGTAAACACACGGACACCAAGTGTAAACGCATGTTGGCGTAGATGGGAAAAATCACTGGAAGGGTTGAAAAAGGAATTGTATTGTGTTGAATGCTTGAGTATTAATATGTTAGAAAGTTAGTAAGTATTCTTTCATCAGTGTTTCATAAATTTATAGAGAAAATATGGGCAACTTCTGTGCTCCTTGAGATAATTAATCACAAATTCATGTGAATATATTTCAGAAAAGAGTGTTTTCAAAATAAACCGGGGAGTTAGAAGACTGAAATTTTGAAAAACAGGTCAGGGGTTATCCGGGGGAGAGGATAATGCTGGGACAGGCCAGACACACTGATGAGAATGGACACCAGACGGTGTTTCAGCCTCACTTGGCAAATACAAAAGCTAAGGCTATCCAAGATTCAGTTTTACCGTGCAGTGCGGAAAATTATGCTTTGCGATATGACACTTCAATTCTGTGATCAGCTACACAGATGGAATAACGTGTGTGTACAAAGCATTAGGTAAGGATCTTGAATAAGATTCCATCAAGGTTTTTCCTATGCTTAAAAAACATTCCTCTCAAGTGGCTTTAAGAAGCAATGTAATCCCCACTAAAAGAACAAGAGTTCTTTGAAGAAACCGTTGATTACAGGTCTGGGGCAGGGAATGTACACGGAGCATGAAAAGAATGACTATAATTAATTGTAACATATTACATACATACATACATGAAGTCATATCAGTATAGATCTATTAAAGGGGAGGAGTAAGCTCTTTACAGACCAAAGCCAGCAAATAAACAGAAATGGATTGACAAAATAAGAAAATCACCATAGGACGTCTGGGTGGCTCAGTCGGTTAAGTGTCTGCTTCCAGCTCAGGTCATGATCCCAGGGTCCTGGGATAGAGTCACACATCAGGCTCCTTGCTCAGTGGGGAGTCTGCTTCTCCCTCTGCCTGCTGATCCCTCTGCTTGTGTTCTCTCTCCCTCTGACATATAAATAAATAAAATCTTAAAAAAAAAAAAGTTTAACTTTAATTCAATCAGGCTGCTAGACTATGCATGTCAATAGGAATATAATGTGAGTCACGTGTGTAATATTAAATTTTCTAGAAGTCACACGAAGTAAAAATTAAACCAAAAAAAGCACAGGGAAAGTTGATTTAATATACTTAATTTTGCCCCAATATCGAAAATATTAGTATTTCAACATATAATCAATAGAAAAACTTTGTATTTTACTTTTTTTTTGTCGTGAATCTTCAAAATCCATTGCGTTATTTTTATACTTAAAGCACATTTCAATTCAGATGCTAAGTTTTCATTGGAAATATTTGATCTGTATTTAGATTTCATAAAATTTACCATTGAAAAGGTAGACTTGCATATGTTTTTCAAAAAAAAACACTTAAAATTTTTCCAATAATGAAACTGAGCATGAGTTTTAAATTTAAGTCCAAATCATTTCAAGTGAAATTAATTTAAATTTAGCTTCTCAGTTACACTGGCCACACATATTTCCAGTGTAAAACAGCCACATGAAGCTGGCGCCCACCATACTGGACAGTGCAACCCTACACTTCACTTCCACTTTACAGAAAATAAAGGGGAGAGCAAACACACAAGTTAAATGATACTAAGAGTTAATCCAGAATGTGGGACATTCTGCAAAACAATTCTTAGTTTCCAAAAATTCAGTGTCATAAGATAAAATAAGATGGGGAGATTGTCCTAGACAAAGACTAAAGAGACATAACAATCAAATGCTTGTTTGGGGTGCTTGTTTGAAAACAAAAACAGGGGGTGCCTGGGTGGCTCAGTGGGTTAAAGCCTCTGCCTTCGGCTCAGGTCGTGATCCCAGGGTCCTGGGATTGAGCCCTGCATCAGGCTCTCTGCTCAGCAGGGAGCCTGCTTCCCCCTCTCTCTGCCTGCCTCTCTGCCTACTTGTGATCTCTCTCTCTGTCAAATAAATAAATAAATAATTAAAAAAAAAAGAAAAAGAAAACAAAAACAAAAGCATTGGGAATTGGGAAAAACTTCTCTAAACACCCAGGGAACACCAAATATGTGCTATATTCTAGACAAATTACAGAATTGTGAATTTTTCTTGGGTGGGATAACGGCATTATGATTATGTAGATTATTTTATTTGTAGGAAAGATAATGATTCTAGGGGGAGACTAATTCTAGAAATGCAATTTTATCTAAATATCAAAGTTGACAGGAGAAAAAATAGTTGGGGGCAAGATGACCCCCAAATGTCTATCTTCTAAGCAACCTTTTTCCGGGAAGCCACTAGATGATGCAGCCCTCCAGAATGAGTAAGTCAACAAAGAGGAAGATGAGGAACTGGGGAGAGGAGATCACAGGGAAGAGGTGATGAGAGTCTCCAGGATCATGGCTGAATCAGTCAGAGAAAGGAACTGGGTCACGAAGAGGAAAGTTCCAGGACAGATGTCTTCCAAAAACAAAACCAAACCAAGCAAAAAACTGACAGGCCAATTATACACTGTGTTTGACTACACTGTAGGAATTTTATCCCTCTGCAGAAGCCCGAGAGAAAAGTTAGTGATGGGTGTATGCAGTAGTGTATCGGTAAACCACCTCTCTGAAGAGAAAAAAAGAAAGAAAAAAGCCCTGGTTGGTAGTGTTTGTTGATTTCCATGGCATAAATACTTCCATTATAGCTGATTTTAAGCTACCAACATAAAGTCTGAACGGTTGACAAGAGATGCTCACCAGTAGCTCTCAAGAGTCATTACGAAAAAGAAATGAGCAGCTAATATTCATCTGTTCCAAGAACCAAGTATTATATGATGAAATTCAGATTTCTTAGGCAGAAAAGAGCCAGTAAGACCTAGCTCCAACAAAATTAAACAAATAAAGCAATTATTAACTCAAAAAAAAGTTTTACAAGAAAAGAAATAGAATCCTAGTACTCTACATGGCTCAGCTATGAACATTTACATTGTCATAGCAATACCTACACTGAACGACGGTTTAACACTGTTAAAATGTGATGCACCCATGTGAAGAGGATGCAGGGAAGGGGATGGAAAAGAGAGCTAAACTGTCATTATCAACAGACAATGCCTAATATTGAAAAGTCAACAAATAAGAGAATGAGCATTTTATTTAAAAGTACGAAGGTAAACTACCAGAATAAAGAACCAAAAGAAATCAAAGTCGCTGTCTGTGGGGTGCGTAACTCCAGAGTGAAGTGTGGCAGAAAACAGCTGCCCTTCCGAATCCATTCGGCTTAAACACGTTCATGTGCCCATATGCACACATACACACACACACGCATACACACACAAATAGGAAAGACGAGGAGGAAAATTCAGACTTCTGGTTATAGAGGTCTGACAAAACAACTTTTTACCACTCCTTTCTCTGAAACCTATTGAAATGATGAAAGAAATAGGAAGATGAACGGAATACCTTGCTGGAGAGACAGGAGAATGCACAAGCAGCAGACCAGGACTGTAGGAATTTCCTGATGATCCAGAGGAACTGCGATCAGATTGATTATTAAACCCAGCACACCCAAATTAAAAATAACCCCCCACAAGCCTGAGAGAGAACCTCAAAAGGTGAGTTTTGCCCGTACAGCCCTGCCAAACCCCTAAAATGATATTGCCCTTTCCCTCCCCCCATCGTGCTGCCGACCACCGACCGTAGCTCTCTAGGATGGGATTACTGATAGACGATGCTCTCTCTCAGTTGAGAAAATGAAAGCACAGACTCTGGGCAGTGAGCCAGCGGGTTTATAGCCACCAAGATGGAAGGAACAGGGAGAGAAGAGTTTTTCCAGGCTCACTCCACCCACTATGCTGAAGCACCACCTCATTCAGGGTACTATGTCCACAGCCAAAGAAACAGGAAGTCTCACAGCAGCGCGGTTGATGAAGGAAGCCCCATGGCGAGAGGAAGGCTGAACAGGTCCAGCATCTTGGCCCCTTGTATCATGATGATTCCTTGCTGCCACTGTTATCCTAAAGAGTCACTTCACTCTATGTCTTGCTTGCTTCTGGGACCCCCATAGCTGTCCCAGATGCTGTCCTTTCCTAGAGCTGGCTCTTCAACTTTTTATCAGTTCAGTGAATTTCGTGACATCTTCCCAGTACATTTCTTGTTTAAGCTGATTAGAGTCAGAGTCTGTTGCTGGCAATGCAGAAACCCTTACCATACAAAAAGATGGTTGAATGATAATAAGCTTAATTTTATACTATTAATAGTTTCTATATACATATATTTAAAATCAACTATGCTATTATAATTAATAACCTTAACTTAATGCTAATACAGAGAACACACAGTTGTTTTTTTTAAAGATTTTATTTATATATTTGACAGAGATCACAAGTAGGCAGAGAGGCAGGCAGAGAGAGGGGGAAGCAGGCTCTCTGCTGAGCAGAGAGCCCGATGCAGGTGCACTTTTCAAATTTCAAGTTTATGGAACATGTACAAAATGATCTGCTAGGTAACATACACAAATCAATAAATTGCAAAAAGTAGAAATACAAGTGCCACAGTGTAAAACAAAATAAAAAAACTAAAAATTAATTCCAAAACCATATCCACACTTAATTACTCTGGAATAAAAGCTCAAACTATTAAAAATTTAAGAAAAAAAAAGGTAATAGGAACATTGCCTGTCAAAATCTATGACATAACATGGGATAAAATGATTCTCAGAGGAAATTTTATAACATCTTTCTTGGTTATGGAGATGGAGAATAAATGAACTAAGGAGTCAATTCTAAAAGCTAGAAAAAAGATAAAATAAAAACCTTGGTCAATAATGCCAAAAGTTGATCTTTTAAGAAATAAGACGTAAATGATTAAAATTATTAATGAGAAAGGGAGCATATGAGGATCATTTTCAAAATTATGAGAGCATTTTTAAATTATGGGAGTCAGGGCACACCTGTGTGGCTTAGTCACCGGACATTTGCCTTTGGCTGGGGTCAGGATCCCAGTGTCCTGGGATCAAGCCCTGCGTTGGGCTCCCTGCTCAGCAGAAAGCCTGCTTCTCTCTCCCACTCCCCCTGCTTGTATTCACTCTCTCTCTGTCAAATAAATAAAACATTTAAATAATAATAATACTAAAATAAGTAAATAAATTATGGGAGTCAAGGCTTACAAGCAAGGCACAAGATGAAAAGTCATTAAAAATTGATTAGACTCCATTTTTTACTTTTTAAAGATTTTTTCATTTATTTATTTGACAGAGATTACAAGTAGGCCGAGAGGCAGGCAGAGAGAGAGGAGGAAGCAGGCTCCAATTTGGGGCTTGATCCCAGGACCCTGGGATCATGACCTGAGCCAAAGTCAGAGGATTTAACCCACTGAGCCACCCAGGCGCTCCTAGACTCCATTGTTAACATTAAGTCTCCATAAACTAAATTAACAAATAAGTGAACTAGAAATAACATGAGTTAAAAGTCAAAACCATAAAGAGCTGCGATCAACTAATAAGGAAATCATATACACAACCAAAAATTTTAACGCACAAAACTGTTACACAAATTCTTGGAAAAAGAATTACCAATCAACATTTGAAAGCATGCTCACCCATAGTAGTAATCAGGTAAGTTTAAGGCAGTAAGACCCCACTTTTCACCCATCAGATCTGCAGAAATTTTAAAACCTAACATGCGGTGTTAAAAAGTTTGAGGAAACAGGCACTCTCATACGTTGTCACTGGGAATGTAAATTGGTAGTATTTTTGGAGGACCATTTAGCAGTACCCATTCAACTTTCTAATGAGCATCCCTCTTCGGATCAGGCCACTTCCAGAAATCCATCCTACAGAAATATTCGAACAGGCGCACAAAGATATAAGCATAAAAAGGCTCCTTTAGTTTTTCTTTTTTCTATTTTTGGGGGGGGGGAAGATTAGTGTTTTCTGTATGTCAATCAGAAGGAAGATGCGGTTAGATGAAGATCTGATGAACGGCCTTTAAAATGAATGAGAAAATCTATACCTACTTGCGTGAAAAAAATTGCCAACAGTGGCTTTTACAATGATAGAAAGTATTGAAAGCAAAGATACATACACAGGGAGCCGCACGGAGAGGGGCACGTGTGGCATGGAGAGACTTCCACTTTTTATCCTAAATCCCAGCGTTGTTTTAATAAAGAAAAAACAAAAGGAGAAAAAGGAAGAGTTCGGAAACAGACACATCAAAACTGGTGAGTTTACCTTAGGGGAGGGGGGAAGGGTGAGAGCGGAAGACGGGTTTTACCTCCCAAACACTCTCTGTAAACTGAAAAACAAACATGCAAGCAATTTTTGTGAAAACAAAACTTTTAATATAAAAAAACATATAAAAATACTTTTCGAAGAAGGAGTTTACAGTTCTCCCAAACAGAGCTTTACAATCTTCGAAGTCCCCGTAAGAAATACAACAGGATGCTCTGGGTGTTCACCTGGTCCTTTTCCAGTTCTCCTTCCTTTAAGAGGTAATTAGGAACTGCTTCACAAGAACTCCTCTCTCCTCTCCTGGGTGGAACCTTCCAGACCAAGAGCTCAAAGCACCGTGGCCCGGCAGTCCCGGGGAGAACCCCCGGAGCAGGATCGCAGGGGTGGGGGCCTTCCCTCCGCGAGCCGGCAGGCCCGCAGCAGTGCAGGAACTGTCCGAGCTCCCCGGAGCTCCTCCCGCCCTCGGCGGACCGTCAGCCACCCGCACCGCAGAAAGGCGTTAGGCGAAGGCGAGGTCGCGAGCCGGAACGGGGCGACCGGCACTGCCACATGGCCGGCGCGCTTGCCGCGTGGACGCGTGCCCGGACGCGCCCCGGGAAGGGCACAAAGGCGGGCCGCGCGGCACAAGGTGCAGAGGGCGGGAGGCGTGCGCCCACCGCCGGGCCCTCACCAGGGCGCGGACAGAAGGCACCGGCAGGGCCGCCGCCCGGCCTGTTCTGCCCCGGAGCCCCGGTCCGCAAGGGCCTTCTAGCCCCGCGCTGGGGCCCGGACGCCTTGACGCACGTCCGCCCCCGAGCGCGCCCTCCATTTTGTCCCCGGTCTCCTTCGGGCGAGGGGGGCGGCGCTATTTTAAAGCCGTTAAGTCATGGAGCGAAAAGGGGAGACGGCGGTGCGGGCGCGGGACCATGAAGTGCAAGGGGCAGGCGCTCGGGGCTACACAGCTGCCGGCGCTGGAGATCCGCCGGCGGCACCCACGGCTCGGCCTGGGGCCGGAAGGACAAAGGACACGCAGGGGACGCGGGGCGCGAGCGAGCGCGGGGCAACTTCCGGGCCGGTGGGCCAGGGCTGGGGGCGGGCTGGGCCGCCGACCCGGCCGCAGGGCCCGCGCGCAGGACAAAGCGGCGGCGGCGCGCCCGCTCCCCCCGCCGCGGCCCCGGCCCGGCCTCGCCCCGCGCGCGCGCCCGGCGTGCAGGCACGCGGGCGCGAGCCCGCGGCCGACGGGTAGAAATGGCGGTTGGGGCGGAAGGAGGGGGTTGGGACGGGAAGCAGCGCAGGCTCGAGAATCCAGGGCGCTGTTCCGCCCCCGCCCCGCCGAGGATCCTGGTGCAGGGGTGGTTAACGAGCTGTCCTCCTCTCTCGACCCCGGCCTCCCGGGCTGCGGAGGGTCCTCTGGGGAGAAGCCGTCACCCGTAGTTTGAACAAAGGAGATGGCCCCTCTGGCCAAGCGGCGGCCCGGCCACTGCAGAGACGCAGAAACGTTCCCTAAAATGGCGGCCGGCGCGCGGGGGCGGGGCTGGCCGGGCTTCCGCTCGCGGCGCGGGCGGGGCGGGGCCGCCGGCACCCGCCCGAGCCCATGGCCGCCGCGGCAGACCCCGGCGAGCCCGCCAAGGGGAAGGTAACGGGGCGGTGGGGCGCGCGGGGCGGGCGGCGGGCTGCAGACCCCGACCCGGGGCCCCGTCCCTGGTTTCTCCGGCGTCGCGGGCTCCAGACGGTTCCCGTCCCCACCCCGTCACGCTTTAGCTCCCTCGCCGGGCCTGGGGGAGGAGGGCTTTGAAGCCCCGGGCGGGAGAGCTGTGCGCTGGAGGGGGCTGGTGCCGGGGAAGCGTGGTTTCCGAGCTCCCGGAGGACCGGCTGATGAGGTGTACTTAACACGGAGGGACCCCGAAGTGCTGTCGAGCAGTGAAAACCTGGGTTAGATGCAGAGCGGGAGGAGCGGATGTCAAGCGGAGGGGTTTCCTTTTCAGTGCGCTGACTTGTAAACCGCACCATTCCACCTCTCTGCGTAAGATCCAGTCGCCACCGCCCGTGGCTCCCGGGATAAAACCCGAGTTCCTTGGGCTGGACGGTAAAGACTTTGACCAAGCCCTTGTCAGCCTGTGTCCGTCTCGTCTACTTTCCAGAGGCTTTGGAGACGGTGGGCCACGAAGGGAGGGCACTTTCTTCGGGGGGGGGGGGATGACTCCCCAGCGCAGACTGAAATGCGCCTGTTCCACCCCCCACCCCGCTCCCCGGCGCCTTACTCGGCTGCGTCATTCCAGCAAGTCCCCGATTTCTGTCGTCTGCCCCTTGGGCTCCCTAAGGGAACCCAATTTACCACCTCAGTGCTGGACAGATAATAGATGTTCAGGAAATAGGAAAAAAGCCATTTTCCAGTGGTAAGCTTATAAAATGTTAACAGTGGGTCAGTGATGCACAAGTATTGACTCAAGACCCGCTGTGTGCCAGAATGCTCCTAATCTACAATTACAGGATATGCTCTCTCCAGCTTGGAAAATTTTGCTACTTATTCAAAGTTACTGCTTTTCTGGGGACTTCTCCATTTAAATTTCGCCAAGATCAAATGGTTAATATGAACAAATATTGGATACATTATCTCCAGATTCAATATCAAAACATAGTGTGTCAGTTTTGACGCTGTTGGTGTCTTTTCTGTTTTTCATGCCTCATATACTACTTGGAATATGCTTAATGTAACCAAGTGTGCCCTAATTTAAAAGTGGTTTATTTCAAGAGGCACCCTAACTATATAAACGGGGCTTTTATCCCTCTTGTGTCTGGTTATAGCCTTTGATAGGAGATAACTGCCATCATTTAAGGGTCAGAAGTATGGTTTAGCCATTAAAAGCCAAAAAAAAAAAAAAAAAGGAAAGTATAATAATAATGACCTAATTGGTTCATCATTAGTAAAACAAAATACTGTGGTTGGTGAAATGAAGGATAGGGACAAGCCCTAAAACTGAGCACTGAGCAGATTTGTGTGGTGAGGTTAAAGAAAAAAAACGAAAGACTTGTAAATTGCTCATGAAATACTAGTATCAAAGCTCACTAAGGAGATTATAAAATTTATATAACATAAGCTAGGGCTGAATTAGTAGCCCAGGGTAATGTCAGAAAAGGAAGCCTGCAGTTATCAAGCTGACAGAACCCTCAAAAACTCTGCTCCCATCGTTTGCTCTCCAGGAAACTTTAAAATACGAAATTTGGTACATGCCTACCAGGAAGGTGCTGTAGGTAAATTTTAAATTTATTAATAAACCCATTGAAAAAAGTGGTGTATGTATCTACTGAGTATTAGGCACTAAACTAGGAGCTAAAGATACAGCCTCGATCAAAACAGGCAAAATGTTCCTTGTGGAACTCACATTCTACTGCAGGAATCAAACAGGCAATCAATTTCATTTACTGAGCCAACCATGCAGAGATCCTGGAGAAAGGCAGCACACGCTGGGTCTCGTTTTGTCAGAGGAGCGCCAGTGTACGAAGACTAGAAGACAAGACAAGGATACGAGAAAGGAGGGTGGGCGCTAGTTTTGGGCGGGCGTCAGGTCTGGCAGGGCCTTCCCAGCAGTTGTAAGGCATGGAGGGTTTTCAGAGGACAATGATCCAGTCATCTGAGTGGAATCAAGAGCTTTTAAGATACTGTGAGAGACCGTGGTAGGAGCACTGAACGTGGGTTTGATGAAGGAATCAAGAATGACTCCTAGGGTTTTGGTCTGCAAATTGGGTGAGTAGTGATGCCTGAAAAATAATTCTAATTGGAAATCCCAAGTTCAAGGTGCTTCTTTGACATACAAAAGGTGTTGCTAAACCAATGAATCAGAAGGCAAAACACTTGGGAGAGGTTAGATGTGATTTACCAAATTGGCAGGCATCGTCGTGTAAATGGCATTTAACTGAAAGCCTGCATTTCTGAGCGGGCCAGGGCAGCTCTTCAGACTGAGAGGTCAGAGGAGGGAACAGAAGCCAAACTGCTAGGAATGGCCAGTGAGGTGGAAACCCAGGAAGCCTTGTCCTCTTTGAAGCCAAGTAAAGAAAATGTTTCAAAAACAAATGATTATCTGTGCCATGCGTTGATGGGAAGGGTGCCGGCATGTGTGGTGTCTGGACCGAGCTGCTGCGGTGTGGCGTAGGAATAAATGCTCTTTGAAGGGACGTAAACAGAGAAGAGATTTCTAATACATAGGTTAACGAGTTTTGCAGAGAAATGGGACAGTAGCTTAGGAGGCTTGTGGAGGGAAGGAGTGTCAAGAGAGTTTTTTGTTTGTACTGGAGAGGAAAAATAATGGTGCAGATGAGGACGGGGTGACTAGAAGCAACTTCTGAAGTGGAATCAACTGCAGTTAGGACCAGGTTTAAATAGGCGCCTGGGGGGCTCAGTCGTTAAACCTCTGCCTTCCACTCAGGTCATGATCCCAGGGTCCTGGGATGGAACCCTGCCTCCGGCTCTCTGCTCAGAGGGGTGTCTGCTTCTCCCCCCCCCCACCCACACCCCGACTCGTGCTCTATTTCAAGTAAAATCTTTTTAAAAAAGAAGAATGGGAGCCAGTTCACCCTATGCAGCAAGAGAAAAGACTCTGAACACTGATGCAGAGATGTTTGGCAGTGGGAAATGGGCTGGCTCTAATTCAGTATATTTCCTTAAATTATTAAATTGATATTCCAGCATAGAAATCTTTTAAGCACCTTTTCGTTCCATCAAGGTGAGCTGGAAGATCTGCCTTTTTAAATCTAAGCTTTAAAACTTAATGGGATGCCTGGCTGACTCAGTTGGCAGAGGGTTGGACTCTTGATTTTGGGTCGTGAGTTCGAGCCCCATGCTTGGTGTCATTTACCTAAAAAAAAAAAAAAAAAAAGATTTTTAGCCTACGAGTTTAAACTTTCATTAGTTTAAGGCTTAAGTTTGTTAACAGCAAAAGTTAACCCTTAAGACTGCAGACTACGTAGGGAATAAAAATGTGAAACGCTTGTACATCATGAATAGTACTTAGAAGGGATTTATGGTTTGAACCTCTATTACAAATTTGAGTCTTACAATTCGGTGTACTTTCTAAAAGCATTGTATGTGCTTAAGACTGGTTCTTCGTTTTCCTGTATTTGCTTTTAAGTCATCTGTAGTCTAAACTCTAAACTTTACCAGGAGGCCAAGAATTCTCTACTAGTGAAGAGAAGATCATGCTCTTAAATCAGTCTGCGTTCCTACCCAGTTTTGATACAAATTGCAGAGAAACGGTTATGTACGTAGTCCCATCCACCCTCTCCCCCCACAAGACGTGTAACTTTCGGAAAACGTCTCCCTGAGCCTTCGTTTTTTCATTTATGATCAAATGGTCAAGTGACAAACTACAGGTTTTGGAGATCGGGCTACATGAGATGTTGAGAACAAGGAATGTAAGGGTCCCAGCAGGAACAGCACCTCCCCCCCCCACACACCACCTCCAAATCAGGACATTCATCAGACCAGCCCCCCCAGCGTTGGTTTCCCAGCTTCGGCCATGCTGAGCAACCCCAGTTTTGCTGGGCGCGGGGCTGATAAATGCTGAGAAGGTCTGGCGGCAGCACCCTTGGCCTGGAGCCACATGTTGGGCTTTAAAAGTTTCCATTTTTAAAAACAGATGTAATTTCTGTTAAGGCATCTTTTTAAATAAGCAGATTTTTTAAAAAGATGCATTTATTACAGAGCGCGCACAGGGGGAAGGGGGCAGAGGGAGAATCTCAAGCAGTTGGCATTCAGCACAGAGCCAGACACGGGACTCCAGCTGGGGACCCTGAGATCATGACCTGAGCTCAAACGAGTCAGGCGCTTTTAACATTGTGCCACCCAGACACCCCAAAATATGCTGATTATTTTTGAAGACCTTTTAAAAACACTTTAAAGATTTTGAGAGAGCAGGGGTGGGGGGCCAAGCAGACTCCACGCCGAGCGCAGACCCTGACGCAGGGCTCCGTCGCACAACCCTGAGATGACCCCAGCCAAAAAATAGCGAGCCTTAGCCGACTGAGCCACCCAGGCACCCAAAACTATTTTTCTAAGCAGTATCTAAAAGTGGTTTCCTCAGTCTGATAGGTTCACAGGGGAGAAAGAAAAAACAAAAATCCTTCCTTAAGTTTTCCTAACTCAGATCCCCACGGCCCCTCCCAGACCAGAGTCAGCATCTGAGCAGGCAGGGATAATGAAAACCTCGAGACTGAGAAAGATGCTGTCCTGACTTGAGCAGCACCCTCGGTGTTTGGCAAGCATACTTTATACTTTGTGAAGAACTGGGGTTAAGAGCATTTTGTCCAAGTGCCCCACAAATGTTTTGTCTGCAGATTCGGGGGTACCCTGGGGTCACGCTAGAGCTCTGCCATGGGGAATCCACACGAAACAGCTAGCAGCAGCCTGCCCAATAGTTCCTTTTCTTCTCAGAACCACACCGCCCCCCCCCCCGCCCCCAAACCCTGTGGTGGAAGGTGGTGTTGGTCTACTAGCTTCTAAGACCTAAAATGGGCACTAATCACCACCTTGGCCTTCCTCTAGAAAAGCAAGCGCTTTCGAAGGTGTGGGCATTAGCCCTGGCCTGGAATATGGAGCCCGGCTGCTTGCAGAGTGGCTCACGACACCCTCCTGCCTGCCAGGATTATTTTGTCCTGAGTTTTTTTTCCTAAATGAAGCGAAATAACCTAAGCAGCAGAATTAAATCCCCCAGCCTCTCAGATTTATATTCAAGAGCTTTTTACAATTAAAGTCTGCAACACTGAGCACCTGCTGTATCCACCAAACGATGTTAGGGCTGTGTGTCAGAGTGGGGTTCGGGGAGGGACAGAGAGAAAAGTTTTAAAAAAAAATGGAATAATCAAGAAAATATGTAGTTTTTGCTGTATTATGAACCGAATCACACTTGGTCTTTTCTGGCAGCGGTTTGAGCCAAAGAAGCAAACAGGAGAATATACATCAAGAACGTCCTCCATAATTCAGCCTGCAACCTGACTTGCCTTTTCCGGTTCCTTTCCCTTTCCATTCCTTTCTAAGCGTCCCCTTACCCTACACAATCCTCCCATTTTAGCATAAAATCCTGCTTCGTACTAAATTAAGTTTTAGGTAAGTCTCACTAAGTCTTCTAAGTCCTTATCAATGGGAATGCCACAATGAAACAAATGTGACTTTAAAAAAAAATGTGTCCTTCCCTCCCAGAGCCCTGAAATAAGAGTTCCATTTGACATTCACATGAAAACGTGTGACGGTTAAGCTGGCAGGATCTTTTTTTTTTTAAATCAGGAAAATCAAGTCCATAAGTCCCATGAAAACTGCAGAGAATATAAGAATCATTCGTTTTAGCACTTGAAGGAATTTATCACGTAGCCCAATGCCTTTCATTACAGAGGGCGGGCCACGGAGATTAAAAAAATACATGTATCCTACAGACGACCCAGTTAGCGGCAGAGCCGAGACCAAACTCAACTGGATTTCCCGCTCTTCCCATCACACCTCCCCTCCCCTAAGTGTAGTTGCCGTGTCCTACCGACAAAGACACACAGTCAAGTGCAGTTTCTTACCACAGGTAAAACGAGAGGAGAGCTACTGCAGACATTTTTAATACCAATAAATCTGAAGTTCTTGAATTTAAAACTTTTATCAGCAAACCTGGTTAGAATAATTCTTTTCCCATTTTGTGTCCCCCAGATTGGAAGAACTGTGGTGCTCATTTCAGGGATGGCCAGATTCCCAGATCATTTCATAGGTGTTTAAAGACCTCATAAAATAGCATATGCTGTTACCCCCAGACCAGCCAATTAGCAAATTTCATATTAACACCATAATTTAATTGGTTTAGGTTTATGTTGCCCGGCTGTTATGGGGTTTTCTGGTCAGATTCGCAAGATTTCCCACTTAAAATTCAGATCATAGGCCAAAAGCCTGATGACCAATGACAGTAAACCAAGATTCATGGTTATCACCTAACACATACTCTGACCTTTGCCAAACCAATAAAATATTTACTTGTTCAATCCAGGTTCTCTTCTGTTTTATCCTAGCCCTTTAAGCTCCTAGGAATTCTAGATGTTGAGAACATTCCCTGTGCTCGGGACTCGGTATTGTATGGTTCATTAGGATCTGTTGTGGCTGGCCTTGGACATTTTTTGTTAACTAGTGAGTATCTTTTTCTTAATGTATGATGAACATTTTCTAAATGGACTAATGTCGAATTTAATTACGGTGGTTATGGTTTTTACAGGTAGGATTAGAAGATCATGTGATGTTGGCGTAGGAGGATTTATCTTGGTGACTTTAGGATGCTGGTATGTGTACCAAGTAATTCAAGAAGATCCAGGATCATGATTGATCTATTTCAAGCACATGCTCTTTCCAAGCAATCTGTCACTGGAGGACTCCCACCCACTCAGTGAGGAATGTTCTGTTTTTTAATTTAATGGAAACTTGCCTTACAAAAGGGTACTGCTGGGATGCCTCTTTCAAGTATGTATATGCAGACCTATTGTACACTACAAACCATCTGTCAAATGAGCAGATGAATGTGTGACATTCCACCGGTACCAAGTTACAATTTCTAATCTGGGAAGGCCTCAACCTTCCAGGTTACCCCGATGCTCTCATTTCCTGCTCATGACATTGCATCTGAAAAGCCTCCTTTAAGAATGTGCTCACAACTGACCAAACACGTACATGGCTCTCCTGTGTTCTGAGCAAAATAAGCCAGAGCCAAGAGTATGTAGTATATATATGGTTCCACTGGAGGAGATTCTACCAGAAAACTAGGCTAGATGAGGTCACAAAAGCCTCACTTTAGGTAAAACCTACCTCATTTGTTAGTGACACTGAGCCACTCCAGAAGAGCCCTCCAAATTAGAAAGGTTGCAGTAATACAGTCTTGGGGCAACCACCTGTCAACATCTTAGATTTTGTTACTACAAATCTCAAAATGGTTTCTAGAGGAACTTTTCTGTTAAAAATGACTCCGTTGTGTTCTTTTCTTGTAAGGTTCCATTGTAGGTATAATTACGCAAAGCTAAGAATCCAGGAAAGAATTGCCAGAGATGGAATTAAAAATCAGATTCTCTACGAAAGCACCCACCTTGATCCTGAAAGAAAACAAAGCAAGAGCGGCAGCTGAGCAGCATCTCAAGCATCGAAAACCTGGTGGCGGCTGCAGGGCCGGTGCGAGTCACATGGAGGGCGGCCCAGCACCCTCGTCGCGTGCACGTCCCGCCGACTTGCAGTCACATAAAATAAAAGATGTGTGTGTGGTAGTTTTTTTTTTTTTTTTTAAACACTTGTAGAAGGCGCACACACTTGCTCTGGCCCTCGCTCTACTGCCAGGAAAGCATCTTTTGGACTTGCCGAACTTGGTGCAGAGAACAGTGTAAACAAGATTCCCCTGCTGAATTTTCAAACTCCTCTTAAAAACAAATCACTATTACTGCACCTTGTTAAAAATGAGGCAGTACTTCCCAGTTTCTGAAGTCAGTGCCTTTGTAAGAACACTAATGGGTTTTTTTGACTTTGCAAATTGATATTTTTAAAAGTGTACACTCACTGCTTGACCCGATTCTTCCATTTCTCAGAACAGGTAGGTCATCTCCCCAAAAGTAAAGATAAGGATAGTTTTTAAACGCTCTAAATGTTTCTGGATGTATGCAGTGTTTTGCAATTTAAATAGACACATGGCACACACAGAAGTATTTTCAGAACTAGTCTGATGCAAAACCACCAGAGGATCACACACACATCATTAATATGTCATTGAGAATTCAACCCGCTGCTATTAAAAAAAGGCAAAACAAGGCACCCAACCATGTCCACAGCATTTATTCATTCAGGAAAAAACTCTCCCTCTCCAAAGCAATGCAATTTTTTTGTCTTAATGTCAACATTAAGAGAATCTTTTAAATATAACACAAAACAAGCTAGAGGTGTTCCTGGTTAAGAAATGATAATGAAAACGACCAGCAGACAAGGACTCTGGCATTATTAATGATCCTGTTACTTGATTATCACAGTAAGCCAGAGAAGGTGAAGCTATCCTGAGATTTTATCTTGTTCTCTCACCGCTTTTCAAGGGGTAGGTGGGGAGTGCGCGCTCGGTCTGGTTCACAGGAAGGGGCATCTCCCCCCTCCTGCGCCCACTTTTCCTGGGGTCCTTCTGAGGGGCAGCGCACGCAGGCTATGCGGTTTACCAAATGCCACTGTCGAGCACAAGCCCGCAGATACTTGTATTGATCCTAATCCTCTAGCAGCCACCAAAGGTAGGACTTGGACACTAATTAGGGAAGGTTGTTGTTAGAAAGAAAAAGTCAGTTTCCAAGACCGTACCACCTGTCCACTCTACGGGGACAAGTCTGAGCTGAATCCAATCTGCGTTACTCCAGCTGACCAGTCAGGAGGCAGCGCCGTATGTGAGCAGGGGGACCCGAGGAGGACTCCTCAGCCCCGATCTTTTAACGTTTGTGCAGGCCACTCACGATCTCCGCTTCTGCTTACAAACGCATGCAGAGTATAGGACTGGGCGACCGGATGGAGTCTTACCTAAATCCCCGCCTAGCTCTCCCAACTAGGGTTACATCTTACCCTGAGTAAGAGAAACCTCTCGGCCGGCAAAATTTCCAAGGCCTTCACCAATAACCAGGTCAGTTCACTTTCACAGCAGAATGTCCGCGTAAACCGGAGACCTGGATAAAAACAAAGCGGTAACACACTTGGATAACTTCAAATACCGCTTCGGAAGTACACATGGTTATTAATACCTCCTATTTCCTTCCCAACAAATCGAGAGGCTACAAAACACGCTAACAGGTTACTGGGCTACACAACGCGCTCCAGGTCCCTACGCCGTCACTACTGGATCCCTCGGGCAAGGCCTCCAGACAGACCTCACTCCCACTTCTGGTCTCCAGCCCCATCTACCTGCCCTCTGCCGCCCAACTCCAAGCTCAAACTGTGTGAACTCTGTGCCCATCCCCAGGGCTGGGCACTCCCGGCCTCTGCTCCAACTTTCCCACCATTCCACTTAGGCCTTCCTCCGGCAGCTTCTCCCAGTCCCTTCTCCTGCTCACTAACCTCCGGGAAGGAGAATCACCTTCTCATGTAGGTTCTCCTACTACTAGCTGCCACTTTCACTGGTCACTTAGGCTCAAAGTAGAGCTTCAGTGCCTCATGGAGAACCCTCCTGGTTTTGGTCTTTTGTGTCTGGCCTGAAACCGTCCCCGTACGCCTGCTGGATCGTATCACTAAACGTTCACTTGCCCGGAGACAGAGTCCAGGCTCCCCTCATCCAAACGCACCTTCCACGCCCCAGACTGACGAGCAACCTACCTGTCGTGCCCACTCGGGAGCCTCCGGCTGCACCGCTTCTTTCATTGTTCCATTAACTCCAAAACTTCACACTAGGTGATATAGCAGTAGATACCAGCTAAATAGCTGATTAAAATAGAATTATGGTCATTAGTAGTTTTAAAAACTTCTCCCGGCTTTATCTATCAAACTTTGTTAAATCTTTCTAGTGCTCTAAGCATTTCCCCCTTCCCTCAACCCCTCCCTTCTTTTCCTGGACTACTTGGCTTTTCCATCACAGTAAAAGGACCTCAGGGAATGTAAAATTAACTAGAAGCTCTTCTCTGGACTTGAAATTTATAATGACTGAGTTTGGCAACAAAAAATTTTAACTATTCCTAACACCATTATTTGATTCGCAAGCATCTTTTTAGTCTACGTACCTCTACTCCATCGCTGGTTTCCCTTTGCTTCGATTATATAATGCGAGGAGGTCTATATAATAAATTCAGGATTCCTGTTTATGCACTTTTCAGCAAAGAGCTAGGGATCAAATAGGGTTTGAATCCTTCTATTCCTAGATAAAAATCTGTAGTGATGGGGGTCAAGGCACCCCTTTAAAATCCATGTTAATATATGTACTTTACTTGGGTAAACAGAAAATCTGAAGTAGAAAAATTAAAGCGATTGCTTGAATTCTGATTTTTAATGGTCCTATGGAGTATTTTTTGGAAGTATCTTAAAATAGGGTCCAGTGGTCATTCAATCAGGAAAATATACCAATATCCTCCACCACCCAAGTCCTGGCATCTTACACAGCTGATTCTATGCAGTAAGCTCCATCTTTTTCTCTTAAAATAGGAAGCTTGGGGGACAAAAACTTATTACCAAGATCTTAAAAGGTTTACATTTTGAAGCTGTTGTAACGCGAACACTACAGGTGTTGCAAGTAGTTTTCAACAACTACATCTGCCTTACTCTTCATTTTCTAGAATAGGGATGATCCCCCCCCGACCCCGCCCACCAAATCCTTCTATCTTGACAAACTACCGGTGACATTATAAGCAGGTATGAAATTTAGAAAGGCTTCTACTGTTCCCTTTTTAAGTTTAGATCAAGTTAACAAAAATCTGTTCAACCACCTTACATGGTCTACCCCCTCAGGAAATCAAAGTAAATAATCTGCAAACGCTGGTTTCTTAATGGATCGGTTTCTAAAGAAATGATTCTTCCCTTTAGACCATGAGGACAAGTCATATGAAATGAAACCTATGCTTTGACATCTGAATTCAAAGCTTCTGACAAATGTTCTAGTTAAAATGTTTTTTTTTTTTTTTCCCCCTCAAATGAACAAAATGTTAGGGTTTTTACCTTTTGGGTCTGAAACCGAGCTGTCTGCTCTTTCAGCCATTAGATTTTTAGTTGACACAGTAGAACTGAGTTTCAGTGAGCAACTCCTGACAGCTACATTTCAACTCAGTATAGCAGCCAGGTCCTCTCATTTCACCAAGATACATTATTCTGGAGTATGTGGTGGGAAGAACAATAGATTTCCTCTAAGCTTCTTAGCAAGTCTTAAATGACTTCTGGGCAATGAGAAATTATTCGCTCTGGAGACACCGAGCTTTTTTGTTCCTTCTGTCTTTACAATTTAAATTTACTTCCTATAGTTGGTTTTTCCACTTTGATACGGAGTGCTATGTCCTCATTCTCCAAAAGGCTGTCTAGTTTGCCCATGTTTATAAGCTAGTGAAGAGTATTTGTGCATTTTGCATAGATGCAGAAGGTTGGGAAAAACAAAGGACATAGGGATCTTAGACTCCTTTTTCTGCATTAGAATATTTTAAGTATTTAAGCTCTGCAAGTGAGGAGTATTAAAATGAATGTCTTACAAAAAATTAAAACAGAAGGAATTTGAATGGTTAGAACCTTACAAGGATTTGGCTCCATTTGCATAGTCTTAAACCTAGGTGAGAGGACCGCGCCACTGACTACTCACGTCTCGGGTATGCGAAGAGTAAAATGAGAAAACCTTTTTTTTCCCCCGTTTATACAACCTACCCAATCTGGGTTAACAGTTATTTCCCTTCCCCATCCTTTTACATAAGGGAGTTCTAATGAAGGTGATCCTGGAAGCCCAATGTAGCAAATGTTAAATGTACAAGCAGCAATTAATTTGGAATACCTATGAGAATCACTGGAACACATTTAGTTGGGCCCTTTTACTCTTCCACACAGCACATTCACATGGACAGACTAAGGAAAAGGAGATGAAATTTAAATCAGCATTTTTTTTGTTGCTTTATTACCTTAAAAAAATATATGTTAAGTTGGAACCTTTTATTGTACTTGACCATGATGCTCCCGCTCCCGTTCACTACAGACAACTGCACCGTAAGGAGACCTGTTCACAGCTACCTGTGACCTGCCGTTCAAGTAAACCCCAACCGTTCTTCGGAAGGATGGACTTTACCTCACCTTCCCTCGGCATGCCCTAATTCTTCACAGCTTTTACATCACAGGTTAGCGGACTCTACGGCCATCTCATTGTTCTTGGCTTTTGTTTCTTAGTCTTTTCACTGATGCTCATTAGCGAATATGCTTAAGCGCTTGCCAAGTGCAGAAGACTTTACCGTCCCAAGCGGACCTGACTTCCTCTGAGACCACGGACTGGGAGAGCAATGGCAGGAAGCTCCATGTCCGTGAGGCAGACCGAGAGCTCTCTGGCCCCTAATCCCCACAGCACCACGGGCCGCACCACGGGCCGCGCCACGGTCACTAACGGTGCAGCGGAGGAGGAAGTCAACCTTCCCGTGAAGTTCTCTACCTGCCTGGACGGTTATTACCTCAACACTTTCAACTACAGCATCTTGTTTCTCATACCCACAGATCCAGCTTTGTTTAAAAGCAAAACCCTGTTCTTGTCAAGATGCAAGAATGTGTTGGATCCTGGCATGAGAAGGGAGAAAACAACTGTAATCTTCCTAGGCAATGATCAAGTAAATACAAATTTAAGCACATTGTTAAGGTCCTTGTCCCAATAACCTACCTAACCAGTGGTTCCTGATGTGCTGGCTTAACAGTGAAGTTTGTCTGTTCCCTTACAAATACTCATCTGCAACTACAATGAAATTTGGAATTCATTCATTACCGAACACCTGTCCTTACTCCACTTTCCATAGCACATCCCCAACGTAACCTCATAATACACGCAGGTGTCACATTTAAAAAGTCAGTCTAGGTTAACGTTACAAACATAGTATTTTACAATCTACTCAGCCTTACAGACTAGATTTAGGTCCTTAGGCAATCTAATTAAATATATCCAATCACCTAGACTTTTAGTCAACTGGGCAGGTCGGACAGTATAACCTTACTTTAAGTGCAAACTGTTAGCCATTTCCCACCAACCTAAAGCCCTCCTACTTTGGGGGTTCCAGCCACCCCCGCAAATCAAAGTGTGACCACCAAATAAAGTACCATGTTTTTAGCAAAGCACAGTAAAAATGAACTAGGAAGGTAGGTTATTTCAACTACTTGATTTCACATATACGTAAATTTAAGCTTTGGAATGTTAAGATGCTTGCAGATCCTGGGTTTTCTCTTTGTCCTACCCCACACACTCAAAGAGAGATACATACTGTATCCATCAGCACACTTTTAGGTCGCTTCCAAAATAATTCTGAAGGGCTTATTTCAATATCAAGGTTAGTAAAGATTAGTAAGACAAAGGTTAGCTACACAAAGGATGCTTAGTCTAATTTGTCTAACACGGCACCTGTAGGCACTGGCAACTAGGTATTAAAAACGAAACAAAACAAAAATGGGCATCAGAGCAACCAATAAAAACTCAACCACTCAACTGGTGAGACGTACCACCTGTATGTTTTAGCAGAGAAGCTGAACGTTAATAGAACCAAGAAGGACATTCAAATCTAAAAATTATCCAAGTTATCAGAAGGGTACTCTAGTTTTAAGTTACGCCAGTAACGGTATGAAGAGACCGGTTTCCACTGACTAATAAATTCGTACTGCTGTTTTGGGAGCTAATGCGGGTGATTCTTACTCAAAGTACTAACTTAATATCCTCTAACACTTGTGTTAACAACCACGACCTATTGCCAAGGTCGGAACACCACATATCCTTACTAAAAATGTTTAAACTGAAACCAAGTTTCTCTCAGAGCCTCTGAAACGGGAACGACTCAAATCATTTAAAAAACTTTAGGAGAAAATGGTTTTAGGAAAAAGTACCGTCTACAGCACTTCTACAGTATTCTGTAGCAATTCTACAAATATTTCTACAGTGTTTCACGGACTATTCTGGGGTGTGGGAGTGGAGAATCATTCTCTTACAGGTTCCACCCTCTTTTTAAAAGATGTCTTATAGTTACAATTACGGAAATAAACTTTTTAAGATCCACATTTATGTCTAAATATCAGAAACCAAGACTTGGGCTATGAAAGACAGGATTATGCCTTCAACAGAAGCTGCTTCTGGTTTCGGCTTTTTCAAGTATCAGATAAGCTCCCATAGAACTGTATTATCAGGCCTTTGTATGTGACAAGTCTATACCACTGCTTAATCAGCTATGAAAATACTTCATTTTTATTTGTGCAATGGGACGTATAAGATGATCCTAGGATAAAAAGCCAATTTATGTCAACCTTATAGAAAAACAAGTTGTTCAACTCACACAACTGAATGCAAACATTAAATACAGAACATAATCTGTCCGTGAATGTAACCTCTCCAGAAAGTAAAAAATATCTTAGATTTTTCCTAGAAAAATTTTAAGCACTTTTTCGAAGAAAATGGGTCTTTTAAGAAGCTTCAACACCTCGTTAGTGCTCGGGACCCTCTAGTTTCAATGTCCTTATCATCAGACAGGATCTATCCTAGGCGGATGTGAGCTACTTGTTTTGTGGATTTAATATGGCTTCCTTTCGTCATCTCAATGTCAGACTGACTTGACCTGGGCTTCAAAGATTTCATCTTCCTATGATAGATATCCAGTATCTGGGCCAGAGGTTAGTGCTGGCCTCCAAGCCAGAGCCCTCTGTCAAAGGCCAGACAGGAGTGACCAAGACGTAAACTCCCAGCAACCAAAGAAACGTTCTATGGGACGGCATCAGTTACTCCATTTCTGTCTTGCAGTGCTTTCTGCCTTCTTTCCTGACTCACCTATTCTTGCTGTTTTGACACGACCGTAGCTGACCAATCTGATTCAACACCTGACTCAGGATGATCAGTCCAACTCCCTGCAGAACTTTCTAGGGAAAGCACCACTTAAAGCAACAGCCACCTCACAGAAGTAGTTGGGACCCCTGTTCAGAACCATGCCTTTAGTTTACTCGGTGTTTTGCTTGCCACAGAGAGGTAAGCAAGAGGAGGGTCAAAGACTAAACCCAGTTTCTCACTGACAGATCTTAAACTGGCCAAACGGCAGTCCTCACTTTTCTCCCTCTTGCTTGCAACCTGCTACTGTTTTTCTGCAACTTCTGCTACAGATCTTGCCACTCTGATCTTCTGAGTTTCTTAAACACTAAGATTCTTTCTTTCCATACATAATTAATTCTAAACTTGAGGCTGCATGCTTGCTTCGGCAGCACATATACTACAACTTGAGACTGTTTCTGGAAACTTCAATTCTCCTGGACAGTACCTGTTATTTTTACACCTTTCTTCCCAAAATTTTTGGGCTACACAAGGCATGACAATCTACCAAAGTGTTACTTGGCCATTACTCTCCCACTGAGATTATTAGAATATGAATTGCTTACAACAAACTACAAGATAGATCCAAGATTCTTCAAAGGTACCTAAAACACTGATTAGCAACTAATGTTGAACTTTTTCCCCTGGGTAGGTCTATGCAATCCTAGTAATTATAACACATAGTGCAAAATAGTTCATGCCAGCGGTTGCTACCAGTAAGCTAACTGCTAAGAAAACCAACCCCTCGAGACACTCCCTTGTACCTTACGATAATTAGAGGATTAGCCTTTGTTCCAAAATTTATCAACTAAACCTACACCACCATCTAAAACTCAACTCCAGCTCGGCTTGTAGCAAAATTCCTAGGAGTTACAAAGAAGTTTAAGATCTGATTTAAAATGGCTTAAACAAAAATCTTAAGCAAACAAACCTAAACTTACCAGAACCTAAAACACCAACAAAACACTAGACTGTAGTCAAGTTTTAGTTCTACAGTTTGACTCCTGATTGATTCCTCACTTCACATCAGTGAGGGTCCTTTAAGAAGATTAAGTGTTCTGTGCAAACCCAATAGAATTACGATTAGGGGATCTAATGTTGTCACATAGCTACGGTTAAGTTAGCAGTGTTGTGTAGTAGTGAAATCAATGACTGGCTCGCATGACGGCTTCTAAAAGCATCGGTTCCCAGAGTTTCATGTATTAGATACGTGCGTATAAGATACTCGGTTGAGGACAGCCATTAGCATTTGGTAAAGATGATAAACGGAGTGTTAACTTCTCCCAGCCAGTGCACCATTTCCCCTCATTAAAATGTTAAGTCATCTGGGGGGGAGGGGAAGGAAGAATTCAACTTTACTTCATAATTCAAAGTCAATTATCAGTATACATTTAAGTTTTTAAAACCTAAATGTTCCAAGTACAGAGTAAAGAATAAGCTGTCCAGAAAGCACACACTTAAATTTTCTCCTCTTGGGAGTTTTATAAAGGGATTTTGAACCTTGATGGCGAGAATCCCAAAACGAGAGTAAAATGAATTCTTTTTATTGCAAACAAACGTCTAAATTAATTTCTCCACCCACTTTCTTTAGAAAGAAAAAGAAATCAGCAGGCTAAGGAGATACCCATTCAAGAACTGACATGATTAAAAATTAAGATATAAATGGGTGACTCACAGCGTCATTAGCTTACAAAGACGGTGGAGGAACTACTACAAGCACACTAGGTATACAGTGTTTCGTGGGAGAAGGGCATACAGACAGAGCTAACTTCATATAGATCCCATTAGACAACTGGATTTACAACAAGTTTTTTTAATAAGAAATGGGCAAAGCCAGCTTTCTTTTCAGAATCAAAATGCAGAACAAATGGAAAAAGTATGGTATTGAACCTTCACAAGTTTGAGCCTCCACAAAGAATGCAACCAAGTTTTACATTTTTAACAGCCCTTCTACATACACTCCATCTTCTCTATCTTGGTTCCAATTTTTATCTTCATTCCCAATTATGCCAATTCCATTGTTATTTAAAAAAAGAAAAAAAGCCTTCCCAGTTATTGTCGGAAACTACTATTGAAGCTTTCCCCCTCCGCTACTCGGCGAACTAGAGAGAGGATGGAGTGTACTATGAGCAGTACAGAGTCTTAGGCAATTCATGAGGACGCCTTAGTCCTTACATGAATCTGGTTGCTAACATTTCTATTATATTGTGACAATGACTCCCGACTGTTATCTCTGTGAGAAATGGGGGGAGTAAATTCTTAATAAAAGACACCAGGTACAAAGCAACATTTTACTTTTGTTGTGATAAAAAAAAAAGTCACATTTTACAGATAAAATGTAGAACCCTGAAATACTGACACATTCTCTTATCGTGCACAATGCTGAGGTTCTCTTACGATTCACTTTAAAACTGCAATTAAAAATGTACAAAAAAGAAAAGAAAAAAAATCAACCCACAAAGCTTCTAAAAAAGGAACCCGCAGGCACTTCCTCTTGTGGAATGTTTAAAAAGTTAGCCTACTAAAGAAAACAGTCGACTTCTTGTGAAGGTTTTGGAGAAATATGTATCAGTTCGTTTTATTTGGGTATTCAATAATATCCTTGGTGATAATGCTGACTCCATGGCTTCTGACCCCAGAATTGCTGTAAGAGAAAATTTTTTTTTTAAAGAAAAAAACATCAATAAGCCACTCAAACTGCTTTTAGGAAATGACAATCTAATTCAGAGTAACTGCTGGAAACAAATTTATACCTGTCATATACCTCTGACTTCTACCAAACCAGATTTAGTTAGTATTAATATCCCATTATTATCAATAAACACGTTACAAAAGGAAACACATCATGACTTGGTTAGTTTATACCATTAAAGCTACCAGTAAAAAGAACCGTCTGTATTAAAGAATATTTTCTTATAACGTTAAATTACAGCAAACTCCACCTATATTCACACCTTGCCCTGTAACACTTTTATAAACACTCCAATCCCTGGACAAGTTTTTCAAGACTGACTCTTTATGAATTTAAAGTACAATGAATGTCCATAGCACATTAAGAGATTACTTACACCCTGCTGCCACTGGTTGTAGCCCTGAGATTGATTTTTGTAGCCACGATTGTTTCCTCGTCCTCTGAAGTTCTGGGGTGGGGGGTGAGAGAAAAAGACATCTTTAAGAACTCCGAGCACAGCCTGCTAGTTCTGTACCTGGGGAGGCAGCGGCACAGAAAGGCCCGGCCGCTGGCAATGAGGAAGCGCCGGGAACCCTCTGCTGCTGTTCTCGGTGCAGAACTTACTCAGCTAAGGCATCAACCTGACTCAGATCTAGTTCACCTGAACATCAAAATTCGGCGGGCCTCATCTTCCTTCACTAGTCTTTCTAACACCACTGCAGACACACACACAGGCTGCGCTCCTTCTCTTACGGAGGCTTGTGACGCAAGTCTACAGCCTTCCAGACTAGATCCTGTGGCCCATCAGTGCCTGGAGAGCTTGAAATCGTTACCTGGTTGTAGTTCCCTCTGTTGGGCATTCCACCTCTGTTGTAGTTCCCTCTGTTGGAATAACCGCCTCGGCTGGGAAACACAGGGCCACGCGGGTACGGATAGCCAATCCCGCCACTGCCGCCGCCGCCGCCGCCTCTCTGCGGCATGTTGCCCCTCCTGTTGTAGCCACCACGGTTCCCAGGAGCTACAAACGAGAGATGGTTCGTTTAACAGCATGTTCTGCCTCCTTTACACACAGAACTACAGGAACCTCCAGACCAGTCCTTTATCGTAGGAGAAAAGTCACTTTTAAAGCCATTAATTTAACCACTCACGTAACCTATACGTGTTTATCAAGTCACAAGATTTTAAATCAGTTCCTAGGCAGCAGGATCAACCCGAGTTCAATGTCCGAGGTCAAACTCCACTAAATCACAACCCCCCAAACCGCAAGATTCTCATCACTTGTTTCAGCCGCGAAGCGAACAAGGCCCGCACCCCCAGCGAACTTGCCTCCTCCTCGGAAGTTGCCACCGCGCATGTTGAAGCCGCCACGGCCTCTGTGGCCGCCGCCTCTGTTGAACTGGTTCTTGCCACTCTTATTTTTATTGCTCTTCTTCGAGCCAGTGTTTTGTTTCTTTTCTGGCGGAAGAGCCTTTTTGCTTTCTTCCTTATACTGCTCCAGAAGTTTCTGGGCTTCCTCCTTCTGCAGTTCAACATAGGTTATTTCATCAAAGCACTCAGCCACCTCGGGCAGCGTAAAGTTTCCTAGAAGGAATAAGGTCAGATTAGCTTAAAACCTCCACAACCCTGAAGCCCAAACTCAAGTGGCTTTTGTTCTCTGAAAGGACACTATGCATCTACTCCTGGTTTATGAATGTATTTTCCTAGAAACAGTCATTTACATGTAATGAACATGTGACCCTTCAGGCACTATTGCTGGCAGGAGACCGCACTCAAATTTACAAACAAATCACACAAGATTAACACGATGATAGATTCAAATTCCATACCTTTCATTTTGAGGACTGCATGTTCCGGTAGGTCTTTTCCCTCGACTTCTGCTTTCTTCTGTGTTCTCTGCTTATAGTCTTCATCTTTCGGGCAAACTACAACAGCTTTTCGTTGGAAGCCTGCAAACAGGCACATTTTTCTCCTCTGGGCAGCAGCAGACACATTTGTCTTGAAAGCAAAGTTTATAAAGCCAGATATTAGCTCCACACCAAACCCAACAATCCATTCCTTTTTTCAACCTCAAAACTACTGCTTACCTGATCCAGAATGAAATTTCGCTTCTTACGGGCAGCAATCTCAATAAACTTTCCAAGACACTGGGGAGCTCTCTGCAACAGCGTGTTCAGTTTTCCTGTATCTGCCATCTGCTTCTTAAACCCGGCCACCTGTTTTAAAAGTTAAAAACTTCCTTTGAACTTATGAATGAAGCTTATTTTTTCTAGTATCAGCTTAGATCTATGTGGAAACCAGGCATTTGCTAATTTAAATACTGCCCTTCCTCATCATTATGAAAAAGGTCACTTTACCATTTAACAAGATCCTCTGCTGTTCACTTCTTTTTTAGCTACTAAATGTTGACAGTTCAAGAAATTTTATAGGAAAAAAAAAACAGTAAAACCTAGCCACTGGGAGGCACTTTACCTTACACATGAAGGTAGCTTACTTCTACTTCAATCAATCTGAACTCTGACAAATTCCTACTTCTAAAACACTAACAAAATGCATAAAAACATCAAACAATGGGGCGCCTGGGTAGCTCAGTGGGTTAAAGTCTCTGCCTTCGGCTCGGGTCATGGTCCCAGGGGCCTGGGATCAAGCCCCGCATCAGGCTCTCTGCTCAGCAGGGAGAGCCTGCTTCCCTTCCTCTCTCTGCCTACCTGTAATCTGTCAAATAAATGAACAAAATCTTAAAAAAACAAAAACAAAAACAAACAAACAAAAACATCAGACAAAAAAGTTAGAATTCCTTCTGGTCTTTTTAAAATGCTGAGATCACACCCTAAATATTTTTACTTACCATCATTTTATCCATTATGGTGTTTGTTCCAAGAATGTTGTATTTACCAGGGTTTTCTGCTGCATGTTTCGTCACCCAGGTGGTTTTCCCAGCTCCTGGCAGGCCAATCATCATAACAACCTACAGCAGTAAGAAATGGCACTTCACTTATCACTACAGCCATCTAAGAATCCCTTACACATATTTTTTAAATGCACAAGAACCCAGTTTAGATATATAAATTTTCATTGCCCTAAAAACAAAGGCAATTTTTAGAAACGCTCTGCATAAAAAAACACAGCTATACTAAGAGAAAAATCACTGGCTGATGGCAACTGGCATGCCAGAATAAAATAGCAATCATTCAAATCTTCCAAATGTCATTTTTGCCAAACAAAAGTAATCTTCAAATGCTTAAGGAAAAAAAAATCCAACTTACCTCACAGTCTTTCTTCTCTTCAGGTCCCTTTGGTCCTCTAACTCGATCCTCCAAGGGGACATTCTGGATAAAAGTATAATCTTCCGGTATCGGCAAATATGGCTTTTCCTTCTGACCAAAATTAAATTCAACTGCACAGTTGTGGCAGAGAACATGCGGAAAAAGTGGCCTTCCGGCAAGAATTTCCTTACTGATTTTGAAGGCAACGCCAAGATCTTGCCCATTCTTTGCATAGGAGAGTTCTACTTCATCACTTTCAAAGTTCTGTTAAATCGGGAAAAAATTAATGGTTTTAATCTGCTTCTTTAGAAACTTTTTCTAAAAAATTCTTCAAAATTTGAAGAATGAAGCTTATCCTATGGAAAATATATTTAGGCTAAATGTTAGGAGCTTTTTAACAGTTATAAACAATGTGGGGCACCAGGATGCTCATTGAGTTAAACCTCTGCCTTTGGCTCAGGTCATGGTCTCAGGGTCCTGAGATCCCCAAAAGAGCCCCAAGCCCCACATCGGGCTCTCTGCTCAGTGGGGAGCCTGCTTCCCCTTCTCTCTCTGCCTACTTGTGATCTCTGTCAAATAAATAAATAAAATCTTTAAAGAAAAATTATAAAGAATGAAACACATGTATCTAGAAGCAGAAACAATGCTGCCTTAGCAAACGGAGTAGATTTTCAGGTCACCTTCATGTTAAGTAGTTCTGAATCAGAACAGTACTGAAGGCTAATGCTGATATACCTTTGAAAGAATTCCTAGCTAAATAACTTCTCAATTAAAAACAGAAATTTAGCTGACTTACAGCAAAACATGTAATCACATCATTTTCATCAAATTTCTCTCCATAATCTTCAGTCTCACAGTTGCATGTTTTTATTCCTTTAAGAGAATACCCATAAGAAAATTCTTCTTCACCTAAGAAAATAAATTAACTTTCATGAAATTGATTGTTCACAGTCTAGTGACCCACATATTTTAATATTCAAGATGGAGGAAATCAAGAAAAATAGGTATATAATCAACATTCTTCCATTTACACTTTAGATGTAGAGAATTAATAAGCTGGATGGGTTATGTAACTATGTGAAAAACTGCATACCATGCGATAGTGATTTTTAACCCACTGCTCATAAAACAAGTAATCATTTAAAAAAAAAAAAAAAGACCAACCTGAAGTCAGCTGATACCTACACTATAAGCTAGTGGTATTGTTAACGCCTAAAATACTACAAAATAAATTAAAAACAGGCAAAAGGCTTAGAATGCCTTGGAATCTAACTACTGAAATCAGACCCCTAAACACACATGAGCACATACTACTCAAATGGAAACTTTACCAAGCAGCATTCCACTTGTGGTTAGTGACCAGCCAATCCGAACTTCATGTATGTCAATATCTTTTGTATATAAATGCCTTACTGGGATCTTCTCTGTAACCTGAAAATCAAATCATAAATGATTACAAGGAAGATAAACCCTTGAACCCTAGCTTGTTTAATCTGGGCAATAGGCTAATTCTTCCCTGGCTACTAATACAAAGACATCCATTCTACCCTACCATCTCTCCCCTACATTCACAAAAACTTTAAAAATTGATAGAACTTAAAACTTGAAACTATAAAGGTTCAAGTCAAGTTCCTGGTTGACTTCACATTTAAAAAAACAGTTAATGTTTAGAAATTACAGATTCTCAACACCTATTAAAATGTACATTCAACATGTTTGGCTCTGGAACAAAACTTGAAGCCTAACCAAATTATTTTTAAACCCTTTGTGGGCCTCTCAAGTGCCTGATAAAAAAAGGAGCACCCTAAATAAAAACAGGCTGACTCTACAACACAAATTTCTGATGTAACAGATACGATTAACTGTTATAAAACAGGTTTTTTCAAGTCCCTCTTCTAATCCACAGAAACTTCAAAGAAGTTCCACTGACACCTAACTTCTCAGGCAAATAGAAACTCACAAAGGTTCTTTAAAAAAACAAAAAACCCCCCCAAAACTGCATTTACCTTCATCTCAAAACAGACTTTGCCTTTTGACACACCGTAAGATGCCCTTCCTCCAGCCCAAAGAAAAGCAAAACTCTCCATAGTGAGGGAAGAAGCACTGAGGCGGTCTCTTGATATTTTAAAATGTAGATCACAATTATCTGCAATTATATCAAATACCATATTATTTCTTTTGACATCCAACATAAACACATCTGCTATATAGACAAAACCTGGTTATCGCGTTCTTGCATAATTTCCTAAAGCTGCATGGAACAGTTTCTACAAATCATGCTGCTGTTCTCATCTTCATTTTAAGCCCCACTCCCACCAGCTCACTCTCACCAAATTATCAACTACATTGTAAACTGCCTACAAAACCAGAAACACCGAGGTTTAACGTGTAAGTCCATAAAATAAGACAATGGGACATGGGATACATACCTGCTCTGCTCTTTACCTTGATTTAGAGGCAAGCAGTAGAGGATAGCAGGAAATCAAAGTGAAGCATGCCAGAACCAGGTAGAATTTACCAGTGCCACAAAAAAACTGAAGGAGTCCATGACCACATACTTTAAAATACAGGAGTATGAGCTGTTGATTCTGCACTTTGTAATTTTACAGGGGCTCTAGATCCTAAATTCTTTCTCAAACTTGTGAAGGCAGCGGCCTCAACCCTGGTTGTCTAACACTGTTACTACATCCCTTTTCCCCAGGCTTGCTGGTTGGTCAATGACAATGGGGGATTATCCACTCCCCAGATTACCCAAATCCCCAAGAAAGGTCTTTAACCTAGCTAGCTACCTTCGGGTCAGTGGCTTATTAGCATGCACCTTCTTGGGAGTTCTCACCTCAAATTAAAAAACTGGTTTCTTAAGTTTTTGAAACTTAATGAAAGGAAATTAGATCTATAGTTTGGAATTCTCCTTAAATCAGCTTTGCTCTCAAATTCCTGATCACTGGTAGAATTTTCAATTAAACAATTGTGTTTGAACCCAATATAGATAGCAATAAATGAGATGACGTTCCTAGGTAATCAGCTAAAGGCCCATCTACTTGGAGAGTAGTTTTAACTTCTGGAATCACCGCTTCACTACCTTGCCAATTCCAACTTAGTTTGTATTTAAGCAACCCAACTATTTAAAATAAAACTCAAATCAACTATTTTTCCATGTGCAGTTTTCTTCCTTTAAAGACTCCCTTAGCTCAACTACGTGTAAAGCATATTTAATACATTAAAAGTTAACATTTACAGCCTCACAAATCTGATAAAAATAATTTGTATTTGAAAATGTAGGAATCTAAACTTTAACTCCCTAGATCTATGGGGCAGGGCCACACCTTACCTCCTACTCCTCCAGTGATTATTTCTACACTTTGTTCTATTTATCAAAGTGAAGAACTGGGAATTCTGATCAAATACTAAACCAACAAAATGTTTTTATTCAAAATCACACTTCTGACAGCCAAGGCCCATTTAGAGGTTTGCAATACTTCCTCATACTCAATTGCAACCCAACTGGGTAAAGTAGCCGTGTTTACAGCGCTGCCATTGATACCATTCGCTGCTGAAGAAAGCTAGTAGCCCAGTGATAGCCCACTGCTGCTGCCCCAGGTCTTTGGAAGAAATCAACTTATGTTAAAGCAGCAGCTACTGAACTGGAATTGAGAACAAAAGAGCAGTTATTGAAAAAGTAATATTACAATCTTTTATGATAGGGAATATACTTGTGTGCTAATGGGAAAAGTCATTAATACATACTTAACTAGCCCAAATAGCTCACTTAATACTACCAAAAAAATGAAATTACTTTATTGTAGGAGCCTCTAACGACAAGTTACAGGTAGTCTTACAGGTTTCCATTAATGAACTAAACCAAAAACTGGCATTAATTTTACATTCCTACAAACGAGAACTTTCTAGTCATATAAAATATACCACCAAATTGCTGAAGCCTGTAAAATTATCAAAACGACACAACTGATACTGTACTGAGTATTTAAGCTACCAGAATCTGAATACAGCCCATCATCATCTCCCTGCTTTTAGGAGGTTTACGCTCAGTTTTCTGCATTTAAGTTCAGCGCCCTGCCTGAAGCACTCCGACATTTTGGACCCCAAATCGCCACATTTAGTAACTAGGGGAGGAAAGGGAAGAAACAGCTTCACTTACAAGTATCAAGACAAACCACTGTGTCATCGAAGTGCTCATCTTCTTCTTCAACAGGTGGCTGAGGAGATTTGGCTCTGAAAGACAGAATTGTCTCCTGATTCAGCTTTTCCTACCCAAGAAAGAACGGGGGCGGGTAAAACTAGATCGGCATTCTCTACCTGCTATACTTGTTCTCTTCAATGTACTCAAAATATCCACGGCCATGATCTTCTCGAGGTCTTTTCACCCCTCTTTTTTTATCTCCGCCTTTCTGCTCTGTTTTGCCGTCTCCTATAACACACAACACCCCTACCATAAGGGGCCAAGCCGCGACACCACGGGGGGGGGGGGGGATGCCCCTCCTGCCTGCACACGCAAAAAGCCCGACTCGCAAAAAGCCAGACTCTCGTTCTTTTTTGTAAGCGTTTATAATCGACGAATCCAACGCGAATTCAAAGAACAATCAGCTTGGAACTGGCCTGCAGTTAGTGACGCAGTCCAAAGACATTCCTAATTTTGCCAGCCTACTCGAAGGTTCGAGAAAGCTCCTGGAGACTAGCGCGGCCCAGGCCCCGAGCCCACGTGTATCCCGAAGAGAGTTCAGGAAGGGGGGAGGGGCCGGCCCGGCCCGCGCGCCCTCCCCGCCCCTCCCCCACCCCGGCCCGCGTTCCCCGCGGCCGCATTGTACTGATCTTCCGCCCCGCTCTCCCCGCCCGGCCCCTCCCGCCGGAAGTGACGTCACGCCGAGCCCCTGCGCTCCTTGCACAATACCGCGGCCCAGCGCCGCCAAAGCGCGCCCGCCCCGGGCCCTCGGGCCTCTCCCCTCCCCCCCGAGACATGTGCCCGCACCGCGCGCACGCAGCGCGGCGGCGCCACCGCGGGCCGACGGGGCTCCCGCCCGCCGCCCGCGGCTCCTCCCCCTCCAGCGGCAGCTGCAGCTCCCCCCCCCCCCCCCCGCCGCCGGCTCTCCAGCCACATAATGGAGGCGCCGCCGCCGCCGCCGCGCACGCCAGGCCCGAGGCCGCGCAGGCCTCGAGGCCGGGCGGGATTCCCCGCGCCCCCTCCACCCCCACGCCTCCCCCGCGGCGGCCCCCGCCCGGGGCTCCCTCCCCCCGGCGGGGCTCCGGCAGGCCTGGGGCACGGTCCCCACCCCGCGCGGGCCTCCCGCCGCGCGCAACGTACAACGCAGCACTCACCCGCCGCCGGAGCCCCGGGGCGACCGCCGCCTCCGCCGCCTTCCGCCTTCTTCTTACCTCCCGCCTGCTGCTGGCCCTGCCTCGCCCCGGGCGGCGCCACCGTCACCGCGAATAGCGAGGTGGGGCCGCTGCTCTTCCCCGCGGCCTCCTTGGCGGCCCCGCGCTGCTGTGGGGGCTGTTGCTGCGGCGTCGCCGGCGGTTGAGGCTGCTGCTCCCCGTGCCCGTTCTCGTCGCCCGCGCCTTCCTCCTCGTCGCCGAGCTCATCCTCCCCTTCCTGGAAGCCCTGATCGTCGCCGTTCTCGTCCTCCGAGGCGGCCTCCTCCTCCTCCATCGGGCCCGCGTCGGCCGCCCCCGCGGCCCCGTTCTCCTCTCCTAGCTCCATCTGGTCGCCATCCAGGGCGGCGATCCCTTCCTCCTCCTCTTCCTCCTCCTCCTCCTCCTCGTCGCCGCCTGCCGCGGCCTCCTGCTCGAGGCCTGCTCCCGAGCGCCCGGCGGAATCCCCGCCCAGGTCTAGGCTGCCGTTCCCGGGCTCCATGGCGGGGCGGCCCCCGGCCTCCTCGTCGTCCAGCGCGGCCTGGAGTCGCTCCATGAGCTCGGCCTTGAGGCCCTTGTCGGAAAGGCGCCGCTTCTTGAGCTCCTCTTTCAGCTCCGAGACCTTCAGCTTTTTTACATTAACAGGCGAGGAACTCATGGTGAGGGCCCCGATTCACCGCTAGGCGCTGGCTCAAACTCAGCTCCGCTCACTCGGCCACTGGTGGCGGCTGCTGCGGCTGCTCCTCGGCCCGGGCGGCGGCTGCGGCTGCGGCTGGAGGTGGGTTCGTGCTGCAGAGCGGACCCGCCTGGTGTCGAACGGCGCCAATTCCTTTCACCGAGTTCGCGAGGGAGACGCGGAGACTCGCCTGGCGCGAGCGAGCACGCAACGTCCTCTCGCAGGGGCGGCGCCGCGCACGTAATATAGCCGCCCCGCCCCCTGCGCTGACGGGAGCGCTGCGCAGGAGGAAAGCCAGAGCGCGCCCGCGCCCCGCCCCGCCCATTACCGTACTTCCCTCCCCGCCCCCACGCCGAACCCGCCGAGAGCGCGGCGCAGGCCGCGCAGTGCGCTTCCAATTGGGACCGAGCAAATGGAGGAGCAGGAAACCGCCTTTCAGTTAAACCGATGCACTGCAGCCTCTGTTGGCTTCCCTAGTTGTCCGGGCAGCCCTCGGCTTGCTCTTTGCCTCTCCAGCCCGGAGGCCGGGTTCACCCCCGAGGCGTGTAGGCCTCGACTCGGCATGTTCCACGCGAGCCCTCCACCTTTCTTCCATCTTAGATTTGCCTTATCTCTCTCTCCAGCTATTTGCTTAAAACTCCTTGAAATCTTACTTCCGTGTTGATTTGTGCAGCGCAAATTGGCAGTTACTGTACGCGGAGGGGGTTTCTTCCGCTTCATATTTGGTTTAATTTTTCCAAGTCCTGCCTTGCGCCCTGGATTTTTTAAGTTCGGGAAGGGCAAGGGCAGAGCATCTCTTTTGTCTCTTCCCCCACCCCTGATGCAGGGCTGGATTGGGGAGCGTGATCCTCTCTACTCCATGCTGCAAAGGCGTGCTGGACGAGCCTCCTCGGGGCCGCTGCTCTCATGCTGCTGGAGAGCCAAAGAAGTTAAAGCAGCCTCAGAATGGCATTTCTGAGTTTTCCCTACCTACGCAGAGAGACAGACCTCTGCAAGATTAATTCCGTCCAACTTAGGACCTGGCCATCCACTCATGATGTCCCAGTAACCAGCAATGAGACCCAGTGAGATCATACGTTCTGTTTCTGCTCTTAATCCCCTGGAAATACTCCTGAGTAAATAATGCTGAAACCAGTAAAAGCTCATGACAAATTAAGGGCCGGGATTTTGTAAAAAAGAAAAAGCAATGATCACTCCTGGAAAGAAATCTGTTATTTTGGTGTATTTCAGAAGTTTAATTTTTCTCTTTACTAAATAAAAGGCGTGTTCTTGAGGTTTTGCACAGGGGTGACAGAATTTAGATTTGTGATAGAGGGGAACATCTTAAACCCCAGAAAATCTGCAGTGACTAGCCAGTGGTCCAGTATCTCCGACTAAGTTCAGTTCTACCCACCGATTGCTGCTTTATAGCTGGTACAGAAATGCTGCCCCAACATTAATTTGAAATTGGAATAATATGAACACTGTCCCATAGGCCAGTGTGATTTAACAGATTAATAGATTTTGGTTTTGAAGTTTCTTCTCCATAACTTTTAAGAAGAATGTGTTTACCATGCAGTCATTATAAAAATGAAATATTAGGAGCGCTTGGGTAGCTCAGTTGGTTAAGTGACTGCCTCCGGCTCCGGTCATCATCCTGGAGTCCCAGGATGGAGTCTGGCATTGGGCTCCATGCTTGGCAGGGAGTCTGCTTCTCCCTCTGACCCTCCCCCTTCTCATACTTGCTCTCTCTCTCTCTCTCTCAAATAAAATCTTTTTTTAAAAAGATGAAATATTAACATTTGTGAAATGCTTAGAGTTGAAGTTAATGGAGTATGCTTTATGTACAGTACTGGTAATTCTCACTTAAAGTTAGTGGAGGTGGAAGGCACCCAAAATAGGCACTTCCAAGTACTGCCAAAAACTCACTTAGCCTTTGGTTACAATGTCCTTGGAGCTTAGAAACAACTCACAAACTGGAGTTTAAATTCTTTGGGAAGAATGGGAAGGGGGGGCTTACGTGTTCACAAACCGGATCATCAGCTCCTTCCTGAATCAAAGTTACATCTAGTTAACATGATGGCCCTTTAAGGTTATAAGTGTCCTTAGATAGGTTCACAATTTTAAATATTAGTGTTATGAAAAACATTTCCATTTGATCGGAAATAAGCAAACTATGAAAGTTTATATGTCTAAATATCCATTCATGACCATCATTCTTGGCATGCTAAGTCAGAGGTAACAAGCACGAGAAATAAGACTGGATGGTCATGAAAAGTTCCGTGGCTTTATCTCTAAGAGCGTCGTCGACTTTTAGAGCTCGATGGAGCTGAGAGATGGTCTTCAGGCTGCCCATTTTACAGTCTGGGAGGCCGAGGGCCCCCTTCCCACCCCAGCACTCCTTCACGACACTGGGCCTTCTTAAAGGACCTTTGAAAGAAAAACAGCTTTTGCAAATGACCAGAGCCCTCATGTTACTGTTTGTCCTTTTTACGAACAGATGAAGTTTGCCATTCAATATTTTACCACTTGCAAGTCCAAATAGCCACGTGCACTTCCAATGTCACGCTTGTCCTGTTCTGCAGAGGCCAGTAAAAGTACAAATGCCTTCCCCTAAATCACTGAGGGACCTAGAAGAGTCCTGAAATTCCCCCTTTTTGAGATCCTAGAGACTACGGAGAATACAGAGTGGAAGAGGGGACAAAGGAAGTCTCAGTTGCAAAAAGGGACTAGCCGATGATGTGTGGGTCTTCGATGGATGGCACAGTTAGGGCGCTCAGAATATACAGCTGACAGTTTCAGGTTGATGCGAAGGCATACCTACACCCTGTAGTTAGACACACAGTTCACTCGGCAAATATGCTTGAGCACATCCTCTAAAGCAAGCAGGTCTACTAGGAATACGGCGGTGAACTGTGTAACTCTGCCTTCAGTCTCTCAGGGAGAGTTAGGCAGTAAATAAAATCGAGGTGGTAACAGGTCCTACGGGGAAATGTAAGTCAGGAGAACAGCAGGGGATGTTCATGTGGGGGGTGAGAATTTAGCGGTAAATGGGGTAGGGCGTGTCAGGAAAGCCTAAGAAATAAGGTAACAGCAAGCATTTAGCAGAGGTGGAGGGAAAGAACAGCAAATATAGAAAGCAGAGGGAAAGGACAAGAAGTGAGATCAGAGAGCTGAGAGAGTCAACGCCCAACGTATCCATTTATCTACTTAAATATTTACTGAACACCTGCTATGTTCCAGTACGATACATGCCATGTGCAGGGAAAACAGACATGACTGACACAGACCCAGGCCTCCGGGGGCTTGCAGTTTGGAGATAACCACTAACTAGTACAGGTACGTGGGGAACAGCCCTCCCGATCGTCCGCAGAGCTCCCCTGGTGAAGGTCTGTATACACACTTACCCACCCACTGACATTCGCACAGGCGGAAACAACACCAAACCAAAGCTCACAGACACACTTAAGAAGCCAGTTGTATGACCTCTGCCAGGAACGGTAATTAGCTAAGATTATCTTCTATGGTATTCATTATCCTATATACAGAACTGCCTGTCATTTGCAGACTTTTGCTGGCTGATACTTAGTCCACCGCTGAAAGTTGTCAGAGGTTGAGAGGGGAAAAAAATCAAACTCAAAAAAAAAAAAAAAATCAAATCACTCAAAGTGCCTCCAGTCCTGTCCTAATTGCCTGGACGCTGTATATATACACTCTGCTTCCCTCCCCTCCCTTTGCTTTGTTCTACCCAGGCACACTTTAGATGTGTTGTTTAAGTCTGCTGTGTTTCGGGGCACCTGGGTGGCTCAGTCTATTAAGCACCTGCTTTCAGCTCAGGTTATGATCCTGGGGTTCTAGGATCGAGCCCCACAGCAGGCTGCTCTACCCTTCCCCTGCTTGTACTTGTGCTGGCTCTCTTTCTCTCAAAAATACATGAAGTCTTTTTAAAACTAATTTTTTAAAAAAGTCTGCTGTGTTTGTCCAGATTCGTTTATTTGGGATAAGAACTGGCAGCGACTGAGTTCCACTGTGCTAGGCATTTTATACCCAATATTTCTAATCCCTGCGGCCATCTCACAAGGTGAGATTCCCACAAGGTGGGAATTACTGGTTTCAGTTTATGGATGTGGAAACTGAGCATCAGAGATGTTAAGGAACTTGGCCAAAGTTAATAAGCAGCAAGGCTGAGATATCAAACCAGGACTGCCTGACTCCCCTATCCAAGTTCCTTCTCCTGTACCAGCTGGATGCATCGGGGTTTCAAAGTCAAAGCCGGCATGCTGTGTGGCAGCAAGATTTGGCGTATATAGTGCGGGAGAAAGAGGCAAAGCAATGACTACGTTGCAAGGGCGATTTTTGCTATGAGGGAGGGATGTATTCAGTTTGGTATAATGGAGCAAAGGCACCTATTTAAAGGTGTACCTACGAGGTGTCTGGGTCGCTCAGTCGTTAAGCGTCTGCCTTTGGCTCAGGTCATGATCCCCAGGGTCCTGGGATGGAGCATCAGGCTCCCTGCTTGTCAGGAAGCCTGCTTCTCCCTCTCCCACTCCCCCTGCTTGTGTTCCGTCTCTCACTGTCTCTCTCCATCAAGTAAATAAATAAAATCTCTTAAAAATAAAAAATAAGGGGCACCTGGGTGGCTCAGTGGGTTAAAGCCTCTGCCTTTCGCTTAGGTCATGATCCCAGGGTCCTGGGATCGAGCCCCGCATCGGGCTCTCTGCTTGGCAGGGAGCCTGCTTCCTCCTCTCTCTCTCTCTGGCTGCCTCTCTCCCTACTTGTGATCTCTGTCAAATAAATAAATAAAATCTTTTAAAAAAATAAAATAAAAAATAAGAAAAAAAATAAATGTATAACCACCTATGGCCTATGGGAATGGGACCCAGGATTGCCAGGTCTTTCTTAAGGGAAGTGGGAAACCTTCACTTTTATGTGACCTCTCCTGAATTTTAGAGGCGGTCAACACTACTCCAGCCAAAAACCAGACACAAAAACGTGTCTTTGGCCAACTGTTGGTAAGCCCGGGGCTAGAGGGCCGTGAAGAGGTCACGGGCAGGAAGACCAGTTAAGAGGCCATTTGGAGGCATGAAGGTCACCGGACCCAGGTCAGATGCCTCCCTTTTGAGATACCCCTGGGCGTGTTCCTTTGGACTGTGACACCAGCACCTAGGCTTGGCAAATATGACCATTTGGGTTAATTTTCTAAACAGCCCTGCCATTAGAATGGAGAGAAACTGTTTGCGGGAATGGGCACAGTCTTTACTAAGGGAGAACAGCTGTGCAGGACCCAACTTTTTAGGCATTTTGGACACCTGTTCATGAAGGCACTCGACCCTCAGCCAGGTCCTTCCCTCCGCCTCAGCAAAGTAGCTGCATACAGACTACAAGACGCAGGAACCCAATCAGAGAATCACAGCGGCCCTTAGCCACGCAGAAGGCCTGGGGCTTGCTCCCATTTCCCTCCCTGCTTCTGTCCCATTGGGCTGGCGGAAACAATGCCAAGGAGTCTTCGGAGGTGGACAGGGCCATATAGAGGGATCTAGAACCCAAGCGGAGGTGATGTATGGAAGGAAGGGTGGAACTCCGCTGTCAAGAGTGAGCCCTGTTACAGGATCGCATGGGGAGAGGGACAGACAGACAGAATGTACTCACGATGATCTGCAACTTCCCGGTCCTGATCAGGGTGTCATTACGTCATCCTCACAGTGATTCTTTTTTTTTTTTTTTTTAAAGATTTTATTTATTTATTTGACGCAGAGAGATCACAAGTAGGCAGAGAGGCAGGCAGAGAGAGAGAGAGGGAAGCAGGCTCGCCGCCGAGCGGAGAGCCCGATGCGGGACTCGATCCCAGGACCCTGAGATCATGACCTGAGCCGAAGGCAGCGGCCTAACCCACTGAGCCACCCAGGCGCCCCCCTCACAGTGATTCTAAGCCTTGCTTATTCTACTTTGTTTTAAGATTCAGTTCGGGTGTCACCTCCTCCAAGAAGCCTTCCCTGATTGCCCTCGCCCCACTGCACTACATATGCCTCCTCCAAGCTTCCAGAATCTCTTGCCTAATAGTCTTATAATGATTTGTTTGTGTGTCTGTCTCCTACTGACCAACCTTCTCAAGGGGCCACTGCTGTAGGTGTCCTTCATCTAATGTTCTTCTAGCCTGAGAGGTAAGCGTTCAGGACATGTGATGTGTGGAACAAGGGAGCTTTTGTGGATCCACATAGCTCAGCAAATCTCTATCCCTTACCAGCCAGGTAACCTCAGGCAAAGTTCATCCCTCTCTCGACTTGGGTCTCTTAACCTGTAAAATGACTGGGTCCTATTTTCCCTGAGGGGTAAGAATCCCATACGTGAAAATGCCAAACCCTAAAATGCTATACAAACGCATGGTATTTGTATAATGATTACTTAGCAAACAGACTTGGGGGGGAACGTTTTTGTTTGCCTATCTCGATCTGAAATTGAGTAGTAGTAACATAGTGTTTATCGAAAGACTTTACAGTTCAGTTCGATAGCCCTGGGAGTAAGAGACCCAAGACAGTCTGGGTTGGTAAGCTCTGCCTCTTTTAACTGAGCGTCAACACCAGGCATGGTTGGCCCTCCTTCTAGAACAGCAAAGTCACATTTGAACAAGTGGTCTAGAGAGATTCTTGACTCTTGAGTTCTTTTTTTTTTTTTTAAAGATTTTATTTATTTATTTGACAGAGAGAGAGATCACAAGTAGGCAGAGAGGCAGGCAGAGAGAGAGAGGAGGAAGCAGGCTCCCTGCAGAGCAGAGAGCCCGATGCGGGGCTCGATCCCAGGACCCTGAGATCATGACCTGAGCCGAAGGCAGCGGCTTAATCCACTGAGCCACCCAGGCGCCCCGACTCTTGAGTTCTTATCGGCACGCAGGATCCACAACCACCCTTGCTAAAGAAAAAAAAAAGAAGCAGGTGCTTTAGTCACACTACTGCTACAGAAGCATTGTTATTGCTATGAATAATTCACAAAATTAAAACAGATAAGGCCCTTAAAAAAAAATCAGTGCGGTGCTTTAAAATGTAAAGATAAAGGTATTGGCGGCCTATCAAGTGCGACAGGTACCTTTTTGGGAACAGGGATGAATGTGCTCGGCCATCCACACTCCCCTGGGATGGCTCGGTGATCCACGGTTGGACGCCAAAGCAGGAGAGGAGCACAAATGAGGGAAAAGAAGGGAGTTTCGCTTGCAGGTGCTTACGTACCCGTGTTTTCCCCTCCAGAAACAGAGCTTCTGGCCTTTATTACAAAAATACTCAAGCCGCCGGGCGGTCCTCTAACAGACGAGCTTGAAGCACGTTCTGGAGTTATGGCTGATCATATTGCCCAGGCACGCTAATGAAGCATTTTGTCAACAGAATCTTAATTTACATCTGTCCAGAGGGAACTGAGGGAATTTACGTTCCTGGCCCCCAGGGAGGGGGTCGGGGGAGACATGAATCAACAGGTCGAGAGAGGATGGCTAGTCCGGATTTAGGCTCATACTTGTATCTTTCGGAACGGTGCTCTGATTTCTTCCCCCTGTTCGAGAGGTCTGGTGGGCTGCAAGCTGGGACACATTTCCAGTTTCTTCCTTCATCAGACGGCGAGTGGGGTCACACTATTTACTTAAATGTGAATTCCCAGAACGGGAACTTCAAACAAAGTTTTTACATTGTAAATAGTAGCGATTTTTCTGCCTTGGGTGGTTCGAATTCAGCTGTACTTGCCATCAGCATAATAATATAGAGCTTGTAGAAAAGGGAATCACTCATTAACAATTCGCCAGAGTGACTGATCTTTTTAAGGCCCTGCTTCAAGCCTCTTTGCGGCTTCCCACTGCCCTGGGGATAGAGCATGAAGCCCTGCCCCCACCTGCCTGGGGAGGGGGTCAGGGGGTAGCTCTGAGATGCCTCCCCAGCCTTTCCTCTGGCTTCTCAGAGCGTCCTCAGCCCCGGGGGAACCCTTCTGTTCCCAGAACCTGCCTCGGTGTCCTTCTGGTGCTGGAGATACTCTCCGTCTGGCTAACCCCCAGGTCTCAACATAGTTCTGACGCCCTGACCAAGTTCTGTCCTCCCGACTTACAGACCCCCGCAGCCCACACCTCCCTCCCTGAACACTTCCTGTTGCTACTATAAACCTGCCTCAAAGGAGTGTTGTCAAGGCAAAGCACCCGCTGACGTCAGGAGCATCCACCAAATGTTAACTTTCGACCCATTGTCAGTGGCCTTGCTGTCTCCTTCCTGCATCGTATCCTCAGGAGGGCAGAACGGGTCTGTCGTGTTCCTCCCACAATGAGGACCGGGCTCGATTTGAATCATAGGTGCCCAACAAACATTGGTGGAATGAAAGAATAGACCCAAATTTGTTGGATGGAGGAAGTGGGGTGGGGGGTTACTGTTTAATGGGTACAAGGTTTCCGTTTGGGATAATGAAACACGTCTGGAGATGGATGGGGGATGGGTGTACAATGAAATGGATGGTTTTAGCTTGGTCCTATTCAACGCTAATATTTTAATTCAATCAATATTCATAGAGTGCCTATGGGTAACAGAGAAAGGTACACTCTAGGACTGTTAGGATAGTCTGTAAAATACAAGCAAATTTCACATCCAATCACCCTTTCTATGTAAACACCTTTAATCTAGACAGACAGGTCTTATTTTTTTTTTTAAGATTCTATTTATTGATTTGACAGAGAGAGAGAGCAGCAGCAGCAGAGGGAGAGGGAGAGGGAGAAGAAGAAGGGGAAGAAGCAGCAGATTCCTCACTGAGCAGGGAGCCTGATGTGGGACTTGATCCCAGGACCCTGGGATCATGACCTGAGCTGAAGGCAGACGCTTAACCTACTGAGCTGTCCAGGTGTCCCAGAAAAGATCTTATTTATCTTTATACCCCAAGTAAGGGGTATAAATAAGACAAAGATTTTCCTAAATCAAAAATAGGGCATTGACAATAGTCCCGTGTTTAAGGAGGTCTTTCCCCATCACAAAACGCTCCCTACACCAAATCTTATATGGGGTCTCTTTCCTCCTTTCTTCCCTTTCTCTTTCCTTCACGTTAACAGTCATCCCTGCCTGACTTGGCGGTTTCCTCAATTTCCTCATCCTTGTCTGGCCAGCTGTTTTTAGCTGTTCATCTCTTGCTCTCATTCGCACATGTCTAAGCAAATTTTACTATTTTTTTTTTAAAGAAAGGCAAACTGCCACGTGCAGCGCCTCTTTTGGATGTGTCTGGAGTCGTGGAAGCTTGACTGCCCTGCGTTCTCCTACAAACGGACCATGAGAGCTTGTTTGGAGGTTCCAGCGTGGGAGCGCAGCTGCTCACATACCCTTGACCGAAGAACGGTCCTCTATCGGGGAAGGTCATACTCTTCGACCGAGCACGCAGCTTCAGGAGGGACGCACATGGAGCAGTGAGGGAGGAAGGGGACACCCACCTAGCCAGCCGGATCAGCCGAATCAACCCTGGCAATCAGTGGGGTGACAGATGTCGCAGCCAGACCTCCCTCACATCCCAGATTTCACTATTTTATACCTTCTGTGCCTTCTGCAAAGTCCGAGTCCTGGAGAAGAGTTACACTTGTCTCTGAGGAGAAAAATGAGCAGGATTAAGATGGGCTTAGTAGATGGGATGGGCAACACACCCTGGAACCCCCAGACCCCCACCCCAACCCCGCCTGTCCCCAAGCCTTCTGGGCATCTTTGGGGCGAGGGGTGAGTAAGACACACCGCGCCTCAGTGAGCAACCACACACCATTTGCCCACTTGCTGTCAGCAAGTGACTGTTAGTTGCCCGGTGGTTTCTTTCCCTTTCCACTGAATTAACTTCAGTCTTTTCATAAGGGACGGAAGTAGATAAGAAGATATGGTGTAATAAAATATCAGGCAGCACTGTAGAGAAGGGAACATCAAAGCACGAAGCTAATCAGAGTGATAAAAAATATTCTGTTTGCGAGGTCTGTGTCAAACAGCCGGACCCGTGGGAGCGGTCTTTTGTAGGACTTGGCTTTCCAAGGTAGACACCATGGAATGAAGCCAAGAGGTGCAGAGATCACATTGGACTTCCATGCTTCTGATGCATGGGACGTGCAGGTGGACTTCCCATTCTAGAACCATCTTCCTGATAGGCGTGACATAGCAGAGGGCTTCTGAGACCAGCCTCAGGCCAGGCTGCAAGATGTAGAATCCATCCCCCTTACTTCCTACCTTCTGTGAACTGAGGCAAGTTTCCTGATCTTTCTGTGCCTCAGTTTTCTCATCTGTAAAATGGGATTAATGAGATACTTACTCAGGGAGTTTTCGTGAGCATGAGATACACTAATCCTAACTTGCAAAGCACTTAGAACAATGCCAGGTTATTGAGTATTATATCAACGTTTGATAAGTAAATAAAATCATAAATATAGTTAATGCACATCTTAGCACCCTCTGGCTTACAAAAGAATTTCATGTAGTTAGGATTACATCCCTTTTATGGATGGGAAAATAAGGTTTCTTAACCATTTTGAGTCAAAGCTGATTAAAAAGAAAAATGAGCACTTAATATCTTATATTTCTTTTTTGAATTTTTTTTTAAAGAGAGAGTGCATACAAGCAGGGCAGAGGGAGAGGGAGAAACAGACTCTGCTGAGCAGAGAGCCTGACGTGAAACTTGATCCCAGGACCCTGAGATCATGACCTGAGCCGAAGGCAGACACTGAACCAACTGAGCTACCCAGGCATCCCAATATCTTTTATTTCTTATCCTTTCTCTAAGGGAAAGGATCAGCTCTCTTTTTTCCTATTTCCACAGCAAAGAGCATAGCGGTTAATCACTTAATTTTGATTTGATTACTATGATAATAAGTAGAATTGTTATCATTAAAAGGAAATATAGTTTGTATCTGTATATATATGACGTGTGGCATATGGCATGTGTCCATTCTAAGAATACCTACCTGTTGATCTTTATTATTACTATTGGTCTATTTTTCCTTATTGCTCAGGGACCAGTATTAATATGAATTTCATGCATATTAGTCTTAATGGTGTATGTTACTCTTACGCTCCAACACCTGGGTTGAAATTCAGGCTATCTGCCTGTGGCTTACTGTGGACTTTGGATTGAGAGAAGCTTCTCTTTCTTCTCTTTCTTCACCCATACTCAGAGTTACGTGAGAAGTTTGTCCTCTGTTCTACAGTCATTGGCCTTTTTCTATTTTAAATAGGATGGTACGCATGAGCAAAGGTTCTTGAAGTAGCAGGGCGAATGAGAGAAGCAAGGCTGCCTTCCTCCCCAGACCCTGCAGAGCGGTGTTAAGTATACAGTCTTCAAAGCTGGGGGCTCATATTAATGATACCATATATACCATATATAATTCACACTGTATTAGTGTATCGGCACTAAACGCCAGCTCTGCCATTTACTACCTGTGTGACTTTGTCTCCGTCCACTTTCTCATTCACAACATAGAGACAACGGCAGCATCTGCCGTACTGGGAAATGGAAACATTACATGAGTTAATGAATGTTAAGCATTTAGAAGAGGCTCGGCTCATGGCAAACATGGGGTGAATGTTAGCTGTTAGCTCTGTGCTCTGTTTTGCTCAGGACTTTCATGAGCCTCTTGCCTAAGTCAATGGCTTTCAAACACTCTTGCCCATGACCTTCAGTAAGAAATCCATGTTATATCACAACCCAGTACACTCACACATAAAAAACTAAAAGGAAATTTTGCAAAACATGAATACTCTTGTACCTGCATTATTTTCGGTTAATTCTGTTCCCCTTTAAAGAAAAATACTGATAGTTCCCTATGAAATTGATTTCACAATCCACTAATGACTCCATTTGAAAATGCCTGCTCTTTGGTACCTGTGATATGCAGAATAATGTCTCTCTGACACATTCATGCCCTAATTCCTAGACCCTACGTTTTGTTACCTTAAGCAGTTAAAGGAACTTTGCAGATCTGATTAAGGTTACAGACTTGGAGAGGAGAGAATTCAACTTGATTGTCCAGGTGAGCTCAGTCTAATCACATGAGATTTTTAAAAAGATTTGCATTTATTTACTTAAGAGAGAGACAAAGGTAGAGAAAGAGGAGGGGGAGGGGGCTGAGTAGGGAGCCTGACGAGAGTCTCAATCCCGGGACCCTGAGATCATGACCTGAGCCAGAGTCAGACGCTTAACTGACTGAGCCACCCAGGCATCCTTCATGTGAGATCTTAAAAAGCAGAGAAACTTTCCTGGCTGTGGTCAGAGAGAGATGTAGGAATGGAGGGTCAGAGATGCAAAGGAAGAAAGACTCCGTCTGCTGTTCCCAGTGGTGAACCTGGTGAAGGTGCTGGCTGTGAGCCAAACAAGGGCTGGGGCTTCCTCCAGAAGCTGGAGAAGGCAAGGAAACAGATTCTTCCTTAGAGCCCCCAGAATGGAATGCAGTCTGCAATGAGATCCATGTCAGGCTTCTCCCCACCAAAATAATACATTTGTGCTGCTTAAGACACCAGATGTGTGATCATCTGTTATAGCAGCAACAGGAAACTAATACACTACCTAAGCTTGAGAACCTGACTTCACCTTTAACGACTCTCTCTTCCTAGCCCCATGTGTTTCAATGAATCACCAACGCCTTCTGCTTCACCTTTCAGTGTCTCTGGTCCAATCCACATGCCTGCCCAATTTTCATAGCCGCTGCCCTCATTCTGGGCCCCTGGATTTCTCTCTGGGACGATGAACCCTCCTAGCTGCTCTCCCTACTTCTGTGGCCCCCACCTGCCCACACCCTCCTCCTTCTGGCTTTCAGAGTCCACTTTCTCAACGACCAATGTGATGACCTCTCGGTACTTTTGATGCCTCATCATGCCGCAGGATAGAATCTGAGGTCTTTGAGGGATATTTAAGTGCTTCAGACAACCTGGCTTCAAATCCCCGAGGATATGTTTCCCTACTGCAATTCCCCTACTCTCACTCCTTAGAATATCGAATTTATAAAGTTACTTCACCATCTCACTTTATTATACTTAGCGGTTTAATTTTCTTTGTTGTTTTGGCCTTTAAAAATTGCTTCTTGGGAACCAAAGAAGACACAAAGACGAATCCCCACCTGCCAATCAGCCCACAAATTTTGCACCCCAACCAAGACCTCCAAGTGTCTCATTTATAATATGGCCCTCCAACCACAACACATTTTACTTTTTTTTTTAAGATTTTATTTATTTATTTGACAGACAGAGATCACAAGTAGGCAGAGAGGCAGGCAGAGAGAGAAAGGAGAAAGCAGGCTCGCTGCGGAGCAGAGCACCCAATGCAGGGTTTGATCCCAGGACCCTGGGATCATGACCTGAGCCAAAGGCAGAAACCCACTGAGCCAACCAAGCACCCCACGTTTTACTTTTTAATTGGTGGTGTAGAGAACTCTCTTTTCATGCTTGGGAAAAGTAAACAAATTTGCCAGGCAGTATATTCTTTATTTGCATCTTTTGTATTAATGAGTCTCATTCAAAATGTGTACCAATCTGTGTATTTGAAAGGTCCTGCTGGATCTAACATCCAAACGTGGATGCTGGAGGAATGTGTGATGTTGTCGCCCTGCCCTGCCAGCAGGAGTCCGGCGTACTTTCTCACAGTCCATATGTGAGAAGGAAGGCTGTCCCCTAACAACCCAAGGCCCCTTGCCTTGACCCTGACTCCAAGGCTTCTCTGGCATTGCGTTTTGTTCTACGCATCCCTTGTGGTTTAGACAACTCACTCAGATCAAGGGCATAGTTAAGTTTTGCTGCAGCCAGAGGAAATTTTAGATGACAAAGTGCAAGTGGTTATAAAACATTGTATTAGTGTATGGCGTGCCTGAGTGGCTCAGTCGTTGGGCATCCGCCTTCCGTTCGGGTCATGATTCCGGGGTCCTGGGATCAAGTCCCACATTGGGTTCTCTGCTCAATGGGGGGCCTGCTTCTCTGTCTCCCACTCCCCCCACTTGTGTTCCCTCTCTCACTGTGTCTCTCTCTGTCAAATAATAAAATCTTAAAAAAAAACGAAAACAAAAAAACACATTGTATTAGTTTCCTCCAGCTGCTGTGACAAAATTGCACAGACTGAGTGACCTGAACAAAAGGAATTTATTTTTCTCACAGTTCTGGAGCCTAAAAGTTCCAAATTAAGGTGTCTGTAGGATTGGCTTCTTCTGCAGCCTGTCTCCCTGGCGTGCAGACGGCCACCTTCGCACTGTGTCCTCATGTGGTCTTTCTCCACGCACACATCTTCCTGGAGTCTGTCCGTGTGTGCAGACTTCCTCTTCTTATGAGGACACCAGTCAGATGGGATGGGGCCCACGCTAATGGATTTATTTTAACTTAATGGGTTTTAATTTTAACTTAATCACCTCTTTAAAGTCCCTGCAACCAAATATAGTTCCATTCCAAGTTACTGGGGATTTGGATCTCTTTTTTTTTTTCCCTTAAGATTTATTTATTTATTTGATGGGGATGGTTGAAGCACAACCAGGGGGAGGGGGAGAGGGAGAAGCAGGCTCCCTGCTGAGCAAGGAGCCCGACTTAGGCTCGATTACAGGATCCCAACTTGGGGCTTGATCCCAGGATCCCAAGATCATGACCTGATCCGAAGGTAGACACTTGGCCCACTGAGCCAGCTAGGCACCTCTGGGGGTTTGGATTTCAACATGGATTTGGGGAGTGGGCTGGGGCAGACTCAGCCCATAACAAAGAGTAAGGGCATTGCTTCCTAAAACTCTGATTTGCACACACCCTTTCTCCTAACAAACTCCTCTTAGGTGCTACTCAAAACCCCTGTTAGGGTCCTTCTATTCAGGTGTTATGGATCCTCAAGGCTGAGCTCTACCCTGTGGCCCTACTTTTGTCTCTAGAAGAATCATGACTTTTTGCAAGATGGGGGAGGGCCTCATACATCTGCCCCATGTTTTTTGGTTATAATTTTCACACGTCACAGCCAGCTTATCAGCAACTCAGCTAGCCCAGCTGTGCCATAAGAACCCTATTCTCTCTCCCTTTTTCAAGATGCTTTTTGCTGAGACTCTTTTGAAGACTATCCTCGGCCCTTATGTTAGTACTGGAGATGCTGAGGTACCATGCTCCACTCTTCCTGGCTTTTTCCCCCCTTTATGCCCCTTTATGCTTTCTTTAAAAGCAGCTTTCAGTATTACTCTACTCTTTGTTTTATGCAGTTCCTGAAGTCCACTCACCCCCACAGAGCTTGAATCCAGGTTCCCAGATAGATCGTCTTTCCAATCAGAAATTCATAAAGTTCGGAGCACCTGGGTGGCTCAGTCAGTTAAGCGTCTGACTCTTGATTTCGGCTCAGGACATGATTTCAGAGCTGTGAGGTCGAGCCCCACGTCGGGCTCTGTGCTGAGTGTGGAGCGTGCTAGGATCCTCTCTCTCCCTCTGCCCCTGCCTCCGTTCCCTCTCTCTCTTTCTCTCTCTCTCAAATAAATAAATAAATCTAAAAAAAAAAAAAAAGAAATTCTTAAAGATCATTTCCAATGAGACAGCAACACCAGCTTCCTTTAAACTTTTCAGCTGTACAGTTTGGGATCCCTTCCTCTTTGCTTCAGATCACAGCTGCTTTTGTTTTTGTTGTTGTTGTTTTTTTTTTTTAACGTGACATTGTTGCTTCATAGACCAGGGTCAAATATGACCACTATACTTAGCCACGTGGGAGTGACACCCTGGTGCTTGGCTGTGGTCTGGGAGCTGCGGGGTAGCTCCTCAGAAGCGAGTTGGGGGTCCAGCGACGCAATGTGCTGGCAATGGCCATGGATCTGGGGACAGATAGCTCATGCCTTGAGCAATCACAAGTCCAAGGTCAGTGGCCTCTCCTGGGAAATCTGGTGGTTAGTACAGGTAGATATTCAGAGAACGGACGAGGGTAGCATTACTAATACATGGAGACTTATTTACAAGACTTCTGTTTTGCTTTGTGTTTTAGTCAGGTAGTTGTGTGTGTGTGTCAAGTGGGCAACTAAAGGGTCCCAGCCTAAGGCAGCGTCACCCTGAGGGACGCTAAGAGAAACTCTGGTCCCAGGGTTTAACATCGGAAAAAACAAATTTGATTCTCAGGCGCCTGGAGCATCATGTTAGCATCCGTGTCTTTGCTTTGATCTTGCTTAGCCGGGATCTGATTATTTGCATTCAGGATTTGCATTAATATTCAGGCTAACGAACAAGCAAGCCTGAAAATGCTGAGGTTGGCTGGCCAGCCCCCTTGTTAACTACTATAATTGAGGTAGGGTTGTGGGCATTAATATAAATGACAGTGACTCTCCTCAGTCATCTGGTCAGCAGGAAAGAGCATCGAACTAAGAGCGAAGGATCTGGTTCAAATCCCAGCCCCCTCTGGAGCATTCTTTTCTGCTCTCTGAGACATTTCCCTCACTCGCTAAAAAAACGAGAGGACTATCCTTAACATTTAATTTGCATTTTTATAAAAATAACACACACATTGTTAAATAGTTAAATAATACTACAAGGCTTATCACAGAAAATAGCGATTCTTACGAAGAGGGCCACAATGATACCTCCCATCCCACACTGCTCTTCTTCTGAGACCTTGACTCCCCTCTTTGGAAATGGAGGGGTCTGTGTTTTCTCCCCTCCAACCAGGAAAAACCCTTGTAACTGCTTTGACTGGCAGAGTATTATGTATTGGTTGGGGTTCCCCAGAGAAACAGATCAGTAGGATATATATAGAGAGAGACAGACAGAGAGACAGACAGACACATTGATTTATGATCAGGTATTGGCTACCCCCCATTATGAAGGCTGAGCAATCCCACGTCTGTCCTCCACAAGCTGCAGAAGGCGCAAGCAGTGTATAGTTCAAAGACCCAAGAGTCAGGAGCTCCGAGGGCAGACAGACGTTTCAACTCAAGTGGTCTGTCAGAGAGCGACTTCATCCTTCCTCAGTCTTTTTGTCTTATTCAGGCCCTCAAAGAATTAGATGATGCCCCCCCCCCCAACATGGGGAAGGGAGATCCACTTAGTCTACTGAATCAAACGCTAATCTCTTCCAGAAACCCCAAATGGACAGGCGCACAAATACTGTTTAACCAGATAGCTGGATGTTCCGAGCTCCAGTCAAATTGACACAGAAAATGAACTATCATAGATGCTATGTGATGATATCCTGTTCTCTTGGGACACTCGCCTCTGGGACCCTGAGCTGCCAAATGAGAAAAAGCTCAAATTAGCCTACCTGGAGAGACCCCACAGAAAAGCTCTGAGAGAGGGAGATGGGAAGAGAGGTGTGGCTAGGCTCCAGCTGCTCCAGCCCCACTCCATTTCCTGCACCCCAAACCACCCAGCAGAGCCCTTCCTGAAATCCTCAGGCCTAGGGTTCTTGAGAGACAATGTATACAGTGGTTGTTACTGTTTAAAGCCACCAAGTTCTGGCCAATGTGTTACCTGCTTGTAGTAACCATAATGCTTCTGAACCAGCTCACGGTTCAGTGTCCTTCTGTTGAGAGCAGCCTGTTTCCTTTCTTTTCTTTTCTTTTCCTTTTTGAAGAAAGAAAGGGGTGGGGATGGTGGACAGAGGGAGAGGGAGAGAAATCCTCAAACAGCCTCCAGACCCAGCATGGAGCCCAACACAGGGCTCAATCCCACGCCCCTGAGGTCATGACCTGAGCCAAAATCAAGAGTCTGTTGCTTAACCTACTAAGCTACCCAGGCATCAATCTCTTTCCTTTTTTCTAGCATTTTCTTCTTAATATACATAACTCCAGAAGAATTAATATGCTTATACAGGTATCCATCTCAGACATACTACAGTTTGACTTTCTCTTTGGTCCATCTTCTATTATCCCTTCTTCCCATTTCTACTTCCTCAATCACTTAAACATAATTATATCAAAATCTTGGTTTAAGTCGTATTTATCTTTTGCCTTATCATTACTACCATGTAAGCATTGCTCACTGCTGAGCTAACGGACTCTTGACCACTACATTCCCTTTCTTATTTCTCACTTGCCCACTTGCTCTGTTTCTCATATCATTACCACTTCGTTCTCTCACACTCCTCAACTAGGTTGCAAAAAAAAAAAAAGTCAAACTAGAGTGCGAAGATGAAAGATCATCAACATGGTTATTTCCAATGCTCCTGGCGTCCATTGTCTTGGAGCCTCTGGTCCCCTGGGCCTCGGTGGACTGGTACGCTCTCCAAGTGCAGCTTCTGTCCAGAGGTTTCCTGTTGCCTCTCCCCTGCAGCAGGCCCCCTTCTTCCTGACTCCTTCTTGCATTACTGCCTCATTTAAGTGGCGCGCAACCTCTAGGGGCTTCCTCAGGGATGAGGTGCAGGAAGCAGAAGTGCTGAGAGTTTCTATGGCCGAAAATGTCTTCATTCTCTTCTGTCATGTGATTAAGACTTGGGTGAAGTAGAGGATTCTGGTTTGAAGATCTTTTCTTCTTAAAAGTTTGAAGGTGTCACTCTCTGGCCTTTCCAGTATGCAATGCCATTCTTGGAATTCCCCTGCCATTCTGATTCCAGAATCATATTTTGAGACTTAATTTTATTGTTGTTCTAGAGATATTTCTGGCATTTCCTCTTGATCTCTGGTGTTCTGGATCAGTATGAAGATAAGACTGAGTGTAGATTTTGTCCTCCTTCATTTTTCTGGATAGGCCCTTTGAATCTAAAGGCCTGCTTTCCTATTCTCAGAAATGCATGACTTCTTTTCTTCTCTCTGTTTTATTTCTTAAATCTCTATTAGTTGGCTATTGGGTTACCTGAATTAATCCTTTCAGTTTTAAAATCTTTTCTTCCAAAAAATAAAAATTAAATTAAATTAAACAAAAATCTTTTCTTCCTTATTTCCAATCTTCCTATGTTATGGGAAATTTCCTCATTCTTAAAAATTTGCTCTCATTTTGTCTTTTCTCTCTGATAATTCCAATTAATTTCTGAAGGTGTTTTTGGCTCTGTTTCTAGCGTTGGCTTTGCTTTCTCCAATTTGCTTTCGTACTCATTTATTATAGTTCCTGCCTTTCATAGGGGACTCTTCACTCCAACGTCCAGCAGTCACATTACACAGTGATGTGGCAAGAAGCTGAAAGGAAACATGGCGGATGCTTGGTAAAGCTGCTTCATGGCAGGGCGACAGGCCCACCTCTCTTGGCTGGCAATTCAGTGTTTTAGCTGAACACTGAGAGTCATTCTTCTGCTTGATGATTGGCTGTACACCTAGGTGACAGGGTGCCCTGCTCAGTTGGGAATCTACCTCTCACTCTCCTTCTGCCCCTCCCCCCATTCATGCTCTTTTTCTCTCTCAAATAAATAAAATCCTTTTTTTTTTTTAAGATTTTTAATTTTTTATTTGACAGACAGAGATCACAAGCAGGCGGAGAGGCAGGCAGAGAGAGGAAGGGAAGCAGGCTCCCTGCTGAGCAGAGAACCTAATGCAGGGCTCGATCCCAGGACCCTGAGATCATAACCTGAACCGAAGGCAGAGGCTTTAACCCACTGAGCCACCCAGGTGCCCCTCAAATAAATAAAATCTTTTTAAAAATCATTCTATTTATTTATTATGAATTTATTTTAATTTATATAATTTTAAAAATTTTCATCATCATGATAAATGTATTATTCTTTTTTTCCTCTTTTTTTCTTTATATATTCACATTTTCTTCCATTTTTTAAAATTAACATATAATGTGTTATTTGCTTCAGGGGTACAGGTCTGTGAATCATCAGGCTTACACATTTCACAGCACTCACCATAGCACATAACCTCCCCAGTGTCCATAACTCAGGCACCCTCTCCCTCTTCCCCCACCCTTCCAGCAACACTCAGTTTGTTTCCTGAGATCAAGAGTCTCTTATGGTTTATCTCTCTTCCTGGTCCCATCTCGTTTCATTTTTCCCTCCCTTTCCTCCACAAGCCCGCACCCTGCCTCTCAAACTCCTCATGTCAGGGAGATCATATGATAATTGTCTTTCTCTGATAGACACATTTCGCTTAGCATAATACCCTCTAGTTCCATCCATATCTTTGCAAATGGCAAGATTTCAGGTTTTTTGACGGCTACATGGTATTCCGTTGTATATATATATATATATATACCACATCTTCTTTATCCATTCATATGTTGATGGACATCTAGGCTCTTTCCATAGTTTGGCTATTGTGGACATTGCTGCTGAAACATTCGGGTGCATGTGCTCTGTCAGCTCACTACATTTGTATCTTTAGCCTAAATACCCAGTAGTGCAGTTGCTGGGTCATAGGGTAGCTCTATTATCAATTTTTTGAGGAATCTCCATACAGTTTTTCAGAGTGGCTGCACCAGCTTGCATTCCCACCAACAGTGGAGGAGGGTTCCCCTTTCTCTGCATCCTCGCCAACACTTGTCATTTCCTGACTTGTTAATTTTAGCCATTCTGACTGGTGTGAGGTGGTATCTCACTGTAGTTTTTATTAGTATTTCCCTGATGCTGAGTGATGTTGAGCAATTTTTCTTGTGTCTGTTGGCCATTTGGATGTCTTCTTTGCAGAAATGTCTGTTCATATTTTCTGATCATTTCTTGATTGGATTATTTGTTCTTTGGGTGTTGAGTTTGGTAAGTCCTTTATAGATTTTGGATACTAGCCCTTTATCTGATATGTCGTTTGCAAATATCTTCTCCCATTCTGTCAGTCGCGTTTTGGTTTTGTTGACTGTTTCCTTTGCTGTGCAAAAGATTTTGATCTTGATGAAGTCCCAATAGTTCATTTTTGCCCTTGCTTTCCTTGCCTTTGGCGATGTTTCTAAGAAGAAGTTGCTGTGGCTGAGGTCAAAGAAGTTGCTGCCTGTGTTCTGCTCAAGTATTTTGATGGATTCCTACCTCACATTGAGGTTGTTCATTCATTTTGAGTCTATCTTTGAGTGTGATGTGAGGAAATGGTCCAGGTTCATTCTTCTGCATGTGGCTGCCCATTTCTCCCAACATCATTTGTTGAAGAGACTGTCTTTTTTCCATTGAACAATCTTTCCTGCTTTGTTGAGGATTAGTTGACTATAGAGTTGTGGGTCCCTTTCTGGGCTCTCTATTCTGTTCCACTGATCTATGTGTCTGTTTTTGTGCCAGTACCATAGTGTCTTGATGATTACAGCTTTTTTTTTTTTAAAGACTTTATTTATTTATTTGACAGAGGGAGAGGGAACATAAGCAGGGGGAGTGGGAGAGGGAGAAGCAGGCTTCCAGCTGAGCAGGGAGCCCAATGTGGGACTCCATCCCAGGACCCTGGGATCATGACCTGAGCTGAAGGGAGACGCTTAATAACTGAGCCACCCGGGCGCCCTGATGATTACAATTTTGTAATAGAGCTTGAAGTCTGGAATTGTGATGCTGCCAACTTTGGTTTTCTTTTTCAACATTCCTCTGGCTATTCGGGGTCTTTTCTGGTTCCATATAAATTTTAGGATTAGTTGTTCCATCTCTTTGGAAAAAAATGATGGTATTTTGATAGGGTTTGCATTAAATGTGTAGATTGCTTTAAGGAGCCTAGGCATTTTCACAATATTTATTCTCCTAATCCATGAGCATGGAATGCTTTTCCATTTCTTTGTGTCTTCCTCAATTTCTTTCATGAGCACTTTATAGTTTTCTGAGTACAGATTCTTTGCCTCTTTGGTTAGGTTTATTCCTAGGTATCTTACGGTTTTGGGTACAACTGTAAGTGGGATTGACTCCTTAATTTCTCTTTCTTCTGTCTTGTTGGTCTATAGAAATGCAACTGATTTCTATGCATTGATTTTATATCCTGACACTTTGCTGAATTCCTGTACAAGTTCTAGCAGTTTTGAAGTGGAGTCTTTTGGGTTTTCCACATAAAGTACCATATCATCTGCAAAGAGTGAGAGTTTGACTTCTTTGATGATTTCAATGCCTTTAATTTCTTTTTGTTGTCTGATTGCTGAGGCTAGGACTTCTAGTACTATGTTGAATAGCAGTGGTGATAGTAGACATCCCTGCCATGTTCCTGACCTTAGGGGAAAAGCTCTCAGTTTTTTCCTATTGAGAATGATATTCGCTGTGGGTTTTTCATAGATGATGTTGATGATATTGAGGTGTGTACCCTCTATCCCTACACAGTGAAGAGTTTTGATCAAGAAAGGATGCTGTACTTTGTCAAATGCTTTTTCATCATCTATTGACAGTAACATAAGGCTCTTGTTCTTTCTGTTATTAATGTATTATATCACATTGACTGATTTGCAGATGTTGAACAAACCTTGCAGCCTGGGAATAAATCCCACTTGGTGGTAGTGAATAATCCTTTTAATGTACTGTTGGATCCTATTGGCTAGTATTTTGGTGAGAATTTTTGCATCCATGTTCATCAGGGATATTGGTCTGTAATTCTCCTTTTTGACGGGGTCTTTTCTGGGTTTGGGATCAAGGTAATCCTGGCCTTATAAAATGAGTTTGGAAGTTTCCCTTCCATTTCTATTTTTTGAAAGAGTTTCAGGAGAATAGGTATTCATTCTTCTTTAAATGTTTGGTAGAATTCCCCTGGGAAGCTCTCTTTCTGGACTCTTGTTTGTTGGGAGATTTTTGATGACTGCTTCAATATCCTTACTGGTTATGGGTCTGTTCAGGTTTTCTATTTTTTCCTGGTTCAGTTTGGTAGTTTATACATCTCTAGGATTGCATCCATTTCTTCCAGATTGTCAGATTTGCTGGTGTATAGCTGCTCATATGTTCTTATAATTGTTTGTATTTCTTTGGTGCTGGCTGTGATCTCTCCTCTTTCATTCATGATTTTATTAATTTGGGTCTTTGCTCTTTTCTTTTTGATAAACCTGTCCAGAGATTTATCAATCTTATTAATTCTTTCTTTTTTTTAAATTTTTTTAAAGATTTTATTTATTTATTTGACAGAGAGAGATCACAAGTAGGCAGAGAGGCAGGCAGAGAGAGTGAGAGGGAAGCAGGTTCCCTGCCGAGCAGAGATCCCGATGTGGGACTCAATTCCAGGACCCTGAGATCATGACCCAAGCCGAAAGCAGCAGCTTAAACCACTGAGCCACCCAGGCACCCCTTATTAATTCTTTCAAAGAACCAGCTCCTAATATTGTTGATCTGTTCTACTGTTCCTTTAGTTTCTATTTCATTGATTTCTGCTCTGATCTTTATTATTTCCCTTCTCCTTCTGGATTTAAGGTTTATTTACTGCTCTTTCTCCACCTGCTTTAGGTGAAGGGTTAGGTTGTGTTTTGGAGACCTTTCTTGTTTCTTGAGAAAGGCTTGTATTACTACATACTTTCCTCTCAGGACCGCCTTTGCTGTGTCCCACAGATATTGAACAGTTGTGTTTTCATTTTCATTTGTTTCCATGACTTTTTAAAATTCTTCTTTAATTTCCTGGATGACCCATTCATTCTTTAGTAGGATGCTCTTTAGCCTCCATGTGTTTGAGTTCTTTCCAACTTTCCTCTAGTGGTTGAGTTTTAATTTCGAAGCATTGTGGTCTGAAAATATTCAGGGAATGATCTCAGTCTTTTGGTACTGGTTGAGACCTGATTTGTGACCCAGGATGTGATCTATTCTGGAGAATGTTCCACGTGCACTAGAGAAAAATATATATTCTGTTGTTTTGGGATAGAATGTTCTGAATATATCTGTGATGTCCATCTGGTCCAGTGTGTCATTTAAAGCCTTTATTTCCTTGTGGATCTTTGGTTAGGTGATCTCTCCTTTTCAGTGAGGGGGGTATTAAAGTCTCCTACTATTATTGTATTATTGTTGATGTGTTTCTTTGATTTTGTTATTAATTTGTTTATATAATTGGCTGCTCCCATGTTAGGGGCATAGATATTCAGAATTGTTAGATCTTATTGTTGGAAAGACCCTTAAAGTATTACATAGTGTCTTTCCTTATCTCTTCTTATAGTCTTTGGCTTAAAATCTAATTGGTGTGATATAAGGATTGCCACCCCAGCTTTCTTTGGATGTCCATTAGCATGGTAAATGGTGTTCCACCACTCACTTTAAATCTGGAGGCATCTTTGGGTCTAAAATGAGTTTCTTGCAGACAGCATATCAATGGGTCTTGTTTTTTATCCATCCTGATACCCTGTGTCTTTTGATTGGGGCATTTATCCCATTTACATTTAGGGTAACTATTGAAAGATATGAATTTAGTGCCACTGTATTGCCTGTAAGGTGACAGTTACTGTATATTATCTCTGTTCCTTTCTGGTCTCTTACTTTTAGGCTTTCTCTTTGCTTAGAGGACCCCTTTCAGTATTCCCTATAGGCCTGGTTTGGTGTTTGCAAATTCTTTTAGTTTTTATTTGTCCTGGAAGCTTTTCATCTCTCCTTCTATTTTCAATGACAGCCTAGCTGGATATAGTATTCTTGGCTGCATATTTTTCTCGTTTAGTGCCCTGAATATATCCTGCCAGTCCTTTCTGGCCTGCCAGGTCTCTGTTGGATAAGTCTGCTGCCAATCTAATATTTCTACCATTGTGTATTACAGACCTCTTGTCCCGAGCTGCTTTCAGGATTTTTCTCTTTGTCACTGAGACTTGTAAGTTTTACTATCAGCTGGTGGGGTGTTGATCTATTTTTGTTGATTTTGAGGGGGTTTCTCTGTGCCTCCTGGATTTTGATGCTTGTTCCTTTTCCCAAATTAGGGAAGTTCTCTGCTATAATTTGCTCCAATATACCTTCTGCCCCCCCCCTCTTTCATCTTCTTTGGGATCCCAATTATTCTAATATTGTTTTGTCTTATGGTATCACTTATCTCTCGAATTCTCCCCTAATGATCCAGTGGTTGTTTGTCTCTCTTTTTCTCAGCTTCTTTATTCTCCTTCATATGGTCTTCTATATCACTCATTCTCTCTTCTGCCTCATTTATCCTGGCAGTAAGAGCCTCTATTTTTCATTGCACCTCATTAATAGCTTGTTTGATTTCAACTTGATTAGATTTTAGTTCTTTTATTTCTCCAGAAAGGGTTTTTATTTCTGCAGAAAGGGATTCTCTAGTGTCTTCTATGCTTTTTTCAAGCCCTGCTAGCATCTTGATAATCGTTGTTCTGAACTCTGGTTCTGACATCTTACTAATGTCTGTATTGTTTAGGTCCCTAGCTGTCAGTACTGTCTCTTGTTCTTTTTTTGAGGTGAATTTTTCCACCTTGTCATTTTATCCAGATAAAAATAGATGAATGAGAGAACAAAATACTAAAAAGGTAGCAATGACCTCAGAAAAATATACATTAAGCAAATCAAATGAGTCCTGAAACTGGGAGAAGGAAGGAGGAAAAAAATTTTCTATATATATATATATATATAGAGAGAGAGAGAGAGAGAGAGAAAATATATATGTTAAATATATATATTTTGTATATATAAATTTTCTATATATATATAGAAATTTTTTCCCTCCGTCCATATATATATATATATATATATTTTTTTTTTCTAGACTGGTGAATATGGTGAATAGAACAGAACTACACACTTGATTTTGGGTGTATTTTGGTCTGTTAGAAGAAAGTGCCTCCCAAACTTTTAAAGAAAGAAAAATTTATATATATACAAAAATGAGAGTAATTATGATAAAAGGATGAAATATGACTGTAACGATGAAAATTAGAAAAGATTCTAAAAAAGGAATTGATGAGATAAGAAGTTGGTTGAAAAAAGAGTGGGGGAAAGGAGAGAATGTGATCATGCTGGAGACTAGAACAAAGCCATATGCTAGATTTAGGGTATATTTTGATCTGTTAGAAGACATTGCATCCCAAAATTTTAAGGAAAGAAAAACTTATACAAAAAATAAGGTTAAAACAATGAAGAGCTAGAATGACTATAACAACGAAAATTTAAGGTATTGATAAGATAAGATGGTTTTAAAAGGTTAAAGTAGGGAAGAGGAAAACATTTTTTAAATAGAATAAGAAAAAAGTAAAATTAAAAACAATTTAGCTTTGAATGGAAGACTAAAGACTCATGGGGGGAAAGCCACGAATTCTATATGCTGCATTCCGCTAGCTCTGGAGTTCCGTTCTTCTCATTGACCAGTGGACTTGGTCTGGCTGGATGTTCTTGATGATCTTCTGCAGGAGGGGCCTATTGCAGTGATTGTCAAATGTCTTTGCCTGAGGTGGAATTGCACTGCCCTTGCCAGGGTCCAGCTAAGCAATCTGCTTGGGTTCACCTTCGGGAGCTTTTGTTCCCTGAGCACTTTCGGTAGGGTTCCAGAGGACGGGAATGAAGATGGCAGCCGCCCAGTTTCCAGCCTGGAGGAGCCGAGAGCTCAGGGACACGCCCCTCGGTGCACCTCGGAGAAAAGCCGTCCTCCCTGCCGTCTCCCTCGTCTCCGGCCTCTCTCCGACCTCACCTGGCCTGTGACGGAGTATTTCTATCTCTGGCGCACGGCCCCATTTGGAGTCTCCAAACCTGGCAGATTCCTGCTGCACTCCCGCACTGCTCCTCCTGAAGGAGGAAGGTGAGTCTCCCCGGATCTGCCACTTACGGAGTCCCCGATTGAAAAGCAGTGCCCCAGCTGTGCCTCAGATCACAGTTTAAGGTAACCCCAAGCTGAGAGCCCCTCCTCGACTCCGTCTCTGTAGCCAGCTTCCCTGTTCCGATACCTGGGATCTCTCCACACTCACACACCCCCGGTCTTTCTGTGACCCCGGGGGTCCTGAGACCTTACTGTCCCCGTGAGGGCTCCACCTCCCACTTAGCCTCTGGAGCGATGTCCCTCAGTGGAGCAGACTTCTGAAAGTTCTTATTTTGTGCTCCGATGCTCTGCCGCTTGCCAGGAGCGGGCCCTTCCCCCCGTGGTCTATCCTCTCATATATCACTTTGGATTCACTTCTCTGCACGTCCTACCTTCCAGAAAGTGGTTGTTTTTCTATTCCTAGAATTGCTGCTCTTCTTCTCTTCGATCTCCTGTGGAGTTTGTAGGTGTCAGTATGGTTTGATGACAATCTAGCTGAACTCCTGCGATCCCATTTAGGTCTTCTACTCCTCTACCATCTTGTTCCTCCGGTGATAAGTATATTCTTTAATCCCCATCCTTTATTCTCTTATTTCCCCACCCATCTGTCCCTCTCCCCTGCCCCACTGACGAGCAGTGTGTTCTTTATAGTTAAGAGTTTGGTTTTGGGGCGCCTCGGTGGCTCAGTGGGTTAAGCCGCTGCCTTCGGCTCAGGTCATGATCTCAGGGTCCTGGGATCGAGTCCCGCATCGGGCTCTCTGCTCAGCAGGGAGCCTGCTTCCCTCTCTCTCTCTGCCTGCCTCTCCATCTACATGTGATCTCTCTGTGTCAAATAAATAAATAAATAAAATCTTAAAAAAAAAAGAGTTTGGTTTGGGTTTGTGTCTTTTTTTCCTTTGTTTGCTTGTTTTGTTTCTTAAGTTTCACATGTGAGTTAGATTGTTGGTATTTGTCTCTCTCTGACTTATTTCACTTAGCATAGTACTCTCTAGCTCTAGCTACATCATTGCAAATGACAAGATTTCATTCTTTTTTATGGCTGAGTAATATTTCACCACATATATTATACCACTTTTTTTTTACATGAACACATTTTATTATTATTTTGCTATATAACATAGAAGTGAATATACTCAATGCATTTTCTCAAATGGCAAATGAGACACAAGATAACATCTTTTTGATTCCTGAAAACCTCAGTATCATCTGTCTTTTGGAGGATCCAGTTTCCTACGATGTCTATGATATTGTCCACGAGGTTACCAACGGTGCTTAGTAGTAAAGAACATTTTGCTAAGTTGTTCTATCATGGGTCCTTGCTCAGAGTGCTCATTTTTTTTCTTCTGATCTGGTTTTCAGCACTTGATCCTGTGTCTCTTCATTATTATGCAGAGGATCTGGCCGAGGAATAGGCTGTGTATGTTCATATGGAATGTCCACAGAAGCGTGGTAGCACAGTATCGTTCTGCCATCAGATGTCAAAGCAAGCTCTACTTTGCAATTATAGTCATCTGGTGTGTAGATGTATGACAAACACAATATAAAGCTCCATTTTGAATTGGAAATAAATGTTTCCAGATAGTTCTGTTTGATATCACCCATTTTACTGCTGCTAACGCCATGGTGAATGAAGATGCTTATTGGGTGGTATGAAAGAAGATGATTTGAAGAGAAACTGATTTTAAAATCTTCTTCAGGGTATCTCTATTTTCATTCCTGACAGCCGCTCACCACAAGCCCGCCGTTTTACCTCAATATACCACATTTTCTTTTTCCTTTTTTTTTTTAAAAAAACATTTTCTTTATCCATTCATCAGCCAATGGACACTTGGGCTATTTCCATAGCTTGGCTATTGTAGATGATGCTGTTATACACAAAGGGATGCATGTTTAATTAATGTTTTTGTATTTTGGTGGTAAATACCTATTAGTGCAACTGCTGGGTCATAGGGTAGCTCTATTTTTAATTTTTGAGGAACCTCCATGCTGTTTTCCACAGTGGCTGCAGCAGCTTGCCTTCCCACCAACAGTACAGGAGGGTTCCCTTTTCTCTGTATCCTCACCAACACTTTTTTCTTATGTTGTTGATTTTAGCCCTTCTGACTGATGTGAGGTGGTGTCTCATTGTAGTTTTTTTTTTTTAAAGGAAGTAATAGGTAAAGGCTATTTCTTTCTTTTTTTTAATATTTTATTTATTTGACAGAGAGAAATCACAACTAGGCAGAGAGGCAGGCAGAGAGAGAGGAGGAAGCAGGCTCCCTGCGGAGCAGAGAGCCCGATGTGGGGCTCGATCCTAGGACCCTGGGATCATGACCTGAGCCGAAGGCAGAGGCTTTAACCCACTGAGCCACCCAGGCACCCCTCATTGTAGTTTTGATTTGCATTTCCCTGATGATGAATGATGCTGAGCATCTCTTCATGTATCTGTTGATCCTCTGAATGCCTTCTTTGGAAAAATGTTTGTCCGTGTCCAGTTTTTGTAAAGATTTTATTTTTAAGCAGTCTCTATACCCATCATGGGGCTTGAACCCTCAACCCTTAGATCTGAGCCAGCCAGGTGCCCCTCTGATGCCTATTTTTTAATTGAATAGTTTTTGGGGTATTGTATCAGTTCTTTTTTTCTTTCTTTCTTTTATTATTATTTTTTTAATAGAGAGAGAGAGCATTGCTGGAGAGGGGCAGAGGGAGACAGAGAATCTCAAGCAGGCTCCACACTCAGCACAGAGCCCAACATAGGGCTCAATCTCATGACCCCAAGATCATGACCTGAGCTGAAATCAAAAGTCAGACGCTTAACCAGCTGAACCACTCAGGCACCCTTGTATCAGTTCTTTATATATTTTGGATACTAACCCTTTTTCTGATATATCATTTACAAATGTCTTCTCCCATTCAATAGATTACCTTTAATTTTGTCGATTATTTCCTTCACTGTGCAGAAACTTTTTGGGGGGGGGTAGTCTGAATAGTTTATTTTTGCCTTATTTCCCTTGCCTCAAGAGGCAAATCTAGAAAAATGTTGCTACAGCCCATGCCAGAGACATCTCTGCCTGTGCTCTCTTTCAGGATTTTTATGGTTCCAGGTCTTTAATCCATTTTGAGTTCATTTTTGTGTATGGTGGAGAAAAGTGGTCTAGTTTTATTCTTTTGCATGTGGCTGTCCAGTTTTCCCAACACCATTTGTTGAGGAGACTGTCTTTCTCCCATTGGAAATTCATCCTCCTTTGTCGAAGATTAATTGACCATATAATTGTGGGTTTATTTCTGGGTTTTTCGTTGCTTCTCCCTTATGTGAGCCACCATGCTTCATCTGAATTCCCTATTCACAAAATGCATTACTACCTCTCTTCCACTGTTACATTCTCTTCTCCTCTCTCTGACCCTATAGCTTCATTTTTCTGTCATTTAGTAGAGCTTCAGGAAACAGCGGAGATGATTACTTGTTTAGCCAGGACTAAACAGAGCAAAACATGCCAAAGTGCCTTACAAACAAACTCTAAGATGTCAAACAAATGTGATTTATTATCATGTGGTTCCTAAGACACCTTGATAGGTTTCTCCCTCTCACGGCTTTTGCGAAAATGAGCATTTGAGCAACTGCAGCCATCCATCTAGCCACAATCTTAAAAATCTTTGTTGATTTTTTTTTGTTTTGTTTTCATTAAGAAGATTAGCTACCTTTATTGGGATGTTGTTTTCAGGTCCTATAACCCAAAATATAATTTTATAATAGTTAAAAATTCAAAGCAATTAAACCATCATAGCTATAAAGGGACAAAAATGAAATTCTTTTTTTTTTTTTTTTTTAAAGATCTTACTTATTCAACAGAGAGAGAGCAGAAGTAGGCAGAGCAGCAGGCAGAGAGAGAGGCGGAAGCAGGCTCCTCACTGAACAGAGAGCCCGATGCGGGGCTCGATCCCAGGACCCTGAGATCATGACCTGAGCCGAAGGCAGAGGCTTAACCCACTGAGCCACCCAGGTGCCCCCCAAAATGAAATTCTTAAACGAAGGTCAAGGGCATGAAACTTAGAGTGTAATCAAATAGCCAGCCTTTTAAATGCCAATTTAAGGGGCGCCTGGGAACCTCAGTCAGTTAAGCGTCTGGGTTCAGATCATGATCCAGGGTCCTGGGATCAGGCCCAAGGCAGCAGCTGTCAAATGAATACACAAAATCTTAAAACAATGCCAGTTTAAAAGTTTTAAAAAGAACAACTTTTAAGTATCCAAAGTGATCTTTGTAAATTAATTGTTAAAATAATTGATGAAAATAAAGGAAAAGGCCACCAATTACGTGTGCTATTCAAAACCAGTTGCAGAGAACAATGGTAATTTCTAACCTGAAGGAAGTGCACCCCGCTGGGAGCTCTGGGCAAAGTCCTGCAGACTCAGCTCAGGGTCAGTGCTCCCTGGGGGGCCCGCCCAGGGCTCCAGGGGGTGCCTCCTCCCTGCAGCTCCCAGGCCCCTGTGCAGATCCTTCTCCCCAGCTTCTCCCTCTTCTGAAGTTGCTCTTTTCCTTCCTGGTTCAGCCTTCAGCTGCAAACTGTCTCTCATGGATGCTGCGCACCCAGCACCCAGCACAGTGCCGGACCTACAGCCACTCCTAAGCGTCAGGTGGAGTGAGCACTGCAGGCCGCCACTCCGAGCATCTCCTTGTCTTCGGGGGACATACTTCCAAGGGAGGTGACTGGATATTCCGCTGGAAATATGAAGAAAACAAAGCCCCGATCTCTCCTTCGTCCCCTCTCAAAACAGAAAGTCGTGGATCTGCCTGACAGATTGTCTCGTCTTTTCGCACAACGGGAGAAACAGGATCGAGAAAAAAAAGCTCCAGTCCTGGCAACAGCGGACAGCCGAGACACAAGTGTTGAGCAGGACGGGGGAGGCAGCGCGGATCCCCGCAGCTTCTCGCGTTCCACGGGGAACACCTGCGCTGCTGGCCGCGGGGAACGGAGGGCTCAGAACCGCACAGTTGCGCCCACTCACCGAAACTCAGGAACTCCTGTAGGCAAGGGGAACGGCGTGTCAGGGGGAGGTCCAGGGAAGCTGACTTGGACCATGTACCCAACACCATGAAAAGGACTTGAATTTCCCCTGCCGTGGGAGGAGGATGAAATTCTCCACCTGCCGTTCTCAGAGGCCGCTAGACGCGCTCAGGGCTCTCGAGGTAAGGCTGGCGAGCTTGGGGCTTGGGGCCGAGAGGCCGGGAGGCCAGGGAGGGAGGCTCCTTTAGCTTCATGGTTGAGAACGAGCCGTCCCTCTGTTGTGGACACTCTCGAGTGAGAACCACACGCTGATTTTCGGGGGAATAGGGATGATCGTGTTGGACTGATGAGAGCAGTGACCCAGACAAGCAGGCAAGGGACCCACAAACATGGTGGCAGGGGCGAAGCCTGAGCCAGGAAGACCAGGGTGTTAAGCAAACGGAATGCTCCTCCCCATCTTCTTTGTTAGTGTCCAAAATAGTCCCTTGAGATGGTTCCTTATGAAAAGCATTCTAGGGTCACAGAAATTTTGGGAAATGCAGCATACAGAAAACCCCCTTAGGGATTCACAATGAGCATCAGAATCTGGAAGGTCCCAAGGGGTTCTTCATGAAAGGAAAAATAACAACAACAACAAAAACCTCACAGAAGATGCTTTGACTCTATGTAATCCAGCGTTTCCCAGACACTTTTCTTCGAGTAAGGCTTATTAACATCCTGCGGAAAGAGTTCCATCAGCCACACCGTGGGGACTGCTGTCCTACCCAGGCCTTGACTGTGGGATCTTGCCTTTTGTAAGGACACACCTTCCAGAACTTACGGGGAAAGACAGATTTAATTATAATAGTAGCTGCACATTTAAAAAATCTCCTTTTCTCTTGGGGAACCTGAGTGGCCCGGTTGGTTAAGCATCTGACTTTGGCTCAGGTCATGATCTCGGGGTCCTGGGATCTAGCCCTGAGTCTGGCTCAGTGCCCAGCATGGAGGAGTGGGCTTGTCCCTCCCCCTCTGCCTTCCCCCCCGACTTGTGCTCTCTCTCTCTTTCTCAAATAAGTAAATAAAATCTTTAAAAAAATAAAAATCTTTTCTTAAATAACATGTCAGTGTAGAAAATTCACCAAGTTTCTTAAATGTTGTTTTGTTTTTCCAATTAACGTTTAAAAGATGAAATTTAATTTTTTTTTAAAGATTTTATTTATTTATTTGAGAGAGAGGGCTTTTAAGTGCAGGGGAATAGTAGGGAGGAGCAGAGGGGGAGGGGGGCCAGAGAATCCCGAAGCAGTCTCCCCGCTGAGCACTGACATGCCAGGACCCTGAGATCATGACCATAACAAAATCAAGAGTTGATGGCTTAACCTGCTGAGCTACCCAGGCACCCTGAAGATGAACTTTATTTTTTTTTAAGATTATTTATTTATTTATTTGACAAAGCGAGAGAGAGAACAGGTAGGCAGAGAGAGAGGGAGAAGCAGGCTCCCCGCCGAACAGAGAGCCCGATGCGGGGCTCGATCCCAGGACCCTGAGATCATGACCCGAGCCGAAGGCAGAGGCTTAACCCACTGAGCCACCCAGGCACCCCTATTTTTTATTATTTTATTTTTATTTTATATATTTTTAAGATTGTTTTATTTATTCATTTGACAGGGAGACAGAGACAATGGGAGAGGGAACACAATCAGGGAGCGTGGGAAAGGGAGAAGCAGGCTTCCCACGGAGGAGGGAGCCTAATGCAGGGCTTGATCCCAGGACCTTGGGACCATGACCTGAACCTAAGGCAACCACCTAAGGACTAAGCCACCCAGGCACCCCTGAACTTTATTTTTTAGTGCAGTTTCGGGTTCATAAACAACTCAGCAGCAAGTACAGGGAGCTCCTCTGTGGCCCCTGCCTCCACTCAGACACACCCTCCCCCACTGTCAGCCCCACCAGGTGGTACATTTGTTACCACCAAAGAACCGACACTGACACATCGTTATCACCCCAAGTCCACAGTGAATGTTCGGGTTCACCCTCATGTTGTACTTGGAGTTTGGATAAATGTATCAGGGCACGTATCCATTACTATAGTATCCTGCAGAGTATTTGCACGGTCGCAGACATCCTGTGTGCCCTGCCTGCTCACTGCTCCCCTCCAACCCCTGGCCGCCACGGCTCTCACTGCTTCCCCACCATTTCGCCTTTTCCGGAACGTGATGTCGGTGGACTCCTTATAAGACCTTGTTGTTAAACCTTACTTATTGTATTTCTATGTCAAAGGATATTTTTAATTTTTAATTTCTTTTAACTGAAGTAGAGTTGACCTGCAGCATGAGAGTAGTTTCAGGTGTACAACTTAGTGATTTGACATTTATATATGTCAGGAGATGGTCACCACCGTTAAGTCTAATTACGGTCTGTTACCATACAAAGTTATTACAATATTATTGGCTCTCTTCCCTGGTCTGTACTTTATATCCCTTGACCTATTTATTTTCCAGCTGGCAGTCTGTACCTTTTAACCCCCTTCACCGATTTCACCCACCTCCTCACCCCCTCCCTTCTAGCAACCACCAGTTTGTTCTCCGTATCTATGAGTCCGTTTCTGATTTGCTTCGTTTGTTCACTTGTGGGTTTTTTTTAGATTCCACAGACAAGTGAAATCATACGGTATTTGTCTTTCTCTGTTTGACTTATTTCACTTAGCATAACGCCTGCTAGGTGGGTGAAAAGGATACGTTTAAAAGGGCAGGGGGAGAAAATGGCACCTTTCCATGGCTGGAAGATCACTAGCTCATTCTGATGACGGTGTTCTCCACCTTGGCACGACTGACATTTTGGACAAGATGAGGGGACTGTCCTGCGCATTGTAGGATGTTTAGTGCCATCGCTGGCCTCTACCTCCTAGATGCCGGTAGGACCCCCTCCTTAAGCTGTGACAATCAAAACGACTCAAACTGTTGCCTAATGTTCCCTGATGGGAAAAAAAAAAAAAAAATCACCCTGATTCAAAACCACTGGTCTAAAGGGAAACCCAGACTTCACCAGAAAATCTCAAAAGCATCTTCCATCTGGTCATTTACCTCTTGTAAGCACTGGGTCACCTGAAATGTTTGGTAGGGAGAAGACAGACGAGGTACGAAGACCCAGGAGTTCCTGAAGAAACATGCCAAGAACGCCGGCTTTTCATCTTACAAAACAAACTTCGTTAACCTTCGGCTGGGACAGGACTTTAGTCAGGTCACAAAGTCAAAGAAGAAAAGAAGAGGTTGTGTTCCCCTGAAGTCTGTTACAAGAGGATATTCAAACCTTCATGTTGGGGTTGTCTATCTACACATCTTCTCTGGATCTCCAAACCCATGTGGTTCTGTGCAAGTGTTCTCTTAACTGTTCCTAGGGGGGAAATACTTGCTCTCTTTGAGAATTAAAAGCTAATACTTGCTGTAACCATTTCAGACTGTAAAATCAATCAGATAAAAAAGGACCCACTAGAAATCTGGAGTGAGATATCTCTGGTCTAATAAACTGCTTGAGGGAGTGAGACCATGTAACCAAAGCTGGACAAACTTCCCAAAAAGTACGTGGGGAAAAGAAGACCCTTCACCATGTCACTCATCAAAAAGACACACACACTTTTTTTTTTTTTTAAGTGTCATGCCCTTTCTCTTAAGGTAAAGCCCTAAGTCCTTAATCATGGACATGGTCTACCAGCCCCGTATGACTTGTCGCCTGCAGGTCTCACCAGCCCCCTTCCACATCCCTCCTCACCCCACCCCCGCTGTTCAGTCAGATTGGAGTTCTGCTACCTCACAGCTTTACACTTGCTGTTCCCACCACCTGGAACACACTTTTCTCCTCTCCTTTTTCTCTTCTTATTGTCTTGAAAACACCTACAGCTTCTTGAGATTTCAGTTTAAATGATTCCCTATCCCCACTGTCTAGGCAGATCTGTTATAGTTTGGTAACACCTTTCTGTCCCTTGTCACAGCACTCCGTGTCCCTTGTAATTAACCAATCAGTAGCGATAACTTAATATTTGTCTCTTTCACTGAACTTGAGTATCTGTGTCTTCACACACCCACGGTAGTGTCCTCCCCATGCCTTACGACACCTGCCATGTTGTAGGTGCCCACGAAGCATCTATCAAATGATGTGTGAGGTACCACTTCACAGCTGCTAAGATGGTGGTAATGAAAATAAATGGGGAAGAGGTGGATAACAGGGGTTGGCAAGGATTTGCAGAAATCAGAAACCTCATTCCTGTTTGGGTTCCAGTTTCAATTTGGGCTAAAAATGTCACAAAAATTATTTCCTTATTAACTTGTGTCTGTCCAGCTTCTGACTCAAGAATCGTAATTTTTCCTGATTTCAGGGAACTCTGTTGGTGAAGCATCCAACTCTTGGTTTCAACTCAGGGTGGTGAGATCACACCCCACATTGGGTTCTGCACTCAGTGTGGAGTCTGCTTGTCCCTCTCCCTCTGTTCGTCCCCCTGCTCATGCTCTCTCTCTCTCAAATACATAAGTAAATACATAAATAAAATCTTGAAAAGATCATTTTTCTTAATTTCCTTTCTTTCACCTTTTCCTGGGAGCCTTCCTTCAGACCCAGGGCTGTGTCCCTGCCTCAGCTCTTTAGAATATTTTTTTCAGTTAGTGTTTCCTATCCCAGTTTCTGTTTTCTCATTGGCAATGGCAGCGTAGTCATTCACCGGGTGGAGGGCTTATGTCACCATTTCCTATCGAGCAGTATTTAAGGTGTTTCTGGCTTTCTGATATTGCGGGGGAAATGCCACAGTAGGGACACCTGGCTGATTCAGTCGGGGAGCATGCAACTCTTGATCTCAGGGTTGTGACTTCAAGCCCCACATTGGGTGTAGAGATTACCTAAAAAATAAAATCTTTTAAAAAATATCACAATAAAGATCCCCAAACATAAGTGCTTCTATATATCTGATGGTTTTCTCAGAGAAAATTTCTAAAAATGGAACTAGTAAGTTAAAGGGGCTGAGCATTTCTTAAGATTATGGACATATTTCATGCGGTTTTTTCCCATTAGGTTAAGCTTGTTTCTCATACTTAACTCGGGGTTTATGTGAGTGTTCCTGCTAACTCTATACCCACCCTTTACTTTTTCTGCATCAGCTCCTTCATCCACCCAATTTCCTATTTTCCTCACCGCTTCCCAATTGGCAACCACATGACTTGATTTCCATGTCTCGTTACTCTCCTCATTGATTTGTTCATTGAATAAATATTTATTGAGCCCCTACCATGTGCCAGAAACTGTGCTTGGCCAAGTGAAGCAAACAGCTGTCCAGATAATAACGGAACGGGATAAGCATCCTGAGGGACACCAACAGAATCCTAGCGCAGGGTAAGAGGGAGAATAAATCTCCCCTCCTTTGATAGGTTTTTAGGAAAGTCCTTTCTGAGAAGATGAACCTGAAGGATGCGTGGGCACTGACTGGCCGATAAGTACATGAAAAGATGGTTGACACCATTGGTCCTAAGGGCAATGCAAATCAAAACCACGACAAGGTGCCACTTCACAGCTGCTAAGAGGGTGGTAATGAAAATAAACGTGGGAAAGGGTGGATAACGGGTTGGCAAGGATTTGGAGACATCAGAAACCTCACACACTGCTTGTGGGAGTGCAGAATGGAACCGCTGCTGTGGAAAATGGTGTGGTACTCCCTCAAACGGTTGAACCCGGAGTTGCCACATGACCCAGTAATTTAACTCGGGGGTATGGACTAAAGAGAACTGAAGACATACATTCATCCGGAACCAGTACATGAATGTTGATAACAGCATGAACATAACAGCCAGAGAGTAGAAGCAACTCCAGCATCCATCACCAGATGAATGGATAAACAGAACACGGTAAATCGGTAAATGCATACAGTGGAATATTATTCAGCCATGAAAAGGAAAGAAGCACTTCGCTCTCCTATAGTCCAGTCCCCAAATGGCAAACCATGTCATGAAGACTCTTCTAGTGCTTCTCCTCACACTTAAGGTGAAGTCTGAGCTCCTTATCCAAGTTTACCGAGCGCCAGATAACCTGGCTCCTACCTCCCTCTCGGGACCTCTTCTCCTCGGTGTTCCTTTGTCCACTAGATGCTAAGGCACACTTGTCTTTTTGTCTGTGCTTAAAACACTCCAGGGTAATTTGTACCGCAGGGTTTCTTCTGTTTGAAATACTTTCTCTTCCAGTCTTGGCTTGACTGGCTCCATCGAATTATCTGGAACTCATCTTAAATGTCATTTCCTCAGAGTTCCCTCTCTTGATCACTTCGTGTAAACAAGCCGTGTAGTCGCCTTCTCTCAGGACATTCGGGTTCAGCTATATATGGAGGCTCAGTGCCGACCAATTTTGTTCCTTGTCTGCCTTTCCCCACTAAAATCTAAGCTCAATGAGACATAGGGACCTCATCACTGAGAACGGTGCCTGAATGAATGAATATTGAATGAATGAATAAAAGCCTTTTCATGGAAAAATAAAAAAAGGAAACCCTGACACATACTACAACATGATGCCCAGTGAAAAAAGCCAGATAAAAAAGGCTACATATTGTGATTCCGTTTTTATGAAATACTCAGAAGAGGCAAATCCGTAGAGACAAAACATAGATCAGCTATTGCCATGGGCCGGGCGAGGCGGAGTGGGGAATCACTTTTTTTAATGGATATGGTGGGTTTTTTGGGTGGGGTGATGAAATTGTTCTGAAATTAGACCGTGATGGTGATTGCACAACACTGTAAATGTGCTGTAAGATGGGGAGATTTATGTGAGGTGAATTATTTTCTTCTGAGGTGAAATTCACCTCACATCAAATTCACCATTTTAAAATAGACAATTCAGTGGCATTTGATCCATTTTCAAGGAAAGTGAAGGAAGACAATGCTCATACATCAGATGTGGAAAGGATGTCTGTCTTCCCATTGCCATTTTACGGTGCACTTTTTATTTTATTTATTTATGTATTTATTTATTTAAGAGAGAGCGAGAACAAGCACACAAGCAGGGACAGGGGCAGAAGCAGAGGGAGACAGAGAATCCTCAAGCAGACTCCCTGCTGAGCACAGAACCCAACGTGGGGCTCGATCTCCTGACCCTGAGAACATGACCCAAGCCAAAAGCAAGAGTCAGACACTTAACCAACCGAGCCACCGAGGCGCCCCATGCTGCAATTTTTAGAAGAAACTTCCAAGGAAAGATATTATGAAGGATTCCCGCCAGGATCTTCATTTGGCTTACACGTGGTCAAAGTTGTGAAGCTCTAACATCAGCGCATTAGGAATTACATTGCACTGCTCTGACTTCAGTGAACTTTTTTTTTTTTTTAAAGATCCAACTTATTTATTTGACAGAGGGAGATCACAAGTAGGCAGAGAGGCAGGCAGAGAGAGAGGGGGAAGCAGGCTCCCCGCTGAGCAGAGAGCCTGATGCGGGGCTCAATCCCAGGACTTTTTGATACCCAAAGTGCAGGGATCAGTCAGAAACAATCAACCGGGAAAGCGCAGTAAATCCAGAAGGACAAGAGCTGCATTACCACAGCTGAGCTGAGCATGGGGGAAGCGGGGAGGAGGAGGGGAGAGAGGCAAATGCAAGGAACAGGAGTCAACCACACACCCAAATTTGTGGAGACCGATACGGCCTTGTTCTTTCTCTTTGTTCATATGACCACCATGTCCAATGCTACACTTCCCGTTACAGTCACTGAATTAGGTCACCGTCTTTGCACTCAGAGACCAGTCCTCTTGTGTATTCTGATGATGCACACTTTGCCCATATCAGGAGGAACACCATGAAGAATGAGATTGTCCATTCATCCTTCCATCCATCCGGGCAGGAAGGTATTACTGAACAGCAAGGACACACAAGGCGCATATCGCTCAATAAATGGAAAATGGGAACTTGGCTGCGTTGATCACTAAGGTGAAGTCCCAGCAGCTCTCTCTGCATGGGAGTTCAATCCACGGTGAGGCAGGAAGACTTCAGAAAGCAACCACTTGGGGCGCCTGGGTGGCTCAGTGGGTTAAAGCCTCTGCCTTCGGCTCAGGTCATGATCTCGGGTCCTGGGATGGAGCCCTGCATCGGGCTCTCTGCTCCACAGGGAGCCTGCTTCCTCCTCTCTCTCTGCCTGCCTCTCTGCCTACTTGTTATTTCTCTCTGTCAAATAAATAAAAATAAGAAGGGCCATCTCTACCCCAATGTTTATTGCAGCGATGGCCACGGTCGCCAAACTGTGGAAAGAACCAAGATGCCCTTCAACGGATGAATGGATAAGGAAGATGTGGTCCATATACACAATGGAGTATTATGCCTCCATCAGAAAGGACGAATACCCAACTTTTGTAGCGACATGGACGGGACTGGAGGAGATTATGCTGAGCGAAATAAGTCAAGCAGAGAGAGTCAAGTATCATACGGTCTCACTTATTTGTGGAGCATAACAAAGAACACGGAGGACATGGGGAGATGGAGAGGAGAGGGAGTTGAGGGAAAGTGGAAGGGGAGATGAACCATGAGAGACTATGGACTCTGAAAAACAATCTGAGGGTTTTGAAGCGGCGAGGGGGTGGGAGGTTGAGGAACCAGGTGGTGGGTAATAGGGAGGGCATGTACTGCATGGAGCACTGGGTGTGATGCCAAAACAATGAACACTATTAGGCTGTAAATAAACAAATTAAAAAAAAAAAAAGAAAGAAAGCAACCACTTGCATGAAGCGGGAACAGTGGTCTCCACTGTGAATTCCGTGCGCCGATGGTTCCCTATGAGAGAAAAAGAAGCCTGACAAGATTTTATATTGGTTTCCAAATACTTGGAAGGTAATTTGGGGGAATTTTCCTACTCCTGGGTGGGTGACCCTTGTCCCACATAATCCACAGATGTATTTTTCTTCGTTTCCAATGATGGGTGTTTATAAAATTAGCCCCGTACTTTGAATGACGCGTCTGAAAAAACGATGTAATTTGCAACTTCCGGCCTTTAAACGTGCGCTGTAGTTGGTACTGACCGCTCGGATTTTAACCTGCGCGTGAGAAAAATACACGGCAGCTCTGTCTTTTGGCGATTGTTTTACTATGGTTGTTCTCGTTGGTTTGCTTTTTATTCACAGCAAGTCATGTATACCTCTCTGCTCCCTGATCTCTGTCATACGGGGATGCCAAATGAGTAAGAGGGTTGCTGGGGTTGCACGAGCTAGTGCGTGGGAAGAGATTGGAGGGCAATGCGTGGTACACAGTGAGTACTTTATTATTGTTGTTATTGTCATTAAAATATATACAAACTGACACAGTTCAAACCTACCAAGAATATTTAGTGTTTTCGGTAACACGGTGTTGTTTAAAGCTTCGCTGTGTGAGAATAGGCCATTTTTCTTGGTGATTACCAAGGTCTTTGGGGATAAAGAGAGATTTGGATATTACAGCGAGTTAGGGTTTCATGGTGACAAGGTGAGGGAACGGAGGTGACCAAATACAGGGAAAGCACACAGAGTTCTTGTCCTAGTAACTTCTGATGGGAAAGTTGTGCTTTCCTCTGGATTGAGGACAACACGATAGGGGGGAACAGCGGTGGGTCTGCAGAGGACTATAAGAGCAGGTTACAGCGTGAGGAACCCGGAAATGACGGTGACAGGAACATAAGTAACCACTATCCAAGAAATGGGGATCAGAGCTGTGCGGGATCAGAAGGGATGCAAGCATGGCGCTTGGGTGGGACCTTGGTATTTCCAGGGAAGATTCAGGTTCAGAATCAAAAATTGTATGAAATAAAAAGAAAAAATTGAAGAGGGCCAGAGAAAGAATTCTTTTTTTTTTTTTTTTTTATAGAGAGAAATCACAAGAGAGGCAGGCAGAGAGAGAGGAAGGGAAGCAAGCTCTCCGCTGAGCAGAGAGCCCGATGCGGGACTCGATCCCAGGACCCTGAGATCATGACCTGAGCCGAAGACAGCGGCTTAACCCACTGAGCCACCCAGGCGCCCAGAGAGAAAGAATTCTAATATCGTAGAGAGCACTGGTCAGCGGAGTGAGCATGACAATCACAGGAGGACTCGGGGGGGGGGGTGGCCTCTTATAAGTCAACCTTTCTGTGCCTCAGTTTCCCAACCACAGCACGGAAACCATCTTACCCAACTTTACAAACTTAGGAAGAGAAAAGGAGTAAATATCAAAGTTCCTTAAGAGACATTTGCTAAATGTAATTATCACGTTTGGATATTGCCCTGTGTTTACTCCACATTAATTTTGGAATCACCTGGTTGATTTTCTAATTTAGAAATTAAAAATTTCTAATGCAATTCTTTTGGATTTTTTGGTTGAGACTGAGTTAAATGTATACATTAATTTGGGAAGAATTGACAGAGTTTTAATATTACATCTTTCCTTTGGGGGACAGGACATGTGTCTCCATTTATACAAGTCTCCCTTCCAGTGCTCCAGGAGAGACTTCCAGGTTTTTTCTTAAAGGTTCCTTAACATTTCTTATTTTGTTTATAACTAGAGAGTTTTATACTCTTGGGTTGCTATTCTTTTTAAGCAACTTCAAAAAAAATTTTATTTTCTAAATTTCTTTTCAGTGTTCCAGAATTCATTGTTTACGCACCACACCCAGTGCTCCACGCAATCCGTGCCTCCTTAATACCCACCACCAGGCCCAACCCCAACCCTCCTTCCCTCCAATACCCTCAGTTTCTCAGAGTCCACAGTCTCTCACGGTTCATCTACCCCTCTGATTTCCCCCAACTCACTTCTCCTCTCCATCTCCACATGTCCTCCATGTTATTCCTTATGCTCCACAAATAGGCGAAACCATAATAACTGACTCTCTCTGCTTGACTTATTTCACTCAGCATAGTCTCCTCCAGTCCCATCCATGTTGATAGAAAGGTTGGGTATTCATCCTTTCTGATGGAGGCATAATACTCCATTGTATATATGGATTATATCTTCTTTTTCCATTCATCTGTTGAATGGCATCTTGGTTCTTGCCACAGTTTGGCGACTGTGGCCATTGCTGCTATTTTTAATTGGACATTTTCACATTGTATTTTGTAACTGACTTTTAGGAAAGCTATTTTTTAATATTGATTTTATAACCAGTCACTTTACTGAATTTCTCTAATTCTTTCTAATAGCATTTCTGTTGATTCTCTTGGAGTTTCTAACTACGTAGACATAGGAACTGCAAGAGAGAGGGGATGATTTAATCTGTTCTTTTCCAGTAATTGAACTCAATTTTTCATTCTCTCTTTAGTTAGAACTACAGAACAGGGGTGTCTGGATGGCACAGTTGGTTGGGCATTTGACTCATGGTTTCAGCTCGGCTTATGATCTCAGGGTCGTGAGATCACATCCTGCATCAGGTTCCATGCTTGGTGTGGAGTCTGCTGGAGATTCTCTCCCTCTCTCTCTCTCTCTGCACCTGTTGCTCATGCTCTCTCTCTCTCTCTCACTCTTTAAAAGATATAGGTAAATCGGGGTGCTTGGGTGGCTCAGTGGGTTAAGCCTCTGCCTTTGGCTCTGGTCATGATCTCAGGGTCCTGGGATTGAGCCCCGCATCAATCTCTCTGCTCAGCAGGGAACCTGCTTCCCCCTCTCTCTCTGCCTACTTGTGATCTCTCTCTCTGTCAAGTAAATAAAATCTTTAAAAAAAAAGAGATATAGGTAAATCTTTTTTTAAAAAACCCCAAATGCAAAAATACCTACCAGAACAACACTGAACAATATACAGAGGGTACACACTGTCTACAGTTGTTTTAGATTTTTTAAATGAATGTCTAAAGGACTTACCGCTAGGTATGACCTTTGTTGTTGATTTCAGACAGAAAAATTGTATCACTGTAAAGAAGATTCCTTATATTTTTTCTTTACTAGTGGTTTTCCAACATGGTAATTGTTTGAGCTCCTGCTTACAAAAGTATTTTCCTTAAGGCCCCCCCATCTCATTTGGGTCAAAAGCTTGTAGATCTACATGTTTTTGGATTTATTACTTAGTAGTGATAATTTGCATAATCATCAGGACCTGAATATGGGCAGCCCCTTTTAAGTTCATATGGTGAAAATGAAGCTAAATTCAGGAAAATAGTTATCCCGTGGAAGTGCCACGCGGAAGGCATTTCCTTAGATGCTTCCAAGAAGAGTCTCCCCAGGAGGGGTTCACAGTTCGCTTGATGTGCTGGTTACAAGCACAGACTGATGAGTTGTACCGCAGAGCCACGGAAGCAGATGTGGGGATGGATGCTGGCCGCCTGCGTTTTCAGTGGCCTCCGCGTGTGATGCTTCCACACCTGCCACGAAGAGTAAAAGAGCAAGACACGCGGAGCGTGGACAAACAGGGGAGAGGAGTGGATTTGCTTCCACGCATGCTCACAGAGTGGAGGAGTGGATTTACTTCCACGCATGCTCACAGAGTGGAGGAGTGGATTTACTTCCACGCATGCTCACAGAGTGGAGGAGTGGATTTACTTCCACGCATGCTCACAGAGTGGAGGCGTGGATTTACTTCCACGCATGCTCACAGAGTGGAGTTAGCTCACCTGTCACGCTGCCGTGACTCAGCCAGTGGCCGAAACCTCCTGGCCACCACGCACTCCGCGGCCGCCATCGGGGCTGAAGGCTGAGCGCTGCTTCTAGAAATTTCCTTTAAATCGTGGATGTTTCCAACCGCGCCCCTGCCGCCGAGGCCCTAGTATGGGCGGTACAGGAGGCGGCGCTGCTGGAACTCTCTTTTTCAACTTCAAGCCTTGGCAGCTGTACTTTTAACTGTTACCCATCGTGGGGTTCCGGGCAAGATTCTAAGAATAAAAGTTTGGAAACGACTGTTCCACGCCCTTGAGCAACATCTTGATTTGACTCAAGAGTTGCGTCGTTTTATGTTGGTGCACGTAATTCTAACAAAGAGGCTTCACCCGAGCAAGTTTGACACAGTCCCTTTTATGTTTTTCTTTCTTTATGGATTTGTCTCAAAAAATGAAATTTCCTTGGTAATCAGGGACCCTCATTTTGCATCTAGTGTCTAAGATGCTTCTGTGAATCTGAGGACATTCTGTAGCTATTACTTTTATTAATCAGAAATTCTCTAAAAGTTGTATTTTAAAAGGTTTTTAAAAAGATTTATTTATTTGACAGGCAGAGAGGGGGGAAGCAGACTCCCGGCTGAGCTTAGAGCCCGACAGGGGGTCGATCCCAGGCCCATGAGACCATGACCTGGGCCACCCAGGCACCCCTGTATTTTATAAAAACGGAGGAAATTTTTTAAAAACCCCACTGAGAGAAATAAGGGATAATTAATGTAGGCTCTGGGCCCAGGACCAGGGCAGGAGCTGGAGTTCCTGGCTAGGGCCCTCTGATCACCTTCTGTTTGTTTAGGTGAATGTCCTCCTTCCCTGCTGGGTCTCATTTTCTTCTTTGATAAAGTGAAGTTGCTGGAGCATGAAATTTACAAGATGCCTTCCAGCTCTAAAAGTTGATGACTTATTTGCATGTCAAAGAATTCAACCTAGCCTGCATATTACAGTACTCCAAGCTCTCTGTCATAAACAAGAAAAACTTTCTGCTTAATCATCAAGCATAGAATAATGTCCTGCACTCGTATATATTAAGACTTATTTATTATAAAATGAATTAATTCAGCATGATAAGTGTTTACTTATGTGTAATTAAAAAATTATTTTAAGGGACTCTAAGCTAATCATTATTCTTATTTTTCTTTTAACTTACACATGATCAGTTAACATCCTAGGTCCCCGTAAGATCACTGGTTTATTGCGGACAAGGATGCTGCATTAAGAATTTTTTTATTTTTTATTTTTTTAAGATTTTATTTATTTATTTGAGAGAGAGAGAGTGGGAGAGAACATGAGGCGGGAGAAGGTCAGAGGGAGAAGCAGACTTCCCATGGAGCTGGAAGCCTGACGTGGGACTGGATCCTGGGACTCCAGAATCATGACCTGAACGGAAGGCTGTTGCCTAACCAACTGAGTCCCCCAAGCGCCCAAGGATGCCACATTAAATCAAGCACAGAATCTCATTTCTCCACTTAAGGTTTTAGTTCTCTTTGTATTTATTTTTCAGAACAAGTTTTTTTTTTTTTTTTTTTTCAGGTAGGACCTTCCTCTCCTCCCACAGCCTCTGCTGAGCTGAAATTTTAAAGGTGTTCCTTTTAGTTGTGCTCCCTAATTTCTCACCAGTGCCCACTGATCATAACAAAACTGAATTAAGTTGAGTCATGAACCCTTTTATGCATGTAGCAAACACCCTCAGAGCACATCCTGTAGTCCTAGCAGGGGACTAGGACATCGGAAGCAAAGGAGAGGGGATGGCCGTGACCTTGAGCAGCTCCCAGCCTTCCTGATGCTCTGGAGAAAGGGGAAACCATATCCAGCAAACTGGTGTCATGACAAGGATGATCCGTGACCCATGATCATTTCTATCTTTTCAACAGAACTCCTTAGCAACGGTTGCTTGTGGAATATACATTTGACATTTTAACAATATGGTATTGGTTGGACGCAGAGCCCCAGGCGTATCTCCTTGCGGTTGTCAAAACAAATTCAACAACAAGATAATGAGTGGGTTCAAGGAATTAATAATATTTTGGTGCAAGCACCCCTAACAAATTTGTAAAAGACAAGAGCTGGGAGTAAGGACGGCTGCTATATAGGATGACCATATTTTCCCTTCCCTCCCCCAAATCCTGGTATACTCTTTTATAAAAGAGAGATAAGGGGTAAGGCATCTCAGCAGGAAAAAAAAATATGCAGCTATAACATATGAAAGAATTTCTCTTACCTTTCCCTCCGTCCCAGTTTATTCTTTGCCTAGAGACTGTAGCATAGACCGTATTCCCATGCGGTTGGGTCCCACAGGGTTGGGTACAATAACTTACCTTGAACAACTCTTCACTTGACTTTCACTTTGCCTTCGGAAGTGCCAGGCACTATGTGAGCCCCTACTTATTATATAGATGATTCTCTCTGCTTTGCTGTGTTTCTCCTCGTGTCAAAGGGACACCTGATAGTGTCCCATGAGGCTGTGTTTCGTTTTCACCTCCCAGCTCCCTCACTTTTGTGAATGAAAGTTAGACATTGCTGTAAGGTTTTTTGGTTCCTGCTTTGTTGGAAAAGCTTTTGGGGGCAATATCTGTGATCACAGATGTATTAAATATCAGGCCTTGAATAATTACTCCACCCTGAGCTGATGGTAAACCAGGGACTAATCTTTTACTTTTCTTTTACTTTTCATCCCAAGCAAGAGAACTGCCCTTAGGATTCAGCCCATCCAAGTCAAACACGCTCAGACTCTGCCCCAATGCATATCCCATGCTACCTAAAAAAAGAAAAGAAAAAAAATTCACAGAACCTAAGCTAAACATCACCATTAAGAGGAAATTACACGTACCGTATTTCCATGAGAATGGCAAAGAGAATTAAAATAAATAAATGCCAGGATCCCTCTTGGCTCTTACTGATTTGCCAGATTGTGGCAGAATTTAGGAGAGCAGGGAAAGATGTGACTTCCATTCTTTGGTATCAAATAATTTTTTTTCAAAATTATTTGTAAAATATAATTTGGCTCTTTATTGTGTGCATTTGAAAATGAAAATAAATGAAAGAATCAGTGGACTCTGACATAATTTAATTCCTTGTACTGTGTGTGTTTTCATGTGATCTTTGACATAAATAAAAAAGATAAGCATCAGTGTTCTTAAGTGGAAAGTGGAGTACTAAACAGCTCCAATTAAATGTGCAAAATGTTAGGAACTGCTGGCTGGCTGGTAATGTTGGAGAGTTGTGGTTTTCAAAATACATGTAATTAAGTTATCTGTGATTTTGTTTTTGTTTTATTTTATTGTTATTATTATTATTTTGTTTTGTTTTGTTTTTATTAAGTTACTTGTTAAAATGATACTCGAATCTGCATGCCCTTGGAATAGAGATTTTGGTACTGGAGAACGGGAGGAAGCCTATGGTGCTCTGGTTTTTAGGCTTACCAACATGAACAGCATTAAAGAAATAAGGAGGCGAGGGGCGCCTGGGTGGCTCAGTGGTTTGAGCCTCTGCCTTCGGCTCAGGTCATGGTCTCAGGGTCCTGGGATCGAGCCACACGTCCGGCTCTCTGCTCAGTGGGGAGCCTGTTTCTCCCTCTCTCTCTCTGCCTGCCTCTCTGCCTACTTGTGACCTCTCTCTGTCAAATAAATAAATAAAATCTTTAAAAAAAAAAAAAAGAAAAAAAAAAAATAAGGAGGCGAGCGGCGCATGCATGCCCAGCCCTCCCTGGGAAGCGCACCGCAGCACCCACCGACGGGCACGAGCCCACCCGACAACCACTCCAACTGCGGGCCGCTCCAGCAGCTCCCACTGCACACCTGCGCACACACCTGCACACGCACACACCCGTATCCACACTTGCGCTCACCCACGTCCACACCTGCACTTGCCCACGCGCCACCCACGCAACCCGCATCCTCCCGTGCCCACACCCGCACCCCCCAGCGCCCCACCCACACACCTGTGTCCAATACCCATGCACATCTGCGTCCACACCCGCGCAAACCCATGTCCACACTGGCCCACACCGCTCGCACCCGCCTGCAGCCGAACAAACCCGTGCCCGCGGAGTTTGCCTCCAACAGGGATTCTTGACCCATGATTCTTCTGTCCGATGCCGGCTCACCTCGGTAACACCGTTTTTTTGAACACAGCAACAATTTATTTTAAAGGTCTGGCCTGTGTGACTGCAAGTACATCTTACAGATTTAGGGCAGGGATACTTCAGGCACGTCCGGAAGGCTAAGGGCCTACCTGCTCGGCAATTTTCACTTTGCGCAGAGAGGTTCTCAGCAATTGTTTTATCATTTTAGGGGCGCGCATTCACCCCCCTTTTCACCCTGCCCCCCGTTAGGAGGTTTTCATGTACGCCTAATGATTTGGGGTGGCCTTTCCTTTAGCATTTCCTCCTTTTGGAAGAAAAGGGTAGATATGAAGAGTGCAAACTACCTTCCAACTTGTAGTTCCGTAGGAAGCTGGATCAGATTCCGTTTCGATTTTTTTTGGCATAAATACTTCATAGGCCGCACATTTCCTACTGTGTCACATGGAGGGCCCAGAATACTCGGTGGCTTCTCTTTTTGTGATGACAGCACCCTTTGACAGATACTGTCAACCTGATGGGTTCATTATGAAGCTCCCCCCAGAAAAGATAATCATTTCTTTCTTTCTTTCTTTCTTTCTTTTTTCCGGATGCGATAATCATTTCTTAAATCCTGTATTCAGTAGTGGTTGCAAAAATGCCAGTATTTGAATTGTATCATTCCTCCTTCATTTCTTAGCTGGATCTCTTCTCATCGATTATTTGATGACGCTGAGATGCAATTCATACAGGAAAGGTGGGATAAATGCTTGGTTCTTTATTTTTATTTATTCAGAAACGATTGCTTCCTTAACATCCTTCAGAGGTGAGCAATGAATCTATTTTTGGAGCATCGCTAGGAACCTGTGGATATTATCGTACTTGATGTATCTCAATATACTGAAAGTTCTTTACACATTTATTTCATTCTTAAAATACCCCACCTTTGGCCAGTGCTCCTGTGTCCTTCTGACACAACCCCAAAAGGGTTTTTTTTGTTTGTTTTAGATTTTATTTATTTGTCAGAGAGAGCAAGAGAGTGACAAGCAGGGGGAGTGGCAGGCAGAGGGAGAAGCAGCCTCCCCTCTGAACAAGGAGTCAGATGCAGGACTCGATCCCAGGACGCTGGGATCATGACCTGAGCTGAAGACAGATGCTTAACTCACTGAGCCACCCAAGCATCCCATCTGGGAAGTCTTTGACAGTTTCCTTGCTTCTGGTACAGCAAGAAGATCCGGGGCTCAAATGAGCATATTAAATGACATCATGGGAAAGCAATCAGCAACATTTAGAATGTGAGACACTCTGCAGGACAAATTTTTCTGTTTCTCCAATAACTGGTTTATTTGAGGGGAAAAGAAGGGGGTGGGAAACCTACAGATTTGAAGAGATTGGAGAAGCAGCAGATAAACACAACGCCTGGATCTTGTTTGGATCCTGGCTTTAAAAATTAAAAAAACTATTTAAAAAATGCTAGGTGAGGAAATCAAAGAAATTTTTATGCTGGTTGGCTTTTGGACAATATTAAGGAATCATTGCTAACAATGTTAGAGGTAGTAATATGACCAGATATGGCTCTGTTAGAACTCTATATTTTAGAGATACGGTGCTAAAGTGTCGGTGGATGAAATTATCTGACACCTGAAATTTGTTTCCAAATGATCTCGTTGAGCTGGTGGGAGAAGGTAGATGTAATACAGATGGAGTGAGACTGGTCTTGTGCTGGTAATTATTGAGGTTGAGTGATGGGCACCTGGCGGCGGGGGTTCCCTGTGTTAGCCTCTCCAGCTTTACACCTGTTTGAAAATTGCATAACAAATGCTTGGAAATTTATTTTAAATTTTATTTATTTATTTGACAGACAGAGATCACAAGTAGGCCAAGAGGCAGGCTCCCTGCTGAGCAGAGAGCCTGATGCGGGGCTCGATCCCAAGACCCTGAGATCATGACCGGAGCCGAAGGCAGAGGCTTTAAACCACTGAGCCACCCAGGCACCCCGGAAATTTATTTTAAAATAGAAAGCACCCTAGAAGGAAAGAGCCGAAGGGGAATGGATTACGGAAGAGCTACGGCAACTCTGTAGATGAAGTCTTGCCCAATTCAGAAATGTGCTCGCCACCCGCCAGAGGCTAGTAGCAGAGTGAGAGGGAGGGCCTGGAGTGCTAAGCCAGAATGTGACTATCTTAGTAGTAGGAGCATCGTGTTGTTTGTATTGGATTGTGACTGAGGCGCCCTGCGGGCCTGTGCCAGGTGCTTCGTGTGCATTTAAGTCCCGTGATCCTTATTTATAACTTACTGAGAGCCAGACTTGAGGGGAGGTGACTCTGGTCCCTCTCACGCTCTTAGCCCTGGGCCCCCACTGACACCTGTCCTGGGCAGGGTCCTTCCACCTCAGGTTCGTAAGCATCTACTGAGCACGCACGCTCTCTCTCTGTCTCTCTCAGAGGTGCTGGGGTATGGTGAGGAACAAGACATGGTTTTTTAACCTTCTGGTAGGGTATAGCCTCCTGGTTCCTGACACTCTGTGGGGTTCGGGAGGCTATTTAGGAGATAACGGGTTCAAACTCAGAAGCTCATGGAACCTTGGTGACACTTCCTTGTTTAATGCTGAATTGGAAAGAGCAGGGAAGCAGCAACCCCAAGAAGGAGCCCTCCTGATGCTAGAGTTTCCGAGGTGAGCCTCTGAAGGAAGTTGCCTGTGGATCCCATGACTTCACACGATGACCCTCCACGGTGGGGCCAGTTGATTCCTGTCCCTCAGGACGCCATTGCTCATTCCTGTGCTAGAAGTTTCTCTCTCCCCTGCTGGGTTCTGTTCACCCTTTACCTCATCTCTGTCTAGGCTCTCAGTGCTCTCCTCTTCTCTGAAATCTCTTATGGGTCGCCCTCATCAATTGAGGACTTAATTCTGTAATTCTATTCTTAATTCTATACAAGGTATAATTCCGCACCTCGATTTCTGCTTACCAGCTGACTGTGTACATTGTGTCTCTTCGTTTGAATTGTAAATATTTGGAAGACAGAGACTAGGTCCTGTACTTCATTGATATTCCCCCAGCAAGCCCCAAACCATGGAGTGGGTGCTCACTAAATATTATTTAAACGAATAAATTCTGTTTACAACAGTCCAGTGTATGGTAGATGGCAATATGTGGAATGATTAAGAGCACAAGCTCTTTCTCTCTCTTAGCTGTGTGCCTTGAAGCAAATTTTACATTCTTTATGCCTTAGTTTTTTTCCCTGTGACATAACGACGACAGTATCTTCTTCGTGCATGTAAATGCTTCACGCGGTGCCTGGCACACAACAAATACTCAGTATATGTCAGACCTAATATACGTATTATCAGTAAGGTTTGATTACCTAACTAGAGCACTTTTTTCTACATGTGAGGGCAAATTAAATCGAAGGTTGTTTCGTATGCATGGTTTAGTTGGCCCGGAAAGTTGGGGGTGTAGTGGAACCAGAAGGGACGCTAAAGCTAGACCAGAATTCACGGCTCACCTTTAACACTGGCTGTGAGACCTTAATACTTACAAGGCTCAAATATAAAAATAAAAATAAAAATAAAAAAAATAAATAAAATAAAATAAAAAATAAAAAAAATAAATAAAAATAAAAAAATAATAAAAAATCAAAAATAATAAAAAAAAACCTCTCCTGGAGCTTAACACAAAATGGATCTTAGATAAGTCATTCTGTTAATATCGTCAAATCTGTAGTGTCCCCTCTCTATAGAGACTATGTCTTCTTAGTAGCTGAGACATTTGTGGTTGTTCATTGACCCCTCTTTTCTAGAAAGTTCTAATCCTCTAGACTAATTGTGATATCTCTGTCCCCCTGAATTCTTGGTATTTAACTATACCACTTACTGTTATGTACTCCCAGGACACTTGATACATGTAGGCATGTAATGAATTTACATTGAGTGACTTGGCAATTTCCTTTTTACAGATGCACATAGACCATCCCCCCTCAACCTCTCAGCCCCTCGATCTGCCAATGACTAAACTCATCCATTATGTTTTTGTGCTTCTTAATTTTGTTCTCAGGGGATAACCTTCATATCTGTGTTCCTTTGTTCCAACCACGGGTAAGATTTTAGATCAGATAGGAAAGAGCATCCCAGGCTGGGGTGAATGATGTTTTGAAGACCAAGTGAATAGTACCTGGGACCAAAAGTACGAAAGGGAAAGAAATTTAGAGAGAGGTAAGATAGGGAGGGTGGCGAGAGGTCATGGAGAGACTTCACAGTCAGTTTGAAGAATGTGACTTGATACATTAGGCTTTCGGAAAAGCCAGGCGATTTGTTTACATAAATTATAATGATTTTTTTAAAAAAATATTTTATTTATTTATTAGAGAGAGAGTGAAAGAGAGCAGGAGATGGGAGAAGGTCAGAGGGAGAAGCAGACTTTCCATGGAGCTGGGAGCCCGATGCGGGACTTGATCCCAGGACTGCACGATCATGACCTGAGCTGAAGGCAGTCACCTAACCAACTGAGCCACCCAGGTGCCCAACAATGATTTTTAAAGATTTTATTTATTTATTTGACAGAGAGAGAGATCACAAGTAGGCAGAGTGTTTCTACTTTTGTATAAGAGTCAAAAATGCTATTGACTTATAAGGAAAACAGCAGTCTCCTGGGACTTCCCATCCTCCCAACCCCCTGCTCCCTCTCCACAGAGGTAACCGCGTTTGAGTCCTATACCTGTCTCTTTTGGTTATTTGAATTGATTTGCTTTCTTGCATGAGGTATGATTCCTGACTCTTGCTGCATCGCCTTCCCTCCATCTTCCCAATATATTCATGTCATAATTTATGCTAAATCAGTATTTACCATTTACATCACTGACTATATAAACACTGTTTACAACTAATTAAATTTTTTCCTATATAGTTTTTTGTTTTTCCTAGTGTTAATTATTGCCTATTGATTTGGGCAGGTACTTTGTCCACTTTGCAAATACTTTGCCCAATTAAGCTGATAAACAAGCTAGGATGCTGAGTGCAGGAGCCTATAGAAGGACATCAGGATTGGCTGCTGAAGCAGTTAGGGGCTAACATTAAATTACACCCCCCAAATAAAGTAGAATCATTTCTGCAGTATACCTGTTTTATTCATCTCCTGTGTCCCAGCACATGGGCCACTATTTAGTTCCCTACAGGCAATGGATAAACAGTTCTTAGCAATGTCCCTGACACAAAGTGACCAGTAAATAGCACTTCTGTATTTGTGTAACACCCATCATCTACTCGAATGAAAAATTTATTTTCATTCCAACTTTCTAATGACTTTTGTTATGGGGAGAGTTTGTATGCAATTGCTAATTTTTCCAAATATTTTCATATTCATTATCTTCACTGGATCCTCAAAGTGTCCAAACTATTAGACTAGCTATTTTGAAGCCTGCTGGAGTGTTTAGTAAGCTGTGTGTAAGTTACCTAATTTCTCGTTTTTGTCAAAGCAATTGGGGAACACCTCAAGGGATAGTTGCAAGAATTAAATGAGATAATCTATGTAAAGCGCCACATACATATATCGACTATTGTTATTGAGGTAAAGCATTATAACCTATTTGATGGTGAGACAAACCAGTGCAAAGAAGTTGAGCGACTTGCGCCGTTTGCATAGTGGATTAGTAGTGGCAGCCCTGGGCCTAAAGGTCAGCCCTGACTGAATCACAGTGCAATCATCAGGGAAGAACTGATTTAACGTCTTGGTCACTGCTGCATCCCAGTGTCAGAAATAGTGTCTGGCAAATAATAGGCACTCATACACGGGATGACTACATTAATGTAAACACAAAGTTTTAGGCCTGGAAATGGTTCAGAGATCATTTATTTAAATGATCTGATTTTGGGGGTGTCCATGTGGCTCACTCAGCTAAAGTGTCCGACTCTTTGTTTCAGCTCAGATCGTGATCTCAGGGTTGTGAGATCAAGCCCTGGGTTGGAACCTGCTTAAGATTTTCTGTCTTCCGGGGCGCCTGGGTGGCTCAGTGGGTTAAGCCTCTGCCTTCGGCTCAGGTCATGATCCCAGGTTCCTGGGATCGAGCCCCACATCGGGATCTCTGCTCAGCAGGGAGCCTGCTTCCCCCTCTCTCTCTTTCTGCCTGCCTCTCTGCCTGCTTGTGATCTCTGTCTCTCAAATAAATAAACAAAAATTAAAAAAAAAAAAGATTTTCTGTCTTCCTCTCCCCCTGCCTCTGCCCCTCCCCCTCCTCTCTTAAAAAAAATAAAAACTGATTTTTCAAGTAGGGAAACTGAGGCCCAGACATTTTAAATGAACCAGGGGCATGTTTTTTTTGTTTGTTTTGTTTTGTTCTTTGTGTCTGCACAGTGTTTTTAAGAAAAATTGAAGTAGTTGCCAAATTAAGTTTGGCTGTGTATGAATAGAAAACCCAAATTAGTGGCTTAAATACAATAAAGGTTTCTCCTTCATGAAAAAGAAAAACTGAAGACGGGAAGTTCAAGATGGTAAGTCCAAGACACAAGGCACCTACTGTTGTGCTCCACTCTTCTTAACACAGGGCTTCCATCCTCATTACACTGTTAAGATACAAAGTGGCTGCTGGGGCTCCAGCCATTTGGAAGGGAGAGCCAGAGGAAATAGAGGAGGCCTACGAAAGCTGGACTGAGGAGAAAGAAGGGAGTCGATGTCCCCAGACATGAGGAGTGATATGGAGTTTGGCATTCTGGTCTGATAAAATTCATGTTTTGCAGTCTGGTAATAGTGTGGAGGATGGGTTAAACTGGAGGCATGCAGAAAGAACAGGTAGGAAGCTATCGCAGAGATGCAGGCACGATATGAGGAGGATCCAAAGCAGCAAAATCCATAGAAACATAATGTAAGCGCCACATGTAGCTTTTAAATTCCTAGTAGCCACATTAGAAAGGGAAAAAGAAACAGGTGAAACTGACTTTCATAGTAGATTTCACTTTTTATTTTTTAAAATTTTAAAATTTTATTTTTTAAAAATTAAAAAAGAAAGATTTTATTTTTTTAAGTAATCTCTAACCCAACATTGGGCTTGGACTTAAAACCCTGAGATCACTAGTCTTCTGTTTGAGCCAGCCAGGCGCCCCTGGATTTCACTTTTCCGATATGTCCACAATATTATTATCTGAACATGTAATGAATATAAAAATTGTCAATAAGACATTTCACATTCTTTTCCTGTCTTTGAACTCCAGGGTATATTTTGCCCTGACAGTGCATCTCAATTCAGATGCCAAATTTTCATTAGAAACACAAGGTGCACAAAATAAGAGGGCACAAAACTTACAACTGAAAAATTACATTCATATACCCAATTTATCCCAGATATATTGAACAATTTTTCTGACAACTGAATTGAGTGTTTTTAAATTTATGTTAATTAAAATTAAATACAGGTAAAAATTCGGTTCCTTGATCACACTCACCTTGTTCCAACTCTCAATGGCCACCTGCAGCCAGTGGCCCCATATTGGAGAAAGAAGAGCCCAGTTCGAATCGCTTCTCGGCCTTTTGGCTAAGATCAAGTGTAGAAGAGCCCAGTTCGAAACATCTGGCTCATAAAAGTTGTCGTCAACAGGAACTTCTGAACAGACCCATAAGATCATCTTATGAAGCGTTAAGCAAAGCATCACCATTTTGCCCATTCCCTAGACTTGCCTGCTTCATTTACCTCTCCTGTCCCTCCACCTAGAATGCTTTTCTCTTTTTTTTTCATCTGGAAAATGTCCACTTATCTCTTAAGTCTCCATTCAGACATCATCTCTGTGAAATCTACCCCAAGTCCCTCAGGCCCTGTTAGTTGTCCCATCCGATTTTATGCCTTTGTAGATCTGTAATGTTCTTGCAATAGGGAACCATTTCTTGATTGTCTCTGAATCGCTACTACAGAGCAAGGATCTTCTAGATTCTCGGTAAAGGTTCCCGAGTCAGGGCGCCTGGGTGGCTCAGTGGGTTAAGCACCCCACTCTTGGTTTCAGCTCAGGTCATGATCTCACGGGTCATGGATTGAGACCCAAGTCGGGCTCCCTGCTCAGCATGGGGTCTGCTTGAGATTCTCTCCCTCTGCTCCTCCCCCGACTCTATCAAACAAATAAATAATCTTAAAAAAAAAAAAAGGGTTGGGTGCCTGGATGGCTCAGTCCGTTAAGTGTCTGCCTTCACTCAGGTCATGATCTCAGGTTCCTGGGATCGAGCCCCATGTCAGGCTCCCTGTTAAGCGGGGAGTCTGCTTTCCCCCTCTCTCTCTGCTCCTCCCCCTGCTCATGCTCTCTTTCTCTCAAATAAATAAATAAAATCTTTTAAAAAAACTTCCTGAATGAAGAAGACCTTCTCTTTAGGCTGTACCTTGCTTCCCTCTTGATACTTTAGTCCGCTAGATTTTTTAAAAACTAATCCCTATGTCCAAGGTGGGGCTGGAACTCGCGACCCTGAGATCAAGAGTTGGGTGAGCCATCCACTGAACCAGCCGGGCGCCCCTTTTGTTCGGATACCTTTTGAAAGGACACACTCAGCCTTCTTAATTCAGTTTTTGCTTTGTCAACCTGAATTATCACTGGACGTGTCCCTTCCAGATAGCACAAAGGATGATGTCTAACTTTATGCATCCATACATAAAATCTGCATGGTGCGGGTTTGTGTAAAACTTTCATTTTTAGGGCTTAACATCAGTGCATACGGCTGCACTAAATAATGCATTTGAACTTACTGCGTGTGTCTTTGTGACTCTCGCCTTTTATGCGGACAGACTGTAGCACACAGCAGCTCTAGACGACAACCCCAGGGACTTCTCCAAATGTACAAGGGATTGATTCCGGTGCACCTTGCTTGAGCAAGCCTCCCTACCCAGGAACAGTACGACGAGATACACCTTCACTCCCCTGCTGATGGGGAACAGGCTCCATCAGGTATTACTGACTTGGGCACAGTCCGCTTCACAGCGATGGAATGACCCACCTTCAGTGCAGCCAAATCCACACTGCCATTCTTTAGATGACAAGAGACAGGGTGAACCCCTGATGATCTCAATTGGTAGGGAAGCAATTTGGCCACATCTATTAAAATTTTAAGTTCAGGAACGCCTGGGTGGATCAGTCGTTAAGCATCTGCCTTTGGCTCAGGTCATGATCCCAGGGTCCCGGCATCGGGCCCTGCATCAGGCTCCCTGCTCGGTTGGAAACCTGCTTCTCCCTTTCCCACTCCCCCTGCTTGTGTTCCCTCTCTGTGTCTCTCTCTGTCAAATAAATAAATCAAATTTTTAAAATAAAATAAAACAAAATAAAATTTTAAGTGCATGTTCCCTTTGACCCTCCAAATTCTACTTTTAGGAATTTATTGTGTAGGAATATTTGCATAAATACATTATTACGTGTGGCAGAAAGGAGACTGTTGTATTGCTCATTGTTATTTTGAAAATGTGAAAGAGTCCCCACATCCATTGGTATTAGATGGTTAAATAAAATGTAGTTTATCCATACAATGGATTACTATGCAGCTGTTGGAAAGAACAAAATATTTCTCTTATATAAAGAAACAGATATTTCTTTCTCTCTCTCTTTCTATATATATTTTTTAAACATTTATTCATTTATTTTAGAGGTGGGGGGCAGAGGGAGTGGGAAAGAATTCTCAGGGAGACACTCTGCTGAGCAGGGAACCTGATGTAGGGCTCAACTCCAGGACCTTGAGATCACGACCTGAGCTGATATAGTCAGATGCTCAACCGACTGAGCCACCCAGGTGCCCCCTCTCTATATATTTCAAAAAAAACACTTTTTAACTAAACTCTACATAACACGTGGGACTCAAACTCAAGACCCCAAAATCACGCTTTACTGACTGAGACAGCCAGGTGCCCTCTCTCTACTTTTTTTTAAACATGGAGAACTATTCATGATTTATTGCTGAATAAAGAAAGTTCGAGAATATACTATACTAAAATAAATACGCAAGAATATTACACTGACAATTTTAACTGTGGTTTTCTTTGGGGTATTAAAGTGGGAGAAAGGATGGGTTTTCTCTCATGCAACATTTTTTTTTTATTGTTTGAGGTTTGTTCAATATGCACATATCATATCTACAACATTAAAATGTATTTTTAAATATATCAGGATACCAGGAAAGTAAAGAAACAAGAAAATGTCTCCACAGCAGAAAATCCAGGCAAGCCTGCCAGGAAACCATGACAGACAGCTCTAATGGCCTCATTCCCTCCTCAGGAGCGAAAGCCTTGGCACCCCACTTTAGTGACATGCTCATACTACTAGTCCACTTTCTTAGACTCATTTTCTTTCCTTTTTTTTTTTTTTTACAGATTGTATTTATTTGTTTTGAGAGGAAGAGAGAGAGGAGGGGGAGGGGCAGAGAGCCTGATATGGGGTATGATCCCAGGACCCCGAGATCATGACCTGAGCCAAAGGCAGACACCTAACCGACTGAGCCACCCAGGTGCCCCTTAGATTCATTTTCTAATGCCTTCTCTCCAGTTTACATAAAAAATTCCCCAAGATATATGCTCTGATTAGGTTGGCTAATTGCTGTTAATCTGGATTATCCTGTTGGGTAGAATTCTTACACTTGGCCACCTCCTAGGCCTCTAGTCTCCCTTTATAGCTCACTGGCTTTCGCTAGAGCTGTTTCACAGTTGGTCGTGGCCAAACTTGCAGGGTTATATGACACAAAGCAAGGACAAGCACGAAGCATACCTACATTTTGGAAGAAGAATATGAGCAAGACATATGTTTCGTGTGTCTATACACATAGCATAAAATGGATCACCCAGTGTACACTCCCTTTGGTTTCATACAAGTAAAGACAGAGAGCATGAGCGGAATCAGCAGTCATCTATGTTGTTAAGAAAGCCAAACAAGAACCCCTTTTAAAGGTGTCCTTGTCAGTTGGGAGGAAGCTCGTCTCCCTCGGATTTTCCTGGTGGGTCAGTGTGTGTTCCTTGGACAGCCAGTTTGCACTATGCCTGCTTATGACCAACAGAGCAGATTCCAGAAGCAAGCTTTCTGCACTACTTGGAGTTCTCTTTGCACTCGAAGATTGATGGAGTGATGAAAGGTAAGCAAAGAAAAAAGGAAAGAAAAAGAAAAAAGAGAAACAGAAGGAAAAGAAAAACCCAAAATCAGTGTTACTGCTTCTGAAGGGATGACAGAAGTCACAGTGTTTATAGAGATGAAAATGCAGATAGAATTTTTATAGAATCTGGGATTCCTGTAATGCTGTATTCTGGAAATATTTCAAAGCCCAGTCTGAGCATCTATTTTTAAACTTTAAACGGCAGGTCATTCAAACCTTCCAGAATAAGGGAAAGAAAGCAAAAGAATAGACATGTCCTAGAAGACTGTAGGGGCGAACACTTCCTTCATGATATTTAATCTAAAAGTAGACATCTTCAGGCCACTAGGAATATTGTTAGTCTTTTCTTGCTGGCAAAAGGGCCATCTGTCTTTGAAAACCTCTATAAGCTATATATGTATTTATAATACTTAAAGGCAAGTAAGTTTCCTATCTCTTACGGAATGCGGTGGCAATTATGGAAGACAACCTGCCCCCGGAGCAGGGAGACCGATTTGCCAAGGTACACTTGGTGGAACAGTTGGCTGAACGAAGTTTTATTATTATCCAAAGTCTGTCACACGTTCTTCATTCCTAGTGGCCCCCCCCCGAGTGTCTAATATGATCTTGCACGAGGATTTCAATTTATTTTTATTTTTTTAAATGTTCTTTATTTATTTGTCAGAGAGCGAGAGAGCACAAGCAGGGGAAGTGGCAGGCAGAGGGAGAAGCAGGCTCCCTGCGGAGCAGGGAGCCCAATGCGGGACTCGATCCCAGGACCCTGGGATCATGACCTGAGCTGAAGGCAGGTGCTTGACCCACTGAGCCACCCAGGCATCCTGAGGATTTCAACTTATATTAAGCAACTGAATATTGAACATCTATCTTGGACGAAACACCGTGTTGGGTGCTGGGACGCCAGAGGAAGAAAGATATATTTCCTACCCTAAAGTCACTCATATCTAGCTGCGAGAGCAGCCCTGTTAACAGCCAAATAGAATGTGATACAATGTGTTTCCTGCAGGAATGCACAGCCAGCTACCCAAGGCCAGGGACGGGAGCAGGTACCTTGGTCCTCCAGTTTGAAGGTGAGCACTAACATTTCTGCAACCGAGATGCCTCTTATGATTCATGGTGTCTCACAATTATTTTTTTTAACAGCTACTCTTTTTAAATTAAATTAAATTTAATTTAGTTTAATTTTATTGTTTTATCGACATATAATGTATTATTTGTTTCAGGGATACAGGTCTGTGAATCATTAGTCTTACACATTTCATAGCACTCACTATGGCCCATACCCTCCCCAGCGTCCATAACCCAGCCCTACCCTCCCAGCAAACCTCAGTTTGTTTCCTAAGATTAAGAGTCTCTTATGGTTTGTCTCCCTCCTGGTCCCATTTTGTTCCATTTTTTTCCCTTCCTACCCCCCAGGACCTCCCACCCTGTCTCTCAAATTCCTCATTTCAGAGAGATCATATGATAGTTATCTTTCTCTGACTGACTTATTTCGCTGAGCATAATACCCTCTAGTTCCATCCACGTCATTGCAAATGGTGAGATTTGGGGGGGTTTTGATGGCTGCATAGGATTCCATCATATATATATATATCTCCCACATCTTCTTTATCCATTCATCTGTGATGGACATCTAGGCTCTTTCCATAGTTTGGCTATTGGCTGTCTCACAATTATTATTGGCAGGTGTGTTTCTTTGTTTTTCCTTAATGACGTACAAAATGGCGGCACATCTTAGAATCTATGGCATCCTCGATACTTGTGGGTATCCTTGGGTCACACCGAAGTGAAAGAGATTCTTGAGTTGGGTCTGTGAAGAATGAGCAGGATGCTTGCTAGGTGGAAAAGCAACGCACGAGGGCAAAATCCACTGACTGTGAGCTTTTGAGTCAGAAGTACCAAGTCCTAATTTCCGAGACTTGGGGCTTTCTTGGTTTCTTCGTTACCCATAGGAGTGTTACGAGGACAGTAAATACAGCTGACCCTCACTAAGTGTGCTGTGTGTCTGGCAGCATTCTAAGGGTTTTAAATAAATTAACTTATTTAATCCTCAGCACAAGTCTGGGAGATAAGATACTGCTATTAACTCATTTTTTAAAACGAAGAATCAGGGCACCTGGGTGGCTCAGTCGGTAGAGCGTCTGACTCTTGGTTTTGGCTCAGGTCATGATGTCAGTGTCCTGAGATTGTCCCGTGTTGGGCTCAGTGCAGAGCCGGCTTGTCCCTCTCCCTCTATTCTTCCCCTCAACACCCCTCTTGCACGAGCTCTCTCTGTTTCTCTCAAATAAATAAATGAAATCTTTAAAAATAAGTCAAAGGGAGGAAGCTGTAGCAGTTAAATGAATGGCCGGGATTACACAGTCTGGCTACAGCTCTCCATCACTGACGCAGAGCTCTCAGCCAAGTGTTGGCCAGAATGTTGCTCAAATGTTAGTCATTATTTAATGCAACGAAGAGGGCTTTTCAGGTTAAGGGGACAATAGGAGCAGAAGCCACAAGATGTTAAAGCATTTAGGAATTCCTTTTGGCTGAAGGTTTGGTGGGGAGGAAGGGTTGAGGCAGGCTGGAGTTGAGTATCTCTAGACAGGAAGCTAGAAAGTTCTACTGATGTCCGATTATAGCAGGCTTCATGAAGCACTTGGGCTGTGGGACTTAATCTATAGACTACAGAGCACTGTTACATATATTTTTTTAAAGATTTTATTTTATTTTTTAAAGATTTTAGTTATTTAAGAAACAGAGATGAGAGAGAGCGAGCAGAAGAAGAGGGAGGGGCAGTGGGAGAGGGAGCAGCAGACTCCCCCCTGAGTAGGAGCCCGATGCAGGGCTTGATCCCAGGGCCCTGGGATCATGACCTGAGCCTAAGGCACACGCTTAACCAATGAGCCAACCAGGCGCCCCATCACTGTTAAATATTTTTGAGCTGGGGAGTGACCCAACCCTATCTGTGATTTAGAAAAACAGGCCGCCCTGGGGAAGATGCACTCACGCAGGGCAGGAGAAAGGCCAGAGCCGTGTTAGGAGGCTGAGTTGGGTGTGGGCCATCAACAGACAACGGCACTCGGGTGGCAGTCGTGGGCAGGCCGAGCAGGGGCCGGCTGAGACACAGTTCGGATGGAGGGCTGAGCCAGCTCTGACGAAGATGCGAGTAGCTATCCTCAACCAGCCCCTGGGAGGGCAGGTGCATATCACAGAAGGCAGGCCAACCAGCCACCGCAGTAGCATAGGGCAGGGGTTTGGAATCATGTCCTGGTGGGTAAAACTGACTCCTTCATCATGACATCCCACAGAGATTGTTTAAAGTTTGGTCTGGCTTTGGTTTGCTTCTTAACAAGCAGACTCTTGTTTGCTCTGAGACACAAAGCAAAGCTTTCATCATGACCGTACGTTGCCTTGTGTGTTTCTCAAGCCAGCTGGTGTGCTCATGGGGAGCTCATGGCTACCGGGGACCTGAAAGCGATGGAGGGGACTGGCCTGAGTTGGTGGCAAAGACCTTCATTTCCAGAGGAGTGTGGTGAGAAGAGATTCCACTGACAGTCAACCCCAACTGAGTGTCCGCCGTGTCCAGAACACGATCGAGCAGACTGAAGTCCTGAGGAATAAGGTAAGCTTCTTGGTCAGCAGGGAGGTCAGAAAGGGAATACCTGGAAAAGCGCTTTAATCAGCAGATCAAACAATGGGAGGAAAAACGATCAGTGTATTCAAGTTGCGTGTGCCAAGCGAGGTCACAGAATGCTCTCGGGCCAGCTCAAGCTCCATGGAGGCTAAGTGGCCATGGGAGTGGGTTGGGACCAAAGCACCTTCCTGAGAGCTGCCTCAAGGTTTGGTCCAATGCTCATACTCCCAACAAGAAAGAAAAAGACAGTGTCCTTCAGAAGCTCTGAATTTGGGACTCTCTCTCTCCAGCCCTGTGCTTCTATTGATTAAGTCCTGTCCTGCCGGCCAGGAGCTGGGCTCTTCCCCTCTGGAGAGCCCTTCCCCCACCCTCTGACCTCATGGGGCAGTGAGATGATGTCATTCTGTATCAACCTTGACACACGCATGCCCTCGGATTGCCCCCAGAAGCCTAATGGGAGTTCTAGAGATGCCCCGTCAGGGATGAGACCCACACCACGGGTAGTACTGGGCAGACTCCCAGGAAGGGGACTGACCTGCTGACACCCCAGGGGGTGGGACAGGCAGGGTCCCTCCCCAAACCCACACCTTGATTCTAAGTAGTTTTTTTTTTTTAAAGATGTTTATTTTAGAGAAAGAGACCAGGCGAATGAGGAGAGAGGCAGAGGGAAAGATAGAGAGAGAGAGAGAGAGAGAGAGAGCGAGCGAGAGAGAGAGAGAGAATCTCAAGTTGACTCCCTGCAGAGTGGAGAGCCCAATGCAGGGTTTGATCTGAGGACCCAGAGACCATGACCTGAGCTGAAATCAAGAGTCAGACGCTCAACCGACTGAGCCACTCAGGCGCCCCAATTTTCCAAGTAGTTCTAGGAGCTTGCTGAATTATCAGAGCAGAGGGGAGGGAGGGCATGGCGTTTTCTGGGGAAGTTGCTTTGCCTCAGCCAGAGATATCTCATGGAAATATAGTATCAGACATGGAGGTCATTAAACCAACCTTAGCAGCCATGTTATTAAAAAGTTAAACGAAACAGGCAAAAGTATTATCATTTTAACAAGTAATCAATATAAAAGCTAATGAGGTATTTTACTGAGTTCTTTTGTACGAGTCTTCAAATTCCAGCGGGTATTTTACTCTTCTATCTCAGCTTGGAATAGCTACATTTGAGATGTGAGCCAGTCACGCGTGGGCTCGCGCAGGTCTAGGCACCGCCACTCGGGGCAGCTGAGTGAAAGCCTGGACACGTTTTGTCTGCTTCCCCAGGGCAGGGGCTGGAATCTCCGCTTCCCCATGTCTCCCTCAGCTTGGGGGGGTGCTCCTGGATGGAGGATGGTCTACATCCCTCTCCTGGGGTTTCCCTCCACTCCACGTTTACCAAATTTGGAAAACTTTCTGGGAAGACTGAGTGGGATTTGATTTGATTTGACTTATTATTATATATTATATATAATTTTTTAAACTTTTCCACATTTGGCATATCCAGGTCCTTCACTGCAGGGTTCAGGGTAGGGGCTCCTCTCGCTCTGGTCTAAGGCTGGCACTGAAGCTTGGTAACATTATTTCAACCCCTGGATCAAGCAAAGCCAAAATCCAGTTCTGCTTATAGACACTTGAGTTATGTCCTGTCTTCTCCTAGAGGCAGTTTAAGAAGGGCTCCCGGTCAAGTACAATGGAAAGAGTCCTAAGGGATACAAGGTCCAAAGTCTCCCTTCAAAGGCCTAGGGTGGGATAATCATTGAGGGCCCAGTCAGAACCCTCCTGCTGTTGGGGCTATGCAAACAGCTCCTTTCCAAATGTCAATGATCCTACGGATTTCTCTAATTGTAGACATTGTCTGTAAACAGACAAATTGGACCACATCCAGTAGGAAGTCCCAAGACTTCCTACTTAACATATGCAAGACAAATGCATATGTTACCAACATTCTGATTTTCACAGCATTCTTCACTTCCTCCAGATGCCTGTCAAACCCATAAAACAGTTCCTCTGAAGCACTGGTTAAAAAACAAAACAAAACAAAAACAGTTATCTCAGGAATATGAAAATTCCTGAACAGAAAGAGCACATTACTGTTTTATTAAAATTAATTAATTAATTAATTATTTCCCAAAGATTCTATTCATTTGACAGAGAGAGACAGTGAGAGCAGGGGAAGTGGGAGAGGGAATGCAGGCTTCCTGTGAAGCATGGAGCCCAATGTGGGGCTCAATCCCAGGACTCTGAGATCATGACCTGAGGCAGACACTTAACGACTGAGCCACCCAGGTGCCCCGTTACCATTTTTTTTTAATGGAATGTTTCTATACACTAACAGTGAATAATTAAAAAAGGAAATTAAAAAATTTCTACTTACAGTAGCATCAAAAAGATTAAAATATTTAAGAGTAAACCTAACCAAGCAGGTGAAAGACTTATACGATGGAAACGATAAAACATTGCTGAAAGAATTTAAACAAGACACAAAGAAGTTGGAAAGAAACCTTGTGTTCATAGATCAAAAACTTAATCATGTTAAGATGTCATGTCATATTACCCAAAGCAATCTAGAGATTCAATGCAATGCCCATCAAAATCTCCATGACATGTTTTCCAGAAATAAAAAAAAATTCCTAAAATTCATGTAGAATTGCAAGGGACTCTGAAGAGCCAAAACAATTTTGAAAAAGAACAAAATTGAAGGATTCAACTTTCTCCTATCAAAACTTATTACAGAGCTACATGTTACACATCACAACAGTGTAGTACTGGCTTAGGACAAATACAGACTGATGGCATGGAACAGGGAGCCCAGAAATAAACGCTCACATATACGGTCAAATGATCTTCAACAGGGTGCCAAGTCCACTCAAAGAGAAAAGAGCAGTCTTCAACAACTGGTGCCGGGAAAACTGGCCATCCGTCTAGGAAAACGAGTTGGAGTCTTATGTCAATTGGGAATGACCAGATGTTGTTTAATGGATACAGAGTTTCACTTCTACAAGATGCAAAGTTCTGGAGATCTGTTGCACAACAATGGGAACATCCTTAGTACTACTGAACTTATGCTTAAAAATGGTTAAGATGATAAATTTAAAAAAAAAGAAAGATGTACTCTGGCCCTCTTCCTTCCTTGATGCATCTGTGGTTCATTCAGATACAGATTCTTCCATGAACAATGTTACCTCCTATTCCAGCAGCAGAGACACCCAGTGTCCTCAATTCGGGGTCATGATCTGAGATTGTTTAATAACCATCATTGTTAATACCCAATATCTCTGAAAGGAGATCACACTGAAAGGGATGGGGATGACACAGGATGTGACTAAGAGATGGAGGAGATCGTCGAGGAGCATCTTAGAGGCTGGGCCCATCCTCTAACACGGCAGCTCTAACCACTCATGATCGTCATGCTCTTTACGAGAGCTTTTATGAGGGACTTCAAATAGCCAATTCATAAGGTTCTTACCACTCACAGCTCAGTGTGTTATGTAATTTGTTCAGGGTCACAGAACAGTAACCATAATTAGATCTCACAAGTCTTAACCTCCTAGGTGTTCTATCCGACAGGGTGTTTTAACGATTACATGCAAATCATCTTCTTATTTCGCATTTATGGAAAGTCAGCGATGTGCTTTACGGCACCATGTAGATTAACGGGCTTGGAAGCAACTGTTTTCTTTCCGTATTTTTCCGTATGTGTAGCCTTCTTCACATGTCAAATTAGTTTGTTGGAGTCAAACCCAAACAAAACGCACCTATTACATGTGGTGGTTACATCTCTCTGGTTTCTTTGGGAATAGAGTGATCTCCTTCCCTCCTCCATACATTTTTCTCAGTGCCATTGACTTATGGAAGACACTGGTCTAGTTGTCCAGTACAGTATCCCACATTTGGGATTTTCCCTCTAGTGCCATTTAACTCACTGTTCCATTGCCTCTGCTGCTCCCTACTCCCATTCCCTGTAAATGAAAGCTAGCTCTAGAAGCTTGATTAGAGCCGGGTTCAATGTCTTGGGTGAGTATATTTCGTATCTGGGTGACATAGTCGTTGGTGATTTAAGAAAAATTCCTACAAAATCAAGCAATGTTGGATTATTCCAGGAGGCACTCGAGATCTCTTCTGAAGACACAGTGTCGTGGGGCATAAGAACCCCCAAAGTCCAGCCACTGACTTCATTTTTTTCTGCTCCTTGTTAATGTTTGCCAGCATTGAATACCTAGTTTTGCATTATCCAAAGCAGAGAAAACAATCCAAGGGCCTCATTGCATATGGAATGTGCTGGGAATGAGCAGGTATGAATCCTTCTGGTTCTGGGTTGGAAGCCACAGAAATGAACTCTGCCTAACTCATTAAAGGTACTGTATTCAAAGATACAAGACAGATTATAGAATCTATAGGTGAGCTGGAGAACCAGGTTCAAAAGAAGGACAGAAATCTCAGGAAATGAGGTAAATGCACCCACAACCAAGGTCGTCCCACAGGAATCTCTTAGATGGCCGTCAGGCATTCCTACCAGCTACTGCCCCTAGATCTTACTCAATGAAGGATTCTTAATGATCTCTTTATCTTTGTGTCACATGTTCAACTTTGTGCCCAGAGTTCTGGGCAGGGGGACAACTAATTTGCCATCCTGGCTCACGTGTCCATTCCCTGCTCCCAAAGCGTTGGAAGAAGAAGCATCTGAACACTTAGGCATACATAGGGGAACACGTGGTTTCTCCCTTACTACTCCTAAAATGGGAGATCAATCCTCATTGGAAACTGTAGCCAGAAAACTAGCAAATATCAGAATGGATTGGATGAATGGTTGGATATGTTCAAAGGATAGGTGAATGGAATGAATCACTGAGAAGAAGGAAGGTTTCCAAATCTAATGGCAATCGAGATTTTAGGCCAAACACATCTGATCACCTGTAATGGTCATCGTGTTTGAGCGTGCATTAGAATCACCTGGAGGGCTATTGAACAACAGAATGCTGGGCCCCACCTCCGCAGTTTCTGATTCTGTAGATCTGGGAAGGGGTCCAAAGGCTTTATTTTTCTGACAGATCCCAGGTAGTGCTGGTGCCGCTGGTCTTGAGTCCACATCCTGAAAACCACAAGTTTAGCTTCCAGATCAATAACTCTGCATTTTGTTCTGGTTCGGATGTGTGTATAAGAGATCATCTGTAATTTGAGCTGCAGAAGGGTGGATGGAGGAGAATTCTTCCAACTGTGACTCTCTGGTCCAGGAATAAGCTGCAAATATGATTTCTTTCCCATACACCATTCAAGTTCTCGAAGCTAGCCGTCATGTTTCTCCAAATTATTGGTTTCTGGACTAAAATCCCTGGTTCCATCACTATTCTTCATGAGTCACAGATTTAATTCTGTGACCCTTGTCACTTTCCTGTGGATTTTTTTCAGGTCCCTATTGTTTCTTTTAACACGAGGGACCCAGAGTTTGAAACATATTCCAGCTAGAGTCTGACCATTGTAGAGCAAACCCAAGAAATACCCTCCCTTATGTTGCTCCCTAATTGTCCATTAATTTCTTTCAGTAGCTGAATCATATTATCAGCCTTATTTTGAGGGTTTTTTAAAAAAAGATTATATTTCTTTATTTTATTTTAGGGAGCAAGAGAGCGCAGGAGCGGGAAGAGGGAGGAGCAAAGGGATAGGGAGAGAGAGTCTCAAGCAGACACCACATGAGCCTGCTGTGGGGCTCAAAGCCATGACCCTGAGATCATGACCTGATCTGTGCTCAAGAGTCGGATGCTTAACCAACTGAGCCACCCAAGTGCCCTCATGTTGAGGTTTTTATCCATGAAAATACAAACCACCTCCCTTCTCTCTTTCCTTCCCTCTCTTGTTCCTTCCTTCCACATTTCAAGACTCAATGCCCATGTCTTCTCATCCAAAATTCTTTTCATTGTGAAATTGATTATGGAAGTCTTAGTTTAGGATTTAACATTATCTCTATTAAATTTTATTGTTTTAGCCTTGACCTATCACAGTTGCCTATTATGATATTTTAATCTTAAATTTCCTGTTTGATATGATTCTTGTGACTTGAAACTTTGTGACAGCTAAAGTGATGGTCAGAACAGCACAAAAATGCATCCATTCATTTATTCAATACGTTTACCTGTCCCACCATATTATAGTCACTGCTCTGGTCCCAACCATTAATAAAATGTTGATCAGAACAAGGCCAAGGATAGAACCCTATTGTACCTACTCCCAAGAATAATCCATTGGCTGCTAATCCACAGTTTGAAGGTTTCGGCCATTTTATCTGTTCTCACTTTACCTAAATCTATTTTCACCGAGTTTCCCTGACCATAATTTGTTTACAAATGGATCTTCAGGTTTCCAGCACATATTTCGATGACATGAGATCCACACCAAACAATGCGCCCTTTTTCCAGACTAGGAGATTCTGTGTTTCAAATGCCGTTGTGGGAGGTGACTTGGGTCATTAGGGCAAGGTGTGCACCCCAGGTCTGCGCTTACCACTATGAACCAGTGGCAAGTCTTAGACCCTTGGCTTTCCCATCTACACGAAGGGCAACAAAGCCGACCTCACAGGGTTGTTATGAGAATTATACATGATGTATTTATTTATTTATTTTTAAAAGATTTTATTTACTTATTTGAGAGACACACAGAGAGAGAGAGGGCCTAAGTGGGGGGAGGGGCAAAGCAGAATCCCCACTGAGCAGGGAAACTGACGAGGAACTGGATCCCAGGACCCTGGGATCATGACCTGAGCCAAAGGTAGACGCTTAGCTGACTGAGCCACCCAGGCGCCCCCAGAAATAATGCATTTAAAGTGTCCAACACATACTACCCTTTTTTTTTTTTTAAGATTTTATTTATTTATTTGACAGACAGAGATCACAAGTAGGCAGAGAGGCAGGCAGAGAGAGAGAGGAAGGGAAGCAGGCTCTCCACTGAGCAGAGAGCCCAATGCGGGGCTTGATCCCAGGACTCCGGGATCATGACCTGAGCCGAAGGCAGAGACTTAAACCACTGAGCCACCCAGGTGCCCCCACATACTACCTTTTTGAATGTGGCATCTAAAAAAAAATAATCATAGGAAGAGAAGATTTTCCAGTGAGGGGACTACCTTTTTGAATGTGGCATCTAAAAAAAAATAATCATAGGAAGAGAAGATTTTCCAGTGAGGGGAAATTAGATTTTTTTCAAATCCTATACAAATTCATGGAAAGCTTTGGTTCAAGGATTTGTAAGTCAGAATACAAAGCAGTATATACAAAACTTAAATTATCAAATAATTTAAAAATATTTTATTGCTATCTTTAGCTTGAATGAACTCATTTTCTACTTAGTTAAAATATACAGTATAGTCATTTGGTTCTTTCTCTCATCATCTGTGACAGGGTTTACTTCATTGTCATCATATTACTCTGCAATAGAAGACTTTCCCCAGGCTCAGAGAAAATAAGCAAATTATTTTCTCTGGGCTTCGCATGTAAAATAAAGGCTTCATGTAGAATTTTGGAAGGATTATGTGCTATGACATTTTCCTGGTTTCCTAGTTATTCTAGAAGGAAGGTAACAAGACATTCATTAAATAATATAAATATTTGCGTGTGGTTTTTAAAAAGTAGACAAACACAAAATACCTGGTAACCATATCTAGAGGGAGATTTTAGGCGGGTGGAAAACGGGGAGGGAGACTTTCTTTTCACTATACAGCCTTTGTACCTTTTGAATTTTGTGCTCCATGCATATATTACCGATTCAAAAAATAGTTAATCCTTTTTAAGGAGTGGAAAAAGAATTTTAAATAACACTATCCTTTTCACTGAAAGCTTCTTTTTATAAAATCTCAAAGCTGAGATAACAAAGAAACCAAAGTCCCTGAGAAGTCCCATTAAAGTCTGATAACATGTACGAGTTAAGCCAGTTACATGAACCACATTAAAATAGATATACTTTATAATGACCTCTAAACACTGCCTCCCAGCCATTCCAATTAACAATAAATTATTTCTAACAAAGGTGCCTGACCCATTGCAAAAACTTTACTGAGAACATCAAATTTTAAAACACAGACACTTTAAAAATATAATGAACAGGATAGGAAGCTCGATTTAGATGTTGAGGTATCAAAATCTAGTTTTTCAAAATATTTTGGGCAAATGTATAACTTTTATATATAAGATATTATTGTAGTTTTATATTTGATTTTTATTGCCAAGATTGTATTCAATGAACAATCAACAATTTACATGAATCCTGACTACATGTTTAAGACAAATGAAACCATTTCCAAAGAAAATTGTGCACAAGAGGGAGACATTAAAAATATCAACCATCCCCACGGCACCCGGCCAGCTCAGTTGGTGAAGGGAGCAACTCTTCATCTCAGAGTGGTGAGTTCAGGCCCCACACTGGGAACAGATTACTTAAAAATACAATCCTGAGGGGCACCTGGGTGGCTCAGTTTGTGAAAGGTCTGCCTCCAGTTCAGGTCTTGATCCCAGACTCCTGGGATCGTGTCCGTATCAGGCTCCCGGCTCAGCGGGGAGTCTGCTTCTCCCGCTCCCTCTGCTTCTCCCCCTGCTTGTGTTCTCTCTCTGTCAAAAGAATAAATAAAATCTTAAAAAAAAAAAAAGTACAATCCAAAAAAAAAAAAAATCCACCATCTCCAAGGATGACTCATAAAGTTTTATAACACAAAATGAGAGCCCTTCAGTCTGTGAAATTTTATGCAAAAATAGTTGCATAGAAAATGTTTCCGTCTCGGGATGCCTGGGTGGCTCAATTGGGTAAGCGTCTGCCTTCGGCTCAGGTCATGGTCACAGGGTCCTGGGATCCAGTCCTGCATTGGGTGCCCTGCTCAGCAGAGAGCCTGCTTCCCTCTGCCTGCTGTTCCCCCTGCTTGTGCTCTCTCTCTCTCTCTCTGACAAATAAATAAATAAAATCTTAAAAAAAAACAAGAAAGAAAATGTCTTTACGTATGATCCCAGTATCATGGAAATGTCCCTTGTCACAGCAACTGCCAGTGAAGCAGACATTATCACAGAGTCCTGTATTGGGTGATTTGGCAAATGCCAGAAAAATGAAAACTGAAATCCTTGCGCTGGAGGAGTAGATAAGCACGGGGATGTCATAACTGCTTGAGAAAGTCTGCTAAGATCTGCAAAGCACTAGGGTCGTCTGGGTGGCTCAGTCATTAAGCGTCTGTCTTCCGCGCAGGTCATGATCCTGGGGTCCTGGGACCGAGTCCCACATCAGGCTCCCTGCTCAGCAGACAGTCTGCTTCTCCCTCTCCCTCTGCCTCTCTCCCTGCTTGTACAAGCACTCGCTCACTCTCTCTGTCACAAATAAATAAAATCTTAAAAAAAAAAAAAGTTTGCTTTTCTTTTTCTTTCCTTTTTTAAAGATTTTCTTTTTAAGCAATCCCTACACGCAGGGTGGGGCTTGGACTCATGACCCTGAGATCAAGAGTCACATGGTCCACTGACTGAGACAGGCCAGGGGCCCCCAAGAATTGCTTTTGAAGTACAAGAGATTTCATGCTCAGCAAACACCGTGGGAGGAAAATCTTCCCCTTAATGTACCTGGTGCCGCGGTATTATCTCCCTTGTGAAATCCCTGGCAGAATGGTAGGTACTCAAAAGGCAAGCCCTCTTGCCTCCTTCCTCGCCAAACTCCGCAGCGTGTCTCCTAACGCGCCTACCCCAAACCAGAGGGACTCTTTCAGTGTCTCCTAACAGGACGGTCCAGTCGCAGACAGTAGAGGAGACCATTCGTAAGGGGCCCGGGAGCAGGAATAGGCAAAGCACGGCTGTTATCTCAAAGTCACGGGGTGTAGCCGCAGCCCACTGAGCAAAGCTCCACCGGCCCTTGACCCAGAAAGCATCCCGTCGGTCTCCCAGAGGACGTGACGGGGATTCCGAAATCTCGATTCTGGAAACCGGGTGGTTTTAACCCAGACCCAGCGGGGTGTAGACACAGGAGGCCAGGGTTTCCCCTATCGGTGTGGGCCCACATGGCTGTTTCTTTCTAAGCTGTATTGAGACCAAGCAGGCCAAGAGACACCTGCTCAAAGCTAATATTCTGTTAAACAATGACCAGGACTCCCTCGTAAGGTTCCAGCAGATGCCTGAGGACTCCCAGGGGCAAAAGGCCCCAACTGAAAGGTCTGGCGGTTGTTCAAATGCTGAATGGGGCGGTCACAGCACCTTCCAGCCCGGGGGATGGAGACCGCCCAGTCAAAGAGCCCCAGAGGCCGCGCAGTGAATGTGAGCATTTGACGGATGTGTCTTCTGAACTCTTTGAGCTTTTCTCTTCTAGGATGAAAAGGAACTCAGAGTAATGAAAGCAACAATGCCCACATTTTAGGGTGCTGCCATTTTGTGTCAGACGCTGTCCAAGTGGCTGATACACTACACCACCCCGGGATTTCTTCACAACTGCTGGGCTCTTTTCCCATTTGGCAAATGAAAAGGCTGAGACTCAGGCTGGGGAATTTGCTCAAGTTCACAGTGTGAACAAGTGACAAAGACAGAATTTGAACCCAGAACCGCCAGGCATCAATACCCGTGCTCATTCCACTCAGCACACAGCTGTCTAATTACACAATGTGCTTGGGAAGGCAAGAAGTCTCTCGTAACACAGGATTTTTTTTTTCTTTTTTTTGAGTAGTACACGAGAAAACGTTTGAAAGCAGCAGCCTGTTGCCTCTCATACGGCAGGAATTCAGTAAAACAAACAAAAAAATTGTTTATATCATTATCTTACATCCCAGAACATGTACGGTGTGGCGGGGTAAGCATGCAATGGCCTTCTCTGGGGCTTTAAATGGGTCGCAGGGACAGATATTACATATTTAAAAATAGCAACACTCACATGGCTCTATAGTAAATCAGTTGGCCAAGTTAAAAATAGATTCTAAACATAGCAGGAGTAGAAATTCAACCTAATACCAAGTCACCGAAAGCAGTGACAGTGTTTGCAACAGAAAAAGAATAGCAGGCATAAACCGATTAAGCATTTGTAGGCAATTCTCTGCTTCCATTTCAAATTCCGTCTAGCCCTTCTGCAGCAGCAAACACGTACATGTGCGCACATGCATGTAAATATACACATTTGCAAATACACGAAGAGGACCTACCCCTCCTTATTTATCTGTAATGGCATCCTTTGCAAACCCGTCATTCTGAGGCTTTGGTCCTTATTATTAACACATCCCAGATACACTATAACCCTATGCCTTTCCTTAAGCTTTTCAAGCGGAGGAGAGAGGACAGTTCGTGTCTGAAATGCCCCGGGCGCAGGGGCACAGCATGGTGAGACTGGTAGGTAACTAGAAAGATTGGGGCGCAGAAGCCACATTCAGAACTATTCCCTCTGCATTCAGCGAATTTACAGTGGCAGGCTTAGAAAGTTGGTTCCTGCTCTGTTGCTGTCGTTTGAAACCCTGGGAGCTGGTATGTCAGATAAAAACTCCAGTTTCTGTGCCAAGGATTCCTTCCCCAGAAGCACAAATGACTTTCAGAAGGCTGGAGCTTCGGTTCTTCTTCAGTCCCCTACTTTAAAGATGTTTCGAGCACATAATTTGCTTCCTTGCAGTTGCCAGAGCGTCCCAGCTGTGTGCGTGATTCTTTAGGGAGGAAGCCATGAAACGTGTGTCCTTAACTCACATAATCTTCTTCCGTGAACAGCAAGAGGAGAATGACAGATGGGTGTGTGTTATCACTTGAAACAGAGCATCTCATCAAGCAGACCTTCCCATAAAAATACAGATGTAAAGATACATTTGAAAACTGAATTCTTGGAGCGCCTGGGTGGCTCAGTGCGTTGGAGCCTCTGCCGTCGGCATGGGTCATGCTCTCAGGGTCCTGGGATCGAGCCCCGCATTGGGCTCTCTGCTTAGCAGGGAGCCTGCCCCCCCACCCGCCGCCTGCCTCTCTGCCTACTTGCGATCTCTGTCAAATAAATAAATAAAATCTTAAAAAAAAAACTGAATTCTTGGGGTACCATATAAAGGATTAAAAAATAACTTAACGAAGGACTCACCGTTATATTGACTTATCCATTAAGGAACAGTAACCCTTTTCCTTAAAAAACAGTGTGAGAGAGGTTTATTTCTAAAACATGAAACAAAATAGGATTACTAAGAACGAAAACACAGGAGAGCGGTGAAGAACTGGCTGGGTTCATAACTCACTTTAGTCAGTGCAAACTCTGACTGCATCATTGGATAAGAAATCTCTCTTCTCCAGGCCACTGTTTCTTAGAATGTCAGGAAGGGGAAAAAATCATAGTTTATACCTCGTATGGTCAGTGTAAGGGTTAAAAGTCCTATATGTGGGGCGCCTGGGTGGCTCAGTGGATTAAGCCTCTGCCTTCCGCTCAGGTCATGATCTCAGGGTCCTGGGATCGAGCCCCGCATCGGGCTCTCTGCTCGGCAGGGAGCCTGCTTCCTCCTCTCTCTCTGCCTGCCTCTCTGCCTACTTGTGATCTCTCTGTCAAATAAATAAATAAAATCTAAAAAAAAAAAAAGTCCTATATGTAGTTTTTGGCCTAGCACATAGGATTCTAAATATTAGTTATTATTTTATTATTTTATACTATTTTTTATTTTATATTTTATTATTTTATACTATTATTTTATAAAAGTACCACTAAGTACCTGGGATAAGCTGTTTACCACAATCAAGGACTGATTTTTCCCAAGAGCTAAAGGAAAAAATAAAAAAAATATTTTGCTTTTTGGCAAAGAAGCAATAGGCATTCGTCAAGGAAGGCGACCCAAACCTATAGAGGAGATTATTGTTATTATTATCATTTTTTTAAAGATTTTTATTTATTTGTTTGACAGAGAGAGATCACAAGTAGGCAGAGAGGCAGGCAGAGAGAGAGGAGGAAGCAGGCTCCCCACGGAGCAGAGAGCCTGATGCGGGGCTCGATCCCAGGACCCTGAGATCATGACCTGAGCCGAAGGCAGCGGCTCAACCCACTGAGCCACCCAGGCGCCCCTATTATTATCATTTTTAAATTATTTATTTATTTGAGAGAATGAGAGAGCGTGAACAGGGGGAGGGGCAGAGGGAGGGAGAGAATCTCAAGGAGGCTCGACGATGAGCGCGAAGCGGGAGGCGGGTCTCGATCTCGTGACCATGAGATGACGGCATGAGCTGAAATCCAGAGGTGGATGCTCCACGGACTCAGGACTCAGCCACTCAGGCGCCCCTTAAAGAGCAGATCATTAACTGAAGCTTGGAATGCAGGACGTTGGGTGGACCAGCAGGTATGTTCAAGGGCCAGCTTTGCACACCCTGCAAACAGTCGTTCGAGGGAGGTGCCTCCTCAGCGCGCTCGGAAAGGACTCCAGCACCAGCCTGGGACTCTAGTGGAGAAAGGACACACGCTCCAAATTCTTCCCCTTACAACGCACGGACGTAAGACAGGGACAGTCTTAAAAAAAAGGGGGGGGGGGGAAACATGACATTTCAGACGACTGGTGCCTGAAGCGTGCCTTTAGCAGAAGGGGATCACGGTTCATTCATAACTTACCTACATCTTCGGTCCCACAAGTAGTGGTGTCAGGCATTGGGTTATGAAGACCAGTGAGATGCATTACTCTTTTTGGACTTAGCTGTTCCACATGTGGATTGAAGAAAGAGCCACAGGCTTTGGCTACTGGAGAATTCATGTACAGGTGAGTCAAATGTCTCCTCTCCTCCTCCCCAAGGGAAGCCCAATGGGGTTGGTGCCACAGGGATGATGAGGCTGCCTCCAGACACATCCCTGACAGCGTTGGACTTGAGAAAGCTACAAATGAGCTCAAACCCCAGGATAGCTTCACAGTGAGTCCGGCAAGTTATCTGCCCTATAAGACGAGGAAGTGATTATGGCCTGAAAAACTTTAAGATAGATTTAATCAGTCCTTCTCTCTATTCAAAACTTGGCCCTGTAGACTTTGTCTAATTTCCAGAAATATCAACGGTGTTTTGGAATTAGATTTAATTGCTCTGCTCCCACACCTCTGGGCATTTCTCCATTCTAGTACCTTTCTTACTGTACTGTTTCCCCCCGTCAGTGCTGAGGTACTGCTCATTAATTGAGCCCAATTATCTAGAGAGCACAGATTCAAGAGGAGCTCAGGGAAGAGGCTGGCTTTGACACAGTTTCTTGAATGGGTTCATTCATTGATGAATCCAGTGTTCCCAAACTTTATTCGCTTCTGGTTTTTGTCATACCCATGTTACTCATACAATTAGGTAACATTTCCTCTAAATTGACACCAGCTGAATAATTTTTAAAATTCAGTTTCGTCTTAAGCCATTTTTGGGAAATCATGGGTTTGAGGTACTAGACTTTTAAGTACATATTTAAAAAACCCAACTATGTACATTTAAAAAAATTATGAGGGCAATAGGGGATTATGAGGGCAATAGGGGATCATTTGGGCAATAGGGGATTAGTAAACTAATGAAATTTTGGACTTGAAAGTCCTCTTTTGGCTTTTCTAATCCAACCAAGAGTTCCATGGAGGTTAAGAGATTTGGTCAAAGCCACCTGCCAAGGGGACAGTTAAGAACAGAAACTTGGGGGCAGCCTGGGTGGCTTAGTTGTTAAGCCTCTGCCTTCGGCTCAGATCATGATCCCAGGGTCATGCTCCCAGGGTCCTGGGATTGTGCCCCACATCAGGCTCCCCACTCTGCAGGAAGCCTGCTTCTCCCTCTCCCACTCCTCCTGCTTGTGTTCCCTCTCTCATTGTGTCTCCGCCAAATAAATAAAATATTTTTTTTACAGATTTTTATTTATTTATTTGACAGAGAGAGAGATCATAAGTAGGCAGAGAGGCGGGCAGAGAGAGAGGAGGAAGCAGGCTCCCCGCGGAGCAGAGAGCCCAATGCGGGGCTCGATCCCAGGACCCTGAGATCATGACCTGAGCGGAAGGCAGAGGCTTTAACCCACTGAGCCACCCAGGCGCCCAATAAATAAAATATTTAAAAAAAAAGAAGAAGAAGAAGGACAAGGGCACCTGGGTGGCTCAGTGGGTCAAAGCCTCTGCCTTCGGCTCAGGTCATGATCTCGGGGTCCTGGGATCGAGCCCCGCATCGGGCTCTCTGCTCAGCGAGGAGCCTGCTTCCTCCTCTCTCTTTGCCTGCCTCTCTGCCTACTTGTGATCTCTGTATGTCAAATAAATAAAATCCTTAAAAAAAAAAAAAAGGACAGACCATTGGTCTGTAGTTTAATGTTGCAAATTTAGTACTTTCTTTGTCATGTTTGGTTGCAAATTGTGCCCCCAACCAGCTGATTAGATATTTCAATATAGGAGTTTCCTCTAAATAAGATAATCTCAGTCTGGGTATAAATGGTGTGAAAGTACTTCCTCTGCAGTAGCTAATGGGTCCAACTGCTTACGATCACAAATACTTTTCTTATTTGCCAAAGCAATAGCTGTCTCCAATTTTTAAAATACCAGAAAATAAAAAAAATAAGATTACATTAATAGAAAATTTTAATGATGGGGAAATGGTGGGGGAGCCGAAAAGAGGTCTTTGGGAACTCTGCTTAATTTTTTTGCTCTAAAAAATAGTCTAGGGAGGGGCGCCTGGGTGGCTCAGTGGGTTAAGCCTCTGCCTTCGGCTCAAGTCATGATCTCTGGGTCCTGGGATCGAGCCCCACATCGGGCTCCTTGCTCAGCAGGGAGCCTGCTTCCCCCTCTCTCTCTCTGCCTGCCTCTCTGCCTCCTTGTGACCTCTCTCTCTGTCAAAAAAATAAATAAAATCTCTAAACTAAATAAATGAAAATAAAGTTTATTAATAAAAACAAACAAAGAATGCTATTGAGGCTTAGTTCTCTTAAAATTTTTTTTTTTTTTATTTAGGGGCACCAGGATGGCTCAGTCAGTTAAGTGTCTATCTTTGGGTCAGATCATGATCCCTCGGTCCTGGGATCAGGCCCCATGTTGGGCTCCTTGCTCAGCAGGGAGTCTGCTTCTCCCTCTGCTTATGATTTCTCTCTGACTCTGTCAAATAAATAAATAAATAAGATTTTATTTATTTATTTGAGAGAGAGAGACAGAGCCCAGGCAGGGGAAGGGGCAGAGGGAGAAGGACAAGCAGACTCCCTGCTGAGTAGGGAGCCCATTGCGACTTGGGGTTCCATCCCAGGACCCAGAGATCATGACCTGAGCCAAAATCAGATGCTTAACTGATTGAACCACCCAAGTGTCCGAAGGCTTAGCCCTGTTTAAAACTGGGATTATATGGGGCACCTGGGTGGCTCAATCAGTTGCAACCGGCTTGATTTTGGCTCAGGTCATGATCTCAGGGTCATGAGTTCAAGCTCCAAGTTGGGCTCACGCTGGGTGTGGAGCCTGACCAAGATTCTCTCTCTCCCTCTTCCTCTGCCTCATACCCCTTACTCACTCTCTCTAAAATAAATAAACAAATAATATAAAAATAAAGATTCATTAAAAAAACTGGTATTATATCTAACATATTATTCTTTTTTAAAAATTTTATTTATTTTTATAAAATTTCTTTTCAGTGTCCCAGAATTAATTGCTAACTGATATTATTCTTGTTTGCTTTATTTTTTTTTCTTGTTTGCTTTAATGTGGGGTTTTGTTATGGACCATGAAGAAGTATTAATTGTCGGCATAGCTCAAGGTTGGACAGAGTGTAACAGTTTTGGATGGCATGCGGGTGTGTAGACCCTGGACTGGGTATGAAATTTGCCTTTAACATTATCAATATCCTGATCCTAACATGTTTGATCATCAAATTCTATTTGTGTTGTCACTAGGTAAGTGATACTTCATGGAAAAGATAATAATTATCATCTTAAGACTTCAAACCATACGTGTAATCAAGTGGGAAAGATATTGTACCCATTTTTAAAGTTTTTTTTGAAGATTTTATTTATTTATTTGACAGAGAGAGATCACAAGTAGGCAGAGAGGCAGGCGGGGTGGGGGTGGGGGACAGGCTCCCTGCTGAGCAGAGAGCCTGATGTGGGGCTTGATCCCAGGATCCTGGAATCATGACCTGAGCTGAAGGCAGAGGCTTTAACCCACTGAGCCACCCAGGCGCCCCTATTGTACCCATTTTAAGGACACGAAAGTACAGATGTCTGGTAAATATTCCACAGCCATTCCAGCAGGAGATATTCCTGAATAACATCAGAGAAAAAGAGAAATCGAATTCAGGGTTTTCGAGCTCTGGCTTTCTCATTATGCTGCTCATTGTTAACGTGATCATTAAAAAAAATAAATAACAGAAAGAAAGACAGGGTCAGAGTTTTTGGGCGCTCACAGGTTGAAGACAAGGGCATTAAAAAGAGATATACATAAGCCTTCATTCTGTGCAGTCATAGTTATTTAAGATTCAGGGAGGGTTTTATGTTTGTGGGCATTAATTTTAAAAGTATTTATTATATTCTCCGGGGTTTTTTTTGGCACATTGTTGTGTGATTAGAGCAAATACAATACATAGCCCTCTCCTCTGTGAGATAACTATTATTAGTATTATGTTGCTAGTTAATATTCTACTCAGTTAAAGGTCAATGAATTCAAAGGCCTTAAGACCCATTCGAGGCACTATAATAAAACCATCCAGTGAACAGATTTTGTCAAATTAAATTCACAATCTCCTGCTCTTCACATGGAGGTTTAGTTCACCTCTTACCTCCTGGAGAAGGACACCATTAGTCTAATCCAATGACATCCTTTTTTCCCCCCTCCCCACAATGGCACACTTTTTTTTTTTTTTAAGATTTTATTTATTTATTTGGCAGAGGGTGAGATCACAAGTAGGCAGAGAAGCAGGCAGAGAGAGGGGAAGGAGGCTCCCTGCTGAGCAGAAAGCCCAATGCGGGGCTCGATCCCAGGACTCTGGTATCATGACCTGAGCCGAAGGCAGAGGCTTAACCCACTGAGCCACCCAGGCATCCCACAATGACACACTTCTATGGTGTTCTGGATAATTAAGAATTGATCACACAATATAGATACAAACCACTATGGCCACCGTAAGGGTATAATATACACTATACATCATTTGAAGGAGAAAGTAGCTGTGCTGGGTGAATATTTCAGTTTTGTGGGTCAATAACTTAGTAAATTTGGGACAAACAAACCAACTATCAAGCCAACCCTGGGATGCCTGGGTGGCTCAGTCAGTTAAGCAGCTGACTTTGATTCAGGTCATGATCTCAGGGTCCTGGGATGGAATCCCTCATTGGGCTCCCCGCTCAGTGGGGAGGCTGCTTTCCTTCTCCCTCTGCCCTACCCCCCCACTCTGTCTCTCAAATAAATAAATATAAAAATGAAATCCAAATTCAAACCAAAACCCAAACAAAAAACTGCTAGCTTCAAACCACCAGGTCAAAGGGTATGTATCTCAGCAAACAGAGAGCAGGTATCAGCTGTCACACTGATGAAATTCCCGTTGTGCCTAACAAACTGTCCTGCACACAGTAGGCACTTGTGTTTTCTACAGTGAGTGGATCTTCCTCCTCTAAGAATGGAAAGGAAAGGTAAGGTGAACGAGATGGTGCCCTTGGCCTACATCCACCCCCCCACACCCCTCCCGCAGGCATTTGGGCCAACTTTTCCAGCTTGGTGGGAAAGGATGAGGAGTATGTGAGAAGACATAAGTGGGACTCAAGGAGTGGTCAGCCATTACCCAGGTATCAGCCCTCCCTTGGTGCAGGCTGCACCTGTCCCCTCTTCCCTCGTGCGTGCGTGCGTGTGTATGTGTGTGTGTGTGTGAGAGAGAGAGAGAGAGAGAGAGACTTTCCCTTCCCACCCAAGCCTTCCTAAAAATAACTTCCTCTCTAACCTCTCTCCAGCTGCCACCATTCACTCTCCATCTCACACCTTCCCTTACTTTCTTGAAAATATAGCTGACCTGAAAAAAGAAAAAGTATGAAGAAAAACCCAGCAAAACCTGAGAAGATTTTTTTAATCTTTGCAGGTTTGCCTTGTTTTGCTTAGTGGTAGAGTCTGTTGGGGGTGGGGGATGCAGATCCCCATTCTGGGACAGTTACTAGGGAAGGTGGGGGGATGGAGAAGCAGTTAGTTTCCAATTCCAATTTAGTTTGGAAACTGACAAACTTGTTAGTTTCCCAAGAATGTTGAGTCTCAACTGAGTGTTATTGGCAGGTGTCTTAGTAAGTGGCCGTCATCATAGGCCAGGCCTATGCAGGCAAGGTGAGGCACAGCACAGAGCCCGTTTCTTCTTGATTCTAAGCCTGCGAATGGCATTGGAATTGTTAATAATGCAGAAGAGTAATACCATAAACAGCAATTTAAAAATCTGTATGTACATACAGCTAGAACAATTTATTTATTCCTTAGGCTATTTTTCTTTTGTCCTGTGAGAGCCACACGGACTGGTGTTGATCTGTATCAGGTCTGGGAAGGAAAATGAATTATGGTAGTGGTAGCATGGAAACAGCGGTGGGGGGCGGGGGGGGGGAGAAGAGCTCCATGGGCCAGGCATACCCTCTTACCATCTCAGGGACTCAGAGTTGTGAACTTGACGAATCAGGAACCACGTCTCTAAAAAACTGCTAGGATTCCAGGATGCGTATGCTATCCACACCTGTTAATTTCATTATCCTGTCTCTTTCCTCATAGATCAGCAGTGAAACCCTTAAAATTAAAAAAAAAAAAGTTTACACGATCCTATTTAAGGGTAGCTAGGACGGTGGTGCTAGAGAGATAGGGATGTTCCAGTTCCCCTTGCCTCGTTCGCAGACAAGGCCTCCTTTAAGAGAGGGGAGAGCAGGCCAGTCCCCCGGAGTTGGCAGGAGGAGGAAATGAAAAATCTGGGAAGATCAGGAGAGCCTTTGGGGCACAACAGAAGAACAGCGACCTTTCTTCTCAGAGAAGCAATTTGGGGTCTTCACCCCTGGGTCTCTTCATCTTTCATATGGGAATCATACCGGCCACCTTCTTACAGGGGTATTGTGATGAGTAGGCATGATCACCACTGGAAACTGCTCAGCGAAGCTCCTAGAATGCCGTAAGTATCTCTACTGGCCCCGGGCACTGTTGAAGGCTCAGCCGGCCGTGGCCAAAGAAATGAAATCAGGCCAGAAGACAAGGGAGCTGTAGTGTGGCTTCATGTCCCAACTGGCCAGTCGTCTCCTTATGTCCCTCTAACCGCCACATAACTGTGGGTGGGGAAACAGGTTCTGGAGGAGAAAGAACATGTCCAAAGCCAACTAGCTGATGGGTAGTGCAATTCGAGCCTGTGTTGTTTAATCTCCTGTTAGCGGATTCTTCCGCGCGGCATTATCTCCTTATGTAAATGTTGACATAAGTGAAAGTTAATTTTCAAAGATTTATTTTTTGGAGAAGGAACTGAAAAATCATTCCCAAGTCAATTACCAGCATCGTTCTGGGCTCTTTCTCTGTTTTTCACACTCTGGCGGAGGCGGCGGTGGTGGTGGTGGTGGGGAGAGGTTATGTGAGCAATCAGAAACATTTCCTGACTCTCTGGTGAGCTCCAGCATCCTTCACCTCTCCGGTCTCATTTTCAGTGAAGAAAGAACAGAGACTCTCCAAAAGTTGCTGAGCTCTGAGGGTCCCTGAAAAGTGCCGTTTAGGACAGGAAATGTTTAAGTAATGAATTAAACAGTGACTTTCCTTGTCAGTGTGTGTTTTGAAGCGAAACAGAAAGAAACATGTGCTTTTGAGCAACACAGGGCCGGGAGCGTGAGTTTTCTCAATGCTTTAAGAGCTGTGGTTTCACATAACATTTACTTTCTAGCTGCCCACAAGGGCTACAGCCCCGGCTTCCTGCTCGGGGTCTCCCTGAAAAGCCCGGAGGACTTCTGACTCTCAAAAACGCTCTTGTCTGGGGCCAAGAAGTTAACACAATTCTTGCTCCTTCTCCAGAGGCCTGAAATTGCAATCTGCGGGGAGGAGGGGAGGGACGAGAATTTGACCAGACCACTCGCAGGAAGAGTGAGTTTTTTCTCTTCTGCCATCAGAAAGCTAGGACCTCAAGTCTTTGTCCAGATGGGGGGCAACGTGTCCGGCATTATCTGGTTCCCTCACAGTCCCAAAGAGTCTCTGCCCCGTCGTTTTGGTTGATGTTTTGCAGTGGTTAAAAAAAGAGTCGGGGAGGAAGGTGACTAATCCTGCCCAGGACTGCTGCCCTTCTCTAAATATCCATGTTACTAAACAGGATATAACAATGGTCTAGTTATTAAGAAGTGGTAGAGCACAGGGGCTCTGGAATCAGAACTAGGTTCTTAGCCAGCTCCCCTGTTGACAGAGACCTCAGCAGGCCATTAATGGGAAGATGTAGCTTTTTCATCTGTAAAAGAGGGATACCAGTATCAGCCTCTTAAGGTTGAAGAGATAATGTATACAAAGTAATTAGAAGAGGTATTTTTATTGCTGTAACTGTAATGAAACCAAACCGTTATTCTGTTGTATTCTGATAAGGTTTTCATTTTGAGATCTTAGGGTAAGGCCATTCCCCTACAGGTAGGGCTAGTATCTTGAAGGGCTGGATGGTTTTTTGTTTTGGTTTTTTTTCCCCCATGATTTTAGTAAGTCATCTCTACACCCAGTGTGGGGCTCAAACTCACGACCCTGAGATCAAGTCACCTGCTCGCCCACAGGCGCCCCAGGGCTGGACCTTCTTGATGTTAATCATCTAGGGAAGGGTTGTAACCTTTTTTAGGAAACTGGAATTAGACAAACCAGGGAAAGTAACTGCCTCCCTCTCACTTCCTGGGTCTAGAGCTCAAGGAGTCGAGATATGCTTAAAGCCACTTCTACTTGAGGTTTAAAAATGGGAAGGTCGAAACCAGGAAGGGGCCGCACACGGAAGATGCCACGCTCTAGAATGTGGACTCCAGATGTCATGCAGGGTGCAGGTTCTTGAACTGAAGGGTGTGAGGCCTGGAATCAGATCACCTCCTGTTGTGTAGGAAAGCCCTGGAAAAGCAAACTCTCCCAGGGGAAGCTGAATCTCAGGAAAGAAGCTGGAGTTTGACCTCAGAGGGCTCCTTCCTACATGGAAATGGGGGTTTATCTCAAAGAAAGTGGATTTCCTTTCAAGTTCTTAAGCTTTCAAAAGTTTACAGTTACATCTATGGGGTCTCATGAAAGCTCCAAGATAGGGAGTTTGGGCATTGCCATTTTTTTCTTAGTTAGCAGAATTTTTGTTTTGTTTAAAAGATTTTATTTGACGGAGAGAGAGAGAGCAGGAGTGAAGGGGGCAGGCAGAGGGAAATGGAGACGCAGACTCCCCACTGAGCAGAGAGCCTAGGACCCTGAGATCCTGCCCTGAGCTGAAGGCAGACACTTAACTGACTGGGCCACCCAGGCACCCCATGAGTTAACAGCTTTATTTATTTATTTTATATTTTTAAAATAATTTTATTTAATTTAGGGAAAAAGATCCGGAAGAGGGACAAGCAGGCTCATGCTGAGCACAGAGCCCCACTGGGGGGCTTGATCCCAGGACCCTAAGATCATGACCTGAGCAGAGACCAAGAGTCAGCTGCTTAACCGACTGAGCTACCTAGGCGCCCTGAGTTAATGGAGTTTTAAAGAGATGAAATGAATGACTTGCCTAGTCTCGTGTCAGTCCACGGCAACAGCCAAGGAAAATCCAGTTTTTGTTTTTTCAATTATTCCTTATCCAAGGAGGTTTCAATTATCCCCAGAATAGGAAAGTAGATATGGTGTGAAGATTTTTTGGCTATGATTTTGCCTTACTCACACAACTTATCCTTTCCATGTCAGCCATCTCTCAGGTAACTGAGTCGATTGTATTCAAAAGTAATATCTGTGTTCCCTCACTAGCATGGAACTGGTGCCCGTGTGAACAGATTTAACTCACTATAAATTCAAACACGCAAAAGGACATAACCTGGCCCCATTGAATAATTAATCAAGCATGTCATTGTCTAAAACTATGCCCTTGTTTTGTTTTGAATAGGCTAGTAGTTTGATTTAGCCTTGAGATTGTATAATGTGAGTGGGACCAAAAATAATTTTCCAGTTTGGAATTTCAGAAAAACTCAGAAAAATCACTCTGAGAATCGTAAGTGAAAGAGCGCTTGAGAGCTCAAAGCCATAGTTCAGAAACAAATTATATTCTAAAGGGAAAAAATGGCTGTGGTTTATTTGCTGTTGTCCAAAACAAGCTAATATTTTAAAAGAATTAAAATTGTAACATAATCAGAAGTCAGTTTTCCATAACCAAAGACAAGTGGAAAGTCAAGTCAGGTAGCATAATGTAGATAATTACTCATTGGTATTGTGGGCCTCTATTTTGTCATTTGGATAACTACTTTTTTTCCATTTTGTGGAGTTTTCCAGAATAATGATACATTTTTATGTGTAATAAGCTAATTAGTCAATTGAAAAATATGTATTAATCTCCTAATACGTGTCCCAAATTAGGTGATGTACTGTGAGTACATAAAAGATTTATATCATCAGGCTTCTGACTTCAAACCTAACTGGAGGGGAGGGGTTAACATACACTGTTATGTTACTCATCCCAATTTAGAGAAACAGTATGGTCTTAAATCTGCTGTAGAAATTCAGAGTAGAAATTAATGTGGTTTGGAATAATCTAAATAATCTTTTTTTTTAAGATTCTATTTATTTGACAGGCAGAGATCACAAGTAGGCAGAGAGGCAGGCAGAGAGAGGAGGAAGCAGGCTACCTGCTGAGCAGAAAGCCTGATGTGGGGCTCCATCCCAGGACCCTGAGATCATGACCTGAGCCGAAGGCAGAGGCTTTAACCTACTGAGCCATCCAGGCGCCCCTAAGTAATCATTTCTTAGTAAGTCATTGGAACGACCAACCCCAGTCTTAATTTTTTAAAACATGTAGTATTTCAGATGCAAGAATTTAAGAATTGTTGTAGGCATTGGGGATACAGGGACAAATAAAGTGTTTCCTGTCCTCAAGAGCTTATAGTACAAGCAAATATACAAAGTCATTGCAAATCAATGGAAGAGGCTCTAGAATCTGAGTTCTGGACTCATGTGAGGAAAAGCTTAACCCGGAAAGCTTCAAGGAGCAGGTGACCTTCAAGGAGGTCACTGACAACTGGGAGGGAGCGGCCCCAGTGTCTGCGGGAGGGTGAATGTTGGGGCTGGGAGAGGGGTGGGGGAGGGCATTCCAGAAAAAGGAAACTGCAAACAGCCTATGAGAAGGCACAGTGAGTGAGAAGTCAACCGGAGCCCAAAGCTGGGGTTTTCCCTACGTTTATTTCAAAGCCCTTCATTATCTATATGCAAAGAGGGCGTCTTTTAAAAACAAACTACCAGACTATAATGACTACGAAATTTAAATATTATGTCAATGCTAATGATTACTTTCCCATATTCTGGGAAGTCCAGAATTTACTGTAAACAACCGTATTCGTTTTATGTAAGTACCTATTTTCTAACAGAAGCCATTTTGTGATGATTCAAGTTTCTCATCAGTTTCAAAAAGAGAATGCTGGAGACAGCACCAAACGAGTACATTCTAGAGAAAACGCTTATTTTAATTAAGAACAGTTTGCTTCCGGGCTTACTGAGAAACTACAGGACCAGAATGAAAGGAGCACGTGAAGAAAGTCATCACATACTAGTACCTTGTACTCTGAAGGCTTCAACAGTTAGTTAACAGTTCATACATTTTCACATAATGTCCTTTAAACTAATAGGCAAACACTTAAAAAAAATCACCCAAGATTCGCTTTAAAATCGTGTGTTCGTTTGAACCACGTAATTCAAGAAAAGCATTAAAAAAAAATTCTAGCATTATGAGTTGATCCTTGAACCCAGACAAAAATGGAACATCCTGCGACAGCCGCGAAGTTTCAGAAACGCGGCAGGTACACCTTCTCCGCAGTAACCTTAGCTGGAGGTCACGTCCAACCTCGCGAGCTAGGACATTGAACGTCGGGGTCGAGGCGGCCCGGCTGGCCCGTCTCCGTTGCCATGAGAACCTTCCAGTCTGTGTCAGCCACTGCCGCCTTGGCGACGTGTTTGCTCGGCCGGCCGGGCTCGGGGGTGCCGGCTGGGATGCCCCCGTGCCCGCCTGGCGTCCTGGCCTCTCGGCCCCCGGGGCAGCCGCGAGGTCCGCCCCCTGCTCTCCGGCCGCGCTTTCAAATCCGTCGTACCCACGGGCGGGGAGGGAGCCGGGCCTGCGAGTCCCCACGCAGGTCGGGAGGAGGGAGAGCGGGGCCGGTGGCTCGCTCACTCCCTCGACCGCCCAGGCCGGAGAGGGCCGCGCTCCGGCCGCGGGAGAGGGGCCGAAGGGGTGGGGAGCGGGAGGGAGAGGGGCGCGCGCTACGAGCTTCCCCCCCGCCCCCGCCCCGGCGTCTCGCGCCCTCGGGGTTCCGAGCCGCCGGTGCCTCAGGCCAGACTCGCGCGGAGGCTGGAAGGGGCAAGGACGCCACGACCTAGGGTGACGCCAGGCATCTCCCGGGCGACGGCTCCACAGCAAGATGGCGGACGATAAAGAAAGGGAAGGCACAGGTAAGACCCGGGCCCGCACCGGGACGCGCCGGGCGGGGTGGGCCGCTCTCCAGCGGAGTCGGCCCCGCGGGGAGAAGGCCCACAGGGCAGGGGGCCACTGACGGGGCCACTGACTCGCCCTGCAGCCGGGCGCCCGCAGCCTCCCGGCCGAAGTCTGAGCCCCGCCCCGTCCCCCTCCCTCCTCCCCCGGCTCCCCCCCCTTCCCGCTCCCCCTCCCCCACCGCCTCCCTCCCCGGGAGCTCCGAGCCGCGGCTCCGGCGGGCGAGGCCGATAATGGCGTCCTTGTTCGCCGCCACCGCCGGCACCCCGCCTCCACAGTCTCGCCCGGCCTCTGTGCCGCAGGCGCCACGCCGGCGGCCGCTTGGCTGCGGGCACTCGGGGCGGCCGGGGGGGAGGACCGGCTCGGGCCGCACGGCAGCCCCGCCCGGCGGGAACGCGCCCGCCGCCTCCATTTTGCCTGCTCGGAGGGGACGTGAGGGGGACGTGAGAGGCGTGGGGGGACGGCCCTTCCGGCTCGCGGGCGCCCTCTCCGCGGCTGCGGCCTCCGAAGCGCGCGCCCGTGAGGGGCCGGTCGGAGCACCGGCGCGCGGCAGCGTGAGGAGGGCGGGAGAGCTGCCCGCAGGCGGCCGCGCTGGGCGGCGGGCGCGCGGGCGGAACCCGGGGCGTCCACGTTGCGCGGCGACCCTTGACGTTGTGCCCGCGCCAGCCCGAGCCCCGGCCCCTTCCTCGGTTGCTCCAAGGGAACAGCCTGTGCGTGTGTGCCCAAGGGCACACTCGTGGCAAAACCCCGTGCACCCGTCGAGGTCAACATTTTGGAAATGAAATGACAGTTCGTCCTTGTTTCCCGGCTGGGGAGCTGCTGACACCGGGTCACGTGTCCCTTCCCTCAGCCTGCGGCCAAGTGTCATCAGGGTCACATTTACAAGTGCAGAAACCAGCCCTGAGGTAGTCAGTCACTCGTGTGGCTAAAATCACGGAAAATCGGCGGAGAAACCGTGGAAACTGGGCCGAAGATCTGCCTGCCGGTGGATAAGAGGAATACGATTTGGTTTATTTTTAGGACTGTTAAGTCTGAAAGTCGGAAGTGTGTTCTAGAGGTTACCTGTACGAAGATGGCCTCATTTTTTATTGTGCTGCTTTAGAAGTAAAAGGTACATCCGAAGGAAGTGATTACTTTTCTTTTTAAAGACTGATTTTAAAGGGTTTTATTTTTATTTTTTGGAGTTTATTTTTGTTTTTTTTTTTAAGTAGTCTCTACACCCTGTGTGGGGCTCGAACTCCCGACAGGAGATCAAGAGTCACATGCTCTTGGGACTGAGCCAGCCAGGTGCCGCTTTAAGACAAATTTTTAAAAACTGCCCCAGAAAACCAAATGATTTCGGCGTTATTATTATTTACAAAAAAGTGGAACAAGATAAATTAACATATTAATTATGGGGATTTATTTTTTTAAGGTTGATTAGGTCTGGAGAATGCACTGGATCATGTCTCAAATCCAATTTTTTCTTTACTTTCTTAAAAAAAAGCTTTTCTGATGTTTCACTTTTCAGAAATACTTTTCTATTTAGAATAAATCCAGAGGAAGAAACAGTTCTGTCCATAACTGTAGAAGTAATGACAAAGGCCGGATGTCATTCATTCTGTTGACATATGTTGAATGCCTGTGGAGGGTGTTCTCCTTAGGTGAGGATTTCCAAGGAAAAAAACTTGACTTTCAAGAAAGGTGCTATCAGGGCACTGGGTGGCTCGGTTGGTCAAGCCGCTGCCTTAGGCTCAGGTCACTGTCCCAGGGTCCTGGGATCCAGTCGCGTGTGAGGCTCAGCAGAGAGCCTGCTTCTCCCCCTTCCTCTGCCTCTGCCTGTGGCTCTGCCGACTTGTGCTCTCTGTCTCACTGTCAAATAAATAAGATCTTAAAAAAAAAAAGTGAGATCAGTAAAGGAGATAAGACATCAGTGGAGGGGAGAGAGCAGTTAGCTGGGCTGAGCAGCCCGTGTGCCAGACCTGTTTCTGGGTGTGTTACATCCCGTTCTGGTCTGTGGACAGCAGCCTGAGCATCGCTGGGGGCTTACCAGAAATGAAGAGTCGCAGTCCCTGCCCCTGACCTGCTGAATCAGTCTGCAGTTTAGCAGATCTGTAGGGGATCCGGATGTATATTAAAGGTTGGGAACCAGTGTTATTTGGTATATCTTATTCTTAACGGTTTTACAAGTTGATTGTAATTGCAGTTGGTAGGACATGATGAAATGATGCCATGTTGCCTGAGGGTAAACTACAACTCATTTGGCAGTTATCATCTTTGGACCTAACTGCACTCCTGTATTTGATTCTCAGCTCTGAAGGTTGAGAAATTACATCTCACCAGTAATCATAATTGATCAAGGCTTGGGGGTTTCACTCAAGCTAACTAATTAATTTTAAATTCAGTAGGGGTATGCTGATACTTTAACCAGAAAGCTGATCTCAGCAATATAGTATTTTGTTTTATAAGTATTGAGCTTTTGGGGAGGGTGAATTTATATTTCAAAAGGTCCTTGATGAGCATGGAATCACACACAAAAAAGGATAGTTTTGGAGCATATATCCAGTACCCTGTTAGCTTTAAGAGGAAAGGACCATTAAAAAAATATATTTTTTTTATTTTTTAATTTATTTATTCGACAGAGAGAGATCACAAGTAGGCGGAGAGGCAGGCAGAGAGAGAGGAGGAAGCAGGCTCCCCGCCGAGCAGAGAGCCCGACGCGGGGCTCGATCCCAGGACCCTGAGACCATGACCTGAGCCGAAGGCAGAGGCTTTAACCCACTGAGCCACCCAGGCGCCCCTAAAAAAAATTTTTTTTTAATTTACATTTAATTTGGTTAGCGTATAGTGTATTATTAGCTTCAGGGGTAGAGTTTAATGATTCATCAGTTTCATACAACACCCAGTACTCATTAGATACAATGAGCCCTCTTTAATGCCCATTACCGGGCTATCCCATTCCCCCACACACCTTCCCTCCAGCAACCCTCAGTTTGTTCCCTCCAGTTAAGAGTCCCTTTTGGCTTGCCTTGCTCTGTTTTTTTGTTAGTTTATTTTTCTTCCCTTCCTCTGTGCTCATCTGTTTCATTTAAATTCCACATATGAATGAATCATACGGTATTTGTCTTTTTCTGGCTTATTTTGCTTAGCATGGTACCCTCTAGTTCCATCCATGTTGGAAATGCAAGATTTCATTCTCTTTGATAGCTGAGTAATAATCCATTGTATATATAAAATACCACGTCTTTATCCATTCATTTGTCGATGGGCATCTGGGCTCTTTCCATATTTTGGCTACTGTGGACATGGCTGCTATAAGAAAGGGGACCATTTTCTGATCTGTTACACTCCGTGTCTTGAGGAGGTGCCCAGCACATTGTAGGAGCTCAATATTTATTGAATAGAGAATATTTGTATTAATTAAAGATGTTTATATTTTAGCCAAAACATTACTTGTTAACTAAAAATCTATTCTGTACCCAAAACTACATACACTAGTTTTGGTTTTTTGGGTTTTTTCCCCTCATTCTTCCAGGTAAGCAATAAACTTGTATTACTTCTGGCTCAACAAACATATTTTTTAAAAGATTTGTTTGTTTATTTCAGAGAGAGAAAGAGAGGGAAGGGGCAGAGAAAATCTCAAGCTGACTCCCAACACTGGGCTCGATCCCAATGATCCTTGAGATCATTACCTGAGCTGATACCAAGAGTTGGTCCCTCAACTGACTATGAGCCATCCAGGTACCCCTCAACAAGTATTTTTTGAGAGCCAAAGTATTCACTGGCCTGTCTTTAAAAACAACTACTACAAAAATTCTCTTTGTAGAAACATGCATATATTTTCTTTTTAAAGATTTTATTTACTTACTTGAGATAGCACTAGTGGACAGGAGGGGCAGAGGGAGAGGGAGAAGCAGACTCCCCGCTGAGCAGGGAGCCTGGTGTGGGACTTGACCCCAGGGACCTCCGGACCATGAGATCATGACCTGAGTCAAAGGCAGATGCTTAACTGACTGAGCCACCCAGGTGCCCCACCTTAACTGATTTTCATATATTTTAAGTAATTTATCTTTAATCTTGAGAAAGTTTCAGAGGAAGTTTAAGCTTCTAGATTTATATCCTATCCAGCTCTTCTTCAACATTTAAGGGTTAATCTTGGTTAAAGTACAGAGGACATCGGTAACACAAATTAACTATGACAGGCTATTATGTTCTATTTATAAGTTTCCTATAAGATTATGTACACTGAAGTTGTTCTGTTCCTTTGTAACGTTTTTGTGGTTTAAGATTATTTTTTTTCCTAGGGGCACGTAGGTGGCTCAGTCGATTAAGCTCCTTTGACTTAACGACTTGACCCCTCAGTCCTGGGATTAAGTCCTGTATCAGGCACCTTGCTCAGCAGGGAGCCTGCTTCTCCCTCTGCCTGCTGCTCTCCCTGTGTGTGCTCTCTGACAAATAAATAAATAAATAAAATCTTAAAAAAATAATTTATTTTTTCCTAGATTAAAAAACGTATGTAGTTATGTTAGCTAACAAAGAACGGAATTTAAATTTTAGAATCAAGTTAATTTCAAAAAAAGAGCTAATTTTGTTTTACTGAAAGAATATTTGAAATGGGATGCAAAAATTGTTTTTGCAGTTCTATTATTTCTTTCAAGTTTGCTCAGCCAGAACACTTTTTTCCCTTTCCTTCTGTTTTGTTTTGTTAGAGAATCAACTCAATTGTCGATTCTTTGAATCTTTTAAACTTATTGTCTCTGTCTCCTCGAGAATTTTACGTAGGACTGCAAGGAACTTCTGTTTGTAATTAGAATCATGTCTAGGAAACAAACTGCTTAGGAATAAAATCCTCTAACTTGGCAGGGCAAGGCGCTTTGGAAGGTATGTCAGTTTTTTCAGTAAGCCTCAGATATTTAAAGCTCGCTTTAGGATTTACTATTTTTGTATAAAAATATTGTTTCTTTGCATTGGTTGGCAAAGTGCCTCTAATTCAACTATCAACTCCTAAATGGTAGAGTTTTACAAGTTTTTCTTTATTTCTTTGTATTGTGCCTTTCCTCTGAAAACCTAACATTTGAAAATCTAAGGTAAAAAACAAACTACAGGTGGGTATTACTTTTTAAAAAGGAAACTGTTGGTAGTGCAGGGTATACAATGGAGTACTAGAAAAGTGAGGTACGACCTCAATTTCCCCAAGCTCTGTCTGATCTTAGCCAAGATGCTAGACCTCAGGAGCCTGTAGTTCCTCAATGTAAAGTGGGAAGAATTTTACCTACTTCAAAATGTTGTGATGGAGATGGTGTGGTCTTTTTTTTTTTAATTTTTTTATTTTATTTTTTAAATTTTTTAAATTTTTTATTTTTTTTTTAAGCAATTTGTTTTTAAAGATTTTATTTATTTATTTGACAGAGAGAGAGATCACAAATAGGCAGAGCAGTAAGCAGAGAGACGAGCCGAAGCAGACTCTGCGCTGAGCAGACAGCCAGATAGGGGACTTGATCCCAGGACCCTGAGATCATGACCTGAGCTGCAGGCAGAGGCTTAACCACTGAGCCACCCAGGTGCCCCGAGATGGTGTGGTCTTACCCATCTTTATATCCCCAGTACCCACCGTGATGCCTGGCAATAAAGAAATGCTGAATAAACAGGAAGAAAAGTGCTTGGCACAGCCTAGGAAATATGTAGCTATCAGTATGTGTGGCATGGAATCTAGGAGTTAGGAAAAACTTAAATCTAAGTCTTCCCAATTCTTGATCACATATGATGCATCCGTGCCTATTTTGAGGACCGTTTAGCAGTTTTCTCCTTGTTTTAGACAGATAACAATTGACGTAGAGACCAACTGAAGAAGAGAACTAACTCACTGACAATTTATTTCCTCTAATTTAGAATAAAACTTGGAGAAAAACTGGACTGAAAGTTATCTTTGTACTTACCTATCAAAATCAGTGAAGAAAATTCATTCCTTAAAAAGTCAAGTGGAGGGGCACCTGGGTGGCTCAGTTGTTGAGAGTCTGCCTTCAGCTCGGGGCATGATCCCAGGGTCCTGGGATCGAGCCCCATATCGGGCTCCCTGCTTGGCAGGAAGCCTGCTTCTCCATCTCCATCTCTCACTGCTTGTGTTCTCTCTCGCTGTGTCTCTCTGTCATATAAATATATATTAAAAAAAAGTCAAGTGGACAGTGAGATAGCACGTCACATCCCTTAGGATGATTGCAGTAAAAAAAATTAGCACTGGCAAGGTGTGGAGAAATTGGAGGCCTCGTGTGCTGTTGATGGGCATGTAAAATGGTACAGCTGCTGTGGAAAATAGTATCGCAGTTCCTCAAAAATTCAGATACTGAATTACCATAGAGATCCAGCAACTCTACATCTGGCTTTATATCCAAAATAATTGAAAGCAGGAACTTGAATAAGTCTTTGCATACCTGTGTTCATAGCAGCATTATTCACAGTAGCCAAAAGGTAAAAGCAACTCAAGGGTCCATCAGTGGATGAATGGTTAAACAAAATGCAGTGTGATCATACCCTGCAATATTATCCATCTTTAAAAAGGAAAAAAATTCTGACTTAATGCTACCAAAAGGCTGAATCTTGAAGATACTATTGTGAGTGAATTTAACCAGTCACAAAAAGACCAGTACTGTGTAATTCTTCTTAAATGAGGTACATAGAGTAGTCAGATTCGAAGGAACAGAGAGTAGAATCGTGGTTGCCAGAGGGAAGGGGAAAAGGGAGGTTGTTAGTTAATGGGAATAGAGTTTCAGTGTTTGCAAGATGAAAAGGGTTCTAGAGATGGGTTGTAGAACAATGTGAATGTACCTAACACTACTGAACTGTGTGGTGCTTGAGCTGATTAATTCTTTAGTCTGTTTTATCACAATTTAAAACAGATCAAATGGAGATGTTGAGTACATCCAAAATACCTGAAATACTGCAAGTGTGAGAAACTCCCCCGGAGCCTGTAGTCCTCGGAGTTGCCACCTACTGGCTTGGGCTTTGCTTCCAGAAACCTACCAGGTCATCTGGTAAAGAGCCAAGAACCCCCGCCACTGTGTTGCTGTAGCAGGGGGCGGGGGGAAGATAAACATTTTGAAGTCTCAGAGCGTTCCGCATAACAAAGATCCACCCTTCAGGTGGAAAAGACTTTCCAAAGAGAGCTTTGTCCTCCCCAGCCTGCATTTAACCAACTCTGGTCCCCTGTAGCAATCCTATCTCGTCTGAGGGGGCGGGGAGAAGCCAAAAACACTTGTGAAGGTCACAGCCCAAAGACAAGTCCAGTGAAAGACTAAAGTTTAATAATGAGGTAGAATGCTTTCCTTGGCTTAACTTTACCACCACATCACAGAGTTGTAGTACAATAATTGTGGATTGCCGCTGAACTGTGTGTGGCGCACATTGCTTCAGGAGTCCTTAGAGGAATCCGGTACGCACAGCTATAGGGAAGATTAAATACAGCCCTGTTCTTGGCCAAATTGTTATGAAGCGTCTTGACTGACTGTCTTAGTTCCTGTTACTTGAGCGGTACGTCTGGCTTTCAACAAAAAATTAGAAGGCACGCAAAAGCAAAAACACCATTGGAGACCAAGTAAGCATCAGAACTCAGGTCTGTGATACATATCTTGGAATTATTAGATTGAGATTTAAAAGAGCTAGGATTAATATGTTGAGGGCTCCGATGGAAAAAAGCAACATTCAAGAACAAATGCATAGTGTAAGCAGAGACGTGGAAACTCTGAATCAAAGGGAAATGTTAGAAATTTAATGCCGCAGAACAGAAGAATACCTTTGGGGGGGTCCGTCAGCAGACTCAACATTGAGGAAGGAATGACAGAATTTGATGATTTCAATAGAAACTTCCCAAACTGAAATACAAAGAGAAAAAAGAATGAAAACAAAACAAAACAAAACAAAACACCCAGCATGAGAGCTGTGGGACAGTTTCTTAAAGGTGTAAAAGACACAATGGGAATACCAGCAGGGAGAGAATGAAAGAACAGAGCAGAAGAAATATTTGTAGTGGTAATGGACAAGTTTCCCCCCAAACATCCCAAGATACCAAAGCAGATCCAGGAAACTAAGAGAACACCAAGCAGGGTAAATACCGACAAATATTGCCTGGGCATCTCCTAGTCAAACTGCAGAAAACAAAAGATGACAAGAAAATCTTAAGATGCCAGAGGAAAGCAGTCACCTTACCTGGACTTTGTCAGAAATAGTTGAGGCGTTGAAAGATGTGACCGAGTTATTTTTTTAAATAATCAGTATTGAGGAAGGTACTATCCAAGGTCACTTGCTACGTGGTGAAGCAAGGGCTTCATTCAAGTCCGACTCCAAAGCCAATGTCCTTAGCCTCTGTGTCTCACATAGAGAACTCAAGTGGAAATTTATATAAGGAAGAAAAAATAATAATAAAAATAAAATAAAAATAGAATTTACCCATCATCTCATCTAGAGCAGTACCCAGACTGCAGTGAGGATCAGAATCACCCAGAGGGTTTGTTGAAACATAGATTGCTAAGCTCCCAGGCCTGAATTTGTGTGAGAATTTCTGTTTCTAACAAGTCATCAGAGGATGAGGATGCTGTTAAAAACCACTGATCCACAATCTAGAATAAAGTTTGCCATTTTAACGTATTTTTTTTTACTTGGCAGATTTGTTTTTCGTTGGTTTGATATAGTTGATAGTGTATATAGTTTTATATCTAACTTTTCCACTTAACTGTTAATAAGCGCTTTCTCATGTTGTGTCTCTCACACACATCGTTTGTTATAGCTGCATTCATCGTTGTTTATGGAACGTGTGAGTTAAGCTTTCCCCGACTGTCGGCTATTTCTTTCTTTTTTTTTTTTAAAGATTTTTATGTTTATTTCTTTGTCAGAGAGAGAGAGAGGGAGTGAGCACAGGCAGACAGAGTGGCAGGCAGAGGCAGAGGGAGAAGCAGGTTCCCTGCGGAGCAAGGAGCCCGATGTAGGACTCGGTCCCAGGACCCTGGGGATCATGACCTGAGCTGAAGGCAGCTGCTTAACCAACTGAGCCACCCAGGTGTCCCCCGACTGTTGGCTATTTCGATTGTTTCCACATTTTCCGTGCTGTAAATAATGCTGCAGTTGGTCAGTCCCTGAAGATCTTTTGACCCAGCTTTGATCCCCATCCTCTACCCTTTGGAAAAATAATTTCACTTAATCTCACCCCTGTTGGTTCTCACTAGGTACTAACAGAGGGTGATCTAATTTCTAAATTCTGTGAGTACCTTGTGATCCTTTTATACTAATTATATTAATTTTTTTTCAATTTCTTGTAATCAAAGGCACATAATTGCCAGAGTTTATGATCAGTGTAAGATATGTATTTGCTTATTTGTCTATCCTGTTATAGTAGAAACTCCATGAAATCAAGAGACCTTGTTGCATTTACTGCTGAATCCCTGGAATTTGGGACAGTGTGAAGGATATAGTAGTCACTGTAAAAACGTTGAATGAATGAGTGAACCAGGAGTAACACATTGAGTAAAGAAATTTAATGTCACCCTTCATGGTCTCATTATGGATAAATGTATTTTTCAGTTAACCTTTAAAAAACATTGAAAAGAGCTGAGAGCTACCCCCATACGTTTGGAGAGGCACTCAGACTGGAAACATTTCATCTAACCTCATAAAAAACTAGAATGACACATCTGCTTCACCATGGTGATTGAGCACACGTGTTTATTTTTATCCTCCTTGAAACCCAACTAGAATGACAGTGAAGGAATTAAAAAGGGCCATAGATTTACAAGGGTATAGGGAGAGTGGGAGAGGAGATAATAGCAGTTTGTAAAAAGACATTAAGAGAAGAGAATAGAAAGAGATTAGGAGAGGGCATAATTATTAAATGGGTGGACGGGTGGCCAGTAGCCTAGCAGAAACAAAGGAAAGAAAAGTCTACAGAGAAAGGAGCCAAAAAGGAAGAAACCAAGGGGATCTGTACAACCCTGGGGAGGCTCAGGATTGGCAGCAGCAACCATCTCTGAAGGCGTGTGTGAGGCTAATTCTGGGAGGTTTGGATTGAAGTCCTAGGCAAGTGGTTGGATCTCCCATTCCTTGGAAAAACCAGGTGATCACATCCCTTCCACCCATTCAGGAGACTCTGGTTATTATTATAGTTTTTAGAGAGGTGGGGAGGGGCAAAGGGAGAGGGAGAGAGGAAATCTTAAGCAGGCTCCCTGCTCAGCAGGGAGCCCAGCACGGTGCCCGATTTCATGATCCTGAGATCATGACCTGAGCAGAAATCAAGAGTCAGATACTTAACCAGCTGGGCCAGCCAGGTGTCCCTCCCCGATGGCCTCAAATCAGAGAGGTTTTAGGGATGCCAGCACTGTGGATGGTAGTGGGTGATACACCATCATTATTACTATTATTACCATGTTTGATATAGTAGCTGGAATGTTATTAAAATTTGTGTGAAACTCAAGTATTGTCACATAGATTAAATCTTCTGAGTAGGACCCAAGATAATAAACCAGAAAAGTGGTAGTATGTTGAATAGGTTGTCAAACAGATGGGGATTTGAAATTCTCAGATTTGCATTGATGGTTACATTATAAAGGAGTTCAAATACTAGAAACTTCAAATGAAAAGTGAAAGGGAATCCAGAGGTTTAAAAAACTTCAAGTGAAATCAGTAAATAAAATGAAATTTCATATGAAACTGGGATATAATCAAATACGAGGGAAGATATCTCAAATATGGCCTCAGTTTCAATGACTTTGATCTGTTACAATTTGGCGGCCCACTTCCGTAGCTAAACCAGAGATGCCCTAATCTAGAATGGTGGTACCTCCGACATCTTAAATTTTAGTCTTGGACCTCTAGTCTCTCATCTAGAGCAGTCCGTCAGTCTTTGTCTATCCTGGCCCTGCTTGCTTCAGAAAGAGTTTGAGTCATCTGCATGACTTCATGATGTCATCTCTCTAATCCCTCACCTACCTCCCTATACTGTTTTCCCATTGACTTAGGATGGACTAAACTTCAACTGAGCAGACTAGGGTGTTTTGTTTCTCCAGGTCTGTTTCTGATCTCCTGTTTGGCACAACTCTCCGTGCATTCGACCTTTGTCATAATGAACAGTTGGTTGTTCCCATCACAGGTGGACCTGTGCACGTGTTTCCCCAGTGTGGGCTTCCTTTAATAAATTGTGTTGCTTTGTGGTTAAGAACATGAAATCTAGTGGCACCTGGGTGGCTCAGTTGGTTAAGCGCATGAATCTTGATCTCAGCTCAGGTATTGGTCTCAGGGTCATGAGTTCAAGCCTGGTGTTGGGCTCCACCCTGGGTATGGAGCCTACTTAAAAGCAAACAAATGGGGCATCTGAGTGGCTAAGTTGCTTGATTTTGGCTCAGGTTGTGGGCTCATGGGTCATGGGCTTGAGCCCTGAGTCGGGCTCTGCATTCTGTAGGGAGTCTGCTTGAGATTCTCTCTCTCTCCTCCTCTCCTTGCCCAGCTTGCGCTCTCTGTCTCTCAAAATGAATGGATAAATCTCTAAAAACAAACAAAACCATGAAGTCTATAGTAAATCTTTACTGACTCAAATTCCAGCTCTGCCACTTAAGAGCTGGGTGACTTCAGGGTAGGTACTGATCTATTCTAATTTCTTCACAAGTCAACTGAGTATAGTGGAACCTTCCTCATATGGCGGTAAAGCAGGTAGCAGAGAGCGTCACGTGTTAGCGAGAGTCTACACATTCTTTGCCATGCCAGACCCTGTGCTCCACATTGGGGGAAGAAGGAGATGGGGGTCTTGCCCTCTTAGAGATGATATAACTGTAGGGGAGAGACCCATAAGAACATAATTATTTAACTGCACTTTGGATAAGTACTTCCAAAAAGTTCAGGGTCCCAGAAGAGGGACACTTAATTTTTTCTTCAGGGGCTTTGAGTGTGGCCCTCCCTGTTACTAGTGTTCAGCGGAAGCAAAGCAAATTCAGAAGGCCGAAGCTGTAAAGGAGCCTGGCTTATCAGAGGCATTGAATAAGGGCCAGGGTAGCTGGAATGGAGTGACGTGGTGAGGAGTGACAGGGAACTGAGATTGGCAGAGAAGGCAGAGGTCAGGCCTGTTCGATGACCGGGTGGGAGGGGAGTGGGTGCTGACCTCTATTAAAGAGGAAAAGGAAGACATCGCAGTGTTTTAAACAGGGAGATAACACATTTGGTTTATGTTTTTATAAACACATGAACAAATATTTTTGTTCAAGCCTGGTGTCTTGAACCAGGGGCTGCTGGGTGGCTCAGTTGGTTCAATGTCTGCCTTCAGCTCAGGTCATGATCCCAGAGTCCTGGGATCAAGCCCCATGTCAGGCTCCCTGATCAGTGGGGAGTCTGCTTCTCCCTCTCCCTCTGCACCCTCCCGCCCCCCGCTCCTGCTCTCTGTCTCTCTCAAATAAATAAATAAAATCTTAAAAAAAAAAAGCTGAAAATTTGCTGAATGTAAGATACGTGAGTAAATACAGTATGGCAGTTTTAAGCCTGGTTTTTAGTGGTACAGTGTCTTTGGATCAAGTTGATTATAAAATAAGAATTCATTAATAACTACTCCCTCCCCTCCTCCAAAAAAAAAAAAGAAACAAAAACGAATTGGGTTCTTGACCTTTTAAAAACAGAGCATCTTTGGAATAGGTACTGGCAGTACGTGAGACAAACAGAACAATAGTGTTATTTGTACGTCCCGTTAATTAACCTTAGGGGCATTTCTTTACCTTCTTTGCTGTATGTTTTATATAGTTCTCATGGGAAGGATTCCTCTTGGGACTTATTATTTCATGTTAATTTCCTAGGAGGGGCTTTGAGCACCTGGTTAAATATTTAAATATGTATAAGACGTCTTAGGTTTAGGAAGGAACTAAGCTGTACTATTTGTTTAAAACTCCACTCTGTAGAGATGCCTGGCTGGCTCAGTGGTAAGAGTGTGTGACGCTTGATCTTGGGGTCATGAGTTCAAGCCCTGCTTTGTTTAAACAAACAAAATGCCCCGCTCTATAACCGTAGGTGATGTGACTTTTATTTTGGTTATGACAGCTTCTTCTGTATTTATTATCATTAGTTTCTCCTTTTGAAATTAAGTGTAACTTTTTTTTCTTTTTATGGTTTGATTTTAATTTGGTATGATAGCTAATTTTTAGCCTTCGCGTTCCCATTGCTGAAAAACAAATACAATGTCAAATTGTTGGTTTTGGTAGTATCTAATATGCAATTTTTAAAAATTAATTTTTAAATTTTAATTCCAGTATACAATATACAGTGCTGTATTGGCTTCAGGTATACAATATAGCGACTCAACACTTCCACACATCACCCTGTGCTCCTACGACAAGCGCACTCCTTAGTCCCCAACACCTGTTTCCCCCATCTCCCCACTCACTTCCCCTCTGGTAACCATTGGTGTGTTCTCTATAGTTAAGAGTCTGTTTCTCGATTTCTCTCTCTCTCTTTTTTCGCCTTTGCTCATTTGTTTTGTTTCTTAAATGCCACATGTGAGTGAAATTGTGGTAATTGTCTTTCTCTGACTGACTTCGTTTAGCATCGCACTCTCTAGCTCCATCTATGTTGTTGGAAATAGCAAGTTTCATGCTTTTTAATGGCAGAATAATATTCCATCATATAGACACCCCATTGTATATACACACCCACACCCACATCTTTATTCATTTATCTTTGGACACTTGGGCTACTTCTGTAGTTTGGCTATTATAAACAGTGCTGCAGTAAACATGGGGGCGCATGTCTCCCTTGGAATTAGTGTTTCTGTATTATTTGGGTAAATACCCAGTAGTGTGATTGCTGTGTTGTGGGGTAGCTCTATTTTTAACTTTTTAAAGAGCATTCATACTGTTTTCCAGAGTGACTGCACGAGCCTGCGTTCCCACCAGCAGCACGCAAGGGTTCCTTTTGCTCGGCATCCTTGCCAACACCTGTTGTTTCTTGCGTTGTTAATTTTAGCTGTTCTGACAGATGTGGTCATTGTGGTTTTGATTTGCATTTCTCTGATGATGAATGATGCTGAGCATCTTTTCACGGGTCTGTTAGTCTTCTTTGGAGAAATATTTGTTCATGTGTTCAGCCCATATTTAATTGGATTCTGTTTTTTGGGTGTTGAGTGGTATCGGTTCTTTATATATTTTGGATACTGTTTATCGGATATGTCATCCGCAAATATCTTTTCCCATTCACTAGGTTGTCTTTTAGTTTTGCTGATTGCTTCCTTCACAGTGCAGAAGCTTTTTATTTTGATGAAGTCCCAGTAGTTTATTTTTCTTTTGTTTCTTTTGCCTCAGGAGGCATATCTAGAAAAATGTTGCTACAGCCAATGCTGGAGACATCACTCCCAGTGTTCTCTTCTAGGATTTTTATGGTTTCTAGGTTTTATGGCTTACATTTAGGTCCTTAATCCATTCTGAGTTTATTTTTGTGTATGGTGTAAGAGGGTAGTCCGGTTTCATTCTTTTGCTTGCTGTCCAGTTTTCCCAACACCATTAGTTGAAGAGACTGTCTTTTTCCCATTGAATATTCTTTCCTCCTGTGTTGAAGATTAATTGACCATATAATTATGGGTTTATTTCTGGGCTCTCAGTTCTGTTCCATTGATCTATGTGTCTGTTTTTGTGCCAATACAATACTATTTTGATAACCTCAGCTTTGTAATAACTTCAGAGCTCAGATTGTGATACCTCCAGTTTTGTTTTTCTTTTTCAAGATTGCTTTTGTTATGTGGGGTCTTTTGTGGTTCCATACAAATTTAAGGACTGTTTGCTCTAGTTCTGTGAAAAATGCTGTTGGTATTTTGATAGGGACTGCATGAAATATGTAGATTGTTTTGGGTATATAGACACTTTAACAGTATCTGTTCTTCCAAAACATGGGCATGGAATGTCTTTCCATTTTTTGTGTCCTCTTCAATGTTTTTCATCTGTGTTTTCTAGTTTTCAGAGTACAGGTCTTTCACCCCTTTGGTTAGGTTTATTCCTAAGTATCTTACTGGTTTGGGTGCATTGTAAATGGGATGGTTTTCTTAATTTCTCTTTCTGTTACTTCTTTGGTAGTGTATAGAAAGGCAATAGATTTTTGCATATTGATCTTGTAGCCTGCAACTGAATTCATTTATGAGTTCTAGTAGTTTTCTGGTGGAGTCTTTAGGGTTTTCTTTATATAGAGGATTATGTTGTCTGCAAATAGTGACAGCTTCACTTCTTCCTTACCAATTTGGATACCTTTCATTTCTTTTTTTTGGGAACACCTAATATGGGATTAAGGAGAAAAAGGAATTGCTATCTAACGATGTAACTTGCCTCTAACTGGAATTTCACCAAACAAAGTGCATTTTATATTATATAGATATATTAATTTAGTTACTTTTTAAATAATAAACAAGTCTTCCGTATGTTTATGTAACCTAATGGTTACATAATGTAAAGAACATATATTTTTTTAAGATTTTATTTATTTATTTGACAGAGAGAAAGAGAGATCAAAAGTAAGCAGAGAGGCAGGTAGAGAGAGAGGGAGAAGCAGGCCCCCGATGTGGGGCTCAATCTCAGGACCCTGAGATCATGACCTGGGCCAAAGGCCGCGGCTTAACTCACTGAACCATCCAGGAGCCCCTGTAAAGAACATATTTTTAAAGGAGTCTAAAACATACACTTTTACTTACTATTTGCAGAAAGATGATTTTTTTAACCCAATACAATAATATAGTATTAAAATATATATAGTGTTATATAGTAACTCCTATAATAATGTATAGTATTATAGTGAAATATCAACAGGTTCCAATATGGTTTATGATTTCATGGAAACTAATAATAATTCTGTGTGAAATTAAATTTTTTGCCAGTTTTCTCTTTCTATATATGTTTCATGTGAATGAATAATAGAAAACTTAGTTTCTCTCAGTTAAGGAATCAGTCCCATTTACAATTATACCAAAACCCATAAGATACTTAGGAATAAACCTAACCAAAGAGGTAAAGGATCTATACTCTAAAAACTACAGAACACTTATGAAGGAAATCGAAGAAGACACAAGGAGATGGAAAAACATTCCTTGCTCATGGATTGGAAGAATAAACATTTAAAAAAATATATTTTATTCATTTATTTGGAGAGTAAGAGTGAGTGAACATGAACTGGGGGAGGGGCAGAGGGAAAGGCAGAAGGAGACTGTCCACTGATCAGGGAGCCCAATTATGGGGCTTAATCCCAGGACCCTGGGATCATGACTTGAGCTGAAGGCAGATGCTTAACCAAGGCCCCAAGAATAAACATTGTTAAAATGTCTACGCTACCCAGAGCAATCTACACATTCAATGCAATTTCTATCAAAATACCATTGATATCTTTCACAGAGCTGGAACAAACAATACTAAAATTTGTGTGGAACCAGAAAAGACTCCAAATAGCGAAGGAAATGTTGAAAAAGAAAACCAGAGCTGAGGGCACCACAATGCCTGACTTTAAGCTATATTACCAAACTGTGATCATCAAGATAGCATGGTACTGGCACAAAAACACATAGATCAATGGAACAGAATAGAGAGCCCAGATATGGACCCTCAACTCTATGGTCAACTAATCTTCAACAAAGCAGGAGAGAATATTCAACGGAAAAAAGACAATTCCTTCAGTAAATGGTACTGGGAAAATTGGACAGTCAAATGCAGAAGAATGAAATGACCATTTGCTTATACCATACACAAAGATAAATTCAAAATGGATGAAAGACCTAAATGTGAGATGGGAATCCATCAGAATCATAGAGGAGAACACAGGCAGGCAATAACCTCTTCGACCTTGGCTACAGCATCTTCTTGCTACATATGTCTCCAAAGACCAGGGAAACAAACAAAAAAATGAACTATTGGGACTTCATTAAGATGAAAAGCTTCTGCACAGCAAAGGAAACAGTCAACAAAACTAAAAGGCAATCTGTGGAATGGGAGAAGATATTTGCAAATGACATATCAGATAAAGGGCTGCTCTCTAAGATCTATAAGGAACTTAACAAACTCAACACCCAAAAACCATAATCCAGTCAAGAAATGGGCAGAAGACATGAACAGACATTTCTCCAAAGAAGACCTACGAATGTCCAACAGACACATGAAAAAATGCTCCATATCACTTGGCATTAGGGAAATACAAATCAAACCACAATGAGATATCACTTTACACCAGTTAGAATGGCTAAAGTTAACAAGACAAAAACAACAAATATTCCATGGAAGTGGAGAAAGGGGAACCTTCTTCCACTGTGGGTGGAAATGCAAGCTGGTGCAGCCACTCTGGAAAGCAGTATGGATTTTCCCCAAGAAGTTAAAAATAGAGCTACCCTGTGACCCAGCAATTGCACTCCTGGGTATTTATTCCAAAGATAGCGATGTACACAAAGAAGGGGGCAACTGCACTCCAATGTTCATAGCAGCAATGTCCATGATAGCCAGACTGTGGAAAGAGCTGAGATGTCCTTCAGCAGATGAATGGATAAAGAAGATGTGGTTCATATAGACAATGGAATATTACTCATCAGAAAGGATGAATACCTACCATTTACATCAATGTGGATGAAACTGGAGGATATTATGCTAAGTGAAATAAGTCAGTCAGAAAAAGACAATTATAGAGTTTTACTCATGCAGAATATAAGAAATAGTGCAGAGGATTATAGGGGAAGGGAGGGAAAACTGAATGGGAAGAAATTAGGAAGACAAACTACAGGATTCTCTTGACTCTGCGACTCAAACTCAGGATTGCAGAAGGGAAGGTGGGTGGGGAGATGGGGTACTGGTGATGGGCATTGGAGGGCGTGCGATGCAATAGGCATCCCTGTTATATGCAATTGCTCAATTATTGAACACTATTTCTGAAACTAATGATGTGCTGTATGTGGGCTAATTGAATTTAAATTAAAAAAAAAAAGAAAACTTAGTTTCTCTCAGTCAAATCTATATACCTTACTTTCCTGAGATACTGAGAAACTTTCCCAAATTAGAAAAACTTAGAAATTATGATGGGTAACTTTGATTGACTATTACTAGAGTTCCGATAGTACCTTTCAAAATAAGCTTGTGAGATAAATATTCTTGACACTGTCTTTTTTACAGATGAGAAAAACGGAATATCTGAGCAGTTAGGTAATGTTTTCAAAAGGTTACAGTGCTAATTATTATTAGCACTTATTAAAGTGGTGGATCTGTTCTTTAAGCCCAGTCTGGCTCCAGAGTGTATGATCTTAACCACACTGTGCTGCAATTTGGAAATGGTGGCAAAATTTGTTCAAAGTAAGGTGTTAACAAAGTTTTGTTTTTGTTTGTTTGTTTGTTTTTAGGATTAACTAAAGCCCATACTATATGGTGCCGGGGTGGCTCAGTCCGTTAAGCCAAGTAAAGTAGTTTTACCTGCTTGCACTCTTCGAATCCAGCTTATTCTTAGTAAAAACAAAACAAAACAGGGGCACTTGGCTGGCTCAGTTGGTAGAACGTGTGACTCTTGATCTTGGGGTTGTGAGTTTGAGCCCCACACTGGGGCACAGAGATTACTTAAAACGAAACAAAACAAAAACAAATAGTACAATGCCTGACACATAGTAAGTGCTCAACAAATGTTATGTGTTACCGTTGTCATCTTTAGTATTTTTCTTACCATGGGCGCCTGGGTGGCTTAGTTGTTAAGCGTCTGCCTTCAGCTCAGGTCATGATCCCAGGGTCCTGGGATCGAGTCCCACGTGGGGCTCCTTGCTCAGTGGGGAACTAGCTTCTCCCTCTGCCTGCTGTTCCCTCTGCTTGTGTGCTCTCTTTCTCTCTGACACATAAATAAAATCTTTTTTAAAAAGCCTGTACTTTTTTCAGATTTCCTTAATTTATACCTAATGTCCTTTTCCTGTTCCAGGATACCATTTGGGATACTATGATACATTTAGTTGTCTCCCCAGGCTCCTCTTGGCCTAGACTTCTTCTCAGACTGTCCTTGTTTTTGATGACCATTTTGACAGTTTCGAGGATTAGTGGTCCATTAGCATGTTCCTCTATGGGAATTTGTTAAATGTTTTTTTCTAATGATTAAATCAGGGCTATGGGATTTGGGGATGAAGAACACAGAGGTAAAGTGCCATTTCCCCTACATTACATCTAGGGTACAGACTCTCAGTTTATACCACCATTGATGTTACGTGGATCATTTGGCTGAGGTGAGTGTTTGTCAGGTTTTTCCACTGTAAAGATACTCTTTTTCCCTCCTTCCCATACTGTAGTCTTTGGAAGGAAGTCACTATGCAAAGCTCATACTTAAGGAGTGGGGAGTTATGCTCTGCCTCCTTGAGGGTCGAGAATTTACATAAACTATTTGGAATCAATCTGTGCAAAAGATTTGTCTCTTCCATTTATTTGCTTACTCGATCATCTGTATATGGCAATATAGACTCATGGGTATTTATCTTATACTGTGGGTTATAATCCAGTACTACTTTGTTCTCTTGCTCAGACTGTCCCAGTTTGGGCTATTGGGAGCTCTTTCAGTTGGCTGCTCTGTCCTTTTGATATAGTACCATCAATGTAATTTTTAAAAAAAGATTTATTTATGTATTTGAGAGACATGCCAGTGGAAAAAGGGGCAGAGGGAGAGAGAGAGGGACTATCTCAAGCAGACTCCTCACTGAGCACAGATCCCAATGTAGGGCTCGATCCCCCGACCCTAAGATTATGACCTGAGCTGAAATCAAGAGTCAGAAGCTGAACCGGCTGAGCACCCCTGTATTGTTTGTTTGTTTGTTTCTTTCTTAATTTCTTTTTTTAAAGTATTTCCTTATTTTCTGGCAACAGGATACTCTGGGCTCATTTTTTTTATTTTTTGCCCTAGTCCTAGGACCAGCCATTTCTCAAAGAGCCTAGTTCCTTTTTTTTTTGGAGAATGGTACTAGAAAGCTTGCTCACTGCTACAGGAATGTTACAGCTTCTGGGCGCTCCCTGCTGACCGATCAATAAAATACGTGTTCCCACTAACCTATGCCTATACATATGTCTATAAAGATTTATCTCTGTAGTCATCAGTATCGACATTTAGCTGAACGCGAGTTCATAACAATATCTCCAGCTCCAATCCATGATGACATGGATCATTCCAACCTACCATTGCTTAGCAGTAAATTTCCACTCTGGCGGTGAGAAACATGGCTCCCACCACACACCTAACATTTACTTTATTGCTCAGTTCCAGTATCTAGGCAGGGTCAAAATTGTTAACTCATACCCCTGTGAGAAATAGCATTATTAACTAGAACACAGTGTTTATGCACAGTTCCTTTTGCCTTCAGTCTTACATATCCTGCTCATTTCCAAAGTCACTTAGGTCAGCGTTTCCCTCTGCCTTTTCCTTCAGTGAGATTGTTTCATACATTTGTCATACAGGTAGTTTCTTGGGACTTGGGACTGCTTGACCTCCCAAGTGATTTTCATTTTAATTGGCATACCTTAAGGTTCACTCTTTGTTCTGCGGGTTCTAACAAATGCAATATCATGTATCTGTTGGGGTAGTAGTATATAGAATAGTTTCCTCACCCTAAAAAATTCCATCATATATTCTGTTATCTTCTGCTTCACACTCTTGACAGCTACTCATCTTTTTCCTGCCTCTATAATGTTGATTTTCCAGAATGTCACATTATTGGAATTACACAGAATGTAGCCTTTTCAGATTGGCTACTAGCAATATGTAGTGTTTCAACATGTCATTTCAGGGCTTGATAGCTCTTTTTTAATCCCTGAGTAATATTATAATGCATGCATGGATGGGTCACAGTTTATCCATTCACCTACTGACAGATATCTTTGTTCTTTCCAAGTTTTGGCAATTATAAGTAAAACTTCTAAACATTCAAGTGTAGGTTTTTGTGAGGACAAAAGTTGTCAACTCAAGTGGGTAAATATCAAGGAGTGTGACTGATAGGTCATGTATGTTAAGACTATGTCAACCATTGGAAGAAACTGCCAAATTGTCTTACAAAGTGGCTACACGATTTTGCACTCTCACAGGCAATGATGAGATTTCCTATTGCTTCACATCTTTGTCAGCACTTGGTTTTACCAGTTCTTTGAATTTTAGCTCTTCTAATAGGTGAGTAGTGGTATCTCATTGTTGTTTTAATTTTCAGTTCCCCTTTTTAAAGATTTAATTTATTTATTTGACAGAGAGAGACACAGTGAGAGAGGGAAGACAAGCAGGGGGAGCGGGAGAGGGAGAAGCAGGTACCCCACCGAGCAGGGAGGCCGATGTGGGACTCAGTCCCAGGACCCTGGGACCATGACCTGAGCCAAAATCAAGCCAAAATCAAGCGTCAGACCCCCTGCTCTACATGGAGCCCCATGCAGGGCTTGTCCCCAGGACTCCAAGATCATGACCTGAGCCAAAATCAAGCGTCAGATGCCTAACTGACTGAGCCACCCAGGCACCCTGAGAAGGCCCATTTTTAACTGTGGGTTGTTAGTTTCCTTCTTGTTGAGTTAATAAAATAATTTTTAATGGACGATTTTTTAGTATTAGTCTTCCTGGTAATCATTCTGGTTGCATCTGTTGAGAGCTGTTTACTATGAACCAAATTTATGATTCGTTCCTGTTTTTAATGGGAATCCTTCTATGTACATTATTACATTTATCTTCACAATAGCTCTATGAGGTATTGTTCTCAAAATAGACTAGTAAGAGGCAGGGCCTGTTTGGTCAGCATTATCCTATTACCTGCTACTTAAACTTAATGTTCCAAATTTCTGGAAAATTATGTAAATGTTTTAACATTGATTTAAAATCAGTAAACAGGAATCCATAAGGAAACTGTTTCTTCACATTCGGTGTTTTTCAAGTCATTTTCATGTGGTTTATAGAAAAAAAAGAATTTTTTTCCCCTCCTCGTTTTCATAGTGCCGAATGTAAAGAAAGTTATGAACATTGTTAAAATCGGTTGGTTTTCATAGAAGGCCATTTTCATTTTGTGACTGTGTGTTTCAAAAACCATAGGAAAAACAGAGCTCGCAAAAGCTGATGGGAAACTGAAAACTGTAATAAGCTCTCTCCTAAACCATAGAATGTAGTTGACAGACATCTTTTTATAGACATGTCTGTGATTGCACACTTTTTTTAGGCTTGAACATTTTTTCATCGAGGAAAACCTTTCTGTAATTTATAAAAGCTGTTTACAGTAAAATAGCAAACTATTACAAGACAGAAACCTACCCAGCTCACTTTGGAGCTCTCTTGGACCACATTTCCATAAAAGTGTAGACAACAGCCACAGTAGAACACAATGAAACCTTTGTTTAGCGAGGAGATGTTTTTAAATACTACTTCTAAAATAATTTTTCAAACCTTGAATTCTTTATAAATTTGAGAAAATGACAAATGCAGATGAGAGAGGAAAGGAAAAGGAAAACCTGATTTAGCAAAATTTGTTAAACAACTAGGATTACAGAAATCAAGGACTGAGTTTGACACAGTCCTTGAATTAGTTAATGGTTACCATGCAACCAATTACCCCCACACCAGAAGCTTAAGCCACCAAACACTTACCATTTCACACAGTTTCCAGATGTAGCTTTAGTGGGTGATTCTGGCTCAGATTTTCTTACAAGTCCGGGGCTCACTGACACGGCTGTTGGCAGGAGGCCTCAGTTCCTTAATGGTTGTTGGCCGGAGGCCTCAATTTCTTGATACATGGGACTCTCCACAGGCCATTTAAATGCCCTTGCAACCTGGCATCTGGCAGAGAGAGTCAGCTGAGAGACACAAAGATGGATCCAGGTCAAGACAGAAGCCACAATATTTTGTATAACCTAATTTCAGAAGTGACATACCATTATTTTTGCCGTATTTTATTGGTGACATAAACTAACACTGATATAATATTGAAGGTGACTGCACAGTAGTGTGAACACCAAGAGGCCGGAGTCATTGGGAACCATCTAGGAGGCTAGCTAGCACAGTCTTTCCTCAGGCTCCCAACGATCCACTTCCCTCCCACGCGCAGAGCACACCCTCCGACTTCCAAGGCCCACCAAAAGCTCATCCCATTACAGCACGAGATAGAAGTCCAGAATGTCATGTCTAAATCGAGTCTTGGGTGTGGATGCGGTTCCTTGGCTGCGGCTGCCTAAGTATTGCAGCCGCAATACTTGATGGCTTCTCTGGAGCAGTAGACCTGTGAGCCAGAGAGACAAGTTATTTGCCACTTTCCACCCAACGTGCAATGGCAGCGAAGGTGAAGGATAACCTCCATAGACAATTCTGCCCAAAAAGGGGGGGAAGTCGGAGGCACACAGGAGTTACTGGTGCACAAAAGCCAACTGGGCACATGTTGGAAGGGTCTTGACCAGGACTTGATTCTACTGTTCACAAATGATTCTAGGTGGCTTTTAGCTCTACTGTCTGGGCTCTGTCTACCCTCTCTCTGTTTTATGAGAATTAGTATATGTTTTCAGCTGACTACTTTTCTAAACCTGTTTCCTGCTGATAGAATTCTGGGGAGTCCAAAGACGTTTTTTTCATTTTGTACTGTGTATCCTCTGTTGGTCCAAGCTGGAGCTGTCTCTGGAAATATAATAATCTTAGAATCTTCATGGGTCTCCTGTGAATCTTGTCCTTTAGACAAAAAGCCCATACCCAGCTTTATTTGAGACAAGCCATTCTCTCCCTTGGGCCTTTGCTCACACAGCCGAGAAGCATGAAACCCTACTGCTTGATCAAAACCATCTGTGGGACACGCCCTCGAACTCTTGAAAAAAAATTTTTTTTTCCATTTTGCTTGGTGCCCCGAGACACTATGTTTGATCTTTCTGAGGTCTTAACAAAGGATTTTATAACCAAATACTCTGTTTCATGTTTAGACTGTGTTTTCCTGGCATCACCCCAAATTCGATATTTGCCCAGAAGCCATTTCTTATCTTAGCATCTATTGCCATCTGGAGAGGCAGGGAATTTTCGCAACTAGCAATTCCTGGCTCCTTTTTATTTAACAGGTTTTCCTTTGGGTTATCTTCCTCCTCTTGCATTTTATTCCAGGCAGCCAAAAAGGACCAGGGAGCACCTTCAATACTTTTCCTAGAGATCCCTTTATCTGGACCATGGGTTCATTGGGCGTGTTTTCTACTTCCCGTGTTAAGAGGAATTTTTTCTGCAGTTCATAAAAACGGTCCCCTTTGTAGTTGCCAGTGTGATTTTTCTCACTCGCCTTTATATATATATTTTTAAAGATTTTATTTATTTATTTGACAGAGAGAGATCATAAGTAGGCAGAGAGGCAGGCAGAGAGAGAGGGGAGGAAACAGGCTCCCTGCTGAGCAGACAGTCGGATATGGGACTCGATCCCAGGACCTTGAGATCATGACCTGAGCCGAAGGCAGCGGCTTAAACCACTGAGCCACCCAGGCGCCCTCTCACTCGCCTTTACGCTCCAACAGCCTACTCAAAGGCCAGCACTACCTGACTCCAAAGCCTCTCCTGAATTTTTAGGGTTTGTTTTGGTAGCATTTCACTTGCAGGTACCAAAATTCTGTACTCTTACTGTTATCTAGTAATTGTTAGAGATAGAGATAGAAGGGAACAGAGAGAGAGGTAGACAGTAGGTCAAGAGCCTGACATCGAAAGAGATGTACCATCACATCTGCTGTTTTCTATTGTCACGTGATGAGCCCCAGTATAATGGGAAAGTTTGTTTGCCCTGTTCCTCCTGCCTTTAGGAATTCCATAGTCCAGCAACTACTTATCAGTCCCTATAGGTTCCAAGCATCGTGTGAGACTATCATGCGCTGTTCATCTTGTATATACTCCCCTGAAAGGAGCTGCTACCTCCAACTGAAGCTTAAAGAGATCAAATAGCTTATTGGAGAACTCACCAGAGAACATAGATTTTAACCTAAGTTTGAGGGGTGGGGATGACTTGGGAGCCCGGGGCCTTGGGTAAGAGAGTGGATAAATATTTCACAGGATTATTGTTTTTGTTTTTAAGCATGAATTTTCTTCAGTATACTTATGTTCAGCTGTAGCTATGTGACTTCTCTTTCATATGGGGATGTCTTTGGCCAATTATATTTTCTTACAGTTCCTTCTCCATGTAGCTCTGAACTTCTTTACCTGTCCTTACCCATCCTTCTCCTGATGTTCTTCTCGTCACTTTCCATGGAGTCGTTTGGAACTTCAGACTTAGTCTAATGTGAACAAACTTCTTTACAGATCCTCTTTCTAGAACATTCCCCTCATCTTTTTTTCTTATTTAACCCTGGCATTCCTTCTGGAACACCACTTTTTTTGGTGCCATCTTGAGTAAGGGCTATTCATTTTCCCATGTCTTTTTGTCTTCATGTAATAAGTTGAATCAGCCCAGTTCTACTTCCAAATTACTGCTCGCCTATCTATCTATCTGTTTACTTAATTTTATTTTATTTTCGGGTTTTTTTTGGTTTTGTTTTTCATTTTTTGTTTTTGTTTTTTGAGATAACACAAGCCAAGAGAGGGGCAGACGGAGAGGGAGAGAGAGAGAATCTCAAGCAAATTCCACATTTAGTGCAGGGCCCAATGCAGGACTCAATCTCATGAACCTGAGATCATGACCTGAGCAGAAACCAAGAGTCTGATGCTTAACCAGCTGAACCACCCAGACACCTCTGCTCTTTTTTTTTTTTTAAAGATTTTATTTATTTATTTGACAGAGAGAAATCACAAGAGAGGCAGGCAGAGAGAGAGGAAGGGAAGCAGGCTCTCCGCTGAGCAGAGAGCCAGATGTGGGACTCTATCCCAGGACCCCGAGATCACGACCTGAGCCGAAGGCAGCGGCTTAACCCACTGAGCCACCCAGGCGCCCCTGCTCTTTCATTCTTATATAAAAATTCTTTTCCTTTGAAATTTATCCCATCTTACCCACCTCTCTTTGTCACTGTCATTTGTCATCTCCCTCTAACTTGATCTTGGTTGAGCAAAGCTTTTGGTACTTCGTGAACAGTTTTCTCTTCATCCCAAATTCCACCATCATTCTGGGTGAGTTCAGTGACCAGCTAGACCACTCATCCAACACACCAGTTTCATAATTCCTTGTTCTTTTCAACCTCAATGACCTTAATTCCCACTCCTTTTCAAGATCCTACTCTCCTGGCTAAATCTTATGAGCCACTTTGAAATCTTTGCTCCTCCTTTCCATCAATTGGCTATGGTCTCCTATATTGCAGGGGTGCTCTGCTTCCTGACATATAAAACCCTTGCTGTTGGGGCACCTGGGTGGCTCAGTCGGTTGGTTATGTGTTTGACGCTTAATTTCAGCTCAGGTCATGATCTCAGGCTCATGAGATCAAGCCCCATGTTGGGCTCTGCACTGGGCATGGAGCCTGCTGAAAATTCTCTTTCTCCCTCTCTCTTTGCCCCTCCCCCCTAAAAAAGTAATAAAATACATGCTAATGAATCTTACCAAGATCTCTAGTTTCCTTGATCCTTCTCCTCTCTTTCCCACTCCCAGTTTATCAAGCAAAACTGATTCTAGCTAATGTAAGAGGGAAAGAACTTATCAGACAATAACAAGGAGCTCACAAAACAGACAAGAACCAAGAAGGTTCAGCATTCTGTACTACAGCTAAAGTAATGATATAAGGGCAGCCTAGTTCCTATGCCTGGTACCACTGGCTGGTACCACTGCCACTAAATTCTTGCTGTTATTGCTTCCATCAGCCCCATTAGTAATTAAAATTGTCCCTCATTTTTATATTACCTCCTTAAGATTCAAAATCCTGCACAAGAACATCTGATTGGCTGAGCCTGGTTCACATGCCTGTTGCACCAGAAGACTGCGAGAGCGAAGATCTAGCCTCTTGAGCTTACTTAGTGAGAGGACATTGTATTCAGCTAACATACCCAACAGAGTTCCCCCAAATAGGAAAAATATTTGGATCCCGAGTGCCAAAGAAGTGAAGAATGAAGAGGAGAGGAAGGAAAAGAAGAGGAGAGGGGAAAAAATGGAGGAAAAGGGAAGAGGAGGAGGAAAAAGAGCAAGGGAAGACATCCATGGTTGTCTCCTTTAGCCCCCTGCTGGCTTGGGGACAGGGTGGGGGGGGGGGATGCTGTCTGCTTAAAGCTGTCTGTTCCAATGTCAGCCTCCTTATTCTCAGTAGCTGATCCTACACTGTGTTTCAAAAATGGCAGCCGTAAGGCTCAGACCCCTCAACTTGTTGCTTCTACCTTTAAAACATATCCTCAACACTCTCCTTTCCTGCTATCCTTTTTATTTTAGTAAAAGAGCTGTCTGTTCCTGCTCTTGTTCAAGGCTAATTTTCTCATTTGTATTCATGATCTCATTCACTCTTGTCTTCTCCAGGACTTTTCTTCAGTAATTAAGACTTTCTTTCCTCTCTCTCTTTTTAAAAAAATTTTCTTTAAAGTAATCTCTACGCCCAAAATAGGGCTCAAACCCATGACCCCGATATTAAGAGTCATACACTCCACTGACTGAGCCATCCACACGCCTCCCGTCTCTTTGTTGAGATTACTTAATAATATCTATGCCAGACATTGTTGAATGCTAGAGATACAAAGATGTATTTGATGCAGTTTTGAAGGAGTTGGTATTTAATAGGGAAAAATAGACACAAAGAGTTGGTTGCAATGCAATTATTTACTCATAATCAGAATTATTTGTGTAACTTGTTTATTCTCTGGTTATCATTAGAATGTTAATATCCCTTTGTTCTCTGCTGTGTCTTCAGCATCTGGTACATAGTTGGTGCTCAATAAATATTATTGCATGAACAACGAGAAGTAAGCACAGGGCGCAAGGATCACAGAGGAGAGGTGGTTGGCCCAGCCTAGAGAATGAAAGAGGGAAGTTTGGGGGTGGGAGGCGGGGGAGGGAGGCTTGGTGTAGAGGAAGCTGCAGGAGCAGCATCTTTAAGGTTTAAGGTCAGCAGGGAAGAAACGAGCTAAGAGTACCAGGCAGAGATGGAGCAGGAACAAAGGAGGGACTGAAGAGGAGGTGGGCGCCTTGAGCAGTTAGGTGTTAAATAGTTCTTAACAGTTAACATTTATGGAGTGTTTACATACGTATTCTAAGTATTCTGTGAGTAAGGTATGATTCCCATTGTAGAGAAGAAAAATAACTTGGATTCTTAGGGAAACTATGTAACTTGCACAAGGCCACTTAACCTCTAAACGTTAGAGCAGGGATTTAGTTTGGGTTCTTTCTGGCTGCAAAGCCTGGTCTTAAAACTCCCCTGTTAGACTAATGTGGTTCTCCAACTTGGCCACTCATCAGATCTCCCGAGGAGCTTTGTAAAAATGCAGATTCCTGGCTCTACCCAGGATACTGAATCCAAACTTCCAGGGGCAGAGCTTAGAGATCCATAGTGTCATCAAGTTCTTGGGTGCTTGCCATTCGACTGGCCTGGTCCTGCCTCTGGTGTCAAGAGCCAAGTCATCGATCAGACCGTAGAGATCTAGTGTTCCTGCGGGTCTTTGACTTCATCCTGTAGGGGATGGGGGAGTGTCTGAAGGATTTTAGCTGGAAAGTGATGTCTCAGATACCCAGTTTGGCACCCCACTTTGGCAGCAATGTGAAGGATAAAAAGTTGAGGGTACAGGTTGCAAGCAATAAGAACGTTTATCTTTAGATTTCTGTCGCAACTGATTCCTTCCTTTCTGCCCACAAATATTCTCAAATCTCTCTCTCTTTTTTCCCTCGTAGTCTTGCCAGTCTTTCAATTATGTGAATTTCCTCTTTTTCCTTGCTAAATTCTTAAGAGAAACAGCTGTACTCAACGGCAGGTTTGAGTTAGGTCAAGAAATACTGCTTCGTATGTTCTTCATTCCTGCCTCCCCTTTAAAATGCAGCTTCCGTTCCATTGTCCTCTGCTCTCTCCAAGGTCATCTTTCATTCAGTAAATACTGAATGTTATTTGCAAGCTGGTCCCTTCTCAGATTTTGGGTTGAAATGATAATACCTGGGGTCTAAGGAAGAGATTAAAGGATAGAGAGAATGGGTCAGCGGCAGAGTAATCAGTCAACCAAGTGTCGTGTGCCAACCTGTTCCCGAGCCAGTGGCACACGCAGATGACCCACACGCAATTGTAAGTCAGAGGATCCTCCATCTGAAGACGGATGGAGGATCCGATGGAAAATTACTTTGGTTTTGGATAGGCTGAGTTTGGAGAAGAGATTTGTAGTGGACATACAGAACTGTCACTTGGCCAAAAAGGGGTTACAAGCTAGACAAACAGATGTGGTTGGTCACAATGTGAAGTGGTAAGCCTCAGTGCCTTTTATGCATTAAATTCACGAAATATTTCTTTAATAATATGTACCTTTCTAGTTGTTTATATCTTGAGTCAAAGTCTTCTGGTTATGATAAATATATCATGAGGGGTTTAGTTTATCTTGATGTCCTGGAGTTTAAAACGACACAAGGATTCAATCTGACTTTTAGATTTGGATCATAATCGTATGAGAACCTTTCAAATGGTTGCATTTTAGTAGACTAAAAAATATTCTTTTTTTGTATATTTTATGTACTCCTTCCCCCTCATTTTCTGTTTTCTTTTTAAAATATATTTATTTATTTATTTGACAAAGAGAGAGGGAACACAAGCAGGGGGAGCAGCAGGCAGGCAGGCAGGCAGAGGGAGAAGGAGAAGCTCCCTGCCGAGCAAGGAGCCCGATGTGGGGCTCAATCCTGGGACTCTGGGATCCTGACCTGAGCCCAAGGAATCCGCTTTACCGACTGAGCCACCCAGGCACCCCTCTGTTTTTCTGTTTTCAATTCAAGCTGTATGTCCCTCATTTTATTTTTTTCTGCTCATGCTATTTTTCTTTTATTGCTTTACTCCCCACTAAGTAATCTCAATAAAGAATGAAAATCAACCTATTTTGTTTGTTAAAGTTTTGCATCAAATTTTTACTGCTTTTGGTTCATTTATTGTTGTTATTGTTACGAAATGTCCTGAAGCTGGGTAAGCAGAAATACAATCAGACTTGTTTGCAAACCTTCCTCTCTGGGTAGAACTCATCAGTATCATTGCGTGACCTCTAAGTTTTAAGACCCTACAAGGGGAACATATTGAAAATAGGCCATAAAACTGGCCATAGTTGGGGCAATTATCTAAAGTAGGAAGCAAAAATTTAGGATGCCCAAGTCCCGTTTTATTATGAGCCATTTATTTAATGTGAAGTTTACAAATTCTTTGTGCCTTTTTTTTTTACAGCTATATACAAGTATTAGGAAACTTACAAACATTTCAGAGATTCAAAACTTTTTATGAAGAATTACATGTATATCAATCTTAAACGTCAACTCTATTATATATAATATTTATAATCCAAGCAATTTTTTCAAAGCAATGAGAAGCGGCATAATGTAGTTAAAAGAAGCCATGCGGACTCGTGCTTGAACCTTCCGATTTCTCCATTGTTAGGTATTTTTCAAGTCACTTATCTGACTTTTTAAGCCTCAGTCACCTCATCTGTGAGGTAAGGCTGTTAACAGCTAGTCCAGATGATTTTTGTGAGAAAGAGGAACAGCGGCTCCCATCTAATGAATCTAATGAGCGTTTCTATGAGCCACAGTCAGTGTGTGCCTTGTCTCTCTTATCCTCACAGAGACCTTGCAAGGTAGCTGCTAGTATTATTATCATTGTTATTATTATCCCAACATTATATGTTGATGAGGCAACTAAGACTTAGGGAGATTTGGTAATTTGCTAAAACTTACCCAAATTACCAAATTTGGTCATTTCCTAAGAGTTCGAGTATTGAAGGTGCCTGGGTGACCCAGTCAGTTAAAAATCAAACTCTTGGTCTCAGCGCAGGTCTTGATCTCAGGGTCACAGGGTTGGGAGATTAAACCCTGCATTGGGCTCCATGCTGGCTGGAGAGCCTACTTTAAAAAAGAAAAGAAAAGAATTTGAGGATTCAATCCGTTTTGGTTTTGGTTGTATTTTGAGGGGGATGCAATCAGTTTTGTCCAACTTTAGAACTTTATTTTTTTTTAATATTAATCACATTAAAAATTTTGTATTTATTTGTCAGGGAGAGAGAGAGAGAGCACAAACGGGGAGCAGCAGGCAGAGAGAGAAGCAAACAGAAGGGGAAGCACGCTCCCCATTGATCAAGGAGCCCAACATGGGACAGCATCCCAGGATGCCAGGATCATGCCCTGAGCTGAAGGCAGATATTTAACTGACTGAGCCACCCAGGTATCCCTAAAATTTTAATTTTTAAATGAAATCATCCCAGATGTCACAGTTAACCTTGTGTCTGACATACAGTACAAGTATTACATTGGTTTTTCAAACCTGTTCCCCACATCCATCCTGAAAATGAAGCTGATAGCCCATCTTTCACATCTTAGGATACAAAGTAAAGGTCGTCTCCAAGTTACAAGTTCTCAATGTAATAAATATTGCCTATGTTTTTAAGTTATTGCCAAGTACTATGCACCAAGCACTTTACACGTAATATTTGATGCTCGCAGGGGTCCTATAGTATAGTAACTGTCATTAGCATCATTTGATGAGGCAACTAAGACTTAGGGAGATTTGGTAGTTTGCTAAAACTTACCAAAATTACCAAATTTGGTCATTTCCTAAGAGTTCGAGTATTGAACTTGGAGACTCAGGCACAGAGAGACTGAGTAACTTGCACAAGATCACACAGCACCCAGCAAAGCCAGGACCTGAGCAGTGAGTGCAGAGCGTATGGGCCACATTATTTCTATATGTTTTGTAGACCACAGTGCCTTGTGGCTGCTCAACAAATATTTGTTAATTGAGTAAAGGAATGAGTGAACTATTGAATGAAGCAAGCATGACCTCTCCTTTACGCTTCTCACACCAGGCCTTCCGTTAGTAACTAACTTACTGGTACCACCATCGGAAATGATCCGAGCTACTGTTTCTTCCCCACAATCCTCTTCCTTCTGTCCACTCAAGAATTATGTAGTTAAAAAAAAAAAAAAGAATTATGTAGTTGCTGTATCCGAGCTCTCACATATGGCCAAATACAGTGGTTTGGTCTCTTGTTGAGGGGCTTGGGAGAAGGCGGCCAGAAGCTTGCCCTGGGCTCTTGGGGGCAGTGCTTTGTGGGTATTCACATTGTGGAGTGTCCCTGTGGTTTATTCATTTATTTCCTTATCAGTTGATCATATAACAAATTTTATTGAGCACTAAGTACTTGCTCTGTGTCTGCTTGGATGCTTAGGATGCGAGGTGTCCTAGTGATACGAGAGTGTTGAGAACAGATGAGGATTCTGACTTTATTGAATTTATGGTCTAATGGGGGGGGGGAGGAAACAGTCAAGCAAGTGGGACGCTTTAGGAAGCAGTGGGTGCGGTGGGATGCAGTCCTCCTCTCCTCAGGATCGCTATAGGAATCCCCCAACCATCTCTGCCTCCCGCTGAGTTGCCTTCATAGCAGCAAGAGGGAGCTTCCTTGATTCTAAATCTCACTAGCTACTCCCTGCTTTATAAATCTTCAGTTGATATCTGTTGCCCTTAGGATAAAATCCAAATTCCTTTCATGTGTCTCACACAAAAAAAGATCCCGATCCTACCTTGCATTTATAGCTACCTGTCAGTATAAAGATGTTTAGGAGCTCAAACTTTTCCTCGTGTTTTTTAGTTTCTTTTTTGGAAACTGCATTGTAATACAATTTGGTACTTTTGTACAATTGTACAAATTTGCTTTTTATCATTTTGAATTATTTTTTAAGGAAGAGAGAAAATTGATCAAGTTAATGTAAAGGATATAATTTTTTTTTAAGATTGATTTATTTGAGAGAGAGAGAGCACGTGAGCAGGGAGAGGGGCAAAGGGACAGGAAAAAAGAAAATCCTCAAGCAGACTCCCTGCTGAGCACCAAGCCCCATGACCATGAGATCACAGCCTGAGCCAAAATCTAGAGCTGGCTGCTTAACTGACTGAGCCACCCACGTGCCTGTAAAGGATATAATTTTTAAAAGCACACTTAAGCATTAGTACCTTGCAAGCACCGCCCCCCCCCAAGAATGTTGGGGGGGGGTGTCCACAATAATCAAAAAGTCTTCCTGTTAACACTCTCCAGAAATACTTTTAAGATTCTAATTTTATCAAAATAGATAAACCTTCCGTCAATATACTTAAAAATTTGTAAGATCATCTGAAATGAGGCCTGTATCACGGTGGTTCTTTCATAAACATGTGCTTGCTAACCGGTGTTTCTGGTATAATTTCACCATCTGAGCATCTTGTAAAAGTGCTTATTTCCACATACGGTCATTCCATTTTCTGCTAAATGGGCATTCTGTAAAAGGTGACATTTTCTAGAACACCTGCTGAACATGACATTTCTGTGAAATTTAACATGTTGCTGCTAATACTTTCCCCCAGGGTTGGCGGAATTGCATATACCTTACTGAAACCGTACATACTCATTTCCACTGTGCTTAATTTGTGACACTCATACTGAATTAGATGTAACCATGAATGAAATAGACAGAATTACTGGGGTTTTCAACCAGTTATTTGCTTATATATGTGAAGGTTGTAGTTTAAACATATTCAGTGGCAAAAAATTGTTATTTCCAGAGCACATTTATGAATTATGGCTTTATTTCTATCAACGTTGTAACTTAACAAGAGTTAAGTATAAATAAGACTCTGCTTTGTGCAAAGGGACAAGGTATGGATTTTAAAAAATTTGTTAAGACTTCAGTAAATGTCATTAAGGGTGGTTATAGTCAATACAGTGCTTCCTTTTTTTTTTAAAAGATTTTATTTATTTATTTGACAAAGACAGACACAGCGACAGAGGGAACACAGCCCACAGTGGGCTCCTTGCTCAGTGGGGAGTCTGCCTATCCCCCTCCCTCTGCCTGCTGCTCCTCCTGCTTGTGTTCTCTCTGTCAAATAAATAAAATCTTTTAAAAAATGAATATACACAGGCTTTTTTTTTTCCCCCATGATGAAAAATGTAGTTAAAGAAGTCAGGGACAGTTAAAAAACAAAGACAGAAACACTAGCCAGAAAAGGGGAAAACAACACTTTCGTTTGCTTTGGCTTGCTGGTTGGCTTAACTACCTGCAACTTTTTCAGGTATTGAACCGGTCTTGCTTGCGTTCCCGGGGTTAATCCCATTTGGTCATAGTGGACAATCCCTTTTATATGTGGCTGCATTTGGTACACCAGTATCATGTTGAAGATTTTTGTGTTTAAACCCATAAGAGATACTGGCCTGTAGTTTTCTTCTGATGTCTTTCTTTGCTTGGATCAGGGCGATATTGACCTCATAATAGATGATTTGGTTTCGGCCTCTTCATTTCTGGAAGAGTTTGTAAAGGATTCAGGTTAGTTCTTCCTTAATCCATGCACTTTAGATGTGGCTCCGTATATATATTTGCAGCTTAAACTTATGATTTGCAGCATATGGCCCAAAAATGTATTCTACATGATAAGTAGCACGAAGGAGACAGGGTCTACAATATGGTATGTCACTTTCTCTTTCTGTGTTGGAAAGGTAGAGTAGAATGCACATACAGAATTCGGATGAGATTGTTTTTCTCAATTTACTGGTTCATTGCAGGGTAGCTAAGAACTGCTTACAAGCCGTCATACAGCAATTTTTATTCAGAGCTAATATCTTTTGGCCACACGTATATTAACAGATGATAGAAGGGCATGAAATAATGGCACTATATTTATCAGATAGTATTTTGGAAAACTCTATCTCTCCTATACTAAGGCTTTTGAGTATATTTCTACCACTAAATTACTGCAATCCACACAGGTTTTCTACTTAAGCAATCTGGTTTGCAAAGGTTAAGATTAGGAAAGGGAATTATCATAGACAGGGTTGAGAAACTTTGGGCTATTAATGCTTTACAACAAGCATTATATCACTACAATTTTTAAAAAATATCACTACAAAATTTTAAGCAAACGTTTTCATGTTGGGATTACTTGCCAGGGAAGTAAATGTCTGGAAATCTACCACTGAGCTGCTAAGATGCTGCCAAATAAAATGTTTATTTTACAAGGATGTATTCGATTTAATGCCAGTGTATATATTGCCATAATAAAAAGGATTGCTTGGCCACTCTGCCCTAACAATAGGTAAAAAGCTGAACGCATTGGAAGAGTAACAACTCTTCTTGCATCTGTGAGAGGAGAAGAGGGGGTGGGGGGGGGTGGGGGGGGTCAGATCGGAAGGGCAGACGGGCGAGTACAAAGAGTCGTGGCTTAAGACTCCAGGGTAGAGACTCCTAAGTAGAAGCTGCTGTGGGATCGAGTCCAGGGTTAGGGAAACTGGAACTGGAACTGATGAGCTACTGGAGATGCAGTGTGGACAAGTCACGGGGGGACCCCACACTCTTATGAGTTTTACCTCGGTGAGTTCGACCAGGTTCCTAGAGTAAATATCAGAGAAAAATCCCCTTGTGCTTTCAGTAAGAGGAGGGAAAAAGGAATCATTCTGGAATCCCCCAGAGCACTCCGGTTCTTAACACAAAGAAGCTAGTTAACAAGAACCTAACCTGCTGGGGTGTTATCAGAGCTTAAGCTGACCTGGGGGAAGGGAAATCCCCAACTCAGCTCACTCTAGCCATTTCTTTGTCCCACCTAAAGGGAGAGGAAACAACAGTTGTGAAGCTTCTAGTCCAAAGACATAGGCTCTCTAAAAGACCAAGACCTCACCTCAGGACTTCTAGAACCCGGCCCCTACTCCCACACCTTACTGCTACATTACTAAAGGCCTACCTATTGCAGTTCCTTTTACCTGGTACACCATGTCCTGCTATAAAGAAAAAATTTCAAGGCATCCTAAAAGGCAAAAAACGTCACTGGAAGAGGCAGAGCAAACATCAGAATCAGATGTGGGCAGGGATGTTGGAATTATCATTCACAGAATATTTTGAAAAACCCATTAATATACTAAGGGCTCTAATGCATGCAACAACAGGTGGGCCATGTAAGTGGAGAGATGGAAATCCTAAGAAAGAATCAAAAAGAAGTGCTGGAGGTCAAAAACACTGTAGCAGAAATGAAGAATGACTTCAGTGACCTTAGTAGTAGACACAAGGAAAGAAGAACCTCAAGCTTGAGGATGTATCATAAAAACTTTAAAAAGTGAAAAGAAAAAAGAGAACAGTGACTCAAAAAAAAAATCAGAAGAAAAATCAGAATAAGGACAGTGGAGCAACTGCAAAAGGTGTAACATACACATAATGGGAATATCAGAAGGAGAAGAAAAAGGAACAGAAAAAATATTTGAAACTCATGACTAAGAATTTCCCCTAAACAATGTCAGACACCAAACCACAGATTCAGGAAGTTAGGGAATACCAAGCAGGATAAGTCCCCAAAAAACTATCATATAATTTATATAATTTTCAAACTACGGAAAATCAAAAATAATGAAAAAAATCCTGGAAGAAAACAGAGGTAAAAAACACTTCACCCATAGAGGAACAAAGATAAGAATTACATATAACTTCTCCTCAAAAACCATGCAAGCAAGAAGAGAGTTGAGTGAAATATTTAGTGTTCAGAGAGATCCCCCACCAACATAGACTTCTTTATCCTAAGAAATTATGCTTCAAATAAATGAAAGAGAAATAAAGTCTTTCTCAGAGAAGAATCAAAGGAACTTGTTTTTAGTAGATCTGCATTGCAGGAAATGTTTTAAACAAGCTCTAAAGAGAGGGAAAATGAGGTAGGTCAGAAACTGGGGTCTATTCTATATAAAAAGAAGAACACTGAAGAAAAAGTAAAGTAAAATATAACATTTATTTTTCTTACTAACTGATAAAATAGATACAGTTCAAAATTATAGCAACATGTATTGTTTATGTATGATTGATTATGTATGCTTATGTATGTGTCTTAAGTATGTATATATATGTATGTTTATGTTTGCCTATATAGAGATGAAATGAATGACAGCAATGATATAAGGGATAGGAGGGTGAAATTTGGATTATTTTATTATTATAAGGCACTCACCTGTGAAGTGGTAGTATTATTTGAAAGTGGACTTGGGTTAGTTGTAATTGTATACTGCATACTCTAGGCAACCACTAAGAAGAATTAGAGGAAGTATAATGTATATGCTACCAAAGGACAGAACATGGAATCCTATAAAATGCTCACTAAAAACCACAAAAGATGGGAAAAGAGTGGAAGACAAAAATAGGAACAAAGAACAAGGGCAACAAATAGAAAACAGAAAATATGGTAGCTCTCAATACAATTATATCAATAATCACTTTGAATGTCAGTGGTCTAAATGTACCAATTAAAAGAGATTGTCAAGGTGTATCAAAAACCAAGAATTATATGTTGTCTTCAAGAAACCCACTTTAAATAGAAAGACACATATAGATTAAATAGATGGGGAAAATATATCATGCTAACAGGAATCAAAAGAAATTGGGAGGGGGGTTATGTCAACTTCAGACAAAGGAAACTTGAAAGCAAATGATCAGGGATAAAGAAGCACATTACATTAATGATAAAGGGGTCAATTCTCCAGGAAAACATAATAATCCTTAACATGCATGTGCCTGAAAAGAGTGTCAAAATGCATGAGGCAACAACTAATAGAACTGCGAGGAAAATAGATGAATTGGGGCACCCAGGTGGCTCAGTTAAGCATTCCACTCCCTGTTTTGGCTCAGACCATGATCTCCTGCCTTGAGTGGGACTCTGTGCTCAGCAGGGAGTCTGCTTAAAGATTCTCTCCTTCTGCCCCTCTCCCCACTCCCTCTCTCTCATGCCCTCTGTCTCTCTAAAAGAAATAAATCTTAAAGAAAAAAAAGAAAAAACCACCTCTCAGTAAGCTAGGAATAGAGGAAAATTTCTTCCACTTGATAAAGAATGTCTACAAAAATGTACAACTAACGTCATGCTTAATGGTGAGAAACTCAAGGCTTTCCCACAAAGATCAGGAACCAGGGGAGCATCCCTTCTCATCACTCCTTTTCAACGTGGCACTGTATGTATTAGTGCTACGGTCTGAATGTTTGCCCCCCCCCCCCGCCAAATTCATATGTTGAAATCCCATCCCCCAAAAGGGATGATATTAGGAAGTGGGGGCCTTTGGGAAGTGACGAGGTCCTATGAGGGTGGAGCCCTCATGAATGGAGAGAGAGACCCTAGGGAGCTCTCTTGCCCCTTCCACCACGTGAGGATACGGTGAGAAGCGTGTAACCTGAAGAGCATTCGTCACCAGACCACGTGGGCCACCTGATCTCAGACTTCCTGCTTCTGGAACTGTGAGAAATACATTTCTGTTGTATGTGGCATTTTGTTTCACAGCCCAGACTAAGACAACTAGACCAGAAAAGAAAAATAAAAGGTATACCGATTGGGAAGGAAGAAATAAAATGGATTGCCTTCCCATGTAAAATGTATTATTGGGATTCTTCTGAAGCAGTTGGCATATTTTTTTTTTCATTTTTCAATAACTTTTTTTTAAAGACATATACACTACTCATTAGAATAAAGGAAATATTTCCTTCTGTAATTACCTTCTTTAGGAATTATAATATCCCTCTCCTCTTTTTTATAACAGCTTTATTGATACACAATTCACATGCATACAGTTCATTTTTTTGAAGTGTGCATCCAGAGGTTTTTAGTCTGTTCATACGTGTATGTATGTGGCTATCCCCACTGTCAATTTTATTTATTTATTTATTTTTTGGAGAGAGAGAAAAAGTGCAGGCATGCATGTGCACACGCACAAGCATGGGAGGGGCAGGAGAGGGAGGGAGAATCTTAAGTAGCTTCTACATCCAGTGTGGAGCTGATCTGGGGCTTGATCTCGATCCTGAGATCATGACCTGAGCCGAAACAAGTTGTGCTGTATGCTTAACTGACTGAGCCACCCAGGCTCCCCACCACTGTCAAGTTTAGAACAATTTCATTAGAGAGGTTAGTTATTTAACTTTCATTCTTCTTTTTTTAAAATTAAGATATATATAATGTATTATTTGTTTCAGGGCTACAGGTCTGTGCCTCATCAGTCTTATACCATTCACAGCACTCACCAAAGCACGACCCTCCCCAGTGTCCATCCCCCAGCCACTGCATCTCTCCCTCTCCCCTCCAGCAAAACCCTGTTTGTTTCCTGAGCTTAAGAGTCTCTTATGGTTTGTCTCTCTCTCCTGTTTTGTCTTGTTTCATTTTTTCCTCCCTTCCCCTATGATCTCTGTCTTGTTTCTCAAATTCCTCCTATCAATGAGATCATATAATTGGTTTTCTCTGATTGACGTCGTTGCAAATGGCAACATTTCATTTTTTGATGGCTGCATAGTATTCCTCTGTGTGTGTGTGTGTGTGTGTGTGTGTGTATGCACGTGTGTGTGTGTATGCACGTGTGCGTGTGTGTGCACCACATCTTCTTTATCCTTTCTTCTGTTGATGGACATCTAGGCTCTTTCACTCTTTATACCGTTTTTTAAACCATTTTAACCATTTTCAAGTGTGTAGTTCAGGGGCTTTAAGTACATACCCAGTGCTGTGCAGTCATCACCATCATCTATTTCCAGAACCTTTCATTGTTCTCAACAGAAAATCCCCATGAGACAATAACTTCCCATTCTTCCCAGCTCCTGGCAACCAACCCTCTACTTTATGTCTCTATGAGTTTGATGATTCTGAGTACTTCCTGGAAGTGGGCTCATCATTATTTGTCCTTCTGGATCTCACTTATTTCATTTGACTTAATGCCTTTAAGATTCATCCATGTCATAGCATGTCAGAATTTCCTTCCTTTTTTTTAAAAAAAGATTTTATTTATTTATTTGACAGAGAGAGATCACAAGTAGGCTGAGAGAGAGAGAGGGAGAAGCAGGCTCCCCGCTGAGCAGAGAGCCCGATGCAGGGCTCGATCCCAGGACCCTGAGATCATGACCTGAGCCAAAGGCAGCGGCTTAACCCACTGAGTCACCCAGGCGCCCCAGAATTTCCTTCCTTTTTAGGGCTGAGTAATATTCCACTGTGTATGAGTGTGTAAACACATTTTGTTTATGCATCCATCTGTCAATGGACTTTTGAGTTGTTTCCACCTTTGAGCTCTTGTGAATAATGCCTCTGTGACTATTGGCATATAAGTATACAAATTCTTTTGGGTGTATACCCAGAAGTAGAATTGCTAGATCATATGGTAATTTGATTTTCAATTTTTTGAGGAACTTCCATACTGTTTTCCGCAGTGGCTGTACCCAGCAGTAATTACGTTCCCAGCAGCAATATACAGGGGTTCCAATTTTTCCACATCCTCACCAATACTTGTTATTTTTCATTTTTACAATAATAGCCATTCTCATGGTTGTAAAATAGATCTCATTGTGGTTTTGATCTGCATTTATCTAATGACCAGTGATATTGAATATCTTTTCATGCACTTAGGAGCCATTTGTGTAACTTCTTTTGAGAAATGTCTGTTGAATTTTTTTGCGTATTGTTTAACTGGGCTGTTTGTTTTAGTTTAGTTGTAGGGGTACTTTATATAGTCTGGATGTTAATCCCTTGTCAGATAAATGCTTTCCAAACATTTTCTACCATCTGTGGGTTGTCTTTTCACTATCTTGATAGCATCTTTGATTCACAAAAGTTCTAACTTCGATGACATCCAGCTTATGAATTTTTTTGGTTGTTGCCTATGACTTTGGAGGTCATATCCATTGCCAAATCCATTATGCTGAAGATTTTTCCCTGTTTTCTTCTAAAGGTTTTATAGTTTGAGCTCTTCTATTTAGGTCTTTGATTCCTTTTGAGTTAATTTTTGTGTCTGGGGCAAGATAAGAATCCAGCTTCACTCTTTTGTATCCATATACAGGTTCCCCAGTACTGTTTATTGAAAAGATTGTCCTTTCTGCATTCAGTATTCTTGGCACCCTTGTCAAAAATCAGTTGACCATATGTGAGGGTTTATTTCTGTGCTTTCTATTTTTTTTGCATTAGTCTATTTGTCTCTCTTTTTGCCAGTATATTTTGCCAGTATACTATAACTTTGTAGTAAGTTTTGAAATCAGGAAGTATAAGTCCTTTGACTTTGTTCTTTTTCAAGATTGTTGGGTCCTTTGAGATTCCATATGAATTTTAGGATGGGTTTTGTTTCTGAAAAACAAAACAAAACAAAACAAAAAATTACCACTGGAATCTTGACAAAGATTAGACTGAATGTGTAAATTGCTCTGATAGTATATTAATTTTGCTAGAATCGTTGTAACAAAATGCCATAAATTGCATGGCTTAAACAACAGAAGTTTATTGTCTAACAGTTCCGGAGGCTAGAAGTCTGACATCAAGATGTTGGCAGGATTGGGTCCCTTCTGAAGGTTGTGATGAAGAGTACTTTCCCATGCTTCTCTTATCTTATGGTGGGTTGCTGGCCAGCTTTGCTGCATCACTCTGATATCTGTATTCATCTCTGCCTGGTGTTTCGGCTCTGTATCGGTCTCTCTGTCCACATGTCCCCTTTTTATAAGGACACTAGTTTTATTGGATTAGTGACCCACCCTGCTTCTGTATGACTTTATCATGTTGATAATTACAATTGCAATGACCCTATTCCAAATAAGATCACGTTATGGGGGTAGGGGGTTAGGACTTCAACATATAAATTTTGGAGACCACAATCCAGGTTTCCGATAAGTAGCTTAACTTACCAATATTAAGTCTTCCAGTCCACAGACATAGGACATCTTTCTACTTATTTATGTCTTTAATTTCTTCCAGCAAAGTTTTATAGTTTTTAGCAGACAGGTCTTTCACTTCCCTGGTTATATTTATTCCTACATATTTTATTCTTTTCATTGCTACTGTAAACAGAATTATTTTTTAAATTTCTTTTCAGATTGTGTATTGTTATCAATAGAAATGCAACTGATTTTTAAGTGTTGGTTTTATGTCCTGCACCACTGTTCATTTCCTTTATTAGCTTCTGATAGTTTTTCTCGTGGTATCTTAGGGTTTTCTATATGTCATCATGTCATAAGCAAACAGAGATAACTTTACTTCTTCCTTTACAATTTGGATTTCTTTTATTTCTTTTTCTTGCCTAGATCCTCTGGCTAGAACATCCAATCCTATGTTGGACAGAAGTGGTAAAAGAGGACATCCTTGTTTTGTTCCTGATCTTAGGGGAAAAGCTTTGTCTTTCGTCACTGAATATGATATTAGCTCTGGGTTTTTCATACGTGACTGTATCAGGTTGAGGAATTTGTCTTCAATCCTTGGTTTTCTGATTATTGTTATTATTATAAGATGCTAAATTTTGCCAAATACTTTCTCTGTTTCAGCTGTAATAATTATGTGGGCTTTCCCCCTTCATTCTATTATTGCAGTATATAACTTTTTTGTTTGTTTGTTTTGGGTTTTTTTTTTTTTTAGTATGTTTGGCACAAAATATTACATTCCTCTCAGGTGTACAGCATAGTGATTAAACAAGTCCACGTATCATGCTATGCTCATCCCAGCTGTAGCTACCAGCTGTCACCAGACAATGCTATTACAATCCCACTGAATACATTCTCCATCCTATAGGTTTTAGTCCCATGACTTATTCATTCCATAACTGGAAGCCTGTATCTCCCACTCACCCTCACCAATTTTGCCCATCCCCCCACTTCTGGCACCCATCCATTTGTTCTCTATATTTATAGGTCTTATTCCACTTTCAGTTTGTTTTAGTTTGCTTTTTAGATTCCACATATAAGTGAAATTGTATGGTATTTGTCTCTCTCTGTCTGACTTGTTTCACTTAGCATAATACACTCTAGATCCATCCATGTTGTCACAAATGGCAAGCTCTCATCCTTTTTGATGGCCGAGTAATATTCCATCATATATATGATGGAAAAAATATATATGTGTATATATATTCATATCTTGGCTATTGTAAATAATGCTACCATATACATAGGGGTGCATGCATCTTTTTGAATTAGTGTCTTTGTTTTCTTTGGGTAAGTACCCAGTAGTGGAATTACTACAGTAATGTGGTGTATAACTTTGATTGATTTTAGTATGTTGAACCAATCTTGCACTCCTCTTGATTATTTTAATATGTTAGTGAATTTATCAACCACTACATTTTACTGTATCTCATTTTGTTATAGTACCTTACTCCTTTCCTTGCCAATTTCTTTGCAAACAGATCATTCCCTTGTTATACAAATTGTTCTATAATGTAATAAACCATTAAACACTACCCAGTTCCATTATGTGAAGGAAATAATATAACTCTGGTAATAATACCCAATAAAACACCAGAAAGGGAGGACTATGGAATGTCTCTGTCCATACAAGGCATGGATTATCTCATTTCCAATTATTAACTACTTAGGAAGCATTTATTGAACTTCTAGTGGGTTCCAGGCACTGTCAAGGTTATTCTGAAGGTGTTTACAAGTATGAAAGGGGAAACAAATCAATTGTTAACTATCACAGAGTTCAGTACAGTACTATGATAGAAATGTCCATCGGTGCTACGTAATTACATTAGAGGGTATTTTCCTGAAAAAGAGGATGAAGTTAGCCTTGAAAAAATTGTGTTACTCTTGAACTGCCTTGAATGATGGGTCCTGGAGTTAGCCAGGAAAAAGAAGAGTTTTTCATACAGAAGGACTGTCTAGAAAGTGACACTGAAAAAGCATAATGATTGGAAAACTACAGAGATTTCCAAATGGGAGATCTGTACAAGAACGTGTTACAAAATGACATTTTTGAGATAGGTGGGGCCCAGTTCATAAAGCATTTTGTGGGTTTGGTTAAGGAGTCTGAGTGTATTTTTTTAAGACCCCAGGAACCACTGAAAGATTGTAGAGCCGCGTGAGCAAATTTTTATTTTAGAAAGATCATCCTAACGAAGTGTGGACTATGATTGAAGGGTGGGAGGGGAAGGGAGGGAGAGGAGACTGAAGGCAGAAAGACAGGAAGTGACTGTGTTAATCCAGGCCGGAAGTGATGAGGGTCTGTACATCAGCATCAGGCAGCCGGGATGGGAGGAGAGAGACACATTTCAGAAGTGCTTCATACAGAGAATGAGAGGCTGTTGATGATCAAGTAGGACTGTAAGGATGGGTTGTTGGAAACTGAATTAGCTGGGGGGTGAAGTTTGAAGGACAATGATCAGAGAATCAATAGAAGACAGCAATGAGAAGGGGTCAGTAGTGGTTGTCCTGAAGGAATGAAACTTCATGAAGTCGTAGTTTTTAACGGGGTAAAGCAAAGAAGCTCTCGGGCAAGTCTAGCATGTGGGGCGTCTTGGAAGACATTGCATTGCCTGGTCTCTTCAAACTAGTTTCATGGTGGGAAGGAGAGGAATTTAGGGAAGGATGGGGGGACTGTTTCACTTTGGAAGAGACCAAAATAAATAAATAAATAGATAAATAAATAAAGAGATAGGTAAATAAACCAAAACCAAAAACCAAATGCAGTACACAAACTTTGATTAGAGTTTAGGTTGAAAAAACTCTTAAGCGACAATTCTGATACAGTTGGAGAAATTTGAAAATGGAATAATTGTTAGATCTTAGTGAAATTTTGTTAACTTTAGAGAACGTCACAGTTATACTGGGGTTATGTAGGAGAATATCCTTATTTTTAGGAGATGCATGGTGAAGCATTTAGGGACGAAGTATTGTAATGTTTACTGTTTATTTAGGGACAGAGACAGAAGGAGGTTTACCAAATGGCAAAATATTAATAATAGTTCAGTGGCGGTGCTGGGCATAGAGCTGTTTACAGTACTAAGGTTTCAGTTTTTGTGGGTTTTTTAAAAGTTTTTATTTTAATTCCAGTTAGTTAACGTACAGTGTTATATTAGTTTCAGGTGTACAGTATAGTGATTCTCCACTTCCACACATCACCTGGTGCTCCTCACGACAGGTGCACTCCTGAATCCCCGTCACCTGCTTCACCCATCCCCCTACCTCAGGCTTGCGCTTTTTCTCAATGTTTGAAATTTTTTTTAATTAAAAGACTTGGAAAAAATATGACAGGCTAGGAGTAGGGGACTGTGGCAGCAATGGGGAGCAAAATGTTGTTAATATTCCTTAAATCCCTGAGATAGTTGACGGGGAGAATGAGGGGAGAATTCTCAGAGGACTTACCTTAAGGTGATTAGCTTAGGGTAGCGATTCTCAACCTTGGTCACTTCCAAACAGGAGCGTGGAAAATAATATTTGTATGGCGCACTGGGGTAACAACTGAGGCATCCACATGGGGCTTAATGAAAAAAAATCATTGCATTTCCTGTATGATTTTTATTTTATTTTAATTTTTTAAAGCTTTTATTTATTTATTTGAGAGAGCGAGCACACGAGCATGGGGAGGAAGAGGGAGAAGCAGGCTCCCCACTGAGCAGGGAGCCCGATGTGGAGCTCAGTTCCAGGACCCCGGGATCATGACCTGAGCCAAAGACAAACACTTAACTGATTGAGCCACTCAGGCACCCCCCTGTATGATTTTAAAAGAAAATAAAATAGTATTAGGAAATTTGTAAGTGATGAATTTATATATATGAAAATTCCAAATGTATTTAAAAATTTGTAATGAAGAACTTTAAGTGTGGGGCTTGAATTCAGGACCCAGAGATAAAGAATTGCCTCCTCTTTGGGGCGCCTGGGTGACTCAGTGGCTTAAAGCCTCTGCCTTTGGCTCAGGTCATGATCTCAGGGTCTTGAGATCGAAGCCCGCATCTGGCTCTCTGCTCTGCTCGGCGGGGAGCCTGCTTCCTCCTCTCTCTCTGCCTGCCTCTCTGCCTACTTGTGATCTCTGTCTGTAAAATAAATAAAACCTTAAAAAAAAAAAAAAAAGAATTGCTTGCTCTACCAACTGACCCAGCCAGGAGCCTCCCCCCAGAATATTGTTTAATATCGGATTTTATGCTTCAGTTTTTGAGTCCACCACCCATGAGAAGCTTTGTTCATACAACAGTGTAAAAGCACTTTTCTCAACTATGAACAGTTGAAATTATATTTAGATGGGGGCGCCTGGGTCCCAGTCAGTTAAGCATCTGCCTTCGGCTCAGGTCTTGATCCCAAGATCCTGGGATCGAGCCCCACATCAGCTCCCTGTCTGGCGGGAAGCCTGCTTCTCCCTCTCCCACTCCCCCTGCTTGTGTTCCCTCTCTCGCTGTCTGTCTCTCTCAAATAAAATCTTAAAGAAATGACAAAATCTAAAAATGTATCCTTTAATTGACAAATATAATGTAGAAAATTTTGTAATAATGCAAGTTTTCTAACTCGTTTGAACTTTCTCTTATCAATTCATTTCAAAGTAATGATGAAGATGTAATTTATAAAACAGGTATGTGTTGTTAGAGGCCTGTAGCAAGTTACTAAAAGAGCACGTCAGTTGCAGAGGGACAGAAGTAGACTATTTATGTGAAGATAAAGATTTGGGGCTGCTACCTAGAGCCATGACACCCCTCCAGTCCCTGATCACACACTGGGTTGCACACTATGCTCCTTGGACAACTGGAACATGAACTTCTCCAGCAGCCCTCTGGTCCTTTGTCCTTGGTGGACAGCAGTGCATTTGGTATATGGCTCCGGTGGGAGCCCATGTGGTAGATCACCTTCTTGGCAATGTGGGGCAGTGGGCGTCTGATGGCGTTTGTGGTGCTTGCCACCTGTGCAGACCAAGGGCCACGCCCTCAGATCCTGCACTCCTCTAAGCCTCCTTCTGGGAAGCCTTGAAATAGATACTCTCAGCTGCGTGACCTCATCCGGCCACAGTGAAAGATGAGAGGATCAGTATTTTTGGTGCCCTGGTCATCCATTCACATCTTGCTAATGTCCAGTAGGTGAGGATTCCTGAGTTAGGGAAGTCCCAGATTTCAATTAAGGCATGAATTATTCCTGGCAGATGGTAACTGGGAAAAGGAGATTGCGTGATCGAGTGCATTTGGGAAATGCCGTGTAAAGTGAGGAGGTATCTTTGCTGTAGGACATCCTGAAGGCTTCAGTGCGAGAGCACACATTGTGAGTCTCCAGGAGGAGACTCACAATGTTCAAAGTTGCCCACAAATGTTAATCACTGGAGTCTTTTATCGAGAAGCCTCTTGAGGAATGGGTGTGAGACAGAGCACACTGCAGAAAATGTAGAAAATACCGGAGAGGGTGGTGAAATTAGTGCCTGTTCTTTATATGCAGAGTTAGATGGAGAAGGAAGGACGCTGCCTTCAGTTGCGATACATGTTTTGGGACACAAGTCAGCACAAGGTTTGCTGGCCAAAGACTGGTGCTCGAATCTATCTAATCGCAATAATGTTTTTAAAAAACAAAAATTATCGTTACCACTTTATTCATTAAAGTGGCTTTGGTAGTCAGTCAGTGCCATGAGTCATGAAGAGGAAATAAAAAGTATAAATTTTGGAAGGAAGAGACAAAATGTGTTATCAGGAAATGAAAATTGACTAAAGCAATTATTTTTTTTAAAGGTTTTATTTATTTATTTGATGGAGAGATTGAGATCACAAGTAGGCAGAGAGGCCGGCAGAGGGGGAGGGGGAAACAGATTCCCTGTTGAGCAGAGAGCCCAGGACCCTGGGATCATAACCTGAGCCGAAGGCAGAGGCTTAACCCACTAAGCCACCCAGGCGCCCAAGAGTAAAATGTATTTTTAAATTTTAGAAAAAAATATAATTGAGTTTTCACCAAATGTCCAGGAAAAGGATGATTTTCTCCCTCCTCCTTGGTCCTTTCAAAGTGTAAATTCTTTTCCTTTTCGTTTTCCTCTCCTTTCTTTTCCTTTTTTTCTAAATGTAATTGTAGTGTTTTCTTCACACCCTTCGAATTGTCTTGCAAACACACTGGGATGCAGGTATCTTTTATTTAGACGCAGATTAAAAGTTAGAATAGTTCGCCTCCAGAGAATTTTTGGATAGCATGAGAATCACTTGTACTTGACTTGGAATGTGACACCAGTCCAATATAGAGCAGGTTTTACACGAGAACTGTGTTCGGGTGTGGGGTAGGCTGCCCGCCGCCGGGGTGGAGTGGGGGGCGGGTAGTGAGTCGGGGGGGGGGGGTGGGGGCTTTCTGTCTCGCAGAGCTCATCGGGCGAAAGCCAGAGAACCACACACCGCGCATGTTGTAGGAAGAATTCACAGCCCCGATCAGGAGTTGCACTGAACCTCCAGCGTTCCTCCTGAGCTTCTCACCCAGGAATAGATAGGGCGAGGTATGAGGGCAAGTGCACGCGGCTTCTGTGCCCTCTCTGGGTGGGCCACTGTCCCAGGACCTCCACATGGAAGGTCCACAGAAGGTAAGTTTCAGAAAGTTGAAGGATAAGAAGAGAACTCCTTGATGTGACTACCTAAACATAAGAGATAATATACTTTTTAAATGACCTTAAAATTAAACAACATCATGATTAAAAAAATCTACTTTCCTCCACAAAGCCGGTTTAGAGGGAACCTCCCTCCGCACCATGAAGTCTGTCTGTGCAAAGCCACCGCTAGCGTCCTAAGTGGGGGAAAACTGAGAGCTTTTCCTGTGTGGCCAGGAGCGAGACAGGGCTGTCCACGCTCACCACTGTTGTCTGATACAGGACTGGAAGTCCTAGCCACAGCAATCAGAGAGCAGAAAGAAAGAAAGGCGTCCAAGTCAGAAAGGAAGAGGGAAACAGTCCCTACTTGCAGGTGACATGATACTCTGTGTAGAAAACCCAAATGGCTCCACCCAAAACCTGCTAGAACTGATAAATTCAGTAAAGTCGCCGGACACAAAATCAATGTGCAGAAATCTGTTGCATTTCTATATACCAATAAGGAAGCAGCAGAAAGAGAAATTAAGAAAACAATCCCATTTACAGTGCACCCAAACCAGTAAGATACCCAGGACTAACCAAAGAGGTGAAAATCTATACTCCGAAAACTATAAAACGCTGACGAAAGAAATCGAAGGTGACACAAAGAAATGGAAAGACATTCTATACTCACGGATTGGAAGAACAAATATTGTGAACGTGTCTGTACTGCCCAAAGCAATCTATACCTTGAATGCAATCCCTATGAAAATACCAACAACATTTTTTCACGCAGCTTGAACAAACAGTCCTAAACTTTGCGTGGAACCACGAAAGACCTGGAATAGCCAAAACAATCTTGAAAAGCAAAAGCAAAGCTGGAGGCATCACAATTCTGGACCTGGAGTCATACTACAAAGTTGTAGAGATGAAAACAGAATGGTACTGGCACAAACACAGACACATAGATCAATGGAACAGAACAGAAAACCCAGAAATGAACCCACAACTGTAAGGTCAATTCGTCTGCAGCAAAGCATGAAAGAATATCCAATGGGAAAAAATAAGTGGTGTTGGGAAAACTGGACAGCAGCATGCAGAGGAATAACACTGGACCACTGTCTCATGCAAAAAAAAAAAAAAAAAAAAAAAGGATTAAAGACCTAAATGTGAGGCCTGAAAACCAGAAGAATCCCAGAGGAGGATACAGGCAGTAACCTCTTTGACATTGGTTGTAGCAACTTCTTTCTAGATATGTCTCCTGAGACAAGGGAAACAGAAGCAAAAATAAACTATTGGGACTTCATCAAAATAAAAAGCTTCTGCCCAGAGAAAGAAACAGTCAACGGAACTATAAGGCAGCCTACGGAATGGGAGAAGATGTTTGCAAATGACAAATGATTTCACTCTTATGTGGAACTTAAGAAACAAAATAAACAAGCAAAGGGAAAATTTAAAAAAAAGGCAGCCAAACCAAGAAACAGACTCTTAACTGTAGGGAGCAAACTGTTACCCGAGGGGGGGTGGGGTGGGGGGTGGGGAAACAGGTGATGGGATTACGGAGGGCACCTGTCACGATGAGCACTGGGTGTCATGAGCACTGGGTGTCGTGTGACAATGTTGAATCACTATTTTGTATTCCTGAAGCTAATATCACACTGCATATTAACTACTGGAATTTGAAGAAACACTTAAAAAATAAATAAAATGACCTTGAGTTTAGAAAGCAGACAGTAGCTTTGTGTGCTGGCAGTTGTTAAAACCAGTGAGATTTTCCCAAGACAATATTACGACTAGTTAGAACTTCCCCAATACCCTACACAAATTCAACTATATTCAACTCATTGTATTTCAGTGCCATAATAAGACAACATCACAAAGATGAATTGGGCAAGATTGTGCACTAAAGGATAATTATAACAATGGAAAATTGAAGACAACGGAAATGCCTACAATTAGAGGGCTGGCTAAGTAAATTATGGTAAAACTCTATAATGGAATACCAAGCAGTCACTAAAAATGGTACTGTGATCGATACTCTTTTGAGAATGAAAAATGCTCCCAATTTACTGTTGAATGAAAATTAGATTAGAAGACAACAGTAAGAGCAGCTAACCCTGCATGGTAGGATTCAAAGTGGTTTTTACTTAATCTAAACTCTTCCTTACATATCCTTTTTTTTTCTCCAGTAATCATGTATCATATTGGTGATCAGCAAGGATATGAAACTGGTTTTATTTTAAAAAAAGAAAAAGAAACGCAAACAACTGATTTGAAAAATTGTTTGCAGTAATTATGACACAGAGTTAAGTCATTATGTAAGGAGCGCGTATATCAGGGGCGCCTGGGTGGCTCCGTCGTTAAGCGCCTGCCTTTGGCTCAGGGCATGATCCCAGCGTCCTGGGATCAAGCTCCACATCCAGCTTCCTGCTCAATGGGAAACCTGATTCTCCCTCTCCCACTTCTCCTGCTTATAGTCCCTCTTTCACTGTCTCTCTTTCTCTCAAATAAATAAATAAAATCTTAAAAAAAAAATAAAGAGCACATACAAACTGCTAAGAAAAAAATGGAAGATCCTGGTAGGAGTGAGCTGAAAGCAAGAACAGGTAGCTCACATCGTAGAAAGCAGAGATCACATACATTCAGAGTCACTTGTAATCAAGGAAGTGTAAATTTAAAAAATGAGATAACAGGGGTTTTTTGCTTATTAAATTAGCAACAGTGGTTCAATGCCTTTTTTTTTTTTTTTTTTAATTTACTTGACAGAGATCACAAGTAGGCAGAGAGGCAGGCAGAGAGAGAAAGAGGGAACCAGGCGCCCTGCTGAGCAGAGAGCCTGATGCGGGGCTCGATCCCAGGACTCTGGGATTGTGACCTGAGCCGAAGGCAGAGGCTTAACCCAATGAGCCACCCAGGCGCCCCTGCCATATTTTTAATGATAAAAATTAATATCAATAAATTGTGGTATATCCCTTTGGTGCTATTAAAAATTGAAGGTTATGTAGGTTATGTTGTAGCCTGGAAGAGTGAAGAGATGAAGAGTTAGGGTTTTTAAACTCATGAGTACTAGCAGTTATGTGGTGGTGGTGTGTTGGGGGGATACAGTGTGGGAGAGAGCAGGATCCTTCCAGTGGGAAAGATCCGGTTCAGTCTAGTTCTGCTGCTTGGCAACTCTGCTCTGAGCTTTATTCTTTTTGTTTTTTCAGAGATTTTATTTTATTTATGACTGACAAAGGTCACAGGTAGGCAGAGAGGCAGGCAGAGAGAGAGGAGGAAGCAGGCTCCCCACTGAGGAGAGAGCCTGATGCAGGGCTCGATTCCAGGGTCCCGAGACCATGACCTGAGTTGAGCTCAGAGGCCCAACCCACTGAGCCACCCAGGTGCCCCTGAGCTTTATTCTTTATTTGTTTTCTTTTGTTTGTGTTTTTTGAGAGAGAGAGAGAGCCTGAGTGAGGGGAGGGTCAGAGGGAGAGGGAGAGAGAGAATCCCAAAGAGGCTCCATGCACAGTGTGCAGAGCTCCAGGGAGGGCTCGATCCCACGACCCCAAGATCATGAGCCAAGCCGACACCAAGAGTCTGATGCTCAACCGACTGAGCCACCCAGGCACCCCAGACCTCTGTGAACTTTGACTGATACATGCCTTTCTGGTTATAAATGTAGATACAGCATCTGGCACAGAATCTGGTGTGTAATGTTTCATTCAGTAAGGTTTCATTGAGTGAATGAGTGGCAGCTCCTAAGTGATACATATAAAAGGTTGTGTATGAAGAAAGATTGGAGGAGAATATAGCCAAGTGATTAGTGGTTCTGTTAGGGTAATGGGAATATGAATAAGCTTTTCCCGTTTTCTACAATTTGATGGTATTGTATTTATAATCAAAATGAGTATATGAACTTAATCTCTTCCTTTTTGGGTGTCCTATGTTACTCTTTGAAAAATAAATTTTAAGACTTGATTGCATTATTTTTCCTTTTATTCCACTCAGCCAAACACCTTGGAGTCAACCTCAAGCGCTTTCTTTTCCTCTGCGTCTAACGTCAAACCTATCAGCAAGTCTTGTCGGCGCTGCCCTTTAGATTATGTCCAGAATCCTATCGTTTCTCCCCATCTCCGACTGCTTGCATGGTCGTCCCTGCCACCATTCGACTCTCCCTGGAACACAGCGGTGACTGGTCTCTCCTTCCACCCTTGTCCCTTTCTGGGATATTCTTAAGATTACAGCTGAGGTGACTGTGAAAGCCAGGCCATGTCACGTCACTGCCTAGACCCCTCCAGTGGCTCATCCTCTCATTTAAAGTAAACGACAGAACCTTTAAAGCACTGTACAGAGACCATGTAGAACCTGTCCTCGACCCCCAAATTCACACCTCTCTGACCTTATTTCCTGCCATTCTGCCTCTGCTGTCCTGTTTAACTAAAAACTCCTGCAGATATTCATAAAGCTGGCTCTTTCCCATGTGCAAAAATCACCTTATTACTAAGGAGGTTTTCCAAAACCAACCCCCCCACCCCTTTCTCAAGACCCCGCCCCCCCAGACTCTGTGTACCTTACCTGCTTTCTTTTTTCCAGCACCATTTGACTGACAGTGTATTTTTACCAAATATGTATAAGCTTATAGATCTCCCCCAATAAAAACAGCTCCGTGGAGGTAGGCATTTTTGCCTGTTTTGTTCCTTGCTATAATGTTAGCACTTAGAATAATGTCTAGCACCCAGTAGAGACTCAATAAATATTTATTGACTAAATGACTTTTTCGTTTCTTTTCTTTTTTTTTTTTTTAAGATTTTTATTTGACCAAGAGACACAGCAAGAGAGGAAACACAAGCAGGGGGAGTAGGAGAGGGAGAAGCAGGCTTCCCACTGAATGCGGAGCCCGATCCAGGGCTCGGACCTAGGGGATCATGAGCTGAGCCAAAGGCAGATGCTTAACTCCTGAGCTACCCAGGCGCCTCTTTGTAGTTGTTTCTCATAAGTAAAATCTTAGTCTCAAAACTAGTTTGAAAGCCTTTTGAGAGATTGTCTCGGGTTGCTTTTGCCTGCCTCCTACCCCCAAGGTCAGCCCTCCTTAAGTGCACAGGCAGGCACACCAGTGAGCCACAACCTATCCACAGAGCTGGATTCATTCTGCGCTTGGGCTGGGACTCTGTCCAGACTACTTGAGACAGAAGATAGGCTGTGTTGGAAAGCGTTCTGTGTCTTGATCCACGTGGTGGTCCCAGGACTATGGACACTGTGTACTCAAGAGCAGTGCGCCTCTGGTACTGTGTTGTGTGGGTCTGTGTGTGTCTCGTGCCTCGGGAAATGAATGCTCGTCCATTCCTCGCTATCCCAAGAGGAAGATGAGCGCGCTGCATGAGGCTAAGATTAGGAAAGAGTCCTGCACGCTCTTCCTCGTTGAGAATTTCTAGCGTAGTGGTTGAAATCTTTGTTTTTGCATTCAAAGGTAAACACTTTTTATTACTTTGTCTTTTGCAGATCTAGTCGTAGCAGAATATCACAGAAAAATCAAGGAGGCTTTTGAAGTGTTTGACCACGAGGCGAATAATACAGTGGATGTGAGGTTTGGCAATGTTTTCTTTGTCCTAATTCTAAATTATTGATGCAACTCATACAGTACATGAGGCCTCCTGTCTTTTTTTCAGTCCTTGGATTTATTATGCTTGCTATCTATCTATCTATCTATCTTTGATTTGAGAGAGTGTGGGGGGGCTTGTTGGGGGGGAGGTGTGGAGAGAGAGAATCTTCAAGCAGACTCCCTGCTGAGTGCAGTGCCCAACGTGGGGCTCGATCCCTCATCCCATGAGATCATGACCTGAGCCGAAACCAAGAGTTAGACTCTGAACCAATGGAGCCACCCAGGCACCCCACTTATTATGCTATTTAAATTTTTTATTTTCCGTGCTCTGTGAAAGGTCTTTCCTAACTATGCTTCAGATCAATCCCGTTTCTTATTCTTTATATTCTGGGAAAAGAATATCCAGATTGCCCACTTCAACCGCAGGCTGTCAGTTCTGAGGGGGAGGCGAACTCCGCCGGAGCATCAGTGCTAGAGACTTAGCTGGTGTTCAGTGAATAATGGTTGACTGAAGGAACAGAATTTGCTTTTAAAATAAATAAGTATAGGGCGCCTGGGTGGAGCAGTCTGTTGAGCCTCGGACTCTTGGTTTCAACTCAGGTTGTGATCTCAGGGTTGTGAGATCGAGCCCCGCTCTGGGCTCGGCACTTAGAGATTCTCTCCTTCTCCCTCTGCCCCTCCTGCTTGTGTGCTCTCTCTCCCTCTCTCTCTCTCAAATACATAAAAAAATCTTTAAAAAATAAAATAACTAAGATGTATTATCAAGCCGTGAATTAGAAAGATTAATAATGCTTAAACAATGATGTGCTCCCCAAGTAAAATGACAAAAAAGAACCCAAACAAAAGAACATGTGAGAGACAGCCATGAATACTGGTAGGTCAGGAGCAAAGAAGACGGAATGGTTTGAGACTAGAAAGAAAAAAAAAAAAAAAGGCAGAGGGAGACTCTCCAGGAGAACAAAGAAGTCGTAGGGTCCACACTGCACACGTCCCAGAGCGGCGGTGAAGCCATTCTTCCAGGAGAGCGAGCGCAATGGTCCCATCCAGCGGGCGCGCAGCCTCAGCACACAGCGGCCAGCCCGGCTGCGGGAAGGGACAGGGAAGGAGCGGCCGGAGGCTCATGAGCAGGTGCCCTCACTTCCAGGACTAGGCAAGGCTCCAAGCGCTTTAACCCGAGCTACGCCGGAGGAGCAGCCTGCGATGTTATTTTATTTGCGACAGATTGTCACTACACACGCTGTTTCCTTTCTTACATCGGGAGGCACGAGGTGTGGCTGCAGGAGAGGAGACGGAGCGGTGCAGTCCAGTTCATACTTTGTACTGGCGCCTTATGAAGCTGAGTTTTGTACCTCGTCTGTGTTTATGGGCCTTACACAGGGGGTGAGGCTGAGAATTACCTTCTAGAACCATCGCTGTAGTCAGCCCTGGATGAGCCTTGGCTCAGCTGTTGCCTCGGACATGTGTGGGTCACGTGCTGGGCTCCAGGTGCCCGGGCCACAGCGCAGGCTGCCTGAGTGACCCGGAGTGGGGGCATCCTAAGGAGGAGAATGACCGGGTTGGGCGGCGGTGGTGGTGATAGGGTCTGGGATGGGGTGGGGAGCCTGTGACATGCGTGACCGAATCCCTGGATGGCCTTTGCCGCAGACCGTTGCTGAAGCGGCAGATTGTCCTGGGGGCAGGGAGAGAGGGATTGTGCGAGAGGTCAGGGAGAGCCGGAGAGCTGTCGTGAGAGAGGAGGGAGCCGAGAAGGGAAGCCCGCATTTACTCACGGCTTGCTGGCCCGCAGAAGACCCGTCGCGGGGGGCAGGAGGCTCGTGTCCATGACCTCATCTTCGTCGTCTTATTTGTGTGCTAAGAGTTGACATCTCCAGTGTCTGGAAACATAGAAAAGGTTTGCTCAAGGTCCTATCAGGGTTTTAAAATTCTAGGTCTCTGCCTGCTCCCTCCTCACCCCTCTCCACCGCTCACCCTTCGCAGGAGGCCCCCCTGGACCTGTCTCCGGCCTTTGGGCCTCCTGACAGAAGCAGTGAGAAGAAAGCCTCCCAACTCTCTTAGAGCACTGATGCAGGTCTTTTTTGGGTCAAAGGGCTAATTTAGGAAAAACAGACATGCTTATGGGATGCATCTTTCTCCCATTCAAAATTTAAAAATTTTACTGCGACCCCAAGGGAAAGTATGTATTTTTACAGTGTAAATGGTCTACTTCATTATGTAAAGAAGGTTACAAAGAAAATTGGCATTATTTTTCTCACTCAACTATTAATGCTACGCATATTCGAATAGTAGCGAGAGGGATGGATGTAGCTTCCTAATTTTTATTCCTTTGTTAATTTGCATAGCGCTCTGAAGTTCATCACGAGTGTTCTCACGCAGCTGGCGTCATTACCACGCGCCCTGTATGGGACAGAGAAGCCAAGTGACTTGCCCAAGAGGGCGCAAGGGCTGAGCAGCAGAGGTGATGCTCAGAGTAGTTCCCTCTGTTGGGGCAGCTGCCTGGTGGCCCCAGACGAGACCCTGGGAACGCGGGGACGAATGAGATCTGGTCCTGCCTTCCCCACTGGCCGCTCCTTATTGTAAAAACAGCTAATCTAGCTAGAATTTATTTTGGCATGTGATTAAAAGTGAAAGTCTAAATATAGACTTTTTCCCCCTCCATAATGCTAAAGTTTATTTTATTTACATCATGAATTATTACACCTACTTTATAATATGCTGCATTTTCTATAACTGAATCTAACTTGAGCTATGTATTCTCATCTATGACTTTACCTTTGAGTCTTCTATTAGGTCAATCCAATCCTAATTGGTTTTTTTTTTAAGATTTTATTTATTTGACAGAGATCACAAGCAGGCAGAGAAGAAGGCAGAGAGAGAGGGAGAAGCAGGCTCCCTGCTGAGCAGAGAGCCTGATGCGGGGCTCGATCCCAGGACCCTGAGATCATGACCTGAGCCGAAGGCAGAGGCTTTAACCCACTGAGCCACCCAGGCGCCCCAATTCTAATTGTTATAACTTTAAAATGTGCTTTAATAGCTGATAGAACTGGGCTCTTTATTACTCTTCTTTTAAAATATTTTTAATTAATTGAAAAAAAACCCAAGACATGGAAATAACCCAGTTGTTCATCGACGGATGAATGGATTAAGAAGTTGTGATATACAGATACAGATATGTGTATCTCTATCACATAATGGATGTTACTCAGTCATAAAAATGAGGAAGTCCTGCTGTTCGTGACAACATGGTTCAGTCCTGAGGGATATGCTACGTGAAATAAATCAGAGAAAGACAAACACCCTGTGACTTCACGTATATGTGGAATCTAAACACAGACAATGAAAAACACGAACTCGGAAGAAGAGATCAGACTTGCGGTTACTCAGGTGCGGAGGGTGGGGAGGAGGACTTGGAGGAGGAATGGGAGGAGCCTGGTTGAAAGGTGCGAACATTCGGCTATGAGCCAAGAACTAGGGATGTTCTGTGAAACAGGAAGACTACAGCTAATGGTGCCGTATGGGCTCCAGGGAAGCTGGGAGGAAAGGAAATCCTAAGAGTTCTCAGCACGAGGAGATCTTTTCTTTCTTTTTTTATTTTGTGTGTGTGCGTGCGTGTGTGTGTGTGTAAGAAGATATGTCGGTTGAACCTGTTGTGGTCACCATGTCCCAACATCGATAAAGCAGACCATCATGCTGTATGCCTTCAACTTACGCAGCCATTGATACACGTCAATTTTTTCTTTTCTTTTTTTTATAAATGAATTTTTTTTTATATATTTTATTTATTTGACAGAGAGAGATCACAACTAGGCAGAGAGGCAGGCAGAGAGAGAGGAGGAAGCAGGCTCCCTGCGGAGCAGAGAGCCCGATGTGGGGCTCGATCCCAGGACCCTGGGACCATGACCCGAGCCGAAGGAAGAGGCTTTAACCCACTGAGCCACCCAGGTGCCCCTATTGTTATTTCTAAATGAAAATTTTAAATATTTAAAAAAGATTTCTAAGTGAATATTTTAAAATTTTTTGAGTTCTAATATGGCAAATACAGATAAATACAACTCACAGAAGGAAAGGCTTCCTGAAGATCTCTGTCATGTTGAAGACTGCAAGAGGAATTCCGAGACCCCGAAGTGTGAGAACCAGTGTGGTCAGTGGACATTTTTAAAGCTCTTAGAACAATATCAGCTCGGAAAACACTAACTTGGGATTTAAAACTTAGAACAAATTAGGTATTATTATTTGTAGTAGTATACTTTATATTCTTTAAACAATTTAGAGTTTGTTTTTCCTCTATTTTCTCTGGATCAGTAATTATACATAACAAACTTCTCATAAGAATTTTTTACTTAGGGGCGCCTGGATGGCTCAGTGGGTTAAAGCCTCTGCTTTCGGCTCAGGTCATGATCCCGGGGTCCTGGGATCGAGCCCCACATTGGGCTCTCTGCTCAGCGGGGAGCCTGCTTCCCCCTCACTCTCTGCCTGCCTCTCTGCCTTCTTGTGATCTTTCTCTGTCAAATAAATAAATAAAATCTTTTTTTTTAAAGAATTTTTTAACATATTTCTGTGCATTCTGTTTTGATCTTTTAATTTTTGAAGCAGTTAATTTTCCTTGTTGAATAGTGTTTGCAAGTTGGCATCTTGAAAATCATCGAGGCAGGTTTTTAAAAAATAACACTAACTGGGGGCATTTTAATGTTGCCTCATATAAAACCTAGAACATAATACATTTTGACTTACGTACATTTCCCTGCTCTGTGTTGAGATTTCAATCAGTAAGGCTGATTGAAAATGAAGTTTTTGAATAGATAATATATAGACCCAGGATAAGATCCTTAAGGTACAAAAAGTAGTGATGGATACATCTTTTCACCTCTAACTCATGGCTATCCAGTTCCTCTGTTTTCTTTTTAAGATTTTAGTTGTTTTATTTATTTATTTGAGAGAGAGAGCATGTGTACAAGTGGGGGGAAGGGATGAGGGGAAGGGAGAGGGACAAACAGACTCCATGCTGAGCGTGGAACCTGATGTGTGGCTCCCTCTCGGGACCCTGAGATCATGACCTGAGCTGAAACCAAGAACCAGACGCTTAACTGACTGAGCCACACAGGTGGCTATCCTCTTTTTAAAGGCAAGAGTTGTTAGAGGTTTTTTCCAGAGAAAGTCCATGCAAATACAAGTAAGTGTGTGTATGTGTGTTTTATTGTGGTAAGTATATACAACATAAAATTTAACATTTTAACTCTTTTTAAGTGTACAATTTCATGACTTTAAGTATATTGACTTTATTACCATCCATCTCCATATTTTTGCTGAAGTTGCTGTGTTGACAGTGTGTTCTCTTACTTCATTTTATGAGTGTGCCTGCTTCCCTACAATCTCTCAAACAAAGTTAGTTATCAACCTGTAGGATTTTTGCTAATGTGTTATGTGAAAAATAGAAACTCAGTGTTAATTTTCATTTCTCTAATTATGGACATCTTTCTGTATATCTACAAGTGATTTGTATTTCCTTTTGTTTGAACTGACAGTTCATGGCCTTTCCCATTTTTTTATTGAATTGTTTACCTTTTTATATATTAAAGATCTTAGCCATAGTGCGTGAAATGTATGCCATCTGTCTTTTGACTATTTTTACTTTCTGGTGTTCAGAAACTTTAAAAAAATGGTTAAATTACACACCATTTGAGTATGAAATTTGGCAACAAACAAAAGTCATCAGAGTGGTTTTAATAGAATAAATTTAAGTTAACCTGAATAAAGCTAGTATGGTAAAAAAGAAAAAAAAAAAGACCACAGTATTCCACAAAGAATGTCTCTAAAGTAAAGAAGTGAATTAATTTTTCCATGTAGCTGATGAATTTAATTTGAATGCCACTCAAATCTGAATCACAAAGCAATCTATTTTTTTGTAATGTATGTTCTTTCGTCTTTGACTCTTAATGATAAAAGTATACTAGAATTTGGTAGAGCCAGTTGCTGGCTCTATGATTGATTTTTTTTTTACCTTATTACAATATTATTGACTAATTCCCTATGCTGTTCTTTTCACTTGTTATTTATTTTATAGCTGGAAGTTGTACCTCTTAATCTTCTTTACCTATTTTATCCACCCTCTCTCCTCCTCCTTTCTGGCAGCCACCAGTCTGTTCCGTGTATTTAAGGGTCTGTCTGGTTTTTGTGTGTTTGCTCATTTCCTTTGCTTTTTAGATTCCATATATAAGTGAAATCATATGGTATTTGTCTTTCTCTGTCTGACTCATCTCACTTAGCATAATACCCTAGGGTCTATCCATCATGTTGCAAATGGAGAGATTTCATTCTTTTTACGGCAAAGAAATGTTCTGGTGTGTGTGTGTGTGTGTGTGTGTGTGTGTGTGTATCATATCTTCTCTGTCCATTCATCTGTGTTCATCTATTGATGGACACTTGGTTGCTTCCATATTTTGGCTGTCGTAAAAAATGCTGCAGTAAATATGGGGGTGCATCTATCTTTTTGAATTACTGTTTTGCTGTCTTTGGATAAATACCCCGTAGTGAAACTGCTGGAACATATGGCATTTCTATTTTTAATATTTTTGGGAGCCTCCATTATTGTTTTCCACGGGGGTTGCACCAATTTATATTCCTACCAACTCTGCATGAGGGTTCCCTTTTCTCTTCTTTTTTGCCCACACTTATTTTTTGTCTTTTGGGGACTAGCCATTCTGATTGGTGTGAGGTGGTATTTCATTGTGGTTTTGGTTTGCGTTTCCCTGAACACCGCTTCATGTGCATGTTGGCCATCTGGATGTCTTCCGGCGGGAAAAATGTCTAGTCAGGTCCTCGGCCCATTTTAATCAGAGTATCTGGGTTTCTTGTTTGTTTTATGTGTGTGTGTTCCATTGTATAAACTCTCTCTGTATTTTGGATATTAACCCCTTATTGGCTATATCTTCTGTCATTCGGTAGACTGCCTTTCTGTTTTTGTTGATGGTTTCCTTCACTGTGAAAAAGCTTTTTGTTTTGGTGTAGTTCCAAGAGTTTATTTTTGCTTTTGTTTCCCTTGCCAGAGGAGACCGATCTACAAAAATGTTGCTAAGGGCAATGTCCAAGAGATTACTGCCTCTGTTTTCTTCCGGGAAGAAAGGTTTAATGGTTTCAAATCTTACTTTTAGGTCTAATCCATTTTGAGGGGGGTTTTCTTGAGTGGGTGTAAGAAAGCGGTCCCATTTCATCTTTTTTTGCATGTAGCTGTCCAGTTTTCCCAATGCAATTTATTGAAAAGACTGTCTTTTCTCCATTGCATAGTCTTGCATCTCTATCCTCGTCTACTGATGCATGTGTTTGTTTTTGTGCCAGTACCATACTGTTTTGATTACTATGATAGGATTTTTATGTACCACCCTCCTTTTATTCATTTTGCTCATACCTGCTTCACTTACACCACAGGAGTGTCAATAGTAGCAAATGAAAAAACATGAAAGCATTTCGAAAAATATAGGAGGTCAGATCAAGTTATATATGTTTTTAACACTCCTTTCTCATCAACTCCGGAATGGACTAATCCTCAAGAATTTGGTGAACCAAGATGATGTAGGTCCGATCCTGGAATAAAAATGCTGGTCATCCCTTTTTCCCCAGCTACACCCGTTTGTGCCCTTGCTATGTTTCAGTGCCTTTGCAGAGTGGCGTGATTGGTATTCTAGACTATTCTATGTTTACTTTACTCTTGCCTCCACTATAGGAGATTTCCCCCAATATTTTCTAGTGATTTTCTTCATCTTTGGGCAAACTTTTTGCAGCCCAGCAGCCCTCGGTGTCCTGCTAGTGCAGTGGGTCTCTTTTCCAGGGCTTCCACCTCAACTCAGCATGAGTTTGAGGCACACAACACCCACTGTTCATCGTTTACGCTGATAAGGGGACTTGAGTTTCTTAAGCAGTTGGCAGGAACTCGGAGTGTATTAGGTCTTGTCTAAAATTCAGTAAGAAGTAGGTAGTAAGAACCTCTGTGATGGATTAGGGATCACTCTTCCAAAGAAGACTGGAGATACCATAAATATGATTTCTCCCTCTTCAGATTTAATGCTATGTTTGAAGATAAGTTAATAACGACCCTTCACAATATGTTTAATCAGGTAGTAAAAAACAGTTATTACCTGAGAAAGCTTGAGACTCAAAAGAGCTTTGAGAAACAGTGCAGGTCAATAGATCTGTATCTGTGCAATGGAAAAACTGTGTTAAAGAGGAATGGGATTGTTGGACCCATAGACCACTTTGTAGGGAATTAATTGTAAAAACCGAGGTCCCTTTATACATAGTTCACACATATGAGCAAAATGACTGATGAATTAGGCTAGAGGATAACTTGGATAAATTTCAAGAGCAACGATGAGTTAAAAATAATTACAGAAGGAAGCATGTGTTCTGATACAATATATATAAATTTTAAACCTACGAAATAATGGTGTCTTTTGTTTATGAATACAGTGACATGCATGGGAATGGTAAATATTATCCTCAGAATAATGGTGTCATCTGAAGACAGAGGGGGAATGGGTGGAGAGTGGGAAGTGGGACTTTAGCTGTTTTCTGCCGTGTTTTATTGTTCAGCAAAAAATCTGGAGCAAGTGTGGCAAAAGGGTAACACCAGTTAAATCTCAATATTGGACATATGGCCGTTATATTTTTTCTGTACTTTTTCTGTAATATTTCACAATTATTTGTAAAAATAAACATTTTTTCTCAAGAGTGGTTTATACCTTGTCTTTTCACCATCTCACTTTCCAGCTGCTTTGTGAAAAATAGGTTTGCTTATGGGGATCTGGGTGGCTCAGTCGCTTGAGAGTGTTGACCAATTCTTGATTTTGGCTCAGATCTTGTTCTCAGGGTCCAGGGATCAAGCACTGAGTTTGTGTGTGTGTGTTTGGTTGGGGGGGGGGGGTGTCCCTGCTCACCAGGGTGTCTGCTTGTCTCTCTCTCCCTCTGCCCCTCCCCCAGCCTGCCAGTACATATGGTCTCTCTCTCTCTCTAAAATAAATAAATCTTTAAAAAATTGGTTTGCTGGGGCGCCTGGGTGGCTCAGTGGGTTAAAGCCTCTGCCTCCGGCTCAGGTCATGATCCCAGGGTCCTAGGGATCGAGCCCCGCATCGGGCTCTCTGCTCAGCAGGGAGCCTGCTTCCTCCTCTCTCTCTCTCTCTCTCTCTGCCTACTTGCGATCTCTCTCTGTCAAATAAATAAATAAAATCTTTAAAAAAAAATTGGTTTGCTTATAAAAACCCTTTTGATGAACTGTAATTATAACTGTTTAAATAATCTCTTAAAGTTAAAAAAATCATCCCAAATCCTACCTCCTGAAAGGACAGTTGTTCGTGTTAGACAAGTGTAGCTCTAGATGTTTTTCTTACCCATGTGTAATAAGGTACATGGCTAGAAGGGTGGGGAGTTGATACAAATGGAAGGAGGAGGAATGGGAAGACAGGAAAAAAGAAAACGTATGGAAGAAAAAAATCTAGACTATAATCTCCCTGAGGGAGGACCTTCTGTCTGTTTTGCTCTCGGCTGTATTTTAGCACCTAGGACAGTTGTTTGCTGCATAGTAGGTCCACAGGATACATACATTTATTAAATGCATGAAAGAGGAGACTATCCTATAGAAATAAGATCACAATAGCCATTCTTTAAAAAAAATAAAAAGTATTAGTTTAATTTTATTTGAATTAACAAAAGAAAAAAATAAATTTAAATTGAAGAAATTGTGAAATCTCAAAGGTTTCCTGGTCATGAGCAACATTATTTTAAATTCAGAGAAGATAATGAGGAAAACATTAAGAATTTGTAAAATGAAAAATTTTATCATTTGTAAGGTGAAAAATACAATTTTTAGGGGTGTCTGGGTGGCTCAGTTGTTTGAGTGGCTGACTCTTTTTTTTTTTAAGATTTTATTTATTTATTTGACAGACAGAGATCACAAGTAGGCAGAGAGGCAGGCAGAGAGAGAGAGAGGAGGAAGCAGGCTGTCTGCAGAGCAGAGAGCCCAATGTGGGGCTCGATCCCAGAATCCTGGGATCATGACCTGAGCCGAAGGCAGAGGCTTTAACCCACTGAGCCACCCAGGCGCCCCGAGTGGCTGACTCTTAATTTTTGGCTCAGGGCATGATATCAGGGTCCTGGGATCGAGCCCCACCTGGAGCTCTGTGCTCAGCAAGAAGTCTGCTTCGGGATTCTCTCTCTCCCCCGCTGTCCCTTCCCTGCTTGCTCGTTCTCTCTGTCTCTCAAAATAAGTAAATCTTTAAAAAAACAAAATTTTTTACATAGATAATATATTTACATGGTTAAAAATTCAAAGAGAACCAAGTACAGAGAAAACTCTAACTCCCTTCCACCAGCCACTCAGGACCCCTCCAAAGTACTCGTTACTCAAGTACTAATCCCTAGGGACCACGCCAGAAATGTTCTGTGTGTACACACACCTTATTTTCTTACCGCACCCTTATATTTTTCCTCAAAGGGTTGCCTGCTTTCATTGTATGGTACTGCTCCCTTGGGATGGGATCAAGCCCGTGCTGAAGTTCATTTTAATGACGTCTCAGTAGTGTTCCGGAGTCCAGAATGGATGTAGCTTTCCAGATTATTCTTTTTTTCCTCCAGTTTATTCTTGGTCTGTGTGCATAAATGTGCTAAGTTTTAGTGTATTGGAGGGCATCAGAAAGCCCCGTAAACCATAGCCCGGGCTTTATAAACGGGAGCCGAATAGGATACACGCGACAGACAAATAACTCTTGGAGTTTGACTACCCTGTTGGGACACTTAACTTGCTGTGTGATAAAGAGGATGTTTTCTGTATTTAATAGCTTTGGAGGCTGACTCACTTGAGTCTGGATTATAGCTATCTATCTGTTGTGTTCACCGTATTGTCTGGATCAGGGCGAATTTTGGTGTATGGCCGTGAACATCGGGAGCCAGAGGCTGGGGACTGGTGGTCTCAGAGTGTACTTCCTGGGGCCTCTGGTTGTGTACCCTCTGTGACTTCTGGGTTCATATTCCCGCAGCCTCGACCTGGTCTCCTTAACATAGGAAATACAATATAATGAAAATAAAAATAATGACAGAGCAGCACGCTAATGATACAGAGTCATAGGCTTTCTGGTGTCAGCCCACGGAGAGAGATCATATTTGATTAAGTCTCCATCTCCGCTTAAAACAGCTGTGCCCAGGGAAGCAGGTCAAACGGTACAAAGCAGCACAACCTGTACGTTAGGGAACTCTCACAAGGATTGCTCTCTATCTGGTACAGTTACCCCCAAATCCTGATGAGGACGTATTAGGCCGTTTCAACCCAATATCTAGGCCAATAGTGCTACTAAGTCTCCTCGTCCCTGGCATGCTAGTGATTCACGCCACGGGGGTTGACTGTGGTAGATATTGGGTAGTCTCATTTTATTACTCTTCCTGAGTGTATAGCTAAGCTCAAATTCGCGCACTCCCTTGAAGATAGAGGGAGGCTGGGAAGTAGGGTTTAGCTAGAGTTCTGGCTGGTGGAATGTAGGTGGCAGTGATGCGTGACACTTTTAGACCTGATGCTTAAAAACCTATCATGTGTAGTCCTCCGTGTTTTCTCTCCTTCCGGCTGGATGCATACAAGCCGAGTGACGCTGGAAGCCATGTGTTGAAATTGATGGAACCACGAGATGGAAAGAGCTGACTCCCTGAATGAGTCTTTGGAGCAAAGCCATTCTTCGATCAGGAAGACTCATTTTGGATTTAAAAGAAGTCACTTCCGTAAGTGTAGTAAGCCACTGGATGCTGGCGTTTGTTTAGTGGTGTTCGTTATCCTCGCAGAGTGGCGTTATTGAAATTTCTCCTCTGGAACCCAAGGAAGGATTTGGGGACCCCAGATATCTAACAGGCTATTCCTAGGTTGTGGCTCGTTGAAGAGGGCTGATGGGGACTGGGGGAAACAGCCATCATTGTTTGCTACTCCTGTCAAGCATGATGTAAAAAATGCCTCCCTTTATGACTTACCCTACAAACCACAAGCTATGGAGAGCAGATATATTTGGTTGCACAAAAAAGCCTGGGAGTTGTTTGAAATAGCCCCAGATCTCCTTGGGGGGCAGTGAGGAGGGCAGTAGAGGTTAGTAACCAGTGGTTCGTGTCGTACACAGTGCAAGGGACTCTGTCCCGACCACAGTTCATCGTAGCCATGGAATCCAACGTCCTACAAGTTGTACACGGAAGGAGCGGCAGAAACCTCATCCATTTCATCTATAGATATGGCCAGATGTCTAAATCTGGTCTTTTCCCTGGAGGAGATGAGAAAGACAGGACTGTTCTGGATGCTATTCGAGTGGTTGTGAAAGGGAGATTCGGTTACGGGAGCAGGGTCCCAAGGAGCATGGAAATTCATTAGTTAGGTCTTTGAGGGACTCTGAAACCAGTGTTTGGAAGTGTCACTGCGTAATGCCATGATGAAACCAGGCCAGAAGCCAGGCTGCACATGTGTAATTCAAGTCGGCTTTTGGTTAACTTAAAGGCCTGGTATCTACACCAGCTCCTAACCCAGAGTTGCCTTCTGTTTCATTTTCTAAATTACTGAGATGTGACACTCAAATGTCTGGTTGTTGTTGTTGTTGTTGCTGTTTCTTCCCTGAAAACTACCGGTGCATTTTGTAATGGTTTCCCACCTTTTCACTGAGAGCTCATTTTGGCCATCTTTCCTTTGCTCACCCAACTCTGGAAGTATTTTCGTTTTTCGCTAAGAGCTTCTTTCTCTTGCATCTCCTGAGTTACAAGCGTATTGAAGACAAATGTATTGAATGTTTGGGTTCATTGTTGTGCACAACATGATCTTTTTCTATATTCAAAGCCAATGATATTAGCAGAGGCTATGTTACTCCTTTGCGTTGTTATTGGAAATGAGTGTGTAAAGGTGAGTGGGGCTGTGCAGGGAATGGTCTTTTTTGTGCCCTGCGAAGCCCGGATGCTGTTACCTACGCAGACAGCAGAAATCCTCAACGCAGAGAAGTAACTAACCGATTTGGGCTTTTAGAAAGAAAATGTAACTCTGGGAGGGTAGGTAGGTTGACACGTAGACCAGAGCAGTGGTTTCCAGTTCTGAGGGCACACTAGAATCACCCGGGACCTTCTAAGAAAAAGCCCCCCACCGAGAGACATGAGCAAAGACTTGGACGGGGACTCCAGCAAGCTCCAGTGACATGAAATCTTTTAGTAGCAGCTACAGACAAGGATACGGGGCAAGAGGGATTCCCATGCTCTGCTCAAAGGAATCTTAATTAGAGGTTGGGGAAAAAATTGGCTAACAGTGTGTGTGTGTGTGTGTGGCCTTACAGAGCTGCCCCATCACCCAGAGGTCCCAAGACTGCACACAGGAGAGCAGAGGACTGTAGCTCTCCGAGCCCTGAGAGCTCTCCATCCCAAGGAGACCCAGCGGCTCTCCCGAACCCCTGGCCTAACGCAAACCAGAAACAGGAAGTCTGCACAGGGGCAGGCCTGGATAGTGTGAGTGCCTAGCCATGCGCTCACAAGTGAGTCAGCTTCTCTCGGCATTCACCCCATCTCTGTATTGTGCTGAGTCCTCCTCTCCCTGAGGCAGTGAGTGTGGAATGCGCTGGCCACCTTGGCTGGGGGGGAAAAGGTACCCTGAATTGGATGGAAAGGTTTTCATCATCATTGCAAAATAATCCCACTACATACATGTCTTTCAAGTAAAACAAAAAAACTCCGACCCAGTAAAACCCCTGGCTAATGCTCTGTCATTGTCTTTCTCTTCACAGCTAGGAATCTCAGTTCAAAGAAGAGTTTGTTTTGATTGAGAACCTTCCCTCTGTTCATTCTTCATGTGCAATCGGTACTTTGACTTCTACCTCCAACCCCATTCCCATTCAAACTGTGGTCTCCTGAGGTCACCAGTTGTCTCGTCCCTTGTCTTCCCTGAGTTCACCTGCTGCTTCCATCCAACATCTCCAGTTCTTCCTTCTCGGCTCCTTTTGGGGACACCTGGGCCTCTAGATGACAAATTCATGTCCCCAGAGGTTCATCCCCATCCCTCTTTTCACTTTATACCCTTTCCTGGGAAATCTCATCCACATCCACATCCGGAGCTCAATCTGGAAAAAAAAAAATTTAAGAATCTAGAACAACTCTTAGGTCAAAGGGGAAATTTTAGGACAATGAAATTGAAAACTTCCGGAAAGTAACCGTAATGGAAATGAGATGTGGAAAAGGAAATGGCATTGGAGTCCATGAGCTACAACCAAATCAAAACCCATGAATGCCTTTATCAAGCAAAACAAGAGTATAAGAAGATGAACAGAATATTCAGTTCAAAAAGCTAGGGGAGAAGAATGAGCTGAGAGAAAGCAGAAGAGAGGGATTGGTGAAGATAAAAGCATAATGACCCCAGGAAACAGTAGGAACTAATAAATAAAATGAAAGGCTTGTTCCTTGTGAAAGGTTAAAAAAAAGAAAAGTCACTGGCATTTTTTGTTTCTTTGAGAAAAGCACAAAAAGTCACCAATGACTGGGGTGAAATAACAGTCAAAACAGAGAAAATTTAAACATATCATGAGAGTCGTTTGTACAACTCTGTGCAAGCAAATTTGAAAATCTAGCTGTAAAGGGCAGCTTTCTAGGATATAGTTTGTCAAAACTCATATACATGGATTGGAACACTTATTACTGGTAAGCTGGCAATACTCCCCAGATCAACAGATTCCGCATAATCCCTATCAAAATCCCAGCTGCCTTTTAAATTTTTTAAGATTTTATTTATTTATTTGACAGACAGAGATCACAAGTAGGCAGAGAGACAGGCAGAGAGAGGGGGGAAGTAGGCTCCCCACTGAGCAGAGAGCCTGATGCTGGGCTCGATCCCAGGACCCTGAGATCATGACCCAAGCCTAAGGTAGAGGCTTAACCCGCTGAGCCCTCAGGTGCCCCTAAATTTTTTTTCAGTAATCGGCAAGCTGATCCTAAAATTTGTACAGAATTGCAAGGGACCTAGAATAGCCACAAACATTCTCAAAAAGGAACAAAGTCAAATTCACACTTCCCAGTTTCAGTATTTAAACAAAGCTATAGCTGGGGCGCCTAGGGGCCTCAGTGGTTGAGCCTCTGCCTTTGGCTCAGGTCATAATCCCAGGGTTCTGGGATGGAGCCCCGCATCGGGCTCACTGCTCAATGGGAAACCTGCTTCTCCCTCTCCAGCTCCCCCTGTTTGTGTTCCTTCTCTTGCTATCTCTCGCTGTCAAATAAATAAAATCTTAAAAAAAAACAAAACTCTAGAAATAAATAAATAAGTAAAGCTAGGGTAATCAAGACTCTGGGATGCCGGCACAACGGCATGAGGCTGCCCACGTGCTTCAGTGCAACAGAGTTGAGAGTTTGGAAATAAACCTCTACATTTACAGTCAACTGATCTCCAACAAAGTTGGCAAGTCAATTCAATGGAGAAAGAATAGTCTTTTCACCGAATGGTGCTAGGACAGCTGGGTATATCCAAGCAAGTACATGAAGTTGGTCACCTGCTACATACCATATGCAAAAATTATCTCAAAGTAGATAAGAGATTGCACATAGGACCTAAAACTATAAAACTCTACGAGAACACCCGGGTGTAAGTCTTTGTGCCCAAAGAGCAGGCAGTGGTTTCTTAAATATGACACCTAAAGCAGAGGTCATCAAAGGAGAAAAACAGATAGATTGGACTAAATCAAAATTAAAAACTCATTTTTTTACCGCAAAGAAAATAAAAAGTCAGAAGGGGAAAAAACATTTGCAAATCATGTATCAGCATTCAGAATTTACAGAGAGCTCTTAATAAGTCAGTAATAAAAATACAAATAGCCCAATTAGAAAGTGGGTAAAGGATTTGAATAGACATTTCTCCAAAGAACATATTTCATGGCCAACATGCACATGAAAATATGCCAAACATCGTTAGTTGTTAGGGGAACACAAATCAAAACCATAAAGAAATACTACTTCAGATCCTCTAGAGTGGCTATAATTTTTTTTAATGTAAAATAAAAAATGTTAGTGAGGACGTGGAGAAATTAGAGCCCTCATGTGCTGCTGGTGGGAATGTAAAGCAGCCCATTTCAGAAACAGTTTTGTAGTTCCCCAAGAAATTAAACAAAACATAGAGTTACTCTGTGACCCAGAAATTTCATTCCTAGGCAGGTACCCAAGAGAAATGAAAATTATGTTCACACAAAAACTTGCACGTGAATGTTCATAGCAACATTATTCCTAATAGCCCAAAAGGAGAAACTCAAGTGTCCATCCACTGATGAATGAATAAACAGAATGTGGTGTATCTATACACTGGAATGTTCTTCAGCAAAGGGGAATGAAAGAACTGTGCAACAAGGAGCGTGAACCCGGGAGACATTATGCCAAGTGGAAGACGCCAGACACAGAAGGCCATGGTGGTATGACACTTGGGGGACGTGTCCACAGTCGGCATCCAAGGAGGGGGCAGTAGTTAGTGACCCCACGGAGGTGAGGGGAGGCCGAACGAGAAGGGACTAACGGGTCTAGGATCCTTTCTGGGGTGACGGAACTGTTCTAGGATTAGGTCGTGGTAGTGGCTGCTTACCATTGTGAGTTTCCTAAAAACCACTGAGTTATACACTTAAAAAAAGCTAATTGACAAAAAAATAAAGCAAAACAAATGAACAAAAACTGGATCCCCGTGAAGATAAAAAAATCTAAACATGCTCACTTCGACGGAATCGATAAGGAAGTTTTCAAACAGCTCTCTCACTGAAAGCCTTCCATCCAGATGCTTTCATAGGAGAATTCTGTCAAATCGGAAAAAAACTTTTGTACCAAGTTCTTCTCGAAAATAAGAAATGAAGGCAAACTTCTAAATTCTTTTTCGGAGATAACTATAATACAGATAACAATAACTTAAGTTAAAATATCCTCCAGAATGGGGCGCCTGGGTGGCTCAGTGGGTTAAAGCCTCTGCCTTCGGCTCAGGTCATGATCCCAGGGTCCTGGGATCGAGCCCCGCATTGGGCTCTGCTCAGCAGGGAGCCTGCTTCCTCCTCTCTCTCTGTCTGCCTCTTCACCTACTTGTGGTATCTCTCGCTGTCAAATAAATAAACTCTTTAAAAAAAAACAAGAAAAATTATTAAAAAATCCTCCAGAACAATCTTATTTTATGAATAGATTATAAGTGATTAGATATAATTCATTATTATGAATAGATTATAAGTGATTAGATTAGATTAGATTTACTTATGAATAGATTATAAGTGAAATGCCAGCAACAAAATGCTGGATCGTATTAAAGCAAAATGGGATTTATTCCAGGAGTGAAAGAATAGTGCTATGCTGGGAGGTGCATTATATATTTAATTATATTCATAGGTCTGAGAGGAAATATCATAGGATCATCTCTATATACACTCAAGAGGCATTCGGCGGAATTCAACACACATTCCTAATTTTAAAGACTCAATACGCCGGATTCTGCAGAGAAACAGAAGCAATTGGATTTGTCTGTATCATCTATACTTATATCTGTGTCTGCATCTGTATCTATATATTTATACAGAGAGGGGATAAATAATATTATAGGGATCGGCTCACACAATTATGGAGGCTAAGAAGTCCCATGACTACTGTGTGCAAGCTGGAGAACCAGGAGAGCCATTGATGTAATTCAGTCTGAGTCTGAAAGCCAGAGGATCAGGGAAGCCGATGGTGTAAGTCTGAGTCCAAAAGCCAGAGACGCAGGAGCACCGATGTCCAAGGGCAGGAGAAGGTGGGTATCTCGGTTCAAGCAAAGACAGCAAATCTGCCCTTCTTCCACTCCTTTTTTCCTGCTCGGGCCTCCACCGGATTGGATGATGCCCACCTGCATGGGTGAGGGCAGTCTTCTTAGTCTACCATTCAAATGCTAATCGTTTCTGGAGACAGCCTCACAGACACACTCAGAAATGATATTTTACCAGCTGTAAGGGCATCCCTGAAGCCCAAACAAACTGACATATAAAATTAACCATCACACTCAATAAAGTAGATCTGAAAATATGTATATCTTCGCATGAAATATGTGTATCTCAGCCTAAAATCCAATTTCTTTCTTAATGAGGAAGGACAGTCAACATTTCTGTTAAAATCAGGAACAAAACGAGAATATCCATATTTGCCATTATTATTTAGAATTTTTTTTTAATATTTTTTATTTATTTGACAGAGAGAGATCACAAGTAGGCAGAGAGGCAGGCAGAGAGAGAGGAGGAAGCAGTCTCCCTGCGGAGCAGAGAGCCCGATGCGGGGCTCGATCCCAGGACCCTGAGATCATGACCTGAGCCAAAGGCAGAGGCTTTAACCCGAGCCACCCAGGCACCCCTTATTTAGAATTTTTTTAAGTAGACTCCATGTTCAGCATGGGCCCAACACGAGGTTTGAACTCACAACCCCGAGGGCAAGACCTGAGCTGAGATCAAGAGTGGGACATTTAACTGACTGAGCCCCCCAGGCCCCCAAAATTTAGTATTAGAGGTTTTAGCTAACACAATTAGACAGTCATACTGGAGGCATAAATATTGGGCATGACATTGTGAAGGTAGAAAAGACAGAAGAGAGAAGGACAACTAGATCTATTTGCAGATATGAAATCATGAAATCTCTAGAAAACCCAAGAGACCCAGTGGAAAAATTACCTCAGGGAAAAAAAAAGTCCAATAAAGTAGTAGGAAATAAAACTAATACACAGAAATCAAGAGCCTTCAACTATATAATGAGCAGTCAGGTGATAGAAAACAGAAGAAAAGACCCATCTATAAGCTAAAATGTATAGACAGAAATATAACAAAGAATTTACAAATGCTAGCTTAGGGAAACCTGAAAGATACAAAAATAGAGTTGAACAAATGGAAAGACATACCACGTTTGTTGGAAAGGAAGACTTGAACTCATAAAGATGTCAAGTAATCCTAAATCAACTTACAAACTCAACACAGTCACAGTTAAAATACCAGAAGATCTTTCCTGGAGCTACACAAGTGAATTTCATGTTCATATAAAAATAAAAAAGCAAGAATAGCCAGGAAATTGCTGATGAAGAAGAGAAAGGAGGTTAGTTTAGCTTTATTTGATAGTAAAACATTATAGATCCTTTACAATGAAGAGCGTATGGCATAAAAGACAATGATATAGAACAGAAAATCCAGAAATACCCCAAGTGCATATGGAGAGTCCACTTACTTTAAAACGGGGAAGAAGTCAGGTGTCAGACTCTTGGTTTTGGCTCAGGTTGTGATCTCAGGGCTGTGAGATCAAGCCTCACGTTGGGTTCTGGGCTCGGTGCTCACCACAGAGTCTCAGATTCTCTTTTCCTCTGCCCCTCCCCCATGTGCTCTGTCTCTCTCTCTCAAATAAATAAATCTTTTAAAATACATATATAGGGGGCGCCTGGGTGGCTTAGTGGGTTAAAGCCTCTGCCTTCGGCTCAGGTCATGATCCCAGGGTCCTGGGATCGAGCCTCACATCAGGCTCTCTGCTCAGCAGGGAGCCTGCTTCCTCCTCTCTCTCTCTCTCTTGCCTGCCTCTCTGCCTACTTACTTGTGATTTCTGTCAAATAAATAAATAAAATCTAAAAATAAAGTAAAATACATATATAGGTGAATTTCTTTATGAACTTGGAATGGAGAAAATGATTCACAACGAAATCCTAAAGTTAAAGGATTGACACACTCAGCCACATCACAAAAATTTCAAGTAAAAAAGTACCTTCAAAGAAAACTGAAGAGATGAGCGACAGTCTGAGAAAACATTATGTTGCAAATGGCTAATATCTCTGAGGTGTAAAAGTGGGAAGTCTTTAAAAATATCTGATTAACCAGAACTCTCCATTCTTTGACCACAGAGAAAAAAAGCATACATTATTATTTTAAAATAACTTTTTATTTGAAAACTTTTAAATAAAAGTCATTTTAAAACTTAATCTCAGGGGCACCTGGGTGGCTCAGCGGGTTAAAGCCTCTGCTTTCAGCTCAGGTCATGATCCCAGGGTCCTGGGATCGAGCCCCGCATCGGGCTCTCTGCTTGGCTGGGAGCCTGCTTCCTCCCCTTTCTCTCTCTCTGCCTGCCTCTCTGCCTACTTGTGATCTCTGTCTGTCAAATAAATAAATCTAAAAAACAAAAAACAAAAAAAACTTAATCTCAGTGTTTCTAAAAGCATTTTATTTTGAAATTAATTTCAGAGTTCTAGAAACACAAAAAATAGTGCCGAGCATTCCTGTGTATCCTTTGCCCACCTTCTCCTGATGGTCACGCCCCAAACTAGACGTTGCACAGTTACAGAAGCGAAGATCTGGGACTTTTCCACTCCTTTCCATTCTCTCTCCAGGAGCCAACACAAAATCTTGGTTGCATTTAATTGTCGGGGTCGGTCTCCAACCTGTGACAGTTCCCCAGTATTTCCCTTTTGTGACCTGGATACTTCTGAATCAAAAGTCCTGCTCAGTGATTTTGTAGACGGCCCTTCAGTTTGGGCTTATCCGTTGTATTCTCATGCACAGATGGAAGTAATGCATTTGGGGCAGGAACGCCGGACTAATGATTTTGTATTCTTCTCAGAGCAGCACGTCAGGGGCACTTGATGTGGTTGGGTTTCATGACTGGTGATGTCAACCTTGTTCACTTGCTTAATTTTCCCACTGTGGGGGGAAATATAGTGGGTTCCCCACTATAAGGTTATTATTTTTCCCTTTGTAACTAGTAAACATCTTGGGGCAGATACTGCCAGACTATGCAAAATTTCCCTTCTCCTTAAACTTTGCCCACTGATTTTAGCATTCATTGATTGATCTTACTCGTAACAAGGATGACTGTCGTGTTTGCCGAATGGTGTTTCGGTGTTATTTTTTAAAAAGAAGAGTCCAGGACAGGGAGCTTTTTGTTGGTTTTGTTTGGACAGTGAGCAGCCATTTGGCAATGTAGAACTTGGAATGACTTAGACCTTTCACAACAATGGAAAAATGTTTTTGTTAATGAATCTTGTAAACATTTATTAAGCCCTGATTATAATCAAAAGGTCCACGAGAAGTATTCAAAAGCCATGTTTGTTCTGTTCCACATCCGGGTCTTTTTCTCTGCCACTACTCTTCACCTCAGATCACATTAACCACCATGATTTGTCCCAAGACAATGTTACTGCCAAGAGTCCTGAGCGACAGACTCTCGGGAGTCGGAGAGTAGAACCAACTTCCAGCTTTGCTCCTTATGCTAGTTACGCTCCTGGAGAGTGAGTCAAATGCCTTCTCCAGGTTCCAGTTTCCTTATATTTAAAATGGGGACTATGACACGGATTGATGTGAGAATTAAATGAAAGTTCTTTTTAATTGAAAGGCATTTCTCAACCAGTAAAGTGTTCTACAAAGTCATGTATTATTCGACAGATGTACACTGAGTCGTTATCAAGTTGGAGTCTGTTTTAAGTGTCAGATGCAGCAGTGAAGGGGCTCTGTCTGCACGGAGCTTACATTTTAGTTTCGTTTAGTTTTTTAGAAAGAGACCGGGGAGAGGGAAGGGAGAGGGAGAGAGAGAATCTTAAGCAGACTCCCCACTGAGCATGGAGCCTGGCCTGGGGCTCGACCCCACAACCCTGAGCTCATCACCTGAACCAAAATCAAGTGTTGGCCGCTTCACTGACGGAGCCCCCTGGGGCTTCCATCTGAGGGGAGAAACAGACAATATCCCAGCAGACAGATTTCAGAGAGTAACAAGTGCTACCAAGTTAATAAAACAGGACAATGTCGCACATTGCTGTAAGGAAGGGAGAAGATGACATGTTAGCAAAGGAGGGCGTGGTGATGTGGGATGAAACTGTGTAGACCTCTGGTCAGGGCGAGTTTCTCTGGAGGCCATTTTTGAGTTAAGATCTTGACGATTCGAAGGAGCCAGCCCGTGAAGAACTGGGGAGCAAATGTAAAGGTCCTCTGAAGGGGCCAGGGTTAGTGTGTGGGAGATCAGCACAGGAGGGCGGCTGGAGGCCCCAGATGAGCTCAAGTCAGGGCGGCCGGCAGGCCCGGCTCAGGCAGAGCCTCCCAGACATCAGTGCAGTGGGGAGCCGCCGGAATGTTCTAGGCAGGGGAATTCTGTACTATAATTTTCATTTTTTAAAAAAGATTGTTCTGGCTGCTAAGAGAGGGGACGCAGGTGGCTGGTGAGAGCCCAAGGGGGGACTACATAAGGGCGACTTCCGTCCGGTTGAGAAGTGGTGGCCAGGAAAGGTGGTGGTGGACGGGGAGAAGGCGGCCGTCTGCGAGCCCAGGGGAGAGGCCTCAGAAGAAAGCTGCCCTGCCGCCTTCTCCATCCTGGACTTCCGGCCTCTAGGGCTGTGAGCAAGTTAGTCCCTGTGCCGTCAGTCCCCGCAGGCTGTGGCCCTTCGTTGTGGCTGCCCCAGCGGACTCACGCGGGTATAGTGACGATGGTGGCCGTCGTTCCTTCGTCGTATTTCCCACTGCCTGAGGCTCGCATAGACCCGTGTATGTGCACGCTTTCCCCCGCACTTGGTTGCCTAGGGTAAAAGTAAAGATGCCCCTGAATCACTTATTTATTACCTGCGCAATGTCTGGTATTTTATAGAGATTTTTCCCCGAGATACACCGAAGTCCGAATTCTTCACTTGGGGGCTGCACGCTCTAGCACGCGGGACAGCAGGAGAAGCAATGCCCTAACAAGTTAGAACCCAGAGCTTTGGGAAAGCATCTTGCAGCCGTGGAAAAACGATCCGCACTTGGTTAGAGGGACCTTCAGAAAAATAAGCACCCCCCCCCCCCTTTTTGAGTAGAGTCTTTGTCTGAATAAGGAGGTTTAGCCATTATTTCGGTTTCATTTCATGGCTTTGCAGAAGAAGATCAAACTCCGAAAACGCCCTCTGCCGGGTCAAGGCCCTCCTCTTGTTGTCTGCTGCCCGGTAATGGGTACCTGGCGCGTGGTAGGGTTTGGCAAAAATTTATGAAATAAATGAAAAACATTTTCAAATCCTGCTTTGGTTCCTTCTTAGACATTTTTGAATTGCTTTCAACATTCTCTTATACTTAGCTGAATGTCAGCTGTCCCGTAGAGGAGGTAAAGAACTTTGCCTGCCCTTCTGTCTCTCAGAATTGCGTCCGTCGTCCTGAGTCCCGTCTTCACCGGGAACGGTTTTGACCTTAGACTGCCCTTAAACGGAGAACTCTCCGCCTAGCTCCGTGGCACGGGCGCCACCTCGTGTCAGGACCGTGATACTGCACCCGCCGAGGGCCGGCAGGGATCCAGCCTGGCCGGCCACTCGAGCTGTGCACGGATTCAAGGAAGATGCCTCTACTAGGCGACTTTATGGGGACTCTTGTGTTCTGAAGCGATTTTTGTCCCCGTGTTTACTACGTTATCGATAGCGCAAGTGCGAAGCCGATTGTTAGTATCGAACCATAAAGACTTCTGGCGTTGGTTCGCAAACACTCGCTCCGACAAAGGGAACGGCTCTGCAGATGTTAGCCTTTATATGAAATAGTGTAATTGAGGCGTCAGCAATCAAAAAAAGGAAAATCCCATGATCTTGATTTAGAACAAAAACATTTTTCCCGAGGAAAAATGTGTGTGTATGTGTTGCTGTTTATACAGGGAATGTATTTCACTTCCATTCTGTATTCGCCGCGGAACGCGGAGTGGGTTGCCCCAAAGGTGAGCCTGTCCAGGGACCCGAGGGCCAGGAGCTGTCTTAACGCAGAGGAATCAGTTTTGCAGCCAAATCACGCTGACTGGCAACCAGCTCACAGGAGCCGATGGTTACGTTTTCGGGAATTCTGCAAGCCAGGTGACTGATTTCTGTAACACGTGAATTGCATGAACTACAAGGAAATCGTATTAAAAACCCAAGGCGCTCCCTCGGGCAGCACTCACAGTGACATCGGACCCGCGCACAGATTAGCTTGAGCCCTCCCTGCACGAGGACGACCTGCAAAACTCAAGCAGTGACCGACGCGTTTTCAGGCTGTTCTGTATAAAATGCAACACGAATGTGTTTATGAACAATGAAAAGGTACTAAATACTCAAAGTTGACCGCTTCTAATTGCAGGTCAATGTATTTGACTTTATGCTTGCGAGGCAGTGAGTTCGCGTGTACAGGAGCCAGGCAGGGGCGTGCTGGGGACCCCTGGGGGTCTCTCGTCCCATCCCCTCCCCCAGCGGCTGCGCTTGCGCAGCTTGAAGTTGGCCCCGGGTGGGGGACGGTGTAGACTCGGTGGAAATGCAAATCCTGCTCCTCAGGGCTTCTCCCTTCTGGAGAGCGGGTCGGTAACAGCCCACCCACCACTGTACGCAAATGAGTTTGTTTCTGCCTTTTCCCTGAGCTCTCTTCCAAAAACACTTTGGAGGGAAGTATTAAAATCCAAAAACTCCTTTAGTTTTATCTCACTACATTGATTTCAGGAAGTTCCTAACTGGTTGCTTTAAGGCTACTTTAATAATTGTAAATACTTTAATGATTTTAAAAATGTTACAATCGTCGTAAAAGTTAGTTTATTATTTTTAAAAGATATTATTTAATTTATTTATTTTTAAGATTTTATTTATTTACTTGACAGAGAGAGGAATCACAAGGAGGCAGAGAGGCAGGCAGCGGGTGGGGGGATGCAGGTGCCGCACTGAGCAGAGAGCCAGATTCATGGCTGGATCCCAGGACCCTGAGATCATCCCCTGAGCCTAAATCCAGAGTCAGATGTTCAATTGGCTGAGACACCCAGGCGCCCCTTAAAAGTTACTTTAAAATAATTTTCAATCATTTCACTTGATTCAAAATCCCATTTAGTAGATGTGAAATAGACCAATCAGTCCTAATGTGTGTAATTGGGTCACTTTATTTCATAATTTTGTTTAATGTCCCAGTGGTCTACTCTCTCTGTTATTTCTTATTTCTGAACTTCTTTTATTTTCATCGTGATGTTTTGGAATTTCTATTCCTTGTCTCTGAAATCTACAGTTTTGCCTCCTTCTTCCCTTTTCCTTTTCAGTTCTCCTTTCTAGACTCCTGTCCCTTTCTCAGGAACTCTCCGCCTCACAGTTTTCTGGCCTCTCTGGTCTTCCTTGCCCTCTCCTCCTCTCTGTTTATCTTAGCTCAGCTTTAGAAGCCTCACTACTCCTGAGGCTGACAGGTTAGCTATGTGGTTTCTTCCTTTCTGGCCGGGACCTCAGCCCCATCCTGGCACCATCTGGGATGCTGGAGGCCCACGTGACCCTCCACCTGCAGTCCTGGTTTCTTGGCACCAGAATCCTAGCCAGAGCAGCTCTTGGGATCGTCGGCCCACCATGACTCTGGTCATGTATTTCGAAATGTGTAAGAACAAGAGGAGCTCAGAGGCGTCTTTGCTTCTCCTGTAATTTCCCTCCCCTCCCTCCTCTTGTTCTGCCCCGGGCCCGGAGTGGTTCACGGCGCTGCCCTCCTCACTGTGGGGTCAGGGACGAACCGGGCTCCATCTTCTCCAGATACTTTTACCTGTTCTGAAGCCAGAATGATAGACAGTATATGCCTAATGGCTTTAAATAGTTTATATGAGGCGGGATTCCTGTTACTTCTTATCGCTTTGGTTTTCTTTCTCGGTGTGCTTGTTTGTTTGTTTTGAAAGTTCATTTATTTTTAGTAATCGCCACACCCAGGGTGGGGCTCGAACTCATTACCCCAAGATCACAAGTCGTGCCCTCTGCCAACTAAGCCAGCCAGGTGCCCACTCTCGTATGTAATGAAAACTTTTTACACTTACAGGCGAGATGCACCGATTATGAACATTTTGCCACATATGCTTTTGCTTGTGTTCTCTCTAACACACACACACACACATTCACGATATTTACACATTTTATTATTATTTTAATTTTGCTGCGCTATTTGAAAGTAAGCTGGGGACATTATGACCTTCCCCCCCATACTCCAGTGTATGTCTTCTAAGAACTAGAACCTTCACTGACATAAGCCACAGGTGTGTGTATGTGCGTGTGCGTGTTTGAATATAATCGAATCAGAGCAGCTGGGGCGAACTTAAAGAGGTCATTTGGCTCCTTCCCCTGCCTCTTGCAGATAAATGCCTACAGTAAATGACTGTTTTCCAGGAGTGATAAACCCAGATTTCCACAGGGCCCAGGGCTGTGACCTGAATGTGGGAGGCGCACAGGCTAGGACACTTCTGAGGACATGTACTGGTGGCCACCTAGAGAACGAGACCGGCACTTAGGCTGAACGTAACCTGATCTGCCGGCCAAGCCTGTCCCTCGGGTCATCCGTTTTGAGCCCTGGATCTGTGTTCACGGCTCCCACAGGGTGGAGCCTCTGGTGTTCTTGGGCAGCACCTTGTTACACCCAAGTTCACCTGTTAAGTCTCCTGAAGTCCTCGGCCAGGTTTCCGCGAGGCGGGGGCGCACAGGGGTAAGGAGGGTGGAGTCCTACGGCCACGACTTCCTAGGATCCTTCCTAGGGGAGCTGCCTAACCCGGTGCTCCTGTTTTCCTCCTCGGTAGAATCAAAGCCGGCGTCTTCCTCCCGGGCTGTCATCAGGTGTAAACGGGTAAGGGCATTTGAAGGCGGGAGAGCAGAGCCAAACCCTGGCGCGGCTGCCTGCGGCCAGCGCCCCCCTGCAGCCTGCCGGTGGGACGGTGGGAGTGAGCTGCGGGGCCATTCCTGCGACTCCCAGAGGAGCTGTGGGTTCCCAGCCAGAAGGTCAGTCTTCTGTCTCGCTGTCCTGCCTCCGGGGTCGACCCGCAGCCCCGGCCTCCGGCTCCTGGGGGAGGCGCTACTGGAACGCTGTGTATGTGGCCCCGGCAAGTGGCAAGTGTCCCGGGTTGTCTCATTGTCTGTGGAACGGAGAGAACGCGGTGCCCCCCCCCCCCCACACACACACATAAGGGGCTGCTGCGAGGAGTAAAGGGGTCCGTGGGGATCGAGTTTGAGCACAGAGAGTGCTGGCCAGGAGCGGGGGCGCGGGAGTGAGGGGTGTGTGAGGGGGGGTGTGCCCCCCAGAGCTGCCACCTTCCCCGGCTGTGCCCTCTGTGCCTGCTCCTCAAGTCCACGTCCCCAGCGGCACCCCGCGGGCTTTCTGTCCCTCCCTCCCTGCGGGGGCTGCTGCTGAGATCGCCTGAGCTGCTGCTTCTCTTAGCTCTGGGAACAGTTTTTGTTTGTTCGCTTTTTAAAAGAATTTATTTATTTATTTATTTGTCAGAGAGAGAGACACGCAGAAGCAGGGGGAGCTGCGGGAGGAGGGGGAGGCAGGCTCCCCGCTGAGCAAGGAGTCCAATGCAGACTCCATCCTAGGACTCTTGGGATCGTGACCTGAGCCGAGGGCAGCCGCTTAACTGACTGAGCCACCCAGGCTCCCCTCTGGGAACGGTTTTAACAGTGAGGTCATGTTGCAACTGGGGGTCTGGGTTGGGGGGCCGTTGAGGGGCCGTGGCAGGCAGAGAGGATGGAGAGGCTCCCAGAGGCAGGACAGACTGAGCGAGCGGCAGGGAGCTGGGCATGGCCGGTCCGCGGCGGCTGGGCCTGGCGCTGGGCCTGGAGCGGACGGGTGGGCGGTGGGCTGACTGCTGCAAGGGGAGGAAGTCAGAGCAAGGGCTGGGGCGGTGACGGAAGCGGGGAGCCTGCTCGGGGTGTGGTGAGGCACCTATTAGGAATGTCTTCAACATGAGGATGGTAGATGGCTGAACATTTTAGGGCAAAAGAGGACGCCACTAGTAGAGGACAGGATGAAGATGCTGAGCGGAGGCACGTGTGTCCCGAACAAGAACCAAGACTGAGGGGCTTCAAAGTCCACTTAGCAAGGTGAGCGCTCAGTAGTGTCTGTAACCGGTGGGAAGAAAGAGCCAAGACTGGAGCTCCAGAAACCAAGAGGGTTTCTGAAGGAAGGGCGTTTTTTGTTTCTTAGAGGCTGAGAGGGACAGGAAGGGAGGGATGTCCGGACTTCTAGAATGTACACGGGCAGGGTCTGTCACGGTGCCCCCCGCCAAGTGTGTGTCCCTCCCCAATTCATAGAGGACACCCGAACCCCCATGTGACGGTGTTTGGAGGCGGGCCTTTGGGGAGTGATGAGGCTTAGATGAGATCTGGAGAGTGGCACCCCACGATGGATTAGGGCCCTTAAAAAAAGAAGACAGAGACCCAGAGTGGGCTCACTGTCTGCCGTGTGAGGACACAGAACGGGACCATCGCAAGCCGGGGTCTCACCAGACACTGACCCTGACGACGTCTTGGCCTTGGACTCGGCAGCCTCTGGAACCGTGTGCAATGGTGCAAGGCTTTCTTCAGCCCAGGCTGTGGTGTGGAGCTCTGCTGTCTGAGCTACCCCAGTGGGGGGGGGGGGGCGGGGGGCAGCGGTGGTGCCCAAACCACCGGCGTCTGTTCGGGGACATAGCGGATGGGTCAGAGGCCTCTTCCGCTGAGATGAGGTGCATCTGTGGTTTGGAGCTTGCGGCAAGAGATGACCGATGGATAGAGCGAGCGGAGTGGAAAGTGAAGGGGCCCCGAATCTAGGATGGGGCAAATGGCCATTTTGAAGGGTTGACTGAGAGTACGGAGCAGCCGGGTGTAGAGGAAATGACTGATGAACACAGCTCGCACGCCGGTTTGTAGGGGTGCAGGGGTGTTCTTGAGTTACTGTGTCGTTCTTTAGGTCACTGTGGACTCGTCTGCCGAAGAAGCTTTGCCTTGTCCTCTAAAGTCAGTCAGGCCTTTGTGTTTCAGGAGCAGAGAAAGAAGCAGCTTGGTTCTAGCTGGATTCAATCAGAAAAGGCAAGGAGGGCGATTGGTCTTCAAAGGGGAACCGAAGGGGAGAGAGCGGAGAACTTTCTAGGCAGAAAGGAAGGACCTGCCACCCTGTGACTCCGAGCAGCCTGCTGCTGGTGGTGGGACCTGGGTCGGGGGTGGGGGGGTCGGCTGTGTGCACACTGAGCACCGAACACCAGCCCCCCCCTCACCCCCGGGGAGCCAGGCCCATCCACATCCAAGTGCGCTCCCCTCTCTCTGGTCCTACAGAATCTTCCTTGACCCTGTGTGCCCTCCACTCATCCCTTCCTCCCCCTCACTTCACGCATCCATCCCCCCGGGCCCAGGGCAATTTGGTTTCTCCACTGCCTTCGACAGCAGCTTCCCTCATCAAAAAAATCACCACTGATCTCCTTTCCTAAACCCAAAGGGCGCTTCTCAGAACTCACTTGATGTCTCAGCAGCACGTGACACCAAGATGGTGCCCACTTTCCCCATGTCTTTCCTCACTCCCTGGGCATGGCCCTCGGCGCATCCGTGGAGTTCTGGCCTAGCGCTCTGGCACTTCTCCTCTGTGTCTAAGGCCCACCCTCTTCCTTGGACCACTGGGTCAGGGCCGGGCTCTGGAAGGTTCTTCGTTGGCCCCTTGGCTGGTGGCTGGTCTCTTCCCACCAGCACACTCTTCTCAGGGGAGCCCGTGTGCTGCTGTGGCTTTGTTCCCAGAGCTGTCTCTGGCCAGACCTTCTTCTGAATCACAGTGTCGCAGGTGTCCTGTCTCAGGGGAGATCGGGCCTACCCACAGCTAGCGCCTTAGCCCTTCCCACGTCCTGGGCCCAGTTCACTCTGGCTTACAGTTTCTCAGACAGACACCAGGGGCATCGACGACCTTGCTGACCAGCGCAGAGTAATTCTTTTCTCTCATACCTCTCTCCTCACACGCTGACTCATGATGGCGCTATTCCTAGCCATTTCCAGAAAGAGGGGGGACTAGTAATGTTCTAGTACTGTTAAATGTTCTAGTGACCATATTAAAAAAAAAGATAAAAGAGAAACAGGTAAAATTAATTTTAACACTATGTTTTATGCAATCCCATTGTCTAAAATGGAGTCATTTCAACGTGTCAGTTTTAAATTATCAGTGAGATATTTGACATTTTTTTTTTCGTACTCAGTTTTTTGAAATCTGTGTGTATTTTACACTTACAGCCTGTTTGCACTTGGACTGATCACATGCCCGGTGGTTGGTGGTCAGATGGAGGTGGGGACCACTGTCCCACACACATGCCTGCAAGAGCTTCCGGTCCCCATCATGCAGGGCGACGGCCTTTCCCTCTGATTCTGGACTTTCTCTGCTTCTCTGATGCACATAGAGAGATCTAGAAGGTTACGGAGGGGCTAGATCTGTGAATACTGACCAAGTCATACTTTCGTCTGTGCCTCATTAACCCTTGGTTCTAACGTACACAGCAGGAGTCTGATGTTCAATGATCTATTTACCCCAGTGCTGTTCGCCAGATTCTTGGGACATCTCTGGGGACTTCTTGGAAGGAGAGTCTTACAGAAAGCTTCAGCGCCTCGTCCCGCCTTCATGTTCACGTCCTGCCTTCATGACGGGCGTGGGCGTGAAAAGCAGTGCGGGCGCAGTTACTGACTTTCAGTTTTCCTATTGATGCTCATCCTGCAACCTCTGTAAGTGAAGAACCCGGACATTCTTCTTTAAAAGGTTTTCTCAGTAAAATAGCGAGTGAATATAACACCATCGATACTATCCAGAATGGTAAAGAAATGAATTCAGTGAATATTTGTGAAATTAAGTACACGTCTCAGTACTGCAACTTTAATTTTAGTAATTTTAAGTGGAAATATTTGATAGTCTATTGCAAACCGTGTGTTAGCATCTAGAGAATACTGGATGTTATTCAGACTCTCCTTGGGCTATTTGCTGAATTAAATTACATTATTACAGGGGGCAGGGGAGTAACACTAATATTTATGGGGGGGTTCTCTGCCAAGAGCTATGCTTTATGTCATGGTAGTTCGTATTATTTTACTCTGAGGCTGTGCCCAGCCCCCTTCTATGTATTTGAAGGAAGACGCTGTGTTTTCCCCACCAGGTCTGCCTGTGTAGCCAGAGATTAGCCTGCCTGGCCTCGAGCAGGGATCGGACTCTAGCAATCGGACACTAGAAGTCACGCTTCTAAGTACTCTGCCACTAATGTGCACTTCAGCACAGACCTCTGCCCCCATTTTACAGATGCAGAAACTGAGGTGAAAAACAGTTAACTAACTTCAACTCACCTAGTAAGTGGCTGGCATTTCTCTTTCCTACCCATCCCCCTTTCTGTTTTCTAGAACTTCCTGGGTTTTGGCTCAAGGCAGGGTTTGCATTTGCTAACCAATGCAAACACTTTTGCTTGGCTGCCTTTTCCTTTCCCTGGAAAGTATCTCCTGTCCTCACAAGGCTTGTGTATTGAGCGCACTGTTTGCTGGCCGACCTCCGCCCTGAAGTCGTTTCAAGAGACACCACGCATGCTTTTCCAAATTTGTATTCTGAACTTCTGACCATTTTTCCTTGCAGAGAGATCGGAACAATCATCAGGTCGCTAGGCTGCTGCCCGAGTGAAGGAGAGCTCCATGACCTGATTGCAGAGGTGAGCGGGTGGGGGGGTGGGCAGCAGGGCTGCGTGCGGGGGGTGCTAAAAACCCTTACCTGCAACTGGGCAGGTCCTAAACTAATGCGTGTGCTTGGCGAAGACATTGGGGCTGCTTTGCGGATTGGCCAGGCAAACGTCCTGAAACAATTAATATCAGATCTGCAAGAAATGGCTTTGACCCAGTAATGGAACGGCTCAAGTAAGGGGCCCGCCTTAAACATTATTTACACTCTTTAAAATGAATTATGAAGACGGATACCTGGGGGGCTCAGTCTAGTTAAGCATCAGACTCTTGGTTTTGGCTCAGGTCATCATCGCAGGGTCATGGGATCGAGCCCCGCATTGGGCTCTGGACTCTGCAGGGAATCTTCTTGGCCCCCTCCCTCTAACCCTCCCCCTTCTCATCCTCTCTCTCTCTCAAATACATAAATAAATAAAATCTTAAAAAAAATAAAATTAGTTGGAGAAAGGCCAACAGATTCAGGGGACTAACTCTCTGCCGAGAGAACTCTGACACGTGAAAGGAATGGATTGAGGAATGTCATCTCAGAGGGGAGAGATAGGGAAGTAGAGACCGGAGAAAATTTGTTTATTGGGGGGAAATAAAACTAACTTTTAGAACAAGTAGTACACATATAATAATAATAAGATAATAAGATAGTAAAATAATAAGAATGAACTTGACATTGACTGAACCGTCCAAGAATTGTAAAAATGGTTATTTCTAAGAGTGTAGATGAGTGTCTGGAGAGAATGATCCCATAAAGCAGTCAGATCGGAGAGCTTCATGCCCTGTTTGGTTTTCCAGAAAAGTGTCTGGTCTCACGCCAAATGCAGCTTTCGGTTGGACAAAGCAGAAGCCCGAAGGGAACAAAGCTACTTGGGTCCCCACCAGGAGACGAATCTGTTCAGAACTGCTGATCTAAGCGTGTGGGTTTAGATGGAGGCCAGGCTTCAAGCAGGAGGAGACGGGTGGGCGGGGGGGCAGGCAAGGAAGTGGGATTTGGTAGATTTTTGTGCCTAATTGGGCATGGACTTGAGTTGAGTCACCTAACCTCTGTGTCAGTTTTTCCACGATGATCCTCCCTCAAAGAGAAATGAAATAATGTATTAGAAGACGTGTTTTGAATCCTAAAGCACTATATAGAGTGAAGGGATGGAAGATTGGAAAGATGACTCTGTTGCCTGTGTATTAGCATCTTTGTAACTAAAAGGCAGGACCAATTTTTCAATTAGCATTTAAAAATATTCGGTAGAGCACAGAATATTTACATCGTTTTTCCATTTTGGGATCCAATAAAGCTATTTTTACTCAGAGGAGAAAAACTTTATTTTTTCCTGAGTTGGTCATTATTTTAAAAAAAGGTGTTGATCACTGCTCGACTGTTTATCGACAAAGCTAGAATTTGTGCTGGGGAAAGAGGAAAGTTGGCGCTGTGGAGCAGATAGGAACAGGAAGTTGAATTTACAGTGAAATCGTAATTATTGCATGTCATTCGGTAGGGTAAGTGGAGCAGCAAGGAAAAATGAAAAGTAGAACCTGTAGAGCCTAATTCCTTCTGTCTGTTTTAATCAGCCATTCACGACCTCTGGGCCAAACCCCGCCCACCACTTGTTTTTATAAATGAAGTTTTATTGGGACACAGCTCGACTCATTTATTTACATCTTGTCTCTGGCTGTGTTCTCACTACAAGAGTGGAGTTGAGTCCTTGCGATAGATGGAAACTCTGTGGTTTCTGTATAGTTACTGTCTGGTCCTTGGCAGAAGAAGTTTGCCAACTCTCGATCTGAACGCTTTTCTGGCAAAGTAGAACAAACACCGCATCTCGGGTCAGGCAGTCTGTATCCGAGTCCCAAAGCCACCACTACAGCTGTGCGGCCTTGGCCGAGCTGAGCCTTTCAAAGCCCGGTTCTGCAGCCACAGAAGGAATGCAACAACAGCAAATTGTGTCTTTATGAGGATTAAATGTGATAACTGTGAGGATCCACGGGTTACTTGGTGGGCATCCAAGGCATATTTGGTTTTGCTTGCTCTGTAGGTGGCTGTCTACCAAAGCGACCTCACGGGTTTGGGCAGTTGATCATAGTAGATGCTCGGGTCCCAACATTTTACATTGTCTTTGGCCCTTCCTTAGGTATATTGTTGCAACCTTAGAAAATTACACACATTAGAGCAGTTGGATCAGTAGAAATCACTGTGCTGTCGAAGCCCTATACCTATTTTTCCTTATGCACATAAATTGTCCTTGCGTATAATTTATTCAAATTAGAGCGATATGCGTAAGAACTTTTGGGCATGACTGTCCTTTTTGTGGTTTCCCAAATGAGTGAGGGGAACAAAGCACATAGATATTTATAGGTATGGAATACATCTAGAAAATCAGAGCTCCAGATAGTAAAGCTCGAGGGGCAAATGTCCTATTGCTGAGTGCTCTGTGGTAGTTTCAGAAATGAAACGATTTCTGCTTTTTTTGCTTTAAAATGCAATAATGTGACAATGCTCTAAAACTCCATAAAACATCAAAATCTCTGTGCAGGTCTGTAGTCACCATTTGCTTAAGTTTTAGTCCAAGTACATACTAACCCTCAGCCCCTTACTTCGGAAGAGCGGTATGAAATCTGAGGTTGCTCTTGAAATAGATCATTTAAAATCACTCAGCATTGATCCCTCCACTTCATATTCTACAATTACCAACTTGCCCCAGATAATCTTGGCACATTTGGAATATCACAAAACTCGACAGCTGTGACAAGGGTTAATACCCACATTTTACTGACATACAGGTTACCAAACAATTCTTCCTTTCTGAGAAGTTCTGTCCTTCCAGGATCTTCCGAGTGGGAGCTGGGAGGACATGACAGTGTCTCAGTACCAGTGGGAAGGGCGTGGAGAGGTCGACGGCCTTAGAAATTCAAACCCAAGTGGAATCGTGGAAAATTTAAAGTAATTAGAAAGAAAATAAGATCGATGTTGGTGAGATTTTGACATTGTACAGTGATTTTTTTTTAAAGTTCAATTCATCAGAAAGGTATAAAGATTTTAAATGTCTGTGTACCTAATAATGGAGCTTCAAGGGACATGAAGTGGATGAAAGAGGATGAAAGGGAGAAACGGACAACTCCTTTATCATAGAAGAACTTCTCACAACCCTCTCTAAATAATTGATAGAACAACTACATAAAATATCAACAAAGACATAGAAGATCAACCTTCAGTCACGATGGCCTATTTATAGGACATACACCCACAAAAGCAAAATACGTGTTCTTTCTAAGTGTTCGTGGAATGTTCAATAGGATGGATTAAGTTCTGGACCATAAAACATGTCTCATTAAATTTTTAAAAATTAAAATCATATAGGACATGTTCTCTGATTTTAAAGAATTAAGGGGCACCTGGGTGATTCAGTCAGTTAAGTATCTGACTCTTGATCCCAGTTCAGGTCATAATCTCAGGGTCATGAGATTGAGCCTCATTGTTGGGCTCTGCGCTCAGTGTGGAGCCTGCCTAAGATTTTCTCTCTCCCTCTCCCTCTGTCTCTCCCCACCGTTCCTGCTCTCTTTTTCTCTCTAAAAAATTTTTTAAAAATTAAAGAAGGGATTAAGTCAACGATCAATTGAGAATAAGGTAATTAGGAAGTCCTCACATATTTGAAATTAAGCAACCTACTTCTAAATAATTCATGAATCAAAGAAGAAATCATAGGGGGAATTAGAAAATATTTTGCCCTGAATGTTCATTAAAATACAGCATGTCAGACTTTGTGGGATATAGGTAAGCAGTGCTTACAGGCCAATTTACAACTTTAAATGTTTATACTGGAAAAGAAAAAAAAAAGACCTAAAATTAATTATCTAAATTCTCATCTTAACAAGCTGGGAAAAAAAGAGCAACATAAACCCAGTATAAATGGAAGAAAGAAAATTATGAAGAGCAAAAGTCAGTGATATAGAAAATAGAGAAAATCACTGAGAGCAAAAGACTAGCCTTTTCCAATAAAATTGATAAACCTCTAGCTAAGGTGATCAAGACAAATACCAACATCAAGATTAAAGGAGGGTTTATCATTATCCTTCAGACATTTTATTTATTTTTTATTTTTTATTTTTTTATAAAGGAGGAGAGAAAGGAATGGCTTTTTTTTAAAATAAAGATTTTATTTATTTGACAGACAGAGATTTCAAGTAGGCAGAGAGGCAGGCAGAGAGAGAGAGAGGAGGAAGCAGGCCCCCTGCTGAGCAGAGAACCCAATGCGGGGCTCGATCCCAGGACCCTGGGATCATGACCTGAGCCTAAGGCAGAGGCTTTAACCCACTGAGCCACCCAGGCACCCCTCCTTCAGACATTTTAAAAGCTAATAAAGGAACAGCTTCATGCTAATAAATGTGGCAACTTAGGTGAAACGGACAAATTTCCTGAGACACACAAATTACCAGAACTGACCCAAGAAAATCTGGAGAATTTGAATAGCTCCATATCAATGATGAAAATTAAGTTTATAATTAATAAATCTCCCATAAAGAAAACGAGAAGTTCAGGTGGCTTTGCTAGCAAATTCTCTCAAACATTTATGGAAGAAATAGTACCAATTCTACACAAAACTCTTTTTGGAAACGTCACAGGAGATAATACTTTCCAGTCTAGCATTACTCTAATATTCAAGCTAGACAATCATATTACAAAAAAGAACAGACCTTACTGACATAGCTGTAAAACGTCCTCATAAGATTTTACCAAATCAATTTCAACAGCATGTTAAAAAGGTTAATACATTATGCAAGTGGAGTTTATCTCAGGAATTGAAGGTTGGCTCACATCAAGCAATGTACTTTGTTATTTATTACATCAACAGAACAAAGTAGATAAACCATATGATCATTTCAGTAAATACAGGAAAAGCATTTGAAAGAAACTCAATACCCATTGAAGAGAAAAATACTCAGCAAATGAAGAATAAAAGGAATTTGTCAAGCTGGCCAAGGACAGCTATGATAATTCAAGCCTAAACTCATACTCAGCATTTTCTATTTAAAATCATGAGCAAGGCACAGATGCCTGCGTTCATCACTCCTTTTCACCATTTACTTGAAATCCTAGCTAGTACAATAAGGTAAGAAAAAATAATAAAAAATACACAGTTTGGAAAAGAAAAACTGAAACTCTTTCTGTTTCAGACAACAAGATTTTTCATGTAGGAAATCCTGACAGATTTACCAAAAAGCTGCTAGAACTAATATGTGAATTTAGCCAGATCACAGCCTACATGGTCAACATGAAAAATAAATTGTATTTCTATACTTAGAAATCAACAGTAAGAAAAATGAAATTAAGTAAATGCCATTTAAAAAGCATAAAAGTAGAGTAATGAATAAATTTAACAAAATAAAGGCAAGACTTAACCAAAACAGCAAACACTATAGAGAGAAATTAAGAGTTAAACAAATAGATATATATGGTCATGGATTGCAAAATAACATTGTTAAGAGGGCAGTTCTTTGATTAATAGATTTAGTACATTCTCAATCAAAATCATAAGAGGCTTTTTTGAAGAAATTTATGAGCTGATTCTGAAATTTGCATGGAAAAGCAAAGGAGCTAGAATAACCAGAATAATTTTGGAAAAGGAGGGCCAGGGCGGACTGTTGCTACCTGATTGCAAGATTTACCATGACACCACAGTAGTCTTGACAGTGTGATGTTTGTGTACTGAGCGACCTATAACCAATGGAACAAACTGGAGGATCCAGACATAGAAGCACCCTTCTGTCTTCAACAGAGGGACCAAAGTAACTCAACAAAGAAAGGATCATCATTTCTATAAATCTGAATAGAAAGAAAACAAACTTCAGCACTCTTTTACTCCACACATAAAGTGGATCATAGACCTGAATAGATGAGCTGAAATGATAAGCTTCTGGAAGAAGACAGAGAGAAAACCATGTGATGTTGGGTTAGCCAAACATTTCATAGGTAAGACACAAAAAGCATGAACCATAAAAAAAAAAATCACAACAAATAATGATTTCCTTCATCAGTATTAGAAAATTTTGCCCCAAATGACACAGTTAAAAACCAAACAAACAAATGCAGATCAAAGATTGGGGGGAAATATTTGCAAATAATTTATTTGACATTGTATCCAGAATACAGTAACATCTATTTTAATTAATATTAGGAAGGCAACAACCCAATTTTTAAAAAAGATTTTTATTTATTTAACAGAGAGAGAGATCACAAGTAGGCTGAGAGGTAGGCAGAGAGAGAGAGGGGGAAGCAGGCTCCCTGCTGAGCAGAGAGCCTGATGCGGGACTTGATCCTAGGACCCTGGGATCATGACCTGGGCCGAAGGCAGAGGCTTAACCCACTGGGCCACTCAGATGCCCCACAACCCAATTTTTAAGCTGGCCAAAGATTTAAATAGACATTCCACAAAGGAAAATGTATTAATGACCAAGAAGCTCATAAGAAATGGTGAATATCTCTACCCATTGGGGAGCTGGAAGTGTTACTACACAACCATGAGAATGGCTACAATTTTAAATTCTGAAATATTAAACGCTGGCAAGGATTTAGAACAGCTATAATTCTCACAACCCTGGTGGAAATATCACTTTGGAAAACGGTGCCAGTGTCTTATAAAGATAAACATACACTTATTATACAACCTGGCAATCCCACTGGTAACTATTTATCCAAGAAAAATGAAAGTCTATGCCCACATGAGATTTGTAACCAAATGTTCTTGATAGCACTAATCATAATAGCCAAAAGCTGAAAATAACCTAAATGTCCATTGACTGGCGAATGGATAGATAAATACTATGGACCACTGCTCTACTCAGTGATAAAAAGGAACAAAATACAATACATACGTGACATGGATGAATTTCATCAAGAACGTGTTGAGCAAGAGAAGTCAAACCTGGGACTTCCGGGAAGATGGCGGATTAGGAGGACCTTAAGCTGACCTTGTCTCGCAGATACAACTAGATAACACGCATATCTGTGTAAATAACCCAGAAAATGACCCAAAGACAGTAGAACAGACTCTCTTTAGCTGGACGGAAGAGGCCACATCCAAGAGGGTAGGAAGGGTGGATACATGGTCGAGAGCCAAGTGGAGCTGTGGATCTGATCTTGGGAAGGGAGCAGACCCTGCCCTCGGGAGCCCAGGTACAGGGGACCCGGGTGAGGAAGATGAATCCCCATAGCATGTGGTTTTGAAAACCAGAGATTGTAAAATCGGACTTTAAAAAGATCCATTGTATGCTGTTCTGACTCTGAACCCTGCCTTCAGATGATACACTGACCCCTTCTCACTGCTTCCACACCCATCACGTTGGTCCAAGCCACTGTCCCATCTCCCTGAACTATCGTGGCGGCCTTTGAACTCTCTGCTCCTGCACTTGGTCCCCTGCAGTCTACTTTTCACATGATGGGCAAAAAGGATGCTTTTAAAAAAGTTTAAATCAGAGCTCACCACTCCAGTCCTCAGAACCCTACTGCTGAGGTGCCCAACTCACTCAGGAGAAAAGCCCAAAGTAGTGTCACTTAGCACAGCTGACGAGGCCCTAGCTGGTTAGGCCTTTCACTTCCTGCCATTGTCCCTGATCACATACTGGCTTCCCTGCTGGCTCCCACTATGTCCTTACTTCGCTCCAAGTCTCTGTTCTCGCCCTTACCCCTGCTCTGGGCTGCTCGTCCTCCAACTACCCACGGCACTTAGAGACCTGATGTTCTAGATCTGGGCCAGAGTGAGTCCTAATGTGGCAAGAAAGCATCTCAAAGATGACGTTGCCGTCCCGAACTGCCCCATGTCTCACCTGTGTCTTGTGACTCTATATCCTTGGAGGTTTGATACTAGGTAAGATCTCTGATTCTGGCCACTCCGTTTGACAGTACAACCCTTTGTGGGTTTTTTTGTTTTTTTGTTTTTTTTTTAATTAAATTTATTTATTTTTCAGCGTAACAGTATTCATTGTTTTTGCACAATACCCAGTGCTCCATGCAAAACGTGCCCTCCCCATTACCCACCACCTGTTCCCCCAACCTCCCACCCCTGACCCTTCAAAACTCTCAGGTTGTTTTTCAGAGTCTATAGTCTCTTATGGTTCGCCTCCCCTTCCAATTTTTTTTTTTTATAAACATATAATGTATTTTTATCCCCAGGGGTACAGGTCTGTGAATCGCCAGGTTTACACACTTCACAGCACTCACGATAGCACACACCCTCCCCAATGTCCATAACCCCCTCCCCCTCTCCCAACCCCACCTCCCCCCAGCAATCCCCAGTTTGTTTTGTGAGATTAAGAGTCGACCCTTTGTGTTTTGTCTGTAGTGTCCAATATAATCTATAATTACCGATTTACTTCTGTCTTAAAACTCACTTCTATCATAAACTTCTTGAAGGCTTGGAGTTTACGCTTTGTACACAGCACTGAGAACAAAGCCTGACATATTGGGGTTCAAGGGCCTGCTCTACCATTTCCTGTGGGCCCGAGCAGTATTCTGGTTACAATTACGCTTCTTACACTGTCTCTTCTTGCTCTCACAAAAACTAGTATCAGAATAGTGGAAAGTTTGGGTTTGCAAAACACCGCAGACATAAATGAGAGAAGAGTTTTACAGTAAGTCTGATTCATGCGCTCAAAACTCCCAAGTTTCCAGTAAGCAAAAGTAATTAAAAACTTGTGAGCTGGTAATCATTCATTCATCAAATAATTATCAAGCATTTACCATGTGCCAGGTACCAGGCATTAAGAGACACAGGGAAACTGAAAAAAAAGCAACAACAAAAAACCCATCCTAATTTGGTTCAAGATAGTTTCAAACACTTCAAAATTATGAACATCAAAAATTTAAATACATAGGCATTTAAATATTTGGGATTGCGTTAGTCCTGTTCATTCAGCAGAATGAAGAAACTCACCCACAAATGAACGTCCAGTTGCATTTTCTGTGGTCAGTGATTTAATGGTAAATGAATGGTGGTGAGAAGCCTCTTATGTGGTCAGTACTGCCTGGTAGCCGGCCAAAACAACGTAATAGTTCTACCGAGTCATTACAACTTGGATGAAAAATGTCAGACCACACCAGACATAACCACAGGCCCCAAAGGTCCCAAATCACAGTTTCTCCGTATTTTTAATTGGTTAAGTAGTCTCAGAGATTTTGTCTTTGAAACGCCAGAAAGAACGGCCTAATTAGTAGAGCAACATCGGCATTACCCACATGCTTTGTCCATCTGTCCGAACTGTAACTGCGTCATCCTGGTTCCAGAGGAGCCCTGAGATGTCACAGCATCCAGAACCCAACTGTGCCAAGCTTCTTGGAAGACTGGGACAGTGTGGGGCTGATTACGTTCTGATATTGAAGTAGCTGGGGATGCAACGTATTGTTGTCTGTTATTTTTCCTAAGTACCCGGCATTGGAGAAGGTGGGAGGAGGGAGTAGGTCTGTTCTAATTTGTGCTAATGTTCGATGCTGTTAAAGAATTGTAGACCGATCGGGGCGCCTGGGTGGCTCAGTCAGTTAGGTGGCCGACTCTTGATTTAGGTTCAGGTGGTGATCTCGGGGTCCTGGGATTGGGCTCTGCGCTCAGCAGGGAGTCTGCTTGTCCCTCTCCCTCTGCTCCTTTTCTCTCACTCAAAATCTTTTAAAAAAATAAAGAAAGGGGTGCATGGGTGGCTCAGTGGGTTAAGCCGCTGCCTTCGGCTCAGGTCATGATCTCAGGGTCCTGGGATCGAGTCCCGCATCAGGCTCTCTGCTCAGCAGGGAGCCTGCTTCCCTCTCTCTCTCTCTGCCGGCCTCTCTATCTACTTGTGATCTCTCTCTGTCAAATAAATAAAATCTTAAAAAAAAATTTAAAAATAAAAAAGAAAGAAAGAAGCACTGTCGATCAAGAGGTACTTTGGAGATTGATACTAGCCATGACTTCCGAATGCAAATAGGTAAATGGGGGGAGGGGTGTTGAGGGGATTGTGTTGTAGAAGGAAAATATCTATAATTAGAAGAAAACCACTAAGTGGTGCTGAAGCGGCGATCAGGAGCAGGAAACAAAACCCAGGGAAATCTGTAAAAGTAGCTTTCCCTCTCTTACATAAATATATAGTACTTATGAATAAATGTATTTCATAATTTTATGTAAAATAGCCATAACAGGAGACTAATACAAGTTTTTATTTCAAATTTTTATGATAATAAGGTAATATATATAGGAATTTTTTAAAGAAATAGAAATCCTTTCCAATAATGTGTCACTGTAATGTGATCATTGTAATATTTTAGTGCACTTCCTTCCATATTCTTTTCCTGTGCATGTTTTCAACGTGACCATAATCTTATAGTGCAGTTAGTTTAGCGGGAAGCTCTTGACTTCTCCCCCCACAAGAGGATAAAATCGGGAAATTAATGGCTTGATCGCCACCGATTCCCCCATAGCTTCAAGGTATAGAAACTCACATTCGGCGGGGACATTATCAGTGGTCTGGTTTAGCCATCTGTTGATTCTTAGCATCTCTGACTGTCCAGCCAAGAGATGATTCAAACTTTTTTGGGTATTTACATTGATAAGGGACTTCTAAGAAACCTGAAAGAAGTCAGACATCTTCATTTTTTTACAACAGCCTCTGGAATGTTTGTAGTAAATAAATTTTCTAAGGTAGGTGACTTTTTAAATTTCCCATTTGGGGGCACCCGGGTGGCTCCATCGGTTAGGCGTTGGACTCTTGATTTAGGCTCAGGTCATGATCTTAGGGTCCTGAGATCGAGCCCCCGTCTGGCTCTGCACTGGGTCTGGAGTCTGCTTAAGATTCTCTCTCCCTTGGGGCGCCTGGGTGGCTCAGTGGGTTAAGCCGCTGCCTTCGGCTCAGGTCATGATCTCAGGGTCCTGGGATCGAGCCCCGCATCGGGCTCTCTGCTCAGCAGGGAGCCTGCTTCCTCCTCTCTCTCTCTCTGCCTGCCTCTCTGTCTACTTGCAATCTCTCTCTGTCAAATAAATAAATAAAATCTTTAAAAAAAAAAAAAAAGATTCTCTCTCCCTTGCCCTCTGCCTGTCCTTGCTCATGCGCGCGCTCTCTCTCTCTCTCTCGGAAACAAAAACAAAAACAAAATTCTTCAATTGTAAAGGTAATTTTTTTTGGGCAAATGCCAATGAACTTTTGTTATTTTATTCCATCCAAGATGGAGAAATAGTTTCTAAATTGTCCTGTTTTCATTTTGAAACATGACTTAGCCAAAATTTGAATGTGTTATTTAGAGTCTAACTTGAAATATCTCATGGCTTTTTTTTTTTTTTAACTGCAAATAGGTAAAAAATGCTATGTCTATCTTATTTGGTGACCTGGAACTAGTTGAAATGTAGGTGCTTTATAAACCATCTTAACTACTGATATTATCTGGTGTTTGTGAAGCATGAAATAGTTCAGTCTCTTGACTGAGGGTTGTGTCACTGGGGAGAAATGAATTTTCACTGTGTGTTTTATTGCATCTACTCAGTGACTTCGGCATTAAAATAAATAATGCTTTAATGAGAAAAGGGATGGCCTGATGATCTCCCTGTGAGATTGGAGATAAAGAACTCTGTGCCATGGTCCCATCAAAACACTTGACCCAATCACGGACAAGGTGGGCACTTCACCTTCCTGTGCCCGACTTCCTGCAGAAGCCAAAACAGATTAAGAAAATGGACTTTTGCCAAAGTGGACTGAGAAACAATACTTGCCTCAGGCTTTGAGTCTTAGATAAATGTTGATATTTTGAGAAATCCCACACCGTGTGCATTTACTAAGCCACTTTCATGCCAGGAAGCGGGGAGGGGGGGAGGGGTGAGAGACTGGGGGGTCTGGGGCCGAGGCTACTTGCCAATTATTACCTCCTTGGCAGCACCTTATCCCTCCTGGTGGCTAACCAGATCATAACTTACTTTGCCTTGCTCCTGTTGGCGGTAACCAGATCTATTGGTTTAGCTTGGTTTTGTCTTCTGAAGAGGAGGGATATGTTTGGTGGCTGGCTGATACGACCTCCCTACCCCCATCAGTCAGTCCAAAGAGGCACCATGGGAGACGGCGGAGGGGGAGGGCATGCCCTGTCCTCTAGGCCGGGGCGGAGCCAGGCACAAGGTGTTAGATCTGTCCGGAAATGGAGTACATTTTCCTCACGCGCCACGTGGCATTTGCGGACAGATGGCAGGACCAGACTTCTGTATGAGCAAGTTAGGGTCACTGGGTGAGTCAGGGAGGTTGTGTTGGAGATTTGAGCCCCAGAGATTGATTCTTTTAGTTGGAGGCGTGATAGAGATAGAGAACCAGACGTGTGTGCACTGCTGCTAGAAAGCATCATAACCGTAGCAAGAGACTCGCGGTTCACGGGACCTCATGTCACGTCTCACGTGAACTTCACAGCAGCTGTGGCGCATAGACCTGCTGCTCTCCCTGTTACAGAGGAGGACGGGAGGGGGGGTGGGGGGGGCGGGTTAGTCAAACCGTTCTTTGTCTCCCATGGTGTCTGTATTGTGGTATTTTTCCACGAGAAAGCCAATGCCTTTTTTTTTTTTTTTTTTTTTAACTCCCCAATACAGAGGAGAAGTGGGTTTTCCCAGGGCTTTGCTCGAGTGGAGAAATGGCCATGAATTCCCAGGCTTTTCCATCATGTCCGCTACTACATGGGGGTCTTTCTTGAGTTCATTTCATTATAAGTCTGTTAATTGAGTTTTTTCTCAGAGAAAGCGGGTCTGAGCTGCATTCTTTTCTGTGTATCAGCTCTTGCAAAATCAGTTCTGAATTTCCAGTATCTGCTTTGTTAATCTCCAGTTGGTGAGTGTAGGGATATAAGCTTGATAGCGATTCAGAGTCTTTGGGTTACAATGAGTCATGCATGCTTAAATATATATGTGTGCGTATTTATGTACATACATGTATGTGTGCGCCTCTGTGTGTATGCGTGTGTGTATGTTTGGTTGGGCTGCTGTAATGGAGTACCACGAACAGTAGCTTGAACAATAGGAATTTATTAACTGACATTTCTGTAGGTTAGAAGTACAGAGTTAAGACATGGGCGGGGTTGGTTCCTTCTGGTGTCTGTGAGGGAAGGATCTGTTCCAGGCCTTTCTCCATGACTTGTAGACAGCTGTCTTCATGCTCACATGGCTTTCTCCCTGCGTGCATGTCTGTGTTCAAATTCCCCCCTTTTTATAAGGATGCCAGTCACATTGGATTTGGGCCCACCCTACTGACCTCATATTAACTTGATCACGTCTGTAAATTCCCTCTCTTCAAATAAGTCACATTCTGAGGTACTGGGGGTTGGGACACCAATATATGAATTTGGGGAGGACACACTCAACCCATAACTCACTCTCTCTCCTATATCTATGTATATATCCCCCTTCACACACACACACACACACACACACACACACACACACACACACGCGTGCGCGCGCATGCGCACGCGAATATAGTTCGATATGTGCTATATTTCTATTAAATCTTAATGACATTTTAATATGTGGGCCTAATAATCATAGAGCCATTGTTGCATAACATTTCTGGAAAGTAGTGTTTTGTCCAGTCTTACTATGGCCTCATAAAGTTGACTAATTTGTCTGCAGCAGAAATAATGGAATCATATCTTATCCTTCCCTGTCTCCAGTCTTGTTTCCAGATGCTCAGAATCTTGTCTCCTTGTGATTATAGAGGAATTACCATATTTTAAAAATGAATTTTTAAAACAAGATTTTATTTATTTGTCAAAGAGAGAAGAGAGCACAAGCAGGGGGAGCAGCAGGCAGAGGGAGAGCCCGACACAGGACTCGATCCCAGGACTCTGAGATTGTGACCTGGACCAAAGCCAGATGCTTAACCATGTGTCCCTAAAAGTGACTTTTAGAAAAACAAATGGAATCCAGATAGAGCGTGGAGTTTAGTAGATTCTAATGTATTTATATCACTTCGTTAATTGTGACAACAAACAATAAAGTTGTACCAGAGTGATCTCAGGGTTAACGACAGGAAAACTGGGTAGGCGGTATGATGGGAACTCTGCACTGTCTTTGCAACTTTTCTTTTCTTTCTTTCCTTTTTTTTTTTTTTACAACTTTTCTAAATCTAAATCTGAATCTGAAACTATTCTAAAATAAAATGGTTATTAAAAAAAGATTTTATGGGGCGCCTGGGTGGCTCAGTGGGTTAAGCCGCTGCCTTCGGCTCAGGTCATGATCTCAGGGTCCTGGGATCGAGTCCCACATCGGGCTCTCTGCTCTCTACTTGGCAGGAGCCTGCTTCCCTTACTCTTTCTTTCTGCCTGCCTCTCTGCCTACTTGTGATCTCTCTCTCTCTCGCTGTCAAATAAATAAAATCTTTAAAAAAAAAAAAAAAAAAAAAAAGATTTTATTTATGAGAGAGAGAGAAAGCACAGGTGGGGCAGGGAGGCGGGAGGGGGGGAGCAGACCCCCCACTGAGCAGGACGCCCCACTTCACCGGATCCCAGGACTCTGGGATCATGAGCTGAATGAAGGCAGATGCTTAACCTGCTGAGCCGCCCAGGCCCCCCAAAAGGTTAAATACTAAAACACCTTTTATGATATAAAATATTTTCACGTATATATTAAACAGGTTATTAACATGGTCATATAGCTTTATTGTTTTTATGCCATTGCATATCTTTTCATACAGAGGAAGGGATTAGATGTGGCCTCTAGAGGACAGTGTTGGGTCGTAGAAAGATTTTCACAATCTGCCTGAGATGAAGATGGATTTACTTATTTTTCTTCTTCCTTCGTAACCACAAGCCCTCTGTTGATTCATTATTCCTCTTTGACTTTCAAAAAAAGTCAAAGAGAATGTACACCTCCTCGGCTATCCTGATCAGCTGGAGATCTGCTTTCACTTGCTGTTTTTGTGCCGTTCAGGCTCTTCACAAATAGACGGGGCCAGAATGCTTGCCATTTTCACCCCCGCCTTCAGAGCACTGGGGGCTCGTAGAAGTCCTGTGGGAGCCCGGGGACCATTACGGGGCACACACACGACGTGCTGCGAATTCTCGCATGGTGGAGAGAGTGCTAGAGAGGTGACTTCCCTTTGGAAACACTACAGACCGTTTGTAGATGGATGCAGATGCTCATAAAACACAGGGGGGTTTTGATTTCTCAAGGTCAAGACTGTTTGCTCTGCAGTGATTTGTTGGGGGTGGGGGGTGGGGGTAGAGAAGGAAACAAACCATTCGCCTAGCTTCCGAAGCACGTTTCTGGAGTCATCAGCATAGAAACTCCCCATTTTAATTTTAAAATTATCCCTCAACAATGAAATCTGTTACACCGAAAAGAAATTAAATAAAAATAAAAATTATCCCTCCAAAGGTCATCTCATGGGATTGACATTTTATTTTTAAGAGACTCCAGGGGTAGGTAGGTTACAGAGTGTGACTCAAGCACATCAGGGCCAGATGAACATTAATTTGCAAAATCTTGCCTTGTACATAGAGGCAGCTGAGACAATTGTTCGAGGATTAATGGGCTCAGAGATTGTGGAGGACCATTCCGTCATTCGATGGATGACAATTTCTCTCCGTAGTGGAGTCTGAGGTCTCCCCTTATGCTAGGTGAGAACATCCAATATAAACACTGAAAAAGATTCATTTGGACAACAGCATGTTCCATTTAGCGGCAAGTTACAGATTTCTTATTTTTTTCTCAAAGAAAAAAATCTGCTGAAAGGTCCACCATTAAATTGGGATAGATGAGCCTTTTAATAGAAACTTTGAAAGGGAGTGGAAATCTACGGCTCCTTGTAAATAGCCTGACATGAACGTTCAGATCAATAGTGTTTTATTCAGCCACACCGTCAAAGCTGAACCAATGGGCAGGAGTCTCTCCTCCTCATCTAATAGTGCTTGGTACCAAAATTTCTTTCTCAGGTCTAGTGTTCTCTTATTTAGTGGTAGTATGACAAAGTTCCCTTAACTGTGTAGGCATTTAGTAATTATCACAGTGATTTGATAGGTATTTTGGTCCTTGAGATATGACTGGTTCTCTAACCTCGTTCCCCTCCCCTCTTTTAAAAGATTTTATTTATTTATTTGGGGGAGAGAGAGAGAGTGAGAGAGAGCATGAGAGGGGAGAGGGTTAGAGGGAGAAGCAGACTCGCCATGGAGCTGGGAGTCTGATGTGGGACTTGATCCCAGGACTCTGGGATTATGACCTGAGCCGAAGGCAGCTGCCCAACCAACTGAGCCACCCGGGCGCCCTCAACCAGGTCCTTTATCCCGTGTTCCTTATCACAGAAGAACATCACTCCATCCCATTTGTGCAAGTCAGAATCCTTGACCCCTCTCTTCTTTCTCGTCCTTGCCCAGTATAGATACAGCACCAGGTTCTATTGCCTTTTCTTTTTTAAGGTTTGTAATTTTATTTTTAGAGAGAGAGAGCGAGAGAGCATGCGCACATGACCGGGTGGAGGGGCAGGGGGAAAGGGAGAGAGAGCAAATCCCTGACAGACTCCCCGTTGAGCGAGGAGCCCCACACGGGGCCCAATCTCATGATGCTGAAATCATGACCTGAGCTGAAGCCAGGAGTCAGATGCTTAACAGACTGAGCCACCCAGGTGCCCTTGGGTCCGATTGCTTTTACTTCTTAAATATTTCTTGAAACCGTCCACTTCTTCCTCACGGCCACTGCTCTAATCCAAGCTCCCTCACACAGCTGCCGAGCCCACCGCAGAAGCCACCTCGCCCACAAACAGTGTGATCTTTTGCACGCACATCTACCAGACCTTCAGGGACCTTCCCATGCTCTTAGGATATCAGCCAAAGTCACTTTCATGGACCATAAGACCCTGCAGGGTCTGGTGTCTGTCTCTCCCTCCAGCCTCATCTGGAAATAGTCTGCTCCTGGCTCGCTATGCACCCCCAGCCTCCTGGCCTCCAAGGGCGCTCAGTTTCCTCTACCTGGGTTCTCGAACCTGCTGGCTTCTACGCACACTTTGTAAATCAGCTCCAGTGTGATTTCCTCATGAGTGCCTTTCCTGATCTGGCCTAGAACTTTCCTTTGCTCTACACTCTGAGAGACCAGGTACTGTCGCTTCCCTGCGTTTATCATTAGACACTCAGCTCTGTTGTTTTTTGGTTAATCTGTGTCTCTACGACCAAATAAAAACTATGAGCAGAGACCATGCCCCAAAATGCTCATTATCAAATCCCTAGCACTTGGCTTAGGGAAAAGGCGTTGCTCAGTACGCTCGAAGTAATCAGTAGCTATTTTTTTACTGAGTGTTTAGGTAGAGGAAGAAGAACCCACCGGATACATTCGATTTGAGAAATTTCTTCCAGTGATGACCGAAGTACTGCTGGAAAGAAGGTAAGAAGGTACATGTAATTGTGATTAGAATTATGTTAATTTCAAAACACTTGGCGTTTTCACTCTGTGTATTATACTCAGCCAAATATTTATCCTGGGATCGCTTCCCTCTGACTTTTCGCTATACTTCTGAACTGCCAGGTGAAGTGTGCTTAGAAATATCAACCACGTTTGTATTAATATAATAAGCAAAGTGTGATCACAGAGCAAAAAGGCCACACAAGGCACAAATCAACAACGTATTTATTATCTTCTATTGTGAGCTCTCAGTGAGAATTCACCCTAATTCTTTTTCTAAGGAACGTGTAGTGTTAGCTTACCACAGTTGATTTATTGTAGAAACTTTGTTTCTAAATATTTTCATAATGATGAGAAAGGCTAACAGATATCTTCACATAGGCCAGTAAATTTGAACTCAGTATCTTCTGTGGGTGTGGAGTGCTTTCAACTTCCAGAAATTTCTTCAACTTCTAGAAATCCAAACATGTTTCAGTGAGGGAAGTATTATTATCCTTGCATATCAGTAGGCTTTATTTCATTTTATGTGATCATTTGTTGTGTAGAGACTGAGCTAAATACTGTGGCATTTCTCCTTTTACTGCATGATTAGATACAGACCCATTCCAGAAGATACCCTTCTCCGAGCGTTTGAGGTGTGTAAGCTCCAGATTTTATGTATATTTATATGAGAAATTTATCCTGTAGAATATATTCACCAAGCAAAAAATAGAATATCTACCCTTTCTTTTCTCTTAGGTGTTAGATCCGTCTAAACGTGGATTTCTGACGAAGGAAGAGCTGATCAAGTGTATGACTGAAGAAGGTACGAGGGGGTTATTATGTATTTTATAATTATGACTTATTTAAGTGATTAATAATTTAACAACAATTATGGAAAAATTGTAGGAACACTTTTAAATCAATCATTCAGGTTCAAAGAGTTATTTACTGTTCCTATTATTTTGGTATTGGAGTGGTTTCTGTTTTGTGGGGTAAGTGGACAAAGGGTAGGTTAAAGAAAGATTGATTTTTGCCTTATAGGATTTTACAATGCATATAGATTCTGCTGCAAATTGAAGTCCCTCCATTCAGTTAGAGTATTTTTCAGAATAAAAGCTATACCACTTGCAATCCATGAGCTGTCAATCAGTAGAAATCAATGCCTGTTACTAGCTTGAAGATTTGAATTGGATTATATAAAAATGCCTTTTTGAAGAGCTTTTCAGTTGATGAACTTACAGATAATACAGCCTCCATTGAATGGAATCCACACAAAAACTTACAGCTTTTTCTGCTGGTTTTGACCTTGACCTATGCGCACCCACACTTCGCCGCCATGGGCTCACCCGTCAGTGCCGCCAAGTCTCCTGCAGGCGCTCGCTCTCTGCTTCCGCTGATGGGTTTGTTTTCCCTGAATGTCAGTGGCCTAATGGGCGTCCTCTTGAAACCGTGCCCCTCTTGGTCACCTCCCCAGTCTCCCATCCTCTGTTCAGTTCATCGGTTTCCAGATCGAGCCCCGCGTGATTCAGAGTTGCGATCGCTTGGGGCGGAATCAAAAGCGCAGCTAATTGTGAGGAGGAGACAAATGCCGCTGCCGCCTGTGTCGCTGGCCGACCGCGTCGGCCTGACCCACCGCGATGCGGGGCTACCGACAGCGAGGGCAAGAGTGACATGGCCGTCACAGCTGCCACCAAGCTCTGGAATGCTGTAACAAATGTCTTAGGGGCTCACTCTGATGGGAGGGGAATGGCTTTCAAAGCACCAACCTCTTAATCCTAAAGCTTAATTAAGGGGAGTGAATCCTGGATTCTATGAGGCAATGAATTTAGTCAAAATGGCCAGAAAGAGTTCGTTGTCATTAATATGGTGACCTGCTGTGTGGAGGTGAGGGGCACTAAGGTGAGAGGGCCTCAAAGCTCCATTTCCCCAGGATATTAGCCTGGGGGAAAGAAAGGTGACGTGAGGCAATCCACAGCATAAGACAGTGGATTCTCGGGATGGTCGGCTTCATGTGGGCGAGTTACCGGGAGCAGGGCTGAAGTCTTACCCGTTCCAGCGCCTGCCCAATCAGTCTCAACAAGTCTGTGTTGAATGAACGAATGAATGAATGATGCGCAGATGAACGAAGAAGGTGTGAAGGGGCCGATGGAGAGAGATGCCCTCGATCACACGGTGTGAACGATAGCGGGGAGCCGGGGGGAGTGTGACACTGTGGTATCCTGGAGTCTGAGGGGAGAGGACCCAGAGGTCTCGCTGGCAGCCAGCAGAAGACGAATCTGCGGACGTGCGTGGGCTGGGCCCTGGGGTTGGAAGTCACCATGTGGGCACCGCAGAAGCCTTGTAGGGTGCTGGGCCCATGGGCCTCACGGTGCAGGAGGGGGTGTTGGACAGAAAGAAGCGAGAGCTACAGCAGGACCGTGTGCAGCAGGACCCGTGGGTCTCGGTGAGTCACAGGGTGTGGGGGACAGAGGTGGGCGCCGGGGCGGGAGTGACGGGTCTTTGACCTTGGTGACGGGATCGAGGTGATGCTGCTGACTGACACGGAGAAATCGGGAGCGGGCTGCCGTGGACACAACGTGACTTTTCACCAAATCCACACATTATTAGTCAGGTTGGGATGATGCATTCTGAATGCCCAGGACGTCACGTGGCGAATGTGGCAAACCACGTGGACTCAGATGCCTACAAGGTGTCCAGGAGTGTGTGTGGGTGGGACTGTCCGGGCGTGTGTGTGGGTGGGACTGTCCGGGCGTGTGTGTGGGTGGGACTGTCCGGGCGTGTGTGTGGGTCGGACTGTCCGGGCGTGTGTGTGGGTCAGACTGTATTTAGGAGCAGGGAAAGTCTCAAAAAAAAATTTTTTTTTAAACAAACCCACATTGCCACCCACGTGCCATGCACCGTTCTAAGTGATATTTCAATAATAACATTTCTCATGCTCATCACAAGCACATTCAATAGGCACGGTTATTAACACCTCAGAGAGAGTCGAAGTGACTTGCCCAGCTTTTGAACCCAGGCAGTCCGCCTCCCAGGACTGTGCTCTTCGTCATTAAGCTAGTCTGCGTCCAACCTTAATCAAATGCTGCGTATCTCCTTCCTTGACAAGGAAGCGGCATGGCTGCATTCTGGATTTTGCTGTGAGCAAGGCCTTGTTCTGAGCAGTCAAGTGTGGTCCTTGAGGTCATGGACCTTGAGCTGGACGGCGACGTCCAGATCCCAGCTCTGCCTCTCACTGGCGGGGGGGAAGCACCCTCGCATCTGTGTGCTGGGGTCCTCTACTCCTTCCTCTTTTTCTTTTTAAGATTTATTTATTTATTTGAGAAAGAGAGCAGCGGCGGGGGTGCGGGAGCTTGGGGAGAGGGAGAAGCAGACTCCCCACCGAGCAGGAAGCCCGATGCGGGTCTTCTGTGGGACTCAACTCTCATGTCTCTGAGATCTTGACCCGAGCTGAAATCAGGAGTCAGATGCTTAACAGTCTGAGCCTCCCAGGTGCCCCCGGTGTCCTCTTCTGTAAGTGGGGTAGCAGTTCTTTCTTCTAATGAGGTGGCTGGGCGGCTAACTTAGTGAACGTATCTGAAGCACGTAGGGCAGTATCTGGAACACAGCAGTTCTCAAGAAATGCTTGTTACTTGCATACTTTTAGGGACTTCCGTGGTGCCCATCAGAATTCATTGGCAGTGGATTTAGCTGGGTCTAAGAGAGATTCAGAATTGTCTCCATAGGCTCTGCAGGCATTCTTTTCTTAGGGTGTAAGGACAGTTTCAAGGACTTGACACCCTCCCCTGGTTTGATCATCTGTTATCGTTGTCATCACGAGCCCCATGTGAATAATTTCTGTGGTCCGAGCCGACTTCCAGCCTAGAAAGGATTGTTCATAGGGGCAGGTGACAAGCTCAGAAGGTGAGCGATCTGCAGACCTTGGTAACTCACCTGCTCAGAGAAGACTCTTTAGGGGGGAAAGCGGCGATTTGGATGTTTCTCTATTTTTGCTTAATATCAGGACACAATTCTTTCTTATGTACTCGGCGACATTTCCACCGTTCCTCCTGAGTTTGCTTCTCATCTTGGTGAAACCGATGTCCGAGATGATCTGCAGCTGCTCTCTGAATCCAGCGAAAGCCACAGATTTTCTTTGCCGCTTCTGGTTCTGTTTGACAGCAACACTGGGCCAAAGCTGTAACAAAGAGGGCCCTTTAGACACGGTGGACAAATGGCATCTGTCCCTGGGCTCAACTGGCGTCATGAAGTGGCCAGATCTGGTTAGGCGGTATTCAGAGATACGGTGGTTGCAGTTCGAGCCTCCGCTCTTCAGCAATTTTGCATCGAGACTGTGTGGTCCCATCCTCACACCCTTGCGAACATAATGATTAGACACCCTAGAAAACTGGGACTTTGGGTGAATTCTTAGGCAATCCCAATAGCCTTAATTTAAAGAAATAGCCTTTTTCAGGATGTCTGAATGTTCTCCTTCTGGGTTAGCTCAAGTGATGGATTTCATAGGTTGCTTGAGCTACGACATCCACAAGGTAAATAAGTCCCAAATCTGCCAGGGGCACAGCAGCACGCTCTTGGAATCTCTGGACTGGGTTGACATGCTGACCCCAGGGCCCCAGGAGGGGAGCCACCAACCCAGCGGGGACCTGGGCAACTGCAGGGCAATGAAGTTGGCTGATGGAAGGAGAAAGAAAATGATCAGAAGATTGTCAGTGATGAAACTCTCTTCTTGTCCTTCCCAGGTGAGCCTTTTTCTCAGGAAGAAATGGAAGAAATGCTGTCTGCTGCCATTGACCCAGAATCGAATTCCATTCATTACAAGGACTACATAGCCATGATGGTGGTGGACGACAGCTAGGTACCCTGGAGGCTCACTGAAAGGACAACTGTAGAGATGGCCTGTCCTCGTTAATTTCATATCTTATAATTAATGCCCGGTGACAACTATTTTGTGACACTTTGGATTGTAAAGATGAACACAAATTTATTTGGTATGTCTAGCCTTATGGAATGACCAATGGCTAATTATTTTAAAGCTTATTCTTAAAAACATTTTAACATTATCTGTGGATTGTTGTGGATTTTCTACAATAAAACCCCAGTGACCTTCAAATTCATTATGCTGATAAAATGAAGAACGACCAGAATGACCCCAGGTGGGGCACAGAAAGATCTTGGGAGGGGACAGAGTGAGCACAAAGTGAGGGCCAGTATCAGTGTGCTGAAACAAGCACAAACAACGAACCTTCAGCATCTGGATGGGAGGGGGCGGTTGAAAGGAATATTAATAATTAACCCCTTGTGAGTGTCGATTACAAACCTCATCTGAAATGTTAGTAACTGAGTGTGACAGTGTAAGTGTGCTGATCCAGTGTGTTACCATTTGCAGAGCAGCTAACGGAGTTGAGGTCATTGACTCTAGAGACAAGAAGACTGAATGGAAATTGACAACGTAAGGGAGTGGCCGTACTCTTCTGGTCTTTCGAATTCTTAGCTATTCTCATCAACTTTAAATTGAAAAATAAAGAACAACAAAAAAGAATTCTTAGCTGTTGAGAATAATTGCCATGAGAATATTGTTCTGAATACTGAATAAGAATATTGAGAAATTGTGTGGTACGCATGAGCAACAGCAGTGAGAAAAGCAGAATGAAGCCTGAGCGCAAGGAATCACGATGGAGAAAGACCCAGGGACTCAAAGGCAGAGGGGAAAATAAGGAGAAGGAAAATGAATAATCTTCCATAACCTGTGTATTCTGTCATGCGTACACGGCGATCCCTATTTGAAGATGCTTCCCGCCAACATTTGATGTTGCTTATGATGCTTCCTTCTAGGCATGCAGAATGGGGGCTGCTACTGGAGAGATAATCTGTCACTGTTTGTTTCTTGGTTCATGAAACATTTCCCGAGTATCATTAGGTACTGAGTTAGGAACTGGAGCTGTGAGGGGGATTCTAACTCATTGAGGTCACAGTTCAGTGAGGGGGATCTGCAAGTCAGTCAGCAACCACATTTCAGGTTAGGGCACAGTCATGGTGCTGTGGAAGTGCAAAAGAGGGGCAGCTCACTCGGCCTGGGGGGTGAGTTTCTGGCGAGAAAACCGTCTATTGGGCAGAAAGGACCTCCCAGATCAGCAACACTGACAGAGGCGAGTAGTTCACTAAGCTGGTGATGGGACACAGGGGGTTCCCACGGGGAGCAGCAAGTACAGACACCCCAGGGTGTCATGAAACAGGGAGCACTCTGGGAATTGAAGGTAATGCAGACTTGGGGAACACGACAAGAGATGAAACTGGGGTGGTAGACAGGAGCGGTACCATTGAGGAGATTGGGTTGGTCATACCGTTGGGTTTTCTTGTTAGAATCTGGACTTTCTCTGAAGATCCCAGAGAAAGATGCTTTGCAAATCGTATGGAAAATGATCTCGAAGAGTCGAGACCAGAAGCAGGGAGACCAGGTGGTAAGGGAGCTGGTTGGTGGAAGAGGGTAGGTTGGGAAGAGTCCAGCAGGCGGCCAGGGAGTGGACGATAGAGCCATGCATTTAGCAAAGAAATCAAGAAGCAGGTCAAGGTTGGTGAGGAGTTTGGCGGTGGACATCCTGGGATCAGGGAGCCAGTGAGGTGCCCAGGGGAGACAGCCGATCGGTTGGAGTAGTGGGAGGAAGACCTGGCACGAGAGATGGGTTTTGGAAGTCCCAACATGTGAGTAGTAGTTGAGGGGAAAAGTAGTAGAAGAGTGGTGCCGGGAAAAGAAGAGTGTCAGCTGCCCGGGGGGACATCAGCATCATCAGCGTTTAAGGGCACGCAGGGGAGGAGGAGCCCACGAGGGGCAAGGAGGAGAGGATCCCAAGGAGAAGACAAGGGCCGTAGAGAGGGCAGGTAAACTGAAGACAGAAAATGTCCACCAGTTGGGGCAACCGAGTTCACTGGTGGTCTCTGAGGAGCTGGTTTGGTGAGTGACAGGGTGAAGGGTGCCGTGGCTGGAGGGCCCGAAAGCTGCGGGAACGTGAGCTCGAGGACGGGGCTGGAGAGAGCTGGCAAGGCGGAGGGGCTATCTGCAGGAGAGCGGACCCCCGCGGGTGTGTCTGTGCTCTCCCCTGAGGAAGCAGGAGGGGCCGGATTGCAGAGCGAGAAAAGGGTTGCCTTGGGATGGCTTGGAGCGCCGAACCAGCGTGGACAGCTCCTTCCCAGTGGCCTCTTGCATCTCTGCCAAGGAAGAGGTGGTGGGTTACAGAGCAGGAGATGAGCAAACCGTGTAAGGATTTTCAGGGACTCCCGGAGGATTTTGTCCGATAGCCCAGGCTCAGGAGCAAACACAGCCAGTTGCTGTGTCCGCTCAGGGTTCGGGCTTTGTCAGCTGGGATGGAAGGAACCGAAGGTCAAGGCAGTTGGGTCCAGCAGCGTGCGGGGGTAGTGATGGCCCTTGGAGCCCGTGGGTTAGGGTCAGAGGCAGGCAGGAGAGCTACCAGACTGAAGGACTGGGTCCTGGGGACCTCCACTGCAGCGACCAGTGTAGCGGGAGGGGAGGGGTGACGGGCTTCCCTGCCGTTCCCGGGTAATAACCCAGGCTGCTGGAAGTTTGACTTCACTCTGTCCTTCGGGTCATTCCATTTACAAAGAGCAAACATGGATGAGGGCAAGGAATCATCCCTTACGGAAGGTGTGGCGATGGGACCCAAGATGAAACCCAAGTGCGGGGTTGGCTTAGGCACGTGTGCGAGAATCACCAGACGGGGGTCTGAGCCCCATGCCTTTAGGTCAGGGCGGAGCAGCGTGGGGAAGGGGCATGGTGGCCCCTCGGAGAGCTCGGACCCCTCAGGACACCCTGCAGCCACTGAGGATGGTGGCAGGGACGTGACAGGTCCTTGAAGGCGGCGCCTCCAAGGGCACCTCGGGCAGCATGGACCAGCCCCAGCATGCCGCGGTGACGCGTGTGCTGGTGCCCAGGGCGGAGACCCAGGTGTGGACTTGTTTAGACACACGGGTGGCTCCTAGTTCTCTTCTAGAAGCCTGTTGCCCTGCATGACCCTGGCGCCCGAGAAGCACAGTTTGGTGAGTTAACCCCGACATCTTCATCGTCTTTCTGAGGACCGGTGCTCCCCTAGAAGGACGCCTCAGGATCAGGTTCTCCCTTCTAGAATTCTTCCGAAAGTTCTGACTGCTGTCCAGCTGCACAGCCTGTCTCAAGGAAATTCTGGTAGTCATAGGAGTTAGCTCTTTGGAATCTGATTCATTTATCTTTAGCACAAATTTGTCTGGTTTTTTTTAAGGCCTCCAAAAAGGAGCAACACAGACTTCCCACAGAAATCTGGTTTTATCCCCCAGTTCCAGAATAAATGTGGCATAGTCACAAAGGGAACATTTGTCTTTCTACTCAAACCATTTCGGTTCATATTTTATCTCTCTCTCCCACTTAGCCCCCAGCCTCTGATTTCAACCACAAGGGCATTTTCCTGGCAAGAGGGGTGCTTGGTCTCTCGCGCAGGGTCTGCTTGTCCTTGTAACCCTGGCTTCTGGAGCGCCCGCCACACCCCGCAGCTCTGCCGGGCCTCGTGCGGAGACACGCGTGTGTTGCCCGTGACTCAGTCTGGTCAGTTGCCCCCCTCCCGTGCACCCCCGCCTGGAAAACAGAGCCCACCTCAGCTTCCCCCACCTTCCCAAGCGTCCAAGTGCCAGATGCTAAGAGACAAAGAGAACGCCCAAGACAGTTGGCTGGTTTGGGATTTCCACTGGCGGGATTATTTTCTGTGGCATGCAATGCATCGAGATCTTTCTCTCTTCCTTCCAACTTTCCCTCCTTCGCCTTTTCTAGTTGTTTTTGGATGAGAGCGCACCTTGTTGCGTTGCCTCTTCTGGGCACTTTAAAGAAGCCAAGAGCCCCCTGGTCACATACCCCCCAACCTCATGCTGGACAGGGCGGCCGTGTGTGTCTGCAAGTTGGGTCAGCAGTCGTCTGCATCAGAACACTTGGGAGGGATAGCTACTAGAAATCCGGGCTCCTGGGTCCCATCAGGCCCCAAGACCGAATCTCTGGGGCAGTATTAGATTGCGCAGTCAAGCGTGGGGTTTGGAGCTGGGCTTTGCCACAGACTGACAAGGCAGTGGATGCAGACATTTAATCCTACTGGGTCTCTGTGTCCCAATCTATGAAGTGGGAAGAATGCCAGCCTTGCAGGACTGGTGGGAAAATCAGATGGTTAATAAAAGTGAAAATTCTTTAAAGGGTATAAGGCATGGCACAAATTTTATTTGTAGGAAACCAGCCTGGGTAGGGAGGAGGTAGTGAAGGAGGAAGAGGAGAAAGGGGAGGGAAGGGGGGAGGAGAGGAGGGAGAGGACTGTGCTTGGCTAGGCAGGTAGGTAATAATGTCTTTAATCTATGGTAATAATGTCTTTAATCTATGGGCCGAGGGTCCAGAGCCACCTGAGTCACTGCTGGTAGAGACAACAGGAGATCTGCTATCCTGGTGCTGCTAATTATAAGCTCCTAAGTTTACATCTAGATTGTGAAATTAGGGGGTTTCAGGCAGCGCTCTTTCTTTTACTGGAAACTGCAGTAAAAAAGAAAAAAAACCAACAGTATAAAATGAACCATCTTAATCATTGTCAAGTGTACAGTTCAGTAGTGCTGAGTGTATGTACGTTCCTGTGAAACAGATCTCCAGAACCTTTTCGTCTTGCAAATCAGAAATTTTATACCCATTAGACAGCACCCCTTTCCCCCCGGCCACTAGCAAATACCATTCTGCTTTGTTTCTGTGTGTTTGACGACTATGAGTTAGATACCGCTTGTAAGTTGAATCACACAGTATTTGTCTCTTTGTGACTGGCTGATTTCACTCCACAGCCTGTCCTCAAGCTTCATCCATGTTGGAGCAGGTGTCGGGATTTCCTGCCTTTTAAAGGCAGGCTGAAACTCCGTCGTACATACTTACCACATTTTGCTCTTCCATTCATTTACCAGTGGACTCAAACTGCTTTCACCTCATGGGGCACCTGCATGGCTCCGTCGGTTGGTGTCTGACTCTTGGCTTTGGTGCAGGTCATGATCTCGGGGTCATAGATCAAGCCCCATAGGGAGCCCCAGATCTGTCTCCATGGTCAGCAGGGAGTCTGTTTGAAGATTCTCTCTCTGCCCCTCCCCCCACTTGTGTGCTCACACTTCCTCTCTCTCTCAATAAATAAAAACTCTTCTAAAAAGTGGTGCTAGTGAATATATGGGTCCTGTCCGAAGGAGGCTGTGCGGGGATAGGCACCACATTAGAATCGCTTTCACTTCCTGGCTCTGGTGAATAAATCGCCATGAACATGAGTGTCTCTCTCTATCTCTCTGAGACCCTGCTATCAATTATCTTGGATAAATACCCAGAAGTGGGATTGCTGGATCTTTCTTCGTTTTTAAAAATTTGCTAGTAGCCATAGTGCTTTTAAAGTGGCATAAATTATTCACCTTGCCCCCTGGAGAAAACTCTCATTTATTTGAGGAAGCAGTGTTTTATTTTGATCAAAAAAATTCATGGGGCACCTGGGTGGTTCAGTCGGTTAAGCCTCTGCCTTCAGCTCAGGTCATGATCTCAGGGTTCTGGGATTGAGCCCCGCATCAGGCTCCCTGCTCAGCGAGAAGCCTGCTTATCTCTCTGTCTCTCAAATAAATAAAATCTTAAAAAAAAATCAGGGTTTTGTGATCTGAATGCTTAGTTTTTATTCTTATTTTTTTTTTAAATTTGATTTATTTGAGAGAGAACATGAGCATGGGGAGGGGCAGAAGGAGAGAGAGAAGCAAACTTCCTCCTGAGGAGGGGGCCCAATGCAGGGCTGGATCCCAGGACCCTGGAATCATGATCTGAGCTGAAGCCACACGCTTAGCTGACTGAGCTCCCCGGGCGCCCCTGGACACTTAGTTTTTCAATATCTTGCCAGCTGTGGTAGCTTTACTCGGAGCCTGGTTACCCGCCCAAGGCATGATGTCCACAGGGGGCAAAGTTTGTTGTTAGTGAGAATGAAGGTAAATTGATTTGCCGACTGGTCTTCCTGATTATATACAGTCTTTTTTAGTTACTTTTCACAAAATCAGATGAGACCTTGTCACTTAGCTGACACAGAGCTCTGCCGCTTTCTTGGTGCTCGCTCCTGCTAACAGCAGTCCTGCAACTTCCATTCCAGGCCACTTTGTGGGGAACTGTCTAAGCCTCCTGCCAGTTTAGGGAGGCTCGTTTTGTTAAAATCAGATAACATTTGTGAATGCTCGGCCTCACTGGGTGCCCGTATATTTAGTAAAGGGCGAGAGTGTGTAGGGGGCCCGAGCCACCCCGTGCTGCCCTTAGGACACCTGCCTGCCTTCCTGACATGTGCCTCCTGATACACGGGCCCAGTGACCGATGCGATGCATGCTCGTCAGGTCTGATTCTAATTTTGAGAATCTCCAGTGGAAAGGGCTTGGCTATGTAAAATGTAATTGTAATTACAATTCAGGAAAGCAATGTAAAATGTAAAGTACTCTAAAAATCGTTATAGTATTTTTTTTAAAAGATTTTATTTATTTACTTGACAGACAGAGATCACAAGCAGGCAGAGAGGCAGGCAGAGAGAGGGGGAAGCAGGCTCCCTGCTGAGCAGAGAGCCTGATGCGGGGCTTGATCCCAGGACCCTGAGATCATGACCTGAGCTAAAGGCAGAGGCTTAAACCACTGAGCCACCCAGGCGCCCCAATTGTTACAGTATTTTTAAAGCAATGCAGAGCTATTAAAAAGAGACTGGAAAATACCAGGAAGCAAAAAAGAAGAGGAAACCGAAGACTATGTATTTTTTTAAAAATTTTATTTATATATTTGCTGGGAGGAGAGAGAGAGAGCACAAGCAGGGAGAGCAGCAGGCAGAGGCAGAAGCAGGTCCCTGGTGGAGCAGAGAGCCCGATGCGGGCCTCGACCCCTGGACCCTGGGATAATGACCTGAGCTGAAGGCAGATGCTTAACCGACTGAGCCACCCAGGTGTCCCAAGATTATGTAGCTTTATAGAGCTTCTTCAAAGTATCCCAGTAGAGTCGATTGGTTGGGGTTCTTGACTATAAGGATGGAAACAAGCCTGCTTAACCAAAGTGAAAGGGGCTTATTCACTGGGAGGCAGAGGTGCTCACGGAGCCCACGGGAGCTGGGGAAGGAGGCTCAGGGCAGACAGGAGCCAAGAGGGCTTTCTCGGGGCAGAGAAGTGAGGGGCAAGACATAGCAACCACCTCCTAACTGGCACAGCCCATCATGGGGGAGTGACCTTGCACAGGCTCCGGTTAGAGTCCCGGGAGGGACAGCTGGGGTTGGGGGGGCGGGAGCTGAGAACTTCCTGCTCCCACGCATCCACGAAAGGCAGGTGTCATCCCAGAGATCATCCAACCACTGGCTATCCCCACCCCCACCTGGGGGAGGAGAAATAAACCCAACAAATATTTATGGCAAGCTTCCTATGATGAGATCTGTACTTCAATACACCCTGAACAATTTTTCTGAGTTCATGTATCTTTACCCAAAATACAAATTTAATCACAGAATAGTATCTAACTGTTGGGATCTGTTGTAATTTATTTAACTAGTTCCTTATTCCTGGTCATTTAAATAATTTCTAATTTTTCTCAGTTATCATAAATTGTTATGAACATCTAGGTAGTTAAATCTTAATTATTGGCTTAGACTACAGTCCTAGAAATGGAATGGTTGAGTCATCTTTAAAGAGCTGGGGATGTCTGTATTTAGAAGCCTATTGTTAAGAATGTACTTTCGAGCTATTCTAGCGAAACCTTCAGTGTTTTTGGGCTTTTAATAGTGCTAATTTGATAGGCAAAAATAGTATCTATTGATTTTTTCAATGTCTGCATTCCATTGATGACTTGAACTTTCTAAAGGCCCATGACAATGTGTACTGAAGGATTCAGCTGGATTAGCTCCAGGAGGCACCAATTTGAGCCCTCGCAGACTGTTTCCAGCCAGACAGAAACAAGAACCGCCCCCATCCCCTGCCCTGGCTGCTGTGAGATGGAGCCCCCAAAGCACATCATTACACAGAATCCCAATTCAAGGGGCTCCTGAGTGGCTCAGGTCATGATCTTGGGGTCCTAGGATTGAGTCCTGCATCAGGCTCTCTGCTCAGTGGGGAGCCTGCTTCTCCCTCTCTCCCTCTTTCTCTGCCACTCCCCTGCTCATGCTCTATCTCAAACAAATAAATAAAAATCTTTAAAAAAAAAAAAGAATCCCAATTCAAGAGGTATGCTTTCATTCTAAACAGTTACCACTTGGGAGGAGGTGATGAGGAAGAACAACCCATCGTCAGAACAGTTGGCAGGAAATGTCCCACGTGTTCAAGCAAAGAAATAGGAGCTGGGGAAATAAAAACGCGAGTAAGAGAGGAAGAGTGATCACCAAAGCCAGAACGAGGGTCTAAGTGGCCCTCTGCTCCATTACCATCTTCTTGAGATATAATTGTAGTTCCTAACACAATTCATCTACTCATTCAGTCAACGTTTATTGAATTCCCAGTATGCTCCAGACAGATCTGGACACAGAGATGCCACAATGAATGAGACACAGTCCTTGTCCTTGAGAGGTTTCCGACTTATGGGCTAGACCTCAAGACAAGCTGTTACACCAGACAATAGGTGTTCAGCATTGTGAGTGAAGGTTTGGGGGTCAGAGCAGAAAGCAGCCAGCTCTATGTGTGGGACTCCCCGAGGGCTTCATAGAAGGAGATGACAGGATGAATCACAAGACGTTTCTGTGCTCCTGTAGGTTTTGCTGCTAGTACTGAGTGGGAGAGAATATTCTGGAAAGAGATGGCTAAAATATGGCAGGGGAAATATGCTAAAATACCTTTACAGCATGGCTTGGGGGAAACAAGGGACCTGCTTCTGGGCTTCCACCTGTGCCAGGTGCAGGATAGGTGACCTGGGAGAGGTCACTGGATGGGTCTCTACCTCGATTGCCCAACTATAAAATGGCAGTCATCATATCTACCTTGTAGAGATCCTCTGAGCATAAAGGGCTTGATATGTATCTGTCACTACAAAGTGCTCAGTCAATATCTGCTGAGTGACCAATAGAAATATGTTCTTTCATAGTAAGTCTTTGAGAATTACGTAATGAGGCTGAGTTCAGGTCCTTGGAGAATTTCTGGGAATCAGGAAGGCTGTTTTCCTAAACTAGTGACCTCAGGAATTTATGAAAAGAGGCAGACATGTCATTTTAACTTCATTCATTCCATAAACATTTCTCTGTGCTCAAAACTGCTCTAGTGAACAAAACCAAGTCCCTGCCCTTACGGAATTTGGCTTCTAGTCAAGGAGATAGCAACAAGTCGATCAATCTATATGTCGCATAGGGATAAACACTGCAGGGAACAAGACAAGGATAGGAGGGTGTTAGGGCACCCTTCCAGCCAGGGCGATATGGGATGTGCTCTCCAAGAAGGTGGCATTTGCACAGTGAGTGAAAGAAACGAAGAAACACTGGGGACACTGGGGAAGAGAATTCACTGCAGAGAGGACAGCAAGTGCCAAGGGTTTGACGGCCTGGAGGAAGAGAAAGGAGGCCGTGAGGCCTCCTACCTCTACCTCCTACCACCGCTGAGGCCGTGGTAGACTGGGTAAAGAGAGGGAGGCAGGAGTTAGGGATGGAGAGGGAGGCAGAACATCCCAGAACATGAAGGGCTGCTCAGTCTGGGAAGGAACTTTGGCTATCTGCTGACAGTGAAGAGAAGCCACCGAATGGCGTGGAACCAGTTCACGGCCTGTCGCATGGGATTTGGCCTCTTGGACAAGGGTGTCGTTGGTAATTGGGTGAGAAGTGGTTAACATCGATCCATTTGGAAGGTAGAACCAAAAGGATTTCCTGATGGATTCAATGTGAGTGGAGAAAGAGAAAAATGTCAGGGAAGACAACAGGGATTTGGCCCTAGTGACAAGGTGCCATCAGTCAAGGTTTGGGGAAATGGAGGGTATGGTGGGGGACGTGACAACACAGAGAAGCCAACTAAACCCCCAGGCTGGTTGTCAGAGCCTGGAGCCCAGGGCAGAAGCTATGGTTGGAAGAGTCAGTGTTTGGTGACTTAAAGCTGTGAGGTTGGGTGGGATCACCTAAGGAGGGCGGTGGGATAGGGAAGAGGAGGGCTCTGAGGGCTAAACCTGGGGACAATCCAAAAATTGAAGATGGGGAAGAGGAGAAAGACACAGAGGAAACGTAGCGTCAATAAGATCCCGGATCCGCTGCGTCCCCACCCACCTGTACCACTGAGGGCTTCCGTCTGTGTAGACCCTCACCCAGGTCTTTCTTTTCAATGGGCCATCAGATTCCCTGAGATGATTTGGACTCACTTAGATTGAAAAATACTGAAGGTGTTTTGTGTCCACCTCAACGACAGCTCCAAACTTTTTACTTGATTGAGAAATCCAAGAATATCCCCTCTTGTCACATGCTTAGTGAACTATCATGACCCCCCGAATTTCCCAGTTTCTTTTAAGCACTCATGATCTTCAGCCCTGAATGAAGGGAGTCAAAATTAATCAGGGTCCAATTAACACTGTTGGGGGCTTCATTAGAAATTATAAGGGCTAGAGCTTGATGAGCCAATGTGGTGGCTACCAAAAGTAAGCCATTAACAAAAATTGTGTGTCTAAAGATAAGTGCGAAGAGACTTGGGGTTCGTAGTGTTTCAATATCAGGAAGGAATTAACGGACAACCTGACCCTGTAGCATGGAAAATGCCCGCCACATTCTGGTAGCTTTGTTTTTCTAAATCAAGTCTGACTCCCAGGTGCCTCCTGTCCAGTCATATCACAAAGAGCCCTCAGTTTACCTGTGCCGCACAAGAATCTGGGCGTTTGTACACAACCTCTAAAACCCACTATATTTACCACAACATGACCATTGTTTCTCGTCACCTAGCACCACCTGAGAAGTCCTATCACCTTCTCTGGTTGCTATATGGGGAACTAGAATGGCTCTTGTGAAGAAACAAGGGGGAAATTGATCACCTTCTCTAAACATGGGGCTTTCTCCACAGGATGGGTGTTAAGACCATGGTGAACTGTAGAAAAAGCCGGTCTATAGAGGAGGGGACATTCCTTCCCCCTCCACGTCCGCCCTCCGCTGCCCTTCCCCCTCCCCAAGCCTACAGACCGCACCTGCTCTCTCCAGACGGTTCAGCTGTTGGCTTGCTTGTGTGAAGGCTTTTAAAAGCAAAGCCTTTTGCTCCTCCCCTGTTTGCAAAGGAAGCCCCGGTTCTCCCCAGGACTCAAAGCACAGCTTGCCCCCAGGAAGGGGTGGGTGGGGAGGAGGAGAGAGGAATGACTTTTAATTTTTTTGATCTCTTTTAACAGCAGTAAGAATAATAAGAATAATAACAAAATAATAACTCCATAAATTATCCCACCAGGTTGCAATATACATGTTTTTTGGTAAAATGCTTTATTACTGAGAGTTCAGTGAGCAAAGTACAGCGAACCCCCACTTCCATCTTCCTGAGCAGCTGTCGCCGCGAGGCCAATCCGGACTCCATCTTCACGCTTTGTCCTCACACTTGTTCTTCTCCAGCGGATCTGAGACATCATCTCACCTCATCCAGAATATTTTCAGCGTGCATTTTTTAAAAGATTCTTTTTGTTTTTAATTCATTTGAGAGAGAGAGAAGAGAAAATGAGCAAGAACATGAGGAGGGGAGGGGCAGAGGGAGACAGAAAGGCAGACTCTCCACTGAGCAGGGAGCCTGATGTGGGACTCGATCCCAGGACCCCGAGATCATGACTTGACCTGAGCCAAAGGCAGACCCTTAACTGACTAAGCCACCTGGGCACCCCCTCAGCATATTTAAAAGATGCATGCATATTTAAAAGATAAAGATTCTTATTAAAAAACATAACCACAATACTCTGATGACCCCTAAAAAATAAAAATTGCTTAATGGTATCAAATACCCAGCCAATGTTCAAATGATCAATTTTCCCATAAATGTAATGAGAGGCTTTGAAAAAAATAACAGTTTGAATTAGAAGTCAACAAAGATTGACTGTATTGTGGTTGATTGATACGCTAAGTTTCCTTAAACATATAATTTTTGTCTCCAACCTTTCTCCCCTATCTGCACCCCCCCCCAAATAATTATTGAAGAAACCATGTTTGTCCTGTTGAGTTTCCCAGAGGCTGTATTTGACTGGCTGCCTCCCCACAGTCTATGCGGTTGAAATGCCTTCCTCTGTCCTCTCTAATCCGTAAATTGGCCATTGCATCTAGGCTTGATCAAATTCTGGTTTGATTTTTGGGGGATATAAGATTACTTTATAGGTGTTGTGTCCTTTCATCAAGAAGTGAGTGACACCGGGGTGCCTGGGTGGCTCAGTGAGTTAAGCCTCTGCCTTCGGCCTCGGTCATGATCTCAGGGTCCTGGGATGGAGGCCTGCATCAGGCTCTCTGCTCAGTAGGGAGCCTACTTCTCTCTCTCTGCCTGCCCCTCTGCCTACTTGTGATCTCTCTGTCAAATAAATAAATAAAACCTTTAAGGAAAAAAAAAGAAGGGAGTGACACCATGTTGTCTGGGTATCGGTGCCGTTGTTGATGAATGCTAGGTTTATTAATACACTCGGTGCTGTCTATGTCTATCCTTCCTCCTTCATTTCTTGGTTGTGATTCCTGTTTCAAGGAAACTATTTCTCATCTACTATTTGGTTGCCCAGTGGTACAGTCCTACAAGAAAAAGGATAAATGTTAGGAGGGTTGAAATTTTTTTTTATTTAACAATTTTGAAAATAATGATTTAGTTTCCTAGCATTCTCTAACAGTGACCGATTAGTTTTTGTTTGTTCACGTTTTAGCATTGTCATAAACTTACGTGTGTCCGTCGTAAACTTACGTGGGTTTGGTGTTGCAGTTCTTCTTACTGATGCTCGCAGTTGCCCATCCTTGCTTGGTGGAAACCTCTTCAGGTTGGCTTCCAAGAGCTTCCTGGGTTTAGAGTATGAGATGTTTTAGGCTGATGTTGTCCAATATTTAATTTTTAATGATGTGTTGTCAATCCTTGGTGACCTGAAATTGGGGCCAACATTGGACCTTTCCAGATGATGCGCTAATAGGCAGTAAGTAGAGAAAGAGAGGTTTGGTTGGTTTAGACACCTGCTTTCCACCTTGGCTCTACACAGAAGTGCACAGACACAAACACACTGGTCACACGGAGATCAGAGAAACTCCAGGAAGGTTTATGAGCAACCTCATGTCTCCTGACTCGAGAACAGAGCTGGAACCTGCAGCCAATAATGGGGCCTCCTCTTTAGCTCAAGAGTCTTTGAGGGGGCACTGGAATTTAGAGGGGTGCTTTGATGGAGGGGGTGAGCAGAAAGCCTAGCAGGTGGAGAGCAAACGAGTTTATGTTATTCTGGAACTGCCTTTGCAAGGCACTGATCACCTGTTTGGGTGATTCAAAAAGGATCTTCTAGTAAGAAATGTCAACACAAAAAGAATTGGATCAATGGGCCCCCGTGTGTCCATCACTCGCTGTCAGCCAGTCTTTTTTTTTTTTTTTTTAAGATTATTTATTTATTTATTTGACAGAGAGAGATCACAAGTAGATAGAGAGACAGGCAGAGAGAGAGAGAGAGAGGGACGCAGGCTCCCTGCTGAGCAGAGAGCCCGATATGCGGGACTCGATCCCAGGACCCTGAGATCATGACCTGAGCCAAAGGCAGTGGCTTAACCCACTGAGCCACCCAGGCGCCCAGCCAGTCTTGTCCTATCAATTCCATGTCTGCCCTCCCCTCTGCTGGATTATCTCCGAACCAATTCCAGACATCACGTCCCTCCTTCTGGAAAGGCTTTGATACTCTCTCTAACAGGTAGGGACCCCCTTCCCCTTTTTTCCACACAACCATGAAACCATTATTGTAACTAAAAAAAATGAGCAATGATTCTTTAATATTGTCTGATAACATGGTCGTTGTTCAAATGTTCACCGTTGTCTCATAAATGTCTTTTTATTGTTGGTTTCTGCTAGTCGGGCCCCAACGAGGTCCTCCCAAGGCATGTGGCTGATGTGTCTTTCCACCTCCAATGCTCCCCTCCCCTTCTGTTCTTGCTGTTTATTTGTTGGAAAGCCTGGCTACTGGTTCTATAGGATTTTCCATGTTTGGGGTTTGTCTGATTGCTTTTCTGTGGTAGTGTTTGACATGTTTTTCTTTTCCCTGTATTTCCTGTCCACCAATGGTTAAACCTAGAGGCTTGATCAAGTTCAAGGTCAGTTTGGTTTTGTTTTTGCTTTTTGTGAGTTCGTTGGAGGTGGGGTATTTTTATGGCCTTCCCTAGGGAGGTACATGCTGTCGGCATTGTCTCTCTGTCCATCCCTTGCTCGGATCCGGTTGCCGTCAGATCCAGTGACTATGAAGTTCCCTATCTTGCTAGAAACATTATTTCCCTAATACTTGCCTAGAAACATTATTTATGAGGAGTTGCAAAATGGTGGTTTTTCAAAATGCTGTTATTCCTTCTGTGTTTATGTGCTGGAATTCTCTGTTAAGGATAATTTTCCTTGGAGGCATCTGGGTGGCTCAGTCAGTTAAGCATCTGCCTTTGGCTCAGGTCACGATCATGAGGTCCCTAGTTCAAACCCCTCATGGCGGTGGCGGGGGTGGGGGTTGTCCCTGCTCAGCAGGGACCTTTCTCCCTCTCTCTGATGCTACCCTTGCTCATGCTCTCTCTCTCTCTCTCTATCTCTCTCTGTCTTAAATAAATAAATACTTTTTTAAAAAAGATAATTTTCCTTCCTGGACTGTTTGGCTTCTTTGAAATGGAGTTTGAACAGCAAGGCAGTTTGCTCAGTTCATTAATTTTTCAAAAGAAATGTTTCTTGCTGTCTCTTAAAAGCCTGCATTTTATTTTTAGAATTGTGTGCATGACAGGTGGGGTTTGAAATTGCCTGTGCCCCTTTTGGGAAGTATGGGCCCCCACTTGTTGGGTGTCCTAGCGAAAGCTGCGCTGGGTACCGTTCTGCTTACCCCATCATTTTCGGGTGATTGACAAGGTTTGCGTTAGGGGTAACTCTGTTATTTTTGTCACAACGAATCTATCTTTTTTCCTGTGGGTGGAAGTGAGGACTTGGCTTGATTTAATAAAGCTGTTGCAGATTGACAAACAGGTTTCAAACATCAGAAGGCTATAAAGAAAAGGATGATTTAGAGTAGTTATTTATGTCAATGTTAATAGCACAGCAAGAATTCATACAATCCTGAATGCGATTCTTCCCTAGCTCAACACATAGAAATAACCAACTAACACATATGTTTTAGAATATTTTGATATTTAACATATTTAAATTATATATTCAAAGTAATGTATATTTTATAATAAGAAAGCCACCCACACAGCTCAGATGTGCATCTTTTTGGTTCTGTGTCTTCCATTTTCACTTCGGCCATCTGACAATACACATTGCTTATACCACGCAGCGTGGAGTTGTGAGCCGGAGAGAAACCTAGTAAATTTCTGCAACAATCGGGACAGACCAGACAGTTCACAATTCCTTGAATGTAGGAATCGGGAATTCATATGGCCTAGGACATAGAATTACTTCCAAACAGTTGTAACCTAACTCCAGAGAAAGGTTGCATTTGTAACCCCCTGATGGAATTGCCCGGGTACACGGCTAACATCAGGGCTCGGGTCCTGGGAGCAACATAGCAATCGTGGGCATGAGTGCGCAAACACCAGCGCTGACACTGAGTAAAGGAGAAACCACGGGCCCGAGACGTAGACCCGGGGCCCCATCAGCAGTGGTTAAAAACCGTGCCCGGCGGAGGGGGATCAGGGAGTGGCTCCAGGGACACACACACACACACACACACACACACACACACACACACGGAGACACACACACACACACACACACACGGAAACTGTGAGGTCTACAGGGCTCCTTGCGGAGGTCAGCTAAGGTGTTTTATAGGCAGGAGAAATGATGTGTGTGTGTGCAGGTAACGGGCGGCTCAGTGCCATGGGGGTCGCACCCCGCACCCAGAGAGGCACACCGCACCCCATCGCGGACCTCCTGTAATAAAAACGAAATCAAAGGCTGCTCCAGATGTTGGCAGCTCTTCTCCAAGTTCCTGCCTCACCCCTGGGCCTCCGTCTTGTCTGATGGGAGGACCTGGCCTCTCATTGGACAGGCTTGCATGCTCTCAGCAACACCTTGGCAAAGACGCCTCCAGGCCCCAGGCCCGCACCTGCCGCTGCCGCCTCCGCTCTGCCCCCTCCTGGCTCACAGGCCCCTTAGTTCCTGGCTGGGGGCAGAGGGTGGCTGTGGGTGGGGGGCTGGCTCCAGGGCAGGGTCCAGAGTGACCCTGAGTCCCTGAGTCCGGACAGACGCTGACAGCTGCATTTCCATCACCCCCCCACCCCCCCCCCCGCCCAAGCCTCCCTACCCCTTGGCCCCCAAGGGCTCCCTCATCTCAGAGCTGGCCTGCAGGTCACCGTCCTTACCTCCTACCTTCCTACTCTGGTCCCTCCTGCCTCCTCCCTACCCGTCTTCCTCCGTCCCGTGTTCTCCTTCCTTTTCTCTTTATCCACCTGTTGATTTCTCTCCAGACCCGATCTCACTCAGGTCTACCCCTCTTTTTAGGGACACCTGCCTTCCCTACGACGCATGTCCCCCAGCCCTGGTCTCTTCCTGCCCGTCACTGCTGGCCTCTGTCCAGCCCTCCTGCCCTCGGAGTGGGGCTCCTGGGCCTCCTTCTGCCCTCCGCTCCCTCTGCAGCCGCTGACCAGCTCACCACGTGCCTCCCAGTTGCCAGTTCCAGCCTTAGCCTATGTGAGTTCACAGCAGCGTCTCACACTTGCTGGATTCGAAGACGGGCGCTTTCCAGATCCCCTGCCCTCTCTCGATCCCCACCCTTCAATGTTCCTGTCCCCAGGATTCCAGCCTTAGCTTTCCTTTAAAGCACAACTCCCCTTACCCACTGCCCAACCCCTGGTAGCCACCATTCTCCTATCTGTTCTATAGGTTTGGCTACTCTAGGACCCTCCTTATACGTGGAATCATACGGAATCGGTATTTTTATGACTGGGGTATTTCACTTAACATAATGTCCCTGAGGGTCATCTATGTTGCAGCGTGTGATGAGATTTCTTCCCTTTATACGGCTGAAGAATACTCCATTCTACACAGACCACACTGTGTCTATCCGTTCATCCGCTGATGGACACCTGGTTGCTGCCGCCTCTTGGCTCTTGTGGAAATTGCTGCTTCGAACATGGCCGTGCAAATGTTTCCTCAAGATCCTTTCAGTGCTTTCGGGTGTATACCCAGAAGTGGGACGACGGGATCGTGTTGTAGTTCTATGCGGAATTTTTTGAGGAACCACCATATTGTTTTCCATAATGGTTACGCCATTTTATAATCCCATCAATAGTGAGTAAGCATTTCCATTTTTCTATGTTTTTTAAAAAATATTTTATTTATTTACTTAGAGCACACGCAGGGGGAGGGGCAAATGGAGAGGGAGAGAGAATCTCAAGCAGACTCCGTGCTTAGCACGGAGCCTGACACGGCTCCATCTCACAACCCTGAGATCATGACCTGAGCCAAAATCAAGAGTGGGACTCAAGTGACAGAGCCACCCAGGCACCCCCAATTTTTCTGTTCCTGCCAAGACCGGTTATTTCCTGGGTTTTTTGGATAGTAGCCATCCTACCACATATTTTGATTTGTATTTCTCCGACGGTTTGTGATGTTGACCTTTTTCTCATATGCTTGTTTGCCATTTGTGTATCTTCTTTGGTAGAAATGTCTATTCAAGTCCTTTGCCCATTTCTAAATGGGGTTATTTGATTTTTTTGTTGTTGACGTGTAGTTCTTGATATAGTCTGCATATTAGCCCCTTATCAGGTATCAGATTTGCAAATATTTTCGCCTATTTTGTAGGTTGTCTTTTCCACTTTGTTGATTTTGATGCACAGAAGTTTTCAAGCTGGATCGAGCCTCACTTGTCTGTGCTTCCGTTGCCCATGCTGGGTGTGTTTATAGAACACGTTTGAGTCCCACAGCTCACCGGCTCACACTGCAGAAGGGCAACAAGGCTCAGTGCTACCATCTTTGTTCCTTACAAGGCTGTAGAATTGGGGGTTCCTCGTTCTCAGTGTGGACTTATCCTCCCTAAAATTGGTGGGGGGGGGAAGCTTCTTACTGGGCAGAAACTTCCCTCAGGTCCACTATAATCGACCAGCTTATAGATTGTTGAGAAAAGGACACTTTTCCTTTTTAATACAACAGCAGCCAATAACTACATGCACAAACTTATAAGAACCCATTGACACGGAGTACTAAACCTGGGAATAAACATATCCTAGGAAAGCAAAGATCAAAATAATGCAACTTTGCTGCTAAAAATTTACTCTGTCATTTACTTTTTGGCAAAAGGGGATAATGGGAAAGAACAGTGAAGACAGTAAAAAGGCAGTGGAGAGAAAGCCCTCCCCTTCTTCATCCAGGTCCTGGGTGTTATCTGGTGCTTGTGTGGACTGAGTGGAGACGACCAAGCGCATACGGGTGGTTGGTGCTGGGAACCCAGGGTGACCTGCACAGGACATCAGCGCCCAAGCCTCTGCCCACCTGCTGACTGCAGGTGACATGTTTGTAAGAGAAACGTCTGACTCACCACCCCTCAGTCCTCCACAAGCCACCTGCAGAACAGAGGGAGCTAAGCACAGTCTCTTTACAGGGCGCATGGATTCTTCTAAGGCTGCAGATCCAATAACTAATGAAGGCTACATGAATATCTTCGTTTCATGACATCTGTGGGCCTTGGCTCTTTCTTAACTCTTGAAATGTTTCCAGTGCCTTCTCTGTTTGTCTTTCTTCTGTTCACTTTCATAAAAGACAGCCTTTTCCTTCTGACTTTGAAATTCTCTGCGTAAACAACATAACATCTTTCGTACCCGAGTCGGTCCAAGGGAACACAGCGCAACAGCTGGGGGACTCCTCGAAATCCCTCTGGTTGCCATCAGCGAATCTGAAAGAATGTGTATGACCCTGTTACTCTAAGTATTTCCTTTGAGATCACCTTTACCACTACTGGGCTTTAAAAGAGGTATCTGTACCTGAGGGAGAGAAGGTTACTGAAAATTTTACTATATTTCTGTGTTCCTATGTTTAGAGAAATGTGTGAAAGTAGATATGTGATTTTAAACCTTTTCGTAGTTTTTTTTTACTGTGATAAAATATATACAACACAGAATTTATCATTTTAACCATTTTATGCACATGGTTCTGTCGCATTAAACCCATTTACATTGTTGTGCAACTGTCCCCACCACCCGTTTCCAGAAGTTTCTCCTTCCACACCATAGCTCTGTACCCATTAAACAACTCCCTCTTCCCTCTTTTATACTTTTTTGAGAATTATTTTTATTTTTTTAAAGATTTTATTTACTTATTTGAGAGAGAGCATAAGCAGGGGAACAGCAGGCAGAGAGAGGGGGGAAGCAGGCTTCTCTGCTAAGCAGAGAGCCCGATGCGGGTCTCGATCCCAGGAACCTGGGCTCATGACCTGAGCCGAAGGCAGATGCTTAAAGACTGAGCCACCCAGGAGCCCCTAAAATGACTTATAATAAAAGCTTTTATTTTGAAGAACAGGATATGTTTTACCTTGATCCACAAATAATGTTTGCTCATTCTGTTGTACTTCTAACTTTATTTTTCCTATGGAGTTTTTCCCCCACAAAAGCTCATTGCAGTCTCTTTCAACTGAGTCAGTCTAATGAGACACGTTTGAAATGCCAATTTTATGAGGTTTCCAGGTAATCTTCTGTAAGGTTTCAGAGAAAGTGAGTAGGATTTTCTCCAGAATGACTCTCAGTGTTCTTAACCCCATCTGTTCAGATCGATCACAGGTTTTGTCCATTGTGTGAGCTATATCTTTGTATTTCTTCATTGTCTTTCATTTTCGTTTTTTCCTTTTTCTTTTTAAGGATAAAATCTATTGTTGACACTTTTTAAAATATTTTATTTATTTTATAAGTAGGCAGAGAGGCAGGTAGAGAGAGAGAGGAGGAAGCAGGCTGCCTGCTGAGCTGAGAGCCTGATGCGGGACTTGATCCCGGGACCCTGAGATCATGACCTGAGCTGAAGGCAGAGGCTTTAACCCACTGAGCCACCCAGGTGCCCCTACTGTTGGCACTTTTAAAAAGAATTTTAATTCCAATATAGTTAGCATACAGTGTTACATCTGTAGTCCAGTGGACTACACAGTGATTCAGCACTTCTGTATATTGTTCAGTGCCTGCCAAGATAATCGTCCTGTTGGGCTTCCAGTTTTCTTATATTTCTTCAGTGCCGTGTCTAAGGCCCATTGTTGGCTCTGCACTGTACTGGGCACCATGGAAAATATCAAAGTTGAAAATGTGGTTATCACTTGGAGCAATAATGCGGTTATGGGGGAAAACGCAATAGAAGGAGAACATTCATTTAGAGCTGGCTACAGAATACGTAATTTCTAGTGTAAAATTAATATGCCACTTATGAACATATGATATGAAATCAGAGCTGAAATCTGGAAATATACTAGGTTAATGATGATGATGATGATATTAACACCTAATAGTCATGAAGCACTTACGTAATGTGCCAAACACCACACCAGTTCATCCCCCACATGATCTAGTGTGAGCCTCACAAAAACTCTACAGTAGGTTACTGTCGGTGTCCCATTTTACAGTGGAAAGAGCTGACGCACCCAGAGATTCAGGGCAAGGTGCTGGGGCGTGGTGAAAGGGAGATCGGCCTGTTCCAGGAACCGAGGGTGACATTCCCCATCGTGGTGCAGACAAGCGTTGGTACGCCGTTATGTCATTCAGAATGTCTGGTCTGGAGCTAAAGGAGTTGATCGCGTGCTGTTAGATTTTGTTTGTCGTTGAAGTGAAAATCAAAAGGGAGCATTGATGAGACCATCTGAATTTTATAATGGCCTCTCCTCTCATGGCCCTCATTGGTTTGCAGGCCAGGGTTCTTTCTAAAAAAGCCTTCATAGGCTGCCTCCGGATCCCTTCTTGGATGCCTTTCCCTGTAGGAAACCACCGTGCAAAGCTCCGTGGTTGACCAGATGCCAGTTTCTGCCATTCTTCATGTCAGGCTGAGGACTTGTCCCAGAGGAAATGCAGTGATGCCTGCAGAGCCTGCCTGATCGCTTGTATGGTCAGTTTTTTCGTTTCTTAAAAATGTACTAAAGGGAGATACTATCAATCAGCCGATGTAAATTATTATTTTTTAAAAAAACTATTGTCCACTCTTGAGCTATGAGGAAGGAGAGTTCCTTCATGTCCCCACCGGAGATGCGGGGGTGTGCTCTCAAGGCAGGACCTGGTGATAGCTGATCCCCCACGTCCCTACCCACCCCCCACCAGCCACTTTGAGTATCTTTGTCTTAAACCATAGATGTCAAGATAAATGCTGTCAACATAGCACAAAGGCTGGTCTTATAAAAAATATTTTATCAACTAACTACACAGAAGAACTATAATAAAATCCTGCCTCTTTAGCTCCTTATCATGGGCTGTGTGGTTACAAAATATTTTGTTTTTATCTCCCTTCTTGTGGCTAATACTTATAAAGCCAGCAATGATTTTATCTGACATTCAGAAATATGAGGGTAAGAGCCCCTAATCCCTGTAAAGAAAATTACTGTTTTTCTTTCCTCCAATATTGAGAAGCTCCCAAACACATCCAGCATCAAGCAATTAATTTGTGGTCGGTGTGTTGTTACTGCATCTGGCTTCCTTCTGTCGCCAAGTGACGACAGCGGAACTAAAGCACGTCCCTTTAGTTTTAAATCGTCCTCCAATGGGAAGGAATGGAGGCCAGGCAGGGGGATGGGGACGCAAGCAAAAGCCGCAGGGACGGGGCATGAGAATTATAAAAATCTGAATGTGTTTGAAAACTCTGGGAAGGGGCTGTTTGTTCCATTTTTGCATTGTATTGGCATCGGAACTATCCTCGAGTCAGAGACATCCCAGTTGTGCCGTGAGCCATAGACGAGAAGGGAGTTCGAATGAACTAAGCCACCTACGATGCATTTTCCCAGACGGAAGTGGCAGACCAGTCTCTTCCAGGAAGCCTGAATGAATCTGGGAGAGAAGGAGCCGGGAACAACGTGGGCTGGGCTGCTGGGGAAGCCAGGGGTGGTTGAGACGTTTGGTTCGCCGTGCGGCCCGTGCAGAACGGGGAGAGAGCTTCCAGGGCTCTTGAGGAACTAAGGAAGCAGCCGCCGCTGGAAGAAGCTCGGTGCTGTGCGGTCGTGATCAGCAGGGTCCGGCGCTTTGATTTCTAGCAGATACGGTGCAAAGGGGAAACCGTGCCTGCATGGGACGACTGGCAAGCTCCCTAGCTCGGAGACGGGCGTGACTCAGCCACCTGATGAGCAGCTGGGCAGAGGTGGCCGAGGACTGGGTGTGCTCAGGTTACCCACGGCTGTGAGATGTAGGCAGAGCCCAGCGCACGCCTGTGGCTGCGACGTGGAGGTGGGAACATTCTACCGCGCTAGGGCCCTTGCTCTCCCTGGGATCTGCTGCGAGCAAGAAGAGGAATGATGGCCAGGCTGACAGCGGATTGTAGCGAGTGCTTCAAATTAACCGGCAAAGTGAATGAATGAGTAAATAAACCATAGGAACTCTGGGCCAAAGCGTAGCCATGACTTTTAGGTAAAAGAATGTCTCCGTCCTGTTGTGTTTCATGATTATAGCCAACCACACATTTAAATGAAACACCGAGGGCTCTCTCAACCCCAATTTCCTCCATCAGAAAACAGCACATGCGAAATCAAAGAGCTGATTTCTTTTTCATAATAAAAGTGACCCTGATGAGTGAGGAACTGATCTGGTGTGCCAGAGACTCAGGGGGAGGCTGGGGGCCATTTAGTTAAGGAAATAAGGTTGATCGCGAATGTCAAAATCAGAAAGGATCTAACTCACTTCTCGAATGAATTAAAGGGCACTTGGTACAATATTCAAACGGCGTAAAGGCTCCCGGAACAAACATGAACCCTTCTTTTTTAAACTTGTCCCTCCACCACTCGGTTCCCGCCCCACCCGCTCCGCGTTCGCGGTTCTCGGGAGTTCTGTGCAAGCGCGTGGGCGGGGCGCCTACTGTATACAACCGCATGTGTCAGTTTCCCACTAAACAACAGATCCTGCACACCCAGTTCCTAAGTATCGTGAATACCTGCCTTGTTCACTCTCTGCCTCGCACTCTGTGACACGAAGGCCCCGTCTTTCCTTTCAGCAGTCCCCCTTTAAGCAGTGCTGACTTCTTTTCTGACCTTTCAGTAAATCCGCATTCTCTTGCTGTGGATGTTCCGGCCCCTGGGTAACTAGACCCCAGTTTTGTCGATATTTTCATTTGCCTCATAGGTTTTTTTGGCTGCACCCCGGCCCCCCCACTCCCGGGGTTTCGTCCCTGTGCGACGGTGTCAGGGACGCGCCATCGGCAGGGACGACCAAGGCCGCAGGGGAGCGTCTGTCTCCACGGTCAGCCCGAGCTGGTGGGGGATGTGTTGAGTTAGAGATGTCCGTTGGACATCCAAGTGGAAACTTCCAGAAAAGAGCCAAACTGAGGGGTCTGCGGGGGCCGGCGGGGGGGCGGTGGGGGAGTCAGGGAGTCTGGCAGCCCTGCGGAAATGGACACCAGTCAGAGCCTGGAGCCTGGGTGGGGAGCAGACAGGAGGACTGAGGGCTAAGGGCTGGCCCTGGGTGCTGGGAGGGGACTGGGAGGGAGCCAGCAGGGACGGGGGGCCCCGGGGGGGGGGGCGCTGAGTGGGGATGGCTGTCGGCAGCAAGGGCTGGCCAGTCAGGTCCGGGTGCTGGGACTGGGTCACTGCGAGGGGGGCGCGAGCAGACCGGCAGGGGCTGGGAGCTGACACGTCCTGCGTCACAAGGCCCTAGAGAGCCCTTGTCTGAAAAGGATAAACCAAAAAATGGCAGGAATAGCAGTATCAGCACAGTAAGAAAAATGGAGGCAAACATTTCAAGATGGTCCAAATGGTTGCCCTGGAGGACAGGGCGCAGCGGGCAGTGCAGGGGTGCGGCCCGGGGCCTAAAGAGACGCCTTTGGGTACTCTGAGGCGGCACCCTGCTGGAGCCGGGCGGGAGGCGGTTTCTTCCCTAAGGAAAGTCTGAAGACAAAAAAAGTGGGCATTTGTGCACACCCCCCATGCACTCCCCTAGCACACTCCTACACACCGACCCACACTCCACACACCGTCCCCCTACCCCATCCCATGCGTCAGGCACCACACCCCCCACAACTCCCCACACCACACACACCACAAACACGTACCACATACACACACCAGTCCCAACACACAGACACACACACATCCCACTCCCCCCCACACACCACACACACCACATACCACACATCGCACAGCACATTCACACACACGCACACCCCATATACCACACACCACACACACACCACAAACAGGCACCACATACACACACCAGCCCCAACACACACATACACACATATCCTACACCCCCACACATACACTACACACAGATGTCCCCACCACACATAGACACACACACCACACATCACACAACACACCAGCCCCAACACACACACACACACACACACACACACCCCACATACCACACCACGACAGGCCTTCCCTGGGCCTCAAGGAGCTGATGACCCACAGAGGATGTGGGGAGGCTAAGACTCTGTGGTGACGCGATGGGAGGCTCTTTGCTTATTTTCTGTGGCTTTTGCTCCCAGCGAGAGGTTCTGGCTCTCACAGGGAAGTGTTTGGCACACCCCGGCATTCACCATGGGGGCTCCTGAGGTGTTGCAGAGGTTTTCCTGGCTTGAGGAAGGGAGGCTGGGCGCAGTGACACCCCTGAACCAGAAAGAACGAGAAAGAAAAGAGAAAGGGAACATCGCTGGGCTGAATGTCGGGGTCCTCACCAGCTATAGGTGGGCACCGAGGCCCCCCCACTCTACTCCCTCAAGGCTCAAGGAGGCTTGGCCTTCCCGAGGCCCATGGTCACCAGGTGGCGCCCTCAGCACACAGCCGTGCCCTGACAGGACGATCCACCACGCGAGGACGCGAGGAGAAGCTGGCCAGGCTGTCGCCCCGGTGCGGGACCTCTAGCTTCCAGACTCTGAGAGAAGCGTTTGCTGGGGTGGTTGGCTATGGCGGCCCACACGGGGACGGAGACCACGAGACAGGAGGTCAAGTGAACTGAGATGAAAGGAAATGATTTAAAAGGCAGGTGGGGAGAGGTTAGTGCGTGTGTGTGTGTGTGTGTGTGTGTGTGTGTGTGTAGGGCCGTGCAGGAAGAGGGGAGGCTGGTCGGAGAACTGGGTTTGGGTGTTATTTTGTGGACTGATGCGGTGAATTCATGTGTTGGCTTCCTGGGCCTGCCTAACAGATCGCCACAAACCTGATGGCTGGAGATGGCACAGCTGCGGAGCCTTCAAGTCCAAACTCAGGGTGTCGCCAGAGCCATGCTTCCTCCGATGGCTCTCGGAGGCTCCTGCCTGCCTCTTCCAGCATCTGGTGGCCCCAGGAGCTCCTCCTGGCGGCAGTGTCTGTCCCTCCCTTCCCGGGCCTGTCTCCACGCTTCCTTGTGCGGGTGGGTCTCAGATCTCCCCTTCCCTTGTAAGGGCACCTGTCAGGGCTCCCCTCAAGGTCAAGATGGTCTCATCTCCAGATCCTTGATTACATCTGCCAAAACCCTATTTCCAAATCAGGTCACGTGCACAGAGGGGAGTCACGTGCACAGACGGGGTCACGCGCACACACGGGGGCACATCAGGACTTGGACATGTCTCTCTGGGGGCACAGTGCACCCCGCTACAATTATTTACGTGGTTTTGACTTAGACAAAGGAGGGAGAGTTTCTCAGGAGTATTGCACAAAATCTAAAGTTCTCTTTGGTTTTTCATTTTGCTTTGCAAAAAATAAGTAAATCAAATGAATGGGTCCATAAGGAGATATTTAAAAACTGGAGTCTGACTGAGAAGAAAAACAGGATGATGAAGAACCTGAAAGTGCGAACAAGTCTATGATGGAAGTTGGGGTGCATTTCCCTGTGATCTCGCTGGGCTCCGGGCGGGATGATGGGCTTCGAGCATGTTGCGAGGGAACAGATACGATGATGACATTTTCAGGAATCTCTGTGCTCAATGGTGTTCTAGTTGCGTATTTGAGTCAAATGAATGGTTATCCCATCTGTTCATCGATTGAACAAACTCTGAGCCCTCAAAGACAGGGTCCAGGGAGGGGAACCAACCAGAACATGGCTGAATGGTGTCCCGGGAGAGTTCATGGTCTGACGGGAGAGAAGGACATTCTTCCAGGAGCCCACACAAGACAGCTGTGGGGATTTGGGGAAGAAAGTGCATCCCGGTGGAGGGATCCGAGAAGGGCTTCCTGGAGGAGGTGACATTGGGGCTGGGTGTTGTAGGCGGGAGGACTGAATACGTGGTCCTGGAAGGAAGGGCATTCTGGCCAAAGGCAAAAACAGAGGCTTGAGTGAAGATATTGTAGCGTGTGGGGGGGAAAGAGTCAGTGGTTCGTCTGGCAGGATGGGAGAGTCTGTGGAAGGACGTAGAGAGCTCAAACGGGCCGGCTCACGGAGGGTCTCCAAGGCCATGCAAAGGAGTCTATGGTGCACACGCACCCTTCTCAGGAGGGCAGTCTCAGAGTCTCCAGGGGTGGATACAGTTGGAAAGAGCTCCTCCAAAGGGAGCACCCCTCCAGCCCGGGGTCTGAGGTCCTGGACAGTGGGAACCATTCCAGCTCTGGGCAAGGGGTGATTCTGTGCAGCTACTTGTCAGACTGGAGTGGGAGAGACCAGAGGCAGAGTCCCACAGAGACGCACGAGCTCCTCGCCCAGCCTGCCAGCCTGCCGAATCCTACCTTCCAGATGCGGCCCAGCAGCAGGGCTGAGTGTTGGGGACATTGTGCTAAGCGAAATAGCAGTCACAGGAGGATAGATGCCACTTATAGGAGGGACCGGAAGGAGTGAAAGCCGTAGAGACAGAAAGAAGAATGGCAGTTGCCGGGGACGGGGGAAAGGGGAATGTGGTGTTTAATGGGGTCAGAGTTTCATTTTGGGAAGACGAAAAGGTCCTAGAGACAGACGGTGGTGATGGTTGCGTAACAGTGGGAACGTACTCAACGCCGTTGCACGCTACACTTAGACATGGCTGAGCTGGTGAATCTTACGTTATGCGCGTTTCACTGTGATTAAAAAAATGGAGACCTACTTTCAGATTCCCAAAGAGCCCAGAAGATGGCCAGCGATGGAGCAGCAATGGACCACGTCCATGGTCACCAGCTGGGCCAGGCTGCTTTCATCTCTCAGGTGCGTTATTGTAAAGGCTGGTCTCTGCTTCCGCCCTGCCCCCCCGTCTCTCTATTCCAAGCACCAGCTGCTCAAAAAACCTCTAAATGGCTCTTATCTCACTTGGAGTAAAAGCCAAAGACTTTGCATGGTCCACAGACCCTGCTGGTGGCCCCCTGAGGCCACCTTTTAACTATTCTCCTCCGCAGCCACATGACTTCTTGACTTGTTGCTCCCAAACAGCCTCTTCCGCCACTCGTACCTCAGGGTCTTCGTTCCTGCCCTTCCCTCGGCCCGAAGTGCTGTTCCCAGAGCTGAATGCCTTGCTTCCTTGCTTCCTTCAGGTTTCAATTGAAGTTTCACTGTAGGAAGGAGCCTTCCCCAACTACCCTACAAGATAATAACACCCCGTCCCTCCCCACATCTGTCTTCCTCAGCCCGCACTCACCAGCTCCGCCAAATTTGCTTATTCATTGACTCCCGCTTGGTCGCCGCCACTGAACTGTGAGTTCCAAGAGGGTGGTCTTCTTCTGCTTGGTTTGCTCTCATATTTCTAACACCCGAACGGTGCCTTTGCTTGTCTTAAGTGTGGAATGAATAAGTAAATGATAAACATTTATGAGTGTGTTGAGACTCTCACTTCTTAGTGAATCCATCAGAGGAACAGAGCCCACTGACAAGGGAAGGGAGAGCTGTTCGCCACCAGCCGTTGGCCCGCACTAGCCGACGGAGAAACAGGTAGCCTCAGAGCCCCTAGGACCCTCTGCCCGCGTCACAGGGTGTGAATTCTCTGGGAAAGTCCTGCGTGCCATATCTGTCTGCTCCTGAAGGGGGAGCCACGCGAAGGTTTGTATTTCCTCCATCTTCTAGATGTCACTTGAGTGCTCTGATTGGTGCCATCGGTTGGTATTTGGGAAATGTAGTTCCCAGCTTTCCAGCCCCTGCCATTAAGGGGGACTGTACGAGAGTAGAGAACAGAGCTGACGTCCCATGGAAGGCAGGGAATGTCTACCCTCTTTGCTCTTTCTACTTTATTCTCTTGAGTGAAAGAGTTGTTTCATGGATCGCAGTATGTCAGACTTGTTGTCCCCTGTGAGGAATGTTCCGCCTCAGATTTTCAGAAGGTAATGGTTCTAAGCTAGAATTTACGGAGTTATCTATGTCCAACACTGTACTAAGCCCCTCACATCAATTACCCAATTTAGCCCTTGTGAGGTAGGCGTTATTATTCACCCTCTTTTAATGGGTGAGAAGATAAGTGAGAAAAGAGGAAGTGGAAGTTGAATAACTTGTCCAAGTGTGCACGGCTAGAATTTGATGTTGGAGTTTGGGTTTTTAACCCTTGGATTACACTGCCCTACGCAGAATGTAAACACCAGTCCCAGGGATTGCAGCCACATGAAGGCGCACAAGGAGGAGAGGGTTTTGTAAATCTAGGTGAATTTGTCAATAACATAAAAAGAAAGTCTAGCTGAATGTAGTGCTTGAGAACCTAAAAACACAGGTCAGGGGTAGGGCTCAAGAAGCATGCCCTGTGGGCGCAAGGAGTCCCGGATTCACAACATCCTGTGCTCATTGCCACAAAGAAAGAGGTAAGTGCTCATTGCCACAAAGAAAGAGGTAAGTAGAGAAAAATCATGATTTGTGATTTGGAATTCTAATCCTCCCCATGACATTCTAGCTTCTTTTTTGGTGTTGGGCATATCGTTCAGCCTCCCTGTGTTTTGGGCAGCTTATCAGTGTAAACGAAATAACTATGTTAGGCTTCCCTTTATACTCACTCACTATAAATTATTCTGAAAATCCAACTGTTACAGAGTAATGTCCTATGCAGGCATAGAATTGAACATTGGACTAGAGGACCATCCAGATGTCATTTAAAATTCATCAGTGATGGGCTTGCCTCCAGTCGTGAAGGAAGACAACTACACAGTCTGCTAGATTTTGTAGTCATTATATTTACCTTGAAAGCTTGCCTACACTTTCTTAACTTTAAATCCATCACTTTTAATTTTAATCTCCTCGAAGGAGTATGTGTTCCTGTCTTTGTTCTCACCTCTAGAAATGGACTCACTGAAAACAGCCTTGTTTAAATAACTGTGGTAACAGTTATTTTTAGACTTTCAACATATTGTAGTTGCTTTGGTTTTCACTATTTAGTGATTTCTCCTAGATTCTTTGATTATTTGTGGTCATATATCACATTGGTCTTTTGGGCTATAAGTTGTTCAGAACACAGTGCAGTGTTTGACATCAAGTGTGAAGTGAGTTATTTTGCGGGAAAAGCAAAGCACTGAAATACTGATGCACACTCACTTCCACCATAAACGTGTAGTCGGAGCCACACCCGGGGCTGTCCTGAACGTTAGGGACTTGAACATTAAAGACGTGGCCACTGGCCTTGAGGAGCTTACAGTGGGTATCATGCCCATAATTTTGAACCCTTGAATGCCTGTCTCAATCTTAATTTGGACAGTCTTGGCAACCATCTTGCATCTCAGCATTGCATCGTGGCTGGAGAACTCTAGGGCTGCTGGGGAGAAGGGTGAACGGAAGCAGACCATGGACAGCTCCTGCCCCGCCATGTTGTCCTGCAGCTGTAGGCTTGATGCTGGGTGATGAGGGAGGTGGGGACAGTTAAGACCACAGTACCAGCAGATCTGTAGAGAACGGCGTGGCTAAGCAGGACTCATTGGGAAAAGCTTCCTGCATGAAGTGGGCCTGTTTTACTGGAGCAAAAGTTTCTTTTTAATTTGGAGCCAACTCTCTCTCCCTTGTCTTTTTGGGAAAACTGCTCTCTAATTGTCAACCATTCCGAGTCAGGAGCTCAAATCCCACCTCCTTGATGTCGGAAGTTTGATGCTTTTGGCTTGCTTTTGTGCTTTTTGTTTTCTCACACTTCTGAGACTTTGCATTTTCACACATCTCCTTACATTCTTCGGGAGTGTTGGCAATACCTCTCAATTTAGCATGGCTCTGCAGTTCATGTGTTTACTCCTCCTTAAAGATCAGTTGTTGAGATGACAGCTAAGACCAGAGCCAACACTTGGTCTCAGGCCTCCCTCCTTGTCTGAGGACTGGGGGCCATGCATCATAATTGGTAGCCTGAGGCCTTGAGTCATGCCTTCTTTGGAGGGGTGGTGGATGGGAAGGTCAGAGAGAGAACGAATCTCAAGCAAACTCCATGCTTGGCTCAGAGCCTGACACAGGGCTCGATCTCTTGACCCTGAGATCACGACTTGAGCTGAAATCAGTCAAGATCCCATCGTTCAACCGACTGAGACACCCAAGCGTGTTGGGTTGTGCTTTTAATCCACATGCCTGTGCTCATCTAGGAGATGAGATTTGTAAGATTTGCTACAGGAAAAGCTTTGCCAAAATAAATATCTGGCATCTCTACTGGGCTTTCTTCACCTGCCAAATAAGCCAAAGTCTCCAAAGGTGATCATGTACCCAAGCCAGGGCTTCTATTCTCTGACACCTGGGTAGTTGTTGTTCTTTTTCTGAACTTTCTTCTCGCTGGAGGGAATTTTTCTCTCTCTTTGTAAGCAATTGTGGTTTTGGGCTCATAAAGAACTTAGTTCTGTGGAAGCCAGTTGAACCAAAGCTCTATAGAATTTCTTCCACTCGGAGTAAAAACCTCTGGTTTTTATTATTGCTTCTTCAGTTGCTTGTGACTCAGTCCTCGGTGGCAGGGGTTTGGAAAAGCTCTCCAGAAGGACCCAGAGCACGGTAGGCATTCAATGACGATCAGTTTTACTGGTGCACTCTGGGCAGCCCTGCTGTTAGCATATTACCCTGCTGCCTGCTGTCAGGGGAGAGTCGGATTAGCCAGTGAAGCATTGGCTGGGGTTTCTCCAGGCACATCGTTCTTCTCCTGGGACTTGGCTTCTTCATTCTTTAATTCTTTGTTTATTTGTTTGTTTGTTTGTTTTAGAGATTTTATTTATTTATTTGGCAGAGAGCGAGATAGGAAACACAAGCAGGGGGAGTGGGAAAGGGAGAAGTAGGCTTCCCGCTGAGCTGGGAACCCAACACAGGGCTCGATCCCAAGACCCTAGGATCATGACCTGAGCTGAAGGCAGATGCTTAATGACTGAGCCACCCAGGCTCCCCAGTGGTTTCTTCGCTCTTAATGTGGGAGTGAGAAGGCTGCCGCTCTCGCAGGTGGCTGCAAGGAATTATAAACCAATAAAGGGATTGCTTAGCATATGGCTGAATGTCAAGGGCAATATAAATGCTTAATCTCATTTATTTAGTAATAGTTGGGTGGCCACGTGAAGGTTGCTGTGGAAACCATAACTCCTGAATTCCCTGACACTTATTGTTGTTTTTAAATGAGGCCAAATCCTGTGATTTAAAAATATGTATATTAGAAAAGTAACAGGAAGGATCACGGCTTGATCTCAATAGCAGCCTATTTATAGAAACTGAGTTGCTACTGTCCTCTTGCCTGGAGGTATCTGTCATCCAGTTACTCTCACTGGATCCTTCTTTTTGTTCAAGGTCATGTCTCTCATCCATTCAACCCAGCCACCCATCCATTGACTCCCCACTAACTCCCCCACCCATCCATCACCCACCCTTTCATCTACCCATACACCCACTGACCCCCTTCATCCGCCCACCCACCCACCCATACATTCTCCCTACCTACACATCTCCTCACCCATACACCAACCCATCCATCCACTCACCCATCCACCCACTTACCGCCCACCCATTCATCCATCCATCCACCCATCTATCCACTCACCCACCTATCCACTCACTCACCCACTAACACACCCATCCATCTACCTACCCACCCAACCATGCACACACCGTGCACCCACTCACCCATCCATACCTCCATCCATTCATCCATTCACCCACCCGTACATTCCCCCTACCTGCACATCCCCTCACCCATACACCTACCCATCCATCCACTCACCCATCCACCCATCCACCCACCCATCTACCCACTCACACACCCATCCATCCCCCACCATCCACCCACTCATCATCCATCCATCCATCCATCCATCCAGAAAAACTGCATTTCCAACTCATGAGCTAGAAATGAGCCCAAGCGTGAGTAATCAGAACTAGTAGTTTTGCAGGGAAGGCACAGCACTGAGAGGATGTCCTGGGTGATGGACAAGCCAGAGCAGAATTTGTGCAGCTGGTGCAACCAGAGGTAGAGGCAACAGAAAGAGTGGTTGCTAATGTGAGAGTGGAGGCGTCAGCAGTTCAGAGGAGGACCAGAGGCTCCTCATGCTGGTACCCAGGGCTCCGGCAGCACACAGCTGGGAGACATCCCGCAAGCGTTCAGGCAATGACAGTACTGGTTAGAAACATTGGTTCTGATTTTTCTTTGGAGGAACTCTTGGAATGCCACACCTCCTGTAAGTTGCTCTCTTCTGCGAACAGGATCTGCACGTGGCTCCCTTCCTTCCATCGTGGTCTTTGAAGCTCTTCTCTGGGTTGTGTGAGCCTTTCTGCCCATAGCCACTTGTGGCTGGCTGGTGGCTCCTGGTCACTCCTACACCGGCTGGTGCTCACATGTCTTAAGTACAGACAGCCCATTCCTCCTTTCCTCCATGACCTTGCTTTGATTCCTTACTCAGATCCTAATACCACAACTTTTTTTTTAAGCACACATTTCCAGTTTGTTTTCTGACCCCTCCGTTCCCACCAGCAGTCAGCCAGTGTCTCCTGATGCCCTTCCCAGTGGTGGGCTCCCCTCTGGCTGACTGACAATGCCCACCGTGCAGGGGTTCCTGAAGGGCACATGTGACCCCTCTTTCTGGGGATTCTGCTTCAGAGGGTCATCGTGGCCGGATCTCTTCGAAATCGCACGCCATCTTCCTCCCACCGGCCTCGTGTTGGAATCACCACTGCCACATCTTCCTTGTCCTGCAAACCAGCCTGGCTACTGCCACCTTCCTCCTCAGGTCTCCTTAGTCTCCAAACCGAGCTCACCCAGGGCTGGTGGCCTGGAATGGATTCCTCATTTCCATCCCCTTTTGCCTCATCCACCACTTTTTAAAAAACAGCTTTCTTGAGATAGATTTTATATGTAATACAAGTCATCCGGCCTGGGTGGCTTAGTCAGTTAGGGTCTAAGTCTTGATTTGGGCTCAGGTGATGGTCTCAGGGTCATGAGTTCGAGCCCTGCATCAGGCTCTGTGCTGGGCATGGAGCTTGCTTAAGATTCTGTCTCTCTTCTGCCCCATCCCCCATCACATGCTATAAATAAATAAAAAAATAAAATTTAAAAAGAAAACTCATCCTATTCATATGCACACTTCTGTTTTTGTTTTTCTAGATCACCGCTCAGCAGTCTCCATCACCCCATGAGATCCCTCAGGCCAGCTAAGCCCTGTCCCTCCCTGGTCCCCAGGCAACCACCGATCGGCTTTTCTGTCTCTACCGTCTGTCCTTTCTGAGTACTTCACATGGAAGCCATCCGACAGTGCGGGTCTCTTGGGGGTGCTTTCTTTCGCTCGGCCTGTCCATCCCTTCCTTCTCGGGCCAGTGACAGTAGGTCCTTCCCGTGTTGGGGCTACTGTGAGCAAGTCTGCTGTGTGCAAGCTTTTGCCTGGACGTATGTTTTCCTCGTTTTTATTTTTTTTTTCCTGGGTGGATACTTAGGAGTAGAATTAATGGGTGGGATAATAATTTCCTATTGAACTTTTTGAGAAATTGCCAAACCGTTTTCCAAAGTGGCCACACCATCTAACATTCTCCCAGCAGTGCCCGGGGGCCCGCATTTCTCCATCTCCTCCGTGACGGTTTTGGATGTCAGCTGTTCGTTGGTAGCTCATTGCGGCTTTTAATCTTCGCTTCCGCAATGACGAATGCTGTTGAACACAATTTTATGTGCTTATTAAGCTGTTTGTCGGCTTTTTGGGGGGTGAAATATATGTTCACATCTTTTGCTTTGGGATTAGGTTGTTTATTTTCTGGATTATCAAATTAGAACATCTCCTCTTGTTACCTCCTAACAGGTACACCTGTCTGGAAAAATGGCGCCCTTGTGACCTCCCTGTCCCTTGTCTGATGTCCGTTCTACCTTTTCGTAATCCCTGCTCCTTCTTGCCCCGTCCCATCAAAGGCCCTTGCTGCTCCCTCTAGTGGGAGTATCTCACCCTTCCCGGACCTCCCCTGACTGTTTCCTTTGTCATGCTGGGCTGTACTTGACCTGCCTGTAAGCTAAATGCTGTTCTAGAAATTTTAAATAAAAATGTTCCCCGGCACCCACATGATGACATTTGGCTTCAGCTCTGCCCTCATGTCATCAGACCAGTCATCCAACAGGTGTGGTTTGGTTTTCCTACATGTCTGACTGTCGGACTGGATTGTTACAGCCTTCTTATTCCCACTTGTCGCCAACGGGTTCTTCCTGGCTCTTAAGTGGGGACCAAAGAAGGCTCTGGGTTTTTCCTTGGCGCTCTCCCTTGGCTGGATCTATGTCTTTGGGCCAGCCGCCTCACCTCTGGAGAGCTCTCAGTTCCCTCTCTTATAGTCCTAACTCCAAATTTAAGAAATTGTACAGATAAGTGAAGTATGATTAGTTTTTTCCTTTTGGTGAAGTGCTTGGAAAACCTGTTTTATTGTAAAATATTTGATCACCGACATTCTCTACTCATTGCCCTCCTTGGCTTTGTTTGGTTTGTAGCCCGGTCTCAACTAAGTATGAAGGCGTGTTTGTGTGTGTGTGTGTGCGCGTGCGTGCACGTGTGCATGTGTGCATGACTGTGTATGTGCCTGGAAATGTATGACCATGGATGTTTGTGGGGCAGTCCAATTCTTTACCTAATGATCGATCCCTTTCCTGAAAATCAAAACTTGTTCTAAATTATTTTCTTATTTTAGTAATCTTTTTCTTATAATAATATTACATTTGTCGCTGCAAACAGAATTGGAAACTCCCAGAGAGCTATAATACTCTTAATATTTTGATGCTGGATTCTAGTCTTTTTTTTTCCTGATTATATACTTACACTGCGTTATCATTGTACTGTACCTACTTTAAGTTTTCAGTCCTAACACATCATCACTGTCTTCCTATTACTTTCATAAAATTCTTCTTCTATGGAAATGTTTTTAATGGCTGCACAGTATTTCCTGACCTGAGGACAGTGGAAGTTATTGAGACCGTCCCTACAGATGCACGTGTAGGTTGCTTTTCTTCCTTCACAATTATACACAGTGACACATGGGATGCCCTGATCCCTTTGCAGAGCAGGTCATGTCTTGCGATAAGTGGCGGCATGGGTCATAGCTGTCCATCTGGTACCCAGCGTCCGTGGGCTGAACACACACTGTCTGGTCTTCTTCTCTCTTTTCCATAGCTGGTCTTCTCTTCCCCAGCCTGAAAGCAAAATAAAAATAGTGATAGAACATTTATCCCTCCAGCCACACAAATTTCGTTCAGCCCTTTCTCTTTCTCTACTTTTTTTTTTTAAAGGTTTTATTTATTTATTTGACAGATAGAGATCACAAGTAGGCAGAGAGGCAGGCAGAGAGAGAGAAGGAAGCAGGCTCCCCGCTGAGCAGACAGCCCGATGCGGGGCTCGATCCCAGGACCCTGGGATCATGACCCGAGCGAAAGGCAGAGGCTTTAACCCACTAAGCCACCCAGGCGCCCCTCTTTCTCTACTTTTATCTACGGTCACCTTGGGACTGAACTCAAACTTGGAGGTTAACGTGAAAGGAATTTACGAGGATAAAATGGTTAGTGATTGAAATGATAGTCCAAGAGTGGAAAGCCTTCCTTCACTCACAGGGTGAGAGCCATCCTCTTACACTACAGTAGTGACCAAGCACGAAAATGAAAATTACCAGCTTGCTGATGACTCTTTGGCAGCTCACACATGATCATATGTGGAACACCAGTAGATCAAATGCAAATATTGTGTGCATATTCATCAAGAATACCACATGGGCAGTGTAAGCTGTTTTAATTATCTGTCAAGGAGAAACACAGTGGCCTCTGGCACAGGCAGTGAGCCCAGCGGTTCTGCTGGCATGTTTGTGTCCGAACCATTATGGAAGTTACTTCAAAAGAAAAGTATTAAAGCGAAGGGGATCAGAATCCCTCTGATTAGCAATTAGAAGTGGCCAGCCTAATTTTGTTTTTGTTTTTTGTAATTTTTGATTTATTCTTTTAGACTTTCAAAAATACAGTGCCATAATATAGTTTAGTTATAAAACTTATGAGCTACCTGTCCCTGAGATATAAATAATGAGAAAGCTAAATGCATTTTTGGACAATGTAAGTCACCTGAAACATTCCCAAAGAAGTTACGTCCACTTAATAATTAAGCAGCGAGGAATATGGAATAGGAATTTCATTCTTAGCCAAGTGATAGACGTTAGTGTTTTTTTTGTTTGTTTGTTTGTTTTTTGCACTTTGTACTTGTGGATATAACAGGGAGATATTGTTTTATCCAGGGGTATCAATGGAATAAATAAATTGGTGTTTAGAGAAGCACTCAGCTTTTAGAAGCTAGTATGTAATTCCTTCATTCATAAAATAAGGCGTGTGTGTGTGTTTTCGAAGTAATGCTGTTAATGTCCTTGAATGTGAAAAGGTAAGACAGACAAATCTAGACAGATTTATCTGTCTGATAGATCTGTCTGTCTATCTATCAGTGAAGGGCCTAGTTGCATCATTAGAATCTTTCAGTCCGACAGAAAATAAAATAGTTAGACTCTTAACACTTGATCTTAGCCAAAAGGCCGAGAAATGATATACAGTTAGATTCTTTAAAGACTAAATTTTTGGGCGCTAATTCACAGAATAAAAACCCTTGAAGCTACAGGAGTTCTAAAAACCTAAGGTAGACTTGAAAAAGCCACCATTAAGACTAAAATTAGGGAGTATTTTATATATACAATTGAATCCCTAAAGAAAACAATTACAAGCTGGATAACAACAACAACAAAAAGCCTATTTAAAGGCATGGGAGAGTGGCCGGAAGTAGGCAGCGGCCAGAGGGGAGTCAAGGGTTCAGTCCCCGAATGAAGGATCATATGGGTCTGTTCAAGTCTGCTGGGCACAGTGGCTATAACTCAAGGAGAGAGCCAGTCTTTCTGGTGTGAGGCATTCCCTGGTGGAGTTAAGGCCTGTGGCTGGAAAGGGAGAAGAAAAATCTTGGAAAGGAGAGAAGCAGCCCTAAAATCTGCAATTTCCCAAAGTCACTGGCTGATATTTTTGAATTTTGTATACATGGGAGAGCTACAGGAAGTCAGGGGAAAGTAGTATCTGGAAGCTGGAAGAATTGATTTCAGCTGCTGTCACTACAGGGGAGCAGAGTCTGGGGTGTAAATCCCAAGCAAGAGGGTCTGGCAAACATTTTTTTTTTTTTTTGGGCTTTTTACTGAAATCCCAGACGTGCTCCACTTTAGGGGTAAAGAACAAGTCTCAGGACCAAGGAATTTTTCTTAGATATATCTAAGGTACAACCGACATAGATCTGGTCTAACAAAGCATAAAGTCAAGTTTCTACAAGTTTAAGGTGATCCACCACTAGTTTAACTGCTTATTGCTAGAACAAAATGGATACTCTTCAAAGGAAGATAGCACAATCTAGCAACTCTATGAAGTAATGTCCACCATATTCAGCAAGCAGTTAAATTTTATTGGTTATCAGATATGAAGAGAAACAGGAAGATGGGATTGAGAGTCAAGAGAAAAATCAGTTCATAGAAAGTGACCCCCATGTGAGCCAGATGTTGGAATGAGCAGACAGGAAATTTAAAGCTGCTCTCGTGACTATGTTCAAGAATTTAAAAGAAAAAGAAGCAGATAAATGGAAACTATATATGTATGTATGCATGTATTAAAAACATAATATCTGAAATAAAGAATTTACTGGATATTCTTAACAGAGACTGGAGATAGCAGAAGCAATGCTTAGTGAACTTAATAAAGGATTGACAGAAATTATCCAGATTGAAGAATTGAGGGGTAAGGATAATGTTAATAAGTAGAACCACTCAGTAAGTTATGAGACAATTCAAGTAGTATAAAAATATGCATGTAATTGGTCCCCCAGAAGGAGAGGAAAGAGAGCATGGGGCAGAAAGTAATTTGAATTTAAAAATGGCTGAAATGACCCCAAATTTAGTGAAAAACTTCTAGATTAACTTACAGGTCCTAGAAATTCAGCAAACCTTACCCAGAGAGAACCACATCTAGGAGCATCATAGTCAAATTGTTGAGGATTAATGGTAAAGGGAAAATCCTTGAGCATCCAGAGGAAAAGGACATATTATACACATATTATATTATAATGCATATTTCAGGGAATTCCTATAGGATTGCTGTTGATCTCCATTCAGAAACAAAAAAGGCTGGGGTGTCTAGGTGGCTCAGTTAGGTAAGTGTCCAAATCTTGATTTTGGCTCAGGTCATGGTCTCAGGGTCCCGAAATAGAGTGGGGCTGCACCCTTAGTAAGAATCTGCGTAGGATTCTCTCTCCTTCTCCCTCTGTGTCCCTCCCCTGCCTTCTCTCTCTAAAAAGAAAAGAAAAAAACCTATACTTAAAATATTCTAGTTTCACTAAAAGACAACATGTTGTTTAAAATAAAATTGATAAGACTGCATTTTGGGTTTTATAATGTATGTAGATATAAAATTTATTTAGCACAAAAGAGGGAGGTAAAATGGAATTTACTCTTGCAAGTTTCTTACGTTTTAGTCGAAGCGGCACAATGTTAACTCTAAGGGGCCCATGATGAATTAAAGATGCACATTATAATCATTAGAGCTCAAAGGCCAGTAGAGAGACGAAAGCACCCCCCCCCCCGGAATATTCAGTTAACAAAGAAGAAGGCAGGAGAGACAGGAATGAACAACGGAGTACAGACAGAATACAGACCCGCACCCAACAACGTGAAGGTCAGAAACTTTATATTAAGCGACAAAAGCCAACCACCATAGAATGCAGACTTCCCGGGGTCTACGAATAAAAAGTTCAAGATCAGGCAAAACTAATCAATGGAGATGGAAATCAGAGCAGAAAGGGCTGGGCGCGAGGCATGGGGACAGCCTGGGAAGAGGCAAGAGAGAACTCTGTGCAGGAGCGGAAATTTATACCTTAACCGAGGTGGTGGCTTATCTGGGAGCCTAGATTTACCAAAATTCACAGAACTGTACCCTTAAGATTTGTGCATTTCACTGGGTGCAACTATTAGGTCCATTATTAAAAGCCTCGAACCAACTCAACTCTCCGGCGGGGCTTCGGGTTGGAAGCTGTGCTCAACAGAGGGCGCTCCGAGCCCGCCAAACGCACTTTGGGGACCCAGCTACTTGGGGATGCAAAGCGGACCAGCTCCGGTCTCCGTCTTCAAGGTGGGTCCGCTACAGTTCTCCCTCGACACCCCACCTCCGCATCCCACCCCACCCCCTGCCACGGCTTCAGAGGCTGGTGCATTTCAGGGGGGCGCACGCAGCTGTTCCGCAGAGGCGCCGCGCGGAGCGGTTGGCTAGGCGGTTTCCCCGCGGCCCCTCCGCGGAATACAGATGTGGCTGGGAGCTGCCATGGGCCGCCTGGAGGCGTACCTGCCCCCCTAAGGTCCTCTCTCTCGATGTGATCGCTTTTAAATTGGAAGCAGGAACGTCATGGAAACTTCCATACTGCTCTCGACATCTTCATTTTGACTTTCTTACCTCGCTTTGGTGGCTGTGAAATCTTCCCACGCCAGGGCTGCGGCGGGAGGGTGGTGGGGGGGTGGGTGGCGGCGGGAGGGAGGCACAGAAGGAATTTTCCCCGAGCTGGGCGGGAGGGGCGTTGCCCCAGGGTTTCAGCACCCCCAGAAGGTTGCCTTCCTGCCCCCTCCCTAGCTCAGAAGGAAGCCAGAGGCTGGAAAGCCCCAAACATCTTTGGCGCCCTCGCCCACCCCCAGGCCTGTGTCCCCGGGCGCGGAGATGCCATTACACCTCACGTGATCCCCGCGCTGGGCCGGTCCTTCTCGAGGCGTCTCGCGGGGTGTTAATTAAAGGTCACAACAAAACAGACCTGCCGGCTCACCAGGAGAAATGTCCTCCCGGGAAATGAAAAATGACACCCCGGAGCAGCCACGTGTGGAGCCTGGCATATGCCGGTTTCCTGCACTCCCCGGCGCTGCGCCGGGGGCGGCGGGGGGGATCGGACAGGGGGCGGTGGCTGGGGGCTCCCGGGGCTCAGGCGCGGGAAGAAAGGGAAGGAGAGGGGGGAGCGATTCCGGAGCGGCGGGGCGAGGTCACCCCGCACACACCCCCTTTCCAGGCCCGCGCTGCGCGTGTGCACCGCGGCGAATCCCTCAGTTTCCCCTGCCCGGTGGCGGCCGGCCTGGCCCCGGGCTCACCTGGGCCAGCTTGGGCGGCTCGGGCCGCTGCAGCTGGGGGCGCGCGGGGCGGGGGCGAAGGCCCCCGGCCCTTTGGCTGTGGCTAGGTGGGTGTCCCCCTTCCCCCCACCCCCCAGCCGGCCTGAGGGCTGGTAGTGCAATTCCAGAAAAGGTTTGCAGGGCAGGTCTAGAAGAACAAAGGGCGGGGGGTGGGGGGGAGGACCCGGCATGTTTGCGGACTTGTTTGTGACTCAGTCCCTTTTACACGGCGTTTCAAAGGCAGAACTGCAAGCCTTGCCAGGAAGAGAAAGAACTTGGGGGCGGGGAGGCTCGGGCGCATTTCTGTCCAGCCCTCTCGCTCGGCGCTGCCCCTCCGCGCCAGGCTCGCGCAGTGGCGTCTCATTAGGGCCCTGGCCGCGGGCCACTCTCCGGTAACTTCCCCGCAAGGGGCGAGATTTACGACCCCCCGCCCCCAGCCTCGCCTCGCACTGTCAGGCGCGCGCGCCGCAACATAAAATGGATCCCGGCCGGCGCGGCGGCGGCAGGCAGGCGGCGGGCTCCGGGGCGGCGGGGCGGCTGTTCCCGAGGCTCCGCGCTGCGCCCGGGCGCACACGCGCGCGCTGACCGCGGCGGCGCCCGGGCCACGCCGAGCCGCGTCTCCCTGCGCTCGCGGAACTGTCAGGCCGAGCGGGCCGGCGGATATTGGCTCCGCGACGCGCCGAGGCTCCTCCCCGAGTCTGGATCCTTATATTTTGGGAGAATTTCTTTGAACTCAGTTACCGAGCTCCGTGAAGGAGGCAAGTTCCCACCGCCGGCTCGCCGGCGGGAGGCGAGGCGCGGCGAGGGCTCGCCCACCTTCCCCGGCAGCTGCGTGTGCCTGGCGGCCCGCCTCGCTTCCCTCGTGGAGGAAAACGGAGCCACCTGGCCGAGGAGAATGCCAATTATCTGGATGTGACCGTGAAAAGAGAGCGTGTGGCTGGAGGAGGCAGAAGAGGATGAGGCAAAGCATTATTTGAAGAGAAGAATAAACCACCCACTCCAACCCGTTCTGCAAATTTAGTGCTATTACTTCTGGGCTCCATTTGCTTTGATTCTCTCCCTCTCCCCACCCCCAATTAAGAGACCTTGACTTGAGGGCCAAGAGTCAGCCCTCGACAACGGGGGGGCCCTTCTGGGTTGGAAGACCTTTTGGATGTAGCGTTGGTGGAACGTTTAGACACTCTGCTCTGCAAAAGCCACCATGAATTCGGTAGCCGGGAATAAAGAGAGGCTGGCGGTCTCCAGCAGGGGGAAGAAATACGGGGTAAGTTGGGACGGGTACACCGCGGAGGCGCGTTACCGGATCTCCCACCCCTCGGCTGGGGTCCCTCTTCCCGGGTGCCGCGCGGCCCGGCAGGGCGGCCCCGAGCTCTCCTGCCGCTGCAGAGGCGCCTCCGCCGGGCGGGCTGGGCGTGCGTGCACCGAGGCGGGTCTGCCGGCGAGGACGCCCGCACACTGGCCCGGCCCCCGGAATTTTCCCAGTCCTCGCGTTCCTGGCGGTTCCCGCACCCCTAACTTTTGAGGAATTTGTGCACTTCAGGCAGAGTTAAGCCGAATTGGGCGGGGGGGGAGGGGTTGTCCATGAATTCTCTGCCGTCCCTCGGGATCAGTGCCCTGGAGCCGGGAGAGCCTTGCATTTACCTTCAGGATCCGGAGGGTTGTACCCTGAATGAATACAAATCCAGATGCCCCCCACCCCACCCCCCGCCCCCGGCATAGCGTCTTCCAGGATCTTGAACCTGGGCTTTTTCTGGGATGGGTGTCGGGTTCAAAAGCGCGGGGCGCTGACTGTGAGTTCCCCCTGCAGAAACCATGGGAAGCCCTCTCCTCCCGACCCGAGGAGGGGTCCGCCGGCGCCCGGGAAGCCGGGACCTACTCAAGGGCGATTAACCGGGCAGATGGAGGCAGATTTGACCGCCGAGCTCCGAGCGGTCCCGAACGCGCGCTCCTTGGCGCTCGGCCCGGCCCTCGGGGGCGCGCGTTTCCCCGGCCGGCGGGAGGACGCCCCCAGCCCGGCTTGGCCGGGGCGGCGCGGCAGCCCGCAGCCCTGCGTCCCCTGACTCTGCACGTCTCTCCGCAGGTGAATGAAGTGTGCTCGCCCACCAAGCCCGCGGCGCCCTTCTCCCCCGAGAGCTGGTACCGGAAAGCGTACGAGGAGTCGCGCGCCGGCAGCCGGCCCACCCCCGAGGGCGCGGGTTCGGCGCTCGGCTCGTCGGGGACCCCGTCCCCCGGCTCGGGCACCTCGTCCCCGAGCTCTTTCACCGGCTCCCCGGGCCCCGCCTCCCCGGGCATCGGCACTAGCTCGCCGGGCTCCCTGGGCGGCTCGCCGGGCTTCGGCACCGGCTCCCCGGGCTCGGGCAGTGGCGGCGGCTCCTCCCCCGGCTCGGACCGCGGCGTCTGGTGCGAGAACTGCAACGCCCGCCTGGTGGAGCTGAAGAGGCAGGCGCTGAAGCTGATCCTCCCGGGGCCGTTCCCCGGCAAGGTGAGCCCGCGCGGAGTCAGGCGGGAGGGCGGCCCCGGGGCAGGGGAGACCCCGGCGGGCGGCCGCGGGAGGGGCCCCAGGGGACGAGCCCGCGCCTCTCCCTCGCCAGGCCGGCCCGGGGCGCAGAGCCGGGAGGTGTGCCCAGGCCTCTCCGCCCACTGGGTATGCCCCAGCTCATCGGTCCTGCTGCCCTCCACTCCCCGCACCCGCCGGCACCTGCCATTAAACCTGCGTCTGGCGCCCTCCCCGGGGACCCTCTGCCCGAGCGCCGCCCACCTTTGCGGTGCGGCAGGCCCGGGGACAGGCGACATCTGCTCCTGGGGGGCTTGCTTTCTGCCTCGCGCCGGCACTGTGGCCGGCTCCTTAGAGTGTCCTCCCCACGGCCCCTCGCGATCCTTAGGAACAGGCCGGTGGGAGTGGTAGACGCAAGCCGATACTTAGGGCTTGGCGTGTCCCATGGCCTCTTCGTGGGCCTTCGTTCCCAGAATGACAAAAACGGAAACGGTACTCGAATGCCAGCGTGTCCCCCCAGACATCCCGCGTGTGCGCCCGAGGGAGATCGGGGGTGGGAGCGCCTGGGAGCCGGGCTGCCTCGCGGCCGGCTCAGCACCTTGGTCCCTCCGTGCGGTGTGCGGGAGCCTCCAGAGTGCAACACAATGCGATTGTGTTTGCACTCTTGGGTCCAAGTACTATCAAGTGACAATATTTACTCTTCCACTTCAAAGAGTTTTTATCAGTGGTTGGAGAGAAATATTGAGAGAACAGTGCATAGCTGTGGGGGCTTGCGACACTGCTCCGTGGCATTTTCTGATTTGTATTTCTGTGACTTTTGAAATGGCATGCTGTGATTTTGAGTCATGAGGTTTAGCAGTAACTGCGTCTGCTTGCCTCGTCTGCGAATCCAAATTCACACACATCAGTGTTTTCCCAGGCAAGGGTTAAATTAAACAAATACCCACAGAAGTTGTAAAAATTTTACATGTGGAAAATTGCCACCCAGAGAATTGGTTTTATGAAGCCCCAATTTATCCCAAGAATAATTAACTTGTGGATTGTTGTCAGGATGCCATTTTTGTAGTTTGATAATAAATCTGTCCAGACTCCCCTGGGAAGGATCTCAGGAAATCTAAAAGCTTATTTTATACTTGCGTTCTGTATTCTCCAATTTAACACTGCTTCATTCACACATTTATTTGCTCTTTTGGTCATTTATCAGTAATCTCTGACTTCCTGCTGCTTTCAGGGCACTGTGTTAGGCACAGCAGTGAAATAACAGCCCTCCTCCACATGGAGCTTATATGCTAATGGAGGATACAAACCACAAAATGCACCATTCAGAATTTATTGCCGTAAGCCCTTGAGAGGTAGCGTGTGGGGCGCTGTGAGATGATAAACCAGACTAGACCCTCCGATAAATTTTGAAAAACCTTGGTTCTTAAAGTTACCATCCAATAGGTGGCAATCCTACTAAATTGCAGTGTGCCGAAGCATTCTAGAACATTCTCTAGGAACCATTCTTACAATAGCTTATTGGTGCTGGTGTTTGAGTGCTTCTGTGTGCAAAGGTAAATCAAAAATCTGCAATTTTCATGTAAATGGAGGAAGGGAAGGAAACCTATAAGAAGAAGAAACAAATGTTTGCAATTCAAATGCCTCCATCCTGTGTTGTGACAAGGTTGATTTGGGGTTTTGTTAGAAGCACCTGGAAAATCCATTCCCGGTGTTACAGTTCAATGTATTTGCCAGTTGTATTTACCTGATGAAATTAAAGTGACCCTAGGAAACCGGTCGGGGGGTCTCTGAACTCAGTGCTCTGTGCCAGCTCACAGTCACGCCGGCATGTCTGAGGGACAGCTGTCAGGCACTGGGAGGTCACATGGGGTCACTTGCAGGCACACATCAATATCACCCAGGACCACAGTTGCCTGGGGGCACAAGACCTCGCCGGAAACAACAGTGACCTGGATTGTCTCCTCCTCAGTCAGGAGGTGTGGGGCCTCAAGTTAACTATAAGTCTTCTGCGCGTCTCTGGGAATAATAAAAGTTCAGCTTTTTTTTTTTCTTCTTCTTCTTTAAACATCAGTACCCTCAGATGAGGTACAATTTCCACTCCCCTTTTAAAGCCTGTGAGATTTTAAGGAAACAGATGCTGTGTTCTCTTGAACAGGATGGATGGAGGCCACAGAATTCAGACATAAGGCCTCCCTTCTTCCCAGGGCTGGATTTATGAGCTCTCTATGGACCTCGGTAGCCCTCTGGCACCAAAAAAGAGTTAAATTTCATTAGCTCAAGAGATGCCACTGTGACTCCAACATGCTGTTTGCCCTGGAGAGTAAGCATCTAGAAGATGAAGGCATGTTCTTGAGGGCTAATTAGCAAAAATCATCATTGTAATTCACTTAAGACACTTAACGGTATTTGGGAACTATTTTCTTTCTTTTTTTTAAAGATTTTATTTATTTGGCAGACAGAGATCACAAATAGGCAGAGAGGCAGGCAAAGAGAGGAGAAAGCAGGCTCCCTGCTGAGCAGAGAGCCAGATGTGGGGCTCGATCCCAGGACCCTGGGATCATGACCTGAGCCACCCAGGCACCCCTGGGAACCATTTTCTTAAACGGAGTTCTAAAGTCTACTAGGTGGTATGGAAAGTCTCCTAGGTGGGCATTTAGAAGTCAGAGGCAGACTAGCACGTTCGGAAATCTTATTTATTTGGTTTCAGTTCTCTCTCCACTGCTGATTTATTTTGTGACGTTGAGTAAATCCGTTTTTGTCCACATCTATAAGTTTCTTTGGAGAAAGACGTGGGGCTGTTGATGATTACTCATTAGCCAAGATACTGTTCGGTTTATGTTTTATAGAGTTAGTTATTTTTTTTCTCAATACAACATTATCCACTTTCAGTTTCTAATTTCATCAGCACATTTTCCAAATATCATGCAGCAGTGGGAGTCCTCACCCTGCACTGTTTGTAGGTAGCAAGCCCTGTTGAACCCCACCCCCTCAGTTTTGTCTTGGGGACAGTTTGTTAAGGAGGGAAGGTGAAATGCTGGTGAGCCCATCTGGGAGGGGTGTCTGGCTGATCCCAGCCATTAGATGGTGGCCTGCAGAATGACTGCCCTTATTCTGGGCCCTCTTAGGAGTCACGTGACCACAGGAGCCCAGGACTTTGGGGTGGAAGGCAGCAGCTGGCCTCCGAGGTTTCTGGGCGCAGGGCGGGCATGGTGTTAACTGAGGCAGGAAACGGGAGGAGTTCCACATTTGGGAAGGGCTCGGAGAGAAGGGTGCTGATGGGTTTGGTTTTCCTTGCACTGAGTGTGAGGTTTCTAGAAAGAGGCAGGGAGTGGAGGCAGATTGAGGAATAGGACAGGCTCTGCAGTGTAGAAACGGCAACCGTGATCTCCTGCACCTGTTGAGCTCTGGATTTGTCCCTTCAAATGACAACTTACCTGGTGAATAAACAGCTGTGTCCGATGGCGGATTGTAAAACCTTTGGATTGACTTCTATTACCTGCGTCGTCAGGTAAAAATAAAAAAAAAATACTCACTGGGTTCTATACTGTGTCTTTTTTTAGGGCTGGAAGTAGAAGGGGTCAGATAAAAGAATGTTGGTTTGTGAAGTGTTGAGATTTGGGGTAAACACGGTCCTTCTGCCCCTGGCAGCGTTCCCACGTGTATTTCACATCCGTGGGCACGAGTGTCTTTGCTGTTTTACACACAGTCGAGCCACCAAGCAGAAATAAGGGCCAAGAAACAGATCTCCCATTTTGGGGCTCTCCTCGATCATTCGGGGAACTGAATGGAACTTTTGAATCGACACTAAGTCCTAAGAAACATCAGCCCGAAGGAATTCCCTGGAGTAGGTGGAAATGTTCCAGATTGGCAGAAGGGTCTCGGGCTTCTGATCATTTCCAGATCAACACAAGAAAATCTTTTATGTTAAAAAAAAAAAAAAAAAGGGTCCAGAACTACATTGCTATCTGATTTTTTTTCTCAGTCAAGTATTCTGGGCCCATTTATGTCCCGGAAATATCAGGAAGATTAGCCAGTTGTACCGAAAAGTGTGGCCAGGAATCACAGAGATGAAAGAAAGGAATGTGTCAGAAGGGTTTAAACATACCAAACGTAGACTGTAAATAGCCAGAGCCCAAGTAAGTCTAGACTTGGGGAATATGTGTGTGTGTGTGTGCGTGTGTGTGTGTATTTCTGTGTTTTCCCAGCTCCAAAACGGGTATGAAAAAATAACTATGGAAAGTTTCCTCCAGAAGCCGTGGTGTGACTCTTTATAGATACAATACAAATTGCATTTTAAATGCTTATTAATTAGGAGGACGTTTATCTGAAATCCTTTTAAGAACACATGGTGATTTTCAGAACACGTGCTTTGAGCCTTTTCCGTTTCAGAAATATTTTCATTCCAAGATCAGCTAATAGATAGTATCAGTCGTGAGAACATTCCGGAAACATGTTAGGGGTTCTAAATGCCCTCCCAGCGGAGACCCGTGAGTGGCAGTCTCTTCCTTCGGGCTTAGCAGGCTATGGAATAATGGCATTTCATTCCACCAGACTTTTAATTGTGAACCAACATGGTCAGTTTTTATAGTGACTTAATTCACTTCGAAAATCCCTGGGCTGTAGTAACATCTCCTGCACGCCTCGCAGATAGGATTATTGCATTAGAAATGTGATTTTTAAGTGGCTGAGGCTAGTAATTTGTCAGCATTTGGAAGGATTAAGTCAATAAAATTTAGGCAATACGAGCTCCTCTTTGGCATGTCCCCGATCGCGCCATTCATGAACTAATCCTAACAGTGATGGTGATGATGCTGATTACGAACGGCAGCTGTCACTGGACTTGGTATGTGCTGGGCGCTGTACTTGGGCTCCCCCCCCCCCCCCCCAGTCCATTAGCTCTCCTATAGCAAAGTGGAGATGAATACAGTCTCTTTACCTGGGAATTCCAAGTGATCAATGTGGTTCGGGTCACAAACAAGGAATCATGAGTAAAGGTGCAAGGAACAGAGAAATCCAGGGAAGCCATCTCCCCCAGACCCCATGATGAGGGTGACTGTTAGGGTAACTGCCTGAGTGGGAGTTCACCCCACCCCCGACCTGGAGAGACAGAGTCCGGATTATTTTTCCTGGGCTCACAGATGGTAGCATCACTTTTGGGGGGGGGGCGGGATAGGTGGGGGTTGTCAGGATGGTGAGTTGAATAATTTTCTTGGCTGGAGTGGAACGCGGGGGGTGGGGGAGGAACTGCCTCATATTTCTTCTGGTCACTCACTTGAGACTCCTCTGTTGCCTGCCCTTTCTGGAAACCCTATGGGATGGGGTTGGGAGGGGGCTGCGGTGACCTCCCGAGGGGAAGCGTTCTCCCGGGGAACGTCTCCGAGCCAGGTCAGTAGGGCTGCCAGACTCCAGCTCTGTCCTGTCCTGGCAAGGGTGGCAAGTTGGCTGGTGTCCGTCAGGGTTCCTAGTCTCTTTTCAAGAATACAAAGTGGTTTCATTGTTACTCTCTTGAGTCACAGGCTGACTTTTACTTTTTTTTTTTTTTTTTTTTGGACTCCTCCTGTGTGGTCTTACTGTGGCAAAGAAGCGTGAATTCTATGGGGTTCTCATTCATCTCTCACACTTTTGAGCACCAGTCTGAAATCCCATAGAGGGCATTTGCACAGGCACCAAAGGACAGGGAATAAACCTATATTCCTAAATTACTTTAAAAAGTTTATCAAGGGGTGCCTGGGTGGCTCACTTGGTTGGGCGTTTGCCTTCAGCTCAGGGCATGATCCCAGGGTCCTGGAATCAAGTCCTGCATTGGGCTCCCTGCTCAGTGGGGAGTCTGCTTCTCTGTCTGCCTCTCCATCTGCCTCTTACTTGTTCTCTCTCTTTCAAATAAATAGATAAAATCTTAAAAAAAAAAGATGTTTTATCAAAGGGTGCCTGGGTGGCTCAGTTGGTTAAGCATCCAGCTCTGATCTTGGCTCGGGTCTTAGTCTCGGGGTTTTGAGTTTAATCCCCATCTTGGGCTCCCCACTGCGTGTGGAGCCTACTTAAAAAAAATATATGTATCAGGGGCGCCTGGGTGGCTCAGTGGATTAAGCCTCTGCCTTCAGCTCAGGTCTTGATCTCAGGGTCCTGGGATCGAGTCCTGCATTGGGCTTTCTGCTCAGCAGGGAGCCTGTTTCCCCCTCTCTCTCTGCATGCCTCTCTGCCTACTTGTGATTTCTCTCTCTGTGTTAAATAAATTAAAAAAAAATGTATGCATCAAATTAGTAAATCAGTTTATATCTGTCATCCTGCTTACCATTGCCTTTGGGATGCTCCAGAACCCATCTAAGAAGGATAGATTTCAAGTCATGGTTACAAAGACTGTCTATCACTTCCAGGTTTCAAAGGAATTCACCTTTGTTTTCTTCGAGTGTTTCTATGGCTTCCTTTTAAATATTTAGATGTCTAATCCACTGGGAAGCTACTTTGGTGTATAATGAAAGGTACAGATCAATTTTATCTGTTTCTAAATGTCTATAGTTGTCACCAGACCCGTTATTAAAGCATCCGTCTTCCCTCCACTGATCTGAGATACCATCATTATCATAAACCAGCTTTTCAGTTGGACTTGGGTCTATCTCTGGACCTTCTGCTATGTGCCATTTATCTGTCTCCTCATGTGCCAGTTCCACTTTATTTTATTATTTTATTTTTTTAGATCTTTATTTACTTTAGAGAGAGCAGGCATGTGCATGTGTGGAGTGGGGAAGGGCAGAGAGGGGGCAGGGAGAGGGAGAATGAATCGGAAGGAGATTCCATGCTGAGCACAGAGCCTGATGTGGGGCTCAATCCCATGACCATGAGATCATGACCTGAGCCAAAACCAATTTTCAAGGTTTTTCTCCTGTAGACTTTGAGCATTTCTTGTTAAATTTACTCCTAGGTATTTTATCTTTTATTGCTATTATAAATGGGCTCCTCGCTCCCATCTTCTAATTGATAATTGTTTGTATATAAGGAGGACATTGACTTCTATATTAATTTTATAGCCTATTAAATTCTATTAATGTGTTCATTAGTTTTTAAAATTTGTCCTCTTGGATTTTTGAAAGAATTTATCTGATATAAATAGAGATATCATTACTCTTTTCTTTTGCTCTTTGTATTCTTTTAATGGTTTTTCTCTTTTTTGTTACATTGATTCATGCCTCTGATACAGTGTTAAACGGTAGAGACACAGTTGACATGTGTACAGTTTTTCCCACCAAGCAAGATGTCGGCTTTTCGACTGAGGCATACATAATAGTTTCACAAATTAAGGAAATATCCTCCAATTCCTACTTCATTTAGTGTTTTTCACTGAGAATGGGTATCATGTTTTGCCAAATGTGTTTTCAGTCTTTAGGGAGATGATCATATGAGTTTTCTCCTGAGATCTATTACTGTTGTGAATTACTGTTGTTGACAAGCCATCCTTGCATTCCTGTAATAAACTCCACTTGGTCACGATGTATTTTTAAAGGATGCTGCGGATTGGATGTGTCACTGTTTTATTTTCTGCCTTCGCTTTCATGTTCACATGCCCATAAGGGTTTCTGATTCCTGCTCATGCATCAGCTACAGTGCTCTGCCACCTTACAACCAAGGTACAAAAAGGGAGAAAATTCCTGCCCTGGAGCAGCTCCCCCCTAGTTTAGAGACAGACGAGGAGCTGGTGTTCAAGGGCAGTGTGGGAAGCGCCGGACCGAAGGCTGGGCGGGCTGCCAGGGAGCGGAGGGGAGGCTGGAGCGCCTTCGACAGGTGGCTGGGAGTTTGGCTTGTTGAGCATAGGGCAGCGCTGATATCCGGCCGGAGGGAATGGCGGACACAAAGCACAAGAAGGTTATGCACGCTTGTACCCTTTGGGGAGCTGCAGGGGTGCATAGTTACCGTAGCACAGCGTGCGCATGGGTGAGTAATACACTGGGAAGATGGCAGGGGTTAGGATGAGTGGCCTCACAGCTGGAGAGTCTCCTATGACCCGGTTGGCCTTGGGCAGCTGTGGATGGGCGTCCGGAAAGGGAATGAGGTGATCAGATACCATTGATGACAGGTTGTTGTGCCACTGAAGGAAGATGGGCTCAAGATGGCATCTGGGAGCCCCATGAGGAGGCCCCTCACCATGACTTGGGTGACAGAGGGTGCAGGCCTGAGCTAAAGCAGTGGCAGTAGGAATGGGGTGGCAGCTTGGACCGGACAGATGTTGTGCGTAGAAAACCCATGGCGACATGGGGCAGAGGGAGAGGAGGAAGAACAGGGTTCCCTGCCCTCCCTCCCTGCCCCCCCCCCCCAATTTCAGGCCAGGACTAGCGTGAGGAGCTGCCGCCATTAATTGAGATGGAGGGTACAGGAGGGACTAGGGCTTTTGTTCTTGCGGGTCTGGTTTCCGAGGACGGTGTGGATAATAAACTTGGATAATGAACTTGTTCTGTGGGACTTGAAGTGGAATGTACCAGTGGGTCCTGGTGGGATTCAGAGCTGGAGACGTGGGTCCGGGGATGTTGGCGTGGAGAAGGCGGTGGGATCCCAGGAGGCGGAGCTGTCTCCCGAGAGCGGGGACAGCGAGGGGAGCATGGAGCTGCGGGACCGGGGACAGCGAAGGCACGGGCAGCCTGAGGAGCCAGGAGAAGGGGAGGAAACTCGGAGACAGCGCAGCCACAGAAGCAGAGAGAGGAGCAAGCTTCGAAGGCACGGGCAGCCTGAGGAGCCAGGAGAAGGGGAGGAAACTCGGAGACAGCGCAGCCACAGAAGCAGAGAGAGGAGCAAGCTTCAGAGGGAGGCAAAGGTCAGACGCCTCGGAGAGAACAAGGAGGTAAGGACTGAGGTTTCCCTTGATTCTGTGACTCCGAGGTCGCCGGGGATCTTTGTTAGAAGACTTTCTGGTGCTGGAGAGAGGCGGGCAATGACCGTGTGACCAGGAGCGGGCGGAAAGGCAGAGGGCATGTGGGGTAGCGTTTGAGTCTTTGACCACACTAAGAGGTGGAGAGAGATCCACTTTTGAAGCTCTCATGACCTTAAAAAGGAAGATCTGGGGTCAAAAAACTTGGCTGCAAAATCAGGTCACTCACAAAGGGCATGACCTTGGGCCCAGCCTTTCTGAAACCGGTCACTCTCCTCTTTACAGGGGCGACAACGATAGGACCCCTCCGGGGTCATTGTGAGAGTCTGTGAAATGGGCGAGACAGTGTTCAACTTTCACTTTCTGTTTATTCCCAGTGATTTTCTCTAGGAAGGTAAATTGTATAAAAGCCCCCTCTCTCCCTCCCTCCCCCCTCCCTTGCTCCCCTCCTTCTCTCCCTGCCCCCACACCTGCCTCCCCCCCACCTCCCTCCTTTCCTTCCTTCCTTCCTTCCTTCCCTCCTCTTGCCAGTGGTCTGACAGCAAAAAACGCAAAAGCAGCAGTCAGAGAAAATGGAGCCAAAGCGCCCCTCTCCTTTTCCACGCCTTCCCCTCCCAGTGGATAAAGCCCTCATTTATTCCTCCGCAGGGTGACCCCACAGAGAATCTGGGAGAGCTCAGTGCACGAAAATAGCCACTCCTCTTAGCTGAGATGCTGTGAATATGGAGTGCGATCCCTTGTCACAGATGGAAATCCCTTCCTCGTGGCCTGCCCGTCTCAGGCCCTGCGGGGAGCTTGGCAGCCGCCCCGTCCAGCATTCTGGCTCCGGAGCAGGGAGCGGGGAGGGGGCTTCCGCTGCCGATCCGGGCAGCACCGGGGATTCGGGCTTATCTGCCTTCCCATCCAGCCTTATCTCTCGCAGACAGTTTTCTTTGCAGTTATGCTTTGCTGATCCTATCGCCTCGATTCCGATTCCGACCAGACCCTGCGAAGGAGTGGAACGAGAGGCCTCCTCCCCCACATGCGGGATTTTCTGCACAGGGTTGGGCTCTCAGAGCCTCCTCGGAGACTCACACCTGCCCAGATGTGTCCATATTCCTGTGCCGCTCTGGGGGTCCACGGATCCGGAGGCTCTGGGGTAGACGGAATTCCTTTGATAAGCAGAAATCTATCTAAATGTATCCTGACTGTTACCGGCCAGGTGGCAGCTGAGGGGCTGTTTGACTCATAGTCTCTGCTTAATGGAGTTTGAGTTCGATATGGCGGCCAACCACAAAAAGTTCTTGGAAAAGGTTTAGCTCTCCACCCACGGCAGGGTTTTCAAAATCTTTGATATTTCTTATGGACAAAATGTCTTTATTTTTTTTTTTTTAAAGATTTTATTTATTTATTTGAAAGAGAGCGCACAAGGTGGGGGGAGGGACAGAGGGAGAGGGAGAAGCAGGCTCCTTGCTGAGCAAGGAGCCCGATGGGGACTCAAACCCAGGACCCTGGGATCATGACCTGAGCCAATGTCAGATTTTAGCCCACTGAGCCATCCAGGCGCCCCAAAATGTCTTTATTCTTAAAGCATTAACTGCAAATAATAAGATAAAATCTCCTTTGCCACCACAGAGGTGATGAACTTTTGACACTTTATCAAATCTGAGTGATGACTGAGATTTATAATGGCTAATTCAGGTTCCCTCTTCCCCCGGCGAACTTCAAGAGCTTGAGATTTTTCCTGTGGTGTGATTCCATTTTTTTTTTTTTTTTTTTAAAGATCTTATTTATTTATTTGACCGATAGAGATTACAAGGAGGCAGAGAGGCAGGCAGAGAGAGAGAGGGCGAAGCAGGCTCCCTGCTGAGCAGAGAGCCCAATGCAGGGCTCGATCCCAGGACCCTGGGATCATGACCTGAGCTGAAGGCAGAGGCTTTAACCCACTGAGCCACCCAGGTGCCCTTGTGATTCCATTTTTTAATTAGTGGTGATGAGCATCTATGCTTCCCCGAGCAACACCACCATCTGATTCAGAGCGGTTGCTTTCTTTGGAGATGGGATTGCTGCTTCCCTCCGCCCGCTCCATCTAAATGCTGGGTTCACACAGCAACAGGAGACTTGTTTATTAACTAAGGAACCAAGAACAACCCAAAGCTGTCGCGTTATCTAACCAGCTGGTTGTCCAGAAAATAAGCAGCCTATCAGGCGAACAGCTAGCAACCACATGGTTTAAGAGAAATGGTCAGTTGCTGGGGCGCCTGGGTGGCTCAGGTGGTTGAGTGTCCGCCTTCGGCTCAGGTCATGATCCCCATGTCCTGAGATCGAGTCCCGCGTGGGGCTCCCTGTTCGGTGGGGAGTCTGCTTCTCCCTCTGCCTCTGTCGCTCCCCCTGCCCATTCTCTCTCTGTCTCTCAAATAATAAATAAAATTAAAAATTAGAAAAAAAGAGCGACGGTCAGTTGCCTGGTCCAGCTGTGTGCCTTTCTACGGAGGGACGACTTGGTCCTGAACATGGCGGCCTCCCAGGTAGCCTTGAACGTCATCTCTGCCGAGCCGGGAGGCAAGGCCACGAGGCTGAGGGCAAGAAGGATGGAAGATGGGGACGAGGAAGGACAAGAGAGGGGCGAGAGAAACAGGAAAAGAAAGGGGTAGGGGTTGGTAGGCATCGCAGGTTGTCTACAGCCCCAGATGTTTAGATGAGAAGAGACTGTCCTTAGAAGAGACAGTTGCCATCATGTCCACAGCGCTAACTAGCACTGGGATCCCGGGCCCGCCAGCCTGTGCCTGATCCCTCCTTGTAATCCAAGAGGGTCAGCATCAGTGGTCCCTACAAGTCTCTGTGAAGCCACAGAGGAGCCCCAGGACTGGGACACCCAGTCCTTGTTCCCAAATTCCAGAGGGCTCTGCTTGACAAGGCCCAAGGTGGTTTTCTGGCCAAACAGGGGTTTAGGTCTCCCAGCCCCAGCCAGCTGGGCCTGCCCCCTCCCCTGCCCCAGGGTCTGCCCAGCCACACACACGGGTGCTGCCAGCCCTGTCCTCCCTGAGGTTCCTGCGTTTGGAATTTGGTTCATAAACGGATGGATGGGATTCTTCCTGTTTCTTAATAAAGCTGTTTTCTTGTCTGTCTTCTGTGTTTGTACACAGAAATAAACTCAGGCAGACGGAAAGACAAATTGATTTTATAAGAGCAATTTGGTTAAGGAATGTCTGAGAAAAAATACTGCCTTAGATATAAAGACGGCTTATAGTTTTACATGGAAAAAATCTGTCATACTGATTAGGTTTATTCATTTTAAAGATTTTTATTTACTTTTTTATTTGAGAGAGAGAGCACAAGCAGGGAGAGGGGCAGAGGGAGAAGCAGGCTCCGCACTGAGCAGGGAGCCCGATGTGGGGCTCGATCCCAGGACCCCTGGGATCATGACCTGAGCCAAAGGCAGAGGCTTAACCAACTGAGCCACCCAGGTGCCCCTGATTAGGATTTAGAAATAATCTGGGGGGGGGGGGGGGCGTTCATTCTGGGCAGCAGTCCCGGATCACCAAAACTCCAGACATCTCATTTGTGTTTCTTTCAAAAACTCTACATCTAGGGGCGCCTGGGTGGCTCAGTCCGTGAAGCATCTGACATTGGCTCAGGTCATGATCCCAGGGTCCTGGGATCGATCCTTGTGTTGGGCTCTCTGCTCTCTGCTCATGCTCTCTCTCAAATAAATAAGATCTTTTTAAAAAACCTCTACCATCTAGACTCTTTTCTAAAACCTTTCTTCCCTCTTTGGTTCCCCTTCTTCCTTCTGCTCCTATGAATGTTTAGACAAGGCCACAATTGTTTACACCAATATTTACATCCTCCATGCCAACGACGTCGGTGTAACTGTCCCGTTGTTTTGAAGGGTGGCCCGTGGAGGAGGGGACAGGTGGCCGGCTTGGGGGGGGGGTGCAGTGAACAAGGTCTGTTCATTCATTATCCATTTTATTTTTCTTCCCTTAAAACTAACCCATCTTGTCTTTAAGCTGTCTGCTTCCTGTGAGATGCCCCCGTCACTCTTACAACTATACCACTCTGTATGCGCACTGTCGTCTGAGCACAGTTCAGGGAGCCCTACAGATACTAAGGGCAGAGCTGCATCTGACCTTGAGCAGGATTAGCACTGGGGTGCCTGCACGCGTGAGGGCACGCACCGAGCAGCGGGAGACGTGGACGTGCACTTGACCTTCCGCATTCTTGCACTTGGTTCTTGGCCCCATCCCGGGGGTGGGGGCAGACTGACGGCCCACGCCATCGCAGGGCTCGCCGAACTCAGCACAGCACCCCCTCGGCGTGTTTGCCTCCATTGTGTTCCCAGATATCAGAACCGTTGTTTCTCCTCTGCTCCTTCCCCCCGAAATTCGCTCAGGCGACCCTCGACCCTCGGTGGCATTTCTAAGGCGGCCTGCCGCTCGCTGGGCTGTGCGCGTGTGCGCATGCGCGGGCGCACTCCGCAGGCGCCCCGGGAGGAAGACCATCTCCAGTTTCAGACATTGTCAGGCCTGACCTCGTATTGGAGGTCAAGGCTGCTAACAAAGTGGGCTGTGCCATCCAAAGGGCACTGAGCAGAGAAGGGTGGCGGCCGTCTGCGCAGCCTGCGGTCGCAGGAAGGGGCTGCCTGTGGCAGGTGCGCTCAGGATGGCTTGGCGAGCATTTTTGCAGTATCAGGGTGACAAGTATAATAAGGAGCCATGGCTTTCCTCTGTCTCTTCAGGCTCTGCTTCCTGTGTGCGGCAGGACCCCGGGAAGGACGTTGCTAGTGGTGGGCTCTTTTGTGGTGGTAGTTTGTGATAATGTCCTTTTTTTTTTTTTTTTTTTTTTAAATGAAGTATTCCTTGTTATTAGTGATTCTCCGCAATGGCCCTTTTTGGTGGGCAGGAGGAGATAACGGAATGGTGGAATCTCCTTCTTTCCACTTCTGTGTGATGGAAACTTTATGGGGGATCAGGGAAGAGACCGATGGGGGAGGGGATGCTGGCGGCAGGGTGTGGGGAGGAGGGCCTGCCGCCTGCCCCCTGACCTGGCCTCCTGTTCTAGAAGAGTGAAATCCAGAGGGATGAAATGCGAGTGGGACTCCTTCACCGGGGTGACTCCTGGTCTGGGTATTTCTGGATCCTTAGTCTGGAGGCCCTTGAATTTCCTGTTAGTTGCTTTGACCTTGTTTTTGCTCCATTTAATGCGCTTGTGCTCACTTCTGGTCTGGAGAATAACGGAACGTGGGAGTGCTCACGGGGTGCTCAGGATGGTCCCAGGGATCTCAGGGAGGAGCCTGGCTTCACCAGTCAGAACGAAGCCACGAGGGCAAGCTCAAGGCCTCACATCCAGACACCGGCCCCTGAGGCTTAATGTCTCCCTTCACCTGCGAGTTGACGTGCGCAGTCGACACTGCCCTGCTGTTATTTGGTGAGATGGTGACACACGGTCACCTGCAGGCCGGAGGGGGGCGGGGTCTGCAGTAATGAGGAGCCCCGCTCCCTTGGAGCGGCTGCTCAGAACAGCCTCGGTTTGCAGGGAGAGGAGCGACACACCGGGCTCGTTTCAAGTCCTTCAGGGCAGAGTAGCGAGGAAGTGGGCTGGTTTTTTTCCCAAGACGTGGATGGGGTCGCACTCGTTTGTTCTGAAAAAACACAGCAGTGTTCGCTGCTCTGTTGTAGAGCACACATCAGTGTCTTGGTAGAAGGATCACGAACTTTCCAAACCCTCTTTATAATCCTAACACGTGGCAGAATTCAATATAATATGTCAATTTGAATGAACACCATGAATTTTTAATGTTATCTGCCACCTCGACTCCTAGAGACCCGATGCAGTCCTTTTGAATCATTAGGATTTTATAATCCTGGGACTCTAGCAGGGAACGAGCTTCAGAGGTTATGAAAGGTTGGGTTACTTCTGCTATTTAAAAAAAAAAAAAAGATTTATTTATTTATTTTTTAGAGTGAGGGAGAGAGTGACAAGCTGACTCTCTGCTGAGCTCAGAGCCCAACACGGGGCTCGATCCCACATTCCTGAGATCAGGACCGGAGCTGAAACCTCAAGCCAGATACTCAATTGACTGTGCCACCCAGGTGCCCCTAGGTAACTTCTGCTGTTAAGAGCATGGTTCCTGGGCACCCTGGTGGCTCAGTTAAGTGTCTGCCTTCGGCTCAGGTCATGATCCCAGGATCCTGGGATGGAGCCCCACATCAGGCTCCCTGCTCAGCGAGGAGTCTGCTTCTCCCTCTCCTTCTGCCCCTCCCCCTGCTTGTACTCACTCTCTTTCTCACTCAAGTAAAACATCTTTATTTTTATTTATTTATTTATTTTTTAAAGATTTGGCCTCTTTATTTGACAGAGAGAGGCAGTGAGAGAGGGAACACAAGCCAGTGGAGAGGGAGAAACATGCTCCCCACTGAGCAGGGAGCCTGATGAGGGGCTCCATCCCAGGACCCCGGGATCATGACCTGAGCTGAAGGCAGATGCTTAACGACTGAGCCACTCAGGCCACCCCCAATAACATCTTTAATAAAAAACAAAACATGGTTCCTGCAACCAGACTGCTAGGCTGTGAATCTTGGCTCTGTCCTTTGCCAGCTCTGTAGTCTTTGAACTTAGAGGGACTTGCTTCCTGCCTCAGTTTCCCTATTTGCATAATGGCATTAACAGGAACAATTGCTTCATTGGTGTGTTTTGTCTGGCACGTAGTAGGTGTTCACTAAATATTAGCATCCAAACTGCCATTTCATAGAAGAGGAAAGTAAAACTCGCATCTCTAGACGGTGACCTCCCGACCCCAGGATTCATTCCACGCAGTTAACGTCAGTGTATGTATTTTCTGCTTCTCTCGTGCTCCATGTCTGTCCGTCCCTCGGACTGCGTGCCTGGCCAGCGTTTCTTTGGCTGTCACTGTGTAGTCGTGTGGTCGCCGGACTTGGGGCCGGGACAGAGGGTGGTTAGGACACAGCCCTGCCCTTGAGCCCCACAGCCTGGGGTGACAACGCGTCAGACAGCAAGACAGCGGTGTCCCTCCCCTGCTCTTGGCAGCATCCTTCACCAGACCCAAGAGGGCAGAGCAACCCAAGGGTCCGTCAGCGGGCGAGAGGATAGACTAAATGTGTTGTACACGATGGAAGGCAATATCTAACACGCGTGTGTATTACTAGAGATGATATTTACTTCCTGTATAAAAAGGAAGCAACATCGGACACCTGCTACCGCGTGGGGGAACCTCGATGTGATTCCAAGTGAAATAAGCCGGTCCCCAAAGGGACAGATCCTGTGCGGTTCCAGTTTCCAGGTGAGGCTTCGAGTTGTCGCATTCTCGGAGACAGAGAGGTGGAAGGATGGGGGTGGGGGAGGGAGATGGACGGGGATGCAGACTTAACACTTAACCACAAAGAGCTTCAGTCTGGGAAAATGAAACAAATTCTGGAGGTGGGAGGGGGTGACGACTGCACGAACTCGGGCTGTACCTGATGCCCCTGAACTGTGCATTTGAAAATCGTTCAAATGTTACTATGTGGACACTCCCCCTCCCCCCGCCCTACGCTGCCCACAGCAAGGTGAACTGTGTCACAGCGCAGCGATCTAAGGGAAGAGACGTCCCTGCGGATTGCCTGGGCAGGGAAGTGGCTCGTGAAGGGGTGACCGTGACAACTGTTGGGCTAACCACCACCGGCTTCCCAGCACGCCGTGTGCCGTCCCTTTTAATCCTAGGACTGGGTGCGCTTACTGTCCCCATAGCACAGATGAGGAAACTCAGCAAGGTTAGGGACCCAGGCCCACGTCCTGCGAGGGATGTGGGGCAGGGATAGGATGGGGAGCCTCCCTGCTGTCCCCGCGGGCGGGAAGGTGCCCGGTGAAACCCGTGGAGGGGTGTGGGAAGGGCCCCTCACTGCCACTTACCTTCCAAGAAGCAGCTTTTTCCTTTGTGCCTGTAGGAGTTTGCAAGTTGTGCGCGGGCCGTCGTCCTCCCCCAGTAAACACAGGAGGCTGGCAAATTCATCTTTTTGAAGGCAGCAGGTCAGTGGTCCCCTGCATAAAAGTTATTAATGTAATACTATAACTATACTGCACAATTTGCAGTAAACTTAAAAAAACGACTTATTAGCCCTTGGGTTCTTGACAGTGGTATGTTCAGTGGCTGCGACACTCTTCCGAATTTGCCGGCACATTGTCTTGTGGGCATTGCTGTTTTGGACTTGAACCAAACGGACACTTTGAACGATTCGATAGGAGCATACAACCTTATATTTAAAAAGCTGCCTTTTTCAGGGTGACTGTCCTGGGTCTTTGCCATTTCATCTCCCGACTCTGTAACATTCCCGTGGCTGGATATGGGGCTGGGGGAGCAGCGGTCCATCTTAACCTCATTCGGCAAGCTGGAGCAAGAAAGGTGCAGAGAGAGGTCAGAGACCGTTCTCTGCTCCTGCTCAGCAAGTGTTCGGACAGCATCTGCCCGGCGCCCGGCACTGCTCTAGGCCCTGATCGCTGTCCCCCGTGAGTCCACTCAGCCTCACACTGCTGCCTGCTTTTTTCTGGAACGCTGTTGTTCTGCGTTGGTGGGATTTCATAGCTTCACAAGCTCCTTGCTCTTATTAAAGAGGTGTCTGACTCTTCCCAGGTTGTGGGCAGGGAATTTGGCCCCAGCGCCCCTTCCCCCCACAGCATCGACATCAGACTCTAACGCTCGTGGCTTCTCTTGCAAAGGGCTCCTTCAAGCCGTTCTCGGGGGTTCTGGCCAGTGGGGAGTTTCTCTGGGTGGCTCCTTGCTCACTCTGTACTGCCTTTCCTGCTTGAGACTTCCCCCAGGGTGAAAAGGTACAGCGGTGGCTTTTGTCTGGAGCAGGACCATCAGCGGCACAGTGACTGATTTCGGATGTAGCCGAGGTGGCCCCGACTCAGGATGGTGACCTGGAGGCGACAGGTTCCAGATCCCATTCCAGCCTGGAACCAGTCCGCCTCCACCCTCCAGGGCAGCTGGGCGGAGAAAGGAGGAAGGATAGGGTGACCCAGGCACTAGACGTTTTTGAAAAAGGCATTGCCTACGTTAATACAAAAAACGTCAACAATGCAGTCCTACAATCTTGGAATATAGGGTGCGTGTCTAGAAGCTATGTGTGTGTTATACGTGAACACAACACAGTGGACAGACGTGAATTACAAAGCACTAGGCTCACACACGGGCTTTTTTTTCGTTTCATAATCTCAAGAAAGGGTGAAATCTTAATATGTTGTTTAGCGCCCCCAGGAAGGGGCACAGATCTGAACCATCATAGAAGATGGAAACTCACCTCCTTGCCAGGTCTCGGGTCCTGCTGAGTCTCCTCCCCTGGGGCTGGCTGGTAGGTCACCTGTGCTGCAGGTGTGACTGCGGCGGGGGCGTCAGCGAGGTGGGGACTTGAACACACAACCCCAGAACAAGATGCTGCAAAGGAGGTAATGAAGGCGCAGGCAGGGTTGCCTTCTGACGGTGAGATTCCCCAAGGCTCGCCCTAGAAATACCAGCCCACGGCCAGTTTCCATTGGCTGCGATCCCATGAGGTTCTGTCAAGTAGAGATTTAAGGGGAAAAAACAAACAAACAAAAGAAACCACCCAACCCCAAAGGCACGAAAAATTAGAAGATACAATTTTGTGGCCAAGTGTAGAGAGTCCCTGAGCCTAGCTATGATCCCAAAAGACCAAAGAGGCCATAATCTGAGTTCTGAGATCTCTTTTATTGTGTTCATATTTCCTCAAAAGCCTCTTTCTGTTTGTCCTCTTTCTGTTTGTTTTCTCTTCCTGGCTAGGGTTCAAAGGGTAGAGCAGAAAGCGTGGAAATGTTGCTTTTGTTGAAAGTGGTGAAACTGTATCTCCACTTTTATTCCCTGTGAGACGGTGGGGTTATTTAAAAACAAAAAAAAACCAAAACAAAAAACAAACCAAAACATTTGTTTGGGAAGAAGTAGATCTATGGTCTATGAAGATCATACCAGAATTTACTAGGAAGTAGGAAGGAGTAGAAGGGTCCCCCTTCTACAGAAGGGGACCCCTTCTACAGAAGGGGACCGGAGACGTTCGAGAAAGATGCGTCCTTGAGGTCTAGCCTGGGATTTTGTTTCCCTTGCTCCTAGCATCCCTGCTGGCATCTGGAATTTTCTCCTAGCCCTGGTGTCCCCGTGTGTTTGCCGTAGCTGGGCCTGCCCCTGGGAGGAGCCAGAAGACTCTGGGCCTGCTGTCGTCCACACCCGCCCTGGTCATTTCTTAGACTGAAGCTGCCCACCCTTGGTGGCGAGGCTGGCAGCTGAGGGTCTAGAGGGAGCCAAAGGCTCTGACAGGTGTTGCGTGATAAGCCAGGCCAGCTACTGTCCCCAAGACGGTGTGTGGGGGGGGTGGTAGTGGGACTCTCATTCCCGCCTTTCATGCTCAGTACAAGGCTTTGGGGGGGGGTGCCTGGGTGGCTCAGTGGGTTAAAGCCTCTGCTTTCAGCTCAGGTCATGGTCCCAAGGGTCCTGGGATCGAGCCCCTTATCGGGCTCTCTGTTTAGCAGGGAGCCTGCTTCCTCCTCTCTCTCTCTGCCTGTCTCTCTGCCTACTTGTGATCTGTCTATCAAATAAATAAATAAAATCTTTAAAACAAAATACAAGGCTTTGGGGACATTTGGGGGGTCACTTCTGCTATTAACAGTGACTTCAGCTGTTGTGGGTGACATACAGCTGACCGGATGGGCCCACGGGTGATGGAGCTGCTGAATTTCAGACGATCTTTTTTTACTCTTTTTAAAAGGTTTTATTTATTTATTTACTTATTTGAGAGAAAGACCGCATGATGTGGGGGGAGCGGCAGAGGGAGAGGGAGGAGCAGGCCCCCTGCTGACTCAGTCCCAGGACCCTGGGATCATGACCTGAGCGGAAGGCAGACGCCCAACCGACTGAGCCACCCCGGCGCCGCTGAATTTCGGACGATTCATTCTGTGACTTTTGTAGGATGTACTTTTGAGCAGAACCTGGTGTGAAGCATGTATCAATCTGGAACTTTTGGGAGGAGGTGGTGTGCAGGGAGCTGTGCTGTGGTCCCCACGGGCCATTTGCCATAGCTTCTGCACAGGCGCCCGAAGGTCTGGCCCATTCCTCCCCATTTTTGAAAGAAAGAAAGACAGCCCTGCCTTTGTGGATCCTTAGTTCCCTCCGAGAGGACGCTTTCAACACCCTGTGGGTGCAGTCCTGAGCCCGGGTGAGTCTTTCTGGCCGAGGACGCTTTGCGGGTTCGTGGCAGTGTTAAGAGAGGGGGGAATGCAAAGAACCAAACGCCAGCGGTGGGAACACACTCGTTCCTGCCCAGAGCAGTATCTGCATCCCTCTGGAGTCTCAAGCAAGCTCTCTTGTCCTTGGCTGGGGGTAAGGTAGATGGCCATCTCCCCCCAACTCCCCAGCCCAGCCGGTCGGAGTTGAAGACCCGTGCTCTGACTCGGTTACTTAGTGCGCTCCCATCGGACCTGCTGCTCTGCGCTCTCTTCTCTGTCTCCCTCATGCACAAACTCAGTGCCTCCTCTCTCTTTAGATCACTTGCGCGCTGTTTAACCTCTCTTCCCTGATTTCCCCTCCTCTGCTGCTGCTTTTACGGTGGTTTCCGCTAATGGATCCCCTGGACGAGATGTCCTGGCTTTGAGAGTGGCAATTAGTGCTCCCCCCTGAGAAGGGGCCGGGTTGACTGATGGCCTCGGCTTGCAGGACGGATGGGGCCTGACCCTTTTCCCGTGGAAGTAGGTTATCGATGAGCTTCAATGCCGGGCAGCTTACTGCCCGGGCTCTTGCCAACCCCTCTTGATCTCCTCGTGGTGTACATTTTCAAGATCGTATCACATTCGCTCAGGAGAGTTCAGGAGAGAAAAATGTACTAATAAAGCAAAAAAAGGGACAGAGAGAGAGGGAGAAGGAAATGATGATTTCTTTCATTATATTATAACCCAGATGAAAAGGAACCTGACTCTACAGGGCTGGGCTGTGTTCTGAGAGAACCTGTGGGATGTGCGTGTGTGGAGGTGGATGGGTTATGGGGCACGGAGACACCTCGCAGCAGGGTTAAAGGACTTTATGTTTTGGTTTCTTCTTTGGATTCCTTGTAGGACTGGTTTTCTTTCTTTCTTTTTTAATTTAATTTAATTTTATTTTATTTTCAGTGTTCCATAATTCATTGTTTATGCACCACACCCAGTGCTCCATGCGATACGTGCCCTCTTTAACACCCACCACCAGGCTCACCCAGCCCTCTACTCCCTCCCCTCCAAAACCTTCCATTTGTTTCTCAGAGTCCACAGTCTCTCATGGTTCATCTCCTCCTCTGATTTCCCCCAACTCACTTCTCTCCTTCACCCAATGTCCTCCATGTTACTCCTTATGCTCCACAAATAAGTGAAACCATATGATAATTGACTCTTTCTGCTTGACTTACTTCACTCAGCATAATCTCCTCCAGTCCCGTCCATGTTGCTACAAAAGTTGGGTATTCATCTTTTCTGATGGAGGCATAATACTCCATAGTGTATATGGACCACATCTTCTTTATCCATTCGTCCGTCGAAGGGCATCTTGGTTCTTTCTACAGTTTGGAGACTGTGGCCATTGCTGCCATGAACATTGGGGTACAGATGGCCCTTCTTTTCACTACATCTGTATCTTTGGGGTAAATACCCAGTAGTGCAATTGCAGGGTCATAGGGAAGCTCTATTCTTAATTTCTTGAGGAATCTCCACACTGTTCTCCAAAGTGGCTGCACCAACTTGCATTCCCACCAACAGTGTAAGAGGGTTCCCCTTTCTCCACATCCTCTCCAACACATGTTGTTTCCCGTCTTGCTAATTTTGGCCATTCTAACTGGTGTAAGGTGGTATCTCAATGTGGTTTTGATTTGAATCTCCCTGATGGCTAGTGATGATGAACGTTTTTTCATGTGTCTTACAGCCATTTGTATGTCTTCATTGAAGAAGTGTCTGTTCATATCTTCTGCCCCTTTTTTGATGTGATTATCTGTTTTGTGTGTGTTGAGTTTGAGGAGTTCTTTATAGATGCTGGATATCAGCCCTTTGTCTGTACTGTCATTTGTGAATATCTTCTCCCATTCCATGGGTTGCCTCTTTTTTGTTAACTGTTTGCTTTGCTGTGCAGAAGCTTGTGATCTTGATGAAGTCCCAAAAGTTCATTTTTGCTTTTGTTTCCATTGTCTTTGGAGACATATCTTGAAAGAAGTTGCTGTGGCTGGCATTGCCTATGTGTAGAAAAATGAAACTTGACCATTCTCTTACACATACACAAAGATAAACTCGAAATAGATAAAAGACCACAGTGTGAGGCAGGAATCTATCAAAACTCTAGAGGATTGGTTTTCTTAGGAAATCATGACTTTAGGGAAAAGATGGGATGGGGTGTAGAGTCGGAAAGACCCTTCTAGTGTCGACTTCGTGAGACCTGGAGGTGATGCTGGCCACTGAGGGCTGGCTGGTGTTACTTTTGGAGACCAGGCTGTTTGCTTGCACATGCAGGAATGTCGAATCATTCTTTTTTGTTGTTTAGTAGCTTTACTGAGATATAATTCATAGGCCACACAATGTACTTGTTTTGAATGTGTAGGCCCGTGGGTTTTAGTATATTCCCAGAATTTTGCAACCATCGTCCTCGTGGAATATTAGAACATTTCTGTTCCTCCCCAAAGAAATGTGGTGCCCATTTTCAGTCAGTCCTCATTCTCTTGTCCCCTCAGCCCCAGGAAACCATGGCTCCACTTTATTTCTCTATGGATTTGTCTGTCTTAGACGTTTCCTGTGCATGGAAATTGTGCACTATGTGGTATAGCGTGACTGACCCGTTATGTTCAGTGCGATGTGGTCAGGGCTCACCACATCATTGCGTGGAGAGGAATGGCATTCTGTTGTGTGGGTATACACGCTGTGTACCTGTTCAGCAGCAGAGGGCTATGTGGTTATTTCCAGGTTTTTGCTGTTTTGGAAAAGTGCTATAGTGAACGTTTGGGCATCAGTCTCTATGAGGACATACATATTCTGTTCTCATGGGCTGATACTTGGGAGCAGAATTGCGCTGAGTGTGGTTAACTCTGTGTTTAATGTTTTGAGAAACTTCCAAGCTGTATGGAAGTGTGGCCGCACCATTTATGCTCCCACAGCAACAGATCAGATGTCCTTCCTCTGTTGATGCCTTTTGATTCTAGAGAATGTGAACTGGTTGCACAGTCTGGTTTTGTTCTGCGTTTCACTAATGCCTAGTTAGGTCGAACATCTTTTCACGTGCTTATTCACCTTTCTTAGGTTTTCTTTGGAGAAACGTCTAATCAAATCTTTTGTTCATTTTTTTTTAAAAGATTTTATTTATTTATTTATTTGACAGAGAGAGATCACAAGTAGGCAGAGAGGCAGGCAGAGAGAGAAGGAGAAGCAGGCTTCCTGCTGAGCAGAGAGCCCGATGTGGCGCTTGATCCCAGGACTCTGAGATCATGACCTGAGCCGAAGGCAGAGGCTTAACCCACTGAGCCACCCAGGCACCCCCTTTTGTTCATTTTTTTTATTTGGGCTTTTTGTTGTTGTTGTCACTGAGTTGTGAGAGTCCTTTATATATTCTAGGTAGAAGTCCCTTAGCAGATACATGATTGGCTGATGTTTTCTCCCAGTCTGTGGCTTATCTTCTCATTTTCTTCACCATGTCCCTTGAAGCACAGATCTTTTATTTTGGATGAAGTCCAGCTTATCAGTTGTCCTTTCGTTGCTGTGCTTTTGGTGTCTTATCTGAGAATTCACTGCCCGACTTGAAGTCTTGAAAATACGTTCTTGTATGTTCTTTTAAGAGTTTTGTAGTTTTAACTTCAACTTAGGTCTATGGTCCATTTTTTATTAAGCTCTTTCCCTTTTCCTGCAGTAAAAATTATTCCCAAACTCATTCAGGTTTCAGTAAGATTTTCTTTCATGCTCCTTATTTGTTAACACAACAGACCTAGTGGCCCTCCTGTGCTGGGTAAGGGTCAAGACTGTAGAGATGGACATGAGAGTTGGGTCCCTGCCAAAATCTCTTCATGTGTCTTTGGATGGACGGCGGGGAGAGCAGTCACATGGGCAACCCACAGGCAGGAGATGGACTCCAGGACCTTGGCACTAAGCAGAGGAAAGCTTGACCTGTTGACGAGCATCACAGGTGACAAAGCAAGCAAGCCATCAGAGAGACCTCGTGGATGTGGCGCAGTGAAGTCACGACTCTTGGGCAGTCTGCCAAGTAAGCTGTCAGAAGGGCAGACAGTGATCACGATTTTTGCTGGGGCGCCATCACGTAGTCATTTGATTAAGCTCTCTTTCCGGTTTTGCTTTCAGTGTTTTGGTGTGTTTTTTTTTTGTTGTTGTTTTGTTTTGTTTTGTTTGGTTTGGTTTGGTTTTACATCTTGCCTCTCGCTGTCCTGCAAAATTTGCCAGGGCTTTCTGAAACACATCTTTGGTTTGCCTCCCATGTCCCCCAAGGATCAGCTACATATAACTTTTGGGGATGTGAAGGGAGAGGTGAGGCACTAGTCTTATTTTTATCAAAAATCAAGACCGGTGGCATAGGCTAGAAGTCATAGGATGCAATGACCTCATGGGATGTTCCCTCCTGAGGCATGAATCATAAAAGCAAGTTGAGTGGTAGCCGGTTTTTGTTTTTTTTTTAATTAAAGATTTTGTTTATTTGACAGAGTGAGAGGGAGAGTTCAAGCAGGGGGAGGGGCAGAGAGAAAGGGAAAAGCAGGCTCCCTGCTGAGCAGAGGGCCCAGTGTAAGACTCAATCCCAGGACCCCAGGATCATGACCTGAGCGGAAGGCAGTCGCTTAGCCAACGGAGCCACCCAGGTGCCCTAGTGGTAGCCTGTTGAGATGAACTGTAATACTTTGTCACCTGAGCTCCTGGCCAGGTCTCAAAACACGTTGGGCACATGGCCAGACAGAGCTCAGCCCTCTGGCCAACCGACTGATTGTGGAGAGTGTGGGATGGTCTTAGGTGTTGACGTTGGTGTTTGTCCACACGTATGCAGATTGTATCCGCAGCACAAGTATGCACCGTGTCCCTAACTCTCCAGGAAAGCCCTGCTTCACGTTTACTGTCCCTCCATCCACCACTTGAGTTTAATATCTTGAGGGAAAGTACTGAAAATCAAACGGGGTCATGTCTCCTGCATGAAATAAGAAGAGAGACGGGATTTAAAACTCTGAGTTGGTGTAACAAATCAAATGCGGAGTACCAGTTCTCATCACCAAATGGTGTATGTCCATGATTTGCCTTTAAAGAGCAGGTTCTTTGGTGTAGTTGCAACAAACTTTTCGGAAATCTCTTCTCAAATATGGAAGCATGTCTGTACCTCCATTCTCCCAGGGTACAGACGGAGGCTGCATAATGTATAGTAGACGATTGTTAGCAAATATGGCTGTTTGGTTTCTTCCTCCTAAACCCGAGAGGATTGACATAGCCTTGTCACTGCCACAGTGGATAGAGATGTGTTGCTCAATGCGTCTCTTGTTTGCACTGAGAAAGACTTTCCGGAGCACTTACTTAAACATTTCTCTGGGTATTTATATCCCCGTGCAAGAGGAAACCATATGATTCGAGATTGGAATCTGAGACACTCAAACCCACAGTTAATTTTCAGAGCCAATTTTTTTTTGTGTGTGTGTTGCTTCTCTGGGATGATGCTAATCATCCAATTCAGATTCACTTCCACGCACATTTCTGAGAGCCTGCTGTGTGCTAAAGCGGTGAGGATACTTGATAAGACGTGGTTCCAGACTTCAAGCATGGTCTAGCGAGGGGAGAGTCTGGACAGTGTCCAGACGCGCGTGTCGTATTGGGACTAAGTGAATCTAAACATCCTTTCCTGGGTTGTCTCATTACTCAGAAAGTCAGCTCTGTTCCCCATCAATGAACACGGTCCTCCGCCTTTCCTCTTTGCAAAGCCTGAGGGGCGGCCCTTTGTAGTCTTCGTCCCAGGCCGTCATCTGGTAGTTTAACAGCCAAAGTCAAGAATTTCCCAAAACACGCGTTTTCTCATATTTTTAATGTTTGTGTTTTCTCAAAACGGGTCCTGCCCCTCCACTCCCATGGGTGCTGGTTTTCTAAATGACACCACCAACAACAAAATCCCCCCAGGACGAGGCGTTGGCAAAAGTGGGTTGGAGAGATGCTGGCCGCGTCCCCCGAGAGTTGTGTGAAACCCTCCCCAGCAAAGGACCGACCTGCTTCCTGACCTCAGGCTTCGTGTCACCCGCCAGCACCTTCCTCGGAGTCTTCATTTCCCACTTTATTTGGGTGCAGCTAAACCCGGCAGCCTTCGTAAGGTACGCTCTGGGATAAAGCAACTTGCTGTGTCAGTGAGGAAAAGGGAATTTCGGTAGCTAGTGTTGACGGTTGTTGTCTGTAGAGAGCAACCCTGAAGGACAGTGGGAGGTGCCAAGGTCAGGAGTCAAAAGTCCTAGGGGCTCTCATCCACTTTCTCTGAGAGCTGGTGGGGAGGAACTTATCTCCAGTCCAGTCTTCCATAGAGTGGGAATCGTCATACCTGTCCTGCTTACCTCTGCAGGTGAAAATCAAATGTGGTGATGGAAATGTCTGTGTAATTAAAGTGACGTCATTGTCATCATCACCACCAGGGAAGGTATGATAATACGGGACAAAAGGTCCAGTAGTTTCCTAATTTAATTGTCCAAAATATAAGATGTTAAGAACTTTGGATAACTGGTGGGATGTTTTTGTTTTTTGTTTTTTTAAGAGAGCGAGCGGGGAGGGGCAGAGGGAGAGAGGGAATCTTAAGGAGACTCCATGCCTCGTGTGGAGCCTGACATGGGGCTTGATCTCATGACCCTGAGATCATGACCTGAGCCGAAATCAAGAGTTGGTCGCTCAGCTGATTGAGCCACCTAGGTTTCCCTGGATAACTGGTGGTTTGGCTAACGAAGTAGAGTGTTTCTCTGGTCACTTGCTTTTGACCAGCTCAAGAGACAGTAGAAGGGATGATTCGGGCTCCTGTTTGGACCAAATGCTCTGTCCATCCGCTTGTGCTTAGGGGAATGTGTATTGGAAGGCTCTCGGTGTTTGAGTTTTGTGAGTGCGAATGTGCAGTCGTGATGGAGGGCGATGGGACGGTAACTCAGTTTTCGTGGCTGACGAGATAATGGTAAACAGTTACTGGAGCAGTGACTAGTCACTTCACAGGTGCTGTTGGTTAAGGGCCTTGAAGGACCAGCGAAGGATGTGGATTAATTCTTGTTCTCCGGCTCAAGACTGAGCTGACGAAAACTGTCATTGAGGATTACCTTTCTGATCTTGGAGAAATTCAAGTTTGAATGTGTGAGAATCTGCTTGAAGATTGAGATGGGAAACAGGGGCAGACTGAAGGCCCTGTAGGGCAGGCATGGCTTGGTGAGCTGCGTGGGTGGGGGGTGGGGGGAAAAGTGAGGCCGTTGTAAGGATGAGCAAAGCCCACCTCTCTCTCTCTCTCTCTCTCTGACAACCCCCATTTGCTCCAGGATTATATTTTCATACTGTCGTGTTTGGGTTGGATTTAATAGCTCAATTGAGGGAAGACATTTTAAATTTCCCTTTATGCTCTGTGAACTACTGACAAGATGAGTTTAGAGAAACTAGCTCCCAAGCAAATTCCACTTCCACAAATGTTTAAACTTTAAAATGGTGACACATGCATTGCTGGTAGGAATGCCAAATGGTGCAACTGATAAAGAAAAATGGTGTTGTGATCCCTCAGAAATTAAACGTAGAATTCCCATACAACCTAGCAATTCCTCTTCTGGGCGTACACGGAAAAGAGTTGGAAACAGGGACTCAAAGATTTATTTGCACTATACGTATGTATATATATAGTTATATATATAAATATATATATTTTGTTTATCCATTCACACATCAGTGGATGATGGCATTGCTTCCACTTTTTATCTTATTTTGTTTTATATATATTTTGTATTTTTATATGTATTATTTATATTGTTATATATCATATATTAATATATAATATATTGATTTATTTATATGTACTTATTTATTTTATATATATTATTTATATATATGTGAACTATAGCGTACGTATATAAACTATATATATAGGACATTTTAACACACACATGTACGACTCGGCCTTCAAAAAGAAACGCCATTCTGAAATACTACAGTGATGGATGAGCCTCAAGAACATTTTGCAAAATGAAATAAGCCAGTCACAAAAGGGAAGATATTTTATGATTCTGCTTAGGTCAGTCCGGACTCATCAGACACAGAGACAGTTTGCAGAATCGCAGTTACCAGGGTCTGGGTGGAAGGAACCGGGGAGTTGGTGTCTAATGGTACAGGGTTGCAGTCTGGGAAGAAGAGGAAGTTCTGGAGATGGTTGGGAGCGAGCCCAGCAATGTGACCTACCGCTGAACCGTACTCTTGAAAAAGGGCTAATGTGGTCAGTCTTACATATTCCACAGGGAAGAAATGGTGAACTGTTCTCTTGAATCAGTGATTTCTTTTTTTCCTTGAAATCCTGGAAAATATAGATTCTAAAATTCTCTTCTTCTGTTTTCCAGTTCTGGAAAGTGAACTATGGTGGTCCTTTTTAATGTCATTTGCTTTAAAAAAAAAAATGCAATGATGTTTCCTAGGCCAAGCACACCCTATTAACAGGTTCAATAACACACTGCAAAGTGTAATTTCAAGTTTATTCCACTCTGCTATTGTTATGCCACAAAGAGGCGGTGTTTATATCAGGTTTTATACTGACGACTGGACTGTCTTGAAATGTGGGTTTGGGGGTGCACAGAGTACTTTGTGGGCCTTAGACTGTGTAAGGGTTTGGGTTCTAGATGTCCGCTGGAGTTTTCTTTCTGAAGGAGACCCAAGATTCAAGGTAAACCTCATCTCGCCCGTGTGACGCTCCAGAAGTTAGAATTCTGTGTCTTCTCTTTGTGGTCAGGAAGAGGATGATCTCTGGAGTTTCGAGAATGTTAACGAAATGTGAAAGCTGCTCAGAGAACAGCCCACAGAAGGGCTCTAGGCCTGCTGCCCACATCACCAGGACCCACTAGTCCAGACCCTTCCTCTGTCTGTGCTGGCTGTTACAGAACCAAGCCTTTGTGGGTTGGTTGTCTCCTGGGTCTTTTGTCTGGAATTATGTGGCACGAGGTCTGGACCAGCGGCCCACACTGGAAACAGTCTCATTCCCCCAAGAGAAGCTTCCAAATCCCAAATTCCTGGGCCAGCATCCATTTCCCTTCCCCCTTTGCCCTTCACCCCCCGCAAGATTCCTGAAATGATAATCTTACACTTCTCACCGATGTCCCTAAAACTTCAGCACCTTTGTACAGTGTCCTTGGATTCAAAGAAAGTGGCCATTTTCCCTTATTGTCACGAGTCTGTCTCGTGTCTCAGTCTCCCTTTAACAGACGATTACCAAATACGTGTAAATATCAACATTTGTTTACCTGTGATCCTAACTTTTCCTGTGATAAGGGACCACCGAGATTTGGGAAGACACTTGGAAAGAAGTTACATTCTAACATGGACACCAGTAAAATCGACACCTAATAGGTGATGTCATCCATGTATAGAAAACCTTGAAACGAATCCGTTGAAGAAAGGAAATGATCAGGGATGAGTTGGTTCGGCTAAGATGTGTTCGCTGGAAGATAGGACCGGATCCTTTCTGTGTAGAGAAATTTGTAATCAGCTCGATTGAACCGATGGTGTCATGCCTGACCAAGAGAATTAGTTGGTATTTGTTTTCGTGCCTTGGAAACCTCCAAGGGTGAGGGTATTTGACGACTGATTATATGGATAAAATCGTCCCTGGAAGTAAGGCAGATGCCCAGCTGCTGTGTACCAGGAAAGCCTGCCTGGTTGCTAATGGCCATTGCATTTCCTGATTTACTGGGCACCTTTTTTGATGGGCTGGGCGTGTCTTCTAATTATAATTAGTCAGGGCCCAAGTCAGAATTTTCTGTCTCTATGAATTTGCCTCTTGTAGGTCCCTCATCTAAGAGGAATGATACAATATTTGTCCTTCTGCAAACACTGTTAGCCTGATGAAATTAACAGTGAACTTAATCACCGTAATAATTATTTCCGGATTCTATTAAATTGTGAGCGTTATTGTTGTCCTCAAGATGTAATTAAAGTACTACCTACTAAAATAAATTTTAAGTAGGTAAGAGAATTAAATGTAAGAAAAAAACTAAAAATATAGAAAAAACATAGGTGATTAGTTAATGGATGGAGAAGATTCTAAGCGGGAAGGAAGGAAAGGTCCACCATGTCCTATGTCCAATAGGTCTCAAAAATAAAAGAAAGACAAAAAGAGAATGGAAGGTACCACAAGAGAATACAGGGATGGGTGTGATGATACACATTGGGTAAATAAAACCAGTGTGTAGAGGATGTGAACAGTTAGAACATGGCATTATCATACTTCATATGTAGTATCTTTGTACATGTTGTTCATGTAAATGGTAAGACTTCAGGAGACACGTGGACAAAATTTACATACAGACTTTGCAAAAGGGAAAGCAGAAGTGGTAAAAAACAAAAACAAAAACAACCCGAGGAAAATGGTTGAACCCCATTTGTGATCAAACACGTGCCAATCCCAACAACGCTGAGATGCCAGTGCTGACTCAGCTTTGCAAAGACTTTTTTTTTTTAAGATTTTATTTACTTATTTGACAGACAGAGGTCACAAGTAGGCAGAGAGGCAGGCAGAGAGAGAGAGGAGGAAGCAGGCTCCCCACTGAGCAGAGAGCCCGATGCAGGGCTCGATCCCAGGACCCTGAGATCATGACCTGAGCCGAAGGCAGAGGCTTGAACCCACTGAGCAACCGAGGCACCCCTTGCAAAGACTTTTTAAAAATGTGATATTCTTTGAGGCGGCTCTGGGCATGTTGATGACGCCTGTTTCGGAGAGCAGGTTGTTGAGACGTCAAGTGACTCTTTGCCTTTGACCCAGTAGCTTCACTTCTGAGAATCTCCCTGAAGGGAATAATCGTAGCTACAGAGATCATGTGTGCGAAGATATTTCTGATGATTATAAGGAACTTGAAAGAAGCGCATGCTCAGTGTTATAAGAAACAGTTAAGTGAATTACGACCCATCTGATCAAACACTTTGTGGTCATTTAAATGAAATTTGTGAAAAGTTTCCAAGGCACAGGGCGAAAGCTCCTGGTGTAATTGAAGCTAATTGAGCAGATAGCAAGGATGTCACCCTGCGTGGGCAGCATTAGATAATTAGAAACTTTGTGGAAAAAACAAAAGGGATTGACTGCCTTTGGCTAAAATCTTAACAGAGCAACATGAGTGGCTGCTAATCTCATGCAGTGGGCTCTTTTCTGATTTGTCATAATGGGCACATTTTACTTTAAAATATTTAAAAATTTTGGGGGCATCTGGGTGGCTCAGTCGGTTAAGCCTCTTGCCTTCTGCTCAGGTCATGATCCCAGGGTCCTGTGTTCAAGCCTCGCATCAGACTGTGTGTTTGGCGGAGAGCCTGCTTCTCCCTCTGCGCGCCACCCTGCCTACCTGTGCTATCTTTCTCTCTGTGTCAAATAAATAAATAAAATCTTTAAAAAAAAATTCAAAATTTTGGTTCATTTTCCAAAAACTTGGTTCTCGTGTACCCATTTTTAGGATTTGTCTATCAGATGACCCTCTTCTGAGAAGTTACATGGCTTCCAAACTTTATATCCTGCTATGTGATCATCTATACAGTTGGCTTTTTAAAATAATATAATCTTGCCGAAGAGCGGGAAGACCTGTGTTTATTTCGGTGCCCGCACAGCCCACAGGAACTCCTGCCTAATGGGGGAGGGATGGCCAACGGGAAGTCCCCGGTTTGTGTACCATCTCCCGCATGCTTGACTTGGTGCCACTGTGCTCACTACGCTCACAGTCAGATAGCATGTCGTCTGTTTCAGCTGGCTTTGGAAGAAGCAGTCTTGGGGGGTGGGGGCAGCTGGGTGGCTCAGTCAGTTAAGCATCTGCCTGCGGCTCAGGTCATGATCTTGGAGTCCTGAGATCAAGTCCCGTGTTGGGCTCTCTGCTCAGCAGGGCGTCTGCTTCTCCCTCTCCCTCTGCCCTTCCCCCCTACCCCTACTCATGCCCTCGCTCTCTCTTTTTCTCTCTCTCAAATAAATAAAAAAAATTTTTTTTTTTCTTAAAGCTTAGGGGCGCCTGAGAGGCCCAGTTGGTTGAGCGTCCAACTCTTGGTTTCAGCTCAGGTCATGATCTCAGGGTCATGAAAGCAAGCCCCGAGTGGGTTCCGTGCTGGGCTCACAGTCTGCTACAGGTTCTCCCTCTGTCCCCCCAACCCCACTTGTTCTCTCCCTTTGAAATAAATCTCAAAAAGAAAGCTTATGCTTTAGTTTTGAAATAACTTTTTTTTTTAATAGGAACCCCCCCCCCCCATTTTAGGGATGTAATAAATAGAGCTCATTCGGAGCCGGCCCCTATTCTAGGCCCTGCCCATGGGCTGTGTCTCTCACTGTTCCCAGGCCGCCCCGTCGGGTAGCTAGCATTCCGATTCTAGTTGTGCAGGGAAGAGCACTGAGACATGAGGAAGTCAAGTGCGTGAAGAGGCCCGTATTCAAACCTGGGCGATCTGACCCTGGAGTCTCTCCACTGGGCCAAGTTCATCGACAGTTGGCCTGTACTTTATGCGGGAATCAGCTCGGGCACAGACAGGCCGAGGCTGGCATCTGACGAAACAGCCGGCAGATCGGGGGCGGGTGGAGGTTTGGAGCCAAGCCCTGGCTGTGTCCACGGACCAGTCGAGGAACGGAGCTTTGCGGAGCCAGAGTTAACATCTGCACACTGCAGACTGCTCCTGGCTTTTAAATGGGCAGGTGGGAGTGTCCATGGACTTTTGAGGAGAATCCCGCAATAATACCAACGCAGTTGTTAAAGCGTTGCGCGTAGGACGCTGGGTAACTTCATATTCGTAGGAAGAGCAGTGTGGTTGCTCCCTCCACAGGAAGTTTGCTTTTCCTCTTCCAGCCTCACTGAGCTGTGCAGAAGGCCCGATTCCTTGTAGCGGCAGAGCGCGTTCTTCAAATCCACCCCTTGTTTTGATTTGGACTTCGTTTTGCGTAGATTGTCGGGCGCGGGAGAGAGTTCTGGAAAGGGAGGCCATCTCTGAGCTGAGCTGCCTCCACTCTGAGAAGACAGTAACACTGCGAACTCAGGAGAGGGGAACAGCAAGATATTTCGTGTCTCGCCTTTAAAACTGATGTTTGAGGTGCGCCTGGGTGGCTCAGTGGGTTAAGCCGCTGCCTTCGGCTCGGGTCATGATCTCGGGGTCCTGGGATCGAGTCCCGCATCGGGCTCTCTGCTCAGCAGGGAGCCTGCTTCCCTCTCTCTCTCTGCCTGACTCTCTGCCTACTTGTGATCTGTGTCTGTCAAATAAATGAAAAAAAAAGATTTAAAAAAAAAAAACAAACAAACTGATGTTTGAGCCACTCCATCCCCCTCAGATGGAGAACTTTGGCCTGGGTGCCCAGAGAGCCAGAAAAATAAAGATGCTTGTCATCAAGGTTTGCTGTTTTCTTGAAGATCCAAAATCTGTCCATTGTAGAAAGACCAGTGGAGTATGTGTGTTGGGAGAGGGTTGTAGATTTAACAGCTGTTTGACTGTGGTTACATATAGTTGAGACTCTGTGTGGAGGGCTCCAAGGCCTTTAGCATATGGGGAAATTTTTAAAGGCAGCTACTTGGAATTGCTGGTTCCACTGCTTCTGCTAGGATTTCGCGCAGGAACCAGCGTGACCTGGGCAGATTTCTTTGCAGACTGCCTTTAAAAAGCCACCTTTGCGGGGTGCCTGGGTGGCGGCTCAGTGAGTTAGGCATCCGACTCTTGGTTGAGGCTCAGGTCGTGATCTCAGGGTTGTGAGATCGAGCCCTATGGAGTCTGCTTGAGATTCTCTGACCTTCTCCCTCAAAATGAACAAATCTTTAAAAAGCCGCCTATGCGTTCCTGTCTTGCTGTATTTGCGCACCTTCCACCTTGGGTTTCATTTCTCCACCTGCAGCCGGGCAGGAAGTCAAGGATCACGTGTTACTTTTACTAACGTGGGCAGTCTCCTCAGTGAGGCCCACGTTTTCCTGCTGTTTATTTGACACCCGGTTCGGGGACCATGCCTCTCTCCGAGGTGGGAATAGCGTTGTCGTTTTGTCCTGATGCCGTTTCTCCATCATTTAAATAGCGGGTGTGTAGGGCTCGTGAGCGCCTCGTCCGCACCTGCTGGTGTGAAGGGTGCTGGGTGGGCTGCACCCTCTAAGCTGCGTGTTGCTTGACGTCCTTGGGGGAAGTGGTTTGTAAATATGAACCTGTGATTGAGCTGGGGTCGTGTCAGCATTTCTACTTGCATGAAGTCCTTGCTTTTGATCTTCACAGGCAGGGGGTCTTGGCCCTGTGGGCCCCTCTTGAATGCGGAGGGAGGGAGGCAGGCCTGCACGGGGCACCCGGAGGAGAGTCGTTGGCTTGTTGTGCTCCTTCGCGGACGGCAGAGCTCTGGAGCCCTTGCCTAGGACTGAAGGGATTTCTAAGGTCCTCAGTCTGCCCTTCCATGGAATGAGGACCCTTCTGGTGTTCTTCTCTCAGGCGTTAGGACCTTTTGTGTCTTGGCTAGAGATATGACACAGTGGTTAGATGCTGTCCCTATGGCAAGGCAACCGTTCTCCTGGTAGGGGAGGTTTAAAATATAGTGGTCTTTTGTCTCCTCCCAGCAGCTACTTTGCGGCCAAATCCGAATCCTGTCGATTCCCGCTCTGGATCAGGATGTCAGTGCCTGCCTCTTAGCCCACACCCTGGCCTCCTGTCTGGTCTCCCGAATTTTCTTTACCATTCCTAATGGCTCTGAACACAAGGTTCCCTGTGTTGTTCAGGTACATTTTAAAGGATGGCTCTTACCATGTCATGGATCTGCTCAAAAGCCTTCACCGGCTCCGTGCCGAGTGGTGAACTTGAAGCAAATTCGTGGACTTGAAGCAAATTCCTTAGGCCCCCAGGTCTCCTACCCACCTTTCCGAGGCTGGTGCCCTGGATGTGTCCTGTGCTCCAGGCCAGTGCTCCGGAGTCACTTGGGAGACTTGTTAAAACATAGATTTCTGGGCCCCAGCCCCGGAGTATGTCTGCATTTCTAACAGGCTCCCAGTGAGGCTTTGTGAACTACGGTTCCAGCCAAACAGACCGTCTGTAGTTTAATGGACCTCAGGCTCTTCCTTGAACTTCTTTTTACTGCCTCTTCCTTCGCTTTGAGTACTCTTCTTGGCCCATTCTACCCATCAAAACCCTCCACGTCCATCTGAGTTTTTCCGGATGCCACCCTTTAAGGAAGTGATCGTCGGCCCCTCCGAATGGCTCTGAGCCCGCCTTCCTTTGGCCACAATCCTGTTACCTCTTTGATCAGAGCCTACCCTGCGCTGTGGTTATTTGTATTCTATCTTCTTTTCCCCTCCTGGATGGGGAACTCTTTGAGAGGAACAGAATAGAACTCCTTCAGTGTTTGGTGGCTAAACAACTTTTTGAGATAAGAACCCCCCCCCCCCCCAGTTGATTCTGTACTGTTTAAAACTTTCTGGCAAGTGCTTTGAGACTCTTAAAGGGCAGGGATTATATCTTATTCATATTCGAAGCCTCTGCAGCACTTGACTAATTCCTTGTCCATATAGGCCCGGAATAAGTGTTGGTTGAACGGGTAACAAGCTTAAGTACTGGAGATACCCCAGGCCTGAGATGTAAGGAGGAAACTCAGCCTGGCCCTCTCGCTTCTCCGCCTTTAATCTTCTTATAAACTGTGGGCCTTCTAGGAGCACATTTATTATTTTTAATGAACTGGTGTGTGGCATAGTTTAAACCTATTTATTATCCTTCCAACATGTAGGCTTGAATAGTATCCCTGAGCCGGGAAGACCTGGGCGGGGCCAGCCTCATCCCCAGGACATTACTTTTCCAGAGGAGAACGCTTTGAAGAGTGAAGGCCGATCTTTTATTTTAGCTCAATGTAATTATAATAACCTGTTCCATAAGACGTACACGCACAAGTTGCTTATGGCCAGGGATGGTGGCCGTGTAGCGGCTCGCTGGGAATAATGGAGAAGGAGGGACAAGCAAGGGAGAGGACATATATGTTTTTGAGGATTAATTTTCAGTACTTGGTTTTAAAAATGTATAAACCTAAGGGGCACCTGGGTGACTCAGTCGGTGAAACATCTGGCTTCTGCTCAGGTCGTTGTCCCCGGATCGAGCCCCATATCGGGCTCCTTGCTCAGAGGGGAGTCTGCTTCTCCTTCTGCCTCTGCCCCTGCTCCTGCTCTGTCTCTCTCTCTCAAATAAATAAACCATCTTTAAAAAAAATTTATAAGCTTAATAGATGCTCACTGTAAACAACACACACTTTACAGAAATAGACCTAGAGTTTAAGTGCCCCCGGGGATGAATCCTTTATAAATTCAATGTGATATATTGGGAGATTTTGCCATTTTAATGCCCCAAAAGTAAAGTACATGGTGTTTGCGGTACAATCTGATTCTTCTGATGGCTTCAGGATTATTTGCATGTCTATGCAGACCTGAGTGTCGCAGGTGTGTTTCTGTTCTCCATTTGAGCGTTTCCCAGTGGTTTCCTGCTCCCTTCCTCCAGCTACTTGGGAGAAAAGCGAAGATATGCGATCCTGCCTTGTGATATTGCCTTGTCTCTCTCCCTTTCCTCCCTTCTCCCAGCAGATCTTCACGGAGTGGCTTGCCCCGGGCTGCCACACTCAGGATCGTAGAGTCAGTGCGGTCTCCGAAGGCAGACAGCTGAGTCCACATCCCACACCAGGCGCTTACTAAGCAGTGTGCCCTCAGACAAGCTGCCTGTGTCTCTGGACCTCAATCCCCTTATCTGTAAAATGGGAATGAGAAAAATACCTACCTCAAAAGTTACCATAGGAATAAAAACACGTAGCGTGTGTCAAATGAGTAGAGAGGACCCTGATATTTGGTAAATGCTCAGTGAGCATTATTTGCAGTTGGGGGACACAAGGGTGAAGAATGCAGTGGGAGGGGAAGCTCAGGGTCCTAATGTGGACTGGGACGTCAAGGACGCATGGCGAGCTGCGGTGGTGGGAAGGAGGTCCGTGTGGCAGGAGGGAGTGGGAAGGGAGGACGCGTGAGCCAGGGCTGGAGTCCGGGACAGGGAGAGAGCATGTGGGGCCAAGGACATCTGGGTCACCTCATCCACCTTAGAGATGAGGCAGCCAAGGCCCTGAAGGATGATCGCCTTTTCCAGGTCGCCATGCCAGCCAGAGCGAAGGCGAGACCCAGGTCCCCTTACTCCTGATGCAGTACCTCGACAACCCTTTACCCTGCAACTCGTACTACTTCCAGTTCCTGTCGGAAGCCAATCTGAATGTTTTTATACTTGGGCCTGGCAGGGTGCAAGGTCCCCATACCCAAGGAGGCCGAAGTGTTGGTGTCTGTGATGGACCATTGTCCGCTCCAGCCCCCACACGCACGCGCATACGTGGTGCCTTCCCTCCCTTCCTCTTTCTGGCTTCCTTCCTTGGCCTGGTGGAGCTCAGAGGGATAAGTTAGGCAGTAAGGGGTAGCTGAAGGGGGAGAATTCAGGCTGCTCCTTTGTTTCCAGATTTAAATGATCTGGCCCATGCATGTCTCATTTATCCACCCATCCGTCCATCCATCCGTCCATCCATCCGTCCATCCCTCCGTCCATCCATCCATCCATCTATCCACCAGCTATGCAGTCTGCAAATATTTATCGAAGGGCAGATAAAGGTCAAGCATTTATGTAAGGTGTTTTTGATAGTCAGCCCAACCAACCCAGTCTCTACCCTCATACGGTCTAATAAATACCATTAATAAATCAACAGCATCTTAGCACACACCCACACTTGATGTGTGCTACGGGATGCAAAGAGGTGTGCAGGCTGGTCTTAACCCCCACAAGGATTATATGGCCCTGTTAATCCCACCAGGCTGTTCCTTTGCTGGCTTGCTTATTTTTAATTTCCATGATAGGGGCGGCGCTAGTCCCAAATCTCATTTCTCTCCTGCATCTCATTTTCACAGATGCTCAGCGAGGGTTGGGAGATGGTTAGAGTAGCACATGGCATTCAGCAAGGAACAGAATTTTGTGAACCAGTGTTTTTATTTCCCTTCTGGTCTCTTGAGTCTGGTTGATCTTGTCTAGAGCCCCGATAATCTCCTAGACAAAATATTTAAATCTTTTGCAGCTCTGGGGACTTTGAGGAAGGAATATTGTGGCTGAAATCCTAAATATTTTGGAATATAATTAATGCAAGTGTTACCCACAGATGCTGCTCGGCACAGTCTCCATCCCCAGGAGAGTGAGTCACTGTCTTTGTGTGTGGAAATGTACATGTATGCTCATGAATTTCTCCAGCCTCCCAACTGTGCGTCCCGCCCCCTGAGGGCCCGCCCCTGACTTCCCTCCTTTGGTCCCTTGTTGCCTTCTTGGATGTTTTTCTCTTTGTTTCCAGAAAGGGATGAAAAATTGTCACTATAAAATGACCGTTACGTGTTCCAGAGGAACTTGCCTTTTTGTAGAAATCAGAGCTTTCTTCCGAAGGAGCCATTCTCTTGTTGTTCCGTATTGGATGTGGGCGGGGCTGGCTTGGGGGTAATGGGATTTTCCAAGGATTCTTGAAATTGCAGCGTACAGGTATAAACATAACTCTCACTGCCCCGGAAAGGCTATGAGGTTGCACATTTTTCAAGTAGGCTGAAGGCCTTGTGCTCTCCTATTGATGCCTCTTTGTCCTGATTTTTTTGGAAAAGGCAACCAGATTTTAAAAAAAAAAGAGGAAAGAAAATGTTTATTTGTCCCACACCAGGAAGCCAGGATCACCCCTAGCCTGGGGTGTTGCCATTTTATTTGACCCAGGAGGCAACTGGCGACTTCAGCAGTGAAGGGACTCACTTGCTCAAGGCCACATGGCTGAGAATGGGAGTTGGGCTTGAGCCCTGGGCCCTCGGGGGCTGGCTCACCTGGCCCAGGGGAGATCCAGCTCCGGGATCCCCGCCGCCTCACCTCACCCACCTCTTAGCCATTTTCAAGTTATCACAAGTTACACACACCAGTGCACCAGGTCCATTGCAGTTGGAAATAACACAGCATTTCGAAGGTGGGTAATAATGAGAAGAATGTTCTGCCCAAAACAATACCGTCCCGGCACAGCCACCTGCCCACGAGACAGCTGGCAGAGAGGATGGACACCGAGGTCTCACTGGGCCAGTGAGGGCCAGTGACTGGCTGCCGTGTTCTTGATCCTTCCAGATTTGGCCCATTTGCCTCACGGCCCTGCAGCCCTGCCTACGGTTTCGTCTGTGGCCGCTGGAATTCCGCATTCAGAAAGGTTATTAGCCACCTGGATAATTGCACCTTTGTAACTTTTGAGACAACCACCTACAGGCAGAGGCTCACTGCAATAAAGGGCTCGTCATTTGAGGTGTTAGATCTTTGCTTTGACATAAAACCAGCTTTCCGCTTCCTTAGAGTCACAGCCTTGGATAAATCGAAGCTAAATGTTGCCAGAAGCCGTCATCTACCATTTAAAGCATGTTCTGAAATGGAAACAGGCCTCTTTCTCAGGGCAAGAGGGGTGCGGGACCCATTTTAAATTTCTCCTTAAATTTCTCCAGGCTGCCATAGGGATTGGTTTAATAGGGAGAATTTTTTTTTTTTACCCCCCCGGCCAGCCTTCACCACAGGGGTGTGATTGTATCCAAGGCCATGGCTTGACTTTCTGCTTTGAGGAGGAGACAGGTACTTCCTGTGGGGTTTTAAAGGCGCTCCTGTTGATGTTGTTGCTATTTTATAAGTCTCTCTGAATACCGAAAGGCAGGAGGCCTGTTAGGGTGGGTTGTGTTGGCCTTGGGGCATTAGCATGACAGAGTATCTTTATTTGGATTTTCTAGGTAGGCCATATGCACTCAATTATCCCCATTCGAGCATCTGTGTCCTTTGTATAGGACAAAGGCACCCGGGGACAGTAGGAGGTGGCCTGCATGGAGGGCCCCCCCCCACCTCTCCATGCAGGCCACCTCCCACTGTCCCCAGGTGCCTTCAGCAGGACCTGGGAACCCCTGCCAGGGAGCACTCACATTTTTATCCCTGGGCCCTTGTGACACCACCCGCTGTCTTTGCTGCAGAACACAGCCCCTGCGCTCCTCCACCTTAACTAAGTGATCCAAGAAGCGATTGAAAAAGTCCACTCGCGCCGATCGGGTCCAGAGACTAACAGGATGTGGAGGGAAGAGCACAACCTTTGACGTTTGCAGACCACGGTCCAAATTCCGATCCACAAGCTGCTCAGCTTTTCTAAACCTCGGTTTCTCCAGTTGAAAGTGGGTTGAGGTTCAAGGAAGTTGATGTCGGCTCCGTAAGACAAGGGGGCTGAAGGATAGTTGCTTCACGCGTGGGCTGCCCCGAGGCTGGGTGCTGATGGGGCAGATCTCCAGACCGGATGCAGGACCCACATTACTCTCCTCTCCTGCTTCCCTCAGAGGCCCTCACTCAACAAACATTTATTTATTTATTTAAAGATTTTTATTTAATAAAGAGAGAGAGAGAGAGAGAGCGTGCTCCAGTGGGGGCAGGGAGAAAGGGTGGGGGAGAAGCCGAGTCCCCGCTGAGCAGGGACCCCAGTGTGCGTAGCTCGACCCCAGGACCCTGGGATCATGACCTGAGCTGAAGGCAGCCATTTCACTGACTGAGGCACCCAGGTGTCCCTACCCAGTCTTCCTGAATGTTATCAGGATCTGGGGCCAGTTCCCCAGAAGAGGATAAACCCCATGCTCTTCACGTCTGTACACAGGGAGTGACCGATTAGCTTACATCCCCCCCCGCAAGATGTTGGAGTTTTACTTCCCGCCTCCTGGGGTAGCCACTGTCCTGCCCGGCTTGGGTGGCAGAGAGGCAGGGAGATGGTGGGGGACTAGGATGGGGCTGTCCTGAGGGGGGTGGGAAGATCCGTCAGACCTAGGAAGGAACAAACAGAATCATCTTGGAGCTTCCTGGGTGATAATAATTCACTTATAAAATTTCCAGCTGGCGCACTAAATCGAAATACTATTTGGAACGTCACCCTAGAAACTGTACTAATTTGTAGTTGTAGTGAAATGTGTCTTACATGTTGTAGGGATCTCTTCAATTCCTCTGATGGCTGTCTCAACCTCAAAGCAAATATTTCCCCTCAAAAGTTCAGGTTTTTGGGGCGTCTGGGTGGCTCAGTGGGTTAAAGCCTCTGCCTTCAGCTCAGGTCACGGTTCCAGGGTCATGGGATCGAGCCCCGCATACGGCTGTCTGCTCAGCAGGGAGCCTGCTCCCCCCCCCCCCCCCCCGCCTGCCTCTCTGCCTACTTGTGATCACAGTCTGTCAAGTAAATAAATAAAATCTTTAAAAAAAAAAATTCAGCTTTTTATCTTTTTCTAGCATAGGGTTTTATTTTGTGAGCTACTACTTAATTGTTCATTAACAGCCCTGATTGGGGCTATAAAAGGGACTCAATGTGTTTGTTTAATGTCCTTTGTAAATTCAGGCCACGGAGTACCTTCTAGCACACAGCCTACCCAAACACTGGGTTTTGTGCACGTGCCGGTAGCAGATTCTATTAAAAGGACCATTACTATAGTTTATTGCTTTTGCAAATGGAGTTTAGTCTAAGCACAGTGTGCCAGAATTATTTCTACAATTCGTGGTGGTGTTATCAATAAGGTGTGTGGAAAGAACACTGATTCTCGTTCCTATAGGATGGAACAGCGGAGGCCCAGAAATCATTCTACCTTATTGGATCTTCTCCTAAAATCTAGGGGAGATAGCGCTTCAAGGGCACGATAGGAGTAATAACCATAATACGTTCAGCCGGCTATAGCAGTGACCCTAAGAGGGATGTGGGGGCGAACCACATTTGCACAATAATTACACCACTGCCGTGCACCTGGGAAAGCAAGCAGCCAGGGGACAGAAGCCACCACTTCTCCCTGTGCACGCCTGCTTGCACGGCGTCTGGCTGGGAGTCTGGCGTCTGACGGGGAATCCGGCGAGGGGTCCAGTCTCCTCTCCATTGACTCCCGCTGTGGGTCCTTCCTGGAGGATGGCAAGGATTAACAGGAGTCCCTTGTGAAGTGCCAGCTCCCTGCAAAGCCCGAAGATGCACCTCTGGGCAAATCTTCTGCTCCGCTGGGGAGAAGTGGCATCACCGGGTCCAGAAACAGAGGGGGAAGCCCAGAGCCCTCGTCGTCCCTGCGTCCATTGCCTGCCTCGGTCCTGGGCCTTGTGGACTCTCCTTGCATCTCACGTGATGTGTCTTAAGTTGATTTTCCTGGGGAGGGGCGGAGAGGGGTGGGAAGAGGAGACAAGCGTTGAATGCAGCGATGTGTCTTCTTCCCGGAATAATGTGTTCTCGGCATTAAAAGCACAGTGTGCAGCTGTGGGCAGCGACTGATGGACGGAAGCCATCTCAGTGGCCGCTTGGAGGGGCGGGTGCGTCTCTACCGAGAGAGGCCGCGTGACTCCGAGGCCGGCTGCTGGGGCTCTAACCCCCGGCAGCCGTCCGCAGCAGCTGTGCAAATTTGTTTGCCTCGGGCGACGGCCACTGGGCAGGACTGGCTGGTGGGACCTCTGGCTGCAGGCCACTCCCTCTCCCCCTTGCTCTATTCTTTAAAAATTAAGTATCTTAAATGAACTTAAAACAAGTCCTATTCTTTTTAAAGATTTTATTTATTTATTTGAGGGAGAGAGAGCACAAGCAGGGGGAGAGGCAGAGGGAGCTGGAGAAGCAGGGAGCCCGATGTGAGTGGGACTCGATCCCAGGACCCCGGGATCATGAACTGAGCCCCAGGCAGCTGCTTAACCGACTGAGCCACCTAGGCGCCCCTAACAAGTTCTATTTTATTTTTTATTTTATTTTTTTTTAAAGATTTTATTTATTTATTTTTCAGAGAGAGATCACAAGTAGGCAGAGAGGCAGTCAGAGAGAGTGAGAGGGAAGCAGGCTCCCTGCCGAGCAGAGAGCCCGATGCAGGACTCGATCCCAGGACCCTGAGATCATGACCTGAGCCGAAGGCAGTGGCCTAAACCACTGAGCCACCCAGGCACCCCACAAGTTCTATTTTAAATAACAAAATAGCTTTGTTTATGAAAGTGATACACACCCAATATAGAGAATGTGGAACACAAAGAAAGAGACCAAGAATAGGAAATTCAGGGGCGCCTGGGTGGCTCAGTCACTAAGCATCTGAATTCATCTCAGGTCATGATCCCAGGGTCCTGGGATCGAGCCCTACATTGGGCTCCCTGCTCAGCGAGAAGCCTGCATCTCCCTCTCACACTCCCTCTGCTTGTGTTCCCTCTCTCGATGTGTCTCTCCGTTCAATAAATAAACAAAATCTTAAAAAAGAATAGGAAAATCGTCTAGAGGATCACACTACAGAGATCACAGAGCTGAGCCTGGGTGATTTCATCCCACCGGGATGATCCTGTCTGAATCAGCATGTGGTATCTAAACACGGTGTGGTTGGCTCTGAGGGTCTCTGCCGCGTGTCAGAGGAAGCCTGGGGTCCCTGCGCCTAGCCCGGGGCTGGCCCAGAGAGGGCAGACAGGAGTGTTGCACTGGGAAGGAATGAAGCGAATGCAATGGGGGGGCCGAGTGAAGGCAGGACTCGCCGTTGGAAACACGCCGGCATTTGCCTGGGGACTCGTGTTGGGTGAAACCCGTTCTGAAGGGTATGGGAGCTTTCTCCCACTTTCCACCGTCTGCTGTCCTGCAGCGCCCACCTAACACGTATGTACATCAGTTCTCACCCCCCACGTTGTTACTCTTCGGCTTTTTGGTAAAGAAAAGCGTACTTTTCCGTCATGCATCCCGGTCCCCAGCAGGGGCACGTGTCCGTCCGTAGGTCTGCTGACACAGGGACGCAGGACGGAGCAGCCCTTCTGGTGGCTTCCTGGCCGCAGGAGGCAGATGGAGAAGTCCCGGGAGGTGGGCCCTGCAGCCCCGGCCCCGCCCCAGAGAGATGCACCCTGGTTTCCTTTCATGGCGGGTTTCTTTCCTCAACAGATAATTATTCTCTGTGAGCTGAGGAGGGCTCCTCGGATCGGGCCCCGCTTCTCTCCTCACCTCAGCGCCCAGGACGTTTTCCTGGCAGCTGAAACCAGAGCAGCAGACTGGCTGGGGGACTGTACTTGGCGAGGGGTAAAATAACCAATGATTGCACATAATTGTAAAGCACAGTTTTGAATTTTATTAATGAGGCACTCCAAAGGACGTCTTTTTAGTCCATCGTCGCACTGAATGGCCAATCCGTTGGGGTTCAGCGCGCTGGAACGTGCATTCATCCTCCCGCTCCCGAGGCCCCGGGCCCCTGGGCTCTGTAATTGACACAAGCTGGTCATTTTCGGGGGTGGCTCTTCTCCGAAGCTGTAAAATAAACAGACTTGCTGGAGCGCTGCCTTGCTTCGTCCCTGTCCGGAGAGCCAATTGGCTGCGCCCGCTTGGAACTTCTTTTCTTTCCTTCGAGGCAGTGTGGGCACAGAAGGTCCTCAGGTTAGCGGTTTCCAGGAACAGAGGCCCGGGGAGGCACAGGGAGATCCAACATGAGCTTCTTTCCCTGTCGTCTGCTTCCTCTTACCCAGCGAGCAACGGGATTTTCAGGGTCACCCCAGAAGGCTTTTGGGGTAGGAATGGAGGTAAGGTGGGGAGCTGTGTGCCGTGCACGTGGCACGGGGAGACTTACCACCCCACCCCCGCCCCAGGTCTCCATGAGCTCAGCTGGCTCAGCGCGTACCTTCCTGATGGGCTTAGAGATCAACCTGTAGCTCCTTTCACGTGTCTGCTGGGCATCGTGTGGCCGATCTGCTCCGTGCTGGGCACTCAGGGAAAATGAAGGTAAAACCTGGGGCTGTCTGAGGCGCGTTCTGAACGTTGCTGAGGTTAGTTATTTCCCAAACGGGTTGTAAGTCCCTTGAGGCCACAGACCTTGTCTTCCCTGCTTCATCTTTGGAGCCTGCCTAGAACCTGGAACGCCGTGGGTACCCAGAGAAAGTTAGCAAATGGATCGGTCTAGTGGAGGAGAGAGATCACGTGCAGACCTACATGCAGACCTGGAAAGGCAAAGACTCCAAATGATCTTTAGAAGGTCCCAAAGGGGCTGCAAGACTTCGACTTTGCCCCTCCTATTTGGGGTAAGCCAGGAGGGCTTCTTGGAGACTCTGGCCTGGAAGACAGGCATTGCAGGTGTGAACTCAGAGAACGCTGGGCACACAGGGAGAAACAGTACCAGGTGCCCAGTGCCATTGGCTTTGACTTGGGGGTTGGAGATGTGTAAGGATGGAGTTGGAGGTCAAAGGGGAAATGGAGGTCGGAGGCGGGTTCTAACCTGTCATGTCATGTGGTCCTTCTCATCGTGAGGCGACTTTGTGCACAATGGGAGGGGAGGAGAGGTGTGGTTGCTCCCTCTGGCCCTTGGGCTGCCCTCCAGATATGCCGAGGAGCCACAGACGGGAAGGTAATCCTTCAGCAGGGCAGGGGAAGGGAAGGCTTTGAGTAATATTTTGAATAGCAATCCAGTATTCGGTTTGGGGCATCTTTCTCTTCCTTAGCAGGGTTCGGGTGATCTGATTCCAGTTCGGGGGGCCCAGAGTCTGTTTCTTTTTCCTAAGATGTGTTGATTTATTTTAGAGAGAGGGCCCAAAAGCAGGAGGGGCCGAGAGAGAGGGAGAATCTCAAGCAGACGCCGTTCTGAGTGCGGAGCCCAGTGCGGGCCTTGATCCCGCGATCACCGCCTGACCTGACCGGAAATCAAGAGTCTGACTTGGTTAACCGACTTAGTTAACCAAGCTTAACCAAGTTAACCAAGCCCAACCAGCTTAACCGACTGAGCCACACAGGCGCCCCCAGGGTCTGTGTCTTTAGTGGTCAGGCCAGAAGTGCAGCTGGAGGACGAGAGCATTTCCATGGAGCTTGTCACTGAGGGAGAGGCTCGCTCACACCGTCCAGGAGCCCAGGAGCCTCCCCGGGAGCATGTACGTCAGGTCGTGGGTCACCCGTGGTCGTCTTCATCCCTGTGTGCGCCCCTCAGCGCGTGGGAGAGCGGGGGCTTCCCGGAGGCACCAGGCTGTTCTTGGAGCATCATTTGGAGCATCTGGACCTGTAGCTTTTTCCTGCCCCCAAGGAACCCCCAGATGAGGGAAATCCTTTCCTAAGACACGTTTGTCTCCTGCCAGCTCTTCTTTATACCGCTGGCGATGTTGGCTTCTCCTTGGGATACCGGAGAAGCCTCATTTGTTTTTTGAGACCAAAAATATGTCCTGGGGAACTCTGGCTGTTGCGGAGCTCACAGCAGGATGATGTTTGCGTGGGCTTTGTGTTTTCTTGTTGAGATGTTTGCCAGCAGTGGGCTGAAGGAGGACGGCGAGCCAACTCTTGCTAAACCCAGTATTCCCTTGTGGACGAGAAGGCCCAGCTTCCAGCCCAGGGGGGTCTGGCGGGGCTGGGCATGGGATGGGAACCGCCACCACAGGCTCCCCAAATATCTGTCTGAGCCCCTGTGTGGCCTGAGGCTTCTCCCAGTTTGGAATGCAATTGAAAATCTCTCTGGCTTCTGGAGACGAGTGAAAGAGGCACCATCCACGCGTCTGGATCCTTCTGCAGACTCACCACAACTGTCTAGCTTTCTGCTGTTGTGACCGCTCTAGAAATGACCGGTCTTTGGAAGCCAGCTCTTGGAGTCGGGTGCTGCCGAGGCGTAGCCACGATGGGAGAAGAACGTGGCATTTTCGGGTCCCCAGCATCCCGGTTTTGTTCTGAGCTCGGGGCCTTTCTCCCTGTGCTTGCTGAGTTTTTCCTTCTGGAAGAACCTTCGAATGCAATGGTCGTGTTTTTGTCTCTTAAGCCAGATTGTGGATTCATGTTTTTTAGTATTTTCTTCCTTACACTCCTTAGTAAGTCTGGGAGAATGCAGGGTGATTTTTTTTTTTTATCAAGAAACACAGCCTCTTTTCTTTCTCTTTGCTTTCTTTTCCTTATGGTGCCTGCAAACAATGAAAAAACTTTCTATCAAGATTCATTGTGTTCTCTCTCGGGAGCAGTTTTTTCCTTCTCTGTGTCTTAGAAAATGCGGTTGGACTTGTTGCTGGTCCCAAACCCTATCAGACACGTTTCTTCTATGCAGTAGGTACCCAGGGACGTGAGCTCCTCAGGGTGTCCCTGGGGGAGGGTGTGGGACTTGGGAGAGAGGCAGTGCTCCCCACAGCACAGTGGTTTGGAGGCCAGAGGAAGGGAGCACCTTTTAGCCGTGCCCCAGGACGCCGCTCCTCCCTGCCCCTCGGGGGTCCGCCTGGACGAGGGCATTCATCTGGGCTGCTCTGGCTGCCCGTGGGTGGGTGGGTGGTGGGTGGTGGGCATGGCCTCCGGTTCAGGGCTCGGAGATGGGGTACGGGTAGCCTTCCGTGGGAAAAGAACTTCCTCCACATCCCATCCGGGAGAGAAGCCTACTGTTCCTCTCCATGTTGAAGGCTGGACACTGCGAGGCCCAGAGGGAGGAGGTGGGTTGCTCCTGATAGACGAGAAAGTGGTGTGGCTGGGCCTGGAAACCTGGTACCTGGCAGGCCACCCTGCCGCCTGCTACCGCGTCAGCTTCCTCTCTTGGGATGGACGCAAAGCCGCGAGTTCCCCTGTTGTCTCCCATTAACCAACAGGTTTGGATGCCTGGAGGGAGTCTAGAGTGAAAAACCAATGCAGATTTTCTGTCCCCTCCCTCCTCGGGGATGCCCGCATAGTCCCAGCCCCTGCTGGGCGCATGGGGTTTGCCTTTCTCCTTTGAGGCCATCGAAAGGACAACTCGGGGTGGGGGTGGGGGGGCTGCCTTCACTGTTCCTGCTGGCGTGAACGCAGATGTTGCGCCTGGTTTTGAAGCCAGAGTCCGTTCACTGGGTGCACTTTGCGTGAAGTCACCAAGATAGGTGTCCCCAGGGCGGGACCGAGCAGCCTGAGCTCGTGCTACTTCACCCCTGTTGCTGCTGGCCGCAGGAGTACCAGCCACTTAATGAACACTTACTACCCGCGAACTGGATGCGATGAGTCTGCTGCTGGCACTTTCCATGCCTGGAAGTACAGAAGGGCTCCAGTCATCCTTTATGGGTGTCCTCCCTGCAGCAAACGCAGAGTAGGAATTTGACCCAGTTCGTTGGAAACTCAAGTTAATAAACAACATTAACACGTTTTTAGGTCTATTGACCGATATCCTTTAAATCAGTGGGGTTTTCCAAGGCGGGGGACCGGAGGGGGGACCCCTGATGTAGTCGGAGCATTATTATCTTTTTTTTCAATTAACCTAGTTCAATTTTGATTTCCTTTTGGTTCAAAACAATTTAGGTCAATCTCTGATTTTTAAGAATGAATCTCTGGAGGGAAAGGAAATTAACTGGGCCCTAAGGGGGCTCGGTTACCACAATTAACCCCGAAAGACAGACGCTCAGGCTGGTGGGGGTCCTGGAGAGGGGCCATATGACCACTTCGGGCCATCTTCTCCCACGGAGACCTCGGTAGGAGCGGCCTCCTTTCTTCCTTGCTGCCTGATTAAATACACATTTGCCTGCCACAGTGCCTTCTGAGGGCTTCCCCATTTCTCAAGCTCTTCCTGTCTTTTTCTTTTTTGTTCGTTTCAGAGGTAGAATTTGGTGATTCATCAGTTGCCCATAACACCCAGGGCTCCTTCCATCCAGTGCCCGCCTTCACGCCCGTCCCCCAGCCACCCCCTCCCCTCGCCACCTCCCCTGCAGCAGCCCTCAGTTGGCCTCCTACGGTTAAGAGTCTCCTATGATTTGTCTCCCTCTCTGATTTCGTCTTGTCTTATTTTTCCCTTCCTTCCTCTCTGCTTTTCTGTTTTGTTTTTTAAATTCTGCACATGACTCAGATCATGTAATTGTCCTTCTCTGACTGACTTCTTCATAACGCCCTCTAGTTCCGTCCATGTCGGTGCAAAGGGCAAGATTTCTTTTCCTTTTTTTTTTTTTTTTTTTTTGATGGCTGAGTGATATTCCATTGTGTGTGTATACATACCACATCTTTATCCATTCATCTCTTGATGAACATCTTGGCTCTTTCCATAGTTTGGCTATTGTGGACATTGCTGCTATAAACATTTGGGTGCACGTGCCCCTTTGGATCACTACGTCTGTATCTTTAGGGTAAATACCCAGTAATGCGATTGCTGGGTTGTAGGGTAGCTCTATTTTCAACTTTTTGCGGAACCTCCATGCTGTTTTCCAGAGTGGTTGCACCGGCTTGCATTCCCACCAACAGTGTAGGAGGGTTCCCCTTTCTCCGCATCCTCGCCAGCATCTGTCATTCCCTGACTTCTTAGTTTTAGCCATTTTGACTGGTGTGAGGTGGTATCTCATTGTGGTTTTGATTTGTGTTTCCCTGATGCCGAGTGACATTGAAGCTCTTCCTGTCTTTTAAAGAGGACTGTTCTCTCTTCCCTTGAGAAGGGGGCTTGGCAGCCTTTACTCCCAGGGTTCTCCAGCGGGGTCCAGGGATCAAGAGATGGCCCCAGGCAGACCTCGAGCAGGGCCTGGGAAGAGGGGAGTTAGTCACTGCACCGCATGCCATAAGTCGGGAGCAGAATCCTCGTAGCCTTGCCCCACGCTTAAAAAACATTTCCTCAGTGTGGATGCTAACACGGTCTTGTGCTGGGTCACATCTCACTCCTTATTGAGATAATGGAGGACGGAGTGCCTCAGCTTTGAGCTCTTCCTGGTTCAGGATGGGACCCGGGGTTACCCCGAGGGAACGGGTACCATCCTTGTATACCTGGCACGCAAATGTTGCCAAAGTTGGAAATCTGAAATGCAGTTCACTCCTTCCCACGGAGTAAGAGCCCCCGCCCCAGGCCTTCTGTGCCCCTTCCCGGGATGCTTCTTCTTCCAAGGAACCAGAGGCTGAGATTCTGTTAGCAGGGAGATCGTTCCGGAGGAAGGGAGGACATGTGGACGGCACCCCCATGCTCGGGTTCAGAAACAGGAGGCCCCTCTGGAGTGGCTCTTCCTTGGCTGGAAAGTCTGGGTGTTCATTTTTCTTCCTGGAGGCGTGAACGTCTTCTGCCTACATTGCCCACAAGGTTCTAGAGCGCAGGCCCAAGTTAGAAGCCTGACTGGGCAACTAGGAGAACAATCTCTATTTCAAGGTCTTGGCTTGAAGGGGCCTGGCTTAGCGTGTCCGTGTCTCATGTGGCAGCTGTATTACCGGGCGTGAGTGCGCATCCGAGGCTGACGCTCACCGCCCCCCCCCCCCACGTAAGGGAAGAACCTTAAAGAATATACAACACAAGTGGTCACAAGACCCTTCTGGATGTATCTTCCATATAATTCTAAGCAAAGTATACTTTTTTCCTGGCCGGCCAGAACGCCAAAAACAAGTTGTATTCGGACAGAGTTGGCCAGCGACTAAAACGACATTTTAAGGGGAAAACCTTTGCCCCACCCATGACTGTACGGTGCGCGGTGGACCAGTGAGCCCCCGTTTTCCTGAGTTGAGAAAAGCTTCTCTGCTTCTCGTTGTCAGATGTCACCATATTTGCTCTAGCGTCTGAGGCCACGTGGGAGAGAAATTCTAATATCGGGGTGGGTGGATGGGTTTACTGTAATATTCTGACAGGAGAGGCGCCTGGGTGGCACAGTCGGTTGGGCATCTGACTCTTGGTTTCAGCTCACGTTGTGATTTCAGGGTCGTGAGATCGAGCCCCGCGTTGGGCTCCACACTCAGCGTGGAGTCTGCCTGAGATTTTCTCTCTCCCTCTGCCCCTCCCCACACACCCCCACTCGTGTGTGCGCGTGACCTCTCTCTCTTTCTCTAGAATAGATAAATCTTAAAAAATACCTTCTGACATGAAAATAAATAACGAAAGCCAGTGTTTTTACTTTCTGCACTTCCTGGTTTGAATTTTGCTTCATTGTTCTCTTGGTGTATCTTCCTTTGATGTTTCGTTCCCGGTGTGCCATTTTTTATTCATCTCTGAAAAGACATACCCTGGTAGTCCTGTCTTCCTCAAATCTTCCAGGCCCCCTCAGAATCTGTAATTTGCTTTCTTCCCTTCTTTTATTCTGACTTTTTGTTTTTAAAGATTTTATTTATTTATTTGACAGACAGAGATCACAAGTAGGCAGAGAGGCAGGCAGGGAGAGAGGGGGAAGCGGGCTCCCCGCTGAGCAGAGAGCCCGTTGCAGGGCTCGATCCCAGGACCCTGGGATCATGACCTGAGCTGAAGGCAGAGGCTTTAACTCACTGAGCCACCCAGGCGCCCCTTATTCTCACTTTTAACTCAGTTTCCATTGGTCGATGTTTTCTAAGTGCCAGTTGTGTCCCTGCACCAGGCTGGAGCTCTGATGAATGATGGGGTGAGCAAGACGTCTTCATGTCCTGAGGAAGTGTGTGGTTTATTGGGCGTGCAGCAGAGAAAAGGCCATGAGTAACTGGTAGGGTTTGGTAGGTGCTAACGCAGGAACCACAAAATGGGGCTCAGAAGAGGGGGTGTCGTGTCTGAGGGGCTGACGAGGGAAGGAGGAGGTGACCTGTCAGTTGGACCTCACTGACAACAGATGGGCTACCTCTTCTCTTCTGCCTAGATCTTTCCGTTTAGCCCTCTGCTTCCCTTTCTCCTCCTTGCCCCGGACTTAAACTCTTCCCCTGCTGCATAGCCTCTGCGTAGCTCAGGTGGAGATGAGAGGTGTCCCTGGTTTATGTGCCAGCCCGATGGCAGCCCCTAGGGAGGGAGTGGCAGCTGAGTGCAGTTAGACTTTGAAATACCTGGGTTGGGACAGCATGGGTCTTACTTGTACATGTTTGTATGTTTTTGTTTGTTTTTAGTAAATACAATCCAGTGCCATAATTTAAAAAAATACTTTCTTTTCCGTGGTTTACTTTATGGCCACCATATACTACATAGAACATACAAAATGTGTGTTAATCAATTGTTTATGTGATCAGTAAGCCTTCCAGTCAACAGCAGGCTGTTAATAGTTTAGTTTTGGGGGAGTCAAAATCTCCGACCACACAGAGGGAGTGGTGTCGGTGCCCCAACCCCTGCGTCATTCAAGGGTTGACTGTACTTCCTGGTCCTGTGTGACCAGCCAGGTGCCTCGATGGGACTCCCTGCACTGGGTTGTTGGGAGGATGTCGGGAAGAATTCCTGTGGAGTAGATTTAGTTCAGGAGAGGAACAGAGCTCCTCAATTACGAAACACGCCTCTCTGACACTAGGGAGCTGATGTGCTCAGTCCTGAAAGCGATCTGTCTCTTCAGGCGCATGGAGACAGAACTTCTCTCCCTCCCATTTCTGAAAGCCCATGGAAGCTTTTCCTTGTCTGAGGATTCATCTCATTTGTTAGTTCACTCACTCGTTCATTTGTCATCCATCCATCCATCATTCATCCATCTGTCCATTCATCTGTCCATCTCCCCACCCACCCATCTATCCATCCATCCATCTGTCCATCTGTCTGTCCATCCATCCATCCATCCACCCACCCACCCATCCATCTATCCATCCATCTGTCCATCTGTCTGTCCATCCATCCATCCATCCATCCACCCACCCACCCGTCTATCCATCCATCTGTCCGTCTGTCCATCCATCCATCATTCTTCTGTCTGTCCATCCATCCATCCATCCACCCACCCACCCACACATCTGTCTATCATCCATCTGTCCATCTGTCTTTCCATTCATCTGTCCATCCATCCATCCATCCATCCATTTATCTTTCTGTCCATCCATACATCCATCCATCATCCATCCATCCATTCATCTATCTGTCCATCCAGCCATCCGTCCATCCATCCACCCATCATCCATCCATCCATTCATCTATCTGTCCGTCCAGCCTTCTGTCCATCCATCCACCCATCCATCCATCCATCATCCATCCATCCATCCATCCATCCATCCATCCATCATCCATCCATCCATCCATCTGACACATGATCGTTCAGCATCTCCCCCATGCCAGGCGTGACACGGGGCTCAGGGACTATAGAAGGGCACTGGACCTGATTTCCCCTCCTGAGGGTCTTACAATCCCTAAGGTTGGATTTTGGACCTGGGAAGCTATGATAGTAGAAATTGGGTCTCTGTGTATCATTTCTGTGCTTTCATGTTTCTTAGGGGCTTACTTGATAATTTTTTTTTTTTTTTGGACTAGTAATGTTTATTCTTTAGGTTGTTTGAAAATGTGCCCTCTACCTTCATCATGTGGTATGCTATGACTTTGGCGTGACCTAATCTTCCTTTTAAGATTTCATATTAAGGGAGTCAGACCCCAGCATCATATTTGTAGTGCTAGTTATTTCTTTAGGAGAAACCCCTTCTTCTTGTGTTCCTTTTTTTTTTTTTTAAATTTAAGATTTTACTTATCAGAGAGAGAGCGAGCATGAGCGGGGGTGGAACACAGGGAGAAGGAGAAACAAACTCCCCACCGAGCAGGAAGCCTGACGTGGGGCTTGATCCCAGCACCCTGAGATCATGACCTGAGCTGAATTCAGTCGCTTAACTGACTGAGCCACCCAGGTGCCCCTTGAGTTCCATTTTTATTGGCCCGACTTGTCTAAATAAATCCCAAACTGCTGGACATTGCATTGATATCTCCTGAAGATAAAGCACCATTTCTTTTAATGGAGCGCCTGGCAAGAGCAGATGTGTCTGTCCCAAAGACAAGGGCGGGAGGGACACCCAGAGCTCATGCTCCAGCAGGGGGTGAACTCAGAAAGATGGCGGCCACCCTGCCCCAGTCTGTCCTTAAGAGCTCCCGAAGAACAAAAGGCAATTCACGTTGCAGAATATTACTTCTGTCACCGTAGCTCCAAACTATTAAAAATAAAACTGTCCCTCAAGGCAAAACATTTCATTTGTTTTCATTTGAATGAGCAACTTGTTTATTAAGATGAACTAAGTGGCTAAGTCTAGATTGTATGCAGGCAAGAAAAATTGATTTATTGTAGCCTTTTGGAAAGCATTGTGTTCTCGGGAATTATCTTTGGGTTTTAAATGAAGAAGAACTCACTCTGTCAGATGGGGAGCTGCTCCCCTGGGAATGAGCCTCAGTTGGCTCTGCAGCCTTCCAGGTAAGAGTCGACTGCTGTCCTTGTGCAGGTTGATCCTTTTGGACTAAGTGAAGGTGTGGAAAGGTTTGACTGGGTTTAGTGATCCTTCGAGGAAGACTGTATTTCTCCCTCACTGTGATTATAGTTTTGTTTTGTTTTTAAATTGTTTCATATGAAACTGTTTCACTTCTGCCTTTTTTCATCTCTGAGACCATTCTAGCAATGCATCCATCATAGTCCTGGGAGAGCTGGGACTTTGTGGTTTCCTGACCCAGCTCAGAGGCATTCCTAGGGCAGGGAAGGGTGTTGGTCTCAGCAGGGAGGGTCCCCCTCCCTGCATTGCTGTCTGCTCATCTGGGGACAGAGGCCCGATACCTAGCTCCCCTCCGAGGCCCCGTTTGCTCTCCAGTGATAGAACTCAGGAGGAGAAAGAGCTATAAATGGTTAAAAAAACAACAAAAACCTGTATCCAACTTAGCAGTGAAACAGAGGAAACTGTGTTAAGGAGAGATGTCTTTTGTTCCGGAGAACTTTCTGTCTAAAATTTGGACCATGGAAGGTTCTTCTATTTTTGGGCTGTAATTGTTTTAATACTGCAACCCACATGTCATTTCCAGTATGCAATCTCATGACATCCCCTGGCCCCCCAGGAATCCTGACTGGCTGCTGCTAAAGATTATCAACCTCAGTTTTCAGATGAGGACACTGAAGGTCAGAGTAGCTTCCTGACTTGTGTGATGGTGACAATGGTAATCACCAACCTGCCCGTTTGGTTTTTATATCACCTCAGTTTTACTAACGAGGACCAGGAGGCACAGGGAGAACAGATGAGGGCTCCAGATTACCCAGCTGGTAGTAGAACCGGAACTTAGCCCGGCGCGTTTTCCATTTTTTTTCTGAGTCCCAACTTGGTGGTATGGTGATTCAGTATTTGGCCATTTTGATCTGGGACTTTTGCCCCGTGCCCTTGAAGAGAGCCCCCTCCAGTGCAGGAGACGTATGACCTGTGCCCTGGGCAGAGGTCAGAGGCCGTGGCTGGGACTCCCAGGGCTCAGAGGCTGAGTCCCAGGGATCCAGCTTTCTGTCAGTGTGTTCATGTCCCCCGAGCAGTGACATCAGTCTCTGGGCGGAAGACCATGCCTGGGGCTCTTTGGTGGGTGCATTACGGCCCTTCCAGCAAATGGGGTTCTGTCCCTTTGGTCTGCTTGGGGTAACGTGAGCGGGTATGGGACCAGCAGCTGCTGTGGGAGTGGGGGAGCTCTCGGGAAACCGAGAGAGCTCCCGGCACCCTCCCTCCTTCCTGCTTCCCTTTCTGCCCGCCGGAGAAGGAAGAAAAGGAGGGTGAGTGAGAAGCACAGGCAGCCCGGCCAGCCGTGGGATCTCGGGATCTGATTAGCAACTCTGCACCGAAGGCCAAGAGCCAGGTTTCCCCTTTGGCCCCATTGCCAGCCCCGGCGGGGAGGGGGGAACCCCAGGAACCCCGCAGTGTGCGGTATGGAATTTGGGGAGCCAGGGCTGCTCAGGAACGGACAGCTTCACTGCGTGTCCCACACGTGTGCTCCAGCTAAGAATTCTAACCAACAAATGTGGGTCGCACCTTGCTGGAGGGGGCTTTCTACTTCCTAGCCTGTGAATTGCTGAACAGGACCAGCCTTTTTCAAAAGGGAGCGTGGGGCAGAAATGAGCCACAGGAAAGTCACTGGCTCTTCACTACTGCTTTTTGTGCATCTTGGCAGGGTCCTGTGGCCACACCTGTAACCCTTTCCCCCCGGGTCGTGGGGGCATTTTGGACCTTTTCCCCCCGAGACTGTGGGCGCCGGGAGTGTGCGTTGTGCACACCCGCTGTTTTCGGGGAGGTGCTCTTTCTTCAGAGTCACGAGCGGCTCATGCTGACCCTCGGTTTCTTCTCTGTGTCTGTCCGAGAGTGAAAGCCCGGTCACAACAGGAGGCACCGAACGCCGGCTTGTATTAGAAACTGGTGCTGTGCGGCCCCTGGGTGGCTCAGTCAGTTAAGCATCTGCATTTGGCTCAGGGCAGGTCCCTGGGGTGCTGGGCTCGAGTCCCACTTTGGGCTCCGCACTGAGCAAGGAGTCTGTGTCTCCCATTCCCTCTGCCCCCGTTCATGCTCTCTCTCTTTCAAATAAATAAATAAAAATCTTTTTTTAAAATAATAAATAAAAATCTTTAAAAAAAAAGAGAAAGAAAGAGCGTCTTCACTCTGTCTTCCCAGTTTCCCGCCGGACTGTTGCTTTTCTGGTCAGCTCCCCGCTTTCCATCAGAGGTGGTGGTGGTGGGACCGCTGTGACCTCCTCCCTGGCTGCTGGGACTTGCCCATAGGCGTTTGGGGTGAGGGGCGGGTTCTACCTGCGCTCACTCCTCTGAGGAGCCCTGAATGGCCCACGCTCTGCTGACCTCCTTCATTTGCTTTCGTAGAAGGCGTGATGACAGGAGGGACCCCAACAGGATGTGGGGTCATCGGGGGACCCCTGCCTGCCAGGCCCTTCCTATGGACCTTCTGGCCTCTCTGTCAGCAGCACGTGGCCCCGTTCACAGTGACCCAGTGCCTGTGGGTGATGGGGAAGGTGTGGACCAGACAATAAGAGGAACAGGGTGGTGCCTTCCCTTTTTTGGGAATTCTTCGTCTTCCCCTTCACAGTCGGACGCACGGTTAATAATAAGCCCCGATAGTGAGTCACACGGATCAGTCTCTTAAGGCTTGCATCCACGTCCACGTTCATTCCCGCAGTAACCCTGGTGTGGGTTGTCGGGTCAGAGAGAGAGAGAGAGAGAGAGAGAGAGTGTGTGTGTGTGTGTGTGTGTGTGTGTGGTGGGCCCAGCGGGTGAGGTTGAGATGCGTTCTTTGAGTCTAAAACACTGTCTCTTGCAAAAAGAGGTTGAGAACTTGCAGCTGGTTTTCTTTAACGAACAGCAAGACCAGCATTGTTTCAGAAAGCCACAGAATTTCCAAACACAATGGAAATTCCAGGAGTGCAGGGTGTGGGTTCGGGGGCCTGGGGTGGGTGCGGGCAAGCTCGGGGAGGGACGGCCCCAGCCTGAGCCATCCTGTCCTTCCTCGGTAACGAATTTCACACGGCTCCGCTGTCCTCAGGGTCTGTCTGCAGGATGCCCAAATTGAAGCCTGGGAAAGAAGGGGATTGGGAAGGAGCAGGCCCCAGGGATTAGCCGCAGCCATAAAAACCAAACATTAGCCCAGCACAGCCCCATTTGGTGCGACTCTCCCAACTGCCTTCCCATCAGCTGGTGTCCAGGGAGGCACATGGTGTCAGTTTAGCTCCAGAGTGACATTTGTATAAATAAGCTCATCAACGGGAAATGAATTTTTCCCTCCCCAATATTAAAAAACACGTAGTCTGCACCCAAACAGTTTCCAAATAACAGCCACAGGAACAGCACACGGGGGTGACAAACGTCACCCACGGGACCCGGGGTCACACCAAAGAAAGAGAAGGAAAAAATGGACAAAAGGAAAAATTGTGTTTTCGGAAAGGGTTTCGCTTCCCTGCAAGCACTGGGGGCCTGTTTATTCGGAGCCTGCGGGCCCCGGGCTCAGAGGTGGCCCGACTTCTCCGAAGCCCGAGGAAAAGGAAAACAACTTTTGGATTTGCATCCAGCTTTTCGCTCGACCAGCACAGGAGACCGGACCAAAAAGAACCGTCGGTGAGGATTCAATTCTGGGTTTGGAAGTAAAATCTTAAAAAGGTATATATATTTTTTAATCCTTTGAAGCACAGGGACGTCAGGACCCTGGGTTCTAGGTCTGGCTGTTCCAGAAGCTAACACGAGTGGACACGCCATCAGCAGGGTCAGGTGGACTTTCACGGTGAGCTTTGGTCCCCGGTGGACGTGGCCGCGGCTGTGGGAGCACAAAGAGGGCAGACGGAGTCCCCTCCCGCCTTGTGAAGAGCACAGTTCTGGGGAATATTCTTGTTTTTTGTTTTTTTTCCCCATCCGTGGAGGAAGAGGTACATCGTGATGGTTAAACATGACCTGCCAACTTCATGAGGGGAGAAAGAATCACTTAATACATGGTTCTGGAAGGAACACCACATAATAACGTACTCCAGAGGGATTAAAGGACGAATTGTAGAAAATGAAACTCTGAAAGGAGAAGAAAATACAGGCGCATTGTTATTTGATCTCGGAGTGGGGAAGGCTTCTCAAAAGGGCAAGGGAAGAAATGCCTGTGAACGAGACGGGCCCACTGAGTCACGGATTGCATGGACACGCACGGTCATAGCGGCACAGGGCCAGAGCCTGGAGACAACGCGGTTGTTTCTTGAGCTCGTGTAGAAGGGATAAACTGGTAGAATTGTTCCACAGTGGAATTTAAAAATTTTAAAATTTTGGAATTTTAAAAATCACAGCCAACGTTAATACCTCCAACAGCACACAATGAAATGTCTAAATCTTAACATGCTATGAAGGACAAAAAAGATGACTTCCAGCCCAATGGCATTTTAAACATTTATTTTTAAATCGAGGTATAATCGATGTCGTATTACACTTGTTTCGGGTGTCCGGCAGAACGATGCACGTTCGCCCCAGATTTTAATGGGACGAGTTTCGAACAGGAAGTCAGGTTGGAAGGATTCCGCAGGAACACCTGCATGCCCACCTTCCACTTTCTTCCATTAGCATTTTGCTTAATTTGCTTTCCTGCACAGCCGCCCATCCTTCCCCTTGCTCCCGGGGCTCTCAGCTGGGGGTCAGTGTGTCCCCAAAGGGGACTTATGGGCAATGTCTGCGGGCGTTTTGGGTGGTCACAACGGGGAGCGGGCCAGTGGCACTTGTTGTTCACTCACAGCTGTAGGAAAAAAGCTGGCATTATTTAAGAATGTCCCCGAGGAGCCTGTAAACGTGATTTATTTGATTAAATCCTGTTCCCTGAGTCTGTGTCTGTTTGTTTTTTTTTTTTTGCTTTTTAAGATTTTATGTATTTGACAGACAGATCACAAGTAGGCAGAGAGGCAGGCAGAGAGAATGGAGGAAGCAGGCTCCCCGCTAAGCAGAGAGCCCGATGCGGGACTCGATCCCAGGACCCTGGAATCATGACCTGAGCCGAAGGCAGAGGTTTTAACCCACTGAGCCACCCAGGCACCCCAGTCTGTGTCTTTTGAATCTGTGCGCCGATTACCCAGAGGTGTGCGTAGAGCTCTGTGACTCAATCCTACAGGGTCGCGACCAGCGCCAGCAACGGTGACAGGACTGACCCTCCACCCGAACTAGCTGAAGATCACATGCCAGGCAGGCTGTGGTTATTTAGTGTGTGCAGATAGAGCGGACCCGTCCCTTGAAATAACTCGTGGTAGTTGTTGCCACGGATGAGGCTGGAACTTTCAAATGAGGACCAGGATTTTGGAGACTTGCTTCCCCGTGAGCTTGATCGCTGCTCTGGTTTTGCACGTGAGCTTGGTGGTGACTTCAACACAGCTGACTTTTAAAATATTGTATGATGACATGCGTCACCGTTTGGAAATTTTGCCCAAGTCAGGGGATTGTTATTTTCCAGATGGCTATGTATGACGTCACATCATCCGTGGCCAGAGTTCCATTCTGAGTGTAAATAGACCAACGAATTTTCACGTAACTTTCACGAAAACTTGACTGATAAGGTTTCAGTTTCCACACTGTGGCTTTCCATTAAGAAATGGCCACTTAGGGATGCCTGGGTGGCTCAGTCGGTTAAGCGTCTGCCTTCGGCTCAGGTCATGATCTCAGGGGCCTGGGATCGAGTCCCACCTCGGGCTCGCTGCTCTGCAAGGGGCCTGCTTCTCCCTCTCCCTCTGCCCACTGCTCCCTCTGCCTGTGCTCACACACACTCTCTCTCTGTCAAATATATAAATAAATAAAATCTTAAAAAAAAAATGGCCAGTTGTGCAATTTTAACTTGTATCAAAGATGAATGGCCATAATTATTCAAAAAGGCTATTAAACTACTCCTCCAGTTCCCAAGTACATTTCTGTGTGAGGCTGAATTTTCTTTATATCCTTTAAGCACAAAAACGAATCATGACATTGAATGCAGATGCTGAGAGGAGATCTGACTAGGTTCTGATAAGCCGAACATTAAAGGGATTTGCAAAAATGTAAAAAAAAAAAAAAAGAAAAAAAGTGGGTTTTTTTTTTTTTGGCTTGGGAAAACAATTGTTTTTCTCAAAAATGTTAAATTAATTGGTAACAGGTTAGTTTTATCATATTTAAATAAATTAACACATATGTTGGAATGTCCTCACTTTAATTTCTGCTGCTGTAAAACATAACCCACACAAACAAAAGCTTTTGGATGTTCTCCATACTTCAGGGCACAAAGTGGCCCAGAGGCCCACACTGCTGATTTTCACAATGCATTTAAGATGCACCGTGTTCCTGGATCAGTACTTGATTCCTCTTTATCACGAGGTGTATGGGTTTCTTTCGCTCTCCCACCGCAGAACATTCCTCTGAAAACTCTCCTAAGCCAAAGTGGCATGAAGCAAAGAAGCAATTTCTATTCATTTACATGGAAACATTTTTAAGCATTTCCAGACCCCAAAATAACCTTAGTTTTTTTTCCCCCCCTCTAATGCCATAGGACACAAACTAAATTGAGATCAAGCACAGATGCTCATAGGCGCAGGTCGCACTGTGAGGGCTGGAGGCTGAGATGCCCAGTGGGGTTCGGGGAAGGAACTTGGCAGGGGCGGGGGTGTCCCTGTTGTTCCTCGGAATGGGGACGCAGCCTCTATAACACTTAATGTGAAATAGACACCAACCCCTGTTTTCACTTTTTGCATTTTTTCCATAAAGGCCAGAGTCTTCTTTGAATTGAGCTAGACGTAAGGCTTTATAAAGCACAATTAGAGCACTGGGTATTTTACGAAACAAGGCAAAGGATACCAGGGAGGGGGGCACTTTCCAATAATAAACCACCTCCTGGAATCAGGCTCTGTGGCAGCAATGTGGCGAGGGGCTGAATTTTCCTGTCCAGTCTCTGCGTATCTGAGTCTCCTTCCAGATTTCTACAAGGAGCGTCTGTGGTGTCCAGGGTGGCTCCTGGGGAAAAGCATGGTTTGCTGCTTCCACTGGCTGCGTGGAACAAGAGCAAGGAGCCTCTGTTTCCGCCATTTAGGAATTCCTTTTGGGAGGTCACTACTTTTCTGTTGGCCTTCCCTCACCCATCCCAATCCTGGATGTCCTTGCTGTGGATTCTTCCCTCCTTTCCAGGTCCAGTGTTGGTGGCTGGAGGCCAGCAAGAGGCTTGTGTAGCTATAGGACCAGAAGGGCCCTGACACTACCTCCCTACAACCCACACTCCTCTCCCCCATCCATGGGGAGAGAAGGATTTAAGCCTAAATTTATTCACCCTCAGCGAAACCCAGCTAGCTTTTATTATTATTATTATTATTATTTTAGGACTTGGGATAAAAAGGCCCATAAAAACAAGAGCATAAAACTGCTTTTACTGAACAAACATTACGCTGATTTATTTGTGAGCGAAATCTGAACCATATGGTCTAGTCTCCCTGAAAACGCACAAGGGGTTCCGGATTAAGGGAACAGGCACTTGGCGAACTTGTTTTGTGTTTCACTGAATGCAGTATGTTTAAAAAAAAAAAAAAAGGTAAAACAGGGGGCGCAGGTGGTCTCCGACACCCTGGGCGCTGACTGCAGGCCGAGGACGCGCTTGGCGAGCCCCGCCCCGATCCACCGCTGCCCAGCAGGGGGCGCCCGCGACCCCGGGGCGCCACAGCGCTCAGCCCAGGCAGGGCCTTATCACCTGTAGGAATTTTTGGCAAAAGAGGGTAAGATCCGAAATCCAGGCTTTGTCCAGCAGTGACAGCTTTTCCAACTTAAATCCCTGCCAGTGAAAGAGATGAAACTGAACACGGGCCACGAACCCGGGGCGTGCAGGTGAGCCTGTCTCCTCGGGTTGCAGAGCCGAGGGCGCGGCCCCTTTAACAAGCTCGTGGCATGTGGAAGGATACCGGGGTCTTCCCGTAGGGCAGGGGTAGGGGGCGAGCCCTTTGGCCGCATCGTGGGGGCAGTCTCGTGTCTTTGTGGACTCACGGGGGTGTGATCTGTGAGTTCTGGAAGGAAGAGTCACGTGCTGCCCGGAGTGAGGGTGAGGACGGGATTTTCATTCATTCCCAGCCGCGCCAGTCGTCCACGTGCGTGCCCTGGTTTGTCTTGCGGCATTTTTGCACATTCTTGAGATGCAGGCAGTTTATTCTGAATGAACTGTAGGGGATGGTGACTGTGAATTCAGTCGACCCCTACAATGGGTCAGTCCTAGGTCACTTCTTTTTTTTTTTTTTTTAAGATTTTATTTATTTATTGGAGAGAAGAGAGCATGAGTGGGAGAAGCCGACTTCCCCCCTTCCCCTTCCATATGCTAGAGGCACAGAGAAACGGGATAAGCCGGTATGAAGGGGAACCCTCGCTGTGTCTTTGCAGCCAGACCGGAGGCGTGGTCTCCATGCTTTCCTCTGTCCTGGCCTTTTTCTTCCTGTTCCCGTCACATGATTCCTCTTAGGCAAAGCCACTGCCTTCTCAGCCTGCTCCCTACTTTGCTCTGGGGCGTGGAGATGATAGTCAGGAATTGTAAGAGAGGGAAAAAGCAGTTAAAATTTTAAGAACCCGTGCTTTGTGAGTCACTAAGTGTATCAGACTTTGTTTTATTCAGGTTATTTCTTAAATATCCCATTGTATTTTCCGCCCAGGCCTCTGACTGTTTGTGTCACTGGAAACAATGATTAAAAAATTTTTATAGCTGGGGCACATGGATGGCTCAGTCGGTTGGGCATCTGATCCTTGATTTTGGCTCAGGTTATGATATTGGGGGCGTGGGATGGAGCCCCAAGTCAAGATTCACCCTCAGAGCGGAGCCCTCTTGGGATTGTCTCTCCTTCTCCCTCTGCCCCTCCCCCTGCTCATGCATGTACTCCCTTTCTCTCTCTTTATCTAAATAAATAAAATCTTAAAATAAATAAATAAATAGAATTCTCAGACCTGCCTTCAAAAGCCACGTGTACTTAGGATCATATAAAGTGTTCCTGCCAGGGATGCCTGGGTGGCTCAGTGGGTTAAAGCCTCTGCCTTCGGCTCAGGTCATGATCCCAGTGTCCTGGGATCAAGCCCAGCATCGGGCTCCCTAGTTGGCAGGAAGCCTGCTTCTCCCTCCCCTACTCCCCCTGCTTGTGCTCTCTCTCTCACTGTGTGTCTGTCAAATAAATAAATAAAATCTTAAAAAAAAAAAAAGTGTACCTGCCACTTATAACATGAATTCCATAGCAAATCGGGACGCCAGGAGGACTTCTGTCTTCACTCTCCCTTTTTCCTCCTGACATCTTACCAGCCCCTTAGCGGGCCCTCGGTCAGAGCCTTATGGATTTTCTACCCTTGTGTATTTCCACAGCCCAAATCCCCTTCGTATTTAGATGTTTCTAAGGAAGAACTCTTGAGGTCCGTATCTTCCCATGTGTCTAAATGAAGAACCAAATGTCAGTTTCTTCCTTTTAATTACAAAGTTTGCTCTAGTTATAATTAGGACTGGAGGAAAAGAGTAATAATATCAGTGACAGCATGGGGCACCCATCGTTGCTGAGTGCGGTCTGTGTGTAGGAAGTAATGTGTAGAGATTTACATCTATTATGTCAATCCTAAAAATAATCCGAAGAGATAATATCACCTTCACTTGGTAGTGGGGACTTAGCAAGGTTGATTTGCCCCCAAAGGTTGCACACCTAGTACCCAGGGTAGGAGAGGAACAGGAGAGGAATACGGGTTTGCCTGGCTCCGGAATTTATTCTCTAATCACAGCATGATGCTGTCTTCTCACAGTAGCCTGAAGGCTTTCATAAAAGTGAGTAAGGTTATGTTCCAGCTGTAGGGATTTGTTTCACCCATCCCTCTTTGACCAGATACACCATCACGTGCCCCAAGTTATATTTTTAGGGAAGTTGCAAATTTCTCTTCCGATGATCTTTTAGAAGCAGAATACTCACTGCTGAGAGTGATACTGGTACGATTGTATTTCATAGCCCCTGATGGTAAGGAGCTCACTCCATATACAACTTTCAGAGGTAATAACAGAGCTCTGTGTGGGAGCCAAATCCAGACAGTTCACTGACAGTGAGCAGTAAATGTGGTCTTGGTCGTCCTATTCATTAATCTGGTGTATACTTACTGTGTTTGTGTGTATTTTACTAATATTTGTAGCCTTATTGTGGTCTGGAATCGCTGGGGATGGTGAGTTGAAAATACTAGTTAAAGGAAGTGTTTGATTTTTTTTAAAGTAACTGTTTGACTATTCTGTGATCAAAGTGTTGCTTTGGACTTAAACTAAAGACACTGTCACCTAAACGTAAGTCGCTATTACTTTCCAAATTTCTCTATTCATTCTCCTGTTGGTCTGTATAAAGTTCCACAAGGAAAGCATGTAAAAACATTCACAGCCCACATCTAAAGTGTAACTAGGAGACAGAGAATACTGTAAACTCTAGTTGAATGTAAGTGGGGAGATAAGCATCCAAACCCAGCAAAACCAACTTCTCAGCACCCCCCGCTCCCCCAAAAGTAGCATTTATTAAGATACTGTACTTTACTATAACAGCAAAAGAGGGTGCTCTTGAACTAAGTAGCTTATTAGTAAGTCACCCAAAGGATTTTAGCAATACCTGATCTTACTGGTCTGGGAACATCCAGGTTATTTAAGAATGATCAGAATGTGGTGTGCCTGGGGGGCTCAGTCTGTTACGTGCCTGACTCTTGTTTTCAGCTCAGGTCATGGTCTCAGGGTTGTGAGATCAAATCCCACATTGGGCTCTGCACTGAGCTTGGAGCCTGCTTAAGATTCTCTCCCTCTCCCTCTGGCCCCACCCCCACTTGTGTTCTCTCTCTCTCAAAAAAAACAAAAAGAATGAAAAAAAAAGATGACAAGTAACATGCAGAAAAATTAATAGGGAAACAGAAAATGAGAACAAAACCTACTCAATGGAAGGAATAAAATACTCCCCCTTAAAACCACCACAAAGCACATGAAAACTCCAATACTCCTTTCAACATGACCTGAATAACAAGTATTAGAAGAAAGAAAACCTCAAATCAGAAATTTGAAAATCTCAGGATAGAAAAAAAGACCGGAAGACAGAAAATGAGAGATTATGACATGCAAGAAAGACATTCAAGAGAAAAGACAAAATCGGGGTGCCTGGGTGGCTCAGTGGGTTAAAGCCTCTGCCTTCGGCTCAGGTCATGATCCCAGGGTCCTGGGATCGAGTGCCACATTGGGCTCTCTGCTCTGCAGGGAGTCTGCTTCCTCCTTTCTCTCTGCCTGCCTCTCTGCCTACTTGTGATATCTGCCAAATAAATAAATAAAATAAAATAAAAAAACAAGAGAAAAGACAAAATCATCCCAGAAATAGAGACAAAATCGCAAGTTGTCCATTCAGAACCTTCTGAAAACATAATAAGGGATATTGAAAAGAGGAGCAAAACCAGTTAAGACAACAAAAATGAGCTGAAAAGGGACACAGAGACAGTGATAGATAGAGGCTAGGCAGTGAAGGTCCAACACACCAATAACTGAAGAAGAAAAAGCAGATTGATGGAATAAAATTGACTTTTGAGATTACAATCCAAGAATTCTTTCCAGAACAAAAAAGTTGAGAATCTATGTATTGGAAGTTCCTACATGTGTGTGGAAAAACTGACCCAGAATGCTTAAATCTAGACCTATCCAAATAAACTTGGAGGTAAAAGAGGATAAGAAGAAGAAGAGATGGAAGAGGAAGAGAAAGAGGAGGGTGATGAAAACAGCCCTCCGGGCCTGCAGACAAAAACACTAAGTCACCTAAGAAAGGAAGAAAATTTGGTTGGTATCAGACCTGTCAACTGCTGTATGCAAAGCATGGCCACCATGTGACAGTATTTTCAAGAAACTTAAGGAAAGTGTGAGCTGAGGATTTTACATCCAGCTAATCTCTCCTTCAAGTATCAAGGTTACAGGAAAATTTTTAATCCTACAAGACCTCAGGGAATACTGTACCAACAGCTCCTTCCCAAAGGATCTGCTAGAGGTTGGGCATAGTCCAACTAAGAGATCAGTGGAGACATTTAGCAAAGTAAACTGGTGATTTGAACAATGTAATTTGCAGAGCTACTTTGAAAGAGGACTTTGGGTTTCTGAGGCTAATTGAACGTTTTCATTCATAAGATTCTTGCTAAAGTAGTTTGAGTCATAAAAATAATGGAGCCTGGTTGCAGAGTTGTCACCAAACCCAGAATCCCTGAAGAGCAGTCTGAGTGTGTCTTTGGAGGCTCTGGATGCCAAGTGTGCAAAGCGGAAGAAGGGAGAAAGTAGATGTCATTAATGGGGCTTTGGAAAGACCTGAATCCCCGCAAGTGGGAAACGATGAAGAAGTTATCTAGGGAGAGAAGCCCAAGTTGTGAATTCGGTCAATTTTGCTGAGAGAAGGCACCGAGATACTTTTGAGTTTGTCATTTTTACACACATAAGAAATATACTAAGGCAATAAAATCCTTAATTTTGCTATCTAGACTTGGAAAGGTCCTCACGTAGAAATAGTGGCAAATTCACAGCATGTGTGCTCTTTACTCCTTTCCTTCCAAGTAACCCTGGACAGTAATTATTGATCTTGGCAGTGGTTCTGTTTTCCACTGAGCCCCCGCGAAGAGCTAGAATTCTGCTCCCAGTGGCACGCCAGTCGCCATCAGCATGCTAGCTGCATTTGTTCTGAGCTGAAATTTTTTTTATCCCCGCCCTAATGGTAGGTCTGTGGTTCGATGACTTAGCATCTTCATCTTCTTTGCGGGCACTAAGGGAATTACAGACACTCTCTCTCAGCAAGCACTTATTAGTCATTTAGTAGACGTCAAACATCATCTTAGAAGCTGGACATGACAAAATGATTAGGCCACGTTCCCATCCTTCCAAGAGGTTCTCAGAGCCCAGAAGGAAATGAGCGAGTCTGTAGAATTTGCCTTTGTAGATGTGTTACTCGTAAGTTATGTCCAGCATTGCGGGGATCATGTGACAGTTAACTTCGTAGAAAAATCATGGAGTTGCATAGACCTCTAGTTTTAGCCATGGTGGGACTGATGCACACTTTCTCAACTCCAGTGGATTTCCTTGCCCTCATTGTCTAGAATCCTATTACTCAAAGTGTGGCCTGAGGACCAGCAGCATGACATCACCTGCAGAATGCAGAATCCTAGGCCCCACCGCGGATGAACTGTATGAGAGTTTGCCTTTTATTAGGATGCCAGGTGATTTGTCTGTATAGTAAAGTCTGAGAAGCCTGGCGGAGTGTGTTCAGCTGGGACAAGACTCCATCGTTTGGCTCTTGCTCTTCAACCACACCTGAAAACAAGTGTCCTAACCAACCACATACTCCACATATCAGTTTCTCTCTTGACCGTGGTGTTCTTATGTGTGGAGTGGAGATGCTACTATAACATTTCAGTACTGTTAGTGTCTGTCTGGGGGGATGGCTGGCAGGATTTGCTAAGATAATCCACAAGTGGATAAATGTGGGTTAGCGAATGACACAGAAAATAATGGTTTAATGGAAAATTTGGGACTTAAAAATGCCTTTCTGTACCCTCACCTCTTCCTCAGTGGGAGGTCTTTGGAATCTTCTAGTTTTCGGACTGTCCTTCGATGTTTTAAAGTAAGCACCCAATCATATGGACTGAAGGCACCCCTGCAGGGTTGGGGTGTGCCCACACGGGCTCTCACACGCGTGTACACACATCACACGTGCACCCAAGGAGACTGGCCCCACCTGTAGATGAGCTTGGGTGTGGAGCTCTGCCTTGTTGGGCGCTCCATGGAGATGGCCCAGGTCCCAGGGCTACGTGGCTGCACTTGCTTGTTTCTGGAGCTGAAGACCCAGACAGGGAGCTTCCCAGCACAGTGAGGGTTGCTGGTGAGACAGCAGTGTGTGTCGTGGGCCATGTATGGGCAGACCTGGGTTGGGGAGAGCCCAGAGCATTGGGCTTCCATTTGCAAGTTGAAGGTCATCTTACAGGATTCACCTGTAACACCAGCCTGTGCTTATTTGTTTCCAAGAGAAAGAAAGCCCGTAGTGGGACAGTACCGTGCCCTTCACCAGCCGCAATGGACATTAGCCGCTCTTGGAGGCCTGGTGGTGCTCAGACCAACGTGGGCTTGGCCATGGCTTCCCTGTCTTCCAGAAGGCAGGGTCTTCCTGAAGAAGTAGACCACTGTCTGGTGAGATAGCCCAGACATGTCACCGACAGTCCTTTTGCGCTCCCAGCTCTTCTGTCCCGACATTGAGCTTCACGGCCCGGGGGAGGGAGTGGTGGGCGCCATGGAACCTTCCTTTGCGGGGTTGATCTCTCCAGGAAGGTGCTTTCATGTGCTGGCGTTCTGTAAGTTAGGTCATTGCTCTTTAAGGTTGTACTTTAAAGGCCACGGTTAATTAGAAGTAGGCATCCTTTGCCATTGGAAATGAAAATTTATATCCGTCCCATAGGAACATTTATAAGCAGTTACATTTGCTTCTGTTAGGGATAGAAAGGAAAAGTTAATAGAGTACTGGATGGCTTCATGGTGTGATATTCCAAATAAAACAGCTGGGGTACAGTATGAAGGTCCTAACGCAGGCGCGGGGCTCAATGGGAACCACATGTGCGATTTTGAAGGCATCTAAGTGAAATACAGGGCTTGTCATTCGGGTAGTTGTTTTGAATAGTTAACGAAGAAATGCTTATCACCTCCCATGCACCACCGCCATGGGTGGTTCATGCACAGAGTGTAATTTACATTTCTTTCTTTCTTTCTTTTTTTTAAGATTTTATTAAAAAATTTAATTTATTTATTTGAAAGAGAGAGAATGAGAGAGAGGGCATGAGAAGGGGAACGGTCAGAGGGAGAAGCAGACTCCCCACCGAACAGGGAGCCTGATGTGGGACTCAATCCTGGGACTCCAGGATCATGACCTGAGCTGAAGGCAGTGGCTTAATGAACTGAGCCACCCAGGGGCCCTCACACTGTGTAATTTGTGTTTTGGTGGAGAAGGTGCGTATAGATGAGAACATTTGATTCCATATGTTGGTCCTATCATTTATCAGCTGTGGGTCTTTGGGAAAATCGGTCTTACTTCGTTCACCTTCACCTTGTTCCAGCCATAAAACCGGGATGAGACGTGGCTTACATCACTGATTTGTCATTGTAGGAAAGTCTGCTTGGTATGAAAGAGCGTCACACAATGCCTGAGGCGTTCCTGATGCTCGATTAGTATTATAATTGTTAACGTGTGACCTATAGCATTCATCGTGTGAAAGAACCTTGGAAGGAAGTACTTCGTAAATCTGTACTGTTAACGATCAGCTCTGAATTATATTTGTTTTATAAACTGAAGGTTTGGCATATCGAGGGTTTTTAAAAAATATTTTATTTATTCATTTGACAGAGAGAGAGAGATCACAAGTAGGCAGAGCAACAGGCAAAGTGAGAGGGGGAAGCAGGCTCCCCGCTGAGCAGAGAGCCCGATGCGGGGCTCGATCCCAGGACCCTGAGATCATGACCTGAGCTGAAGGCAGAGGCTTAACCCACTGAGCCACCCAGGCGCCCCGGCATATCGAGTTTTTTAAAAGAAGACCTGACTTACATTGTACCATGCACAATACCTGGTTTTTCCTGGTGCTTTCTTATTTTTGATTAAAAAATAAAATCTAAAGCTAAGAACACCAGAGGGTAGAAATAAAAGTACGCTATACGGAGTCCTGGGACCTAGAGCTGGGGGAGGGATACCCCGTCTTCGTGGCTCTGAGTACATGGTCGGAGCCCAGTGACGATGTGTTGCTTATGCTCAAAATTCTCATTGGCAAATGCAAAAAGAAGGGACGGAGGAAAGATCTCTCTCCGTTCTTCCTTCCTCCCGGGACTCTGTCCCTGGTGGTGTGTCCTTTGCCAACATTGGGTTTGGACAAAGACAGATGTGGACCTACGGGTCTGTCTCAAGACCAAGCCTGGAGCAGATGTGGGTGTGTAATATCCCATCTTCCCAGACAGATGGCACGTTCCCGAGTCCGTTAGCAAGCCCACTCTCCTGCCACCAATGTCAAGGTACCATTGGCTCCTGGAGGCCATCTGGGTAGAGTTTTTGTAACAGGGAAAGTGCTTCTCCAGCACCCCGGAAGCCTCGGGTGGGTAATGTTGCTCCACTTGGCTGTGGAGAAGCCCGTTTCCCTGGTGTCTGGAAACTGTGCCCTGGTGACTGGTGACACTGAAGCAGGGGGCCCAGGGACTTGTAAACATCACAGCCAAAAAGCCTTCATGGTACCTCCCAGTCTCCTCCTTCCGGCTTTTTGTAAATAAACATCCCCCCATCCACCCCCCGTTTTTTGCTGGCAACTCTGGCTTTTGAACAGAGCGTTTTCCTTGGATGATTCCAGGGACTTTGCGGGAGCCGTGTCTCTGTGCAAACTGGAAAGTCACAAAACCCTTGTCTTTTTACTTTTTAAAAAGAGGCATAGAGAGCAGTGCTTCTCATGCTCTCTGTGATGAGGGAGCGGTTTTTAAACATTTCCGATATGCTCCATATTGATACATTTGTAAAATACAATCAAAGTCAATTACTGGAAAAACGAAAGTCCAAACCTAAAGACCTATAAAAGCGAAGCCCTCCTTTTCTAATTATTGGGAACAGTAGATGGGTCTTATACTGGGTTTGGTGCGCAAGACTGGAAATGCTTACTCTGAATTTTGTACTTATCTCTGGCATTGGTAAACCGTTGGCAGGCACGAGGTTGAGTAGTCATTAATACCGAGATATGGCCTCTTATCTCAAAGTGTGTTTTCCAATGAGCACTAACCGGGGTTTTGTTTTTCTGCCTCCCTTCTCTCTCCCCATCCCAATCCGCTGATTTTACTTCCCTAATCGGAGGGTGACCTGGGTAACTGGGACCCCATGACGCTGGGTGGAGGAGGGAGGCGGGGCGGGAGGAAATGGGGCTTCCTGTGCCCTTGGGTTGTTCTCACGGAGGATGAGGCCCTATTCCTCTTTCATCCATGCAGACATTTAGCCGCAATCCCACAGAAAATTATGATTTTTGCACATAGCCCCCCCCCCCCCAAAAGCAGTGATTGACGTGAGAGTGATAAAAAAAGAACGTGAGTTAATGAACAGGCTCATCTTTCCGGAAGAGCTGCGTTTTAGTGATTTATAGACAATGGATTCTTTCTTTGCTTTGACTTCTATCAGAAATGCGGAGGAAATGCCCTCTGGGTGGCTGGAAGCCAGTTTCCACCCTCTGATGAAGATTCTGGTTAGCACCGTGATCTCCTGAATGTCTTAGGGTTTTCTCACCCAGAAGCCACTCTTCCTGACGGTGTATTTTCCCTTTGCCGCGTGAAGAGTTTCTTCCCTGGAAGCCATGCCTCCCCCTCGATACCTAGGAATTACTCGGACGCATGGTGACTTCCTGAGTCCCCTTCTGCAGTATCCAGTACTACGTTTTCTTTATTTTTTCCCCCTCGTGTCTGTGTTGTAAACCTGCGGAGTGGGCTTGCAACACTGTACGTTTTCGGTCAGTGCCTTACTGTGGACGTTCTTGACATTTGTAAACTCGCTTGGTAGAATTCGTTTTCTCTTCCATAAATTTGGGAATTTCAAACTCCTGCATGTTGGGTGTGGACTCCACACACGCATCTATATGTATGTGTGCGTGTAAGACTCCTGGGGGATGGGGGACCCTTAGAGGCAGGTCGGAAGAGGCTGGGAGGGAGCCACAGGTGACTCAGAGGACCAGAAGGTGAGAAACCTGCCTCCTCCAGGCCCTCGTGGAGCCGGCCCAGGTACCTGTCCCCAGATCACCACCCGTGGATCCTGGGTCTCCTCCATTCTTTCCTGGTCTTGGGTCCTACCGGGCCTCCAGGCTGGGCAGTTCGTAACATCACCGGGCCTAACTGAGCAGCTATTTCTGGGGTCAGAATTCTGTTGGGAAATGAATCATCCGTAGTGAGGAAGGTCTTCCCTCGTCCGCGTGTCAGTGTTTCCCGAGCGTGGCTCTGAAGGACTGGGAGATGTCGTTGCCACTGAAAGAAGCAAGGAGCCAGGAGATGGAATGGCTGTGTGTCCTGAGCCTGGAGGGGAACCCCGGAGATGATGACGAAGCCTGAGGAATCCCAGGCGGGAGGCAGGCAGCCGGACCAGTGCTCCTGCAGAGACAGCGCTGGCTTGAGGTCGGCGATCCGTGGCTGTCTGGTTCTAGGTAGAAGATGTGGCACAGGGCGTGGGGCAGGCTGCCCCCTGCTGCTCTCAGAGGCACGGGGTGGAAGCAGGGATGGCAGAATCCCAGCCTCTTCTGATGGGAGCAGGGCCCCCGGGTCCCTTAGAGGTCCCAGTCCAGGGTCTTTTTTTTTTTTTTTAAAGATTTTGTTTATTTGACAGATGGAGATCACAAGTAGGCAGAGAAGTAGGTAGAGAGAGAGGAGGAACCAGGCTCCCGGCTGAGCAGAGAGCCTGATGCGGGGCTCGATCCCAGGACTCTGGGATCATGACCTGAGCTAAAGGCAGAGGCTTTAACCCACTGAGCCACCCAGTCCTGGGTCTTGATCAAAGCTGCCCCCAACTGATCCTTACCCTGATGGCCTCAAGAGACAGTGACTCCCATGTCCTTCTGTCCAGTCCTAGAGGCTGTCACAGGTCCGTGGGGCGGGCAGTCACGGTGGACGCTGTCCGGGTGGCTGTCGGCTCCCCTTTTCTCCTGTCAGACAAGTGTTCCAGCAGCGGTGACAGCAGGAGCCGTGTCGGACTGGCACTTGCTTCAGGGAGTGGGCTCTGGTAGTTCACCTGCTTATCCCTCGGCATGAGCTGCGGCTGGATTCCTCAGTGTCCTTCGGGGCTCATTCCTGACTTGGCGGCCACATCTCCAGCTAGCTTAGCCAGTGTTCTTTGAATTTCCCACATGTTCTAGAACCTCTGTGCTTTTCAAACATGCCTTTCCCACTGCCTGCAAGGTCTTTTCCTTGCCCAGGAGACAAACGAGAGAAATGCCTATTAAAGTAGCATCTTGTACCTCATGGTTATTCTCAACGGTTCAGTCACACAGATTATAGAGAATAACGTGTGGACTGTCTACCACCAGCTTCATCATATCCTAACGCAAGGCCGTATTTGCTTCAGATCCCATTTTATTCTACGGATCTGAAGAGATAAGGTAACTGAAGCTCTCTGGGAGCTCTTTCCCACTCCTGCTCTCAAGCGGTCCCCGTCCCACGCTTGCGTTTACTCTGCGCTCCGCCTTCATGTTCCAGCTACTTGCTCACATAACAAATATGGATATATTGCCCTGAGCCACTGAAAAGTATAAGGGTATAAGTGGTATCATGCCTTGCAGAGCAAGATTCTACAATTTTCTTTTTCACTTGGTAATTTGTTTTTGAGATTTGGCCACGTTGACACGTGTCGTATTGACTGCTGTATATATTCCAGGATGAAAATCCGTGGTTTCTTTTCTTCCGCGTCTTCTCTGATTTGGGGTCTCCGTCTCTGTTACGTATATGCTGCCATGTGGGCTCTTACATATGCCTCCTTTGTGCCTATGTGGAAGCTTCTCTTTGTGTTTCGGAGGGAGAGAGAGGTTGTCAAGTTATAGATTGTACACCCTAACTTTGCCTATAATTCCCCAATTCTCCAAACTCTTTAAAGCAATGGTTCTAGTAGCTGCTGCCCTCTTCCTTCTCCCTTGAGAACACTTATTTTTGTCAGACTTTAAATTTTTACCAGTCATGTGGGTGAGGCACAATAGGTTCTTGTTTTGATTTGCATTTCCCCGATTCCTCGTGACAGCAATTATCTTTGCATGTGCTTATTAACCGTGTGGAGTTTCCGCTTCTGTAAATTGCCTATTCATGTCCTTTGCCCATGTTTCTATTAGATGTTCTTTTTTTCCTTACTGATATAGGGGTTCTTATATAGTTGAAATAATAATCTTCTGTTGGTTATGCAGGGGGCATGTTTCTTCACCCAGTCTGTGGTTGGTCTTTTCACTGTGTTTAAGGAATCATTGTTGCATAGAATTTTTTTTTTTTAAGATTTATTTAGAGAGAGAGAGAGCACAAGCAGGAGGGACAGGAAGAGGGAGAGAATCTCAAGCAGTCTCCCCGCTGAGCACAGGGACCCACGCAGAACTCGATCCCAGGACCCTGAGATCGTGATGTGAGCCAAAACCAAGAGTCGGATGCCTAATTGACTACAGTACCCAGGTGCCCCTGTTGCAAAGAAGTTTTAAAACTTCCATGTAGTCAGTTTTATCCATATTCTTCTCTGCCATTCATGCTTGTTAAAAGTGTCTGATCTAGGGCATCTCAGTTAAGCATCTGCCTTCAGCTCAGGTCATGATCCTAGGGTCCTGGGATCGAGTCCCACATGGGGCTCCCTGCTCAGCGGGGAGTCTGCTTCTTCCTCTGCCCCTATCCCCTGCTCATGTTCTCTCTCTCATTCCCTCTCTCTCTAGATAAGTAAATAAAATATTTAAAGAAGTGTCTGATCTAAGAAATACTTCCCTAAAGTATTTCTTCTTAAAGCCTGTTTGTTTCATTATTCCAAGAAGGGCAATCCCAATTACTTCAGTCTCTTCTTGAGAAGTAAGAATTACACCTTGAATACTGTCATGAAATCTAATTCTACAGCAGGATCAGTTAAATCCATGGAAGCGTGGACAGTTGGTTTTTAAAGCTCTGTGACTGTGGGTCTGACTCCACTGACTTCCGCCGCAGTTTCTGAAGTCTTTTGCTGCTGGCTGCTGGCCTTGTCTAGGCTGAGAGCATAGCCGGTCACAGTGGGAGATGCAGAGTGAGGGGGTACATATGTGAGCGAGCACAGGGGGTATACAGCAGGATCAGTTAAATCCATGGAAGCGTGGACAGTTGGTTTTTAAAGCTCTGTGACTGTGGGTCTGACTCCACTGACTTCCGCCGCAGTTTCTGAAGTCTTTTGCTGCTGGCTGCTGGCCTTGTCTAGGCTGAGAGCATAGCCGGTCACAGTGGGAGATGCAGAGTGAGGGGGTACATATGTGAGCGAGCACAGGGGGTATTACCGGCATGGCTGAGGCCCGCGCCTCTTTCTAGCGTGGCTCACATTGTCCTTGACTTCTGCTGTCGTAGCAGTCTTTGGTGTTCATTAGAACCAGATTCCAAGCTGCGTGAAGGGTTTGTGAAAAGGGACATGCGTGCACACGCACACACACGCATGTGTGCATATACATACACCCGTTCTGTGATTTACCAGCGATCCCTTCTGTCCTCCTCAGCCCCTTCCACTCCTCGGTCCAGAAAGAACCTCAGAATGGTGGGGCTCTGTGTGGTCACGCTGCTTGTTATGACATTGAAACACAGCCCCACATGCTGGCTAATTACTGCTTCCTGAGCCCAAGTCCCCACTCCCCCAGGATTTCTGAGATGACCGTCTCTGGTCAGCAGCTGGAAGGTAACACCAGGAACAGCAGAGGGCCTGCAGGACCCTGCTGGAGACTCTGGCTGGGTTGTATTCTCATAGGGAGACAGACAGCCAGACACCCGGGCACACAGCCCCACTCTTCCATACATGGTCGTGGAGGAATACATTTTCATGGGTAGATGTCCATGCCACAAAAATTTGTAAATATTGTAATGATAAAACATCATAAAACAAAAATTTGGGCCCTTTTCTATGGTTGGAGGACAAAGGAATTCCACTGTATGTCAAGCTTTGCGCTGGGTTCTTTGGCGACATTATAATAATAGATGGTGCATAAAAAGCTTGTCAGGGCAGAACACACACACACACACACACAGTTTAAAAAAGCAATGCATCACCCTGTTGACATTGATGTAGATCACAGATGCCAAGGGGTTGGGCAGTAAAACATACAGCCAAACCGCTCCAAAGTAGAAACGATTTTCTTTCTTTGTTCCTGTAGTACCTGCCACCACGGCTGCATAGGATTTTGGTAAATATTTAAAAATGTAATTGATTGGGGAGTATCCAGTAAATGCATTTTGAAGGCAGGTTGGGTGAGTGGACAGGGAGAGGGGGACATTCTGGAGGTGGACAAAGGCAGGGCAGGGTGCGGCCTTGGCCCGTCACAGTGGCAGCCTCAGCGGCAGGAAGGCTGTTGTTGGAGGTCGTGGTCAGTGGGCCTGAGGGATGGAGAGGGGGCTGGCAGGACCATGAAGACTCAACATTGCGGTTTGGGTTGAATATAAAAATCAGTAAGAATGGGATAGTGAAGACATTTCGGCCATCCCTTAATTTCTGGGTCAGGCTCCTTGCCCCGGGATGGTTAAGCTCACCTTTTTTAGGAGGGAGAGAGGGCAGAGGGAGGACCCCTCCCTCAATCACATATTTTATTACCATCTCCTGCAGAAAGCTTTGCTCTCTTTTCTTCTGCTCTACGTACCTTCCTGGTCTTCTCTGCACCGAGATGCTATGGCAGATGTCTGCGACTCACCAGAGCTCACATTCGCCCTGGTTCCCATGCTCCGTCTCACAGAGGGGTGGGAAGAAGAGGGAAACCACTTCTATTAGTCACACCACCAACAGTGCAAATACAACCATGCACATTCAAATAGCTTCATTATCCTCTTAACATCCTGCACCAGTCTGCAGTTTACAGCTCAGAGTCACTGTCTTCCTCCTCCCTGCTGGTCGCATACTTTTATACCCCCAAATAACGCAGCACATTGACAGAGATGTTGTGACCCGCTGGGGAACGTCAACAGTATTACTTGGAGTGCTGTGTTGTAGGGGAAGGACTGTTTCCCTGCTGGGGCTGCCTTCAGAGGCCTGAGAGCCTGTTCTCATCACTCAGCCGCCGAAGGCCTTGGCCCTCTTCTGCCTGCCTGCACAAAGGCAGAATTATCTTGTAGGTTCTTGGGTTCCTCTAGATCCTCTTGGGGTTTCCAGGACTGTTCTAGAACCCCTTTTCACCTATGAAGATACTTATGCTTGGCCAAAGACCAGACTCAGGCTACTTCCTGAACATGGGAACAATACCTACTGAATTCACTTGTTTTTGATAATTATTAAAGAAACGGGCTTGCTTTTGCATGCTCCGCCATGATGAAAGTCATTAGTGCCAAGAACTAAATTGTCATAAGCTTGAAATGCTCATGTGCACTTGGTGGTATGGATCGAGGCTTAGGTAAGTAACACTTTGTTGTTTTTATGGGTAAACCCGCCCATACAATCTCTTTAAGCTAACACGTGATTATCTCCCACCCTCCTTTACACTGACCTAGATTTGGGAACTTGCTTATTTTCTCTCTTCTGTTTGAGACATTTGTCACTATCCCTGACATATGTTCTTCTATGGAAATAGGAACTAAATGTCGCATCAAGGAAATCAAGCGGGGATCAGCCTGCACCTAGAATGGAACCCAGTTGTGGGGACCCGAATAAAGTTAATATGCTCTATTCCCTTCTTATGAAAGGAGGCTTTCTGGAGGTCTTCTGTCTCTGGAGTAACTCATGAACGTTGCTGTGGAGAGGGATGTTTGAGGTTAGAACAAAGAAGGTGATTTGCTTTGGCTTCATAAGGTGGGGGGGGGCAGGAGGAGCAAAGAAAGAAGCAACGGTTGACCTACAACATGGTTGGAGGATGATGAGTCTTAATGGCCAAACAGAACTCCTGCCTCCAAACAATGACATATGTCAGCCCCCCTGCTTTATGGGTACAGGTTAACACAGTTTAGTTTGGATACGGAACCCCCAGATCTCATCCAAGAAGGAACACTTTGTTTTGGAGTTTGTACTGGACAGGATGGACTGATGCTAACGTTTGATCTGAGGGCAGTCTCAACTGGTGTATCTATAAACTGATATGCTGAGAAACTGAAGAAATCCTCCTTTTCTACCTGACAGAAGGTCCCAGAAGGTAACTGTTTGTGTTGTATTTAGCCTCTCAGTGTCAGCCAATTTATACAGATTACGCAGTATTTCAATTATGTTTAAATCTCTGGGAAATAGCATACCCCAGTCTCCATCCATATTTAGCATGTTGCTGTCTCCGTTTCAGATGCATTTTTAATGATTTATTTATCTATTTGATAGCAGGGGTGGGGAGGGACAGAGGGAGAGGGAGAGACTCCCCAGCAGACCCCATGCTGAGTGCCAAGCCCAATGGGGGGTTCGATCCCACAACCCTGAGATCGTGACCTGAGCCAAAACCAAGAGTCCGAGTCAGCTGGTTAACTGACTGAGCCGCCCAGGTGCCCTGGAGAAGCATTTTTTAATGTAATAAAGCATTGCTGAAGGCCTCTCACTGTCCTCTCCTTCCCCTTCCACTGCCCATTCTTCCCTAGAAATAATGGGAATTAGCCTATCTGTCTTTTGTGGACACCACCACAGCTTTGCACATAGGAGTGTTGTATGGTAGGTAGCGAAAGACAATACTGTGTGTTTTGTGTGTTTTAAAATCAGCCACAATGGGGGCTCCCAGGTGGCTCAGTTGGCTAAGCATCCCACTCTGGGTTTCAGCCCTGCATGGGCTCCACGCTCATTGTTAAGTCTGGGGGAGAGTCTCACTCCCTCTGCCCCTCCCCCGCTCACAGTTGCACTCTCTCTCTAAAATTAAATAATAAATAAAAAATAAATAAAATCTTTAAAATCATTTACAATGATGGCATACTCTATATATCCCTTGAGAACATGCTTATTTCAATTGATGTTGTTAAGATTTATCTGCTGACTTAGTTTATGTTCACTGTAACTTTCTAATAAAAGCATGGTTTGCTAGCAAGACAGGAAACAACGTGTGTTGGAGAGGATGTGGAGAAAGGGGAACCCTCTTACACTGTTGGTGGGAATGCAAGTTAGTGCAGCCACTTTGGAGAACAGTGTGGAGATTCCTCAAGAAATTAAGAATAGAGCTTCCCTGTGACCCTGCAATTGCACTGCTGGGTATTTACCCCAAAGATACAGATGCAGTGAAAAGAAGGGCCACCTGTACCCAATGTTCATAGCAGCAATGGCCACGGTCGCCAAACTGTGGAAAGAACCAAGATGCCCTTCAACGGACGAATGGATAAGGAAGATGTGGTCCATATACACAATGGAGTATTATGCCTCCATCAGAAAGGACGAATACCCAACTTTTGTAGCAACATGGACGGGACTGGAAGAGATTATGCTGAGTGAAATAAGTCAAGCAGAGAGAGTCAAGTATCATATGGTCTCACTTATTTGTGGAGCATAACAAAGAACACGGAGGACATGGGGAGATGGAGAGGAGAGGGAGTTGAGGGAAACTGGAAGGGGAGATGAACCATGAGAGACTATGGACTCTGAAAAACAACCTGAGGGTTTTGAAGGGGCGGTGGGGTGGGAGGTTGAGGAACCAGGTGGTGGGTAATAGGGAGGGCACGTACTGCATGGAGCACTGGGTGTGATGCCAAAACAATGAACACTGTTATGCTGTAAATAAACAAACAAAAAAAAAATTTAAAAAATAAAAAAGCATGATTTGCTTCGCCGTTCCTCTTCTGACGGACCCTGAAGTCGTTTTGAGCTTTTCCTACTACAGCCAATGCTACAGCAGACACCCTGTACAAGGCTTGTGCACGCACTACTTCACACACGCTCACCAGACACACAACTCCGCGCTGCTAGATGCTGCCGGAAAGTTCTACGGAGAGCTTTCTCTACAATTGTACCATTGGTGTTTATTTTCAGACTCTAAACTTTTGTCAGTCAGATGATCACGGAAGGGTGTTTCATCATTTTAATGTGCATTTCCCCAATGACTATGGAGATTGAGCATCTCTTCATGGTTTTATAGCCATGGGGTTTTTCTCTTCTAAAAATACACTACTTGTTTCCTTTGCCCATTTTTCTCATTGTCTTGCTTGTCTTTTTCATACCCATTATCGTAATTGAATTTTAGGAGGAGTGACTGTGGATCTTTGTTGTTCGTTGTTTCGGGGATCTCCAAGACCACACCTAGGTTCAGTGATTCCTGTGGGGTTCATGGGACTCAGCATATGGTCCCACGGCAAAGATTCATTACAGCAAAAGGACACAGAGTGTAATTAGCAAAGGGAAAACGGTGAAGTCCAGAGGAAACCAACTCTGTAAGCTTCTAAGAGTCCTCTTCCAGGGAAGTCATGCCCACTGATGCACTTAATTCCTTCAGGATCAAATTATGACAACGAGGGGTGCCTGGGTGGCTCAGTGGGTTAAAGCCTCTGCCTTCGGCTCAGGTCATGGTCCCAGGGTCCTGGGATCGAGCCCCGCATCGGGCTCTCTGCTCGGCGGGGAGCCTGCTTCCCTCTCTGTCTGCCTGCCTCTCTGCCTAGTTGTGATTTCTCTCTGTCAAATAAATAAAATATTAAAAAAAATTATGACAACGAGTATGGAATGTCACCTATGGTGGAGCGGGTGTGGGGGGGGCAGTACGGGGGGGAGCCTCTTGGATACTCCAAGCCCCAGGTGTTTATTGGGGCGGGTGTGGTTTATTGGGGCGGGTGGGGGGGGGCAGTACGGGGGGGGAGCCTATTGGCTACTCCAAGCCCCAGGTGTTTATTGGAGGCTTGTCCCGAAGGCATTCTCTGCCTATTGCATACCAGAATTCCAGACTCCCTGAGGGAAAGCAGATGTTTGGCATAAACCACAGTGTTTGTATGAACTGGTTAGGCACAGTGAGCCGCTCCTATCAGATCCAGGATTGATGGGAACCCTCCCTATATACAAGTCCCAGATGCCAGCCAAGGACCAAGCCTGCAAGCAGGCATTTCTAAGAAGAGTAGTCAGGCCTGCTATGGAAATGCCTTTCTATGCAAGTATATTCATTTTTTTAAAAAGATTTTATTCATTTATTTGACAGAGGGAGACACAGTGAGAGAGGGAACCCAGGCAGGGGGAGAGGGAGACGGAGATGCAGGCTTCCTGCTGAGCGAGGAGCCTGATGCGGGGCTCCATCCCAGAACCCCAGGATCATGACCTGAGCCAAAGGCAGACACTTCACAACTAGCCACCCAGCACCCCAAGTATATTCATTTTAAATATCTTCTCCTAATCTGTGTTTACATTGTCCTTGGTCGTAAGTAACATCTATGTTTTCTTTAAGTGTTTTATAGTTTTTATGTCATGCCTAAGAAGCCCTTGCCTGCCCCATTCGTAAAGGTAGCTCCTTATCTTTTCTTCCCGTAGAGTTTTATAAACTCATGTGATGTGCAACAAGCTGGCTGACTCTTCGTAAGTCCAATGCCGTGTGGATTCTCTTGAATTTTCTTAGTCTGCAATTATGACCGTCTGTCTCTCTTTAAGCTTTACTCCTCTTACTGACTCTTCTTGTCTTACTCCTCTGGCTACCTTCTCTAGTAGCACGTTGAGCGGGAGCTGTGATACTGACCATCCTCGTCAGTTCTGGGGTCTTGAAGGGGATGTGTCCATCACCTCACCATTAAATACGACGTTTGCTGTGTGATGCGGGTAGATGTCCTTTATCAAAGTAAGAAACTTCCTGTCCCAGTTTGTGAATATTATTCTAAATTTTATGAATGGGAATTGAATTTTATGAAGTGTTTTTTCTGTATCTGTTGAGGTCGTTACAATTTTTGTCCTTAATATGTTAATGAGGGAGCTATCTTAAGAGATAATTTTTAATGTTAGACTGTTCTTATATTATTCATGTTAAAGATATTTTGGTAATTATTATTATTATTATTATTAAATATACTGCTGGCTTGACTTGCTAAACCAATTTTTTTAAAAAGATTTTATTTATTTATTTGACACAGACAGAGATCACAAGTAGGCAGAGAGGCAGGCAGAGAAAGAGAGAGAGAGGAGGAAGCAGGCTCCCTGCCAAGCAGAGAGCCCGATGCGGGGCTCGATCCCAGGACCCTGGGATCATGACCTGAGCGAAAGGCAGAGGCTTTAACCCACTGAGCCACCCAGGTGCCCCTAAAACAATTTTTTAAAAGATGTTATTTACTTATTTTGACACAGAGAGAGAGCACACACAAGTAGTGGGAGGGGCAGAGGCAGAGGGAAAAGCATATGGGGCCTGGTCCCAGGACTCCAGGATCATGACCGGAGCCGAAGGCAGATGCTTAATGGCTGAGCCACTCAGGCGCCCACCTGCTAAAATTTTATTTAGGAGTTTCACGTCTGTGTTCTTGAGCAAATGTAGCCTGTACTTTTCTTGTACTGTCCTTAGCTGGTTTGGTTTCAGTGTTAGACCAGCTTCATCAAATGCGTAGGGGAAGGTTTTTGGTTTGGTTTTTTTTTTTTTTTCCTATTCTTTGGAAGAGTTTGCCTAAGAATTGGTAAAACTTGGGTAGAATTTCCCTGTAAAACTGTTTAGACGTGGGGAGTATTGTGTCAGTTTTTAACCACTAATTTAATTAAAAAAATAGGACTGCTCATTTTTAAAATTTATTCTTAACTTATATACAGATTAAAGCATTTTTGGATTACACCGTATGTAGAATTTTAACTATTTAGCTACTAGAATTGTAACTTCTTGCCTTTAATGGGCCTTTCCTACATCCTTAAATCTTCATCAAGAAGGTGACTGTTAAGTATTGAATTTACAGTGATTTTTATTCGCCGTTAACTTTCAGGGATTTCATAAGGGTACGTGTGTGGTGGCTTCACGAGGCACACAGTAGGCACACAGGAATTTCTACTGTACAGTCACCCAGATCTAACCAGGTAGTGTAACTTTCCAGAGCAAAATGCTGGAATTTCCTCATGCGGTACTGGGTGAGGATAAAGGCAGGTCTATGAAAATTAATGGCCGGGGGTGAAGGGGGAGGCTTTCCTTTTTGCTAAAGGAAAATAACACATTCTTTTGGAGTGATGACTTCTTTTTGAAACACATCCTGCCTGAAATGATGAGTCCAGATTTCTAGGTCTGAGCCACCTCTGTGGAAACACATTTGCAGAGATTCCCAAAAGTGCATAGAAAGGCATCGGGTTCTTAGTTCTGGGGGAAGAGTGACTCGAGGAGGAAATACTTTGCCCCTTTTATTCTTCTCAGTTCATAGAGCATATGGTTTTCCATGGGGTTCCTCTGCTGCACCCCGAGACTCAGGAGTCAGCTGCCTTGGGGTGGGCTTAAGCAATGCCCCTCTCACGTTTGGAAATTTTTGGACCCTAATTGCGAATGAGACAGCAATTACATTTCTTAATAAAGACAATCCCTCCCCCGTCCCCGCACCCCCCGCCAAAATCACTTAAGTTCCTACCATCACTGCCGCGAGTGTCCTCTGGACAAGACTCTGAAAACTCATGCCAAAGTCTCCTGATTGGAGCTGTGAGCAACCCATCCAGACTGAAATCAGACGTGGCCAGGCTCTTGCTTTCTCCTTTTATATTTATATTTTTATTTATTTATTAGAGAGAAAGCGAGAGGGCATGAGCAGGAGAGGAACAGAGGGAGAGGGACAAGCAGACTCTGCGTGGAGTGTGGGGCCCAATGCAGGGCTCGATCCCACAATGCTGAGACGGTGACCTGAGCCGAAATCAAGAGTCCGATGCTTAACCGCAGGAGCCACCCAGGCGCCCCACGTGCGTTCCCCTTTGAAAGAGCCCTCGCCGGTCCTTGCCGGTCCTCGCAGGTCCTCGCATGCTCTCTCTCAGAAGTACTCTATACACCTAGGCCACGTGTGTGTTTTCCGCGTGTCGCAGTCACACAACCTCTGCAACCCGTGCCCCCAGGAGAGAGCCAACCCGGTGGCCTGCTGCTGTCTGAGGAGCACAGAAGACCGCGTTCCAAGCTCTCTTGTCAAAAGAAACTTATCTTCTTTTGAGACCTTCCTGTTCTGAATGGTTTAAAACAATTCTTTAAGGAAGCTGCAGGCTATCGATGTAAAAAAAAAAAAAAAAATCTCGCGTAGCAAACTATTTAAAAGAAATCTGGGATGTGGGGGCACCTGGGTGGCTCAGTGGGTTGAAGCCTCTGCCTTCCGCTCAGGTCATGATCTCAGGGTCCTGGGATTGAGCCCCGCATCAGGCTCTCTGCTCAGCGGGGATTTCGTAAGGGATTTCTCTCTCTGCCTGCCTCTCTGCCTACTTGTTTTTTCTATCAAATAAATGGATAAAATCTTTAAAAAAAAAGTCAAAAGAATCTGGGATGTGGAAAACTTCCTTTTTTCCTTTTAGCAAGAGGGTAGCTCTAATGTTCTCATTCTTTTGGCCACAGAGTAGCAATGTCTAAACTGTTGGACATGGTGCTTCTTGGGTCTCACATGTACCCATTTCTTCCTGGCACTCAAGGCTGGTGAATGGTCGAATATTTCCTTGCAAAGTAGAAATGAGAACGTGTAAGAAGATGAAATAAATCTCTTACTCTCAGTCGTTTTTGGGGGGGGAGGTGTGTGCGCACATGCTTGCTCTAGGCTTCCGGCTCCTAAAACTCCCTCCTCCTCCCACCTCCTGTGTTCGAAGGCTGTGGACTTGGGTGTGCCCTTTCTCAGGCGTGCGACCTTGAGCTCGCTGCTGGACCTCTCCGAGTCTGCGTCTTCCCTTCTATAAAAACTAAAATCTCTTCTCCTTTAACGACCAGGCAATTTATGACAAAACTTGGGCCCCCTGTAGACCAGGAAAATTACCAACCTTTGGGATTTGACCTAAAATCCTGGTTGGACTTCATGGGACGGGGCCGCCAAGTGCGCTCTAGGACTTTTGTTGGCTGGAGACCTGAATGGACACACACGTTCTCATGACACTTGGAGGCAAGGGTCAGTGTTCAGTGCAGGAGAGACCTTGGCCTTCATCCTGTCCAGCAGTCTCATTTTCCAGATGAGGAGGCCAGGGGCTTGGCCCGTGGGGGCTGCGTGCCAAGGTGAGTGGCCGCTCCTTCCAGCGGCATCGCGGCGGCTCCCACGTTGCGAGTCCAGTGAGGCGGCTGGACTCACAGGTTCATGCGCGCTCCCCGCTAACTTGGCGGAAGGCTGGAGATGAGAACTGAGCTTCTGGCTGAAGCCTTCCAGTGTCCCGGAGAGCACAGGGCAGGGCCGGGTCTTGGTTAACCAGGCTGGTGGTCTGAGGGTTCCGAGTCTCCACACAGGCCCTGGGGCCCCCGATGGGGCTGCTGTCCTAGACTGTGCTGAGTTCTCATTGTCCTTTCCTTGTCATTGTCACTACCTGCAAGTTTCGCCGAGTAATCAGGCACGAAGGCCTGACACCGTCCAGGGCTGTCTTCTGGAGGCAGGTGTCCATGCCGCCGAGAGGCAGGATGGACACATTCCACGTAAACATCCCCATCGGGCCTCCTGGGCCGCGGGCAACATGTCCTTCAGGTTGCAGAGTGCACGGGGAGGAGTCTCGCGGTCCCCCGGGGGACGGAGGCAGGGCCCACTCCCGACCCTGCACGGCCCTCCCCTCTTCCTTTGCTCTGGGCAGGGGGCAGGCAGGGCTATTGCTACTGGAACAGGATGGAAGCTCACGCCTCGCTGGCCTGCAGAGGGGAGCAGGTAAACACACGGCAGCCACAGAGAGAGACTGACATGAAAGTTGGTCTCCCTGCAGTTGGCCCCTTTCCAAATTCCACCTGCTCTGCGGGGAGCAGCCGTGACTCCTTCCAGGAGTCTCGCGCCGCACCTGACCCAGGCCTTCTGGAACAATCCGCTGGCGCCGGCCAAGGGTGACAGGAGCAGAGCAGCTCCAGGAGGGGGCGGCGGGGGCGGCGCGAGGTCAGGACGAGCAGGACCCACGGGTGTGGGTGTGGACGCGGGTCCCAGGCCCAAGCTGCGGAGGACGGCTGCTGACTCACCGTGTGTCTTGGGAGGTGACTCAGCGGTCTCTGCTCCAGCTGCCCCGTGTGTGAACCTGCTGTCGCGTCTGGCACACCGACGGGCCTGCTGGCGCCGAAGCCACAGCTGTCCTCACCTTAGGTCCCAGCCGGTGTCAGTTGCTTTGGTGCAGTCGCCAAACTTAACGGCCCTGGGCCGGGGTTTGGGCAGGTGCTAGGGACAGTGGCGCATCAGGGGACATCAGACCGCAGGCCAGGTGAGTCTGGGGAATGACCCTAGGGCCTGAGCCTCATGCAGCTTTCAGCGAAGGGAGAGGCATTGGGCTGGCTGGTTTCTGGAGGTCTTTCCTGGTTCAGTCTTCCGTCCGAGTGTCCGGCTTGTGGGTGCGGAGCCTGCATCAGCGCGGCCTGGGTGGTGGGGCTCGGAGAGCGAAGGACGACACCCGCCCTCCAGTGTCTTCTCTCCCTGCCCCTGCTCGCCTGCCCCTGCGTCCCTTCCCGTTGGACAAGGGCTGGGGCACCAGCATGGCTGGCCAGGGAATCTGGGCGTCAGGTCCAATGAGCACAAACGCCCCGGTCAGAGCAGCCATCTGGATTCTAGAGAATGAAGACGGAGACTGAGGAGGGGGCAGAGAGCCCCTGGGCTGGGGTTGGACCCGGTCCCTCCCTGGGAACTTGGTAATCAACCTGTCGGAAAGGAGGAAGCGTTTCGCAATGTTGACAAGAAGATCTCTTTAAAAAGGATGAGTTTGCTCCATTCGCTCTTCTTGGCCTGCCTTCTGCACGGCTGGGACCGAGTCGGACGCCGTTCGTGGGCCGTCTGCGGGGTGAAGGGACGCCTCCCCCTGCCCTGGTGATGGGGGAGGGGAGGGAGGGCCTGTGGCCAGGCCAGGAGATGAGATAAATGAGTGTTGATCGCGTTAATGTGCAAGAAGTTGGATTCCCGAGGGGGTGATCTGTCTGTCCCCCCCCAGACTCCCACTTTTCCCATGGAGCTCAGTGGGCTGAGCTGCTGGAATCAGGAGGCCACACAGGTCCTGCAGTCACTTACCTCCTCTGGGACTCAGGTACCTGTAAGAAAGCAAGTGACAACACCAGACTCTCCCTAGGGACCCAGAATGCATAACCGATATGGGTATTGTATCTTATTCTCTATAAACACAATCCCGCTGGCCCTGTAAGACTTCGGGGGGTGGGGTGGTGCGGGGACCTGCAGGATAAACAGCTTCTGAAGCTCGGGCACTGGTTTGCCGTCCCGCGACCTGGTGGAATTCACTTCCTTAGAATGGCAGTAAGAGGGCGGTTCTTTGTCCCACGTCTGTTACTTTCTGCCAAGTACAAGTGTCATGTGGGCATCCGTACTGGGCTGGAGCAGGTAGGAGCCCGCCCTGAACTCATGCTTGGGGAGCCCGCCCTAAACTCACGCAGTCCCAAGCTGCTGACCGTGGATGTCCGTCGTTTCGTCGATGGACTTCCCATTGGGACATTTTTGCAGGTGCCATCTTGTCTCCTAGTCTCTTTTCTTAGACTCCCCATGGCACCTCGCCCAAGCCCGGGCTTCCCATGTGGCTTCCCACGATGCTTACTGATGACTGACTGGACGACTGATGGAGTCTGGGCAGTTAACCCTTGAATTTCTTGATGGTTCCTCACGTGCAAAGTCTGAAATCTGGGCGCCACCAGTCATCTGTGGATCTAACCTGATCCCCAGCAGCTTGCTTGTGCGCCTTCGGTCGCTGGCATGTGTGGTCAATGTTGGTCAAATATCCTATCCGGACTGGGGCGTGAAACACTCCTGGGGAGGGGGGCACATCACTGCCATGCTTCCCATGCTGACAGATGGGTCGCGTCTTTCTATTTGTCTTTGGGGAACCTTTTCCCCTCCTGTGTAATACATGCACCTAAATGCCCAGGGAGCAGCCCAAGGGCAGGAGACGGGCGCCCATCAGAGCAACTGTCTGACTGACGGAAGGACAAACCAGGGTCTCCACTACCTCTGATGACTTGTTGTCATTTTGCGTATTTCCTCCGTCAGACCACTTCTCTCCTTTTCTGCTGACGCCCAAGAGACGTAGGCCAGGATCTTCTGCGCATCTGCCTTCCTAATTGCTTTTCCAGGGAGCGTCTCCAGGGAGGGGTGATTTCCTAATGGGACCTTTTGGGAGTCTCCCTCTGGAAGCAGATTGGAATTTTTAGAAGGATGGAAGACGGATGTTCATTTCGCACGCACACACACACACACACACACAACACACACACAATGTCAGCAACAGTGACATTTTAACCAGTATAGGGGCTTTAGCCACGGAAGAGAACTTGGTCCTCATTGGTTCAGACGTAGGCATGTTAAAGCACTTAGAAATCACACCTGGCACAACAGAAAAGCCCCGTGAGTATTCATTCTTAGGAACACGACTGTCTTTCACTTGTAGTCCGTGTTCCGTGGCGCGGGAGCGTCAGAAGGCTGCCTCAGACTCAGAAGCTCTGGGTTCGTAGTCCCAGGCCGGGGGAGAACCGGATGGTCGGGGGACCCCTCGGCCCGTGGTGACGTCCTGCGTCCTGTGCTGCTTCTCCCGCCCCGTGGACTTCCCCGAACTGCTGCGTTGTTCTGCACCCCTGGTTTGTGTCCCCCGTGTTGGCCCAGCGTGGGGAGAGGGCGGACGGGCTTGCGCTGGAGGCTCTCTCTCTGTCCCCTCTGCCATAGCCAGCTCCGGGTTGGGGTTCCTGGCATTTCAGGGCTCCCCGCTCACTCCGCAGGCGCCGTGTTGGCTCGTGTGATGAATCAACGTGCTCTAGCAAGCAGATCTGAGAGCACAAGCCAAGAATTTTCCGAAGAGATCTGCAGATCCAGCTCCCGGTCCCCTGCGTGCACGGTGCTTGTGGGCACAAAGTTGGGCACGGGGGATGGGGCGCCGAGGGGCGGCCCCCCCTGCTTGTTTTCACCTGCGGGCTGCCCTGGGAGCTCCAGCTACGCAGTCCAGGAGCTGACAGACTGCTGGGCCTCCCAGACCCCTTGGGACACATGAGACTCGGAAGACCCGACTCCTAAAAGCGCAGTCATCGTCGTGGAAGGTTCTCTTTCTAGAGTCGCACCTCAGTCATTTAGCCAGCCTGGGTGATACCCAAAAATTCACTTGGGAAAAAAAACAAGAGAGAGAGCGGCACAGGTAGCGAACAGATGTCATAATGCTAAGTACCTGGTTTGGCCGCCTCGAACGAGCTGACTGGCTCTTTTGTCATCTGGGAGCCACAGTCTGTGTGTCTCGGCTTTCTGAGGCTGGGCTTTTCCCTGAGGATCGCTGTCAGGTTTTTCCAGTATTTAGATGATTAAACTCGCAGATGGCAGCTTCTCAGTTATTCTGTCCCTGATTAAAGAATTGTTAAGGCAGATTTATTTCTCTAAATACAAACACATGCAAAACTGAAATTTTGGCTCCCGCTTTGCTAGACACAATAGCGCATTGTTTCCCGCGTCAAGATGTGTTTCATTATTTCCTTGTGTTATAAAACAGCGGTGCCTGGCGTTTGCATCGTGGTGTCGATCACGAAGGAGCTCTGAGCTCTCGACCGCAGTTTGCGAAACATACTCAGTCTTTCCAGTTTTTATTCTTTTCTTTTCTTTTCTGTTGTCACCAGTATAGTTAAGTATGATAATGTATGGAAAGCACCACAATGCATACAGTAGGTGCTCACTAATTCTGGTTATTCTCTGTATCAGTCATCTGACCGGACAGATGTATTTGTGGTTAAACATGCACAGTCCTTGCCCCATGTCTCTGCATCTCTCCTTTTTTTTTTTTTTCCTTCTGGGAAAAGTGGAGAACTGGAGTTTGTTGTAGTCTCTTCCCTTTGTCCTATTAAAGTTTTATTTTTAAAAAAAGTGGAAATCACTGGTCTTGGTCTCATGCCTGCTGGTCTCAGATCAGTGCTCTTAAAGAAATAAAGCCCCATCATTATTGACAAGTATAATTTTGTCTGTAGGACCCTCCCTTCCAATTTACAAGTAAGTTGTTAATTTAGGACAAGAGTTTATCAAGATTTTTGGATTCAGAAAATCCAAAATTAAATTGTATTTATTTACATCATTATTGACATTTATTTTCCTTTTAGTGAAAAGGTACCCAGGAATCAATCTAACAAATGATTCATAAAATCTTTATGGAGAAAATTGTGTTTTTCAACAGACACTAAGAACTCTAAGTAAACAGGGAATGTTGGGTTCATGATAGGATGACTTGATATCGTCAAACGTCAGCTCTCCACAAGGCAGTTGGAAGACTCAGCGCAGTTCCAGTCAGAATTACGACAGGTTTTGGGGAGGAGGATGTGATACATATTCATATAAGGAGAGGAGAGAGGAAGGGAGATTCACTGTAAAGCTATGCAAGTAGTTAAGAGAATGAGTATTAGCACAGGGAGAAGCAGACAGACGGATGGAGTGGAAGAGAGAGTTGGCAGATACATGGGGAAATACGGGACAGAGAGCCTTGTGGAAAGTGGGATAAGGAAGGCTTATGTAAGAAATAGTGCTGAGGGGTGCCTGGGTGGCACCATTGATTAAGTGTCTGATTCTTGGTTTTAGCTCAGATCATGATCTCATGGTCACGGGATTGAGCCCTGTGTTGGGCTCTGGGCTCAGCGTGGAGTCGGCTTGAGATTCTCTCCCTCTCTCCCTCTGCCTCTCCCCACCACTTATGTGTGCATGTTCTCTCTCTTAAATAGATAAATACAATCTTAATTAAAAAAAAAAAAGGAAATAGTGCTGGGAATTAAGAAAGCCAGTGAAGAACCTAGCCATGGAAGTAGGTCCCTACCTTCATCATATGCGAAAATGAATTCCACCTGGATAAAGATTGAAAGGTATAAAGTAAACTCTAAACTGTTTAGGAAGGACTAGAGAAGGGTATTTCTATGACAGTGGGGGTAGGGAATGACTTTCTGAAGAAGACACACAAAGCATAAACCATGAACGTAAAGATTGATAAATTTGTATTTAACTAAGAATGTCAGTAAAAAGATACTGCAAAGTAAAAACAAAACAAAAATGACAGATTCAGAGAAATTACTTGAAATATATATAACTGAAAAAAATTGGTACCCAGAATATATGAGGAAATAGTACAGATAAATAAGAAAAAGATAAAGGAAGATGGGCAAAGGACTTGAACAGGCATTTCAGAGAAAAGAAAACAGGAGGAGCTAATAAACGTATGAAAATCTGCCTAACCATCAGAATTTATGAACCCCAAATTTAAAGTATAACGCGCTTCCATTTTGTGTCAGCCAGATTGACAAAAAATATGAGTCTGACATTATCAAGCCTTGGCGAGGTTACGTGCGCCCATGGAACTCTCCCACACCACTGGTAGGACTGCGATTTGACACACCAGCTTTGGAAAGCAGTTTGATTTGACCCCTGTGATCTAAGTTATGGGCTCACAGTCTGACCAGTGCACTCCCTGGCATAGACTCTGGTGGGAAGAGAATGAGCTTTGGGGTCAGACAGACCGGGAGTAGAACCCCAGTTTGAGCATGGCTGAGTCGGAGGACCTAGAGAAGACTCTTTGGGTTCCTTTATCTGTACAGCAAAAGTATAGAAGTTGTGTCTAAGGGCTAAAAATTAACGGCATAGAGTCAACCTCACTAACTGGCAGTTGCTTTTGTTATTTTCTGCGTGAAGGGTAAGTTCCTAGAGGACCTTGTCTCATCCTTCCTGTCACTGCCCATAGCAGGGACTCTGGATGGACAGTAAGCATAGGTTTGATGTCAATTTGCAAGGTCTCCACTAAATGCCCAGATCCTATTCCTACACCCCTTTCCCTGCACTCCCCGCCTCCACCCCACGCCACATAGTGCTCTTCACATGGGGAAATTCCCCACCCCCTGCTTTCACATCATCGTGGCGTCTTCTCTGCTGGCATCAGTCGTAGCATCAACCCTTGAACAGTCGTGTGTCCATGCAGAACACAGAAGGTCATTGCAGTGGGAGGATGTGTTGTTTCTCTGTTGTTGGGTACCTGCTGAGCTTCTTGTAAGTTACAAACCCGGCTCTGTGGAGAACACGGGGGAGCAGAGGGCTGATGTGGGGATGGATCTGAGGTGCACCCCAGGGACCCTCTCTCAATGCAGCAGTCTCAGAGACAAATCTGCCCTGTCCTGAAATCTCATTCAAAGGGTGCTGACTGGCTTAGTTGGTGAGCATCCAACTCTTGACTTTGGCTCAGGTCATGATCATAGCGTTGTGAGATTGAGCTCCGCGCCGGTCTCAGCGCTCAGTGGGAAGTCTGCTTCTCTTCCTCTCTTTCCCTCTGGCCCTCCCCCAGTCCCATGCACGTGTTCTCTCTCTCTCTCAAATAAATAAATCCTTTAAAAACTCATTAAAGAGTACACTTAACCGTGATGAGCATGGAGTGATGTATACAGTTGTTGACTTGCTGAATATTGTACACCTGAAACTAATAACACTGTATTAACTATCCTGGAATTAAAATAAGAAAACTTAAAAAAAAAAAAAAGATCATGGCTTTTGAACAGTCTTCAATGTCACATGTGGGCCCACTCCCACCTTGGCTGTCATGAAGCCGTGTTTCCAGGCACATGGTGGGGACTGCGTCAGCAGACCGAAATCAGAGCCCAGGAGGATTAGATCTGACATTTGAACTAGTCCGGGCCCTCTGCCCAGAGATCTTGTCTAGTCTTTAGCCTCTCTTGGTGGGACATTTTAATTTTCTTTTCTAAATGTCATAGTATAAATCCGAGTCTTTCTGAGCCAATACCAAGACAGCGAAGCATCCGGTTAGCCTGGGACTCAAGGGGTTTCCTAGGAACAAGGATTTTCAGTGTTAAAACTAGAAGAATTCCAAACAAACTGGGACCGTTGGTCACCACAGCCAACATCCACCTTGCGTATCTGGCATAGGCAGGCCACAGCTGTGTGGGTGTGCGCGGTGGGTCAAATAGTGGCTCATCCAAAAAGGTATGTCCAAACAGAGCCTCAGAATGTGACCTTGCTAGGAAAAAGGGTCTTTACAGATGTAATTAAAATTAGGATCTTGAGAGGAGAGCATCCGGGATTAGGGTGGGGCCTAAATGCAGTCAATGATGAGGGCTTCGGTAAGAGACGGAAAAGGAGAAGACACACGGACACAGAGGACGCCGTGGCAGAGGTAGAACCATGTGTCTATAAGCCAGGGGACCCCGAGGATGGTCAGAAGCTAGGAGAGACAGGGGCAGACTCTCCCTCACACCCTCGGAAGGAACCAGCCCTGTGGCCACCTTGGTCTCAGACTTCTGGACCCTAGAACGATGAGGGGATAAGTGTTGGTTTGTTTGAAGCCCACAAGTTCGAGACCACTTGTTACTGCAGCCACAGGAAACTCACACAACGTGGCACATGAGTTTGGGATGTTGACTGCCAAAAACCGGGTAGGGGATTTTAGACTTTATTTATTTATTTTTTTCTTTTTTGCTGCTGGCAGCCTGGTCTACCCCTTTGCTCCAAGTAAGCCAGCCTCTCTCTGTGGCTGCTGTCTGTGGCTGTTTTTTTGGGGGGTGTCTTCCGTTCGGTAGTGTGGCAGGGCACATTCCTTGGGGTTCGAGGGCTGCACGTGCAGGAACCCCGTGGCTGCATCCGTGGGAGGGTGCCAGGCAGAGGCTGGGCCCATGGCCTTCAGACCCCTGAGATTTCTATACCAAAACAACCGTGACTTAGACGACTTCCTTTTTTTTCTCTTAGGGGATTTAATATAGGGTTTCATCTAGCATGGAAAATGTCTTGCCACTGAAGAAAGAAAATAGAAGGGAATCTCCAGAAATCTCTATAGGTTGGATTTTCTCTCTCCTTTCTCTTCAAATGCCGTTTTAAGCCCTGCCATCATCCTGGGCAGAGTCTGAAACTACCTCACGCCTCCCGTGCTTGGGATCACACCCTTCCCTTCCCGATGGCCGGCCGTACCCCTGCAGACATCAGGGCTCTAGGCTGAGTCTGGTAGTTACTGTAAGCAGGGAGCAGGAAGAGGCAGGAAGGGGGTGGGGAACAGCAGGCAGGCGGGGAGATTATTATAAGAGGTTACAGGAGAAGGGGGGTGGGGGAATCACAAAAAAGAGACCCAGTGCCTCCAGGAGAATGCTGTAATTTCCCCCAAGTACGGCCCTAGAAATTGCACTCCAGACTCTCCCTTGTGCATACATTGCAGGAGGACAATTTCCCTGCATTGTTCCCTCTGTGTCATCTGCGTCCTCTCTCCAGCTGATGGGCTCGTTTCTAGTATTCATGTCTTTGCACCGATCTGGCCGCCAAAATGCCCCTTTTGCAAGTCCCGGCCTTTATTCAGCGTACTTTTTATTTTCCCTCACTTATCATGTTCCAGGCTCTTTATTTCATTACCCTGCATTCAGAATCTGGGGCCTCAATCAATAGCCTTGACATAAAGGCAGGGCCTTGCTTTCTCTCTTTGGCATTAGCAATTCCTTTCCCGAATCATGCATTTCTTTTTTCTCTCCAGAAGTCCCGCGTGGAAAATGGCCCACTTAACAGCTTTTAATCTGTTCGAGGGAGAGACGGAGATAAAAACTGGGGATGGGATTTCCCCAGGAAATGACTCTACCTGCTTCTACCCTCAGCCTTTTACACGTGGCATCGCGGTTCTTGGTTCCAGAACGTTCTTCTCTCCAAAGAAGGGAGGCTCGTGGGCGCCGCCAGTGCACCTGTGCGCCGAGCTCCAGCAGTTCTGCGCTTCCAAAGTTCACTTGTCTTCCTGTTTTCTCTGCTATGAGTTGGAGGCTCACGGAATCTTGGGGGGTATTTTGATTGACGGGGTGCCAGGTGCCATCCTGAGACGCACCGTGTTGGGGGGGGTTATGGGGGTGTCTCAGACCAGCTGCACCTGACACCTGCGACTCACTGTCTCCTCTGACTCCTTGTTTAGAGCCCGGCTTCCTCGTGACGTGTGGGACCGCCGGTTCCAGCGAGGCCTCCGCGTGCACGGAGTGGGGCGGGGCTGCTCTCGAAGGGGATGGGGAGGAGCGGTGGATACTAGATCCCGCTGATGGGACCGGGTGGGAAATAAGACTTCCGGGGTAGTCTCTGAGCTGCATGTGTCTGAAAAGTATCTGTTGGCTGAAGCCAAGAGGCGAAGGTCATCTGAGCTCTTCTCCACTGGCTCAGAGGTCCCTCCTGCTGGAGGCTAGAGCCCAGGGCCTTTGCTGATGACACACTGAGGCCAAGGCATTGGGGGCTTAGCGCCTGGCGCTTTTATTCTGTCTGATTGACATCATGGTGGCTGGACCTTCCCCAGAGGCTCACTCTTCTCATTTCTCCCCCAGGGAGTATCAACATCCTCTATGGTCTCTTGTCAGAGCCGCTCCCCGAACTTTGGATAGCAAGCCCTCAGACCATCTGTTTTTTTCTTATTTGGAAAAGAGGAGAGCTGCCTGAGGGCCCCTGAGCACCTTGGTGGCCTGGTGTGACTGTTGTGTCTACACCTGCGGGTGTAGAGGCTGGGGGCCTCTGTGACCACTTTTATTTTTATAGCAAAAAAGAAAAAATATGTGTGCAACAAGTGTGTATGGTGGGAATATAAAGTTAGAAGAGTACTGAAAAGAATACCCATGTTCTGTCCATCGAGCATAAACATGGAATATTCTAGTACTCTTGAAGCCCCATGTGTAATGCTCCCTCATTGTACCTTCCCCTTTTTAAGCCCCTGGATGAAACTCTGTCCTGAACTTATGGCTGATCAGCTCCTTGACATGATTATATTATTTGCTTCAAACACCTGGAGCCAAATTGGAGAGAGGTGTGTATGTCCGTAGTTTTCTGCGGTGGGGTAGATTTTTGCTCTGGTTCACCACCCAGGGTGTCAACCTTTGGTTGACTGGTGCCTACCCGTTTCCTGTGGAATTCTCTCACTAGGTTCTTACACTTCGGAGATAGTAGGTTTGGTATACAGCCATAAAAGAGCAAAACGGAACTGGTTAGCTGTTCTCACCATAGTGAGGTATGACAGGCAAACACAAACCTTAGCGGTTGCTTAAAATACCATCATTTATTGTTGCTTCTGGGTCTGGGAAGTGAGCTGGGGTCCGTGGATTGAGGCCGGGTTCAACTGCACTTGAGTTGGGTTCCGTCCGCTGCACGTCTCCCATCCTCTGTGGATCAGTCGAGTGTTTTCTCCTCCTCCTCATCTTTTTTTAATTGAAATGTAGGTGGCACCCAACATACATTAGTTTCAGGTGTGCAACATAGGGACTCCACATCCACATGTCACACTGTGCTCACCCATAAGTGTAGCTACCGTCTGTCCCCATGCAATACCATGAGGACACACACCATTGACTGTTTTCCCCATGCTGTACCTTCCACACCTGGGACTTAGTGATTCTAGAGATGGAAGCTGGTATCTCCCACTCTGCCCACCTCCCCACCCCTTCCCCTTTGGAAACCATCATTTGTTCTCTGTATATATTTTTTAAGATTTTATTTATTTATTTGAGAGAGAGAACATGAGTGGGCGCAGGGGCAGAGGGAGAGGGAGAAGTAGACTTCCCGCTGAGCAGGGAGCCTGATGTGGGACTCGATCCCGGGGCCTCCAGGGTCATGACCTGAGCCTAAGGCGGACACTTAATCACTTGAGCCACCCAGGTGCCCCTAGTCCTCTGTGTTTAGGGTCTGTTTCTGCTTTTTTGTTTGTTTATTTATTATTAAGTGGTATTTGTCTTTTTCTGTCTGATGTATTTCACTTAACACAATACCCTCTAAGTTTGTCCGTGTTGTTGTAAATGTCAAGATCTCATCTTTTATGATTGACCAATAATCCATTATATGTATATACCACATCTTCTTTATCTGTCTTCTATCGTGGACACTTGGGTGACTTCCATATCTGCCTATTGTAAACAATGCCACAGTAAACTTAGGAGTGCATATATCTTTTTGAATTAATGTCTTTGTTGTCTTTGGGTAAACACAAGTGGAATTACTGGATCATATGATATTTCTATTATTAACTTTTTGATGAATCTCCATACTCTTTCCCACAGTAGCAGCACCAGTTTGCATTCCCACCAACAGGGCAGGAGGGTTCCTCGCCAACACTTGCTATTTTTTGTCTTTTTGACACTTGCCATTCTGACAGGTATAAGGTGGTTTCTCAATGTGGTTTTGATTTGCGTTTCCCTGATCATGAGTGATCTGAGCATCTTTTCATGTGTCTGTTAACCATTTATTTGATTATCTTCTTTGGAAAAGTGTCTTTCAGGTCCTCTTCCCATGTTTTCATAGGATTATTTGTTTTTTGGTGTTGAGTTTTATAAGTTCTTTATATAGTTTATATGTTTTAATTCCTTATGAGATATATCCTTTGCAAATATCTTCTCACACTTAAGAGGTTGCCTTTTCATTTTGCTGATTGTCTCTTTCACTCTGCAGAAGATTTTTATTTTGATGTAGCCCCAACAGTTTATTTTTGCTTTTGTTTCCCTTGCTTGGAGAGATGTATCTGGAAAAAGGTTTCTATGAATGATGGCCAAGAAATTAATGACTGTGTTTTCTTCTGGGAGTTTTATGGTTTTAGGTCTTATATTTTGGTCTTTAATCCATTCTGAGTTTATTTTTCTGTGTGGCATAAGAAAGTGGTCCAATTTCATTCTTTTGCATGTAGCTGTCCAGTTTTCCACACACCATTTATTGAAGAGACTGTCTTTTTTCCATTGGATGTTCTTTCCTGCTTTGTCAAAGATTAGTTGACCATAGAGTTGTGGGTTCTTTTCTGGGTTTTCTGTTCTGTTCTGTTCCATTGCTCTGTGTGTCTGTCTTTGTGCCAGTACCATACTGTTTAATTACTGCAGCTTTGTAGTATAGTTAGAAATAGGAGATTGCGACTCCTCTAGCTTCTTTCTTTCTCAAGATTGCTTTGGCTATTCAGGGTCCTTTGACGTTCCGTACACATTTTCATGCTATTTGTTCTAGTTCTCTGAAAAATGCTGTTGGTATTTTGATAGGGTTTGCATTGAATTTGTAGATTGCCTTGAGTAGTATGGCTATTTTAACAATGTTAGTCCTTAACAATCCATGAGCATGGTATATCTTTCCAATTATTTGTATCATCTTCATTGACTTTCCTCAGTGGTTTAGAGTTTTCAGAGTACAGTTCTTTCACATCCTTCGTTAATTTTATTCCTAGGTATTTTATTCTTTTTGATGCAGTTCTAAATGGAATTGTTTTCTTAAATTTCTCTTTCTGCTACTCTGTTATTAGTGATTTCTCTGTATTAATTTTGTGTCCTGAAACTTTACTGAATTCAGTTTTGCATTCTAGTAGTCTTTGGGTAGGGTCTTTAGGGTTTTCTATGTATAGTATCATGTCATCTGCAAATAGTGAATGTTTTCCTTTTTCCTTACCAGTTTGGATGCCTTTTATTTCTTGTCTAAATGCTGTGGCTAGGACTTCCAGTACTATGTTAAATAAAAGTGGCAAGAGTGGACATCCTTGTCTTGTTCCTGATCTTAAGAAAAAAGCTCTCAGCTTTTCACCATAGAGTATGATGTTAGGTGTGGGTTTTTTAGGCATGACTTTTTCTTCTTATGGCAGTGGCAGAAGTCCAAGACTGCCGGGCTAAAGACGCCATGTCACTTAACTTCTAGGTCTTGCACACGTAATTTCTACTCACATTCCATTTCCCACGGCTCTCACATAGCCCCCAGTGGGGTAGGAAATACATTCTTCCTCTAGTGGAAGGAACTGCAAAGTCATGTGGTAAGCACAGATAAAGAATTTGGAATACTAACTTAGTGTGGAAGGGATATGGCTCTGTATCTGTCAGTGTGTGTGGATCTGTCCTCACTGAGTTTCACTGTCAAAAGTTTAAATATCTTGAGGGTTGGGTTTATTAATCAAGAATATTCATTTTTACCTCTGGGGGTCTCTTCAGGTAGAGTAATCCAGATGGAATATTTCCTAAAATTAACAGAAAGAAAAAAGAAACGCAGAGGAATACTCACTCAAAGAGACCCCTGCTTCCTCTTGCTTTATTGCTTGCCAAGGGGAGGGTTCCTGAGAATAGGAATTGATGTGGCAGCTTCGTCCCTTAAAACTTGTCCATCACAGGCCCAGGATGTCAGCTGGTCTGTGGAATACCTGTGATTACCTGGTGCTTTGTAGGCTGGGATGGGTAGGAGAAAGTAAAACAAAATCCACCCCATATATTTTAGATTTTGCTTCTTAAGCTAGTGGTGAACAAAAATATCATAATTCTGCAGAAAATTACCGGGATACAAATGGGTTCATTTTCAAGATCTTTGGATATTTGATGTAGGTGTTAAAAAGATAAAGTAGGTCGTGGCTAGTCACAAATTAAATTTATTCATTTTATAAATGGACTTGGTGTAGATTGAAGTAGCAGTTTTTCCCCAAAACACTTAAAATTTCAATTTAAAATCTTTGCTTTCCTTACAGGTTTTTATTTTTTCTGGTTTTGTTTTTTTCTTTTCATCACATGTAATAGGAAAATCTTTGCAGACCTGGAACTGTTTTCTTTCTATGGTGATCAGTGTATATTTTTAGCTGTTTAATTTTTATTTTAAAAAATGTTTAATGATTCATATATGGTTCATTTTATACACTTGTTAATTGCTATGACTTTAAATCATGAGATTTTCATATTAAGCAGGATTTAAAGGTCTTAAAATTGGACCGTGTTCCCATGTTATTTTAATGATCTCTTAGTGTTTCATAACTATATAATTTTTTTAAATCTCTGTTTTCAAGACTTACTAAAGATTATTGTAGCCTGCATTTTGGTGGCTTGGTACTTTCAGTGCATTACAGAGATCACGTTGTTAGGGAGAGCCTCGTGTCTTTACTGGCACATGCCCAAAGAAGAAAGAATTCTGACTCCAACAGTAATTTAGCTATTTCATTGCAAAGTTGCTGCACCTTTTCATCTCCCCATCTTTATTTTTCCCATCAGCTTCTGGGTTTTGATAATTGAGTGTCCTAGTCATACTATTGTAGGTTTTGTTAAAAATAAAAGAAACGAGGTGTGCCTGGGTGGCTCAGTCAGTTAAGCGTCAGATTCTTGATTGAGGCTCAGGTCATTGTCTGGGGATTGTGAGATCAAGCCCTGCATCCATGCTGGGCATGGAGTCTACTTGAGATTCTGTCTCCCTTTGCCCTCCCCACAGGTCTTCCCCCAGCCCCTGCTTGCATGCACGTGTGCATCGCTCTCTCTCTAAAAAATAAAAATATTAAAAATAAAAGGAATCATAAGAGACGGAAACAGCTAGGAAATCTACCAACAGTGAATTTCCGTATCCCAAATTATTTTTTTTCACTGCACCGTCCTTTCCTCCCACTCTGTTTTAGTGTTGAGCATTATTGCTGGAAGAAGTTTTGAATTTTCCAGGAGTCCATCTGCTCTTTGTACTCTCTCCCACCTGAAGTCATAATGTTCCGATCCAAGCATTGCAATCATTTTCACAGCAATGCAGAGTGATTTCACACACAGAGATTATGACTTCTGTGGTGAGTGAGCAGTGTAAAATTATTAACCCCGTAGGACAGGGACCCCATTTCACACTAATCTCCTTAGCACCCGACAGAAAACAGGAAAATGGACAGCATAAATGGACTGAGGATAATGCAGCATCCCATTTAATTATCTGTCCTCAGTGCCTCCAGAACATACTCTCAACCAGAAATGATAGCAGACACCAAAGAGTACTGAGCAAATTTCTCTAGAAAAGCCAGTGCTCCTGTGGAGGAGGGATATAGGAAGACACTGGGTCCATTGAAGCTAGAGTCTTTCCCTGTGGTACTGGGGCACGGGGCCACTGGAACTTCTAGGGAGACAAGATCACAAGCTGGGTGACAGTATTCTGAAAAGGATGATTCCGATTTGTGTCTGGTTTCCTTGGACTTCGAGGACGAAGAGCTATATATCCATTGAACTGGATCTGTAAATTAATGCTTACAACCTCCCAATCATTAACAGTAAGACTAACCCAAGAGTCTTTTTTTTTTTTCCAAGATTTTGTTTATTTGAGAGAGAGAGAGTGAGGGAGATCACAGAGGGAGAAGCAGACTTGCTGCTGAATAGAGAGCCCGATGTGGGGCTTGATCCCAGGACCTGATCTGAAGGCAGATGCTTAATTGACTGAGCCACCCGGCACCCCAGGAATAACCCAAGAGTCTTGATGTCTTGCCCAAAGACCTAGAACCTCCACCACACTCGAATATCCTGTTCCTATTTCGAGGAAGGGAGTTTTGAGCCACAAGAAGAGATTCAATCCAGATAGTCCAAGTCTTTTTCCCTACCCACCAGGAGGATCACACAGACATCTCACATAATAAGCTGCATTGTATTTGATCAAGCCTGAGATTCGTGCTACCGTTTCATAGCATGACTTACATGTAAAAGAAAGCTGTTGGGACTGCTGAGTAAAAGTTGCTCTGAAATAAAATATTTCCCTCTGAATCACCAGTAATTTTGGAAACCTCACCACAACTGATCGATCAAGTCTCAAGCAACTTTCTTCCTGAAATGCAGTGAACCTGAATTTTGGTTTAATCACCCATGGTGGGATTTGGAGGCATTTTCTGGCCTTTGGATAAAACGACTATCACTGGAGAAATTGCTACAAGTCACAGGAACCCAGACATTGTAGAACCTTCCATTATCCCTATTCAATGATTATTATTGTGATTTTCCAGTTAAGGAGTGTATGGACTTGAAAAAATCATCTAATAAACATTGATTAGTAGTTGCTCGATGCCTGAGAGCAGAAAATTAGAAGGAACCAGATGCACCCACTTTAATTAATTGGTGTAATCGTAGTGGTGTGCAACAACCGGGTGAACATTGCTAGCTTCGATTGTGGCTTTGTGCCTCAGATGAGTTTTTGCAGTCTCCAGGTCCTTTTTTCTCCTCGAATAACTACATATTTGGAGCTTCTGTGTTTTCTTTTCCCATTTCCCTGATTTTTTCCTTCCTCTTCTTTGGAGGGTGGGAGGGGGTTCAATTAGAACTCTTTTTATGGGGACGCCTGAGTGGCTCAGTTGGTTAAGCGGCTGCCTTCGGCTCAGGTCATGATCCCAGCGTCCTGGGATCAAGTCCCATATCGGGCTCCTTGCTCGGCAGGGAGCCTGCTTCTCCCTCTGCCTCTGCCTACCTTTCTGCCTACTTGTGATCTCTCTCTCTCTGTCTCTCTCTCTCTGACAAATAAATAAATAAAATTAAAAAAAAAAAAACTCTTTTTATGGAGCGATGTACTGCAAATTGCTGATTATTCGGCAGGAGAGCTGGGAGTTTACTCCCGGAGTTTTCTCAGTTCATTCAAAGACCAACAAAGAGGGAACAGGAGCAGTAACGGAAATGATACATGTCATCCTCCTTTCGACAAGTGGCACAGACTGGAAATAGAAGCATCAAATCTCTGCCTAGAAAAGCCTTTTCCGATTTTCCTCTGCTTTGACGTCATTTTGTCTGTGAAGCACCCCAAACTGCCCCACTCTACACTCCGTCCTACATCCAGCTCTGCGAGGCTCCCCCTGCCCCTTAGTGGTTACCATATTCTGTGTTTCAATTGCCTATTTATTGTCTATATTTTTTTTTTCATTTGGGACACAGGGCTGTGTCTTGCCACCTGTGTATTTCTAGCAGCTAAAACAGAGCCTGGTATTCAGTAGGTGCTTAATAAAACCCGTATTGAATGAATGAATAAATGAATGAATGAATGGAAGTAGTGTCTATTTCATCAAGATGGGGGCTCTTCCATACCTCATTCATTTCTGTTTCCTTGGGGCGCTTGTGGTGTATCCGTCATTGGTTGCTTCAATGAGCCACCCCGAAACTTAGCAACTTATAGGGCAGTCATTTCTTTAGCCAAGGTTTTGCAGACCGGCGGTTTAGACCAGGCTCAGGCAGGTGGTTCTTCTGGGCTCCCTCATGTGACTACTGTCAACTTTCAAGTCAGTTGGGGGCTTGTGGTCATTTATCTTCCAAGAGTAGCCAGGCTTATTCAAGAGGCAACGGGGCAGTGTCCCGAAAGGGAGAAGTGTGCGTGATGTCTTGGGGCCCAAGCTTAAGTGGTTGAGTGTCTCTTCTGCTATATTTTGTTGGCTAAAGGAATTGCAAGTCCAGTTAAAGGATGGGGAAGGAACTTTACATTTTAATGGCAGGAGGTTCAAAGTCACACTGCTAGGGACAGGGATATAGGGAAGAGAAGAATTGAGGACATTTTCTTAAACAATCTACCATACTTGGAAGATAGGAAATACACCAACCAAACAAACAAACCCAAAAAACTTGAATTAAACCTGAGGAATATTAGATTTAGCCAAAATCTGGGAAAATCTGTCATACGGTTAAGTTTCTCTTTGGTTCCATGTTACATCCCTTTCACGTCCTTCACCCGCTTCTCGCTGGCCCCGTCCATTGTTAGCCACATACTCGGGCCCTCATGTTGCCCTCAGTGGCCAAGTCCTTCTCTTCAGTTGACAAATAATTTATTGGACACTTGCGCTACTGCTGAGCGCTTGGTGCAAGCCATACTCTTACTAGGAATAGAGCGGCGAGCACGGAGAGCGTCATTCTCGTCCTGTGCTGGTAAAGATGTCTAAGGAGAAACCACCAGTGTGATTAGTTACAAAGACACGTAGGATTGGAGAGAACCAATAACGACTGGCCCGTTGAGGGTATGAGGTCGAAGTCAAGACCGTCAGGGTCGGTCAGGGATGCTAACCAAGAGCGGTGAGGAGGCGGGAAGGCAATGGGGAGCACTTCCAGGACGAGTGAGCACGGAAGATGTCCCTGAGGAGGGAAAGAGAAGGATGTGTGGGGAACTGGGGGGAGGGGAGGGTGGACAGATCCCATCCCCTAGAACGTCGTGGGCCCTAAAGGCTCTTTCCCTGGGCGGGGCGAGGAAAAGCTGCTGAAGGGTTTTAAATAGGGAAAGATAGAACCCGATTCTCTTTGAAAAATCTTCCTGGGCCACATGGAGAACAGAGGAGAGAAGCGTGTAAGACTGGACATGAGATCCATTCCATTCACCACCATCAAAGCACCGTCCCCCAGTTCCTCAAAATATTAAAAATGGAACTACCCTATAATCCAGCAATATTCCTTCTGGGTATTTATCCAAAGACACAAAAACCCCAGTTTGAGGAGATGCGTGCAGCCCTACGGTTATGGTAGCATTGTTCACAACAGCCAAGATACGGAAGCCAACCAAGTGTTTGTCGACAGACAAATGGATAAAGAAGACGTGCTGTATACACACGATGGAATATTACTCAGCCATAAAAAGGATGAGATCTTGCCATTTGTGACTATGATGAACGGACCTAGAGGGCGTTATGGTGAATGAAATAAGTCAGACGGCAGAAGACAGGTACCATGTAATCTCACTTGTATGTGGAATTTATTTTTTTTTAAACATTTCATTTATTTATTTGAAAGAAAGAGAGCACATGAGTGGGGGGAAGGGGCAGAGGCAGAGGGAGAAGCAGACTCCCTGCTGAGCAGGGAGCCGGATGCGGGGCTCGATCCCAGGACCCCGAGATCATGACCTGAGCTGAGGCAGACGCTTCACCGACAGAGCCAACCAGAAGCCCCTTCAATGTGGACTTTAAACAACAAAACGAATGAACAAACAAAAGAAAAGCAGACCCAGAGCTGCCGTGGGTTACGGGAGGGAGGGGTTACCGGAGGGGAGCGGTTGGAGGGAGGGATGGAGAAACAGGTGAAGGGGATTTAAAGGCTCGGGCTTCCAGTTATAAAATAAATACGTCGTGGAGAACTGACCAGCAGCCTAAGGGCATAGGGTCAGGATGTCATAATAACTTTGTATGGCGACAGATCGTAACTCGACTTTTCATGGGGATCACTTGGCAATGTATAAAAATATCCAATCCTTACGATGTACACCTGAAATGAATAGGATATTGTATGTCAGTTTAACTTTAATAAAACCAAACAGGAACCTCATTCTCCCCCTCCCCACCAGGTGTTAGGAAGAAAGCAATCTGACTAAATTGAATTCACACTCAGATTGCCATGACCATGTCAGCAGTACTCGTTCAAATAAATCTTTTATGAGCACGTTTAGGTCCTTCTGAAGCCTGGGTTGGACAGTGATGTCTCAGCCTTGGGGGCGCACAGTGGCCACTGGAAGCTGAGGAAAAGGGGACAGGATGGGAAGGGAAGTGGCGGGGAGGGAGCTCTCCTGCCGGGGCACCTGCGGGGGAGCGGGGTGGGGCTTCGGAGTCCTCAGACAGGCTTTGGAAGTGGCTGATCTCAAAGGGGACACTGTCTGATGCCTGTTCTCCAGGGACAACTTCCTCCTTACCCCTGATGGTTGCTCACAGTTTTTTCTTTTTTTTTTTTTCTTTTTATTCTGTTTTCTCTTCTTTTTTCAAAGCTTTTATTTATTGATTTGACAGAGAGAGACACAGCGAGAGAGGGAACATAAGCAGAAGGAGTGGGAGAGGGAGAAGCAGGCTTCCCACTGAGCAAGGAGCCTGATAGGGGACCCGATCCCAGGACCTCAGGATCATGGCCCAAGCTGAAGGCAGACACCTAATGACTGAGCCACCCAGGCGCCCCCACAGTTTTTTTTTTTTAAACCCTTTTATTGGGCATCATTTAAAAACCTTGCAACTTGTCAGAACCTTCTAACTACCTTAGGGAGCCTGGCTCTCAGGGGAAGCCAAGGTCTTCCTTCTGGCCTCATCCCATGGGAGTGTCTTGAAAGCGCCCCTTTACAAGCTTCATGGTATTCTGGGCATAACAGATGTGTTTTTGTCCAGGGGGGAGACCAAGCATGTGCGCAAGCAGGTGACCCGCTCCAGCTGTCCTCGGCTCTGAGCGGGCCAGGGAAGCAGCGTGGTGACGCCCCGCTTCTTCCTGATGGAACATGTAGAGCCTCCCTCTGGCCGGCAGGTCCCCTCACCAGGTGGCCCCAGGCCCTCCTGAAGCTTTCTTTACCTCCCGGGTCCTGCTTCTCAGTCGTGTTCTGTCCTGGGTTACTTGCAGGATGGAGTTGTTCTCTTTAATGTTCACTAACTGTGTCACGAAGATAATAAAATTCGAGAAATGTAACTTCAAGAGGCTTTCTACCCAAGCCTTGTGTGTGTGTGTGTGTGTGTGTGCGCGTGCACGCACGTGTGTGTGTTTAATCTTTTATAATCCTGTCCCCAGGGCTAAGAAAAACCTGGTTTTCCCTCCATCTTCTGCTTGGGCCGCCTTTTGATTTTGCTCTCAATTTTGCTTGCTGTGTCCCGAGTGCTCTGTGTCAACAACGCCTCGGTACGGGGGGCAGAGGGGACATCGGACGCCGAGGCTGCCCCGAGCCGGATCTGTGCTTCGGTCATGGGGGCGGGTGGCAGAAGTGGAGGGCCACGGGCTCGAACTTTGTGCTTTTCATGCACTTGAACTCTGGGCCCGGCTCTGGGAGATCTGATTCCCCTAAGCCTGGGCTGCCTCAGTATGTCCCCAGAGAGAATGTGGCCTGGCAGCAGCTAGACAACCCTTCATGAAAAAATTCTTGGGGTAAAAGCCTGGCGATAGAGAAGGGAGGTTTCTTCCTTTCTTGTATTTTTTTTTTTGGTTGTTGTTGTTGTTGTTGTGGAGGAACACAACCCTGAATTGAGTCATTCTGAGCTGCCCTCTTGGAAGAGAAGCATCATGATACATGGTCTTTGAACTGGCAAAGGAAAACTCTGATTTCCCGTGGGCGGTGTCCCCTTGAGAAATAAGGCCGTTAGACTGTTTTGACTTGTTCCTTTAAGGAGCCTAGACCATAATGGTGGCCCTGTTTTGCATCCTGAGGGGCTGCGGACAGGAAGTCTATGGCAAGGTTCATAAAACACTTAGAGCCCTTGTCAGAGAAAGGAGCCATAGAAATGGAAGGCGGTGCAAGTTGTGTTGGAAACCTCCCCCGGAGTCTCCCGGCGTTCACTTCACTCCCGCTGTAAAAGGGGAGCAGGGAGCAGGGAGCAGATCTGTGACAAGGTCCCCGACCCCTTCCCTCCCCTCTTTCTCTCTTCTCAAGGAAAGAACCAAAGTGTCTGAGGCCAACTATCCAAGAGAATCCTCCCAGCAGTGAGCTCGTGCTCTGTCTTTGTCTTTGAAGGAGTTGCTTCCCTCTCAAATTTTTACCATTGTGCTTTTTCCTTTCTCTGAAATGGGTCTCTAAATAAGGAGCTGGCTTGTCTCCTTAAGGAGTCCCGCAGACAAGGCTGCCCTTGAACGCCAGCATAAAAGTGAATCAGGTACAGAGCTGTCGTTTGCTTTTCCATCAAGATCACTGGCTTCTCTTTCAGGACTGCTTAGGCTGGTGCTGGGGGGCAGAATTGGTAGAGGCGCAGGAGAGGACAAGGGTTGGGATTGGTTCTTAAAGGAAATGCCCTAGAGAAGACCCCATTCAAATTTCACAGGCATTCCAGCTTCCGACTGCTGTGATGTTCTCTAAAACACATGCTGGTGGCTTCCAACTCCTGGGAAAGGATCATGGAGAGTGAGAGCCCAAACTGGTGTGTCTCGCGCCAATCAAGACTTAAATAATGAAACGTAGACTGTTTAAAGACCTTTATCTGGAATGCAGAGAAATGATCCTTTTTCAAACATTAGACACAACTCCGTATCTTTGAGGGGAATGTTTATACACGCCGTTGGTTTAACATTTTAATGTAATTAATTAGACACTTCAGTTCAACAAATGGCCAATTCAGTCAGCTTCTTAATGGGCTTTTGACAAAACTGAGCCAGTCATCGGCTTGAAGCAGGCGGTCGCTCGTGCAGTGGTCGGGGGTCTGGGGAGATGAGCGAAACTGATCATGATGAAGGGCCACGGTCTGACCCAAGGAAGGTCGGAGAACTCCCGACCACAGAGCCCAAGCAACACCTCCTCCACCGGTGAAATGAGATCTCCATCCCCACCCCTCGAGGTCTCCTCGGATTTCACGTGAAGCGCTATTTTCATTTCTTGTCGAAAAGCACACAGAAGACGTCGATGCATTTGGCAGGCGTGACGGAGGTGATGAGCGAGAGAACTTCCCGGAGGCATTTGGACAGTAGAGATGACGATTCTACCCGGGCTTTTCTTAAGTCCTTTTGGAAACATTCCTTTTCAGGGACTCGAACTAATTGACAGGAAGATCTCCATTAAGTATACTTAGAAAAATTCCTCCCTCTAGTTTTCTGTAAACTGGATTTGCCTGAGAGACTTTTTTGGGGGACGTCATTCTCAGAATGGCGTGAGTCGATGGGCTTTGACCTGATGGCTTGGGGTGAAAGGAGGCCTTAAGGAGTGTGAGGCTGTTTGGGGGAATTAAGGTTTGCCCGAGACAGCTCTGGTTCAGACTTGAACTTGTGGAGACATCTCTGCCCCTCCCATTATTTGTCTTTATAAGCCTGAACCTAGCCTCATGTGGATTTCCAGGTAGGTGGGTTTCAACGACTCTGACGTTCCGTTGTTTGCTACGCTATAGACCTTGAGTTGATTTGTCGATTTGGGCCCCCTGTGCTGCTTGGAGCTGTGGCTTTGGGGGAAGGAGGATTCAGGGTCCTGAAAGTTTTGGGGGTATAGTCATTTTTTTTTTTTTGCTCATGGGGTGGGAAATTTACCCCAAGGGCAGAGAACAAGGAGGGTAGGCATGGTCCACGGCATTGCCCTTTTAGGAGCAAGAGGCTAATACCCATGCTTGCTCACTCACGTCTCTCCTCGCGGGCTTTGTAGTTGACATCCCTTATTAAACTGTTCTGATCTCCATGATTACAGGGTAGCGCCGTTTAATACCAAAGGTGAGCAGAACAGTCAGCGGTGTGGGTAGTCATCTGAGGGGGGACGATAAGGCCCCAAACAAATGTGCAGTCAGGGAGTGGATTCAGATGTGCTCAGGGAGCACCAGGCTTTGTCCTGGGGAGCCTGTGATTGAAGGATCTTCCCCGCGGCCGTTACCCTCGGGATCTCCTGCCGGCATCACCCGTCTTGATGGGATGCCTGGAATGTCAGGTCTGAACAAAAAAGCCTTGCTTATTAGCGAAGTTGACTTTGCTTTTCACACACTCATCTTTATTAACTTGATGTCCCTTGCCCCGAATTCCATCCCCTCTCCTCCCTGGGAGTTCACACCCATCCCTTTCCGAAAGGACTCAATCAAAACTCAGCTCTTTCCAAATCCTTTCTACGGCCTCACCTCAGGACTGTGTAATTTTGTGCTCCTTCCATGGATAACTTGTAGCGCTCCCTAGGGACTTCATTTATGTGTTGACTTATTTATTTGAGAGAGAGAGAGTACACACAAGCTGGGGGGGGAGGGGCAGAGGGAGAAGGAGGAGCTGACTTCCCACTGAGCAGGGAGCCTGATGTGGGACTCGATCCCAGGACCCTGGGATCATGACCTGAGCCGAAGGCAGACGCTTAACCGACTGAGTGACCCGGGCATTGCTATGGGCTGCCTTCTTAGGTGGCACATTTAAGAGTGTTTTTATGTTGAAGCAAGTAGAACTGACCTACTCACACTAAATTGTATGAGCTGTATATATTAATTTTCAGGTTTGGGGATAATATTTGATTCTCAAAAAAACTCTGAGAGCAATTATTATTTCCATTTTATAGATGTTGAAACCGACCTTCTCAGAGGCCCAGTGACTTAACCAAGGTCACACAGCTGGGGGGAGGGGAAGAGGCAGGATTTAAATCCTTATCTTCTTCTCTCTCTCTCTCTCTCTCTCTTTTTTTTTTTTTTTGAGAGAGAGAGAGACAGAGAGGAAAGGAGAAAGGAGGGCAGAAGGAGAGGGAGAGAGAATCCCAAGCAGACTCCCCACTCAGCGCAGAGCCCAACAAGGAGCTTGATCTCACAACCCTGAGATCATGATCTAAACCAAAATCAAGAGTTGGACGTTCAACTGATTGAGCCATTCAGGCACCCCGAGTCCTATCTTCTGACTCCGTGTCCAGTAATCTTTACATGACCACACACTGACCCTTAGCTTGACCAATCAAGTAAATTCTGCCTTCAAAAAGTAAGGCACACAATTTAAAAAGTGGAAGCCTTCATTCTCAGGAAGTATCCTTTTGAACATGATGGTTTGTTTTTTTTTTTCCTAGAACATGACCTGACTTAAAAGGAGTAGGCTCAGCCTTCAGGAAAAGTTATTCTTAAGGTTTACCTATTTCTTTATGGAGCATTCGTCAGGTGCCAGCCTTGTTCTAGGTACTGCTCTGGTTGAAGGGAACGGGGACACTGTGAGGGGAGGACATTGTTCCTGCCCTTCCCCGAGCTCTCGGCCTGGGGGGGGGGAGGTGGGACCCCACGGCTGCAGGTATCCTGTTCGCTTGTGAATCTGGAAGACTGATGCCCAGTGTACACCTGTGGGCCAGTGTGACCTCCAGGAGCTCCAAGTGAGCTCATGCTCTGTAAACACTAGTTTTCAGGGTGCTTTCATGGGTGGACAGATAAACAAATACATACCATGGAATACTATCCAGTGTTGAAAAAAGAACAAAATCGTCATCCATGCTATAACTTGTGCCATAAACCCTGAAGACACAGGGTTATGTGAAATAAGCCAGACACGTGGACAGACGTTGTGCGATTCTGCTTACACGGCAGGCAAATTCACAGAGATAGAAAGGAGAGGATACCAGAGGCTGGTGGGACGGGAGTACGGTTGCTGTTCCATGGGTGCAGGCTTTCAGGTCAGGAAGAAGAATACGTTCTGGAGGGGATGGTGTTGATGGTTACAAACCAGTGTACGCAAATCCCATTGACTTACTACTTTTTTAGAGAGGTGGGGGAGGAGCAGAGGGAGAGAGAGAGGGAGAGAATCTTCAGCAGACCCCACACCCAGCGCGGAGGCCCACACGGGACTCCATCTCATGACCCCATGATCTCACGATCATGACCCGAGCCGAAATCAAGGGTTGGACACTTAACCGACTGACCCCTCCCGCAGGCGCCCCATGCCGTTGACTTATATACCTTAAAACGGTCAAAGTGGGGCACCTGGGTGGCTCATTTGGTTGAGCCTTTGGCTCAGTTCATGATCCCAGAGTCCCGGGATCGAGTCCCACATCGGGCTCCCAGCTCCATGGGGAGTCTGCTTCTCCCTCTGACCTTCTCCCCTCTCATGCTCTCTCTCTCTTTCTCGAATGAATAAATATTAAAAAAAAATGGTCAAAGTGGTTAAATTAATCTCATATGTATTTGACCACACACCCAAAAACGATCTCCCAGAATGGTGTCCGTGATCCTTATCAACACTTTTAAGGCAAGAGGGAGATGGAGATCGTCGTGGCAACCCATCTCAGGAAAGCCAAAGGGACCCCACATGTCACAAGGCAGTTTTCGGAATGCAAAGTGTCGGTCTGAACAGCCTTCCCCGGGACACATGGTCTGTCTCGAGAGTGTTCAGAGCGGTTCTGGCGAGGGCGGAAAACTGGACCAGGATCTGGGGAGCGCTTTCACAGTCGATTGGGTAATGAGGAGAGCTGTTCTCAGAGAAGCGAGAACATGTGTACTGGAAGGCTGCCTTTGCTTAATGTCCCACTCCATCCAGGAGGCCAGATGGCTTTTTATGTGGTTTTCACAACTGTGATTTTGGATTGATTACTCAACCTGTTTGTGTTCCTAACCCAGCTCCCTGCCTCCTGCCCGCCTTTTAGCGTAGCCCTCATTCCCAGAGCTGGGTTTGAACAGTTGCGTTGTTGGATTTTTCCTTATGATGGTTGCATTGATGCCAGCCCCTGCTACCTTCAGAGCCCGCTGCCTGCCCAGAGCCTAGCATAGAAGATAAAAAAAAAAAAATCCTTTTTTCCAACAGGTCTGATCAAGTGAATGGCTTTCACGCTGCATTTATATTCAATTCCGGATTTATTTTTTTCAAGCTTGGATCAGCCGCCTGATGGGTTGCGAGAGGACACGTCCTGATCCCATGTTGGCTTTGCCTTACCCACTAGCCTTCCACCATCAGATGGTATTTTCATAAGAAAAGCAAACTCATTTTATATATCAAGTAAGTGAAACACAGTAAAAGTAATAAAAAGTCATATTTGCACTTTCAGGATGTTCAAAACGCTTTTCCCATACGTAATCAGTTTCAGTCCTTATAGCAGTCCTGAGAAGGAGGTGAGCAGGTATCCCCACTTCGGAGAAGGAAACTGAGGCACAGAGATGTTTAGGGGGGGTGCCTGAGTTTGCACAGCTAACATCAGTCCGAGCTGGATCTGGAGACGGCATCCTCTGGGTCTGCATCCAGAATTCCTTCCCGCATCGCACAGCACTTCTAGGAAGAGAACAACCAATTTAGTGTAAAGAATTTCAGCGTGAACCACTATGTTGGGCCACTTCGGGTCATCGTTCTTTATCAACGAAGTCACCGTGGCCATTTGAGCCTTGCAAGGTCCTCTTCGCATGCTTTCCATTCTTCAGTAGCTCTTGGGGCAAGAGTCTGCCCATGACCCATTTTCGCAGATTGGTAGATGACTCCAAGCCTGGCCCCGAGGCAGGAGACCTGCCTTGGCCTCTGGAACCAGGCTCCGGCTGTCCCAGCAGGGAAACTGGAGCCGATCAGATGTTGCAGACTCCACTTCTGTGAAGCCTGGCCAAGACTTCTAGTAGCGCCAGTCGAATAGGCTGAAAATCTGGTCCGGTGCCAGGGGCGAGTGTGTCTTCATCTCTCTGTGTCTGGTACCTGACATCGCGGGAACTCAGGACCCTCGGCAGACCTCTCCCTTCTGGCTGGGAATCGCGGTATTTGATATTATGGCTCAATGAGGAGTCACAGTGGTAAGATTGAAGATATCTTCTCCTCTTCCTTTTCAAAGAGATTTTCCCTGTCCGTAGTTCAAGGTCCTCTTAAAACATCATCATCGTCCTTTCGTTGTTCGGGGCAGAAATGACCTCCGATCTCGTTGAAAGCACAGTGAACCGTGATGCCAAGAGGCGGGCCCCCTCGGCTGGTGTCTCTGGGCCCCCCTTCTCCCCTCGGCCTGCGGGGTACAGGGTGGGGGAGGCCGGAGCTCCCCGGTCGGGCTGCTGTGCGTTATTACAGTGACATATCTTGGAATTGAGCTTGAGCAGGGATCATCCTGTTTCCCGTCCGCATTGATTTTCTGTCCAACTCTCATTTCCTATTGTGCATTCCTCTGGGGTCAGAGTAGCTTTGTCAGACAAAAGCAGGACTTTCTCTTTTGGAGATATTCCTGGATTCTCTTCAGCTGTGCGTTTATCTAAGTGGACAGCCAGGCAGGGCGGTATCTGCCAGCTGATCTCGGGCGGTCCCGCCTGGTGCTCCGATCTCGGGGTTGGACTCACTGGGCTCGGGGACGGTGGCTGGAGCACCAGGTCACCCGGTCCCTTGCCCCGTGCCCTACCTCCCCGGCTCGTCTTTGTTTGTCAGCCGGGCTTCCGTCTCGGCAGCCTGCGTCGGGGAGCTCTTCAGGAGACAGGAAATTGTATCATCGCAAATGTTTACCGGCTCAGTGAGTCTGGTTCAGAGCTCAAGCGCCTGTCCGTGAACCTGAATCGGATCTCCCAAAAGTCCCTGATCGAGCCCTCTGCCCTCCAGTGAGTGCCTGACTGTTTACCGAGAAAGCCTGAAGATCGCAAGCTCCGGAAGCTCCGGACCATTCGATGGGTGTTGCGATGGGCGAAAACCAGATCTCAGCCCCTGGAGTTGCGAAGCAGAAGCAACCACATCGTCCCATGTCCTCAGTATCCCCTCCTGTTTCAGCTGCTCTGTTCCAGTCCCAGGGCCTCTGCCGGCGTCCTGGGCTGTTCGAATCAAATGGAATAGCCGTGTCAGTAAACTACCGCTTTACTACGTTGAACAAAGACGAGGAATTTTGTTGGATCTGTTATTGTGACTCCTGTCAGGATGTCTTCAAGCAATCATCCCCCCTCCTCTCTCTCCGATTTATGCGCAGGAGACAATGTCAATGTTTTTGCTTCTTCTCAGTCAAAGCCCTGTATCCCGATGCATTGTCGTAATGACAGGATTATATCCATCCACCCCTTACTATCAGCAGTGCTCAGAAAAATCTACTGTAAGTTTACTGTAATGCCAGGAAGAGTGCCTGCCCTTTGGGCCTAAATAATCCCTTGTTGGAAGAGAAAAGCTGCTAATGTGGTAAAGGTACTGTGGGGCTCCTTTCGGAATTCTTTTTCTCTCTCTCCTTTTTTTTTTTTAAAGTTGTATTTATTTATTTTAGAGAGAGCAGGAGGAGAGAGAGCATGAGCAGGGGGAGCAGAGGGAGAGGGAGGGGGAGAGAGAGAATACCAAGCAGACTCAGCACTCAGCATGGAGTCGGACGCCGGGCTCCATCTCACAACCCTGAGATCATAACCTGAGCTGAAATCAAGAGTCAGACACTTAACCAGCTGAGCCAGCCGGGCGCCCCTGGAATTATTTCTAAAACAGGATGGTTGGTAGTACATGAACGTGTTTCTGTGAATTGAGTCATGTGAAATCATCCAGTTTTATTCAGCCATCAACTGGACATTGCCCTGCTTTGCTACAGGATTGAAGAAAGTTGGCTCCATACACTTAGCAACAAAGGAAGTCATAGCTTGCTTGTCACTCACCTCCCCATTCCTGTTGTCTGTCTTGGAAGCAGTAAGAAACATGCACGATTTCCCCAGTGTATTAGGGAATTGTGGGGTTTTTTTCCTCTAGAACATGAAGAATTACGTGGTGGTGAAGATGGGGAATGGCCATCCATAGCGATTAAGAAAAATAGAACATTTGAGTTCTGTTCTCACTTGAACTTCGAACATGTTCAGTGACCCTGAGTAAATTTCTTTACCTCACCAGACCTGCCTTTCCTTGCCTATAAAAAGAAATTGCCAGGGGTGCCTGGGTGGCTCAGTGGGTTAAGCCTCTGCCTTCAGCTCAGGTCATGATCCCAGGGTCTTGGGATTGAGCCCCGTATCGGGCTCTCTGCTCAGCAGGGAGCCTGCTTCCCTTTCTCTCTCTCTGCCTGTCTCTCTGCTTACTTGTGATCTCTGTCTGTCAAATAAATAAAAGCTTTAAAAAAATAAAAAATTGCCAGATAGAATGTTCTCGAAGATCCTATCCAGCTTGATGTTGAATTCAGTGCATCAACTCTCTTGATTTACACAACCTTAGCAGACTTAATTTGGATTTGTTAATTGTTTGCACCTGGGTAAACCACCGTCTAGCAGGGGTGGTTTCTTATATTAACTAAAGGTGCTGCGTAGGAAGGGTAGAACCCTTGGGAACTGGAACTAAAAGAAACTGTTCTAGAGCATGTGCTGATGAGGTGACCATATAGACCCTCCAGCCATGCCAGGCCAGTCTGCCCCCTTTAGCAAGTCCTGAGGTCTCAGGGTCTTGTACCATGAAGTGACATCCTGTCGGGCTGTGTGACAACATGTACAGAGGGGAGGGAGTTTGAGACTAAAGACACTGTACCGGCGTGGGCTTCACCACAGAGGAGATGTGATGCTTCTCAAGCCAATGACGTTGTTGGAAGGTTTTCCGACTCCGCCATCTCCCGTACCTCAAGTGAGGATCTGTGGGGAAGCTCCCAGGAGCCGATCACCTTATACCAAAGTACAGTGAAGAAGTATTTCCATGCCAGGAGGGCAAACCAGCCACATCCTCAAGGGGCACAGTCTGCATTGTCTTTTGGAGAAAAGTCAAGAACTAATAACGGTTAAGGCTGATGGGTTTCTGTCTCATTCTCGGGTGACAGCAGGGAGCCAAATGCTGGTCTCTTCCCTCCAGGCTTGGTTCTAAGCGTGGAAGCGCTCAGACATCACGGGAATTTACACTTCTGTCTCTGGCCAGCCAGGTACCGGAGGAGACCAGAAGAAGACTCAGTAGTTGAAGGCAAAACGGAGGGCAGTCAGGAGGGCCTTTGTAATCTGGAAGGGGCATTAGACTAACGAGACAAAATGGAGTTGGTGTCATTCTACATGCTGCTTTTGAATCCTTAGAGAGAGGGAGAAAATGAATCCCTTTTCCCCTTCCCTCTTTGACTCTGGATATCCTTTCTCTGGGGATCTGCTCCGTGCGATTGTCCATCAGCTTATGAACAAACCCAGATGGGAATAAGAATCAGATGGTCCATAAGCCTCTCTCACCATCATCTTCTCTCTCCATCCATGGTCTGACTTGGTGAAAAAAGAGGCTATGCTCTGAAGAAAAATCAAATTAGCCTCCCAGCTAATTCACTTCTCAATTAATCGGTCAAAATTCCTTACACTGTCCCCAGAACTGCTCTATCCAGTGTGGCGGGCAACTTCCTGGTCACGAAAGCCAGTCACTGATTCCTGAGCTGTTTTGTGAATCCGCATGGTTTGGTTTGGTTGCACCAAACCAGTGATACACTTGACTCTCTTTCCATTCTGGAAAAGCTTTCCCTGTGTTGGCTTTGTCTCCCATGGCCCTGAAGAGTCTTTTTTTTTTTTTTTTTTTTTAAATTTTATTTATTTATTTGACAGGCAGAGATCACAAGTAGGCAGAGAGGAAGACACAGAGAGAGAGGGAAGCAGACTCCCCGATGTGGGACTCGATCCCAGGACACTGAGATCATGACCCGAGCCGAAGGCAGCAGCTTAACCCACTGAGCCACCCAGGCGCCCCGGCCCTCTTAAACGGAGTGACGTGCGTGGAGTGCTCAGAAACGGCTCACGGAGTTAATTCGTAGTAACTGGGCTTCCTTGGTGGGGGGCACTGTGTTCCCCGGTTTGATGGGACATCTCCCTGCAGGGGTCCGCGTCCTCAGTCCCGACTGGATTTCCCATGGTGCTGGTGAGGGGTGAGCGTTCTGCGTCTTCACGAGCTGTGTGCTTCTCCTGGGTTTTCGCTGAAGGTGGCTGAGACTACCCTGGTCCACCCTGCTCTGCCCTCAGCAGGCGGGGATGGAGGAGCTGGGGGTGCTGGTGGCGGCCCGTGGAGCAGAAGGCGAGTTGGGTATCCATTCCGTTCCTGTGCAGTGGGTTACGTTTTCATGATTCTCAGTCACTTCTGTGTCTGCATAAATTATTGCTGGGATCCCTGTGTAGGAAGGGCTCCCTCCTGCCTGCTGTGCCAGCTCGCCCAGGTCCAGAGGTCCCATCCCAAGAGGAATTTTTGTCTGCTATCGGCACGAGAGGAGGGGTAGAAAGGTACAGAGCCAGAATCTGGGCCGCGGGCACTTTTCCAAAGGATCAGTTTGAAAATTACCCCCGTGCTGGGAAAAGGACTGAATCCCGTTTCTCTCTCTCCATAAAAGGTGATATTATGAGCTTGTTTTTGTGTGAAGAGAAAATCAAAAGTTCACTGACAAAATATGTCAAAATAGGCACAAGTGGAAAAATTAAAAATAGGTAAATCGGACTATGTGAAAAATTTAAAAATTTTTGCTTCAAGTGATACCATCAAGAGAGCGATAAAAAAAAAAAACAGCCCACAGGATGGGAGGACATCTTGCAAATCATTTGTCTTATAGGAGACTTGAATCCAGAATATATAACGACCTCTAACAACTCCATAATAAAAAGGCAACCAATTTAAAAAAATGAGTGAAAAAATTGTTGGTTATCAGAGGGGAGAAGCATTAGTGGGGGATAGGCAAAATAGGTAAAGGGGATTAAGTCCAAGTTTCGGGGTGCCTGGGTGGCTCAGTTGGTTGAGTCTGTGAATCTTGGTTTTCACTCAGGGGGTAATCTCAGGGTCCTGGGATGGAGCCCCACGTCAAGCCCCATGTCGAACCCCATATTGAGCCCCACATCAGGCTCCTCACTCAGCAGGAAGTCTGCTTGAGGATTTTCTCTCTCTTCCCCTGCCCCTCCCCCACTCTTGCATGCACATGCTCTCTCAAATACATAAATAAATCTTAAAAAAAAAGGAGGTACAAGCTTCTAGTGATAATAAGTCATGGAGATGAAGAGTACAACATGGGGAATATAATCAATAATGTAGCAACTTTGGTGACAGACAGTAACTGGATTTATTGTGGGGATCATTTCATAGTGTATAAAAATATTGAGTCACTACGATGTATACCTGAAACTAACAGGATTTTTAAAAAAGATTTTATATATTTATTTGAGAGAGAGAGAAGGAGAGAGAGTATGAGAGGGAGGAGGGTCAGAGGGAGAAGCAGACTCCCTGCTGAGCAGGGAACCCGATGCGGGACTCGGTCCTGGGGCTCAAGGATCATGAGTGGAGTCGAAAGCAGTTGCCTAACTGACTGAGCCACCCAGGTACCCCTAACAGAATATTATAAGTAGATTATACTCAGGTAAAAAAAAAAACGAATTCAGGATTTGAATAGACATTTCTCCAAGGAAGATGTAAAAGTGGCTGTAAATACGTGACATGATGCTCAAGGTCATTAGCCATTGGGGAAATGCACATGAAAACTACAACGAGGTACCATTCATACCCACTAGGAAGACAGACAGTCTGAGGTGTTAACAAGGACACCGAGACACTGAATCCTTTTATGCAGCTGGCGGAAATGAGGAACAGCCAGACAGATCCTCCAAAAGTTACACACAGAATTATTGTATGACCCCCCAAATTTTCACACCGTGGCATATACCCAAGAGAAATGAAAAAAATACATCTACATGAAAGCTTGTACACAGATGTTGACATTATTATTCATAATAGCCAGAAAGTAGAGATAGTCTGTATGTCCACCAGCTGACGAATGGTTGGATAAAATGTGGCCTATCCGTAAAATGGGATGATATTTGGCAATAAAAAGGAAGGAAGTAGCGAGGCATCTAGAACGTGGACACGTCTTGTAGCCATTCTGGTGAGGGAAAGAAGCCAAACACAAACGGCCACACGTCGTGTGATCCCACGTTTATGAAGCGGCCACTATCCGTCCGTCTGTAGGGTAGCGAGTAGTGTGATTATCAGGGACTGAGGCGGGGAGTGACAGCTGGTGAGTACAGAGTTTCTTTTAGGGGGGATCAGAGTGTTCTGAAAGTAGGGATGGTTGCACAACCCTGCAAATGTCCTAAAAACATACTCGTTAAGTGGGTGAGTGGTACGGCGTGTCAGTTACATCTCAGCAGATCTGTTTGAAACACGGAGAAGAGTACCATAGAGGCGTGTCTGTCACTGTAAAATTTACTAGTTGCCTTCAGACAAAGTCCAGACTCCTCGGACTGGCTTTCAAGGCATGTTATATATATAGAACATTTTTCTTCCTTCATCTATTCATCTGTAAACCAGACACCTGTTCACATGTCATAGTGTATTGAACTGGGTGCCTCTCCTTCTGGATGGAGGCTCCCTCCGTCCCTCGGTCACAGCCCCCAGCTCAGTCTGCCTCCTGTCGTGATTTCTGGCTTGTCCTGTTACATACATCTGGCTGAGGGCTCTCTGGGATCAGGGAGTGGGCTCACTTGCGTTAGCATCCCCCGGACCCCAGGCCCTGGACCCCTGGTCTCATCCAGCTGTTACATGACCATTGTCACTTCCCCACACAGTGACTGGATTGCGACATTGTTCAAAGTGACCCTGGAGACGACCCTGAAGGAGACGACTCCTTCACGACAGTTTTTCCAGAACAACATGAAACCAAGCATACAGAGACATTTTGGGGAACCCTTAAAACCCTAACCGTGCAGGGCATCATCATGATTATATCCGTAATCCTGGTAACTATGCAAATCAGTGTCAATTAACTTTTGGCGGCCCTCTAAGATCCCTTATCGGCTACATGAGTTTTGTCGGATGAGGTAATGCACTTTTTTGGGGGACACTCGTCACTGAAAAGATTGGCAGCGTGTCATAGTTGTAAACAGAACTGTCTCACGTGCGCGGCCATAACAAAGAGGGAACCGGGTGCCAGAAGTTCTGTGAAAACACTTACATCCATTTCAGTGAGAAGGAGTCGTGATCTGGTAAATAAATTAATGTTCTGCTCTGTTCCTCTGCTAATGAGTGGGCCCCCGAGACCCTTGTCCTGGGTGATAAGTCCCTGATAGCCATTCAAGTTCAGCATAAAGCTCCTCTTCTCTGGGGAATCTTCCTTTCTTTTTTTTTTTTTTAAGATTTTACTTATTTATTTGACAGAGAGAGAGAGATCACAAGAAGGCAGAGAGGCAGGCAGAGAGAGAGGGGGAAGCAGGCAGCCCACTGAGCAGAGAGCCCCATGCAGGGCTTGATCCCAGGACCCTGAGATCATGACCCAAGCTGAAGGCAGAGGCTTAACCCACTGAGCCACCCGGGAGCCCCTGGGGATCTTCCTTTAAACCCAGAATGTGCTTTAAGGAAATGTACTTACCAACTAAACGTAGTTTAACGTAGTTAAAATATACAGAAGTGCAGAGTACCGCCCATGTTTAACAAATGCTTTTTTTTTTTTTTTTTTTTTTTTGGCCATATCTGCTTTGGATTGTTTTTTTTAACTCAAAACATTTCACAGACAGCTGAATCTTCCTCCCCACCTCCGTTACGTCCTCAGAAGTAACGATTATCTTCAAGCAGAAACCTTTAAATGATTAATCTGTTGGTCAACTTTGGTGTCATCTGGAGGCCATTTTCCATTTCCAAACTGTCAGTCTGCCTTGTTCCCCATGTTCAGAGCTCATGTTGGAGCCCAGTGAATAGGAGGTTTACCCAAGCTCGTTTAAATCAGCGTCTGGCTAAGGGGAGGACAGTGACGCATCACCATATTCCTGGAATTCTGGCAAGAGGAGGAAGAAGGCTGTGTCTTATCTTTGAAATTTGAAAGTTTGGTGACACCAGGACCTTTTGGATGTGGCAGCCATGGGCCCCAAAAAAAATTTTTTTTAAGATTTTTATTTATTTATTTGACAGAGAGAGAGAGATACAGCGAAAGAGGAATACAAGGAATGGGAGAGTGGGGGAGGGAGACACAGGCCTCCCACCGAGCAGGGAGCCCGATGTAGGGCTCGATCCCAAGACCCTGGAATCATGACCTAAGCCAAAAGCAGACGCTTAACTGACTGAGCCATGCGGATACCCCCTCCCCCATTTTTTAAAGTAGTTTCCACATCCGGCATGGAGCCCAATGTGGGGCTTGAACTCATGACCCTGAGATCAAGACCTGAGCTGAGGTCAAGAGTCAGATGCTCAATGACTGAACCAGCCAGGCACCCCCATCCTGGTACAATTTAGCAGACTGTCCAGTTGCAAATCAGTCCAATCCCATAGAAGTTTTGGGGAAGGCGACACAGCCCTAGGTACTAGGGAGAGGAAAACAAAATGACCTCTGTGGGGACAGGTGTGGGAGGACACGCATCTTATTTGCATCTGTACCTGCCACGTGCAAACATAAACTTGGGATGTCTTTTTAAAATACCTGCAGGGGAGCAGAAAGAGAATGGTGAGGTAAGGGAAGGAAGAGGAAGGGAAAGTGGGGACGGAAACCTGAGTTCCAATCTCAGGTCCCATCGGCCTGTGGAACATGGGCTGCGAAGTGGGATGCTCCCCCGACGTGGCCCACAGACTTCACCTTGGGCTTCTCAGGCCAGAGTTGAAAGAACAGAAAGGGATCAGTGACACAATGTAGGGCCCTTATGTCCTCAAGCCTGGTGGGGTGGGAGGGGGCCTGATCAGGACATTCTTGCAGCATGTGCAATGTGCTGGAGCCATGTGTGTGATGTGTGTGGGGGGGGTACAGCTGAGGACCAGGGGTAACGGGACCAAGAATGCCTGGTAACCAGGCGCTATTAGTGTCAATAATGCAGCCACGGGTATGGTGATGGCTACTTTTATGTGTCAATCTATTGGACCATGGGTTCCCAGATATGTGGTCAAACGTGATTCTGGGTGTGTCCGTGAGGGTGTTTTGGGATGAGATTAGCATTTGAATCCATGGCTGAAGTAAAGCAGATTGCCCTCCCCAGTTAGGGTGGATCCAGTCTAATCAGTTGAAGGCCCAAATAGAGCAAAAAGGCTGAGTTTCCCTTGAGTAGGAGTGAACTTCCCCTCCTCTGCTGCCTTTGATCTGGAGCATTGTTTTTTGTTTTCTGTTTTGTTTTTTTTTTTCTTTTTTCCTGCCTTTGGACTAGAATTGAAACATGGTCTCTCCCTTGGGTCTGGAGCCTCCTAACCTTCAGGCAGGAATGTACCCTCTGCTGTCCTGGGTCTCAGCTTGCCAAGTCACCTTGCAGATCTTGGGACTTTTCAGCCTCCATAATCACACGAGCCAGTTCTTTACAATAAATCTTTTATGAGAGAGTATGAAATCTTGTGTGTGTGTGTGTGTGTGTGTGTGTGTGTGTGTATACACACACACAGGCACACACACTTCTGTTTTTCTGTAGACCCCTAACGTAAACATTTTGTATGCAGAGAGAGACAGCATGGGCCTTAGCTTCTAATTGTGAAATTTGTCTGGATTCCCAGGCCTCTAACTGAAATAACTGAATGGCAGGAGGATTTCATACTCTCTCATCTATTAACTTTAAGTATTCTGAGAATACTAACAATATCAATAATGACATTTATGGCATGACTTGTAGCATATCTCTTAGCTCATATTATAGCACACACATTACATACATTAGCGCACCGAAGCCTCATTACAGTATTCTAAGGGAATTGAGGCCCTTGGAAGTTAAGGGAAGTCATCCAAGGTCACAAAACGATGTCGTATTTTCAGGGCCCTAATCCGAGTAAAGCCAATCTTCCATGTGCTCTTAGGGGTGAAGTTTGGAGAGGGCTCCGCAGTGATGAACCACTCAGTGCTTACCCCCCTCCCACCCCAGGCTCCTCTCTGTCTCTGGGAAGAAGCAACAGGCATGCGTGCGGCGTGGGTTGTCAATGTGGCATGAACGGTAGGTGGTTTGGCAGCAGGATGGCAGGGGAGGGAAGGGGGGCACCTGCTGGAGCTGTTGTGCGGGGACCCTCCAGCTGGCTCTGTGGAGGGGTGTGAAGCTCCCCTTCAGAGCAGCTGCGAAGGAAAAGTGGTCACAGCAACCACCGATGTCCCCCCAGCCACGAAATTTAGAAAGTGCTTTCTGAGGTCACGCGTAGCCTGCGAGGACCAGAGCGGAGATGGCAGGGAAGTTGTTGGACACGAAGTTCTGTGCTCCCTCACCAGTTCCATTGGCACCTCAGGGGTCTCTGCTGAGGGCTGTCTGCACATGGGCATGAAGCTGGTGAGGAGAAACGGGTCAGAGAACATTCGCAAGTTCTGGGGGGGCGGGTAGAGAGGTGAGGCTAATGTCTCCCTACTCTGACAACATTCTAACCTCCTGGTTTTTCCTTTTTGATGACCCACTGCCTGGGATCCTAACCTCAGCTCACAAGGAGCCTGATGACCTCCGGATCAAGGCCCAGAGTAGGTCCACATTTCTGTCTCTGTGGCAGGGTGGCCTGCCTCGGGTCCGTCAGTGGATTGGTCTGTGCTTAATAAAGCTGTCTCTGAAGTTGAGGTTGGGCAGTCACCTGTGTGTCATCGACCCCCCTGAAACAGCGTCCTGTCTGCTCTTTGGGGAGCCAGACTTGCCTCTTCTATCTGAGATCAGAATCCGCCAAGCTGGGTTGGGGTGTGCTTCCAGGAGTTCCAGACTGCGGGCCTCCTGGGGTGGTGGGTAGGGACACAATTTATAGGTCTCAGGACCCTAGAGCGTGGAGGTGGCTGTGTGGAGGTAATGGGTCCTGGGATCCGGAGATCCTGATGACCCGCTTCCTGGCCCGTCAGCCCGCTACCTCCCTTCCCGCCAGGTAAATACTGCTTAGACACCCAGCTTCTGATTAAAGCTGCATGATGGGACTCGTACTAGGGATGCAGCCGATGGCCCATGTCAGCTTGTTGGAGTTAAAAAATATATTTTAATTTGTTTAGCTCTCTGGGGAAATTATCTGAGCCTGCATGTGATAATCAGCTTTCACAAAACCTGAAATTATTTGAGCCACAAAAATGAGATTTTTAATCTACATAAATAAAGAAGTCTTTTGCTCCACGTGCCCCAACTTTTTTTTTTTTTTTCTTGAGAGGAAGGAACATTAAGAAAATTCTAATTCATTCCTCCCCTTTCCCCCAGGACACCGTCATTAGTAGTTTAGAAAATGATCATATCCTAGTACTGTGTGCAACATTTTCACATACGTTTTCTCTTTTTATTTTAAACTTTACACCAATTCTTAAGCTTAGGTAGGTGGTGGCAAGTATTGCTTCCCCTTTTAGGGAAGAAAGTGGGTCACTGTGACATTGAGATTTGCCCAAGTTCGCCTGGCTGATAGGTTGCAGAGTCGGGACTAGAACCCAGGTCTGGTGGCAACCAGCTTGATGCCTTCCATGCTACCAGGCTGCCTCAAAGTAACGATAGCAGGAGAGAGTTTATAAGAGAATAGATTTGAAGATTCAAGTGGATTTATAGTTATACTCCGTCTGCATCAGTCAAGATAAGCTATGTTAAGTTGTGGTAACACCAGATTCTGGTGGTTTAACTCATTTATGCAGAGTCCCCTGTGGGTCTGGGAGACTTTCCAGGGCTGTTACTCTCCATGTCTCCAAACCGCTTTGATCTGCTGACCTTAGTATGTCAGCATGAAACTTCGGGTGCACCGAGGTAGGGGAAGGGGAACTGAAGGGTTGCGTGTTGGTTTTAAATGCTTCAGCCTGGAAGAGACGAAATTCAATGCCAGTTGCTTGGCCCTGCCCAGCTGCCCAAAGGGCCAGGAAGCCTTGTCTTCACTGTGTCTTGGAAGGGAAGGAAAACCAGCAATATTGGCAACCACTAGCAGTGACTGGCACGCCATCTGCAGACCAGAAGGTCCACACTGGGAAGCAGATCCCCCGGGACGAACACCCACATCCCAGATCCCGAGGAAAGCAATTCTCATTATTAGAAGTTACTACGGAGGCCCATTTAAGGGTCTGACAGATATTTAACAGACATAAATCATGCCACGTCTTGCGAAGGTCTACATTACGGTTTGAGGCTCGCGATGCTTGTTTTACGGATATTGTTTTCCTGATGATCCTTCAGTGATTTCCCCTGTTGACCTCTCAAGCCAGCTCACTGTCTTACCTCTTGGCCTTGACACAAGGTGCCCCTTGCCCTGCCATCCTGCTCCCTCCCTCCCTGGCTCCCGGCTCCTCCTTCCTCTACACTCAGGTCTCAGCTCCAATACCATCTTCTCAGCACCTGGGGGACACCCCTTCCTTGGTGCTCCATCAGCCCCTCTGTTTAGCCTTACCAGCAAGTGCATCTTTGCGGTGTAGTATCCTGTTCAGACATGCAAACTCCCATCAAGGTGGCAAGCTGGGGGTCATGGAAGGGTACTGACAGCAGCCCCAGCTGGTCCGAGTCACACTCAGAACAGGCGTACTGGGTGCACGGAAGCAGCTGAGTGCTCGTTTGCTGAAGGAACACATGATGAGAAATGAGTGGGGGAGCAAGGCCAGACGAGGCGGGCTGAGCTGACCCACTTGGGTCCCCCGCTCTTCTCCATGGCTGTGTGCTAAGCCGTCATCGAGATGGTTCTTTCTGATGGGTGCCCGAGTAGCACAGTGGGCTAAGCGTCCAACTCTTGATTTCAGCTCGGCTCAGGTCACGGTCTCAGGGTTGTGAGATCAAGCTCTGCATCGGGCTTTGCACTGAGCATGGGGTCTGCTTGAGATTCTCTCCCTCCCTCCATCCCTCCTGCACTCATACTTTCTCTTTCTCTAAAAAAAAGAAAGAAAAGAAAAAGAAAGAAAAGCATGGTTATTTTTGAGCTTTGCCTCTATTTCTCTTGTTCTTGGTGTCATTGTTCTTGGGAAATACCCTGGGTTTGCCAGCTGCCTGATATTCCACTACCTTGCCTTAAAAGTGGTAGACAGATCTTATTTCATTTATTTTTTAAAAGATTTTATTTATTTATTTGTTAGAGCACAAGCAGGAGGAGCAGGGACCCGATGCGGGGCTCGATCCCAGGTCCCCGAGATCACGACCTGAGCTGAAGGCAGATGCTTAATGATAGAGCCACCCAGGCGCCCCTCATATTTTAATCTGAAATTTCTGTTTCTTTAGCAAGGTTTACATTCGTGTGATAATACACAATTAGTGCTCAGTGTCATTGGGTACCTGAATCATTTGATTTACAATCCCCGAGTTCTTTTTTTTTTTTTTTTAAAGATTTTATTTATTTATTTGACAGATAGAGATCACAAGTAAGGAGAGAGGCAGGCAGAGAGAGAGAGAGGAGGAAGCAGGCTCCCTGCCAAGCAGAGAGCCCGATGCAGGGCTCGATCCCAGGACCCTGAGATCATGACCTGAGGGAAAGGCAGAGGCTTTAACCCACTGAGCCACCCAGGTTTGTTTTGTTTTTTTTTTTAAAGATTTTATTTATTTATTTGACAGATAGAGATCACAAGTAGGGAGAGAGGCAGGCAGAGAGAGAGAGAAGCAGGCTCGCTGCTGAGCAGAGAGCCCGATGTGGGACTCGATCCCAGGACCCTGAGATCATGACCTGAGCCGAAGGCAGCGGCTTAAGCCACTGTGCCACCCAGGCGCCCCTGCGCATCTTTTTTGAACGATCACCAATGTCTTTTCTTTCTTTTTTTTTTTTTTTTTTCCCTCTGTTAGAATTTGCTTTTATATTATATTTATTTTTAAAGATTTTATTTATTTGACAGAGACACAGCGAGAGAGGGAACATAAGCAGGGGGAGAGGGAGAAGGAGAAACAGGCCTCTTGCCGAGCAGGGAGCCTGATGTGGGGCTCGATCCCAGGACCCTGGGATCATGACCTGAGCCAAAGGCAGACGCTTAATGACTGAGCCACCCAGGGATCCTTTATTTTATTTTATTTTTTTAAAGATTCTATTTATTTATTTGAGGGAGAGAGCTTAAGCTGAGGGAGGGGAAGAAGCAGAGGGAGAAGCAGGCTCCCCGCTGAGCAGGGAGCTCAACTCCGGCGGGTCCCAGGACTTTGGGATCAGAACCTGAGCTGAAGACAGAGGCTCAACCAACTATGACACCCAGGCACCCCTAGAATTCACTTTTAGAAACAGTTGTGTCTGTCTTTGCCTTTCTCTGATTGACTTGTTTCACTTAGCATATGATTTCACTCATACATGGCATTTAAGAAACAAAACAAATGAGCAAGGGGAAAAATGAGAGAGAGAGAGACAACCCCAGAAATGGGCTCTTAGCTTTAGAGAACCCACTGCTGGGCACCAGAGGGCGGTGGGTGGGGGGAGGGGTGACGGGCGATGGGGATGAAGGAGGGCACCTGTCGTGATGTATGGAAGCGTTGAATCACGAGATTGTCCGTCTGAAACCGATACTACCCTGTTTGTTAACTGGAATGAAAGGAAAGCAAAATACAAATACAAAAGTGCTTCAATGACCTCATCTCCCTGCCTTTATAATCCAGTAACAATTCATTCCTCCTCCCCGTGCCAACGTATCTAGACCCCTCTGGCCGCCCCGTGGTATTTGTGACAGGTGGGACAGCCGGTCTTTCCACGTGAACCTGACATAGTCATTGCACTTGGTATAATGCATAAGCAAGGATAACAGTGTGATGTCCGTGGGGCTCTCGACAGACCCAGCCGAGCTCAAGAACCCCATTGTCCCCTGCAGGGAAACCAGGCGCTGGGCAGGTCGCTTGCGTCTGGCGCGTCTCCTTTAAGAGTCGCGGTGCCTGCGTTGTCTGGCGACGGAGCGGGGCTCCCCGAGGCCGGGTGATGGATGCCCTCGTCAGGCCTGCATATTGGATCTGTTACGCGCCAGTGATGTACGATTTCAGCATCTCAGGGGTGATTTGGATTCTCTGTACTCCCCTGCCTGGGATTTTGCCGCCACGTTGTTCGGTGCCTTCCTGCCTAGTGAGAGGAGGATAAATCTAGAAAATTGCTTGAAAATGGATCTACTGTATTCAGTCCTCTTATCATTAAAAGATCTCAAAGGCCAGGCTTTCCTTTTCTTTTTTTTTTTTTTTTTTAAAGATTTATTTTTTTGACAGATAGAGATCACAAGTAGGCAGAGAGGCAGGCAGAGAGAGAGAGAGAGGAGTAAGCAGGCTTCCAGCCAAGCAGAGAGCCCGATGCGGGGCTCGATCCCAGGACCCTGGGATCATGACCTGAGCTGAAGGCAGAGGCTTTAACCCGCTGAGCCACCCAGGCGCCCCAGGCTTTCCTTTTCTTATCTGCGGAAGGAAGGAGTCGAAGGAAGCTTCCTTCCAGCTCTGCAAATTCGAAAATTCTAGCTTACAGAGAGCCGTATGAGGGAGCCTCATCGCCCTGGCGATTTTCTGTCTGGCAGGTCCGGAGGGCTCCTTGTCTGGGTTTCAGGCAACGATCCTCTCTTCTTTGGGGCTTGGTTGATCTGTTTAATCTAAGCTTGAGGCGGGAGTGACAAGGGAAAGCTGCTGGTGTGGGGCACTGCTGAGAAACACAGCCCGATCGCCTCTCACTTTGCAGAGTGGAGTCTCTAGGACGCCCAGTTGGGCCCGTCGTGCTTTGGTTTGGATGGAGGGAGAGGACCGCGTGCCCAGGCCGAGGAAAGTGGGGAGCTGGCTTGGTTTCCTTCCGTAGCCAGGAGCGGAAGCCCCTTCCAGAGGCTGACTCTTCGGGGCGCACGTCTGCTCATTTCCCTCACACCCCTCTGGACCTGGGCTGTCGCCACAGCCTGCTGGGGCCGGTGTCCTGAGCAGAGGAACGCCACTCTGTGTCTCGGGATGGGACCTTTCTTGCTGGCTGCCGGATGATTTAAGACCTAAAGCAAGAAAACTTGGCCCAGGTAGAACGGCCGTCGGGTTTTATCTTTCCGTCTTCAGTGGCGCTAAAAAAATACGGGGCACTCATGGGAATGTAACACTCGGAAGCGAGCTAATGTGTCTAAGATCACAGGTTCTCCTTCTCGCTTCCAGGCTAGGACAGCGCCAGACCTCGCTCCGGGGGCAGAGTCAGCCCCAAGCGCAGCCGGGGCAAGTCTGTGGTTTCTGTTCTTAGTTCGTGCGGCCCCGGTTAAGAGGGCTACAGACGCTAAGCGGAGAAATAGGAGATCTTGGCGCCCATTCGGATTTAACCCTGCGTCAAAACAGCAAATATTTATTAAGTACACACGAAAGGTCGGGCACTATGGACAACATCAATCAATTGATCAATATGAAGATTTCTCACTGTTCAGGGGAAGGAGGCAGTACACAAATGGCAAATACAGCTGTGAATTCCACTTAGTCTCAGCAAGATGAAGGAAGAGGCAGCTTCTGGAAAGAGAATTTTGTCAGCACCTGAGTAGCCCTCAGGGGCTTGCCTGACTGCTCCAGTTGCTTCTGCGGGGGGCTTTCTTTACCCCGGGAACTATACAGTCCAACAGAATGACTTGCCCACCAGTGTCTGCTTGACTCCTGAGCTGTAGGTAACAGACGGGGCTGGAATGTCCCGGAACAGAGTATTGTCACATTCCTAGGTTGACCTTTCACAGTGGGGGCTTTGCTGTGGCTCGTGGAGGTCACAGGACTAAGACAGAAAGCACCGAGCATGAGTTTGGGAGACTCTGACACACTCCTTAGAGTTCCGGGATGGAAGGTGGTTCTGGAAACCCCACCAACTTAATTCTTCTTTCTGCTGCTGTGTCTATCGTCCCTGAGCTGTAACATGGCCAGGTTAGGTCAACGCGGCCACGTGAGACAAGAACCAACAAAACAGAGTAAAGAGAAAAGGGTTTCTTAATAACAAGGACAGCTCCCTACTTGAGACTAGCCTAAACCAAGACTGAGCAGGGGGGAGAAATGCCTTTTATTCCTCAAAAAAAGGGGAGGGAGATCTTTGTAAATAGGAAAAATATAGGGATATTTGGATGATGGTTCTTTTGGGGATTTATGTCAAGCTTATTTCTCCTCTGGTTAAGAAGCATCGTTAGCTTAGAGGAAAAATCCGAGATTCATGAAGTACCACGTTCTGGAAGAATGGGGATCTTGGCAGTGGCGGAGATCAGTTCAGTAAAGCTATGGGTCTTCTTTTCCTAAGTTAGAACTGCCCGGGTGCACACAAACAGAAAGCAAGACCACGCTAAACACGTGTCACCCAGCTAAGTGACACCGTGACCGGATCCCATTCACTTACTCTCTCAGCCTTTGAGGACCTAGAATTCCAACCTCCCTTGTTCATCCGCTGGGACTTCCTGACTCTGGGACTTTTTACAGCTGTCATTTAGTACAGATAACAGCCGGCTGAGGACTCTGTGACAATGTGGCATTTTTCTGGGCCACTTCTTGCTCAGCATTCCCCATGAAGGCTGCTGCTCCTGGCCGCGTGCCCAGCCTGACAAACAGCCATGAAAATGACTTGGCACAAGGTGATTTTTTTTTTTCTTTAAATCATTGCTGAGGTTACTTCATTACTACATCCTTCATGCTTGGCAAAGTAATTACTTTGCTGGGTTTTTTTTTTTTAATCAAAAAAAAATGTTGGTAATGATTTCCCATATCTGGATTCCAGAATATTCGGTGATCTCTGAGCTTTGTCACTTTGTGTGTACATGTAGTGGGATCCATGTCCTTCCTTAAAAATGTATCCGCAAGGGCGCCGGGGTGGCTCAGTTGGTCAAGCGTCTGACTCTTGATTTCAGCTCAGATCTTGTGATCTCAGGGTCGTGAGTTCGAGTCCTGTGTCAGGCTCCACGCTCAGTGGGGAGTCTGCTGGAGGATTCTCTCCCCCAGCTTTGCACTCTCACCCACGCTCCCTAAATAAATAAATAGTTAGGTAGGTAGACAGGTAGACTCTTTAGAAAATGTATCCACAAATTCCTGGGGATGCATCCTGCAGGCCCTTTTCCAGAATTTTTTGAATAACTTGAATACTGTGATCTCAATACTTACAGGGGTCTGTGGTCCATTTCTGCAGTCTTGGACAAGAGAATGTTGTACAAGGAAATACAGCCCCGTGGCTTTGCAAAGGCGTGAGTGGAAGCGTTCTGTGGGTCAGGTTTATGAGTCCGTGGACTGTTCTGTTGTAGCTCAGACACCGATCCCTCAGGTGGGAATGACGTTGTAGCTCAGAAAGACAGGCTCGGTGTTACCATTTTGTCTGCAATTAGCCTGGACTTCAGAACACGTGTCTGTTCCAAGCAGTTCCATAAGCGTTCACAGTGAAATGACGCTGGGTTTTTAGAAATAACTGTAACTCGAACGTATGCAGGATGGTGCTGTTCTCAGAGTGCTTTTATATGTTTTATTTTATTTGACTGGCAGGACGATCGGCCCTGGGAGGTCGACCAGCTAGTCTTATCCTTATTTGTTCCAGATGAGGGCCTGGAGGTCCCACAAGCAGGGACTGATGTGCACACGGTCACGTTGTTGGGGCTGAGGCCAGGAGGCAGGCGCCCCTCTACCACCCTCCTTTTTTACATTTATGTTTTTTTTTTTAAGATTTTATTTATTTATAGGAGAGAGAGAGGGAGCAGGCATGAGTAGGGGGCAGAGGGAGAGGGAGAAGCAGACTCCCCGCTGAACGTGGAACCTGATGTGGGGCTCGATCCCAGGACCTGGGATCATGACCTGAGCCAATGGCAGACGCTTAACCCATTGAGCCACCCAGGCGCCCCACCCTGTCCTTTAAAAAAAAAAAAAAAAAAACTTAAGAAATTTATTATTAGTATTATTTTTTATAAAAAGCAGATTTGGTTTTCTACAGAAAAAAGTGAGCAAAAAATACAAGTGCGTCCGCCGGTGCTTCTTATCCCACCCCTAACCTCCCTGTTATTTGCACTTGGCCACAGTGTGATTAGTTCTAATTGATGGGCCAGACTGATACTTATTATTAATTATTATCAGGTCCACAGTTTACCTTAAGGTTCATTCTTTGTGTTGGATGTCTAGGAGTTTTGACCAATGTATGACGACATCCATCCATCATTATGACATGTACAGAATGATGGCTTCCCTGCCCTAAACACCCCCCTGGCTCTGCCCGTTCCCCCTCCCACCTCTCAAAGACCGATTGTTTCCCTGCTCCATGATTTGGTCTTTTCCAGAAGGTCATGTAGTTGGAATCACACAGTGTCCTTCTTCTACCTTTTTAAACTCCAGTATTTTCCCTTCCTTGTTTATTTCAGTAACAGTGACAGAATTTACTGTGTTCCTATTTGAGCTGAAACATTTTCTGGAACTCAGGTGCATCAAGAGGTCTCTGTTTTTCACAACCATCTCCTCTGCTCATTCTTACCCCTGGTTGGAATATGGTCGACGTATTTCGCTCTTGGTTAAAAGGTCCTCGCTTAATATGGCAAAGCTTAGTGTTCGCACATATCAAGAATCTTGTTCCTCTGAGGAAATCAGCTAAATTCCACCGTAGCCTAACCATGATCGTCTTACAAGAGAATTTTACCTATCTCAGTTCAGAAAACCGAAGTGCTGAAAGAGAAGTCTTGCCCAAGTAAAGATGTTAGGAGAACAGAAATCAAAGCTGGGGCTTCCTTATTCCCATCGGAGATGCTGCTGAGGTTAGCCACGATTGGCCAGTACTCCGGAAGAGAGACCTCGGAAGGAGAGGGCATGCCAGTTAGCTCAGCTCAGCAGCTGTGTGGCTCAGACCATGGATTCCATCCTTGTGGAAGTCAGTGGGTTATCTTGGAGCTCATCTTTAAGTGGGAGTCTGTGGGGGCACATAATGTACTGCCGGATCATAAGGGGAAACCATGACACAGAGTTTAGCTCTCAGCTCCCTTTTACCCCCAAGTCAGGAACAAAGCGAGCCAAACACACCTACCCCAGGCAGATCAAACACGTGACTTTCTTTTGCATGAAGGATCCGAATGCTGGCATCGGTTGAAGAAAAAGAATACATTCTCAAGTCGTCTTCTAGTGGATATAGGAACAACAAATGCATCTAGTAACTTGTTTTCTTGAAGATTTATTTATTTTCGAGAGGGAGGGTCAGGGGAAAGGAAGAGAGAGAACCCTCAAGCAGACTCCCTGCTGAGTAAGGAGCCTGAGATGGGACTCCATCCCGCAACCCTGAGATCATGACCTGAGCTGAAATCAAGAGTCAGACACTTAACTGACGGAGCCACCCAGGTGCCCTTGCCTCTAGTAACTCATGCATTCTTATTGATTGTGGGTTTTCTGTTGCTGGGGTGGTAATTGTTTACAATTCTTAGAGATGTCCGGAGTAACAAAAAGATGAAGGAATATGGACATTAAATAAATCTTGCTTTTTAACAAGGACAGAGCCCCTTAATAAAAAGCTAACCAAGAATCCGTCGATGGCTAATGCTTCTTCTTCTAGAACTCGGGTCATAAATTTGGGTGTTTTTAACCTTGTCAGTTAGGTGGCAGCAAAGTGTAGTCGAAAACAGCTCGAGCTCATGGGTCAGTTTCCCCAGTTGGCTCCTAAGTCATTTGGTGATACTGGGTTTGGGTGACCCTGGGCAAGTCACCTGATTTCTTTGGATCTCCTTCGGCACGTCTTCAAAATGGGAACAATGCTTGGCCCTGACGTAGGACTGATGAGGGGATATGTGCTGGGAGTTTTGAGCTGTCGGGTATCCAAATAAAAAAACGTAAACGAATAAATAAATAAGCATCTTACCATTAATATTTATTTTAGATGGCATGTATATACATACATCTGTATGTATCTCTTAGTATATATGTATTGTCCATGCTCATTACATGTGTGTATATCCACATATATGTGCACACGTGTGTGTGTACACGTATGCCCTACCTGTGTTTTGTGCTTTACAGTTTTGCAAGATCCTTCCACAGCCATAACCCCGTCTGACCCTCCCAGCAGTCTCTCCGAAGGCGAGGATGTTCTTGCATTTATTTTGTAAATATGGTTGAGAGAGTTTATGGTTCCTGGAACTTGATATAGTTACCATGATTTCGAAATGTGGGAAAAAGAACTTCATGGCAGACAAAAGTCACAATTGCCAGTGATTTTGCCACCAAACTGTGAACGAGTCTGGAAAAGTTGCAAGAAATTCATTACCAAAATCAAGAAGATCAGCCTTTTGGAGGAGGCCTCTCTTGAGGGGGAAAGATGGAGCCGCGTCCCTATCAGTGGACCACTATGTTGCATGTTGGATTTGACTTCCCAGGAAGGTTCTGTTCAGGACAGTGTCTTCAAACAATCTGAAAACGCTACTTAAATTTGTTCTGAAGAAGGGCTCTAGGGGCGCCCGGGTGGCTCAGTCGGTTAAACCTCTGACTCTTGATCTCAGCTCCGAGCTTGATCTCAGGGTCATGAGTTCAAGCCCTATGTTGGGCTCTACACTTTAAAAAAAAATGCTCTAAAAGCCTGACTCTCTAAAGGTACTACCTGTTCATGTAATTAATTTGTTAATTAATCAGTCCATCTGCCTGCATAATTATTCTTCCCCTCGAAACATTTAGTAAACTCCTACTGTGTGCCCCGAAGGAGTACACAGTGGGCAGCGTGGGTGGAGTTGGTTGGGATCCTGCCTGGTGCAAGCTGAGCAGGAAGTACGTTGTCAGGCCTGGGATAGGCACCATATGGTGGACAGAGTTGTCAGAAAAAAAGTAAAATCAGAATATATTGCTTTGGACATCTGATCTTCAAGACATGGCCTCCTCTTCTTACAGAACTTTGAGATGTACTGGCTGGCCAGAAAGACTTCTTTCCGCAGAAGCAATAAACAGGGATAGTGTTTCCTACAAAATCCTCCGGGGTTCTAGGAAGATCCCTCTGTGGGGGGCTGGGGAAATCTCTACGGAGAAAGTTCCCTGTACCGCAAGATTACAGAGACCGTGGAGGATAAAACAAAGCCTCGTGCTTTTTGGTTGCGATGGATTCTTTTCTCTTTTTTTATCAGTCCTCCTTGGCTTAGTGCCCAGGTCCTTGTCTATCTCCCTTGACTTGAGACGTTTACTTTGGTGCCCTGTGCGGTGTTTGGCGAGTGCGGCATCTGAGACTCCCCCCGCAGGGCTGGGCATGAGTCAGGGGCCACCACGCCTCGAGCCTGTCACCGCTGGGCTCCTGCAGACTTGCGGACACGAGAGGAGGACCCGAGAGACCAGGTTCCTTAGAAAGTCTGTTATCTGTCGCCACCTGTTCACACACATGCCCAAGGGGGAACGGATCCTTTTCTCACCTCATTTAGATTGTTTACGTGTCTGGAGCCAGTGGGATGGGACTGTTTCATCATTTACCTGTGAACCTAGGACATTTAGTGTGGTGCCTGTCGTATAATAGATGTTTCATAAAAATATATGTGTATAAAAATCTGAAAGAGGGGCCCCTGGCTGGCTGTCAGTTAAGCATCTGACTTTTGAGTTTGGCTTAGGTTGTCATCTTGGGGTTGTGAGATCAAGGCCCCGTATCAGGCTCCGTGCCGAATGTGGAGTCTGCTTAAGATTCTCTCTCTTTCCCTCTCCCACTGCCTCCTCCTCCCTTCTCCCCCACTCACGCTCTCTCTCTCTTTAAAAAAAGCTAAAAGTTTTCCTAGGTAATCTGGTGACAAAATGGCAAAATGTTGCATTGGGGCCAACATCTGGCCAAGGAAGAGAGCATTTAACAAAAATCAGAGTTCATCACGTGTGTCTGTAAATTTCCGGATCTCTGCACTGGATAGAGCCATGATACGTGGATATTTCTCAAGTATTTATGGTTTTAAAGTGCTTGGTAGAGGTCCTTCCCTTAGGACAAAATTGTGAGTCTTATTGGAGTTGTTCTGGTTTGGGGGGAAGATCCGCAAGTCCAGTGAGGCGTCATTTTCACGAGGGCCGTTTTCACAGTCATTTGTGTATGTGCCCCTGTTCCGAGGGGCACTTTGCCCTCAGCCAAGGGCATGGTCAGGATGAGCTTTGCAGTGCATTTCATCCAGCCGTTGGAGTCTAGGAATAGTCACCCGATGAGTATTCCAGAATATTCCAGCAGCTTTCCAAGTGTGAAGGGTGGGGCGTGATGGAGATTTTCCAACCAGACCTGCTGCTGTAGGCTTGACCGTGGTCACCGTTCCCCAGAGGGCTCCTCAGAAGCTCTGTCTCCGGGGCTGCCCCCTCCTGACCGTGAGCTGGAGAGAAACTGGGAGAAGTGGGGGAAGAGTCTAAAATTCAAGCATCACATGTGGTGAACGGGGTTTGCTGCGGAGATGGGCAGGGACAGAGCCGGCCTCCGCCCTGGCTCACAGGGGTGCTTGTGGCCCCACAGAGATGAGAAACAACTAGCAAGTGAGTCCGGGCACCCCGGAAGGAGGCTGTGTTCTCTCCAGGCTGCATGGCCACGGTGGCTGCGGTCCATTACCTGACACGTTTCAAATGTGAGCAAAGTCCTCAAGCCATGGCCCTTGATGTCCGGACTTCGCTCTTTTTGTCGCAAGGCTGTTCTGTTGAGAAAGAAAATGAGCTCATAGAATATTCCAGCAGGAGTAGCAGGAAAGTGATTGAGTAGGTGGGTTATTTTGGATTCGTGGACAGTGTGAAGGTTGTTCAGCAACTCCCCAGTGCAGCGAAGGGCCCCTTTTTTCTTCCCATCAAGGTGGTTATCCCGTCCTCGGCCCAGAGACTCGAATTCCAGTGGCCGTCGGATTTATTCCTGGGCCGCCAAGCACAGGTTCTGGGCCTTTCTCTCTCAGTTCCTCTGGCCTTGTACCGCTCAGACATGCTGACTTGCGTGACGAAGCCAAGACGGGTCCCCACGCATGCTGGGGCTGTGGCCGTGGGCCAGCGTCTTGGGATTCCACCGCACACGTCGCTCACATAAAACCAATTCAGGGCGATCTTTTGGTTCATACAGATGTGGCAGGAATATGATTCCTGATAAAGCCACGTATTTACGAATAACTGGAAAATGTCGTAGACCTGAAAGGTGGCTTGAAAGTCATCTTTCGACCAGATTCCAGGCCGTTCCCTCCCTTTGCAGATGGAGGATCAGGCCCCAAGAGGCCAGGCCGTGAGTGGGACCCCTTCCCTGCCTTCACGTTCACCCCTCGGTCTTCATCCCGTCTCTCCCACACGTTCCCTTCGTATCTTACTTGTCCTTACCCACCCTTTACAGTCTAAAGAAGTAAAAAAAAAAAAAAAAAATTTATAACCACAACGATATTGGGGCGAGGGTCAGAGCCAAGTTTTGGGAGACAGAAACATTCTACAATTTGGGGGATCCTCCTTCCAGACAAGAAGGCAGTGTTAACTCACCTCCTGGTGGTGAAGGTTTCTCAGTGTTCACCATACATCCACGTGTATCAGGTCATCACGCTGCACCCGTTGACCTTACACAATGTCACTTGTCAGTTACAGCTCAACAAAGCTGGACAACGAGGAGAGGAGGGAGAAGACCGTGAACGTGCGCTATGGGGCCCCGGCGATCGACGCCCCAGAGCTGAAACCTCCTTTCGGTTTATAGGGATTGTTTCTGGTGAAGACCATCAGGTTTCTCCTGTTTTCCCCCCACTCATGCCCTTTGCCAGATGGCAGAGTTTTGACGGTTGGTATTGAAAAACCCGTCAAAAAGCCTTCCTTTATATAGTGGTATCCTTACAGGTGATCCGAGCATGGGGTATAAAGATGAGCAAGCCTTATTGACCCTGTTTGTCACACAGGTTTTACTGTTGACTCTTGAACGACATGGGTTTAACCTGTGCACGTCTCCTTACATGCAGAACTATTGCAATAAATCCAGTATGATTTTCTTTTTTTTTTCTTTTAAGATTTATTTATTTATTTGAGAGAAAGAGAGCACACAAGTGGGAGGTGCAGAGGGGGAGAGAGAATCTCAAGCGGATTCCACGCTGTACATGGAACCTGACGCAAAGCTTGGTCTCGCAACCCAAAGATCTTGACTTGAGCCGAAACCAAGAGTCGGACGCTCAACCGATGGCACCACCCAGGCGCCCCACTTCCTTATAATTTTCTTAATGACTTTCTTTTCTCTAGCTTCCTTTATTGTATGAATACAGGATATGATATATACAATGTACAAATATGTGTTAATTGACTTTACGTTATTGGTAAGGCTTCTGGTCAACAGGTGCTCCTAACCTCCCAATTATTCACAGGTCAGTTATGTCCTAGTCTCTCCTGCCTCCCGACTTGTAGCAATGACCTAACCCTAGAAGTCTACATTTCCTGGAATAGACAGTAGGCACTCTTGACCTGGAATTTACGAGTCCCAACTCCCCTGATGCTGTGTGCTGAGAAAGGGTCTCGGTATTTTCATGAATCGGACGATTCCCATGTGCTCAATGGCTTCCTGCATGCCAGCTGCTGCACGATTCTGCCTTGGCAGGATCTCAGAGGGCTCCATGAAGAGTCTAGAACCACTGTTTCTTTCTTTCTTTCCCTTCCTTCCTTCCTCTCTATTTCTTTCTTTCTTTTTTTTCTAAAGAATTTATTTATTTGTCAGAGACAGAGCACAAGCAGGGGGAATGGCAGGCAGAGGCAGAGGGAGAAGCAAACTCCCTGCTCAGCAGGGAGCCTGGCGTGGGACTCGATCCCAGGACCCTGAGATCATGACCTGAGCCAAAGGCAGACGCTTAACCCACTGAGCCACCCAGATGTCCCCAGAACCACTGTTTCGTAACATAGACTGCCAAGGAGTCTAGCCTCTGACGTCTTCTGCAGTGACTACAAACATCTACATGGTTTCAGCTATTTCTTTGATTAAATGTGCTTTCCAGTGTTTGAAGACACTAGACAAATGCAGAGAAAAAAAAGCGAGCGTGCTCCTTGTTTAAGAAGGTATTATCTTCAGTGGTAGAGTTTATCAGCCATCAAGCACTCGTGGCTTCCAGAACGCGATAATGGGCGAACTGGGGATTGAAGGAATGCCTTGATCCTCTAGCTAGGGTGCGTGAAGAGTGGCAGTGAGTGGATCCATCTGCTCCTGTCAGAGCTGGCAAGAGGGTGACAGGTGACCCAGGGCAAGGAGGTCCTGAGCTAGCAGCTCTGCTGACAGGCCCGTGCATAGCTGGGGATGGCTCAGGGCAGTGGCCCCAACTCGGGCAAGAGACGTGGTCTGACTCACTCCTACGCCACCTGGAGCCTATTCTGGTAGGGGAATCATTGGTTTCTTTTTTGGGTCTCAGGCCTAACACTTGCAAAAAAAAAAGGCGGGGGGGGGGGGAATTATCCTACAACTCAGGCCTTTATAGCCCTCGGTCTGTTCATTGCTTTGAACTGGTTTATTCCTGAACAATGTGGACGTTAGGGACGCCAACTTCCTGCGCGGTTGAAAACCCGCGTACAACTTTCGACTCACCCCAAACTTAACTACTCACAGCCTCCTGCCCACCAGTAACCTTCCCAATAACAGAAGCAGCCAATTAACACATATTTTGTTTGTCCCAGAGATCCAATATGGTATTCTTACCCTAAAGGAAGTTAGACTAGAGAAAAGAAAACCTTAAGGCGGGAAAATGCATTTATAGGACCGTGTTATGTTCATGGAAAACAATCCACGTCTACGCGGACACACCCAGTTCAACCGTGTATTTCAGGGGCCACCTGTGTGTCTCTAAGGCAGGCCCAAGGTGATGAGTTAGTCATAATTGTGCTTGGTACGTCTTCCTGCTTGGATCTCTTCAGTCCATTTTATGTGTCAGTGACCAGTGGTTTATAAAAGCGCAGCTCCCACGAGGGCGGAGGGGCACGGCACCGTGACGCTCTGATCACCCTTCACCATTCCCGGGACGGGCCCCAGGGTCGCCGACAATTCCCGCGGTCTGGCCCGGGGGTCATGAGGACAGGAGGCAGAGCAGCGAGTCGGACTTGCCTGGGATGTTTCACGCACGCTTGTGGGGCAGGCAGGGTCCCCCTTCAGCTCTCCACATCCACACGTCGTCTGTGCTGCATTGTGCGCTATTATTAATATATTATCATCTATTCGAGGGTAATTTTCTCTCATTTTCTGTCATTTTGCAGTTCTGTGCAAAAGGCAGTAGATTGCGGATTAAAATGCGGGCATCTGGATATCACTGGAAGGAAACCAGCTGAGTTCACAGGCTCTCAGGGCGGCCGTATGCTTGAAAAGCATCAGCCGTTCCTGCCATTTCCCCTTTGGTGGCGAAGGGGGGGCGGGAGAAGAGGGGGCCACCAGTCCCCAGAGCGTGTTAGGGACCCCCCGGGAGACTGAATATTTGCGCCAGGCTGGTTGTGTGGGGGCTGCGTTCTAACCCCCATCTCGCCAGCCTCAGAGCAGCATCCAAGTCCCAGGGCCTGGGCACCCCCCACTTGTCACCGATGCAAGTCCAAGAGGGAAGCCGCCATCACGAGGGCTATGAATGGGAAGGGCAGAGTCCCTCTACCTAAATACCCCATTACTCTTGACAATGGCTAACAAGCCACATACATGCACCCCGCTGGCCCTCTTGGGTCCTGGATCGGGGAGACGAGGCCCCCAGAACAAGCCGGAAGGAGCGGGGTGGGGGGGGGCAATCTGGACATCCAGGCCAACAGCACAGGTGTGTCACCATCCGGTCCCCGCTCCTGCTTCTTCCCAGCAAGCCACCATGATGGCCCTCCCCTCATTCATGGCTCCTTGCCCTTCTCCACTGAATGCCCCGGAGGTTCGTCAGTGCCCATCACAGCAGACGCTGCCGAAATACTTGTTACGCAGACCGTGGAGTCACTCCAACCAAAGACGGGCCTTGGTGTCAGAGCCCGTGTTTTCCAAGAGGACTCTGCTCGCTCTCCGGTCCAAAGACCCCATGTGCCGAGCTGTCACTCGCAGAGCACAGACTCCCCCTGCCACCGGGCTGGACTGGGTGGGGCATCAGAGGGGGGGGTGCTGTTTTCTCCTGGCAGAGAAACGGGGCCTGAGACCCCAGGTGGGGTGGCAGGCGACGAGCCACGGCAGAGTTCCACACAAGACCCCCTGCAGGGAATCCCGGCAGATCCATTCACTCACACTCTTAAGGATTTCAAACTCAGTGCTAAGAGAGACCTGCCCCCGAATCCCTGAATGTTGGGGACACCCCAACCAAGACAGAAAATCCAACCTAAGGAGTAGGAGGGTTCGAGAGCCCACAGGGGCAGGCTGGCAAAGTGCACCCCGAGGTGATCTGAAAGCCCAGTCCCAGAACGCTGATTTCCCAGGGGGCGGGGAGCCCCAAAGCAGCGATGCAGGAGGGACGCAGGGTGACTGTCAGGAGGGGCCTGGACACTTCGGGGTGACAGGACAGCTGCTCTGAAAGTACAGCTCTCGTTCTGCCGAGGGTCACAGACAAAGGCCTGGGACCCTGTCCTTGCCGGTGAAGCCCGGGCCTGGGAATGGGGTTGATAAGCTCACTGAGGAGTCAAGCCATTCGTGGGGGCTCCTACATGGTGAATTTTAGAAGACTGACAAGCCAGCTTTGAGGCGGCACAGGGCCCAAGCTAAACAAGTTAATAGCCCTCGACACTCTGTGTATTTAAAATACAAGATACACAGCCATCAAAAAAAAAAAAGAGAGAGAGAAAAGAAATCCTGCCATTCGCCACAACGTGGATGGAACTAGAGGGTATTACGTTGAGAGAAATAAGTCAACAAGAGAAAGACAACTATCATATGATCCCACTGATACATGGAACTTGAGAAACAGAACAGAGGATCATAGGGGAAGGGAGGAAAAAATAAAACAAGATGAAACCAGAGAGGGAGACAAACCATAAGAGACTCTTAATCACGGGAAACAGGTTTACTGGAGGGGAGGGGGTAAGGGGGCGGGGGTGGCTGGGGGATGGACATTAAGGAGGGCACGTGGTGGAATGAGCTCTGAGTGTTAGATAAGCCGACAAGTCACAGACCTCTACCTCTGAAACCAGTAATACATGACACATTGATTAATTGAATTAAAATAAAATGTAAAAAAATAAGAGAATGTTCTAACTCAATATGTAATTCAAGACTAAATACCTCAAGGTACTCGTAAGGAAGGGCTTCTGCCGTCTAAGAATTTAGCTGAAGGCATGACTTGAAGTTTGTTGAAGGAAATTCGAGGGAACCGCCTTGGCCGTAACGTTGCATCGACCCGGACCTAAGGTGCTGTTGGTGGTGGGGACAGGTGTTGGCTGTGCTCTGCGAGACAGGTCCCCCCGGGTGCCCGAAGGCTGGACTCTTGAGCGGTCACCCAACTGGTAGAGCCAGTTGCTCTCCACCAGGCCTGCTTGGCCGTGAGACTCGACCCTGCCATCTGGACGTAGAGGACACATGGGTAGATGTCCCCAACGTCCCAGTCACCGTGTTCTACTGCGTCACGTGCGGTCATAAAATAATGGGCCCAGCGGGAACGGTGTGTACTTTTTACACCTGCGGGAAAGGCAGGGACTCGGTTAGCTGGGATTCTAGGCTGAGGCCGGAGGGGTGGCACCGGGCACGCAGTGAGCAGGCAGCTGTGGGCTGGTTAAGCTGCTGCGAATCTTCTCGTGTTGGTGGCAGAAGAGTGTGTAGGTCAACCTTTCTTTGAACTGTCGCCGACTCATTCAGGCACATGACTGAAAGTGACATAAGCGCCACCGGTCTCCCAGGGGTCGGGGGCAAGGTGGGTATAAGGTTTCAGGACGGAGCGAGGGTTCTCCCTAGTACTGAGCCTTCACGCCCAGATTTGGATTTGCAGCTTGAAATGTGTTCTCCCCAAGCCTCCGCATGTCACAAGTAAGCACTTCCTCTTCGCTTATTTTTCCCGAGGAAATTCCGTACCAATGGAGCCTTTGTCCTGTCTCCTGTTCCTTCCCTCCTGGATTATTTCAGCGCCCCCCTTCCCTGGCATGTCCTCCTCCCTGCTGACATCACAGTACTGGCCCCTGGAAGCCACAGTCCCTGCTCCTCTCCCGTACACATCGCCCACTGCCCCCCTCCCCAGCCCACTGCTGACGTCACATTTGTGGTTCCGTAGCCACGGCCCCTTCGAGTCCCACAGGGGTTGTGGGGTCCTCACATCAGTCTGCAAAGCTTGTGTATGCTTTGCACAAGATGGCAAGGGTTCTTGACGGCTGTGCCCGCGTCAGGCACTGTACTAGGCTTCTGTTAATGGCTCATCACCTCGCTCTGCTTGGGGACAGCGGCTGTGGCTTTCATCCCGCGCACTACATCAGGTCTGCAGAGGGCCCGGCTTTGTCGGTCAGCAGCGGGGTGGGAGGCAGGTTCAGAAGTGGGAAGGACTGTGCAGGCACATCTCCAGGGGAGACTGTATTTTCCACATGGGTCCCCCCCAGACAGCAACCCCCAGATGAGGGCAAAATGCGTGCTGGAGCCATCATGCTGTCACAAGAGGCTATTTCACAGCAAATGAGAGGACTGGGAGAAAAGGCGGAAGTGGAAAGCGGGAAGGGAAAAGCAGGACAGGGACACTGGGGAGGACTTAGGCTACGGCTGGAACCGTCAACAGACGCGTTCGCACCCACGTTTAGGGCAATACTGTTCATGGCAGCCAAGAGGCCGAAACAACCCACATGTCCGTCGACAGGATAAAAGGACGAGCAGAATGAGGTCTGTCCGTGCAGAATATCATTCAGCTTTTAAAAGGGCGTGACTTCTGACACCTGCTACAGCACGGACGAATCTGGAAGGCATTCCACTAAAAAGACGCCGGAAAATAAAACACGTATTATGTGAGTCCACTTACACGAGGGGCTTAGGGGACATAAAACAGAACAGCAGGGGTCGGGGGCTGGGGGTGGGCTGGATGGAGAGTCAGAGTTTAACAGGGACAGAGCTGCAGTTTAGGAGCATGAAAATGTTCTGGGGGCGGACGGTGGTGATGGTCACACCACGATGTGAATGAGCCTGAGGCCACTGAACTGGGCACTTAAAACAGGGTTCAAACGGTTCATGTTACTTTCTGTCTATTTCCCTACAGTTTCAAGGTTGGAGCCCCGTTTTCTGTTCTGAGATCCTTTGCTTTTAACCTCTCCAGACCTTTAACCCAAATATCTCCCCCATGAGGGCACATGAAGGCGGGGTGGGGCGTGCATTTGGGACTCAGGGGGGAGCACGAGAGGCGAGTTTGGGGGACTCCTGTTAGGCATCCACTGAGGTACAGGAAACAGCACGTGTGGGAGTCTGGCCTCTCTTGTTTTTCCTTTGCAGACCAAGCGACAGCAGCTGCCTTTAAATGCGCCTCGCTTTCTGCAAGGCAGCTTTAAAACCGGCTCCGACATTTTGTAAGCAATCCCAGCACTAACTTAATATGTGTTCCGCTCACCGCTAGCGCCCAGGAATGTTATTAAAATGTTCTTTCCTGGTCTTCACGAAGACCTTCAGTCCTCGCAGCCCCGTTGATTAATGGCAGGGAAATGGCCCTTCATTTCTTTGCCTTCAAAACAGTGCCACCTGGGTCTTTTACTGCCCTCAGAGCAGACGTCTTCTGCAAAGAGCAGACTCCCTACCAGCTCAGCCCCTCCTCCTCCGACACATAGGTGACAAGCTCCCGGGGGTACGCCGGAAGGTGCCCTGCGGGAGTCTTCAGAACATTGACCTCGGGCCTCCCCCAGATTAATGATCCCTGACTCAGCTGGGCCAGGGCTCCCTGGAGGGTCCTCTTCTGGGGAGGACGACGGTTGCTAGCCAGGCAAGGAAACAGCCCACCCCCACGAAGGCGGAATGAGTTTACAATATGGTGTGTCGCGCGTGGCTCTTGGTAGCCTGTTCTCTGACGAGGGATGTTTCTGAGCGTTCGCCACGTCTCTGCCTCTGCCAAGCCCTTCCCGTGATCACCCTCCGCTCAGACCCAGAGCAAGCCCGTGAGGTAGACGTTCCTGCCGTTCGATTTTCGTGGAAAAGAAAGCCAAAGAGGGGACGTAACTGGACTAAGGCCACGCGTGGATCTGGTGTCAGAGCTGGGATCTGATCCCAAATCTGTTCCAAAGCTCGTGTCCCCACACCGGAAGAACTGCATGTCATCTGGAGTCCCCGGTGCGTTCAATAGGCCTGTGGTCAGGGTCATCATCCCAAGTGTAGGGACAGAGAAAAGCAGTGGGACCCAGAGCCAGTGGGTGTCCCCGCCCTGCGCCTGCCCTGTTCACCTGTGAGCCCTTCTGACGGTCCAGCCCATCTCTGGGCTCTGCTGCCCAGCCGGCCCTTCCAGCACAAATGTGAAGGCATAACTGGGCGAGCCCTGCCTGCGGATCGCCCGCTCCCAGGGCAGGGCTCCGTGGGCTCCGGAGAAACTGTCAGCCAGGTCCAGCCCTGGATTGGGCTTTTCCTTCCCTCCCTCCGTGGTCTTGACTTGGCCTCCCTGGGCCCGACATCCCAGACTCTTGCCTCCCAGACACTTGTTGCCCAGGGCACCGTGCACAGTGGTGTGTGTGTGTGTGGGTGTGTGTGTGTGTGTATGTGTGTGCACGCACGCACATGCACGCACGCATACACACCCACACATGCACACACCCTCAAATGTGATGGCAAGCCAGGGCACTGGCTTTCTTCCTCTGAGGAGCGGGCATCTTTGGACCGGATGAGGTAGAATTATCTAGAAGGAACTGCCCAGTGACTGAGGAGGGGCTTGGGAAGTGAGTCAGAATTGGAATTCCCTGAAGGGACAGAGAGGTCCTGCACGGTGATTGCTGCCCCTGCCCGGGGTAGCTCTTGATTCCGTGCTGCAAGGATGGTCTGCGGAAGAAGAGCCGTCCCCCGTTCCCCAGAAGAGGGAGGGGACAGACAGGGTGAGGGACTGTCAGGTCAGCGCGTAGTACTCGAGGACACATGGCGAGATGCAAGTCCCAGCTGTCTGTGTGTGCTTTGTCTGGGAGGCTTGATGCTTGGTCTGGCCCCCTGAGGATGGTGACCTTGATCTGCTCCTGGGGGTGGGGGCGGTTGCTGTGTTTCTTTCTCCATGACCGTGGAATCTCCCCGGATGCGACCTTAGGGAAACACCCTCCCCCTAGTCCTGATTTGCTTCTCAGTAGGTCCGGGCGGTGGCGGCCCTGTGAGCACTAGGGCTTGGGCACTCTGGAGGGGACTCTGGGGTCTGGGTCTGGCAACTTCCTGTTTTGGCTCCTCTCTGCTTTTCTGGATCTGCATTCTGCCTTCCTCACCTGAACACTGCAGGCGTCTTGCAAGTTTCCAACCTTCCTCTCCCCTAAGTGCTCAGGGACCACAGCACCAGCTTCATTAAACTGGGAAGACTGGCGCTTCGAGAAGTAGTCCATTTTATGGGAAACCGAAACCCACACTAGGATTTTGGGTTCACCTCCCAGATCACGGGAATTTATTGCCTTGTTAACAGTCAAATAAGCGTTTTAAATGATCCAGGAACAGGCTGACCACTTGGAATCCCGGGTAGTCCGCCAGGCCTCCTGTCGTTAGCGGGCGTGTGACTTACTTTTGCTTCCAAGGGGGCCCATCATGCGGAGAAACGAGGCAGGAAATGAGATGTGAAGAGAAAATTGAGTGCGTGGGCATTCTGGCTTATCAAGAAATAGCGGGGTGTGTGTGTGTGTGTGTGTGTGTGTGTGTGTGATCTTTTGTTCACTAATGCATTCCAAGTACTCAGGACAGTGACGAGCACACAGGAATACAGTAAATATTTGTTGAGTGAAGAAACAAACGACTATGGGTGTGTGTATGTGTGTGTGTGTGTGTGTGTGTGTGTGTTGGGGGTGCACATACACACAGACAAGGGTCACACCTCTCCCATGAGTCACTTATCTAGCAACCTTGAGTAAAAGAAATGACAAATTGGAACATTGTCCAAAGGGCCATGGGGTAGCCACACAGGGGGAGCTAAGCTGGGGCTCCTGTTTCTGGACTCAGTAGAGAGCCCCTTGTTGGTCAGAGCCAGGCCTAGGTTAGATACCGTTCTTGGCGTGGAGCAGATCAGAAATGCAAATTAAAGGTAGAGATAATTGCAAACACAAACCCAACAAAGGGACGCCTCACACCTTGACAGCAGGAGATAAGACAAGAAACAGACCCCAGCCATCTCAAGCACACCCTTCTGGAACCAGATGGCTTAAGGGCACAGCCTTTTACACTTTCCTGTCCCCTTGGACGTGACGTCATACCGCACAGTATGAAATTAATTAACGTTCGTAGTAGACGCTGAGTCATCATAAGCAGAAATTACATCTCATAATTTTATTAGAAGACAAGATCACCTCTAATTCTTTAGAAAGAGTCCTTTGGATGGTGTAAGTAACTTTTCCTAAAAAGTCTACACTTCCGTTATCTATACCGGGGAACAGAAAATGGTAACCTGCAAGCCAGATGGAGCTCGTCTGTGGCAACTTTTGCTGTAGTAGCAGAGCTGGGAACTTGCCGCAGACACCACGTGGCCCGCAAAACCAAAGGTATTTATTGTCCAAGTTGGCCTATCCCCGATGGAGACATCGGCCTTTTCCTGGATGTCAGTTTCTGCTTATGTGTCTGTCTGACTCATTTGCATATGCATTACTGAGTGATCTGTATCGACGGGGGTGCGTGCATGACACGCTTCTGTGTGCTGGTGAGCACAGTGAAATGTTAAGCACCACATTTCCTTTACTTCTCAAACATGGCTCAGTGAAAGGGTTTGGATCTAATCAGCCATTATTCTTCCTGCTTCACTCCACGGATGGTATGTTGTGATCTCTGACCCAACGGATAATAACGTTCTGGAGAACTCTTCTTGGACACCTCGCCGCACATTCCCCGTCCTTCCAACAGTTCTGTGAGTCGAAGTGTATTGATCACACCCGAAGCTTCTATAAGAGAGATGTCCTTGCCGTGTGAAGCAATCAATGGCTGTGTAGCCCAGGCTACGTGGGTTTTGTGAGATATTAAAATGGGACTGGAAGTCGACTGTCATGGCAAGAAAGAATATGTGGCTTGTCAGGTTGGACTTTGCTTTCAGATTATTCTTGTGACCTTTGCCTGGACTCAGTGGGGAAAGTTTCTCCAGCCTGGTGGGGATGTTGATGGGTTATTCGGTGCTGACGTGACTGTCCCGCATTAACGATGGTGTTTCTGACTTCGATATGCTCCTGGCTCAGGCTAGCTAATACACTTCACTTTATGCTATTACTTTTGAAATACCAAGGGCCAGAACTGATTACGGAAGGCAGGCTTCTGAGATTATAGACGCCAGTGGGTAGCTTATGTACGTGTACCATTAAAAGAAGCACTAAGACACTCTTTGGACTTGGCATGGGTAGGGAGTGTCTTTTCTATTGAGCTATAAATCAGATGCCATAAAATTGACCCTTTTAAGCGTACAGTTCAGGAGTTTTGCGCCTATTTATGAAGTCGTGCAGCTACCTCACCTTTTTAGAAATTTTCAAAGTTTTATTTATTTATGTGGAGCCCAACATGGGACTTGAACTTACAACCCTGAGATCAAGACCTGTGCTGCAATCAAGAGTCGGATGCCGTACCGACTGAGTCACCCAGCTGCCCCTCATTTTTTTAATATATGGGGAGTTGGGTTCGGTTTTGAGGAGCTCTATAGAATCCCACAGACAGTTTTCTGAAATCTATGCATTCATCCCTTCCTGTCCAGTTTTACCAACCAGCCTGTGCACGACATGGACTCTGACCATTCTAGGTCCCCAAGTTCATTTTCTACATCAAATCGCTCATCCCAGGAGGGCAGTGTCGGGGAACACCAGCGCCCAGGGTTCCAGGCCTTGACCCTCACCTCAGACCCCAGAGGTCAACCAACCTCCTTCCCTCTGGGATTCTTTTCCCCTCCATGACAGGGAAGCAGGGAGAACATACCAGAAATGACACACTGCTCTAGCCGAACTGGTTGTCGGTAGGCTCTCTGTTGATACAAATGGGACTTTCCATTTCACTAGCCTTCATCCTTCGCTCCTCCTCCTCATCCATCCTGCCCTCGACCAAGGCGACTGTGCATTCCCTCATTCATTCCTTAGTGCTTCCTGAGTTCCTACACCACACACTAGACCCTGAGAACACAGAGGCGAGACAGACAGGATCCCGCTCTCAAAAAGTTTCTATTTCAAGGAAGACGTGACATTGAATGACTAATTATCCACTTAATTATGCAGTCACGGTTGTGAAAAGGGCACCGGCAGAAATGTACGGGGTTTGGGATACAAGGGTCAGCCTGAGCCTACGGGTGGGGAGATGTCTCTGAGGGTGTGAGAGGATAGCCAAGGTCTGACGGGTCACGGTGGAGGGGAGAGGATGTGAAGAGAGGTGGGAGCTACATCACAGTCAGAGGAAAGGCTTTTGGACTCAGCGGTGGAAATTCCCGAAGTTCCAAAAGCCACTGCAGTTGCCGTACGTTGCATGGTGAGCAGGAAGGTGGTGGAACAGGGATCCACTATCCTGCTGGGGGGAAATGAAGGTGGCCGCCGTGGCTGGTGTGGGGGCAGCGGCGGGTGAGGGAAGCAGGTTCGAGAAGTTCAGGAGGTACATCTCATTCATTTATGGTCATCATTCCTGCGGCTGGAATCGGTCCTTCTTCCCTGACCCCAGCCCCTCGATGACCTCATTTCTCTCTGGCTGACTCTACGCCGAGCAGACAGTGAAAACCAATCAACATCCCTGGTCTCAAGTGTGAGTCGGCTGAGGGCAGCTTTGGAGGGTGTCCAGATGGAATCATGCTAAGCATCTCCGTCTGCAGCTCAACTTTTTTGCCCCGAATTCCATTTTTCAGATCTGTCCATGTCGACATATGTAAAAGGCCCATGACTCTGGTCCTTACGTTCTGTCCCCCAGCCTGCGTTGACACGCCCCCCCCCCCCAGCTTCTTCCACCCCCATCCCCACTGCCACGCCCCCATACACAGCTGCCCGTTTCTTCTCAGTGTCTGTTTCTGGTTCCGTCTCCTCTCTCCGAAATAACGCGTCGAGAGCTCAGCCTTCGTACCTTTTCTCTCTCTGCACCCCCTCCCTCCCTGGCCTCCCCCGATCCCATGGCCGTCAAAGCTGTTAGCAGCCCTGCTGGCTGCTTGTAGTCCCCGGGCATGCTCATCCTGCCCCCACCTCGGGGCCCTCACCTGTGCACCTGTCCTCTGCCGGGATGCTCTCCTGCGGTGCCTGCTGGGCTCACGACTTCGCTGCCTTCACGTCTCTGTTCAGAGTCCCCCAATGGAGGAGCCATCCCTGACCACCCTGAGGTAAAGAGCAGTCCCTGCTGCAATCCAGAAGTCCTTTCTAACTGCCTGCTTTATCATTCTCCACGTGTCTTACTTGCTGGTTTACTTGTTCTTCTTCAGAAAAGAGATCCAGGAGACGGAGACTGTTCTCTGCTCCATCACCAATGGGGGGCATATAATAGGTGCTTAATCAACGTATGTGGAGCGACTGAATGAAGTCACCACAGGAAATGCCTCCACAGATGCTTTAAGAATTCTGTGTCTTTAATTTTTTTTTTAAGTAAATCTCTTTGAGTGTGAATGGATTCACATTTCCAAAGTGAATACAATAGTAAAAGTATAAATGAGTCTTCTTTCCTCTTCCCTGAAGTTTCAAGACATTTATAAATGTATCTGGAATTGTAATAGAGGATTCCAGAAGGTTTAACAATGTGTTTTCAGTTGATGGAAAGAGCCAGACGGGTTTAAATAACATTAACAGGGTATGGTTTTACTAAAGGACACCGTGTTTTTAAAATGGAAACTTCAATAATCCCATTTTACTACTTCCCTAAACCTTTGGAATACATAGTACTCATTAATGTTGAATTATTTACTAAAAATGCCCCCCAAATAAACCCATCCTGATATTAACTGCCTAAGGTCTAAAGGTTTTTAATAATGTCTCAGTGATACTGGCTTAATGAATTAGGTTCTAGGAAAAGTGACCAGGCTTAGTTAACAATAAATCAGGCTCTCCTATTTGCAGAAAAAGCAGCTAAAACTCTGCTTGTAAATAATAATGGGGAAAGATCTGGTATTAATCAAACCACCGTCCCCAGCTGGGCTCTGTTTTCAGCTCCCAAGCGCCATGGAGTTAATCTTGAGCATGTCTGTATTTGAAACTTAACACAGTCACGCAGTCCTTTGAGAATGAACTTTGGCCGTAAATCGGGTGGGGATTGCACCTGGAACAAATGTAAAAAATCATACTTCCAAAGGCTTTGTCTTCCATCAGTTTGTTTGTTTGTTTGTTTGTTTTTGTTTTTAATCATGAGGATAGCGTCCTGACTATGCGGTTCAGTATTTTTTGCATCTTGAGTATTTCTAGCCCTCCCCTTCTTCCCATTTTACCAGCCACAGAGTACTCAGACCCTTCTCTGGGTTCCCACGTCTGGTCCCTGAGGCTGCCCACACCCTCCCACCCCGGACGGGCAACAGCTCTCTCTGTGCCCCACTACTTTGACGTGATTCCACGATCCCCGCAAACACGCGTGGGTGGTGTCGTGGGCGCAGAGGCTCTTGGTAGCTCTCCACAGCATTTACTGATTCTGTTTGCCTGGCTCATTACGTGGAAGTTCAGGTGGCGTGAGACTCTGTTGGTCTGTCCTTCTGGAACATTCCACCACTGCAGTGAGGAGAGAAGGCCAGGAGAGTGACTTCTCACAAGTGTTTCAGTGAGTGTGGCATGGGGCATATATGGAATCAGTCTTACTACACAAGGGCAAGAAAGGGAGCCACTTGCCACTCTACGTTTCCTGAACTGCCCATTTGGATAAGCGTTGCTGAGAGCATTTTCTGGTCTGTGGGCAAGATCTGGACAGAGAGCTGGATGCTGAGCTGGGCTTGGCACTTTGATCTTGGCCTTTCTCTGGAGCCAAAGGCTTATTACCTGGATGGGTCCCTCTGGTCCTGTTATTCTGGTAACCTCCACCTTTTATATTAAGTTTTGAATTTTAATTCTAGCGTAGTTCTCATACCGTGTTAGATTAGTTTCAGGTGTACAACAGAGCGATTCAACACTTCCCTACGTTACCCGTTGTCTGTGACTCCATTTAATTCTCCCACCGGTACCAAGGATGAATATCATCCCTGTGTTACTGAAGATGAACTTACTAAGACTCACAGAGATCAGAGGTTTGGTCACGGTTCTGGAGCTCGGAGATGGGGGAGCGTGAGACCACACTCATATTCGCAGGTCACGTCCAGAGCTCTGCTCATTCGTGAACCCCATCATAGGTTCCTGGATGAAGAGGAAGGACCATGGTCTGTGTTGAATACCTTGTGTTTTGTAATAGTCCATAAGGGTTAGAACCGTGTTTATTTTCTAGCACTTAGCAAAGAACCTTGCCCCATTCGGTACTGATACGTGTTTGGTAAATGAATGCGGTTAGTGGATGAAGAGACGAAAGAGTGACTCTCTTGAATGAATAGGTGAATTGGGCAGAAATCTGCCTGTTAGAGAGGTTTAGAATGTGGCCATGTGCGTGCGGGGGATGCGCCTGAACCGTTCATTTCTTCTAGCGCCCTATCAGCGTGGCAGGTCTGAATCCAGTCAACGCCGTGTTTCTTAAAAAGTGCTCAAATTTTATTGGAATCTGCAACCAAAATCAACGTTAAAATCTATTTTTCAGTGAGTCCTCTGATCTCTTTCTCCCGTTGCTCCTTCACCTAGGGCATACATGGGAGCGGTTTTGCAGGCTCATCCCCTGTTGGAGCACACAGATCGCTGGGTGCACTGGCCTGCAACTTCATGGTGGGTCCCCGGGAGGCAGGTGGGAGGAGGGGGCGGGGTCTTCTTCCCCCTCTGGACTCTCATTTCCTGTCTGTCTCCTCTGTGCTGCTTTCCCTGCCCACCCCCTCCAACAGTCGTGTCATGCACTTCCTCCAGGAGAGATGGACTAGTGAGCGTATGTGTGTATATGTGTTGTGTGTGGTGTGGTGTGTGAGTGTGTATGTTTGGTGTATAGGGGTGTGTGTGGTGTGCGTATGTAGTATGCAAGTGTGTATGTGTGTGGTGTGTGTGTGGTATGGGTACATGGTTGTGTGGTGTGATGTGCATACATGGTGGTGTGTGTGGGTGTAGTTTGTGTGTATATAGTATGTGTGAGTGCGTATGTGGTAGGGTATATATGTAGTGGGCTGTGAGTGTGTGTATGGTGTGTGTGGTATTTGTGCGTGGTGGTGTGGTATGTGTGTGGTGTGTGTGCATGGTGGTGTGGTATGGTGTGTGTGAGCACATGAGTGGATGGTATGGTGTGTGAGTGTATATGAATGTGTGTGTGTGTGTCTGGTGTAAGTGTGTGGTGGTGTGGGGTAATATGTGTGTGTATTCATGGATGGTGGTGTGGTGTGTGTGTGTAAGCGCCTGTGATGTGAGTGTGTATGTGATGTGTGTGTGTGTGGTAGGTGTGTGGCAGGGGAGTGTGGCCCCTTTGCTACCCCAGCTGCTTTCCTCCAGTCTTGGCTCTGCGCCCTCCCCGCGGAGGTGTCCGCGTTCCCGTTGGGATGACCACACCAGAGGTCTGGGCGGTGGATTCACGTTCTCAGTTTCCTATATGATTCGTCTACGCAGGTGGGTAATGTACATGAAGTGACTAATCCAAACCTGTCTTTCACGGGGCTTACGAATTAAACAGCCTTCTTTAAAAATTCAAAGATCGAAAGAAAATAAAAATGCGAAGGTCAGTGAGCACTTTAGCCGGAGAGCTGCTGAAGTCGAGGCTCCCGTGTGCTGGGCCGACTGATGGAGCACACCCCCCCCACACACCCCCGGTCACCCCCGGTTCAGCATCTGACTGCAGGCGGGGACGGCGTCTCTGACTGTCAGCTTGTAGCAGCGGCGTCTCCGGAGGGACGGAGAGGTGGGGGAAGCCCCTGATGAGGGCTTCTTGCCCCTCCTGCCCATGGTCCCTGCCACCTGCCATGCTTAAGGCTGTTTCTGGAACACTTTGCTCAGCTCCGGGAATTTTCAGTAGCCATCCTTAGGGAAGGAAGAAGGGTCAGACGGATTGCTGGTGATCCCGGATGGATCCAGCCCACCCCAGATAAGCAAGCGGATGCCTACAGAGGGATGGTTACACCCTGGACCCCCAAGCTGATACCCCACCACTGGGTCTTGGGGTGGTCTGGCCATCCTGTGACCGGCGTGTCCTCTGCCCAGGGGCGTGTTCCGTCATCTACGTGTACAAGGAGTGGAAACAACCATGTGCCACCTGGGCCCTGGCCTTGAAGGGTCTACTGCAGCCGGGGGCACATGGGGCCAAAGCCTTGGTGTCTCCTCCCAGCAAAACCTAGCCAGCTCCGATGTCTGTTCCACATCCATGTGGGTTCTGCAGGGACAGCGAAATCTCTGGTCTTATCTCTAATTGCATCAAATTACATCTTCGAGATGGGTTTCTCATCGCAGTGTTGGTTTTCGCTGTCCCAGAGGGAAGCTGCAAACTTAACGATGATATGAAATCTGGGCAGAGGCCTGAGGCCATTTCAGAGTGAGAGCAGCCTGGGCTGGGTGGTCAGGCTGTTGACGTCAGGTCTCTGAGCAGCCGCTGATGCCGCGAAGCAGACGGACGGTTTCATGGGCGCAGGACGTGGGTCCCCCATCAGCCCTTCCCACCACACTCCCATGAATGGCTGGTGGCCCTGTCAGCAGCAGAAGGGGACAGTGGCTCGTGTACTCCGATAGAAGGGCGGCCGGGGCCTGGGACCTGCTCTCCACCGGTGCGTTGGAGGTCTGTGGGCACGGGGGTCTGTGTCCACCCGTGGCAGCTTCCACGGCCCGCCGTGATGGTCAGCCACGACCGAGAGGTCACCACGTAAAGAGCCCGTGCTTTTGGGCTTTTGGGGACTCCACACCGCAGCGAGTGTGGGACAGAAGCCCAATTTGCTTCCAGATTTAGAGCGCTGGCCTTTTTGCCCCGCATCCATTACCAGGACAGTCAGGAGAGGGCGTAGTCCCCCCCTTCAGCCTCGGCACCGCTGCCCCGGGACTGGGCCATTCTGGGTATGCGAGTCTCCCCACCGGACATCAGTGGCCCCTCCCAGCTGTGACCGCGATGACCGTCTTTGGTCTTTGCAGATGTCCTCCAGGGGTTCAGAGCCCCTGGAGTCGGGGAGAGAATTTGGTGAGGAGACATCTTGCTGTGTGCCCGTAGTCTCGGGGCTCTGTCCCATGAGCCAGTTATCGTCTTGGATTATCATCTGGAAAAAGCAGCAGTGCCCAGCACCAAGCTTTCCGCAGCTCGTAAGGTGGAGTGGAGAGCTCCTGCCTGAAGGCCACAGTGAGGGCGGTGTTCTTGAAAGGGACGGGTGGATGTCCCTTTCCGCCTGTTCCTTTGCTTTCCCTCATTCCGTCTCCCTTCCCATCCATTCATGAAAGTGTCCCCCAGAATTACCCAGAAGCCTTGCTAAAATGCAGATTCCAGAACCCCCGAGATTCTCACACAGGATCCAGAGGATCCAAGAGAGGTCCTGGGATCTACGAGTTACAGCTTGGGGACGGGGCAGGAGGCCAGGTCGTGCAGGCTGGGTGCACAGACTGTGACTTGGCTCTGAGGGGAGTCAGGCAGGCTGGGGAGGCCTGTCGTCAAGGAATGTCAACACCGGATTTAAGACTTCAACGGGTCCCCCTGGCTGCTGTCTCGAGGAGACTCCAGGGGCAAGAGTAGAACCTACCATTACTATTAAAATCATGGCATGCTTTCTGCGCCCTTGGAATTTGCCATGATTATGGAGATAGGACACGTCCAGCGCTAAGTAACAAGGAAGTGTCCGCCAAGCGATGTGGGTAACTCAGATCGGAGACGTGCATTGGAGGTCAGCGGGGAGAAGACATCCCTTCTGTTTCATGCCCCAGTGGGGTCTTACACTGGATGAGCAGGGTTTTTTGGTTTGTTTTTTAGCTTTATGGGGATATAATTGGCTTTCAGTAAACCATACATATCTAAAGTGTGTAATTTGATGCATTTGGCCACATGTATAGACCCACGGGACCACTGCCGCCATCGTGGACATCTCCATCACCCCCACAAGTTTTCTCATGATTTACAAGGCAGGCCGGGTGTTATCATGAGGGCAGGGACTCGAGCAAAGGCCCAGAGGCAGGGAAATGCAAGGGCTTCTCTGGACAGAAAGACGCCCGTCCTGACGATGCAGGAAGGTCACATGGGGACCCCCAAGACAGGTGATTGACAAGACAACTTGAAGCAGATTACATGGGGCTGGAAACACAGGCGTCACAAGGGTTAGGACCCAGGGAGACCAGCAGAGATATTTAAGCGTGTTGTAGAGTATGGTGGGAACAGTTGGTTGAAATTCTGTCTTTTAAGAACAACACCAATCTCGAATTGTCGGTACTTTATTTTTCTGTAGTGAGTCCAAAAAGCATTGCCAAGTACATTTCTGCAGCATTTCACGCATCTGAAGTCCATTAAAGGAAAAAGCACCAGGCAATTTCATAATTAGGTAATTAACAGAATCCTTAATAGCATTAAACTAACACGACTACTTAGAGACTGAAAAAAATTCCAGTGCCCCTTGATGGCACGTTGTAGCCCACACATGACAAATACGTCTACTGCAGACGGACTTCAAGAGTTCAGAGGTGGAATTCGAGTGCACCTCACGGCGGTCTTCATCAGGGCTTCGTATCTGTGGAGTCCTGGGCTTTCGTTTTGTGTCAGGTTGAGCGAGAACCTTGCAGCTCTGGGCAAAATGTAGGCAGGTATTCAGCAAGCATCTACGCTCCGTCCTAAGGCCTTGAACTGTTTGTGAACAGATCCTCTTCCCCGAGGCCCAGGGGTAGCCTGGAGGACCAGATTTTCAGGTTCAAAGTAGTTAGACTAAGGCAAAACCATCTTCCTCTTTCTCCGCCTCCTGGGTCGAGGTGGAGACACCAGTCTTGGATTCTGCCTCAACATTCCGCAGAGCGCCTTCGGGGGCACTGCCCCCTCCTGGGGGAGAGGTGAGGAGTTCTCAGTTGAGCAACATTGTATCCTCGGTGACTTTGTCACATTGTTTCACCTCCCAGCCCAGAGAAGAAGGCTGGGAAGCATGGTGCACTCTGTGCTCAAGAAGTCCACAGACCCCCTCTTACTTCGGCTCCTTTTAAGAGGACCTCGACTTACCCGAGTGTGAAAGATGCTCACCAAAGACCGTGTGTCTGCATCTTTGTCATTTCCTCACCTCTTAATTCCAAAGGTGTTTGCTAAATCCTCCTGGATGAAAGGAAGCCCCGAGATCATTGTATTGCCATACAACGGCAAGACCATATTGCCATCATCATCATCACCTGAAGGACTAAATTCATAAATGCGACGTGAGGTATTAGATACTGAGAAGTATGACATTGACGCTAATGACTACCTGGGTGGCTCAGTTGGTGAGGCACCTGCCTTTAGTTCGGGTCATGGTCCCGGGGTCCTGGGATCGAGTCCCGCATCAGGCTCTCTGCTCAGTGAGGAGTCCGCTTCTCCCTCTGCCACTCCTCCTACTTGTGCGCCCTCTCTCTCTCTCTCTGATGAATAAATAAATGAAAATCTAAAAACAAAATAGTAATTACTACCTTCACTTAGCATTTCCCAAGGACTGGGACTATGTGTCCCCCATTTTACACACATGACCGCAACTAATCCTTGCTCAATAAAACAGGGACAATTCTCAATTCCTGTTTTTACATTTAGGGAGACTGAAGTTTGGGGAGGGTTTTTTCATAGCTCCGAAATGGTAACCGGGGGCCCGAAACTTGCATGCTTGGAAGGGAACGTTTCCAAGAGCATGGACAAACCCTGTCCATGCCATTGAGTCAGAGAAGATGAGACACGGGGATTAAAAAAGCCTGTGGCCCTAATGAGGGACACCATACCTATTCTTTCAAGAAATCCGTGAACTGTTCTTAATTGTCTGAAGTTCTAATTTAAAAGCTCCCTTTTCTTTTGAAGCAGGAGGGTCTTATGAGCTGTAATGCTTTCCCGCAGTTGCTGCAAGCAGCCGTGTGAATTGCATCCCGTGTGAATTGCATCCCTGCACCCAACAGCCTTACGTGGGGACCGCAGTCATTTCCACCCAAGCCGCCCCCCGCCCCTGCATGTCCCTGCCCTAATGCTGGGCCCAGTCACTACATCCCAGGTTAATCTGGTTTCTTATGTAGAACAACTTTGGTCTGACACTTAACATTTCTTCCTTCGGAGGGTTTTTTTTTTTTTTTTCCTCTCTCTCTCTGAGCTCATTACCTAGCATGCCTTCATGTTCATGCTTGCTCACACGCTAGGATCTGTGTCCGCGTGTGATTGTCATTACCGAGTGGAGTGCCAGTGGCTCGCAAAGCAGATGAGGAAGGAAGATGACAAGTCTTGTGTTCAGACAGCCCCAGAGGCCGGAGGGAGGTTTCACGGTAACGAAGCCAGTGTGCTGGCCGCCTGAGATGTTGGGGCTAGCCACTGTCCCTGCTGTGGTTGTCGTTTTGGCTTTGGCTTTTAGGCCTCACCTGGAAGGATGTCTAATGATCACACTCCCTGTGAGCTCTCTTCCACACCGCTCTGCCTCCCTCCCTCTCGCAAGCACCTAACTTTGCAGAACGAGCCCTGTGTCCTTGTGCCAAACACAGGGGACCACTCGGACCCTCTTCAGCTTGCATGGCATTAGTGAGAACAGTAGCCCCTGCGAAGGGGCTCACTCTCCGCCATCCAGGGCAGTGAGATGTCATCACTTGTCACAGTCTGATTTGTTCCCTGGAAGACTTCCCTCGAGGGTAGTCTGATGCCCTCTTTGGGGGTCTGGGGACTCTGTGATCTACAGGAGTAGAGAACATGATGTTTAGCGGCTGGTCACTTGCTCCGGGCAGATTTAGCAAGAGGGCTGGACGAGTGGAGTCTCCCTTGGGAAGGACTGTGGGTCATCAGTCCCAGATGCATGAACTTGATGTATGGAAAGTGAGGTGTGCAGGTTGGGGGGCTGGTGAGCACGGGAGACCACATCACCCTGAGGAAGAAGTTACATCCACTAGTTGGCATTTGGGGTACATCCTTAGATTTTAGCTATTTAAATTCTCCTTTCTGCCCCTGGCTAATTAGGATGTGGTCAGATTATCTTGCTCTTTCTCCTTCTGAAATTACCAAGGTGGGGGCAAAAAAAAAAAAAAAAAAAAAAAAACAAAACCACCACACTTCTTTGGGGGGCATGTGAGTCCAAATATTTGAATATTGAGCTTGGGTTGAGAGTGTGTGTGTTCTTGGTTCAGACGCTGCTGAGGTGTGCTGTCTGCTGGTTTGCAAACTTTCCATTTTGCTGTTTCCCGTCAAAAAAAGAGAATCATTAACATGGGCACCTGCCTTTAGGGACACACCCACTGTGAAGAACACAGATTCTTGAGAAAGAAAGAACACTGACGAGGAGGAATGTGTCGGGAGGGGAGGAGGGGGGCGGGACCACAACCTCTCGCTGGAAAGATGCTGAGGAGTGTGAAGGTAAAATCCATTGATCTTCCGGGAAGCTGCCTGCAATTCTCAAGAGTCCTACCCGCCATCCTGGGCCTCCTGGGACAGCGTTAACGGAGGAAGAAAGTTTTAAGAACAAAGTGGGAAGAAACTGCCTTTGAGGTACAGCTTAAATCTGGACAAGCTTGTCACGAGGGGCCGCTGGAAAAAGAAACCAGGAGCAAACAACAACGGGAGTTTGTAGGATACGTGTTAGACACTGACTCCAACCGTTGCTTCCCTCCCAGACCCAGAGGCTTCGGAGGAACACTGTCAAAGCACGCTTCTGGCTAAAATTTCATGGAAAAACCCCATACCCCTGTCCTTGAGAGTGGTGTTAGCATTTATGGCGGAGCAGAGGATGAAATGGGACAGAAGCGATGAGGACCCTTAGCACGTGGTCTGCTTGGGTAGTAATTCCTGCGTCCTTGCTCCGGATCCACGGTTGGTCTGTGCTCTCGGGAGCAGCCCCGCCTCATGTGCCGAAAGCCAGCACCCGCGCCCCCGCCCCCCCTCCCCCCGGTCCCACTCTTGGACAATAAGCGTGCCACATGCTTGCTGGGGGTCCAGCCCTGCTGCCCCGGGGGTGTCCTGCCGATCTGGGCTACTCCTTTATGGAGATTTCCCTTGATTTTCTGCTGATGAGCTGGCCCGATGGTAAAACAAACAAACAAAAACCAAAAATCTTTGCATATAAACATTACTTTTCTGTCAACTTAGGAAAAAGAGTGAGAGATTGTGTACTGAGGTAAGAGAAGGGAGGATATAGTCTAATAGTTGAAGGGAGAGTTAGGTCAAAGGAGGGCATCTGGATTATGATGGACCCACTCGAGGCCTTTGAACCAGGTAGAACAAATACAGTTGGAAAAATCTAATTAAACATTGGATCTGGAAGAATTGTCTAATAGGCGAGTAGCTCACTTAGACAAAATAAATGAGAGGTGGGCCCAGACCAGCTTTGTTACTTGGCTGTTTTTGCCTTGCTTGAGTTATTTTCATTCACTGATTCATTTCGCAAATATTTTTGCAGCCCTTACTCGGGGGGGGGGGGCGGGGCGGGATTAAAGATGGAAAGCAAGATTATTTGCTCTCAAGGAGCTGATGACGGTCGAGTAGAGAAAGAGCCCTACAAACAGAAACCACAGAAGTGAGGTCGCTTCTAGAGTGGAAGTATAGGAAAGCAGATACCACTCGATCTGCCTTTAGGTAAAATTTGGGGGCAGTTTCAAGGTGAAGGTTAGAATCGGGGAGACCACAACGATGTGAGAAGTGCTAACGGCTTTATTATGGCAGCAGGCATGGAGCAGAAGGACAGGCACGGGCTTTTAGAAGGTACCATCTACCTTTCGCTGCCGGACTGGCAGGGAAAGGAGGAGATGAGGAAGGTTCTAGATCTCTAGCTTGGACGCCAGAATGGATATGGGTGCTATTTAAACTTTGATGGTAACCGTTGGAATACAAATAGGTTTAGGGGCAAATAAAATTAATTTTGATTTGTTAGTTTGAAGAGTATTTACATGGGAGACATTTTCCAGGAGGGCATGAGATATAAGGCTCAGAATTCTGGAGAAAGCCCAGTAGGACAGGGAGAGAGAATTCGTAGTCACTGGGGTATCAATGGCTCTTGAAGCCATGGGCTTGGATGCCATTTCCTGGGGGAAGAGAGAGTTTGTTGTAATTTCTTAGAACAGTCTGTTAGAAGATGGAGGGGTGGGAGGGCCAACCTGAGGAGGGTCACTTGTCTAGGAGATGTTTAGGGGATGTGGCAGGATGGTCCTTTCCCCAAAATGCCCTTGGAAAAGTAAAAGAACCATAAAGGAGTCAGAAAACCATCTTACAGAATTTTCTGTGTTCCTTCCCAGCAGTCAAGGATGGGGGGCAGATGGCAGGTCTGAATATGACCTTCACTTTTCCCTAACCCTCCTTCTAAACATTACCAGGATCCTTGGTGTTTTCTCGAATTCATGGGGAATGTGGAGGACAAATCATTTCTGTTATTTCTGAGAGGGAGAATGTTTTGGGTGCAGAACCCTTAAACTTAAAAGTCTAAGTTGAAAATGACGTAGAATATGGGAATAAGTAATTGACCTTTGAAACAACTAAAGGCTGAAATACAGTGTGGTCGTTAAAAATCACATTTTCAAATGACATTTATCTATAAGGGAAAATTCTCGTTATATAGTATTATATGAAAACGCAAGAGACATGGGGTTATCTGGGGGGGCTCAGTCAGCTGAGCATCTGCCTTCCGCTTGGGTCATGATCTTGGGGTCCTGGGATCGAGCCCCACATTAGACTCCCTGCTCGGCGGGAACCTTGCTTCTCCCTCTCCCTGTGCCCCTCGGCCTGCTTGTGCTCTCTCGCTCTCTCTCTGTCTCTCAAATAAGTAAATACAGTCTTTTAAAAACAAAAAGAAAGCAGGAAACTCTAACTTGGCATATGGAGGCTCAAATAAATTTCTTTTGAATAAATGAACATTTCCTAGATCGACAAGGTGAAAACTTTATGTGCAAAAAAGTATGAGTCCGGGGATGAATATGACTCTTCACAAGCTAATGGTTGAGAAGTCTGGGTGTCGTTCGAGCTTTTAACCCTTCTTGAGCTCAGTTTCCTTATCTGAAAACGGAAGTGGCAGTCTGCTCAAATGTGGTCCGCGAGGGGCCCGTTTGGATGCTACAGGCTCTGAACTGCACTGTGACTCTGGGCAAAGCAGCTGTCAGCGAGAAGGACACCACAAGACAGGTCTCACACGGTTCGCATCACTTGCTCAACCAGACTTGATCAACCTTGACCTCCTATTATTTCCCATCATTTTATCCGGCTGTCTTGAGTTTCTGTCCCGTGAGCCACTCCTTGCGGCTGCTGTGTGAAGAGACTTCTTGATTTATTAATCAATTAATCAGGGCACGCTGAGGAGCTCTTCAGGGTAGTTAAACAGGGAAAACAAAATCCTGCGGCCCGTAATCAAGACGGATCCTAATTGTGAACAGCCCTCCCACGGCGGATCTTCCCGCCAGCCCCGGCCGCCCCACAAACGCTGACAGTAGGTTTCAGAAGAGCAGGTTTCCTTCTAATGCCCTAGAGGAAAATAAGCCTAGAGATGAGCCTCATCCATTATTTGCTTCTCAGAAGTTTGATCCGGCCCCCGAGGTGGCATATGGCTCTGTCGCTATAATACACAGAACTGCTCTCTTGTCCCATTTTTGCACAACCGGGGTCATGGAGCTGGAGGGACCTTACAAGGAGAGGCTATGGCCTCGTGTGACAGGTGAGGGTCTCAGTGAGGCTACCTAGCTTGTCCAAGGTCACACAGCTAATTAGTGGCAGAGCTGGAACTAGAATATCCGAACATTCTGCTAACACCAGTTGATGCTCCTAGTGTATCCTATTGTCCTGTAAAAATCACGTAAAGGAAAGGAAAGAAATTGTCTTCTTTGGTTCAGTTTCTGATTTCTCTTAGATAAGGGTTTCTGAGCTAAAGAATTTGAATAGTCGTTGTAGACGTAGATGTAGATGAAGTTTATGGGGAACAGTATCTTGGACTGATTGCCAAGGAGACAATTTTCTTTGAGTCGGTCCGGGTATCAGACTCATGTATCTGAGCTTGCCGTGAGCAAATGGTAATCAGTGAATCTTCAGGCTTGCAAGACTGCGGGGTCTCTGGTCCAGAATCCGTTCTGTTTGGTTTTCTTCCAGTGGCCCTTAGCACACAGTACTAATGAGGCCAAGACTTTCTTAGAATAGAATCTCCATCAATCACCAGTGTTCCATGGGTCACAGGGAACCAGGGACCCCATGCTTCGGTCCAGAACGACTGCACTCCCCCCTCACACCTGCACAAACATTTGTGTCTTCTTAGTGAACACCTTGGGGAGGTACAGGTATGACTGTAATTCTTTAGCAGACGCAAGAAAAAGAATCTAGAATGTTCTTATTTGACCATCCTGGTGAGGAGGAGGCTTAGAGATTGTTTTTAAAAGGTTTTCCTTAATGTCTGCACATCATGATCTTATACCCGTCACCTGTTTTTGCCCACCAGAGGCTGTCCTGACAGCCTGGCTGCTCGTCTCTGTTGGCTCTCTACCAGACAGTTCAACTCTGACTTCATCGAGGGCCTCGCTCTTGTGTGAAATGCACTTACCAGCCTTGAGTGATAGGTTCTCCTGTTTTTCTCTCTTGTGTGTTCTCTAGGACCCTGCTTTCTCGGCTGTGATTCACGACAAGCTCCAAGTCCCCAACACCATCCGGAAGGCGTGGAATGACAAGGACAATCGCTGTGACGTTTGTGCCACGCACCTGAACCAGTTGAAGCAGGAGGCCATCCAGATGGTGCTGACCTTGGAGCAGGCAGCGGGCAGCGAGCATTACGATGGCTCCCCTGGCTCGCCCCCACCGCTCTCCAACATGCCCACCCTGGTGGGGCCCCGGCACATGGGTGGGCTCCAGCAGCCCAGAGAGTGGGCCTTTGTGCCTGCCCCCTATGCCTCCTCCAACTACACGGCCTTTGTCAACAACAAGCATAGCAGCAAACCCAACAGCCTCGGGGTCAGCAATGGGGCCGAGAAGAAGAGTGGGTCCCCAACCCACCAGGCCAAGGTCAGCCTCCAGATGGCCACCAGTCCCAGCAATGGGAACATCCTCAACTCAGTGGCCATCCAGGCTCACCAGTACCTGGATGGCACCTGGTCCCTGTCGAGAACCAACGGGGTCACCCTGTACCCATACCAGGTAAGTGGCCTCTGAACAAATTAGAGTAAGTTGGGTTGGAGTAAAAACAAAGACACGGGCAGCACTTCCTGCCTTTGCCCTTTTCCTTCTGGGAACTCCCCAGCTCAGAGCCTAATGTCCGCAGGTGACCTTGCTGGGCATTGCTAAATAAAGAGAAAATATCTGAGGGACAAATGATCCCTCTCGCTCTCTGCTTCCACTGTCTGGACCTTCCAGAAGAGGTATCGACTCCCTTCCTAACCTCTTCCGCCTTGAGGGACCAGAACCCTTTTCTGTTTGCAACTCACTTGAAATACAGTTGGGATGACATCACCAAAAGTGTCTTCCCATTTTCTTATTTTCTCTTGGCAGTTATTGAAATGAGCACAAAGTCCCAAGTTTCCCTAAAGAAATAAGAGAGCAGGTCCTAAATGTGCCAAGGAATTAAAAAAAAAAAAAGTCTTGATTTCTCTTGGGTGAGTTTTCTGTTGGATAAGGGTTGGGTTTACCGTATGTGTCTGTACCCCCTGCACTGGGTATGTGGGAAGCCGCGGAAAGCTTTGAGAGTTGCTGTGGCCTGGAGAGGTGGCCATGGTCATGCACTGTGCCAGTCAGGGAGGCTAGCTGGGGGGTAACAGATGATCTCAGGGTATTTCTTACTCATGTTCCTGCTGTACTGGGTGTTTGGTGCATGGCCTTCTACTCCCCTCCGTGAGGCCTGAGTCTGCCACCGGTTCTTGCACAGGTGGCCAAGAAATGAGGGACGAGAGAGATTGTGGAGAATCTCCCAGGGGGACATGGGGGTGGAGAGGGGCGCCCAGCCCGGCAGGGGCAGAGGGCACTGCCAGCTGCATTCCTGTGGCTGGAGTCCGGGGGTTCGGCCTCCCTTTCCCGCTGGGGAGGTTGGGAAAGCCGGTCTGTCCATGCGTCCGGGACAGAAAGGGAAGCAAGTTGAGCAAACACGACACGGTTTTTGTTACAAGCGGCAACGATGCGGGGAAACGTAAAGGTAGGTAAATGTGGCTGATCCAACTCCTGGTGACTTTTCTAGAGCGTCGCTGGCTACTCTTGATCTGTGAAGGGATGTGGACAGCCTGGATCGGTGTCCTGAGAAGTTGGCATTCTTGGGTTGCCCATGTTCATTTACTGAGTGGGTGCTTTGGAGTTTACGAAATGCGGCGTACACGTCATTTTCCGTAACCTCATAGTAGGCCCGTGAGCGGGAAGGACAGATGTAGCATCTGCCTTTTGTGGACGGGGAAACCGAGGTACCTGCCGCCCCGTAGTCGGTAGGAGAACCAGCACCAGCTTGCCTCTGCTTTGGGGAGCGGTTTCCCTCCCTCAGCCGCTCCCAACTTTACCACCGTATCCCAGAGCAGTCTCCTATCAACCTCTTCCCCAGAACTGGCTCCTTCTCAGGCGTGGCGTACCAAAGAAAACCACTCCTATCCTGACCTTCAGGGGCCTCTCTGCCCCTTTCCTTTTGGCTGGAATGTTCTGGGTTGTGGCATAAATCTGGCGATGGGCCAACAGCACTCCGACAGGGCTTCCCAGTCCAATGCTGGAACATAACCATCCCAGACCTGAATTCACTTGCCCCCCTCTGTTGCTGAATCACATGCCTTCTCTGCTTGAGATTTTAAATACATTATATTTTGGAAACTACAAAAAGTCAGAAGGTTACTGTAAAATCACATACAAAATATACAAAAAAGTCCAAGTAGGACTTTAAACGTCAACTGCACCCAGAAATAGACTCTGTAACAGTGGGTGCCTGTCCTCCCAGTATTTTACGGGATCACCATTTATGAAATGGCGATGTTGTTTAATTCTGTCATCTGCTTTCCGCTTAATACACTGGGTGCATTTTCTCATGCCATTAAATAGTTTCCTAAAATATGACCCTTAATGGTAGCATAATACGCCCTTATATAAATACGATCCATTATCTGAGCACAGCCCGATTTATACAACCGAGCGCCAATGACTAGCGTTCAGGTTTTCGCTACTATAAATAAAACGCTCCCGCACACATTCTTCTCCCCAGGTCGTGTTTTCCACACCTCCCGGGCAGTGCTAGCCGCAGACTCGTGTTACTCAGACAACTCACGTTTCACCTCCCTGGGGCCCCGGGGCCCTGGTAACATAGATCCGGTGTTAGCTGGAAGACCCAGCCACCACCCAGCACGAATGAGCAGGGGCAGAAGGACTGGGAGCTGGCGACCTCGTGTGAAAGGGTCGGAGTGCTAGGGAAGTGAGGATGGGTGGGGGGCGGGAGCCGGGCCCATGAAGATGCCGCCTACATGCAGGTTCAAGGATTGTTGGTGCATTTCTGTCGTCTGTGCTCTGATGCTTTCTGCTCCTCCTCTCCTCCCTTCTCCTCTGATGACAGAGAATCTCCGGGACAATAACAAATTGCATTAGCCTCTAATCAAGCCCCGGGCGCTCTGTGGGGTGTCGGTGGGGCTCCCGCCTTGGATCCTGGGGCCCTCAGGAGATGAGGCGGGTGAACCGCTGGGTATGGGATAGGGAGGTGAACGCAGGGGGCATCCCGGCTTGCTCTGAGAGCGCACAGAAGGGCTCGCGGTCCAGCCCACGGCCAAGGTCGGGTTGCTGTGGTCTAGAGGTGATTCCCACGATCCACCCACTTGCGATTTTCCTGGGTACGTTTGATGGCTCCCCTCCAACTCCAGGACAGACTGATTCATGCCTTTCCCCCGGGTTGATAAAGGGATCAAAGGGAATCCGTCTGGGATAAAGCCACTCGGTGCCTGGCTGCGCATCAGCATCCCCGTGTCGTGACTGTGTCATCCTGATGCCCTGGGCTGGGTGATCTGGGTCTGGCCAGACTGAATGTCTCCTGCTGTGGACATCTCCCCGCAGGAAATATCCTTCAGCTCACAGTCTAGCTAGCTCAGCAGAGACGGTTGGCTGCCCTGAAAGCTGACCTCACTTTTCCTGCCCACCCGCACTCCCACTCCCCTCCCCACAGAGCGGAGAGCCCTCTGGACTGGTGCCAGAGCCGTTCCCTGGGCAGAGAAGCATCTAGGCTTTGTTGCCCCTGACAGTCCTGCTCCACACCCACGGACCTGGGGCCCGCGGAAATGAGGGAGAGGAGGACGTTGACCTTCTGCCGTTTCAGTGCAGGGAGGATGACAGAGACAAGGACAGGCTTTCCAACAGTGATGGGGGAATCCTTCACATGGGTCAGACAGAGGTCTCTCAAATTCCTCCAGCCCCCTGTAACCCACAGTCTTCAAGAAGCAACCTTCAATTGTATTTCCTGGAAAAACTTTCTTCGATGAGCTTGTAGACAGTTAACACAGTCTATATACATAATGGGGGAAGCAGAAAATATTCTAGAACCTTCCATGGACCACATGGGTTTTAACTTTAAAAAGACATGACTTCCTTGTAGTCAACCACGGATTCACTTCATCTTTTTGAACGGCAGCTGCTTTTGCCTGATTTCTCTTCATTTTGGTAAATAAGTGCAGGAAAGACTGTACCACATCATGCTCGAAAACAAAAGAATGTTTGGATTCACAGAATCCAGCGGAACGGTCACCGTCTTTGGCATCCCGGTGGGAACCTGGAGACCCTCTCACCGAGGGGTCAAGTCCGTGGCTCCAACACTCATTGAACTTCAGCTTAGTAGCTTAACATCTTAATTTATTTCCTTACCTGTGGAGCCCCTACCCTGTAAGGTGGTTGGACAGCAGAGTTGAAAATAGGAAAATATTTTATGAACCATGTGGCAGGGGTATCAGCATGAGTGATCTATTCAAATCCCCTCATTCGCCAGAAGAGAAGCCTGACGATGAGAGTACTACATTGTTTGTTCAGAGTTTCCTGAATCTTGGTTGGATCCCTTTGGCTAGATTACAGACTCACGGAGAACACGAATGCCCCTTATGTCCCTCGCAGCAACTAACACATGCAAAAATGGCTGCTCCTTAGAGAAAACGTTGCTCTCAGGGGAACAGTAATGGAGCTTCTCATGACCAGATGTAGGTTCAGGAAAAGATTCCAGGCAAAAGACCTATCCAGACCCCAAGATTTTTGGTGGAAACCTACCGGTTAATTGACATCAAGCAAGTCTTTAACCTGAATTATCTTAATGATATTGAATAAATTCTCGGATGCTGTGCAAAGAATCCAGGGGGGGGGGGCATTTGATGTCACACTCAGTGTAGGTGCATTCAAAGAGACAGGAGAACTTTACTTCATGACATGCCGATAGAGAGGACGTGCCAAGAAATTTAAGACGATCTTAGATTAATACATGAGTCATAAATCCATAACAGATCATTAACGTGATGAAGTATTTGACGTGCATTCCTTGAGTCAAAGGAAAATGTCTTTGGTAAAAATTATCCTGCGTTCTCAAAAAGCATCCTTTGGAATCGATGTCAGACCATGGTAGACTGAGCTCTGGCTGAAGTCGACGTGGGATTACCTCTATATCTCCAGAAATTGATGACGCCTTGTAAGCGCAGGCGTTATTGGAGTCTACATTTTAGGTCATGGGCAAGAGAAGTGCAAAGTGACACCAGCCTAGAAAGGAGTCAAGGTCTGCTGAGCGGTAAGACCTCTACGATACTCTTTGCCAGAAGCCTTGGGAGGATGTGGGTCTGTCTGTCTTCTTTCTTTCTTTCTTTCTTTCTTTCTTTCTTTCTTTCTTTCTTTCTCTCTCCCTTCCTCCCTTCCTGTTCTTTTCTTTTCTCTTTTCTTTCTTTTTTATTTGAGAGAGAGTGCAGGCAGGGGGAGCAGCAGAGGCAGAGGGAAAAGCAGACTCCCCGCTGAGCAGGGAGTCCGACGTGGGGCTCGATCCCAGAACCCCAAGATCATGACCTGAACTGCATACAGATGCTTAACAGACTGAGCCACCCAGGCATCCTGGTGTTTTTTACGGAGGACTTCCCTGTGCCCTTGCAAGAGGAAAGCAAGTTTCTGCTCGCCAGGACCCTAGGACTTGGAGGCTTTCCTTCTGATGCGTTCATGGAAACCAGGAGCCCATGTTCTCATGTAGCTGAGCCTGGGAGCGGAGGTGGACCGGTGCTCCTTCCTGCTGAACCTCTTGCAGGCAGGTGCGGCGCAGCTCTGTAGCCAGTCAGGAGCAGAGGATTCTCATTTGTGTTCTTTACTGGCCCTGAACTATGCGCAGTGCCCTGCTCGGGCTCACCCTGCTGTCCGCTCGCTGCCCATATCTTGCTCCTTCTGCCCAGCGAGGGCATTAGCGTGAGATGTCACCGTTTGGTTAATTCTGACATCAAAACGATTTTTTAAAAAACATGCTAGGTTTTTGTTCCTGCCTATTTTTATAGATGGTCAGAGTGGTGTTACTTATCTTTATGCTTTCTGACAAACGGCACACAAAAAAGGAAACTGTTTGTATAGTCAGTCGTGGACAGAGAGTGTCTGAAGGCCATGAGCTCAGGGTGGGATTCCGAGAAGGTCGTCCTGTCTCCTGGATGTGGGCGGGGGCGTGGTCTGAGGCGAACACCCAGAAAGTCAGCAGGAAACTTCTAATTGCTCTCTTACTTGGTGAGATAGGCGGGATGCGCCCTCCCCCCACCCAAGATGTTCACATCCTAATACCTAGAAAAGGAAGCTTGTGGATATATTCCCTTACATAGGAAGAGGGTTTTGGCAGATATGATATTGAGGATTTGGGGGGAGCTCACCCCGGATTATCTGGGTGGGTCCAATGTCATGGCAAAGGTCCTTGTAAGGAGGAGGCAGGACGATCGGAGCCGCAGCGATTTAGGGTCAGAAGAGAGAGCTTCAATGAACCACCAGTCCCTGAGCCACACCCCAGACCAAGGGAATCAGAATATGTGGGGACGGGACCCAGGCCTGGGTTTGAGCTGCTGGGGGTCAAGAACCCCAGCTTTAAAGAACAGTTCATGGGCAGTGGGAATGAGGACGGTGGTAGGTGACGGATGATAGATTAGAGACCAATCGTGTATCAGTTTCCTAAAGCTGCCATCAGAAACTACCACAAATGAGGCGGCTTCAAACAACGGAAACCGTATTCTGTCATAGTTTGGGAGGCTTGAAGTCCCAGATTAAGGTGGGGTCGTGTTCCCTCCAAAGATTCTAGGGATGAACCCTCCCTTGTCTCCTCCAGCGTCCTGGTGGCTGCAGGAGTCCTCTGGTTTGTGGCTGCTTTGCTCTAGTCTCTGCCTTCCCCCCGACTTCTCCTCTGGGGTTCCTCTTTTATTACAAGGACCCCAGTCATTGGATTAAGAGCTCACCCTAATCCAGTACAACCTCCTCTCAGTCTTTAACTAATTGCATCTACCAACGCCCGATTCCACATAAAGGCAGAGATCATGAATTCTGAGTGGACTTGGGGGGCCCACTTGCAGCTCACTACCGACAAGTGACAGATGGATAGAAGGAAGGATGAGTGCGGGACCCACGGTTTGGGGGTCTGGGCTGCCATGTCCCTTTCAAGCTGAGTCACTGGGGAAAAAAGAGCAGGTACCCATGGTTACAGGGGTCAGCAGCAAGGGAACCCTGTTCACGTCCTTCATCCTTCGTTTGGAGAGTAAAAAAGGAGAGGTGGGTGAAGGTACAAAGGGTAAAGCAAAAAGAGGCAGGAGCTCCTGGCTCAGTCGGCTGACCGTCTAACTCTTGGTTTCAGCTCGGGTCATGATCCCAGGGTCTTGGGATCGAGTCCCACATGGGGCTCCAGGTTGAGCATGGAGCCTGCTGGAGATTCTCCCTCCCTTCTTCTCCATCTGCCCTTCTCCCCACTCGCTCTAAATAAATCTGTCAGTAAATAAAATCTTTTAAAAAAAGAACAGCCAAGAGAGGCAGTGAGGACTCGTACCGGTGGACACCCTCACGCGGTTGCAGGGGAGCCCCTCGCGAGCTGGCGAAGAGACTGTTCACAGAGACCAGGTTGAGTGAATAACCGCTTTTTCGGGGCTTATGAAACTCTCTGAGTGCATTCCCGTTGTCCCAACCACAGGTGGGATTTTCAACAGCACTTCCCAGTGCGCTGCCGGGGTTGGGGGCGTCAGTTTCAGTCGAGGACCTCCTCTGACCCCTGCCGGGAAGCGGGGGGGGGGGGGGGGTTCCAGGCCTTTTTCTCAGACCGAGCTGGTGGTTTGGGTTCAACTGGTGGCATGATCTGTATTTTTCTTTTCTCTAGAAATATTTCTAAGCCCCAGAAGGAGGCTAGAAATAGTGCGTAAGGTCCTGTGCCCCGGAAAACAGTATTTTTTAGTTACACCCCCCATTCCCCGGTGGGGGTTAAGGGCAGGCGGACGTGGGGATGATTGTCTCCCAACCTTGGGGACTGCCTTTCCTCTCCCTCCAGCTCTCCCTGGGCTGCTTTGGGGTGGAGGGCGGAGCTGAGAATTGTGGTCAGAGAGAAGATTCCCTGCACTGGATTTTCAGTTATGTTTTTTAAATAGCTTCCCACATCCGCCCTCATCGGGGCCAGCGGCCCCAGCCCTAGTTCCTCGGGTGACATATTTTTGTTCTTTATGGAGTCAAGGAAAAGAGCTACAACACCCACCGGCCACAGGGAGCTGGTCAGGGGGGTAACGACAGACACCACCTTTTCTTTTCTTGTTTTAATGACAAAGTCAGCAGAGTTTTTGGGAAAGTCTGAGGTTGATACTTATCAATGATTTTATCCAAGTCTCAAACAATGAGGCACTAGACGTTGGGTCACGCTAGATTTGCTGCTCATGCTCCAGAAATAAAAGCCCAGCGTCCTTGCTGACTGTGTGGGGTGACCTCTATGCAGCGGACTTCCCCACTGTCCTGTGTCTGGGTTTTCTCCTCTGCAAAGCCCTTGGGTGCACAGCTGTGAAGGACACGATATGAGAGGACGGGCTGTGTCTGACGCATGGGGACCCCTCGGTTCCTCCAGCCAGCTCAGGTTCAAGACTCAAGACTGAACGGAATCAGGGTCTGCTCTTCCATCATGAGAACCAGATGAGGAAACAAGACCCAGACCGTGCAGTGGATACCAAACACATGAATTACGTGGTACTCACCGACTCAGACATCGGCCATCGGTACCAAACCCCAGCTTTCCACGTGAGCACCACGGCTGCCGCGAGGAGGTCAGACCCTAAGTAGAATGATCTCCTCCTTCCGGGAGGGACTCAACCAGTAAAATATTGAAAGGCCCACGGACCAGTCTTCTTTGTATTTGAAGACTCTTATAAGGAAGTGGGGAGGCCACATAGAGGCTTGGATCATTTATCAGCGTACAGACTAGGAGAAGAGGTAGTATTTAGACTAACCCAAAAGAGTAAATCCTCATTATTTGGAGTTAATTTGAAATATCGAGTAATTCAGGCCTAGATCATGGTTCCTACTGGACAAACACTTTGAAATAGAGTACTCAGGTCTTTCATTTTTTTTTTTTTTAAGATTTTATTTATTTGAGAGAGAGAGAGAGCATAAGCGGGGTAGGGGCAGAGAGTCAAGCAGACTTTCCGCTGAGCAAGGAGTCTGATGTGGGACTTGATCCCAGGACCCCAAGATCATGACCTTAAGCTAAAGGCAGATATTGAACTGGATGAGCCCGCTGGGGGGCCCTCATTCTTGCTATTTATATATGTGCGGTAACATACAATTGTTAATACGGGTGCTTTCTTATTATTTACTTATCTATTTATAAAATAAGATTCTTTCTTTTACAATTATGATAGAATTTGGAATCGCCAATAAATTGGAAAACTGAAGTCTCCTCCTTACCTACCCCACCGCAGGCACACACCTAATTGCCTTCAAATTAAGATTTGACCGTGCTGACTATCTTTAACATGACAGATTGGCGTGCCTCGATCTTACAGAGGTATTTCTGGGGATTAGTTAATGAGTCATATATTTCATGTGCCTAACTCATTCCCAGGGAGTCATCTGGGTGTTTAGGACACATATTAGTCACCATTTTTAGGACTTTGGAGAACCTTTTAGGGCATGACGGCTGCAACAGGGGCCTCGAAGGGTTAATAGGTCCCTTCAGCAGCTTATCTGAGGCCTGGGGATGACCCTGGGGAGAAAGAAGGTACCATTTGAGAAACAAACCCATATCGGCATTTAAGGCTGTAACCAGTTAGGAATTACATGACGCGTCTGAACCAATCCAATGGTGACAGTTTCCACCACCTTATTAGCAAGGCTGGCCATCCCCGGTTCCTGAGGATTAGGCTGGGAGGATGGAGCCCATGAGTCCGTTCATGACATGCTCCCTTTTCACGAAAGCACACAGACCTCAGAGACCAATGGAAGCAGAACGGGCGGGCCGCGCCCCCGGGAATTACAGATGACAGACGGAAGCCCGGAAATGTCAAGTGACCTGCCCAAGGTCACGCGGCTAGGAAATGCCAGAGCTGGGATTCAAACACCCGTTTCCTGCACACGTGTCCCTGCTCCTCCACACCCTGCCGAGGGCGGGGGGCCAGGTCTCGGATTGCTCGAACGTGCAGCCGCCCCAGGGAGGGACACCCACCGCACCCCCGACGAACAGGGCTTTCAGGCAGTTACGGGTCACCAGGATTTCCAGGTCAGGTCTCCTGTTTTATTGCTGTGCGTGGTGGGGCAGATAAACCTTCGTGTCACATCTTCTCTCTGGGAGGTGGGGAGGCAGTGCGGACAAAGCTGGAGACAAAGATGGGCCCCCCCCCAAAAAAAAACCCACCAAAAAACCACCCCAAACCCCAAACAAAAAAGGCTGGGTGAGCAATGCTGCCCTCTAGTGAGACCTACTTCCGCTCTCCTAAGAGGGAGGCTGGACCGATACTTAGAATCTCATCCTAAATTAATTCCCTAAGATTAAGAAAAGAAAGGAGCCATTTCCTTGTCAATCATATGGGTTTAATTTCACAGAGCGATAGATGTTCAAATTCAGTGTCTTCACACATATCCTTTCAAAAGGACCTGAACTGATCTCAGTGAAAATGGAACTCTGTTCTGGCCCCGTGGAGGGGGCCCCCCGATCTGCCGATTGGCTGAGGAACGTTCTGACCACAGAATGTGGAGATCCGCCCTGGAGTGTCTGTCCCTCAGACTGCTTGGAGGATTCGGTTAGTTCACCCTAAAATTTATTTTTGAATTCTAAGCATTGGCCTTAAATGCAGTTTTACACACGCACGAGCACACGTACACAGAGTTGCGAAGTGAGATTGCATACTGAGAAATCCTGCAAAACCCCACACGCGCGGGCTGCTCGTGCACAGCGTGGTTCTCGGGCATCCGGCAGCCACACCGCACGTTGAAAGGTGACGTTTGCTCCCCGGAACAGCGCACCCAGCCCTGACACGGGGCGAACCCCCGAGGCAGAGGCCCTCCCTTATACCTGAGGGTGTGCCGCTCAGTTTTGACAGTCTTCTCATGATGAGTAGCTTTTTTTTTTAAATTTTAAGGTTTTATTTATTTGAAAGAGAGACAGAGACAGCAGTAGAGATAGTGGGGGAGAGAGAGAGAGAGAGCACAAGCAGGGGGAGCGGCAGGCAAAGGGAGAAGAAGGCTCCCTGCTGAGCGGGGCTCGATCCCAGGACCCTGAGATCATGACCTTAACTGACGGAGCCCCCCAGATGCCCGTCGTCATGAGTGTCTTGAACACAGCCACGTGCAAGGAAGAGCCCGGAGAGAAGTGAGTCTCTTGGTTGTACTCCACTCCCACCAGTCCCATCGTGAGCTCGGACCGTTTCTCCACCTGCAGGGGGGAAGCCTGAGGTTCCCGTGCTGCCCTCCACATCATCAGCCTGTGAGCAAACCCCGCTGAGCCTCTACCGATTCACTCCCCTATGATGCTCTTCCTCCTCGGGCTTTGTCTGTCTCCGGTGCCCTGGCTCTCCGCCCGGGGAGCCGTCGGTGAATATCATCACTGTGGTCTCAGTAATAAAAGTAATAATTACAGCTAATGCCCGCTGGCCGCTCGCTGTCTGCCGGGCAGCACGCTTAGTGCTTCCTGTGTGTTCATGCCGTGCGGCTTTGTAACGGTCCTGTGAGGTCCGCCGATCGTTGTCATGGTGGGGAAACTGAGGCATGAGTGCGCGGAAATGGACACCACCCACATGGAGGAATCCCACATTTCCGGACTCTGCAGAAATTAACCAATGGGTGTTTTGTGGAGCATTTACTTGGTTATTTGTTAGAATTAAGAAGTTTGGTAGATAACTTTCCTACAAGTTCACGATGTAAGTTTTATGTTAACAGTGAACAGTGAGGAAGTTCAGAGAAGATGTTCTTATCTGAGTGTAAGTGTTGAGCAGGTCCCAGCCTATGACTGCTCAAATTCAGTTACCTCAAGCCCCGTCTTACCCCATCCCCTCTCTCCCACACACTCTCTTTTTTATTTTAGATTGTACAGTCGCCTTCAGCAAGTTCTAACACTGAATTTTTTATCCTACAATTGTTCATACCTTTCCCCCCATTCTACCCCACTGTTCTGAATGTGTCACGGTTTATTCGCATCTCCGAGGGTGGGGAGGCAAAGGAAATCAAAGGACCTGCAACGAAAATCAGTCCATTCCATCACTGTGAGTAGCTGATGCCGATGATTTGGCAGAAAAGGGCGTGGGAACAAAAGTAGAGCAATTAACAAGAAAGTCACTTACTGAAACGTTGCAAACGTTAGACCTCTTCTAAGGGGCTGCTAAGTTCCAACAAGATAATAGGCTAAGCGGAAAACAAATGCAGCCTTTGGGGTTAATTGGTGTGAATGTGTTAATTACAGTAACTAGTCATTAAATGTCTAATAAGGTCTATACGTTGCTAGCGTACCATCTAATCAAACATCAGCCACCGGGTGCACATACATTGTAAGCACACGCAGCTTCATCGAAGCAAGCATTTGCGCTCTCTGGGGCACCCATACATCGTAGCACCCAGAATCTACACTCCTGCTAAGGTATCATCTTAGGGGAGAGCTTCCAAGAAGATGGAAGGAGGACCAGAGACCTAGAGGCTCGGGGAGACATGGAAAGGTGTGCTGGGAGCTGGAGAAGAGGGGGTGATGCATGGAAAATGGGCAGAGTGGGCTTCAGCCCTCCACTGTCTGAGACAGGACAGGAATCGGGCAGATAGTGGGGGGCGCATGATGCCGCAAATAGGAAAGTGGGGGCCGCTGGTCTGGGCAGTGGTGAGGGGTAGCAAGCAGAGGGCTTGGGTGAAGGGTGACAGATTACACAGATATTTAGGATAAGGCTGAAGGCCTTAAGGATTGGTGGGCTGGGGGTGACCCCCGGCCGGTGTTGGCTGCCACTTGGGTGGTAAGCTGCTGGGCCCTCGGGTCCCGAGACAGCTGTGACTGCGAGTCTGGGGGTTGGAGGCGAGGCTGCATTGCGTGTTGGCGGTGGGGACGGGTGAGCTAGCCAAGTAAGGGAAGCAAGAGCCAGTTAGGCAGTTAATGCTTCTGGGACGCAACCCTTCTGACTCTAATTCAACATCTTCTCCACTGGACCATTGTGTCTTGTCAATATCTAGACAGCGAAAGCAGCATGACTGTGTCATCCCGCACCTTACACAGCCATCCATATGCTCATCCCTCCGGCAAACATTTTTTTGAGCCGGGCACCGTACTGGTGTCTGGGGATAGAAATAAAGCACACCTTGCCTGTTTTCAGTGTGTCTCGGTATAGGAAGTCACTGGGAGATGATGGGCGCTTCCAGTTATGGGAAGATGGGCTTTCCTTTACCCCCACTACTATATCCCCATGTGTAGGGGAAGGGAGGGCGTCAGTGACTCTGGTGTGCTTAGTGGTAGGTGGGAGCTATGGCCCAGACTACCAGGTGGGGGGCTCAGGAGACCCTGCTGCCCAGCTGAACTGGACTCTGACCACCCACCTTGCGGAAGAATCTTGCCCCTTCCCCCACCCCGTCTATAAAGACCGCCCGGGTCTTTATACAGGTCACGGGGGATCCCGCTGACCTGGCTTAGCATTGTTCCTCCTTGAAACAACCTCTTTTTAAAGCCACCCATTGATAAGATAAGTGGTGGATAATCTCCCCAGCCTCGCCTATGACGAATGTCACTCTCAGATCCTGGGAGAAGAAAAAGAGTTCAGCTGGAGAATGTATTCGAGTCCATATTTTCGTTCATTCGGGGTTTCAAGATGCCCACCGTGTCCAGGTATCAGGAGCTGGGAAGTAAAGATGAGGAAGGATCCCTTCAGGGGCCTCCCTGAGCGTGGCTCTCTGATGTGGGTCCAGCTGGGGTTGGTGCCGGGGCAGAAGCCAGAAAACAGAGCAGACGCCAGATACACATTCCCTCCAGGAATTCAGGAAAATGCATTTCTCTTCCTTTACTTAGAAAGCTGTGAATTAGAGGGACCGTTTGGATGAGTCATAACCCAGAAACAAAAAGCAAATACTGTGTTATCGGATGAAGTAGAGGCTGCATTATTCAGTCCAGCTCTTGATTGCACCTTTAAAAGTCTTTTCTGCTCCCTTTGTAGGCGTGACAATAGCAGCAGGCTGGGCTGTCCTGACACGTACCCAGAGTGTCACTGGCCACCGGCCCGGTGGTAAGGACCCAAACACGGTGGGCAGAATGGGAAGGTGCCAAGTCCGCTAACCTCCCTCACCCACTTCGACCCAGCTGCTCACCCAGGAAATGTTACAGGTTCTGGGTGGCATTACCAACTTGGGTATAATACGTATTAAAATTTTTTTTTAAAGATTTTATTTATTTATTTGACAGAGAGAGATCACAAGTAGACAGAGAGGCAGGCAGAGAGAGAGAGAGGGAAGCAGGCTCCCCGCTGAGCAGAGAGCCCGATGCCGGACTCGACCCCAGGACCCTGAGATCATGACCTGAGCCGAAGGCAGCAGCCTAACCCACTGAGCCACCCAGGCGCCCCAAGAGAGGCAGGCAGGGAGAGAGAGGAGGAAGCAGGCTCTCCGCTGAGCTGAGAGCCCGATGTGGGGCTCGATCCCAGGACTCTGGGATCATGACCTGAGCCAAAAGCAGAGGCCTTAACCCACTGAGCCACCCAGGCACCCCCTTGTATTAAAATTTTTGAGGCCAGAAGAGGTCATTATGAACCCTGAGCTAAAAGGTCCTCTGGTCCCAAGTCTCCGTTCAGAAACCGAGCGGCAGGTGTGTTCTCTCTTGTCCAGGTGATTCTTTGGTGCCCATCTCTGTGAGACTGGAGGCATTTCCAGGAGTGACCTGGGGACTCCTGTGCCTGAGGTCCATGAGATGAACCTACCGGGGTTCTTTGCTGTAGTACAGAAAAACCACTTTCTGGGAAGGTTTACATGACAACTTTCTCTCTGGATCGATACTTTTGGAAGGAGAAGAAAAGTATATAGAGCAGCTCCAACTGAAACATAGTGTTCCTTGAAAAATGCGATTAAAGAGACTATTAGAGTCAGTGCTTCAGCTCACTGAGGACAAATTGGTTACCTTCAATGCCTAGCCACAGAAATGTCATAGTCCTGCTTTGCCCAGATTTGCTCTCCCCATGCTCTCTCCATGCCCAGATTTGCTCATCACCCCACGCCCCCACCCCGCTACCTCCTTGCACGTATGATGCTGTTAGCAGGTGTTGCTGGGTTTGAAAATTGCCGTGATGACGGCCACGTTAATGAATCTGGGCCAGCCCATTTTCACCATAAGCAGGAGTGTGACCGAGTGTGACCCCCGTTCCTTCCACATCTGTCTCCCGCCTTCCCCACGAGAAGGGAAGCTGAGTCTTCGTGGAGAGTTGGTACTCAAGTGTACTTCGTGAGGGAAAGGAATCCCAGCCTTCCTTTCCCATCCCTTCTTCCCTGAGTTAAAGCTGACCTTCACCCCCAGTTTGTTTGGAATCGTATTTCTGTTAGGAAGGCCGCTCTGAGCCTGTGTGTTCCAGGAGGGAAGGTATCCAATCGATGGGTGGGCTCTGACCCTCGAACCCCCAGCCGCAAAGCCCTGTGGGGGTTTGAGGTGTGTTCACGTGCCCGGCATGCCTGTCTCTTGTGAGGGACTCTGGGACGGTGAACACTGGAGACACAGTGGCCCTGGGGTCTGCCAGGGAGACCTTGTAGTCAGCCCTGCAGTCAGCACGAAAGCTTATTCCAAGGGAGGCCATGCAATACGGAAGGAAGAGGGAAGTGGTTTCTCTTACGTCTAGTGTTTAATAACTCAAGCGTTCTCCCTGTGCCCGCTCTCGAAAAAGCTCATCTTCCTGGACACACATTCACACAAACACACAAACGTACAACTCTTCTGGCAGAATGGACTGAAGTATAATTTATCCATCTTTATTACTAGAATTGGCTGACAAAGAGCGATGGCCTGTATTCTATCAACATGAAAAATGAAATTACTTTTCAAGCTCATGGTACACAACCGTGTTTATCCTTGGCAAGGAGTTTTCCAGTCTCTTGAGTATTTAAAGCAATAAAGTAGGCTTTGGAAGAAGTCTTCAGTTACTTAGAATGCTTAAATTTTTCAACCAGGCTCATCTTTTATCAGTTTTTAAATCAAACTTACATGCACACGTAAGTTAAAGAGTTAAATCATTCGACAAGACTTGATGCAAAAGATGCCGTTCTACTGGGAAGGCAGTGGGTGTTTGTTAATATTAATTCCATATCATGCCTTTCTTCTTTTGCTCCTATTTGATTTATTTCGTTTGAGATCACCTATTACAGCAGTTCTCCAAGGGTCCTCCATGGACCAGTGTAATCTCTAAAACCCTTTCCCTGGGTCCGTGAGATCAAAACTATTTTTATAGAATAGTCAGACATTATTTGCTATTTTCACTGGGTTGACATTTGCTGATGAGTGAAACTGCTTGTTTGCACGAATCCAGGCAGTGGCACCAAGCAATATGAGTCATTGTATTCTCCATCATCACATGTTTGAAAAATTTTTAAACCACATTTCCACTGAAGACTGTCCTTCATGCAGGTGCCTGGGTGGCTCAGTCGGTTAAGCATCTGCCTTGGGCTCAGGTCATAATCTGTCACCATACAACATCACGACAATACCATTAACCATATTCCCTATGCTGTACCTTTCAGCCCGTGACTTTTTCATTCCATAACCGGAAGCCTGTGTCTCCCACTCCCCTTTACCCATTTTACCCATCCCCCCACCCTGCAACCATCACTTCATCTTCCGTATTTATAGGTCTGTTTCTGCTTTTTTTTGTATATATAAGTGAAATCGTATGATACTTGTCTTTCTGTGTCTGACTTATTTCACTTAGCATAATGCCTTCTAGGTCCAGCCTTGTTGAAGAGGAAAGATCTCATTCTTTTTTATGGTTGAGTAATATTCCTCTGTGTGTGTGTGAGTATATAAAAATCTTCTTTATCCAATCACCTATCCATGACTTAAAGACTTCCTGATAAGATTAGTGGTAAAATTAACAAATGTAATTTTTTTGATATTGTGTAACAGAGTATATCAATATCTGGAAGATATGTATAATTCAGTAAACAAACATTTTCCAATAACCTATGCATTCTTACAGAACCTTATAATGTAATATCCATTCTAAGTGCAAGGGAGCCTAATGGATTTTAGTGCAGCAGAGTAATAAACACGGATTAACGCAGTTTCAGATTGCTCATTTCTGTGAACCTTTAAGTAACCACCACTTGTCAATGTTTAGTACAGTATCCAAGAAGAATGTTCCCAATTATCTGGAAAGGCTATTAAAATAGTCCTCCATTCACCAACTCCATACATCCATATAGACAACAGAAACAACATAACCAGATATAAGCCATGTAACTTAAACAACGTGCACCAGGCATAAAAGAGATTTGTGAAAACGTAGAACAAGTCAGTCGTCTCATTACATTTTTTATTTGGGTAAATGGGTGTATTTCCTAAGGTATGTTATATATGCCAACATTTAATGGGCTCGTTATTTTAAAATAAATAGGCATTTTAAGTTGTAGTTGGATTTCTAAAATGGCAAATATCAGTAGATTTAAGAGGGAGGCACAGATCAGGAGGATCCAGGAAAGGATCCTTGATAAGAGGTGATGATCCCATAGCTGATATTTCGAACGTTTTGAGGGTGGAGTTACAGAACGCAGAGGGAGTTTGGGGTTGAATTAGGGATAAAGATCCAGAGCACTAAGCAAACGGAAAAACAGAAATATTGCCATAATTTTGGTTTGATCAATATCCAGTATTACTATGACGACGTAAAGACTATCTCAAGGTATGGCTCTGACGGTATAAAGGCTCTTTGTAGCCCAGCCATGGAACTCTGGTTCCTTTCTCCGTAAGCGTGCAAACGGGGATCGAGCCCCCTCTCTGGGCTTGGGCTCAGCGGGGAGTCCACTTCAGAGTCTCTCCCTCTTCCTCTCCCCTTCCCCCACCCTCCCTAAAAAAAAAAAAGGCATTAAAAAAAAAAAACCTTTAAGGTACTTTCTTAGTAAGTGAAAAATGGCTAGTAGAAGTATCCCTTTAGTCCCTACTACTTCTTGAACACATTTCTTTTTTGAAAAAATTACTCCTCTCTGGAATAGTACAGACCTCAAAGCAAATCAAGCAGCTTGATTTTGGTTCCAAAGTCAAGCAGTCAGGCTGGAGCCCATACCCAGGTCATGGCAGGAGTGTTCACAGCTTGGGAGTTGGCAGTGCAACAAATCATGGTGTTTTTTTCCTGGAATGCTGGTATTGGAGTCTTCCCAAGCACACCACGCCTAGGCCTGACTTTACTCTGAAGGAAGCCCGAGGAATTCCCAACATATCATGATGACATCATATATAGCATCGTTTGTACCCCCCACGGGGTGGCCCAGGGAGGCCGTTGATAGGGCAAAGGACAACATTTGGAGACTGAAGGCCTGCCATTTAAGCTCTTCTGTGGCCCAGCCTCAGTTACCGATCTGGAAACGGGAAACAGTGTCTACCTCGCAAGCTTAATGTAAACATTAGCAACTTTGCCAGCCTGCCCTCCCCGACCTCTGTCCGGCAGGAAGCCCTGGCCTTCTGGGTGGATGCTTCTGCCGTCTCCTTCTGTTTTGTGTCAGCCTTGTGACACCTTGGATTAGCTTCCTTATGGTTAGAACAAAATGCTAACAACCCTCCCTGTGGTTTATCCCGCCTCCAAAATTTAGGAGGCCACCTAACTCAAGATTATAGGCTCGGTGCCCTTCAGACTCTCCTAAGAGAGTGTGATCTCAGATGTCCTTCTCTCCCGTGCTCTAAACTCCAGAAGTCTGATGAAAGGTCAGTAATTAAAAACACGACTAAGAAACTGTCCAGCTATATTCTGAGTTATGTCAAAGTAGATATTTACACGTTTGGACCAAATCAGCTTAACCTTTTTTATAATCCACCATCCACTCTGAAGCGCGTGTTGACCTTCTACCTTCAATCAGAAATTATTATAAGAAACAAGTCTTCTCATTTTGCTCTGGCATTTGCTGTGAATTTTGAGTACAGAAACTGACTATCTGTTACATGCCTCAGTTTTCCAGCATTTGCAAGGCCTAACACAGTGAATAACTTTGTCTCTCCTGAGGAACTGCTCTGTTTCATCCTCTTAATAAAAGTTCATGAAACTCGTGATGTTTCCCCGTTCAACTTTGTGCCTGGAACACGAGAATCAAGTTTTTTAAAGTCAATCATGAGAACCGGGTAAAGGTTTTTTTTTGACTATTAGATCGCTCCTCCAGACCCCGTTCTCCATGCGATCATTTCTATTTTGTTAATTTTATTGCATTTTTCTAATTTTTTTTAAAGTGACAAATCCTGGGGGTGCCTGGCTGGCTCACTTGGTAGATCATGGAACTCTTGACCTCAGGGCTGGGAGTTCAAGCCCCACGGTGGGTATGGAGCCTAACTAAGGAAAAAAAAAAAAGATCTTTTTGGGAATGAATGAATGCGTGAGTTGTGAGTGAATGAGGGAAGGTCAGTGACTGTAACTAGCTACATTTTATCAATTGTGTAGTGCGAGGCATGGCCGTGGGACTTGGCAGGATTTTTGGCTAGGTAAGAAAAGAAAGGGGAACGTGAAAGTGTCCTCAAATGTTTGAGATGCCGTGTTTTGGAAGAGGCAGTGGCCATGACTTTAATTGCTCCCAGGGATAGGATAAGAACCAAGATGTAGACTTCCCGTTAATGCATTTGTTCATTCCCAAGCTATTTGTCGTGTGCCTGCTGTCAGGACACAGTACAGGGGACTTGATGAAGAAGACAAGTTCCCTGCTCGAGTGTTCTTCCATTTTAGGGAAACAGAGACAGCTGACTGCAGAGGAGAACTTTCTAACGACCAGAGTTATCCGATAGTGAGATGTCCTGCTTTGCAAAGTAGGGAGCTTCCCATCTCTGGAGAATCCCAAGAAGTGGCTGAATAAGAAGGAGCCTGAAAAGAACTCTGCAGCAAGAGAGAGGGTGGCTTGGTTGCCCTCTAAGGTTCGGCCCTGCTCTGCTTTCATGATCGTCATTATTTGGAGGTTTGGGAGTTAAAAAAGACTGAAAGGTTTCACAGTAAGTGAGCGAGCAGAGTCGGGGAGGGGAAGGCAGTAAAAATGCCTTGTGACCCAGGCAGCTCCCATCGGTACCTTGACCCTCCGCAATCCTGGTTGCTGGTGGTGGCAGGGCGGGCTGGCCAGGGTACCACGTGGAGAGTCTCCTGAACCTTCCGAGCCACTGTAGCGATGGCTTTCACTGTCGACGGAGACTTCCCCCATTATCTCTCCCCGTAGACGTGAGAGCAGGAGACTGGCACCTGGATGGATAGTGAGACCCAGCAGCCAAAGCCCATGCCTGCTTCTTTCTGTGGAGAAGTCACAAAGGACTCCAGTTCATGGGCGAGCCAGGGCTGGGCCGGAGAGAAGCCAGCCCGTTAGCAGATGTGAGGCCGGTTATCACATGGCATCTTGGACTGTGAAGCTCAGAGCCTTGCTGTGGAAAGCCAGTGGAGAGCACAGGGATGACCCAGCAGAAGTTCCTAAAAGGGAAATTCGATCTGAAGAATGTTTTTCCCCACTCTTAAGAGAATTAGAATTTTTAAAAAATAACTTGTAACATGGGGCGCCTGGGTAGCTCAGTGGGTTAAACCTCTGCCTTTGGCTCAGGTCGTGATCCCAGGGTCCTGGGATCAAGTCCCGAATCAGGCTCTCTGCTTGGCGGGGAGCCTGCTTTCCCCTCTCTCTGCCTGCCTCTCTGCCTACCTGTGATCTCTGTCTGTCAAATAAATAAATAAAATCTTAAAAAAAAAACACAAAAACTTGTAACACACAGAAAAGTTGCAAGAAGATAAACAGTACAAAGGGCACCCATATTCCCTGTCCCCAGGCTAACTGAAGCCCACTATTTTTTTCCCCTGAATCACTGAGAGCCCTTATGCCAAAATACTTCCATGTGTTTTCCTCCAGATAATGGGATATTCTTCTGTGTAGCAGAGTCCAGTTATCAAAGTCCAAGGAATTAACATCCATGAGTCACTTTATGTAATCGACCATCCCGTCTTTCAGTTGCTTTCAGCTCACCCCATGATGTCCTTTAGAACATTGTTTCCCCTCTGGTACAGGGTCCAGACTAGGCTGAAGTTGCAGTTAGTTTTCATGCCTTTTTCTGAAGATCTTTTAACGGTTACATTATTACAGCCACGTGTCTTCTTAGTGGCTTCTTCTAAATCTTTAGGTAAAAACATTTCTCATTATTCACTTTCCATGTCCTGTCGTTCACTTGAAAGCCAAGGCTGGATTCTCTAGAATCCAAGCCCGTCCCGATTCTATGGAAAATATTTTCACATATGGGTTGGAAGGGATGGGGGTGAGGAACTTTGGGTGTGTAATTTAGGCATGGTTGACTTTCCCTTATTTGATTTGAAATGCACAAAAACAGATCAGAAACTGCGAGATCCTTCTCAAATTCCTGTTGTCAATCTGACTTCTTGCCAAGAAGTTTTGCCTTTGTCCTTGGGGAGGAAAAAGATCATTTTGAGATTCTTGTTTTATTTTGAGACAGCACACTGTTATGAATCTGGAAACAGATTTAAAAAATACCTTTATACTAACTCAGAGTCTTTACCTCAGCACTTCTCTACAATTTACGAGTCAACAACAGCAACACATGTGATAATTAAGCATTTCTATGCATGCTATGTTTCGGTTAGCTCCGTAAAGGGTATATTCAGCAATTCTGGTCCCTGCCCTAAAGAACAACTTGCTTAACAGGCATCAATATGCATTATTAAGTGTTATAACACATCAAGTAAAAAATATGCCCAACACTTGCAAGACCTGACAGAGACTTAGAATTATTGGGGTGATTTTTCAGATGGCAACATTTAACTACAGAGAAACTGAATAATTCACCAAAGCTTCGTTTAAAGAATCAGAGCTACAATACTGACCTTTTGGTGTAATCCCTCCCTTTCAAAATACCCTATCCGAATGTCTCCTTTAGTATCTGAAAAACAGAGGGACAGTGGAGAAGTAATGGAGGATACTTTTTTTTTTATAGAAATCTACAATAGCTTCTTTGGGAAAAAAAAAAAAAGTTAAATGGAAAAAAATTTGGCTTCTCGTTTTCCAAAGCATCTGCATTGAAGAAGCTACAAAGTAGAAAACACTGATTTGAAAAGATAGATACACTTTTATGTTTATTGCAGCATTATTTACAATAGCCAAGATTTGGAAGCAGCCCAAGTATCCACTGAGGGTTGAATGAATAAAGAAGATGTGGTGTATATATACAATAGAACATTACTCAGCCATAAAAAAGAATGAGGTCCTGCCATTTGTAGAAACATGAATGGACCTAGAGGGTATATGCTAAGTGAAAGAAATTGGAGAAAGACAAAAATACCATACAATTTCACTCATATGAGCAATCTGGACAAACAGAAACAGACCCGTAAATACAGAGAACAAACTGATGATTGCCAGAAGGCTGGGGGGCGGAGGGATGGGCAGAGTGGGTGAAGGGGAGTGGGAGGTACAGTCTTCCAGTTATGGAATGAATCGGTCCCGAGAATAGAAGGCAGAGCACAGAGAATATAGCCAGTGTTACTGTAACGGTGTTGGACGGTGACGGGTGGTAGCTACGCTCGGGGTGGGCAGAGTGTAATGTACGCTCTTGTTGAATCACTATGTTGTACACCTGAGACTAATGTAACATTGTGTGTCAACTATTCTTCAGTAAAAAATGTTTTAAATAGGGACACCTGGGTGGCTCAGTGGGTTGAGTGTCTACCTTCGGCTCGGGTCATGATCCCAGTGGCCTGGGATCGAGTCCCACATCAGGCTCCCTGCTCAGTGGGGAGTCTGCTTCTCTCTTTTCCCTCTCCCCCCTCTTGTGTTCTTTCTCTCAAATAAATAATAAAAATCTTTAATAAAAATTTTTTTGAAATAAAAGTCATTTGTATTTTTATTTATATTTTTTAAAGAGTTAATTTATTTACTGGACAGAGGGAGACACAGTGAAAGATGCAACACAAGCAGGAGGAGTGGGTGAGGGAGAAGCAGGCTTCCCACGGAGCAGGGAGCCTGATGCGGGTCTCGATTCCAGAACCCTGGGATCATGACCTGAGCCAAAGGCAGATGCTTAACGACAGAGCCACTACCCCAAAATAGAAGTTATTTTTAAAGAAAAGGCTGCAGGGACTCTGAAGGCTGACAGATGGTCAGATTGGTAATAGTGTCTATGTTACTCTTCATTGCGCTTAACATAGACTTTTTTTTTTTTAAAGATTTTTTATTTATTTATTTGACAGAGAGAGAGATCACAAGGAGGCAGAGAGGCAGGCAGAGAGAGAGGAGGAAGCAGGCTCCCTGCGGAGCAGAGAGCCCGATGCGGGGCTCGATCCCAGGACCCTGAGATCATGACCTGAGCCGAAGGCAGCGGCTTAATCCACTGAGCCACCCAGGCGCCCCTAACATAGACTTTTTTTGGCTGCCCCAAGTATGTTCTTTTTAACCTTGTTCACTTTATACACTTTGCCTATTTTACTATAACTTTACTATAAACAGGAGAAAATTGGACTTTAGAAATTGCATATAATTTTAAGGTTTTCCGAGTTTATAGTAATGAGATTCCTAGTTATAACCTGGGGCAGGTGTGTCCACCGGGTCCAAAGCAAACATAAATAATGAGATTTCTTTGCAGTTGTCTTTTCCCGACCAGTCGAGGATTCTGTCGATCCTTGCTATCCAACACGGTAACCATCGTCCACAAGTGACTATTGAGTGTTTGGGGAATGGTTAGTCCGAACTGAACTGTGGTGTCTGTAAAATACATGTTAGATGTTCAGGACTTAGCATGTGAGAAGATAACGTAAAGAATCTCCTTAGGGCCTTTTCAGATCAAATATATATTGAAATGATAATACTTTGGATACATTGAGTTAATGAGTTAAATAAAATATTTAAATGAATTTCCCCTGTTTCTTGGCTTTTTTTAAAAAGATTTTATTTATTCATTTGACAGAGATCACAAGTAGGCAGAAAGGCAGGCAGAGAGAGAGAGAGGAGGAAGCTGGCTCCCTGCTGAGCAGAGAGCCCAATGCGGGGCTGGATCCCAGGACTCTGGGATCATGACCTGAGCCGAAGACAGAGGCATTAACCCACTGAGCTACCCAGGTGCCCCTCTTGGCATGTTTTTAATGTGGTTCCCATTGTACTTCTCTTGGACAGTGCTGATCTGGCAGCAAAGAAAATCGAGAGCTAATAACCCGGCTCATTTTGTGAGTTTGAAAGTACGTCGCTGAGGGGAAGTTAATATCCAGTGATCCCAATTTTTTGGTTCGGTTTGGATTTCACTAAAGCTTCTTTAGTGAAATCCATTGTAAACCTGCCCCAGGGTCCCAGGTGGGAAGAGAACTGGATCTTTTTCTTTGCTTAAAAGAATTCAAAGAAAATCCTGAATTCATGTCAAAAGTGATTTACTTTTCAAAAGCTTTGTAAAAAGCTTTCCATTTACTGAGGTTGGAGGTATGATTAATAGCAAGTTCTTAAGAGGGGAAAGAATCAGGAAAATGATCCAGAAACTTCTGAAAGGACTCTCCCGGTCCTGAGCAGAGGGATCCTGGGGAGACTTAAGGGCCGCTCGTCGCCTCAGATCAGCCATACGCTCCTGTGTTCACACCTTCCCTCCAATAAACAAAAACCCTGGGAAAGATAAAATATTTATTCCTAAGTGTCTATAACTGAATTTATGGCTATAACTTGCTGGATATTATTGCTTCTGCAAACCCATGAAACTGTGCACGTAAAGCATGTTTTTATTAGTTCGTACATAAAATTTTTATGGTAATGGCAAACAAAGGACCAATTTAGTTTAGCTGAGTTTGTTCTTATTACTCCAGCTTGGAACAGATAAGCGTCAGCGCAGATAACAGGAGTCAACAGGGAGGAGGGTCAGGTTTCTCCACTCCGGGGCTCCCAGCCCATGGGTGAGCAAGGTGGGCCTGTTGAGAAGCTCCCAGAAAGCCCGGCCGGCGCGGAGTAGTGGATACTGGTGGGGGGCTGCCGTTAGCTTTCGGGGCTGCCGTTAGCTTTCCGATCCGCTGTTGAGCGGTTACGCTCCCGATCGGTAACCACGGGAGTATTCAAATGTAGTTTCTGAAAAGGTCTGCATAGCTGCTTTTGAAAGAACTCCCACATACTGTATTTCAGCTGGAGACTCGCAGAGAAAAAGGGTTCAAGCGGCTTATTGTGGGTCATCTCCCACTCTGGGATTTAAACAAAGCCCAAACAGAACAAAGTTCCTTTAAACGGGGTGCCTTCATCTGAGTCCCTCATGTCTGTGGTTTGGCAGGCTGGACAGAGAGCGAGCCCACGCCTCTCGTTCCCACCACTGCCTCTTCATGCTTGACACTTCAACGTGCCACATGATCCCTGTGGTGGCCTGGAGTGGAGGGAAGTGTTTCCAGAATTTGAAGATGGAGCATTGTTCCTCATTCTTGCCTTTTCCTTCCCGATAACTCATTCGTCATTGAAAGTAAGTCTGTAATCTACAGCGAGTGTGATTCCTGAGCCAAAAACCCAAGAGACACGATTGGACGCGCACACGTCTAGCGAGGGGGACAGTAGCAAGAAAAATACTGTAAACCGCGTGGGGCTGCGGAATGAAAGACACAGGCGGATCACAGTGCGACCCTGGAGACGGTCTTAGAGATCAGCTGAGACCAGGAGCAAGCATGCAACACGCTGGGTTCACTCTGGGCTGAGTTGCGTCCAGGACGTTTGTGAAATTAGCACTCAGTGATCAGAGGGCTGGAGGGGCTCCGATTCTAGACGGTGGAAGGACTTATGCATCAGAAAAGTCATGCTGGTCCATCTCTTCTTTTCTGTGGATCTACACTGGAGCCATTCCAGAGAGCAGGCAACTTCTGCCGTCCTTCCGAGTCTCTCTAGGAGCAAGGGGCTTCTGTAACTCCCAGGAGCCCCCTTTTGGGATGTGCTTCTTTTAGGGCCGCTCTTATTTGAGGTGCTCTATTCTAGGCGTTTCCTCAGTGGACATGTTTGTTGATTCTCAAATGCGCCTTGTGCATTTCATAAGGTGTTTCTTGGCATTCTTTCTCAAAGATACCATTCAAACAGGGTGTGTGTGTGCACACATTGTGTGTGTGTGTGTATGGGCATGCACACATATACTCAACTGTGTGTTTACTTTGGTCTCATCTTAGGCTCCGGGAAGACACAGTCCACTAAATCTTAGGCTAACAGTAAAACGCAGACATGACAGTTTGCTCTTGCCGATGTTTTAGGAACGTGCTGGTGGTTAGCCCCGTAGGAAGTCACGCAGCAGGGTTTCCGTACTCTCGCAAGGAGGGTTCCTCGGAGCAGTGAAGTTACTGCAAAGCCAAAGCTGATTTCCTACCTTTGTGGAAAAGTCGTTCCAGAACGGACACGTTGCCGTCCTTGCGGGCAAGGATTACTGCAATTTCCAAAGACTCTCCATTAATATTGGAAATTAGAGCCGTGGGCCCCCAGGTCCTTTCTGAGACAGCCTGTCGGGTCCCACACGCTGGCCTCGAGACCCCGGGTCTGCGTGTCTGACGGCCCTCCACGCGGAAGGTCTGCAGACTTCAAATTACTTTGTGTGAAGGGTAGGGTCACGGTCTGAGGAGTCGAGGAAAGACGACGGACGGAGCGAGAGGAGAGGCGGATGGCGCTGCATTCCCTCCAGAGGTTGTTAAGAGAATAACTCGATTTTGGGGGAATTGTAGTGAGGCTGATTTGTTAATACAGTTTCGAGTCTTTTAACTCAGGATGGGATGAATAGCTTTTCAAGTGTATATGAAAGACAAGAATCCCCAAAGAATGGTTCTGTGTTAAATAGCAAGCTCCAGGGACTCGAGGTTTGTAACAAAAGGGCAGATATGAAAGAGATGAACTCTCAGGGCCGACTCTTTGCACTAAAGCGTGCTGGCTGGGATCCCTGAGATGCCGAGGTCCTGCCAATCTTGCTGGCTCTGGTCTGGTAGCTCGGGGAATCTAGCGAGATACGCTCACAATAAGTTAGTTGGTGCCGACCGGGCCTGACCCATATTATGGAGCTGCAACAAGTGGAAAGTATAGCCGAGCTTTGGGAAAAGCCATAGCACGGACCGTGGAAGAGAAAACCGACGTCTTAATTGAACAGAGGGGAAATTTGAGCAGAAGCACCAAGTGAGGAAACGAGGACACTGGATGGAATGTTCCAGCCGCGGCAGAAAGAGCTAGAATGTTTCTTCAGTGAGGACCTGATGAGATTGTACGATTCTCTGGTGTCAGCCCACATGGAACATCTTTGTCTCTCTGCTGATTACGTTAAAAGCAAGGGGGTGCCGAGAAAATGATATGAACTTGAAGAAATCTGACAATAGCGAAATGAATCTTGGAGTTCGGTGTTAACGACCGGGAAGGCCCGGGAGTTATAAATATCCTGAAATTTGAGGATTTGGGGTTAGGGAAGAGCCAAGGACTGTCCAGAGGTTACCGAACTTCTAAAGCCTGCTCCGTAGTAGCTTTACCGTGAAACACACAATGAACACATGCGTACGTAAATAAGCGTATCTTATCCAAATCTGCTGGGTGAACCGATTTAGAAACTTGCCAGCTGCAAAGTCTGTCGTGAGTCTGGTGACGCAATGAGGCCTGATTAGGATCCATAATGCGAACCCAAGGAGACACTGAACTGTAGGAAACCGAGTGAGGGTTGCTGGAGGGGAGATGGGTGGGGGAAGGGATAACAGGGTGTTGGGCATTAAGGAGGGCACAGGATGGAATGGCACTGGGTGTTATAGGGAAATGAATCTCTATATGAATCTCTAATGAATCCTTCTATAGGGAATGAATCTCTAAACTCTACCTCTGAAACTAATAAAAAAAATGAAAGGCAGGAAAAAAAAAAACATGTAATCTAAAGATTTCCAGTAAGCAACCCTACCACACTCTTCTCTGAATGCTGGACATGGAGGACGGATATGGAAGTTTAACCTACCAGCTTTGTCAGTGACCCTAACCCTCGGAGGGAATGGGCAGAGGGCCAACCCCAAAGCTCTTCACGGGGTTCTTGTAGGTGAGCCCAGACAAGGTTCCCACTCCCCCGGTTTTCAATGAGAGGCTTTCAAGTACTGGTTTTGCATCTTCAGCCCGTTGTCATTTGGGGAGAAGGACCCTTAAGAGTGTTTTTATTTAATGTGCTTTACGGAGGATCTCTGATTTTGGAGGCAGCGCTGTAGAGATTTCTTTTTGTTTTTTTTTTTTTTTTTAAATTTTATTCATTTATATGAGAGAGAGAGATCACAAGTAGACTGAGAGGCAGGCAGAGAGAGAGAGGAGGAAGCAGGCTCCCTGCTGAGCAGAGAGCCCGATGCGGGGCTGGATCCCAGGACCCTGGGATCATGACCTGAGCCGAAGGCAGAGGCTTTAACCCACTGAGCCACCCAGGTGCCCCAGCGCTATAGAGAGTTTAATTGATTTTGGTAAGGTCCCACAGTCAGCTCGTGGGCCAGAACCAAGCCCCTGGTTTAGTGCCCCAGCACAGAGACTCTGTCCTCTCTCTCTTTCTTTGTGTCTCTGTATTTAGGGGATTTTCGCGCATTGGCAAGTGCTGTCATCCTACTGTTCCGATAGGCACAAATGAGTCCAGAAATTAACCACACCTGAGATGTGGACAATGCGCTTGCCCATTCCGGTCCAGAGTCTCTTCCCATTTACACATGAGCATTGGCCTTGGGTGGATCTGAGGACTTTTCCAGCTCCGTTTTAATTTTTTGGAAAATTACTATTTGGATGGTGCAGGGTTTGGCATTTCTGCAGTGGGTAAGCCGAAGAGGTTGCATTGATTCGGAGCGTGGAAGCCCGTGCGTGGCTTTAGACGGAGCAGCGGACCCTTACACAGATCAGTTCCCTGTCCCCTGTGGGCGCTTGGAGACATGGTGGGCAATGTCTGTTGTGGTTGCTGTCGTCACGGACGTGCTTGTATGTTTTGGCATCAAGGGTCAAGGCCATGCGGATGTTAAACTAGGAACGCACTTATAAGATGAAGCGAGTATTTCTGAACATCCCTGCTTTCTGCTTGATTGTGACTGTGGATCCACAGAGCAGCCGGCTGCACCATGTCATTTCATTCTGGGCATGGTCTCCTGGTTTCCCCTAGTGGGGAGATTAGGGCTAAGAGAGGGGGAGTGACTTGCCCAAAGTCTGTCATGTTGCCATTCGCCCACCCAGGTCCAGAGTTTGCCCTTGACCTTCACCGTGCCGTGTTTCTGGAGAATCTGCTGCATGACACAGCCTTTGCCCGGCGCGGGGATGACACTGGCCCTTCAGTGTGGTCCAGCCTGTCTCTGGTCTGGGCATCTCTCCTCCGTGGCTGTAGTTCTGAGCTGGCCAGGGCAGAGCAGAATCCATCCCCCAACCTAGAGCCAGCCCCAGTGTGGCCGGCTAGCTTCCTGGAAGGGGCTTTAAACAAGGACGAGCCTCTCTCTTGGCTGATTTGAGCCCTGACCACCCTTGTTTGCTCGTGGCTCCTGGCAGGAGGGCTCCAGCAGCCGCAGACCTCACCCCTGCCTTGCACAGGCTCTCACTTCTGCCCTCCCTAGCGTCCCGAGCGGTGCGTGTGCGCGCATGTGTGTCCGTGTGTGATACGTCCGCTTATCCCCTCAGTTTTGTCCAGAAACGCAAGGTTGCTTTGTGCAGACCCTTCTGGGGTCACATACAGGCAAGTATTATCTACAGGCCCCTCTTGACTCGTTCTCACAAGAGCACAAGGAAACTATGAGGAAGTCACAGCGCCTACAAGGAAGCCACATTTTGCATTCCAGGCCATAACGCATGGCTGGGTTTCTTGAAAGCTTTCCAAGTGTTAGGCAGGATTGAGGTGAGAATGGGCTGCTTCTGAAAGCTGCATGGTGGCGGGCTCTCCTGACAAAACACAGTGGGAGAAATGGGTGGAAAAGGCCATGATCTGAGCTGAATCCTTTCCAGGTAAACCTCTTGTCCAATTTCATAATCTCACTGTGGTTCCCCTTGGAAGCCTAACGAAAAGTCCATGTCACTCCGCAAAATTACATAAAGCAAGTGTTCAGACAGTCAAAACTTCTAAGCCCTCTTCTTCAAAGGTCAGAGCTCCTGTTTTATTTTTTAATGGAAAAGGGAAAGAGAATGGCTCGATTTTTTTTGACGTGGATCTGTGTGCTTCTCAGCTCCTGCGCTTTACCTTCCAGCACCTCGGGGTTCTGGAACTGCTCTCTGGTACCAGGAAGAACCCAAGCAGGCCAGTGGGGCTTCGGCCTCTGGACGCCATATAGGACCACTGGCCTAACATTCCAGAGAATTCCATCCAGCCCCCCAGCAGTGGCCGGCACATGCTTATACCCAAGCTGGCTGAGACAATGACTGGTTTCCTCTCCTTTTGTCATCTTCTCAGCTTTTCTCTTGTTTGTCCCTTTTTTCCTGTTTCCCTTTTTCCTTCATCTCATTCCCTTTGTCTCTTCATTCCTTGCCCCCCCAAAACTGTCCCCAGTCATTTGTCTCACCACTATCTTGACTCAAGTCTGTGCTGAAATACCTGTTTTATTGCAGAAAGCTTTATGTAATCTATTCGTAGTTTTAAAAATCAGGTAAAAAGAACCTTTATCTCTTAAAAAAACAAACTCCAGGTAATCCCAACCCCACTAAATTAAGTTCATTTTTATTTGCTTGTATTTAGTGAATGTATCAATGAATGTATTTGTCCAATGTGGCTCGTATTGAGACGCTGGAATGCAGGAAATACTGGTGTGGACCAGACCCAGTCTGCCCTGAGCTCGTCTGTGGTTGTGCAGAGAGATGGGGACAGGCAGTTATCAAAAGCACAGGTTGGGGGGGAAGCATATGGAGAGGGGTGGCCCCAATCATTCAGGGTTGGGGAAGACTGCCCAGGGCACACTTCCTTGGGGACTGCCTGGTGGTTGAGTATTTGGGGGGAGGGGGAAGCAAAGATAGCCTTCCCCAGAGGAAGTGCTGCCCCTGGGTGATTCCATACACGGCAAGAGGGGTTAGTCCTCTCGGATCTTGGGAGCTGACCTAGGAGGAGCCTTTGGCTCGACCCTGATGCTGGGGTTGAATTCATTAAGGTGATGATTTCCTCTTGAGAATCAAAAGTGAAGTCAGTTACACCAAGATTCAGACCATGTGATTTTATTTCAAGTTGCTCATTAAAAATCACAGAACATTGGCTGGAACGAGCCCTTTGTGCATATTGAGAAATTATCCGGATGACCTTCTTTATCGAGTCTTGTGCCCATAACCCTGTTTCTCAAATGGGCAGCCAGAGAAGACGTACTTTGTCGGGAGCAAGAGAAACTCAAGTCTGGAAACCAAGCCCAGGGACATTAATCCGTCCCAGGGCTTTTCCACGTGACAGAGCTGAAGCTGTTCTTTGGTAATCATTGTGCCCACTTTGTAGGGTTGTTGTCACAAGTGGACATGGCAACATGTATAGAAAGTTCTTGGAATAGAACCCGGCTCCTGGAAGATGCTCCAAAATGGTGACTTGTGTGCTGATGCTCGATGAGGGGACCTGCCCTTGCCTTTCGGAATTCTTCCAGGCTGGACTCTGCATCATCGTATGTCCTCAAATATGTCACCAGAACCACGTCCGCAAAACACAGTCTAGTACTGAGCATTAACGTCACTGTGAGCCAGCATCTCTGCAAGGGGAGGTAAAATGAAGCTGTAGAAATCCTCTGAGCCAGGTGGCAAGAGTTTACAGAGCATTTGTCCCAAGACATTCTTTAAAGGGATAGCCGAGCCGTGCCTTGAGCTGCACATCTTGGGGTGAAGAAATCTCCAGGAAGACTCCTAAGACAGAAACACAACTGACCCTTGGTTTCATCTCGCAACCCCGTCTTTTTCTGCTTTACCGTTTCGCCACCCCAGAGCGTAAGAAAGCAGTGGGCAGGACCTCAGGGGCCAGATTTCAGCCCTGATGGTGAAATTGTGCAACGCAACAGCCTTTCCCGTTGGCAGGACCCTGGATGGAGGCGAGGCAGTAAATCGAGGGTGAAGAGAAGGTGAGCGGCCCCCCAAGGCCCTGGGCAGCCCCAGCGAGTGGAATTCTCCCTTGCGAGAGGTCACTGAGTCACAGGCTGTGGATGGATAATTTTATGGCCGCTAATAAAATTTATAGCCAAAGCAAGCTAAGATAATAAGGGTCATCAGACGTCCAGCCTTGGGACACAAGAATCCCATCGTGGCCCCTCGGTGCCGGCTGAGGCGGGGGGCGGGGGGAGGGGCAGTGCACAGTGCAGGGAGGAGCTTATCTCTCTGTCTCCAGGCCAGAACCAGAGTCTCAGCGGTGATTTGTGTCCATGCAAGCTGGGGATAAGCTTCAGGTTTGGTGGCAAGGGCCTGTGCTTTGGAGCCGTAGGAAAATGAACTATTTAAATTTAAATAGTTAACGTGTTATACATTAACGTAAATACGTAATAAAACATATTTAAATTCCTGTAAGTGAACAGTGAGCCTAGGACGGGACCAGAAGCAGCCCGGTGTGGAGCCAGCCCTGCTTTAGGGAAAGGTTAGCCGAGCGCTTGTGACTGGACAGGCAGGAAGCAAGATAAGGGAGGATGGCGTTTTACTCGCCCGAGTATACAGAAATCAGATGTTTCCGTCCAGGCGGGGGCTTCCCGCAGCCCCGTCCGCAGCCCGGCTTTCCAGGCAATTGTAGTTGGTTTCCGTTAACGTGGATCAAAAATATTTATTGAGCACCCACTGTTTGCAAAACTATGAAAACATTAAGCGAGAGTGTGAGCCGTAAATAATCATCCAAGAGATGTCCCCAAACAGGGAGAGAGCAGTCGCCTAAGAGAAAGTGCTGTTAAGTGTTATTTTCTGGGATTTGGGGGTCATGATGTCATTAAACGTAAAGACGGCATGAATGGGTTTGCTGTCCATGGATGTGTCCGTGCGGGAACTGGATACTGTGGGTGCTCCCTGCTGCCTTGGCAGAGTCAGCGGAGGTGGCTCTCTGGGTCAGTAATGCCATTTAAGATGAACCCCCCGTGCCGGCACACTCTGGGAGCTCTCAGCCCTTCCGGCCTGGAGGGGAGTGAACGGGCAGTGGCTTACAGATCGCAGTTTGCAGTGTGGATCTGACCGTGGTTTGGGAGAGCCCGATGTCCTTTGTCTTGATTCTGTGGTCAAGATCATGACCACATGTAAGATCTGTTCTTTCTTAAGGACAAGTGGAGAGTTTCTCCTACTGAGGGAGTGGTGCACAAGTTGCAGCGTGGTGGACAGACACCGATCTTGCCTAAGCTTAAGATAAAGAGAGCAGCTTTACCCAGGAGATGTATGAAGAGCGTCAGCCCGTGCCCGGGAATGACGCGTGGGATTCTCCCACAAGGACAGAGCCCACATGTGCAGGCGCACGCGTGCACCCTCCCCCTGCAGCCTGGTTCCTCTGACGGCCGCCTGGTGTTTGCCTGGCCACCGCTGGCAGGATGCGATGTGCTGTTTTCAAAGTAACAGATACTGTTCCCTTAGTGCTTACCTCAGGTCCCACGTGCCTGAGTTGGAGCCTAAAGCAGGTTTTAATCAGAACTGGACTGAACAGGGGCCGCTGGGTGGCTCAGTCGGTGAAGCATCCGACTCTTGGTTTCAGCTCAGGTCGAGATCTCAGGGTCATAAGATTGAGCCCTGCGTCGGGCTTTGCGCTCTGAGGGGAGTCCACTGGTCTTCCTCTGCTCTCCCCCTGCTCACTGGCTCACTCTCTCTCTCAAATAAAGAAATAAATATTTTTAAAACCTTAAATAAAAAGAAGAACTAAGCAGAACAAGATCGTGTGCTGAAAATCTACTCTACCCCAAAAGTTCGCAATTAGGACCCTCAGCGAGCGTTCCATCCGCTGCTCCGAGACGGGGACCGTGGCAGTGACAGAGACACATAACCGTGACGATGACTCCTTTCTGCCGAAACTTTGAGTTTTTCAGACGTGTCAAATGCAGAGCTGCAGGTTTGGAATCTGAGTTTTCACAGAAACATCGTTTACCTTTCATCGAGTTGTCGGAGAACAGTTCCCTCTGAGCAACCTGTGAAGCGGAGGTGAACCGTGTAGTCCTTTAAAAACGAGGCTCCTGATTCCGAATTACGCGGTAAAGTTAAAGTCCAGGTACCTCGCTGTCTCGGACATTTTCTCCTACAGCAGATTACAGGGAGGCCCTCAGGGGGAGTTAAAGGAAGGGTGGGAATATGGAAACAAGAAGGAAATTGTAACAAGGACTAAGTCTTCTTACTTCACGGCCTTAAGAAAAAAGATTTAGATAAACAGAGAAAAAGCAGAAAATAAGAACAGCTCCAATTTAGCCCACAAACATGGTTTAAACATCTCGGTGTGGCAGACACCGTGTTGATTTCCATGGATCCAGTGGTGGGGCACACCAGCCCTCAACACACCGTCCCCGGGTTTTGAGAAACAACAACATATCATTAAATGCCTAATCGGAACCAAGGTAAAGACACTGACAGAAATAAAAAGACAATGAAAGTAAAGATTGCATTCCTGTTACAGCATCTACGCGAGGCTGGAAGCCGCCTGGAAGGAGGCTTCTCCGAGGAAGTAATGCTTGAGCTTGGATCTGGACGAAAAGTAGAAGCATGCCATATAGAGCATGAAGGCATGTGCAAAGGCCCTGTGACAGGAGGGACGTGGGTATGTTTGAGGAGCTTAAGGAAGTCCAGAAGCCTGAAGTGCAGGGATTGAGGGGGGAGATAAATTGGCAATTACTGTAGCAGTTTGTATGTTATTTCTGAAAGTTTGTATGTGATCCCTGGAGAGGATACTGGGTGTAAATACAAATGAAAACATGAATTTGCTGGTGGCCTATAGTAGCAGGCATCTGCAGGGATGCCCTCTTCCTGTTGTGGAACAAGCAGAACTAAAATGAGAGAATGCTCAAAAGAAACCAGGTGAGCTCAGCCGGGCTCTTAGAAGGGACTGGTTGTGATGGAAGGCGTGGGCTGTCTCCCTCCCAAATTATCATCCTGTGTCTGAGAACGGAAGAGCTGGGAGGAAGGACCATGTGACTAGGGACCTGGGCAATTGCGATTTTATACAGTGCTTGATTTCTCCTAAAAAAATGTTTTCTGGGGTTGCCTGGGTGGCTCAGTCAGTTAAGCATCTGACTTCCAATTTTGGCTCAGGTCATGATCTCAAGGGTCCTGGGATCAAGTCCCAATCGATTATTGAATCCTTCTACTTAAATAGGTTTGGGGACTGAGTGTCCCATGTCCACAAGTCCTTACTTTTTTTGTTTTAAAGTAAGAGATACAATCTTGCTTGGCAGAGATAGCCACTAGCGCTCTCGAAGGCGGTCAGGGCATTGAAGTCCATTTGCTGAGCGGCTTCCCAGAAAGCCATGAGCCCGCAGGATGCTCATGGTCTTCCTGGGCTAGAGTCAGGAATCTGGAACCACCTAGAAACCTGTACCTCTCACCATTCGCCCCCCACATCCTGGCGGTTTCTCTGTGGGTTTTCAAGGACCATGCATACACAGTGAGACGGAATCCCGTTCCCGCTCTTCCAAACTTCAGATGAGAAATACAGAAATGCACAGGAAACGCCACAGACAGATCAGACAACAACCACGTTCATGAGCCCGTGGACATCTGTGGTGAGAAATCACGCAATGGGTTCATCCCCTGTACTGTACTGACTCTCTTCAGATGTCTCTGTGTGCTGAAACCAGTTTACGGAGGCACCTGGGGGTGCTCAGTCAGTGAAACGTCTGCCTTTAGCTCAGGTCATGATCCCGGGGTCCTGGGATCGAGTCCTCCGTGGGCCCCCTGCTCAGCGGGGCCCTCTCCCTCTGCCGCTCCCCCTGCTTGTGTGCACGCTCTCTCTCTTTCTCCCTCAAATAAATGAAATAGGTAAAATCTTCAAAAATAAATAAAACCAGTTTATGTATGCTACTTGATGAAAAAACGATGGTTCTGTGACAGTGGGTGTGTTTGTGGCCATTGGTGGGGCTGACGTCCTGGAACGCGGGGGCGGGGGGCTTCATAAGCGCTGCTTAGTGCTTAACGGTGACATAGGTATGAACAATCTCCTCCTCTTCATCCCTCTGGCAGAGCAGCAGCCCGTGGAGGGGAGCCCTCACCCCACACACAGCAGGGGAAGCCGGAGGAGAGGGGAAGCAGGCCCCCTGCCTGGGCAGCAGCTCTCGCTGAGTGCACAGAATGTTCCCCAGGCCATGGGTTCCTTTCGCTGCCTCCTCCTCCCGGGGCTCGCTTATGTGGGTCAGGTTTCCTCACAACGCGCTGAATGAATGAGAATAAGAAAGTATGTGTTGGCAAAATTTCAGCTGAAAATGCCAAAGCTTTCCAAGTAAGGGCACGAATTTAAGCAAAGTTTCAAGTCAATGGGGCTCAGAGTAACCGCTATGCAGCTAATAATGAAAAGTACAAATGTTTTTATGTTCAAAGGTTAGCAAATGGGACTCTTTCACTGGCCTGCTGGCCTGCTCAGTTACAAAGTAGAAACTGTTCCTGATCTTTGCTTTATTGCACTTGTATTTTGTAGGCAATTAGGAACATTTTCCATTCAGCATTTAAGACGTTTGAGCTGCCTGCAGACTGTTTTTTAAACTAAAGTTTCTTTCTTTTTCTTTCTTTCTTCTTTCTTTCCTCCTTCCTCCCTCCCTCCCTCCCTCCTCTCTTTCTTTCTTTTTTTCTTCCTCCTCTCCAATCCCCTCTCCCTCTTCTTTTTGTTAAACTAATATTTTCCCCTTTTGTAAGTGGACTAAAGTTTTAAACCAACAGGCTTTCCAAATAGCACACTTAGGCTTTGCCTGCGTCATTATTATATGGTCAGGGAATTACCACTTTTCCGAAAGCGTATTTCTACGTCAGATTCTCATTTTGCCCAGAAGCTGCTGCTTCCTCGCACATCACGTGGGTTTAGATAAAACGGACCCAGCCCCCATGCGCTGGTGCCTCCGTCGTGAAGGCGATGGTTGCAAACAAGACGGAAGCCGTGTACTTAATGAGGGAGTAGGACCATCAAGTCTGCGGAAATGATCTAAATCCTTCCAGAAACCACTTGGCAAATCACGGTGGCTATGTTATTTCTACGAGTTTCTCTGCATCACGTTTGCTGACAGCTCACAGCAAACAACGATGATCGTGTTTGAGTCCCTCACATTCTCCATTAGCCGGTTTGCTTCTCCTTTAATAAATGATACCTTTGCCCCTCTCGTCTGTCAGCATTTGGGGCCAGTCCCGGTGAGAGAGCAGCCGTGGTTGATGCTTCTGCTCAGGTCTTGGGCCGCAAACTGTGGATAATGGCTCACACTTTCTGCTCCAAATGGACAGGAGACACGGGCATAATTGAAACACACAGTGTTGGGGGGTAATTTTATCCCATTATTTCTAATGAAAATAAGGAGGTGTCCAGGCTACAATCCTGCAAAATAGGTTCTGAGAAGCCCAAAGCAGCCCCAGCGTGCATGCAGCATGTCCGTGGTCCCCATACCCCCCCCCAGGGCACCCCCCCACCTGCGCTGGGGCCCCTGTCCCCCAACAGAGGGATGCCATCGGCGGTGCGGGAAGGGCAGTGAGCCACAGGTAACGAGCCCCGTGTCCGTTTTCCTTGTCAGATCTCCCAGCTGATGACGGAGACGGGCCGGGAGGGGCTGACCGAGGCGGCACTGAATCGCTCCAACGCGGACAAGCCCTTGGCCTGTGGCGCCCCGGCCTCCCAGGGCTCCTGCACAGCCAGCGAGACTTCCACAGGCCCCTCGGTGGCCGCTTCCTTCTTCGCCAGGTAAGAGAAGCGTCCAGAGCCTCACTTCTCCAGCTTAGCTAAAACGCTAGCGAGAGTTTGGGACCGTCTCGGACTTCCCGCTTTAGGATGGGGTTCCGCAACCTCAGACTGCCGCCGCTGGGTCCAGACGACCCTGCTGTGGGCCACAGTCCTAGACGCTCAGCAGCATCCTTGGCCTCCCCCCGCTGGATGCCCACTGCACCTGTCGCACTTGCGACGACCGCGAAGGTCTCCAGACACCGGCACGTGTGTCACGGGCGGAGGACCACGGCTCTAAGAATTTGTGGCTTTCACGATGTCCCCCTGGGGTGAGGACTTCGGTGGGCCCGCCCCCCCGGCTGGTGTTTCCAGACGGACGTTCTTAGCACAGCAAATGAATGGCTTTGTCGATGAACTAGGAAAGAGACGGCAGCCGTTTTTTTTCCCGTTCGGGACAGATGAGCAGGATAGTTACCGTATACCCTGCAGCGAATCTTAGAGCCTTTAATAAGACAAGAAACCCAAATGAAAGGTATTTCGACAATGTTTTATGCCTAATTTTAGCAGTGTGGCCGAGACAGGGCAGGAGACAAAGGACAGCTGACCAGAAGGCGCTTTCGGGATCGTCTAATTCGGTCTCCTTGTTTTATGAAGGACCGGCCTGAGGACCAAGAAAGTGAAACTTTGAGTTAATTTATAGCAAAGTCAGAAATAGAAACCAGATTCCTCAGCTTCCCCCCCACCCCCCGTGACTCATTCTTTATTTGATCCTTGGAACTTAACTTTAGAAAACTTTTTCTGCCTAAGATTTGCATGTCCCTGGATACGCAGGTTTCAGAATAAATGGCACAGGTCTGAGATTGGAGGAGCCCTGAGGTCTGCCCTGGTGTCCTTGTCTGTACACCGGGGGACAGCCCCTCCTCCTCCGGGTTGCTTTGAACATTAAGATGGACAAGGGTAAATGATAAAGTCTTGTACAAAGGGCGATTCGATACAGCCTCCGATAACATGTCAGGAGGAAGGAATATTGCGTGGTTTCTCTGGTTAGCCTCGTGAGCGGTACCATCCAAAGCGCAGCATATGAGGACGGAGCTCCAAATAGGGAAGGATCCGGTCAGAGTGAGAACAGAGGCCAGTGTCCTGGGTTAATAACAACCCCAATAAAGACCGCACGGGGGCCTGTCGGGAGACTGGGTCTGAGGTTCTCATCGTGTCTTGGTGCCACGTTTATTGTCCTGTGAAAAGTCGCGCCGAGTGTATGGGAAGTAACAGGAAACGAGGAAACGAGGTTGTCCCCGTATCCACGGGACAGATGCTCCACGCCCGCCAGGGGATGCCTAAAACTGTGGATAGAACCAACGGAGAGGCCGTGTCCACACCATTCCGGGAGGGAATAAGGAGGTGGAAGAGAAGATCCCAGGACTTAGGCGGGTGGTGAGAGCATGTCCGGGGGTGGGTGACGCACGTGCTGAGGAAGGAGGAAGCCACATCATGGCAGGTTTAGTCCAGAGAAGATGGCCCTCAGCTGTCTCTTGGACCATCGTGTGAACGAAGAATTTGGTGGGTTCTAAGAAACACCCAAGTATGTAGGCGAAGGTCAAATAAAACCTGGTGATGGGGCCCAGCTCGGACTCCCTCCAGTTCAGCTCTCCCAATTCCGGATGCAGGAGAATTTGCACACAGCTCAGACGACCCCGAGAGAGAGTGAGGTCCCCGTCACTGAGGGAGATCAAGCTTACATTGGGGGACTGCCTGGCCTTGATGCTGCCGAGAACCTTCACTGCCCAGATGGAGGTTGCCCTCCAGGGCACCTTCCTGACCGGAAGCGCTTTGAATGTGAGAAGCCTCAGCTCAGACTCCACCCAGAGATTTTTTCTGGATCAGCCACCCTCAGAAAACCCCAGAAGCAGGACTGGAAGCAGGAAGAGGTTAGGGGTTAGCTGGGAAGGCCCGTGTGCCAGACATACGGTGGGCCTGAAGCCGGCTTTCAGTTAATCCAAGGAGCATTTCCAAACAAGCCAGCACACACCAGGGAAAGGAAGGCAAATGATGGGCCAGGGTGGCCTGGCCTGTGACTTACTTGCACGCCTGGGTCAGACCGTGGGCGGAGCCCAGAGTCAAGGGGCATTTGATGTGGGTTGCGGGGGAGGGGCCCAAACCAGCCCCGGCTGTGCTGTCAGGCAGTTTGGGAATGCCGGGTCAGGGGTTTTCTGCTTGGGACAAGGAAAGCTACGGGAGGCCATGGGACAGGTGGCCTTTGGTTAGGATCAAATCCGCATCTGTTGCTGGTGCCCACACTGGAAACACTCTAGAGGTTATGGTTTCCTGTGGAAGCTCCGGAAGGTCTTTCCACCCGGGAATCTGGGGGCGGGGTTTGCTCCTGTGCTTCACACCTGTGCTCACCACTTTGCAACTCTTTGTGCGAGACCAGGTCGCAGAGCTGGGTCTGCAAGGTTCTGGAACTCCTTGCAGCTGTAAGTGACCCGAGGTGGCCGGCTCTCAGGAAGCTGTGCCGGACATCATTTCATCATTTATGGGGGAGGGGTGCCATTCGCCACCTTTTGTGGCCAGCGTGGCTGATGTGTCCGGGACGGTCAGTAAGCGTCACTCACTATGCTGAGCTCCCAGTGGGCAAACTCTCCCTTAGTCCTCGGACGAGCCGTGGCAGGTGGAACCTATTGTTTCCCCTTCGTATGGATGAAGAAAGAAACGTCCGGAGGTTAAGTCACCGACCCAAGGGTGCACAGCTAGGAAGTGGCAGAGTGGGGACCCTCACCCACGTGTGTGAGCCCTTGGTGCCGTCAGTGTGAAGCAGGCACAATAAGACGCATTAGTGATTTCTTCACCGTAATCAGGAACTGATGGTCACCGCTTAGGAAACAACACTAGGAACAAGTGGGCACTACTGTTTGAGGAAACGAGTAGAACAGAAATCCAGTTTGTCGAGGGTTGTGGACAGCCCCTTTTCTTGGCAACATCAGCCTTTCTTTGTAAATGTTGGCTTTCTACGGGGAAAGGTGGGATGGACTTGACTGTGTTTCAGATGCAATGTCTAAAAAGATGAAGAATTCCAGTTCCGCGGAAGCCGCAGTACCTTCGTCGCCAGAACTACTCTGAGTGTGGTCTGTGGAGCCACACACCGTTCCTGGTCTAGCACAGGCGTAGAGGCAGAGAGGAAACTTCTAGAAACTTCTGGAAGCCAGTGGATCTAGGAATTTTATGGCTGTTGGATCTAGGAATACAGAAGTGGAGCTTGTATTTTGGAGGTCATTAGAAATTAAAGAAAAAGTGATTCTTCACCGCATGTAGTCTGAGAAGAACTGCTCTAGAAGGCGACGATGTCCCAAGCGGGCAACCTTTGATGCCTGTCTCGTCCGAATCTATTTCTTTAAATAACAGCATCGGGGTAGACTGCCTTTGCTTTTAATTTGGGAAAAGCACTTTTTTGGGGGGTGGGTGGGGGAATAGTAGCATGATACTACAACTAGTAATGGTCATAGTAACCACGGGCACAGCGAGTCACCTGGCTGGTTAGCTGTCCCGTTGGTTCCAGGAACCGGGGGACCTCCTGTGCGCGATTCCCACAGGAACGGGAGGTGGTGGAGTAGCGTGTGATGAGTGTGACTATAAGTGGCTCTAAAATCTGTTTGCACGGGTCTGAGTACCTCAGATCACTCCATGTTTCGAACCCTTTGGTGTGTGTCGCTTGGCTCCGTGCGGGGTCCGTTTCCTGCGTTAGTACTTCTTCCTCCCTCCCCCTCCTCCTCCCCCTCAGACGCTCCAGGAACAGGGTTGTCTTGTACTTACTGAGTCTCTTCTTGAAGTTTCTGACCTTTACACCATGTGTGGCTGTTGGTTAACTGTACATCTGCCCTGGGTTTGGCATCTTTTGGGCAAAAGTTGGTGTTCTCAGTATCGGGGTGTCCTCGGATACACTTTGTGGGACCCGTTTGCTCTGCTTTCTCTGTCTCGCTTGCTTTGTTCCTCGTCTCCTTCTGCCAGCTCCCCCAACCCCTTGCCTTTGGCCCGATCACCTTCTTTCCTGAGGGATGTTGTTGTACTTCTGTCCATCTCGACCTGCCGCACGGTTTCTTGCATCCACGACTTTGGATCCCTCGTCTGATTCCCCAGCTGCTTTCTCCAAGCCCCTAGAGCACACACTGAGCGTTCTTGACCGACTGGCCCGTTTCCCCCTTGATCAGCTCGGGTCCTGGGTCGGGGGCCAAGCTCAGTGATGGGAACTGTGTCCTGGCTCTGAGGACCTGCCTTGGGACCAGGAGGCTCCATCTGTCATGCCCCTTGGGGACCCTCCTCTTCCCGCCAGGCACACGCGTGTGCTGTGTGTGCGCAGCCATTACGTCACAGGCGGCCGTGCCTGACATCCCCTGCACGTTCTTGCCGACAGCCCGTTCAGATAGTGCTGTTTGCTCTGGTCAGAGCACGCGCCTGCCGTACAGTCTTGCTCAGCGATGCCTTTCTTCTGCCCCCGGGCGTGTGAACACGGAACAGCAGTCTTTGGTTCCACGCCAGGAGTTTGTGAAGTCAGAGAAGGATGAGAGGGAGCCGTGAAGCTTCTCGTGGTCCTCTTGTTCTCCCATCAGATACGATTCCCCAGAGGGACGCGCACGTCTCCCCGTGATCGACACATCAGCAGTCAGCACCGGAGAAGAACTGTGGCAAACGCGGCCCAGCTGGTCCCCGTGATGCGGAGGAGGAGGAGAGAGCCAGGGGGTCCGGCTCTTTCTTGAGAGAGAAGTAAATTTCCACGTTAGTGTCTGCTGTGATGGAAGAGCACGTCCAGGAGCGGCGCCTGCATGGCTCAGAGGGTTACAGCTTCTGCATTTGGCTCAGGTCGTGATCCCCGGGTTCTGAGATCGAGCCCCGCATCCGGCTCTCTGCTCAGCAGGGAGCCTGCTTCCCCCTCTCTCTGCCTGCCTCTCTGCCTACTTGTGATCTCTGCCTGTCAAATAAATAAATAAAATCTTTAAAAACAAAAAAAAAGCACCTCCAGGAAAAGAAGAGCCCCGGAGAGCCCGTCTCACAGAACTTGTCCCCGTGATTATTGCTTTTCCTGTTTCTCGAGTTCAAAGGAGCCTGTTGTACCTGCACTTAAGCTCCTCGCCAGGATCCTACTTGGACCCCCTGTCTGTTCCTTCCCCCTTTTCCCCCCACGAAACTCCTCTGTCACCTGGTCCAGCTCCCGCTGACTTAGCCCATGGCTGAGCTTCCGCTGACTTCCTATGGGACATTCGTGGTCAGGATCAGCGTGCAAAGTTGTGCCGTTTGCTCACAGGACGAGAGCAACATTCAGAGGGGCGAGTGGGGTGCCTCCCCCCGGGCTCCCTCTATCCAGGAGGGCCTCTGCGAGTCAGCTGCCCGGAGGTACAGTGTGGGCTTGTCTGCACCAGCTGCTCCCGCCCCCTTCCTCCACGGGGGGCTCAGCGGGGTCGAGGCCGCAGTTTGGAAGGCCCGAATGGAAAGCCAAATCCCCACTCTTTGGGTTTCTTGTTTATTTACTCCTGGCAGGTCAACCTCCCTTTTCTTAGAAAAGACTCCGTGGACTTCTCGGAAAAGAGGGGACTCTGCCTCATGTATATGAATGAAGCGAATTTGTAGGATTCGTACCTGCGTGCACAGGGTCTCGCTTGAACACTCATCCGTTGGCCTATGAAAGACAAACATTAAGAAGGAGCCAAATGGATACTGAGTGCCATCGGATTTCAGGGGGCCGGGGAAAGAGCTTCAGGTGTTTGCTGCCTGAAGAAGGAAATCCTTGATTGCTTATGGGAGACAAGGAACGCCCTGAGGGAACATTCAATGTCTAAACCGTTATCCTTTATGTACAAAGAAAAAAACCCTAAAATGCTTGAGATAAAGAACCCAAACACCTAGTACCAACCCCAGCAACCTCCAGAACTCTTCTGTTTTGGGGTGTGCAGACCATAGTACAGATGGCATCCAGGGCGTGGCCCACACCGTTCTCCGGAGCGGCTGACCCACACGGAAGAAAGCGACCAGTGTTCGCGGCCCCTTCCCGTCTCCCGCTGCAGGGAATGTGTAAAATGGGGCAGTTTCTGATTAAAGGAGTCCTTTGTCTGACTGATGGCCTGTTGGGGTGTTGGCAATCAGCTCACCACATCTGGGAATCATTTGCACAGCCTGGCCTCCGCCGAAAACCCGATTCATACCTTGGTGGGGCTGCTCCAAGGCAAAGCGAATACCGCGGGCCCGAGGGATCCCGGTGATTCTTGTCAAACGTTCTCAGCTCAGACATTCTGGTTCTTCCTGCACATTTTGAGTATCTTTTTTTCACCGGCGTTGGGGGGAGGGAAGGAGGGTATGGGAAAAAGAGAGAGAGGAAGTGGCCCGGGGTCGGATCCACAGCCGGCCACCGACACTCTGGACCGACTGGATCCAGACTCGAGGCAACTAACTCAGCCTCCGGAAGCCTGTTCCTTCTGTTCTGTGGCAGTCGGTCACTCTGTCTATTTCACAGGCTTGTGGAAACATGACAGCACTTTGCAAACATCACTGAAATCCCACAGATGATGTTAAGACGGTACATGCTAGGGAAGGGATAGAAGTCTGTGCTCCCTGGGAAGCTCAGAGCATTCTCAGTGTTCCCTCTGGAGTGGATGACTTTTATCATGACCACCGTCATGCTTACGTGGCACTTTTTTCATCTGAGTTAGTGACCAGGAAACGGATTTCAAAAGCGTACGCTAATGAAACCGGGTCGTCTCCAGCCATCCGTCCTCCACGCTTTCTGAACCGACTCCGAGGAATGTCATCCTCCCCCATCAGACCATGGGGGTGTCAAAAAAGAAATAGACTGTTCCCCCTTTTGCTTCCACTGTTTCTATTCAATTTCATCATCTGCTTTGTGGCCCCATCCAGCTGCTGGCACCTGAGTCCTCCCTGAGGACTCAGAATTCTTTACCGCCCCTTCCTACCCTTTCTTCCCACTGTTTTCTTTCTTACTACCCCCCTCGGAGGCAGCTCCCCAAGGACAGCCTCTCTGCCTGGCTCAGGGGTGTTTCCAGTCACCGACAGAGCCTGGTTCCTCAGAGGCAAACTGTGTTCTTCAGCCCCGTGTGACGATGCCTGGTCTTCACCATTTTTGCAGAGGTCCTTGGTGTTCCCTAGACCGGAGCGGTAGTCCTCAGTACTTACTCATCTAAGAATAATGAGAGCCGACATTTATGGAGCGTTCCCGATATGCCACCTGCGTTTCTGAGTTCTGGACACAAATTTAAACTTCAGAAGCCCCCGTGAGTTGGCCCCCTTCTTAGTCCAAGGCTTAGATATGGAAACCAAAGCATGGACTGGCGAAGTAGCTTGACAACTGTTTCACAGCTAGCTGATGAGGCGGTCCTTGAGCACCGCTGTCCGATCTCAGAGCCCATGAACCAGAGCGTAAGCTCCGTTAAGGGTAGGGGCGCTTGTGTCTCTGTTCTTGGCTGAAGCCCTAGTGCCTCAAAGAAGCACTCCAGAAATGCTTGTTGAGTGACTAAACAAACGCTCTCAGCCACCATGCTCTCCTGCCTCCAACGCCTCCAAACTCAGGATGGGTTGTGGTGGGTGGGCCATCGTGAGGCCCCCGCTCGAGGGCTGTGAGTGACACCAAAGAGGAGATTGGAGGCAAAGCCCAGCACAGAAGCTATAGAGAAAAACATTTTGGCCAATTACCTTGTACTTTTCTAATTTTGTTTGTTACGAACATACTGCTTCCTGTCTCACTCGGAGTCGAGGCTGAAGGTTTTTTGGTGACTTGCCATCTGCTCCCCCATCCTCTACGATCGCCCTCTTGCCTACCGTGTTCTGGGAACACCAACCTCCTTGCCCTTTCTCAAAAGATGCAAGACCATGTTCCCTCTGCCCTTTCCCCAGGTTTCCGCTTAGCTCAGCCCTCCCTTTTTTCAGACCTTTGCTCAAATGCCTTCCCTAACCTATTTACTTATTTTTATTTTTTTAAAGACTTATTTATTTATTTTAGAGAGAGAGAGCCAGTGTGTGTGCTCATGCATGAGCAGTGGGAGGGGCAGGCGGAGAGAGAGAATCTCATGCAGACTCCATGCTGAGCGTAGAGCCTGACGTGGGGCTTAGTCTCATGACCTCAGATCATGACTTGAACCAGAATCAAGAGTCAGACGCTTAACCGACGGAGCTACCCGGCGCACCCCTCACCCCCGTCCTCTCTATTTAAAAGTACAACTATCCTGTCTCTGCATCCCTCCTCCCATACAATACCTACTGTCTTCAATACTGGTTGAAGGAAGGAAAGAAGGAAGGAAGGAAGGGAAGGGAGGAAAGAAGGGAAGGAAGGGAGCTCAAACTAAAAGCAAGATGGGCAGCGAAGTCTCCAGATTTTCCTCCACTGAAGATCTTTGAGAATTTCACATCTTTTCCCATTTGGTTCAAGTCCCATGCCCAGGAATTACATTATTGCTGTAGTTTTGGGATGTTCTGGGGAGACAGCATCATAACAAAGCGTGTGGAAGGCATCACTGAGAAACTGAGATTCTTACGAAAGCTGCGAGTACCTAGCTGTCTTTTCAAGAGGAAGATCTGCAAGAGAAGGGGGACGCGTGGCACCACCCAGGACCAAAAAAACAAAGGGTCAAAACAGAAAAAAGAGTCAGGACCAGCACAACCCAGTAGGGCTTGCTATCTTTCTTCCTATCTTGTCGCAAACCTGACTTTTCCTCCCTTGGATTAAACTTTTTTGCTTTCTGCCTCCTGTTTTATTATTTTAATTCTGTAACTGTCCTAGTGAGGTATGTAAAGCATTTGGGGGAAAAAATCGTGCGGAAGACGTTATAGAAACTAAAGATGCATTATATTATGTGGTATTGGGTAGAGGTTCCTCATGCTGCTGATAAATCTGTCCATGGCTTTGTCTGCCCCCTAAATAAGAAACTGGCTCCTCAGGAGGAAATGGGGAGCAGGACTTCAAGGGATACCGTCATAATAATTTGCTGAGAAACAGGTCGGACTGAAACATAAAGAGACCAGTGGCCATCCCGGCTTCTTACACAAAGGATGTTCCTGAAGGAAGGCTTCTTCCTTTCTTGCCTCTAACATGGAAATAATGAATTTTCCCTTTTCTCATGATTACCAAGATGTAGCTCTCATGAGAACAGTAACTGTGTCGAATCTCCCCCTATACTTGACACCGTGCTTTGTATACAGTAGGAGTTCAGTAAGTGAATGCTGAAACAGGGACCCTACCATGTGGGAAAACTCAGGCCTGTCCTGCTTCTCAAAAGAGTAAAAATGCTTAAAGAAACTAAAATGTAAAATGAACTTTGAGACTGTACTTGGAGATAGCCAAATTTATTACACTGTCTCCCGATTTCTCACCTTTTCAAGTACTGGCTTTACTGGTAAGAAACATTGTGATAGCTAAATAATCAAACAGACTATTTTTCATTATTGATTTCAGCACAGGTAGGTTCTGTACACGTGAATTGGGACCATCATCTTTTCATTGAGCTGATGCAAAATCACCCTCTAATTAGATGCTTTTTTCACTGAAATTCGGGAAATATAATTTCACAATTCTAGAAATGATGGCCTGTGTCATTGTCTTGGCGCCCTCCAAAACCAAAGCCTTGAGAGTCCATAGTTGGTCCTTTTAGACTCTGGCAAAAGGGGGAAAGGGCCTTGGCCATGACAAAGAAAAATGATTTATCCTGGGGCCTATCGTGAAAAGGGTGTAAGGAGCCCCAGACAGTCTGCTTTGATTAAAAAAAGAAGAAGAAGAACAAATACAGACCATCACTCAAAATTTATTTCTAGTCTTTCAGGTGCTTCAGAAAATAAATGTGGTTCATTTTTCTCAAATAAATTTTCATTTATTATCCTATCTGTCTCCTTGGTGCTCAAGTTAAAGCTGCAAGGTGGCCTTCTTGGAGAAAGCAGACTATTTCTGAACCTGGCCCTGCAGAATTTTAGTGACACTTTCAAAGGACGAAAAAAATCACCTGACACCAGTTAGAATGGCCAAAATTAGCAAGACAGGAAACAACATGTGTTGGAGAGGTTGTGGAGAAAGGGGAACCCTCTTACACTGTTGGTGGGAATGCAAGTTGGTGTAGCCACTTTGGAGAACAGTGTGGAAATTCCTCAAGAAATTAAGAATAGAGCTTCCCTGTGACCCTGCAATTGCACTGCTGGGTATTTACCCCAAAGATACAGATGTAGTGAAAAGAAGGGCCATCTGTACCCCAATGTTTATTGCAGCAATGGCTACGGTCGCCAAACTGTGGAAAGAACCAAGATGCCCTTCAACAGACGAATGGATAAGGAAGATGTGGTACATATACACGATGGAGTATTAGGCCTCCATCAGAAAGGATGAATACCCAACTCTTGTAGCAACATGGACGGGACTGGAGGAGATTATGCTGAGCGAAATAAGTCAAGCAGAGAGAGTCAAGTATCATATGGTCTCACTTATTTGTGGAGCATAACAAAGAACATGGAGGACATGGGGAGATGGAGAGGAGAAGGGAGTTGAGGGAAAGTGGAAGGGAGATGAACCATGAGAGACTATGGACTCTGAAAAACAACCTGAGGGTCTTGAAGGGTCAGGGGTGGGAGGTTGGGGAGCCAGGTGGTGGGTAATAGGGAGGGCACGTGTTGCATGGAGCACTGGGTGTGGTGCAAAAACAATGAGTACTGTTATGCTGAAAAGAAATTTTAAAAAAATACTAAAGTCTTAAGTTCCTATACAGGCTCTCACCACCTACTAGCATTTAAAAATCAAAATAAGACCTTGTTCCCACCGTTGAGGAGCTCCAGGGGTCAGGATAAAATCAAGAGAGATGGGGCGCCTGGGTGGCGTGGCCGGTTAAGCATCTGACTCTTGGTTTCAGCTCAGGTCATGATCTTGGGCTGCAGGATCGAGCCCCACCAGGCTCCACGCTCAGGGCAGAGTCTGCTTGAGATTCTCCTTTTCCCTCTGCCCTTTCTGCTCATGCTCTTTCTTTCTCTAAAATAAGTAAATATGTCTTTTTTTAAAAAAATTGAGAGAGAGAGCAGTAGAGGGCCAAGGATTACCAACCTGTAATGTCATGAAGTCTGACCCTGTCTGGGGTCTGGCAGCTCAGCCCCTCCAGGCCCCCCTGGGAATTCATGAGAGGAACATAACCGGCGGCAGCTGGTACTGTTGGCCTCTACCCCCTGGGCTCCCACACATCATTCTCTGAACAAAACCTTGTAGTTCCCAAGGTCCAGCCCTTGTAACTCTGCCCACGGGTTTTCTCTGCTGGAGCCCACTGCATTCAAGTGTGGGTCTGGCCAGAGCACCAGGGAAGCAGCGCTCTTGGGAACAGCTCCCAAATAGGACTTACAGGAGTTGGGGGTAAATGCTCCAGCTCCCTTGCCCCTTGTCTGGGACATCGCTGAAGCATGGTCCACCCTGACGCTGGTCCTTGGTCCAGATTTCCTAAGTAGGCTGAGCCCCAGCTCCCTGTATCAGCATCCTGCTTGATCATGTATCCTTCAGTGGCTTCCTCCCTCCCCGTCTCACGCCTACTCCCCTATGGCTGCTTCTTGGAGTCACCTGCCATTTAAACCTCCAGGGATGCTTCTAAGAAGACCCAGCATAAGGTATTGGCAGTATATCCCCATTCAGCCATCCATCCATCCATCCATCCATCTATCCATCCATCCATCCACACATTCACTCATCCGTCTACACATCCATCCATCCATCCATCCATCCATCCATCCATCCATCCATACATTCACTCATCCGTCTACACATCCATCCGTCCATCCATCCATCCATCCAAACATCCTCCATCCACCCATCCACACATTCACTCATCCGTCTACACATCCATCCGTCCATCCATCCATCCACACATTCACTCATCCGTCTACACATCCATCCATCCATCCATCCATCCATCCAAACATCCTCCATCCACCTATCCACACATTCACTCATCCGTCTACACATCCATCTGTCCATCCATCCATCCATCCAAACATCCTCCATCCACCCATCCACACATTCACTCATCCGTCTACACATCCATCCATCCATCCATCCATCCATCCATCCATCCATCCACACATTCACTCATCCGTCTACACATCCATCCATCCATCCATCCATCCATCCATCCACTCATCCATCTACACATCCATCCGTCCATCCATCCATCCATCCAAACATCCTCCATCCACCCATCCACACATTCACTCATCCGTCTACACATCCATCCATCCATCCATCCATCCATCCATCCATCCATCCACACATTCACTCATCCGTCTACACATCCATCCATCCATCCATCCATCCATCCATCCACTCATCCATCTACACATCCATCCGTCCATCCATCCATCCATCCAAACATCCTCCATCCACCCATTCACACATTCACTCATCCGTCTACACATCCATCCGTCCATCCATCCATCCATCCATCCATCCATCCATCCATCCAACCATCCATCCATCCAGCATTTTTTTAAGTCCATGCTATATGCCAGGCATTATATGAGACACTGAAGATGGCAAATGGGCAGCCACTGCCATCAGGGAGCTCCCTCCCAGGATAGAGAAGAACACCAGAACTCCCAGTATCGCTCTCCTCAAGTCTTCCAATCCTTTAGATATTAAAGGGGACTTCGTCGTACCTCTTATTATCAGAAGTTATCCATTCACTTGCTCTCTGGTTTATTGCCTGTCTCCCCTTCTAGAATACAAAGAGGCACTCGTCTGTCTGTTCCACTGTTGCATCCTCACCGCTGAGAATAGAGCTGGGGCTCAGTGAACATTTGAGCGCATCTGGGAAGTGGTAGGAGTCTGCCCGGGAGCCTGTCAGCCTCCTCCTGTCCCTCCTGGGGTTCTTCATCTCTGCTGCAGTGTAGCTAAGCTCCACAGAAAGGCTCTGCTCAGAGCAGGAGAGAAAGAGCATGGCTCCCTTCCTGCCCTTGGACACTGCGCCCCGAGGGCCGGAGCTTCTTTCCAGTCACCAGTCCTGGGGAACTAAGCGCTTTGCCCAACTGTGTGCTTGCGGAGAGCGCGTTCCTTTAACCCAGTGGATGGGGGTAATATGCTTCATTCAGAATCTACTGATGTCAATGTCAATCACACTAAAAGACACCTTCCGGGGAACATCTAGACCACTGTTTGGCCAAAGAAGTGGGCACCATAGCCTAGCCAAATTGGCCATCTAACCTCGAATCGGCACTGAGTTTAACTGGAAAGAACTTTTCATTCCGGGCCGTTCCTCAAGCGTGTGTGGAGACTGAGGCTGTTCCTGATGCCGTGTCTTTCCGTCCAGGCTGCTGGGGGTGGGGTGCACCTGCCAGGCCTGGGCGGGGGGGCATGTCTGCACCCAGTCTCCGTGTTTTTCTGCAGTGTCCCCGCCCGGGGCCGTGTTCAATGTAATCCTCATCTCTTTTGCATAAATTGGAAAATCCCCTATCGTTTTTGACTTAAGATGCTGTGCATTTTGTTTTCGTTTTCATGTTAAAGAGAGAGAACATAAAGATGGATGTCATTCATCTTGAAACCTCTCCTCTGGTCGCGATGGCCAACCAACCACAGCCCCAAAGGCCGGTGGGGGACTTACCACCCTGCCTCCTGTTCTTGATTTCCTTTACAGCTGGGCATGTGAGCAAAACTGATTTATGGAGCCTGGGTCCTGCTTCGTCTTGGTGGGGGAGGGAAGCCAAGTGTTCAAGCTGCCGTAAATCTCAGCACCGCTTGTATTTCCTTACACGTCCAGGAAAAGAAATCCTAATTTACATCTATTGCTATAGGAGCTCGTAAATTAAAAATAACAAGTCTATTTTCTATACACCTGGAACTTGAAAATCACAATCTGTTCACCTGGGATGGCCCCCTTCACAGCAGGACCACAAGGCTGGTGGCTCAGACGGGGTCCTTGCATCTGGGCTTTGAAACCCAAGCAGCGACTCACCCTGTGCCTTGTGACCGTGCGTAAAAAGTGTCAGGATAAGGGGAAGTTATTTACGAACTCGAGCGTAGATTCTCAGAATTTGGTCCCATTATGTTTTTGTCGGAAACCTTCCTCTTTTGGTACTTTACTCCAATCTCTGGCATCTTTCTCTCCCTTTCTGTCTTTGTCTGTGTTTTAGTTTACATAAATTTCAAAACCAGCCTAACAGCATCGGAAACAAAACACAGGAAAGTCTTCTTGATTTTCCATTCTGTTCTGAGCCATAAATTACTCCGTGGACTCAGATAACACACACAGGAGGGCTGTGTTGGGCTGTGTGGGTTGAATCTGGTTGATAAATATTTCCACACCTGCACTCCATAGAGCCTCCAGGAGGGAGAAATGAGTTTTTTCCTCCTATCCCTAAGGGAACTGAGTGTCACCTGGGCAGTGTAGCTGCTTTGTGACACTTTACAGAGGTTAAGACTGAGCAGTCTTGGGGAACAAGTGCGACCACCACCCCCCGAGGCCCCGTGGTCTTTATGTCTTTGTTTTGTTCTTTGAGAACTATGTTTACTGGTTTTTTTTAAGAAAATGCATAAATAAAGGAGAAAGAGAGGATATAGTTTACTTGGATTTTCGAAAGCTTTTAAAAATATGTCATACCGGGGCACCTGGGTGACTCAGATCATTTGGCGTCTGCCTTCGGCTTGGGTCGTGGTCCTGGAGTCCTGGGATCAAGCCTTGCATCAAGCTCCCTGCTCAGCAGAGAACCTGCTTCTCCCTCTCCCCCTCCCCCTGCTTGTGTTCCTTCTCTCGCTGTCTCTCTCTTTCAAATAAATAAATCTTAAAAAAAAACAGATGTCATACCAGAAGTGGTAGAAATGATACCACCCAGTCCTTCCGCTCTTAGATGTTTACCAAAGAGCAGCTGAGGCGTACATTCATGCAAAGCTTGCGTGGTTGTTCAGAGCAATATTATCCATAGTAACCCCAAACTGGTAACAGCACGAGGGTCTACCAACTGAAAAACGGAGGAACAAAATGTGGTCTATCCATACCACGGAGTACCCCTCGGGTTATTCAAACTATCGGTTTATGGAAGAACACTGATGAATCTTGAAATGATTAGAGTGAGTGAAAGATGCCAGACTCCCCCACCCAAACCAGAAGACTACACACAGTATGATTTCCTTTAGCTAAGATTATAGACAATGCAAACTGATCTGTAATGACAGAAAACATCGCTGCAGTTGGCTGCGAATGGGGAGGGGCGGGGAGAGACAGACAACGGAAGGGCTTCGGGGGGCTAATGGATACGTCTGTTATCCTGGGACCGTTTCACAGGTGCATGCGTGTGACAGAACTCACCAAATTGTGTACCTTGAATGTGCGCGGTTTATCATATGTCAGTTATCCCCCACTAAAGCTACATCGATAGGTTTTGTGGGGACAAGAGAAAATGTTGTGAGCCGGAGAGGAAATTGTCTTAGAGCGTAAATCAGGAGTTTGGCCAAAGGATCATTTTTCTCTTGAGGGAAAAGTGTTAATAATAAGAACCCCGAGGAAAACATATTGAATTGGCCTTATTTAACATTTTTGCAAAGGATCAAGATAAGAAAGTACCACAGGAAAGCTCCAAATTTGTGCACAAAACTAAGTTCCTTCGGGTAATAAAATATCGTTGAGGCAGAATAAACAGACAAAGAAGTAAGCGGAGAAACTTTAATGAGAGCAAGGAAAAACATTTCTGGACAAGCAGTTCACACTGCCCTTCTCGGATGGAAGGCTCTGGGAGACCGGTTGTAATCCAGGACAAGAACCTAAGACTTAGTCGCCAGAGGATTCTGTCTAAGATCAAGACCAGAGACAGCAACAATAGCAACGTCTTTTGGACATCCTCAGGAAAGATATTGGCGATCCAGTGAAAGGTATCATTGTGTCCTTGGGCCAAATAAAATCGTGTTAGAACCTGGAAGTTCTTATGAAGGCTTTTTTTTCCCCGAAAGATTTTATTTATTTGTTTGAGAGAGAGAAGATGAATGGGGGAGGAGAAGAGGCAGTGGGAGAAGCAGACTCCCCACCGGGCAGGGAGCCCTACGTAGGACTCGATCCCAGGACCCTGGAACGTGACCTGAGCCAAAGACAGATGCTTAATCACTGGGTGACTGAGCCACCCAGGCGCCCCTTCTTATGAAGTTGTAATAAATGTGCCTTAAAATGTGCAAGAGACGCAAAACACTACTGAGGGGGTCGAGGAACTTCCCTTCCATCGCAGGCTGTTGGAAGAGCTCTTCCGTCCAGAGGACAGGATCTAGGAGGGAAACGGAGTCGCTTACTTGACGTGCGGATAGATGACTCATTAAATCCTGGAGTCATCTCTTAAGACTGGGAAGAGGCCGCATTAGGGAAAAACAAAGCAGACTGTCCTCCACGCGCTAAGACCGAGTGCGCATCAAGCCTTCACGTTTGGGTTCATGCGCAGCCCGTAGGCTGGTTGGAAGCTACCAGAACTGGACGGGGGAGCCCAGCCCCAGCTTCTCCGCCGCAAAGGGTGACCCCCTGCCTTTCTTGCCAGGAAGAGTCAGAATTCTCCGCTCAGTGCTTTAGGCTTCCAGTCCGATAGCGTGGCTGTTCATATCTGTTTCTGAAAGTCTTTTCCACGGCATTTTCGAAAGTGCCTGTATTATCCTGAGCCTTTCTACCAAGCCACAGATCAGCTGGTACACTCGCTCGAGGTTTGCTGCAAACAGGCCAGGGCTGAGAAGCCCTAGGCTTCGCGGGTTCCAGGCTGGACACACGTCACGGGCCATCTCCCTTGAATGGAGGCAGACTCGCGGGCAGGCCGGGGTCAGGGACCTCTGACGTCCGACACGAGTGTCGTTAACAGATGCTACCACGTCCCCCCGGCACCTGGACTGTTTCACGCCTAAAAGGAAGCGAGACAGGACGAAATACAAATCCAGATCGGCCCAGTCCCTTGCAAGAGGGCAGGATCGGGCCGGTCCTCTCTCCTTGCCAAGTGCGGCTTTGGGACTGTGAACTGCAGCCATCTGCTTGCTTGGGCCCGGAGAGTGGTGCCGCCAGCGTCTCTACCGCCCTGATGAAGCGGCGGGGCGGGACCTGGAGGCATTGCTGCCCGGTGTTCATCGGGGACTCATCGGGGACGACGGAGCCGGGTGTGGGAAATGCCAGGGGGAGGACTCAGGGAAGCCCGATGGCTCCCCGAGGACACAGCTGCCCGGCTTCCTTTGTCAAAGGCGCAGCAGCCTCCAGTTTAGAAAAAAAAAAGTTGACTCTGTCCCTAAAACGTCTGGTCTTCAGCCACAAAGGAGGAAGAGTATTTTTCTGCTGCTGGCCTCGTGTTTGCTGGAATTCTACCACTTTTCGATGCTCCGGGGGGATGGTCCGCACTTCCTCCTGCTTCCTCGCCCTGAACTCCCCCCACCTGCAACCCCCCACTTCATCCATTGGCTCCTGGCAGCGGAGGTCTCCGTCCAGTCCACTAACGAGTGTGGGATTCTGACAGAAACGAGCAACCCGGGGAGACCCCAGGAGGGAAACGGGAATAGGACGTTCCTATATTTTTATGGGGAGATTGATAATCAAGGCTAACAATCCCAGCAGAAGGTGAACAGCGCATTAAACAGAGGGGAAAAGATAATAAAATATCGCCTGCTGCTTAACAATCGTTGGGTGGAAACATTCCCCGGAACTATCCAGCTGTTGCACTTGATGGCTCATAAAGCCTCCCTAACGTCTGTCAAGGGCCTTTTTTCTTGGTGAGGGACCATTTTTTTCCTGCAGTTACAATAACATCTGGTTCCTGTCCCTGGAAGTGCAAAGAAGCTGTGGGTGCAGGCAGATGGCTGCTGGGGGAGAGCCGGGTCCGGAGGCGTCCAGCTCCTGGAATGGGCTGGGGGGTCACTTCTGACCCAAAGGCCATCATCAAAGCGCCGAGTCAGATTCAGCAGGCGGTTCCTGAGCGCCCGCTGTGTGCCCGGCAGCTGCGTTAGGAGATCTCATTTAATCCGCACATCTGTGAGGTACGTATCACTGTTTTAAAAAGAATACCAAAAACAAAATAAAACAAAACAAGAAATACAGAGCCCAGACCCAGGTCACCCTGCTGCGGGGGCAGGCCAAGGTCGCCCAGCCCGGTGGGCTTTGTTCCATGCCATGCTTCCACACACGTGGAAGAAGGAGGGAAAGTTGCCTCCCATCTGTGCTCTGGGTGTGTGTGACATCCTTCGGCATGTGACCATCCTTCCTACCTGGGTGCCTGGGCCCGTGTGTGTCCAGGAGGGATGACACTTCCCAGAGAGCCCCAAAATAAATCATGGGCGTCCTTGGTGACCTGCTCTTTTAGGTTGGGCTCCCCAGAAGCAGGTCTGAAAGTGAGGCTCTGTGATTGATTGAGAGTGTGGTCCCTGGGGGCCTGGTGAGGGAATGGGGGAGGCGGAGGAGGAAGGGGAAGCCAAAGAAAGGGCCATCTTGCAGCCCTCCTTGGGCAGCATCTAGCTGCCAGGGAGCTCCGGGGTGGGAGCTCCATCCCAGAGTGATCCCGACCTGGGCAGTGTCGCTGGGGCTCTCATACCCCTTGACCAGCCATGAAGGTTGCCAAGAGCAGTCAATCCCAGACCCTTCTGGTCAGCTCCCTGCGCATGCAGGTGAAGCAGGCTCCAGCAGCCCAAGGACGAGGCTCTGGAAGAGAGCAGCAGGTGTGGACCTTGGAAGCAAAAGCCCCCGGAAAGGAAACGCACCGAATGCAGAAAGAAGGCTGAGAGACCTGGGCTGCGCTCCAGCACTGGTATCTGAACTTGCCCTTTTCTCACGGCGCCGGCGGAGTAAGAGGCTGGTGGGACGGGAACCAGAGAGATTAACCCGGCAGCACCAGCGGCTGTGAGGCACAAGAAAGGGGGTTGGTTTTCCTGAATTCTGGGGGTGCCGTTTCTCATCACTACGTTCAGATGGCTTTCAACCCAAGGCAGCAGGAACGGAACGCTGGGTTTATTTCACGTTGGAGGACACGACAGGACCAGGACGACGAAAGTCCCTTGGGAGCTAAGGGAGGTTGTTCCAAGTGAATCTCCATGTTCTCTTCCAAGGTGGGAAAACAAGAAGGGAAAATGAGAAGGGGGGGTTATGCCTAAGACAGGGAGCCTCCCCGTCGGAACCCATGCTGGGACTCCAAGTGCCCCAGCGTCCAAAATCCGTGTGTGTCTCTCTTCAAAACCAATAGCACGCGAACCCATAGCAACCCTATTTTTAAGTGAAAACAGATTTCTTCCATTATAAAGAAATGTCAGCTCGCTCTTTGGGAGGCGAGGGGTTCCTCACATGTGTCCTAGCTGAACATGAAGGGCAAATGCTTGTGTAATCGGTAGCCGAAACTGCTTCTGTCCTCAGCTCCCTTCCCATGTGTCACAGCCATGAACACAGAGAGTGAAACCCAAGGTGTGGTCTTCGGGAATTGTGGGGAGACCCGTGCTCGTCTTACGAAACCCCGATCTTCCAGGCGAGCCTGGAACATCACCGAAGGGGCATGCGCCTCAGTTCAAAAAGGCAATGAATTACAGTGTGTTCGATGATGGTGATGGGATTATCGTGTGTTTTGAGGTTGTGATTGTCCCTCAGAGACATCTCCCGGGGTATTTACAGATGACATGTTACGACTATGGTGTTTTCTTCACAGTAATAGAGAAGGAGAGAGATGTGGGGGGTGGCCGTGGAACAGGTGGGCTCTGAATTGATCTGTGCTGAACCTGGGAGATGAGTGCATAGACGCTTCTGTCCATTTGCAAATATGTTTGAAATTTCCCATAAGGAAACTAGTCTATACTTAAGGATCCCTTCAAAAGACTCTGTGAAGGGCCAGCCTTGATGGTCCTGGAGGCTGCCTCAGAAACAGAGCAAACAGAGTGGCCATGCGTGACGAGGCCTCAGGCTGGCTCAGAGAAGCGACAGGTCTGGGGTCCTAGCCTGCTGACTCCCAACTGGGTTTTTACACCCCCTCCCCGGGACACCTTCTTTTGGTAAACTTGGAGGTTCTAGAGCTTAATTAGAAGGAATCAAAAGGGTAATCTTTGGGCTTCAGAGTAATCTAAAAAGTAATCAGAAAAGCTTTTATAAAGAAGTTTACTCCTAAAAAACAAAGAAGTTTAAGGTGCTTAGTTGGTTGGGTGCCTGCCCTGGGTTCAGGTCATGATCTCGGGGTCCTGGGGTCAAATCCTGCATCAGGCTCCCTGCTCAGTGAGGAACCTACCCCTCCCTTTGCTTCCCCCCCACCAGCTTGTGATCTCTCTCTCTCTCAAATAAATATAATCTTTAAAAAAACAGCAATAATGAAGTTTAGCAGAAGGTATCACATAGCACTGTACATCCTGCTCTGTCCCCATCCACAAAACATCAAAAGGGAACCCTGGCCCCTCCCATTTTATACAAAGACAAGGCATGACCTCATCCCTAGGGAGTTCCCACGACACTGATGTGGATTCTGGAGGAGGAAGGGGGTTCCGCTAAATGGGAAATGAATTTCATTTTCTTTCCTGTTTGGAGATACAGTGAATGAGTACCGCCAGTGACCTCCTCCATAAAGATGCGTGTACCGTGAACACTGTAGACTCTGGGGATAGCATCTAACCGACTGAGTGGTAGTCTGCGCAACAGTTGCAACCCCGGGTTCTGTTTGCGCTTCCCCTCACGGTGCACGGGGTCCGTCCATCAATTGCCTCCGTGGTCTTGCCCATTCGATATGACAGCTCCCAGGTGCTTTGATCTTCTGCTCAAGGCCACTTGGTACTGACAGCGCCTTGAGCTCATGGGTGACGTTCGAGGCTCGATGTGTTAATTCCGTTCAGTCCAGCTCGTCTTTGTTTTGAGCATCTCCTAAGTGAGTAAGCATATGGCTAACACTGGGAAGAAACATCTTAACTCTCAAGGCACGCCTTGAGGAGTACAGCCTGGGGAAGCTGTTTTACAGCCTGGGGGAGATGCGGGCGTTCCCCCAGGGTGGAACTTTGCAAAAACAGCCCAGGGCTCTTCCCAGTTTGGTCTGCATGTCCCTAGCTGTCGGGTAGACTCTGAATTGACATTGCAACCTATAAAGTGTTGAATCCTCTCCTGCCTACACAGAGCTACCTTGAATTTTAATAACTTCATGCTGGCCATTCACTGAAAACTATATTGACCACCTGTCGGTTCCAGAGAATGGGATGCTCTATGCTTTGGCTAACCCTGTGAGTTTTTTAAACCAGAAGCTCTCGGCAGCTGTTAAATCTTTCAATACAAAATATTCCTGGCATTCTCAGAGTAAGGAGCCGTCAATGCCTGAAATGAGGAGACTGTTGACTTTCGCATATCTGAACTTGAGGATTGCTCCTATGTGGTGGCTTTTGGCTTGCAAGTTCAGAATGGTGTCGAGTGGATTTGGAACCCAAAATGAATGCAGTGACAGACGGTCCATCATGATACAGAAAGGCCGAGCCTGTAGCTGCCCTCCTTTGCTCACTCTGAGCTCTGCATCCCTGTGGATCACTGTCATATGGAAATGACTGGGGTGAAAAAAACAAGATTTTTCTAAAATCAGGGAGAGTGGGGTGCCCAGGTGGCTCAGTTGTTAAGTGTCTGCCTTTGGCTCGGGTCATGATCCCAGAGTCCTGGGATCAAGTTCTGCATTGGGCTACCTGCTCAGCGGGAGGCCTTCTTCTCCCTCTCCCACTCCCCCTGCTTGTGTTCCCTTTCTCACTCTCTCTCTCTCTCTGTCAAATGATAAATAAAATCTTTAAAAAAAAAAAAATAGGGAGAACCACGTGCAAGCCTGAGTCAGGAATCATGGTAGACACACCACAAAGGAAATGAATTTCCTCGATAACTCTTTTTGGAGGCAGCTTTAGGTAACTTGCCTTTGAATTGCATTTGTTTATGAAATGTCTTAGTAATCATCTCCACCATAGCTGGACCAGGAGGGACTCTGCTTTCTGCTCATACCTAATTCCTATGATTCACTGTGCCCCAAGAGCACACTTTTTATAGCCCACCCCCCTCTCCTGTGGCTGCCGGACATTTCCACTTTGTATCATTAATCCGATAAGTTTCTAAGAGCTGGGAAGTGTCTCCCCTAAACACCTGACTAGCCTCGAGCTCTTTCTACTTGACAAAATGGGAGAAAATTGATAATGACTTCCCATCTTCGACCGGATGGTGGAATTCTGTAATTAAAACCCTTTAAAACCCTTGTTGAATAAAAAGGTACAATATCCCTGATACCTCACTGTTGGGAGGGAAATGTATCCAACCAAAGACAAAAACGTAAACTGCAGACTCACCTACCATGAGATGCTTTTGACGATCTAGTTGATATCTGACGCAGGTTACTGCCGATGGTTTGAGCTAATGGATACGTTCAAGAATATTTACTGTATATGGAATCTATCCATTTTCGTGTGAGCGATTTCCACTCTTATTCACGTCACTATGTCCACAGGTGATGGATGTGCTGTTTATTAATAGGGAGAGCAGCATGTGTCGATGTGGTTGGCCTTGGGCCGCACTAGCATTGTTCTGTGAGGTGCAGTTGAGGTATGTTTGGCAGAACGTGGTGAGTTTCCCTTGCTTTTTCATTCCACTGACCCGAGTGTAGAAATCAACTGCTTTCCCTGATTGGTATTGTTGGGAGACGTTCTCTTTCACTCTTCCCTATGGGCTTCATGGTCCCATGTGCAAGTTGCTTTCTCTGTCTAGCTTGGAAGCAAGGAACTAGGCTCCCTCCAAACCACTGAGTTTATGGGGCTGAAGGAGCTTGTTTGCCACCCCCAGTAGTTGACTGAGATTAGAATTTGGGGGCGCCTGGGTGGCTCAGTGGGTTGAGCCTCTGCCTTCAGCTCAGGTCATGATCTCAGGGTCCTGTATCGGGCTCTCTGCTCAGTAGGCAGCTTGCTCCCCCCACCACCCGCCTGCCTCTTTGCCTACTTGTGATCTCTCTCTCATCAAATAAATAAAATCTTTAAAAAAAAAAAAAGAATTTGAACACAACGATTGGAAGGGTAGACTCGAATCACGCTTCTCTGCCAAGATTTTCACTGTTGCTTCAGGTGTTCTGAAAGGAGAAATGAATCATGCTCTCTCTGATTCAATGTCAGAGGGAGAAAGGAATCGTGTTAATTATCTGGGAAGAGTAATCTAATTTTTTTCTGTGAAGATTTTTTTCAGTAAAATGTAGAGCCCTGTGCAGCGGGCCCAGCGGCTACATGAGAACAATGATAGATGGCAAATTACTGTTTCACTTCTGCTACTAGTTGCTTTTGGCGTACAAGTCCCTGTTTTGAGTTCTTTTAAGTTCCCAGGGTCCTGGGATCAAGTCCAGCATTGGGCTCCCTCCTGTGGGGCGTCTGCTTCTCCTTCCCTCTGCTGCTCCCCTGCCTCGTGCTCTCTCTCCTAAATAAAAAATCTTTTAAAAATATTCACAGTGGGGCGCCTGGGTGGCTCAGTGGGGTAAAACCTCTGCCTTCAGCTCAGGTCATGATCCCGGGGTCCTGGGATCGAGCCCCGCATCGGGCTCTCTGCTCCGCAGGGAGCCTGCTTCCTCCTCTCTCTCTGCCTGCCTCTCTGCCTAGTTGTGATTTCTCTCTGTCAAATAAATAAAATATTTAAAAATTCACAAATGTTATACTTTGGCTCCGAGCCATGGCTTTACTATTACAATGTCTTCTGTCTTATTTCGAGTTTTTTGACCTCGATTCCACCTTGCCTTGATATCAGAATCACAAACTAAAAGGGAAAACTTGAGAATGTACCAAGTCCTCAGTTTGTAAACGATGAAACTAAGGCCCAAGGACTTGGGAAGAAGTTGGAGAAATTACACTCATTCAGTTAAAAATGTGGATTACTTCCGTGTACTGATAGAGTCACAGCCTTGGTGTGTTTCAGAGTGGAAATGGCATCATTCTGAAATTGTCTGAGTAGAAATCACGGCGAAGATCCTTATTATGTACAAGTACATCATGGGCCCGAGGCCCACCCAAGGGCTTGGGATGGGGAGGCTGATGGGCTGAAAATGGTACCCCACTAAGTGCTGAAGCTCACGCCAACATGCAGGACGTGTGCTGAAGGAAGGCTCTTCAGTCCAATTAGGATGGTTCAATCTACTCACAGTAGTTTGAAATTGGGATTTTAACAAGATCCTGGGCCTCCTCTCTGAGCCACTAGAAGCTTCATGAGTGGAGCAGGGAGCCGCTTCACGGCACTTCACCGAGCAGAGTCCTTATTTTTCCCTTTTGTGCTTCTTACCGTAACCTTATAGCCTCTCCTTAACTCGCCTGGCTTCACTCAAACAGCTCACCAACCTTCAAGACGGCGTTCTTACTTTTCTCCTCAGCAGTTCTCGAGTCTGTGTCTTTGAGCACCTAGGGACGTAAATCTGAAGACGGGCGGAAATAAAATCTGCCTTCGTTTTCGCCTTCACCAGCCCCTTCCGAAAGCTTTCCCGCTACACACTTGTTACGTGAATGGAAAGGAGGGGGAGAAAAGCACATTTCGGTCCGCCGGGTTTTCCTCCCTTTGTCTCCTTCTGAGGTGCTCAAAGGCATCAGTAACAGAGCAGGAAAGCTCTGGCTGAACAAAACTTTTTATTTTCCTTCGCCGCCTTCCATGGGGAAGTCTCCTACAATGCACTTTGCCAGCAAGCTTGACTAGGCAGACATTGAGAAAACTATTGAGCAGGTCTCAATGAAAAGATCTGATCTGACCTAGAAACTGCCCCAGTTCCCTCTCCCAGCGCCACCAGCAGTGGGAGAGAAGGTTGTCCCCCCCCCCATCTTCCCCCGCCCCTGCCATGGTCTTTCTTTCTTTGTCCTTTTTTCTCTCCTTTCTATTGTAGGAATTGTGGGAACTCTCTTTAGGTGAAAATCTCTCTGAAGCTGGGCTTTGTCTGCCAACGTGGATAGATGCCTAGAGATCTCGTAGCCACTCGGTAGAACTAGCATGTCCACGGCAGATTATAACAAACTTATGTGGGACAGACATTTGAGTTCAAGGTGGAAGGAGCAGTAGGTGTGGTGCGTATGGTTCGTCAAAGACCGGAAAGATTAAATGCTTGTTCCTGGAGCACCTGCCCAGGGGCTCTCTGCTTTCTACTCACTGGTCTGTCACTTGCACGACGCACGAGGCTGGCTCTGTATCATATTTGCATCGGTTTCCAATGTCTTGCCATCACCTTTTGCTTGGTTTTAGTTGGATTAAGTGTCTCTGAACCCCTGAACATCTATCTTTTTTTTTTTTTTTTTTTAAGAAGCTATGCTATGTTACTTTCTAATTGCACTGGCACCCTACATTACAAGCAGATACGCAAGGGGGCATTGCCAAGGGAAATATGGCCCTTCCGCGGCTGCCTTTCTCTCCCACTCGTGGTGATCAACCCCACTGGATACAGAGAGATGAACAGTCTGGAAATGAGAGTGTGAACTTCTCCCCGAACACTTGTTCATGCTCGTTCGTGGACCCCTGGCACCCAGTAGAGGCCTTCTGCTCTGCCCTAGGTCTTTCTTCAAACCTGGCTCCAGGCCGGGAAGGGGAGAGACCCCCTCGGGAGTGGTGCCCCCTTCACTTAACATCTCCCTATCTCTAAAAATGAATGGGTCCTCCCTGGATCTCAATTTTTGTAATTATCTGAAAATTTGTGTCTCGGGCTAATTATAAAACAGGCCCACTTAGAAATAGATGAGGGCAAAGGAAAGAAGCTCTTTATGATCTCAGGGGGTCAGAGATAACCACGAATGGCTTTTTAGGATGTCTCTTTCCAATCTTTTCCCGATGCGTATAGTTATTTTACAGAATTGGATTCTTGTGTCTAAGCAGTTTTGTCTTCCATTTTCTTCAATAGCGTTGTCTCTCGAACATTTGTCCGTGTCACTTAATATAACTTGAATATTTGAAGACTGCAGATCATTACATGGTGTGGATATTATTTTATTTCATGAAAACCCTGTTATGGTATTATTTAGGTGTTTTGCTATGACAAATGATGTTGCCATGAATATCTTTGTACATGAATTGTTGTGCATATTTTGGGTTATTTCCTCCATATGTGATCCTAGCAGGAGAATCACTGGGTTTAAGTGTGTGGATATTTTTAAGGTGCCTGATGTATAATGCGTATTATCCACCAGCCGTAGGTGAGTAGCCAGTATCCTGAAACTGTGCCAATACTGAATTTTACTTCTGCGAATTTGACAGTTTCCAATGATACCTCATTTTAAATTTTGTCCATTTTATTGCTTTTTGGGTTGACTGTTTTTCAGCTGTTCATCAGTCATTTAAATTATCCTGTGAAAATTTTTCTGGGTTTTTCGCACATCCTTCCATTAGAGTATTTGGGTTTTTCTTAGCGATTTTTTTTTAAGAACTCTAAAATTCTATTATTGTCATATGTGAATTAACCAAAATGGTTTAAATTTTCATGATGGTACAACAGTCGTTCTCCTTTCATAATTGTAACCCTATTCTGAGTTCCCATCCCTGGTGCCTGGTATGGAGCTATTATGCACACAGGGAGCTACACAAATGATTTTTAATGAGAGGATCATCCATTTTCCACACATGCCATCAATGCAGAGTGCTGGCTAGCGGGGCTCAGATGAGAATTTTAGGCACCTGGATGCTCAGTTGGTTCCACAGCTAGCTCTTGACTGGCTTGAGTCATGACCTCGGGGTCGTGAGCTCAAGCCCCACGTTGGGTTCCACATTCAGTGCAGAGTCTGCTTACGATCCTTTCTCCTCTCCCTCTGCCCCTTCCCCCACTTGCCCTCTCTCTCCAAAATAAATAAATCTGTAAAATAAAATGAGAATTTTTAGACCATGAGGAGTTACACAAAGGGAAGCCTTTTAGAATGAATCGTCGCAGGGAAAGAAGATGGAAGGAAAACATAAATGGTCTTCACATATGTGACCCTACGCGAGCTGAACATCAGACGGGACAAATATTACAAATCACAATGGAAGCACAGCTCAGAATTCTTTTCAAATTAAACGATATTTTATGCTTGCAAAATAAGGACAAAGTCAGAAAGGCTTTATCAAAGCTTCACGTGTTGTCATGGGTTTTTCCTGATTCTTTTCTTTTCAAAGAGATGAAGCATCCCAGGATCGCCGGGACTGCCTGGCTCCTTCCGTCTCCTCCCCCTCCAGAAGTAGCTGTTCTTCAAAATATGGTAGTTTTTATTTGAGTTCCTGTTTTCATACTTTTATGTCATGGATGTATGTCCATAAGCAATATGGAATATTATTTTCCATTTTTAAACTTTTTATGAGGAAACTGCAAGCCTCCTATTGCAACTTTTCCTTCTTCATTCAATATTCTGGTTTTGGTATTGATCCGTTTTAATAGTATTCTGTTGCAGGGAAGACACAGCTTCTCCACTCTCCCATTGGTGGTCATTCCAATGTTTTGCTCTTGAAAATGTTGCTGCAGTGAATGTCGCTGATTGTGTCCCCTGGTTCACACGGGTAAATTTCTCTTGGCCGGACATGGAAGTGCTAAGTCATAGGTATGTGCGTCTCCTCCTTTTCTAGAAAGTGCCAAGTTACTTTTCGTGTTTGGAAGGTGTTCTCTCATCACCAAAGTCTCCACCGTGGACACTTCCATTAAAAAGTGCTAGTTGAGTATTTTTGGAGTGAGTACTTTGGGCCAGGAAATGTTTTAAGGGGATTTACACGAGGCAGCATAATTAATCTTCACCGATTCCTTTCGCAAATGAAGAAACTGGCTGGCGTACAGAGCGTTTGGCGATCCTGCCTGTGGTCATATAGCCAGTGACAGAGCCCGCTCAGAACCAGGCTGTGTAACTCCTAGACTCTGGGATTTCACAACTCAAGGCTGTACTCGAAGTCCCAGAGAGACACCAGCCCTGCCATGTTTCTAGTGGTACCAAGACACCAGTTCCGTCGTCACTGCTGGGAACCCTCTGTAGAAGGGAAAAGCCTTTCTGGAGTGTTCCTGTCCTGCAGATTAGGGAGAAGAACCCCGTGGGTGCTGAACCCATCCCGGGTCCACTGATCAGGGAGGGGCTGATCGGAGGCTGAATCCCAGGCTCTGAATGGGATATGCCAGCCACCTTGTTTTTGGCTTCTCTCTCCACCTTGTGTTCATAAAGGTGTATCACTACATCTTCATGGGCTTCCTATTTCTTTTAGTCTAGGGTACACAGCTTGCAATATAAAGGTCAAATACAATTTTTAGGAGTAGGAACGGATAGGAGCTCGGACGTGTAAATTTTAATTGCATTGCTTTAAACCCCATTCCGAGGGCCAAACTTTCAGGATTAATTTGTTGCATCTGTTGGTAACACAGTGCTCAGTCTTCAGACCAGATTCCCTTTGCCCAGGGGCCCTCATTTACTAATGAGTAATCGCTGCAATTTTCAGAGAAAATGCCGCCGGTACAGTCATGTTTGAACATTCATCAAATATGATGGGAGCCCAGTTAGGAGAGAGATGTTAGAGTCCTTGGCCGGCAAATAAGGGCATAGAATTGATCTCCTCCCTACACTGGGACTTTCCTAGGATCATCCCTGCCATCAGCGTTTGTGACCGTGGGTGAGGAATTTCTACCTGTGGCCTTAGCCTCCTCAAGAGGACCACATGGAGAGTCAGGCTTGCAGAACAGCTGACTGATGCCTTCCTTTCAGTTGCCTCATATCAGTCAGGCTCCTGTTGGAAAGGGAAGGCAGAGGGGGGCGGTGGAAGCCACTTCAGCTGGAATGCATTTCTCTTTGTAGACGCATCATAGACACATGCCATTGACAAACTAATTATAGCTTTAGCAGGAGCATTTCCTCCTTCTACATTTCGTTTGCAAACAGCCAATTACGTCCATCTTGCGTGCTAGAGAAACACAAAAACCACAAAGTGGACTTATCAGTTATGTTTCTGGGTGAAGTTCAGCTCTCCACTTACCACCCCTCTGTTGGTGTTACTTTTTCCGGGTAGGGTTTCTAACCCCTCTTCCATGCCCACCCAACTATGTCTTGTATCTTTCCCAGCTGCCTCCAGACCAGTGGTCGGAGTTGCAGGTGTCTGTTATCTCACCCGTGTTCAGCCTTATCTACTTTGGAATGTCCTGAGAGAGTCAACAAAGCCAAATTCCTCTACCTTCCTTAAGACAACAAGGACTGCCATCCCACCGCATACCCGGTACATCTCTGGTACACAGGGCACTGATGGTCACAAGGAGGATGGGGTGAGATATATAAGCCAGTGTGACCTTGCCATAAAGAACATTAGCATTGACAGAGTCAATAAAAGAATGAGTGGGTACTTCGGGGTCATCTGAACTGGTAAAAAAAAAGCCAAAAAAAAAAAAAAAACACCAAAAACAAAAAAACAAGTTCTAAAGAGAGGCAGCAAAAGCAAAATACCATCAGCATACAAATCTGATACTGCAGATCTGGGGCTAAGCGCCTGTGCTCTCTCCTGGCATGTGAAAGGAGGAAGAGCTCTCGGAAGGTCGATCTGTGATTCAAAGTCTCTTTCTGGCCCCCTTATTTTATTTTATTTTATTTTATTTTATTTTATTTTATTTAGTCTGCCTATGACCTGTGGATGAATGAGGAAGTCGAGAAATGCCCTAGCTTAATTATCTCCAGAGTTTTCTTATAGTAGAATTAGTTTATCATGTTCTCTCTGGATCATTTTTCTCTTAGATCAGGCGTTAGCAAAATATGGCCCAGGGGCCAAACCAGCCCAAAGCCACCTGCTTTTGGAAATTGTTTCATTGTCACTGACATCTGTATGCGAGCTGAAGCAGAGCTCCCAGGTGATGGTGCCTCTCTAGGGTTTTTTTGACCATCGTGGTCCAAAGCCATTCAACAGACTTTCCTTGAAGACTTTTGCCCTCAGAATAGGCAATGAAAAGATGGAGAAAACAGAAGCCGCCCCCTGCTTCTGACAAGGCAGACATGTAGACAAAACTCACAAATGTTAACCAAATCAAATATCCCGGTGAGTACGGACATAGGGGCAAGGTGGCCAGGAACCCACCCACTGCCTGGAGAGGCAGAGAAGAACTCGGCCTGTGGTTCTGGAGTGTGGTGCCTTTCATTCTGATGGGAGTGTCTGAATCAAAACCAAGAGCCGATCCAGCCACCGAGGATGTGAAGCGTCCACCAGCTGTCTTCCTGCTCACGGCTAACCAGATATTCAGGACCAAGGATTCTCCTCTCAATCCTCAAACAACAGTTGAGGACCCATGTTGGAGCCTGGATTGCTTAGGGGTGATGCCCTAAAATCTTGACTGACTCTTTCTGTTGCTTTCCTGTAAAGTCATCCTTGTTTGCTCAGACTTATAACCAATCAGGTCCATAAAGAAAGTTTTCGGCAAGCCCACAGCCGGGCCCAGAGTGCCCCAGCCGGCTGTGGTTGGTGGCGATTTGTTGAGACAAACACACTGAGGAGGAAAGACATTAACACCCGTCTTTCGTTCCATCACAAGCAGCTGCTCAATGCTCAAGCCACATCCAGAGCTGATCAAAACCTCCCAGGAAGCTGGGAGCTGGGTGACCTTCCCCCGCTGGGTCTGTGGTCACGGCATGTTGACCGTGAGGATGGCACACCCAGTCAGTGGTGGCTCTCTCCAGGCAAGGGCAACACTTAAACAGTGATGGAATGGAGATGTTCATGGGATTTCACGACTGCCTCAGGAACTGTAGGTATCTCGAAGATGAGAGATTTGGACCAGTAATGGTGAAAGAATTTTGCCGAACTCCACAAATCTACCTTCATCCTTGGAAAGACTGTTGAGAGTGGACTGAGCTTTATCAAAATCTGGTCAAATGGAATGGCTTCAACACCTACTAAAAGCATTACATAGGCACACTTGCTTTTCCTAGATAACATTTTCTGCAAAGTTATCTCCAGAATGTTCTCAAGTCAGGTTTTATGGTAACTTCTTAAAACATAGAGATTAAACCTATTCTACGTTACTGAATATTTCAGCCCACAAGTCAAAGCTCAGAGAGGTCAAGCAACTGGCCCCACCTCACAGCTGAGAAACGGTGGAACCAGGGTCCATGTGGCAGTGTGGCAGACGATAGAAACCGGAACGCCCCGTGCTAGCTTGTGTCTCCCTTGGAAATACAGCAATTCTGCATTGTTCCTTCCGGGGGGAACAGTGTTCCTAAGAAGGACCTACGTAGTTCCTTCTGGGGGGAAAGGGGAGCTGACGGCTGGTGTGCTCATGGGGGTGACAGAAGGGAAACCATGAACCCGAAGGTATTTGGACCATCAGGGAGTTCCTGGGTCCGTTCCTCAAGGACTTCCCAGGACTGTGCAGACCACGATTGCAGAAATTACTTCAGATCTGCTCATCAGGGGACCTGGGAGTTCAGCGTATTCCCCACCCTGGGGACCAGCATCTTGTCTGATGGTGACCAAAGGGAGAAGGGGAAGCAGCAGCAGAAGCACTTTGTGTCCTGCCTGTGGAGTGTGGCTCAGCTACAGGAAGCCAGAGGTGGCCAATGTGGGACCACACTGTGTACAGACACCTCCCAGAGGAAGCCGTCTGATTTGTACTTGGGGATATCGGACTGTGAGGTTGGTCGCCCCAGGCTTCCCCATAATGATTTTTTAAATGATTCATTCCTCAATGAGTGATGTTTCATTATTGCCTTAGCATGGAGCTTTCAGAATTATGAGCTCCCGCTCCGGAAAGCGCGCACGGACTCGGCCCACGCTGAATCACACCGTCCCCTCCCTTTCTCGTCTGTCCTCTAACTCCTGCCCTTCCTCTGTCGCTGCGGTACCAGCCGGAGGAAATAGACACCAGGTGCTAAAATGTGTATTCAAAAAACTGGGCTGGCTTCTGTTTCTGAAGATGCTGCTGCGGCCCCGTCCCAGATAGCTCCAGACTGTTTTAAAAGCAGTGGGGGAGTGGGTGGACGCCTCAGGAGACTGTGGGTCAAACAGAGGAAAGTAGGTCCAGTTCCCCCCAACCTGGTACGTGCGTGTGTGTGTGTGTGTGTTTGTGTGCGCGCGTGCGTGTGTGAGCATGAGGGCATGTCTGTGCGTGTGTTTGCCCAGCCCGGGGTGTTTCTTACTGGACTAAGCTTATGGCACCAGCCTCCAGAAGACAAGCACACAAAGCTGTGTCCTAGGGAGAGCGCGATCTAGCAAATTGTATCCAAAGCGGGTGACTGGTCGGGGGCGGGGCCAGGTGAGCAGGGGGCGGAGCCGTGGCGCAGAGCCCCAGTGCGCATGCACGCTGGTGCGGGCTGTCCCGGAGCACCAGGGCGGCTTTGCCTGGGGGATCTCCTCTCTCCCAACAGCACTCTGAGAGGTGGGGTATTTGCTGCAGTTTCACGGGTGAGACTTGAGGAGCTGTCACCCCTTAGCCTAAGCTCGTGACCAGACGGGGGGAAGCAACAGGACGCCCCCCTAGTGCTCGGGGTTCATCTGAAAGCACGGGGAGTAGAAAGACTGTGTCAGCCAAAGGATGGGAAGGAACCACACAGCAAATGTCTTTGGGTTTTCTGCCATTTTCTAGTTCTCACCAAATTCATTATCCTTCAGATTCATACAGATTCCTTTAACCTGTACATATTCCTAAGTTTTTAGGGTCAGCAACCTCTTAATCATTCTCGGGAGCCCCGCAGAAAACAGATGGCACAGACTGTATCATAAACAGTTTCAAGAGGGGCTGCTTCCAAAGCAGGTGCAGAGAAGCCCCCGGAGAGATGCCCCTCCAGCCAGAAACGGAAGTGCCCCTGATAGGAGCAGGTCTGAGGGATAAGGAGAGGAAGCCGTTAGCACAAAGCAGAGAGACACAGCCAGCCTTCAGGGGCCCCACAGGGCAACCGCTGGGCATCAGCACCCTGTCCTCGCCCTTCAGAATGTTCCATCAGCTGAGACCTCCTGAAACCACAGGAAATGTCTGTCCATGCAGCGTGCACAGAGGAAGGAGGACAGCGTGGGGAGCAGGGCTGGAAGCCCAAATAGGAGATCCTCCGCTCAAGCGCCTAATGGAAACAGTAGACTTAGTTGTTCATCAGAAAAATACCTAGACATGCAAAATACTACATATGTTTTCAGGGAGTTCATGCACTCCTTTCAGCCCATCCTGGCCTCAGGGTAAAAGTTCCTGATTGAGATGGATGGCAATCTTTTTTCCTGGATAAAAAGCCTTGGGTGTGGGGTCTCCTTGAAGCGTGTAACAGCTGAGTGAACAAATGGCCTGCGTGCTGGTCCACAGGGCACGCGTGCAGTGGGCAGACGTTTCTTTTCTGGTTTCTGCGTAACAAAAAAACAGACAGACCCTGAAAAAGGATGCGGCAAACTAGAATAGCGCCCTGGGTTATTTTAAGGGAGTGTCTAAAATGATGGCTATTTAAAGGAAAATCGGCGGCTGGAATTCACAAGGTAACTGGGATTCACTGTGGGAAGGAAAGGAAAGATTGTGAACCAAATACATTTTCTCTCTATTCAGTTTACGAAATGAACAGCAAATGTGTGGGCAGACAGTTGGGAGTCTCTTGACTGAAATGTCTGAGCCTTCTCTCGTAAATGTTTTCAGAATCCTCCGGCTTCATAAAGTACGGGCGGCCCCTTCCAGAAGAAGGTCTCAGAAGGTCTTGCTAACCTCTACCTTTAGCTTTGCCTTCATCTAGAGAAAAAACTCACATGGGATCTCGGGCCCCACGATGGCCGTATTCCGCTCAAAATGGTGAAAATGCCCATTTTTACTCCAAAGATGTAACCCTGGAAACTCATAGATGGCCCACAGACACACCAAAAATGCTCAGTGTCCCTCCTCAGCAGGGGAATGGGAATCAAAGCCGCAGTGAGATACCACCTCACTCGCCCCTGGTGGAATGGCTAAAATCAAAAGGACAAGAAATCCCAAGTCTTGGCGAGGATGTGGAGAAAAGCGAACCCTCGCGCCCTGTTGGTGGGAATGTAAACCAGGCCAGCCGCTGTGCACAACAGTACGGAGGTTCCTGAAAAGATGAAGAACAGAGTTACCTGCTGTATGGCCCAGCATTTCCACTGCTGTGTACTTACCCAAAGAAAATGAAAACACTAACTTGAAAAGTTACCTGCGTCCTTGCGATCAGCATGGAATTCTTTACCATAGCCAAGACGTGGGAACAACCTAAGGGGCCATCAGTGTGAATGGGTAAAGACGATGTGGGACATAATGTGTGTCTATCTATAGCTTTCTGTCTGTATAGGGAGAGAATGGAATAGAAGAGTACAGAATAGTTAGCCACAAAAGAGAAGGAAATCTTGCCATTTGCGACAATGTAGGTGGACCCCGAGGGCATTATGTTAAGTGCAATAAGTCTGTTGGAGAAAGTCAGATACTGTATGATCTCACAAGTGAGATCTTAAAAAAAAAGAAGAAGAAAAGAAAAGAAAACCAAGCTCATAGATACAGAGAACAGATGGGTGGTTGCCAGAGGTGGGGAGTGTTGCGGGGGGTGGGGGTTAAATGGGTGAAGGGGGTCAAAAGGTACAGACTTTCAACTCATGGGTGTGGTGACTCTAGTTAATGATACCATATTGTGTATTTGAAAGTTGCTAAGAGAGCAAATCTTGAAAGTACTCATCACAAGAAAAAATACATAGGGCGATGGCTGTTAAGTAGACTTGTTATAGTGATCATCTTGCCATATACCCAGATATCAAATTGTTATGTTGTACACCTAAAACTAATGGAATGTTACTTGTCAATTACAACCCAATGGGGAAAAAAAATTTTAGAGAGGATCCGCAGAAGTATGTGGAGGCGGAGTGGAAGGAGAGGGAGAGAGAGAGAGAGAATCCCAAGCAGACTCCCCACTCAGAGCCTGATGTGGGGCTCGAGCCCATGACCCTGAGATCATGACCTGAGCTGAAATCAAAAGCCGGGTGCTTAACTGACTGAGCCGCCCAGGTGCCCCTCCACCCCACCCCCTGCCATTGAAAAATAATTTTTTTGAGATACCGCAAACCGTGTATTCTGTTTTTGGTTTAATCATGAGGGTGGTGCCTCGCGGAGTATTTCATGCCGGCAGTAAGGCCTGGCTTCCATCGTTTCTTAAAATACTGGTTTTGGTTGCTTGTGAGAATTTAAGGGGACAATCTGGCTCCGCGAGAAAAGCCGTTTCTGCCACCGTTGGCACATATCATGTTTGGGACTCGAGCGCCTACAAACAAAAAGAGGCCTTTGTTCCCCACTTTTTTCTCCCCCTGTTGGCTCCAAGAGGGAAACCGTGGGATCTGAATTCCTAAGGGCTCCCCCAAAGCTGAAATTTTAGTCAGCGTGGCCTAGCACGTGACTCTCACACCAGCGGCCCCTTAAACAACGGCCTAAACCAGGTGTGACGTGCAGGACATTTGTGAAATGTCAGTGAGAACCAGGGTGAACGCCTCTTAAGCCTCTGCCCTTTGACTTGGATAGTCGCCTCTGACTTGTGAACTTTCCCAGGAAGTGCAGGGGGGGTGGGTATCACCAACTTAGAATTTTAAAAAATCCTTTCTAATGATTTGAAATTATCAGAAACTTGTAAGTTAACTTCATTTATGCCTTTCATCCTCCCCTGGGCCTCCATCAGCCTCCGCCAGGCTCCATCAACCTCTCCCAGCCTCCATCAGCCCCTCCCAGCCTCCATCCTATATTTTTATCTTCGACAAAGACCTTTCCCCTAATAACTCTTGGACAGAGACAGCACTGGGAGTTAGCACAAACCACCTCTCCTCGGTTACTGACAGAGAAGCATGCAGAGGTCACTGGTCCCTAGAAGGAGGGGGAGGGAGACTCTCCACACACCCTCCGTCCCCTCACCAGGAAAGAGCCGTCTGAGAGGGCAGGCGGTAGGCGTGTCCGCAGAAATATCTCGTTCTCCCGAGAGTGGAACCTGCTCGGAGAATGTCCCAGGAGCCATGGGTCTTTTTCTCTGAAAACCCGAAGAGGTTAGAGAAAAGTATGAGAAAATAAGGAGGCTTTTGCCAAAAAGAAAAGTAGCTGTTTGCTGAAAGGGAATTCGGGCTTAGAAAATTATGTTTTGAAGTTCTTATTTCTGGGAGAGAGAGAGAGACAGAGAGAGAAAGAGAGGCCCTTGTTACTGAGATGAGTGACATTTCTCTTTATTAAAAAGTTATAAAGTCTGGTAGAGGAGACTTGGTAAAAGCTCAGTACTGTGCTGTGGTTTGGTTTGTTTGTTTTTTTTTGCTAGCTCTGCATTTTTTGGCTGTTCGCATCGGGACTGTGAAAGTCAGGGTTCTAGCAGGGGAAATAGTTGTTACTGCTTTTGCAACTGAAACTATTTTCCAGTCTCTCTGTGTGTGTGTGTGTGTGTGTATGTATTAGAGTGTCTGTGTGGCTGTTTTGTTCTGTTGTTCTAGCGTCTGCTGGGGTAGAAAGGGAAGGGTATCTGTGCCGTAAGATCTTTCGTTTTTTTTTTTTTTTAATATTTTATTTATTTGACAGAGAGAAATCACAACTAGGCAGAGAGGCAGACAGAGAGAAAGGAGGAAGCAGGCTCCTTGCGGAGCAGAGAGCCTGATGCGGGACTCAATCCCAGGACCCTGAGATCATGACCTGAGCCGAAGGCAGAGGCCTTAACCCACTGAGCCACCCAGGCGCCCCCCGTAAGATCTTTCGTAAAGAAGAGACAGACTACCATTAAGTGACCTCCCTTCTGCCGCCACCAGTGTGGCCCCTTGTTGAGCCCCGACACACCCTCCCCCGCCACACACACACACACACACACAGATCACCTGCGGCCGTCCCGCTGGGTCCCTGTGTCACTGCACATAATCAGGGACCCTCAAAGGGAGGCTGTCAGGGAGGGATGGTCTGCTTCTCATCTTCTCTAAAATTAAGCCATTAACGGCTTTAATGTGGAGATTTTGTGGTTCGGTTTTCTCTGGTCTCCATTCAAAAGGAGGAGGAGGGAAGCTGGATTGACTGGCAGAGGTTTTAGGTATCTCGTATCTATTATTAATATTTAGCATGTATTATTAATATTCCCTCCTTGTAGCAAAGAGCTGTCATGGCTTAATCCGAATTATCCTTTACCCTGGAATTAAACGATTTTTTTCCTGGTTACCTGAATTCCAGGTTGGACCAGGCATAGCTTAAGAGTGTCTGATATCTGGTAGCATCTTCAAGTGACTTTTGTATGAGCCAAACCTTTTTCTTTTTTTTAAAAGATTTTATTTATTTATTTTTGCAAGAGAGAGCATGAGCGGGGTAGGGGGCAGGGAGAGAAAGAGGGTTAGGGAGAAGCAGACACCCCACTGAGAAAGGAGCCCGACATGGGGCTCGATCCCGGGACCCTGGGATCATGACCCTAGCTGAAAGCAGATGTTTAACCAACTGAGCCACCCAGGCACCCCTAGCCAAACCTTTTTAAAAATGCCACACAGACCTGTAAAAACGTGCATTTCTGTCTGTTATTGATTCATTGGCACTCTCGCTATGCCTGTTTATTCTAACGAAATGGACAACACCGAGCCCGGATCGCAACACATCCCAAACCCAGCTGACTTAAACAATTAACTAAAACTTTTTTTTTCTGCCTACCTAAAACGTGTGCAGCATTGTGCTGCTGTGTGCAAGGGGGACATGATCTAGTCCATGTTCTTTAGGAATTCAAGATTTCCTTGGCAAGAGTACTATGTGCCCACTTACATAGATGGCAGAGGTCGTCTCTGGATCAGTGCCGAGTGAGTAGCACCAGAAGGGATTTCTGCAGGAGTTCAAAGGTACGGGTGGTCACAGTGGATTAGGGTCAGGGAGAGTCTTCGGGACTTTAAGGAACCTTTTGGGGGGAGGGGGCGCACCTGGGTGGCTCAGTTGGTTAAGCGTCTGCCTTCGGCTCAGGTCATGATCTCAGGGTCCTAAGATCGAGCCCTGCGTTGGGCTGCCTGCTCAGCATGGAGCCTGCTTGTCCTTCCCCCTCTGCTGCTCCCCCTGCTTGTGCTCATGCTCTCAAATAAATTAATAAAATCTTAAAAAAAAAAAAAGAACCAGGATTCGGGTGACCTAGAGATGCCGTAAGAGTTCCCCACTGTATAGCGATTATTCAGAGTTTGTGTTGCTCAGCCCAAGGGCAGTCCCTTGCAAGGTGAGTCTAACTGGAGGGGACCTTGACATTCAGGCCTAGATCTTGTGGACAGGGCCATTTCCCTGAAGGATGTGAAGTACTGAGGGCCTGTCCGTGCTAATGGATTAGTCAGAAGAGATGCTCTTAGAATCGTCAAGACTGGAGTTCCTGGGGTACCTGGGGGTCTCTGTCAGTTGAGCGACCAACTGTCGATTTCAGCTCAGATCATGATCTCGGTAGGGGTCCTGGGATCAAGGCCCACATTGAACTCTGGGTTCTCAGCAGGGAGTCTGCTTGAGGATTCTCTCTCCCTCCTTCTGCCCTCCCTGCCATTCTTGCGCTCATGCTCGCTCGCTCTCTCTCTCTCAAATAAATAAATCTTTTTTAAAAAATTCTGGAGTTCCTGACAATATGGATCATGTGGACAGGAAAAGGTTAAATAATTAAACCAGAAAATATCTGACAGTCAAAAAGCGATGATGGAATCAACCAGGCAGAAGTCTAGGGGGAGAGCAAACCAGGTACATCTCTGCTCCGGTATGGGGTACAGGAAAGCACAGGGCTTCGCACACTCGGGAGCAACTCATGCATTTGTTGAGTGAATGAATGAATGAATGAATGATGAATGCCTTTATCTTCCTGCTCATAAAACCTCACCAGTAGACTCGGCCTCTAGAACTTTTTACGCTACTAAAAGTGATCTTGTCTAGTGTTTTCCCTCCGAAGACTTGGTAGAGAAGCCAGTGGCTTTGAGGTTGGCCCTGTTCTCTGCACTCACTCCCCCTCCTGCCCCCAGATGATTCAAACACACCCACTCCTCCTTACCTTTCAAGGCTGTAGTTCCTCCAGGGGAAACTTCCCAAGCCCCATGGACTAGATTGGGAAAGTTCTCGTGCTCCTGTGTGGACCTCCAAAGTGCAGCTGGAACTATAGTTTATGTGCCCGTCTCTTTCTCCAAACCAGGCTCCTCCACTGTGGGCACAGAAAGTTATGTTCCTAACTCAGACAGGAGAGAGATATAGAGGAACCACTGATTCCCGAGATGGAAGCCACCAAGCCTGGCCATGTTCTGTTATGTATGTGGCCCTATTTTGTTCCCTAGGCTTCTGCTCCCTGCCCTCAAACAACTTACCCTTCCTTTAGAAACCAAATAAACTGCAAGTCAGTATGGTGAGCCCTTTTGGAGAAATGCAGAGGGGAGCAGAACAGGAGAATCGGCTGATCGAGCGGAGGTGGATCACTGGGTTGTCTGCATTACTCCGCAAAGACCATTTGACCAAAGGGAACAAACCCGCAATCTTTATCTATCTCCAGTCTTTACTGGCAAAGCTCTTGGGTTTGGAAGGGCTGGGATGCCATGGTTGTTACCTGACGTGTCTTCTCTGTGATCATTCTTATTATTTCCAATTTTCTGGTTGAGGTTTTCAGTTCTCCTGGAAGCGTTAAGTATTTCATGGTCTTGGGGCACCTGGGTGGCTCAGTTGGTTAGGGGTCTGCCTTCGGCTCAGGGCGTGATCTTGGGGTCCTGGGATTGAGCGCTGAATCTGGCTCCCTGCTCAGTGGGGTGTCTGCTTCTCCCTCTGCCCCTCCCTCAGCTTGTGCTCTCTTTCTCTCTCTAATAAATAAGTAAAATCTTCAAGAAAAAATTCATGATCTTGGAGCGGCGCAGGGCTTGGCACCGATGCCTCTCCTTGGCACTTGAACAAGCTAGTGACGTTACTGGGCTGTCGGTCGTCAGCATGACGGTGCCCTGTCCCTGCGGAGTGGAGCTGAAGAGCTTCTCTAAGTCTATGCTCGAAGGACCTCCCTCTCTCACCCACTTGCTTTTTAAATTACATAATTAAGCCATTCTTAATGGGGGAGAAAGGGAGAAAGGGCAAAGGAATCTCAAGCAAAAAGAAAAATTTAAATACCTGTGATCCCAGCAGCTGCTCGTTAGGATCTTGGTGTACAGCTCCAACTACTTGGAGAAATTATTTCTTTCTAAGATTTTACAGCACATAAGATCACACTGCCAATTTTCTCACTAACAGAGAATTTCCAGGTCAATAAAAGGTGTCAGTCTGTGTTTCAAGGAGCGATGGAAATTGCTCTGCTCAAGAGAACAGGGACCTTGCAAAGGACAAGGGCCCCTATGGTTTCCTTTCCTTGGGGCTGCTGCATTCTTAGGGGAATGTGTTTTATTTTTTAAAAATTTGGGGGGTGGGTAGAAGATTTCACTGCTCAGATAAATAACGACACGCACACTAATGTTCTTAGTTCCACTGAGTAGAGTAGAACCATGTCTGCGTTCAAAGTTAAAAACTCTGATAAACATCCATGTCCATATATCCTCCCGCACCCGTGACAGCCTTTTGATGGGCACCGGGGCAGCCATTGGCTGTGCCCTGCCACGACCTTGAGCTTTTCTTCCTCTTGGATTGAGCTGTGCAGACAAATTGACTCAACACTGGAGGCCCCGATTCCGATGAATGGGAACCAAGTCATCCTTGTGCGTGTTTATCAAGGGTCGTGTTCATCCCAGCTCTGCTGAGGAGTCTTGGTTGGCTGACAACTTGGGATGAAACCGGAGGGTGCCATTGTTTACCCTTGTTGCAGGGGCTGAGTGGGCATTGATGGTGGCTCCCCTGGACATTCTCGATGGGTCGCGGCTGGGGGTCAGCTTCCCCCACCCAGGGACAGTCTGTTCTGCACAGGTGAGACTAAAAACAGTGAGAAGAAGAAGAGAAAATGTTTACCAATCCTGTGTCGGATAAGGGTCTAGAATATAAAAAGGACACTTACAACTCAACGACAGATTCACAGGCTACTTAATTTACAAATGGGCAAAGGATGTGTATAGATCATTCTTTAAAGAAATGTGGAGAAGTTGGAGCCCTCCCACCTTGCTGGCGGGAACGTAAGATGATGCGAACGTAAGATGATGCAGCCTCTGTGCAGAACAGACTGGAAGTTCCTCAGAAGGTTAAACATCGAGCTGCCATTTGACCTCGGGGTATGCCCGGGAGAAATGAAAACATACGTCTGCACAAAGTTGTACACAAATATTCATGGCAGGATTATTTATGGGAGCCAAAGAGCGACTGGACCCAATGGCCATCAGCTGACGAATAGAGAAAGAAAATGTGATATATCCATGCAATGGAATGGTATTGGGCCATAGAAGGAGCCCAGCACTAAGATATGCTAAAGGGGATGAACGTCATGGTAACACACAAAGCCAGACACCAAAGGTACACGTTGCATGATTCCATTTATAGCTGACCTTTGGACCATGTGGGAGTAGGGGCCACTGATCCCCCCCACCACGCAGTTGAAAAGCTGCATATAACTTTTGACTTCCCCCACAACTTAACTATGAACAGCCTACTGTGGACCAGAAGCCGTACCAGTAACACAAACAATTGATGAACACATATTTTGTATGTCGCGTGTATTAGGTACTGGAGTCTCTTAATAAAGGAAACTGGAGAAAAGAAGGTGTTATTAAGAAAATCCCAAGAGAAAAATACATTTATAGGACTGTACTGTACTTACCAAAAAAACAAACAAACAAACAAAAAAAACCAAAACTGCATGTAAATGGACCCGCCCAGTTCAAACCTGTGTTGTTCAACGGTCCGTTGTATATAAAATGTCCGGAATAGGCCGCTCTATTGAAACAGAAAGTAGACCGACATGCCTGGAACTGGGGGCACTGGGAGGTGGACAATGGTCTGACCTTTGAAGGTGTTGGTGCACAGCTCGGCCACTGTACTGAAAACCACTAACATGTATACTTGAAAATGGTGAGCTTTATGTGACGTGAATTTGATCTCAATAATAATAAAAACTCAGTAAAGGGCAAGTTTACATTTTTTCTGGTTCCTAAGAAACTGCCTTTAAAGGCGCCCTTACACTTTGTGGGTGGGAAAGTACATCAACAGTCAGCACGAGCATGAGCAGTAGATGGGCCGTCATGGGGCAAAGAGGGGGTGCAGGGTGCGTGCTGACGGGGCTGGAGAAACAGACAACAACACTCTTTGTTTAGAATAACTGGAAGAATGACTGTACCTGGGTGGGAGAGAGAGAAAGAGTCGAAGTCTCAGGTGGGCATGGGATGTAATGTTTCTATGTGGGCCCAGACATTTTTGGCAAAATAGTTTTGTGGACTCCTGCTTTGTAGAAATTAACCTGCCAGACTAGCTAATTTTCAGCCTTGGTTTTGATTCCTGGGATGAGTACCTTGTCCTTCATGCTTAGTCCTGTCTCATTTCTCTCTCTCTCTCTCTTTTTTTAAAGATTTTATTTATTTATTTGAGAGAGAGTGAGAGAGCATAAGAGGGGGGAGGGTCAGAGGGAGAAGCTCCCTGCTGAGCAAGGAGCCTGATGTGAGACTCAATGCCAGGAACCCGAGCTGAAAGCAGTTGTTTACCAATTGAGCCACCCAGGAGCCCTCATTTCTCTTTTCCAAATTAAAAAAACCCTGTTCCAAATCTTGACTCAGAGGGCTCCTTTTTTGAAGCTCAAGGAACAACATTCATTCATTCAACAAATACTTTTCAGGCACTCTGTGGGGCACTGGCCCAGGTGCCCAGGACACATCCTCAGGAAGCGTTGAGTCTACTATGTGTGGAGACAGACCCTACACCCCAGACACGCTAAATCAGTTACGAGGTAGGTAGGTGACAAATGCTCTGGGAAAAAGGGAAAGGAGAGCAGGTGCTGGAAATAGGTTGGTACAGGTGGTTGTGTTAAATACAGAGTCCAGGACTCATTGGAAGGCCAGGCTTGAGCAAAGACATAAAGGAAGTGAGGGCATTCACCAGGCAGGTATCTGGGCATCTCCAGGGAGAAGCATTCCCAGCAGACAGAACAAGATCATAGGCTCTGCAGTGAGAACAGGCCTGTCATGTTCAAGGGTCAGCATGGAGTCCGGGTTGGCTGGTCCGAGGAGGATGGGAGGTGAGGGAGTCAGAGAGGCCTCAGGGGGGTCATTATGTAGAGTCTACATAGGACACCACTGTGAGGACTTGGCCTATTTTTAAAAATTGAAATGTGATTCACATAGCGTAATACTGACCCTTTTAAATCGTACAATCCAGTGGTTTTTAGTACATTCGCAGAGTTGTGCAACCATCACTAGCATCGATTTTGAGAACATTTCGATCACCTCAAAAAGAAACCCCCTACCCTGTGAGCAGTCATTCCTTCCTCAATGCCTTCCTTCCAGCCTCCGGCAATCACTAATCTGCATTCTGACTCTATGGATTTGCCTTGTTCTGGAAATTTCATATTAATGGATCTATGCACTCCTTGAGCTTCTGTGTCTGGCTTCTTTGACACACCATCACGTTTTCAAGGTTCATCCAGGTTTTAGCGTCTCTTGGTGCTTCATTCCTTTCCCTGGCTGAAGAACATTCCATTGTATGGATGGTGCCACATTTTGTTTATGCACTCATCAAGCGATGGACATTTGGGTTCCCCTTTGTGGCTTCCATGAACATTGGTATACCAGCTTTGGTGTGTGCATGTGTTCCTGTTTCTTCAGTACAAGGCTGCAAGTGCAAGAGCTTTGGCTTGTTTTCCTGTGTGCAACGGGTTTTTGACATGATCTGACTTACATTTTTAAAGGATCGCTCTGCCTGCCCGTCGAGAACAGACTCAGGAGTGAACACCCTGTAGACTTAGGGAGACGTGTCAGACTATCATGTGAGTTGGGTGAGAGGATGGCGGTTCAGACCAGGATGGGAGCATCAGAAGTGCTGAAAAGTGGTCAGGGTCTGGATATATTTCACAGGGAGCCGGTAGAAGTTTTGTTTAATGAGAGGAAGTGAAGATATAAAGATAAATCCAGAGATTTCAGCTTGATCGCCCAGCAGGATAGAGCTGCCATTAGGCGAGATGGAAAAGGCGTGAGAAGGGAGGTCAGGAACTCCTTTCGATGTGCTGTGTGAGATGTCCGTTAGACATCCGGGAGGAGCTGTCAGGCAGGCAGTTGGATAAATGAGTCTGGAGTTCAGGAAGTAGTCTGGGCTGGAGATATAAATTTGGGAGTCATTGGCATAGAGATGGTATTTAGAACCATGAAACGGAGCAAGATCACTGAGGTCCCCATTTATTTTAAGGACAAAATAACATGTGTGTGGATAGAGAATGGCAATATTTTCTGTCTATTGAGCTCCAACAAAGAGCTCACAAGTGAAAACATACATCACAGACAAGCTTCTCTAGAAGTGCGTATTTATATGGAAAAGCCTCAGACACCCCAGGGACATCGACGGAAGTCACTCGTCAACACCTTAGGGGCATGTGCAGCGATATTATATGAAGACTCCTTTGTTCTAATTATTATGCTCTTCATTTTGGGGTTATTTTTCTCTTCTCCCAGGTACAGCTCAGCTTGTGGTAGGTCTGTACAGGAGTGGGACTATTTGTTTGGTTGAGACATGGCAAAAAGTGGGTGGTGACCTTACTGAACAATGAATTTACACTCTTCCCACGTCGAGAAAGTGGTTTGGCAAGAGAGGGCAGAGAGGATGGTCAAAAGCAACGCTTTACCTTGTGAGATCACTGAGCAAACATCGAGTCCATACAGATGAGGCAAATGGATGCTGTCTGACCCAGAAACTGTGCCAGGGAGGGATAATTACAGATCCAACAGGCTGAGCCTGGAAAAGGCAGAGAGGAAAAAGTCAGAATTATATTCAGATATTTGAAAGGGCACCTATTTCATGGGTTTTTAAAAAATTTTTTGTGGCTTTTTATGTTTTTTTTTGGTGTTTTTAAAAATTTTTTATGTTGTTTTGTGTTTGGTTTTTTATTTTATTTTATTTTATTTTTTTGGTTTTTTTATGTTTTATTTTTAAGCTCTAGATAGAACTAGGACTATGGCTGAGGATTGCAAATAGACAAATTTCCAAATTTTTTTAAAGATTTTATTTATTAGAGAGAGAGAGAGCATGAGCAGGGGGAGGGGCAGAACAGAGAGGGAGAATCCTAAGCAGACCCCACCCTGAGTGTGGAGCCTGACACAGGGCTTGATCTGACGATCACGATCCAAGCTGAAATCAAGACTTAGACATCCAATCGACTGAGCGACCCCGGCACCCCTAAACAAATTTCCATTTAAATAGGGAAGCACTTTCAAATAATTAAACCCACAAAACTGTGGTTTGGGCAAAGGGCATCCAGCATCCTGTCGCCATGACGTGTGGAAGCTGAGTGACTTGGGCCAACTTATACATTCCGTGATTCTAGGGGAGCATGTCTTTAAACAGATGGGATGGATTTAACAGATGGGATGGATTTGGGAAGGGTATTGAGAGTGTCTACATTGCTGTGATCCAAACGGACCTTCGTTCTTCAAAGGGTTATAGAGCAGCTCATAAGCCAGTTTGGGTCAACCAGCACATCTCAGGTTGAACTGAATCGTAGGTCATAACAGTGCATTCCGAGAATCAGAGCTGGTGCGTGATCGGGTGTGCAGACCGAGTTCGGAGCATTTTAGATATACACCCTGGACTTCTGTGCCTGAATTGTCCTCCATTCTGTAGAGATCTCGCGTCTTTATATTCTTTATTTTCTGTGTTCCAATAACTCACGTGGCTTAATCCTTTTTAAAGGATTGAAAAAAAAAAATGTTTCAAGTTCAGATACAAACCCTTGCAATCATTAAATATTCTCCATGAAAGGGACCACAGAACTCATTGGGTCTAATCTCCTCATTTTGTAGTAAAGGAGAAGGCAAGATCCAGACAGTGGTTTACCTAAGAGCAGGTAGTTGACTCAGACCTTCTCCTCTTATTCCCTCCAAAGGGCTTTGTCCACAGTTATATTATTTGAAGATTCGGCAACAATTACTTGTGCAAAGTAGTTAACAGCATGCCAGGCCCTGTGCTGGTCATGCATTTCGTCTCTACTGGCTTATTGAAAATGTCGTCTGTAAGCCCTCTCTTTGGAATATTTATCCTTTAGAAAGAAGCCACTGCTTAGAACCAACAGTGAACCAAACGGCTTTCTCTGATCTTTCCTACCACGTGGGTTTCCTCATAGGGGACAACTGGTAAAGGCTTTCTTACCAGCTCTGTACCACCCCCCACCCCGTGCCCACGGCCACCAGCCCAGCTGACAAGTGAACAATTTGGGGGCCCATTCCCATATTTCAGTCAATCTGTCTTGAGAACAGTGGAAGTCCTGAAACATCCTCATGCTCAAAGGTAATGTGAAAAGGACAATAAAATTTCAGGCTCTGTGTTTGAACCACTCCCCTGGGAAAATCAGTGCAGCGCTTGGGAACTCCTCATTAAACACGGAAACCCGATGTGCATTCCAGCATCACAAGGGCTCTGGTCTACATACTGTAGAGAGATGTAACGCTCGTTCCTCTTCCCACAACTCTGATCTTTTTTCACAGGGCTAATATTTGAGAATTCTCTCTTTCCCTGGAGTGTCTGACCTCCTGTCAACTCACCATGAAGCCAAGGAAGAGATTTCCTTTTCAACAAGTGAGGACAGATGTGGCCAAGTGTTGCTTATTTTTGTAAGAGATGAGTCCAAATGTTATCTTAACTGAGCGCAAAGCTTTGTTTGTTTCTTCAGAATTCCCCGAAAGCCCTTTGGCTGGGGATCTCACCCACAGACTTGATAAACAGCCTCCGCCACTTTGAGCAGGCACGAGTTTAATGTGATAGTGTGTTGTGGTCTTCTGTCTCACAGCAGCATCTAACCAACGTGCACCCCTCTTGGAACAGTGTTGTTTACTGTCCTTGCTAATGGGACCATAGGGAAGGAGTAGACCTGTAACGAATGGGCAGCCATATTGGATTCTAGGAGTAGGTTCAAACCAAGGAGGAAGCTTGTCAAACAAGCAGTCCATGGGTGAAAGACATTTATTTTTAAGTGAGAGCTTCCCATGAGTCTTCCTTTATAACCAGCCTTAGAATTGGGTGTTTTACTAGGTGGATGTGCATGTTTTTTCCTCTGAAAATCCAGAGGGCTAAATAGAAACATCATTAATCAGGCTCTTCTGAGGGCTTGGGAAAGACCATCTGAGGGCGCTCTGCTTTCTACACAAATGACCTATTCCATCAGCCTGGGTCGATGAATTGAGAAGAGGGGCACTGTTGGCTGGGTTTGGGATGGAAAGGCGGAACAGTGGAGAGCTCACTTCACTGATGGGTTATGAAGTCTCCATTAATACGTTCCTCCTGTGTCTACTACCAGAGAGGCTGTGATTACTACCAGTGTTCCCGCCAATGATGGGTTCGCCCACAAGCGCATGTGGCCTTCAGAGGAAGGCGTGAACCATGAGTGCCCAATTCTTTGGAACCAATGAATGTACACATAGTCTCTGTTGTTGGGGCCACAACGTCTGGGAGTGCGGTGTGATAAATCAGAGCCGCAGGTGCTCGGTTCGGGGACTAGGACACTTCATCAGCTCAAGCCAATCCAAGGCACGGGGCAAAGATTTCCCTTTGAGAGAAGGCACAAGGCTATACGCTGGGTTACGCTTCTGGGCGTGGTTTCCTTTGGAAGGTGGGGAAGTGGGGGCTGGCAAGGCTGTGGGTCATCTCCTTTTGTGTCCCCTTCAGTCTCGAGGGGTCACACGACTGCCTGGGGTCTGACGTTTACTGCAGAATCCAAGAGCTTGGTGGTGAAGAGAAGCTGGGTTGGATCTAATCATCCGATAATTAACAACTAAGAGTTAACACAGCTATCTGTCTCTGTCCTCTCTCTCAAATAAATAAATATATCTTTTTGAAAAAATCTCAGTGCTGGAACATTCGCTTTGCTGATTTCATCAGGTTTGCTGTGGGAACCCCATATTCTAATTATGTGGAACAACTATGAGGGATTCAACCAGAAAAAAGCTTTTTTAATCTTAGTGTATCAAATGTTTTTCTCTTTCTTTGCTACTCCTGGTAACATACCAGTGAGGTGTTGCCTGTGAGTTTCCTTCCTCGTTCTACCTTTACGTCTTGCCTTCTTCTGTCTTTCCTTTACTCCGATGCCTCTTTCTGAAGCGCGACTCTTGTCCAGAGTGAGCGGATACCAAGCGGCTGCTGATCTCTGCTTCCAGTCCAGAAACTCTCACCACCCCCTTCTCTCGCCTTCCTTGACATCTGACCTCTCTGCCCTAAGCCCCTCGTTACGGGTTACCATTCTGGGTTATATTTTCACCCTTTCGGGCCGTATTCTGAGTCTGACTTCACTAAGGGACGGTGCTAATGAGATTTCCCTGTTCTGCACGTGCGAGATCTCACAAGGCCGTGTGACTCAGAACACCTAACGGAGCCACCGGACATACTGTCCCAATCCCCTGGGTCACTCTGTCTGCTGTCCCTCGGAACCGTGTAACGGGGGTGCTGCGTAACTCCTCTGCTCCACTGGAAGTGGCCAGTCTTTCTGCTGGCGCATGTCGTTTCTGGGACAGGGTCCTTTCTGAAATAATTGCCTCACAAATGGATGGGAAGGAGACTTCGTAGCACAATGAAACAGATTCAGATTCGCGAGCTTGTTCAAGGTTTGGAGATTTGGATTTTGTTCTAAATCACAGATTGGGAGGCTATTCCAGAAATTTAGGGTTCTTCTCCGCCCCTCCCACACATCCCCCCTTTCCCAAAGGAGAAGCTTCTAACAGAGCAGATTTGTGTGAAAGCACCTGGTGCCTGGGGGACAGAGGGCTGCTTTTCTGAGTTAAGTGAGAGGACAAAAGATGAGCAGATAACTTAGTATTTAAGTCTGCTTTCCCAGTGGATATATTTTTTAAGATTTTATTTATTTATTGGAAAGAGAGAGACAAAGGTGGCGAGAGAGAGCAGGAGCAGGGAAGAGAGCAAGAAACAGGCTCCCTGCTGAGCAGGGATCCCGCTGCGGGGCTCGATCCCAGGACCCTGGAATCTGACCTGAGCCGAAGGCAGAGGCTTAACTGACTGAGCCACCCAGGTGCCCCAATAAAAAATTGTTTTAAAAGCTGCTACATGTTTAAAAAAAAAAACAAAAAACAGGAGAAAACTCTGCAGCTTCTCATAAATTAGTGACCCTGGGTCTCCTGTTCTTGTGATCACAGATCCTCGAAGGTAACGCTTTCAGAAGGGAAACTTTCTCACAAGTGATGTTGACATTTTCTCCTTCGCGGCGATGAGTAAATAAGTAAATGGAGGACGGCATTCGGACTTCACGCTGCTTTGCATCTTCATCAATACTCATCCTATCTTCCGGTTAAATAGGAGCATTTTCCTTTGTAGCAAACTTCTTGCAGCTGTTATTCTTAAATACACTGGCATTTACTTAGACTTGACCTTTCCCAGAGGAGGTTTAAAGAAATCCATAAGCCCTGATTAAAAATAGAAGACTGTATGCTTTCTCAAGGGTTAACGTAGGCAAAGCAGAGCCATGTCGGTTCTAATTTAAGCACCTGTTTTTGAAGGCTCCTTTGGCACATTCTCGTTTTCTTTCTCCATCCATTTGGGCTAACGCCCACTCATTGAGCATTTTATAAAATCACTGAGAAACTCCAGAAAAATATTCCTGCCTTATTTTAAGAGGGTCATATTTGGAGCAAAAGAAGGAAGAAAAGTATCTGTCGAGTTGATAAATCATTTGCGAGAAAGAGGAACCTGCAAAGCATAAGATTGTGTGGGAAGTTCCAGGAACGAAAGAGAAAAGGAGAGCATCCCATACAGTTTCTTTAAGAATTTTTTTGTGTGTGGAACATTCAGACTCATAAAGTAATTCCAGAGGCGCGTGGGTGGCTCAGTCCGTTGAGTGTCAGACTCTTGGTTTCGGCTCATGTCCTGATCTCAGGGTCGTGAGATCAAGTCCTGCGTCAGGCTCCATGGTCATCGTGGAGTCTGCTTGAGATTCTCTCCCTCTCTCTCTCCCTCTGCCTCTTAGTTTTTATAAATAGCCTCTAATCACATGAAAAAGGTAAACAAAAAGCTTTGCATTGAACTGACTTTTGTCCATAATCTTGCCAACAGATCCCAAGAAGAAATTGCTGATCATTAGAAACATGTCCCTCATCGGGCACCTGGGTGGCTCAGTCGGTTAAGTGCCTTTGGCTCAGGTCATGATCCCAGGGTCCTGGGATTGAGCTCCGTGTTGGACTCCCTGCTCAGTGGGGAGTCTGTTTCTTCCTCTCTCTCTACCCGCTCCCCCCACTTGTGCTGTCTCTCAAATAAATAAATATATTAATATATATATATGTGTGTGTGTGTATATATATATATATATATATATATATATATATATATCTCCATCATAGAGCATCCTTCCAAATTTTGGGATTTTCTTCAACGATCTTACTGAAACACAGGCCGAGGAGGACTGATGCATGCTTGGTGCTCCCCTCTTCCTGGGAGGGACCATCTCAGAGGATATGACAGCTGGAGAGGGCCTGGCTGAGGGGGGGGGGGGGTGGTCACACAGCGTCTGAGCAGCAGCCCACAGCCCAGTCCCTGGAACGGGGCGACTAAGGTCTGGCCACCTCCCCGGGGTTAGATCGGAACCACAGATCAGCTGCTCCTATGCTCTGGCCCTTTCCTCCTCTGTCTGGATTTTGAAGAACAGAAGACTTGGGTCTGGTCTGTAATGGAGACTTGCAGACAAGTGACGCATGTAAGTTTGGAGAAGATTATTATAATTATCCCGGGGCCTTGGAGTGGGGCTCGTTTGCACTTCAGACGCTAAAATCAAAGGGCAGATCTCTGAGAAGCTGATGTTGTGAGGGAGTCCTTAATAACAGAGGCACCCAGACTGGAATCTCTGTGCCTCAGGCTGGGTTTGCAGTGGGGAGATGTGAAGGGTCCTGGGGAGATTCAAGGTGTTCCTGTGCCCTTAGGCCTCGCACTGTTTATCTGCAAACCTCCTCGACCCCCCATCTCAGAGGAGTAGGACTCTCGTCCCAGAATCCCTGGACGTGGCTTCTAGACAGGAAAATAGATTCTTATCTCCTGCAAGTCACTGCCAGGCCTGGAACCGCTAGCCCAGCGCCCACATTCTGGCAGCTAGGATCTTCTCTGACGATCTAAGTAAAGGCCCTTTACTGATGGTAGAAATATGTCCATCACCAAGCAGCCCTTCCGAATTTCAGGCATTCCCTTGGACCAACTTACTGAAACACAGACCACAGGGGACCAATGCATGATTTCCAACCCTCGGAAGCAGAACAGAGAAAGCAACATTTGCTAAACTGCGATCGTGTGTCATCTGTGAATAACCACGGACTGCGTTCATGAACGCACGTACCGGAAAGATATCCCCATCGTGAGGAAGTAGATCCAGGGGCTCGTTTTCTTTTAAAATTACGCATTCTATGACCAAGTCCTAGGGTAGAAACCTAAGAGGTGTTGAGCCACATGATGGACTGAAGTGACTCCCGGAGAGCCTGCAAACATGATCTCAGCCTGTCATTGTCTGAGACCGTCAGAATCGGGACATCTGTTAAACACAGCCCTGCACCCCTCTGGAAAGATTTAATTTTAGTGTTTGCCAAGTTTGCAATCAAAAAAAATGTTTCCACTTTCGATTCCTCTTTGGTTATGGGTGTGTGTAATGTGCAGAGCTATCGGGAGAAAGAAGCGAACTTGCTCAGAGGGCATCATGGTATAACGCATGTGGCTTAGTTCAATAGTGACCAGAACTCTGTCTCTTTAGACAGTGACGCTAATATTCATTATTCTAGTACAACAATTCATTATTCTAGTAGCTGGCATTCATTGAGCACTTCTACTGTGCCTGGCACTTTGCTAAGAACTTTATACCAATTAACCTGCTTAATGATTACAGAAACATCTTGAGGTGGATACTGTCCATGTCTCAGTTTTGCAGAAGAAGAGACAGAGGGTCAGGGAGGTTAAGTGACATGAGCAAGAACCACTTGCCAAGAAATGAAAGAGCTGGGTGTAAACCTCATTCATCCAAGGCCCATACTGTAGTAACTGTACTTCTGTATGGAGAACTGCTTGAGCGCCTGGCAAAGTAAGTCAGTTTCAGCTTCCTCGCCCACTGTAACCAAACCTTGGCCTCCAGCTTGAGTCCTGACCGTGGCAGGAAACACTGCTGTCAGTGACTGCTCTGTCCTACCCACAGTGGGCAGATATGGGACAGAAGAAAGATGAAACTGTAGTTGCCGTTCCCATATGAGAGTATCCTCAAACTACCCCGAGGGACTTCCGTGTGACGCACGTGCCATCCAGGCTTCTGTAGAACACATTGTTATCACACAGGCCGTAATTTGCTTTTCTCGCCTGTCAGTGGGCTCTGTACTGATAAAAAGTAAGCAGTTTTGTATTCACGTCTTCTCAAAAGCGGTGCCTGCTTTCCATTAATTCTGCGTTTAGGTTTGTTTTCTTCCTCGATGTGGAATCCTTGGGAAGAGGGACATATGATGAAAAGTATTTGAGACAACCTGCGAGTGATTTCTCGCTGTATGTGAACCTTTCTAGCAAGACTCCAAAGTGCTCTGTGGTTTCCCTGATGGAGGAATCCATTGCTAACTCTAATTGTGGCTGGGGAAATCAAAAGAGAAAAGTAAGTGGTGTTTTGAAAGACCTGTAAGATTGGCCATCAAGTATATCCGATCATCAGAATTCTTCCCCTTTCACAGGAAACTCAAACACACTTCCACCTCTCCAGTAATGAAGATTTTTTTCCTTCTTCATGTTGTTGCTTAGATTGGCATTTGTCCCATGAGAAATCACTGAACAGATTTAATTTTGTTTATTCTTTCTTTCGAGACAGCGTATTTGCTCTCTGCCAAAATTATCCGAAGAATGAAATGAATTTCAACCAGAGATGTAAGGACCTAAAAAAAACTAGGTCAAAGCTAACATAGAAGTGGTTTTGTCTTGCTGACATCAGGGTTTTCCTGCTCCTCTTTGGGAAAGAAAACAACTATATACTGATATTTCAGAATTTAAAGTAGCCTGCATTACTGATTTGCTGTTGTTTCCTGTTCCTCTGGTAGAAAACTTGGATTTCCTTTGTCTAAGGCATTCTGCTTTGACCCCACACAGCTGGACAGACACAGGTGACCTAAGAGTCCTGGGCCAGCTTCAGCGTTATGGTGATGTCACTTTGGCTAGGTCATAAAAGCAAGCCCAGGAGAATGTTCCTGTAGCCTCAACAGGGACCTCTGGCCTCTCGGAGCTCCTTACGGAGGACAGAAAACAAGGCACCCTAAACAAGACAATGGATTAAAAAAATCTCATAAACTGAATTCTAGATCAGGCCTTATGTCCTGTTTGGCCAAGTTACCAAACTTCTCTTGACCTGCGTTCTCGATTAAGATAGAGATGATGAACCAGTAAATTTAAGTTCTTGCCAAGGTTAAGAGTTTGAGGATTCCATGGTACTCTGTGCCCAGGACCTTCCTGATGTCTGCTGTCTCATTCTGTCTCTTGGGGCCACTCCCCATAACCCCGTGAAGAGGAGGCCTGCGTGTACACTGTCAGCTCAGACCCGTCACGATTGTAAGAAATGTCACGTTAGCGGACTGTCGAGTTCTTGGGTTGTTTCACTGAAACAGGATTCCCGTCCTCTCAGGTTCTCTGGGTTTAAGATGGCATATAAAAGCTTTGTAAGCGGGGTGTCTGGGTGGCTCAGTGGGTTAAGCCTCTGCCTTCGGCTCAGGTCATGATCCCAGGGTCCTGGGATTGAGCCCCACATCGGGCTCTCTGCTCAGCGGGGAGCCTGCTTCCTCCTCTCTCTGCCTCTGCCTGCTTCTCTGCCTACTTGTGATCTCTATCTGTCAAATAAATAAATAAAATCTTAAAAAAAAAAAAACAACTTTGTAAGCTTTCTTCTGATGGAGAGGGAAGCATTCGGCTCTCCTGAAGGCAGCTGCCTGGATGGGTCACTTGGTGGAGCATCTGCCTCTTCGTTTGGGTCCAGGTCAGGATCTTGGAGTCATGAGTTCCAGCCCCGCTTCGGGCTCTGCGCTCAGTGGGGAGTCTGCCTGGGATTCTCTTCATCTTCCTCTCCCTTGCTCTCTCTCTCTTTCTGTCTCCCCCCCACCGCCAATACATGAATAAAATCTTTTAAAAGAGAAAGATATTTTAAGACAAACAAAAATTAAAAGAATTCATCAGCAGTAGTCCGGCATTAAAAGAAATACTGAAAGTACTTATACAGGTAGAAAGAAAATGATCCCAAAAATGCAGGAAAAATGAAGTGACAGAATAGGTAAATCCGTGGTTAAGCTGGTATATATAAAAATATATTGGGGCTCCTGGGTGGCTCAGTGGGTTAAAGCCTCTGCCTTCAGCTCAGGTCATGATTCCAGGGTTCTGGGATCGAGCCCCGCATCGGGTTCTCTGCTCAGCAGGGAGCCAGCTTCCCTTCCTCTCTCTGCCTGCCTCTCTGCCTACCTGTGATCTCTGTCTGTCAAATAAATAAAATATTTTTTAAAAAATATATGTATATAATGGATTGATGACCAGGTAGAGGGATGAACAGATAGGTGATAAAACAAATAAAGAAAATATTAATTATAGAACCTGGATGAGGGAAGAGGTATACAACGTACAACTTTGTTTTTGAAAAATCTCATCTCAGAATAAAATGTTGAGAAAAATATATGGACAGATGTAAGTGAATATTGATTGTCTAAAGCAAGAAAAGAATAAGGTCACGTGGGGTTTAAAGTACACTAGAATTCAATGTCTGACCAAAATGATACAAAACATGGAAGAGGTGTAAATGGAATGAAAGGGTTATGAGGTTAGAACAATATCCAGGAGTATTAAAAGTTGTCATTTCACTAGACCATAGTAGAGACGTATATCGTGATCTCCACAGTAATTAGTAAAATAATCCGAAGGAGGGAGAATAGAATGACTAGCACTTGATCCATCTAAAAGAAAGCAAAAAGGAGGGCACCTGGGTGGTTCAGTGGGTTATGTGTCTGACTCCCGATTTTGGCTCAGGTCATGACCTCAGGGTCATGAGACTGAGCCCTGCATTGGGCTCCGTGCTTAGCGGGAAGTCTGCTTCTCTCTCTCTCTCTCTCCCTCTCCTTCTCCCTCTACCCTTCCCCTGCTCAGACTCACTCTCTCTTGCTCTCTCTCTCTCCCTCTATAAAATAAATAAATAAATTCTTAAAAAGCAGAGCAAGAAAGGCAAGAAAAGGGAACATAGAACAGGCAGAACAATAGAAAACAATTCTAACATGGTAGCTCTAAACCCATATATGTCATAAATTGAATTAAATGGAAGTTCAGTAAATATTCCAATTAAAAGATAATTATTGTCATACTGTATTTAAAAAACCTAAAATATCTTGAGTAGCTCAGTGAGTTAAGTGTCTGCCTTTGTTCAGTCCAGGTCATGATCCCAGAGTCCCGGGATCAGGCCTCACACGAGGCACCCCGCGCAGCAGGGAGTCTGCTTCTCCCTCTCCATTTCTCCCCAGCTCGTGCTCGCTTGCTCACTCTCTATCTCAAATAAATAAATAAAATATATTTTTTTAAAAGCCCTAAAATCTCTAACTGGACTGCTTAGAAGAGACACTACTTAAATATAAAGACACCGAGAAAAATACTCTATTTTAAAAATAAAAGAATGGGAAAAGATACACCTTGTAAATAACAAAATAAGCTGGGGGAGTTCTACTAATGCCAGAGGAAGTAGACTTTAAAGGAAAAATCACCATGAAAGAGACATTTTGTAAACATTAACGGGTCACTCCACAAGGAAGTTACAACAACTCTAAATTTGTTCTGATAACAGAACTCCAAGTGGAAAAAGCAAAAATTGAAAGAAGGATAAATAACCCAATCCATAGTCCCAGGGGGAGCTCGAACACCCCCTCTCGAGAGCTGATAGATCAGGCCGACAAAAGAACCAATCAGGATGTACAAGATCGGAACCACACGATTAATTCATTTTACCTGACCGACGCCCATGGATCACTGGACTGACCAATGACACAGTATAATTTCTTTCGTTACCAGAACTTACCGCGTGTGGGCTTTTTATACAGCGAGCCTCAACGACTTTCAAAGGCCTGAAACCCACTGAGTTTGCTTTTCAACCAAAGAGAAATTGAGCTAGAAATCAATGACCAAGAAAATAGAAAATCCCCAAATGTTTGGAAATGGAGCAGTCCGCTTTTATGTCACCCAGGGGCTAAAGAAGAAGTCTCGGTGGAAATTAGGCAATATGTTGAAGTTAAATGCCAATGAAGATTCTACACGTCAACGGCTAACTAACCCATCATGCCTGAAGTATGGGTTTCCGACTAAGGCATTTTAAATGTTAAGTAACTGTCCCTGTGGTGAAAATGAGTACTGGCCATATATGTATCGCATATGTATGCTGAAAGACTATTTTATTTTACATTTTTAAAGATTTATTCATTTATTTGAGAGAGAGAGAGAGAGAGAGTGTAGGAGGAGAGGGAGAGAGAGAGAATCTTAAGCAGACTCCCCACTGAGTGTGGAGCCCGATGTGAGGCTCGATCTCACCGCTCTGAGATCAAAGCCAAGAGTCAGGTGCTCAACAGACCAAGCCACCCAGGTGCCCCCGAAAGACTGTATTTTAAACATAACAAGGATAAAACCAGAGCTTTAGGTGAGATTTCCAGTTAGGACACACAAAGCAATGCTTAGAGGAAGCCGTCGTGAAAGCACACTTACTCCCTGACATCATATTCATCCGTCCAAGAAAAGGATGTCTCTGTAATTGCTGGGTGATTTCTCACCACCGAGGCATCGTCTGTCATGCCTCAGGTGGCCATCCCCCATTTCCCTGGGTATGGCTTTCCCCGGAGGAAGCCTTCCTGGGAGCAGGGGGAGGGAGAGGCAGGAGAACCCACTCCGCCACATCTTGGGGCTTAATATTCTCCACCCCATGGCCGTAGTGCGATCGGAGAAGCTGGAAATGGAATCAGAGACCTCAGGGGCAACCCAGATGATGAGTCAGCCTGGATGGGAAGGTTGTCACTGTTGGCTCCGTGTGCGTCATTAGAAGCTGGTGGAATATTATCCTTCACTCCACCTGCGCAAACCTGCACTTGCGAGGCAGCTGGGTGCGGGACGAACATGCTGCAAACAGCGTTTGTGAGCCGTGACTGAAAACCATTCGTCCCGGCGGCCGCCAGAGAAAGAGGGGCACGAGGAGGCGTGGCCGCCTTCTCTCGGGGGGTAAGGAAGTGTGGCCGCCTTCTCTGCGTGCGTGTGAACAGGCAGCGACTTCCCTGAAGCTCCAGCTGATGGCCCCGTCGTGGAGTCTGGGCTTTCTTCCTGGCATCTGGGCGGATGGCCCGATTTTCTTCCTCCCAAGGACACAGTCATTAGTGCTTGACTTTCTTCCAGTCTGGAACATTCAGGAATGTAAGAGCTGTCTGTGAGGAGGCCAGTGCTGCCCGTGGCCATGCGGCCCCGCACTTCCACGGGCAGAGTCTGAGGGCGTCCACAGAGGAGGCAGGAGCATAACTGGTTTCTCCCCTGTCCTCTCCCTGGTCTTCCTGCGCACACGCTTCTCCCCTTGCATTAGGCGTGTGTCTGTCTGCGTGTGCACACATGCACACACCTGTGTCTGTGGGGGCGGGGAAGTACCCTTCCATCCTGTCCTGGAGGAAATTAATTGAAATTAAAGGAAATTAATGCGGCATGATCAGACTATGTCGAGCTTAGAAAAGTCATTCCAGATAGATTCTCCGTGGTGAATTTTATGTATATATACATTTATTTTTGTGAGAGAGAGCACGAGTCGGGGAGTTGGGGGAGAGGAAGAGAGACGAGCAGACTCCCCGCCCAGCTAGGAGCCCGACTCGGGACTCGATTCTAGGACCCTGGGATCATGACCTGAGCCAGATGGCAGACGCTTAGCCCACTGAGCCGCCCAGGTGCCCTAGATAGTGAATTTCGAAGTAATCTCTGAGTTCCTACTTCATGCTGTTTCCTGCCGTGTTCCGTGGGAAGGAAGGTGCAGACTATTATCACCTGATCTTATCTTTCCAGGACAGGTAAACTTGGCCAAATTGCTGGAGGTGGGCAGCGGGCCATAGATAACAGGTAGCCGCTGCGTTGATCATTGTAGTGACCCGAGAAGTGTCTACCCACAAATGTGCTAACTCTGCGTGGGAGTCAGCTGAAGGGGGGCACGGAGGCACCCACTTCAGCTTGGCTTCGGAAACCATGTTTCTAGGAAGCAGCTTGTCAGTTCGCGCAGATTTTAGATTAATCATTTCATGCCCTGGGCCGGAAGGGATGGAAAACTGGACGGAAGCCTTAGTTTTGTTGGGGTTTCGCTTGTGGTGGTCAGGCTGAGAGGTCTGGAGCCCGGGACAGCGCTGAAGCCATATGGAATGTAGGAAGAGCTCATCTTCCTAAGGGGGAAATTCCAGGTCCTGCGGGAGTCTGCCAAGGCTTGGCCTCCCTAGAATGACCTTCCAAGGCACACTCTGTTTCGGACCTGGGAGCTGCTTGTCATTAACTAGAACGTAGACCGCCCTGACTCTTGCTAAGAACTCAGACAGTTTTTAGGACTCCCGTGACAGACATCCATTCTCTGAGCCCCCGAGAGGAGCGCGGGGGGAACATTCCTTCCAGTTCTAAAATTCTTTAGGACAAGGTTGTTGACTTCCCTGGGAGAGCTGTAAAAGGAGGGGCCTTTTCCAGGGCACCGACCTCGCACCTGTGAGCTTGACTGGCTGACCTGGGAGTGACCCTTGTCCCAGCCTTTAGCTTTATAAATCGTCCATCTGATTTGAGCAAACAGCGTGTATCGCTTAACCCACATCCTGATTTCCTAAACAAGACGCACTTGCAGTGAATACATTTCACCTTCGAGGACCGAGTTCTTTAACACACGCTCTGAGTTTTCCGAATTCGAGAAAATACATGACTTCATAGACTGCAAAACCTGTAATGTTGTAGAACTCAGACAATGGGGTTGAAATGGGGTTTGTTGTAAGTAACATATTAATAACACCTGGTGTAATGCCTGTTAACACGCGTAGTGCCTGGAGCAAATTGGCCTGCGCTCCTTCTGCTTTTGCCAATAACTTGTCAAAAACTGACTTAGAGCTCCTTCCAAATTCTCAGAAGAACATCCAAGACCAGGTAGCTTATGCAGCCCTCAGCCTTCGCCAGGGCAAGGGCTGGCTCCCGGCCAACTTGAGGAGTCAGGCTGAATCGGAGGAAGAACTCCGAGGAGTTGGCGGGGGGGGGGGGGGGGGGGGGGGGGGGCTCGAGATGGCAAGACGCCCAATCAGAATGTGAGGAGTTAATTGATTTGTAACTTACACAAGTGTCAGGGTGAGGATAAAAGTGAAATTCATTTCCTTCACCAGCTCCAGCTCCAGGTCTTTATTTTTGGGGCTCAGACGCAGCCTCCATCCCAGGAGAACCAGAGAAATATCTTCCTAACGAGCCCAGGACCTAGGTCTCACTGAGCCCCACTGCCTAGACCTGGAGCACGGTGGGCACCGAGACTTGAACCTGGATTCCATTGGGGCCCGAGCTCTTTGTCATCTGCTGTTGTATCACTTTATCGAAGCGGGCGGAGTAAATGTTTTCTCTCTGACCGCTGAAAGGAGCGGATATCCCAGCGTTGGCATACACACGGATCACGGAGCTGCGTTTCTCTCTGCAGAGCGCTTTTGAAACACAGGATAATTGCTGTGCCGGGCTGGTAGGTAGAATTCAGACCCAAATTAGACTTTGTGACCTGAAGTATAAACAATTGCATTTTTGCTAAGACTGCTCATATGTAGAGGCACCCAGCAGTCCAAAATAATTCTGGTCCTTTATCAACACACACATGGAGGACGGTTGAGCCTCTCTTCCTAAATTTGGTGCCGCTACGTTTCTGTCTTTAGACTAGGCAATTGCTTCCTTATACATACATAGTGCTTCCCTCGTATTTTGGTGACTACGGCTCTGGGGCACGTAGATGGATGCCAGCTTTGCATCTATAAAATTCTTCGAGAATTTGGCTCGTTGACTCCCCAAAGCTGGTACCTATAAACCAACCAAGGTGGCTTACACTTTGGAGGAACGCCAGACCCAGGATAGATAACCGGATCCACCCTTTCTGATAAGAAAGTCATTTTTTCTTTTGTTTTATAACGACTGAGAAGATGGGTCACTAGAGTGGGATCTCTTCCGACTAGAGACTTCACATTTAATGGAAAACTAGATAAAACATACACACTTTCTCACATCGTTCTGAGAGCCGGCTGGAATGAGAGGAGGTTATGTTTAGGAAGAAGCAGCTGCCATTACTCTAGAAATGGTGCCTAGTTTATACTGCAGGCTCAGAGAAGGTCAAGACTAGGTTGGTCTTGCTCTAAGCATTCCGTACATTCTGGTTTGATTGATTGAATAAAGGAATGACAGTAATGGTCGTGATTCTAGACATAGTGTGGGTATGAAGAGGACACCTCTGGATGAAGAAGGAGAAGCAATGTCGGGGGTTAAAGGACCCGGACGTCAGCAGGTTCCAGATTCTTCCATGAGTGGGATGGGATTGCCCCAAAAACTTATCTATACTAGCTGGGAAAGAAGCTTATGGCGAACTTTTTTTTTTGAACTACACATACATTTTCCTAATTTGTCTTTAAAAAATGACACCTAGGGGTGCCTTGGGTGGCTCAGTCTGTTAAGCGTCTGACTTCCGCTCAGGTCATGATCCCAGGGTCCTGGGATCCAGTCCCGCTACGGGCTCTGCCCTCAGTGGGGAGTCTGCTTGTCCCCCCGCTCACTGCCCCTTCCCCTGCTTGTGCTGTGTCTCTCAAATAAATAAATACAAATCTTTAAAAGAAATTACATCTAGACTTCCATGCATCACTTTTCCTCATGAGTGTACCTAAGTAACATAAAAGATTTCGTGTCTATGTGGCCACATTTGACACGAATTAAACTTCTAATTTATATAAACTGTCAAGATCTTCATGCCCCTCTTGGGTTGCGCCGACCACCTTGCAGATGTCGCGTGTCGAAAAGTTTTTCAGATACTGGCTTTTCCCAAATTCGGCATTTACATTCTTGAAAGCACTTCCTTTCTGCCCCCCGCACAGATTTAACTAAATATTAGAGGTATTTGACCTTTTATTGTAAAAAAAAAAAAATGTTTGATGTTCTGACTATTTTCAACAAAGGATCTCTGTTCTCAAATGCATTCTATGGAGAGAATTCCTTAGTTCTTTTGAGAGGGATAAAAATTGTCTCTCAAGTCTGCCAGACTGAAGATCAAGGGCATCAGAGCACCCCATGTCGGGAGAGCGAGCATCATCATGAAAGGAGACTTGGCGGCAAGGGGATGGACCAATGGATTTGGAGCTAGAACTTAGGACTTTTCCTCTTGGCATTGGCACAGGGTGGTGCCTTATGAATGTTTGCGTCTCCATCTCTCCTGTGAGGCTTTGTTTTCTAGGACCAACCTACTTTGGTAGGCTCAAACCTACCCATCGCTCGCTCCCCCTCTTCTGGGCACAGATGGCCCCATTCCGAGACCTCTGCAACACATGCCCCCCTGCCTTCCTGGCCGCTTTCCACCCTTTCTTTCTCCCTCTGTGCTTCTTCCCTTGTTTTCTCATAAAATTGAAGCCATGATCAGGCTTGGAAAAAGGAGTACAAGACCAGAGCAAGGTATGGAGGAACTTGTAAAACTATGTGTCATAAACATACAGATCCTTAACTTCCTACTATAAGACTAATTGCATAGTGGTCTTCACCTGGGAAAATGTAGCAATAAAACATAGTATTGTTTAAAAAAAAAAAAGCAAGCTATACCCGGCTCCCAGGATGCCTGACAGCTCTGAGGAGACGGAGGGACTCTTTTCTCATTAGCAGCCTCGGGATCCTTACTTGTGGACAGTTGAAGTCTCGAAGGGACAAAGGGCATTGCATACAAATCGCACATAAAGTCCCTTCATTCCTTTCGTCAGACTTTCTTTTCTGAATGGCATGGATCTTGAAACTCATGACCGAATGGAAACATTCATGAAATGTGTGGATTCAGCAGCACATCAAGGAACACGGACTGCTTTTTAACCCCCTCTGCGTTGTGTTTCCGGAATACACAGGATCCATTTTAATCTCCATGTCTTGAGATGATTAAGGATTTTCTTACATTGGCTATTTCCCTTGGGGACACTCGCAGGTAATTTAGGCATGATTCTTTCAGAGTTCTTTTCATTATTCATAACGGTTTAGCAACCAGTAAACCTTCTTCCTTGCATATGAATACGTACTTTTTTATGTAAAAGGTGTCACTGGTGTGCTTAGATTTCTTAAAATACTTGGGGCAGTATTTTCTTACAAGAGGGAACAGGAAACTACTCTCCCGTAGGCCAGCCTGTTGCAGAGAGAGCGGGGGCCTAATTTCCTCTGTCCCCCTAAAACAGCCTTCCTCACACACACTACTTGTGTTTGGTAGGCTAGGAAGGACATCACTATGCTCCATAGCCAAGGAATTCGTTGAACTGAAAGCTCTTTCCTCTGTTTTACCATCTTAAATCTTTCCAATAGACCCATAAACTAGCAAACTTTCCAAGTCTTCTGGGAAGCCATTCTTAATCCCATCATTATTTATGTAGTTCCCCGTCTTTCTGGTAAACCAGGATTTAGCCATGAAGGCATCTGCTGTCAAATCTCTATTATGATCTTGTCTTTATGTGCGAGCTGATGTTGTTCCAATCAGTAGACGGTCTCACGTACTGTGTTGTTATTCTACCTTTTTTGTGTCTGAGGACGGTGGGAACTTCAGAGAATGGTACACACTGGGGGTACCAAGACCCCCCCTTGAAGAAAGATCTAGAAGGAGCCTCTTCACATCCATTACACATGGCCACTAGAAGTTCTGGAGAACACAAGAGATGGGGGAGAGGACGGTGGGCTTGGCAGCTTTTCCAGCCATCTGCCAGGCCACCCCGAACTTCTGGTTCGGATCCCCAGTTCACCGGTACTGAGAATGATGCTAAACAAACGTGTTGACCAACAGACCAGACCTTAAGTTGTTTCTCCTTTGTGCTTCGGGTTGGAATCCTGTGCGTAGTGTTCATTTCACTTTCACCAAGTTTAAGGACCATTTTCACCCGCTGGGGCCTAATTTGGTACAGAGGGAAACGCAGCTGATGATGTGTAGAAGGATTTGGGTTCTAGATCTTGTTCTGGAATTTATTAGCTGTGTGACCAAGAGCAAGTGAATTAACTTTTCAGAGCTCTGGTTCTCCAGTCATTCATGGGGGACGCACAACCAAATGAAACACTTGAAAAACTATAAAGCAGTACTTAAAGTACCTTCTAGAAAATGGGTGTTGTTCTGGACTCCATTCCTCTAGCACTCCATCCATCCATCTGTCCATCCGTTCATCCCATTATTTTTTAATATCTTTTAAAGGTTTTATTTATTTTTAGAGAGAGAGAGCGAGCAAGCACATAACTGAAAAGGAGAAGCAGAGGGAGAAGGAGAAACAGAGTGCCTGGGACTCCATCCAGGACCCTGAGATCATGACCTGTGCGGAGGGCAGATGCTTAACCGACTGAGCCACCCAGGTGCCCTCCCATTAGTTTTTCTTTTTAAGATTTATTTATTTATTTTAGAAAGCATAGGGGGAGGGGCAGAGAGAGTCTTAAGCCAACTCCCCAGTGAGCGCAGAGCCCGATGCAGGACTTGATCTCATGACCCTGAGATCAGAACCTAAGCGGAAATCAAGAGTTGAACCCCTAATTGACTGAGCCCCCCCAGCTCCCAGGAGAGAGAATCTTAAGCAGGCTCCATCCCCATCACAGAGCCTGACTCTGGGCTCCATCTCACCACCCTGAGATCATGACCCGAGCCGAAACCAAGAGCTGGACGCTTAGCTGAGCCACTCAGGCGTCCCAACTTTGGACTAGGTTTTAAGGGATGTTGCCTGGGGAAGAAGAGAATTCTTGGCAAAGCAACAGCATGTGTAGTCTCCGAGCTGAAAAGCCCGGCGTGCTTGGCAAGTGGCCAGTCCTTCTCTCAACTCCTATTGGGCTCCTCTGACCCCTCGCTCCTGCTTCCACTCCCGCCACGCCAGCCCCGGAGTGTCCTCACCGGTGTTTCCCCGCATCTCTTCTCACTTCATTCCCTCCGTCATTCGTTCACGCACTCACCTGATGCTGGGGAAGAAGGGAGTCTCTGGAAACTTGCGCCTGCATCAGAATCACCTGTGGAGCTTGTTAAAAATGCAGGTTCTGGTCCCTCAGGACTCCATCAGAACCCCTGGGGTGGTCCCCAGGCATTTCCCACGCAGACGATCAGGACCACACTTAGAGAAACGCGTGAACGGATTCCTTGTGTGGAGAGGGGAGGGTTGCAGAGAACCTGAGGAATCGGAGGGAGATGGTCTCGTGCTGCCCATGGGCACGGCTGCCCCTCCAGCGTGCAGGCGTTATCGTGACTTTCTCGCCTCGCCCTTCCTGCTTGCGCTCCCCTTGCTGTCACTTCTTTCTCCTCCCATGCCACCACCTGTTCCCGCGCGGTCCCAGAGCCCCGTCTGTGTGCCTCCCACCCCTGCACTGTGCCACGCCTTCCCTCGGGCGTCATCCATGCCTTGGCTCTGTCTGCCCAGCATCCCAGGCTGCGCGGCCACACACAGTGGAGTGGCGTGCAAAGTTGATAGTCACACTGAAAGCCCCCGCCTCGCCTCTCTACCCTCACCCCTGGGGGCTCCCTGAAGGAAGGGAAAAGAAACAGGAACACCCGCCCCCCAAAGCGGGGAAGGGCATGATTAGAGATACCCCAGGCAAAGGGCGTGGGTTGTCTGATTCGCACGCACTTCCATTGCCGAGAGCGTTTGAATAGTTGAAGGACCCATAAACTGTGAAACTAGGCGTTTTCACTGAAATATATGCATGTAGATATTATTCTCGTGGGGACATACGCCCGCATCTGTTTGTCTACGAGTATTTACTTGCAGACTCACACGCGTATCCAGAACCTTGGTTCTGCCGGCTTTGTCTGCACCAAATGGGTGTATATGGATGTATAATTAAAGATTTTAAACACTTGATTTTGATCGTCTGCTTTGCAGCTGCTGCGCTCAAAAAATTCCTAAGCTTCTGCGGGTTAATGGGAGTTCCAGCAAGTGTTTCTCTCTCTCTCCGGGTCTGGTCTCTGTTAGTGGAGCTCCTCTCTTCTCTGCCTCTCTCCCTCTCTCCCCCTCCCTGCCTGCCTGCCTCTGCTCTTCCCTCCCTCCCGCTTCGGAGATAGCAGACAAGAGAGAAACTGGTGCGGCTTCCCCTGAGAAGCGTGCCTGCAGGCGGCGACGGGCAGGATCCCACGAGTTCCTCTTGCATCCGATGCCCTGCGCTTGGACGGAAATGCAATGTTGGAGCAGGGGCTGAGCTGGACTGGAAAGGTGGCTGGGAGCTCAGGGAGGCCAGGAGTGTGGTGTAGCTTCAGGCTGGAATCACAGGAATGTTTCACCGGGGTCTGCCCTGAGCCTTCCCAGACCCCCATGGATTGCAGAATTCCCCAGCCTTTTCTCCTTTACCTTCGCTCTATCTCCCTTCCTCCTGAGATGGCCCCAGATCTGCAGGAGACATTTGCAAGGAGCTATTTACTAACAGATGTGAAGACATGGATTCTGGACTTGGTTATTTAGCCATGATTTATCCATGATGATGGATTGGAAAGCATTGTAAGTAACATCGGTCTCTGTGCCTGTAGTTAGATGGTCTGTCTTGGTTGTTGTTGTTGTTTGTTTGTTTGTTTTTTTAACTTTTTCAGTGAATTTCCTTTTGGAGAAAAGTGAAAATACCATGTATCAAGTATTCCAAAGAAGTTAGGAGGGTCCAGATTATACGAGCTTTCTTCTTGTTCTGTTGACTTGCAAAATCCTTAGAGCTGTATCAGAGAGACCCACAAACTACTGAATACTAAATCTCCAGACATCCCCCTGGAGGGGGAGACTGAGATGGGAAATAAATGAACTGGGTTTTTGAACTGACAATCATTGCAATAATCAGACTTATTCAGAGTTGCTAAAATATTTGACAATTGGCTCGCCGCGGAATCAAAGCCAGAATTGAAATATATTCTCTTTGCTGGGTCATAAAAATGAAGTTAGCCTATGGCTTTCAGAACAGGCTGTGGCTACATACATAGGAGATTGATTTTTTTTTTTTTCTGCCCTCATGTTAAATGTCGACTCTATTTTCCTTCTATTTCAGCTTTTCTTGAGACAGACCACCTCCCCAATCTAGCGATCTAGTGTATAATGTCTGGGCTGTAGGACGCTAGCAATTTGAAGGCGACTCAGGGTTTTCCATCTTTCTGTCCTGGAGCTTAATTTAAGCACTTTAACCTGCCCAGTCTTAGGGGGGAAAGATACCCGTAACTTGAAGACCAGAATCAGTTTATTTCATAGGAGAAAGGAACAGCTATCTGAAAGATTAGAAATTGAAATGAAAGAATATGATTTGCCTTTTCTTCGAAATTTGAAATGAGGTTAATTTTGTATAGAGTGAATTAAGGTTTCTTGATGAAAAAAAAAGTATATTCTAAGAGACTTTGAAGATTGTAAGTCACTTAGGTAAGGATATCAAAGCAGATTGCTGGTCTTTTTTTTCCCCCCTTTGGCTGGTTGCAACTTTCTCTCTTCGAGTGTGTACAATAGTGTCAATGCAGAGATCTCTGACTTCCTGAAACTTGCTGAGATTAGGAAGTGAGGCTTCTAACAGCAACACTGTAACGAGCTTTTCTGAGTGACCTTTGGCTTTCCCTCCCCATCACATCCAGACCCGGGGCAGAGCCCCCGCCCCCCCACCTGCCCATCCCCCTGTCTCCCAGCCTCCATCCTTCACCCCCCCACCCCCGGAGCCTTGGAACATCATGAAAGACCCTTCTAAAGATCCCCTTCAGCGAGCCCTGCCCAGCTCTGGACAGAGGGAGCACTGTGATGTAACAGGCGGAGCTGCCAAATTTGGAATTGAATGAGCTCTGTTGATTCCTGAATATGAAATCAGTTCTGTGAGCAACTGAATGAGATCATATCTCACAAACCTAACCCGAAGTGTTCCTAACTTTACTGATGGGCACTCAACATCATCAAGGGTTACAGCACCGAGCACCCGAGGGGACCAGCCTGGGACCCAACGAAATCCCCAAACTCTTCTCGGATTCCTGCTTGGGCAAATAGACCCAGGGCCACGCCTTTTAAAATCTGTCCTTTGTTATCAAGGGAAATCTGAGACAGAAAACACATGTTGGCATGGTCACGTGAGTGCCTTGCTGTGCCCGAAAGTGGTGGTTGTTATCACAAGGGGGAAATGCTTTCAATCTTGTGCCGTTTTGTTTTGGTTTTTTGTTTATGTGGATTCCGTCAGGCTCACGCATCTGGAAGAGGTTTGGGGGTGGGGGGTGTGGATGCTAAGGCAGCACTTGCAGGGAGAAGGAAAATCACTAAGAAAGTCGGATTCGAAAGGGAATCATTCTCTTACCCAGTTCCAGTTCCCATCGTTGGTCTCGGGTCCCTGTTAAAGCAGACGCTCATGCAGTCTTCCTGGGTTTGTGGAGCTGGAGCGTCTTCCATTCTGCTTCTGTATCTCAGGCAGAGGAGGGTAGACCGCTCCAGAAAGCCTTCTTAAAGGCAATAAGAAACCATCTTTCGAGTTCTGCTCACTTCAACTGAGAAAGCGACTCCCATCCCCTCCTGCTTTTCCTCCTCTACCCCCCCAACCCCATGCCTTCTCTGTACCTTGGGAGCGTCCCTGGTGAGCAGCTCCAAATCCCCCAGGGATCTCATGTGTGTCCTATTAGGGCAAAAAACCAGCTGCCAAGGGCAGGGTGTGCATGGAGGGTGGAGAGTGCTTTTTAGTGGTGAATGAGCGGTGGGACCGGATATGCTGATACCGTACAGTCTTTGAGCAAGGCAGCTGATTGACATCAGCAGAACTGCTGAGCGATTAAAAACATACTACAGTCAAGGTGAGAGAAAGAAGAGAAAGAGAAAGACGTGGGTTGCTCCAGAGGAGTTTCAGGCGAAGTTCTGTGAAGCACCCAGAAGGTCGAAATTGACAATGTCAGTGGTTAGGAGCCTGAAGATGATTGATAACCTTGCAAGCGGAGGGAGCCTTGGTGTTGGCCCCATGGTTTGCGGAAAGCTTGCTCAGAACGAACTGCTGGGTCTCTCACTCGGCTCTGCCGTCCCGGCCGTGAGGGGGTGAGCTCTCTGCACACTCCTCTTCCTTAGCAACTGGGTCCCATCTGGCTCTTGGTTTCGGCTCAGGTCCTGATCTCAGGGTCGAGAGATCGAGCCCCGCGTTGGGCTCCATGCTCAGCGTGAAGTCTGCTTGAGAGTCTCTCTCCCTCTCCCTCTTCCCCTCCTGCTTGTTCTCTTTCTCTCTGTAAAATATAATAATTCAGTCTTTATAAAAAAAAATAAATAAATGAAGGTTGGGAGCTTACAAAAGTTGCCAAAACCAAGTGTGGTGTTCAGATCTTCCGCTCCAAGAAAAAGTGCTACCCTTAGGGTCCGCCTCACTTTTTGGACTCGTGTCTTTGCTCTTTGTCTGAGCTCACGGTCCACAGTCTTAACACCTTCAGGATGCTTCTCACCATGAGCGCCGTTCCTGTCTAGCTCGTCTATACCACAGGGAACTCTCAGTTTCCTGGTGAGTCTGGCTGCAGAGCAATGACGTGTGGACACAGCACGCCCATCCCCCACCTCATCTTCCCTCCTCTTCCCTTGGAAAGGCTGCAGGGAAGGTTCCTGCCTTCAGTAAATTTGGAAAAAGAAATCTGACCTGTGAAAAATGCCTCTGGGAGTTTTCCTGATGGGAGGAAGGACTTGCCTTCTCTGTCACACCCTTTCTCCTTGTCTTCCTCTAGGAAGAACCGCTATCCGATCACAGCTACGTCCTGCGGAATCAATAATCAGTATGCACCTGTGAGCTACTGACCCGTACATTTCTTAGCTTCTAGAAGCTTCTGGTTTTGGTGTCAATAAAATGCATAAAATGTTATTGCATGAGATTTTGCAGGAATCAAATGGTGATATGTGCTTCGCATGCTGTCCTGCCGTGTTCTTGTTGGTGACTCTGCCCTCATGCCCTCCTGTTCTTTCCACAGAGGACCCCCCAATCCTAAATGACGGGGATCCCAGGGAAGACAGGGTGCTGGCATAAGAGTCAAGAGCTGGGTCCATTTGTATGACCTTGCAAACTTGATCACGTCTTCCCCGTCTCCACAAATGGAAATAGTTTCATTTCCCTAAATGGGTTACTCCACTGAGATTCACACTGGCCCTCAAGCCAGCAGGTCCTCCTTCCCTTCAGGTCTTGGCTAATCCCATCCTTCTCTTCCCCTGTGGAACCTTCCCTGGGCCCCTGCGCCTGGGTCAGGGCCCCTCCCCCACAATTCTGTGGCTCCTGCTTCTGTCCACCGGAGGCTTCCTCACCACAGCACCACAGACACATCGTGGTGTGCTCCTCGGTTTCCCTCGACAGACTATCATCACCTTGACCTTGACCACCTCCTCCTCCCATCCTGAATGTCAAGACCAGGACCCTGCTCAACGGACATTTGCTGAATGAATTCGTAAATGAAAGCAAGAAGGAAGGAGGACCTTTGCCCTGCCTCCATCAGAGGTCTCCAGCAAAGACAAAATGAAAGAATGTGTGAAAAGCTTTGATCGGTGGAGAGTGCTGTGGGGTCGCCTTTAGTTTTAAGTTTGTCTGAGGCACAGCGTACTTTTAGTCCCAGTATTTTAGGTGGGTTTTTTCAGATACACTTTAGTGAACCGAACAATCTTCTTTTCTTGTACTGTCCTTGCAAGCCAGGTCCGTTCTTTGTCACAGAAGCAGAACAGGCTCTGTGTGCGCCAGAGGCTCTGATGTTTGAAAATCTGTGAGCGACAAAAGGTTTCATTCCGAAATGAGAGATAAGGCTCTGAAAGCCGGTGCCCCGGGAGGGATCACTGGTGACTTGACTTGACCCCAGGGTGAGTGGGTGATTGCAAATCGGTGCCTGAGAGGATGGGGGTGGGGGAGAGCTTTCTAAAGAAAGAGGTGGGGAGAGAGAAAGAAAGGGGTCCTGGGGCACAGAGGGTAGAGCTCGCCCACCCCTCAGCTTCATCCTGGTGGTGACACAGTCAAGGAAGGTACCAGCAGGGACTTGGGAGCCTCACGCACTTGGACTTGGATTCCAGCCTCACATTTGGGTCTCTGCTGCGTGTCATGAGCCCTCACGTGGGAGGTTATAGTTTTCCCTACTGATGATCGGACTCTGGTCCACGATGAAGCGAGCTCTTCCTTGGCATTAGGGCGGAGTTTCTCTTGGGAAAAGTCCTTGCAGGAGAACGGGGAGGGGGAGAAAAAGCACGTTTAAGAGAAATAGTCATTCGCAGTGGCCAGCGCAGGGTCGCGGGGTAGCCCAGAGGGCGGCTGAGTTCAGGTCCAGGAGCAGGCTTCGTTCATAGAACGCTTTGCAGGGTTGTGTATGGGAATCCTGCACACCGAGATGGAAATCCCATGGCGGCTGCCTCTGCCATCGACGGAGCACCCCACGTATCTATCATTCGCCTCCCAGGGTCCAGCCCAGGAGTGGAGAGGCTCGTTTTTAACTTCACTTTGGCTCTCGGATGGTTCTGCAAATGAGCCGCCCACTGTATCTTGACACAGGGCTGGGGCTGGGGGGTGGGGTCATGAGCCTTCGGAGCCCTTCTCTGCCCATTGGCTGGCTGCGCGAAAGGGAAATTGAGGAATTCTGCAAAAGCCACAAATCCGAGATGTCAGCTCATAAATATGTAAACTCCTCGCTTAGGTAATAAGCTCCCTGACAGCCAAAACTGTCATTTGCACATTCTCGTCAGCTGAACGCAGAGTTCCAGTTGCCAGACTGTCCCTGGATGCGGGGACTCAAAGCTGGGGAGTGAGAGTGGGGAGGGGCAGCTGGGCTGATTGTTCCGGAAAGATCTCTGGCTGCTCTCCAGGGGCGCTGTCTCCGCCTCCACCCCACCGTCAGGGGGCTTTCTTTCTCGGTATTTTGATTACTAAGTGTAGGCAAAAATTTTTTGCAGCGTGGCGTTAGCAGTAGGAAAAGGGTTGAGTGTGAATATGTAAATGAAGGCTGGAAAGACAGTTGCCAGCCTTGGGCTCTCAGCAACAGGGACTGAACCCAGACAGGTTTCAATCTCTGTTGTATTACATTTAAAACTCTGCCGGGATCTTAAACAAAATCAACAGTTGCCTATGTATCTAATTTTAAATACAGGCCTGCAGATAAGAATCAGGGTAGGAAGCAGAGGTTTGGTACCTAAATGTTCCCGGGGCATCGGGTACGTTGCAGGCAGTTTGTAAGGTTTGGGGGATCAGAGTGAATCAAGGGGGGAGGGTTGCTCAAAATGCAGATCTATTCTGCTGAAATACTTCATGAGAAGCTCCAAAGTAGCCCTAGTAGCAAAATACTACTGGACATTATGGAAGAAAAAGAATAAGGTGTCCTTTGGGTGGTGGGAACGGACTCACACAAGTTGGAGGTGCGTCTCAGGGATGAGGAAGCAGGTAGCATTTCCAACAGAGGCGTTGGCCTGAGGATTTACGCACAGAAGCATGGAAGTGCGCGGCCATCACGTAATTATATTCATGTTGCGCGATGATTAAAACTAAAACAGTTGAGCCGTCCACAGTGTGGGGTTGGGGGGCATCAACACAACCCCCTGCCCGCACCCACTGCGCAGTTGAAAATCTGCATATAACTTCGGACTCTCCCAAGATGTACCTACCAATAGCCTTTGGTTGACCAGAAGTCTTTCCAATAACCTAGTCGATTAACACATATTCTGTACGTCGTATGTATTATAGGTACTGTATTCTTGCAGTACAGTAAACTAGAGAGAAGAAAATGTTCTGAAGAACATCATCAGGAAAAGGAAATACAGTTACAGAAGCGTATTTACCGAAAAATCCACGTGTAAGTGGTCCTGCGCGGTGCGGCCTGGGTTCGAGGGTACGCTGTATTTTCTAGATTCTCAAAATAGGCAACGTTTCGTGATAGATCGCGGTAATAGGGTGGCACGAGGAGGAGGAGGAGTAAGAAGCGTTATCAGATACGACATGAAATCAGGTCCCATTTCACCGCTGATGGGAAACAATGCATTGTGGGGCAAGTACACTGAGAAGATGTAAGACCCACACCTGTGCAAGGGACCAGGGTTCTGTGACTGATGGGGTGGGTGGTCTTAGACCCCTCGTCCACTCGTTACATCTGTGTGTCCATTCGTGAATATCACAGTAGAGAGGAAAAGCCATTCGGAAGAAGGGAGAGGAGATTGAGTCCAGAGAACCTGCTTTCCCTTGAGAAGTCAAAAGTCACTGGGAAACTTTCTCTAGTCTAAGTGCAGGATCTTATAGTCTCTTTCAGGTAATCTTTTAAAGGATTTTGTTTATTTATTTTAGAGAGAGAGAACAGAGAGAGGGACAGAGGGGAAGGGAGAGAGAGAATCTCTAGCTGATTCCACGCTAAGCACAGAGCCCGACGTGGGGGTCGATCCCGTGACCCTGAGATTGTGACCTGAGCCAAAACCGAGGATCAGATGCTCAACCGACTGAGCCAGCCAGGCACCCCTGCTTCGGGTAATCTGAAGTCTTTTTACAATTATAGTCAACACGCTGCCCGCCAGCATCCTGCTAATGGATTCCTTTATGAAGGTGAACACCCAAAACTCATGATGTTGGGAGATACGAATGACCCTTCCAAAACACCAAGGAAGGATAGGATAATAATTTGGATGCTCGTAAGAATAAGTCAAAGGATCACAGTGTTACAGAAGAAATAGCATTTCTGAGCTGGAAGAGTCCTGGGGGTGGGGGGGGGGGCGGGGGAATGTCATGTATTTTGGCGACTTTCAGATCCTTGAAGAACGGCCTTCTGGGAGTGGAGACTGGGCGGCTCTCACACAGTCCTTCTTGGCTCTGATTGCCCATTCGTGTTTTCCAGTCAACAAATGTTCGTAAGGCCCTTGCATGCAGCAGTTAGGATAAATATTTGCAGGAGATGCTGGCTGTGCCCTCCAGGAGCTGCCTGTTTGGTAAGGGAGTAACACACGTATGTGAGGAATGTAGACAGGAAGTTATTTTTAAAATACAATAAAAGCCATGTAGGAAAGGTCAGAAACAGAAAATCATTTCCCCGTAAAATGGAAGACGGGCCCCTGACATAGAGAATTTGCTCTATCAGCGTGGACTACCACAGTCACATTTGTCTTATTTAAGAAGTTTTGAGGGGCGCTTGGGTGGCTCAGTGAGTTAAAGCCGCTGCCTTCGGCTCAGGTCATGATCCCAGGGTTCTGGGATTGAGCCCCACATAGGGCTCTCTGCTGGGCAGGGAGCCTGCTTCCCTTCCTCTCTCTCTGTGTGTGCCTCTCTGCCTACTTCTGATCTCTGTCTATCAAATAAATAAATAAAATCTTTAAAAAAAAAAAAAGAAGAAGTTTTGAGCATCCAGCAGGAGAGAAAAGTTAGGAGATGTTGAATGCTTGGCATAACCCACGTTTTTATTCTGGGGAAATGCAGAGTAGGATTAGAACCAAATTGTCGAAATTCTCATTTGTCATTTGTTCGTAGCCTAAGAACATACCATTCAAGTCCAAGCACATTATTGATTTAATTAGCTTAAAAATATAATTTTGAGGGTGCCTGGGTGACTCAGTGGCTTAAGCCTCTGCCTTTGGCTCAGGTCATGATCTCAGGGTTCTGGGATCGAGTCCCGAATCGGGCTCTCTGCTTGGCGGGGAGCCTGCTTCCTCCTCTCTCTTTCTGCCTGCCTCTCTGCCTACTTGTGATCTCTTTCTGTCAAATAAATAAATAAAGTCTTTAAAAAAAAAAAAGAAAATATAATTTTGAAAAGTATCTATTAAAAAAAAAATCAAAGGTTCATCAGTTAGTGAACAATAAATGGGAGCAGTACCTGCAGGCTTGGCTTCTCATCGTGAGAAGGACCCCAGGGATAGACCAAGGAAATGTGGGCTTTGAGCCCCCTCTGGAGGAAAAAAAGGGAGCCCTCCCCCGCAGCTCCGGCGGCAATTGTTTTCTAAAGGTCAGAAATGGAAAAAAAAGAATCACCTAATCAAATTGACTTTTGGAATTAACCTTATAAATCCAAAGTCTACAGTCTCTAACTCAACAGAGAACCCAAGGAAGATATTTCCTTCAAGAGGCAGCTTCGAAAACATCCCTCCCCCAAAGTCTTGGTAAAACAAATGTTGGACACAGGCTACTAATGATGTGGAAAAAAATAATTATAACGAACACAATAATTGTATTTGTTTTACGAACGTAATAGCCTGCAAAACCCCATGCAGCACAGTATTTCATGGATTATCATCATTTAAGAAGTCAGCAGGCCATAAAAACAAACAAACAAACAAATCTGATTATTTGCTCACTCATTCTACAGGTGTTTCTGGGGTATCTACTGTGGGCGAACAGGACTCTGGTCGGAGCAGGACATACTAAGCATCAGCTCTGGCCACGTGCCCTTCTGCAGGATGAGCCAGGGTTGTGGGTATGGAGACAGGTAAGCAGAAAACACTGGGGAATCCAGAGAGCTCTCAGAAGTCTGGACTGCCTGCACCCTTTAAGAAGCATTCTGCAGAATCTTCTTGGAGCCCCGGTATAAAATAGAAAATAATCATCTTTCCCACCCGTGATGAAGAACCTGTTAATAGTCCTTGCTTTGGAAATATTTAGAAACTCAAAGACATCCCAGTAGGCCCCCCCGAGCATAGCCTTGTGGAAGCCAGGGGCCCTGGGAGGAATCCATAATTGCAGATCCCCTCCCCTGTGTTTCCCAGCTCCCAGCTCCTCCATGGACAGAAAGCACGTGAGGACCCTATCAGGAAGACATTTCCTCTTCAGGGTCAATGATTTGGGGCCAGTCCTCCATGCACCTGTCCGGGGGAATGCAGCATTGGGAACACAGCTGCAGGAAAGATGGGGGTGTGGCTCCTGACTTGATGGTGTTTGCCGTCCCTCGAGGAAGACACTAGTAACCACAGCCAGTTGTAAGGGACAGTATGGCTGGTGACGCATCACTCCTCCTCTTCCCCGGGAACCCCCCCCCCCCCCCGTGTCCCTCCCCCCAGGTACTAGTGCATTAAGGAAAGTGATTTTGTCTACACTCCATTTCAGTCATGAGCTGGTTTAAACCCAACTGCCCTTAGTTTGCTTGGGCAGTGTTTTGGCTTGGCACGTGTATTTGTTCTGCGCACGCGCTCTCGGAGGGGCCTAGGACGCTGCCTGAAGTGTGTGGATGACGGTGACCATCGGTTGTCCCACCCCGGTCATTCCCGCACAAGGACGCACTGTTGGAGGGGCAACCACCAAGTTCAGTAATTGCCTCCAGCAGGCCAAACCTGCAGACACGCGGCCAACAGACGGTCTAGCTCCCGCCGGTGGTTTTCAGACCAGAGCAGCGGCGCTGATGGAGATTTTCCTGACGTCTGATTTAAGGCTGTCCGAAGACCCCAGTTCGTTGGCTCAGATTGAGAATGTCTTTTTTTCTGACCTTTCTTGGCCACCAGGAAGGTCCCCCCGGCCGACACAACTGAAAACGCCCACTCGAGGTGCCGGGACCTGAACCCCATCCGAGTCAGCCTCACGGAGCGGACTGAGTGTGCAGAAGCTCTTGGTGGCGCCGGTGTTCGCAGTCGGGGTCCACGGCCGCAGGGGCAAAGGCTTTCACCTCGCTTGTCTTTATTCACCTATTTAGAAGCTTCCAGAAAAGAGTCCCTAAAAAGGAACGCTGAAGACATGGTTTTCTTACTTGATATTTCATGATGATGATAATTGTGGCAAACACTGAGTATGTACTCTGGGGCAGGAACTGTTCTAAGAGATAGACTGATAGACAGACGGACCGACAGACAGACTATATGTAGTTTAAATCTCACTACTCCGTGAGGTGCAGCCACTCGTATATCTTGTTTGAGTGCTGACAAGACCGCGACACAGCCAAGAAATGTGCTCAACAAGGTCACAGAGCTGCGAGGGGCAGAAGGCAGTTTCGAATCAAGACAGTTTGGCTCCAGAAGTTCTGCTCTTGGCTGTTTCTCTTTTCTGCCTCTGGAGAGGCTCCGAAATACTAAAGCATCGTCACACTCGATAAATGTTCGCTGAAACATGCACGGATACCTGAGCTAATACCTCTTCCCCACCCACGCTTCACTGTGGGGTCCCGGAGGCCCGTCGAAATCATGGGCCTGAAAGTACCCTTGAGAGATTTTCTAGTCTAGATTGAGTCTAGCGTATCCATCGGCCAATCATCTAGAACCTCAGCCACCCGTAACGAATCGGGACCACCCAATTGAACCGACTTTGAAAGCATTGACGAATACAACATCATTCTATGGTAGGACATCGGGGGCGGGGGAGCCCCTCTTGGCCACCTCGATAGAAGTGGAAGCAAAAAAAATCACCTAGGAGCTCAATGAATTGCAGAATAGGTACAGACACCATTTGTTTAAGGATTGATACTGTATCAGTTTCCCCAAGATGGTTCTAAGTGGCTTATAAAATGCACTATTTACAAAATAAATTAGATCTAAAAATACATGTAGGCAACCAGGTAGAAGGAGACAGTAAGAGAAACCAGTTTCTGGACCAAGTTGATTATGCGGTTGGGCATGAATTAGGCTCTGAATTTTACGGAAACAAAAGCAAATGGATCCGGAAGGAGTGAAAGGGGAAAAGATCGAGACACCTGCTGAACTCCTACTGCGGCCCGTGGTTCTGACGGCCACTTCCCACATCAGGTCCTTTGTCTTCCCAACAGACCTTTGCACTGGGTGTCATTATTTTCCCATGTGTCCAAGGAAATAGCAGAGCCAGGATTTGAACCAAGTCACTATGATCCCTAAGACGGGGCTTTTTCTTTTGGGTTATGTTATTCTCACCCAATAAGGTGACATATAGGATTTGTCTGCAGACTCCTAATCTTTCTTGGAGACTTTTTTTTTCTTTTTAAGATTTTATTTATTTATTTGACAGAGATCACAAGCAGGCAGAGAGGCAGGCAGAGAGAGCGAGAGGGAAGCAGGCTCCCCGCCGAGCAGAGAGCCCGACGCGGGACTCGATCCCAGGACCCTGAGACCATGACCAGAGCCGAAGGCAGCGGCTTAAACCACTGAGCCACCCAGGCGCCCGGAGACTTTGTTTTAATGGGTCCTTTACGCAGGGAGCCACGGGTAATAACATAGTAACCTGTAAATAGTAGGTGCTCAGTCAGTATCTGTAGAATAGCATGAATAAAAGAGTGCATAGATAATAAGATGAGAGATATCTTCTTTAATTTTTATAAGCTATAAAAATGGTTTTTATGGGTGCTTTTATATCAGCCCCTATTTAAGCACAAAGTTGTATTGTAGCATCGTAATTCGGTACAAGGCATTTAGGTAAAGATCTAAAACTATGTCTTATCTTTTTTCTTTGCTTGTTTAATGTTTTGAAAGAGCAGCGTAAGCCTCCTTCTGTTTTCTTCTTCAGCCCCTCACTTATTCCTCACCCCATGCAATGTTCTCTGCCTCTCCTCTGACTCTGTTCAAGGTCAATGATGAGCTTGTTAGTTCTGGTCCCATGGACACTCTTCATTCGCTTTGTTGGTCTCTTAGTGACATTTGACATTGGAGACCCCTCCCCCCACCGCTGTCTGTCTTTCGCTGTCACTGTCCACGGCCCCTTTAAGGCTCCTTCGCCCTCCGCTCTCTGCATCACTTGACAGATGTTGGGGTTCCTCATGGTTCTATCCTGGGCCACTTTCTGTTCTTGTTCTGCTCGGCACCCTCCTGGACATCTATGCCGCTCTCGTGACTTCAGTGGTCATCTTTGTGCTAAAGACTATGCCATCGGAAAACCAAAATCAAATATTTTTTATTTCCAAATACTAAGAAAGATCTAAACCATGACTGTACGTGGAAAATCAGTGGCTCCTCTCCGTGAAGTCAAGCTAGGGAAGAAAAGCAAAAACTCTGATGTGTTTCCAAACCTTTTCTTGGTAATTAGTCCTATGTCAGGAGTCACTTCTTTGTATCTTTGAACACCTCTTTGCACGGGTGGTTATTACTTATCTGTTTGATAGAGTTGAAGGAAAGCACAGACATTTAAAGATAAAGTGCTTATAGCCACTCTCAATTGAATATCATTCATAAAGATAAAATGCCTTCTGCAATTTTAATAGAAATCAATGTGAAATAAGATTCAATTTATAAAAAACTCAAATTACCGGCAATTTGTAGAGCATGTCTGTTGCGCAAACGTGGGGGTCCACACGAGAAGAAGATTGATCGTTTGATGGATTAACGTGACTCACGTTCTGTCCGACTGAGCGTGAGTGTGTCACCGACACAGCCGGATGGATTCCTGCTTTAGAGAATGGGTGTTTTCTTCCTTTCATGCAATCTGTTCCTAGAAGTTCTGTTAGAATAAATACTATCTTCCTGATGCCTGGGAATTTTATTCTTAGCCAAGGATTCAGTGTCAGAAAACCATAGTTGCAGTTAACAACAAGTTAGTCAAGTTGAGATACTACTTTAAACCAATGTGGTTACTTAAAATAATAGTATCATGCTCCCGATTCTGCAAAAATGGGCTTCATTTAATTTAGGACTGCAAAAATGAACATTTGCCCCAGCATAGAAAAATGTAATATTACCTACTGTACATTTCACCTACCTAAAAGTAATATGCCTTCCAAAGTGAACATGCGTGAACTGGGCAGCCTCACCCAGGTCAGGTTTCAGAGTTAACCAGGAAATGTGAACAAAATCTCCATTTGCTTTGATAAATTTCTCTGTTGTCTGCAATTTCAAAACAATTCCTTTTGTTACAGCAGTGTTTAATCTTTTGATTGTTCTTTTCAAAAATACTTACTAACTACAAAATAAAATAAGTATGAAGAATGTAGCAAAATCTTTAATGGAGAGGAATCCAGTGAGTTTTATTCTTCCTGCCTTCTCCCTCCTCCTCCTTATTACACAGATGTATGTGTACACACATGCGCATACACGTACACACACTCCTGCTTGTGCACAGCGCCCGAGAACCTCAGGAGCAGCAGTAGGGACAGTAAATGCAGTAGTGGGATGGGAGGGAATTGGGGGAGGGGGGGAGTCCCTTCTCGGTGCTCAAGTCACAACCTGTCAATGGAGATGTGCACCGCAGACCTACCTCCTTTCCCTTCCCATGCTACCCTGTAGCATAACCGCCCTACCCCTACAGAAATAATCAAATAAGCCATTATGTACAAGAGAAAGTACATGATCAGGGTTCCTGGCTGGCTTAGTCGGTTCAGCATCTGACCCTTAGTTTTGGCTCAGGTCATGACCTCAGGGCCCTGAAATTGAGCCCTGGGGGGTTCTCAAGCTCTGAGCTGAGTCTGCTTAAGATTCTCCTTCTCCCTCTGCCCTTCCCCCGACTCATGTGCTCTCTCTCCCAAATAAATACATAAATCTTTTTTAAAAAGTGTAGGTCATTGTTAGCAGCTTTGATTCAATGTCACAAAAGGTTCACCCCTCCAATCTCATAGGCTATGATTACTATAGATTCTTTCTCCATTCACGAGTTATTTTGCTCTGGACTAATCTCTCATCTATGCTGTCTGTTCCGTGGAGATCGCTTCAGTACTGAAAATAAAAGTTGCCTCCTTCCTCTGCACGGGAGCTTTTGCACATGCTTGTGGTGAGTGCACTTTATCCCAGTGTGCCTTTACCGTGGTTGTCACAGTCCACATGGACTCCAACCCACATGGCTTGGTGGCTGAGTAGGTAGGAAAGGAGAGGGTGTAAGTTTCTGCCTCTCTCCCTCTAGTGGGGCTGCAGAGGTGCCGGCAGTTGAAAAGACGTCCCGGCATCAGGGGCAGTGCAGCCTTGCAGCAGAGTCAGGGACAGACATTCTGTGCCTCTGCCGCGTCCAGTTCGTCCCACTGTATTGCGGAGACCTCACGCGGATCGTCCTTCTTTGAAATAACTTACTTAATGATGTCCTCCAGTTTCAACTATAGCAAATAATTTGTTGAACGAAAAGAAATATTGATATTAAAGGAGAAAAAAATGACTTCCTTTAGCAAACAAAGCCATGATATTCAAATTTAATTAACCAAGAAGCCCCCAAACCACAGAGCCTATCACCCAGCACTGACAATTAATTAGCTTTGCATCTGAAAGAGCCACAGGTATTGAGCAAAGAGTTGGATTAAAGGCTTTTTTTCCTCTGCCCCGGCTGTCCATTTCTAGCTATCACACCCTGATCGCACTTGGCTGCTTCAGGCGTCAAATTATTTCTGGAGTGAGTAACTCCATGTCAGTTTCTCATTTCACATGATCAAAATACCGGAATAAAGCCCCGTTTCTTTTCAAATAAAGACCTCAAAGGTGAACACCACCACGGCTGTTCCATTTCTGCTGCCTTTCAGGATAATTCCCTGCCAAATAGCTAAGGAAGATAAATATTAAGGAAAATTCCTGGGGAATGAGTGGTCACCCTGGGCTTTTAAGTGGGCGATCTTGTTTAGGGTAAATCATGCAATTTCTGCCTTTAACATTACATTAGCATATGCATCAAGGATTTAACTAGAAACTACTGGAGTTAGCATTTACAAGGCAGCATGATGTAATGAAAAGAACATTAGATTCATTCGATTCTTAAAATCAACTTATCTGGAATATGCTTACTCCTTAAAGGAATCTTAATTTTAGTTGGATGGTCTTTGTACTCCGCAGAAGATCTACGGGCACGCGCACGCTCGCACACAGACACGCGCACGCTCGCACACAGACACACGCACTGGACAATTGTTTCTCACCAGAGAAACCAGGCCTTCCCATTCCCCAAGGAATGGGCGCTCATTAGCCTGTGATTGTCTTTTTCTGTCTATAGCTAGATGGTCATTACCTGGTTTCATCTACTTCATTCAGTAAGACTGCCAGTTCTCAATTACTTGTATTTATGAAAGATCCCAGGGATCCTAGTTCTCTAAGATCATATATATCTGGTTTGGGATGGAGTTTTAAACTTATATTTGCACTTACTTGGGTCTGGTGTCCAAGGTGCTCATAGTTCTTTTCTTTTTTTTTTTTTTTTTTAAGATGTTATTCATTTATCTGAGAGAGAGAGCATGAGCAAGGAGCAGGGCAGAGGGAGAAGCAGACTCCCCACTGAGCAAGGAGCCCAACGCGGAGCTCGATCCCAGGACCCGGGGCCATGACCCCGATGCAGCAAAGATGTTAGGGTTCAAAACCGATGGCCAAGAAAGAATTCTTGAGACATCTTTGGTGCAAAAAGGTGGTTTTATTACAGCACGGGACAGGACCCGCTGCCCTGCGTTTGTGAGGAGTGGCTGATTATATAGTTTCAAGTTGGGAGGGCGTTAGGGAAAGCTTAAGTCTCTAAGGAATTTGGAAGCAAGGTTTCCAGGACCTTGAGAGGGCTAGCTATTGTTAAGAAAAGGCCATTTAGGTGGTGGTTCAGGTGGTGGGTAATGAGGAGGGCACGTACTGCATGGAGCACTGGGTGTGATGCCAAAACAATGAACACTGTTATGCTGTAAATAAACAAATAAAAATTAAAAAAAAAAAAAAAAGAAAAGGCCATTTACTACAGTCTAATAAAACCTTAGTCATGAGACCCTTCAGATGTGTATTGGTGGGTCTTATGCTCTGGGTGAGGGGGGTAATTGACAACATGTATCTTGGGGAGGGGTGGTTAGAGATAAAGGAAATATCCAAAGGAATTTTTATATGTTTAAGTAGACTTACCAGGATCCTAGGGGGTCGGGTTAAGATTGCCTTTTGCCCTTAGCAAAGCATTAACATCGAGGCAGCTGAGTCCCTAGAGGAATGTCACTCTGCCTGTTTCAGGGACTTGTCAGTGGGCTCTGCGTAGTAAGAGAATTTAATTTTTCTTTTGCCTTCGTTTCCCACATCAACCTGAGAGGAAGGCAGATGCCACCCAGCTGCTCCCACAGTTCCTTTAATTTATGTATGACCGGACCTCTTGTACAAAGGCATGGCTCGGGAAGAGGGTACATCACGTAGTTTCCCGGGTGCTAATCTGTCTTGGCCTGGACAGATCAGGCCAGAGATGAAGATCTGAGGACGGGAAGCCCGTGGTCAGAAGGGATTAACCACTAGAAGGTCTGTTAGCACAGGGACAAGTGTGTAAGGACCCAAGTGCAAATGGGGAAAAAGCCCGGGGCCATGAACCCCGGCTGGAACAGAGATCCCGCTAGCAAGCAGAAGCCAGGAGGCGGGAGACCAGGAAGCCGGGTTAGGAGTCTGGGAAGACCAAGCCACTAGCCCCAGTGCACAGCCCCTGGCCCCATGTCAGACGGCAGGCAAGGCTGTGTCCCACGGGAGCGGGGTCTTACCTGCTGCTGTCCAGAGTATCTGTTGTCAATGCACTTCAAGGAGAACGGCCCGGGCGCTCCTCCAGACCGTGGGGCTCCTCAGGGCTTCATCCTCCCCGAGAAAGTTCTTCCGGGTGTGTTTCATGGGTCAGGAGGTTGCAGCCCTCCCCCCACCCCGCAGAGAGCAGGGAGTACAGGAAGTGTAGCTTTGTAGGTGTGTGTAGAGAGCAATAAGGCTACGCAGGTAATGAAGAAATTAACAGCTCTGGAGTCAAGTTCGGGGGTATGTCCCCTGGCATCCAAGGCAGTGGACGAATTGGCAGTGTGCTCCTTGAGACCTGTTAGGCAGGAGTAGAGGATAAGTTTTGGGTTGTTCCATCTTCCAAGGTTTTTGAAAGACTGAGCGTGCGCTCTCTTGAGATAGGGCTGATCCCACAAGTTGGAAGCAAGACGCATCTTCCCAGACGTCCCTCCATCTCAGAAACAGAGCTTCCTGGTCCCTCATGAGCATTTCCCTCCAGGTCCTGCCCTGGCGTTTGTCATCTGGGCAGTACTGGGGTCTGATACGAGGTTTGCAGGATGTGTAGAGATAGGAAAGGGAATAAAGAAGGCCACATGTCTCCAAGGCTACTGATAGAAGGTGGCACCAAGTCGTCCAGTTCTGGACAAGTTCATTGGAGCAGAGGTCCCCCACCTTCTCTTCGGCCCGGGGACCCCTCCTTCTGCAGATGGATCCCCACTCCATCAGCGATCCCCTGGCACAGGATATCCAAGGAAGCCGAGAAGATGAACCACAATGTCCAGAATCTTGCTTCCAGACAGGCGATAGTGAGCTGAGCTCGGTGAATGATGGGTTGTGAGCAGCGGCTGCATTTTTTTTTTTTAAACATCTTCTTTATTTGGGGCTAGGAAAGCATCTCTCTTTTCATAACAAGGACCTTGGCTCAGCAAACACTCTCAAAGATACCCAGCTTTACACAAAGAAGGTTTCACTTGCAATCGCTTTTGCAAAAACCGTAGCTTACAAACACGTTCTTTCTGCTCCCATTATTTTTGACGTGAGCCGTATTTTTTCATTTATTCATAATACTCTCCCTCTGACCATGAAAAACATCCAGACATGAATGGATTTGCAACATCGACGGAAAGCATGGTTTTCAGATACTGCTTTTTTGCTTGTGTGGTGCCCCCGGTCATGGGTGAATGGTGTGCCGCTCAGATAACACTGTTTGGGAGAAGCTTCCAGATCTAGCCTGCTGGCGAGGCTCTTTAACTGGGTGGCAGGGACCCCCGCCGCATGTCTGCAGGCTCCTTCACGCTTCTGTTTATCTCTGCTGCCAAGGAGCCAGAAGAAAGTTATCGGTCGTGCTGGGTTATGTGGATTCTTCTCCTCTATCCATTTTCGCAGTGGACTCTTGGACACAGAGCGGCTGCTGGGTGACTCACAGATGACTTTCGTGATATCCACAGCCCATTGATTGCATAGTCGTTCTGTGCATAGCTGCCATCCGGTAAATACCGATGGACCGATTGAGTTTCCCGAGCGTTCAGATGCATTCTAAGCAGCTTCCAGCGTCCCGCAGGGGTCTTTAGAGGGAGGGGCACGAGGTAGTGGTGGATGGCACACACGGATGTCTGTTGTTATTGTCATGCAAGGGCTCACCCGGGTTGGGACTGTAGGGACAGAGAAGCCATTTTCGCCTAATTTGCCATTCACGTCCTAATTCTGGACATGACCTGACTCACTCAGTGGAGACATTTTCCCCTGTGCTATGAAGGTACGTTGCTAGGCAACAAGATCAGTAATTGGTAAATGCTTACATATGATTTGATTTGAGTTCCACACAAAAATATATAACTGCTTTCTTGTGGGGTGGTGGTTTCATTATTAAGCAAACGATGATTATCTGGTTTTATTTTGCCCAAATAAAATAAGATAACTGCTTTCATTTATCAAGTTGGGTAAGAACATGACGCCGTGTACCAATCTGGGCCTCAGATGAGCGAAAGCTTGAATCCTGATCTCAAGTGTGAGAATCACTAGTCCCACGAAGGTGGAGAAAATCTGGTAACTGCTGAGCCTTCATTTTTTTTTTTTTTTTTGAACCTGTCATTTGCGGTACAGATCCCTTCTCATCTTCTTACCCCAGATCGCTGTGTGAAGATGGGTGTGAATGTGGGTGGAAAATGCTTTAGAAAGAGTAAGACCATCCAAGGTGTGAGCATTATCTATAACTTCAGGCTCCCTGAGCGTGGGGCTTTTGTGTGTCGTAACCTCCAAGGCTGGATGGATCTGGCAGCTCCGAGCAGCGTCCACACTGTCCCCTCAACAAGGCACAAAGCTTTGCGGCGGGCGGCAGGTGCAGAAGAAAGGACGCGCGCGGTATTGACCTTCAGGGAGCTGGAGGCAGCGCTAGAAACACTGACAGAGAAGCACAAGCCCCCACCGCAGAGCAGCATCTCATTAGGGGTTGGAACCTAAGACAGATTCTCTTAAGACCAATGGCTGTAAGACTTCAAGGACACAGGTGAGGCCCCCGAAGGCTGAAGGAGTCGATGACGCAACTTACAGGAGACCTTGAAGAATGGGCAGATTTTTAAGAGAAGAAAACGGGTGAATTCATAGAAATGATCACTGTGGGTGAGCGCTATGCATTAAACTCTAGACGTCAATTCATTTCCAACTCTGATGGCAATGGGCTGCACTGTTTCGCGCAACGTGGTGCCAGGTTAATGGTCAACTGTTGTTTTGCTCCTGATGGTAAACATTTTATTTGAAGTCATGTCCTGAATTATCTTCCCGCACTAATGAAATGGATCATTTACATAAAAATCAGGAAAACCCCAAGCCCCGTGTGCTTTTCAGCCTCAGAGGACATGGAAATGACCTCGGTGACAGCCAATTACAGCCTGGAAAGGTGAAGGAGAATGCCCTTCTTCCCTGCTGGGGAGTCTCCGACCCAAGCATCACGCTTCGAGGCCGGGCCCCAGTGCTTTCCAGCCGGTGTGGTTTCCAAACGATGTGTGACTGGTGTTTTGTTGCTGTTGTTTCTGTTTTTTTTTTTTTTTTTTTTTTTTTTTTTCGCACAAGTGGACATCCTACTTGTTTCCAGAAGCTTTGCCTCAGACCACTGGTTCTTGTCATGTATCTGCTCTATTTCTAATCGGCTTTATTTTCTTCGACCCTCCGTGTCTCCGACCCCGCAGATTTCTGAGGAGCTGCTGTGATCTGTCATGTCATTGCTCATTATCAGGCCGTCTTAATCCTCTGAGCATTGGAATATTTTCTAGTGGCACAGAAGCCCTCGCTGCCCAGGGCAGCCCTGGCCGCTGTCACGTTAGATGAAAGTGGAGTGTCGTCTGCAAGCTGACGGTGGACGTCCGATCCCTGTCGTCCCCTCCTGGGTCAGGACCCTTTCCGTGCAGCAGATGGGGCAGTGTGGAGGGCCTCCCTCACCTCCCCCCCAATTTAGTAGAGCTTGAATGGCCTCTTAATTTGTATAAACCATTTACCCACCTATCTGAGCGTCCCCCACGTGGACACCCCCCGGGATAAGAAGAAATGCTCTCTTGGGGCGCCTGAGCGGCTCAGTCGGTGAAGCGTGCAGCTCTTGATCTCCACTCAGGTCTTGATCTCAGGGTCATGAGTTCGAGCCCCACACTGGGCTTCGCGCTAGGAATGGAGCCTACTTAAAAAAAAAAAAAAAGGAAATGCTTTTAGAACGTGGTCAGCAAAACACGGTATGTTAAATTCTAAAAAGGATAGTGAATCTTTAAAAAAATGACTATGCTGCCTGATACTCCTGCCCGTTCCCTAAAGAAAGTTCTATTCCTCATGAAGCTATTAATAATTCTTCAGGTATTGCTAAGTCAGCATTTTAGTAATCTCTACATGTTAAGGGTGGCAGATCCCGATTTACTTCTCATGAGATACACTTGTCACGAGGTGCTTTCCGTTTAAGCACCCACAATTCTGAAAATTCCAGGTCAAATGGTCTGTCACACAAATGCAAAAAAAAAAAGAATCCTCATAAAGTCCCCCTCTGATCTATGTAACTGAGACCTAAGATTTCTCCCCCAACTAAACCAATTACATTTACCAGGTAACTATTTACCTCTCTCTCTCTCTTTTTTTTTTTTTTTAAAGATCTGGGTAGATCTGGCAAATGAGAATAAGTGAGCATCCCATGTGAAGGTTATCTCAATTCCAAACTGATTCCTAGAATCAGAGAGCATCCCACAATATGTTAGGATAGCTGTCTCCTGGGTGAGATGACAAGGCTGGGGAGAGGAAGGGACAGAACCCAGAGGGAAAAACTGAGCTCACCAGTTTAAATTCTTGCCAAATTCCCAGCCTCGTCAGGCTTAGCGTGGCACCAATTTCCTTATACGCATTCAGTAACTATGAATTTCATCCTGTTAGAGAGACGATCTGTTTTCTTGAAATAAGGCACAGAGACGTAAATGAAGTTTATGGATATTTAGAGACGTGTGCTGGGATGCATAGCTTGAAGTAACCTATGATAGTATCCATGATAAGAATGAGATAAGTAGGGGTGCCTGGGTGGCTCAGTTAAGCGTCTGCCTTCAGCTCAGGTCATGATCCCAGAGTCTTGGGATCGAGCCCCACATTGGGCTCCCTGCTCAGCGGGGAGTCTGCTTCTCCCTCTCCCACTCCCCCTGCTTCTGTTCCCTCTTTTGCTGTGTCTCTCTCTGTCAAAAATAATAATAATAATAATAATAATGATAAAATCTTTTAAAAAAAAGGATGAGACAAGTAAATATAGCTTATAGTAGTGTTTTAGGGTTTTTTGGTTGTTTGAAATCTTCTAAGACGACCTGCTAAGTTGTTTTTCTCCCTGTGAAGAAAGAGCTTATTAGAAGGCATTAATTACACAAAATACAGATCTAGCCAAAATGTCTTTACCTGTTGAATTCTTTCATGACTCTGTCTCCTTTATGTCACCAAGTAATACAAGTACTCATGAGTGATTCCTGGACCCTCACCTTCCCCTCTCTGCCTGTCACTGAAGTGCTGTATAATAAAAGCAGAAGCTGCTGACTTCGGAACATATGTATGCTGTATGCTGTATGCTGGAACGTACGGGACCAATCAGATCGAACAGCTGGCTCTAATGCTGTCGAAAGTAACGTAAAATGTTCTCATAGAACATAAAACTGTAAAACATGGCTCTTGTTAATTTTTCCAGTTCTGGAATTCTCTTTAGTACACTTATTTCATATACATGTTTTAGAAAGAAAGTAATTTTTAACCGTATTCTCAAAATAATTCCTCCCATTACTATTTTTCTGCATTGAAGCCAACAGAGGCTTCCCTAAATGGAATTCAGAAATTCCAGGAATCATTTCAGAAACTCTGCCTTGGAAGAGATTTTGGAAATCATCTGTTTCTCCCAACGCATGCCTCGTTCCCCCTGATATTCCCCGGAAGTGGTTTTCTAGCTCCTTCTTGGGCATTTCTGGTGACAGCTCACTATTTCATGAAGCAGACCCATGACTAATGGGTTACTCTAGTTTCTAGAAAGATAAGCCTTAGACTTGTAAACCCAAGTGTGTCTTTCTGTCCCACCTGCCTGTCTTGCTCCCTAGGGAGACGGTGTTGTACAACATGGGGCAGGTAGACCTACCTTTAGTCTCCTCTTGACTTCCTACAATCCTACAAAATGCCATCTATTAAGAATTTCCTTTGTACTGAACCCCAACACACAGTCTTATTTCATTTTCCTAGAAAGTCTACAAAGGTAGGTACCATTTTTGTTTGATCTGACTACACAGAAACTGAGTTTGATCACCGTGCTGATGACGGTGATGATGGTCGTATTTTCTCACGCCAGCCGAACGCCAGGTGCTATGCACACCCTTCACAGACGTTATAAACAGTCGGGATTGAAGTGATTTGCCCGTTATCTACCCAGTCTCTGAAGAAGCTGGATGTTCAAATTCAGGTCAGATGCTAAAGGACTCCGGACTTCACTCTTGAAAGCCCTGTTTCTTTGTGAAATGGGAGGATCATTGTCTTCCTCGGCAGGTTTTCTGAGACCGAACAAAATGGCTTGTGAAATTACCTGGCATTCTCGCTTGAAAAATTCTTCCTGCTACATGTCATTTACTCACTTTTTAAAAGATTTTTTTTATTTGAGAAAAAGAGCAAGAACGCAGGTGCTCGAGAGAGGATAGAGGCTGAGGGACAAGCAGACTCCGCGCTGATCATGGAGTCCAATGCGGGGCTCGGTCCCACAACCCAGGGATCATGATCTGATCTGAAATCAAGACATGGATGCTCGACCAACTGAGCCACCCAGGCGCCTCTATTCATTTTTTTCTTTTTTTTTTGAATATAGTTTTTTAGAAGACTTTTCCTTCTCTTTTCTCCTGGTTTCTATTCTCCAGGCTAAATAGCCCCAGATCCTTCAGTCTTCACTCACTCATTCAGCATATGCTTGTGCTCCTTTGGCCCCACTGGGATTTACATTCTAGAGAGGAAATGGACAATGAACAACACAAATGATGACTAAGTAAGTCACCTGCTGTATTAGAAGACAGGAAGTGCCTCGCAGGGCATGGGTGGGTGGGGCCGGCAGGGTAAGAGGAACGAGGAGATTGGGGGCTGGTGCTGCCCGTTCATTTACTATGGCTGTGTAGCCAGTTACCCCCAAACTTCGTGGTTTAAGTCAACAATGATCACTTATCATCTCTCATGGTCTCTGGAGTTCAGAAATTTGGGACAAGTTATAGTGGAGTGGCTTATCTAGGCTCACAGTGCCTTGGGCCTCAGCCAGAAGACTTGAAGTATGGCCACTGCTATCATCTGAAGGCTCATGTACTCAGATGTCCAGGGGTTGATGCTGGCTGTCGACCGGATGCCTCCGCTCTTCTTGCGTGGCCTTTTCCACGTGACACAGGCTTCCTCACAAGGCAGAGGCCAGGTTCAAAGACAGAGCTGGTAGAAGCCATATTTTTTGTTATGACCCAACCTCAGAGGTCATGCAACATCATTCCCACCACATTTTGTTGGTCAAGGCAATTTCGAAGTTCCAATGGCGTTTGAAGAGAAGGAAAGTAGACCATGCCTGTCGATGGAGACACATCAATGTCACGTCCTAGGAAGAGCACGTGGAATGGGAAACGTGTGGGGGCAGCCATCTTTGAAAAGTACAGTCTGACGTGGTGGGCGTGACGTGGTATCACGTGAAGAAAGATTTGAAGGAGGTCGGGGAGTGAGCCACGTGCCTACCTCTACCTGGGCCAGAGCGTTCCAGGCTACGGCAGGAGCCTGTGCAAAGGCCCTGCAGCAGGAGTGAACCAGGAGTATTTGGAGGCTAGTATGGCTCGATGAGAGCAGCTAAAGACCAAGAATAGTAGGAAGGGTGGTCTGAGGTAGGAGGGAGGATACATGGGAGGCCTTCCAGTCCACTGAATTACTTCAGCTTTTCTATGAGATGAGAAGCGAAATAGAGGAGTTGGGTTTTCTGCGCAGTTGTGTTTTAAATGAACCACTCTGACAACCATGTGGAAAACAGCCTGGGCAGTGGGGTTGCAGGCTGAGGAAGGATGAGTTAGGAGACTCTTCTAGAAACCCAGGCAAGAGGGGTTAGTGGTCAGACAGAGACAGTGGCAGTCAAGGCAGTGGCGACAGGCGGCGGATCGCGGATGCATTCTGGAGTTATAGCCTGGATAGTTTCCTGATGGATCGGCTGCATGGTGTGAGAGGAAGGAGTCAGACATGCCGGGGCCATTGCATGGACGGAACTGTCATTTTCTGGAAAAGGGAAGGCCAAGGAAACACGGTTTTTCAGGAAAAGATCAAGAATTTAGTGTCTAAGTCCGAGACCTTGATTAAATATCCAAATACAATTGTGGGGGGGGGGGTAGTTGGATAACTAAATACAGATTTCCAGAGAGAGGTCTAAGCTGGAAATAAAAATTTAGGGGTCCCAGGCATTGCGATGTTATTTAAATGGTGTTTCTGGGAGATAACAGCCAGAGACAGAAGGTAGACGTGGAGAGGACCAAGGACTGAGCCCTGAGGCATCCCGCCTCTGAGTGGTGAGGGGAAAGAGAAGAAACCAGCCAAGAACACCAGAAAGTCTTGGCCAGCAATGTCCTGGAAGCCTCCAGAAGAAAGTACACAAAAGCGAAGGATATAATCACTGCTTTGATGGGTCAGGAGAGAGGGGACTGAGAACCACACCACTGAGCTATGGCGCAAGCCAGCAGCAGCCGGGACCAGAGCCCTTCCAGAGCAGCCGGGGGTTGGACCCCCCCTCCCCCGTGGAATGTGCTCAGAGGTAGGGGGAAGAGAGGAACCAGAGAAAACAAGGATAGACAGCTCTTGCCCTGAGTTTTGGGCAAAGATGAGCAAGGAAACAGAACGGGAGCCGACCACGGAAGAAGAACCAAGAAGAGGTTGTGTGTTTTTCCTTTAAGACAGGAGAAACAACAGCATGCTTGTAGGCTGTTGGGAATGATCCAGTATCCTCCAGAGTGAAAATCTGGCCTTGCAGGAGGGAGAGAGAGGAGGGAACCCTGGGGTGATGTTCTTGGGAGGGCCCTGCATGTGATTTGACTTCCAGGACCCTCGCTCTCCTCCACGCCGAGTGGGGTGTGGGTGGGCATGGGTGCTAGGAATGAATGAAGCCTGAAATGAATCTGATGCATGGGTGCTGGGCCATGGGTGCATGGGCATGGGTGCTAGGAATGAATGAAGCCTGAAATGAATCTGATATACTCAGAAGTGAGTATATCAGAGTTGCTGCAATAACGTGGCCTCATGGCCACCTGCTTTGATTTCCCCCCACCCCCCACCCCCGCTCACTATAACAAGAATATGGTCGAAGTGTCGCAGAACGTTTGTGTTGTAGGAGAGACGATGTAAACTCCCAGCATTATAAACGACGCTGGCAACCTCTCTCCCGCCTTTCCCCATCTGCCCTCTCTAGGCCACCTTTGTTGGCTCTGACCTTCACCCCTGGCGCTTGCCCTTGAATTGCATTTTTTCTTAAAGGTGTTATCTGTTTATTTGAGACAGAGCACAAGCAGGGGCAGAGGGGCAGAGGGAGGGGGAGAAGCAGGCTCCTCGCTGAGCAGAGAGCCCGATGCGGGGCTCGATCCCAGAACCCTGAGATCATGACTTGAGCCGAAGGCAGACGCTTCACAGACTGAGTCCCCAAGGCCCCCCCCATGAATTGCATTTTGTATCAAAAGACACCCCATCCCCCGCACAAATCCCCGTTTTCCACACAAGCAGCCCATAGTCTCAGCCCTGTACTTCCGGGCTGGACTGTGTTCTGTTTGGTGTTATGTTTCCAAAACCAGGTTGATTTATGTTTCCCTGTGGCACTGGGCCATGTGTTTTTCTTCCACAACCACACACAGAGTGAGCCTTGACGGGTTGCCACGTGGTCCTTTACCAGGGTGGTTGGGATTTTACAAGGTGTTCAAATTTCTAAATAACCCGTAAGGCCTCTCACACTGTAGCTCATACCAGAAAAGCTGTGGGATCATTAGCCTCGTAGGCGCTGTTGTTCCCCCAAAGACGGACCAGCTCCATCCACGTTTATGGCTGAGTGTGGATCGCAAACCAACCTTTAGAAATCGCGGTTGCAGATTGCAGTGCAATTGTATGGCTTTTTTTCCCTCCCTGTATATAAGGGATTCGGTGGCTCATTAGGTTCGCTGGGCAGTCGTGAGGGGCCACTGCCGGGCCCTCGGAGGGCGAACAGGGAACTATCAAGCCTCAGGAAGAACCAGGGTTTCTTTAAGAGCAAGAGGATAGAGAGTAAGCCTGGCATATCTGATTGGACATTGCATCGTACTTGCCCCTCATTGTTCCTTTTCTGCATTCTTTCCTTCCAGAGCGGCCCAGAAGCTAAACCTGTCTTCTAAAAAGAAGAAACATCGACCTTCCCCCTCGTCTGTGGCCGAGCCCCCTCTCTTTGCCACCAGCTTCAGCGGCATTCTGCAGACCTGCCCTCCCCCGGCTCCACCCTGCCTGCTGCGGGCCGTCAACAAGGTGAAGGACACGCCAGGCCTGGGCAAGGTAGGCACTGGGCGAGCGGGGTCACCACGCGAGGGGAATAAGGGCGCAGAGCCCGGTTGGGTGGCTGACACCGAAGGGTGATGGGGAGAACAGGAGACGGACTTAAATTCACTTGGGAGGACCATAAACTTTGCTTTGGTTACGTGCACTGTGTTGCCAATGAAGACATTCCAGTTATTGGGGGTCGGATCGGGCTCGGCAGGAAAAAAGCAGCTGGGTGGTGTTTGACACGACTGTAACCGTTTGAAGAAGAGACAAAAAGACCGCAGGCAGAGGCAGGAGCCCAGGGAAAACACAAATCCTCGGCAAGGAGGCCCGCCCACCGGCCAAGGCTGTTAGGAGATGGGGCTCAGCTGGGTTTGGGGTCACTTTGTTTTCTGACGTCATCCCCAAATGCTCTGTGCTGACTTGGTGTCTGGGTGATGTCACTGTCGCTTTTGCTCTCCAGCTGGGAAATCAGCTGAGACTTCTAAAGATAGTTAGCTCCGGAAAGGTGGCTGTTGTATCTTTTCTCCTTTCCGTCGCATGTAGGATGGGGCACATCCTTGCCGGTGCCTCACCTACCTCAAGTCATTCGCCTGCCCTTCTTTCTGGAAGGTCGCTGGTCTGGCTGAGCATGATGAGGACCCAGCGCTTACTGTGGCCCTTTCCCCTTGACCCCCAGACTCCACTGGTCAGGTTCATGGTCTTCCCCTAACTCGGAGTCCTTCTGGAGTTTGGGGCCCTCTGCCCCTTCCCTGGGCCCCTTCTTCTTCCTCCCTGTCTCTCTGCCTTCTCCCAAGCTCTCCCCGCCACCCCCAGCGCCCCAATTTCACCGCCCTGTTGGGAAAGTGTTCACTTGCTATGTTACTCTTCCCAATGGCATTTAAACTTCAAGATGGTGTTGAATAGAGCAATGCTTACTCCACTGGAGTTCTGGAATGTTCCATGGTATGGGGCAGGGAAGACAGCTGTCAGCTGATGGTTTTCCCAGGCCGAAGCAAAGTAGGGAATAAAGCCGCAGGGTTGTCCTAGTCTCACCAGCCAGGACAGAGATGCTGAAAGCCTTACGAATCAGGATCCCTCTCGAGGGAAGGGCTCATGGCGAGCCACTGAGGGAGAGCAGGGACACCCTCAATGGAGCAATTCTGGGTGGTTGACAAGCCTCCTTCTGGGGAGGGCGGAGGCAAGTAAGCACAGGGTGTTCGAATCTTTCCTTTTCTTTGGAATTGTGCTAAGTACCTGTAAGGTAAGTTTACCATCTGAGCCATTTAAGTGGATGTGGGCTTTTGTCTTGCTAAGGAGTTTGGAACTTTAATGCCGGAGCTGAACTGCCCTGGGCAAAACGGACTTAGCACTGTTGGCTCCTTCTGGGACAAGGGGACCAGGTCACCAAGGGACTGAACCAACAGAGTGTCACCAACCAAGAAGATGACCCAGCACTTGCATCAGAATAGTTTGGAGGGCACCGCTCAGCTGGAAGCGGACTAGACAGTACTCTACACACGTAAGCAGGATTATAAATAAGATAAGTAGATCTGAGACCAGGGACAACCACAATTAAGATTATTATGTTAGTAAATGAAAGCTTGCAAATACACTTATTTTTTTTAATGGAAGAGACCCTCTGTCTCACACGTTTGCGAGCCCATATGATTCTTCAAGTGCGAGAGGAAGGGGAGACGGGGGCGGTTCTCTGACCAGGAATGGCAGGAGGTCCTGAGTGTTTGAGGTGGTGTGTCACGGACAGGGCCATCAGACTGGGCGTCCCAGCAGGTGACAGTGCTGGGGAGCCTGGACCTGCCGTGGGGGCACCCAGCCGCCTGACCTTGAGCAGGCGCTCGTTTCCCGCACCCCTGTTTTCCCACCCCCTGCTGCTTCACCATAAGGAGCTGCAGTCCTTCCCCACACAGAGGGACTCACTCCCATCAATAGAGCTTGGTTGCAGAACTTGCGTATCAACAGCTCTAAGAAATAGGGTGGATTTGACTACGGAGCCCAGCGGGTGTGGGTGCGGGTGCCCTGTAGGAATCTGGAGGCTGGAAGCAGGGAGGCCTGATGGAAGTGCCAGAAGCAAGCCCAGCTCAGCCCCGCCCTCTTGTGCCTCAGCCGCCCCAGGACTTCCTCGGGAGACCCGGAGGTTTTCACTGGTGCGGGAGGGGCTGATGGGTTTATTTAGATCAAACCCTCTCCTTTCATGAACAAAATAATTGAGGCCCCCAGACGGTAAGAGGCCGTCTGGTGCCCCCTGAGTCAGGAGCATTAAGCCGTTTTATTTTCTAGGTCTCACTGGGCTGCCATGAGATATACCTGAGCTTTCCAATTTGGGGGTGGAGACAAGAAGGTGTGGGGGTCGCGGTGGTAGCAAAGGAGGCTGGGACAGAAAGGGCAGGGGGAGCCGGGGAGAGCAGACGCACAGTGAGGTCAGAGGCGCTCCGTCGCGCCCCCTGCCGGTGCCAGCAGCTCCCCAGACGGTCCATCCACCCAGCGTCCCTGCGGCCACTGAGCACCGCTTGAGGCCGGAGCTCTTGGGACGCCATGGCGATGGAAGACTGCGAGTAACTTCAGTGCACTTGAAGCTGAAGTGCAGCAAACACGGGAAACACCCCAACCTCATCAGCATCTGGGGCTCTCCCGGGCACACTGCCGTTATTCCACGGGCACCTGTTATGTGTCGGGCACAGTGCTGGGCACTAGGCTTGCAGTCGCCAACACACAAGGCAGAACGCCAGTCCTCACAGCACTTAGAACCTCGTGCATTATTCCAGTCGGTCTTAGGAATCTCCGCAGTAGGGTGAGAATCTCACCAGTAGGGCGGCTCCGTCAGTTAAGCATCCAACTCCTCATTTCAGCTCAAGTCATAATCTCAGGGTGGAGAGATGGAGCCCTGCTTTGGGTTGTGCATTGGATTCCGCGTTGGGCATGGAACCTGCTTAAGATTCTCTTTCTCCCTCTGCCCTTCCCTCCCTGCTCACGCACGTCTGCTCGTGCACACGCTCAATCTCTTTAAAAAATCTCTTTAAAAAAAATGAAATCGCACCAATTTGGACCAGAATGAAGGACAATCTGATGTAAGGAAAAGTTGGAATTACTTCCAAGTTATATAAACAAAACTGTACTAAGTGGTCTTGTAGAGACATTCTTAATGAATAGATAAAAATGATTAGTGGACCAGAGCAGCTTAGTCCCCGTTTGTATTTCATTGGTTTGGCTTATATGTAAATAATACCTCTAATCTGTTTGAAAATGGCTCCTGCTCCTAAGTCAGTAAACGCTCCTCGTGAAATTTATTCGCACAATTAATTAACATCCCTGATTCAGATTCATTTGTTAGTTGTCACAGCTTAGTGTCAGAGCTCTTGTCTTGGATTGCAAGCTTCTAGAGCAAATCACGGTATCTGTTTAACTCCCCGAGTGCGAGACTCTGCCGCCACGCCTCCCGTGTGCGGCACTTGTGAAGACGGGACTGGTAATGGTGACAGTCACGTCCCCCCATACATGGGCTAATTCTCCTCTTGTCAGGAGAATACCCGGAGGGAAATCCATGAAGCACGAGGGCGCAGAGGAGCCTTCTTTTTCCTTTAGAACTTCTGGGAATGCCTCCAAAGCACGCCATGAGAAGCGCTCAGCCCGTCAGCCCCCAGTCGTGTTTTGGGAATATAAGAAAACTCTAACAGGTGAGTGTTAGCAGCAAGAGAACAGATCCTACAGACTATGGAAAGACCCCACAAATGGATGGCGTGATCATGAAGAGCCATGATGGAAAATTAAGCTGGGACAGGTTGGGGAGGGCTTGTCATTCTTCAGTCACTCAGTGATTATCTGGAGAGCTCCTGAGTCCCAGCAGGGCACAGGACAGCGGAGCTGGTTGGCTGCTCTGGGCACATCCTTGTAAAGGAAGGGGGGAGGGGCGTCCTGATCTCCATGAACTCGAGGCTCCTGTGACAACGTTTGCCTGGTTTGTGGCCTCAGCCGCGCTCCCGCGCCAGCCATGCTGTTCCCTGCTCCCGGGGATCCGTCCCCCTCACCATCGACCCGCACCGATCTCTGCATTTCTCCCGGGCGTCCCCGAGATGTCTCCTCTTCAGGCGTGCGGCCCAGAGGCAGGCCACTTGGTGGGGTCCTCGGAGCTGTGATTTAGAAACAGACTGGCTTGTCTGGCTGGATTACGCCTCCTGTGCTGCGGAGGCTGGGACTGTTTGTTTGCTCTTCTCCGCCCTTGATTTTAACCCATCTGTATTGTGTTCATCACTATTTGTCAAACATAGTAGCAACATATTTTGACCTGCATTGAAAGGTATGGGCTCTGAATTTTCTCTCTCTCTCTCTCTCTCTCTCTCTCTCACACACACACACACACACACACACACACACACACACACACTAGTCTGGTATCATCACCAGCTCCTACATTGTCTACATTAAGTTTCGTTCTAAACTGTCTCTTGTTTGATGTGGAAGCTCCTAGCGTAGAAACAAATGATTAAAAAAACCATGTGAGCTTCTTAGTGCAGAGTATATCTTCTACAGATTTATAAGCCTTTTTATGGTCACAGCCATCCGATTAGAGGCACACCTCAGAGATGTCGTTTGGTCCCAGACCATTACAGTAAAAGCAAAGATCACAGTGAAGTTGGCCAAATGAATTTTTTGGTTTCCCAGCGCATGTAAAAGTTATGTTTATACGATACTGTGATCTATCAGGTGTGTAGTAGTGTTATGTCTAAAAAAAGCAGTGTACATCCTTAATGAAAAGTACTTTATTGCTAAAAAATGCTACCCATCTGAGCTTTCAGGGAGTCGTAATCTTTTTGCTGCTGGAGGGTCTCGCCTCCACATTGGTGGCTGCTGACTGGTCGGGGTGGTGGACGCTGAAGGTTGGGGGTGGCCGTGGCGATTTCATAAAATAAGACAACAGTGAAGTTTGCCTCGTCGACGGACGCTTCCTTTCATGAGGGATTTCTCTGTAGCATGTGATGCTGCTTGACAGCATTGGACCCATGGGAGAAATTCTTCCAGAATTGGAGTCAGTCCTCTCAAAACCTGCCGCTGTCTTATCAACCTAGTTTATGGGATATTCCGAACCTTTGTTGTTGTTTCAACGATCTTCACAGAGTCTTTAGCAGAAGTACATTCCATCTAAGAAACCACTTTCCTCACGCCTCCATGAGAAGCAACTTAATCCGTTCAGGTTCCGTCATGAGGCTGCAGCCAGTCCATCCCGTCCTCGGGCTCCGCTCCTGATTCTCGTTCTCCTGCTCTTTCCTCCCCGTCTGCCGTGACTTCCTCCCCTGAAGTCTTGAACCCCTCAGAGTCCTCCCTGAGGGCTGCGGTCAACGTCCTCCAAACCCCTGTGAATGTTGATATTTTGACGACTTCCCATGAATCCGGAGTCAGTCCTCTCAAAACCTGCCGCTGTCTTATCAACCTAGTTTATGGGATATTCCGAACCTTTGTTGTTGTTTCAACGATCTTCACAGAGTCTTTAGCAGAAGTACATTCCATCTAAGAAACCACTTTCCTCACGCCTCCATGAGAAGCAACTTCATCCGTTCAGGTTCCGTCATGAGGCTGCAGCCAGTCCATCCCGTCCTCGGGCTCCGCTCCTGATTCTCGTTCTCCTGCTCTTTCCTCCCCGTCTGCCGTGACTTCCTCCCCTGAAGTCTTGAACCCCTCAGAGTCCTCCCTGAGGGCTGCGGTCAACGTCCTCCAAACCCCTGTGAATGTTGATATTTTGACAACTTCCCATGAATCCCAGATGTTCTTAATGGCATCTAGAGTAGATGAAATAGAAAGATGAATCCTTTCCAGAAGGGTTTTGATTTACTTTGCACAGATCCATCAGAGGAATCATGCTCTGTGGCAGCTGTAACCAAATGAAATGTAGTTCTTCAATATTAAGACTTGAAAGTGCAAATTACTTCATGATCCATGGGCTTAGATGGATGTTGTGTTAGTGGTCATGAAAACGAGCCTAATTTCATTGTCCGGCTCCATCAGAGCTCTTGGGTGCCCAGGTCCATTATCAACGGGCAGAAATCTTTTGAGAGGAATCTTTTTTCTGAGCAGTTGATCCCAACAGTGGACTTGAAATCGTCAGTAAGTCAGGTTGTAAACAAGTGTGCTGTCGTCCAGGCCTTGTTGCTGTGGTCACAGAGCTCAGGCAGAGTAGACTTAGCATCGTTCTTAAGGGTCCTGGGATTTCTGGAATGGCACCTGAGCGCTGGCTTCCCCTTAAAATCGCCAGCTGCACGAGCCCCTCACAGGAGAGTCAGCCTGCCCTTTGAAGCTTTGAAGCCAGGCATTGACTTCTCTCTGGCTGTGAAAGTTCTAGATAGCATCTTCCAGGGCAAGGCTGTTTCATCGACATTGAAATCCGATGTTGCGTGTGGCCGCCGCCTTCATGACTTCTCTGAGCTGGATCTTCTGGAGAACTTGCTGCGGCTTCTCCGTCAGCACCTGCTGCTTCAACTTGCACTTCTGTCCAGACGACTTCTTGCCTGAAACCTCGTGAACCAACCTCTGCCAGCTTCAGACTTTCTTCTGCGGCTCCCTCACTTCTCTGAGCCTTCCCAGAGTTCAGTCAGGGCCTTGCTCTGGGTTAGGCTTTGGCTTAAGGGAATGTCGTGGCTGATGGCTCTTCTGTCCAGACCCCCGAAACGTCCTCCATATGAGCTGTAAGACTGTTTCGCTCTCTTCTCATTCACGTGTTCACTGGAGTAGCCCTTGTCGTTTCCTTCACGAACTTTCCCTTTGCCTTCACAGCTCGGCTCATGCTCGGTGCTAGAGGCCTAGGTTCCATCTTATCTCAGCTTCCACACGCCTTCCGCACTCAACTTAATCACATCTAACTTTTGATTTAAAGTGAGACACAGGCGACTCTTCCTTTCACTTGAACACGGAGGCCATTATAGGGTTATTAATCGGCTCAGTTTCGGCATCGCTGCGTCTCAGGGAATAGGGAGACTGAGGAGAGGGAGAGAGATGGGGAATGGCTGGTCCGTGGAGCCGCTGGAAGCCACAGGTTATTTATTGATCAGTTCATCGTCCTAAATGAGCACAGCGTGTGACGCCCCAATTACTAATAACAAAGATCACAGATCGCCATAACAAATAAATGAAAAAGTTGGAAATATCGGGCAAGTTACCGAAGTGGGACACACAGAGAGGCGGTGAGCAGGTGCTGTTGGGAAAATGGTGCCAGGAGACGCGCCACAGACCCTCGATTCATAAAAAAATGCAATGTCCGGGCAGGGCAGTAAAGTGAAACACAGTGAAACGAGGTCTGGCCGTGTTGAACCCCTGTGACACTGCAGGAAAGACGGAGCCAGGATTTCTGATATCCTGATTACAAGATGAGCACAAGACAGAAAAATTTGATTAAAATCATTTTTTTCAAAGGTACTCCTATAGCTCTTATTTATTCAACACTTTGGAATGGCTGGTGTATCTCTCCCTCGTTCAGGAAGTGATGCCGGGTTATGTGGAGGAGAATTTCATGCCTTCCAGCCCACCAAGGTCCAGGTTATTTAAACAGTCTGTAGATTGTCAAATTCCTCATTATTGGTTCAATCATTCTTCATCCTGAAGCTTTATCGGAGAGAACGGGAAAGACCTGGCCAGCCTTAGACGTTCATTTCAGGTATATATAAATGATGGAATATTCTGGATCCCGCTACTCACTCACCAGCCACGACTCCATCCGTAAATGCTACAGATGGGAAACGTGACTTGTGAGCTCCCTATTTCGGTGTGCTGGAGGGGGGCAGGAGCAGGGGGAAGGATGCATAAATAATACTGCATAAATAATACAAAATAATTCATCTGGAGGGCTAGCCTGATAGCTTTGTAAATTAAGTTGTCAGCTCTTCTGGGGAGTAAACTCGTGTGACCTTCTACTCCCTAATTACAGATATTCCTTTCTCGGCTCTGCTGGTTTTGCTTGAGTCGGCTGAGCTCTTATTATTAGAGTTTGGTTCTCTGTCCTTCCTTCCTTTCTTATTCTGACTCCTCCTCAGAGCTGTGCCTGAGCAAAGGAAGCTTGGAAAAAAACGGTCCCACTGGAACCTTGGGTGGGTCCTTCCTTTCCCCTCCCCCACCCCGCAGAGGTTTCCACACAGTCCTAGCGCCCTCCCATCCCAGACTCCTGGGGCTTCTCCAAGAACCCAGCGGCTTCTGGAGCAAACCCAGATGCCCTCAATCGTGGGGGCTTTTGTCTACACCTCCTAGGAGGCCACTGTTAACATTTAGCAGTTCTCATTCTTGCAAAAGAGAGGGAAGCATTAGAAGATATCCTCCATTAAAGGCCACTTGGACAGAAAGGGTCCCAGTAAAGCGCATATAAAGAAAGTGGGGTGGGGTGCTTGGGTGACTTAGTTGGTTAAGAGACTGCTTTCAGCTCAGGTCATGATCCTGGAGTCCCAGGATCGAGTCCTACACTTGGTGGGGGGGGGGTCCCTGCTCATTGGGGAGTCTGCTTCTCCCTCTGACCCTCCCCCCTCTCATGCTCTCTCTGGCTCTCTCTTCCTCTCTCTCTCAAGTAAATAATAAAAATAAAAATCTTAAAAAAAAAGAAAGAAAGTGGGGCACCATTTTGCTTTTCATTCCTAGCGTGAGTGCCATTAGTACTGCTGGCCAACTTGTATGGAGGCAATTTGCTGTTGTCTTTATAATCAGAAGGAAAACTAGAAGGGTAAGCAGCACATTTCAGCTTCATTAGATCTGATTTTGGACAGGAGGGTGCATCACCATATATAAAATACCATCACCATATATAAAATTCAGGGTTCTCTTTGCCAGGGGTTATCTACAAAAAACAAACTGAATGAAATGGTTGCAGGCAAGCAGGGAGGGATCATTGGGTCCTGTGACCCAGAATTACCTGTTTATGTCTTGGCACAGTTTGCATGAGAGTTGGTTGATCTTTTCCCCCATTTTGTGATTTTCAGGCTCAAGTCTACTGGCTTTTTTTTAAAGGGTGTTTTTTTTAAGGTATTAATGGAGATGGTAGGCACTGTGTGTGTGTGTGTGTGTGTGTGTAGACATGCAAACGTATAGAAAGAAAGAGGAAGGTGATTTTTCTGAAGGGACTTTTTAAAGGCTAGAAACCTGTGCCATAATTGGATAGGTTTGGGGCCTCCTGGAATACCTGTAATCCTAATTAGCATCCTGACTTATGGAATGAAAGCACGAGATGAAATGAGGGAATTCTCCCTGGAATAAATGCCACGTTCTCAATTAACCAAAGGGCAATAAGATGGATTATCATGCCAGAATAGGGCTTTTGATCATTCTTTGTCCAAAAACCACATTTTGGTCAGGCTCAGCACAATTAGACAATTACTGATATCAAAAGAATGGGAATAGTAGGTATATTTTAAGCTAACATTTCTCCAATCTTATCTTTCTGTGTCTTTCTCTTGCTAATGGCCACAAGGAAAGTTAATCATGATTTGCTATAATTATCCCATTAAAATGGGATTGATAGTAATGCCGTATAAAAAATGGTGAGTCCAAACTGCTGAGTTAATTAGAAAGTTTTCCTTTGTGCCTCAGAGTAGGAAGTGCTGTTCTAGCTTCCTGAATGACTCGAATAACAAAACGTTTGAATTCCTTTTTAATGCTTCATTGAACTAAAATGAATCATTATGGAAGGGGGGAAATCATTCGGATGCATTCTTAAAAGCAAACCATAATTTTCTTGAGATTGCTAAATAGTTGCTGAATTAAAAGTCCCTCGATTACTCATTCTCTCCCATGGCTTTACGAGTCCATCTCAGCTCTGTTCTGTAATATCCTCTGAGCCCGTCTGGCGGCTAACCAAAATACTGTATAGACTGGGTGGCTGAAACGAGAGCTTATTTCTCCCAGTTCTGGACACTGAGAATCCAAGGTCAGGGTGCTGGCAGATCTGGGATCCAGGGAGAGCTCTCTTCCTGGCATGCACATGGTGGTCATCTTGTCACATCTCACATGAAGACAGGGGAGGAGAGGGGGAGATGAAGCTCTCTCATCTCTTCTTGTAAGGGCATTCATCCCACTGGTGAGAGATCTACCCTCCTGCCCTAACTACCCCAGTGGCCCTCCCTCCTAATACCATTACCTGGGGATTAGCATCTGGACATAGGAATTTGCGGGGGGGGGGGGGGAGCGCGCGCACCAACTGGCAGTCCAGTCCGCAACACTGACCTCTAAATTCCAGCATTGAATTAGAATTACTTGACCTCCCAGATAAACAACCAGAAATAGAACCATTAGAGTAGCATTTAGTGCTGGGGACGGGATTCCTTTCACATTCTTTTCCTGTTGGCTTGGTCTGCTCTGTGCTCCAGGCCACCGCCAATGACTCGCATAGACATTTTGTCCCCTGGAGCTGAGGTCTCTTTGCCACCACTGGTGAGGTACTCGGTGGGTTCCTTACTGGGGCACTGTACCAGCTGTAGTGAACCCGAGACTTTTTCTTGCTGAGACCAGTGATGATAAAATCAGTCTCTTTTCCCCACGGCTAGCTCCTTCAGTTTGCAAATTCAGTTCTCTTATTCCAGAATGCAGGCGTGCTGGCCCATGGCAAGGGAAGGAGCACTCTTGCTTGCTCCATCCTGAGGCTCCCCGGTGGCCAGCTTACTTGCACTGCCTTGAAGACCCAATAGGTACGCACGACCCTTAGCCTGGAGCAGGTCAGACCAATGTGGGGCAAAAGTCAGAGGACTGAGACGGTGAGTTTGGGTCAGCCGTTGTGGTGGATGAACTGCTGGGGGCCAGGCACTGGGAAAGCCTCAGGTCTGTTGTGGAGCAAGGTGAGAATGGGATCAGGCCGGCATGTTTCCTCCAGAAACACCACCAGCCATCATCACTGCACAAAGCTCTTTCTCTCTGAGCCTCAAAACAGGGAGCCCTCGATGGAATCTTGTGACATTTTTGCAGAGAAAAAAGAGGGGAGACCCTTTTCTCCCAAGGGTTATTTCCTTCAGCTCCTTGGCCAGATGCTCCCCGACCACCCCAGCAATGATCTGGGAAAGAAGGAGTAAGAGCCTTTGGGAATGCCTTCTGCGTGGATGAGCTGAGATAGGGTCTGCCTGCTTCTCACTCCATCTGCACTCTGTAAAAAGTGGAGAAAGTAACACCCTCATAGGACTCCAGGACAAATAGAGCCATTCAGACCGCCGCTGGCTCCACAGCCCTGAAATGGCCATGTGCTCTGGTTACAGGTGTGAGAGGTTGGGTGTCACATAAGGAGTGGATGCAGGAAGCCCAGCCCAGGAGGGGATACAGGAAGCAAAAGACCGTGATCCTACCTTCCCCAGAAAGCTTGCTGTCATCTATAGGCCTGCTCAGCCTTCGCATGGTTGGTTCCTGCCAATCCAATGGATAGTGCGGGAATGCCATTTCCACGGGAAAGATTTCCCTGGTTAGGGGACCCGAGTTTCTCTTCTTCGTATCTAGTACCTTTTGGATGGCTGATCTTCATCATTCACTGTTTAATGGATCTCTGTTGACTATAAACGTCTGGATGGCAGGGTCACCTCTCTCTCATCCCCTTTCAAAAGCCAGAGCACTACACAGGTGCTCAGTTAATGGTAGGTATATTAGGGTTTTCAGGGAAGTCGAACAAATAGGGTGTGTGTGTGTGTGTGTGTGTAGGCTGTCAAGTCCAAGGTAGAGACCCAGGAGAGAGCTGCAATTGGAGTCCAAAGACAGTCTGCTGGTAGAATTCCCTCTTCCTCCAGGCAAGGTCAGTCTTTTTTCTAGTAAGCCTTCAACTGATTGGATAAGGCCCACCCACAACATGAAGGGTAATCTGCTTTACTCAGAGTCTACTGACTTAATATTAATCTCACCCAAAAAACACTGAAACATTTAGGATAATGTCTGACCAAACATCAGAAACGTGGCCCAGACAAACCGACACATAACCTTACCATCCCATAGGTGAATGAGTAGAAGGATGGAACCATGCCCTGGGTCTCCATTGGCCTGTGGTGATCCTTCACTTCTGTGTGTGATGCCTACAGCTGCTGTCACCTGGATCCCCTCCCTTGACCTTTAGCATAGCCCTGAGAGGTGGGCAGTAGGGAGGACGTGGGGAGAGTTGACCCTACTGGTAGGCAAGAGCACTGAGATTCAGAGAGGACAAGAGAATGACCAGACAGGGAGACTGTGCATCTTGTTTCCAGTGTTCTCTTCCTGATCAAGTAACAGAGATCGGCCGTTTCCTTGGGCCAGGCACTGGTGAATCCTCCTTTCCATCCTGAGGGAAGGGTCTGTGATAATCACCCCTCTTTTACGTCCCAGGAAGCCGGGACAGATTTGAGGCATCTGCCCGAGGTCACTGACATACCTGGTCCACGGTGGAGCTGGGACACAAAGCCCAGTTCCGCGACGGGCTCCCTGCGCCACTATGCGACACCGTCTCTCCACACACTTCCTGTGCCATTTGTTTCGGAAAAGGCCCGGTGTGCAGACGTGCCCCACTGCAGGGGTGCAGCGGTACGTTTGGGGCATGGACACGAGACCGGATCGGGTGAGGGAGGGCCTCCTCTGCTGCCAGATTCCGACCGCTCTCCCCTTCCCTCGACATCTCAGAGAGCTTTGTCTTCATCACTGTGTTCCTTTATCCCCTGCACCGAAAGCTATACTGGTGTGGGTCGCCTTCTGTGGTTTCGGGGCAATAAAAACAAATTACCAGCGAAAGTAGATTAATATCCAGAATGATATTTTAAAGGCCCAAACAAGCAAACAAACAAACAGAAACCTGTTCTGAATTCCATGGGAGAAAGAGCCCTTGCACATCAGCCCTGCTCCAGAGTAGTGAGAACTCAGGGCCAGAGCTGGGGGGTGGGGGGCGGCCCCCTGAAGCTCACTGAATATTTACCCGCCCCCCCGGACTGTATTGAGCTATCCAGGTGATTCGGTCCCAAGAGAGTTCTGTCTAGAACAGCAATCAGGGACAGAAGAAATGGCTGCATTTCGACTTTTGTTTAAAGACGTCTGTCTTGACTGTGCATTGAGCTGTGGTTCCTGGAGGCAGTGGGAGGAGAGGGCCCACCCTGAGCCCCTCGGACGTGCCCTCCCTGCTGCCTGCTCTGCCTCCTTTTCCTTCACTGTGGGTCTGCTCTTCCAGATCTGGGTAAATGCCTGCTCCCATCAACATCCCGTATCCACCCCACACCGGCTGCCTCTCCTCTCTAATATTCTGTGCCGTGCCAAGCCACAGCACGGGTTCTTCTCCTTAGCCACTTAACGCCTTACGTCACCTTCATTGTGTTATAGGTATAGCTTGTTCCTGCACCGAGTCTTTGGTCTGCATGAGGCTTTACACCACTTTCATGTCCCCCCAAAGTCTTAGCTGTACACCTGGCAGGGAAAATCCGCTGAACTGAAAGACGTTAAAATACAGAACATGGGGCCAGCTGGGTGGCTCAGTAGGTTAGGTGTCGGACTCTTGGTTTCCGCTCAGGTCGTGATCTCAGGGTTGTGAAGTCAAGCCCCTGGTTGGGCTCCACACTGAACATGGAGCCTGCTTGGGATTCTCTCTCTCTCTCCCTCTGCCTCTCCCCCTGCCTTCATGCTTTCATGCTCTCTTTCTTTAATAAATAAAAAATATAGAGTATGACGATTTCATTTCATGATTATTTCTCCAGCTTTTGCCTCCTTTATCCCTCGTTCATTTATCCACCACCCACTCACCCACGTGTCTGTGCAGGTGACGGATACGGCATGCATTGCGGACCTGCTGTGTCCTAGTTACTTTGTGGCTACACCGATGAGTTCGAAATGACCTCTGTCCTTAAGAATCCCGGAAACCGCTATTCAAGAGAGTTAAAAATCATTCCAGGTCGACAGCGCAAACTAAAAATACCTATTATTATTATCTTCACCTTGCTGGCTGATCGTGGCAGATAAGGCTGAAATTTGTGCAAGATAATTGGCTTCCTGGGGAGTTTGCTCCCTACTCCTTTCTACTGAGTACACTGTGTTATTCCTGCAGGATTCATACTGCACTGTGATGGCAACTGATAGTGCAGCAGGCAGGAAAGAACGTACTTTTGTTTCATTTTTTAACACAAGGATGTACTAGTGCAATTCCCCTGCAATTAGTTTGTATGAATGAATCACGACAGCGCGTGAAGCATTCGTATTCACACGAACTCTTTCCTGGGAGAACGCACCGGTCCTTTGCTTATGGAGAGAACATGAAAGCATGTGCTAAGGAAATTGTACTTTCCCCTCTGAGGTGGGGCGAAGTGAGGGGCTTTGTTCAAGGTCATAGAGAATGCTGGCTCCCGCTCTGGCTTGTGCCTTCCTACCTTGCAGAATTCCAGTGTTGCCTCCTTTGCTTTGGGAATGCTCCCGTTATGATGGGGAGACTGGCAATTGTGATAGGTCAGGTTCCGAAGTTGCCCTGCAAAATATGTGTACTTAAAGGGGAATGGTCTGGAGTGGGGAGGGGAGGAGGAGAGCAAAAGAGAATGAAAGGGGTTTTGTATGAATTAGAAGTTTTTTTAGTTTCAAGCAACACAAACTCCAAGTGTTTTAGAAACAGGAAATGACGAGGGGTATTGGCAGCTCCTGGAACGAGACCATGGAATCGGGGAGCCCTGGAACAAAGATGTGCTGAGTACTTTATAGTCTCTCTCTCTCTCTGTCTTCAGTTCAGACTGGCTTTTGCCTCATCCAGCGGCTAACAGCTCTCAAGTATTATTCTTACAGTTTTCACCAGACCAGACATGGTCCAATCTTCTCTGGCCCTAAGCTTGAAATTCCAGGCAAGGGCTGGCGTTGGCCTAGGTTGGGTGTGGGGGCACTAAGAAAGCGGCTGCTCCCACTGGGCTGGAGTGAGAAGGAGCTTGTCCAAGTAGAAGACGATGCTGCCCTTCCAGAAGGAGACAAATGAAGGTCGTCCCCTCCATTTACAGGTGCTTCGCAGGAAGCATGAATGGGCACCTAGGAGGAGAGGTCAGTGTGGGGAGATGAGGTGCCTCAAATTCAAACATAACCCGTGTCAGACCCAAGCCATAGCTATTGAGCCTTTGCTATGTGCTTGTGAAATAAGGAGTTCTCTGGGAGTTCATGTTGTGGACCACGAATGCACAATCATTAAGCAGTTTCTAGGGGAGAAGAACCATGTGGGTGTTCAGGAGAGTTTAGAGCAAAGCCGCCATGGGAGTGAAACACTGTGATGGGCATTGGGGAGAAAATCTAAGGCCTTGGACACCTTGAAGGAGGACTTGGGTGTGGCTACTCCAGGGTGTGCCAACGTCCTTGTGGATCTCAGAGGAGATGGACTCGGAGCTCTGGGTCAGAGCTCCGGCTTGCAGGAGGCACTGGTTCTGGGCGGGCAGTCTCTTTTCCACCAGTTAATGCTGGCCACGATCGACTTCCTCTGTAGGACAAATGTTGCACAGAAATGCCTGGATTTCAGCCACATCAATCTTGATGACAGTGTTTCTTTTCTCCTTTTATCCATTCCCACCGTGGCTCACCACAGCCATCCCACTTCCCTAGCGGTGGGGGGCTCCTGACCAGAACGGCACAGGCTGCCAAGTAAACCCTTGTAAGATTACACTGTGAAACATACAGCGGAGTGGCGGTGGTCTCACTCATTCCACAAGTACTCGGAGCCCACTCAGGAGTACCAGGCATTGTGGGGAAGACACCTGCTGTGCAGTGGAAGCAAAACACATGGGGGATTTTTTTTCTTTAATTTTAGATTCTAGAATTTACCAAATCACTTGAATAACATCAATAATTGGTGTTCATGTGTATTCATCTTCAGTCAGTGGAAAAGCTGAACAGGTTCGTAGGTTTTAAGTGGACGTGAAGCCTGAGAAAGGCTGCAGATCTCTTTAAAGAAGGGTGGCCAGAGGCACCTCTCAGCCTCTTTGCCTTTCTCATCACCACTGGCAGCGTGAGGCGTCGGGGGCGTTCAGGTCAGTGTAGTGGACAGAACGTGGAATTAGAGAATGTGTGTTGGAATCCCAGCTCTCCTCCTACATTTGCTGGGTGACCCCAAGGAGTTGTCTTGGTCTGTTCAGGCTACGCAACAAAATACCACAGACCAGGTGGCTTTTTTTTCTTCTTTTCTTTTTTAAGATTTTATTTATTTATTTGACAGAGAGATCACAAGTAGGCAGAGAGGTAGGTGGAGGGGGAGGGGAAAGCAGGCCCCCTGCTGAGCAGAGAGCCCAATGAGGTGCTCAATCCCAGGACCCTGAGATCATGGCCTGAGACGAAGGCAGAGGCTTAACCCACTGAGCCACGCAGGCACCCCGACTGGGTGGCTTTTACACAACAGAAATTTACTTCTCCTGGCCCCGGAGGCTGAAGTGTGAGATCAGGGTACCTGTGTGGTCTGGTGGGGCCCACTTCTAGGTTATAGACTTCTTTACCCTCCTGTGGCAGAATGGGCTGGAGGACTCAGTGGGGTCCCCTTTATAAAGCACTAGCTCCATTCCTGGGGGCACCACCTTCACGTCCTGGTTGCCGCACCCCCCCATGGCCCCAACCTCTTAAATCATCACCTTGGCGGTTCAGTTTCAATTTGGAGCAGACACAAACATTCAGTCCATAGCAGGAAGACACTTATTTCTCTGGGCCCTGAGTTCCTCACCTGTGAAATGGGAGAAGTAATCATCCTTCCTCAGAAGGTCATTGCCAAGTGTCCAATGACTGCCAGACAGAATGAGGCACCGGGCTGACTTTGGACTCTGGGAAAGCCTCCTCCGTGGGGCCTGCGGAGCTCAGGATGTGATGTTCCAGAACAGAGAAATTGGAACTGAGAGTCCTGATGGTCCCTGGGTGTGGAAGCTTCCAGAGGTTGTTCAGGAGATGGGTACAGGGGGATGGGAGTCCATGCTTAGGTCCGGAGCTAGGATTTAAATGGTAAGGGGAAGACGCACAGGTCAGGTACAGATATTTTTGGGTAAAGGTCCAAGTTGAGGCCAATCTCCGAGAATGTTCATTCAACTAGAGGTGAGATGTTTAGCCAACAGTACTGCACGGTCAGGGGCCGACGGCTGACACTGGAAATCGTGGTAACAGCTCTTCCTAGGAGGCTGGTTCCTGGCAGCCTTGGGTTTCAGGGACAAGAAGGCCATCTTGGATACCAAAAAGGCCCTTGACTCTTAGAAAGCTAGGGTCCAAGGAGCAGAGCCAGGGCAGCCTGAACTGCCTAGATGCTGGTGCAGCGGTGACTCCCCCCGCAGCTTCTCAGTTCCTCTCGTGAAGGACAGCTGGGGACAGAGCCTGGATTATGCCTCCGGTACAACCCAGATGCTTGATGCTGCTCCCATCCAGCTAATCACAGGATCCCCAGCCAAACCGTCCCTTGCCTTCCCTCGAAAATCCAAATTACTCAGTCCAGCACCCGGCTGCTCCCCGCCCTCCAGCCTCACACCCCCACCCCCCACCCCCTTGGACTCCACTGACCAGCTTCCAGTGCTGTAAGGAGGGCCCTCTTCCTCTGGCTTCCAAACCTTGGTCATGCCACCTTCATCCCCCACCTCATCTTCCTCCTTCAGACTTGAATTTGGGTGTTGCTCCCCGCAGGAAGATTCCCTCTGTTTCCTGAGGCGGGTTCCAACTCTGTATTTATTCGGCTGTGTTGGATTTGGCCTACTGCCAGTCCCCAAGGCTCTCTGGAGGCGGAGATTGTGTCTGACCACACCCCACCCAGGGCGGAGATTATATCTGATCATGCCCCATCTGGGGTGGAGATGGTATCTGACCACGCCCCACATAGGGCAGAGATTGCATCTGATCATGCACCATCTAGGGTGGAGAGTGTGTCTGACCACGCCTCTGGGGGGGGGGCGGAGATTGTGCCTGACCACGCCCCATCTAGGGCAAAGTTTGCATCTGATCATGCCCCATCTAGGGCAGAGATTGTGTCTGACTCCATCCCATTCCACCGTCCCTCCCCCTGCCCCTGGGTGCTACATAAATGTTCACTCAGTGTGAGAGACAGAAAGGTGCAGGGACAGAGTGCCCACCAGGTCCTTTTCCCGCCTGTCCTCTCAGAACACTGCTTGAACGCTTGCAGCCACCCTTTACTTGAATAACAACGTAATGCTTGAAAAAGACACACTTATTTGGAAGGCGAAATGCGTGACCTTGTCGCTCAGACCTCGCTCCCAGTGTCTCACTTAGCCCTGGGCCTGGGAACTGCTGATAAGGGGAGAGGGTTAGTCACCGCATTTCTGTCCAGGTGATTTAGTTTTACAGAAGATGCTCTCAAATCTGCCGTGGGAGTCAAGGCAGAATTTTTATCAGATTATAAGAATAACAACACATCATTATACTACTGGTGTTTTCTCAAAGCCTTGACATACGCAGGCTCATAGGACTTAAATTACAATGTAAGGAATTCTCATTTTACTACCAAATGGACAGTGACTGACAGCAGGATTTGTTTTCTTCTTGGGCTCCGCTATTCTTTTCCATCAATATTTTTTTACATTTTGGTGCCAGACAAGAGGTTTTGTTGCCATGTCACGCTCCCGTCTGCTCATCTGCCCTCGGCTGGGCCAGGGGTGCGTACCTCCCCGTCCCTGGTTGCCCTGGACAAATGCTGCCGTTTGTCCCCTGAGGCTGGGCTCCCACAGGACCCGCCACCTGCAGCCCCTCCCGCTTTGAACCACCTGCTGGTGCGATGCGTACATCCTGTGCGGACCATGAACTGTGCAGGAAGGGGCCGTATCTTTCGTGGCCTTTCCCGGTATACGTGCTCATCTGAACACGCAGAGCCCCGCCGCTTCAGTGCACCGAGCAGCTGTTGTTTGCAGTTTCCCCTCTTGGAAGGAGACCCAGACGCCCCCAAATTGCGGCCCTGGCCTTTACTTAAAAGCTTTCCTTCCGGTTAAGGAAAGAGAAGGACTGATTGAGATCTGCACGTGATGCTCGGCCGACCTGCTCTTCTGTCTCCTTCCGGGGAAGAAAATGTAGCTTACGGTATTATTTCATTTGAATTCTGCCGTGATACTTGCTTTAAAAGTCGGAGATCACCGGATGTTAACCCTCTTATCTCCTGTTGCTAATTATATTAGAAGAAGGACAGCCAGGGAACTTGGATTTTGTGATGATTGCACAGAGTAGGGAGGCTTAAAACATCTCACTTAGACTTCCCGGAGGTTCTCAGGAACCCTTCTGTTTCTGGGAAAATGCAGACGTGTGGAACCTGGCAGTCTCCCCCTCCGGAGGAAATTTGACATGTGAATCTCTGGTTGTCAGACCTGCTGTCAGAGGAGCTGTCTGCCCCTGGAGACATCCTTCCCTCCGGCTGCCAGTTCCCTCTCTCCGCCACCCCTCGCTCCCTGTCCCAACAGGGTTTTTTTTTTTTTTTCAGATGAGGAGGACCAGCCTCTCCACCCAGGTAGCCTCCCCGAGACAGCCCTGTACTCTGAAATGAACACATTCTGGACTTCTGGGTCCCCCTTCAAAGCCCCAGTCCCCAAGGGGTGTCAAGCTCAAGGGGATCGCAGGCCAGACCCTCCTCATCCCAAGGGAGGCCGGGCCGACAGCAGCCAATGCAGACGTGATCAATAGAGGGGGACCCCAGCGCCTTTGAGGGGAAATCAGAGGTGCCCCGCCGAGGCTCACGGGTGCTTGGGGCCGCTGGGAAGCTTTTCAGCTCGTGGGTGGTGGTTTGTCATGAGGGCCGTTCAGCACCCAGGAGGCAGTGCCGAAACCCAGCAGCACAAAGCGATTTCCAGCTGGATTGTGGCTGATTAGTAATGAACCAGCAACGGTGCAGCCACAAGCTGACAGCAAGTAGGGGAGTGGGTGGGGGGAGTTGGACATTTGGGGAGCCATTTGGTGTGTGTAACGCTCCCCTCCTGGGGGGAGAGCAGACCTGAAAGAGGGAGGCAGAGTCATCTGTCTGCACACAGACCAGGTGAGCTGAGGGGTCGGCTGGGTTCCTCCACAGAGAACCTCTCGAACCGTCCATCCTTCTGACTCGGCATTGATATTCGCATCCTCGCAGAAAACGGGAGAACATTCTTATTTCTGCTGAGATGATAATAGCCACTAATACTTACGTATTGCTAACTGTGCAAAGTGCTGTGCTAAGTGCTTTACATACATTGGCTCGTTCGCGTACACAATGCATCTGTATAACCAACTCATTTGCATACACAACGAATTCTCATACATTGACTCATTTACATACATAGTGCATATATAATGTTTGCATACATTAACTCGTTTATATACATAATCCATTTGCATACTGTCTTAGTCTCTTTGGGCTGCTGTTGTAACAGAATGCCGCAGACTGGCGAGGGGGCTTCCACAATGAATATCTCTTTCTCACAGAAAGTTCTGGAGGCTGGTATCCAAGAAGAACCCACTTCCTGGTTTGCAGACGGCAAACTTCCCCCGTGTCCCCACGTGGTGGGAAGAGTGAGGGAGCTCTCGGGGGTCTCTTCTCTGAGGCCTCCGCCCTCGCGTCTCATCCCCTCCCCAAAACCCCACCTCCAAACACCAGTGTGGGCTAGGTTTTCAGCGCCTGAATTTTGGGGGGACCCAAACGTTTGTTTGGTCCATAACGCATGTAATACATTTACTATATTAACTCATTTCAATCCCCTGTTTTGCTGATGAGGAAACAGAGTCAAGGAAATTCCACACCTGAGGTCCCGGGACTCAGATCTGGCCCCAGAGTCTCAGCTGCTGGGGTGGTTCGATGTGGATCAGCCCCTCGCTGGGCACCTGTCACCAGCTACTGCCCGAGTGGGTGCCTTGTGCTTTGCTGGGCGCCCGTCACCCGCCTGATCCTCTCAGCAGATGGACAGAACCCTTTACAAACCAGCCGTTACCTAGGGCTTCTGGTCGTTGGGGGTGGGTCGGGGGCGCTCAGAGGGGATGCCAGGGCCTGTCCTGTCTCTGTGGCCTCGTACTCCTGCTGCATGAGCTGTGGTCGCCGGCCCATGCCTGGATGGCTGATGGGACAAGTTCAGGAGGGGCCAGATGGGACTGCTGATTGGGTCACCCCCTGCTCTCTGTTTCCTCTCCCGGGCATGGGGAGCGGGACCCCACCTCTCAGCCTCCTCGGAGAACAAAGCCCAGAGATTAGGAAGGGTAGAGGGGTTGGGCATGGAGGCAAAGGTCAGAAATCCTACCGAGAAAGGTGAGAGGGTCGTTTGTTTTATGACTTTAACCTTTTGCACTTAATGTGACAATCAGACTCTTCAAAAAACAAACCCCACATAACCTTGTGGCAAGGCATGGCGATTTTTAGGTTGTCCCCTCAAAATGGGAAGACCCTCTCGTTGTTTAAAAGGGGCCTTCAGGGAGGCATTTCTCAAAAATCTCATGCTGTGTTGATGCCTTCTCACCATGAGAGCCAAACCCAGGTCCCACGGCATCTCTCCTGACCTGCCCGCTCCCTGTGTGAGCACAGTTACGGAATCCATGTGTTTGCACACCACCGAGACCCTGGCCCCTTTCCCTGAGCTCTGCTCCTGCCTGGCCCTCCCTGGTTCTTGGAGAAGTCCTTGAGAGCCCCCTGGTAGAGTGTGGGTCTCCCTCGTTGGTGCCCCACGGCCCTGTGTGCAGTGACCAAAGGGCCTGGCCATTCCTCTTCCCCATGAGACAGCGAATTCCTCTTGAGAGTTTGGGGGAAAAAAAAATCACTGCCTTATAGTCTCTGCCTCCTGCTGCCTTTTCTCAACATCCTGCACAGGACCTGGCACCCAGTTCACTTGTGTCCCGGGAGTGAGTGGGAGGTCCCTGGTGGGGGAGTCTGAAAAACATCTATTAAAGGCAGAAGTCGGCACAGTTCCGATGCCTCTGTGGATGCCGATCCGCCCTGAGTCCGAGTAGAACCTGTCGTAGCTCCCATGCTACCGTCCGCTCATGGTGCCCCTCCTGGGGACCTCATCGCCTGCCCCCGTGTTCTCTCCCTGCCAGGGCACCCTCCTCTTTCTGCTGTCTCTTCAGTGTGTCCTGCCAACAGCCAGAAGCATATTCCTAAAATCCCAATGTGATCGTTACATTTGACAGCGGAATCCATTACACAGTGAAGCAGGTCCCAGCAGGCTCTGCACAGTCCAGTCCCAGAGACCCACCGCCTCCCCGTGCCACCCTCCACCTTCCCCTTGCCCTGCAACCACACGGAAGCCTCAGTCCCTTTTGTGTCTGAGTCTTTGTCCCCATCCCCTCTGCTAGGATGAGCTACCCAGATTCTCCGCTGCAGGAGCTACTCCCCCATCCTCCTGGGCAGAGCCGGCCAGCACGGGCTTCCTGCCTCTGCCAGGACCCTGTGCTTTCTGGCCTCAGTCTCTCCCCGTGACGCTGAGCCCTCCTGGGGGTGCAGGAGCTGCACTGGATCCTCTCGCATTTCCTGCTCCCAGCACGAGGCTGGGGTGCTTCCCCTCCGTGTCCCGTGTTACGGGGTGACCAGGGACATCAGCTTTTGAAAGCTTCGGGTTCAGGACCTTCTGCAGTAACTCCAGAAAGGTGGGGAAAGAGAGCTGTGCGACTTTAGGTGAGGCCTCAACAAGGCCTTTTTTCTGGAAACCCAGACCTTGGGGTACACCCAGATCCCTTCCACCCATGCAAATGTCACAGGCTGCGGGGCGTGGGGGAACCCCAAACGCCAGAATGACATCGGAAAGCACACAGAATTCAAATTTCCACGGGGTTTTGTTTTTTTGGCTTTTGTTTTGTTTTGTTTGGAGTTCTTTGGGTGAAATGCTGCACCCATTCAGGAACGCTGAGCTGTTGGTGGCCCCAGAGCACAGGAAACTGAGGTCCACGGTGCTCTCAGTGGTCACGTATGGTGCTCCTTACACGAGCGTCTGGTTCAGGGGAGAAAGCATTACGTCACCTCTGAAATCCATCTACATGGAACAAAGGAGATCTTTCCATTTGCCAACGTGGCCCTGCTTTGCAGAGACCCCTTGCTCATGCAGATTACTTTTGCTTTTCCACAAAGGGTCGGTGACCCCTTTCCAGGATCCCGGCCAGCCCCAGGCCAGACAGGAAGTGAGTGACATTTGGTTGTGGTGACTCTCTTCTTTGCGTTTCAATTTCCACGAGAGTTAATGGCCATTTCGGTGCTCGCTGGACCAAGGTGAAGTGTGAATGAGGGAGGGAGGGAACGAAGATGACAGAGGGAACGAAGGCATAAACACCAAATGCATGAATATCCTTGCTTGTGCTCGGGTTACTTTTGAGAGAAAAAAAAAAAAAGAAGAAATGAAGGGCAAAAGTATTCGTACTTCTTCCTCCAAAGCAAAAGCTTTCAGGTGCAACCCACCAAGTTCTAAAACTTCCTTCCCTAGCCCAGAGCACAGGGTCAAACTCTAAATGGCGCCATGTGCGCACCCACATCCTCGGTTCCCGGAGCGGAGAGCCCTGGCCCCCCAGCTCGGGGGAAGGGTCAGGAGCAGCAGCGGTGATTCATCACGCAGCTCCTGTCTAAGGACACAGCCAGCGTACACTGTCTCTGCAGACCAGACTGGAAATAAGCAGACCCATAACGGCCAGCAATTACTATTTCCCTGGGAGATAATCCAGATGCGGCCAGGGAGACAGACGGTGTCATGGGCCAGCCCTTCCTGCTCCTGATTTATTCCATCGGGGCAGAGCTTTTCTTGCGTGGCGAGTTTGCACAGAAGGGACACCTTTTGGCTTTTCAGGAGCTGTCTTAAAGTTTCTTATCTGGCCACAGTTCAGTGCGTGGGGTGGGGGACCGAGCGTGCCTCACAGTCCCACCTTCCCACGTGGTGAAGCGGCCGGCTCACCTTCTCCAGCCGCTGTGCCCTCCCACGGCACGCTTCTCCCCTCTACTCACCAGGAGCTGCCGATGGGTCCAGAGAGAGAGAGAGAGAATGGCTTGAAGGGTCCTCCCCCACCCGCATCCACACGCTGACATTTCACCGCGGCCTCCAGTGAGGACCGACGGCAGGAATACAGGCTGTACTCAAACGTTCGGGTTGGGAGGGCTTCCTTGCATTCTTCAACCAAACCTCACAGATAATTCTGGGGTCCACCCCGAAAACGCTGAAAAATGGGCTTATAAGGCTCCCCATTTGGTGACCTCTGCACAATTGTGGGATGTGGTGCTTCTGGATTTCAGTTCTTCCTTTACTATTGAGAGGGCAAGTAGGATAGGGTTCGGCAGGGGGGTGGGGGGCACGCCATTCTCTCTCCATTCTCTGTTATCACTTCCCTGTTCTAAAGCTTTCATCTAAATGGAGAGTCTCTGGTTGGAATTCAAAGGGGGAAAGGAGTCTCAAAACCTACCAAAAGACTCAAAAGGCACAAGGCATGTGAAACATCCCATATTTGGAGGCACTTCCTGGCTGCGTGCAAAGGCGTGGAGAGGAACCGGGAGCTGCTGGGAGCGTTGACTGACCAGCTGTTGGTCCAGACCAGCGACCTCATACGGGGGTCCTTGGGGTCACGGGGTCTCATGGGGGCTCCTTGGAAGGGTTCTGAAAAGAAACTGAGGTCATGGGGGAATTCATTTATTTTATATCTTCCCTGCATGTTCTGCATCTTTGCTGGGTGTCCTAGCAAGGGTCAGGGATATCGGGAATCAGAAACAATCCCAGGAGTTCCAACACCTCTGAGAGCTTTAAAGCCATCCATCCAAGCTGTGCTTTTGAGTTGAGTTGAACCAGAGCGAATCCAGGAGGGGCCCAGGACGAAGGAGTTTTAAATTAGAGGTTTAGTTCTGTGACCTTCCCACTCTTAGCAGAAAGGGGGTTATGAGTATTGCCAGGTCTAAGTTGATGAAGGTGGTTGGTTTGCTCCACGCTCACCGAACTAAGATGAGAAAGAGGCTTACAGTGCGTCAAGACAGTTGGGTGTGAAAAAGATGGTTCCTCGTAGTCACTGAGGAAATGCTACGATCGGCCACTGGGGAAGGTGCAGAGTCTCACCGCTGGAAACTGAATTTGGATTTTCGGAGCTGGAAGGTTAGACAGATGGTCACTGGAGTTCTCTTTCATTCTCTTTGTATAACGCTCTCTGCTGTGTATCGCCTGTCGTCCCAGATCATCCCACTGGACCTTTTGGAAAACCTGTCTTTGGAGAGAATTGAAGAATCCAATTAGGGCCTTTTAGAATAGTCTAGAGTTCTTTTTGTCTTTTTCTGGGTGCTTTCCCATGATCATTCATCTTTTCCTTGAGGCAAACCTGTGAGTTAGTTAGGGACAGATGCGTTTAATCTCCACTTCATAGACGGCAGCACTGAAATTCAAGGATGTCTGGTGATGAGGTCACCTATGCTTATAACTTTGGCCTCAGGGTGCCTGGGTGGCTCAGTCGGCTGAGCATCTGTTTTTGGGTCAGGTCATGATCTCGGGGTCCCCATGTGGGGCTCCCTGCTCAGTGGGGGGTCTGGTCCTCTCTCTGCCTCCCCCCTCCCCTGTTCATGCTCGTTCTCTCTCTCAAATAAATAAATGGAATCTTTTTTAAGAAAAGAAACTTCAACATCATTTTTGTATTTCTACTACTCATCCCACATTCAATCCATCATGTTAACTTTTTCCCGTAAGCTTGCCTGCATCTGTGTCTTTCTGGCCACGTCCAGCGTCACCTGCTGGGACTCTCACCGTCTCGTGTCTTCCTTGATGTCTTCCCTGGGTTCCGGGATCTTGAATCCTCCTCTGCTCCATTCCCTGGGCAACTCCCAGGGGTTCTGGGCACAGAGCCAAGGAGCTACCATGATGCCTGAGAGAGGAAAGGCTTTGCAGAGCCTCTTAACATACCTGTGCCCTCAACCCATGATTCAGGGTCACAAAGGCTCCTCATATCTACTTTTGGACCGTGGTCCTCTGTTTAGGGTCGCCATATGGTTGGATTAATCTGCATTTCTCTCTCTTACACTGTCACTCAGTGTCTGCTCACAGAGTCAATGAAAGCTCAAACTGAAATTCTTCTGTTTTTCCCAGAATTTACTAGAATGAGTGCCAACTGGGTACTGGGGCCTGTGTCCACACTCGTAATACTGTGTTCACGTTACTCTCCAGGTGTCACCAGACCTCATTGTATGTGATTCTGAGGTTCTCTTTGTTATGGCCAAATTTAAAAATCTACCATAATAAGCTAAAATCTGTCAGCTGGAGTGATAATATTGCCTGCTTTATAATCCACATTTTCATTTATGAAGGAACAAAACCACATTATGTCATCTTTAGCTTTTGGGGTTTTGTTTTGGTTTTTTGTTTGTTTTTAGAGAGGGACAACGTGCAAGTGGGGGCTGGAGGGGGGCAGGGTGGGGGAAAGGCAGAGGGAGAGGGAGAGGGAGAGGATCTGAAGCAGGCTCCACCCCCAGCACAGAGCCTGACGCGGGGCTTGATCTCTCGACCCTGAGATCAAGACCTGAGTCAGATGCTTAACCCACCGAGCCACCCAGGCACCCCTGTCATCTTTAGCTTGTGTCATGCTCTCTTCCCCAATAAGATGGTGAGTCCCTCAGTGACAAAGAACCCTACTGGGTCAGTGTTCAGTTACTCGGTAAGACATGGAGTTGAGTACCTGTCATGTAGAAGGCGCTACACTTAACCTCTCATCCTGTAGGAGCTGGGTCGCGCGACATCAGTGATGTGCCCCGGGGTGGGAAATGATGGTGCTGGGAATGAATGGGGTGGGAGTTTCCACCATGACCCCACATGGCCTCCAAATAAACGTTGTTGACTATGAGAGATGGACCCAGTTGTGAGACGCTATTTCCTCCCTAGAAGGAGAAGCAGATCAATCTGATTTCCGGGTAGATAAACCTTCTTTATCATCCCGCTCTACTGTTCCTTCACAGATGAGCTGACCCCAGGGAAACCGTTCCGTAATTCCATACCAATTGGCTTTTCTGGAAAGGTGTTTATCTTATAGCTTTTGCCTTCCTTTGTTACACTTTAAGTCACAGAATGAATTAAGCCTTTCTCTTGGGTTTGGAAAAAGAACCAGAAACTCAGGAGAGGAGTCATTCTGACAGGTTCACTGCGCATATGGTGGATCCTGTGTTGTGGCCCCCAGAATTCTGTCCGTCCAAGGCCAGAGTTCTGCATGTGGTCATAGGTGACTAGGGTATCCTCAGTGGGTTTACACAGACGCTTTTGCGAACCTCCAGGTCACACCCTCTGAGGACATTTATCCCGTCTCTGCCCCGATAGAGGAAAGTTATTTCCCGGTGAGCAAGCAGGTGCTTGTGAGAGCCGGCCTTTCAAAGAGGTACCAACCGTCAAAAGGGCTAATCGTCCCAGTGACAGACGCGCATGGCTGGCTTCCCTCTTTAGGCCACCTTGACTGAGACGGGATGAGCGTTCTGCTGGCCTTAGCAATGGAGCTTCCTGTTAGAACCGCATCCTCGGGGAATAAATAGCCGTATCCGCTAAGGATGACAAGCGCGGCCAATACGCACAAAGCCCAGATCGCGTGGCCTGGCTTTGGAAAGGCTGCAGGATCAAGGAGCCGGTGTGCCTGTTCCCACAGACAGGTCTAACTCATACCCCACTCCTCTGGGGGTGGTCTGCCCTGGGACCAGGCATGTTTTGGCCTGGAACGTTCCATATCAGCCTTGTGCACTTGGCCGTGACTCCCGTGGCAATAATCACTTTTGGAAACAGAAGGAGGTAGACTAGGTTTTCCTATTTTAGATGCCGAGAGTGAGACCCCGGGGCTTCACCACTTAGCTCCTGACCATTCGTGGGAACAGAGGTGCCACCTGACTGGGGCGGGGCTAGTTGGAGGGTGGGACCCTGAAAAGGAGGCCTGGTGCATGTCGGTTGTTCTGCGCAGTGTTTCCAGGCACGAACTCCTGCGTTCTGGCCCTGTGGCCATCACTAACCATGTGGAGGACCCTTCCACTGGCCCAGCCTTCTAGAACAGTCCACCGTCCTGCTCTCTGTCTGTGCCTGTTACTGCTCCCAGGACAAATGAGGGTGTTGCTGCGGCTGTTTGGAATTCCCTCAAAACAGTCATCGTCAGGCATGCCCACAGGGTCAGAAAGTGGGTCAGGGATGGCCAAGGGGTCAAGGGAGGGGGAAATGGGAGTCACTATTAAAAGGGGTGGGAGAGGCACCTGGGTGGCTCAGTGGGTTAAAGCCTCTGCCTTCGGCTCAGGTCATGATCCCAGGATCCTGGGATCGAGCCCTGCATCGGGCTCTCTGCTCGGCAGGGAGCCTGCTTCCCCCTCTCTCTCTGCCTGCTTCTCTGCATACTTGTGATCTCTGTGTCAAGTAACTAAATAAAATCTTAAAAAAAAGAGGGGGAGTGGGATTTCTGTTGAGGTGATGGAAATCTTCTGGAATTCAGTAGTGGTGATGGTTGCATCATATTCTAAGTAACAACAACAACAAAAAAACTCTGCATTTTTCTTCTGCAAATGGAGAATTTTATGTTATGTGAATCTCATCTCAGAACATGGAAAGTATAATTTTAAAAATGAAATATTAACCTCCTCTCTTGATAGCAGTATTATCCCTCAGGCCTCCTACTGTCCCGTCCTAATGCCCAAGTTTATTTCAAGATCTGTCACATACAGGGGGCGCCTGGTTTGCCCACTTGGTTAAGGGTCCAACTCTTGATTTCGGATCAGGTCATGATCTCAGGGTTGTGAGATCGAACCCTGCATTGGGCTCTGTGCTCAGAACCTTGTCTACTTAAGATTCTCTCTCTCTCTCCCTCTGCCTCTGCCTCTCCCCTTGCTTGTGTACTCTCTAAATAAATACATAAAATCCTTTAAAAAAAGGGGGGGTTTCCACATATGAATACCATGGGTTTATTTTTATGTAGGGTGACCTGTGAAACAGCCATCTGATCAAAACGTGGTCACATATTAAGGCCCTTCTGTGGCTCAGACGTCTGTGCTCTGAGCAGTGGGCTCAGCCCGTCTGTTGGAAAGGGCGCCTTCCTCATACAGAAAGAGGGAAATATGTCCTCTCCCCTTCCAGCCGCCTGCCCTGAACACTTGGTTGCATCATGTCGGATGCCTTCTAAATGTGTATATGGATAGAACTCTTGACATTGCACGCGGTACCTGAGGAGGAAGAGCTGAAACACACACAGAATAAAATACAAAAACCACAAGGAGATCCCAAGAACCCAGAAGGGAAACCCAAGGCGAGGCTCTGCCGTTGTCCCTGCGATTGTCATAAATGAGACTCCTAGATGCAAATTCTATCTGTGTTAAAATACTTACTTCTCACACGTCAAAGTCCCAAAGTTTGGCTGGGCCACAGTGCTTTTGAGATTAATGAATGAAAGTGGGGCGCCCGGGTGGTCAGTCGGTTGAGCATCTGATTCTTGGTTTCGGCCCAAGTCATGATCACAGGGTCATGAGATCGAGCCCCGTGTCGGGCTCTGCGCTCAGCAAGGAATCTGCTTCCCTTCTATCTCTCCCCCGACTCACTCTCTCTCTCAAATAAATAAATCTAAAAAAAGAGAAATTAATGAGGATTCTTCTTCTCCTGAATGCACTCTCTTCTTTATCATAGTATACCTTATTTTTTTCTTTTATTTGATATTTCACTGACCCCTCCCCACTCAGGTTGGCTCTTGCTTATTGAAAATTGGCTAAAGGGCCAAAAAAAAAAAAAAAAAATCAATTTCTTCCGTCTCTGAGAATGAAGATTGACATGTTTTCCTTTGGGGCCAGTTTTAGATCACACCTCGGTAGTTCTTAGGGACCATTTGATCTGAACAAGTATCCAGAGAAGGCACCTTTTGCCCCTGTTGTTCTGTGGTGGGACCCCCGAGGCACAGGTGGCGAAGGCCACCGGAGGCACCGTCCACGCCAGCATCATGGGTCTGAGGGGAGCAGGGGCTCTCTGTTGGCCCGCCATTCCCTTCTCCTCACTCACTGCGACCCTCCTTTTCCAAGACTGGTGAAAATAGAACTTGTGATATTTGGGGGAAATTCTCGTGCTCATTATCTTTTTCAACGTATGAAATAAAACTAAAAGCAGTCGTCTGTCGATGGTTCCGGGGACATTAGATTTTGCTCACGAACGTGTTTTTGGACGCTCTTTTGGTGCTCCAGCTCCCGGCTCGTCCTGGAGTTGGGGACTGCGTTAACCTCTGTGTTCTCTGTGCTCTCAGAGAGTGATTCTGCTCAGATCACAGGGACTTTGTCGTGTGGGTGAGGGTGTTGGGAAATGACGACTTAAAATCCACAACACTGGGGCACCAGGTGGCTCGGTCGGCTAAGTATCAGCATTCGGCTCAGGTCATGATCCAGGGTCTTGGGATCCAGCCCTGTGTAGGGATCGTCCTGCTCTGTCCTTCCCCCGCTGCTCGTGCTCTCTCTCAAATAAATAAATAAAGTATAAAATAAAATAAAATCTATAACATTATTGACACTGTCAGTATAATTTACTCAGTGTTTCTAGGAGGAAACCGGTCACTGACAGAGGCCACCTTCTCTATCCGTTTTCTTTTTGTGTGACATTTTCCTGAATGATTTTCATCAAATTAGGAAAATGAGGCAGCCATCAACGGGCGGTGAGGGGGGCGGCATCCACGTCCTGAACATCCTCGTGCCTCACACGAGGCTCAGGTCCCAGCACTATCTGCGGAGATCATGCCCACCCCTGCCTGTGTGTCCTCCAGACCATGGCAAGTGCCGAGAAGGCTGGGAGCATCCCGCCAGGTGAGGGAGCACCCGTGCCCGTCCAGCCAGTACCCACAGCAGGGACTCAGCATTGCTGTCCCCTTGCAGGAGCCCTGACCTTCAAGAGGTCTGTGTGACTCGCGTGTGCCCCTCTTTCCCCCAGTCTGAAAATGAGAGAATGAAGTCCAGAACCTCATTGGCCTGCAAGCAGAGGTGATGCCTGGGGAACTCAGGCGGGCATTTCCAGGTAATCTAGATGGTCCCTAGAGACGGGGCTGAAGTTAGCAGGGGGGACGTCACTTCTGTGTCCTGGCCACACCCATCTGTGCCCGCGGAGTCACTGTGCTGAGGTGCTTGGCTGTAAGACTTTCCCCTTTTTCCTTGGATATCCCCCAACCCGAGGACCGTCTTTATTGTCACTTGTCTTTGTGAGGATTCAGGGACTTTCGAGGGTCTGGACATTGAAGAGGCTTTTCTGGAACCTTCCCAGGCTGTTTCTGCCTTGTTACCTGGATTATATAGCTAACACCTCTCTAGGGCTTGAGCAAAGGGGATACTTTATGGCAGCTCCTCTAAAAACCCCATTTCCACATGAACTGCCTCTGGCCTTTCTCTTTGTCGTGCGTTGTTTAGACAAAAAGGAATTTGTACTGGCCACTTCCCACCAGATGCTTGTGAGTGGGAGCCTGGGACTTCAGAGTTGGGGATTTTTTTTTTCTGCCCTCTCAACGAATGCCTTGTTGGGTAGGGGGTTGACACAGTGCAGCTTCTCACCTCTTCATATCATAAGGGACTGCCTTAGCCCCGAGACACATTCCCTTCGTAGTGCTGAGGCGAGCCACTGTATTTACAATCGTACACGTTGGGCGATTCATTTTTGCTTCTCGGCATCACTGGCGGTGTGATTCGTATCTAACTTTCATCTAAAATTATATATGTCCCCAAATACTGCAACTACATTTCAGAATTCTGGTCTCCAAAAACGTATTTTTTTTTTTTAATGACCTGATCCAAACCTCTCCTTTTATAGATGAAAAAGGCAGAAATCTAGAGCAGGGTTTCCCGAGAGCAGCACTGTTGACCTTTCGGATCAGCTAATTCCGGGTCGGGGGTTGGGGACGGCTGATGCATTGTACGGAGTTGAATGGCGTTCTTGGCTTCCGTCCTTTAGATGCCAGTAGCTTCCCCCAAGTTCAAGATCTTCCGACACCACCCATGCTCCTTGGCTGAGAACTGGTGGCCTAGGGATGGACGCAGAGCCAGGTTGTGACAAGGTCAGAAACGGAACCCAGGTGTCCAAAATCTCAGCTCCACCCTCTACAACCGAGCAGGTGAATTGAGCTCCCCACCTGACTGGAGCACAAAGGAAGGGTCGGGAGCACCTCCAGAGCTCTCGAGGGTCAGGAAAGGGGAAAGGAGGCCGAGCAGCCCAGAGCAAGGGAGAGCTTCATGGGACTCCGGGCAGATGCCTTCTCTGTACCCAGCCGAACCCAGCCCGGTGACCCATCCATTCAACGTCTGTGCATGAATTTCCACCAAGTGACGTGTCCCAGAAACTTGTAAGATCCGTGTTTAGAGTGAACAGACTGAGGGAAACACAAGGGGCAGAGGAACGTTTCTCCGTGTGCATTGACCGTCTTCACGTCCAGAAACCAACTGGCCCCAAGGCAGAGGCTCCACAGGCCTCACCCAGAGAGAGCATGACTCCTCTCCTGCAGGTAGACGGCAGCTGGTCCTGATCTCCTTCCTCTGGGGCAGGTCCCAATTCACAGTTTCTCTGGCACTTTTTTTCCTAAGTATGACAAGCATCTCATCAGCATAGGGCTCTGTCCATCTTCTCCTTTACGTCTCTGTCACGTTTCACTCCTGGCCACGGGCTTGGAGCTCACCCCAGGACCGTTCGCAGAACATGGCAGGTAATGAATGCCCCCGGGGTTTTGTGATTTCCTGATGGAGGAGGCATCTTGTGGTACTCGGGCATCATGGTACCGAGAGTACCAGGCATCTCGTGGATGAGAGTTCAGGAGTTCTCATGCTGAGCCTGTTCTGGGGCTGGAATGAACCTGGGTTTCCACTGTGTAAATAAGAACGTTCCACCGTCGGGGCTCTGGATGGAAACCGTTCTCCGTCTGTTTGCTGAGCTCTGCTTTTGGCCCAACGGAGCGGGCCTGAGGTGACTTTCCCCTAAATGCAGGATTTCATTAGGTGGCTGTGCCTGCAGGCAAAGCCCAAATTTCCCTCAGCTTTCTGAGTCTTTTGTTTAAATGATGCCAGATACTCTGAAATTGAAACAGAAATTTTGCATGAAGTTACTTTCACGGAATTAAATAGGCTCCAGGGACAGAGTTAATGAACCAAGGGAAAATAGGTTCTGGTTATGCTACTAGAAACTGGGGTTTTATTCTAATAAATCATTGCTTTAGAGAAAAGTCCTTTCTAGACTTTCCCTGGCCTGTTTCTTTTTTTATTCTTTGAATGAACAGTGGGGTAGTCTCTGTGTTTCTGAGCTATTTCCTTCCCAGCCACTTGGTCATAATCCAGAGGGTAAAACAAATGAGATTGAATCTATGAGCCGTACCTCATTGCCTTTCGCATGCAGACCCTAATGCTCCATTTTCCATGAAACAAATGGAGAACATTCTAGAAGTTTTGCACAATGAAAAACTCATGTTTATCTCTACAGTTGAAATTTCCTGGAGGGAGAAAAAACAAAAAAACCCACCACATCCAGTAAAAGAGGCCACAACTGTCACGAGTCCAGTCTGGGTTTCGGAATATTTCCCTGTTTGAGGAAGGGCTGCGGTGTCTCGTTCCCCTCGGTGAGCGGCCGGTGTGCGTGAGGCCGTGTGCTCACTGGAGGACCACGTTCCGCCATGTCCTCGTTACTCCAGCTGCTGTGCCGGTGGGCAGAGCTCAGGCCTTTACCGAAGAACGTCCTCCCATCGCGACGGGGAAAACCCCAGCACGCGCACTCAGGGGTGCGAGGGGGCGGCCTCTTCCCACTCCACCGTGTGGATGTGTCCCTTGGCCAGCAGGGGCGTCGAAACTAGAGAGTCCCGTGTCCTCCCTCCCCGAGAGCAGCCACTGCCAGCAATCGGAGGGAAAGGAGCAGGACAGAGCAGGTCCTGGCTGGAAGAAAAGGTGTCACACTCAGACTGGGTATTTTGCAAAGAGTCTGGAAAAGGGATGTTGACACAAGTATCCATTGGTCGGGGGAAAACTAGAAGGACCGGGTCAGTAGGCAGGGCTGGGAGGGCTGGCTCTGAAGGGCCCGGGGAGGGGACAATTTTCAGATCAGGAGAGATGGGAGAGGCCTCCGGACTTACCTGCCTTCCAGCCCGGGGGTCCAGCCATTCCGGGCTCCCTGGGCACCAGCAGGATGGGGGAAGGGTGGGGAGCATCTGGAAGGCACCGAGGAAAATTGGCCCAGCTCGGATCAGAACGATTCTTTCAAAATAGCCTCCCACTCCCTGAGCCGAAGAGGCACCCTGGCCTCCGCTCCTGCCCCCCTCCACTCTGTCCTTGGATGAATGTGGCTCACCCCCCGCCCCCTGCCCCGTGCTGCCCTCGTTCCTCGTGCTACCAGTACCGTCATCACGGGCAGAACAAGTAGAGGCTATTTCCAAACAGCTCGTCCTGCTGCTGGCAGCGCAAGCTTTGCTCTGCCATTAGGACTGACTAGGGCGGGGTTTTACCCTGAGCTCACGGCATCCGTTTTGCGCGGCATAGACCATCTTTCTCAGCAGCCCCTGCCTGGCCCAAGTCTGGCTGGGTGGGACCAGCTTGCCAAAAGGAAACTTCCAGAGGCAACCACATCTCACAGTGCACATCCTCCAGACATGACATGCTGGTCCTCTGGAGTGACATTCAGGACGTTGTTTCTTCAGTCACGTTGTCAATACCCAAGAGACCCCCAGGTGGTGGTACTGCCTAGAAGGGTACTCACCGCACTGTCGACACCTCGTTTTTCCCCAAGTTCCAACCAAGAGCTACTGATGAGACTTTGCCCTTGATCAGAACAGCACTGAGTTTTGTTGTAAATATATTTGTGGGCATTATAGTGATAAAATGGATAATTGTAGAAGATAGATAGACGTGTGTGTGTGTGTTAAAGAATGGGGTCGGTTTCCTTGGGACCATCCATTCTCTTGCCTTCGCCCACATCAAGTGAATGGCTTCCACCGACAAGATGGCCGACTGGGGGTTCGGTCCTGGCGGTCCGCACCACATGTCTGCTGAGTGACTAGCAAGTCCTCCCCTGAGGGAAGACTACACAAGTTGCGAATTTAACTGGTGGCCACCAACGGGGTCATTGTATCCATCAACCTGTCAATAAACCACTTGGTAAAGAGTCGAATCATTAGAGCAGAATAGTTTCAAAGGACTTGTTACAATCTATAGAGTCAGTAAGTTACAATTTTAGAAAATCCCCAAATACAAATTTACACGATTTTGAGTTGTTTTACAACTTACCAGGCCATTCATCTAAGTTTTAAAAGTCCCTTAATATACTTAATCACAGCTTCTGCCTTCTTGAAGTGCGGAAATACGTTTCAGCACGCCGGACCGCAGCAACACCGGGAAAAAATGACTTAAGGGAGTTGCATAAAACTTGCCAAGGCAAGCATAAATATGTTCAGGGCGGAGTCTGTTTTGTGTATGATCTGAATGCCATAGGTGCCGCTTGACCTAAAGGGTTAGCATTTGCCTTTGTACCTTGTCTCCCCGGTAAGCAGTTGGGATGGAAGAAAAGCTACACGACCTAGAGCCGGAGCTGAGCTTGAGCCCTGCGTCTGCTACTGACCTCCTCTGAGACCTTAGCGCGGCCATTTCCATCCCATGATGAGAAAGGCTGACATTGTAGGGTAGCTGGGCGGCTGATGCAGAGCAGAGGTAAACCACCAAGAGATGGTTATTGACTTGGGCACTGAGCTTAGGGTGGACGGGATTTTCTACCGCCCAGTCCCCAGAAACTGACACGCACACGCTCTGTCCCCCAGAAAAACCAGCAGTCAGAGTATTTTTATCTCTGTCTCGTGAATTCAGCCCCCACACCACCAATCAACACAACTCCCACCTCCTATCCAGCCCCTAAAAATACAAGAAGCATGAGTTTACCATCTGGGTGGGTGGCTTTGAAGACCTATCCAACCCCGGATCTCACTTGTCATGATTGTTTCTAGAGCACCTCCTTCTCTTCCTTCATTCCTCCTTCATTTCCTTTTCCTCATCCAGAGCCGTCCCAGGGAATATCCCATCTCTGGACGCTTCCATCTCTCCTTTCTGACTCCCAGATTGAAAACTCACCAGCCCCAAGGAATTGAGCTTCAGCTGGGTGGAAGGCACCACCAGCGAGCCTGGGGGTGTAAGGAGAACTAGGAGGCAGGCTGTCTTTCCAGGAGTTTTCTCCCTAGAGACCTACTGCCAACATGTCCCCCCAGACACCCTGACCCTAAACTCAGCCTCCTGGGGGAGATTCATCACTGTCTCATTTACTCCATTTTGGTAGGTGAACGTTTCTTATCATGCAGGAGGGTTTATTCAATCAGTTCCCTCTGAGTGGCGTTCTCTAGAGTTTCCCCGATGATATGAGAGAGCCCTCAGCCATCTGGACTGTGTTAGAGGCGGACAGTATCATAATAAGATCTTCTGGTACCTAAATGGGCTTCAAAATGGATCTGGGTTACATCATCATTCCCACTTGTGAGAACATCAAAGCTGGAAACACTGGCTGGAAAGTTATGAGTGTTCACCTCCCAACAAAGCAAAATTAGTATGTCCTCTACCCTCCCTTGGCGGGTATGACGTGTTTTCAGTGACCGGTTCATTCTGAAATACTTCCATCACATTCAAACATCGTTCTGGATGAACTGTGAGCTAGAAGCAGAGAGGATCCTTCCCTGGTGAAATGATCCTAGGTTTTTGAATTTAAATAACTATTTTCCTTATGAAATTAATATTAACCCTTCTATTCAAAGGGACCATTCTACTCCAGGACCATCAATGCTGATTGATTCTAGAAGTTGTGAATGAAGATGTTAAATGTTATTCTCAAACACGCTCCCACTCGCACACACGCACACACATGCGCACGCACATTGTACACGCACTCACACAGCGTTGCCGAGCCAGGACAGCGTTCTCTAGGAGGAACGATGGTCTTGGAATAGTTGTTGGCTTCCTTTAATGGATCTCCCAAGAAGTACAAATTTTGGATTATACTTCTTGGATTTCCCAAGAAGTATAATTTTTATATGATCCTAAATGATCATTTCTTTGAAGAAAGAGAGACGGAAAAGAACCTAAAGGAAGGGTTGATTTGGATTCTGCTGTGGGAAGCCTATGCTTCCATACAAGTAATAAAAGTGGGGGGACCAGAGGAGAGCTGCAGAACCAAAGAAGTACAGATCCAAGATTTGGGTTACTTTCCAAAGAGGAGCCCCTCTTACTAAGGTCGACGCTTGCTCACTTTCAGATCTTGAGATTTTTTTCTCCCATCGACTATGGAGCAGAGTCAGAAGCCGCTTCCATTCTGACAGCACCAAGATGTTCTTTCGTTAGCCACCAGAACATTTAAAATTAATACGACTGTCACTTCCCCAGAATGTAACATTCTCACCAGTGTTTTGGACGTCCGACGGAATCGCAGGGGAAGCTTCCACGAGAACGAAGCCAACCTGCCCTACAGGACAGTGGTTCTTCAAGTGAGATGCCCGCAGTGACAAAATCAGGGTCTTGTTAGAAATGCTGACTCGAGTGACCATCTCTGGGAGCCCTTCCTCCCCCCCAGTCTGTGTCTAAACCAGTCCTTTCAATTCGAGCTTTGCTACTCTTGAGTGAGACAACACACGCTTCCCTTCACGTGCTGGTGTGAAGTCAGTTCCTGGGGACCTGTGTTTACCTGTTGTCACCTCAGCAAAAATGTGCCTGGAGAGACCACAGCAAGCGGCCAGCTGCCTCATAAAAGTTCAGCAAATAAAGGATCTATGCTGTTTCCCTTACGTGTTAGACACCCCGTCCCTGAGTGCGAGTCTGATCCCGAGTGAGCTGATACGTGATCCTGAGGACAGAGGGGCCAGCACTGCCCTTTCTCCTCCGCTGCAGAGCAAAGAGACGTTTGTGCCCTGGGCAGAATCCTGGCCACCGGGAGAGTTGCTCCAGGTTGCGTGGATTTAGGTACGCTCGTGTAGAATAGCTCTCCCTCTTCTTTTTTTCCTTAAAGATTTTATTTATCCATTTGACAGAGGGAGAGAGATCACAAGTAGGCAGAGCAGTGGGCAGAGAGAGAGGAGGAAGCAGGCTCCCCGCTGAGCAGGGAGCCGGATATGGGGCTTGATCCCAGGACCCTGAGACCATGACCTGAGCCAAAGGCAGAGGCTTTAACCCACTGAGCCACCCAGGTGCCCCAGCACTCCCTCTTCTTGAGAGTTCCAAAACACATCTGTCTTTGCTTCTCTCCCTGAATGCAAAGGTTTTGGCACATTTGGCTTCCCTAGGTGAGGGGAGCACCTTGCTTGTTGGCATTTTAATCGATATTTATTTGTTGCTTGACTGAGTCATTATTCTTGTCACGTTACGGGGACCCTGCCCACACCAAGTGCAGAGGCATACAGCAGGCTCTTAACTGCACCATTGTGGGTCCTCCTCCCAGGCCCCCAAACTCACTGAAGAAATCGTCAGCCCATTTTAGAACGTTACGCGATTTGGAAAGTGCAAGTCACTTGAACATCTTCTCCCTCAACTCCATAGCAGCCTAGACCGGGAGAGCGCTGGAGGGCTTTTCAGATGGAGAAATCAGTCCCTGAAGCTTTACTGCAGAGCAGTGGGACCTCTTGCTAGCCTCACTCTTCAACCTTCTGTGGCTCCCTATTGTAGGTTAAATACACAGCGTTTAGTTTGGAAAACAAGTCTGCCCGCAGTCAGAAGTCTGATATCAACATGCTTTTTCCAGCCGGGTGTCTTACCCCTCCTCCACCGAGCCCACCCTGGGCTACAGTCAGGGCAAAATCGTTTTAGGACAGCACTCACTGAGCCCTCACTGTGAGTCACACACCATCTCCCACGTCATCCTCGCAACAGCTCCCATGCAGCCTGGGCACTGTGACCACCTCCCTCTTATGGATGAAGAAACTGAAGCACAGAGAAGCTAAGAAACTTGACTCAGAGCCCTGTGGCTCCTCGTCAGCCCCTCACTACTCACATTTGCCTGCACATTCCCTCTGCCTGGGGTCCCTGAACCCTGTGTTGGGTGACCTGCTTACACCGGCTCCTCTTCCAAGCCTTGCTGATGATCGCTTGCAGGAAACTTTGGCTGGCCCCTGCTCCCCAGGTGGAAATGTCCCCCGCCCCATTTGGAGCTGTTTGTACCACTCTGTTCTCTTTTTCCTTCTCCCCTGACACATCGGAAACCCCCTGAAGACACAGCTGGTTTTTGAGCTCTTGGTAACCCCGGAGTCCTGGACGGTGCCTGGCCCAAGTTGCAAGATCCTCACTCAGCAGATGCTGGAGGAACGAAGGGATGGATTGATGGAGCCCAGACTGGATTTGGGGGTCGTCAGGGGGCTGCAGGAGGCACTGACCTTGCTCCGATGAGTCTGATGTCTCGGGCAAGTTTCTTGTAATCAGGGGTTCTTTGTCCAAACCAGGTGAAACATACACTTTGATCCGATGAAGGGACAGCAGCTCAGGCTCTTTCTAAATATTGAGAGGGTCAGTTTGCTGGTTTCCCTGGAATACAAGATAAGTCAGCCCCCCATAAGCTGGGTCCCAGGAACAAAGCTCCGTGACAGAGACACCTCCAAGTCAGTGTGCGTTCTGTCGAGGCGTGATGGAGCGCCCGGCTGGACCCTGGTCTTGGAGGAGAGCTGACTTCGTACAGCACAAAATGACCTTTGAAGGTATTGGTGGGATGGTGGGACGTCAGCAAACTTAGCTTCCACAGTCTGGCAAGCGGCAGGCACAGACCGCCCATCCCTGGGCGTGATAAATTTCCTTCAGATAGAATGTACTAGAGGGCTTTAAATTCTCAAATGCTGGAGTCCACCTTATTGATCAGGTGCCTTTCATTAAAGGTCACCAAAGCCCCCCGGCCCTAGAGGGAGTGAAGGCCGCCCTCCTGGATGCAATACGGGCACATGACTTTATTTGTTGTGTTGCTTTCCCGTTCCCGACCGTACGCTCCCTGGAGCAGAATGCAGTTAGGAAAATACCACATTTGCTCAGTCCTTCCCTCCCTGATCTCCCTCCCATTTGCTAAGCATGCACATTTCCAAGAAGGTAAAGAGAAAACACGTCCTCCAAATAATCCTCAATATCAGAGTTCCCCGTCCTGCTTTGAACTTGTCCTGCTGTGGGCACGGGCTTCTCGTCAAGCAGGGGGGCTGGGTCGGGGGACTCGACGTGGTCAGTGGCTCACCTCTGGCCTGAGCGGGCAGGAGCGCCTGGTTTGCGTTGACCCCCGGCTGGGCTTCACCCCCTTTTCACCAGCGCCCCGTCCACCTCCCCTGGCCGTCCAGGTAGATCCCGTGCTGTGAGTCCTTCCAGCAAGGTGGCGGCAGGGAGCCCGGGGCTCACTGCTGCCAAACTGAGTGACGGCTGCTATGGTCCCAAGCCTGCAATTTGAAAAGAGAGAAAGTAATGGCAATGCCTATGTCTCCCTTCTGCGTTGCAGGGGGACCCGGCTGTTCCTACCTCTTCCCACCCTATCCCCGTCCCTCTCCTCCTCCCAGCCTGGCCCAGGCTCCCGGCACAATGTGGGTTTCTTATGTGGTCTGTGGCACCGATGCGCTCCGAGGGTCGAATGCACAGGGACAGAACTGGGAGTGATTGTGGCTAGTGCTTCTTTTATAGAACTCTCTTACCCTTTCTTACTGAAGAAGAATGAAAGTCGCTCAAACTTACCGAGGGTCCGGGGCTTGGGGACGTGTGCGCTGTCTTCCTGCTCCTACTCCCTTTCTTCTGTCTGCATCGTGTGGGGTGCTGATCCATCGAGGGCCCATCAGGCTTTGAGGCGAGTTTATTTACCCAACTTCCTAAAGTTTACCCAGGTCTGTTCCAGATTTGAACCTCTCGACCCCAAAGTTCCCTCCAAGGCCTGTTCTCCTTTTACCTGAAACTGGGGCTACGGGGTTCCAGGCTGGACGAGAGTCCAGTCCCAGAGTGTGCCTATCTTGACTTTTTAAGGAGCGGACTCCCCACTGAGCTTCGAACCCACCTTCCTGCAGATCCCGAGAAGGACGCCTTCTCTCCAACTACCAGGAAAGTGGTCCACGGGCAGAAAAAGTGGTACTACTGAACAGAGGGGTTCTTTCTGATCTGACTCACCTGACATCTGTCCCCAGGAAGCTCTGAGAACCCAGGCCAAGCCACTACCCCGAGGCTCTGTTCAAGTTTCATCCACGTGTGGTCCCACCTGGAGCAAGATTGTCATTTTGTGGGAGTTGTACTGGGAGCCAGCAGAAACAGTCTTCCTAGATGACAGCTTTCTTTAGAAAACGGCCTTCAGTAATGAATGCCAGAAAGATATACACCTAATTATGAGATGATCATGGCCTATGTCTTTGTGTTTTGGATAACCAGCTGGTTTCTATGCCTCCGTACCGAATTCTGTTGGCGTATCTGGAGCTGGTATTTCTAGACGGTCACTAGCCTGGGTTACTTGACTTCTCAGAGTTCTGGGTGTTAGTTACCTTGGTCAAAGGCCGGAAGCCGTGGGATGGTGAATTCCCTGGGGTCTGGGAGGACCCCATAACGAGGTGCAGAAGGCACGACGTCCAGGGTCAGGTTAGCACGCTGAGGTTTTTGTATTGATAATCAATATGAGATATTGATAATCAAGTGCAAAAAAGGGAAGCAACGTTCCCTTGGTCCTGTTGTTTGCAAAACCAGACAGCACCTCCCTGGTGACAGACGGGGCCTGCGTCTGTCGCACGCAGATGTGGCATTCCCCGAGTGTTTGCTATTTAACGACAGATCTGCTGTTTAGCTTTGCGGTCATAACACATGAGTGAGCTTTAGCGGGGAATGGGCTCTTATTAACAGTAAGTGCCAAGCCGAGTGCACCGGGAATAATTCTAATGTGAGGAGGGCCCACGGCTGCTTTGCACCAAAAGTCCATTTTGTCTTTTGAATGAGTGTTTCAAAAGATAAAATAACCACCGTGAACCACAGGCTAACCACAGCAGTGCTCCTACCCGATGTTCAGAAAAATCTCCCTTTGCCGCTTATCCAGGATTTACCAAAACTCAGGTGAAAGAAAGAGCAGGTGGAAATTGGACATCCCGAGCTTTGCCTTGGATCTGTAGGAACTGGGGGGCCCAGGGCAAGTCTGCGTGATGCAAGGACACATTCTCTCTCCAGGCCCCTCGTGCGTGTGGCATAAACCAGGAAGGGTCCAGTGACCAGGTCTCTGGAACGCCGAGGTGAAAGGCGGTGGAAGGGATCGCTGAGAGAGCCATGACCTTGGGCGAGGCTCCTGAGGGTTCTGAGGCATCCTGAGGGATGACCGTGACGGTCATCCTTCTAGGGACACTTTGTGCCAAGTGCGTAGCACGATTATCTGCCTAATAGTCACGTAAATCCTTCCAGGTGATGGTTATTACATCCTATACTGGTGAGAAAATTATGTTCAAATCATATATTCATGGTCACACAGCTAGAAAGAGCTGGTATCCGACTTCAAAGCTCACGATCTTTCCAGCAGACTCACACGTCCTCAACAATCGTAATTTTTAAATTTATATTATAAATGTGTAAAACACTAAAACTTTATCGTATTAATATATGATCACATAATACAGTGACTATAAAATCCTAACCGCTAGAATTTATTGAACACTCATTATGTAGCAGGCAGAGTTGTAAGGGGTCCTCTAGGCATCTGCTCTTTCTCCAATCACGACAACCCTGCCAGGGGAGTGGGGTTCTTAGGATGAGCTTCCAGAGGCCGCACGTGGGAGGTTAAGCCCCTTGTGCATAGCTACACGCCCATGAACGACAGGGCCAGATCTCAGACCCGGACAGCCTGCGTCCCAGCCTCCAGGCCGTAGGGAGGACGTGGGGACAGTGCGTGTCCTTAACTCCTTAACCTTGGAGCTGCTCGTCTTCAAGGACCCCTCAGAACCCCATATCCCACGTCACTCTGGACCCAAGAATGACGGTGTCTTAGGACGGGTTTTTAAACCTGCTCCTCCATCGGAAATCCGATCCCAGATCCGCTGCCTTGCAAGACGGGGCCGCTTCTGCACACGCTGTTCAGTCCCCGTTTCCAGCCCAGCCCCTGAAATACGCTCGTCTCTGTCCTCCCAGCCGGGCCAGCTCTCCCCGCAGCCTGCTAATTGGCGTGAGGGACCTCGCTCCCAGAGGCTGCCTGGCCAGGAGCAGCGCCTCTCGCCTCTCTGGGGAGGGATCCTTCCCGGGCTGCGACTCCCCTCCAGGCTGCGTGCCCTGCTGACAGCTGCGCCCGCCAGGAGCTTGGGGACTTACCCTCCTCCTTCTCCTCCTCCTCCATCCCCTAAGCACGCACTTAGTGAGCACATCTCATTACTGGGCTCCATTTTCTGGTCTCACACTTAGCTTCCTCGTGCCACCACTTGTCACCTTTCCCAGCCTGTCTTTTAATAACGTAAATCCGCCGCAGCCCCGCCCCCCGTGGCATCACTGCTGTCTAGCACCACATGGGCTCACCCCCTGCGCCCTCCGAGAAGCCAGCCGCCCAGTTCAGGCATCTTCCCTCCAAACTGGTTCAGCCCCGGCCCAGCCCCACTGATCGGGTTCCATCCCGGCTGGGTCTCGTGGGAGGACCAACTCCTTCTCTGGCTCCACCTGGCCCAGGACGCTCAGTGGGCTGCTGGCTTTGGGCAAGTCACGGCAGTCCCCAGCACGCGGTTACCTAACCCACCTCGGTCGTAAAGGAGGGATGATGCTCGGGACAATCATGTTAACCTTTCCCCAGTAAAGCTGCTGCAGGGAATCGAGTGGAAACTAGAAGGGAGAAAATCCTCTGTAAATACAAAACTTGCAGCATTTGTGAAGAAGTTACAGCCGCGGCGCCAATGGCAGGTGCCAAGTGCGCAATGGCTGATTGATTTTGTTGACGCAGAGTAGACATGCCCCTGGAATAGGTCCGGCGGTGGCGCGGGAGGGCAGCACTCAGCCTCCTGGCATCTGCCCTCCTCCCCCCCAAACTTGGAGCTAGACCCTATTGCTCTGGACCTCCTGCAGGGGAGTAGTCCCCTGAACCTTGACCAGAGCATGGAGGCTGACTGTTGTGTTTTGATCAAAGAAATTCAGTCTGATTTGGCTCTGTCCCATAAGTGACGACTGAGCTGGGGTTAGAGGAGATAGAGTTCTGTGAGCTAACTGTGCCTCGATGGACGCCCAGCTCTGCCAGCTCTGTATAAAGGCTCCCTCTGTAAACTCAGAGAGCACAGCCCCCCGGGGTGAGGGTCATTCGAGACTTCCGACACCACTGCTATTTGACACACGACCCCCGCGGCCTCCCAGGAAACTCCTGGAACCTTTCAGTCACGTGAAATCAAGATCTGCTTTCAAGAAAGAGCAACTTCGGATTCTTTCTAAACATTTTACCGGAGAAGTATTTAAACTGTCTCCGTTTGCAAAGCCCAGCTGTAGGTTGCCCCTTTATAGAACCTCTTTGCCTCGCTCTTGCCCGTCAGGTCACGCAGGCACACGGAGGGAATCAAAAGGGGGAAGCAAAGTCAGATGAATGGAGGTCAGCTTGTGGGCGGCGGGTTAGTGAGAGAATCAGCTTATAGAGAGGAAGGTGCTCCTTAAATAAAGCTGGAAGAGGGGCGCCTGGGTGGCTCAGTTGGTTGGGCGACTGCCTTCGGCTCGGGTCATAGTCCCGGGGTCCTGGGATCGAGTCCCGCATGAGGCTCCCAGCTCCGCGGGGAGTCTGCTTCTCCCTCTGACCTTCTGCCCTCTCATGCTGTCACGTTCTCTCTCTCTCTCGAATAAATAAATAAATAAATAATAAATGAGCGAATGAATAAAAGCTGGAGGATTGCACCCTAAATCCTTCGTGGTGTGTTTTAGAAATCGGACCTTCACCGGAATCTTTTACCCTAGTTTTGTCAGAATGTCCTAAGCATGGAGGGACACGGAGGGTTGCTGAATGTCGTGTAGATCGGAAGAGCGAGTGGGCTGAGAAGAATGCAGAGTGAGGACACACCATTTCTGGCTCCCATCCCTCCAGTCATCTCCCTCAGAATGCCTAGAGAACCTTCCGGAAGGGATTAATGTGCTGTAAGAGACAATGTGAGCATACCCAGGCTCGTTTATCAAGACAGAAAAGAAAGGAATAAAATAAGGGAAACACCACATTTAGATTTTAGGTGTTCAGATTAAAAATTGAACAGGGATTACTTACCTTTGCAAAAGTTGTAAGCAGACCACATAGTCTTTAATTTGTTGGGTGGGGGAGGGGAGGAAAATAATTTATCTCATCTCTCATGTCACCATGTACGTGCGTGCTCATGAAAGACTTTCTTGCTTTAATTTTTAAAATTAAGCTTAGGATGTCTGCATGGCACAGTCGGCTGGTTAAGTGTCCTACTCTGAGTTTCGGCTCAGGTCATGATCTCAGGGTGGCGAGATCAAGCCCCACATCGGGCTCTGTGGTCAGCGCAGAGTCTGCTTAAGACTCTCTCTCTCTCCCTCTGCCCTTCCCCTCTGCTCTCTCTGTCTCTCTCTCTCAAATAAAACAAAACAAATTAAACCTAGGAGGGGTGCCTGGGTGGCTCAGTGGATTGGGCCGCTGCCTTCGGCTCAGGTCATGATCTCGGGGTCCTGGGATCGAGCCCCGCATCGGGCTCTCTGCTCCGTGGGGAGCCTGCTTCTCTCTCTCTGCCTGCCTCTCTGCCTACTTGTGATCTCTCTCTCTGTCAAATAAATAAATAAAATCTTTAAAAAAAAAAAAAAATTAAACCTAGGAGAAAGGCTTCTGGCGTGATTAATCTGACAGAAAAGTCTATTTTCTACTAGTTGATGTGAGGAATATGCTTCCTTTCTTTCTTTTGAGAATAATATTTTGCATTTGTAGGCTTCCCAACTGTCCTTCAAGGGGCAGGGGGTAGCACAACGGGCCCATTTTAGGGATAAGGATACCAAGGCCCACACCTGAGGTCACACAGCCACTCTGGTGGGGACATCTGGACTAGAACCCAGTCTCTTGGGGTGCCTGGGTGGCTCAGCCATTAAGCCTCTGCCTTTGGCTCAGGTCGTGATCCCAGGGTCCTGGGATGGAGCCCTGCATCCGGCTCCCTGCTCCACGGAAAGCCTGCTTCTCCCTCTCCCTCTCCCCCTGCTTCTGTTCCCTCTCTCGCTGTGTCTCTCTGTCAAATAAATAAATAAAATCATTTTAAAAAACAAAAAACCGGGAGGTGGGATTGGGAGAGGGGGAGGGGGCTATGGACATTGGGGAGGGTATGTGCTATCGTGAGTGCTGTGAAGTGTGTAAACCTGGCGATTCACAGACCTGTACCCCTGGGGATAAAAATACATTATATGTTTATTAAAAAAAAAAATTTGGAAGGGGAGGCGAACCATAAGAGACTATGGACTCTGGAAAACAACCTGAGGGTTTTGAAGGGTCAGGGGTGGGAGGTTGGGGGAACAGGTGGTGGGTAATGGGGAGGGCACGTTTTGCATGGAGCACTGGGTGTTGTGCAAAAACAATGAATACTATTACGCTGAAAAAATAAATAAAATGGAAAAAACAAAAAACCCAGTCTCCTGGTTCCTAGTTCACTGTGTGCTTGTCACATCTGGAACTTGTAAGGAAGGAGATAGGCTCATGATAGGCCCTGGACCCTTCTTTTGTCCTTCCTTTGTCCCTCAAGCGCTGAACCCCATCTGAAAACATGCAGAAACCAGGGAGGGCGTCCTGGTGCGCTCTGAGACCAGCACAGCGCTGCCCCCATAGACTCCCACCCTCCACTCTCACGAGGCCGGGCCCGGACACCAACTCTGTCTTTCTCCCGAACTCTGGCTTTCCTCTTGTCAGAGGCAGAGATCTTATTTCTGTGGCTTACATTCGTCTCGAGGAACCCCAGCCTCCCCACCACTGGCGCCAGCCCCACGCAGCAGGAGGGATGCAGGATCCTGGCAGACTCGCGGGATGCTGATGGGCTCTGTGGTTTGGCTGTTCCGTCTCAGCAGCTGAGTCCTTTGTTCTAGGCTCCCCCTGACCGTCTCACTGGTTCATTTTTCTTGCTCTTCTTCCTGTTGGTGGATTTTGGTGAACCTAGACTTTGGCCTCTGATTGGCCTTGAATCCTTCCCAGGCACGTGTTAGGAACTGAAGACTGGATGTGGAAGGCTTAAAGATAACTCTGATCCTCTGGGATGAAGACAAAAATGGTGCCAAATGGTGCTTCTTGTTAGGTTGCTCTGACATGACCTTGACTCATTTCGACTGACCTGATTCTTGAAAATTTGTGACCATGGACATCAGCATAAAGAGATTCAAAGTATAAAAATGCAAATGAAGTAAAAGCTGTTAATGCTTAATGTATTCTGCAGCCTCTAACCTGTTGGTGGGGGAAAACAACATATCCTCACTGCCACGCATGCCTCGAGCATGGCCGGGTCGTGGCTTGGGGACAAGTCACTGTTTCCTTATGTGTCTCTTGAAGGTCTTTATCGTAGGGACCCACAAAGGAGTTTAAGCCACTCTCTCACCGCCCTCCGTGGTCTCTGAGTGGTGAAAGATCCCGCCCAAGAGTCACATTTGCCCAAAACCTTCCTTTGCCCTAGTGTCTGAAGAAAGCCTCTCGCTGGACAGCTTGTGGGTCGAGGGGCAGGCAGTGAGGAGACCCCCAGGTGTGTGCCATGTCCTTGAACTGGTGACCAGTGGCACGGCCGGGTCTTCTGCTCTGATGGAGCGTCGGCCCAGCTCAGGCACCAGGCTCCGCCTCTCCACACCAGTGTCTCAAAGAGCCTCCCTGAGTCCCTCATGCCCTCCAGGAGGGGGGGTTGCCATGATTCATCAGCAAGACACAGAGGCCACGGCCACCCCGAGCGCCAGCTGACCGCACTGTCCACTGAGCAATCACATAAATGAGACCCCTAAGGGCTTGGGCAAGGACGTGCCAATCTCCTGTCATTCGAACGGGGGTGTCGAGCCCTCCCTCCCCCGCACTCAGGCTGCGCCTTGACTTTCTGGATCTCATCCTGCCGGTGCGCCCTTTGGGACTGGAATCAGAGACCATCCCCTGTGCCCTGAGAGCCGGGAGAAGGGCGGGCACGTTCCCAAGCGCAGGGACCCCCTCCACTCCCTAGAGCTGCCAGGCAAGGATGGGCTGAAGCCGGAGCTGCCGGGAACCCATCGGCATCGGCCCCCGGAGGGAGAACTCGCGGCAAGGAGTCCGGGGTAGCCTTGCTCCCAAGCGGTATCTGCGAAGCACTTTACTTACAGAGGATTAAGCAGGAAGCAGAGTGTTGGACGGAAGGGATAATGACACCAAGGAAGTCAAGCAGAAAAAACCCGTTTCTTTCCTTTAAGGGGAAAAAATACATCCATTTATGGAAATGAATTGTGAAGGAAAGAATGAGGGTAGCATTTCCCCACCCCCAACCCGTGTGGAAACGGCCAGCGGCCGTGATCTTCAGCCTGTCCCCAGAACTGCAAGTGCAGGCTTGGAATCTCTTTAGGGTATAGGAGCATTCCCCCAGGGCAAAAGACTCCCTAATTCAGCCCCTTCTCTCCTGCTTCTCCTCGTGGGCCCTGGCCTGGCTTAGCTCGTATCTTACATTCAGCACCGCTAGTTACCCAGAAATTGCATGCGAAATTGTGACACAGAAAAGCAGTGGGCCATGTGACTTCCATCACTTCTGCCTGTTGTGGCTTCATCCTTGACCCGTACCGCTCAGAAGCCGGGCGAGGGGACTTGCTTACAGAGCGCCTGGAGGCTCCCAGACACCCCCTGAAAGTCGCGATCCGAGTACGTGCCCTCCGCACAGCGGCGTCACTACAGTGGGGCGGTAAGAATGAGTGGAGCCGAAATAAGACTGGGAACATTCAAGGTGAACATGAAAATTGCCCGAATGGGAAGGTAGACGGGGGGCTTTATGGTCATAAAGGCAGTGACTGTTTCACTATCAGAGCCTGGGAGGTTTCGTTCTCCCCACAGTCCTACAAGAGAAGCCTCCTTGTCCCCGTTATGCAGATGGGAACACTGAGGCTCTGAGAGGCTGGACGGAGGCTGTGATGGAAGAAGTTATGGGCTTTGGCATCAGACAGAGATGGGATCAGAGCGCAGCGTTACCACCTATACTTTCAGGGATGGGGGGTCAAGTTCAAAACACCTGTTCCCTCCTCTGTAAGATCTGGACAGTGTTCGGAGGCTCTGGATTCTCAGGAGGGTGAGATAATTGCTCTGCAGCCGAGAGCACAGCCCAGCACATGGAAGACCCCCCCCGGAAATGCAGGAGTCATCACAGACCTCCCGGTGGGAGAATCGGCATTTGAATCCAAGAGGGCGACCTCATCCCAGCCATGGGCTCCTTCCACCGCGACACGGGGCCCCGAGATCCAGGAGAAAAAGACAGGGAAAAGACGAACAGAGAGACACCGTCATCCGAGTTGCACAGTGCAGATTATCCCGACATTTCTACACATCCGAAATATTTCATTAAAAAAAATTCACAACCCCTTTCCCCAAAACCACACGACTGACATGCGTCAGACCTGACAGGTGATCCGATGAGGAAGACGAGACGGAGAGAGGAGCTTAGAAAGAACCCTATACGTTGCTACAGGGTTCTCCACGTGGTATTATGAAAACCACCTGTCTCGTCTGTCTGTCTGTCTGTCTGTCTGTCTGTGTGCCGCCCTATGTATCACCAGGCTTCACGTCCCCAGCGCCTACCTAGCCCAGGGCCTGGCACACAGCAGGTGCTCATCCCCTTTGGACTGAGCTAGCCACACGGTGACAAAGGCTGGGAAGGGAGCATACACTGTCCAGTTCCCGCAGGCCTTGTGCCCACAGAGTCTTGTGTGTGTGTGTGTGTGTGTGTGTGTGTGTGTGTGGCTTCGGCCTGACTTCCACACACCGTGGGGTTCGCGGGCAGGCTGAGTAGGTCTGTGCGTCCTCCACATGGCCGCAGGGGTGCAACGGGCGGTGGTGGTCGTGTCTGGTCTGTCTTCGATGACTGCGGAGGCGGCTTAAGGGCGCTGCCCCCGTTTCCTGCCAAGACGCGCTTTCGTTCATCCCTGAGATGACAACTTCTGTGCACTCACTTAATGGGGTCCCAAATAACATGTTTCAAACAAATCTTTTATCACCGTTGCTCCTTGGACACATTTCAAATGCTGGCTGTTAACAACAGGCCGTTTCACCAGTCTTTAATGATGACGCTAATCACTGTGGGGTTTTGTCTCGGAGAGTCTGGACGGGCAGAGGCCAGGAGTAAATTACGGGGCTAACTTTTATGTCCATGGGTTATTGATCTGCCAGTTCTCTTCAGGGGGAACTCCACCAGCCCCGAGGCCTCAGCTGTCCAGAATCCCTTCGCATCTCTGTATGTGGGTCACCAGCGTTTGGTTTTCAATTTATATTAATAACGAGACAACATGATGTGCCGTTTCTGTAATAAAGCAATGGACGTATCAAAATATTCCACCTGATAGCTAAAAATAAGTTAGTTTTCCCTTGACCCTCATCATCATTTACCAGAAGGTTCCCTGCCGTCGCACAAGCTGACCCTTCTAGAAGCATCCAGTCATCTCACTCCGGGTCCCTTCCTGCCCTTGTTTCTCGGCAGGTCAAAGTCATGCTCCGCATCTGCTCCACACTGGCTCGCGATTCCTCGGAATCCAGCTCCTTCTTAAAGGTGGACCCACGGAAGAAGCAGATCACCCTGTACGACCCCCTGACGTGTGGAGGTCAGAACGTCTTCCAAAAGAGAAGCAACCAGGTTCCTCCTAAGATGTTCGCCTTTGATGCTGTTTTTCCACAAGATGCTTCTCAGGTGGGTGTCCCCCTTCCCGTCCTCTCGGGCTCAGGCCATGCTGATGGGTTTTGAGAAGCTTTGATTGTCGTGAGAGCCTGTGAGCTGGGAGGGTGTCTCCCAGGGCGCTCTGTGTGTCCTTCCATCCTGACAACTTCTGGAAACCACTCAGGGCTCCCCCGAGTAGCTCAGTCCTTTTAAATTACTGGTGTCCAACTTTGGGCAGGATCACTGTGCTGGGATCTTAATAAAACATATCCTAGGAGAGAAGGAAGAGGGAGCCAGTCAGCCGATGGCTTACAGGAGCAGGAGATTGAAGGCGGAAGTGGGGGTTTTAGGAACGCCTGCATCGAGGCTACAGAGTCTGTGGTCCATGAGGACGCCTGTCCTACCTGGGCTTCTAGGGATGGGTGGCAGGGGCTGGGGGGGTTGTCCAGGAGCTGGGTTGGAGTTAGGCAGGGTTCTAGGGCAAGGGAGAGGCCGAGAAGCTAAGGCTGACATGTCTGTGGCTCAGATCAGTGGAGTGTAGTGGAAGGGAAGGAGAGAGGCTAGGGAGAGCTCCTGGGTTAGCCAGTCCTGCGTTACAAACCCCGCTAAAATTCTAAAATTCAGTGGCTTAGAAGAGTAAGCATTTATTACTCCCCATGAATCTGCGGGCCGGCGAGCACTCTTCTGTTTCTAGCTCAGCTCACGTATGTATCGCAGTCTTGGTTGGATACCGTCACCTGTTTGGGGACTGGCTGGCTTTGGGCTGTCTGGGGCTTGCTGTCACGCCGATGGCACGATCCAAGTATACAAGCCTCTCGAGACAGGCTCCATATTGCGAGCACGTCGTTTCTGCTGCATTCTCTGGGCTCAGGCTGAGGGGTGGGAGGAGACCCCACCTCTGAACCGAAGGGGCTACACGTTGACATTGCAAGGGGCAGACACACACACACAGGTGGAGAATGACGGCCACACCACGGTGATGATAACTTGGAGGCTTCTCGGGGGCCAGAGTGCCAAGATTCCTGGACCAGAGCTCCTGGAGCCCATCCCAGGAAGAACAGATGTCTACTGGAAGATTCAGTTGCACCATCTGGTGCGATTCATCTACAAGGAGCCGGCATGACGGAAGCTTCTAGTAGACCCATAACCCAAGTTAGAGGTATATGGTGACCTACTTTGCCTGCACGTTGGGCTCCAACAGCTGCATCTTCTGGACAGATTTCCAGCACTTCCCAAGATTTATATAAAGCGGGGCGCATTGGGATCACTGATGCCTATAGCAGAACCGGAAGACAGGGCTGGTAGCTCCTGTGAATTTCCTCCGTGCTGCGGCTGAGCGTGGGCCTCGGGGACGCTCTCTTGGGCTCCGATCTTATCCCGCAGACACGCAGCACACGGCATCGGCTCCGTTCATTTCTGAGCTAAGCTGGTAGCTTCCCCAAAGAGTTTCACCATGAGAAGACAAAGCACTTTACAAGACAGTCTGATGGTCCCTCCTTTTATTACATTTCGTAAGATGTGTTCTACTGCCCCACGGGCTCGCTCGTCGGACCCTGACGTTGTGTCTAATAAGTGGCCCACAAGTCATTTCACCATCACAGGTAAAAACTTCTTTAAAGCAATTCTCCCTAAGCTGGAAGCGTCCCAAGGCAAACCCTAAATTCAGTGTGGATTATTAATGAGTTTTAGGTTTATTCCAGAAAAAAGGAACCATTTTTATTGCTTGTGTTCGCTGACATTTCACACGGGGTTGGCAGAGCTCAGAGGCTCGATGCTTATAATCACGCTGGCTTCGGAATGCTTTAGTTTTGCTAAAATGGCCACTATTAGAATACATTGCATTTCTCTACGAACGGTGCATTTTCCGGGAAGTTTCATACATGTTCACCCGCTTGACTCTTCTCGAAGTCTGTGGCATAAAAGAGGGAAGCGTTGCTATGTCCCCTCCTATTCTCTGTCGTGCTCGACGTGCCCGCTGTCCTACCCAACGGGTTTCGGGCGGTGTGGCCTGGGGCAGGTCACTCGACCTCTCTGGGCCTCCATGTCCTCACCTGGGCTGTTGGGATTCAGGAGTTGAGACACATGAGACGCCTGGTGGAAGAAAGTCAGAGCACAGCGAGGGCTCCGAGCACGTGAGCTCATGCTGTCAGGTCGTCACTGACACGGTGAAGGTCATGCTGCTGGTCACGGCCAGACTCCACGCCCCAGCGGTGAGCTCCGTCTGAGCCCCCGACGCGGGACAGGAGGGAGCTGGACAGAGCAGTAGGCTTCTGCTCTCAGGTTCTCCCTGTGGCTTATGGGGCAGCAGCCACAAGGGAGGCCCAGGCCTCGAAGAGCTTGGCTTTCTGTCGGTCTGTCAGGACATCAGCTCTCAGCAATGACCAGAATGGCCCTTGCTCCTCGTTGCCCCCATGAGCCCCCCTTAGGACACTGGCTGCCCACTCTGGGGCAGACCGCTGAGTCTCTGGCTTTGGGAAGATGTCGTAGTCCATTTGAAGGGCCATAACACAGCACAGATTCGGGGCCTTATCAACAAGGGAAATTTATTTCTCACAGTTTTGGAGGCTGGGAAGTCCCAGGTCAGAGCACTGGCAGAGGGGCGCCTGGGTGGCTCAGTGGGTTAAAGCCTCTGCCTTCGGCTCAGGTCATGATCTCAGGGTCCTGGGATCGAGCACCTCATCGGGTTCTCTGCTCAGCGGGGAGCCTGCTTCCTCCTCTCTCTCTGCCTGTCTCTCTGCCTACTTGTGATCTCTGTCTGTCAAATAAATAAATAAATAAAAAAAATCTTAAAAAAAAAAAAAAAGAACAGGCAGATCCGGGCTCCAGCAACAGCCTCTCTCTCATTCACAGCTGTCCTCCCGCTGTGTCCTCACATGGCCTCAAGGAGCCCTCTGGGGTCCCGCTCTCCTCAGGACACTAATTCCATTCAGGAGGGTGAACCCTCCTAGTCACCTCCCCAAAGGCTTCACCTCCAAACGCCACCATGTTGGATGTGGGGTTTCACCGTAGGAATAGGGAAAGGGGCGGGGCACAAACATTCCGTCCGGAGCAGGAAGCAGGGTGGGGGGACTTACCCCTGTGGGTGCGCAGAGGCTTCCTGCGGACCCGGCCCTGCCCGGGGGTCTGTGCTGGGGAAGGCTGCCTGCTTCTCAAGGCCCAAGAAGGCAGAGTTCATCCGGCCATCACTGTGGAGTCACCCGTGACAAATCCCATTTAGATTCTCCAGCATCCGTCTTGGAACTTCCAGCCAGCCTCTCCCTGCAGGGGTTCCGGGGGTCTGACAGATCCCACGGTCCTCACGGCAGCCTCGTCCTGCCACCCCCTCGGCCCCGGAGGAGCCCCCATCGGAGCTGTGGAGGCGACCACCAGAACAGTCGAGAACGGGTGGGAGTGTGGGTTTTCTATTTGGGTTTGGGAGAGAGAATCTATTTCCTCATACTCAGGCCCATCGCACAACTGCAGCCCCGTTCCTGGCAAGGCCCTGGCTCTTGGATCCCCCACCCCTGGGTGTGGGGGTGTGGCACATGGCTCTGATGCCTCCAAGGGATTCCTGGAGCTCAGACTGTGGTGGGGACAGCACACTGTCCGTGATTTTTTCCTTCTACCACCCAGAGAAAGTTCTCGGATCTCCAGGTGCAGCCGCGGAATTCACAGAACTCCCCTGGTTTGCAGAGCTCCGTATTACTGGGTTTTAGTGGGGAAATACAAAAAGTCATCAGGAGTCCGGCTGCCCTCTCAGGATTTAGACAGTCGCGTGGGAGCTGAGCCACGCGGCCAACCAAAGAACCCCCATCGTGACAGCCTGACAAGTGGCCTTTGATAACATACGTTGAATCCGCACAGAGAGAAAGAAAAGGCTGGTTCTAAAAAGAAGGGGACGTGGATCAAGAAAGCGGAAGGAGGTTGGAGAGAAAGTAGACGTAGATCACACGCCTTCAGCTTCTATTAAAAATACAGTGTTTCAAGGTCATGTTCCTGAAATGGCCCATCATCTTTTTCCCCACTAATAAGCTTGGTCCATTTCATATGCTCTGGGTGGGGGTGTGTGTGTGTGTGTGCGCACGCGCGCGTGTGAGTGAAGGATCCAGGTAATAGACGGCCAGTGGGAAGTTTAAAAGCCTTGTCCAGGAGGCCTGAAGGTCAGATCAGACAAGGGCCTGAGGACCACGAAAGCACCCTGTGTCCCGGGGGAGCCTGTTCCCGCCTGCCCTGCACAGGCAGCAGCTGAAATGCCCCATGAATTAACAGAAGGGCGGTTTGTAGGTCACGTGTGTAAGTCTCGGGCTGAGGTCCCAGAGGGTTTTGAGCTCTCCTGAACGGCATTACGGCCTGACCCACCTATAAGACTATGACCCTGAGACCTGAGTCCCAGGGAAGGGGGCTCCGCTTCCCATCGCAAATGGTCCCCTCACCGCGCGTGTCTCTTCTCGTATCTGCCAGGCTGAAGTGTGTGCTGGAACCGTGGCAGAGGTGATCCAGTCTGTGGTCAACGGGGCAGATGGCTGCGTGTTCTGTTTCGGCCACGCCAAGCTGGGTCAGTGAGCGATTTCCTTGTTCCCGCCGCGTGTATCCCCGGGCACGCGGTCTGGTCTTCTGTTCCCGCCCCAGAGTCTGCGGATGAAAGGGGAGGTTGTCTCCTTTAGGTGCCCAACTGTAGAATCTCCACTCACCGTTTTGCTTTTGAAATGTAGCCTTCATCCAAAGTGGAGACCCTGGCTTCTAGAATGGGGTGGCAGGGTCCCTCCCACTTGGTTCGGGTCAGGGGCACGCCCGGAAAGCCACCAGGAGGGGGGATGCGTGCCAAGCGGGGGCTCTGGGGTTCACAGTGGTGGACGGAGCCCAGAACAAGGCACAGGAGCAGCCCCAGGCCAAGCCCAGAACCATGTCAGGACCCGCCTGGGGACAGCATCGGACAGACAGCCTCAGTCCCCAGCCTCCAGACTGAGCCAAGGGAGAAAGGACAGGGTCTGGATGCTTGGACCCCCTTAAGGTGCCTTCTTAATCCTGGCCTGGGGCCGTCTGCTCAGCAGGCCTCACCTTCCGAGCTGGGGAAGTTAGGAATTTGGGGAACTCTGGAAGTGTCCCTCGGCAGAAGTTCCCACAAAGGCCTTGCAGTCAAGGGGGGCCCGTTTGAGGCCGAGACCGAAAGCTCATTTCAGCTGCCTTCGGTCTTCTCGATAATGATCAAAGCAGCAATGCAGATTTTAATAGAATTTGCTCCTGCGACAAAACTAGACCCCGCATTTAACTTGAGGAAGGATATAAACGGCAAGGCTGTGGGTTTCATCTGGGTGGTGATAAAAAGAACCATTACGGCGACGAACGATCTCGGCCTTCCCTCCGCGTGTAAAACAGGGCAGCAGCTGGATGGTGTCTGGTTCTGGGATTGTCCTCGAGCAGAGTCCAGACTTGGATCCTGTCCTCCGGTCTGGACACTCACATTCTTTGTCCCTAGTGCTAGGAGATGCCCTTGGTGGTTGCGGTCCTCGACCTTTAGTATTTCCCTCCTTTCCCTTTCCTTCCTTCCTTCCCCCAACTTCTCGGCGGTGGGGGGCGGGGAGGGGGCGCACTTAATAGAACGCCCCGTCCCCCCTCCCCATGCTCACACTGTGTTCCTTCCTGCCTCGCTCCCCCCAGGGAAGTCCTACACCATGATCGGAAAGGACGATTCCATGCAGAACCTCGGCATCATCCCCTGTGCCATCTCCTGGCTCTTCAAGCTGATCAATGAACGCAAGGAGAAGACGGGGGCCCGGTTCTCGGTGCGGATCTCAGCCGTGGAGGTGTGGGGCAAGGAAGAGAACCTGCGGGACCTGCTGGCCGAGGTGGCCACGGGCAGCCTGCAGGACGGCCAATCCCCGGGCGTGTACCTGTGCGAGGACCCCATCTGCGGCACGCAGGTGAGCAGCTCCCCGCTGGGGTGCGCGCCCGTGACCCCCGTGGCTGCCTCCTCAGGCGGGGCGGGCTCGCGAGTGTTTACTTTAAGGTGGCCCGGAGCTGTGTGGCCGAGGCTGCTGGCCATCCCCTCTCCCAACCTAAATATTTGTACCTTGAACCTGATTGACAGTGAACAGGAGCCGTGATCCTTGCAGCCATCGTGGGGAGCGGGGATGGAATTCACTTTCTTTACACCCCTTTCGACAAAAAGGGAAGTCCCGTCTTTCTTTTGTTTAAACAACAAGCCGAAATATTTACTGCTCTGCACAAAGGGCTCCAGCCATTACGGGGGCTGTTAATGGCTCTATAAACCGTGTTTCTGGCCCCGGTTTTGCTGCTGGCTTAGTAGCGCTATGGGAAAAACTAAGAACCACTTTCTAATTATTTAGCACCACGATATAATTGCTCGGTCTGTGGAAGCCCAGAGACGCTCCCGTCTGCCTGTGCAGGGCGTGACGCAGGACAGTCCTGTGGGTCTGTCCCTCGCTGGCTGACTGCAGGGGCAGGAAGGGCTCTGAGCTCCCTGCTTGCTGTCCAGAAGAATCGGCTCTTTCCGTCTCTAGCAGGCTTTATTTCCTAGATTTTTTTTTTCAGATTAAGTTCATTTTGATGAGCCCCTGCCTCATCGCAGGTGGGATCTGTTTGCATAGGTGAGGATACTCACAGTTGGCCATGTTCTACCCCTGCTCTCAGATTCCGTTTCGGTTAGGAATCTCCCCCCACCTCCAGTTGCAAAACTCATCGTGATTTGCACGGCCCCACCTGACCTGCCCCTGCCTACCTTTCCAGCATCCTCTGTTGCCGCTCCTCGTAAATTACATGCAGGTGCCTAAAAAAAAAAACCCGTGCCCCTCAGACTTCAGCGTGCATATGGGTCACTGGGGATCTCGTGACCCTGCAGGTTCTGGCTCGGTAGGGCTGGGATAGATCCCCAAAAATATGTCTCACAAGTTCCCATGTGACTCTGATACTCCTGGTCCAGGGACCACACTTTGAGAAGCTCAGTCAGGTGGCACCTGCCTTCTGTTCCCTTTCCAAGAATTACCTAGATGTTCAGCTACGCCATAGCCTCCATTCACTTTTTTTAATTAAAATGTTGTTAGTTAACATAGGGTGCAATATTGGTTTCTGGAGGAGAATTCAGTGATTCATCACTCACAACTGCATTCACTTTTATAAAAACTCTGCCTGGGAAGTCCCATGTCGGCCAAGGATCTGGTTCTCTGAAGGCTAAGAAGAACCCATCAAGTCCTCTTTATTTTAACTCTTCTTACTGAAAAATCACAAAAAAAAATTTTAGCTTATCTTTCTGCCATAGTAAGTACAGGACAGTGAACACAACAGAGTCTGTCTTCGAAGTCTGAGGATTTTGGAGGTGCCGGGTTCCCAGATCAGCTCTCACCGCTCAGAATGATAGCGCCTTTAGAGTCAGAAATAGAAAATTCTAAGAATGTGTGCCAACCCTGAGACATACACGGCTGACTGTTTGAATACAGCCGATGTTTCCTTTTGTCCCCCAAGAAGGAGTGTTGCTCCAATTTTTTTTAAGATTTTATTTATTTATTTGATAGAGATCTCAAATAGGCAGAGAGGCAGGCAGAGAGAGAGGAAGAAGCAGGCTCCCCGCTGAGCAGAGAGCCCGATGCGGGGCTCCATCCCAGACTCCGGGACCATGACCTGAGCCAAAGGCAGCGGCGTTAACCCACTGAGCGACCCAGGCGCCCCTCCAATTCTGATAATATTGTTCTAATGAAGGTTTCCTCTCATTTCGAAGGGATCTCATAGGATTTAGACACGACCCACAATGCTTTCTTCACTGATTAAATATACCATGATCATGAATTTAGAAACTAAAGATAAAAATAGATATTATTTAAACAATTGAGATGAGACATTACAGTATGTTGGGTGTTTTCGCGTCTTGTTTAAAACTATGCTCGTACATGTAAGTGTAAAAGTGGCTTAACGTCGCTGGAGAAATGGGGAGTGGAGTTCAGGCTAACCAGGGTTGGGTTTTCCTCCTTGGGGGAGCCAGTGCTGTCTGGCCTGAGCTCCCATCGTGCTGCCTGCCTGCCTGCGAACATTCTAGTCTTTGAGAGCAGGATGCGGTTGCGTCCCCCGGTTTTCTCAGGTAGATGATAGCCCAGGGCGTGGGTTTGCAGGGCTCTGCAGAGGTCAGGCTGGGCCCTCTGCTCCCCCAGTCACTCGGATACGACCTCACAGTCTTCACATCTGCTAAGACTCACTGTGAAAGTGTGAAATGGCTAAAACTCGCTTTCATCCCCTATGCATGCTCAATATAATCTTTCAGCAAAGGGTTTGTGAAGCAGACAGCTGCGCGTGAGTCCAGGCGCTTGTTCTAGAAGGATCTCCGGCCTCTGAGAGGCATGCAGCTTCTCTGCACAAAGGAGGGCCAGAGGCCTCAGCTCTCGGCTTGTGTCTTCCAGCTGCAGAACCAGAGCGAGCTGCGGGCGCCCACGGCCGAGAAGGCCGCCTTCTTCCTGGACGCCGCCATTGCCTCGCGCCGGGGCAGCCAGCAGGACTGTGACGAGGACGACCTCCGCAACTCGCACATGCTCTTCACCCTGCACATCTACCAGTACCGCATGGAGAAGAGCGGGAAAGGGGGAAGTAAGTGCCTGCGCCGCCCGGCCCAGCCCAGCGTGTGGGGCAGCCATGCCCCCTGCATGCCCGACATGGGGCTTGAACTCACGACCCCAAGATCGAGCCCCCCTCCCCCCTCAGTCCATCGACCAAGCCAGCAAAGCACCCCTGACCCTTTATTAGCGGGGTACCCTGGCACCAGTACGGAGTCTGCTGGTTGGGAGTTCCAGACGATGAGGGAGCCTGGGCTGCGGTTTCCTTTGAACTGTCCAGGAGAAAAGGGTTTGCCTTGGCGAGGCGAAGTGACAAATGCAATTACCAGGGGATGGTGAGCGAGGACAAACTTTAAGTGGAAAAAACGACGGGTGACTTGTTTCTTTTTTGCACATACTTTGCAGGTGCTCTCCAGGAAGGGTCAGAATTTATACCCCAGGAACCCTGGTGATGGGTTACTCGTCAGTAGCTTTAGTCTACTCTATGGACCCGGGAGAAACAAAAGCATTTTTTTTTCTAAATTGCCTATAAATCAGACTTTGGGATAACTAACCAGGTTCTGGCTTCCCCTGTGCCTCGGTGGCGTTCCTCTGTAAAAATGGGGCACAGGCCTGGTCCGTGATGAGTGGCACCCCCGGGACCCCAGTGCGCTGGGTACACAGTCCCTTTTGGGCTACAAAGCTAGCAATGACCTCCGAGCAGCGCCCAACCCTTTGCCTGCCAAGTCGTGTAGATCGACCCTCCAAGGAGCGTCTCAGGTGGGATTTTGGACCATGCGCCGTGTGGTCCGTTGACCTGGCTGGGCTTTCTCTCCTATGAACCACAGGCCTGGACTGCTGAGTGACAGCTTCCCTACTCTCTCCATGTCCACTTCTAAGAACTTTCAAAACACAGACAGTTGGCACCCAGTATTCCCTGAAAATGATTGCCTTCAGGGCACTGGGTGCCAGGAAAACGGACATTAGCCCGGAGCTAGGAGACTAACCCAGGGGCCTGGAATCATGAAGCTAATTAGCTAACAATTAGGCAATCAACAAACCTAATTCTCAATGGGGTCTGGAGTTAGGCGTCCAACTGAGATCAGGAGCCGGACTTCCTAGTTCTCTGCCTGTTACCCAAAGACCTGGAAGCCAGTATCCTATTCTCCGGGCTTCTCTGGCCCCCAGTAGAAGCTCTGCCCTTCCCCAGTCTCAACGCCTTTGCTGGCCCAGTCGTCTGCCATTAACTGTTATTTTCATTCAGTTTTCATGAAGTCCAGTTCACATTCAGAAAAACCTTCCCCGTTGGTGTGTTGTTAGATGAATTTTGGCGAATCTGTGTAGCTGGTGCCCCCCACTGCCATCCAGATAGAGAACAAAGCTGTCTGCACCGAAAGCTCCCCTCCCCCACCTCAAGCCCCTGACCATCACCGATCTGATTTTTGTCCCTTTAGTTTTTGCCTTTATCCAGAACCTCATCTAGATGGATTCCCGTATTCCCCGTGTGACCTTTTGTGTCTGGCTTCTTGCATCTGGCGTGAAGCATCGGAGACTTACCCACATGGTTGTGTGTACTGGTTGTTTGCTTATTTTTCTCGACGGAGCCTGGAGACTTACCCCTACCCCTCCTCCCAGCCCCAGGCCTGAGATCTCACCATATGCCCCGGGCTTGGGGGCTGCCCAGGAGTCTAGAGATATTGGCCTCACTGGTGAGGCACTGGGCACCCCGGGTGGCCAGCCAGCAGTAGCCTGGACCTCTCTTAAACCGGCCAAGGTCATGGAGGTCTGACTGCGGTGTGAGCAAGAGAGTTTGAATGGGAAACTTCCAGAAGGAATTGATTCCCGGTGATGGGCTCACACCCGAGTACCGCATTTCCGTTTAGAAAAACATACTCAAAGAAGGAAACAAGGGATTAGGACAGAGATGAGAAGATCCAGACTTTTAAAACTTGACACAGAATCATCCCCCCCACCCCCCCCTCCACCCCGGTAACAGTCTAGGCGCTGGCTTTCAATTCTGCATGTACTGTTTTTTCTGGATTGTGTCTTAGCCTCATGAATGGGGGAGTCTAAGAAATGTTTTGTTCTTTGGAGCTTGCTTTTTTATTTTATTTAAGCTTTATTTCTTTTAAGCTGTTCTCTTCTTTTAAGTCAATATTAATAATCAGAGCCTGCTGTGGGTGCCCGTACTTTCAGCAGAGGGTGACTTGCAAAAGGTACGAATTTTCAGCCAAATGGCTTCCAAATGGCGCTGAGCGGGAGATCTCAGCAGACGGTATGATCTCGTTCTCCTTCTAGGTTTCAAACCGTGAAAACAACTATATTCAGTTTTTCTTCTTCTTTTTTTTTTTTTCGTGGTTCTGCTCTTGATTTGGAAACTGAAAGTAGGGAAACTGAAAATAAACAGTTAATGAAATGACTTTGACTGTAAGAAGTGGAAATTGAGTCTCACAGAGGTGTGGGCTGGGCCCTGTCCAAGTCACGCCGCAGCACGTCTGGGCACTTATGGAATATTTAAGATCCCATTCGCCTCCTTGCTGTTTATATATCGTGAAGGCAAATTGCTTTTAAATAATAAATTCAGGGTAAAGGAAAAGGCAGGTACCATTAATGGCTCCCCAAAATGCTTTTCGTTACTTTCTAATGTACCTGTAGATGAGAAGTCGGGGAGGGAGGGTGGGAGGGAGACCAGGGGACGTCATCTGCCTGCCACGGCCCCCGGCTTCCCGGGAGGAGAGGGGTCTAGGCTTGGATGTGCACAGCCGGCCCCCGGGCCGGGGCTCACTTGACTTCATTGAATTTATATCTGCTTAAAATATAAGGAGATTCAGAGTGTTGTTTAAAATGGAAATTTTTATTTACTTATACATAAGTAATAATCCCTGTGGACCTGGCAGGCAGAACTCAATTAAAGGAAAGTTTATTAATTAGTTACCCTGCAGGGAAGCAGAGAGCAGTCTGCTGCTGTGAACAACGGGCCGTCGGTGGCTTAGATGGTGGGTTTCAGACCGGTCTCTCGGCAAGAGCTTGCCACGTGTGTGCATGCACCTGAGTCTTACACACGTATGTATTTTACATGCACACACGTGTACAGACATACACACATATAAAGGGGCAGACAAATATGTCTTAAACGTGTCCATCCAGGATAGGAGAAAAAATTTACTGTTTCACACACAGCCTTTGGTTGCACTTGAAATGTTTCCCTGGTTTAGGGAGTTTTTGGAGTCATCGTGGGGCCGACTCTCCAGCAGTTCTGGAGCCTTCCCCCACTTTGCCAAGCTCATGTATGACGGCTGAGAGCCCCCGTGGGAATTCCAGCCTTGGGAAAGAACCCGAGGGCCCGAATGATCAAGAGCGTCTCCTCTTGAACGGGTCTTTCAGGAGACGGTCCGCACGTTGAAATCAAATGGAACGTATGCTGTGTTTTCAAAACATCAGTACTTCTCTGTTACCTCGTTCAGCGACGTTTCTGAAAGAGAAAGACCATCCGGTTACCTTTCACAGCAGCAGGCGGTGTGAGTTCAGAGAAGTCCTTGGTGTAGCACAAGCAGGAGACGGTTAATTGAGAAAGTTAGTCCGAAGGGAGGATCCTGTAAAATGGTACATTCACGCCATGAACATTTCATCTCATGAATATTTATTTCAGTAATATTTCAAAACACACAAATGGGTATTTATTTATTCATCCATCCTCTGATATGGGTTTTTCTCTTCGAAATGACTTTGCAACCTAAAGTTCTGCTTTTATAAACCACTCTCATATTAATAGTCTGGTTCTTGCTTTAAAATTTCTTCTAAGTGATTCGAGAACTCGAAGACATTTCTTACATTTTTTTCCCCACTCCATAATTTCCCATTTCCACCTAATTCAGCATCTCTTTATTTTATTTTTTTTAAAGATTTTCTTTACTGATTTGAAAGAGGGAGCATGAGTGGGGTTAGGGGGGCAGAGGGAGAGGGAGAAGCAGGCTCCCTGCTGAGCAGGGAGCCCGACACGGGGCTCGATCCCAGGACCCTGCAATCATGACCTAAGCCGAAGGCAGATGCTTACATGACTGAGCCACCCAGGGGCCGCTCAGCGTCTCATTTTTATCTCATCTTTCCAAAGCCTTGAGTTTAGCTCTTAAAGAAACACTAGTTTTCTTTACGCGGCCGCATCTTTTTGGTTTGCATAAGATTCGCTTCTGTTTTCTTCCGTGATGACAAGCGGCATCCCTGGGATTAGGAGGGAGCCCAGCTGACCAGTCAAGTACGCAGCTCACCTGCGGGGAGCAAGGGAGCACAGACAAATGGGAAAACAGCCCGCCCGGGCCACGCGGATCCCATTGGTCCACAGGCCTCACAGGCGAGGGCCACGCGGCAAGACAGCTGTTCCCAAATTTGGCCGCAACTGAGAGTCACCTGGGGAACTTCCCAGTGAATCCCAGGGACCGTGGCACACGCCGGGCCGGTTAAATTAGAAAGCCGCGGCGCAGGAGCCAGACACCCGTGTTTTCTTAGCTCCCAAGGTGATTCCACCGCGCAGCCAAGTTTGGGAACCGCGAAGCTGAGAGAAGGTGAGTTAAAGGCGCTTCTACTGACTTTACTCTTAGCCGTGGCTTTTCGTCTTAGCTTCCGCGTTACTTTTCCAGGAGGTGTTGGGCCATTTATTTTTTCATTTATTGGGGGGGGGCGATTTATTTAACCCCTGTGAGCCTCGTTTTCCTCGTCTGCCCCACAGAACCGATGCCCGCATTACAGGATGGTTGCAGGAATTAAGTGCAATCAGGAGACGAGTGTGTCCCGGCACCTGCCGGGCCCTCGGTCAGCGGGAGTTAGGAGGGTGGCCCAGGAACGGGGGAAGTTAGGGTTGCTTCCTGTGGGGAGGGTCTGGCCGAGCTTCAGAATTGCCATACACCCAGGAGAGCGCGAGTGAAGGGTGGCGGAAGGCCCCCGGGATCCATCCACCCCACGCTGCGGCCCCGGGAATCTCCGACTGTCCTCAGATGACAGAACTTTCTCGCCAGCCATCCGGAGTGAGGCGCGTCCTTGCCAGTAGCATGTGGCCCCGGGCGCGCTCACCTTGCCCCCCTCGGAGGACGCCCCAGGCGTGGAATCCAGGACTCCGTGGCTGCTTGAACTTGAGTGGGTTGGGCAGACAGACTCGGTTTTCCACGGTCTGGCTGGGACTCCCGTTGTGAGTCACGCAGCCCTAATTATAGGTGTTTTACAATGTTCTTCGGCTCGAGCTAAAGTGTGCTTTTGTTCTCTGTCTTCTGTTTTACTCCGTGTACGTTGTGCATTTTATTCCATTACATCAAATGGTCCATTAGAGTCTGAAAGTCCCAGCCGGTCCCCGTCTTTGCCCTTTAATCTGCAGCACAGGTGGGAGACCTGAGCTGCTCCTGTCTAGGTAATTAGGTTGCAAAACAGATGATATTTTGTTTTAAAAATAACTACTTCCCTAGCGTACTGCAGTGACCTGATCTTGCGCAATACGAGGTGGGATGAAGGAGAAGTTCCGTGTTGTATCTTCCCTGGTGAGGGTTTTTCCCGGGGAGAGGGAAAGGGGGAGAAAACGTAGCATCCTTGATGTGAACCGTTCTTGGCTGTGGACGTATCCGAGTCACTGGGCCCTGGTGGATGGAAACGCTGGGCTTTCCCTAAACACTCCTCACCCTTTCTCCTACATGTGCACATTAAGGGTGGGACTCAGTAGAGGCAAAGTGAGGGTCCCGCCCTCCGGCATCCATGCTCGTGGGCGCTCTGCCCGCAGATCTGTGGACGCCCGGAGACTGGCCACAGGCTCATCCTACGTCCCTGGGACCCAGATCCTGGCCCATCCCACTCCCTGCATCTACTTTCCCACCCCAACCCCTTTTCCGCCTTGCCCCAAAGTCATGATTTCTGCAACAGCTTCTGAAAGCTTCTGTGTCTACCTTCGCTGCTTGCCTTCCACGCAGAGCAGGGGAGGCAGAGGGAACAGTCACTGTCCCAGAAGCAGGAGGACCTGAGCCACCCTGGAAGGTGGGAATCCAGGGGTCTGCTGCTGCCTGGGGAGCCGGGCAGTGGGGAGCTGATCTAGAAGCTGGGGTTGTGTGCGGGGAGGGGGGGCACTCCCCTGGGAGAGTGGGGCCCGGGCAGAAAGGGAGCCCGATGCCCCCGCCGTCTCAGGAACTGGCTAAGGCCACATTGCACAGGATGGGGGTGGGGCATGGGTCTTGAAAGGGTGAAGCTCAGCTGCCCCCCAGCAGGAAGGTCATGACAGGTTTCCTGGTTGAGAACAAAGCAGGGGCACGTGGGCAGCTCAGTTAAGCACCTGCCTTCTGCTCAAGTCATGATCTCAGGGTCCTGGGATTGAGCCCTGCTGGGGCCGTTGGGGGGTGTCCCCTGCTCGGCAGGGAGCCTGGTTCTCCCTCTCCCTCTGCCCCTCCTTTGTGAACTCTCACATGCTCTTTCTCAAATAAATAAAATCTTTATTTAAAGAAACAACACAGGGGCGCCTGGGTGGCTCAGTGGGTTAAAGCCTCTGCCTTTGGCTCAGGTCATGATCCCAGAGTCCTGGGATTGAGCCCACATCAGGCTCTCTGCTCAGCAGGCAGCCTGCTTCCCCCTCTCTCTCTGCCTGCCTCTCTGCCTACTTGTGATCTCTCTCTCTCTCAAATAAATAAAGTCTTAAAGCTGTTTTGTTTCTTCTTTTTTTTTTTTTAACAAGATACACTTGAGATAGAGCAACCCACATATTTGGCTTTGCGGTCTGTGTACAAGCCCATGAACACGTCCATACAATCGAGATAAAGGACAGAGACCTCTCCCTCCAGATTTCTCGGCCAACGTGTCTTTTGCCCTTTTTAAAATTGTTTTTGTCTTGGGGCGCCTGGGTGGCTCAGTGGGTTAAGGCCTCTGCCTTCAGCTCAGGTCATGATCCCAGGGTCCTGGGATCGAGCCCCACATCGGGCTCTCTGCTCCGCAGAGAGCCCGCTTCCTCCTCTCTCTCTCTCTCTGCCTGCCTCTCTGCCTAGTGTGATTTCTCTCTGTCAAATAAAAAAAAAAAGATAAAATTGTTTTTGTCTTATAATTAAGCTTCGAGAGTTTTTTATATGCTCTGGATAAAAGTCCTTTAGCAGGTAGATGTTTTGCAAACGTTTTCTCCCAGGCTGTGGCTTGCTTTTTTATTCTCTTAACCATGTATTTCGAAGAGCAGAAATAGTCAGTTTTCACGACGTCCAGCTTATCTGTGTGTTCTCTTATAAATCACATTTTTGGCTTCATAGCTAAGCAATCTTTGCCCAACCCAAGATCAGAAAGGTTTCATGCTATGCTTTCTTCTAGAAGTTTTATAATTTTAGGTTTTATATTTAGGTCTTTGATTCATTTTTGTCGTAAACTGCAATTAAAGGGTTTTTGTTTCACGTGTGTGTGTATAGAAGACAATTTCTTCAGTCTGGTAAAAATGTTTCTGAAAAACCTGCTAACATAATGGGAAAAGACATGCAACTTATACATGTATAATTGGAGAGAGAGCGCTTATGTGAGCAGGGGGAGGGGCACGGAGAGAGGGAGAGAATCTCGAGCAGACCCCACACTGAGCGTGGAGCCAGATGTGGGGCTCAGCCTCGCAGCCCTGAGCTCTGTGTAACGGTTCCAGTACCTTTGTTATAAAAACTATTCTCTCTACTAAATTACCTTTGTTAAAAACTCCTTGTTCATATTTGTGTGGCTCTGTTTTGGGACTCTCTATACTTCTCCATTGATCTCTTCATCTAGCTTTACACCAAGACCACACTGTCCTGGGTTCTGGTGGCTTTATAACAGCCCTTAAAATCGGATGCTGTACTACTAGCCTTCCAGTTCTGTCTTTATTTTTAAAGGTGGTTTTGACTATTCTAAGTCCTTTGCATCTCCATATAAATTCTAGAGTCGGCTTCTAAATTGACTTTGCAGCATCACTTTCTACCAAAAAAAAAAAAAAAAAGACTGCCGCAATTTTAATGGAGATTACGCTGAATCTGTAGGTCCATTTGGCCAGAATTCACATCTCAACGATGCTAAGTCTTCTGACTCACAAACGCAGTATCTATCTCCAGTTTTCAGGTCTCCGTGAATGTCTCTCAGCAATACTCTGTCGTTCTCTGTGTATAGATCTGTCTTCTGTGCAATTTATGCTAAAGTATTTTGTATTTTTATCCTATTGTAAATGGCATTTTAATTCTTTTGAAAGATTTTATTAGAGAGAGCACAAGCAGGGGTAGGGACAGAGGGAGAAGCAGACTCCCCACTGAGCAAGGAGCCCGAGGCAGGGCTTGATCCGAGGACCCTGAAATCATGACCTGAGCTGAAGGCAGACGCTTACCAACTGAGCCACCCAGGCATTCCTGTAAATGGTATTTTAAAATTTCAATCTCTAGTTGTTTGTAAATACTAGAAATACAGGGGTCTGCCTGGCTCAGTCAGTAGAGCATTTGACTCTTGATCCTGGGGTTGTGAGTTCAAGTCCCACCTTTCAGGCATGGAGCCTGTTTACAAAAGAAATGCAGGGACACCTGGGTGGCTCAGTGGGTTAAGCCTCTGCCTTTAGCTCAGATCATGATCCCAGGGTCCTGGGATCGAGCCCCACATCGCGCGCTCTGCTCAGCAGGGAGCCTGCTTCCCCTTCTTTCTTTCCTTGCCTCTCTGACTACTTGTGATCTCCATCTGTCAAATAAATAAATCTTTTTTTTTAAATGTGCTTATTTTTTATCTGTTCATCTTATATGTTGCAAACGTGCTAAGCTCTCTTTATTCATTGTAGTTGCTCTTTTTTGTGGATTCTGTTAGATTTTCTGTGCCGAGGACCATGTTAGTCCACAAAGACTGACTTTTTGCTTATCAATCTGGGTACGTTTTCTGTTTTCTTGACTTCCTGTGCTGGCTACAACCCCAACACAACATTGAACAGAAATGGTGCGAGTGGACATTCTTGTCTCATTCCTGAGCTTAGAAGGCATGTGATCTTTTACCATTAAGTGTGATGTTAGCAGTAGATTCTTCAGAAACTCATATCAACCTGAGGAAACTGCCTTCTGAGCAGTATTTTGCTGAGAATTTTAATCAGGAATAGATGTTGACTTCTGTTAAATGTTTTTTCTGCATCTACTGAGGCAAACTTGCGTTTCTGGGATAAATCCCACTTACGGTGTAAAGTCCTTATATGCTCCTAGATAGTTTCCTAATGTGGCTCTCTGTTTAGCAATTTTGTACCCATGTTCACGAGGGATATTGGTCTTTGGTTTTCTGTCCTTGTAATGTCTTTGTCTATTTTTGGTATCAAGGAAATCCTGGCTTCATAGAATGAGTTGGAAATATGCTCTCCTATTTAATTTTCAGGGAGAATTTGTATGGAATTGGGATAGCCTTTTCCGTTCCTTTTTTTTTTTAATTTTTTAAAAATTTTATTTATTTATTTGACACAGAGATCACAAGTAGGCAGAGAGGCAGGCAGAGAGACGGGGGAAGCAGGCTCCCCGCTGAGCAGAGAGGCCAATGTAGGGCTCGATCCCAGGATCCTGGGATCATGACCTGAGCCGAAGGCAGAGGCTTTAACCCACTGAGCCACCCAGGCGCCCTCTTTTCCATTCTTATACATTATCATTTCTTAAGTGTTTGGTTGAATTCACAGTGCAGCCTTGTGACATTGGAATATTCTCTGTTAAAAGGTTGTTGACTGTTGTTAACTACAGAAACTATTTCTTTAACGGGCATAGATCTATTCATCTTACCTGTTACCCCTTGAAGGAGCTTTGGAACTTGACATCTTTTAAAACTTTTGTCCATTCTTCCAAGTTGTCTAATTGACTGGTGTGATGTTTCCTTATTATCCTTTTATATCTGTAGAAATGGTAGCAAGATCATCTCTCTCATTCCTGACAGTAATTCATGTCTTCTCTCTTCCTTTCCTGATCAGAGGAGGTTTGCCAAAGGGATTTATCATTCTAGAGATTTATTGAAGAACCAGCTCTTGGCTTCATGGATTTTTTTCTACTGTTTTGACTTTTCTATTCCATTGATTTCTGCTTGTATGTTCCTTCTTTCCTTTTTGCTATTTAAACTTTAATTTGCTCATTTTGTTCTTCTGTCTTAAAGTAGAAGCTGAGGTCATTGTTGTGAGACCTCTGTTTTCTTTCTTTTTTTTTTTTTTTTTAAAGATTTATTTATTTGACAGAGAGAAATCACAAGAGAGGCAGGCAGAGAGAGAGGAAGGGAAGCAGGCCCTCCGCTGAGCAGAGAGCCCGATGCGGGACTCGATCCCAGGACCCCGAGATCATGACCTGAGCCGAAGGCAGCGGCCCAACCCACTGAGCCACCCAGGCGCCCCTTGAGACCTCTGTTTTCTAATCCCAGTGTTTAATGCTGTAACTTTCCTCCCCCGTACTTCTTCAGCAATCTCACACATCTTCATTCACTTAAAAATGCTCTTGAACGTCCATTTTGATTTCCTCTTTGACCATAGGTTATTTGGAACAGTCCTGTTGAGTTTCAGAATATTTGAGAATTTTCCAGATATCTTTCCATGCCAACTTCTGGTTGAATTCCATCATGTCGGAGAACATACTCTAATGTGAACACTTCAAGATTTACGTAGACTTGGTTTATGGACCAGAATATGGTCTGCCTTGGGAAATGTTTTGTGTGAATTTCAAAGGAATGTGTATTTTGCTGTTCTTGGGGGTTGAGTGTTCTATAAATGTCAAGTTGGTTGACCGTGTTTTCCAAATCTTCAACATCTTTACTGGTTTTCTGTCTACACGTTTTATCAATTCTGGAGAAAGTGTTATTTGAAACCTACAGCTGTAATTATGGACTTGCTTATTCTTGGAGTTCAATGAGGTTTTGCTTCAAGTATTTGAACGTCTGTTACTAGATACGTAAATATTTTTGATTGTTAGGACCTCTGATGAATCATCGCCTTCATGAAATGTTCCTATTTGCTTCTATTCACACTTTTTGTCTTCAGTTTCTTTTGTTTAATATTGATATAACCATTTCAGCTCTCTTACGGGCACTGTTTGCATGGTCCAGCCTTTCCCACTCTTATACTTTTAATGGATTGTTTCTTTATATTTGAATTGCGTTTCTCATAGGCAGCCTATGGCAAGGGCTCGCTCTTTTGTGCAGTCTGACGATTTCTACCTTTCAAATAAGAATGTTCAGACTATTTACATTTCATGTAATTGTTGACATGGTTTGGTCCAAATTCTTATTTTTCACTAGGCTTTCTATTCAACTTACCTGTTCTTTCTTTTCCTTTGCTTTTTTTTTTTAATCTGCCTTTTTTGGATTTACTGAATATTTTAGATTACTGAATTTGATTTACTGAATATTTTTAAGAATTTCACTTTAGATCCTTTGTTGGCTTCCTAGCTGCAACTGTTCACTATTTACTGATCTCATTGGCGTTTATAGCATGAACCTTTAAATTATTACAGTCTGGGGGCACCTGGGTGGCTCAGAGGGTTAAAGCCTCTGTCTTCAGCTCAGGTCATGATCTTGGGGTCCTGGGATCGAGCCCCACATCGGGCTCCCCGTTCAGTGGGAATCTGCTTCTCCATCTCTTTGCCTCTCCCCCTGCTTGTGCTCTCTCTGTTTCTCACTCTCTCAAATGAATAAAATCTTATTTTTCTTAAAGTTGTTATTACAGTCTGCTGTCAAGTGATGTTATAGGACTTCATGAATGGAGTAAGAACCCTACAGTGCAGTGCCTCCATTTCCTCCCTTCTAATATTTGTGCTATTGTCCTTGAACTTCTAAGTGTTACATATGTTAGAACCCATTGAGGACAATGGCCTTAGTTTTGCTTTAGCAGCCATTTATCTTTCAAAGAGTTTAGTTTAAATACTAGGGGGAAAAGCAAACATTTATTGGCGTAGTTATCATTTCTAGAGCTCCTGGTTCCTTTGTGTATATCTTCTGTGGGTTTGCTTTGGTGAATCCTTCCAGCTCTTTTAGTCTAAAATAATCTTTATTCCCCTTTGCCTGAGGATGATAGTTGTGTTGGATTTATTATTCTAGGTTGACATTTAGAAATGTTGCTTCACAGTCTTTTCACTTCTTTCAGTTCCAACAAGAAACCTGCCATCATCCTTTTCTTTGGTCCTTTGTATGGGACCCGTTTTCCTCCTCTGGTTGCTTTTAAGGTTTTTCTCATTATCCCTGGTGTTAAGCAGTTTGAGTATGATGAGCCTTAGCATAGTTTTCTTCACGTTTCTTGGGCTTGGGGCTCACTGTGGATCTGTGGATTTATAGTTTTTTATCAAGTTTGGGAAGGTCTTGGTTGTTATGTCTTTTTTTTTTAAGATTTTATTTATTTGACAGACAGATCACAAGTAGGCAGAGAGGCAGGCAGGGGTGGGGGAGGGGAAGCAGGTTCTCCGCTGAGCAGAGAGCCAGACGCGGGGCTCAATCCCAGGACCCTGGGATCATGACCTGAGCCGAAGGCAGAGGCTTTAACCCACTGAGCCACCCAGGCGCCCCTCAGTTTGTATTTTTATTTTTAAATTTTCTGCTTCATTTTGGACAGTTTCAGTGACTTTGTCTTGAAATTTACAAAGCTTCCCTGCTGTGAGGTGGGATCTGCCATCGATACAGTGTATTTTTCAGCTCTAGCTTTCCTTTTGGTACAGAAACAGTTTGTCTTTTTTAATTATCCCATGTCTCTACTTAAGTCTTTAAACATTTGAAATATTGCCATAACTGGGTTTTTCACTTTTGTTTTTGTTTTGTTTTGTTTTGAGAGAGAGGGAATGCATGCGCAGCGGGGGGATAGGGCAGAGGGAGAGGAAGAGAGAGAGAATCCCAAGCAGTAGAACCTGATGCAGGGCTTGATCTCACGACTCTGAGGTCATAACTTGAGCCAAAGTCAAGAGGCAGACACTTAACCAAGTAACCTCCCAAGCACCCCTGTAATATGGCCTTAGCCATTTTAATGTCCTTTACCATCACTGTCTAATATCATTCAGTTCTGCTTGGTTTCAGTTATCTTTTCATTACGAGTCTCATTTTCTTCTTCGCATGCCTTCTTGATGGATGCTGGATATCTTTGTATTTTGTAAATATATATATTTTTAAATATTTTATTTGACAGAGAGACAGAGCAAGAGAGGAAACACGTGCAGGGGGAGTGGGTGAGGGAGAAGCAGACTTCCTGCCAAACAGGGAGCCCGGCGCAGGGCTCGAGCCCACGACCCTGGGATCATGACCTGAGCGGAAGGCAGACTCTTAACAACTGAGCCACCCAGATACTCTGTGTCTTATAAAAATTCTTAAGCATTGTTTTGGGTTATAGTTATTTCTAAACAGTTCAATCCTTTCTGGTCTTGCTTTTAAGATTTGGTAGGTGCGACCTGATCTATGCTCATTGGGCAAAGCATTCCCCGCTACAGAAGCGAGACCCTTCTGGGTCCCCTACTCCATGCCTGGTGAATTTTCAGGTTTCCAGTCTGGCTGTTGGAAACAGGCATTATTCCTGGCCTTGGGTGAGTGCTGTGTGCTGTTACCTCTAATCTTCCCGGGTGGCTGACTCGCCAGACGTGTGGTTCCCTCACATGCCTGTCCTGACCAGTACTCCGTTGAACCCTTGAGGGCATCTCTGCAAATCCCACGTTCTCTTCTCTCTAGTACTCTGTCCTGCCAGCTGTTGCCATCTTGGTCTCCCTGGACTCCAGTCTGTCTCCTCCATTCTGGTAGTCCACTGCTTCCCCCCCCCCCCCGGAGCTCCCCATCCCTGAGCAGTAAGCTGGGCACAGGCAGTGCTCCCCTTGTTTGTTTCCCACCTCCCAGGGATCACGGTCCTTCACTGCCTGATGTCTGGTGTCTTAGAAACAGTGGCTTTACACATTGTGTTTTTAGGTTAGACCATTGATCTCATCCCTGTGATGTCATCTAGGCCAGAAGCAGAAGTCCTCATGAGCAAGTGGCTTCACTTTTCTGCACTTCTGCTTTCTCTGTATTTCTACAAAGAACAAGAGGCATTCAGCTCACAGCTTTACTGTGGAACTGAATGAGACTGGTCTATGCAGTGCCCGGCACTTGGTAGATACTCGGCAAATACTTGGGTCTTTCCTGGTCTCTGCACTTGGTTGTTTCTTCTTCTGATTTTTACCTTGGGGTATCAACCCAATTAGTGGCTGAGCTCTCCGTCAGGGGCTCTGTGACGATCAACCAAAGCACATAATCACCTCTGGGCTCTTCGGATGCAACTCGGTCGGTTTCAGAATTCTACTCTCCAAAGAACATGTAGGTGCAAACCTTATCCTCCTCATGGGACATTTACCTTCTCTGAGGTCTCCTCCAATTCAACCGTGGGAATTACTTGTTCGTTTATAGGATGGACCTCAGGAAGTTTTAGGTTGCTGATGTGTGGCAGACAGAGCTCAAGAGGACCACACTGTTCGCAACCCATCATGATTTTGTTGGGATTTCCTACTAAGTCACGAATGTCATCCTTTTCCTTCCCCTTCTAGTTTTCCCTCCGGCTTCCTAAGGAGCTACCTGAAGGACAGATGAGTGTTTGCCAGAACCTAACCACCTCTCTCTCTTCTCTTGTCTTCTCTGTATCAGTGTCTGGAGGCCGCAGCCGTCTACACCTCATCGACCTCGGTAGCTGTGTGAAAGCTCTTAGCAAAAACCGGGAAGGAGGCTCGGGGCTATGCCTCTCACTGTCCGCTCTGGGCAACGTCATTCTGGCTCTCGTCAATGGCAGCAAACACATCCCCTACAAGTAAGTGATCCCTCCACTGGATGCATGGGCTGGGGTAACACCGTTCCAGGGCTGGGCATGAGACTCTCGGACCAGTGACATCTTGGGAAAGACGCACGCGATGGAGGGACAGTCTGGACCGTGCTGTTAGCTCTTTGCCTGAACCAGCCTTTGCTGTGTATGATTGTGTATCCCATGCTCTTCCGAATTCAAAAGTTGTGAAAATCCTTCCATTTGCCCCAGTCCTGACTTCAGCTGCTCAAGTCAGGGAGAATAGGAAGTTATCTCGGTTGGGGCCTCCAATCCCAGTTGCCACTGGTAGGTCATTGCCGCCATCACACAGACCCTTCACAGGCATGACGGCAAGGGGAGAAGATCGAACTACCCTTCCATTAAGAGTCGGGCTGTCCTATTTAACCGATAAAAGTACAGGATACCCAGGAAGATTTGGATTTCAGAGAAGCAACAAATAATTTTTTGAATGGAAGTATGCCCCCAGTATTGCATGAACATTTAGGAGTCCTGTATTTTATCTGGCAACCCTACGTAGGAGAGCTCCTAAAACTTGCCACCACCACCCACCCGTCCCCATGCAATGTTTACTCCAGCCCCAAGATCCCTTCTTTCCTTCCATTATGCTCCGGGAGCTGCTCCTGTGTCTGGAATGGCCAACGCCCGGCTATGTCATCCGTGCCCACGAATGACCCAGCCCAGGGCCACCCCTCACCACCACCACCACCCAACTCAGCTCTGCCACTGGACAACGTGGTGATGGTGCTGGGTGCTCCCTGCTTGTTCGGGGCTTTGCCAAGGCTCAGCTGCTCCCCTCACGAGCTCCCCGAACCTTCATGCACCGTAAACAGATGCTTCCGCTGTGTGTCTTCTCTGCATCATAAGGATATGAGACTCAGAATGGTAGGAGGGTGGAAGGTTTTTTGTAAAATTTAGAACACTGGAGCCAAAAAGGAGTAATGATCCTCTGGTTGGGCCTACCCGCATCTACGTCGTGGCAAGAACACCTGTGGGGTTGCCTTGAGGATGAAGCAAAGGTACACGGTGTCTTTTTTTTTTTATCTGTAAAATCAGGCAAAATCTAAGTCACTGCTGCGTAGGAGGAAAAGCTAAGTTGGGCCATTTGTTGTATAAGGAGCCAGATTGGGGACGAGTCCTTGCCTTCTCCTTCCCCTGCATCCAAGCTGTGACTTCCTTCACGGGGAGGACCGTTCGCACGCGGACTCCAGCACTTTAAGTGACAGGTGTAATCCTATGCGTCTCTACTTCTGAAATTTGGAGACCTGGTTGGATAAACCCAGAAATGGTTTTCCCAGCCCTTGGAAGGATCCTTTCCTCTGAGGAAAAAATTTCAGATTGTAGGTTTATAAAGTTTTATTCAGTATCATTTCTGCAGCTGAAAAAACTCGGTGTTGTTATGAGGGAGGAAGGAAGGGAAGAGGGGGAAAAAAAAGATCTGGACGGGTTCTGTCAGGACTGCAGACTTAGAAAGAAAGCATACCGGCCTCAGTCGGACTCCCTGTCCATAAAAAGGGAGACGTGCCTATTAAAGTGAGAATAGATCACAATGTAAAAAAAAAAAAAAAAAAAATCAAAATGCCACGTTCTTGGTCACTGATTATATATTTTACTTCTAGGTCTCTCACGTTGTTTCTGTGGAGCGACAGGCTTTTAGGATTTCAGTAAATATTTGTTGAACTGGTGGTTGGGAGGGAGGGGATAGAAGAAAGTAAACCTGTGAAATGACTTTTACTGCAGACAAAGTAACTTCCTTTGGGTTCTGGTTGCACTTCATTGTAAACATCCAGGGAAACCTGGAGAATTGTTTTTATTAGTAGTTGGAGGACAGTTACATGAAACAGATGCGGCCTCAGCTAGTCCCAAGGACCAGACTCCGGCTCCCTGGGGAGGGCTGACAGAGTGCAACGGAGTGGGACACCTCCCTTCGCCATCCCCGGCAGACCTCGGTCTCCTTCACCTCCAGCTTGCTTCGTCCCTGGGCTAGCTCCGTGCGGTGATGACCGCACTGTTGGCATGTCTGAAGTCAGCACAGACTTAACAAAAATTCAGCATCTGCTCAAGACTTTGACTTGAGCCACGGTCAGGACCCTCGTGGAGACCTTGCCCATTGCTCAGGGCCAGGAAACATGGGGGCCTGGCCGTCCTCCCCAGAACACTCGTTCACCAGTGACGCGCCCAGCAGCCCTCAGTCCCTCATGCCCATCTTTGTGCTCGAGCCTTGAAAGGCCCCTGCTGTACTCGCCCCTCAGCTCCGCACATAGCTGGTCTTTGGCACCTGCCGATCCCCTTTGCGGATGCACTCATCCAACTAGAAGCTCTCCCCTTTCACGGTCCAGGAAAAGAAGGCAAAGATTTACTCCGATCCCCAAGCCCGGTGGTGGTGGGATCAAACTGCCTCAAGTTTCCAGGGCTTGGAGACCTTGGCAGCACTGGGCCCACTTAGCCATCCTGCCCCCCCCAGCCTCATCGGGCCCCGTGATCTGTGAGCTGCCAGGGACGCGCCCAGTATGGGGCCCTTAGCGCAGGGCGGGAGGGCTCGGGCGTCCTTTATCAATTCAGTCAAGGCTCTAAAGCCACGTTAGGCTGCATTTTGTTAGCCTACTAAACACCTCTCACCAGTCAGACCTCATCTTTTCCGGGAGGGAGAGTGGAGGTTTCCTGCCCTGGCAGCTTTCTCTCATTCTTGCTTACGTGCAGCAAACACCGGGGAAACCAAACTCCACATGCCTTACCCTCTCCCCTCCCGGAGCCACAGAACCGCCCCCACCTTCATCGGTCACCCTGGACAGCTCGGAGCTGGCAGCCGGCATCCCTGGTGTCTGCTTCTGGGAAATTAACTGAAATGTGCACAGAGGGGAGGTGGCCTGTCCTCATTTTTCTTCTTCATCCTCTCTGATTGTTTGTCCTTGTGAGCAAGCTAGAGTGGGGGTTTGGAGTCCTTACCCCTCTCAGGCTCTCCCTTGGGCACCTCAGGGGTGCCCCGAGTGGTTTTGATTTTGCAGATGATCTTGGCTTTGGAGCGGTCGGGTGGGCATGGCTCGGGTCGCAGACTTGCCAGCCGATCCGAGCATGATAAATCACAGGAATTCACAGGAGCTTGCAGGGGAGGCCGGGAGACCACCAAGGGCCCCAGCCCCCTCTTCTGGTCTGCACGAGCAGGCCGCACCCGTGACTCTCCAGCTCTGGGGCACATCCTGTCTGGGGATCTCTGCGGCGGTCCCGAGCATCCGACTCCCCTCTGTTGCTCATTTCAGGGATTTGCCATTCCCCTCCCCCGCCCGCCCCTTCCTGGGCACCAACATAATAGTTTTTCCCGGTTGATAGTTGAGAAAAGAAACAGGCTGAGGCATTAACAAATCCCATGCCAGACCCCAGGATTGCAGACACACAGCCCTGGATCCGGTCCCCCAGAGGGTTACCACGAGGATTTGGCCGTGGGAACTTAGCTCTGCCCTCGGTGCTCTCGTGTCCCCATTGATTTGCAGGACTGTGGTCTTTCCAGGGACTCGGACATTCTAACCACCATCCAGTCTCTCAATAGAGAATTTTGGGGCCCTTTTAGATGTTGTCCTAGGAGGGGTACAGGCCCTTAGGAGACCTATTCTCCGTACTGAAGTGTCTAGTTTCGTTTACAGCTGTTACTGCATTTGGAGAAAGAATTGTTTTAACGGGCCAAAAGACCTGTTCGCTTGTTTTGCCAACAAGATGCTTGTCCTCTGTTCCCAAAGACCAGACATTTTATAATGTCTTGGTTTCCGTTTACCAAGAGGTCATGGAAGATCATTCCAAGACTCGTTAGTGCTGTGTCTGAGACTCTCTTCCCAAGGCGGCTTGAGACTTGTCTCTGTCATGCAGCCCCAGGAAGGCAGGGATGCTCGATGCCCTGCTTTGACGGTTCGGTCCACGGTTCCAACCAAGACCCGCTCCTTGTTTATTCACATCAGTCGCTGACCTGTCCGGCGTCCCCGAGCTTTCCCCTTCTCGGTGGCCAATCTGTTGGTGGCAACCGGGGGCCTGAGGCAGGCTGTTGGGATGCAGGCCTGAGCTCACGATAACCCCACCGCGGGGGCCATGTCGAGGGGCTTCTACTCCACAGAAGCAGTAAGGAGCCGCCATGAGGGTGTGGGATGGGAGCACCTTTCCTCCTCAGGGCCTCGTGGTGTGGGGAACCAAGGCCATATTAAGAACATTCCTGCATCAGAGCAGCTCATTCAGGCCAGCGAGCAGCCCTGGAAACTCCAAATCAAGTCCGAGACTTGTGCAAAAATGACTTTTCATAAACAGAGGCAGCTTTCCCGGAATGTCCACGCTGCTTCTCATCGCCGGCAGGGTGAGGGGTGTGGAACACATGGGTGGTACCCGCCGCCCCGGGCCTGAACTCGGGAGGCCTTTCCAGGACTTGCTTCTCTGTGTAAGGCAGACCTGCTTCTTCCTCGCCGTGAGAAATGTTTTCTCCCAGTGGCCACTTGGATAGTCTCTGCTCTCCCCAAACTGGAGACCCACTCAGTGTCTGCAAAACTCAGGAAAGGCCTTATAGATCAGTATTACCTGCTAAATTATTTCCCCAGTTCATGCAGGAGAGGATAGGCTTGTCCAGATGTATATTATTTACACCTAGTATGAAATTACATAAATATTTTCCAGGAAAAAATGTAAAGGAGTAACAGTTCTCCAGGTTTACTGATGATAGCGCAAAACAGAAACTTGGTAAGAATCTTCCCATGAGCGTGTGCGTGTGTGTGTAAGAGAGAGACACACACACGTATTTAGCAACCTTTAAATGTACATTAATGCCGTATTATCTCCTCCTGATTTACAGGGAGAACATCAATTTAGAACTATTTGCACGAACTCCGGATACCAGTTTATAGCATTCCCTGTTTAGAAATAAAATAACTAAAGTCTCGGGTTGCCAGGCAACCACAGCAATGGTAATTCTTAGATTGCTGCTTGAAAAATACTCATTTTTATACATTTTAATGACTGTTGGGATGCAGAGAAAGCAGGTCCGGAAAAATCACCAGGACGTAGACACCCCTCCCCACCTTGTTGGTTTTTTGTTTTTTGTTTTTTTATGAGATTTGAACATTTTTTTGTTCTTTCCTCCTAGCTCCATTTACTTCCCTGGCCAGTGGTATCTTCATATTCAATTATGGGTATTTCCAGAGATTGATATTATGTTCTTAAGAGTTTAGCCACCACTCCCAGTAAATAGAGTCACACAGGTCACTCGGGGAGAAACGAGGCTGTCTGGGAATTGGTGGGGTCACAAGCCCCGGGTTTGAGCATGGGTCCTTTCTCCACTGCCTTGGCTCACAAACTCTGTTCAGGCCAGTTTCCCCCCTCGTCTGTGGCTCACCCTCACTGGGTGATGGGCCACGGAGGACTGGGTAGAAACGGAGACGTCCTCGTTTCCCTCTTAGCTCTTCCAACAGTTTCCTTCCTTTCCGTTCCGTCCCGGAGATTACGAACAAAACCCTCTTCCCTCCAGATTCTGAACCAGTTGGCAAATAGTTACAAGAGTACGACTGGGAGCTGAAACTGTCTGTCTGCTTAATCCTGGCAGAGTGCAGGAGGGCCCCTGTCCCTCCGCAGACCAGATGGCAGGACCCATCCACGGGCAGAATCGGGCCAGCAGCGCGGTCAGGGGCCCGGACAGCCCCGTGGCTCATGTGCAGGAGAGAATGTATGAGTTGCAGGGAGAGAGACAGATGGACACACAGGCAGCCTTGGGCTGGAGCTGCCCAGCCTCACCGGGCAAACCTTTCTTGTGCCATGCAAAGAAGTGAATAAAAGGGCAGATAGAAAGGCAGGAACATTCAATCTTTCCAAGGGGGCAGAGGTTCCGAAATGTGGATTTGCTGGGTTGTAGGGAGAAGCAGCGCGTCGTTTCCAATACTTGTTTTCTGGTTCTCCGGCAACGTCCTGGGTAGTTAGCCTGGGGCGTGAATGAGCCTTGACTTCGGCTTATTTCGTCCTGAGAGGATAAGGATGATGGCTCGTTGTCGTCCCTGTCCTCCGACTGTGCCTCGGAAACTGCTCCAGATGCTCGACGGGCATCGCTCGGCCCAGGCACAGCCGCACAGCCCAGGCCCGACTGAGCACGCTCGAGCTGCAGCTGGGAAGCTGGAGACAGGAGGGCCGAGTCTCTTGGCCATGTTTGCACAGCTGGTGGGTGACAACCTGCTTCACTGTCCCCGCCCCGTGCCACGCTGTTGCCTGCCTCGGTGTCCCGGACACGCTCAGTCAGGGCACGCTGCAGGAGCCGATGTGCTCCGACCGTGGGAAGAGAAGGCGAAGCTCCAAGCGGGGCCCGGCTGGGGCCAGCGGTGCGGGCAGGGGCGGCGGCGTCCACGCCTTCCTGTCTTGGGGATGGCCAGGGGGTGGGGGCGGGGGGCAGGCGTACTCCCGGAGCCTCGTGGCAGTGGGCAGAGTGGGATGGGGAGGGCGGAGGAGGGAAGGGCCCCCACGCCATCGAACCCGAATCAGAAGTACCAGCTAAGGTGTGGGACTGAGTGAAACCCTCCTCACTCAGGATCTGCACACAGGCCCTGAGGTAGAAGGTTGGAGAACGGGCTTGGGTTGACCTCCTTAAATAGTGCTCAGTGGGGCTCCTCTTCCAGCCACCGTGATCCCTGCAATGTGTCATAGGGCCTCTGTCTTTCTTAATTTTGTCTTTCTTGATTTCTTAATTTCGTGCTCTGGCCTGACAGTGGGCGGAGCCTTTCCTCCGGCCCACGGACCGAGGAAGCTGCACGTTCCACGATGCTCTCTTGGGCTGCAGGGCCCCCGGACCCCCCACCCCAACCCCTCACCTGCCTCACTGAGTGGGGGGCTCCAGCAGGAGAAGCGTGACCGCGTCCCCTGCCAGACACGGCCAGCCGACGAGACAGAGTTTCTGGCCCTCTCTAGTTTCTAGGAGGTGGAAATTTCTAGAAGGTGCGTGGAGGCATTTCTGGGTGAAAAGATTCCTGTCAGAATAGGAGAGGTTATCACTCAGCCTGTGTCTCGAGGTTTTGCTGGGGACGAGAAAGGCAAGGAAGGAGGGGCTGGGGGGGGAGAGTGACAGCCAGCTGTCAGGGCCCGGGATAATGAGCTGCCTCCGACACCCGGCTAATAAGAGCAGCTGTGGGGGTTTCCACAGCTGGCCCATAAGGCAGTCAATCCATCAGCTAGAATTTGGGAAGTTTCTTCAGGCGTGGCTCCCAAGGAGCTCTGAGGTCACATGCCTGTGGTGTCTACGAGCTGGGCTTCAACACAGGCTGGGGAGCCGATGCTGAGCTGTGAGCCCTGGTGTGGGTCCCCTTCGCCCATCCCCCCACTCCTCTTTTCCCCCTCTCTGGCAACCAGCCATCTGTTCTCTGGATATGAGTTCGGGTTTCTAAATTCCGCGTATAATCAAGATCCTACAGTATTCGTCTTTCTCTGTCTGACCTCTTTCTTGTAGCGTCCTGCCCTCCAGGGCAGCCATGTTGTCACAAGTGACAGGACATCACTTTTTAATGGCCAAGTAATATTCCATTATACTTATATGCACATGTGTGAGTGACAGAGAGAGCGTGGGTGGGAGTGCGTGTAACATTTCTCCATTCTTCCATTGACGGGCCCTTCAAGGGACCATCCTGTCTTCCTTGACTTTGAAAGGCCAAATGGATCATAATTAACCTTTTGTTAAAATGGGAAGCTCATAAGTTGATTCAGCGAGAGTCTGTGGGCCTCCTATCCGGGGAGGACTGCCACCAGATACGGACATTTAATTTGAGAGAGTCCAGCCCTGTGGACTCCGCACCGAGAGAGACATAACGGCTTAAGCACTGGAACATCTCTGCCTACAACTTCCCTCGACCAGTCCCTTGAGCCTGAGGGCGAGTGGGCATTGGGGGTCAGAGGCAGCTGTGCCCTCGGTTGTGTCTGAACATCCCACTGACCACGGTGGGAATCAAATCTTTAAAGACAGAGACTTTTCAGGTGAGATGGTCCTTAAATACAAGGCAGGTCCTTTTGCTGCTTTGGTTGGAACCATGATTGTCCCAACACTGGAACGAAACTTGACCGTGTTGGGTCCCCCAAGGGAAGAGTTTTCTTCCAAAGAGATTTCCAAGACGAAGCTTATGATGCAGATTTCACCTTACACTTCCGAGCCCAAGGGATACATAGGCTTGACCTCCATCCGTCACGGGGCTCAGCTCTGCTCTGCTCAGGAAGGTGGATTCTGACCTGAAGGACCTGGCTAGCGGTTTTCCGGGACTGCTTCTGTTCTAAGCCGGACAGAGGCTACCAAGCACATAAGAAACAGTTTGGAATATATTCAGCAGAGTATCTGTGAGTCCTTCTACCCATGCAGTCCTTCCCTCACTCATTCAAAAATATTTATCAGATCCCGACAACGTGCAGGGCCCCGGGGATGCAGCAAATAACACAGATGCTCTCCCCTCTGGGACAAGCCACGCCCTAGTGAAGATGCTGATGCGCACTTAGGTGGTCCCACACACCGTAATGTGTGAGCGCCCAGTGCTAACCCCCCACCGGGGGAAGATGGGTCCAAGTAAGGCAGAGGGAATCAGAAGGGCTGGAGCGAAGGCTGTCTGGGCGGACGGCGTGACTCTGAAAGCCCTGGGCTCGTGTACACCTTCTCTCGTTCCCGCACATGCCAGCTTTGTCAAGTGTCCCATAGCCCGTCCTCAAACCCCTGAGACACTGGCGCCGTGCTGGCCTCGGCGAGCACAAATCATGATGTCAACCCTGCTCGACACAAATCATGATCTACTGCCGAGCCAAACGCAGGACTCGGAGTCCACTGCTAATTGTTACCTTTAATGATAACTAATGATCGTCTCTCCAGTCGTGCTGCTGCTGGAAGAAAGCAGCCAAACTGGGTCGTTCGGGGCCAGTGCACAGAGTGCCTGAGATGCCCCTGGGCGCCCGTGATCGCTCAAGGGTGGCCAGACCTAGGCACAATTAGGCATTAGAAGGGACGGAGCATACAAATGAGTTGGGGCTTAATTCATTAAGAAACTGTCTTGAACGTTAATGGAGCTTCCATCAGAGTATCCGACCGTAAATTCTCACCTGTTTCTCAACTGGTTCAGGCTCAACTGAGCATTAATAGATTTTTTTTTTTGTCCATGCAAATGAGGTGATAATTTAGCTCATGTGTAATTGAACAATTTTCACATAGTTACATTCACGGAGCAGTTAAGTTGTATCAGATCGTCTAATGTACCAGTAATTCTTTAACTAACATAGAGCTGAGTTTCATTTGGGTCTACCAAAGAGAGAACCGGAGAGAACCAGAGGTCAGAATAAATCTGTTAATAATTGGAAGGATAGTCGACTTTAGGAGCCCCGACAATACTGTCCTCTGGGGGCGGCACCCGGCGTGGTTCTTCATTTTTGTTTGGACTTTCTCTTATCCTGCTCCTTAGCAGCGAGATCAGGACAAATTGTGCTGGTGGGGGGGTGGATCTTGGTATGGGGTTTGTAAGCCTACGTCTCCTAGTTCTGTGTCGAAGTTCTGGTTTTTTCCAAGGGTTACACGTGTGTGTGTCCTCGAAGCCGGCATCAGCCCCTTCCCACTGTGTCTGGCTTCCCGCTCCCGGGCACCTGGCCGTCTCTGCGCACGGCCCCCCCGGCACCAAGGACCAAACTCTATAGGTGTTTTTGAGAGTGTGGAGAGCACTTGCATGCCATTTTGGGAACAAAGTTCACTACCCTTCGCTCGGGGCAAGGGCCATGCGCTGCTTCCGTCTGAGGACGCTCTCTGGCCAAGGCCGTGGCACAGCCCGCCACGCAGCTGCTGACGTCACCCCTGCTGCAAATCCTGCAGTGGCTTCTTGGCGGCGGCAGGGTGGAATTCAGACTTTTTTTTTTTTTTAAGATTTTATTTATTTACTTATTTGACAGAGACACAGAAAGGGAACACAAGCAGTGGGAGAGGGAGAAGCAGGCTCCCCGCTGAGCAGGGAATCCGGTGTGGGGCTCGATCCCAGGACCCTGAGATCATAACCTGAGCCGAAGGCAGAGGCTTAATGACCGAGCCACCCAGGTGCCCAGAGTTCAAACCCTTTTATGGCCGTGAAGCTTTTCGTCCTTTGGACCACACCCACCTTTCCGACCGTGGAAACTGCCTCCAGGCTCCTGAACCCCCACGCTGTCTCTCGGCCTCCAGGCTGTGTACACGCTACTTTTTCTGCCTACAGATATCCTTGTTTGTTCGTTCGCTCGTTCATTCATTCTTCCTGTGAGTGGTTCCCAAGAATGTGCTGTAATTCCATACAGTCCTGGATCCCCTTCTTCAGATAGTGACTTTCTGCTTATTTCTCCTACACGTTTTCATTGTGAAATCTGCCGTATACGCAGATGTAGAAACATGTCTGCCCAGTCTACAAACCAACAAATCAGACACCTGGGTGCCCACCACCCAGGTAAGGGAATAGAACATTTAGAAGGTCCGTGTGCTATTCTGGGACCATGTTGCCCTCCTGCCTTTCCCAGAGGTGACCTCCATGCTGAATTTTGTGTTTATTGTCCCCTCGCTTGCCTTACGTTTTTACCACCTAAATTTGCATCCAACACAATATATACTGTTTGGTTCTGTTTGATTTTGAACTTTACGTAACTGGAATCATACTGTCTCTTTGGCTTTTCTCGAACTTCCTTTTTTCAACCAATATTTAATTTCTGACATCCATATTGATGTGTGGAACTATAGCTTATTAATTTTCTTTGATGGACGATTTTTCTGCTGTCAGAGGATATCACAGAGTATTGGTTCTTCTGTTGATGGATTTCCAAGAGATTTTGGAAAATTGGTTGTTGAATTCTTGTCTAATCCATTTTTGCATCTAATGAGATGATCTTGGGGTTTTCTGCCTTTAATCCTTTAATATGGTAAATTACATTAATCAATTTTTTAATATTAAAAATCCTTGCAGCCCTTCCTGCTTATTCTTCAAGGCTTACCTCCAATATTATCTCCTCTTTGAAGCCTTGCCGGATCTCCTTTCCTCCCTCATGCCTCTTTGTTCTAGGAAAGTTGTTTCCCTCCTATAATCCCCTATGGCATTCTGAAGGTATTCTATTATAGGCACTGATGTTATATTTTAATTATTTGTTTACATACTTATCTCTCCTATTATATGAGCACATCAAGATACTGATAGTCTTTTTTTTCCATGTTCCTTATTTTTGTACTACTTTGCAGTAAATCAACCTGATTGGAACCTTCCCCCCCTTTTTCAATTGAAATGTAATTGAGGCATAGTATTACATCAGTTTCGGGCATAGAGCATAGTGAATCGGCAAGTCTGTACGTTATGCTGGGTTTGCCACAAGTGTGGCTGCTGTCTGTCCCCATACAACGCTATTTCACTACCATCTACTGTATTCCCTATGCTGTGCCTTTCATCTCCATGACTTGTTCATTCAGTAACTAGAACCCTGTATCTCCCGCTCCCTGCCCCTGTTTTGCCCATCCCCCACCCCAGCAATCATCAATACGTTCTTTCTATTTATGAGCCTATTTCTGCTGTGGCTTTTTTGGCTTTTCAGATTCTACATATAAATGAAATCCTATGGCATTTATCCTTCTCTGTTGGACTTCTTTCCCTTTGCATAATGCTCTCTCGGTCCATCCATGTTGTTGCCAATGGCAAGATTTCTTTTCATGGCTGAGTAATATTCCATTGTGTGTGTACATGACCTCTTCTGTATCCATTCATCTATCTGTGGACACTTGGGCTGCTTCTGTATCTTGGCTGTTGTAAATAATGCCACCAGAAACATAGGGATACATGTATCTTTCTGAAATAATTTTTTTCTCCTTTGGGTAGATACCCAGTAGTGGAATTACTGGAATATACGGTATTTCCATTCTCAACTCAACTCTAAGGAACCTCCATACTGTTTTCCACAGTGACTGGTCCAATTCACATTCCTACCAACAGGGCACGGGGCTTTCCCTTTCTCTGCATCCCTGCCAACACTTGTGATTTCTTGTCTCGATTCTAGCCATGCTGGCAGGTGGAAGGTGGCATCTCATTGTGGTTTTGATTTGCGTTTCCTGATAATGAGTGATGTGGAGCGTCTTTTCACACGTCTGTTGGCCATCTGTACGTCTGTTCTGGGAAAAAATGTTTATTTAGGTCCTCTGCCTATTTTTGATCAGATTATCGGGATTTTTTCCATGTTGAATTGTTTAAGTTCTTCATGTGTTTTGGATATTAACTCCTTATTGGATATGTCATTTGCAAATATCTCCTCCTGTTCAGTAGGTTGCTTTTCATTTTGTTGATGGTTTCCATTGCTGTGCAAAAGCTTTTTATTTTGGTACAGTCCCAATAGTTTGTTTTTGCTATTGTTTTCCTTGCCTGAAGAGACATACCTAGAAAAATGTTTCTACGGCTGATATAAAAAAGATCACTGCCTGTGTTTTCTTCTTAAAGTTTTATGGTTTTGGGTCTCACATTCAGGTCTTTAATCCACTTTGAGTTTATATTTGTACACGGTGTAAGAACGTGGTCCAGTTTTATTCTTTTGCAAATAGCTGTCCAGTTTGCCCAACACCATTTGTTGACGGGACCGTCTTTTCCCTGTTGTATATTCTTGCCAGCTTTGTAGTAGATTAATTGAACTTATAATCCTGGGTTGACTTCTGGGCTGTCTGTTCTGTTCCACTGATCTGTGTGTCTGTTTTTGTGCCTGTTCCCTACTGCTTTGATGACTCCTGCTTTGTGGTAAAGCTTGAAATCTGGGATTCTGAGGCCTCCAGCTTGAGTCTTTATCAAGGTTCCTTCACCTAGAGTCTTCTGCGGGTCCATAAAAATTTTAGGGTTATTTGTTCTGTGAAAAATGCCATTGGTATTTTGATAGGGATGGCACTGAATCTGTAGATTGCTTTGGCGAGTTTGGACACGTTCACAATTTTGATTCCTCTAACCCATGAGCACAGGATTTCTTTCCATTTGTGTCACCTTTAATTTCTTTTATCAGTGTTTTATCGTTTTCAGAATATCGATCTTTGTAGCAATCAAAAGGTATTTGATTCTTTTGGTGCAGGTGTAAATGGAATTTTTTTTTTCTTAAACTCTCTCTTACTTCATTCTCAGTGTATAGAAATACAACCAATTTCTGTAGGTTTGTTTTATACCCTGCAGCTTTACTGGATGCATTAATTACTTCTAAGAGGTTTTGGGGAGAGTCTGTAGAGGAACACTCCTTTTTCAGCAGCAGGTATAAGTCAGACATCTGCCTTCAACTTTTGGTGGCCTGCCTCACAGCCTGGATGGGGCTTTATCGTTTGTCAGGATCAACTTCCTACAGTGGCTGAGAGGACAGTCTCTCTTGTATAAAGCCCAGGAAAGTGCCTGTGGGCCCTTCCCATTTCTGGTTCATTGACCCTCTATCACCGTAGGAATGGATAGACCCACAGCCCAGAGCCCTTGACAATCAAATTCTGAAAAAGCACGGGGCGCCTGGGTGGCTCAGTGGGTTAAAGCCTCTGCTTTTGGCTCAGGTCATGATCCCAGGGTCCTGGGATTGACCCCCGCATGGGGCTCTCTGCTCAGCAGGGAGCCTGCTTCCCTCTCTCTGCCTGCCTCTCTGCCTACTTGTGGTCTCTCTCTGTCAAATAAATAAATAAAATCTTTTTTAAAAAATTCTGAAAAAGCAAACCTCCCCACTCGATTTCTTGCTAGAATAATGAGACTCTTCCTGACAATTTCCTTTGCAACAGGAGAACAGCCACCTTTAAAAACCATACAGTTTGGGTCACCTAGATGGTACAATCCATTGAACATCTGAATCTCAGTTTTGGCTGAAGTCGTGATCTCATGATTGTGAGATAGAGCCCTGTGTCGGGGTCGGCGCTCAGCACAGAGCCTGCTTGAGATTCTCTCTGCCCCTCCCCCTGTGCTTGCTTGCTCACTCGCTCTCAAATAAATAAATCTTTAAAAAATGTATAAAAAATAAAGCCATACAATTTGACCTTTCCAAAAGCCAAAGACTCTCCTCACCAAAGTCATTTATTTGAGCCTATAATTTGTAAATGCCAAGAATGATGTGATTTTTCCCCTCAAAGCCTTCTGGAGGGGTCTAAATCACCCTCTCGTCAAGTCTTCTGTTCACGGACCCACGTAAGGACCGCGCCACAGGGTCTTAGAAACATGGGCGTCGTGCAACAGCAACGAGCACCAGACCACCACTTTTGAGTATTTGCTGAGCCCATGTCCCATCTACACGGTCCAGACATTCTCTTCATCTTCACATGAACCGTAGAGGAGAGGCTGTTGTCCTTCCCGTTCTAGAGATGAAGACAGCGAGACACAGAAAGGCCTAGCAAATCACCAGCTGTCACAGGTACAGTAATTGGGAAGCCAGGATTAGAACTCAGGTACTGGGGCTCAAAACGCGCCCTTCCATTCACCGCACCATTCCCCAGGGCACAGAGTCAGACCAGACGGACCTGGGCTCAGGCCTCGCTCTGCCCTGGCTGCCTTTGTGACTTAAGGATGCTCAGGCTCCATCTGGCCAAGGAGGAGAAGGTTCCGGCTTGTTGGGAGTAGTGCACAGGAAGGCATCTGGTGCTCCGTGAACTGCTGCGAGAATATGACCACGATCTCTCAGGTCTCTTTCAGGGTCATTATCAGGCCTTTGGGAGTCCTGTAGAGACCCCAACCCATGAGGAGCTCAGGCGCAGTGTTTGACTGTGACCTCAGAGCTCAGCCGTGTGTCCTCGTGGTATCAGTGAGCTGCGACTCCCTGCCGGCCTCGTCATCCTTGGGTTCTCACGAACACAGCCCGCATCCCCGATGCGCGGAGGGTATGTTTCCTGCGTTCGCTACCCAGGGGGACTGGACTTTTGTCTCAGGCCATCCCCATGTTAAACCCACTGTCCTCTGTCTCACTCCTCCCAGGAGCAAAGAGTAGACGCGAACGTGTAGGAACCCATTAGAGACGGAGGTCAAACATCTCTCCGCGTGCCACAGCCTGAGTCCAGACAGAGGGCTGGGTGCGTCTCCGCGGAATCCAGAGGGAACAGATGTGGCTGACCCCATGGCAGCCCCGGGACCCACCACGAGAAAGTGGTTTCTAGTGCATTTCAATCTATTTCAATCTATTGTGTGGCAGAATGCCCCCCACACCCACCAAGCCTTCTTGCCGTATAGATTTGTAGAAAGTGAGTCGAGCCAGAGGCTCCCAAGCATAAGGTCCTGAAACCAATTCCTTACATGGTGGCGGCTGGCTGGGAAGACACCGGCTCCCAGTCACGACTGTCCCAACTAGAACCCCCAAAGGCATTTCTCATACAACGATTTTACTCACTAGAACGGCAACTGGGAAGACCCCACAATGGAGCCAGCGTGATTGCTTTTATAATCTTCACCTCAGCCCCAGGGGGCCACCACCGGCAATCGGCCAAAGGAGGCTCATTCCAAGTGTCCTTTGTCACAGCAGCCTGGGGCCTGCGGAAGCCAGAAGAAAGCTCTGCGGCCACACTTGACTTACCCCTGCCCGTGGAGCCAGTAAGGGACAGAATCACAAACCAGCGAAGTTTGGTGCCTCTGCCCCACTGCTGCCTCTGCACTCAAGGCTGCCCCTCACGCAGCCCTCCCCGCCTCCCCCCTCCACGGCTGACAGACCCCGAGGCCTCCGTTAACTCCACACCAGCAACAACACCGAGGTCCTCTGCAGCTCGGGCTTCTCCCGCTCTGTGATGGGGCCACGTCTCAGGTCAGGTTCGAACGGTCCTGTCTAAGGACGGTCTGGCCCCCGGGAGCGTTCCCGCTCTCCCAACCCGATCAACGCTTGCGTTGTCTGATTGAAAAGCGTGTGGCCGTCAGGTGGGTGTTGAATGCCATGTCGGAGTAATTTTAATTCCTTACGGCTGAGTATCGTCTCATGCTTGTTGCTTCGTACTCTCTGTCCCTGTCCTCTCGTTCACATCGTTTGCTCGGTTTTCTATGGAGCTGCTTTTCTTTGTGTTCATCAGTTTGCAGGAATTCTTTGTAAACTCTGGCTCCTACTATTTTGCCGAATTTGTCGAATTCCCACAGATCTGCAAGGCTCCTTTGGTCGTACACCAGGTGTCCAAAAATGCAGGGGGGTCTGTCTCTGGGCTCTCCCCCCATGCCGATACCACATGGTCGCAGCCCCGTCGGGCTCCGTGAGTTCTTTATGGCATGCTGTTTTCCATCGAGTGCCTTTCTGTGCGTCACTCTCTCCTTCCTTCTGCTTTCTTTTGGTTTGCTTTGCCTTGCTATTTTTATCTCCATCTTAAGATGGCTACTTGGCTTAATTTTCTCTCTTTATTGCTCCGTAATATAAGCCCTTAATGCTGTACATTACTCACTAGGAACTGCTTTGTATCTTCAAGTTTTTATAACGACAATTGTTTTCACTATCACAAGGTCAAACTAGTTTCTAGTTTTTGTTCTATTTGCCATTTGAGCTATGGGACTAATGTCCACAGCTAAGTTATTTGGATTCCGTTCACTCCTCCTGGGGCTTGCTTTGCTAGGGCAGGTACAGAGCATCAAGGGCTAGTTGGAGCCACCATTAGAGGACTCTAGCATTATTATTATTGTTGTTATTGCCGTTGTTGTTATTAGCCCCTTATGAGGATTCCATCCCAAACCCCATATATTAGCAGATCTTCCTGCTGTCTGCTTGAACAGACATGGAATGCATGCTTTCTCTCTCTCTCTCCAGCTCTCTCCTTTTTCTTTTATTTTGCCTGCAAATTGTGGCTGCATTGGCCTCCCCAAATGCTGAACTTTGTCTCCCTGTCAGTAGCGTGACTGCCTGGCTCCGTCTGGGTGTCCTTCTCGGTCGTGTGGCCTGTCTGGGTGGTGAGCTGGGGTGTTTGAGAGGCCTCCCATGGTTTGTTCTCCTCTCAAAGATGACTTTTCTCTGCTGCTCTTGCCCAATATCCCAAACCCATTTTCATGCCAATATTTTGTCTCCTTTCCTAGTTGTTTAAGGCTGGAGGGAAGCTCTAGTTCCGTTGTTCCGCGCCCCCCCCACCCCGCCTCCCAGCACGGCCAGAAGCAGAAATTGGTCATCTCTGATGAATTTCTTGCTTATTTTGTTTCTTTAAACATCTTAATTTCCTGAAGCATGTTAATCAACTTTTTGTTGTTCACTTGTAATCTGTGTTCGAACGTCTCGTTTGGCTGTCTCTTATTTTCTGCTGGGTCTTTCTCATGGTGCCTTATTTGTCTGTGTGTGTTTCTGCCCCGGGCGATTCATTTGCATTCTTTTTTTTTTTTTTGGTGAGAATTCTTCAAGGCCGAGGATAAAGATGGTTTACTTTTGCATTTGTGTTTACTTCTGCTTGGTGCCTGGGATCACCACCAACTGAGGACAGCCTGTGTTATATTCCCAGCTTGAACTATTTTGGACCCCCCAGATACCAAGAATTCAAACTGCCAACTTGTGTTAACCCAGCCTGTGGTTCCAAATTCTCGGGACAATTTCTTTTCTACTTAGAGCCGTACTTCAAGACAGACACGTCTTATATAGTGAGGGGAGCAGGTGTTCCCAAACAGGTTCTTCCTTTTACAATCCTCACGTTGGGCAGGCTCTCGGCTATGTCTTCAGTTTTGCACACCCTTTGAAGCCATATTAAACTAAGCTGAATATTTCGTGGTTTGGCAAATACCTTCAGGGTCAGAGCAAACTTCCATGTTCTCCTCAGTTCTGGAGAATTCCCAACTTCATTTCTTTCTCTTAGCCTGACAGTTCTTTACTCTGACAAGCTCAGTGATGTTCTGAATGAGATTTATGAAAATGTCTTCTTCACAGTGTTTCATTGTACTCGATAAGAAGTTCTTTTTAGGTACCTAGATTACCCTGTTGCTGTTTTTGATCCTTTTCTATATTCCGTTACACATTTCTCCATGTTCTAAATTATCAGCAAGGGAGCCCTATAATTACTGTCCAAACTGGGACACTTCTCACAGTAAAACATTGGGTGATGATATTAACTTTCAACTTCCTAAAATATTTTCTGACAAATCCATTTCTGTTAGTGGACTTCTATAACTATAAAATAGTTATATTTAAAATTACCTTCAAAACAAATATTTTCTGACCAAAAAAAAAAAAAAAATCCATGTGCACCAAAGAAAAAATTTAAATCTCTTTATATGATTTTTCAGAACATTCAAATAAAGGAAAGCAGAATAGTTATTTACAATCCACTTTCGTGCATTTTTTTTTTTTTGAGACAGTGAGAAAGAAAGCACCTACACAAGGTGGGGAGAGAGGGAGGGAAAGAATCTCAAGCAGGCTCCATGCCCAACAGAGAGCCTGAAGTGGGGCTCAATCTCACAACCCTGAGATCCTGACCTGAGCCAAAATCAAGAGCTAGACACTCAACTGACTGAGACATCCAGATGCCCCAATGCTGTCTTTTTATTTTTATTTTTTATGATTCTATTTATGTGACAGAGACACAGTGAGAGAGTGAGCACAGGAGGGGGAGTGGGAGAGGGAGAAGCAGGCTTCCCACTGAGCAGGGAGCCAGATGCAGGGCTCGATTCCAGGACCTGGGGATCATGAGCTGAGCCAAAGGCAGACGCTTAACAACTGAGCCACCCAGGATTACTGTAATAGTGCCTTTCTTAAGACTATGTATTTTTCTAGTATTATCTTAGGGCTACAGTGTTTTGCTTCTTCACTTACCTACATGTTTATGTCTGTGTGTGCACATGTGTGTGGACATCTGAAACTCTATGTTTCAATCTGTGCCTTTTTTATGGCCCAATATTCACGTAGTTCTTTCCTTGCTCTAGCAGCGAAGTGTTCAGGGTCCTGCCTGTTTGCAAGTTTCCTTTCGTTTAATAATTGTAATTCATTATAGGCTTCTGAGGCTGAGGGTTTCTACATTTTATTTAAAGGAATTTATTTTAAAAAATTTTTTATTTAAATTCAACTTGATTAACACATAGTGCATTACTGGTTTCAGAGGTCAGTGATTCATCAGTTACAGAGAATACCCAGGGCTCATTCTCACGTGCCCTCCTTAACGCCCGTCTCCCAGTGACCCCAGCCCCCCCACCCAGCCCCTCCAGCAACCCTCAGCTTGTTTCCTAGGATTAAGAGTCTCTTATGGTTTACCTTGAGGCTAAGATTTTTATATTTCATTTTTTGAGCACCTGATGGCAGACTTGTTTTGAACAAAGTGCAATCAAATTTAAAAGACCCGTTTCTAAAATTCCAGTACCTTTGTGTAGAACACCGAGGTAAATACATTTCAAAGTTCAAAAATGGCTAATACCGGCAATTTCATATTATTTAAGCTCGTTCTTGAGAGCCCCAATGGTTCTCAAACCCCGCTGATGACGGGCCGCAGAGAGAGCTGCCCATTCTCCTAATGAAATATTTGTTTGTTTAACATAAGATCGATCACAGCATTTTGTTAAGGTCAGTCATTGCAGATGTAAATCTTGCCAGTTTTGACAGCCGCAGCTCATACTCCTCTGGGGAGAAACAGGAGTGTGTTTGCGTCTTGTTAGGAGGCCTGAGTGCACCGTAACCCGCGACAAGCACGTTGTCTGTACACGTGTCTCCAGCCGAGGGAACAGCACATCTGCAGGCCGGAGCCCTGTGCGCCGTGCGTGTCCTACATGCCGGGACTGTGGAGACCGAGGGTGAAGGTCTGTCCTATTCTTCCCATCTTGCTGTTTCAAGTCTTAATAATAATACTTTGTTTTTAAACAACAAAAAACTCCAGGGCCATGTAAACTGGGCAGGATGCAGGATAAGGGGCATCAGTGGAGACTTGTGTGGGGAAACCGGAGCCCGGGATCAGACTCACAGAGCCAGGGGGTGTCGCATTTGGGTCTCGATCCCTGGACGTGCAGAGAGCCCACCTCTGCCCTCCGTCCTTCACGCACGCTGATCGGGCAGACCGCCTCCCAGCAAGCTGATTTGTCTGAATAATATTTCCCGGTGTTAGTGTAAAGAACAGGGATGGGGCGGCCCTGGGCCTCGGAGCATGGCCCTCAGCACTGGCACACGGGCAGCCGTCCGCTCTGCTGACCCTTAGCTGCAGGCCGGCGATCCCTGGGTGCTGTCGTGGAACATCTGCTCTAAGAGCCAGAGGCATTGACCTTGACTCTGCGACCTGGTTTTACCAGCTCTTCTTCCCCATACACGCTGCTGAGACCACACATTCCCGCTATGGAGACCTTCGTTCTGTGCAGAATCAACCTCAGAAAAGCCATGGGGCGGTTGAACTGACAGGGCCAGAGTCGTGTTGAAGCTGAGGGTGTCTTGGTGGTTCTGGCTGTTCCTCTTCGGGGAATGTTATACCTGAGTAGAATTGTCCATCTGCGATCTGTCCTCGAAGGCGGTGGGCTGTAGGCCCTGGCGTACCCTCTGGCATGCTCTCAGAGGCTGGAGGAGCTGCCCTGTCATCCCGTGGGGGAGACAGTGAGCCTTCCCCCCGGCACTCGCTCCGTCCACGGCCGTGGCAGTGGTCTTGGTTCGACTCTGACCGTAGCTCCTACGAGGAAAAAGCAAAGGTGGAGCTTTGGAGTTGGGAAGGTCGGTGAGGAGACCTCTTTTGATGGGGGGGGGGAGCTCATCTGATATTTATTTAAATATTTCTAGAAAGGCAGCTGTGTTGGACACTGTGTTGGGCCCTAGACGTGTAGAAAGAAAAGAAGTGATCTCTGCCCATCTTACGGAGTTTTTCAACAAGTAGGCGTCTTCTGTGGTATGTGACCCACAGAGAACCTTCCAGAGCACTTCATTTTTTTAAGTTAGTCACCATACAAGATATCATTAGTTTTTGATGTCGTGTTCCAAGATTCATTGCATATAACACCCAGTGCTCCATGCAATCCATGCCCCTCCCCCTTAATACCCATCACTGGGCTAACCCGCCCCCTCACCCCCCTCCTCTCTAAGACCCTCGGTTTGTTTCCTGGAGTCCACAGTCTCTCGTGGTCCTCTCCTGCTCTGAGTGCCCCTCCCCGCCTTCAGTTTTCCCTTCCTTCTCCTAATGTCCTCCATGCTACTCCTCATGTCCCTCAAACTCAGCTCCCAAAACACAAGTCAGAAACTGGGCAGAAGACAGGAACACACGCTTCTCCAAAGGAGACCTACGCATTGTTGACAGCACATGAGAAAGCGTTTGTCATCATTAGCAGCAGGGAAACTCAAATCAAAACCTTCAGAGCACTTTTGAAATCTTTGATGAAATTTTGAGATTTTTAAATGTTTCCTGTAAAGGGGAGAGGTACAAAGAAGGGGGCACGGGAAGATGGAATGAACTCCTAATTTGCAAGCTTCTTGTCCCCGGCGAGATTTGAGAACCTGCCCAGTTAAGGATCTTACAGGATATCCGTGATTTGGTTCTGAAATCAAACCACGTTAACCCCGTGTTTGAGAAATGAAGAGCCATTTGCCATTAGATGTGTCCACCTAAGAGAGATAACGGTTGTGCCACAATGGCCTTTCTTTCCAAACAAAATAATTATCACTGGAAACCTTGAATCAGCTTCGTTCATTATTTTTCAAGAAATGTGCAATTTTTTCCATGTCATTCCCCGTGAAAATTTTGTAGACTCTCAAATTATTAGACGTTTGCATTGTGGCCTCAGTGTAACATCTTTTTTTCAGACATGCACAGTAATGGGAACCATTCTTACACTTAATTCCCTTTTAATTCCTTCCAATTACTGTGCCCTGCTTCTGGTGCCAAGAGCCAGTCCCGTTGGTACATTGTGGGAGGACCGTGGGATCGCGTTTCTTTCAGCCACATTTGATACCTGGAAGGCATTCTAGCAGAGTTGCCTCCGTCATCTCCTAAAAGTTGGTTTTACGTGATTTCAGAAGAAGTTTATCCCCAGGCAGTCCGCCACATACGTTTCACAACAGTCTTTCAAGTTCTTCCCCAGCTGGTTCCTGGGTAGTGGTCTGCGAGTAACAAGAACCATATTGGACAAGGATCGTCACGGAATTCCACAGGCCATGTCTGGTCACTCTTATTGGCAGGCCCGTCACAGGAAAAGCAAGACTGGAAGGTTTTTGAACCCCAAGGACCACAAAATGTGAGCTAAAATCTAAGAATGTTGGAGTGTTGCTCAAAAAGTCTGTGCATTGAAGGACACCATCCAGCGATTGAAACCCCACAGAATGGGAGCAAGTCTTTGCAGATCCTATTTCTAGTACAGGATTCCTGCCCAGAATATATAAAGAACTCCTCCCATTCAACAATAACAGCAAAAAGGCAATTCAGCTTCGCAAACAGGCAGAGGACCCACACAGACGATTTTGCAGAGAAGGCACACAGATGGCCAACAAGCACACAAAAAGACATTCTGCACGCTTAGCCACCGGAGAAATGCAAACAAAACCACCGTGAAATGCCACCTCACATGCGTGGGGAGGGCTGTGATTCAAGAAGCAGAAATAAACGTTGGCAGCAATGCGGTGAGTGGCCGCCTCGTGCACAGCTGGTGGGATTGTGAACTTTGCAACCACGCCGAAGACCGTCGGCAGTTCCTCTGCACGTTAAAACGAGAAATGCTATATTATCGTACTATTCCACTCCTTGGTATACACTCAGAAGCACTGAAAGCAGCTACTTGAACAGAGACTCGTTCCCAGCGGCGTTCTGCACAATAACCCACAGGTGCAAACTCCAAGTGTCATCAGGAGGTGAACGGAAAGCAGAATGTGGTACGTCCAGGCGAACAGTATTCAGCTCTACTGGATACTTGAAAGGACTAAAATAGTAAATTTCATGTTGTGTGTATTTGGCTACAATAAAAAAGAAGAGTAGGAAAGGCAGGTCATTTCCAAAGACACGAAGTCCCTGGGAGTTGCTAGGACAGTCAGACGTTTCCTTTCCTTTATTTATGTTTTTTGGGGGGAGCGGGTAGATGACTAGTGGGTTAGTGAATGGAGCTGGATGTGAAAGAATTTCCATAGGATCAAAGTAAACAGCATTCCAGGCGGAGCTCCTGGGATGGACTTAGTGCGGGAGAGGACAAAGTCTACACTTGCTCAAGGAGCTATGGGTACTGGGATGGCTAGAGTCCGCCTGCCGGGAGGCATCTAGACAATTTCCCAGCGTCCTCCTCACTCTGTCCAGCTCCAGATCCAAAACTGCCTAATCGCCTTCACCGTCACCCTTCACATGATGAGGAGGAGGGCCTTGCAGACCGTTGGTCAATGAAACAACAAATGGATTGGAGCCACGGTCATGCCTGTCTGCACCTGATTGGGCTGTGCCCACGTTCCCCATCTTGGCGAATTATGGATTTTGTGGCATTGGTGCTTCCCCTTCCCCCGCGGCCATCTTCATTGTCCCCAGCTGAGTCTTGGCAAGGCCAAGGGTCAGGAACCAGGCGGCAGGGATGGAAGGAGAGGGCGGTGAATGGCTTGTGCTGACCATAACTGTCAGAATCCTGTTTGAAGCTCCACACTGGTGACTTGAAGGCAAACCCACGGCCCAGAGAGTGATGGGAGCTCACTATCACAGGAGGGGACACATTTGATCATCTTACCCACCCTCCCGAGAACTGGGCTGAATCCTTTCCAATGGAGTGATATTCTCTAATAATGAGCCACCTTATGTCTGCTCTCCTGGGAGGCTGTCCGGCGACCCAGCGGTGCCCACCAATGGGCAGTCCGATTGACCAGAGTGAGACTAGACTTCCCTGCCTTTTGTGTGCATGAGATCAGAACACGGTCAAGGGAATGCAAATGACATGACTGCTTGGGGCTTGGATTTGCATTTCCTGTGTTTATTCTGAGAGAGAACAAGCATGGAACTGGCTAAACTGAACTCTGGAGGCTGGAGATGGTCATGATTATAACTCAGTGTTAGCATTAAGCCCAGACCCTTTCGCTAATGCCATTCGACCTCTTTCTAGCCTTTCCAAGGAATGTGGCACGAGAGGGACTCACCTGGGTTTCTCCGGCTGGAGAATAAAAGCCCGTAATTCACCCAGGACCCACGCTGCTCTGTCATCTCAGATGACATCTCAGTTTTGCTTAGAGAGGTTGGTCAAGAAAGACGGCGAATCCCTTCCAGAGGCTTCCCTGCCATTTCTTGCTAAACACATTTCTTTTGATAAAATTCTAAGCACACTTGCAGATTCTCAAAGCCCAGAGTATACACACTTCTAATGTCAGCCCCGAAGGGAAGTCATGGGCTGAGCTCCAGAAAGAGGTGCCATCAAAACGCCACATAGGCAGGCCGTCCTGCACGTTCCCTACTTGAAACAAACATCAGAACTCGTGGAAGAGCGTGGGGACATTCTTAAAGTGTCGTTGTATTGCTAAGGTGATGCAGAAAGTGGGGGACGGTGCAGCAGGAAGGCCGTGGCAAAGATCTAAGAGAAAGCACCAGGCAAGAGTAGGATTCCATCAGGTCAAGAATGCCCTTTGTAACGTCCGTTTCCTCTCTTTTTGAGAGTTCTTTAAAAATCCATGGAGGAAAAAAAAAAATCCAGGGAGAAGGACAGGAGTGAGCGGGTAGTGGGAGGGGCTCTCCGTCACCATGGCAACGTGACTCTTGCCACCATCTCTGCCATCCATCGGTGCCTGACCCCCTTTTGTATGCCCGTGGAGATCGCTGACCTTGGAATTCAGGCGTGCTCACAACCCTGAGGATGGTCTGCTCTTGAAGAAGGGCTACGTTTCTGCACAGAACCGTGAGCTCATGTTAACCCAGCAGATGTATAAATCGTTATGGTGCCACATAACGGAGATGTTCCCTCATCCCTGCCCCAGTAAAGCTGTCCTCCACGGCTGTTGTGGCTCTGTGGAACGTGACTGGACTATAGAAATGGCTAAGCATCGGTGATTAATAATGGCTGAGGCCAACGGGATTTTTTTCTAGTGAACATACAGGGTTCTGTTGGTTTCAGGTGTACAATGTGTGACTCCACGCTTCCATACAGCACCCGGCGCTCATCACGAGAGGTGCGTCCTTCGTCCCCATCACGTTTCCCCCGCCCCCACCCCCCACCCCTGCTCTGGCGACCAACAGGGTGTTCTCTAGAGTTAAGAGTTTGTCTCTTGGTTTGTCTCCTTTTTTCTTTCCAAGTTTGTTTTATTTCTAAAATTCCACAGAGGTGTGAAATCATATGGTCTTTCTCTTTCTGTTTGACTTATTTCACGTAACATTATACTCTCCAGCTCCGCCTGTGTGGTTGCAAATGGCAAGATTTCATTCCTTTTAGGCTGAATAATATTCCACCATATACAGAGACCACATCTTCTTTATCTGTTCATTGATCGATGGACCCTTGGGCCGCTTCCATCACTTGTGAGGCCAAGTGAATTTTACAAAGGAAGTGAAGCTTCATGGGGAGCCTGGGTGGCTCAGTTGGTTAAGTGTCTGCCTTCGACTCAAGTCATGATCCCGGGGTCCTGGGACCGAGCCCCGAGTCAGGCTCCCTGCTGAGCACAGAGCCTCGTCTCCTTCTCCCTCTGCCCCCCACTCATGCTTGCTCTCTCCAGTGCTTTCTCTTTCTCTCAAATAAATAAAATCTTTTTAAAGATTTTATTTATCCATTTGACAGACAGAGACCACAAGTAGGCAGAGAGGCAGGCAGAGAGAGAGGAGGAAGCAGGCTCCCTGCTGAGCAGAGAGCCTGATTCGGGGCTTGATCCCAGGACTCTGGGATCATGACCTGAGTCGAAGGCAGAGGCTTAACGCACTGAGCCACCCAGGTGTCCCTCAAATAAATAAAATCTTAAAAAAACCAAGCTGTAGTAAATGATAGAAACATTATTGCTCCTAATCTGGTCCTGCAGGTGGGTCAACTAATGAGCGTGCATCCATCACAGATCTGTCCGCATGTCTAGTAAGTACAGAGGCTCTCATCATTGACTCGTTAAGCATCTCTTGATAGCATCTTAAGCCTCATTAGCATATATAATTTTTGGCAATCTGTGAATTCAGGGGGAACCTTTGGGCCTACTTCCTATTTGTCTGTAAGGTCTACTAATTTGCCTTCTATGCTTTTGTTTTTAGTTTTTGTTTTGTCTTGTGTTTTGTCAAAGTGATGATGGTATTCTTAGCTCCTGGTCATGCTAAAAGTGGAAAAAAACCAAAACAAAACCAGGATCTCTCCCCTTCTGCCCTAGAGCTCATATGTCATCAACATTGTCCAAGTTACTGTAAAGAAAGGTCCAAATAAAAAGATCAAAATAAAAGCACAGGTCCTACCCTCAAGGTTCTCAGGATCTTGTTGAAAAGAGTGAGTTGGCATTGGCCACACCATGGGGCTTGAGGGCACAGTTCTCAGACTGCCAAGCTGGCCCCGGACTTGTGTAGAGTCTGTCTGCAAGGCTAGAAGAGTTCCCACAAGGCACTCCCACTTCTGACACGAATGGCAAGTTTGAAGGCTTCCCGAAACCATCTTCGAGTTTGGTAATTCACTAAGGAGGACCCCCAGACTTGCTGAAGGTACTCGCAGATGTGACTCATTACAGAGAAAGGACGGAGATGAAAACTAGCCCAAGGAAGAGGGGCATAGGGCTCCATGCATGAAGCTTTGATTGTCCTATCCCGTGCGGTCACAGTGGGCCGCCCTCCCAGTGTCCATGGGTGACAGTACGTACCAGTATTGCCACCCAGAATGCTCATTTGAGCTTGGGCATGCAGAGTTCTTACTGGGGCTACATGATGTAGGCATGATTGACTGATTGATTTCCCACATGGTCACACTCAGTCTGTGACTGATACGGCATGGCCCAAGGTCTCTGACCTAAATCACACAGTTGGTCTTTGTGGTGTGGCCAGCCCCCACCCTAAGACAGTCAGGTGTGGCCCTCTGATCTGGTGTAGCCAGTCCCTGCCCTAAACAGAGCCCCTCCTGACAGATATGACATAGATTACCACCTGGAGTCTGAGGGCAAAGGCTAGACCTCTTAGGGCAAAGCCATGTTCTTCACTACACAAGAACTCTGAGCAGAAAGGAGGTGCTGGGCTTCAAGGTAGTGGAAGGGAGCTGAGGATGAGCTTGGACGACCAACCAGATATCTGAAGAGCAACGGATGGAATGCGGAATGTTCCCAAGCAAGAGAACCTTTAAGGGAGGATACGATGAATGTCTTTTAAAACGTGAAGGGCTGTTGTGTGCACAAAGATTGTTCTTACCCTGTGTTGCCCCTAGACTACTGTGAGTTCCTGTGGAAGGGGTAAGTTCAGTATAGGAAGATGCCTAAGGAAGGTTTAAGTTCAGTATGAGAAAGAGCTTACTGACAATTGAGGCTCTTCAGAAGTACCACACAGGCTGCCCCGGGAGTTGGTAAGTTCCCAGTCATTAAAAATCTTCTGGCAGAGAGCAGATCACCTGCTACAGTGGCACGTTTTTTCCAGAAAGTGCGGCGACCTCTGAGAAGCCTTTCAACTCTGACACTCTGTGCTTCTAAAAATATTGTTCAGCCTGACTCAGAATTGTCTCCTGGAAGCTCTAGCCTGTGATGCTCATCGTATGAATTACCTTTAAAATATCTTATGTCATCCCTGTGTGTCTGGGGCCTCGGAATGAACGTACATTTTCCTGAACAGAACCGAGAATATCTAGAGCAGTTCAGAGTCTACTAATTCTCAACGGTCAGCAACGTAGACCAGATGGAAGTTCTTCCCTGCTCTAAATGAGGAGGCTTGAGTTGTTTAAAAGTGAATAATGTAAAAAAAAAAAAGTTTTCATGGACTGCATTTAGCTTCTGAAAGTGAACTCATGTGTCATCAGTTTAGTCATTTCAAGTATGTCTTTTCTTGAAAGGATTTTATTTGTTAGAGAAAGAGAGCGGGGGAGGGGCAGAGAGAGAGAGAAAATTTCAAGCAGATTCCCCACTGAGCTCAGGGCCCAATGTGGGACTCGATCTCATGACCCTGAGATCATGACCTGGGCCGAAATCAAAAGCCGGACCCTTAACCGACTGAGCCACTCAGGCGCCCCACGAGTATGTCTTATTAAATGAGTTTGAAGCAGATTAGCTATGATTTTAACTGAAAACCTCCTGATAGCTATAAACTCAGTATACGCTGCATCACATACTTCTCTTAAAATATTCTGTCCAGACTATTCACTCTTTGGTCTTTCTCATGAAGCCAGTGGAATTAATGTGAATTTTATCTTATTCAGCGAAATGGAACACTGATATCCAGGGTCAGATGGATGTGTGCAGCCCAGAATTCCTTAGGTTTTGTCTTCCTGTGTGTACGGTGGTAAACTGTTAGTCATAAAGCGGGTTTCATTGGCCCCAACCCATACGTGCAATGCAAACCCTTTAGCTGGCGTGAACGGTCTTTCCATCCAGACACTTTCCAATGTCCCGTTGTCAGGACGGGACATTGTCACATGGCTGTCATGCTTAGAATGGCAGGCCCCTGCGGGCCGTTGTCAGGACGGGACATTGTCACATGGCTCGTCATGCTTAGAATGGCAGGCCCCTGCGGGCATCATCCTTTCGTTCCTGCCTCTCATGGGACACTGCTACCAAAGGTCTAGAGTCACATGGTGGCAGCCCTAGGTAGGCTGGATAGCATCTCTCCTGTGTATTTTTTTTTTTTAAGATTTTATTTATTTATTTGACAGAGAGAGCACAAGTAGGCAGAGCAGCAGACAGAGGGAGACAGAGAAGCAGGCTCTCCAGTGAGCAAGGAGCCCAATGTGGGGCTCGATCCAGGACCCTGGGATCATGACCTGAGCCAAAGGCAGACGCTTAACCAACTGAGCCACCCAGTTGCCCCACTCCCGTGTATTTCTTAAAAAGATTTATTTTAGAGAGAGCACACAAGATGGAGGAGAGGTAGCGGGAGAGACAGAATCCTCAGGCAGACTCTGTGCTGAGTGTACAGCCCAACACGGGGCTCGATCCCATGACTCTGAGATCACCACCTGAGCTGAAACCAAGAGTTGGACGCTCCACCGAGTGAGCCCCCTAGGCGCACCCCCATCTCTCCGTGTCTTACCTGTGTCAGAGGCCTTCCAACACGGTGCTCTTTGGGCTTCAGAGTTCCACAATGTCTAACCCTGTGAGTGAACAATTCGGTTAACCTTGTCCACTCTCTGGGGTTCCGGTTTCAGGCCCTCCACCAACTGCAGGACCCAGACCAGGTGCCATGTTTGTTGGGTCCCCAAGGCTGGTCCTAAGGCACAGGGTGTATCCCTGGAGGGTCCTTCTCTAAGCTGTCCCCCAGTGAGGGAAGTGAAGTCACCACCTCTCACACAGCTAAATGCCGTGGCTTCTAGAGGCATCTCTGATACACGGCAGGTGCCAGAGTCCCGCCCCGGCTGAGGGCTGTGTCTCTGCCCAGTTTGCTTATTACACACCCTGCTCCCCGGTGTCCCGCCACCCGCCTCTGTCATCAGGCAGCACAAAGGGAATTTGATATTTTAGTGGTCTCAAAAGCAATAAATACATTTATGTTCAAATCAAAAAAAAAAAAAAAAAAAAAGGAACCACATCCGAAGGCTCTAACTTCACATAACGCCTTGCGAAAATGCCCTTAGGCTCGTGTGGCTCGTACCAAGCTTTTGGTTCTTTTGTAGCAACCAGAACCAGATCATTCATGCCCTGAAATGTTGGCACCTTCGAGGGGCATGCTGCCGAGACGGTTTCCCTAAAGAGAAGACATACAAAGTCTTCTCCCAAAGTGTGCGTGTCTTTGGAACAGTCCTGAGAAGCGAGCCACCACGTCCCTTACCATAAACTCAAGGGAAGGGCTTTTTTTGTGTGTTTCAGTCTGTCAGCTCAACGGTGTCGCAAAGGCATCTGCTTGGGCCCTAGAAAACAGGACGAGAATTGTCCTCACCCAGGAGGACCCTGGACCCCACTACTTGGGCTGAACTCGGGATTCGCCGGTGACCCCTTGGGTGACAATAGGAAAAGACGTTCACAGACCAGTGGCGTGTGAATAGGAAGGAGGCAGTGGGAGAGAGAGCGTGGAGTACCATCGGAGTGGCCAAAACTCGGTCACGTTCAGGATGTACATTTTGTCTTTTCTTTCCGTTCCTCCTTTCTTTTCACTGTCCTCTTTCCTCCTGGGGGGTGCTGGATAGAAGCAGGAGCTTGGGGGCAGGACTGGGCTCAGAACTCTCATGCTGCTTGTCCAGAACGTCAAGCTGCCCACCTCAGGCTCTACAGCACATTCCAGCAGTTTTCAGAGAAAGCGGGTAGAAAGCGGGTCAGTTTCTAGAATGCGGCAGGAGTGGTTATCTACAGACTGGCTCGTGAGAAGCAGGGCCGGAGGGAGGGCTGCCCCGTGGGGCTGTGGGCGGGCTCCCCGTCGTGGCGATTCTGAGCTCCCCCCATCTCCTGCACCGGGACTCGGTTCCCAGAGGCGCCCCACTTGGTACCTCCCGGGTCCATCACTGCCTTTCCGGAAAAGGCTACTTCGTGCTGCTTGTGAAAGGAAAGGCCTGTTTTGGACGCGATGACCCGGCCAGCACCGCCGGGTGACACGGACAGCGTGTATTTCAGCGGAACCCTGAACCGTCTCGCCAGCTGGGAGGGTTTGAGATGGTTTCCTCCCCTAAGGGTCCGTAAACAACGTGCTGCGGACCACCCTTTCCGAAAGGAGTTCAGAGGTTTTTGGGGTTTGGGGCAAATACTTAGCCAAGTAGGAGAATCCCAGCCCACGAGACAGACCGTGGAGGTGAGGGCGTTTCTAGAAGTCAAGAAGCTACAGTGACGGCGGGGACAGCCCTCCGCCTCAGAGGAGTCTTCACTTATCACGCGCAGTGTGAGATGTCGTGCCGTCGGCTTTAACAAATGGTGTCGTCATGTGTGTTCACCCGTGTGTGTGCTCGCCGGGTAGCTAGCTCAGGGAGGCCAACCTCGTCCCTTGTCCCCACACTGTCCCTGCACCATGTGTCCGGGTGGCACAGGCTTGCCACGTGCTTCTGGAACAAGCCGCTGCAGACGTGAGTGAATGAGGGTGCACAGCCTCCCAGCCCCCAGCCCCCCTCGGGAGGACAGGCTCTGCATCCGTGAGCCGTAGGAGGGGATCTGGGCAGTTGCCCGTAGCTGTGTCCCGGTGCTCAAGTGATTCTGAAGCTCAGGATTTGCTTCTCTGCTGGTTTCCATTCGGCAAGAGATGATCTAAAGCAAGGAAATCACCACCCCCTTTCGTGCTCTGGTTGGCTGCGTCTGGGATGAGAACACGCTATGTTGTGACATGAGGGGAAACAGACAACTTTCTCCATAAAGGTTCAGATAGTAATATCTGTGGCTTTGGGGGCCACACAGGCTCTGTCGCAAAACCACCCAGCTCCGCTGTTGTGGCACCAAAGAACCAGTATGTTAATAGGCGTGGCTGCGTCCCAATAAAACTTTATTTATAAAAGCACGTGGTGGGCCGGCTTTGGCCTCCAGGCCCCGGTTTGTCAGCTCAAGTTCATGCTCATCGTGCTCTTTTAGCATTATCACTATGAACATTTGTTCAGGATTCTGTTCTTGCTGGGTCTAAGAAAAAGTTGACTCGATCTAAAAAGCAGGACATCTCTCCAAAAATTTTAAAAGACATGTGCCATTTGGGTCGGGAGGGAGGTAGAGTATGTGTGTATAGAACACGGCTGCTTCAAAGAGGGGCACGGTCCTTCCCGAGACCCCAGTCGGCTCTGCTGTCACCAGTCCCCTCGTGCCCCAGCTGTCCTGCCTGGCCAGGACCCCTCCCATGTTGCCCCCCCAGGCCCTAAATCCCTCCTCCAGGCTGGCCGTGGGCTCGGGGGCCGCTAGCTCCGCACCTGTGCATTTCTCTTCCTCTTGCCTCAGCCCCGATGCAGAGGCGCGGATCGAATCTCGGCTTTTGCCCTAGAAACTCTTGAATCTTTATTTTCCTACCAAAGACACTGAGCGAAATCTACAGTTTTCAGCCTTTAGAGCCCTGCCCCTTCTTTCACCTTCCCTCCCCACTTAACTGTCTTTGTTCCAAGTTAAAAGATCTTCACCAGGTGGAAAAAAACCCAAAGCTTTATAGCCACCATTTTTCATTCCCATAAGATGTCTGAGCGTCTGGAGAGGCCCATGTGAAGGAGCCTTGCTCGTGGTTTTACTGGCTTTCCTCGAGGAGAGCTAAAATCCTGGTTGCCAAGCAACACACATGCCCTGGCTTCTTCCAACAACATGGACTTGGAAAAAAAAAAAAAAAAAACGCCTTGTGATTGACTCATGAATGGGGAATAGTGTGGAAATGCACCAGGAAAACAGTTTGGTGTGACCACGTCCTGTTGATTCTGGCCCCTTTGCCTGAGGACTCACACGTGGCCACACAGGGAAGCGAGTGGAATGTGTCCTCCGCAGCCTGCCCCGATTAACAAGCGTTAACACGAGGGCTTCAGAGCCCCATCGACCCTCATCACGGATTCCGTATTTGCAAATTACGTTCTAAACCAACGCTAGCGTTGTTTTTATTTGTGTGCATTTTTTTGGTAAAGATTTTTATTCATGAGAGGCAGAGGCAGAAGTGGGACTCGATCCCCCTGGGATCCTGATCTGAGCCGAAGGCAGACGCTTAACGACTGAGCCCCTCAGGCGCCCCTATTTGCATGCTTTTTGTTGGTGGTTTCACTGTTTCCCTTGGCCCCCAGCACAGGGCTGTGGGGGTGTCCAGTGTTCCCTGGTGCAAGAAGGTTTCTCTACATTTGTAGAGAAGCTTGGTTCCGGTTATGACTTAGGGTATTGTTAGCCTGAGTTCAACGTTAATGAGTCAACTCCAGGCTTCATCCAGAGAAAGGAAGAAGGCATTCAGTGATCTACACGTCAGGCTCCGGAAAGTTGAAGAGAGCCTCTAAAGCGTGTGATGAAGCTATGGGGAAAATGGCTCTATTTGTGGATCCGTGAGAGGAACGGTAAAATTCTTTAAAAAAAAAAAAAAAAAGCTCAGTGGACAATCTGGTGAGACCGAAAGCCGAAGACGTTTATGTTCATGTTACCCAGAGTCGGAAAAATGTTGCACCCTCTCGGCTAGTGTTTTATTACAAAGAAAGGGCGCACCAAATTCATTATTTGTAAGAAAGGCACATCGAATCAGCTGTCTTTAAGGAGGGACCCCGGAACAGGGTCACTGGGTGCCCTCCCGGACAGTGTTCAGACTTTGGCGTTCAGGGAGACTTAGAAGGACACGACCACCACGAACAGTCAGAACGAGTGGACCGAAAGGGTCACAGCTTCACCCTAACGGGATCAGTCTTCCACTCGAAGGCACGGGGAAGACAAAGCCCGGGACTCGCCCTGGTGCTGTGTCTCGGCTCAGCGTGTCTGCCGGGGGTGGCTCCAGACTTCCCGTCCGGCCCATCAGCACCAGTGCGTGTCTGCTGGAAGTGAAGTGTGGGCCGCTGGGCCTGGGTCCTGCACACCCCCCCGACCCGTCCTAGTCCGTCCAGGCGCCTAGAACACAGTATCAAGAGACGGGGGTGCTGGCGGGGGGGGCGGCTGAAGCCACAGACCTTTATTTCTCTCCGTTCTGGAAAAGTCCGACAAGGTAACAGCAGATCTTGCGTCCCGTGAGAGAGGTTTCCTGGGTCTCTGCGACAGGGGCCAGGGAGCTCCCACAAGTTCCCCTCAATAGAGCCTCGTTCCCCTTCACGAAGGCGCCAGCCTCATGACCGCTCACCTCCTGAAGGACCCGCCCCTTGACGGCATCACTCTGGGGGTTAGGGTTCAACCTACGAGTTTGAGGGACGGAAACACTCTGCCCAGAACACTCTGCCTGCACGACTTATATCACTGACAGTTTTGCTCCAAGGAAACCCCGATGTATTTCTAAATTACCCTGCAACTGAGCCCCAGCGAGCCCGGCCTCCCGAAGGGACACCTTAATTGGTTCCAGGTGGAAAGGCAAACAGCGGCTCGTCTTCCACGGTCTTCCTCCCCGAAGGCCTGCTGCAGGTCACGTGTGAAATGGTTTCCCCGTGTGAAATGGTTTCCCCGTGTCCAAGGCCTAATCTCTGCTGACAGCGGCCTTCCTCTCACCCAGGGTCTGCCAAGCTGGACGACTCTTCTTCAGAGAGCTCAGCGGGGGTAGCTGGCAGAGAGCCCGGTGGGGACATGGGTGGGGGGACAGGCCCCTTGCACCTGGTGTCACGAGCACAACACACAGCTATGCACGCAGGACATGGGAAACACAGAGGCTGCCTCTGCCCTCGGGCTCAGGGAAGGCTCTGGGGCAGAAATGACATCTGGCGGCAGCTGAGGGGTGAGCCTGATGACGATGTGGGCAGAAGCCTTTCAAAAGCAAGGCAGGGAGAAAGCTGGGACAAGGGCAGGAATGGGAAAACAGGAGCCATTCCTCCAGGTCAGTTTTTGAAGAGCCTGGAAACACCATCTGTGAACTCCCAGGCCTCATTATCACCCCTCGGGGCCCTGGCCCCGCAGAGCACCGGCAGAATCACCCAGAGGAGGGCTTTCTAGGAAGTTCTGCATTCTGTGGCTGGCCGGCTGAGTGCTTGGGGCCGTGTCTGCGTTGTGATAGTCACACATACACCTTTTCCTGCGTTCCCGCCGTGTGCGAACGTAAGAGTGAGAGACCACGGGAATACAGTGCCTGCAACTCCGTGCAGATATTGCAAGCACGCAGCTCTGCCGCGTGGGCTTGTGGCTGGCAAGCTGCCTTCTGCTGTGGGGACCGCTGGCGTGAGGGGTCGTGTGTGCAGCCTGCCAGCCGCCAGCCACAGGGCTGTTCTGTCCTGCTCCTTCCGCTCGTTCCTGTCCCCAGGTCCCACTAGGCACGATGTCCCATGCACGCGGACGCAGGGGTCTACCTCTGGCAGCAGGACAGCACGGACGAGAGGTGTCCTACACAGACTCCGTCCTTGGGATTGGAACTACAAATAGCCCTGTGCAAAAAAATGAGGCTCATTCGTATGCCATTTTTTTTTAAATGGGGGAAAAACCTACCGCCCACAACAACAAGAGCCCCATAGCGGTCCGAAGCCCTGCCCCGCCAGCGGGAGGGAAGCCTGGCGTGCTAACGTAGCCCTCGTTCGCTCCGCCCGCAGGGACAGCAAGCTCACCATGCTGCTGCGCGAGTCCCTGGGGAACGTGAACTGCCGCACCACCATGATCGCCCACATCTCGGCCGCTGCCGGCAGCTACGCCGAGACCCTGTCCACCATCCAGATCGCCTCGAGGGTCTTGAGGATGAAGAAGAAGAAAACGAAGGTAAGGCGCTCCCGGGGGAGAGGGGTGCAGCGGAGGAAGGCATTTTTGGAGCCCGACCCCGGAGCGGGTCAGTCTTTCTAACCCCCGAGCCCCGGGGGACAGGGGTGTGCGGTGCTGCCCACGCCGCCTGGCAGACACTCGGATCAGGACGGCTGTCAGGCCGGCAACGTCCCTTCCCCCTGATGGCCATCGATCATCCAGCCTGGACCCCTACCCGGGAGCACTGGGCCCGCTCTGAGGCAGTTCAAGGGACGGCTGCTTCTTGGCGGTGAAGAATTGGGGACGGCTGAGAAATACTCCGCATCTGTCTCCCCCCCCGGGTCCTGCATAGGTCAAGGCGGTGTCCTTCAGGCGGCTGAGCCCGAAGGGGCTTGTCCGCTCCCTGCTCACTTCCCCTGCGTTTCCGGGAGTCCTTTCTAGCCTCCTGGGTGTTGCCGTGTGACCCCAGCGGTCTCTGGCTGAGGTGCAGGGTCTGCTGGAAGTGACCAGCTTGTGCTCTCGGAGGCAGAGCCAGAACACTGGGGGGTGACGAGAGCGTGTCAGAAAGCCATCGTGGTTGCGGTCACCGGGCCAGTGGGTGAAGTGGGAAGCTCTCTTCCTCTCCTTTTTGTGTCTGTCCGTTCTGGGGGGCAGAGTTGCCAAGGCAGGGACCCCTCAGCCTTTCGGATGTCAGACGGGGCCTGGGCCAGTCACCTCCTTTCCTGAGCGGGCTCTGGGCCCGGCGGCCACACAGGGGCTGCTCTTCCCGCGAGGGGCGGTGGCGTGTGAGGCCGAGGCCCACTGGCCTGTGCACCACGAGAAATGGCCCAGCACAGGGAGACCGACCCGGCTGGCCGGGGCTGGGCCTGCGCGGGCTCCATGTGCGGGCTCGGGGGGAGGGCGGTCTATGGAGAGCCGGCCCCGCTAACCTCCCTCCTCTCACCCGCAGTACACGTCGAGCTCCTCTGGAGGCGAGAGCTCCTGCGAGGAAGGCCGGATGCGCAGGCCCACCCAGCTGCGGCCCTTCCAGGCCAGGACGGCGGTGGACCCCGACTTCCCCGTCCCTCAGCTGCCCAGCGAGCCGGACTACTCCTCCAGCAGCGAGCAGTCCTGCGACACGGTCATCTACATCGGGCCCAACGGCACGGCCCTCTCGGACAAGGAGCTCACAGACAACGAGGGCCCCCCCGACTTCGTCCCCATCGTGCCGGCCCTGCAGAAGGCCCGGGGGGACAGCCGGCCCGTGGAGGCTGGCGGGGCCGCGGCCAGCAAGTCAGAAAGGGACTGTCTGAAGTGCAACACGTTCGCGGAGCTGCAGGAGCGGCTGGGCTGCATCGACGGCAGCGAAGAGCCCAGTCGGTTCCCTTTCGAAGAGCTGCCCGTGCAGTTCGGGGCAGAGCAGGCTGGCAAGGGGCCCCCGCTGAGCCAGGTTGCCGGGGCCGACCCGCTCTGTGAGTCTGATAAGGAAGATAACAGGTCTGATGGCCCGTCCACCGACCGAGAAGGCACCGACCCTCCCGCCTCCAAGATGCAGAGAAAGCACTCACCCGGCCCAGCGCCCGGCCCCCCACTGCCCGGCAGCCCCACCCCGGCCTCGCCCAGGAGCATCCCCGGCAGCAGCACATCCAGCCTGCAGAGCAGCCGAGAGAGCCTGAACTCCTGCAGCTTCGTGGAAGGCAAGCCCAGGCCCATGGGCTCCCCGCGGCTGGGCATCGCCAGCCTGTCCAAGACCTCCGAGTACAAGCCGGCCAGCTCTCCCTCCCAGAGGTGCAAGGTCTACACCCAGAAGGGCGTCCTGCCGGCTCCCGCACCCCTGCCTCCCCCGAGCAAGGATCCTGGCCCGGTGTCCGGCGAGTCCCTGCTGCCTCCCGAGGTACGCACCCCCCCGGTTGGAATGAGCCCCCAGGTTTTGAAGAAGTCCATGTCCGCCAGCAGCGAGGGGTTCCCCGAGAGCCCTGGCGAGGACGAGCCTCCGGCTGCCATGTCTCCAGATTCTAAGAAGGAGATTCTGAGCACCACGATGGTGACGGTGCAGCAGCCACTGGAGCTGAACGGCGAGGACGAGCTGGTGTTCACGCTGGTGGAGGAGCTGACCGTCAGCGGCGTCCTGGACGGCGGCCGCCCCACCAGCATCATCAGCTTCAACAGCGACTGCTCCGTGCAGGCCCTGGCCTCGGGCTCCCGGCCCGTCAGCATCATCGGCAGCATCAGCGAGGACCTGGAGTGCTACTCCGGCGTGGCGCCCGTCTCCGAGGTCAGCATCACGCAGTTCCTGCCCCTCCCGAAGCTGACCCTGGACGAGAAGGCGGGCGAGGCTGGGAGCCGACGTTCGTCCATCAGCTCCTGGCTGAGCGAGATGAGCGCCGGCAGCGACGGCGAGCAATCCTGCCACAGCTTCATCGCCCAGACCTGCTTTGGGCCCGGGGAGGCCATGGCAGAGCCCCCGGCCTCGGAGCTCATCGGCAGCCTCCAAAACGGCACCGCGGTGTGCCGGGAGAAGCCCAAGGTGGGGCCTGACAATTTGCTCATCTTGTCCGACGCCGGCGAGGACGCTTTCGGCAAGGCGGCCCCCATCAGGGGCTGCAAGATCTCCACGCTGGGCAAGGCCACGGTCACCATCTCCAACACGGCAAATCTGGGCGGCTGCGAGGGCTACATCCCCATGAAGACCAACATTACGGTCTATCCCTGCATCGCCGTGAGCCCCCGGCCCACCCAAGAGCCCGAGGCGCCCATCGCCCCCATGCTCAGCTCAGCGCCAGGAGCCGTGCAGGCCCAGGACAGCAGGGAGACTGGCGCAAAGGCAGAGATGAAATTCGAGGACCCTTGGCTAAAACGGGAAGAGGAGGTCAAAAAAGAGAGTGCCTATCCCAACGAAGAGGGGGCCGGGGGTGAGGCTGCCACAGGCCCGCCGAAGCCTGAGGCTGGGGCAGAACAGGACAGGAAGGCCAGCCCCGGGGACAGGCTGAGTAGCAGTAGCGGGGAAGTGTCTGCCTCGCCCGGGAGTGACAACTTGAGGAGGGTTGTGGATGGCTGTGAGATGGCCCTGCCTGGCGGGGCCGCCCAGAGCCCAGTGCACCCCAACAGGAGCCTGAAGTCCAGCAGCCTGCCCCGGGCTTTCCAGAAGGCCAGCAGACAGGAGGACCTGGGCAGCCTGTTCTACCACTGCTCCGCGGAGACCAACGGGCTGGGCGTGCCGCCGTGCAAGGCAACCCTGGAGAGGAAGGTGGCGTCGCCCAAGCATGGTGTCCTGGCTCGGCCCAAAGGGACACCCCCTCTGCCTCCAGTCCGCAAGTCCAGCCTGGACCAGAAGAACCGGGCCAGCCCCCAGCACAGCGCCTGCAGCAGCGGCACCAGCAGCCCCTCGCATCCCCCGGCGCCCTTCCTGGCTCCCTTCGCGGAGGAGGCCGGCGGCAAGGTGAGGGAGGCCAGCAGCAGCAGCCGGCTCTTCAGTGCCAAGCTGGAGCAGCTGGCCAGCAGGACCAACTCCCTGGGCCGGGCCACGGTCAGCCACTACGAGTGCCTGTCTCTGGAGAGGGCGGAGAGCCTGTGCGCGGGCAGCTGGCGGGCGCACGCGGGCAAGGACAGCACAATGCCCCGCACGGGCAGGAGCCCAGGCCGCGCGGCCGCTGCCCCTGGGGCCTCGCCCACCGCCCCGGGTCCCGCACAGCCCCCCGCTGCTTCTTCCGCCTCCGCTGCCGGCGCCGCGTCGCCCAAGGCGGGCCCGTGCAAGATCTCGGCCGTGAGCAAGCTCCTGCTGGCCAGCCCCAAGGCACGCAGCCTGGCCACCGCCACCACCAAGACGCTCAGCTTCTCCACCAAGTCGCTGCCGCAGTCGGTGGGCCAGAGCCAGGGCCTCGCCGCCAGCGCCAAGCCCACTTCCTGGTCCACGCAGTCCCTGAGCCGCAGCCGGGGCGCGGGGCCCGCTTGCAAGCCGCCGCTGCGCGCCGTTAACGGGCGCATCTCCGAGCTGCTGCAGGGCGGCGGGGGCGCGCGGGGCGCCGAGGGGCGCGCGGGAGCGCCGGGCGAGGAGCGGGCCCCCGCGCCCCCGCTGCCCTCGCCCTACAGCAAGGTCACGCCGCCCCGCCGGCCGCACCGCTGCAGCAGCGGCCACGGCAGCGACAACAGCAGCGTGCTGAGCGGCGAGCTGCCGCCCGCCATGGGCAAGACCGCCCTGTTCTACCACAGCGGCGGCAGCAGCGGCTACGAGAGCGTGCTGCGTGACAGCGAGGCCACCGGCAGCGCCTCGTCCGCGCACGACTCCACGAGCGACAACAGCAGCTCCGTGGGCGGCCGCTGCCGCAGCCTCAAAGCCCCGAAGAAGCGCTCCAATTCAGGTAGGCGCGGGGCCCTCCGCGTGCCCCTGCACCCAGCCCCGGGGCCTGGGTGCTGCTGGTGACCCAACTCGGTGACCGCCGCGCGCGCTTCTGAGGGCTGGGTCACCGTCGCTGGGCTCGCGGCCCGGCGGCTGCGGACACCAACACGTGGGAATGCTGGTCCCGAGACCCTGCGGCCGCCCTCCCGCAGCAGCATGGAGCGCGCTGGTGTCGTTAACGGCGGAGAGTCGGGCGCGCACCGCCACCACGGGGCCCAAACTGTGCCCAGCTGTGCACGCATGCACGCGCACGTGCATACAGTGCACCAGCACGACACACACACATGTACACAGTGCACCAGCACGACCCACACAGACACACGCACAGCACACTAACACGGACACCAGGCACGCTGGCGCCCCAAATGCATGCTGTCAGAGAATGTCTTCCTCCTCCAGGAATCTCCTATCAAAAGGCAAGTAAAAAGTCCAAAGACTCATTAATATAACAAAGGCCGTTGACTTGTGGAGTTTGGGGTGACGAGGGACAGAGAGTTCTGATGGGTGAGGACAAGAGAGGACCCAGGTCAGAGCTGGTGGCCCTGTGGCCATGGAGCAGGTGAGGGGAAACGGCACGAGGAGAGGCCCGGACAAGGAGACAGAAGGAGCGAGGACAGCGTGAGCTATGGGGGACCTTCCTCCCCCTGACTCAGCTCCCCTCTCCAGGGGCCTCCACAGACGCTTCCGCTCCGTGTTCTTGAGCGAAGGGCACATTTTTTACTGCGGCCTGACGCAGAGCCCTGCGTGCAGTCTGTGCCTTGACCGGCGGGAGGCGACCACAGGGTCCGGCCCTGCAGCCTGGCCTTCACCAGCTGGGGCCCTTCTGTGGGGTCCTAGGAAACCACAACCCTCCTGAACAGTGGCGCTACTGGCTTGCTGGGAAGTCAAAGATGGGGCGGGTCTTTTCAGGGCCCAGGGCCTTAAAACACACTGATACTAGTGGCTAAAAATAGCAAGAAAGTGTATCCCAGCCAGAGTCTGCCCAGGTCGGGGCGGGGCGAATCCGTTGGCCTTTCCAGTACTTGCTTGACCAACCTTCTTGCTACCACCTACCCCCGTCGTGCCCCGGAACCCTGTCATTGTGATGTCAGCCGCATGCTCACGGGTGTCGGGAGACCAGAATGTTTCCCCCCCACTCTCGTCGAGAGCCTCCTACCGACCGGTCCAGTCTGTTCTCTCTACCTCCATTCCTCTTTCTTCAAGACTTGTGGTTTTGGGGCTCGGCTGTTGTGCTGGGGTACAGAGCTGCGTGGAGAGCGGCCAGCAGGTTCTGTACCCGCCGTTGCCTAGGGCTGCCTCCATCCATAAAGCCGTCCTCGGAGGCTCTCCTGTTGGGTGAGGCTGTCAGAGGCCCCGGGGTAGGAAAGCCCCAGGCTCGGGCGCAGAGATGGGTCTGACACTGAGCGCTAGCAGAATCCAGTGTCTGCGAGGAGAGGCCGAGGATTCGGAGCCCCAGGATGGACGTGGCGGTGGACGTAAGCGCTTTGCAGGTTAGGTGACCTTGTCCCACTTCTTTAGGTGGTTATTAAGAGACGTGCTGGCTGTCAGACGCGAGTGACATAAATCAAAAGCAGCTTAAGAGAAGCCATATTACTCCACAAAGGAGACTCCTAGCTGGACGGCTGGGTTGTACCAACATTCCTGGGGATGTCTGAACCTGCAGCGGACATGGGCGTACCGCTCATCGGGCCCTGCTTTTGAATTTGGGAAACTGTCATGCTTTGGTTGAAGAATGAACTAGAAATAGATCACAAGGAGGATAACCTTGACCTCCCAGGGCTTGTAACATGGGTAGCACGAGGAACAGCCAAGTGTCATTAAGCTCACCTTCTGGGTCCCCTTCCTGGAGACCCGTGTTGGTGGAAAGTGCCTGGGATTAGCCAGAGTGTGGTGCGGTGAGAAGACAGAGCTGGAGAGCGGGAGACGCGGGTCGGGCTCACACAGAAGCCAGGCAAGGGGCCGGGGAGCGCGTCACCACCACCGTCTCTCCAATGCTCACGTCACAGGAGACAACGCAGATAATATAAGGAATGTTGGTGGTCACAGGACTTCCTTTCCCTATGACGATCCACAGTCAGGGGGATTTCTTTTATTAAATCTCGATCAGCCCCATCTGTGCTCTTGGAGCTTGCTGACACGCAGGCTCGAGCGTGGTGGGGAGGGGTGGGCAGCATCGAGGGGGCCTGTCACCTAACGGGAGAACAGCAGGTGAGGCATGCAGCCGGATGGCGACCGAGGCCAACCACCGAGTCCCGAGTGGGGTCGTGCATGGGAAGCATTCAGACGTGGGGAAGGCGCCGCATGACAGTCTGCTGGGGAAAGCACCACAGATCCAGCCTCGTGGGGGGGGATCGAGCACGTGGGATGGGGTGGAGGCCACCGTGGGTCGAGGCATCGAGGGGAGCACAAGCCCAGGGAGCAGGAAAGGCAGATCAAGGGAGTCAGTGTTGAGCACGTGGCCGGGTGGTAGACAGTCCATGGTCAGGCCTGCCACAGACTTGCCCGCACGTCCCTGCACGTGCATCACAAAATGCGTACTTTTGAAAGACCGATACTCAAAGAGATAAACTCTGGGCTTCGTTCCATCCTTAGGTTCTCAGAGACGGAGGCTCATCCCAGCACTGTCCCTCGACACCCCGTCCCCTGCAAGAAAAGCCGCCAGCAGCAGCGGGGTCCGCTGGGTGGATGGCCCCCTGCGCAGCACCCAGAGGGGCCTCGGGGAACCTTTCGAGATCAAAGTCTATGAAATTGACGATGTGGAGCGGCTGCAGCGGCGACGCGGGGGCGGCAGCAAGGTGAGCTCTCTGGTCCCCACGTGGGGGTGGCCACCCCTGCACCTGCCCGCAGCCCCGGGCCCTGTGCTCAGACCCACGCAGACTTGCCCGTGGGCTTCTGGGGCGGGCGGGAGTCGGTGCTCTGCCCCAGCCACGGAGCTCTGAGTCTCTCTGTCCAGGCCTCCCAAAGGCTTAAAGCCCAGGGAAGCTGCTGGTCCTGGGGGCTTGTCTGGCTCCAGCTTGGAACCCCAGCCGCCTCCTAAATGGAAGAAACGCCCGTAACAGTCCTACCCTGCGGTCGTGTGAGCGGGCTCAGGCAGAAGGCACAGACGCCGGCTGGGAGGGCCCGGGGCCCTCCCAGCTTCCCGGCGAGGGGTGGGAGGCGGCCTATGTCCAAGCTGGGGGGCCCCTCCTCCCTCTCTCCATGCATGCCCATCCTTCTGTCTGCCGTTTAGGAGGTCACAGGCTTCAACGCGAAACTGAAGATTCTGGAGCACCGCCAGCAGAGAATCGCGGAAGTCCGGGCCAAGTACGAGTGGCTGATGAAGGAGCTGGAGGTCACCAAGCAGTACTTGATGCTGGACCCCAACAAGTGGCTCAGCGAGTGTAAGGCCCCGGGCTCCTCCCCGTCACCGGGCCCAAGGAGGTGGGGGGAGGCGTACGCAGCTGGTGCCGGGCTCTGAGGGCCCACAGCCTCGCGCTCCGCCGGGACGATGGGTGGCAGGCGGAGCCAGGATGCTCTTGCAGGCATTCCTCCCCCGTGTCTCAGCCCCAGGCACCTCCCCCACTCCCTGCACACAGCAGAAGATCCCCAGACAGGAAGATGAGGTACAAATCTGCTCCTAGGCCTCAAAATCACACTGCATGTCTCACCCGAACTAGACAAGACTTTCAGAAACTCCTAATAGGGTAGAGTGCGCAATCCCAGAAAAGCCTCACAAAGAACCCAGAAAGCAAGCAAAAACACTTTTGAGGGGGAAAGAACAGTGTCTGCTGGGTTATTTCCGTTCAACAGAAAGCCCGGGATGACAGTAACCAGCTCAGAACAACGTGGCTCTCTCTGACAGGTTCAGCTTTCTCATATTACCACAAAACATGAGCTCAAATCGGGTCCCAGCTCTTTCACTGATAGGGACCAACATGGGAAGACTTAGTCCGTGAATGAAATGCATGACTGCTATTAAAATTCCTTTCCTTCCCTTGTCCGACAGTCGCCAGCCCCCCAGACTCCCCGTGCCTCCCTCCCTTCATCCCTGTCCCCTGCACACCAGTCATGTGGGATGACCACCGCCACACGGGCCTGACTGGTTGCTGGCTTTCTCACATGCTAGCTGTGGGACCTCGGGGAAGGCGCCTAACCTCTCTGAGCCTTGATTTCCTTAACTGTCAAATAGGGAGACATAATGGGGCCTGCTTCACAGGGTGTTGTGAGGCGTGAGCACTGTTGAGCCCATACGAAGGCATGCTATCTGCTGGCAGGATTATTCCTGCTATCCCAGAGCTGAACCAGACAGAAGACGGCTCCCTCGTGCCTGCTTCCCCAGGCACTGGCGGGGGAGAAGACATGAACGAGGACGTTGGCAGACGTCTGGCCGCGGCACAAATACGGGGCCCTTGCCTTCCCTCTCTCCCACTCGTGGCTTCCCATCTCCTCCGTTTATGAACTCCAGGCAGTTCACATCCCGGGGGCCCATGCGGGCAGCCCCCCCTTACTTCATTTGCACAGGTTGTGTTCAAGTGTTAGTTTTTGAAAACTATGCCGAAGGCAGGCTCCAGAGCGGTGTTCACAAAGTCACGTTTTTTTCCCCCCGGGATGGGAGCAAATGTGGGCCCAGCACATGCGTGTGCAAGCTCCTGGGAAGCAGTCGCTTTCTTCATGCCTTCGTATGTGTCAAGAATCAGCGATCATTTGACACTGAGAAAGGGAATGAACAGGAGGCCACGTGGAAAGAGAAACACAGATCGTTACTTTAAGATGAGATGAAACCCAGAATGAGGGGGGAAAGAAACCAACCAATAAGGCTGCACACTGACTGTTCCCAGGTGTGGGTGATAAGTCGAATACTGGCATAGAAATCTAGGTGCTGGACCATTTTTATTTTCATTCTTAATTCTGATGGCACCTTTGAGGTGGTCTGGGAACAGCCCAAGGTGGTTATGTCCTGGTGGGTTCTTTTTTCAATTTTCAAAAATTCTATTGCTCTCTTTATTGAAGTCTAGTTGACACACACGGTTATACTCTTTTCAGGCGTACAACATACGGATTCTGTACATTACACCGTACTCACCCCAAGTGCGGCCACCATCCGTCACCACACAAGGCCGTGACAGAACCATTGGCTTTATTCCCTACACTGCGCCTTCCATCCCTGTGACCTATTCCGTAGCTGGACACCTGCAGGCCCCCACCCGGTCCCCTTCCCCTGCTCGGCCCATCCCGCCACCCTCTTCCTCCCCTCCGGCAACCAGCGGCAGCTTGCTCTGTATTTATGGGTCTGTTTCTGTTTTCTGGTTTGCTCATTTTTCCGTCTCTTTTGAATTCCACATGTAAGTGAAATCAAATGGTGTTTTTCTCTTAGCATAATGCCCTCTGGTTCCATCTGTGTTGTGACAGTTGGAAAGAGCTTAGTCTTTCTTATGGCCGAGTAATAGTCCTGTGTGTGTGTGTGTGTGTGTGTGTGCACGTGTGCTCTGTGTAGAGTAGCCAGTGTGACAGGCTTAAGGGGGACACCTCCTTGTGACTTTGATCTGCAGTTCCCTGATGTTGAGCATCTTTTTATGTGTCTGTTGGCTGGCATGTCTTCCTTGGGAAAAAAAAGTCTGTTCAGATCCTCTGCCTATTTTTTTAAACTAGATTGTTTGTGGGTTATGGTGTTGAGTTATAGAAGTTCTTTATATACTTTGGCTATTAACCCCTTATGAGATATATTTGCAAATATTTTCTACCACGCAGTCGGTTGCCTTTTTGTTTTGTCGCTGGCTTCCTTCACTGAACAGAAGCTTTTTATTTTGCTGCAGTCTCAGTAGTTTACTTTCTGCTTTTGTTTCTCTGGCTTCAGGGGACATACCTAGAAAAATGTTGCTAAGGCCAATGTCCACAAGAGATTACCACCTATTTCCTTCTAGGGGTTTTGTGGTTTCAGGTCCCACATTTAGGTCTTTAATCCATTTTGAGTTTATTTTTGTGGGTGGTGTAAGATGTTCCAGTTTCATTCTTTGCATATAGCTGTCCAGTTTTCCCAATGCCATACTATGCAATACTATGTCTCCGTCATTGTATGTTTTTGCCTCCTTTGCCATAGATTAATTGACCATATAAGCATGGGTTTATTCCTTTGGCTCCCATCTATTCCATTGGCCTATCTTTGAGCAATATCATGCTGTTTTGATTACCATAGCTTTGTTGTATAGCTTAAAACCTGGGATTGGGATACCTACAACTTTGTTCCTCTTTCTAAAAGATTGCTTTTTGAGGTCCTTTGTGGTTCCATACAAATTTTAGCTCAGTTTGTTCTAGTTCTGTGAAATGACCATTGGTATTTTGACAGGGATTGAACTGAATCTGTAGCTTGCTTTATATAGTATGAACATTTTAATAATATTAATCCTTCTAATCCATGAGCATGGTATATCTTTCCATTTATGTCATATTCAATTTCTTTCATCAGTTATTTTTGTAGTTTTCAGAGTATAGATATTCCATCTCCTTGGTATTTTATTCTTTTTGGTGCAATCATAAATTGTTTTCTTAATTTCTCTTTCTGCTAGGTCATTGTTCTTATATAGAACTGTGACTGATTTCTGTGTATTAATCTCCTATCCTGCAACTTTCGTGAATTCATTTATTACTCTTAATTGTTTCTTGGTAGGGTCTTCAGGATTTTCTATATAAAGTATCATGTCATCTGCACATAGTGACAGTTTTACTTCTTCCTTACCAATCTGGATGCCTTTAATTTCTTTTTATTGTCTGAACTTTGTGGCTAAGACTTCCAGTACTATGTTGGATAAAAATGAGTGGACATCCTTATCTTATTCCTGATCTGAGAAGAAAAGCTCTCAGTTTTTCACGACTGAGGATGATGTTAGCTGTGGGTTTGTCCTAGGTGGCCTTTTTATGTTGAGGTATGTTTCCTCTAAAACTACCCTGAGAGTTTTTATCATGAACAGATGTTGTACGTTGTTAAATGCCTTTTCTGCCACTATTGAAATGATGCCACAGTTTTTATCCTTTGATTCGTTCCTGTGGTGTGTCACGTTGATTGATTTGTGGATATTGAACCATTTTTGCACCCATGGAATAAATTCCACTTTATCATGGTGAATGATTCTCTTAATGCATTATTGGATGTGGTTTGCTAATATTTTGTTGAAGACTTTAGTATCTGTGTTGGTCAGGAATACTGGCCTGTAGTTTTCTCTTTTTTATAGTGTCTTTATCTGACTATATGGTATTAAGGTACTGCTGGCCTCATAGAGTGAATTTGAAGCGTCCTTCCTCTTCTGCTTTTTTGAAGCAGTTTGAGGAGAGTAGGTATTAACTCTTCTTTAAATGGTAGAATCCACCTGTGAACTCATCTAGCCCTGGAGTTTTGTTTGTTGGGAGTTTTTGATTACTGTTTCAATTTTATTATGAGTAATTAGTTCAGATTCTCTGATTCAGTTTTGGAAAATGGTGTATTTCCGGGAATTTATCCATTACTTCTAGGTGGCCCAATTTGTTGGCATATTTTCCATTATAGTCTCTGATAATCCTTTGTATTTCTGTGATATTGGTTGGTACCTCTCTTCTTTCATTTCTAATTTTCTTTATTTGAGTCCTCTTTTTCTTCATGAGTCTGGCTGAAAGTTTATCAATTTTGTTTTACTTTTCAAAGAACCAGCTCTTGGTTTCATCAGTCTTTTCTATTTTTTTAAATCTCTATTTCATTTATTTCTACTCTGATCTTTATTATTTCCTTTCCTCTACTAGTTTGGGCTTCTCTTCTTTTCTAGTTCATTTGTGTATATGACTAGATTGTTCCAGATTGTTCTTGTTTCTTGAGGTAGGCCCGTATTACTATAAACTCTCCACTTAGAACAATTTTTGCTCTGTCTCCGTTTTGGACCATTGTGTTTTCATTTTCATTTGTCTCCATGTATTCTTTTTTCATTTCCACCTTGATTTCTTCATTGACACACTGGTTGCTTAGTAGCATGGTGTGTAGGGTTTTCCATGATTGTGGTTTTCAGGTTTGTTTTTTTTTCTTGTAATTGATTTTACTTTTGTAACACTGTGGTTGGAAAAGGTATTTGATATGACTTCAACCTTCTTAAAATTTACTGAGACTTGTTTTTGTGTCTGGACATATGATCGATCTTGGAGAATGTCTGTCCCCTGTGCCCCCAAAAATAATGTGTATTATGCCATTTTGGGATCCTCCTCCTTCCTTCTCCTCCTCTTTTCTTCTCCTCCTCTTTCCTTCTCCTTCTCCTTCTTCCTTTTGCATGGTATATCTTTTATCATCCCTTCACTTTCAGTCTCTGTATGTCTTCAGTTCTGAAGTGAGTTTCTTGTAGGCAGCATATCAATTGGTTTTTTAGCCATTTTATCACCCTATGTATTTTGATTGGATCATTTAGACCATTTACACTAAAAGTAACTATCAATAGGTATGTACTTACTGTGATTTTGTTAATTGTTCCCTGGTTGTTTTTGTAATTCTTCTCCGTTCCTTTCTTCTTCTCTCACTTTTTTTCCTTGTGATTGATTACTTCCTTTAATCTTATGCTTGGTTTGATTTCCTTTCTTTTCATTTTTGTGTATCTATTACAAGTTTTTGGTTTGTGGTTCATATGGCATCCTAAATACATAGCAGCCTATATTAAATTGAAGGTCATTTAAGTGTGAACACACTCTAAAAGAACTTTGGTCTCTCCACATTTTATATATATGTTGTCTGATTTTACATCTTTTTGTGAGTCCCTTTAACTGATTGTTAGATATAATTGCTTTTATAACTTTTTTCTTTTAACCTTCATATGAACTTTAAGTGATTGATCTACTACCTTCACTGTATGATCACTTAAGAATATTTTCCTTTCATAATTTTTTAATAAGGCCTTTTCTACTTAAGTCTCTTTAAACATTTCCTGTGAGTCTTGTTTAGTAGCAATGAACTCTTTTAACTTTTGTTTAAGCGATTCTTTATTTCCCCTTCAGTTCTGAATGATAATCTTGCCAAGCAGAGTATTTTTTTTTAAGATTTTATTTATTTATTTGACAGAAATCACAAGTAGGCAGAGAGGCAGGCAGAGAGGGGAGGCAGGCTCCCCACCAAGCAGAGCACCTGACACAGGGCTCCATCCCAGGACCCTGGGATCATGACCCAAGCCACCCAGGCGCCCCCAAGTAGAGTATTCTTGATAGTAGGGTTGTTTTTTTCCCCCCATTTCAGCATTTTGAATATATCCTGCCACTCCTTACTGGTCTGCAAGATTTTGCCAAAAGATCAGCTGATGGCCTTGAGAGGTTTCTCTTTCAGAGAGGAGTACTTCTCTCTTGCTTTGATTTACAATAATTATATTTAATCTTTGACATTTCAATTATTATGTGTCTTGATGTGGACCTTCTTGTTCTCTTCGTGCACTTTCTTCCCCACGCTATGGATGCTTTCAGTTATTATTTCTTCTTCTAAGTTTTCTGCCTATTTCTCTTCTCCTTCTGGGACCCGTATCATGTGAATATTAGTACATTTGATGTTGTCCCAGAGCCCCAGGGCATCCACAGCTGGTGTGGGGTAGGGGCCCAGGTCCACTGGGACGTAGACTGGTGTGGGCTGGGGGCCCAGGGTCCACCGAGACGTAGACTGGTGTGGGCTAGGAGCCCAGAGTCCACCGGGACATACACTGGTGTGGGCTGGGGGCCCAGGGTACACCGGGACGTAGACTGGTGTGGGCTGGGGGCCCAGGGTCCACGGAGACGGTAGACTGGTGCGGGCTGGGGGCCCAGGGTCCACGGAGATGGTAGACTGGTGTGGACTGGGGCCCCAGGTACACCAGGACGTAGACTGGTGTGGCTGCGAGCCCAGGTGCACCAGGACGTAGACAGGTGTGGGCTGGGGGCCCAGGGTCCACGGAGACGGTAGACTGGTGTGGGCTGCGGGCCTAGGATCCACCGGGAGGTAGACTGGTGTGGGCTGGGGGCCCAGGGTCCACGAGACGGTAGACTGGTGTGGGCTGGGGGACCAGGTGCACCGGGACGTAGACTGGTGTGGGCTGGGGGCCCAGGGTGCACGGAGACGGTAGACTGGAGTGGGCTGGGGGCCCAGGGTCCACTGGGAGGTAGACTGGTGTGGGCTGGGAGCCCAGGTGCACCGGGACGTAGACTGGTGTGGGCTGGGGGCCCAGGGTCCACGGAGACTGTAGACTGGTGTGGGCTGGGGGCCCAGGGTCCACGGAGACCGTAGACTGGTGTGGGCTGGGGGCCCAGGGTCCACCGGGACGTAGACTGGTGTGGGCTGGGGACCCAGGTTCACCGGGACGTAGACTGGTGTGGGCTGCGGGCCTAGGGTCCACCGGGAGGTAGACTGGTGTGGGCTGGGGGCCCAGGGTCGACCGGGACATAGACTGGTGTGGGCTGGGGGCCCAGGGTCCACGGGGATATATACTGGTGTGGGCTGGAGGCCCAGGTGCACTGGGACATAGACTGGTGTGGGCTGGGGGCCCAGGGTCGACCGGGACATAGACTGGTGTGGGCTGGGGGCCCAGGGTCCACGGGGATATATACTGGTGTGGGCTGGAGGCCCAGGTGCACTGGGACATAGACTGGTGTGGGCTGGGGGCCCAGGTATACTGAATGTAGATTGGTGTGGCCTGGGGACCCAGGGTACACGGAGACGGTAGACTGGAGTGGGCTGGGGGCCCAGGTGCACCGGGACGTAGAGTGGTGTGGACTGGGGCCCAGGTGCACCGGGACGTAGACTGGCCCAGCACGGAGCCTGCTCAGCTTCTGCACTGTCGAGCTGGCACTGAATGCAAACCCTCGTGTTCCCCAGCGCCTCTGACCCGGAGAGTCCCAGCAAAGCCCCTCGCTGGGTGGCACAGTGCTGGTTCCTTTCTCTCCTTGTCGGAGACATTTATCCCATGGCTTCTTTCCTTCGCCCCAGGGCTGACGCATCTGCCGCTGGCCCCTTGACTCTGTCCTCCCCCAGAAGCCGCCAGTGTCCGGGCCTAGGTGTGTGGGTGGTGGGGGCTCCCTGCAGTGCTGGGCCTCCGTGTCTCTTGTGGTTCTCTGTGCTCCCTCCAGCCCGTGCTCTGCAGAAGGCCTTCGGCCTCACGTCTTCTCGAGGATTTGCTTGGCCTGTGTGTGCGAGGAGGGGCGTTCCGGGTCCTCCTCAGTCGGTGTCTTGGATCTTACCTCTTTTTTTAAAAACATTACTTGGAGACTTAGAGCCCTCGGTCTCATTCCCAGCTGTCATCCTCATCGTCTGGGACCCTGAGCAAGTCTCCTCGCTCCTCGGGATCTCCGCCAGAGCACCTGTAGAGGCTGCCTGTGTTACAGCCCCCGTGGCGTCGTGTTCCGGTTCCCGAGCCGTGTTCACATACGCCCTCTCGTTTTTGTTTTACTCCTCACGGCAACTCGAGGCTTGGAACGCAGGCAGAGTAGCCGCTGTGCTTCTCCCTTCGAAGGAACCTGTGCCGCGACAGGGAGGCATGACTGAGCTGGGGGTCCTAGGCCAGCGTCCTCTTCCGGGGCCACCCCCCTCTCCCCTCCCTGCTGGACCCCCTGCCACCATCCTGCAGCCGGTCACCACCGGACAGAGCAGGGGCCTGGGGACAGGAGGGGATGGCCCCACATCACTGCTCCTTGGGCTCGAAGGAAACAGACCGTTCTCCGTGCAGGCCTGACCGTGAGGGATGGCCTCTGGGTCCCGAATCTCCACTTGTCTTCTGAGCGCAAGCAATCTTCCTTATTAAGGACTTGGCCTCATCACTTCCTGAAGCACCAGGGCGTGTGTGGAGGCAGGAAGTGCCCAGAGCCAGGGTCAGGTTTCTCAGCCTGCTAGGGAACAAACGGAAATAGACAGGCGGTCAGGCGAGGGCCACCCCCACCAAAGGAGGGGATGCTCTGCATGGCCAGCCGAGGGAGGCACAGTCCAGCGCTGCCCCAGGCCTGGGCGGTGGGGCCAGGAGTGGGCGGGGCCGTGACGGGGCGGGGCCTCCTCCCAAGCCACGCCCCCGCGCTCCATCAGGCCTCTCCTTCTTTGCAGTTGACCTGGAGCAGGTTCTGGAGCTCGATTCCCTGGAGTACCTGGAGGCGCTGGAGTGCGTGACCGAGCGCCTGGAGAGCCGGGTCAACTTCTGCAAGGCTCACCTCATGATGATCACCTGCTTCGACATCACCTCCCGGCGCCGATGAGGACCCGGCCCGCCAGCCCCTCCCCTCACCGCCCGGGGACCCCCCACCCCCACCCTGGCCCGCCCCCGCCCCAGCCAGCCCCTCGGCAGGCCCTCGGTGCCCGCGGCTCGGAGACAGCGGAAGGAGGACGAAGGTTGGTGCAAGTCTGCAGCGAGCGCTGAGCGGAAGGCAGTTTTCTTTTGTTTTCTGTAGGAAAGGTGCAAACACCACACGTGTGGGAGGAGGAAAGGTTGGGAAGCCCAAGGGACGTGGAAGCCCCATGAGACTGAAAAAGCACTTTGAGGAACTTTCGAGAACTTGATACGTAAGAACTGCTGGCAAGGGACCCCTCTCGTCCCCGGCGTGGCGAGAAGGCGACGAGGGCGCGTGCAGGACTGCTGTCGGAAGCGGACACACAACAACAGATGACCCAGAGCGACTGATTAAGTGCCTTGCAAATCTTTATTATCCACAGTTTATGTTGAGACTTTGTGTACAGATGGTGCTAGTCCAGAGGAGAACACTGCCGCCGCCGCCACCATGAAAAAGAAAATCAGACGCATTTTTGGGAAATGTACTTACAGCTCGTTTTCTCCTGGTGTTTTATCCTACTTCTGACTTGCTGTTTCTAAATCAGTAGTGTTTGTAGCTCTATCCCCTAATCAGTATTGCTTCTGAATAAACGTTCACTGTCCTTTACGGTTCTTAAGGTGAAGCCATTCGAACAGAACAGAGAGACTCGATGGGCACGAGCCAGTGTGTTTCCAAAGACGGGGACAGTGGGTGACAGTCCGTGCCACCTCTCGCCAGGGGCGCGGGCGGCGGGCAGCCTCGCAGGGCAGGTGCGTCAGCTCGAGAGAACAGGAGAGGAGACGGGGGCCGCACCTTCCCAGGAGAAGGAGCCTTTATGACCTGGCCTTCCATGTGCTTTGAGAGGGATATTTGTTCCAGAAAGAGCCTCTCCTTCCCAGTCCTGGTGTGCATCCTGGTTCCTTTACCCCCAGACCCAGGTTTTCTTGGCCCTCCAAACCTTTTTCACAGTTGTTTTTATTCCAAAGACTGGATTGAAAGCTTTCAATAGAGCCATATTTTTTGTTCTGTGGTTCTGCGACGCTATCAGAAGCAAGGGCTCAAGCGTGGAGACCGTCTCGGGCTGGTCTGCGCTCAGTGACTGGCAGCAGTCTTGGTTTAGAACAAGGAGAGTGCTGGGGCCCCACGTCGTCTCTGGGGTCCCGAGTGCTGCTCAAATGCAGAATGTCCCCAACCTCCCACGTCCCGAGGCCTCCATCCCAAAAAGAAACAAGGCTGGTCCCCTCCGGCTTGGCCACAGAAGGCAGAGAGTTTTCCTGTGGGAACCACACCCCCTGGAGAGCCAGACCCCAGAGTTTCGTGCCCAGGGCTGTCCCAGGAACGTGGGGCTTCGTCCTGAGATGGGGGCGGGGTTCATCCCTGCCTCGACTCCCTTAGGGATTCTCATACCCATTTTAGTGATGAAACCCCAAGGCACCAAGGGATCAAGGGATTATCCAATAATCTGGCTGCAGGAGCCACCTGCCACCTCCTGGGGCCGGGAGGGGAGGGTGCTTGGGCTCTTCCAGAGTGTACTTCGGATTGGCCCTCCAGTGCACCATGAGATCACCTTGAGCCAATTTCTCGGTTCAGCAGCCCCTGCTACCCAGTGCCTGGGACCCAGCCGCACCCCAAGGAATCAGACCTGAGTGTGCGTGTGGAGGCACACAGCCCAGCAGAGCTGGCCAGGCAGCCGGTGGAGCTCAGCCGGGCTCAGTGCACGCGAGCAGGGGTCTCGTGAGCCCACGGCACGTGGTCCTTGACTGATCAGAACCAACACCAATGGTCCGATGGCTCATGCACCTGGAAGCCAGCCCCATGCGTGACCAGTCCAGCTCTGCCTCGTGTCCACCTGCCCCTGGGCAGAGAGACACATGGAGAAGATGCTCACCTTGGACAGCTGAACGGGCTCCAACATGGTGAAAGGCGCTCCAGAATGGACCGGGCTCCCCTTAGCTTGACAAGTCATCTGTCACCATGGGAAGTGGGGCTTCCCCCAACTTGTCAGCCTTCACCCCAGCCTGCGGGGCAAGCACAAGGCTCTGGGCACGTCTCTGCCCTCCCCACACCTGTACGAAAGGGCTTATTGAACAATATGGAAGCTTCTGGACCCCAAGGAATGCCCATCTTTTGAGTCAGAGTTTGCATCCATTTTGGTCACTGCCCTGAAATATACCACTTGATGAAAAGCCTTTAATTTGGGAATTGTCAGAAATGAGTATTCTAGTCTGTGCTGGAAACACTCACTTGAGGAGGAACCCACATACTTAGCTTTTCCCTGGCACGTCTCCCTGGGGCCCGAGGTCACCATGCAGCACTGCCTTCAACAGACCAGCCATGGGGTCCCCAGTGCCTTTTCTGGAGCGAGACCAAATCGAAACATCTACAAAAATTTAAAATCTCAATCCCTGGAAGCTTTCCTACTCCCTAGGCCTTTGTTTCTCCACTGGTTGCAACTTCGTGAGCAGCCAAGGGTTGAATGAAACCTAGAGCTTTCTTACTGGGTCAGACCGGCTTCTCCAAGACGTTGTATCATGAATGTCTCTCAGGAAGTTATCAGCCAACTCCATGCAGAGGTTGTCCATTCTGGCTTTTTCTCTCCTTTCTCTTTCCTTGAAACCTCAGTGAGCTGCAAACATCTTCACGTACCAGTGTGGCTTACCCATAGGAAGACGCCATGAACTGTGGGCTGTCTCGCTTCCTGGCTCTTCCCAGGGGTTGGCGAAGCAGGCGATGCTCTTTGGGCACAAAGGGAAGCAGGTCTGGCCGACTGTCCCCAGGCAGTCCCAATCACTGCGGAACGCCTCGCTCAATGACCTGATTTGAGGTGGTACCGCAGTTTGGTTCTGGTGACAGATGACCAAGGAGAAGGTCAGAGAACCCATTTCCATGTCATTATCCACAAACAGAAGGACTGGAAAATTCCTGTGTGAAATTAGCGTCTAGATCTGTAAGCTCCTTGTCTGAAGTCTGCCCAGATAGTTAGCGGGAGCTGAGGCACGAGCCACACAATACAACTCAGACCCACAAGAAGGAAATGGAGATACTGCCTCCTGGGGAGTGAATCCCAGGTCACTCTTCATGAGGCCGGTTCGTGCTGTGACCAGGTGACGGTGGGCTTGTCCCGGGCTTGCAGCCCCCACCCGAGAGCTGCGGCCTTGGAACTTGTGGCCCTTGAAGCCCCGTCCATCACAGGGAAGCTGTTGCTGACCTCCATCTCTTCCAGCTTTGAAATCAGAATATCCTGCATGTGGTTTAATCTCCAGTCACCATTCCAAACATGCGGAGCTCGTGACAGATGCAGAGGGCGGTCTGTGTGGACGCCGGCGGTAGTCCTCCAAGGGACCCTGAGCCGGGGCGGGGGCGGAGGCGGAAGCTGCGACAAGAAGCCATGCAGCCCATGGCGGGGAACTCAGCAGGCAAGAAGCTGGCCAGTGGGCCTAAATTAGCCTTAAGCTTGAAGTCCGCATCCCTGGAAGGTGGCAGTGACCTCACTGTGGCCACAAACGCCATCTGGGCAGGTGCTTCCAGAAATCGGACACACACACAACTTGTGCTCGTTCCTGGACTTCAGCGCGTGCTGAGCAAGAAGCCCTTCTGTGGGCTCCGGATTCTAAAGCTGATGGCGCATCTGGGCTGATCTGTGCCCCTTTCCATAGGTGTCCCCGTGGGAAAGCAGGTGACGGACCTGTGCTTCGTGGGAGAGAGGGCCAGGCTTGAGAGAGCCTGCAGACACCGCGACCTGTGGCCTTGGCCACAGCTGATGTGTAACAGAGGTTTCCAAAAATTCCATAAAGGATTTGGGGCTATGAAAGAAATGACTAAAGATGAGTCCATTTCATGACTGAAACCGGAAGAAATCACGAGTTGGCTCAGTGTTCCTTCCTTCTAGAATGTCAGCCCACTCTGAGCACATGCTGACTGATTCCCTTGCTTTGAAAGGCGACCTCCTTTAAACCTCGAAACCGTGTCAGCAAGAAACAGGTGGAAAGTCTTGTCACAACTAGTCGATGCTGAAAACGTCCGGTTCCGCTGTCCCCGGGGCCTCGGCCTTCTGTGACAGAGGGACGCTGCTCATCACGGCCAACGGGCGATGCGGCCCCACAGAGAACAGCCAGCAGAGCCCACCGGACTCTGTGCCCCCCGAAGCCAGGCCGTTTGCCCAGCTCCTCTGACACTGCCAATAAGTGGCCCAAAGTAGTTTCGGGGGGGGGTGGGTCATGGAACAGGCTGTGAAAATGCCACGTTCCTCTGCATTAGAATCTTTTTCCTCCTCCAGCAAATACCTGTCAACATTTGTGGGTAAGAACTCGATCTGTGTCACTCAGCCATTTCTCACACACACACACACACACACACACACACACACACACACAAACACACACACACACAATTTTATAATTACAAACCGTTTCTTTCCAGATAAAAACAATCCAAGCCAGGGGAAGCTCTTGTAACTCAAGCTCACCTTCTCAAAGTTTTCTGTCCATTCTCAGAAGCTGGTTTACCCATCCCTAAACGAATGTGCTCAGCTTCTGGGGGGGCCTCTGCAGAACTGGACACTGATGTCCTAACACCGGGCACGGAGCAGGCGCTCGAGGCGGTAGACGGCCTTCACCGCGCCCGGCGAACCGGCTCTGAACGCCCTGTGTCCAGGCGCATCGGGGTGGGCGCCGAGCTCCGGGCCCGCACACCCGCTCCGCTCCCTGTCCCGTGAACCGGCAGCCCACAGTCCCGCTCATTGCAGGAGGAAGTAGAATTGATCTGTAAGGTCAGGATACCCTCGTGTAGCCTCACCTGTGTTTCGTGATTTATTCGTGCATCACGGCCGGCGGTGCGGTCCAAGGCCAGGCACTGACGCGGACGCGGGTGCATCCGTGGCTGTTCTCGCCCCTCCCTCTTGTGAGCTCTGCCAGTGGAGTCAGGGGTCTGGGAGTGAAAGACAAATCAGTCAGGAGACCAGGGATGAGGGTCCAGTCATCAAAGAATTGGGCTGCATTCAACATCTAAGCCGTTTCCATAGCGAGTTGCTGATGGGGGAAGGTCCCTCCATTTTTAATCTGATGACCACAGGCGTGGAAACCAGCCTCCACGGGCCTGGATGGGACATCTGAGAAACTTCTGCAAAAGGCACGGACCGTATTCGGTCCGCACCATCCCCTGAGAGCCCCAAGCTCCCCTCAGGTGCCCGGAATGGGGGTCTGGAGAAGCACCTGGAGCTCTGCCCTTGGATTTGTGTTGTACCTGTCTGTCCTGGAGAAACCAAAGCACTTTAGTGAGGTTTACAACCCGTAATCCCTATGGCATCTGGTCCCCCAACCCCAGGTCCCTGAGAGGCGGGGAGGGGCTGGGGTCCGGCGTCTCACTCGAGGCAGCTCTCCCTAGAGAAAAAGCCTGGAGCCAGGAGTCAGGAGGCCGGGGTCTGACCTAGTTCCCTCCCTCGCTATGCAACCCTGGGCTTCTGAGTGGGGAGATCGGAGCTCAGAAGAGCTGCCCTTCCGGGGTCACATAGACAGAAAATGGAATCCGTGATGGGAAGTGCTTTGAAGAAATCACAGCTCCATGTAGGCGTTGGGGATCATGTCTCAATGAAGAAGCTCAAGTCAGTAGTGGGTGATTGAGGCCCAAGTCCAGAGTCGCTTCCAGGCAGACCATGACCCCGAATCTGGAATCACGGGCTCTTCCCATGAACACGTGGCCACACGTCACACCTACGTACTGGCGCGTGTGCGCGTGTGCACGGGGCGTCAAAGGCTGTGTGTGCACAGGTGTGTAGTATGGAGAGAGCACGGGACAGAAAGCCGGAGTGTCAGAGGTCCTACGGCCTTGGGTAGGACACGGAACTTCGGCAGGACTCCCATGTTCCAATCTATAAAATGAGGACCTTGTACTCAGTGAGCATCGTGGTTCCTGCAGCTCCAGAAATGTATGTATGTATGTATATAAATATGCTTATCTGTAGAAATGGGCCAGCCTGGAGGTCGGAGACAAGGCCTGCTGAGTCATTCCTTTGTGTCATGGACAGCCTGTTCGCAGACCGGTTCCCAGAATCTCGTTTTAAGTTTCAATGGTCGTAGCTAAGGTCACGGTTTTAAATTCACTGCTTAACTGGATCAAAGATTGGTGCCGTTTTGAAAATCAAGCTCTTAGCTTACAAGGGTTGGCTGTTACAACTTTTTAATAAAGTTCATGTGTTAAAGACTGAAATTTCAGCCGTTCTGTACTTGGGCAGGTCCCAACACGCCTCTTGGCCAGCGGGCTGGGTTTTGCGTCTGGGCCCACATTGCTACGTACAAGTTGGCTGTTGGCTTGGTCCTGAGCAGGCTACCTGGAGAACATTCTGGAAGAGAAAGTTCTAGTTCTCCAAAACTGATGACCTGAATCCATTGAGTTGTGTGCCATTTCCAGGGTGAAGGCGTCGTCTGCTGGCTACGATCTCGGACTTCTTGTGGCGTATGAGGTGTAAAATGTTGTCAAAAAAAAAATCTGGTGTTTAAAAAGAATCAAACTATGGTGGCATTAAATGTTCACTTCTATTCTATTCTGAGTCCTGGATGCCTCTCTGTCCAGTGTATTCTTCTGTTCACAGGGGACCCGGTTCAGGGCCGGGGAGGTGGGTTCTCCTCCCCAGAATAACACCCTGGCTGGGGGCTTCCTCCTGGGCCCTGAGGGACCTCCCGGGCCGAGGCCTGTGTCCAGCGAGTGTGGACGCACAGCCAGGGCTGGGTGACTGTGGGGGCCAAGTCCCAGAGCCCCAGCACCATGTGGCATCCCTGGGAGTCAGCCACTGGGCTCCCAGGACCCCTGCCCACCAAGGACAAGCTCTTCCTGACCTGATCACACAGACACTCTTCCCTGTGCGGCCGTTCTGGCCCTTTCCAAGAAGTCGTACCACATCTGTGCAAACATCTGAGCGCCCCTCCACACTCCTGCACACCGTCCACTCCTGGCACGGCCATGCTCCAACTCTGCGTCCCCTACGCTGCAGACCTGGCTTGGACACCTGCCCCTCCCAGACCCCCTGCTCCTCTTCTCCCCAAATCACACACCAGACCTACCTGGGCTCTCTTTGAGCCCCTCTAGGCAGAAGCCGTATGTTCTTAGGGAGCTCTAAACCATGAGGGTTTTCTAGAAATGACCTTCACTACTAGAGTGAGCCAAGGCCTTGCCTGACTCCGAGCACCCCCACCAACGCCCCCAAGAGAAGAGAGGCCAGAAAGGCAGCATCTAGAAGAGATTCCAATTCCCTCTCCCCCTTAACCTTGGGAAAAAGTCATCCAAACCTAGGATCTTATCTGTCTCTCAAACCATTCAATTCTCATGTTGTTACTTTTATTCTTTTTCCCTTTTGAGGCTGCGTTTTTATCTCAGGGAGAACATTAACCTCCTGTCCACCAGGGCTCCCTGGACCAATATGAGAACAAAGCAAGGCGACACCGTTTATGAGCAAGGCACGCTGGGACGTCCTGGCACCTGCATGGAGAAAGTGTGTCCATGTCTGATGCCTTCACTTCCAGGTGAAGGCTTAGTTTCCAGAAAATTCTTATGAACACACAGAGCACTTAGAGTGTAAACACTCTTGTCAGTGGCTTGTGTGCTCCCCGCACCTGTGGGGGCCTCTTGTCCTTTATCTGCAGCCTCTAGAACAGAGTCTGGGATAGAGGAGCTACTCATTAATTGGATGGATGGATGGATGGATGGATGGATGGACGGACGGACGGACGGATGGGATGACCTTTGGGAAAAGAGGGACCAGAAAACACTTGGGCAGGAGTCTGTTGAAATTTCAAACAGCCTTAACAAAAGTTTCTGAGGTCTGCATTTGCAAATGCGCAGCTGGGATTAAGTCCCTGGTTCCCAGTGGAGAAGGAGCCCCAGGTCCACACCGGGTCAAGCCCAGGCCCTGGGTTCAATATATCCATAACCTTCACCTCCCAGTGACTGCCCAGCCTTGGCTTCCAGCCTCCTGAAGCCTTCCTCTCCAAGAGATGAAAAAGAGTCATGCTCAAGCATTGGGATCCCTACTGGTCACTGAGACAGGCATCCCCGAAAAGACCTTTCCTGAGCATTTGCTTTGACCCAGCGGGCTGCCGATGCCTAAGACAGACTCGGTCACGTTGGCAAGATGGGCTGGCAAACCCATTACGAACAGGCGAACATAGTCCCCCCTCAATGAAGGAGGAAGGCTTCTCCCACCAGCCCCCAACACAAGCCCTCTTTCCTCGATCTGGGGCCCTTAGCCAGGCCTCATTTCCAGAAGAATCTTCTTAGGCCCCAGGGCTGGGCAGGCAAGAAGAAGGGGAGAGTGGGAGGGGGAACAAACATGGGTCACCCTGTCCATCACTTCGTTTCTGCTCTGGAAATTCACTCCCTGTGGAGCCCCCAGGCAGGCCCAGCGCTACGGCCCCCCCTCTGCTGGGCACAAGGAGAGGCCCCAGGCCAGACCATCCCCAGCGCGTCCCCCAGAGCCCCTCAGCCAAGGCCTTCCAGCCTTGCTGGGGCAGCCTCCCCCCTGCACTTGCCACGAGCCCAGGAAGGAGCTGGGAAGCCAAGGGACTTGGAGGACAAGTCACGAGCTGTCCCCCAGAGCCACCTGGTGTCTCCAGCAAGGGAGGTGATCCAGAGGCCACCGGAAGAAACGGTTTCGGTGCTCGGCGTCCCCGCATGCTGGGTAAACTGTGTTGTTCGTGTCCGAATCATTACGTTGCCCTCATCAGCCCATCCTCCGGGCCTCTCCCCGGGAAGGCCTCTACCAGGCCACAGAGATCCACCGGCCTCCAAAGCCCCTGAGAGGAAGGCCGTTCACTCTTTCCCTGGCCTTCTGAAAAGCTGGAAATGGAAACCACAAATGGCCTTCAATCTCACTCCAGAGAGGACAACTGCCATTATTTTATAGACACACGGTGGCGTATAATTTTACACATTTCTCCGTCATCGGAACAGAAACCTTTTGGAATCTGCTTTCTTCCCCCGAATGAACCTGCACTCCTACAGCGGATCTTAACGGCCACAGAACATTCCATCAGACGGACCGTCATGGAGGTACAATTCCCTGCCCTGACGCTTGTTTCTGTATTTTTTGCTCTAATAAATGACACTACAAACGTGTGAATAGAAATCTCGTTCCACTGGTTCCACTCTCTGATACGGGCCTTAGGATAATCTCCAGAAGCGACGCAGCTGTGCCAAGGGACAAAAACAGCGTAAGGCATTTATCCCGGGCCCACGTTTCAATCCCTCCACGCCGAGCGACGTCCGGAACCGGCCTTCTCCGACCGACTCCGGGCCATCATCTCGTCCTCCCTGGACGTGCACTTCACGGACCCAGCTCATTCCCCAAGCACAAAGGGGGAGCGGGGCCCCTGCTGTCGGGCACCCCAAGTTCTCAGTCTATACTCCTTTGGTGCTATGGGAGGACACGCGTCCCCGTCCCCAGACGACAGGCGTGTGGAGGGCAGGGTCAGGCTCCTCCTCGGTCCCTGCTGGGCCCGAAAATGTAACTGGCGTCACACAGGTGAGCAGGGTAAGAGCACACACGTACTTTGGTTACATTTCAGGCGACACAGGCGATTTCCTAGGGACAACCCGAAGAAGGCGCAAAACGGAAATGCTTTCGTCCGCTGTTGAACAGAGAGGGGCACTCGGTGGAGACATAACTCGTTACGCGGGGAGGCGAGAGGAAGAAGAGTTACTCTCACGAGGTCCGTCTCAGCCTCGACCCCCATCCCCCCACAATGACAATAGTTCTGTTCTCCTGGTTCTGGAAGGGCATCTGGCCCATGGCAGGTCTACCTCTGGTGTCCGGGAAGAAGAGGGGAGATCAGAAGGCCTTTGGCTAACCGCTCTCAGAAAGGGAGGCTTAGTGCCTCACAAATGCGCTCGTTGGCCGAAAGCTTCCCCGAGGATGCCGACACGCGCTCAAGTGCCCCGGGCTTGTGGACGGGCGAACACGGGCGCAGAAGGACGTCAAGACTAAGCGCTCGCCCACCACGAGGAGGTGGAGGCAGACGCTCGTCTCGCCCACGGCCACCTTGGGCGGCTCTCCTCATTCAGCACTTGTCCCTTTGCTGGCCAGTGTCAGCGGCCCCCTCTGTGAGCAGCAGATGGGGTGTGTGTCCCCCCACTCCCTAAGCCCCATTCCCGGGGGATAACGGATGACAGGACATCTCAGGGGGGCTCTGCCCCTCGTCGCTGGTTGGGAGTCAACCAACCATAGCAGACCCATGACCCACGACCCTGTCCTCAGGAGCTCTGGGGACACCCTAGCAGGAAACGCTCACTCAGGTCAGCCCTGGTGGCAGGAGCGGCCGGTCCTCGTTAAGCGGAGGGGACACGTAACTGAGTGCAGCGCCAGACCCAGAGCCTCGCTCTGCAGGGGAGCCCTGACCCCCCCCCCCCCCGGGAGGATCGGGGAGCTGAGAGTTCTCGGGGCGATCGTGTCTTCACTCCCTCTCATTTGCCGGGAAATGGAAGGTCGGAATGTCTTAGAGGGTAATTCGAGAGCATCCTGGTTAGCCTGAGGTCATGAGCCTTCCAGGGTCTCCTGAAGGGACTTCCGGAGGGTGAGCCTGATACGTTCCTTTGAGCAACAAGCCCCAGGGACGGAGACCACGCAGGCCTTGCGCCCACAGGCCCGGCAGGAAAGGCAGCTCCCACCCCCAGGAGAGCCCGGGGCCGGCCAGCACAGGGTCTGCGGGGACAGGGCTCGCATACCTACTGCTGAGCCTAGGCTGCATCCCCATCCCTGCCCCAGGGTTGTGGGGGTGATGTGCCGCCCTCACCTGGTTGCTGAGGGCTGGGGACAGGAGGCATGACACTTGGTTCCGGGTGGTCACCATGTGCACACCACGCCCACGGCAGTGCAGAGTTGGGCTGACGGGCCAGGGACACACCCAGCAAGGTGTTGGTCAAGTGTCCAGGGTACCTCTCCAATGCCTGCGCGGGCCCGCACTCGAGGGGACAGCCCTCACTGGGTCACCCTCACCCGGGGCGGTGCACCCTCAGAAAGCGGGGGACCCAGGAGCACTGGATCCGCCCAGGTGAGAGTGGCCCCGGGCTGTTCCGAAGGCTGCAGGTTTTGGGGGAATGGGAGTGCGGCCCCCAGGGCGGAGGACAGGTTAGCCCTGCCTCACGGGGACGCAGAAGAGCGGGGGTGTGGTGAGAAGTGCCCCCCCACCCCGAGCTGAGCGGAGCAGGTGCGCCCTCCCCCACATCTGCACCCCAGGCTTCCACCCCCACGGTTTCCCCTCTGAGCACCTGAGAACCTGCAGCGACTTTCCCAGCACCCGGTCCCCAGCTGGCCCCGATCCTCATGCACACGTGTCTGGGGGGCGGGGGAGGGAGGCTTTCTCCCCAACCCCCTTCTCCAACTCACCAGCACCACGTGACTTTCAGTGGGTAGGTGCAGGGATGTGCCCGAATACACAGTGTAGACAGTGGGTGCTGTTCCGGTTCAGGGAAGGGAGCCAGCACGACCCTTAGGGCTCTCACAGGCCGGCGAGGTCACCTGGCCTTCTCCTGTCTCTGGTGGCGGGGGCGGGGGGGGGGGGGGTGGTGTTCCTCCGCCCTGATAAATGACGGAGAACCTTCCTGCTCCGGGAAGCAAGCTCCTCCCCACAAGGTCTGTCTTCGGTCACTCAGACACGGACAAGACAAGGGACCTGCTCCAGCAGGACCGTGACAGCCCCTCAACCCCCACTCCAAACATCCCCCTACCAACACACACACACAAACACACACACACACACACAGAGCTCATTATTCACGGCTGGTCAGCACCCTCCATGCTCCTGCGTGCCCCGGTGGTGTGCGGGGAGTCGGCACCCCCGGCCATATGCACGCACACCCTGCAGACTCCAGCTCTCTGCAGAACCCGGACTGACACAGGCCACCTCCCGCTGTGACTGCAGGTCTCTTCTTCTGCTAATAAGAGCTCCCTTGAGGACGACTCAATAAGAAAAAAAGAAAAACCCTCATTAGGACCGTCCCCAAGAGCAGCAACTGTATGAACCCTAATTACTGTACCTGAATTATTCTTGCCTGGTTGCAAAGGAAGGAATCTCCAAGGTCCTTATTAAAACCTACGGAACATCTAAAGAATGGTAAATTGAGAATTCCTGGGTCTGTTTTGCGTTGACAGGAGCATAAATACGTCTTTGGGGCCTCTGAACCCCAACCAGGTCAGCCCAGCACGACTTCACCCAACACATCCCTTGGAAGGGAAGAAGCGGTGGTACTGACTCGTGTTTACAGAGCACCTGGTGCTGTGCTAAGTGCTTTCACATCATGACCGCCTTTGATCTTCGGCACCAGCCCTACTGAGGTAAGGATTAGCTCACACCTTTGGACAAGGACGAGTCAGAAAGTCACACGGAAGGTGGGAAGGGCCTCCGCAAAAAATCAGGACGGTCTTGGCTGTCGGCTGGCTCATGCCTTCACTGTGCAAATATTTATTGCTCACCGCAAGGTGTTAGGTATGCCCGGAGCTGGGGAAACAGCCATGAACAAGGCAGACACAGTCCAAACCCTTACAGAGCTTAGAGTCTAGCAAACCTTTCTTCAATACTTGCCCTGGCAAAGCCACCGGCAACGTCCAAAGGCACGTCCCGCCCAGCGTAGTACTGAAAGGCACCCTCCTGTGGTCTCGCGGGTCACATCAAGCCTACCTCTCCCATTGTAGCGGTCTCCCCCCTCCACTGTGAATGCCCCTTTATCATCTCTCTCCCCCGCCAACCTGAGAACTCCCCCCTGCCCCCCACCCTAAGGAGGAACATTCTCCGCCCAGCCAACAGAGTGTCTGGCCCTCTTGGGGCACAGCTGTCCAGCCCTGACCTACTGTGAGCCAAATACAAGGTCAGAAGCTGAGACTACAAAGAGAAAAAAAACCCAGGTTCCATCTTCCAGGGGTTTTGAGTCTGGTGGGGAGAAGGAGAAATAAGGAGCAATTATTTTGATGGGAGAAGTTTTCAGAGAAGGAAACGCTAGGGAAGGTCAGGAAGGATGAGCAGAAGAAAAGGTCAACAACTTACTGTCAAAGTGTTCAGGGGGAAAAACAAATGTTTTTCTGGCCTGTACTTGTAAGTTTTCTGGGTTTTTTTTTTTTAGTTGTTTTTGTTGTTGTTGTTGGTGGTGGTGCTGGTGGTGGGTGTGTGTGGGTGTGTGTGGGTGTGTGTGTGTTAATACCCCAATAGAAATAACACTTAGTGTGTTGGTTTGCTTGGGTTGCGTCAACAAGATAACCACAGACCAGGTGGCTGGGACAACAGATACGTATTTTCTCTCCGTTCCAGAGGCGCTGAAAGTCTCACCAGGACCCTGCAGGGCTGGTTTCCTTGGAGGCCTCTTTCCTTGGCAGACAGTCAACTTATGGGTCCAAATTTCCTCTTCTTCTGAGGACACCAGTCAGACTGCATCAGAGCCTGTCCTAATCAGCTCATTTAGCTGAGTCGCCTCTGGAAAAGCCCTGAGTCCAAAGGCAGTTACACCCTGAGGTACTAGGGTTTAGGACCTCACCACATTAACTTGCGGGGAGACTGAATTCAGTCTGTCATAGTTAAATTCTTCACTTTCCCCTAACCTTTCTTTTTCAACTTAAATACGCTCTATCTTCTGGGGATTGCCACCGGAAAGTCTCTAGAAGGTCCATCTTGTCTTCAGCACCCAGGGGATGGGTACTCGGTGACGAAAAAGGTCCCATTTCTCACATCTTGCTGTTCTGCATGCCCAGTGTGTCTTGACTGCTAGACCGTACGTCCAGATAAGACACAACAGCGTCTGGTTCCCCAGGACCTAGCAGCACACCGCGCATAGGATAGACATGCAGTCTAGTTCCAGCGAGTGAATGCGTTCATTAGTCATATCACAAGGATGCTCAAGTCTTTAAAGAAAACCGGAAGAGCAAAGGACTGGGTAATACTTCATCTTTTACATTAGTTAGAAATGCGTACTCCACACGTAGGACATAACAAAGCCACAGAGCCAAGTCCCAGAGCACAGTTTCACATGGACTTGAGAGGTGTTGAGTCAGTGTTCCCTGAAACCGCAAAAGAATCCAGGAATAGTCCAATATCTAATTTGTTTTTTAAAAAAAGCCACCTAAATCCCAGTGTGATGTTGCTTAATATGGCATAAACAATGTTCTTATCTGACACTTATTTTTGCTTCAATGTCAGTATCTGGCTCCTATGGGAGGTTTTGTTTTGTTTTGTTAAGAGAGAGCACCTGTGAGCAGGCACGTGGGGAGGGACAGAAGGAGAGAAAGAGAATCTTAAGCAGACTCCGCATCCAGCGAGGAGCCCAACACGGGACTCGATCTCACGACCCTGAGAAGCCGAAATTGAGAGTCAGACACTTAACCAACTGAGCCACCTGGGCACCTACTATAGTAGATTCTTAAAAGGGAGGAGAACCATCTCCTTCACTAGCCTCTCGCAAACTTAGCGCATTGCTACTAACAAGTGCATTCAAATCCTGAAATCACTCAGAGATTATCCTATTCTAATAAAACATACTTATTATTTTTATAGGTTTTGCTTAATGAAGACCCAGGTAGACTTCCTCACACTCTGTTAGGCTAGAGGCACTGGTTTCTCACTTGGAAGGAGTAAAATGCCCACAGGAGAAATTAAATGATCAATGTAGGATCCTTTAAAAAAAAAAAAAAAAGGAAAGAAAGAAAGAAAGAAAAAGTAATTCCAATTCATTCATAGTGGGTCACGCTTCTTAACTTAGCTACAGGGACGTTCCAATTCATGTGAACATAATGCTGTCTTCATTACTGCACAATCCAGGGATGTCTACAGCAATCTGGCCGCTCCCTCGCTGAAAGGAGATCAGCGTATGTGTCTTAATAACACATTCTTCTTGGTCTTTCTGCAATGTGGCTTTAGTAACACAACCTGGCCTAGGTCCCCTGCTGTGCTCTTACAGACCATTATTAATGCAGACCCCTTCAGGGGCTGTAATTTGGGATTCAATTTGCCATAAAATTGTCCTAAGTGTCACCTTAGTAATCGGAGATCATGTGACCCATGAAACACATTGAACTGTAAGATGGCACCTCTTAGAAATTAATGTCACATTGTTCGCAGCAGTAAAAAGGCACCGGCCGTTACATCGGGAGTAAATTTCCCTGTGCCTCAGAGACGGTGAGGGGTTAAGAGGAGGGTGTCCCACCTGCACTCCCGGAGCGGGGCCTACAGGGCTTCAGTGAAGAGCCTTCCTCTGTAAATAGCTCAAGGCTCAGGCGGTCAACCCAGGAACCCCTCTGGTTGACCTTGATGATATTTTTTTCTTTTAAAATTTATTTATTTATTATTGGGGAGGGGAGAGGGAGGGGGAAGCAGACTGCTCTCTGAGTTTGTTGCAGGCTCAATCCCAGGACCCTGAGACCATGACCTGAGCCAAAATCAAGAGTAGGACACTCAATTGACTGAGCCACCCAGGCATCCTGGCACTTATTTCTTTTTAACCAAAACCCCTTATGTGGTCTGCAAAAGATTTTAAATCTACTTCCAGATATAAAAGACAGTTTAGATGTTAAGTGCGGCCAAACAAAAGGTAGTCTGGCTCATCACTAGGGAAATGCAGATCAAAACCACAATGAGATACCACTTCTCACCCATTAGGAGGGGTAACACTAAAAAACAAAAGAAAACAAAGCAGGGAATAGCAAGTATTGGCAAGGATGGGGCAGCCTTTATGGAAAACAACATGGAAGTTCCTCAAAATATTAAACAATCGATTAGTACGTGACCCAGCAATTCCACGTCTGGGTAAGTGCACAAAAGAAGTGAAAGCAGGGGGGCGCCTGGGTGGCTCAGTGGGTTAAAGCCTCTGCCTTCAGCTCAGGTCATGATCCCAGTGTCCTGGGATCGAGCCCCGCATCGGGCTCTCTGCACCTCAGGGAGCCTGCTTCCTCCTCTCTCTCTGCCTGCCTCTCTGCCTGCTTGTGCTCTCTGTCTCTCAAATAAATAAATAAAATCTTTTTTTTTTTTTTAAAGATTTTATTTATTTATTTGACAGAGAGAGATCACAAGTAGACAGAGAGGCAGGCAGAGAGAGAGAGAGGGAAGCAGGCTCGCTGCTGAGCAGAGAGCCCGATGCGGGACTCGATCCCAGGACCCCGAGATCATGACCTGAGCCGAAGGCAGCGGCTTAACCCACTGAGCCACCCAGGCGCCCAATAAATAAAATCTTTAAAAAAAAAAAAAAAAAAGGAAGTGAAAGCAGGAACCAGACCAACCAAGTATCTGAGCACCAGTGTTCACAGCAACATTATTCATGAAAGCCACAAGATGGAAACAACCCAACTCTCCGTCCATGGATGAATGGATACACAAAATACACTACATGTGGTGTACAACATGGCGGAAACTCAAGGAAACATTATACCAAGTGAAATAAGCCACACACAAAAGAACAAATATTGTTATGATTCCACCTGTATGAGGTACATAGAGTAATCAAATTTCCAGAAACAAAATAGAAAGATGGTTTTGGGGGGTTGAGGGGAGACAGGAATGGAGGGTTATTGTTTAATGGGTATTGAGTTTCAGTTTCACAAGTAAGATGCAAAGAGTTCTCGAGACTGGCTGCACAGTAATGGTGAATATACTCAATACCAGGGACGTACATATTTAAAAATTGTTAAAATGGTAAATTGTATGTTAGATACGTTTTATCATAATTTCTTCTTTGGACACAACCCAGAATATGTGTAATCTGGGAATGTGCCAGAAATGTCTAGGCATCCAGGTGCTGTAGGTAAGACAGGACGCCCTCAGGGCGCCTGGGTGGCTCAGTGGGTTAAAGCCTCTGCCTTCAGCTCAGGTCATGATCCCAGGGTCCTGGGATTGAGCCCCGCATCAGGCTCTCTGCTCAGCAGGGAGCCTGTTTCCTCCCCTCTCTCTCTGCCTGCCTCTCTGCCTACTTGTGATCTCTCTGTCAAATAAATAAATAAAATCTTAAAAAAAAAAAAAAAAAGATGGGATGCCCTGGGGAGATGCAAGTGGAGCCAGAGAGACAGAGAAGAGCGTGTCTGCCTCTGTCCCTGGAAGACAGGTGGTGACAACTTGCTTGCCTTCAGCCCGATGGCTCTGCCTGTTGCGGAGGCTGGCACCAGCACATTCATCTGGTCATTGGCTCTTTTGGAAATTTCAGCCAAATCCACTTTTTTGTAGCCTTATTTTACAGTACATGTTTTTGTTGTTCCTTCTTTTCATGGTGACTCTCCTGATGCGGAATTTAGGCAGGCAAAATGAGATGGCCATAGATGGGGCCCCTCTACACACGGCCTTCATCTCACATATGTCCTCCCTCCTCTCTCCCGCCAGTTCCAAGGCACAGGCAGCAACATTCCTTTGTATGTTCTATAACAGAGATCAGAGCCAATATTACCCTGACGGTAATGGAATTTATGACAGGGCACTGCACACAAGGTGTTCGTCAATGCTTCTACTATAAAAAAAAAAAATTCCTATGATTCATCTGGTCACCTGGAGAGGCCAGGCACAGTATGATCGTGATGCTCTTAATAAATGCAAGAGTACTTTTAATGAAGCAAGATCCTCTGGATAAAAGAGATTACGTCAATATTCTTCATCGCGTTGTGAAGGCATGAGATACTTTGGACTGGCTCTCTCCGCTATGCCAATTTCAAAAAAGGCTGTGAGGAATCAGAAAGCTGAGTAGAATTTATGAGAGCTATGGGGCAAAAACCATAGTCTAGGGCCCAACAAGGGCCTGACATCCTCTCTACTTAGGCTTTAGACCACAGAGGATTATACGCTAAGAGAGAAGATGAGCTGTGATAGACTGAAACTCAAATTCATATCACCTCAGTTCTTGAAATGAGATTAAGGTGATCCAAGATTGCTAGTTTGCCTGGCTGAGAGAACATTTTTCTATATACTATTTCTATAAATTTTTATATATCATGGGTATATGCAATATTTTATTAAATTTTTTAAAAATCGGGCATACAAAGATAAAAAAACATGAAGGAAAACTGAAATAAACAACAAACACTTCATTTCGTTATGGCGGCCCAGATAATGGCATGATCAGATACAGACTTTCGAGCAGATATGAGTAATATATTCAGTAAGAAGAAAGACAAAATTGAGAATTTTTTGTAGAAACTGGGCTATTAAAAAAGAAACCTCTATACATAAAAAATAAAGTAGCTGAAATTAAGAACTAACTGGTGAAGTCTAACGGCAAATTAGACTCAGCTGAAAAAAGAACCAATAAACCAGAAGGAAATTCAGAAAAAAATATCCCTTATGAAGTGAAGGAAAACAGAAGAGAGGGAGGACAGGGGCTTACAGAAGGAAGGTCTAACACACAGGGAATTGGAGTCTCTGAAGCAGCAAAAGAATGGGCCAGGAGCATTCATATAATATTCATATAATATTCAAATAGATTTGCTAAGAATTTTCTATGACATTGAACAACATCAAACCAGCACTCATTCAAGGAGACCTACCAACTCCAACTAGGATAAATGAAAGGAAATCCCGAATCAGACACATCACAATAAACCTGCAGAGAGGAGAAAGAGCTATGTGAGGAAATAAAATGGATGTCATCAAAGGAGCGAGAACAGAATCATGTATGACTTCTCTACAGAAACTATGGCTGTTAAAGGCAATAGAATGAAATCCTCAAAGTGCTGAATGCTAGCATCTGCCAATCTAGAATTCCAATAAAAGTACACTCCAGTGGTGAAGGGGAAATGAAGCCATTTTCAGACAAATGACAACTGAGAGGATTCATGGTTAACAGATATGCTGTTAGAAAAGAAAATAGCATTCTTTAGGTGGAAGAAAATTGACCTCAGACAGAAATTCAGAAATGCAGGGAGAAATGAGCAACAAAAAGGTAAACATGAGGGCAAGTCTAAATGAATGTTGATTCTATAAAACAACCACTCTTGTGGGATTTAAACTATATATAATACAAAGACGCAGCAAAGACAGCATGCAAATCAGGAGACAGAGAATGAAGTTAAGGAATGGTAAGATTTTTGTGCTGTTGGGGAGGAGCATGAAATGCAGAAATGTCAGACTTTGAGGAGTCAGAGAAGCATGCTGTAATTCTTACTCTCCACTAAAAAGCAGTATGAGAGTGTCCCCTCCAGTTAATGGACAGAATAAAAAATGCAAAAGTCTAAAAGAAGAGGGGCACCTGGTGATGCAGTCAGTTAAGTGACTGACTCTTGGTTTAGGCTCAGGTCGTGATCTCAGGGTCAGGAGATCAAGTCCTGGGTCAGGCTCCACACTCAGTGCAGTCCCATTCCAGTGCTTGGAATTCTCGCTCTCCCTCTCCCTCTGCCCCACCCCCTTGTGTGCTCTATCTCCCTCTCCCAAAAAAAAGTCTAAAAGAAGGCAAGAAAGAAACATAAATCAATTTGTATAAATAGAAAGCAGTAACAAAAAAGCTACATTTAAACCCCAATAAATCAGTAATTATATTATAATCATTAATTATAATTAAATTATTAATTTTATAATATATATTAATTTTATACATTATTTCATTTAAATTGTTTTTTAATTATTATAATTGATATAATTTAGATTTCCTCTTTTGCCTGTTCAGGTTTTCTATCATTTAAGTTACTTCATTTATATGTACAAATGAATTAAAAAAAATTTTTTTTTAAAGATTTTATTTATTTATTTGTCAGAGAGAGAGAGAGAGAGAGAGAGAGTGAGCGAGCACAGGCAGACAGAGTGGCAGGCAGAGGCAGAGGGAGAAGCAGGCTCCCTGCTGAGCAAGGAGCCCGATGTGGGACTCAATCCCAGGACACTGGGATCATGACCTGAGCCGAAGGCAGCCGCTTAACCAACTGAGCCACCCAGGTGTCCCTACAAATGAATTTATTAAACATTCTGGATATCAGTCTTTAGTAATTTCATGACTTCTATTTACATGTTTGAAGTGTGCTTTCTCATCACTTTTTTTTTTTTTTTAAGATTTTATTTGCTTCTTTGCTAGAGAGAGAGCGAGCGAGAGCACAAGCAGGAGGGAATGGCAGGCAGAGGGAGAAGCAGACTCTCCACTGAGCAGGGAGCCTGAGGCAGAACTCGGTCCCAGGCCCCTGACATCATGAGCTGAGCAGAAGGCAGATGCTTAAGTGACTGAGCCACCCAGGCGCCCCTCTCATTAATTCCTCTACAGAGAATCATATACAGGCCACTGATTCAAAGCACAAAAAACAGCCATAGGGACAGAACCCAACCTCTTGCACTTGTCTCTAAGCTGCTGTTTTAACGGAAGGCATATTAGACTGCAGCACTATTCTCTTAGCTCAGTTAATTCAGGGTGATGGGGTATCTAAGACTTGATGCACTTGAGCACACGGTCATATTTCTTTTGCTGTAAAATGCATTCTTTAGTTAGTTAGTTGCTTAGTTGGGGGGATACCAGGAAAGTAAATAAGGCATTCTGCAAATACACGGACAGCGGTTCTGGCAGAGATATCGTAGAGAAGGAAAACTCACCGTACAAATATGCGCACATGTTTTTTACACATATATATGTAAATACACATTTACATAGTGAAAGTTAGAGAATATCTACGTATCGTACGTGTCCACACGTAAAAGAATGTATCTTGAACTGCAGCTTGGCCTGCTCAAGAGCCTCCCCCGCCCAAACTAAATCCTGCAGCCTTCCAGGTTATGGGCCAATGGATCAAAGTGTCACAGTCAAATGGGGGTACCTACAACATCAAAATCCAAAGACATTTCCTAAGTCCTGTGCCATTCTCTTCATGGTAGTTTCCATAAGGTGCAACAACTCATCTTTCACTTTGAAGAGAACACAAAATTATCTACACTATTATAAGTAAGAAACTTGACTTTTGTGATGAGGCCCTCAGTTTGGGGGAGGGCTTCTCTCCCTCTCTCTGGCTGGTATGGACTTAGTACACCGGTGAAGGCACTGTTTCCACTTACTGTTCACTAATTTAGCATGACGCCATCAATATAGTGGGCCGACAGGATGCGCCAAGGATTGCCAGAATAATGAAGACCAGCAAAGGCTAGGTTTGACACAGCCCAGACGCAAAATGGCGAAGGGGCACCGCGGGCTCTACCAAGTGAAAGCCAACTGCTCTGGTGGTCCGTGTAGATGGATATTAAAAACAAGGATCTGAATTCAAAATATTCTGATTGCCATATCGTCCATGCTATGCACTATACGCGTTGTTCCCATCTTGTCCCTGGAGGGTAAGCTCTGCCTCTCTGGTATCTCGTCAGTCCCAGTCAAACTGGAAAACCCATTTCAATACTACCACTTCTCCCCGTTATCGCTGGGTCTGAAGAGTCCAGACGCCCCAGTTCTTGCAAGGATGTTGTTGATGCTTCTAACATGACAGCATTTTTCAACATGTTAGTAGAGGGGGTATCCTCTGAGAGAGACGATGGAGACTGGGAGGTCGTGGGAATGTGGTAGCACGTGATGAGGCATTCCAACATTCTGATCTCTTTAACTTTCTGGATTCTTTCCTCTTCATCATATCCGGGCAGATCTGACAACCCAACCTCATGGAGTGAGCCAACTGAATGTAGTTTTCGGTCAAGCAAGCAAGCAAATTGTTAGAGCCCCTCTCGGGTTGAAACATTAAATCCACAGCCTCTGCTTTGTGCACCTGTATTAATAACTGCAGCCTAACCCAGAATTCTGTTTTGTTCTGTTCTGTTGCTTGCTCTAATTCCTACACGTATTCCTCAGGATATATGAGCAACGTCTTCCTGAGGTCATCCCCACATGGCGCTTGAGATCTGATTCTATGGATCTGGAGGTAATGAAGGGTGGTAGGGGTTTCTCATTTGAAAAAAAAAAAATCATTGTTTTGTTTTTTCCCTTTTGATTCTTAAATCTTTTATGTCTTTTCCTTGCCTTTTTACAGACTAGGACCTTGTATATGATGCTGAGAAAAGTCTTGATATTAAAGGCAAACTTTCTTAAAAATTATATTTGACATATTACAATTGTGTAAATTTAAGCTATACAACAGGTTGCTTTGATAAATTCATATCTTGTAATATAATTGCCATTGTAGCGTTTAGCCCTCTCATCATATCATGTAGTTATCACTTACTTCTTTTTTATGGTGGGAATAATGAAGACCTAGTTGTTTTTTTTTTAATTTATTTGACAGAGATCACAAGTAAGCAGAGAGGCAGACAGAGAGAGAGGAGGAAGCAGGCTCCTTGTGGAGCAGAGAGCCCGATGTGGGGCTCGATCCCAGGACCTGGGATCATGACCTGAGCCGAAGGCAGAGGCTTTAACCCTCTGAGCCACCCAGGCGCCCCGAAGACCTAGTTTCTAAGCAAGTTTGATGATGATAATATTGCCTTCTATATTCACTATACTGTGCCTTACACATTCAGGACTTATCTTCTACCAGAAAAGGCAAACTTTAAGCATCCCTTATTAAGTACAAAGATTTTTGTAGGTATCCTTCACCTTTTAAAAAGTTTTCTTATTCTCAGTTTGCTGGGTTTTCTTTTTAATCATGAAAAGATGCTGAATTTTATCAAATGCTTTTTCTGCACATACTTAGGTGTTCACATGGCACTCTCTCTCCAATGTGGCTCATTCCTGGGTGTGTTTTATATGTTGCTAACATTGGCTTAGCAACATACTGTGCATTCCTAACTACCGTTTGCAATTATTCCTTAGCAATCTTACACCTATATTCTTGAGTTAAAATGGTTTGCACTTTTCCATTCTGTACTATCAGATTTGGGTATTAAGGTAAAATGAATAAATTAGTTGGCAAGTATTCCTTATTATTCTGTTCCCTGTGGAAAAAAATGGTAAAGAATTGATTTTTTTTCTTCCTTTGCTGTTTTGATAGACTGTACTAGTGAAACAAAATCAGCTTGTCATTTTCTTTGTGGAAAGAGTATTAAAGAGTATAAATTCTGCATTGTTTTCCATTAATGGTTTTATCACATTTCAGACTTTTAAAAAAATTTTCTAGTGTCAATTTTGGTGATAAATTATGTCTTTTTAAAGGAATTTGCTCTGGTATGAAGTTATTACTATTCTCTTACCATTTCTTTAATGCCAAGACATCTGGAGTGAGGTTCCCTTTTATTCCTGACACCAGATATGTGTATCTTCTTCTTCTTCTTTTTTTTTTTTTTGCATTAATTTTGCCAGAGGTTTGTCAGTTTTATTGGTCTTCAGAAAACTCACTTCGGTTTTATGGTTATTGCTGTTGATACACTCATTCCGAGCTTCCTTTGTTATTTCCCCAAGTTCTGCTCTGATGTTTATCATTTCCTTGCTCGTACTTTTTTGTAGGGCACATTTGCTGAGCTATTCCCAGCCTCTTGAGATAGGTGCTAATTTGAGATAGCAAATTTTATATCTGTACGATACAAGGAACTTAGAACATTTCTAGACTATATAATTACGACTATATCTGATTATTACTGATCCTACAATTTTTATCAGTTAGAATATGTTCATATTTCCATTTTAATTTCTTCTCTGACTCATGAGTTGGTATCTCATGATGACTGTTGATATTTCTATTTGTCTAGCAATTCTGTTCATTTATGCTTTATGTATACTAAGGTAATATTACTACAAGTTACAAATTTTAGAATTGTATCTTCTTGGTAGAATGAACTATTTACCATGATTATATTTCTAATAATATCATTTGTCTTAAAGCATATGTATTACCACATATATATGTGTGTGTGTGTGTATGTGATTATATATATATATATATTACATACACACACACACACACATATATAATTACATATGTATATGATTTTATTTATTCATTTGACAGAGAGAGAGACAGAGAGCACAAGCAGGAAGAGCGGCAGGCAGAGGGAAAGGGAGAAGCAGGTTCCCGGCTGAGCAGAGAGCCTGACGTGGGGCTTGATCCCAGGACTCTGGGATCATGACCTGAACCGAAGGCAGATGCTTAATTGACTGAACCACCCAGGCGCCCCACATATTATATTATATTATTACTTTATTAGCAGCCACACCAGCTTTCTGTTGGTTAGAATCCGCATATTATGCTTTTTCTTTTACTCTAAACATTCTGTATCCTTATGTTTTAGATGTATCTTATTAACAGCATACAGTTGGTTTTTTAAAATCCAGTCTGATACTGTTTTACTGGAAGCATCTTCTCTGTTTACTTTTTTTTTAGGATTTATTTATTTATTTGAGAGAGCGATTGATCGCAAGCATGAGTGGGCAGAGAGGTGGAGAGAGAGAGAAAATCAGTAGACTCCCCTCTGAGCACAGAGCTGGACATGGGGTTCAACCTCATGACCCTGAGATCATGACATAGGCTGAAATCAAGTCAGACACTTAACCAACCGAGTCACCTGAGGCATCCCTATATTTACTTTTCTTAATAAAATGAATTTAGTGTAATTACTGATATATTTTTAGTTACATCTAATATCTTATTTTGTGCTTAAAAATTCCCTCTCTCATTTTTTAAGTTTTGCTCCCTGCTCCTCCCTTTTCCCTCCTTGCCCTGTTTTTTTGATGAGGAGACAGCAGAGTATGTTTTAAATTATTCCCCTTTTCTCTTCTAAGTTATACACTCTGACTCTCTTTTAGCTGCTATCCCAGAAATTAAAACATGAATAATTAAATGATCAAAGTCTAAAGTTAATCAAAACCTTTACCCTCAATTTGGACAACACAAGGACCTTAGAACATCATAACTTTATTTATTCCTTCCTTACGTACTGTTATCATGATCTAGTTTATGTCTTATCTTTAAACTTAGTAGATGTATCATTTTGGTTTCATAAAGATAAGCTTCATGTATACTTGTCCAAATATTCAACACTTTCTTTCCCATTTCTTCTTGCAACTATAACCTTCCATTTATGATTAATTTCCTTCCGTAGGATGAATCTCCTTTACCATTTCTTCAGTCAGGTCTCTTAATAAGAAGCCCTCTTGGTTTTTGTTTTTAAATGTCCTCATTTCACCCTCATTATTAAAAGATTCCTTTGCAGGTTATGACAAATTAGCTAGCAGTTACCTTCTTTCATCAACTGAAAACACCATTCCATTGTGTCTGATTTCTAGTGGTGCTGAGGAGAAGTCACCTGTATTTCTAACTCACATTCTTTTGAAGGTAATTTGTCCTTTTACTCTGGTTGCTTTTAAGATTTTCTCTTTTTCTGTAGTTTTGTTTAAATTCACAGTGTTCTATCTGTTGTGAATTTCTCTTTATTCTCTTTATTCAATTCTCTTTATTAAATCTGTGGATTAGTGCTTTTATTGGTTTTGGAAGTTTTCAACCGTTGTTTGCTCAGATCCAGTCTCTGCATATTCTCTCTCCTAAACTATGGGTCTTAGATGAAATGGAAAGTAGACCTTCCTACTGTTTCTTCCTCATTGCTTAACTTATTTACTTATTTACTTCTGTATTTTTCTCTTTGTGTTGTATTACAGATAATTTCTTCTGACCCACCTTCCAATCCACTAACTCTCCCTTCTTGATGACAAGTCTGCTGTGAAAGATGTCTATAGCAGCTTTCATTTCAATTACTGTATTTTTCATCTCTAGCATCACTATGATTCCTGTCAGATATGTCACTTTTAATAATTCCTTATTTTTTATAGTTTAAAAATTCCATTATTTGCAATTTATTAAAATAGTGAACTTAACGGTTTTAAAATATGGATATGGCATTTCCAGTACTCAGAATGTGAGTAAGTGTATTGCTGTTGCTTATTGTTTTTCTAGAACTCATGTTGTTTTTGTTCTTGAGTTCCTGATTACCATTGGCTGGTCATTCACTGATCTTCACTGATGGGCTTTCCTAGAGACCTAAAATGAATATATCCTTCTCCAGTGAGCTTTTTTCATTTGTTTCTGCCATAGATTTGAAGGAACTACCAGCTGAGAATCACCTCAAGTCAGTTTGCAACTAGATGTTCCTTAGTCAGCCTAGGCTTCAACTACCTGGATTACAAATTCATATAAAGTCTGGTCTTACATACATGGCCAAAAGACACATGAAAAAATGCTCCACATCACTCAGCATCGGGGAAATACAAATCAGAACCACCATGTAATATCACCTCACACTTGTCAGAGTGGCTAAAATTAGCTCAGAAAACAACAATGTCGGTGAGGATGCAGAGAAAAGGGAACCGTCTTATATTGTTGGTGGGAATGCAAGCTGGTGCAGCCACTGTGGAAAACAGTATGGAGTTTCCTTAAAAAGTTGAAAATAGAGCTACCCTATGACCCAGCAATTGCACTACTGGGTATTTAGTCAAAGATACAAATGTAATGATCTAAAGGGGCACATGCACCCGAATGTTTACAGCAGCAATGTCCACAATAGCCAAACTATAGAAAGAGCCCTGATGTCCATTGACAGATGAATGGATAAAGAAGATGCATTGCATATAGACAAGGGAATATTACTCAGCCATCAAAAATAATTGAAATAGTGCTATTTACAGTGATAGGATTGAACTAGAGGGTATTATGCTAAGTGAAATAAGTCAGTCAGAGAAAGACAAATGACATGTGATTTTACTCATATGTGGAATTTACGAAACAAAACAGATGAATATAGGGGAAAGAAAGAAAAAATAAAATAAACTAAAAACAGAGGGTGAGGCAAGCTGTAAGAGCCTCTTACCAATAGGGAACAAACAGGGTTGCTGGAGGGGAGGTAAGTACAGGGAGGGGGTATTTGGGTGATGGGTATGAAGGAGGGCACTTGCTGAGCACGGGGTGTTATATGCAACTGACAAATCACTGAACTCTACCTCTGAAACTAAAATACACTATAAGTTAACTAAGTTGAATTGAAAGGAAAACAAAACTCCATGGAGGAAAAATAATGTAATAACATCATATACTGACAGATAGTGACTACTCTTACTGTGGTGAGCACAGTGTCATGTATAGTGTTAAATCACTATGTTGTACACCTGAAAGTAATACAATATTGTCTGTCATCTACACTTCAACTAAAAACAAAAAACAAAACAAAAAAAAGACTTGAGGGAAACATGCCAGATTGCAAATAGGGTAGATCTCTGCACATATGAAGGAAATGTAATTTTTACTTTCTGCTTTGTGATAGTATTTTTCCAGTTTTCTCTAAGGAGTATGTTTTATTTTTAGGAAGAAGGGGATTTTAGTTGGTTTATCTAATTTAGCGGTGATGAACACTTCTAAGTGTTGTTTGTTTGGGAAACTCTTCATCTCTCTTTAACTGAATGATAAACTTGCCAGGCAATCTGGGTTGTAGGTTTTTTACTTTCAGTACTTTGAATATATCATGCCACTCTCTTCTGGCCTGCCAAATTTCTGCTGAAAAATCAGTGTATAGCCTTATGTGGTGTTCCACGTATGTAAGTAATTGCTTCTCTCTTGCTCCTCTTAAAATTCTTTTTATATTTCATCTTTGACATTTTATTATATATATATTATATATATTATGATTATTATATATCTTGATGAGGACTTCCTTGGGTTCATCTTGTTTGGAACTCTTTGTTTCCTGAACCTGGATGTCTGCTTCCTTCTCCAGGTTCAGGGTATTTTCAGGTATTATTTCTTAAATTCTGTTTTATGCCCCTTTCATTCTCTCTTCTTCTTCTGGAGCCTTATAATGTGAATGTTGGTATGTTTGATGTTGATCATCTCAACAGATGCAGAAAAACTATTTGAAAACCTCTCCACAAAGTGGGTTTAGAGGGAATAACCTCAACATAAAAAGACCATATATGATTAACATGCAGCTAACATTATATTCAATGGTGAAAAACTGGGAGCTTTTCCTCTAAGATCAGGAACAATATGAGGATGTCTACTCTTACGACTTTTATTCAACATAGTATTGGAAGTCATAGCCACAGCAATCAGACAAGAAAACGACATAAAAGAATGCAAAATGGTAAGAAAGAAGTAAAACTGTCACTGTTTACAAACATGATACTATATATAGAAAACCTTAAAGATTCCACCAAAAAACTATTAGAATAAATGAATTCAGTAAGTTGCAGGTTACAAAATTAATATACAGAAATCTGCTGTGTCTCTATACACTAATAAAAAAGTAGCAGAGACATTAAGAAAAAATCCATTTATGATTGTACTCCAAATAACATCTAGTAATAAACTTAACCAAGGAGGTAAAAGGCCTGTACTCTGAAAACTAAAAACACTGATGAAAGCAGTTGAAGACAACACAAATGGAGAGATATACCATGTGCATGGATTGGAATTAATATTGTTAAAATGTCCATACTACCCAAAGCAATCTACACGTTCAATGAAATCCCTATCAAAACACCAATACTGTTGGGGCACCTGGATAGCTCAGTGGGTTAAAGCCTCTGCCTTTGGCTCAGGTCATGATCCCCAGGTCCTGGGATCGAGCCCCATGTTGGGCTCTCTCCTCAGCGAGAGTCTGCTTCCCCCCCCGCCTCCTTGTGACCTCTGTTTGTCAAATAAATAAGTAAACTCTTAAAAAACAAACAAACAAACAAACACCAATAATGTTTTTCACAGAACTAGAACAAATAGTCCTAAAATTCATATGGAACCACAGACTACCCTAAATAGCCAAAGCAAACTTGAGAAAGAACAACAAACCTGGAGGACTCATAACCCCAGATTTCAATATTTACTACAAATCTATAGTAATCAAAACAATATGGTACTGCCACAAACACAGATACATAGATTAATGGAACAGAATAGAGAGCCCAGAAATGATACTTCTATGGTCAGTTAATACACTACAAAGGAGGCAAAATATACAAGGGGAAAAGAGACGGTCTCTTCAATAAATGGTTCTGGAAAACTGGACAGTACATGTAAAGAATGAAACTGGACCGCCTTTTAATACCACACACAAAAATAAGCTCAAGATGGACTGAAGACCTAAATCTGAGCCTCAAAACCATAAAACACCTAGAAGAAAACATGGGCATTAATCTCTTCGACATCAACCTTGGCAATATTTCTTTCATGGTCCTCTTCAGGTGAAGGAAACAAAAACAAAAATAAACTACTGGGATTATACAAAACTAAAAAGCTTTTGCACAATAAAGGAAATGATTAACAAGACAAAAAAGGAATCTAACGAATAGAAGATGCTTGCAAATGACATATCTGGTAAGGAGTTAACATCCAAACTATATAAAGAATTTATACAACACCTAACAAATAAATAATCTGATCAAAAATAGGCAGAGGACTTGAAACATTTTTTTCTAGAAGACATACAGGTGGCCAAGAGACACATGAAAAGACACTCAACTTCACTCATCGTTGGTGAAATGCAAATCAAAGCCATAATGAGATGTTACCTCAAAACTGTCAGAATGGCTATTAACTGGGGGCGCCTGGGTGGCTCAATGGGTTAAGCCTCTGCCCTTGGCTCAGGTCATGATCTTAGGGTCCTGGGATCAAACTCCACATCGGGCTCCCTGCTCAGCAGGGAGGCTGCTTCCCCTTCTCTCTCTGCCTGCCTCTCTGCCTACTTGTGATCTCTCTCTCTGTGTCAAATAAATAAATAAAATCTTTTTTTTTTTAAAGAATGGCTATTAACAAAAAGGCAAGAAATAATAAGATAACTATGAGGATGTGGTAAGAGGGAACCCTTGTACACTCCTGATGGGATAGTAAACTGGTACTGATAGAAAACAGTATAGAATTTCCTTTAAAAATTAAAAATGGAAATATAAGATCCAGCAATTTTACTACTGGGTAATTACCTGAAGAAAATGAACACAACACTTCAAAAAGACACATGCATCCCCATGTTTACTGCAGCATTGTTTACAATAGCCCCGAAATGGAAGCAAAGTGAGTATTCAGGGATAGATGAGTGGATAGAGATGTGATATATATATAATGAAATAGTACTCAGCCTTGAAAAAGAGTAAGATTTTGCCATTTGCTATAACATAAATGGACCTAGAGGGTATTATTATAAGTGAAATAATTCAGACAAAAGACCCTAAGTACCATATAATTTCACTTATATGTGGAATCTAAAACACAAATGAATGAAAAACAGAAATGCCCATAAATACAGGCAATAAATGGGTCGCTGTTAGAAAGGAGGCAGATGGGGAGATGGGCAAAATGGTGAAGGGGGGTGGGAGGTGCAGGCTTCCAGTTATGGAATGAAGTCCCAGGAATGAAAGGTCTGGCATAGTATCGTCAGTAGTATTGTTACGATAGCATATGGTGACCGATGGCAGCTACAGTTGTGGAGAGCAGAGCAGCTGTACAGAATTGTTGAATTACGAGGTGTACATCTGAAATTAATGTAATATTGTGTGTCAACTATATTTCTTTTTTTTTAAGATTTTATTTATTCATTTGACAGACAGAGATCACAAGTAGGCAGAGAAGTAGGCAGAGAGAGAGGAGGAAGCAGGCTCCCTGCTGAGCAGAGAGCCTGATGTGGGGCTCGATCCCAGGACCCTGGGATCATGACCTGACCCAAAGGCAGAGGCTTTAACCCACTGAGCCACCCAGGTGCACATTTTTTAAAAGATGATTAGAGAATGAAATTCATCCAGTAGGTCCTAAGAAAGTACTTGTGGGAAGCACAATTGGGATGCTTACAGTCTTTATTCTACAGTTACTTTTAATATGCTAGGTTGGCATTTATCTTTAAATGGAGCTATAAATACTTTTCTCTCACAAGCACAGCTAATGATGCATTTGTGGAATTTTTGCTTCCTATTCCTGTGCCCTTGAGATCTTCTAGTTTATATGTCTTCGTTTCTAAGGGAGACAGGATTCCTCCAGGGAACACAACAATGGTTCCATCGTTGTGGAAACTGACATGACGGCCATTTGGGACTCATCATGCCTCTGAATCAACAGGCAAAGCAGCGCACTACTGTTTTTGTTGGGTAGACTGAATCCCAGGATCCAATCGCCATCATATAGTGGGTAAGGAGGACCACGACTCAGCCAGGGGCTGCTTTAACATGGAAATTAGTTTAAGGGAACATTAAGGCAACCCCAAAATGCAAGACCACGAAGGACCCAGACGGCTCAGGAACAGTACATTGAATCATCCGCCAGGTAAGGAGGCTCGAGTAGGCAAGGTGCTGGCTGAAGATAGGGAGATCACGGGATGGGCAGCAGAAAAACGGTTTTTTAAAAATATCCACTCAACTCAGGAGCAGCTAAGAATCAAGGACCAGGGGCGCCTGGGTGGCTCAGTGGGTTAAGCCGCTGCCTTCGGCTCAGGTCATGATCTCAGGGTCCTGGGATCGAGTCCCGCATCGGGCTCTCTGCTCAGCGGAGAGCCTGCTTCCCTTCCTCTCTCTCTCTGCCTGCCTCTCTTGTGATTTCTCTCTGTCAAATAAATAAAATCTTAAAAAAAAAAAAAAAAAGAATCAAGGACCATCCAGTGCTCATCACATCACGCGACGTTATACATAACGAAGGAATCACGGAACACTACATCGAAAACTAATGATATGTTGGCTCATTGAATCTAAATAAATAATAGTAATAAAAAAGAGTCAAGGACCAGCTGGGAAGTTGGTGGTGCTACTGTAACTTTCCAGCAGGACCCTGTTTTACCCTCGAGTAGATTTCTTATGGAGTGTTTCTGGAAAATGCTCTTCAAAGGAACTCAGGGCAAAATATTAAAGCAAAGTCAAAAAACAAGTGGCAAACTGAGAGACTAAATGTTACAGAGAAAGGGAAAATCTTCCTAATCTAGAGACAACTAAAGATAAGGGGAAAAAAAAGACCAAAAAAATCGGATAGAAAAATGATAAAAGACCTATAGAGTTCACCAAAAAAATCAAGAGAGACGGAGAAGAAAGGGGATTAGGTCAGTATGAACAAACAAGGACCTGTCCAAGAAGAGGACACCATTCAGGAGACTGAAGCTGGGTGGGAGGCACGTACCAGTCCAGCTAGAGGGGCAGGTGCATGGGGGGACCGAGAAGTCTAAGATTCAGTGGTTGGGACCACGGATGCCAGTCTGAAGACTGGACTCCGAGTCCAGTGGTAATCGGGAACCACTGCCCGCTTGAGAGCGGAGGGGCTCTAAGAGTTGAGGAAGTGGGCATTTCTGGAAGGTGCCTCTGGCAGCTCTGATGGGGGACAGAGAAAGGAGGGGTGAGACGGATAAGGGGGTCTTTGCAGGGGTGAGGGACGAGGTGCTGCGGCCCGTGAAGAGCCCGGGAAGAGATCAGGAATGAAAATGGCCTCGGGAGGATGGATGGGCAGAACTTTGTCGGAGGAGAGAGCCAGCGCCTCAGAGTTCCTGTGCTGAGGAGCTGGGGGTGGGGGACGGTGGTGCGGGGCTGGGTGCGCCGGCAGAGAACCGGGCTCCGATGTCCAGAATCGGCCTGTGAGGCCACAGCATTCTGACGCACCCAAACCTTGAAAGGTTAAGGGACCGTCCCACACTGGAGGGGGGGGACTGCCGGAAAGGGGGTGTTGCTGGCCCTTCTCCCCCAGACTGATCTCTTACAGACCTTACGTAAAAGGAAGGCTCCAGTGCGTTCCTGACGCTTCTGCAGAGGACTGCTTGTGAGAGGGTTTTATGATGCTCCGTAGGTAACGCCCAGAACCTTCTCCCTGGGGCATCCCCGTGGGCTCCTCGGACTGAGTGTACCGTCATTTCCTGACCGAGCCAGAGGAGAATTCTCAAGACCTCACTCCGGAGTGGGCCCCCACGAAGGCCTTTCTCTGTCATCCCTGTGGTGAAGCTGAAAGCCGGGTGGGGGCCCTGTGTGGTGCGTGGCCCTGTGGCCTCGTGTCGCGCAGGCCACCCTCCCTGCTGCCCAGCATTCCGGCCTGGCTGGACGGAGCCGGCCTTCCTCCCGGCACACTTGGCATTCACACCGCCAGCCTATAAATTATGCCCGGTGTGCTCACTTCCGTTTAAATGTGTTCTCATCCCAGAGGAGCAACTAACGGCGTCAGGTTACCGATGTGCAAAAAGCCTGCCGCTAGGAGGACGACGGACTAATGAAGTCGTGGTCATGGAGGCCGGGGTGGCCATAAATCCTCAGCCACGGTGACGGAGACTTAACACTTCGCTCCCCGTCCCCTTCCCCTTCCGCCAAATTATTCTGTGGTAAAGATGCTGGGTAAATGGTTACCACTGCTTGAATGTCTGCTTGCTATTAGAAGCCGACGCAAGTCGAGCCCCTCCTCCTGAGGGAACCTTCTCTCAGACGGCGGGAAGGGGCCCAGAGGGGTTTAAAAGCCTGTCCCACTTTCTCTAGGAGGCCGACGGCAAATCGCTTTATCGAGGACCATCACCGACTGATAAATTTCACTCTGAGAACTGGCGAACACAGGGTTCCAGCGGTGAACCCCGCTCATCTGGCCTGGGAGGGACCACCCCCGCCTTCTGTTATGGCTTTTCTCCTCTCCTGATGATTTTAAAATGACGAACCAGTGTAATTCCCGTAAGTGGTTCTGGAAGGTGGCAAGTCTACTTCTCGGAAGACGAAGGACTCCGGGGAGCCCACTGATGGACCACAGGGAGTTCAAGGGTCCCTGATCCTAAGAGCAAATTGTTTGGGTAGATACGGTTTCCCAGAAAGAAGGTCTATGAATGTCATCTGATTCATTGAATGTTCTGGAACACCAATACAGGACTGCTCTGTGAATTGCCTCGATGGTCACACTATCTTCCTCTCCACAGTCTCATGCCCTTGCAATGGTTGCGAGGAGGCTCTATCCAACCCCAGTCCTGGGCTGGCCTTGTGCTTGGCTTTAGCCCGTGGGATACTGGCAAAGGCAACACCAGCAGACACAGGAAATGCTTGCCTGCTTCCTCTTCCTGGAACCCTGCTGCCACATGAATGAGGCTGGGCAACCCAGTGAGCATCATGACCCCATCACCCTCTTTTCCCTGGCTGACCCACTGCCAACTGCAGGCCATGAGCCACGCCTGGGCCAACAGAAGCGGCTGACGGGAAGCCTGCGGAACGCACCCGGGAGCCGGATCCCGTGCCCATCTCCACGATCGAAGCGATCGCCAGGCGTTCAGCATGTCGACTCCGGCTTCTGGCAGTCGGACTTAGCTGCCAAGTGAGGCTGGTTCCTTCCAGCTGGAGCAGGCATCTGTGTGTCACTGTGACAGTGGCCTGTGCCTGGCGTGGCCCCGCGGCTCCTTCTGTGAGGGCGGGGCAGATCCCGGGGACTGGGGAACAGGACACCACACCCGGTAAGTACCTCCTTTCCTTGCTTATAAAATAAGGCGGGGGTGACTGGAGCCTCCTTCATTACCTAAGTATTGCCCGAGCCCATCCACGTAGGAGGGACGAAACTGTTCACAGGGTCATGGAGCCATAGAAGAAATCACCCCTTTACTCGCCCCAGAGGAAAAGTTCCCCAAATTTGAATAGCACAGAAAGGTAGAAAAGCAGGTAGAGGGGAAAAAGAAACGAAAACATCTGTTCTGAGTTGGGATGCAGGATAATGGAGCTTTGGGGTGCACACGTCACATGGTCAAGCCGCAGATATAAGGAATTATGGAAAAGACTCCAAGAAAAGAAAAAGCATGACCAGTACGAAACGGTACAAAATGCGCAGAAGAGTCACACAAAGAGCCACGAGACACTTGAGACTTTTTTTTTTTCCTTTTCCATTAAGAGTGCTTTTCTAGTAACACCTAAAATGACTTCTTTCTAGGATTCGGAACACTTTTTGTATTAGATTTGCATTTGGGGGTAAATAAGGGATATGCATGTCACTTAAGAAAACATCCAAAACTCTGCTTTCTTGACAAAACAGACAATAAGCTCTTGCTTGAGAAAACACTTATTTTTAATCCAATTATCCCCACGGATATCCAAAGAGAAAGTTACAACTTGTACAACCATGCTTTTAATAGAACTCTCTACCCTTCCCCTGGAGAACGCTGAGCTCAACACTGAAGTCACCAGTGAGGAAGCAAACGGTCACCAGACGGCATTGTCAACCACATTTTTTATATTTATTGTAATTGTGCTTCTCTACAGCTAACACTTCTTGTGACTGGCACAACGTATGTCTGCCTTTGTTTACCCACATGAACAGAGAACCGCACTGCCAGGAGGGAGGCGCCCGCGGCAGCGCCGGGTGTATGAGCTCTGTGAGGCCTCCGGTCAGGGTGGAAGACGCCCTTCCCTCTGCCCGAGCCCTCAGGAAGCTCGTATGCTGGCGTCGCATTCTTCTAAAAGCAGGATCAAATCTTCAATCAGGCTGTGCTCTCTGCCGTGGGTCACTCTCATAATATCAAAAGCCTAAAGGAGAAAGAAAGAAGATAGATTATGTTAGAGGAGGCAGTGAGTTGGGTTTTAATAGGATGCCTGGAGGCCTGCCAAGGGGGAGTCAGGGGCGGCTGTGGGGGAGGGGTGGTGGTTGGAGACCCCTCTTGGCAACAGTCCAAAATGGAGCCACAAGAAGCTAGCTCAAACCGGACAGGCCCGAGACAAAGAAGGCTGGAAACCCTGACCGAGTAAGGGAGGAAAGTCAAGAAAGGCTGCTCCCAAGAAATCTCCTTCTCAAGGTAAGAACTGTCAGTAAGATAGAGACCCACACCCCAGGGCAAGCAGCTCTCCCTGGAGCTCGTCCGGGCTCGCGTCTCGGAAGGCTACACTCGATTTCATAAACTTACCTACTTGTACTGCTCAGCCGCTGGGTCTGTCCTTGAATTCTTTCTTGCAATGAGACCAAGAGCTTTTGGCCACACCCTGGGGATGGGCTGGGTGGAGGCCTCTGGTTCCCGGCGGTGGGGGGCTCCCCAGTCCACCTGGCAACACCTTGATGGGCCTCTTGCCCGCTCATCTTGGTCCTGTGATCCCAGCGGGGTGAACCCCGCAGTCCATAGCGAGAGCAGCGCTGTGGTTCCCCAAACCACACAGTAAGGGACAGGATGAATTTTTCACGGGGTGTTTGGAGAGCGTGCTCAAGACCTGAGTCCCGCTGGGGTGTGGTTTCCAACAAGGGTCTTCAGGGGCTGTCGGTGCAGAGGTTCGGAGGGGACTCAGGTTTGAGAAGAGCTACGACCAACGATTAATATCAAAGATGAAACACCACATTGCCACCGCTTCAACATCCTGTTTTTGAGTGAAGCATTTAGCGCTCCGCTTTCTGTGCTGGGATGGCGAGCTGTGTATTTCTGTGTATTGTCCTCATGTCCCAGGACATTAAGCACGAGCATTCGGACCACTGCTTCCTTCGCTCGCCAGGTTCCGTCGTCCATCACGAAGTCTTCTCAGTCCTGCCTCCTTAACATTTCTGAAATCCGGGTGGGCCTGCGAGCACTTCGGTAACAAGAGGACGGTATAAGGAACGCTGCTGACTTCCAAGACGAGGCTATGAACATGTTCACGATCATGTTTGCTCCCGGAGCCGTGAGTTTCTGTGCTGAGAAGCCCAAGACCGCGGAGAGGCCAGCTGCAGGGCTCTGGCGGACAGTCCTCACAGAGTTCATCTTCCCCCTCATCCTGGCCTACACACCACACACAGGCATAAAGAAGCGTCCAGGGGCCGCTGGCTGGCTCAGCCAGAAGAGCACGCGATCCTTGGTCTCAGGGTCGTGAGTGTGAGCCCCATGCTGGGTGCAGAGATGACTTAAAACACACACATACATACACACACACACACAAACAAGGCGTCCGGAATGACTCCAGCCGCTGGCAGGAAAGGAGCCAGATTCCAGTCTTTCCAGCTGAAACCCAAGACATTGCAGGAAAGAGGCAAGCGATTCCTATGGTGATGTTGGAATTCCTGGCCCAAAGGATCTGTGGGCCTCATAAAGCGGCGGTTGTTCTACTCTGCTAAGTTGGGATGGTGTGTTACAGGGCGATGGTATTTCTGCAGTCAGTGGATTAGAAACAAACAGTATCACCCGCACCGCCCACTAGGGGGCTAGCAGGAAGGGAGGACCGACCCCGGTCTCGCCGTGGACGTGCCAAGACATGGCTTGGCGGTCGTTAAGCACCACCCGGAGAAGTTGCTGGCACGGGGGCTCTTGGCCTTGGGTGTGCAGTGCTATCAACCAGGGAGCCTCGAAAGAGACCCCAATGCCCAGACCTCACCCGTGCGATTCACAAAACGTGCTCTTCGCGCTGAGAAGGACTGACACTGTAGCTCTCAACAAACAAGAGCCACTTTCTATTATTCAATGTTAATTTACAGCCAGCATAATCACCGCTCTAATGGTCGTGTACAATTAATCCCATCGTGTTTACAGACGCTCATTCATTCACTAAGCTCTCAGAAATGGAGAATCACTTCCGATTTTTAACAACAACAACAAAAAATGACATACTGTAGCTCTTCCAACTTACGATATATTTTGCCTTTGCGGAATATTTGCTCAAGCTCAATTCCTAGGGACTCCTGGGTAGGAAGAGCTTTGCAGCCAGAGACGGCGGAGCTGGGAAGCCACGTGGTCACATCCTCAGAGCCCTGCATTCTGCGGGGAGGAAACCCAGGGCAGCTAAGAGGTCAGACCCAGGACTGCTTTCCTTGCCTTTCTCCTGCCTCTTTAAAAAGTCCTCTGTAGGCTGGAAGGAAGGCAAACAGGCAGGCAGAGGGTCTGGCTGTAGCTGCTGAGAGAGAGAGGAGAGAAAGGGAGGAAGCTTGGCCAGCTCAGGCTCTGCTCTTCGCCTAGCAGAGAGCAGCGTGCATGGAGTCCAGATGTGATCTGCAGACAGGCAGGCGCAAACCCCGGGGACCTCCCAGCTGGCAAACCCTGAAGGTTCTGATGAACTTGAGTGGGTCAGTGCCATGGGCGTACGGTGTCGGCAAGCACATCCGGGGCGGCGGCCGTGGTCCGCCACCTCGCAGGCAGCCCCGCTCCATGAGATCCCTCCGGACAGGAGATCAAAAACAAATGTTGGATCCGTTCTGGGAACAAATGGGGCCTGTTTCATCCCCTCCTGCTTCCCACCTGGGGTGTGACTCTGGGTGCTCAGAGGGTCTAGACACCTGACCGTCTGAGGCTCAGAGCTGTTTGAAAGCAGATGGCCGGAGATCAGAGAGCTGCTTTGAGTCCTTCGCGGGAAATCCTCCTACTTGAAAGCTCGCTTGGATGTTCTCTTCCCTTCTACTCAGTAGAGGGCCGGGTGTCTCTGGGATCCGGCAGAGGAAGATGAATGGGCTATAAGCGCATCCTGCAAATGTCTTTGCATAAAGGAAAATAACCCTCCACCGGGCCCCACACACAGGAAGCCCGGAAACAGGTCAGACCTGACCTGGGAGAGCTCACCTCCAACCTGTCCCTCTTGGAGACCCCCTGCTGGATCGTGGGCTGGCCCTGTTGCCCAGGACTCCCCCCACACCAGTTTTCTGTGCCCTCTTGGCTATATTTCTCCAGGTTCCTTCCCTCAAGGATGTTCTGTACATTTGACTCAGACGTTAAATGACAAATGTCATCTTCCTAGCGCTCTGTCGAGGTGAGGTTGCTTTGCATGTGTTTAAACTTAGTACAGTCTCCAACCTTCCTTCCTTCCGGCCTTTTTTTCCAGTTAGAAGTTTCACTTTCTTCTACTTTAGAAATCAGGTCTCCTCCTCAAGAGCTGAAGTAAATTGTGGCAGATCCAGAATCTTCCTGCTTGTCCTACAGCAAGACAAGAGCCTGAGCCTCCGCAGGAGGCTTCTGGAATTATGGAGCCACAGGCAGCTGTCCCCACACCTCACTCCCACCCCTCCACACCTGCTTCCTTACAGAGGGGCCACAAGGCCTATGGGTCCAAAGCCCTCACAGTGTGGTCTGAGAGGTGGGTGAAGGGTGAACGTGGACTCTTCAGGACTCACCCCAGGCTCCCCTAAACCTAGACGTGGCTTCTGAGACGCCCAGAGGGATCGCAGGGTCCTCCTAGTCAAGATGCTTTGCTGGTGCTCTGTGTTCTCTTTATCTGGTGGTGAACGCAGCCTTGGAAGCAACGGCGGGGGCAAGGGGGTGACCCCTGAGCCTTACGTACAAGATTCGAGACACTAAGATTAGAAGATTTTATCCACAGGGGTGGCGAGAAGCAGAGAGGACCGACTTGAAGAAACTGAAAAAACACCAACATCATTCATCCAGAAGGTGAAACTAAATATAGATACAACTAACAAGCAGACTTGATCATTTTACAAGTGATGGATGGAACAGAAGAGAACGGGAGAGAAACCAAAGAAAGAAGTAGGATCTGGTACCATGCAAAGCCTGGCAGCAATCGTCTTCCGTATGTGTGTGAGTGACGTGTCACTCTGGGGGGTGGGGAGACAGGAGGGGAGTGGAAACTCAGCCCCGCTGATGGATCACATGTGGTCCTTGTCTTGGGCGTCAAGCAGGCGGACAGGTGAGCTGGGGTACCGGTTCTCAGTGATGCAGGGCGAGAGCGACCCATAGCGGTAGGCATGGCTCTCCATGGGGGGCCACAACCCTTCAGCCCAATGGAACGAAGAAGAGGGCTTTTCCCTCCAAAATAAAATTACAGTAAACCCCTGACCAACCAGATCGATGGCTTCCTATAGCTCTGTGGCTCCCCTCGCTCAGTCCCTCCCACTCCCCTCCCATGCACACACCAGAAAAGACAATTTGGGTTTCATTTCCTGCAGCAGTATGTAAAACAGATTAGGGAAACAGAAACTTGAAGCCGGCTCACACTGGGAAAAGCTTATCTCTTCCATTATACTTTATTTTTTTTCATAGTAGCATTTAAAAAGAGCTTCCACATCATCTTCCACCAAGGACTCATGAGAAGCCTCGGAGGGGACGGCTACACGGGTACTGCCTCGAAATGTCAACGGAGAGACGGCGCACTCCCTGTCTGCCGCGTGATGGGCGTGGTTCATTCCTGGATAAAGACAGGGTCCCAGAACTGAGGGCAGTCTTATCATATCTTTTTGAGTAATTTTAAAATTGTGGTCTTATATTAAATACATTAAATCAAATTATGAGTTAACGCTGCAAACAATAGCTTGCTTATTAATTTTTAATACAAATATATTAAGCTTATCAAGGATCTCATATACTCTCTACCATGAGCCTGAGGGAATCTAATAAATGACTTCCCCAAGCATGATTTAAATATGGATATAAAATCAGAGGGAAAAGAAGTAGATGCCTGATAAGAACCTCTGGAATGACACTGCAAGAGGGAAAAAAGGCAAGTTTTCTTACTCTGCACGTCTCAGGTTGAAAGCTGAGCGGGGGGAAGGGGAGGGGAATTGGTCTAAGGCATCTGAAGTAAGAAATGTAAGAAGCCAGACCCGCAACACATCCAGTAGTTCCAGAACAAGAGCTCTTCCCAATGGGCAGCAGAAAATTCCAGCACCTTTGATGACATGACTCAGCTCAGCAGCGCCCCTGCTGGCTTTCCTCTGATCTACACCTTCAATAACTAGGATCTACAGGAAGGACCTGTCTGCCCACCTCATCCCCACTCCACCAGGAGGCAAGACTTAGTGAAAACGTGGATCCATTCATTCACTAAATACTGTCTAAGCAGCTCTAATGAGTAAGACTTGGCCTTCACCAGGGAAGCGCTCTGGCACAAGAAGGAGAAAGAATTAGAGCGGGGCAGTCTGTGATCAAGGGAGCTGTGAGGCACTGGGTGTCCAGGGAAGAGAAGGACCAACACAGCCCAAGAGGACCTCCGGAAGGGTTACAGAGGTGGTGAGCTCAGGACTGAACCTTCCACTGGTAGCAAAAGGACTGCTTTGTGTTGCCAGATTTAACTAATCAATCCAATGAGTATGTATCAAGCACCTGAGAGACCCTGAAGAAGTCATGTCACCTCCCCGTGCCTCAGTTTCCTTAATTAAATAAAGAAGAGACTGCGCTGGATTAATTCTAGGGGCAAACCAAGTTCTGGAAAGAGCACAGTGATGTGGATTTGGCTTTGTTCCAAATACCGTGTTACTGATTTCTAATTTAGTTCTACGTGGTCAGAGAATTTACTCTGGGCGACTGGAATCCTTTTATCCTCCCTGAGACTTATTTATGGCCCAGCATGTGGTCGTATAGGATCTGTAGGCACTTGAAAACAGCATGTATTCTGCTATTATTGGGTGGAGGGTTTTATAATTTTTTTTTTTTAAGAGCTACCATAAATTTTTTCTTTTTTGGAGAAGCATCTTTTCATCTGTTTTTTTGGCCATCTATCTTCTTTGAAGAAATGTCTCATTGAGCCCTTGCCCACTTTTTAAAGATTTACTTATTTATCTATTTATTTAGAGTGAGCATGGGGAGGGGCAGAGGGAGAGAGAATCCCAAGCAGATCCCACACCGAGCACGGAGCCCGACATTGAGCTCAATCTCATGACCCTGAGATCACAACCTGAGCTGAAGTCAAGAGTCGGACACTCAGGTGACTGAGCCATCTAGGCGCCCCCATTGCCCACTTTTTAATTGGGCTGTTTTCTTGGATATTAATCCCTTATTAGATACATGATTTGGACAAATGTCTTATTCTGTGGGTTGCCTTTTTGCTGTTGATTGCGCCCTTTGATACATAAAAGTTTTCAATTCTGAAGCACTCCAGTTTGTTTATTTTGTCTTTGGTTGCCTGTGCCTTGGGTGTCATACAAGAAATTGCTAAATCCAATGTCATGAAATTTTCCTCTATGTTTTCTTCTAAGAGTCTTATAGCTTCCATTTTTATATTTAGGTATTTGCTCCATATTGAATTACTTTTTAAAACCAGTATTAGCAAGGGTCCAACTTCATTCTTCTGCACATGGATATCCAGTTTTCCCAACATCATTTGTTGAAGAGACTGTCCTTTTCCCATTAAGTGGTCTTCGTACCCTGGTCAAAAATCACTTGAACATACACAGGACAATTTATTTCTGGGCTCAATATTCTTTTCCATTGGTCTATATGGCCATCATTTTGCTGGTACCGCATTCTTCTGATTACTGTAAGCTTTGTAGTAAATTCTGAAATCAGGAAGTGTGAGCCTTCCAATTTTCTTCTTTTTCAAGACTGTTCTGTCTCTTGGGGGTCCCCCAAGTTTCACATGAATTTTAGGATAGAGTTTTCTATTCCTAGAAAAAAAGCCATTGGGATTTTGATAGCGGCTGCACTCATTCTGTGAATGGCCTCAAGTAATACTGGCATCTAACAATGTTCAGTCTTCCAATCAAAAACATGGAATGTTATTCTATTTACTTATGTCTTCAATTTTTTCAGCAATGTTTTATAGTTTTCAGTATATAATCCTTTCACCTCCATCGTTAATTCCCAAGTGTTTTATTCTGTTAAATGCTTATAAATGGAAATGTTTCCTTAATTTTGTTTTCGGGTTGTCATATAAGAACACAACTGACTTTTGCATGTTGATTTTATATCCTGCTACTTTGTCGAATTCAATAGTTTTAATGGGTTATTTTTGTGGACTATTTAGAGGTTTCTCCATACAGTATCATGTTCTCTGTGAACAGAGATAATTTTGTTTCTTTCTTTCCAATTCGAATGCTTCCACCATGACCTCTTCACGTACTCTTTCCCCTTGCCTTCTTTTTTTCCTCCTTCTGGGGCTCCCAATGTTGCATCTTTGTTACTGGTCCCATGGGTCCCTGAAATTTTGTTCCATTTTACCTTTTATTCAGTGGTTTCCTCTGTTTTTCAAGATTGAGGACCTGCTTCCATTGTTTTATCTTCAAGTTCACTACCTCATTCCTCAGACCGCTCCATTTGGTTGTAAAGCACCAATCTGTATATTTTGGTAACTATATTTATCAGTTCTTAAATTTCTATTTGCATCTTCTTTATATTTTTTTAAAGATTTTTAAAAAAATTATTTGAGAGAGCACAAGAGAGATGAGAGAGAAGAGGGAGCAGCAGACTTGCCGCTGAGCAGAGAGCCTGATGAGGGACTCGATCCTAGGACCCTGGGATCATGACCTGAGCTCCTACATCTTCTTTATATTTTCTGTCTTATTGCTGAGACTTTCTATTTTTTCCATTTGTTTGGAGGGTGTTCATAATTGCTCACTGAAGCATTTTTGTAATGGCTGCTTTAAAACCTCTGTCAAGATCTATGGATTCTCTTCCCCCATTTCCCCCACCCCAACCCCCTCATTAAGATTGAGATCTTCCTGGTTCTTGGTAAGACAAGTGATTTGCAATTGAAATCTGGACATTCTGGATATTTGGTTGAGATTCTGAATTTTATTTAAACCTCCTGTTTTAGCTGGCTTTCTCTAACAGTACTCCAGTAGGAGAAGGAAGAGGTAATAAAGGGGAGAAAACACCTTTTCTGCCAGGTGGAGATAAAAGTCCAGATTCCCCACTTGGCTTCTTACTTGTACTGGGCTTCCACTTTCCTGCAGGTAAATTTCTGTTTATTTCCTTTAATAGGACATAATCACTATGCTTTCATTTTATTGACCATTCTGTTACTTAACTTCTTTTTTGGTTCAGAAACATATTCGTAGGGGGCATTCATACGTATCAGAGTCTGGGACATTCAAATAACTCTTACAAGACATGACTAGTGATTATGGTACAACATGCCTTGCTGTATTCTGTCCTCCCTCTCTCCATCCCATCTGCCCCCATGCTAAGGTGTGATATTACACATTTAGAAGACAGCTTTTTAATCCAGAGGCCGGGGGGACTTACAGAGTCCAAGGAAGGGCTTTAGGCAGTCCCTGAAGTCCCCGTCCCCACCCAGTGTTGTGTGTATGTTCATTTTTCTCTAGTGAGTCAGTGGTTCTTATCAGATTCAAAAATAAGCATGTGATCAAAGAGGTTAAGAATCACTGTAGCAGACGAAGGAATGGGAAGCACAGAATTGTATGTTTTAAATCAGTCATTTGGGGGGCCTTAAATTTAGGGGGTAGGCTGGAGTAGACAGAAACCTGTATGGTTGTGCTTTGAACTTTCCCTGGATGTGTCTGAGTAGCTAACAGCTCTGTGAGAATGAGACAAATGTCCAGGACTTGTGGCCTGTGCCCCCTGCTCAGGCCCAGCAAAAGCTACCAAAGATCCTCAAAATGTAAAATGCTTCAACAAAATGAAATGAAAAGGGAAAGGAACATGACAGTGTAATGTAAACAATTTACATCTAAATAAAAAATGATTATCAAAAGGGAAGAAGTCTGGTGTTTTCCAAGCTGCTTCAGCTTGGCCAGCTTAGCCCAGGGTGAGGGATTCAGCAGCCAGAGCTCCCAGGAAACAAACAGGTTCACTGATGAGACAGCCCAGACCAAGAGAGTTGCCAATGAGCTCCAAGAAGTCAAGTTAGTGGCTAACAAAATTCTTCCAAGAAATAAATGGAAAGGAATGAAAACAGATTAAAGACAGGAGAAAGGAGGAGAGAAACACTGCACAGGGACCCCAGGACTGGCCTGTGGCAGCAGTCAGAAGCGTTTCAGCGGAGCCCAGTAGAGATGAAAGCCTAAACCAAGTCAGGGTTGGGCTAAGTGGATCCCTTCCCTGGAGGAGGCTAGCCTAATGGGATCGGCAACCAATTTCTGCTTCTGAAGCCTTTCTCATTTTTGCTCCAAAATCAGCCCTTGAAACCCTTTTCAAGTTCTTTCATCCTATTATTTTCGGAGTCTCTAAGAAAGAATATCTAAGAAAACATCAGTCTTAAAAGGCAGAGAACAGATCTTCCCTTTTCCCTCTCCGGGTACCTGAGCCCTAAGAAAACTCAGGAAGAGAAGCTTTCTGCAAAATGAAACTAGCCTGCTCCTGGGCTCCAGGTCCTGTGGGCTTGCAAAGCAGTGGTCATGCCCTGCCTGGCCCTCTGTGTGACATCATCATTTGTAACAAGACAGATGTATCTTTGGTCTTCATCCTAGTTTCTCACACAGAGCTTCTAGAACCCTTGGAAGTTCCTAAGTGCCGCAAGCAATAAAAGTGTCTCTTGTCATGTTAATAAGATGACTTTCTCGGAAAGCACCTGGTGGATTGGGGCTGGTTACCAGGAAAACCAACCACGTGATCCACCTCTGAGGAACAAAGAGGAGTGAGAGGCCGAATCAACCCCCCAACAGCCAATGACTTAATCAATCCTACCTGGGTAATGGAGCCTCTATGAAAACCTTAAAGGTTTGGGGTTTAAAGAGCTTCCAGGTTGATGAACTTGTGGAGATCTGGGAAGACTGGTGAGCTCTGAGAGAGGGTGGAAGCTGTGTCCCCAGACAGTGCCATTATTACTATTATTATTATTATTATTAGTCTTTAACCTGCGGCATTTGATGCTATCTCTGAGCGGAAGGTATCAGAACTGAATGGAATTACAGCACACTTAGCTGGTGTCTCAGGACTGCCTGTTGGACGGGAAAACCCTCGCCACACACTGGAACAAGCGTGATCGGAGCCTCCCTCTGCTAGTCATGGTCAGCTAAGGTCTAGCCAGGATCTGTCCACCAGCCATAGACATATTACATTTACGTATTAGCTGAAAGGACAGGACCAGGCAAGGGCTTTTAAAGATCTCCATTCATTAAAAACTCTATTCATTCAAGCACATACTTAGTGGATTTCGCTGTGTTTGGGGCATGTGTATCTGCTAGGTGGCTCCAGGAGATAGAGGGTCTGTAAGTTCGGGGGCCCTTGCGGAATTCTCATTCGACTCGGAGAAAGAGAACATGTCCATGTGAAATGCTGGTGAGCCGTTACAGAACATAATTGTTCAACAGTGGACACGCCGTATCACCCCAAACTACAACCCCAAATGTGGAAGGGACCAGAGAGTGGAAGAATGATCAGAACAATGATTCCTAGAACGAGAGAAATCCTTTAGAGTCTCAGAATCCTTGGGCCTTGGCAAAACCCCCTCACACGCTACCTCATTTACTTCTCCAAACCACTCTACTGGGTAGGGATTATCTTCATGTTAAAAAGAAGAAAATTCTATTCAGAGGGATTCAGAGTCATGGGACACTCGCGTGACCTTTGTCACTCTAAACCTGAGGGCTCTCCCCACCGGGCAACATGGCCGGGCATTTCGGTTGATAATCGAAACTTGGCAAGAGCCTCAGCGACTTCCAGAGCCAAACAGGGAGCGTGGAGTCAGGCGGCGCTTTAACCCCAGGCCCCAGGGCAGCCTTGCAGATGCTGCTCCGAGAATCTTCCACTGGCAGCGGTCAGGGTCCGTGCTGGGCCCTCCCTTCAGTACCAGGAGGAGGAGGTGCTAAAAGAGTTAACAAAGGAAGCTTCTGGAGGCGAGGTGACATCGCTAGAGGAACCTGAAGAAGGTGTGGGATGGGCCCGAGGGAGGCAGAGGGGCAGAAAGAGGGCCGTGAGGCAGGCGGGGATGCTTCAGCGGCCACCGCCCCCGCCATCGCATAAATCCTCTTCTAGGTATCTGTCTGCCTTCCTGCTGTTGCAACTGATGCTTCTTCCAAGAGTTGCGCACACAGAGGCGAGAATAGAGCCCCACACAAGGAATGAGGCGCCCTAACTCTCCGCTCAGCTGACATCAGGGACTCGGCAGATCTGCGGGGATTTCCATGTGCCTAACCGGGCCAGTGTGCAGGGAGAGCACAGAGCCTGGGATTCCAGCCGCGATTTAACGTCTTGTTCGCATGTCTGCCTCCCCCACTGCACTGGAAGGACAAAGGAAGAATTTAATCCACACATCAAATTGAATTAATTTGAATTCAATGGAACAAACTAGTCCTGGCCCTGCCTCACCCAAAGGATGACTCTGGACAGACTCTAGAATGTCTCCATGCTCCAGCTCCTTCTTTTTCAAACGGGAACAAAACCATCTGCCCCAGTGACCTCATCTGTCGTGGGGTCCAGAGAAGTAAGGAGCAGTAATTTAAAAATTTTATTTATATTTATATTTTTATATTTTATCTATTTATTTATTTTAGAGAAAGAGGGGAGAAGGGCAGAAGGAGAGGGAGAGAGAATCTGGAGCAGATCCTGCTCCGAGCTGACGCAGGCCGCGATCTCACGATCCTGAGAGCACGACCTGAGCCAAAACCAAGAGTTGGGACCCTTAATGGACTGAGCCCCCGGGCACCCCTACAAATGAGCAGTATTAATGTTTTCTAGTCCCACAGAAATAGAAAGGATTAATTCGAGCCCTAATAAAACAACTTGCAGGTGACCCTAGGTCAAATACACCTTGTACTTGAGACATTTCCCCCATGTTACTTTTGTCAAAACGTTCTCACGGCTGACCCTCCCAGGAACTATCTTCTGCCTCACCAATTCGACCAGAGGCCAGCTATTAGCCGGGCCGGTAAAGGGAAGTTTCTAGGAGACCGCAAGAGATGGCGAGGCATTCCTCCCCGTCTGGGAAGAGCCGCCGGACAAGGTAAGAACAGAAAGAGCCGTGTGCCTTCAGGAACCTCAGTGTTCTTCCTGGTGACCCTGGGCTTATGTCAGCAAAAGATCAGGAAAGGGAACATGGCTATCATTTTAAAAAAAAAAGGGGGGGGGCAAAAACCCAGCACTAGGGAATTTCATTTTTAAGGATCTTTGAGGCATTTGTGATTTTTCCCCTCTACACGTGGGTAGCTGCCCCTGTCATGGGACCAGCCAGCCCTGGGCCTTCCCTAAGCAACCTGAGGATGGGCTGGGATCTCTCCACTGTAGCTCTTCTGCAGACAGGGGCCCTGTGGCCCAGGGGGTCCTGTTCAAGCATCAGGTGCCCCGCGTGAAACCACACACAGCAGGTCTCCCTGAGACCCACCAACACCTGGACCTGGTGAGGACATCAGCTCTCCATCTGGAAGCCACGGTTTGGGTGGGAGGGAGCTCGGCGGGGGTGGGAAGGCAGGTGCAGCAGAGAGCCCAGGGGCGTGGAGGCTCATGAAGAGGGTGAAAATAAACATCTTTCTTGTATTCCAACACAGATCCAGTTCTCCCATTTAGTTTCTCGGCACTGACCGCTGCCATCGTATGTACCGCTCTCCCTCCTCCCCGCCTTCCTCCCACAAGGAACACCTCCTCCTTTCAGGTCTTTGTACAGCACTGAACCAGTCACCAAGATAACTGCAAAGACCTCCCGGTCTCCTGGGCGTCAGGTATCCCTACTAAGGGACACCTCGTCTTACTGCTTGACTGTGCTTCCCAGATACCGTGCTTTAAAAAAAAAAAAAAATCGAAGGCTCATGGCAACCCCATGTCAAGCAAGTCTACGGGCACCCATTTTCCCAACAGCATTGGTGCGCTTTGTGTGTCTGTGTCACGGTTTGGTGAATCTCGTGATGGTTCAACTATTTGGTCATTATTATATTTGTTACGGTGATCTGTGATTTTTTTAAAAAAGATTTTATTTATTTATTTATTTGACAGAGAGAGATATAGTGAGAGAGGGAACTCAAGCGGGGGACTGGGAGAGGGAGAAGCAGGTTTCCCGCTGAGCAGAGAGCCTGATGTGGGGCTCGATTCCAGGACCCTGGGATCCTGACCTGAGCCGAAGGCAGACACTTAACCGACTGAGCCACCCAGGCACCCCGATCTGTGATCTTTGATGTTACCACAGTCATTGTTTTGGGGCATTATGGACCAAGCCCATATAAGACACATATAATAAATATGTACATAATAAACATTGTGTGTGTTCTAACTGCGCCACCAACTGGCCACTCACCACCACCCCTCCTCGGGCCTCCCTGTTCCCTGAGACATGATACTGAAATCAGGCCAATTAATACGCTTCTAACAGCCGCTGTGTGTTCAAGTGAAAGGAAGATTAAATCGAAAGCCAGAAATTATTAAGACGCGTGAGGAAGGTGTGTCTAAACTGAGGCTTCGGGGATGGCAGCTGAGGCACTGAACAGTGAGGCAAGCTGTGAACGCAGAGGGAAAGTTCTTGAAGGAGGTTACAAGTGTTATTCCTGTGAACACACAGATGGTAAGAAAGTGAAACAGCCTTACCGCTGGTACGGAGGACGTTTCAGCAGTCTGGATGGAAGATCAAACAGCCACGACATTCCCTCAAGCCAAAGCCTAACCTAACTTACGGAGCTAGTTATCCATAAGATCCAGCCAAGACAATAAATGAAGATGGCTGCACTGAGCATCAGGCTTTCAATAGAGACAAAATAGCCTTAGACTGGAGGAAGAGGTCATCCAGAACTTTCACAGCTACAGAACAGAAGTCAATGCCTGGCTTGAAACCTTCAAGGGACAGGCTGACTCTCAGGCACTAAGGCAGCTGGTGACTTTAAGCTCTGACCTACTACTTAGGGGAAAAAGGATTCCTTTCAAAAGATTTCTGCCCGTGATAATGGACCTGGGCACCCAAGAGCTCTGATGGAGCCGGACAATGAGATTAGGCTCGTTTTCATGACCACTAACACAACATCCATTCTAAGCCCATGGATCATGAAGTAATTTGCACTTTCAAGTCTTAATATTGAAGAACTACATTTCATTTGCCTACAGCTGCCACAGAGCATGATTCCTCTGATGGATCTGTGCAAAGTAAATCAAAAACCTTCTGGAAAGGATTCACCTTTCTATTTCATCTACTCTAGAGGCCATTACAAACATCTGTGATTCATGGGAAGTCGTCAAAATATCAACATTCACAGGGGTTTGGAGGAAGTGGACTGCAACCCTCAGGGAGGACTCTGAGGGGTTCAAGACTTCAGGGGAGGAAGTCACGGCAGACGGGGAGGAAAGAGCAGGAGAACGAGAATCAGGAGCGGAGCCTGAGGACGGGATGGACGGGCTGCAGCCTCATGATGGAACCTGAACGGATGAAGTTGCTTCTCATGGAGGCGCGAAGAAAGTGGTTTCTTAGATGGAATGTACTCTGCTGAAGACGCTGTGAAGATTGTTGAAACAACAACAAAAGTTTGGAATATCCCATAAACTAGGCTGATAAGACAGCAGCAGGGTTTGAGAGGACTGACTCCCATTCTGGAAGAATTTCTCCCATCGCTCCAATGCTGTCAAGCAGCATCACATGCTACAGAGAAATCCCTCATGAAAGGAAGCGTCCGTCGATGAGCCAAACTTCGTTGTGGTCTGTTTTAAGAAATCGCCACAGCCACCCCAACCTTCAGCGCCCACCACCCTGACCAGTCAGCAGCCACCAGCAACAAAAATATTATGACTCCCCGAAAGCTCAGACAACAGTTAGCATTCTTAAGCAATAAAGTATTTTTAAATTACATATATATTTTTCTTTCGACATAATTCTGTGACACACTTCATAGACGAGACATATCATATAAACATAATTTCCATATACACTGGGAAGCTGAAAACTTCGCTAGACTCCCTTAGCTGTGACACTAACTTCACGGCAGCGGTTTGGAGCAAAGCCTGCAGCCCCTCTGAGCTGGGCCTGTTGTGCGTGACCAGTGCTGAGCGGGCAGTGTCGGCACACCGGCAGGAGTACGGGGAGGAAACCTGCCAGGCCCCGGGGGTGGGAGGAAGAGCATGTAAGGTAGAGGAAATGTCTTGGTAAAGACCTAAGTGTGATCAAGTTCAAGGTGTCCTGGGCAGCAGGGCGCGGCTCAGTGTATGCTGGCCCTGGGGAGAGGGAGGGAAGGCTAGAAGTGGGTACGGGCTGCAAAGGCGGGCTCTGGGCAGGGGGTCAGGAGGCTGGCCTGAGAGGCGGGGATTAGGGACTGTGGTCTGCGGGGGTGGGTGGGGGCGGCATGGAGAAGGTGACTTGCCCACCTGGAGTAGGGCACAGGTGTAGTGGTGTCCCAAAAGCCAGTTCATGCCCGTTATTAAGACCTGACTGTTATATTGTCATGAATTTTAGGAGCTGGTCGATTTTCCATGGGTAGTTTGAGATCAGCCGCGGTGCACGCATTTAGACCACAGAAATCCGCAGACATCACAAATCAGGTTTTCTCAGCGCTGGTCGTTATGTTGCACAGTGATGGGCATGTGTGTGCGTGCAAGCGTGTGTGTACATGCACTGCACAGAGTCACTACAAGTCACAGGGACGCGGCCTAGTGACAGGCAGACCCGGTACGCCCCACAGAAGGACACGCGGTCCCGGCACACTCACCAGTCTGAGGTTCTTCATCGCCTGGGGGAACATGCCTTGGTGCAACTGTAGTTTGCCAACTTTCATTACCTGCACCCCTCGGACGGGATGGCTTCCGGGGAAGAAAATCCTGGAAGAAACCGAAGGGTAAACCATGTCAGCAGCTCTCACCTTTGTGGCCAGCGTCCCATCAGGAGACCATGAAAGGGTCGGGGGCAGACCCTGACTGGGGGTGTTTGGGAGCTACCGAGAGGGTCAGCTGGGTAGTCAGGACAGGACAGTGTCCTCTGTGTCAGAAGGAAATCACAGGCCTGGAAAGTCTCACTAATCAACATGAGAGAAGGGAGACAAGGGTGGATCTCTGCGTCTCTCTCTTGGTGGGGGAGACACGTGGAGAGAGCACGTGCTGAGCTTATCCTCCAGCCTTGCCTAGGAGGTTCCAGCACCTAGAACAGGCCTGGAACACAAGATGGCCGCTCGGTACATATTCAGTCAACGAATGAAGTATTCACGACGCCCCATGGAGATCCCACCGAGAAGCCACCATGCCCTCCTTTTAACCACCAAGCCCTTGGAGTTCATCGTGGCCCATCTTTTGTACAGGACCTGTGTATTTACTTATCATCTCACTACAGTACAGAGCTTTTATTCCGGCCCCCCATCTGTGTTCTCCAGGATGTCCTGCATGCAGGAGGTGCTCAATAAAAGCTTGACCTCTTCCCCACATAACAGAATAGAGAGGGTGTTATAAGTAGAGCAAGGAATGAAAAACTCAGGGCTATGCTCCGGACCTGATATAACCTCCATGTGATTCAACAAGAATTTATCGTATCAGATTCAATAAAATGTGTACTTCTGCCCCCGCAACGTCTAGCTTAGTCTACCAAACTCCTGCTGTGTGTTTGGGATTGTTCCTGGGGCCGGGGGATGTCTAGCCGTGAGCTTTCCCCTCAAGGCCCAACCAGCCCACCAGACACAAGACAAACATTCATACCACAGTTAGAAAATAGGACAGGAGAGGGCACCGCTTTGTGCCCAAACGAGGCCTAAGTGCACGGCCACACTCAGTGCCCTGAGTGAATTGCACGGAGAGGATAATGCAAGAGCTATGAGGAGAGAGAGGCGACTGGCGGTTGGTTGGACCAGGAAGGTTTCCTGGAGGAAGGAAACAGGATGGAAACTGGCCTCCAAGGGTTGGGGCCAGCTTGGCTGGGCGGGAACAGGGAAGCCCATTCACGCTGCTAGCATGAGCAAGGGCACGCTCCAAATGCTACTTGTCCAGAGACGAAGGTTCTGCCCTAAGAGTCATGACTCATGGGGCTTGCCGTGTCCCAAACTCCGCTCTGAGGGTTTCTCACTTGTGAACTTGTGGAACCACATTTAAGCTCCACTGTGTGACGGGCAGGAGGGCAAGTCACCAGAAGACCTATATTCTCTGGTAAGTGGACATGGTCTCCTTGCCATTCCCTCCCCTAAACCTCAACTCCTCCCCACACGAAAGGTGATACAGAAACTCCTTTCGTTCGTGCTCTTCAGAAAGTGGGAAGCAGTCCTGGAGAGGAGGTATTTCAGTCCACAGGAGGTCGGCCAGGCTGCTTTGAAAGAAATGCGAAGCGAGGGGGAGGGGAGAGACAAAGGCGACCCCTGGGTCTTGGATTTTTCTTCATCTCTTGAGTGGGCCAGGAGATCAGTCACTTCACCCCTCACCCCGGACAAGATGAACATCATTATCTACTTGTGTGGAAGAGACTTTAAGAGCCGCAGACAAAAGGCTTAAGTACAGAACACCATTATCAGGAGGTAATTGCCCCGGACGCTTTCCTTGAAAAGCACACCTGGATTTGGGATTTGACTTTATTGCTATGAATATGGACTAATTAAATTTAAAGGCCAAAAAGTAATTTTATACTAAAAATCATGCCACTAAATGGATGTCTGTCATGTCGGTTAGCAGAAGGAGAGAAACACCCTTGGTTCCGTGCTGGGAGAGAAAGTGGCGTGTAATTATGCCCTCACAGGTACCTGCTCCGGCTGCCTGAAGATATTAAAGAAAAAAACAAAGTGAAGTTCAGTCGGGAGAGGATGAGGCAAACGCCTCTGCCAGGGGGACTTCCACATAAATATTTATGGAGCAGTGTCGCGGCTCCGGTGAGCGCTGACCGTGTGCCTGGATTGTTTCTGGAAGCCTCCCAGCTGCCATCTGGAATAACAATCACGATTACTTGCTGGAGTTGCACCCAGAGCAACTCCGGGGAAGCTCCCTCCTGCTGGGAGAAGGTCCGCAGCGAGGGCACATGGGTGACTGTGATGAGGACAGAGGAGGGCCTGCCAGCTATCTTCAATCATGGCTCTGCCAAAAATGAAGGCCAGCGAAGAGTCTGACCCAGAAATGGCTTCAAGGGGGGCCTAGGAGTGCAGGGACCAAGGCAGGAATCCGAGGAGGATGGAGCAGGGGGGCCTATGAGAGACCGTGTTCTGCGCCCAGGGTGGTGAGGAATGAGAAGTCCCAGGAGAATCCTGCCCTGGATGGGACCCAGTCTAGCTGCAGAAGTGAGGCAGATAAAATCAGGACACGGAGAGGAGAGCAAGGGCTGCCGTGGTACAGATGTGTGGCTCCAGAAGCAGGAGAGCCCTTGGTGACCAGGGGAGCCTTGCTGGAGCCACACGGCCTGAGCTGGTCCCGTCGGGAAGGGGCCACGGGATCCCAGGACAGGCACGTGGGGCATGGGAAGACAGGGCAACTCAAGTGGCGATCAGGAGACAGAACACAAGGTGGGATAGGACAGCAGCCTCAGGCCAGGCCACACAGAGACAGAAATGCAAAGCCAGGAAGTTTGGACTTCTGCTCGTCTGCAGCTGGGCACCCCTGAATGGGGCTGTGATTATTTTCATCAGAATGGGAGACAGAAAATCTGAGAAGAGGCGCTACAGGCAGGACAGTAGGAACAGGACGGAAGAGAAAGCTCTGATAGAGCTGATGAGGCAGGGTTGAGAGGCTTGTCGGGCTCCGGCAAAGCCGGAGGCGACAGCGGGACCAAGGAACAGAAACGGCAGCGACAGAAATGCAAGCAGAGCACACAGGAACAAAATCACTCCGTGGGCCTACTTGTTGGGCGTTATAAATTCCCTTTCCGTAGGGACGATGCTAGCGATCACGCACTCCAGAATGCTGAGCCCAGGAAAGAAAAACTGCCTTTATTTTCTGTGGCGAGTAAGTGCCTAGGAAGGAATGTGCTTAAATAAGCAGAGCAAAATAGCACACACGCTAGCTTTGACTAAGACCCACAAGCACCAGGATTTTGCTGCCCTACTCTACGAGGAGGCTACGAGTCTGGAAAGTGGAATGCCTCAAGCTCAAGGCTCTCAGGTAGTCCTGGTGGCAGGACCTGCCCTGCTGGCCCCGCTGAGGTTTCCCTACACGATGTAATTACCAATCACACTGCTTCACTCCAGGGAGCAGCTTTGGCATTGAAAGGAGGAAGAAAAACATTTATTGTTCGGGATGATTTTTTTTAGAATTGATGTCAAAGACATGACTGAAATTAAAAGAAGAGCTCAACTTGCCTCTATAAACTGTACTTCAGAGTAACCAAACAGATCAAAGAACGATGGAGAATTTTATAATGGATGGATTATGTTGTTACCATCAGAACCCACCAACCACTGTTAGCATCCTTACAATGTAAAAATCAGACCTCGGGTGCTCTCTGATATCATGCAACAGGAATCATTCTGTACTATTTAAACAAACAAAACTGAATTTAATCAAGCCCACGCAGTTAAGTTTCATTTCATGGGAAAAACAAGTGATAGAGGATCAAATAGAAGCAGCCAGCTAAATCTGAGATACGGGAAATTCTACAGGACTTTGATGCGCAAGTTCAACAGGTCGCTGGCATGAAAAGAGAAAGATGGCAGCAGAGGAGACCACTTTAGATTAAGAGAGACTCAAAAGATACAACAACCAGATGTCACATACAGCCCTTGTGCATCTGACCTCAAACAAAACAATCATTAAAAGACATTTCTGGGAATTCTAGGAAATCTGATCATGAAAAGGCAGTGTCGGCATGTAAGGAAATGTCCGCATTTTTCCGAGATGCCAGCTAATGTATGAATGGATAAAATGATGTCATGTCTGAGATCTGATTTAAATTTCTTCAGCAGAATTTCTCCCTCCAGCAATGTTGGATTAGTTTGTTTCACATCAAAGCCCTTGTTAAAAACAAGAAAAGTTAGCCAAAATTTACAAAATAATTGAAGATATTACAGACCACTGAGGCAAAGGGATCTGGAAGAGTCAAAACTGCAGAAAGAACAGAAGCTCAAGAAGGTGATTCTTAAATTTGCTGCCACCTTCCCCTTCGCAGACTTGAAAGGCAGACGGGCTCAAGAGCTGAGCAGAGGTTTTGACCATCTCAGAAACAGACATACAGAAATGAGCTCAGGGTGCAACAAGGATGAAAAGGAGCCCTGTAAACATCCTTGGCTTTCATCTGTGGCCCCCAAAGGGCTACAGTCTAAGAGTAGTGTAAACCAGAAAGAGAGCAACCCTCACAGACTCAATCTGTTCACACTCTGAAGGGATTAATGTGGTGTGTTCCCACAAACTACCCGAAGCAAAAGTAAATTCTCTTTGAAGTAAAATGTCATCCTGAACCTAAAATTACCTTTCTAACGTCCTCCAACTGCAGGACACTCGGTAAAATTATAACCGGGCATACAAAAAGCAAAGCACTGTCTGAAAACCAAGGGGAGGAAAAACCATGGACAATGAAACAGACCTATGGGTACTCAAAGTTAGGTCTTTAAATGTAAAAAGTATGTTTGAGAACTTAAATAATCGAAAAGAACTTTAGCAGAAAATTAGAAATAAAATAAAAAGTAACCAATGAAATTTCTGGAACTAAAAATAGAAAACCGGAGTCAAGAACTCAATAGCTTGACATCAGATGCAACACAGTCAAATAAAGAATTAGTAAACTGGAAGGCAGGTCAAAAGAATGTATCAGTTGCAAAACACAGAGAGGCAATGAAATGGACCCGGGGATCTCATATACATTAAATGGAATTTCAAATTAGATTAGAAAGGTAATCAAAGGGGTCAAAGAAATATATGAAGCTATAATGGCTGAGAATTTCCAAAAGTAATAAAAGATAGCAAGTAACAGATTCAGAAATGCTAAGAAGTACAAAATAGAATAAAATAATTCAACACAAAGGGGGGATGAGAAATAAAATAAGTGTTGCAAAATTTTAAATTACTGAATCTGGATGATGGATATAAGAAGGTTCATATTTTATTTTTGTGTATGCTTGAAATTTTTCATAACAAGAAAAAGAGGACACTGAGTTTTACTTTTTCACTTTTGGGAATTACAGACTCTGGTAGATAACTGTCTCAAGTTTCAAAAAATTTTGGATTTTTAATGATTTCTAAGCCTCATATAGAAATGACATGGAAAGTCACGAGGGACTGGGCCAAGGAAGCCTGAAAGGTAGATGGAGTCACGTGATGTTCCTCACGGCTTAAGTTAAGCCAGCTGCTGTATGAAAGTTACTCATGCCTTTGTGGTAGGGTAGCTTCATTAGTAATATGATACACTTTTGTAGTTAGTTTTTAAAAAAAGAAAAAAGAGGGGCGCCTGGATGACTCAGTTGTTAAGCATCTGCCTTCAGCTCAGGTCATGATCACAGGGTCTTGGGATCAAGCCCTGACTTGGGGTCCCTGTTCAGTGGAGAACCTGTTTCTCCCTCTCCCACTCTGCCTGCTTGTGCTCCCTCTCTTGCTGTGTGTCTCTCTGTCATAAATAAATAAAACCTTAAAAAACAACAACACAAACATCTTAACTTTGGGAAATGAAACCAAGGAAAGAAAAGACAGACCAGTATATACTATACTAGAAATCGCTTCAAAACAAGAACTATTTCTTACCATGACCTTAATTAATTATACAGTTAGTCTGGAGATGTGCTCTTCGGCAAGAGGCACAATGAATCCTTACTCCTCCATCACCTCCACTGCCTGCCTTGCTGGCTACAGGAAGATCAGAGCCATGAATTCTCACCTGTTTCCAAGAAAGGATGATCCTGCATTCTTGCCTCAACTGAAGCCTCACCTCCTGTTTTATCTGTGATATGTTGCCGGGCCCCCATCACTGACAGGGGGATCTGATCTGCTCCACACCCCAGCACCTACCCCTTGAGTATGAGAAAATAAAATGCATGTGCCTGTTATAATTCCACCACATATTACCACAGCATTTTATAACCTTACAATGAGATTTTGTCTCACTGCAATTAGATTTTTCTTAGGTTTCATTTACCCCCACAAAATGAGAAAGCAGAATCATCGCCTTATGCAAAGATTACATTTTGACTCCTCTTAATTTCCACTAAACAGAGGTTCCCCCACCCAAAAGGCAGGACTTTCTTACTCTCAGAAGTTTAACAATTTATACTTGTTGGTATGTTACCTATTGTTACGAAGAATCTCTAAATCAGAGAAGAACACAAGAGCTTTTTATTTTAAATATTTATGTAATTTGGGCTCAGAAGCAGAGGTTTTACAGTAGATAAATTTGAATGAAGGAATTGGGATATTTAGGCTGAAGTCCTGCTTCTACCAAGTAGTTACCTGACTGTCCCCCTCACATCACAAGTAACCTAAGACAAGAGATGGGAGAACATTTAGAAATATTCACAGCTACATAGAAACACAAGCTAGTATCATTAAGTCCTCAGGGCTAGTGAACATATGGTAATTAGATGTGACACACTGTTACATCCACACTGAAAGAAACAATAGGGGAAAACCACCTGATTTTATTGCAAAGTTTAAAAAAAGTGTCCCAATAGCATAAAAATACTTCTTTCCAATGGCCAAAGGGCCCACTTGGATCAGCTGTATGTTTTCCTGTTTTTTTTTTTTAATGCCAGCTGAATGGGTAGCAATGCAGAGAAGCCTGGTGGGACCGTGGTAGTTGAGAGGACACTGACTGAGGGGCACGGAGCTGCCTTGTTAAGGAAATGCTTCTGTTGCAGATGGGGTTGAATTTTGAACCTGAAAGTTTGTGTTTTCAACTTATCTTTGAAAAGTGAATTGCGAAGACATTGCCCGTGTCATATTTGTAATTTGCATATTATGTTCAACTGTTTCTGTGTAATGCTGGGTTCGAGCACCATGTTCTCACCCACTTGCCAGACCTGCTCACGAGCAGCCTGGGACCCCAGCAGTTCGGCCAGCAGCGGCAAGACATCATGGTGTTGCCCAGAGCTGGCGCTGCCTGTAGGACGGTGCTGAGGACTGCTCAGAATCCTCCAGCCAGGCAGGATGGTACTCTGCTGTATGCAAATAGTTTCCTGTAATGCTAACAGTGGGGACTGGGCTGTCCTGTATCTGGCTTTTGCCCACATCGTGCCTTGTAGTCCTCTTTTTCAGGGTGTGAAATATTTAACAATATTTTGAAGTATTTCGAAAAGGCTCGCCAGCATGATTGAAATACAAAAAGATATTTTAAAATGTAATAAAATGCTGGTAAGATAGTAAAGAATTGTCAGGCCAAAATCGAAGTGAAGAGAGACCCCTGAGAAATAAGTAGAATGCTGCGACTATGGTATGCTCGTATGCTGGTGCCTCTGGCTTCCTCTATTTTGTTTGACTTTTTGTTTTGTTTTTTTTTTGTTTTTCTAAGCTTGGGGGGCATAAGAGCAAGTCCAGTGTCTACCCAACATCATAGGGTCTCACAGAATCCTTCCTTCTTGCCAATTTCAGGAGATGGACTACAAAGAAGAGTCATAGTAAGGCCAAAAGAAGCCAGAAGCCAGTAGAATAATATCTTCAATGTGCCTAGCACAAAAAATTCCTAGTCTAGTCTTCTATATCTCAAAAATATCTTCCATTAATCTGAGCATACAGCTAAAGGGTTCAGGGTTGCTTTTTGAGGTGAAGAAAATGTTCTAATATTGAACGTGGTGATGGCTGCACATATCTTTGACTATAATGAATTGCATGCTTTTGATGGGTAAATCATATGGTTCTATGAATTATATTTCTTTTTAAAAAGATTTTATTTATTTGACAAAGAGAGAGCATGAGCGGGGGGATGGGCAGAGGGAGAAGCAAACCCCCAGCTGAGCGGAGAGCCTGATATGGTGGTCGATCCCAGGACCCTGAGATCATGACCTGAGCGGAAGGCAGACGCTTAACTCACTGAGCCAGCCGGGTGCCCCTCTATGAATTATAGTTCAATAAACTATTTAAAAAAGAATGAGACATTAGTACCCCCCAAAACAAAAATACCAAGGTACATATCTAACAAAATATGTACAAGCTCTATATAAGGAAAACTACAAATATTTGATGAACGAAATCCAAGAAATAAATAAATGGAGAAGTATTCCATGTGTTGATAAGACTCAATATTGTCAAGATGTCACTTTTTCCAAACGTGGTCTACAGATTCAAAGCAATTCCAATCAAAGTCCCAGCAAGTTATTCTGCAGATATCAGTAAACTGATTCTTTCACATAGAGGCAAAAAGACCCAGAAGACCCAACGTGACAGCGGAGGAGAACAAAGTTGGAGGAATCGATACACCGACCTTCAAGACTTACTCTAAAGCTGCAGTAATCAAGAGGGTGTGATATTGACGAAAGAACAAGCCAATCGAGGGAACAGAACAGGGAGCTCTGAGCTCTGAACGACCCACACATGCACAGTTGACTGATCTTTGACAAGGGAGCAAGGGTAACACAATGCAGCAAAGTCAGGTGTTTTCAACAAATGGTGCTGAAGCACCTGAACATCCACGCTGCAAACAAAAACAAAAACAAAAAAATGAATGCAGACCCAGGTGTTATGCCCTTCACAAAAAATGAACTCAAAATGGATCATAGATCTAAATGTAAAACACAAGCAATGAAATTGCTAACAGACAACCCAGGGGAAAGCCTAGATTAGTCCTGGGTATGGTGATGTTTAAAAAAAAAAAAATTTTTTTTTTTTTAAGATTTTTCATTTATTTGACAGAGAGAGCAAGAGCACGCATAAGCAGGGGGAGGGGCAGAGGGAGAAGCAAGCTCCCCGCTGAGCAAGGAGCCCCATGTGGGGCTCGATCCCAGGACCCCAGGATCATGAACTGAGCCTAAGGCAGACACTTAACTGACTGAGCTACTATGATATCCCAGTGATGCCTTTTTAGATACAACACTGAAGACATGATCCATGAGAGAAATAATAGATAAGCTGGAAAAATGAAAGCTTGGGCTCTGTAAAAGACACTGTCAAGATAAAGGGAAGGTAAGCCACAGACTGAGAGAAAATATTTACAAAAGACACATCTGATGAAGGATTGTTATCCTAAATATAAAAAGAACTCTTAAAACTCAACAATAATAATGAAAAACTAGGAAAATGGGCCAAAGACAAGAACAGACGTCTCACCAAAGAAGAGATACAGATCGCCAATAGGCATATGAAAACATGCTTCCATTAGATGTCATAGGGGAAATGCAAGTGAAAACAACGAGATACCAGTACACATCTAGTAGAAGGACCAAAATCCAGAGCACTCACACTACCAGATGTCGCCGAGGATGTGGAACAATGGGAACTCCCCTTCCTTGCTGCTGGGGATGTGAAATAGTGCAGCCACTTTGGAAGACAGTTTCGTGGTTTCTTATAAAACTAGACATACTAAATAAAGTAAACCATATGATCTAGGAATCATCCTCCTTGGTATTTACCCAAAGGGGTTGAAAACTTATATCTACACAAACACACATATAAACTTAGAGCAGCTTTACTTATAACTGCCAAAACTTGGAGGTAACCAAGATGTCCTTCAGTACATCAATGGATAAACAAATTGTGGTCCATCCAGACAATGGAATATTATCCGGTACAGAAAACAAATGGTCTGTTAAGCCATGAGATGATATGAACAACTTTAGGTGTGTATTACTAGGGGAAAGAAGCCAATCTACACTGGCTACATTTCGAAGGTGCGACATTCCAGAAAATGTAAAACTATGGAGAAAAAAAAGTCAGTGGCTTCTGGGAGGTGCAAGGGAGGGATGAACAGGTGGCGCTCAAAGATGTTTAGGGGAGTGAAAACATATGAAACCATAATGATGCACATGTCATTATGCATTTGTCCAAATTCAAAAGATGCATGACACTGAGAGCAACCCTTAATGTAAGCTATAGACTCCAGTGATAATCACGCGTTAGTGTTGTAATGAATGTCCCGCTCTGGGCGGCGGGAGAGTGGAGAAAGCCAGAGGCTGTGCATGTGCCGGGTAGGAAATATATGGGAAATCTCTGTACCTTCAATTCTGCTGTGTACTTAAAACTGCTGCTGCTGCAAAAAAAAAAAAAAAAAAGTCTTAATTTAAAAAAAGAAGATGAAATAGAGACATTTTTGGAAAAAGAAAAACTGAGAATTTGTCACTAGCAGATCTGAACAAAAGGAGCTTCTAAAGGGTGTGCTTCTGGAAGAAGCCAAGTGAGCCAAGATGGAACGTCTAAGGTACAAGCAGGAATAAAGAACAAAGAGAACGCCGAATATGGGCAAACCGACGAATACTGACAAATGAAACCGCAGTTTTGTGGGAGTTAAAAATACGGTAAAAATAAAAATATACAATGATCACAGCATACCCGTCAACAGTGAAGAAAACGGGACTCACGTATCCTTAAGAGCTTCTCTACCCAGGAAGAACATGAAGCAGTTATACGCACATTTCCTTTATAACTCTTTAAACAGCTCATGTGTGATTTATATACCCTTTGGAATGTATGATATATTTAACAATAAGAAGTCTTACAACCTGATTAGTGCTCTGTTTTAACTTCCAGGTACAAAGCCAGTGTGTAAAGAAAAATTAGGTTAATAGATAATCTAGAGATTTAATGATCTCCAAAGACTGAACGTTGGATCAAGAAGGGAACGCTGTGGTTTAAAAAACAGACATATCCTACCCTTGTTTGGAGGGAAAAATGATACTCATAAAAATTAAAAACTCATAAAAAAGCGGCAAAACCTAGTTTTAAACAGATGAAATACAGTTTGCCATCAATAATCTTACCAAGTTGTGTGCCTGTATCTAACAATACTATGAGTGCTGTTGTTGACTGTGTTCCAGAAGCATGACTGGCACTTTTACTGAAATCAGCTGATACAGATGCCAGGTACTCCAGAGCCCATAGGCCTTGAAGAAGTTTTAAGTTCCCAGAGCACAGGTGTTGGGAGGTGCTGGAATGTGGTGCTGGGAAGTAGAAATATTCCTTCTTCTTCAGTGATTTAAAAAAAATAATTCTATTGGGGCATAAAAGCTGGCACAGCTGAGATGCAGCGTCGTGAGAAAGTGAGTCTGTAACAAGGAGTTGGGAAACTGGGGTGCCAAGGCCAGATCCCACCTGGGGTGCGTTTTCACAAATTGTGTGACTGGCGCACAGCCACACCCATTCCTTTGCGGATGGTCAGAGGCTGCTCTCCCCACACACCAGCAGGACCCAGGAGTTAACTGTATGGCTTGCAAAGCCTGAGAGACTGATTACCTGACTTTGTACAGAAAAAGCTGGCAGACACCTGCTCTATAGTAAAGGACTTTCTAGAAGTAAGAGGCTGGAGATAGGATCTCATACCAAAAAAAAAAAAAAAAAGAAAGAAAGAAAGAAAGAGAAAAGCTCTATAATGGATAACTATGAATATGTACTGGAAATGTGACTCTCTAGTTGTTTTTGTCACCAGTAACAATAATGATGACTATGATAAGTAAAGTTAGAGCCCCTGCTACATAACAGGCCCTGATCTAAGGACTCCATCTGCTTTAGCTCAATCTCTCTCTCTCTCTCTCTCTAAGATTTTATTTATTCACCTGTTAGAGAGAGAGAGAGTGCACAAGCAGGCACAGAGGCAGAGGGAGAAGCAGGCTCCCACTGAGCAAGAAGCCTGAAATGAGACTCAATCCCAGGACTCTGGGATCATGCCCCGAGCTGAAGGCAGATGCTTAACTGACTGTAGTTCAATCTATCTGAACACAACCCCATGCATAAAAACTTTGTCAAAGATGATATGAAGTGATCAGAGTCTTCTCTGCAAAAACGAGTATAAAACTGGAGAGAATTGCCAAAAGCAAACATCTCAGGGCATGAGAAATTGACCAAAGGTAGACAACGAATTGGGAAGTTGTTCATTCTTAAAATAAAACAAAACAAAAAAACAGCTAGAGCTTAGGGTAAGCAAAGAAGAGGCCTGCTTGCCTGGGACTCTTCCCATCCACGATCCCCCCCCACACGCCCCAGGGAGCCACAGAAGAACAGAGACAAGTGCTCCATAGCACCTGGGTAACTAGGAAATTGCATGCCCATAAGAGAGCCATAAGAAAGACTGGCAAGAAGAAGAAGCCAAGGGAGACCACTACGGACTCTGAATGCATACACCTTCCCACACACAGCAGAGGGGGGCAGCCTTTCAGGTGAAAGACGTCTGAGCAGCACCCCTGTCCACAGCACTGGCTGCCCACTACACTATGCAGGGAGCTAGGGCTAAAGCAAAAAACTGAGCAAAGACATTGTTAATAAGCTGCATCTCACCCCCCCCCCCCCCCCCCCAGTTTATACCCGGGCCAGTTACAAAACCACCAGCAACAGCCTTCAGAGCAATAAAACAGAATGCGGACTTAGTATGTGATTTTACGTATTCGATTTTCAATTAAAAAAATTATTAGGCTGCGGTAGGGGGTGGGACGGCCCCCAGATAAAGCTACGATCTAATCTGCACAGCCTGTGAACATGTCACCTCACTCAGCAAAGCAAACTCCGCAGATGAGATCAAGGCCAACGAACTTGAGGTGGGAGAATGGCTTAGGTCGCCCAGGTGTGTATTTTGGGTGGGGGGAGGGGGGCTCCCACCTAAGTTCACAAATCCGGAAAAGCGGAGACCCATCCCCAGCTGGGTCAGCGAAAGAGATGTGATGATGAAAGTAAGGTCAGAGATCAGTCGTTACCTTATTAGCCTTGAAATTCAGAAAGGCAAACCATCAACCAACGAATGTGAGCGGCCTCCAGAGGCCGGATACCTTAAGGAGAGAGGTTTTCCCTTAAAGCCCCAAGGAAGGATCCCAGCCCCACTGACACCTTGATTCTAGCCCACAGAGACCTGAGTCAGGCTTCTGACCTACAGAACTGTAAGAGAATATACTTGTGTTGTTTGAAGCCACTGAGGTTGTGATCATCTGTGACAGAAGCAAAAGAAAACTTGCAATATGTACGTTAGAGACAGGAATCATACCCAACGCAGTTGTTGAGAGAAACGGACTCTGCTGAGTGAAAGACATCAAGCAGAGAGAGTCAATCATCATATGGTTTCACTTACTTGTGGAGCATAGGAGTAAAACGGAGGAGATTAGGAGAAGGAAAGGAAAAGTGAGTTGGGGGAAATCGGAGGGGAGACGAAGCATGAGAGACTGTGGACTGTGAGGAACAAACTGAGGGTTTTGGAAGAGCAGGGATAGGGGGTTGGGTGAGTCTGGTGGTGGGTATTAAGGAGGGCATGGATTGCATGGAGCACTGGGTGTGGTGCATAAACAAGGAATCTTAGAACACTGAACAAAATAAAATTTAAAAAAAAAAGAAATGGACTCTGGGTGGACTCAAATATTAGATTTAGAAAGAAGAATCATTAAAGCAACTATGATAAATATTTCCAAGGAATTAAATTGCATTCACAGAATTAAAGGAATTTTTTTTAATTATCCTATAATGTATTGTTTGCTTCAGGGGTACAGGTCTGCGATTCATCAGGCTTTCACAGTTCACAGCACTCACCACAGCCCATGCCCTCCCCAGTGCCCATCCCCCAGCCACCCCACCCCTCCCACCCACCTCTACCTCCACCTCCAGCAACCCTCAGTTTGTTTCCTGAGATTAAGAGTCTCTTATGATTTGTCTCCCTCTCTGGTTTCATTTCATTTAAAGGTAAACAGTTTTTTAAAAAGGCGATGGGAGGCAGTCTTGATAGAGAAGTAAAACCTGTAAAGAAGAACCAAATGTAAATTCTAGAGTAGAAATGAAAAGTTCATTGGAGGGACTCAGGTTAAGTCAGGTGAAATAATCAGTAAATTGGAAGCCAGATCAATGAAATATATGAAATACCGAATCTGCAGAACAGAGAAGAAAAAAAACTGAAGAAAAACAGAACACTCAAATAGCTATAAGAAGAAGTCAGGTATATCCTGAAACAAGAGAAGAGGGTTAGGGAAAATGGATGCAATTATGTCCAAAAGTTTCCCAAATTTAATGAACACAAAATTTAACTAATACAAATTTAAAATTAACGAATACAAAATATTAGCCCATAGATCCCAAGAAGCTCCACCATCTCCAAGTAAAATAAACGCAAAGAGAATCTACCCAGACACATCGTAGTTAAACTGTTCAAAATTAAAGAGAAAATATTGAAAGGAGCAAAAAAACAAAAACAAAAACACCTCACAAGCAAACAGCAGACTTCACATCAGAAACTATGGAGACAAAAGACAAAACAGTAACAATGTTGAAAGACGCAAGCTGTCCACTAAGAAATCTATGCTTAACACTATTCTTCAAAAGCAAAGGTGAACGTGGTAAAGTTGTTGATTCTCCTCAAACTGATCCATAGTGCAAAAAAAAATTAGTGTCATAAAAAAAGTCTACAGTTGTAATAAAAATCCCAACATGACATCCGTAGATAGAGACAGGCTGGTTCTAAAATGTATAAGGGAATTTAAAGACACCATAAGAGTCTGAACAATTTTGAAAAAAAATAAAAGAGGAGGGCTCACATAACCCAATCTTAAGATTTACTATAAAGCTGTAGTAATTGAACCAGTGTGGTATTGGCAAAGAGACACACAGATAAATGAAACAAAAGATATTTCAAAAAAAGACGACACAAACATGGCCAATGTGTTTTGGACAAAGACACAAAAACAATGTGTTTTTTCAATCATCCGTAAGGGGGAAAAATGAACTTTGACCTGAATTTCATACCTTATATAAAGATCCATTATAAGCTCATTAACTCAAAATAAATTATCAATCTAAATATAAAATGTACAAATATACAACTTCCATTATAAGCTCATTAACTCAAAATAAATTATCAATCTAAATATAAAATGTACAAATATACAACTTTTAAAAAAGATAAGGAGAAAATATCCATGGCCTTGTGTTAGGCAAAGATTTCTTACGAATGAATACGACACTAAAAACACGATCCATGGATATAAAAAATGACAAACTGGAATTCATAAAAATTTAAAGTATGTCTTCTATAAAAGATACAAAGAATAAAAACAAGCTACAGATTGGGTGAAATTATCTGCAAGTATACATCTAAGACCTCTAACCAACTTATATAAAGAATTACAATTCAGAAATAGTAAGGCAGGAACTTATGAACAATGGGCACAATACTTGACATTATTTCAGAAAAAAAATATAAATGGCAAGTCAGTACCTGAAGAAATGCTCAAAATAGTCATCAGGGAAGTGTTTTACACTACCACTTTCTACCCACTAAAAGGGCTGGAATCAAAGGAAACGGACAATATTATTTTGTGTGTCTTGGCAAAGATATAGAGGAACTGGAACTCCCATACACTGTTCGGGGAAGTAAAATGGTCCAAGCACTTTGGAAAACATTTTGGTGACTTCTTAAAAAGTTACACAGAATACAAATAACCCAATTGAAATGAACAATGGATGTGAATAGACATTTCTCTTCCAAGAAGAACAGAAGAATGCTATTTCATTTCCAAGAAGATAAACAAATGGTTAATAAACACAAGAAAAGATGTTCAACACCATTTGTCATTAGGTAAACGCAAATCAAAACCATAGCGAGTTGCCCCTCACATCCACTAGACTAGGGCCACGACAGCCGGTGCTGGTGAGGATGTGGAGAGACTAGAACTTCACACACTGTTGGTGAAAATGCAAAATGGTGCAGCCACTTTGGAAAATGGGCTGGCAGATATTATTCTGCTGTACATTGTTTGATTCCATTTACTGAAATGTCCAAAACAGGCACATCCATAGAGATGTAACATACACAACAGATTAATGGTTTCCAGGGAATGGGGATAGGGAGATGAGCAGGCTGGGACTACCTGGTCTCTGCTTTTGGTAGAGCTGCCTGAAAGGATCATTACCAGGAATCCATTCAGGAGGAATGGAAATGTCCCCCCTTAAGGACTTATATGCCAATGTTCATTTCAGTATTATTCAAAATAGCCCCCCAAAGGTGGAAATAGCCCAAATAATTGACTAATGAGTGGGTAAATACGATGCAACTGAGCCATATAATGCAATACTGTTCTGCCATAAAAGGAACAAAGAACAGACACACGCTGCATCAGGGACAAAAGTCAAAAACAGCCTAAGCGAAAGAAACTAGACAAGGCCACATGTCATAGGATTCCATGCATGTGAAGTTTCTAGAAATTTCTAGAAAGTCTAGAGTTGTGGTGGCCTGGGGCTGGGCGTGGAGGTAGGAACCAACACAAACAGATGCAAGAGAATCTTTGGGGGTGACAGAAATATTTTTAAAATGGATGATGGAGTCCATTTGCACAACTGCAAAAAATGTCTACGATTCATAGAGCTGTACACTTAAAACAACTGAATTTTGTGGTATGTAAATCACACTTCAAACAAGCTGTTAAAAGGAAAAATCAAACCACCTTCTGACCCTGGAACTACTATCACCATTTCACCATGGGGGAAACTGAAGCTCAGAGACATTAGGAACTAGCTAGAAAACAGGGGATCCAGGAGCTGATCACAGGCAAAATGGCGGCGTCCTTGGCCACAAATCAGACCCCTGTCATCTGCTAAGTATAAAAGCACAGTCCCAGGAACACGGAGAAAGTCCTGCCCCCTTCCCACAGGCAGTCATTTTTCACGATACGAAGAGAACTATCACACGTGGAACATTACCCCAAAAGCCTGACTCCCAGCGAGGACCATTCCTTCCCTCTGTTCCCTGTGATCTGCACGGCAAACTGCCAGGTAGTTACGATCATCCTGTTGTACAAATTAGGAAACTGAGCACAAAGAAATTAAAAATTTGTTTAAGATCACACAGCCAGTAGGTAGTCGGAGTGGAATTTAAATCAGGATCTGACTCCAAAATCTCTGTATAATGTTTTGATTTCTCACAAAAATGGATTTCTCTTTCGAACATGTTATTTCCTCTCATGTGGTAACAGAAACTATCTGGCTTTTTTACACTAAAATACATAATTTTGCGAAAAGTAATATGCCTTTTAATGGTTTCCCTGAATTCCACAAACCATGTCCGTAAGAGAAAATTACATTTTTCTGCTACCTGTGTACGTAAAGCTTTCTTTGCTAATGGATAGAGCCTCCTTTCACATTACTGAAGGCTAGATAGGCACAGAAAGCTAGTTTCCCGCCCCTCCCTCTAAAACCCAAATACATATATCACTCCCTCTAAATTACAGAAATATGCATTCATTTTATATACTTAATTATATTATCAAATCTCTACTTAAGAGGTCAAAATTACTCCGGTTCCTTTAATCTTATTTCCAGAACAGGCGCTGCAGCCATGACTAATCTTTTTTCATGCTTATCAACTTGTAAGATTTTGACATTTTTCAGTAATGCAGACATTATACACAGATAGAAACGGTGCACACACGGTATTTTTTCAAAAGGAGGAAAAAGGGAGAGATCAAGGAAGAGTAAATGTTCACAAGAAGAAAGGTAGGGTGTTCTTCTTCTTTGGGGACTTGTTTATTCTGCCACCGTTGAGGGGGAAGTGAATCAAGAAGGCAGACACACTATAGAAGTAGCAAAACCATTTGGATTTAACTGCGTGGCTTCAAGAAACCTCTAGCAGTAAGTTTTCTTCTGAGGGAATAATTAATGTTGAGCTTGCTCTTTTGCCCATTTAATGGGGGAGTATGACTGCCTGTGACAAAATCTGTGATCAGGCAGGGTACTCACAGTCAAAATGGCACCTAAAAAGTTACCTGTGATAGACCACTCCCATCTCATTATCAATATGCCTATGAAGACACAAATACAGGGGCACCTGGGTGGCTCAGTTGGTCGAGTGACTGCCTTCAGCTTCTGCGCCAGGCTCCCAGCTCCATGGGGAATCTGCTTCTCCCTCTGACCTTCTCCCCTCTCATGCTCTCTCTCACTCTCAAATAAATAAGATCTTTAAAAAAAATTTTTTTAATACGGATTTTTTTTTAAAAATCACAATACAACTTAAAACTAATACTAATAGCCCACTTGATGCCAGAGTCTAGGAAATGTTCTTAGCCACCCCTTTGCTCAGAATAAGGCATGTGAAACACTACCCTCATAAGCCAGTTTGCTTGAAAGTGTTAGGAAGGTCCCTTCCTACTATCTGAATCATGGACCAGAAATGCAAGTCTAGACCAAGCAGGAATCTGTGCACGATCCATGCATTACTGGGGGGGGGGGGGGGGTGCTGGTTTCTGCAGTAGCCAAACTCAGTCATGTGGGACCCCTCTTTCTTCTTTAACCAATTCAGACATTTATTCCAAAAACAGTGTAGAGAGTAGAGGTAAGGGGCAAGAGTGGAGGAGTAGGCATGTCATATCAAATACGGCCAAGAGCAGGTAGCCTACATAACAATTGGTAAGTGGCAACTGAGATATGAGGAACCTTGACAAAAAGCACACCGTGAGGTGTTTAGTTTTCAGTATACTTTATCTGTTTTATGTCCCAGAGAGCCAGGATAAGAACAGATGCCATTTAAGTCCCCCAGGTCCCAAATGAGGAAAATCCATGGATTATGAGAACTGCCTCTACACTGAGCTCATCGATCTGCTGTCCAGTTATAGATCTGATGAGGAGATGCAAAGAGCACTGGGCCAAGGACAATTTATTTATTTACCACGTCTAGTGGCAAATACTAATACTGAATGCCTTCTCACTAAGACTGGTAAAAAGGCAAGGAAGCCCATTGTCATTATTCTTATTCAACATGTACTAGAAGTACTAGCCAGTGTAACAACAAAAGAAAAGTGATTAAAAAGAAATAAACTGTCCCTATTTGCAGAGACATAATTATGTAGAAAACCCTAAGGAATTTACAAAAGCATTCCCAGAATACATAAAATCAGTAAATTCACAAGATACAAACTCAATGCACAAAAATTAATCGTATATGTGTATACTCACAACGAACACATGAAAGCCAAAATTAAAGACACAATATCACCTACAATCTCCATAAAAAATGAAATAGTTAGGCATAAATCTATAAATACCATGTACAGCATCTATGGGCTGAAAATTATAAAATGCTGGAAAAAGAAATCAAAGATCTAAATAAATACATATATGATGTTTCTGGATTAGATGACTCAATACAGTAAAGCTGTCAGTTCTCCTCAAATATATAGGTTAAATATAATTCCTATAAAAATCTCAGTAAGAGGGCACCTGGGTAGCTCAGTCAGTTAACCGTCTGCCTTTGGCTCAGGTCATGATCCCAGGGTCCTGGGATCAAGCCCTCCATCAGGCTCCTTGCTCAGCAGGGAGTCTGCTTCTCCCTCTCCCTCTGCCCCCCCTTACCTCCACGCATGCTCTGTCTTGCTCTGCTAATAAAAAATAAAAATCTTTTTTAAAAATCCCAGTGAGCATTTTTATAGATACAGATAAACTTATTCTCAAACTTACATGAAAGAGCAAAGGAACTGGAGTAGCTAACGACACAGTTTTGAAAAAAAAGAACTGGAGGATTCGCACTATCTGACTTCAAGCACGTCTACCGAAGCACAGTAATCAAGACGAGGTAGCACACCCTGTTTCCTTTCCAAGCTCTCGGCATGACCACGTCCCACATTTCCTCCTAGTTCCCAGGTTTCCAGAGTACCCTGGCAAAGCTAGTATGGAATGGATGACAATTTTATGGATGACAAATGTTTGTTCAACATTTGCATTATCTACTGCTGTGTAATAAACCATTCCAAAATGTAATGGTATAAAAATAATAACCATTGTGTTTTTTAAAATTTTATTTTCAGTGTTCCAAATTTCATTGTTTATGCACCACACCCAGTGCTCCAGGCAATCCGTGCCCTCCTTCATACGCACCCCCAGGCTTACCCAACACCCCCACCTCCCTTCCCTCTGAAACCCTCGGTTTGATTCTCAGAGCACGCTCACATGTTTTGTGAGCATCTCTGCTCTATGATATGTGGGGTTGGCATGACTTGAATGGCTAGACGTGTCTCTAATAGCTGCAGGCTGGAACAACTGGGATCAGAGGATCTATTTGATGACGTCAAGATACTAAGTTGGTTCCCTCAATCTCATCTGGCACCTGAACTGGAATGGCTGAAGAATAAGCCCAAGCAGGGACTGGTGACCACAGTACTTATATGGCCTCTTAACGTAGCTTCTCAAAGCATGGCAGCTGGGTACTGAGAGGGAATGTCCCAAGAGTGAGCATCTAGATGGCAAGTGTTCCAAGGGACCAAGGCAGAGGCTGTAAAGGTTTCTTATTTGTAGCGAACAAAGCTCTGTAAGAACAAGCATTGAGTTGAGATTGGTGTTGGTGATGGGGCCAACAGTAGCCACAGCGTATTAAAATGTAAAGAAAGCTATGGAAGGCTGTACAAAGAATATACTAACAACTCCTTGTGCACGACACAGCGATTTCACATCTACTATTTCATTGATATAACTACAACTGTGCAGCTTATTATCTTGGTTATAGAGATGTGCGGATGTAGATCCCAAGGTTCTGAGAGGCTGTGGAATTTTCTTGAAGTGGTACAACCAGTAAATAGAGAAGCTGAGATCACAACCCAGCAACTGCTTCCTGAATCTAGTCTCTTTCCAGTCTACCTCAATAATCCTCACCAATCGAATAGTTTTGCTATACATGAGCTCTGTGTACTTTGTTAACTTCTTAGGGTGTGGCTAAAACATTTCCAATCAATTCCCAATAGCCCTTGATGCACAACTCTGATCCTACTGGACAAATATGCCCGTGGGCTGGCATTACCTCTCACCACCGGAAGCCTACAGGTGAAACCAGATTCATTACCCAACTGAAAAGAACAGTTTTGGAAAAATGTGAAGCCAGAGAGGTTGTCTTACACAGAAAACCTGAAATCCAGCATCCAAACAAATGGCAGAACACTGTTGCTACCAGCTGGGTTTCCATTTACGATGCCACTTGTGGAAAACGCTTATCACTGTCTTCCATTTGCTCAGTGCAAAATCAAAGAAAATTGGGAAATGCCAAATTACATTGTCTTCAAAAATCCTGTCATTGAGTAACCCAGCTCCCACGAGCCATTTTCAGAAGACATTATTGATGTCCTACCAAGTTGATGAAGTAATGTAATTTGCTAGCCGGAAAAAAAGGCTGGTAAACAGAATTGTGTTCATTAGAGCAATATCTTTACGATGCCTTTTTCCATTTTCATTACTTTTCACGATCACACATCATATCACAGGGCAGAACGGTTGCCTTGCTATGCCTTTGATATTTCAGTCCTTTTATAGTTGGAAGTAGGTTTTGAGCACCTGTGCAAATTATAGCTGTTCTTCCTAGAAAGGGCTCACTTATGCTGAACAACTCTCTCTGAAGGTCTATGTGGTCTTTGTTTACGTGAAGCAATCATTCCTTCAGACTCCTAAGTTCCTGTGGGGGCAATGTCTTCCACAATCCATTCATCATGCCCAGTCCTACTGCTAGACCAGTGCACATCAAAGTTTTGAAAGAAGCACATCTGTCTGCTCTCTCTCTTCATCTCTTCTATTTCCTAGAAACTCCTCTCTCTTCCAGGCTGGAGGACTTCCCAGTGGTTTTCCCAGTGGTGCCTCACCCATGCAGCCTTCCCCAGTGCAGCTTCCCACCAAAGACCCCTCTTCACCCAATCCCAAAACCCCCACACTGCCTTTGGAAAAGTCTGATTTCATCTAGGTGTGACGAGAAAGCAATCTTATTAGACTAAATTACAGTTGTGAATGATTGATAATTTCATAGAGGCATTTGCATTTCAAAGGAGAAATTCTTATTAACTCAAAAGAATTTCTAATGGATAAAAATTAAAAGAACGTAACTAAGGGATGACTTTCCTTCAGTGGGAAGGAAAAGTATTTTCGGGCACAGGTACCTCCCAGGATTTTGGAAAACCACAGTGAGTTGAGTTTCATGTGCGTGGTACTTGACAACCAAGCACGGTAGAGTCCCTGTGAGCAATGAGCTGGTCACACTCTCAGCCTTGCTACTGAAGTGTCCATTATGAGCCTATTAGTGTAAAGGGGTGGGAAGTGCTTTGCTTACAATGGTTAAAATGAGTAACAGACCATGTAGAGCCAGAAAAAAAATCAGGGATTGCCTACTTTAACCCATTCAATTTCAAGATGATGTAAGAGCCTAGAAAATTTGTTCTAGGTCCAATGACTTTCTGGACATCACGTAAAAGGATAATATACCATCTTTTGGGGGACTGAATGCCTATTGGGCTATAACTCCTTCTAGAGATATCTTCATAGGCAATGAGGCAAATGTCCCCATCATTATGAGTACCTATAAACAGGAAGCTGTTGCAGAGAGCGGATGAGGGCCTTTCCGAGCAGGACTGACACTAGAACTCAGTGCGATTTAGCACAGATCTGGAATAATCAGTATCCTGCAATACTGCAAGCACTGAGCAAACAAGGATTCCATTTACAAAAAGTTCAAACCAATAAAAGAGCTGTAGTCAATAGCTAATTATTACAGTTAAGGGAGAGAGAACATGTGACTAGGTAATACAAAGAGGAAATGACCCTAAATCCTTTCTCCTGGCTCTATGATATTATTTTTATTGATCTTTGAGTAGAACTATGTGGTCTGTGTTCTGGAAATTTCCTTCCAATTAAACAGTGGTGCAGGACAAATGAGATCCAAAGTAGAGAGAATTTCATAAGCTCACCATTTTCTCCACTCAATACTAAAGCTGACATCTCCCAGCCACTCTCAAAACTTCATGGTGGCGCAAGGAGTGTCAGTGGGTAAGTGGATTTCCTTACTCAGGGGTCTGAACTTTCTAGCTGGAAAGCAAAGCTCCTTATGGATTCTTTTTTGAAAAAAATATTTTATTTATTCTTAGAGAAAGAGAGAAATACAATGTGAACGGGGGCAGGGGAGGGGCCCAGGGAGAGGGAGAAAGGGAATCTTAAGCAGACTCCACACTGAGCACAGAGCCCAACGTGGGGCTCAATCTCACAACTGTGAGATCATGAGCTGAACTGAAATCAAGAGTCAGATGCTTAACCAATGGAAACACCCAGATGCAACTATATTCTTGATCAGAGAAAAATCTCGTCTTTGATGTGGCACACACCTTGAGGGAGACACACCAGGAGAATCCATTTACCTGTTCTTTCCTTCATTTGTTCGTTTGTTCATTCATTCACTCATTCATTCATTCACTCGCTCTAAGTACCCATTATGTGACAGGCGCCATGAAGTGGGAAATAAGGCAGGCAATGGTTCCTGTCCTGCTGCAGCGAACATCTCTGTGGGCATGGAGAAGACACCGAAAATCATTAACAAGTCTGGTGAGTACCGGCTAGGCCTCTGCAGGAGTCTACAGCCAGGGGACCTACTCTACACTGGACCACCAGGAAAAACTTGCCAGAAGAGGAGACATTTTAGTTGGGGGCTGACACAGGAGTCAAATTTGACTGATGAAGAACATTCTAGAGCAGAAGGGACAGTAGGTGCAAAGGTCCTTGGGCATCAAGGAACATTAAGTATTCAAGGAACTGATAAAATGCCCAGAGTGTCCGGAGGATACGATGAGGGTTATACAAATAATACTGGTTTGCAGTGAGGAAGGAAGGGGTGAAATATCTACCTGCTGGGTCAGCTGACTGAACCCGCACTCATCTACCCTCTCGGCTGGCAGGTCCTCTCATGGGAGAGTTGCTTACGTTAGGGTCAGCAAAGTTCTTTGAGGACAGGGCCTGAGACTTGAGGGAGCTGGTACCTTTCACCCCTTGTGCTGCACAAGGCCAGCACCCATTACAGGTGAATCCTTGCCAAGAAGGGAGAGCCACAAGGACGCCATCAAAGAGCAGCAGCCAAGTTTTTGAAGGAGGAATTGCCACCGACAAGCCCCAATGGGAGACGAGCGTACTCTAGGATTTTCCGGCACCATCGCCTGAATGTCTGCGCTCAAACAGCTAAACAGCTTTGTGCATCCGCTAGACTCTGAACCTTCAGTGGGAGGGCTGCTTGGAATCTGAGGCTCTGGATGGTTCTCTTCTCCATCCAACCAGACCCATTAGTTTCCACCACGAAATAATGCATTTTTTGCTTAATGCACTCTCTAATCCCGAGCAAACTTTTTTTTCCAGTTGAAAAAGTATTCTATCTACCTCCTAAAGCCACAGGAAATGAGGATGGGTGGTACAGGTGGGCCCTTTCTGAGAAGGAATCACGGATGGTGGGCCTGATCTTTGTCAGAAGAAATAAAGCAGAGCAGAGAGAAGAAAGGAGCAGGCGGCCGTGGGGCTCATCATCCAGGCCACGTGCCTTCAGTAAGCTGTGCCCTCAGAATTCACTGACGCTACCGGACAGCCAGTTCCTCAATTCCTCAATTCCTCCCCAGCATGGAAAGGCTCAGCCACATCCTCAAACCAGTCACGTTCTTCCCTATCCTCCCGGGACGTCTTTCCGAAACTGCTTGGGGCACTGTACGGAGAGGAAAATCAGCTGCGGAAAAGGGAGCTTGCTACGTCACCGAGGCAGAGAGGTCTGCCAAGCACAGCGAGAGCCTTTCCAAATCCCTCTCGGGCACCGAAGTACTACTTGCGACACATAGTAATGCCACCGATCAGTTTATCCCGCTCACCCTGTGATGCTGCGCGGCGGCATATGGAAGCGGCAGGAGTCCCCAACGCGGGCCATGGTGACACCGCGTCTCTGCGGGTCACCAGGGCTTATGTGCTCACTGTCTGTGTTTTTCTCAAGTGGGGCTGTGGAGCAGGGCTCTGCCAGACGGATTAGCATTTTCTCTAGTTAATGAGTTTATCTGTCTCTTAGGTAAGAAATGGGGAGGGAGGGAGAAAGGGCGGGAGGGAGAAGCAGAGAGAACGTGCTCACGCTCGTGTGAGCATCAGTGGACATTTGTTCTGCAGAAATTCAATTTATTAAACAGAGATTCCAGCCTTGTTTGGCTTCTCGCCAGCTTGCTTCCGATACCCAGAGGTCACATGTGTTTGGAAGCCAGTGAGGAAGCGACAATGAGGGGCTTCTGCGAGACAGCCAGACTAACCGTAACCCTTGGTCCTCTCCAGAGAACTGCTGTCCACTGCCGTCTCCTGGTCCACCTCCCACCCCCGCAACGGCCCGCTTTCCTCTGGTTCTCTCTGATTAGTCCTCGCCGTCAGGCCCAATGACACGGAACCAACCGCTCGATGCTTTTTCAACAGGCTAATCTTAAACATGCACACATGTATGTGTTAGCAGCACGTGTAGATATCTTCCTCAAAGGCTGCTCAACTGAACTCTGTTCTGTCACGGTGCTTCCCTCCCTCCCTCCCTTCCTTCCGTGTTTGTAGAGCACCCGCCATCAGCTGAGCACTGTCCCAGGCACTGAGTGCTTGCTCTAGGGAAGCGTCACCCCCGTGAATCCTCAGAGCAGTGTGATGCAAACATCACTATTCCCAATTTCCATAGGAGAAGACCCAGCCCGACTCGCCTGTCTCTAACTCGTCATGTTTTTGTGGGGCTGGAAGCTGCCAGCAGACAGGGACTTTTCTTTGTAATCAGATTTGGTTAATTAACACGCCTAATTCTTCATGCCACAGTAGATTCCAAAAAAATTATTTGTTAAGGATGACAACCAACAGGCAAGATCCTGATCCCTTTGAGAACAAGTCTATCCCTCTTCATGTCTCAGTAAGCAAAGAATTTTGAAGTTCTAATTTTTTTTCCTTTTAGGGGTTCAGGGCGGGAGCACAGTGACTCTATCAAAACTGTCTGCTGGCCAAGACTTCGGTACTACCTGGAAATTGCCTAGAGTGAACACAGCTTCTTTACAAATGGGGGGCTAATACCCAGCTGAGAGCGCAGGAACGCTCTGCAAGGTCAGGGCTGGAACAGAAGTAGGGAGGTCACGAGGTGGGGTGGGGAGGGAGGAGTCAAAGCTCAAAGACAGTGAAATGCTCTCAGGGTTCCACACAGACACTGCTCATTCATCTCAGGGCTGCCGCCATCCGCATCATAACGACTACAAAATATGCTCCCTGAAGTTATAAAATACAGCGTTAAAAATGACAGCCGCCGGTAAAGACATGGGATTCGGTCCCAAGCAGCCTCCCGTCCTTTGCTGCCTCTCTAGTCAGAAACTGTCTTCCATCGAGAGCCTCCCTCGGGGGTGGCAGACACCCAGCATGTTAGCATTTCCCAGACCACGTGTTCCAGACCAGACGCGGTGGGCATGCAAAGGGCTGGGGTAACTGGCTCCCTACTGGCAGGGTTGGGCGTGCCTCCTGGACCTCTCCCATCCCCACACTGTCGCGCTGCAGTGGACGCCACCCAGAGGTCCTCCCATGACACCCCTCAGCATCACCCACTGGTTCGCCACCCCTCTTTCCTCCTGATGTGTCCTCCTGGCACCGCTGAGATGCACCTCTCCCTCCCCCTGCCCTGTCCTGCCCTGCGCGGAGCCTGATCTGCCCTCCAAACCACTGTTTCCTGAAGTGACTGCCCCTCGTAACCCCTCCCCAAGCCCCAGATGACCTGCTTCTACCTACCTCTCTTCTTTGTAATTACACAGAATTGTATCCTTACTAATGCTTTTGTTTTGCCTTAACACCTACACTGTCTAATGAAAATAATGATGACCAGCGTTCTTCTGGGTAATGTTGTCTTAGACCATCTATCGCCATCTGACTGTTTTTAATCATATGGTGTCCTTTTCTCCCTGGGCAGCATACAGTTTGGCTTTTTTTTTTTTAAAGATTTATTTGAGAGAGAGAGAGTGAGAGTGAGCGAGCAAGAGAATGCATGAGCAGGGGGAGGGGCAGAGGGCAAGGGAGAGAAGCAGACATCCCCCCTGAGCCTGACGCAGGGCTCAATCTCAGGACCCTAAGGTCATGACCTGAGCCAAAATCAAGAGTTCAACGATGAACTGACTGAGCCACCCGGGGCCCCCATTAAAATATCTTCCTTTCATTCTTACTCTTGAAAAACAGACTATGGGCAGAATTATTTTGTGATAATTATCTTCTTTACCACATTAAAAATATTATTTCACGTGCTCTGGCATCAGCAACAGCTGCTTCAAAACCTGAAGGACAAAGGGTCTTAAAGCCTGATTTCATTGAGGTCCTTCAGGTTTTGAAGTTTCACTACAACGTGTCCACATGCGGATTTCTTCTACTGATCCTACTCAGTATTTGGGAGTTTGCTTTGTATTTTGAGGACTCTTACCTTTTTAAAGATTCTGCCAAATGAAAAATTTGCTGGCCATTGGTCCTATTCTTTTGTTCAGAAACTCTTAATAGAAGTTTACTGGAGAGGCTCAGAATATCCTTCATGCCTATTAGCTGCTTTTTCATATACAATTTTTTTTTTCTTTTTGAGCTACGTTCTGAGCAAATTCTTAAGTCCTATTTTTAAATGCAATACAGCTATATTGTTTATTTTTATGTCTGTGACTAGTTTTCATTTCTAAGATTTCTAATTGGTTCTGTTCCTATTCTCCAATCTGATTTCATTTCTGTCTGTTCCCCACCCTAGGGGATATTATTTCACTCTTTAAGGATTAAAAATATATTTAAAACTTTTAGTCTGTAACTGTACTTCCATATGGAATCGATCTCCTGACTGCAGACTTCGCTGGCTCTCTTCCTTGAGGCTGTATTTTCTCCCGTGTTTTGGAATTCCGGCGTGCAAGTTCATGTCCTGCGGGACATTCTCTCTCATCTGTCTCTGTCTCCATCTGCACGCTGTCCCCACAAGCACCTGGGCCCCCTCTTGAACAGAATCTCAAGTGCTGGCCCAGGGTGCCTACCCTCAGTGACAGGGTCCAGCCACTGCCGGGCCAGTCACTGAGGTGGTTTGGCTCCGGTTCCGGTCACGGCCCTCTGTCTGGGACGCACAGAGATGCAGACTTCTCATCAGCCAGCAGGTCACGTCGTTACTTTTACTGTTCTCCGGAGAGAAGCGAGGGTGCCCTCCTCCACTTACAAAACAACCCTGGTCTTGGGCAGTGAGCCGGACTCCATTTCCCGAACGACAGAGTACAGATCTAGTCCCCAGCACCCTTCAGGCGCCACAGGACCCCTCTGCCTGCTTCATCCCAGGGCTGGGCCGCCAGCGGCTTCACCCTTATCCCGGCTCCCCATTTCACTTCTGTTTCTGACCACACAGATGTTTACCTTGCTTGGGACCTTGCTTGGAATCTTTGTTTCCTTTCGCTACATTCTGTCTCTTGGGGCTTAACCCATGCGGTGTCACCCGGACGTGCCCTGATGACCTTTATAACCTCATCTCCTGCCACTGGGCCACATCACCTACTGTGGCATCTCCTCAGTCATCTGGTCAACCAAGACTTCTCCCAGAAGAGGACGAGCCAAGCACCGGAAACTCTGTGTTCCTCCTCTGTCCAAATGCCTATCTCAGCCTTCCCATTTCCAGCTTCAACACATCTCCTTGGAGACCCCTTTCGTGAACGCTCTCTCTCAGCAGGGCACCCCCCCACCATTTATTATGGCATCCAGTTAATTTTCCTCAGCCACAAGATCTCGAAGCAGCAGCCACAGGCCACACTTCTTTCTGGCAAAACCTCCCTGTACAGCTCACTCTGACAACAGTGCTATCTACCTGTAAGGTCAGAGTATGGGTGGGAACGGCCCTGAGGGGAACGGAAGCTAACCTCCTGGGTGAGCAAGTCTGATTTTGTTTTAGGACCGAGATGCTGGGATTCTCTGGTATTATGTCCAATCCACACCAGTTCTGGTGCCTGTTTTAGCAAAAAGATGCTACAACCCGGCTGGTTAGGACTAACTGGGATGTGAAACATCTTACTTGATAAAAATTTGAAATTCAGCTCTTTCAGTAAAATAGTTTGATTTAAAAAAAAAATTCTTTTTTAAACCTGTGCAGTAACACCAAGTATTGGCTTATGGAACGCTGCCAAACAGAGACTCTGCTGGGACCTACTGTGATGAGCAGTGAGGGATTGTCTGTGATGAATAATGTTTATTTGGGATTGCATGCTGTAAAGGCAGCACGGACAGTTAGTATTTCCCTATAATTTCCTAGGTATTCATCATCTGCTTAGTAAACATGTTTGTTTTTTTTTCCTTCCACAGATAGCGGAAATGTGAAGATTACCAAAGCCCGCTCTAAATTACCATGGATTCAGAACCAGTGAGGCCAGATGACTGAGATTCGAGACGCACACAACTCCTTGCACAGCCGGATCTGAATTTGGAAGGGGGCGTGGCGCGTCACACTCCGCCTCCAGCCGGCCTCGGCCTGGGCAGGGGGCTCTCCGGCTAAATCAGATCAACGCGCCATTCCATCCGTTTCAAACATGCAGCAGGTGTCTGGGGAAGTGAGGAGTCTCGGGGTTTCTTTCTCACTCTCTCCACAGAAGGCATTGCAATTCTGGTCTGTCAAATACAAGAGGTGCAAAGTCCCAGAGAAAGAATGGTCAATCTGGATGGACAGGAGGAGACAGATCTGTACCAGCCAGCACGCTTGGGAACAGAGGAAGTCACTTCCCTGATAGGAGGGGTGAGCGGTTTTCGAAGCGGTCACTACAAGAACTTTCTATCCAAGGACCAAGTTGCAGGACACAGAACAAGAGATTTGCCGCCTGTTTCCTTTGGGACAGGGCTTTCCCTCAAAGAGCTCTCGCGTCAGTGTAGGAAGTGGCCAACTCTGAGAAGATTACAGGTCTGCGGCAAACACCCTCTACCAGGTAGGTCTTCAAGATGGCCAAGATGTGGCCCCTTGATGGCTTCTGGGTTCCCCAAGAGAGCTGGACCAAGAGATTGTCAAGGCTCATTACCAGTGGTCTGTTTTCTGTGTGTTCTACGGAACTGCATTTTCAAAAGCAGTAAGGCTTCTCATGATATGGGTTCAAGGACGCTCAGTGTCTGGGATTAGCAGCGTGGGGCACAGAAACCAAATAAAGATAGGTTCGATGTGCAGTATCTCCCGAACGCACTGCAGTCTGGAACACAGAAACATTCCTACTTTAAAAAAATATATACAGCTCTTGGCTGTTACTGGCTATTTCGAATGCTAGGAAACCATGGAGGGTTCTCACATCCACCTGTGGCCCTCAGGTCCCGCATTTTGGCCCCACCCCCCAGCCTGGCCTGTTGCCTCACTGGGCAGAGCCCGTGCTGTGCTTGGAGGCAGTTCCAGGGTCAGCCGGGAGGTCCCTGTCCCAGGAGCCTTCAGAATGAGCACACCTCAACACATACACACACACACTCCAACACACACATGCGCCAACACACGCACACTCACAGACACCACACACAACACACTCACATTCTTGGGTCTTCTCTAGGTCTAACAGTCACCCAGCGGCTCAGTCCACCCACTCCAGCACAAGGACAAGAAGGAAGTCTCAGGGGTCTTGGGCTAAGTTCTCTCTGACCCCTGGAAGTGTCCTCTCTGGGCTGGGCCCGTCCCGAGTGAGGCTGGGGAGAGCAGAGAGGCCATCCTTGCTCGGCCATTGCTACAATTCCCATGTGCCCTGTTTTCCCTCACTAGCACTGTCTGGACGTCTTCAGAGTGAACCTCCCGTCTTTATTCCCCATTTCCTCCCCGCTCTGAGGACGCGTCTCTTTCATTCCCCCAGGAAAAGGCAGTCCTCTCTCCAGTGTCCCCTCTCGGCCCTCAGTCTGGCCTTGGCGTCCCCATCATATCCCGCTCCCTCCGCTTCCAGCCTCACTGCCTACAGCCTGACCACGACCTTGTTACCTTCTTTCTTCCTTTTTGTGGACTGTAACCGACATCCAGCACTGTGTCGGTTTCCCGTGTGCAGCATGATGACCGAATTTACATACACCGCAGAAGGGTGACCACGGTAAATTTAGAGCATGCATCTTCTCACCCAGACACAGACGGACAGACTACCCTCCTCACAACATCGCTCCACACCACACAGCAGCCACTGTGTACGTGACCTCCCCAGTGCACCTGGAAGTTCGTGCCTTGTGACCCCTTCCTCCCATGCCCTCCCCACCTCTGGTAGCCACAAATCTGATCTCCTAATGGGTTTTCTTTTTGAAAGATTCCACATATAAGAGAGATCATAGAGCATTTGCCTTTCTCTGTCTGACTCAGTTTACTTAGCATTGGGCCAAAATCCATCCATGTCACAAATGGTCAGCTTTCCTTCATTTTCATGGCGGAGTAATATTCCACTGCGTTTCTGTACCACATCATCGTTCTCCACTCATCTGATGAGACCCGCGGGCTGTCCCCATGTCTTGGCTATTGTTTCTTAAACTCCTATGTCCGTCCCCTGATATGCACTCTTCACCCTTCACGCACCCTCACGCCCTCCACACTCCTCACGGAAGAGCCCCCGGCTCTCCCCATACTCCAAGAACCCGCTACTCCCCAGAGAAACAACTAGCGTTCCCACGGACTCGGAAATGTGGGTGAAAGCTTCCCAATCAGACGGCGTGCACAGAGCACCGCAGGAGGGCCTGAGCACCCAGGTCCACACTCCTCGGACCCAGGGGCACGAGGGGTGGGGCAAGGCGGTCAAGAGCACAGAGAGGAACGGGCAGCCAGGCTGGGGAGGAGCCTAGCCGGCTCAGCAGGAAGGTCCACCGTGTGCACCACACCTGAAGTCGCAGTCCTATGAATCCTGACTCCTGCCCGCAGACCCACCTCAACTGGCAGGACCCTTAGAGCTGGCTTCCGTGAAGTGCCTGCAAACAGTGCATTCGTCAGAAGCACCAGTGCGTGTTATTACAGGTGGGAAAGTCTGCCTTCCGTTCTAGAAGTCCCTCTCCTCTCCTTTCTTCTTTTTTGTTTTGTTTTTTTAAAGATTTTATTTATTTGACAGACAGAGATCACAAGTAAGCAGAGAAGCAGAGAGAGAGGAGGAAGCAGGCTCCCCATTGAGCAGAGAGCCCGACGCGGGGCTCGATCCCAGGACCCTGAGATCATGACCTGAGCCGAAGGCAGAGGCTTAACCCACTGAGCCACCCAGGTGCCCCATCTCTCCTCTCCTTTCTAATCAAATGAAAACTTTATGAGTTTGCACGCACAGAGTCTGGGATATTTATGACAAGAAGCAGATTCCGCTGCCCCAAGGCAGATGAGATGATGAGTGAGTTTATGCAAATGAGCGCTTTGATGCTTTGTGGTAAAGAGTAAATAACGTTAATCATGGGAGTTAAAGGCAGGCCACATTGTTCTCCAAGCCCTGGCGAGGCCCCGGCAGAGAAGGCATACCTCCTGCCCTAGGTGAGGCTCTTGGTGATGCCTGCGAATGCACCAGTGCACCAGAGAGCCTTCCTGCGGCAGGTGCCGCTGCCCAGCTGCCCCCTGCGGCTGCAGTGCACCAACTCAAGCCAACCCCGGGAGCAGATGGCATCACCCCCTAGACACCCCATGGTGGCATCTGCTCTCAATAACAGAAACCCGGAGAAAGCCGCCGGGCGGCAGCTGACCTGAGCATGTGGCCACCTGACCCACCCCATCCAGAGCCACTCCTCCTGCCCCATCTCCCTGTGGCCCCCTTGCCCCCCAACGACACTGCCTGTGTGCAGCTTCTTGAGTGTGCTGTATACCTCCTGCCTCGCGGCCGTGGATGAGCTTTCCTCTGAGGCTGCCCTAGCCCTCTCCCAGAACGGTGGACCCTCCCAAACCCATCCATCTCCACCCCAGACCAGGGCAAGTCCCTCCACCTCAAGCTCTTGTATTGCTTTCCTTCAAGCTCTTAACACCGTCCCCCCCACGCGTGATGCTGTCGTCAGCACGCCGTTACGGGGTGCCCCTCGTGCCAGGGTCTACAGATGCTTTCCCGAAAAAACAACACTCGGTGCAGGGCTCGGCACATGGGGGATACACAATAAATATTTAAATCTTTGAGAGTTAATACTCGAATGGTAGTAAAAATTCGGTCAGAGAGACTCAGGGAGACCGAGAGCACAGCCCCATCACACTGCTCTGCCTACAGAAAGACGCAGGGGGCTTCTATAGGGCACCCTGGCTGAGAAACATGAAATCTACGGGAAACAACCAATAAAGGAAACTTTGTGCTTACAGACCACACGGATGGTCCTTAAATGACACAGGGGTAAGGGGCACTGACCCCATCCACACAACTGAAAAGCCATGTGTACATGACTTTGGACTCCCCAGATCCTAACTCCTACTAACATGTCGCTGCCCCGAAGCCCTCCTGATGACATCACCGGTCGGATCACACGTACTCTCTTTGTCATGTGTATTAGTCACTGTATTCTTACAATAGACTAAGTTGGAGACAAGCCTCCATCAGAAAGGATGAATACCCAACTTTTGTAGCAACATGGACGGGACTGGAAGAGATTATGCTGAACGAAATAAGTCAAGCAGAGAGAGTCAAGTATCATATGGTCTCACTTATTTGTAGAGCATAACAAAGAACATGGAGGACATGGGGAGATGGAGAGGAGACGGGAGTTGAGGGAAACTGGAAGGGGAGATGAACCATGAGAGACTATGGACTCTGAAAAACAACCTGAGGGTTTTGAAGGGGCGAGGGGGTGGGAGGTTGAGGAACCAGGTGGTGGGTAATAGGGAGGACACGTACTGCATGGAGCACTGGGTGTGATGCCAAAACAATGAACACTGTTATGCTGTAAATAAACAAACAAAAAAAAAAAAAAGAAAAGAAACTGTTCCTAAGAAAATCACAAGGAAGACAAAATACATTTATAGAACCATACTGTACTCAAAAAAAAAAAAAAAATCCACATATAAACGGACCCGCGTAATTCAAACCCACAGTGTTCGAGGGCCAACTGTTTTTTTGTACTAAAGCATAAGACAAGACAGACTTTTTCGTAGTTAGTACTAAGGGCCCTAAAACAAGTAGTGGACAAGCCAGCACCACCTGTAGGAGAATGAAAGCCACCCAGAGGCAGGTCCCCGGGCCCCGAGAGAAGGACGCGGGCTAGCTGATGGTAGAGCCTCTGCTCTTGGACACTGTGGCTCATGATCAGCACGACCTTCTCTACGGGGAATAACCAGAAACTAGTGCAGCGACGCCGTGTTTGTGGTTAGTCGTACACAGCTGTGTTGGAGTGAGTTTCATGCAGTTCTCATCACAGAGCATAAGGCGTAGCGATTCTCACCAAATTCTCTGTGCGTCACATAAAGTCCCAAGTTGACGAAGGCCTCTAGATATTATTATGCAGGGGAGTCAGGACTCGTGGAGTCCGAGCGGGCTTTTAAAATCAAGTTTCTGATGGACAAACCAAATAAAAGGCCCCACTTAGAGAATTCAAGAAGTTTATTTTTGTCTGGGTGTGCTACACATTATACCAGAAGCAATTACAAATGTTTAAAATAGGTAAACTTTAAAAAATGTCTGTGATGCTTTTATATGTAAAAGCGTTTTCAAAACCAATAATAATGTCAATAAACAGAGTATCAGATTCGACAAGTGGATCACGAAGTGGCGGAAAACTGTTCCCGGAGGATGCTGATCCCTGTCCTCCCCACCACCCCCCAACAGGGCAATGGAAGCAGGCCGCCCCGGGGCTGGATTTAGTCAACATTTTTAGCTACAATCTAGATGACGAAATCTGAGACCCGTTTATCAAGCCTGCAGCTGCTACAAAGCTCAGAGGAAGGAATAACTGCTTTCTAATCTTGGCCCTGTTACCTAATCCCCCAGACTTACCGTGTCCTCATCTATAAAATGCGGGTAGCGACTCCTACATCACAGGTTACAGCGAAGAATTCATGAGGTACCAGCGTGTAAAGTGAACCAGTAAGTTGGTTTTCCTCTTTCATACACGGTGATGGGATCGGGGTTTTTAAAAATGCCTTAAGTTAGGGAAATGGGTTGAAACAAACAATCATTCTACCATAATACAAGGGGAATCCTGCGTTTAATTAAAGGGGGGAAAAGACTGTAGAAAAGGACCTACACAGAGTCCGCGACACATGAAGACAACGAACGAGCGACAAAAACCAAGAACAAAATGTCAAAAAACAAACTTAGAATAATGATTAAGGCTCTGCGCACCAGGCAAGTGATCCTATTGGTTAAAGAAAGGGGACATGTTCAACGACATCAGCACGATTCCCAGAGAACCGATTTCAGGAACACATCAATGTCGCAACAAACATATCCCACGGTGTTACATCTCGTAATCATTTGACTTATTGAAAGTAATCGGAGTTATGTTCACAGTAAGCCTGCATATAAGCAAAGGTTACGAGAACTCAGAATGTGAGAGATCTGACTTGGCAGTGCTCCTGAGATGGGGTTCTAGAAGTAGTCACGGGCCACTGCCACTCACAGCTAGTTCGAGTCCCGGAGTTGGGCCAAGTAGTAACCTCTTTTTCCCCCCAAATCATGAGGAGAGTCTTCTTTTCCTGTAAATTATGAAATTAGCTACCTGGTATTAAGATCAAAACTAATTTTGTTTTGGGGTGCCTGGGTGGCTCAGTCGGTTGAGTGTCTGACTCTTGATCCCCTGCTTAGCAGGGGAGCCTGCTTCTCCCTTACCCTCTGCCTCTCCCTGCTCTCTTTCTCCCTCTCCCCCCCTTAAAATCTTTTATTTATTGACTGATTTATTGATTTATTATTTTTTATTTTTATTTATTTGACAGAGAGAGACACCGTGAAAGAGGGAACACAAGTAGGGAGAGTGGGAGAGGGAGAAGCAGGCCTCCCACTGAGCAGGCAGCCCTATGCAGGACTCGAGCCTAGGACTCTGGGATCATGACTTGAGCTGAAGGCAGACGCTTAACGACTGAGCCACCCAGGTGCCCCTCTAATAAAATCTTTTTAAAAATGTTTTAAAAAATAATTTTATTTACTTGATCTCTTACAAAAATGACCAGCTGTTTTCCAGGTTGTTTTGTTTTGCTTTTGACTTCTGCCTCCCCAAAGAAGGATCGCTACACTCAAGATGGAATTCAGGCGTGCTTCAGCCGCCCAGAGCACTGGCTACCGGACGTAGTCCAGGACCTGGCTCTGGGCCTCAGAGGTTTTTGACTTCTGAGATGATTCCTGTTTCCAACATTCCCTCATGGGCCTGTCTGTGACCTCAAGTTCTGTAGTTTCTTTAAAACCACAAAATCCAAGCTATGAAGAGGGTGGGGAAGGAGCCTCACTCCCCACTCGGGAAGGCCAGCAAGGCTCTCTGAAATGAGGGACTAAGAGAGGGAGGACAGGACCAGGAAACAGGGCCTTGAACCCTAGCCTCCTTCTGATTCTGAGCATTTTTCTTAACCCACCAAGACTTGACAGTTTTATCTATAAAGTGAGAGGCTGTAGCTAGCTTATCTGTATGGCTCTCTCTGGTTCTGGAATTCTCTCATCTGTTCACTGCCTTGGCACACAGGTAGACTGGCCTTCTGGGGACCCCGCCAACAGTGGCAGAATGAGTTAAAAAGCATGAACGTTCCAGACTCGCAGGATTGGCAGAGAAGTTTTATAGCTTCTAAGAATGTCTTCTATCCTTCTTCATTATCTGACTCACAGAACCTAATTTAATGGCAGAACTCCGGAAAGGCATGCCAGAAGCGCCGACTGGGACATGAAAGATGGTCATCTTGGGCGTGGGGCTCAATATGAATGACTTGCCATATGTTCGAGCTCTCTGTCATTTGCCTCCAGCTGTTTATACATCACACCGAGGCACAGGGGAGGTGTCAGCAATGAACCATCAACAAAACAATACCAGTTTACGCAAGGTTTTCCAGACACGTTCCCCACTCCAAATCTGATAGCCTAGGTTAAACCATCCAGACTTGCCAATCCTGTAGATCAAGAACAGTTGCCTATGAATAGTTTCATGAAGTTACATCCTCCCAAAGATCCCTGGTGCACCAGTCTTCCTCTGAGTGTGACAACAGGAAGGAGATGACAAGCCCCACATTAAGTCTGGACACCTGGAGGCCAAATGCTTCTCACAGAACAAAGGGACAGTTACAGAAGTGCCTTCTGGGAGTACTAGAAGTAGTTGAGACTTCCTAAGGGAAAAAACCAAATTTCTAGATTTCTACAGTTAAGAGGGATGAATAGAAAAATGACACAGTCGCACAAACCCATCCGCTAAAACAGGTTTTTAAAAATATGATGTGCCTGATTATGAAGCTAACAGACAGACAGGTAAACAGAGAGATGGAGAGAGAAAATGCCCAGCTGTATCCTTTGAACCGTGGATTCAGCTATGCCTGAAGCCCAACACCCTGGGCTTTCTAGTTACATGAACCAGTAAATTTCTCCCTATTGAAACACACATTCACATACATACATACATACATATGTATATATATATACAATAGCAATTATGATACATATATACACATACATATCATGGTAGAGCAAACATCGTAAAATGCTGAGCTGAAGCACAAGAGGTAGGACCCACTTCCTACCAAAAATTCAAGAAAGCTTAGGCTTCTCATCTGATTGACAAATCCACGAGGTCAAGGCCCAGGTAGCTGCAGAGATGAACTGTTTCTCTAAGATTCTGGGTAAGAGAAAAAAAAATTTGTTTCCTATTAAAACGGGAAATGAAAAAGAAGCTTCTCATATCCATAGATTCGGCCAGCATGCTAGTGCCCGACACAGAGCTGAGAAGGGAAGACTAGGACTGCTTCATAATCAAGTCTCCAGAACACAAGATAGAAGCCAGCTGGTTATGCCCTCATCACAGATGTGAAGCTGGAGGTCAGGTGACCTCTGTCATTCATTGCACAAGCCAAGAACCAAGATTAGACTAAAGTTATCCAACTGTCATTAAAGTTATTAGAATATTCCCGTGTTATTTTAATAATAAAAAGATTAGAGGGGTGTCTGGGTGGGTCAGTTAAAGCATCTGCCTTCAGCTCAGGTCATGATCTCAGGGTCCTGGGACTCAGCCCCACGCCAGGCTCCCCGCTCAGCGGGCAGTCTGCTTCTCCCTCTGCCCTTCCCCCATCTTGTGCATCCTCTCTCGCGTCTCTCAAATAAAATCTTAAAAATATATTAGAATAGGATTCTATGTCCCAAATCAGTCTTATCTCTCTTCTGAGCTGGCCGAACACTTGTTGACGGTCTTCCTGCCTACCTTCTGTTCTTAGAATTTACGTACTTTTGCAAATGAAGATTGATTTTCATTTATAGCCAAAGTTCGTGGCATGGGCAAAGGGTAAGCTGGCACCAAAAAATATTTTGCTTTTCCCATCTATTAGTCACCATCTGAAAATCAATACTCAGGGCTCAGTTCCCCGCGTGGCTCCAGACAACCAAAAGAAAATTGTGCACTGCTCCCCGTTCAGACTGATGAAGCATGGTGCCATTATCCCGGGAGCTAATATGAGATTCAGTAGCTGCTGTCGTACCTGACAAATATGCCTTCAGAATCCAGGCGCGGGCACATTACTTGTAGAATCTGCGGCTGGGACTTTAACATAATTTATACTCCCCAGTCCCTCAGTACCGCTTCCCCCCACCAAAGATTTCATTTTTTTTTACTTTTTGGGGGGAGGAGCAGAGGGAAAGGAAGAGAGAGAATCTCAAGCAAATTCCACACCGAGTATGGAGGCTGACACAGGACTCGATCCCAGGACCCTGAGATGGTGACCTGAGCCAGAATCAAGATTTGGATGCTCAAGTGACTGAGCCCCAGGTGCCCCCTCTCACAACTTCTTTTGCATGTATGGCACGTGACTTAAGATGGGATAAAGACACCTCAGTGGGTCCCTTCTCTCCCATCCCATTACTGAGCTGGTTTTGCACCTTCCTTCTACTCCCGTTGCTGTCTCTTACATACCAAGTGCCTCCTCTGGCTCCCGCGACAGGTTAGCTGCCGGGAAGATGGGGACAAGGCAGAAAGAATCTTTCAGGTTGTTCAACGCCTTTGCCCCTCACAGGAAAGCTCAGGAAGGGAAAGAGAAGAGAAAGCACTCTAGCCTGGACAGGTGTCAGGAAGTATTATAAAATGACTCAAAGCGGGGATGCGGAATTAAAATCTACCAAACACAGAATGCTGACGTTCTAGCCCATGGACCAATCATCAAAACAGCAGCCAGTAGTATTTGCTTGCTCGGTGCCATGCGTTTGGCTAAGATTTATCCCAGTTAATCCTTATTACAACCCTACAAGGCAGGGTGCAATAAACCCACTTCAGAGATGGAAAAACAGATGCTCAGGGTAGTTAAAAATCCCGTGTCTCCAACAAGAGACCTCAAAGCAATGGAGTTCTAGCGAAAACCTATCCGGCTCCAGCACACACATGTAACCCGCTGACTCTAGTGCCCGACTGTGCTCCTGATCTTACACCGGGCCCACCTGGGACAGGAGGTATTTTCCAAGATGAATTTTTAAACATGGGAAACATGTAAAGAGAAATGAATCCGACAGAGGCAGGGCGTGCAGGTGGGCCTCTGCTACCCATCCGGACCCGTGAAGCTGCCGCCGCCCACATCACAGAGCACTTCCTGGCACCACTGGGGGAGTTGCTGGGGTGCGGGGGTGCGGGGTGTCCTGCTCAGGTGCACTGCGGCAGGCAGCTCTCACCCCTACCTCTGACCAGACCGACCGGGGCTGTTCTCCTCAGCACAGAGACATAATAGCTGATCAGGTCCCCATGGGGCCGCTGACCTCAGATCAGAAGTCAAGAAATCACTGCCTAGCACAGCTCCGCCATGCAAAGACATTTTCAGCAGCACCGAGACAAGCAGGTAGGAGAGCTGTGAAGAGAGCGAGAGGAAAAAGCATCGGGCCAAAGCCAGAAAGGGTCAGCCCATGCAGCTTTCCTTCTGGCCAGATGCGGATACCCTTCCTGGTGACAAGTCGGGAGTGGACCCTACACTGCACAAAGGCTACCCAAGGCAAGCGACGCTGGCAGCAGAGATGTAATTACCGGCACACAGTGGTGAGAGCAACAAGGGCCGACTCAGAAACGGCCTTTTGTTCATGGACTGGTAGTGATTTCCGGGTCTCTAAGAAACCAAATAAAATTAAAATGCATCATTAATAACAAAACAATACTTGACAATCCCCCTTTCCCTTCCAGAGACCCATCAGTGACTGCGTCTGATCAAAGCTGAATTATTAAATGTCTATAGATTAATCCCATAACTCTCAAGGGCCTGGAGTTTGTAATTTCCCTGAAAAAAAACAGACACAGTCTACACCGTGAAAAATTTAATTGCACTTTAATTACCAGTTAAGCTGAATAGCATATGAGCTATGGGTGCCTTCAATTTTTAATAGTCATTATGACTCCAAGAGAATTTTGAAGTGAAATAATTAAATCTCTTGGGAGGATTCTCTTCCTCTGCCACCGCCAAAATCAAAATGAGAACGGGCAAAAAAAAAAAAAAGTAAAGGGTGATTCAAATTCTTCCAGATCATAACCCAGGCGGGCCCCCGGCTGCTCTCAGGCAGCTGCACGGCACATTTTCGTGATATGCTAACACAGAAACGAGGTTCCTGCAGTTGAGTTCTGCTACATTAAACAGATAAAGGCTCTTGGCCGGGGTGTTTCCTTTTTTTTTTTTTCCCCCTCCCCCCCCCCCTTTTTTTTCCACACGTCAGGTCCAGAGATGCCACGCTTGCCGCTTTGTTTCTCAGAGCTAGGCAGCAGCATGGGCACGCGTTCCCCACGTCCCCACCTCCCGACACACAACACAGGCCTCCACGCTCACCCGCGCACAGAGCCACATACCTCTCCCCACTGTTTCCACGATGTTTGCAAACCATCAGTTCTAAAGGGAAACGGGACGAAAGTCACACCACCACACAGGTCTCTAGCGAAATGGAGCTCAGAAGGTCTCGGTGAGAACTCAAGGCTTAGCCTTTGAACTCTTTCAAAGAGCGGGCCTCCTGGGAGCTGGTGCAGGGGCGGGCGGGGAGACAGCTGAAGGTGACCCCATCGCCCCTTCCTCAAGCATGTGTGGACCTTCTAAGCTTCTCAAGGTTCTTGAGGTTTTGGGGTGCGCGTGCGTGTGTATGTGTGTGCGCGCGCTGCCGCTGTGGTGACGCACCAGTAAACAAGTGTGTACCTCCGTGTTAGTGACCGTCTGACAGTGAGATTGCAAATCCATCGTCGGACAAATAGGAGGAAACAAAGACGGTGCAGAACCACCTGTCACTTCTCTCTTCTCCGGCTCTGCACCCATCTCCCTCCTCGGACCACCTCCAACGCTCCATCAAACCCACACCGACACCAGCGCTGTGCTGATGGGCTTCGAGGTGATTTCCCGTGTCGCTCTCAGTGACCCCACCTGGGTCGAGCTGCAACCATCCCAGCAGTGCGGGTCCCAGTCAACAGGGGGGCAGCACAAGCCCCTTCTTTTTGAGCCCAGTGGGTTCAGAAGAAGAGAAGAGTAGTGTGTTCACTTTTCGCACCAGTACTCAGAGGTCCACTTCTCGGGGTGCCTGCTGCTGACTTCCTCAAGACCATAGCCAGTCCCATAGACACAGAGTCCTCAGGTTAGGGAGACAGGGAGGCGACACGAGGATGCCCTTCTTCAGATTACCAAGATTGCGAGATCGCAGCGGTAGGAAACAAGACACAGCACATGCGCCGCTCAGGACAGCCAGGTTTCAGGGGACAGTTTCAGGAGACTCTGAAACGAGGACCCAGGCCAGACCAGCACAGACGCTTCTAGAGCTCCTCCAGTCTCAGACGTGCTCTCCCCTGGGGAATGACGGCACACAACTGGGGTACAGTCATCCAGGGCTTCCATTCAGAGTCTCCCCAAATCCTCCTCCCTTTATTTCCAGAAATGTAACCGTCCTTGTCTGCACAGGATCAGAACTGCCAAGACCATGGTCGGTGGGGGCACAGGAGATCCGTCTATGGCTCCTGTGAAGCGCCCAAAGCTCCATCTGGGCCGGGGGGAGAGGCTGATGCAAAGACGATCAGCCCCCCAACTCCTGCCCCAAGCTGGGCTATGAATGCCCTGTGTTTTGGGGATCACCAAGGTGCTGCACATTGATGGGGCTTACCCCTGCAGCCTCGCTCCTTCCCTGGTGGGATGCAAATACAGGCTACTGCGGGTAAACAAGCACAACTCTCATTTATAGACCAAACACCTGCCATCAATTTAAACAGTAGTTACCTAACTTGAAAGTTGAGCAAGAGACTGAATGCCCCCTTGAAGCAAGTAATTTTGAAGCAGCGGTTCGTGTATACAGATGTGTTTAAAGCCTACTTTAGAATGCTGTAATTATCATCAAAAAGACAGGATCCATTAAATATCGGTTATGCTCCGAGTAGCTGTACTCCCAGATAGATTTGAAATGCTGGAAGTCTTGGGTTTCTTAACACTATACTTTTAACATGATTTCTTTAAAGGATGGCAGGCTCGAATCTTTGGAATTTGGAAAAGCGCCTCATGTGAGGTCTCTGGAACGGTTAATGACACAATTTGCTTGTTCCTGTCGTGTTGCCTTTTCAACCACAGCGCGTTTCCAGCCTCTACCAGACGCACAACAAACTCGGTATCTGGACAGAGCGATCTTCCCCACACGAACAGCGATGCGTGAACAGATCTCTGACCCCAAGTGACTAATAACCATCACTTCCTGGATGTTAAAAATTAGATGGTGCACGGCACAGGTGCTCTATGGGCGTTACTCCATTCCTATTTTGGATGAAGTCTGGAAGGCTGGGGTTGTTCGCTTCACTTGCCATGTGATGAAAACTGGGGGGCTGAGGGCTTAAGTCTACTGCCTGAGATCACTCAGCTAGTGCGTGTAAGAGTCTGGATCTGCATACGCGTCGGCCAGGCTCTGAAGTCCCCATTCTTTCCACTATATCATACTAGCTGAGAAAACGTCCTCTCTTCTTTGCCTCAGTTGTTTCAAAATTGATTTTTTAAAATGTATTTATCGGGGTTGGGGGAGGGACAGAGGAAGAGAATCTCAGGCAGACTCCTTGCTGAGCACAGAGCCCAACGTGGGGCTCAATCTCTCAACCCTGAGCTCATGACTTGAGCCAGAAACAAAGAGTCAGACACTTAACCGACTGTGCCACCAGGCGCCCCTCAAAACTGACTTTCTATTCACAGGGATAATAGAGAATGTCATTCTGGAAAAAGACGATGACTATTTTCAGAGGCTTGAGATTGGCAGGACCTTTGGGGCATGACTCCGCCCATGGCCAGGATTCGGCTGCAAGGCACGAGTTAGTCACGTGTGTAGGCAAGTCATTCACCTTTGTGGACCCTAAGAACATCATAAGAAAGTGCCAGAGGATTTCAGAGTCCCTTTTTAAGTCTAAAATTCTATTTATCTCTGAGTCAACGACTGCTTTATCCTCTGGGGCCATGAAGACAGGCTTGTGCAGAGGGCTTGGGACGAGGTCAGTTCCCTAAACGTGTCCGTAGGAGATGTTCCGTAATGTGTCATAGCTTTCCCTCTCCAACAGGTGCCACGACTGCTGTGTGATGAGCATGAGGACGGGTAAGGAGGGAACACAGTCGCACATGCGTGGATCGTATGCTTTGTGGGAGGCTGTGCTGAGCTGTCACGATTGTCCTCAGCTTCCCCCGTTATGACCAACACGACACCTGCAGCAGGACTCAACCCGAGAGAGGGAGGGGCGTTTTTCTGGGAGAACGTGCTCGGGTTCAGTCTAGAGAAGCATCACCTCGTCAGAGTAAGTAGACAGAGAATATTCCTCATCATTCGGTGGGAATGAGCCACCCAGCTAGCAGCAGGAACAAAGGAGAAAGAAGTGCTCAGCCCAGACAGCAGCAGGAGAGACCAGGGCTTCATCATTCATCAGGATGTGATCATTAGCACCTCTCCTGTTTTGGTAAAAACTGCTGTGGGCGAGTGGATCTCTCCCAAAGGGGACACCAGGCTTTAATCTGAGCAAGGAACGGAGACGCAGCTGGGCGGGGGGGGGGGGGGGGGGGGGGAGAGTGGTGGGGAGGAGGGGGTGCGGAGGAGGGGGACCGCTAACCCGACTGCTCCGGTCACTTCACAAGGTTCCCCTGGGTGAGAGTTACGAGGGTCCCCACACCCCTGAGAGGCAAACCTCCCTACCCAGGGCACAAGCTCGGCAGGGGCCTCGAGATAAGAGTTAAAGGAATCCAGCCCTTGCACGAGGAAGGCTGCCTGGTCGCAGAAGCAGCCCTTACAGACGGCAGGAAAGGAAGCTCTTCCACTAAGGGGATTCGGGAGGGGAATTAACCTGGAAAGAGATAACCAATAAAGACTTCGCAGAGCGAGCCCCATTCTAATTCACCTGCTCACCTTGAGGGCAAGGCTAGAGACTAGTGGGTAATGGCCCAGCAAGTCAGAGTTTACTGGGATTTCTAAAAGCCCACAGAAGCCCTCCCAGCAAGACCAGAAAGCTGGCGGAAGGTTCTGGAAACCACAAACAACGGGGGACCGATGGAGGAGCTGTCGTCAAGAGAAAGACACAAACTGCACGTGACGCTATTTGTGGACGCTGGGGGTCGGGCCCCCGCTGGTGGGGACTGAGTGGAAACACTGATCGCAGCTGCTTTTGGGGGACACGACTGTGGGTCTCCTCCCTGCTTTACCTTGTATACTTTAAGAAATTGTACAACTTGGACGGCATTACTTTTACGATCAGGAAGAAAGAGGGATAAAAAACAGAAGGCCAAGTGCTGTCGGTGCTACTGTGGGAGACACAGAAATGGACAGAAGTCCCTGTCGGGGCAAACCCCGTCTCGCAAGGATATGCAATAGGCTTCTTAGGGAGCCCTGAACTCCGGTTGGCCCCGCGGCTGAGCAACCGCACTTGTGTTGCTGGGACCCTCCTGCCTTGAATGGAGACAACTTAATCATGTCCTCTAGAGCTCCCGCCAATTATTCAAGCCGGGGTCCTCGCAGAAGTGTGAGGAAGTTACAGTGGGAAAACGTGTGAGGCAACACCAAGTGTCCGCACAGATACACCTCTGATTTAAAACAAAAAAACAAAAAAACCCGCTTCTTCTTTCTTGATCTTCTCCGTTCACTGGGGCAGAAAGAGAACTCTAAAGCATTGACCTTCTGGCTCTGCACGGCCGCAGCCCCAGGGACCCGTGAGCAGGTGCTGCCTCAGGAGTGCATTCAAATGACACGTCTGATCTGGGCTGCTCTAAGGATTTGAGGTCACTTGGCCCCTGCCAGCTTTCCAAGAGCATCGGGGAGGATGGGTCTGGGACCTTCCACTGGCCAGAATTTTCACATTCCCAGCAAATGTCCCAGCACCCAGATCTTCGGGGGCGAGCTCACAACCATGGATGTGAACGCACACACGCTCGCCTCTCTGCTCCCCAGGCATCATTCTCACCAAAGCGGCTTAGGCTAGCGCTGGAGATGAATGAAGGTAAAACTCAGCTCACGGAGCCATCTGGGAGACAGAGGCCGGAGCAGGAGAGTGGTCTGGATTCCTTCTCTACATCTGCAGGTACGACCTTCAAGGACCAGGACCTTAGGGCAAGCCAGGTAACTACTGGGGTGTAGCGGGACCTCCCATGCAAGACACAGGGCCGCTCCCATCAGGGACCCCCAACACTGAATCCCAGGGACTCTGCCAGACGCTGGAGCTGGAGTTTGGGATGGGCTCCAGCCTTGCCTCCAAAGTTATAAATGGATTCAAAACTCAGCAACAGAAATCCGGGGCCCAGTGTTACTTCTTACCCACAACTACAGGAAGCCCAACATCCCACCTGGAAAAACCCAGGAAGCCTCAGTAACAAACAGGGGTGCCACCCGATGCCGGAGGTGGGACTGTTGCTGGCTCACTCAGCATGAAGCGTTCCCTACCTGTGGCCCGGGGGGTGCCCATGGACACGGCAAGGTGGGGCTCTTGGCCCAATCTCCATGGCCACCCAGGCCCACAGTGCACCCTAATTTTTCCTGAAGTAGAACTTAAGGATAACCTGCCTAAGAATAGTTGGGGCGTTGGGTTAAGTGTCCAATTCTTGTTTTCGGCTCAGGTCATGATCTTAGGGACGTGAGACTGAGCCCCAAATCGGGCTCTGCGCTCAGTGTGGAGTCTGCTTGGGATGCTTTCCCTCTTTTTCTCCTTCCCCTTTTGCCCCCCCTACACGTACGTACGTACACACACACACACACACACACACACACACACACACACACACACACACTCTTTCTCTCAAATAAACAAAACCACTAGGGGCGCTAGCTACACACACATCCCAGACCAGCTGGGATCTGCAAGCGGGAAGGCCTCAAGAGTCTACGTTTAATCCCAAGGGGTCCTGACGCATATTAAAGTGTGAGCATCCCACCCAAGCAAGGACTCAGATCCTGTTGCCAATGGCAACCTGATGAGTGGGGACAGAAGCGTCTCTGTCCCTGCTGTCCCTCCTCTGTGACACGGTTCTCAACACCCTTCAGAGACGAGGATGGTGACAAAAGGTAATTTCTTTCGCACTTTACAGTCTACAAAGCATGTCCACAGCCTCTGGCTCATGGCATCAGCCCCTCTGAGCGAGGAATCAGAATCTCTCTTTCCACACTAGGGAAAGGACAGGTCCGAAAACTGCCGCTGGGCCAGCTAGGAAAGCACAGAGCTGAGGCCTCGGACCTGGGTTTGTGATTCCACATCTGGTTTGTCTGCCGTCCTTCTGAGCTGCCTCCCGGTGACTCTGGCGTGGGCCCACGGCATCTGCCTTCTCCGGGTGAGCAGGTAAGTTGCAGTCCGCAATTCTTTTAGAAGAGCAGCACAACGCTGTGGAGGAAGGTGGACCAGAGCCCCTCACAGACACCGTGATCAAAGCCCTGGCATGTCGGGGGAGGAGCCAGCATGTCCATCCACGCTCAGAGATCCAACAAACAGAACGGAGGGCTCCTTCCTGTCATCAGCCTCTCTGCCAAACCTCTCCCCCAAGAAACCCAGAATTTTCTCCCAGTGTGTTACGATGGAGCATCCACTGAAGAGGAAACAGAGGCTGTTTGAGTGCAGACAGCAGTGGGAAACTCCCCGCTCCAGAGAGCACTCCTGGGGGGCCAGGCACCATGACCCTAGGAAGTCCAAGCGGGGAGTGGGGTTTGCGCTCCCGTCGGCTGTAGCCACGGTTAGATGCACAGGACGCTCGGACACCCTTCAGGATGCGAAGCTGGGAGCAATGCAGCATTCAGCTGAGTCACTGCCAGCCAGCCAGAACCCCCTCCAAGGGGACCTCTGCTATGAGAGGGCCTTTCAGCTACGTAGAAAGAACCAGAGCCAGACACTGGTGCTTGCTTCTGCAGCTGAGGACGAGGACTCCCTAGCGGTCACTGTCCATCGCCATGCCGCTGGCCTCCAGGCCATCACCACCCACTGCCCCTCCAGTGTGGCTCCTCTCCCCGGCCCCTCGAGGGGCCCTTGAGGCTCTTCTCTGACTCTTCCATCAGAAGGCACTTTCACCCCTGTGGCATAAAGTCCATTTTTATAAAACCCTCCACCAGAAAACGGTCTTCAAATCTATACAAGGATGGGGCTGAGTCAAAGTGAGGGCTTAACACACAGAACTGGTCCCCTGCTGTGGTTCTGGCCCCTCCAGGGTGCTCACTGGGAGAGCAGAGGGGGCCCTGGGCCCTGCCTTCTTCATCGCGCCGTTCTCTGTCTGCCTCCCCATAGGCACAAGGGCCCGGATAAGGGAGAGCATAGTTCTGTGCTGTGAAGTATGGAATGAGCGAGGAAGGGGGCTGGATAAGTCAACACAAAAGGGAACACAGCTCATTGGAGGAATGGCATTTGGAGGGCCTGATTCATATCGTCTTTTTTGCCCCGTCTTTTCTAGGATAATTTTTTTTTAATTTTTAATTGAGGTACATTTGGCATATAATAGTAAATGTCAGAGTGATTCGCCAATTACATACGTTATAAAATGCTTACCACAGTTAAGTGTATGACAATATTATTGACTGGATTCCCAACACCGTACGTTGTATCCCCATGATTTACTTTATAACTGAAGTTTGTTCCTCTTCATCCCCTTCACCCAGTTCGACTACCCCCCCGCCCCCTCTCCTTTGGCGACTACCAGTTTGTTCTCTATATTTGAGTCTATTTCTCTCGGTTGTTGTTGTTTGTTCATTTGTTTTGTGTTTTAGATTCCATGTATGAGTGAAGTCATACATACATACATACATACATAGATTCCATGTATGAGTGAAGTCATACAGTATCTGTCCTTCTCTGTCTGGCTTATTTCACTTAGCCTAATACCCTCTAGGTCCATCCACATTGTCCCAAATGGCCAGACTTCATTCTTTTTTATGGCTGAGTAATATTCCACAGCGCATGTACACCACAGCTTTATTGTAACCATAACAATGGGAGAGGAAAAGGAAGCAAAAGACATCCAAATTGGTAAGGAAGAAGTTGATCTGTCTGCAGATGTTGACATGATGCTGTTTGCAGAAAACTCTAAAGACTGCACCAGAAAACGATTTGATCTAAAAAGGAACTTCAGTAAAATTACAGGATACAAAATCACTAAGGAGAATCCTGCTGCATTTCTATATACCACTAACAGCAGAAAGGGAAATAAATAAAAACAATCCCATCAAAGCACATATAATAACTAGAAATAAATTTAACTAAAGACCTGTATTCTGAAAACACTGATAGGAGAGATCAAAGATAACACAGATAAATGGAAAGATATACCATGCTCATGGACTGGGAGAATTAATACTGTTACAGTGTCCATACTGCCCAAAAAAAGCCTGCAGAGTCAATGTAATCGCTATCAAAATACCGATCATGGTTTTCACAGAACTCGAACAAAAAACCCCTAATATTGGTACGGAGCCACAAAAGACCCTGAATAGCCAAAGGACAATTTGAAAATCTTTTTTTTTTTTTTTTTTTAACCCTCTATCTCTTTGTCTCTGCCTCTTCCCTAAGCTTTTGTGTGCTCGAGCTCTCCCTCACACCCTGGCATGGGCCTGCACTCTGTCTCTCACGTACACACGCATTCCTTTTTCTGAGGCTGTAGGCGTCAGTGCACAGAGAAGCATACCTTAGAGAGACAATGAAGGAAGGGGAAATAAGAACATATAGCCTTGCATACAAACATCTATGTTTGGTGCTGCACATTATTGCAATTTCTTGAGCCAACTGTTTCATCCAGGCAAAGCTCCCACTCATGTCAACAGTCTCGGTAGGATTTATCAAATTCGGCCATATGGACGGTTTTCATAGATGCTCATTCAAGAAGCTCTCGTTATTCCTACTTCCACTCTGTTGACTTCCTCTCCTCTGTGTCCCCCCCACCCCCGCCCCAGTCATTCACTTCAGCTGTTGGGTGACCTTTCAGAAAAGCCTAGAAGACAGGGAATTCAGCTCTCTTACTCTGCTGACAAGAGGACAGGCAAAATAACAAGAATGCCAGCCGAGGAGAGAAAATTGGAAGAACTGCTCTGATTCCATGGCAGACACGCTCCACGATAAGGCTGCACCGTACCGAGAACCCCGGCAGGGCCCTGGGTACCGAGGGTGGGCGAGGTTCCCGGATTCAGCCTGTCACAGCCGACTGCACCGGGGAGGGCAGCGTGCTGCCGGAGAAGAACAGTGCGCAGGGGCTGACACGGCCGAAGGGACAGCAAGGCCCCAGCTGCTCTCACGCAGGGACCCGAAAGGATCACATGCTCTGTGGCAGCTCTGCTTGCTCTCCGGCTCAGGACTGCCAGGAGCACTGGGTTCTGCCCCCTGTCATCACAGCCGACTTGTGAGTCATGTCTGAAGGAAGCAGAGTCCAGGCCACATAGCACCGCTGCCTGCGGGGTCTTTTTGTGGCAGAGAGCACGAGACAGCAAGCTGGCTCTCTGGTCTCTCTTTAAAATCTCATCGTGAGCGCCCCACTCTTGTGACATGCCCTAAATCTGATCACCTACAAAGGCATCACCTGCAAAGGCCCCACCTCCAAACACCATCACGCTGGGGGTTAGGATTCAACAGATGAAATCTGGGAGCTGGGGAGACTCAGATGTATGCACGTGCACACACACACACACACACACACTCAGCCCGTAACAGTGGCCCCTTCATCTGGCCTGCTTCCCCACATCCAGGCTAGCAGGGGCTCATAAAGTGGAATGAAGCCCAACTTGGCCCTCCCTGAATGCCCCCTTTACATAATGCCTTTGTGGTTTGTGCAGCCCATGAGACTGTGAGCCTGGCGGGGAGAGGAGAGAGGCATTGATGTTAGTAAGAGCGAGAATGGGATGGTGACAGGTGTGCTCACAGGGCGTGTGTCCAAACACATTCTTATTTAGTTCCTTAGATAGTCTGTGAGCTAGACAGGAATTATGCATACTTATATCTATAAAAATCTCAAGTTTAGAGAAATCAAGGAATTGTTCAAGGTCACAGCCCCTGCAATGGTGTATCTGGGATTAGAACTGAGGGATCTAAGATGGTTTCCATTAGTTTCTCCCCTGAAGGCAGGGACTTTCTGTGCTTTAGTGTCTCAGTATCTCTGCTTCTGCTTCCAGCATCGAGCATCACATACCGAATCACATGTTTATTAAATAAAAGCTAGAGAAAATGCATCCCTCCACCAGATTTTGTCCTCCATCCCGGTTCAGGAGTGTTGGGTATATTTGCAAAGTTGTGCAAGAAAATTTGCACAACTTTTCCATCCTGCAAAATCAAAACTTTATCCCTGTCAAACATCTCCCCGTGTACCCCTACCGCCAGCCCCTGGGCACACCATCCTACCTTCTGTTCCCAGGAGTTTCACGACTTCAGAGACCTCGCCTAAGTGGAATCGTAACATTAATTTTTTTTCTGTGACAGTCTTATTTCACTTAATACCATGTCCTCCAGGTTCTTCCATGTTGAGCACATGACAACATGGCCTTCTTTTTCAAGGCTGTGTAACATTCCGTCGAATGTTCCCACAGGTGTTTGGATGCCTTGTTTCACCAAATGGTGTCCTTAGAAGCCTCTTTCAAGCCAGACTCACTAATATGACCACTCCCACTGCCACCTGCTGAGCACTCCCACCGTGCCAGTCAGTTCTTCTCACCCTGTCCTCGGAGCAACCCTCGAAGGGCATTATTGTGCTCTGCAGAGGACAAAGCTGAGGCCCAGGGACATCCAGTGACATTCAAGGTCACACAGCTTTAAACTGAGCCATCTAGAGGCTGCTCTCCCAGGCCTGACTCAACAGCTGCTGTCCATCAGTAGCTTGCCATCCTTCCATTGAGTGATGTCACAGAGAGACATGCTGAGGACCAGATACAGAACGTGATACCTGAGGACACAGTGCCCCTGAGCTGCAGCGGTGGCCTGGAGCCCTAAACTCTCCCCTCCTGCCCAGGGCTGTCTGCCCTGCTCATTCGCCTCCTGCCTCCCCAGCCATTCCCCATCTGGGGGACCTGTGTACCTGACTTCTTACCCAGTCCCCGTCCCCTGATTTCCTCAAGGCTCAGGCCACGAGTCGCTTCCTCCCAATCATCAAAAGCTCCCACTGACACTCCCCATACTTTGCTCCTCCTTTGCACAGCTGAACCCAGCTAACGTGCACTCTCACAGGGGGCGTTACGCACTGCCGTCTGATCCTCCGAGAACGGAGGTGTGTTCCTGCCACCCTGACTAAGCTACAGGGATGTGGCCCAGGGAAGTGCTTTTTGGCCTGACACACCACAGAACTATGCGCTGTAAGAGGTGGATGGGCCCTTAGGAGCTCCTGGCTCAACATTCTATTCTCCAGATGAGAAACTGGAACCCAGAGATGGAAACGGACTTGTATGGTTACAGAGCTAATTAATGAAGAGTCGGGTCCAGAACCCAGTCTTCTGCCTCCTGGTTGGTCTTCTCCCACTGCTCCTGGTGCCAGACCCCATTTCATCAGGATTCTTTAGAATTTCTCTGCAGAATTTTGCCTTCAGGCCCTAAGTGGGCAGGCACAAAGAGAGAGGTTAAATCTTACATTCTGTCATTTTAAGGGCATATGAAAGGACACTTTTTTATTTCTACGGGGGAAAAAGAGATAAAAAGAAATATTGAACGGAAAGAAATGAATAAAGAGTAATGCAAATTCTTAGTCCTTACCCCGATATTAAATGGCTGGAAGACAAGACAGGATCCGCCCGCTCTGCCCCCACTGAGGCCCCCCCACCCCGACTCCAATATTGCTTGCTCTTAAGGAAGGCCAGAGAAAATGCAATTCTCTCCAGGATGAAGTGTGAAAATCCAGAGAAGGGCGTTAACGTTTGATGACCTCAAAATTCTTTAATAAATTAACTTTATTAAAGGATCGCTGGTTCCTTAGTACCTTGAAAATGAAATCACACCTCCTAGAACACATATATTCGCCGCATTTGCAGGTCTGCTGTATGGTTATTGCTACCACATCTCCCTTTCCTCCATAAAGAAAGGAAATCATATATTTTGGCAGCATTTTACAGCCTACAAAATGCTTGAACACATTATTTTAAAATTTTTTTTCCATATAATAATCCTGGGGGAATACGTAATTGAGGTTATTATTTATTTCCTTAATCAACAAGTGTTTACTGGGAGCCTACAATGTGCTGGGCATGATTCTAGGTCCCAGAGACACAAGATGAAAACAAAGCCGAAGTTCCTGCTCTCTTGGGGTTTATATCCCTAGTAGCTCCCCTTTCATGGGGCAGATCATGGAGCCTTACTTAGGGCTTCAGTGATCTGCCCACGCTGCTCCATCTGTGAGTAGGAGGGCTGTGGCTTTGGCCAGGGGTTGAGATGCCAGTTCCGGCTCTTTCAGCCCCTGTGTACTCCTGCTTTGTGTAATGGGTATTTATTTTTGCTGAAATCAAGAGTCTCTATGTTCTCCTGACACCTGCTCCTCAACTTGGGAAGCAGCTGTGCAGACTAGATGGTCCCTCAGACAAGCCAGAGTGACTGTCCAGGAAAGGCTCCGGTCTTTCTTTTTTAAAAGATATGTAACAGCTGGATATGTGCATGACATAGGTAGATGGATCCCTACCTCATTCCATATACAAAACTTAACTCAAATTAGTCAAACTCAACGTAAAAACTCAAACCACAGAACTCTGAGAGGAAAACATGGGTATAAATCCTCACAGCCTTCTGTTAGGCAGTGCTGTCTTAGATATGGCACCAAAAACAGAAGCAACAAAAGAAAACATAATTGGACACCATGAAAATTAAGCACTTTTGTGTTTCAAAAAAAAAAAAAAAAGGCAAAACGATAACCCACAGAAAGGAAGAAAGTATTTGCAAATCATAGATGTGGTAAAGGATTTGTCTCTAGAATTTATGAAGAACTATAGCAACTCGATAATGTAAAGACAAATAACCCCATTAAAATATGGGCAGAGATCTGAACAGACAGTCCTCCAAAGAAGAAACACAAATGGCCATTAAGGCGAATCAAAGCGACAGAGCACACCCACCGGGATGACTGGGGAACTGAGCTGATGGGTAGTAACAGGTGATGGTAAGGAGATGGAGGAACTGGAACGCTTCTGTATCCCGGAGGGAATATAAAATTACACACATCCTCTGGGAAACAGTTTTGCAGTTCCTGAAAATATTAAATACAGTGTGACCATGTGACCTAGCAATTCTACTCCTAGGTATATGCTTGAGAGAAATGGAAACTTATGCCTCTAACACATGAAAAGATGCTCAACATCACTGATCTTCGGGGAAATGCAAATCGGAGCCACAGGGAGCCATCACCTCACCCTGTCGGGATGAGTAGAATCAAACAGACATGGTAAGTGCTGGCGAGGATATGGAGGAAAAGGAACCCTAGTGCACACTTGCTGGGAACATAAGTTGGTGTAGTCATTGTGGCAAACAGTATGGAGTTTTCTCGAAAAATTAAAAATAGAAATCCCAGGCGATCCAGTAACTACACCACTGAGCATTTACCCAAAGACAAAAACACGGATTTAAAAAGATCTATGCACCCCTATGCTGACCACAGCACTATTTATAAGACCCAAGACACAGAACCAATCTAAGTGTTCGTGTCACATGCACACGCACAGACAGACACACACACACACAGAAATATTACTCAGCCATAAAAAGAAGGAAATCTTGCCACCTGGGACCACATGGATGGACCTAGAGGGTATTATGCCAAAAGAAATAAGTCATAGACAAATACCATATGATTTCACTTACATGTAGAATCTATAAAACAAAACAAACAAAAACCAAAAAGCAGGGGTGCCTGGGTGGCTCAGTGGGTTAAGCCGCTGCCTTCGGCTCAGGTCATGATCTCGGGCTCCTGGGATCGAGTCCCGCATCGGGCTCTCTGCTCGGCAGGGGCCTGCTTCCCTCTCTCTCTCTCTCTGCCTGCCTCTCTATCTACTTGTGATCTCTCTCTGTCAAATAAATAAAATCTTAAAAAAAAAAACAACAAAAAAAACCAAAAAGCAGAAACAGAACCATCAATACAGAGAACTGGTACTTGCCAGAGCAAAGGGGATGGGGGAGAAGGGGCAAAACAGGGGAAGGTAAGTGGAAGGTGCAGGCTTCCAGTTATGAATGAACAAGTCACAGACGAAGGCAACGGCACAGGGAATACAACTAATTGTGTAAGCTACCAATCTAGCTACAACTAAGGCTGTACGTGACAGGCGGGAGCTACACCTGTGGGCAACCCAGCGTCATGTACAGAGCTGCTCAATCACTCATTGAACCCCCGAAACTAACACAACAGTGTGTGTCAACTTTAATAAATTTATTCATACTTTAATAAAGTTATACACATTTGCATTCCCCCCCAAAATAGCTCCCTAAACATGTCCACAAAAAATGTGTACACAAATGTTAATAACAGCATCTTCTTTTTTTTTTTTTTTTTAGGATTTATTTATTTGACAGAGAGAGAAAGCAAAGCGCACACAAGCAGGCAGAGGGGTAGCAGAGGGAGAAGCAGACTCCCCACTGAGCAGGGAGCCCCATGTGGGGCTTGATCCCAGGACACTGGGATCATGAGCTGAGCCGAAGGCAGACGCTTAAATGACTGAGCCACCCAGGTGCCCCCTACAGCATTATTCTTAATAGCCCAAAGGTGGAAAGAGCCCAAATGCCCACCAATGAATGAATGGATAAAAATGTAGTATATCCACAAAATGGCATATTATTTTCCAATGAAAATATATGCTACAAAATGGGTGAACCTTGAAAATAGGTAAAGTGAAAGCTAGTCAAAAAGGCAAAATGTTGTATTATTCTATTTACATACAATATCCAGAATAGACAAATCTAGAGACAGAAAGCAGATTGCTAGCTGCCCGAGACCAGAGGGCCAGAGAGGTTGGGGAGTGGATCTTAATGGTACAGACTCTCTTCTGGGGTCATAAAAGTGTTCTAAAATTCATCACAGGGTGCCTGGGTGGCTCAGTGGGTTAAGCCTCTCCTTTCGGCTGAGGTCATGATCTCAGGGTCCTGGGATCGAGCCCTGCATCAGACTCTCTGCTCAGCGGGGAGCCTGCTTCTCCCTCTCTCTCTGCCTGCCTCTCTGCCTACTTCTGATCTCTCTTGTCAAATAAATGAATAAAATCTTAAAAAAAAAATTCATCGCATAAAAAAGATGCCTATTGTGATTCTATAAAAATATACAAAAAGCCACTGGATTGTACATTTTAAATGAGTGAGTTGTACGCTAGGTGAGCTATGTCTCACTAAAACGGTTTTTAAAAAAGCAGAAGTGACACATAAGCCAGGACGGGCGCTGAGGAAAGGCCAGCCTGGTAGCTACGTGTGTCAGTGAGCAGGTGACTGGCCTGGGCACCACTTGTCCTCCATCTTCTGAAGCCTACAGGGAGGGTTCTCCAGAGAACTGCCTAGAACAAAAAAAAACCTGACAAGGAATGATCAAGACCTATTGCCCGGGCTACCATAGAGAGCAGAAAGCCTAGTGAGGACTGTTTCTGGGCAACACCCAGCACTGGTAGGACTGACAATTCACCCAAGCAACACAAGCTCTCGGCAGGTTCGCTCCCCTCTCACTGGAGATAGACAACACCTGTCTTCACGCTGGAAGAGATGGATTTCCGTCTTCTTCCTCTGCAAACACCCCTGGCCCCTCGCCCCTCGCCGGTGCTGAGCCCCAGGGCTGTCATCTGGAGTAAGCCTTAAATTCTTGGTGGGTGGCCTCTCAGCACAGCCCCCTTCCCTCCCGACCTCACAAGCCTTGGCCTGGTTTCTCTCGCCACAAACAGCAGTATCGACAACCTCATCCAAATTCCGCATGCCTCTTAACCAAACTTGAGCAAATCCCAAGTAAACACTACTTGAACGTCAAAAGTCTGGGTCCAGCGTGTGAATGCCACGCTTCTTGATACTTGAGCCAGGGCCCGCCCTCAAGGACCGCTCTCCTACGGTGATAGCTCTCCGCCTCACGAGACCAACACAGGACTGTCCTTCACGAGGGAGCTCCACGTAGGGGCTCGAGTGACATGTCGGTGAAAATCTAGAAGCTCTGTGTCCACTGATGAACTCCACCCTGACGGATGCCAAGTTGGAAACTGCCCTTCTGGTCTCCACCGGTGGCAAGGACTAGCACTGGGCAAAGACACCGACCTGAGAAACGCTTCCAGGTCCTTCCAGACCCATGACCCGGGGCTGCTCTGGGGAAAGCGTGTGCCTCCCTAACATTCTCTCTCCTGGGCTGTTCTGCACTTCGGCTGGGGCTGATTCGACCCCTACAGCCTTGTCTCGGAAGAGCCATTAATAACTGGAAGCTTCCATCAGCTCCAAACACACCTGTCACACAGCCCACTTGACTGCATCGCTCACGCAAAGGTTGCCAACATTTGGACCAAGTCCGACAGTATTTTTTCATTTGAAATGGTTTTCAATGTTTTCCAGTGACTAAAGGTCAAGTCTGGAGCAGGGGATTGGATTAATAAAGCCCTTGTGAGGTGACTGCTGAAATGACATTTTAACCCCTCACTGACTGGAGAACAGAAAACACTGCCAAGAAAGGCTTTGTGGGCAAACAACCTTCACACTGGCCTTTAATAAAAAGATGCTAATTCTGGAGAAGGTCAGGGATTATAAAAGTGTGTGTGTGTGTGTGTATGTATGTGTGTGTATATATATATATATATATATATAGAGAGAGAGAGAGAGAGAGAGAGAGAGAGAGAATCCTGGCTCAAAATCAGGGAAACCTTGCCAAAAACACCCAAGCCCATGTTAAAGAAATTTCTCAGGGAGAGATGTGAGTTTCCTTTTCCTTTTAAAAAGAGATTTGAGAGAGAGAGAGAATCTTAAGTAGACTCCATGCTAAGCAAGGAGCCCAGGGAAGGGCTCGATCTCACAATCTTGAGATCACAACCTGAGCAGAAATCAAAAGTCAGACGGTCAACTGACCGAGCCACCCAGGCACCCCGGATGTGTTTCCTAAAGCTCCCTGCCCTTCTTGCAGGAGGGAGGGAAGGCTTTTGCCAACTATGTAGACTGTCATGATTTTCAGGCATATTTTCTAATGAAGGGACAGGTTTGGGGCATCCTTACCACATTCAAGGACTCTGAAAAGGATCCGTAGGTCTCATCCAACCTAATGCCTGACTCCGTGATCAGTCACGAGGCTGGGTCTCTGTCTTCGGGGCTCATTTATACAGAGAGCTCCTTTGGATTCAGAAACTCCCAGTAACTGAGTGTGTTGCACACTCATCCCCCAATTTAAATGCTACAATCTTGGCAGACTTCAGGCTCAGAATTCATCCCGTATCAAACAGATAGGCAGTAGTAAACGGTAGAACCCTTTTGCCCACATGTGCTCCAAGGAACCCCAGGGTTCCGTGGGCAGGCAAATGTGGAAAAGCACACTTACCCATGCCTGATTCTGGGACTCTAGGACGTCATCAATTTTGAGCTTCCCATTGATTTAATAGCAGTTTTATTTTTTTGAGGGGGGGGATGGGAGAAATCCCTGACTCCAAGTACACAATTTTGTTTTTAAATTGTAAGAGCCTACATTCACCGACACAGGCGCTTAAGACTTTCTTGTCCAGTTAACTCCATTAGTTTCTAGCTAGTCATTCTCTGCCCTCAGAGTCTAAAGGTTTGGGGTCAGTTTGACCTTCATTAGTTACATTAAATATCACAGTGATAAGCTGCCCCCCATAAACCCTGCATGCTCTCGATCTCTTTTTCACCTTTAAGATAAACAATGTAATTTGAATACTCTCAAGGAATATCTACTTAACGTGTCCCACCTTTTCCTTAATTGAGTAACGTGTCACTGGCAGGTATGGACTTTGCCCGAGGGTTAGCTGGAAGCTTCTGACAGCGAAGGTTCCTCACAACGATGGGATCGTGGTTCCAAGAACAGCTGGTCACTCCATCTTCTCACTTTGAAGTTCCTGTGATCCAGAAATCTGGCAGTTTCTGTCACCTTCCACTACCTGGCCAGGCCCTGACAATATTCGCCTTGATAATGCTACCGCACAGCAGTCTTCTCTTTTTAAATACATGGTCTGTGGGGGACGGTTTTCAATTTACAGAAGAGTTGCAAAGATCGTAGTGAGTTCCCATAAACTCTTCTCCGATCTCCCTCTCCGGTAAGATCTTCTATGACCAGGGAATATTTGTGAAAACTGAGAGACCACTGTTGGCGGATCACTATTCAACAGACTGCAGGCTATGGATTTTACCAGCATCTCCACCGATGTCCTCTCTCTGTTGGGGCATCCGATTCAGGGACAACACTGCGTTCAGTTGTTAATCTCCAGGTCTCCTCTGACTGGTGGCAGCTTCTCGACCTTTCCTTGATATTGATGGTCTTGAACACTGGCCAAGTGTTGTGCACTACGTGCCTCAGTCTGGGTTCTTCTCATGACGAAGTGGAAGGTACGGGTTTTTGTCAAGAATCTCAGAGGGGACACGACAGCCGTGTGACATCACTGACGCCGTGAGCGTTGACCTTTGCAGGGTCTCCGTTTGAAGAGCCCACCTGAGGGGTTAGGAAAGGAGCAGGGCTCTCAGAGGACGGCTGGGTCTCTGTACCTGGTGCAGGTGGGAGGACAGCCTGAACACACCCCTGCTGGGGGGCCGGGGGACCTCACTCTGACCAGGGATGGGAGCGCAAGGCAAGAGACGTGCGGGGCATACTTGTGTGACCCTGAGAGTGAGCACCTCCTTAAACCCTGGCCCCGTATACCCCGCCTGCTGTACTCCAGTCCCGGCCCAGCTGCTGACACAGAGACTAAGACTTCGAGCTTGGAAACAGTGGAATGTTTAAAAATAAATAAAATGAAGAGCACATCCTTTTAAGACTTTATTTATTTGAGAGAGAGAGAGAGCATGAGCAGGGAGCCTGATGTGGGGCTCGATCCCAGGACCCAGAGATCATGACCTGAGCAGATGCTCAGATGCTTAATGACTGAGGCGCCCAGCTCTTCATTTCAATTTTATTTATTTTTTTTATTATTTTCAGGTAGCCAAGCATATAGTACATCAATAGTTTCCAATGTAGTGTTCGACCATTCGTTAGTTGTATAACACCCAGCACTCATCACAACATGTGTCCTCCTTAATCCCCATCACCGGTCCCCTGCTCTCCATTTTATTTATTTTCTTACTTTTTTAATTAACCTATAATGTATTATTTGCTTCAGGGGTGCAGGTCTGTGAGTCATCGGTCTTACACCATTCACAGCGCTCACCATAACCCAGACCCTCCCCAGTGCCCATCCCCCAGCCACCCCATCCCTCCCACCTGCCTCCCCTTCAGCAACCCTCAGTTTGTTTCCTGAGATTAAGGGTCTCTTACGGTTTGTCTCCCTCCCTGGTCCCATCTTGTTTCATTTCTTTGCTCTTTATTTTAGAATGAAGTTTACCGGCAAGGCTCTGGGACATCCTGCTGTGCCTTATTTAACCTACTGTTCCTCAAATTAGCTGGATCCCAGAGCCCCATCTTTCACTTTCGAGCCCTTTCTTCCCCTGAACAGATGCCACGCTCCCAGGACCTGAGAGTCGGGGGAAGGCAGTGGCATGGGGCCGGCCACTTGGGCTGCGGACCTGCACCTGCCTCTCACCCCAGTTGCGTGATGCAGCCACATTTCCTTATAAAAAATGCTCCTCAGAGTTTCTGACCTCCTCAGCTGTGCTTTGTGATGCAATTGAGGAGGTTTCTCTGACCTCTCACACAGCCGGGGAAGGCTGCGCTCGTGCGTTTGTGAGCTGTGGATGGACATGCTATGGACGGACGTGCTGACAGTCCTCTGGGGATGGCTGGCTCTTGTCGGGGAGTGAAAACGTCCGACCTGCAGGCAAGCACTCAAACACCCGCCCCCATCCCAGCACCAGGCCAGAACTGCTCACTGCACCGCCACAAAGGAGGGGGCACTGAGCCCCAGCTCCCTGGCTAACCCTCCCGTCCCCTAACTCCAGCCACATATATGGCTTCCATGCAGTGGACATTTGTCTCTAAAACAGGGCTTTGATGTCCCGTGCAGAACCCTGGATGGGCAGGCTGGCAAACTGAAAATTTAGAAAGTGGATCACAACAGATGTCCGAGGAGCCCACCGCATTTCAGGGTGGAGGGCCCTTGTGGAGCGGCCTTCCAGCTGGGAAGATGGCGCATGCCCGGCCATCACCAGTTCAGCCTGTAGGAACGGGGCCTTTTCAATGACATGACAGGGGGATGTGAGAGATCAACGAGGGAAGCTATTCACTTGATTTTTAAAACTCTGTCATCTTTCCGCAAAAGCAGAAAATTTAGGAGACTTGGAGTTCGACGCACCAGCGTTCCCATCCTAGCTCCTGGGCACGTCTCTTAACTTCTCTGAGCTTCTGTTTTCTCATCATTAAGATACGGATAATAATATCTGTTGACAAGGATATTGTAAAGGATCAAATGAGATAATCTGTCTAAAGCTTTTTAGATACTGCCTGGCACAGAGATGATGACTAACAAACACGAATCCCCTTTCCCTGTAAGCTTCCTTCTCACTGTTTCATGGCTGATATCGTATGGCATGGCCTTAATTCTGCATAAGCTTCGTATTCTAATACCCCAGCCTTGGGAAGGCCTCAAGAATAATCTAGAAAGGCAGGAGAGCTTTCAAAGCAGTCTCTGGATTGTACGGCATTACCAGGTCAAACACTGACATCAATGCCCTGACGTGAGTCCATCTGAGCCCTTCAAATGCCATCCAGGAGGCTAAGGGTCTTACTGTCTTGACACAGCTGGAACGGTCATTCCCCCTCCCTCCCCTGTTCTTTCTGCTCTCATGGCTTATCAGCATTTACACCGTTCATGGGTAAGAATCAAGAGGACGGCCTACACTTGCTTTGCCACTGTAATCATGTCCAGTCGGCTCTGAGCGGGAGTTTGAGGGGCAAGAAAAGTCAACATCCAGATGGGTTCCAAGCACAAGAGATTTACATTCATAGGTTTCAGGGCTCAAGATGGCCCACAGACCACTGCTCTCATTGGCGCCCCGTGAGGAGACTGTGTCAGCTGACGGCTTTCTTAATAAAATCCAGGTGTCCTTGGGAAAGGCAGTCGAGACCCCAGTGGGACAGAAGGATCTAAGAGTGGGTCTAGAAAGGGCTACAGAGAGACCAGAGCAAGGCCCTGAGCCCCAGGGGGTTGAATGACACCAAGTAAGATGGCGGATGCCAGAGACCAAGCTTGAGCCACAGACTCACCCAGTACAGGATCAAATGAGATTAGTTTCGACATCAACCTCCAGGGGAGGTAACAGACCTCAGTTCTTCACCCTGCTCCATTCTTCCTGCTGCCTGAGCACAACTGTAGTCGGATCCAAGTTTGGCATGGGTGGTTCCTACCCCCAGTGGTTTGTACCCTCCGTGGGCCATAGCCAGAACCCGGGGCCCCTGCCCTGTAGGATGGGACCCGCACAGCAATCTCTCAAGCTACTGGGAAAATAAAGTTAGGCAAAACCAAATTCTGGCCAACTGGGCTGGTTTTAAATACTTCCGTGGCCAGAAAACAAGGATGGCCCCATTTGGGTTAGATACAAACACAAGCAGGAGGTTTAAGAGGAGATGGGAGGATTCCACAGTCAGGGAGTCAAGCCAGGATGGTCCAGCGTATGCTGAGCTGAGGAGGAAGGGAGGCTGGCTTCCCGGGAGGCTGAGTTTGTAATCTGGGTGCTCCCTCCCCTCAGTTCCCGGGCTTTCCCCCACTCCCTGCCTGGCTTTGGGGGCTGGCCATGGGGAACATGCTTTCGTGCAAGACACCTTCTTGACGAGGTGTCTGGGTTTCTGAAGGTTAACTCCGGGCTCCACCACGGAACCCCTAAGAGGTGCAAATGCCCTGCATCAGTCAGATTCTACACATCCCATCTGCTGCTCAGCACCTCGCCGTGCTGCACATTTCCAGTCAGTGGACCATCCTAAACATTTCCAGCTGCTGACAGACGGGAAGCTGGCCTTGCTCACGGCACACATTCATCAGTTCATATACGTGCTCTTAGAAGGAAGCGGAAGGCCCAGAGCAGCCACTCACAGCTGGGCCCGCTGGGTTGGCTCATGACAGTGTCCAGACTTGGATGCAGGGGCAGCTTCAGTGGCTCCCTTCGTGTCTTTACAGTGACTAGTGCTGAGGACACCCTGACCAAGCCGAGCTGAAGGCAACAGTGCCCCGAGAGGAGCCTCGGAATTTATCTTTATAAATAGACAACTTTGCTTCTGATCTGCCAAGGAGCTGGGGCATCAAACAGGAGCCTGTGGTTCATTTCGACACCCCCAAATTGTCAAATTTTGTCAAAGGTATTTTTAATCACCGGCAGGATGGTACAGGCACTGAGCCATCAGGAGAGCGGCCGGCCACAGCGATGCAGCAGGGCCCCAGAAGTCTCCAGGAGCGCATCCCCTTCTCGGTTCCGACTGCAGGCAAGTCACGAGCGGAGCCCGAGGGGCCGACAGAGGGTCTGCAGCGAGGACTCTAAGGCTACCACGAGCAGCGGTCAGCATGGAGTCTAGGTGATTCTCAGTCCTACTGGGGGCCGGGATGAGGGCCTGGGCATGGAGCGGAAGCAAGGATGGAAGGAGGTCTCTATCATACCCTGTTAATACCCAAGAGAGTTGGTCCCCTTCTATTGCTACCAGATCAATAGCTTCAGAGTGAAGGAGTCCAGTAAGAATGAAACTCCTCCCAGAGCCAAGTTTCCACACTAGCCTGGGGCCGGCGGGCTTTTGGAGCCTCCGACCGGAGGCCTGGGGAGACGTCTGGCCCATCTCCAGGGAGTTCAATTCCCTCCTCCAACAGACTGAGAGCATCTCCTCCAGGCACCGGCAGCTCAGATTTCTACTCAGAACACATACGCTTGTGTCTGGGGAAAGGCAAGCATGAAATATACTTCATTGCAAGTTGAGAGGCATGGAGGGTAAGTTAATTTCAAAGAAGAAAGTCAGCGACACCGCACACGGGGACGTGTGACTCACCTCTGTCGAGCAGACATTGATTTTTCCCACCTGGGAGAACCAGCGAATTAGCTGGCGCTTGAAAACAGGATCTCCGACTTTTTCATTCCCTTTAGAGCTTACATTTTATTTTAAGACCATGAAACAACAGGAGATTAAAAGTCTCATTCAGAAACAGAAGTGGAAAGGAGGATTCAGTATTCTTTGTTCGGAGGAAACACTTTCAAAGATATTTCGCAACCGCAAGTGAAATGTGTTGGTGGGGGCAGGGGGCTGCTGTGGCCTTTCTTGCTCCCTTGGTGTGAGAGAGGCCGCCTGGGAGCTGAGGGAGGAACACGAACCCCCCAGGTCCTGCGCTGCTCCCCAGGGCTGGTGCCCTGGGCGCAGGTGTCGGTCAGAAGCCATACTGTCTTCGTGTGGGGGTGGGGAGGACAAGCAGCGGGAGAAACTGTCAGGAATGCCATGTTCCGCCACATACCAGACTGTGACCTTGGACAAGGCACCCAACACTACAACGCCATGGCTTCTGTAGTTCTCAGCAGAGGCTAATAATACCTTCTGCTGTGATCCAGAGAGACCCAAGTTCGGGTTTTTTGATGCCTGACAGGACACAGTTTGTTTGGGGGTCTCCTCCAAGGGAACGGATTCAAAGCGGACACATACAGAATGGAGAGGAGCGTCCTGGAAGGGCCTCCTGCAAGTGAGGGGACTCCCGGTGAAGCCCCGTCAGCTCCACAGCGAATCCGCTTTCGCACCCGTCCCTACTCGGAGGAGAGAAAAGTATACAAAAGCGTCTTGCAAACCGCAAGGCGTTACACAAACACACGGCGTTGAATTACTCTACAAATGCATACCCCTGCCGTGTGCGCCGCACAACTGTGGACAGGATGGCAGAGCTCCCCCTTCACAAGGCCTAAAGCCCAGCGGGGCTGCATCATCACCGGTGCAGGAATGTCCTCCTCTGGTCCTGAATGCAGAAGTGAAGTTCACCGACGCAGTGGTCTGACCACTCACCCGCAACACCAGCCCCTCTCAGAGCTCTCCAAGGTCCTCATTCCCATACCCGTCATTTTGGGACTTGGGTCCTTCCTTCTCAGTCTCAACCTCGCCTTTTCCTCCCTCCCAGCCGTTGTCTTCTGACTTTTTTTTTTAAAGATTTATGTATGTATTTGAGACAGAGAATGAGTGGGGAGAGGAGCAGAAAGAGGGACAAGCAGACTCATGAAGAGCATGGAGCCCAAGACAGGGCACGATCCCAGGACCCCGAGATCATGACCAGAGCAGAAATCAAGAGTCAGATGCTTAACCGACAGAGCCACCCAGGCACCCGGGACTTCCATTTTGAAACCCCCAGAACAACAAACCAGCCTTTCTAACCCCTATTTTCAACTATGAATGGACAGTGGTTGCCTAGGACAGAGGGGATGGGGGAAAGGGTTTGGGGCTAACAGGTAAAGAGAATGGGGTTTTCTTAGGGGGACATACTAAAAATGTTCTAAGGTTGGTTGTGGTGATCGATGCACAACTCTGTGAATGTATTAGAAGTCCTGAACTGTAAACTTTAAACGGGCATTATTCACATCATATATGAATCGTATCTCAATAAAGATGTTTAAAAATATGAATGGACAACTAAGAAGCATCTAAAAATCAAGAGAAGTGTGCAGCAAGAAAAAGACCAGAATAAACAAGGGGGATAAAAAAGAAAGAAACCGAGATCATTTGGAAAATAGAATTTTTTTTTAAAGATTTTATTTATTTATTTGACAGACAGAGAGATCACAAGTAGGCAGAGAGGCAGGCAGAGAGAGAGGAGGAAGCAGGCTCCCTGCAGAGCAGAGAGCCCGATGCGGGACTCGATCCCAGAACCCTGAGATCATGACCTGAGCCGAAGGCAGCGGCTTAATCCACTGAGCCACCCAGGCGCCCCTAGAAGATAATTTTTTAAAGGCGAATTACCCCTAGAGAGATTTAAGAAGATGCGTCCAAAAATTCTTATTCAAGAATAAGAGTCCCCATCAATTTAAAACACAAAAATTTGTTGAGATAGAAAAATTCTAGGGGTGCCTGGGTGGCTCAGTGGGTTGAGGCCTCTGCCTTCGGCTCAGGTCATGATCTCGGGGTCCTGGAATTGAGCCCTATATCGGGCTCTCTGCTCGGCAGGGAGCCTGCTTCCCCCTCTCTCTCTCTGCCTGCCTCTCTGCCTACTGTGATCTCTGTCTGTAAATAAATAGGAATCTTTAAAAAAAAAAAAAAAGAAAGAAAGAAAGAAAGAAAAATTCTATTAAATGTCTGGAAAATAAAGTCAAGAAAAACTCCCAGAATATGAAGTAAAAGGCCCAAGACATTGGACACATAGAATTTGAACACCTGACTGCCAGGATTTTCAGAATGAAAGAGAGAAAACAGTGGGAATTAAATTTAAAAGGAAAAAATAAAGAAATTCTCCTCCAGAGATAAAGGGAGACAAGAGTCCTTAAAACAAAAGGGTCTCTAAAATAAAAAAAATAAAACAAAAACCAAAAAAAAAAAAACCAAAACAAAAAACCCCAAAAGGGTCTAGCACCAATGAAACAACATCTATGCCTAGACACATCAGTGTGAACTTTCAGAACATCAAAGAGCAGAGCCTAAAAACTTACAGAAATATAAAGTGGGTGACTGACAAAGAAACCCCAATCCAACTAACACCAGAAGTAACAGATCTTAGAAGTCAGAGAGACAGGCTTTTCAAATTGTCATTGAAAATGATTCTGAACTGAGAATTTTATATTTTCATTCTCCATCAAGAACAAGAGTAACTAAATCTCTAATACATGAGATCAAGAGACACTGCCTAAAGTCAATGAAACAAAAAAACAGAAACTTCAGGATATTGTTTGACATTTCACAGGTAGCCATTAAAGGAATTAAATAAGCATCATTTTTGATGGAACAGGAGATGAAGGTAGTATTATCAAAAGAGAAGGAAAAAAGAAAAAAATAGTATAAACTAGATCTTTATCTTCCTAGAGCTAGGGGATAATTTCTGTAGTCAATATAGAAGACACACAGATCAAAAGATACCGAGAGGGATAAAAATAACTATCAGAAGGGCTGAAAACAAAGGTTTTTAGAAGTTGCTGCTTCGAAGCAGGCCAGAAAGTTGGGAGGAGTGAAGCTGGAGTCTGTTGTTTTTTATTTTAAAAATGAGCTACAAGGTGGAAAAAAAAAAAAGTTTAAAACTCTAATTAATGGGACTTTTAAACACAGGGCCCAGAGGCACCTGAGCTTTTATCAAAATAACTTCTTCACAGCTCCTTTACCGGGTTTCTGAGTTTCGGAAACATCACCAGCCTCTTCTGGAGATTCGAAATGTATGTTGGTTTTAGTAAAAGCTCGGAGAAGTTTTGCAGCAAAGAAAGCAGTTTCACTTCATTTGAAAGAAAGCAGGTTGATTCACTGAAAGATCAAGTTGACTAATTTTTTGCTGATTTTCATAAATTTACCAACTGTCACTTTTTTCCTATCCAGATTTCTGACTTGTAACAGGAATGTTTTCAAAGCTTTGACAGGAACGCACGAGCAGCAGAAGGATATGAAACAGGGAAGAATTAGTACAGCAATTTGTTTTTATAAATGGGTAATTTTCTAGGAATGGGATTGTTTAGGCTGACTCTGGTTTCTATTGGATGTTTCTGAACGTCGTTTCTTTAACTTTGTTTAAAATGTCAAGCATTTTTTCTTTTCCACAATTCCTTGGGTGGCCTGTCAGCCTGAATTTAGTATCTCTAGCAATTAACATTTAAATTAAACAAAAATTCAAAAAAGCATCCCTCAAATATCAAAGGTTTAACTTAATCTAAACCTAATTTAAATTCTAAATTGATTGAAATGCAAAATTGAAGCTAATAAGTTATTTAGGAATTGGTGAAAGAACATTACGATCGCTTAAATTGAAAACCAAAAGAAAATTACATTTCAAAAGCGCAGGAAAGAAACCAAATACAGCCGAAACAATGCTAACACATATGAAGTGCCAAACACTGAGACAGAAAAATTGCCTTTCAAATAGGAATTTTTCAAATAGTACAGAATCCTGCTTTGCCAACCGTCCAGAATGGTTTTCTTTTAGTGATCTCAGGAAGCATCTCAAGGTTAGTTAATATTCAAAAAATCTTTCGATATCAGCGATCCAGTGATCCTGACTGAACATTTCCAACAAGCTCCTAAATCACCACTCGTCAGTTTGGTGTCTCTGGCAAATGGGTCTTTTGTGGAATTGGAATTTGGTGAACTGACTTTTATTTTAATGTTTTTAAAAGATTTATTTATTTGACAGACAGAGATCACAAGTAGGCAGAGAGGCAGGCAGAGAGGAGGAAGCAAGGCTCCCTGCTGAGCAGAGAGCCTGATGCGGGGCTCAATCCCAGGATCCTGGGATCATGGCCTGAGCCAAAGGCAGAGGCTTTAACCCACTGAGCCACCCAGGCGCCCCTGATTTTTAAAGAACCACGATCAGTAGTTGATTTTCTGCTAATTGACCTGAGACTATTTTATTTAACCTAGCTCTGTCTGAACTCATTTGACGAGGATCCTTTTCTTTTTCTCATATGGTATCAATGGGACAACTATCCCCAGGGACCGGACTCCTTTGGAAAGCACTACTTCGCAGGAAAGGAGACGGATGCCTGCCCTGGGGTCCCGAAGAATACCCGGCTTAGAGCATATTAATGAGGAACTGATTAACAGGGGAACTGATGAGAAAAGGAACTTTGGTTTTACCTAGATGTTATATTCCTATAAATCTGCAGACTGTTCCATTCATCCAACTCTAAGAGTGAATAATCCACATTTTGTATTAATTTAAAACATTACACACTCATGAGTGAGAATTTTTTTCTCCCTCTACGTTCTTCACATCTGAGAAGCCAAGTGTCTTCACCTTTTAAAACTCTCCTGCTTGGGACACTGGGGTGGCTCAGTTGGTTAAGCAGCTGCCTTCAGTTCAGGCCATGATCCCAGCGTCCTGGGATCGAGTCCCACATTGGGCTCCTAGCTCAGCACCTCTGCCTGCCACTCTGTCTGCCTGTGCTCACTCTCCCTGACAAATAAATAAATAAATAAATAAATCTTTTTAAAAAATTAATTAAAAAAAAAAAACCAAAACCTCTCCTGCTCACAAAGGCCAATGTGGTACCTGCCAGCAGAGTGCCCATTAGGGGAGAAAGCAGCATTTAGGGCTGGAGAGGAGGAGGGCCAGGGAAGCTCATCTGGTGGGGAGTGGCGGGGACCCCGCCCACTGACAGAGCCGCCCAGCCCCTGCTGCTCCTGCTTTGGGGACATGGGTCCCCTGTCATGAGGACTTCGGATTTCCCAAGCAAAGCTAGAAACCTAGGCTTTTTTCAAGTGTAAAGATCTCTTACTTTTTAGAGATTAGCAACTACTACAATTAAAAAAATACCAGGCAACTGGTTAGAAATACACTCTCAAGCACATACGCATCCACGTGTGCATATCCGGGTGCCCACGGTACCCAGGCTCGTGTATGCGATACCATTTGCACCTCACTGAGCTTACTCCACCACCTCCTAAGCCACAGGAGAAAAAGGACAAGCTATGGCAGCTGTAATTGTCCCTGAGGAGGTACTCTGAGAGCCAGGCGGAAGGAGAAAGGGCACGCATCGTTCAGAACAGAACGGTAATCGATGCCACGGACAAGTAGAATTGAGCTGGTTTGTATCTGTTCTTTGTGACGGAAACTGCAGAGGTTTGGGAGGGTACTAGAACTCAGAATCTCAGCCAGAAGGGCCACTGGAGCTCATCTGGACCACCCTCCCACCTGAGACAGGAATTCTTTCTATAAAATCCGGCAGATGGCCGCCTACCGTATGAGCACTTTCAAAGCCAGGTCACATACAGCTCTTCCAAACCAAACAGCCCATTTATGGGTGCCTGGATTTGTTCTAAGATGCCCACCCTACCATCCCAGCTGAAATGTGTCTCCCTCTAACCCCAGGTCCCCTGGCCTGGCCCCTCCCGCTGGGTCATGAGGGGTCTACTCCCTTCCTGCAAGACAGTCCTTCAAACATCTGAAAACTGATCTCACATCTGCTTGTCCTTCACAGAATCTTTTCACCAAGTGACAAAACATCCCCATTTCCCATCTAATGTGGTTAAAAATTCTTCTCACCCTGGTCACTCGCAGCTGGGAACTCTAGACACTGCAATGGACGTACGCCTCCAATGGCCGGATGTTGCTACTATCCTTGCAACGATGCAGCTTGAGGTTCTATTAGCTCTCTTGGCCACTGCATGGCCCTAGCCTACCCTCCTTGGCACCCCCAGATAGAGAGAGCAGTTGGGAATTTTTATGTTGCAGGAACCAAGAAATCCAAATCAGACTGGCTGACGAAAAAAAAAAAATCATCAGCCTAAGTGTGCATGCAGCTGCACAGTACAAAGCAAATTCGGTTTCGGGCACACTTGAACAAAGTGACCGAGATCTCCACACTCCTCCTCTCTGCTTCCTGGACTAGATCGCCTTGCCTTCTCTCTGAGGTCTGGAGACCTATGGCCACATGCTTCCTCAGTTATGAGCAACAGGAAAGGGGCAAGGGGCCATCTGCTGTCTTAGCAGCTCAGAATTCCAAGAATGGACTATCACTGGCTCGGACTGGTCTGACTTTGGAAATGTGATTCTCCAGCTTAAGCTGATGGTGGACTGCTCCCGTGGCCAGTCACATATAAATTACACAACTAGATCATCGGAGGTTCAATGAAGAAAGTGAACGGAGGAATTAATACTAGTGGGGCAACAAGAAACGATCCACTACAAAATACTAGAAAACTCTCCAGCCTGTTATTGAATTTTGAATCACAAATTTTAAGTTTGTCTTTTTGGTAGCAGCTGAATATCTCTAATTAAGGAGCTGTGTTTTGAAGTTTGTCTCACCCTCCAGAGCATTAGCTGTCACACTCAGGTTTGTAATCCTTACAAATTTGATGCACACAACTTCTATTCATCCCACGAAGTCTTTGATAAAAACATTGACTTACGACCAAAACCAAAACAAAACAAAACACCACCACCACCAAAAAAATGGAGCTTTGAGGCAAACCCAAAGGGGTCTATCAGTTTATTAATGACTCCTGTTGAAAAACAGCTGTTTAAGGGACGCCTGAATGGCTCAAGTGGTTAACCATCTGCCTTCAGTTCAGGTCATGATCCCAGGGTCTTGAGATCAAGTCCCGCATCAGGCTCCCTGCTCAGTGAGGAGCCTGCTTCTCCCTCTGCCTGCTGCTTCCCCGTTTGTGCTCCCTCTCTCTCACTAGCCCAAAGGTATCCATCCACAGACGTCTTCCCAAGCTGCTGGCTTGTGTCCTGCTGCTCTCTCAGGGATTCTAGAAGCCCACACTTATTACACAGCCTCATTCCCAACAGAGCTTTGACAGTGCAGAGCTTGCTGCATTTTTTTTTTTTAATCCTCTTTACCACCTTTGAGTCCTCTGACACTTTTACTCGACTCTTTCTAAGTGAACTAGTACTGTGGACACCTGTTCTTCTGGTCTGTCCATCAGCCATGCTCTTGCCAAGGTTTTGGACAACTTGCATCCCATACAAAACCCGCATTACTGGTAGGGGCTACCTACCAGTGGACATGAGACCAGGAGTGGACAGACCCAAAGATGCCACAAAAGTCCATCCCAAATACATACTCTCAAATTGAGAGCTTGCAGGAACAGGCCTTTGCTTTTGTCACAGAGTTAGAAGAATCAGGCTGGGCCTGTCAGGCCATGTGGAAGGACAGAAGGATTGAGAGAGACAGACAGACCAATCTGATGACCCAGACTATATCCCTGAATTCTGCCCCAGGTCTGTCGGGGCAGCAAACTCCCTTCGTTGGTCAGGCAGTCCGAGGTGGATTTCTGTCACTTGCAACAGAAACCGTCTTGACTGATTCAGGGAGTAGGAAGGCGGGTGGTGTGGCTGGAAAGCCCAACCCGCCCTCTAAAGAGCAGTTAACGGTCTGGACCCTCGTAACCAAGCAAATCTGGGTTCAAGCCGACTCCAACAGCCTTTTTGTAAATATGACAAAAATAAACAAACATGAGTTCAAAGCCCAGCTCTGCCATGGAGCGGGCAAGTCACGTTGGCCTCATCCTCTGCCTCCTCATGTAGAAAGTGGCCCAGGCTAAGTTCCTCTGCACCACGGCTGCGAAGATTAGGACAAGCGAGTGGCCTGGTCTACCTAGGCTCTGAATAAATAAGAACAATTCCTTCCCAGCTGAAGGGAGTTGAGAGGTGGAGGAGAGTTCTTCAAGTCCTTTCACCTACTCCCCTCCAAAGATGCTGCTAATAAATGGTTGGCAGATGCTTTTATGACTGTTGGACCCAATTTATCTTACTCTGGGAGGATATTACGGCGATGTTTCCCATTATAACTGAAAGCAGATTTGCTCCTCTTTAACTCTGAAGGGCAGCGGGAGAGTATGATCGGTGTCCTTTGTGTGGTAAGAGATATCTTCATCATCCATGGCCTCTTGGCAAGGCGGGTGTTGTCTGCACCCCCTCCCCTGCCCCCAGGCCCCCTGCCCTCTGCCTCTTCAGGGGCCGGAACCCACTGTCCCCCGCACTAGAACCTGGTGGCAGCCCCCTCCCTTGAACATATGCAGCCATAAGAATACTAGACATTTTTTCCAGCCAGTCTGCGGTCCCGAGCTCAGGGGCTCTGTGTGCTATCTAGTCCGAAGGGTATTTGTCGTGCTCAGAATGACCTGGCTACCTCACATGCTAGGAACATCATTTGGGGGCCACTTACTTCCCATCTTTCATTCCTTCAAGGACCGCATACTGTTCCTTACAAATGCCATCACCATTGTCTATCGGTGATCAGACTTACGAGGGTGGACCAAACGGTTTTACTGGAGAATTTCTGTCCCTGGAGAATTTCTGAAAACTCAGTATGGAAGTCCCTTAAAACACACAGATACATAGCATGTGTGTGTGCCGATCAATTTGTTTTTTAAGCACAAAACCTATACTTTCTGTGAAATTCAAACTGATTTTAGTCCATTCTCTTTCAGCCTTTTAAAGCTCTAGCCACCATTTCCCATTTCTCAGGGCTACCTGATTTTCTGCTGGCTCCCTATAGGGGAAAATGGGATTCTTTTTTTTTTCTTTTTTTTTCCTACCATCTCTTCCAAGAGCTGAGAGAAAGGAAAAGAGCAGCTATGTGGCCACAGGGGCAGCCAAGCAAGAGATTGATTCAACAGGACAAATTCAATGCATCCCAAAAGATTTCCTAGGATGGGATATCCTGCTGCTCAGGGTACAATCTGTTGTAATAAGAAACTGAAGATTATCTGTCAGGAGAGTCAAGAGCTCAGTGATGGCTTATGCAAGTTAAAAAAAAAAAAAGTGAACCCCCTGGGAAATGTTTTTATTTTGGAAATGCTTTCCTAAGGAGGAAGACTACAGGCCATTTGTCAGAGCCCATGCTGTTTGTTCATACCCACCGGTGACCACAGAAGACTAAATGTTTTCCTGTGCAGGTGACCTAGCCCCAGGGGTGGACGATGGCTCTCATCCTGCTCTGCAAGGAGGCTTTTACTGGGAATCAGACAAACGCGACAGAGGAGAAGTATTTCCTGTGTCCCGGCCTGGCCTAGGGTCTCAAGAGTCAAGGTAGGCATCCGCATGGGGATGGATGGGGTTGGTCCACGCTGTGGGAGTTTTGAGCAAAGAGGAATTGGCATTTTTGTCCCCAGTGGGATGGGAGGCAAGGGAGGGTTAGCAATGGGCACAGAGACGATACATGAGCCAGGACGAGGATGCCCTTGAAGGACAGGGGGAGAGGGACTTGAATGCAGATGCTAGAATCAGTACCTGAAGTGTGAGAGTTAAAGAAAAGGAAGACTTTCCCGAAGCATGAGCATCTGTGAACTGGCTGAAAGCTACAAGGTGTCAACTTTTGTTTTCCTAGGACATGGCCACCAAGGGGGGCAGGGGCACGGGGCTAGGGGCCCTTCAGGTTTGCTTGGAGAAGAGCTTTAAGTGAGGAGTTATCCAAAGGTGGGGGGCAGGTGCTGGCGGCTCTTCTCCTGGTCTGTACTTTCCCAGGAGGCTAAGTGCTAGAATGAGTCACACTGCCCTAAAGAGTCTGGCACCCTCACAGGACAGGGCCCGGGACTGGGAGCTTGAGTGATAAAGGAGAAGCTTGGAGCGTGAGAAGGAGCAGGATTTGGCGAAAACAGTTGGACCAAAGCGGTGTCAGATGGAAATTTTACATGTTGCTTTCAAATAAAGGTTTGCCAATCACTTTCAAGAGACCCAGAAGGTCTATCCTTCAGCTTCCAGCAGAGGTCTGTAAGATGCACAGACGACAAGCTGGGTCTGATCGCAAGGCCACCTGGGTGATTCCCCTAGAGCCCAGGGCTGATCAGGGAACTACTTCCCAGACCTTGGACCTCTGTCTGCCCAGATATTCCCAGCGGATGAGCAAATACAAATCTGGAAGGGCCTTTAACAATGCAATTCAAAACAGAAATCCAAGCAGGTAGCCAAAGCTGCAAGGGGTGACTGGGTAGTCCATGGAGATGGAACACATTTTTCTGGTCAGATAAAGTGGACACGAGTGGTGTTGACAGGGAGCTCCGTTCAGAGACGTGCCCACTCCAGTATATGTACGTTTTGTACAAGGGGAACTACAGCCCACAACCGTGCCATGGGCAGAAGGGGACACCTCTAAGGCATGGGACTCCGGTTCAGTTGTTGGCCTGGGTTCAAGTTCAATGGACGGTGGTAGTCATGCAGGATTACTGGTCCTGATTTGAAATGAGAAGTTCTGATAGTCACTCTCTGATGATGACCGAGGAAAGTTATGGCCGTCTTGGGTCTTGGCCTACCCTGGGGGCCCAAAAGGCAGGGAAGACTGCAGCAATGGCTAGGGCTGACTCATGGCTGTTGGGTTTTGGAGCAAAGAATGGATATCCTGCTCCAAGTAGGGGTGGGAAGAAAAGGAAGATGGAAAATGGAAAATGCACAGAGCATCATGTTACACACAATCACACAGACGGTCGTGTTACAGATCACCCAGACCACAATGTATCCAGCCACATGATCTATACTGCAGACGTTCTTACCAGCACCACCCACTTGGTCCCGGGTGCCCAGCAACACCACTGCCTATATCCATGTACAATTTTTGTTAAGATCTAACCTACCTGCTCAGCTTGGGATGGGGCCAAAGAACCTGGTCAGCTTGGGATGGGGCCAAAGAACCTGGTCAGCTTGGGATGGGGCCAAAGAACCTGGTCAGCTTGGGATGGGGAAGAGTCTCTCTTAGGAATAGATCTCTATTCTATACATTAATTTATAATAAAGGTAGCTGGGAGCTTCAGCATTTGATTTTAAGGCTGTGTCAAAAGAGTGGCATGAAAAAAATCCAGTTATCACATCCCCCCCTCAGTGTCGCCTGGAAAGCTGGCTTCTGGGAGAAGTCATCTTCTGGGGACCAACTGGTGTCCACCATTCATACTAGCACTGGGCTGGTCATGAGCTGAGTCTGGAGGTTTACCCCAGTTACTCCTAGAGACCCAAGCATCCTGGCACTGGCTCCTGGGTGCCCTAAGAGCTCCTGAACTCAATGGTAAGCTCTGGAGGCAAGAAGAGTCTTTTCCAAGCCAGACAGTGGTGTCCAGTAGGTCCAGACACACAGAAAATAAGTGTAGGGAAGTGATCCTTGGGACTGCTATTCTCCAGGGATGGAGAATCAGAAGGCAGTGGCCAAGCTGCATAAAGCCAGACTCAGGAGCTGAACTGTGTCCCTCCCAAATTCCTATGTGAAAGCCCAAACCCCCAGCACCTCAGATGGAATATTTGGAGGTAAAGACCTTTAAAGAGGTGATTAAATTAAATAAGGCCCTTGGGGTGGACCCTAATCCAACATGACTGGTGTCTTAAAAGAAGAGGAAATATGGATACACAGGGACACCAGGGCTGCATGTGGGCCGAGGAGGGACCACGTGAGGACAGAAAAGATGGCCGTCTTTGAGACAAGGAGACAGGCCTCACAAGAAACCACACCTGCTGGCTCCCTAAACATGGACTTCCAGTCTCTGGAACTGACAGAAAACAAATTTCTGTTGTTAAGCCACCAAGCCTGTGGCATTTTGTTACGGAAGCCCAGGCAAACCAACAGCCAAATTTGGCTGGAGCACGACATGGCGGAGCTAACTGGGGATGCCAGCCTGGAGAACATGGGAGAGAGGGATTCACGAACCAGACATACTGACTCTTCTACGGGGAGACTTTGACCTGGAAGAATGGTCAACGAAATCTTGAAGTCAGTAGGTAAACCCCAAGAGACCCAAGTATTTGATCCACAGAAGGGACTCCGACTCCAGCACTGTTAAAAACTCATTCAAACTGGCCAAGTTTGGATCAAGCCAGCCTTGATTCGGCTCAAGAATTCCTCCTCAGGTTCTCAGAGTGCCTGGCTTTCTGGAGAGACCCAAATGTGACACGCAGCTGGCTACTGACGGCTGCCCACAAGCTCCACCAGAGTCAGGACGCTGCTTTGTTTGGTCTGTCTTGTTCACCAGTAGTTACCACCGAGCCTGTGATGGTCTCAATAAAGACTTCAGTTGACAAGAATGAGTGTGCCTGACCCAGAATGCTGAGATGTCCCGACATGATCCTGTGCCTCCAGAAGGCCGCCTAGTGAGCTGTTCGTCAAGTGTGGAAGATGGGTAAGCATTTGCAGTCCACATGGTATCCCATTCTGTCTCCTGCTACCAGGCATGACTGAAAGGCCATCTTCCGTGTCTCGGAAACAGGCGAGGCGGAGGCCCCTACACATGTCCGGTTCCCTCCGGGCTGCCCCCCACTGGTGTCACTGCAGAACGCGCATTCAGACAGGCGGGAGGACAAGGACACAGCCTACTTATATGGGGCAGGAGGAGGAACCAACAGCTTGGTCTGTGAAGCTGCCAGACGTCCCCAGCCCGTCTGCCGTCCCCTAGAGCTCTGTCAGAGTCCAGAGCACTTGTTCAAGTCCTGGAGCCTGGGGTGCCACCCGCAAGCCCGAGAGGGGCCGCCTTCAGGAGCGTGGGCATGGCTGAGGCTGCCCGCCTCCTCGTCAGAGGGGCTGGAGGGTCAGAGCTGTACACCAGCGCACAGGCTCTGGGACTCCTCTTCCAGAACTAAGACCACAAAGCCGGGTCACTCCCACACAGCTCGTGGGGTCAGGGCTGGAACCCCCTGGCACAGCCAGCCCATACCTACATCTTGGCCCAAACCTGCAAGCAGCGTGCTGAGCAAGGTGGCTTGGCCTGCCGGGGCAGCAGGTGCTTTCAGAGGAGCGGGTCACCGCAGGGGAGAGAGGTTCACTTCTCCGCTGCCCCTAGAGAAGTCCAGGCCAAGAAGCTGCCCACAATGCTCTCCTTTACCCCCAGCAACAGCCTCGTGTTAGCTGCAGCTGCAGCCAACCACCCCAGAGGAACACAGGAAATCAGGTGTGCATGCGAAGTCTGTGGTTTACGAACACGTGCGCAGCTGCGTGTGGGGATGATCGCAGTCCTGGCCCCTGTTGTACTCCTCCTCCTTCGTGTTTCCTTTGTTGGATTTCTAGACTCTGAAGTGAGAGAGCCTTTGGGAACTGAATTAAAAGGCCTGATATTAAGAAGTTTAAAAGAAAACTGCTGGGGCGCCTGGGTGGCTCAGTGGATTAAGCCGCTGCCTTCGGCTCAGGTCATGATCTCAGGGTTCTGGGATCGAGTCCCGCATCGGGCTCTCTGCTCTGCGGGGAGCCTGCTTCCTCCTCTCTCTCTGCCTGCCTCTCTGCCTACTTGTGATCTCTCTCTCTGTCAAATAAATAAATAAAATCTTTAAAAAAAAAAAAAAAAAGAAAACTGCTTGGGCCTTGATGGACCAGGTTGTGCACTGTGGCAGGCAGTCACCCCCCTCCGAGTGTCCAGACAGGGGCCATGGCTAAGAACCCAGTCTTTGAAAATTGGTAGCAAAGGAAAAGAGGGCCTAGGTCCATCGGGTAACTCAGTACTTTACACAAACACACAGCTCAACCTCTCGAACAGGAGTTTGGCCTGAGAGACTTTGACGGGAAGTTACAGTGTGGAAAAAAAAAAAAAGAAGATGAAGTGGCCAAAGGATGACTGTCCACATCCGCGGGCAGAGACTAAGACAACTGTTCACTCACTGCGGGGACACAGCTCTGTAAATCTCACCAGGAAGACAGGTGGCCAGCAAGGGAAGTGACCAGAACACTGCACAGAGTACAGGCGCTCAGGTCCCCTCCTGGGTAGAGACCTAGTTCTGGTGTGTTCTCGGGGTCCCACACTGTGCAGGGAGCAGGGGAAGGTTCTGCCCTACATACCCCGGCCAACGCCTTCCACTCCCACTCGGCTACCACTGCTGCCGACTACGCGCCAGGCCCCACAGGGGAGATCACACCGTTTAGTCCACGAGGGGGAGTCACACCGCTCCCCGCTCTCTGATCTGCGTCCCCCTGTTCAAGTCCCTTCGTAGTTCACGTTCTTCTGCTCTTTCCCAGGACACTCCCAAAAATGCACTTTGCACCGCCACAAAACACTATGCTGTCGGTCAGTACCAGCAAACCTCCCCCCGTGAGAGCAGGCTTTGGTCAAGGAAAAGGGGAAGAGCCTTCTAGGTTCTGAAATGAATTCAGATCAGGTGTAATAAACATCGTGTCACCGGCTCTCATTGCTTCTGAGGACAGTGACATCTCGGTGGAAGGCGAACACAATGTGCGGGTCGTTATCTCCAGGGAAAATGCAGCGAGCCGGCGTTTGGGAATTTAGCACAGGGTTTGCCCCACAGATCCGGTCCCATCGGTGCACAAAGATTCAAGCGGATGTTAACGGCGTATTCCTTCACACAGTAAAAGGAAATGGAAACGCAGGGACCGGTCTACAGACTCCGGTACACTCCCAAGATGAAATTCTGTAGGTGTGCTGCCAAGAACAAGATGGCCAGTCAGGAGCTGGTCTGGACTGATGGCCACGCGCTGCAGTGCAGTGAAAACAGCCAGTTCTAGAACGGGGGATTTTCTCCACTCCGCCCACGCAGGAGACTACTTGGCTTCTCCCTCCCGCCTGCACCCACCACCTTCCTGGGCACATGGAACGGATGCAGACGGGGACGGAGTCTCTCTGCAAGAACAAGAGGAGGGACGGACGGAAAGGACAGGGAGGAAAAGGGGAGAGCCCAGGTGAGCAGCTTTGAGGGGAGAAGAAGTGAGAGGGAAAACAAGAGTCTCTGGGCATGGGAGAACCGCTAGGAAAGACTGTAGAAGAACGGGGGCTTTAAAGAACGAGGCCAGTGTGTTCCAAATGGAAGTTTAGGGGTGCACACTGAACACTTCAGGAAAAGAAACTCGCCGTGGTTATCTTTAGGGAGTGGAACAGGAGACTGAAAGATGAGGGTGATTTTTACTTGTGTCCTTTAGGAAGCGTCCTTTCCTAGAAGTCTATGCTAGTCTTAGAACAAAAGTTATGGGGCGCCTGGGTGGCTCAGTGGGTTAAGCCACTGCCTTCGGCTCAGGTCATGATCTCAGGGTCTTGGGATCGAGTCCCGCATTGGGCTCTCTGCTCGGCAGTGAGCCTGCTTCCCTCCCTCTCTCTCTGCCTGCCTCTCTGTCTACTTGTGATCTCTCTCTGTCAAATAAATAAAAAATTAAAAAAAAAAAAAAAAAGAACAAAAGTCATGCTACCAGAGCACCTGTGATATGCCCAAGTCCTCCTCAAAGCCTCTGTTTCTCTAGATCTTTCTCTGGGTCCTAAAGAGAATCAAGTTTGATTTTATATTCAAAATAATTTAAGTTTAAAACTATATTCAGTTCTGTTTTTAGGTTTCTTTCTCCTTTTTATTTTTGCACAAATGTGTAGCATTCAGGAGCGATATTAGGGGCCAAGCAGAGTTTCAAGAGCTGATCTGGTGATTCTCCTGTAAATCTCAGTGCCTTCTTCAGCAGGAGAATGCTTCCCCAGCTCTGAATTACGACTGGCAAACTAACTTTTGCAACTCGATTCATCTTATGGTTAAGGTTTTATTTAATTACATTTTTTAATGAAAATTTATGAAATACCTTTAAATTGCTTTCTGCTTAATGTTCATAGTGCCACGGGACAGATGACCATGCATACATAATCACAGACGCTCTCGGAAGAAACGGCAGGAACTAAAGATGATAGATTTTGTTGTGTGTGAAGTGATGCCAACCTACTCTATGGAACAGAAAGATCTTTTTTGGGAAGATTTTCTCTAAGAGAAAGAAAGAAAGAGAAAAAGAGAATGAGAAAGAGAGGGAGAATGTGCAGACGAGCAGGGGGAGGGGCAGAGGGAAAGGGAGAAGCAGGCTCCCCACTGAGCAGGGAGCCCAATGTGGGGCTCCACCCCAGGACCCCGAGATCGTGACCGGAGCCGAAGGCAGAGGCTCACGGAAGGAAGAGCGCTTCACTGACTGAGCCACCGAGGCACCACAGGAAACAAAGATCTTAACACTGTGTTGCATCATAAAGGGAATTTACTTTTATCGAGTCAAAATAAACGACAGAGCAGCAAGTAGGGAGCCGAGGGCAATGCGGTGATTTGGGTAAGAGCAGAACGCGGACGCCTTCTCCTTTAAGGTCAGTAGTTCAAACTGAGCCAAGGTCAGGAGGGAGAACCTCATCCCTAGAGTCTTGCCCTCAATGTGGCTGCGGCAAACAGATTTTATTATCACTGTAAAACTGTTAGAGCAGGTGGCAGTCCTGTCCCCTCTCAGTAACTCACGCGGAGCTGACTGCCCATGTCCTTGGCTAAAGGGGAACCGAAGGCGCACCTGCCCGGAGACCAAGTCGTTGGCTGATGGACCCCAGTGCAGACTCCCCCATGAACACGTGCGGGGCAGAAAGCACCACCGACTCTCACGTTCCTGCTTCCAGATTGTTAAAGGGCTCAACAAGCATCTGACCCATTCGTCCCTTGTTTTCATTTTTGCTGAGCTAAATTTAGGGAAGAAAGGCCAAAGGCGCCAGCATCCACCCTCTCCCTGGGTTGCTTCCCCTACAATAAATACCGCTGCCAGCGAACTGTTCAGATCCCACGTGTTTCAAGTGCATCAATCAATGCAGATGGGATTTCTGGAAACACAGACCACTCCAGGCCAGCTTCTTAACAAGCTCCAGGGAAGAGAAACTGGGGGAGGCTTGGAAACCTGTCACCTGGTGTAGGCACGGAGGGTAGGTACCCTTCCAGAGAAACTGTGACCTGCCGAGCACCAGGAACACATAACCAGATGTATTCCAAACAATACAGAGTCCATGCTGGTGGGCGTGCCTCCCCATCCCCCCCCACCCCGCCCAAACAAAGAAGGCCTCTGGGACTCAAGCCCGTTCACCGAGGGGTAAGTTAGTGCTTCAGAGAAGCCTTGACAGGCGTGGGGAGAAGATTCAAACTGTGTGCAGAAGCAGCACTATTGAGGAGGGGGACCCGTGTCGAGTGTCTGTGCTCAGAGCAGGCTGGGAGGGCAGTCTGGAGGGGGCAGCAGGTGCAGGTCCAGCGCTAACCGGAGTGTGGGGCGAGGGGTTGGGGGAGCGCCTGCAGGAAGGAGGGCTGGCCCGACCCGGGTCTCCTGGCTGCAGTCCACCCGCTCCGCCTGCGGTTTGGCTTCCCGAGGCCCAGCCCCAGGCTTCACAGAGGTGACAGCAATCTTCCCAGACCCACCTCTCGCTGCAACGCCGAGGCTCAGAGAACGAAGCCTTATCTCTTTGTGCTCGGCTCATATTTTCTGAAAACCCACAAGATTCATCATCCTGAGCAGACATTTCAGGCTCATGGGAAAGTCTGTAGTCTCGGCCCGAAGGCAATCACTTCTCAGTTGGGCGCAGCTGACTCACAGTCTGGATTCCAGAGCGGTCTGACCACACGGCAGCGGCAGAAGCCACCTCTAGAAGCACTGAGAACACCCTCGGGGCACCGTGGGGCCGGGGCTGGCCTGTGCACCCCTGTCGCCCACCCGGCTGGTGGGGTCCTCGGGCTCCTCTCTGCCTGCACCCCGCTCCTGGCCCAGGCCTGGCTTCCTACTCCGTATCCCACTTCCCACCGGGGTCCTGGGCTTGTTTCCGTTCTTCTCCCCTTGACGCTGGTCACTTTCCCCTCTGTCACCTCCTGAGGCTTGTCCTCAAGTGGGGACAGGCAGTAGCCGGGTCCCTGCCCCCTCGTTCACTAAAGCCCCTCCCCTGCTTGTTGTCCCGCGCTGGGCAGGGGGAGAGAGCTGGGCTGTCCCTCTGCTAAACCCCTTAGGGCTGTCATCGTGCCTGCGTGGTCTTCAGCGCCACCCAGAACGGCCCCCCTCCCAGTCCCCCTGGCACCTTCCCAGCCATGAGCGACCCTGTCCTGTGCAGGAGATGGTGAATGACTCTGAGCCCTTGCCCTCGGCATGACCGGTCTCGACTTCCCAACTCAGGCTCTCAGCACCCCCCCGCAAACTGGGTCCCGCACCCACCAGCACCCGACCTCAGCACCGCCAAAGCTCCCGTGAGTTACAAAAGCATCAGGGGACAACACAGCCCTGGTCTGAAGGGGCTGCGGTTGGTCAAGAAACAATCCACAATCACTCCTTCACCGGACTCTGACACGTTTGAGCACGGGCACTTCCCCGCTCTCCCGCGAGCCTCAGAAGGGGGTTATGGGGTCACTTGATTCGAGCGAAGGTGCCCCGGGAACCACAAAGTCCTGACACATGGAAGAGACCACCATCTGTCGGCCAGACAGAGGGCCCCGGACGGGCTGTCCTCACCCGGGTCCACAGAGGCGAATGACACAAGCCACCCCACCCCCCCAGCTAGGGACCAGCCGTGGACCCCTGAGGCTCCCCCTGCCCTACACTCTGCCCCATTGCCACAAGCAACACACCACACCGGGACCCGCGGCTCCGCAGCCCCTGCACCCCCACAGGGCCTGCCCTGCGGCCGGAACCTCAGAAACGAAGAACGGGGACACTCACTAAGTCGCGGTCCCCGCAGTGATTCTGGGACGTCATTCCTCCGGCGCAGGAAAGGCCCTGCAGCCTCAACTCCAGCCCGGCCCAGGACTCACCGGTACGGCTCCATGGTCCGGATGCCGTAGAACAAGGCCTCCTCCAGCAGGCCGAGGTTGATGCAGGCGTCCATAGCGCAGTCGAGAACCTTCAGCTGATAGACGTTGATGTCGGGAAGGCGCTCGGCGTTGCTGCTGATGATGGTCTGGCACATGGCCAGCACCTGCTCCCACTCTGTTATTAACCTTAGTTAAGGATTCATTGTCTCCACCAGGAAAACAAGGAAAATGAGATTCTCGCAAGCCTGAAGAGCTGCCAGGCACAGGAGGGAAGGAGAAGCCCATTATTTCACACAGATGAGCTGCCTAAAAACATACTTGAGAAACAAAAAGGGGTTAAGTGGCATCTCAGAGAAGCAAATTCTGTTTACGTCAACAAACCGTCTTCCAACAAAGACGGGATTAAGCTTCCCAAAGAACCCTGCTTTCTCCGCGCTCCTCTACGGATTCTCCTCAAAGCCCGTCACGAAACAGCGCAGCCGCATATGAAACTGAACGACCGACGAGGTTAGCGCAGCCTGACCCGTGTGCTGTGTGAGCTTCTGCTACAAAACCGATCTAGAATGGAAGAACTTCAGATGGATTCCGTTTTAAAACGGAGGAGCTCGTTTTTGCCCCCGGGTCATCCAAATCTCGGGCATCCAGGAAGCCAAGCACACAACCCACAGGCACGAACGAGGGAAGCAACTTGAAGAACTACATCTCCACCGGGTCTCCTATTGAAGGTATTTATTATTATTATTATTATTATTATATATAAAGCAAAAGGGATCAGGCCTATACTCAACCCCCCCCCCCAAAAAAGGTATTTTGAATCTCTGAAGTGGACGATAATATGATAATACTAAGAACAGGGCTCAGGCGTATAAACTGTGGGCAGGGGGAAAGGATGCTTTAAAAAGGGGCACCTGGGTGGCAGGGCTGATTAAGGGTATGAGTCTGGACTCGGGCTCAGGTCATGACCTCAGTCATGAGATCGAGCCCTGAGTCCCGTGATGGGCTCTGTGCTCAGCATGGAGTCGGCTGGAGATTCTCTCTCTCCCTCTGCCCCGCCCCCTAGTCTCTCTCTCTCTTAAGTAAATCTCTTAAAAAAAAAATTTTAAAAGACCCAGTACTCACTTACAAGCAACTCTGATTCTCTGATTCGCTGTGAGTCCCTAACTTCCTCTCATGGAGCCCTGGTGTGATCGCCCTCTTTTATTTTATTTATTTAGTTTTAAAGATTTCATTTATTTAGTTGAGGGAGAGAGAGTGCACAAGCAGGGGGAGGGACCAAGGGAGAGGGAGAACCAGGCTCCCCGCTGAGTAGGGAGCCCAATGTGGGGTTTGATCCCAGGACCCTGAGATCATAACCTCAGTGGACAGCAGACACTTAGTGACTGAGCCACCCAGGAGCCCTGTGATCTGCCTTTTTTGAAACTGCTATTCCTCCCTGCCCTCTTCCGGAGGCAGTCGGAGGACTGAGCACGTGCTGTAGGGAGCGTGGACTGTGCCCTGAATCCACCCCCCGCCACCGCCCAGGTGAACACCGTGGAAGCGCAGCTGCCGGCCAGCATGCGGGCACCCGGCGCGCACTCACTTCCCTTCCTGCGCCACTGCTGCTGGGGCGCCACGCGTCCGGGCGGTGCAGGCCCATCCGCCACCCTCCCCCCTTGAACCTGCACGCTCCTCATCCTGCCACACTCCACCAGAGCGAAAAGGGTTGCAGATCTCAAAGGCAGCAGAAATGGCAGCGCCTTTGGCTGGAGCGAAAGCTGGATTTCAACCCGAGCTGCTTCTGTCATCCATCAGATCTGAGGCTCTGAGATGTCGCCGGAGCCCTTAATGCCAAGTGACTTCTGAGCACCACTAGGGGGAAGGAAATGGTCCAGTGGACCGAACCCCCACTACCCACACCCCTCACCACCACCACCCAACCCAGTCTCTTCCCGATCAGTGCGACCCCCCACGCCCCTGAAGGCCCCTCCGTCCTTCACTGGTCCCATTTTGGCACACACCACCTTGAACCGACAGCGCACTCCAGCGCCCCTTTATCTCCCCCCATCAACATCCACCCCTCCTAGCCTCCCTGCCACCCGGTGGTGCTGCCTTCCAGAACGTTAGCAAACACTTGTAATAATCCAGTCAAGCCGCCTGTGGCAGTGGGGACTAGCGTCTTTATGAACCTCGCGAGAAAACAGTGTTTCTTTTCCGTGGGGGGCCCCGGGAGGCACAGCACCTTACCCCCGAGGCAGGAATTCCTTGGTTAGACTCATGAGCACCACAACGCACAGCCCAGCGCCTTTATTTCACATTTCCTGTATACCACACTCTGTAATTTTAGAGTGAGTCCTGTCTCTGAGGAGTTGACTCTGGTCCCGGGCGAGGAGCATTTACTGAAGAAAAGTTGAGTCGGTGACTTCTTTTGTATTCATCTGACACGTGTGGGTAAAGTGTGCTGAATGATCCCCAGAGGTTGGGGGGAGCAGTAGCTCAGGCAACGCACTGATTCTGTAACAGATTGCCGGGCTAACCTCTGTGGCTTTTCATTCCAGGATTAGGTACCGAACAAACTGTCAGGGGGAATGATGGTCTCTTAAGCAACACGAGACATTTCTGGGGCAAGACTGCGCCTTATTTCACCATTGTGTTGTCTGACCTCCGTGACTACTCGTCTACTCATTTATATATGCTCCGACTCATCTGCAAGAGGTTTGAGGTGACAAGCCTTAGAAACGAAGACCAGATGTGATGATACTCTGCAACCACTGATAGGAATACATCTACTTTCTCCCGCGGCAAGCTGGAAGGGACCGCATGCCAGCTTCCCTCGGCAACCCTGGCAACGGTCTGCTGGCAAACGAGGCAACCCTCTCCTATACAACACCCCAGTGAGCAAAAAAATGGAATAATTTTAACTAAGAGGCTTTTCCCCCAAGCGGATGCTGACATTGTATTTGCTCACAAATGCAGTCCCTGGCATTTGCTGGGTGTTGCATACGAGTTGTTCTGTTCCGGGGGGAGCTGAGCTCTGGAGAGAAGCAGGGTGGAGAGCTGCCCCGAAGCAGACAGAACGATAACCTTCTTTAACCTCCCAGAGTTGACCACTGTGCCTCTGATGCCCCTCTAGGACGCACGTGCCAAAAGGTGTTGATGTCTGTGGGAGAGTTGTGAGAGCAGGGTGGTATGGGCCAGAAGGTGGGCGGTACCCGGCAGAGCACTTGGCACAGAGTCCGTTTTCAGTGAAGCCTTGTCCCGCTGAGACCTGACTGTGGCTGGGTCATCCAGGGCCCCAATTCCACGGTAGGGGAGCCTGGAGAATGAGTGTATTTCTCTGCAGTAGAATGGTTTTTTGAGCCCAGCAAGGGCCCCCGCTCCTTCCCAGAGCTGACCGTTTTCCCAGTATCTCCCATCCTGCCTACAGACAGGGTTTCAAACTCCATTTGGACCCTGGCCCCATGCCTCACAATTTATTTGTTTTTCTAGATCCTTCTTAATATGCCTTATGTCCAACCAGGCCCAAAACTCTGGATATGATCAGACTCACAGATCACCTTTCTCGTTTCCTCATCTCCGTTAATGCAGCCCGAGATTGCAGGAGGTTTTTGAGGGGTTATATCATCCTCTTAAACTTGATTAAAATTTGCTGTGTACCAAAACCCTAAAATCGTTCCACATGTTCTGCTGCTAAGCTTGAGGTCTATTTACACATTAAACTCTCTGACCCAAACAGAAGATTTTATATACATTCTTGTTGAATTTCGTCTGTTCAGATTCAGGCATCATTCAAGCCTTCAGAGGTCTTGAGCTCTGGATTCTATCCTCCCACCCTCTGCCATTCCCCTGACTACAACCTTCGGGAATCGGAGGCCCCTGGGCTCTGCATCGTCATTCAAGGCATAGAGTCAAAGGCGGGAGAGGACCGAGGTGGGAACAGGGCACTCCAGAGCCACAGTGACCCAAGGGCATCATTTTCTCAGGAGAGCCACTGAAGCATTTAGAAAGCTGTTTGGCCATGCCAGCATCCAGGATCGATTTCTTGACTGCTCTTAACTGGGCATCTTCCTGAAGTCCACATACAAACTTTAACAAAGAAATCCACCACTCTCCGGACTCACTTGCTCTTGGTGAACCCATGCAGCAGGGCTGATCGCGGCTCCCTTTCCATTCTGTTAGTAACCAGCTACGGATTCTTTCCCCACACGCAACAGACAGACAAAAAGCAACCCACTGGCTTCAGATTTCAGAAGATCCCTTTTTCACCTTTAAAAACAAGACCAGTTTGTCCATCCACCTCTCCTATTCTGTACCACTCCTTAAAGAACATTGTAGATAGAAACCTCATTTGCAGATGTTCTTACTGTCTGGGATCGGATTTCCCCCAAGGCATCTGAAGGACCCGGCACTATCTTCTTCATCTGCCTTGTTCTATTTCTTCTGGCCTTGGCGTTTCCCTTTGTCAGGATGTTTGCTCAAGTGATCTCCCCTACTGGAAGCGACCTCCCTCTCAGCCTCTGCCCATTCAAACCCTGTCCCTGATTTGGGCTACCTCTCTCCCAGTACATCAGTGTGGCCTCCCCCGAGGACCTCCAGCATAAGTGCTCTCTCCTTACTCTGAACTTTGACCCACTTGTGGTCCTTACTATTAATGCCCAGAAAATTTATTGTGCAGCAACTCCCTCTGCCGAGGTAGACATGGTTGATTTAATATGAAACTTATAGATCTGAGAGTCAATGATATTAACTTTGAAGGAGTCTAAGTTATTTTTCCCTAGAGACGGAGGTTGTGGGAGGAAAGGAATACAGAAACCTGTTATCTAGTACAGTGCCTGCACATCATCTCGAGACTACTACTCTACTCACTGTCCTACTACTGCCATGAGTTTTGGTTACTGTCTGATGGTGGTGAGGTGTTCATGCCGATCCTGCCATACTCTGCCCAGCCATTACCCAGACTGTTGGCTGGGCTTTGGGATGCAGCCTGTGACCGTGAAACAGAATGCAACTCACTGGCTCATGCAGAGGTCAAACCGTGGACTTGGCCTCTTTAATGCCAAGCTCCAACCAATAAAGAAGCAACAGTCCCAACAGTATGGCTCATTCCATAGGTAAAAGGATACTCCAATGTGCCTTCAGTTCTTCAATTTTTTTCAAGGATTCTTGAACTTCCTTCCATACCTGCTCATCACCAGTGAGCATATCAGCATCCTGTTCAGGCCAAATGAAGAGAACAGAAAGGAAGACAAATTATTCAATTAATAAAATGGGCAAAGGAGAAAAAAACGGGCAAAGGATCTAAACAGACATTTCTCCAGAAAATATATTCAAATGGCCAATAAGCACCTGGACAGATGCTCAATGTCATTAACCATCACGGAAACACAAATCAAAACCATAGAGAGGATCACCTCACACCCCCCAGCCTGGCTATAGAGATGTCAGAAAGACCGAGAATAACAAGTGTTGGCGAGGCTGTGGAGAAACCAAACTCTCCTGTGTTACTGGTAGCAATGTGAAATGCTGCGGGCACTTTACAAAAACAGTTTGGCAGTGTCTTAAAAAGTTAAACACGGAGTTACCATATCATTAAACAATTCCACTCCTTAGATCCCCAAGAGAGAGTAAAACACATTCACCCAAAAACCTGTGCATCAATGTTCACAGCAGCATAATTCTAGCAAATAAGGTGGAAACAGCCCAAATGCCCATCAAAGGATGAATGATAATAAATAAATAAAATGTGATAAATAAATAAATAAAATGTGACGTATCCATACAACGGAATATTACTGGCAGGGAAAAGCAACGAAACACAGACAACCCCTAAAAACACTGAGCTAAGTGCAAGAAACCAGTCACAAAGGACCACATAGTGTATGATTCCACTGGTATGAAGTGTTCAGAATAGGCAAATCCAGAGACAGAAAGTCAGTTACTCATTGGCTACGGAGGGGAAGGGCGGGGAGAAGTGGACGGGACTGCCAACAGGGATGGAGCAGCTTCTCGGGCCGATGGAAATGCTGTAAAATCCACTGTGTACACGGTTCCACGACTCTGTGAATATACTTGTACACTTCAACTGACGGCTGTGTATCACATGTGGATTATATCTCCATATAGCTGAGATATATCAGGACGGGGAAGAGGGGCAAGAGAAAGAATCATTTGTTTGGAGACAGGTACTTGAATCAAAAACGTAGTTATCAATCAAAATGCATCTGGGAAAGAGTAAGAGGAGTACAATTACACCCATGTGAACATATTGTGTCTTCGGCAAAAACTTAAAAGAAGGAGGAGGAGGAGAGGAGGAAGGACGAGAGGAGGGGAGGAGAGGAGGAAGATGAAGAAGAAGGAGAAGAAGGAGGAGGAGAAAAGAGAGTACCCAACAATTTAAAAAGCAGTTCAAAACAAAACTGTGAGTTTCATTTATTAAGCATTGTCCTCTGGTTTAGTAAGCAGGTCCTCTCTTTTTCTTGTGTGTCCACATTTTAAGAGCACCATAGCCACGCATGGCTGTAACTACCATACTGGGTAGCACAGATTCAGAACAGTTCTATCATCACAAAAGTTCTATTGGACAGCGCTGCTTTAAAGAGGTTAATCAAAGCATCAAAAACTGTCATCAGATGCCATTCAAAACCATGTGTTTAATATTCATTAAATTCTCAGTGGGTTTCAGGGAGAAGGACCATCCAAGGAAGTTATATTAAATCATGGCTGAATCACGGTAAAGGTGAGGGAGGGCAGACTTTTTAAACTATAGCAATCTCCCTGAAGATTTTTACATGCCTCCTAGGGGACGTTTATACAATGACTCTTGTGAGAACCACTGCCAGGGCAGGCCTGGGAGGAAGATACAGATCACTCTGGCGTGGCAGGGCAGAGACAACAGAGGGCCATCGAGAGCCAGGGAAAAGAGAGCCCAAGAACAGGGCGACGCAGTGGGTGCGCACACGAGGAAACGTGTACACTCGTGCAGGGTGCCTGTGTGTAGCAGGGTTTTACAGGTTGGCCTATGAGTAACACCATGGGTTGGTTTTTAAAAGGACACTATAAATACACCCTACATTTTGAGGGAGACATTCTAAATAAGAACCCAGCTTTCTATACACAGGAGAGGGAAATGAAAGTTACTTGCTTTTCAAAAGGTAGACATGAATCTCCTAAGTGCCTTCCCTAAGTCCACGCTCACCTCCTAAAGCCTCTGTTCCACCGCCTCACTCCGAAGCAACTCCCCAGCACCTCCCAGAAAGAGCCCGTGCGTTAAACCTTGACAATCACGGCTGCTTAGGATGAAATCTTCCTGGTTTGTATTGTACTCCTGGCAGCTCAAGCTCTAGGCAAAACGTCTCACTTGTTAGACTCTACAGGAGGCAGACAACAGGCTCCCGAAGATGTCCATGTCCCAGGCCCCAGAACCTACACATATGTCTGGGTACGTAGCAAAGGGGAATCAGGTTGCCGGTGGGATTAAGACTGCTCATCAGCTGACCTGAGAATAAGCAGCGGGTCCAGAACTCCCCAGGTGGGGCCCGTGGAATCACAAGTGTCTTTCAGGTGGAAGAGGGAGGCAGAAGAAGAGGTCAGTGATGTAACTTGAGGACCCAACCTCACCATCAGCTTAGAAGATGGAGGAAGGAACCCACAGACCAAGGAGCACAGGTGGCCTCCAGAAGCCAGCAGAGTCAAGAAAACAAATCCCGTCCCTCCGTGCCCTGCCCCGAGACTCTACAAAGGAAGGTAGCCCTGCCAAGGACCCTCATTTTCACCCAGCGAGACCTGTCTCAGGCTTCTGACCTACAGGACTGTAAGGGAATAAATTTGTGCTGTTTCATCTGTTAGAGCAGCCATAGGAAGCTACTATGGCCCCTACAACACCCTCTGTTCTTCTGGCCACTGGACCTTGGCACGTGCCCCTCCCTGCAGCTGAAATTAAGTCACCTGATCATCTATTCTAAAAGCATCTACCGAGTACCTACTCAGGCGATGTTCTAGGCACTGAGAATAGAGCAGTAAAAAAAAAATCAGAGTGTTAACAATGAAGAGGTAGGAGGAGCTTGGTATAACAGAAAACATGCACACATGAAATACATATTTATCAGAAGGAGAAACAAGTAAACAGGGAAGGGGGATAGGGAGTACTCGCCCCAGAGAGTTCCATCTTAGGCAGGGTGAAAGATAATAAGCCTCACTGAGAAGATAATACAGAAGATCAGAGAGAGGTCAAGGGGTAGGAGACAGGAATTCCCGGTAGAGCGGACAGTGAGCTCCCCGGTGCTAAGCAGAGCTTGTCTGATGTTCTAGAAACAGCAAGGAGACTGGTGTGGACAGAGTTCTTCCATTGTCCTTTGTGTACATGTTAGAGCTAAATACAGGTCCTCTGCTTTGATCCCGCCTCTCCGCATACCTAGCACAGAGCACTGTATGGAACAAACGCCCAGTGAAACATCTGTAGGATGGCTCTGGAAGATGGAGGCTGCCATTTCTTTGGTCACGATCTGGATGTCCCTTGTACGGATTTCAGTTACTCCTCACAACATCCTTGTAGAGCATCCATACCTCTAATCTACAAATGAGGCACAAGATACCTGCCCTACTCCTTAAGTAAATACCACAATGTCCTTCTGTTGTAACTGTCAGAGGCAAGATTCAAATCCAAGTCCATCTGGCTTCACGGCTCAAGCTCTTTGCACTACCTTTATGTTTTATTTGCGTTTGTTTCTCTCCTAGGCTTGCTCGAAAGGTGAGACAGGTCTGGGAAGTAGTCACTTCAAATTATCTTCAACTCATGGTTCCTATGATCTTCCTAATCCCTGCATTTAGAAAAGGGCAGGAGATCCTCCAACACGAGGGGGGCGCCTGGGTGGCTCAGTTGGTTAGGCATCTGCCTTTGACTCAGATCATGATCCCAGAGTCCAGGGATAGAGCCCTGCATCGGGCTCCCTGCTCTGCCAGGAGCCTGCTTCTCTCTCTGCCCCTCCCCCTTGCTTGTGCTCGTGCTCTGTCCCTCTGTCCCTCTCTGTCTGAAATAAATAAATCTTTATAAAACAACAACAACAAACCATCAACTCCCTGCAATATCTCACTATGAGAAGTCGTATTCCCCGCACTCTCGGGTTCCTGATTCACCTCGCTCCCACCCACTATCTTGTTCTGTTCTGTGACTTCTGTGACTGTCCCTACAGCAGGGTCTCTCTCCCCTCTTCCCCCACCGGGAAGGGGCACACCTGAATCTGCGTGTATGTGTTCGTATACATATGTATTCTATATATACAGGACATACACTCATAAACAGAGAAACAACGTAGGGAAGCATAATCTAAATCTTCTACGTTTTTTCCATTTGCAAATGTTAAGAGTTTATTAGGGTGTTCTTTTCTACAACCCCTCGGCTATAAAGGTAGTAAATTTATACCCTTATTTCATGATTTCTTATCCAAGCATATCAAAGAGACTTGCTCTCATTTAGGACAGTCATTTAGGACAAAAATTCCTTTTTGAATTTCCGCTTTTCCGCTTTACTGTGAGAATGGGGCTCCAGGGGGTGAGCCCTGAAATTGGTTTCCGATGGGTGGCAACATTCATTTTACGCACATCTATATTTTTTTCTTTTTTAAAAAAAATCAGATGTGCTCTTGTTGAGTTTTCTACAAATGATAAAAATAGTTCTGACTACAGGCAGAGGGGATTCCCGAGGAGTTCACTGCGCCGGGAACGATGACGAGAAGCAAGGACACGCCGGCTCCAGCACGACAGCACCTCTGCCCTGACTAGCTGCGGGTCCCTTTGCAAGCCTCCCTCCTCCTGCCGCCAGCTCCCCTCCCCCGGCCACCCCCATTCCTTCCACTTGACCACTCCAGGGGCGGAAGTCGCACAGAGCCACGTTAGCCGTACCTCTGGTGACCTCTCTCTTGTGCACCTCCAGAAAAGTCTGTCAAGAGCTTGGCTTCGTTTTAGACAAAAAAACATGGCAATCGTTCATTTGCGGCCGACCTCTGTCAGCTGCTGTCAGGCCTTGGTGAGAATAAGTCTCCTGAGTCACTCCGTTCTCTCTCTGGCCTCTTAAGCTCCTCTCACTGCTTCCCCCGCTCCGGGGGCCGGGGGCCAGCTACTCCCCACGGTTCAAATCAGTTCTCTCGATACTTGGTTCCTCCTTGCTCACCCCCATTCCGTCGTCTCAGAGCCCACCCCAAGTCTGGCACACCCCGGGCTCTATTTGTGCCCTGACACTCCTTCTCCAACTAGAATCCTTCTCCTCGGATTCTGGAAGGACCCGGACAGCAGGCTCTGCTCGTCCCTCGGGTCACCGCTTCTGTTCACTTCTTTGATCTTCTTCCCATTTGCCCCTTTGGGACGGGCCTTGAATGTCCTCCCTCAGGAAATCATGTCTAATGCTGCCCTCTGAGTTAACCCAGCCGTCCTGAGCCACCGTTGCTACTCTGCACACCTCTCTTGACACCAAGCTGTCCCTCATGGTCGGCTTTCCTGTGTCCCCAACAAGCCTCAGAACTTCCGGAGGGACCATGATCCGATCGGATCTGTGTCCCCCATGCCAGCAGGATCAGTTATCCCGTATGTGTTTGGTGACCAACGAAAGACGAGAGAGGAGTGATTTACGATCCACGGGTAACGGTATCACAAGAATAAAACACCTCGACTTCACCACAACAGGAAAGAGACTCTCAACCAAGAAGATTGTGTGTTCCACGCTTGTATCTCGACTGGTTTCTGATATTTCTACGTCACGATTCTGTGGGAAGGGGCGATGTTTCCACTGCAGCTGCCCAAACCGGCCGAATGCCCAGATGTGGGTCTAGAAGATGACGTGAACTCTCTCCCCCGCATAAGAAATCCCACACTCGCTCGGGACCCCTGCTCCCTGACGACAGCATCACAGCGATTTGGGGGTGCCCTGTGTTGACTCTCCTGGCTTCATCCTGAGCCTCCTGTAGCTCCCTTGGCCCAGAGGTCCCTGTCCCCATCCGACCCCAAGTGGATCCGTGATGCCATTTAAGTTCCCTCAGACACAGCTGCTCCATCAATACTGGCGCCGTTCCCTTACCATTAAAAAAAAAAAGCGCCAGATGACAGGAGATAACCTCACCATGACATCAAAGGGTCCCATTCAACACATCCCACTGAACCGGCCAAACGCTTCCTTTGGATTTCAGGGTAGGAAGCGTACCTGCCAGGTGCCAGTGGTGGATGGGAAATTTGAGTTTCTTCACAGGATAAGCTTGGGATCCGGCAAGGTGTCTCCCCTGGGGAAAGACCACCAGGCTCTATCAGCCTCCCTCATCAGACATAGCCATCCAGATTGACTTTGTCTCCAAGACACTTAAACAGATGTGTTCACTCGCCTCACGAGCGCTGGACACTGAAACTCTTGCACTGAGCTAATTTCAGATGGTTCGCATTAAAAGGAAAAGGAGAAAGGCAAGCTGCTTTCCAGGACTTCCTGTTATCCAATCCTTCTGCAAAGTCTAATTAGATTGGATGGGAGGGAGAGGAGAATAGAATGGGAAATAAAATTACAGGACACTTACAGACTTTTCCAGTAATTCAATAATTCTAGAGTCTCAAAAGAAGGAAAGTTTTTTCTGTGTTTAGTTTTTAAGGCAGAATGAGGTTCAAATACAGAGCCTGCACTTAGGAGAGAGACTTAAACTCATGAGGGGAACAAACATTTGCAGAGCCCTGACTGAGATACTCTGGTTTGTGGAGAATGTACTGGAACTAAGAGATTAATATACAACATCATTCAAAACCTTTATGATTCACAGGAAACATCTCTGCTGGAACCAATTTCCAACTCCTTTGGCAAAAACAACTGAAAGCAATTCAGATTTAACGTGAGGGGAAAAGTGGCTCTTTCATGAACTAGAAAAACAGCGGTTAAAAATAGAGCATTCATTCTCCAAGCACAAAGCAGTCAATGGGCATTACGGATTGGGGAAGAAGGCAAAGGAAGGAATGTTCGCCACTTGAAGCACGTTCAACTTGCTGCATGTTCTAATTAGCAATTAACAAGTGACTGTACACAATAATTAGAACTCGGTGAGAGGAACACTGGCTTTAGAGTCATAAACTGTAGATCTGAGTCCCTGCACCTTAGCTGTACGACCTCAGCAAGAAGGTTATCCTTCCTGAAGCTAAGCTTCTTTGGTGGTAGCAACTCTTTGAGTGGCTCCTTTTCCTAACCCTTCCTTTCGCACCCTCTAGAAGCACTAACGTCATGAATGGCACCGTACAGAGTCTGAGTTCTCAATTTCTACCCCAGTAGGCGGGGACCCCTGGGGGTCTGACTGGAGTCCACCTTGCTTGGTGAGAGGGAGAAGAGTCTTATTTTTTTTTTTAAATAAAGATTTGTTTATTTAGGGGCACTTGGGTGGTGTAGTTGGTTAACCGTCTGCCTTTGGCTCAGGTCATAATTTCGGAGTCCTGGGATTGAGCCCCAAGTCGGGCTCCTTGCTCAGCGGGAAGCCTGCTCCTCTCGCTGCCTGCCATTCCCCCTGCTCATGCACTCTCTCTCTCTCTGACAAATAAAATCTTTAAGAAAAAAAAATTGTTAAGCATGAGCAGGGGGAGGGGCAGACGGAGAGAGAGAAAGAGAAGCAAGCTTCCCGCTGAGTGCAGAGGATGTGGGGCTCAATCCCAGGACCCCAAGATCAAGACCTGACCTGAAATCAAGTTGGATTCTCAACTGATTGAGCCATGCAGGTGCCCCAAGGCCAGTCTTATTCTAACAGAGCATACGAAATCAAGAACCAGCTCCGCCAGGCCCCCACAGCTCTGCATATCCCCTTTCCTCTCCCTGGAAGCTTCTCGCTCAATGGAGCCGTCTACACAAGGCTCCCCATCTTCCAAGAAGCAGACTGAATAGCCTCTGACTCCAACCGGTGTGTTCCACCGAGCTCCATGACGACTATGGCCATGGGAAGAAGCCGACGCAGGTGCCAAGGAGTCATCCAGCTGCTGTGAGCAGTCGCCAGATGAAATTAATTCACCTTTCAAAGCTTATTTTCTTCCTCGACTTCAGGGAATGGCATGATCTCAAGGTCTACAAGCAGGATGCAGCAGGACTGTACATCCCGTGTCCTCACCAGCGCCCGGAGCTCCAGCCTCCCAACTCTCCCATCTGAGCCCAGGGCAAATGTCCTCTCGTCAGGGTGGCCAGCCTTCTCCAGCCAGCTGCTCCTGCTACTACCTTGGGTCCAGCTGAGGAGCACTAGGGCAATGGGGGACACTAACCCAGCCCAAATAAGCCCCTGTTGAGGGGGTCTCACGGAGCACCCCAAGCCTCTTGCGGCAGTGTTCCACTGGACCCCCGTTTTGCTTTCTGTCCCCATAGTAGCTGCCGACACCAGCCAGCGCTCACGCAACTTGGCTTCCCAGATAGAAACAGGACTGAACTGCAACAACAAACTTCCCCAAGACCACCCACCCGGACCAACCACAGGTTCAAGGTTAAATCTCCAGGGACACAGAACTGCCAGAAGGGGGAGTGGCACCTTCATCGCTTCCAGGAAAGTGACAACAGCCCTGTGTGAGGTTAGAACGTCTAGAACCACTAACGGCCTTTTTCAACAACGTCCCTCCCTCTGTTCTGGGTACTCTCATCCCAGGGACTAAAGCTCGTTCTCTGGGAAATAAGCTCCTTTGTGTATAAAATCAGGTCAGTTTAGGGGAAATAAAAACCATTTGGCATTCACACACGGGGGGCAATGTGAGCCTAGGCAGGTCTGCGGGCTCTGCCGAAAATCTGCCTGTAGTGCAACACTTTGTGGAAAATACGCATGATGGGCCGATGTACGAATGCAGTTAAACATTACACAGACAGGAAGGAGATCATTCCTTGCAACCGCCTCACCAACTGGAAAGATGTGTTCCTGAGGGTTCATAATGGGGCTTATATGAAGCAGGAGCTCCAGCCTGGAAAGTGCATTCAAGCAAATTCTTTCCGTGTCTGTACAGAGACAATCAAATGGACGGCTGTGCGGCTGGGAACCCGCAAACTCCTAGCAGGGGCCCGCCAGCCTAGCGTAAACACCTCAGAGTGGGAGGTTTAAGCCTCTGGGAAAAAAAAAAAAAAAAAGCCAAGATTTTACAGGAAAAATTATTCTAATAACAACAGTCATTGAGATAAAATATACCCACAAATTTCAGAGCAGGTTTTCTTTTTAAGATTTTATTTATTCATTTGAGAGAGAAAGAGAGCACCAGCACGGAGGTAAGGGCAGTGGGAGAGAAAATCTCAAGCAGACTCTGTGTCAAGTGCAAAGCCTGACATGGGGCTTGATCTCATGACTCTGAGATCATGACCTGAGCCGAAATCAAGAGTCAGACGCTCAGCTGACTGCACCACCCAGGCGCCCCGGGGCGGGCTTTGTTTTAATGGAGATGTGAGCCACAGCTCTCAGGGCCTCCAACCTGCCACACGTCCATCTCTTGCTTCTCCTCGTTGGGGAGGAAAACAGGACGTTCCTGCAAACAGGAAAATGCTTTCTGTGGCGGCACAGCAGATTCCCATTAGGTGTAAGAGCCAACACTCTGATAGCAAGGGTTAGGATAACCTCGACATGGTTTCTCCTGAGACATTTAAAAAACAGGAATGAACAACAGCGTGATCTGGGCTCAGTGCTCCCAGCATACGCAGGCGAGTGACAGGCAACACCAGGAAAATGGAAGTCAGGAGGCTGGAGCCCCCCAATCCGAGACTAACAATGCCTCCCGGCTCAGCCTCCCAGGTGAGCACCTGACGAAGGTTACCATGGAGACGGAAACTAATCATTCCACTCCATTAGTCACCTATGTATTCGGGGTCTGCTGTGCGTGAGGACAGACCTGAAATTCGGAAGCAGAGAGACTCTGGAATTTGTGTTGGTGCAACAAATGCCAAATACCTTCATTAACTTCCTTCCTTCCTTCTATTTTAAACCGAGTTTTCTCTTGTGGGAAGGGCACCAGTCAGAGCTCGGAGAGTATGCAGAGGACGGAACAAAGACGGCCCCTCGCCCCGAGTGCTCTCTGCCAAGCCGAGACTCTGACAATGACTATGAATCCACACATGCCCTCCACCACTTGTAGGTACGGTGATTCTAGTGGGCAACATTCCAGACTCACGAGGACAGGGGATTTGCTTATCTGCTAAAGCGAGAGCACATCAGATCACTTCATCGGTGGTCCCAAGTCCAGGGAAGAGTTTAGCTGGGATCCAGAACAGAGGTCCACACATGCTTTTTTCGGAGATAATCCTCAGGGTAACCAAAGTAAAGTATTTAATGTGACATCAGAATCTGTCCCTTCACATCAGTTAATGCGATTTCCAGTTGTCTCCCCTGCCCTCCTCAGAGTTGGCTTGCACAAACTCCCCAGTTCCTATGCCTTGTAAGGCACGGAGATCCTCGGACCATGAACCAGACAAGCAAAAAGTTCAGAAAGGAATCTGTTCCGGTTGGAGGGACAGAATTATCTGCCGTATCTCAGTCATATTTTCAAAAGGAGAGAGCCCAGAATTGCATTCGTCTCTCCATGGAGAAAAAGGCCAGTGTGCTTCCAATTATTCAAAATAATTCTGCAGTCCGTGAATGAGTCTGTGCAAGGGTCTGTTCCTGGAGGCTCCGGGGTGGGGCACCGTGGGGGGGGGTCACTCATGGGCTGAGGGCCTAGCAGGGGAAGCGCTCCTTCGAAGGTCCGGGGATGGGGGGATGGGGAAGGAGAAAGATGACCCGATTCCATGGTTCAGCTCTTTTCTGCCCCACTTTATATCCATCAGAGACCCCCCGCACAAAACTACCAGGACTCAGATGCTCTTTCCTGGCCACTCTGCTCCCTCTGGAGATGCACGGTGGAGCGCACCGGGAGCTTTCACGCTGGCGTCTCCCCAACGGAAAGCACATGTCTGCGTTTTATATTCCAGGAAACTCCAATCTGGCCCTTGGCCAGGGAACCTCTTTATAATGTCAAAGATAAAAGCACTGGCCACGTTTGGCACCCTGCCCTCCCCTCCATTCTCTCGTAACCATCTCTTAAACCAAGAATGCATTACTGCTTACAGGGCCTTCCAGACAAAGGTCTGGTGGAGCTTCATAAACAGTCCCAGATGACGACCCGAGGTGTCTGACTGCCCAGGAAGAGACAGAGGTACAGAGAAGGGTAAGGGAATTCGCAGAGGGCATGCTAGAAATCACGGGAGACCGGGAAATGAGGTGCTCAAGTACGTACCCCAAATATGCCTGCTCCTGCTTAGGGAGCCCCCAGGGTCATGGGCATCGTCCGTGAGACCCTGGCATTCCACCGGCAGCAAATCTCAATCTGCCTCAAAGAGTACGGGTACAGATGCAATCTGGGTACTGATGTCTGACAAGGTCCTCATCCAATTTCCAGTTCCAAAATGGCATTCTGGGTAGACGAGGGGGCATAATTCTCTCTTCTCATACCCCTGGACTCAGGGAAAGCTATGATGCCCACCGTGGAGGGTTTATGAAATCATTAGCTCTTAATCAGGTTTTATTTTCTTTTTGAGTCATACTTTGTGGGTCAAAAGTATAAAGCCCAGGGGCGCCTGGGTGGCTCAGTGGGTTAAGCCGCTGCCTTCGGCTCAGGTCATGATCTCAGGGTCCTGGGATCGAGTCCCACGTCGGGCTCTCTGCTCTGAAGGGAGCCTGCTTCCCTCTCACTCTCTCTGCCTGCCTCTCTGCCTACTTGTGATCTCTCTCTGATAAATAAATAAAATCTTTAAAAAAAAAAAAAAGTATAAAGCCCAGCTGTTTTCCTTTAACATTTTTTTAAAAGATTTTATGTATTTATTTGAGAGAGAGAGCAGAGCGAGACAGCAAATGCAGTGAGGTGGGGGAAGCAGCAGAGGGAGGGGGAGAAGCAGGTCCCCGATGAGCAGGAAGCCCGACATGGGCCTCGATCCCAGGACCCCAGGAACATGACCTGAGCTGAAGGCAGACACTTAACGGACTGAGCCACCCAGGCACCCCTTCCTTTAACATTTCTGTTTTACAGTCTGTTTAACTTTCTAGATTCTGCAAGAGTAGGATTCTAATATGAGTAAATGCTTATCATCCATTAGAATAGGCAAGGATTTCTTTTCTGGAAATAAACAAATATGAAAATCTTTGCAGCTTTGTGCAAGAGTAGACAGTTTTTGGTCACCAGTGGGCGCTGAACTATTTGGGATATGCCCTTTTTCACAGAGCTCGGAGGCTCCAGTTTGCTCTAGGGGGCTAGAGCGTGCTGCCTTGCTTCCCACCCTGCCAAGTACAGACCCCCCTGTCCTCCCAGCCGCATGGGTAACGTGCTCTACGGGATCCCTTCAGACTCAGACCTATCAGCTCCTGGACCGTTGGTTCTCTTCCCTGCTGTCAGGGTGCGATGCAGTGGGTGTGTTTCATAATCACCTGGACAGCGTTCAAGAACACAAGGACCCAGATCCCACCCAGACAATGACAGCAGCAGCTCTGGGGGGCGGCCGGGTATCTGGGTCTTTCGCAAGCTTACCAGGTCATGCTGACGCACAGCCCGGAACGAGGACCAGGGCCTGCCTCCTCCACCACTTCTAATGTCTGTGATCACACTGTCACTTCTTGTGTCCACACTCTGAGGATCTGTCACAAGCACTTAATGGTGTAGGTTTTCTTCCCGTCTCCTCAATCTACAATTACATCTCCCATGCTCTCTGCGTTTGCGCAAATTAGTTTATTCGTGTCAGACACAAGAAGCGATCAAGTCCACAGCGCTATGAGTCATACTGGGCTCTTGAGACTGTCTTCAGGCCAGTACGCGCCAACGTTTCCTGCACACGCACTGGGCTGGCATCGGAACTGCAAAGATGTAGGTGAGACCAGCCTGGCCTCAAGGGGCTTACGGTCGCGGTTCAAAGAGCCACCTACACATATCATTTCTGGATGTTGCATGTGACAAGAGACAAGCCCTGGGGCTCTGGGAGGGAGCACAGAGGCAGCATCTTTTCCTAGCCAGCTAGGGCTCCACCAAGTGTCCCAGGGAGGATGATGTCAGGGTTCCAACATGAAGACACTGGAAGTCTTAGCCAAGAGGCAAAGGGCAGGAGACAGCAGAAGTGAGGGGGAGGGGGAAGAGAGATGCGGGGCACGGGGGGGTGGTGCCCCTCGGTCCTCCGTGGCCCTACTGGGTATGCAGATACTGCTGTTTGGACTTAGACACTTTTGGGGGGGCAGGGGTGCCCACTGGGGACTTACTTCAGAATACACCCCCCGACCTGAAAACAAAATGCTGAATCAAGCCATGAATAGAGGGACAGGGAAGAAAGCAAGGGTCTTGAGATGCGGTTGAAGAACAGGGAGGAGGTCCCAAGAAAGGCTGAACTTGATCGTGGGTGGGCAGCGGAGACGTGGAAGGAGCTTCGGTAGAAACCAACACCGTAGAAACGGTGTTGTTCAAATGTCTGTGTGGAAATCCACTGAAACGTGGGGGGACTGCAGGCAGGAAGAGCGAGGTGGATGTTCAAGAGTCCAAACACAAGGATGTGAACCCAGAGAAGGCGACGACTTGGGAACAGGGATGGGAGGAAGGAGCCCATTTGAAAGAACTTGAGATGGCGCCGGCTCGGGAGGGACTACGGAGGGATTGCCGGGGAGCATCAGATCCGTGCCTGGGGGCACGACGAGGACTGCAGGGGGCGCCGGAGTGGGGAAGGAAGGTGTTTAGGACACTTTCAGTCCCTGACTGGGAGGTGCCCCAACACCCAGCCCATCGCCAGCGGGAAACGAGATACCAGAGCCAGCAGCCGAGCAAAGGCGAGAAGCACAGACTCGGGAGTCGGTGTCGTGAGGCGGAATCTAAAGACGGGCTTGTTGGGGACGCCCCCCAGGCCGGGAGAGCCGGCGCCAGCACTCGAGGAGCTAAGCAGGAGAAGGGGAGGAGGGCGCAAGAGCTAGGATGGAGGCATCGGGCTCTCTGGCATCGGAAGGGCACAGTCTCTGAGGTGATGAGGGGAAGGCCATCCGGGAGGGAAGAGAAGAGAAAACAAGGAGGCATTATGCGCATAGATGACTCTCTCGAGGGCTTTCACAAATTCAAGAAAAGGAAACAGTGGGTAGAAGCAAAAGCAGCTGTTTCTGAATCCTGGAAGAGAGCGTGTTCATGCTGCAGGGAAAGACGCCGAGTCGGGAGAGGCCGAGCGCTGGCTGGAGGAGCCAGGCCACCGAGGAGTGCGCTGGGGTCATGAGCATGGGTGGCAGTGACATTGGGCTCTGCGACAGGCCGGCGGCCTACGGAGGCGTGGGAAGCCGAGTGACAATGTGCTTGATGCGAGTATGATTTCTGTGCCTCCCGAAATCAGGAGGAAGGAGCAGTCATAAAAGCTGCAAATGCTGGGGGAGAAGAGGAAGGGAAGGGGGGCACCCGAGGACATGCAGGACAGCGTGGCGAGGTGGCAGGCCAGCTGGGGGCGAGGCCTGGAGCAGCCCCAGCGTCCACCTACAGGACGTGTGGTGCTCTCGGGCACGACTCCATGTTATGGTGCTGGAACAGAAAAGCAGGAACCACCAGGAAGCCCGCACACATGTCTCGGTCTTATGACGCCCATGACAGATTTTAGAACAACCTGCCCATCTCTCTGCCCCCGCTTCCAATGCATTTTTGGTTTTGGCTTTGTAACAAAGCAGCTGCAGTCTTGATAATGAGGACACAGTCATCATTAGTCCATGTTGAGCCACTGCAAGGGCACCAGTCCACCTTCTAGAAAAAGATCGGAGAACAGGGTGGCGAAGGGCAGTTAAGCCTTCCCAGCAGGAAGCAAGACGAGAGGATGGAATGAGAGTGTGTAGAAAGTTCTTGGCACAGCAGCCAGCTCATAGGAGCCGCTACACATGAGCTATACCGTCACGGAAGGCGAGGCACAGAGCAGACAACACAAGGACATTCACAAAGGAGAAGCAGTAGTCCCAGGACAGTGTGAGAAGGCTTAGGAAAAACTGTTCTAGTGAATTCTAGTGCTCCGCGAGCAAGGAAGCATGCACGGGAGGGATGCATTTACTGCTTGGAGGAAGTGGTGAAAGATCACGGGATAACAGGAAGAACAGAGATACATGGTTCTTAGGGTTTTTTTTTTCTTTTTATTCCTCCCAAAATTATTCAAAAATAGGACAGAGTAGAACCCGACATTTTAGAAAAGGTCTCATGTTTAATTCCAGATGAACTATATCCCAGGGTCATCAAAGAACTCTGCAAGGCGGCCAGGAAACCACTACTCCTCCTCTCTGCAGAACTGGGAGAAAGAGAGCGACAGCAGAAGCCCAAAGAGGTAGCAGACTGAGTCCCGAGAAGACAGCAAAAACAGAGGTCCGCACAATGGCAGCCTTCAGTCAGATAACCAACTGCCCATCTCTGGCTAAAGCTTGTTGGGGCTTAAAAAGGGAAAGTGTATCCACTAGAGATAGCATGGCAGCATTGAGAACAAATCTTGGCAACAGGCGCTCATTTTTCCAAAGAGACTACCTAGATCTACAGTTAACAGCAGTGTGCTGGACACTTGAATGTTCACTAAGGAGCTCCTGGGGGGCTCAGTCGGGGAAGCATCTGCCTTCCGCTCAGGGCATGATCCCAGTGTCCTGGGATGGCCATATCGGGCTCCCTGCTCAGTGGGGAGTCTGCTTCCTCCTCTCCCTCTGCCCCTCCCCCCACACTTGTACTCTCTCTCAAATATATAAATAAAATCTTTTTTAAAAATTTGCTAAGAGGGGAGATCTTACCAGATCTTTTTGTGACCAGATCTTAAGTATTCTCATCACAAAAAAACAAAGTAATAAAGAGCATAGAAGAAAACTTCTGGAAGCGATGGGTCGATTTCTAGCATAGCTTGTGCCGATGGCTGGCAGCATGTGTACCAACTTCCAAAGCCATCACGCGACACACATTAAATACGTACGGCCATCTGCAGGCCCGTCACAGCACGGTAAAGTGGTTTAAAAGAAGGCAGTCTGGTTAGGGTGTATCGATTCGGGGCCGACTAAACAGCCAAGCATTTCTCAGGACTGACTGATGTCAACCCCGGACCACGGCTTGGTAGGAATCGGTTTCCCTGTTTTACAGGTGGGGCTGAGTCTCAGAGGGCAGGCCAGAGGAGGCATGAACAACCACACCACTTAGGAAAGATTTGTTGTACTCATTATTTTCACTGCTTTATCTCATTGTTGAGATTCAAAGAAACTGAATCATTTCGACAAGGTAGAAAGTAAAAACCATTTCAGTCCCTCCTCTATAGATGACAAGATGGCAGCTGGGAAAGATGACAAACATCTTCCAGTTAGAGTAGCTAGAAAGTGGGGGCGACGGATGTGAGCCCCTGGTTGCGTAATCCGAAAGCTACTGTGAACACTCAAGTGCCAGGGACTGGAGTAAAGAACCGATTTACTTTTCGCTGCTCCACGGGGCAGAAGGAGACTCTCATGGAAGTTAAAAGAGGCAGTTTTTAGCTCAAGAGACTCATGAACTTTGCAATCACAGCTGCCTGAGAGCGGGACGGTCGGTCTACTCAAAGTGAGCATACCAAGCTCTCCACTGAGATGTTCATATGGAGCGGGGACGCCCACCTGCAGGGACAGGACAGGAGGGTTCTGCCCTGGCTGCTGCAACCTCTCTGCGTCCCTATGAGATATGCAGACATCTGACTAGAGAATGGCAATAATAGTTATGCTCTTGAACAGATCAAGAAACTCACCAATGTAGGTACACCACCAAGCCCGTGTTACTAAAGTCTGGGTTCACAAACGCTGGAAATGTGTGCATTCTTGGAGGAGAGAGAAATGCTAGGAGCATGAATCTTCCAAGATGACAATTGGGACTAGACATACCGTCTTTGCACGGGGTGGTTTATAGGGTCTGTAAGTCTTAGTGTGGGGAGCTGGGGTAGGTCATGTTTAGAGGAGAAGACAAGAATATTCCTCTCTGATGGTCTACTGTTTGAACTATTACAATACTGCTTATGGACAAAAGTCATCTTCAAGCTTCCAGTAATATAGCTACTTGGCAGATCCTATAGGGCTTAACTTGATGCTAGGCTTAACTTACCCAATCATGCAACACAAATTTATTAAGCACCGTAATTGCTACGGAAGCACTTTGTGGCCACTGAAGACACAACAGAAAACAAGACTGGGAAGGTCATCCCTACTTTTTTAACAAGTAAGCCAACAGGCAACGACCAGTAATGACATGTAATAATTATTTGTGCTGCAGTGGAGAGAAGGAACAGGGAGAGAGACACCTGCTTTCCACAGGGTGGTCAAGGATGGCTCCCTAAGGAGGCGATAAGAGCCAGGCAAACACAAACTACAGAAAGACTGTTCCAGGCAGAGGGAAGCCAAGTGCAAGGACCCCAGGACAGGAAAGAGTTCGGTGTGTCCCAGGCACGAGCCTGAGCCAAGGCTGGAAAAGTGAGCAGGAGCCAGGCCACACAGGGCCCGTTGGCTGGGTCCGTGAAGCTCGATCTCCTCTTGCAAGTGAGCGGGGCACTGAGTAAGAGGGTCCCTCCTGAAACATCCTTCTGACTTCTTCGCAAAAAGGAAGTTCCAGAGTATCAGGGTAGAAAGAGACCACTCAGGACACGCATGTAGCAGCCTAGACAAGAGAGAATGGTGCTAAAGACAGACCAGTAGAATTAGAGCTGTTGCGGGAAGGAGAGGAAGAGACAAAGGTCTGGTGTCCGTCATGAGGTCTTGACTTAAGCTCATTTGGGCCGGTGTGTGGGCTGGTAAACACTGGTTTGGTTTACCTGCCCCTGCGTCCCCAAGCACCCGCCCCAGACTGTCAACAACAAAACTCCCCCAAGCGTCTGTATTCTTGAGTCTAAGTCATCAAACCTCTTTCTCATCTCAAAGGGAGCCCATCCAGAGCTTGAAGTTACCATGATAAGGCAAAAATGAGTTTGTAATTGTGGGTGATGGTTCTAAAGCTATTTTCAAACACAGGTCGGGGCGGGGGGGGGGGGTGCGTGCAGCAATGACAAAGAGAACCAAGTTTGGAAAACTTGCAATGAGGTATCTGCAGCAACAATTTAATGACTTAAAATAAATAAGCATCCTAGGGTACCCTTGGGTCCCAAATCTTATTCCATTACACATCTGTTCGGCAATGGAACGAGGAAGTTAATTACTTTTCTATGACACGTATGTATTTTGTGAGACACCACATTGCACCAGTTAATAATGATCTACCTTCTGTTGACACAAAATGTTTAAATTAATAAAAATCTAAATGATACATCTCATAGCAAAGCATACTTAATTGAAAGTCTGGATGGCAGGAGCAGTAATTTTCCTGGGTAAAAATTACTGAGATGTGCTTATGGTAGCATGAAAAGCTCCATCAATACCAGGACTTGTGTGGGCAAATGGTCTCGGGAAGCTAGCTATACTCTACAGAAAGGGAAGGCTTCTCCAGTTGCTAATACCGCAGCACGGTGACTGTCAGAGAAGGAAACTGAGTGGATATCCAGTAATCACCTGTAATTGACAATACTAGTGATTTTCCATTTAAACTTGTCTGTTCAATCTTTAGGTCTGAAATGACAAATGCAGAAAGGGTATAAACAATCCCTTGAAGCTCTGCTATTAATATTAAAAATCTGTCTGCTCTCCACCAACGGTACCCTTGGTAACTAGATACTAAACCAACAGCATTATGGAAACAGTTTATTTTTCCTGAACGATAGAGCAGTATTAGATTACCTAGGAAAAAAGCCAGATAACATCTAGAGGAGGCTCCCAGCACCAGGACTGAGGGGCACAGTCTAAATAAATTTGACAGGAGCGTCTCACGTCAGCCTTGAAACCACCAAAAGGCAAGTCTGAAACCCAAGACACCGTGTCACAGTTTTGTTCCTTTCTGCTTATTTTGGGGCAAAAAACAAAAGAGTCCACCACCTTGCTTCCATCTTTAAACTGCCCCCCCACTACTCTGTTTATAAAACACAACAGAACTGGGGCGCCTGGGTGGCTTAGGTGGTTAAGCATCTGCCTTTGGCTCAAGTCATGATCCTGGAGTACTGGGATCGAACCCCACATTGGGTTCCTTGCTCAGTGGGGAGTCTGCTTCTCCCTCCGCTGCTCCCCCCAGTCATGTCAACTCTCTCCCTCTCTGACAAATAAATAAAATCTTAAATATATATAAAATTTTATATAAATATATGAATATAAATATGTATATTTATATTTATGTGTTTGTGTGTATATACATATATACATACATATATATATAAAATAAATAAAAACCAGAACAGAACTGGGGTGCCTGGATAGCTCAGTCGGTTGAGCATCCAACTCTTGAATTCAGTTCGGGCCATGATCTCAGGGTCATGAGACTGAGCCCCACAACCGGATCAGCACTCAGCAGGGAGTCTGCCTGAGATTTCTCCCTCTCCCCTTACCCCTCCTCTCACAACTCAGGCCTGTGCGCTCTCTCTCAACGAAACAAAACAAAACAAACAGAATACAAAATGAAACAAAACAAAATACTGGGACCGAAGTCAAGAAGTCGACTTGATTTCCAGCATGACCCCTTGTTTCTTTTCAGGGTACTAACGCTTAAGGACCTGGGGAGGAGGACCGCTTCTTTGTGACCATTCCACACCCTTACTTCTCTGTCCTTCTCAGGTAAAGCAGTCTTTATCCACGGAGACCAAGAGAAGACGGTGACAAGCAGATGCGCTTGACAAAGGAAATTTTTAGGCAAAACCTAGTAGGTGTAACACTTTCCTCATTATTGCTTTTTTGGCTTGCTTTTCACGGAGCTTCAGTTAACAGCTTCGGTTTTGGATTTTCTTTTTTTCGTTTAAAGATTTTATGTATTTATTTGAGTGAGAGCGAGAGAGATGTGAGGGAGAGCAGGGGAAGGGACAGAGGAAGAGGGAAACTCCCCGCTGAGCAGGGAATCGGATCCAGGGGAGGGAGACTCAAACCCAGGACCCTGAGATCGTGACCTGAGAGGAAGGCAGCTGCTTAACTGACTGAGCCACCAAGGCACCCCAACAGGGTCTTCTTTTTGGGTCACTGAGTAACAGCAGGTACTCAGCAAATGCCTGCTGGTTGTCTGTCATGAAAGTCGGCAGATTACGGTCAAAATGGCCCAAACCCAGAGTAGGTGATTTTTTTTTTTTAATCTAATTTTACACGTAAAATTCTTTTTTTAGTGGCAAAATGTGTGATTTTTATTTTTAGTTATTTATTTTTAAAGATTTTTATTTTTACGTAATCTCTATACCCAACATGGGACGTGAACTTAAAACTCTGAGATCAAGAGTCGCATGTTCTACCAACTGAGCCAACCAGACGCTCCAAAATGCACGATGTTAATAAAAAACAAAAACAAAGAACAAAAAACCACAAATATCTAACTTATCCAGGGACTTATCCAAGTCAAAGGATTCCAGAACTCGATGACTGGGATACTTCTAGGGAACTGGAGAGATCAGACAAGTGGGAAAGACTGTTCTTAGAAGATCCCCATGGAGAAAACACCACTATGTCTTAAAAAAAAAAAAAAAAAAGTGCAGGTTAGTACATCCAGTCCGAAAACCTTCAGTTTTAAGTGCATTTTCCCAAGCTTAGCATAGGCCAAGCACAGCAGGTCACCCTGGCTGGGTCCTTTTCTGCAGGAAGGAGGCTTTCTGTGCCCTTTGTCTCTCCTCAGGGCCCTCCGGGTGCTGTCTCTCCACACCCCAGACCGTCTCTTCGTCTTTAAGCTGTGGGGCTGCTGGACAGAGCGAACGGCAGCTTCAGAGAAAAGCTTGTGAGGGACACTGCTCAGGGTCTTTGGCTGAGCTGAAAGGGAACGGTATGAAATGAAAGAGGTGCCCATTCACCATGTTTACCATGATTTTGATGGACCTCATTCATAACAGGGAGCAGCTGTAAAAAGTAGATCTTCACTGATGGGCTCTTAAAGGTGGGCCTTTTTCCTCACCTTCTGAAGCTCTGGTCCATCATCCTCCTGAGCAACTGCCCCATGCTGCGTGCCGGCTAATTGTTTAGAAATTAACGTGTTTTTATTTCAGCTGTAGAAAATGTAATTTATTAATCGGCTGCTACTTTGTGTTCCGTTTTAAGAGGCACAATAAGTAATTAGCATAAGAAGGTACTGAAAAAATGCCAAGATTGACTACATTCTGAAAAAGAGCAAGATGATTTTAAATGAAGGCTAAGTAAATTTATTGCGTGGCGGGGTTTAACGACAAATGGGAAGGAAGCTGTATTTTATGGGTGTTTAGCTGCAACCTTCAAATTTGAATTTTATAGACCGAAAAAGCATTCTCAAGGCTTTAATAATTCCAGTCCCCATTTACATCTCAAAACAAGAGACGGAGGAGACCTACATCTCTCTTCACTTAGAGTTCTCAGGGTCTGGAAATGACCTGGTGGTAAAGGCGGTGAGGAGAGCAAGCAGAAGATACGCTTCTGTGTGCAAATGAAGCAGGACCTTCTCCTCCTCACCCGGGAAGCGGAGAAGCAGTCAGTACGGAGAGCCGCGCTCTCTCCCCGCAGCAACTAACAGCACAACTAGTAAACATCCTAATCGTTCACTGACAGTCCCCGAAAGAGTCTGTAAGCAGTTGAGTGTGTGCAACAAGCCGTTTGCCATATCCGCGGGTATTCACGGGCCCGGTAACACCTTGTCCGTTGTGGGGCCTGCCTGCCATGGCAGCTCCCAGAAAGCCCTTCTTGGGCATGTAACGGCGGCAGAACCACGCCTGATTTCCTGGCCCGTTTTCAGAATTTTGGATGCTCCTGCCTCCTGCAATAGTTTCTGTCATACTTTGCTGGCTGTTCCTGGCCAAAAGCCCACCCTCACTGTTCCTCACCGGCTTTCCATTCCTCCTCCGTGATGTTGATGCAAACGCTGCCTACCCGGCCCCGGCCCCGGCCCGGGATCACTAGCCCCGCCAGCCCGTGTCCTAGAACACCGAACCACGGGCTGTGCCCTGATTCGCTGTACTCTCCAGACCTCCGGGCCATTTCACGGGGTGCGACCCCCTCTGCAACGTTTCCTAATGCACTGAAGAGTCTTTGCACCTCAGGTCCACGCCTCCTGCTCTGTGAAGTCTTCCTGGATGGACCAGGGAGATGTTTTTCTCCTCTGCTCCCACTGCAGCTTCAAACAGGTTCCCATTGAGAGAGCTGCCACGCTGGACTGAGCCGTGGGTGAGCCGTCGGTCTCCACGCTAGAACGTAAGCCACTTCCGGGAAGCACTGATTCCCACGGTCCGGATACTGTAAGCCACTCACTGAGTACTTGAGGAAGGAGGAAAGACGGGGAAAAGGAGAGAAGGAAACACTCAAGCAGGCTTGCTAGAAGACTGGGGACAAATGTAAAGGTCAAGGTGGATGAGTAAGAAGCCCAAAGAAGGAGATTTGAGTCTATTCAAGTTCTAAGCAACGCTGGGAGCCTGATTTCCAGAAGATTTATGCTCAGCCTAGCAACAGAACAGACTTGCTCCAAATCCTAGCCTTTGTTGCGAAGTGTGAGTCCCGACTCGCTGGATGCCCACAGTAGCTACTGGGTCAGTCCCCTCTTACAAGACCGACCTACCCACACCCTCCTAGGGGGATAGTGGAAGCATTGCGAATCCTCGCCCAGCGTCTTGCACAGACATTATAATTAAAATGTGCTAAGTTTACCAGTGGCAAAACCAGTCTAAAAAAATATTTTTTTCTAGTTTATTTCTGTAGTTCAATTATCCAAAGGCCTTGAGACACTGGATAAAGATAATATTTCAAGAACTATAAAATGAGGAATAAGCAAATGTAAGTGGTCTTTCCAGAAAAATCGTCCAAGGGGGAACTTCCAGATCAATTTATTCTTTTACCTTTATCTCTTCCTTTCCCTCCGTCCCCGGGTCCAGTACCCACGCTGCCTCATCAAAAGGGCACTGCCCAGCCTTAGGAGAACTGGACTCCCCAGTCTGGACCCTCCCCGGTCCCTCACTCCTCCTCTCTAGAATGAAGGTATTGACGAACCAGAGACCGAATGTGTCTTCCCGCTATTCGAATTTAACTGACGCCTTCTGATCCACCTCTTAGCTGCAGGTGCTCTCGCTTCCACCTTTTAGGCTCTGAAGGTAGGAAGAGCCCACTCGGACCATCTTTGCAGCAGGATTTGGGGAGAGGGTGCAGAGAAATGCACGTGCTCAACCGGCCATATTTCCCTGGAGCCCAACGGCTACTTTTTGGAGCAGGGGAGCAGGTCGGTGGAACCACACTCGGTGGGGTACCGTCCCCAATCCACAGAGCTGCACTGACCATTGTCACCAACGACACCCAGCCCCCAGTGTGAAGCCTCCAAGGAGGCAGCGTCACTGCTGGTGGGCGGTCTCCGCCCAGGAAATCGTGACCCCAGAGAGTTAGCCCGAGATCCGCTGCTTCATGGGCTCCCGCCCGTATTCCGGCAGCGAGGTGCAGGGGTAGAGCTGCAGGATTCCCAAGTTCTATGAAGTTAAGCAGGTCACATCTTAGGGGCTTGGGGCAGGTACTGGAGACCAAAAGCATCAGCCTTCAAGGTCACTGTTGAGCCCAGCAAACAGACGAGGGGAAAATGGATTTTGCAAGTTAAATAAATAAAAGCTATTTCTGGATGGCAGCATATGTCCTCAGTTTCTACACAGAGTAAGATAATTAAAGGGACTAGAATATTCCGTTCCCCCCTCTGGACTTCTGGGCCATCTGTCCTGTGGTCCGCTGCAGGGCCAGCTACAGTTCCAAGCAGAGCCCTCTGCCGTCACTCCCCCTGCAGAGTGAGCAGGTGTCCACCCACCTCGGAGCACTGACACTGTTGTGACCGTGAGGGGGCCCATTTTCAGTTCAGGGCCCAGGAAATGTGGGTGACGCTCTGTCGCACTGTAACAAGTAGGGCATGAACGGCAAGGGAAACTCAGTCCAGTCTCTGTCTCCCAGTGTTGCATTACTTCTGTTTCGTTGTAAGCAGAAGATCCCAAGTGTGATCTCACTCAGAAAGGGAAAAGACTTCCTCTGTGGCAAATCCTAAAAGAGGCGTCATCTCCATTTGGGAGAGAAGTGGAGCAGAGGGAGGGTCCAGGATGACCCCTACTTTGTCCAGGGATGGGGGAAGGAGGAACGGTCTAGCCTCTGAGTCTATGCGGTACCACTCACGCGGGCTCTGCTGCCTTCTTACTCACCTGAGAGCCCCCCAGTGCACCTGCCCCCATGGCTTTACCTGCAGCCCCCACACACCATCTGTGTGAGCAACGTCACCAACAGCAGGTGGGAGGGAGCAGCACCATGTGAGTGGAGGTGAAGGGCAGTGATTTACCCCCAAAGTCTGGACAAAGGTCAGCTCACCTCTCATGAGGAAGAGCCCAGTCTAGGGAGAGGAGCTATGCCAAGGACAACACAACATCCAATACGGTGACCACAGAAACCACACAGAAGGCACTAGAAACAAAAATGGGGGAGGAAGCGGAGAGTATGAAAAGTTAGAGCAGAAGACTTAAAAGCTACCAAGAAGATTCTATGAGAAGTTCAGGGACCCTGACCAGCAAATGATCAGAACTAAGGAGGCTGTAATTCCCAGAGCTCCACATATAGACTATTCTGTCCTCAGAACGTTGGCTAACGATGATGGCAACCGCTGAGCGTCCACCATCTCCCAACCGAAGCTTTCATCTAACTGAACCCGCAAAGCAGCTTTGCCAGATAGATCACTCTTATTTCACAAGAGTAAACAAAGAAGAAAACAGGGACATTTACCAAAGTCAAATGGTGAGGAAACAAAAGAACCCGGGACGGTCAGACTTCAGAGCACGTGCTCTGCCATGCACGTGTATGAGCTGCCATGGTGCCCACCACCCAGATTTGATTTGATCTCTCTGGCTAGTGTCACTGATGTCACAAGTACAGGCTGAGGGCTAGAACCCAACCCCTCTATCGAACTGCAGTGTCTATAATATCCTGCTGCCATAGTAAGATATTGATTGAGCAAATGGTACTGGGAAAATGGGACATTCATAATGAACACCGTAAGAAAACTACCTCAAAACGGATCAAAGACCTAAATGCAAAACCTGAAACTATAAAATGTCTAATAGAAAAAATAGATGAAAAATCTCTCTTCTCTTAGATTAGGCAAATACTTCTTAGATATGGCATCAAAAGACTGATCCATAAAAAAAATACGAAAAAGTAGACTATGTCAAAATTTAAAACTTATGCTTTTCGAAAGACTGTTAAGAAAATGAAAAAATAAAATGAAAAAAAAAAAAAGAAAGAAAATGAAAAAATAGGGGCGCCTGGGTGGCTCAGTGGGTTAGGGCCTCTGCCTTCGGCTCGGGTCATGATCCCGGGGTCCTGGGATTGAGCCCCGCATCAGGCTCTCTCCTTGGCAGGGAGCCTGCTTCCTCCTCTCTCTCTCTCTCTGCCTGCCTCTCTCCCTACTTGTGATCTCTATCTGTCAAATAAATAAAATCTTTAAAAAAAAAGAAAAGAAAATGAAAAAATAAGCCACAGACAGAAAAAAAAAAATCCAATTTTTTAGATACATCTAATAGAAACAAAAAAACAAAACTTGCGTAAAGAATACGGACCTCTGGGTCACCTGCATGACTCAGTGGGTTAAGCATCTCACTTCTGATTTTGGCTCAGGTCATAATCTCAGTGTCGTGAGATGGAGGTCCATGTCAGCTCCACGCCCAACAGGGAATCTGCTTAAGATTCTCTCTCTGTCTGTCCCACTGCTCATTTGCCTCACTCACATTCTCTCTCTAAAATAAATAAATAAATCTTTAAAAAAAAAAAGAGTAAGGAACTCTAGACTTCAGAAAGATGACAGAGTGGGGGATCCTAAACTCACGGGTCCACAGATACAAGAAGGTAACACCCACATCAGTGTAAATGAGAAAACAATCCAAAGACGGGCAGGACAGACTCTCCACCAATAAAGGTAGAGAAGAGGCCAGGAGAAGAGTAAGAAGGGCAGAGAATGGTTGGGAGCAAAACAGACCCAGGAGACTGTTCGCGAGAGGAAGAGCCCATGGTCACAGTGAGGGAAGGGGCGCTGACTCCCGCACAAGCCGCCCCGGGCACGGGGGACCTGCATGGGGAAGATGAATCCCCATAACACCTGGCTTTGAAAACCAGAGGGCCCTAACATCCAAAGTTCTCCCCACCAGTGGGGCTTACCACCTGGAATTTAAACATCAGTGGGTGTGGCTCTGGGAGAGCTGCGAGGGCACAGAGAACTGAGTCCGCGTCCTTCGAGAGCCAGAACAGACGGCCCAGCAGGGATACAGCCCAGAAGCAGCAGTTGGGCAAATGCCTGGGGTATACAGGAGGGAGACTGAAGGTTTATTTACTTATCTCGGAGCTTGTGCTGCAGAGGGTAGCGACCTTCGACCTTCGGGAGACTTCCCCCAGAACAAAGGAGCTGGTGCCACTTCCCTCCCCTGCCCCCCAGCCTAGACACACAGACACCTGCAAAAACCAGCTGCAGCACCAACACTCCCCACTGAGCTTGCCAACAGCACACCCTGCCCCTGCATGCTTCCGCAGATCCCCTCCCCCAAACCAGGAGGGCTCAGCGGGAGTTGCCCCAGGCTGCAGGAGGTCCCCTCAACTACACAAGTAATGCACAGGAGACACCCCTGAAACACCAGATTCTGCAGAGCAATGCTGCAAAACAACTATAAAACAAGTAACAAAATGACAAGAAGTACTTTCCTATCAATAATTGTTATGAATGTAAATGGACTCAATTCTCCAATCAAAAGAGAAGGGGCTGACAGAATGGATTAAAAAAATAAGATCCGAAGAAGCCGAAGGCAGAGGCTTAACCCACTGAGCCACCCAAGCGCCCCAGACTTTAAAACAAAGACTGTAACAAGAGACAAAGAAGGACACTATACAAACATAAAGGGAATAATCCAAGAAGAAGAAACAATTGTAAATATTTATGCACCCAACATGGGAGCACCCAATACATAAAGCAGTTCATAACAAATGTGAAGGAAATAGTGGAGAGTAATACAGGGGGGAGGGAGGGACTGTAAAATCTCACTTCCATCAACAGATAAATCATCCAAACCGAAAATCAAGGAAATAGTGGCTCTGAATGACACATCAGACCACATGGATTTAACAGATATATTCAGAACATTTTATCCTAAAACAGCAGAATACACATTCTTTTCAAGTACACATGGAACATTCTCCCAAACGGATCACATGTTAGGCCACAAAAACAAGTCTCAACAAATTCAGAAAGACTGAAGTCATTCCATGCATCCTCCCCAACCACAACACCATGAAGTTAGAAATCAACCACAAGGAAAATCTGGAAAGAGAACAAATACACGGAGGTTAAATAACGTGCTACTAAACAATGAAGGGGTCAACCAAGAAATCAAAGAGAGAATTAAAAAAATACATGGAGACAACTGAAAATGAAGTCCAATGGTGCAAACTCAGGGATGCAGCAAAAGCAGTTGTGGAAGGGAAGCTTATAGCAATACGGGCCCACCTCACAAAGCAAGAAAAAAGCTCAAACACACAACCTGACCTTATACCTAAAGAAACTACCAAAAGAACAAACCAAACCAAACCAGTAGAAGTAACAAAATCATAAAGACTAAAGCAGAAATGAATTAAATAAAAACTAAAAAAGGGAATAAAACAGATCAATAAAATCAGGAACTGTTTTTTGAGAAGATAAACAAAATTGATAAACCTGTAGCCAGACTCATCAGAGAGAGGACTCAAACAAACAAAATCAGAAATGAGAAAAAATAAATAAAAATGACTCCACAGAAATACAAAGCACTATAAGAAAATATTATGAAAAATTATGTGCCAACAAATTGGACAACCTAGAAGAAATGGAAAAATTCCTAGAAATTATATATATATAATCTGCCAAAACTGCATCAAGAAAAGCAGAAAATCTGAATAGACCAATTACCAACAATGCAACTGAATCAGTAATTAAAACACTTCCAACAAACAAAGGTCTAGGACCACAGCCTCACATGTGAATTCTACCAAATATTTAAAGATGAGTTAATACCTATTCTGCTCAAAGTACTCCAAAAATTAAATGAGGAAGAAACGCTTCCAAATTCATTATATGAGGCCAGCATTACCCTGATACTAAAACCAGATAAAAGACATAACAAAAAAAGAACTATAGGCCAATATCTCTCATGAACATAGATGCAAAAATTCTCAACAGCATACTCACAAGTTGCATCTAACAATACATTAAAAATCATTCACCATGATCAAGTGGGATTCACTTCTGGGATGCAAGTGTGTCTCGCTATTCACAAATCAATCAGTGTGATACATCACACCCACAAGAAAAAGAGTAAGACCCCTATGATCATCTCAATAGATGCAACAAAAGCACGTGACAAAGTAAAACATCCATTCATGATCAAAACCCTCAACAAAGTAGGTTTAGAGGAAATATACTTCACCATAATAAAAACCATACATGAAAATTGCACAGCTAACATCATACTCAATGGTAAAAACTGAGGAACAAGACAAGGATGTCCACTTCTGCCATTTGTATGCAGGAAGTCCTAGCCACAGCAATCACATGAGAAAAAGAAATAAAAGGCATAAAAATTGATAAAGAAGGGGTAAAACTTTCACTTTTTGCAGATGACATAATACTATATGTATACATATATGTATTAGAACACCCTAAAGATTGCACCAAAAACTACTAGAACTGGTAAAAGAATCCAGTAAGGTGAGGATACAAAATCAATATACAGAAATCTGTTGCATTTCTATACACTAATAATGAAGTTGCAGAAAGAGAAATAAGGAAAGAATCCCATTTACAATTGCACCAAAAATAACAAAACACTTAGAAATAAACTTAACCAAAGAGTTAAAACACCTCTATTCTGAAAACTACAGGAGGCTGATGAAAGAAAATGAAGATGACACACACAAATGAGAAAGCCATTCCACGCTCATAGTTTGGCAGGACAAGAATACGGTCAACATGTCTATACTATCCAAAGCAATCTACAGATTTAATGCAGTCCCTATCAAAATACCAACAGCATTTTTTTTGACATCACCACACATCTACTGGATTACAATAATGATTACAAACAAAAGGAAAACTGACAAAATCAAGTGGCAAGCATGTGGAGTAATCAAAATTCTCACTCATTGCCTGTGGGAGTTCAAAATGGTACAGTACACTGGAGAACAGTCTGGCAGTTTCTTAGAAAGTTAAACATATACTCACTATGCAGCCCAATCAGCCTACTCCTAGGTATTTACACAGATGAAATGAATATTTATATTCTCACAACAATCTGTATGTGACTGTTTCCAGTGGCTGTACTGACAACCACCGACCACTGGGAAGAACCGAATGTCCTTCAGCTGGTGAATGGGTAAACTGTGGAACAGCCACATAACAGAACACTATTTGGCAATAAGAAGGAGCCAAGTACTGAGATTAGAGAGTTGTATGTGTGTGTAAAATAACACGGCTGAATATTGAATGCATAATGCTATGTGAAGGAACCAGAATCGAATGACTGTCTGGATCCACTCATCGGACGTTCTGAACAAAGTAAAGCTGCAGTGGCAGAAAGCGCATCAGAAGTCAGCAGGGGCTGGAAGTTGGGGAACTGGAAGTGGGGGAAGAGGCAGACGACAAGACGGTAGGAAGGAATCTGGAGCAGGGGATGGGGCTTCTCTTTGAGTAGTGCTGGTGGTTGCAGATGGCATGCATTTTGAAGAGAGTGAATTTTACTGAATGAAAATGAGACTTGAATTTTATTTTATTTTTTTTAAGATTTTATTTATTTATTTGAGAGGAAGAGAGATAGTGAGAGAGAGCGCGAGCCTGATGTGGGGCTCGATCCCAGCACCCTGAGATCATGACCTGACCGGAAGGCAGATGCCCAACCTACTGAGCCACCCAGGCGCCGGGATACTTAAATCTTTAAAAAAAAAAAAAGGGAAGAGTATATTTGCTATTCATAAAATGAGAGAGACATAGTGGAGAGGTAAAGATTATGGCCTCTGCAGCTAAAAGCCCCAGTTAGCTCATCTATAAAATAGGAATAAGGGTGCCGCCCTCTTCGAGTCATGGCGACTGGATGAGACCAGGTGTACAAATCACTCAGCCCAGTACCGAGCATGAGGGATGTGCCCCCAGACTCTAGCAGGCATCCTAACATAGAACATTCCCTGAGAAAGGTCACTCCTTCTCCAGCACTTCCTGGATGCTGCGCGCCCCGTGGTGGGCGAGGTATGGTGCCTGGGATGTGGGAACACAGACGTCTGTGTCCCAGCAGCTCTCACCAGCGCCCCCCCCACCCCCCCAGCTCCCTGAGCCGGAGCCTCTTGCAGACCACAAGCTGAAAGAAAAGCGTTTTTGTGCAAGAACTGGAATGGCTGCAAGAGAGAATTCCTGTCACCACAAACTGTGGAGCCACCCTCTTCTTGCCCTGGGGTGGAATTCTGAACGCACCAGAGCACCCCAAAACAGCCCGGGAGCACAGCTGCCTGCTGTCTGGGGAGAAGGCGGGGCTGTGACGAGCCCGCAGCATGTTCCACGGAGACACAATAGCTGCATTGTTTATTTCCGGGCCAACTTTGTTAGGCCGCAGACCAGGACCATCTTACCTAGCCCAGGAGCCTCTCCCATTCCGTGGTAACACCGCAGATGGGATCGTGCGGTCAGGAAGTCAACCAACTCCTTTCCTCCCTTGAGCGTTCAGTGCAAGCCAGCCCTGAGCTCACCCCAGGGACAGCCTTTCTTCTGTTGTCGGGAGAAGCAAGGCAGAGATAACACGTACTCATAGTGGGCCTGGACCCCGTGAAATCTGTCTTTGTCTGTCTGACTCTTGCACACACACAGACACACACCATTCTTCAATCCCCTGCCAAATCTTCCTGAAGATAAGGTAATCCCGTTACGATGAAAACATCAGACACAGGGCCCACGCTCCACTTAGGCTGTTAAAACCTATAATATGAAACAACTCAGAGCTGGCTGAGCTCATCCGCCCGCCACAAGGCATTTCTGCTTACAATTAATTTAGCAAAATGGAAGAAGGCAGCAGAAAAAACTCTCGGTTTACTAAATGACCTTTAAGTAATTGCTTGTATTTTAAATAGACTCAAGTTACCACCAACTTCTTCTTGGGCAGAGAACTCTACTTTCCTTTGACTACAGCTTTAATTCTAACACGGCCTTGACTACTTCTTCAGAGAATCTCTGTTTCTTCCGTGGCTCACTCCTGAGTCTGCTGCCCGCTTACCAGAATAGCGCCGTCGAGGCTCAGCGTCTGCAGGACCTGAGCACAGCACCCCTGGAAGGGGCTCCCCATGTAGGGTGCTGGGCCGCTTCCGGGCTCCATAATGCACAATGTCAGGGAGCCTCAGAAGGGACCAAAGAGAGGAAATTCCATGCTACACACGAGGATCTGCAAACACGGGCTGAAATAATTACCAAGGACAATAACTAACAGCTTCATTCCTATGGAAGAGATTAAGAGGAAATGGACTTAGCATTGTAGCACCAGGAATGAGAAGCAGGGCTTCACCCCTGCTTCCTGCCCCCACCAACAGAGCCATTTATTCAACTGTTTCCAGAAGTGATGCATTTCCAGAATGACTCTGCTCAAGTCTCTCTCCACAGAAGGCCCTGTGATCTAGATCCTTCTGGGGAGCTCAGACAGGCTGGTCCTGGGTAAAAGGTGCATACGTACTTGGAAGCCCCCAGGAGAACGAGATCGTTTCTCCTCACCTCTTCTCTGCCTCCAAAGCTTTGAATTCATACTTACAGGCTTGAAAAGCAAATCACAGACATCCCATCAAGATGCTGTAAGACTTTGAAGTGCTCCCCTCTACCCTAAACCCCACAGCAACGGTGAGTAAAAGAGAAAAAGAGAAGCCAGAAATAGCTTTTCTAATTCAAAAACAAGAAAAAATGTCTCCCTGGACCAAGAATCAAACAGAAAAGCAAAGCAAGACGCCAAGCTGATGCTGGGGCCTCGGCTCTGGAAGCAGCAGCAGCAGGAGCGCCTTCCGTTCCTGTGGTTAGAATGGACTAGAAAGGCTTCCCGTGAGAAAGACGAGAGGCTTTAAGCCAGGGGATGAGATATCTGTTATTAGAAAGAGGCTGAAGACACAGGGCTGATGACCTGTTCCCTTAGGCTAACTATATATAGGAAGCGCTGGGCCTGGAAAGGTCAGAAGACACACTTCTAGGTACAGAGCACCAAGATGTCCATCGCCTAAGTAACCGTGTCCGCAGAGCCCCGACCTCACTGCGGCCCACTGGTTCCAAATGCCATGACTCTGAGGAGTCTGGGAGAGGCCAGTGCATGGCCAGCAGAGAGAGGGGATGTGCACAGAAGCAGAGAAAGGAACAAAAACAAAATACTTCCCACACGAAACGAGCTTGCATGATCAAATTCCAAACCACTTCATGAAATGCGATGCTAAGAGATAACCAACAAAAATTAAAGATCAATGAAATAATACATTATGTGTTAATTTTTTAAAAGTCTCCTAAAAAAATAAAAATCAAAGATCAGAACATGAGTTCCCTCCAGTGGATAAGCTGTGGCTCTGACTGGCCAAGACTCTTGGGAGTATGATGGAGATGCTCAAAAAGTAAGTAACAGAGGAGAGAATACGAAGGTATAAGGCAGGGATAGGGAGAAATAAAACATGAACTGGGAGATACGGGGAAAAACCACACTTGAGATCCTAAGAATGAAAAATAGTCCTTAAACCAACCCAGGAGCAAATGACATCCCTACCACGTGATTTAAGGGAGCTTTAGATCTAGAAACATGGAATAAATGCCAGAAGCCGAAAAGGGTCATCTTGGGAGCAGGAGAGGGAATGCGTGCTAGTGTTTTGAACTGGCTTCTAGTAGTTTGATTTTTCAAATTGTATGCATATATCACTTGAATAAAAACGAAAATAAAGAACTAAAGAGACTGCAAGAAATACCATTAATGGAGGATCATCTGAAGGATATGCAGTCCTTGCTTCCCTCTGTATAGTGTAAATTTTATTCTTAGAAGGGAGCAAACCATCTGGGAGGTAGGAACCAAGCATATATCAATTTTAACCCTTCGTGTTACTTCTTTCATTAAGTTAATATTTGAAATTATGTCTATTAGCCACATTGAAGAATATAATAAAAAAATCAGCTATTTAAATAATTGTGGAAGTCTGCTAAGGACGTTGCCATGGAATCGTGTGGGACCCTCTGGAGTGGCTCTGGCCTCAGTACTGGGAAAAACTGGGCTTCGGCCGAGGAACCTTGTGTGTCCAGCCTCATGGCTACTGTAAATTCTGAAACCAGTCCTTCAGCTTTGGCTGCTGGGAGACTTAGAGTAATTTGTGATTGGTTTCTGGACACTTTATAGGAGCAAACAGAATGCCTCTGGGGCACTGACTTGCTTTTGTCTTATTTCCTGTCACTCTTATTTCACAAATTAATGTAAGATTTACAGCCATTATAGCATACACACTCATCTGCCTACATTTACATTTTACACTGATATGCAGAGAGATGTGTATGGATGTGTGCCTGGAAGCCCATCAGAGGCTTCTGAGTGGTGGGAGGGTGGGATGAGACAGAACGCATTGGGGAAGGAAGAGAAAGGAAGGGAAAAACAGTAGGTTGGACTTTGGGGTCATGGTCTTGAATGCCAAGCTGAGTCTTAAGTTTTATCCTGAAGATTAAAGCCAATGACAAATGTTTTCCAAAATTCCGAGTAAAGCAATGACATGGAAACTGTGGTGGTTCAGAAAACTTACTGTAGGACAGGGTGCAGGACAGGTGATGGAAGGGACATGGAGTGCCGGGGCTATTTCAATAATCCAGGAGTTAGGAAAGGCAGCAGCGTTACTGGTAAATGGACAGACACCATGTTTCAGAAGAAGAATCAGACTTAATAGGCTTTCGGAAAGAAAAAGTGACACGGGTGGGAAACCAGCTTTTTCTTGCCACAAAGCAGGTGACATCCAAGGAAACTCGCTGCACACCAGCACAAACTTACAGAAACCATCAAATTCCTGGGTCTGTTACTCTGCTTCTGTGGCCTAGGACTCTGGCCTAGGCAAACCACAGGAGAAGTCAAATTGTCCTGATACCTCCCTTGGAAGGTAAGTTCTATTCCCTCCAGCAATTAAGCTGCTGATGACTAGAAATGACACGTAACTCCACACGTGCCAATTATAGCTGCTCTGGAAGGCCTCCTGCCTTCCTGAAGCCGGACAGCATGTGGGCCCAGCAACATGCAGACAGCACCCTGATAAATACCGCCCAACCCGGAACCCTGCTGAGATGAATTTCTCAGGGTCCAAAAAAAAGGCAGAAAAATAATGTTGAAAACTTTAAACCTTGGAACCGAAGTAAATTTAATTTTGACCTCAGTAGTTTTGAATTCGTAATCTTTGGGGGATGCACTAAGCTGGCTTCACCCGGGTCTTACTTTGTCAAAGCAAATCAGTGATACAGAGATTTCAGGAGGAACGTTTACATCACTAAACAGAACAAAATTCTCAGGTAAATAGAAACTTGCAAACAGAACTGATGAGCTGATTGAAATCACGTTCATAGTCTCATCTCAGGGTAAACCCCACTCACTTCTCCTAGGAAACGTTTCAGAGAAACGTGGGTAACAGAGCTGGAAGGGGCCTTCGGAGCGTCCAATTTAACTGTGGTGTTAGACACCGTGTTTGTCTTCCTCTGTCCGACTTATTTCAGTTCCCATAATGCCCCCAAGGTCCATCCATGTTCTTGCAAATGGCCAGATGCCATTGTCTTCAAGGGCCGAACAATCTTCCAGTGTGCATACACCACGTTTTCTTGAACATTCATCTATGGATGGACACGGAAAATTGTTTCCATGTCTTGGTTATTGCAGGCAGCGCTGCAATGAACGTGAGGATGCGGCTATCTGTTCAAGTGAGTGTTTTCATTTCCTCTAGTTAAATACCCAGAAGCGGAACTTCTGGATTATACGGTTGTTCTAGTTTTAATTTTTTGAGGGACATCCATAATGTCTCCCACAGTGGCTGCACCAGTTTGCATTTCTACCAACACGTCACACACAAGCCTTCCCTTTTCTCCACAACCTCACCAACACCTGTTATTTATCTTTCTGAGTCTAGCCGTGCTGACAGGTGTGAAGAGATACCGATGGCCAACAGGCACATGAAAAGATGCTCAATGACGGTCTGGGGAGAAATCCCAGGGGATCCCCTACAATCCAGGCACAAGTGGCTGTCGCAAAAGGGCTAACGCTAAGGGGGATTGAATCTTGGGCAGGAATTAGTGGCGGATCCAACTTTCCCCGTTTCATGCATTTATTTCTTTTTCACTAAAAACTAATTGTGTTCACTGATTCCTGCCTCGGTAGAATGAGCGCAAGGTCCCTGAGCTCCTGCAGTGAGAACCGCAGCCTCTCTCCGTTGATGTTGGCACCGGAGACCACAGGGTCTGTACGGTTGAGAGGGAGGAGGACTGGATTCGGTCCCAAGATCTAAGTTTGAGACCTGGTTTTGACATGTTTTCTTCACCCTCTCCCACAGGCACACCTCTGAACCTCATTGAGTTGTGTTTCCTAATTCACAATTATTGAGTTAAATGACATAGTGATTATAAAAGAATTCCCACAAATACAAAACACTCTATAAAAGTAAGATTTATTCAGATAACTCGATTGTGCGCAAACTAAAAGTCAATAGGTTCAATGTGAGGAAAGCATATGAATAAAAGGAGAAGAGTTCTTTTTTTTTTTTTTAACCTAAGTTCATTCACTGTCTTTATGGCTTTTATTTTGGCTTTTCTTCCTTTCTCAGAGAGTAAAAGTTGCTAGAGATAAGTGACCTCTCTCTGCGATGAGCGTTATAGCAAAGGCTTACAGACCAAATTTTAAGGAAATAACAAACTAGGAATGACTCACGAATTGAGCAGCAGCTTCACAGCCATGATGTACCCCAATGCCCCGCTGTATGCTCTAACAGCGCTCCGGCCTTCAGGGTCCTTTTCATTGTATGTTTAACGGCTACATTCCCTCCAGAATCAAGTTCCATAGATCCCTACCTGAGATTAAACCTTTCACCACTTCGTGGGTGCTAGAAGTTCAAGGAGATAAAACATATGTCCCACCACACATTCTTTTTATCCACCTCCGTTTCCCACTCTGCCCTGAGAGTCATTTCCCTGAGGATTAATGAAAGAAAAGCAGAATTCTCTGAGAGGTCACTGGGATCGTGCCCGTGACATGCTCCAAGCTGAGCCCCCCACACCCTGCCACGTACCTTGTCTTGGGTTTGGCATCGGAAACAGTCACATTCGAAACAGTATTGGTCCCTCAGCTGCTTGCGGCGCTCCTCACTGGTCATCAGCATGTCCAGGTAGCAGATGGTGAGCTGGGGGGAGGGGGCACAGAGGACAGGGTCACGTGGCTGCAGCGCTCAGCATCTTTAACATGTGCTTACTATTGCTGCTGATTATTTAAGCGGACACTTTTGAACACACCAAAAAGCACAAAAAGGAAAGAGACTACTTACAATCTATGCGAATAATCACATGTAAAATTTTAATGCATTCCCTTCAGGTGTTGTTGTGTGGTGCACACCTGTATATTATACACTTGTTTTAAAGACCCAGACTCCTGACCGCTATACACGTTGACACCTCGTCTGTGAGCCACCAAATAAGAGACTATCGAGAGCTGGTGTGTGTTGGGTAGTAAACACTATAACCGTTTGCGATCAGAAAAGCCAGGTCAATTCCGGCCCCCAAAGGGGAGGCAGGTGATGCACCCAGGTGTTCTTAAATCCTAATCAGTCCTGCAGCCTCATGGAATTTGAAGTCAACCAAATTTGGTGGCTTTGAAGTCAGGAGACCGTTTTACTTGTGACTACATAGATTTAAAAAAAAAAGGAGAACTAATGTCAGAATGGGATCCTAGATGGAAACCCCTAAGCTGACCTCCTTGGGCCCTTTCAACAGTGATTATGTTGTCTTGGATGGTGAAAGGTTGGGTTTCCCTGCCACTGTCAAGCTCCACTTGGAGACACAGGTCTTCGGGTAACATTGTGACATTCACACATTTCACACTCGACCAGATGTGTGCACTGAAGGGCTAATTCAACATAGACAAAATGGCCCTCCTGATCCCCCTGGCCTGTTCTGTCCCTGCTGGACCTGTCGCAGTCCCAGCTGAGAGCAATGCAGCTTTCGTGTCCTTCAAGCAGAAAGTTCAAAGTCATCCTTGACTTCTCTCTCCCTTTCCAATTCTCGCCCAATCCACCAGGAAATTCTGTGTGCTCACATTAAAAATATATCCAGAATCAACCACTTTCTACCTCTCCCAGTGTGACCATCCGGGTCTGAGTTACCTTCCTCTCTTGCCCGTAAAACAAGCAAGTCTCACAGCCTGTCTCCCTGCCTCCCCCACCGGCCCTCCCGCACAACACCCTCTAGACGGTGATTCTCCATGATTGTCTTTAAACTAAGACAGATGGTTAAGACAGATCAGCTCTTTGCTGTGTTCAAAATGCTCCAACGGACCCTGCTTTTGCTTAGGGGCCATGTCCTGACAAGGGGTCCCACAGCGCAACTCGGCATGTGGTTCTAGGGCCTGTGTCACCAGCCCGCAGTAACATCAGAAAACAAACGCAAAGGAACGTTTAGAAGTTTCTACAGGAATCTGGTAAGATACTTTATATGACTCTAATAATACAACACTGGGCTTTTAGCTCCTATGTTTTTAAATTTTCATTTTTCCAATCATTTAATTTCATGAAATTTTACAAAAATCTTAGTCTGCAATGGACGAAGGCTAAGAATAATTATAACGATGATAACAACAACAACAATCACCACCAGCCCAGTTCCCTCTCTAATAAGCACCAACTGCCCACCAGCCCTCGGTTCTTCTGTCCCCATGCGTCCACACCCCCACGTCCGACCACCACACTGGCTGTGTCCCCTGTGCTGCCCCCAGAACCCACGACGGGGCCCCCTCACCTGTGCTGGGTTTCAGTCAATCTTGCATCCTCACTGTGGTCCGAACACCCGACGCTCCCCCCCTCGGGCCCCCTTGTCCCCTCACACTTTTCTCCTTTTCTCTTCTCGGTAACAGGTGTCCACTTGTCACATACTATGTACAATACTCTGTATTCATTTTCACGTGTAGAGAGTAATCTTGGGGGCGTGTGTGGCGGGTGGAAGCGGACGTGCCACAGGAGAGGACGACAGCAGGACCATCCACGGCAGAAGGTGACCAAAGCTCCGGAGAGCGAAAATTCCCAGGTGCTTTTTCTTAGACGTAAAGTTTTAAGACTTAAAAGAAAGCATTTCGTGTCTACGAAGCACATCTTACATCCTGGAAAGCACGGTAGAGCACAGAAGGCCATCCTCTTTGACAGAAAACATAGCTTCGGCTGGGCCACAGGGGAAAGGAGGCCTGGTCAGCCAGCCAGAGCTGTCCCACCCACCATGGCCGTCCCCAGGGTGACAGGAGCCACAGCTGGGTCTGGCTGGCTGGCTCTCTGTAGATGCTTCCCACGTTAGGCAACTATAACATGCCACTCTGAAACACAGAAACAAGAGTATCTAGCCTCGGGAAGTGTAGACGACGGTATTACTGAACACCGAGTACATGCCAGGCACTCACGGAGCGAGGCAGCATGGGACAGCGACGATGTGGGCGGATTTGCACATCCACATCATGCCAGACAGTCTTTTTGCAATACAGCTGCTTCCCAGCCTTCCGGGGGCTGAACGGAGACTCACTTCTCGAGGCTGCACCAGCACTGACCCTAAAGCGCATGAGCCTGTGCGACACGGTGTTCTCTGACAACTGGACTCCTTCGCAATTGAGTCCCTTTTTTTGCTTTGTGATCTGAAGTCCAAGCTGCCTGGGGGCCATCACATCAGGCAAGCTCCTCTTGTTTATAGACAACACTATGTACCAAATTCCAAACAACCAATTCTGAAACCGCCCTGTGTTTCTGTCTGGGGCGGCATAGGCATTCGCCTTGCCCTCAGAGCCCCGGATTCCTTAAATGAGTTGATGGTAAAATGAACTGAACTCTGTGCTCCCTCTTGGGTTGGTTCTGGGACTCTCCTTACTCCAGCCCAACGGCAGTCATCAGCCCCCGCCATCAGATCAGATCAACTGGCAGTACTTACTGGGTGATGACGATGTGCTCTGTGTGAAGCCAACAAATCCAGGGCCAGAGAAAGAAGTCTGGCTAACCCAGACTGAATCACACCGGCCAAAACTCATGAGTGATCATGCCAGCCAGTGAACAGGCAATAAGACACTAGTTATCTCATTTAACTCCACTACACAGACCCTGACAGAGTCCATCCCTACCCCGTTACTGCCCGTGACCACTACCTGCACTGGGCTATGGCTTCCTAACGCGTCTCCCACTGTCTGTGGTCTAGTTCTCATCTTTGAAACTCCACTGAGAGCTCTTCCTGAAACTCACATCTGATCACGTCATCTCCCTACATGAAGTTTTTTTTTTAAAAGATTTTATTTATTTATTTATTTATTTATTTATTTGACAGAGAGAGATCGCAAGTAGGCAGAGAGCCAGGCAGAGAGAGAGGGGGAAGCAGGCTCCATGCTGAGCAGAGAGCCCGACATGGGGCTCGATCCCAGGATCCTGAGATCATGACCTGAGCCGAAGGCAGTGGCTTAACTAACTGAGTCACCCAAGTGACCCTACGTGAACATTTTTGATGACTTCTTGCTGCCTGGGGGGTAAGGCACACAAAGGCTTCCCCACTGATCTTCTGTCTGCCTTTCTAGCCTGGATATCTCTCCGGTCACTTTCCAGTCTTCACGGTTATATACCCTGCAATGCCTCGGAAACAGTGTGGGTCCTGAGCACCCCTGCCCCTGCCTGCCCGCGCTTGCCCTGCACCATCGGCTTCTTCTGAGTGCTCTCAGCCCGCAAGCTTGGCTCAAACATGCCACTTCCCGTGAAGACTGCCCCATTCCCCACTTTGTGCCTCCTCCACGTTCCTCCGAGTTCACAAAACACTCTGTGTCAAAACTAAGGGTCTCAATGGCAAAACATTTTTATGCATATTTTCGGGGGGGAAGGGAAGCACCATAGGTTACTAATGGGCAATGACATTGAAATCATTTTATCAGCCAAAGATAAAAAACCTTTCTTGAAGACTCGCTGCTTCACCACTTTTATTTAAGAATCTGCTCACTACGCATAGGGCTCATTTAGCAGGAACGTAAATGTGAAACTTGCCATTGATCAGTGGATGCTTTAATGGCACAGAACAAAATCGCATTAAAATATTAATGCCACTGACCATTGCTTTGCCATTTTAGAGCAGCTTTTATGGGAAATGCAGTAAGTCACTTGCAACATTAGAGTGAGATGATGAAAGATATCTGCCGAATGTGGATATATTGCTTACTTGAAATTTTCAAGGCAAAGGAACCCCTTTTCCATGAAGTCCATCTTTTCATTATGTACAAAAGAGTGGATAAGAAGACCAAATTAAAATTAGACTTCGTTTTCATTTCTGGACTCACACGGTGACGATTACCAAGTTTTCTGCAGGTACTGGCTCTGAACGGAAAACAAGACGGCAAATCTCACTTATCTTTCAAATCACACCTGCCTGCTAGTCTTTCTCTTCTCGTTGTCACACCCTTGTGCTCCGTCATTAGCAATTCAGGCTAATTTGAGCTGCTTCTTCGGATCCCCCACCATGAGCTGCCACCTGAATTCCTCCTGACTCAGGGTGCCTTGGTCACCTCTTGCTTGGATTACTGCATCAGCCTGACCCTCACTGACCCGACGTGCTTACACACGGAGAATCTGAACACAGACTGCTGCTTCAGTGGCACCCCATGGCCTGTCCCCAACCCCTTCACCAACATCTACTGAGTGCCTCCCATAGCCCAGACATGTTCCTTGATAAAGCCCCCAAGGGGTCCTACAATCACGTCCGGTCCCTGCATATTCCTTCCTCAGCTGGTCCCCTTCAAAGTCTCCAGTCTATTGATGAGAACACTTCCTGCTCCTCGAAATCACCACTCTGTCCCTTGTCTCCGTGTCTTTGTCTGGAATGCCCTCCTGTCTCAGCCACCTTGAACTCTAGAGTCCAAGTCACTTCTCTGGAAGCCTTTCTTACCTCCTCCCTACCCAGGCCCCTTCCACTACATGGGTGCCCCTGATCTGAATGTCTATAAAGCCCCGTGTACTTTATCCTACTGTACTTTTCATATTCCGTTATTACTTTCTGTTCTGTGTCAGTTTCCTCGTTTATACCTTGAGCTCCTGAAGGCAAGGCTAGGTCTTACTCCTCTTTGTATTCCCAATGCCCACCCCAGGACACGACACCCAATTAAGTAGTCAAATGAGTTAGCACATAAGTAAAGAGGTCTGAGGGAAGAAACAGACTGTCTTAATCTCACAACAATTTAAATTAAAACTGATAGGAGGGATACTGATATGCTCAGTTTGTGCAAATCACATTTCTCGAAGTTGATATGGCTCCAGAGGCAGTATCTGTAACAGCTACAACCTCTTCTCACCAAGAATTCTCAGGAGGGTGGCCCGGACTGCCCAGCTTTCTTCCCTGATCCACGTTTCAGAACACGGTCAGCGGGTAATACACATTTCACGGTTTACCCAAACCCTGCAGAGGCAGCCGTTAGCAAGCCAGCATGAGGGCCATCCCTCCAACCTTACTATAAACCTCTCTGTAGGAGGTACTAGATAAGGAGACAAAAATCCCGAAGCAAAACCAAACCAAACCAACTAACCCAAACCAAACCAACAGACCCAACAACTCAGCATTGGCGTGGAAATCCTGAAGTAGCAAAATGTAGCAGGCGGTGCTGGTTTGAAGCGAAGGATCTGAAAGCGGTCCGCAGGATGGCTTCATGTGCGGAGAAACAAAGGGTAGGAAATTTCCACGGTGACTTCTACTCTGGAAACTTTGTAAATCCCCAGCTGTCCTGAGCTGAGGTCCAAAATGTTCTCATCTCGAACTGGCAATGGCTAGCTCTTGTGTTACTTTCTTTCTGGGGCCCATGGGACACACCTGAAGATTAGAGGTAGTTTTAAAAATGGCTCTAACATTCTATTCCACCTCTGTTTTGCCTTTAGCAAGCCTTATTCACTCACTCAACAGATACAGAGTACGGATTTTCTCTATAATAAGCAATATGCAGTGTTCGCTCATAGAGCCTATATTCTGGGACTCACATCCCAGGGAGAACATGCTAGCACTCCCTGACGAGCAGTAAAGCCAAGATGCAAAGTTGATGCTAAGAAACTGCCAAAAGCTTCCAAATTTACTTCCTTGCTCAGTTGATCTAAAGCAAATATTTGCACAGTAAAAAGAAACTGCCCTTTTAATCAACCTCAAAATGTCTTTTCTCCTGGTTCCCCCTCCACCCCACATCTGCCCCAAGGGCCCAGTTTGAAATGTGCAAGAGGAGTGTCCGGCGGTGGGGGTGGGGGTGGGGGTGGGTCACTACAGGCATCAGGGGACTCAGGACAGCAGCCTTCAGCGACACACGCGTCCTACACAATGAGCCGCTAATCCATCCGGAATGCCAACGGTTCCCTGGGTGATAAGCAATCCTGGTCTTTATGGAAGCTCACTTGAATGGAAGTCAAGTCAACAGGGAGCCATGGATGCCTCCTGGGGATAAGGCCAAGTACCAGGTACTGAAGAAGATACGGAAGTAAGACACAACGGCCTGCCCTCACGGAGCTTATGGCCGAACAGAGAGATCATCAGAAGAGCCAGAGGAGATCTCAAAGCGAAAGACATTTCCTTCAACCTGGGAAATCGGGAAGATGTTTATAGAGAGATGATGTTTGAAAGGACCCCGAAAGGTGTGTAACATTAACACAGGAACATCGGGGAAGGGGAACAACTGTGCAGACAAAATGTCACCCACCAATACATGCATAATGGGGTGGGAAAAATTTTATTTTCAGAAAAAAAAAAAATCAAGCTCATAGACATAGACAACAGATCGGTCGATGCCAGAGGTGGGACAGGGGTGCCAAATCGGTGAAGTCAGTCGAAGAGTACCAAGTCCCCAGGATAAAGTAAGTCCGCACAGCATGGGAACTACAGGCAACAATACTGCAAAGCATATTTGAAAGTCACTAAGGAGTAAATCTTAAGAGTTCCCAAGAACTCTTGAGAAAGAAGAGAAAACATTTCTGTAACTATGTTTGGTGATGGATGTTCACTAGAACTACTGTGGTGATCATTTTACAACACAGACAAACATCAAATCACCGTGTGATACTCCGGAAACATACAGAATGTCATACGTCGATTACACCTCAATTAAACAATATTATCTTCCGAACAAGATGGTATGAAGGACTTAGGGAAGGAACCCTCCCTTTGTTGGGAAGATGCTTTAGTAAGTATCATGCGGGAATGGATCTGAGTCTGCAGGACCTGAAGCTGAGCACAATTATTTTGTGTCGAGCAAGAGGAAGGATTTGCTTGTTCCAGAGATGGAAGGAAATGGACGTGAAAAAAGTGAAATCAGCACCAAGAAACAAGACTTTTTTCCAACTAAATGAAAACCAACCAGGGAAAATAATGGGCAGCCAAGCCTAGGAAACCAGGCATAGGAAAATCTCTTTGTGGTTCCTGAAAATTCTGACTGCTCCTAATAGTTTTTCTGTTTGCCTCTCCTGTTATTGCCTTTTTTTTTTTTAATTTAGTAAATCATCATCTCTTCGGCAGGAGTGACACGTCTCCTCGGACAGTCGGCCCGGCTGCGCACTGCTGCTGCTGCAAACGGCCGGTGCCCCCTTTCGTACCTGCCCTGACGTCACATGTGGCCCTAGAATAAACAGCAACGCCACTCTCCGTCTCGTTGACAGACACCCCAGTGTACTGAGCACAGGGGCCCTAAAAAAGGGAAATCCAGTAAGTGGCTGTACAGGAGACAACTTACTCAGCTGCTAATCAGATTGGAGGGAATCTTCTCCAAGCCAAATCCCTGTCTACATAAAATATGGTGCCCCCGAGTTTAGGTTTTATTGGCTGAGTGTTGCATAAATGCCATAAAAGCTTATGATACTCTGCCTTCCTTGCAATAAATACCCACTTTAGCAAATTGGAAGGTGGAAGGAAACTAGGTTCTAAAAAGCATAAATACCTATAAGCCCACATTCGGGGTGGTGGGTGTGCAAAACCTGGGCAGGGGGGTTCTGGGGGTAGCTCATCCCCAGCTGCCCTGTGAGATCTGGAGCTTCGAAGAAGCTCTTCTTCCCAAGAGGCCGGTGTGGCAGGTTACAACCCGGGAGGGTCAAGTCTAAGTCACCATCGGAGGTTACACTCTCTGGCCCCTCTCCCCTTCATATCTTTGCTGAACAATCACACACCGACGTCGCGAGATCCGCAAAGTCCCCATGACCATGTGAATGAGTAAAGCTTGTTTGCTTTCTAGCAAATGAAGGTACATATGAGTCACCCACAAAATGGGACGGTGGCCCTAGGGGTAAGGAAACCCTTGGGATCCCATTTACAAGCTGGGCTGTACTCCTGCCCGGGGAAGGATGAGTACGGGCTGGGATGTGAGAGGCTGGTAGACTGTCCCCTGCACTGAGCACAGACACTCCATCACACACTCACACCCTTCTCTGGCACACATACAAGAGGACCGTGGAGACCCAGAACAACGGTCGTTTACGAAGGCGATCCAGCTGTAATCCTGGACATGGACTGCAGGGCAAATGGGTCGCTGGGTGGATGCATTATTTCTTCTCCCTGGCGGAAGGATCTGGACAAGCTGTCCCTGAGGCACAGCTGGTTTCAGGAAAGGGTCTCTGATGCAGAAGGCCAGGTGCTGGGAAAAGCAGGTGGCTTACCTCCTCTCCTGCCTCAATGTCCCGGACTGCTCGCAGCAAGAGGTGGGGCCCGTTGAACACAATGGAACAGTTGGGGTCACAGCTGTGATTGAGCAAAGACATACTGGAGGAAGGAGAAAAAAGAGGGCAGCGTCACTCAGTAGACAGAGTCAAACATCTAATGTCACTGACAGGTAAGGCTAACAGGGCACGAGACTGAGGGCTCTGGGAGAAGTCCCAGAAATGTCACCAGCCCACATCGTATACAGCAAAACGCTCCTCAAGATGGAGGTTACTTAGGGGAAGTGTGTTAACAAAAACCTTTCTGAGTGCTTTCTGGGGTGAGCGTGGGGGATGGCTGTCTCCTTAGACGGCAGCCAGGTCACCACCGGCCTTTCACACACAGCTCTGGCTCGTACAGCCCCTCTGCAGGACGTGCCTGCCTCCTGAAGGACAACGAGAGTCCTCCCTCTGACGCAGAAGGCTGACGGCATCTCGCTGACGAGATCCTAGAGCGTCTGGGGCCCCGGGCCAGTCATTTTAATACCACAGAAGTGACTTTTTGCCATCTGGAACGGGAACGAATGTAAGCTACACCATACTGGGCAATCCTCAGAAGAACGATCAGGGAGCGCTCGCTGTGTAGAAAGCACTTTCTTAGCCCTTACACAGGTTTCCCGAATTCAGGCATCATGCGAATCTCACGGAGGCACTGAGAGATGATAGGACGAGCATGGGGAAGTCAACGGCTTGCCCCAGGATGCACAGCTCGGAAGGGGGACTGAATCAGAACGAGACAGTGTGAACTCCAAGCCTCTGCTCCGACCCGTCTCTCTCAGGACCCGACCAACAGACCCGTGACTTACAACACTCATGAGAAGTAAGAAAACCAGCTGAATTCTCAGGTTCACAACTAAACATAAGAAGGACTATATTCGAATTTGCACCTTCCCAGCACGAAAACAAAATGGACCGAGGAGTGACTGCAGTGTTCGCAAAGGGACATCCTGGCAGCTCAGGGGAAGAGAGTCCCCTCAGCGGCTGCAGCAGAAAACACTTCAGAAGGCCAAACCCTGAAAGTCGGGGACAGTGGAGTTTGGACAATGCTGAGCCAAAAGACCAAATGACCCCAATGTGTGCAACCCCCTGAGCCTGGTCAAACACCCCTGTGCTTCCACCCAACATCAGGGTGGGGTGAGGGATAACCGATTATTTTCAGATTATTTATTTGTTTATTTATTTGAGAGAGAGACAGCATGAGCAGGGGGAGCAGCAGACAGAGGGAGAAGCAGGCTCCCCACTGAGCAGGAAGCCTGATGCGCGGCTCATCCCAGACCCTGAGATCATGACCTGAGCTGAAGGCAGATGACCGACCGACTGAGCCACCCAGATGCCACAAGGTCATAACCAAGTTTCATTAGCACCCACCATCCCTAACTTCTTACCCCAAGGCTCCCGAGATCAAGAATTTAGGTCTGAGGTCTGCCTCCTTGCTCATACCACAGCATATACTACGGGGTTATAAAATTCTTTCCTTTAAACTTAAGACTTTCCATTTTCTTATAATTTATCATTAGGTTTCAAACAAGCATCGCTCTTGAACCAGCTGCGGCAACGGCCGTCCTGACACCTTCCACAAGGTCGGGGAGCTGGGTGAATTACAGTTGTTTCTTCCAGTAAATGAAACACCATTCGCCATACCTTGGATAGAGGCCAACACCAACTTCCTGCATCTCCGCATTGCAGATGGTGAACGCATTGCAGATCACCTGTGAAAACAAGGGGAAGACAATCGGGATTACCAGAGTCGCCTAAGAAACTTCGCAGGCAGGCGAGAGAGAACAGAAATGTTCAAAAGCAAAAGTAGGAGTTTGAATACTTTTAGTGGTTGCTTTGCAAAGATCCAAGCCAAACTGGGAGGCTCTTTCACTTGCAAAAGAAGCTGTCTGGGACACACTTTCCTTAAGAAGGTCGGGTTAGGTGCAGGAGTAGCAACATCGCGCACAAACCTCAGGCTTAAACCAGCACAGGGCCTGTCAATTTCCATCGAACCCTTTTCTCCCAACTCACCCAGTCCCATGACAGGTTCAAGTTTCAGAATACAAATAATCTATTTATTGAGAACTAGACTCCTATCAAGTTGGGTTTGTTTTTTATTTTTTTTTTCCCTCACACTGCCTGCAGTTTCCAAATGCCACTATCTATCTATGGGGAACAGCAGCCTGTCTTTTATTCCTACAAAGAGGGAAGGACACCCTGAGAGAGTCTGTGATCGAGCTGATGGATCACAAGGAGCACAGAAAGTCCAGCCATGGCAGTTACTAGGGACATGGAAGGTTCTCACCAGCTAGGCAGCACAGTCCTGGACCCTATGGGGTGTGGGCCAAAAGGAACAGTAGATGCGATCACTGTGCTCAAGGGACCTCAAAACCTATGGAAGGCCACCCAGAATCACAGAAAGAGCACTGGATTTAGAATCAGAAAATCTAGGTCCTGGCCACACATCGCTGCCTCAGGCAGGTGCTGGGATGAACAGTGAAGGAATAAACAAAGTTCCTGCCTACATGAAGCTTAAATTCTAGTGGGGGTGGTAGTGGTGATGCACGTTCATGTCAGGAGAAAAGCAAGTGCAAAGGCCCTGAGGTGAAAATCTTTTTAGGTACAGAGTAACAGCAAGAAAGCTGGTGTGGGCAAAGCAGGGCAAGGAAGAAGAAGAAGGGTGAAATAAGAGATCACAGCGCAGTTAGACTGTATAGGTGCTTAGAGCCATGTCTACATTGTATTCTAAATGAGACAAAAGGCAATGGGTTACTTCTGAGCCAAGGTGAGAATGATAGGATTTCCCTTTGTAAAGGACCACTCTGGCTGTCGCAAGGAGAACGGGCTATAGAAAGACAAGGGTAGAAGGAGAGGGAATGAGAAGCCTAGGTTAGCTTGGAGGTCTGGATGTTGGTGGCAGAACTAGGGAGAAGTGAGTGGTGCTGCCAGTAGGATTTACTAACGGACTATCGAGGGGAGCGGAGAGAGTCAAGGATCAGGTTTGAGTGTGGGCCTGAGCGTGGGCTCCATAAAGTTGCCATTCATTAACAGGAGCAAGACTGGTAAAGGTTTGGTTGCAGGGAGCTGGGAGCAAGTCCAGATGCTTTATTTCAGCCGTGTTAAATCTGAAACGGCATATTAGACATCCCAGCCAAGACCAAGTATGAGCGCCTGGAACGCACGGCAGCAGCTGGGTTGGAAAGAGACACTTAGGACAGAACAGAACAAAGCCCGTCAAGAAGAAAGCAGAATAGGCCACCACAGACGTGAGATGAACCCGGCACCACAAATGGATGCTGACTTACTGTTATAGTTTCCGTAAAAGAAAAAAACAAAAACCAAAAAACAAAACCAAGAAACAACGAATGTCTCTAAATCAGGTTTATAGGAAAGAACGTAAAGTGTGAAAAAGCGTTCAGTCCTTTGAGACTCCTCCACTGCTCTAAAGAGCTCTTCTACGAAATCTAGTGCAACCTATCATGATTTGGCATTTCCTCTAAAAGTCTGATAAAACTGCAGTTTCAAATCAGGAAATAAGTTGGTGTACACACACATATTATAACACACGAGTTAAACTGCTCTGAGGGCACGTGTTCTGTATTAAGTTGCAACGGCGTACTGCCTGCACATATTTATGTACAAAACGGATGGTGGAAATGCAGGACGAAAGACCCTGATACTTCACACATTTTTAAATGGGTATGAAATCGCAGGAGGGGAATAGAAACTTTAACATGTACTTTTCAAGTGTAATCACGACTTGACCAGCATTAACTCACCAATGAAACACTGGATCAAACCAATCAAATCTGTTAACTTTGAATCAAACCAAAATGTAAACATTTTTTTCTCCGCTGCGAAGCAAATTAAAGGCCTTTCCAGAATAGGTTTATCCTGATGGAATTTTTTAAAAGAAAGAAAAAAGAGCTAACACGGGGTAATGTCTGCTTCCTCCAGGAGACTTTGTCGATCCCTCGGACCTAGGTGATGTGCTCATCCTGTTAGCAGCATTCATCATCCTGATTCGTTATTTACCCATTTATCTGACACCAAATGCAACTCTTGTGTGCAATACTCCGAGGGCAGTGATAGAGGCTCCTTGCGTGAAAGACACTAATATGGGATTTTCGGGGAGATGGATGGTTGTGTGGGTGTGATCCTCAGGGTCCCCAGGGGGTCACTACCTAGGACAGGGTCAGAGAAGACACCAGAAGTAAGTCACAGGTCCCCTGTCGGCATGGAAGAGGAGAGACGGGATGTGGTTCCATACTCTGCCAAGGTGTAAGGAGAAGCTCACCTTCCAGCTCTCCGGTCCTTAGGCATCCAATCTATTGATATCCCTGCCCAGATCTCTTTGTCCATTCTCGCTCTCTACTCTGCCTCATCTTTTGTTTCAAATGCTTCTATTAGTCCAATCGATGGAACGACAGGCTTAGGCCTCTGAAGAGATTGAGGGCTTATCTGATCCTCTGCTTAAAATGCCAGGGGTCTGGCATGCCCTCCACCCCCGGGGTGGCTCAGTGGGTTAAGGATCTGACTCACAATTTCAGTTCAGGTCGTGATCTCAGGGTCATGAGATTGAGCCCCATGAAAGGGTCCATGGTGGGTGGGGACTCTGCTTGGGATTCTCTCTTTCCCTCTCCCTCTGCCCCTCCCTCATACTCCCCACTCCCACCAAAAAAAAAAAAAAAAAGCCCAGGGTCCAGACACATGGAAATAAATGTGTGCAAAATGAATGAATGGGCAATCATTCCCATATCCCTTGCCTTCCCTCCTACTTCTCTGGCATCTTTTCCTTTAACTTTCCTCCCTTCTTTTTTCCTTTTCCTGTTTTCACTGGTACCTGTAGGCTACCCTCTCTCATTCTGCCCCAATCCACAATATAGGTAGGATGCTTTAAAGTCCTACTGAGCCAATTCCAGACACGTTTCCTCATTCATATTATTCTGAGAGGCATTGTGCGCCAGTGTTCCTGAGCTAAAACAGTTACTTTTTTTTTAACCTAATCCCACTTTTAATAAAAATACTAGTTTCTCTCCCTAGTATATCTGTATGTGCTCAAGTGAAAATATGCAAGGAATTTCTGTTTATACCAAGTAGTAAAAGAATGGAAATAGGGCGCCTGGGTGGCTCAGTGGATTAAGCCGCTGCCTTCGGCTCGGGTCATGATCTCAGGGTCCTGGGATCGAGTCCCACATCGGGCTCTCTGCTCTGCAGGGAGCCTGCTTCCTCCTCTCTCTCTGCCTGCCTCTCTGCCTACTTGTGATCTCTCTCTCTGTCAAATAAATAAATAAAAAATCTTAAAAAAAAAAAAAAAAAAAAGAATGGAAATAAAGCCCAGAAATAAAAGTTTAAATACTTTTCAAAGTATTTTTTTTTTTTGTATAAACAGTTTTCTTAGGAAAGTGCACAGGTTAAACAATTAATGAATGAGCACTTCACACAGATGCTTTTAGAAAAGCATATTAATGGGATTATTTCAATAAAAAACAACTTAGAAAATCTTTCTAAAAATTAAAGTGAGTATTATGGAGTATTACCTTAAAATATTTATCATGACATAAAATTAAAACATACATTTAAATTATTTTATTATTACCAAATATAGTTATGTGGATTCTTCACAATATTCCTCTTGAAATCATCAAAAGCCTTTATAATATAACACTATATCTTTTCAAGACAGTAAAACTCTAGTGAGTTGGTACAAGTGATTGCTGAACCTCTGTATTTTGTAAAAAAAAAAAAAACTACTAAAGTGAAATCTTAAATATTCTATGAAACATGATAAAAACCCTTAACAAAGTAGGTTTAGAGAGAACATACCTCAACATAATAAAAGACATGTACGAAAAACACACAGCTAACATCATACTCAAGGGTGAAAAACTGAGAGCTTTTCCCATAAGATCAAGAACAAGACAAGGATATCTACTCTCATCATTTTTATTTGACATAGTACTGGAAATCCTAGCCATAGCAATCAAACAAGAAAAAGAATGAAAAGGCATCAAAATCGGTAAACAGGAAATAGAATTTTCACTATTTACAGATGACATAATACTATTTACATAAACCCTATAAATTTCACAAAGAAAATACCAGAACTGGTAAATGAATTCAGAAAGGTTGCAAGATACAAAATCAATATACAGAAGTCCATTATGTTTCTATACATTAATAATGAAGGAGGGGAAAGAGAAATGTGGAAAAACACATTTATAATTGCACCAAAAAGAATAAAATACCTAGGAATAAGCTTAACCAAAAAGGTGAAAGATTTGCACTCTAAAAACTATACAACACTAATGATGAAAATTGAAGACCACACAAACAGAAAGCAATTTAATGCTTGTCGATTGGAAGAACAAATATTGTGAAAATGTCCATATTACCCAAAGGGATCTACAGATTCAATGAAATCCGTACCAAAATACCAAAAGCATTTTTCAGAGAACTAGAACAAGTAATCCTAAAATTTATATGGAACCACAAAAAAACCCCAAATAACCAAAGTAATCATGAAAAAGAAGAATAAAACTGGGGACATTTCAATCCACAATCCCAGATTTCATGATAGTCTACAAAGCTGTAGTAATCAAAACAGCACGGTACTGGTGCACAGACAGACACACAGATCGACAGAACAGAAGAGAGAGCCAGAAATAAACCCACAATTATATGGTCAATTAATCTTTATCCAAGAAGGCAAGAATATGGTGCTGGGAAAACTGAACAGCTACATGCAAAAGAATGAAACTGGATCACTTTCTTATACCATACAAAAATATACATTCAAAATGGATTACAGACCTAAGGTGAGAACTGAAGCCATAAAAATCCTAGAAGAGAGCATAGGCAGTAATTTCTGACATTGGCTATTGCAAGATTTTTCTACACATGTCTCCTTGGGCATGAGAAATAAAAGCAAAAATAAACAATGGGGACTATATCAAAATTAAAAAGCTTCTGGGGGCGCCTGGGTGGCTCAGTGGTTTGGGCCGCTGCCTTCGGCTCAGGTCATGATCTCGGGGTCCTGGGATCGAGTCCCGCATCGGGCTCTCTGCTCGGTGGGGGGCCTGCTTCCCTCTCACTCTCTCTGCCTGCCTCTCTGCCTACTTGTGATCTCTCTCTGTCAAATAAATAAATAAAATCTTTAAAAAAAAAAAAAAAGCTTCTGCACAGCAAAGGAAACAATCAGCAAAACCAAAAGGCAGTCTACAGAATGGGAGAAGATATTTACAAATGACATATCAGATAAAGAGTTAGTGTCCAAAATACACAAAGAACTGATACAACTCAATAACCCAAAAACCAAATAATCTAATTAAAAAATGGGCAGAGAACACAAATAGACATTTCTCCAAAGAAAACATGCAGATGGCCAACAGACCCATGAAAAGATGCTCAACATTAGCTCAACATCAGGGAAATGTAAATGAGCGATCACCTCACACCAGTCAGAATGGCTAAAATCAAAAACACAAGAAACAAACAGGTGTTGGTGAGGATGTAGAGAAAAAGGGACCCTCAGGCACTGTTTGTGGGAATGCAAACTGGTGTAGCCACTGTGGAAAAGTTTGCTCAAAAAAATATGGAGTTTCCTCAAAAACAATTAAAACTACAATTACTGCATGATCTAGTAATTCTTCTGCTAGGAATTTGCCCATAGAATATGAAAACACTAGTTCAAAAACATACATGTACTCTTATGGTTACTGCAGCATTATTTATAATAACCAAGTTATGGAAGCAACCGAAGTATTCATCGGTTGATGAATGGAGAAAGCAGCTTTGGCAGGTATCTACAATGGACTAGAGTTGGGGGAAATCAGACAGGGAGACAAACCACGAGAGACTGTGAACTCTGAGAAACAAACTGAGGGTTTTGCGGGGGGTAGGATGGCTGAGTCAGGTGGTGGGTATTAAGGAGGGCACGTACTGCATGGAGCACTGGGTGTGGTGCATAAACAATGAATTTTGGAACACTGAAAAAAATAAATAAAATTTTAAAAAATATACTGAGAAAACAATGCACTGTAATTATAACCCCCTCCCCCCCCAAAAAAAAGAAAAAGAAAATGAAATCTGTCCATTTGCAACAACCTAATGGATCTAGAGAAATAATGCTAGGTGAAACAAGTCAGTCAGACAAAGATAGAAATCATGCAATTTCACTTACATGTAGAATTTAAGCAACAAAACAAGGGAATAGAAAAAAGAGACAAGCCAAAAACCAAACTCTTAACTACAGAGAACACACCTGATGGTCACCAGAGGGGAGGTGGGTGGGGGGTGGGCGAAACAGACGATGGGGATTAAGGAGTGCGCTTGTTGCCATGAGGCCATGAGCACTGAGCAGTGCATAGAGTTGTTGAGTCACTACATTGTACCCCTGTAGCTAATGTAACACTGTATACTAACTATACTAGAATATCTACATATAGAAAATATAGGCATCACATGTAAATATTCTAGAACCAAATTTTTACGTCATTTGGTTCAGGTTCTAGGACCAGAAGCCGACATTTGTGTTCTGCGAATAAAAGCTCCCCTGTAGCAATCATACCGAAACACAAAGTGAACTTCGGAGAGTTATTTTATACATGTTTGAACTTCGCATTTTTCTCTCAAATTTTCTGAACCGGAAGCTTTTTATTGTAGCAGCAGCTAAATTAAGGTATTTGAGACACAAGGGAAAACACTTTTTAACGGCAAAGCTAAAGAGCCCTAAGAAAACGTACCACTGGTTCGGAACAGAGTCCTTCCACGCCGTAACAGAAGAACCCATCCACTCCTCAGCACCCGCTCGCCCTCACTACTGACTTCGACAAAGAACTCGGTCCATGTGTGGGTAGCCATAGCTGGCTTCAAGCCTCCCTTAATGAATGCTTTCAATTTCCAAGGGTACAAACTTTAAAACATTTAAACAAAAGGGAACTCAGTTTCTAAACACAACCATCAGGCAGTTTTCTCAAAGACCATCTCCATCTCCTTTATTTCTCTATTTAAGGCATAAGGACAATATGTTAGGGCACAGAAATGTGACACACAGAATTTATTAATTAGAGAGGCTAAAGGTAAATTTTCAACAGAGAACTTACTGCATTTCCTTCCATAGGAGGAAAAAAAAATAGGGAGAGTTGGCAGATATGAAAACCCAAAGCAATGGTTTTTGTATAAAGTAACTGTCTCCCCTCCCCACTAGCCCAGACCATTAATTCTCTAACTTAAGAAGCACAGTAAGATTTCAGTCTGGGTATATTATTCTTCCCTGTGCCATATGACATTGTATTAAAGACAACTATTTTTTTCAGAATCTTCTCATAAACCTCAAAATATTTATTTATTTTTTAAAGATTTATTTAGTCAAGAGAGGGGAGGGGGAGAGGGAGAAAGAGAGAAATCCCAAGCAGACTCCCCGCTGAGGACAGAACCCAACTTGGGGCTCGATCTCAGGACCTTGAGATCATGACCTGAGTAGAAACCAAGAGTCAGTTGCTTAACTGACTGTGCCACCTAGATGCCCTTAAACCTCAAGAGATTTAAAATTTTACCCCTGATTGATTCTATCTGCATGTCAAACATTGAGCCATCTCTCGTGATTCAACCCGGGCCTTTCCTGATACCCACTCCCTCCTTTGGTCACTTCTTTATAACCTTTCGCTAGCCGTGACAATGAAGGTATACAATCCACCACCCAGAAGAAGAACGGGAGGGAACCAGGCTGGGGAGGGAGGTGAGCTCGGGCATGAAGAGGCAGCAAAAATGACAAAAATCACAAATCCCAGAATTCCAGAAGGTTTACAACAGGAAGGGTATTTACCCCTCTTTTCCATTTCAGTCTTTAAAAATTGATGGATAAAACAGGTAGTGCAATATATTTTCCCTTCCCTGGGAAATAGCTGGAGAGGCTCCCCAGCCCCATCACCGTGCTCCTCCACAGAGAGCCTTGTGGAATCTGACCTTCGGAAATTTTCTAATGTTTCTGTCACAGGCTCTTCTGTTTGCAAACCTAAGGGACTCCTGACTGAAGACAGTGAGCGAGGATGCTGGAAAACGAGTGAAGGAGGAACATAAAAATGGTAATTCTATAAATGTGACTCAAGATGCTCCATTATAATGACTCTTATCTGGAAGAAATTCTTCCATACCACCTCAGAATGTCTGTAGTATTCAGAAAATGCTAGAAGGAGAATATATAATGAGTATGTAATCTTACTTTTGGCAGCTGGCATGAAAACTATCGAAGTCTCCAGTGTGTTATTTGAAATGAGCTTGCACCTAGCCCTCTAAAACCTCCTCTTACGTCATCACTTAGAAATAACATGAAAATTATAAAATTTAATTTAGCTGGTTTTTTAAAGACTAGATTATAAGAATGGTAAGCATCAAGTTTTAAAAGCACGATGCTAAAGCCCCAAACCAAAAATATTTAGATGTATGTTGATAGATTAAAAAATTGCTGATTAAATGTTGATAAAAATATTCATTGAAATGTTGATAAATAATCTAATTTAAAGCAAGTTGAACCATGGGTACCACTTGTTAAGTGGGAAAGCTAAACGTCTGTCTTTATGTTATATGAATATTATTAAAGATTTTGCAAATGTACTTTATGATACAAACCAAGTAAAAAAAATAAAACAATCTAATTGAAGAACCACTTCTTTACTACATCCCATATCACAACACACTTGGACATGTGTTCTAGGCCCCGCACGCTTGAATACTATCTGTTTCCACAACAGTAATAGTGTCGGTCACGTTTCCAGCTACGGTCACAAAGAGTGCACACTAGACACACCAAAAACTCAACAATGACTTGCAAAGGCTAAAATCAATATCAAGGCCAGTGTCGTAAGAGAAGGGATACCAATCCTAAAATCGCGCTTCCTGTTCTGGAGTGGTCCCGAGGCGGAGCTACCAAATGTTAGCAGGTTCACAAAATGAAGGCCTTTCGGATAACAGGTCTGTCTTCGGAAACCCACCCACATTTTCATTTTTCTAAGGGCTTTCCTCATGGCAGAGCCCATTATGTCTCCAACAACTGTCCCTGATAAGAGAAAGCAAAACAGGAATGATGGTCACAAATTTGTCCATTGTTCTTTGTTCTTCCCCTCCGGGTAGTCTCTGGCATTCCACCTCCTTATATTACTCAGCTGATGAGAAAAGCATTTGCAACAGACGTCTGTCAAGTGTGTATAAAAGTATAAAAGCTCTTAACAGGGTTTCCATCGTGCCATTTTGCTCCCACATCCCGAGGCTCAGAAACACAATGATATTCTTAAATAATTTATTACAGGATATTGTTATAATTTCCATAGCTCTGCCATCAGCGTCCTTTCTGCAAAATACTTCACATAGTCACGCTCCTGGCCAGAAAGTGTATTATCACGACCAGCTCAACTTTCCCTCCACAGAGAACACGTAAGGATTCTTCTGTTCAGCTCGAGTCTCTACAAATGTTCTCTCATGTGTAATCTAGTTTTGTGATTCTCTTTCCAGGCGAGTGGAGCAAAACTCTAACCCAAGGCAGTGAGGTCCTCTGCTCTGTAATGTCTCTCCATTGGAGCACTAAAATCCGAAATGCTGGGCAGCCCCTGACGGAGACTGACCTGGGCGTGGCACAGCGTGGCCCAGACCCGCCATGTTCTTCCACCACATTAATGGAGAAAATCAAACTACAGGAAAAAATGTTCCATGTGGAAGATAAAACCAAACATGAACCAACTGCTTCGCGCAATCCTCAGTGAAAGATTCCAGTGTGAGCCCGGATCACTCTCTGTAGAAACCGAGGTGAATATTCTTTCCAGGAGAAATTCTGTCAGGCAAGGGGCTGTCATGCTGAACCTCCTTGCCACTGACACCTCAGGGAGTGACTGTCGCACATTAGAGCATGAGGAGTGCACATGGCGCATCTGCAACCTGCATGGGTGTGGGTGGCGGGGGGGGGGGTGTTCTGGAAAGTAGCAGCTGGGGCGATTTCAGGCAGACAGTGGCAGGAGACAAGGGGGCACCTCAATGAGTCAATCCTTCTGGGAAGGCCCGTGCACACCTAGTCCCTGAGACTGCAAAGGAAAAGAGAAGAAAAATCTTGGTTTCATTCCCCACCACCCCGAGTTTCTCCTGAGGTCGCTCATAAGTGCCCCTTCCCCGCTTCCTTCCAGCCACTCCTGCAGACAGCCAGGGACACAAAACACTCTGGTGGGATTTCCACTTGATCATTTGTCTCTCCTGACACCATGGTGAACACATCCATGGTCTCTTCCCAGCCCCTCTTCCGGCCCTGCACCCCTTTAGTGGTGACCTCCAGAGACTCCCATGGGAGGTCCCCTCCTTGGGTCAGTGTTCATCAGATGTGAAGACAGGAAGGAATTTGGAAAAGCAGATTAAATATATCTTTTGAGATATGTTGTTAAGTTTAACAAACTCTTCTCAGGGGCACCAGGGTGACTCAGTCAGTTAAGCATCTGCCTTTGGCTCAGATCTGATCTCGGAGTCCTGGGATCTAGTCCCACATTGGGCTCCCAGCTCAGTGGGAAGCCTGCTTCTCTCTCTCCCTCTGCTACTCCCCCTGCTTGTGCTCTCTTGCTCATGTTCTCTCTCTCTCTCAAATAAAAGAACACCAAAAAAAAAAACCCCTCTTCTTAACTAGTTCCTGGGGCTCCTAAGTAAGAGAGCAAAACAAAAGCAGGGGTTTAAAACAGATGAGTCCTGGCCTAGGTGGGGGACACCGTCCCTGAGTCTAGATCTGGTCCTGACCTAATCTTCTCGTTTCATGTCTTCTCTTGCCCTCCCGCACTATTTTCCGTGCTTTCCACTCTTGACACCTCTGCGTCCCTACAGGGGCGGCCAGTCCCTCTGCCTGGAGTGTCCCCTCCCTTCATTTCCTCAACTCCCATGATCCTCTGGGGCCCAACTCAACACTTGTGTCCTGCAGGAGCCTCCCGACTGCCTTGCTGGGGGAGGGGGACTCTCTGGCTCGTGCTCCCTAATTGCCCACAAATCTACTCCCACATCTTACCCTGTAGGTAACAATTTTTTTGATATTTGAGTTCCAAGAGGGTTGAAATTCTATTTTATGACTCCCCGCTACGCACCCCACCTCAGACTGGTCTGACACACTGAGTGCACTCAAGTTTGCTGAGCGAATGCCGGTGGACGTACATTCGGTACCAGCGACTTTCTGACGTTAGCCTTTGTGACTTCTACACGGCACTGCTAATAAACCAAGGCAACCGTCATTACGCAACAATGATAAAAATCTCCTCTTGTCCTTCTCCCTTTCTCTCCTTCCTTTGTCACCCCCTCGGCATCCCTTCCTACGAGCATTCACTCAGGGATCTGCACAGACCAGGTTCTGGAGCTAGAGGAACGTGTCAGCACTGACTCCGTGCTCGGAGACGCTGAGACCAGCTGGGGACACGGTGGCACTGGGCAATGAATCACACACACACGCCACGCCGGGGCCCAGCAAAGGGGTCATGAGCTCAGCGGGGACAGGTCAGGGAAAGGAGGCCCTTCAACCTGGACTCACAAGGATCACCCCGCTTCTTACGCCTTCTGTGACCCGGTGGGACGGCATCCGCTGAATTCGGAATTCTGGAAAATGTTTTCCTGAGATTGAAGACAGTTGGCATCAGCTTCCTACCCACACAGACTACTCTGACTTCCAACAGTGGAAGGTGGTAACATCTGATAACAGCAGACGCTCCAACCCTGAGAAGCAAAAGGAAGCGAGACCCGGGGTTTTGCCATGGCACGTGGAAGAAATACATACACATGGCATTCCCTGGTTTAAAAAAAAAACAAAAAACCCTTATAAACCTCTAAAATGTGTCCCGTTCCTAGTTCACCTCACTGCAAGTGGAAAGGAAGGAAAAAGCAGAACGATATCAAAGATAGTCGGCCTGAAATGCCATGATGTAACTCTTACCCTGAAGAGCCAGAAAGGATACACAGGGAGGACAGGACACAGGGGCGGGGGCACCCAATGAGGGGCGCCATCAGGAAGTGGGGGAGGGTGGCAGGGGTGTTGGGACCCAGCGGCCCCTCAGACCTTTCTGCTACCACCTGCTGAGGCCACGGGAACATCACACCACTGAACCCACTGTTTCCAACCAGGCAAAGCCTCACAGGCGCACCTGTCCTGCCAGAGGGAGGAGCACGGGTGCCCCACAGTGCCCCATATGGAAGCCCTGCTGCTTTGCCGTCTCCTGGGAGCTCTACCCCCTCGCAAGGGAGCTCTTAGAACAGTGTCTTTACTGGGGCGCCTGGGTGGCTCAGTCAGTTAGGCGTCTGCCTTCGGCTCAGGTCATGATCTCAGGGTCATGGGATCGAGCCCTACATCGGGCTCCCTGCCCAGCGGGGAGTCTGCTTCTCCCTCTACCATCCCCCACTTGTGTTCGCTCTTTCTCTCTCTCAAATAAATAAATAAATAAAAGAATGGTGTCTTCATTTCTAAGGATGAGGAAAGGAAGCCTAAGGGAAATCAATACACCATTCCAAGGCTAGATACTCACCTGCTCTCACACATCAGCAAGACTCAGTTTGTCAAAATATCCTTCCCAGCAGAAAACTCAGCCCTTCAAGGAATTATACGCAAAGCAGGCTGGGGAGGAAGGGGTCAAGTGCCAGGAAAGGTCTGGAATGGTGCTGTGCTGTACCACGCCTTTATTCACTCATTCATTAACGGCCTATTTTATACAACAGGCCCAGGCTAGGCACTGGGACGGAGGGAGAAAAATCCAGCCCTTTCACCAGTTTGCCTAGTGAAAGAAGAAAGGAAAAACATGTCACTTTCTTCTCTAATTCTGACAAATTTTAGCCTTTCTCAGCCAAGATAATTTTCCTGGCTATTGGCCGTATTTCTTTGTAGGTCACTCCGTCAGGAACCTAGCCGCAGTAACGCAGGGCAGCGCTCGAATCTGTCAGGCCAATTCAGGAACACATGAGTCCACGGCCCGACCACGGCCCTGGGCGGCACACCGGCCTCCCCACACCCCGATCGTCCGCAGGAAGGATTGCTGGGGATTACCGAAGACCAGCTGGGAGACGGGAAGGAAAATGGATGGCCTTTGAATTTTCCACTCTCCCACTGTCTGACTGCAGCCAGCCACCACTACCAAATTAGTGCCACGAAGAGAGGGATAGTCTCTCCCCGGGGCAGGCTGGAAAGATCAATCAGCTACAGAAGAGCAAATGGCTCCAGGAAGAAAGAGCAAATGAAGCCCTGACACTGTCCCGCGAATGTCCCAGTATCTGCGGGAAGCCACACACGGGGCCACCAGAGACAGGATTGCAGGGAACCCTCCCCACCCACTCTGGCCATCCTCCCATCGCCCCGCAAAGTAAATGTGGTGGTTTTTGCCTTCGTGGGCACCTTTTGCCTTCCCAGCTGATCACGTTTTTGTAAAAGATTTTACTTAATTATTTGACACAGAGAGAGAGCGAGAGCGAGCGAGCACGAGTGCGGGGAGGGACAGAAGGAGAGAGAAGCAGGTTCCCTGAGGAGCAGGGAGCCCCACACGGGGCTGGATCCCAGGACCCTGAGATCATGACCTGAGCTGAAGGCAGACGCTTAACCGAGCCACCCAGACGGCCCCACCTGATCAAATTTAAAAACATCAGGGAATTAGTATTTTTACATGGGGTGCCATGTGCTAAATGATGTGTCTGCATTTCTGTATTATTGGCCAATTAATTTTGATTAGGAAGAACCCAGAAACAAAGAACCAGAATTTACCAGAAAGCTGTAAAGCAGAAAAACTGTGAGAATTAAACGAGCTACTATGGCATGCAGGCCTGGGAAGGGCTCCTGGCACACACACAGCTTAGTGAACAGTAACAAGATCGTTATTACCAAAGTTCATCAACCGTAAGACACACTCGCTAAAGAGGAAGTTGCACCATGTTACTGAGATCTACTAAGAAAAAGCATGAGCAAACTATGTCAGGCTAGCTGTTATGAAATGGACTTCACTTCCAGGAATATAAAACTGTGAAAAAAGACATAGTGTGGATTTCACGACACATCGCATCACTGAGTACACCTCCAGGTTGTAGCAGAACAGAAGCCATGCTCTGCGTAACTGAGGTGTGGGGACAGGACATCTGCATCACCTCAGCCACACCAGGCCCCGAGGTTCCGGCCACTGCTCGGAGCTCCTCCACCAAACAGACTGGGCTGCTCTCCTCCACTCTTAGCGTCACCCAAACTCATCCATCACCACTCCCGGTTCTTTGCTTTCTCCAGCCTCTGAGTCAGTTGTCATAAAATGGATTATCGCAAGTCACTCAAAACCCAAAATACAACCTTGATCTAAGGTTCCGTGGCTTGTGCCAAGTTAACAGTCTGGCCAAATTTGCCCAGACTCTGGAGGTGACTCAATGCACATGGGTTCCCAGCATCTTCTTTCAGTACTGACTTAAGCAGGGCAGTTTCCTTTGGAATGGAGTTTAACTCAGTTGCTTTAGAACCCAAGTTCTGCTACCCAAAAGAAACCCAAGTTTCTTTTCCCGCCTACCACACAGCTCTCTCTAAATAACCAAGGGAAAGCACTTGGGAGGATGGTTTGGGTAGAGAAGCGGCAGATGGATTTCAAAGCCATCCTGACCCTGCACAGACAGGTCCTGAATGTTCCGGAATCTGAGCTGGTTGTTTTTCACTGACAGCACTTGAAGACCATTGACATATATGGAAACTGAAGAAAGATCTATAAAGACATATACAAAAACCACACAGGAACTAAACCAAAATGGGGCACAGGGTTTCTGCACTCCACTTATCACCTGCAATGCCAAGGAGTGGGTGGGTGCTCCCCTAAAACACCAGCCAGGGACCTTGGTGGCCACGAGCCCGCTGTATTCCTTGACCATACAAAAATATGACCGTGAACTGTTCACCCCAAATGTCCATGATGCAAAAAACACTCTTCAGATGTTTTTAAAAATATTTTTTCATGATGATAGATAAATCTTAACTACTAAAAGTCAGAAGGGGGCACCTAGGTGGTTCAGTCGGTTAAGCATCTGACTCTTGGTTTCGGCTCAAGTCATGATCCCAGGGTCGTGAGATCGAGCCCCCACATAGGGCTCCCCACTAGGTGGGGAGTCTGCTTTTCTCCTTCTCCCTCTGCTTCTGCCCCTCCCTCTGCTAGTGCTCTCTCTCTAAAATGTATAAATAAATCTTTAAATAGATAAAAGTCACACTATACCTGTGGTCTAACCATTAAAACCCCTCACTTCTTTACACTGTCCTTTATAATGATTACTCTCAGTATTACGCCCTGAAGAAAAGACACCAAACTTCCTGATTTGTGGGGTTCAGCAGTTCTCCTACCGATCCCTATCACAAATAAAAGAGGTGCGTTTTCTTTTTTCCTAGGTTATACACAGATTTAATTAGTTCCTTTAAATAAAAAAAAGTAAAATTCCAAATGATTCTTTCTTTCCCTCCAGCCTTATTTTGCACATGCTCCTCATTTTCCCCCAACATCTAAATGCAAAATAGAACATATTCGCTGAAGGAATCAGGGTTTGATAATTACAGCAGGCATAACTTAATTTGCATATGTGAGGTTTCCAACTTTGAATTCAGAGACAACGAGTGGTGTAACAGCCCAAACAAGAATTAATCTGCTGTTTCTAAAAGAGATTTAGTGAATTATCAATGGTAGTTAAGAAATACTGGTTTCAAAGAAAATAACAGAAATGCTCCTAAGTAAAGATGATTATGGTAAAGCTTATTTGGAGGAGAAAAAAATAAACCAAAGCATTAACTGTAAAAGCTAACCCCAAAGAGCTGAAATGCAAGGGTCGCTTCGGGAAATGGAGAAAAAAAATGAAACTGAAGGAAACGAGGCATGAAAAGAAAGGAGGATTAAGAGAAAAATGAATGAGTTGACAACAAAAAAAGTTACGAAGACTCCCAGGAAAGAGAATTACTGATGGTCAGTAACTATTTGGATTGTCATGATGAAAAAGAGAAGACCGACAAGAATTGAGGGGGGGAAAAAAGGGTAAACTGATGATTTCTCCTGCCCTAATTCAGCCCGATAAATCAGAAAACTGATTTTCCAAAGCAAATGAAAGCAGCAGAAGCTTACTGGTGAAGAGGAAAGTCCTGGGTGACGGGCATCATTGTCACCACTGCTCTAAGCAAACTAATTCGAGAAGACTGTGATACTAGCTTCTCAGAGGCTCCTGCTCGAGACTAAGGAGAGGAACCCCTCGCTACCAGCATGGCTGGCATTCCATGCAAAAGAAACACTGAAAGTCAACATATGCCAATGACATGTTTTGTAGGCTAGTGTAGATGCTCCAAGTTCTTGCTAAGCTAAAGGAGATATTGCCCTGAATATACAGGCAGAAGAGAGTGGTAAAAACACTTCCCAAAACGATGAGCCTCAATTCCCCAACTGTCCTCAAGGGCATACACAGTGTCCTGTCCCAAGAGAAGCTGGTCGCCCTTCCTTATTCGGGGGTTAGTGCAAACCTACTCGAGGTGAAGGTTAAGCATCTTTAGCTTTAGGAAGGCATTAGATTCCAAACAGAAAGGCAGTCATCAGACGGAGCAGGTAGCAATTAGAGGCTGAGCGGGAGGCTCTAAGAATCTAAAACACAGGAGCTTCACAGGCATGTAATCACAAAATCCCCAAAACATCCCAGAAACTGATAAAAATAAATACCTTTGGGTAAAGTGTTGGCTAGATCCCTAAAGAGGAGTAAGACGGTCAGACCTCTTTGGCCATAATATAAACTACCATCAGTGTATTCAGGAGAAAGAAATAAGGCAAGATGATACTCTTTCTTTTCCTTCCATATTTACCTTGGGAAACATGTCTGCATGTTGATCTACTGAACTCCAACCATACAAAATCTTTAAATTAGCTAAAATTACCTTTCAGGCTGTTACTTCGAAGAGAGGAGGCAGGGAAAGCACATCTCTAGGTCATTGCTTACGTGTAGGGTTCAAAGTTAACGAACAGCGACAATAAGAAAAATTGCTTACGCTTTCCAAAGTGCATCCTGTGGTTAAGTCTGCTGCCTGTTCTTCAACCACAGTATCTCGTATCACAAATGAAGCCCAGAAGTTCAACACCAAGTGAGATTAGAATGTGTTTAGGGGGCGCCTGGATGGCTCAGTGGGTTAAGCCTCTGCCTTCGGCTCAGGTCATGATCTCAGGGTCCTGGGATCGAGCCCCACATTGGGCTCTCTGCTCAGCAGGGAGCCTGCTTCCCCCTTTCTCCCTGCCTGCCTACTTATGATCTCTCTCTCTCTCTCTCCCTGTCAAATAAATAAATAAAATATTTTAAAATGAAATGAAATGTGTTTAGGGGGCACCTGGATCGTTCAGTCAGTTAAGCACCCGATTCTTTTTTTTTTTTTTTTTAAAGATTTTATTTATTTATTTGACAGATAGAGATCACAAGTAGTGAGAGAGGCAGGCAGAGAGAGAGAAGGAAGCAGGCTCCCCGCCAAGCAGAGAGCCCAATGCAGGGCTCGATCCCAGGACCCTGGGATCATGACCTGAGTGAAAGGCAGAGGCTTTAACCCACTGAGCCACCCAGGTGCCCCAAGCACCCGATTCTTGATTTCAGCTCAGGTCATGATCTCAGGTCCTAGGATCAAGCCGTGTGTCCTTGGGCTCTGTGCTGTGGGGCGTCTGCTTATCCTTCTCCCTCTGCTCCCACCCCTGCCCTCTTTCTCTCTCTCTCTCTCAAATAAATAAATAAAACATTTTTAAAAATGTGTTTAGTTTATTATACCTACTATGGCAGAACAGAAGTTTAGAAAGATTTTCAATAATGATTTTTGTTGAAATAAAAAAGCATTTTCTGTTTAACTTTGAGCACAATAATCCTTTTTATCTTAAATAACTAGAAAAAAAAGGCTAATGGATATAATACTTTAAAGTGAAAAGAAACTAACGTAGTATAACGGGCACCTTTAAATGTTAACTCACTGATATGATTAAATCAATGTCCTGAGGGATCGAGGGTGTAATTAGGGAAAACATATCATATTTCTCCTTAATCGTTACATCACTTGCCCTGTACGAATATCGGTATTAGTCACACACTCCTAATCTTTCCCACACGAGGGTTTTCAAGACGGCGGCTACAGCGCAGTTGGAAACTCCGTTCCCAAGTTGTGGACTACAGCACAATTATGCAAATTAAGGCTGCAGATGAACATGAGACAGACACGGGAGTCAGTGCAGAACCAAGGCCACAGGGCAAGATAAAGAAAGTGTTAGGGACACCTGGATGGCTCAGTCGGTTAAGCATCCACCTCTTCATTTCGGTTAAGGTCAAGATCTCAGGGTCCTGGGATGGAGCCCTGCGCTGGGGTTCGCTTTGGGAAGTCTGCTTGAGATTCTCTCCCTCTCCCTCTCCCCCTACCTCCCGAAGTGGTAGATATGGTAGGTAGGTAGATAAAAAAGCGGTAAATTATTCCACATTCAATTGCCCATCAGGTCATACCTCGGAGTCACTCGCACACCTCAGCCCTGCCTATTCATTCCCATCGCTGTCACCTGTCTTCGACCTTCAAGATCTCTTGCTTTCAACTTTCCAAGGTAGGCTCTCTGCCTGCCCTCCCGCAGTCTTTAGTCAATCCACCCTTCAAACTGCCACCAGAAAAGAGAAATGTGAGATCTACCCCGTTCTTGCAGCAAAAAAAATAAAATTCTCCAACATGACACCGAAGGCCTTCCACAGCCAGCCCTCCCGCACCCTTCCCACCGCACCCCACGCTTGCTATGTGTTTCCGTTACACTGGCTGCTTTGCCGTCCTAGTCCGGCCCTGTACTCGCTCAGTTCTCGATCTCTGTCCCTATGCTTCCTATTTAAAAATACTTTGGTCACTGTCTTTGTGGCTCATAATTTTATTCCTCCTTCAAGCTACAACTTAAATGACACCCCCTTCAGGAAAGTTTCCTACGTCCTACTAATTTCACTTTGCTATGCTCTCATAGCACTTTATTCACATAGAAACTACAGCACTTACCACGTTCTACTCTGAACTGAAGCTAATGATGTAAAAATCAATCTCTGCTGGGGACTGTAAGCCGCTGAACAAGCGAGTCACAGCTCTTAGGCCCTTTATGGCATTTATTCGCTTATAGGTCTTTTCTTTTTCAATAAACCGTAAGTCCCCTGGGGTCATGATCCACACCTCCCTTTTAAAAATAATTTAAATAAAAAATTAAATACGTATTTCCAATATAAATATAATAATACACATTACACATAAGTGTATGAATACAGGTGTCCTCTGCTTTTCAAAATCTCACGCTACTCCACTTCGCTTTTCCAAAAGACCTACATTAAAATTAGCACCTGTTTTCACTAACCAGAGGAAATCTGAAGAGGATTTCCACTTTCACTGGAAAAGGCAAAAAGAAAAAATAGCGTTCAGCATTAATTGTTATATGAAGGCTCCCCTCCCCCCTCCTCCCCGAGCACTGAGAGCGCCCCTGCCCAGCTCCTTCCCCAAGACCTACACTCAGCATCTCAGCACACCTGTGGCCTGTGTCTGTGAGCATCTTTCTCTGTGTGCCTTTTTAAAACACTTATTTTGTGCATCCATTAACAAGATGTGTCTTAAGGTATCAGAAAAGCCCGAGAGGTTGTTTTTGGGCTCTGAGAACGCTCAAAAAATTTTCCCTATAAATTAATGGTAATTACATCTTTGTGTCACAGCATTTCTGATTAGTGAAGATTTCATAAGGAACTCTCCACTTTCAGAGAGTGGGGGAAAGCTGTATATCATATGTTGTAGTATTTATGATGTACGACAAGGTTCCATTTACCTACTACCCACTGCATAAATAGAAATCACCCACATCTTCCATTACTGGTAGAACAGGACACTACCCTTCGTGCTCCCGCCCACCTCATTCCTTCTCCATCTTCCAGAGGTAATCACTATCTAAATTTTGTGCTTCTTATTCCCTTGTTTTTATAAAAGTCTGATCCCATATGCATGTATCCCTAAACAACATATTGTTTAGTTTTGCGTGCTTTTGGTTGCTTATAAACGGAATCATACTGCATTTATTATTTTGCAAATTTTTTGTGTTTGTTTTTGGTTTTTGGCTCGACATTATGTTCGTAAGATTCACATATGTTGATGCATGTAGCTAAAGTTCATTCATTTTCACTACCTAAGAGAACCTCTTGCAAATGAGCTCTGGGCGGCACATCGGAGAAGAATGTCCACAGTAACACTGCTTGTTAATGTAACACACTGCAAATGGCCCAAATGTTCATCATCAGGAAGCCACATAAATAAATCATGGTATTTTCTACACTTGCACCTGCTAATGTGCCTGGCATGCAGTGGGCCTCTATAAATACTTTTTGTGAACAGATAAATAGACTTGAGGAAAATATATAACTGACCCATCATGGCCTTCTCCCCCAAGTCCAGGACCTGCTCAGATGCTCAGGAAACATCTGAGACATTATCCACAAAATCACGTGAGCCCCTAAGACGAGCCGTGGACAGATGGTCAGATAAACTGACAGCTCAGATCGTCTGAGTTGAGCCAAGTCAAGGGACAAAATGGCAACTATGATACGTCTGCCCGCAGCAAGCTAGGCAGGCAGGTGTAATTTCTGATGGCGTTAACTCCACCTGCTTTCTTCTGAGTCCCTACAGACCACCGTGATTCACAGGATCCCTCTTTCTCCCACCACTGTCCGCTCGCTTTGCCCTCCTCTATCTTCCTTGCTACCTCCCTCTTAGATGAGCCTGCTCTGGTACACCTGGGAAGGATTAGGGAAGGGGGCAAGAGGTGACTTTTTGATTTCCCTTCTCTGCCTAGCTGTCTCGAGCTCTGACTTAGCCCCTTGGTCATTACGTTCTGCTGGATACTGATTTGTCTCTCACCGTGTCACCACGTGAACATTCCACACCCATTTTAAGGCAGTCAAGCCACCCTTCCGGTTGCCTTTCAACATATTGATGTCAGGCCTTCAGAAGCAAGCCCCTAGAAAAATGATTGCCTTCCCAGCATGTTATTAGTCTGTTTCCCAGTTTACTGAAAGAGAAACTCATTCTCAGGATAACACTGTCAGTGAAGATGTGGGAAGGAGACAAATTACAGAAAACCAAATGAGTATGTGTTTATCTGCAGCGTTAGTCAATTACTTGCAAAAGAACTGGTATAGAAAATAATGAAAAGGAATTAAACCCAAAGGTAAAGAAAAGACTGCCAGCTACAGACAAGTTTTTCCATGAAACTGAAGATTATTCATGCAAGCTCATCTCACTTTGACTTGACTTCATCGTTTTGCCACGGTCATAATTTAGACCTGAATATGTAGTTCCCCAAGAAGAAGGATGGGAGGAAAGAAGACAGGCAGGAGAAAAACCATGATTCTGACACAGTAGACATAATAGAAATACAAACAAAGCCGACATATCGCTCTTTCCTTCATTTCTGTTTCCATAACTAAATCTTCCTTTTCCCCCTGTCCCATCACCCCTTACGACCCCCTCCCTTCTCTTCAGTGTTTCTCTTGCTTCTCTTGCTTGGCAAAGACCCTGGGAAGGGATTCGAAAGGGGCCAGTCCTCACGCCTTAGCTCCAACTTGTCCATGGGCACACTTTTTCCTCTCAAATCTGAACTGCCATGTCACTGCAAATAATGAAACTCTTTCTTTTACATTCTGGATCCTTCCCCGGGTTGCTACATGTCTTATATGTGCTTTGGCTCATGCGTACCTTCTGCTCCAGAAATACTACTATTAGATTCGATAGGCTCAAAATCCTTCTCAAGCCAAACAGATCTGTCAGACCAGCACGGTCACCTCCACACGCTTCAGTCACATCCAGTAGCTTCCCTGGCCTTTTGTCTCTGTCCTCCAGAACTCCTCACGGTCTGCCTCTGTAGTTAGCCCCGCTTCAGTGCAGGAGATCTGGAAAAGAAGTAACTCACCCTACTGATTATTTTTTCTCACAAGACTTAGGAAGTCATGAGGCAAATCTGGGCTTCAGGCTTAATTTCACTCCAAATCTCAAATTGTGTGCTCAGGTATAAGGAAAGGCTCCTTGGCAAGAAAATGCCAGTCTGATGTCAGGGTCCGTACCGGCCGAGGCAGGGGCTGTGAGTGCAATCACTGCAGACTTTAGGAAAAGAAGGGAAACAATGTGCTTTAATAGCTACAGGAGCTGGGTGCTGTATGAGGTGCTGTCACACACTCCTTCTCTCCACCGGAGTCGGGAGCAGCTCCTATGGCCTTAATTTTACAGATGAGGAGACTAAGGCTCCAAGGGCTGAACGGTGGTGGCAGAATTTGAACGATGGTGGCAGAATTTGGATCAGCATGGTCCATGCTCCAAAGCAGGAAAAGTGAAACCTGAAGGCATCTTGGGGGGGGGAGCGAAGACCACAAAATACATTTCTGACAATACGAACCACACATGGTGCAGACTGGTTGTCAAGTAAGGCCCTTCACGCTCTGGCCCTTGCTTTTATCCTCACCTTCTCTCCATCATTTGCCATAAATCTCCCTTGCTCTAGCCGCACAGAACACCGTGCCCTTCCCTTCATCTGAGGTGCCCTTCCCCCTTGCTTCATCACTCTGTCTCCTACTCCAAAGTTCAGCTCAACGGTCCCCTCCTTCTGGACGCTTTCCTCACCTTCTAGTCTGATTCAGACCCTCCTCCCCATCCGCAGTACTCCTGCAGGACCATGACAGCTCACATATCTGTTTTTCCTAAAAACTACAAAGTTACCCTGGAGAGGAGAAGCCACATTTTATTTCCCTTTGTATTTCTAGCATATAGTACGGTGACAGGTCCATCAAGAAAGACAATGGGGACAAATGACCAGAAACCACAGGATACTGGGATTCCCTTAGAGAGAGTGTTTAAAAACTGGAGGGGTCGAGCTCATACCAGTGATTAAGCAGCAGCAAGACAGCAGTGACCCGGAGAGAGGCTGTAGCCACCTGCGGACAGTAAGTGAGGCACGGGGCTTGGCCAGCCCCAACACCCATCCCAGCTCCGACGACCTGAGGCTGCAGATGCTCCTGATCGGGGTCTTCTGATGAGGACGAGCCACCAGCCTAGCAGCCAGCGGGGCCCGACAGTGAAGGCCCAGGGACAGGAGTCAGGTGACCGGGGATCCAGTCCTGACTCTGCCGGCTATGACTTTAAGGGAGATGAGCTTCCCCATTTGTAAAATGAAAGGAGCAAAGAGAGGCGGGTGGAGATGACCAACCAGATGGCCTCTTCCTCTGTATCTGAGACGGGTTCCCTGTTTTCCCACCTTTTACTGCGCCCTCCTAGGACACCGGAGGCCTAGCGTCCCTGCCTGCCCACCCTGCACCAAGGCTCTCTTCAGTCTCATGGCTCCTCTTCTAAACGGTAAGATGTAATATGCACAGAGAAAATAAGTGAAATCTACGCATTTCATTTGAGTGCACTGGACAGGACACTATTGGGGAAACAGATTACAAGGACACATGAATGTAGATAAAATCAGAATCCAACGGGAAACCAGCGCTGACGGAAAGTTTCATCAGCCGCAGGGACGACAGACGGTGTTGACGGATTTGAGACTGGCCCGTGTGAGCACGCTTGAGGCTAGAGGTCCAAGCTGGGTAATGATGTGTCATTTTACTGAGAAAGGTATTTGGATCCTCTTCGCTGTAAGGCTGATGTTCACAGAAAAAAGGTCCATTAACTAACGATGATCATTCATAGGCTTTGTGATTCTGGGCTATTTGTAATAAAAGCAGAAACAGGGGAAGTGGCAAGGATCTTTTCTCTGCCAAAAACTGCCGCTGACAGGAAAACCAGCTGGTAATGCTGGTGACAGAAGCGAACAGAACCGACTGGAAAGACCAGCCAGAAAGTAGTGGTGGAGACTGCTTTAATACTGAATTTACAGGATCATTACATACCTGGATTACTTCACTTTTTCAATTATATTTTACGTCTTTCAAGGAGAGAGAAAGCAAGAATTATGTTATATGGCATTGTTACCTTTGGAAATCCGTGAATGTCTTGGGGCAGATTCCACACGAATGCCTAAGGCCTCCTGTGTGTTTAAGATGCCAACATTAAAAAAAAAAAAAAAAAATCGACCCCTTATCTCCAAAAAATCAACTCACTTTGTTAAAATTTTCCCAGATGTTCTTGAAGATTCCCAAGGGAAGACAGAGTTAGATAAGGTTCAAATGTTCGCAGGCCACTGAAATGAACTGAAGATAATCCCGAGACAGCGTTCATGACCTCCTCTTAATTCTCTCTCAGGTGCCACGAAAAAACAGTCTCCCCTGTACCCCTCTTAGCCAAGGGGCACAGGCCTGTTCTTCTGATATAAACTGAGTCAATCCCGATTTCTAGAAATGTCATTTTCTTTTCTTTTTTACAAGATTTTTATTTATTTACTTGACAGAGAGAGATCACAACTAGGGAGAGAGGCAGGCGGGGGACTGGGGTAGAGTGGGAAGCAGGCCCCCTGCTGAGCAGAGAGCCCTGCGGGGCTTGATCTCAGGACCCTAAGATCATGACCTGAGCTGAAGGCAGAGGTTTAATCAACTGAGCTACCCAAGCACCCCCAGGAACGTCATTTTCAAGCAAATAAATTTCTCAAGTTTTGCCACTTTCCCCACATCAGCCAGCTGAGAGAAGATGTCTGGGTTATAACTTCATTTCTAATAGGAATGAGTCTTTAGAGAATATACTTTATCTTGTCAGCATTTTGGATCCGAATTTCCTTCCCCCACTCAAGTATCGGCTTGCATAAGATGCAAAGTGAGACACACAGCTGCGAGTGTTCTGGATAGCTACGGAAGGAAACAGATGAGCCACTAATTAGCTCTCCAAACTGGACCCTCAAACACACGAACCATCCTTCTCTCCTACCTGGTGTTTCTGGAAGGGTTTATGTCAGTAATGGAAAATTTAAATGCTCCTATAGAATTCCAATTTTTTTTTCCACGCCAGCTCAGAACAACGTTCTGAATATTAAGACGCATGGCTTAGTGCAGTGGTTTTCACACGGTGCCCTCAGGACCCTTCAGAAGCCCTGGGGGCCAAGAAGGGGAGGGCATCTTTGTAGAAGCCCCAAGTCTCCTAAAGCCATTTTTTAAAAAAGATTTTATTTACTTATTTGACAGACAGAGATCACAAGTAGGCAGAGAGGCAGGCAGAGAGAGAGGAAGGGAAGCAGGCTCCCCGCTGAGCAGAGTCCAATGCGGGGCTCGATCCCAGGACCCAGAAATCATGACCTGAGCCGAAGGCAGAGGCTTTAACCCACTAAGCCACCCAGGCACCCCTCCTAAAGCAATTTTACTGTGATTTGCATTTATGCAAACATAAGCTCCATGAAAGCAAGGGTTTCTGTCTGCTTCGTTCAGGGGCACACCCCCGTGCTTGAAACAGGGCCTGGAAATCTGGTAAGGGGCTTGGTAAACTCTTTCCGAATGAACAGGGGAGAGAATGGAGAGGGGTCGATGTTCGCAGCAGCACTCTGAGGAAGGGGCAAGGGTTACACTTACTCTACAGTCTCACTCCTAACACAGCCTTATCCACAGACCCTCCCACATGGGCCAGCAGCTTTTTGTCATCTGCTCCCACAGGAGATGGCCAGCACTTGACACAAGAAAGGGTTGGTGGTAGAGAAAAACTATGCTTCGGAACCACTGACTTCATGGTGAGATCCAAAGGCAGCAGGCAACGAATCTCACTCCTCGCCTATTTCTAGCAGTACCCATGGGGCTTTAAACAAGTGGTTTAATTTCTTTCATTTCGCTCTGTCATTTATCTTGCAGGGTGACCATACGTGGAGAGACTGAAGAATCGGACGTTGTCAGAGACACCATCTTGCTAATGTTGCTTCCAGAACTGTGAAACGAGGGGAAGGCCTGGGCGATGCCTGCCCTCCTTCTCAGTTCAGTGCCTCTGCAACTGAAGTTCTTGTGCAGGGCAGTCCACGTGATTCTGTTATTCCCGAACATTCTTTCTGACTGAACAAGCCATATGGTTTTTGGTTCAGTTGCCAGACAGCCTGGCCAAGCTCCTATCAATATGTCAACCAGATGAGGTGGGGGGAAGGAGAGACAGAGCCCCAAATGCTGCTTGTGCTGAATGGTAAAGAGAAAACAGGGATGCACAACCGTGGGCCGGGGCCTGACCTCGACAGCTGCAAAACCAATCATCTCTGAGTTTTGCCATGTTTCAAGGAACATCCACAGAGGAAAAATCACAGTAGCCCTTAATACATGATAATGTCTCTCATGGGCTTACTTCTGGGATGATATTTTAAATACATGACAAAACCCAAAAAGCTATAGTTTCAGATCTTGCCAGAAATTGGAATTTTAGGTGAACTATAAAAGAGTCAAGGGAGGGCGCCTGGGTGGCTCAGTGGGTTAAGCCGCTGCCTTCGGCTCAGGTCATGATCTCAGGGTCCTGGGATCGAGTCCCGCATCGGGCTCTCTGCTTGGCGGCGAGCCTGCTTCCCTCCCTCTCTCTCTGCCTGCCTCTCTGTCTACTTGTGATCTCTCTCTGTCAAATAAATAAATAAAATCTTTAAAATAAAAAAAAAAAAGAGTCAAGGGAAGCTTATAGGGTTAAGACACAAGGTCCTTCTTTATACGCTCTTATAAAACTAGAAACCGCTGGGTTGCCAGGCAGTTTGTGTTGCTGACATCACGTCTGAGAACATAAAACCATCCAAAGCCCCGTTTTCAAAACAGGATGAGACTGGGTTCTCCACTCTAGCACAGAAGGAGCAGAGAAGTCCCCACTCCATCCTAACAAGTAAAAAGTGAAACAAACCGAAAAATCAACCATTCCTCTTAGAACTGTCAGGCAAGTGAGATCAGAGGGCAGACTGCTGTCCCCAACCTGCGGAGATGGACACAGAGAATCACAGTGTATAGAAGCAGAAAGCTCGGCAGGATGCGGCATTAGGTCAGGGAACCTAAACCATCATGGACAAATTGCTGGAAACTCAGTGTGCACAAGTCTGAGAGTCAAAACATCTAGCAGGACCCAGTATGAGGGGCCCCCACACTTTGGTGAGTTTTACCTCCAAGAGCTCTAGCAGACCCTCACAGTTAATACCAGAGAAGAACCACCTCATGCTTCCAGCAGAGGCAGGGAAAAGCAACCACGTTGAAAAATGTCACAGAATTCTGTTCTTTACCATCATTGGCCTCAGGAGAAATGATTTTACCATAGCCAACTCTGCTGGGGTTACGCCAGAGCCTAAGTGACCTGGGGGAAGGGAAAGATCCAACTCCAGCTCACTTTAGATACCTTGTCCCACCTGAGATGGGAAAAAGCACTGAGAAGCACTGGTCAAGTTCACAGGACCTAATCACAGGACTCCAGACCTCACCACTATGCTATTAAAGGTCTTTCACAGTTACAAGGCATACTAAAAGGCAAAAACACAGTTTGAACAGACTGAACAAGCATCAGAACCAGAGCCAGATACAGCAGCAATGCTGGGATTATCAGACCAGGATTTTAAAAATATTGATTAATATGCTAAGGGCTTTCATGGGGGAAAAAAAAGTAGACGACATGCAAGAACAGGTGGATAATGGAAGCAGAGAGATGGAAAATTCTAAGAAAGATTCAAAAGAAATGCTGGGGAGGAAAAACAATATAATAGAAGTAAAGAATGCTTTAATGGATTCCTTACTAGACTGGACATGGGGAAGGGGGAAATATGGCTAACCTTGAGGGTATAACAACAGAAATTTCCAAAATGGAAAACAAGGAGAAAAAAGGTGGGGGGTGGAGAACAGAATATCCAAGAACTGTGGGACAAATATAAAAGGTGTAACATATGCATTATAAGACTATCAGAGAGAATAGAAAGTGGAAGGAACAGAACTGATATTTGAAGCAACAATGGCTGGGATTTCCCCCCAAATAAATGTCAGACACCAAACCACAGATCCAGAAAGACCAGAGACCACCAAGCATGATACATGCCAAAAACTACACCCAGGTACACCATATTTACACTCCAGACAATAAAAGATAAAGAAAAGTCTTAAAAGAAGCCAGAGGGGAAAAGCCTTCCTTACAGAGAAGCAAGGATAAAAATGACGTCTGGCTTCCCAGAAACATGCAAGCAGGAGTAGAACGAAATATTTAAAATGTTAAGAGGAGAAAAGAAGGGGCACCTGGGTGGCTCAGTGGGTTAAAGCCTCTGCCTTCGGCTCAGGTCATAATCCTGGCATCCTGGGATCGAGACGGACCCTCGGACAGAGCAGGGTGCCCGGGGATAAACCTCTTGTCTTTTCTTACCTGGGGAAAAGGGTCTGTCCAGCAGGACATAACTACCAGCCAGTGAACTGGGGTCTGGGTCCCACTGCATGGGACTCTAGCCTCCGACCATCACCACCGGCTCCAGCTCAATCAACGGTCCTTTACCACTTGCGACACCACCCACCAGGGCGTTGCTTGGTCCTGGGAGTAGAGAGAAGCCAGACGCCCCTCCTCTCTCCTACCCGACCCCAAGCAGGGCTCTCTGCTCGATGGGGAGCCTGCTTCCCCCTCTCTCTCTGCCTGCCTCTCTGCCTACTTGTGATCTGTCAAATAAATAAATAAAATCTTAAAAAAAATAGGAGAAAAGAAAACACCAACCTTGAATTCTGTGCCCTGTGAAACTGCCTTTCAAAAGAAGAAGGAGAAATAAAGAGTTTTTCAGACAAACAAAAATCGAGGGGATTTGTTGTCAGAAGGACTGTAAGAAATGTTAAAAGAAGATTTTCAGAGAAAGGGAAAATGATGTAGGTCAGAAACTTGGATTTTCATAAAGAAAGGACGTGCATCGAGGAAGGAACAATGGAAGGTAAAAGAGAACTCTTATATTTCTTATTTTTAATTGATCTAACAAACAAAAGTTTGTTCAAATAATAACAACAATATATGTATGCTTATACAGCAATTAGGGAACTGGAGGCAGAAATCAGAATTATTTTGTTATTGTAAGGTACCCGCCCATGAAGCGGTATAGAGTTATTTGAAAGTTGACTTGGATTAGTTGTAAATGTATATTTATATTGCAAACTCTAGGGCAAACACTTAAAAAAAAAAAGTTTTAGAAGAAGTATACTGGAGAGGCATCTGGGTGGCTTAATCAGTTGTGTGCCTGACCCCTGATTTCAGCTGCGGTTGTGATCTCAGGGTCCTGGAATTGAGCCCCATGTTGGGCTCCTCGTTGACTACAGAGTCTGCTTGTCCCTCTCCCTCTGCCTCCCCCCGGCCCCATACATTCTCTCTTTCTCTCAAATAAAATTCGATAAACAGTTTTCTCCTCCTTTCTTCTTCATCCCAATTACTATTTCTCTGAATTATTTGCTATTTTTAGCATCTATGTAATATACACACCTGACATTAAATGTGTAAAACAGAGGGAAAAAAAGAAAAACAAATCACCAAGAGTTCTCTAACCAGGATTAAAATTATGGAATATTTCCTTTCAAACTTTTTTCTAGTCTTTTTTTTTTTTTTAATTCTGTTTTAATCAACAGAAAGTATAAACCTGGCCGCTACAGGTCTGGCCCTTGGGGAGACAGAATTCCGGATAATCTACGGCCCTTATTTCCTCCTTATGCTCAACTTCCGCTCTATCTGAGTCCTGGGGCCCTGCCCGAGAGGCTGTAACTGTGAACAAGAACAAGCAAGCACCCCCCCCCCCCCCCCCACTCCTTGGTTGGCGGGAGGGGAGGACCTCCTGCATCTCTCAAACATTCCTTCCCTTGCAAGCTACCGGAGGCAACTCATCCTCTTCAGTACCGGGCATCTTTAATTTCTGAGCCTTTCCAGAGGTCAGCAGTAAACCTGCTTGCCTCTCCCTGGGAGCCACTGATGTAGGCGCTCAGATCTCACCGGGCGGCACCCTGCTAACGCAGCCCTCAGACCGCCAGCGTTTCTGGCTTCCCTGCCGGTGGACTGACGTTAGAGCCGACAACTAACCTCATCAGAAGGAGAATCTGTGTTTCTTTTCCTCATTCTCCTTGTCTTTCACAGTGATCCGCGAGTTTTGAGAGAAGAAAGAGGCTACAAGAGTTGCATCCCACCCTAATGTCCTTACATGACATTCTCGCTGTATCATCTTGACGATGACAGCTTTCTGTATAGTTTGCTGTCTAGTAGACTGAATGTTTCTACAGGTCTTTCCTGTTGGTTTGCTTTTAAGATTATAAACAAGTTATCAGATAAATGAACCAGAAAGAAGTTTCATGTTCCAAACTCCAAAGATAATGGCAGGCACACAGCTGGTGTTCAGTCAGTACCTACTGAGCGATTATGAACATCGGTCTGGGAAAAGTCAATAGCACAGGGGCACATCGGAATCATGGGGCTGTTCCTGGAAATCTGTTGTACTGTGGCTCTGTTTCAGGCCGAGCAGCAAGAAAGGCTGACCTGTGACCGCATCTGGTGGGCCCACAAAAACGAAGCATGTGTCAACCAGACGTTGCTCATCTGGAAAGCTCACAACGGGGCTGCCGACTGTGTGACACGGACTTCCCGGGGCCCTCAGCGCAGGGGCAGGCGTAACTCAGAAATGCCTTCTAATTGAAGCAACAGAGATCAAAGACCTAAACAGAGGGGTAATGGCAGTGCATTAAATGCAGAGTAAATGCCTCATTCTTTGAATAATTCCATTTGTGACTAATTTACCCAAACAGCCACAGGAGAAATCAAGTTTCAGTGGAATGGTTGGTGGGAGGCAACAGACAGGAGGGTGGCAGGAATTCATGTTTTCCTATTTCCAACTGCTCACTCACCACTGCTAAGGAATATTTAATCTTCGAGCATCTACCTTTTGGCTTACGGGTGTTCCTCAACTTCCCCAAACTCTGCATCCTTGACCAGTGTGATACAGTGTTTACTCTCAGCTCTGGGAAATTTCCAGGACAGAGCTAATGGCTCCTGAATTGAAGAAATGGAAATCCACATTTCGCTAGCTCCCTAGTAGCTTATGATGGGTAACACATGAGTTCTCCCTTGGTTTATCACAATCTGCTTCAATCTACACCGCTGTCGGAACAATCTTGGGACACAGCTCTAGGCGCTTTGATCACCCTTCAAAGTAGCGTCCCTCAGCTCACCAGCTGCTGGCAAGGTTTTCAGTCCTGGCATGACAAGACCCTCCCGCATGGATATACGCACTGGAACTACTCTTCACTCCCTGACTATCCCCACAATTTTCTCCCTTCCACGCCTTTGCCCACGCGGGTCCTCTGCCTGAAATGCTCTTCATCAGACAATAGAAACGGCGACATCCTTCAAGGCCCAAACTCCTTTGGGGCGCCTGGGTGGCTCAGTCCGTTAAGCATCTGCCTTTGGCTCAGGTCATGATCCCAGAGTCCTGGGATTGAGCCCAGTGTGGGGGCTCCCTGGTCTGCGGGGAGCTTACTTCTCCCTCTTTCCCTGTCCCTCCCCTTGCTCATGTGCTCGCAGCCCCCCTAATTAAATAAATAAAATATTAAAAAGACAAACAAACTCCTTTTTTTAAGAAGGAATGGTTAGAACTTCTCATTTCAACAAAATGATTCAGAATTTCCCTTACAATTAAAAAGGACGTGCTCCAAAGCAAAGGGTGAAAGAAGGTCAAGGCCAAATAAATTTTGTTACCAATATGTGTTTTTGAAACCACTGTGAGGCAAAGCAGAGGATATGGACTTTGAAGTCAGGTATTCGTGGGTTTACATTCTGGCTCTGGTATGTTTTAATCTCATGACCTTGTTCAAGTTACTCAACCTTTCAGAAACTGAGTTTTCCACACTATAAGGCGGATATAACGATAACCCTACATCACAAGGCAGATGGTAGACATGAAACTCACATTTCCCAAATTCCAATTAATAACTCTGTGCTGCCCACGTCCTTCCCACATCGTCAGATAGGACCCTCAGGTCTGTGTCCTTCCGAGGCCTGGAAGACATCTCCACAGACTGCTGAGGAAATGTTCCCTCTTCCCATCCCTGATCACGAGAGAATCTGAAAATATTCTGCATCACAAAATGGGGAGACTTCAGGGACTGCCGCTGTGCTCTGTGAAACAACCTCCAAAGTGTGTAACGCTGATGGTTTTCTCAGTTAAGAACGTGTTACCTTGGTAATACTCTTTAAACTGATCTTTCTCCTCAAAAAAAAAAAAAAGTACTTGTGAATTCTCTTTGTTAAGTCAGAACAGGAGGCAAAATGTAACAGAAATAAGTCTGCTGGGTTTTTTTCTCTTTAAGAAATTGAGAGCCTTGGATGAATTGAAATTAGCATAGGGTCACTGTGCGAATTAGTCATGATAATTAACTGAAGACTGTTCAGGGGATGGCACGGAACGAGAGATAACCAGGAGGAACAGGACCATCGTGAACAGTGGACCGGCCGCAAGCACTTCTCCCCCCAGTGACAGTGAAGATCATGTTCTGACAGAGCCAGTACGCGTGGGGACCAGGCGCCGGCCCCAGCTCTCCCTCCGGCAGGAGAACAGACCCCTGAGCGAGTCCCTGAGCCAGGGTAGCTGCCTGACCCTGTTTTCTGTGCTGGATCCGCCGTCCTGTTATACATCAGTCAACACGAACCCCGAAGGATACATACTCTGTTCATTTACTTAGGAGCACGCAAACCCGGCAAAGGGCAAGGGGTTTTGAGAAAATCCCAACTAACTGACAGGGCGGAGAAAGGCCAAGGGTATGCATTCCTCTGTCGGAGGTAAATGGCATCTCTTCAAACGTAGGCAGTGCTCGCTTCGGCAGCACAGATACTAAAAAGCAGGCACATATCCCTGAATAAATACCGCCAGCATTCCTCCGCGTTGTTTTCAAATTCAGATTGCATTCGGAAAAGAGCAAGGTGACTTACTCTGTGTCACACGGCTAAGTCCTGACTCCGTTCAAATGCTATTAGCATTAACGGGAGATTTTATTACCTCTCAAAGTGTGTGTAAAAACCAAGTGTCTCTAAAAAGTACACTTTGTTGACATTTATCATAAGGACTATTAAAACAACACATAAAACTGCCCATGTTTCATTTGAATACCCAGTTGCACCCAAACTAGCTCTTGCGCAATCCTGGTTTACACAGGCTATTAGCAGAACACACACTCCGGTCTGATGAGACCGTATTATTCTTCCTGCGGGAAAACCCGGTGCTGCTTCGTGGCAGGCCCTTCGCTTAGCGGATCACTGATACTTAAAGCGATGCGGAGAAGTAGGTTTAATGAAGCCTACTTCTCAGGCGAGAGATCGCAGGCTTGGGAAGACTGAGAAGCTTGTCCAAGGTTATGTGGCTGGCTAGTGACGGAAAGGGATGCGGACCCCAGAGCCCAGCTGAAGGCAAGTGTGCCCTGAGCGCTCTGCTGTCCTTCTAAGCGCAGCCACGCTAGCGCTGCCCCGCCTTCTCCCTGATGACCGCCAGGCTTGCAGTGCCTCTAACCCTCCCTCGCTGGAACTGTATGAAGGGAGCAGAGGGCACTGATCTGAATGTCCTCTGACCCCAGGCCATCCCTAGAATGTTTTACTAAGACTCTGCTAACCAGATTGTCTTCATGTCCTCACCTCTAGCTCCTGAAAGCTGAGGTCGAGATCAGATTCTGATTGATTAGGATTACACTCTGTTTTGACTCCACAGCTTCGTCATGAAACACGGCAGCTGGCTGGTAAGTCCTGGGCCTGGAGATGGGCTCCTGAAGCCAGAAGCGAGTTAATACACCCATGGTTCCTCCGTCAGCTCTCTGTTCTACGACAACAACAAAGCGTTCCCTGGTGATGTGGTGAAGAGAGCACAAGTTTTCAGGGTCAGACACAGCAGAGTCTTTCCCTCTAAAACCTCGTGATCTCGGGCAATTCATGTTAATGAACCTCTCCAAGTTCAATGCTCTCATCTCCAAAACGTACAGAAGAATGCCTACACCACGGGATGGGCTGGAAACTGCTAGTTGTTCACAAATACCCGGTCCTCCCGGCCCCCCCGGGCTCAGGAAGGAACTATGTTTGCAGGTCCCCCCACCTTCCCCAGGATCAAGCTTGGCCACGTGACTAAGTTCTCCAGTGGAACATGAGTGGAAGCTTCCACAGCTTCCGGAGCTGCTTCTGGGCCAAAACCCGGAGACTGTAGGCTCACCCCTCCTGTGGTTTCTTGCTCCTTCTTTCTGGAGAGAGCCTGTGATGACACACCCCTCGGGGATGGTAGAGAAACACCATCGAGGAACCCAGGCGCCGAGGAACAGCATGAAGCAGAGCCACTCATGAACTCAGACCACTCATGACGCACCACTGGCGAGGAAGAAATAAACATCTGTCTCTTTCCCGCTGTCGAATTACTGCGGAGTCCCTCTGTCAGAGGAGCCTGACCTTACCTTAACCAACACAGGGTCTTTATTACCACCGAGCCCGCTGCCGGGCACAGAGCAGACACTCCATAAACAAATAAGGACCCCGCCTGCTACCGTAACCGTCCCCGCCCCGCTGCCCACATGGGCGAGGTGCTTCAGAGCCACATGCCGCTGTGCCCTCGGCTACAGAAGGCCAAAGTCATGAAGTGAGGGCGCCTCCAGGGGAGGACGAAGCCCAAATGTGCGACTACACAGAAACACCTTCAATCGATCTTTGATACAACAGCCGTCCTCTCTGCTGCTTCGGCGGGGACTCTAACCCTGTTTCTGAGGTTGTAGCCGGGAAGTCTGCAGACACAGCCCTGGAAAGGATTTCAGGAGGCCGCGGAGCCCGGGGCATCTGCGTCAAGCGCAGGGCATTCAGCCAATCTACAAATGTTTTTTTTTTTTAAGATTTTATTTATTTATTTGACAGACAGAGAGCACAAGTAGGCAGAGAGGCAGGCAGAGAGAGAGGAGGAAGCAGGCTCCCCGCGGAGCAGAGAGCCCGATGCGGGGCTCGATCCCAGGACCCTGGGACCATGACCTGAGCCGAAGGCAGAGGCTTTAACCCACTGAGCCACACAGGCGCCCCTACAAATGTTTATTAAACACCAGCTAGGTCCCACGCGTCTCCTAAATGATGGAGGCGCAGACCTTGGCTTCTCCCTCCTGCTTCCACGAGACTTTTATCCAAATAAAGTCAAGTGAAAATAAGTAACTTCTTGTGGACATCGGGAAGGGGAAAAGGGAGAGGGACCACAGCCACGCTCTTTGTCAAGGCTGGCTTCCCCTAACGGGGCCACCGGGCCAGGCACACGGCCCCAGGCCTCCCTGTCGCTGTCCACATCTCTTGGAGCCAGGTCTCCTGCTGGAAGTGCCCTAGCCGTGACGCTCATTTTCTCTCAAACTGCATTTTGGTGAGCATAAGCCTCTGTCAGCGACATTTTTCAATTTAACGTGACTCCATGCTGCCCCCAAACCTAGCCCTGCCTCCATCCTTCCCATCTCATCAACCCAAACGCTCATCGGGTCAGAAGCCTGAGAGCTTTTAAAACCTTCCTCTTTCTGTTTCTCAACCACCGGGCGCAGTTCATATGAGTCCAGATGATTCTGCCTCCAGACAGTGTCCTGAATCTGCTCGCGTCTTTTCATCTCCCAAGCCAACCACAGCGAAAGCGAATCTGTCTCCTGTGCTACTATAACCGCCTTGTGCTCAGCCTACACTCTCGACTCTTTGGATCCATTCTCCACATAGTATCAAAATCATCTTTTCTTTTCTTTTTCTTTCTTTTTTTTTTAAGATTTTATTTATTTATTTGACAGAGAGAGATCACAAGTTGGTCCTAAAGGTGTTCTGGGTTTTCAAAATTAAAGAGGCATTTTACAGACTCACTTTCTACCCCGTGAGTAGGAATCATCTTTATTGGGAGAAGTTAAGTGGGAGAGGGGGAGAAGGAGAACTAGTCCCAAAGCCTTCTTAGCATCTGTACAAAACACGGCAGTGTGGCCGGTAAGCGTGCTGGTCGGCACGGGCCACCCCCTGCCTCACCTCTGTCCAGGTCCCCGGGATCCGCTCCCTCCCAGTGTGTCCTCAGATCCTGCTAAGCCACACGGTGCCCAGGGCTTTAGAGACTTTTCCCCGGAAACACTTGGGAAAGGGACTAAAATTTCAGGGAGGTACAGGCTAACCTCAGATATCCACCCTCTCACAGTGGTATGTGCCTTCTAAGTACGTGGGCAGAAACTGCCTTTTTAATTTTTTGTTTTAAGATTTTATTTATTTATTTGACAGAGAGAGACACATCAAGAGAGGGAACACAAGCAGGAGGAGCAGGAGAGGGAGAAGCAGGCTTCCTACAGAGCAGGGAGCCAATGCGGGGCTCAATCCAAGAACCCTGAGATCACGACCTAAGCCAAAGGCAGATGCTTAACCACTGAGCCACCCAGGCGCCTCCAGGAAGTGTCTTTAGTACAGAGAATAAACCCAGCTTTGTAGTGAACCAAATCAGAGGACTGGAAATCTGTCATTCAACCCTTCTCTCTCACCCCCACCACGCAACCAAACAGAAAGGTCTGGAAGGGAAGAAGGAGGCCAGCAGCCATGGAGACCTATGACTCTGTTCCAGGGTAAAGTAATGGGAGGGGTGGGGGAGAAAGGGACCTCTACCCTAGCTAAAGGTGTCTGTTGAAAAAGAGATGTTGAAGCCCCAACCCCAAGAATCTCAGTATATGGTCGGGCGACAGGGTCACTGTAGATGGAATGAGTTAAGACGAGGTCCTGCCGGAGCCGGGCCCCCTCCATCTGTGTGACCGGTGAGCCTTGTAAGCAGGATGCGGGAGGAGAGACGCAGGACTCCGCAGGAAGTTGCACGCAGGGGTTGGAGTGACACCGCTGGGAGCGAAGAGACAATGAGGATGTCCAGCTATCGCCAGTACCCAGGGACAGCAACAGAGCAGACGCTCTCCAAACCCTGACAGGGCACAACTCTGCTGACACCCCGGCTGCGGTACTTTATTATGGCAGCCCCTGGAAGCGAATACGGTGTCCAAATTCAGGTTTCTTAAAAAAAAACAAAAACAAAACACAGGCACACACAGGTGCGCCAAACACATCTGTGGGCTGGAACCAGCTTCGAATGTCCCAGCCATAGGCAGCACTTTTGTCGAAAAACAAAAATGCTCTTAGCAAAACGTTTTCTTTTTTTTAAAGAATCTCCCAGAGGATACGGCTTTGCATGCATACTTATAAAGAGCAGAATCATCTCCTAGAGCCTGGAGGCTGGAAGCATGGTTCTAGGCTCACACTGTCTGGGCTCCTATGCTAGCCCTGCTCCCCGTTAGCTGTGCGGTTTGGGCACCTGCATCCGTCTCCTCATCCAAGCGGGAATGATACCGTGACCGGCCTCGCAGACGGGCGCATGGCATGCTGGGAAGCCGTGTGAATTACACAGAGCAAGGGGGAGCCCCATGATCCAAGCCATGCGGTCTCTGTCACAGGCGGTATCCCTTGGCTGCACTTCACCGTGCGTTATTACCTGTTTGCTTTATTTTGCGCTCACCCAGCACAGGGCTTGGGGCTTGGTCATTCTCCCTTTCCTTGCATCAATGCGATAGGGAGTCAGACGCAACCAGGGAAGGAAGGCAGAACTTAAGTCATCTATCTGACTCCTGTGCCTGTGAACTTCCCAAGGGTAAGACCCACATCTTGACTCATCCATATACCCAGCTGAAAGGTTACACAGAGCTGGAGGGACGTCTGCAGCTCCACTCTTCCCCCAGGCTGGAATGGGAGCAGGAATTAAATGCTTCATTCTAAGGTCAGGGTTTGGACCTGGATTTGCCTGTTTCCTCCCTGTTTCTCATACGCACATAACAGACAGAACAAAGCAGGGTGATGCACCCTCACGGAGGAGTCTGAGAAAACCTTTTACACCCAAGGCAGAGAAAATAATACCAAGCACATGACAAATGCAGCTGCCCGTAATTTTGCAATAACCAGCGAATGCTGAGAAATGTACTTTGTCTCAAGGGCTGCCTGATGCTGCCGAGAGAGATGCCTTAGAGTATGGGAAACAAAACCCCAGTCCAGACCGCCTGATCTGGAAGCTGGCTGCTGTTCACCGCCATTATCTGGACAACCCCCGGGATACATCGGCCACCTGTTTTGTAAATAAAGTTTTATTGTTACTCAGTCCTGCCCATTCACTAGCATTACCGTCTATGGCTGCTTTTGTGCTCAAGCAGAGTAGAAGGGTTGTAACAAAAATCCAGAAAGTCCCCAAAGCCTAAAATATTTACTGTCTTTTCACAGAAAAGTCTCCCAAGCCCCCATCTGAATCATCCCACTGTGATTCTGCTAAAAATCAAGCTCTCAGGGAAGAGAAACCTTGCCTGTCTGGCTCAGACCTCTACCTCCAATGCCTAAAATAGCTAGTTTATAGGTGCTCAATAAACGTTTGCGTACAGAATGAAGATGGAACCAAATAAATGTTGAGATTCTATGAGGAACAGTGCTAGGGGATGCCCCTGGGTCGGGCCAGTGTCCAGAAGCCCTCCCCATCAAAGAGGTCCGACCATAAGGATCTTGGTGCTGCCATGGAATGTCCCTTAGTTAACTACCTACCTAGGAGCCCTCCAGGAGCACCAACTTAGGCAAACAAGCAGGACATAATCATAATAATGCTGAGCTGTCAGGACAGACGAAACCTAAGAAGCACCTTTCAAAATCTCTTTTCTGTAGATATACATTTACATTAGGAATGTTTGAAGGGAATAAACACTTGCAAAGCAATTCAAATATAAGGATTCCCTCACACAGAGGAACCCAAACCAGCTGTCAGAAGCCAAACATTTATAAACACAAATGCTCAAGGTACTGAGCAAAAAAAAGAAAAAAGAAAAAAAAAAAGATTTTCAGATCGGAAAGAAAAAGCCCCATCTATTCTGTCATAACAAAAGCAAAGACAGAAACAGAAAAGCCAGGCACTTCTGAGAAAGATCCTCTAGTGTTAATATTAAAAGCATGTGCAAGTTCTGGCTCCAGTAAAATTGTTTATGGTTAGGTTTAAAGTAAGAAAGAGTCCTTTAACTGAGAAAATGATCACATAGAACGTGTTGCATAAAGAAAGAATTCAGTATTATTTTTCTCTACTTTTTCCGCTCACTCTAAAGAACTACTGCTTCCACACACACGTCTTCAAGGCAGGCTGGGGCAGGAGACTCTCCTGGTCTTCTCTCCGGGCTGGCTGTGGGTACATCCAAGTCCCTGGTACCCCGAGAGCTGTGGCTCCTACTCGTCAGGGGGTATATAGAGCTGTGACTCTCCTACATAACTCAGGCATATTCTCCCATGAAGGTTTTTGAGTAATACTGAATTCCCATCTTTAAAGGCAGTGGGAGCTTTAATTACAGTGATGATAAGCTCACATTTAGATTTAAATAAAAGTGGCATTTATTGCCTCCGTTTCTGATGAAATATGAAAAAAATCAAAATGTCAGTCTGAAGGCTGACCTAATATAATAGTGAAAGGATTATTTGTAAGTTAAATACTCTATCAAAGAAATCCTGATATAACAAGTTTTCTTTAATTAACTTCCTCTTAAACTCTCTGAATTCATATTGAATTCATCTCCCCCGTAACAGAAAATCTGGGTACTACAGAAAAATGTAATGGCATGGTCCATTTAAACTGTTCCTACAACATTCAGAGTCTATTTATTCCACAGGAGGAGCAAAAAAAAAAAAAAAAAAATCACACAAGGATTGATTCATTGGACCTGCTTTTAAGAGTGTTATATTCTAGTTAGAAGAGGATCTCCCTATTTCATTCATTCATTTATTCTTTCATTCATTTGAGAGAGAAAAAGAGGAAGTATGAGTAGGGGGGCAGGGCAAAGGAAGACAGAGAAGCAGACTCCCCGCTGAGCAGGGAGTCTGACCCAGAACTCCATCCCAGGACCCCAAACAGGTCACCTCGTGACCTGAGCGAGAGAGACGTTTAAGCCACTGAGCCAGCCCCGCACCCCCCGTATTTCTCTTGCAGTCACACTGTAAGAGATATGGTCCAGCATTTCCTCAAAGACTCCTGAAGCCCCTGGGTCTCTCTGTGGTGGTAGATGATGTCTCACCTTGACCTTGCTCCCTGGCTACCTGATGAGGACACATGATACTGTAGGCCTAACAGACACCGTGTGTCCCCTCTTCCTTGCCTGGTCTTATTTTGCCAGAAACTTCAGGATATTGTCTCCAGCTTTGACATCTACCCATTGGGAATGGTGTGCCTCTGTTAGAATTACCATAAATGCACTTTCATCAGAGGGAAACAAAATAGGGAAAGAGAGTTAATGGCCAATTGCGGGAGACTGACTGCTTTTCTAGGAGAACCACACAGGACAAAATGCTGCCTCTCTGTCAAACTCCTTCACAAGACTGAAATCCTATAATGAAAGGACAATCAGCATTTTATGATCGCCTAAGAAGCCCATCTCAGGAGATCAAAAGTCCAGCCCATGTGGGCCCTTGCGAGCCCTGACCAGATGCCCACAGCAGACTTTTACATGGTTTGACTTTTCTTCTTAAACAAGCTGTGCTGCTCTTCCCTTGTTTGTTTCAAAACTTCTGTGTGGGAGTGTTAATAAAATCAGACATCTGTAAGTCTCTCCATTTGGTATGATGGGTTCCTGCTTCAATTCTCTTCTTTGTTCTGCTTCTCAAGGATGTGATCTCAGCCACCTCCCCAAAGTTTCCAAAGATTAAGGAAATGATAGGAAGGCCCCACTGAAACCACAAACAAACACAAAGCCCCAAACCCCTAAAGACCGAGTCTCCAGATACATAGTAGGATGAGACAGTTTTGGTTCGAAGGGATCAGGAACCACTAAGGTATCTTGCTGCTGGTGAGAAGGGCCAAAAGAAATAAAGAACAGGATAAGAGAAAGAATAAGGTATATATCAGCTTAAAACTATTCACATTCTAGTTCAACCAGAAGGCACTATTTCCAAAACCTAAATGTGTATGCATTTGAAGGGACTCAATCAACCCTGCTCTTACCCCAGGATCTTTCAGTAGACAAGGCTGCTTCCTGTTTCTACAAGAACAATTATGCAATCAGGAGCAAACTCCCCCAGCTTCACAAAAACACACCATGAGACTATCTGCACCTGTGCCTTTGCAGAAGTACCCTCCCTTCCTGGGCAAGGTCTGTGCACCACCTGGGCTCTGGATCCCACCCCTCCCCTCCCTCGAGGGCAGGACTTCTCAAACTGGGAGTGTGCATCAGAATCACCTAAAGGGGTTCTTAAACCCACTCTGGCCCAAAGCCAGAGTTTCTGATGCAGGAGATCTGAGGTGGGTATCATAATTTACTTTCCTAACAAATTTCCAGGTGAGGTTGATACTGCGGGTCCCAGACCAAACTTGGGGAAACACGATCCTCAGAACTGCTACACTGATTTAGTCCTTTTATCCCAGATTCCTAAGCCTCTCCCTCCAGGCTGCTTCTTGCCCTAAGCATATAAACATGTTCAAATTTTTCTCATCTTAAAACAAGCAAAAATCTCCTTTGACCTCATTGGGAATGAGTGTAGTATATATCTCTCTTCTTTAGCATCCAAATGCTGAAGCGAATGTTCTCCGTACATCAGTTTCTTCCTTCCCACTCACCCCTTGCTGCTCTGCAACACATCTGCTCTCTCAGGACCACCGAACACGCATCTGCAGGGTCCGGCACCAGCCCAAGAGTGCGTGTCAATGGATGCCTAAATCCCTACCTCACTCAGTCTTCCTGCTCTCCCTGGCATTGCTCACCTGCCCAAATGGCATGCCCTCCTTCTCGGGTCTTGTAACATCTCTCTGTCCTGGGTCTCCCATCACCTCCCTCCCTGGCTCTTTTGGGCTCCTTTCAGGAGTGTCTGCTTTCACCGTCCCGTTAAGGTTGATAATCCTTCAGGCCCTGTCCTTGGCCCTCTTCTCTTCACTGTGTACTTTTTTTTTTTTTTTGAAGATTCATTCATTTATTACAGAGAGAGAGTGCACCCAGTAGCGGGGGAAGAAACAGAGGGAGAGGGACAAACAGACTTCCTGCTGAGTGAGGATCCCAACTGGGATTCCTGGGATCCCAGGAACCCAAGACAGTGATCTGAGCCGAAATCAAGTCAGATGCTTAATCAACTGCACCACCCACGGCCCCCCACTGTACACACTTTGCCTGAGAATGCTCATCTATGCCTGTATCTCAACTCACATTGATGTCCTGATGACATCAAATCTAGACCTCTCTCCTAAACTTCAAATACATATAATGGTCATCAGTCAGACGATTCCTTCTATTTGTCCAACAGGCACCTCAAAGACATCAATGCCTAAAAGTGAACCCATTATCTTCTACTGCATTCCTCTTCTCCCACCTTTATCTTAATGCCCCCCCAATTACTCAGTCATGCAAAGCAGTCCTTAAGGACAAGTATGTCCTCACTTCTCACGCCCAATCGTACCCTAAGTCTGTCCAATCCACCTGCTAAGCATATCTCACATCTGTCCCTTTGTTCCCATCTCTGTCACCTCTGCCCCAATGTAGGTCAACATCTTCTCATCTGGATGGGTGAGAAATCCACCATTCATCCTGATGTCTAGCGCCACCCCCCCCCCCCGCCCTTAAACTCCACATTGCACAGTGATTTTTTAATGGTACCCGGTAATCCTATCTGCAAAAGGGTTCAGTGGCTCCCATTACAGTGAAATAAAGTTTCTACGTCTTCTGCAAGGTACTCAGAGCTTTCAATGTTTGCATCCTTCCCATCTCTCTGACCTCATTTCTAGTCACCCCTTTCTCAATATTTTAAGCTCTAGCAGCACCCTGGGACACGTCACATTCTCTCACATCTAAAAATTTCTCTATATCCTATTCCCTCTGCCCAGAAAACTACTTCTCTGTAAAACCCCTGCAGCATTCTCTTCTTTCCAAAACCTTCCCCAGTCCTCTTGGATTTAGGTCCCTCTCCTGCTCCCACTCCACTGGCAACCTGCCCCCGAGAAAGCGATCATCTCTTCGCAAGCCTATCGCTACACGAGACTGAAAGGGTCTCAGAAGTAAGTCTTTGAATCTCATGCTGACAATACCTGGCTCAAAATATGAACCCTACTAAAAATCATTTTTTAAGTAACATCATCAGTGACTCTGAACAAGGGAAGAGCCCCATTTCAAGGTCACCTGAAATACTAAATTCTAGATAGTCAATGTCAAAGATTTATTTCAAAAACATGTTAAATACCTTGTTCATGTCCTCTCTTCCAGGAACTGGAGGAGACACAGACATCAGATCTGGAGATACTTAGGAGTCTGTTAAAAAAAATTTTTTTAAAGGGGTACCTGGGTGGCTCAGTCGGTTAAGCATCTGCCTTTGGCGGGGGTCATGATCTTGAGGTCCTGGGATCCAGCCCTGTGTCGGGCTCCCTGCTCAGCAAGGAGTCTGCTTCTCCCCCCTCTCTCCCCCTGCTCATGCTCTCTCTCCCAAATGAATAAATAAAACCTTTAAAAAGATTTTTTAAAATAAATTTTCTTATTATTGCAATATTTGGGAATTTTCTGTTTTCTTTAAGTACCTGAGTTTGTCTTCTGACATTTCAATCCTAGACACCCACCTTGAAACACTCGTGCCCTGTACAGAGTTGTACTATCCTCCCCGCCACTGCGCCACATTTACAGACCATGTACTCAGCCCCTCCAAGCCCACTGCAGTTTCACTAGTGTACTACCATCTCCAAAATCCTATGCAATTTTAAGGCCAGTGGGAAATATCTCAATTAGCTGAATGAAACAGGTAGCATTTGGGCATCTTCATGGTCTTCAGAAAAGGCCAGAACAGCCCATCCCCTGCCTCATCAAGGAACAGAAACTTCATTTCTTCATTCCCAGGCCTTCCGTGGAAAGGCGAGCCACCCACGCCCCACAGCAAAGCTGGCAGTGAAGCACCTCATCCAAGGGAACGTGCTAAGTGCCTTGCACCAGGCTGCACGCTGCTTTCATCAAGTTTCAAAACAGTTAAGTCTTGTCTTAGAGGGTTTTTTTTTAAGATTTTATTTATTTGAGAGAGAGTGCATGCACTATCCAAGCAGACCCCCACTGAGCACAGAGCCTGACGTGGGGCTCGTTCTCACGATCCATGAGATCAGGACCTGACCCGAAACCAGGAGTGAGAAGCTTCATCGACTGAGCCACAGAGGTGCCCTAAACTTATAGATATTTTAAAGAAAACTAGTTCTGATGGGCACAGCAAATAAACATGTATTTGGGGCTCGAGAAACAATAATGAACAGAACGAAATGAACATGCTTGCATTTTCTGTAGATGTCACTGCACGTGTGCAGCAAGCTGGAAGGTCCTCCTACCCTGTTTCAAATTAGTCATCGCTTGTAGCTGGGTAGGAAAATGCTGACAGATCTGTACTAGATAAAACAGATCACAGCGGTCTTGGAAACAACCCACTTTTATGATGAAACCAACTCTTACATCCATCCATGCCTCCAAACACAGCTTAGGTCTGAAACCAAGTTGAAGAATGTCCAAAAAAATCTTGAAGAATCCAGATGTTCTTGTAATCATCACTGATAAATTTCCCAAGAAATTTAAAAAATTTCTTAAACAAAGAAGGGAAATTCCAAGATTCAATAGCAAAGAATATTTGCATGCAGAGAAACTTTGCACTCAGGCCTCGGGAAGTCATGGTCCTACTGTTCTCTGATGTGGCCAGACGTCTAGAGTTTTGTGCTGAGGTACATCCCCCCCCGCCCTCCCCAGCACACCACCCTTCTAGAAAGTGGACAGGAATCACACAGAGGTAGAAAACACACTCTTAAAAAGAACTGAGGGAAGTTTAACAATGATTAGTAACAAAGGATACCCCTGAATCCCTTCCGTGTGCCTGCATCATGCTGAGAGCACCAAGAGCATGGTCTCTGCCTATTCCTCATGGTCTAGAGGTTGCCTCATTCCCATGTCACAAAGGAGTTATTAAGAAACTTGCCCAAGGGACAGGACTTAGAAACATGGACAGGAGAGTTGAACTCCTCTGATTTCAAAGCCCCACCTTTTGAGAGAGAGAGAGGAGACTGGCTATATTCTAGAGAAGGGTTTCCCAAAGCCCTCTGTGCTTAGAGAATCAACTCTGGGGCTTTTTACAACCAACTCTTGATCTCAGCTCAGGTCTTGATTTCAGGATCGTGAGTTCAAACCCCACACTGAACGCTGGGAAAGGAGCCTACCTAAAAACAAACAAAAATCAAGCCAAATCAAAACAAATAACAATTTCCAAGGCCCCACAACCACTTTCTGATTCAGTTGAACCGGCATAGAGACCAGGAAACTATATTTTTATAACGGTCTCCCACGGGACTCCAAAGCTCTGCTGGGTCTGTGAACCACAACTCTAGGCCCCAAAACTAGAATAAATGCAGAGAAGATACCAGGAGGCACGTTTGGCTTCACATTATTATACAAACTAAACCAAACTACCTGTAGACACACAGAAAAAGGCAGAAAGACACCCGCATACACACGCACATGCACACACGTACAACCCCCAGACCTAGCAATCAGAACTTCCCAAATATGGTCACAGCTGTACCAAAAAAGAGCTCAAGCCCTGGAAACAGACGTTGTTGGTTCCAATCCTCATTTGGCCATTTCCTACGCAGGCAGACTTGGTCAAGTCATTTTCTCTCTAGTCTCAATTTTCTCCACTGGGAAATGACAGATTACTTCCCTCAAAAAACTATCATTAATCACTTTCTTACCATACACATAAATCAATTCATAAAGGATGAAAGACCTAAATGTCAGACAGGAATCCATCAAGATCATAGAGGAGAACACAGGCAGAAACCTCTTTGACCCTTGCTGCAGCAACTTCTTGCTAGACACGTCTCCAGAGGCAAAGGTAACAAAAGCAAAAGTGAACTACTGGGACTTCATCAGGACAAAAACCTTCTGCACAACAAAGGTAATAGTCAATGAAACTAAAAGGAAACTTATGGAACGGGAGAAGATATTCACAAATGACGTATCAGATAAAGGACTAGTATCCAAGCTCTATAAAGAACTTATGAAACTCAACATCCCAAAACCAAAAACTCCAGTCAAGAAATGGGCAAAAAACATGAACAGACACTTCTCCAAAGAAGATATATAAATGGTCAACAGACACATGAAAAAAATGCTCACCATCACTTGGCATCTCGGAAAAACAAATCAAAACCACAATAAGATACCACCTTATACCAGTCAGAATGTTAAAACTAATAAGATAGGGAACAACAGATGGTGATGAGGATGGGGAGAAAGGGAAGCCCTCTTTACACGCCTGGTAGGAATGCAAACTGGTGCAGCCATTCTGGAAAACTGTATGGAAGTTCCTCAAAAAGTGAAAAAATATGACTACACTTTGACCCAGCAACTGCACTACTCAGTATTTATCCAAAGGGTACAAAAACAGGATTTGAAGGGCACCTGGGTGGCTCAGTGGGTTAGGCCGCTGCCTTCAGCTCAGGGTCCTGGGATCGAGTCTCTCTCCGCTGAGCGGAGAGCCTGCTTCCCTTCCTCTCTCTCTGCCTGCCTCTCTGCCTACCTGTGATCTCTGTCTGTCAAATAAATAAATAAAAAATCTTGGGGCGCCTGGGTGGCTCAGTGGTTTAAGCCTCTGCCTTTGGCTCAGGTCATGATCCCAGGGTCCTGGGATCGAGTCCTGCATCGGGCTGTCTGCTTGGCGGGGAGCCTGCTTCCTCCTCTCTCTCTGCTTGCCTCTCTGCCTACTTGTGATCTCTGTCTGTCAAACAAATAAATAAAAAATCTTAAAAGAAAAAAACAAAAAAACCCCCAGGATTTGAAGGGGGTACCCAATTTTATAGCAATGTCCACAATAGTCAAACTAGGGAAAGAACTCAGATGTCCATTGACAGATAAATGGATAAAGAAGATGTGGAATACACACACACACACACACACACACTCACTCACAATGGAATATTACTCAGTCATCAAAAAACCAATGAAATCTTGCCATTTGCCATTAGAGGATATTATGCTAAGCAAAAGAAGTCCATCAAATAAAGACACTCTATGATTTAAACAAAACGGATGAACATAGGGAAGGAAAGGAAAAATAAAATAAGATAAAAAGAGAGGGAGACAAACCATAAGAGACCGTGAACTCTAGGAAACAAACTGAGGGTTGCTGGAGGGAAGGGGGGTGGAGGGGATGGGATAACTGGGTGATGGGCATTCAGGAGGATACTTGATATAATGAGCACTGGGTGCTACCGCAACTGATGAATCACTCAATTCTACCCCTGAAACTGATAATACACTGTATGTTAACTAAATTAATTTAAATAATTTTTTTTTTAATTTTAAGGGCAGATGCAATTAGGTAAAACTCCAAGCACTGTGGTGGGTATGAGGAAGGTGCTCAGCAGCCAAACCCCCATCACTCTCTTGAGCAAGTGATCCTGCCCCACCTGAAATTTAACCACCCAGAGCCAGGCTTCTGCAGCTGGCCTCGGTGAGTCTATCATGTGAGGTGTCACTGGCAGCACCCTTCCCCCAATTCCCACCGCCACCCCTCCCGGAACTGGCCTGTGATACGAAGGAATCCACTTCAAGCCCCAATTTAGCAATGGGCCCTGACTGGCCTGATCTCATTAGCCTCACTTGGCTCCCTCGCCCCAAGGACTGGCAGTGACCAGAGCCTAAACCAACCAGGGCCTCACCCAATCAGCAAAGGGTGCTCCTCTGGCCACAGAGACTGGTTTGGAAGAAAGGCTGGGTAGGTGCCCTAAACTGGGTCAATGGAACGCACCCCAAGACTTTTGTTTGAGAGCTGGAGGGAGAAGGGAGTAGTTCCTCTCCCAGAAGGTGGGGTATGTCAACGTGATACCTGACACTCAGTAACCATTTTGCTACCAAACACCTTAATCAAACTGTGTCTGAAGCAGGCTTCAGAGTCTATGTTTTTGAGATCTGTGCACCAATAAATCCTCTTTATTTTGCAAATTAAACTGGTTTGGGGTGGTTTTTCTATTACAGAGACTGAAAACACTCTCAAGTATGCAGAACTGCCTGGATGGCAAAAGTGAAACATAACCACTTAGACCATGTCTAACTCAGATTCTGTGTCATCTTTTTTTTTTTTTTTTAAGATTTATTTATTTGAGAGAGAAAGAGCATGAGTGAGAGGAGGGCCAGAGGGAGAGAGAGACTCCTCAAGCAAACTCCCGCTGAGGACAGAGCCCGATGGGGGCTCCATCTCACAACTCTGAGATCATGACCTGAGCTGAAACCAAGAGTCAGATGCCCACCCGACCAAGCCACCCAGGCACCCCCGGACTCTGTGACTTCTTAAGACTATTTCAATCAGTGCCTTTGGTAAGAGTCAGAACACTTCTTCAGCCTGGAACGTCTGCCCTCTTCCTCCTCCTAAAAACCCTCCCTGCCTTTCAGGGCCGCCATTGCTGCAAGGTCTTTTCAGGGGAAGCAGTTAATCCATCTTCCCACAAACACACACTGTCCCTCTTTCCTCCCTCATTTTACTGTGAATTTTTCTCAGGCTTGCCTCCCCTTCACTGTAGCCTATGAAACCCCGTGTAGCCAATGGCACAAATCTACCCTGTTGTGCATAACCAATGGCCAGTGTGGGGCGGGCCATGCAGGAGACATGCAGCAGACGTCTATCAATTCACTAAATGCCAGATGACTGGTTAGCGGGACATGGGGGATGACTGTAACACTGCCACAGATTCCTGGATGTCTTGCCTTCTGCCTTGAAGGAATCAAGGAAAAACACATTCTCTATCTTGCACGGTTGACCTCCAATTACAAGTAGGGTTTTGTTCTGTTCTGTTTTGTTTGGCTCTCAGAGTTCAGTGCAGGTGTGATAGGGCTTGTGATGATGTAGGTGGTTTACAGTCTCTTCCAACTGTATTAAAACTACTCGGATCTTAACTTGTACAATTGAGGTAGAAAACTCAGGTCCTATTGATAGCCCTCCATGAGGTATCTTCAGGATCTCTGAAAAGACATAAGGACACCATTGCCTCTTCTGTCATACGTCGCGATGCTAAATTCTAACGTCATCCTACATCACCTACGTCGGGAGGTTTTTCTTCTGTGCTTGTTATATTTCACTTTTTTTTCTCAAGTGAGAAAAGTGGTAAGACAGAGGAACGCTGTGCTACTGCTGACTCCCCGACCCTAAATCTGGACCTCACATGAAATGTCTGGGTCTGCCACCTTTCTCCAAAGGACACCTTTCTCCAAAGGAAGGAAATAATGCACCAAGAACCAGAGTCGATGAGTTCACGTTTCAACACTCAATCACATTCTCAGGACTAGGAGAGAGCCCACAATTCAAAGTCCTCACTAGTAAGTCGTGGTCTGGGGGAATGTGGCCATAAATCAAGGAAGGAGAGCGGCCTTTAGAAGCCAGAAGCAGATTCTCACCCTTAGAGTTTCTAAAAAGAAATGCAGCCATGTTAATACCTTGATTTTTATAACCCAGAGGGACTTGTGCTGAACTTGGGACCTATGGAACCATAAGATAATCAGTGTGCGGTTCTCAGAACCACTGAGCTTGTGATATTTGTTATGATGGTGATAGGACACTGACTTTCCCATACAGGTGGCTGCCAACTCTCTGGGATCCAGAGCAGCCCCTTCCCAAATTGAGTGGGGCTGTTTCAAAGAAATCCTCAAGTTTATCAAACATGAAGCATGATAATAAAAAGCAGGTCATAAGTTGAGGTCAAGTTAGGGAAAAGTAAATACTTTGAATTTACCAAGGATCCAAAGAAGAGGAAAATTTAGGTAACTGCTCCAATAACATCCCTTTCATATTCCCAAAACAGACCTGAATGGGTAGATGCCTCCCTTTAACTAAAATACCTTCTTTTCCTTTCTTTAAATAAAATGCATTTATTCATTAACTCAACACATAATGACAGGGCCCCTTCCATGGGCCAAGTACTGTGGCAAGTCCTGAGAAAGTCCTACTTTCCAGATGCTTACAATCTATGTGAGCCAGGGCGAGCACAGAAATAAATTCCTCACATCTTAGTTCAGCAATGCTAAAACAGAAAATAAGAGGAGAATCACAGCTTAGAAGCTGTATCATTATAGACGGATGTACAGATTAAGAGCTAAGCCATGAGTATTTGTCACCTCTCGCTACATAACATACCTGTTGCTTAAAGCAGCAAACATTATTTCACCCGATTTGGGGGCTCAGGAGTCTGGAAGTGCCTTAGCCACTGGCTCACAATGTTTCACGAGGTTGCAGGGACCTCACTTCAAGCAATTCAAGGCTAGACAATGGCTGGAGGAAGCATTCCCAAGCTCACTCGTGGGGTTGCTGGCACACCTCAGGTTCTCATTGGCTCTTTGCCAGAGGCTCAGAGACCCACCATGTGGGCTTCTTCATAGGGTCGCTATGAGAAGGCGGGTGGCTTCTCTCCAAGTAAGTGACCCAAGAAAGAGAAGGACTGACACAGAAGCCAATGTGCTTTATAATCTAATCTCAGAAACGGCATACCATCATTTTTGCCATCTCTGGCCCAAGGTGGGAGAGGATATCCCAGGATGTGAGTATCTGGAGGCGGGAAACACTGGCGGCCATATTGGAGGCTGGCCATAACACCATGTTCTTCCAAAACATCCCAACAAGGGAAGCCAAGCAGAATGAAAAGCCCCATACATCTAATCACTGTAGCTGCTTAGAAAATAGTTTAATTCTATTTTTATTTATTTATCTATTTATTTGAGTAGGCTCTACACCGACGTGGGGCTTGAACTCACAACCCTGAGACTGAGAGTTGCACGCTCGACCAACTGAGCCAGCCAGGTGCCTCAAAAATAGTTTTAAATTCCCAAGTGTAGAAAGGAATCCAAAGGGCGTGGCCTGTTCTGGTTGGTCCTTCATCCTTCTCTTGACTTCTCCTCGCTGCTCCTTTCCCTCAAAAACATAAAATGTTAGAACAGCTTCCTTCTCGCTCCTATCTCCAAGTCACATAAGTAGCGATTTTAAAGCGGAAATTGCAATCCGGTCCTAAGCCCGGGGAATCTGCCCACACCAGTAAGTGCCTCATAGCTTATACTTTAGGGACTACTCTGTGATTACCAGTATTTACACCCTTCCTCAGATGTCTCCTGTGTGTTTCAAGAGTCAGAGTTTGGCCCAACAAATTGAAGGCAGCGGAGTCAGCTGACAGGGGCCAGGACTCTGCGGTGAAGGTGCTCAACGACGGACGGGCACCACGCACTTGGGGTTTCTTATTAAACTACCGGTTTGGGTGTGCTGGCTGACGAGAGGGGGACGGGAAGGTTACTCTTGCTCCATCAGCCCTTCGGAGGAACATTCTTGCCCCTGTCCTCGTCCCCTGACACAGGCACCCTCCCCAGCGGCTTCTTGGCGCCAGGAGCCCCCAGGCCAGGCCCCCTCACCGCAGTGTCATCTGTCCTCCTGTTCGGGGCCACAGTTATACTTCCCGGAGGCATTTCTGGCCTCGTTTCAGAAAGAGGAACGGCCCCAATCACGAAGTGAGGTATTGTGCCCTGAGTCAGGAACACGTGCTGTTTTCGCTCACCCATCACTGCCCCTGATCCACAGGCCCGATCACAAAACCAGCCGGTGTGCAGTGACAGAAAATAAAAGAAAGAAATGAAAAAAAAAATACTGTCAAGAGGGCACAGGCAAAAAGCTAACCTTCAAAAAAGAATTCTTTAAAACAACAAATAAATAAATAGAACAAAACACACGATTCGCCCGGATGCGCCTAATGCCCACTGACGAAACACACAGCGGTGCTTGCTAATACTGCCCGCCCGAGGGGGCTTCGCAAACGTCAGGGCCAGCTGCAGGGCACGCAGGGGCACAGAGACCACCGCAAGGGGGTGAAGATGAGGTGCAAACTCCGAATCTACCACCCGTGCATGTACGGTCTGTGTGGCTGCCGCTCGGATGGCAAGGATTTCACCTGAGCCCACTCGTGCACCTAACAGAGGAGAGAGCAGTAACACACACTTTCCAGATTGTACAAATAAGGGCTGCAGGGTGGGTGGTATTCTGAGACATGAATCTGTATTCTTCTTTTAGCCTTGCCTCCTTCTTCTTTTTGCAGGGCACCCTTGCTCAGCGCCCCCAAGGAGGTAGTGGAGGGCTCAGGGAGGCCTGAGGTCCAGGTGAGCTGGGGCCTGGGCCCCGATTCTGGGTAGCATTGTTGCCCCAGCTTCCCCGGAAGGGATGATGGGCAGAGCCCTGGGCACCTTCAGACTCTCCGGTCCTGCGTGCGGCAGGGGGGCATCTGTGAGCCTGCGAGCCGCCAGGCCTGCAGGGAGGGCGGCCTGAGAGCCCCAAGCCCATAACAGCTTGGTTCTGGGGAGGACCCCAGACACCAAGAGGGAGGGGAGGTTTTCCACCATCCCAGGGCAAAGAGGCATCTGCCACATACCGGACTTCATAGAAAAGATTTATTTTTTTTTTTAAGATTTTATTTATTTATTTGACAGACAGAGATCTCAAGTAGGCAGAGAGGCAGGCAGAGAGAGAGGAGGAAACAGGCTCCCTGCTGAGTGAAGAGCCCGATGCGGGGCTCGATCCCAGGACCCTGGGATCATGACCCGAGCCAAAGTTAGAGGCTTAACCCACTGAGCCACCCAGGCGCCCCCATAGAAAAGATTTAAATGTGATTTCTTGCACACGCAGTTTTTGGTGTAAGATTTATACCCATTACCATTTCTAATCTTCCAATACTTAATAGTTTCCGCAGTTAACAATGCCCAATGTAATGAATGTTTAACAACTTTTCTTGTTCTACTGTACACATAGACGTATATATCAGTATATACACATACGTTACACACATATATATATTAAAAAGCCATCTCCTCTGACACACATTGTGGTGCTTCAATGAAAACAGAATCGCCAGGGGCAGCCGCGTGGCTCCGTGGGTTAAGCCTCTGCCTTCGGCTCAGGTCATGATCGCAGGGTCCTGGGATCGAGTCCCGTACCAGGCTGTCTGCTCAGCGGAGAGCCTGCTTCTCCTTCTCCCTCTCCCCGCCACTCCTCCTGCTTGTGCTCTCTCTCTCTCCCTCTTTATATATCAAATGAATAAAAACTTAAAAAAGAAAGAAAGGAAGGAAGAAAAGAGCAGTGGGAGGCATGTTCTGAAATGACTTTCTCTCCACTGCTGGGCGCACGGAGGACGCTCAATGAAAACCTGTCGGCCGACGGGTGACAGTGTCCGGAGCAGCTCCCAACCCCCCCAGCCTCTTGCATCAGCACACACACCTGCCAGCTCGTTGGCCAGGATCAGGGTGTAGTGTGTTGTGATGAATGAACCTTTTCTCCATGCAAAGTTAACGTGTTCGCACAGAATACAATTCACGACATGGGTGTGACTTGAAACGCTGGGAGCTAACCACTTGAGGACGAAGCAGATAAACCCACGAGGGCTGGGCCTCTGTCTCTCTGGTTACCTAATGCAGAGTCCCAGCGTCGAGCCGACTTCCAGACACCGTGGGAATTCAGTACGTATCTGACAAACATGGACAGTCACAAGACACAAGACCTCTACCTCCAAGTACAGAAAAGAAAGTAGAGGCAGCTTCCACAAGCACAGTTGAGGGCAGGATTCAAGAGCCCAAGCAAATCAAGAATGTGTGTGGACCAAGGGCTGCCTGGCTTCCCCAGGTCCCCATCCAAACTGGAGACACCTCTACAGACCCAGAAGCTCAAAGCCCGCGGGAGGGAGGCCACGTGGAGAGAGCAGTTTATCAGCCCTGGGCTTCAACCTCCTCCAGCTCCTTCCTGTTGTTCAGCAAGATGTCTCTTATGCTCTGGCCCACGTTCTGAAGCGCTAACATGACCTCCATTCCAGGGAGCCCTGATCTGTGGACTGGCTCCGAGCCCACATCAGCCGGTGCAGAACGCCACGGTGTCTGTTTTGGGGGGATGTGCAGAGGTGGGGATTTTCCTGAGGTGCACCCCGGTCAGCTCCAGTCTCCCGGAGTGCGGTCTCCCAGGGCCTCTGAACTCACTTTGGGTAATGGACTTTATTCAAAGAAATGACATTTTGGCCCTACACCGTGAGACAGTTAATGAAGCTATTCAAGGATGCCAAATGGGGAGAAGTCCCCTTTAATTTTTTTTTTAAAGATTTTATTTATTTATTTGTCAGAGAGAGAGAGAGAGAGAGAGAGAGCAAGCACAGGCAGACAGAGTGGCAGGCAGAGGCAGAGGGAGAAGCAGGCTCCCTGCCGAGCAAGGAGCCCGATGTGGGACTCGATCCTAGGACACTGGGATCATGACCTGAGCTGAAGGCAGCTGCTTAACCAACTGAGCCACCCAGGCATCCCGAGAAGTCCCCTTTAAGAGGAGAAGAAAAAGAAGAAGAAAGAGTGATTTATTAAAAGACCTCTCAGAGCAACTGAGTCACGTGAGCACTAATCATAGGTGACTGGGAACGTCATTGGGGGACTAGAGACTGGAGGACTGAGCTCACTGTGAAGACAGAAGTGTGAACTAGAAGTTACTGAGCTTCTAGTCTGAGCACACGTTGTGCTGTGAGCTCCAGAAGGCTCCAGAAGCTTCTGATAGGTGCTACCAGCTAACATTTTGATTAGCAATGCGCTTTCATCTCATGGAATCTCGTTTAATCTGAGTTGTGAATCAGAGGCAGGGATTAGTTTCCCTGGGAAAAACTGAGACGTGGGCTCTGCAATAAGGGCCTGGTTCCAGGTCACTCAGCTATGCAAATGGCTCGGCATGAGAAGGACCGAGCCCACATTCCTGGTTCCCAGCCCTTCCCTGGGGCCTCAGAGCACCCAGCAGCACCCGGGAACCAAGAGCCAAGTCAAGGCAGCCGCGAGTACATGAGGACAGAGGAGGAAGGACAAAGGTGAGGGGTGAGGACAGGGGCCTTGCACGTCAGGGAGTAAGCAGAACCGCCGGGAGCGGGACCAGCCGTTATCCGGTGCATCTTCAAGCCCCAAACTGCCACGAAGAAAGAACAGCTTTCTCTGGCAGGCGCTCAGACAGGAGCTCATGCGTAGGCACTTTTCTGGCAGTGCCCAGACAAACCAGCTTCTCTCCGATCCAAGCTGAAAGGTTTGACAATAACAGAGTCTGTAGACAAGGAAATCCTAAGGGTGGCAGTCCTCCAGGGAAAACGTTATGCTGAACCGGGGCCAAGGCGGCAGACACCTGTGAGCGAGTGAATTCCAGAATGGGAAGTCATGGGCTGCCTCCCCTGAGGCTCGGCGGCCGGCCTCTCTCCTCAGGAGAGAAAAGAAGACCAGGAGGGATCTTCCTGCCAGGAGCTCTGTGCAGGTGACACCCCCTGGCGACCCTCCCACCTCTCAACTCGCTTTTGGGAGGGCATGGAGAGCATCAACCCTGGATAAAAAGTATAAGGAAACACCATTTTCTAAACTCTCGGGGTTTGGAAACCTGATGCGCTTATCAAGACCTGCCTCTTGCTAAATAAATAATTCTAAGTCAGCGACCTACCTAACGACTCGTGTCTGACATACAGTCTGAGTTCTTCAATTTTTATTATAAACTATTGAACTTAATAGCTCTAATTCTAGCAAGAGACTATATGACAACCACAGTGAGTTACCACCCCCTACCCATGAGGAAGGCTATTAACACAAAAATAAATACCAAATGTTGGTGAAGGTGTGAGCAACCAGAACCCTCCCGCTTGGCTGAGGGGAATGGAAAATAGCACAGCTGCTATGGAAAACCATTTGGTGGGGCCCCAGAGAGCTAAGCGCAGAATTACCGTATAACGCAGCAATTCCACTTCTAGGGGCATACCTTCAGGAATGAAAGACAGAAACTCAGACAGATACTTGTATGCCAATATTCATGGCAGCACTATTCACAAAAGCCAAAATGTGGAAACACCACATACAATGGAATTATTTCTTTATTTATTTGACAGAGAGAGAGAGAGAATACACGCAGGGGGAATGCGAGAGGGAGAAGCAGGCTTCCTGCCAAGCAAGGAGCCCGATGCGGGGCTCAATCCCAGGACCCTGAGGTCATGACCTGAGCCGAAGGCAAACACTTAACAACTGAGCCCCAATGAAATCTTAATCAGCCACAAGAAGAAATGCAGTTCTGACACCTGCTACACCATGGAGGAACCTTGAAGGCAGTATGCTAAGTGGCAGAAGCCAGACACAGAAGAATACACAGAATACTCCAATCACAGGGACAGAAAGTAGATGAGAGATTACCAGAGAATACTCCAATCACAGGGACAGAAAGTAGATGAGAGATTACCAGAGACTGGGGGAGTGGAACGAGGGGATTATTGCTTAATCGGGTACAGTTTCTGTTTGGGGTGATAAGAGAGTTTTGGAAATAAATAGTGGTGGTGGTGGTTGTGCAATGCTGTGAATGTGATCAACGCCACTGAACTGTAAATGTAAAAATGGCTGAAATGGTAAATTTTATGTTATTCTACCAAAACAAAGACAAATGACCAACCAAACACGAAACCAAAATGTAAGAAAGATAGCAATGTGGAAATTAAAAGAAATATATATATATATTTCTTCTCTAGATACCCCAATTCAAATATATATATATATATTTCTTTTTATATATATATAGAATATATATATTTCTTTTAATATATATATATAGGATTTAGTCAAGAAATATTTTTAGAAGTTAAAAATAGAACTCCCTTACAACCCAGCAATTTCACTACTCAGTATTTACCCAAAGGATACAAAAATAGATTCAAAGGGGCACATGCACCCTCATGTTTCTATCACCACTATCATCAAGAGCCAAACTATGGAGACAGGCCAAATGTCCATCGACTGATGGATGGATAAAGAGTTGTAGTACAGGGGCACCTGGGTGGCTCAGTGGGTTAAAGCCTCTGTCTTCAGCTCAGGTCATGATCCCAGGGTCCTGGGATCTAGTCCCACATCGGGCTCTCTGCTCAGCGGGGAGCCTGCTTCCTCCTCCTCTCTCTCTCTCTCTGACTGCCTCTCTGTCTACTTGTGATTTCTGTCAAATAAATAAATAAATAAAATCTTTTTAAAAAAAAAGAGTTGTAGTACATATACACTATGGAATATTACTCATCCATCAAAAAGAATGAAACCTCGCCATTTGCAATGACATGGATGAAGCTAGAGGGTATTATACTGAGCAAAACAAGTCAGTCAGACAAAGACAATTACCTTATGATTTCACTCATATCTGGAATTTAAGAAACAAAACAGATGAGCATAGGGCAAAGGAAAAAAATGGGTTTTTATCTCTTACGGTTTCATAAGAGACCCTTAACGACAGAGGACAAATTGAGGGGTGATGGAGGGAGGTGGGTGGGGGGTGGACAAGATGGGGGATGGGGATTAAGGAGGCCACCCGCCGTGATGAGCCCTGAGTGTTGCACATTTTGCTCCTGAAACCAGTATTACACTAGATGTTAACTAACTAGAATTGAAACAAAAACTTAGAGTAAAAAAAAAAGAAACATTTTTTAGAAGAGACCGTGTTAATGGCACACTCTGTTGTCATTAAATGTATTTCCAAAGTTGGAAGAAACAAAGGCAAGTGGTAATATTGGCAACAGTACTAAGTTAATGACAGTGACATAGTACTTACTCTCTAGAAGGAATTCTTCCAAGGGCTATCCACATATTAACTCGTATAATCCTCACAACAACCCCTTGATGTGGGGTCAACCGTCACCCCATTTCAAAGTCAATGATTCTGAGATACCTAAAGTTAAATAACTTCCCCAAGGTCACACAACCCGCAAGTGGCAGAGCCTGGATTTAAACCTAAAAAGTCTGGACCCAGAGTCTTTATTTTAACAACTGAGCCTCTTTTCGTCAATATAAAAGACATAAAGGTGAGTCCCCCAAAAAAAGGATAGGGATATATAAATAATTGTTGGCTAACTCAAGTTAAAGAGACAGATAAGGGCTAATGAGACCCTGACATACTACTCCTCTTTCAAAATCAAACATTAACTGTTGAGTAAATAGCACTGGATACCATGTTCTTTTAGGCTCCCCGGGTCCCCTTGGGAAGATGAAGAATAAAGCAGAAAGAGCACCCGACTTGAGGTTATAAAATCTGGTTTAAATTCCTGGCTCTGTCACTTCTTTTATCTGCTTATTCATTTGGCAAGCATTTATCGGCTGTCTGCTGGGCATGGGGAAATCGGCTGGCTGGTTCACTTAGAGTTTCAAAGCCTAGTCGAATGAGAGAAGCTAGGAGTGTTCTTGACTCCCATTTCCGAGTGATAATAGTTGATTGAAGACATTTTCTCTTGCTTAATTCCTTAGAAGAGATTCTTGATAATGATCAGATACATAAATCTCGGTGCTTGTTTTTCCAACAAAGGCACTGTGCCCGCCAGACTGTGGACAAATAGGCAGAAACAGCTACCTCGTTGCTGCTGCCCCTCCCTGTTTCCTCCCTCGGGGCAGCCAGATGATGACACAGGGCAGGCCCTGCTAAGTAGCAGATCTCTGCTCTTCTTCCCAGAAGAGATGGGAAGAGGAGACAAGAGAAAGGAGAAAGGGAAACAAGAACCTGGAAGAAGGAAAGGAAACGGGATGCGAAGCCAGAGAAGGGGGCTGTGGTCTGCAGGGGGCACCCACCTTTTATTTCTCTCTAGAACATCCCACAGTACCAAACATGCCCCCACACCAAAAAGGACAGGAGTCTTCTCTAGATTCCCCAAAACCTTAGAACCCAGGCCTGAGTCCAAGAACTCATCCTTGTTTCTCGTCCCTCCCCCCCCGCACCCCCACCAACAACCTGCGCGCCCCCAACCCCCGGCCACCACCAGACACACATTTCGATTATGACCTTTTACTCTGCAGCAAGGCCCAGTCATAAAGGAGTGTCATCTCTCGAGTGTTCAATACGCAAGATAAAAGAGGCCTCCAATACTAGGCCTACAGGCCTTACACTGATCATTGGTCATTCACTGACTGCATCTTGTCTAGTGAATTGTTAGGATTCGGGAAGGCAGAGAACACACTTCAATATAACATGGTATCAGTGAGTCTATGTTAAATTCATTCTTGGCTGATGTCACGTTGGAAAACAAAAAGATCACATTTCTTTGCAAATACATTCTACACAGACGGAATGTCTAAGTCACCTAGACACTGATTTGTTTCATCTAAGTAAGATCTGACTTACTTTTTCAAGTGCAATGGTGTCAGGGGAAGCCCACCCAGAAACAACATGTTTACATTATTTACCCGCGTCTTAAGCAATGGGGCCTTCCGCCTGCACCTCTGACGCAGGTGAGGGTCAAGGTTAATATACACAATCTTCCTACAGCCAGCAGATATCATCACATTCTGGGTCATTTTAGGCCAGTTCCAAACACTGCCTTCCAACTCTTCACCTGAACGTCACATAATTTGTTAGTGTGAATGACGTCTTGGAAAGTGTTGCTTCTGACCAGTGAGGAAGTCTTATTTCAATAGAAGATGAATTGCACCGAAGAGAAAATATGTCGGGCGAGTCCAAACATGCTCGCCCACCTACAAGTCTGATTCCCATGAGCACTGCCTTCTCTAGCCAACCTATCTCCAACCTTAGAGAGCACAGATGTTTTCAGTTCCCCCTTGCTCCAGGTATCATGAAGAGACCGTGTCCAGCCTCCTTCTAGAAACCAAAGACATGAGGAATTCACCACGTTTGAAAGATGGAGAGTTTTGACTTAAGACATCCTTGCCAAAATCCAAGAACCACACCCATTTCCCATCACGTGATCCCTGGTTTTGCAAAGCTGTGGCCTGCAGATGGGAATGGTAATAATCCCACACAGCAGTGACAAACACCTTCTGGGGGAGACTGAAATAGTTGAAATGATTTTCAAGACCCTACTTTGAACTACAGACGCTAGTCAGAGTTGAGTCACTCCTCTAAGTATTCAGAATGGCAGGCCCTACAATAAGGAACATTGGCCGATGGTTCCTCTCTGCGTCTGTCAAGACTCCTCCTCTTTGGAGCAGGCAGCTACTCAGGACTGACCAGGAGGAGACCTGGGGATCCTCGGGATCTTTCTTTCCCCACTTCAAAATACGGAATTCAGCTCTGCTTCTTGATGATGCCCAAGAAGATCAAGATACTTGGTACACCCCTCACATTCTCCATCCGTGCCGGAGTCCCTGTCCTTCCTCTGCCTGTATTTGCTAGAACCAGACGGATTACTCTTGAGAAAGCACCGAATTCGTGATAGGGAAAAGCACAAAGAGACCATGCCAGGAATGAGGAGAAATCCCAGTCTGAAGGGCATGATGATTACGTCCCTGCAAAGTAGCCCACCCCCCACAGTTGGTCCCATGCCTGGCTCACAGAGAAACGTCTCGGGCTATCACTGCGCCCTGTAAGTGAGCTGTGCACCCACCCATCAAAGAGAGAACATGTGTGAAGAGTAAGGGACAGAAGAGGGAAATTTATAGGTAAAGAGGTTTGGTGGGCAGGCGTTAGGAAGAGAGAGAGGGAAAGGCGGTCCAGGAGCAAGGAAACAGCAAGTGAAGACGTGCAGGCACATAGAAAAAAAAAAAAATGGAACCATAACCAGAAGTGTGAAAACAACGATGTTATACTATGAGCTCTAATTCACACTTCGTTAGGCTCTGGGGGCTCCCAACAGAACATAAAGTTCTCACCTGTCTCTCAGACCCCTGGCGGGGGCATCAGGTAAATCCATGCTACCACAGCGCCATCTAGTGGCGTGGTGGGACTTGCAATGACCTAACCAGAATTCCCTAGGAGTAAAAAAGTCCATACATTGAAGATGGTCCAGGCAATAAATGCAGGTGACAAAATCTATCACTAAGGACCATGTACAATGTAAGTCCACAAACTTTTATGTCCTATGGGTTTCCTCCTCTAAGAACAAGTGGAACATAATTCTACATTCCACATTCTGAAAGAACCACCCTCCACCATTTAAAAAAAATTTTTTATTATGTTATGTTAGTCACCATACAGTACATTAGTTTCTAGTGTCGTGTTCCATGATTCATGGTTTGTGTATCACACCCAGCGCTCCATGCAATATGTGCCCTCCTTAATACCCATCACTGGGCTAACCCATCCCCTCCCCTCTAAAACCTTCAGTTTGTTTCCCAGAGTCCATAGTCTCTCATCATTTGTCTCCCCCTCTGATTCCACCCCCCCTTCATTTTTCCCTTCCTTCTTCTAATGTCCTCCATGTTATTCCTTATGTTCCACAAATAAGTGAAACCATATGATAATTGACTTTCTCTCTTGACTTGTTTCACTCAGCATGATCTCTTCCAGTTCCATCCATATTGATGCAAAAGTTGGATACCATCCTTTCTGATGGCTGAGTAATATTCCATTGTGTGTACGGACCACATTTTCTTTATCCATTAATCTGTTGAAAGGCATCTCGGCTCTTGCCACAGTTTGGCTATTGTGGACATTGCTGCTATGAACATTGGTCGCATGTGCCCCTTCTTTTCACTACATCTGTATCTTTGCAGTATTGTGGGGAAAGGAAACCGTCTTATACTGTTGGTGGGAATGCAAGTTGGTACAGCCACTTTGGAAAACAGTGTGGACGTTTCTCAAAATGTTAAAAATAGAGCTACCCTATGACCTCCACTACTTCAGTTTTTAAAAAGATTTATTTATTGATTTGAGAGAGAGAGTGCGCACAAGTTGGGGAGGGGCACAGGGACAGAGAGAGAGGATCTCAAGCACACTCCGTGCTGAGCACAGAGCCAGAAGCCAAACGCCAGGTTCCATCTCACAACCCTGAGATCATGACCCAAGCAGAAACCAAGAGTCAGACGCTTAACCAACTGACCACCCAGGTGCTCCCCCCAACCACTTTTTAAATCAGCTCAGCTAACAATGAAATTTTTAATGATAAGACCATTGCCCTTTAGGAGATGTACTTTTTCTAGCAATACAGAACTACTTTGCCAATTTTCCTAATGATATCGATTTTAAGCATCTCTCAAAATTAGACAGTGTGAGACACATGTTTGTTCTATATGCTAGAAATACTTCACAGGGAGAGTCTTTAAATACTAATATATGTTTCACTGCTTTTCTTTCACCACAGTTTTTCCATTAAATTCCTGAAAGAACGGTGATAACAGGGTAAATCTCAGTTATTTACTGCACAGATAGTGCTCGGGACATCCGGACCCAGGACCTGGGGCTCTTGATTCTTCTATGGCCTCAGGTGTCAGTTCCAGGAGGCGCTGCTGGCTGGGTGCAAAGCACACGTTTTGGCTCCCATCTCTCAGCTGGAGCTTAGGCACTGCCCTCTAGCGAGTGACCCTGGACTGACTTCATTTACTGAGCCTGTCTCATGCTACTAGTGACTTCACGGGACCGACTGTGACGATCAGCAAACACAGGGACGCAAAATGGCCAGCACTGCGCTGACAGGCAGGAAGCGCCTAGAACATAAACATTCTTCTTTTTCTGCCGCCCTTTCCTAAAGGGATCCAACCGAGAAAGAGCAGTCCTCCTGTTAGTCGAGCTGCCCTAAGGAGACCCCTCAACTCCGGGCTGTTTTTACAAAACTGCAAAGATGAGAGAGAAGAAAGAGGCTTCCAAGATCCTGATAGCTTCCACCCCACTTTGAGTTGAGAGTCAACCCATGAATGAGCACGAGGGAGAAGATGGAATCCCGCCAGCCGTGGTACCGGGAGAGTTCATAACACGCTTGACTTTAATTCATGTGTACTATAATCCTGCGGGTTAAAGGGCCATAAAAGTTGTTCTGGTTTTTCTTATACTTCAAAGGAAGCAATTTAATGGCCATGAATTACAGTCTCCCGATTATACTGTAACCATGAAACACAACTGTTCTGGTAAGAGTTCCAGCCTGGCCCCTTTGCCAAAGGAACTTCAAGGAAAGAATTTCAACAAAATAACCTTTCCAGGCTTTCATCCAGCTTCCTCACACAGGAGACTCTATCCTTGGGAGCCCAAGAATACGTGCAAACACAAAGGGCTGCATGGGGTTTGGGATAAGAACTTGGTGGACCATAGTGTTGAGTGGGGGTGGGGCCAACCCATAAAATGGGAAGTGAACACTGTTCTCTGGAAAGACCCATGGGATGACAGATGTTACCAGAAAAAAAAAAATAACAATAACAATAATAACAACAATGGGATAACAATTAAACATGAAGGGAGGAAGATCAAGAATATGGCAGGCCTAAGACATTCCCATCGTTCTGAGACTCGGGAGAAGTGTAAATTTTTTGCACAGCAGCAAAGCAAATGGTTGTAGCTGGGGATTCATTACATATGGTGGAGAGAAGACTACGCTTGGAACTGGATTTATTTATTTATTTTTTTTTTTAATTTATTTGACAGAGAGAGATCACAAATAGAGAGGCAGGCAGAGAGAGAGAGAGAGAGAGGGAAGCAGGCTCCCTGCTGAGCAGAGAGCCCGATGCGGGACTCAATCCCAGGACCCTGGGATCATGACCTGAGCCAAAGGCAGCGGCTTAACCCACTGAGCCACCCAGGCGCCCCTTGGAACTGGATTTAAATCTTGGTTTCTCACCTAACTACTTTCTGACCTTGGACCACTTCCCTGGACATGGGTTTGCTCATCCAAGATGGAAGCAGTCATCTGTTTCCATGAGGGGCTGTCACGAAGCTAAAGCTGGACGGCCTGCGAACAAGGATAGCCGATCTGCCTGGGTGGGCTCCCGTCCTCACCTCCAGGGCCTGGACACCAGGTCCGCTGTTTTCTGCAACTGGCCCACACAACCACGGGTTAAGGATGTGAAGAGGCACCTTTAAAATGATATTATACAAGTAAAACATAACCATCTGCTTATTACAGAAGCCTCTTGCAAACCGAATCCTGTGAAAACTACCAACGGGGTTAAGAAAAGGGAGGCGGGGAGCCAAGTTCTTTGAAGCTCCGGTTGGTTGTGATTCGCTATCAATCGCTACCGGATGTCTTCCTTGACATGAGAGTCTCTGTCAGAACCGTGATAAGGAGGGAGCCCCGGTTAGAGGTCAGGCCTCACACCTCTTGATACTGCAAGTCCCCTCCAGTCTGTCTCCACACACAGCTGGCCTCCGTGGCAGACGTGGTGACTGAGGACCCGACTGTTCCCAAGGCCTATGAGCAGTGTTTACGCACTTGGAAGACAACTAGATGTCTGGAGCGTGAGGAAAAAGGACTGCACATTTGGGAATCATTTCTACAATAATGTTTTAAGACTGGTTTAACAAATAAAGATTGTGTTTTTGATGTCTGCATTAAAAGCACAAACAGGCCCTGCTTGCTACAAGAAATCTGACTCTATGCAATGGTCCCCTGAGGTAAATTTAAAGTCGTTAGTTGTTAGAAACAGACTTTGTAGGGGCGCCTGGGTGGCTCAGTGGGTTAAGCCTCTTCCTTCGGCTCACGTCATGATCTCAGGTCCTGGGATAGAGCCCCGCATGGGGCTCTCTGCTCAGTGGGGAGCCTGCTTCCCCCTCTCACTCTGCCAGCTTCTCTGCCTACTTGTGATCTCTCTCTCTCTCTGTCAAATAAATAAAAAAATAAAATCTCTTTAAAAAATAAAAAGAAAAATAGACTTTGTAGGAAAAGCAAGCCTTGCCATTCTACCTAATAGCTGACTAAAAACGGTGAAGGGTAGGAGAGAAGGGAAGGATGATGGGGTGGAGGGGAGGAAGAGGGAGGGAGAAAGAGAGGAATTGTGAGTGTGTGAGCATGTGTGTGTGTGTGTGTGTGTGTGTGTGTGGTGGGGCAGTGTGTGTTGGGGAAGCTGGCTGGAGAGGGGAGATATAACCTGTGAAGAAGGAACAGCTCAGGAATGCTGAGGTAGACCCATTTTTTTTTTAAAGATTTTATTTATTTACTTGACAGAAAGAGATCACAAGTAGGCAGAGAGGCAGGCAGAGAGAGAGAGGGAAGCAGGCTCCCTGCTGAGCAGAGAGCCCAATGTGGGACTCGATCCCAGGACCCTGAGATCATGACCTAAGCCAAAGGCAGCGGCTTAACCCACTGAGCCACCCAGGTGCCCCTCAGGTAGACCCATCTTTGTGCCCTGGCCTACCAAAGGGCAAGTGAAGCCTGATCCCCCACTTCCCAGATGGAAACCCCAGGTGATAATGTGAAAAGTCCTCCTGGCACATCTGCCTTTCTGCACATTTTTAGAAACTGTGTGAGAAAACCGGGAAGCGATAAGCAACCCATGCGTAACTCCAGCTTAGTCTGAGAGGATTTCCTGTGAGTAACAGAGATGGACAGCCAGGAAAAATGAGCTCGTTTGTGCTGTTAGCGGGGCTTGTTTGGGCCAAAGGACAGCAGGTGAAGTCAATGAAGTCTGTTTCCAAGATACCCCAAAAGTATGTAGCCTGAATTCAGCTACAGCCTTCCTGGGACATGAAGGAAGGAACACTTAAATCAGCAGGCACCAAACACTGGCCTGTCTCACGTTCCAAAAAAGCTGTCTTTCCCGCCCACGGAGGACCCAGGTGGAGCACAGACAGCACGGAAGGGGGGTGTCTGTGCAGGAGTCCCTTCCTCCACGCAGACCCCCTCCTCCACTCACTGTACTTATCATCAGCAACACAATGAACACATGACAGCAGGGCTACTGATGACCTGACCGTGAATGAAATAAAGGAGCGTGCAACCTCGAGAACCTGGAGGCAATGAGCAACATGGAATTCAGGAACGGAAATAGCCCGCGCTTAAGGTGACAGGCTGTGCGGGCGGGTGTGTGGGGGGACAAGGGATGGATGGCTCTCTCCTGCTCCAGAACAAAAGAATGCGAGGTCTGTGCCCTTCCCCTTCCCTCCTATGGCCCAGGGGCTCTCCCTCCCGGTCCAGAGCTGAGGCTAAGGCACAAGCTGAGGACAGAGCGCTGAACTGCCCACAGTCTGCACCGCTGCTCGAGAAGCTGCTGGACACCCTCCCCCGGGCACCCGGAGCAGAACTCTGCCTGCCACCCCACCCTTCTGGAGAAAGCAAGCACTGGAAGGGGGCGTTTGTCTTTGGCCTTGTCCAAGGTTTGTGTTCAAGATGAAAAGTGACTCCATGGGGGATGGGACGGCAGGTTTTCCTTTCCAGAAGGCAATGATCTGGGGTGCCTCCAAGACAGGAGTCTGCTGTCGGTACTCTGGTAAGATCTATTCAGGCAGTCAGTTTTCGGAGCTCACGTCTGTCTGTCCGAGCCGGGGCTAAGAGAATGGGAGAGGTGCTGAGGAGGCAGGAGCAGAGCCCGCGTGCGCCCACTGTCACCGACGCACGCGCGCCCACTGTCACAGACACACGCGCGCCCACTGTCACAGACACACGCGCGCCCCTGTCAGAGACACACGCGTGCCCACTGTCACCGATGCACGCGCGCCCACTGTCACCGACGCACGCGCGCCCACTGTCACCGACGCACGCGCGCCCACTGTCACAGACACACGCGCGCCCGCTGTCAGATACACGCGCGCCCACTGTCACAGACGCACGCGCGCCCACTGTCACCGACGCACGCGCGCCCACTGTCACCGACGCATGCGCGCCCACTGTCACCGATGCACGTGCATCCCAAGGGATGCGTGGACCCCGCAGAGGCAGCAGGGCATCAGCCGTCTTGCTCCTACTGCCTAACCCCAGAGGTGGCCAATGGAATGGGGGCGAGGCCTTCCACATGCAGCACCTTCACGATGGTTGCGGGGAGGGTCCCAGAGAGTTACCCACACAGGCACCGGGTCAGCGTCAGCATTTAGACACCTGCCGCAGACAGCACGTCGAGGAGCAGGGACAACCAGCACCTTCCTCATGAAGGACAACACCATCTGCCCCCAGCCGTCCCTCCTGCTGGCCCGCCGTGGCACAGGCACCAGAGCCTGTGACGACAGGGAAGACGAAGTGTGGAGAAGCCTCCGTATCTTCCCTGCGCTACGCTCCTGGACTCTGAAGTCTAGTGTGTGATGGGGAGAAAGAGGTTTGAATCAGAGATAAAACTGGAGGTTTATACTGGACTAACATTAATCACCAAACTATGATGGGAAAACCAAGATAAATGCCCAAAGTCTCATTAAGGTTCAAAAAAAGGGGGATTAAACAAAGAATAATGGGCAGTAATAAATACCAAAGTAAATCAGTAAGTACTCTAGGGAATTTGACCTTCTAAGTAAGCCAGATTCAGGAATCCAGCACTCGGGGTTGGCAGCCTCCTTATCAGTCCCTGTAGACTGTGGGAAGTGTAGCACTCTGTCCCGGAAAAGGATGGGAAAGTCAGAGGACGGAAGAGAGAGAAAGAAAAAGAATGGAAGATTCTACTGTGTGGCTATTTTTCCACGACAACGGAAATCAGGATGTTGAAGAGATCCTAACGCTGCTGTGTTCCCTGTGGCATTACTCACAGCAGCTGCAGTGTGGAAACAATTCACATTTCCACTGAAGGACTAATGAATTAAAAGAGTGTGGTACCTATGTACGATGCAATATTATTCAGCCTTTAAAAAGACGGGCATCTGCACTATCAACAGTGAGGATGAACCCCGAAGTCATTAAGTCGAGTAAAATAAGACAGTCACAGAAGGACAAACACCGCACAATTCTGCTCACACGACGACGTATCTAGGATGGTCAACCGCACACGAGCACAGAATGCAACGTGTCAGAGGCTAAGAGGACTTGGTAATCAATGGATACAAAATCTCCATCCGATAATAATACTGCATTGTACAACTTAATCTGCTAAGAGAGCTCATGTTAAGTGTTTTTACCACAATAAAATTTTTTTTCAGATTTATTTATGAGAGAGAGCGCACGCCCACATGCACAAGTCGGGAGAGGGGCTGAGGCAGAGGGAGACGCAGACTCCCCGCTGAGCACGCAGCCAGAGGCAGGATGCTCAGGACTCGATCCCAGGACCCTGGGATCATGACCCAAGCCAAAGACAGACTTTTAACTGCCTGACCCACCCAGGCGCCCCTAACGCACAAAAATTTTTAAACAGAAAAGAACAGAAGAAAAGGGAGAAGGATAAGCACGAGATATATACTCTGGGGCAGTTTGTACCCTGAAGTGAACACCAGGATCAAATTCGGTAAAGGAAAGAACCAAACTGAAATTGTGAAAAATAACAGTAATCAATCAACGAGCTACTCCCCACACTCAAGGGGTCAATTTTATCCAAAGGGGAAAAAATAAAGGAAAGAGAAAAAGAAAAATATACGTAAGTCACGGTCCCTGGCCTCACGAGCTCAACATCACTGAGCAGCCGGCATGCTAGGACGTGTCTGGAGTGGGTACAAGGACACTGCAGCTGTGTGACAGGAAGTCCCTTCGCTGCTCGCAGCCTCTTCTTATCTGGAAACCGGGCAAGAGAGGAAGGCCGAAATACTCAGGACTTCTAAACCTGAGGGCAGTGAAGAACCACAGGCCATGCTTTAGCAGCTTGTCCCAGCGACCTCAGAGAAATTGCGGGAAGTTGGACCCTCACCCGCAGACCCCCGGAGCCTGGCTTGCGAAAACATCCAGGACCACTAGGCTCTCTGCTGTCCAGAAGCTCCTTATACATTCTAGAACTCCCCATGAGAAATAGAGGATTTCTCAGGGAAAGCCAGCACTCCTGCGAGCTGAGGGCGGGCTTAGCCTGAGCCTCAGGGAAGCGGGTGGCCCACGGCCTCTCAGTGCCCGGCAGCCTCCCAGGCTCCTGGAGGGTGTGAGGGCTGCAGGAAGGCCAGCACAGGTGTTCACGTTTCGAAAAGGAAGGACTAGAAGCTCTGGCAACCACAGGGCTCTGCGAGGAGTGGCACGTGTGAAGTGTCCCCGTCCTTCGTCCAGCAGCCCCGGGGATGTGTAACGAGAAGCGGCAACAGGGGAGAACGAGGGTAGTGTCTGCCCACGAAGCGGGGTGCTGGCAATCTCCCCCGTGCCGTTTTCTTACGAAGGCCAAAGTCATTTGTTTTGAAAATAAGAGCCTCTCCTTTGCCCTCAGCATCGCTGTTAAGAAACTCAACCCCAGGAGCGATTCTGTTCAGGCCTGCAGAGTGTGGGCCAGTCCTCTGAGATGCCACAGCGACGTTTCCAGGGCAGACGCTGAAGGACAGGGATGAAGATGTTAGACTCTGGAGTCAGAGACCCAAGTTCAAGTCCCAGCCAAGCCGCGTGCTGGCAGCATGACCATGGGCAAGTCATTTAACTGCAGTTCCCTCTACTTAGCTTTAAACTGAGGAAACACAGCGATGCTGTGTTGACCCTCCGTAGTCAACACTTGGTGAATGTTCACTACACGCAACCATGACGGAAGCTCCGGCAGAGCTCTGGGAGCACATGACCGTTCGCTGCGATGGGATGTTACCGGCACTGCGTGGGGGGCAGCGTCACGCTCACAACGCTCCAGACTGTAGGAGCCCAGTTATCACAGTAACACCCCGAGGATCCCTGCAATGCGGGAAATACCAACCCGGCAAGTGTGCGTGACCTGTCCTCGTTGCTTCTGCCGCAGAACAGCCAGAAAGCTAGAGGACTGGATTAATCCATTCCTAAGTATCCTTTCCATTCCGAGGAAGGGTCTACAATGGGGACTTTCACGCATTCTCATCTAAACTAGGAGTTTTCATACTGTCTGAAGTCAGGGAAATATGAACGTTTCACTGGAACTTCGGTTACCTGTTGTATAGACACACACACACACACACATTTATGAGAAGATACAAAGCAGAAAATAATGCTGGTGTGCGCATGTAATATACTGGAAAAAACAGTAGATTCCAAGTTCAATCACCTGCTTCCAATACTGAAGACTCAAGAGTCTTCTGGCAAGCTTCAATCACTCTGATCGGGTCTTAGTCTTCTCAGTATTTACAAAAGGAAAGAGGGGCACCTGGGTGGCTCAGTGGGTTAAAGCCTCCGCCTTCAGCTCAGGTCATGATCCCAGGGTCCTGGGATCGAGCCCCGCATCGGGTTCTCTGCTCAGCGGGGAGCCTGCTTCCCAACCCCCCTCTCTGCCTGCCTCTCTGCCTACTTGTGATCTCTCTCCCTGGGATGCAGCTCTCGAGGGGTGACGTTTTCTCATGTAAACCCGTGAGCATCACAAAGTTTGCTGTGAAACTCTCCTGGCGTTACCCCCACTAAGAATAAGAGCTTGAAATAATAATAACAATAATTTTTAAATATTTATTTGTTTGTTTATTTGTTTGTTTATTTATGATGGAGAAAGGGAGCGTGTGTGCACAAGTGGGGTGAGGGGCAGACAGACAGAATCTTCAAGCAGACTCCCCATTGAGCATGGAGCCCTTTGCGGGGCTTGATCTCACAACCCATGAAATCATGACCTGAGCCAAAACCAAGGGTCAGACACTTAACTGACTGAGCCACCCAGGCGCTCCAATAATAATTTTAAATATAACATTAGAAATAGACACTTCTCTCCTTTTCTGGATTTCTGATGCAAAACAGAATGCAGAACCATATTTTTTATTCAAAGCAACAGTGTGGTTGTAGTAAAAAAGCATAAAATGGATAAAAACGAACTTTTAGAAATGGACCTCTGCTTTTCTTCCTCCTCCCCTTCACCAGTTTGCTACCAGACTTCATAGCAGGGATGAAGCTTTCCCACCAAGAGAAGTAAGGACCTAAAGCTTCACCAGGAGGTACTCACTGGTAGGAATTGTGCCTAGATTTGACCCTGGATAGAAATGTCTATTAAGGGGCGCCTGGGTGGTTCAGTGGGTTAAGCTTCTGCCTTCAGCTCGGACCAGGGTCTCAGGGTCCTGGGATCAAGCCCCACATCGGGCTCTCTGCTCAGCAGGGAGCCTGCTTTCCCTCTCTCTCTCTGCCTAGCCCTCTGCCTACTTGTGATCTCTCTCTCTACCAAATAAATAAATAAAATATTAAAAAAAAAAAAACACCTTATCCATGCTTAAGCTTTGGAGGTCTCAAGCAATCATTCCCAAACATAGTTCCCAAACATGGCATCAGGCCTAGGACGGCTGGGTGGCTCAGTCTGTTAGGCAGCCAACTCTTGATTTCGGTTCAGGTCATGATCTGAATCCACTGACGAGTCTGCTTGAGGATTCTCTCCCTCCGCCTCTATTCCTCCCCCTGCTCTCTCTCACTTTCTCTCTTAAACATATACATCAATACATCTTTTAAAAAGAAGGTATCCGGTATTAAATATGATACATTCTTTATGAATATAAAATTTGTCATCTCTTTAGATATTATGTGCTGAAGATCAAAAATGTTAGGCTAAGGAGAGTGAAGGAAAAATTGTGCTCTCCCAAAGCAAGCTGTGTTTATTCTAGTTTATCCATGAGTCTCCTAGGAAAACCCTGAAGAACGTTTATCATGGAAGGAGCAAGTAACCTTCTCCCAGAATCGTGCACCTGGATGAGGACTGGAGAAGTCATCTTGTCACCACTTGTGATCCCGGGAAAGGACAGGCTTGCACTCACACTGGAAACCTGCAGTTGAAGCAGGACTTTACGTTTAGCTATCCAACGGCACACGCGCAAGGTAAACTCCAAATACACACACACAGGCACACCCTGTTCTGTTGTTCTTCACGTTGCTGCGCTTGGAAGGTACCGTGGTTTTTTTGTTTTTGTTTTTTACAAATGGAAGGTTTGTGGCTGGTTTGTGGCCACCCTGCACCAGGCAAGTCTGTCGGCACCCATTTTCCAACAGCCTCCGCTCACTTCACGCCTCTGTGTCACATTTAGTAATTCTCACACAATTTCAAACATTTTCATCATTATTCTATTTGTCATGGTGATCTGTGATCAGTACTCAGTGATATAATTATTATAACTTTGGGGGACCACAAACCACACCCAGAGAAGACGGGCAAACTCAATCAATAAATGTGTGTGTTCCGACAGCTCCACGGACCACCCGTTCCCCATCTCTCTCCCTCTTCTCAGCCCCCCATTCCCTGAGATGTAGCTATACCGAAAGTGAGCCAATTAATAACCCTATAATGGCCTCTGTGTTCAAGTGAAAGGAAGAGTCGCCTGTTCTCACTTTAAATCAAAAGTTAGATGTGATTTAGCTGAGTGGGGAAGGCATGTGGAAGCTGAGATAAGATGGAACCTAGGCCTCTAGCACCGAGCATAAGCTGAGATGTGAACTCAAAGGGAAAGTCTGTGAAGGAAACGACAAGGGCTACTCCAGAGAACGCATGAATGAGAAAAGAACGAAACAGTCTTACAGCTCATACGGAGGACGTTTCGGTGGTCTGGACAGAAGAGCCATCAGCCACGACATTCCCTTAAGCCAAAGCCTAACCCAGATTGTTTTCAACACTAAGAGGGCTCAGAGAGGTGAGGGAGCCGCAGAAGAAAGTCTGAAGCTGGCAGAGAGGTTGGTTCACGAGGTCTCAGGAAAGAAGTCATCTGGACAGAAGTGCAAGTTGAAGCAGCAGGTGCTGACGGAGAAGCCGCAGCAAGTTCTCCAGAAGATCCAGCTCCGAGAAGTCATGAAGGCGGCGGCCACACGCAACATCGGATTTCAATGTCGATGAAACAGCCTTGCCCTGGAAGATGCCATCTAGAACTTTCACAGCCAGAGAGAAGTCAATGCCTGGCTTCAAAGCTTCAAAGGGCAGGCTGACTCTCCTGTGAGGGGCTCATGCAGCTCCTGTGAAGGGGAAGCCAGCGCTCAGGTGCCATTCCAGAAATCCTAGGACCCTTAAGAACGATGCTAAGTCTATTCTGCCTGAGCTCTGTGACCAGAACAATAAGGCCTGGATGACAGCACACTTGTTTACAACCTGGCTTACTGAAGATTTCAAGTCCACTGTTGGGAGCCACTGCTCAGAAAAAAGATTCCTTTCAAAACATTACTGCTCACTGACAATGCACCTGGGCACCCAAGAGCTCTGATGGAGCCGGACAATGAGATTAGGCTCGTTTTCGTGCCTGTGAACACAATATCCATTTGAAACTCATGGATCAAAGTATCAAATCTTATTACTGAAAAAACAAAATTTTTAAGATGACAACTGCCATAGATAGTGATTCTTCTGATGGATCTGGGCAAAGTAAATTGAAATCCTTCTAGAAAGGATTCGCCATCCTAAATACCATTAAGAACATCTGGGATTCATGGGAAGAAATAAAATATCAACATTAATAGGAGTTTGGAAGAAGTTGGGTGACTCTGAGGGGCTCAAGACTTCAGGGGAGGAAGTCACGACAGATGGTGAGGAAAGAGCAGGAGAACGAGAATCAGGAGCGGAGCCCGAGGACGGGACGGATGGGCTGCGACCTCATGACGGAACCTGAACGGATGAAGTTGCTTCTCATGGAGGCGCAAGGGAAGTGGTTTCTTAGATGGAATGTACTTCTGCTGAAGACGCTGTGAAGATCGTTGAAACAACAACAAAGGTTTGGAATATCCCATAAACTAAGTTGATAAGACAGCAGGAGCGTTTGAGAGGACTGACTCCAATTCTGGGAGAATTTCGCCCATGGTCCAATGCTATCAAGCAGCATCGCATGCTACAGAGAAATCCCTCATGAAAGGAAGCATCCATCAATGTGGCAAACATCACTGTTATCTTATTTTATGGAATTTCTATGGCCAACCCAACCTTCAGCGCCCACACCCCGACCAGTCAGTAGCCACCAACGTGGAGGCGAGACCCTCCAGCAACAAAAAAGATTATGACTTGCTGCGAACTCCGATGGTTAGCATTTTTTAGCAATAAAGTGTTTTTAATTAAAATATGTTTTTTTAGACATATTGCTATTGCAACCTCACTATACCAAAGTACAGTATAAACATAACTTCTACACGCACTGCGAAACCAACTGTTTCATTTGACCAATTTAATTGAAATAATCACCTTATTGAGGTTGTCTGACACCAACACTGCAAAATTCCTGAGGTTTGCCTATAATTATAGGTACAAGAAACCTCCAAATCTTCTGACCTGACCTCAATTTCCCATTTTTATAGATGGGGGCATCAAGGCCCCAAGAGCATAAGAATGTGCCCAAAGTTGAGAACCAGCCCTCAAATGTCTTCTGCCTCTCATCTATTACTTCCTGCTGTTTCTGCATTTTCTTTTATTACTCTGCCTGAGCTTTGACATTCTTGAATTTAAAAGGCCGACATGAACACCACTGGTTGGTGTCAACCCTCATAAGAGGACGTGAAGTGTACTGTTACTGGTGTAGCAGAGTCGGGAAGTCAGCACTCCAGGTCTGCTCCATGTGTATGAGAAACCGGGGAAGGGGATGTCAGGAAAGGGGAAACTGAGAAAACTACTAGGCTGCTGTCTCTGCTATGGGAGGGAGGCTGTACTCGCCAAAGCCCCCAGTGCAAGCTCCCTAAAATTCGGAGTGTTGAGAAATGGTCTAAAACACAGCAACAACTTCAGAGACTAGAAACCAATAAGGCTTATGTTCACTTGACCTTGTGCGGCCTTCCAGTCTGTTTCTAAGCACAGAGCTCTTGCGTTCTGAGATAGCTATTGAATTATCCATGCTAACTGGCACAGAGGGCATCGGTCTCTGGTGATTAGAGTTTGGTAATTCACAAGATGTACTGTAACCTACATGATCATACATCACTTGTCAGAAGCTCCTCCTCACAGGGGGGCCTGGCTGGTTCAGTCTAGAGCATCTGACTCTTGAGCTCAGGGCCATGAGTTTGAGCCCAACGATGGATGCAGAGATTACTTAAGAAAAAATAAAGCTTTAGGGGCGCCTGGGTGGCTCAGTCTGTTAAGTGTCTGACTGTTGATTTTGGCTCAGGTCATCATCTCAGGGTCGTGTGACTGAGCCTCAAGTCAGGCACCATACTCAGAGTGGAGTCTGTTTGAGATTCTCTCTCTCCTTTTCCCTCTGTTCCTCCCCCCACTCATGCTTGCTCTCTCCCTAAAATAAATGAATAAAATCTTTAAAAAAGTAAAGCTTTAAAAAAAAAAAAAACCCTCTCCTCCTATAAAGTTCACATTTGCTCCACTACATAAACTTAACACCAGTGCTTAAAGCCCTCCAGAGCTATCCTTTCCTCCCTGCAGAAGGACCCAACGTCCAGGAACAAAGCAAGTCATCTGACACCCAAATGAACTGACGCATGGACAGCAACAAAAGCAATGAGTATTGGCTATCACGGGCTGTGGATGAATGGCTCGCTGGAAGAGAGAACGTGACGGTAGTTCCAAGCACTTTCTGACGTTTTCATCCATCACTGGCAGCTCTAAGGAAGAAAAATTCCTTTTTCCTTCTGTTCTGTTTTCTTAAGGGAAAAATCAGCCAACATCAAGAGCCCCAAGCCGCACTGTATGTAAGAAAATACTGAAATTCACACACAGTCGTAAACAAGGACCCAGTGAATGTTTTTAACTCAAATATCTTCTCCGGCGCTGTGAAAATGCACATTTGATAGCTCACTTTGTAACAAATGTGTGAGATTATAAACAAGGCGTTGGAGCTTCCATGTGAGAGGAAAAGAGAAAAGCCCACAGGATATTTACGCCTCGTGCTGCCCTTAGATTCCTTCAACAGAACTTGGAGCTATTCTCTGGTTTAAACAACAGGTGGCACCTGCCATTTCTGCATTCTCCCTGGCAGGAACCCTTGACAGTTTGTGATGTCACCTTCCAGGAGGCATTAACAGTTTTTGTAATCACCTCCACTGATAGCATGTGCATATGCTCTTCTGTGGTAAACGCGAACCCGAGTGGAGAAACGGAATTTGTGTGAATGCGGTTTTAACCAACTGCCACCCTCCCCGTAGCCACGCCCCTCCCACAAGGAAACACCACAGCAGGGACAAAAGCAGAATTCCGTCATTTCTGTTCCGATCCTCTGTCGATATACAGAGCTGTGTGTCTGCTCCACCCGCGCCCCTGACACCTGCAAGAGGAGGGCGATCCCACAAGGTCGTAGGGTACATTTTGGGCAAATCTGGGACCAGAGTATGCTGTGATTTTAATCCACACGGAGAAAACACACCCACTGTCCGTTTTCCATAGGCACCGTTTCCACTCTGCTGCACCAAGAGAGCACGCTTACTATTTCGAAAGAACGAATAGGTACATGAATTCCATTTCCACAGGAGAACGCAGAATTCAGGGCTGTTTTCAAATGTGCCAAGAAGACAGATTACATTCCATAGGCTTTTTGTGTGTGCTTTAAATATGAGAAAATTGCCATGTCAAGAATCTCTCCTTCGACACCTACTGCTCATTTTTTTATCCACTTGCATAATTTTATTACATAGCAGCAGTTCTGACCTGATTTCTAGACTGTAATGTAACAGTTATGGGTTTGATATATTAAATTTATCTAATTTTGAATTTGTGGTTTGTTTTTTTTTTATTAGGATAATGGAACAATGGAAGTCTCGCCAATGCAGCAAAGTAGAGACAAAAGCAACGTGGGGTGAAGCACAAGCCGAAGGTGTGCAGGTAGGAGACAGGTTGGCAGAAAGATGCAAAAATATATTTGTGGGAAGGTGGATGAATGGATCAGAGGAAAATTGCACTTGAAAACCATAGCCTCTACTACAAAGAGATGATGTGCTTTCCTTGTATTTTCTCCATTACACAGCACCAAATGTCCACACTCCTGCTTTCTGAGAACAGAGCTGAAACCTGGTGTACAGCTCATGTTCTGCCTTATTAGTATTATCTTGTAAACAGGAAATAAGAAAAAGAGAAGAATGCAGGAAAAAAAAAATACATCACTTAGAACTCAAAGGCATTGGAGAAATTCGGCTTTCGTTAGGGATTTATTATTAGGAGAAAGCATGTGTCCTGAGAACAAACTGCAGAGCCCGCATGATTTCCTGGTGATCAGATAACATTGCATTCATGCTTTCTGGATGAACAGGGGTTTCACATAACAGCAAAGTTTCATGAATTCTGAATCAAGAGATGTGGGCTTAATCCTGACTCTGCTACTTATGCCTTGGTTAACCAGTCCCATTACTAACTTTTCCCAAACCTATTTCCCTTGTGTGTTAATCACACAAAGTAATCACAAAAAGAATCCTTGTAAGGATACCGTGAATACATTATTTTATTTTTTTAATTTTATTGTTTTTACTGTGAATATTTTTTTTTAAGATGTTATTTATTTATTTGACAGACAGAGATCACAAGTAGGCTGAGAGGCAGGCAGAGAGAGAGAGAAGCAGAAGCAGGCTCCCCGCCAAGCAGAGAGCCCGATGCGGCGCTCGATCCCAGGACCCTGGGATCATGACCTAAGCTGAAGGCAGAGGCTTTAACCCACTGAGCCACCCAGGCACCCGACTGTGAATATTTTAAAGGATTATTTACTTACAGCAGATGTTTTAGACTCTGTGGACTTAAGCAGAAATTCTCCTTTAATTCCCCACTGAAATACCAGTGGAGATCTACAGAAGCTAGGCACAATAACAATAAACTAAAGAGAAGATCCCATACTCAGCCATCAGAGGAGAATTTTCTTTCGGTGCACACCGATGAATGAGTGTTCTAGCTTCTAACAATTGGCCACCAGTTTGAAAATGAAGATCCAGAAACCCAAGCAACCATCACTGCTAACATCAGAGGGAGCATCCCGAGGTGCTCACAGCCAAGGTGATGGTGTCTGTGGGCAGGTGCGGATTAGACACAGTGCCAGGGAAAGGGAGTGCAACAGGAAAGGCCAGGTCTGAAAATGTTTCAGCACAGGAAACAGCAAAGCCTGTCCTCCTGGATATGCAAGAAGGCAGCGGTTCTGTGGAGGAGGGGCGGGGATTAGCAGAGAGGAAGGAGGAGGGAGGGAACACAGAAGATAGTTAAGATAAAAGATAAAGAAAACAAGGAAATTGGAATTACCCCAACGGAAATAAAATTTATACTAAAAGCCAGTAAGGGGAAAATAGGTTGGCCAGTGTCGGACCACTCAGAGCCACCCAGCCTTGAAGGGCCAGCGCTGAGAATGACAAGAATGACGGAGGAAGGGAGCCCCAGTCTTTTCACGAGAGACTTGTAAACAGTTAAGGGCCCACTACATATAGTCTACTAACATGACTGCCACTTGACCCTATAACACAACCATCTGTCCAGTATATTTTTTTCTTCGTTTACTTATAATACCAGTTGTCAGTCAGGATACGATGATTTTTGAGGCTTTCGATACGTACTGTTTGCTCTTCAGGGGGTATACCAGCTCGGTATAAGACCACCGGCCCAGCCATTACTAATCTTGCTATTTATTTATTTTTATTTTGAAAGAATCTCAAACTTAGAGAAAAGCTGCAAAAACAGTAAGATTTATTTTCTTCTGTACCGTATGAGAGTTAGTTGCCCCATCACCTCTAAACTGTGTATTTCTGAAACACAATGACACCATCCTGCCCACAACCATGAAAAGCAGGTGACACAGTGACACGGTCACATCACTGCCATGTAATCTGTAGACTCAGTTTCAAGTTCACCAATCATTTCCTAATGACTTCCTCAGAGAATGGGTCCAGCTCAAAGCTTATGGTTTCCTTCATTTTCACGACTTTGACACTTTTGAAGATTAGAGGAGAGTTATTTTGTATAATGTCCCTCCATCTGGGTTTACTCGATGTTTCCTCATGATTAGATTCCGGTCGTGCATCTCTGGCATGAATATCACAGTGAAGACAATGTGTTCTCATTGCATTCTATCAGGCGGCACATAATTTCAATCAGTCTTAGTGCTGATGCTATCAACTTGGATCACGTGGTTAAGGTGGTGTCTGTCAGGCCTTTCCCCTGTGAAGTTTCTCATTTTCCCTTTGAAATTAGTAAGTATTGGGGGATGTGGAGAGTTACTGTGACACTACGCAAACGTCCCATTCCTCATCAAACTTAGACTTTAAGCACTGTTTCCGATCAGTATGGACTCAGGAGTTTCTGTTTTACTTAATGGGTTATAGCCTATCACTATCACTTAATGGGTTATAACCTATCACTATCATTTTGATGATCACACTGTCCCAGACTGGGTTAGTGGGAGCCTCTTCAAGCTGGCTCCCAGGTCCTTTTGATGTATCCCCCACTTTTCTTTGAGTGCTTTGTCTAGTTACAGAGCAAGATACTCTAGGTTCATCTACTTTCTCTGTCCCAGCCCTAGAATCAGCCATTTCTCCAAGGAGCACTTTAGGTAGAGAAGAGCGATCAGAATCCAATGCACTAAGTAGTGGGGTACCAGCTATTCTGCACCCAGAGTCTCCTCGTAGACAGAGCTGGGATACAGGTAAGCCGAACATACACCTGAATTTACGTCTATAGTTAATTCTGCACATCCTTGACTTTCTCTACTGAGTATAAGCTCACGCCAGTATTTCCAATGAACAGAGTCATTTCATTCTCTATTCCTCCCTTTCCACAACAAGCCACGTCTCTGCACCTCCCCTGTCCAGCTTTAACATGAACTTGGGAATGTCCTCCTCTCTTCCCGCTCACTTCTGACACTTTCCTCTGGGCCTTTGCGGCGCTTTCCTCTCCCATAGCCCTGACAAACCAAGGCACCTCCTTTGCTCTGCCTCATCTAATGACTTTTTTGGACTGAACTGTAGAAAAACAGTACGAATGAGAAAAATGATCAATATTATAGATAAGTGTAAACATTTCACGTTTGCCATTACATTTCTGTGTAGTAACTCTGTTGCGTAGGCATTGTCTACTTATCCATATATATATATGTTTTCTACTTATCCATATTCTTATTGATTAGTTTACGATCTCAGTGTGATTAAGGTATTAATACTTCGGCTTAGGTGTGACAAGTAATTTCCAAATGTCTTCTTCAGTTCTTATGTTTTAAAAAATACAAACTTTCATTGACTGAGAAAACCCAAACCCCTCAGTGTTTTTCTACTACCAATTAGCCCCACTTTTTTTCTGAGGTTTTTTTGGCATTTTTTCATTATTCTCTACCCCAGTGGTTCTCAATTGAGGTAATTTTGCCCCACAGTCGACATATGACAACATCTGGAGACATTTTTGATTGTTGTGACCAGTATCCAGTAGGTAGAAGCCAGGGCTGGTGTTAAACGTGCTACCATGCCCAGGACAACCCCCACAACACAGAACTACATGTCGGTACTGCCAAGGTTGAAAAACTCTGCTCCGTACTCTCTCCACTGCTTTACGGGCAATCTCAATTTCTTCCAAAACAAGATACTGGGGAAGAAAGGCTATGAAAGGAAGTATTTTTAGTAGATACAATGGCTTTCTCCAAATACTAAGTTTGATTTACAGGTGTGGGGTATAGCACCTTCTATAATCCAAAGTCACTGTCAAAAAAGGAGAGGAGGGGAGAGGAGAGGAGAGAAAAGCTTTATTTCCACAAAGGATTCTCTTAGCTGAGGTCACGACATAAAGACACTTATCTGCTCCACAAGATCTTGAACCTTATTTGTTATGATGTCAATAATTCATATCTGGATTATATGGATTTGCTCTATCTTAAATGCCAAAAAAAAGGGGCAGGCAATAGATAATTTAAATTTTCACATCCTATAATGCCAGTATCAAGGAACTTAGTACTGACAAAATACTAAAAATGTATACTTTTTTAAGAAATGAAGGACAGTATTAAAAATAAAATCCTTGCTTTCTTAGAATTCAGGGCCTTTAAAGAAATTATTTATATAACAGAATAATGTGAAGAAATATAACCAGAGTCAATTATGCCTCAATAAAGCTGAGGGGGGAAAATTAACAAGCTATAGAAGATATATCAGAAAGAAAGGAGATTTTAAAATACTTTTTGCTTTACACAGCATGTATCTTATGCTTATAGAATTGTTACTGGCCTGCCGGAAGTTTACTGTCATTATCACAAGTACTCAGTTCTTAGAAACAAGGGATTTTGCAAGCTCCTCTACCCAATCAGAACAATCTTTTGTCCTGAATCCATCTGAGCATAGTCCTATCCTGCTGACAGATTTGACATCTACTTCCCACCACCAGCGCAGAGGAATAGAGCAGAGCGCTGAATCCAATAAGACCTATCTAGAGGATAACAGCCACACAAAATCGATGCTGGCAACCTTTTCTTCAGCACAATCCCTTTAAAAAAGGACCATAAATAAAATAACATTCGCGGCAGCTGTGATCTTCAGTGAGAAACTGCTGAACTCTTCAGAAAGGTTTCTTGTGGTCTCAGTTCCCTAATGAACTATGAGGACTTGGATATGGAGGAGGCGTTCCTCTTGACCTCCTTAGATTCCAAAAGCCTACGAACTCTATAAATCATTTCCTTTCCGGCAAGCATTAGACCTAGCTTTGGGGGGGAGGGGCAGAGGGCAAGAGACTCTTAAGCAGACTCCCCACAGAGCGCAGAGCCCGATTCAGCGCTCCATCCCAGGACCCAGAGACCACAACCAAAGCAGAAACCGAGAGTTGGACGCTCAAATGACTGAGCCCCTAGGTTCAGTCGTTAAATTTGTGACCAGTTTACTTGAAATGTTTTGTATCCTTCTTGACTTGTTATAATAAAGCAGCCTGTGAGAATGACAAAATATCATTATTAAATTATAACATTAATAAAAACAATAATCGTAATAATAGCTGAGATGTACTAAAGTGAGGGCTTATCAGGGGCTAGATTCTATTCTAAATTGCTTTACAGAAGTTAACTCACATAATCTATGTCAATTAACAAAGCAGGCACTATTATTATAATTACTAGTCCCATTTTATAGAGAAGGAAACTGAAGCCCCAGGATTTAAGTAACATTCTCTAGGTGAGAACCAGGATTGAAATCAGAAGGTCTGATGATAAAATCTGTGGTCTTAACCACTATTATCCATCTCTGATTTCCACACTCCTCAAAGGATTATGGTTTCTCTTTCAGGTTCCTTTAAGTTATGTGCTGAAAGAAATGTTACTTTTTAATGGGAGAAAAGAAAACTTCTTTCAACTTTTATATTGGGTTGAATCTGAAGCTTCAACATCATAGCATGAAACCCACTGCCTTTTTTTTCCCCATGGCCTAACTACCCGAGCATGGACCCAACTCAGGTTCATACAGTTAGCTATCTGCACACATCTTTATAGGTTTGTCTAGGCGGATGGACAATTTCATTGCAAAAGTAAAACTAAAAAGGACCTCATCTGAGAAGAGGAGAAGATGGCGAAGGAGTAGCAGATTGAGTTGACATCAGGTAGCAGGAGTTCAGCTAGATAGTTATCAAACCATTCCGAACACTTACAAACCCAACAGGAGATCGCAGAGAAGAAGAGCGCAATTCCAGAAACAGATAATCGACCATCTTCTGAAAGGTAGGATGTGCAGAGAATGGAATCCAAAGCAACAGGAAGGGCCGGCTCCCGACAAGCGGCAGAGCAACGGAGCACAAAATTCAAATTTTTTTAAAAGTCTGCTCCACTGAGGGACATCATCAGTCCAGAGGCTAAGTGGGCATGGAGCCCTCACGGGTACAGTGTGGTCTCAGGTCCCGCGGGGTCACAGCAGGATCGGGAGTGTCTGAGTGTAGCGGAGGTTGTGGGTATCAGAGTGGGGAAGCCGGCTACAGATACAGAGCTGAGGAGTGGGCTCTCAGCTCAGGGTTACCGTAAACCATGATCCTCGGAATAGTCGAGCCACTGCTCTTTGAGCGGGGACCCCACAAGTGGCAGATCCAGGGAGACTCACTTTCTTTTTTTTGGAGGCAGGAATCTGCTGGTTTTGGAGATTCCAAATGGGACTGTGCACCAGAGACAGAAATGCTCAGTCACAGGCCGGGTGAGCTCAGAGCATGGGGAGACCGGGGAGATGGAAAGGATTGATGGCTTTTCTCTGAGGGCTCACTGAGGAGTGAGGCCCTGAGATCTCAGCTCCTCCAGCTGGATACTGGTAGGCCACCATCTTTATTCCCATCCTCCAACGCCCGACGGAAATCGCTCAGGGAACAAAAGGTCCCCAGAGCCAAGCTGAACAGATTACTTAGCCCAGCCCCTGGCAAGGGCGGTACAATTTTGCCGCAGGCAAAGACATTTGAGAATCTCGGCAACAGGACCCTCCCACAGAAGATCAGCAAGAACATCCAGCCAATACCAAGCTCACTGATCAAGGAGAACAGCGGAATTCCAGAGGAGAGGAAAGCAACGCATGAGATTCATGGCCTTCTCCCCATGATTCTTTAGTCTTGCAAAATTAATTAAACTTTTAAAATTTTATTTTTTTATTATTCTAATTTTTTAACTTTTACTCTTTCCTCTTTTAAGGTTTTTAAACTAGTTTATCTTAACAATACCTTTCTAAAAAAATCTTTTTAAACCTTCATTATTATAGTCATATTTTATCCTTCACTGTATCTAACTTTATTTTTTGTATACATATAGGGTTTTTTCCTCTAAAAATTTCTTGGGATACAATTTCTTCTAATAGATCAAAATATACACTAAATCTAGCACAGGGCTTTTTTCTAGTCTCTAGCCTGAGCAAATTCTCTCCACTTTTCTTTTCTTTCTTTTCCCAACCAACTTATCAATTCCTTTTTTTGTACTTTTTTAAAAATTTTAATCCTTACAGTCATATTCCATCCCATCATGTTTACCCTTATTTATTTATATATATATATATATTTTTTTCTTTCTTTAAAAAATTTTAGGAGGTAGTTTCTTCTAAGAGACCAAAATATACCCAAGATCAAGTGGGTGGCTCTGTTCTATTCACCAGTCTAATATATATATATATATATATATATATATATATATATATACACACACACACACACGCGCGCACACACAGATACATATACATATATATTTAATTTAAAAAAAATTTTTAAACTTCTTTTTACCCCCTTTCTTCTCCCTGTGATTTGGGGTCTCTTCTAATTTGGTAGCATACATTTTTCTGGGGTCTTTGCTGCTCTTTTAGTATTTTATTCGCTTGTTCATATATTCTTATCTGGATAAAATGACCAGGTGGAAAAACTCACCACAAAAAAAAGAACAAGAGGCAGTACCGAAGGCTAGGGACCTAATCAAGGCAGACATTGGTAATATGTCAGATCTAGAGTTCAGAATGACACTTCTTACTAGCTAGGCTCGAAAAAGGCATGGAAGATATTAGAGAAACCCTGTCTGGAGAAATAACAGCGTTTTCTGGAGACATAAAAGAACTAAAATCTAACCAAGCTGATATCAAAAAAGCTATTAATGAGGTGCAATAAAAAATGGAGGCTTTTACTGCTAGGATAAATGAGGCAGAAGAGAGAATTAGTGATATAGAAGACCAAATGATGGAGAATAAAGAAGCTGAGCAAAAGAGAGACAGACAACTACTGGACCATGAGGGGAGAATTCGAAAGATAAGTGATACCATAAGATGAAACAATACTAGAATTGGGATTCCAGAAAAAGAAGAAAGCGAGGATGTGGGGAAAAGGTATATTGGAGAGAATTATTGTAGAGAATTTCCCTAATCTGGCAAAGGAAACAAGCATCAAAATCCAGGAGGCACAAAGAACCCCCCTCAAAATCAATAAAAATAGGTCCACACCCTGTCACCTAATAGTGAAACTTACAAAAGTCTTAGTGACAAAGAGAAACTCCTGAAAGCAGCCCGGGACAAGAAGTCTATAACATACAATGGTAAAAATATTAGATTGGCAGCAGACTTATCCACAGAGACATGGCCGGCCAGAAAGAACTGGCATGATATATTCAGAGCACTAAATGAGAAAAACATGCAGCCAAGAATACTATATCCAGTTAGGCTATCATTAAAAATAGAAGGAGAGATAAAAAGCTTCCAGGACAAACAAAAACTAAAAGAATGTAAGCACCAAACCAGCTCTAAAGAAAATATTGAAAAGGGTCCTCTAAGCAAAGAGAGAGCCTAAAAGTAGTAGACCAGAAAGGAACAGAGACAATATACAGTAACATTCACCTTACAGGCAATACAATGGCACTAAATTCATATCTTTCAGTAGTTACCCTCAATGTAAATGGGCTAAATGCCCCAATCAAAAGACACTGGGTATCAGAATGGATAAAAAAACAAGACCCATCAATATGCTGTCTACAAGAAACTCATATTAGACTCAAAGACACCTCCAGATTTAAAGTGAGGGGGTGGAAAACAATTTACCATGCTAATGGAAATCAAAAGAAAGTGGGGGTGGCAATCCTTTTATCAGAGCAATTAGATTTTAAGCCAAAGACTATAATAAGAGATGAGGAAGGACACTATATCATACTCAAAGGGCCTGTCCAACAAGAAGATCTAACAATTTTAAATATCTATGCCCCTAACATGGGAGCAGCCAACTATATAAACCAATTAATGACAAAATCAAAAAAACTCATCGATGATAATACAATAATAGTAGGGACTATAACACCCCTCTCACTGAAATGGACAGATCATCCAAGCAAAAGGTCAACAAGGAAATAAAGGCCTTAAATGACACACTGGATCAGATGGACATCACAGATATATTCAGAACAATTCCATCCCAAAGCAACAGAACACACATTCTTCTCTAGTGCACATGGAACATTCTCCAGAATAAATCATATCCTGGGTCACATATCAGGTCTCAACCAGTACCAAAAGATTGGGATCATTCCCTGCATATTTTCAGACCACAATGCTCTGAAGCTAGAACTCAATCACAAGAGAAAAGTTGGAAAGAACCCAAATACATGGAGGCTAAAGACCATCCTACTAAAGAATGAATGGGTCAACCAGGAAATTAAAGAAGAATTGAAAAAAAATCATGGAAAATAATGATAATGAAAACACGGTTCAAAATCTGTGGGACACAGCAAAGGCAGTCCTGAGAGGAAAATATATAGTGAAACAAGCCTTTCTCAAGAAACAAGAAAGGTCTCAAATACACAACCTAACCCTACACCTAAAGGAGCTGGAGAAAGAACAACAAAGAAAGCCTAAACCCAGCAGGAGAAGAGAAATAATAAAGATGAGAGCAGAAATCAATGAAATAGAAACCAAAAAAAATTTAAAAAATAAAAAAATAAAATAAATCAGTGAAACTAGGAGCTGGTTCTTTGAAAGAATTAGTAAGATTGATAGAGCCCTGGCCAGACTTATCAAAAAGAAAAGAGAAAAGACCCAAATAAATAAAATCATGAATGAAAGAGGAGAGATCACAACCAATACCAAAGAAATACAAACAATTATAAGAACATAGTATGAGCAATTCTACACCAGCAAATTTGGCAATCTAGAAGAAATGGATGCATTCCTGGAGACATATAAACTACCAAAACTGAACCAGGAAGAAACAGAAAACTTGAACAGACCCATAACAATTAAGGATATTGAAACAGTCATCAAAAATCTCCCAACAAGGGGTGCCTGGGTGGCTCAGTGGGTTAAAGCCTCTGCCTTCAGCTCAGGTCATTATCCCAGGGTCCTAAGATTGAGCCCCACATTGGGCTCTCTGCTTCGCAAGGAGCCTGCTTCCACCACCCCAACCCCGCCTGCCTCTCTGCCTACTTGTGATCTCTGTCTGTCAAATAAATAAATAAAATCTTAAAAAAAAAAAAATCTCTAAACAAACAAGAGTCCAGGACCAGACAGCTTCCCAGGGGAATTCTACCAAACATTTAAAGAAGAATTCATACCTACTCTCCTGAAACTGGTCCAAAAAATAGAAATGGAAGGAAAACTTCCAAACTCATTTTATGAGGCCAGCATTCTCACCAAAATACTAGCCAATAGGATCCAACAGTACATTAAAAGGATTATTCACCACGACCAAGTGGGATTATTCCAGGGCTGCAAGGTTGGTTCAACATCCACAAATCAATCAATATGATACAATACATTAATAAAAGAACAAGAACCATATGATACTCTCAATAGATGCTGAAAAAGCATTTGACAAAGTACAGCATCCTTTCTTGACCAAAACTCTTCACAGTGTAGGGACAGAGGGTACCTACCTCAATATCATCAAAGCCATCAATGAAAAACCCACAGCAAATATCACTCTCAATGGAGAAAAACTGAGAGCTTTACCGCTAAGGTCAGGAACACAGCAGGGATGTCCATTATCACCACTGCTATTCAACATAGTACTAGAAGTCCTAGCCTCAGCAATCAGACAACAAAAAGAAATTAAAGGTATCCAAATCAGCAAAGAAGAAGTCAAACTATCACTCTTTGCAGATGATATACTTTATGTGGAAAACCCAAAAGACTCCACTCCAAATCTGCTAACACTTGCACAGGAATTCAATAAAGTGTTGGGATATAAAATCAATGCACAGTAATCAGTTGCATTTCTATACACCAATAACAAGACCGAAGAAAGAGAAATTAAGAAGTCAATCTTAGTTACAACTGCACCCAAAACCATAAGATACCTAGGAATAAACCTAACCAAAGAGGCAAAGAATCTGTACTCAGAAAACTTAAAGTACTCATGAAAGAAATGGAGGAAGACACAAAGAAATGGAAAAATGCTCCAGGCTCATGGACTGGAAGAAAAAATATTGTGAAAATGTCAAAAAAAAAAAAAAAAAAAGAAAGAAAAAGAAAATGTCTATGCTACCTAAAGCAATCTACACGTTTAATGCAATCCCTATAAAAATACCATCAATTTTTTTTCAAAAACGGAATAAATAATCCTAAAATTTATATGGAACCAGAAAAGACCTCAAATAGCCAGAGGAATGTTGAAAAAGAAAACCAAAGTTGGTGGCATCACAACTCCAGACTTCAAGCTCTATCGCAAAGCTGTCATCATCAAGACAGTATGGTACTAGCACAAAAACAGACACGTAGATCAGTAGAACAGAATAGAGAGCCCAGAAATAGACCCTCAACTCTACGGTCAACTAATCTTTGACAAAGCAGGAAAGAATGTCCAATGGAAAAAGTCTCTTCAACAAATGTGTTGGGAAAATTGGACAGCCACATGCAGAAAAATGAAACTGGACCATTTCCTTACACCACACACAAAAATAGACTCAAAATGGATGAAAGACCTAAATGTGAGAAGGAAATCCATCAAAATCCTTGAGGAGAACACAGGCACCAACCTCTTCGACCTCAGCCGCAGCAACATCTTCCTAGGAACATCACCAAAGGCAAGGGAAGCAAGGGCAAAAATGGAACTGTTGGGACTTCATCAAGATCAAAAGCTTTTGCACAGCAAAGGAAATAGTCAACAAAACCAAAAGACAACTGACAGAATGGGTGAAGATATTTGCAAACAACATATCAGATAAAGGGCTAGTATCTAAGATCTATAAAGAACTTTCAAATTCAACACCCAAAGAACAAATAATCCAATCAAGAAATGGGAAGAGGACATGAACAGACATTTCTGCAAAGAAGACACCCAGATGGCCAAAAGATACATGAAAAAGTGCTCCACATCACTTGGCATTAGAGAAATACAAATCAAAACCATAATGAGATACCACCTCACACCAGTCAGAATGGCTAAAAATAACAAGTCTGGAAATTAGAGATGCTGGCGAGGATGCGGAAAAAGGGGAACTCTCCTACACTGTTGGTGGGAATGCAAGCTGGTGCAGCCACTCTGGAAAACAGCATGGAGGTTCCTCAAAAAGTTGAAATAGAGCTACCCTATGACCCAGCAATCATACTACTGGGTATTTACCCTAAAGATACAAATGTAGTGATCCGAAGGGGCACAAGCACCCAAATGTTTATAGCAGCAATGCCCACAATAGCCAAACTATGGAAAGAACCTAGATGTCCATCAACAGATGAATGGATAAAGAAGATGTGGTATATATGCAATGGAATACTATGCAGCCATCAAAAGAAACGAAATCTTGCCATTTGCAATGACGTGGATGGAACTAGAGGGTATTAAGCTGAGCGAAATAAGTCAATCAGAGTAAGACAATTATCATATGATCTCCCTGATATGAGGAATCTGAGAGGCACAGTGGGGGGACTGGGGGGTAGGGAAGGAAAAAATGAAGCAAGAGGGATCGGGAGGGAGACAAAACATAAGAGACTCTTAATCTCACAAAACAAACTGAGGGTTGCTGTGGGGAGGGGAGTAGGGACAGGGTGGTTGGGTTATGGACACTGGAGAGGGTATGTGCTATGGTGAGTGCTGTGAAGTATGTAAGCCTAACAATTCACAGACCTGTACCCCTGGGACAAATAATACATTATGTGTTAATTTAAAAAAATTAAATTTAAAAAAATAGGACCTCATCTGCTTTATTAAGATCATGGGCAACTACTCTCAATGCCAATGGCAGAAACGTGAAACTATCCCATGAACATCATCAAATGATCTGAGAAAAGGGACATCAAAGGGCATCCGTCCGACTTCAGATGTAAACTCTTCACCTTGGGTGAAGGACCATCTACAGCCCTTGCCACCACCAGCGGAGTTCGGGGAAGACAGAGGAGTTTCAAGTCTCATGACATAGGTGCAAAATTCCATTATGTCTTTCTGCTTCGTTGCAAGCCAGAACTCAGCCATGAGGAGAAGTGTCCAGAGTTCACCTCCTGCAGTGGGGATGGTACCCTTGGCTTCTCGTCCCACCCACACCGCCCACAGCACCTGAGCCACAGGGCAGGTGTGGTCAGACAATACAAGAGTGTGAACTCGTCCCACACCAGAGGGACTGAAGCCCATCAACTTGGATCCAATAGCCACAGAGTCACCTGGCTAGCCAACCAGCCACCCAGTCAAGTCTAAGGATCCATTGTAGAGCTGTGAGAAAAGAAAGAGAGAAGGAGATGCTTCTCAGGGAGGGGGGGGCAGGAAATCCACTTATTTATCCTTATATGATTGATCAGACTCACTACTCTCCAAGGTAGTAATTAATCTCTCTACCAATGAAAGGCCATCTCAGCTTTCCCACTGTATTGCTTTTTCAGCAAGACGGGCGTAAGTTTCACAGAAAGAATTTCTTGCTTATATAATTTTATTCCTTTTTTAGTAAACTGAAACCCATTCAAATGGAAAATAGAAAAATAAAACCGCACATTTCAGTATGACCCTGAGCATAAGTATGAGCACTTCCCTTTGTAAATGCTGTGTGACTCTGAAACTCCATTTGCGATCTCTTTGAACGTTTGACTCCCGGGGAGTACCCCAAATTGCTACATAATCAGGGTTGCCTCTCCTGTGCCCTGAAAGACACTGAAAATTGAAAACCTGGGACTCCAGCAGGAACTGAGAGTAGGAACTGCCGAATAGAGCCCCAAACTGGCAGCTCTTGTGTTAAATAAATAAAAGCCTCATCAAATGACAAAAGAATTGAAATTCACTGTCATTATCAAGATGACACATCGCTATGCTCATGGCATCACCTTCTCGGAAGATAAGCTGTGACCTCTCTGCACAGGTCAACAGAAGCTAAAATCATTTGTTAAAAATATGTCAGCTCTCCAAGATGAAGAGGTACAAATCAGAAAAACAGCTTCCTAAGCATCTATCTATGAAGACGTCTGGCTCAGTTAGCTAAGCATACAACTCTTGGTTTCTGCTCAGGTCACTATCTCAGGGTCCTGAGATCGAGCCCTGTCTTGGGCTCCCTGTCAGTGCAGAGTCTGCTTGAGGATTCTCCCTCTGCCCCACCCCCTGCTCACAGAGCTTGCTCTCAATAAATAAATAAATAAGTGGGGAAAATTACAAGAAACCCGTGTCGATCAGCAGAGGGTTGATTACATGAATGACAGTGCACACGTGGGTTCTGGTGCCACGCGGCCTGGGTTTGAATCCTGCCTCTGCCCCATATTGACCATGGGACCTGGGGAAAGTTACTCAACCCATCTCTGAATGTTGGTTTCCTCATTTGTATATAAAGGGTTTAGAACAATACCAGACACAGAAGAACAGCTCAAAAAATAGCAGCAGGTGTTAGTACGCTACATTACTATTAGGCTACGGATGTGATCATTAGAAAGAGATGAATGAGATCTGTATCCCTAAGAAACAGAAAAATATAGAAAGATATAGAAAGATGATCTTGAGTGATTGCCGAGCAAAAAAAATATAAGTTGTATTACAGATGCAGATAAGGATGTAGACGGGGATAAGGTTGATCCCCATCATCCCAGATGGGGGTGAGGAATGTAACCACGTGTGCGCACAGGCCCACGTGGACCCGTACAGGTAGGTAGTCTGCCAGGACATGTCACATCGTTGCAGAGGATTCCCTTCTGGCAGACAGAAGGTATCCACTTTCACACTTTCCAGGGTATCGGGGTAACCCCTCATCACCTCAAGACACGGCAATAGTAACAACCATAACTCTAAGTTTTCTCAGCTCAATTTGAATTTTGTGAAGAATTTTCTTTTTTTCATACCAGGATGATAGGATGCAATGTAGGGAAGAGTAAGGTCACCTATTAACCAGTGAATTTTGTTTTTAAGACTTTATTTATTTATTTGAGAGAGAGAGAGAGAGCGAGAGCACGCGCACAAGGGGCGGGGGCAAAGGGAGAGGGAGAAGCAGAGTCTCCACTGAGCAGGGAGTCCAGTGCAGGGCTCGATCCCAGGACCTCAGGACAGGACCAGAGCCCAAGGCAGACACTTAACCAGCTGAGCCACCCAGGCATCACGGTTTGTGAATTTTTAAAGCAGCAATCAAGTATACCTTGCTACATCTCTACCAAACCATTGTCTACACTTCCCAATCAGAACTGCCTCTTCACTCAGGACACAGGCACGGTTTTGCTCCTCTCAAACTCACTAGGGAACTGTCCCAAGCTGAGTATCCACAACAGATGAAAACAGCTACAAGGCCCAATTGCTGAGAATTAAAGATGCATCTACTTAAAAAGCAAACACTTGCTAATCAGTGAGGAGTCTCAAGAAATGACGACCCTGATGGAAAGCTTTGCTGGAACGTGTGTCTGTGCATATCTAACACTAGCAATTAGAGCACACAGGACAGGGAGGCCAGTGGGCCTGGCTGATGAGTCCACGCGGTGCGCTGCTAGATTACGGAATTCAGAGGCAGGACAGAGGTAACCAGATGTCTGAAAATGGCCGAGGGAAGCTGCTTGAATCATGTTCTCTCTTTTCTTTTTTCTCGATGGTTTTCACTAGGAAAGCGTCATTCTTTGTCATTTTCCGAAGTCAGTATTATTTTAAGATGGTCAAGAAAAAAAGATACAGGTTTCGTTCTTCTCGGTATAGGAGATGATGCTGAGAATGAACTGCTTCACTTTGGGAACTAGCCTTGTTTGGAAGGTGATGCTGTGGCTTTCCACTGCAAGACAGCGAGCAGCAGACAAGGGACAGAAGAGAGAGCATGCGCAGGGGCAAAACCGCGTGAGTTCAAATCCCGACTCTTCGCTTGGTTGCTATGTATGTTGGACAAGTTGCTGCACTTCTCTGGAGATGAATTGCTTCATCAGTTAATGAGGACACTGCTAAAATCCCCTTCATAAGGCCGTTGCACGAATCATATGAAGGAACATATAGAAAGGACTTAAAAACAATGACTGCTACACCCTTGGCAGCTGTCAACATTGTTTCTGAAAGACTTGTTGATGGTAGATACTGACCATCTAGTGAGAAGAAACAGAGAATAATATCATGATACAACTTCTGCTTTTTGAGATGTCAGAGAGTAAAATAAGAGATGATAGAGATCATCACATTTATAGTCAAATGTCTTAGCCAGGTCATCTAGGAGTGAAGGGATGAGGTCCCATACCACAGTCCAGTAGTTTTCAACCACACAGCAGATCCGCTTTCTGCAATATGATACGGACAGACAAGAAAAATTCTAGGATACAAAGATACACGAGATAGTTTGCACTTTACCTTTTTCCAGAAAAAGAAGAAACTCAGTATACTCTCTGAACAATAAAAAATCTGTATTGGTGGACAGCATCTAGAAAGAAAGTTTATGACAGATCTGATCTAGGAGGGAAAAAAAAAATAGATCACCCTGAACTTAAGAGCACACATCAAATATAAATATATAAATACACACACACACACACACACACACACACAATTTGACGATCTCCGTCATCCCTTATTTTACCCCTCCTCCCTGACATCTCGAATAGCGGAAGTCGTATCATGATATTATCCTATTTCTTCTCACTTCTCATATATATATATATATATATATATATATATATATATATATACATATATACACACACACACACACACACATACACACACATATATTTATATGTATTTATAAATTTACCTATTTACAAATGTATATATATACCTAGATATACATAGATATAGGTATAATCTGTCCCCTCCATCCAAGTATGTGCCAAAACAGAGACACGGAACTTTCCTCTACAAACAAAAAAGAGGCATCAGTAACTGGGAAGGTCAGGTCTCAGGAATTAACTGACTGCATCATGAAAAGAATAACGTCAGGACGAAGTTCGTCACCCAAGCTGGCCAAGCGTCCTGCATACTCTCCTGGCCTAAATCACACAGCAGACTTAGACTTTCTAACACTCAGTGCATTCTGAGGGGAGGAGCTTGGGACTTAAGCTTATCAACATACCATCTTGATAAAGACAGTGAGTATCATTTCTCCCCTTTGTTATCTGAGTAGATCTATGCTTAAATTAGGGGTAGGTCAGTGTGAGGAGGGAGGGAGAGACGAACAGAAAGACAGACGTGGGACAGCCATGGTGACATCACCGAGAAGACACCAGCATTTTCAGTGACCTAAGGACAAAAGCGCTCTGGAAGGAGCCCTATCCCAGGGACACGGCTGCCTTTTCTTCGAAACAAAATAAAAACAACACCAGTTGGGAGGGAGACAAATCATAAGTGACTCTTAATCTCACAAAACAAACTGGGGGTTGCTGGGGGGAGGTGGAGTTGGGAGAGGGGGAGGCGGGTAATGGACATTGGGGAGGGTATGTGCTATGGTGAGTGCTGTGAAGTGTGTAAACCTGGCGATTCACAGACCTGTACCCCTGGGGATAAAAATACATTATATGTTTATAAAAAATAAGAAATTAAAAAATTAAAATCTAAAAAAAAAAAAAAAAACACCACCAAAACGATGTAGTCCTTCTAACCTTCCCTAAGTCCTGCAGAAGAGATCATAAGAACCCAGGGACCCGGTGCTCTCCTGTGAATCAGTACCTTATTTATCTGTTTATTATGGCCTGTTTATCTCCAAGATACACGGTTTGATAGCAGAATCCTGAAACACACATTCACCTGTTTTTCAGTTTGTATTTGGGAAAAGACAGGCTGGGTGGGTATTTTTTCTTCCAGTACGTCTATATTACTCATATAGATAAAAATCGGAATTCCATGGGACATGTACAATCAAGCAGATACTTAGAGCATTCTTTTTTTTTTTTTTTGAAGGTATTATTTATTTATTATTTGAGTGAGAGAGAGAGCACAAGCAGAGGGGAGGAGGAGGAGGAGAGGGAGAGGCAGACTCCCCCTGAGCAGGGAGTCTGACATGGGCTCGATCCCAGGACACCAGACCATGACCTGAGCTGAAGGCAGATGCTTAACCAACTGAGCCACCCAGGGGCCCTGATACTGAGAACAGTCTACATCATATTCTAGGTAGCCAATCCTCTTCACTAGCCTTAAAAGAATCTTATAAAATAAGATTCTTCAAAATTCTGTCGTTGCCAAACTCGTCGCACAGAAAAGCAGAAATACACCCACACACAAAAAAGGGTCACTTACTCTATGTATCACCGATGACGGAGCCCTCAGAATCCTTTTACATATCCTGACTAGAGTTTTCAAACTTCTTTTGCAGTGGAAGCTTTATATCAACTAACAGGGTACGTAAACCATAAAATACAGCACACTAAAATAAGAGTGATCTAATGTAACACGAGCAAGATATGTGCATGTGTTGGGGGACATATGCATGCGCTCTGTGGGGTGCATGAGCCTCCACGTGTTTGTGGGAGAGGCGGGGCAGCCTCCCCAGAGCACTGCCCAAAAAACATTGATGCGATGTAAAATTCCTGTTCTCAAAGGATTACCCGCCTGGTAAGGAACTTTCTTATACATAAAATGAGGAGTTTGGACCAGCTTCTTTTTCCCTTGACACTTCTAACGATAACATGTATGACCCTATTATTTAAGGTCCTCATAGAAAATCACATAAACAAAGAAAGGATCGCGGATGTGATAATCATTACAATAAATCATACTGAACAATCCTGGTAACAAATTATCTATTTGCCAAGAAAAGGGGGAGTGAGAGCTTAATCAGACCCACTTCTGGAATCTGCTTATGTATTTATTATATATTAAATATTGAGTTCCGAAACCAGGTAAAGTATTAACTGAGAAAATCCATTAGGATAACAGAAATAATATTAACCTCTGAAAATAAACATTATTTCAGGTTAAAAAGGTGTTAAGCTATGGAAGAAGAATATTTCCAAAGGCTTTGCTGCTTTGAACATCAAATTAGGTCGTTTTCATTCTGGTTTCATCACTGTCTGTAGGGACTACCCTGAAATCAGCCATTTTAATTCAGAACAATGTTTAGTCTGCAGAAAGCAACGATAACCTGCCTTTGTTTAAAATGTCTGGAACAGAAGGGATATTTCCTGGAATGTCTTGAGTCACACGGGCTCCAAAGTTATATGGAAAACCCTCTTTCACTCTTGTAGCAAGGTGTAGTTGCAATTTCCCCAAACTGCTTAATAAAACCTCCTTTTTATTGGATAAAAAATTAGCAAAAACCAGTCGCTCCGTGATACATACCTAAATTACATCACTCTACTTCTCAGGGCAAGAAGTATCACTAATTAACTGCTGGTCAGACACACCGAGTGAGCACTTTTCTCCCAAGGGGCAGCCTCCTGTCAAGATGTCACCCAGAAGCAGTCTCTCAGGTTACAGGAAGGGGCGAGAGCTCCCCACAGCGCATCTGACCGCACACCCCGTCAGTGTCGGCACCTGCCACGGTCAGGTCATCCCATACCTGGGGTCCTCTCGGTCTCCTGCTTCCTGCACCACCCCCACACCTTTCCCACAAACACGGCAGTAATGGATGGAATCCGCCTTCTGACGGTCACCGGCTGCCTGCAGCCCTGAAGGCCGTCCAAGCTGAAAGGTCCAAGGCAACCAGACAGGAGGAGCCTGGACAGCATATGTCCACCTGAGTCCTGGCTCTGTCCTTGATTCGCGCGGGAGGCACTTCTACCCCCTTTGACCTCTCAGCAAAGGTGGAATCATAAAACCTGCTGCTTTTGTACTGAAATGCCAGGAGTTCCAATTTGATGGTGTCTGTCACGGATGCTGGTGTCTTTGTTACTGATGCCCCCATTTTTAGTGTCCCAAGGTCAGGTGGAAACAGTGTCCTCAGTCTCTCATTCCAAACACTGTTACACGTAAAGGCTACATACTCTGCTGGAGTCCTTGACTGGGAAAGGTATGGATTGGGAAAGTCAGAGAGACCCACATTCAAGTCACAGCTCTACTGCTTGCTAGATACGTAATCTGAGGCAAGTCAACCACTACGCTGACGTCAGTTTCCTCATCTGTAAATACTAATCACAGTAATAATGAATACTAGAGAGGATCCCTGCAAGTTACATACTAGATGGGCAGCTAGCACCAAGCCCAGCGATTGCACTCCAGAGAGTTTCGTCCAGAGAAATGAAAACTTAACGTTCCCACAAAAACCTGGACGTGAATGTTTGTAGCACCTTTGTAATGGCGAAGAAGTAGAAGCAACCAACATGTCCTTCAGTGGGTGAAAGGCTAAACTGTGGTCTATCTGATATACCACAAAACACTTTGTAACAGAAAAACAGCTGTTAATACACATCACAACATGGATGACTATCTAGAGAATTACACTGAGTTGGAAATTAAAAAAAAAAAAAAGCCAATCCAAAAGGTTACATACAGTGTATTTCCATTTCTACAACATTCTTGAAGTAAGATGATAGAATGGAGTGGATTAGTGGTTGTACGGGTTAGTGGAGGGAGGGACGGAGGGATGGAGGGAAGGAAGGAAGCAAGCAAGCAAGCAGGTGTAGCTCTAACAGGCCAATGTGAGGGATACTTGCAGTGCTGGAAATGCTCCAGTTTTTGACTGTATCAGTATCAGAGTTCTGGCTGAGCTGCCGCACTACAGCTCTGCAAGATGGTACCGCTGGAGGCAAATGGGTAGAGGGCACAGATATCTGTTTCCTGTATTGTAAATGCACCTGAATCTATACCCATCTCAAAGTAAAAGATTTAATTAAAAGACATAAAAAATAGCAATGCAGCAATGCGTATTTCAGAAGATAACCGTGAGGACTGCATAGCATACGGAATCGAGCAATAATTAAATAATTACTAAATATCCTATGAAAAACTACCTAGCACAGTCCTCTCTTGGCGATAACGGAGGCTCACTAAGTGTTCATGTCTGTCCTCTAGTAAGTTGTACACGGACAGAATGTGCTTTGGCAGATTTCTGTTTGTGGATCAAATGAAAATGTAACGCCATGAAAAGGGCCTGAACATAATACAAACACGTTTTAGCCCATTTAGCTTTTTTTCATATCAATCTGGCCTTTCAGGAAAATTTGTATTATTTCATACTAAACAGCATCAGCTTAATTCCCAGAGCAAAACTGTGAAATCCAGCCACCACCCAATTTCTTCATTAAAAATGTGAACAGTGAGGCAGCTGCCGTGGATTGTCATTCAGTTGGCCAAGAGCCACAGTCAAAAGAGAAAAATCGTGGCCCAAAATAATGAGTATCTTTTGTTACAGACACTGAAGAAAGAAAACAGAAAGGGTAAAGCCGAGTTTTATGTGCTCAGGAGTTCCTACCTATTTAAGAGAGGAAAAGTTTCACAGAGGATGAGTCAGAGGCTAAGAAAGCGGAGAACAGACCCATCAGTGCGAGAAGCCTGCGGAGAAGGGAGTGGCGAGCATGGGCTGGGGATCTGGGCGCGTGGCTCGGGGCAGAGGGCATGTCTAAGCAGGATGCTGACTACCTGTCATACCTCTCTTGTCCCACGGGACTGCTGACTGGTACATGGCCTTGGCCTTATACCTTGGCCTTGGCAGCAATCGTTGTAGTCTGCTGGTGTTGCAAAGTCATTCCTCCCTTCCCAGAGATCTCAATCCCCCACCTGATCCCTGATGCATAAATTAGCTTGAATGAAGCTCCTGGCTACAACATGAACAAGGAAAGGGAAACAACATACCCATAGAGGGGACAATGCATCATAATGTTCTGGCCTCAAAAACCGAATGAGAGGCAGGGCTCCTGGGCGATCTCAGCTCAAGGTCCTGCTGTCGGGGTCGTGTGATTGAGCCCTACACGGGGCTCCATGCTCAGCATTTAGTCTGCTTGAGATTCTGTCTCTCCCCCTGCCCTTCTTTGCACCCCTCTCTCCCTCTCTCTTATTAAAAAATAAAATAAGAAATAAAAATAAAATTAGGAGCAAAGTCTTTGGCAGTGCAAACACTACCATCTCTTCTCTTCCAGGTCAAGGAGTCGGGGTAGCCCTGTTTGAATTCTTCAGTTCTCAATTAGAGCTTCAAATGGTCCACAGGCTGTCCAGATCTTTTTCAGTCAAAGTTAAGATGATATGTGGAGCCTCATTTCGGTGATCAGAACCTAGCCATTTGCTATGGGAAGCCTCAAACTGCCACACGTTTGAGGAACTTAGACTTTCAGAATGACACTTATTGTATAAAATGCCATCGTGTTACCAGCCTTCCAGCGCGGAGAGCTCCCTGTAAGCTGCCGTTCCTGAGTTGATGCAAATGGAAAAGAACGAGGGCCAGAGCCCCTTAGTGAAGTTTTTGGGATAACTCCCATGCCGCTCACTCACTGAGCCTTTGGACTGCCTCCACCGTTCGGACAGCATCGTCATTTCATGAGGTGAGCGACCGGCAGAGAGATGCGTCTGGATCACATTAATTGGAACTTCTTGTCACAGGACAGCAGCATTTCAATTTCTCTGTGAACGCTTGTGTGCTACATGTGGTATCTGGCAGGTGTAAGAATCGCATCTCTGATTGCTTATATTCCCAATCTACTTTCTTTGCCTATTTTGTCGTGCAAAGCAATTAGAGCTGAAAATCAGTTCGCGACATGCGCTCATCCATATTCAGTTCTTTCCCCTTCAGGCAAATATTGCCCAGAAAAAAAAAAAAAAAAAGAAATAAATGAAAAGACAGATTTGCGAAATCCAGATTTGCTCCTATATTTTGATCCCCTGATTGTCCAAATGTTGACTTGTTGATAATCCACAATTTGCTCCGTATCAAAATAAATATTCAAAAGACACAGCTCCGAACAGCTAACGCATGTATCTACCTTAAGTGAAAAGGAGATTACACGTGCACAGAAAAGTTTCAAAAAATCAGACCAGTAGACGGATGCAGACATAATTAGCCGAAGACCCAAATGATAGAGAACACTTAAAAAACAAACAGCGCTACTTGTAAGGGCCTATTTAGCGAGAGCGATTCCATCCCATTAAACAGTGATTTTGTTGTTTATGCAGTAAAACTTAAACTGACCCTACCCGCCGCCCCCCCCCCTCCCCAGGAAACCTACTTAAAAGCAAGTCCCAGAAACCAGTAAAATATGCTCACCAGTCCCAGATAACAGAGCCCAAATACTAGGGTGGGTCAGGTTAGGTAGAGATAACAGAGCCCAGATGCAGGGATGAGTCAGGCCAGGTGGAGACATCCAATCAGTGGGGCGCACATACTGTCTCCCTAGCTACCAAGGAGTGTGGGCCCTGCCTTTTGGGCACCTTTTGGGCGCCATTTCTGACCAAGGTGATAGGCTAGTTCAAATAGCTACTATGGGGTGAATTGTAATTCAATTGGCCAACCGTGTGTAACCTAGCATGACTGTGCAGCTTTCTCTGTGTGTTACAATCTCATTGGCCACCTGCATGTGGCCAGGCTCAACCACATGGCCTTTGCTCTATAAAAGTCTGTAAGGCAGGGAGCGAGTCGCTCTCTCTGTAAGGAGTGGCCCCGAACAGTGGGTTTGATTCTCGATGCTTGGCGCAAAATAAAGCTTTGTTTGACCTTTGCTTTGTATCAGTCTTGCTCCTTTGATCACGGACTCATTATTGGGGGACCTAACACTACTGATTTCAAGAATTTTGAGGAAAGAAACGATTTAAGAGGAGGTAAATGTGACCAATGCCCACTGGGCCCCAGCTGAAACTGGACTGAGGAGGAGACAAGCTTCCTCCCTGAAGCCCTTAGAGCTACATCAGTGGATGTGCCAACGAGCTTCTCAGATCTTGTTTGTGAAATCAGGAGAAGCCACAAGTCAAAGTCTAGAATTTCGAGATTCTCCTAACTAAATTTTTACGCAGAAGCTATCTGTTTAAGACTATTCTTAACTTTTCTTTTTTAAAATTAGGTAATATACTGTGGTGTCTGGGTGGCTTAGTCGGTTAAGCATCTGACTCTTGGTCTCGGCTCGGGTACTGATCTCAGGGTCATGAGTTCAAGCCCCATGTTGGGACCCACGCTGGGCATGGAGTCTACTTAAAAACAAACAGGTAACATATTCCTATGGATCAAAATTTAAGAGGTTCGAAAAGATGAAAAAATCTCTCTGCTCCTGCCCCCATCTCCAAAGGCATCGAATTTTATCATTCCATAGGTTTACCCTCTCACGCATATACAAGAAAATATGTATGTATTCTTTCTTTCCCTCCTATTTTATACACGAATGGCTATACCCTGTATGTCCTATTTTTATTTTCTCTGTACTCTAAACAATGTAACTTAAGAGTTATTTTCAGATGAGAACATAAAGAATTCCCTCATTCTTTTCTCCTCATTCTCCTAATACTTCATAGTACTCCATTAAATGGATACAGCATAGTTTATATAACAAGACCCCTGCTGATGGACACTTACAGCATTATTAAATTGTATTATTCCCATTCTTGTCATATTACAAACAAGGCTGCCACGAATAGCCTTACTTATAGGTCACTTCATGTATTTGCTAAAGTATCTGTAGGATAAATTCCTGGAAATGTAATTACTAAGTCAAAGGGGAAGTGCATTTCTCATTTTGAGAGACAACTGCATTCAATCACACGCACACACACATTCCCTGAATGCTTGCTAACATGGGGTGCTCTCCAACAGCTGGTTCTTTTCCCATACGACTTTGGTAAAAAGTGACATTTCAGTGAAGTTTTCATGAGGTTAAGGATCCTTTCATCCGTGTCCCAGGAGGCTGACCCCTGAGCACAGTTTCATCTGGGTTCTGTCGCCTGGTGGCAACTGATTAGGTCAGAACCTGGGATGCACCAGCAGGAGACTGGAAGGTAGCAGCAGAGAGATGTTCCTGTTTGTCTCTTTCCAATACCCTGTTTCTTGCAGTGGTCACCTCCCTCCCTGAGCAGCTCCCTTGGGGCAATCCAGCCTGTTCCACCCCAGCTCTCCCTGGGGTCCAGTAAAACTGTTTGCTCTCTGGCTTCTGACCCAGGGATGGTCGTGGCTTCCCACTCTGAGTGTCTCCCTCAAGCTTTGTTCATCCCCTAATCCTACCCTTGCATTTCTGTCTTTTCACTTGACCCATTTGGGAGAAATCTGTTTTGTTTTGCTGAGACACTACCATCCATGCATCTTACTGATTTTTCTCTTGGGTTGTTGGGTCTTTTTGTATTGATCTGCAGTTAGAGAAGCTCATTATTCATAAGAGTGGGGTTACCAAACATCTTCTACGATAGGCTCTACAGTAAACACTCTCAGCCCTGCAGGCCAACACCGTCTGGGTTTTAACTCCACAACTCTGTCACCAGAGGCTCTGAAAGCAACCACAGATGATATCCAAACAAATGGGTGTGGCTGTGTCCTAAATACACTTGATTTACAGAAAAAATCGGAAGCAGGCCATGTTTGGCCCTGGAACTGTAGAGGCTGATCCTAGAATTAAGAAAATTGACTTCTCTGTCTTATGAGCTGCAAATATTTTTCTCCCAACTTGGCTTCTTCCTTTTCCTATCAGGGTTTTGCTGTGAAGAATTCCTTTATGCTAAAAAGCAGAAATTTATCTGCTACTTATGGCTTCAGATTTTTTTTTCCGTTACACTCAGGAAAGGAACAGAGTTGCAAAACCACGAGAAACGCAGAATGATTGTATTTTGAGCTGGATCGGGCAGCCGAGGCTACCACCCAGAGTCTTACTAATGAGGCCACCATTCAGCCTGCTAAGACTGGGCTATTTCCAACATGTCCTACGTAGTGGAACCCATTTCTCACATAAAATCTTCCACGGAAGGCTGAAATATGAAACAGCATGAGCACCCTGGCTGAGGCCAAGGTCCCTAACCCTACCCCCAAGTGTGTGAGGTGCCTCTGGGCCACTGGATTCTGGGCCTTAAATGCCAGCTCTCGACATCGACACTAAGGACTCTAGAAATCAGAAAAGAGTTTTTCACATCATACCCAAGTAACACTTTCCAGAATTTTCCATTCCATCAGGTACAGAGCCAGCCCAACCTGCCCACCCTAGTGTCTTTCTGTCAGTGGTGACGAGGTGACAGCCACTGTCGGGCTCATCATGAAGGGTCTCTTGGTGCTTCCATGTCACACCTACGCCTTCATTCCCATATGATTTTGCTCCAGGGTATAAAGGCTCTTAGCCTCCATGTGTAGTGAGTTTATTATCTGCCTTCTACAAATGAAAAAACAAATACCTTTAAGCAAATTTTATAAGTAGAGAGAGAGAAGAAGTAAAACACAGCCAATTTAAATACTTATTTTGCATAAACTGGGCTAGGTTTTTTTTCCTTAGGGAATAATAGCGGACAGTCAAATCTCTACTGGGATTTAATATTTTAATGCCACAATTAGCTTTGCTTAGTTTTTCTTATGGCAAAGAAGCAAACACAGTTATAGGTGAAGGAGAACAAAACACAGACCATGGCAATTTGGGGGTTTTGACATGGATTTGTAGCTTTTTAAAAATATTTAATTTATTTATTTGAGAGAGAGGGAGAAGGAGAGACAGAGAGTGCAAGAGCAGAGGGAGGGGCAGACTCCCCTCCCAGCAGGCAGTCCTAGGTGAGACTCCATCCCAGGGCCCTGCGATCATGACCTGAGCCGAAGGCAGACACCCAACTAACTGAGCCAGCCAGACGCCTCTAGATCTTTTCTTTTTCTAGAGAATTTATTTATTTATTTATTTATTTATTTATTTGAGAGAGATAAAGAGCACCACTGGGAGAAGGGGCAGAGGGAGAGGAAGAATCCCAACCAGACTCTGTGCTGAGCATGGAGCCCACCTTGGGGCTCAATCCAAGGACCCTGAGATCGTGACCTGAGCTGAAATCAAGAGTTGGACGCTCAACCGACTAAGCTATCCAGGCGCCCCAGATTTGCATCTTAAAAAATACTAGCAATGGGTAATAACAACTTGAAGTTTCTCAGCTGAGTTATAAAAATAATCCTTGAAATTGTCATTTGTTGCTCTGTCCATAAACAAACTGATTCAGACTGAGATGTCCCTTTGTACACACATGCGCGTATGCACAGGTGTATTTTACGTATGTTCATTCAGATGTAAAGGTAGATACATGCAAATACATATACCTGCTCATTCTCATGACATAAAAGGTTAACATATAAAATCAATGTGGCCAAGGAAATACAGCCTGTAGGGAACAGGAAAGACAAAGCTCAATAGTAAGCACACTGCTGAGGATGATCTGAGACGGCCCTTGACATGGGACCATAAAATTGTTATATTCCTCAAAGGAATAACCGATGCTTACAAACTGGTCAGAGACTTCATACCTCCATTTACTAAATGTCTCACTAAATTTTACTAAGTGCCTAATACATAAGAACGCCACGAGAGGTTAAGAGGCAGGAGTAACTGGTGACAGCTTAGATGTTTCAAGATGACGCACATCAGTTGTATGGCGGTAGAGAGAGGCGCACCCTTGCAGGGAAAGCCATGGCCAGCTGTCTTCTCCACGGATTAGGTCATGCTGTAACGGAGGCCAAGGCCACACATTCAAGCCTCTCTTTACCAATTACCTTTATTGTATTTCAAAGACAGAGACCAAGCCTGAGAGTTCTCAACATCTCACCACAAGATGAAAAGAGGTTTGGGAAGAAAAGAGAGTGGCTGAGCCCAAATTCACTTCAAGTGCTAGAAGATTAACACGCATGAACTCGGGAGTGGCTCAGCACCACTGTCTTCGTAAATTATGGTTAATGACCAACATAATCTGTGGCTGAGTAAAATGAAGTGCGACATTTCTCTTGGATAGGATTAAACTAGAATTTATTCAGTCCACCTTGTAAGATCTTATAATACAAAAGTACTCACCTTTCAAATGGATATATTCTAATGTTTTGGTTGGCAATTAACTTGGGGCATTTTGGATTTATTTCCTGCATCATAGACACAATCGATTATTATTAACATGCAAAGATTAAAATGGAAGAGGATTTGTATGTCTCCTACTGAGAGGTTAAAGAAACAGTAAAACCACCAGGATTAAAGCATCCCGGCATGACACCCCCCAATCACAAGTGGTCAACTATTTGTGCTTCACAACCACAGACCTAACACGTGCTGTGGCTTATCTTCTCTCTTACACAAGTATGAACGTGGGCTTGGAACGGCTCTGCACATGTTCTGCTCCTCTCAGATGAAACAACCCGATACAGCAGACACTGCCCTCTGAATGTTCCTTTCTAATAGGAATTTGACAAATTAATTCAAAATGCAAGAGAAACCATCCGACTTTAGCCATACTGAGACAAATCCCTGTGGGGGTCAAGGTTCTCAACTAGGCATTGTATTAAAACAGGAGTTACAAACTCTGCTTCCCAGAACCTCCCCAGGGTCCAACAGGCCAAGTTGGGGGCATTTGAGGAAGAGGTACCAGGCTCTCCCACATTCCTCTCAGCAAGCATCAAAGGGCCTGACCAAAATGTCTCCTGGGATCTATTTCATTTGGGAAAAAATGGCATCATGCTAAAGTATTTTGACAATTCCTCTATTAGCTCATTTCTAAATCCTGATAGGGCGTGAACACTTTGTGGTCCATACCTCTTTGATTCGACTGCATCTCAGTATTTACTGCTTAGAATTCTGTTTGAAAATTGTTAAATATTGCGCAAATGGCAAATAATTAGAAGATAGATGGTTGTCCTTTCTCCATTTCTGACACATAAATGTTGAAGAACTCCATGGTAGGAACTACCTCCTAATTAGGATATACTTATCCTGAGGCTGGTAATAAAATCCTTACAGCCCTCATGAAGAGAAAAAACTTGGTTCCTCCTTACCCTCTCCCCCGCAATAAGGATCTCAATATAAGAACAATACTAAACATGAAAAGACAAAATGCTGCAGATGCTGAAATTAACATCTTTCTAGAGTTTCTAATAACACATTTCTGGTCAACTTGTTCAGAGGCTAATATTCTTGTGAAAGGAAGCGTATATGGCTGTCTATGCCTGCACATGGACCCCAGCATCACTGGCGTCTAAGCACCAGCATACTAAGCCCCAAATCTGCCTTGTGGGCATTTCTGCAATGATTATACTCTATAAGAGATAAATCTTAAGGCTGAGAGAACAAAATATTCATAGAGTGATTAAATACACCGGGTATATTAAAAAATCATAATTTCTCATTCTGAAGGACAATTAGAAGGGTCATAATCTCTTTTTCAATGACAGATGGAGTTATGCCTAGCTCAGTGCAGAGGGCAGGAATTCTCTATTAGAAAAATAAATACATGACCGAATACATATATTATATTCGTATTCCTAGATGAAACCATCAATAGGATAGCTACTATTTCTTGAGCCCTGTATAAGGTCTTTGGTAAGACCTTCTCAAACACCCTCTGCCCACAAAGTTGGCTTTAGTGTGTGTTTACTTCACAGTTGAGGAAATTGAGGGTCAAAAAGATTAAGTAATATGTTGTAAGTTAGAGGACTGGTAAGTGACATTCTGAGACTGTGACCCCAGGTCCATCTGATTCCAGTGACATGTGTTTCCCATTAGAATAGGATAACCTGCTGTGACAGGTTATCTATACGTTTTAGAATGCATAGCTAAAAAAAGAACAATGGATAGCCATTTCCCTCCATATTCTATCCTTTTGTAGACCATGCCTTGAATATCTGCTATTCTTCAATGCTAATTAATATTTATAAGAGCTTCCTCTGGATCCACAGATATCTGTTACATATTGTAAGAACGGAGAAAAACTAAGGTTAGAAACAATTCATTTAACAAGAAAGGAGTGGAGAGAAAAATCCGTGGGGAATTTCCGGGCAAGTAGTCATTATTCAAGAACCATATACTCGGACTGTCTACAAATTCCGAATTGCAAACTAAGCCATGAGGAGGATAGTAGCTCCACACGGCCCACACTCCAAACCACACAACATTCAGTGGTCACAGTCTGCCCTTCGGGGGCACTGTTCAATTGCAGACGCATGTCAAAGTAATTAATATGATTAGCAACCCAATTCTAAAACTGGGACCTGCTGTGACATCTGAGGTTCAGAAGGGTTCTCCCCACCCCTTGAGAAGAAATTAAACCTGTATTCTTCAGGGACTGGTATCTGCTGTACCCCTTCTCTCTTTTCAGCAAGCACCTTGTCCTTAATCTTTAAGACTAAATCCAAGACTCCCTTCTTGAAAGCTTTCTCCAACTCCATTCTCACATGGATGCTCCACGTTACACCCCACCCCCCAAACTCTGGAGTTATCTTAATCAGTTCCCTGCTCCTCCTTCTCCCGAATAAGTTCTTTGAGGCCATCACCAGGACTCTCTGCAGTGCCTGCTCTCAGTGGATGATTAACAAATGTATCCTGAAGGATAAATGAAAAGGCAAATGGTCCGAATGGCCTAGAACAACTTCTAGAACATAGTGAGAAATTTTTCTGTCACTTCTTTCAGCCAGTCCCATTACGTCTTTATCCTCACTCTTGCTTCCATACAAGTGAATACACGCCAACATATGCACATAAGTACACAGGCACACGGACTCATCATCGTCATCCATTCTAATGTCCACATGGATTTACACTGCCTCACCCACCACTGCTAATATTAGAGACAGTCAAAGAAGAATTAAGAAATCTAAGATTTTCTGATAATTGACACAAAACTATATAATCTGCGAAAGTCTTACCAGGCACTGCGTTCAATTGAACAAACATTCACAGAGCACATACCACCATGTAAAGCACTAAACGCTAATCAATGAAGACACTCACATATCCAAAATGAAAAATGTTTGAACATCACCAAAAGTCAGAAAGGTCCAGAAAACCAAAATTAATTACTTCACATAATTAAAACATATCCTGGAAAAGCACCAACACCATCAAAACAAGATGGCTATTTGAATACAGGGGATGGCTAGAAACACAAGGAATGACTCAAAAGGACATGGGTGTGGCTCACAGCTTTTGGACAGATGATAAACACACATGTTCTCCTACAGGGCACAGGTCTGTGGTGAGGCATCGGTGCTGACCTGGGCTGGGATCCCCGGATGATCATTTGATAAACAGTTTACCTTTAAAATGTGATCAAACAGCATTTATGATGAGCCTCAGAGAATAATGAATAATGTAGTATCTATGCAGTAAAGGATAATGTAAAATAACGGAGGGGATAGTTTTTCCCTGGCAGCTTCCCAAAGCCATTGTAGTGTGTTTTTTCCCTTTTTCAGAAATACTGGAGTTAGAGCCCCGCGGACAGAGCCAACAATCCTGAACGCAGACAGTGGACTGAATAGTGATTCTCACCAACAATTCCTGGGCTCTGCAGGTAAAGGAAAACCTGTTAGAACACTCAGCTTAGGAGTATCCGCAGCCAACTACAGCTGCTACAGGGCCTCATGCGGTTCCTGGCCAGAAAGGGCAGACTTGTCAGTGAGGTCCTCTTGTAAGCTCTTCCGTCCAAGACTTGTATTTTAAAAACACAAATAAATCATTCCACAGAATAAAAAGTATCCCAATTTTCTTCCAGTTCAGGAGTTTTGTAAATAATTAAACACAGATCTAACTCGAACAGATTCACAGTGTATTTTTCTAAATTAGGGGGAGTTCACTGTGCAATAAAAATTCATTATTTGTGGGCCAGTTTCTCATGCAAATTATAACGATTCACGGTTCAGTATACAGGAAATGGCTTACATCAGTCCATGTCCATACACACCAAAATAACATGTCCTGGAAATCACGTGCTTTCCATTTTACCCTGAGTGAAACGTGCATAAACCTGTTAATGATTTTCCAGGATAAAGAATCGCACATAAATGCGTGGTTTGGGGATGCCTGGGTGGCTCAGTCGGTTAAGCATCTGCCTTCAGCTCAGGTCATGGTGCCAGGGTCCTGGGATCAAGCTCTGCATCTGGCTCCCTGCTCAGTGGGGAATCTGCTTCTTCCTCTGCCTCTTCCTGCCTCTCTCCCTGCTTGTGCGCTCTCCCTCTCTCTCTGACAAATAAATACAATCTTAAAAAAACAATGAAAAGATGGTTTGGGGTAGAAATTATGTAGGTACGCAGAGATAGAACTAATTTAGAGTCACAGGCTCTGTCTCATGTTTCATGGAGAGGCTAGGCTAGGGGTCATGGGTCACTGAGAAAAAATACACCAAGGAAACCGATTTCTAGCCCTTTTCACTAGGCATATAATTTTTTGATGAACTCAGCTCTGATCCCTTAAGGTTCCTTATGGAGACCAGTGTGGATATAACAAATCAGGGCAATAAGTAAGTGTGTTAAAAATACTTAACACACTTGGGGCGCCTGGGTGACTCAGTGGGTTAAGCCGCTGCCTTCGGCTCAGGTCATGATCTCAGGGTCCTGGGATTGAGTCCCGCATCGGGCTCTCTGCTCGGCAGGGGGCCTGCTTCCCTCTCACTCTCTCTGCCTGCCTCTCTGCCTACTTGTGCTCTCTCTCTGTCAAATAAATAAATAAAATCTTAAAAAAAAAAATACTTAACACACTTAATACTTAAGTAGGTGGGGCACCTGGGTGTCTGGGTTGGTTAAGTCTCTGCCTTCAGCCTCAGGTCATGATCCTGGGGTCCTGGGATCAAGCACTGCATCCAGCTCTCAGCCTGCTTCTCCCTCTCCCTCTGCCCTCCATCCCGCCCCGCTGAGGGTCGTGCTCCTTCTCCCTGGCATACACTCTCTCTCAAATAAATAAAATCTTTTTAAAAAAAATACTTAAACAGGAAAGATGAGAACTAAAAGATGATAAAGACAATTCAGCAAAATTCAATAGCTAAATGCTATTTAATATGCTAAACGCTAAATGCTGGAACTTTAAAGCCACTTTAATGAAAATGAGAAACCTGGTAAGGATGACTATCATTAATTCTTTTTTTTTATTTTTTTTTTAAGATTTTATTTATTTATTTGACAGAGAGAAATCACAAGAGAGGCAGGCAGAGAGAGAGGAAGGGAAGCAGGCTCTCTGCTGAGCAGAGAGCCTGATGTGGGACTCGATCCCAGGACCCCGAGATCATGACCTGAGCCGAAGGCAGCAGCTTAACCCACTGAGCCACCCAGGCGCCCACTATCATTAACTCTTAAAATACTGCTTTGGGAGTGCCTAGATGGCTCAGTAGGTTAAGTGTCAGACTCTTAGTTTCAGCTCAGGTCATGACCTCAGGGTCCTGGAATTGGGTTCCAAGCTGAGCTTGGAGCGCAAGCACCCTAGTGCATGCTCTCTCTCTCAAATAAATAAAATCTTTTAAAAAATAAATAGATAATATACTGCTTTGATGTAAGAAATTATATATATATATATATATGCAAATTGTCTTTATTTGCAGATGATAAGGCTATATACTTTGAAAATCCAATGCTAATTAAATGTTTAAACAAATAAAAGAATTTACCAAGATGCACAGATATAAGATAAATATATCCAAAAAATCATTAACTTTTTGCTCCACTAGATATTTTTTTTTAAAGATTTTATTTATTTATTTGACAGAGAGAGATCACAAGTAGATAGAGAGGCAGGCAGAGATAGAGAGAGGGAAGCAGGCTCCCTGCCGAGCAGAGAGCCCTATGCGGGACCCGATCCCAGGACCCTGAGATCATGACCTGAGCCGAAGGCAGCGGCTTAACCCACTGAGCCACCCAGGCGCCCCTAGATATTTAATAAAAAATGTTATACAGGGGTGCCTGGGTAGCTCACTCATTAAGTGTCTGCCTTCAGGGTCCTGGGATCGAGCCCCACACTGGGCACCCTGCTCGGCGGGAAGTCTGCTTCTCCTTCTCCCACTCCCCCTGCTTGTGTTCCCTCCCTCTCAGTCTCTCTCTGTCAAATAAGTAAATAAATAAAATCTTCAAAAAAATATTATACAAAAAGTAGCAATATATATCATATGATACACAGGATACATTTAACAATAAAATATAAGATCTATACGAAAAAATATCAATAAGGAATACAATTCAGGCAACGGGTAGTGAAGGTATTAATACAACCCTGAGCAGCCTAGTACAAAATGCACTGGAGCTTAAGGGCCATAAACTGCAAATGTTCTTTTCACTTCACAGTGCAGGATTAGGGGTTACCTGTAGGCCACTAAACCCATACTTATGTGTAGAATTTTTATCTCTTTCTCCAAATAAGAGCAACATCAGAAAGCCTAAGCCTCATGATGGTCTTGTCAGGTAGGCCCAATCCAAAACACAAAAGAGTATCACAGAATCTTAGCAAATGATGAAGTCCAAGAGCCTCAATGTACAGTGTATCTGTTGAGTGACAGCTTCCAGACAAGTGAAAAGGAAAGCAACATACACAGGCAGCCAAACAGGAGAGTCTGAGGGCCAGGCCACACTGGGCATGCAATTCACCCAGCATACCCAAAGGTAGTCTCTATCTGGAGGGACAATCTTAGTCACTGCTGAGGAAGGAAGCAAAGGCAGTGTCAGGTCCAAAGTACGTGATGAGGTCATAAAAAGCAAAAAGAATTGCTAGGCCAGACACAAGGAAAATCAGGAGTTAAAGGGTATGGAGAAAAGAAATTGGGTGTCTGTAAGTGGTTCAGAACTAAACCAGGGAATACTGAGTAGTTACTGGAGGATTTCTGCTATCTTGCACCAGCTGCACAACACGTAGGACTATGCAGGCCCACACATTTAGATAACCAAACTAGGAGATGGAAAGAAAAATGCAACTTTTATGCCTTCAAAGAACTGGGCAAGACCAATGTTTCAATTAAGTATTATTCTCATCAAATCATATTTTCATATTGCCCCTTACTGAATGACAATTCTGAATTGCTCAGAACAGCCACAGTTAAATTGATAAAATAAATTATAAAAGTGCAGTAATTTAACCTATAAATGTCATTAGGATCCCATGATCAGAGCTGGAAGGATAGCAGATTCAGGTCACAGATGCACTCTGACTGAGAAAATACAAAATTATGAAGAGGAAGATATCCCATGTATAATTCCTTGGAAAGGTAAAATTTTTGTTAGGTGCAGCTTAATATCAATTTATTTTTAATGTGATAGACTAGGAGAGTCACATGGAAGTTGGTTATTGTATCTAAAACAAAATGAGAGTAAAAATACCCTCAAAACTTTATATACAAATTATGTAACTACGGCCAACGTAAGTCACATTCCCTTTTCAAATCAATTTCCAGCTTAGATACTTCTTCCTGACACTGGAAAAATTTAGCAATTAAACTGAAGACCACAAAACTAATTTCTCCTCCAACACAAAAACACAGCAAGCAAAATGTAATTTCATCTCTCTTTGACCTAGATTATGCCAATTACTTTAGATGTTTTATTTCCCATATGTACCAGGATGTTCAAATGATATATAGGCTTCTAAAAAGACTATACATCATTCCCAAATGGTACTCTCTCTGAAATAACAAACTTCACTTATTAATCATTCTGACAATTGTATGCTCACAAAAGAGTGAACAAAATGGGAAGCAAGAACTTTCCAAAAATGAATCACCAACTGAATCAGATAGGCAGATTTGATTTTTTCATCAGGCGCTGCTGGCATGATCGAAGAATTTAAAAGACCCAGATGATTCTGTATAAATCTAACTCATCATCCCCCTTATAAAAAGTCCAGCTCTAATGAAGTCCATAATGATCAGGATAAAATACATTTAATTAGATTATAAACTGCAACATAAAACAGCTGCGCCATGCCTTTCAACATTTCCCTCTCCGAAGATCAGAAGATTGGAAAGAAGTTATAAAACAGCCCATTCATTTTTGTCTTTTAAAGGAGGAAGAAAGAACCATTAGGCACAACTAAAGTTCCAGGCAACTTTTAACGAGGGAAACCCAAGTATGCCACATTCTGAGACCTCACACGCAGGATATGATAACGGTGTCAGGTGACCGACACATCAAGGGGATCGTATGCAATTAGACAACTTCAGGGAATTCTAACAATTTACTATGGGGAATTCTAATGATTTCCTAAGTGATACTGATAGTCCAAGACATATTTTCTGCTTGATGGTGTCTAGATGTGTTAAACAACAACAACAACAACAACAAAGATCCAGGCCAATTATGATGCATTTCAGAGATAATCTTGATGTGACTTTCTAAGGATAAGGACGTCCGCCATGAGTCTGAGAAAGCTGACTACAGATTTGAGTACAGATCTGCCTGTCCTTCCACGGGTGTATCTATCTACTCAGAGGGAGGAGGAGAGAAGGAGGGATGGGAGTTGAGGGAGAAGGAGGTGGGAATAGCCAGCCAACAATTTCTAAGACTTATGAGAAGTTCTTAGTTCTTAAACATATTATCTTGACTACTAGTGACTAAGAGCATGGCCTACCTGAGTCAGCAGACATCTTAAATCCCAGTTCCAGTATTTATTGCTCTGTGACTCTAGGTAAGTAACTTAACCTCTCTCAGTTACAGCTGTCCCATTACACATAGTAAAAACAACACATGCTTCATAAGGTAATTGTGGGGGATTAAGCATAAAGCACTCTGCCTGGGCTAGAGTATACATTCAATAAATTAAGTCACAACCAAAAGACAAAAACACATTTGAGAGATACTAAAAACCACTAAATAAATAAATTATTTTATCATATTCATAGACTGGAAAATTCAATATTAAGATGTCAAATCTTCCCCTCAAGTACTCCACATTCAATAACATTTCAATTAAAGTAACACCAGGCTTTTTGGGAGGTGGGACTGGGAGAGGGGGAGGGGGCTATGGACATTGGGGAGGGGAGGCGAACGATAAGAGACTATGGACTCTGAAAAACAACCTGAGGGTTTTGAAGGGTCAGGGGTGGGAGGTTGGGGGAACAGGTGGTGGGTAATAGGGAGGGCACGTTTTGCATGGAGCACTGGGTGTTGGGCAAAAACAATGAATACTGTTACGCTGAAAAAAATAAATAAAATGAAAAAAAAAAAAAGTAACACCAGGCTTTTTAAAAAAAAAGAAAAAGCTAACCAACTGATTCTGAAATTTATATGAACCAGTAAACAATTTACAATAGCCAAACTGATTTTTTTAAAAGATTTTATTTATTTGACAGATAGGGATCACAAGTAGGCAGAGAGGCAGGCAGAGAACGAGAGGAAGCAGCAGGCTCCCTGCTGAGCAGAGAGCCAGAGTCGGGGCTCGATCCCAGGACCCTGGGATCATGACCTGAGCCAAAGGCAGAGGCTTAACCCACTGAGCCATCCAGGTGCCCCTAGCCAAACTGATTTTTAAAAAAGAAAGAAAAACTTCAAGGACATACACTACCTGATTTCAAAAGATTTACTATAGAGCTACACTAATCAGGATGGTGTGTTACTGAAGAAAGGATATACAGAGTAGAGAATCTAGAAAAAGAGCCAAAGTTATATGATCAATAGATTTTCAACAAAGACGACAAGGTACCTCAATGGGGAAGGGGAAAGTCTCTTCAACAAATGATGTTAGAACAACTGTATGTCTGTATGAAAAATGAACATTAACCTATTTCTCACACCATACGCAAAAACTCACTAAAAAGGATTGTAATTTTAAATGTAAAAGCTAAATTATAAGACTTTTAGGAGAAAATCTCTGTGACTTTCCAAAGGCAAACATTTCATAAAAGAAATATAAACCATAACAAATTGATAAGCTGGACTGTATCAAAATTTAAAAACTTTTGCTCCTCAAAGATACCATTAAGAAAACAAAGACACAAATCACAGATAGGCAATGTTGGCAGCGCATGTCTGACCAAGAACTTATATCCACACTATATAAGGAATGCTTACAACTCAATAATACGAAGAGAAACAACACAACATAGAATAGGAAAAGGATACTTTTCAAAAGAAAATATACAAATGGCAAAAAAAAAAAAAACATGAAAAGATGATCCACATCATTATCTAAGCAAAGAAAGAGAAATTAAGAATCATGATAAGTTATGACTGCACAGCAGTTACAATGGTTAAAATTAAAAAGATTAGCGATACCAAGTGTTGACAAGGACACAAAGCAACTAAAACTTTCATATACTGCTGGCAAGAACATAAAATGGTACAACTGTTTTGGTAAGTGGTTTGGCAGTTTTTCATAAAGTTAAACATAAACATCTACCATAAAACTGAGCCACTCAGTATTGACCTAAGAAAAATGAGCATGTATGTCCATACAGAGATTTGTATATGAACGTTCATAGCAGCTTTATTCAAACTAAATGCCCATCAACTGGTGAATGGATTTAAAAAAATGTGATCATATCTCTCCAGTGAAATAGGACTCAGCAATATGAAGGAGTAAATACACCTAACGATGGGTATTTATCTCAAGACCATGATGCTCAAGTGAAAGAAGTCAGATATAAAGGTGCAGGGTGAATAATTTCACTTATGTCAAATGCAACCTAATATGCAGTGACAGGAAGGAGATCACTGGTTGCCTGGGGTAGAAGAGGGAGGGAGTTGAGGGCTGGACTGAAAAAAGGTCCAGGTGCAAAGAAGAGATACAGAGACAGCCATTATCATGCACAGGAAAAGATGCTCAACTTCACCAATCATCAGGGAAATGCAAATCAAAACCGGAGTCAGATACCACCTCACACCCATTAGGATACCAATTTAAAAAACCAAAAAGAAACAAAACCAGAAAACAGCAGGATTGGAGAAACTGGAATGTTGGTAGGATTGGAGAAACTTAAACGCTTGTGCATGGTCAGTGAGAATGCGAAATGGTGCGGTTGCTGCAGAAAACAGGCGGGCTAGCTCCTCAAACAGTGGAACATAGAACTACCATATGATCCAGCAATTCTACTTCTGGGTATATCACCAATAAAAGTGAAAACAGAGACTCAAACAGATCTTTGGGTTTCTGTTTGTTTTTAAAGATTAATGACTGATCAATTGACTGGTTGATTTAATGAGTATGTGTGTACAGAGGGAGAGAGCAGAAGGGACAGAGGGAGAGAGAATCCCAAGCAGACTCTGTGCTGAGCATGGAGCCCCATGCAGGGCTTGATCTCACAACCGGGAGATCATGACCTGAGCAGAAACCAAGAGTTGGGCACTTAACCAACTGTACCACCCAGGCGCCCCTCAAACAGGTCTCTGTATACCAATGTTCAGAGGAGCATTACTCATAATAGATGAAAAGTGTGAATGGCCCAAATATCCATCAACAGGTGAATGGAGAATCAAACTGTTTATACACATGCAGTGGAATATTATTCAGCCATAAAAAGGACCGAGGTGCTGACAGGTTAGCCTCAGCATGGAAAAACCCTGGAAACTTCAGGCTAAGTCAAATAAGTCAAACCCAAAAAGACAAATACTGTATGACTTATATGAAATACCTAATATGGGCAAATTCATAGAGAAAGAAAGTAGGTTAGAGGTTACCAGAGAGAATGAGAAGTTACTGCTTTATGGGCACAGAGTTTCTATGTGGAGTGATGAAAACTGCTGGGGACAGACGGTGGTGGTTGTATAACACTGGGAATGTAATGACACCAAATGACACACTTTAAAATAGTTCAAATGGCAAATTTCTCATTAGGTATAATTTTATTGCAATAAAACATAGTTTAAAGGGAAAAGTGGCAGAGGAAATCTTTAGAAAGTAATGGGACTATTCCGTATCTTCAGTGCGACTGGTTTCACCAGGGTATAAAACTGTCAAAATTCATCTAATTAAATAGATTCATTTAACTGTGTAAAATTATTGCTCAATAAAGTTGGTAAGGGGGGGAAAAAAGACACCAACAAATTAGCACGAATATAATCTATGCCTTTCTTCCTTGCCTTTATCCATTTCATCCTGCCGTGCCTACTGGATTTTGTTTCCTTCCCAGGGGAAACAGGAGGAAAAACGACTCACTTATTCACAAATTATGTGGGGAGCATCGAATTCATCTACTACTCTAGTGACATGCAGCACTGCAGGTTTAAGGATGAGGATACCAAAGTTTGCCCTGGCAAAGTAATTTATCAAGGTCACACAGAGTAAAGAGCAGGGCTCAATTTGTAACGACTGCCTGGTCTGAAGCTTCACAGGTGTGCACTGCAAAAATGTTCTCCCTGTCTGTGATCACACCACACCTACAGAGGAGAGGGGGACACAATGCACGATCAGGATCTTACACACCGGAGGGAAGAGCTAAGATGCAAAGCCATGATAATCGTACATTACTGATCAAAATAAAATGCGTGCAAAACATGTCTTTCTTTTCACATTCTTTAAGGATTTTATTCATTCATTCATTCATTCATTGGTTCATTCATTCATTTATTTGAGAGAGCAAGCAAGCGAGTGAGAGAGAGAACAGAGAGGAAAAGAGTGAGAAGAACAAGCAGACTCCACACTGAGCACAAAACCCCGCATGGGGGCTCGATCCCATGATGGGAGATCAAGACCTGAGCCAAAATCCAAGTCACAAGCTTAACCGACTGAGCCACCCAGATTGCCCCATTCACATTTTTTAAAAAGATTTATTTATTTATTTGTGAGAAAGGGAAAGAGAGCAGCAGGGAGGAACAGAGACATGAGCAGACGCCCTGCTGAGCAAGGAGCCTAATGTGGGGCTTGATCTCACTACCCTGAGATCATGACCTGAGGCAAAACCAAGAATCCAATGCTTAACTGACTGAGCCATCCAGGGTGCCCACCTGTGTTCACATTTAAGGAGTTCACGACTTGTGTTTGGCAGTCTCACCACACTTAACGGTGGAGTACAGAGGTTTAGAGCATCAGCTCCAGAGTCAAAGCTCCCGGGTCCCAATCCTGCTGCTGTGACCTGATGGGACCTACCACAAACGGCTTTTGTGATGATTAAATGAAATAATGAAACAATGCACGTGATGCCCTTAATATAAGGTGGGGGGCACAACAGGTTCTCAATAAATATTAGCCTTCTTCTTCTTCCATAAACTCCACCTGTAATATCTAGGTATAGAAAGTACACAGTCACATGCAATAAGAAAAGGTGGTTTTTTGGGTGGTGGTTTGGATTCTCTGGTATTTTCCTTTCTTCCTTGCTCCCTCCCTTCCTTTCTACCTTCTGTCCCTCCCTCCCTCGACTCCTTCTAATGTATTACTGTTCATCAAATGGAGTTTTTGCGTTAAAAATGTATGATGGAAACCAGGAGTGATAGAAGCCAACCTCAGTCCATAACCTAAAGTAGCACACCATCTTACGAACGAATAAATGATTCATTTCTCTCTGGCAGACTTGGGTCTTTTCCCCGCATTTCTCTTTCTGGGGAAATAAAAATTTTATTCTTTCTCTAAAACTTGGAAGATCACTTTCGAAAAGCCAGTATCGGAAGCTTGAGGAAGTCTTTTTATAGCCAAGTATTACAGCTGGCAGTCTGAAAGGCCACGTAAAAACATCTCTCAGTTCTATAGAAACAGCTCACAACAGCAACACCATTTTTACTGTGGAAACAAAAAACTGTTGGACGTGTTCAAAATTCTATAGTATAGAAAATGACTTTCCATATTATAAAAATAATGTAAAACGAAGCTTCTTATAGTTAACAAAGGTACCCACATGCCTACTCAAATTCACAGCTCTGAGGAACTCCAAGTTCACCAGCAGTGAAAGTAAAGGAGAAAGGGAGCAGATCCTTTGGGTCTGACATTATACTCAAATTAGGTAGCATACTGTGGCCAGGCTTTCCAAACCAGCAGAGTCAGAGATAATAAAAGAAGGAAAAAAATAGAATTATTCAAATTAAAATGATTGTAAATATTCTATAACTATAGAAGAGCTTTTAAATTAAAAGGAAATTAAAACTCACTGTTCGGAAAATTGTACTTGGCTTATACCTTATCAGCAGGTTTTTTGAGCTGACCTGTGTCTTATCAGATTATTGCTTAATGTTTTGTTTTGGGTTTTTTTGAAGTTTTATTTATTTATTTATTTATTTGAGAGAGCATGAGAGTGAGCAGGAATGGGGTGAGGGGTTGGTTAAGGAGAGGGAGAAGCAGACTCTACTCAGAGTAGAGCCTGAACTGGGGTTCGATCCCAGGACCCTGAGATCATGACCTGAGTGGAAGACAGATGCTTAACCACCTGAGACACCCAGGTGCCCCAGAATGTTGCATAGTTTTGAGAACAAAAACTGAATGCAGTATCTTTCCTAAGTTATAAAAAGTAATTTTAGACTTGAGGCTAAGGGATAAATGGGTTGAGGAAAAACAACAACAAAAAAATTCCTTTGCTTTCTAAAGGTCTTGAACTTCCATAAGAAGCTTCAAGAAAAAAGCAAATAAGACAATTATTGTAGCATAGTAATATTTCATTTTCTGGAACTCAATTAGGAGAACTAACGAAAAAGAAATGTGTCCCTTGCACGCAAAAGCCAGCTTATGCTGGTAAGAACCTAATTACTACCAATATTTGTAAAGCAAAATCCACTTATGCTGGAAGAAAAAACATTTAAGCATTAATATGAAAGTTAAAATAGAAAAAACAGTACAGAATACTTAAGTCAGAATTTCAAGTGTAGCAGTGTTAACAAATCAAGGGACTCCACAGATCACTAAGTAGCTGCTTTTTAAGCACCATATATCTGACACAATGTGCCAAATATAAATATTTCATTTCAACAGATGGTTTAAGCATTCTTTACATTTACATGAGGAACATACCATAAATTATACCCTCTCGTCATCATGTCTTAACTCTGAACATTTGTATTTAACAACAAAAATGACATGACGTTCCCAAAGCAGCAGAGTATCTTTCTTGATTTCTGGAAATAACAAAGAAACAAATAAAAAAGAAAAAGCAGAGAAGAAACAGACTGACTTTTGTTTCATTTTCAGTAAATATTTATGGTGCCTCACTGGGTTGGAGCATGTAATACTTTCTCTTTCCAGCATCACATATATTGAGGAATTTTTAGTTGTTAAGGTTGCTCCCATTTGCAGAAGGAGTTGTAGATCTGAGCTCTGACACGATCAGTCAGTTCCCACCAAGAAAGACATCTGGATCCCACCATATCTTCTGGTTACTTTGCTAACCCATGCAATTGGAAGCCTGGGGAGGCAGTCCCTCCCACGCACCACCACCGGGAATACGATGGGCTTTGTGGACATTACTGGTCACAGCATCCATTCCATTTTTTTCATTCCTAACATAAACCTGATTTTATTCAGGTATTCCTCCTTAGAAATAGATGTTTTAGGGGCACCTGGGAGGCTAAATTGGTGAAGCATCTTTGCTTCAGGTCATGATCCCAGGGTCCTGGGACTGAGCCCCATGTTGGGCTCCCTGATCAGTGGGGAGTCTGCTTCTCCCTCTGCCCCTCCCCGGCTCATGCTCTCTCTCTTGCATATAAAGAAGTAAAATCTTAAAAAAGAAAAGAAAGAGATGTTTTAAACTCTCATAAATGCTTCATGGCTAAGTAATAGGGAACAATAGTTGCAACAAGATGTGTAATGGGACTGGGTAGCACATGAGTGTTCAAGCATATACATATCAATTGCGAAAAAAATAGGGTGATTCATTCTCTTTTAGGATCAAATGTGTAGTACGGTAATCCCACATCAAGGCCAATACGTAGTAAAAAAAAGTTCAACTTAGTAAAATACATAAACACCAACCAACCAAATTAAATCCCTCAAACAGTGGTGTGAATAGCACCTTGAAATCCATCTGTAATGAAGGGAGAACTGACAGGACAGACAGTCTGGATTTCTTGCACTGACCGAGCAAGGGGCGGTGCTGCCGTTTTTAAACCACAGACTGATTTATTTTTATTCATGGAGGGGAAAAAAGGTCTTAACATTGGAATCCTTTTTTTTTTTTTTTTGCAAAGACTGAAACTTAAAAGTTTATTTGTTTACATAATTAAAAATTATACGAAAACATATTTTTTTTATTTTTTGGTCCCCTGCCCTTAGTGGAAAACATATTTTTATTTTTTATTTATTTTTATTATATTTTTTATTAATCTTTTAAAGTTTATTTTCAGTTAGCCTAGAAATCTGAAAAAGGAAGCAGATTTTTCTCATCTCTTTGATAAATTGGCTTATTTGGCTGATATTTCTTTAGAATCTCAACAGCCTCTAGCCAAAATTCTTCATTTTTCTCAGTACAACAAAAATGAATCCTGTGACGCACCTGGGTGGCTCAGTCAGTTAAACATCTACCTTGGTTCAGGTAGTGATCCCCAGGTCCTGGGATCCAGCTCAGCCATCAGCCTCCCTGCTCAGCAGGGCGCCTGCTTGTCCTTTTCCCTCTGCCCCTTCCCCACATCCCCACTCAGACTCACTCATGAGCTCTCTCTCAAATAAATACAATCTTTAAAAAAAAAAAAAAAATCATACAAGCTCAATGAGGAACTGCTCATTAGGACTGAGGACCAGGAAAGATTCCTAGTTCATTTGCATGAGTTACACATCAGTAACAGTGCTAATAGGAAGACTGGTGCAGTTCAATGTTAGGTGAAAGAAACCCTCTAAAGACTATTTCTCCAAGACAACAAAGCGGTTGGTCACTGATTTAGGGGTCCTCTTAGTCCACCATTTAAGGGTGACTTGACCTCTCTTCAAAAGAAATATCCAGCAAGAGTAGCTTGAAGACACCATGCTGAGTTTGGGGCAGATCTCTAAAGGAATGACCGCTCTAAACTCCTGAAACAGTACAGGCTAGGAGTCTGTCTTTTAAATACATCGTGACATCAGAAGAGAGGAAAGATGGCCCACGTGATAATGAACCTGAGAGCTGGTCCATCCATTCTAAATTAAATACAATTTTCCCAATTTCATATGCCAGTCCTCTTGCCCACGAACCAACACAGGAACCCTTGGGGTATTGTTCTTCTCAATGACCAAATTATTTACATATTGAAATATTTCAACACTTCATGTATGAAATGCTATTTTCCAAAGGCAAATGTCTGATCTTCCCAGTGAAATGACAACCTCTTTGAACATGTAACCCCACAATCCTAAGCACTGTTATTGCCTATAAAGTGTCTAACCAGTTCCAAACATTCGGTGGTTTTCAACGGATACTTGCTGAATAAATTAATGAATGAAGGTATGTTGAAAAAAATTCGATTTTCCTGGGAAAAGAATTTTGCAAAGGCAACAAGAGTCAATAATGACACGCCAGCTCAAAATAATTCTCTTCAAGTCCTACGAGAACTAAATTGGAAAATTTACAGTGTGGCTTATGACAGCTCTCACCCTGCAAGCTGCCACTTCTTTATCCTGTTTGATACGGCCCGACCTCAAGAGACAGCACACCCCCAAATCTGATGACAGACGGGAAGGACTCGCGGGACTCAGCGTATTGTCGCACCCACAGTCGTCTGTGATTTATCACAGGGAAAAGCTAGCAGAATCAGCAAAGGAAGAGGCACAAGGTGGAGTCTGGGGGAAAGCACCCGTGGTCAAGGGTCCTCTCCCCAGAAGGCAGGCAGCAGGCGCTCTTCTCCCAGCAGGGAGTTAGGATAAAGCGAGTGGGAAGCTGTCGACCTGGGAAACGTGCAGAGACCCAGGGCCCAGGGATTTCCGTGAGGACTGGGGACTGACACAGGCAGACTCTCACTAATGTCAGCCACCCGGAAGGACAACAGGAGTTCAGCAAGAACCACAACGTTTGTACAGTCTGGGTACCACGAGCCACTCATTAAATATGGGAACCGCACCCCCCCCCCCTGCCAAATTTCAGTCCCCAGATGTCAGCCAAGGCCAACCTCACAGACAAGCAAGGCTTTTCAAGGACAGCAGTTCAGCCTGCGATGCTACTCTCCTCTGCCTGGTGACCACACCAAAAACCAGAGTGGCCTTGGCTCCTCCTTCCTCGGTGTCCCTCTTCTCTTCAGGGCCAAACCCACATCACCCAGGTCAGTCAGCCAAATAAAAAGCTTGCCCAGCTGTACCTGCATCTTCCTCACAGGACTCAGGCACAAGACCCAAGGAAGAGAGTCCGGGTGTGTGCCTTGCTTTATTCAGTCAATGTGCTACTGAAAAGCTATGTGTAAAAACCGAGTTGTGGGGGCGCCTGGGTGGCTCAGTGGATTAAGCCGCTGCCTTCGGCTCAGGTCATGATCTCAGGGTCCTGGGATCGAGCCCCGCATCAGGCTCTCTGCTCCGTGGGGAGCCTGCTTCCTCCTCTCTCTCTGCCTGCCTCTCTGCCTACTTGTGATCTCTCTCTGTCAAATAAATAAATAAAATCTTTAAAAAAAAAAAACCGAGTTGTGTAAACAGAATCAAAATTTAAATTTACTTGAGATGCTTGCTATTCAAAGCAATATGGCAAATCAATGAAGTCACTGGAGGAGTAAAGGAAACAATTGTTCCAGAATTTATCTCCTTCATAATCCCGGATTATAAACTGAGGCTATTTAAAAGTGTGCTATTAGAAAAGCCTTCTCGGATTCTCCTGCATAGAAATACGCCATCTCATTAATTTGTTTCCTCACCTCTGAACGTAACTTAAGTTCAAAACCGGCCAGAGAAATCAAATTAATTTTAAATACTGAAACACTGTTATCACCAAATTCACACCAGAAATTATTAGCACCTTGGATGTGAGATTGTTCTCAAAGCCTTGTTAATCCCCAGCTGAGCCCTCCCCTTTGACAAACATTAGCTGACAGCTCAGTAACGCACTTCCCCTGGTCTCAAAGGGGATTCGGTGCCATTAAGGCACAAGCCTTGCCCTCAGAGAACTTACTTCCTAGTCATTGAGCAACCTTGCTCTGGCCCTTTTCCCATTTTTTCATTATTACAAGAAAATCTAATTATTATTGACACGAGACATGTTTTTCTTCTTCGATCCAGATTTTTATTTCATTTTTTCCCCCTTTATAGTTGCTTTTGCTTTAGAAATTCCCAGACAGGAGATGATTTTCACTGATTTGCTTTATGAGATTCCTAACAAATAACTACAAAGAAAAGGGAACATTGAAGAAACACATGCAGAGATGGGGGAAAACCTGAAGATTTATTTTATTTTTTAAGTAATCTCTACACCCAACGCATAGCTCGAACTCACAACCCGAGATCAAGAGTTTCACGCCCCTTGGACTGAGCCAGCCTGGCGCCCCCTGCAGAAGATTTAAAGCTCATTACCATAGAAATATCTACATTTAATATTAAATATTACTAATTTGAATTACTAGATGAAAATTCCTTCTGAGTTAATTACAGATCTGAATTTTTAAAAGCAATTCAGTTTAATTACTTCAAGTAAAAAGACAGTAAGTCAAACTGGGGTCATCAAAGGTGGCTTAGTGGACATCCCAGGAGACTTAATTTTAATCAGTGAATAGACTCGTGATTTGCTTCTCAACAATTCCAGTAGAAACAAAACATTTCAGAAAGCTGTTCTCTCATGGAGGTTAGGGACCAGGTTTCCAGGATTTCTTACATTACTATTTTTTTTCTTCGAATTTTAGCAAATTTACATCCCAAATTATCATAACTTGTAAATACGTATGCTCAGACTGCAACTACCTGAGAAATGAACTAGCAATGTGAACCCTGACTTAGAGCCAAAAGAAGACAGTGCAGTTTAAGTTGTTCACTAAAACTTGAGCTGAGCTCTACATTTATAGGCAAATATTTCCTCGAACATCTGATAGATCAATGTTTTAAAGTCCTTGTCCATTGTTGACTTTTCCTTATTTATTATCTGTCACATTATGTGTACTTAACCTGCTCACAGGTATTTATGCTAATTCATTAGCTCCCACGGGGTGGGCAGGGCAGACTTTATCATCTTAAAGCACTGATGCATAGCTTCCTGGGTCAGAGACAAATAAATCTGTTAGTATAATTGCATGTTGCTTTATGTGCTGTTGTCCTCCTGCTGGGAAAACGTTAAAATATTTAAGGTTTATTTTCTGGTGTGACAGTGGTTTTATAATTAAAGCCTGGGGTGGGAGGAGAGAATGGCAGAATTTAGTACTTTATTTTAGCAGGAGTAATCTTTCTTTGAATTAGTAAACTTTGAGAGGGAGAGTCCACAGGGGTAAAAGTCATTGTGGATCAGAGCTGCTAGAGTCCTTTTGAGATCACTATAGTGGCCATTTTAAGATAGTATGGCTCAATTAAGACAGAGCTAGAACAATAAGGGAAACTGTACACGTCACAAAGATCATGATTCTCATCAGTAAAAAAACTAAAGCGAAGCTTATCATCAATGCTCAAATATGCTTGCTCCAATATAATGACTGTCCATATTTGTCTATGGGCCAGACAGCCAGTAGGGAGAAAAGTTTTGTTCTTAATTAGCACACTATTTGGAGCTGGAACTATCTGATTGGCAAGTAAGCCAAGCATTCCTTCACTCCATTTCTCTACCACACAGACTCTTCTACCATTCTTCTCCTCCCTTATCTCCTGGACTAAATGAGAAAAATTTAGTCTGTGTGGGGGGCTTGGAGGGAAAGGTGTGGGTTGGGGAGAACATCTGGGTTTGATCACCTGGTGTGTCAGGATTTGCAAAGTTTCTTCAAATTCTAAATCTTAACGTTGCTCTGCAGACTTGTGCTTCCTGGTACAAATAACAGACACTCCTCCACTCACTAATGCTCCCCATGGCTCACAGCCTCGGGGCTCTCCAAGGAAAGGGGAGCTCAAGATCACCACTAAGAACAAACTGCTCCTGAATCTAGCAAGCGACGTTATTTGTATTAGCTATGTACTTTGACAACGAATTTGATTTTGAATCTACTTTATGATCTTGTTTGAATGGAAAGCATGTGTGTAACAGCAGCCTGGAAGACAAGTGGAAGGTTCAGATGCATTTCCCTGGATGTGCCCACGCCCAGAAGAGGTCTGGCTCAGTCAGCGTCATGTAGCAGGAAATCCACAAATATTTATAAAGGCCACACACTCTGGGGCCCCGACGGAGAACAGCAGCAAACAGTCCTTAGCAGGATCCTACTTGGGGGGCATGACAGACTGCAGGGAGGGTCTATGAGAATGAATCTGTGGTTTGCAACCAGCTGGTCAAGTCTTAACATAAGTGAATCCAATGCAGGTGACTGTTTAGAAAACCAACTAAGGACAGTTAAATCTCTCTCGGTTATTTAAGTGATTGTCATCTGGAGGTATGGTTCTCGGAAGGAGCCTCCTGGAAACGAGGATCAGAAAGAAGTGTTTAGTGTAAAAAAATCAGTACCAGATGATTCTGTTTATATGTTTTGTGTTTAAAGCTGGACTATTAAGTCTAGACACTAGAAATTAAAATACAGATCAGCAAAAAAAGAACACCCAAGCAGTAAAAAGCTGTTGTGTCACTTTGCCTTTATTAAAGGGGTATGATATGCTTCCTTCAAATCTAGGTTTTACAATTCTTTCTTTCATAACAAAACCTCTTCGGCTGTGACAAGCAATTGAAAAAGAAAAATTGAAAGTAATAATAAAACAAACTTAAATGTGTAAGCTTACTATGTCTGGGCTGATAAATGCAAGGCTCAGGAGGAGGAGATGACTGGGAAGGTCTCTGAAAGGCTGTGGAAGAACAGGAGCAGAAGAGGCAGAGCCCAGAGTGTCCGCAACTTGCCACCCGAGGACCCTTCAGCCAGCAGAATCGCAAGTCACTGCTTCCTCATCTCAACCAACAGTGCGGTCATGTACATAAGCATACCGTCGATAGTGGTAAACCATGGGAGCATTTGCTCCTGTTCAGCTAATAAGAACCACAATAATTACCACTCTTAACTAGTACGCAGTCAGAGAGGCTCTTCATAACGAAGCAGTGGACATGGCTCTGGAAGGGAGCCAGTTCTACAGGCATAACAGTCATCAGCCCTAGTCATCCTCCAGAATGACCACATGTACCCGCGGCGGTGAAGGGACCAATGTCTTATGTGAAGGTTGGTCCCACTGTCCGTGCCTAAAAATGAAATGGAAAGGTGATTTTCCTACCAAAAATGAAACCACTAAAACCAACATGGGAGGAGGGATCATGGACTAGGCTATGTTTGAACAGGAAAGAAGGTAGCTCCCACAGGAAAATAAAACGATGGCAATCAGCTTCATAGGGCACCATGTGGATTGTTCTCTGTTTCTTAGAGACTGCAACTCAGGTGAAGTGACAATTTACAGATGGCCCTTGAACGACATGGGTTTCAACCGCTCATGTTCACTTAATGCGGATTTCTTCCCCATATGGTATCCGTACCAGATACGTGTTTTCCTGATAACTTTCTTAATAACATGTTCTTTTTCTAGCTTGCTCTATTGTAAGAATGCAGTATATAATACATATAACATATAAAATAAGTATTAATTGACTGATTATGTTATGTAGTAATTGACTGTTTACATTACATTAAACAGTAAGGATCCAATCATGGTAATTTGTTTCTAAATTAGATAAAAACCTTTAAAGTAGGTCTATCTATGTTAATCTTTAACCTACAATGATGCCCTGTATTTGTTTTTGCAAAAAAACTAAATGCACATAATGCATTTAGGGACAAAATGTTGCCAGAAATGAAATATAAGACCAGTTCATAAATGCATGTATTATGTTTCATAATTATCTTAATGTTAATTAGCCAAACAAAGAAATACAATCTCAACACAAGAAACAAAACCAACAGAAAGGAGAAAGATGACATTTTTAAACCCAAAACATAGGACCTCAAGCTTTTTATCATGAGGCTTTCAAACTCATCTCTATCTAACCCCAAAAGTATGCAGGAACTGCTTTGTTCCTTCTTCTGAACAAGGATCCAACACTCCCCGCAGGCTCATTCTTGAATCAGAGGAAGCAGTATTCTCTCCCTGCTCTAGACACCTATGAGGGCGGAGTTCCACTTGGAGGTAGCATGGGGCTGGAACTGGTCTAATTCTTCCCCCAAGTGCTTAAGTAGGCACTGGGCTATGGCAGTGCCTCAGAGAGCATCAACCGCCCACAGGTTCACTGGGAGTAAGTAGCCTCAGTTCTGAGGAGAAGTGAATCACAACACTCCCCTCTCCCCTCTCCTTCAATGAAGCATGCCCATGCATGTGGTGGCTACATTGTTTGGCCTGAATCTTTGCTCAGAGGAAGGATTTGTGCTTTTAGAGAACCTCACCCTTCACTTCCACATCCATTTTGAAGGCTGAGAGGTGGTGGGGATGCGGAGAGTCATAAAGACAAGGGAAGAGGCACTGAAAACCAGCAAGGTGGGACGTAGCAATTCCTAAATCTATGGCAACAGCACCGCCTTCTCAGGCCCCCTTCCTTCCTTTTCCTTCCATCCTGAGGGCTGGACTGATAACATCCACCTGACCTCTTTGGGTAAGAGGAGAAAAGATGCCACAAGAGACTTCAATCTTCAAAGGAGGAGAAAGAGAAAGAAGTATTTAATATTGATTAGGTCCAATTATACTTTCTTGGTGTTTAGCCAGATATACACATGGGCATTTTTTGTAACAATCTATAAGAGACTATATAAATGTATCTATTCCAAAATAAGTACTTTAATTTACTAGTTCTCTGACATAACCTGTATTCATTCCCATTTTATCTTTTGAAAATGATATCCAAAATGACAAAAAGCTTCAGGCTATTAGAGCACCAAGAGACAAAGTCTCTGTCTTCCTTCCCCTACTACCCAGAGATCAGCTCCAAGGGGAGAACTCCTCACCAAGAGGTAAACTCCTTCTGCAGGGATCTGTCAGAACGCTAGTCAGAAAGTAACAGAACCAAGTGAAGGGGTGTGATAAAATGGGAAGGTACTGATCATGTTTAAATTTACAAAGACGGTACTAATTCTCGACAAATCTGACTGTGGAATTATTTTAATGGCATGTACCTTTTATTGCTTTCGAATGCACAGAGTAAGGTAAACCAGCTACAACTTTGTTAGATAATGAAACATGGTGAAAAATTTATGTGTAAGCATTTTAAATTAGTATTTAAAAGCTATTTATATCTCAGAAAAAAATATTCTTTTAAGTCATTAAGTGGCAACCATCAATTTTAATTCTGTTCCTGGTCTAATTATCACAAATTTCAAGTAAGTAGGCTCCAAAAACAATGAAGCTTCACTGGTTCAATTAAAAATACTGGCTGAAGGGTTTCCTAAGAGGATTATCATAGGATAAATTAACTCTATCTACAGAAATACTGGAGTATAGAATATCAGTGTAGTATATCTGTACACAGTAAATGTGGAAAGATATCTAAGGCAGAGTAGTAAGTAAAAATAAGAATGTTACAGATATATACACAACATGATGCTGCTTATCAAAATAGCACAAAACAATTCTCAATTTTTCTCACGGGGTATGTGTGCGCATAAAGTTTTTTTATTTTTATTATTTTTTAAAGTGAGGGGTGCCTGGGTGGCTCAGTGGGTTAAGCCTCTGCCTTCGGCTCAAGTCAGGATCTCAGGGTCCTGGGATAAAGCCCCGCATCGGGCTCTCTGCTCAGTGGGGAGCCTGCTTCCTCCTGTCTCTCTGCCTGCCTCTCTGCCTACTTGTGATCTCTCTCTGTCAAGTAAATAAATAAAATCTTAAAAAAAAAAAAAAATAAAGTAGGCTCTACACCCAATGTAGGGCTTGAACTCACAACCCTGAGATCAAGAGTCACATGCTATACTGACTGAGACAGCCAGGTACCTCGATGTGTAATCTTTAAGGTTACATGCCAGAATATTACCCATGGTGACTCTTAGGAAGGGAAGAGAAGAGGAAATAGAGATTGGGAACAATGATCAAGTGGGATTTTAGCTTTGTATAGATTTTTTTTTTAAATAAAGTGATTGTGTTTATTATTTTTGCGATTAAAAACTTTAAAAATTAATGTAAAACTTCAGGTTATGAATCACCCTCATGATAAATAACAGATAGTAACTGCTGAGTATTAAGACTAGTATCTACAGGGGCTAGGAAAACACTATGGGAGAGGCCATAAAAGTTCCTGAGCATTTGATTCCAACTGTGTTCAATCTTATGAGATCCACATCTCAGGCAAAACTTCTCCAGAAGAAATCAAATGTCATGATTGGGAAATTGACCATAGCCTAGGTTATTAATACCAAAGGGATATCGAGAAAGAATCACACTAAGTTAAGAAACAGTTTGCAGCTCCAAAGAACTTAACTTTGATACTTGTGACAGTCAAGCTAATTCTGAGTAGAATATTTTTGCAAATAAAAACAGAAAAAAATCTTGCCTTTCTTTTTAATTGGGCTATAAACATATACTAGAAGCCATAGTTATTAAAAGGTACAATAAAACAGGCACCTGGGTGGCTCAGTCAGTTAAGCATTCACTCTTGATTTCAGCTCAGGTCATGATCTCAGGGTCGTGGGATAGAGCCTTACACTGGGCTTTGCACTCAGCCAGAGTCTGTTTCTCTCCTTCTCCCCCTCTCTCTTTGCCCGTCCCCGCTGATCATCTGCACAGTCTTTTCAAAAATCAATCTTTTTTTTTTTTTTTTAAGTTACAATAAGGCTTCTGGCAATGGTGAAGTAGCTCCTATCATAAAAAGCAATCACATATAACAACTATAAACTCTACATAAAATATAAAAAGCAACTATCTAAAGGCACTGGAGAGGAATGAAAAGTCGAGAGAAGCTGGAGGGTAATCAACATTTGAAATAAATGAACACTGCTAGGTGAGTTTCTTGTTTCTAAGGCTTTTTGGCTGAACAAAGATCTGTGCAACCTGGGACAACTAAAACTCAAAGAAACAGAAGAAAGTGAGAACTATCCCAGTGAGAACCACAGAAGGGAAAACCTAAATTTACTGCATAAATAGTATCCGGATCTCTGGCTGATCCCTGAAATCCACAAGCATCAAGCAGCTGCCCAGCAGTCAAGTCAAGGCTCAAGGAACTGAACAAGTGCCCTTCACATTGATAACAAAGTTTGGAGCAAAAGCTCAGCCAAGATAATGGCTTCCTAAAACAAACCAAATTCAATAGTCTTCAAAGGAATATAACAGAATCCAGAATTCCACAACATCTTAAAAAGGTTCAGGATAAAATCCAGAATTACTAGACAATTAAAAAAATGACCTATTCTAAGGAAAAAAAAAATGCAGTCAATGGAGACCAACCCAAGGTGATCCAGATGTTGTAATAACTAAACAAGAATGTTTTTAATCATGGGTTTCATAACCATACCTAAGGAAAAAAAGGATAATATGCTTGTAATTATTATGCTTGTAATAAATAAACAAATTAAGAAATATCACCAAACAAATGTTTAAAAAAAACACAAAAAGAATTAACTGAAAATTCTAAACTAAACACTACAATATCTGTAATAAAAAATTCACTGGATGGCTTAACAGCAGATTATAACTCACCTAGTGGTGAGTTCACTACTCACCTAGTGGTGAGTGTAGAGTTTCATTACTCTACAGTGCCTTTAAAGATTTTATTTGTTTATTTATTTGACAGAGAGAGATCACAAGTAGGCAGAGAGGCAGGCAGAGAGACAGAGAGAGAGAGAGAAGCAGGCTCCCTGCTGAGCAGAGAGCCCAACGTGGGGCTCAATCCCAGGACCCTGAGATCACAACCCGAGCCAAAGGCAGAGGCTTTAACCCACTGAGCCACCCAGGCACCCCTCTCCAGTGCCTTTAGATAGTTGCTTTTTATATTTTATGTAGAGTTTATAGTTGTTATATGTGATTGCTTTTTATGATAGGAGTTACTTCACCATTGCCAGAAGCCTTATTATAACTTTAAAAAAATACATTTTAAGACAAAAATCCATCTAAAAAATCATCTACTCTATAGAACAGAGAGAAAAGGAGTGAATAAACCTTTAAAAAGCCTGAGACTTGTGAGAAAATTTCAAAATGTCCAACATATTTGTAATTGGATTCCCAAAGAAAGAACAGAAAGAGAGGAAGGAAAAGGGCAGAAAAATTAATTGAAAAGACAATTACCAAAACTTTCCTGAATTTGGCAAAAGATATAAAAATACATATTGCAGTTGTTCAGCAAACTTCAACAGTATAAATACAAAAAAAAAAAACAACCCACCCCCCCCCCACACACAAACCCAACATTAACACATTATACTCAATCCGATGGAAAAGAAAGATGAGAAAATCTTGAAAGGAGCCAGGGGAAAATCTCATCTTACGTACATATGAGGCAACAGTGAGAAAAAGTACTCTGAGTTCTCCTCAGAAACTATGGAGACTAGAAGTCAGTGGAACAATATCTTTATGGTGCTATGATAGGTAGAATAATGACTCCCCCATAGATGTCCAAGTCCTAAATCCCAGACTCAGTGACCATGTTAAATTAAGTGTCAAAAGGTAATTATGATATCAAGATAGAAGTGAGGGTACTAATCAGCTGACCCCGAGATGAGAGGTTGCCCTGGATTATCCCATGGGCCCTCATATCACCACAAGGATCCTCACAGGTAAAGAGGAGGACAGAAAAGAGAGAGCAAGAGAAATGGCAGCAACAAAGACCCAGCCTGATGTTGTTGGTTTTGACAACTGGGCCATGAGTCAAGTAACCTTGGCAAGCAGGCAACCTCTAGAAGCTGGAGAAGCAAGGAAGCAGATTTTCTTCTAGAGCCTCTGAAGGAACATAACCCTGCCAGCACCTTGAGCTTAGCCTGCGGACATCAATTTTGGACTCCTGGCTTCCAGAAATTTAAGACAAAAAATGAGTACTGCTTATGTCTCTAAGTTGATGATAATTTGGTGCAGCAACAACAGATAACAAAAACAAATTCTGAAAGGGGGGAAAAAACCAAAAACTTGTCAGCCTCTAATTCTGTATCTAGGAAAAATATTCTTCAACAATGAAGGCAAAATACATTTTCATATAAAAGAAAAGAAAATTCAATGCCAGCAGATCTGCACTCTGCAACAGCTAAAGAATGTTCTTCAGGCTGAGGGAAAAAAAGGATAACCAGATGGAAACTTGGAACTTCATGAAAGAAGAGCTACTGCCTGGAAATAGGAACTGTGTAGGTAAACATCAAAGAGATTTTTCCCCTCTGCATTTCTTCAAAATACATATGACTATTTAAAGCAAACAGTAAAACATTGTACTGCAAGTTTCTCAAGTATGCAAATGCAGCAGACAGCCTTACACAGATGGAAGCAGCATTCTACCTTTTACACGAAATGGTTACATTTTACTCTAAGTAAACTGTGAAAATTTAACTATGTGTATCGTAATCCCCAAAGAAACTAAAAAAGAGTACAAGGAGGTACAGCTTAAAAATTAAAGATTAGTGTATTTTTTAAAAGGGGGGTGTTGCCTGGGTGGCTCAGTGGGTTAAAGCCTCTGCCTTCGGCTCAGGTCATGATCCCAGGGTCCTGGGATAAAGCCCCACATCAGGGCTCTCTGCTCAGCGGGGAGCCTGCTTCCTCCCCTCTCTCTGCCTGTCTCTCCACCTACTTGTGATCTCTGTCTGTCAAATAAACAAATAAAATCTTAAAAAAAAAAAAAAGGGCACAACAAAACAAAACCAAAAAACCCCTTTCAATTGACCCAAGGAAGGCAAGAAAGGAGGATCAGGGAACGAAAACCAGAAAGAACAAACAAAACAAATAGTAAAATGGCAGCCCTAAAAGTTACAATAGCCACAGTAAAATAGAGCAGCTTTTCTCAAAATAAATTGGGCAAATGTTTTTCTCTCTAAGATTCGTACATTGAAGCTCAATTCCTAATGTGATGGCGTCTGGAAGTGGAGTTCAGGGGCAGGGCTTGACCGGGTCCTAAGGGGAAAGCCCTGGGTGGAGGGGGTGGGGAGATAGGATTGTGCCAAGAAGAAACACAAGAGAGATGGTCTCTTCTCTCCACCACAGGACACAGGAAGAAGGCCGCCATCTGCAATGCCAGCAGAGGGCCCTCACCAGACACTGGCCCTGCTGGCACCGGGGTTCTGGATTTCCCAGGCTCCAGAACCGGGAAATGAGTATCTGTTGTTCGAGCCACCCCAATCTAGTCAAATTGCTACGGTAGCCAAAACTGACTAAAAGTGTTATTTCAAAAAACTGCTCTGCCATCGCAGAAATTTCGGAAACACTGGGCTAAACAAACAACTTATCTTATTTTATTAATTTTCAATAACTTTTTTTTAATATCAGAACTTTTCCTCCTTTACTACACAAATGTGTACTGGGACTCTGGGGCTTAGCTCACACAGCATCCCCCAAAGCCTTTATCTTGAAACCATCACCCAGATCTTCCACAGAAAATACTTTCGGAAATGCTACTGGGGAGTCTCAGCGACCACATTATCTGTTCCGGCCGATATGTTCATCTGCACGAGAAGCAGATTCCAGCACGTCCAAAACACTTAAGTCCGTCAAAATGCTTTAGTGTTTTTTTTATTCAATTAAATAAGAATGAAACCATAAAGAGAAGACTCTAAAAGGCAAAGTAAAACCCATCACTGGTTCTGCTGTCTGCTTCATTCACAATTCTCACTGAGGAGAAAAAGAAAAAAACACCAGGGCTGGGACTTCATTTGCTACATATTCAGCCAAACAATGATTCTTCACGGTCACCCACCCGCTGACCCACACTGAAACACGTTGCCAACAGAAACATCAAGGCAGAGAAATGCTAAGTTAGCTTTCACTGTCTTTCTAATAAACCCCGTTTTGTTCAGGGCAATCAAATTGATTCACTGTAACTCCTCTGGGCTCTAAAAAAAAAAAGTTCAAAATCTTACAACTTTAGTGTGTGGTTGATTAAGTTGAAGAACATTAAAGGTGTTGGCTGAAATACAAAAAAAAAAAAAAAAGAAAAGAAAAACAAAGTCAAAGGTATGTGGGATACTTGCCCTTTTTGGCTCATTTATTTCAACTGTGTTTCTACCAGCATCCTGTAATTTCTGCCATGGTCAAGCTAGATAAATTATTCAATTGTCTTCCCTTCGGTTAAAGTAAAAAACAGAAAAAAAATGCTTTGCTTTATAGTAAGTCTGCATTTATTGAATGTATTGTAATAGTATTTATTGAGAGGCTCTTCTTTGGTAGATACAGAAGGATATAAAGATGAATAAGACAGCTCGTATCCTCTCCGACTAAGGTACAACAACAACAACAAAAAGGCTATAAACAATAAAGTAGATATCAAACAAGCAGGAAGGAAGAAACGTTTTGTTCAGTGGGAGAATCAGGAGAACTAGTCCTGCAAGGGTGTATCAGAGGTGAGAGACGGCAGAGAATCAGAAGTAGAAACGGGAGACCAGGGAAGGGGAAGGCACTGGAGGTCAAGGTGGGAACCCGGCAGGGCTGCAGCCACAACTTAAGGGCGTGCAAGAGGATGCTGGGTAATTTGGGGTCTGAAGTCAAGCTAGAAAGCTTGGACCCTATCTGACAGGCAGTGGGTTTCACTGGAAATTTTTTCAAACTGTGGATTAACATGCTTTATCATTTACCAACGATATTCTTTTATTTTTTTTTAAGGTTTTATTTATTTGAGAGAGAGAGCAGGCACGTAAGCAGGAGGGAGGGGCAGAGGAGAAGGGAAAAGCAGACTCCCCGCTGAGCAGGGAGCCCAATGTGGGTCTGGATCCCACAACCCCAAGATCATGACCCGAGCCAAAGGCAGACCCTTCACCAACTGAGCCACCCAGGCGCCCCCACGAATATTCTTTGAGAGTCCGTTATCCATCAGCAACGATGCTTGCGAGTAGGAGGAGTACAAAGCTGAATTCCACCATGCCCCGCCCCCCAAGAAGACCGCAGTGGATTGCGACAGCTAAATGGGCAGAGAAATAACTTGTAAAGCAACAGCATGGAGGAGAGACCACAGTGGGGTTCTATCAGGCAGACCTGCTAGGTTGGGCCTGCCTTACCAAATTCCAGCCCTCCCAACTACGTGTGATAATGTTCACAGGAGAACAAATAATTTAAAATCATAAGAATAGACAAAGTGGGGGCACCTGGGTGGCTCAGTGGGTTAAAGCCTCTGCTTTCGGCTCGGGTCATGATCCCAGGGTCCTGGGATTGAGCCCCACATCGGGCTCTCTGCTCAGCGGGGAGCCTGCTTCTCCCTCTCTCTCTGCCTGCCTCTCTGCCTACTTGTGATCTCCATCTGTCAAATAAATAAATAAAATCTTTTTTAAAAAAAAGAATAGACAAAGGAAGATTGGAGTAATCCATTTTTGCTCTAATTAGAATACCCATAATCTAATAAAAGGTCCTAAAATCAAAATGACACCACTAGCCTGAGGGAAGATACATTTTTTTAAGTAGCAAAAATGAATGCAGAACCTCTTTTGCACACTTTAGTGGTCCTTTCCTGTCTGGTGATATCATTTTTAAAAAGAAAATAATAGTTTGTCAAATGAAAACAAAAACTAGTATCTTCCCTTCTTTAAAGTTTCAAGGGGCACCTGGGTGGCTCAGTCAGTTCATGTCTGACTCTTGGTTTTGGCTCAGGTTGTGATCTCAGGATCCTGAGATGGAGCCCCATGGTGGGCTCTGAGCTGGGCATGGAGCCTGCTTGGGTCCTCACTCTCCCTCTGCCCCTCCCCCCTCTAAAATAAAAAAATAATAACAAAGGTTCAAAATTAGTTCAAATAAAAATTTATTATTGCCAATGTTTAACAAAAGTACATCTTGGCAGCTTCTTTTAAAGCCTCTTCCATCCAACAAGGAGATTCACAGACATACTTTAAAAAACAAAACAACTCTGAGATAATGTAACCTTTCTCACTATAAAGCATCTGGACAAATTTTATCTGAGCCATTCTAACTTTTCTTTCCCCAAAAAACTCCTTATTGGACTATTGGACTAATGGACTCCTTATTGGACCATTATGATCTCAATTTCACTCTCAGACTTAAGAAAAAAGGGAATGAAGTGAGTTAATGACTCAAATGCCACACACAATCCGGGTGCCCTTCCTCCCCAGCGTCCCTAAGATCGTCAGAGCTCAACCTCTAACATCAGCAACTCCATCATAGCATCAGCAACTTCACTGTGACCCTCTCATCTCTAATAATATTCACTTCGCTTTAGTCTTCAGAGTACATGAAGTCCACCCATCTTTCAAGGTCACATTCAAGTCCCACTGAATTAGTCTTTCACTTATTCATTCACAATTTACTTCACATATATACTCTATGTCAGGCCTAGGTTAGCTTTATTTTTTTACTTTTTTTACTTTTACTTTTACCTAGGTTAAAGATACAAAAACTTCCTAAGATACAGAGAAATAGGAAAATACCAGAGGAGGCAAAGATGTAAGAGGCAATTTCAATACCATGGGATAGGGACCCTAATTATGGGCAGAGAGAATCAGGCCGCTGTGGGAGCAGAAAGGTGTGGCATCATTCCCAGACCAGAGAGTCCAGGGAAAGCTTCACCGAAAAGGTGCAGCGCTGAAGGGAAGGAAGTCAGGCTTGTAATGCAAGTTATAGCAATGACCTGGAGGGCTGAAATCATGGTGCGGCTGGAGAACTTCAGTGAGGCAGGAGCATGGAACACAAAGGGAGGATACTTAGTCAAAAAGAATGGAGTGGTAAGAGCAGACAGATTCTGAAAGGTTTTGTATTACGCCAGTTAAGGAGCTGTCATTAGAAGTCATCATCACTAGCCATCAGGGAGATTCCAATTAAAATCACATTGAGATACCACCTTATACCAGTTAGAATGGCCAAAATTAGCAAGACAGGAAACAACATGTGTTGGAGAGGCTGTGGAGAAAGGGGAACCCTCTTACACTGTTGGTGGGAATGCAAGTTAGTGCAGCCACTTTGGAGAACAGTGTGGGGATTCCTCAAGAAATTAAAAATAGAGCTTCCCTATGACCCTGCAATTTTGCTACTGGGTATTTACCCCAAAGATACAGATGTAGTGAAAAGAAGGGCCATCTGTACCCCAATGTTTATAGCAGCAATGGCCACGGTCGCCTAACTGTGGAAAGAACCAAGATGCCCTTCAACGGATGAATGGATAAGGAAGATGTGGTCCATATACACTATGGAGTATTATGCCTCCATCAGAAAGGATGAATACCCAACTTTTGTATCAACATGGATGGGACGGGAAGAGATTATGCTGAGTGAAATAAGTCAAGCAGAGAGAGTCAAGTATCATATGGTCTCACTTATTTGTGGAGCATAACAAAGAACATGGAGGACATGGGGAGATGGAGAGGAGACGGGAGTTGAGGGAAAGTGGAAGGGGAGATGAACCATGAGAGACTATGGACTCTGAAAAACAACCAGAGGGTTTTGAAGGGGCGGGGGGGGTGGGAGGTTGGGGGAACCAGGTGGTGGGTATTAGTGAGGGCACGGGTTGTATGGAGCACTGGGTGTGGTACAAAAACAATGAATACTGTTACGCTGAAAAGAAATTAAAAAAAAAAAAAGTCAATGGGGAGTCATCAAAGGGTCTTAAAGAAGGGTAGTTTTCCAACCCATGTGCTGTAGAAAGATTCTTGGGGGAAAGAAGGCAGACAAGACTAGAAGCACGCAAAGCAGTCAGGAGGCTGATTCAGTGACCGATATGATGGTGGCCTGAACAGGTGTTGGCAACAGGCGTGGAAAAGGGTGTGAGATTCAAAGAGTGAGGAGGTAGAACGGACACACATATTGACTGACTGGAAGTGGAGATGAGGCAAAAAGAACCAGTGATGACTCTTGGGTGTCCTTCTATCCGGTCATTCTACAATCTATGTACTAGGCACCTCAGATGTTCTATGGTACGAGAGACTCACCAGTGAACAAAAGAACGTCTTCTGCTCATGGAGGTTATATTTTAGCAAAAGACAGACAGGAAATGAAAGGAAATGAAGCCATCCCCCCTCCCCGCCCCGAAACCATCTCTGATCATTCTGGCCAACACTGGTTTCTATCTTCTCAGGGGTGCCAGAATACATGTCACATTGCGAACCGAGGCGAACACAGAGGAGGGTCACATCATGTACGCACTGCCACATTAACGCACTCAGCTGGGATCCTACACACTTGCGTTAAAGAGATGATGGGGCTGATCAGGTCTTAAAAGGGCCATAATTGCAGAAAGATGTCTAAATGATTTTAAAGATTTTTCTGGCTTCTGACAAAGAAGTAAAATATTGCTTGTATTTTTTGGACAATTTAAGGAATTTTCAAGAGAATTTTGACCATTCTTGTGTTTTGTTTTGTTTTGTTTTTTACATTATGTGATAAATTTAAAACCTAATTTATTTCCCATCTCCACCTCCCAAGTAGATGCCAGTATGTTCTTTGTTATTTTTCTCTAGTGGCATCATATGGGTAAGGAAGCTTCGGTAAGTTTCTAAGTGGCTTAGACGCATGGAAGGCAGAAGCCATGCCTTGCCTGTCTTCACGGTGTCCACAACCACTGGTGGAGTCCCAGGCACATACAAAATGCTCAATAAACATGAGGTGAGTGAAAACTGACGAGGCTCAGCATATCGCTTTATTCCAAAGTCTGGGCTCCAGTGAGGGAAGGAAGGAAGGAAGGAAGCAAGCAAGCAAGCAAGCAAGCAAGCAACAAAACAGAAAAAAACCCTAGATCAAGCAAATGAAATCGTTTCATGACAGAATACACATAAAATCATAAATGCTGATTTTAATTTTAAACCACCTTTGTCACTCACAGAATATGATCTTTACGGAAGAGCAAGTAAGAAAATGCACAATTTGTAAGGGGCAAAAGGCCTTCATTTCAGACCCTTTGGGGTAATTTGGGACACTGGGGCAGCACATGTCAGCTCTTGACCCTAAGTGGATCTGTTACTTCATCAACTCAGCTGTCAATGCCCTGCGTGGGGAGGCTCACCCTGTAGGAAAAGTCCTTACAGAAAGCTGGGGACCCAGGCGGTCGGGGGGGGGGGGGGGGAAGCACTATTCCTAACATAAGAGACAGATTATCAAAAGTCTTTCCCTCTCATCACACAAGAGGGGGAAAGCCTCAAGGAACCTCGAACTTTACTCCTTGTCCAAGTTTAGTTTACTGTTTTGATACCTAACAAAACATTTTGTTTATCTTGTTTGTTATCTATGTCCCCCACTAGAATGTGAACTCCGTAAGGGCAGATTTTTTTTTCTGTTTTTCACTGCTATCTCCCCAATATCTAGAATAATGCCAGATAAACAATAGCTGGTCAGCAGCAGCTGCTGAAGGGATGAAAGATCACCACTTAGAAGACGGAAGAGCCCATTTGCGCACTGCGTGTGTATTTTCAAAGGGATAATTAGTGTCTGTCACTCAGAAACAAAACCATTCTGAGAGAAGTCCATCCCCAATGCAAATAAGTTACCAATTTGTTTGATTGCTACAAACTATAAAACAATGGGATCTACTAGAAAAAAATGAAGCATTTAAGTCCTATGACCTTAGCTTTGAAGAAGGAGAAACACCATTGAAGTGCAGTGGGTTGGTTTCCACTAGAGAAGAGTAGGTTACCCTTAAAATCAGACATCCAAATCTAAACCCTGAGATCGTAAGGACATCTCTGCATTCAAGCAGGCATTTTCCCCCACTCAGTGGGTATCTGCATATGAGTTACAAAGGATTATATCTCTTAGAAGCTATAAGTGCAGTTAAATATAGGACTGTTTTCTTCTTTCCCTAGTGTCTATCTTTTAATTACTAGTGTGCTGGCTCAGAATTGACTACATCTTTCCGCTTCTAGAGAACATTTACAATAGACACACTTCTCTGAGACTGGCCTAAGGGCCAAACTGAGCTCCTGGATTTTAAAGAGCTCCTTTCACAAAGAATGAAAGCTCCAAACCAACACACAGCTGGTCTCGCTTCCATTGCAGGAAAGTCACAACTATTAGCCCCTTCCTTTACTGGGTCCTCACTCCAACTCCTTGATTCTAGCAAATAAACAGGACACAAAACACAGACAAATGGCACAGTTTGGTACCTGCTTAAGAACCACATAAGTAAGGGGCGCCCGGGTGGCTCAGTGGGTTAAGCCTCTGCCTTCGGCTCAGGTCATGGTCTCAGGGTCCTGGGATCGAGCCCCACATCGGGCTCTCTGCTCAGAGGGGAGTCTGCTTCCCCCTCTCTCTCTGCCTGCCTCTCTGGCTACTTGTGATCTCTCTCTGTCAAATAAATAAATAAAATCTTAAAAAAAAAAAAAACATAAGTAAGAATAAACCAGAGCCAAACAAAACAATAACCTTTCTTAGGAAAAACTGGGGAAAAAATTGTAAATTAGTCAAAAGGATAACTTCACGTCCTTTCAATGTCAGGCTAGATCACTAATAGGCCCACTCAAGGATTACGTAATAGTTTAAAATACTGTGCGTCCATTTGGCTTACTGTTTATTTATCAGGATGCAATCTGTTATGTTATTTGCTAACTTAGAGATTTTTATCCTAGAGATGCAAAAGATTTTTATGTGGGAGAAAGATAACCTCAAAGATCACAATTCTACTGTCTGCAAAATAATCATCAATTTACTAATCTTACAACCTTATTCCAGCATTCTACAAGTGTCCAGTGTGTGTGTGTGTGTGTGTGTGTGTGTGTGTGTGTGTAGTCTCTGGAATTTGGGGGGAACAAGGTTTAGTTCTGTTGATTCCCCTACTCATTAGTCAAATGAATTTATGATGGGGTCAAATTTATATCTGTAAGAAAACCATATCTTTATATATTTTTTGAAAATATAGTTTGATACCTAAAGTTTGAATATATTTTCTTCTTAGACTCTTACAGAATAGAGGAAGGGTGACTCGTTCTTGCTTTATCAGCAGCAACAAAAGAATGTAAATCGATGGCATTATTTATTCCTCAACAGGCTGATTATTGATCTTACAGTAGCTACTCTTGAATTATTTACTTTAAAAATCTAGTAAAATAATCACAAGTTATCAGTGATTATCTGTATTCTTTAGAGCATACTGTTTTATCTCTAAAGATGTACATTAATATTTTGTGGTTAGAGTACCCAGAAGACTACATAAACAAGAGTAAAATTGTTGCTAAATGCTGCAAATACTCGTGTTTTCTCTTAGCGCAGCGTAAAAGCTGAACATAAAGAATACCACACTTCCTATTTTTATTTTTTTAATTTTGTGTGTGTGTTTTAAGATTTTATTTATTTATTGAGAGAGAGAGAGAGCACGAATCAGGGACAGAGACAGAAGGAAAAGCAGGCTCCCCACCAAGCAGGGAGCCTGACACGGGGCTCGATCCCGGGACCCTCAGCTCATGATCTGAGCTGAAAGCAGACGCTTAACCGAGTGAGCCACCCAGGAGCCCCTTGTACTTTCTCTTTAAAAACCACTGGATTTCATCTTCTAGCAAAGGTACTGTTCTAACATCTGTAGTAACTTTTAAGGACTTCAACACAAAAGTATTCCAGTGTGATTTACGCATTTTAGTGCATTTCCATTCACATCCTATTGGCATAACTTAGCATCTCAAGCACCAATGAGGAATTATTCCGGGAGTGGTTAGTGATTATCTGGCATGCTCTAATCATATGCCACAAAGCCAGAGGTAGATATAAAAAGGTCTAAAATATCTTTGTCTCTGCCCAACCTTAAAGGATTTGTTAATTTGCATTATGAATAGAAATTATTCTTTTTCCTTGGCAAAAGAGTGAGTGTTTAAGATTTATGTGTGGAAAAAGTACTATATGGTTATCTTTGCTTTGCATGAACAGAGTACGGGAATCAAGCATGCCCACTGCTAGGAAAACCACAGGCTCCAATTCACCTGCTAGAGTCCCAGTCCTCACCACTTACCCCAGGATAATTTCAATAGCTCCCGCTTTCATTCTCCAAAGTATTCTGATTTGGGCAATAATTTATATGGGACACCCTTCAACAGCATACGCCACTGAAAGGTCCCATATGTAATAGTATAATGAAAACTGTATGATCTTCTGTTAAACGACTACAACAACCCCAGAGCTGAATCCGGAAGCCAAAATACAAGTACATCCACTTCAAGTGAGTGATTCCTTGGGAGGTACTTGTTGGAATACCTACACGGACAAAGAATAGGTTGTGACAGGTTTTTCACCTACTGGATAATAAATGTTTGTATTCATGCACGATGCGGTCAGAGCCTTGCTTTCCTTACAATGCGCTGCCTGGAACGGGGCTTGCAGGTGACAAGTCTTCTGTTCTCACCGGCCTCAAACTAAGGGAGGCTACAGACATATTTCTAAACAGTCAGTAACGAATACATTTGCTCAGGTCAGTCTGCAGAAGACGTTCACCTCAAGGACACCGTGAAGTTCGTCACTGTGCACGAACCTCTGAAAGCCACGGAAACGAAGCTGAGTGACAAAAAATAGTACATGAGGGGACTGGACGTCTACAAAACAGTGCCGTGAGGAAGGCAGGAAATGCTTGGGCCCCTGAGACAACAACATGACAAGGACAAACAAAATGAATGAAACAGAGTTGACCCTTGAGCAGGGTTGAGGCGCTGGCCCCCACGCAGGTGAATATCCACATGTAACTACTGATTCCCCAGTAACTTAGACACAAATTGCCTGTTCTGGACGGGAAGTCTTACCAATAACATAAATAGTCAGTGAACACACATCTTGTATGTTCTATGTATTCTATACTGTGTTCTTATAATAAAGAAAGCTACAGAAAATAAAACGTTATGAAGAAAATAATCAGGAAAAGAAAACACATTCACAGTCCTGTAATGTATTTATTGAATAAATTCTGTGTATAAGTGGACCCGAGCAGTTCACTCCCATGGTGTTCAAGGGTCAACTGTATCTTACCAACCTCAACTCTTGGGATGAAATCAACCTCTGAGTTGAAAATCTTGCAATGATCTGGATAATGGGAGACTTGAATACAGCATTACTGATAAATGGCAGAAATACCAAGAATGTTCATCAAAGATCTTCAAAGGAAATGTGGTTTTAATCCACAAAGGCCCGGAGCAGGTTTCCCTCTCCTTCCCTTACCCAGCTGGAGAACATGGTCACAGCAGAGCCAACGATGCCACTGGCTCACTTCTCTTTATCTTCTTCATCACTATCGCTACCTACAAACATGACGCTGATTATATGGGTATGATTTTTATTTTTATTTATTTTTTATTTGTTTTTATTTACTTATTTATTTATTTATGAGAGAAAGATCATGAGCAGGGAAGAAGGGCAGAGGGAGAAGCAGACTCCCTGCTGAGCAGGGAGCCCAATGCAGGACTTGATCCCAGGACTCTGGGATCATGACCTGAGCCGGAGGCAGACACTCAACCAACTGAGCCAATCAGATGCCCTGGATGTGCTTTTAAAGACAATGATAATTAAGTACTTTTAAATCTATTCTAGCCTCCTCATTCTCTCATGATTATGTCAGGTCTTCTTGACTGCCCTTAAATCCAAACTCCCCATTTAACTTGCAGTCCCCAGCAGATGAATGCTTTTCCCAGATTTCAGGGAAAATAGAACTTCTGGCTGGAAGTGATGTCAAATTCTTGCCACCAAATCTACAACTCCGTGTGCCTATTTCCAGACCCACCATGTCACTCTTGTTGTAAGAGAGTAAGCATCTCTTCCTACTTTTTATTACTAGTTCAGTGCCCATCTTCTAACACTAGGCTATAGGCTCTAACCTCAGAGATATCGAGAGTCCATTTCCAGACCACCACAATAAAGCACATAGGACAATAAAGTGAGTCAAATGAATTTCTGGGTATCCTACTGCATATATAAGCTATGTTTACACTATACTGTGGTCTATTAAGTGTGCAACAGTGTTATATCTAAAAAACAATAAGCATATCTTAATTTTAATAAAAAATACTAACCATCATCTGAGCTTTCAGGGAATCATAATCACTGATCACAGATCAACATCATAAAAGGAATAATGAAAAAGTCTGAAATACCAAATCGCCAAATTGTGACACAGAGACATGAAGTGAACAAATGCTGTTAGAAAAATGGCGTCAGTGCACTTGGTCAACACAGGGTTGCCACAAACCTTCAGTCTGTGGAAAAACAGTGTCTGCACAGCACAATAAAAGGAGGTAAGCCTGTATAAGCTCCATGACGTCTGGAGCACTGTCTCCATTAGTCATCAACGTAACCCTGGGTTCTAGCACGTTTAGCAAGTACTAGTCAGCCAGTAAATACTTGTAAAATGAGTAAATAAAAGAAAGATTTTCTGGTTTCTCCTCTGGACTTCAAGAACTGCCTTTCTCCTTTTGAAAGCCATGACAAGAAATATATCTCAGAAGCAGAGGCTCTTCTAAAAGCCACAGGAGGAAAAAGTTTGGGCATTTGTTTTCCTTGGCACCCATGGTATTTTGCTCAAAATACGCAATGTGTTCCATACTTTTACCTACTGACACATCAAGTCTGTTTGCAAATAGGACATGACTGCACCTGCCTGTGCATCTTGAGTTTAATTTTTATTATAAAAAACTCTCAATCTGGCAAAGTAGGATTTCAACACTGCCATGACGAAAGGTTAAATAAATAGCAATGATAAGGTCCATTCTGGATCCGGCACGAAGATTTAAACGGAAGCCCATCCCTTAGCACCTACCACCTGTTAATCAAAACAGTATCCAATTCTAACGGACTAGACGCACAGCAAATGTTTAAATTTAAATTTATTTTTTTAAGATCTTATTTTTATTTGAGAGAGAGCGAGCGATCGCACGCTAGCAGGGGAGGAGCAGTGGTAGAGAAAGAAGCAGAATCAAGCAGACTAAGCGCTGAGCACAGAACCCGACACGGGTCTCCATCCTATGACCCCAAGGTCAGGACCAGAGTCTGGTGTTCAACCGACTGAACCACCCAGGTAACCCTAAATTTAACTTTAAATAAAGTATCATTTCTTATCTGTTCTGTATACTGACTTTCTAGCTAAGCTCTCATCAGGAAAGAAAACCATGGAGTTAGAAGAATAAACGCCACGCTCTTGCTCCATTACAGATCCCTCTGATTCATGAGCTCATTCCATTTCTGCCACGTCCAGAGCAGACTTTCCCCTCTAAGGGAGGAGCCCTGCAGATTCTCAACATCTGACAAAGCCCGGAACTGCCACAGAAATATAACCCATGTAACAAACACAGACACACACGCACACATGTTCCTACAGAGTTCTCAATTTCTTGTGCCTTCTGGCTTAAAAATTGAGAGAAATGAGAAAAGTTCCACAAAGCAGTTCATTTAGTATTTTATTTTACTCAAGATGTAAGTCTGAGGAGATTGATAACTGCCTACTTTTGCTGTCAATAGGACATCCCAAAATGTTTTCTAAAATGAGCTTTCTATGGACCGTAATATGTTTCCTACATTGCATGTCATTTTAATAATTTCAGAAAAGCTCATAATTTCTATAGAAGGGGGTCACATACATATCTACTTTATGAGTATACATATGCATGTGTGTACACACTATGAACACATACACTATATCCAGAAGGGTTTAAACCACATTGTTAGTTTCAGAGGCTTTGAACTCTTTGACTGTTCAGTGGGTAAATACTAACCTTATTTGAAATTTCAGTGCATACAGATTACATTTCCCTAGTATATTCTTTCTTCTGTAACTAAAACATTAGGCGTCAGGAGTCAGTAACATTTTCCACATCCATAAATAATATCTTATGATACTGTATTTCGAGACGCCTGGGTGGCTCAGTGGGTTAAGGCCTTTGCCTTCAACTCAGGTCATGATCCCGGGGTCCTGGGATCAAGCCCCGCATCCGGCTCTCTACTCAGCAGGTTACCTGCTTCCCTTCCTCTGTCTCTGCCTGCCTCTCTGCCTACTTGTGATCTCTATCTGTCAAATAAATAAATAAAATCTTAAAAAAGAAAAAAAGACTGAATCTTATTTTAAAAAATGATACTGTATTTTCTAATATCTCTTTTAGTTATAAACTTTAGATCCAGAGAATTATTATTCTATAAAGGACGCATATCTAACTCATCCATATTTCTAGCCAGAAGCCCTTAAACTGCTCCCGATCTCTTAAACTGTTCCTTTAAGACCTCCACAAAGGGGGCGCCTGGGTGGCTCAGTGGGTTAAAGCCTCTGCCTTCGGCTCAGGTCATGATCTCAGGGTCCTGGGATCGAGGCCCGCATCGAGCCGCGCATGGGGCTCTCTGCTCAGCAGGGAGCCTGCTTCCTCCTCTCTCTCTGCCTGCCTCTCTGCCTACCTGTGACCTCTGTCTGTCAAATAAATAAATAAAATCTTAAAAAAAAAAACAACCTTCACTGAAGTTCACTGAAGTTAAATCAGCTTCCAAAAATATCTCTTTCCCCTGATCATGGTTTACATCACAGATCCCTTCTGTACACCCATGAAAATAGGTTTCTGTTCAACCAATGCTCTTGCAGAAAACTGCCCCTTCGTTTTATTTTATTTTTTTGAGAGAGAGAGAGTGAGCAAGCAGGGAGAGGGGCAGGGGGAGAGAGACAGGCAGACTCCCTGCTGAGCATGGAGTCAGACAAGGGGCTTGATCCCAGGATCCTGAGATCATGACCTGAGCCGAAATCACCAGTCAGACACTTAACCACGGAGCCACCCAGGCACCCCTGCGCCTTCAGCATAACAAAGGAGATGGGCCGACACACTGAAGGCCCTGTTCCCATTCCCAATGCCAGGCACACATACATACAATATTGCCTCAGCCTCCCAACGGCGCAGAGTTTCCATGATGCTGTTATTTAAGACCTACCTCTGGAATTAGTGCTTTTACGGAGGGCAGGGGGTGTGTGCACAGGGGAGATTGGGGGAAATGTGAGTAGGGAGAAATTTTCTTTCCAACTGCCAGAGGCCCAGACTCAAAAAATTTAGCCACTTTTCTATTTTTTCCCTGCTCTTTTCTCCCTTGGTCCTGTAAGGAGTTGCCCTCAGAGTCCATCTTTCAGTTACTATTGTTAGATAAGGAGCTACTGGGGCACCTTACTGGTCCAGTCAGTTAAGTGCCCGACTCCTGCTTTAGGCTCAGGTCGTGACTTAGAGGTCGTGAGATCGAGCTTCGAGTTAGGCTCTGGGTTCAGCACAGAGTCTGCTTCTTTTCCCTCTGCTTTTCACCGCCAACCCCCAACTCACACATTCTCTCTCTCTTGCTCTCTCAAATGAGCAAATAAAATTAAACAAAAAAAGACAAGGAATTCTTTTTCCATCAAAGAAGCGGTGAAACTATTTTGAATCCAGGCTTAAACTTATTGATTAAATAAGTAAATATTATAGTAAAAAAAAAAATGGTAGAAAAATTCTACAGATATATACCAATGGCTAAACTGACCAACATGTAAGCTTTTTCATGAGTACTTAATGTGTCCCAAATGGGAGAGAAGCCACGTCTAGGAGAACAGTGAATGTAATCACATACCGGGGCGACTCTCTTCTACCCAGCCCCTCGGTGACAGGGTACTCAGGCGATCAATGGCACCAGGGAAACAGAGTACGGCATGGTCTTTCAGAACAAAACCCCGATGTCAGCCAAGAACTGAAATCAGTTCTGGGCTCGCACAGTGAAATGTGCTTTAAATTTGCCTGTGGTTGTTTTCTCCAGTGGTCAAGGAGAATATGCTACTGATTTGTGCTTTGGCATTTCTATGGGGCACTGACAGGCAGCTTTTTTTAAACACATACTTGAGTGATTTCGACAAAGCTCTCCGTGTGACTGCAGCTTCACTAGAAATCCTAACAGTGCTTGGGAAAGTATGTACTCACTAAGTTAAATAAAGTGCCAAAAGGCATGAGTAATTAGCTTGGTGCTAACTCGACATCAGGAATATTAATTATGTGCTTCAAATGTACCTTTATCTTCCATTTCTAATGATTACATATATAAGCATTGATCTTCGCAGTACCTGTAACCCTTCTAGGGGGCACGGAGGACAGGACACAGAAGAAAATAGGTTTCCTAACCAAGTTATCACTGTTCTATACCAGCAAAGCTGGTAGTAATCACAGTAACAGAAAAATCTGGACACTTGCTCTACTCATTTAATAAAATTTTTCCTTTAAAAGCACATGTAGCTTTTCCTCAACTATATTATACAAAAGTCTGTCCTAATTATGCATGTTATCCATTCAAATGTTGCTTCAAGCATAAACAGTCAGTGGAGATTAAAGGTCATGCGTGATATTTTACCTATGATAAAACAGGACTAATTCTGATGCATAACAGTGGGGTTAAGCTTACTTTTTGGGGGCTGGGATCATTGTAACTGGTTTCTTCCAAAAGAAAAAATGCTGAAATGGCTTCAAAATTTTTATTTTCATTTTTATGGCACAGAGCAAACTTCAACTGCTGTTTAGAATTACCAAGACCTATCAGATAAGAGTCAACCACTGGACGACCAGGAATAAACACATTTCTACTTCTTAGAAAACAACCCTATACATTAAAAATTTGAAGGTTCTACACTAGAAACCAGTATCTTTGAGCAGTAATTTTCCAGTTTACTTTTTAAATTTCAACAGAGGATAAAATTCTAAAATAGTATCTGCTTATCTGGATAAATTTAAAATATAAAGAAATCTCATTTATTGGCATGCCCCTCCCTTCCTACTCCCCAGCTTTTTTTTTTTTTTTTTTTTAAAGGAGAATCACACAATCTATATAAATAACCGGTTTACTTCAAGTTTCTGTGGTGTGTGCTCTACCATCCCACAGACCTTCCCCATCCGGATAGGGGCACGCCTGTGACCAACACCAAAACCCAAAGACCACTGGGAAGGGAGGTTCCAACAATCAGGAAAGAACATACCAGGGAGAGTGCAGTGTTCTCATTAAGAGACTTCTCCAAGCCCTCTCACAGGAGCAACTGTGGGGAAAGACCCCTAGGATTATGCAGTGGTTTTAATATTCACGTTGTTTCTGGCCATGGGAAAATGCCACCATAAAGCTGGTGACAATCTTACACCACAACTGATAAAGAGAAAGAGACCTCGCGAGCCACGCTCTGAGCCACAGGCCTTCCATTCCCCACAACCTCGAATCCCCTCACCAACTCTATGAAGGAGGCCCAGCCATCTGGCCTAGGCAGCCTTGAACAGGTCACAGAACTTGCGTGGTGAGAAATGACGCGGTGAGGACGGCAAGGCCCGTCCTTCTTTCTGCTCATCTCACAACACTGCATTAGTTACAGCTCACATCATTATGACTCGGAGTTCATGTCTGGATACTTTGTGCTTCCCCAGACAGAACCTGTAGAGAGTGTTTTCACTCCCAAGTCTATAACTTTCCACACTTTCAGATACCTTTGGGTTGTAGTTCAAAGACTCATCCTTCAAGGCCCAGGCAGATACACAAAGGTCCAGAGTAATTGTTTTTTTTTTTTTTTTCTTTTTTGTGTTTTAAGGAGGCTCCACGCCCCGTGTGGGGCCAATGTGGGACCTGAGATCAAGACCTGAGTTGAGGTTAAGTGTCAGATGCTTAACTGATTGAGCCACCCAGGCACCCCTTGTTTTTTCTTCATTTTTAAAAAAATATTTTATTTATTTATTTGAAAGAGAGAACGTGTGAGAGAGAGAGAGCATGAGTGGGGGGCAGAAGCAGAGGGAGAAGCTGGCTCCCCACTGATCCCAGGACCCCAGGATCAGAAATGAGCCAAAGGCAGACACTTAACTGACTGAGCCACCCAGGTGCCCCTGTTCTTTCTTTTCTAAAACAGAACTTACTGAGGTAATTCTGGTGGTCTCTCAGGGCTTTCAAGTCATATACCATGGGAGCCACACTTTGTTTCTCCAGAAATAGCAGAAATTCGTATCATAACAAACCTAAGACTTGCAAAGGTTCCCATTTTTCATATCTAATCAACACCAAATTCCACAGACTCTCGCGCGCGCATCGTCTGATCCGGCTCCTCCTTGCCGCGTTCAGCTTCCTGCCTTGCTTACGTCCTCCTCATCCTTGGCCTTGGGAACATGCAGCAAGTGTCGGACGCTGTGTCTCCGCCTCTTCCCACCAGTGGCTCCCCCACAGCATAGCCAACGAGCCTCCCCTCGGGCACCATCCGCTCCAAACAGTCTTCTCTGGACCCTCAGACTGGACTAGGTGCTCCTCCTCCGGCCTCCGCAAACCCCTTACACACATCACTGTATCACCTACGCACGGCACCATCATTTCTTTCCCTGTCTCTTTCTCGAATGGACTTGCTTGTGGCTAGCACAAATACGACGTTATGTGTCTTTCCTTAACAGGAAGGAAAAATAAAATAGAAACCTAAGTGTGAGGAGTTGACGCTGACGTTGGAGTAGAAGGAGGAAAGACCCCAAACTCATTTTGTATCTCGTAGAGTTTTGCGGGCTTTAGCTATTTAATAGTTCATTTAACAAATAATTATTGAACTTACATCCTGCTAAGAACTAAAAGTACAGAAATGATTAAGACACAGGGTGGCTCAGCTGGTTAAGTATCTGACTCTTGGTTTTGGCTCAGGTCATGGTCTCAGGATCCTGAGATTGAGCTCCGTGTCAGGCTCCACGTTTAGTCTGGAGCCTGTTTGTCCCTCTCCCTCTATCTTCCCACTGCTCAGCAATGTGATAAGAGCACACACAGCTATAAAATGATGAGGTAAGCACAGGTTCTGTGAAAACACAGACTGAGAAGACAAATCATGCCTAAAGATTTGGAGGAGACCAGCCAGACGCCTGAGCTGATGCTTGTCGCCTGGGTAGGAGTTCAGCAGCAGGAGGCACAAAGGAAGGGCAGCCCAGGCACTAAAGTCACCAGTCAAATCAAATACAGCAATTCTGGGGCCCTGATGTCCCCACTTTGCTCAAAATGACAGGAAACATCAACTTCACTCCCATCAGTGCATCACTTCCATATACCAGAACCAACAACACTCCTTTAAGATAAGCTGTTCACACAAAGACAGCTTCTATCAGACCATGACGGAGGTACTATCTCCCCCATACTCAGTGGAAACTATGTAAGATACTTTACCTTATGAATAGTGGAAAGGCAATTCCATGAGGACGGAGTCACTAAAACTGGTGGGTGTCAAACACTGATTTTTCTAGAACTGAGATGTCAACAGAAGCATCTTCTGTTTAACAAACATACAAATGTTAGAGGAAGAACGCGGACGAGCTTGCTGCTGAGCTTAAGGATGCATTCACTTATCCCTCTTAGCTCAAGTGACTAGACCTTGCTTTGTGTCTAGAGCTTGCTTTCTTCAGTCAGCAAACCCCGAGCAAGCAGAATGGACAACCTGAAACGCTGTATCCTTAACTGCCCTTGTCAGGGGGCAGCTGAGGGCTCAGCAGCTCAGTGGAGACAGTCTCTTATTACCCTCCTGTCCAGGCCTCTCTGCTGGCAAAGAGTGCAACTGAATAAACAGAGAGACAAGATCTGCAATGCATCAGCACTAAGTCAATTACGACAGTGGGAAGAATGGCGATCTGAGGTCTAAATCTTTTAAACAGCAATCATCTTTGCTCCGCCTAAGAAATCTGGCAACTTTGGTCCACCATATTTATGGAAGTACTTTTTAGATTCTCTGATTAATACAAGTACTCCGGAGCAGGACCACAAAGACCCAGCCAGAATACACTGTCATCCTGAGCTCAGTCCGCAAATGGGTTAATGAGAAACTACCAGCCTCGGAAGATCATGTATATGAAAAAGATACCAGAACCATCTTGTGTTGAACAAAAGGATTCATGGTTCTTGCGAGTGTTTATCATCTCCATCCTACTTCCAATTACATGACAACACGTCCGGTTTATGAGAAGAGACACTTACAATAACTGCCAAATGGTCTGCCCATCTTTTCAAAGGCCAGGAAATGATGGGCTCTCTGCGAGTGCATGAATAATTTCTTATCCAAGTCTTTGATTTCACACGTTCAATCCACTTTCTCATACCGAATCCAGGAATCTAAAGCATTTCATAAGTACTAGGCATAGATACACAATCTACAGTTGCCCCCACAGGGCCTGTTAAATGTTCTTCCATTACCAAGTATTCGTTTCTTGAGTTCTTAAATATTTAGAAAATGTGCAAGACATGTGAAAGAAACAGTTTTTTGAACAAAGACTCAACACACTAATGTCCTGATGTTTTCCTTCTAGAAACGGAATGCACTTCAACACATTTCCTTTAAATGCACTCTTTTCCCAGTTTGTGGAAAGCACCGAGCAGAAGTTGGGAGTTGGTTGTAAACCTTGTTGATTTCCTGTGGTGCGCCTCGCTCTGGGGGAACCCAGCTCCCTGAAGGGGCAGCAAAGGCAGCGAGTGCACAGCACACCGCAGGCTGCCTCTAGGATTCCAAGTTAGCTCACACGGGGTCCCAGGGAGCCTCTCCACTGCTGTCCGGCCATGGTTCTCTCTGTGTAATAGAGGCCCCTCATGCTTCCCAGCATGCATCTGCAAACCACACTGGCCTGACCCGAGTTAGTTGGAAAAGCAAAGGCTTCTGGTTACTCCCGTGTTGACAAGCACACACATCTAAAAACCCCTTGTTCCTCTGTTCCAACATTTGACTGTAACTCTCTGCCTCTGCTCCCATCTCACCCCAGTTCCCAGCCAGTACTTCTCACTGGGAGGGTGTGTACAAACTTGGGCAGTCCTCCGATTTTCGGCCCATATTGGATTTGACCATCCACCTCCTGACCTATCACACCAATAGGATGTGCAGAAATATTTAGGGTCTGAGACCTGCATCACCACGTTACACAATTACATTACCTTTCTTAGTGATAAGCCTGATTTGAGCTGGTTTTCTTCAAGAACTTTATGACTTTTTCCAGTACGCTTCCGTGATTAAAGTTCTGCAGAGTGAGAAGCTTAGTTTCTACTACTTTTTACACAGAGCAGCTGGCACTAAGTCTTCCCCGCTTGCAACCCACCACCCTTACAATTTTCCTGTAGCATTTGCGCCTTCTTTCTTTCTTCCTGTGTCTACTTATTTCTCAGTTGTGATTAGACTTGTTTTTATATTTTATTTCTAGCAAAACTAAAAGTAAGATACAAATACATGCCTTCAAAAACTAATAAGCAATTGGGGGGAAACTATATCTACACATGTACTTGAACAGACACTAATTCCAAGTGTCTGTTGTAAGGGTGTAAATGGAGAACAAGAAAGAAGATGGGATTCATCCTCCAACGACTGACCTTCACATTCATCTACCTCTTGCATGCCAGTGAGTATATTTCAAATATTGGATCAATGTCAACCCAAGAAAGCTCTAAGTTAAAAGTCCTCTGCAAATTATTTGAGTTTTTCCAGGTATCCTGCACAAGAACCTACTACGTTACGGGAGTTCATGAAGGTCCAGAAGCACTAACCATAGACTCTAGGAGAAAATATTTTATATCTTGGTATGTAAAAAGAGCCCATGACTTGAATATTTAAATGTTTAAAGCCAATGAATAAGGAACTATTGTTTTCTTTAAAAATACATCTTTTGGGCACCTGGGTGGCTCAGTGGGTTAAAGCCTCTGCCTTAGGCTCAGGTCATGATCTCAGGGTCTCAGGATGGAGTCCTGCCTCATCGAGCTCTCTGCTCAGCAGGAAGCCTGTTTCCTTCTCTCTCTGCCTGCCTCTCTGCCTACTTGTGATCTCTCTCTGTCAAATAAATAAATAAAATCTTTAAAAAAAAATACATCTTTTCAAAACTGTCCTGTCATGTTTTATTTTGTTTGCAAAATAAATAAATTATAACAAAATATTAGAAAAGTTTTCATGTTAGGAGACTTATTTTGCCTTTACTGCTCTGAATTTTACATTAAAAAACAAAATTATGTTCATCACTTAGAATAAAGTACTGTACTTCTTTAGATAGTAAGTTTCCCTTGTACTATTAAAATGGTTTTTAAATTTTAAAATTTTTATATCCAACTTTTCAGAAATGCTATTATATTATAAAGACATGTATGTCTATCTGTATGTCTGTATATACAAACATGTACACACTTTAATCCTTTGATTAAAACATAAATATGGAATATAAACTTTATACATAAATACATGTTAAAACATTGAAAAGAAGTTCTAAAAATAACTAAAACGCCATTTTGCCCAACTATTTTCAGGCTGTCTCTAAGCAAAGAAGAGTGGAACTGGAGTCAACCGTCCTAACCAGACTCAATCTTAGAATAATACGGAGACCTACAACAGTTTTCAACTAACAGATTTGATCTGCTTGGTTTTGTGGGACTGCTGAGTTGAGAACAAAAGGCCGCAGCCAGACAGCTGACCCAGTGTGATTCGTCAGGAGACTGCCATCTAATCTTCATCTGGCCAACAATCTGAAATTAAAAAGTGGCACCAAGAGGCACTTGGATGGCTCGGTCTGTTAAGCATCTGACTTTGGCTCAGGTCACGATCTCAGGGTCCTGGAATCAAGCCCTGTGTCATGCTTCGTGCTCAGTGCAAAGTCTGCTTGTCCCTTTCCCTCTGCCCCTACTCATGCTCTGTTTCTCTCTCAAATACATAAAATCTTAAAAAAAAAAAAAAAAAAAGTGGTACCTAGTCTATGCTTATGGAAAGATCTGATCAACTGTGTTTCAAGATCTTTACTGATCTGAAAGAGAATCTATATTCATCATTCACTGCTTGATAAAGCGCCTTAAAAAGCATTGATGGAGCCTTTAAATCTAGGTCCAAAACAAGTACCTAAGACTTCAACAAAAAGTAGTTCTTATCAAATCCTCGGGCCTGATAGGCAATTTTTTTCTTCAAAATCATATTCAATATGACCATTTATTTTGACACAAACAATTAGTCTGTCCCATGACTGGCTGTGCAACAAACAGCCTTCTCTAAGTTGGTAAAAAGGGACAGAAAAATTCAAGCATGTCATCTGCGCATCTGCTCCTCACGGCAACAAGCTGACTTAGGGGCAACACCGACTGCAGCAAAGCCCTCCGTTCAAGAGAAGCAGGCGGCGCCTTCAAGAGGCCATGGAGCAGTCACTGAAACTGAGCACTCAAAACAGTCACCAGCATCCAGAATAATAGCTTGAAACTCAAAAAGATGCACAGAAAATCTAACCCCGATCTGGTTCAGTCCCAGGGGGACGAGAAAAGCTATTGTCTCCTATCAAACGCTGACTCACTGACAATTGGAGGGGAAAAAAATATAAATTCCAACGATTATGAAGTTAATAATAATTTCATCGGCAGCAATATTCAAGAAGTTGATTAGATGATCGTAATGGGTGATTTAAAGTGAAAGGAAAAACACCCTTAGCATAATTTAATAAGAGCTTCAGACTGAAGCATATTCAAGGGTTTCATGAAAGACCTTCTCATGGCCTTTTAATAGCTCTTTCCAATTCCAATTAACGTGTTAAACGCCGATTCTCACTACTTCATCAGAAATCGGACCCAGCCGTCTCTGATGCAATCACGAAATTATCGTTCGCAGCACAATGTCTGCTACGCGTTATGGACGGGCCAGCGCAGATAAGCAGCTCGCAATTCGCCATGACAAGAGAAAAGAAAAACTGGAGTGGGTAATGAAAAATAATACATTCTACTCGTCTTCGGGAGGCTTGGAGTGACATTTACCTAACACATCACCCTTCCTAATTGTTTCACTGGGGTTGATATTCAGATTAGTATAACCTTTGTGCAGACCCTCCATAGACAATACAGAAATGCTGATTGAGAGAGAGTTCGTTTCCATGAAGAACCCAGGTTGGTACCCCAGGAATCAACTGGGAGCTGTGCTCCCGCCAATGTGAGGCGTTCACCCCCTCATGAGTCACTCAAATGTCCGCACAGTCCCTCCCATCCGCCTGCAGGTTTTGCTTCCCAGGCTTCCCTCCACTGGGTGCTGCCCCCAGCACTGGAAGCCTGGCTCCTAAGACCAGTAATCACAGCCAGAGCTCTGGTTGAAAGTTCAAGGTTGCCCCACCCTCCCAAGTCAGGGGACACCCACCCACCGAGCTGTGAACAGGTCAGCCCTGCCACCCTTCCCTTAGACTTGAATTTCTTCTATTCCTGAGTATTTTCGGACAGCAGCCCTCTGAGAAGGTGAGTGTGAATCCCCAAAAGCAGGCCCCCAACACCGCCTCTGCTTACAACATTACACAAAGACTTCCGGGCATATTACAGTCTCTTTTTTTCCCCCCAATCTTAAAATATTATCATGGGAGAAAAGAATCTTTGAAGGTAGAAAACAATATAAAATGAAACAAGATGAATAAAAACGACCATTTAATCTATATTCTAGGCATTATGAAGTTCAGTCTCTTCCAGAAACCAGGTAAGTGGCTAAGACTTCACTTTGATGAATATGTTAAAGGAATGTTTTGATTCTTTTATGGATCAAGGAGTTTGAAATATATGAAGTTCCGCCAAATATTTTTTAGGATGCATGGGCTGGTTCTGCTTAGAATTATACTTCTAATAAGAGGCAGCCAAACATAATATTTGTGAACAAAAATAACTGCTGTGCTCGTGTGGCCCTGTACCTTCCAGTTAAGGACGAAAGTCCGCAAACCCAAACAGATGTTAAGCATCGCATTCATATCAATGGCTTGGTGAGGACAGGGTATTGCCCTAAAAGAAACTGCTAAAAACGCAGGCTTTGCCTATTTTTCTCTCCCTCTCCCGGCATAGCATCTGGCACAAAGGGGGTGTTCCTTAGCTCCGTCGCTCCCCACCCACACTTCCTTCCAACCGGCAGTGGATTTCCTTGATAAAATGCTACTTGCAGTATTTTTACTTTACTTTATGTCATCACAGTCTTTAAAAGCTTAGTTTAGAAAGAACTGTATCACACTTCTAAAAATATGGCTTAGGGATGCCTGGGTGGCTCAGTCAGTTAAGTGTCTGCCTTCGGCTCGATTTCAGGGTCCTGGGATCGAAACCCCGTGTCAGACTCCCTGCTCAGTGGGGAGCCTGCTTCTCTCTCTCTGCTCCCCCTCCTTGTACTCTCTCTCTCTCAAAAATAAATAAATACATCTTTAAAAAATATATATGGCTTACATAAATTTCATAAAAAATTATTTAATCATATGCATAAATGGCATTTTTATGCACAGTTTATGTTAATGTGTTGTTCCTGTTGACAAATTATTTCATGTTCACATATTTTTAAATTTCTCCAACTAAACAGTTTCAGGAAAGGAGGGGCTCCCCCTCCATTTTCTCCTTTAGCACCTCTGCACTCCTCCAGCAGATAAGCCAAAGATAAATACCGGCCAATTACACTTAAATTGGCTTCTTTTGCCTCTTGAGGTCAATTCCCTGACACTGCCCTCCTTCCTATCTTTAATGGTAGTCAGGAAATTTTCACCACAGAAAGAGACCCAGTGAAGTTGTGAAATTGCTCTGCTCAGTGGGGGGCAACTCCTCTGTCAGTTTCCAGAATCTGCTCCCACCTGCTGATGACAGTGAACAGTCCTCTCTGGACTCAACTTCCCTGTAATACTTGGCACACGAATATTAACAAATATTTATGAATTTTCTAGACATCTCAGGGGCCTGGTTCCATGTCTATGGCTGAAGTCCTCATCTTTCTGCCCAATGTGGTGGCCCTATCACTCAAGTAGTTCAAACCTGACCCTGGGTCATTGCACACCTCCCTCTCTCTCCTCCTCCTCCTCCTCTTCTTCTTTTTTTTAATTTTATTTATTTATTTGACAGACAGAGATCACAAGTAGGCAGAGAGGCAGGCAGACAGAGAGGGGGAAGCAGGCTCCCCACTGAGCACAGAGCCTGGCGTGGGGCTTGATCCCAGGACCTGACCTGAGCCGAAGGCAGAGGCTTTAACCCACTGAGCCACCCAGGCACCCCTCTCTCCTCTTCTGACCTGAGTCAATCTCGATGTGCTGTCAATTTTCTGTGTTCCTTATACTAACTCCCTGATCTATGCCCAATATTGCTGACATGGTTCAGATCCCAGTCATTTCTCACCTGAATTTTTGGAGTACCTCACAGCTGCGCTCCCTGATTCTACTCTTCCAGGACAGAACTTACATCCCACTCTCCACGTGGTGGCCAGCACAAGCTACCTAAACCTAAGGTTGTTCCCTTCTTAGTGTCTCCAACGAAACCCTTCTCAGGTCCTTCCTCCCCCTACATAAATTCTCACGTGCAACTCTGGGCCCTTGAGGATCTGGCCCCAGCCTACCTCTCCTTCTACCCTCCACATTTCTGGGTCATGAAAGGTCCCTCTTACTTCCTTTCACTTAGCATGTACTCATCTCCTAAGACTAGAACACTCTCCTCCTCCAGTGTCTCTGATGGCCCTACGGTTGCGTCAGCAGGCTTACCCCTTGAGCGGGCCTACCCAGGCCATTCGCTCTGTCCATGTGTCTTCCCTCCATATTTAGCCCGTGAGCCCCTCGCTTGGAATCCACGTGTCTCACAGGGCAAGGTTTCAGTGAACACTGAAGAATGCATGAACACGTGGAGTTCAAAAGGCAGAGCCGAAGATCTCTACCGGAAATCCTGCGTCAAAGATCTGAGGTGCTAATATAAAGAAAACCCTATTACCTTCCCCGAGGCGAATTCAGATTTTTTTCATTGTCACCAGTTTCCTAAAATAACTTCAATTATTTTGAGGATATCAGAGCTCTTGAAAGTAATAACTTATATTACTCTTTGTGGAAAGACTATTTGTCTCTTCATCCGCAGGAAAACGCATCCCCCTGTGATTCAGTTTATTCCTGTTAATGAGCTCCTGACCCTCTCCCAGCTCCTCTCTTCCCACATCCCACTCCTTCACTTTCAGAAATGGTCCTTAGCTGGAGCACCTCCTCTAAATTGACAGAGCCAAGTCTTCATCATCTCTCCCTCAGATTATTTAAAGTCTCCTAACTCGTTTCCCCTCCTCTAGCCTCCCCGCTTCATCATCCAGTCTTCATACTATCTTGAGCACTAACCGCAACTCTGATCATGCCTTGAAACCTCCTCAGGTGAACAAGACAAAGTTTAAACATCTTACTCTGAATACCTTGTCCCCTCCTGCCTCTCTAACCTCACCTCCCTTTGTGCATTCTAGAATCACAACGATCTGCTGATTATGGGTCACTTCTTATCAAGCTGAGTCTACTGAGTCTCTTCAGTCTTGCTCACGACAGTCCTTTGACTTTTTATTCCTTTGCCAATTTGAAAAATCCCTACTTGTCCTCCAAGAAGACCAGTTCAAATAAGCTTCTCTCTCCTCTATAAAAACTTTAAAACTGCCTGATTATAAATCATGGCTACTTTCAGGGTTTCCAAACATTTAGTGTACACTCCTGGTATAACATACAAGATACTGGCCCGATCTCCATTATAAAACGGAAATTCCTTGAAAGAAAGAAAAGTCTGTGAATTACACATCCTTGAGTAGTCACTGCTTAAGATAAAGCCTAAGGCAAATCAAGTGCTTAAAAAAAAAATGTTTGTTGAATTATGTTGCCTTCATTACATAACAAGCTCTCAAAGGCAGGAACAATACTTAATTCGTCTCTGCATTTTTAGGAGCACCTATCACAGCTCCAAGTCCAAGACTTATTTGTGGAATTAAAGACTGACCCACTTTGGGGACAAATACACAAAACAGACAAATGAGCTAATGTGAAATATTTTTAAAATATAAATATTTCCAAAATGATAGCATCATTTTTATGAATTACTTCTGGCAAAGACTACAGCAGGGCTACCCAGATATCCCACTGGCTTGGAATTCTTTTATGGATCCACTGTGAGATAAGAACTAAAATAAAGAATAAGCATTTTGAAACTTAGACAAACTTAGACAACTTAGACAACTTGACAAGGCTGAGACATCCAAACATACCATCATGGGCTTGTCTCCCTGAAGAAAGCATCGGCTGCTGTTGGTCTTGGTAAATATATGTGCTAAAATGGTGTGTACAGCCAGAACTCCAGGCCAGTCATGGCTTAGTGACCACATACTGGTCTGTGATAGATTGGAAATGGTAAGAAAAACAAAAGGCATTTCACCGGAGAAAGTCCGGAAAACACTAGCAAAGGAGAATAATTCAACAAACTCCCATGTACCACAACACATTTCTCTATATTTACCTTCCCAACATCCTTGAAGCCTTTTTCCCCATGACACAAATATTCCTTGTGTCCTCTGTTCTCTCAAGAGACAGCCTCCAATCTGACTTTTTAAATAACCTACGAAATCCTGTTCCAGAGTGTGAAATTTCCTGCTGGGGTTTTAGAGCAATTAGAATTCCTTTCACCAAAAAAAAAATTAATTAATTAATAAGTTAATTAATCAAAATTTAACAAGCGTAAGTGTTAAAAGCCCTGTCTGTCAATATTACGTGAAAACCTGTGTTGTGTCCTCTATCTGTGACCCTTCAGCAATGACTGACAGACCTGAACTCCAAGTAAAGGAACATCTGGCGCCTTGACCTTCACAGGGAGAAAGACCTTCAAAAGCCACAACTCGAAGAGAAAGATAAAAGTGCATGTTGCCAGGGCGTAGAAAGAAAAAGATTCCCACTCACTTGCACTCATAAAACAGGCTTTCCAAGAACGTTTGGCTGATGAAACTTAACTGTAAGAGATGCTTATTCCTGTCAGAGGTCAGCATGGAGAAGACCCAAGAGAGAAGAAATGCCAGAAGTGACAGGTGGAAACCACGGGCTTTCCACAGTTAACCAAATGGGCACAACAATGCCAACGCGCCTCCTGAAATCCAAACCTTCTATTTCTGCATCACTGCCAACTCATTTCCAAAACCTCCGCTGCTAATCAAACCTGTTTGGCGGCCTCCTTATCGAAACTGCAAAACTTTAATTTCACCCTCATGAGCCCTGCAGCTGTAAATTAACTGAATAAAATTTACAAACATTATGCAGTAAGATAAAGCACTTTCGAAGTCTTTTCCCTATTCAGTGGACTTAGCTGCCTAGCAGGCCAGTTTTGCTTGACATGAGTTCAGAGGCCCTGGAAACCATCCTAATCCTACTTGCTAGGCCTTGTGCCTGTTCACAGAACCGTGTTAACCCAAACCTGGAAAATTAATAAATCTCAGATGGGTGTAAGCACTCAAATACTCCTGATACTTCTTGCCATTTATTATACCAAGGCATCCTTTGCAATGGGAGAATCCTTCTCAAAAGACCGCAAGGGCAGCAGAAAAAATCCCTGAGGTTATTAGCAGGCAACAAAATATCTCATTGAAGATTGCTGCCCTCTAAAGCCAAAGCCAGGGATTAAATTTACTGAAGGTGAAATCGCCTATGCTTTGGTGTAACACAGATATTCCCAAAATGGTTTTCTGAACTCCTCCATTTCACATTTCTGGCAATTTTTAAACAGCAAGGGGAGCAAGACTGGTTGCTCTTGTGTCTGCCGACTGTACCATGCAAGTCAGCTCATCAGGGGTTACAAGTCCCTACATCACATCAACAGAGAGAAGACAAAAGACTATTAATTTCTCAAAATGGGAACCCCTACTATACTGAGGTACTGTAATTCACTTATGATTTCCATGGCTACCAAGGAAGAATTGAAATGCCCCCGTCTGGATGGTTTTCACAGCACAGGAGTCTCTCCCTCCAACTGGGGTCAAGTCTATCGGCTTCCCGTTTCATGAATTCTATCTGCAGGTGCAAGCCCTCTAGCCCAAGAGGAGCTGCGGGGGCAGAGGCTTCTCTCTGTCATCCATGCAAGCCTCCACCCTCTCTCTGCAAAAGACCTGGATTTGCAACAACTGAGGTCGAATGGAGTTCTGCAGACTTCTTAAGCTCTGGGAAACATTGTTCTCAACTCTAAAGATACTGCTCGAGGAGGGGCAGTGTGAATGGGCAATTAGAGGAAGTATCCCAAGAGTACCACACATAACAGCCTCTTATCAAGGAAAAAAATTTTGAAATGTAAATTCTTCTCTTTCCCTTCTTTAGAAAACAAACTAAAAAATGCAGTCAACATATCCCACTGACAATTGTTCTTTAGATATATGGTCTCGTGCCAGAACCAAATAAGATCACAAAGAGATTCTTTTTAAAATTTAATCACAGAAAAGATGGGAAATATCAGCGCTTGATGGCTATGAAAGTGATCTATCTCCCCGCCTCTGGCTCCACCAAGCAAGACAGGGATACAGCCCCTGAAATAAATGCTCATGCTTTCCCTTAGTAATTTGGACGGTGGGAAAATAAGCTGATTCAAACAAAGTCCATTAAATAAATAAAATCCCAACACTTGTCTCTTTAGACAAAAAGCAGATGGTAACAATAGGAAAGATTGCTAATGCTTTGGCAAACTAATCATTCTTCCAAAAGCCATTTACAAAAGCCCACCAGACGTCCTGCTGTGAGGATGCCACGGACAAATCCTGTGGCAATTATAAGTGTATTTAACTCAAGACCAGAACCACAGAGTACCATGAATGAATGAATGAATGAAAATCACAAATAAATCTAGAAAGAAATTATTGTGGGTTTGTTTTTTTTTTTTTTAATTTATTTGACAGACAGAGATCACAAGCAGGCAGAGAGTCAGGCAGAGAGGGAGAGGAGGAAGCAGGCTCCCCACTGAGCAAGAGAGCCTGATGCGGGGCTCGATCCTAGGACCCTGAGATCATGACCTGAGCCGAAGGCAGAGGCTTCAACCCACTGAGCCACCCAGGCGCCCCTACTGTGTTCAAAGGTTCAAAGAGCCAAAGTTAAAGAAAAACTGTATCTATCTCCACTTTACTGTGTGACCTCAAAACATTAAGAACTTGAGTGGGTTGTCGCCAAGGAACCAGTCAAATCGAAGCCTGGGTAGTTTCTGGAAAATGGAAATCCAGCAAAAATTGCTCATATCAAGAGAATAACAACTGACTTTGGGAGTCCAACCAGAAACAAATAACTCATTGGACCTAGGAAGAATTCAACAAGGGAAATCCTTATGTGAATTCCTGGTGCCCTCATCTTCTTCCCCCACCCCCCACCGTCCCCCTGGCCAAGTTCTTACCAAGCACCTACTAAGTACCCTGCACTGGGCCAGGTGCTGGAACAAACAGTAACAAAGTAGAACAAGTTCCTGACCACAAGCAAGTTATGGTCCAGGGAAGTCACAGACAACTATAATACAAAAGCACAGGAGTTGCACTAGAGAAAGCCACCGGTTAGCTATGGTGTCCCAGAAAATACCCCAATTTCAACAATCAGAGATGATGCCTTCCCATATGTACGCTATCAACATTTGCCCAGTCCCCAAAGTTCACCTTCTAAATTCCTTGGTCTACTGAGTTCTAGATGTACCTCTAAAATATCCCGCAAACTGATTCTGACCTCACAGTCACTGCCCGCTGCTTACCACCGACCCAACACCTTCTTTAATAAATGCTAACCAATCACGTGTCCTCATTCCCAGTGGCCACAACCTCCACTATTTACCGCTCAGCTACTAAAATATTTCCCAACAACAAGAATCTTATTTCACTCCCTTGCTTAAAAGCCTCCAATAGTTCCTGTTGGGTAGAAGAGGAAGTTCAGATTACTTAGCACAGCTCAGTCCAAGCAGCAAAGCAAATACTAGCATCATGTCCCCTGCCCCGTAAGCAAGCTAAGAGAGACAATCATGCTGGACTTGGTACTCGGAGGCCGGCCCTCTGTGATCCCTCAGGACCCCACTGTTCCGTACACGATGTCCCTCTTCAAAAAGGTCCTTTCTCCTTGGCCTTGTATGCACGGTTCTTTCTCTTGCTTCGGATGCACTGACTTCCACGTAACCTTCTTCGCTGCAGGGATATCTGCATCTAGCCCGGACCAGCTCTAACACCGCATATACCATAAAACTGTATTCAGTATCCTGGTGTGATTGTGTCTTTTCTCTTCCTAGACAAGGACCATTTTTTTAATCCTCTCCCAGGACCTAGCACAATGTATGACACAAAGAATATACTTGATAAAGATCTGATGAATGAATCAGGAAAATGACTCATCCACCCTTAAATGCAAGTCTAATAAAGGAAATTACTACCTATTAAGCTGGTACTGTACCATCTTACAAAGATAAAATTATTCTGGGCCTGATAAAAATACTGTTAATAGTCCTGGAAACGGCCTGAATAGAAGGTTCTTTATAAATGGATTCCTTACCATTCAGCTAGCTGTACCAGCCTACTCATGGGTGGTCCTTTTGCAACTTGCAACACATTTAAGGTCCCAAGTTAGCTGAAGGGAAAACAAGATTGGTATCTAACACATTTATTTTTAAGTTTGAGGTCAGATTTTATTAGGGAAAAAATGAACACTATGTGTCCTAAGAATAAGAAGAATTTTTTTTTTTTTTTAAGATTTTATTTATTTGAAAGAGTGAGCAAGAGAGAGAGAAAGCATGAGCAGGGGGGAGGAGCAGAGGGAAAGAGAGAAGCAGACTCTCCACTGAGCAGGGAGCCTGACTCAAGGCTCGATCCCAGGACTTGGGGATCATGACTGAAGCCAAAGGCAAATGCTTAACTGACTGAGCCACCCAAGTGCCCCAAGGATGAAATTCTTAGTGAATTATTAAGGGAGAGTATGAGAGCCCCATATTTGTCATGTGAATGTCGTGTTTGACTATCATGCTATGTTCACGAAGTTGTCTTCCTGTTTCGACTCAGATTCAAATGATGTGGAAGGGAACCCACACGGGCCAGTGAGGCTGAAACAAACCCCACTGGGCAGGCAGTGGCCCTCTCAATGCTACACCACCGAGAATTTCCTATGGTGACAGAATTCAGTGCAGCCTGAAGAATAATTTGCTTTGCCTTAATACTCCTCTGGATATCTTTGCTCAAAAAGAAGTTTACTCAAGGTTCATGTCTATCATTCCTCTATATAAACTCCTCCACATCGGGAGGCGTGGTTTTACTCATGTGTTAATATCTCCACACATGACTAACTTGTAGGAGCCTTCCATCTGAGCTCCTCTTGAAAAGGAAGAGTGTCAGTATTCACCCAAACTGTGGACATTCACTTTGTATCCCATGGCATTCTGCTAATTTATATACTATCACAATCACAGGCATCTATCTGGAGTGGACTGTGACAGTTCTTTTTCCCCATGTCACTTTACCATGTGGGGTAAACAATACAGTTAGCAACAGGTCTGCTCACCTTCTAACTAGTGTAGGAGCCAGCTTAGAACAGACCTTCAGGGGCTTTTCAGTAACCAGCCCATATTGACCAGTTAATTTATACAAACCATACAGAAATTAGTTTTGGAAGAACACTGCTTATAACACAGTATGCCAACTGCACAAAAAAATTCTGTTGTTTTAATGAAGGGGTTTTGTGTTTTTTTTTTAAACCCTAGGTAGTGTGGGCCACATACTCCCTATGAACTTAAAACTATTCATTGCTGGGGCACCTGGATGGCTTAGTCAGTTAAGCATCTGCCTTCTGCTCAGGTCATGATCCCAGGGTCCTGGGATGGAGCCCTGCATCAAGCTCCCCACTCAACGGGAAGCCTGCTTCTCCCTCCCACTCTCCCTGCTTGTGTTCCCTCTCTTGCTGTATCTCTCTCTGTCAAATAAATAAATAAGATTTTTTTTTTTTTTAAACCTGTTCATTGCTAAGTCATTCTGGGATGAAGGCCGTATTGCATATTGTGAGTAACCTCAAATTTACACTTACACGTTAATTCTTCAAAAGATAAATTATCAAGCAGAAAGAAAAGCCAACCCCCATTTTCGTGTTGTTGCCAAAATCTGAGCTGTTTCTCTAGAATTTGCATTGACTATTCTGAAAAAAACCTCAATCTTTGTCAGTTTGGGAAGAAACTTAAAAGTGGCCAAATATTCTAATAAATCCTAGGTTAAATTTTTGGTTCTATAATGATTGCATTACTTTGATTTCCCCCAAAGAAATTCTTTACCAGAGACTCCTTAATCAGTTCAATAATGAGTTTTATTTTTTTTTTGTATTTTATTTTAAAGATTTATTTATTTTAGAGAGAGGGGAGGGGCAGAGAGAGAATCTTTAAGCAGACTCCCTGCTGAATTCAGAGCCTATGGCCCATGAGATCATGACCTGAGCTTAAACCAAGAATGAGAAACCAAGAGTTTGATAACAACCAACTGAGCCACCCAAGTGCCCCATGAGGATTCTTTAAGAGAAGTCAGTAACAATACATACAGATTTCTACCAAAAAGAGAATAAGAACTACCAAGCACTTAAAAAGGGTTAATATTCATTCTCCCCAAACTATCTCAGAAAAAAGAAGAGGAAGGAAAGCTTCCAAATTTATTCTATAAGACCACCATTACCATGATACCAAAACCAAATAAGACACCACAAAAAGAAAAAGAACTACAGGCCAGTATCTCTGATAAACACAGATGTGATATTCCTCAACAAAATATTCCCCAAATGACTCCAACAATACATTAAAAAAAATCATTTGCCACAATCAAGTGGGATTTATTCCTGGAAGGCAAAGGTGGCTTCATATTCACAAATCAATCAATGTGATATACTGCCTTAACTAGAGAAAGGATAAAAACCATATGATCATTCCAAAAGATGCAACAAAAGCATTTCACATTCACTTATGATAAAAACCCTCAACCTAATTAAGACCGTATGTGGAAAACGCAGAGCTAACATCATACTCAATGGTGAAAAACTGACAGCTTTTCCCCTGTAGTGAGGAACAAAACAAGGATGTCCACTCTCACCCTTCTTATTCAACACAGCCCTGGAAGTCCCAGCCACAGCAACTAGATAAGAAACAGAAATGAAAGAAACTTACAGAGGTAAGGAAGAAGTACAACCTTCACTACTTGCAGATGACATGATACTAGAGAGAAAAGCCGAAAGCCTTCACCAGAAAAACTACTAGAACTGGTATATGAATTTGGTAAAGTCATAGGATAGAAAATTAACATACAGAAATCTGTTTTTTTCTATACACTAATAAAGAAGTAGCAGAAAGAGAAATAAGAAAACAATCCCATTTACAATTATACTAAAAAGAATAAAATACCTAGGAATAAACTTAACCAAAGAGCTAAAAGAACTATACTCTGAAAACTATAAAAGCCTGATGAAGGAAATCATAAATGACACATATGAAAAGACACGCCATGCTCACGGAATGGAAGAATCAATATTGTCAAAATGTCCATGCCACCTAAACCAACCTACAGATTCAAAGCAATCCCTATCAAAACACCAAGAGCATTTTTCATAGAAAAAGATGAAATAATCCTAATATTTTTATGGTACCAGAAAAACCCAAATAATGAAAGCAATCTTGATAAAGAAGAACAAAACTGAAAGAAACACCATCCAGGTATCAAGATATACTACAAAGCTGTAGTAACAGTATCAAAACAGTTATCAAAACACTGAGTTACTCGGGGCACCTGGGTGGCTCAGTGGGTTAAGCTGCTGCCTTCAGCTCAGGTCATGATCTCAGGGTCCTGGGATCGAGTCCCGCATCGGGCTCTCTGCTCAGCGGGGAGCCTGCTTCCCTCTCTCTCTCTCTCTCTCTGCCTGCCTCTCTATCTACTTGTGATCTCTCTCTGTCAAATAAATAAATAAAATCTTTAAAAAAAAAAAAACACCACTGAGTTACTCAAAATGATGGTGCTGGGAAAACGGGACAGCTATGCAAAAAAATGAAACTCTACCACCTTTCTACACCATACACAAAAACTCAGAATGGATAAAAGACCTAAATGTGAGACGTGAAGCCATAAAACTCCTAGTAGAAAGCATAGGCAGTAATCTCTTTGACATCAGCCACAGAAACATATATGTAGAAATATCTCCTCAGGCAAGGGGAACAAAAGCAGAAATAAACAATGGGGACTAGATCAAAATAAAAAGCTTCTACACAGCAAAAGAAACTACCAATAAAATGAAAAGGCTACCTCCAGAATGGGAGTAGATATTCTCAAATGACATATCTGATAAGGGGTTAATATCCAAAATGTATACAGAACTTATACAACTCAAAAGATAGCCAAAATGCAAGGAATTCAAATTTAAAAAATGGGCAGAGGACTTTATTTTAGACATCTTTCCAAGGAAAACATACAGATGGCAAATAGACACATGAAAAGATGCTCAACATCACTAATCGTCAGGAAAATGCAAATCAAAACCATAATTAGATGTCACCTTACACTGGTCAAGATGGTTTGAGTCAAAATGACAGGAAGAAAGTGCTGGTGAGGATGTAGAGAAAAAGGAATCCTCCTGCACTGTTGGTGGGAATGCAAACTGGTACGGCCACTCTGGAAACAGTACGGAGGTTCTTCAAACAATTAAAAATAGAATTACATAGGACCCAATAATTCCGAAAAGAAAACAAAACACTAATTCAAAAAGACATACGCACCCCAGTATTTACTGCACCATTATTTACAATAGCCAAGATATGGAAGTAACCTAAATGTCCATCCATAGATGAACAGTTGAAGACCATGGGATATGTGCACATGCCTGGACACAGAGACACACACACACATACTGGAATATTACTTGGTTATTAAAAGGGTGAGATCTTGCCATTTGCAACAACATGGGTGGCCCGGGAAGGTATAATACTTAGTGAAATACTTCACAAAGAAATAGACTAATGTTATATGATTTCATTCATATGTGGAATTTAAGAAACAAAACAAATGAACAAAGAAAGAAAGAAGAGACAAACAAAAACAGACTCTTAAATAGAGAAGAAACAGCTGGTGGTTGCCAGAGGAAAAGGGGAGCGGGGGAGAATGAGTGAAATAGATCCAGGGAATGAAGAGCACACTTACATAATGAGCACTGAGTAAGGAACACAGAACTGCTCCATCACTGTGCTATACACCTGAATCTAACCTAACACAGTAGGGTGACTACACTTCGATTTAAAAAAGGCTCAGTGCTAAGTCGGTCCAGGTTTTCTTCCCAATGCTACTTAAGAGAAGACTACTGAGAGATTTGCATTGTGAATTTTGTGTGTTTTGAAAACTCAATTTTTGAGAAGTGACATTTTGTTTGTTTTGGTATCAAAATACAAAACAAAGAAAGTTAAAGGCCAGGTATAGTAGTGCTCTTTTTCAAATATACGTAGAAAGTATTTCATTTAATGATACCTTGGAGAATAGTGAAGCTTCAGTAATATATTTTTATAGAAATAATTCTGCTTCTGAAAGCATAGGTAAAAATAGTCATGAAGACCAAACTTTATTTACAGTTTTTTTTTAACAAAGCAAAACAAACTTAATAAAAGCAGACAATCCTATTTTTCCACTAAAATAGCTTCCAAGGGAAACACATATTTTAAAAATCAGGGCTTAGAATTGCTTTCCACCTGTTAAACAGAATAAAACCCATCACCAGTCTGAAAAATTATATAAACAGCAAATTCTATGTAGGTGCCTACAAACGAGATAAATTAATAAAAAGTGTCACTTGAAGATAAAGTCAGTCTCAGTGAAAAGAAACGTTTAAAATATTGTTTTGCTCTTTGATGGTTTGTTGAGAGATGATACAATAAGAGAACTCTCTGCTCATCAAGGAATCCAAGGCACAAAAAAGCACCAGGATGGTATTGTTCCGCTTTTGCTTAAAATAGTACGGAGAATGTCTCTGGCTCCTAGAAGTCTTTGAATTGGAAAGTCACAGCCTATCAAGTTATATTATAGTTTTGTATTTACATAGTTGTTTCTCCCTAAGCCATGAGCTTCCTGTGGGCGGGGCTATCCCCTTGTCCACCCTGTGTCTTCAGCACCTATCAAGCTGTGATGCCAACACATCGCCTCATCCGTGCACCTTCGCAGAAGATGGTATGGGGAACAATGAAAATATTTGCTTGGAAATGGCCACGTTATTCTGTTTTTCTTCAGACCACCCCCTGAGGAAGCAGAAATCCGATCGTCCTCTTAATATTCGCTGAAAACCCGTTTAGGCATCCATGGAAGGACGAGAAGCCCCGTGACAGCATGGTGATGGTATTTCTTGGGGATGCTAAGCAGTTCTCCTGGCAGGGCCTACAACTTGAACTTGCAGCACCACTATCAGAACTCCAAAGTCAAGAGGAAAGAAAAGCACCAAGTTCAGATGTCTCTGAGAGCGGACACCTATAAGAATTTAGACAGAGACACTTGAGCTACCAGCCAAGATGGGAATAACAGGAACTGGATTTACCCTTCCATATGCAACAATCAAAAACCAGACAAGATGTGCAAAAAAATAGCTTTTGTGATACTTAACACCAGGAATCAAAAATCAATGATCGCTAAGAGAAACGAACAAAAAGACTCCCCAGGTTACCGACCTAAGAGAGTTTCCAGACCGTGGCACGGGAAGGGGGAAGTCAGGGGAAGCCTAGTGGATTCCCCAAGTTAAAGAGAGGCTGCTGCGAGTGCAGGGAGACCAAGAAGGTCAGAGTTCACAAGTCAGAAGAACAGGGAGGAAAGAACTGCACTGAGATGAAACGGAAAAATCTGCCAATGGTCCCCCTTAAGTATTTAACAGGGCGGTGATCAGCCCGCACACAGGAGAACAGTAATCTAGCCTGAGGACAGAACCAATGATCAGAGCTAACAGTACCAGGTACTTACACAAGGCCAAGAAAACGGCCTGTTCTCATGAACAAAAGTAGAAAAACTTCAGATTCTACAGAGCATTGACTAGAGGACTCAGAGGGGTGCCTGGGTGGCACAGCTGGTTAGGTGACCAACTCTGGGTTTCAACCCTGGTCATGATCTCAGGGCCCTGAGATCGAGCCCTGCACTGGGCTCCAATTTCAGCATGGAGTCTGCACGAGGCTCTCTCTCTGTCTCCTTCTGCAACCCCCGACCCCATGCTCATGCTCTCTCTCTCTCTCCATCCCTTCCTCTAAAAAACATGAACAAATCTGGCAGCGGGGTGGCGGGGGGAGAATACTCCGAGTCTTGCCTCAGTAGCTCCCCCCAGACCGAACACCGCCCTTGTCCCACCTAGCCAACCTCAACAGCGGGATTCCCCTCAAATCACACTGTTCCCAAGCGCCCAGGAAAGGAAAATAATAGTGACCAGCATCCCATCAAACATTACTAGGCAGAAATAGAGCAGGAAAATACACTATATTATAAACAGACCCAGCACCACGAGAGATGGTAGAATGAAAAGACAAGGGCACAGAGAGTTGTTATAATTGCATTCCATATGTCCCCAAAATTAAGTAGGTATATGTAAGGTGTAAAAAAGACCCAAAGTCCTAAAGATGAAAATCACAGTATCTAAGATGAAAAAGGCAGTACATGGTGTTCGAGAGAGGTAGGATAGTACAGAAAGAAAGAACTGGAAGACATAGCGATGGAAAATACCCAAAATAAAACACACACAAATACCTTAAAAAGGGAAAGAGGGGCCCTCGGGTGGTGTAGTCAGTTAAGCATCAGACTTCTGCTTTTAGCCCCTGACCCCTGGTTTCAGCTTGGGTTGTGATCCTGGGTCATGAGATCAAGCCCCGTGTCAGGTTCTGAACTGGACACAGGGTCCATGCAAGAGTCTCTCTCCCTCACCCCCTCCTGCTAATTCTCTCTCAAATAAATACATAAATCTTTTAAAAAGCAATAAAAAAATAAAAAGGGAAAGAGCAGGGCGCCTGGGCGGCTGGGCCAGTGGAGCAGTCAACTCTTGGTTTCGGTTCAGGTTGTGATCTCAGGGTCCTGGGATCGAGCTCCATGGAGGGTTGTGCATTCAGCAGGGAGTCTTCTAGAGGATTCTCTCCCTCTCCCTGTGCCCTTTCCCCTCCTCTCACTCTCTCTCTCAAATTAATAAATGAATCTTAGAAAAGGGAAAGCGCATCAGTGAGTTTGGGCCCCACTTCAAAGGGTGAACACACCTGCGGGGAAGGAGCCGTGCACTTCACACACTTTCGCTGGACAGCTGGTCCCAGAGTGTGGACAGAGGGGTGCTCTGGGGTCACAGATGACAGCAGTAACTCTTTCCTCTTGAGGAATGATATGAGCTCGAACCCATTATTTCTGTACAACTAGCATGTACCAACTAACACCCGCCACACAGGGAGAGAATGGGAAGGACCAGGGTCAAGAGGACATGCACAAGCTGAGCCACTAAGTGCCCCGAGGAAGAACGGACCACAGTCCTGTGTGCACAGCACTATGAAATGGGCACACACGTGTGCACACACACACCCTGCTAAGCACCAGGCCATGCTATCCACCCCTACCGTCAGAATACAACTAACACTTAACTTCTCACTTTGTAAATCACACGGAGGCCATTTACTTCCCAGCTTATCTTATAAAACACAGCTATAACCGAGAAATCAATAGGTTAAATTTACCACCATGTAAAACAACACACGCAATGGATGTAGAACAGAACTGCAGCTTTATCCTCATTGGTTCCTTTGCAGAGAAAGACACATTATGACTTTAAGATTCCTCTTTTCACTCGTAAAGCAGAGAAAAGAAGCATTAGTTGCATGTTAAGCACTGAACATGGATCTTTATCCTTAACTCAGAATGTATCGAAATACTAGATTGGTTTTCAGAGAGAAGCCCTTACTTATGCTAATCTACTGTCCTGCACCACAGAGAAGGAAATATTGAATATTAATGAGAAACGAAATAGCTTTCATACATAGTAAATAAAATTAGTTAGCCAGGCCCATCAACAGGATTTAAGTCATCCTTTACAGAAAAATAGTACTGCTTCAATTAATTAGGTAACACATTTTCAAAGGTCAAGAGCATGAAACCAATCGGCTTGCTTAAATTACATTCTTTTCAACAAATAGGGGAAAAAATTTACAAAGGCAATACTGTAAAAATAAAACAACAAATAAGTTATACCGTTAACTCCAAAACTAGAATTTAGTCAAAAGGCATTAAGTTCCCTTTGTTTTAACAAGAAATGAAATGTTTTTCCTTAGAAACTCTGACTCCGACGGATAAACATATCACAAGAAACCACAAAAACCCACTCCGCATCTGCTTTTCTATAAACACACAGGATATCTTCTGGAAAACAAGCCACATTGAAAGCTGAACTCCATTAAATAATCCACTCTACATTTGCTTGTCAGATCTGAGAAGAATAACAAAACCCACAAAATATTATATCCGTTTTGCAATGGATATTAGCTGTATAGCTAAGCCAAAACTGACAAGCAGAAATCCAAATCATGTTATTTTCATTTCTTTCTAATAATTTTTAGATTTCAACAAATGAAAAATATTAATTTCAGTATTCATTTCCTTTTAGTGCATTTATATTACTCAATCGCTTTCATTAGAACTCAGCAACCCTGCACACTGACTTTTTTCCAATGGTTTCTCTGCTGCCCCCTTCTGCCTAAACAAGACACAGGAAGCGGGTTCCCCTGACGTCAAAAATATCTCAAAACCAGGCTAACAGAATGCAAAATCCAGACTGGCATGGAAACTTGCTTATCTCGTTTTCTTTTAAATAAGTTTTTCATTTTGCAACAGAAATCATTTTGTGTGCATCCTGAAATCTGATCCATGCGTCAGGTTTTGCAGACCCAGTGATGACAAGAGCAGGTTCCCCTCCCTCAGGCTTACTGGGCTAAGTAGGAAGTAACTTAGGAATCCATTTTGTCATGCATGCAGCCAGAAATCTCATGTTTATGGTTAAAAAACAAAACAAAACAAAATTATTACTTTAAAATTTGGGTTCCTTCAGTCCCCAAAACACAATGGAATAATATCATTTCTCATCGCTGGTCAAATGTACATATTCTTGCTATAACAGCATTTCTTTCTGTTGAAATATATAATGTAATAGTTACAATGTCATATTATTGATGTACCTATCCACCTCACTATCAATGCAATGTAGCACAAAGGACATGTATTTCTATGAGGCGAATAACAATAGCTATGCAATGCTGATAATGAACTTTTAAAGCAAAGGGACTATAAGAAAAATAACTGGTTCTAAAAATGCCTGTATATTATCAGCAACCAAGGATATAAACCCAGAACACCATAAAATTTTAACAATTATTTTCTTTAGTTAAAGGCCAAAGCTTAATGCAATTCTGAAAGGAAACCAGAGTATACAAATAATTATTTTCAAAATACAATACAGAATAGATTTAAGGAACAAAAAGTAGCTGAGCACAACTCTGCCTTCTAGTTTATTTTTCCAAAATTCAAATTTTTAGAGAAAAATTTCAAAATAGAAGCAGAAGACATCGTAAGTGCTACCCCGAAGGCCACTGAAAGGGCAAAAATTGTTTTAAAAGGAGCCTAAGAGGGGCGCCTGGGTGGCTCAGTGGGTTAATGCCTCTGCCTTCGGCCCGGGTCATGATCTCAGGGTCCTGAGATCGAGCCCCATGTCGGGGGGGCGGGGGGGGGGGACGGGGAAAAAATCTCTGCTCAGCAGGGAGCCTGCTTCCTCCTCTCTCTCTGCCTGATTCTCTGCCTACTTGTAATCTCTGTCAAATAAATAAATAAAATCTTTTTAAAAATTTTTTTAAAAAGGCAGCCTAAGAGGGGCGCCTGGCTAGCTCAGTCAAAGGAACATGCAACTCAATCTCAGAGTCATGAGTTCGAGCCCTATGTTGGGTGTAGAGAATACTTAGAGAAATAAACATAAAAAGAATTTTTTTTACAGCAGCCAAAGAGATTCTTCCAAGTGGAGGGTCCTATAAAACATATAATTTCAGAAGATATAACTCAATTCCATCCTTCATCTCAAATCCCCTGAAGCCTCACAGAGGCAAACAAGACACCTGCATTAAACCTACAAGGGAGGGGCACTGGGTGGCCCAGTCGGTTAAGAATCTGCCTCGGCTCAGGTCATGACCCCAGGATCGAGCTCGGCATCAGGCTCCCCACTTAGCAGAAAGCCTGCTTCTCCCTCTGCCTACCACTCACCCTGCTGTGCTCTCTCTCTCTCTCTCTGTGTCAAATAAATAAATAAAATCTTTAAGAAAAAAAATAAAAAATAAAATAAAATAAACCCATGGGGGAGTGATCCACACTGGTCTATATAGACTATGGTCCACCTTCACCCAATGATGAAATGAACCAGGCTAGAACTCTCCCTTACGCCTACTCAGGAATGTCAGTGTTGGGAAACATTAAAGAAACAAACAAAAAAGTGAGGAGTACCTATTTCTGTTCATTTCATACCAGCTTTATTACTCCTTTAGCAAGTCCTCTACTTTCAAATATCCGTTCTTCCTCTTCTTTACGAAGAGATCTTGGCCTTGTAAAAAATATATGTATTGTTAAATATCAGTGTTGTGTGAAAGTAAAAAGGAGCTTTATATAAAGGAGTAAGGCACGGACCCTCTTTGGCTTTTCCATCTTTTTTCCTTCCTCCTCCATGGAGGCATGATGGCTGATGCCCCATAGCCACTTCCAACCACGTGGGACTTAAAGGTGAAAACCAGGAGCAGCACACCCAGAAGATTTTATTTATTTATTTTAGGGACAAAGAGAGACAGAGAAAAGATGGGCGGGGGGGCGGGGGGCAGGAAGGGGCGGAGGCAGAGGGCAAGGGAGAGAGAAAATCGTATGCAGGCTCCATTACCCTGATAGCATGACCTGAGCCAAAGTCAAGAGTAGGACGGTCAACTGACTGAGCCACCCAAACACCCCTAACCTCTGAGGACTTTTTATTTTTTTTAAGATTTTATTTATGTGAGAGAGAGAGAACACAAGCAGGGGGAACAGCACTGGGAGAGGGAGAAGTGGTCATTTCTGTGTGGTCTTTGCTGGCCTTCCCTCTCCCATCCCAAGTGAGGCTCTCCTGTGCTGCCTCTCTTCTCTCCCCCCACCAGCATCCCATTCCACTTGTTGGATTTTAATCATCTGTATGTGTGTGTCTGTGCTTGCGAGCAGGAAGTATGTCATGTTTGTCTCTGTTTCCTTAGTATTTAGTATAAAGCCTGGCCCATGGCCTTGACGGATTGGCCAATTTTTTGATTTGTAAATAAATGATGGGTGCCAGGCCATCGAAGCAAAGCTTGAATGTGATTTGTTCTGTGAGATCATTATACTTAACCCAAACTGTCCCTCCTGTGTGCCTCCAGAACACTCTGTACTTACCACTGACTAATGTACTGGGGCTTGCTATTTACACACTTGCGTCGTCTGCTAGGTTGTGAGATCCAGATGGGCAGGGAACATGTGCTGTAAGAGCTCATGTCCCAACCCCAAGCTCTAAGCCTGACTCACAACACCTGCTCAATAAATATTTACTCAGTGTTGACAAAAAAAAAAAAAGACTAAATGAGGAAGGGCCTTCTTTGATCTCACGCTCATTGCACATTGCTACTGTAGCAGTACAAAATGAATAAAGTATACTCCTTCCTTTGAGAAGGCTATGTGTCATAATAACCAGAAAATATGATCACACCTTTTAACACAGAGCATCATGCTGTATCTACCATCTTTAGCCCGTTTTATGTACTAATCTTCAAACATTTTGTACTATTAAAGAAGTAATCTTTAACTACAGTATAATCCTAATACATGATATTTCTTGTTCTACGAGTATTAAAAAAAAAAACCCACTTAGTAAATGTGTAGCAACAAAGAAACACTTGGAAACTCTTCTCTAGGTTGCATAATTGAGTCAGAACACGGTTAACTGCTTTTCTTCCCTCAAGTTTGTTTTACTTGACTTTCCAACAAGAGGGTGAATTTTAAAACCCCACCCCTTACGCCAAGGACACCACTTTCTCAAATTATTCTGCATTTTAGTTGTAATGTTTTAAAAATGAAAGAGCACAAAATTCCTCAAAATATGCCTGTTAAAATAAATAGAGGTCGATTTGAGATACTTATCGTCTAGATATATTTTTGGCCTAGATATTTAATTTTCAGTTTGTTCCCAGACAAGTAACAACACTGATTATTTTTCTTTCCTGTCCTAAAATTAATAGCAGCTAATGTCAGACTCTTTTAATGAAGAATAAAGACTTGCCATATAGGGCGGTAAGTACAAAAAGTAAGAAGAATGTACTATTCTGGAAACTAGCCCGAAAATGAGTAATTAATGATCTCATTCTGGGATAAGAAACACAATGTTAATCACAGCATCTGAGAATATCACTGATGACAGTATCACAACACAAGAGTTTTACTGAAGACTATCTAATCAAACAAAATATCATGAGCTAATTAAAATACTCCATGCTCGGAGAGCCTGGATGGCTCAGTCAGTTGAGCTGAGACTCTTGATTTTGGCTCAGGTCATGATATCGGGGTCGTGGGATTGAGTTCCAAGTCTATCTCCCGGCTCAGCATGGAGTCCTCTTGTCTCTTTCCCTCTGCCCCTCCTCCACCCTAGTCACCCTCTCTCTCTCTCTTAAATAAATAAAATCTTTTTAAAAATTTCCATGCTCAGAATAAAACTCCAGCGTACACACACCTGTATCCTCTGTTGTAGTAAGCTATCCCACCTCTAGTGAGCTACAGCAATAATCAAAATTATTTATATTTTAAGAGAAAAATCCCTTTTTATTTTTTCAAATTTCAAAAATAAACATACTTCATAGAATGTCTGAGAAGGAAGGACTGATCCTCTAGGAAGAAAGAATAAAAAAAGGGAATTTCCAATGTTTTCCTGAATCAAGTAGACACAGTACCAAGAATATATACCAGGCGTTACCACACACATCTACATATTCTTACAAAGTGTATTCATACACGATGGTATTAAGAATTTTGAAAATTACTCCTTGCTGCTAAATAACAAATTGCAAAAGCTCCAAACATCTGTCATATATTTCAAAAACAATATACTAAATATTACTCTTATTACATGTTAATGAAATACCCCCAGTTGCCAAGTAATTTTCAAGAGTGTACCAACTCATTAAACAAAACAATCACGTATTTAATCATTTAACTCTTGGCCGAATCTTCTCACTGAACTCTAGGTAGTCTTCGTGACAAGCCCAAGTTTATGACCTAGCTGGAGATCAGTAACCAAATGCAAGACGGCAGCATGTGCGGTGACTGGGCTAAACCCAGCGGATGCGCTAAACAAGGAAACCAAGTAAATGTGCTCCTGCTATCCAGGGCTATTTTCAGATCCTTACTAAAACACATAATGCAAAGTACAGCAGTTACTAACTTCAGGCAAATCCTGTGGTTCCCAGAGGACGTATAATTTAAATCTACAGATCATGGAATTAATTCACAGGAAGCTTCTGTCATGAGAAAACACACTTTGAATTTTTGGCTTTAATTCTGAGTTTCAGGGAACATGAGATCTATAACGTTTAGTGAAGGGCAGTTAAAGAGAAAGATTAAAGGGGAGATAAGAAAGTGTCCTTTACAGTGAATTCTCTTCCTTCCCTACCCTGTTCTCTCACCAAAAACTGAATAGCTTTAGTCAACTATGGAGTTCAAAAACCACAGAAATCCAAAATGTTGAAGAGCCAGAACAACTGTCAGATGATAAGTGGGGCCGAGCACGTTCAAAGCCATCCGGGATTGACGAGAACTGTATGGTGCAAGCACTGGAGAGCCAAAGCGAAGATGAGCCACTCCCTGCAACAGCCGAAGTCGTCCTGTGCGGTAAATGACGCATTTCCTAATGGCGGCAGTCCTTGGTTTGCATCTTTATATTTTTGTTCCTAATAAAACTAAAGCTATTAACATTGTATTGCATAATTTTATTGTTTTACATAGGTAGTATATTAAGTCCGAAAGACCTCATAAAATCATCACACAAAAATGCATGCTGTCCTGGGGCGCCTGGCTAGCTCAGTCAGTGGCATTTGACTCTTGATCTCGGGGTCATGAGTTCAAGCCCCATGTTGGGTGTAGAAATTACTTTAAAAAAATACTTTTTTAAAGATTTCATTTATTTGGGGTGCCTGGGTGGCTCAGTCATTAAGCATCTGCCTTCAGCTCAGGTCATGATCCCAGGGTCCTGGAATGGAGCCCGTATCAGGCTCCCTGCTCAGCGGGAAGCCTGCTTCTCCCTCTCCCACGTCTCCTGTTTGTGTTCCCTCTCTCGCTGTCTCTCTCTCTCTCTGTCAAATAAATAAAATCTTTAAAAAAAGTATTTCATGTATTTATTTTAGAGAAAGAAAGAGAGCATGAACAGGCAGTGGAGGACAAAAGGGGTAGAGAGAGGGACAAGCAGTTCGGAGCTCTAGGTAGGGCTCAATCCAATGAGCCTGAAATCATGACCTGGACTAAAACCAAGAATCAGAGGCTTAACCTACTGAGCCACCCAGAAACCTCCCCGCCGCCGCCAAATCACACTTTAAATATTCATTCTGTCAAATCTTCCCTGGATTTTTTTTCTTCTAAGAAATGTCTGGTTTTCCATAGAACTATCAAAGTCATACCCACCCCCAGCACCAAGGCTGGGATTATTTCTCAATCTGGAGGTGCCAACAGCTCTCCTGGTCAGCGCCCCACACCAATCAGGTCACCGTCACCACCCGCCACTATCCTCTGTCACTGTGTTCATCTATCAATACGCTACCTTTTCTTTATGTTTCAATCACTCCCTTTAAGAGCCTTTTCAGAATAAAATTTCTGTCTTTGTCTATACCTCATTGTTAAGGCTTAATACCACACCTTTGGGATAACAGATGTCAATAAATATGTGTTGAATTAGCGATAAATTCCTCTGCTAGTAGTATTAGGAAAGCAGCACTCTGTTTTGGTAAGTGAAAAACAATCTCTTTCTAAGGTTCTTTAACCTATATATTGGTCTTAGTTCTGTTCCAAACTGGCTCCTGATGTGGGACAAGACATTAACCTCTCCAGGCTTTGGTTTTCTAATCTGTTCAACATGAAACTGGTCAAGGTGACATTTTTTTTAAATTTCATTTACTTCTTTGAGAGAGAGCGTACGTGAGCACATACTGGGGGTGGGGGGGAGATGGGGAGGGACAGAGGGACAGAATCTTGACAGAATCCCAAGCCCACTCTGCACTGAGCTCCTAATCTGATACAGGGCTCAATCTCACGACCCTGAGCTCAGGACCTGATTCAAGCCAAGAGTCACACTCAACTGACTGAGCCACCCAGGCATCCCATGGCCAAAATGACTTTAAAAAAAAATTCTTTCTGTAATAAAAGACTATAATTCTATGGATTTTTTAAAAAGATTTTTTTGACAGACAGAGATCACAAGTAGGCAGAGAGGCAGGCAGAGAGAGGGGGGCGGGAAGCAGACTCCCTACTGAGCAGAGAACCCGATGCAGCGCTCGATCCCAGGATCCTGGGATCATGACCTGAGCCGAAGGCAGAGGCTTAACCCACTGAGCCACCCAGGCGCCCCTCTATGGATTTTTTTAAGGCTGTATCAGCTGAATCAGTGTCTAAAATTATCTGACAGTAGCCGAAGAAATCGCATAAGACTGAAAAATGCTGTGCACAAATAAGAAAATGAAGTTTGAGTAGACCCAATATCCTAACATGTACTGGTCATCTATTAAATGTAACAAAGTGTGCTAGGCAATACAAGCACATGAAAATGTACAAGACTATCCATAGTGCTTTCAGTCTAATGGAGGAGATGGGTAAGGGTAAGACTAACTATAATGTAAGGGAGATGACAGAAGTGCAGCAAAGTGACACAAATAACATGATTTTATAAAGACAACAAGTGGATGTGATGTCCCCAGTTAGACGATGTCTTATGGTCCCAGACAGAGACCTGGACAGCCTCACCCCAGGCCACCCATGACCCTGCAGAGGAGTGTGATCTTCCACTTAAAACACAATCTGATCATATTTCCCTTCATGGACTTCTGATAGGTCAACAATAATGGACTTTACTCTAGCTGGAAAGTGTGTTGATACCAGCAATTAAAACCTTGAATCATCTCTCTTCGTACTCCATATACTGAGGTAGACTCCACAGCCAATTCCTCTCACACAAACAAAACAAAACAAAACCCCATGAAATGAACACAGATTAAGTCATCAGAATACAACTTTGCTCTTAAGACTATGTACTGACCCTTTGTATCAAATTAAAGACAAAGTCCCACATGCCTCTGTGGTTAAGGTGCTGACCACACAGCATACAATGGGTCTGTATGACAAAGAACCCAGTGCTTTCTAGAATCAAGTCTTTCAGGTATCTCCTACTTCCGGTCTAGACAGTCCAAAAAAAAGAGTAAAAACAAACAAACAAACCAACCTCCCCTCAAATGAACCTTTTAAGAAAACCAACAATCAGGAAGCAATCACTGAGCGTACATCAATGTTGAAAATATAGCTGGGAACCCGGACTGCCTGAGCAGTTGGGGGGAAATGAGTATTCTGAGGGAGTGGAGGCCTGTCGTAAAAGACAGCTTGGCAAATCTCAGGAACAGGAGGAAGAGAACAGCAGAAGTGATGATGGTCCTGATCCGAAGTGGTGACGGGGACTCCGAGAAGCAGACCAGTGTCTGCATGTGGCCTGAAACTCTGATGACCAGAGAAAAAGAAAACACCAAGGAACAGTTCTGTAATCAGAAAGGTGCTGAGGGGCGCCCGCTGGCTCAGTCAGTGGAGCGAGCGACTCTTGATCTCGGGCTCCCATGGTGGGTGTAGAGACTACATAAATCAATAAAACCTGAAAAAAAAAATGAAAGGAAAGAAAGAAAGGACAAGAGAAAAGAGAGAAGAGAAGAGAAGAAAAACGAAAGGTGGTGAACAGGACTGTCATCTACCTACCCATGCTGTCCCCTTCATACACAAGAACCTTTGGGGAGCCTGGAAGCCCTATCTGAAGAGGGAGCCAGGGAGTTAGGAGAATTAGAGGCCCCCTGAGCGGACTTCAGGATCTCTAGAAGCTAGCAGCCAGCCGTCTGGAAAGTGCTTCGAGCAGAACAGTTCCAAAACACTGAGGGGCTCGTGTAAGTGACACAGCGTGCCACCACGCCGAGTAAGGAAGCAACACAACGCTGCAGCTTGAGGAGGGCACAAGTCCTACAGGCCAGCTTTAGACCAGCAGTTCTCAGCAGGAGAGAACCCCACAGTGGCGTTGAGGCTGGAGCCGGCCATGCCGGAGAGAACCATCTTGGGGAACAAAGAATTATTCTATATCCTGCAAGTCTTCCAAATGCCCCACCAAGTTTTCTTATAAGTGAGAAATTCTGGTTTCTAGTGACCTAAACGTAGAGCCCAAATCCTCTTTACTTACAGACACAAAGTGTTTCTTGCTCATCTTCAGATATACTGAATTGGCAAGGGCTGCAACTTCCTTGAATGTAAATCAAGGAAGGGTTATACTTTGTTTTCTTTGGAATGATACCAAGACTTGTTCACCATTTTGGAAAAATGTGTCACCAACTCATGGGTTTTTTGTTTGTTTGTTTTGTTTTTTACGATTTTATTTATTTATTTGACAGACAGAGACCTCAAGGAGGCAGAGAGGCAGGCAGAGAGAGAGGAGGAAGCAGGCTCCCCGCAGAGCAGAGAGCTCGACGTGGGGCTCGATCCCAGGACCCTGGGATCATGACCTGAGCCGAAGGCAGAGGCTTTAACCCACTGAGCCACCCAGGCGCCCCACCAACTCATGGTTTTTAAGTTACTGACACAACACACCTGCATCAACCCGCCGATGTTACATTCGTATAACAGAGATGGAGAGGACCTAACTCGTACATGTTACAGTACGGTGCTTCTGTGTGTTTGTGTATGCTTATTTCGAGCTCATTTGAAAGTCTCAAATATAACAAACTTTTACCAATTCTCAGTTATAAGTTCTTCTACTTTTCCTTAGACCAAACTCATTAGAAGTAGGTTCAAATATCCGGTTACTTCACTGGGTTTTCTAGAACAGTCCGGAGCAAGTATTTCCCCAGTCAAACGCATTCAAAGTTATCCTTTTTTATTTATATTACAATTAGAGCAGGCCTTTAATTTTAAAATTACATGTATACATGTTTATGTAATCTATAAATTTCATTTCAGAAAAAAGGGGGATGCTCCAAAATGTGTTATGAAGAGGGGCAACTGTATCTCGTCACGACGATGGTGGCTGCACCAGAGAGAAGCTACAGCAGATGCTGATATCCGCAGAGAGAAAGGCGAAGGGTAAACGTGTCAAAAGTTGATGCAAGCACCGAGAAAGAGGACACCACCCCGTCACGACCAGCAAAGGGAGATGCTCACAGGTGAGTGCACTACCAGGATGGGCCTCGATCAGCTGGCCCACATAGGCAGCTGACCGTCTCTCGCCACAGAGGTGTGAGCTTTCCTCCAACAACTGCAGCTCAAACAAGCCAGACTGTGTCCCGAAACACTGGTGTTACTGGTGCTATGATTCTCTACCGGAAAGCTTTCGACAAAAGACAGTGGGGAAATCCTCATGCTGTTGGAGAATGCTCTATTTTCTGCATTGTTTTATCTTTAAAGAACTAATTTCTAAACTGGTCTGATCTGCGCACTCGCTGCAGAGGGACAGAGACACGGGAGACGTGAGCGGGGAGGAGAAGAGGCAGTTAATGTGGGTGTAGAGATAGTGTATTGAAATTTCCATTATCAGGGCTACATTTTATTAGCATTAGTGTTAAGTAACAACCTGTTATTATTACCAACTTGTACTACACATGGCAAGGGCAGAGATGTAGGCACAAAGCAAAACCCTATTTGGTAGAATTAATATTAATAATCGTATACCTTCAACTCTTTGTTCAAACATCATTTTCTCAATGAGATCGAAAGTGACTCCCTACTTAAAACTGCAGTCTATTCCAGAATCCTACATTCTTAATCCTTATAATGATGCAGAATTTTGTCCCACAGCTCTGATGAATTTCCATCATTTGACATAATTTACTTGTTTATTATGTATTGCTGCTTCCTATTACTACAATACAAGCTCCTCAAGGGGAGGAGCCTTTGCCTATTTCGTTCAGTATCTAAAATAGTGCCTGGAATATAGTAGGAGTCCAATATATGTTTGTGTATAAAAAAAATAGCTCCTACCATTCACTGAATGCTTTCTATGGGTCACACACATTAAGTGCTCTATGGAGAGGAATCTTACTGAATCCTTATTTTAAAAGCCTAGGAGGTAAATATTATGAATTGCCATTTTAAATATGAGCGAATTGGAATTTAGAGAAATAAAGGAAGTTGTTCCATGTGGTAGAGCCGACGAGCAGTGGTGCTTGTATTCAACTCAAGCCCAGGCAGTCTGACTTAAAAGCCATGGACCCTAGTAGAGCTCATGTACCGTCCTTCTCCCTTCAGGAGATGAAAGAGGACTCTGAATTAGTGAGCCTTAATGTTTATCCCATGTTTTCTCACCGAGACCCCCAGCAAAATATGCAAGATGGAAAATACTATGTGTACGTGTGTGTGTGTATATACACACACATACATTTGAGAGAGAAAGAGAGAAAGAGCATGCGGGTGCATGAGCAGGGGAGGGGCAGAGGGAGAGGGAGACTCCCTTACTGAGCACAGAGCTGGACTCGGGGCTCCATCCTACGACCTGAGATCATGACCTGAGCCAAAATCAAGACTCAGACGCCTAACCAACTAAGCCACCCAGGCGTCCTGAAAACCAGTATCTTAATCCGTATTTCTAAATAACTCAATGTTGGGGTCATGAAAGTTTAACATGTAATTGTTGACTTAACCCCTTTAAAACAAAGAAAGACCTACACCTGAAACAAAAGAAAATTTATTCATCAAATGCAGTAAAAATGGAACTGAAGAACACGGCAGAACATGGTTGATCTCAGCTGCCCAAACTGATATTTTATATTTTCTCATTTGGCCCAACTGGCTTTGAGGGACTAACCTTTTGACATTCAGTGCTTTTTGCTTTCAACCTGCAGCATCTTCTGCTGCATGTTCACTATTCAAAGTAGACCGAAGGGAACAGTGACAGTCTGCAGCTATTAGTCTGCCATTTAATCAAACCTGAATAAAGCACTTGTGCGCAGAAGGGAAGAGAAACGTGTCAAGGGACTCACTAGAGGTTATGTGAAGAGGCTGCCGGGAGAGGACTCATCTGTTCACAGAAGATGAGTAATTTCTCCATCAGGATTGAGGAAGTTCTGAACACATTTCTTTCTCTCTTTTTTTAGGACTGAAAACGGACAGAACAAATTTTACAGCACCTGTTAGCTGGTGAGACAAACACTGTAAATTCTTGACATATAAATAATCATGAACCCACAGCAGAAAATACTTCTCTAGGCTGCCCTTCACTGACCTGGCTTGTGTATATTCAAAGTTAAAGTTCTGGTTAAGTCAAATATACCACTATACCTATGACTACTCCAGTTTAAAGGCAGAGATGCTTGGGGGCTGTCTGGGTGGCACAGGGGGTTAAGCATCCAACGCTCGATTTTGGCTCAGGTCCTGATTTCAGGGTCCTGGGACTGAGCTGTGCCTCAGGCTCCCGGCTCAGAATGGAGTCTGTTTGAGGATTTGCTCTCCCTCTCCCTCTGCCCCTTCCCCAAAATAAATAAATATTTTAAACATGTGTGTGTGTGTATGTGTGTGTATACATATATACACACAAAAGGTAGCCCCAAACCCTTAGGCTTCTCTGTCCTTCCATATACCATTCTCAGACCTCCATATCTTCAGTGGTAAGAACAGAGAATTTTTTCAAACTGAGCTCCAATTCACAAGTACTGTACCAATACTACAGCCATGAAAACCTGAAATTTAACATTATAAAACGGTGCTCACTTCGCCAGCACATATACTAAAATTATAAAACAGATAATTCGGAAAGACTACATCCCACTGGAAGATCAATTCATGCTAAAATGTACTGATTCTTATAGAGTAACTGCCCTTTGAAAATTCAAAACCGCATCACTCAAAAAAAGATGCACAACCTATATTTATTATTTGAAAAGAAGCTACAATCCGTAAGAGAAAACTGCAGTTTTGTTTTCACAATCCAATTTTCACTCTCCTTGTATAACAGAGGATTTTAATCTCTTCCTAATCATAAGGAGAAAAGGCTATTTGGATTAAAAGCAATCATTATGTGTCACTGGCTGCACTTCAGATGGCTCTGACCTTTCTGAAAGAGATCAGTTTTACATTTCCTTTTCTCCTACCTTTACTGTAATGGCGTGAGAGTTGGAATCCCGTCTCCCTGGTGCCTTGAGTTTCTGATCTGTCACTGATACTATTACAGAATTATCTTATTAAATCATCAGAATCGTGGTATTCTCCTGCTTAGACACTTTAAATAATTCCCTATTTCCTACAGAATAAAATCTAAATTTCATACCAGAACATTCCAGAAACCCCACCATTAAAGCCTGCCTCACCTTTCCAATCCCCTATATCACAACAAAGTTCAACATATCCTGGCTTCATGGACCAGAAATATGCCAACTCCTTTCTATGGGTCTAGGACTTTCTCACACGGTTCCCTCAGTTCCTCCAGTTATCTGCCACTGATATGTAAAAATCAACCTTACTCCAACACATGTGCTACTTTCTTCATGAAGATGTTCTCAGCACTCATAGTCATAATGGTTCATTTCTTTGCATTCCCACCACACACAGGTTTTATTTCTAGAATGATGCTTATTTTACCATGATTAATATTATAGGTGGTTCTCTGCACTGTCCTCTTTCCTGCAACTGTATAAGATCAAAGATCCAATCTGTTGAACTTCAGATGACCAGAAGTTCCTGACAAAGAACTATGTACATGATGGTGTCACAGTGAACGTTTGCCAAATCAAAGAATAAATGAATCATGCAATCAACCAATCAATCGGTAAGAAGGGGTTAAAAGGAAGAGCTTTGAGTCAGATCACAGGGCTCAAGCACCTGCACTTTACACATCATCAGCATGGGTTTTTCAGGATACAAGATGAACATACCAAACATGTGTGTGTGTGTGTGTGTGTGTGTGTGTGTTTATAAGGATACGTACATATGCAGGTATATACAAGAAACATATGGATACTGGAAAGCAAAACTTCAATACTATTTATAATTGTCCAAAAAATGAAATAAGTCAATATAAGTCCAACAAAACATGTATGGAACTCATATGATGAAAACAAGACAGTGTTGAAGAAAGAAAACAGAGAAGGTCTAAATAAATAGGTCAACATGTCATGTTCATAGATTGGAAGTCTCCACACAGTAAAAATGTAAATTCTCCCCAAATGAATATATAGATTTAATGTAATTACTATCAAAATCCCAGCAACAATTTTTGTAGATAAATGCAAAATTATTCTAAAATGTATTTGACAATACAAAGGAATCAGTATAGCTAAAACAACTGTGAAAAAGAGTAAAGGGAGAGGTATCAGTCTACCTGATTTCAAGATATTACATAGCAACAGTGATCAAGACTGTATGGTCTTGACAGAGGGACAGACACACAGATCCATGAAACAGAACAGAGAGTCTAGAAATAATGATAAAATCCCGAGCTCTAGGACAAGGCAAAGAGCTCTTAGACTCAACACCAAAAGCACTATCCAGAAAATGGATTGTTCTTTTTGAAGTACCTGTAGCCTATAGATGGCAGTGGTTTAATTGTAGAGTTTAAAATGAAAACTTGAGATGGGGGACAATTTTAATCGTAATAATAACAGCTGCAGCTGTGTCGTTGGCTGACTTCACGGCGGCTGGAACTAGAACAGCGAAACATTTTCAAGAAGTATTTTGAAAATAGGTGAGTTTATTGCTGATAAACATACTGATAAAACATACTGATAAAATTCCTCAAAACTTGAAGGTATTGATCTGCATAAGACCAGCTAAGAGGATGAAAAGACAAACTGCAGACTAGAACACACCATTTGTAAACCATGTATCTGATAAAAGACTAGCATCCAGTATATACAAAGAACTCTCAAAACTCAACAGTTAGTAATTTGAACATTTGATTTAATGCAAAAAAGGTAACTTTCCCAAAGTAGGTCATGTAAATCAACTCATACAGCATGACTGAGGAAAAAGCAGAATATCGTGAGCATTCCACTCCTGGGTTCTTCGAGTTCTAAAAAGGACAGTTGTTCCAGATCTCACTAAGTCACGGAAGAATGAGAATGTTTTCCATAGCAAATCTCTGTACTTTACTTAACGGAGAAGCCAGAAAGAAGGTTTTGTGTTTGTTTGTTTTTTTTAAAGGAACACTTTTCAAAAGTCCTGAATGTTATTAAACTTGCTATCTAATGATAACATCTCACTGTCCCTTCAGGAGTTTTTGTTTTCTGTACTTGAAAATTTGTTTAAGAAGAGCCTAAGAGGCGCATCTGATGCAACAGCTTACCACACCTAAACCCGTGACTCCCGATTCACATCATCACTCTTGGCAACTATTAACGGAGGGAGGGCTGTGGCTTTATCAGGAGCAGCAAGGAAACCACTGAAAAAAATTAAAACTTTCTCTCTCTTTCATGAACGTATTAAAAAAAAAAAAACAGCAAAGAGAAAGAGCAATAAACTCACCTATTTTCAAAATACTTCTTGAAAATGTTTCGCTGTTCTAGTTCCAGCCGCCGTGAAGTCAGCCAACGACACAGCTGCAGCTGTTATTATTACGATTAAAATTGTCCCCCATCTCAAGTTTTCATTTTAAACTCTACAATTAAACCACTGCCATCTATAGGCTACAGGTACTTCAAAAAGAACATATTATTTTTCTGATCAGCTTTTTAAAAATGCATGATATTTGGACCAAAAGAATCCATTTCCATATACAGGCAAAGATGGCCCTGGGGAAATGACTAGTGAACCTTCAGATAAAATGACATTTTAATCTTCCTTTACAAACCACATCTCCTACCAGGCTTCATAAGCACGTCAGCTTACTTTGTCACTTGCTGTATTACATTAAGAAAAAATGTTTTTATTTTTTCACCTTTCCTTCTAGAAGTGGCGTATGACTGACAGTTCAAGAGGAATAGCCTTTACTTGAAAATACTTTCTTTTAGAAACACTCCAAAGGTATATTCCAACCTAAACTCCATTAAGACATACTCTAAATTGGGGATTTCCTTTTTTTTTTTTTTTTAAAGATTTTATTTATTTGTCAGAGAGAGAGAGCACAAGCAGGAGGAGGGGCAGGCAGGGCAGGCAGAGGAAGAGGCGGGCTCCCTGCTGAGCAAGGAGCCTGATGCAGGACTGGATCCCAAGAGTCTGGAATCCTGACCTGAGCCAAAGGCAGCCGCTTAAACCGACTGAGACACTCAGGCATCCCTAAATTGGGGATTTTCAAATAAAATATATACACTCACCTCAGCAAGATGATGCATATAATTTATTGATAATCTAGATAATTTATAAATTTTGTAGGTGAAATTTAAATTACACATAAATAATTTTCATAAGATAAATTAACACACTACTTATACGCCCCTAGCAGGCCCACTAATATGCTTCAGGATCCATGAACCTTTGAAATTAAATGCAAACTCTGTATGTGAATGTACATGTGCTTAGCTTTTAACAGTTTCTCAAAAGAATCTATAAACCAAAAAAGTTAAGAACCACTGGTCTTTTCCCAAATGGCCATTACATTATTTACCTAAAAGTCGCATGAGGAAAAGGGACCATAGCGCCCTCTAACTTTTACAGGGCTTAAGTAACATGAAGTTTTCCATTTACTTCTACACCTCTATGTAATTGAAATGGGTTTACCAAATATCCTTTTCTCTCCCACTCCTTTGGAATGACTCATTTTTCATTTCCACTCAAGCACAAAATAACAGCCACTTTTAAAGGACACACATTTGTACATCAAACCAATCTAAAAATTATGTCCCCTAGAAATCATTCAGTCAGACCACAAAAAACATTGAGCCCGGATGCCAGAGGGGCTGCTGTTTGGTCCCCTGGTTAGTGCTGAAACAGGCAACAGGAGCCAGAGATGTAAAAGAGCCTCTGGGACTTCAAACTGTAGCAGTATTTTTAGTGCATGAAAATTACTACTATTTAAAATGCTAGTACACGCCTATGAATGGAAAAAGTAAATTTTCTGCCTTGCTACATGGATGAGCTACAGTGGTTTGGTCATCTGCCTGAAGGCTGTTCAGTCCAAACCTGTTTAACTAGGTCTGTCTGTGCAGCTCCTCTGTAAGCTAAGAGTAGGGGCCTTCGTCTCATCCATTCTCCTACATCTAGTGTCAAACATATTAATTCTCATGGTTTTTGATTAATTAATATTGTATGACCTGATTAAATCCAATCATTGGGACTGTCGAAAGCGATCCCAATCTGGACAGTTTTAGTACGCTCTGGAAATGGTGGGAGGGTTGTAAGTTAAAAAAGCCATCTTAGGGTCACATGGTAAAATCTTCCAGAGAACTATCATTTCCAGTCTCATTCCTTGAGTTAGTTCATAACAAATCAATGCTAATAAACAGGAGTAATTGGGCAAAGAATATAAACTTGCTTAAAAAACAGACACAAGAAGTGATTTCAAAATCAATCTTCCTGAAGCCTCTTAATTAAAACGAATGTGGCAACTGTCACAAATATATTTATATAGAGATATAGATACATAGATATAGACATGGAATAAGAACACAGAGTTGAAATTCTTTGCATGTTCAAGCCAAAATGGAATTTTAAATAAAAGAGAAGCATATAAATAAAAACAGACACATAGAGCAGTGGAACAGAGTGGAGAGCCCAGATATGGACCCTCAACTCTATGGTCAAATAATCTTCGACAAAACAGGAAAAAATATTCAATGGAAAAAAGACAGTCTCTTCAATAAATGGTGCTGGGAAAACTGGACAGCAATATGTAGAAGAATGAAACTCGACCATTCTCTTACACCATACACAAAGATAAACTCGAAATGGATAAAAGACCTCAACGTGAGACAGGAATCTATCAGAATCCCAGAGGAGAACATAGGCAGTAACCTCTTCGATATCAGCCACAGCAACTTCTTTCAAGATATGTCTCCAAAGGCCAAGGAAACAAAAGCAAAAATGAACTTTTGGGACTTCATCAAGATCAAAACCTTCTGCACAGCAAAGGAAACAGTCAACAAAACAAAGAGGCAACCCACGGAATGGGAGAAGATATTTGCAAATGACAGTACAGACAAAAGGTTGATATCCAGGATCTATAAAGAACTTCTCAAACTCAACACACACAAAACAGATAATCATATCAAAAAATGGGCAGAAGATATGAACAGACACTTCTCCAACGAAGACATACAAATGGCTATCAGACACATGAAAAAATGTTCATCATCACTAGCCATCAGGGAGATTCAAATTAAAACTACATTGAGATACCACTTAACACCAGTTAGAATGGCCAAAATTAGCAAGACAGGAAACAACGTGTGTTGGAGAGGATGTGGAGAAAGGGGAACCCTCTTACACTGTTGGTGGGAATGCAAGTTAGTGCAGCCACTTTGGAGAACAGTGTGGAGATTCCTTCAGAAATTAAAAATAGAGCTTCCCTATGACCCTGCAATTGCACTGCTGGGTATTTACCCCAAAGATACAGATGTAGTGAAAAGAAGGGCCATCTGTACCCCAATGTTTATTGCAGCAATGGCTACGGTCGCCAAACTGTGGAAAGAACCAAGATGCCCTTCAACGGATGAATGGATAAGGAAGATGTGGTCCATATACACAATGGAGTATTATGCCTCCATCAGAAAGGACGAATACCCAACTTTTGTAGCAACATGGACGGGACTGGAAGAAATTATGCTGAGCGAAATAAGTCAAGCAGAGAGAGAGTCAAGTATCATATGGTCTCACTTATTTGTGGAGCATAACAAATAACATGGAGGACATGGGGAGATGGAGAGGAGAGGGAGTTGAGGGAAACTGGAAGGGGAGATGAACCATGAGAGACTATGGACTCTGAAAAACAACCAGAGGGTTATGAAGGGGCGGCGGGGGGGTGGGGGGGGGGTGGGAGGTTGAGGAATCAGGTGGTGGGTAATAGGGAGGGCACGTACTGCATGGAGCACTGGGTGTGATGCCAAAACAATGAACACTGTTATGCTGTAAATAAAAAAATAAAAATAAATAAATTTAAAAAAAAAGAGAAGCATATAAGATCACACAAACAGAAGGAATTTTAGGGGTCACCTAGTTCAAACTCCAAGCGGGGTATATGTCATTCAAAGTAAATTTCTTAAAGGTCTCATGGATTATAAAATGCATTATTAGGTGTTTAGCTTTCCAAAACCATCCTCTATGCACTTACTGAGAGAGAAAACAATAACTGAAGGAGAAAAGAAGAGGGTTCTCAAGCCTGGAAGTGCCCACTGAAAACAGCACTTGAGAGCATTAGATCAGAGACACAGGTCCTGGTTTCTTGATCATTCATATCCTGAAATCCTCTCAAATATGTCAGGAGTTGCACACATTCCCAAATACCACCTCAGCACAGTTCCAACAAACTGGGTGGAATGAGCATCCCTAAACAGAAGCTTAAAGCTCAGAGCTCAGGCCAGCTCTGATAAATATGCAGATCTTCTTGATTTGTGGTTGCCATCCTGAAAGAGCATAAAAACTAGCCATCCAGGTGAGGAGTTACTTAGATTTCAGTTGGATAGCCATCATCAATTCCAAAAGCATCAGTGCCTCATGCTCAGATCTAAAAGTTGAAAGGAAGGTGTCTCCCTCCCCAGATGCCTTCTGGAAGAGCCCAGCAATAGTCCAGAAGAATGAATTTCCCATGGCCTCCACTCCTGTTTTGGGTTAGAATCTTGTGTTATTTTGGAACCAGTGGCTTTGCAGTGGGGGGGAGGGGGTGGCACAGGAAAGGAAGAACGCAAGCAGGGCCTTCAGACTTCCTAGGGAGTGAAGAGAAAAGATGAGAAGTCATCTTTCCCTGATCTAACTGGGCAGAATGAACGTTAACAACCAGTGGGCAATTTTAAGATAAGGAATACAGTTTACTGAAAGAATGAGTGAATTAATGAAAGAAGGAACCAGCAAAGGAACCAGTGAACAAATAAATTGAGTAAGTCAAGTGAAGAGTGAGCCTGTAAAGGATAAGGTAGATGAAGGGAAGGTTAGAACTAAGGTGCAGATAATGAGCCTGAATCCATCCCAAAGAACAGGATGAGAAAGGCACACCTACACCTAAGAGTCGTGCAGTACACAGTCTGCCCAGCTATACGCACAGATGTGCGTAAAAGCAATGAGCATTCACTGCAAGTTTTTATGACGAGGAAGTAATTGCTTGAGGAAGATTAATCAAGAAGCAGTAGGTGAAATGTAAGGCACAGAAGCCTTATAGCACATATAAGAAAGACAAGCTAAGCCACTGTTTTGACTATAAAAGATATGCATATAATGGCTATATTTTTGGAATTAATGATCTTTTTAAAAATGGAGAAAAAATACCTATGCATTTAGAATACATAATCCAGGGGTCTGTAGTATTCACAAAGTGATAAAACCATCACCATTATCTCATTTCAGAGCATTTCATCACCCCACCCAAAAAGATCCTTATACCTATTAGCAGTCACTCTCCATTCTCCCTCCCTCCCTCCCTCCAGTCTGTGAAATTAACAGACTTTAATCTTAATACAGATTTCTCTTTTTTTATATATCCCCAAAGTGCGTATGTGGAGATTTCCATACAGCAGTTTCAGTAGACGATAAATGATTATTTACCAAAATATGAAAACAAACAAAACAAACAAACAAAAACCCACAAACCCTTCTAAACCCAGGAAGTATCTAAGAAGGTGATTTTATTTTCTCCCTACCTGATGTGGCATTTTTACTCTCACATGGTTAAATGGCAATTTTCAAGCTTCACAAGTTTAGTAGATTTTTTTTTTCCGGTTTTAAGTTCAACTAAAAATATACTGGCATTCAAATTTGTATACAATTCTACTATTATGTTTTGGGCTTATTCTTTGGTATTTGGCAGCACATTTTAAAAACAAGCAAATCTCCAAATTTCACTCAGAGATTATTACTGCCCTGAATTTTAGAAGAAATCTCATTTGGATTTATAGGCCTTCCTGCCCTGACACACATACACATTCTTTCTCTCTCCGTATTCCTTTGTTAAAAAAGAGGCTATTCCTCGAGTTAATGAAATCAGGCTGAAGAAAAATAATTGTGACTCTTATTTTCCCAATTATCTGAATACAGCCCAAAAGACTACATTTACAAATAGGACAGATGCTGTAGACATTCTCAGCTTTCCCAACCCCTCACCCCCAAGTGCTGCATCCTGAAGACCAAAACATATCCGCAGTCGACCTACAGAAGATAGTGGTGTGAACACAGTTGTTTTATTTTCTTTTTGAAGATTTTATTTACTTATTTATTTGAGAGAGAGAGAGAGAGAGGGGACAAGCAGGGGGAGCTGCAGAGGGAGAGGCTCCCCATATGCGGCTCAATTCCAGGACCATGGGATCATGACCTGAGCTGAATGCTTAACTGACTGAGCCACCCAGGTGCCCCAACACAGTTATCTCAATGACAGTTAGCTTCTGAGACTTTAAAAAAAAACACCCCGAACTAAAATATAAGGAATGTATTTGGGCCAGCTGACCTTTACCTGTCAACTATTTTTAAAAATCTGTTTTTAGGGCACCTGGGTGGCTCAGTGGGTTAAGCCTCTGCCTTCGGCTCAGGTCATGATCCCAGGATCCTGGGATCGAGCCCCGCATCGGGCTCTCTGCTCAGCAGGGAGCCTGCTTCCTCCCCTCTCTCTCTCTCTCTGCCTGCCTCTCTGTCTATTTATGATCTCTGTCTGTCAAATAAATAAAATCTTTTTTAAAAATAAATAAATAAATAAATAATAAATAAAAATCGATTTTTAAAAATCCTTGTACCCGTTTTCTTTTTTCACAGTTTAAATGCTTCCTACAGTGCCTAAATTTCTTTGAACTGCTCTCCTTAGACAAGTACAGGTGGAAAATCTTTTCTAAAGTGTTCGGGTCCTTCAAATCTGCTGGGTACAATCTAATCCCTTTTCTGTCTCCCCTCCACAACCTCGGACTTCAGAGGGCTACAGGGTGGTTGAGACCCCAGGGAGGTGGCTTTCAGGAGCACAGGGGCACCAAGCCTCAGCCTGCGCCGTTCAGGGATGAAGATCCATCCTTCCCCTTCACAATGCCTGTATACCCTGAGGGGATCTGCCATCAATAATTCAAAAGCAGCAAAAAGAGCAAGCTGTAATCAATAAGGAATAATGGCAAACCTCAGAGCAGGTTCCAGAGGACTGATTGGGTGTTATATTAATATCTGACTTAACTACCTCAGAAAATTTAATTTTTCAAATACCAAAGATGTAAAATTAACCTTTTAACCTTATCTTTATGAAGGATCCTTCCCAAAGGAGTGAAAAATATTTAAGAAACACTTTCTTAATATTTAAGAAGCATAAAAGCAGAGGGCTGAAATGAGTATTTCAGTATCTATGAGATTTGCTAAGATCACACAGAAAAACAAAATTAGAACTAAAATTCTTAATTATTTTTCACACCTTTAATGATTATTTTCAAGAGCGTGTTATAGGGGCTTTAAAACACACTTTAGTTTTTCCACTGCCAATTGCCTGTATTCAAGAAAAGGAATTATTCTGCACCTGATTTCTCCTTTTCTAGTACCTCACCTGGTCCTTTAAGAGAAAAACGATCAAACTGTGTCAGAATGGCTGATTATGACACATATTATTATACCAAAATGATAAATTCTGACTCTTTAAAAGATTTTTTAAAAGATTTTATTTATTTATTTGACAGAGAGAGAGACAGCAAGAGAGAGAATATAAGCAGGGGGAGTGAGAAAGGGAGAAGCAGCCTTCCCGCTGAGCAGGGGCTTGATCCCAGGACCCTGGAATCATGACCTGAGCAGAAGGCAGATGCTTAATGACTGAGCCACCCAGGTGCCCCAATAAATTCTGATTTTATGATCACCCATCTGTGCCTTTAAATTCAAAATTCTTGTTATGTGTCACTGTTACACAGAAAATCTGAAATGGTTAACAATGGTGGATTACAGAAGACCTTCCTGATAGGGTTATTATTTCCCCAACCTAGTTTTATCCAAGCTGATGTTCAACAGAATTTGAGTTTTTCAGCATACCCTGAGGGGAGAAGCAGCCAAGAATCTTCCTAAAAAGTAAGGAGTGGCTGATCTGAACATGCCAAGAACAAGCCTCCTAAAGATATGGGAGGTCATTAGCTTTGATTCAATTTTCAGTAAAGGAACTCTCCCCTTCATTAAGCCCCCGAGAGCCCTTCCATTATGTATTGGTTGATCAGAAGATAAGGAAAAAAATTAAGAACGGAGAAATCACTCTTTAATTACGTAAGAATACCATCTAAAGCCAACATCTCTTCTAAAGTGGATGAATGCAGAAAGCAGGTACATACGAAATAGGAAGATATGCCAAGAATGGCCAATGAGGTACAAGTACCAGATTCTTCCTGAAATGCGTGGTAAACAGGTAAGAGGGTGGGCTCTGGAGCCCAGGGGCGGCTGCTTCAAGTCCAGCTCTGCTGCTCTGGTATGTATCATCCTGGGAAAGAAATTCTTCCCTAAGCCTCAGTCTCCCTGTCTGGAAAATTACCAACGGTGCTCACCTTGCACTACTGTTCTATGAGGCTATGTCTGTCCCTATCAAATAAAGCCTGTGCTTTTAAGCATCAATTTTTTTTTTAAATTCCAACCACTTAGATGAAAATGCTTTTGAAATGCATGCCATGGTGCCTGGCTCCGCGGGATGGCGATTCCCTTCCTTGGTAATTTGGCACTGTGACGAAAAGCCACAGTTACTGTCTTGTGTAAGTTACGACAGTGAAGAAAAACTGCCAGGGACCACCTGCGTGGCTTCAGGTGGCCTGACCATTCAACTGCCAGGCTTTTCTTGAAGCTGGTGGTGACTTTTATTAGAAAATGAAGTCTCCTGACAGTGTGGGAGAAATCAAATCTCCTAGGGCCACATGGAGCTAATACACGCGGGACTAGTCACGTGAACCCCAGAGTGTCCAGCCCAGGAATCAAGGCTGCTCCTGCACTGCACATTGTTCTCAGGGGCTTCTGGACTCGGGCTACAGCACAGGAAACTCTGCAAAGAGCTTTGGGGATTTGAACTGCATTTGAATACACGCTGGCCAAAGGCAAAGGCCACAGCTTCAAAAAGAGCTAATATTCAAACGAAGACAAATAATTATTTTTCCTATTTTGTCTCGTTTGTGCTGATATTGCGAGGAATCTGAATCTTAGGCATACCTTGACCTTGATGGGGGGGAGGGCATCCTGAAAGTTGGCTGAGTGGAAGCTGAGCAGGCGGAACACTCCCGTAGTCTGTAACCGCTTGCTGTCATTTTCCCCGTCTTCAGAGTGTGGTGGCCAACAACAGCAACAACAGCTTATGTTTATTAAACATGTACAAGCAGGCCAGGAACTGTGATGAATCCTTTACGCAATCATAGCTCTCCCAAATGTTCTCAGAATATACAGAGTGAATGATTAACGTGTCACTATAAATACATGTTTCCCGAAATCTTCATGTAAATTTATTAAACGATCTAGAATGTCAGAACAAATAAAAAACATTCCAAATTTACATTGTTGTCTAGTAACTGTATCTCCTGGATTTGAAGGCAAAGAATACAGTACTAGTTCCTGTTTAAATCCGGTTACTGAGTTCTACATCCCGTGGAGGTACAGTTCAGATAAAAGCAACAGAGGACTTAATTTTTTTTTAAGATTTTATTTATTTATTTGAGAGAGAGAGAGAGAGAGAGAGAGAGATGGCGCACAAGTTGGGGGATGGGCAGAGGGAGAAGCAGACTCCCTGCTGAGCAGGGAGCCAGAGCCAAGGCTCAATCCCAGGGCACCAAGGTTGTGGCCTGAGCTGAAGGCAGACTCCTCACCAAGTGAGCCACCCATGCATCCCAAAAGAATACCTATTTTGGAACAAAGTTAACTTTCTTATAAAGAAGAAAAATTATACTTATGTCTATTTTTCCTCCTTTAAAAAGTTTTCTTTTTTCTTACTCTCTCATTAAGAATTTACCTTGAAGCAAGAGAAATGATTAGAAGACAGTAGTCGCTAATGACCAGTCATTGCCACCCTCAAACCTAAGGGCAACCATATTCTTTTTCCTTCTTGCCTTCCATACCAGAAGGATGGTGCTCATGCTCTCGAGAGTAAAACCGATTCTCTTCAACCTTCTGTCACGGCTGCCAGGCCTAAGTTTCAGCGGGCAAGCAGGGCAAGGCTACTTTCAGAAGTGACTCCTTGTAAGCATGTCGTGCTTTTCTGGGCATCGACAAACGCTAACTGGCCAGGACATAATGAAGAACGATAAAAGCGAAGACCAAGTGTGGGGGCCTTGAGATCTTAGTTGTAACCTTCGGTGGCTTCTTCATGGAGATAAACACAAGCACAGGAGGCTCGGGACAAGTCACACTGGCTACACAACCAGCCTCTCGTCAGTGAGACCACATGGAACCCACAAAGAGCAATGACTGCTGCCAGAAAGTACAACACAATCTTGCTGACATGTAGTCATGGGTAAAAAAGTCAGTCTGGTTGACAGTGTGCTTCTTCAAGGAAGCAGAGCTGTAGTACATTTAATACATACTCACACATATATCCTTAAGTCAGACTAACAGTGCGGAGGGACTTGGGACCTACTTAAAAGACAGGGTTATTTGTAAGCCGCATAATATTGCATGAAATACATCTTCCTGAAAAGCACAGAAATAAGAGGCTTTCTTAGTGTGTTTAAACGGTCTACTTGCAGTCTTGGTTACATAACGGCATTCCAAGTAAGATTCCGTCACGGTATATTTGAAAGAGGGATCCCCGGGTGGCACAGCTGGCTGAGCGTCCAGCTCTTGGTTTGGGCTCAGGTCATGATCTCGGGATCAAGCCCAGTGTTAGGCTCTGGACTTGGGGAGAGTCTGCTTGAGGTTCTCTCTCTCCCTCTGCTCCTTCCACTAGTACACGCGCTCGCTCGCTCTCTCTCTCACTCTCAAATAAATAAATCAATCTTTAATGGGTATATAATTCTTTGAAAGGAAAAAGTCAAAGCAGTCCTGTATGAGTCATCATAAATGTCAAATTAGTAAAGTCTAAATTCTCAGTATTTTGCTTACTTATGATCAGGACTCTCAAACTTGCCCTGGATCACCCCAGTGGGTAGGTCAGTCAGTGAACATCCTCCACCCACACGTCTCGAAGAACATCCAACAGTGTAATCCCACGGAAGGGCACTGGACCAAGATACTGAAAATGGGATTTAATGCAGAAAAGATAATTTTCCCAAAGCTTTTACACTTTCCAGTCAGGCATTTTCTTCCTCCCAGAGCAGCAGCACTGTTAACAAACTGCCTCTAGAAGCTCCTGTAAAGATTTTTAACTTTAGCTGGGAAAAAAGCTGGAGATTTTCTTTCCCACTCCCTGACTGTATTTACAGGCTACTTACTGAAGCCCAGCAAGGTTCTCCTGGCCTGGATCGACAGCCTCCCTGTAGGGCTGACAGGCGGTGATGGATACAGCGCCCCCCACCCCAGGGATCACTGAGGATCTGAGAGGCTGCTACCGCCGTGTCTTGGTGCTCCAGGTGCAGTCCTGTGGATTCCAGCTTCCTCTCAGGTGCAGCAACGTTCTGAGAGGGACTCCGCTCTAAAATTCTAACCTAGCACCTCTCGGGTCAGTTTCTTCTCTGAGCAACACCGAAGAAGAAATGGATTTTTGGTATTTGAAGCTCATGTTTATGTTTGCGCTAGTATCAGTTTGATTGACCCACGGTTATTAAACCGCAGTCTCTGATGAAACTTCTCTTCACCGTAACATGCCCGATCCTGCAGCTGAAGGTGATTAATTACACCCCAGAATAAAGTAATAACAGACTTCCCTATTTCGAATACATAATGGGAAGCTGCTGTTTTGTTCTACTTATGTAAGAATGGACAGAGCAATTACACCCTCCTTACCAGCAGATTTCAAGAAGCTGCACTTCTCTTTTTCCCTTCTCCAGCCAATTGCTATAAATGACAGGACACCATTATGTGATGAGATGATAGCGACTGGCAACCTCTCCACCTGTTTTTAATTGGGGGCATTTCAGACAACCACCCATAAAGGTGGATTTTGCATAACTAATAACCTTCATCAATAAAATCGCAGCAAGACAGAAAACACGTGGATATAGTCACTGCGTTCCCACTTCACTAAAGACGGGGGACGCCGAATAGCTAATTTGGAAAGCATGAAACAGGTGCCCTGGGGAGCACAACATTGCCAGAAGGACCACTTGGCCTCCACTTCCCAGCACCACTTTCTGGTGTAGACTGACTCAGAGTTGCGACTCTGCTTGTGAGTACCATGGAAAGCAATGCAGAAGACTAAGTCTTTCACTTACCTGTCAAACCAAATTTAAGGGGGGAAAACTGCTCCTTAATAGCATAATGGAAAATGTAGTTATGGCCAAATGTCCTTCTCACAGCCTTAAGATAAAACATATACTTAATCTTCCTGAAAATAGTTTGGAGTCAGTCTCCAGAACACAGTTATTATTCTGGTAACTGGAATTAGGAGAGCATGGGTTTATGGTATTGTGTGTAGCTATAGGACTCCAGAAAACTGTGCAAATATTCTCTACGAAGAAACAAACTCGGGGTGCCTGGCTGGCTCAGTCGGTTGAGCATCTGACTCTTGATCTCAGCTCATGTCATGATCTCAGGGTCAGGAGACTATGCCCCACGTCAGGCTCCGAGCTCAACACAGAGTCTGCTTGATATTCTCTCCCTCTCCCTCCATCCCACTCACTGCTGTGTGCTCTCTCTAAACTAAATAAATCTTTAAAACAAACAAAAACACGGGGCACCTGGGTGGCTCAGTCAGTTAAGCGTCTGCCTTCTGCTCTGGCCATGATCCCAGGGTCCTGGGATCGAGCCCCGCATCGGTCTCTCTGCTCAGTGGGGAGCCTGCTTCCTCCTCTTTCCCTCTGCCTGCCTCTCTGCCTGCTTGTGATCTCCGTCTATCAAATAAATAAATAAAATCTTTAAAAAAATTAAAAAATTTTTTTAAAAACCAACAACAATTACAACAAAAGAAAAAAGACCACAAAACTAAAAATGATGAAACAATTTTTAGGTAGGCTCACTCCTTTTATATCATGCCAAGCTCCTTGGAATTAGATTTTTTTTTAAACAAAAATATCAATAAGATAATTATTTAAACTATGACTCCATTCTCACTTCACAACTCCGTTTTCATCCAGGCGCAATTCTGTAGGAACTGGATGAGCTGAACTAGAACTTCCCTGCATAGCCGGCTCTTCTAGCTTTATAGAGATGCCAATACTACGGTGATTTCGCTGAGAGTGCGAACAGCCTGAGCGCTCCACGCACAGTGCAAACTTATTAATGTGCGCGCTGGAATGAACAGGCGCTTGCGGATCAGACCTGAGCCTCTCTCTGAGCTCCGCCGCTCTAGCTGCGCTGCAGTGCGGCCTCCAGCAAGTTCATTCGCACTTCTGAACATCAGGTTCTTGTTTCTAAAATGGAAGCGCGATTATGAACACCTAACTGGAAAGGTGGTCTTGAAAATTAGTTACAAAGTATGTACAGTGCTTAGCTGCTCAATAAATAGTAACTTTTATTCTCATCATGATTATACCCTAATTTTGGCTAATACTACTGAGTTGTCAGGATCAAATTAATAATTTCGCGCACGGGCTCGGCAATTAAAGGTGCTGTAAGCCTCTCACAGCTTCACTGGATCAAAGACAATTTTTAAAGAGCGATTTCAGCACTTCATTTGTTTTGATCATGGAAGTGTGGTTCTCATGTAAGTACTATGTTCTCACCCAATGTTCTCACCTTCAAGGAACCTGCAGGCTAACAGGCAGGGGCTTTGGAGTAAGACAGTTGACCGGCGAGCTCCCTTGGAGCCCGGCCACTTCCTAGCTGGGTAACCTTGAGTAAGGAGCTTAAGCTCCTGGGGGCCTTGACTGTCTCGCCCCCAAAATGCAAGTAATAATAACAGTACTCACCTCACCAACATGGTGAAGGTTAAAGGAAATAGGCCATGGGGATTTCGTAGCACGGCGGCTGGCAGGCAGCAAGCACCCAGTGTGGGAGCTGTTCTCATCTAACTAGTGGCAATACCAGATCGGATCTGCTGCGGATAAGCAGATGTGGTACTCAGGGGACAGAGGCTTGCTGCTGCGAGCAACAGAGGCGGGAATCTTATCCCAGGGCTGTGTGACTTCAAAGCTAGTAACAGACTCTTCAACAGGCTCAGTCTTCTGCTTTTTCTTTTCTTTGGTAACTTTTGTGTACTATTTTCCAAAGCACACAAACAGGAGAGAAAAACATCCTTTAAAAATAGTAGAGTGGGGGGCGCCTGGGTGGCTCAGTGGGTTAAAGCCTCTGCCTTCGACTCAGGTCATGATCCCGGGGTCCTGGGATCGAGCCCCACATCGGGCTCTCTGCTCCGCGATGAGCCTGCTTCCTCCTCTCTCTCTGCCTGCCTCTCTGCCTAGTTGTGATTTCTCTCGGTCAAATAAATAAAATATTTAAAAAAATAAAAAAATAAAAATGGTAGAGTGAAATAAAAATCCCTACCACACAGGGAGAGCATCCCCCAGGATCAGGATCCCCACCCGAGTGGTACAGGGACACAGCTGACGAAACTACCCTGGCCCATCATCACGCGAAGCCCATAGCTTATGGGCCACTCTCGATGTGGAACGTTCTAGGGTTTGGACGAATGTAGGATTACACATATCCATCATCATGGTGTCACACAGAGTACCTCCACTGCCCTAAAAACCCTCTATGTTCTATGCCTTTGCACCCTTCCCCAGTGCCCTCCAGCCTAGGGCCACATGACTATTTCTCCTGCGTTCACAGCCTTCCCTCCTCCGGAGCGGGATACAGTTGGAATCCGGCAGCACTCCGCCTTTTCACATTGGCCCCTTATTATTAAATGAACTTCATATATGCATCTAAGGCTCCTCCATGTCTTTTCTTGGCTTGACAGCTCATTTCTTTTTAGTGCTGAATAATATTTCATTATAGGATGTAGCTCAGTTTCTTATCCATTCAATTAGAGAAAGCCATCTTGCTTCCTTCAAGATCTGGCAATTACGAATAAAGCCGCTTATAAATAACCATGTGCAGATTTTTGAAAGCACAAGTTTCCTCCTCCTTTGGGTAAATACCAGGAAGTACATTAATCATTATTTATAAATAAATACTTGAATATTCGCAATGTCCTGATCAAAGTGCTAGTTTGCTGAGGATATGATGATGAACAAGGTAGAAGGTAGCCCTGGCCTCGGGGAGCTTACGTATCTGGGAGAAACGGACAAGAGAAAGAACATTACAAGACGGCGTGGCATGAGAGCCGACAGAAAAAATACCCAGGGCGAAGGGGGCAGCCTGTGGGAGGAACAGAGAAGTGAATACATAGAACTCTCTCTCTCTTTTTTTAAATTTTACCTATTTATAGGACAGACAGAGCACAAGCAGAGCAGAGGGAGAAACAGGCTTCCCGTTGAGCAGCGAGCCCGATGCGGGACTCAATCCCAGGACCCTGGGATCATGGCCAGAGCAGAAGGCAGACGCTGAACTGACTGAGCCACCCAGGTGTCCCTAGAGAGAACTCTTCTGAAAACAAGAATATAGGTAATAAAACTGCTACCATTATCTCACCTTTGACCTTTTCTTAAAATCAAAATTTTCAGAAACTCAGGGCATTTGAGCACCAAACAGAAGGAAAATGTCCCCAAACTGAACTTAGCAGAGTACATACATGCAGGGTAACATCATGGGTTCAAGGAAGAGCCCCTTATCCAAATAAACCTTTGTTTTCCCACGAAGTGCCTACCTTTTTTTTTTTTTTTTAAAGATTTTATTTATTTGAGAGTGAGAGAGAGCATGAGAGGAGAGAAGGTCAGATGGAGAAGCAGATTCCCCATGGAGCTAGGAGCCCAATGTGGGACTCGATCCCGGGACTTGGGGATCATGACCTGAGCCAAAGGCAGTCACTTAACCAACTGAGCCATCCAGGCACCCCAAGTGACAACCTTTTTAAACATGGAGCAAAACTGCTTCTCTGACAGTTAAGGAAGAGACTTTTTTTTTTAAGGTTTTATTTGTTTATTTGAGAGACAGCATGAGGGAGAGAGAGAGAGAGAGATCACAAGCAGGCAGCAGGGGCAGAGGGAGAAGCTGGCTCCCTGCTGAATAGGGAGCCTGACACGGACTTGATCCCAGGACCCTGAGAGCATGACCTGAGCCAAAGGCAGATGCCTAACTGACTGTGCCACCCAGGTGCTCAAGGAAGAGAATTTAAAAGCAAATGGCTTTTCTAAGGACAGAGATCTGAGGCACAATAGGGCCTCAGTGACTGACAGCAGACCTTTCCAGAAGGTGGGTTTTGAGGAGGACAGAATAAGAGGGACTGGACAGGAAGCAGGGAGAACAGACAAGGAGGTAAACTGTCCACAGAATCTAAAGAATGGTGCCTAAACCTGCAACCTGTCCAGAACCAGGTACATGTAATGAGCCTACAATTAGCATGGTGGAAATAATGCATTCTGAAAGGAGGGCAGAGACCGACTGAGGATGGCAGAGAAAAGGGAAAGAAGTTGCTTGACATTTCAAGCATTCTCCAAGCTGCTGCTAATCCAGTGGAGGCTAACGGTACTGCCCACCTAATCACAGAAGCAAACAGACAGAGCCCACGGGTGGCCCTGTGTGGTTTTTGGAGTTAGACTCGGGCTGTTACTCGTGAATCTGCACACAGGGATGACAGGGCTCGACAGAGGACAATCTGTTCAAGAATAATCAGATTCCCCTCACTTCTGGCTTGGTGGCAGAAGCACCCAACGTATTCACAATAACTCATTTTGCTTCCATCTGAATCCGTATGTTCGTCAATCAGATTAAAGCTGGAGCTACGGGCACATTCTTCACTGTAAACAAACCGCCTCGGCAAACCCTAGGGGAAAGGAGGGGATCCTGCTCTCTTAATTTCCCAAGCCTGGGAACGCTCGGATGATTTATTGCTGGAGAAAGGCCACAGCTCAGAGGATTTGTGGCAGGAGCTGCAGGTACAGCCCAGGGAGCAGCCCTCATTTACTGGGAGACAGGAGAGCGAGCTGGGAAAGAGCCCCGTGAAGAAGATGCCTTTATTACATGTTGAAAGCAAAGTGAACGAGGACGTGCTCGGTGCTTATAATTCCGCAGGAGGATTTAGAAGCCAAGGCAGATGGGTGGAGGAAAATGGAAGGGGAAGAAGAGAAGAAAAATCTTACAGGTAGAGAGCACCTGCCATTTGACAAACACAGTGCTGGGCACGCGGCAGAAACTCTCAAAGGAAAGGTTACTTGGCAGCATCTGAAAGTGAAGCACAATCCTGATTCCCAGCCGCTCTCCCCACCCCACCAACAACCTGCTGCCATCAGCCCTTTACTCGTGTAACCAGTAAGCTAACCATGCATTGATCACAGTCTTGCTCCCCCAAGACACTGCGGCAGAGTCCTACACCACCTACCCAGCCGGCAGCATGTGGAGGACGGCTCTAGTGCTTTCGGGTGGGGAGCAAGGGAATCCTACAACTCCTGGCATGTCCCAGGACCAACGCACCAGGTTAGCAATGCAGTGACCTTGACAGGGAGTCTGAGTAGAGTGGTGGCAACCAAGGGGCGATGAGGAGAGTTAAAGAAAAAAATGGGAGGAACCAAGCACTGGAACCAAGGAGAGAAACACCTGCTTTGAGAAGTGTTTCTGTATAGGAAACTAGAGGATGAGGGACTACCCTGTCGGGGATGTGGGGTTCGAAGGGGAATGGAAAACTGGCAAGGTTTGATTTAAAAAGATACCTTCTGCTGCATTTTGATCAAGTGATAAAAACACTTATCACTAAGAAGTATCCTGGAGATACTTACTGAAGCCCTTATTTTCTGCATTAGAGCTGAGACTATGGGGGGTGTCTAAGTGGCTCAGACAGTTAAGCATCTGCATTCAGCTCAGTCATGATCCAGGACCCTGGAAGAGAGCCTGGCATCTGGCTTCCTGGTCATCAGGGAGTCATCTTCTCCTTTTCTCTGCCCCTCCATCCTGTTGTGCTCTGTCTCTCTCAAATAAATAAATAAAATCTTTAAAAAGGAAAAGAAGCGGGGGGGGACCTGGGTAGCTCAGTAGGTTAAGCGGCTACCTTCAGCCCAGGTCATGATTCCAGGGTCCTGGGACTGAGTCCTACGTGGGCTCCTTGCTCAGCAGGGAGCTTGCTTTTCCCTCTGCCTGCCACTCCCCCCTGCTTGTGCTGGCTCGCTCTCTCGCTCTCTCTCTAACAAAAATTTAAAAAGAAAAGAAGAATAAAAAAGAAAGGAAAGAGAAAGAAAGAGATGAAGGAAGGAATGAAGGAGGGAGAGGGAGGAAGGAAGGAAGGAAGGAAGGAAGGAAGGAAGGAAGGAAGGAAAGAGATGGGGAGACAGAGAGAGAGGAAGGAAGGAAGAAACTGAGACCAGAGAGGTTAAGTGACTTCTTGCCCAAAACACAGAGCTACTGAAGAACAGAACCAGATTCCGCATTCAGGATCCCTCGACACCACTGAGCCTTTACTCTGTCCACCACCAGCCCGTACCACATTTCTCTCTTTACTGCAACTGGTACCCAGTTTTTTGGTTTTTTTTTTTTAGATTTTATTTATTTATTTGACAGATAGAGATCACAAGTAGGGAGACAGGCAGGCAGAGAGAGAGAGAGGAGGAAGCAGGCTCCCGCCAAGCAGAGAGCCCGATGTGGGGCTTGATCCCAGGACCCTGGGATCATGACCTGAGCGAAAGGCAGAGGCTTTAACCCACTGAGCCACCCAGGAGCCCCAACTGGTACCCAGTTTTAACTGTGGTTCTGTTTTCATGAAGATCGTTCAAAAGACCTTAAAAATAAAGGTATTAGATTAACTGGAAGGGATTTTTTTTTTCCTTTCAGAAGAGAAATTTTAACTACCTTCACCAACAAAGGGATTAAGTCTGCTCTGTGACGGAGCTGCATTAAAAATAATGAGACAGATAAAGAAAAGCTTTTTTTTTTATTTTAATGAGTTCAAAAGCTGGAAGCATTATTGAGATGAACAATGTGTTCACTGCCCTAATCCAATATAATCATGTTTAAAAAATTATTCTGTTTAGGAACTTTCTGCTATATTAGACAAAATCCAAAATGTGCCAAGTAGAATATGAAAATTAACCTCAGGTCCTGAGTGCCGTCCAAATAAAGACCAATACCCTAAGGACTGTCTTTGAAAATACCACATATAAGATGTGAGGTTTTGTGAGATACAAAAATGTCCTTCTGTCTACAATTTAACCCAAAGATTTCTCTTATCCTTTAACTCATATCTTAAGAAATTCGTGATTCTACACATTTTTTTAAAGTACATTCTATGCCCAACATGAGGCTCAGACTCATGACCCCGAGATCAAGAGTCAAATACTCTACAAACAGAGTCAGCGAGGTGTCCCTAAACTCATTTTTTTCCCATCTGAATCAACCACTCACTTCTGTGTATAAGGAAGCCCATTCAACCTCTCTGTTCTTTCTCAGCCGGAGCTATAAAAAAAAGAAATTTAGTTTCTGACTCATCTCATTAGGTTTGATTCTGAAGGAAAAAATACCATAGCAACTTTTAGCATGAACACAAATTTGCTACACAAGTGTTTTAATCTTTTAAGTCTCAGAAGAAAACATCAGAATCTGTTCTTTCCCAAACAATTTGATTGAAAAGAAATAAATATTAGGCAAAGAAAGCACAACATATAGGACACCTATAATAATAGTCTTTTCTTTCTCAAAATATATCACATTTCTTAGCTATTAGGTTCTCACTCTTCTGACAAATCAAGCTTAGATATTAGTATTCAGGTAACGGTGGCAGCAAAAATGACTTTGGTGAAGCAAAGTTAATTGCATTTCACTCATTCTGAGGTTTTGTATTTTTTACTACTGCTCACTCACGCTGAACACATTATTTCAACAACAACAAAAATAAGCCACCAATGTCAGGTTCAGCTTTAATTTCAACAAGAGCACAGCAGTAGTTACAATTAAACCCGGAGGAAGAACCAATTCATCTTCCTACAGGTTTGTGATTAAAACCACTTACTCCAAATTACTCAAAATCTGGTCCCAGCTATCATAAAATGATGATGCCAGGTTCAATAATCCACAAAATTCCAATTAAAATCCAGTCCAGAATATGGAACATCAATCATGTAAAATTCTGTATACCCCAAATTTGTAACAGAATATGGCATAAACTTCAAAATTAATACAAGTATTAAATGAATGAGTGAACTGGTAATTAAGTCTTTTATAATCAGGGGTCAACTACCTGGTTTGTCATTTTCTAGATTTCAGATGATCATCTGACTGACTACAGTCTGTTAACGCTGTTGTACTGAGTGTTCACGGGAATAAGGGAAACAGACCGCCCCATCTTCTAAGGAAGTCTACTAAGGTCTGAAGAAGCATGTTCACATCTACTGGTTAACAAGATTTATTATTACATCACTAATTGTACATATATTAATGTTTCTGTCTGCATAAAGCAAAGAATAACTCATGTGGACAAACTAAGACCCCTACCAAGGATATCTCCTTTGCTGCCATGGAGGGAACTGAGACTGCTTGTCCAAGAAAAAAAAAAAGAGGGGCCTGACCCAACCAACAAAGACAGCAGAGGTAGGGACACAGGCAAGAGGCCACAGGGAAACAGAAACAAAAAAATCCCTGTCCCTGTTACTGTGGTTATGCCCCAAGGGAATATCCCCATCTAGAGCCCTGCCCCAAGATGAAGATTTTGAAATGATGCCCCCAGTTTACCATCCTAAAAGATACCAGAGGAATAAGCCTTATTTAGAAGCCTGGCTCCAGGTTGAAATTATATTCTATAGAAGTTATTACTCCTGAAATATTATTTGAGGGAAAACTATTAATACCATCCCCCCCCCAACACTGTTTATATGTCATCACAGCCTTCCACATGCAGGAGGGAGTTTCTATTAGCTAGTGAGGCTTTGTAACGTAGCAGAAAAAGCACAGGGTTTGAGACCAAGCAGGTTAAAATCCTGACTCTGTTATTTCTTAAATACAGTACATTGAATTAGGAACTTTGATTTCTGGCCATCAGTTTTCCCATTTGTGAAATGCAGACAATAAACCTGCCTTGAAAGGTTATTAGAAGAATGAAAAATATGACTTGAAGAGTCTAACAATGAGTAGACACTAAATAAGTATTTGTTAATCTTTTCCCCATAATCCCATCCCACCAGCAGATGGGTGCAATTAATTAGATAAATAAACACTTGATTATTTAAGAAAAATTACCTTTAAGGTCCATTTCGACCCAGAAAGCATATTCAACACTATATGGAGGTATTTTAGGAGTCTCTGTTGTCTATACCCAAAGACACATTTAGGCATGTTTGACCTTCCAGTAGATCTTTATGTGGGAGGAACAAAAAACGTTCTGGAGAGAATAGTCATCCTAAGGGAAGAAGTAGAGGCTTGCAAATTTGGTCAAGGACACTGGAGGAGTAAAAAGAAGAGGTAAGTTTCAACCAGACCACTCTGACCCCCAGGTCTGAAGTCGACATCCTTGGGTAGGCATTGGAGGAACCACAATAAACAAAGATGCGCTTGACTACAATAGCTGCTTCTGGGAGCCCGAGGCAGCATCACATCCTCTGGAGCCTGGGAAGCCAAACCTACTCACCTGAGTGAAGGACGAGCCCAGTAGGTGCTGGGGCAGGAACCAAACAGAGAGCTCTGATGACGGGGAAGAGAATCTTGCAGGAGGCAGCCCACAGAGAGAAAAGAGAAGAGGTAGCGGGGGCGGGGGAGGTGAGGATGCTGGGAAATGGAAAGAAGAGCAAGTCTGTGGGCTTACTGGAGGCAGCGGTGGCCTCAACTGGGGCCGCATGGACTTTCAGAACCGAACGGAGGAACTTACAACTGGATGTGTGGGGACAGCATGGGAAGAACCATTTCGGGACGACTGTCATCCGAAACTAGAGTAACCCAGTAAAGCAAAAGTTATGTGTCTTTAGACTAATGGCAGCTCAGACCAGACGCTTGCAAGAGGGAAGCAGAGAGAAAAAGACAGGAACCAAGTTTTTGTGTACTTACTACATTTTAGGCAATGTTCTCATTTAGGTCTGTGTCATTTCATTCTAAAGAACAGATCAACAAATTTCTTCAATTAAATATACTTGTTCAATAAAGGTTTTTGAAGGAAAGCCTGTTTAATTTTGATGATCAGGCTGCAGTCTTTGAGTGCATCACCAAAAAGAGAGATATTACACTGGAACTCACAGCAAATATTTTTATTGATTTATTCAGTGAACATTCCTGTGTATGTCAGGTCTCAAAGCAGCTCTCAAAGACCCTCTCAGAGGACATGAGAGGTTGAAACTCTTTTCAGTATAATATAAAAATAGTATTTGCCCTTTTCACTCTCATTATGAGTGGGCAGAGGAGTTTTGCAGAGGCCACGTGTCACATAATATCACAAAAGAGTGAGCGAGCAAGCAGATTAAGAAATAATTTGTCATCCATGAAGCCATACATTAAAGAGATTTGTGAAACTATAAAACAATGCAACTTTTTCCTCCCTAATTTGTAATTGTTTTTGGAAAGTTATTTTTCACAAAAATATTTATATTAAAATTTAATGGATTTCTTGCTTTACATGAATTAATAAATACTTTAAGCTTCTCAGTTTTCATTTCTAACATGCAAAGATCAGTAGACACCCATTTAAAAATGTATCTTCGGGGTCCTCAGTAATTTTGAAGAGTGTAAAGGGATCCTGAGACCAAAAAGTTCCAGATTCAGTGTATACCACAGGCCTTCTTTCTCCTCCCAACGATAACCATGGAATATCAAGAAATGACTCAATCCCAGGTCACAATGACCTTGCCACGTCCACCCTAGTGACACTTATGCACAGTCCCTGGTCCTGTGACGGAGCAGATCTTGAAATATTCTCAAGCATTCAGTGCTTCTTCTACATGTAGCAAAGTGTGTCTGAATTGGGTCAAAAATAGCACCCAAAAGAATACCTAATGTGGCCAACATTTTTTAAGGAAAATAGGACACCTCAGGAAAGTAAACTTCCAAACACATAGTTTGGATGAAAGACCTTTCCCCACCACCCTCGGATGCACTGTGAGCCTCTTCCTATTACATAAGCCCCCCGCCCCCTGCAGTCCAGTCCTGGGATGCTCCATTATCCAAAGACATCAGACTCCTAAGCCTGGTCCCCGCCCCATCTTCATGCCTGTTCCTACCCACCTGGACCTAAGGGGCATCATGACCTTCCTTACAGGATCGGTGTCATCGATGCCCTTCCCTTGCTCCCTGTGTTTAATGCCTCAGCTGCTGGGCAGAGCTCCACACCGAGCGCTCCGCTGTGCACCTCTACACCAGCAAAGCACCAGGAGTGCAGGCTCCGGAGCTGCCCTGCGACTCAGTATCTGCGACACCACTGACCAACACATCCAGCCTTGCAGTCCCCTCTGCAAATCGGGGATGGAAAGAACGGGGCTTCGTTCATGGCACTGCTGTATGCATAATGCATGTTACTGGTGCCCAACACAAAGGAAGCACAGGAGAAATGCTTGCTATTTTTATCTGTGAGAACATCTGACCGCTAAGCTCTAATGGAGAGAGTCCTGGAACACTGTGCCTGTGTGGCTAACACATGTACGAAGAGCAATTCATTCTTGTAACTACTCGGGACCCCGGAACCTGAGATCCCACGGTCCAGATCTGTCCCCCGCGGTTCTCTCCCCTTCCACCTCTGCTCAAGCCCCGACCATCCATGTGTGCTCTTCTCCCTCAGCAGAGGGCCATGCTTCTGATTTCACAGAGAAAACAGAACAAGCCATCAACTTTCTACCCAAACCCATGAACAGCAGGTGAGCCGATCTCCTACCTTCTCCCCTCTCTGAGAGCAACAGCACTCCCCCAACACCTGCGCATCCAGGGTCCTATGTTCTCCATCCCTGCCTCTGTTCCAGATGGTTCTCCCAGGACTATCACTTCTACTTCATCTTCAGTCCCTTTCTCTCCCAGTGATGACTTCCCCTCAGCCTAAAATCCTGCTCTGAATCTTCCAACCTAGAACAAAGTAAGAGACAACCCACCTCTAATCCCATCCACCTCCAGCTATACTGTCTTCCTCCCTTCGCAGCCAGGTTGACAGAAAGTTCTCTGTACTTGTGCCCCAGTTTCCCAAACCCCCAGGATTATATGATAGACACTGCGACTGCATCAAGCATGAAATCTATGCTTCGGTTTCCAATGACTTGTACACACCAATTCCACAGGACTTGAGGTTGCTTTGTGCAACTCTCCCAGCTTGGATCATTCTCTCGCCTTCCTTCTGGGGCTTCACTACATGGCAAATTCACTAACAGCCAAATACAGGCCCATTTGCTGTCTGTAATACAAACATATGATAGGGCACCGAGCCTGAGCTCACTGAAAGACTCCATGAAAATCATCCGAGTCTTGGTGGTTCCAAAGCCTTCCGTGCTATCCACTCTGCGTCCGTCCCCACAGACAACATGAAAGTGACTCGGTCAATGACTTCTTTCGCCAAGTAAGATATCAAGGAGCCAAGGTTCCCCATTTGGCTCCATGTTTTGCTCCAGTGGGAAATCTGTTTACACAGGTGGCGTGATGGGGTCTTCAGCTCTCCAAGCCTCACCCCTGAGCACGAAGGGGCCCAGTACGGACTCTATGGCTACAGGGCTTCGCCAGTGGTGTTAACAGCAGAGTTCTTAATAGCAGACAGACGCCAGTCACCCTACTGATTCATTTTTCCTTCTTTTGTTTTTTAAGATTTTATTTATTTATTTGTGAGAGAGAGTGAAAGTGCGCACACAAGCAGGGGCAAGGGTAAAGGGAGAAGGAGAAGCAGACTCCTAACGAGCAGGGAGCCCACACTGGGCTCCACAAGGGGCTCGATACTAGGACCCTGAGATCATGACCTGAGCTGAACGCAGACGCCTAACCAACTGAGCCACTAAGGAGCCCCAGGGAGGAATTTTTTTAATTAATGTTAAGGTCTGGGAGTTTTGCCTAGGCTCCTAACTTGGAATACCTAATTTGATTTTTACATGTTTACTACATGCAGAAAGACTTTCTTGGGCCTTGCATGCAGAAAAATGAAATTGGACCACTTCCTTACACCACACACGAAAATAGACTCAAAATGGATGAAGGACCTCAATGTGAGAAAGGAATCCATCAAAGTCCTTGAGGAGAACACAGGCAGCAACCTCTTCAACCTCAGCCGCAGCAACATCGGCAAAGGCAAGGGAAGCAAGGGCAAAAATGAACTATTGGGATTTCATCAAGATCAAAAGCTTTTGCACAGCAAAGGAAACAGTTAACAAAACCAAAAGACAACTGACAGAATGGGAGAAGATATTTGCAAACGACATATCAGATAAAGGGCTAGTGTCCAAAATCTATAAGGAACTTAGCAAACTCAACACCCAAAGAACAAATAATCCAATCAAGAAATGGGAAGAGGACATGAACAGACATTTCTGCAAAGAAGACATCCAGATGGCCAACAGACACATGAAAAAGTGCTCCACGTCACTCGGCATCAGGGAAATACAAATCAAAACCACAATGAGATATCACCTCACACCAGTCAGAATGGCTAAAATTAACAAGTCAAGAAATGACAGATGCTGGTGAGGATGCGGAGAAAGGGGAACCCTCCTACACTGTTGGTGGGAATGCAAGCTGGTGCAACCACTCTGGAAAACAGCATGGAGGTTCCTCAAAATGTTGAAAATAGAACTACCCTATGACCCAGCAATTGCACTACTGGGTATTTACCCTAAAGATACAAACGTAGTGATCCGAAGGGGCACGTGCACCTGAATGTTTATAGCAGCAATGTCCACAATAGCCAAACTAGGGAAAGAACCTAGATGTCCATCAACAGATGAATGGATAAAGAAGATGTGGTATATATACACAATGGAATACTACGCAGCCATCAAAAGAAATGAAACCTTGCCATTTGTGACAACGTGGATGGAACTAGAGGGTATCATGCTTAGTGAAATAAGTCAATCGGAGAAAGACAACTATCATATGATCTCCCTGATATGAGGAAGTGGAGATGCAACATGGGGGGTTAGGGGGATAGGAGAAGAATAAATGAAACAAGATGGGATTGGGAGAGAGACAAACCATAAGTGACTCTTAATCTCACAAAATAAACTGAGGGTTGCTGGGGGGAGGGGGGGTTTGGAGAGGGGGAGTGGGGTTATGGACATTGGGGAGGGTATGTGCTATGGTGAGTGCTGTGAATTGTGTAAACCTGGCAATTCAAAGACCTGTACCCCTGGGGATAAAAATACATTATATGTTTATTAAAAAAATAAGAAATAAATAAAAAAATTTTTAAAAAATGGGCAGAAGATATGACAGACACTTCTCCAATGAAGACATACAAATGGCTATCAGACACATGAAAAAATGTTCATCATCACTACCCATTAGGGAGATTCAAATTAAAACCACATTGAGATACCACCTTACACCAGTTAGAATGGCCAAAATTAGCAAGACAGGAAACAACGTGTGTTAGAGAGGATGTGGAGAAAGGGGAACCCTCTTACACTGTTGGTGGGGATGCAAGTTGGTGCAGCCACTTTGGAGAACAGTGTGGAGATTCCTTCAGAAATTAAAAATAGATCTTCCCTATGACCCTGCAATTGCACTACTGGGTATTTACCCCAAAGATACAGATGTAGTAAATAGAAGGGCTATCTGTACCCCAATTGTTCATAGCAGCAATGACCACGGTCGCCAAACTGTGGAAAGAACCAAGATGCCCTTCAACGGACGAATGAATAAGGAAGATGTGGTCCATATACACTATGGAGTATTATGCCTCCATCAGAAAGGATGAATACCCAACTTTTGGATCACCATGGACGGGACTGGAAGAGATTATGCTGAGTGAAATAAGTCAAGCAGAGAGAGTCAATTATCATATGGTTTCACTTATTTGTGGAGCATAATAAAGAACATGGAGGACATGGGGAGATGGAGAGGAGACGGGAGTTGAGGGAAATTGGAGGGGGAGATGAACCATGAGAGACTATGGACTCTGAAAAACAACCTGAGGTTTTGAAGGGGCGGCGGGTGGGAGGTTGGGGGAACCAGGTGGTGGGCATTATGGAGGGCACACATTGCATGGATCACTGGGTGTAGTGCAAAAACAATGAATACTGTTATGCTGAAAAGACAAAGGAAAAAAAAAGACTTTCTTGGGCCTTCTCATCATTTCAAGTCAGTTTAGCTAATGACACCCTTTCATCAGACAGCCCTTAGCCCCAGAAATCTGAGAAATGGCTAACAAAAAAGTAAAAAGACATAAAACAACAACATGAAAAGGATTTTATAAATCCTGCCACTGGGGTGGGGGCAGAGGACAAGCTATTCACTATATACAAAATTAAATTGTTTAAAGAGTTTAGACTCTAAACTTAGCAAATGCCATCTACAAAGACTCTGAAGCTTATAATGGTAAGCTATTTGGAAGCTGAGAATGTGTTTCCCCATGAAAAAACGCTGTATCATGGTTATGATGCAAGGCTAATTCAAAGACCCATTTCTCTGATTCCTTCAATAAACATTAAAATCCTGTGAGGCACCATGCCAAGAATTAGGGATATAAAGTCAAATAAGATTCCATCTATGCCCAAAGGAGCTTTAGCTCTAGTAGAGGAAACTAAATTAACGTTTACAGAGGGTGCTCTGTGTTCTAGAATATTCACAAGGTGCTCTGGAGAGCAAAGGGGCAGATGAATCAAACTGAAGTGGGGAGTCACAGAAGAGACCCTGTAAGAGATCATGTTTGCGCTGAATTTGAAGGTCGCATGGGAATTCGCTACATTAAAAAGGAAGACGTAGGTCAAAAGGGTACTTGATGGCTGACCGGATGACAGAAGCGGGTGCACAAACGGGGCTCGAATGACGCGGGTGTCTGGTCTCGGCAAATGATTCAACATGGGAGCCATCCAAGGAGAAGGACTCACAGGAGATGTGAGAGCGGAGTGGAAGAGTTCACACGCAGACCAGGCAAAGCTGAAGCCTCTGCCTTCCATCTGTTGGGAAGAGCAGGGGATTTCTACGGAGGGCTTCTGTCCCCAAGAAGTGCCTCGGGAAGCTCTGGCTGCAGAGCTGCCACCGTGCCCCGATGATCGAACTGAGGCTCAGAGTTAGGACCGACCCAACAGCAGAAACAGACAGGCGGCCTGCGCTCCTCACCACAATACACTGCCAGGTTTCGGCAGACGCAGCAACCCCTTTTCTCAGAAGCCCAAGCTTTCCAAAGACAGGCTCTCCGTCACTGAGATGTCGTCTCTCCTGATAGATCATCAGGGAGGCAGGTGCCGAGAAGCATTCCCGCTCCAGCGGCTCCTTTTAGTCACCTTCTTTGTTACAAGCAAAAGGCCTACTTCAACACTAGGATGCCCCTGGTTCACCCGGGTAGCCTGTCCGAAGGCTACCCCTTTTGCCACAACAAGCTTCGTCTTCTTTTCCAGGGCTGGCCTCCCCTTCTTGTCCTCTGCTATAATCGGGTGTTGCGGTTAGTTACAAAGAGATACGCATAACATCATCAATACCCGGGCAAACTGCTTTGAGAGTCTGCAAACCAGGCCATCTACTGCAGGGCTTCTAAAAGTGGTGTCACAGACCCGCATGCCTCAGACCACCGCATTAAGATCTGGGCCCACCTACAGCTCAGACGGAAGATGAGCTTTATAAAGAAATACACGGCCCGTGAGATCCCAGCGGGTTGGAGACCGCAAGAAACCGAAATGCTTAAATTATTCTAGGAAATGGGCCTATTCTTCCCTGGTTATGCAGAGCAGATTGAACAGACGGTTGTAGGAACAGAGAGGTAAATCGACTTAAATAAGTAAAGAGCCTGGGGAAATGCAGGTTGCAGAATGAATTATTAAAACCCACACTGGTCTATTGTCGCGGGTATGACTGATTTCTGAGTGAAGACATCCTCTCCTGAATACTGCTACTTTCCGGGAAAAACAGACTCATTATTCCCCTAAGTCTCCTTCTCCATCATTGATGAAAAATGACTCAGATCCATCGGTTTGTAACTGATGTGTCTGACACTACGAGTTCATCCCATGCACTGCCATCCTTTGAAACACACAGTAAGAAAAGAAGACTGTCTTGACATGCAAAACAGCACGTTTTGACGGGAAGCCGCCGAGATATATGTGAAAGGGCATTTTTCCTAGCAGGACAGAAATATAGTTCTGTCTGAAAGTTTACCACACATTTCAAAGTTCACTTTGAGCAAACACTTTAGGATAAAAAATTACACAGTGGCTAAAAGAGGAAAGTGGCTTTATTTTTTTTTTATTAAAGATTTTATTTATTTGACAGACAGAGATCACAAGTAGGCAGAGAGGCAGGCAGAGAGAGAGGGGGAAGCAGGCTCCCTGCCGAGCAGAGAGCCCGATGCGGGGCTCGATCCTAGAACCCTGAGACCATGACCTGAGCTGAAGGCAGAGGCTTAACCCACTGAGCCACCCAGGCGCCCCTATTTTTTTTTTTTTTTAAGAAATCTCCAGTAAAGGCCCAGTAAGGTGTACATTTTTAGGTTTCCTTTTCCTTAAACTTTAAGACTGATTTATTTATTTAGAGAAGGAGCATGAGCAACAGGGGCAGAGGGAGAGAGAGAGAGAGAGAGAATCTCAGGTGACCACATGGCTCACGTGGACTCTGATGCGGGCCTCAATCCCAGGACCCCAAGATCACAACCTGACCTGGAACCAAGAGTTGGAGGCATGACTGACTGCACCAACCACACGACCCTGTATTTCTTTATTCTGTACAAACCACTGAAAAATACAAAAAGCTAGTAGGTGCTTAGAATTCTTAGTACAAAGTATTAAGTGTTCAAATTACTGAATTAGGTAAATAAACAAACACAGAATATATAACTATATATATAAAATCAGTCCAAACCACTAATTCCATTCCAATTTTTTTCTTTAACCAATAAATTACTGACTAAATAAAAAATGTTGCTCCTTAGGGGCACTTGGGTGGCTCAGTGGGTAAGCCTCTGCCTTCGGCTCAGGTCATGGTCCCAGGGTCCTGGGATCGAGCCCCGCATTGGGCTCTCTGCTCAGCAGGGAGCCTGCTTCCCCACCCCCTCTCTCCCTGCCTCTCTGCCTACTTGTGATCTCTCTCTCTCTGTCAAATAAAGAAATAAAATCTTTTTAAAAAATTTAAAAAATGTTGCTCTTTAGTCTAGATAATAAATTTTATGTTTACCTAAGAAATACTTACTGAGCATCAACTTTGCATCAGACATTGTAGATACAGCAGTGAACAGCGTGTGAGATGCACAGAGCCAGAAGTAAAGAGACAAGATCACTTCAGGTCACGTTAACAACGGGATGACAATCAGTGATGTCACAGGCACGTGAAAGGAGCGACTTTTAGATGGGATGACCCAGGAAGGCCTCTTTGTGGAGACCATGTTCCTTTTTTTTTCTTAGTATTTGTTTGTTTATTTATTTATTCATAAAAGTAGGCTTCAAGCCCAGTGTAGAGTCCAAGATGGTGCTTGAACTCACAACCCTGAGATCAAGACCTGAGCTGAGGTCAAGAGTCAGACCCTCCACAGACTGAGCCACCCAGGCAGTCCACGTACCCCCTCCCCCCACTCCTGTGAGGACCATTTTTGACAGAATTCTGAAGAATGAGAAGGAGCCTGTCATAAAAATTGGATTTAATTTAAAAAAGGATCAGGGAAGAACACGTTTAACAGTCAGACTTAAAAGCAGCCGCTTATATCAGGATATACACCAAATAAAATGGTTTACTCAAAGAGATGGTTCTTTTCCTCACAGAGAGCTCCACATGGCCATGGGCGGACCCAAAGTCATTCTTTCCTTTGCCACCTGGGCATCCTGCTTTCCCCCTTCTGCTCACCCAGAGGGCTGTTCTGTGCCACACTCTTGTGAACAAGAATGGAGAAATGGGAAGGACACAAACCCCCGCCAGCCTCATCAGGCCCACCAGAGCAGAGAACAGGCGCTTTTCCATTACCCGGGTCCATAAAGGCCCACTTACGTCTGCTCTGAACACTGTCCCACAGCTACTATGAGGCAGCTTGGAAGGTTGCATGCTTTGAGTTGGCCTTTTGCAGGCCCCCCAAACCCTGGGATTCCACCAATCGGAAGAAAGCTTGAATGGGTGTCGGTCTGTGAGCCGTGGTGTCTGCTGAAGCATTCCAGACAGGGCAAGGGCAAGTGCAAAGTCCCTGACAGGACAACAGGTTTGGCTTGTAAAACAGAAGATCAGTCCATTCCGAGTGTCAGGAACACAGGGAACACAGCCCCGAAATTCAGTTAGTGAGATGAGAGCCGTTGGTACCGAGGACTCCCCAGGTTCTGGATACGGTAACTGGTAAACACAAGAACCACATAAGCACTTTGCATACCCCACAAGCCCCCGGAGTGGGGACTACTTTTATTTTACAGATAAGGAAGCAAGCGCTTGGATTAAGTGACTTGCCCAAATTCACAAAGTAGGAGGGAAAGGAGACACAATTATAATCCAGGTTAGTGTGATTCTTAAATTCATACTCCCAGCCCCGCACCCTTCATTTCTCTGCTCCAACAATACGCCTCTGAATAGCGAACTGACAGAATTCATTCTTCCAGATCCATTCCTGTCATTACCTGCTCTCCTATTCACTAACACTTCAGAGAAGTGCTTCTTTATTTTTTTAATATTTTCATTTATTTGGAATTCCAGATAGAGGGATTTCCATGTGATTCTTTACCTATTTAATATGCATGAGAAGGGAAAAAAGTTCTGAAAATTGAAACTGACTATCTCTCTCTGACACTGAGGTGTGGAGGTGTGAAACTCTTATTAGTGGGAAAATAAATCTCTACACCACTGCTTTTCACTCTGAGAAACCTGGGGAGGAAGAAAAGAAGGCAGAAATTTCAAAGCCCCTGCCAGTTCTTCAGTGCTGGGAAACATTAATGAGCTTCTGGATTTGCAAGGTGGGCCCAGAGCCTAAGGATGTTTGAGAGTTAAATTGCTCTGCATAATGAAGTGAAGGTAATTGAGTTTCCCGAAGAATCAGAGAATAAAGAGGCCAAGGAAAATGGAGAAGGCAGGGAGCCAAGAGGGCGGTCGTGGCCTAACCTCACGTGGTATCTCAGATGATTCTAGCATGTCCCAGTTTCCATCTGAGAGCAGGGACAGCAGCGGGTGAGCACCCCCCAGCCGACTGCAGTGGGCAGGCAATGGACCGGCTCAGAGGTCATGCCCAGGAGCAAGCCATTATTTTAAAATCTGGTCACATTAAAAGGGGATGATGAGTCTAAAAGAATCCCGGGAGGGCCCACAGAGCTCCTGTGGACTTCTCCAGGGCGGAGACAGACGGAAGGTGGGGTTGTTTGCTGACTCCACTCACCCTCAGTGGTACTGCCCTGCACACCAAGGCAAAGAAAATACCAGACCAGCCCTGCGTTCCACAAACTGCTTTAGGGAACCTGTTCCCTCCTTTCACTCCTCAGCAACACCACACCCAGCCCCTCTAAGCAGAGTGGCTTACAAAGGCAAATGCAGGGGCGCCTGGTTGGCTCAGTGGGTTAAAGCCTCTGCCTTCAGCTCAGGTCATGATCCCAGGGTCCTGGGATGGAGCCCTACATCAGGCTCTCTGCTCAGCAGGGAGCCTGCTTCCTCCCCCCTCTCTCTCTGCCTGCCTCTCTGCCTACTTGTGATCTGTCTGTCAAATAAATAAATAAAATCTTTAACAAAGGCAAATGCAGCTGCCAGGGGACCCCGAAGACGTCTCTTCTCTGGGACCCAGTGGCTTTCCCTGTGAACTTCAAGTTCCCCATGCGTTGAAGCGTTTGTGACTGCCCCTGCCTCCAGCCCAGTCTCACCTCGTGGCCCAGTAGAAGAGCCACTTTCGGGGGTTGCTGTGTGCCACACTGTTAGACTCTCCCTTCCTTCACATAGTTGTGCTCTTTCCATGCCACATCTGCTCTCACAAAACTACCTGCTAGGAGGACTTCAAAGAGCAACTGAGGCCTCATGGCTTCCAGAAGCCTCCCCTGCCTCCGCGTGTGATTCAGATGTCCTCCTTTCTGCTCCCCACCACGCCAGGAACACGCTGTGCCTCTATCCCAGCACAGCAGGCTCCAGTCACTGACTGACCACTGTCTCCCCCAACACGTGTCCATGGAGCCCAGCACTGTGCCGACAATGTAGCAATTAGTCCATAAATTCTTGACAGTAAATGTATGATTTCAAAGCTTTTAATCCAAAGCCTAAAAAGATAACCAAACACAGATCTCCCTAAGAAGAGGACATGATCTTTCCTTCAACACACAGCTAGAACTCTTCCGGCCTCTATCCAGACCCTCATGTCACTCTCACCCAGTTAAGCCAACAGTAGCCTTCCAACCAAGAATACGGACGCTGGTTGTGAAGAGCTGATACTCTTTCCTTCAACAAACAGGCATTGTGTGCTTCATCCATGAAACATAGTGCTCAACTCTGGAGATGCGCTAATGGACAAAAATGACATTATTCCCATCCTAGTGGAATTCCACCAATGAATAAACATCTACAATAGAACAGTTGTGGTAAGTGCTTTGTGACAGAAAATGACAGGGTATGATGGAGAGGGTAACAGTTTCACAGGAGGATCTAATCTCGTCTGGGTCAGGGACTCAGGGACCAGAGGAAGGTTTGCCAGTATGAGTGTATATGGATTAGGGTACGCTCCCTTTAGAAGTAGGAGTTTGCCAGAAACAGTGTGTGTGTGTGTGTGTGTGTGTGTGTGTGTGTGTGTTGGTTAGGGAAATGTGAGAAGATGAGTATTACAAAGAGAGATAGAAGCCTGTGAGCAGTCTGAAGGAGCCTGGAGACAGAGCAGAGGACAGTGTGGAGGACCCAGGAGCTCCCAGTGCGCGTGAATGAGGCAGAACCACGCTGCAACGTATCGGGCCGGCGAAGCTAAGTTAGTTTTTCCTTGGTGACTCTGTCCGAGAACAGGCTACATCCATAGAAGCAACGTTTCTGAAGCGAGGAGGCAGCAGGAGAATGAAGCAATGCTATACAGAAACTATCACCAGCTGAGGAGGAAGCATCTCCAAACGGGCTAAATGAAGGACAAGTTTACCTCCATTACTCCAAGAGAACCCTCCGGACTGAGGTGAAGCTCGTGAGAACAAACATCATGGGGGTGAGGGGGACTCTGGGGAAAAAGTCTGTCAGGGTCTGGCACAGGGACACTTGGAACTGCCTCAGGGACAGCCTGGGCTGAACCCACACAGACAAGTATTTCTGAAGATTGTAGCCAACCCATCTGAACACAACTGCCACTCGACACACATTAATTCTTTTTAAACTAACAGAACGGCTGAGAATGCTGTTGAGTCACTTTAAGTTCTCATCTCCTGTTTATGAGGATCTGGAATTTCTGTCTGCGTTACCTCTGAATCTGCACGTACAAGAGGAGTCCTTTGTTTTCAGTCATCCCGACAAAAAATAGCTAGCGCTTCCCAACGGCTGGTGGCAGCAAAAATCTGAATCTTGGGATCAGATTTCTCACTTAGGATGCCTAGCTAAGAACCACCCCAGACTCTCAAACGCTATAAAGCATGACGGTTATTCCAGCTGTACAGAATTCCTGGCATATCCCATAAAAAGACATGAACTATACCATATACCAACGTCATAAACAACTTAGCCTTACCACACGAGTGTTACAACTTCTATTGAAGACATTATGTTACCAGGTATCAGCTTTACACAAGGAAAAATTATTTTCTGTGGAAATGGGAGGGTGCAAGGAGCTTACTTAATATATATCTTATATGGTTTAGGGGTGAAGTACGTAATCCCCTCAGCTGCATGCCTCAATTACATTGATTTTATCATAGTTTCCTACTGCACAGTTAGTCACCTTCATCCATATTGTTAACCTGATCCTTTAAATATTCATATTCCCAGAACACATCAATTATTTTTTTTTACCATTCTTTCATTTGAAAAGTTCTTTGGAACAAGCATGGTTAGAGAAATAATGGGTGCCATGTTCCTAATATTATAAATTATTGTGACTTTTATACTCAATGCCTAGTTGTAACTTGGAAACTCAAAACCACAACCATAAGTGACTATAAAATGACAATGAAAACACAGTTCATTCTATGGCCCTGATTTTATAAAAAGAAACAGCCTTGAAAATAATTAAGCATACCATACTGAGCTCACTGAAATATGACAATACGTTTATTTCTTTATAATGCTGCTACTCATTCATGAACTAGAAAGACGTTTTATTGCTCTTTAACCAATTTACATCTGTATTTTACAGGCTTATACATACTCCCTACAAAACCATTCTAACCTTTGTTTACCTGTATCCCTCTGAACTTGGAAATAAAGGCAATCAGGTCTCTGCCCTCTAGATTGGGAAAAAGATCAGACACTGCCAAGAGGCAGAGTCTAGTTGATTTGTTTTTAGCCTGTGTTTAATTAGAGTGCTCTTGTAAAAACACAAATTCAGATTAGCTTTCTTTGCTCAATGTTTATTAATTCCAATGCTCTTTAAAAGGTAACGTGTAAGCATCTTGATAATTTAGCTGTTGTCACTTTACAATAAAGGAACAAGTGCAACTAAAATAAAACAAGAACAAAAACAGAAAACAACACTTCACAAATGATGCTGAGATGGACAGAAAATACTTCCAAGACCTGAATGCTGGGAGGCCCAAGGTGCACGACTGCACATGCTCCCCACAGTGTGGGACAGGGCCAAGGGAAATCCTGCTCAGCCACACCTCAGGACCTCAGGGCACAGGAGGGCTGATAGGTTCGAGGAAAATCAGAGCTCCAAGGTGGAAACCAAACCAGTAGAAGTCCAAAGAAGCAGATCCCCCCTAACAAAAGTAATGCTCAGGAGAGAAGGCACTGTGGGGGGTATAGCCCAAGTTCTGTGCTGGGTCTCCTTCCTCCTCCCGCCTGGCACAGTCAGCTCAAATCAGGGTAATGTGCACCAAGTGCTAAGCTGCCTTCTCCCAACAGGTCCCTTTGAAAAGTGCTTGAAGGAAAAGAGTATGAAAATAAGGTTGCTCTCATGAGTGAGGGAATGCCTTGGAGAGTGGACATTCTCAACTGCTATGAGGGCCGGCCTCCTCACAGGGAGCCAAACCTGTTATGCTTGATCTTTTCCTCTTTCTGAGGCAAAACCAAGGCAGGAGGTGGGGGAGAAGATTTCTTAGAAAAGACTCTTTCTACTTAGCATATGCAGGAGCAGCACTGGTGGGATTGGGGGGTAAGTGAGTTCCACATGCCTAATTCCCAGGGATGTCCAGGGGGAGTGCACAAGGAAGGGGGAAAAGTCAGTAACCAAGTTGTTCCTGGCATCAGAATGTTCCTGGGGAACCTGCTCATTCACCTGCTCATCTTCAGTAAGAACCTGCCATGAGCAGATGCGCTGTCCTTGCAAGGAACGAGACTCACAATGTCTCTGCTCACGTGAAGTTTATACTCTTCTAAACAAGCGACAAATGGTAACAATAGCTCTTCCCGAGAGTGATGAGTGCTTTGAGAAAAAGGTCTCCCCATCAGTCCATTCATTTACTCCCAACAGACCAGATGTATGGTGCACACCAGGTTCCGGGCTAGCTGCTGGGAATGTACCAAGGTAATTAAAACATAAGCCAAATGTAGGAATCAGTCACACACAGATGGTAAATGAATCTGTGGGAATTAAAGAGGTCGCTCCGAGGGGGTTTAGGGAACAAAGGAAGAGGTGAAAGGAGCCCACAAATACGGCAGGTGGTGGTGTGGGAAGACATGGGGGAGAGTACAGTGTTGGTAAAGTGTTCTGAGAAGGTAGTCATCCACAGCCCAAGCACAGTCACAAAGTCAAGTTCAAAGAGGAGCCAATATCACAGGATTTAGCCACATGAAGACGCAGTAGTGCTGATGGAGTTAGGGACCTGAACACCAGATCACGTGAGCCGATGCACCAACGAGAAGGAAGTACAGACTGAGAGGGTTCACTTTCACAGTACTGATGGCAAAAAAAAAAAAAAAAAAAAAAAAGAGAGAGAGAGAGAGAAGATGCGAAGATAAACAGAGAAAGAGGTCTGGCAGAGGCGTTCTTATTTTTTTCACTTCCTTCCCCAAATAAAATAGACATAACCACATAGAAAGGCTGGAAAGAGACAGTAAGGGAGAACAGACAACTGGCGGAGTGAGTGCCCTAAAAGATTATAACAGAATAGGATCTAGAAAGCAGGAGGAGACAGCCTTTCCACTGAGTGAGTGAGTGTTAAGAGACAGAAGAAAGTAAGGACATTGCTGAGGGCAGGGGGAGGTGGGGGCAGGGTTGGGGTGGGGAACAAGGTGGGATGGGGAGGAGGGCTGGGGAGGGAGCAGTGGAGAATTGAAAGTTCGAAGAATCCTACCTAAGGGGCACAGGCCAGGAACATTCTCAGGCAAGTTTCAGTGGAAATGGAAGAGGCTCCCAGAGCCCGGTGTTTGGGTAGGTTAGCTGACAGCTGCTATAAGTAAATGCTCGTTCGGGAGGGGCAAGGCAGGTTACGTCTGATGGCTGATTGTACTTCACACAGGACTATATAAAATGTGTCCAACTAGACAGTGAAGAAATACCTGAGTAACACAGAGATTCACGCATTTTTAAGTAAACATTTCTGTGTGTCACTCTGAACCTGGGGGAAAACCCTCCAAATGTAGACATTGCCAAATCAACACCAGGTCAGCAAGCTCAGAGGACTGTATGGAGACGAAGACATCTGTGCAAGTCCATCCGAATCCAGAGTTGAGGAATTCCAGGCAACAAGGGTGACGCCCCACCCCCCAGTCACCTGATTTCAGTCAACGGCTCCACCTCAACGTGTCCCAAGCTTTCCCTTTATTTCTTTTAAAAGAAAGTACTATCCATTTTTTTCTTTCAGCTCCTCCGGGAGACTGTAGAGATGAATCTAGTAACTATTTAAAGCTTCGGGCTGCCTTAGAAAAGAGTCTGTGAACATGAAAGGCCTGTGCGGAACTGGAAGAATCTTCTGGGGGCCACACACTGGTATGACCCCTTTCATATGCAGGAAGAGAAAAGGTACAGCTGTGTGAAGGGCGCTTTCATGAGCATTTCCCTCGCCTGAATCAGCGGTTCCGGGACGTGTGAGGGAACCAACCCTAATCAGAAACCGAGAACACAACGCTGCCTGAACCCGCGGGCAGGATGGCAACTCCCCGCTCACAACTCACCCTGTGGAAAGACACATTAGCCCTCTGCTTACCCAAAACATAAGCCCTTTATTTACTCAGTATCTGCACAGTCAACACAGAGCAGTCATATTTTGTCTGTCCCTCTGGTCTGCTGACTCTTGGAGCTGGCAGGTTCCTAGTCCGGGAACCACGTGGACCTTCATGCCCCGTACATGTGAAGTAGTGACCGTGATGTCTGCTCACGCACGAGCATCACCATGCCTGCCGGACTGCTATCTGCTGCAGCGTGTGAGCGTGGGCCCACAAAAGCCACTACAAAGGCAGTAACTGGAGGCAGGGGATGGGGAATACCTTAGCCATTTTACATATTTCTTAAATTTTCTATTGAGGTGAAATCCACATAAAAATGAACCTTAAAATGAACAGTTCAGGGGTGCCTGGATGGCTCAGTTGGTTAAGTGTCCAACCCTTGATTTCAGCTCAGGTCATGATCTCAGAGTCTTGAGTTCGAGCCCCGCATTGAGCTCCTGGCCGAATGTGGAGCCTGTTTAAGATTCTCTCTCTCAGGGTGCCTGGGTGGCTCAGTGGGTTAAAGCCGCTGCCTTTGGCTCAGGTCATGATCTCAGGGTCCTGGGATTGAGCCCCGCATCAGGCTCTCTGCTCAGCAGGGATCCTGCCTCCCCCTCTCTCTCTGACTGCCTCTCTGCCTACTTGTGATATCTCTCTGTCAAATGAATAAATAAAATCTTAAAAAAAAAAAAAAAGATTCTCTCTCTCCCTCTGCCCCTCCAACCCCCATGTGTGCGTGTGCGCTCTCTCTTTTGCTCTAACAAGTAAGTGAATAAGTAAATTAAATAACTAAAATGAACACTACTGTAGCATTTAGTGCATTCACGGTGGTGTACAACCACCGCCTCTACTGAATCCAAACATACTTCCATCACCTCAGAAGGAAACCCTACAGCCGTCCGGCAGTTCTCCCCATTTCCCCTCCCCTCCACCACTAATTTGAACTGACTCCATAAATTGGTCTATTTTCAATATTTTGCATAAATGGAACATAAAAAGGGGCCTTTTGTGTTTATCTTCTGATATGTAGCATGACTCAAAAGTCTTGCGTGTTGCGGCATATATCAGTACTCATTCCTTTTTATGCCTGAAGAATATTCCAGTGCAAGGCTACAACACAGTTGGCCTATCTACTCAACCGTTAATGAACTCTGAAGCTATTTCTACCTTTTGACTATTGCGAAGAGTGCTGCTATGAGCATAGGTGCATATGTATTCGTTAAGTATTGGTTTTCAATTCTTTGGGTATACAGTTGATCCTTGAATGACACAAGGGGTAGGGGAGCCAAAACCCCCACTCCAAGGGCATAGTCAAAAATCCATGTATGACTTTCGACTCCCCAAAAACTTAACTATGACTGGTCTACTGTTGACCAGAGGTCTTACTGATAACATAAATAATTAATTGACACATTTTGTATGCTACATGTGTTATATAATCTATTCTTACAAAAAAGCTAGAGAAAAGAGAATGTTAAGTTCATGAGAGAAAATACAACTACAGTACTGTACTTTCTTTAAAAAAATCCACATATAAGGGACTCAATCCCTTGTTGTTCACGGGTCAACTATGTATCTAGGAATGGAATGGCTTAGTCATATGGTAATTCTGTTTAATTGTTTGAGTTACTGTTTCCCACAGTGGCTACACATCCCCACCAGCAGTGTTCAAGGGGTCTCATTTCTCACCCCCTTGCCAAGACATTCTTTCTTCCTTTTTTATTACAGCCATGCTAGTGAATATTAAGTAGTACCTCACTGTGGCTGTGGTTTGCATTTCCCTGATGACTGATGATGTGGAGCACCTTCTCGTGTGTTCCTTGGCCAGCTGTATACTGCTCCACAGAAATGTCTACTTATGCCCTTTGCCCATATCTTTAATTGGGTTCTTTGTCTTTCCATCCTTTTTAAGCAAGGCACTCTCATACTACTCTCTGAACACCCCGCTTCAAGAGACCAGACCAAAGCACAACATTAACAGAGTGGTGGTTGAGGCGTTGTACTCTGAAGCCAGACTGAGTCGGTTCAGTCTGTGTCATAGTTGCTTGACAAACTCACCTCCCTGAGCCACAAGCTCCTCAGCTGTAAAATGGGAGGTATCAACAGTAAGCTTTATGGATGCGTGGCACAGTAAGTTAATCAATATAATATGCTTACAGTAGTGTCTGACAAAGGTAAGAGCTATAAAATGTTCCAAAAATCAATAAAGTTTGCAGAGAAAACACCTCCCTGAAATTACATACGTATTCTTATAGCAATGGGAGATACGGATGAACCTCTCTGCCAGATCCAGCAAGAGGAAAAGGAACTTCAGGGAATAAGTCACAGTATTTTGCCTCCATGTTAAGTCTGAAATGATCTCAAAATAATAAAAAGCAGTACATAAACATTGTTCTTGGTTTCTTTTTTAACAACATAGGTAAAACAGGGGTGCCTGGGTGGCTCAGTGGGTAAAGCCACTGCCTTCAGCTCAGGTTATGATGTCAGGGTCATGGGATTGAGCCCCATATCAGGCTCTCTGCTCAGCGAGGAGCCTGCTTCCCTCTGTCTCTCTGCCTGCCTCTCTGCCTACTTGTGATCTCTCTCTTTGTCAAATAAATAATAAATAAAATCTTTAAAAAACAACAACATAGGTAAAACATTCTTACACTGTGGCTACCCGGCAGAACTCATATCTGTGAAGGAAGTATGGTGCTACAAATAGCTAAATCTTTTGCCCCATCAGATATTCCTTGGAATGAAAAAAGATGAAGAAGGTTTGCAGCCTGCTGTATTTTATAACTGTGAATTCTTTGAAATGCCTACCTAGCACTGTGACTGAGCATAATAAATCATTGTATGTGGTTTAGAAGTAGCAAGACCTTCTCCTTTCTGTATACAGAAAAAATCCAATTACATTCAGAGGAATCATGTCAAGCAATTCGCCTGGCCAGGCCCAAAAGTCATTGGTATGGTTCTGACACGTCTACCTTGCTGCCATTAAGCTTCACACAGTTTTTTCTTTTTTTTTTTTTTAAGATTTTATTTATTTGAGAAAGAGAGACAGACAGAGACAGCGAGAGAAAGCACGAGTGGGGAGGAGAGGGTGAAGCAGGCTCCCTGCTGCAAAAGGACCCTGGGATCATGACCTGGGCTGAAGGCAGCCGCTTAACAGACTGAGCCACCCGGCCGCCCCTTCGCACAGTCATAAGGAAGCAGTGTTCAGCTAACATATGATATCAATCCAGTATCAATGTACAAAGGCTTCTGAGCTCCAATTCTACCCTATTCTTGAAAGATAAAGGCTCTTCCAAAGTAGAGGTTCAATATCAACTACTACACACTCAGGCCCAATTAAATTTCCAATTTATAATAAACTTATAATGTTTCCTGTCATTTTGCAGTGATTTAAAAAGGAATGAAATCCTCTCTATTCTCTTGAGTTCTTTAGGGAGCTTGGGTTTCCTAAAAGCTCGGGTGTCCTTCCCCAATCCCCTCCATCCAGCTAATTTAAACCTTGACACACTAACTGGGATTAGCAATCTATGAGCTCTGCAAAGGACTGATGCCAAGGAACTGGAGTCATGGGCAAGTTCATGTTTATGCTCAATAGTGGAACGAATGGGCAGAATGAATGGAAGAAGTGGTCAGAAACTAGTAAATCAAAAGGAAAAACACCAAAGTTAATTTATCAAGTAGAGACAAGAGAAATCACTTAAAGTCTGTTATACAGCAAACAAACAACAGAACTTACTTTCTTTTAAAGACATATAATAATATGGTATATGAAATGGACAGGCTTAAGTGAACTTAAAAAGAAAAATCATGTTCCTAGAAAAGCAAATAAATGGGAATAAGTCTTGGATTAGTCATCGAAATGCTCTTTCTTGCTCCAGATCACAGTTAAAGAAGGACGTTTAAGAGGCAGAGTAATACAATGCACAGGACTGTAAGTCCCAGGTTTGAGTTCCACATCTAAATCACAGCAAGAGCCTGGGTGGCTCAGTGGTTAAATGTCTGCCTTCTGCTCAGGTCATGATCCCACATGGGGGCCTGGGATCAAGTCTCTCATTGGGCTCCCTGTTCAGCAGGGGACCTGCTTCTGCCTCTCCCTCCCACTCATGCTCCCACTCACTCTGTTCTATTTCTGAAATAAATAATCTTTTAAAAAATTTTGCTTTGTCCCAAAATATAAATCAATTTATGCAACTGTAGTAATATGAGTGCCTGCCTTACTAAATTCTTGCTAACATCTGAACATTAACAATTCTTATTAATTTCTGCCAAATGGCATATCACTATTTGCCTTACTTTGACTTTGATTAGTAAGGTTAATTTTCTCCCATAAATTTATAGACTAACTATACATTATTGTATGGCACACTCTCTTGTGCATTCATTCTTCTAAATGATCACTAAGTGTCTGGGACAATGGATAAAAACCATTTGGTTTGGAAAGGGAATCATGTTTATAATGCTTAGTTTTATCATCTGTGAGCACAGTATGCCTCTGTAATTAATCTCCTATATTGTTGAATGTTTGTAAATCTCTTGGTATTTTCTTTCTTGTATTTGAAGTCTCTATATTCCTCCAAGACTTCTCAGCGCTTCCGTATGCAAAATAAATGCTATTTTCCAAATCACTCTCTCATCTTTTCTTTTTATAACCAGGAAATTTTCTTTTATATTTTTTTCAGATTTATTTATTTATCTGAGAGAGAGAGAGAAAGCACAAGTAGGAAGGGCAGAAGAAGAAGGAGAGAGAATCTCAAGCTGAGGAGGGAGCCTGATGCAGGCTCGATCCACAACCCCGAGATCATGACCAGAGCCAAAAACCAAAAGACGGCACTTAACTTACTGTTTTCCCAGGTGCCCCAGGAAATTTTCTATTATGACATAAGAATGACTATTTTATTTTTTTTTAAGATTTTATTTATTTATTTGACCAACAGAGATCACAAGTAGGCAGAGAAGCAGGCAGAGGGAGAGGAGGAAGCAGGCTCCCTGCCGAGCAGAGAGCCTGATGTGGGGCTCAATCCCAGGACCCTGGGATTATGATCTGAGCCGAAGGCAGAGGCTTAACCCACTGAGCCACCCAGGTGCCCCAAGAATGACTATTTTAAAGTTATGAGTTCCTCAGTACAATCTGCTTGCTTTCTATTAATTGTATCAGATTCTGTATTTTTATTTTCTAAAATATTTCAATTTCCACTTTGGTCCAAGACCTAGTTTTTTAGTTCCCAAGCAATGGGTGGAGTTGAACCCTTGATGCCTATATCCACCCAAGAATCAATTCTGGTAAATGTTTCAAGGATAACTGAGGAAAAAAAGTTATTTATCTTTTATGAAAGATATAAAGTTGATTTCATTTAATGCTTTTTACCTTAAAATCTATTTGTATGACACTTTGATATCCCTTTCTTTAGCTTTATTTTTTTTTAATTTTTATTTATTTATTAGAGAGAGAGCAAGAAGGGTAGAGGGAGAGAGCTCGAGCAGGGGGAAGGGCAGAGAGACTAGCTGGCTCCCTACTGAGTGCAGAACCTGACACAGGGCTCCACCCCAGGACCCCGAGATCATGATCTGAGCTGAAGCTAGAAGCTTAGCCACCCAGGCACCAACTCTTTTAGTTTTAATTTCCCTATGCCTATCATTTTATTTTTTTATATATTTTTTAAAATATTTTATTTATTTGACAGAGAGAAATCACAACTAGGCAGGCAGAGAGAGAGGAGGAAGCAGGCTCCCCACGGAGCAGAGAGCCCGATGTGGGGCTCGATCCCAGGACCCTGAGATCATGACCTGAGCCGAAGGCAGAGGCTTTAACCTACTGAGCCACCCAGGCGCCCCTTCTATCATTTTATTTTAATCACACTTTTGCTATTGGGTGGAGTGAGTGTTGCCACTTGTGAACACCTTATACTCGAGAAAGATCTATTCTAGGAGCTAAAGGAGCACCTGGCACAGAACAGAGTCTGAGCAATTACTAAGTTATTCATTATAAAACATCTGTCTTTCTCCATCATACTTGCATCTGTTAAGCACCTAACCAAGTGGAAAGAGGCTTTCTCTGACCGCTAAGCCATGCTTCTCTGCTACTATTAAAACTAAGTTTACTATAATATTATAAATTAAAATATTATAATCCTTTCTAAGCTCATGGAAATATCCTACGGACTTATGGGAGAGTGCATTACATGAATATCTGTCAATATTCACATGTCATCAAATTCTACCTAAATATACACATTTTATTGTTTGTAAATTATAATTCAATTAAAAAGTGGGCTTAGAGGGATGCCTGGGTGGCTCCGTCAGTTAAGTGTCTGCCTTGGGCTCAGGTCAGGATCCCAGCATGCTGGAATCAAGACCCATATCGGGCTCCATGCTCAGCAGTGAGACCACTTCTCCCTCTGCCTGCTGTTCCCCCTGCTTCTGCCCTCTCTCTCTCTCTGACAAATAAATAAATAAAATCTTTTTTTTTTTTAAAAAGAACTTTTAAAAAATGGGTTTACAGGAACAAAACGTAAGTATAGCTCATGGAGTAGCTTCCCTATGCCCCATGATGAGGTTATTTGTGTACAAAATACTGTCTCATGGTATTTTGTGACACAGAAACCATCCCTTTGTTCCATCAAAAATTAAAGTTAGGTTTCAAGATGGTTTCTACATAAATTATGAAAATAAATTTTGGATTTTCCGAGTAATATGGGAAATAAAACAAAAACCAAACCAAAGTAACCCTGAGAGTTTACCAGTCAAGTAGAATAATTGCTTTGAGATTTGCCATAATAATTACCCAAACAAACAAAGGTTATTTTTCGTCTACAAGTAACTTTTACACTGTAGACATGATCTAACCTTTAAAACCCCCTCAACACCTAAGGATTAAACACTTTATTTATTCATTTATTTTTTTTTAAGGATTGAAACACTATAAATATTCCTATCTTACCACTCAGGATGAACCATATGTTCCATCACAAATCTGGAAGTACTTCATTTATGAAGGAAGACAGGGCATTCCAGCATGAGCATTCACTCAATTTGTGGAAATAAAGTATCCTTCAGTCCCTTATAATTTTGGTCAACAACATTTGTGAGGGAAAGTTTCGAACCTTTATTGGAAATACTCCTGGAAAATATAGGGCAATTTACTGGCGTGTGTGATTGTCAAGTGGGAGACTATGTCAATCACCTAATTACCAACTATTCATTGAGGAGGGCTTTTAAATACATTGTAAATGAAACAAGTAAAATTAGCCATGATTCCAAATGTACTATGCTGTATAAAACATAGAACAGAAGACTTTTTCAAAAACGTGATTTATTCCGAAGAGTTTCCTACCTTAAAAATGTTCTCCATGAAAAGCAACTGGTATTGACCCAAATTCCTACACCTTCCACAGTCCTTCTCAAAGTGGTATTTATTAAAATCAACTAGACAATGGGAAACAAGTCTTCCAGTCTGAGCTAAAGTTCAGAGAAGCACTAAGGAGATCATTTTTTATTCTGTTCTAGTATCCTCCTTTTCATTTCATGCCTCCTCCAGGCCCCAACACAATCCTCCTTATAGGGAACCCCAAGACAATATTGATTTTGCATATGACACTTTGGAGGTGCAAAACTGAGGTCAGTAAACAGAATCCATCCCCATCAACAACACTGCTGAGGACCAGTGTATAAAAACCATTCCGCCTTCCTGCCATTGCCCCAGATCCATAACGGGCACCACACTTTGGAGCCATATTTGCCTCTCCAAATCCTTGGCAGAGAGAGGAAACATCAAATAACAGCAATAACAACAGCACAGCATCTAAGATTGAACTGATACTGGAAGGACAAAGCAGTATTTTGTTCCTTAAAACAAAAACGACATACACAATTTAACCACCAGCAACAGGAAAACATTTTCAAAGCAACGAGAATAACACCTGTATTTGCCTGGTGTCTGCGATACCAATAAATGCAGGCTCTTCCCCTGAGGTGGTGACGCAGCCACTCTTCTTCTTCTTCCTCTTTTTTTTAAGATTTATTTATTCTTCTGACACAGAGAGATACAGTGAGAGAGAGCACAAGTAGGGGGAGGAGCAGAGGGAGAGGAAGCAGCAGACTCCCCACTGAGCAAGGAGCCTGATGCAGGGCTCGATCCTAGGACCCAGGGATCATGACCTGAGCTGAAGGCAGAGGCTTAACTGCCTGAGCCACCCAGGAGCCCCAACGTTAGCCATTCTTGAGCTAAAAGAACACATGCATAAGAGACACAAATAATGCATGAATTCACACTGAACTACACACTGTAACCAAGTAGGTAGAAATCGATTTCTGTTTTAATATAGAGTAAAAGGAAGAAACATATTAAATATTTTTTGACTTGTGATTTGAATATTATAGGAACCACTGTGATTCACTGACCCGATGGTACAAAGATCTATGCTTACATCCATGACTTGGTCAAATATTTTCATATTAGCAGAGGCACCTACTGCTAATATTAAGGAGAAAGTGATTTAAACCTTCATACACTCTACTAATGTGTTGTTCTTTTCAAATGAAAAGTGCAGGGGAATATTAAGGGCCACCTCTGGGTTGTGAGCAGAATTTATAACTTCACTGCTTTTTTTTTTTTTTTTAGATTTTTACTTATTTATTTATTTGACAGAGAGAGATCACAAGTAGACAGAGAGGCAGGCAGAGAGAGAAGCAGGCTCCCTGCTGAGCAGAGAGCCCGATGCGGGACTCGATCCCAGGAACCTGAGATCATGACCTGAGTCGAAGGCAGTGTCTTAACCCACTGAGCCACCCAGGCGCCCCTCACTGCTTTCTTAAAGTAGATCCCATCACTCACAATCTTCACCTCATTTAAGATTTTGTAATTTTAAAATAACAAGAACAAAAATGATAACAATTCATCATTACAAAGGGCACAGTTGACTCAGAGTTGCCGTGTCAACTGTCTAAATAAATTCTAGACTTATTACTGAAGAAATAAAAAAAAATTCATAACCTGAACCACCAATGGCAGACTCAAATGATTTTCCCAATCCTTGCTGAGTTTTAACTGCCCACACACTACACCAAATGGGGTTAGTAAAAGTATCTCAATACCACTTACTACTAGTTGTGGATGCCATTACTCCATACTTTGAAAAGCATTCTTCCTTTTGAGTTTACCACTTCAGCACTGCCATTAAAAATTACTAAATTCTATACATGATAATACCAGACTGAAAGTCACACGGAGCAAGAAAAGTCTGTGCACTCAACAGAAGAGCTTGAAAAGACAACATAAAATCAAGAGACTAGGAGCGCCTGGGTGGCTCAGTGGGTTAAGCCGCTGCCTTCACCTCAGGTCACGATCTCAGGGTCCTGGCATGGAGCCCCACATCGGGCTCTCTGCTCGGCGGGGAGCTCGCTTCCTCTCTCTCTCTGCTTGCCTGTCTGCCTGCTTGTGATCTCTCTCTCTGTGTTGTCAAATAAATAAATAAAATCCTTAAAAAAAATCAGGAGGCCAAAGAGCAGAAGAATAAACATCTTTATGGCAGAAGAGCACTGAATGGGCAAAGAGTGAGCATGATACTGTAGAAAACCAGAATGAGCATGATACTGTAGAAAACCAGAATGAGCATGATACTGTAGAAAACCAGAATGAGCATGATACTGTAGAAAAGCAGAATGCGCATGATACTGTAGAAAACCAGAATGAGCATGATACTGTAGAAAACCAGAATGAGCATGATACTGTTGAAAAATAGAATCTGAAAAGGCTGCGAGCCTCTTCCTGAGAAAAGCCTAGGCCACAAAATGTCTCCAACTGGTGTCCAGTCCTCCTTGAAAATATGGAGAAAAGAGAAAGGAAAAACATGTGGGGCCAGGAAGGGAAAGTCGATGATGATAAATGCACAGGGAACTTGCTATTTCTAAGAATTAAGATAAAAAGGGGGCAATTCAAAAACTGATCTCTCCAATGGCATCAATCTCCCGCAGGCAGATTTTCTAAACACTCAACCCAGCAATTCTCTCTGACCATCCTTACGTCAGACTTCGGGGAAGAGCACCCTCGTGCTTTCTGCTTTCCAAAGGGGCGCTGCCTCCTCTTAGCGATGTTTATAAAAATGGCAGCAGTTTCCCATTTGAATGTTAATTACTGTTGTGACACACAAGCTAATTTAACTTGCTTCAGTAATTTATTCTTCCTTGTAATTAGGTATAGTAATTGGAAAATCTTCCAGAATGTAACAACACTTCCAAAGGTGAAATGGCAGGGAAAGGGAGCTTTCCCAGAGGATCCCAACTATAAATCTGGGGCTGGCTGTTCAATCGGCCATCACTTAGATGAACCGAGTCAGGGATCAGAGGTGGTCCTTCTGGAATCAAGTAGGGGGCAACCATACCCTTTAAGAGTTAAATGATTCAAGAGAAAGGCAAAGCCCCCGGAGCCAGTTTAGAGCTACACTGAGAAGAGTATGGATGACAAAACTTGAATGAATCCAGGAATGACACTATACAGTGCCATTTTAAACTCTCTACTCTGGGATCTATTTACACACAGGTCAAAGACTCTGTAGAAAGAGTACAGGCCAAAAATACCACTGGGGTGTAATGGGTTCTACTCCTATTACTTGACTTATGGAAGTGGTTCGGTGCTTGGCACATCATACGTACACACAAATATTTACTAAAACAAGCAAATGAGGGACTGAATACATAAATGAACTGGTACATGCAAGGCTTGGAATAATTATAGCCAGTTAAGTATTCAATATGTAGAACATATCAGGTACCATGCTAAGCACTTTATATCTCTTTTCCTCCTCTCCCAATTTCCTTTCCATTGTACCCAAAGCTTTTCTCCCTATCTTTACCTAAAATCCTTTTTAAAAAACATTTCACAGTGACTATTTCAATCATATACATCAACTAGAGAATTTCCCCATGCACCCATCTTCCAGATTCATTGATGATGGCCATTCTTTCTTCATTTATACCCTATATTAGTAGCCTTTCTATATTTTTTTGAAGCAAATCCCAGACACAACCTTTCATCAGACAATATATGAAAGACTCACATTTTTTCCCCCACAAGGCTCATTTTTATAAATCCCAATGTAATAATTCCTTAAATACATTAACAAAATTCCTTAATATAACCAAATATTGAGATACTGTGCCTTCCCCACAACTGCATGATAATTTTTTACAGTTTGTAATAAATTGGTATTCAAAAAAAATGTAGACATTAGGATTAGTTGATACATATCTTAATCCTTTTAATTTATAGATTTCATCTTCCTTCCCTTTTACTTCAGTTGCTTTTTGTTGTTGTTGTTGTTGTTACTGTTAATGAAAAAAAGTCCTTTGCCCTATAGAGTTGCCTAGTCTGAATTTGTTAAAAATTGTGTCTTTATGATGTTTAATTCACTCTGTTCCCCTATCTTCTGCACTTCCTATTAATCAGTAATCAGAGAAAGAGGCCAGACCAGATTATACGTTGAAATTTCAGCAAGAATATTTCACAGGCTGTACACTCCTCCAGGAGACATACAGTCTCAATCTCTTTCTATGGTGGTGTTGGCAGCCAATGATGCTCACTGGTTGGATCCAATGACTAACTGGGGTTGCAAAATAATGAAATCTGACCCTTCTGAATCCTTTCTCATCTGTTCACTGAGCTGCTTTTCCTAAGAGACTCTCTCTTCAATTACTTGGTTAATCTGGGGTACAATTTGTAATAAGGGAAAGCAAGTTAAACACTTGAATCATTCCTTTTGTTCACAGCTTTGAAAAAAATGAGCAGATTCCCTAATATATTTTTAAAGAGATTTTATTGATTTATTTATTTGACAGAGAGACAAAGTGAGAGAAGGAACACAGACGGGGGAGTAGGAGAGGCAGAAGCAGGCTGCCTGCCGAGCAGGTAGCCTGATGTGGGGCTCGATCCCAGAAGCCTGGGATCGTGACCTGAGTCGAAGTCAGACACTTAACAACTGAGTCACCCATGTGTCCCATCCCTAATATCACTTAATAAAAAGAAAGGGAGCAAAAAGAATTTTACTTTTAACTCTGAAATTTCCTTAAGGGGACCACTCTGTGTCAGAAATACTGAACTGTCCAGTATCATAGTACATTCGGATGTTGGGGTAAAAAAAGACATCATGTACTTTGGAACCATGTGTCTCCTTAGCACCCCTTCAGCAAGCAGACTTTTTCTTAATTTGAACATCCCCAAATAAGGAAGTTCTAATAAACAAAAAATCTTGTGTATTTATTTAAGAATCTTAAATATCTAACACCTTCCTCCCAAAGTCACAAAGCAGATGCTTGCCTCCTGATTCTCGAATCCAGAAGGGCAGAAGAGAATGGGCAGCATTCACTAGAGTAGTTTCCGGCAAGTGATGCCTCCCTTCGCAACACCCCCCGGAACTCACAGAGGCAGAGCATGTGATATAAGGAGCCATAAAGCGATGCGATAAAAGCCACCAAATGCCATGCAGGAACACAGTCTACTGTAATATGTACATCACATGGCTTCTATTTTTCCCCCTAGAGCTAAATGGATCACTTTCACTACAAAAATAAAAACAAAGACCCTGGTCTCTACTTTGTGGAGCTCAGAGACACGTGTCCTTGAAATTACATGTGGCTGTGATGTAAGAAATCCGTTTACAAAATTAATGAACAACTCATGTCCTCTCCACCCCCAAGGCTGAGACGACTCAGCAGGAACAGTACAGCTAATGTCCTATTTGCTGCATAAAGGACTCAGGAAATTCAAAGATAATAGGAATTCCATCATCTCATGAATGGCACTTTGCGTATCCAAAGATCCCCTCAGCACACCAACACAGGAAATCGCAGAAGCTCTGCTCCCCATGGGTATGGACATTTTCTTAATTTGCATCATTTTATCTAGAAGAGACGGAACTCAAGTTACTGAATTATGAAACATGTGCACACATGGGGATGGCCTGGTTTGGAATCCCTTCCCCAATAAGAGTACAAGAAGATGAAGGACACCTTTTGGATTCGGTATTATTTCTGCGGCCCCCACCAAGCACCCGCGGGCTCCGTGATGATGTACCCGCCCAATTCTCACATGCAGCTGAAGGCAGGAAAGTCAAACAGAGAGAGCTGAGAAACGGGCCTCCAACACTAGCCCGTGCACAATTAAAGCTCTCTCTTCCCTGCACAATTAAAGCTCGTTCTCACAGTCATCCGCAGGACTGAGCTACAGGGGTTCTTAGAACTCTTCTGCTCAAGATCCTGCATTGTAAATGGAAAAGTAAAGCCTGCCGAGACTGAAGCCACAGGCTTGGGACAGGTCGCCCGTTATCTGCACATGATCCTCATGGACATGTGATTCCCAGTAGAAGGCTGTTGGGTGCTGTACCACGCTGTGTCCTCCCACAGAGTGGACTGTGCACCACTCTTATTCAAGAAATGTATCCGAGGAACCGCTAGATGCCTCTCACTGCTCTCCTACCATTGTGAAGGGCTGCAAGTCATAATCAGAAAAAGAAGATAAGACGGACCACATGAACCAGATTCAAATCCTACATCTGGAACCTCCAAAGTTTCCAGGGAGGAAAAACCAAGAGGCTGATTCCACAAGGACCCTCTCCCAGTTACACCACACCCCCCGACCAGCGTTCAACATCCTAGACGAGTATCTTCCCTGGGTCAAATCTAAATCCTTCGTAAAGTAAGAAACAGCTCTGGATTCTTCAAGGCCATACTAAAGCACGATCAAAAACACGAGGTAGGAAAGGCTCTCCAGGCAGGCCCCTGAGAGCAGACAGGCCTACTTAGCACACAGAATACAAGGAACTTCCGTGAAGGGCTCAGTCCTCAATTTCTCCACAGTCTTACTCCTTAGCAGGTCACGTAATCTAATCTAAAAGTATCCTTTTCACGATACTTTTGGGTCTTATTTAAGACCCCGTTCAAATTGTCCACAATCCCTTTTGAAAGATAGAGTCTAGAGCCAAGGGAAGATAGATGAAGTCCCTCTTCATCTATCAACCAAATCAAGAGAAAAGCCATCAACCAAAGTATTAGAAACTCTGTATAAGTCTAGGGCAATGAAGGAAACCTCCACACAAAAGAGGCAGTATTCACAACAGTAGTACTTTTAAGGTAGACTAACTCATGAACTTCTGGACTATCAGAAACTAAGGAGGAAACATCAACTACAGTCTACTGTACATGCCCTAACTTGGACACTCACCATGGAGCTCAACAGGAGAAGGCCTAAGAGATAAAAGCCAGAAATGTCCAAACTAAATCTTCCAAATATTAACCAAGTCAGGAGAAAGCAAGAGGAGGCAATTAGGGAAAAGGCAAATTATTTGTCCTACAAAGTAAAGAAAGAAAATTACATGAAAATCTTGACTGAGCTCGTAAAATGTGTTCAGAAAAAAACCGTAGTTGGGGGTGTGCTCTTGGTATAGGATCTTGAAAATAATAAGGCTGCTGAATTGTGAGCATCAGGGAGGTAAAGTACTAGCTCAAAAGATTATGAAAATTGAGCTTTCCAAACTGAATTTGAAAAGGAGAAGGGTAAAAAGAGGTCAGTTCATCATGGGCAAGGAGGAAGTTTCTATTATTTGGCTGGCTGTTTTAAATTAATATCCTGGAACATTAGCAGGTTAAAAAGCCCTAGGAAAATGACAGAGAGAGAAGCAAATGGAGTAGAAGCAACAGTGTTTACACACCTTACTAACACAAAGGCATTACTAGAAGGATTTACTAGGTGCTAATATGACATCCATCAGAGTCAAAAGGCTTTACTAAATGAGGAGGAAAGGCAGGTGGCACGGAAGTAAAGCCACAGGACTTGAAATAACGCCATCCCCGCAATTCTAAACCAAGTAAACTACCCCAGGATCCACGAAAGATCACGTTTTGTGAATCCCTGAGAGGCAGTATTCCCACCGCAACAAACCAGTGAAGGCGGTTAGGTGGAAAAACTAAGAGTGAGAGGAATATAAAACACCTGTCCTTTCTGAGATACTACTAGGCATGCTCGAAGAATCATGGGACACACCTTGACCCAGAGACGTCCCGGCTTTGAAACTCAAAGTGACAGAGGTGTAAGTGCGTTGCCCTTTTTCCTCCTCTTGGGAGACGCGTGGAGGTAAGAATGGAGACATCAGGTCAGATGAGTAACAGTGGGTCAGGACCACTGGCATCATCTAGGTCAGCAGACACTCTGGCAGCATGGACTTCATCAAGGCACGGCTGATGTCCTCAACACTCACCTGGCCTCCTCTGGGGACAGCATTCAGCGTCATCCCCCAACCTGTATTTCAGATGTGTGCTTCCTACTTTTAACATCACGCACCTTGTCAGAGACTGAATGTGCCTCTACACAGTTCATACATTGAAACCCTAACTCCCAGTGTGGCTATATTTAGAAAAGGTACCCCTAAGGAAATAATTAAGGCCAAGTGAGGCATAATGGTAGGGCCTTGATCCAATAGGAATTAGTGTCCTTTTAGGAAGAGACACGAGAGAGCTTGCTCTCTCTCCCAAGTACGAAGGAAAGACCATATGAGGATGTGTCAAGAAGGCAGCTACACCACAGAACTGTGAGAAAATAAATTTCTGTTGATTAAGCCGCCCAGTCTCTGGTATTTGGTCATAGTGGCCTGAGCTAAGACACACATACTCAATCAGTGTTTAGTAATGCTGTGTGAAGTGGGGACCTTCAGAGATGGCTTTGACTGGAGTGCCTGGGGGGCTGATTTTGTTGAGAGTCTGACTCTCGATTTTGGCTCACGTTGCAAATGTCCTGAAATCAGGCCCGTATCAAGCTCCACTCTCAGTGCAGAGTCTGCTGAAGATCCTCTCTTTCCCTCTGCCCTTCCCACCTGTCCCTTCACCCCCCACTCTAAGTAAATAAATAGGTAGGTAAAAAAAAATGGCTTTGACGATAATAATAGTTAAAAACTACTGACCACGGTAACACAACTGTCAATCAGCCCTGACAGTGCTAACAGTCCAGTTACCATTTTTATAGGCGAACACGATGTTTCTCCTTATTAACAGGAGACTACAGAATGCTAACAGTTTCTTCACTCACTACTGGAAACTGTCAGTAGCAATTCAAGTACCAACCCCATTTTAAGAAATAGTAACACCAAAATAAATTATCTTCTGTAATGTTAATTTACGTGAACATTCATGAATGCTAAAAATACTACAAAAAACTTCCATTGCAATTACTTTATAGAAGTAAGATACTTAAATTCCTTATTTTTATGCCAATTCACTTGGTAATAATAAACTCAGCCACTATATTGTACATCTGAAACTAATATAACACTGTATGTTAACTAACTGGAATTAAGAAGTTTTTTATAAGTTTTTTTTTTTTTTTAAAAAAAGCTTAGGAGAATGCACGTTGGGTTTATAGAATACCAAATCACAGACTCATAGGATGACAAATTCAGAAATGACTATAGACTAGAGATAATTTAGGTCAACAAGTTATTCTTTAAATGAGGAAATCCGAGCTCAGTGATAAAGAGATAACCTTAATTTCCAGAATTGTGTTCTTCTACTGGGTTGCTAAGAAATAATTTTAGAAAAGTTAAGGAAAGTTAAAATCATAAATCTCAAAAATAAGAAAGTGTAAAGTATTTGTTAAATTTATTAATTAGATCACCAGTGAGGTGTTATAGGCTGTTCAAAGGAGAATCCAAAGAGGAAACAAATATACAAGGACCAGGAATGCTAGAAAGAGGCAAAATTAATGAAGCTGGTCAGTATACATAGGGCAATCATCTCTTGCATTCTCCCATCAGAATTAGCTTTCCACGGACAAGGTCATTTGCTTTACTACCTGATATCTACAATAGAGTCAGTTATAAAACTGCTCAAAGATGATGAAACGCAGACAGAACCTGGTTGGCTGAGCTAGATAGAATGCTCACTGATTTTTTCACAATTTCAAAGGCTTCCATGATTTCCCCTCCCAGTCTCTCACCATATAAACAAATACTATAGAACTACAAAACAGCAGGGTCAGTGTGTCAAGAGATGGAACTCAGAATTCTTGTTTAGTTGCTTAGTCAGGAAGACGTCCAAGTTCACTTCATGTCAACACAGAATCTTAGAGGCAATGAAATCTCCACCATGTTGGGCACAAATAGTAAGTGCTACAACTCTCTCCCCACGTCACTACTCAGCATACAATAATCCCACGAGGGTGACCAACTCAACAAATTCCTTAACCCGGGAGGGTGCAAAGCCTGTAATTAAACTCGGTCTTCTGACTCCACATCCCATATCCTTTCCACAACATCACTGGTCTAGTTAGCCCATGAGAGAATATCTCTAATGACCTTTAAAGTCTATGAAAAAAAAAATCTACAAGAATAATTTTTGGGGGCGCCTGGGTGGCTCAGTAGGTTAAAGCCTCTGCCTTTGGCTCAGGTCATGATCCCAGGGTCCTGGGATCGAGCCCTGCATCGAGCTCTCTGCTCAGCAGGGAGCCTGCCTCCTCCTCTCTCTCTGCCTGCTTCTCTGCCTACTTGTGATCTCTGTCTGTCAAATAAATAAATAGAATCTTTAAAAAAAAAAAGAATAATTTTTCATTGCTCTTGAGATAAAACATGAGAAGATGAGAAAAAATACACTGCTGCATAAACATGCAAAGATGTAGAATGCGATAACTAGCTGACATGCTGATCAGATGAGCCCAGCTGCACAGCTCTGATCAGAGGATCTACCTTTAAGAGAGGAGTAAATGGGGTGAAGAGCAGAAAAGTTATAAGATGAGGGCTCAAAAGCACAAAAAGGAACAAGAAGGTCTTGTTCTCATGTATTCTGTGTAGGCAAAGAATCACAAGATGAACACACGAGGAAAGCGGAAACCAAGGACTAAACTAAAAATTAGTCCAATTTTTTGTCTCAAAATGCTCAAGAGGATCATTGCAGACAACATTCAGAAAACCAACAACGCAAGCAGCTGAAGCAATTTTTTAATAGCTCAACTGTGAAAAAAACAAAGATTTCAAAATTAGAAGCTTTGAAACTTTTATTTCTTTGAAAGATTTTATTTATTTATTTGAGAGAGAGAGAACGCACAAGCAGGGGGGAGGGTAGAGGGAGAGAGAGAAGCATATTCCCTGCAGGGAGCCTGATGCGGGGCTCCATCCCAGGACCCTGGGATCATGACCTGAACCAAAGGCAGACATTTAACTGACAGAGCCAACTGGGGTCCCCAGCTTTGAAACTTTTAAATATTTTAATTAAAATGTGTCTGAATTCAGTTCATTCCTAAGTAAGATTGAAGCTCTAAAGGGACCACCAAATTTCGATCTATCTTAAGAAATAAACATGCTTCTACTCATTGTTTAAATAGAAAATTATGAGTTAAATCAAGCAAGCAAGCAAACAAAGCCAAGTAATGGAACACATTCCTTTGGGATAACAGCAATACACAGAGGAAGGGGAAAAAAATTTAAACAATATCCAATTAAGTATTAATTTCACAGAGTACCTACTGAAGGAAATATTGCTACAAAGTTTTCTTAAAAATAGCTCTTTTCATTTTAGTACTAAGAAGGAAAATATAGCATGGTCTCTGGGCACACATTTTTCATACACACTGAGGAAGCCCCTGGAAAAAGTATCTAGGAAACCTTTTGAAATTCAGTTGTAGATCTTTAACTCTTTTGAATTTTCTTTTTTTTTTTTTTTTATTTTTTTTTTATTTATCAGAGAGAGAGGTCACAAGTAGGCAGAGAGGGAGGGAGAAACAGGCTCCTCACTGAGCAGAGAGCCCGATGCGGGGCTCGATCCCAGGACCCTGAGATCATGACCCGAGCTGAAGGCAGAGGCTTAAACCACTGAGCCACCCAGGCGCCCCTCTTTTTTTTTTTTTTAAGATTTTATTTATTTGGTATATAGAGAGATCACAAGTAGATAGAGAGGCAAGCAGAGAGAGAGGGAGAAGCAGGCTCCCTGCTGAGCAGAGAGCCCCATGTGGGACTCGATCCCAGGACCCTGAGATCATGACCTGAGCCGAAGGCAGAGGTTTAACCCACTGAGCCACCCAGGCGCCCCTCTTTTGAATTTTCTAAAGAATGTTTAATAATAACAATTTATTGGCTTACAATGAAAATAAAATGAGCGAAAGATCAGGCAGGCATCTTCTGACCCGCCCATCCTCTCTGCGCATAGGAAGCCAAGTTACAGTCAGAATACTGTTTCGTCGGGCACCCCTGGAGGAGCAGGAAGCTGCATACATAAACTATCCCATGATACCCAAACACCCATTCATTCAGCCGGTGCTGGCCCAGCAGTGAACAGGGAAGAGAGGGTCCTAGCCCTGGGCAGCTCCGTCTCTGGCGTGCATCGCACAAAGGGGTCTGCTTGCTCAAGGCTCTGTGCCGTGGTCCCAGCTCTGCTTCTCTGAGCATAGATAATGTCCAGGGAGCGCTACGAATATGCATCTCACCCACTCTGATTTGAATTATTTTCCATTTTTTCATAACAAAATTTGCCATCTTAGCCATTTTCAAGTTCACACTTCAGTAGCATTAATTAAATTCACAATGTCGTGTAACCATCACCACTGTTTCCACGACTTCTTCATCACCCCAAACAGAAACTCTGTAATGAGTCTGCTTTTTAATAAACTATATTAAGATAGATTTTCACCACCAACAAGACAAAAAGTAACTTGCCTCATTTCATGTCCCTCCTAGCCTGCTCACACCTGCACTCCCAGCATCCACATCAGAATCATACAGGGCTGGACTTTCAGATTGTTTTTCTTTTTCACCATACACCCCCTTTCCCCACTCATGCTCTGTCTCTCATTCTCTCTCAAATAAATCTTAAAACTTAAAAATCTTTAAAAAGCAAAAAAGACAAAGGAACTCCATCATAGGCTGCTTTTAAAGTCCGAATGACTAGAACAAGAACTCCCCGGTACAGCAAAGCGACATGCTGTCAGTGGGTGTGCTTAGGAGAGACATATGTTGCCAAAAACAGTGCAACTCCTTCCTTCTCTTTAAGATAATTTTTTTTTTTTAACTGACAAGGTAACAAGGGGAAATATGAGACAAGTTTGAAGTCAGGATCTTATTTTCTGTGGAGCCTTATTTATTTCAAGAAATCTGTATTATTAAATGGAGCCTCCATCTCAGTAATGGTCTCCTATGGGAGGTGATACAGACTAGTCCTTCCATGCATAAGCTCTGGAGTCTGAACGACGTGAATCCAAGTGCCAGCTCATCGTGAACCACCGGTGAGACCTCTGCCAAGCTGTACAACCTCCTGGAATCTATTTCCTCCAAACGGTTCACAAGGCTGATGAGAAGATTAGATAAAACAGCGCATCTAAAGCACCACAGAGTGCCTAGAGCACATTAAAACCGTCATATAAAATTTTGAAAGAGTGGGAGGGGGAGTAGCTAAGCCCAGAATTAGTTTCCGGTATGAAAGCACACTGATGAAGATTAATACTGCCAACAAGACAAAGGAAAAACAAACACAAACCAAAAAAAAAAAAATAAATAAAAACAAAAACAAACACAAACAAAAAACCAGAAACAGAAAAATAAGACTCAGTAATATGTATCAAGGCTTTGTCTTACCAAAAAGGAAAAAAAAGGCAACAATAAAAAAATACAGAAGACACTGAAGGTCATGATTTTCAGTTTGTTCTCCAGCCATTATTTTTCTCTAACTACTTCTTTCCTGACTTAAAGTATTTCAAGGTCAAAGTAGAGCAGAAAGGGAAGCAGGAGAAAACAGAAGGTAGGAGCTAGAAAAACAAATCGGAAAAGTACAGCACCATTTACATCACAGTGTCAGCAAGAACCGCCATACGGTGTCCAAGCTCCAGCAGTACTGAGCTTGAGTCCTCCCCCCACATGACACCGTACAGAACACACTGAACGCGCCAGACAGAGTGGGGGGAGCACACCCCATAGTTAGCTTCTGGATGCCACTGTTCCTACACTAGGTTAAGTGGCTGGGTACCAACCAAAGAAACCAAACCATCAGTTCTTCCCCCAAGTTATAATGGATAATAATATCCTTGAAGGTGATACAGGGTCCTTCAGCCACGGCTGGTGGTGTGATTTTCAGATTCCCTGTCCTAGGTCATTCATGGTCCGTGGTCATTTTCTGGACCCACAAATAATGGTTCTGCCTAGAACCACCACCCCAAGTTGGAGTGAAAAAATGCCAAAGCACCAGGCTGGGTATAAAACCAACATCCTTCCTAGTGATTAACCTTGGGTGGTCTTAACAAGTTATGTAAGCTTTCTGCTTCTATTAAAGGATGTTCCATTTTTAGAGCTTTCTGAGGTACGAGAATCAGTTATAGCTCCAAAAGAGAAAAAAATTTCACAGATGTATTTAACAAATGTGAAAACTGGGGGAGGGTGTACCTAAACACAAAGTGGCTTTGGTGGGGTTAGGGGAAGAACAGGCAAGTGCAGGAGGAGGATCAGAGAGAGAGGGAGAGAGAGAATCCTGAAGCACACTCCCCACTGAGTGTGAAGTCTAAGCCACGGGCTTGATCCCAGGACCCTGAGATCATGATCTGAGCTAATATCAGACACTTAACCAACTGAGCCACCCAGGTGCCCCCAGAAATGGCTCTTAAAAAACAAAAGACAACTGGGGCACGTGGGTGGCTCAGTGGGTTAGTGCCTCTGCCTTCAGCTCAGGTCATGATCCCAGGGTCCTGGAATTGAGCCCCTCATTGGGCTCTCTGCTCGGTAGGGAGCCTGCTTCCCTTCCTCTCTTTCTGCCTGCCTCTCTGCCTACTTGTGATCCCTCTCTCTGTCAGATAAATAATTTAAAAAAAAAAAAAGAAGAAGAAGAAGAAAGAAAGACAGACAGACAAAGTACCAAACATTTGAAATCAAGAGATATATTTTGGGGACCTGAACTCTTGCCCTGTGCACAAGGAAACCTGAAAGGTCTTCATGGATTCTAGCCTCTGGTCAACCACCAATGCATGGTGTGCCCCTAGGAGAAGCACGAGTTTCTCCAAGCCTAATTTCCTTCATGTAAATCTGCCCAAGACCACACAGGGTTCTTATAAGGGATCGAATATGACAACAGGGTGTTGATCCCCATACCAGCAGCATCAGCAACCTGGGAACTTCAAAATCCAGTCTTGAACCCCACCCCTAACATGCCAAATCAGAAACCCCAACAATCTATAATTCTGATACACCCTAAAGTCTGAGAACCACTGCAAAAACATATGTTAAAACAACCAGAAAACCTTAAAACACTGAATATATTGCTGTTATTATGTAAAAAATTAAGGATGTAACATTTATTTTAAGATTTTAATGACTTTCATTTACACACAACTGGACACAGATAAGCGTGAGTGTGCACACATGTGTGGTTTTTTTTTTTTTAAAGATTTTATTTATTTATTTGACAGAGAGAGATCACAAGTAGGCAGAGAGGCAGGCAGAGAGAGTGAGAGGGAAGCAGGCTCCCTGCCAAGCAGAGAGCCCGATGCGGGACTCGATCCCAGGACCCTGAGATCATGACCTGAGCCGAAGGCAGTGGCCTAAACCACTGAGCCACCCAGGCGCCCCAACATACATGTGTGTTATACCCAGATCCACATCCCATCCATTTCTTTAGCAAATGGTACTATAAAATAAAATGGAATATAAAATTATGGCCTCTATCATTATTAAAATGTATTATTATATGGTCATAACTTTCAAAGGACTGGGGCAAATAAATCAAATTAATAATATTTTTTAAAAAGAGTAAATATTAGACAATTGATTTAAATCGTTGTTATTATTAAATAGAAGTTTCAGATTCCCCTCTCTCGGGGAGAGGAGAAAAATAAATCTTACTGGGATCTTTACATTTCTTGGCAAAAGTAAAGCACTCATTGCTTTTGAAAAGGTAAAATGTGAAACCAAAATAAAGAGAATGTGGTTGGTGGTTGCAAAGGACACACACCAACAGACAATGCTGGGCTTTATTTAATGAAATCATTATAGGAAGTCTTTCAGTTCCAACAAGTCTAACTAAATTGAGCACAAAGTATGCTAAAACAACTGAAAGGTAGTATTCGGATTATTGTTTCATTCTACACTCTAGGTAAGTCCAGTAAAAACATAACACAAGAATATCCCTTATTAGAAATATCTGCAGTTTATACTTAAGTTCACAGCTCATTTACTACCTCCAGCAAAGGAATCCACAGTGGACCTCTGACACACTGCAGATGACCTGAGAGTCACTTTGCTAACAGTACAGACAGGTGTGATGGAAAAAGGAGGAAGAAGAGATACGAAGAACTAATCTGACTTTTAAAAAAACAGTAAGATCAGGCACTACTGGGTGGCTCAGTCAGTGAAATGTCTGCCTTCAGCTCAAGTAATGATCCCAGATTCCTGGGATTGAGTCTCAGGCTCCCTGCTCAGCAGAGAGTCTGCTTCTCCCTCTCCATCTGCCTCTCCCCCTGCTCATGCTCTCACGGCTCTCATATAAAATCTTTCAAAAAACAAACAAACAAACAAACAAAAAACCTGTAACTAGAACCCTGCAGGTTTCTGCATGCACTCTCTGCTGGCTCCCTAGGTTTTCACCCCTGCAATGTCCTACTCTATATCTGCCCCGGGAGAGCTCCAGTCTTTCATCCCTGATGACATCCTCACCTCTCCTGAAAGGGTGGCAAAAATCTGGATCAAAAAAGACATCGGCGGGGAGCCTGGAGGGCTCAGCCCGTTAAGCGTCTGACTCCTGATTTTAGCTCAGGTCATGATCTCAGGGTAGGGGGATGGAGCCCCGAGTCCTACTCCCTGCTCAGCAAGGAGTCTGCTTCTCTCTCTCTCTCTCTTCATCTCCCTCTGCCCTTCCCTGTAGTCATGCTCACTCTCTCTCTCACTCTGTAAATTAAATAAAATTTTTTTTAAAAAGACATCATGGGAGCTTGGGTGGCTCAGTTCATTGAGTGTCTAAGTCTTGATTTTAGTTCAGGTCATGATCTCAGGGTCCTGGAAACAAGCCCTGCCTTGGGCTCCTTGCTCACCATGATGTCTGTTTGGGATTCTCTCTCTCCTTCTCCCTTTGCTCCTGACCTCTCTCCTCCTACCTCTGCACACGCACTCACTCTCTCTAAAAAAATAAAAAATAATTTAAAAATTAAAAAATAAAAGACATCAAACTGTTACACATATGAAATAATACTGTCATCTCCTGGAAATTCTTTGGCCCATGTGAAGTGTGAGTCACAGGGCAGCAGCAGAAATAAAGTCTATGCTTCTGTTCAGGTGACCTAAGGGCCTTGTGTAAGGTGAAATTCATGGTAGTAAATAACATAATGGTTTTAAAAATACAAAACAAAATTTAATGAGTGGAATGTCATTATCAAAAAGGAAACAAAAAAAGCTATACTTGAAATAGAGTTCAACTATAGTTAGATTTCCAAGATTTCCAAGTCCGATGGCAGTCCGAGAGTGCTAACCCACAGAACACAATGTGCCACTGGGCCTTTGTGAGTCAGTGAGCTTTCAAAATTTCTTCTAAATTTTACCTTCTGTGGTTCAGACATTCCCTGGTTTAACAAATAATACTTCTCACTTATTTATTACTCTGTAGGTCACTAAATACACGTTCATATAGCTCAACAGCAGGTTGAGAAGCTCTGTGAAAACTCTGATTAGGCTGTATTTTCAAACAAAGGATTCAGAGCCTTTGTCAATTTCAGCTGTTGCACTGGTTGGCTGCCTCTGATGATGGGCCACTTTTTACCTTGAAAGAATGAAGACGGCTTTCCTAGAGAATTATATCATACAGAGGACACTACTATCTTAAAGGGTAGCAAAAATAAATTGTATTGTCACTTCTGTATTTTAAAAAAGCTTCTCTTTTAGAAATATCATAAATATTTTAAAAGTTATTAATTTCATATCATTTATAAGCCAGAAGTTCTCACATCTTTGGCAGTTCTTCAGGCCTGGATAGGGCTACTCTTTTTCCAGAATGCCCCTGACATGATCTCCTGGTTGTTCTGGCTATCCCGCTCTGAGTATCAACGCGTGTGCAGCACTATTCCTTTTTTAAAATTTGTTTATTTATTTGAGAAAGAGTGAGAAACTCAAGCAGACTCTGCTGAGCTCAAAGCCCAATGTGGGGCTCCACCCCATGACCACGAGATCCTGACCTGAGCCAAAATTAAGTCAGATGCTTAATGAACTGAACCATCCAGGTGCCCTGCGGAACTATTAAACATTCTGAAAATCACTCCTGGGTAGAGGTAATGAAATTTGTCTTTTTTCTTCCATTGTGTAACTAAGATAGTAAATGTCCAGCTTCCAAGTGTTAAATTTAATTGCTGATCTGTTTGCATTTCTAGCTCTAATCCAAATTAGATAAATACATGAAAGAAAAACACAAGTGGCACTCTTCACAGTCAGTAACCAGGGTATTACTGCTTGGCGAACAGTTACTAAAAATTGTTTTTAAAATTATACAGGTAAATTTATGGAGATAATTATAGAATTCTACAACAAGTTCTTACAAAGTATGTGTTCTTTTTAAATTTTATTGCGCACGACTTTTTTTTTTTTTTTAAATAAAAGAAAGGTAGACTCCTACATGCAGTGTCTCAGTGGATGTTTCTAGACTCTTGGAAGCTACATCCTCCCAAAAATGGACTCTGAGAGCTTGTCTGGAGGTCCTGTAGGGGAGCCCAGCTACTCACGAACACATGAGGTAAGTATGGTCCTCCTCTGTCGGGGCAGGTCATCCTCTTCATCGAAGCACACAGCTTTGAGAGGGACGCACATGGAGCTATGAGGGAGGGAAGGGACACCCACCTAGGGAGCCAGACCAGCAGAACCAACCCTGATGACCAATGGTCACCTACTGCTGGCAGTTCTTGACCATAACTATAATACAAAAGTTTTTATCCGGGGAAAACAAATTAAAGAGGCATATAACACTTCACTAACATTTAAAAGAGATAGTACTGCTGAGTACAGAATCTCAGGCAGCTTTATTTTTTTTTTTAAGATTATTTATTTGAAAGAGAGCAAGAAAGAGAGAGAGAGAGAAAACATGAGCAGGGGGAGGGGCAGAGAGAGAGGAAGAAGCAGACTCCCCACTGAGCAAGGAGCCTGATGCGGGGCTCGATCCCAGGACCCTGAGATCATGACCTGAGACGGAAGGCAGATGCTTAACCGACTGAGCCACCAAGTGGATCCTGACCAGTAGTCCGCAAAACTGTTAGGATCATCAAAAACAAGGTCTGAGGAACTGTCACAGAGGAGCCTAAGGCACTAAAATGACTAAGGGTAATGTAGCATTCTGTGAGGGACATGACATTAGGTATAACAGGAACATTAGGTATAAATTAAGGAAGTCTGCATGAGGTATGGGCTGCATTTAACATGAGTGTATCAATATGGATTCACTGTGACGAAGGTACCATACTAAAGTAAGTAGAGAGAAACTGTGCTCCAGATATATGGGGGGATTTTATTGTTTTTACATTTTTGCTATAAATGTAAACTGTTCTTAAGTTTAAAGTTTATTTTTAAAGATTTATACAAACAGCGTGCCTGGATGGCTCAGTCAGTTGGTCATCTGCCTCTCGGCTCGCGGCATGATCTCGGGGTCCTGGAATCAAGCCCCACATTGGGCTCCCGGCTCAGTGGGGAGTGGGCTTCTCCCTCTCCCTCTGCCCTGACCCCTGATGATGCTCTCTCTCGGTCACTCTCTCTCTCTCAATAAATAAAACCCTTTTTAAAAGTGGCCAGGACTTATTCTTTTTTTTTTTTTTTAAAGGAGTTTGCACCTTGTAAGATTTACAACTTTCCTACAAAGAATGCTTCGCAAGTGAATATTCAAACAGCAGCTGCAGTGGCATTACCAACTAAGACAATCATTAAAGGCTTGTCATCTCGGTCCAACGATGCCCCTGGCACTTCTAAATTATTAGATCTTAGTCTACAGCTTTGAATGCTGCAACAGCAAGATAAAACAGAGAAATAAATGACCAAGGTGAATAATCAAAGGTTACAATTTTCAGCAAAAGTTCAGAAATTTCTAGTTTCACCTATCTGGTAGTATAAAGCTATATGAAGACACTGTCTTGACTAGACTGAATAAATAAAAAGATGAAATTAAGTGAAACAAATGAAAAGACTAAGTCACAGGGCTTCTTTAAAAAGACCATAATTAACTAACAGGCATTAGAGGGCTTTTTTTTTTAAACTTAAAACTTCTTAATTAACTGTTTTCAGAGTTAGATGAACTGTCATTAGGCTTAGTGCTACATTGACTCTGGGACTGGGCCCCAAGCTGCGCTCTCTGAGAGCAGCGGCGCTGGGCGCAGATCCTGCTGCAAAGCCAGGGAATGGGAATGGGGCTCAGAGAACGCGACCCCGAGGGAGCAGGAAGGCTCAGCTCTCTCTCCTAGAATGCACCCCAGCACTGAGCACTGGGCGTGTGAACAGGAAGGTAATCACTAAACAGATGAATATATCTGTGTGTGATATTATTCCCCTCAAGTGTGCTAGTCAGGGGGCTCCGGATGTAAGCAACACAAACAACCCCGCTAATTTAAGCTTAAAAAAAAGAGAAAGTATTGACTCTAAGGGACCAAAGCAGGTGCAGGGCCCTGAGTGGTGGAAAGTACTGGAGAGTCCTTCCCTTTGGGACCATCGTTCACGTTTGCACCATGTCACACAGTGCAGGGATTCAGGAGAGCGCGTCTGACAGGCTGGCTTGGGTTGCATGTTCACCAGCGGATGTCATCACCAACAACTACACAATGCTTGGATCCAGAGATGAAGGAGGAGGCAGGTGAAGTGAACGCGGGGCGCTCTCCCGAGAAGGGAGAAGTGCGGATGCCAGGCAGGCATGAGCTCACGGACGGCCTGACAGAGAAGGAGCAGCGGGTGGGAATAACAAACCAATCTCCAGGCATGTTCCTTGTCATCTATCTGCTCCGAATGTCCAAAAAGTCGTGGAAGGTGGACAGCAGAGCCCCAGCTGATTAGAGTTGGAACTAAAGTTCATGGAATTTCAGTTACTTAGCTAAGGTCACACGGAATCAAACCTAGGCCTTACATTCTCTTTTGCCTTTCCACAGACATGGAAGTTTCTTACCCAGGTGTCAAGATATGGGACATTAAATCCACATAGAGTCTCAGAAACGCAAACGTGGTAACCAACAATACCTGAAGATAAGGACTTCTTGCCCTCATATTACCCAGGTTTTTTCACATAATATATACATAATCCTTTTCATTCCATGAAAATGTTATTCATTTATATATAAACCTGCAGTTTCCATGGCTAATGACAATATACAGATACCAAGGTAACAAATACAATCCTCAGGAACAGGTTATTGAAACTGCTCACCTCTCTACCAGCTCAGAACGCCCCCTCACTAGCTCTATCAGGACATATATATGGTACTGGGAACAAGAGATCCCAGATCAGAATACGGACACATTAGGCAAAAATCAATAATCCCTCATGGCAAATCGTCCTCCCTACTAACAAGGAGCCAGAAGCAGGAGCATGTTTTAAAGCACTGCAATCCCAGCATTTTTCCACCCTGCAGGAAACGCGGGTTCATCTCTAGATCAGCTGAAGCACACGCATGCAATTCACGTTATTATTTGGGTCACTGTATCCATAACCTAAGCAGATGGTATGTGCGTTTTATGTGAAATATTTAATTAGGCCATTAGGAATGTGGTGGTACCAGCTGTTATGGCCTGCTGACCTTGGTAAAGGAGGAGACAGCAGCAAAATGAGGATGACCATGTTCAGACAAGTCCAAGAAATGGAGCCTGTTGATGAAAACATCAGCTACTCCAACTTGGCCACAACAAAGGCAATAAATGTTAGCCCAAGCACAGCAATCTGGCTCCCATCACTCACCACCAGGCCCTCTGGGTTTATTAAGAACTATTTTTTTTAAAAGATTTTATCTATTTCTCAGAGACAGAGAGTGAGAGCACGCACGCATGAGACAGCACGAGTTGAAGGAGGTGCCAGAGAAGGAGAACCAGGATCCATGCTGAGCAGGGAGCCCGATGCGGGACTCAATCCCAGGACCCTGGGATCATGACCTGAGCAGAAGACAGAAGCTTACCAACTGAGCCACCCAGGTGCCCCTGTTAAGAACTATTTTTTTTTTTAATATTTTATTTATTTGACAGAGAGAAACCACAAGTAGGCAGAGAGGCAGGCAGAGAGAGAGGAGGAAGCAGGCTCCCTGCAGAGCAGAGAGCCTGATGTGGGGCTCGATCCCAGGACCCTGAGATCATGACCTGAACTGAAGGCAGAGGCTTTAACCCACTGAGCCACCCAGGCGCCCCAAGAACTATTTTTAAATGATTTACACTGATACATATAAAGGGAAAACTTGGAACTGTGTACTTCAAAATAATAATAATGCCTCTCATGCATCCCTCTCATGCTCAAGCTTTCTCTTTCACAGAAATAAATAATTTATTTTTAAAAATGCTTCTTATTTCTAAGTGATGAACTTGTGGGTGAGTCTTATTTTCTTTTTCTATGTATTTTTATGATTCAAGTATTTAATTTAAAAAAAAATGACTTCTACCCATATATGTCTTTTCATATAGTACCCAAGTTCCTGAAACACTGCCTTACGAATCCACTTTTGGTTATTAAAAATAAAAATAAAAACCCTCTATCCTTTCTCATTTACACTTGGGCAATTTTTCACTTTTCACAGCCAACCTCCTCAACTGGCTACAAAGCCCTCTAGCTCCTTAGCGCTGGATTCTTCTTCCAGGTCAAGTCAGGGGACTCCTACTGCTGCAGACCCTAGGCTGGGCCTCCGAACTGCCCACTAGAGCTCAGTGGAACCACGTGAATGCCTCACCTTTCCTCAGAGGCTCTTGCACTCTTCCTCTGACCCCTTCCATCTCGTCAACCAAACCATGGAGACGTGAAGCATCAAATCCACACAGTCTCAGAAATGAAATCTTCCTTGAAAACACAGCTCTTAATAACAAGGACAATCTCCCCTCTCTAACAAAATAGAGTCAATATCCCCTTCCATTCAAGAGAGAGAATAAAAGTACATTAACTTGTTTACATAGAAATGAAAAGTTTCTGCAGCTAACGATACATTATGGTGACAAATCAGAACTCATCTCTCCTCAAAGACTTCACCAAGAAAAGAAAGGCTAGAAATTAATAACATCCTCAGTTTCCTGTCTTTTCCCCAGTAAATCCCCTGGGGCTGTTTCCCTCCCACTGATAATTCAGTTACAGTAATTCAATAAACATTCATTGAACTTTGGACTAGATGTCCATAAGAGGCTAGGGAGTTTTCTAGGCAACAGAGTTGTCTGCCCTCACAGAGCCAATGGTGTCTGTTACCTCAGTCACCCTGTCCTCATCCTGGCCAGCGCTCCCCTATGTGAATAAACTTGTGCTGCCATAACAAAAAACCACAGCCTGGTTCTGGCTTACATGACAGAAATGCCTTTTCTCAAGTGTTCCACATCATTCAGCATCAGGGAAATACAAATCAAAACCACACTGAGATACCACCTCACACCAGTCAAAATGGCTAAAATTAACAAGCCAGGAAACGACAGATGCTGGCAAGGACGTGGAGAAAGGGGAACCCTCCTACACTGTTGGTGGGAATGCAAGCTGGTGCAGCCACTCTGGAAAACAGCATGGAGGTTCCTCAAAATGTTGAAAATAGAGCTGCCCTACAACCCAGCAATCTCACTACCGGGTATTTACCCTAAAGATACAAATGTAGTGATCTGAAGGGGCACATGCACCTGAATGTTTATAGCAGCAATGTCCACAATAGCCAAACTATGGAAAGAACCTAGATGTCCATCAACAGATGAATGGATAAAGAAGATGTGGTATATATATATAATGGAATACTATGCAGCCATCAAAAGAAATGAAATCTTGCCATTTGCAATGGAACTAGAGGGTATTATGCTGAGCAAAATAAGTCAATCAGAGAAAGACAATTATCATATGATCTCCCTGATATGAGGAATTTGAGAGGTAACGTGGGGGTCTTGGGGGAAAAAATGGAACAAGATGGGATCGGGAGAGGGGAGACAAACCATAAGAGACTCTTAATCTCACAAAACAAACTGAGGGTTGCTACGGGGAGGGGAATAGGGAGAGGGTGGTTGGGTTATGGACATTGGGGAGGGTATGTGCTATGGTGAGTGCTGTGAGGTGTATAAGCCTGACAATTCACAGACCTGTACCCCTGGGGCTAACAATACATCAGATGTTAATAAAAAATTAAAAATTTAAAAAAAAAAAGAAAGGTCTTTTCTCTCAGATCTGGGGGCTGGGAAGACGGAGATCGTGGTGTGGGCAGGGCTGGTGTGTCCTAAGACCTCTCTGCTTGGCTTGTGGACAGCTATCTTGTCACTGTCTTCGCATGGTCCTATTGGGGTGGGGGGTCCTGTGTGTGTGTGTGTGTGTGTGTGTGTGTGTGCGCGCACACATGTCCAGTGTCTGTCTTCAATAAGGTCACCACTCACAGCAGATTACACAGAGTACACTTGCCACCCGTCCTCCTGTAGGTCGAGTCTCTCACTTGGTCCTGGCTAGTTGGCTTCAGTAACTAACACTCTCAAATCCTTCTCATATTTAAAAACATCAGCAAGCTTTCCTAGTCCTTATCTTCCCCAGGTTCCATCTGGCTGCTTTCCTTAAAGGCAAGATGTGAAAATAGCCTGAACCAGGAGTCTCCAACTCTGATTAAAAGGGCAGACCATTCATGGGGCCAGTCCCGTCTAAAGGGAGAAAGGCAGAAGCCATGGGCCATTGCTGGCTAACTGTGCTTATGGACTTTAACAACCTCCACTTTTGACCTCCACCTTTTTAACTGATTCAGTTCTTCCCAGCTTATCCCTGAACTCAGGCAAAGACCCTGCAAGCAAAGCATTCCCTGATGGGAACTCAGAGTCCCCCTCAAGCCTCCCCTGCCCACAGATAGCACTGTCAGGGCCTGTAGCTCGCTGCAGTCGGGCAGTCCCGAGTTGTGATCGCTCTCCCTAAACACATAGTTTTGGACAATTTGGAGCTTGCTTCAGTTTATCTCTTTAATTAGGTAGACACAACTAACATCTTATCTTCACTTTAATTTCAAAAGGGAAACCAAAGCTCCCACATATTAGAATTACCATTTCAGCTAAGGTTCTCCTATCACACTTGGAAAATTGTCTCATTTATGCTTGGTGTGGCATTTATAGTAAGAAGAATCAGATTTTCTCCTGAAATTTTTACATGAAATATTCTCTCTTTTTTTTCTTAATAGAGAGACAGATCACGCACCTGGGTGCAGAGGGGGAGGGAGAGGGACAAGCAGACTCCAGGCTGAACACAGAGCCAACACAGGGCTCAATCTGAACCTGAAACCGAGAGACAGACACTTAAACTGAGATACCCAGGCACCCCATGAAATCATATTCTTTAACTATTCCTAGGATAATTTCAACTACATATAAAAAGAATAGAAAAAAAAAATAGAACTTTCTAAAAATACATCTTGTAAAAAAGTAGAAAAAATGTAAACCTGAAATGAAAAAGAAAAAAATTTAAAAACTAAACACATACCTCCTAATTATATTCACCCCCCCCTTTTTTTTTTTAAAGATTTTATTTATTTGACAGAGAGAAATCACAAGAGAGGCAGGCAGAGAGAGAGGAAGGGAAGCAGGCTCTCCGCTGAGCAGAGAGCCCGATGCGGGACTCGATCCCAGGATCCTGAGATCATGACCCGAGCCGAAGGCAGCGGCTTAACCCACTGAGCCACCCAGGCACCCCCCCTTTTTTTTATATTGGGGCATCCTGGAAATCTGAATTATGTGTCCTTAAATGTTTAGATACTCTCAAAGAAATCAGACAACTATTGTGACCCGAACTACTACTAAAACAACTATCATAAAAAACAAGGGGCACCTGGGAGGCTCAGTCAGTTAAGTGTCTACCTTCAGCTCAGGTCATGATCCCGGGGTCCTGGGATCAAACCCCGCATTGGGCTCCCTGCTTGTTGGGAAGCCTGCTTCTCCCTCTCCCTTTCCCATTGCTTGTGTTCCCTCTCTCACTGCGTCTCTCTCTGTCAAATAAATAAAATCTTTATACACACACACACACACACACACACACACATATACACACACACATACATATATATATAAAATAAAAAACAAAAATACAGCCCAAATGATACATAACTATACACCAAAATGTATGAGAAAATTCTACACTGAAGTCAACATTCATCCATAAACCAACATGAAATTTTCTTTAAGAAGAGGAGTTCTGAGATATCTATAGAGAAAAAACCCGCATGAATTCTGTGGGTAAATGAGCTGGCTGAATAAATTAAACAGGTATTTGGGTGTGCTGAAAGTCCCAATCAATAAATAAACGGAGTTAGCATCATTTGGAAAATTCTAGTCCTTCAAAAAGCCACACAAAACCAACAGAGAAAAACACTGTACAGAATTTGTATGCTTGAAAAAAAGGTTGCAAGTATTTTTTTCTCTTGTGACAAATGCAAAACAAGCAAAATCAATAACCAATTTTATTCTAGATTTTATCCACCATAGTTCATAAGGACAATTTGGAATACTCCCTGAACAGAACCCCTGACTCAGCATCTTCTCAGACAAGTAAATCTGTCATTTTGACCAATACATAACTCATCATATAGGGCAGAAAGAACACTTTATATTTAATGTTTTAATAAAACTCGGGGAAGGTTGGTAATACCTTAAAACCTTAGCTATTGTAGAAAAATTGTACCACATTTAAATATAGCTTTAGAAACTGTATCACTTAAGCTGATTTAAGAATGATAAAAAGCCAGATTTATGGTAATTGAATCCACACTAATTTTTCAATTCACTTTTCAGAAATAGTGATTTGCCACAAGCGCTATCAGACCCAGAAGCTTCCTAAAAAACAAAACTGAAGTTCCCAAATACTTCGTTACTGGGCAGTGGCCAGGAATGCCATCCTGTGCCACAGCACACACATCCATATCAGGACTTCAAATCACCTAAATGAACGTGAGAGGTCACTTTGATACAGATAACAGATACAAGACATAAAAATTACATTTTAATTATTTGCTTTAACGCAGCTATGTAAGTTAAGTATTTTACATGAAACATCACAAAATCTGCATCCTGGGTATACATTCATACAATTACTCTTCTCTCTTAAATTATAGTTTTTCATGAACCTGGGTGGCTAAGTCATTAAGTGTCTGCCTTCAGTTCAGGTCATGATCCTGGGGTCTTGGGATCCAGTTCTGCATTGGGCTCCCTGCTCAGCGGGGAGATAGCTTCTCCCTCTATCAGGCCTCTCCAACTAATTTTCTACCCCCTCTTCTCTTTCAAAATCAAAATTAATCAATCAATCTTTTAAAAAAATTACACAGATTTTCCTCAACTTTTGATGTGGTTACACCCCAATAAACCTATAACAAGTTGAACATTTTATAGAACAAAAATACATTCGGTACACCTAACCTACCAAACAGCCTGTATTAGTCTAGCCTACCATTAACATGCTTAGAATACTTAAGTCAGACTATAGGTGGGCAAAATCAAATAATACACAAGCCTGGGGTGCCTGGGTGGCTCAGTGGGTTGAAGCCTCTGCCTTTGGCTCAGGTCATGATCTCAGGGCCCTGGGATCGAGCCCCACATTGGGCTCTCTGCTTAGCAGGGAGCCTGCTTTCCCATCTCTCTCTGCCCGCCTCTCTGCCTATTTGCAATCTCTCTGAGTCAAATAAATAAATAAAATATTTTTAAAAAATAATACACAGAGCCCATCTCAGTACGAATACTGTCAGGAAAGAAAAAAACAAGGCTTCTATGAGGACAGAATGTTTTTAAGTGTGTAGGTTGTTGAACATCACGATGGCATGGCGGACAGGAGCTGTGCGCCGCGGCCTCTGCCCAGCATCACAAGAAAGCATCAGAGCTGCCTACTGTTAGCCTGGGGAAAGATCCAAATTCAAAATTCCAAATACGGTTTCTAATGACTGCGTATTGCTTTTGCAGCATTGGAAGGTCAAAAAATCGTAAGCCAAACCATTGTTAAGTCCAGACATCTGTATTCTTCACCACCATTATCTGTATGTTTCTCTTCCATATTTTCTTCCACTTGTTCCTATTTATCCTTGGCCCATGTTATCATGTGACCTGATTTTGTAAACCTCAAAATATCCCAGAGCTCTAAGATGGAACACCTAAGTGTGTTTCCTCTTATTTCTATCTAAAATTCACAATAAGGACTGGAAAAGTACAAGGAATTGGGAGCTACTAAATAAAGCTACTGGAAACAAACCATATTGGGGCGCTTGGGAGGCTAAGTCGGTTAAGTGTCTGCCTTCGGCTCAGGTCATGATCCCAAGGTTCTGGGATCGAGTCCACATCGGGCTCCCTGCTCAGCGGGGAGCCTGCTTCTCCCTCTTCCTCTGCCCACTTGTGCTCTCCTTCTATTTCTCTCTCAAATCAATAAATAAAATCTTAAAAAAAAAAAGAAAGAAAGAAAAGAGGCAAACCATATCATATGAATGTGACCCAGGGAAAGGGCAGTAGTGTTTATCAAGGATATTTATATGAAGAGCAGAAGCTGAAAGAGCATCCAAAGAAGAGTATATAAAAAATTTAAAAAGAAAAGAAAAAAGGGGCATCTGGGTGGCTCAGTTGGTTTAGCATTCTACTATTCGTTTCAGCTCAGGTCATGATCTCATGGTTCAGAGATCAAGCCCTGCGTCTGGCTCTGGGCTCAGAGTGGAGTCTGCTTGGGATTCTCTCTCTCTCTGTCTCTCTCATGTCTCTCTCTGCTGCTCCCCCATTCATGCTCTTCTCTCTCTCTCTCTCTCTCTCTCTCTCAAAATAAATAAGTAAAATCTTAAAAAAGAAAGAAAAGAAAGAAGCTCTAAAGTTTAGAAATTTATCATTATGAGACACGAAACATATGTTTCACCTCTAAGTGGAAGTGAGACAAATAAATCACAGGCACGTGGTGCTAGCTGGGTTTGCTTAAGAAAAGGTCTGAGATTTGCCTTTTTGGGTTGACATTCTAATTGTACCTACTATTTGATCTCAAGTTATCACAGGAACCCCATCAATAAGACACAGACAAGGACTGGAGCGCACAGAGCTGGAATCCGTCCACTGTGGGGGCTGCTGCTTTGCATTAACTAGTCTGGTAAAATAAGATGTGTAGACTACCTCTGGGGACACAGGAACAGATGTGCCTTCTCAAATTTTTAAAAAATGAAGAGTGACAGGAAAGAATCAGCCTCATTTTGGCTATGTCACTCTGGGAGAAAGGGCTGAAAAATAAGTGGAAGGTGAGATGAGATCACAAACACTCCTTTGGCTTAACACAGGAAGTTAGGTCTAACTGGTCAGGAGAGGAAAGGGAAGCCCCATATCTGTCTGTTTAAATTTTGAATGACTGCTTACGTCTTTCTTTATGGAAAGATGACTACAGAGAAAGCAAAGCACGAGCCTATGAAAACCATGAGGCACATTCTTCTGCAGGCACTCAGGACGTCATCTGAAAGGGACTCACTATTGTCATTACCTGTGACTACGTCAAGAAGATTTCCGCTTTGCATTCTCAGTGAGATATAAAAAACATGGCTCCCAAAAGAACAAAAGCCAGGGATGAATATGATTTGCAAAGTCAACAGGTTGGGTTGTACAGGAAAATGGCTATGATTTTACAACAATAAATGGAAGTTTGAAATTCTCATCCAAAGCAATAAAAGCAAAAAGGACAATACAGAAAATCAATCCTGAAGAGCGGACAGCAAATCAGAGAAATTCTCTAGCTCATTAGAACCAAGGTCAGCAAACTACACCCTGAAAGTCAAATCTGGCCTGCCATCTGTTTTTTTAATATCCTGTGAGCTAAAAATGGTTTTTACAGACAAACACTTATAATCAATTAATGATAAGGAACTCTGAACTCCAATGAAGCAAAAACTTCTCTCTTCCCCAAAGAACTATATTCTGTTCCTTAGATCTATATTACCAAAAAAAAAAAAAAAACCTCAAAAACCCAACCCCCCCAAAAAACGAAACTCTACTCAATTATTATTATATTTTGAATTTCATCAATAAAAAATTTATAGAAATTTGTTTTCCCATGTTATATAAATAGCTACATAGTATCCTCAGTTTTGCCTCTTGGTTCACAAAGCATAAAATGTTAATTATCTGGCTCTTTACAGAAAAAGCTTTTTGACCTCTGCTTTAGACGAAAGAGAGCTACGTGGTAGAGAACAGAAAATGGCTATGGGTTCAGGAAGAAGAAATCCAACCAAATGAATAATGGGTGTTTCAAAGAAGAACCAACAAAAATGGGAGTGATAACCAGAGATATAATTCAAATAACTTTTACTGATCTAAGGAAATAGCTAAATCTGATATCAAAGGGGATTTCAGAACATTTGGCATAGGTAATTCAAAGAGACTCACACTTGGACAGCCCTTAGTAAAATTTTTAAATTTTAAGGTTAAAGACAAAAAATTCTAACAACACACAGACAGGGTTGGGGCAATAAGGGAAGGACAGGCTGCCCAGGAAGAAACAAAAACCAGACTGGCCTTGGACCTTCCCTCCACAACAGTCAAACAATGGCATGGCAAAGACACTTTCACTTTTCTCTTGAAGAAAAACAAAACTGTGAAGTTCATATTCGCATGCATCAATGTTTTATGTCTAAAGTCTTGAAGACACTCTTTCAGTTGTGCAAAAAGGTTCAGAAAATTGACCACCTCCTGAACTTTCTTAATAGGTGTCTGTGTGTATTTCCCCCCACCAGGCCACAGAGGTAAGTCAGTAGGAGTGTAGGTTGCAGAGCACAGACTCCGGTTAGAGACCGGAACTGACTGGGAGTCCTGGCTCCAGTAGGTTGGTAAGCACGGACAAATTATTTCAGCTCTAGGTGCCCCCAATTCCCTCATCTGTACAGTGGACTCATTAATGGGACATACCTCGGAATGGCACAGAGAAGACTGAAGGTGAGTTAGCTCATCTAAAGGGCTGAGCGCAGGGCATACAGCGGCACTGTGTCAATACTTAGTAAATGTTGGATGTTGCAGTTGTTGCAATGATTATCCTGCATACTACCAGATGAAAAGAAACTGAAATCCAGAAAACTGGAAAATAATGAAGTATTAGAGCACTGATGATCAAAAACAATAGTTAAGGGGCACCTGGGTGGCTCAATTTGTTAAATGTCTGCCTTGGGCTCATGTCATGATCTCAGGGTCCTGAGATTCAGCCCTATCTCGGGTTCCCTGTTCAGCAGGGAAGTCTGCTTCTCCCGAATTCCCTCTCCCTCTGCTCCTATGCTCGCTCGCCCTCTCTCTCTCTCTCTCTCACTAAGTCTCAAACAAATGAATAAAATCTTAAAAAAAAAAAAAAAAGATAGTCAAGTTGAGATGATTGTAAACATTGAAAAGGTAAAGAACAATCATGAAGAAAATAAAACAAAAAGTAAAAATTCACCAATGGGAAAAAAAAAAATTCACCAATGATACCGTTTTAGAAGACTACATTCTAGAAACAGGGCATGACAGTAAAAATATACTGCTTTTTAAATACATTATCGAAAAATAAATTTACTTTGTAGATTCTGTAATTAGTATTCACTTCCACTCACAGGAGAGCACAAAAGCAAACAAAACAAAGTTCATGTGAGAAAACAGCAAGGAGGGGCTCCTGGGTGGCTCAGTGGGTTAAAGCCTCTGACTTTGGCTCAGGTCATGATCCCAGGGTCCTGGGATTGAGCCCTGCATTGCACGGGGCTCTGCTCAGCAGGGAGCCTGCTTCCTAGTCTCTCTGCCTGCCCCCTGCCTACTTGTGATCTCTGTCTGTCAAATAAATAAATAAAATATTAAAAAAAAAAAAAAAAGAGAACAGCAAGGAAGCATTGAATGTAGAAAACAGGAAACCCTTATTAGCTGCAAAAATAAATGCAAATTATTTAAACTCTATTTAACCAGTACAAAGAACTTAAATAGTCGGAAGCAAAATGAAACAGAAATATTAAAAATTAGAGAGCAGGCAAAGAAATGTAAAACATAACGAGAACAAAAGCAGAGTTAACAAATTAAAATTAGATAACATAAAATCTGAGCAAAAACCAAGACCTTAGGGCAATTTATATTGCTACCAATACTATAATGAAACAACTGGGAGCCTTTCATCCTTCAGTAATATAACCTCAAAATATGAAAATCAAAAGCTATTAGAAATGAGTAAGAGCAAAAACAAATCGAAGCAGAAGACTGGGAGACAGGGCATTCAATCCACAATTACAGCTGTGGAAGATTTCACCTCCAAGACTGGATTATTAAGCACACCAACTCTGTATCCATTAAATAATAAAAAATGTCCATGAAAGAGTCTGAACAACTGATCATCTCTGAAACAAAAGACATAAATAAATGGGCTATACTCTAAAAACCATAAAGTACTAAATATAAATATAAAATTTCATCTATCAAAAACTCAAAAAGCACATCTATAATAACATATTTCTTAGAAAAATAACAAAAAGGAGCTCATAATGCAGGATATAGCTAACACTGTGCTTGTAATTCAATTCATACCCTTAAAGGCTTTTATTAAAAAGTTGTTGTTTTTTTTTAAAGAAAGGCAAATATATTAAACAATCAAATTATTAAGTGCAGGGGCGTTAAGAAAATCATGAATTAAGAAACAGAATTGGGCGCCTGGGTGGCTCAGTGGGTTAAGCCGCTGCCTTCGGCTCAGGTCATGATCTCAGGGTCCTGTGATCGAGTCCCGCATCGGGCTCTCTGCTCAGCGGCGAGCCTGCTTCCCTCTCTCTCTCTCTGCCTGCCTCTCTGTCTACTTGTGATCTCTCTCTGTCAAATAAATAAGAATAAAATCTTTAAAAAAAAAAAAGAAACAACAGAATTCACATTGGAAGAGCCTGGGTGGCTCAGTCCAACCAGCTCTCGGATTCAGCTCAGGTCAGGATCTTAGGGACATGATCTCGGCGTAGAGCCCTGTGTCTGCACGCTCAGTAGGGAGACTTCAGGGGAGTAAGATTCACTTACTCCCTCTCCCTACGCCCATCCCCGCCCATTCTCTCTTCTCTTCTCTCTCTCTCAAGTAAATAAATAAATAAATCTTAAAAAAAAAAAAAAAAAAAAGAATGTACTCTAAATAATGGAACAGGAAGCTAAGAACCCTCTTTACTACAGTGGTAAATACATTAGAAAAAATCTAGATAGATAGGCTTAACAACAGAGAACTGTATTAATTTTTGCATATTTTTCCAATAATATTTCTTTTACTATAAAAGCCACATTTATAAATACTGTAGTGAAGTGCGATAACGTCTTTAATGAGAAGTGAAAATGTGGCATATAAAATTATACATAAATAGCACTTGTAGGATAACAAAAAGAAAAAATACATAAACATAGAAAAACTGCAATTATATCTACAGCTTAAAACATGACTAACAGGGCACCTGGGTGGCTCAGCTGGTTAATCGACTGCCTTCGGCTCAGGTAATGATCTGGGAGTCCTGGGATCGAGTCCCACATCAGGCTCCCTGCTTGGCAGGGAGTTTGCTTCTCCCTCTGACCGCCATCTCATGCTCTTTCTCTCATTCTCTCTCTCTCTCAAATAAATAAATAAAATCATTTTTTAAAAATGAATAATATTTATACAAATCTTTTTAGATTTTCCCAATTTTGTAAAATGGGTATTCATTACCATTACAAACAAGGAGAAAATTGCAATATTTTTAAGCCAAATGAGTGCGTGGTAGTAGAATGCAGCTCTCACTTATTTTTTTAATTGAAATATGAATGCCATATAACACTATATTGGTTTGATACTGGAATACATTGTAAAATGATCACCAGAGTTAAATCCAGTTAAACATCCATTAGTACACAGAGTTACAAAATATTTTTTCTTCTAATGACAACTTTTAAAATCTACTCTCTTAGCAACTTTCAAATATGCTGTACAATATTATTACCTATAGTAACTAGTTGGACATTAAACCTTCAGGACTGGGGTGCCTGGGTGGCTCAGTGGGTTAAGCCTCTGTCTTCGGCTCAGGTCATGATCTCCGGGTCCAGGGATCAAGCCCCGCATCAGGCTCTCTGCTCTGCAGGGAGCCTGCTTCCTCCTCCTCTCTCTCTCTCTGCCTGCATCTCTGCCTACTTGTGATCTCTATCTGTCAAATAAATAAATAAAATCTAAAAAAAATTAAAAAAATAAACCTTCAGGAGTTATATATTTTATGCCCAGAAGTGCATAACGTCTTTATATCGTTAGCCTCCCTTTCACCAATTTCAACCATCCTCCATCCCCCATCTCTGGCAACCACCAAACTGTTACTGTATCTTCACAGTTCTCACCATTCCCATTACTACACCATTAGTTCACATTTCGGTTTCAGGTACTATTAATTCTGCTTGTATATTTAGAAAAAATCTGAGGCATTTTAAAAACTGCACAGTGTAGGGGCATCAGGGTGGCTCAGTGGGTTAAGCGTCTACCTTCAGCTCAGGTCACGATCCCAGGGTCCTGGGATCCAGTCCTGCATCTGGCTCCTTGCTCAGACGGGAACCTGCTTCTCCCTCTGCCTGCCACGCCCCCTGTTCATGTTCTTTCTCTCTCTCTCTCTCTCTGACAAATAAATAAAATCTTAAAAAAAGAAATGTTATTTTCAAGTCTTTTGAGATGAGTGATCAGTGACTGTCCTGTGCCTATTTAAGTCCTGTGCCTATTGAAGTCACTGCCGCATTTCAAACCACTGTCTCACTTTAAAGGCCCCGTTAAACCTGCACATTCCTCAGTGACACCGGCTCTCACAAGCAGGACGTCCCAGGTGACTGCAACACAGCTGGTTGAGTTATTTTGTCCTTCAAGATGCCAAATGTAAAAAGAAGCCCAGCTATTTGGGAGCTGTCATGTTTTATTAGAAAAATTATTATTTCCCTATAAATCGGGGATTTCTAAGTCTTAAGAGACTGGAAGCATTCTTAAGTGTAATATTGCCTATATCTTGGTATAATGGCTTTTCATCTAGATGAATATCTCTCTATGTGTATAAAGAAAATGTGAACAAAAACCAACTTGGTATACAAAACTTCAGGTGACGAGGAACTCTTTAGACCCAGCTATTCTATAGAATAAGATAATGCATTTTGTTTTGGGTCTACATGACCAAACAATTCTAGAATGATAGTTATCTTTACCGCGTATGCCAACTGAAAGCACTGTTATCTCTCTGCGTGAACTTCTTGTTCCTGCAACGGAGCTGCTGTGAGAACCATCACAATGGCACCAAATGAAACAAGGGGAGGATGAGAGGCCCCACTGTCAGGAACAAGCCCAGGACTATCCCACCAACATCCTGTGAACTGCGTTGCCACGGGGCTGATGTCACGGCAAAATGAACACAGATGAGATTAAGCTGAAATGAATCTAAACGTGTGGATGCCTCCTTTCTCACTAGCACTACACCGATGATAGAGTTAAATATTCTAAACAGTTCACTTCAAAGGGATTATGACTCTTCTCTAATACTCAAAGTCATTTATGTCTTTCAACTTATTTGAAAGGTTCAATAATAACTCCTCAAATATTCATTGCTTGTCACATTCTAAATACTGAATTCCTGGGTGCAAATACACAGGCCCTATTAGCACTAATGGAAGTTATGTATTTGCACCCGAGGAAAGAACATACATCTAGGAACCTGTTCTCTGCTGCTTCTTAGACAATCATGGTACATTTTCTCTTGTGGACAAAATAAAAAATGCATTGCTATTTATGTGGAACCACTCAGGTGTTACAGGCATTTCTATAACATCCAAGAATGCATTAGCCATAACCAACTGAAGTCGTTGCGGGCTCATCATCATTCAAGCTGAATTAATAATATTAAACAGCATGTGGGATGAGGGAAAACACAGTGCAGAGCAACATTCAAATCCCTTTCCACCCAAGCATAATTCATTTTGATCTTTACTACTTGATTCAGCTAAAGGTCAAACCATATATGATGGTTTAGATCCAGAAATATATTATTTTGCTGTGCAGTATGGTCTGAAATGAGGGCAACTAATTTAAAAATGGAAGCAATCTGGAAAACATAAATGAAATGAAAAATGTCTCCATTATGAAGTATATAAATTAAGTTCTGCTATTGATTACTGCCAACTTTTAAAATCTCCCCACTCATACTGGTAATGCTTTTAGTGTGACTTAATTCTCTTCCTGTTCTGTTGGTAACTTCAATGAACAAACACTCTGGTGAGGGACCAAAAAACAAGGTCAGAATGTTAGTGATGATAAATGACAGACCTTAATAACTTTTGAGCAGTTTTAAATGTACAAGTCATCTATGAGTCATTTAGCTTGATAGATGAATAGTTAACGAGCTACATGAACTATTAGGAACCACGTGTTAGTCCATACTGCTACATGGCATGAGGCCAAGATCTCAAACATGGTCTAGTAAAGAACAAAACTGGGCATTGGAGCCCATATAACTGGAGAAAAGAAAAATGAATCATCTTCTTAAAAGACTGTATGAACAAAGATACTTATTAATTTATACAAATAATGTATAAGCACAAAAGGACTGGCCAGATTCACAACAACAGACCACTGAAATGTCACCAGGTTTGGGACAGAAATAATTAGGTGACCAGTAGATGCAGGCGTTCACTTGTTCATTTGTGGGTTTTGTTTTGTTTCCGTTTTCGATGAAAGGCAATGTTAACATTTTAGTCTTTATTGCAGGCTGTCTGGATCGGGGCTTGTATACTTTATGGGTATATTCTCATTTTTTACTTTTGGGTGAGTCACAAACAGTAACAGTGTGCTGCCTTCCAACATCCTCCTGGGGAACATCCACAGAGCTGGTTCTGGAAGGACCCCAAATTAGTCTAACCCTGTAGAATCAAAAGTACTTCTAATATAGAGAGACTTAAGGATCAAGCCAAAGGGGGCACCTGGGTAACTCAGTCAGTTAAGCATTCAACTCTCAGTTTAGGCTCAGGTCATGATCAGGTCCTGAGATGGAAGCCCAGCACCTGGCTCTGAGCTCAGTGGAGAGTCTGCTTCTCTTCCTCTCCCTCTGCCCCTTGCCAGCTTGTGCTCTCTCTCTCTAAAATAAATAAATAAATTCTTTTTTTTTTTTAAGATTTTATTTATTTATTTGACAGAGAGAGATCACAAGTAGACAGAGAGGCAGGCAGAGAGAGAGAGGGAAGCAGGCTCCCTGCTAGCAGAGAGCTCGATGCGGGGCTCGATCCCAGGACCCTGAGACCATGACCTGAGCCGAAGGCAGCGGCTTAACCCACTGAGCCACCCAGGCGCCCATAAAATAAATAAATAAATTCTTAAAAGAAAAAAGAATCAAGCTAAAAGAGGCACAGATTGAAGAAAGAGTAGTTTCCCCATTACTGAAGTAAAACTCACAAGCAACATCTTGCCTGGTAACAGTGAAGAAATCTTCACCAACCCATCCACTTGACTGTTTCTCAAGAGGGGTCCTCCTACCACGGGTATATCACAATCACCCAGGCAGCTTATTAAAAAGACATATTCTTATATTACCTTCCAGGTCTCAGGTAATAAGACCACCAGGAGTGGGAGTGGGAGTCTTTCAACAAGCTGCCCAGGAAATTCTCAGGTGCCCTAAAGCTGGAGAGCAATGGTCCTGGGAGGAAAGCCCAAAGTGCTCTTCCTGACACAGCACTGCACCCGCTGCTGCTAGCCCCTCTCATTTCCTACATCAAACCAACGGTGCACATGTCAGCCATACGAGAGACACCAGGCTCTTAAGAGCACCATGGATGACTGGATAAATGCATGAATGGGTAAGTCTGTAGTATTTCTGAAATAAAACAGGAATTCTGATTCTACTGGAGTTGGCACTACAAATCCATTCACAGCTCTCTAAAAATCCCAACAGTGTTCCAAATTTTTCAGTCTATATATCTGACATTCTGGTCTGAGCTTCTCAAATATTGATCACAGTAAACTGTGGAAAAAGAGGAAATGCAAGGCTGTAATTCTGGTTTCTCAGAAACCTCACGATTCTGTATTGCATTCTACCCTGCATGGCGTGCTAGCAGACACCGCCACTGTCCCAAGCACATCTGCAGGGAAGATCGTTGCTTAGCAACAGCAATCAATGCGGTATTTCCTCTTTACCATTTTCCTAAAGATTGAGACACTGCTCCAAGGTATTATTTTCAAATACCTTCTGTTTCACTGACCAAATATGTTTGTTAACATTTCTATTATGGAAAAAAAAAATCAGGAACCAAATCAGCATGAGAATTCAAGAGAAGAGAACAAGGGGTCAGTCTAACACAGGGTGCTTTGGGACTTATTTGATGAAGAAAAATTCTTTGACAGCTCATTGACTTTATTTGCTAGACCCTTTCATTCTGCCATTTTAGAACTGATTTCTGCTAGCTCATGGGAGATGAAAACCATTAGCATGAATTATCATTCTAAATGCAGATCCACAAGGCACTGCCATAACACTAAAAGTAAAGGATTTTCAGAATCTGGTTGAATATACATCTCACATCTCCGTCACAGCTAGTGTCTTGGTTACCTTCTTACTAACCACTAGCAGCATTTTCTAACATCCTTCCACTGATAATACAAATCTTTCTGATGGGCAACGCTTACCATCTAAATGACTTGCTGCTTCGGATATAATTTACAAGCTAAATTACACACAACACTAACACTGACTTTGGAGGCGCAGATAAGAATTTTTATTTCGGGGCGCCTGGGTGGCTCAGTGGGTTAAAGCCGCTGCCTTCGGCTCAGGTCATGACCCCAGGGTCCTGGGATCGAGCCCCACATCGGACTTTCTACTCAGCAGGGAGTCTGCTTCCCTCTCTCTGTCTGTCTCTCTGTCTACTTGTGATCTCTGTCTGTCAAATAAATAAATAAAATCTTGAAAAAAAAAAAGAATTTTTATTTCAAATACACCAATATATCCTACCAATGAATGGAATTTTCACACAAAAACAAGAATGAGGGCCCAGGCACTTTATGTGATGCTTTCCAATAAAAAGAGTTGATATTTGTTTAAAGTATATATACAGATGTGTTAGTCAGTGATGGAACCCATTCGGGTAGATATTATTTGATAATTATTTTCCACATTATTGAGCACCTACTATGTACAAATCTCTATGGGCAGCATAAAGATGAGTAAAATGTGATCCCTATACAAACCGCTAGAAACAGTCACATCAATAGTAATACAGAAGAATATGAACATTACCTCAGGTATTTCTTTAGTTACAACAAATGTCCCAGTTAATATCTGGGTTTATTCCTGCAACACAGATTAGATGAATAAGTCATAATCCAAAGCCTTTATTTCTTACGGGAACATTAAGTGTTGGTAAGAATGTGGCAAGACAGAAATACCACCATGAACTATAACAGAAATCAGGCCAGTAAAGTACATCAACATTTCTGAAACATATTGGTCATATGTAATAAAATTATTTAAAATATGTGTATGTTAAATTTTCACATAGTAATTAAGTATCTAAGAAACAATTTTATGGAATAATCAAAGATACCAATAAAAATATTTATTTCAGATGTATTTAAAACAGTAAATGCTTATACACCCAAATAGTAGAATGATTAAATGAATAAGATACAGCCATGATGAATATTATTAAAATATTTTTCCAGAGTATTCTGTTAAGAGCTAGAGAGTATAATACTAAGCAAAATAAGTCAGTCAGGTAAAGACAAATATGTGATTTCACTCATATGTGGAATTAAAAAACAAAACAAACGAGCAAAGAAAAAAGAGAGAGAAAGAGTGGAGGGAGGGCCAAAGGAGAAGTAGAAAGAGAGAATCTCAAGCAGATTCCGTGCTGAGCAGGGAGCCAGACTCGAGTCTCAATCCCATGATGCATGTGATCACGACAGAGCAGAAACCTAGAGTCAGATACTCAACAAACTCCGCCAGAAATAGACTCTTAATGATAGAGAACAAACAGGTGGTTACCAAAGGGGAGATAGGTTAGGGAGAGGTGGAATAGGTGAAAGATTAACAGTACACTTATGACGATCACTGCGCAGTGTATAGAAGTGTTAAATCAGGGCGTCTGGGTGGCTCAGTGGGTTAAAGCCTCTGACTTCAGCTCAGGTCATGATCCCGGGGTCCTGGGATCGAGCCCCGCATCAGGCTCTCTGCTCAGCAGGGTGCCTGCTTCTCCCTGATCCCAGAGTCCTGGGATCGAGCCCCGCATCGGGCTTTCTGCTCAGCAGGGAGCCTGTTTCTCCCTCTCTCTCTCTGCCTGCCTCTCTGCCTACTTGTGATCTCTGTCTGTCAAATAAATAAATAAAATCTTAAAAAAAAAAGAAGTGTTAAATCACTATATTGTATACCTGGCACTATTATAAAATTTAGGATTAACTATACTAGAACTAAAATTAAAAACTTAACTTATGGGGCACCTGGGTGGCTCAGGTCATGGTCCCCAGGGTCCTGGGATTGAGTCCCACATCAGGCTGCTGCTCACTGGGGAACCTACTCCTCTCCCTCCCTGCTACTCGCCCTGCTTGTACTCTCTCAAATAAATAAATGAAATAAATGAAATCTTAAATTTCAATAAATAAATGAAATCTCTGGGGCGCCTGGGTGGCTCAGTTGTTGGGCCTCTGCCTTTGGCTCGGGTCATGGTCCCAGGGTCCTGGGATCGAACCCTGCATCGGGCTCCTTGCTTGGCAGGAAGCCTGCTTCTCTCTCTCTCCCTCTGCCCCTGCTTGTGTTCCCTCTCTCGCTCTCTCTCTCTCTCTCTCTCTCTGTGTCAAATAAATAAATAAATCTTTTAAAAAATAAATGAATAAATAAATAAATGAAATCTTTAAAAAATGAATTAATAAATAATCAAATAAATAAATGAAATCTTAAAATAAAAACTTAACTTATAAAAAGGAGTATTTTATGAAAAGAAATAATTATTAATGATGTTAAGAGGGAAAACAATGAAATAAAATAACCAGAACAGAAATGCATGGAAAACACAGTGAAGGAAAACATAACATAATATTAAAAATTAGAGGTGATGTTTATTTCATTGCTTTGATTTTTCTATGTATTCTTAAGCTTTTTATATTGACTATCATATATTTTGTAACCAGGAAAATGCCCTCATACATACATTAGAAACTTACTTGAATTTCTATTTACAGATTTTTAAATTCCATTTGAGAACTTCAGCCCTCAGGGGGAACCTGGGTGGCTCACTCAATTAAGTGTTAGACTCTTGATTTCAGCTCAGGTCACAATCTCAGGATCCTGGGACTGAGCCCCAAGTCCAGCTCCGTGCTCAGCGGGGTGTCTGCTTGATACTCTGTCTCTCCCTCTCCCTCTGCCCCTCAGCCCTGCTCATGCTCTCTCTCTCTTTCTAAAATAAAAAAATAAATCTAATGAAAAAGAACTTCAGCCCTCACTGATCGCCTATGCACTGACAACTTTTGAGTGATAAAGTATTTCAGTTTCACAAGTATTTTTGAATCAATAATTTTGCAGTTCCGTAAATATATGACAAACTTAGTCAATATTTTCAGTTACAATAAAAGCATATAACGTAGGCTACAGAAAATTATCTTTTTTTTTAAGGTTCATTTATCTATTTGAGAGAGCGAGAGGAGGGTGGAGTGGAGGAAGAGAAGATAGAGAGAGTCTCCAGCAGACTTCCCGCTGAGCATGACAAGGGGGCTGGATCCCACAATCGATGAGATCATGACCTAAGCAAAAACCAAGACTCAGAGGCTTAACTGACTGAGGCACCCAGGTGCCCCATAAAGAAAATTATCTTTTATCTAACAATTCAACAAATATGCACCAAGCACAGGGCATAAAAATAGACAGGATATTCTTGGGATACTGGGGATACATTGCAGTGACTTACTTTTCTATGATGATCTTCCAGAAGACACAGGGCCCCCAGGCACAGCATTTATCTTGTATCAGAATACACCATATGAACACAAAAGAAGTTCTGAGCACTGTCTGAGGCAGGTGATGATGGCGTCTACAACTGCTAACTGCCCCCCACCCCACACCCCGATCATCAGCAAGCCTAAAGCGCCAGGGATGCAGAGAAATAAATAAAATTAAGAGAACCCTGTCAACAGAAATTAGTATTTCTGTAAATCTTCCTATAAACTTCGGATTATACCCACACACACAATATATTCTTTTTCTCAGTGACTATGGGTGCTGACAAAAGCACATTTCTTAAGCCTAAGAACTGAGGGCAGACTTGTCCGTCTTTACACCACCAGAGAATATGTTAACACCTCCAATATCAAAGAAGGAAACTGGAGTTTTAAATCGTGAACTATCTTGACTGGGGTCACCCAGATAATCCGCAAGAAGACAGAACTCAAGCCAAGGTCAATTTACCATTTTAAAAAGGTTGTGTTCCTTCCTTTATAGCACATGTGACATTTGGATAAACGGACAGGAAAGACGTATCTGTTTCCAAGGAGCAACATGGCCAAGAAAGGGAAGCAGATATGAGCAAGATGTCCTACGGTCCCACACTCCCCAGTCTGCTGGAACAGGGCAGTGGGACAGGCCGCTTTCTGCCACACCTGCCCCGTCCACTGTGTTTCCGCGCCAGGACCGTGGCCCTGTTCCAAGTCAAGATTAGTCACACCCTGATGCTCCCCTCCCTGGCTCCACCCTCCCTACCAGCTTGATGATTTCCCCATGACCCCCAGGACCATCAAAATATTTGTAGTGATCACTGGCTTTAAAGAAAGCCTAGTTTTCAACTCCTCCTGTCCTGCCCCTTTCCCTTCAGGATGTGCCTTTTGAGGCACCGGGGCTCGTGTCTTTAATCTCTTCAGAACTCCTGCTCTCAAGAGCATGGCTGGCTCCCATCAACTGCCGGATCTGCAGATTCTCTTACAACAAAACACCCTTTCAACACCAGGAGGCAAAAGATACAGTTAACTGGTCATGGTTTAACCTTCTAGGTACTGAAGTAAACGTGCCCTCTCCTTCTCCCCACCCTCCATAACCAATCAGACTTTCTTTTATTCCAAAGAAGTGAGGACTGTCCTAAATGGAACATGGTCTTCACAAGGCCAAGTTGTGAATAACCAACACTGACAAAGTCAAGGTCAAAGTCTTCAGCTCTGGTCAGAGACCAGATTTCAAATCCAAAGTCACTGATCAATAGGTGATTTTTTTTTTTAAAGACTTTTTGGTAAAAGCATGCAAGACGGGCACCTGAGTGGCTCTGTTGTTAAGCAGCTGCCTTTGGCTCAGGTCATGATCCCAGGGTTGTGGGATCAAGGCCCACATCAGGCTGGCTCTCTGATCAGCAGGAAGCCTGCTTCTTCCTTTCCCGCTGGCCCTGCTTTTGTTCCCTCTAACTCTGTGTCTCTCTCTGTCAAATAAATAAATAAAATCTTAAAAAAAAAAAAAAAAAAAGAGCATGCAAGATGAGGGATATCTGGGTGGCACAGTCCATTCTGCACCCTGCTCTGGGTTTTGGCTCAAGTCGTGATCTAAGGGTCCTTGGATCCAGCCCTTTCGAGGTGCCCACCTCAGCGCAGTCTGCTTGAGATTGTCGCTCTGCCTGCCCCTCCCATCTATGAAATAAATTAATTAATTAAAAAAAAAAACAAGCAAACAAACTTTCCAAAGACAAGCTACCAGGATATTTAAATGTAAAAATCAAGAAATAAAATCTTGTCTTTACTGAGGAATGACAGTCAAAAAACACACAAAAAAGACTGGAAAAAAGTCACTTTGCAGCTAATCTATCTAAACCCCCAAATATATATGCCCAAGTTTATGTTAATGGTATTACAAAACCATATATATGTGTGAGTGTACATACATACACACACACACACACACACCCTCCATTATCAAAGTCATTTTCTACTTACTACAGTAAGTAAAAAATTCATGGATATACCTTATAGTCTTTCTTCTTGTTTTCTTTCTTATTTTTTAGTTTCTACCTCTCTAAAGAATGCTTCTGCTGAGCTTTCCATTTTTTACTCCTTCAAATTAAAATGCAATGATTCACCAGTTATTACCACAATAGCCATACACATGTTGAAGAGAAGCTCATGATTATAATCTGCACAATTACCGACAGCTAGATAGCATGCCGAAACACAGGGTTTTGAAAGGCAGCTTCATTTCCGATGGAGATCAGGACAGTAATAAAACAGTTTCACAATCTCGTCACTAAATACATCTTTGTTTGCGTGGTCTATGCATATTGTCATGGGGCAGGTGCAGGGAAATGTAAAATATAAATATTTAAAATCCTACTGAGCTGTTGTGAAGTCAGTGACAAAGAAAAACACAAACAGGAGGGCTTCGTGTGTAAAGCTAAATACATAAATAACTACGAAATCACACAAAAAAGCACCACGTCCGCATTTCTTATGTGGTGCTTCTCATAATTCAGTAGCAATATATTTTTACTGATCTTAAGCCATCTGAAAAGTATGTCAAGCAACACTAATTTCATCAAGTCTTAAGCCCCAAATAAAGTTAACCAGTAATGAGCAACACATCATTAGATTTGCCTTGTAGTTAAGAAGAAATCATTATCTAGCTATCTTCACCCCACAAAGTGACCTGAATCAGCCTTGGTCTTCATGCAGTCAGGCTGACCAGCACCTGGACACCACAGGGGTCAGCAGAATTCAGCTGCCCTGAGAAAAGTCAAAAGACAATGGGTTTTGTTCTGTAAAGCCAAACAGCTTTTTGGTAGAAGGCTACCCAGAGGTGGAATCCTGGTTGACATCAGTCCACTTACCTGACAAAACTTAAAGTAACTACTTGGATGAAAGTCAATGAGCTAACCAGCTTTGCCTGTTCCACTTGAGAAGTACAACTTTTTTTTTAAAAGGACAAAGAAATAGCGGCGCCTGGGTGGCTCAGTCAGTTAAGCCTCTGACTGTTGGTTTCAGATCAGGTCATCATTATCCCAGGGATGCAGGATCGAGCCCTGCGTTGGGTTCCCTGCTCATCACAGAATCTGCTTGAGATTCTCTCTCTTCTTCTCCCTCTGCCCCTCCCCCCACCTAAGCTCACTCATTCTTCCTCTCTCATAAATAAATAAATAAATGAAATATTTTTGAAAGATAAAAAAAGACATCAAAATAGTTTTCCAACTAAATTATAGCTCTTTAAATGCATACTGAAATACTTGGCAAGGCACAGGGAAAGTGAAGAGAAAGCAAAAGACAGAGCGACTCTGGCTACTAGAAAAAACGAACAGCAGACTTCAGAAAAGGTCAAACAACAAAATGTACTTCCGCATCTGAGAGTATACTGAAACACATAACCCAAAGAGCCCTGCTGAAAAATACATTTTTAAGTGTATCACTACATTATTTGTATTCTTATTTCTGGGTAAAAACATAAAAGATATTTAGAGACAACTGGAGAACTGAATACAAATTAGGTATTAGATAAATATTAGAGAACTGGTATTCATCTTCTAAGGTGTGATATGACATAGTGATTCTAAAGCAGAACATCCTTATTTTTAGAAGATGCACAGCAAAACATCCAGGGTCAAGCTTCCTGTAACAAATAATGACTTTAAGTGATATCCTTCCGATCTCATCCTTTTAATCTTTTCTTCATGATTGAAAATTTTTATAATAAAAGATGAAGAAAAATTAAAGCATATAAGAAACTACATTAAAAAAGAGAAAATTGAAAAATAAAATAAGATTCACAATTGTGATCATAATAAAGAAAAATATACTTAGATGACTACATTAAAACAAAAGCAACCCTGAGAGGTTAAGTAACTCTCTGGCTAGCTTTCCATTGGACATGGTTGGCTGGCTAAGCCAGGGACCCTGAACTTCTCCCTGATAGACGCCTGGGCCACCCCAGAGTAGGGAACTGAAAAACCGACTCTGTATCAGACCGGGGCTCCAGAGGATGAAACCCTTAGAACTAATTACAGCAAACTCATTCCAGATGAGAGACAGCAGGGAAACTGCCCATTTAGACCTGAGCACTGGATAAATTGGGATACCTTTTTTCCAGACAACTTACAACCACAATCTGGCAACTGGCCAAGCTTGCAGCCTAAATTAATGTTATCTTTCCAGTCCAAGTAGACTCAAACACAGAAATTAACCTTTGAGGGAACTACAGCTGCTCAAGCCCTAGTTAGCCACCAGAATAAGAGCAAATTCACTCTGGATGAGTACACATTGAATACAGACTTCAAAGAATTTCTTGAGTTAATGGTTTAAACACATACACACATACAAATAAAATAAGGAAACAAAGACTAGTGAGGAAGACTCAATAAAAATATCATATCGCAGGGCACCTGGGTGGCTCAGTGGATTAAGCCACTGCCTTTGGCTCAGGTCATGATCTCAGGGTCCTGGGATCGAGCCCCGCATCGGGCTCTCTGCTCCGCAGGGAGCCTGCTTCCTCCTCTCTCTCTGCCTGCCTCTCTGCCTACTTGTGATCTCTCTCTCTCTGTCAAATAAATAAAATAAAATCTTTAAAAAAAAAATATCATATCGCTAAATTAAACTCACAAAGATCTCATAATTTGGACTGTCAGAATTTAAACTAAGTGTTTAATATGTTTAAAGAACTAAGAAACTGAAAACATAAGAAAGGATAAAAAATGCTGTAATGTCTAAGCCAAAAACTTCTACAACTGAAAAATACAATTATAAAAAAAACAATTATAATTAAAATGCTAATTTAAAAGTTGGCAACAGTCCTTAAATCCTACAGTGTCAAATGTTGGCAAAGATTTGAAATAACGTGAACTCTGATACACAGATGGTTCAGTATAAATGTATACAGTCACTTTGGAAAATGATTTGATGTTATCCAGTGAAGCTGAGATAAGCACACTCATGCCCCAACAATTTCATCACAAATTACATATTCTACAAAAACTCCTGCACACATTCAAGAGGAGATAAGTTCACGAATGTTATGGCACTGAAGTGTGTAATAGTTAAAAGGAAAGCAAAAAAACAGTGATGTATCTACACAGTAGAAAACTATACAGCAGTGAAGCTGAATGAGTATAGCTATATTCATCATGGATAAATTTCAAATTACTGAACCAAAAAAAGGAAGTAGAAAAAGAATAAGCTAAGCATAATCTGACTCCTTTTAAAAAAAAAGATAAAAACATATAAAGCTAAACCAAGTAGAACCAAATGTAATACACATGTGAAAAACCATTAAGAAAAGCCAATGAATGATAACACAAGATTCAAGATGGTGGTTACTTCGCACGCGCGAGAGAGAGAAGATAAAAGAGGGGTACATGCAACTTCACAGGTACTGGTAACATTCTATTTGGTAGGATGGTTGACTGCCTCACCAGTTTTTGTTTACTGTTTTCTGTGTCTTATAAGCATTTTTTCCTATGTATTCAAAGGTAAAAATTAGTTAATGAAACAAAAAAGGAAAATAGTATACTCGGGTATCCTAACCAAAAGCATATTATACCTTATAGCAAAAAACATGCCTCAGAAAAAAAGAAACTAGTTAACATTCAGGACAATCATAGCAAAACATCCTTATGCATCAAAAATATAGATACTATGTTAAGTAGAAGCCCAATTTTCTCGGGGAGACTTCCATTCTACGTGAATGCCTGGGAGCAAAGCCTATCTGCCATACAAGGGGCTTACGCTAAATAATCAATGATTTTTCTTCTCCCATTATTTCTGTTCACTCAATTCCAATTCTAATGATATCTTACAAGTACAATTTTTGACATCTGTTATGTTCTTCTAAACCCAGCCTTAACTTTATATGATGAAAATCTTAAATTTTCCCAGAATGATACTACCTCTTTCCACATCTATTGCTGGGATATAACTTATATTCTGTGTTATTCTATCTCATCATAATTCATGTCAGAGCTACATCTGCTATTTTGACAGTGATGTTTTGGCTAGAAGCTGAACAGATGGATATTTTTCTCTGGTATGAATATTTGCCAACAATTGGAAGGGTGTAACACTTATTCTCAAGAAAACCCAAACATAACCATGAGGAGTCTAACAAATAATTAAAATATCCACTGTTGCAGATACAAGTTTCCACAGAAACACAATATGTAATCAGAAATTTTGATATAAAATGACAGTTAATTAAAGAAATACTTTGGTAACGTTGTTAAGTTAATGCTACTAATAATCATACTAGAACTTGGAATTTATATAGGTGTTGTGTTCACACTCACCTGGCTCTTACGGTTCTGTGAAATAGATATTGAGGTATTATTACCCTGACTTTACATAATCAAGGAATAAAGCATGAGGAGCAGGGCATGTTATCCTAGAAAAGGACTGATCTCAGAAATCAGACCTGGGGTCTGAGCTCGTCCGTGCCTCATTAGTGGTGTAACTCTGAGCAAGCAACTTAATTTCCCAGAGCCTCCATCGCCTCATTTGTAAACAGGCAGAGTAACACTTAGTACACAAGCCTCCTGCGAGAATTACATAAGATTTATAAAAGCTCCTAACAAGAGTACCTGCCATACAGTCGGTTCTAGAAAAATATATCCTTCCTTAAATAATACTTCGGTAATGAAGTCCTGGTTGACAAGAAGAAAGCAAAATTTTCATCTTTTACTCCTTTCCAAAGGAGTCAGGGGTGACTGGGATTTGGGTCAAGAGAGAAGTGCGTACCTACAACATCAGTATAAACCGCTGACTATAAGGAGCTCCAAACATTCCACAATCAGTTCCACAATTCCAGTGGCTTCTCACAGACATCCTGAAGCGATGGCCAGAGTCTAATGAGCGGGTCACTAAGTAGTTTAGAAAAGACTGAACTGCCCTATCAGAAACACTCGTGACTCATTTGATACTAAACCCCATAACCTGTAATGTTGTTATCTGACATCGAATATACGCATTACCTTTCTACGTAAACAGTAACTCCATGTCACAAACAGCTGTCCACACTCATCCACAGATTCCCTGCTTCCGTGATCAGGGATGTATCTATAGGTTCCTCCCTGGAGCTTCAAGCAGACGCCCTTCAGCCCAACTCCTGCGGCTCAGGGCAGGGGAGGGCAGTTGCGGTCTCACTAGGAAAGGCAGGCAGGGGTGAGGGCAGACCTGGGCACAGGGAAGCCAAGGGGCTGCAGATCATAACCACTCCCAACTATCGCATCAGACAAATGAGACGAAGAGCCACAAGAGAGTGGGAGTAGTGGCGTTCTCAGAGCCTTCCAATCTTCATGATTTTAGTCCCTTGCCCTTGCATTTCCTGCTTAGGGGTGACACACGGCACTTCACAGAGTATTTATTTGCTCATTCCAATATTTTGAAGAAATATGGAAAAAATGGAGTCACAGTCATGAGAGAGGAGGTCCAGTAGCCCCTGCTTCTCTTATGGATGAACACAGTGCCGTAGGGATTGAAGACACTCACAGACCTGACCTGACCTTGATTCACCTAGGCAGGTGTGCCCCTCCTTAGTTCCCCATCTCCACCACAGCATGTAGTTCCTCCAGCCTGAGAAACACAGTGGACTGGAACTGTGCCTTTTGAATGGTCCTTTAGGCTATGAGAAACTTCAGTAATTATTCAGTAAGTGTGCTGGAATGGCTAAGATCTTTAATTTCATTGGTAACCTTAATCACATCATAACATTCAATCTGACTGATTTTCAAAACTGGTTTTCATTATAATCTGAAAAGAACTGAAAAATTCTTTTAGATGTAAAGACCTCTCTTTCACGAGTAAGAAGATGTTAATCCATTTCTTTGAGAGCATCATCCAAGCATCATTCATGTAACTCACAGGCTAGGGGTGTTTTGCACACTGCTAATATTATGAATAAGACTGGCAAGGACTCTGTCCTCATGCAGCAGAAAACCGATAAACAAATGAACAACCACATTTTAGAGAGTACTAATGCTCAAAGAGAACGTAATATAGATTTAATGGGGGAGTCCCTTTAGATTGAGAGGTCAAGAGAGCCCTTTCTGAGAAGACATGTATACTGAAACTTGTACATCTAAGACCATTCTAATCAGAGGAACTCGCAATTGTATGGACTGTGTGTCAAAAACAGACCTGGTGTATTAAGGGAACAGAAACAAGTCTAGTCTGCAGTGACCTGGTGGAGGTAAGCTGGGAATAGGTATGTTAGAAATGCAAACTTAATTCTTTCTTAAGTTTTTTTTTAATTATTTATTTAAACAATTTCAATACCCAATATGGGGCTTGAACTCAGGACTCCAAGATCAAGAGCCACAAACTTTTTTGACCCAAGCCAGTCAGGTGTCCCAAGATATTTGCACTGTATTCTAAATGTGATGGGAATCAGTGAAAGGTTTGTGGAGAAAGGGGAAATAAGACCTTATTTATGTTTTAAAAGATCATTCTGGGGACCCCTGGGTGGCTCCTTCAGTTAAGCATCCCCCTTCAGCTCAGTTCATGATCCCAGGGTCCTGGGATCCAGCCCCAAGTCCAGCTCCCTGCTCAGAGGGGAGTCTGCTTCTCCCTCTACCAATCCCCCTGCTCATGCGCTTTCTCTCTCACTCACTCTCTTGCTATCACTCTATCTCACTCTCACTCTCTCTGTCTGAAATAAACAAAATCTTTAAAGAAAAAAAAAAAAGATCACTCTGGTTGCTAGGTAGAAAGATTACACCGTAACAGGAGAGGACGAAGAACAGCGAGGAGACTTCTATAATCAGACAAGATATAATGTTACTTTGGACTATAGTGGTGGCAAAAAAAAGGGGAGAGAAGTAAATTATAGATACATTTTGGAGGAAGTGTTAACAGGAATTACTGATGAACTGGAATGGGAGTGGGGGTGGTGGCACAATTAATCAAAAGTGATGAGCGGCACCTGGATGGCTCAGTTGGTTAAGCAGCTGACTCTTGATTTGAGCTCAGGTCATGATCTTAGGGTCCTGAGAATGGAGTCCCCCATCAGACTCTGTACTCAGCCGGGAGTATGCATAAGGATTCTCTCTGCCTCCCTACCTTTCTCTTTCTCAAATAAACAAATCTTTTTTTAAAAATCCTATACCTCAACAATTCAAATAACCTTACTTCATGGGAAGTATTAACCAAATCCAATTTCCCATATATTCCACAGCAAAATGGTAGTTGACCCAGGGATATATGGGAAATTGGATTTGGTTAATCCAATTTGGGAAGTATTTTCTTTGGAGCATATAACAATACATGATTAGATGAACTTTTCCCCTTTTTTTGCTACTGGTGGACAAAGTTTCTATTTTAGGAAATGTTGATTAAGTATTCTACCCTTCTCTTCTTCCTCTCCAGCTCATGTACTAAAGAGTCAACCAAAGGACTAAATAACAAAATTTTGGTAGTGGTAAAAACTCTATCGTAAGATGCCAGGCTGGAGAACTGAGTCCCTTTGCACAGTACTAACAGTTTAAACTGGAATAGATAACCTCTCCAGCCCCTTTACTTTTATGCATGAGATGAAAATAATACAAGTTTACACAAAGCCATCATACAATTTTCTAAGGTTCCGTCTGCCTCTAAAAATCTACGATAAAAATATTTACAAACTAGATTTGGCATCATATGTTGTTACTTATGCTTACATAATGTATTTCCTTATTTCAAAGTTTACTTCAGAAGACCCTAAAGTAGGGCAATTCAATTTGTTTCCATGCTTAATGATCATGAGATAATTTATCTTAGAGGACTCTTGAATTAATACCATTTTTTAAGGGAAGGCAAAATTGATATACTATTGGACTGTGTGGTACTTCTTCTACACTACTCTCCAAGGTTTTGAGACCTATGAAAATCAAGTATGACAACAGGAATTAAACAGCATCCACAAAGGTAAGGAAGAAATAAAACTGTCACTATTTGCAGATGACGCGATATACTATATACAGACAACTATAAAGACTCCACCCAAAAGCTATTAGAACCGATAAACGGATTTAGTAAAGTTGAAGGACACAAAATCAATGCACAGTAATTTGTTGCATTTCTATACACTAATAATGAAGGAGAGAAAGAGAAAATAAGAATATAATCCCATTTACAGCTGCACCAAAAATAATAAAATACTAGGAATAAACTCAACCAAAGAGGTGAAAGACCCACAGTCTAAAAACTAAAAAACACTGATTAAAGGAACTGAAGATGACACAAAGAAATGTAAAGACATTCCATGCTCATGGATTGGATGAATTGCTAACATGTCTGTATTACTCAAAGCAACCTATATGTTTAATCGAATCCATATCAAAGAACCAACAGGATACTTTACAGAACTAGAAGAAACAATCTTGTGATATAGAACCACAAGTGACACTGAATAGCCAAAACAATCCTGAAAAAGAAAAACAAAATGAGGTACCACAATTCTGGACCCCAAGACATACTACAAAGCTGTAGTAATCAGAAGAGGATGGAACTGGCACAAACACAGACACATAGACCAAAAGACCAGAATAGAGAGTTCAGATCTAAATCCACACTTAACAAGCTTACTTCTAGGCTTCACTGTCTCCCAAACTTTGATAAAGGAGGAAGAATATCCAGTAGAAAAAAGACAGTCTTTTCAACAAATAGTGTTGGGAAACCTGGACAGCTACATGCGAAAGAATGGGACTGGACCACTTTTCTATGCCATACACAAAATAAACTAAAAATGGAGTAGAGACATAAATGTAAAACCTAAAACCATAAAAATCCTAGAAGAGAACACATGCAGTAATGTCTCTAACATCGGCCATAGCAACATTTTTCCAGTTAATATCTGATGAAGCAAGAGAAATAAAAGCAAAATTAAACTGCTGGGACTACATCAAAATTAAAAACTTCTGCATAGCTAAGGAAACAGTCTGCCAAAACATAACCTACAGAAAGGGAGAAGATTATCTGCAAATGACATATCCAATAAAGGGTTAGTGTCCAAAACATATAAAGAACTGTACAACTCAATACCCCCCAAAAATAAACAATCCAATTAAACATGAGAAGAAGACATGAACAGACATTTCTCCAAAGATATCCAGATGGCCAACAGACACATAAAAAGATGCTCAACATCACTCATCATCAGGGAAATGCAAGTCAAAACTACAATGAGAGATCACCTCACACCTGCCAGAACAGCTAAAACCAACAATACAAGAAACAACAGGTATTGGAGAGGATATGGAGAAAAAGGAACATTCGTGCACTGTTGGTGGGAATGTGAACTGGTACAGCCGCTGTGGAAAACGGTATGGAGATTCCTCAAAAAATTAAGAGAATTGTGCAATAATCACACTATTGGGTATTTGCTAAAAAAAAAAAGTACACGAACACTAATTCAAAGCGTTACATGTACCTCTATGTTTACTGCAACAATTTTTACAGTAGCAAAATTATGTAAGCAGCCCGTGTCCATCGATAGATGAATGGATAAAGAAGACATGAGTTTTATGTATATATGTATTATGCAGTCATGAAAAAGAATGAAATCTTGCCATTTGCAACAAAATGGATAGAGGTAGAGAGTATAATACTAAGTGAAATAAGTGAAATAAGCCAGTCAGAGAAAAGACAAATACCATACAATTTCACTCATTTATGAATTTTTAAGAAACAAAACAAAGGAAAATAAGAGACAACTCAAGAAACAGACTCGCACGTACAGAAAACACACTGCTGGTTACCAGAGGGGAGGCTGGTAGGGGGATGGGGGAAACAGGCGGTGGGGATTAAGGAGTGTACCTGTCCTGATGAACACTGGGTGATGTATGGAAGTGCTGAATCACTATATTGTAAACTATATATCATATATTGAAACTAATATCACACTGTATGTTAACTATACTAGGATTTACATTTACATGGGATTACATACCCATACACGGCTCCCCACTCACCGGGGAGTCTGTCTCTCCCTCTGTCCCTCCCCACCGCCTAATGCTTGCATGCATGCACTCTCTCTTTAACATTGTTAAAATATCTATACTGCCTAGAGCAATCTATACTTTTAATGTCATTCTGATCAAAATTCCAGCGGTATTTTTCAAAGAGCTGGAGCAAATAATCCTAAAAATTGTATGGAATCAGAAGAGACCCCGAATTGTTACGGAAATGTTGAAAAACAAAAACAAAACTGGCGGCATCACGTTACCTGATTTCAAGCTTTACTACAAAGCTGTGATCACCAAGACAGCGTGGTACTGGCATAAAAACAACACATTGAACAGTGGAACAGAGTGGAGAGCCCAGATATGGACCCTCAACTCTATGGTCAAATAATCTTCGACAAAACAGGAAAAAATATACGATGGAAAAAAGACAGTCTCTTCAATAAATGGTGCTGGGAAAACTGGACAGCGATATGTAGAAGAATGAAACTCGACCATTCTCTTACACCGTACACAAAGATAAACTCGAAATGGATAAAAGACCTCAACGTGAGACAGGAATCCATCAGAATACTAGAGGAGAACATAGGCAGTAACCTCTTCAATATCAGCCATAGCAACTTCTTTCAAGATATGTCTCCAAAGGCAAAGGAAACAAAAGCAAAAATGAACTTTTGGGACTTCATTAAGATCAAAAGCTTCTGCACAGCAAAGGAAACAGTCAACAAAACAAAAAGGCAACCCAAGGAATGGGAGAAGATATTTGCAAATGACAGTACAGACAAAAGGATGATATCTAGGATCTATAAAGAACTCCTCAAACTCAACACACACAAAACAGATAATCATATCAAAAAATGGGCAGAAGATATGAACAGACACTTCTCCAACGAAGACATACAAATGGCTATCAGACACATGAAAAAATGTTCATCATCACTAGCCATCAGGGAGATTCAAATTAAAACTACATTGAGATACCACCTGACACCAGTTAGAATGGCCAAAATTAGCAAGACAGGAAACAACGTGTGTTGGAGAGAATGTGGAGAAAGGGGAACCCTCTTACACTGTTGGTGGGAATGCAAGTTGGTGCAGCCACTTTGGAGAACAGTGTGGAGATTCCTCAAGAAATTAAGAATAGAGCTTCCCTATGACCCTGCAATTGCACTACTGGGTATTTACCCCAAAGATACAGATGTAGTGAAAAGAAGAGCCATCTGTACCCCAGTGTTTATAGCAGCAATGGCTACGGTCGCCAAACTGTGGAAAGAACCAAGATGCCCTTCAACGGAAGAATGGATAAGGAAGATGTGGTCCATATACAGTATGGAGTATTATGCCTCCAGCAGAAAGGATGAATACCCAACTTTTGTAGCAACATGGACGGGACTGGAAGAGATTATGCTGAGCGAAATAAGTCAAGCAGAGAGAGTCAAGTATCATATGGTCTCACTTATTTGTGGAGCATAACAAAGAACATGGAGGACATGGGTAGATGGAGAGGAGAGGGAGTTGAGGGAAACTGGAAGGGGAGATGAACCATGAGAGACTATGGACTCTGAAAAACAACCAGAGGGTTTTGAAGGAGCAGGGTGGGGGGGGGTGGGGGGGGTGGGAGGTTGACGAACCAGGTGGTGGGTAATAGGGAGGGCACGTACTGCATGGAGCACTGGGTGTGGTGCAAAAACAATGAACCCTGTTACGCTGAAAATAAACAAAAAAAAAAAAAAAAGACTGTATAATGTACTACATGTAAAAATGAAATATCTCTAATTACTAATTATCTTGTTATCTGTATATTAAAAAAATTTTTAATAAATAAATAAAGTATCTGATTCTGATAATCACACATCCTCTTGTACAGATCTAGTACTCACTGGTGATACCTGACTTACTGTCTTCCCCTCTCAGGGCCTGCCTGCAGTTCCAGCTGAAGGGCAGCATAAAATACCAAGTAGCCATAAATCTTAGTATCTAGAGCACATTTTTTATATTAGCTGAAGGGCAATTTAGGTTCTAATGGTTAAAAAGTTCAAAGACCACTATTCTACTGACCTATCTTTATGCATGAGTTTCACAGAGGGAGAAAAACAAGATGTGTATTTTCTAACAATATGTATCTGATCTCATGAAAATAATTAAAAGTATCATCTGGATTCAATGTTTCTTCTAAAAGAAGTAAGGCCTATTTTCATTGTACTTTCTATTTTAATTTTTTTCAATACGTTTCAGAAATTTTTAGAAATTTCCATTATCCTAGGAAATATCCTTAAAAAAATGAATGAATTATTGAAGTAGGATTTTAGAGTCAGATATTAAAATTTTTTCAGATAAATTTAGAAACTATATTAACATCATTTAGACTAAGAACAGCAATTTAGTGGCCTGACATAATTTCACAAATAAAGCTCCAATATTCTTTTTACATTCATTAATGATAACTATTATCCTAAATCTTCAATTAGTGGTTCATTAATTTAAAACTTCAATTCATTATAGGAATAAATGATGTTAGAACATCTCCTAATATATTATCTTGGTTATATACAAAAATTCTACACCATTATTCTCCTGAGAAACTCTACATTTTGTTTTTGTTCTCCATCGTATCATCCTGCTAAAATTCTTTGAAATCAATTTGTCTTACTAATTAAAAATAAAAAGGATTATTGTCAATTTAAATGAGATAATTAGCAATAACCTGTTCAATAATGAGTTTAGTGTTAATAATAGGTGTTACATTGTTTTGGTCTGCCTGCGAGGGGAACAAAGTAACACCAATAATTTATTTAATCCTAAGAAAATTTTTTAAAAATTTAACTCTTATTATAGAATAATTATTATAACTGCCCCTTGCCCATCTCATAGAGATGTTGTAAAGTTAAATAACACACTGTTCAAGTATTTTGAGCTTTCCAGAAAATGACATGATTAGAACTATTTCAATATCTATGAATACCTACAACAAAGTTATACTGATCTTCAGTCCTAAAAATTTGGGCCTTACAGGTTTTCCAACGTCTGAAAATGAAGCTCTGTCCAGAAATATAAAAAATTTCAGTATCATGGTATTTAAACACTAATTTGAGGAATGCTTTAGGATTTTTTAATTTGATAATTAACTAAGCCTTTAAGAGCCACTGCTTTTCTAGATCATCTTATCCAGACATCTCTGCTTAAGATTTTTACAATTGTTCCCTATGATCATATGATCAATTCATTAATTCTCACACTGTTATGATCTGTGGATTACTAATATCAATCTTTTTTTTTTTTTTAACAAGTAGGGACACCGAGGTTGAACGAGTAAAACTGGATTTCTCTCTATAATCCGTACCCACCCCCAGAAAGATGTAGCTTGCATGGGCACATTCAATACAAAAACTAACACAGGTTTTTTTAAAGCTGCATAAAGAAATCCTAGCTTAAGAAAAAATGACAAAGGAAACAGGGAACCAGGAGTCAGGCTGATCTATGAAACGCACGCAAGGCAGGTTGTAAGTTTGGAGAGATGCAATAATAGGTCCAAATACCACAGAGAAGTTTAAAGCAGAGCTGGGCACAGGTTCAGTGTTTGTAACTCTCAGGTTACCATTATGTCCTCAGGCAAAGTTCGCTGCAAAATACAGTGTCACTATTACGCTGTTGGGCTTATGTTCATAATTAGGGAAGACTATCGTGCTGCTTGTGTCTCTCCTGATTAAGAAATTCTTCCATGCCAGCACTGCTGCTAACGTTCTGCAATGGCAGAGATGTTCCATATCTGCACCATTACATATGGTCGTCGCTAGTCACAGCGGCAATTAATATGATTAGTGCCACTGAATAAACTGATTATGAATTCGATTTTGTATTTTAAGTAGCCAAATACGGCTAGTGAGTACCATATTTGACAGTGAAATTCTCTCTTTTTTTTTAAAGATTTAGTGAGTTAGTTAGCTAGTTATGGTGGCGGGGGGGCAAACACAAGCAGGGAGGAGGGGTAAAGGGAAAGGGAGAAGCAGACTCACCACTGAGCAGGAAGCCGCGTGGAGTGAATCTAAGCCCAAGGCGGACACTTAACAGACTGAGCCACCCAGGTGTCCTGACAGAAAAGTTCTAATGTGTATGTGTGTGTATAAATTTCTCTTACGAGGCACCTGGGTGTTAAGTGTCTGCCATGATCCCAGGGTCCTAGGATCCAGTCCTGCATCTGATTCATTGCTCAGTGGGTAGCCTGCTTCTCCCCCTGCTCATGTTCTCTCTCTTCCTGACAAATAAATGAATAAAATCTAAAAAAAAAAATTCTCCCTTATGGCAGTACCCTTCTTGGTTACTCAGCATCCTAATTCAGAGAGATATTTTTCACATGTTGCATATTTTCATCTAAATACTTTACTTAAGTTTCTAATTAATGCCTTTTATTCCAAAGAATTTTTCAAATTATAGACTCCATATTCTCAGAGAGAATGCTGAGTCGCTGACAAGCATGGTATTTGATACACTCAGATTCTGGCCTTCAATCATCCCTGAAAGCAATCTTTCTACCTCAAACTCAAAAATGAATCATTTTTACCTCCTCCTCACTCTAGCTGACATTCCACTTTCAAAGAGGTATGTTTTCTCTCCTGTTTCCTGCTTCTTTGATATAGCGTGTGGACACGTGGAGACTGTAATAAAGATGCCGTCCAGAAAGCAGCTTCTGTAGTCCACTGGGCAGTTGACATCAGCAGCAACAACACATGGACTTAATAAAGCAAGTAAATAGAAATCCCTATCGCAGGGAACACTGCATACAAAACACAGCCAGAATATTTTTAAAGACTCAAACAAGAATCGACGTAGTAATTCTCAACATTAGCTTTTTAAAATGCATGCGTATGCACACTCACTTTTGTATACACAACAAAGTACTGCTTTAAAGTGCAAGGAAAAATATCAAAATGAGATCATAACACATTTCATAATATCCTAGAGATAATATCTCTTACATTTCAAAATGGCCTTAGTCATCTGGGACGCCTGTTGTTCATCAGATATGGCATGTGACACACAAAGGCACGGCATGAATGACAATTACTATTTTGGGCACAATTCGGTGCAGATCACGCACAGATCTAATACCAGTCAACTTCCCACAGCAAATCAATTTTTCAAAATGAAGGGTCCACTCAGTGTTTATGCCGTGTTAAGGATGAGAAATCAAGTGAAAGGGGACAAAGTGACATTAAAATCCTTATGCCCTAGTTTAGTTTTTCCTCGGGAGCCACGAGCAGATTTTATGAAATTTCACTTAATTCTGCTCTGGCAACAGTTGTGTTATGTGAGAGCACGCTACAGGAAAACACAGTATTTGCTCTCACACTCAAGCACCCTGATCGTCTCACAGTTTGACTTAAAAGCCAGTTTTTTATTCCAATGAGAAAATGTATATTGAGGTTTAGAAATCATTAGGACATTTACAGTTATAATAAATCCAATGCAGGCCTCTTCCTTCGGAAGGTCTTTTGTGACATGACGCCTACCCAGTGGTTAGGGGGTTAATGAACAAAATGGATCACTGGACTGAAAATAAAAATCACCATTTTTAAAAAAAAAAAAGGCAACACCGGGAGAATTAGGCACTACATAATACTGAAACCACTGAGAATTCTCAACAGTAAAATAAAGCCTTGTAGTGCCAGCATTTTCATTAGTTCTCCAGTAGCGCGGGATGCAGTGTGAATTACAATGAGGCCTGAGAACGCCAAGTCGGCTACCTTAAAAGAACACACCCGGCACAGAGGAAGCGCTCCTTCAAGTCACACTGGGACGCTGACTGGCCTCCCACACTACTCTGTGCTTTAAATGTTAGTACCTTAAATATTTCACAGAACAGAATACTGCATTTAACCTGCAAGACAATAAATACTAAATCGCTGGCATAGTGAACTCTGCCTCGTTGTAAATGTTACCGTAAAAATATGGAATTCTACAAATCAGTTAAAACTTGCTCGTGAAACCTTTGTCACTCCATAATTTGGAACTTAGGTTTACACTGTGTCTATTTAAACAGATGCAAAGTAAAGAAAGAGTGATGAAGACGCATACGAAGGAAGTCAGGTTATCAGCTATGGCAGACGTACAGAGATGCACAGAGTACGGCAAAGTGAAACCCGACATTAAATCTGATTTTGGGGGCGCCTGGGTGGCTCAGTCGGTTAAGCGTCTGCCTTCAGCTCATGTCACGATCCCCAGGGTCGAGGCCTAAATGGGGCTCCCTGTTCAGCAGGGAGTCTTCCTCTCCCTGTGCGATCTCTCTGGCTCTCTCTCAAATAAAATAATATTGTTAAAAAATAATCCTTATAAATCTGTTTCTGCAACAAGGGTTTCTTGTTGTTGTTGTGGGTTTTTTTGGTTGGGTTTTTTTTTTTTTTTTTTTTTTTTTGCATTAGGCTTCTACCCTCCCAAATAGGTCTTGTGAACTACCAACTTGGGGGGAAAAAACCAAAAAACAAAAAACAAAACTCTTACATCTCATTAACAGATCTGCTCTTAAGTGCAAGGCTGAGGTAGAAAGTGTACAACCATAGAAAACAAGACCTAACACTTTTTTATCTAGTATAATTGGAAATATCATAAGCCCTACCATTAGTTTCTGTTCTTATCACACCATGTGTAATCCCTTCCAGTTCACTGCGAGTGAAGAACTGTTCTCAGTTTCTGCGGGAATAAGAATAACACTTTGTCTTCGAGCCAGATAATGATGCCCTTCCTTTATATGTTAGTGAAGTGTTATTCACAGAGGAAGATGCAGAATTACAAAATACAATCCCTGCTCTCAAGTTATTTATCATCTGGCTAGGGATACATAACCATATGCAACTGCACAGGTCAATTAAATGCAGCTATGGTCCTCAGCTGGGCAGCAGTGAGCCTCCGGGGGAAACAGATATTCACAGACGGCCTGCTCCACTCACTCAAGGCAGCATCTCTCCCCAGGGTTCCAAATTCCTGACACTGTGCTGGAACCTCCTCTGGAACTTCTCCTCTGGAATGCCTAACCTCTCAACAGGGAATGCTGAGAAAAGACTGCTTGGTCGTCACAGGGGTGCACAAATCCAACCCCCTCCAGATGGGCTGCCCTCCCAGGAGCCCTGGGGCCCCGGTGACCGCTGAGTACTTGCAGTGTGGCCTGTGCAAGTGAGGAACACAATCTGGTATTTAATTTAGTGATCTTAAAATTAAACAACCACAGTGGCTAGTGGCCACGACATGAGAAGCAAGACCTAAAGCATTTCCATCACAGCAAGTTCTATCGAGCAACCCTCCCTGCTCTCTGTATCAGCTAAACCAGAGGTCTACGATACTTCACAAAATGCACACATACACACACGTATATACATTCCTGAAATATCTCACGGTCTGTAAAATCTCACACTATGAGGGACTGTAAGGCAGAACACTCAAGAACTATAAAATATTGTAACCAGAGCCCTAAAGAAATTCTAATTTTTAAAAAACCTTAGAACCATTTAAAAAGGACATTTTAAACCCTTAATAAAGAAAGAAAACAGCAAACACACAACAAAACTTTTAAAGTAAAGGGGAAGGTAGCTTGAAAGAAGGCTGTCGATGTTACAGAAATGTAGAAAGACTGCAGGGAACTGTGGCCCAGTCGAGCGAAGGAGAAGAGCAGATGAAGGGCTCGAGGTTTGCGATGGGTCGTGTTTGTAGGTTGCTGTACTTTGGGATCAGATGCTACGCTCAGTGACAAAAACCATTAACATGTCAAGAAAAACCACCTGTAAACCAGAGATGGGCACATTCAGTATCGTTCCCCTATTTATCAAGTGTGCATGAATTAATTCTGTGATAGCAACATGAACAGTGACAGGAAAGGCTGCACTGGTCACCTGGGTTGTCTTGGGTGCCCTTGAACTACCGAGATGACTCTGGCCACAGCTCCGCCCCCATCTTGGTCTGTCAGAAACTACGCTCCATCGTTCAAGGCTTTTCTCAATTGCAACCTCCTTTACAGAGGTTTGCTTGGTCATCCCTACCTCCCACCAAAACATCAGGAATATAATTTTTTCCCGAAAATACTTTTATGCACACTTCACATAAACTTTAATACAGGTATCAGTCACTATCCTCGTTGTAGTTGTGATGATTAATTACTTGGGATGGCTTCAGAGAGCTGGTAGAAATGAGGAGACGAGGCTAACTTTCCCAGAACCTGGCAACACCACTACTAAGAGGATTATACTTCCAATTCTGCTACCTGCTTCCGGGCTGATCTTGGGCACGTCATTCCCTTCTCAGGGCTTCAGACGATCTCATTTTTCGAAATACCTTGACTGAGTGTCATAGCTGCAGAAGGGATAGAAAGCCCCTGTAAACCTTTATATATGTGCAGAACTGGAAAAAAGAAGTGAGAGTAGCTACGTAGCCTTCTAGACTTTTTCTCACATGAAATTATATAAATATAGACGTGTTTTGACTTAAATTACATCATGCCATCCATTTCATTCTACAAGTCAGTTTAACTGATTCACTTAAAATCTCGATTTCAGTACATATATAAAATCTCTTCCATTCATTTACTATGTTGCATTACAAGAAAGAACTATAATTTAACAATCCCCTATTGATGAAAGTGCCCCTTAAATTTTTTAAGCTAAGAAAGTAATAGGAAACTAAGAAAGTAATACACGCATATTTGTTTGTTTGTTTTAAGTATAAAATGAAAATCTTCCTTTCTCCAAAATGACTCTCTCTGGAAAAAAAAAATTCTAAAATGTACGTTTTTCCGTTCTTCTGATGGTCACTATTTTACTTCCAAAGAGAGAGAGGAGAAAGAGAGAGAGAGAGAGCGGGGCAAACCAAGAAACACTCTGAACCCTAGGGAACACACTGATGGTCACCAGAGGGGAGCTGGGAGGGGGGATGGGGGAAACAGGTGATGGTCATTAAGGAGTGCACCTGTCATGATGAGCACCAGGTGATGTATGGAAGTGTGAAATTACTATACTGCATACTTGAAATTACAACACTGTATGCTAACTGGAATTAAAATAATAAAAATAAAATATTTAAGCAACAACAAAAAAATTTTTAATTTTTTAAATAAAAGATAATATGGCCACCTTGTATTTCTGGATTTTTGTTATAATATTATTTTCCATTGTCAGGGTTTATTTATAAACCATTAAACTCTTGGGGTGCCTGGGTGGCTCAGTTAAGTATCCAACTCTTGATTTCGGCTCAGCTCATGATCTCACAGTCAGTAGATGGAGCCCTGGGTCCGGCTCTGCACATGGCTGTGGAGGCTGCTTAAGATTCTCTCCCTCCCACTTCCCCTCCCACCAGTTCATGTGTACTCTCTCTCAAAAAAAAATTTTTAAGGGGTTCCTGGGTGGCTCAGTGGGTTGAAGCCTCTGCCTTCCGCTCGGGTCATGATTTCAGGGTCCTGGGATCGAGCCCTGCATCCGGCTCTCTGCTCAGCAGGGAGCCTGTCCCCCCCCCCCCCCCACCGCCTGTCTCTCTGCCTACTTGTGATCTCTGTCAAATAAACAAATAAAATATTTTTTTAAAAAAAATTTTTTTAAAGTTAAGCTCTTTTCTGTAACTAGACAATGCTCTATACTTTCTCAGTAGTTGATTTTAGGAGACCAAAAAGCAATAGATGGCACTTACAAGATTATAATTACATAAATATTTTTAACCATGAACTCAAGTATTGTGGACAGACTCACAGGGGAAGAAATGCAATCCTATGCCACTAAGTCTCTCCTGTTTAAAGGACAATGTCCCAAGAGTCAGGTCCCATTAATTCCAATTTTTGTGTTGCTCCTTTGCTTCACTTCACCTACATCTCTCTCTCTTTTTTTTTTTAGGATTTTATTTAGGGGCACCTGGGGTGCTCAGTCAGTTAAGCAGCTGCCTTGAGCTCAGGTCATGATCCCAGGGTCCTGGCATGGAGTCTGCCTCCTCCTCTCCTCTCTGTTTGTTCTATCTCTGCGGCTATCTCTCTCTATCTCTCTCTCAAATAAATAAATAAAATATTTTAAAAACAAAAAACAAAAAAGTCAACAAAAAAAGATTTTATTTATTTATTTGGGAGAGAAGAGACCAAGAAAGAGAGCAGGCAGAGGGATAAAGGGAGAAGGACAAGCAGACTCCCCACTGAAAAGGGAGCCCGATGCGGGGCTTCATCCCAGGACCCCGAACTAAAGGCAGACGCTTCACTGACTGAGCCCCTCAGGTACCCTAAATACATCTCCTTCTTACATCTCAGGTATTATGATTTCTTGGATTCCTTTACCATTCCTTTACCATGGCGTTGAAATAACTCCCCAGATTTATTTCTTCATATAGAAGTCTAGACAATACCTACATATTTGAAATTACATATTTTTTAAAGATTTTATTTGAATTTGTTTGAGAGTGGGAAGGAACAGAGGGAGAGGGAGAAGCAGACACCCTGCTAAGCATGGAGCCCGAGGCAGGACTCAATCTCAGGACACTGAGATCATGACCTGAACGGAAACCAAGAGTCGAACGCTTTATAGACAGAGCCACCCAGGCACCCCTTGAATATATTTTTATTGTTACCTTCTCTTTTTTTTTTAAGATTTTATTTATTCATTTGAGAGAGAGACAGAGAGAGCACAAGCAGGTGGAGAGGCAGAGGGAGAGGAGAAGCAGGCTCCCTACTGAGCTGGGAGCCGGATGTTGGGCTTGATCCCAGGATGCTGAGATCATGACCAGAGCCAAAGGCAGATACTTAATCTTCTGGGCCACCCAGGCACCCCTTTTATAACCAATTTTATTAACCAATAGCTTGGTTACATAGAATATTGGCCCAAATTATTATTTTCCCTGAGATCTAAGTATCACTTCATTATGTTCTAGAATCCCATGGGGCTTATGGGAAATGTGATCTTAATCTAGCTCTCGTGCTTTTTTTAACTTATTTTTTCTCTGTAGTAGGTACTTCTTTTTATTCCATGAAGCTCTCAGGGTAGAATAACTGAGTATTGGATTTTTTCCATCTGACTCAGCACAAGATGAATCCTTTCAGTCTGAAGACTGGCATCATTTTTCAGCCCTGTGGAGAATTCTTCAATGATATGTCATTGATTATCTCTTCCCCTCTGTTACAACTATGATGGGCTTCTAGAAATCCTAACAGAGGGGTGTTGATCTTCCGAGATGTTAACCTCTATGTCTTTTCATCTGTTTATTCCTCCCTATCCTGGGATATTGCCTGATCTGTCCTTCCAAAATCAGTTTGGCTCTATTTATTCTAATAGTTGTCCATACATTGCCTTTACTTTTGAAATCCTACTGTACTATCTAGGGAAATGTTTAACTATTTGAACATCACTTTGGTTCCCACTCCAAAAGGTTGGTATAGGGAGAATTCTTAGCTCATGGACAAAGAACACAGCACACTGATTTAATTCAGAAAGAAACATTTGAGGGGGCTTAAAAAAAAAAACCCTCTTATTTGAAGGCAGAAGATGATTTTTCTTTTACTATAAAAGTGAACCAATTTTCCAATCAAATGTGAAATATAACCTGAAATGTAACCTCTTATCAATTAAAAACTTCATCCTCAGTGCATGCGTACTTTTGGACACTCAAAACCTGTGTCCAAGCAACCACGGCTTCAACTGACCACTGTGAGAGATACTGCCTCTTCCTGTGGTTTAGGAAAAGGATCATCATAGGAGGAAAACAAAACGAAACACACACACTCACACGTGTGCACACACACACACAAAGTAATTTAGAGTCCCTGCTAAATTACTTTCCATGTAAAAAATTTATTTTATTATCATCTTTTATACTAGGAAACACTACCACAAAACACTTTCCTCCTTCTTTTTATTGGACTCTAAAATACACTATAAAAGGGGTTAGTACAGCTCATGAATCAGCCACTAATCGTTCACCTCCCACACCTAAGAGAGTCCAAAGACACTTCCATGCAAGTTCGTTGCGCTTTTCACTTTTTAAAATGACCCCATTTTAAAATGCATCTTGGGATTCTCTTATCTACACATTAGAATTTCTCATTTTGGAGTGCTGAATCACTTCATTAGGGAAAATGAAGGTTTCACAGGCCAATGTGAAAACAGACCTGATTTTCTGGATCATTTTCTCCCATCCACTCTGGATTGCCACCCTAAAATGCCACCCTAAAAACAGAATTCATACAAAAGAGCAAACTGAAAGCATCAGCAGTGTACACTGTAATCATTTATTCATATATTTTAAATGCCTTGCTTTCATGGAAAAGTAGCTTTAGAGCCCTCCGTGATCTGTACCACAGCGAACTCAATTTGACAGTGGAAGATGCTATGTTGGCCTGAACAGCAGACAGAAAACACAGGCTCTAAGAGCAGGTCTTCTGCATAAAAAATCAAAATTCCTTTTGTTTCGTATTTTTTAGTACTATAAAAAAGGACTGGAAGCACTACTAACACCAGATTTTCCAGTGCTTGCTGTTGCCCACTATAAACATTTAAATATGCTTTCATTTACAGCTAAGTTCGAGTTTTCTGTATAGAATATAAGTATTTCAGTTCTAATACAAATTGGGTTATATGGAGTCCATCTAAACATTATTCATGAAATATTCTGAACACACACAAAAACGGCATCTCAATGATCTGCAAAATGCTGAGGTTTCATGTTTCTATAATTCTATCAGGACAGGCAACGCGTTCATCTCTGTTTTAGATTTCTGTAAACTCCATTATGCCCAAACAGACCAAGAACCTGGATTCTATATATAAAGTTCCTGAAGGAATTAAACAGCTACTAAATTTTATCTTTCCTTTTATAGTTTCATCTCCAAACAAAACTTTCAAATGAGAATAAAAATTGGAGGCACGCCTGGGTGGCTCACTTGGTTCAGCGCCTGCCTTCTCCGTGCAGGTCATGATCTCAGGGTCCTGGGACTGAGTCCCACATTGGGCTCCCTGCTCAGAGGTAAGCCTGCTTCTTCTTCTGCCTGCCCTCATCAAATAATGGAGGCTTTTAGCTAAGAAATTAAAACTTCGGGTTTAAAGTAGAGAATGTTTGAAAAATGCTGGGATTTTGAGTAAGTCTTTTTCTTTTCTAAAAATTTTATTTTTAAGTACTCTCTATACCCACCATGGGGCTGGAACTCACAACCCCAGATCAAGAATTCCCATGTCCCAAAGACAGAGCCAGCCTGGCACCCGATGATTTCTGAGTACGTCTTATGACATTTCTGCATCACTGTTGGATAAATTAACTGATTAACATTCATCCTATACCAACAAACCACAGGGGGCCTTATTCCTCAAGATCACAAAGGTGGTTCATTCAGGCTCATACTTTGCTTATGAAAACTCCAAACTGTATGAAAAGTAACAGCTACATTTTCTTCAGCCCTCTACCTGTAAGTGTAGTAAGAATGCAACCATGGAAACAGAGAAGCTGTTTTACTAATTTAGCCATGTTTTCCTCCCCAGGAAATTCATTTTTGGCAATAATGAAATTGAAATTATCTTCTAACTTCTTCATTTCTTTGTTTTTCATTTTGTTATTTAATTATATTTGTACCCCAGTTTGTTCCCCAAAAGTGTTTCAGAAAGCCCACACCAAAAATCACAGAAGATGCCTTAAAACTATCCAGGGGGAGCCTGGGTGGCTCAGTCATCTGAGTGGCCAACTCTTGATTTCAGCTCAGGTCATGAGCTCAGGGTCCTGGGATCCAGCTCCCAGGCAGGTTCTGCGCTCAGCAGGGACTCTGCTCGAGGATTCTCTCCCTTCCCTCTGTCCCTTTCCTCTCTCTCTCTCTCTCTCTCTCTCTCTCTGTCAAATACATAAATCTTTCTAAAACTGGTTTTAAACAATAGCAATAAAAATATCTAGGATAAGGAAAACAGAATTTAACTAGAAAACCAAGACCAAAAGGATTCCCAAACTCAAAAACAGGATCTTAAGTTCAGCAAATATTTTCATCTTTTCATAAACTGGGATGTTGACTGCTACCAGACTGTTTTCACTCTCTTCTAGCTTCTAGGAAAGTCAGGGCTCAGGTTTACAGTGAATTGCTATGGTTTTCTTCTTAGTCAAAAATCTGAATACAATTTTTCTCTCCCCTTCCCCTTTACTACCTGGCTTTTGTCTTTGTGGCTTAAGTCCTTATCTTACTGTACCTGCAGTTTTGCTGTAAGTCAGAAACGAGGGCTCGGAGTGGAGCGCTCGCATTTCCCAGCATCGCAGCACGGCGGTGAGGCGCGCACGTGTGGCACGGCAGCATGGAAGGAGACGTTCCATATCCCACAGAGAGAACTGAAACAGGTGAGGGGGTACTACGGAGGCCCAGGTGTCGGGGCCCCTCCTCTACCTCCCTTTTTCTGAAAGAAGTAATGCAGAGTCCCCAAACTGACATTACTCTTTTCAAGTTTTACAAATATCAAATAATATTTTTACAAAACTCATAAAACCATAAATTCTTCTGCCCTTTGGACTGGAATGATTCACTTTGATCCCACATTCAAGGCCTCAAGCTATTCATGCCATTTGACTTTTCTCTTCTTTTTATTAAGAGACTTTGTGTTGGGGCCCCTGGGTGGCTCAGTGAGTTAAGCTTCTGCCTTCAGCTCGGGTCATGGTCTCAGGGTCCTGAGATGGAGCCCTGCATCAGGCTCTCTGCTCAGCGGGGAGCCTGCCTCCCCACCTACTTGTGATCTCTGTCAAATAAATAAAATCTTTTTTTAAAAAAATCAAGATCTTAAAGTTATCTGAGTGGGGTTTTTTTTTAATTTTTATTTAGTTATTTGAGAGATACAGACAGAGACAGAGCACAGCTGTGGTGACCAATGCCTAACCCAAATGGTACCAGATTCCCACTTGGGGTAAAAATGTCTGAAAGAGGACACTGAGAGGAAATTGGTAGAGTAGACACATCTCTGGTAGCATTCTGAAGAATGAGCAGGTCTACAAGTTCTGGTTTGGCCACCAAGGAATTTCTTTGACATGATAAAATATTCTAGGGCCCAGCTAACTAATGCCCTTTCTACTTAAGCTAGCTCATATCTAGTACTTTCAACACAAAGTCTCTCTCTTTTTTTAAAAAAAAGATTTTATTTATTTATTTGACACAGACAGAGATCACAAGTAGGCAGAGAGGCAGGCAGAGAGAGAGAGGAGGAAGCAGACTCCCTGCAAGCAGAGAGCCCGATGTGGAGCTCGATCCCAGGATCCTGAGATCATGACCTGAGCCGAAGGCAGAGGCTTTAACCCACTGAGCCACCCAGGGGCCCCAACACAAAGTCTCTTAATAAAAGAAGAGAAAAGTCAAATGGCATGAATAGCTTGAGGCCTTGAATGTGGGATCAAAGTGAATCATTCCAGTCCAAAGGGCAGAAGAATTTATGGTTTTATGAGTTTAATGCAAGAGAGACTTTCTCTTTGTCTAAGCCTAGGGGATGAATCTTGACCACAGAGAAAAATGCCTTGTATTTCTCTTTAACCAAACTTCAAGTGTGCCAGACTGGAGCAGGGCAACTCCGGGATGACTGCAGTCACAGCCCGCTCACTGTAAGACAGGTATGTTCCAACTTCCCGTCACCTCTACTTTTCCCTTCATGAGTTGAAATACCTCCTAACTCTCTGTAAGATTTCTGAGTTAAATGAACACTGGTGCCTCCTCCCATACCACATTCACATTCTTTATTTATTTTATAAGTCAAGGATTTTTGTCAATGAGAATTTTCTCAAGCCAGACATATGTATGTAAACCTATAGACATCAAAGTCCTACCTATTATCATAGGACCATGCTGTTAAAAAAATAAATGAGTAAAATAAATAATGGCCATCTCTCTCACACCGATTATGTTTGCTTGTCACAAGATCTATAATTTGTAACAAAGGTTTACTCCAGGGAACTCGGTGGCCATGGAGCCTGGATGACCTGGGTCACATGGGAACCAACCACTGATATGGCATGTAAAAAATAAAAAAAAAAAAAAAAGGAGAGAGAGAGAGCAAATCAAGAGACAATAAAGCCAGAGAGATTACCCCAAAAAAATGAAATGAGAGAGTGGGAGGTGACAGCCAGGTTCCCTGCTGCACTTGCCAATTTAGTAACCAAATGAGAACAGAATTAAAGGTACAGCTTCAACATCCACAAGATAACTGGCTGATAAGCTTTCGGTCAAATTTAAAGGGACCAGACTGAATTGAAGGGTAATCTTTTTCCTATGCAGGCGACAAATGGCTAAGTAATTAGAGAATGAGAGGGTTTCTCTTAATAACCTAAGGGATTTGGAGCTCTCACCCTCTCAAGATCATGTCACCACCTGTGTCCAGTTGGAATTACAAACCAGTACAGCATCCTCCTTCAAGGTGGAACATTAATATTGATGAGATATTCTGACCCAAGAGAGGAATAGGGTACGAAATCAAAGGAATTGCTTTCCCAATTGCTTAAACACACACACACACACAAACACACACACATACACAAAGACAACAAATCAGGGTGAGGTGCTCATTTGAGACAGAGCCTGGGTGGGGACTCAAGTGGGTAAATAGGTACATTTATTTATTTCTGATAAAATTACTTCTTGAGGGTGGTGCCAGGCTCAGAAGGTACCACCATTCGGGCACCACCCAATATGAACATGGCAAGAAGTTGGCAACCACAAGCAAAGTGAAAAGGCCAAGACCAAGACTCCAATTAGCTAGCAGGAGTGGACCTCACTGGGCGAAACTCACTGATTTAGGGAAAAGAAGCTAATTCCCTGATAGCCATGGTATTTGGCTCAAAAATGTACATCTTCAGCTCACAAACCCCAGCCTACATAATAATCCTTTTTATTATATTTATTATTATTATACAATATTATAATATTATATATTATATTATGTATTTATTACTGCACCCCTCCACCCCTGCCGAGAGGGAGAAAGACAGAGAGAGAGAAGAAAACACTAAAAAACTTAACATCATAAAGATACTCAAATATATAGGGAAACAATGAAATGGAACACTACATCAAAAACTAATGAAGTACTATATGGTAACTAAAATAACAATTTTTTAAAAAGATATTCAAATGTAATATATATAACGAACAAATAAAGGAAAATAGAAAATTTTTATTCTACAGAATTTCTTGCTCAATAGTATTCTTTATATTGAATAAAGTTTATTAATAGAAACTGTAGCCATGGAAATCCATTTATTATATAGAACTAGTCACTACTCGAGTTATTCAAATCAGATTCTACCTGGAGTGTAAGTACTTTCTTCTACTGGACCGTCCAAATGAGTCTGTCTGCACAGCTGGGTTTCCTGTCATGGTGGAAAGGGCACTAAACCCAAGTAATAAGTTTCCAAAGTAGAGTCATTACCCTAAGTGGAGAAGATCAATCGATACTTCGCATTATTTCAGAACAAATATAACTTATAAAGAGAGAATTGCTCATATTGCTATATATATGCATTTGTTATGATCAAAGAAATTTTGAGGCTTCCTACTTGCAAATGAATTATATCAAACGCAAAAATAATATCACTTTAAGGCACTTTATAATGTGCATTAATAGTACATCTATGATTTTATCCCATCTCCACAACAGCCATATTAAGTTGCTGTTTTTAGCATCCTCATTTTACAGATATGGAAACTGAGGCACGGGGAGATGTCCAAAGGACATCATGTTCTGCCGAATTCAAATACAATTTGATAGAGTCCAATACTGACGCTATCAAATATAATCATAAAACCTCAAACAGGGTTGAAGACATCTAAAATCCAATTCTTTGATTAAAATATTTTTTAAAAGATTCATTTATTTTAGAGAGACAGAGAGCACAAGCGGGGGTTGGGGGGAGCAAAGGGAGAGAATATCCCAAGCAGACTCTATGCTGAGTGTGGAGCCTGATGCGGGGCTCCATCTCACAACCCTAAGATCAGGACCTGAGCTAAAACCAAGACTTATTCGCTCAAATGACTGCACCGCCGACAATTAAAACATTTTTAAGAAAAGAACATTCAGCGTATTTCTTGGTTAGTTATAGAAGTTAAAATACCCATACACATTTGGGTAGTTATACATACAAGTATTGTATACACATAATATTACACAAACAACTATTAACTGGATTAAAAAACCAAATGCTATTTGGTGAACAACTTTCTGCTCAAGCCTGAAGGTTCCAGAGTTATAACTCACTTGGATCTGATCTGAATTCAGGCTGTTACACCGCTTGGCCACTTGTGCTGGGTGACTCTACACTGAGCCTCAGAAGAACCACACTGAAAAATTAGCCGATCAGTATAACAAATTGCCAGACGCTGGGCTGATGTCCATGTGTAGTTCAGCAGGAAATATCTCCAGCCCCAGATCTCAAACTTTCTGTGTTCCAAGCACAACACTAGAAACTTCAGTTTCATTTCTTTTGATTAAATGAAATTTAATGAAATTGCAAAATCAAAATTAAATGAAATTTAATCAAAAGAAATGAAGCTGAAGTTTCTAGTGTTGTGCTTTTGTTTAACAAAATGCTTCTCAGAGAAAGCAAAAACTACGCTACCACAATTTCTAGCTGTGTTACCTATTTTCTTCAAAAACATAAATTCTGCTAGTGGGTTACAATGTTTGCTTTGATTCTTCTGGTAGTCTTTCCCTCCAACAGAGTCCAGGTAGTACCAGAATCTGGATAATTACTGCATGGACCGGTAAATATTACAGGTAAATGCTACTTAAGAACCATAGTAACAGGAACATACCCTTTCCTGATTTTATTGTCTCTTACCACCCCAATTGCTCCCACCAGGAAGATCCATTCTTTTGATCTAAGGTTTGGGACTCAATTGAAATAGTTCATGGGGAGTGAGGCTACCTCTTTTGAGAATAGATTTTGAAGTAAAAGATTAGGACATTGAGCCCCTGATGAAGTGTCTGTGAGTAAACTATTTCACGGAACTAAAATATCACCACAAGAAAAGTGAGGCTGGGGCCAAGAAGGCGAGAACTGGTGACTCACCGGTTTCTCCTGACTGTTCCTGAGCACATGATCAAACAATGCCCTCTCACCCATGTAATAGACACAGGAAAAGTCTGGTCACAAAACAGAGGCTGGGCTCTGACACACTGATTTTTGGATGATGAAAAGAGTTCAGAAGGCTTAAAAATATTGTCGCATCCAAAAACTGCCCTTCTTTCCAACTTGAACTGCCTCTGAACACAGAGACAATATTTTAAGGTAAGTAATTTTGGCCAAATGAGTATGTGTAAACGAATTTATCTAAGTCTGGAAACTCAGCTTCATTTCAGGTCTAAGTGTGTGCCTCACAAAGACTGGCCACCCGGCATGGTTCCCCTGATAAAGCTTAGCCAGACTCATTTGGTCTAACAGCAATTACTGATCAGCATTTAAATACTTATTTTCCAAAATCAGAGCTGTTCCAGTGGTTCCCCGTGCTCATGTTCACCACCTTCCATGATCACTGTGCCACCGGGTTCTGAAACCCTGCAGAGCCATCTCTACCACTCCAAGAATGAGGAAAGCACCCACCTGATGTGTGGGGTTGTTCTGAGGAAAAACAGAGATTGTGAACCAGATGTGAAAATTGTGAAGGACAATAAAAATACAGGAAGACACTGGTGTTGCTGTTATTCAGTATGCCACACAAAATGTAGAACAGAGACAAGAAATTAACACAAAATTTAGTTCCAAGTTGGAATTCATGGAAAAGTACCCAGCATGGACTTTACATAGTCACTTAAATTTTGTTTTTAATTTCCTCAATGCACTGGAAAAACTATTTCAGAAAAATCTAAGTCTTTCTGATGTCAATGCATGTTTGAGAATCATTGTATATAGCATGATAAATAGTTTTACCTAAAGCAACATCAAAACTATACCTTCTCTTAATCCTTAAAGAAATATGTGTTTGTGTGTGTTGTGGGTACCTGTATGTATTTATTTATTTCCAAAACTAGCTTTTCTTATCAATTAATAAGATAGGATTGCATTAAGTCTACTGCCCTTACTTTTCATTACAATATTTGCTTTGGCAACTGTTTCTTAGATAAGATGTTGTATGAACTCTCAAGTTATTTCTGCCCCCCCACCCCCCCAGATAAGGGATCTTGTTATATTAAACCTTGTCTCTTCTCTGCTGAGAACAGGTCCCCTAGGTAGTCATGTCTGCTCCATGTTAGCTCACTTTCAAACTGAGTCACCTTCTAGGATCTTTTAAGCACTTAGCAGGATAAATTAAAACTGTATTCTTTTCCCTCCTCCTCTTTTTCTCCATTCTCCCATAAACTCTGCCTTCCTCTTTCTATTTTGATACATACCTGCCACACTGTCTCAAAAATCAGTAGGAAATCTAAAGTGGAATCAGGACTTCTCTACATTCGTATGTTCCTCCTCCCAGATCCCCCAGTCTAATAATACTCTCTACAACTTCAGTGGCCCTGTCTAATCGATCCTCACTCTGGGTCTACCAACACTCCTCTGAAATCTCATTTTCATAGTCCAATACTCACATCTTCAACCATTTCTTGACAAATTTGGCTGTCACAATGTATCTACTTAAAAGCGCCTAAGCTCAGAACACTATTTTTAGTGACTAAAACTACAGAACATGAAGCAGACAATTTTTCACAGAAGCTAGGTATAAAGACAGATAATATCCATACTTCATAAGAGACTATTTCAAAAAATAAATCAATCTTCACCAGACCAAAGTAAGTTTACAGAAAACCAGTAAGACATCATTACATTAAACAGCACGTGGAATACTCCAAAAGCAGCACACTGATAACATCAGAAACAGTCAATCTCTTAATTTCAGGAAACAAACTGAGGGTTGCTAGAGTGGAGGGGGGTTGGGGGGGTGGGGTGGCTGGGTGATGGACATTAGGGAGGGTATGCGTAGTGGTGAGAGCTGTGTATTGTGTAAGATTGATGAATCACAGACCTGTACCCCTGAAATAAATAATACATTTATGTTAACAGTAAAATAAAATAGTCAATCAGTTATAACACTGCCAAACTGGTAGCAAACTCATGTGTTTCTTGAGTTGGAAATTAAATTAGAATTTAAGTTCCTTTTCATAAAGCTGTTTTCATGCACTTAGAATTCTATCAAACAAAATAAGAGAAAAATAAAGTTGAGAGACACTTTTAAAGACGATTATAACATTTTGGACTGTAAATACAACTCCCCTAAATCAAACTTTTAAAAAGGCAACCATCTGACACCAGAAGCAACAGCAGCAAAAGGCAAGAATAAACCAATGGGACTATATCAAACCAAAAAGCTTCTGTGCAGCAAAGGAAACCATCAATAAAATGAAAAGGCAACCTACCAAATGGGACATAATATCTATAAATGAAACAACTGATGGGCAGTTAATATCCGAAATATATAAAGAACACATGTAACTCGACAGTGTGCACGCATGCACACGTGCACACACACAAACACACACACACACACCCCAAGGGCAAAAATCTGAACAGACATTTTCCAGAGAAGACACACAGATGGTCAACAGATACGTGAAGAGATCTACAACATCAGTAATGTTAGGAAAATGCAAATCAAAGCCACAATGAGCTATCACCTCAAACCTATGAGCATAGATAACAGAATGGTATTATCAAAAAGATAAGAAATAACAAGTATTAGGAGGAGAAAAGGAAACTCCTGTGCACTGTTGGTGGGAATGTAAATTGGTGTGGCCACTATGGAAAACATAGGGAGATTCCTCAAAAATTAAAAAAAAAAAAAAAAAAAAAAAAAACTACTATAGGATCCATCAATTACACTTCTGGGTATTTATTCAAAGAAAATAAAACACTAACCGTAAACGATATCTGCACCCCAAGTTCACTGCAGCATTATTTACAGTGGCCATGAAATGGAAACAACATAAAATGCCCATCGATGGACGAATGGATAAAGAAAATCTGATACACACACACACACACACACACACACACAGTGGAATATTATTCAGCCATAAAATAAAAAATCTTTCCACTCGCAACAACCTGGACGGTCTTGAGGGGCATTATTATGCTAAGTGAAATAAGTCAGATAGAGAAAGACAAATACTGTATGATCTCACTTTTTTGTGGAATCAAAAACCCAAGCTCAGAGATACAAAGTACAGACTGGCGGTTGCCAAAGGCATACGTTGAAACACACGCGTGCACGGGGGGTGGGGGGGGTGGGGGGGGGTTTGAGGTGAAACGGGTGACACGGGTCAAAGACACAAACTTCCAGTACTAAATAAAGAAGTGCTGCCGATAAAATGTGTGCATATAGTGTTGGCATAACAGGCTACAATTAATAGTGTACTGCATACTTGCCAGCTGCTAAAAGAATGGATCTTAAAAGTTCTCATCATCATCATCATCATAGGGGCGCCTGGGTGGCTCAGTGGGTTAAGTCTCCTCCTTCGGCTCAGGTCATGATCTCAGAGTCCTAAGATCGAGCCCCACACTGGTCTCTCTGCTCAGCAGGAAGCCTGCTTCCCCCCCCCCAACTACTTGTAATCTCTCTGTCAAATAAATAAATAAAATCTTTAAAAGATAATAAAAGTTCTCATCACAGGAAAAAAAAATTTGTTACTATATACAGTGCCAGATGTTAACTAATTTATCTGTGGTGATCATTTCACAATACACTGAAATATCAAATCTTATGTTACACACCTAAAACTAATATAATGTTATGTATCAATTATACCTCAATAAAAAGGAGCTATGTTTCAACGATAGTTAATAGTTTTACGAGACCAATAACCTAGGACGAAAGCCTAGAAGTTGACTACTGTAAACTCTTCCAGAAATTAAACACACCCCATGTATAGATTTGTAACTTTCAGATGTGATTTTGTAAAAGAAAAAAAAAATCAATTCATGGAACCATAACAGATTTGAGTCGGGGGTAGTATATTTGAGTTTGAGGTAAGGACTATGTTGGCTGGATTTGGGTTTTGGGGACGGGGTGTGGGGGCTTCACAGGGGAACAATTTTTCTCTGATAATGAAAAGTAATGAAGCTGATTTCAAATGGTAGTATCTCCCCTGAGATATTTTATAGGAAAGTTGTAGATATGAAATACCTTCAACAAAATGTTACCACTTTGTGATGGGGGCTCATCTCAGTGCATCTCAGCCTCCAGCTGGCATCGGTAAGCAGGCCCCTCAAACAGCGTGCTATTTAGGTTGATTCTGAATAGCTCATCCTTCTGTTCCCAATTCTCTACCCTACTGAAGGACTGATCAAGCATATCATATATATTAATATCAAAAGATAACACTTGGGGCTAGTGACTCGGTCGGTTAAGCAACTGCCTTTGGCTCAGGTCATGACCCCAGGGTCCTGAGACTGAGTTGGGCATCAGGCTCCCTGCTCAGCCGGGGAGTCTCCTTCTCCCTCTGCCCTCTGTCCCTCCTCGCTGCTCCTGCTCACTCGCATGCACTCTCTCTCAAATAAATAAAATCTTTAAAAAAAAAAAATGAAAAAAGACACACTTATGTAGTGTCTGCTAAGTACCAGGCACAACTCCTAATACAGTATCAGGCAGGAACTATTGCTACACTCATTTTTTCAAGGTTAAGAAAAACAAAACAAACAAAAACACTTAAGGACAGAGAGATAAGCAACTTCCCAAGGTCACACAGTGGTATGAACAAATCATATGTCTAACTACACTTATGCTAAAATATAATGAAATAGATTTATTCCCTGTTAAAGATTTCTGTTTACTTCTGCTCCAAGTAGTGCATTCTATTCATTTTAGATTCATTTCCTTTGCTTAAAGCAGCTTTCTTTTCAGATCCATTTATCGCAAGATTTTACTTCAGATATGAAACCCATCGCAGGGTACAAAGCACCTGGTTTTCATGAGGCCTGCCTCCGTTACTGTCTGGAATGTAGCATACACGAGGTAGAGGCATCTTTTTATAAACATTTCCTTAATAAAAGAAACAAGGACAAATTTCCCAAAAGTTACGGAATTTGTGGATTTCAGTTTCGGACTGTGTCTGAAATAGGCATATTCATGCATGACTTATAAATCATTTAAGTATGCATTGACAGAACAAAGCCTATTAATCTATAGGAAATAAACATACTCAGTTCTATTACAATACATAGAAGTCATCAGGCAGACAATATTTTTTTCATTAAACACTGAATCATTGTGACGTGCCAACAGCGTGAAATAAATTAATGTTTAATATTTAATACCATGTGATGGCAATACTAACCCAAATGTGTGTTTTAAATTTTATGTTATTTGACATTTCAATTTTAACTGAAAAGTATTGCTAAAGGGTTGAAATATGTGCCTGAAAGTAGCAGTTTAAATTTAATAAGTATCTTTGGTTTTTTAATGTCACCATATAGTCATTCGATTTTACCCTTTAATGATGATTCAATTCCAATTTCAGAAAATGGGGGGAGGAGGGGCATTAAAGATAGGATCGTCTTCAAAGACATTCAAAAAATATATAGAAAGGTCATCACTATGACCTAAGGGATTTAAACAATTATATATGACATGACTGGCTGAGAAATCAAAATTTTCGAATGATAAACTCTGAAAATAGATAAAGCACAAAATATATTATTAAGATATGGATTGACCTTACTAAGTAAAAAGACAGCTTTGCATCTAATACAACTCACACTAGCCATTTTTCACAAAAACAGCGATAGGGACCAGAACAAATCAGTTCACTCTTTGCAGGAAGGAAAAACAGATCATTTTCTCTTCCTGTTGGAGAGAGAGGAAAAAAGGGTCTTTAAGATGAGTGGCATCTGTAGGGGCAGATTCAAACAGAAGCCTGTGTCAAATGTACATCATATCCCTTTGCTATCACTCAGATTCACGTCTGTCGATTTTCAATTAGGAGACGAAAATGCAATAAATCTGTTTATAGGAATCACATTGTTTGTAGAAGCGAGTGAAAAATTAGCTGTTGAAATTTTGATACCTATCCATCTCCTTCTGTATTCACAGTTTTATCCAGTAACAGAATTCTGCTGCGTCTGCTCATTTCCCAGGTTCTGGAGCTACTACAGAGGGCACGTAAATGTATAAAGACGATGGGATTAAGCAATAGTGTGTGAACTCATAGAACAAAAGAAGAAGAATGAGACAGGAATGCAGAAGCTGGGGAGTGTCTGGGTGTGATTGTTTGTATATGTGTGTTTTCTTCTTGGAGTCCAAAAACCCTTTGGATTATCACTGAAGCCCAGACAGAATTTGAAAGCAAATACCGGGACAGAACAAGTGAAGTCCAACCTCGCAGCAGGGAAGAACCACCAGTCCTAAACCTTGACACTCCTCGAGAATAGGGATAATGTGTTGTTTGCTTTACACTATGTAACTAACAATGATTAACTAGCTAACAGGAGCCAGACACAGTCTGGGGTATACTCCCCTATTTTAACTCATTTAATCTTGACAACATCCCTCTGATGTAGATTTTATTACCCTTTATTTCAGATGAAGAAACAAACTCAGAGACAATAACCAATGTGCCCAGATTAAAGAGACCACAATTTCAACTTTGGTCTTCCTTTCAGTTAGTAAATATTTCCTAAGGTTTTTTTTAGAGATTTTATTTATTAATTTGAGAGCGCGAACAAGAGCAAGAACAAGAGTGCGCACGTGAGTGGGGTGAGGAGCAGAGAAGGTTCCCTCTGAGCAGGGACCCCACAGAGGGCCCTGAGATCGCGACTTGGGTGGAAGGCACACGCTTCACTGACTGAGCCCTCAGGCGTCTTTCTAAGTGTTTTTCTGCATGTGCCAGGCCCCGCGCTCAGCAGTGTCCCCTCCGCATGTCTATTTCCCTTTACTGCACACAGCCAGTCCCTGACTCCAGCACACTGCCAAGTCTGTAGCAGGATCTCAGTGAAGGGTCACTGAACTATTTGTTTAATTAAGTTATTTGTCCCCACAAAATAAACATTTACATAGATATTTGGCCCCCAAATTATATTATCTTGAAACATCTTACGATTCAGCCCTAAGACATATATTTTTTAATTATTTTTTTAAAAAGTGAATTATTTCACTGATTATGGTCCTCTAGGAACCCCACATCAGGTGGCAAATACCTACACGTCAGACTATTACAATGGTAGAGTGGAAGCGCTGTGCACAATGGCATGGGTATCATGCATATTTCACTCAACCTACCGTGTAAATAAACCACCACACAGAACCCAATTATTTCAAGAGTGTGTGACCGGAATGCCCATTCAACTACAAACATCACGTGGGTACGGTCTTCTAATGATTCTTCACAGACTCAAGGCATAATGCACAGTGTACACCAAAAATGCAAAATAAGGACGCTCCATAAAGATTAATGCACAGAGGGGTGCCTGGGTAGCTCAGGAGGTTGGGCACCCGACTCTTGATTTCGGCTCCTGATCCCAGGGTCCTGGGATTGAGCCCAGGCTTAGGTTCCCTGCTCCGGCTCCCTCCTTCTTCCTCCGCCCCTCCCCCTGCATGCTCTTCCTCTTCCTCCCTCCTCCCACCAAATAAAATCTTAAAAAAAAAAAAAAATCAACGCGTGGATTATTTTGTGGTCAGACACTTAGGAGTTTGGATGTCGCCTCTACCATGCTGCCTCATCTTGGGGAAGTTGCTTCACTTCCTATATTGTAAAATGCAGATAGAATTACAATCAGTCCGAGCGCACACCGTAAGAGCTTACTATGAGGAGGAAATGACATGAGGTATGTAAAATATTTAGCACATCCCCAGGTCACTGCTCGGGCTCATTAAATGTCAGCTTCGTGATGGAGGAGGAAGTAGGGAAGCTGGGAACTAAACTTTCTGGTAGGCATGCGGTACAGCAGATGAGACACTGGTCACCCTCTCTAGTCTAACCTTTAAAGCTTGTCCGGGTGCAGCACAATGCGTGCTCCTGAAGCAGTGGATCTCCAAAATGTGCGGTGCCAGCAAAACCACCCTGTCTCTTTACCTTCACGACATTCTGCTTAACTCTCACACACACATACTTTTCCCACCACCATTCAAACTAACTGCTGATGATACAGTAGTAAAAACGGGAAAATGACTAGTTCCTTCTATATGATTCTATACTCCCTCCCAAATTATGCCTTTTCCTTCTAAAAAGAAAACACCAATTCCTTCTAAAGGCATGAGCAAACCCAAAACGTAGTGATAAATCTGAACATTTAAAAAAAAAAAAACGTTTTCAGAAAAAGTCAAGAAACAGACTTTCGACTCCAGAGAACTGATGGTTTCCAGAGGGGAAGGGGTGGGGACGGATGAAACAGGTGATGGGTGAAACAGGTAATGGGGATTAAGGAGTGCACCCGCCCTGATGAGCACCCGGGTGCTGCATAAAGTGTGGAACCACCAGACGATACGCCTGAAACTAATATAACACTGTATGTCAACTATACTGGCATTCAAATTTCTTTTAAAACTTGTATGTAGCAACATTAGAGAAAAAATTTTAAAATAAGAGTATAAAATAAAAATAGTCTCAGGAAAAGCAATTATATTACCCACTTATTCATATCTTAAATGAAAAATGTATAAGACTGTAACTGACTACCATAATTACACTCCTTCTTGCAAGGTGGTACACAACTAATCTTTTACCTCCATATTACTTTAAACCAAGCTAACTACTTACCTGTAAGATGCCTGTACAACCAATGGATCTATCAAGTTTTTAATTTCTGAGTCTTAGCCAAAAAACTATTATTACCCCAATAGAACAGAAATAAAGTTTTGTTTGTTTTTTAACTTTATAATCTACATATTGGTAAGAAGGAACTTAAGATTAAAAAATGGGCTTTGAGGGAAGACAAATCGATGGAAACTTTTCCTTCAAAAGATATCATTTATTTATTTATTAGAGAAAGAGAGCACACAAGAGAGCACAAGGGGAAGGAAGGGCAGAGGCAGAGAGAGAATCATAAGCAGACTCTGAGCTGAGCATAGCACCCTACCTGGGACTCAATCTTATGACCCTGAGATCATGACTGAGCTGAAATCAAGAGTGGACACTTAACCAACTGAGCCACGGTACCCCGAAACTTTTCCTTTTAGAAACAAAGTCTATTTTATCCAAACCAACGGCTCTTACTTGAGTCTATCACTTGAATATTCATCTCCTTTTTCAATAGCATAACAACTATTCTCAATACAGTAATTAAATACACCCAGGGCCCATTGTCAGTATCTTTCTGAGTAAACTATAGTAGGCAGGAACAAAGCACAAGTTACAGGGGCTAAAGACTAATACTGTTATCTGTTCAGAAATTTAGCAAACGGGGGCGCCTGGGTGGCTCAGTGGGTTAAGCCTCTGCCTTCGGCTCAGGTCATGATTCCAGGGTCCTGGGATCGAGCCCCACATCGGTCTCTGCTCAGCAGAGAGCCTGCTTCCCCCCACCCCCCACCCTCTGTCTGCTACTCTGCCCACTTGTGGTCTGTCAGATAAATAAATACAATCTTTTAAAAAACAATGTAGCAAACAATGGCACAGGTGCACTAAGTCAGCACAAGTGCTAGGTCCCGACAGCCTGCAATATTTCAGGTATTAGCCAGACATGTGCGCATCCAGCTCAATATACCTTTGTAAAGACTAGCAAAATGGACAATGCCGGGAGGGCAGGCGGGCAAGAAGACCAATCCGCAGGGTAATCCTCGAACACTGGCAATCGCTCTGAGGTCGTCCAGAAGAAGATCAAGCAATTGAAAAAGAAATCAAACACCCCCTCCAACCTTTCTTTCACGCTGCTGCCAGAGGGAGGCACAGCTTGCTCTGGGTTATTCTCCTGCACAGAAGATCGCTCCTTCACCTGTGGCTCCTGGATGTTCCAACCGTGCTCCAGGAAGAAACCCCCACGGTTCTCCTGAGGTCCTGACATGATGGCAATGGGAGAGAGGGAGCATGGCGGGCAGGTGGGAATCCAGTGTCTCTATCAACCAAAGCAACTCCATCTCTTTCTTACACACTGGGGTTTGGGTGAAACACCGTGAGAAGAACACTCTACTGGTAAATAAAAACTGAAAATGGCTGTCCTGACACAAGGGGCTCCTCCTTCTCTGGCTGCTCAAGGGAAGAGTGTAACCAGATGCTACACAAGTTTTCAAAACATACACGAGCCACTCCCATCAATACAGCTGGGCTCTGCAAATACCACACACAGCACCTTTGCAACCATTAGCCCCATCATAAGAAATGTCGCTTTGCTTGCCTTCATGCACTTTGTTCTATTCAATATATTCTATACAATTTCTGTGGACAGAATGCTTTGTGAAATTAAACGTGTTCCTACCTTTGAGTAGCTTTCAGCTTAGCGCATAAGAAAACAGACAAAACAGTGACCACAGTATAAATCAGAATAAAATCAACATTAAAGAGAAGGCCAAGGGACCCTGGGTGGCTAGTCATTAAGTGTCTGCCTTGGACTCAGGTCATGATCCCAGAGTCCTGGGATGGAGGCACAAGTCAGGCTCCCTGCTCAGCGGGAAGCCTGCTTCTCCTTCTACCACTCCTCCTGCCTGTGCTCCCTCTCTCGCTGTGTCTCTCTCTGTCAAATAAACAAACAAAATCGTCAAAAAAATAAAGAGAAGGATAAACACCTACAACTTGGGGGTGGGGAGCAATTTTTCCAGTGGATTCGGAAAAGGCAAGGATGTTGGAACTGGATCTTGATGAATGTGGGTGGACAATATAGTGAAAAGTAAAGTCCCTGCGCCGTAAACATACAAACGCAAAAACATGCCAGAGTCCCTGGCACACGCTGTAGAAGGACGAGCAGGCACATGGCTGGACTACACAGAGCACTGCAGCTCACTATTCTGGAAGAAAGCCCTGGACCCAGTTTGTTGAAGATTTAGAATGCTTCAATAAAGATAACCCCTAATTCGACAGAGCACTTTACAATTTACAAAACAGTAATTTAGACATAAAGATATAATAATGTTAAAACAATTTTTAAATAATTTCTAGCAATCATCACAACAATCCTATCAAGTTAGTCAGTTAACTATTCCAGGCAGGGCAAGGAGAGGAACAGAACCATCAAGGAGACTCCACACACCAGAATGCAGACCAAGACAGGGCTGGATCCCATGACCCTGAGATGATAACCTGAGCTGAAATCAAGAGTCGGATGCCGAACGAACCGAGCCACCAAGATGCCCCACAATCCTACCAAGTTAAGTGAGGCAAAGATTATCAAGCCCGTTTGACAGAGGAAGAAACTGAGATAGGTGAAAACATTAACATGTATTAAACATCCATTATGTACTCGGGCCTTTGCAAGGTGAGTGGCAAACATTATGACCTTCTGAGGTGAATGAGCATCACCCAAACTTACAATCAGGAAAACAAGCTCAGAGAGGCTGAGAAGCGTGTCCTGAGACATGGGACTTGTAGCGGCAGATTCAGGACTGAGCCCAGATCACGCTTCTGTGCTCTGCTCTGACAAAAGTGCCTTTTATTGTGGAGGCAAAAAGAAGGGGGCAATTTTTAGGGCCTTCGAGAGCAGTTACAAGTTCTGAACTGTTTTTAAAAGGGACTCTTAACAGATTACCAAAGTTTTCCAGATGAGACACCTGGACCGGAAATCTAGCAGATTGTTAGGGGGCACAGCAGATGAATGTGAGCATGAGCCACACACAGGAAATGACCCCACAAGGCTGGACCCTAGACATCGACGCAAATTATATCCAACTCCCATGAGTCTGTCATGAAATATTGTCCTAACCCTCTTCTGGACTCTCACCAGCCATCTCCTGACTACCATATAGTAAAGCATTTACCAGATTTCATCAAACCGAAAATGCCACTGATTCTAAGACACACTCTTCCTTATTTATGTACTACCAAGAAAAAAGCAATGTTAACCTATGCCATGCTGCTGACTTTAAATCACACTAACTTCAGACATAAAACAAAATGTGAAAAAGAAATCTGTAATTGGAAATGATGAAATACGGTAACATTTCTGCATTTTTTTCAATATGATTTTATTCTCACTCTCAACAAGGCACTAAGACCCGGTCTTCCCAGGACGAACTGCTCAGGGCCCAGGCATCCGATGTGACACAGGCAGTATCAGGCATCATTCCGAGGGTGCACGCACTGCCTTCCCAGACGAAGTGCTTACGGTCTGGACCCAATCCTCTGGCCCAAACCTGAAGGGATTCTTTTTTTTTTTTTTTTTTTTTAATATATTTGTTTTTCAAACCTAGATTATTTTTTTTTCCATTTTATTTATTTTTTCAGCGTAACAGTATTCATTGTTTTTGCACAACACCCAGTGCTCCATGCAAAACGTGCCCTCCCCAGAAGGGATTCTAAAATTTCTGACATCTGCCATCTAGCTGGCTCCTCAACCCCATTACCTGCTGGTAACTGCTGTAAACAAGAAAGTGAAATGTGGTGGCAGTGTTGCCGGTCGTGAGGACAGTATCCACCAAACGTTTACTGTGTTCTCCATGCTTTACGTGCACGTTGACACATCACTCTCACAATTCTGCAATGCATGTTACCAGCAATCTTTGACTAGATGAACAAAATCCGCTTCCAACTGGCAATTTGGAATAAATGAACACCTAGATGAAAGCGGGCTTTATTATTAATTTTTTAAAGATTTATTTATTTACTTTAGAGAATCTCAAGCAGACTCCCTGCTGAGCAGGGAGCCCCACACAGGCCTCCATCTCATGACCCTGGACTGCGACCTGAGCTGAAATCAGGAGTTGGATGCTTAATTGACTGAGCCACCCAGGTGCTCTGGAGAGTGAGTTCAAAATCAAAGACCCCTAAAGAAGAAAGATATGCCGAAGAAATAATCCTGCTAGCTTTTGCTTTCTGTGATTTTGTGAAACATTAGCTCAACTTCCTGTTACCTGCTCTTGGAGAGTTCTTTATTGACCGTGGATCAAAATGAGGCACCCAGTCAGCAATATACTTATTTTTAGTTTTTTGGAATAATTTTTTTTTTTCATGAATATGAGCTAGCAGAAAGAAACAAGGCCATGGAGAGCCTGCAGTCCTCATTGTTGAAGAACACATCTTGGGGCGGCTGGGGTGGTTCGGTCTGTTAAGTGTCCAGTTTCAACTCGGGTCATGATCGCAGCAGGGTCATGAGACTGAGCCCCGCATCAGGCTCCACACTCAACAGGGACTCTGCCTGAGATTCTCTCTTCCTTTCCCTTGGCCATCTCCTGGTTCACACACTCTCTCTTTCTCTCTCTCTCTCTCTCAAATAAATAAATAAATCTTAAAAAAAAAAAAAAAGGCCACATCCTTCAGGGACGCTAGGTCTTGGGATATTTGCATGTCAGCAAACCTCAACACAAACATGAAACAACAATGAAAAGCAGCAAATCAGCAGGAGGAATAAACATGTCAGAAATACGGTGGCCTTCAGTGATCATCCCATAGCTTCACAAATGAACTATTGTTCAGCTTAGATCAGCCTTCTCCCATGGGGACATCTCACTGAACCAAAGGATCAACAGAAAATACTCCCTCAGTTCTCCCCTTCCTCGGTAGGATTATGTGAAAGGACCTGGATATTACTCCAATTTGGGAGAAATACTCCCAAAGGTTTGGGGTTTCAGAATCCTCTGTCCTGTATTAGCCAGTCTCACAAACATTAACATTCAAGATCCACATATTTGCTATTTATAAAAAAGCACACACAGCTGACGACCTCCTTAGAATTGTGATCTTGTTCCTCGAGACATCACAAACTTTCTCCTTCTGTGCGCTGAAAATCTCATTTCTGCAGGAGACCATATGAGCCCCCTTTAACAACTGCTCCATTTCAGTCCATTTAAAACGGGCATCTGCTTGCCATATATCAGAGCTTATGATCCCTAAAAAGCTCAGCTTTTTTTGTTTTTTTTCCTAAAGGGCAGGACAAGATGCCATGCCTTTTCCTTCACCCCCATCTTCTCTTTTCCATCAGGCAACTTTACATTCATCCTGCAAGGACCAGTGCAAATGTCATTTCCAAACCATCCTAACAGAATTAATAGTCCCTTCCACTGCACCCCCAAACTACCTTGCTCACATACTATTGGAGAACTAATTTGTTACAGTAAACTGCTTGTATGCCACATAATGAAGTCTCTGAAGACAGAAAACATCACTTATTCATCTGTATATGTCCAAAAAGGGCCTGACACAGGGTAGTTATTCCATAACTTTGTGATAAATAATTTTAATAACGTGACTCAAAATCTTTACTAACACTTTTATTTCATGTAAGGAAAATATAATATTAGTCTTTGAAAAAGTAATGAGAAAAATAAAATATCCTTTAAAGGGAAAACTCAAACTGGAGTAAAATCCCAAGTAAACAATATAAATTGCAGAAAATATTTTTTTCCTTGTCTCATTCATTTTCTATGGTTTCTTAATTCCCTTCTATTAAATGACTCTTAAGGGCAATTTTACTTATGAATAGTAATATCCAATTTTATGAATCTGACAAATGTCTTGCCCCAAAGTAACAAAAATATGTATTTAGTGCTGAATAATACAAAACTCACTTTGCAACTTTTTATCAGACTACTGTCTGTCTTTTGAATACAGACGAGAACAATATTAAAATAAATTTGCATAGCCTAAATACAAACCAGGCTAGAGATTACTGAGTATATGCTTGGCCAAAGGGAGGAGACAGACCACGATTATAAATACACCTAAATAATTTACAAAGCTAATAACCATGTGTTAACATATGAACTGAAGCTGATGAACTGAAATTTTATCAGCTGATAAAACAGCTGTAAATCCATATTCCGGACCCACTTCCACAAATAGCAAAAAATGTTTTATGTTATTTGATTATTTCCACTCCATGGGCAAATCCCTAAAGCATCCGATGAATAATGCTTTGGGGAAACATTTTCGAATTTTCATTGAGCATACCCCTTCTACTTCTCAAATACCAGAAAACTGTTCCTCCTCCATATGAGCAGAGAGCTCTTAGCAAAGGACTCGCTGTTTATAAGAGAAAGCCTCCTTCTCTCTGGTCTGTGGAAATTTCCCTCTCTGTTTAAGAAAGAGCTCCAGGGGAGTAGGGGGTAGGAAAAGACTAAGTGAAATAAGATGGGATCGAGAGGAAGACAAACCATAAGACATTCTTAATCTCACAAAACAAACTGAGGGATGCAGGGGGGAGGAGGATAGGGAGAGAGGGATTGGGTTATGGACATTGGGGAAGGTATGTGCTATGAAGAGTGCTGTGAAGTGTGTAAACCTGGGGATTCATAGACCTGTACCCTTGGGGCTAATAATACATTGTATGTTAATATAAAAAAAAAAATTTTTGGGGGGGGCGCCTGGGAGGCTCAGTGGATTGGGCCGCTGCCTTCGGCTCAGGTCATGATCTCAGGGTCCTGGGATCGAGCCCCACATCGGGCTCTCTGCTCCGCAGGGAGCCTGTTTCCTCCTCTCTCTCTGCCTGCTTCTCTGCCTACTTGTGATCTCTCGCTCTCTGTCAAATAAATAAATAAAATCTTTAAAAAAAAAAAGAAATGCGAAAATTAAAAAAAAAATTTTTTTTTTAAAAGAAAGAGCTCTAGGGGTGCCTGGGTAGTGTGGTGGGTTAAGCATCTGACGCCTGTTTCTGCTAAGGTCTTGGTCTTGGGTCGTGAGATCCAGCCCAGTGTTGTGCCTTGCACCCAGCACAGAGTCTGCTTGGGACTGTCTCTTGTCCTCCCTCTGCTCTCAGCCCCCAATCCCTGCTCTCTCTTTCTCTCTAAAATGAATAAATAAATCTTAAAAAAAAAAAAAAAAGAACCAGCTCCAACATCACAGGCTTTTAAGCCATCTCTAATTCTCCTCATTATTCAACCAGAAATTATGCTCATATATCCTCAGACCACTTTTTTTTTCTTTACCTCTTACAGCCCTTGAGATATTCTGGGACTCTAACCCAAAGGCAGGGGCTACACATTACAAGCTGAGCACAGAGCTGCATGTTCAGTAATACTTTCTGAATTGAAAGCAGGCTTTCAGTCAAGTTCAATTCTGGCTCCTCGGTTTCACAGACTATATCCCTGGACCAAGCCCAAGGTCCCTCTTCTTTGTTCTTTCCGTCCCTAAAGAAATAAGGTCCTTTCTGTCTTCTTCTGTGAATAAGAGAGAGGACAGGCCCATATATTCACCATTCCCAGGTGTGACGTTATATAACATGACACACACTCAGATTTACCTCCAGATACCTTTGGATTGTTGAAGCCTCTCTTCCTCTATCATTTCTTTTTTCTTTTTTAAAGATTTTATTTATTTATTTGACAGGCAGAGATCACAAGCAGGCAGAGAGGCAGGCAGAGAGAGAGGAGGAAGCAGGCTCCCCGCTGAGCAGAGAGCCCCATGCGGGGCTCCATTCCAGGACCCCGGGATCATGACCTGAGCCGAAGGCAGAGGCTTTAACCCACTGAGCCACCCAAGTGCCCCTCCTCTATCATTTCTCATGTATTTTATCAAAGTATCAATTATCAATTAAGAACCACATCAGTGTTAATAAAATGATCAAAATTCTATTTAACATCGCCATTAATGTAATAACGGTTAATCCAAAGTAGCTGAAGCATAAAAATTACAAATTCTCTTAAATTAGAATCAATAAAAAACAAATTATGTTGTCTGCACCAAATTAACAAAATCTTTCTCTCACCCATGCTGCTACATCCCAGTAATCCCACTATAACCCACTGTGTACCAATCTAAAGCACACTCCAGGGGCCCAGAGTTAAGTCCTAGCTTTTTCCAGAAGCCTCCCAGTTCTTCTCTTTGCTCTTTGATATCACCCTTTCCAGAACTGCCTCTCTACTTGGTAGGTATACTTATTAAAGTGACAATTTACCATATTAACATATTAACAACTCAAAAAATATATATTGATAAATAATAAGTTGAATAAATATTAATTGAATGACTTCTATGTTTTCAATGTAAGACTTGAATCCTCTTAATATGGTGATGTTAATATTACACTCTTATTTTCTAGACCAAGACACTGAGGCTCAGAAGTTATGTAATTGGTAGCAAGTGATGGATGCAGAACTGGAATCCGGGTCTGCCTTATTTATAAATTCATATTCTTTCTCCAGTAGCACAGTATGACTCTGGAATTTATCCTGTCAAGTATTATTCTTGAATGACTCTACCAGTGTTGGCTTACCGTTCCTAGTGCATTACTCGTAAAACTGCACTCTGACCTGGGCAGAGAGCAGGGAGAGATGAGACCATAATTACCAGTTCCCTAAATCACCAGAGGTGGTCTATGATGTGCTCTCATGGGACCTGGTGGACTCCCCAGACTGACTCTATCTGTGGTGAGGCATTTGACTTAAGGGTTAACAGGCTAGTCAACAAATTTCGGTAGATTTGGACTGGATGGAAGGGCTCTCAGCTTGAACTGGTGAAAATCCGGAGTTAAAGAATTTTTTTTAAAGTCAACATATTGCTTTCAATTATATACAGTAATGTAGCTACTTTTTCATTTTACCTTTTAAAGTAACTATTTTATTTTGAGTATAGCTGATATGCAATGTCACATTAGTTTCAGGTGTACAACAAAGTGATTCCACAACTCTACACATTATACTATGTTCACCACGAGTGCAGCTACTGTCTGTCCTGATACACTGCTCTTACAATATCACTGACTGTATTCCTTGCGCTTTATTCCTTTATTCCCATGATTTATTCATTCTGTAACAGGAAGCATGTATCTCCCTCTTCCCTTCACCCACTTTGGGAGGCCCAACCGCCTCCTCTCTGGCAACCATCAATTTATTCACTATATTTATAGGTCTGACTCTGCTTTTTGTTTATTCATTTGGGTTGTTATGGTATTAGTCTTTTTTAGTCTGACTGACTACACTTAGCATAATACCCTCTGGGTCCATCCATGTTGTCTCAAATGGCATAATCTCATCCTTTTTTACGTGTAAGTAATATTCCAATGCATTTGTTTGTACGTCTATGCAAACGCATATACATATACATACACACACACCCTATCTTCCTTATCCAGTTGTCTGTTGATGTACACATAGACTGATCCCATATCATGGCTATTGTAAATAATGCTGCAATAAACACAAAGTTACATAAATGTTTTCAAGTTAGTGTTTTTATTTTCTTTGGGCAAGTAATATCCAAGAGGTGAATATTGGACCACATGGTAGCTCTATTTTTAACTTTTTGAGGAACCTCCATACTGTTGTCCACAGTGGCTGTGCCAACTTCCAACTCCATCAACAGTGTACAAGGGTTCCTTTAAGTCCACGTTCTCCCAAAACATTGTTATTTCTCTTCTTTTCAATTTCAGCCACTCTAACAGGTGTCAGGTTATATCTCATGGTTGTTTTGATTTGCATTTCCCTGATGATGAATGATATGGAGCATCTTTTCATGCATCTGTTGGCCATCTGGATGTCCGCTTTAGAAAAAATGTCTATTCATGTCTTCTGCCCATTTCTCACTCAGTTTGTTTTTGGTGTGCAGTTATGTAAGTTCTTTATATATTTTGAATATTAACTCCTTATTGGATATGGCATTTGCAAGTATCTTCTCCTATTCAACAAGTTATCTTTTTGTTTTGTTGATGGCTTCCTTTTCTGTGAAAGAGCTTTTATTTGCACACATGATACTACACACAGAAAATCCTAAATATGCCACCAAAAAAACTACTAGATGTAGTAAATGGATTTGGTAAAGCTGCAGGCTACAAAACTAATATAGAGAAATTGGTAGCATTTCTATGTGCTAATAATAAAACAGCAAAAAAAGAAATTAAGAAAACAACACCATATACAATTGTATCAAAAAGAATAAAATACCTAGGAATAAACTTCACCAAAGAGATGAAAGACCCATACTCCAAAAACTACAAAACACTGATGAAAGAAAGTGAAAGGGACACAAACAGATGGAAATACATATTCCATGCTCATGGACTGGGCGAATTAATATTGTTAAAATGTCCACATTACCCAAGGCAATCTACATATTCATTGCAATCCCTGTCAGAATCCCAACAGCATTTTTCACAAAACTAGAACAAATGATACTAAAATGTGTATGGAACCACAAAAGACTCTGCACACCAATGCAATCTTGAGAAAGAAGAACAAAGCTGGAAGCATCACAATTTCAGATTCCAAGACATACTACAAGGCTGTAGTAATCAAAACAGTATGGTACTGGCACAAAAACAGACACAGAGAACAATGGAACAGATAGAGAGCCCAGCAGTAAACCCTTAATTATGTGGTCAATTGATCTATGACAAAGGAGGCAAGAATGTACAATGGGAATAGACAGTCTTTTTAATAAATGGTGCTGGGAACTGTACAGCTACATGTAAAAGAATGAAACTGAACAGCTTTCTCATGCCACACACAAAAATAAACTCAAAACAGATTAAAGACCTAAACGTGAGACCAAAACCATAAAAATCCTAGAAGAAAGCACAGGCAGTAATTTCTCTGACATCAACCATCACGATGTTTTTCTAGATGTGTCTCCTTAGGCAAGGGAAACAAAAGCAAAAATAAACTGCTAGGCCTAATTTGCTATTTTAAAGCAAAAGATAAACAGACACATTTGGAGAATGGGGTCCTCAGCATCCGCTAACTCTGGCTTGGAGCAAGAGCCCCAGGATAAAACACTGGGTTGAATGTCAATGTGCTCACATCAGTGTTCTATTTTTTTTGTTGTTTGTTTTTTAATTACTGTGTTCTTTCCCCCCAAAAATGGGCATTTTAAGAAGCCCAGATGTGAAACTCAGAATGACAAAACTAAAGGAAGAATACATCAGAGGCAAAATTTAGATAATATGGAGGTAAATTAACTATCAGAATCATCAAAACTGTAAGATACAATAAATATGTCTTGTTTAAGCCAGTAAGTTAGTGGCCATTTGTCAAAATAGAAAGTTAATACAGACAGAGGAGACACTTCAGTGGTTAAAAAGAGAAAACCTAATGCACCCAACAAAGCAGGTTTTCTCACCACACAAGTGCCAGCAGAGCTGCCTGTCTGTTGTCCGGACATTTAACGACCTCTTAGGTGAACAAGTTAACGCTGCCCGAGTCCTTCCTGACACCACAGTAGTCTGGCATCGCTGAGCCCTGAAGGGCTAATATTCATGGATCCCAGACCACAGGACCATCCCCAAGAGCACTGAAATGAGTAGGAGTTACTTACTCTCCTTGCAAGCCATTGCCCTAGTCCCCTCTGAAGAGACACACACTCTCTTGGCCCTAATAGCCCCAGTGGACATGGCTCACAACAACCCCAAAAACCCACTAAAGCCCAGACAGAAGCCTGCTGTGACCAGTCCTTACATGCATGGAGTTCTATTCTATAACTTAAGTAGTGGCTGCGAGACAAAGGCAGGTTCTCAATGTCCACAATACATTTAGCATGAAACTCCAATACACGGAACAGCGAAGAGAAGCACACAGTGTGGAGGGGAAAAGACAGTGTGGTATCGTGGAAAAAGAAGACTGTAGAAGTGGGAAGTGCTTTGCCATCCACAGCCCGGCCCCTGATGCATCACACAGCCTGTCATCAAACAAGGGACTTATGACCCTGAAAATGTCTTCCAGGTCAAACAGACCATCATTCTCCAGTCTCAACATAAGAATTTGTAGTTCAATAGTTATGATGAGTTACAAGGAGCCACCATCTACGGTGGGGGCCAGGAGGGGACAGAGTTGAAATAAGGCATCAAGGAAACTATTCCATCTGCTAAGAGTACTTATTCTTAGTCACTAAGATTAGCCCACAGGCCTCCAAGTTTTAACACACACTGTGTTCTTAGCATCGGGAGCTGGGTTTTATAAATGTCAACCCCATACATCCAGGTTGCACAGAGAAGTCCATTTCAGTCCTCTAAGATAACCTGCAGCTATTCAATACATATTCCTTGGTTATTTCACTTGAAGTTTAGTGCCCAGGATTAATCTTTCCATGTTCTATTTCTTATTATAAGTGTAACTCCATGAAATATTGATATTTTATATGCAATTCTATGACTAGTGGTAGTTTATCTTTACAGCTAGCCAGCAAAGTAGGGGGGGGGGGGAGCGGTTAAAGTATTATGCTATAAAAACCTTACCAAGGAGCTAAGATCAAAGAAATGCATATAATATTTGCAGGCATCTTCTGGTGAACACCAATACAAAACAGTCAGCGAGGAAATTTAAGTTTCGCTGAAAGCCCTATGCTGCCATGTCAGAACAGAGAGCTAAACCCCCTACTGTTCATAATTTATCTTCTGTCACTAATAGTCCATCAGCCAACAAAAATGGTTAGAGATTTTTATCTAAATTTTTGGCAATTCTTCGTCATAGCTTGAAATAAAGAAAGATGACATTTGGACTATACGTTTCCGTTTCCATTCTCATTCCACTTGACAGAGAAGGAACACATACTGTGCTTGCAATTTAAGCTGGTATTAAACTGACCCCTGCTGGCCTCCTTCCTCTTCTGCTTCTCATTTATCAGCTAGTATATCACCTAATCGCATTCCGTAGTTGAACCTGCATTTGATCCATCCATGGTATCAAAACCATGACCCAGGAAAAAGATGGTCAGGCCGACCACTACAAGTGGAAGGATGCCTCCCTTCCTCAGAGCTTTGGTTATTATATTTGCAAAGAAGACCTAGCAATTAAAATCACACTAGCATTCCACAGAAGTGTTTCCTGTTTATTCCACAAATGAATTCAATCAGCACACATTTACAGGTGTTTTCATTTGTTTTGAGAGAGAGAGGGAGAGTGTCCATGAAAGCTGGCCGGGGGGCTAAGGGAGGCCATGCAGATGGGAGAGCAGGAGAGAGGGTCCCAAGCAGCCTCTAAGGCCTACTAAGGGCTCAATCCCATGACCCTGAGGTAACTACCTGGGCCAAAATCAAGAGTTACATGCTCACCGGCTGAGCCAGCCAGGCATCCCAAGTACAGGTTTCGGGAAAGACCCCAGAGAAGCAAGATACTTAGAACTGAATCACCTGCCCTCCGGGAATTCACAGGCATCTACAAGTCCATGAAAAGCTACATTTCAGAATTCAATTCTAGCTCCTGGTAGGAGGTAGGTACCTGGAGGTAGGTACCAGGAAGGTAAGAAGGAAGCAGGGCTACCATAAGGGCTGTGGTGTATCCTGCCTCTGGGGTCTCAGCTCACTTGCGATTCTTTACTCAAACAGCAGGGAAACGGCACCTCTTTCATTTGTATGGATCCACTGTACTTCCTATGTCAGAGGACGGTGACACACTCAGGGGCTGGACTTTATTGGAACCTGTAACCAGTTAAGAGAGATGAGAAGAGAAAGAAGAAAATCATGAAAATACATAAAGTGTAGAAATTTTTTTTTAATTTTTAAGATTTTATTTTATGTATATGTTTATTTGAGAGAGAGTGAGTGACAATGTGAGCAGGAGGAGAGAGCCCTAAGCAGACTCCACATTGAGCGTGGAGCTAGACGGGGGCCTCAATCTCGGGACCCTGAGATCATGACCCAGAGTCAGACACTTAACAACCTGTGCCACCCAGGCAATGCCCCCCCCCCATTTTTATGTCCCAAAAAAGTTAAAGCATTTTTCTTTTCCTCACTTCCCCATATTTTTCAATATCTCTTTTCTTGCACTCCAGACAGATGAAGATAAATGAAGTACAGTAGTTAAACTTCTTTGTTTGGTTACAAATGATCTTTTGTATCAACATTATTGTTATGTAAGCACTTTTAATATTGCTTCTAGCAGCTGAGACTTCTGCTTCAACATATGTTATGGGGAAAAAAGTGGTTAAAATGTATTCGTGACTAAAATAACTAAACAGTCCACAAACGTGGCCTAGAAAATACTATAAATGAATCTGGTTTGTTGGAGTTCTTAAGTCAGGTAAAACTGAAGATCTGACCTCTCTCCCCAGACAAGAAGGAGTAACCCCAGAGTCTCAAGACTATCAATACCTTCTATGTCTTCCTATCCTCCAACAAACCACTGTTCCAACTCATTCTTTAAAAGAGACTGGAGTTTAACCTCCTCTTCCTGCACCTTCCACGACATAGGAGGGCATGATTCAGGGGAAATCGGGCTCTTTTTTTTTTTTAAGATTTTATTTATTTGACAGAGAGAGAGAGAGACGAGAGAGGGAACACAAGCAGAGGGAGTGGGAGAGGGAAAAGCAGGCTTCCAGCTGAACAGGGAGCCCAACTCAGGGCTCAATCCTAGTCCCTGGGATCATGACCCGAGCCGAAAGCAGACACTTAATTGGGTAATCGGGTTCTTCTGCTTAACAACATTCGCCCTAAAAAATCTCAAGTTTACTGAGGAAACATGTAGCCCCATAGAAAATAAAATAATGATCAAGCTTCTAGGCTCTGGGTTCAGACTACAGCAGTAATCTCAGCCAAGGCACCGGCCTTCCTAAATCAAATACAGTGCAATTGCGCGGACGGCCAAACCCAGCCGTCACAAGCAAAGAGCTCAGCGTGACACCAGGGTTCAATCAATGTTAGCCCCATGGGACTTCCCTCCTAAAGTCTTGGCCTCAACTCTGAACCTGAACAAAAAGGCCCTCAGAATCCTCACTCTAGCTGGACTGAACTTTCAGGGTGCCCAAGGAATCCATCTTGCCTTCTCTCCTTCCTTTTTCCTTTCCTGCGGATAATAAGCACCAGAGGAAAGCTTCCTTTGCTCACATATAAATGACACTCCTATTCATATATACTTGTGTCCTTGTATATGTCTTATTTTGGTAACCAGGGGTCTCAAATTAGCCAGTATGAGCCAAATTTTTAACATTCTGGTCCACTGGTCCCTTAATGACACTTGCTTCTGTGGACCAGAAAAAAATCATTGCCATACCTATAACATCAAAACACAAGATTGCTTGTGCACAGAACTTTGAGTCCTCGCAAGGATCCCTACTTGCTGTATCTTCAGAATTTCTATCTCCCTCTCTTCACACTACCCAGCCATGAACAAAGACCACAGCACATTCCAGATTTCAGACCCCATGACAACGGTGACCTACATACAACCTTCAGATATGCCATTCTTAACAGTCCTGCCCCCAATAACTGATTAAAATATAACAAAAGGAAGTGTTTACATCTGTGTTTACATTTTAAACATCAATATTTAAGTAAAACAGCAAACCAGCCAGCACAAAAATTAAACATTATGAACCGGTCTGGGAAGAAAAGAAAAAAAAAAAGACTACGAATATTTCATCCATGTGAAATATTGCTGCAGAGGTGCGTCCCTCGTCGCCTGCAGCCTGGACTTCTTCCTCAGAGCCCGTGGGAAGCGTGCTGGAGAGCAGGCTGCCAGCAGGTACGAGGCTGTCAGCTGCCGTCGACCAGCACTCCTTTGCCTGTTCCACGAGGCTCTCCCAGCAGGCCAGTGCCGCAGTCCTCCTGCACCCAGCACCTGCTGGGGGTCACAGCAGAACAAAGAAAGCGGCAGGCTCAGAGTTCAGCACCGCAGCACTTACACCACCTTCCCGGATCACCTGGTCTGCAAGGTGAATCCTCCCCCCAGCGTGAAACGTGAGCACAATTTCCATCCTCCAAGGTTTCTGAATCTAAAGCAAAGCCTTCACCCCACGAAAAGCTTCATGAAGGGTATTAATAAAATTCTGCCTTCTGGCACCTGCCAGCACTTGTCTGTAATGCGACAATGACAAACCCCCGCTCCCATTAGTGGCTCTTACCCACAAATACTCTCCACAGGCTTGGGAAGTGGAAATTTATGTGAAATTTGCTATATAAATCATTCCCCCAAGTTTTCACTCACTGTGAACTTCTAAAGATGACACAAGACTGAGAGAAGTTCAGTACTCACTTTCTGAGAAAGTTCGTGGTGTTTCCTATGAATTCCCTGAATGGTGGAAAAAATCTTTACTTTAGAAATGTGTGTGTAGTAACTAATAGTTTACCAATACAGTTGTGAATAAAAGATACTGTTTTTGTTCATGTTTATATAATCAGCACTAGAGCCTGGCACATACCAGACACACAGTATTTGCTAACTAATGAGTACATTTGTTGCCTTGCAAATGGTTGATAATCACACTTTCTGAATTCCACATTCAAATGGAAAAATTTTCTCCCATTGACTTACATTATAAAATTGGAGTGTTCTATCTTTGGAAAGTATTTGACCCCAAGACGTAAGATAAGAAAATCCACATTTTAAAAAGCAACAACCATTTTAGAACTTCATGATTATTAACTGGTTAGAAAATATTAATAAAGACAATCTCCAAAAGTCTGATATTTGACATCCAAAACTGTTCTGAACTTAAGATACATTTTCTCATATAACTGGTATTTTGAATAATGATTAGGTCAGATGAGCTAACAATTTCATTTTACAGTTTCATTACAAGTTTAAAAGCTTCTATAGTAGAAGCCCATTTATTCTAATCACTGTTTAACAGTTTATATTTTCTAAAAATACATTTGACATTCTATCTCTTAGTCAAGATACCAGAAGAACTGACCTCCATATACAAACAGGGCCAGAGTGAAATAAATTGGCTCAAAATTCAATTGCAACATTTCCTAAGTGACCTTGGGCAAGTTATACTAAACCTTTCTGCCTTATTTATCACACCTCTAAGATAGAGAAAACACTAAGTTATGGGAATATTTTTTTAAAGATTTTATTTATTTGAGAGAGAGAGAGAGAGATCACAAGTAGGCAGAGAGGCAGGTGGGGGGAGAGCAGGCTCCCCACTGAGCAGAGAGCCCGATGCATGGCTCGATCCCAGGACCCCGAGATCATGACCCGAGCCAAAGGCAGAGCCAAAGGCTTAACCCACTGAGCCACCCAGGTGCCCCTAAGTCATGGGAATATTATTCCTGAAATACATTAATTGCTCTCCTTTTTTTGTTTCCTTGTACTGGACACTGCCTCTGTCTGTCAAAGGCATCCATTTGCTTAAGTGATATTTAAGTTTGTTGAAACAGAACTACAAAGAGAAAGACTGGATATTACGTTTCAACACCTGGAAATCATTGCTTGAAGTCAAAAGCAAGACCACACCCTTAAAAGCCAAGTCTTGTTGGAAGAAAATGTGTTTTCTAAATCCCTTAAACATCCATTTTAACAAGTAGGGTTTAGAATGGCACAGGAACCTCAGTGCTGGTGATGACCCACTTCCCTGCGCTTACCCAAACATTAGAAACCTGGGAATCTGTTGGAACATTCTACCGCCTGGCCCCACCACAGACATTTGACTGGTCTGGGATGAGGTCCTTAGGCATTGGGCTTTTTTTTTTTTTTTTAAGATTTTATTTATTTATTTGACAGAGATCACAGGTAGGAAGAGAGGCAGGCAGAGAGAGAGAGGGGGAAGCAGGCTCCCTGCTGAGCAGAGAGCCCGGGCATTGGTCATTTTTTTAAAGCGCTATGAGGTGATTCTAATGCAGCTCAGATTTAGGATCACAGCTCTAAGAGAAGCGGCCCATGGTTCAAAACTGTGACCAACACTGAACAGGAAGCAACACCCAGCAGTGGCCTCCTGGCCCCCCAGAACCACGCGCATATAGCATGCTGGGGATCCAGAGCTTCTCTGTACCCCTGTACCCCAGTGGGTCATGTGGACCCATGACCAGGATGGGTGGAAGTCAGAAGACTGAGGCAAGGGTGGAGTGATAAGAACAGAGGCCAGGCCAGTTCAGAGACCAAACTAGTTAAACTACCTGGGGCAGAAACGAATAAGGACGAGAGGACAGACCTGGTCCCACTATGAGAGCAAATGAAGGAAAAAATCCAAAAGGTTGAGCATCTACCTGAAGTAAGCTGAGCGACACAAGAGAAACAGTTCCAACCAAAAGGAACAGAGGCAGCATGAGTTAGCAAGTTGGTCTAAGTCCTGCCCGTTCCTCCCTCCCCCCATGCCTGTCCCTACTGAGGGACTGGAGACTTGGGAGGAAAAGGAACTCAACTACAGATGATAACAAAGCCACTGTTACAAAGAACAAGCTGACCACCGTCAGAGTGGAGGGGGCTGGGGGGATGGACAGAGTGGGTAAAGGGGGTCCAGAGGTGGTGCAGGCATCCAGTCATGGGATGAATAAGTCACGGGGACAGAAGGCACAGCATGGGAAAGGGAGTCAATAGTATTCCAACAGTGTAGTATGGTTGGCAGCTACACTCACGAGCAGAACGTAGTGTGCACAGTTGTTGAATCACAATGTTGTACACCTTAACTGCTGTAACACCGCCTACCAACTATACTTCAATTTAAAGAAGATACTGTTATCAAAACTATCCAAACCATGAAATAATACAGCCACGTACCCTTTCAGTATGGTACCAGGTACCATATTATAGGCTTGCCCAAGGTTTCATCCTCTAGAGCAATGTCCCTGGTTTGACTTCGTTATTTACTATCCCAATAGAGTGCAGACAGTTAGAACCACGGGTGAACTTGTAGGCTCTGGCCCACAGACAGGAAAGCTCTAGAAGTTGTGGTTTCACTGCCTGGAGAACATTACCAGCTTTTCTCTCCAACCTAACAATGTTAATCCAACATTGTTTTTTAAATGCCAGAACACTCTTGGAACCATCATTAATCTTCACCGGCTACCTTTTTAGTAAGTTAATAAATCACTGACACATTACAGTCTGCATGAGAGTCAGGTTTTATTATTTTGAAAATTATACTTTAACAGTATATTTTCTCTGTAGACTGAGTAAGGTATGTTTGTCACCCACTGATAATGATCACAAACAGATATTTTTACAAGGTAATTCAAGTAAAGTGTTTAGCACAGTGCACAGTACATAGTAAATGCTCAGTAAACATGTCATTTTTCATGGATGCGAATGGCAAAGCGGGATTTTACCTGCCCCCTGGCAGTGCCCATGAACTCACCAACAGGGTAGTGGTGGCAAACCAGGTAAATAATTACACATGAAAGGCTCCTTCAGTAGGAGACAGTGCAAGTATTACAAGTATTAGGAGCCACTCTGCTCAAAAGAATTCCCAAATGAACAATGCAGATGGTGAGAATCACTTGTATATATTTTTAAAGATTTATTTACTTGAGAAAGAGTAAGGATGAGCAGGGGGAGAGGCAAAGGGAGAAGGAGAGGGAGAAGCAGGCTCCCTGCAGAGCGATGGAGGGCTCAATCTCAGGACCCTGGGTTCATGACCTGAGCCGAAGTCAGATGCCTGACCAGCTGAGCAACCCAGGCGCCCTGAGAATCACTCGCATATTTAACACAATCTGTGTGTGGACCTATGGGGAGAAAACCACCATAACTCAGCAAGATTAAATACAAGGCTCTGAAAGAAGCCATCTTCCTGGTGACTGAGTGTGCTCCTCCATACTTTAAGGGATGTTGGGATGATACTCAAAACTTAAGTGACAGATTCTGGCTACAGGAGAAAAAGCAATGCAGTAAAGTTTTCTGTATTAGCATGTGAACAGGGAGGAAACTAACCAAGGGAGGGAGCAAAACCTATCAAGAAGGAGAATATGTGGGATGCCTGGGTGGCTCAGTGGGTTAAGCCTCTGCCTTGGCTCAGGTCATGATCTCAAGCCCTGCATTGGGCTCTTTGTTCGGCAAGGAGTCGGCTTCCCCCCACCCCACCCCCCGCCTGCCTCTCTGCCTAATTGTGATTTCTCTCTGTGTCAGATAAATAAATAAAATCTTTTTAAAAAAATTTTTTAAAAAGGAGACTATGTCGTTAATTTCTGAAATTATCAACTCTGCGGGTATGATTCCTCTCCAGAAAGTTTCTTTCCTCATGACGTGTACCTGTAAAAACAGTAACTTGTCCAACCTTAAAACGGGGCCTAGAAGCAACTTCAAGGCTTGGCTTTGACTTTAATTTAGAGGGTGAGAGTCTCAGACACATCAACACACTGCCAAGACCATCCCCACCTGGTGACCTTTCTTCCCACTGCTTTTCTCTCAAATGTGTGGCTGGTTCTCCAGATATCAATACACAATACTATGAACCGCAAAGCGGAAGTGCAAGCACAGGTGCCTCACAACATGAAGTGGAAAAAAACCAACGACGTTCTTTTTCTCCCTCTTTCTCCTTGCACAGACAGAGAAGAGAAACCTTGCTTTACTCTGAAGCAAACACTCATAATTAGTCATCCTCATTCCCGCACGGACTCCTGGCCTCATCTCAACTGTTCTACCACCGGCTTACTGCAAAGCAGCGAAAAGTAAAGTAATGATTAATACACAGATTTCTGAGGTTATATATTTCTTTGAAACCAGGCAATGCTATATACTATAAAATAAAGATATTTGTTATCTTGTGGCGGTACATTTAAATGGGCTTTTAGTTTAAGAAAAAAAGAAAATACGTAGTTTAATAAAATGATCTCAACAAAAACAAAAGAAAGATTTGAGAATATTGGCATTTCTAGATCCTACAGAATACTGAAGACTGTATGGTCAGGATGAGCATCGGTTACAAATTATGTGTACAGCTTGCTAACAAATTAGGGAAATGTTCCCCTTTGGTTTCTTTCCTGACTACTTGTAAAATAATATTCACACACAAATTTGCAATTCAAATTCAATATCTTATGAGTACATTTTGCAGATCACGGTCTGAGAAGGGAGAGAGTGAGCTAATAGTTGCATAGAAAGTATAATTTGCTGCTGGCTCTTAGCCAGAAACACTAGACCAAATGTTTAGAGACCATGAGGCATCGAAGCAAGCCCAGTGCATCTGGACTTCTCACTACTAGTCGTTGCTGATTATATGTGGACCTCCAAGTAAAAGGCCACATAAATGTGAAATTCATGCATTTAAAACTGTACTTATTTTATTTACAGGGGACAGAAAAGGAAGCAATTTGAAGGCCCTTTGAGAACATTTGCAACAACGCTGACAAGAAGTCCCAGTGATTTAAGCAACACTAATAACCATATGTCTGGACCTATGTTTGGCTGTAATTTACACATTAAGTATAAGCTTTTATTTTCATACTTGAGAAAACATGCCAAGTATTCAGTATTTATTATCATTGTTAACTTGCAGAATGAGAAAACTAATTACAATAGAAAGAAGGAAATATTGATCTTGGGAAAAAATGACTTTGATTTTCATAAAGTTAGGTGGTAAAGGAGCCATTACTACCTCCCCAAACCAATTCAGACATCTGCACCTTTTTTTTTAAGATTTTATTTATTTCTTTGACAGAGAGAGATCACAAGTAGGCAGAGAGGCAGGCAGAGAGAGAGGGGGAAGCAGGTTCCCCGCTGAGCCCGATGCGGGGCTCGATCCCAGGACCCCGAGATCATGACCTGAGCCGAAAGCAGAGGCCTAACCCACTGAGCCACCCAGGTGCCCCTAGACATCTTTATCTTAAACTTATTATAAGTCTCACATATTAAGGCAGGTATGATCACTACCTGAGCAAAGAAACTACCTAAAAAATCTGCTCCAACATTCCAAGTCACTCCAGCACAGCACAATACAATTTTTGTAAGTATGCACTGCACTGAAACATGTGACACGAGAAAAGCCTGGCACACTCCACGTTCTCCTCCAAGTACTGTGAGCAGGTATGGTCAACCCAGGACATGAGAGCACGCAGGGCTAAACAGGCCAGGCTGAAAGAAAAGTCTGTCACAGAAAGCAACATAAACTGCTGAGCAAATGGCAGGGGGAGAACAGGCAGGGAGTACCTGCCTGTTTATAAAGTCTAAGGGGCTCCTGGGTGGTGTGGTCAGTTGACCATTGGTTTTGGCTCAGGTCATGATCTCAAGAGTTGTGAGATCAAGCCCCGCATGGGGCTCCACACCAGCCCAGAGTAGGCTTGCCATTATCTCTCCCCCTCTACACCTCCTGCCCATGCTCTCTATCTCTCTCTCAAATAAATAAATCTTTTAAAGAAAAGAGTTAAAAAGGCAATAGCTGACTATTTTCAAGAAAATCATTTTTGCTGACTGTAAGTGTTACAATTACTAACTGAAGCATGAGCCGAGAAAATCCTCAGACAACATCAAGGACAACAAAGAACAACCACCACAAGCTCCCACACTCCATGGGTGAACACCTGTCCCTCTCACTGCAGGGACACCTGTGCAGCAGGAGCCCCGCAGACACACCAGACCACAGAGGACATCATTGCGCATGTGGTGGGAATCCAGAGGCCAATTCACAGGTCCTCATCAAGAAGGGATCATGTGAGGGGCGCCTGGGTGCCTCAGTCGGTTAAGCGTCTGCCTTCAACTCGGGTCATGATCCCAGAGTCCTGGGATCGAGCCCCGCATGGGGCTCCCTACTCAGCCAGAGGCCTGCTTCTCCCTCGTCCACTCCCCTACTTGTGTTCCCTCTCTCGCTATGTCTCTCTCTGTCAAATGAATAAATAAAAAAATTAAAAAAAAAAAAACAAAAGAAGGGATCATGTAAAGTCTATTGAATCGTTGCCTCAAGAAAAGTATGGGTCCACAACGAACGGACAATCTTGTCCGTGAAGGCCCAGCACTGGGGCCACGTCTGAGGGATGCGCGATGTGCAATTTGCGTGATAAATGGTTCACTTCTGCCTTATCTCTGGGTCCCTACAGACTCACCCTAGAGCACCTGGAGCTCCTAGAAGGTGACGTGTTAATGTAAGTATAGTCAGTATCCTTATTAAACTGTGATTTCTCCGAAGCTGTTATCAGAAGGTGAGTTAAAGACTTAGGGGACAAGGACCTCAATGTAGTATGATGCACACAGTGGCATACGCACACATTCTGTTTCCTCGATAAGGCCCTTCTACTGGCGAGACCGCTGCAGCAGACTATGCAGTTGGCACCGTGTGAAACCCCACAAGAGTCTCGGAGGGAAACTGTCCGCCCCAGGACCCCAGGGCTCAAGGTTAATTCCTTTGCTCTCACCTTCTCAGAAATCTCACTCCCAAACTTGTCTTTAAATGTGCATCACTACTGGCTCCCTAGCTTACATCTCTTTACAATAACCAACCACCCACCTACTCTTCCCTTCTTTTCTTATTCACAGACAAACTTCCTTAAAAGTTCCAGCACTCAGGGGCCTCTGGGTGGCTAAGCCTCTAACTTCTGGGCCTTCAGCTCAGTTCAAGATCTTGGGGTCCTGGGATCAATCCCCACAGCGGGCTCCACACTCAGTGGGGAGTCTCCTTGTCTCCCTCTCTCTGCCCCTTCCCCATTCGTGTTTGCTTCTCACTTTCTGTCTCAAATTAAATATATAAATCTTTAAAAAAATAAAAATAAAGGGGCGCCTGGGTGGCTCAGTGGGTTAAAGACTCTGCCTTCGGCTCAGGCCGTGATCCCAGGGTCCTGGGATCGAGCCCCGTGTCTGGCTCTCTGCTCAGCAGGGAGCCTGCTTTCTCTCTCTCTGCCTTCCTCTCTGCCTACCTGTGGTCTCTCTCTCTGTCAAATAAATAAATAAAATCTTTTTTAAAATAAATAAATAAATAAAAATAAAAATAAATAGATCCAACACCCATCACTCTTCCCTAAGGCACTCTAGCAAAGCTCACTATAGAATGTTTTATTATTGAAATCAATTAACACATCAGTCCTCATCTTAACTGACCTCTCTGCAGTAGGAAACTGTTGACTTCCTTCTTGAAACATTTTCTCTTCTTGGTTTCTACAACATCTCATTCTCCAGGAGTTCCTCTGATTTCCCTCCCTCTCAGCCTTCACTAGCTTCTCTTTTCTCAGCCAGCCTCTAGCTAGCTCTGTTCCACAGGGTTCCCTCCATATTCCCCCAATCTTCGTTTCCATCCCCACCACGAATGCCTCCCATTTCCACAGCATCAGCCGTCAGCTATACAGTTCTGAATTCTCAAGTCTCAATTTCTTCCCCAAATCTCTCTGGAGACTCAGTTCCACAGGACCAGCTCTCTTCTGATAACGTCACCTGGGTGCCCCACAAGCATTTCATACTTGACTTGTTCAAAACAGAACTCATTGTCTGCACCGGCCCTCCCTCCCATCTCCCTGCTGTCAGCTCCTCTTGCTGGGTCTGCTGTCTCTCAGAAAGGAACTACCAAGCACCGCATGCGCTTCCCAGGTTAGGGACGTGGGCATCCTCTTTCCCTCCCTTCCTCTTGCCACCCACACAGGCAGCCTCCAAGCACTGGCAATTCCACCTCCTTCACGTGTTCTCACCCCTTTCCCCCTTCTTCTGCCCACCACGGCCACTGCCACAGCCCTGAGCCACAAGGGGGGGCCTGGATTTGCTTCCCACAGTGGCCTCCGAGCCCCAACTCTCCTAGGCCCTAAGGACAAAGTTATTTGATGATGTAGTAAATGTTTAATAAAACATTATATATATTTGAACACGTTCAGGCACACCGTCTAAAGACCCTGACTACACAGTCAACCAGGCCAGCAGCTGCAGAGACAGGATTACTCATCCCTGCATGCTAGCATCCCTGGCCCACAGCACCCGCTCAGTAAGCTCCGATGAAAGCCTGGTGGATGACTGACGATGAACAAAATTACAGAAACAACCACGAGTTACACTGATGCGGAATTAGTAATGTCTACTCTCTCGCCTGTTCTAGGTCCAGCTGCTCCACCAATGGCCAGCCCGACCAAGGGCAAACTAGCCCTTCCTGGAAGTACTCACTTCAGTATTCATTTATTCAACACATATCCAGTGCCTACTGTGTGCCAGCCGGCATGGCAGGCACAAGAATTAGTGGGAAAGCACTGGGATAGAGACAGACCACTCTGCTGCCAAGACCACCGAGACATTTCCTAAGTTGTGTGATGTGGGCAAACCAAGTAGGCTCTCTGCCTACAAACATCTCTGTATAGAAATTGAGAATAATAGATCTATTTCACAGGGTTATTGTGGGGGTTAAATGAAGTAATTCATAAACCCAATATGGAGCGCACATATTAGTTATTCCTTATATACTGTGAACAAAAGAAGTAATAAATATTTTATGTATTACTTTATTAAAATAAGCTCATTAGACAAATAAGACAGAGATTAATATCTCCACTTAGAATTTTTAGAAACAGTCCCGGGGAACCTAAGCTATTTTCCCAAGACCACTCATGTGGTTAGGAGTAGCAAAATTCTTTGATGTCAGATACAAGACTGTGATTCCCTTCATTCAGTGAGTCTTGTATATTTCACCTGTAAAAGATATCACATCAAAGAGAAGGAGCAGAGTAGAGAAATCTTTGGTCTTCCTCACATAGGAGCTGAGAAATTCTGAGTAAACAAAGTGCCTAAATTGCCTGTTTTCTTACTAAAGAACAATAGTTTTCTTCCTGGACACAGGGTAATGCCAACCAGAAGAGGCAGCATCAAGTTTTCAGTCAGGGAAAGGTCCCCAATGTCCTAAGTTCTGCTTTAACAAGAAAATTCTAATATTAAAAACTGTCCGGTTGCCATGGTAACAATCTATTTGCAATCTTGATGCTGGTGGTATTCTGTTATATTTCTCTCAAGGAAAAGTAAACTAGACATGGCCAAAGAATTTAATAAAAGTATCTGCTGGACCAAAAGCCAAGATACGACCGTTTTTAGGCAATGTGACAGGATTAAAATATACAGCAGGAGACCCTCAGGTTACAATACTGGTTCCATCAATAAAATTAAAAGATTTTGACCTTGACACCAATACAAGGTATAGCCATATGATCTCGAAAACTCAATTCGTTAAACAACCAAGATGACAGCCATGGAACAAGAAAGTCAGAATTCATCAACAAGAGGACAAAATCAATTCTCAAAGGAAGTATGAATTACAAAGACTAAATTTCTAGTGAAAGCTCAAAGATGTCATTTTACTGTTTTGTGGTGCGTATGTGTGCATGTTATGTGTGAGGGGCTGGATTTTGAACTCTACGCCTCCTTCTACTTTTCTCTAGAAAACGGCAGAGGACATGTTCAAAATAAATTGATTCTAAACAAAAAAAGAAGAAAGTTATTGTTATTAATTAGGTGATTCTGAAGTCTGAACACACAGGCTCCTGGTACGGATAGGGACAATTTCTATGCGATCAGCACAGCCTCCGTCACAACTACAAAATCACACAGATTTTTCCTTCTCGTAAGCTTTTCCAGTCCTTGTTTTTACAACTATCCAAGAAATGGTAACATTTTCCCCCCAAATCAAGGATTTTACAGAAGAGCAATATACATGCTCAATGTCCTCAAAGACAATCCGAAAAAAATCTGGGCTCCCTCTACTTCAACAATAAATTGGCTTTGTAAAAAAGTATCAACATTCATAATAGGAGAAATTTTTTCTTCACTGGTCAGCTCTTAACTCACACCGTAAATGCGGATTTATATATAAATAACTTTATTTTAATAATGTATATTTATATTATATATAATCTATATTTCTGTCATATGCTACAATATATTTTACAAGTGAATATACATAAAAATAAAATAAATTTACATATAAACATAGTTTATTTTCTGAAATACAGTCTTGAAAACTATGTGTAATAAAATTTCCCACGTAACAGGTCACATTTTCCTTCTACTTTCAAGATAAAATTATAGAACTGTTGTTCCCCAAGGGCCCTGAAAAGGATTAGCTGATGATATATATATATTTGTTTTGGTTTGGTTTTAGTTTTGCGTTTTGTTTTTTTCTTAAGTAGGCTCCACACCCATCATGGAGCCCAATGTGGGGCTTGAACTCAGGACCCTGAGATCAAGACCTAAGCTGAGATCAAGAGCTGGATGCTTAACTCACTGAGCCACCCAGGCGATCCAACATATACATTTTTTCAATTACATTTAAGATTATGGCAAACTTCATAAAATCAAGTATTTTAAATTTTATTAAATTCAGGCAAATTAACAACTTAAATAACAATACGTATAGCTACCATAGGCAACATGCTTTTGCCTATTTTTCTCAAAGATCATGGGGATGTTGGAAATGTTCAGATCAAGATTCTACGTTGAGGAACTCAGGTGGAGGATGAGAACATCAAAGGGTAAAGGAAACAAGTGAGTGAGTACAGACTTGAGGGGAAGTGGAGATAATCATCCAGGCTTTAAGCAGACTGGATAGTGAGATGGGGATAAGTGGCAAGCAGTTGGAAACAGAGGCTTGGATCTCAAGAGGGGGTACTGAAATCGACAAAGATTCACTCATTGGTGAAAAATTGTAAGTAAATCTACCAAAGAGGATGATACCTCCGAGGAAAACAATGTGTAGAGAAACAAGGCTAATCCTTGGGGGAGAGTGATTTTTACAGATCAGTTAGAGTCTGAACAAGCAAAGTGACAAGCAGGTGTTGAAAAGCTGGGGAGAAGGGTTTCAGGAAGGGAACACCAACGGTGCATGCCTTAGAGACTCACCAGAACACAGAACAGACAAGAATACTGGAACCACATTTAGGATGGAACCACGTACATCAGGACAGCAACGGAGGCAGATACTAGCCTCCCAAGGCTGGATGAGCAACAAAGTGCACCAACGTGACAACCCTAAGCTCTTAACACCAAATTCAGGAATCCTTACAAAATAAAGATTAGTAATTCTGGATTACACAATAACCTTTCTAGTGAGAAAGAAACAGCAGCAGCATTTGTTTTTAAAGACAAAACCTTGAAATCAGTGACTTATATAATGGGAAGCAGCCACCCATTCTGCCCCCACCCTCCTCTAGCAGCGTAACTAAATTTCTTGGCAAAAATGAGAGTAGTTTCTCATGTATCAAATGTCAAAAGTTCATCTATGTTTGTTCTGATGTGTAAATGCCATAGATCCATTGCATTGATCAGAGGGTGCTATGAATCTGTCTGGAATCAGTAGTGCCTTTTAATTAAATTAAAAGATTTTTCCTTTCAAGACTTCCATTTCAGTCCTAACTATCTGTTCTGTCCATTCATCCTTGTCTCACAGGACAATGCTCTCCATATCTTAGAGATAGACAGCTTTACTGTTAGCTTCCTGTTAACAGGACATCTTGGATTTAATTGTGAATATTATTTATGAATTACAATTGCAAGAGTGTTTTTCAGTATGATGAATATTCCCTCATCTTTAATTTTTAAGAGATGCTTAATATGAAGAGGGATGGGACAATATACTTATTCTTTTCCTCTCTTGCTACACCCTCTTCTGGAAAAACAACAAACGACATAGGCTTTTTCCTTTGTCTGTTTAAACCTGTTCAGAGATAGTTTTATCAAGAGCCAAGCAAAAATAGGAAGGAACTTCTAAGAAGAGATGTACTCATAAAAAGCAAGAAAGTGCTTACTGGGATAAAAATCATAATTAGCAGCTACGACAGCAGGCGGGTAATAAAATATAACTGCACAGTAGTAAGAAGCACTACAAAGACAGCAAATTGAAAAATGCAAATATTCAATAATAATCTTTTTCTATAACAAAAAGTACAGTTAAGCCTACAAACTCAACTAATACCTAATGGACCGCTTTAAATTTAAAATATCTGAATATAAAAAAGAAACCTGTGAACCGTATAGGGGGTTCCCCTGTGTTTGCAATATAATTTCAGACATCCTACAGGAGCCTCCACATTTGGTTCTGAGTATTCCTGCATAAAAAAATAAAAGATATACCTCCATCAGATTAAAACCTTCTAGACTTTATGGCTTTAAAAATAAGGCTCTCATTATGTAGCAATGGCTAGACCATCACAAATACACAAGATTCCCTGTGTATTATACTCTACCATATAAAGAAGGAAGAAACATCTCTACTTTGAAATGCCAGAGAAAACATCTAGGTCTGCTTAGAACTGTCAGAGCCGCAAACATTTTACAGGGACAAAGAGTCAAAGTCTCAAGGTTTTATCATGCAAATTCATGGCTTAAGAGCCATGAGAATTTGGGGCACCTGGGTGGCTCAGTGGGTTAAGCCTCTGCCTTCGGCTCAGGTCATGATCTTAAGGTCCTCGGATGGAGTCCCGCATCGGGCTCTCTGCTTGTCAGGGAGCCTGCTTTCTCCTCTGTCTCTTTGCCTGCCTCTCTGCGTACTTGGGATCTCTCTCTAAAAATGAATAAATAAAATCTTTAAAAAATGAAAATAAAAAATAAAATAAGTGATGAAATGTATTAGGTTCGCATATGTTATAGACAATGGCTTCTCTTTGTGTCGAAGGATTAAAGATACCTAGAGATATGAAAGGTGTTGGCTATCTATATACAGTCTCCTGTTGTTAATACAGAAGGTAAAAAAAAAACCCACAAAATTGCCTTTTTGGGAATGTAAGTGAAGACATTACACTAGCAAATGTTTAATGTATTACCAAAATTAAGATGCCATTAACTTGGAGGATGGGTACAAGGTACGAATTTGGGATTTTTACTGTTTTGTTTTTTTTCTTGAGTGTGCGTGTGTGTGAGCAGGGGGAGGGGCAGAGGGAGAGAATCTTAAACTGACTCCCCACTGGGCATGGAGCCAGACACAGGGCTCGAACTCACAACCCTGAGAGCATGACCTGAGCCAAAATCAAGAGTCAGGAACTTATCTGACTGAGCTACCCAGGTGCCCTGACCAGCTATATGACCCTGGGGAGGTTCCTTCACCTTTCCAAGCCTCTTAATATCCTGCAATACAGGGTAGTAATAGTACTTTCCCCATAAAATTGTTGTGAAGACTTAAAATATAATATGCACAAGGCACAGTACCTGGCATATGGCCTTACTCAGCGTTGGCTCTCATCCTTCTCAAAGCACACCAAGCTTGTTTTTTTCATTAGCAATTACAAAGACTTCAGGAAATCAAAGCCTGAGTTTTATTGCAAATAGAAACAAGGGATATTAACTTCAGACTGGATCACACAAAACACCCAGCCAGTCAGTGGAGCTCATTCTCTTTCTATAATAATGCTAACCATTCTAAGAACAGTTTTAGCTTTGCAAAGATACAAGTCCTCTCTGCTTAGCAATTCAATGCTGATTTTGTGACAAGTATTAAAATAATATCAGTTACAAAATGCACACAGAGAAAACTGAATGAAGACCAAAACTTAAATCTTCCTCTAAACATAAATGAGCACTTGAGGGAAAATCAAGACAAAATCCTTTGGGCAGGGGCGCCTGGGTGACTCAGTGGGTTAAGCCTCTGCCTTTGGCTCAGGTCATGATCTCAGGGTCTTGGAATCGAGTCCCATATCGGGCTCTCTGCTCAGCAGGGAGCCTGCTTCCCTCTCTCTCTCTGCTTGCTGCTTTGCCAATTTGTGATCTCTCTCTCTGTGTGTCAAATAAATAAATAAAATCTTTAAAAAAAAAAATCCTTTGAACAAAAAGAGTATAAAGAGATTGGGGTGGGGGGAGATAAAAAACCAGAAACTGGTTCCCATGATCAAAGTGCATACATTTCCAGCACTCAACAGATTCCAGTCAACAAGCATGTATTAAGCAATTCTTTGCCCTCAAGAATACCCAATTCTACTACAGGATCCAAAATAAACCAACAAGTTAACTGTGACACAGAATTACCAACCTCCATGGGAGCCTGACAAAGACTGCGTACTTTCTGCTGGGTGAGGAACAATCCAGCTAGAGCAGGAGGGGTTTTCTGGTGTGAGTATAAACAAGAAGGCAGAAACCGAGATTCATTTGTCTAGCAAGTGTGAAGTAATGAAACTATGTTTTAATAAGCTGCGTGCACAAATTTTTTACTATCTATCAGGAACCTACTTTGTAGAAAATATTATGTTACGTGCTATAAGGAAACACAATATTTCTGACTCTCCTATGCTTTATGATCCTGTAGGGGAACATTCTGAACATACGGTGCTGTGAATTCCCAAAGGCAACTGGTGCGCCTTTTTCATCTTTGTATTCCCATCCCCTTGCACCGTGCTTGCGGTGTCAGTGGCACTAAATGAATGTCTGACAAACACGTGAATCAACAAAGGACTACAATACCAAGCAGAATATTACACGTGCCACTGACGATCAGGATAGAGAAGTTTACCAGAGCGACAGAGCACCCACAATAGGGTACGCAAGGAAGAAGAAGGTGTGTGCTGTTTCTGTCACCTGGCTCCCATTCCCATATTCCTCCAGCAAACACCTTTTCCCTGTATCTCTGCTCCCTTGGAGCTAACTCCAGGGGTGGGCATGTGACCCAGGCTGAGCAAACCAAAATACTCCAACCCATTGGGCACAGTAATTGGTTAATAAAATGCATACCTGACCCAAGCCATGCTTATTAATACAATCACGGCCAGGCTAATCTTTGGAATCTTGCTTAAGCAACCAAAAAGACAAATCATTTTTCATCCTGGATTTGGAGCTGAGGGGATGAAAACAGAGCTTCTGACCACCGTGTCGCCACCGCACGTGGGAGAGCCTGTCTGAGAATGGAAGCAACTCATGGCAAGAGAGCCTAGCAATGGAGGGCGACTAATACTAATGACATCACTGGCGCCCCTGCATTTAGCAATGCTAAAAAGAGGCATTTTTCAGTTCATAGCCAACAAATCTTTTTTTGCTTCATTCAATATTGGACTGGATTTTCTTTTTCTTTTTTTTTTAATATTTTATTTATTTGACAGAGAGAAATCACAACTAGGCAAAGAGGCAGGCAGAGAGAGAGGAGGAGGCAGGCTCCCTGCGGAGCAGAGAGCCCGATGCGGGGCTCGATCCCAGGACCCTGAGATCATGACCTGAGCCGAAGGCAGAGGCTTTAACCCACTGAGCCACCCAGGCGCCCCTGGACTGGATTTTCTATCATGTGAGACTCTTAAGAGTTTTCACTTAAAGATGGAATTAGAACCCATCGATGAAGAAAGTGGCAGGTTTTCAATAGGGAGGGGAGATCCCAGGTGGACAGGACTATATAAGCAGTAAGATAAAGACACAGAAAACCACTTCAATTATAATGACTTTTTTAAAAAATCTATAGCTCAAGTTTAAGTTTAGATGAAGACTGAGAGAATGGGTTGGGGTTAGCTGACTGAAGCGGAGATAACAAATGGGACGTCTCACACCTCACTAAAAGGAGTGGCTGCTACCCAGCCCAGCAAACTGTTGCCATTTGGGAACCGACCCAGTCCAGCCACATCTCCCAGTTTTTCAGCAAAAATCTCAATCCAGACTTTAACGGTGTTTGCAAAAGTTAATATGAGAAAATGTACTGACAGTGATATCCGGTCTAAATACAGAAGTCTAGGGACAGGATCCAGCAGTTGAGTTCCTGACTTGGGAATCTATTCCAAAGGGCAAGAAATTAAATTCAAACCTATATAAGAGGATCTGACCCATGTAAAGGTTTTCTAAGAACACAAGTATATGTATATCCTAAGGAAAGCTCCCATGACAAAAGAGTGGAAGAGAGAATTACAGATGCACAGAAGGAATGACAGACTGAACATCTATGACCTGAGCTCCTAGCAAAGAAATAGCAGTTAAGTAGATGAAAATAATGAAAGAATCCATGCTCTCAAGGCAGGTGCCCAAGGTGCTATCCAGGCTCTCATATTTTCCACCTCTGTAAAATACCATTAATAAAGTGTCTACTTTGTAGGATTCTGAAGAATAAATGAGTCGATTCTCATTACGACTGGCATAAGCTCCCAAGATTCCTGCCCCCTGGTGCACTCACTTCCATATAATGAATGGGTGCTGTTTTAAGCTCCTAAGTCTGTAGCAATTTGTTATCCAGCAATGGAAAATGAATACACTTATAAAAGCACTTAGAACACAGGAGACACAAAGACCTCAATGAGTATCAGCTATTGTTTTTATAGGAGTCCATTAAACTGCACCTTCTGATGTATTTAAAATAAGATTCTGATTACAAAAATTTGCCCATATCGTATCTGTTGGCACACAAGATGAAAAGGTATATAAGATGCATCCTGGGATGGTTAATTTTATCAGTGAACTTGACTGAGCTAGTAGAACATTAGCGCTGGGTATGTCTGTGAAGGAATCTCCAGAAGAGATGGGCATTTCTGTCAGGAGACCAAATAAAGAAGATTGCCTTCACTAATCATCCAGGCCACTGAGGGCTTGAATAGGATAAAAAGGCAGAAGAAGGGTGAAATTGCTCTCTTTGCTTAAGCTGACATAGCCACCTTCTCCTGTCCTCAAGACATCTGAACTCCTGGTTCTCAGACCTCCAGACTCAGACCAGGACTTACACTCTTAACTCTCCCATCTTCATGCCTTTGGGCTTGGACTTATACCATCAGGTACCCTGTTCCTAACGCCTTCAAACTCAGCCTGAATCACACCATTGGCTTTCCAGGTTATCTGGCTTGCAGATGGCAGATTGTGGGAATTCTCACCCTCTATAATTGCATATGCCAATTCTTTTTCTTTTTTTTTTTTTTAGATTTTTTTGGTTGTTCATTTGACAGAGAGAGCACAAGCAAGGGGAGCAGCAACCAGGGGGAGAGGAAGAAGCAGGCTCCCAGCTGAGCAGACAGCCCGACATGGGGCTTGATTCCAGGATCCCAAGATCATGACCTCAGCTGAAGGGAGATGCTTAACCAACTGAATCACCCAGGTGCCCCTGCAAGTGCCAATTCTTAAATAAGTCTCGTTTATGTATCTAACTGTATATATACTCTATTGGTTCTCTTTCTCTGGAGAATTTTAATATACCTCCCAATGATGTAAGGAATCAGGGAAGATAATTTGTAACAGTATATTTTATAATGCATTTTATTAAGAGTGATTTTTGAAATAATTTTCTAGGAGGAAAACTAATTATTATATTCATATACTACAGACCAGAATCCAGTTGGAAATAAGTTAAGGATATGCAATGACAGTCTACTAACCTAAAAATAAACTACATCATAAAGTTATTTTCTTTTGTTTAAGATTTTATTTATTTATTTGACAGAGAGAGAGAGAGAGCACAAGCAGGGGGGAGCAGCAGAGGGAGAGTAAGAAGCAGGCTCCCTCCTGAGAAGAGAGCCTGACAATGAAGTGGGGCTTGATCCCAGAACCTTGGGATCATGATCTGAGCTGAAGGCAGATGCTTATCCAACTGAGCCACACAGGCACCCCATAAAGTTATTTTTTAAAGTTTACTGGATCAACAATTACTTAGCACAGAATAAAACATAATAATTTCACTAGTAAATAAAATCCCATATCACATACATACTATTAAATAATGATACTGTACTTTATATGATACTAGTAAGAAAACAAGCCATAATTTTAAATATATTTGAATGACTTCCTATAGAGAACATGTACCAAAGAAATACTACAGTTCAAAATCTAAAGAAAGTAGGCAATAAAATAGAATAAATTTGAAAAATTTCTATGGAGGTAACCATAGTTAGAAATATATTTCACTAAAAAAACCCTAGTTCAAATGTACATAAGAGTAATGAATTTGAAACAATTCCACCAGAATATACAAACATGCCATGGAAACACATATTTCTCTGAATAAGAGAAAATGACCAGCAAGAGAAAACAACTGAAAATATAAAAACAGACTCCACTGGGAGCCTGGGTGGCTCAGTGGTTTAGGCCGCTGCCTTCGGCTCAGGTCATGATCTCAGGGTCCTGGGATCGAGTCCCGCATCGGGCTCTCTGCTCGGCAGGGAGCCTGCTTCCCTCTCACTCTCTCTGCCTGCCTCTCTGCCTACTTGTATCTCTCTCTGTCAAATAAATAAATAAAATCTTTAAAAAAAAAAAAAAAACAGACTCCACTGAACATATAAAGCGTGGAAAAAAACATTGAGAAAAAAGCTACATAAAGATTTTTTTATCTCCATCCTCAAAACCAAGTAAATCACAGCTCAAAGCCTGAGAGCCCCATGAAACTGGAATCGGAATATTCTTTTCATCCCCAGCATTCACCATGACAGTCACAGTCATCTCTACCTCGAAAATACCTCTTTACAGAACAATCACTGAGAAATCTCCGACAGTAAGCTTGAACTTAATCTACTGTCATTATCTCTGTTGCTCATGAGCCATAAGCTTCCAACTAATAAATATGTATCTGAAGTAATAGATGAATAGTCCTGATATCAATTTCTGTGGGTTGAGGCTTGGTTTCTTTAAAAACTACCAATGAAATAGGAGACTTTCATCTTCATGGAAAATCACTGTATTCCGGGACTCCATCACTTGGAGCAGCCCTGTCCAGAGCCCGCAGGACCTCTGCTCAGTCTTGAATCCCTAACACAGACACAGAAGATAGGGGTACATGTTGGCACAATTATTTGGAGTAAGGAACGTGTTATTTTATAAAACCGTAATCTACTGCCTGCAATTACTTCACTTCTCCTGAGGCTTCCTCCAGCTTCTATGAGACAATGCTCTAAATCTCTCAAAATAATTGCAGAATCCAAAGGAGTTCAGAGCTCATGTTTTTCAGGGGCACAGACTTCATTTAGTGAAGAATTGACTGAAGATTTTGTTGCACATTTAATTCTAAAATTTCACGAGAAGATACAGAATTGACTGAAGAAAAATGTTAAAGTCGGGCGCCTGGGTGGCTCAGTGGGTTAAGCCGCTGTCTTCAGCTCAGGTCAAGATCTCAGGGTCCTGGGATCGAGTCCCACATCGGGCTCTCTGCTCAGCGGAGAGAGCCACTCTCCGCTCTTCCTCTCTCTCTGCCTGCCTCTCTTGTGATTTCTCTCTGTCAAATAAATAAATAAAATCTTTTAAAAAAAAATGTTAATGTCAAGCAACAATTTAACAGAATTCTAGAAAACCTTATTTCAGCACATGCCTCCACATAAGAGCTCCCTTGTTATCTTCAATGTAACACGAATCGTCCTTTTCACATAAAATATTATGGGTCATAGTAATTTCACGGCTTCATTACATTAGAGAAAATTTTTAATGGTCAAGTCAGATTGCTTCCATTTTATAATATGCAGATAAGGGCAACTTCCTCATAAAGATGTTAAGGAATGAATATTAAAGAGGGATGGATGATAAAGAAAATAAACCATCTGAAAAAGATAATTTGAAATTAACAGCTAAGCTCCCACAGTCATATTTAGAAGGAAAATTCCCACTGATGTTTGACTTCTCTTAATTACCACAGAATTTTAAATTAGAAAATCGAATATAAAAGAACTCAAAGCCCCTTTCTGTAAAAAGTACACATAGTTAGCTTGTCCTCTGATTTTTCAACTATTATCTTGTCTTAATAAATGAGTATAATATTTAACTGCCCAATTCCTCTTGAATATGCTCCTGATAACTTAGCAGCAGCATTCAATCAAGTCAAATTATTCCAGTCCTCATTCCCTAAAAGACATGAAGACGGAGGCTTGACAGGCAAGTGGGGTAATCCCACCAGTGACTTGGGAAACCCTCTCTGAAGCATCTGCTTTCATCACAGATCAAAATGGAAGGGTAACACACATTTCTGAGTTGAGTTAAAAACATTCTGCAGGATGTATCTGCCAAGCTTTTACTTTGGCTATGCCATTATATTCCTTCAAAATATTTTTTTAAATACTAAAACGGAGACAGAAACATTACACTATTTTAATGTTCATGAATTAAAATGATACTCTCGGGACCCAATGTGAACCTTTCTGGCCATTCAAGCACCTCCCTGTTCAAAACAGCACAATTTGGTTTCCATCATCCACCTCATTTCCTGGCAAGAATTTCCACAGCATGGTGGAGACACACTAACAGGTATGGCTTTTCAATGGATAATAACTTTATTTAGTGACTTAGTACAATACTTAAGAGATCACACAACATACAGAAAAACAAACCTACACTTCCAACTTACTAAGGTATAACAAATCCCCAAATAAAATTTGTGCCCCACTTTCCAGGTTAACATTGTTAAACTATGTCTTACAAAAGATGAAATGAGGCAAACGATTTTGCTTAAGATAAGACCATTTTGACTTTCCTTCCTCCCATCCTGGATACATTCGTTACAAAACACAACAAAGCTGCTAAGCTTGCAAAATTTTAAATCACCCTGACTCTACAGCTCCTTGTGAAATACTTCAAAATGTCTTGCTGATTTTCAGGCCAATAACCTAACATACCAATTCAGACAGAAGTAATTTTCAGTTCCAATATGGGGGAGGGAAGGCTATCCTAAGAGTAAAAAAGAATCGCTCAGCTTTTCATTAAAAGCAATACGTTCTGAGAAACAACTTACCATTTTAGTGAAAATACTAAAAGCCTAATAAGTCACTCACCTTCTACTCTGAAGTAAAAAACAATGAAAGTCTTCACACTTTTGGTCCACATGAAATATAAAAATAGCACCAGTAAATATCTCTTTGCTAAATTCACACTGAATTTATTCCCTTCTTAACATCTCTTAACTTCCACAGGTTGACCATTTCCTTTTTGAAATCCTCTTTTTCCATGGATCCCAAAAAGCCTGAGACCACCAGGGCTCCTGAGACATCTAAGGCTACTCTTTCTATTCATGTCTTTTTAAACGATCTTTCTCCATTTATTTTCCAAAACAGAAAACAAAAAGAAAAAGAAAAAAACACCACTCACAAAACCCTTCAGTCAAATTTCCCACTTGAAAATGCTGCGATCCTGAGTGAGGTGATTCCGTCAGGATCAGGAAGAGCAGGTGGCGCGAGGGCTCACGCAGAGAAGGGAGCCTTGTGACTCACTAGAGCAGCATCAGGCATAAGTTTCAAGAAAAATCTTCTATCAACTGCTCCTAACCAAAAACGGTCACATTCATTAAGCATAAAATAGCAACAAAACTCTTGGATTGCTTCCTCCTTTGGCATCCAAAGTTAGAGCAGTCTCATTTCTAGTCCTGGAGTCCCAAAGGCCTCCCTAAATTCCAGGAAGTCAGCACTGACTCTTCCACCAACAACACCTTTCATTGAAGGCCCAAATCAAATGATCTCTGCACATAAACCTCCATCTCAAGACTGTCATCCGTTATCACAGTCTACTGTAGAATATTCTAAGAATCTACAATGTACTGAGCTTGGCATAAAGGAAGACGAGAAGGATGACAGTCTTGGTTTAAAAAAACTTTCAATATAATTATATTTATTTACATATGTTTCTTTTAAGTCTCCCACCAGATGGGACAGAAACTAAGTCTTTTTTTTTTTTTAATATTTTATTTATTTGACAGAGAGAAATCACAACTAGACAGAGAGGCAGGCAGAGAGAGAGGAGGAAGCAGGCTCCCTGCGGAGCAGAGAGCCCGATGTGGGGCTCGATCCCAGGACCCTGGGATCATGACCTGAGCCGAAGGCAGAGGCTTTAACCCACTGAGCCACCCAGGCACCCCGAAACTAAGTCTTACCTGTCCTTTTTCCAAATAGTACTGTGGATAGACTCAACATAAATTGGTTGAACTGAAATTGATTCCTTCTGACTTAAAATATCCAAGTAAGAAGCCTAATACTTTGTATTGATCCTTTTCCTCTACTTTTCCAATATGTTCTAGAAATAAAGGGAGCTTAAAATGACAAGTCAAACCAATTTTTCCCCGCTTCTTATTGCCAATATTAATATCACAGTGACACACAGGCTGGGAAAGAGTTTGGTCCCGGAGGAATGCCCACCTAGCCAAATAGAAGAGCAATCTCACAAAACCGCCCATGAAACCAACAAACTCAAAACAATAATACCATATGACACGTAAAAGGAAGAATGGTTCACATTTAAAATTTATGATAGCACAAAGACATTCTAGAATTTTATGTTCAATGTACTGAATAAAAAGCAGCTGTTATTCAAAGAACGATTAAATGACTTCAATGTGTGAGAATTAATCACATTTTCTCATACTTAGGATTCTGCTGTCACTTAAATATAAAGACGGAAAGTACTGTAATGTCAACATTCTAACACAACGTCAAAATAAGCCCCCTAACTACTATTCACCTAGAAAAATGCAAAATTACATATTTGCATAAGATTTTAAAAGCTTAATTACACTTGAGTTTTTAAAGCATTTATTCTATATTAATATCATTAACAGAACATCAGAGTTGTTTCTATTTTTGAGTTGTTTAAAATATTTAGTGTTAGCAAGAGCATAGGCCAATATATAGTGTGAGCAAGTATACTGGCCCACACTCTTCTCACAAGCTCTCCACAGTAGGCCCAAATTCCAGCAAAACAATGCATTTTGATAAACAAAACATGTCAGGGCATCTGGGTGGCTCAGTCAGTAAAGCATCTGCCTTCAGCTCAGGTCATGATCCCAGGGTCCCGGGGTTGAGCCCCATGTCAGGCTCTCTGCTCAGTGGTGAGTCTGCCTTTCCCTCTCCCTCTGACCCTCCCCCTGCTCTTTCCCTCTCTCAAATAAATAAAATGAATGAAAGAAAGAAAGGTAGGTAGATGGATCGATGGATGTCACATTATGACATGAATGGAAAATATATGCAGATGAAAACTAAGAACAGGTGCTTGGATTGTTACATTCCTCCAGGCAAATGCCAGGATAGTGAACTGGCCAGTTTAACATGAAAGGAACAGAAAAGCTCCAGTGTATCAAATACAGTGGAACTGAAGCACATGGCAGCCTAGAGAAATACGGCAGGAAGGGTGCATACCACCCTTACTCCCTCCTCTAGCCAGTGGAGGGTCTCAGGAGGCAGCTATCTCATGTTCCGTGTACACTGTGGTCGATCCAAACCTGAAGTTACTGGGCTTTGAAATCTCACTCAGAAAAGACCAAGCTGGACTACGTAGTAGGTATTTCACAGAGAAATGCTCCCAGGGACATTAATCAGGTTTTGGAAAAGGGAAAGCCACTTGCTGACAAGCTTCACAGCCAAAAGGCTTTCAGAGCCAATTCCATAGCACTCTTCCTATGAATTACAATTTAGCAAGGCAGAGCCTACCTCATTCTAGAAATGTAGGTGCAAACAAGCCCCAAGAATTTGTTGTCTATAAAGAAACAACTGGTCAGAAGGGAGGAAAAAAAAGCAAATTTAACTAATCGTAAATGTACTCTGCCTTAGGAACTCTAGACATGACATGCAGAAATCCAGGTTTTTAAACAGAGCAAAGAGCTTACCAAAATAAACCTTCCTTCACAAAAGAATCATAATAGAACTTCATTAATCTCCAATTTTCCTACTTCATATAACTTGATATCTTATTTATAGAAATTAAATTTACAAGCAAGATTTTCAGGAAAAAATACACCACACAATATACCATTTAATCCTATGTTTATCATTTGGCTATAAACATAATTACAATTTATCACTTGGCAGCTTTTTCAGATCTTTTTCAAAAACCTCTTTGATTCTGCAAAAAGGACAAGAATGGTAGGAGACAAAACTACCTAAAAAGACAGAATGCCATGAACAGACTGAGAGGAAAGACTTCCAAAACGTCTGGATGTGAAATGCTGCCATTCATCCTTGGCAGCCGATGGGTTCTGAGGGGTTGAATGAAGCCTTTGGCTCTTCCCTTCTGTGATAAGCTGGCCAACTCACCAGCACCTGGCTAGAGGGATTGAATTACACAAGTGCCTGCTCTGATTTTTTTTTATCCACTTATGTTTTATGCTTCTACCTTCCCATTCCGGCTACAATGAGACATATCGCAGAGAGTTAAGAAAAGCTTACCAGAAAAGGGGAAATTTGACATGAATCTTGAAGAATCAAAAAAATAATAATAAAAAGTGCCAGAAAGAGTGGGGCAGAAACTCTACGCGCAGAGGTCAAAATTAGGGATCTTGACTGTTGGGGAAATGACAAATGGCAAGGCGTCCGTATACCCTGAATCCACCTCAACTAAGGCTGATGACTTCTCGGAAACACGTGGATGATCACACTCACGGAGACACTACATTATTCTATAACTAAAAGCATGAAGGCGGGCGCCTGGGTGACTCAATCATTAGGTGTCTGCCTTTGGCTCAGGTCATGATCCCAGGGTCCTGGGATCCAGCCCCACATCGGGCTTCCTGTTCAGCAGGAAGCCTCCTTCTCCCTCTCCCACTCCCCCTGCTTGTGTCCCCTCTCTCGCCTTGTCTCTCTCCATCAAATAATCTTTTTAAAAAAAATTTTAATAAAATAAAAAAGAAAAGAGAAAGAAAACATGAAGGTGTTTTCAAAAGGACTTTTCAATGCCAAAATAAGGGGCGCCTGGGTGGCTGAGTTGGTGCAGAGCAGCCTCCTTTGGCTCACGATCTCAGAGTCCTAGAATCTAGACCCATTCTGGCTCCCTGCTCAGTGGGGGTCTGCTTTTCCATCTTCCTCTGCACTTCCACCCCTCCTACCACACACGTGCTCACTCACTCAAATAAAATCTAAAAGAAAACAACAACAAAATCATCCAAGTCTAAACATTCCTTGCCATGTGGAAAATACTCTGCTACTCCAATAATCTCGAAGGTAATTATCTTTAAAACTAACATCTTTCTTCCATAAAATGCAGAAGATTTTGCAAGCTTCTCTTGGTTGACTTTGAAGAGGTAAGATGTCACACAGATCAACCAAATCTCACAATATAGAGGAAATATTTTCAGCTCAAAAAAGTTATCACTGTAGCATGACTGCTCTAGAGAAAAGCTAGAAGCCTGACTGCCAGCCATTAGCAACACACATGGATATCTTCCAGGAATGGGTTTCCAGAACCTGATCATTTCCCTGTAATTATGTAATAGCAAATCCAGCAGTGTTGACAAAGCAAAAGCCCACTCGACTACTGCCGATGATCGTTACTCAAAGCTAAAGCTTCTTTATCAAATTAGAATGACTTACAAGTAGACACTCACCACCTCCAAAACCAAAGGAACACAATGACCTCCATCCGCTTGCTTACATATGTGTACACGTGTACACACACACACACACACACACACACACACACAGGCCATAACGGGCCTTGCTGACTTGTCACTGGCTCTCCTGGCCTCTCCTCGTGTGTTCTCATACACACGGGCAGCTTTACACGTTGTCTAAAACTTACCCTAGCCTGTCAAAAATAATTCCCTATCCAGAGAATGTACTTGTCCTGCCTACCTTCATTCGTTACTGTCCCAGCAACAGTCTGTGAAAAAAGATCTGGCAGTTTGAAGAAACATATTGACAATGCAACAACATAAAGGAGTAAAAGGTACATTGAGAGAATCCATACAAATTCCTGGTCACTCTGCAAGGTGCTAGGAAAAAGATGACACCTCTCAAGTGATGGGTAGCCAGCTCTGGGAAACTAGTATGGGATGAGGATTGCAGAGTTCTCAAATGCAGAGGATTAAGAAGAGGATTCAAATGATCAGATCTGCTTTCCCAAAAAATAAATAAATAAATAAACACACACACACACACACACACACACACACACACATACACACAGACACACACACACACACACACATAGTTTAAGTGGCAAATATCCAAATCTCACAATATAAAGGAAATATTTTCAGTGCAAAAAACTTATCTTTATGGCAAACATCACTGATGACCGAGAGATTAAGAGGCAAAGAGATTAGTTAGAGCCACTTAGGTAAGATAGAAAGGGCCTGACGTGGGTCAGTGGCAAAAAATATAAAAAGAAAAGAACACAGTTAAGAGATCTTGCAAAAGCAGCAGGGCATCTGAAAGAAGGAAAGAGGGAAGAACCAGAGGGCCCGCTGAGGTTTTGGGCATGGATAACTTAGGAGACCACCACACCAAGAGAAAAGACAGAAAAAGTAAAGACAAAAAAAAGTAAAGATAAGCAGCATGTCTTATTGAGGACAAGATAGAGTTTAAGCATCATTCATGATGACTCTGAAGTTAAAACAGATCATGGAAGGGAATATTTTTATTAATAAGTAGAAAATATAGGACTGGACACAGAAGAAATAGCAAGGCTGGAACTGAGGCTCGGGGGATTTTGAGCGCACAGGCAGCCACGTCGAGCAGGGGCAGTGGAGTACTGCCATTCAGTGAGTAAAAAGATAGTAAGCAAATAGTACGTTTTTAAACAAAAGGGTAAGAAATGTAGGAGAATCAGAGGAAGGTCATGCCAGAGGCCAATTAAAAGATTTCTAAACATTAGACAATATCACACCTTAAGATCTCCACATTAGAGGTTTTAGCTGATACTGTTCTCAGAATCGTGAACAAACGGAACACAAGAATACCCAAAGTCGCCAACTATTACAAAAAACTTCTGAGGCACCAAAATAACATTCCTTACCAACTTCTGCTCTAAACCTAAAATGCTGTTGTGAAGCATGAATAAGGCCCCAGGACACCAGCCAGTAAGTTGCCTGGGCTCCTCAGATGATGACTTGGCTCTGCCATTTCAACAAACTGCTGCCAGCCGAGGAGGGAAAGAGGGTAAGAAAGTGCCGTGAAGGTATTTTTCATCCTGATCCTAATTCAGCTGATCCCAAGTAAACAGCTCTGCATCGTGACTGCCTTACGAAAATTTTCCTACAAACATCGAAACTAAAAACAAATTATTAATTTCTTTAAAGATTTACTGATGTTTAGAGAGAGGAAGTGGGTGCAAGCAAGAGGGGCAGATGGAAAGGAGAGTCTCAAGCAGACTCCACACTGAGCCCGGAGCCAGAGGTGGGGCTCGATTTCACAACCCTGAGAGCACCACCTCAGCCAAAACCAAGACTGGGTCATTGAATTGACTACGCCACGCAGGCGGCCCAAACCCAAATTATTAATTAAAACTTGAAATAGGGCCCACAACTGCCAAGCCCAGTCAAACACAGTTCCGATGCTTTTCTTTTATCTGACAAGTATTTGTCCAAAAGTGGTATTTCTAAATTACTTGCCTATCCCATTAATATCAGATATAGTTTCAAGGTCACATAAATACTCCTCAAAGGAAAAGAAGTACCCAAGAAGGTCGAAGAGGATTTTCTTATATATTGCGCATATATTCTACTACATTATAAAATATTCTAATCTGTAAATGCAAATATTTATAGAATCATAAAAAAAAAACCCCACCTCTAATAATGGCTTAAAAATGAGACAGATCCAGGCTAACAGCTCTTGAATAATTAATGTTTTAATACTCAGTACTTCAAGGTTATGGAATCCAGATTTCACAAAGTAGCTTAACTCCATGCAAATTCCATTCCAATCACCTTTATTGACACCTAGAGTTGCGACAGCATCAGTTCAGAAACACTTGCTATGAAAAACCCACCCTCCTCCCGCACACCCCACCGGCACTTACTCAGATTTAAATATATGAGGGAGAGAGGTGTGTGAGACAGGATGTACCCCCTGTATGAAAGCAGCCGGAATCCTAATTAAATAACTCAGAGCTTTGCCTATAGCACCACTTTAGTACTGGTGATAGAAATCTTATCAAATATTCTCATTTCGCTCACCCTGGATTTCGCTCCTCAGGCGTTATTATAATAGTTCGTGATTAGAGCTCTAACACAGAATAACATAACCCAGAATGCGGTATGGTGGAATAAGGGGCAAATCTGAAATGAAGAGAGCCTGGTTAAAGTTCTGGCTTTTTTTTGTTTTTAAAACAGTGTGACCTTAAGCATTCCTCATCTGCAAAAGGAATAAAAATAACATTGAATGACTCAGAGGGCTGTTTATAAGAGCTATATGTGATTGTAGTTGTTAAACTACTCTGTAGAGTTAAAAAAAAAAAAGTTAAAAAAAAAAAAAGAAAGAAAGAAGGAAAGAAAGGAAATCAGGGTAGTGCAGCACCAGGCAACTCATGATACATCTCTCCACAGTCTCTTGATCTACTGATGTAACAGAGAGACCAGGGTCTAATACTCTCTTTTTTATTATTTATTTATTTCGGGGACATCTGGGGGGCTCAGTCAGTTAAGTGTTTACCTTCGGCTCAGGTCATAATCCCAGGGTCTTGGGATTGAGCTCCCTGCTCGGTGGGGAGTCTGCTTCTCCCTCTGCCGTTGCTCCCCACACTTGGGCTCTCTCGCTCACTCGCTCTCTAATAAGTAAATAATTTTTTTTAAATTTTATTTATTTATTTATTTGTCAGAGAGAGAGAGAGAGAGAGAGAGAGAAAGCACAAGCAGGCAGAGTGGCAGGCAGAGTCAGAGGGAGACGTGGGCTCCCTGCTAAGCAAGGAGCCGGATGTGGGACTTGATCCCAGGATCCCGGGATCATGACCTGAACTGAAGGCAGCCACTTAACAAACTGAGCACCCAGCTGCCCCTATCTTTTTTTTTTTTTAATTCTCAGAGAATTTTCTGGTAGCATATATTCTGTTTCCTTCCAAGTACAAAAATTCTTCTGGCTTGCAAAGAATAATTCAAGAGTTGGCAAACAATGGTCCACGACCCAAGTCTGGCCTTCTACCTGTTTCTGCACAGCCTGCAAGCTTAGAGTGTTTGACTACATTTTTAAATGTTTGGGGGAAAATAAAAAGAATTTGGGGGGATAAGTGAAAGTATATGAAAATCAACGTTCAGTGTCCATAAACAAAGTTTTATTAGAATACGGCACCCCCATTCACTTACATGTGGCCCGGGGAGGCTTTCAGGTGCCAACAACAGAGTTAAAAAGTTGCGGTCTCAGCACACACTACAAATTGCCATGATACAGTAAAACTTCGCGCTTTAGCCTCAGGGCCTATGACACCATACTGACCATCCGGACTTTTACAGGAAAGGTATGCTGACCTCTGTAATAATTAACATGATGATTCATCATTTCCTGAAGAACTGAGAATAATGGCAGCCTCTCTGATTCTGACCTAGCAGCAAACTTAGAACTTCTTGGATTTTACCATATTAAAGTCTTCTTTTCACCTAGTCTTACATGTTTGTAGCAACATATTATTTTTTAGACATATTTAATTAAATATGCTCCATAAAACAAAAAAATGGACAGTTTTCATGCAGTCCTTTATTTAGTCATCAATTAAATACTACTGCATACCATGAAGGTAGGCAGGGACTCAAAATGAAATTTAATTCCTGACTCTATGAAAGTCATGGGGGGGGTAGCGGGGAGGGGGAGGTCTGGATGACTCAGTCAGTTAAGCGTCTGCCTTTGGCTCAAGTCATGATCTCAGGGTTCTGGGACTGAGCCTTGTGTCAGAGATCCCTGTTCAGTGGAGAGCCTGCTTCTCCCTCTCCCTCTGCCACTACCCGCCCCCCTGCTTGTGCACTCTCTCTCTCTCTCTCCATCTCTGTCAAATAAATAAGTAAAATCTTAAAAAAATGAACAGAATAAATTAAAAAAAAATAAAAAGTCATACTCGGGTAGGCAGACACAGCACTCCAGTTCTTGCCACTGAAGGGAAGGCCAAAGCAAGGAAACAACCTCTGCCATTTCACAATGACATATTGTCATTTAAAAAATATAGCCTCATTCTGAATTAACGGCAAGTTGTACACTCAAATAGAGAAGGCAACAAGGCTTGGCAAACACGTTTATCCATCAATAGTTTTAATTACAGCATTAGCCTTTCATAAGCAATTAACCTTGACCAACACAGGTATGAATAAAAATGCTGATTAAGAATTTACTAATTATCCTTCCCAACTTCAGAAGTTAGCTAGCATCTGGTCTTTATAATAAACATACACCAACTCATCATAGGTTATTTACACTTAAATGAAGATAAATATTAACTGAATGGCTAAAAATGAAGAACATGAAACACACATTAAAAACACAATGACTTGTTTTGTTTTGAAAGCCCAAGTGTCCTACAAATGTCACTTTATTTGGAAGATTGTTTTTGAGAATAATGGTCTCCTGAACAAACACAGAGATTCAATTTATTGTAATAAAGAGAAAACCATATAAATCATAAGTGCGTCAGCATTTTATAATTACAATGCCGGGATCTGCACACAGTTAAGCATCTTGGCTGTTTGCCTGCTTCCTTAAAGCCAGACGAGAGGCGACGTCCCACAACGAAGTCTTCCAGCAGCTGTGCTGAGCAGAAACAAGGGATGTCCCATCTAGCAGCTACCTCCAAACAGATAGAAGCACCCCAGTGATTAGAGGTTAGCAATCCTGGTGCGTCTACTTGCTTTTAGTAGTAAATATTTAATGGCATATTTTTCCTTAATGGAACCCAGGTACATCTGATCAGTCACTGGGATCATTTAGTAATGCAGTCGAAGTTATCATACTGCCATTTCCCATCAACTTTGTAATTACATAATTCATCACTTTATTAATTCAAAAGATTGCTTTTTTTTACAGTGGGGAAACCCAACTGAGCTGATCAACAAAAAGGCTCTAAAACATGATCCTGCATGAACTTGAAACCCTCGAGAAGCAAACATACACACTCCTGATTTTTCAAACCAAAAGAAGTAATATTCTTCCCACAAATTAGCCTACCAGCACCCTACATCTAGAATAAGAGGGCTAACAAAACTGAAAATTTTAAATTAAAAACTGAATATATCAAGAACAAGTTTGTTCCTACCTTCTACGGAGGAAATGCTCTTCAGTGAATTAAAAAGGACCCCTAAAAAGGGTTATTTAGTAATGTTTCCTTCTTCCTGATTTTACACACTTTACTGAAATTATGAGGTTATCGCAGAATATCACACAGATTTGTAACACTCACATCACACAGCAGCCAAACCAAGCATGCAGTCTCAAATGTAATACTATCATTACTATTTTCTTGTGTATTATTTCTAACATATCTCAGTCAAAAGTATTAAATTACTATTTCTTTTCCTATTATGAATTAGCAAGATTCTTGGGTGAACCCATTTTTCACTGCTTCTCCAATAAAAAAGAATTCTACCCCAGTAAAAGACAATTTGATCAGGAGAAAAATGAATGTAAATTTTAAATATCAGCATACAAAAAAAAACCTTCTAAACTAAACTTATTTTCAAGTCTGTACAACCACCGTGTATACTGAAAAAACAGCTGCAATTAATAACATTAAAATCTAGAGTTTAGAAAGGCAGGCTCTGGAGGTCACATATGCGGCCTAAAGAATAAAAATAACACACGCCACCAGAATAATTATTTTGTTTGAAAGGAAAACGGAGGGAATATCTTCTCAAACAGATGTGGAATTTCCAATCAATAAATTCTGTGGCAGTTGCACAATATTACAGAGTTCAAAAGTACTTTTCAGACAGCTCTGGAAACACAAAGACATGTTTTGTAGTCAGGAAGGCAACTTCCAATTTAATGTCTGTTTTTGAAACATTTTATGCAACTAGTTCATTTTCTATTTTATTACACTGATCTTATCACATCTCTCATCGGTTTACCAAATGCATTTTTTTTAAAGATTTTATTTATTTGTCAGAGAGAGTGAGCACAGGCAGACAGAGTGGCAGCAGAGGCAGAGGGAGAAGCAGGCTGCCTGCTCCTGCTGAGCAAGGATTCGAGGGACTCGATCCCAGGACGCTGGGATCACGACCTGAACTGAAGGCTGCCACTTAACCAACGGAGCCACCCAGGCGTCCCACCAAATGCATTTTTAGAAAAGGAAGTTCTAAGTCCAGAAAAAAATAATTAAATTCATTTTTTCTCAAACTCCGTGCAATAATCTCTAAAAAAAAAAAAAAAAAATCTATTCTTTGCATAGGAAGTAAACTCAAATCCAGGTCTACTGACATTAAATTTAGGCATTAATAACCATTACGCATAACAATCAACATACATTTCAAGGACAGAGAAATACTACACACTCCATGCCATTTCAGTGAATTATAACATGATAATTAATGAATCTTTTAATTTCATTTCATCCTTCAAAAATCCATGTGTGAGAAACATTTCATTGATCATGTGAAGCTTACTTCTGTACACCCTCTGTGACATCCCAAGGAACCACTTAGAAGTCATGGAGTTATTTATGAATGCAGGAAACAGTAAAAGATTTCCATCCATAAGAGCTATATGTAATTCTCAGCATTTCAAGAGACCCCAGCAGTGGGTACAACCGTGAGCCCCACTCTGAGACCGGTTTACACTGAGCTGCAGACTGGCTCCTGACCATCTAGCTGGCAGCACAGGGAGACAGAAAACATGAAGTTTTAGACCCCAACAAAAATGAAGTTGGGAGGTGGGGCCAGCAGTAGCAGGAGTTAGTAATATATGTTACACTTAGTGCTTCTGGCTTAATCTTCACTTTCATCTCTGAAGTTGATACAGTGATGATGATGGCAATTCCCAATAACAGATGAGGAAATCAAGACTAAGGGAATTTCATTTTCTAGTCTCAGAAAGCAACTTAACCATCATACTATTCAGGATGCCATTTAAATCTGTCCTTGGGGCACCTGGGTGGTTCAATCCGTTAAGTGTGGGCTCCGGTCATGATCTCACGGTCCTGGGATCGAGCCCCACATCGGGCTCTCTGCTCAGTGGGGAGCCTGCTTCCCCCGCTCTCTCTGCCTGCCTCTCTGCCCACTTGTAATCTGTCTCTCTCTCTCTCTCTCTCTCCGTCAAATAAATAAATAAAATCTTTAAAAAAAATAAAAGAGAGAGGGAGAGAGGGGAAGAAAGAGAGAAATCAAGAAAAGACTCTCAGCTTCAGAGAACACACAGTGTTCTGTGGATGGGTGAAACAGGTGATGGGGATTCAGGAGTGCACCTGTCGTGATGAGCGCCAGATGATGTATGAAGTGCTGAATCACTAAATTGTACAACTAAAACTAATACCACGCTGTACGTTAACATTAAAAAAAAAAAAGATGAAGCAGAAAAAGAAAAAAGACAAAAGCCTAGCAGGAATGAATCATGAGCTCAGGTTTTAAAACCTTCTCATTCTCCACTAAGCCCTTTTGATTCAAGGCAAGTGCAAGTTTAACAAATATGTGCATATTCGCAAGTAAGACTTTTGATTTGCTGAGGTTTTTGCCTTAGGGGAAAATTTTCTGATTTATAATCAGCCACACATTTCTATAACCTGTATTAAGAATGCTTTGCACATGGTAGGCCTACAAAAAAAATATATAAAATATATAAAAGGTCTGCTTAATTGAATAAGTGAATTCACTAACTCCTCAGGTGGCCAAAAGGCTTCATAATAAAGGACTAATTGTAAGGAATGTTTGGAAATCTCAATTTTAAATAAAAAACATGTGTTTGAAATCTAAGTGTTAAAAATATCAAATAAAAAACAAATTCAAAAATTATTGAAACCAGGTGACAGAGACATGCAGATTCATCGTACTTATCTCTCTACTTTCAAAGTCAAAAAAATTAGGATATAAACAAATATAAAAAAGTTCTCAGAACTCCTTCTGCCTTAAGTGACAATGAGATGAGCTAAGATATAAGCTTAGCAGGTCTAAAAACTGCGCAGAACCAGAATGACTACAAATGAAGGGGACCAAAAGCAAAACAGAAAACAGGATTTTCTTTATTGGGATCAGGCAAAGCCAGCCTTTTTCACAGCATAAACTGGGAAGCCAGTGCATGAGGTTGAGAAAGGCAGGACAGCCTGAAACTATGCCTCACAGTCTGTATAGGGCTGGACACACTGTGGGGTCCACTCCTCTCTGGTTAATTCTAAGCCATGAAGACAGGGAGAGAGGCAGTACGTTGGTATAAAATCCTCTGACGGTCTCTAGCCACTCCCAATGCATTTGTCATGACTGACACCATCGTAAATTGCAACGGTAGCAGCCATCCCTGTGGTTTGCATGATACCGATTAACTTAATATTAGACTATTCTACTTTTTAATAATTTTTTTGTTTGTTTATTTGAGAGAGACACAGAGAAAGAAAGTGGCAAAGGGAGAGGGAGAAGCAGACTCTCCACTAAGAAGGGAGCCCGATGTAGGGCTCGATCCTAGGACCCTGAGATCATGACCTGAGCAGGTGGCAGACACAACTGACTGAACCACCCACGCGTCCCTAGACTATTCTATTAACAACAACAACAAAAAAAGACAAAGAAGAAGGAGGGGAGAAAAGAGGAGGAGAAGAGGAGGAGGAAAGTGATCCCTTTTAAGGACATATGTATAAGCAGAAAACTAACAATTTATAAAATCTTAATAAAACTTTTGCAAGGAAGTACAGGAGCCATAGGGTAACGTTGCTTTAATCTACATTGTAAGGCAGAAATCACAAATCTGAGCCCACTTCCCCCCAAAATCTCAAAGATGTCTTTGTTCTACTTTTGTGACAATAACAAATACAACTGAGTGGGGAGAAGGGAGCGCGTATGATTAAAACTTCGTCTACTTGTTCATAATGACAGAACTTTCCCCTATACAGCATGGAAAGAATTTCACTGTAAGATACATGAAATGAAAATTTTTAAAAAGAAATATGAGAAATAAAAAAGCAATTCACATGTTATATTGAGCAATAGAAAGTATTTTTAAGTATTTTCCATAAATAGTAGTAACACCAGTAATTACCACTTGAACAACTGCTAACAACAAAAACAACTGTCACAGAAAAGCCACAGACCTAACATCAGTAATGAAGTCACAGTCAATACAAGGCATATTTTTATCTTTCAGGAGGCATTACTCTGTAGAGTGTCTAACAACAAAAGCGCCTGTGTGTATTGTACAGACGGTACTCCTAAAGGCTATGATTTTCAGAAGGATATGAAATAAACACAAGAGACACTTCTCTTATGTATTATAAATAAACACTCTATTTTGAAATCAGTTTTAAACTGGAGACAAACCAGAATGTAATGTTAAGGTGATATTACCAGAAAATCATAAAAACATACCCTGAAGTATAAAAATACGCTTGAGGAAAATCAAGAATACATCTCGAGCAATCACACAAATCACCTTTGAATTCTTAGAAAACAGGTAGATTACAAAACATACTTTAGAAATATTCATAGAATAATATGTTAGTAAATGTGCACTTACGAGACGTAACAGCACTGGTAAAAATCACCCTCGAATGTTCAATTTTACTTATTACTAAAATGAGATCAATACTGAAGGGAACCAAAATACACAATATGGGAAAGTAAGGACAGCAAACACCCAGCAGTGGGGAGGTATCTGATCCTTTGTCCTTATCCCAGCACAGAGAGCAAGAATCAGCTGGTACATGCTTTCTCCCTGGTCCCAAACAAACCATCAGAATAATTTGCAAACAGAGCATGTCAGGTGATGACTACCAAGAGACCCCACACAAAAATACTAAATTAAACCTATTTTCTATACCTAACATAGGATTTAGTGACCCGAAACATTTAAACGGATTTTCGATGATTTTTAAATCAGAAACGGTTATAATTTTCATATTATTTAGAAATCACATAATCAAGAAATGGATTCCAATATATTTTTCACTTCAAAGACCAAGATCCATCACTGAAAGAACACTGAATGCAATGGCAACCTTAACAATCCATTAGTAAGAAACAAGGGAACAGGCTGTTTCCTCTGGAGAAAAGCAAGCACACTCATGAGAGTATGAAAGGGTGCTTTGCGTACTGACAATGAACATACGCAGGCCATGAATAAGAGCACCGATCAAACAGAAGAAGTAGTAATACCCCTTTCAACATAAGCAGTACATTCCCTCTTTTCCTACTCGTTAAAGTAGGAGAGTGATTTAAGGCATGAAGGGTCCTAAAATTTCATGGATCAACAGCAAAATAAGAAGTAAAGGGTTGATTTACGGCATTAACAAAGAAATCAAACGCTTAACACTTACTTTTGCAAAAGCTTCGAAAATGTCAAAGGAAGGTGGCAGCTGAGAAGCATCCTGGATTTCTTCTCTCATGAAATGTTGAAATGTCATTACGAGTTGCCTAAGGCCCTCTTTCTTATCTTCAGTCAGTTTGTTAATATCTTTTTAAAAGAGAGAATAAATAGCACAATCACACAGTGAATTTTTAATAGACAATTTTCAGGTGTTCAATGTTAGCTGTTAAACCAGATTTATCCTTCCTGGATTCCATTCTGACAGAGAGCAAATACGTTCCTTTTTATTTTTTCACAACTACAAATTACAATACCTACGTTATCAATTAAATTGTGCCAAATTCCATCTACAATGTTAGATAAAATTCTTTTAAAACAAAATAAATACATGTACAGATGAAAAACACTACAACTAAAATCAGGCAAGATGTGTGTTACAGGTCCTCTATATCCCCCTGGACACATGCTCAACCCACCACAAACGCATCAACTCAGTGAATTTAAGCATCTCTTCCCGTGAAACAATTTTCAACCAGGTCATGACCAACTGATAAACAGTGTATCTCAAAGGAAAAAACAAAAACAAAAGAAAAACAAAAAGTAAGAAGTTTACAGCTAGAATCTAACTGACGCAATGTGTCATATAAAAAGTACGTCAAGAAGAAAATGGGGCCAACCCAAGACATCTCGACTTCAAATTATTCCCACGTTGAATAAACAAGATGTGGTGCTGCTAAAACCCAAACAGAAGGAGTAGGTCCCAGAGCGTAGTCGTCAAAAAATCACCCCGTTCAAAACTCAATTTAATTTATACCACAAAAAGGTGTCAAGGCTAGGAGTGTACAATTAATAACATTTGAGAACATTTCACTTAAGACAGCATGGACAACAGCACTACTGAGCAGGGCTACTGCTAACAGGAAGACTCACAGCAGGAGATATTAATTACTTAGCAGCAATATAACATGAAAAAATGACTAACTGGTTCTCTAGTAAAAGTGAAAAGATACATCAAGTTGAACTACGACATAATTCTCATGTCAGCTCTACATATTCTTTTTAAATTACTTGTTCAACAGAACAATTAACCCACTAATTTCTTAAGTAATAATTTATTATCATTGGCACTTAGAATCCCATACCCATAAATCTGTATCAGATCATCTTTGTATTTGTCTCCACCCAGAAATATTAAACTGTGTAGCAAAGTTTATTCTCTGAGCTCTGGCTACTTTGGGGTTGAAGTCGTGGACAACCTCTCTGAAGGGGATCTGTGCGTATGAAAGGAACATAAATCCTACACTGAGAACACTCAGACTGAAGGGTCTGTTAGTGTTCCCAGATATCACGGCCACCACCACGGGAGTGGGAAAGAAGAACGTGCAATGCTGTCAGACAGCCCAAGTCCCCTGCACCATCTACTCTGCTTATGATCTAAAGGACCAGTGACCCTGGAACCCCCTTGTTCACATCACTGTTCCGTGGCATCAAAAAGAAACAAAGATCAGGTTCTAGTACTTTATAAACTCCTAAAAGGTCAAAACTACCCTGGAATAAAATAAGCTAATGTATCAAGCATATATAAAAACATGAAAAGGTTTACTAGATTTGCCTCACATAATAAAGAGAACAATGTTAAAAGGAAAGCAATGTACAAGGTCAGCAAATAAACGATAGAATTTTTTTGGTGTTGATGAACAATCACTTACTTGACTCCAGATCATAAAATGAGTAAAGTTTCTCCGATTCAGACGGTGTTTCTTCCATCTATGAAGCAAAGGGGGAAAACACCAAAAACAATTTCAAGTGTTCCAACGTATCAATGAATATATTTGAATCTCTTTAGATACTTAAATAAAACTCTTTAAAAAGACGTTGTATACATTCCTCCTCTTCATCACTTTCTGAGAGTTGAATTATTCAATCAGTAACAATTTTAAAGTAAAATCTAAGTTATGACTCACTCAATTTAATTTCCAAATGGAAAATTCTTTTACAAAAAGTTCTCATACTTTTATTTCTTTTTCCTCAGCTCTACCTACAGACTTGTATCACTGTAAGGATTTTACTACTAATTATAGAAAAGCAGAGGTGAATGAATAAAAGTAAGAGTTTATTACAAACTGCAACTCTCACCAAACTACCTTGAGTCAGAAGTCATCAATGTCCTTATCTAAAACAGGAGAATCACAGATTCCCTGGGTTGTGGTGGGGATGAAATGAGGTCTATCCTGTAAAGCAATTAGCACAGGGCCTGGAAATCCTAAGTGCTCAATAGAACAAATCTATTATTATCAGTGCTTTCTATGAGATTCTGATCCAGTAGGTCCTGGTTCTCTTTCTGATATTAATAAAGTAAAAAAAAAAAAAAAAAAGTTCAGCCTCAAATATAGTGATCACACTTCTAATATCTAGTAATTAAAGAAATGCATAAAGCAAACGATCTGAATTTATTATGCTACAAAATAAATTTGTATATTTCAGTTCAACACAATATATGTATTTGCAAACAGTAACTAAATATATAATAGATGTTATGTATTCAGACCAAAGACAATGCTCATTTGATATTCCACATCCATTTTTTAAAAATTGAAGTATAACTGACAAAAAACATTGTGTTAGTTTTAGGTGTAAAAACATATTTTCCATGATTAAAAACTCTCTATAAAATCTTATAGCCTTCCTGTACCCCAAAAAAGTCAATAAACAACAGGACAGAAGAGAGCTGGATTCTGGAATAATTTGAGAAAGAGATATTCATGTGAAAACCTGGCAAAAAGAACTCTGGAGGGTACTGCCAGAGGTTTATTTCACAGAATCTAGTGGTTGTTCAGGCAGAGGAGGGGAAAAGGACTGAAAACAATTTCAGTGAAACTTGGCTATTAAAAAAAAAAAAAGAAAAGATAAGCACTCTTCCATGTAAGATTAATTATCATCTAATTAAAACCTCATTTCAAGAAGCAAGTGAAAAGTTATACACCTGCCCTATGCAATAGTTCATAGTCGAAAAGTAATGAAGACAACGTAACAGACATTTCTGATTATCTCACCCCTTCAATATATGACCTTATGTTTCTAGGGGATTACACACACACAGGGTCTTCAAAGAGGGCACCATGCTGTCCCGCCACACTAATGCTGTGGTTAATAGGGAAATGGCAAGTTTTTGTCCTAAGATACTCCCTGGAATAACCTGCCTTCTACCTTCACAGGGGTCTAAAGTCGGCCTTAAATAATGATATGGGACACAAGGTGGCTCAGTCGGTTAAGCGTCCTACTCTAAACTTCTGCTCAGGCGGGCTCTCCCTGAGATCGAGTCCTGTCTCTGGCTTTGAGCCCAGCAGGTAGTCTGCTTGAGAGTCTCCCTCTGACCCTCCCCCCGCTCAACCCTTTCGCTCTCTAAATAATAAAGTCTTATAAAAAATATAAATAATATATACAACTCCAAGTGCTTTGCTTAATTAAAACCCAAGCATATTCCATGAGTTTTATACTCACAAGTTTGAAAACAACTCTGCCAAGCAGTCGAACGGAATCTGGGGGATACCTGGGTTTGCAGTTTTTAAGGCATTTGCATTCCCGCTTGTGGTCCGGCCAAGCTTTTTTCTGTTAAGACAAGAGTGGGGAGGGTAACTTTCATTTACACCGGTTTTGTGTGGAGAGCGATCAACATGAATTTAATGTCAACAGCTTAACTATAACTGCAAAATAGAAAATGAAAGCAATATTCTAATACTATCAATGATGCAGAATCCAGTCTTTGCCAAGCATGTAATTACCAGGTGTGGACTTCAACGCTTCTCCTCCACCTCTGTCCTTTAATTTACTGCCTAGTTATCACCTGGCTGTGGAGTCCAAGGAAGAATCATTATGGCTTACTTAATAATTTATCAGATAGTCTTTTATCTTTTAGCTGATTAAACAGGATTCAATAAGAGACAGTGATTTTGAATACAAAAAGAAAATATCACACCAAACTAGAAAATAAACACATTGTTCAGGAAAATCAAAACAGGGCAGATGGCCTTCTGAATTTCTGTGCTGCTTTAGGGAGTAGAACTATCAGGGGCTAACATAACAATAAGTATGAAACCTTTTGTTTTTGAAGACCACACAGAAAGAGGTTATTAACTACAGTGACCAAATGTCATTTGCCCAGGACTGCTGTTGTTTATTTATGTCGTCCTCGCCTAATCACTAATAGTACCCCTTTTCACTTTGAAAAGTACGCTTTGGATGATAAATCATAAGGTCACTTAACCCACAATCCTACCCATGTGCTGGTGTGGCTGAAAAGACCACTGAGCCAGTCACCAAACCTGCAACACTGAGAAGAGAGGACAATGGCGAGGACACTGTCTCCCTGAATCCTGGAGTCAGAAATGCTAAGGCTCCTCCACATGGAATGACTTCTATAGGGAAATACAATCCACAGTATCTAAGACTTAACCCTGGTAAGTGGGAGACAGCTCAACCAAATGTCTGACACGTTCCATTCCGACTGAGTGCTGCAAGTTGCATCACTGAAATGCCTGACACTCACGTGCATTCTGGCTTCAGAAACTGTAAAAATGCCTCCCAACTCCAGGCCCTATAAAATCCCTCCAGGAGGAAGTCTCTCTCTCCCACCTGTACCACAAACATGCAGTGTAACCAGAAATTTCAAGCCTGGGGCCGCCTGAGTGGCTCAGTTGGTTAAGTGTCTGACTTCAGCTAGGGTCGGGATCTCAGGGTCCTGGAATGGACCCTCACATGGGGCTACAAGCTAAGTAGGGAGTCAACTTGTCCCTCTGCCCTCCCCCACTCTTGAGCTTGCGTGCACTCTCTCTCTCAAATAAATAAATTTTGTAAAAATTCAAAAGTGCTACAACTACTTTGAAACTGTGAGTTTCCAAAAGAAAGAAAGAAAGAAAGAAAAAAAAGAAACTGTGAGTTTCAAGCCAGCATTTTGCTCAGAAAGACTGCCAGTGTTGAGTTCCTGGGTGAAGGTGTGGCTTGTCTGCTATTTCCTACGAACTCAAATCTTGAAGACACTGTTTGTGAGGGGTACATCACTTCTTCTATCAACTTGACCCATGACTGCCTCCCTTCATTTCTTCTTATCTACTACAGCAATGCTCTTAATGTGATGTTTCTTATCTTTTTGTTTTTTTAGTATTTATGCTTCACTCACTTCTAAACAAGACTCAGTTGTATCAAAATAAAGATGTATATGAAATAAGGTGGTAAAATTAGAAACGAAAAAACGTTAAAGTTATTTTTTAAAAAATAGTCCTCTAGGGGCACCTGGGTGGCTCAGGGGGTTAAAGCCTCTGCCTTTGGCTCAGGTCATGATCCCAGGGTCCTGGGATCGAGCCCTACATCGGGCTCTCTGCTCACCAGGGAGCCTGCTTCCCCCCCCTCTTTCTGTCTTCCTCTCTGCCTACTTGTGATCTCTGTCAAATAAATAAATAAAATCTTTAAAAAAAAAATAGTCCTCTAGCATTTACTTAGCATTCTATAGTATGTCAGATACATGGCTAAACAATTGAAACATTTTATTTTCACAATAATCCAATGGTAGATAGTATCCTTACATTAAAGATGAGTAAAGTAAGTCAGAGAGAAATCTCGCCACTAAGCTACATAAACATAAAAGAGGAGAGTAAAAGTTCTTAATATTCTACCCATAAGATCGAAATAATTGCCATGTCTTCGCACTACATTTATCTGACTTGCCTTACAGGCAAGGCAAAAAATAAAACATAATGGCTTATATAATTCTCAATTGATAGAAAAGAAAAACATACAGCTTTACCGAGTATGAAATCACAGGAGGAATTTATTCCAAGAATGCTAATCAACATACTGGACAATTGTAATGGTCAACACATAGCTACTTCTAACACCCATACTCACTAAAAGGAATAATATTAAACTATAAGTCAGTGAAAGAAAATTTTCTATTGTTTAGGGGGCTAGTCTTGGAGAAGCAATTAGCAGCTTACCAATATGAGTAAGATCCCTTAGAAACATACCATATCACCATGGACGGGACTGGGGGAGATTATGCTGAGTGAAATTAAGTCAAGCAGAGAGGGTCAATTATCATATGGTTTCACTTACTTATGAAGCATAAGGAGTAACACGGAGGACACCGGGAGATTGAGAGGAGAAGTGAGGGGAAAGTTGGAGGGGGAGACAAACCATGAGAAACTGTGGACTCAGAAACAAACAGGGTTTTGGAGGGGAGGGTGGTGGGGTGTTGGGTGAGCCTGGTGGTGGGGATTAAGGAGGGCACATATTGCACGGAGCACTGGGTGTGGTACATAACAATGAATTTTGGAAGACTGAAAAGAAATAAAATCAAATGAAAAAGAAAAAGAAAAATATGGTTCCATTGTCAATTAAGCTTGAAAACTGCTATATAATATCCACCCTGCTTAGAGATTGGAGGTAACTCAGTTTGCTAAAAAGCTCTGCATGAGAGAAACTTGTATAGCTTAGTTAACAGTTTTCTGTGATTGTTACTGCCATCCTTTGCGAAGTCAGGTTGGTATACATGGACTCCACTATAGCTATATGCTTTCTTTCCTTCATCTGATCTTTCAATGAGAGTGGGTTTAGCAAACAAATTCATGATCATTCCCACTGACAGAAAACTAGAGCGCTAAGATTGATGGGTGAGCCACAACTTTGGTAGAAGAGTTCTCACTTGGTATTAAAAGTTGAGAAGGCTGACAGATGCCCTCATTTGACCGGCTATGTAGGCAGGAATGGACCACAAGTATGAAGAGGTCTCTGAGAAAGCACTCTGGTCCTGTTCAAAACATGAGCATCTTCGAGGACTGCTCCTAGCAGACGAAGGCTGAGACCATCTGGACCAAAAGATCTTAAGAGCATATTTGATTCAATACTCATAAGTACAAGAAATTCCATAACTCCTTTGGTATGTTCTGAGCATCTCAGTCTCCTGGTGGCTTCCCAGGGTGAAGTAACTACAAAATGTACCCCCAGGTAATGAACCTATTGATCTATTAGATGACATTCCTGAGAATTAAACATCTAAATTTTGGAGAGTTCTGTCGAAACAACTTTAGGTCTTTAGCATAATTAATACTGCACTCCTATTTCTCAACTGTAATTACAAACGAGATAGTATGTTTCTTAAAGCTATTCCTAAATCACTGCAGGAAAACACCAGAGAACGTACTTATCTTCCCATTTGCTTCAGGAAAAAGATATTCATTCTTTTCATCTAAAAACCAAGTCACGCCTACCCAAATATAGAAAGTGATCATGCCACTTAAAACTGGCCGATAGCACAGTGTCAAGGTACAGCCTACTTCATATCTTACTATGATATTAAAAACCATGTTTTTAAAACAGTATTATTTAAGACAGTAATTATTAAAAACCATGTTTTAAAACAGTAATTAAAACAGCGTTTACTGTTCAGCATCACCATTGCATCTTACCATACAGCTCACTAACAGAAGCGCACCACAGAAAAGGCTTACAAAGCAATCTCTTAAATCACCACATTTGACACTGCAGCAAAACCTCCCGATCTACAAGAGCATTGGGCATTATCTAAACTGTACAAACTTTGACTTTGATCTAGACCTCAACAGCACGTGCTCGCTTCGGCAGCACATATACTAGACCTCAACAGCACATAATAAATCTGCCAGTTTTTCAAAGACAACCTCCCAGATTTACATTTTCCTCTTTTCTTCCCTTACTGCGATGCAGGATGTAATTAAGATTTTGTCCACAATATTGGCTGTAATGTTTGCTGTTCTGGAAGTTGAACATTATCAATGATTCACAGTAAGCACAAAATAGCATGAAAGACAAACGAAATTAAAATACTGCATTAAGACACAAAGACAATGGGGAAAAGACTTTTGGACGGAAAAAAAGAAATGAAGACATCTATAATGATTCCACGTGTCAGTACATACAGGACTCAGAAACCACTCTGGCAATCTCTATATTTTCATGTTCTATAGTACTTGAAGTGACTCAGAACAAAAACTGATTAAGTAAACCAGTAGCTCCCAATGGGGGTAACCCTAATCTTGAAGGTTGTTGGGGAAATGTATGGGGGGCATCCTTATTTGTTAGGACGCCTGGAGAAAGACATGGGCCCTGAGTGGCCAGGAACCAGAGATGGTGGGCATCCGTGTGGGATAGTTCCATACAATGAAGAATCAATCCATCTGGGTGCCTGGGTGGCTCAGTCAGTTAAGTGTCCAGCTCTTGATTTCAGCTCAGGTCATGGTCTCAGGGTGGTGGGATCAAAGCCCCACATCAGCATCTGCGCTTAGCAGGAAATCTCCTTAAGGATTCTCTCTCTGCCCCTCTCACTGCTTGCATACTCTAAGAAGTAAAAAATAAATTAATTTTAAAAAAAGAATTAATTGTTCCAAACCGAAGATGACTTTTAAATGTCCAATCAAACATTCTATAGAAGGGACAAAGTTATTTCCAAATTATCCGAGCCTGGAACTAAGCCTCCTTTCATATATAAAAACAAAGACCTTGTTTTTACACAGCCTTGATAGCACTGAATTTTCTAGGTAAATCAAGGGATGGATGCATTTTAAGAACTTTAGCTAAAGTTATCTAGTATTTTATAAAAGCACATCACTGAAGGCAACACCACCTATGGTATTTGAGGTACCTAACAATAACAACATGTTTTCTGATCCTACATTTTGTACTTCCTTTTCCAAGGTGACTTTGTGTAGATGAAAATATCTGACTTTTAAGTATGTCTTCTAGTCTACTCTTGCCTGAGCATCTATATACAAAATATGTATTATTTTTGTTGTGTTCAGCACTGGATATTATTTGTAAGGGATGAATTGCTAAATTCTACTCCTGAAACCAATACTACACTATATGTTAACTAGAATTTAAATAAAAATTTGAAAAGATAAAATATATATAAAATATATATATAAAAACCTATTTTTTAAGTTATTTTCATTTTTTTCTCCTTTACATTCAAGTTATAACATTACACTGATACTGACTTTTAAAAATATAAAACTAGTTAGATGGTCTTAACTATGGTACTTCATTTCAAGAGAGTAGAGAGGACAAAAATGTAATTATTATGTAAAAGGGTAGAGGGGCACCTGGGTGGCTCAGTCGGCTGAGCGTCTAATCTTGATTCGCACTCGGGTCATGATCTCAGGGTCCTGGGATCGAGCCTGGCATTGGGGTCTGCACTCAGCACAGAGTCTGCTTGAGATTCTCTCTCCCTCTCCCTCTCCCATTGCCCCTCCCCTACTCGCAAGCTCTTTCTAGCTCTCTCTAAAATAAATAAGTACTTAAAAAAAAGGACAGAGTTAGGTCTGGGAGAGATGAAAACCGCAAATCTGGAAGAATGCTGCACAGGCATACGCAGCACGTACACATAAAAATAAACACTTAAATTTACAGCCGGGGAGACTGAAGAGATTCTGGCGGCAGTGACAAGATGGGCTCAGGCGTCCAAATTCTTTTTAATCACCACAAAGGATTCCATATGTAACTAAGATTGAATAACCACTGATCTAGACTAAATTAAAAAGGAGGCCATTGTACATACTAAATAGAAGGAACAAAAAAACATACCATCCTATACTTATTAAACTATTAGTAGAACTCTAAGTTTCTCTTTTTTTTTTTCTTTTTAGAAAAAAAGAGAGAGAGCTCATGTGCGAGTAGGGGAAGGGGGAGGGAGAGAGAGAGCAGGCTGCAGCCAATGTGGAGTCTAACATGGGGCTCAGTCCCACGACCCTGGGACCATGACCTGCGCCGAAATCAAGAGTCGGACACTCCACTAACTGAGCCACTCAGGTGCCACCTAAGCCTTCTGAAAGATGTTTGGTAATGAACATCAAAATTCTTTTTTTATTTTATTTTATTTATTTATTTGACAGAGAGAGAGAGAGATGCGAGAGAGGGAATACAAGCAGGATGCAGAGAGGGAACACAAGCAGAGGGAGTGGGAGAGGGCGAAGCAGGCTTCTCTCTGAGCAAGGAGCCCAATGTGGGGCTCAATCCCAGGACCTGGGTATCATGACGTGAGCTGAAGGCAGATGCTTAATGACTGAGCCACCCAGGCGCCCCATGAACATCAAAATTCTTAATGTGCATATTGTTGGCATATAAATAATGTTTATAATGCACTTAATCCTCACAAATGTAACTGCTTTACAGTAAAAGTGTGAGAATGCTCCTCATACATTTGTTTACAAAACTGAACAATTGGTAATAATTTTTTGTTTTTTCTAAAAAAAAAAGCTATTTTGCCTTTCTCCTTATGCTTTCCCAATCTGTTTGAATTTTCTATAAATACCATGTTATTATATTTATAAATAATAGCAAATATAATTACCTTTCTTATGTCTAACAACTGTGACTTAGGGAGAAGTATTTTTACGTGAAAGAGAAAGAAAAATTACCATTCAATAAAGACTTTTAATATTTTGGAAAACCTGCTTATAACTCAAAGAATGGTTTAAATGTATTAATTTTTAAACGTTAATGAATGCTTCAATGAAATCTTCTGTAATGCAAAGATTTATTCAGTAAACTGTTTTATCAGGTTAGCTTCGTTCATGTCTGGTTTTAAAAACAAGTGTACAACCAGGGCACCTGGGTAGCTCACTCAGCTAAGCGTCCAACTCTTAATTCTAGCTCAGGTCATGATCTCAGGGTCCTGGCATTGAGGCCCAAGAAGGGCTCCACATTCAGCATGGAGTTGGCTTGAGACTCTCTCTTCCTCTGACCCTCCTCCTGCTTGGCACTCTCACTCTCTCTAAATAAATTAAAAAAAAAAAAATCTTCAAAAAAAATAAATAAGTGGGGCACCTGGGTGGCTCAGTTGTTAAGCATCTGCCTTTGGCTCAGGTCATGATCCCAGGGTCCTGGGATCAAGGCCTGTTTCGGGCTCCCTGCTCAGCAGGAAGCCTGCTTCTCCCTCTCCCACTACCCTTGCTTGTGTTCCCTCTCTCGCTGTGTCTCTCTCTGTCAAATAAATAAAATATTTTAAAAAAATAAACATAATAATAATAAATAAATGAGTGTACTACCAATGAGGTACATCTTGCATGTACAGGTGTTCAATGGTGTTATGATCTTTTTACCATGTAGTCATGATTCATTCCACTCACAAACAATACTGACAGAGATTTTCTATGAGCGTAACTTGGGATAGTTGAGTTGCCAAGAAACTTGAACGAAAGAAAAGAGACCCAACAGTTATCCAGTCCATCACAAACCATTTAAGAGCAAATTAACGGCATCTCCCTGTTCATGCCTCAGAAGTAGTCCAGTGCCGAACTGCAGGCTGACAGATAGCATGAAGGTCTAAAAAGCTGGAATCTGGAATAAGAGAACTGGAAGGCCAAGCCGGGAGTCTCAGATGACTGACAGGTATTGATTAAAATCCCACATAAAATCTCCTCAGAGCATGCAAGAGACCTAGTAATAGACATTAGACTTACCACTTTCTCAAAGCTTACTGAATGCTGTATCATAAGAGAAGGAGTGCCTTCCCACTAGCCTTAATCAAATTAGACAGATAGAGCCAAATACAAAGATGGAGTGAGGCAGGAGAATTAGCACAGGGCATCAAGTTGACAGAAGAAACAAGAAAAAAAGTGTTATTTCTTCAAAAAATGAAGTTACAGTCTCCTTGCTAACTGAGGAACCATATAATAAACAATAATATTAGTGCCCCAAAGTAAGCCAGTGATCGTCTAATGCACGATTCAGGTCAAATCCATTCTGCTGCCTGCTTTTATAAAGTTTTATGGAAACATAGCCACGCTTACAATTTACGCTCCTTCTGACAACAGAGTTGAGTAGTTCTGACAAATATATAGCCCACAATGCCTAAAATATTTATTATCTAGACCACTACACAAGAGTTTGGCAACCTTGATTTAATGACAGATCATATGAAGATGGAATGATGTAATTGATGTATTTTAGCCAGAAAGACTAAGTAACTCAATTACTCCTATAGATATCCAATCTTCTTTGAAAGAAACTTCCATGCTGGATTAATCAGAAAGTCAGCACCGAGTTCCAGCAGAACATGGCGATTGTAGCTCCCTGGTACAAGTAATTATCAAGTTTTTAACTTCCAAAGTGTATTAGGAGGGCCATCAATGAATGAGGAGTTCAAGGTTATGTCCTTAAGTCAGAAAGTGGGGGTAAGACAGGCTGCACAAACAGGGCAGTGGAGGCCACGTCAAAGGGCAGTTAACCACAAAGTCTTTTCCGAGAGGGCAGGCAGCCTACCAAGCAGATATCCAGCAAGGATCTGGCATCAAAGAGTATGTATCGGGCATAGAAGGGGATTGAGAAGTAGCATTATAAAGAGAGACTTAACCAAAAGTATGCATGTCAGACAGCCTGAAAACACCTCCTTGCTTTTAGGATGATTTTGAGTAAGCAGAGGAGTGTCAAAATGGAGAATCTGGCTAAATTTGATGCTAATATTTCTGATGCAGAGATTTGCTTCAGCCTTCGTGACCCCCTCTTACCCTCCTAGGATGGCTTCCCTGACAGCAGTCTCATTCTTTGAGGCGCTGAGAGGCTGTGACCCCTTTATTGTATAGAGAAGGAAAGGAAATCCATGCACATTTAAAGAGTCTGCAGTAAGCAATAATTTTTCTAAAGATTTATTTATTTGTGGGAAGGGAAGAGAGAAAGAAAGGGCAGAGTTGAGGGGAGGAGCAGAGGAAGAGGGAGAATCTCACGCAGCCCGATGTGGGGCTCAATCCCAGGACCCTGAGATCATGACCTGAGCCGAAAACAAGAGTCGGGACATTTAACCAACTGCACTGCCCAAGCACCCCTGCAGTGATCAATATTTTTAAAACACCTTCTTGAGATACAATTTATATTACAATAAAATGTGCCAATGTTAAGAGTACAGATTGATGAGTTTTGACAAATACATACAGACATCCTTGTAACAACACCAAAACTAAGCTATCGACTATCATTACCACCCCCACCCCCAAACAAAGTTCCTTTGTTTGCTTTACATCCAAGCCCTCCAACCCAGGTAAGCAGTGATGTGGTCTCCATCATTAGACACTACTTGTGCGTATTCTAGAACAGCAAACAGCACTGCCTCTTCTAATATGGCTCTATTCCTTCAGTATGATGTTTCTGAGATACACTTGTGTTGCTGCATTTTTCAGTGGTTTGTTCTTTTTCATGGCTGAGTAATTGTGTGTGTGTGTGTGTGTTTGTGTGTGTGTGTGTGTTCTACCTAGGAGCAGAACTTGCTGGTTTATGTGGTTAAGTGTACATTGAACATTTCAGAACCTACCCAACTTTTCCAAAGCACATGTACCGCTTTACAATCTTCCCAGCAGAGCCTGAGGTTCCAGTTTCTCCACACCCGGACTACACTTGGTATAGTCAGTACTTTGCGCTTCAGACTGTCTAGTGGGTGGGTATGTAAAGAAACCTCATGTGGTTTTAATTTCATTTGTCTGATGACTAATGATGTGCAGCATTTTTAATGTTTATCTTACTGAAAGGGCCATTCAAATTAAACCCATTTTACTGTGATGTCTTACTTCCGAGTTGGAAACATTTTATATTAAGTTATGGATACAACTCCTTAGCCAATTCTTGGAAACAGCAAAGATCTCAGCAGGGAGTATGTCTGTGATAAGCAAATTAACCAATAATTTTGCACCAGGGCCTAGAAAAGTTCTAGTGTTGACCCTAATGTTTGCTAAGTAAACCAGTGGATAGACGGACCAGAAGACCTTCTGATCTTCACTAACTAGTCTCACCTCCAACTCCTATTTTTTTCCTGTATTTATTTTTTTTTAACTTAATTTTTTGGAGTTTTAAATTTGAGAGGATGGTATAGAGAGGATGGTACAGAGGATGCCCATATACTGACTACCCCACATGCACAGCCACCTGTATTATTATCAATATCCCCACCAGATGGTACATATATTACAACGATGAACCTACAGTGACACATCATTATCACCCAAAGTCCCTGGTGAACAGTGGGGTCCATTCTACAGGTCTGGACACATGTACAGTAATGACTGCCCACCATTTTCAAACTCCTTTTTTTTTTTTTTTAAAGATTTTATTTATTTATTTGACAGAGAGAGAGATCACAAGTAGGCAGAGAGGCAGGCAGAAAGAGAGGAGGAAGCAGGCTCCCTGCAGAGCAGAGAGCCCGATGCGGGGCTCGATCCCAGAACCCTGAGATCATGACCTGAGCCGAAGGCAGCGGCTCAATCCACTGAGCCACCCAGGCGCCCCTCAAACTCCTTTTCATTCCTCTAACATGACAAGTTTGTTCCTGCTTCAGTTCTTTACATCTGCTGTTCCTTCTATGTAAAAAATCTGTTCTGGAGCTTTCCATGGCTGGCTACGTTTGGCAATTAGATCCCAGGTCAAATGTCACGTCTACAGTAAGTCCTTCTGTAATCACCTTTTCAAAGGTGAGCTCCTGCGTGTCTAAAGGACACTCACTCACATAACTGTGGGCATTTGTCATTATCTGTCTCTCCTGCATCCATAATATAAGCTTTAGGAACACCACTGTAGCAATGGATGTTAACTAAACTTACTATAATGATCATTTCACAACATATACATATATCACATCATTATGTTACGTACCTAAAATGAAAACAATGTTGTAGTACAATTATATTTCAACTAAAAAAATAAAACAGATTAAAGACAATGTTTCAAAAAATAATTCCAACCAGAGAGTATCACTGACCAATGTACTCATTCATTCCCCTAACCAATAATGTTACATCTGCATCAGGAAATAATAATGTACCCCCTGAATGAGCCTGGTCATCTAACCACAGAAATAGCCAATTAAACCAATCATTAAGATAATTTCTGTGTGAAAAAGGAGGGACACAAAATAGTCGCAGTAGTTTAGGAAAGTAGGGAGCGACATTTAATCTGGGTTATAAAGGATAAGTAGAAGGAGTTCAATAGGTATTGGGTCAGGTCTGGGTCCAAGCCCAAAGACTCACGTAGCCAAAGGCTCAGAAGTAAAACTGTAGTAAAATCCACAGCTTGAATTTCATTCTGAGGAAGAGGGCCAGAGTTTTCTGCTGGGGAGTGATGGGTCATGCTCACGCTCTGGCTCCCGGCTAGGAAGGAGAAAAGGATGTGGCAGGACGGCACAGACCACAGTCAACGTAGCAGAGAGGTCAGAGGAACATCCACGTGAGTGTTGGTGGAGAAACGAAGACAGAAGGGAACCAATTTAGATCATAAGTAGTAAAATCAGCAGGACATGTTGATTAACTAGGCATGGGGCCAAGAAAGGATATAAACTGAAGATGATTCCAGCCTGGCAACTCAGACTACTGGGTGGTTGGTGAATTATTCACTGCGGTTGAAGATCGAAAACAAATGCTGGTTTGGGCAGAGATTGTGCACTGAGGTCCTGCTATAAGGCATTTGAGATATGGGTGTACCACCAAAGTAGAGGCTCCCCATAGGGTATGGGTCTGGTCTTTGAGACAAAGGAGAAGACTAGAGATGGAGTTTCAAGAATGATTAATGGACAGATGCCAACTGAAGTCATAGGAGCAGATGGAACCACTCAGCAGGTGAATGCAAAGTGAGCAAAGACAAGCTTAGAGCCCTAGACATTTGTAGAACCCAAAAACTTAAACATGATCAAAGAATTTCAACCCACATAAGATTCACATTTCTAAAGATGTCTATAATTATTAATATAAAATAGAGCCTCTCCCTGCTAATAAAGTACTTTTTAAATTTTTTTTAAAAGATTTTATTTATCTACTTGACAGAGAGCGCACAAGTAGGCAGAGAGGCAGGCAGAGAGAGAGGGGGAAGCAGGCCCCCTCCTGAGCAGACAGCCCTATGCGGGGCTTGATCCCAGGACCCTGAGATTATGACTTGAGCCGAAGGCAGCTGCTCAACCAAGTGAGCCACGCACGTGCCCCAAAAGTACTTTTTTTAAAATACAGTACTTTTTAAAAACTATATAAATTGTAATTTGGTACAGTACCCAGCTGCTTATTTTGTTCAGCAATTAATTCAATTAGAAATATAGGTATTATGAATCAAGTTAAACCCAGAAGACATAAAACAATATTAATGAATTTTCTTGAAATTGGTTTACTTCTTAGCAATATTGCAAATTTGGAGCATTTTTTTTTTTAAAAAGGATTTTATTTATTTCAGAGAGAGAGAGAGCATAGACACACACAGGCATGAGCACGAGGAGGGGCAGAAGGAGAAGCAAATTCCCTGCTGAGCAGGGAGCCCGATGTGGAACTTGATACCAGGACCCCGAGATCACAACCTGAGCTGAAGGCAAATGCTAAACGGACTGATCCACCCAGGGGCCCCTGAGCATGCTTCTTTAAAAGAAAACTTAGCCCACCCCTCCTCTTTCATTTCAAAATCACGTACGATGTTCCGGTTATATAGAAATCAGACTGGTTCCCATATATAAGCCCTCTATCACATTATATGGCACATCATAATAAAGTATCCACAGAGGAATTACAAGCCCACTGATGACAAAGTATTTTCCAGGGTAAGAAACAGTACTGAACATAACAGTCAATATATACATGTATGTGAACACTAGGTATGAAGGGCAGACGTACAGTGTAATGTGTATCCTCCACTCACAAAACAAACACAGGAATTACCTCTGGAAAACAGAAATAGTAATGGGCAAGGAAACTGGAAGAAACATTCACTCCTCTTACTTTATTTTCTGTTTAAAAAGTAAATGTGAAAAACAGTAACACTGAAACCAGCCTTATGGGCGTGAGGGACATCATACCTCCTAACACCTCAATAGCCTCTCACACAACTCACTGATGCCATGGCCCCACACATCAAATGCTAAGCTAATGAACCAAAGTTACGTCCCTCCAGGGCAAACCTATTATAGATTTTGTGCTACAAATTCACATCCTCTATGTCAATTTCCATTCCGAGGGCATTTGCCTCCTGTTCATTACTGTTCATAGTTCGCTTTGTCCGTTTAATTTTGTGCTGCTTTGTAGGAATCCACAATAATTACAATGTTTAATTCTGAACCTGAAGGGTGAGCTAAACAGAGCAGTTTAAATGCATATGTTCTGGCCAATCTTTGACTCCCATCCACCTCTACACACCCTCATCCCCGTCACACACACAAGCATGCACTAGTTGGCTTATATGTGGTATCTTTCATCTTAGGAGCTTTTTTCCCATTACTTTCTACAGTATATCTGATGATGACATTATTATTGATGCTACAGTAAACAGCTAATATATGTGGTCAAAGTACAAGCACTACGATGAATCAAAATGACATACCCACCCACCAAACTCCCTCAACACATTCTAATCAGATAATGGGTTTTTTTTTTCCTTGAGTATACTACAAAGGAGGAGGAAGCAACACTGGAGGAAAAAAACATTCATAAAAAAAGGGGAAAATAAAAGTAAATGTTTAGCACATTAAAACTGGAAAGGAAGGTCATCCAGAAGATATATGTAATTTGTTGGTTCTAGATATATTCTTCTTAATTTGAAGTTCCTTGAAATAAAGTTCAGTTTCACATGAATAAGATCGATAACATCACCATAAAATAGTCTACCGAGAATTTATCTTGTAGGAAAAAGCATGGCTTTGTTTTCATAATTTGCTTTTCCTTATTACTAATGATCTTACATAAATCTGGTATCGTTCTATGACAGAATTTTTGCTTTATAAAATGAGGCAAAAATAATCCAATTATTTTTCACATTCCCTATTTTTATTAGGAAAGTGTTACTTGGAACCTTCTATTTTAGTATTTTTTGTTTTGTGTTCCTTGGGATAGGGTTGCACCCTTATCAAAAACAAAACAAAAGCCAAGAAAAATGTGAATACAATAGGAAACAGAAAACTACAACTAATCAGAATGTTAGAACAGAAATAAAATTGGGGTTTAGAAGTGAAATTAGAACTGGATCCAAATTCCAGGGCCTATTCGGTAGACGATGTTTGGCACTTTACTTTCAATTCTGTAGCTCAGTCCCCTGACTGGTAAAATGAGTGTAATCGTAGCAAACTCCCAAGGTTCATGTAAGAGTAAACAGAATAAAATAGTACCTGATACACAGTAGATATCTCATAAATATTAGCTCTTATCAGTAGTACAGATTAGGAAACTGAGGCCAAGAGAGTTTTCATGCTTTCTTTGGAATAATTTAACAAGCTAATGGCTTATTAATAGTCATTAGAACTTGGGTCCTCTGATTAATTTGTATGTTTAGGTTTCTGACTTCTTTAAGAAATTATTTTCATAGGAGAAAGCTAGAGAGCAAAACTCCCTCAGAGAAGCACGCCTAGATGTGATAAAAAGGAAAAAGGTGTCCGCATAGACACACACACAGACACACACACCTCAAAATAAGAAACAAAAAGGATGGGTGGAAGGTTGAGAGCAAGTGACACAGACACAAAACCTCCAATTAGCACTTTTTATTATGATGCAATTCATTACAGCGTAATTACATTTCTTATGAAATGATTAATCATAAGGTTAGAAGAAAAGGTGATGTTGAATTTTAATTATACACCCCTTAAAGAATTTCGAAGACATTAACAACATACTCTCACAGACTCTGTCAGTCGTCGTAAATTACTCTTGGAAGGCAATTCGGTACCATCTTTAAAAATTCAAAATCACGTGTCCTTTTACTCATCAGTACAGCTGGGAAGAATTTATCCTACAATTAATTTGTGAAGGTGTGCAGAAATGTGCACAAAAAGATGCTTGGCCCATTACTGACAATACCAAATACTGAGAAAAGGTTAAGGATTCATTAACGAAGAAGTAACAACTGTGTTGCATTGACGCAATAGAATCAGTGGGATGACATCAGAAGTTCCTCTAGACAGGTTCTAAAATGAAAAGGAGAATTTAGGTCTATAAGAATAACCAATCTCTGTTTTTCTAAACAAAGAGTATAAATATGTGAATGTGTTAGGAGGAGAAAACCCTGCAAAGACACAAGAAACTAGGTATCTCTGGACAATGGGACTGAGGTCAAGAGGACAAAAAGATATGAGCGAACAATTTTTTCCTGATACATGGATATTACATATTAATATGTAGATAGATATCATAGAAATGATATACATATTCATATACATATGGTATCAATAGTATCATTTACATTATTAATATACATTATTAATTTTTAAATAAAGGAAAAAGTTAAAATAAAATCAAAGTTAAAATAAATCAAAGATTGTAAAGAAGCAGAAACAGGCCAATGGGCATAATGGAGCACAAATGAAGAGCAGAGAACTTGAAGGCTTCACTTCTAGAGAGGTGAACATTTTATTTATTTATTGCAGAGAGAGAACGTGAAAGAGAGAGACAGAGCAAGGAGTGAGGAACAGAAAGATGGGGACAAGCAGGTTCCGCACTGAGCTGGGAGCCCAACACAGGGATGGATCTCAAGACCCTGAGATCATGACTTGAGCCATATGAGCCACCCAGGTGCCCCTGTAGCTGAACATTCTTACCTGACACTTAGCACTACAGTATTTTGCAACTCGGCATTGAGAACATCGCATCAGCTTTTCCTTCCTGTTTAAAAAAAAAAAAAAATTCACGTTAGGAAATGAGGGAGAACCACATTTGAAGAAAGAAACATAAATCAGCATACTGATGCCAATACGTTCTGCTCACACCATCTGCATGCTCCCGAAAGACCTAAATTTTCGTGTTGATGAACATCTTCTTTCCTCTTCAATGTGAGACGGGGACATGATAGCTGATGGTCTTTCTTTTAATTGTGGTGAATATATATAACATAATATTTACCACTTTAAATATTTTTTTTAATATTTTATTTATTTGATAGAAATCACAACTAGGCAGAGAGGCAGGCAGAGAGAGAAGAGGAAGCAGGCTCCCCGCAGAGCAGAGAGCCCGATGCGGGGCTCGATCCCAGGACCCTGAGATCATGACCCAAGCCGAAGGCAGAGGCTCTAACCCAATGAGCCACCCAGGCGCCCCGACTTTAAATATTTTTAAATATATACTTCAGTGTGTTAAAAAAGAGAAGTCAAGGCCCACAGTGGAGTCACTTTTTCTAAGGCCCCAAACTTAACTACAGTGTTGGCCCCCCAAAAATGAACTCTTAAACCAGTCAATCAGGTATTACTAGTTAGGTAATTTGCTTGGTGGAGCCCAGCTTTCCCCTAAGGAAAATGACTCACGCTTTCACCAACTATAATTTTCCTGTTCCTACTTTCTTCTGCCTATAGACGCCTTCCATTTTGTACAGCATCTCAGGGCCACTTTCTATCTGATACATCAGATGCTGCCCAAATCATGACCCACTGAACAAAGCCAGTAAGATCTTTAAACTTTACTCAGTTGAATTTTGTTGTTGTTTTTTTTTTTTTTTTTTTAATTTATTTATTTGACAGAGAGAGAGATCACAAGTAGGCAGAGAGGCAGGCAGAGAGAGAGGAGGAAGCAGTCTCCCTGCAGAGCAGAGAGCCCGATGCGGGGCTCGATCCCAGGACCCTGAGATCATGACCTGAGCCGAAGGCAGCGGCCTAATCCACTGAGCCACCCAGGCGCCCCGAATTTTGTTTTTTAACAAATGGCATTAAGCACATTCACACTGTTCTGCACCATCACGACCATTAATGTTCTAATAAAAAATAAATTAAAAAATAAAATTAAAATAAAAATAAAATCAAAAATAAATAAATTATAAATTTACTATAATAAATTATAAATAAGTAAAAAATAAATTAAAATCAAAGATTCCCATTGAGACCAAAAACTTTACTACAGAGAGATTTTATTTTTTTTTAAGATTTTATTTATTTGATAGAGATATCACAGGTAAGTGGAGAGGCAGGCAGAGAGAGAGAGGAGGAAGCAGGCTCCCCACTAAGCAGAGAGCCCAATGCGAGGCTCAATCCCAGGACCCTGGGATCATGACCCGAGCCGAAGGCAGAGGCTTAATCCACTGAGCCACCCAGGTGCCCCATACAGAGAGATTTTAAACTCTCCAGATGAAACACAGAATCCAGTCCCATCAACTAGTTGAAGTATTCTATGCTCTTCAGATAGAAATACTTATCATATAGTTTAATTATGAGTATACTCCTTCTGGAAGGTGATTTTAAAATTTCATTAAATCCAGTTACACATGCTGAATTGAGATGCTCAAAAGTTACATCCCCTTAAATCACTGGTATAATAAAAAAGCAAAAATGAAGAACAAGTTGAATTATAAAATAAAAAGAATAAGTGTGATGATAAAAAAAATAGTGGCAAACAAAAGGCAGGAAGCACTGTGGATAAACAGAGGGTTCCCAAGAGCACAAGTCAAACTGTGAAGTTAATATTAAAGACAAAACAAGAACAAATTGTTCTAAGCACATCTAATGTGCCAGGTACTCTTCACAGATTTTTACATCTATGATTTACACTTACTTTCAAACACTCCTAAAAGTAAACAATCTTATTAGTCATTTTCAAGAGATAAAAAGTGAAGAGAAGTGCAAACAAGGTGGCAAGGATACTGAAAGGGAAAGAAGAGAATCCCAACGATAACTGGAACCTAAACATACCAGGTACTTCACTTCTGGGACAGCAAGGGTCAGACATAGAACATAAAACGGGGGGCGGGGGGTGGGGCAGTTAAAATCTAAGTAAAGCCAAAATGCCTCCCAACCCGAAGTATAGAATTGTAGCTGTCACATATCAACACCCCATGCGACAATCCAAATCAAGCAATCTGGCCTTCAAGTTCTTGCTTTGACCATCACATCATGTAACTGCTCTTGGATAAAACTGGATATGAACAAAATCCACCATGGGGCACCTAGGCAGCAAAGCTGGTTAAACAAAGGACTCCTGGTTTTGGCTCAGGTTGTGATCTCAGGGTCACGCGACCCAGTGCCAGGTCAGCGTCTGCACTCAGCACAGAGTCTGCTTCCGATTCTCTCTCCCCATCTGTCCCTCCCACTCATGCTCTCTCTCTCTCCCCAAAATAAATAAACCATTTACAAAAAAATCCACCCATAAGCTGTTTATGCTTATTTACATGCTTCAAACAAAAGGACATACAAAGGAGGATAAACACAGTACACCAGGCAAATATTAAGAGAAACAGCCTGTGTAACCACATCAATTTCAGATTTAAAAAGGACTTTATGGTTAAAGATCTTGGTAGAGATGAATAAGGTCAATCCTCAATGATAAGAGACTCCAATCCCCATGTGCAGGTACCTAGTGACAAATACATCCCGTCTCAAAATATATAAAGAACAAGTAACAGATCTGAAGGAATAATGACCAACACAGTAAGTTAATATATGTAAGGCCCTTCCAATGTGTCTGGAGTACAGTAAGTACCAACAGTACTGGTTATACCTATAGAGAGATACAAAGTTTTTGCAGGAATTCGCAGACCACGCAGATAAAGAATAAGGAGCTCTGTAACTTATTTGATCTCCTGCAGTACACAGACCCTTATACCTGATACATGAAGTAGACTCAGACACTCCTTTTAAGCACCCACTGATCATTTACAAAAAGTGCTCAGAAAGTAGACCACAGAGTAAATCCCAAAGAATCAACATCATATAGATCATTTTTTCCAATCATAAAGGAATTAAATTAGAAATGAGTAACAAAAAGAAACCCAGAGAAATATATGCATGAAAATATAAAAGCATGTTTTTATGGAATTTAAGGATCAAAGAAGAATGATCATAAAATTAGAAAATATGTATTTTTTGTTAAATAGACTCCACAGACAACGTGGAGAACAAACTCACAGCCCTAAGATCAAGAGTCTTACGTTCTACTAACTGAGCCATCCAGGTGTCCCAAAAATATGAGATTAAATGATGAAAAAAATATCAAAACTTATGAGATAAAGCAAACATCATACTTACAGAGACATTTGTAACTTCAAACGGTTACATTAAAAAGAAAAACTGAGGGGCATCTGGGTGGCTCAACTTGTTAAGTGTCCAACTCCTGATTTCGGCTTGAGTCATGATCTCAGGGTCACAGGATTAAGCCCTGTGTGGGGCCTCCGTGCTCAGCGGGATCTCTCTCCTTCTCCTTCTACTCCTCTCCCACCCCTCCCTCAAATAAATAAATAAACCTTTTTTTTTTTTAAGATTTTATTTATTTATTTGACAGACAGAGATCACAAGTAGGCAGAGAGGCAGGCAGAGAGAGAGGGAAGCAGGCTCCCCACGGAGCAGAGAAACCGACACGGGGCTCGATCCCAGGAGTCTGGGATTATGACCTGAGCCGAAGGCAGAGGCTCAACCCACTGAGCTACCCAGGTGCCCCAATAAATAAATCTTTTTTAAAAATGAAGAAAAACTGAAAATCAATGAGCTAAACATAGAAAAAGGAATTTAAATGTAAAAAGTGCAGAAAAGGAAGGAAAGCAGGAAATTACACAAATCAACAAAACGAAATAGAACACAATGGCATAACAGAGAGGACAGACAACATGAACAAATGTCTTGCAAGACTACATAGAAGGAAGATTACAAATAAATAACAAAATGGAATGGAACTCAAGATTCAGGAGACTGAAAAAGAAACAGGAGAGAATTCCGACAAAATGGCAGCACTGGTATAATTTTCGAATCTTCTTAAGTCTCCCCATAAAAAATGACAGTGCAAGTAAGACAGCAAACCTGAGTATCACTCTCCATCCTCGGAAACACCCTCAACAAACCCAAAATATGAACGCGGAGAGGAAACCACTACCAGATCTGAGACTTAAATCAATATATTGGGGGGGTGGAGCTGGGTTCCCAGTAAGCCTCAAAACAAAAGAGGCCCCAATCTGCCAAAAGATACCCAGTGTGTCCAGCCCACTTGAGAACAGGTAGCCAAAAGGGGGAGAGGATGCTTTGGACAGGAACGTTCGTGAAGATGAATCACTGGGGTTCCCCAGAATGCCATCTTCCTCATACCTGGCTCCTCAAATTTTCCCTCATCTCCCTTTTTCTGGTGTAAGTTATTCAGAGGCAATTTCTTTTGCAAATTAAAATCCCCAGATGTATAAAGTGTTTCTTCTCTATTTTAAAAATTAATGAGCAAAATCAAGATACCTCAGAAGGTCAGTGAACAAGTTAGCACATCAAACTGTATCCTCTCCCTCCCATAGCTACCAACCCAGAACTTTACTGAATTTTAACACAGAATGTTGGCACAGTAAATACCAAGATTAGTCTAAGTACCTAAATAATTTAATCATTGTTTTGATGTGTGAAGGAACTCCTTAACATGAGTTATTTAAACGTTCCAAGTTATTTTTACCTATCAAAGAACTAAACAAATTTAAGTTCTCAAGTTTCAAAAAAAAAGGTCAACTGAATCCAAGAAAAAAGTTGTGTGTATTTGATCAGAAACCCACTGAGCCTTGGTAAAGATACTGCTTCTCTCTCAGGAATAAGATTCGGAGCAGAACATCCCATGAAGCAAATTCCAGCACTGCAAAGGAGAATGAGTTAAATGAGATTCCTTCCAATACTCAAAATGATTTGGTTCTGCTTCTCTCGTACACCCAACAAATATAAACTATATTTGAAGATAACAAAAGTTGTGCACAGTCTAAGGCAAATTACAGTGGTCTCCGAGGCACAGAGAAGTAATGAATATACAATTTTCACAGATTGCAGAAACATCCTGCTTGCAAAATGATTAGCTCAAAGTCCAAATGGACTTTGTGAACGAAAAGCAATCTGCCCGTTCCCACCACTCATGCTTTCCTCTCTCAAATAAATAAATAAAATCTTAAAAAGAAAAGAAAAGAAAAGCAATATAAGGAAGTAGGTTAGCAATGTATCAGTAAGAGGAAATGATTAGTTTTTTTTAACCTCTTTCACCCTCTCCGCTTAAGAGATAAATAGTATTCTACCCCCAAATAGGAGAAGATATTAAAATTATTTTACACCAAAATCAGTGTTATCTTTAGCTCTACCCACCAAAACAGCAAAAAGGAATCCACTATCACTTATTCATGCAAACTGTGATATGCTATAGAATAGTGTCAAATCACAAAAAATTCTTAAGTTGCTCAGTAGTTCCAGATAGTGTGGTTATTGAGCAAAACAAGTTAAGTTCTCTCTTCCAAGTAAAGGCTGGGCCATAATGAGTTTTGCCAAGGGCAAAGGCAACAGAAATGTGGAAAGGAAATGAAAACAGAGCAAAATTACTTATTTGTCCAGTATACAAATTAAGAAGTTATATATGAATACAAGAGAAACCACTGTCTCTGAAAAATAAAACTAAAGAAAAAAAGATTGGCTCCTTCAAATCATAATAATTGGGGTAGTATTTAAGGGACTGTCTCTCTGTCCTTGGTTATCAGCAGGGGAAAGTATCCCAGGGTTTAAAACTCTGCCCTAAATTAATATGGGCAGGTGCCAGGCAAAGGAAAAGACGTTTCCTGGAAAGGATATAGAAAACAAATTCTAGTGACTCAAATTCCCAGCTAGGGCTGGCACCTGCAGAATCCATTTTAAACTTTGTGTAGAGGAAACAATGTATCACAACACATTCATAAATAGTATGCTTAGTACACAGGCAATATGTCTTGATCCCCTGGAAGTCTCCCAGTGTGCCTTGCAGAGAATCTCTCTTTCAACCGCCACCTGTACACTCACTATTGGCCAGTCTGGCTCAGGCAAAGGCTCAGGAACCACAAGAAAGTTGCCATCCAAAGCAACTCATCCAGACAGAGCACAGCCCTGTACGATCAGAAGCAAACCAGAGCCTACTGTGTGTTTTTGCACCTCTTCTTCTGAGTTGAAGATCTGTGCCCAGAAATCTTTTGCACACCTCTGTGCTTTTTCAAGGACCAAAATTTAGCTTGTGACTGATCACTGTGACCTTTGAGAAGAAATGTGAGCTAAGAAAAAGAACAGAGCTCATTAGGTAGAGCATGCATCAATTACACTTGCTAAAGAAAGAGGAGTGACCATGGGATTTCTGATGGAGTACCCCTACCTTAATACAAGGCTTAAGGAAGATTTTCCGATAACAATTTCTATGAAAATATTCCTTCACACAATTAAGACATTAGATTCTCCGTGGAATATGAGGAATACAGACTGTCTTAAAAATAAAGAGCTCCTTTTTTTAAAAAAGGCAAAAACCAAAATAAGTGAATGAAGCCTAAATGTGTTTTAAAACAAAGATACCACAGAAATAATATTCTTTGAAGAATTTTTATGTTTAGGGGCGCCTGGGTAGCTCAGTGGGTTAAAGCCTCTGCTTTCGGCTCAGGTCGTGATCTCAGGGTCCTAGGATCAAGCCCCGCATCGGGCTCTCTACTCAGTGGGAAGCCTGCTTCCCTCTTTCTTTCTGCCTGCCTCTCTGCCTACTTGTGATTTCTGTCAAATAAATAAATAAAATTTTTTTTTTTTAAAAAAAGAATTTTTATGTTCAAAGAAAAAGGGGAGGGGCACCTGGGTGGCTCAGTGGGTTGAGGCCTCTGCCTTCGGCTCAGGTCATGATCTCGGGGGCCTGGGATTAAGCCCCGCATCAGGTTCTCTGTTCGGTGGGGAATCTGCCTCCCCCTCTCTGCCTACCTCTCTGCGTACTTGTGATCTCTGTCTGTCAAATAAATAAATAAAATCTTAAAAAAAAAAAAAAAAGAGGGACGCCTGGGTTAAAGCCTCTGCCTTCAGCTTGGATTGTGGTCCCACGGTCCTAAGATCAAACCCCGCATCGGGCTCTCTACTCAGCGGGGGGCCTGCTTCCCCCTCTCTCTCTGTCTGCCTCTCTGACTACTTGAGATCTCTGTCTGTCAAATAAATAAATAAAATCCTTTTAATAAATAAATACACAAATAAGAGAATTTTTGTTTGTACATATCATTGCAAGCTCAGAATCCTGACTTGTTAAAAATGTTAATGTCAGGTACCTGAGGATTTGGCTGTTTCTCCATGGAAATTTCTGAAGCAAATGAAATTCTCCACCATAAAAAGAAGCTTATCCCAAATAAAGCCAAGCAATTCTATCCAAGCATAGTACAATTACTTTTACTCTGACCAAAGAAAATACACTGCAAAGTGCTAAGCATACAGAGCTCCTTTGGCATAAATATTCATAGTAATACAGAAAAAAAAAAATCTTCCATTTTTGTTTCCAGATGGTAATTATGTTGGTATGGGGCCCAAAGGCTTCTTTTAAAATTAAAGAGGATCACATCCAACATCCATTAACTATCAAATAGGCTTTTTTAAAGATTGATTGATTTATTTGAGAGAGGAGTGAGAAAGAGCACAAGCAGGGGGAGAGACAGAGGGACAGGGAGAAGCAGACTCCCCGCTGACCAGGAAGCCTACACTGGCTCCACACTGGGCTCGATCCCAGGACCCTGGGATCATGACCTGAGGCGAATACAGATGCTTAACCTACTGAGCCACCCAGGTGCCCCTCAAATAATTTTTAATACAAAATAACAGATGCAGTCAAAATAACACAGACTCCTAATACAGGAAGGCAGAATTGGTTTGGATTCATGTTTCTACATCACTTATCACTTTATTTCAGATTTCTAACATTCAAAGTACAAAACAAGAAAAGGTAACGGTTAATAGTTCAGGGAAAAAAATGAATCTATGATCCACAGGCACTATACCTTCCTGGGCAAAACACAAACAACTGGAACCCATATTAGCGCTTAGAAAAAAAGCACAGCAAAGTATCTGAGCCAAATTAGTCAAGAGAGGCAGACCATCTGACTTGGCTATTTCCCTTCCTACTCTTTTCCGGCTCCTAAATTAAAGCTATTTATTGTACTTGGGGTGACAGTGCTACCTGATGAACAAAACTCCAACTGTTAATTCAACAAGTGCTCAGCGACAGGCCACCATGTGGACAGCACCCTGCAAAGTCCTGTGTTGATAAATGCAGAGAGGGTACAACGGTCATGCTCCAGGAACTTAAAATTAACAAGGACAGATCAACACATACCACTTGCAAAACAAGCCACAAGATAAAACCAAGTTTTGAGAAGAAGCACAGACTATAGGACCTGAGTTGAGATGAAGGAAAAGTCATATTCTGATACAGAGTGACTAAGAGAGGATGACAGGGCTGCTGTTAAGGAAAAGGGAAGTCCCCGTTACCTAAAAGGAGAAAGTTTGAGCAGTCCAGAGCTCAAAATAGGCACTACAAGTGCTATGGTCTGAATGTGTCATCACCAACATTCAGGAGTTGAAATCTTAACCCTCAAAGGTGACAGGATCAGGAGGTACAACCTTTGGGAGGTACTTAGGTTATCAGGGTGGAGTCTTCATAAATGAATTAGTGTTCTTTTCTTTTTTTTAAGATTTTACTATTTGAGAGACCAAGAGAGAACATGCAGGTGCAATGAACAGAGGGAGAAGGAGAAGCAGACTCCCCACTGAGCAAGGAGCCCAACGTGGGACTCAATCCCAGGATCCTGAGATAATGACCCAAGCCAAAGACAGATGCTTAACTGACTGAGCCACCCAGGGGCCCTAGAATTATTGTTCTTAAAAAGCAAGCCCAAAGAGCTCCCTCACCCCTTCCACCAAGTAAGGACACAGAGAGAAGGTACCTGCTATGAAGCAGGAAGAAAGCCTTCACCAGAACTGGACCATGTGGCACCTTGAGCTTGGCTTCCCAGCTTCCGGAACTCTGAGAAATAAACTTCTGGGGCTTAAAAGCTACCTCGTCTGACAGTTTGTTAGAGTAGCCCCAAGGGACTAAAGGACTAAGCCCACTCCCTACGGGCCCTGTAACCTTGCAACTTCCCTTAGCCTCAACTTCCTCTCTATAAAATGGGAATAAGAAACCACTCGTAAAACTGCTGGCTGGACTACCTGACATCATCTGCCCAAAGTGCCTGCTCCCACTGTGCCACGTAAACCATGCAGCACAGGATTAAAACAGAGGTGCTGAGAGTGATATTTTCAGAGTGCTCAAGTTAATTTTGTCAATTTCTATGCCCTTTCCACAAAGAGTTTCTTATACACCTCTCCTATCATTGCTCAAGAAGCAAAACCCACAGGTGGGACAAATCTGGTATTCTCCATGCATGCCCACAGACACTATAGTAGTACCGCTTTTTACTTGGCTCTGATTCCAAATTTGGACCTGCATCGTAAGTGTTTCACTGAAATTTCTATTACCATTCTTTTTAATGGGATTAGAATGATCAACTTGAGTGCTCTGATTCAAGAAGCTAAAGACATTTTAGGAAAGTTTCACTTGAGGAAATGACAATCAGAGAGGACTGTTACACCTTCAACAAAATTAGAAGTCAGTTATGACTCCTAACATTTTGTTTCCTTGACGCAAGGCCACAAGTTAAGGAGAAAATTAACATCTCTACAAGAGTATAGATTTAAGCTTTCCTCGTTACATAATGTTTCTCTACAAAATTCAGTATTATGTGTTCTGGGCCCTCTTCATGTTTAAAACTGGTGACTTACAGCTGGTTTTTAAGCAAAGCACACGAATATAGAAGAAATTTATGAATAAAATGCAATGCTGAAAAGGAATCTGTTCTAGTAATAACATCCGTTTTCCTAAATAGGAAATCTCTCGAGGCTCGGTGTAGTAATATAACTCTGGTAAGTCTAAGAGATGTATTCAATTTCCCCAAGTCTTCCAGAAATCCAAAATAATAAAAATTTGAGAAATAAGAAAAAGATCTGATTTCACCCAAAGAGTAAAATCAGAAATCCTTTAAATAAAGAAGCATTGCTAGTATAAATATCACCCAGCATATACACAAAAATCAAAATGCCATGGGTAGAATTTCAAAGATGTGTAAGAATATTGGATCAAATTTTCAACAACATTCTATGATCTAAATGTTCAAACTGGCAAAAAAAAAAAGGTTGATCATTCTAATCCCATTAAAAACGGTCACCTTAATTTCAATACCAGGAAAGAGGTTGTCACAAAGGAAGAATTCTCTGTATCTTCCTCTAATTAAAAAATGAAACTTAGGAGTGTCTAGGTGGCTCAGTCAAACATCTGCCTTTGGCTTAGGTTAGGATTTCAGGGTCCTGTCTGTGATCTCTCTCACTTTCACTCTCTCTCAAATAAGTAAATAAATTAAAAACGAAACTTAACAACACCATGAATCTACTTTAGCTTTAACAGTGAGAAAACCAAAAGCCAAATTCACTATCTAATTATACTAATCTATTCATTTCAGAGGCCTAGATGCATCTTCTCCTTCTGCCTGCTTTAAAAATTTGCCCTTATATTTTATAATTAAGTATATTGCTTTGTTTAACTTTTAACTACAAGTTTCCTCAAGTAGTCTAGGAAATAAGCGTAATGAAATCTCAAATAACTCATTCTCTCATTGGAGAACAGAATGAAACTTTAAGTTTATAAAGAAAGTAGATGGGGCACCTGGGTGGCTCAGTCGGTTCAGCATCCTTGATCTCAGCTCAGGTTATGATCACAGGGTCTAGAGATTCAGCTGCATGATGGGTTCCTCACTCAAGAGGGAGTCTGCTTAAGGATTCCCTCCCTGGGGGTACCTGGGTGGCTCAGAGCGTTAAAGCCTCTGCCTTCGGTTCAGGTCATGATCCCAGAGTCCTGGGATGGAGCCCTGCATCGGGCTCTCTCCTTGGTGGGGAGCCTGCTTCCTCCTCTCTCTCTCTTTCTGCCTGCCTCTCTGCCTACTTGTGATCTCTCTCTGTCGAATAAATAGATAAAATCTTTAAAAAAAAAAAAAAAAAAGATTCCCTTCCTCTACCTGTGCCCATCCCCCAGTTGGCATGTTTGCACACTCTCAGATAAATAAAACAACTAAATAAAAGAAGAAAGTGGACTGTGCTGACCTAGTCTCAAATTTTAAAAAATCTTCAGAGTCTGTAAGACAAACAGGATTAAATGTTACACCTGCTAACGCACTGTAATTAAAAATAAACTCATAAAGACTTATATAGCATGACGATTAGCTGACAACCACGCAATGAGAATTAATAGGTCAGTGCAAGAGATTTTTAAATATCTGTGGTCCTCAGGGACCACAGGGAGCAAGTGGTATGGCCAATACCAGGTTCTCCCATGGCCCCAATTACCAACCTCACAGATTCCATTTATCAGATAATGACATTGCCTTTCTTCAAACACTTAGCTGAGATTTTTGGAATAGAAATTTTGCTTAGAGTAAGTATAGAAAGTAATACCAGAATTTGGAACATTGAGAAGGCCTAGATAGAAAAACAGGAGAAACTATGACAATGTACCAAAATGGAAGTTAGAAATATACAATTATAAACAATACTACAATGAAACTTGCATTATGCAATGATTTTCAACTCTTTGATCTCATTTGGGATTTTTTTTTCCTCATTCAGGATTTAAAAAAACTAAAAGACCATAAAGAAGTTTTATTTATGTAGGTTATAGCTATAAATATTTGTATTTGTATAGCTATAAGTATTTACTATATTAGAGTAAAACTAATAAATTTTTAAAATATTTATTAATGCATTTAATAATCCATTATATGTTGACATAAATAATGTATTTCTATAAAAAAGATTTTCTGAAGCAAAATTTAGTGAGGAGAGTAGTACTATTTTGCATTTTTAAAAATCTCTTTAATGCCTGGCTTAACAAAAGACAGCTGGATTCTCACTTCGGTTTCTGTTGAATAATCACATGACATATTACTTCTAGAAAATTCCACTGTATACCCTAGTGATGGAATGAGACTTAAAAAGGCAAATAATGACATAATATTATTATAAAAATAGCATTCATCTTCTAGATTCCCTGAAAGGACCTTGGGGAGTCCACTCTGACTTCCACGGCTTTAGAGTACATTTTCCTAGAAGAGGAATGGCTCAAGTTGTGTAAATGCAAATCGTAAAGGTTTTGCATTTTGACAAATGGGTCTCCAAAGTGGTTGCAGGAATTTTACACTCCCAGGCAGTTTAAGAGTGCCCTTAATTCTATGTCCCGTAAACCCTTCAAAATGTCAGTCATTTTACTTTCTGCCAGTCTGAATGATGTGGAATGTTATATCTCACTGTGGTTTTTTTTCTTAATAAAGATTTAGTTATTTATTTGAGAGAGAGAGAAAGAACGGAGTCAGAAGTTGAAAGAAGCAGACCCCATGCTGAGCACAGAGCCAGATATGAGGTTCCATCTCACCATTCTGAAATCACAAACTGAGTTGAAACCAGTAGTCGTCAGAGGCTGAACCCACAGCGCCACCCAGAGGCCCCCCATCTCACTGTGTTTTTATTAGGCATGCTCCTGATAAGCAGAATCTGGGCAGCCTATTCAAGTTCATTCACCATTTAAGGTTTCTCTTCTATGAATTACCTGTTCATATTATCTGCCCATTTTCTACTAGGCTGTCTTTTTAAGAGATTAAATTCAATTTATTTTTTAATAAATTATTAAGTTTTATCTTTTGCTGGATGCATTCTTTGCAAACTAATTTCTCACAGACTGTGTATAAATTTCTCAACTAGGCACTATAAGAAAATATAATACAGTAAATCATTAACACTGGAATTCTATGGCCTGGAATTGAATCCTAGTTTATCACCTAGTGGTTGTGTGACACTAAGCAATTTAATCTCTCTAAACCACCAAATGAGAGTGAGAATATTAATAGTACCAACATCACTTGGCTGTAATGAGAATTAAGTAAAACATGTAAAACTATTAACATTCTGCTTGGTTCACAGAAAGTGCTAATTAAGTATTAGTCTTCTTATCATCATCATATTATTATTCCTTTAAGAGATTTTTTTTTAAAAGTAAACTCTCAAAAAAGAAGTTCCTAGCTATCATTTGGAAATACTTCAGTGTTGAGTAGAAATGTTTTTAAAAGTTTAACTATTCTAGAAATTCAGAATTTTATAAACCTTTTTTTCCCAGTTGTTTTCAAGTTCTTCAAATAGCTAACTCTAAATTGTGGGATCAAAGTACAGAAACAGTACAAGTTATTTACTGAAATATTCGTGTATATAATTAAATGGTACTTCTTAGCTTATTAGAAGCAACCAAACACAAATGCAATTTAACACTGAAACTAGTCTTTTCTGGGGGGAAAAAAACCTTAGTGTTTTTGGGAAAACTGTTGGTCAACATAAGTTTTAAATGTTCCAGAAAGTTAACACTTGCATCCAAATACTACAAAATCTCTATAAATTTTTCTCTTATTTCAAAAGAAATAAAGAATGAGATATAATAAGGCTGCACTGAATGTTTTTATTTTTCTACACAGATCACAGGAAAGGCTGAGCAAATTATAATGCATCAAGTTCCCCCTCCCAACATTAGGCTGGTAGGAAAAAGTATTCAGCACACGAGAGTGAGGATAATTAACTCTTTGTAGGTAAACTAAGTCATTTTACTAAAAAGTAATTTCCTTGTTATAGTTCATTTACAATAATCTTCAGAAGGCAAATTTTTAACTGATCAACCTTGACAAAACTAAAATACCAATGGCAATAAATTATAACATCTATTTCCCCCAGAGAAAATGAGAAAGAAAATAATTTTTGAAATGTTATTACTCAAATGGTTTTTAAAAATTATGTGTTCTTTTAAAAGGTAAATGTTAATTCGCTCTTTTCTAATACAAAGGTCTTTTGGATGCCACATTCTTCCTGTTGTTGCTGTTCTTCATTTCACTGCACCCATTAAAACACCAGACTTTTTATACTATGGACTGTCATAGTTCTGGATAAATATGGAACAAAAGACACAGTTCTTGCCTTCAAGGACAGTAGATGCTACAACAGAAGCAGACTAGCAGAAACAGCAATAATGCTTCCTAAGCATCTATTACGTGGCGTCAGCTATTGTGCTAGATACCTGTAAGACAGTAGCAGATGGAGAGTCATAAATTGAAGTAGCAGAAGTAATACGTATTGGTCATCACAGGTCCGAGGGTATGGCCATAAGAAGAGGCAGCTAAACTGGGGTAAAGAGGCCACGTGTTGGATGGATATTCACCTCACCAAGAATTAAACCAGGAATAATAACGAAGGAAAAAGAGTGAGCCTGAATGTAAAGAAACCACGAATCACTAATTAAATCACTAATTAAAATATTATCACTAATTAAAATATAATTATAATTAAAAATTATTAAAAAGGTTAAAAAATGCGTGCATGAATGTTCATACCAAAGAAGTGAAAAGACTTCAATGTCTACCAACTGATAAATGGGTAAATAAAAGGTAGCATATGAACGCACTGGACTATTATTCAGCCATAAAAAATGAAGCACTGATACATGCTACATGGATGAACCGTGAAAACGTTATGCTAAATGAAAGAAGCCGGTCGCAAAAGAAATCACACATTCTTTAACTCCATTGACATGAAACATCCGAACAGACATATCCATAGAGAAAGAAAGTAGACTAGTTGCCTAGGGCTGGAGTGGAAACAAGTTTAACTGAGGTAAATGAGAAGTGCCTCTAATGGGTTCAGAATTTTTCTCATGGTGTGGAAATGTACAAGAATTAATTGTAGGGGGGAATTAATTGTGGGGGCACCTGGATGGCTCAGTCATTGGACATCTGTCTACCTTCAGCTCAGGTCATGATCCCAGGGTGCTGGGATGGAGCCCCGCATCAAGCTCCCTGCTTAGCGGGAAGCCTGCTTCTCCCCTCTCCCACACCCCAGCTTGTGTTGCCTCTCTTGCTGTGTCTCTGTCAAATAAAAAAAAATAAACTCTTAAAAAAAAAAAAAGTAACTGCGGTAATAGTTTCACAACTCTGTGAATATAGTAAAAATCACTGAACTGCTTGCTTTAAACATATAAACTGCATGGCATATTATTTATTTCTCAATAAAGCTGTTGCCTCTCAAAAAGACAACCAAGAGATGACTATATCCCTCTGATTACTTCATTCTAATGTCTGAGAAGAACGAAGAATGTTGGGCAAAGGAAACTCTACTTCTAAGGTGAATAGAGCCCTTTGCTTCCATTACAAAGACAGCAGTGGGACTTGATCACAATGGTTAGGTCTCACAAGGAGAGATTCCAATCTCTGATGCCTCAGGGCTCACAGACCCTTCTAGAAATGTAGGTAAAGCCTGTACTACCCTTCACACTTCCTGAGACATTTCTCTTACCATCTTCCTACATGGCTACTAAGGAACTGAACAGATTTTATCTGACATAAACAGGAATACTCAGAAAATAGACACTAATTTAGGGAGCCCCAGAAAAGGCTCTCTATTAAAATAAAAGGTTTAAGTGCAATCTGAATCAATAGATTTTTTCATTTCATTAAGGATGAAAGCCTTGGAAGAGTCAGTGAACCCAGGATATGCTTATATACAAATGAAGATATATTAAATAATTCATTTAAATTGTTTTAACAACATTAACAGATACAGATGATAAAATTAACCCAGGAGAACACTGAAGAGATTAAAGACACAGCCTGGTGACAGAAAGTGAAGGAGAGAGCCAAAGTCTGTCAGTGCTTTTGTGCAGAGCACCATACACAAATTGCAATCAAAAGTTAAATAGAAGACTTTGGGGTGCCTGGGTGGCTCAGTGGATTAAAGTCTCTGCCTTCGGCTCAGGTCATGCCAGCATCCTGGGATCGAGCCCCACATCAGGCTCTCTGCTCAACAGGGAGCCTGCTTCCCTCTCTCTCTCTGCCTGCCTCTCTGCCTACTTGTGATCTCTGTCAAATAAATAAATAAAATCTTAAAAAAAATAATAAGTTAAATAGAAGACTTCAAGATTTTCTCATACCATGAAGGAAGACCAGTGAACCCGGACTGCCTGACACATGCACTAAAGGCTTCCTGGAAAGTGGGATGCATGAGCCATGAGCATCTCCCACAGTGCCTTGCACATCCTACACAGTGAATAAATGTGAAATGAGTAACTGAATTTACATATAAAAAGTACTTTCAACTAGACCTCCAAGACCAGTAATGCTTGAGAGCTGTGTTTAAAAAAAAAAAAAAAAACCCACAGCAAATTTTTCAAAATTGGTTCTCTCCTAAATGTCAAGAGACAACTGTTAGATAGACTGACTGGTCTAAGGATAGCTCTCTGTGCTTCTTACACCTTGTATCTCAAAATTAAAAGTAACATGGTCTCTACCTTCACTCAGATACCTATCCCAATAAATACAATAGTTTTCAAAATTTTACGTTAGAAATCCTTAGTTTAAGAGCAAACTCAAAACTCTAACCTGGTAATCACACATACCACTTACAGATTGAATGTGCTAGGGGAAAAAAAGGTGTACAACACCATGTTTCCCCATCTGTTTATTCATACAGCTGATTTCCAATTTTATAAAAGAAGTTCATAAGTGAAAATATGTATACACAGATAAATAATGTCCTTTTTAAAAAAATTTATGTAAGAGAGAGAGTGAGGCATTGGAGCAGAGATAGTTTTTTTTTTTTTTTTTAAGATTTTACTTATTTATTTGGCAGATCACAAGTAGGCAGAGCAGCAGGCAGGGGCGGGGGAGGACACCCCCCTACCCCCCCACCCCCTACCTCCCGCTCGGCAGAGCAGGCTCCCTGCTGAGCAGAGAGCCTGATATGGGGCTCGATCTCAGGGATCCTGACCTGAGCCAAAAGCAGAGGCTTAACCCTCTGAGCCACCCAAGTGCCCCAAAAGATAGTCTTAAGCAGACTCCGCGCTCAGCGTTCAGGCCAACAGGGCTCGATCACAACCCTCAGATCACAACCCCGGATCACCACCTGAGCCGAAATCGAGAGTCAGATACTTAACCTACTGTGCCATCTAGACGCCCCATAGAATATTCATCTTTTTTTAAAAAGCTAACACTGAGAAACATCATCTACCAAAAATGAAAATTACAGAGTAAAAGTCATAAAAAAAAAGAAATGCACATATTCACTTTTCCAAAAAATTTACTAAAGTATTCTTTTAAGTGGCACTGTTTCTGTTACACTTAACATTATTAGATCGTTTTAAGTTTTATTTCCACTTGTCATGCCAAAACTGTATCTCCAAGATAAAATTAAAATTTGCCTCTACTTAGATCATAAAACAAACAAAGTTCCTAGCATTCTTAGACCACAGGAGAGTTAAATAAGCAACTCAGAAAATGGGTCCAACCTCTCCACAAGTGAAGTGCCCCACCTCCCTCTCCTTTCCTTGAAAGCCAGCAGAGGGAAGGCAAAAGAGACTTACAGGCAGGAAAAATACCAAAGCCATGAGCTAAGCAGCCTCTGTCTTCATGGCATGATCTACCACCAGGGAAAGGATCTGAATGAGATAGGAGATTCCAACAACCACTGAAAGGAGCCCTCCTGAGAATGTCCTCGTCCCAAAATGACTGACGGTAACAACAACAAGCAGTATAGCTTCACCTGGGAGGTCGACCACACACCAAACCAAGTGAATTCAGAATCTTCATCTCACTAAGATCTCTAGGCAATTTGTATTTCATTAAAGGTAGAAAAGTACTGGTCTAACCTACAAAAAAATAGCCCTACCTTAAAATTGAATTATATGCAATTATTCTGGATATGAAGCCTCTTTGGTTTAAAAATATATTATCCCTGAAATGGTAGGCAGCAAAATCTAACAAATCACATGAAATGAAAGCTGTCATGATGCTGCTTTTTAGAAGATGGTCAAAGTATCAAGATGGCTGACCTGACTGGGAAAACTAGGACAATATACACATAAACACACACATATATATGCATACAATATTACCTTACAACAGTCAAAGAAAAGTATAGAATTGTAATAACCTAATTAATTTAAAAATTGGTAGCTGTCATTTTATGTAAGTCTGTAAGGAAAGTCTAACTTTCCTTCACCAACATGAAGTTCCAAGTTCAAAACGTCTAAGGTTTTAATGAAGCATGCAATATCAAAAAATGATGACTAGTAAAATAACCCCAGAACAGAAGGCATTAAAAATACCCAGACTACGGGGCACCTGGGTGGCTCAGTCATTAAGCGTCTCCCTTCAGCTCAGGTCATGATCCCAGGGTCCTGGGATCAAGCCCCATATCAGGCTCCCTGCTCAGCGGGAAGCCTGCTTCTCCCTCTTGCACTCCCCCTGCTTGTGTTCCCTCTCTTGTTGTATCTCTCTTGTTCAAATAAATAAATAAGATCTTTAAAAAAAAAAATCTAAAATGGGGGCGCCTGGATGGCTCAGTGGGTTGGAGTCTCTCTGCCTTCAGTTCAGGTCATGATCCCAGGGTCCTGGGATCGAGCCCCACATCGGGCTCTCTGCTCAGTGGGAGCCTGCTTCCTCCTCTCTCTGCCTGTCTCTCTGCCTACTTGTGATCTCTGCCTGTCAAATAAATAAAAATCTTTTAAAAAAAAAATTCTAGGGGCGCCTGGGTGGCTCAGTGGGTTAAACCGCTGCCTTCGGCTCAGGCCATGATCTCAGGGTCCTGGGATCGAGTCCCGCATCGGGCTCTCTGCTCAGCAACGAGTCTGCTTCCCTCTCTCTCGCTGCCTGCTTCTCTGTCTACTTGTGATCTCTGTCTGTCAAATAAATAAATAAAATCTTTAAAAAAAAAATTCTAAAATGAGAGACTACAAAGATGCTATTGGCTATAAGAGAAAGATTCGCAATGAGAGGCAAGGCAAGCAAGAATAAACGCAAACGTGAATTAGAAAGTTATGAACGCGGTGTACTTGTGGTCCCAAGACCACAGATAGCAAGCAAAACAATTACCATTTCCTTAATAAGTTACTACTCTGAAAAACTTCAAATTGATTTTTAAGGTCACATCTTCCCCTCAACGGAGCAATTCTGAAAGGAAAGTGACAAGTAAAAATAGAAAAGCCTTTTAAAATGCATTTTTATAAGGATTTTTCCAAAGTACATCAGCCTTGCCAAAGACGTAGCTGCCATGAGTTCTGACATCCCCAAATGTTTAAACTTATAAGATAAACCGAATAAAGATGTGACGGAGTCCTCCACTCGCTGGGTGACTATTTTACTGTGTTACATTTAGTGGCAGACTCATGTGCTCTTTACCTCATCCCCACCCTGTCTTTACTCCAGCAGCATCTAGCACAAGGTAAAGCACAAATCACGTGCTCAGTATTTAGTAAGCGGATGAATGATTCACATAACTCAGTCTAATGATCATGCTTACAAGACAGATCATACAGCATTGTACACACGCACACACCAATTACTAACCCACATCCAACCCTCATTTATCAGAGTATCTTGCAAACATGTATCAAAAGTCATGGAGGAAAGACAAACCTCGAGGCATAATATTGTCGTCTTCATATGTCAAAGCACCATCACCATTCATTTTGTCTCCTCAAAGACAAATCATTCAAGTGGAAGGGTATGTGAAAGATCAGGATCTAGCTCAATCGAAGAAGGACCACTGGACATAACCACCAGCCGCTGGTCCACACCCATCATGGATAAGCTTCTCATTCCCCTCATCTTTCCTTCTGCATCTCCCCTCACGTATCCCTGCTTGCTTTATCGAACAGAGCTTACAGAAAAAAACTACCACCAAAAGCCTGCTTGTCTTCTAAGCCACAGTAAATACCAACACCTTTGTCTGCATTACTTTGTGAGGCACTTTACAAGCATGTCAGCTTTTATTCTAGTCTTGGTATCTGCAATATACAAAGAGGAATGTGAAAGATACGTAAAAATATCTATGGTTATGGAGAAGATGAAGACATTAAATAAAAGCAAGTCATCTGGAACAATGGGTGTGATTAGTGTCTGAAAGGAAACACTTGTGTTGCTGGCAGCTGTTTCATAGGAGACCTGATAAAGAGGGTGAAGTCAAAAAGAAAGACTGAGGGGCGCCTGGGTGGCTCAGTGGGTTAAAGCCTCTGCCTTCAGCTCAGGTCATGATTCCACAGTCCTGGGATCAAGCCCCACATCGGGCTCTCTGCTCGGTGGGGAGCCTGCTTCCTCCTCTCTCTAACTGCCTCTCTGCCTACTTGTGATCTGTCCGTCAAATAAATAAATAAAATCTTAAAAAAAAAAAAAAAAGACTGAGGATGGAAAATGTATGGCTTGCTTTCACTGTACATGCATCTCATATAAAATATTTTCATCTAGATACACTAGAAAATAATGCATCTATTTTGGAGCAATATTATAGAAATATTCAGGAAAAATATCATAAAGGATAATTATCTTTCAGATTTTTGCCCACCAGGCTACATGTATTGTGTTGATTCTTATATTATTTTCTGTAACTGTTTTCAGAGCAGATTTAGGTTCACAGCAAAACTGAGGAATACAAAGAAAGTGCCCATATATCCCTGCAGCCACCCCACATTCATAGCCTTCCCCATTATCAGCATGCCTCCCCACAGTGATCTATCAGTCACAATTGATGAACCTGCAATACTACATCAAAATCCTCCAAAGTCCACAGTTTACATTAGAGTTTACTCCTGGTGCTGTATAAACTATAGGTCTAAAAATGTATAATGATATGTATCCATCATTCTAGTATGATAGAGTATTTCCACGGCACTAGAAATCCTCTGCTCTGCCTATTCATCCGTCCCCACAACCCAACTCATGGTGTCTACTAATCTTTTATTCTGTCTCCAAGCTGAGTCTTTCCCAGAATGTGATATAGTTGGAATCATACTAGCTAGTCTTTCAGGTTGTCTTCTGGTACTTAGTGATAAGCATGTAAGGTACCTCCATGACTTTTCATTGCTTGGTAGCTCATTTCTTTTCAGCACTGAGTAATATTCCGCTGTCCAGAGGTACCAGAATTTATTTCTCCGTTCACCTTCTAAAGGAAACTTTGGTTTCTTCTTCTTTTTTAAAAATACTTCCTTATTGAGAGAGAGAGAGAGAGAGAGAAAGGGAGAGAGCCACAAGCAGGAGGGGCAGAAGGAGAGGAAGAGAGAATCTCAGGCAGACTCTGAGATCAGGGCCTGAGCCGAAACCAAGAGTCAGGTGCTTAACCAACTGTGCCACCCAGGTGAGCCCTGGATATCTCAGTTTCTTCCAAGTTTTGAAAATTATGAAAACAGATGCTATAAACATCCATAGTACATTTTTCCATGAATATAAGTATCTAACTCCTTTGAGTAAATATAAAGGAGCATGGCTGCTGGATAATATGGTAAAATTGTAATTACTTTTGTAAGAAACTGCCAAACTGTCTTCCAAACTGGCTGTTCCATTTTGCATTCCCACCAGCAATGAATGGGAGTTTATGTTAATTCCACATCCTACCAGAATTTGATGCTGTCAATGTTCTGGATCTTGGCCATTCTACGGCATATACAGTGTATCCCATTGTTATTTTAATCTGTATTTGATATGAGAGTATCTTGTCATATGCTTATTTGACATCTGAATTATCTTCTTTGATGAGATGCCTGTTAAGATCTTTATCTATTTCTTAATTGGGTTGTTTTTGTACTGTTAAATTTTAACAGTTCTTTGAATATTACAGGTAACAGTGCCTTATTACATGTATATTTTGCAAATATTTTCTCCCAGTCGGTGTTTCATCTTCTCATTCCCTTAACATTTTATGCAAAACAGATTTTTAAAATTTTAATGAGGTCCAGCTTATCAAGTATGTGTTTCATTAATCATGCCACTGGTGTTGTAGGTTTACTCCCCAGCTATCTAAGAGGAGTCCTACAGTCTCGTTTTACACGTACATCTGTTGTCCATTTTCAGCTAACTGTTTTAGAAGGTATAAGGACTGTGTTTAGAACATTCCCTTTTTGCTCCGGGAAGTCCAGTTGTTGCGGCATAATTTGTTGAGAAGACTATCTATGTTCCACTATATTGCCTTTGTCCCTCTGTAAAAGAGCAGCTGACTATTCATGCGAATCTATTTCAGGGCTCCCAACTCTATCGCAATGATCCATTCATCTATTATTTTGCCAATAATACACTGACTTAATCGCTATAGCTTTATATTAAGTCTTGAAGTTGGATGGTGTCAGTCCTCCAGCTGTGCAATTCCCCAAGAAGGCATCCTGGGTCTTTCACATCTCTAAACCTTAGAATCAGTTTACTGACATCCACAAAGTAACTTACTGGGGTTCTGACTGATACTGAATTGAATAAATCAACCTGGGAAGAAGTGACATCTCCACGATATTGACTCTTCTTATCCTTAGAACATGGAATTTCTTTCCACTTATTTTATTCATTTTTCATTTCACTCAACAAAGTTTTGTAGTTTTCTTCAAATACATACACACATTTTGTTAGATTTATACCTAACAATTTTATGGAAGCATGCTAATATAAATAGTATTGCATTTTTAATTTTCGAATTCCACTTACTGGGGCCCTGGGTGGCTCAGTCACTTGAGTGTCTGACTCTTGATCTCAGGATCTTGAGTTCAAGCCCCACGTTGGGCTCCACACTGGGCATAAAGACAACTTAAAAAAACAAAAACAAAACAAACAAAAATGCACACAAATTCCACTTAATAACTGCTGATATGCAGGGCGCCTGAGTAGCGCTGGTTGGTTAAGCAACTGTCTTTGGCTCAGGACATGATCCTGAGGTCCCCGGATCGAGTCCCACATCAGACTGCCCCCCACTCGATGGGGAATCTGCTTCTCTCTCTGATCTCTCCCCTCTCATGCTTTCTCTCTCTCTCAAATACATAAATAAAATCTTTAAAAAAATAATTGCTGATATGTAGAAAAGTAACTAACTTGTGTACATCAACTTTTTTTCCTGCAACGTTGCTATAGTTGCCTACTAGTTCCAAGAGATTTTGGTCAATTCTTTCAGATGTCCTACATAGCTGATCATGTCATCTGTGAACAAAGAACTTTAATTTTCCCTCCTAAAGGTGCATCCTTTTTATTTTCCTATCTTGTCTTATTGCATTAGCTATGTATTCCCAGAACAATGTGGAAAAGGAGCAAAGAAAGGGTGACATCCTTGATTTGTCTTACATGTACTGCAAAAACCCGTTATTCACAACTGAGAAGGGAGTATGTTAGCTATAGCTTTTTGTAGATATACTTTTTCTAGCTGAGGAAACTCCTAGTGTACTGATAGCTTTTATCATGAATGAGTGTTAGACTTTGTCATGTAACTTTTCTGCATTTACTGATAAGGAAGTATAAATGTAATTTTCCTTTTTTTAGCCCTCTAATTGATTTTTTAAAGATTTTATTTACGGAAAGGAAAAGAGAGCAAGAGTGGGGGGAGGGGCACAGAAAAAGGGTGAGAGAAAATCTCAGGCAGACTTCATGACCAGCAAGGAGTCCCACGCAAGGTGTGATCTCATGACCATGAGGTCATGACCTGAGCTGAAGTCAAGAGACAGACGGTTAATGACTGAACCACCCACGTGACCCTAATTGATTTTGAATGCTGAACCAACACTGCTTACCGGGACATAGCTCACTAAGCTATCTATGCTGTATAATTCTTTTTTTATTTTATTTTATTTATTTATTTGATAGAGATCACAAGCAGGCAGAGAAAGAGGAGGAAGCAGGTTCCCTGATGAGCAGAGACCCGATGTGAGGCTCGATCCCAGGACCCTGGGATCATGACCTGAGCTGAAGGCAGAGGCTTAACCCACTGAGCCACCTAGGCACCCCAATGCTGTATAATTCTTTATGTACATTTATGAACATGGTTTCTCAATATTTTCTTGAAAATTTTTACATCTATATTCATGACAGATACTGGTCTATAATTTTCTTCTCTTACAATGTCTTTGACTGCTTTTAGTTGTGAGAGTAATGCTGATCCCATGGAATGAGTTAAGAAGTATTACCTCTGCTCCTATTTTATTAGAGGCTGTTAAAAAAAAAAAAAGTTTAATTTCTTCCTTAAATGCAAAACAAAATTCACCAGAAAAATAATCTGGGCCTGGTTGTTCCTGTTTTAGACAATATTAATTATTGATTCAATTTCGTTAATAGATACAAGCCCAGGGGCACCTGGGTGGCTCAGTGAGTTAAGCCTCTGCCTTCAGCTCAGGTCATGATCTCAGGGTCCTGGGATCGAATATCGCATCAGGCTCTCTGCTCAGCAGGGAGCCTGCTTCCTCCTCTCTCTCTGCCTGAAGCTCTGCCTACTTGTGATCTCTCTCTCTGTGTCAAATAAATAAATAAAATCTTAAAAAAAAATAGATACAAGCCCATGCATGTTACTTCTTCCTCTGTGTTTTGGCAGCTTCTGTCTTTCAAGAAATTGGTCCATTTCATCTAAGTTATAAAATTAATGGGCTTGGAGTTGTTCATAGTATTCCTTTATTATCCTTTTCATGTTCATGGGATCCATAGTAATGTCCCCTCTTTCATTTATGTTATTAGTAATTTGTATCTTTGTTCATTTTATTCCTGAGTCAGCCTGGTTGGGCTTATGGATTTTATTGATCTTTAAACAGCTTCTGGTTTCAATGATTTTCTCTATTAATTTCTGGTTTTGAATTTCACTGGTTTCTGCTATAATTCTTACTGCTTTTTCTCTGCTTACTCTGCAATTAATTTGTGCTTCTTCCTTTCCCAAAATAAAAACTTATATAACTGTTTTTATGTCCTTCTCTTTTAACATATGTATTCAATGCTGTATGTCAGTATATAATATTTAATATATATTCATATTTAATATGTGTTCAACATTACAAATTTCCCTGTAATCAATGCTCTTGCTATATCCTAAAAGTTCTGATAAATTTTTGTTTAATTCAAAATATTTTTTAATGGCTTACAGGTTTATTCTTTGACTTACGTGTTATTTAGAAATGTGTCGTTTAATCTCCACATATTTTACAATTTTCCAATAATTTTCCCTGATTTTGAGATTAATTCTATACTGCTCTGAGAATACTGTAGAAATACTATTTTTAAATTTCTTCAGGTGGGGGCGCCTGAGTGGCTCCTTTGGTTAAGCATCTACCTTAAGTTCAGGTCAATGATCTCAGAGTCTGCTTCTCCCTCTCCCTTTCTGCCACTCCCCCTGCTTGTGCTCTCTTCTATCTCTCCATCAAATAAATAAATAAAACTTTCTAAAATAAAGTCTACTCTGTCTAATATTAATACAACTACTCTTCTTTTCTTAATTAGTATCAGTGTGGTATCTATATACTTATTTTAACTTAATATAACTTATTTACTTATTCACTTATAAAGTTCAGTATAATTAACATACAATGTTATAATAGTTTTAATTCTACACATTACTTGGTGCTCATCACAATTTAAGTATACTCTTAATTTCCCCCTTCAACAATTTCCCTCTACTAACCAATAATTTGTTCTCTATATTTAAGAGTATACTTTTTAGGGATGCCTGAGTGGCTCAGTTGGTTACGCATCCGACTCGGGCTGTGATATCAGGATCCTGGGATTGACTTGTGCATCAGGTTCCATGCTCAGAAGGGAGTCTGTTTCTCCCTCTGCCCCTTACTCTGATCATTTGCGCTCTCTCTCAATTTTTTTTAAGTCCAGTTTTTTGTTTGTCTAGGCTTTTTCTTTGTTTTGTTTCTCAAATTACAAATATGAGTGAAATCATAGGTATTTGTCTTCCTCTTACTGATTTATTTTACTAGATTCATCCTTGTTGTTAATAAATGGCAAGATTTCATTCTTTCTCATGGCTGAGTAATACTCCATTATATTTATCCATTCATCTATCAACGGACACTTGGGCTGCTTCCATAATTTGGCTATTGTAAATAATGTAAATAATTCTATAATAAACCTAAGGGTACATATACCTTTTCAAATTACTGTTTTCACATTCTTTGAGTAAATATTCAGGAGTAGAATTTCTGGATCCTATGGTAATTCTATTTTTAATTTTTTGAGGCACCTCCATACTGTCATTAACAGTGAATGCAATAGTCTACATTCCAACCAATGTTGCTCAAGGGTTCCTTTTTCTCCACAACCTCACAAACACTTATTTCTTGTTATTTTGATTTTAGCCAATCTAACAGAGGTGAGGTGATATCTCATTGTGGTTTTGATTTGCATTTCCCTGAAAATTAGTGATGCTGAGCATCTCTTCATCTGTCTGTTGGTTGCCTGTATGTCTTCTTTAGAGAAATGCCTTTTCATTTGTTCTGCCCATTTTTTAACTGGATTATTTGTTTTTTGATTGTTGAGTTGTGGGAGTTCCTTATATATTTTGAATATTAATCCTTTATCAGATATGTCATTTGCAAATACCTTCTCACATTCAGTAGGTTGTCTTTTAGTTTTGTTGACTGCTTTCTTTGCTGTGCAGAAACTTTTTCATAGTAGTTTCATAATCCTTTGTATTTCTGTGGTATTGCTTGTTAATTCTCTTTCATTTTTCATTTTATTTAAGTCCTTTCTCTTTTGTCATGAATGAGTCTGGCTAAAGTTTTATCAATATTGTTCATCTTTTCAATGAACCAGCTCCTAGTTTCACTAGTCTTTTCGATTATTAATTTTTCAGTTTCAATTTCATTTCTTTCCACTCTGATCTTTATTATTTCCTTCCTTCTATGAATTCTGGCCTCTCTTTGTTCTTCTTCTTTTAGTTCCTTTAGGTGTAAAGTTAGATTGTTTGAAATTTTTATTTCTTACGTCACTGTATCATTACAAATTTTCCTCTTTGAATAGTAATTGCTGTGTCTCAAAGATTTGGATCTGTTGCGTTTCCATTTTCATTTATATCCAGGTATTTCTTTTATTTTCTCATTGATTTCTTCGTTGATTCATTGGTAGCATATTGTTGAGCCACCACGTTTGTATTTTTTCCAATTTTTAAAAATTGATTTCTAGTTTCATGCTGTTGTGGTTGCAAAACTCCTTGATAGTATTTCCATCTTCTTGAATTTACTGAGACTGTTTTTATAGCCTAACGTGATCAATCTTGGCAAATGTTCCATACGCACTTGAAAAAATGTGAATTCTGCTGGTTTGGGATGAAATGTTCCATATGTTTTGTTGAGTCAATCGAATCTTATGTGTCTTTCAAAGACACTGTTTCTTCATTGATTTTCTGTCTGGATGATGTATCCACTGATATAAGTGCCGTATTAAAGTCATCTATTATTGTATTACTGTCAGTCTTTCCCTTTACATCTGTTAATACTTGCTTTATATATTTAGGTGCTCCTGTGTTGGGTGTATAGATATTTATAATTGTTTTATCTTCTTATTTTATGGATTCCTTTATCATTATATAATGCCTCTCTTTGTCATGTATCACAGTTTCTGTTTTAAAGTTTATTTTGTCTGGGGACACCTGGGTGGCTCAGTGGGTTAAAGCCTCTGCCTTCGGCTCAGGTCATGATCTCGGGGTCCTGGGATTGAGCCCCACATTGGGCTCTCTGCTCAGCAGGGAGCCTGCTTCCTCCTCTCTCTCTGCCTGCCTGTCTGCCTACTTGTGATCTCTGTCTGAGAAATAAATAAATAAAATCTTTTTTAAAAATAAATAAATAAATAAATAAAGTTTATTTTGTCTGGACACCTGGGTGGCACAGTCAGTTAGTTTCTCCTCAGGTCATGATGTCAGGGTTGTAAGATTAAGCCCTACATCAGGATCCATTCTGAGCATGGAGTCTGCTTGGGTTTCTTTCTCTGAGCTGCCCCCTCACTCATGCTTGCTCTCTTTCTCTCTAAAATAAATAAATAAAATGTTCAAAAACATAGAGCAATTATTGATGCTATATATTTATATCCATTTTGTTACTTGTTTTGTTGTTTTTGTAGTTCTTCTCTCTTCCATTCTTCTTACTCTCTTCCCTTGTAATTTGATGACATTCTTTAGTGCTATGCTTAAATTCCTTTGTCTTTATATCAGTGTATCTATTTCAGGTTTCTGATCTGTGCTTACCGGAAGAGTCACATATAGCATCCTAAGTATACAGCATCTGCATTACACTGATGGTCTGTTAAGTTCAAATATATCCTAAAGACACTAGTTCTACTCCCCTCCTCCACATCTTATTTTACATCTTTTTATTTTGTTTACTCCTTAACTAATTTTTTAGATATAATTGATTTTTACTCCTTTTGTCTTTTATCTTTGTACTAGCTTTATGATTAATCTACTACCTTCACTATATGTTTGCTTTTGCCCATGAAATTTTTTCCTTTCATGATTTTCTTGATTCTAGCTGTGGCCTTTTCCACTTAAAGAACCCCTTCAACATTACTTCTTTTTTTTTTAAAGATTTTATTTATTTATTTGACAGAGAGAAATCACAAGAGAGGCAGGCAGAGAGAGAGGAAGGGAAGCAGGCTCTCCACTAAGCAGAGAGCCCGATGTGGGACTCGATCCCAGGACCCTGAGATCATGACCTGAGCTGAAGGCAGCAGCTTAACCCACTGAGCCACCCAGGTGCCCCAACATTACTTACTTAGTGGTGATGAACTACTCTAACTTTTGTCTAGGAAAATCTTCTTTTTTTTTTTTTTTTTTTTTTAAAGATTTTATGTATTTATTTGAGAGAGAGAGATCATAAGTAGGCAAAGAGGCAGGCAGAGAGAGTGAGAGGGAAGCAGGCTCCCTGCCGAGCAGAGAGCCTGATGTGGGACTCAATCCCAGGACCCTGAGATCATGACCTGAGCCGAAGGCAGCGGCTTAAACCACTGAGCCACCCAGGCGCCCTAGGAAAATCTTCTTAACTCCTCATCTCTGAGTGATAAGCTTGCCAGGTAGACAATTCTTGGTTGTAGCTTTTTTTTTCCAGAAGTTTGACTGTATCATGCCACTCCCTTCTGGCCCTCAAATTTCTGATGAAAAATAAGCTGAAAGCATTATGGGGTTTCCCCTGTATGTAACTAGTTGATTTTCTCTTGCTACTTTTAAAATTCTCTCCTTAGCTTTAATTTTAGACATTATAATTATTATATGTCTAATCATATCTCTTGGTTTAGACCTTCTTGGACTCACCTTGTTTGGGTCTTACTGTGCTTCCTGTACCTACATATCTGTTTCCTTCCCCCAGGTTAGGGAAATTTTCATCTACTATTTCTTCAAGTAAGTTTTCTGCCCCTTTCTCTATCTCCTCTGCTTCTGGGACCCCTATAATGCAAATGTTAGTACACTTAATGTTGTCCCAGAAGTCCCATGACCTGTCATTTTTTTTTTTTTAATTTCTTTTTAGTTGTTTGTTTGGTTTTTTTCTTTCAGCTTAGGCGCTTTTTAGTACCCTTCTTCCAGATCACTTATCCATTCTTGTGCATCCTCTAATCTATTGCTAACTCCCTCTGGTGTATTTTTCATTTCGGCCATTATGTCCTTCAAGTCTTTTTTATATTTTCTATCTCTTCGTTAAATTTCTTCATTAAATTTCTGAGTTCATCCACTCTTCTCTCAATTCCTGTGGATGTATTTATGAGCATTACGTTAAACTCTTTTTTTAAAAAAAGATTTTATTTATTTGACAGAGAGAGACACAGTGAGAGAGGGAACACAAGTAGAGGGAGTGGGAGAGGGAGAAGCGGGCTTCCCACTGAGCAGGGAGCCTGATGTGGGGCTCGATCCCAGGTCCCTGGGATCATGAGCTGAGCTTAAGGCAGAAACTTAACAACTAAGCCATTTAGTCGCCCTACTTTTAACAACTATGTTTTTATCTCTTTTTTTGTTTCATTTTTTTCTTTTTTCTCCCAAAACTTTATCTTGTGTTTCCCTTTGGAGCATATTTGCTGTTTTCTCTTTTTTAATTTTTTTTAATTTCTATGTTTCTTTCTATGAAGCAGGTGAAACAGCTACTTCTCCTAATCTTGAAGGAGTGGTCTTGGCAAGAACATCTTCTGTGTAGACTACAAGTACCTGGCAGCTTTGACTAGCTGACTGAAGCTGTAGGGAGTACAGTCTGGGGGTCTCAGAACAATCCACTCACGGGCCACTCTAGTGAGGCCATGGCCAGAAGTATAGTGAGGACAGGTCAGAAAGTGTCCTTGTGTTCACTAGGCTGGGGCCACCTTGGTGAGACACTTAAACTCATGTGAGTGCAGAAGGGGTCCACTCCTTGGGGAAAAAGCTGGTGCTGCTGTGGGATAGGATTTTGGTAATCGCTGGGGTAGCCGGACAGCTAGAGTGTCCAGTCCCTACTCCATGTGCACTATCAAAGTGGAGAGAAATGTAAACAATGGCATTCAGCCAGTATCTCTATCCCCAGAAAGATTTCCAACAGGTCTCTCACCATTTCACAGATGCTCCAGCATCAATGGATGGGTTTCCTTAATTTCTAGTCTATTTCCTCTATGAGATACAGCTTAATTCCTGTGTCCCAAGGTAGGGAAATCTGCACATGGGTCCCTCAGTATACTATACCTTTCCACTCAAGTTCATAGCGTCAGGGGTGGGGTTCCCATCATTACCACATATCCACCTCTACTGCCATTCTTTATGTGGTCCCTCTATCCTTTATTGGGCAGAAGCTGTTCAATCAGCCGACAATTCTTCTTCAGAAGGAACTGACTCTATATGAAGGTGCAGCTGCAGTGTGGCCATGTGAGGACTTGAGTTCAGGGTGTTCCTATGCCACCACTTTAGACACTGGCCCAATGTGATATTACATGAACAGTCTGCTCATCCAGTTCTCTTCAGGATGATTCTGACAGTTGGTTAGGCAACTCTGAAATCTGGACAGCAGCCTTTCAAGAAGAGTAGGCTGGAAACTCATAGGCACAATCCCTCTGTCTTTTAACTGATTCACAGTAGACCACTGACAAGCCTCACGATTACTGATATAATTGAATTAATATCTGTATTTGATACTTATTTCTATTTGGTACTCTTATTCTTATTTCTTATTTCTGTCTTCCACTTTTCTGCCCTTTGTGGTCTCAACTGAGCATTTTATATGGTTTCACTGTCTTTTCTTTCTGAGCATACAAGTTATACTTGTTTTCTACTTTTTATACTGACTGCCCCTGTATTCCATAATAAAAACCCGTAACATTACAACTAATCCAAAGCAACTTTCAAATAACACTATACCTTTTTGTGGCTGGTGTGAGTACCCTATAAAAACAAAATAATCCTAATTCTTCCTTCTTCTCCCTTATATCATTTCTGTCACTTATTTCACTTATATATAAGTAAGTGTGTGTGTATAAACATATACATACATATGTAAGCATACATAGTATGCTGTTATTATCATCTTGAATGATCTGTTATCTGTTAGGTCAATTAGAAGATGAAATACAAGTTTTTATTTTACCTTCACTTATTCTTTCTTCAATATTCTTCCTTTCTTTATGTAGATACAGTGTCTGGCCTATATTATTTTTCTACTCTCAAAAGAACTTCTGGGGTGCCTGGGTTCACATGGTTTCTGCTCAGGTCATGACCTCAGGTCATGCACTGGGCCCCACAAAAGGCTCCATACTCTATGAGGAGTCTGTTTGGGATTCTCTCACCTTCTCCCTCTACTCCATCTGCCTGTGTTCACTCTCTCTCTCTCCCAAATAAATAAATAATTTTTTTAAAAAAGAACTTCTTTTAACAATTCCTACAAGGTGGATGTACTGGCAACAAATTCTTACAGTTGTTGTTTGTTTGAGAAAGTCTTCATTTCTCCTTAATTTTTGAAGGACAATTTCACAGGGTACAGAATTCAAGATTGCTGGAGATTTTTTTTTCTCTCAACACTTTAAATATTTCACTTCACTCATATCTTGCTTGCATGATCTCTGAAAAGTGAGATGTAAATTCTCATCTTCGTTCCTTGATAGGTGATGTGTTTGGTCCTCTTGTTTCTTTCAAGATTTTCTCTTTATCTTTGGTTTACTGCAGGTTTGAAAATTATATACACAGGCATAGCTTTGGGGATTTATCCTGTTTAACATTCTCTGAGCTTCCTGATCTATGATTGGTGTCTGATATTACTTTAGGGAAATTCTCAGTCCTTACTGGTTCAAATATTTTTTCTGTTCCTTTTTCTCTTTCTTTTCTGGTATTCCCAATACATGTATATTATACCTTTTGTAGTTGTCCTACAATATTTGACTATTATGGTCTGGTTTGTCTTTTTATTTTTTTTTCCCCAGTCTTTCTTCTCTTTCCTTTTCAGTATCAGAAATTTTTTATGAGATATCCTTCAGCTCAGAGAGTCCTTTCTTACCCATATTCTGTCTACTAATGCTCCCATTAAAGACATTCTGCATTTCTGTTAGTGTTTTTGATCTCTAGCATTTCTTTTTCGTTCATTGTTATGATTTCCATCTTTCTAATTACACTGTACATCAATTTTTACATGCTGTCTACTTTAGCATATTAATCGTTTACCAACCATATATCATATTAATCATAAAATTCCAAATCTGATTTTTCCAACATCCATGCTGTCTTGTTCTGATGATTTCTCTTTCTCTTCACATTGTGTTTTTTTCCTTTTGATAATGTGTGGTGATTTTTTTTCTTGATGGCTGGACATGATGTACCAGGCAACTTAACAGCTATAAATTGGTCTTTAGTAATGTGGCATTATTAAGTGTGGGAAGAGAAGTGTTCTATATTTTTATGATTATGTCTCAATATTTTAGTAAGCATAATGCCTTAGGACTGTGCATTTCACAAGTGTTTCTCAGGGTTTTTGTCTGCCCCCTTAAGTGCAAGAAGACAGCAAGAGTTTCCTGGAGTTGGGTGTTTCCCTTCCCCCAAGGCAGTGAGTCTCCAATTACACCTCAGCCAGATATAATATGGTTAACTACATTCTCCTGAGGGAAGGCCTTGTCAAGAAGTATAGAATTCTCGGGGCGCCTGGGTGGCTCAGTGGGTTAATGCCTCTGCCTTCAGCTCAGGTCATGATTCCAGGGTCCTGGGAACGAGCCCCGCATCAGGCTCTCTGCTCAGCGGGGAGCCTGCTTCCTCCTCTCTCTCTGCCTGCCTCTCTGCCTAGTTGTGATTTCTCTCTGCCAAATAAATAAAATATTTAAAAAAAAAAAAAAAGAAGTATAGAATTCTCTGAGGGTCGCCTGGGTGACACAGTCTGTTGAGCACCGGACTCTTGCTTTCTGCTTAGGTCTTGATATCAAGCCTGTGGGATGGGCCCTACTTCTGGCTCAGCACTAGTCTGGCAGTTCACTTGGGGTTCTATCTCCCACTCCCTGCCCCTCCCACTTGTGCACTCTCTCTCTCTTTCTCTCTCACACTCTCTAAAAATAAATAAATAAATCTTTTAAAAAGAACAACAATAGAATGCTCTGGCATATTTCAAAATGGTTCCTTTTTCCCTCCACATGCCAAAAGGACAAGAGGATTTTTCTCAAATATTTACTATGAGAACCTGGTCAAGCTATTGGAGGTAAAATTCACAAAAGTGGGGAGGTCCCTCTGTGACAAGGGTCCCCTGGAGTTTTTAATCACTTTATCCACACTGAGCCTCCATCAATTTCAGATCAGGTTTTCCCACTACACTATTGCTTTCCACTCATGAGTCTGCTATCCTGAGCCATGACTCCCTTACCCTTACTCCTGTGCCTGTCTTCAATCTGGAAGATAGTAGGTTACCCTGGGTCCTCCCCTTCCTTACAGATCCAAGAAGAGCTAGTGGTTTTTCAGTCTTTTCAGCTTTTTATTTGTCAGGCTAAAGTGACAACTCCCAAGCTTCTCACATGCAAAACCAGAAACTGGAAGTATAATGTTTCTGTTCATCTTTCTAAAGGGTCAAATCTCATAAACTTTCTGGGTTCCCATTACATTTACAGTAAGACAAAACTTAGAAAAATTAATTCCCACAATATTCTAAACAGAGATGAATGTAAAATGAAGAAAATGTAACTAATGAACAAGATAAAACTATACTTAAGGACAGAAATTTTACATATAACATGGGTCTGCATGTGCATCAAAAGAAGTAGCACCAGTCACTGTCCTTAAAAAGTCTTGGTTTGGGAAAAAAAAGAATTATAATGAAAGATACACTTCAACAGCTCAGTAACAAAATGGAGTTAATTGGCCCTTCTATTTATTAGCTGTCTAAAGACATTATTTGTAGTAGCTGAATAGGGCAGATTGTCTTCCTACCTCAGAAGTATTTCACCAATGGGACATTAAATAATACTGCCTAGGACTTACAGGATGACAAAAACCTGACCAAATTTCTAATAAAGAAATCTCTCGTTCACACAATTTAGAAGAAAAAAAAAAGAAAGAAAGAAAGAAAAGAAATTGGTAAAGGTTCTAGAGGGCAAAGTTTAGATGTTTTCTGTATGGGTATCTTACAAGACCAGGTTTTTCTTATGTGTTGACATACTGAAAAGTTACCTTTTATCTCCCAAATGTCTCACAAACTGAACTTGATAGCCAAATTATTTAAAGAGTCTATGTGTATAACACAAGACCTGAGATTTGCAAATTGCTCTGAGTAAATAATAAGCATAAAACATTTGAGACAGATAAACAAAATATACTTATTTCCTAAATATTTCAATTTATCCATAGTACTTACAACTCACATGGTTCTATAAGTTTTATTGAAGCTTACAAACATTAAGAGTGAATGCCTTATTGTGTTTCTACTTCCTCTTCAAATCCTGATGTACTGAATTAAGTCACAGTCCTTCGAGAGAAAAGCAGCCAGTGTTTATAACTTAAAATAAAAACTAGAGGCACCTGGGTGGCTCAGTGGGTTAAGCCTCTGCCTTTGGCTCAGGTCATGATCTCAGCATCCTGGGATTGAGCCCCACATCTGGCTCTTTGTTCAGCGAGGATCCTGCTTCCCCCACTCTTTCTGCCTGCCTCTCTGCCTACTTGTGATCTCTCTCTCTGTCAAATAAATAAAATCTTTTAAAAAATAAAATAAAATAAAAACTAGAACTCCTTCCCTTAAAAGAAACGGAAGAAAAAGAATAAATAAACTAAATGAAAGGATTCAAAGATAAACCCTGTAAAAATAACAGTCACCCTCCAAACTGTGTATACTGTCATCCGTACACAAGAAATGAAATAGACATGGAGCAGTAGAAATAGGAATCCAGTAGACGACTGCTTTTCAAATAAATCACCAAGAGTCTTCTTTAAAATGAAGAGTCTAATGCCACAGGTCTAGAATGTGGCTTTTATGCATTCCTAACAAAGTTCCAGGTTAGCCCATACGTCAGGTGGTAAGGAAACAGGATATCAGGATATTTGGGGGTGCTAAAGTCATGCCCAAGGAGCACAAGTTAGGTTTACTGGCACACAGCAAAAAGGGAGAGTGCACATCATGGGAAACTGGGCATCAGTGTAAGTGACAGAATAAACTCACTATGGGGTTGGGTTACTGCTGGGTAATCTGAGAGAGAGCTAAGAAAATGGAAGTCAATTCTGGATCTGCAAAAACCGAAGTTTTGTTTTTTGGTTGTTTTTTTTTTTTTTTTTAATTTCTTGGAGAGAGAGGGAGAGAGAACAGGGGAGGGGCAGAGAAAAGAAGAGAGAAAATTCCAAGCAGATGACAAACCGAGTGTGGAGCCCAACACAGTGCTCGATCTCATGACCCTGAGATTATAACAGAGCCAAAATCAAGAATCAGATGCTCAGCCAACTGAGCCACTGACACTCCCCAAGAACCACAGACAATCTGGTGCTGCCACTGTGGAAAACAGTATGGCAGGGTACCTGGGTGGCTCAGGAGGTCAAGCATCCAACCCTTGATTTCAGCTCTGGTCATGCATGATATCAGGTTTGTGAGATGAAGGCCCACATCAGACTGCCCACTCAGCAGGGAGTCCGCTTGAGATTCTCTCCCTCTCCCCCTCCTGCTTGCTCTCTTTCAAATAAATAAATCTATAAAAAGAAAACTTTATGGAGATTCCTCAAAAACTTAAAACTATAAATAGCACACAATCTAGTCATTTCACTTCTGGATACTTACCCACAGAAAACTGTAATACTAATTTGAAAAGACATATGCACCCTTATGTTCACTGCAGCATTGTGTACAATAGTCAAAATATGGAAGCAATGTAAGTATCCACCAACAGATTACTGAAAAAGATGTGAGATACACACACACAGAGGAATATTTCTTAGCCATAAAAAAGAATGAAGTGACAACATGGATAGAGCTAGAAGGTATTATGGTAAGAGAAATAAACCAAAGACAAATTATCTTTTGATTTCACTTTTATGTGAAACCAAAAAACAAAACAAAACAAATAGAACAAAACGGAAACAGACTCATAGAAACAGAGAACAATCCAGTGGCAGCCAGAAGGAAAAGGGGTGTGGGGGATAGACAAAATAGGTGAGAAGAATTAAAAGGTACAAATGTCTAGTTACAAAATATATAAGACATGGGAATGCAATGTACAGCACAGGGAACACAGGGAATATAAGGAATAAAGTTAATAAAATATAATAACTTTGTATTGTGACAGATGGTAGCTAGATTTATCATGGTGTATCAATTGCAATGTATACAAAAATATATTTTATATAATACATAAATATTGAACCATTATACATCTGAAACTATATAATATCATATGTCAGCACACATCAGTTAAAAAATGATTTCAAAGTTTCCCAACGTTCTGAAAAATACTAATCTACACATCAGAGAAAATTAATGACTGCCTAATAAGATAAAAACAAAGAACTACACCTAGGCATATGATAGTGAAACTGCAGAAATTCAAAGACAAAAGAGAAAATCTCAAGAGCTACAAGAGAAAACCAGCTTCATATGCAGGGGAACAGCAATACAATTAACAGTGACTTCTCACCAGAAATAATAAAGGCCAGACACAAATAAAAGGGTGTATTCAAAGTAGCTAAAGGAAAAAAAAAAAACTGAAACCTATAATTCTTTATTAAGAGAAAGTATCCTTCAAAAATAAAGAAATAAAGATATTCCCAGATAAGGCAAAAAGTGAGAGAATTCATCGCAAACAGACCTGAACTACATGAAATAATACAAGAACTTGAATAGTAAGATGGTAACCCAACTCCATACAAAGGAATGAAAAGCATTAAAAATTGTTAATGTGGAGGCAAATGTAACACTGTATACATGTATCATTTTATTCTCTTTACTTCTTTTAAAAAAAACAATTACTTTAAGTAAAAATTATGTATTGCCTTATAGCAAATATATATTCTATATGACAAAAACAGCATAAAGAAAGGGTAAGAAAATAGAGGTATAGTGGAACAAAGTTGCTATATTTTGTGAGGATTACATCACTATTAAACTGAAATAGGGGCACCTGGTGGCTCAGTCGTTAGGCATCTGCCTTCAACTCAGGTCATGATCCCAGGGTCCTGGGATCCAGCCCCGCAGTGGGCTCCTTGGTCAGCAGGAGGCCTGCTTCTCCCTCTACCACTCCCCCTGCTTGTGTTCCCTCTCTTGTCTCTCTCTCTCTGTCAAATAAATAAATAAAATCTTTTTTAAAAATTAAATAAAATAAAATAAAAACTGAAAAAGATCATGGTACATTAAAGATGCAAGCTTTACCCTTAAAGTGGTGCTGTCCAACAGAAATATGAGAGCCACAAATTTAAGTCCCATCAGTAATTTAAAATTTTCTATCCACATTTTTATAGTTTTCAAACACGAAATTTCTACAGTTTAATTTAAACCAAATGTCTTACTATATAATCAATATATAAATCATTGATGAGATATTCTACATTCTGCATTTCATACTAAGTCATTGAAATCTGGTTTGTATTTTACATAATCATTTATCAATTCAGACTAGTCACATTTCAAGTGCATAAAAGCCACATGTGGCTAGTAGCTATTGCATTGAGCACCACAGCCCTAGAGCAATCTCTAAAAGAAATTACTCAAGAAAGATGCCTTGAGAAAAAAAAAAAAAAAATCAAGAGGCCCTTCAGTCAGTTAATTGCCTTCAGGACAGGTTGTGGTCTCAGGATCTTGGGATCCAGCCCTGTGTGGGGCTGCCTCTCCTCTCCCTCTCCCCTTCCCCCTCCTCACCCTCTCCCTTTCAAATAAATAAATAAAATCTTTTTTAAAATTGAACAAATCAGGGGTAGTTGGGTGGCTTAGTCTGTTGAGCAGCTAACTCTTGATTTCCATTTAGGTCATGATCTCAGGGTCTTCAGAGTGAGCCCCCCGGTCAGGCTCCCTGCTCAGAGGGGAGTCTGCTTCTCCCTGTCCCTCTGCCCCTTCCCCCACTCATCCGCATGCATGATCTCTCTCTAAGGTAAATAAACATTAAAACTTAAAAAGAATCAACAAATTAAAATAGTACACTCAAAAACCATGTATTTAACACAAAAGGCGGCACTGAACTAAGGAACAGAGGAAAAAAGACATGAGACCTATAGAAAATAGCAAAGTAAATCCAAAGATAAATCCAACTACATTAAAAATTAATGGGAATGGGCCAAACATTCAAATCAAAGGAGAGATATGTCAGACTGCATTTTTCAAAAGCACAATGCAACTATATGCTGTGTAGAGCAGATATATTCTAGATTCAAAGATACAAACAGGTTGAAAACAAAACAGTAACCACAGGAGTGCTGCGGTGACTACATTAGTATCAGACAAAACAGGCTTTAAGACAGGAGTATTACTAGAGAAAAGCGGGGCACCTGATAATGAAAAGGCATTTCATGATGAACAACTGCACATGTTAAGAAGAGGAGAATTATTCTGAGCAAGAAACGTGCAGAAGTAGGAGAGGGGTCTTCCTCTCTCCAGCTGATGCGAGGAACCCTCCGATCCCTCTCAAAACTGCACAGGCCAGCAGTCCTGTCGTTCTCACCCTGCTGAACATTTAGTGCTTCTACATTCCTATGCTTTTTTAAAAAGATTATTTATTTGTTTATTTGAGAGAGAGAGAGCACGCATGAATGGGAGTGGGGGCAGAGGGAGAGGGCAAAACCGACTCCCGGCTGGGCCGGGAGCCAAGGCGGAGGCCATACCACCCAGGCGCCCCTCACATTCCTATGCTTTCAAACACACCCTTGTTCAGCCCCCAACACTGACCCTAGCCTACCGCAGGAGAGAGTCCCTCTCCCGCTTCAACTTCAGAGTGTCTGCAAAGCCCTTCCTGAACCCTCTGCCTGGGCTTCCCCCACAGCTTACACAGACCTCCGGCAAAGCACTCACTGCTCTACACTGATTACACTGGTATTTCTCCAGCCTTCTTGAGAAAAACCACCATCACTGGTTTTGGTTTGCATCTTTAGACTCTCAGGTGACTCAGAGTAGTGTTCAATAATGCTTGTTGAATGATGAACAACTAGACAGATGTAGTAAAGACCAGGGTTGCAGAACTGGGGGCTAAAATGTTTATTTTGGGGGCACATAGGTGGCTCAGTCAGTTAAGCAACCAACTCTTGATCTAGCTCAGGTCCTGATCTCAGAGTCGTGAGTTCAAGCCTCATGTTGGGCTCCAGGCTGGATGTGGAGACTGTGTTTAAAAAAAAAAAAGCACAAGTTTATTTCTCATAGCTCCCATCAGCAAGTACAGAATAGGGTCACTAGGAAGCATTAATCACATGAAGAAATTATTATAAGTAATAATAACCTATGTGCTCCAGCACTGCTCTAAGCATTTTGCATACTTCTTAATAACTCCATCAGAAAGGTACTAGTTATTGCCACTTGGATATGGGTCAACACCAACAAAAAGCCAATTAAAATAAAGGACTTTTCTCCAAAGAAGATATTCAAATGGCCAATAAGCATATGAAAAGATGCTCAACATCATTAACCATTAGGGAGGGAAATACAACACAAATCACAACAATGTACCACTTCAAACACAGTAGGAGGGTCATAGTAAAAAAGTAACAAGGGTTAACAAGTATGAAGAGAAACTGAACCCTCACACATTCCTGGTGGAGATGTAAAATGGCCTATCACTTTGGAAACAATTCCTGGCAATTCCTTAAAATGTTAAACATAAAGTTACCACATGATCAGACAGATTTTGGGATGACAGCTAATGGTTATAGGTTTTCTTTTACGGGGGAGAAAAATGTTCTAAAATTGGTGATGGATGGACAACTTTGAGAATATACTGAAAATACCACAATGCACAATTTTTTTTTAAGATTTTATTTATTTAAGAGAGAGGAAGAGTGAGCATGAGTCAGGGAAGGGTTAGAGGGACAGACTCCACACTGAGCTTGGAGCCTAACTCGGGGCTCCATCTCACCACCCTGAGATCATGACCTGAACTGAAGTCAAGAGTGGGAAGTTTAAACAACTGAACCACCCAGGAGCCCCTGCACTGCACAATTAAATGGCTGACTTGTATGAGGTGTGAATTGCATAGCATAAAATGCTTCACATCAAGCTAACAAGAGAAGCGTTGTAATTAGCTCATCAATGACAACATACTAAACCAATGCAATATATGTTCCTATTAGCATTTTTCTACTGATGTAAGTTTTTTTAAAAACCTAAGTAGCAAGAGACCAAATTTATGACAGCAAAGAAATTTCTAAAGGAAAACAGTTATTTTTGAACTAACCTCTGTACTTTGATGACATCCTATAGTAAAAAATTAAAAACTACCATTAGCTGTAAAAGCAGATGATTTTTCCATATGGCTTCGGTTTTCCTTTTATTTTTATTCATTTCATAGAAACAGAAAACAAGGAAAATTGAATGAGTTAATACATATTACTCCTCTCCAATGTCCAAATAAACACCTGATATCTTATGTCCTTTAGGAAGAGGAGTTATATGAGTAGGCAAAGGATACATGTTATCAACTATATTACTCATGCTGTACTTTTCATCCCCACGACTTATTCATTTGTAACTGAAAGTTTGCATCTCTTAAGCCACTTTACCTGTTTGCCCACCCCCCCCCCAAGCAGTCCAAAGACAGCCCAGGAGTCACACGTACTCCAGCCCAGCTTCCCCTCGTGCTAACATTCTACATTTGCGTGGTGCTACGGTCGCCACTCATGAACCAGCAATGATGCATTATTATAAACTAACATTCATACTTCATTCAGATTTCCTTCATTTTTACCTAATTCTCTTCTACTGTTTCAGGATTCCACACAGACAGAATACCCTATCCCATTTGTCCTATCAGCCCAGGCTACTCTTAGCTGTCACTGTTTCTCAGACTTTCTTTGCTTTTTACTACTTTTGACAATTTTGAGGACTTCTGATAAAGTACTTCACCGAATGTCCTTCAATGTGGGTTTGTCTTCATTTTTTTAAATGGCTACACGAGAGTTACGTATTTGGGGGATAAAGACCATAGGTGCACAGGACAATTCTCACATGGTATCAGGAGTACACAGTCAACCTGAGTTAGCACTGTTAATGCTGACCTGCATAAGCTGTGCTATTTTTTAATTTTTAATTGAAATATAATTCATACAAAGTGTTATATTAGTTTCAGGTGCACAATATAAGGATACAACAATTCTATACATCGCTCAGTGCTCATCAAGATAAGTATATTCTTAATCCCTGGTATTTGTTTCACCCATCTCGCTCCCCACCTCCCCTCTGGGAACCACCAGTGTGTTCTCTTTATTTAAGAGTTTGTCTGCCTCTTTTGCATTTGTTTATTCATTTGGTTCTTCAATTCCATGTGTGAGTGAAATCATCTGGTATTTATCTTCCTCTGACTAACTTACTTCACTTAACATTATACCCTCTAGGGTCCACCCATGTTGTTGTAAATGGAAAGATCTCATTCTTTTTATGGCTGAGTATAGACCACTTTTTCTTTATCCGTCCATTTATCAATGAATACTTGGGCTGCTTCCATATCTTGGCTATGAAAAATAATAATGCAATAAACATAGGGGTGCATGTATCTTTTTGAATTAGTGTTTTCATTTTCTTTGGGTAAATATCTGATAGTAGAATTACTGCATCATATGAAATATTTATGTATAGGTATGTCCCCTCAAGCAAGGGAACCAAAAGCAAAAAATAAACCATTGGAACGACATCAAAATAAAAAGCTGCTGCAGAGCAAAGGAAACCATCAATAAAACAAAAGGCAACCTACTGGATAGGCGAAGATTTACAAATGATATATCTGGGAATACCTGGGTGGCTCGGTTGGTTGGGTGTCTATCTGCCTTTGCCGCAGGTCAAGATCCCAGGGTTTTGGGATGAGTCAGGCTAGGGCTCTGGCTCCGGCTCCGTGGGGAGCCTGCTTCTCCCTCTGCCTGCCACTCCCCCCTTGTTTGTGTTTTAATTCTCTCTGGCAAATGAATAAATCTTTTAAAAAAAGAAAAGAAGGAAGGAAAGAAAAAAATGATATATCTGATAAGGAGTTAATATCCAAAATATATCAATAACTTATACAATTCAACACCAAAAAAAACAAAAAACAAAAAATAAATAATCCAATTACAAAATGGTCAGAGGATCTAAATATACATTTTCCCTAAGACATACAGATGGCCAACAGACATGAAAAGATGCTCAACATCACTCGTCATCAGGGAAATGCAAATCACAACCACTATGAGATATCACCTTACACCTGTCAGAATACCTAAAATCAAAACAACAAGAAATAATGAGGACTTGGATAAAATGAAACCATTGGGCACTGCTGATAAGAATGCAAATTAGTGCAGCCACTGTGAAAAACAATTCCTCAAAAAATTAAAACTAGAAATTCGCTCCATTTTTTTCTTTTGATGTAAAAAAATAATTTTTTAAAAATTTTATTTATTTGATGGACAGAGATCACAAGTAGGCAGAGAGGCAGGCAGAGAGAGGGAGGAGGAAGCAGGCTCCCCACGGAGCAGAGAGCCCGATGCGGGACTCGATCCCAGGACCCCGGGATCACGACCTGAGCTGAAGGCAGAGGCTTAATCCACTGAGCCACCCAGGTGCCCCTTTAAAAAAAATTTTAAGTAGGCTCTCCACAACCCTGAAATCAATACCTGAGCTAAGGTCAACAGTCGGATGCTCAACTGACTGAGCCACCCAGGCACCCCGAAATTCTCTCCATTATAAAACAAAACAGGAGACAGCACTTTTGCCACCAAACCCAAGTAAAAAAATCTATAACTAAACAGCATGGATCTTAAAACACAAATGTTTGGAATTAGGCAATTTATATATAATTCATACACAAATCCATATACACAGGTGAAGTACAAGTACAGAAATATGTCATTTTGTTCCATTCCTGAAATGTTCCACATCAGCCAAACAACAACCTCAATACCAACACCAATCATGCAGTCCTTTCTGGAAATATTTCCTCTATTTCCCTTCAGCCTGAGACAAACTGACTCTTTTCAGAGTCACCTGAATTGCCCTAAGCAATTCAGACAGAGCCAAGTCACTGGCTGTCAGTGTGGCTTTGGGAAGTTCTCCACGTTCTCAAATGAGCTATGTGCATCACTATGCTATGGGGACCATCCTTGCAAGACAGGGAGGGGGGCCCCAATCACTGGCTCTATACTCTGCCACCACCTAAAGAATATAAGCAAGGACATCACACGTTGAGAGGCTGCAGATGTCAAGACACATATGCCAAGTACATGAGAGGGCAGAATTAGCTTTAAAAGCCTGATTTTAAAAATACACTGGAAGGGGCACGTGGGTGGCTCCTTGGATTAAGCATCTGACTGTAGCTCAGGTCATGATTCCAGGGTCCTGGGACTGAGCCCCACAGCAGGCTCCCTGATCAATCCACCCAGGTGCCCCCAGGAAACTGTTCAACTTCTTATCCACCTGCTGGACTACGAATTTGTAGGACACTGTCCACAGCCTATACTGTCCCTATGGTCTTCTTCACCACTTGAGATGATCCCCTTTGTGGTATGAGTTGGAAAACTGTCTCCAAACATAGAACCTAGACAAGCCATGAATTCTTCACTCATTCATTATCAAAAATCACAAATGCTTAATATAGCCAGGTTGACAAGAAGCTCCTGGTCTAGTGGGGGAAAATATACCTATACACACAACCATAATGGAGAGTGTAAAAGTAACACAGATATGTACAGACACACAGGTGATGAACTCTACTGAAGGAAAGCTTCACAAATCAAATACTTGAGCGGTTCTTCAAGGGTACGTGAGCGTTCTCCACCAGGCTTACAGGGAAAAGGAAGGCCATTCTAGGCAGAAGAAAAAGCATGTGCAAAGCCACAGAGGTTTGAATGAGCAGAGTACATTCAGGGGAGGGAGTCATTCAAAACAACTGGAACAAGGAGCGAGAATAGGAGAACATTGGGGGCTGAGATGAAGTAGAGAGGCAGAAGCCAACAGGGAGGAGGAGTCCAGACAAGAATAACTGAGAAGGAGATAAGCAGAAGAGAGGAGGAAAACAGGAAACTCTCTCACGAAAGCCAAGGAAATAGAGCACTCAGCCTGGACACAGCTGTAAAAAATAGATGGCTCACACTAGATCTAAAACCCAGCCTTCTTTCTACCTGGAGTGAAAAAACTGACTCACATGGCCAAATAAATGCCTAACAAAACCAGCCATATCATAAAGAAGTAATCTCGAGATAGCTGTAGATTTTCTCATGAGATTTTAATTACACATTAATTAAATTAATTAATTACATAATTAATTACATATTTTTAGTAAATTTTTTAAATAACTACTACTGAAAATGGTAGTAAAGAGAAACAAAGACAAGAAAGACACATGCCTATGCTTAAGGAGCTTATATCCTACGGCAATGAAGTCATTTATGGCTTTATAGTACTGTGCCATCCTGTAAACTTTATTACAAATACTACAGAGGAGATATTCAACATCCATAAACAGGACACATTAACATCCTTTAAAATTATTTGTGTGAACAAACATAAAATTCAAACATGGAAATTAATTATGCTGATCTAAGAATCAGTACGTGATCAATACAAATTTGTGTAATGTTCTCATGGCATCCAAATATCAAAAACACTTATATTAATAAGCCATTCAACAAGACCACTGAGATTACAGCCATATTTTTATGCTACTTAATTTTCACCTTCAGTTGCTAGGAGACTAATTTTAAGATATGCTGTTTTCGGTTTAAGAAGCCACTCATTCATTTATCCACCTAACAATTATTTATTAAGCCAGCTACCATGATAGGCAGTGAGAAATAAACACAAAACAAGAAGAAACAGTAGCACCTTCACAGAGCTTTGTCTAGAAGGAAAATAATTTAACACAGAACTAAAACATAGTATTGTAAGTGCTTTCTACAAATAATCTTCATAGTTACAGACACCGTTGCATTACACCAACATGAACCATTGTCTTGTGTCAACATCTCATTTCAAATCCATTTTTGAAAGTACTTGAGGTATTCCGACAACTTTACGGAACAGTAACATGAGTCACGGCATCAGTCATTATTGTGCTACTGTACGACTTCTAATATTCTGACACCCTACAGTTTTCCCACCAGCTATTTCCAAAAGATTAATTCTTGCCCCTTTCAGGCTACTGCAGTTAAGAGAGAAAACTGACAATACTTTTAAAAAGAAAACAAACAAAACAGCCATGGGAAACAATATTAGCCATGTGATAAAAGACCCAAGCACTTAACTTTAATTATTCTAGTCGCAAAAAGAATTATGAATTACATGGTATCTGGACATGTACACTTTGAAAAACAAAAACGTTCACATGAAAAGAAATTACCTCTACCACCATCTTTTTCAGAAACACCTGAAATTCATAAATATCACAAAATGTGAAGTTTACAAATCAAAGGAAACTGATCATACATGATGACTATATTAACTTTTTTAAAAAGTGCTTGTGTCAGATGAACATCATCACAGTACCTTATAAGACTCGTATCACCCTAGATTAACTGAATGATCATTTATTTTTCTTTTCAAGGTTTTATTTATTTATTCGAGAGAGAGAGCACTAGTAGGGAGAGGATCAGAGGGAGAGGTAGAAGTGGACACCCCACTGAGTGTGGAGCTGGAGGTGGGGCTTGATCCCAGGACCCACAGATTATGACCTGAGCCTAAGCAGATGCTTAACTGCTTAACTTAACTGAAAATTATCATTAGGCTCCCCTAATGATAATTTTCAAAGCAAAGCTTTCTGTATTAAAAGCTAAAAGTATATTTTGAAGTAACAAAGGAGAATTGTTAAAATGGAAAACATTGATAATATTAAATTCTAAAAATCAGGTATGTTGTAATTACATACAGTTTTAAAACATCCCAGTTAACTGTGCTTTTAAAGCCAGTAACTCAAATGGTGTATTAAGATTACTGCCATAATGCATTCTAGCCCAGGATAAGAATACCCTTGCTAAACAGTGCATGCTACCTTCATTATTTCTTTTTCCAATATAATGGCAAAAAACAGAATTGCGATATTTTTATTGTAGTCATAGGAATATTAATTCGATATATGGCACTAAAATATCAAAATACAAAATACACTAAATATCAAAAAAACATGTGTTTATTCATCCTAATGAGTAAATTCAAGATTAGACATGCTGGGGTCGCCAGGGTGCTCAGTGGGTTAAGCCTCTGCCTTCGGCTCAGGTCATGACCTCAGCGTCGTGGGATCAGTCCCACATCGGACTCTCTGCTCAGCAGGGAGCCTGCTTCCCCCTCTCTCTCTGCCTGCCTCTCTGCCTACTTGTGATCTCTCTGTCAAATAAATAAAATCTTTAAAAAAAAAAAAGATTAGATATGCTGATTACCTACTTTCTAAATTTATGAAATACCATAAAATATGAAGCAAAATTGTTCAGGACCAGTTAAACTGAGTCTTGATCTGCTAAAATGATTAACAACACCATCCTACAGATGATCCCACATCCAAGCACATGGTACCTCTGTGATTTCAGGGCACAAATCCTTCTATCCATCAAACTAAATGGAAGGGTTAGAGAGGTTAATAGAGACAGAGTATCTGTAATAGAGTACTGCATTTCATTCTCCACTCAATATACTCCAATGATCATTGAGCTATTTGTAATGTTCTTATGAATCAATGCTCCCTTCACAGTCAAAAGAGAGGCTAGAAGCCACTGTGTAAAGCAATAAAGCTTACCTCTGCAAACCCTCATCAAGCTGATCTTATGATTAAATCTAGGTGAGTCTTCATAAACAATTGAAGTTCAGGCACAACGTTAATTAGAAACTCAAATGGCACTGCTAAACACCTAAATAAAACATGAGAAGTACAAGAGCCCCCTGCAAAGAGCAGTGCGATTTCCAGCCTCTGTTTACCAAAGGAGACTATTCTCTATTCAGCTTCACAATCACTCAGGCTGTATGAGCCCTGGGCCAGCAGTGGAAGTCAATAATTTAAGATCATGGAAATAAATTCTGAATCTGCACTTATGTTTCATTATGGATTGTACTCACAGCAGTCAAATACCATACAGATGGAAAAGAGCAAAGTTCTCTCCTATGCTAGACTGGTACCCCATTCTATCCTAATTTTCCATAAAGATTAACCATCAAACAAACAAAACCCTCAGATGGTGGACTGCTGATTAATCAGGGTCAACTTATTCTATTTGTAGCTGATAAGTGTTGGGCCTGGCACTGCTTGGCTTCTTGGGTTCTCCCTGGCAGGAAGAAAATTACTCGAAGAGTTAAGGACTACAGAGCTAGCTGGGCAGGTCAGAACCACATCAGGGCGATCTGCGCAGGAAAACAATATGCAGGGGACCCAATCATGAAGTTCCTTTTGTTTGTTTTCCTTCATTTGTCCACCCTGAATTCACACTTCCCCAGGGTTAGGTTTACTTTGCCGTTTAGTGACAAAGCTGGAAGGTAAACCTTTTTCCACTGATACCTCATCTCCCCTTGGGGCCGCACAGTCTGTGCCCGTCTGAGAGCACAGGGGTCAAAAAAACTCAGGTTGAACACTGAGCTCCAACTCTTGCTTACTAGCTGCATGATCACAGAAAAGTTACTTTCCCTCTGTGAGAATTTCTTCCCAAGTTGAATGGAAAGAGTAAAAGAAGCTCTCACAGGAATGTTAGAGAATACATAACAGCATATTGTGATGCTCCGGATATCCAGAAACTACTACTTCCGGTCCCTTCTCTTCTCCCTATTTTAAATGTATCCTTTATTCCTGATCTCTCTTCCCCCTGGTCCTTTCTTCTGAGATGTGAATGATCTATGCCCTCGCCCCCCTACCTTCAAACAATAATGTTACAGAAAATATCATCAAATGAAACACTTTACTACAAACAACCCAGAAGTCTGCTTTCAGGAGAATGGATAAAGTGTAGCAGAGCCCACACAGTGGTATATCACACAGCCCAGAGGGGGTGAACTGCAGCTCTGAGCAATAACACAGTTGCATCCTGAAATGTTGAATCAAAAAAAAAAAAAAAAAAAAAAAAATCCCATAAGACTGCATTCAGCCATGATACCATCTTATGAAGCTCAAAGAGTAAGAAGAAGCAATGTATGTTTAAGCATGCACACACTGACTACAAAACTCAGCACAGTAACATCACAGATACCCTGACTCGAAGCTGACGTTTTCACAGTAATTTATTCACGTTTGGACATTGGCCTGTATTGGAATGCACCCCACAATATACACGGACACACCAAACACAAACAACCTACTTCTGCTCTAATCCTGTTGCTTTGTTAAAAATAAATAAATAAGGGGCGCCTAGGTGGCTCAGTTAAGGGGCTGCCTTCAGCTCAAGTCATGATCTCAGGGTTCTGGGATTGAGCCCTGCATGCTCAGCAGGGAGCCTCCTTCTCCCTCTCCCTCTGCTGCTCCCCCTGCTCTTGTGCTCTCTTTCTCTGTCAAATAAATAATAAAATATTAAATACAGAAATGCCAGCAACATATGCCACTCTTCATTTACCTACCTCAAATTCAAATCACAATAATGGCTATAAATGTTAATTTCTTGCTTTTCGTTATGAAAGCTCCCCACATACCATGGCAACCACAGCTGTTGTGGTCAGCAGCAGCCCGGCAGCACTGAAGGGTTACCAATTTAGTTCCTTCGTGTTGAGGCCTTGGCTCAAGATCCCATCTGTGCTGACTTCAGGCTGAAGGGAATACATTTCCTCCAGCCTGAACGCCGAAACATATGCCGCACTAACTAAACACTTCTTAAAGCCAGTTCAGCAGGTCAGGGAATGCTGACACCGGGGCTCCGCGAGCACCCCCTGAGGACTTCATGCTGGGCATCCACCTGCTAGACTGAAAATGCTTCTAGAAACTTGCAATAAGGCCACCGGATCCAAAAAGGCAGAAGTCCCACTAGGTGTATCTCTTATTTCCGCACCTTAGAGCAGACACGGACTCCCGCTCAAATGCAGAGTGGTGGTTTTGCAGGTCCAGGAGATTAAAAAAAAAAAAGGCAATAAAACAACAGCATTTAGAAAGCTCCTGCAAGTATTTTCTCTCTGCATCCTCTTTACTTATCCAGACCTGTTGCTGCCCAGACACACAGACCATTTATATTTCAAGTAATTTAAAAATTCCATAAATTTCAAAACCAACTTCCTCTGGCACACTAGCCACATTTCAAGTGCTCAACAGCAACATAGGGCCATGGCTAATGACCACTGGACACAGTAAATAGAGAATACTTGTCATCATTACACACAGTATTTTTGGACAGTTCTGATCTAGACACTGACCCACTTTTTAAACAAAACCAAAACCTCTACCAGCGTGCTGAACATAAAGATCCTAGGGTCAACCAGAAAGTGTCAAAACTTAGTCACCCGACACTATCTGAGAAGGGAGGCGGGAGGCTGGAGGCTTCTCCTGAATGGTATCTTCATTTGCCTACCTCACTGTTCAGAATGGGCTCTGGAGTCGAGGACTCCAGTCTGCCTCTAAGCCAAGACACCTGGAGTGAACTTCTCAATCTGTACATAAACATGGGGATTAAATAGTAGCAACTTCACAGGATTGTGTAAAGATTAAATGATAACGGTCCTTGCAAACCTATTAGTGCCCTGCTCGGCAAATGGCGAGAGATCCATAATTGTTAGCTATTAGCCACCATTATCCTTGTCAAAAGAGAGGAAAAGGGAAAAATGATGATGAGTTTTTACTCATTGACAACTACGCAGAGCTCCAGTAAAGACTGATTATCCGAGAAAATCAAAACACATGACTTTTTTCATTTCTTGCAGTGCATGTTTATAATTTTATAATGTCTTTTCTCACTTTTAAAAAACCCTGTCCTGAGGCACCTGGGTGGCTCAGTGGGTTAAAACCTCTGCCTTCGGCTCAGGTCATGATCCCACGGTCCTGGGATGAAGCCCCACATCAGGCTCTCTGCTCAGTGGGGAGCTTGCTTCCTCCTCTCTCTCTGCCTGCCTCTCTGCCTCCTTGTGATCTCTGTGTGTCAAATACATAAAATCTTTAAAAATAAAAAAATAAAATAAAAAACCCTGTCCTTCCTGAGGCACCCCGCTGGCTCAGTTGGTGGAAAATGCCACCCTTCATCTGAGGATCGTGAGTTCAGTTTTTAAGATTACTTAAAGAGAGGGGGGCCTGGGTGGCTCAGTCATTAAGCAGCTGCCTTCAGCTTGGGTCATGATCCCAGGGTCCTGGGATCGAGTCCCACATCGGGCTCCCTGCTCAGTAGAGAGCCTGCTTCTCCCTCTCCCGCTCCCCTTGTTTGTGTTCCCTCTCTCGTTGTGTCTCTCTCTGCCACATAAATAAAATCCTGGAAAAAAAAAAATTACTTAGCGATAAAAAATAAAATTAAAAAATCTTAAAAACCCTGTCCTTTGCAGAGCACCTGGCTGGCTCAGTTGGTAGAGCATGTGACGCTCAGACTGGGGATCTAGAGTTCAAGCTCCGCACTGGGCATGGAGCTTATGAAAAATAAAACAAAAGAAATAAATAAAATAAAAAAACCCTCTCCTGGCCTTCTCACTATACAAGTCTCTCTTCCACACTCTGCGTGCACAGTGCTGTGTCAAGCACTATTCAAAGCACACGACACAGAGCAGCTCCTTAAACCCTCACAACATACCTACCTGTTTTCAGATGTTTTTCTCATTGAGAAAAACTTAAAACTCTCATGAGTTTTAAGTCACTCATGGGAGAGCCCACAGCTAGGAAGGCGCAGCGCACAGACTGGAATGCAGGTGGTCTGGGTCCAGCGTGCCTGCTCAGAGCCACGATGCGCTACTGTGGCTATATGCTGACTCAACTTCCAAAGCGAACAAAACATTTCCAAGCGTTTGTTATGGAATTGTATTAGAAACAGGCAGTTTATTTAATGGGATTGGCCATGATAGGGAAGGAGGAAGTCCTTGGATTTGGATGAGCACAGCAGCATCATTGTCCTGTTTTCTAAATCCCCTCACAACTATGGACGGAATCCAGCTCTGCTTCCCCCGCACCCCCATCCCCCGCACCCCCGCTGGGGAGCGTGGTGGGGGGATCTGCTTTTTCCCAACCACGGGGTGGCACCATAGGCACTCTGAAACAGACGAGGGCGCTTACATCCTACAATATATGTCACGATCCCACACAGCTATCAAATAACCAACTAAGACATTTAAGTCTAAACCAAATCCCTTTTTATGTATAAGCAGAAGTAATCCGCGTGTTGGTTTAGTATATTTAATATGTGCTAAATTTTCCACTATTACAACGACTTAGGTAAATCGAAGGACACTGGTCCTTTTTTTTGGTCCAGACTCTACCAAGAGTTGTTCATCATTTCAGATGATAATGTCATGGTACTCTGAATCACCAACACGACACACTTCTCAGTCCCTGTATGAGCAGACATTACACTATTTCTTCACCATGAATTCTAGTACCTAATAAGCATTTATACATGGTAGCATATACTATTTCATGGTAACTGTCCAATTATTTCTTCCTTATTTATCACTAGGGCATTATATCGATACTTTGAAACTATGTGCATAAGTAGTTCTATTAGCGAAGATCTTTTTCTTCAGGATAGTGTGTGTGTGTGTGTGTGTGTGTGTGTTTCAAAACACATGTTCAAGAACAGGATAGAGGGATGGTGCAAGAGACCTCTTGGTCCTCTCCCTGTGTGCAGGGCTGGCACCGAACCCACTACGAAGAGATCTCTGCCATACAAGAAGTGTTGCTTTGCACATAACCTTTCTCACTGTAACAACAGCAAAAAGTCAAAAAACTCTACAGTAACCTCTATGTGTCTACTATATTTGTTTGATTTGAAACATCTAGCCAACCATACTTTACGATCTCAAAATACTCTCATCAACCCAGACTGAAAAAAGAATATGATATCCTGGGAAAAGTACCCTGATACGTAGTGTCATAGCACACTTAAGATTTCTATTAAAGGGGCGCCTGGGTGGCTCAGTGGGTTAAGCCTCTGCCTTTGGCTCAGGTCATGATCTCCAGTCCTGGGGAGCCTGCTTCCCCCCTCTCTCTCTCTCTGCCTGGCTCTTTGCCTACTCTGTCTGCCAAATAAATAAATAAAATCTTAAAAAAAAAAAAGATTTCTATTAAATCGGAGCTCATTTTAACCTCAGCCAACTTTTTCCAGCCCTAAATTCCTTTGACTTATCACTGGTAAGAATGCAATAAGATGAGGAATGGGTGGTTTTCTTGTGTTAAAAGTGCCTTATGGCTTTGTATATAAGATCTATATAAGCAAAAATAAATGAAGTGCCTTGTTCAAAAAACATTAAGAATTTCAAGATCGAGACAGTAGAGCATTAAACCAAGTGTAGAGCCTGGGGTACTTTGCATGCCCAGGAAGCTGGTCCTGGTCAAGACTGGTCAAGATTTGTCCCTATAACTTGAAGGAATTGTGGTTTTTCTGTCCTAAATTTCATGGTCAGGAAGAACTCTGAGAAGTAGCCAAGGGGTGGGGAACAAAAACAAAAACAAAAGACATATGTATAAAAAGGGGACAGTGTGCCATTGTGCAACTGCTGGTCCACAGAATGAACAAGTGTGATATTACCTTGACACTTCTACCAACATTTTACTAAACAGTAAAAACAGCTCCTTGTTCCCAACACCAGCTTTTCCCAACACCCACTAAATAGAGGGGAAATGAAACCTGGGAGTTCTCCATAGGAAAGTCCTGGCCCTTCCTATCCTAATCTTTCCCTTGAAGTTAAGTCTGAGGAATGGAGATTCTATCCCACCTCTATTACTAACACTGGCGAGCTGGTGGAGTCAAATTGATTTGAGCTAACTACCATTCACAGCATGGCCCCAGGAAGCTGCTGGGAAGGCCTTTGACCTTGGATTGACCACCATCAGATCACCCCAAACCTCTGGCACATTTACCTACCCAGTAAGAACGGCTTTCACAACCCCTTGGACAGTTCCTCCCCAGCCTTAAAACAGCTTCCTAAGGTTGCTCACATTTCCATCACCGAATCCAAGACAGAACACAGGATTCCCCCACCTGGGTGGCCTACCTTCCATTTCTTACCCTCTTAGCTTCTGGTGAAAGCAAAACCGCACTGCCTATTCTTTTATTTGCTAATTCTCCTTTAGCTATAAAACCTTCAAGTTCTTGAATACTTGATCTCTTTTCAGTGCTTCTCTTTGTTGCCTGTTAATTCAGCCAAAAAAAACCGGGCAGGCATTTAAAAAAAACCCAAAACATTCCAGTAAAATTAAGCAAAATATATTAAATGACAACTACTTACCATGTGTTATGAAAGAATATTGGCTATTTTTTCCCCCAGGGAACTGAAAGGTTTTCTGAATTTGCAATATTCCTAAACTGAACTAAGAACTGGAAAGGGACAAGAGAATAACAGTGGTAATTATTAAATTTTGCTTTGTACCACATCTCCATCCCAATTACCTGATAAGAAAGGTTATGAACAATTTATAGACTCAAGAATTCAATAAAGAGGCTGGAGGGTTTGCTCAAGGTCATGAATAAAGAACCACTACCCCACCCACCCCATGATAAAATTATAAACCATGTTTGTCTACCTCCATCAGGCCATACTGTCTCTCAGCAGTAACTACTGTAACTATATGCGAGGAACTGTGCTAAGTAGTTCATTTCATCTTCACAATAACACTATGTGGTGGGAACCAAATTCAGCCCCACTTTATGAACAAGAAAACTGAGACTAGAGAAAATAAGTTCAACTGCCCCAAGTCACACAGTAAATAATGGAGCTTATATTCAAACCCAGGCGGTCAGACTCCAGAACCCATATGCCTCATCATCAGGCTATACACCACGACTAAAACCAGGCAAAATCTAGCGAACAAAGGGCTAATTTTCATCCGTACAGATTGCTGATAAAACCACAACAGTTCTATCCCCAGCAGGATGGTTTATTTATTTAACAACAGTGTCTCTGTAAGGATGCATTAGCAAATCAAAGTGGGATGTTTTTTAGCCCACAAACGATTAAAACTCTTAAAAAACACAGCCATTAACCTTAAGAATTAAATAACATCTTTTGATATGCTAAAGTAAATACTAAACATGAAGTGATTAAAGAATAATTCCCTATAATTGCTATTTTGGGGTAGAAGGGGAGGGGATGATAGTTAATGTTGCAACACAGAAATGACTCCCTATATGTGCCCAGTTGGAAATCTACTTTTCTCCAGAGGACTCCAGGCCCCTCCTCTCCCTACAGGCAGTTAGACGGAAGTTGCTACCAAATGCAAAACAGAGTAGGTCCTCTTTTCAGAGAGAACACCAGGGCTGAGGTATCATACAGTTATTTACAAGTAAAGACAGCAGTATTAATATATTAGAGAAAATCAAAAGATTCTAAATAAATCAATGTTTAAGTGGCATTTAAAATATTATCTGATAAGTTAACAAAACCCTGAAGCAAGAATCAGAAATCCCAACTCAGCCATGTGGGACACAGGACAATCCAGCATTCAAATCTGCATTCTGACTTGATTAATATTCATCACCACTATTTTTATGCAGATCGCATGAAAAATGAATCCTACATGCCAGGATAACTTGCAAGAAATTACTATTCAACAGCATGAATCAACAAGCCCACAATTATAATAGTATCCACTGGGAAAAGTTTTTAAAAAAAGCTATTACTAAGGTCATGTAATATGAAAGGAAAAGGAGAACAATTTTAAAATGCATTTTTGCATTGAAAACCGCACACATTTCAAGAGAAAATTAGTATGGCCAGCCAAGATCAAACACCAATAGATGAAGTTCTGATATATATATATCACAACATGGATGAACCTTGAAAACATTAGATTAAGTGAAATGAGCCAGACACAAAAGGACAAATATGATCTGATTCCACTTCTACAAAATCTAGAGGAGGAAAATTCGGAAATATGGAAAGTAGATTAGAGATTACCAGGGGCTAGTGGGAGAAGGACATGGGGACTCACAGTTTAATAGTTACAGAATTTTTGTTTTGGGAGATGAAAAAATTTTGGAAAAAGATAGTGGTGATGATTACACAATATCCTGAATGTAAATAAGGCTACTGAAATGGACTTTAAAATGGTAATATATATTTCACCTTCATTTAAAAAAATGTTATTGGAATCAAAGTTTAAACTCTTTTTTCAACGCCTGAGTTAAGACAGTAACTGATTTCACAGATGGTAGACCAGGTCACACACTAGATCACGTCATACCCTCTGCCCACAAGTAAGTCTTGCATGGCATGCCTCAGGGTTGAATATAATAAAATATAATATAATATATACTATACCATATATTTAAAATATATTTATACATATTTGAGGATACAGTCCTTTGAAAAATAGTTACTCAGTCTATGCTCCACCGCACGATACTATGCCTATAAAACTTAAACCATGTCTTTCTCCTTAAGAATCCCATCATATCCACCAGCTACTTATTAACAACACAATACTAGTAGTAATGGATAAAGACTTAAACAGAAATCACTTCCTGAAGAAAAAAATGTTGCTATAGTAGTGTTCTTCTCATAAGCAATGTGAAATACTATGAACCAACTCCATACACAATTAAAACTAAAAAGTATTTATCATTTTATTTATTTAAAGATTTATTTATTTGACAGACAGAACAGACAGAGATCACAAGTAGGCAGAGAGGCAGGCAGAGAGAGAGAGAGAGAAGCAGGCTCCCCACTAAGCAGAGAGCCCCATGTGGGGCTCGATCCCAGGACCCTGAGATCATGACCTGAGTCGAAAGCAGAGGCTTAACCCACTGAGCCACCCAGGGGCCCCAAGAGTATTTATCATTTTAAAACAAAGTTCAAAGTCAAGGCTATTCTGTAGTTATATAGTTTTCTATACAAAAATTCAGATTGTGGGTTAAAGTTACTAAATTATAATATATTCAGTTGTGTTTTAGAAGATTCAAAAAGGCTCATGCCCAAAAATCCAAGTATTTCTTTTTCTGTATACTGTGTCTGTATACTGCTACTCTCTAACGGGCGGTGAAAAATCACTTTATTTTTAGCACTTAGAAAAAAATGAACACATCTCTAAAAATTTTTATGCTGGGGCCACCCATGTGGCTCAGTTGTTGGGCAGCTGCCTTCGGCTCAGGTCATGATCCTGGAGTCCTGGGATCAAGCCCCTCGTTGGGCTCCCTGCTCAGCAGGAAGCCTGCTTCTCCCTCTCCCACTCTCCCTGCTTGTATTCCCTCTCTCATTGTCTCTCTCTTTGTCAAATAAATAAATAAAATCTTAGACAAAAATTTATGCTGATCATAAGCTAGAAATAATATTTTTGATAGTGAGGTTAAATAAAATACTTTATTAAAATTAATTTAAACTATTTCTTTCAAACGGTGCTACCAGAAATTTGAAATGACGTACTCCTATTAGACAGGACTGCTCTAGAATAAAGCCTTACACGCAACAGTCTTTGTTGCAAAAGGAAGAAAACAGAAAACTATACTGTCATTCTTTGGGAAAAGTTACTGCAATCCTGTTTTTAAAAAATTGAAAGAAAAAAAAAAAACCACTACTCTTGGAAATAAAAAAACCAAGAACTGAACTACAGTACCTGGAAAAATAGCCTCCCAAAGATGCCCTCCTCATCCTAATCCTGAAACCTATGAATATGCTACATGACAAAAGGGAATGAGGTACACCGGTGGAATTAATGCTGCTAACAATATGAACTTAAAATAAGGAGATTGCGATGCCTGGGGGCGGTGCAGTTATTTAAGCGTCCAACTCTCGACCCTCAGTTTTGGCTCAGGCCATGATCTCAGGGCACTGATCACAGGGTTGTGAGACTGAAGTTGGCATGGATTTTCTCGCCCTCTCCCTTTATCCCTCCTCACTGCAAGCTCTTGTATCTCTCTCTCTCTCTCCGAGAAATAAATATTTTTTTTAAAAAATAAGATTATTCTTGGATTAACCCAGTGGGCCCAGTGTAATCACAAGCATCCTCTACTGACTGAAAGAGGAAGAAAGTCAGAGTCAGAGATTTGAAGATGCTGCATTGTTAGCTTTGAAGACAGCAGGAGGGACTACAAGCCAAGAAATGCAAGCCGACTCTAAAAGCTGAAAAGGGCAAGGAAGAAGGTTCTTCCCTAGAACCTCCAGAATGAATGCAGTCTACTGACAACTGATATTAGCTTAGTGAAAGCCACTTCTGACTCCCAAAACTATAAATTAATAAATATATGGTGCTTGAAAGCTCACAAATTTGCAGAAATATTTGTTATAACAGCAATAAGAAACTAATATAAGAACAACTCGATTAAAAAGGTTAGAAGATGAAGCTGAAGAAGTTTCTTAGAAAGTACAACAAAGAGAAACTCTGACTCCAGAATACCATGACACTACTCTTAAAGCTTGGGACCAGAAGTGAACGAACCCATTAACGGGCACAGTGAACATGCAGTCAACATGTATTAAACTCCTACTTCCTTGAGGGCATTGTGGTCAGTGTTCATTCAGGCTATAGTAATTTGGAATCACTGTCATCTAAGGTTCATTTATACATAATTTAAGAAGTTGTGAAGAACTATAGTTTTATTTCCAAGAATCCATGAACCTGTCCGGAGCTGGTCTTATAAATGGGCAGTGGAAGAAACTCCACATACTTGGCATGACTTCCAGGGAGTTAAAAGATCAGCTGTTCAAAAATATCTGATCCATCAATCTGCTCTAACATATCACTAACAGAAAGCTTTCCAGGTAATAAGTCTTCAGAGAGAGTATTAAAATGAAAATATTAATAGGAACAGAAGTGCCCAGTAAAGTTTTAGCATATGTTAGGTAAGAGAAGCTGCCATGGAGAACAAGAAAAAATGATTAACTGGAAAGACAATCACCCATATTTGGTAGGAATGCAGAAATTGATAAACTTTGTCATTTTCTTTGTCTAGGCTTTGGAGTATGCCTATTTCTATATGACAGATCTTTTTTTTTTTTTTAGACAGTTCAGTTACTACGTATTAAGACACAGTTTTGCAGAAGTATGATATCCTACATCAAAATAACCTTAAAACTCAAATATCCATTATTCTTCCAAATTTGTATTATTATATCTGATAGATGAGAGTCAATTCTGTATAATCAACTGACAAGGAGTAATCTAAACTACTAAATTATAGGAAGAAGATTCTTTAATTTACATCAAGATCATATTCAATATTTTACTTTATTAAACAAACAAAACTAATAAAGCTAAAATAGATGTGTATTTTTATTTACCTAACAATAAAGAACAGTAAATGGCTTGCTGAATTCCTTTCCTTACTAAAATATTCCTCTACTGACACCTGTAAACAAGTAAAAGTTACCAAAGGAACTTGAACAAAATGGTATCAAGAGAGACCCTCTGTATTAAAAACACTAAAGGCAATAAAATGGGGCACCTGCATGGCTTAGTTGGTAAAGTGTCTGCCTTCAGCCAGGACCAAGTCCCACATTGGGCTCCCTGCTCAGTGGGGAGTCTGCTTCTCCCTCTGCCCTTCACCCTGCTTGTGCTCTCTCTTGCTTGCTCTCTTTCTCAAATAAATAAATAAAATATTTTAAAAATAAATAAAGGCAATAAAATGTAATAAAGTGATAAAATTAAAAAAAGGCAACCTTCAAATCCATGAGAGAAATGAGGGGGGGGAATAAGACGACCTTAAAACTGAAGTTCTAATGTGATTTTATTTTATTTAAAGTCATAGAGTTACAGGGTCTAGATTAAAGGTAATCTTATAGGACTTACAATACTAAATTAAAAACAGTAAAACAGGGGCGCCTGGGTGGCTCAGTCATCAAGCATCTCCCTTCGCCTCAGGTCATGATCCCAGGGTCCTGGGATGGAGCCCCGCATCGCATCGGCTCCCTGCTCAGTGGGAAGCCTGCTTCCTCCTCTACTCCCCCTGCTTGTGTTCCCTCTTGTGCCATGTCTCTCTGTGTCAAATAAATAAGTGAAATCTTTTTTAAAAAATCACTTGTTTGGGGCGCCTGGGTGGCTCAGTGGATTGAGCCGCTGCCTTCGGCTCGGGTCGTGATCTCGGGGTCCTGGGATCGAGCCCTGCATCGGGCTCTCTGCTCCGCAGGGAGCCTGCTTCCTCCTCTCTCTCTGCCTGCCTCTCTGCCTGCTTGTGATCTCTCTCTCCGTCAAATAAATAAAATCTTTAAAAAAAAAAAAATCACTTGTTTATTTTTAAAGATTTTATTTATTTACTTGAGAGAGAGAGAGCATCCACACCATGATGGAGGGGCAGAGGGAGAGGGAGAAGCAGACTCCCTACTGAGCAGGGAGCGCAGTGCAGGCCTGGATCCCGGGACCCTGAGATCATGACCTGAGCCGAAGGCAGAGGCTTAACTGAGCCACTGAGGCACGTTGAGAATCAGCCTCATTTCATTCTGAGCATTGGGTACTATGTCACAAAGAAGATAGCATTTAATATTAGACATGAAAGGTAAGACTCTGATAAACAGAAATGGGAGGCAGGAATGCCTAACGGAAGGAACAACTAAAAAATTAGACTATATGGGATAAAGAGTAGGAAACACAGTAAAGGATGGTGATAAAGAATACTAGAAACTAGGGCAGCTGGGTGGCTCTGTCGGTTAAGTGTCCAACTCTAGATCTCAACTCAGGTCTTTACCTCAGGGTTGTGAGTTCAAGCCCTGCACTGGGCTCCAAGCTGGACATACAGTCTGCTTTTAAAAAAGGTACTGGAGACAAGACGGAATGACACTGTGAAGGCCCTTTGATGACAGACCAAAAACCAAAAAATTCTAGAGCAACATAAAACCAACAAGGTTATCTGCACAGGAAAATGGCAGAATTAATCTAGTCTCTACTGGATATTTAACCTGCTTACGATGGACTTCTGCGAAGAAGACTGAAGAAGACCTCATTAAAAACTTGCTTAGAATGGGGGGGGTGGGGAGTCTGGGTGTTGCAGTCAGTTAAGGGTCCAATTCTTTTTTTTTTTTTTCAATATTTTATTTATTTACTTGACAGAGAGAGATCACAAGTAGGCAGAGAGAGGGGAAAGCAGGCTCCCTGCGGAGCAGAAAGCTGGATGCCGTGCTTGATCCCATGACCGTGGGATCATGACTTGAGCTGAAGGCAGAGGCTTTAACCCACTGAGCCACCCAGGCACCCCTAAGAGTCCAATTCTTGATTTCACCTCAGCGCACGATCCTGAGATCGTGCTCCTGATCCTGAGATCAGGCTCCACACCCAGCAGGGAGTCTGCTTGGGATTCTCTCCCCCCCGACCTTCCCCACTTTGTTCGCTCTCGCTCTTTTAAAAATAAAACCAGGGTGCCTGGGTGTCTCAGTTCATTAAGGGACTGCCTTCAGCTCAGGTCATGATCCTGGAGTCCCAGGATCGAGTTCCCCATCAGGCTCCCTGCTCTGCAGAGAGTCTGCTTCTCCCTCTGACCCTACCCCCCCATGCTCTCTCAAATAAACAAATAAAATCTTTTTTTAAAAAAATTTAAAAATAGGGCGACTGGGTGGCTCAGTGGGTTAAGCCTCTGCTTTCAGCTCGGGTCACGATCTCAGGGTCCTGGGATCAAGCCCCACGTGAGGCTCTCTGCTTAGCAGGGAGCCTGCTTCCCTCCCCCTACTCTGCCTGCCTCTCCACCTACTTGTGATCTTTCTCTGCCAAATAAATAAATAAAATCTTCAAAAAAAAAAATTTTAAGGGGCGCCTGGGTGGCTCAGTGGTTTAAGCCGCTGCCTTCGGCTCAGGTCATGATCTCAGGGTCCTGGGATCGAGTCCCACATCGGGCTCTCTGCTCGGCAGGGAGCCTGCTTCCCTCTCACTCTCTCTGCCTGCCTCTCTGCCTACTTATGATCTCTCTCTGTCAAATAAATAAATAAAATCTTTTTAAAAAAAAATTTAATAAAAAAAAATAAAAAACAAAAAAGTTGTTTAGAATAATAAATATACACACATATATATATTTTATATATATAAATAAAATAGTTGGAAGATACTACCCTAACCCCATTTCTTTCTTTATCAGGCTTAGAGTATAATCTGCTCATGGTCAGTTGGAGAATTAGTAACACAGGCTACAAGGTTTCCACACGATGAATTCATAAGTACCTTATAATTAATGTAATATATCTGTCAAATAAATAAAATCTTTTTTAAAAATTAAGAAATAATAATAATATAATTTTAAGAATAAAGATAGCTTTTTTAATCCCAAAAATTTATACCATCACTTTCTTAATGAACTGAAGTCTTTCATTTGTTTATTCATTCACGGCACAAATATTTTCTGAATCCATATTAGGTGACCAATATTGTTCTAGAAGGTAAAGACAAAATTAATTCCCTCCCTTGTTATATCTAAAATCCAACAGAAGAAACAAGACAATAAATAAATCAACACATAGTATGTCACACAGTGGTAATCATTATGGAGAAAGATGCAGTAGGATCACAGAAAGATGCAGTAGGATCACAGGGAAAATGAGTGCAGAGTGGAAGGTATTATATACCGAGTAGGCATAAGAAGGCTTTCATAAGAAGGCTTTTTCACCTGCATGAGGTGAGAACCTGAGTCATAATTTTATATCCTACTATCCTATTGAATTATTTCACTGTTTCAATAAAAAAAAATTATGTTAAGAAATCATTTATGTATCATAAAATTCACTCTTTTTTAAAAAGATTTTACTTATTTATTTATTTGACAGACAGAAATCACAAGTAGGCAGAGAGGCAGGCAGAGATCGAGAGGAAGGGAAGCAGCCTCCCCACTGAGCAGAGAGCCCGATGCGGGGCTCGATCCCAGGACCCTGAGATCATGACCTGAGCCGAAGGCAGAGGCTTTTAACCCACTGAGCCACACAGGCACCCCTAAAATTCACTCCTTTAAGTATAAAGTTCAAGAGGTCTTAGTATATTTATTTAGAGCTGTATAACCAACACCATGATCTAATTTTTAAATTTTAATTCCAGTATGCTTAACCGTATTGTATTAGTTTCACATGTACAATATAATGATTCAACAATGCACCTTCAGTTCTAATTTTAAAACAGCTCCCTAGCCCCCAAAAGAAACCTTGTGCCTATATAAAGTTGCTCTCCATCCCTGCTCCCACCCTAGACAACCACTAATCTACCTTCTGTCTCTATAGATTTGCCTGTTGTGAACATACCATATAGATGGAATCATACAGTATGCCTTTTCTCTCTGGCTTATTTCATTTGGCACAATGCTCATTAGGTTCATTGTTTTGAGTCAGTTTTACCACTGACTCACTAGAGTTCTCCACGTGAAATGCCACATCAACTGCAAACAGAAAACAGTGTTCTAATAATCATGTCTCTCCTTGTTTCCTCTGCCAACTGCATTTGTTAACACTCCAATACCATGTTTCTGACCTTTGTGGGACTACCTCTGGTATTTTCCTATTAAAGTAAAATGCTGATTATTTGATAGATTAACTGGGAGGACAATCCTATTTCCATCTACACCACCATCCATACTTTTTCCGCACACCACAAAACTGCGAGAGGGTCGTTTCACTTGCCCAGAGAGCCACAGTGAGGAACGGGCAGAGCAGGCACACCAGGCTTTCCAGTCCAGAGCCGCATTCTGAATGTTAACACTCTACTGCCTCTCGGTGGTTTCTCAGACAGCAACTCAGTTCTCCGCAACTGCTGGCTCAGCCCTCTTCCTCTCCTAGCTTAAAGCTTGGGCTATCGCCCTTCTGGTGTGATGGCTGCCAGTAGCTCCAGGGGCTACACACACTACCTTGTTCCTATGGAAAAGGGAGAGGGAGTAAGTATTTCTTCCCACCCAACAAAAGCCCCCAGTCTTTAATTGGACACACCTAGGCATCATTCCCATTAGAGATGGGAATAAGTTTGCCCTGAGTTATCTCCACCAGTGGAAACCACCACGGACGGGAGGGTGAGGGGAACCCACTCTACTCACCCTGCACAACTACTGTGTTATATGGCAGGGTCGGAAAGAATGTTGAGTAGGAACCACCATGTCCACTACAACCAATAACACCCCTGGGTGACACAACTCCAGGAATGGAAATCATCATGTAACCTCACACACTTAATTACTAAAATTCATCAAATCTAAAATGCTATGGATTATATAGCATGTTGTTATTAAAGATTACTACTAAGAACAGTATATACAACATTATCAGTTATCATCAGAGACTATCGGCTATAAAATACATGGTAATATCAATGATGTTGAATTGGGGAGGAAAATGCTCATCTTCAAGTCAAATAACATGATAAATGCCATTAGCCAGAGTTCTAAAAATCTACAACTTCCCCATATACATCCAGCATGAGTCTAGTCTGACTCCACACGCAGGCTGAGAAATGGCGCAGGAACCAATCCTGCAATGTGCCCAGAATTTAATGTGAATGATAACTGAAAGCACTGTCAGAAGTCTCACTCCTCAACCCCACAATCAACTACCACATTACGCCAGGCAATGCCCACCATATGCCAGGCCCAGTGTATGGGTCCTCTAAGTGAAAATGTCCTAATTCCTGCATCCAGAATGTAATAGAGTAGTGGAACAGATAAGGATTAGCAGAATGAGGTAATGCCATTAAACGGGTTTCAGTAAAATACAGGAGTTTACAAAACAGAAAGAGCAACATAGAGTAAGAGGAATGTAGCTTCCCTAGATCAGGGAAAGTTCTGGCATCAAGCTGGCAAGGAGCTGTTGGAGCGTGTTTAAGAGATGAGGATCTGTTTCAGAGGGAGGCATGAAGCAAGCAAAAATAACAGGGATATAGACAGATTCAGGACATACTGGTAGGAAGCCCAAGTATTTTAGGACCACTACAGCATATGTTAAATATGCATGATGGTAGAGTGAGGCACCTGGGTGGCTTAGTCAGATAAGTGGCCAGCTCTCGATTTCAGCTCAGGTCATGATCTCAGGGTTCTGGGATCGAGCCCCACAGTGGGCTGTCCACTCAGCAGGGAGTCTGCTTCTCTCCCTTTCCCTACACCACTCACCCACTCACAAATACTCTCTCTCTCTCAAATAAATCAATCTTTAAAAAATATATGTATCATAATGGAAAATGAAGCTGGGAATACAGTTTAGGGCCAGAGCATTTGGCAGGCAAGAAGAGGCACTTAAAACTGACAGAACCAGAAAAGGGGGGTAAGAGGGTAGGGGAAGCCCTAAAGAATTATTTCGAGACACTGAGTTTAAAGCACTTATGGGACATCTCAGTGATTTTTCTCACTTATTGGAACTACCCCAAAGCCAGCTAGATAGGAGTCAGGAATCCCAAAGAAAGATCTGGGCTGGGAATTTTTATTTGGGAATCATCCTGGCCAGATGAGAATTGAAGCGATGATATAATTTTCTGAGAAGATGTGACACATACGGAAAGAAAGGAACCCAGAGAAATAACCCAAAGAACTTCACCATTAGTGGACCGAAAAGAGGAGCTCACAAAGAATAAGAAGCAACAACCGTATTAGTGGAAACAAAATCGAGAGAACAGAAAGTGTTTTAGAAAAAAGAGAAGCCGGGGCGCCTGGGTGGCTCAGTGGGTTAAAGCCTCTGCCTTCGGCTCAGGTCATGATCCCAGCATCCTGGGATTGACCCCCGCATGGGGCTCTCTGCTCAGCAGGGAGCCTGCTTCCCTCTCTCTCTCTGCCTGCCTCTCTGCCTACCTGTGATCTCTGTCTGTCAAATAAATAAATAAATAAATAAATCTTTAAAAAAAAAGAAAGAAAAGAGAGAAGCCAAGGGGCACCTGGGTGGCTTAGTCAGTTAAGCATCTAACTCCTGATTTCAGCTCAGGTCACAATCTCAGGGTCCTGAGATCCAGCCCCACCTTGGGCTCCCTGCTCAGAGGGAAGTCTGCTTGATATTCTCTCCCCCTCACCATCCTCCCACCCCACTGGCTCTGCGCTCAGTGTGGAGTCTGCTTAGGATTACTTCTCGCCCTCTCCCATGCCCCTCCCCACACTCACGCTATCTCTTTCTCTCTCTCTCTCTCTCTCTCTCTAAAATAAATGAAGGAAGGAAGGAAGTTTGTTTAAAAATTAAAAACTCGAAAATTGGGGCACCTGGGTGGCTCAGCGGGTTAAAGCCTCTGCCTTCACCTCAGGTCATGATCTCAGGGTCCTGGGATCAAGCCCTGCATTGCACTCTCTGCTTAGCAGGGAGCCTGCTTCCCCCTTTCTCTCTGCCTACCTCTCAGCCTATTTGTGATCTCTGTCTGTCAAATAAATAAATAAATCAATCAATCAATCAATCAATCAATCTTTTAAAAAGTTTAAAAAAATAAAAACTTAAAAACTGCCTTTACTCATCAAATCAGGAAAATCAGTTTCTAGAAACCCAATTATCTGGCTATACTGTGGGAGAAAAAAGACAGTACGATACACATGTAATTTTTTTTTATCTCACTGCATAACTGCAGACGCCACACAAAAGCAATGTAAAAGTTAGGTTAATCTCAGACTGGACTACAAGTATTGAAGGAACACCTACTCCAGCAGATTTCTCCAAGGAAACGACCAGAACCATTTATTACCAACTGTGTGTTCATAGCAGAACTATCCGTTATGTGATACCCTATAAAAAGACAGACACAATTTCTAATTATATCCATTCTTTCGTTTTAATTACTCAGGAGAATGATTACATATTTAACTTGGCTATCTTTGAAACATTAAGTTGCTTTAATGAAAGTATCTTAGATAGCTATGCCACCATGCATCAATTAGAAAGTTAATCATTCTCCTTGTTCTCACAAAAAGATTTTAAAGCAGTGGGGAGGTGGCTCTGCTTGGTGCTTTTTAAAAAGTCAATCAGAGCACACTCAGTAAGAGAGATCATCCAGGAAATACAGCTTATCAAAAACTCAAAATATGTAATCTGCATGGAGTGAAAAAACAAAACAAAACACAGTAAGAGATTCTCTTTAGTGAGTCTGTTCATATTCACTTGAAAACAAAAACCACTTCTCTGCATCAGGTTTTGTTTTCAATATGCTGTGAGACTTTACTACATAATAAAGGACTCTAGAATTTTTCTTAGAATATTTCTAAGAGACAAAAGGCAAACGAAGTCATAATCTATGACCAACAAAGCTCAAATTAGCTCAGACATAGCACAAATTAAACTATAAATAAGAGGAGTTTCATAGACTAGAACCTAAGATATTACCCATCGGTAAGTAAATCAGGAATGTGCCACAACTGTAGCATACATTCCCTCATCCTAGATTCACTAATAATAAAGCAATTTATTTCTATAGGCGAGAACTCCATCTTAAAATATAAATCATTATGGTTTTATGTAAGCAAAGGTGTCATCACAAGCATTTGGTGTTAGAGGTAACTCTCAACACGCACACACACAACCTTATCTTGCAGTCTCACTGGCCTTTCTGTAGCTCACTTTATAAAAATCGCACACCATTCTTCCACAACCCTCCGTAATCCCATTAGTAACTCTTAAAACACCAATTCAGGTTTCCCACATATTCCTTTCCTCAAGACAGTTCAGCCCACACAATAAAATGTCACTGTATCCCGTTATATTTCAAAACCTCATTTAATTAAATAAGATCAAATGAACTAAGGCAGATGAATGTGGATTTTGCAGTCTCTCACCTGGCAGTCATTCCATAAACCCCTGCAATCTGGATCCAGCACAACCACTCTGACACTGAAACATTAAGAACTAATAGGTTCACCTTTAAATATCAAATTAGACCAATGTCACAGCAATAGCACTAGGGCAAATGGAACCCATCAGGAATGGAGTAGCAAGAAGTGAAGGAACTTGACCTCACTTGCTTCACCCTGCTGAGACACAAGAGTAACATAAAAGATTCCCAAGACCATCATCCTATAGTTACATTCCTTGCTGATTCCGTTAGGGGAAAGGGGGGAGGCCATCACTCGCTTGGTCTTGGCTGCTTAATTGATGGCTGACTCTTTTCTAAGTCATATTCCTACTCTGAAGGCAGCCTGCTACGGTACAACGGTCCTGCTGCGTGCCCTCACAACCATCATTATGAAACATAATATGCTCTTTTAGATTTTATTTATTTGACAGAGAGAGAGAGAGAGCACAAGCAGGCAGAGTAAAAGGAAGAGGAAGGAGCTGGCTCCCCACTGAACAGAGAGCGTGAGGCGGGGCTCCATCCCAGGACCTTGGGATCCTGACCTGGGCCGAAGGCCAGGTGCCCCAACGTGTTCTTTTTTAATAACTTTTCACTGTCTGAGTTACCATAATTGCCACCCTATCAAAATTATTTACTAATGTGATAAGAACCAAACCAAATATCAAGACAAACTGATAGTTCACCTTGCCCCAAAACATGGTTCTTACATAGGTTCAACTGATAAGCATCACTGAGGTCTAACGATCTGAAATTACTGCAAAATTGTGTACATAGGGTACCTGGGTGGCTCACATGGTTAAGCGTCTGCCTTCCGCTCAGGTCAAGATCCCAGGGTCCTGGGATTGAGTCCCACATCCGGCTCCCTGCTCAGTGGGGAGCCTGCTTCTCCCTCACCTCTGTCTCTCATGAGTAAATAAATAAAATCTTAAAAAAAAAAAAAAAAGGGTGTACATAGTTTTTCCTACAAGGAGAGTCCACAGATTTTCTAAGCTATTTTATTATTCCATGAATAGACCATGGGATAAACAAAACAGAGAAGCAGAATTTTAAGCAAAGGCATTTTATTTATACTCCACAGTTTCCTGGTAAAAGTAGTGTGTCATGCAAGGAGTAACTGGGATACCAGATAACGTACAGCCAGAGCGATAATGACAGCCCTTCCTTAGTTAAACTCCTTCAGGAACTACTGAGAATTCCAAAGTGGCTTTAATGACATGTGTGTTGGGGGGAGTAGTAGGATTGAGATTCTAAATGATAGCTTTGCGCAGTGGCAGTATCGTAGCCAATGAGGTTTATCCGAGGCGCGATTATTGCTAATTGAGATTCTAAATGATAGAAGAAATGTCAAGCAGAAGGTACAAGGAAACTGGACAAAACATGCTCAGTAAAAGCACATTGATCAGGGTGTCCCGCATGACAGTTAACTTTCCTCTACTATTGTTTGCTACAACCTTCCAGCAACTGCAAGTTTGTCAAGGGAAGAAACGTACCTTAATAATCTTTGTAGCACAGGTCCCAGCTCAGCACCTGTCACCAGTTGTTTCCCAATGTTTCATGAATCAATAATGCAATTAAGAGTTGGAAGTAGGTGCCAAATGAATTTTCCCACTAATGTCCTTATTCTGGCCAGAATTCTACAATGCATTTTGATATGCATTAGTCTCTCTAATCTGTGACAATCCCTAAAAGCTATCCTTGTCTTTGACACTTGATACTTTTGAAGAGTAATAATCACATATTTTGGGTCTATCTGATGTTTTCTCATAATTATGCTGAGGTTATACATTTTGGCAAGAATACCATAAAGGTGATGTTCTCTTCCCTTAGTTAAGGTGGTATTTGCCAGACTTACCCACTGTAAAGGTACTCTCTATCCCTTGTAATTAAGATCTTGGAAGAGATACTTGGAGATTCTGCAAACATCCTGTTTCTTCTCAAACTTTCATCCATCACTGGATCTTGCTTGTTAACAATTACTACTGTGGTGTACTAATGGTGATTTTGTATTTCCCTCCCTCTATTTCTATTTATATTCTCCCTCTATTTCTGTTTCTATTCCCCTATTCTATTTCTATTTCCCTATTTAAATCACCATTAGTACATTTATAATTCAAATTCTTCTGTATGCTATCTCCCTATTTACTTATTCATCTAATTATTTATATCAGTATGGGCTCATAAACCTTTATTTATTCTGTGACTTATCATCTAAAACTGCTGTAACTTTTTTTTTGCTCAAACTCTTCCAGTTTTGGCCATTGAGAGCTTTCTGTTTGGCTCCTGTACCCCTCAATATGTCCCATTCATTTTTTAAGAACGTCCTCAGTGGGGTGCCTGGGTGACTCAGTCAGATCCAGTGTCAGACTTCATCGCAGGTCATGATCTCTGGGTCCTGGGGTCAAGCCCTACATCAGGCTCCCTGCTAAGCAGGGAGTATGCTTCTCTCCCTCCCTGTTCCCCACTCCTGCTCAAGTGCTCTCCCTCTCTCTCAAATAAATAAATAAATAAATAAATAAATAAGAGCTTAAAAAAAAAAAAAAACTTCTTTAGTTGTAGCAAAATAAAATGTTCCAGGCTCATCTTGTAGATTTCTAACCCAGTTCTGGAATCAACCAGTTCAAGCAGCCTTGCTTCCTTTTATTGGAGAATGTTATTTATAAAACAAGATATAGGAACCAGGTGTGTTCATCACCCCCGAGCTATCTCTGCTTCCAGAGCCTCTCAGCAGAGATAGGAATATGTATGTAATACAAATCCATGCATATACTACACTTTGTAATTTATTTATATAAAAATAATTTATTTCTGTATCTATTTACATGTGTAACTAAAATATTCAGAATGAATTCATACTGATATCTCTGATTACAATCTAACACCACAGGTTCAATCTAACCTGTTACCTCTTCTTATCATAATTTGATAAGAATTTGATAAGCCATTTTATCATGGCTTTCGTTATCTACTCTATTTTTTCAACTCTAGTAAACAAAGTTTCTGAATTGCTAATCCATACTTCTATTTTTTTTAATATTTTATTTATTTATTTGACACAGAGAGAGAGACAGCAAGAGAGGGAACACAAGCAGGGGGAGCAGGAGAAGGAGAACCAGGCTTCTCACTGAGCAGGGAGCCCAATGTGGGGCTCGATCCCAGGACCCTGAGAACATGACCCGAGCCGAAGGCAGACACTTAATGTGTGAGCCACCCAGGTGCCTGCTAATCCATACTTCTGCAAGAAACAAATTTACTAAACAGAATACAGTACTTGTATGCAGCTCCTTCTGGTCTTTAGCCTAACAATATCCAGTCAAAATACTATTTTCCAACATTAATTAAGCTAGTCCTTTTCTTCCCCTCTCCCTTCAGTGAAGTTATGTTCCTCATTTGTAATGTAGTTAGGGTCATTAATTTTCTGTGTTCTATTTTGGTTTCCCCTCACACCCTAGGGTATTTTTTTTTTTAATTTACATAGAGAAAAATTTACTCTTTCAGATATGCAGTTCTAGGAGTTTTGACAAATAGAATCATGTCTAGACTTGTTAGAAGGTGGAGAAGGGAAAGTAAGGTATCCCAAACTGAGAAGGCACTTTGAGACCAGAAAATGAAGGAGGCCACTCCCTACAGTTCACAGAGTTTTATTCAGGGTAACTTACTACGGGGCGGGGATCAGCAGAAGGATGAGCCATAGCAGCTACATAATTATTCTCTGCAAAATCCAGACCTTAGTTCCCAGATTTTATAGAGCAAGGGAACACGGGGAGGGGCACTGTAGTGAGTTCAAAGGGTTCACACACACCTCAAAGGGTTTCCATGCACCTCATTGACAGCTAACCTTTAATTAGATCTTGTGGCACCCCTGCGCATCAGGAAGGAGAAAGACCACGCTATCTCTGATTCTTGAGAGGCAAAAAGCAAACCTCCCCCGAACCCAGCCTTGGCAGGCATTTCTACAGTGTGTATATTAATCTCGAAGGGGCCTGGAACACATAGAGCCCCAGAGAAGAAACTGAGCGAAGGAGAACAAGACAGAAGGCCAGAGATGGGGGTCAGTACTCTCAGCACTGCTACACACCTCATGTTACAGAACAGATCATTCCCCAAAAAAACTCCTCCTGTTGCCCCTAGGAATCAACCCCTTCCCAATCTCTAGCCCTTGCAACCCCTGATCTATTTTGCCTTTTCCAGTTTAATTTTTTTTAGTAGTTTTAGTATTCCGATTGTTTATGTTAGACATGCCAATATTATTCCATAGTTCTTAGACACTGCTCTGCTTTGTGTTTTTCCCTACTTTTTATCTTTTTTGATTTTTTTCTTTTTTGATTTTTTTCTTTTTTAAGAGAGAGAGCACGCAAGCAGGAGAGAGGCAGAGGGAGAAGGAGAGAGAGGATTCCTCATACAACCTGTAGCCCAACACAGGGCTTGATCCTACGACCTTGAGACCAGGACCTGAGCTGAAACCAAGAGTCAGATGCCCAAATGACTGAGCCACCCAGACACCCCATCAGTTATTTCTATTCACCTATTCTCAAGTTCACGGATTCTTTCCTTGGTGGTGTCAGAACTACACATAAGTACACCAAAGATAATGGCCATTTCTGCTTTTTCTCATTTATAGTAATTTTACTTATTCTTTCTTGCAATTTCTATCTTTCTGCTAAAGCTACCCATCCAATTTTTTCATTAGAGCTTTCAATATAGTAACTACAGTTACTTTAAAGTCTCTATCAGACAGTTCCAGTATTTGTGTCATGTCTGAATCTGATTCTGTTGATGGCTTTGTCTCTTGACAATGTTGTGGGTACTAGTGCTGCCTTTTTGCAGGCCTCCGGATTCTTGTTGGAAGTTGAGTATCCTGTGAAGAGGAGGGACTAAGATAAATTTTATGCCTCGAAATGGACACACCTTTTGTTTTGCTATGCCTTAAGGGTGGGGGTTTAAGTTAGTCTAGTCAGAAGTCAGGCTGGCTTTGAGGTTTATTTCAGATATGGCTACCCTCCCCATGCCAGTCTTCAAATTCGTCTACTGGTAACTTGTGTTTAGAATGAGGACTGGTTTGCCAAGGTTTCTTCTGTCTGCCATACTCTCAGCTCTGCCACATGCTCTCCCAGCAACAGTCCACTGTTACTTGTTACCTGATTTACCACTGTGGCAAAAGAAAATAGGAAGAGGGATTTTCTAGTGTTCTGATTAAGCATCAGTCTTAGACACTCGGGGCGCCTGGGTGGCTCAGTGGGTTAAAGCTTCTGCCTTCCGCTCAAGTCATGATCCCAGGGTCCTGGGATTGAGCCCCGCATCAGGCTCTCTGCACAGCGGGGAGCCTACTTCTCCCTCTCTCTCTGCCTGCTTCTTTGCCTACTTGTGATCTCTGTCTCTCAAATAAATAAATAAAATCTTTTTAAAAAAAAATCTTAGACAGTCACTGAATCCTTGGGTCTCAGAGATATGGGCTTCTCTGTCGCTCCTACCCCTTATCTAGTTGTGGTTCTGGACCCAACATGCCATCCACAGGTAGGTTTGATTCTCCTCCCAAACCCCAGAAGAGAATGGGATTTTACCAGTGCCCTAAAGGCAATAGTGATTTTTATTTATTTTATTACTTTTGTTTGTTTTCCCCCTTAATTTCATTCAGTAGAGGGCAAAGGGAAGACAGAGAAGGAGGGTCCTGACAGAAATTCTTGCTCCACCTGTAGCAGCTGCTGTTCTCCCCAAGCTCTGCACTACCAAAGGATACTTTTTTAGGAATCTCACCTATCCTTTTTGGGAATACCTGGTAGAGTTCATAGAGAAAAAGACAGCAGGTGGATATAAACTCTCCCTATGTGTTCAGCTTCCAGGATTTCACATTTTCTTGGCCGCCCTCATTCCGCACCTATCATTTCTTTAACTGCTCTAGCTAAATTCCTACCAGTGCCCAGCAGTATCTGAACAGGTAAGCAAGTACTCCTGTCTCACACTGAAGGCATCTGTTTCTCCTTTAACTTCAAGCTAGTTGGCTCCTATAACTTAAACTCTCTGAAGGATTCCAAAAAAATAATAAACATACAATTGTCCAGCCTGTTTTGTTTTGTTATGTCTTAAGGGTAAAAGCCATGCTTTTTCTGCACCACAATTTTGCTTTTATTAATGCCTGAACTTCTTTGCTAAAGTACGACACTATGAAACCAAATTTAAAGTTTATTGAAAAGTCAACATAAAAGCAACCTTTCACATTCTAAATTAAAATACTCTAATATAGTTTTTAGTCTTAAAACCTAATTAAAGAGTTTTGGCTGTTCATTAATGTGACTTTTTCCGACTGTTGATATATCAAGAAAAGTCTCATTATTTCCCTAACAATAAATTCAAAACTTAAATTGCAATAATACAGCTTGATATAAACTACATTGAGAACTCAGCCTAATAAAAAACACAGAACAGCTGATAATGATTTCTGAAAAGCATTTACTTTCCATTTGACAGAACGCTTTGAGAGCAACAATTATGTATTCATAGTCCCCATAATTTTGTTTTACAAAATATTTCCTCAAATCTCTCAGGAGATTACTACAGGGTTAAAAGCTATCTTAAGATCAAAGATCAAATGGAGAAAAAGAAAAAAAACCTGTAATTCTCTATAGCAGCTCATTGATCTTTCCCATCTGCTATGCAAAAAGGAGGTATATGTTAAGTTTGAAAAAAGAAAACCTTTTTAACTAGAAATGACAGTAAACTGATTCTGGCAAATGTTCAGAGGGAATTTTTCTATATGTGATCCAACTCCGTTCTGCCAAAATACAAACAATGTCAACAGTGGGAAAATAAAATCAAGTCAGTAAATTACTCTTTATTTATAACTTTCTTCCTGCAAATACATGATCAGATTTCTATTATAAAACCACAATAGTAAATGAATTTTCAACCATGGAGAGGACTTTATAAGCACAAGCTTATGGGTGAATGATGAGAGACAGCTGGAGCAAGACATGAAAAATGTAGCTCACTCAGGCCCAGAGAAATCCCTTTCCTGGTACCGGCCAACAACTCACAAGTTTCCCTAGACTTTCTTTTTTGTAAAAACCTAAAGCCCTGTCCTATATCTTCACCTTGGGAACAAACAAGAAATTCTGAGAAGACAAATTATGTGGCACATTGGTTTTGGGACAGAAGCACTTTTTGTCTATTGAGTCAAATGCTTATGTGCATATCTACAATTAGGGCCTTTGATAGCCATCAGAGCATTCTAGAATGGGGTCTGGTTCTCTGCCTTCTGTCTCCTCTCACGATAGTTGAATTGTATGCTTAAAACGCATGAATTTCATGGTATTTAAATGACACTGAAATAAAGTTGTTTAAGAAAAAAAGGTAAGAAATATTAATGGATCCAATGTTACTGAATCAATGAATGAATCTACAAATAATTATGATTCTCCTTCCTATACATAGAGGTATAGATAGATCTCAAAAAAGATGCAGTGGGAGGGGAGAAAAGTTTTTTCAATAAATGGTACTGAGACAACTGCATATACGCAACCAAAAGAATGAAGATGAACCCCCACTTTACCCTATACATAAAAATTAACTTAAAATGAATTAAAGAATTAAATGGGAGCACTAAGACTCCTGGAAAGAAAAGATGGTATAAATCTTAATGACCCTGCATTAGATAACAGTTTCCTAAATATGATACCAAACGCACAAATAACAAAAGAAAAAAACAGATAAGCTGGACTTCATCAAAATTAAAAACTTTTGTGTATCAAAGGACACTATCAAGAAAGTGAAAAGACAACCCACAAAAAGGGAGAAAATACTTGAAAAATCACATATCTGATAAAGAAGTAATATCCAAATTATATAAAGAACTCTTTCAAGTCAACATTAAAGAGACAAATAACTCAATTAAAAAATGGGCAAAGGGTTTGAATATTTCTTCAAAGAAAATATAAAATAGCCAATAAGCACATAAAAAGAGGCTTAATATAATTTATCATTAGAGAAATGCAAATAAAACCAAAATGAGATATGAATCCACACCCATTAGAATGGCTATTAATAACTTTAAAACAAATGGAAATAAGTGTTGTTGAGGATGTAGACAAATCGAAACCCTTGTACACTGCTGTGTGAAATACTTTTGTCATTGTGGAAAACAGTTTGGCCAACCCTCAAAATAAACAGTTACTATATGACCCAGTTCCACTCTCAAATACATACACACACACACACACACACACACACCCTAAGAGAAATAAAAACATATATCCACATAAACTCTTGTTCACAAATGTTCTAAACAAAATTATTCACAATAGTCAGAAACTGGTAGAAGCCCATCAACTCATGGATGGATCAACAAAATGCGGTGGCATATCCATACAATGGAGTATTACTTGGCCAAAAAAAGGAATGAAACATCACATAATTACATTGTATGTCTGAAACTAATATAGTGTTATATGTCAATTATAGCTCAGCTTTTTTAAAAAAAGGAATTAAGTGCTAACAAATGCTATAACATGGAGGAACCTTGAAAAAACGTTAGGCTAAGTGAAAGAAGTCAATCACGGCAGAACACATACTGTATGATTTCAGTGATACAAATTGTCCAGGAGAAGCAAGTCCAGGGAAAAAGAAAATAGACTAGTAGTTGCCTGGGGGTGGCAGAGAAGAAAACTAGGAGATAGAGCATTTTGTTTTGAAGTGCTACAAATGTTCTGGAATTACATAGAGGTGATACTTGCACAACACCGAATATGCTAAAAATCCAAACAGACACTTCAAAATGGTTAATGTGGTGAATTTCATGTTATGTGAATTTTATCTCCATTTTTCAAAAATGGGTAAAAAAAATGGAGAAAGGAGTGATGGTGCAGGCTGCAGGCCCACTCTGAAAAGAATTATGGCCCTTCCCTTAGATCCCAACAAACACCCGGTCACAGAGGAGAGTGGGCACATTTTACACCACTGCCAAAGCTTTAAGTGGTCAAGGAGGATTAGAAAACAGTGGCCACAATAAGCAAAAGACAGTAGGAGCTCATGTGTTCAACAGGGACAGAAATGAAGCCGAAGGCCAATAGAGGCTGTATGAAGGAACACGCATACCATCAGCCCCACATGGAGAGGGAGGAAAGCAGGGTTTCTCAAGTAGCAACTGCCAAACTTGAGCTTCTATACAGGATCAAAATAGGATTTTCACACTGCCAGCTGAAACCCATTAGTGAGTTGTAAAATCAATTTAGTAGGGCATTTTTTAAGTGAAGTAAACAAGAGATTAAAGATGAATGGGATAAAATACATACCACATCACAGCTACTAAAGTGTTATTTACTGGTTTCAGTTGTAAACATGTATGTGTTTGTGCTAACTCAAGATGTGAAATGCATTTTTGTGATTTCTAGTCCCCGCCCAAAAAAATCTGAAAAAAAAAAAAAAAACAAGTCTACAATAGATAGTAAAAATCTCTGTTGCAGGGCATTAACAATAAATAAGATGAAAAGTATAGCAAAGGAAATACAATCAATAGTATTATAACATACTTATCATGGTGACCATTTCATAATGTGTATGATTGTTGAATCACTAGGTTGTACACCTGAAACCAATTTAATTATATGTCAACTATACTTCAAATAATAGAAAACAAAACAAAACAAAATGCATAGGTATAAAACAATCTATTTATTAACTTCTTCAGTAAGGAGGACTAAAAAATTATGTATTTATTAGACCATAAGAAGTTGCATCCAAAGATTTATTACATGAAATATCTATAAAATAAGTTGCTAAATTAAAAATATTCATGTGACTATTATTTTCCTACAACTTCCTTATTTCTGGAGTTAAATATGTAAGTACAAAACAAAGAGTCTAGAAACCAACCAGTTTCTATGCTTTGAAAGCCCCAAACTTTACCTTACAACTGGAAAAAATACTAGTATTTTTACTGTTTGGGACAGTTTAGTGTATGTGTCGCCGAAGTCAGCCCTCTTTCTTGGGAAAGTCTAATCACTCCAACTTACTACATTCATTTGTTAAACATTTACTATAATCCTACATCTGAAGGTGAGGCTGTGGGTTTTCCTTCCTTGGTGCACATGAAATGGAATCTTGGCAATTCACAGAAGAACTGGTGATCCCTGTGTTTCCCAAACAGAAGTGCTCTGCCAGGGAATAGTAGGGATCAAATATCAAGAAAGTCTCTGTCGGGGCGCTTGGGTGGCTCAGTGGGTTGAGGCCTCTGCCTTCAGCTCAGGTCATGATCCCAGGGTCCTGGGATCGAGCCCCACGTCGGGCTCTCTGCTCAGCGGGGAGCCTGCTTCCCTTCCTCTCTCTCTGCCTGCCTCTCTGCCTACTTGTGATCTCTGTCTGTCAAATAAATAAATAAAATCTTTAAAAAAAAAAAAAAGTCTCTGTCAAACATTCACAAACAGTACTTCTATAGCTTCTTACATTCATGTCTAATATTCATGCCTAATGTTGCTTCACACATTGGAGATAGTATTTATACCATAGAAGTTTGGAAACACAACCTCAATTCAACTTTATTTCGAAATTTAATTTTTATTTCATAAATTGAACAGGGGTTTTCTTATGACATGGTGTCTCAAATCATTTAATATTTAAAAGTAAGAATACTTTCCTTAATAAATAAGCGAGCTCTGTAACACTTTCAACACAGAAGGCGGCACGCGGGGTGCCAGTGACACTGTGGCGTCTGGTTTGTAAAAATGCATCAACTTGTAATACACACTTTCGCAGACAGCGTATATGTATTAAACTGTATCTATACACAATGGTTCAATACAAAGATTTTAAAGAATTGATATGTTTATAAACAAATCCCTCATATGGGTGTTTTGAGTTTTTGAAGAGTATATTGTTGCTGTTATTTTGTTTTGTTTTATGAATTTATTTTTAAGGAATCTGTACACTCAAGGTGGGTCCTGAAGTAATGATCCCGAGATCAAGGGGTGCATGCTCCTCCGACTGAACCAGCTAGGTGCCCCTTTGTTTTGTTTTTTCAGATGTGTTTATTTTCTAACTCTAAATTTTTATCTTCAGATATAAAGAAAACTTCTCTGGCTCTACGGTTTTACTCAGCAAATCATCTCCACAAATGACACAGAGCAGTTCTGACACACTTCATGTAGGTTACACAATAGATGGGCACTGACAGAACTTTCTGCAATGGTGGAAACGTTCAATATCCACACTGCCCACACAAAAGCCATTAGCCATCTGTGGCTGCTGAACACCTAATATGTAGATATGTAATTAAAATATGCAATTTTTAAGTTTAAATTAATTTAAATAACCACAAGTATCTACTGGGTATCCTACTGGATTGTACCTAGCACTTTCTGCTCTGTAGACATCAAGCTATGCTTGTCATAGGACATTCTGAAGAACCTCACAGTGACGACTGTCATCACAAGAAGAAAGGCTCCCTGGATATTTCTGCCTCGTGTTTGAAAACCATCCTTCTATTTCACTAGTTATCGGAAAACTGCAGTGAGTAAGTCCATAAATTTAAGACTGAAGTAATTAAAACAATCAAGAGAAAATACCAAAAAAATAACAGCCCCCACTAATTACAGGCAAACAGGCTGGGGTATATACCCAGAAACAGGAGACCTCTTTCGCAAGGGGAATTCACTGATACTTAAGGCCGGATAAATATGTTTTTGTTGTTTGTTTCTTTTTATTAAAGATTTTTATTTATTTATTTGACAGAGAAAAACACAGTGAAAGAGGGAACACAAGCAGGGGCAGTGGGAAGAGGGAAAAGTAGGCTTCCCGCCAAGCAGGGAGCCTGATGTGGGGCTCAATCTCAGGACCCTGAAATCATGACCCAAGCCAAAGGCAGACGCTTAACCAACTAAGCCACCCAAGTACCCCAGTACTTTTTTTTTTTTTTTTAATTACAAAGTCAAATTTACAGAAATCTCTTCAGACAGAACCTACAGATGTAGGAGCCCTCTCTTCAAATCAACAAGTACACGTCTACACACACACACACAGGACTTTGGAGGTGCAACTAAATTAAGTGTGCAAACATATTTAAGGTGAAGCTGAGAATGTTGACCTTCACATGACCAAAATGTAGAGTCTCGTGTGTGACTACTTTAATGGAGTACAGAAGGGAATTCAAACAACCAGCAGCAGAATCGAGAGCTTTCAGGGAAAAAAAGTTCGCAAAATCCCTTTCATAATTACAGGGTTGGGACTTTCTCGTCTGTGACCACTTTTCTGAATGTCCTAGTGTGCCCCTTCCTTTGTACTTTCCTAAGAGAGGCAGAAATCCCTTCGTGAATGGAACAATGCCTTCTCTGCCATATGTTGTAAAGGTATCTCTGCCTGTTGCTTGGTTTAAGGCTATGGGCAGGGATGCACACCTGTGAGTGGGGTGAACCTCAGTCCTCCAATCTGGTCTTATTATGCAAAAACAAATGATAGGTAACCCTTAATCTCTGTTTTGTGCCTTTCCCCTTGGCCTTTCACAATGATGTTCGTATTACAGACATATGAGGAGGAACTTTTCGTCCAAGACTTTGGAAGAGTTCATGAGGAGACCCACAGGAAGATCTAAAGAGCAATTATTTTAAGTATAATTCGTTCTATGGTGGTCCTTTCTTAGATCTCATTCACGGACACTAACTTATTCATAAGTACAAAAATATCTTTTTGCTTCAAGGTCACTTCACCTAAAGGGCCAAGGCATGGTCTGTGAAATGCTGCAGAATTTGTGAATACACTGACTCTAAATTACACCATTTCACCCTCAACAGAATCCTGTGAGAAAAGTACCCACAGCCCACTACGATGATGAGCAAATGGTGGCTCATTTAAAAACAACAAGTTGATATTACTTGCTACTAATGATCTTTATTTGAGAAATAGCCAAGTCACTTCTTCTCTGGTATCACTAGAACTCTAAATCTGTAAGAAACTGGAAAGCGTTCTAGGGGCTTCACAGAACCACTAATACAAGGACAATGAATAGCTTCTCTTTTTCCCTAAACTAACAACAGTGACATTTTATGGTCTGAGTAACTTCTCAGTCATATAGAAAACATACTCCCCTAAAGCTGACCTTTTTTTTTTTTTTTTTTTGCTGACTTTTTTTTTTAAAGACTTTATTCATTTATTTGAGAGAAAGAGAGAAAGACTGCAGGAGTCAGGGGGAGGAGGCAGAAGGAGCGGGAAAGCAGGCTTCCCACTGATCAGGAAGCCCAATGTGGGACTCGATCCCAGGACTCTGGGATCATGACCTGAGCTGAAGGCAGAGACTTAAATGACTCAGGCACCAAGGTGCCCCCACTAAAGACTTCTTGTCTGAAAAACTAAAGAAGATTTCACTGTGTGAGGTAAAAATGATAATACAGTCATTTATGAAATAATACATAACACTTAACGACATTTTACTTTTGCTGGGTACTTCCTCAGCACGTTGCACAAAGAACTCCTTTAGTGTCCCGGACAATCACATAAGTTACATTTTACTGTCACCCCCATTTTGCAGATGAGTAAATTAAGGCACATTTGACCAATAATCTGCAGAGCTGCTTAAAATCAGGACCAGGATTTGAACACAAGAACCTGTCGAGGGCCCACAGTCTGAGGCCACGATGCCTACGCTATTATGTCACTCAGAGCAGGTCAGACAGACTCTAAAGGCTTCCTTTGCATTGTTCACTTCACAGGGAGTTAAAGTTGAGTGTTCAGGCACTCTCTCGACTCCAGTCCATGAATAAGATGTGAGAGTCCATTGCTACTGCCTGGGTGGCTCAGTCTATTAAACATCCGACTCTCGATTTTGGCTCAGGTCATGATCTCAGGGTTGTGAGTTCGAGCCCCTCATTGGGCTCCAAGCTCAGCACAGAGTCTGCTTGAGAACCTCCCTCTGCCCCTCCCCCTCACACACACTCTCTAAATAAATAAATAGAATCTTAAGAAGAGAAGAAAGATGTGAGAGTCAGTGGAGCAGCTGTGAGGGCTCTGTGAGTTGATGCACACGTTAATGTACATAAAGCACTCGTTACAGCACATAATAAACACACTGGAAGTGTGGCCTGATACTATTATTAGTCTTCTCACTACTTTCTCTTTAATGACTTGGTCAAACATCCATTCATTAAGTCAACAAGCAGAAAATGCCTACCATGTGACAGCCTCTCTGGAGAGAGTTAAATGTATTCTCAGGGCTCTTAACAAGTGAGCAGAGTAATCCCATCTACACATGCACCAACACACCAACACACCCCTGCCTCTCTGCCTACTTGTGATCTCTGTCTGTCTAATAAATAAATAAAATCTTTAAAAAAAATTCTAGGAAAGTAACTATGTACACTAAGCATCTAAATACCATTAAAACCATTTTTGCATGTAAAATCCTTGGAAAGTTCCATGAAACCCCAGGTACACATATATTCCAGTTTGAAGACTAACCTAAGAAACAGCTCCAAAGCTGAACTCAAGCTGGAAATCCAAGACACATAAACTGTGAAAATTATCCATAATAACGTCTAAATATGGAAGCTGAATCAAGATACAGGACAACCTGGTGAAAGCTATAAATATGTAAGATAGGAGTACAAAGTGAGGACTTTGGAAGCATAAAACACAGGGTTTAGATCCAGTTCTACCACTTACGAGCCATGGGATTTTGAATAAATTTCTTTATTCCCCTTTGTTTTGAGCCTTACTGAGATATAACTGACAAATAACACTATGTAAGTTTAAAGTATACAATGCAACTATCTAATATATATATATACACGTATACAGACATATATATATATAGTGAAGCGATGACCACAATAAGGTTGGTTAACACATGCATCACTTCACATAACTACAGTATTTTCAGGAGGGAAAACCTACAGCTAGTTTCTTAGCAACGTTCAAATACACAACACAGCGCTATTAACTGCAGTCGCCATGACGGGCGTTACATTAGATTCTGTATCCTGTAACTCTACTGAGTTCACCTATTCTAACAGTTATTTAGTGGGGCCTTTCCGAGTTCCTATATAGATCATATCATCTACAAACACACACTTTTATTTCTTCCTTTTGCTTCTTCCCTTGCCTGACTGCTCCGGCTGGGACTTGCCGCACGGTGTTGAACAGCAGTGGTGGGAGCAGGCCCCGTTGTCAGCTCCACGTTTTAGAGAAAAAGCTTTTCAACACTTCACCTCCTCACCACTGAGTATGATGACCGACATACACACACCAATAAATGGGGTATATCACATTCACAAAATGGAAGATAAAAACCATACAATCATCTCAGTAGATGCACAAAAAGCATTTGACAAAATTCAACACTCCTGATAAAAATGCTCAACACATCAGGTCAAGAAGAACACACTTCAACATAACAAAGGTCACGTATGTCCTTTATTTCCTGAAGGCTCAGCTTCCTCATCTATAAAACATGAGGGTGGGTGCCTGGGTGGCTCAGTTGGTTGAGTGCCTGACTCTTGGTTTCAGCTCAAGTCATGATCTCAGAATTGTGAGATGGAGCCCCAAGTCAGGCTCCAAGTTCAGCATGGAATCCACTAGAGATTCTCTCTCTCCCTCTCCCTCTGCTCCTCCCCCCACTTGCTTGCACACACATGCGTGCATGCTCTCTCTTTCTCTAAATAAAATCTTAAAAAAATACATGAGTGATGGTAAAGATGTCATCATGATGATGATGGTGGTGGTAACATAACAATCTTATTTTACTGTTTCACTGAAATATTGAGGACTGGATGACATATCATGAAGTACTGATTAACACCAAACCTAACATATAGTAAACACTCAGTAAAATACTAAGAGCCAGCAGTTTACGCTACGAGTAAGAAAAAACTTGTTAACAGTCAACTCTGACAAAATGGAAATGTATTATTTTCAATTACAAGTCTGTCCTAGGTCTCTAAAATTGCTTTCCATGAATCTAATCCCAATCAGAACACAATTTAGCAAAAACAAAACAAAACAACCAGTTTTAAAGAACATAAAAACTTTACCTTCTTACTAGTCACCTAAGGGATAAATAGCAATAAGAAGATTCTGCTATTTTGAAGCCACACACAAATCTTTATCTGAATTTCAAACTGTTCAACGTGTCCAGAGTCTAATAGCATATGACACAGCTAACAACAAAGAAAATGAACTCAAGAGAGCTGAGTTAGAAAACCCCTACAGGTGTTAAGACATAGTCTTTTGCAAACCAAGAGATTAGGAATTTAATTTGTGCAAGTACGGAGGGGACTTCCAGTCATCTGTCTGGGAGAGCTTAGTGCAGATAAGAACTTAATTTGCCTGAATGACCCAGACTTAATTTCACAAACATTCTCACTTCTGAAATGTGCCTAGAGCTTTGGCTTTGAGTGGACGTCCCAAAAAAAATTCTAGAAATGAGGGAAGTACCTTAATAACTCATAAAAAATAAGGCTTTGCTAGACATCTGTAAAGACTGAATAACATGAATATATAATCATGAATTGCCCCACAGATCAAGTTCATTCAACATCTCAAGCAGTTAATTCCATTCCATTTCAAACTTCGCTACAACTGGTTTCTTTCTTAAACTTTACCTCCCCATTTACTAAGGTAAATCAAGACTCAATTATACCAATTGCCTCTAAAAACAAAGAACAAATAATGAAGAGGCGAAGAAGGCATAGTTTCCCAGTGCTATTGTGGAAGTACAGCCCAAAATCATCCCTTATTTTCCCACTGAACAAACTGACACAGTTGTATCACTAAACGGTGCAAAGAGCAGGTAGCAGAGAATCAGGACATCACAGTGCTACACCCATAAGATAATGTGTTACCACAGTTACAAAAGGCAACTCTGGAACTAGTTCTATTTATCTAACACAGGGAGACAATTTACTATATAAATGAACAGGATCCTCCTTCACTATAAAAATATCACCCAATATACTGTGATCTGGGAGAGAAAATGTACTAATCTTAGCAAATGCAACTTTCACATTAAAGATATTATCTAAAAAGTGCTGTTTTTCTAAGCCCATTGAAGCTGGCTCTCTGAGTTTGCAACAGGATTTCTGTCTATTACTAAATTTTCAATGAAAACTTACGTATATTAGACCAGTACCATACGGGGACAAATTCTACAAACCTCTGTGAGCCAAGGCATCTGCTGACACTGCATTATTGAAAGGGATTTCCTATTGTTACAGTAACACAATGACTGAGAAATGGCATCCTAGCTAATTTATCACACCATAACTTAGAGCATTTTAAGTTCGTTTTCAAGAAGCAATTCAAATCCTATAAATTAAAACTTTATTTTAAAGTGTTAAATACCCTACTATCATTATATCATTTCCTTTGGAAACTAGATTTAATTTTAAGGTAATCTGTGATGTTTTGCCTTTCTCTGAGAAATTGGGTGGGTGATAGAATAATTATAGCATGCACCCAACTTTTTTGTCCCCTTAGGTTCCTTAAAGTTGAGTAACAAAATGAAGTATGAGAAAAGAATATTTGTAAAATCAATACCATAACTGATTGCTTCAAAATGGAAAAACTGACTATTGGCTATAAAAGCCAGAGGAAAATGTCAGGCTTATGACAAGGTAAAATACTAAAAATGTGATATTTGCAAACATACCTAACCCCTGTAGTTCCTCACACAAATGTCCGAGAGACAGACAGACACACACAGAAAAAGAGAAAGAGACGGACTCACAGGCCACATACCCGAAGTGGCCTCGCCTGTCTTTAAGATTGATTCTCCCAATACAAGGATGATTGTCTTTTCAATATTTCTTTTTCAGACTTATAGTCTACAGATATACCCACAGAGAGCTAGAAGGACTCTCAAATATCATAAATCACGGTGGACAGGTCAGCTTCACGCTTAGTCAGTTCCTCATTCCACACTCTCCCCCAGTTAAAGGCAGCTTCACCTCCTCTGGGGAATTAACTGCCATGTAATCATCACTTGGATTGTTGGGCACACTATTCCTTCCCACGAAGCTTTTTAAGAGAACGGTTTTCCTTATTTTCCTACCCTTTCGTACCACTAAGTAAAAAAAAGACATTTTTACTTATTCAAAATATTACAATCAATTAGAATTATTATTCTTTCTTGATATTTAAATTATCCCAAACTTAAATATATATACATAAATTTTTTAAAAATTAAAATAAATTGTCCCAAACTTGACAATTAGGAGCTTCTTTAAGCTGCTGTTTCTAATACATGGGTTTTAATATAAGGTGATTTAAAAAGTCATCTCCTTTGGGGCGCCCAGGTGGCTCAGTCAGTTGATCATCCACCTCTTGATTTTGGCTCAGGCCATGATCCCAGGGTAGCAAGATCAACCCCTCATGCTCTGCCCTCACGGGGGAGTTGGCTTAGGATTCTCTCTCCCTCACCCTCTGGCCCTCCCTTCCACACAGGTGTGTGCCTGCATGTTCTCTCCCTCTTTCAAATACATAAACAGATATTTTTTTTTTAAGTCATCTCCTTGCAGGGTGTCTGGGTGGCTCAGTGGGTTAAAGCCTCTGCCTTCGGCTCAGGTCATGATCTCAGGGTCCTGGGATTGAGCCCCGCATCGGGAATCTCTGCTCAGCGGAGAGCCTGCCTCTTCCACTCCCACGTCCCCTGCTTCTGTTCCCTCTCTGGCTGTGTCTCTCTGTAAAATAAATAAATAAAATCTTTTTAAAAAAATAAAAATAAAAACAATAAAAAGTCATCTCCTTCTTTAAAGGTTATTTCTCAACTAAAGAAAATCACTTACTCATTCAAATTTATTTAAATTTAATTAACATATATTGTATTAGTTTAGAGGTAGAGGTCAGTGATTCATCAGTTCTATAAAACACCCAGTGCTCATTAATCATGTGCCCTCGTTAGTGCCCATCACCTAGTTACCCCATTTCCCCACCCCCCTTCCAGCAACTCTCAGCTTATTTGCTATGATTAAGAATCTCTTATGGTTTGTCTCCCTCTGTTTTCATCTTCTTTTATTTTTCCCTCCTGCATTCATTTAAATTAATTCAAAATAATTTGCTAAATATTTGCCATGTGCCAGATACTTTTTAGGTGTTGGGGATATATATGTTTTTAAGCTTTTATTTATTTATTTGACAGAGATCACAAGTAGGCAGAGAGGCAGGGAGAGAGGGGGAAGCAGGCTCCCTGCTGAGCAGAGAGCCCGATGTGGGGCTCGATCCCAGGACCCTGGGATCATGACCTGAGCCAAAGGCAGAGGCTTAACCCACTGAGCCACCCAGGCACCTGGTGTTGGGGATATATTAATAAACAACAGAGGCCCTATGATCATGGAACTTAAGTTACAGTTTATGAAGACAGTAGAGAAATTGCGTAATGTATCAGATCGTGTTAAATGCTTGGAATAGAGCAGCACAGTGATAAAGAATGATAAAAGAGTATAAGAGAGTATAGATATTTTAGAGAGAGCCCCTCTGATAAGAGGACATTGGGCAGAGACCCAAGTGAATTTGAGGGAATAGCCTGTAGCATCTGGAGGATGAAAAACCCAGGCAATGGGAACAGGAAAAAACCCTGCCTGGAGAGTTTCACAAACAGCAAAAAGATAGTGTGGCTGGGGTCCAGTGAGCTGGGGCTAATGGCAGGAAATAAGATCAGTAAAGAGTAGACCCTAACATTTTCCTATACTCAGTGTATAAACAAGATTTGTTTTGCATTTTTTACCATAAAGTAATGATTTTTCAAGCAGGTGACTGAGCATGGGGTCTTGCAGTGGGTCAAAGAGTGGCCCTCAAAAAGATAAAAACACGGGGCGCCTGGGTGGCTTACTGAGTTAAAGCCTCTGCCTTCGGCTTGGGTCATGATCCCAGGGTCCTGGGATTGAGCCCTGCATCGGGCTCTCTGCTCAGCAGGGAGCCTGCTTCCCTTCCTCTCTCACTGCCTGCCTCTCTGCCTACTTGTGATCTCTCTCTCTGTCAAATAAATAAATAAAAAATCTTAAAAAAAAAAAAAAAAAAAGAAACACATCCTAACCCCAGGAACTCGTGAATGTGGCCTTACTTGGAAAACGGATATTTGCGATGTAATTAAGTTAAAGATCTCAAGAAGAGATGATCTGAGATTCCCTAGCTGGGCCCTAAATCTAGTGATGGCTGTCCCAGTAAGAGGCAGAAAACAAGAAGATGCAGAGAGCAGGCCACACGAAGATGGAGACAGAGACTGAACCTGCACCCACAAGCCGAGGGACATCTCAAGCCACCATTAAACACTGTGAAAAGCAGACCTAAATACATTATAGAAAACCCAATAAATATTAAAAAATCAAATTGATCAACAGATTCAAAGCAATCCCAATCAACATTCCAGCAGGCATTTTTATAGAAATAGACTGGTTCTATAATTTATATGGAAAAGCAAAGACCTCAAACAGCTAGAACAAATTTCACAAAGAACAAAGGTGGACAACTCACAGCACCTGATGTTGAGACTTACTATAAACTGAGTAACCAAGACATGAGCACAGCACTGATATAAATATATACGTCAGTAAAACAGAATACTGTCCAGAAAGAGACTCTCATATGTTGTCAATGAGTTTTCTACAAAGGCGCTATGCATTGAACACTATGCCCCCCAAATTTATGTCCACCCGGAATATGACCGTATTTGGAAACAGGGGTTCTGTAGATGTCATTGGTTACAATGAGATCATACTTCAATGGGTGGATCCTAAATGAACTGCCGGGTCCCACTCACAGTTTCGAATTCGGGGGATCTGGGGTTGAGGGCTGACTGCCTGCATTGCTAACAGGATACAATGCTGCTGCTGCTGAGAACACACTAAGAACCAATGCTCGGAGTGGGGGATAAAACAGATGTTCAAGAAATGATCCTCTCTTCTTGCTTTACTCTTCCCTGTCCAAAAGTCAAACTGTCATTATCCCAAGAACATAAAGTATATTTGAATATAGGGGCACCTGGGTGGCTCAGTGGGTTAAGCCTCTGCCTTTGGCTAAGGTCATGATCTCAGGGTCCTGGGATCCAGCCCCGCATCAGGCTCTATGCTCAGCAGGGAGCCTGCTTCCCTCTCTCTCTCTGCCTGCTGCTCTGCCTATTTGTGATCTCTCTCTCTATCAAATAAATAAATGAAATTTAAAATATATATATATATTTGAATATATATTATATAATCAATCCTTTAGCAAGAACTACCCGTCCCCAACATATCCACTACAATAGACATACAAATGGACGATGGCCAGACCATATATAAAAATAGAATTCTGACCCACAACTTGCAGCATCCAGCCCTGGAAACCAACACATTCTCTACAGTAACCAGTACGGGAAGTCATGTAATAACTTCTGTAATGATTAGCCCCAAATGACTACGACTTGATTGCAGATAGCTTTACTCATTTTTCCTCCTACTTCACCTTAGGACCAAAAGAGAAACTAAAAATGCACCTAACCAATCACATAGATGTCCTGCTTCTAATTAGCCTGCCTCCAGCTTCCCTATATGAACAGCTCCAGTCAGAGCACACCTGAAGTTCCCTTTTTTTCCACCAAAAAGCATTCCCCCCTATATGAACAGCTCCAGTCAGAGCACACCTGAAGTTCCCTTTTTTTCCACCAAAAAGCATTCCCACTCCACAGCATGCCTTTGAACCTCTGCCAAATGAAAGTGGTGAGGGCTGACTCCCTTATTAGAGCAAGCTCTGAATAAATAAGCACTGGTTGTTCTCATTTGGATGGTCTTCATTTACCTCCACAACTAGGAAAATAACTTATAATTCTCCTATTTGTGGTGGTCTGTTTTTTTTAAAGATTTTATTTATTTGACAGACAGATATCACAAGTAGGCAGAGAGGCAGGCAGAGAGAGGAGGAAGCAGGATCCCCGTTGCCCAGAGAGCTTGATGCAGGGCTCCATCCCAGGACCCTGGGATCATGACCTGAGCCAAAAGCAGAGGCTTTAGCCCACTGAGCCACCCAGGCGCCCCGTGGAGTTCTTCTTTTTTAAGATTTTATTTAGGGGCGCCTGAGTGGCTCAGTGGGTTAAGCATCTGCCTTCGGCTCACATATTTATTTGACAGACAGCTCACAAGTAGGCAGAGAGGCAGGCAGAGAGAGGGGGGAAAGCAGGCTCCCTGCTGAGCACAGAGCCCAATGTGGGGCTCGATCCCAGGACCCTGAGATCATGACCTGAGCCGAAGCAGAGGCTTAACCCACTGAGCCCCACAGGCGCTCAGATGTTCTTCACCCTGTAATTTAAACACTCCTTCCAAGACAGCACGACACAGCTGGGGGTGGGGATATCCTGCGCTAGAACCAGAGACCCTGGCTTACGGAGTCTTACTCATTTAGCTGTGACGTTATGTAAATTCTATAATCTCTTTGAACATGAGTTACCTCACTCATGTCCCCAACCCAAGGAACAATAAGCACCAGCTATTTAGAACTGTCCTAAAAAAGAGATCATGACCACAAAGAATAGTGTCCGGAACAAAGTGCTCAATAAAGTTACCTGCTTTGCATAGGCTACAATTCTCACCATTGAAACATTTAATCCTGTGATTCAATTACCTTTTGCTATTAAGTCTGGGTGTTTTTTTTGTTTTCTAAGTTATGTTATTAGGAGTAGAGAACCAAGTCCCTCATCTCAGAAAGTAAAGGGTGGGCGTTCCAGCACAGATGTACTGTTTTGACTACAAGGGTAAGAACACCACCACAACCAGTTCATGTAAAATCTCAAGGACAGAAGCAAAGTACATCCAGGACTCATGAGGGCTGAATTTGAACTGATACATAAACCAGATGACACTCTCGGTTAATGCAACTGGCTTCCTCTTGCTTACTCAGCCTGCACAGGACCCTTAAAAACAGCACTCCAGGGGCGCCTGGGTGGCTCAGTGGGTTAAAGCCTCTGCCTTTCGCTCAGGTCATGATCCTCAGGTCCTGGGATCGAGCCCCGCATTGGGCTCTCTGCTTGGCAGGGAGCCTGCTTCCTCCTCTCTCTCTCTATGCCTGCCTCTCTCCCTACTTGTGATCTCTATCTGTCAAATAAATAAATAAAATCTTTAAAAAAAAAAAAAACAGCACTCCAAAATGGTAAGGAGCTGTAAGTCCAGAAGGATCGGGGTTACACACAGGTGTATGCACCTGTCAAAGCTCATCTAATGCTACACTTAATATGTATACATTTCACAGCATGTCCCGGATCTCTTTTCGTGTCTGTCTCCTTCATTAAACTACAACATATCAAAGACAGAAAGGAATCACATTCAACTGTGAATCCCCAATATTAGCACAAAGTGTGCCATGTAGCCAAATCTCAATACATTTTCATTATTTAACAAAGACAAACTTAAAATTTGAGAAATTCTACTTACTGGGATTCATTCTGCAAGAGGTGTTAAAAGTTCTCATTTTAATTAGTGATTACATTCTAGTGAATTAATATAAACAGGTTTAAATTTTACTTACTATAAAGAAAACAGTATTTACAAGCAAACAATTAGTGACTTAATTATGGTGTAATATAACCCAGCTATATGACTCTACCACCACCTAGTGGAAATAAATCTGTATTACATAACAAACTTGAAAACAAGACAAAGACTCTCCAATGAGTTGATGGGCCAGGAATGAAAATACAGTTCGGGGCACCTGTTAGGTTCTAGAAATTATCCCTGGTTCCATAAGGACAAGCATAGCTCATGTCTATTGTGAACGCTGCTACATCACCACAGCCTTCAAGAATGAGAAAACACTTTGTTGGCTTCCAACAAATATTTGTTAGCTGACTAACTAGATTCTGGGATTAAAAACTAAGGTAAGATCTTTAAGAAAGACATTCAGCCATCCAAAACCATTAGAATTTTATCCAGACAATGGAATATAATTCAGCAATTAAAAAAATAAAACAGAGTACCTGGATGGCTCAGTTAGTTGAGCGACTGCCTTCAGCTCAGGTCATGATCTGGAGTCCCGGGATGAGTCCCACATGGGGCTCCCTGCTCAGCTGAGGGGGCTCTGCTTCTCCCTCTGACCTTCCCCCTCTCATGCTCACTCTCTCTCATTCTCTCAAATAAAATCTTTTAAAAAAATAAAAATAAGCAAATAAACAAAAAAACTAGCTATCCACCCATGAAAAGACAGAGGAACTCAAATCATATTGCTAAGTAAAAGAAGCCAATCTGAAAAGCCTATGCAATGTAGGATTCCAACTGTATGACATTCTGGAAAAGGCAAAATTATGGAAACAGTAAAAATACCAGTGGTTGCCAAAGGATAAGGGGAAGTGAGGGATGTGGAGACAGAGCACAGGATGTTTAGGGCAGTGAAACTATTCTGTGTGATACTCTGCTGGTAGATACAGGTCATCATACATTTGTTCAGACCCACAGAGTGTAAAACCAACACCAGGAGTGCCCCCAATGTAAACTACAGACTTTGCATCATAATGATGTGCCCCTGTGGGCTCATCAACTAACAAATGTACTACTCTGGTGGGGGATGTCGTGTTCGGGAAGGTGGTATTTAGAAACTGTACTTTCTAGTCAGTTTTGTAATGAAACTAAACTGTTCATTGAAAAAAAAATCAATTTTTTTAAGTCAAAAAGATTTTATATTCTGACTTTAGATTTCAAATAAGCAAACCTACATCTAATGCAGATATCAGAAGTATGATATTGTTTTTATTTTTATTTTTTTAAAGATTTTATTTATTTACTTGACAGAGAGAGACACAGCAAGAGAGGGAACACAAGCAGGGGGAGTGGGAGAGGGAGAAGCAGGCTTCCTGCCGAGCAAGGAGCCTGATGTGGGGCTTGATCCCGGGACCCTAGGATCATGACACAAGCCGAAGGCAGATGCTTATCGACTGAGCCACCCAGGCACCCCATGATATTGTTTTTAAACACCTAAGTAAATGTTCAACAAATGTTACTTCCCCCACGACACAAGCCCAAACCTAAGCTCCAAGGAGCTATACCATTGAGTAGCTATATACAAGCCACTGGTTTTTGTTGTTGTTGTTGTTTTTTAGGATTTTATTCACTTACGGGGGGCAAGGGTGGACAGAAAGAGAGAGAGAGAGAGAAGGAGACTCCCCAGTGAGCAGAGAGTCTGAGATGGGGCTCAATCCCAGGACCCTGTGAGCCCAGGACCCTGAAATCACGACCTGGGCCAAACATAGACAACCAACCGACGAAGCCACCTGGCCACTGGTACCCTGCCACTGTTTCTTCAATTATAAAATTAAGACAGGTAGGGATGGCTCAGTTGGGTAAGCCTCTGCCTTCAGCTCAGGTCATGATCTCAGGGTCGTGGAATCAAGCCCTACATCGGGCTCTCTGCTCAAGCAGCAAGTCTGCTTCTCCCTCTGCCTCTGGAATCCCTCTCCCTCTGTGATCGCTTTCGCTCTCTCTCAAATAAATAAATAAAATCTTAAAAAAAAAAAAAGATAGCTAGACTAAATCTTTTAGCTCCCTTCCTAACACTTTTTTTAAAAGATTTTTTTAAAGATTTTATTTGTCAGAAAGAGAGAGAGCAGAGACAGAGGGAGAAGCAGGCTCCCCACTGAGTAGGAAGCCCAATGTGGGACTTAATCCCAGGACCCTGGAATCATGACCCGACCCGACGCTTAACCGACTGAGCCACCCAGGCATCCCAACACTTAATTTAAAAAAAAGAAGGGCTACCTGGGTGGCTTAGCTTGTTGAGCGGCCTACTCTTGGTTGCCACTTAGGAGATGATCTTGTGAGATCGGGTCCCCCTGCTCCTTGTCCACCCGCTCACCTCCCTCACACTCACATCCCCAAGCACAGTCTCAGCAGGCTGTCTGCCTGAGATTCTCTCCCTCTTCCTCTGCCCCTCTCCCCACTTGTGTAGTACACATGCTCTCTCTCCAAAATAAATAAAATCTTTTTTAAAATAATAAAAAATAAAAGAAGAAATAATCAATTTAAACTTTTCTAGAGGCGCCTGGACAGCTCAGCCAGTGTCAGGTCATGATCTCAGGGTCCTGGGATTGAGCCTTGCATCAGGCTCCCCGTTCAGCAAGGAGTCTGGCTGTCCCTCTGACTCTCCCTTTTCCCCTCCCCCTGCTCATGCTCTCTTTTTCTCTCTCTTTCTAAATAAATAAATAAATCTTTAAACTTCTCTAGCATATAGAGAAAGAGAGAGAAGTGTTCAAATATTACAGCATCACATTAACACCAAAACTTGACAAAGGACAGATTAAAAATTACTGTCAGACCTCACTTATGAATATTTAACGCAAAAACTTATAAAAAATAATACCAAAAAGAACTCAGAAGTACTCTAAATGAAAGCTAAGCTTTGAGTACAATGTATTCATTCCACTGATGTAAGAACAGCTGAATACTAGGAAATTTACTCATGTAAATAACCATACAGAGAGAAAAAGAAAAGTTGATGACCATCTCAGTGTAGGCCAAAAAGCATAAGATAAAATTTTTAAATGATTCCTGATTTTTAACCCTTAGCAAAATAGCAACAGATGACCATTTCTTTAATATAGTTGAAAAATGCAAAATTTTACATCAGTCCAAAACTTCCCAATGATTCATGGAAGCATGACTCACCATCATTTTTTAACTTTCATCTACAAGTATTAGCCAACACAAGGGGAAAAAAGATGTTTTTTATTTATCAAACATTTTTCTGGTGCTTACTATGTGTCAGACACTCTTTCAAGCACTTTACATATATTAAATAATTTAATTCATATAATCTTCCTAACAATCCTACAGAGTATACTATTATGATCCCATTCTATAGATGGGGACATGGATGGAGGCACATAGATAGTAACTTGACTAAAGTCATGCAGCCAGGAAGTTAGTGAAGGTGGGATTAATACCCAAGCAGAGTGGTTCCAGAACCTAAGCTCTCTACCAACATGCTCTACGAATCTCTATACTGGTAAAGAGAAGGCAAAAGTATCCATACATCCAGATGTTATGACTATAACTAGAAAACCCAAGGGAGGAAAGGCCAAAATACTGTTAGAAATGAGAATTTAGTAGTGGCTGATTACAACAATCAAGTAAATAATCAGTATTTATATTTATAATCAGTATCAAAATGTATTTTGATACATTAACAATAAAAACTAAGACAATATATTTATAATAAAGATGCCATTTACGCTAGTGACAAAAAAAGCTAACTGGAAAAAAAAACCCTACAGCTTCTATTTGAATAAAACTTTACATCTCTGTTAGCTTACCAATAAATAAAATGCAGCTCCTACTTGAATAAAAATTTGCAACAGTGAATATGAACTCCAAATTTATAGGAAGTGAGATATTCAAAAGGTTCAAAGGATGTCACCTGGTGGCTCAGTCAGTTGGGCATCTAACTCCTTCCTAGTTTAGGCTCAGGCCATATCAGGGTTGTGGGATCAAGCCCTACATGGGGCTCCATGCTCAATGCAATATCTCCTTATCCTCCTCTCCCCTCCCCCAACACTCTCTAAAATAAATCAAAAAAATCACACCAAAAAAAAAAAAAAAGAAGAAGGCTCAAAGGGCTCCCGCGCACAAAAGTTGCACGAGCAGGAAGCAAACCAATCCTGGAAAGCAGGTGAGCTTTGTCAAGCAAACTGCTGATCCCCAAGTTAGGTCAACACTCAACAAAGGTAATCCCTTGTGTCACCACTAGTCACATGCCTATGAGCATGAACAGAATACAGAGTAGTTTTTGGCAAATTATTAGTAAACTTTAGCTGTGTTCATACAACAGTCCACATTTTTACTACCTGAATAAGCACCAGCTTTCTGCACATGAGAGGGGGGTGGGAAATGCAAAGGTAGAAGTGGATCTTCTCATTGGCTCCTACTCTAGTTAAGGACCTTAACTAAAGGCGAGCAGTAAGTGCCCAATGAAGACAGCTGCTTCGGGACCAGCTGACTCACGTTAGGGCATGAGGAAACTGTTCACACTGCAAAAGGAGAAATCCTGAATAAATATACAGGGATATGCTCCCTGAAAAGTAAGGATCATTCAGCTATGAAATGAGTTAAGAAGGGAAACTGCAAATCTCTCTAGGAAATATTCCTACAGGACAGATACGCATCCACAGAACAACTGTTGTGCATTCTGATAGGGTTCGATGTTTTCACTGTCAAGATGAGCCCCATAACTAATCAGTCAGCCGAGCAACCAACCAACAATTAATGCAGTTCCTACTATGTGCACAACTCTCCCCAGCAGTTATAATGAATTTACGATCTGGCTCCACCAAGGAAAATACAGATTATATGATTGGGAAGATAGGATAAACACATAAAGAGAACATAAAGCAATACATGAAATAAATAAAACAAACTATTAATAGAAGTTCTCTCTCTCTCTGCTTTCCCATACATGTTTTAGGAATAAGAACACAAAGAGGAGTCAATGAGAGCAGAATTTCATTTCCTCCCACTTTTAGAAGCTGAAAGGATTTGGAGCTCCTTAAATAACCTATAGCAATAGTAATGACCTATAGAAGTAAATAACCTATTGCAATAGTAAAACTGATCAGAGATTACTGAACACACTAAACCTCAAAGAAATCTCAGTAATGTTTTTTCTCCTGCTTCATTAAAGCAAAGTCACTAATTACATTAATCACTGCTACACACAAGCCACTGTGCAAGGCTCCTCTGAAGGAGTAAAAATGAAACAGATAAAAATACACAAAGAATTCTTACATAAAGCAACCAGACCAGAAGCAAGTTCTGAAGGAACTTTAACAATGAAAGAAATGGGACCGAAATTCGTAAATCTGTAACTGAAAAGAAACATATTTATTTTTGTGGTCCTATTTATACTTCAAGGATAAAAGCCACATACGGGGTTAAATCAATGTCCTCCCATTCCTGAGTATAGGACCCTTCACCATACCACAAACTTATGACTTGTGAAGTAAGGTGATAGTTCACATTAATGAAATTCAACAGAATTTACAGAATTATACTATGCTCAGGGCCTGAAATGTGAAGATAAATAAGACATGGACCTGGTTTGTTGTTGCTGCTGTTTTTAAGTAAGAATACAGCCAAGTCCAAACACTTGACTTAAAAGAGTTCGTGTTACAGAGTTCTTCTCTTTGTTGGGAAAAAGAAAAAGGAGTAACTTTAAGAAGTAAGGTTCCTTGAAACAGTTCTGTTTCTCCAATCATTAACTATGTAACCAAAAAAACTGGAGAGCTAGAATACCACAACACTTTACTTCTAAGAACTGAACAGAATAATGAATTGGTTATAAAAAATTAAATATCTCTCAAACTAAAATGCTGTATTGGTTCAATATAAAACTATGGCATCCTACATCAAGAAATTTTATTTACACAAAATCTATCACACAGAGCAAGGTATAACCAGCTAATATTTCACTGCAGTATTACAAAGTGTAAAGAGGTTTCCAAGAAAGAAATGTGCTCCGTTAAGAGCTTTAGGGAGACTGAGCCTCAAAATCCTATAGAAAAGGCAGATACAGCCTTGAGGCAAAAATGCTAGGAAGTGATAGAATGCCTTCTTTACAATTTGCAGCTAGGTTATTACCCATGATAAACTGATAACCATTCATTAACTTTGAGAGCAATAGACAACTGGCAGGCTATTTCATGCCTCAAAGAATTTATGGCAAAAATGACAGGTGACTCTGAATTCAGAAAATAAAATGGATTCTTGGAAATTGTTATTTTCATGCATTCTTTTTCTAAATAAACTTGGAGGCAGATATAGGTATTTGCTGCTGATAAGAATTAAAGGTCGTGATTTTCCACATCAGTGATAAAAGGATTAATGTTTATCAGCTGCATCAGTCTGTCAGTCAACAAAATATATGTGAACTGGGCATTAAGGTATACTGATACACAATCCACTCTGAATGGTAAGAAAGAAGTTATGCAAAATGTACGTTAACACCCTAAATTTTAAAAGGATGCAATTGAGACTTAGGGATTGTGCTCCCAGGTTCTCTCTGGCCAGCACATCATTGCGAACCACAATGTTGGCATTCCCTAATTAGGGTTTTTGTCTGGTTCTTTTCTCTTCTACTTCTTCCTGTTCCCAAACTGATCCATATCGAAGCTTCAGCTATTACTACACTCCACCATCTCCAAGAAAACCTCCGCCCTGAATTAAAATGACTGTCAACTCTAGCTGCACGGTAGCATCACCTTAGTGGTTCAGAACATACCAAGCTGAGTCCCAATCCCAGGTGGAGCAAATCAAAGCCTCTGGGCACAGCCTGGGGGCCTGGTTTTGTTGTTGCTTAGCTTCCCTGATGCACAGCCAAGGTCCAGACCTACTGCTCTTCCACATCCATTGCTCAACCCTCTCCCTCCAACCTCCAACCCTCCATCCAACCCCATCCAACCATCCAACCCTTTGATCATTTCTACCCAAATATCCCACAGACACCTCAAATTCTCTCCTATCTGACTTACTCGTCCACCAGCACTAAGCTAGAGCTTTTTCTCCTTCTCTTCCTTAACTGACCTCAGGAGCACCACAGAGTCCTTCCTCTTAGCTTCCATAGTATTTGTCCACGCCTCCATTAAAGCTTATATCACAGTGTATAGGAACTATGTATATGCCTATCTCCCCCATAAGACTGGGCACTTGTTTTTTGTCTGTTTGTTTCATTTTAGCATCCAAAGCATCCACACCTGAGTGGTACAAGTGTGAATGATAACCAAAAGCCAAAGAGACCAACCAAATTTCTACAGTCAGGTTTAAGAAGTAACTACAAGACTGGAAAACTGGAGACAAGGCTAAGGAATGATTAACCACGTAGACACAGGATGAGAGTCATGAAGGACACAAAAGAAGAGGACAGTGTACCTAAGGCTCAGCTTTATTAGCCTCCACTCCATACACTGAATGAACCAGACTGATTAAATCTGACCCTGCCTTAAAGCCAAACAGTCCTGAAACGTCTATCTCCCTGCAACTTAAGCTCTTTTCACCCTCAATGCTACAGCCTTTACGAAGAGCCTCCATCATCTTTGCCTAGACTTTTTTAAAAGAGCATCTTAATTCATGTCCACATGGCCCATTTCTTGCCATTCCAGGCTGAGACTGACCAAAAAGTTACCTGTAAAAAGAACAAATCTCCCCCTATTACTCCTTCCTGGGAAATTCTCATGTAGCGCTCAGGAAATGAAGTCAAATTCTCTACCACGGCCTATGAGGCCCTCCTCCACCTGCTCTAATGTAAGCCCCTTCAGCTATCCTCCCAACAGAATAACACCATATTCACACTCAACTGCTCTCTATCAGTCCACAACTTGGTTCCTGAACACAGCTATTCCTACAGGAAAAATGCCCAACTCATTATCCACACACACCCAAACTGTTCAGAGCCTGCTCAAATGTTACGCCTTCAATGAGGCTATAGCAGAGGAACACCCTCGTGCATTTACTGATTCTTTCCCAAAGTTTTTCTAGAGGCCCTACCATGTGACAGGCATTGGCATAAATAATCCCGTGGTACCCAGTTCAAACTTGAGTTATGATGTAAAGTTATGATGTTGCATTAAAAGCATTTGTGATCTGGGGCAGCTGGGTGGCTCCATCAGTTAAGTGTCCAACTCCTGGGCTTATGCTCAGCACATAGTCTGCTTGTCCCTCTCAACTCTTGTCCCTCCCATCCCCTCTCTCTAAAATAAATACATAAATAATAATTTTTTTTAAAAACTTGTGATTTTCGGGGCACCTGGGTGGCTCAGTGGGTTAAGCCTCTGTCTTCGGCTCAGGTCATGATCTCAGGGTCCTGAGATGGAGCCCTGCATCCGGCTCTCTGCTCAGCGGGGAGCCTGTTTCCCTTCCTCTCTCTCTGCCTGCCTCTCTGCCTACTTGTGATCTCTGTCTGTCAAATAAATAAATAAAATCTTTAAAAAATTGTGTGTGATTTTCTCTTTTCCATCAGTCTGTGTTTCCTGGAGAGAACCATATCTTCTGGTCCAGCTCTCTTGTTTTCTGACTTGGGTTCAAGAGGGGTGCAGGATGCCAGAAGACACCCTTGTGGCCAGTTCACAGCTATGAGGGCCTCTAAGGACGGATACTGAAATAAAGGCTGGAGCCCACAGGTAGAATACAAATAGCGAACCAAAAAGTGAAGGAAAGTCAAAGCAGGTCTTCATCCCAGATGAGGACATCGGTAAATGTGACAAACAGGGCACGGAAACTGGGTATGGAAAGACTAAAGACTACTTCTGAATGAACATCATGAATACAGTTCATTTATGCATGACTTGATATACTTTGCTGGAACAGGGCCATAACCTTCAAAGGGCAAAACCATTCTCAATATACTGTATTTATCTTTGTAACCATCCTATCCGCCTCACCAAGCAATGGATGCTGCAAAAGTGTGCTGAATTTACACTTCTGCAAGCAATGATCACACAGGAATGCATGCACACAATGTATTCATAAGACCTTAAAGGTGAAACAAGGCCATTAGAAACCCTAAACCTTAGAGCAGGATGACAGAAGACATCTCATCTAACACTAGTGACCTCGGATTTTTAATACCTAATCTTTTTTTTTTTAATTTTTTTTTAAAGATTTTATTTATTTATTTGACAGAGAGATCACAAGTAGATAGAGAGGCAGGCAGAGAGAGAGAGAGAGGGAAGCAGGCTCCCCGCCGAGCAGAGAGCCCGATGCGGGACTCGATCCCAGGACCCCGAGATCATGACCTGAGCCGAAGGCAGCGGCTTAACCCACTGATCTTATCAAAAGATTAATAATTTACTAATTCCACCATATACAAGTCACATGCAGTACTGAAACCTGGACAAAAATATAAAATCAGGAGCTTTGGACATAAATTGTCATGTTAGGGGCGCCTGGGTGGTTCAGTGGGTTAAGCCTCTGCCTTCGGCTCAGGTCATGATCCCAGGGTCCTGGGATAGAGCCCTGCATCGGGCTCTCTGCTCAGCAGGGAACCTGCCTCCCCTCTCTCTCTGCCTCCTTGTGATCTCTCTGTCAAATAAATAAATAAAATCTTTAAAAAATAAATATTTTTAGTATATGTGCTGCCGAAGCGAGCACTAAAAAATAAATAAATAAATAAATTGTCATGTGAACTGAACACCAGAGGAAACCATTCTGGTGGATTGGGGGTGGGGGAGAGCCACACAGAAAGAAGCAGGGATGAAAAAAAGCAGAACACGCCTGGGTTCTTAAAAGCTCTCTAGTCCCCGCTCCCCTTCCCAGCTCACAAGATGCACCCCTGCTCTTCAGTTCTGTCAGACACCCCGATCCTTCTGATATGTCCTTCTCTGCATAAGCTCCAAGCTGGTTTCCATTACTTGAAAATAAGCACTGTTAAACCAAACAGTGATATGACAAAGCGCTTTGCCCCTGCTGATTCATCTAAGAACCTCACTGCCAAAAACATCTACTCCTTTTATAGCTCCGATTTCATTTCTTACTCCTCTTTCCAACCAGTTCATTCAATTAGTACCTCCTGAGCACGTGCTTCACACCAGGCACTGCTAGCACCTGGCAACAGAAAGTTCCCGCACTCCAGTTCATAATCCCACACAGGGCCTCTTTCAAACCACAGGCAGATCCTCATCAATTTGTAAAATCAATTTAGTCAGTCCCAAGAAGCACTTTTTTAAAATTTGAAATGTAAGAGAATAAAAACAGAGATAAAAGGTAAGGTTAAATATTGCTTTCTACCACTTTTGTTCATCATGTATTATTTATACTAGATACCAATGTAGTATGTATTTCTTACTATGAATCATGAACAAAGAACTTTAAAAATACCAATGGGGGAGGGGGAGCTTGGGTGGCTCCGTGGGTTAAGCCTCTGCCTTCAGCTCAGGTCATGATCTCAGGGTCCTGGGATCGACCCCTGCATTGGGCTCTCTGCTCAGCAGGGAGCCTGCTTCCCCCCTCTCTCTGCCTGCCTCTCTGCCTACTCTCTCTCTCTTTGTCAAATAAATAAATCAAATCTTAAAAAAAAAAAAAAAACCAATGGGTCCCTATTTTTCTAACAACCTCAACAAATGCCAAGGAAGAAGGCAGAAAGAAGTTGTGCCTTAGAGAATCCATTAATGCTTTAATTAATAAAAAATAATTTTAATTGGCATATCCTTAGTTTGTGTTGATTTTTACATGCTTGAAAACAGTTATTGGTTTGCCTCAAGTAGATTATACATTCCTTCTTGTTTAGTTTTAATTAGCTAAGCAAATCCTTTTCTCTTTGCCTTAAACAGTACAAAGTTCATGTCAGCATGTCAGAATTATTATAAACTCTTAATTAGCCAAGTATAAATTCAGTAAGTTTCTGCCATGCTTACAATGAATGCTGACCAAGCAAAACCCAACCATCATCATGATAACTAACTACCCAGCTACAGGAAATGACAAGTTAGCCTGGAAAAAAAAGACCACAAGGCAGAAGATAGCTATGTTCAAATATTAGTAAAGGCATACAATGGGACGCCTGGGTGGCTCAGTGGGTTAGACCACTGCCTTTGACTCAGGTCATGACCCTAGGGTCCTGGGATCGAGTCCCCCATCGGGCTCCTTGCTCAGCGGGGATCCTGCTTCTTTCTCTGCCTCTGCCTGCCGCTGTGCCTGCTTGTGTGTGCGCTCTCTCTCTCTCTGGCAAAAAAATAAATAAAATCTTCAAAAAAAATTTATAAAGGCATACAATGACTCTAAAGTGTTTAAAGTAATTTCTGAAAAACATTAAATGAAGAGAATGTAAGAATAGTATATCAGGAGCTCCTGGGTGGCTCAGCTGGTTGGGCATCTGCCTTTGGCTCCGGTCATGATCCCAGGGTCCTGGGGTCTGGGATCACACAGGACTCCCTGCTCAGAGGGGAGCCTGCTTTTCCCTCTCCCACTTACCCCCCACTCGTGCTTGCTCTCTCTCTAGTGTTCTCTCTCAAATAAATTTAAAAAGTCTTTTAAAAAAATTATTAAAAAAAAAAAGAAGAGTAAATCAAATAAGCCTTGGGCATATTGTCATATTTCTTGTATTTTCCGAATGTCTTGAGCCTAAGAACCTGAGTTCATTTCAAGGAAAAGGAATCCAAACATGTTTATTCTCTAATTTAAAGGCTGCCCATCTTTGTCAGATAGGGGAGGTTATGCTACACCCTGACCCATCACCAAGAATACATACTGAACACCCAGCATATATGCGGCTCTAAATGCCATAAATGATGCAGAATGTCATGAAATACTGATAGGTAAAAATCCATCATAAAAACTTGGGACACTTTTAATGGCAGAAAATAATCATGTCACAAGTACATTCCCACAGAGAAACAAAAACCTATCACAGAAAGCACAGTGGCCTAATGTCATCGTTTTTCAAAAACATATATATATGTGCTACTTATTCATCCATTTTGTCAGGGAGAAGTATGTAACTGAAAGTGAAGAAAACAATGTATAAAAAACTGAAATTAGAAAATGCGCTCACAAACATTTTTTTTTCTCTGCCACAAGGAACGTGCTGCCATTTTCACAGTGGCACATACTTCTGGCTCACAGAACAGCCATGTTCATGCATTCATTCTCATTTATTCTAAATTAATTGTACGTCTGCCTAATTCTAGGTTCATAAAGATGAAGGCATTCACAGTTTAGAAAACGAGCAAACACATAAACCTAACTGTAATTTCATTTGGAAAGTGCAACGGAGAAGAATACCTAATGTGGTGTGGTGGGGAGAGCAAGGAAGGCGTCCATGAAAGAAGTGACTTTAGGGGCGCCTGGGTAGCTCAGTGGGTTAAAGCCTCTGCCTTCGGCTCAGGTCATGATCTCAGGGTCCTGGGATCAAGCCCCACATCGGACTCTCTACTCAGTAGGGAGCCTGCTTCCCTTCCTCTCTCTCTGCCTACCTCTCTGCCTACTTGTGAGCCCTGTCAAATGAATAAATAAAATCTTTAAAAAAAAAAAAAAGTAACTTTAAAACAAAGGCGAGAAGGCACCTGGGTAAGGTGTGTGTGGAGATGTGGGAGGCCTGCATTCCGAGCCCAGTCAAGGGGAGAAGAATTGGCCTTCAGGGTGTGCAGGAGGGCAGACAAACCTCCTCTGGGGAAACTGGAGGAGTGGAAACAAGTTCAGGGCAGAAACCAGATGAGCCTGGAGTAAAGAAAGGGTCAGACTTTATGTCATAAGAAATCAGGATCCAGAGAAATTTCAGACAGCTCATTCTGGTGGCTGACAGAGGATGGACTAGTGCACAAGAAATCAAGACAGAGGGGCAAGTGGGTGGCTCAGTTAGTTAAGCATCTGCCTTCGGCTCAGGTCATGATCCCAGGGTCCTGGGATTGAGCCCCACATCAGACTCCCTTGCTCAGTGTTGAGCCTGCTTCTCCCTCTCCCTCTGCCTGCCACTCTGCTTACTTGTGCTCTCTATTTGTCAAATAAATAAATGAAATCTTAGAAAGAAAGAAAGAAAGAATGGATGGATGGAAGGAAGGAAAGAAAGAAAGAGAGAGAAATCAATCAGGAGGGAGGGAAACCACTTGTCAGAAGCTGCTGCATGAGCGGCCTGCAGGTGAGACAATGAAGTCCTGAAGTGACCGTCATAGGAGGCACAGAAGCAGGAGAGCTCGAGACAAACTTCGAAATATAGAAAGTAAAGTGAGCTAGACTTCCTGACTGACTGGAAAGAGGAGAGGAAAGGAAAAGGTCAAGAAGTGGTTCAAGATGAGGCAAGGAGGGTTCTATAGGCACGGTAAGGATTTTAAGCCCTACACTAAGAACAACAGCTAGGAGGGAAATAAGAATGGGTACCAGGTGATGAGTTAGGAAACTACTATAGAAATTTAGACGCAAGGGTGCCTGAGTGGCTCAGGTGGTTAGCATCTGCCTTCAGCTCAGGTCATGATCTCAGGATCCTGGAATCAAGCCCCACATTGGGCTTTCTGCTCAGCAGGGAGCCTGCTTCTCTCTCTCCCTCCACTGCTCCCCCTGCTTGTGCCCACTCTCTTTCAAAGAGATAAATAGGGGGCACCTGGGTGGCTCAGTGGGTTAAAGCCTCTGCCTTCAGTTCAGGTCATGATCCCAGGGTCTTGGGATTAAGCGCCGCATCGGGCTCTCTGCTCGGCGGGGAGCCTGCTTCCTCCTCTCTCTCTCTCTGCCTGCCTCTCTGCCTACTTGTAATCTGTCTGTCAAATAAATAAGTAAATAAAAAATTTTTAAAAACTGAGATAAGTAAATAAATAGAATCTTTAAAAAAATTTTAGACACGAGGCTATGGGATGACAACAATGGCTTTGACTAGGGTGATGACAGTGGAGATAATGAGATGAACATATATTTGAGAAATATTTCATTGCTAAATTCAATAGGATTCACTGATCAGGGGGCGCCTGGGTGGCTCAGTGGGTTAAGCCGCTGCCTTCGGCTCAGGTCATGATCTCGGGGTCCTGGGATCGAGCCCCACATCGGGCTCTCTGCTCAACAGGGAGCCTGCTTCCCTCTCTCTCTCTCTGCTTGCCTCTCTGTCTACTTGTGATCTCTCTCTGTCAAATAAATTTAAAAAAAAAAAGAAAAAAAAAAAAAGGATTCACTGATCATCAGGTTGATGGGGTAGAACGAGGGAAAGAAGACATTGAGAATGCCCCCCAGATTTCTCGTAAGGGCAAAACAGTGGTACCTATCCCTGAAAGAAAGTGGGAGAAGCAGATTTAAGAAGAAAGTTCAAGGGGCACCTGGGTGGCTCAATCAGTTAAGTGTCAGACTCTTGATTTCAGCTCAGGTCTTCATCTCTGGGTCACAGGTTCAGGCCCCGCATTGGACTCTACTTAAAAAAAGGAAAAAAAGGAGGAGGAGGAGAAGGGGAAAAAAGGAAGTTTGAGAATACAGAGTGTTTTAAAGATGTTTAATTTCAAGCACCTCTGAAATATCCAAAAAGAAATATCAAGTAGACAGTTGAGCATAAAGGGCTGGAATTCAAAAGAGTGGCCTCTTTATACTGAAAAATATAGTTCAGGGAATTGCTACTATATAATCAATTGTAACCAACCATGCCTGAGATCCAAAGGAAGAAGAAGAACATGGATTGAAAAGATGGCCTTGGAACAAGCACTGAAAAGGTCTGAAATTCTAATCTTTGCATGTAAGGGAAGGATAAGCCTACCAAGGCTCAGATCATGATCTCATGGTTGTGAGATCAAGCCCCACATTGGACTCAGAGCTCAGCATAGAGCCTGCTTCAGATTCTCTCTCTGCCTCTCCATCTGGCTCTCCCCCCAACTATATATCTATCAATCAGTCTATCTATCTATATCACTAAAACAATGGGAAACTGGTATAATTCCATTATTTTAGCACCAGACAGACACACAACATTAGACAAAATTGAGTTTTTATATACTATTAGGATGGCTCCGCTTTACTTTGTCAGAAACTACCCAATGTGCCTTTTTTTAATTTACACATTATTAAATTCGTTTTTTCAAAGATTTTGTTTATTTATTTGACAGACATCACAAGTAGGCAGAAAGGCAGGCGGGGGTGGGGGGCAGTCTCCCTGCTGAGCACAGAACCCGATGTGGGGCTCGATCCCAGGACCCTGGGATCATGACCTGAGCCGAAGGCAGATGCTTTAACCCACTGAGCCAGCCAGGTGCCCTGTAAATATATTTAAAAAAAAAAAAAAAAAAAAGATTTTATTTATTCATTTGCCAGAGAGAGATTAAGCTAGAGAGCACAAGCAGGGGGAACAGCAGTCAGAGGCAGAAGCAGGGTCCCCGCTGAGGAGGGAGCCTGACTGAGACTCAATCCCAGGACCCAGGGATCATGACCTGAGCCTAAGGCAAACACCCAGGTGTCCCTAAATTCACTTTTTTTTTAAGACTTTATTTATTTGTCAGAGAGAGTGAGCACAAGCAGACAGAGTGGCGGGCAGAGGCAGAGGGAGAAGCAGGCTCTCCGCTGAGCAAGGAGCCCAAAGCGGGACCCGATCCGAGGACGCCGGGATCATGACCTGAGCCGAAGGCAGCTGCTCAACTAACTGAGCCACCCAGGCGTCCCCCTAAATTCACTTTTTAGATATACAGTTGTATAATTTTCCACAGATGCACAGATACAGAACAGTTCCATCATCCCCAACATTCCCTTGTTGTACTCCTTTGTAGTCAACCCCTTTCTCTAATCCCTATCCCTGTCAAATGTGCGCACTACTGGGGTCCACAACCACAGTAATTAGTACTTCCATAGTCCACTACCAGAGCAAAAGGCAACTTCTGGAATCCCAGCATGACAAATGTATGCCAAAAAAAAACAAGAAGTGCTGTCATATTTAATCAGTTCCCTTGATGACCCACAGGAGTGGCCCCTGCTCCTGGCCATCTGCTTTCCACCATCACCACAAACACCTACCTACCACCTCCCGAAGAGGTGAAGTCTCATTAACCACTTCTTTAATCTGGATCTCTTTACTTTTTCCACAATTATCTTGGTTGGGAAAATCCCTGAATACTAGAAATGTCACCACCTCCTAGACCAGGCTTGTGTGTTAGTGTACTAAAAGAAGCTAAAGGAAATTACAAAAATGGCTGATCCCAGATTAGGAAGGCAAGATACAAGATAAACCTGGAACATTCTGTTGTGCCAGAGAGTAAAAAGACGGTCCAAAAAAGTATGGTGGCAGATCAAAAAAACACAGGAGCCAACGTGAAGGGGCTTCCATGAGTCAAATCTGTGACAATTTCAGCATCAAAACAAACAGAATAATGGACTGTAACCCACTGAATAAAATACTTTTCTTGTTTGTAGCCTATCAGTTCAACCTATCAGTATGAGTTCATACTGATAAAAATGAGATAAATAAATAAGGGAGGACTTGTCCTTTGTAAGAAATAAACAGTAATAAATGTGGAGGGAGTGAAGGAGTTAGAAAACCATTATTTTGGATAAAGAAGATTATGTGTGTGTGTGTGTGTGTGTGTGTGTGTGTGTGTGTGTGTGTGATGAAATACTATACAGCCATCAAAAAATGAAATCCTGCCCTTTGCAACAACATGGATGGAACTGGAGAGTATTATGCTAAGCGAAAGAAGCCAGTTAGAGATAGACAATTATCGTATGATCTCTCTGATATGAGGAATTTGAGAGGCAGGGCAGGGGGGTGTGGATCATGGTGGGGTAGGGAGTGGGAAAAAAAATGAAATAGGATGGGACCGGGGAGGGAGACAAACCATAAGAGACTCTTAATCTCAGGAAAGAAACCAAGGGTTGCTTGGGGGGGTAGGCAGAGAGGGAAAAGGTAGCCGGGTGGTAGACATTGGGGAGGGTATGTGCTATAGTGAGCGCTGTGAATTGTGTAAGACTGATGATTCACAGACCTGTACCCCTGAAGCAAATAATACATTATATGCTAACCAAAAAAAAATCACAGTATTTTCATATCACACAATGATCACTGGCCTCTTAGAATAACCACGCTCATAACTACTTTCAAATTATGGTAGTTATTACACCTGCCAACAGATCTTGTTATTCACTGCAACAATAAAGAAATATATATCTCCCCTTAAATGAAGAAATACACTTTTTTTTTTAAGATTTATTTGTTTATTTGACAAAGATCACAAATAGGCAGAGAAGTGGGCAGAGATGGGAGGGAGGGAGCAGGCTCCCTGCTGAGCAGAGAGCCCAATGCTGGGCTTGATCCCAGGACCCTGAGATCAGGACCTGGGCTGAAGGCAGAGGCTTTAACCTACTGAGCCACCCAGGCACCCAGAAATATACATTATTATGTTATAAAGTATTTCAAAATAATTTAATAACTATTTTAATATTTTAAAAAACATTATTTTATAACCATCACAGTAGATACTGGTTCAGGCAAAAAACAATTGTAAACAGATGCTAAATATATGGAGAAAAAAAATGATGAGGACTAGATGTTGGTCTCATGGTCTCAAATTGTCTCCCCACAGGAGCTCCTGGGTGGCTCAGTCGGTTAAGCATCTGTCTTTGGCTTGGGTCATGATCTCAAGGTCCTGGGATTGAGCCCGCATTGGGCTCTGTGCTCAGCCGAGAGTCTGATTGTCTCTCTCCCTCAACCCCTCCCCCTGTTTTTCCTCTCTCTCTCAAATAAATAAAATCTTAAAAAAAAAAAAAAAAAGTATCTCCCCAAAGACTGGCTTATTAGTTACAAGGAGAAAAACAGGAACTACTCAGCCCAGACAGTATCATGACCAGGTGATCAAAATTTCACCAATGAGGAGGACATGGACATGGTATACCTCAGGTGTTAACCTTAAGGAGTACTCTAGGTGGGGATTAACAATCTAAGTCTCATCCTAATCAGGAAACATCGGATAAATCCTAATTCAGGAACAATCTATAAAATAACCGGCTTAAGTTCTTTAAAAATACTAATAATATAAAAATACTAACACCATAACGGACTATGATTGCCACGACATGGATGGAACTAGAGGGCATTATGCTAAACGAAGTCATTCAGAAAAGACAACCATGATATGACCTCACTCATATGTGGAATTTAAGAAACAAAACAGAAGATTAGAGGGGAAGAGAGGAAAAAATAAAACAAGATGAAACCAGAGGGAGGAAAACCAAAAGAGACTCTTAATCATGGGAAGCAAACTGAGGGTTGCTGGAGGGGAGGTGGGAAGGGGAAGAGATCACTGGGTGATGGACATTAAGAAGAGCATGTGATAGAATAAGCACTGGGTATAAGACTGATGAATCACTGACTTCTACTTCTGAAACCAATAATATATTATATGTTAAATAACTGAATTTAAATTAAAAAAAAAATAACAGACTAAGAAAAGCTAAGGAACTATTCCAGATTAAAGGAGATGCAAGAGTCATGGCAATTGGGGCGTCTGGGTGGCTCAGTGAGTTACACCTCTGCCTTCAGCTCTGGTCATGATCCCAGGGTTCTGGGATCGAGCCCCACATAAGGCTATCTGCTCAGCAGGGAGCCTGCTTTCCCCCTCTCTCTGCTTGCTGCTCTGCCTACTCGTGCGCCCGCTCTCTCTCTCTCTCTCTCTCTCTCAAATAAATAAATAAAATCTTACAAAAAAAAAAAAAAAGGAGTCAAGACAAGTGCATGGAAGGTGGGATCCTAGACTGGATGTTGGGCTAGAAGGAAAAAATGCAACAAAAACAAACATTTGGGGGCTCATGCATGGCTCAGTCAATTAAGCATCTGCTTTCGGCTCAGGTCATGTTCCTGGGGTCCTGAGATCTAGCCCTGAGCCAGGCTCCCCATTCAGCCATGGGCCTGCAACTCCCTGTCCTCCTGTCCCCCATCCCCGCTTGCATGCACTCTCTCTCCCCCGCTCTCTAATAAATAAAAATTAAAAAAAAAAAAAAATTGGAACCAGTGGCAAATTGGAAATACATAAAGGATACAAATATTGTGTGAATGTTAAATTCCTTGGATAAAAAAACAAATTCCTTGGATTTGAGTAAGGGTACAGTGTTATAGAAGACAATGTCCTTGTTCTCAGGAAACACACACTAAAGTATTAAGGGACATTATGTATGCAATCTACTGTCAATGGTTTAGAAAGAATTGTGTGTGCGTTTGTAGATAAAAATAAATACATATAAAGCTAATGTGACAAAATGTTAAAATTTGCTGAATTTGAGTAAAAGACATAGCAGAGTTTTCTGTACTATTCCCTCAATTTCTCCATAATAAATCTTTAAGTGGTTTGCCCAACTTTTTTAAACATATTTAAAATAAGAATGCAGTCACACTTCGTCTCTATTTTTAACCATAATTAGCAAGCTGACAAAAGATACTTTCCAATGGAAGAGATCTAAAAATCAATGTGATATAAAGCACAGATAAATATTTTATGAGAGGATTAAAGCCTCAGCGAGCACAGCAATCATGCACTGGTGTTCAGCTTATTATTTCAGTTCAGAATTTCATTTTTGGCTCATCAGGGATCCACCGGGTAAGATTAAAACACTTTATCTCTTATCTATAAATAGATCATTACATTTGAATACAAAATACTTCTATAAAAAGGAAGGCAGACACTCCTAAAGTCAACCAGGTACAGAACTGCCCAGTCACCAAGTCTATCTCCTGATCTCCTGAGGCTCTAAAAGCTAATTAGCAGTATGCACAATTCAGATACAGAAAGTGGAGGACATTCAGACCAATCGGGGGAAACAAAAACCTCAAGAAGGTGTTATTTAGGATGTCTTCACTATGAGCAATTCTGTTTTTAAAAATGTAAGCATTCAGGGCACCTGGGTGGCTCAGTGGGTTAAAGTCTCTGCCTTCAGGTCAACTCAGATCATGATCCCAGGGTCTCGGGATGGAGCCCCGCACCTGGCTCTCTGCTCGGCAGCTTCCCTTCCTCTCTCTCTCTGCCTGCCTCTCTGCCTACTTGTGCTCTCTGTCTGTCAAATAAATAAAATCTAAAAAAAAAAAAAAAAAAAAAGTAAGCATTCATCTAAAATACTTGATTTTAGTTTTCTAATGATCCCTCATGTTGTTTAAGTACTAAAAATATGGGAAGAATACAAACTAAAGATTAATTACCAAGCACAAGCCACAAGGGGCCTCAAAAAAAGAACAAAAAAAAACAAAAAACATTTCTATAAATCTACTCACCTAGGTCCCATACAGAAACTGCCTTTTGTAATTACAATAATCAGATGCTTTCAACCTTGTGAAAAAGGACCTAGAAAAGTGACAAGCAACCCTTTCTGCAATTTAATGCGTATATATTGCTCTAACGGACTAAAACACATACAGTTTTTAAATTTTTAATCAAAGAATATATAGCATATGGTTAAAAAGTCTAAGAATACAGGGGCGCCTGGGTGGCTCAGTGGGTTGAAGCCTCTGCCTTCAGCTCAGGTCATGATCTCAGGGTCCTGGGATCGAGCCCCACATCAGGCTCTCTGCTCAGCAGGGAGCCTGCTTCCTCCTCTCTCTCTCTGCCTGCCTCTCTGCCTACTTGTGATCTCTGCCTGTCAAATAAATAAATAAAATCTTTAAAAAAAAAAAAAAGTCTAAGAATACAAAAAGATTCCCTTGCCTTGTTCCCTCAAAGGCAATCATATTTTAACCATCCCATTTTTTTTAAGCAAGTTTTTTTTTTTTTTTTGTAAAGATTTTATTTATTTGACAGAGAGAAATCACAAGAGAGGCAGGCAGAGAGAGAGGAAGGGAAGCAGGCTCTCCGCTGAGCAGAGAGCCCGATGCGGGACTCGATCCCAGGATCCCGAGATCATGACCTGAGCCGAAGGCAGCGGCTTAACCCACTGAGCCACCCAGGCGCCCCTTAACCATCCCATTTTAAGAGTGTCTGACAGTTGCCCTCAATTTTCTAAATGATACACTTTTTTTTAAAAGATTTTATTTAGTTATTTGACAAAGATCGCATATATATTCAGGGGAGAGGTTAGAAATGGAGGTATATAAAAAAAAATAACTGGCAGTATATATTTAAGAGTCATCAATTTAATTTTTTTTTAACTTTTTATAAAGATTTTACTTATTTAGGCAATGTTTTAAGAGATAACCAAGGGTTATCACTAGGTATAAACTTGGTAACAGATTTGACTCAGGTTCTTAACCTTTGATATCGCAGAAGGACAAGGAACAATGCAGATTAAAAATACCAACTTACTTAGAATTGACTCCCACCTGTCCCTAACCCCCAAGGAGAAGACAGAATGGATCCTGGCCAGAAGAAATATCCCACATTCTCACACAAGCACTGAAGGGCAGCACAGTAATGGAAAGTAAGCCAGTCTCACCAGCCAACAAGTCATCTGTGATGCTGGCTCCTCAAAGCACAAGAGACGTATCTTCTGCATGGTGAGGAGGTCCTAGAGGACAAGCAAATGCCCAGGTGCTCTGGGAAAAACGCTCAGAATTTCCAGCTGCTACTAGATGTGTCCAAAGCTTCTCTCTCCAATCCTCCTTACCACATTCACACTCATCTAATGTTCAGACCAATACTTAGAATACCTTAGGCAAACCCAATTTTAGAGCTATATATTCTAACTTGGTCAGTCATGTGGTGATCACCTTAAGGGAGTCTCATTATATCACACCTAAAAGCCAAGGAAAATGGAGGCCTAGAAGGACTGACTGTCTCTGCTATGCAAAGTATTTAAATGCATGGGCCTTGGGGCACCTGGGTGGCTCAGTTTGATTAAGTGTCCAACTCTTCATTTTTCAAATATTTATTTATTTGATAGAGATAGTGAGAGAGGGAACACAAACAGAGGAGTGGGAGAGAGAGAAGCAGGCTTCCCGCTGAGTAGGGAGGCCAATGCGGGGCTCAATCCCAGGACCCTGGGATCATGAATGAAGCTGAAGGGGACACTTAACGACTGAACCACCCAGGCGCCCAGTGTCCAACTCTAGATTTCAGCTCAGGTCATGATCTCAGGGTCCTACAATTTGGGCCCCACATCCAGCTCCATGCTGACCACGGAGCCTGCCCGAGATTCTTTCTCACCCTCTCCCTTTGCCCCTCCTCCCTTTTCGCTTGCGCTCTCTCTCTCCCAAAAAAAAAAAAATATATATATATATATATACATATATATATATATGTGCACACACACACACATACACACACACGTATATGTGTTATGTATATAATTACTATATGATTCAGAAAATCTACATATCTAAGAGAAATGATATGAAAATCTACATACCCAAGAGAAATGAAATGAAAATGTGTCCACCCAAAACACTTCTCCATGAATGTTCATAGCAGCTTCGTATACCAACATAACCAACAGATGGAAACATCCCAGCACCCATTATCAGATGAATGGATAAACAAAATGTGGTACTCACATACAATGGCATGTTATTCAGCCATAACAAAGAATGAAGTTGATATATGCCACAACATGAATGAACCTTGAAAACATTATGCTAAGTGAAAGAAGCCAAACACAATAGAGCACACATATTGTGATTCCATTTAATATGAAAACTATCTAGAATAGGCAGATTCATAAAGATGGAAATTAGGTTAGAGGTTACCAGCGGCATAGGGAAGGGAGAGTGGGAGTTACTGCCTATAGAGTTTCAGTTCAGGATGATTTAAACAGTTGTGGAAATATAAAAGTGACAGCTTCACAACACTGTAAATGTAATTAAAGCCACTGAACTGTACAGTTAAAAATGGCTAAAATGACACATTTGTGTTATTTTAACACTAAAAAAATATCAATAAGCAGCTATGGAAAAATGGGTAAGAAAGGGCAAGAAAGTAAGCAAAGAATGAGGAAAGCTATTACAGTTACCATGGCAAGAGATTCAGTGACTTGGAGGGAAGTGTGTGGATTCAGTATCTTTGAGAGGTAACACCGCCAGATTATGCTAGCAGACTGAATACAGTGGAGCAAGAGAAAAAGACAGAGAGAGGAACTCAGGGCTACTCCCAGCAACACAGCTCCCTAGGGTAACACTGGTTTAGCCTCCAAGGAAATGCAAGATGGACTGTGGTACAATTCTCCAAAAATGATGTATTTTCAACTATAAAGCAATATAGAGACTTAACAGATGTCCAAACTAGAAGAAAGAGCTGTTGAAAGTTCCCTTTTCATAGATATTATGTGCCACCTGATAAGAACACAAAGCCTCCTATAAAATATTCTTGCAAAATATTGAACCTGAAACAGATCAAGCCTAGATCCAACCATCGATTTATCATTTACAGGGAAGGAGGAACATATTATGTTAATGAACTAAATGTCACTGAATTGTTCACTTTAAAACGGTTAATTTTGTTATGTAAATCTCACCTAAACAAAAAAGCTTAAAAAAAAACAGTATCAACCAATTTCAATGTATTCCTTATTTGATTCTGATTTGAACAAACAAAAAAAATTGAGATAATTGGAGAAATGTCTAGCAATGTTAAAACATCGTTGTTTTAGTTATAATAAGATTTTGATTATTCTTTAAGAGTCCTGTGGGGTGCCTGAGTGGCTCAGTGGGTTAAGCCTCTGCCTTCGGCTCAGGTCATGATCCCAGGGTACTGGGATCGAGCCCCACATCGGGCTTTCTGCTCAGCAGGGAGCCTGCTTCCCCCACCTCCACCCCACCTGTCTCTCTGCCTACTTGTGATCTCTCTCTGTCAAATAAATAAATAAAATCTTAAAAAAAAAAAAAAAGAGTCCTGTAACTTATGGGACCTGGGTGGCTCAATTGGTCAGGTGTCCAACTCTTGGTTTCAGCTCAGGTCATGATCTCAGTATTGTGGTATCGAGCCCCGTGCTAAGCTGTGCTCTCAGGGGGGAGTTGGCTTGGGATCCTCTCTCCCTCTGCCCCTCCTGCTTGGGCATATGCTCGCTCTCTTTCTCTCTCTCTCACATAAATAAATAAATCTTTCAATATAGGTCCAGTAACTGATGCTTGAGATGTGCTCCCTAAACTGCAGGGCAGCAGGAAGAGAGCAATCCAGGCACAAGTGGAAATGCCTCATGAGTAACAACTGCGTGAGGGCTTATTTTGAACTCCAGCCTCTGCAGTATTGCTTCCACAGAAGCAAGGCATTCCTATGTAGTAAACTCTTCCTTCTGCTGAAGGGTGCAAGTCTAACCCTACCTGCTTGCCTCCTGAGGCCAAGAAAGGAAGTCAGTCGGCATGCTTTCCCAAAATACCTCCCTCTACCTCCACACTCCACCTGTTTCTTCACCAATGCTGACCTCTTCTTCCAATCTCATGTGCCTCTGCTAATCAATCTATGAACCTGCTTCCTGGCAAATCACTAATCACCCTGGATTTAAAGTCCAAAATAGTACTCTTTTTCTCCTCATTCTGACTTCTCTAAAGGATTTACACACTCTGAGCCACTCCTCCTTCTTGAAACTATCTTCTCTGGCATCCGTGACCACCTCGTTCTACTCAGTCCCCACACCTAACCTCTTCTCATCCAGAGGTGTCCCATGGGCCATGTCAGCCATCCCCACGATGCCCATAATCATCTGTCCCTGGCACGACACCTGGAACACTGCTCAGCAAATATTCGTTGAAGTAAATACACCCACACAAGCAATGTGGAGTGGGCAAGAGAAGGCAAAGAGACCAAAGACAGCAACGGTAGCAGAAAGCAGACCTATTCAATGACACATACTCTGGTAAAAAATACCTAGAAACAAAAGGGGAAAAGGCACCAAAATCCAAAGACCTATCTTTGCTTGCAAAGAAACTAGTCATATACTGGTCTTTACAGTACCAATGAATACAGATCATTTCAATTAACAAACATATCCTTTCATTGTAGCATGTTTTTCTCCCACGAGAGCAGGAGTTCAGATGCTTTACTATATACTAGTGACCCTGCCAAGCTTAAACGCAACTGCGCATCTGCCTTCATCTCTCAATCGATTCCTGTGCCCTGCATGCTTGAAACATCTCAAGCCTTTCTTATATAAAGAGAACTTAATATTTAAATATCATTAAGTCCTTGTCAAAATTATAGGAGGGCTATAAAATTGACAAATTTTAAGTCACGTTTTTACACAATCACCAACTCTAACCAGTTCATTAAACAATACTCTAGTTGCCTGATAATCATTAGGACTTCTCATAGAAAGACTGAATTACTTAAATGTCACCCACTTTCCACTTAAATCAACTGAAAAGTATTTATTGAAGAACTACTTTGTGAAGAACATTGTTTCTAGACTTAACATTTCCATATAACTCCAAGTAATGAAAGTACTGAGAGTATTAAGAGTCATTTTTTAAAGATTTTATTTATTTATTTAGTGGCGAGAGAGATCACAAGTAGGCAGAGAGGCAGGCAGAGGGAGATGGGGAAGCAGGCTCCCTGCTGAGCAGAAAGCCCGATGCAGGCCTTGATCCCAGGACCCTGAGACCATGACCTGGGCCAAAGGCAGAAGCTTAACCCACTGAGCCACCCAGGCGCCCCTTGGAGTCATTTTAAACTAATCAACGGTTATTATTTATTTAGTTTTTAATTATTATTCCTCCCTAGCTGGGTCAGAGCGTTCTTCTATAACATACATATCTCTGAATACTCCAATATCCAGTAATCACACAAATTCTTAAACTGGGTGTCGTCTAGGGGGCGCCTGGGTAGCTCAGTTGGTTAAGCAACCGCCTTTGGCTCAGATCATGATCCCAAGATCGTAGGATCAAGTCCCACATCGGGTTCCTTGCTCAGCGCAAAGCCTGCTTCTCCCTCTGCCTGTTGCTTCCCCTGCTTGTGCTCTCTCTCACTCTCTATCTCTGACAAATAAATTAAAAACCTTTAAAAAACCAAACTGGGTGTCATCTACACCACAGGATTTTTTTTTAAGATTTTATTTATTTATTTGACAGACAGAGATCACAAGTACGCAGAGAAGCAGGCAGAGAGGGAGAGAGAGGATGGGAAGCAGGCTCCCCGCCTAGCAGAGAGCCTGATGCCAGACTCTGGGATCACGACCTGGGCCAAAGGCAGAGGCTTTAACTCACTGAGCCACCCAGGCACCCCTACACCACAAGATTTAACATTCACGACAGTATGTCATTTTTTCCCCATCATTTTGTTTACTTTTACAACTAATGTTGCTCAATAAGGAGACCTGGCCCTCGATCTCCCCTTTGCTTACAACCTGCCCAACATCTCACACAGTCCTGCGCACACAGGTGGCAGCTATCAACTACTTACTGACTAACTCAATGGTCTACAGCCCTGTCACTAAGTTCCCCATTGCTTTCTTCAAGTATTTACCAAGTATCTTCTATGCCAGTCCCTACACAGAAAGCTAAGAGTTCCTGTAAGAGTAAAATAGACATGGTTCCTCAGGAAGGCCAGAGTGTGGTAGAAGACATAAATAAAAGGATGGAAAATCCCAACACAAAGCAAAGTGTGTGGGGGCACCTGAGTGGCTCAGTTGGTTAAGGGTCCGACTCTTGATTTCGGCTCAGGTCATGATCTCAGGGCCATGAGACAGAGCCCTGTGGAGGCTCTGTGCTGGGCATGGAGCCTGTTTAAGATTCTTTCTCTCTCCCTCTGCCTCTCCCTTCGCCACCAACAAAGCAAAAGCTCTCTCTACCAAAAAAAAAAAAAAAAAGGAGAGAGAGAGAGAAAAGAATAAAGTGTGCTACGATGGGAGAAATACACGATGCTGGGGCTCCTGGGTGGTTCAGTCAAGTTGACTCTCGATGCTGGCTCAGGTCATGATCTCGGGGTCATGGGATTGAGACCCGTGTCAGGCTCTGTGTCCGGTGGGGAGTCTGCTTCTCTCCCTCTCCCTCTGCCCCTTCCCACTACTCGCACATGCATGTGCATGCTCTTTCTCTCTCTAAAACAAATAAATCTTAAAAAAAAAAAAAATACAGGATGCTATGGAAACACTTAAAAGGAGAACTTAACCGAGATAAGGAGGGCACGGGAAGGGTGCTGAGAGAAGTGCCATGTGACCTGAAATGTGAAGGATGTGTAGAAATTAGCCAAGAAAAGGCTGTAAATCACAGGAGGAGAGGGACAAAAAGAACATTCTATGCAAAAGCCAAAGGCAAGGAAAACCGTGGACCATTTAGGGACCTGAAAGTAATTCATGGTGGTTGGAGCACAAAGATAGGGAGGAGTTCAACAGGTAGAGTTGGAAAGGTTAAAAAAAAAAAAGCCATATTTAGCCTACAGACTATCCCAAGAGCAATGAAAAACCACAGGAGATGCTGAAAGCAAGGGAGGGACATGAACAAATTTTTATTTTTAGAAGAATCATTCTAGATATAGGAAAAAGGAATTGGAGAGCAAGCTGGAGGCAGGAAGGCCAGGTGGCTGGGTAACAGAGGAGGAGGTGAGCAGGAGAGCCGAACTCAGGAAACAGCGGCAGCGTGCAACAAAGTAGAAAGTAGAAAATCTGAGCGCTGTTTATGAAAAGGAATAATGAGTGCCTGGTAATGATGGGGTATGGTGGAGAGCGAGAGGGAAAATAAGAGATGATAGCCAGGGTTGTAGCTTGAGCAGGTGAGCTAAGAAAAGAGAAGGTCGTATTGGTCTGAGGAAAAGATAAGGACTGGAATTCCAAAGTGAATTTTAGTTGTCTATGAGTCATCCAAGAAGACATGACCAATAGGATACCAGAGATACGAGTCTAGAACTTAGGGGAGGCACATGGAATTGAGATAAAGATGTAAAAATCAGTTAATTATTCTTAACAGCCAAAAGGTAGAAATCCAAATTCTCATCGAATGAAAACAAATATGGTATATCTATTACAAAGAAATTATTCAGCTATAAATAGGAATGGAGGGGTGCCTGGGTGGCTCAGTTGGTCAAGCATCCCAGCTTGATTTCAGCTCAGGTCATGATCTCAACATCATGATATGGAGCCCCTTGTCAGGCTCTGTGCTCAGTAGGGATTCTCTCTGTCCCGCCCCCTCTGCCCCTCCTCCCTGCTCACACACAGGCAAGGGCACTCACTCTCCCCCTCTCTCAAATAAACAAATACATCTTAAGGAAAAAAAAAAGGAATGAAGTCATGACATGTGATACAGCAAGGAAACAAGGATACGCAATGAAAACATTACCTAAGTGAAGAAAGCCAGACACAAAATATAATTCCATTTATACAAATGTCTAGAACTGGCAAATCCATGGAGAGAGAATATATAGTAATGGTTGCCAGGGCCTCAAAAGAAGGGGAGGATGGGAAGTGATTGCTAATGACTACAGGATTTCTTTTTCACTGCTTAAAATGTTCTAATATTAGAAAGTGGTGATGGCTGCACTAAAAACCAATGAATTGTATACTTTAAAGGGTGAATTTTATGGCATGTCAGTTACATCTCAATTTAAAAAAAAAAAAAGGAAAAAAGTCATGGGTAATTGCTCCTATATGGAGCAATCCTCCTGCCAATAACAACGTATAAATTCTGAGCAAAATATAAAAAGCAACTACCCCAAAGGCACTGGAGAGCAATTGAAAGCAGAAAGAAACATCAGAGAAGGCAGGAGTGTGTGTAGGTGGAGAATAGGGGTTACTGGAATAAGGTTACAGTGAAACTTGGGCAGGTTGGTTAGCTGGCTGGCTGACTGGCTGGGTGGTTGGCTAGTATAAATAACTTTTTTTCTGAAGGCAGGCCCTGCTTTGTGCCATATGGGACAGCTAGCTGAAACTAGGATTAAAAACTCAGTCTTACTGGCTTGAAGAACCAGAATTTTGAGCAATCAAAACAGGTAGGAAATGAAGAGAGGGCCAAAAAAGGAAAGACCCATAGAGAGTGTGTCCCAAATTCTAAGTACCGACTCTACCCAAATTTTTGGCTGAACCCCAAACTACACATGGACAGGACAAGCTGCAAGCACCCCAATACAACTACAAGAACTGAACAGATATTTCAGCAGCTGCCATAGCAGGGCAGAGTCCAGAGCTTTAGTCCAACACTACAACCATGACCAAACACGTACAAATTTGAGAGTTACCAAACAGTGATGGTATGTGAAGCTTTAGGGAGATACTAGGCTGCCCAGGACCCTCGATTATATAATACATAGAAAAGGGTTTCATATTCAGCTGATAATGGCTTACTAGCAGGAGTAGGGTATTAAGAAAGATTTGGGGGCCAATTCCAAAATATCATAGGAGATTAATTTAGTCAAGCTTGCTCTGAGAAAAAGGAGTGGTAGATCCATGATGTGTATCTACATTTCTGGCCTAAAAGATCAAAGTCAGGGGTGCCCAGGTGGCTTAAGTGTCCTACTCTTGATTTCAGCTCAGGTCATGATCTCAGGGTTGAGAGATCCACCCCACGTCGGGCTCCATGCTAAGCGCAGAGCCTGCTTGTCGCTCTCCTTCCCTCTCTGCTCCTCCTTTCACTCTCTCTCTTTCTCTCTCAAATAAATAAATCTTTTTTAAAAATAAATAAGTAAAAGATCAAAACCGTGCTTTCTCTACACTCAGTAAAGCTAATACAGAATCCTGTACACAGTGGGCTCACCCTTCTTTGATGACATATCCAGCCCTGTGTGTTTTAGTGCTCCCTGCTTTCTGCTCTAAGATAAATACCAACGTCGGGAACAGGACAAAATACACTCTTTCAGGTTTACTTCTCCAAAACCCAAACTTAAAACTCCAAGTATTTACTTACTTCTCCAAAACCCAAATATGGGGCATGTAAGTTGTCTTGGACCACTTCTCTTAACATACGCACACACGTAGAGAGACGCAGACACTCAGACACGTAGATATGCGCATGCACGTGTGTCGGCGCATGCGTGACCTGCTTGATGGGTCAGGCGCCGTGAGAACAGAAATGTACAAATTTAAGTTGCAGTTGACAGAGCAGCTGACAAGACTTGATGTGCAGAGGTGCCTGAGTGGCTCAGTTGGTTAAGTGTCTGCTTTCAGCTCAGGCCCTGGTCCCAGGGTCCTGAAATGGAGCCCTGCATTGGGCTCCCTGCTCTCCCTCTCCCTCTGCCCCTCCCCCCACTTAGGGTCTCGCTGTCAAATAAATAAATAAAACCTTTAATTAAAAAGGGGGGGGGTGCGCGCCTGGGTGGCTTAGTCAGTTAAGCATCTGACCTTTGGCTCAGGTCATGAACCCAGGGTCCTGGGATCAGGTCCCACATTGGGCTCCCTGCTTCTTGGGAAGCCTGCTTCTCCCTCTCCCTCTGCCTGATTGTGCTATCTCTCTGTCAAATAAAGAAATAAAATCTTAAAAAAAAAGAAAAAAGACTTGATGTTCAATTGAAAGTAGAGATTGAAACTGCTCCCTTCAAAGATTTTTCATACTTTCTACAGCATGACCACTATTAAGGATCCTTACAAGAATTTCTAGTTAATTTGGTCTTCTCTAATGAATCTTTTTCATTTCCTTATTTAGTAGGTATCTTATTTTTTTTTTTTAAGATTTATTTATTTGACAGATAGAGATTACAAGTAGGCAGAGAGGCAGGCAGAGAGAGAGAGAGGAGGAAGCAGGCTCCCAGCCAAGCAGAGAGCCCGATGCGGGGCTCGATCCCAGGACCCTGGGATCATGACCTGAGCTGAAGGCAGAGGCTTTAACCCGCTGAGCCACCCAGGCGCCCCGGTATCTTATTTTTTTATTTAATCTTTTCACATGGCTTAGGTTCCAGCAATAAAGAAAACCAGTAAACTGAGTCTAACTTGTTTTACACCCTGGAGATAAATACTAGGTTAGCAGTTTGGGTCTAGAATATATTTAGAGTAAATCTGATTTATTATGGGATTATTTATTTTGATAAACACACACACACACACACACACACACACACACGGTATACAAAGCAGCTGTTTCAACTGGGAAAAGTACCTTGGCACTTTACCTTTGCCAGTGGGTGTTCTGTTCATCTCAGGAGTCTTCCGTGACCTGCTCTGTAAAGCACTGCTGTAAGCTGACTTCCGAACCATCTTTCTAAAAACACTATTTTACAAGTTCAGTAGCATCTAGCTAGGAATATTATTGACTTTCTACTACACCTTGAGAGTTTGAAAAACATTTTTTATGTACTTAAATTGCCTCCCCCCTCATCAAAGACAAACACAAAGCCATTTATGACTTCTATGATTGGTGAGTTTGGGAAGCAGGACACACATGGCTCAATCCCTTTACAGTTCTTTTGGGGGGCAACTCCTTCATATCATAATTTTTAGAGCAGGTTTTGCCTCTCAGAGGGAAGCCTGTGCTTGTCCAGTACTGCCAAGAAACTGAGTGTGCCTCTGCTGCCTAACCCTATGTGAGCTGACTGCTGCTGTACGCCAAAGCCATGTTTTCCAAATGCTCTATCACTAATAAAGTTGAAATTTTGACCTTTACAACAAAACAAAACAAATCTATAGGACCACTCAAACTTAGGGCAAAGCAAACTGAATACCTTAGGCCTACCAAAGGTTGCTGAGGACTTATTTCTAACCTAATCCTATATGTGACTAATCATTATTAACATTTAAATAAATCATATGGAACAGAACACAGAATATTATAATTCTACAGTAGGGTCTTTCAGCTTACTTGGACTTTGAAGGCTGTAGTTAGCCCCCACAGACAAGAAAGACATTTGTTTTCCACAGTTCAGGACTAACGAAGCTTAACTATTTTTAAAAACAGATATAAAACAGTTATTAACGGGGCGCCTGGGTGGCTCAGTGGATTAGGCCACTGCCTTCGGCTCAGGTCATGATCTCAGGGTCCTGGGATCGAGCCCCGCATCGGGCTCTCTGCTCCGCAGGGAGCCTGCTTCCTCCTCTCTCTCTGCCTGCCTCTCTGCCTACTTGTGATCTCTCTCTCTGTCAAATAAATAAATAAAATCTTTAAAAAAAAAAAAAAAAAAAAAAACAGTTATTAACAGCAAAACTTAATTCTATGTATAGAATTATAAAACATAAGCACTGGGATTTTCTTTTTTTAATCTTTACCATGTATAGAAGAATTCAACATTTAGACCAGAGGTCAGCAACTTAATGCAGAAAAAAGGGGAGACAAGGAAAGGCAACAAGCAGGTGTTGTCTGCATGTCCTTCTCCTTCTTCCTTCCCAGTAGCTAGCTCCCTTTTCTCTCCTTTACCTCACTACCCTTCCAGAAAGGTGCTATCCTATGAGGCAAGCCAGTCAGGTATTGCCAGAGGGAAGTTGCTGAGCCTTAGAGCTATAATGGGTAGGGGAGAAATAAGGAAATTGGCCCTATTCGTACTGTCAAAATAATTAAGGTACTGCCTTTATTACTGCTGGCCAACAGAATCAAACCCTCAACTACTGGGACGCCTGGGTGGCTCAGCTGGTCTGCCTTCAGCTCATGATCCCAAGTCATGATCCCAAGATCCTGGGCTCCATGCTCAGGGGGGAGTCTGCTTCTCCCTTTGCCTCTGTACCCCTACTCTCTCAAGGTGCTCTGCCTCAAATAAATAAACTTAAAAAAAAATTTTAATATTTAAAAATTAAAAAAAAAAAACAACCCTCAACTACAACCTTATAGTGATTTATGGCACATTAAAAGTTTTTACTGTTGGAGCGCTTGGGTGGCCCAGATGGTTAAGCCTCTGCCTTCAGCTCAGGTCATGATCTCCAGGTCCTAGGATCAAGCGCCATGCTGGGCTGCCAGCTCAACGGAGAGTCTACTTCTCCCTCTCCCTCTCCCCCGCTTGTGCTCTCTCTTTCTCTCTCTCTCTTTTTTTTTTTTTTTTTCAGATTTTATTTATTTGACAGACAGAGATCACAATCTCTGGCAGAGAGGCAGACAGAGAGAGGGAAGCAGGCTCCCCACCGAGCAGAGAGCCCGATGTGGGGCTCGATCCCAGGACCCTGGGAACATGACCTGAGCCGAAGGCACAGGCTTTATTTAACCCACTGAGCCACTCAGGCACTCCTGTCTCTCTCTCTCTTAAATGAATAAATAAAATCTTAAAAAAAAAAAAAATTAAAGTTTTTACTGTAAAGCAACAGCTTAAAAAAAATTTTTTTTAAGTTATATTTATTTATTTAGAGAGAGGGGCGCTTGGGTGGCTCAGTGGTTAAGCCTCTGCCTTCGGCTCGGGTCATGAACTCAGGGTCCTAGGTTCGAGCCCCGCATCAGATCTCTGCTCAGCAGGGAGCCTGCTTCCCCCTTTCTGCTTGCCTCTCTGCCTGCCTGTGATCTCTCTATCTCTGTCAAATAAATAAATAAAATATAAAAAAAAAAAAAGAAAGAAAAGAAAAAACCAGATTCAGGAACTCTGCTAGTCTGGCTGCATAGCTCATCTCAATCCTTATATTCAATCGGTGCTTCTCAGACTTTTAACAGGAACACGAATGAGCTGGAGATCTTATCCCAATGTCCAGTCTCAAGAAGGTGCTCTACAATTGGGCTGAGACTTTACATTTCCAGAAAGCAACTATTTACCCCAATGCTGCTGATCCAGAGGCCACAGCTATTATGATTCTGAGCCACTCTGCTCTGCTGCCCAACAAAGCACTTAGAGGATGGGATTTAACTCAGGACCTAGTGACCTAAGCAGTTCAAGTCCCGAAGCAACCCATGTGAAGAGTTCCCACTTCTAATGCTCTCAAGACCCACCTGATATCCACTCAATTTGTGCAATATCCTTTTTTCCTCTCTTAAATAAAAGCCTATTTCTCCCTATTCCCATACAAATATCAATAAAAGAATAACTCTTTCCCCTTTTTTGGGAATGGGGGCGCTTTTCAACTTGGCATCTGACTGAACATTACAACTAAAAACAGACACATTATTAAGACACAAAACTCTTTGACTACTTCATTCTCGAATATGCCACAAAAAGCTGCAAATGACAGCTTGTCTCTGGATTACTCCAGCTCAGCAATTTTTTAAAAGAGGGATTACAAAAAGAAATTGTTCTAACTAGTCATGTTTCTCTATTAAAAACAACATGCTTCAGGCCCTTACAATTTACAGACATCTCTGATGTGAACTGAAACCGATTTTCTTGTTTGAATCTAGGCCAACATTAAAATATGGTTAATTTGTAATACACAAAACCTAATTTCTCTTTCTCAGGATGAAGCTATTTCTAAAAAATTATCTCATAGTCTCTTTTAAGGACTATTCAGAGTTTTCTTTGTTTATACATTCTATTTTTCCTCCTTACAGGATACATGAATAAATGTTACAAGGAATTTATTAGATTTTGAAATTAAAGTGTAGTCTTAGTGACCAAATTAACTGTAATAGTTTCTCCAACAGGTATCTTACTTTTTTAAAAATTTCCACTTTCTAAAATCACCTGTTAGGGTGCCTGGGTGGCTCAGTAGGTTAAGCCTCTGCCTTTGGGGCACCTGGAGGCTAAGGCCTCTGCTTTCAGCTCAGGTCATGGTCCCAGGATCCTGGGATCGAGCCCCACATCAGGCTCTCTGCTTGGCGGGGAGGCTGATTCCTCCTCTCTCTCTGCCTGCCTCTCTGCCTACTTGTGATCTCTGTCAGATAAATAAATAAAATCTTTAAAAAAAAAAAAAAAAAAAAAGCTTCTGCCTTTGGCTCAGGTCATGATTGCAGGGTCCTGGGATCGAGCCCCGCATCAGGCTCTCTGCTTGGCGGGGAGGCTGATTCCTCCTCTCTCTCTGCCTGCCTCTCTGCCTACTTGTGATCTCTGTCAGATAAATAAATAAAATCTTTAAAAAAAAAAAAAAAAGTCTCTGCCTTTGGCTCAGGCCATGATTGCAGGGTCCTGGGATCGAGCCCCACATCAGGCTCTCTGCTCAGCAGGGAGCTTGCTTCCCTTCCTCTCTCTGCCTACCTCTCTCTGCCTGCTTATGATCTGTCAAATAAATAAATAAAATCTTTAAAAAAATAAAATAGTTGGGGCGCCTCTGTGGCCCAGTGGGTTAAAGCCTCTGCCTTCGGCTCAGGTCGTGATCCCAAGGTCCTGGGATCGAGCCCGGCATCGGGCTCTCTGCTCAGCCGGGAGTCTGCTTCTCTTCCTCTCTCTCTGCCTGTCTCTCTGCCTACCTGTGATCTCTGTCAAGTAAATAAGTAAAATCTTTAAAAAAATAAAAAAATAAAATAAAATAGGGGCACCTGGGTGGCTCAGTGGGTTAAAGCCTCTGCCTTTGGCTCAGATCATGGTCCCAGGGTCCTGAGATCCAGCCCCACATCAGGCTCTCTGCTCAGCGGGGAGCCTGCTTCCTCCTCTCTCTGCCTATCTCCTCTGCCTACTTGTGATCTCTGTCACATAAATAAAAATCTTTCTTAAAAATATTTTTAAAATAAATAAATAAAAATCACCAGTTAATGTGATTTTTTTAAAGATTTTTATTTATTTATTTGACAGAGAGTGAGAGAACACAAGCAGGGAGAGCAGAGGGAGAGGGAGAAGCAGGTTCCCCACTGAGCAGGGAGTCCGATGTAGGACTCGATCCCAGGATCCTGGGATCATGACCTGAGCCAAAGGCAGACGTAACCATCCGAGTTACCCAGGCGCCCGACAGGATTGTATTTTAACGTTCTTTTTGAAACAGGGAGAACCACCTGAAGAAAAGAGCAGAGGGAACTCTGGCAATGGGCAGCCCTGGATTTACATTCAGCTTGAGTTACTGCACTGATGTGACCTACAGGCAGGTTTACCTAAACTTACTAGGTCATGATTCTCTGTATACAGAAAACACTCAATTACACTGTTATTATTATAACAGCTATTAGCAAACACTTCTCATAAAAGAGAAAATGAAAGCTCATGGAATTTATACAACTTGTTGAAGGTCGCATAAAACTGAAAAGGCTGGAATAAGTCCAGCTCTATCTAACTCTAAAGCCCAGGATTTCTCCCTCTGACCCATATGTTACATTTCTAATGTGGAATTAATGATTGCTTAGCTACCAAGTACTTTTCACACACTAAGAATGGAACTTTAACATTAAATAGCCTATACCTGTACTGTAGCACAAAAGCCACCACATCCACACTGTTGATACTAAGAAAACCAATTATTAAGTATCAAGTAGCTGGAGGGATAAAAAACATAAGTCAGTCTCTGATAGCCTAATACAAACTAAAAAAAAAAAAAAAAAAAAAGATTTTATTTATTTGAGACGGAGAGAGCAAGCAAGCGCATGAGCAGGGTGGAGAAAGTTGTAGAGGGAAAGGAAGAAACAGACTCCCCTCTGAGCAGGGAGCATGAGGAGGGGTTCCATCCCAGGATCCTGAGACCACCACCCAAGCCAAAGGCAGATGCTTAACTGAGCCACCTGGGCCCCCCAACCTAATACATACTTATGTAACTAAGGACAAAGATGCCTGAGAAAATTAGCCACTGCAGCCCTCCCACTTTTTCATTCTAACAAACATCTGCTGAAAACCTACAGTGAGAACATGGTGCTGGGGACAGTTATAATTTACCAAACAAAATGAGAAGGATTAAGACTAAAGACCAGGACAGTTTGAAATAAGAAAAATAAACTAACCTAACCACAATGAAAGTATCCTATAATTGGTGCTTTAAATGATAGATATAATTAATTACATCTCGGGACATACAACACCTAAAAATACATCTAAATACTGTGTATAAAAGCACCAGCAGAGGACGTCTGGGTGGCTCAGCCGGTTAAGCATCAGCCTTTAGTTCAGGTCATGATCTCAGGGTCCAAGGATGGAGCCCCGCATTGGGTTCTCTGCTCATCGGGGAGCCTGCTTCTCCCTCTGCCTGCCACTCCCCTGCTTGTGCTCTCTCTCTCTCTCTCCCTCTCTCTCTCTGACAAATAAATAAATAAAATCTTAAAAAAAAAAAACAAAAAACCCACCAGCAAGTGAGTACCTGTCTACACATGTGCACGGCTGTCCTCTATCCAGGACAGGGTCACGGTTCATAGCTTGGGCCGATGATCACAAAGACCTGAGTTTAGTATCCAGCTCTGTCACTTACAGCTGAGTGACTTCAGTCAAGTAATCTCTTTAAACCTCATCACCTCAACTGTCACATGGGAATAAAAACAGCACATATTTTAAAAGATCATTCATTTCGCACACTTTTACTGAAGGTTATACATTGTTATATGGCATCGTGCTAGGCACTGTGGGTTAGGTATATAAATTTTTTAGGTATAAAAAAATTTATATACCTAAAAGAATTTTTTTTAGGTATAAAAATACATGTGCTTGCCATGTGTCAAGAACAAAGCAGGGGTTTTGTTTGTTTTGTTCCCGGCTCTATCTTCAGACCTAGAACAGTGACTGACATGTAGAAAACATGCCATAAATATTGTGATAATCAATGAATAAAGTATAGATATTTTTTAGTTTATTTATTTATTTTTAAAGACTATTTATTATAGAGACAGAGAAAGCACGCAAGACAAGCAGTGGAGCAGCAGAGGGAGATGGAAAAGCAGGCTCTCCACCAAGCAAGGAGCCCGATCTGGGACTCGATCCCAGGACGGAGATCATGACCTGAGCCAAAGCAGATGTTCAACTGACAGAGCCACCAGGTGCCCCGGTACAGATAAGTTTATGTGATTTCTGTCAATGAATACGTTGCGAAAGATGCCACTTGGGAATAAAGTCTAAACAAAGATGTATCTTCTTTATACTTCAAATCTGCTCTAAGTTACAGCAGATATAATAAACAAAACGGGAATTTGTTCGAAGCCAGAGATTTAAAAAACTTACATCTTCTAACTGTAACATTTAAAGAACAATAATAAAAAATTTTTTTAAAAATTAGCAACAACTGCTTTTCAAAGGAAATAGTATGGTTTCTAGAAAGAGCCACGGACCAGGCATTGGAAAATTCAGACAAAATTACTATATTAAATATCAAATACTGGGTGCCTCAGATGGTTAAACATCTGCCTTCAGGATTGAGGTCTAGGTCAGGCTCCCGGCTCAGCAAGGAGTCTGCTTCTCCCACTCCTAATGCCTCTCCCCCTGCTTGTGCTCTCTCTCTCTCTCTGTCTCAAATGAATAAACAAAATATTTTTAAAAATACATATATATCTATATATAAGTATATAGATACTCAAATACTAATTTCTAGGATATTTCCTGACTTTGGGAAAATTTGAGCTAAACTGTGTGAATAGTACTTTTATCCAGAAAAATAATTTCTAATTCTCCAGTATTATAGGTCATAGCCTACAAAATAACTTAGTCAAATCTTCCCCAAATGACTTGTGACACAAAGCATCCTGCTGTTGAAGTAAGTTACCTACTGGTTACTCACCCATTACTACACATGTGGATGGGATGCAAAATGTAAACACAGGCTGTGGGGTTCAGCAGGACTTCTTTTTAGAGTTAACTGTATAATTCTTTTTCAGTGAGGATAGAATGTTTCAAGTGTTCTGTTAATTAGGGAACATGCAGAACAGGTAAAATCAAGTTTCTAACACTCAATGACCAAAAAAAAGAATAAATTGTTTAGTATTATGTGGGTCAGAAACTATTTCGGCCCCCCACAACCCTTTTTTGGATTCAGCCTTCTTGAACACATACATTTTGCTCAAGTCTTTTTTTTTTCATATTTTATGTATTTATTTATTTATTTATTTATTTATTTAAAGTAGGCTCGGTGCCCAATGTGGAGCCCAACAAGGGGGTTGAACTCACCACTCTGAGAAAAGACCTGAGCTGATATCAGGAGTCAGGATGCTTAACCAACGGAGCCACCCAGGAGCCCACGTCTCTTAGTTTTTTTTTTTTTTTAAGATCTATTCATTTGATTTTTGTTTTTTTCTTTGGTTTTGTTTATTATGTTATGTTAGTCACCAGTTAGTACATCATTAGTTTTTGATGTAGTGTTCCATGATTCATTAAGATCTATTCATCAGGGGTGCCTGGGTGGCTCAGTGGGTTAATTAAGCCTCTGCCTTCGGCTCGGGTCATGATCTCGGGGTCCTGGGATCGAACCCCGCATCAGGCTCTCTGCTCAGCGAAAAGCCTGCTTCCCCCTCTCTCTCTCTGCCTGCCTCTCTGCCTACTTGTGATCTCTGTCTGTCAAATAAATAAATAAAATCTTCAAAAAAAAAAAAAAAAAGAAGAAGAAGTCGTCGTCTACCTCCTGAGACTCCATGTGAGATTTTCTGTCATACAAGTTTAAAATACCTTTAATTGAACATCTGATAAAACATTAAACATACAAAGAAGTAAAGTATAATACACCTTCTTCAGGATCTAATGAACCAGCTTCCACAATTATCAACGCATTTTTTGCTATGTTAAAGTATTTCAAAATTCTTAGCATGGTAAGACTAAAATCGTTTATCATTCAGACATACCTGTTGGTTTCTACTCGAAGAGAAAGGGAGAGGTATGTGTTTATGTTCTCTGATACAATCGTGGCTCTCACATCAGTTCTCTTACAAGACGGCACTGCACAGCAAAGATGAATTTTACCAGCAATGAGCACTCCTAGGAAACAGAGCAATCAATCCCTCTTTTGTTCCTCCCACTCTGCTGCTTTGGGCCTGATAAAATGAAAGCAAATCTCAATGTAATTCAAGCTACCTTCCCTCTGCACCAAGGATCTTTCTATATCTCCGTTTTTAAAATAACCAACAGGGAAACAGTGTTATACATACATTATGGATATAATAAACCTGCTGGGAACACCATTAGGTCCATGTGCAATCTCCTTTCTCAGGAGTTAAAAAATTCTGTAACGTCATAACATCAGAGTGATTCTCAGTTTGCCATCAGAGGTGACCGGACATTCTGAGACAGGCCAGGGCACAGAATCTTTCCATGACTGGTCTCACTGAAGGCTGTTGTGTGTAAAGCCAAGGAGTCCTCCTCACTGGGCTAATCCTCAGTATGACAGATTAGGCATATCAGATACTTCTTCTCACCCCATGAACAGATCATCACGTATCTATACACATAACATATAAGCATCCACGTGGTACAAGCTTGTATTTTATCCCTCGGATTTCTTTCACAGCTACAATGGCTGACGGACCACCGTACCCCTACTCCGGTATACGCCCTCTGCCTCACCTCAGCTTAGCAGCCAAGGCGGGCTCTCTACCACCTGCACTCAAAGGCAAAGCACACATCCTCCGACACAGCAGGGGCTAAACAGCTGCTCAATCTCAGCGCAGCACCCTCTTCTAAAGATCTAATAAACACATAGCACTGGCCAATAAAATTAAGGTAAGAAGTTCCACATGTTTTATAAACACAGTAACGGGATACAGAAAGAAGCAAGTATCACTCCCATCTCTGGTACAGGGAAATCAAAGCTATATACTTCTCAGTAAGGGGAATATCCCATAGGAACTTAGAAAACGTCCACCCCGGGACAAAGAGAAGAAAACAGTGCGCCACAAGCAAGGATGAAACAGGGAACCTCCAAGACTCCTAAGAGTGTATGGTTTAAATAAGTAGACTTCTCAAAGAGATCAAACTGTTACCCCAAATTTCAAGTTTCTTCTGATTTAGACCATATGTCCTTACACCACCAGGCTGATTGCAACGCCCCTCTCTTGAACCTAAACAAAACCCACTTGTCCTTAAAAAGGATTTAGTGTTCACAGCAACAAAACTAATTTTCTATTACGCCCATATGTTCTTTTCTAAGTTACCGAAGTTAAGGTACTCAAAGAAGGATTTCCCCCTTGCTGATATGTACATCTCAGTTGATGTGCTTTAATATTCAACTAAGAATTAGGCTGCTGGTAAGTCCTTTAAATCTGGTATTTTCATAAAACATTCACATTAATTCAAGCAAAACATTAAAAAGCATTACATAATGAGTCACAGTAAACTGGTGATGAAAGGAACAACCATTAAGACGCCCAGAGCACCAGCTTATCACAAGTTATCACTCACGGCATGAAAATGTTTGAAGACTAACATCAAAATACTTTCCTTAGCCCCCGAAGGTACCCTATTCCTCCCTTTAAATACACAACATTTACTAAAGTATTGCTGCATGCAAATAAAAGACTTCTCTCTCTAAAAACGAAACTAAAGAACTCTTTGGGAAGAACAGGCACAAAGTTCTCTCTACTGCTGACCTACAGGCTTAAGGGACCACTCATGGGAAGGGTGGTTACATAATTATGTTCTCTTGTACAATTGTGACTCTCACAACAGCTTTCTACGAGAACATGCAGCAATCAAGATGGGACAGCACAGAGCGTAGCTGTCAGAAACTGGCTGCTAATATATATACGTAGATACTGATAGATGATATATATATTAGAATATGAAAATATATATATACATATTTTCATACCAGCCATGAGCAACCACAGAAAACAGTAATCAGTACCTCTTTCTCTCTCTCTCTTTCATCCACCCTGTTATTTGGAGACTTTCTGATAAAAGGAAAGAAAATTTCAATGCAGTAGGAACAGTTTTGTGCTTCATTTTAAATAATATGTCCTATTTTAATAAGTCTAGCATTGTTTTTTCACTATTTTAATAGATGCCATTCACAAAAATGTCTTATTAAAGAGAAGGAAGAACACAAAAATATCGAGCTTCAACCTAAATCTCTAAAGGATTGGACTAACTACGTATTACTGGAAAGGTTCTTATGTATCCAATCTTGGGTGTACATGTTCCTAATCTCTGAGAAAGATGTTAGAATCAATATTACTGCATCACAGAATGCATTATTACTGTTGATATCTGGTAAGTTTCCAACAAGAATGAAAAGTTTAATGAGTAAATAACCTCATGGGTTCTGAATTCAGACAGAATTAGTTATATACCTTAATCAAGTTATAGCCTATCTAAACTTCAGTTTCCTTACCTATAAAATGGGAATAGTAAGAATACCTCTAGAGACCTCAAGAGATTTTGCAAGGTTATATGAGATAATGCACATGAAAGCTCTCAGTATTATTCCTGACACATGGCAAGTATTTCGTGTTAACTCTCATCAACTTCTATACTGATTACTATCACTGCAAATAAATAATACCCAAGGCATTGTACTGAGTGCTACATACTTACTTTATCATAGGTTTTGGCATTTATACCCTTCACCAACCCTATGTGGTAGGTGGTTTTGATTTTATTATTTATTATTACTAACCTCACTTTATCACTGAAGGAACTAGGTTCGGCTAGCAATTTTCCAGGTTCATACAATCAGAAAATGGCATAACCAAAATCTGATAAGAAAGCTCCTTAAGAAATATGACATAATAACAAGTTCAAATTCCTCCAGAATGGGTAGTAGCAAATCCATTACCCAAAAGACATTATAGGTAATATTCCTACAGATAACTACATTATACATCCAAAAAGAGACAAAACAAAATCCCATTCCAACTCTTTTATTAATCTTTCTTTCATTTCTAAAAACAATGTCAGGATGAAGGTGATGATTATGACAATACATCACATTTATGTAATACTTCAGTACAATAACTAATTTGATTTTCACTATAATCCCATGGATAGCAGGAGGAATTACCACCTCCATGCTGCAGTTGAGGAAAATGAAAAGTCACAAATCTGACAAAAAATGGAAGAAGGACTCAGGCCTACATCTTCCTGCTCCAATACAGAGCTATTTTTCACTCTACCGTGTGGACAAATGGATAAATAAATACTAATTAAAAACCCATCTCAAAAAAGCAGTCCACACACACTCATTTCCGTCAATGATCAGAGCCTTAGAGACAAAGCAATCCTGCAGTCTCCAAATGATACCATTTAAAGAAAGGAGAACTGCTTCAGAGGAGCATAGCACTGTTTAAAAAGGACAGTTCTGGGGGCGCCTGGGTGGCTCAGTGGGTTGGGCCTCTGCCTTTGGCTCGGGTCATGATCTTGGGGTCCTGGAATCGAGCCCCGCATCAGGCGCTCTGCTTGGCAGGGAGCTTGCTTCCCCCTCTCTCTCTGCCTGCCTCTTTGCCTACTTGTGATCTCTGTCTGTCAAATAAGTAAACAAAATCCTAAAAAAAAAAAAAAAAGTTAAAAAAGGACAGTTCCTGGACCTATAAGGATCAATCAGTCTCCAAGACAACAAAATAAATTAAATTATCCACTTGTACTAAAAGAAAAATGAAGGAACTATGGCTTAGAACGATACTGACAAATTTAATTTACGTTAAGGAAGAACAGTAAGAAGTGGTGTATATGGTGGTAGTACAAGACACAGCTCCTGCATCCAGAGCTTCCAAGCATGATAGAAAACTATTTAAGGATATCGTTCAAATAATTAAGATACAATGTAGTAAGTGAGATAAAAGATGTGAATGCGTATAAGAGAGAGCTCTGCTCTAAATAGGGAATAATTGAATAATGTGTTCATTTATAGAAAAAAAAAGAAAAACCTGGGGGTGCCCCAAAATACAAGGAACATAGTTATAAGAGGTATCAGTCTGCAGTGGAAAACGGTGCTCAAGTTTCTAACTTAGGCTCCACTTGTTGCTTTTTTACCATACCCTATGCACAGTAGCTACATGAATCATCTGACCTCTCAATAAACAGATCTTCTGCACGGACACTGCTCATTAAAGGACTGGGATCCAAATTACACTTAAATCAATTTATATGACCTGTGACTGATAAATTAATGATTAAAGATAGCTATTACAGGGGCGCCTGAGTGGCTCAGTGGGTTAAGCCTCTGCCTTCAGCTCAGGTCATGATCTCAGGGTCTTGGGATCGAGCCCCGCATCGGGCTCTCTGCTCCGCAGGGAGCCTGCTTCCTCCTCTCTCTCTGCCTGCCTCTCTGCCAACTTGTGATCTCTATCTGTCAAATAAATAAATAAAATCTTTAAAAAAAAAAAAGATAGTTATTACAAGGATGATTTCATTCAAAATCAGTCTGTGTGTTTTAATCATCTGACAGTTTGAGTTGTGTATGTCAGAATCATCTGACAGTTTGAGTTGTGTATGTTGACTAAAACCAACAAAAGAAAGAAAAGCTCTTACTTTACATCTCTTACATAAAAGGGTCAAGTTCAGGAAATTTAGTCAAAAAGCAAAGCTAAGACAGAAGAAAGAGAAGTTTTCTAAGAAAAAAATCTGAACTAAAAAAAAAAAATCTGAACTAAGCTCAAAAAAAAATACTAAAGACTTGAATCAGGATGATACTAAGAATTGCTGCAAATATTCACATTCAAGCAGTATTTTTTCGGTCCTGGTGTTATCAAACTTTAGTCACAACATGACAACTAAAGTAGGCAAAGAACAGATTCCAAAAGGAATCCTGTCTTGCAGGAAGCAAGTCTCAAAGTCCTGTGAGTACCAGCATCACCCAGGTAGCTGGTAAGAATGTAGATTCCTGTGTCTAAAACAGCAGAACTCTGAGGAGAAGCACAGGAAAACAGATCGAATAAGCCTCACTCCCGGCTAATCCTGACACAGGTGAATGGTGGGCACTGCTTTGAGAAGCAATACAAGATTCCAGGCACTGTCCTACCCCTCTTGTCTGTTCCTTCATAGAATTCTCCTAAAACCACTGGAGGTAGACATTATCCTTATTCATGTAGGAGGAAACAGAAGCCCAGGGATTAATTAAAATGGCTCAGATTAAACAACTAAAGAGTTGGGCGTCTGGATGGCTGAGTGGGTTAAAGCCTCTGCCTTCGGCTCAGGTCATGATCCCAGGGTCCTGAGACTGAGCCCCATATCGGGCTTCCTGCTCAACAAGGAGCCTGCTCGCCGCCCCCCCCCCCCCCCGCCTCGTTGCCTACTTGTAATCTCTGTCAAATAAACAAATAAAATCTTAAAAATAAATAAATAAAGGTATTTAAGAAAACAAATAAACAACTAAAGAGAAAGAAAAAGGAGAGAAGAGAAATTTATTTTATTAGATAGCATTTCAGAGGAACCTACATAAGGAAGCTGGCATTCTAAAAATCACTAAGAAAAATAACAGTAGATCAGAGAGTTCATCTTGTGTCGCTCAGAGATACAGAGAAAAGAAAGCCAATATTAAAAATTATTAACTATTTAAATAGTTATGTAAAATGCAACTCATTTCTGTCTGTAGTTGGCCATATGCAGGCTGAGGTAAAGACTAAAAGTACACTGATATGAACTTATCTATGCTTAACACTTACATTCTTTGGGTTTTAAGTCACTTCTAATAGGTGAATTAAACAGTCATCTCTAAATATTTATTTTGATATAAACTTTTAGGTGACTACATGGAATTACAGTTTCCACACCAAGAATTCAGCCTGTGGACCAAACTCTTGGTCAGTACAAACTGACCAAGAGTAGTAATTAAGGGAGGGAGAAAGTTTCAAAAAATATCAGGAACATGTCTCAGATGTTATCTGTAGACACAGCGCTCTGATAACCCTGCAAACCTCAGTCATGGAGACATTTAATGAGTGTCTTTGTGTATGCTCAGAACTGTGCTAGGTTCTGGAAACACACAGAAAAGTTAAGACTAGATCCCTGTCTTCAAAGAGGCTAAAACCAGACGGGAAATAACTAATAGGAAATAACCTAGTAACAATCATATTAAGAGCTGAATTATGTAGTATTACCTAATGCCACAAATCAATGAAGGAAATCGATGACAAGTAAAACAAAGAAAGAACATTCATGAAGTCCAAGTGCCCACTGTACATCAAACACTTTCACTTGTGTTACAACCTCTTTTAATTCTAAGAATAACCCTGAAAGGCAGGGTTCAAGATGAAGAAAACCAAGCTCAGGGGCGCCTGTGTGGCTCAGTTGGTTAAGCAACCGACTCTTGGTTTTGGCACAGGTCATGATCTCAGGGTCATGATACTGAGGCCCTAGGCGAGCTCTGAGTTGAGTGTAGCATCTGCTCGGGATTTTCTCTCCCTCTCCCTCTGCTCTTCCCCCTCCCCTCTCTCAAATAAATAAATCTTAAGAAAGAAAAGAAAAAATGAAGAAAACCAAGGTCCAAGCGGTTAAGTAGCTTGCTCCAACTTACAGAACCAGCAAAGATAATACAAGGGAAAGCACCAAAGCAGGGGAGGGCATGACTGCCTCACAAGGCACTGAGGGAACCAGTCTGGCTAAAATACAGCGCACACCGGGAAACGGGATAGACCAAAGCTGGGCCAAGCTGGAAAGAATCACTATTTATGTGTGATGAGCTAAGACAGTTGGTAAAGGGATAAGGAAGACTGATACAGTAGGAGTTCACAGAGCAGACTGAAGCAGGGAAGATTTACACCAAGATGGAATCAGCTAAGGGCTCTAGGAATGAGCTGTCCCAACCTGCCAGAGCTGGCCTGGCTCTATGGCTTCGCTCCTGTGTCATCGGGAGCTGGCTGTCACTCACGGCAAGGCGGTGCTGTCCTCCTGATGAATATGAAGGATCTCACAGAGCATCAATGTCAGACAAAACCACTTTGTGGCCAGGATGGATCAAGACAAAAACAGGACCTCTCTGGAATCATGTCTGAACACGGACAAAACATGAACGCTATCCAAGCCACAAAAATGATCCCATATCCTGGCTCCTACAAGTGATGGTGACTGCTTTACCAATCACAGCTCTAGCCTCACTTGGCTCCTGCCTGCTAGGCAGGATTTATTAGGATACTCGATCATGGAATTACACCCACTTCTTGATGGCATCCAATCCAGAGTGAAGCCCTACTTCCCTGAGCCCTCCCCCAAATCACCTAACACAAGACAAATCCTGTAATAAATCCCTTCTAACATCCTCTGAAACAGCCCATAATTCTCCATGGTTAGTAAACCCAAATTTGTTCAACTACAAGAATGTTCCTGATAGTTTCTGGCTGGAGAGCACGGGCAGAAATGGGAGCCTACACTCAGGTGGTAGGAGCAGGAATGGAGCAAAGACAGAGACATTTCCACGTAAGAATGAAAAGAACGAGTAAAAGATTATTAAAGAAAAAAAAAAAGTTGACTCGTGCACCACTTGGGAAAGTAGACATCAGACTAAAATATCGTGAATTTACAGTGGACCTAGTTAAATAAGTTCATTTTTTACAGATTAAAAAAAGTTTATTCTTTCCATCTTTCCATATTCTGAACTTTTACTTTTTTATTTAAATTCGATTAGCCAACATATAGTACGTACTTAGTTTCAGATGCAGTGTTCAATAATTTGTCAGCTGCGTATGACACCCAGAGCTCATCACGTCAGGTGGCCTCCTTAATGCCCATCACCCCATTACCTCACCCCCCCCAACCTCTCCTCCAGCAACTCTCCATTTCCTAGAGTTAAGAGTCTCTCATGGTTTTTCTGGTTCTGTGATGACTTCCCATTCAGATGACAAAGAAAAAAAATTTTTTAAGACTTTTATTTATTTATTTAAGACAGAGAGAATGAGAGAGAGTGAGCATGAGTGGGGGAGGGGAGGAGGGAGAAGCAGACTCCCCGCTGAGTAGGGAGCCTGATGCCCGACTTGAACCTGGGACTCCAGGATAATGACCTGAGCTGAAGGCAGTTGCTTAACCAACTGAGCAACCCAGGTGCCCTGATAAAGGAAGATTTTTTAAAAGATAAAGGAAGACAGAAAAATATTTTGAAGGTAATTTAGAGATTAAAAAATAATGATGTGTGGGTCCCACCTACAAAGATTCTGGTTTAATAGCTCTTGAGTGTATCCTGGGCATCAGGATTTTAAAAAGCTCCTCAGGTCATTCCAAAATGCAGTCAAAGTTGAGAATCACTATCCTAGAGAAGGTCCATGGCTCAGGGCTGGGAGGAAGAAGGAAAGCAATGGGAAGAGTGAAAAGAGACCTAAGGTACTAAGGGGCATAAATCGAAAACAAAACAAAACAACAACAACAAAAAAAAAACTGGCTTGAAGACTGAGCAGGATTCACAGGTATTGTGAGAACAATGAAAATGTTAAGAGTCACTGTATTTAACAAATGACAAACAGAAACCAGACGGCAATGCTGAGAGGTTTCAATGCCTGGAAAACATGGTCAACTAGAAAGATAACATTCTGCATTAGCAAAATCCTAAAGTGGAAGGCTTTCAGTCCTCTGAAGCTGCCTGCATCACACACTACACCTACAGCCACAAACAGAGGTAATCGTGGACCACCTAGTGTAATAGGGTACAAACAGACATGGAGTCCCCCACCACCAGACTCTTCCAGTGGTGTTCCCACACTGCCATCTAGTGGTCAGGATGGCAAGGACGGATTTGAACTGGAAGTGAACTGTGAACTCATCTGGTTACAAGACAGGTGGTAAAGAGCCTAAATTCAAGGGTTTAATCCTAATGTTTTCCTTTAGAGTAGAAGATAGGCTTAAAGTACAGGGTGGTTTCTTTGGACGGTGATGAAAATGTTCTAAAATTATGGTGATGGCTGCATAACATTTTGATGTACTTAATGCCATCAAATTATACATTTGAAAATGGATAAAATGGCAAACTGTATGTTACTTCATGTCACTTTGAATGGGTGAATGGCATGATATATGAATTATATCTAAAGCTATTACAAAAAAGGAGGAAGAGGCAGGAAACACAGGAATGTTTCAAGAACTGTAGAAAAGCTTAAAAAGGACGCCGGAAATCAGTCCATTCATTTCAAGCCCTCTTCATTTCAAAGCAAGTAAAATTGAGGCTCCACAGATTAAGTTACTTATCCTACTCACCTAGACAGTAAAACCTCAGCCAAAAAAGGGGAAAATATTAACTTAATTAAAAGCTTTCTGTCTCCCAATCCTGAGACATGATTTTCGTTAAGCTGGGTCCTCACCAGCGGCCAGAGATCTCCCCGGAACCAATGACGAAGACTTTTATTTATTTGAGAAAGAGAAAGCATGAGTGGTGGCGGGCAGGGGGAGCCCTGCAGAGGGAGAAGCAGACTCCCTGCGGAGCCCAACTCAGGGCTCAATCCCAGGACGCTGGGATCATGGCCTGAGCCAAAGGCAGACGCTTAACTGACTGAGCCACCCAGGTTACCGTGAAGTGCACATTCTCTAGACTGGTCGTCAGGGCTTCTGTATTACACAATCTATTCCAACCTTATCCCCTATAACCTACCCTATAACACAAACACACGCCAATATAGTCTAATGGTCTACCAGAGAATCTACATGCATTTCCCCACTAGTCCCACGGTCATTATCTGTACCAATGATTTTCACTATTATCCCGTTTGGTTTTTTTCTTTCGCAAAGGTTCTCAACTCAGGCTATGCATCAGCCTCTCCTGTAGGGTTTAAAGATGTGGCCCAGAAGTCTGGATATATTTCAAAATTCTGCAAGTAAATTTTCAAGAAAAGTAAAAACCAACTTATTCATAGACTTTAAGAATGTCTTGCGTCAGGTGGTTATGTTTTTAGCACCTAAACAGGCTACCTAATAATATTCAGTAAAAAAGCAAAACAAAAAACTTAAATTGCCCAGAGAAACCATTACTTAAATATCTAAGCATTCTTTTCTTGATCACCTGTACAACATAAATCTAAGTAGCATCTACTCTCTTAACAAGTTAAACACAGTAACTGAAAAACACTAGTAAGAATTAAATTTTGATATACTCATCAAATTTGTGAGAAACATCACAACCATTCCAATTAAAAATTCAATTTCATATGTGCCTGCCCTATATACGACAATCATTTAAATGTGAACAGAACATGCTAATGGAATGTCCAGTTTGAAATTCAATATGCATAATTATTTATGGATATCATGAGTAGCCTGAATGAACCCAGCTGTGACAATTTCACCTTAGCCCATGAATATTAAGATGCAAAGGAGGGGGGTCAATAAGGATGAAAAAGAAAGACAGTAGTTGTCAAACCAGATTGTACTTCAGAGTAACCTGGGGAGCTTTTAAAATTTTCACATTCAGGGGCGCCTGGGTGGCTCAGTGGGTTAAAGCCTCTGCCTTCGGCTCAGGTCCTGGTCTCAGGGTCCTGGGATCGAGCCCCATATCGGGCTCTCTGCTCAGCAGGGAGCCTGCTTCCCCCCCCCCCCCCCGCCTCTCTGCCAACTTGTGATTTCTGTCTGTAAATAAATAAATAAAATCTTTAAAGAAAAAAAAAATTTTCACATTCAAGCACACTCTAAAGCAACTAAGTCAGATCTCTGCGGTGGGAACCATCCACCAATATTTTTTTAATGCTCTCCACGTGCTTCCAATGTGTAGCCAACACTGAACCAATGAATGAGAAGAGAATCTCTCCCAGGTTCTAAAAACCTAAAGATCAGAACTATGCAAAGACAAAGAGGAAAAAAGCCCCAGAAAGTTAGGGCATACTTCATAAGTAAGGTGCTTTCGCACAAATTATAAATGATTTCTATGTAGTAAGGATAACATTTTTTCTCAGTTTTAATATTTTCCTCAGTTTCTTGGCTTCTCCATTGTAAGTCAGTTCTTTGACATACAGACTTTTTTACTTTTATGAAGTCAAATCCATTGATCAAAGTAACCTTTCCCCCTTATCTGGTTTTTATTTTTGCCTCAAAGACTAACAACAAAACCAAAACAATAAAAAATAGAGTACTTCCTAACTATGATTCTTAACCAAAGTAATGAATAAAAAAGTCAGGAGGGGCGCCTGGGTGGCTCAGTGGGTTAAAGCCTCTGCCTTTGGCTCAGCTCATCACACCAGGGTCCTGGGATTGAGCCCCGCTCAGCGGGGCGCCTGCTTCCCTTCCTCCCTCTTTGACTGCCTCTCTTCTCTGCCTACTTGTGATCTCTCTCTGTCAAATAAATAAAGAAAAAATCTTTAAAAAAAAAAAAAAGTCAGGAGGGCCTGGGTGCCTCAGTCAGTCTAGCATCTGCCTTCCACTCCATTCATGATCCCAGAGTCCTGAGATGAGTTCTGAGTCAGGCTCCCTGCTCAGCTTCTCCCTCTCCCTCTGCCTGCTGATTCCCCTGCTCCTGTGCTCTCTCTCTGTCAAATAAATAGATAAAATCTGGAAAAAAAAATCAATATTAACCTAGAACTATAAATACCCTTAAATGTTAAAATTAGACATGAATAGGCCATGTGTAAAATAAAACAGCTACAACTTTAAAAGGATACTTTTTGATTTTACTGTATTTAAACAATAATGACTTTGTTGATTTTTGCTATTTATTTATTTTTAACTATTTATTTATTAAAATGTAGGTGCCATGTCCAGCACAGGGCCCAAAATGGGGCTTGAACTCCCAAGACCTGAGCTGAGATCAAGACTCCAATGCTTAACCAACTAAGCCACTCAGGTGCCCCCCAGTTTTTACTTTTAAAATAAACTGTCTGAGATGTTTATCACATGGGTTATGTGCCTTTTCAGAGACTATTCATAAATATAGCTGTATTACAGCGAAAGCAACCATTTGAGTTCTGAGAACAAGACAGAACAGACAAGGTTATTCCACAAAATCACATTTATTATTTTTATCCTAACAAGTAATTATTACAACAAAATTTAAGGGGGGGTTCACTGTACAAAATATTTTGTAGTAATAAATCCCACTTAAATATAGATCAATAGGCACAATGCTCCCTCAGACGGTCACAAATTCAATTGACTACTAGTTGGTGTTTTTTTTTTAAGATTTTATTTATTTATTTGAAAGAGAGTATGAGAAAGCATGAGTCGGGAAGCAGGGGAGGAGGGTCGGGCAGAGGGAGAGGGAGAAGCAGACTCCCTGCTGAGCAGGGAGCCCAATAAGGGGCTTGATCCCAGGATCCTGAGATAATGACCTGGGCTGAAGGCAGATGCTTAACCAACTGAGCCACCCAGGCGCCCCTGACTACTAGTTTCAAACATGAGTTTCTGCTTTTAACATGAGTAACACCGTCGTTATTAAGGCACTGTTACGTTATCAAGTTGACCAGTGTTCTTTCATTATGGTGAGTTTTCTATAGAGATTTATGACAAAATTTTGTTTTTCTGGTTCAAATTCAAAACAAAAGCTATGCTAAATGTCAGAAGTTGAGAACAGTTTGGAAAGGACGTTCATAAAGATAGATCACTCGGGGATACTGAGTTTTAATAACTGAAAACTAAGTCACTATACTGAAAAATGTCTGTGTGCTTTTACCCCCTTGTCCACCAGAGGGAGCATCACATCTAACTTAGAGTCTAAATGGCGAACTCCCAGATGAAAGGGGAAATCATCTAAAACTTAATCGACAAAAATTTCAGATGTAGCATTTACAGAATTAAACATGAAACCAAATCATAGCATCCAAAAAAAATTTCAAAGGTAATATTTATCAAATAACTGGACTGCTTAGAACTGTAATACTTAACAGAAATCCATTCATCTGTTTAATGTAAATACACAAGCTACACAGATATCCTGAAACTCTACACAGCAAATGTATGTTGATGCAGTAATTCTGTGCTGCAGCACAAAACTCTGCAATGCTAACAAGCTCCCACTGATAATACTGCTGCTGATCCCGAGACCACACTTGGTGTCCCAAGAACTGATGATAACATAAACTGAATTTCCAAACACATGTGTTTTAACTTTTAAAGTTAGAAAACTGGTAACGAGTGGGACCCTAAATTTGGGGTGCAAACCCATGAAACCTGATGCCTTAAACTCCTAAATTCTGTTGAATTTTCTTTACCAGGAAAAACACCCTGAAGAGGGTGGTCTCCCTTTGCCTGAAGAACCTGCAATGGTCCCCCCGTATGGTAAGTGCCCTCTGAAGGACCGCTGGACCTGCTCTGGAACTGCCTTCACCATCTCTCAGCACTTTAGATCCATGACCAGACTCAAGTCCCAGGTGACCCCAAAGAATAAAGCGGAGAACTACAACCCACTGGGGCACCGGGGTGGCACAGTCGGTTACGCTTCCAACTTGATTTCAGCTCAGGTCATGATCTCAGGGTCGTAAGATGGAGCCCCAAGTCAGGCTCCACAGCAGGGAGTCTGCTGGAGATTCTTCCCTCTCCCTCTCCCCCTCTTGGTTGTGCACTAAAATAAATTAAAAAAAAAAAAAAAAAGTGTAGGGCACCTGTGAGGCTCAGTCGGTTAAGCATCTGCCTTTGGCTCAGATCATGATCTGAGTCCTGGGATTGCGCCCTGCATCTCCCTCTCCATCCACCCCTGCTCCTGCACACTTTCAGGTAGATGACTAAGATCTCTGGGGGGAAAAAAACGTGTGACTCATTAGGAGATTCATTACACACCAAAAGAACTGCAGGATTTTGGCAATTTATATCAACAAAAACTTGAGGAACACATATGGGAAAGGATCCTCGGAGTCTTGGATTCAGGAGGAAGACAGTGCTGGATTAGGCTGAATTTATTGCTAGGGGTTCACTAAGCAGAAATTGTGGATTCAACAGGTTAGCTCAAACAGCTAGAATACCTAATAGCTTGCTTGGTTGGTTTACTGAAACCTAGGCCTAAAGGTAACCTACACTAAATGAAGATGAAACGTCAAAACTTCTTTGGGTCCTGAGGTCTTCCTGATGACTTAAGGAGATCAGAATACTGAATGGATTTCGTATGAAGACCTGCTTACTCTCAACCATGTCCCTGGGAGGATCCAGAAAACATTCCATTCACCAAGCTAAGATAAATATATTCATGAGCGGAACCCTGGCCTTCTTTCAGAGCTCCGGGATGGCTAAACTTCATAGACCAGGAATAAAAGTGCTGTAACTCCTGCCATCAAACTGACTCCCTAAATTAAGCAGCAGATAATGGGATCCTGTGGGGTCAGGGACCAAGTGGCAGCACTTACTCACCAAAGACAAGGTGGGAATGAATACAGTAATGACAACCAAAACAGTACCCAGAAAGGTTTAAACTGCAGAGATCTCTGACACTGGCTAAATCAGTGCCCCTAGAACTGAAACAGATGGGCAACTTAGTGAAGTCTTGATTAGTGTGAGTGGAGAAACTCAAGAAGTACGATTTAAACCACCAAAAAAGTAAAAGTCGTGGCCCCTCTACCAATCCACAGATGGGAGCCACTTAAGAGAACCCAGAGTCTCTGGAATGAAGAGAAGGTCAGATCCCTTAAGAACTCTACCACAGAGCCAAATATGGATACTATAAATTTTCCACCTACACTTACCAAAAGAGATCCACAGCCATTTATAACGATGACTTTGTACTGGGGAAGAGCACATAAGCAGTCCTCAGGAGGATTACTAGACACCGGTACTAAACTAGAGTTAATTCCTGAAGACTCAAAATACCACTTTGGTCCAAACTTTCAGGAACAGCAGCTTATGGGAATCAGAGGATCAATGCAAACGGGGCTCAGATTTATCTGAGTGGATCCAACAGGTCCCAAATCCACCGTGCAGTTAGATTCTGCTGGAAAGCACAGTTGGAACAGACATCCTTAACAACTGTCAGAATCCCCTCTCTTGGGGCGCCTGAATGGCTCAGTCAATTGGGCATCCAACTCCTGATATTGGCTCAGGTCATGATATCAGTGTCATGGGACTGCGCCCTGCATTAGGCTCAGTGCTCAGCATGGAGTCTGCTTGAGATTCTCTAAAATAAACAAAACCTTAAAAAATAAAATAAATAGGGGCACCTGGGTGGCTCAGTGGGTTAAAGCCTCTGCCTTCAGCTCAGGTCATGATCTCAGGGTCCTGGGATGGAGCCCCGCATCGGGCTCTCTGCTCAGTGGGGAGCCTGCTTCCCCCTCTCTCTCTCTGCCTGCCTCTCTGCCTACTTGTGATCTCTCTGTCAAATAAATAAAATCTTTAAAAAATAATAAAAAATAATAAAATAAATAAAATCTTAAAAAAAAAAAAAAAAGAAGAAGAAGAAGCCCCTCTAATCTCCTACCCATACAGTAATGACTAGTGTGGTATAAACTGCATGTGAAAGCCACTGGAACTCCCTTTACCTACCTAAACAGTAAACCAAAACCAATACTGCATTGCTGGAGGACTTCTGCCACAATCAATGATGTGAGAGATGCAAAGGTGCTGATTCCCTTTCACATCCTCATTTAACGTGATTTGGCCAACGTAGTAGACAGGATCTTGGAGAATGACAGTGTGTTTTCAGTTGTGCACAGGATAGTTAGGTGACTGAACCTAATATTGTCGCCAAGTGTGGTTAAGGATGGTTAAATAGGGGCCACTGGGTGGCTCAGTTGGGTAAGCAACTGCCATCAGCTCATGTCATGATCCCGGAGTCCCAGGATCAAGTCCCGCATCGGGCTCCCTGCTTGGTGGGGAGTCTGCTTCTCCCTCTGACGCTCTCCCCTCTCATACTCTCTCTCTCTCAAATAAATAAATAGAATCTTTTAAAAAAATTGAAAAGATGGTTAAAAGGTATGCATGTTTGACAAGGGATGAACTGCGGTGGCTTGTGTAGTCTATCAACATAGCAAGCTGGAACTACAATTCCCCAAATTTCCTCTCTGTATGACTCCGGGTTAAGGTTGACCAAAAGAGATGTGTGCGATTTGGAAGGCAGAAGTGAAGTATCCATCATCATCCTCTTTCTAGGGTGTGTAAGCCTTGTGTAGGGTACCAAGTACTGCTGCAGCCTGTGCACACTGTCACTAACAGCTTGCCTTGTTGGCCTGGGATAGCAGGCAGGCCCTCTGTTCCTCCATCCCCCACGGTATCTCTTCCTGGACCTTCTCCAAGTTGTGGGGCCCAGTACATGAACAGTTCTGTGGCAAAGAGCATTAGCAATTTCTTCAGGTCATCGGTGTGAGTGAGGGGAAGGCAGTAACAGGCAGACACAGGTTTCAGGTTGTCCTCATTAGTTCCAGGTGGATTCCAATGTGTTTTTGCTTCCCCCGATGTGACATCCAGCTTTTTCTGCCAGTTCCACTGACTTCAGGACCCACACAATTCAGAGGTAACAGCAACTTTACCAATTCCTACAATTATGTAAGGTCTAACCTCTATAATCCTTTTCCTTTGTCATTCAGTGATTCTACTGCTCTGATCCCCAAAACGGATATGAGCCCTTTATAGAAAAACTGACCAGTCCAAGAGAATAACCCTGACATCTGGGAGACACCAGATGACCAAATATACAGATACCCACTGGGCAAGAATCTGAACAAACACCCAGAGTTGTTCTTTTTCAATCTAAATCTTTTTAGTGCCTCATTCTTCAATATGACTAATCAAGAATGACCAGACATGGGGCACCTGAGTAGCTCAGTCATTAAGCATCTCCCTTCAGCTCAGGTCATAATCCTGAAATCCTGGGATGGGGCCCCACATTGGGCTCCCTGCTCAGTCGGAGGCCTGATTCTCCTTCTCCCACTGCCCCTGCCTGAGTTCCCTCTCTCACTGTCTCTCTTTCTGTCAAATAAATAAATAAAAACAGAATCTTAAAAAAATAATAATAATAATAATCAGACACTTGAGGACAGTTCTTCTATCTTTTCTTCGATTTTTCTCATAGAGAGTTTGAAACATTCCCAAAAGTAGAGAATAGTAAAATGAAACCGCACACGTTCATCAACCAGCTTCAAAAATTATCAATACATGGATAATCTTATATACAACCTATACTCTTCACCAATACCTCCCAACTTTATTAAAGCAAACCCCAGTCTGTCACTTTACCCAATATCTACCTCAAAAAGATTATTTTTGTTTTTAACTTCTCATGTGGAAATAATTTCAGATTGATAATAAAAATTGCAAGAAAGAGTAAAGAATTCCATTTGTAAGGGCGCCTGGGTGGCTCAGTGGGTTAAGCCTCTGCCTTCGGGCTCAGGTCATGATCTCAGGATCCTGGGATTAAGCCCAGCATCAGGCTCTCTGCTCAACAGGGAGCCTGCTTCCTCCTCTCTCTCTCTGCCTGCCTCTCTGCCTACTTGTGATCTCTCTGTGTCAAATAAATAAATAAAATCTTTTAAGAAAAATACTCTAAGAAATAAATAATTAAATAAATAAAAGCGTGTTGTTTTGTTTTGTTTTTTTTAACAGATTTTATTTACTTGAGAGAGCATGAGAGAGGGGAGGGTCACAGCGAGAAGCAGACTCCCCGCTGGTGACGGAGCCCAATGTCCCCCTCCTGGGACTCCAGGACCATGACCTGAGCCAAAGGCAGTCACCCAACCAACTGAACCACACAAGTGCCCAAAAAATAAGAACGTTAAAAAAAAAAACAGATGTTTAATTTACTGATAATACAACTTAAGTGCATAATGGAACTATACTGAGACACCACTTCTCACCCATCAGACTGGCAAAACTTCAATAGCCAGAAATTCAAAAGCCTAACCAGACACTTAGTCTACAAAGTTGAGGGAAACAAGCGCTCTTATACATTGCTAGTAGAGATGTAAAATGGTACCATCCCACATAGCTGTTAACATTCTGACTTAGCACTCCCACTTCGAGAAATTTACACTGAATATACACTTGCAACAAGACAAAAATATGTTTAAATGCAAAGTTATTATTCATTACAGCATTATTCACAATTGCAAAATACTAGAAATTACACAAATGGTCAAGCAGAGGAAATTAGAAACTATGGCACATACACAAAACAGAGTATTATAGAGCTATAAAAAAGAAAAATATTCTACAAATATGATATGCAGTGATTTCCACTAGATTTTTAAAGATTTTATTTATTTATCTGACAGAGGGAGAGAGAGAGATCACAAGTAGGCAGAGAGGCAGGCAGAGAGAGAGAGGGGGAAGCAGGCTCCCTGCTGAGCAGAGAGCCCGACTCAGGACTTGATCCCAGGACCCTGAGATCACAACCTGAGCCAAAGGCAGAGGCCTTAACTAAGCCACGCAGGTGCCCTCCACTAGACATTTTAAGTGAAGAAAACAAGTACAAAAGAGCAGACAGAGTATGCTACCTTTTGCATATCAATGGAAAATACACATACCTGTGCTTATCTTTACCAATTAAAAAAGAGAGAGAGAGAAGATAAACCAGAAAATGATGGACGTGGCTACCTGCAAGGCAGGGGGAGAGGACAATGGAGAACAGTATGGAGATGGGAGGGACTGACAGTTCTCTTTTTTTATAGTTCAAGTTTGGGAAGCATATGAATGTTCTACATATTCCAAATATAAAATTAAATCAGGAGTGCCTGGGTGGCTCAGTTGGTTAAGCAACTGCCTTCGGCTCAGGTCATGATCCCAGAGTCCCAGGATTGAGTCCCACGGGGAGTCTGCTTCTCCCTCTCACCTTCTCCCCTCTCATGCTCTCTCTCACTTTGTCTCTCTCTCTCTCTCTCAAATAAATAGACAAATAAAAATCTTTATTCTTATTTGAATGGGGAAGGAAATCTAAAATGAAAGCAAAGTAAAACAAATAAACTCAATTGTATTACCAACTAATACCAGTAAATACACTGAAAGGGAAAACGAAAGAACACAAAATACGCACAATATTTACTGTATACTCTCAAGTCTTCAGCAGAGTAGCAGCGAAGGGGACACTGCAAACTATTCTATACTAAGTTGGGGCTTTCTGTAGTAATATGTAGATGAAGCAATTCTTAAACAATTTTAGATGATGTACAGAGTTGAATAAACAAGTGAATAGGCTGATGATGTTAGTAAGAGTATCACCGAGGCAGACGAGATATCGAATTATGGAACAAGGAAAGACAAGAAAGAGTCCTAAGGAGACAAATCTCTTACAGTAGAATGCGGAGCTGAATGCTAGCTGCTAAGTGTGGGGGGAGTGCTGTACTTGAAAAACCAGCATTTTGCAATTATCGTACCAAAGATTCATTTGATGAGGGACTGCACACAGTAGGAAAATAAGATAAGAGCTTGACCAGGTGATCACAATTCCCACCATCAATGAAACGCAGCTAAAAACTGTGAACCTCCAAATGGGATACCCTGAAAAACATAAACACATATAGCATCCCAGCTGAGAAGACATAACCTGAATCTAACCATGAAGAAATATTAGATAAACCCAAAATGAGGAGTTCTATTAAAACAGAAAGGAAAGGAAAAGGAAAGTCAGTGTTATATGACAAAAGAGAAGTTGTGGAATGTTCCAGATTAAATAAGGCCAAAGACAATTAACTGTATTAAAGGGGGGGGAGCTATGAAGAACATTATTGGGTCACTTGACAAAACTGAAATACAGATACTAAAGTATTATAGTAATGTTAAATTTAATGAAATTGGTATGTATACCTTTCCTCATTGTTGGGAATACATATTAAAGTATTTAGGATAAAGGACCAGGATATATGGAACTTACATATTCAGAAAGAAGAAAGTATGTATATGTGGGTAAAAATGGGGGCTTAAGGAAGGACAGGGAGGAGAGAGTGTGTAAATGATGTCAAATGTTAATAACTTAACCTGGGTAAAAAGTATCCAGAGTTTTGGGCCCATTCTTATTCTTGCCACTTTTCTGTAAATTTGAAATTCTTTCCCAACAAAAGTATTTTTAAAAAACTTAAATATAATGGAAAGAGGTTACTTTTTCATGAAAGTAGCTAGAGAAGCATACAACAATTGCAAATACCAAAATCATGGTATGTTCAAAATGATCTTAAAAATTAACTCCAGGGGCGTCTGGGTGGCTCAGCTGGTTAAGTGACTGCCTTTGGCTCAGGTCATGATCCTGGAGTCCTAGGATCAAGTCCCGCATCGGGATCCCTGCTTGGCAAGAAGTAAGCTTCTCCCTCTGACCCTCCCCCTTCTCATGCTCTCTCTCTCTCTCTTTCTCTCTCTCTCATTCTCTCTCCCTCTCAAATAAATATTTTTTTTAAAAATAAAATAATGAAATAACTCCAGATTCTGGGATGCTTTGGTGGCTCAGTTGGTTGAGCATCTGCCTTCGGCTCGGGTCATGATCTCGGGGTCCTGGGATCGAGCCCCACTCAGGCTCCCTGCTCAGCAGGGTATCTGCTCTCCTTTTCCCTTTGCTCCTCTCCCCACTTGCACTCTCTGCTCTCAATAAACAAATAAAATATTTAAAAAATGAAAATAACTCCAGGTTCTGAGTTCATGTATTTTCTGCACACACAATAATAAACCATAGCCCATGATACATGAAAAAGTACAGATGTACTTGGGAATAATTTAACACTTGACTATAAATGTAGACTCCCTACTTCCTTTTCGTCATATTCAGTGCTATTTCAAGATGCTATAGTATCCATTTGACAAGCGCTTTTACTGAGTACTTAGAGTGGGCTACACGCCATTTAATTTAACCCTTTCTTAAGTCTTTGCTACTCATGTGTAATCAGCAAACCAGCACCTTTAGCTTGTCAGAAATGCAGGATCTCACACCCAACCCAGACCTTACTGAATCACAATCTACACTTGAACCGAACCTGTGAGAGATTTATTTGCACATTAAAGTTCAAGAAGAGCTGCTCTTAGTGACTTAACAGGGGTTTATCTCTAGCTCCTACTAACTCTGAGGCACGAAGTGCAATTCCCCAGAGCAGCTCTCCTCCATGACATGACTCATGCCTGTTTCTCCAAACCCACTCATGGCCTCCACAGTCTTCAAGGCAAGGAAGAGAGGACAGGAAGAATGCACAGGATGTTTCATGGCAGACTCAGAAATGGCTTGTATAATTTCCAGCCCACACTCCACTAGCCAAAAAGGAATCACAGGACCCCAGTCAAACTGCAAGGGGGCTAAGAAACAGAGTCATCTTATCTTGTCTGCTCACGGGGCCAGGGCGGGGGGAGGTGATGATTAAAGTTTAGTAATGAATACTGAGATGTCTCAGGAATACCAAGGAAAAGTTAAACAACAGGCTTGAGCAGAGGCAGACTATCATTAGGACTATGAACAGGAGTCCTACTTCTCTCAGTTCAAATTCTAAAGCCACTGGGGCCAGCCAATGGACTAACTCACTTTCTGTCAAGAGGTTCACTCTTAGTCTAATCAAATGATTAAAAGAAAAAAAAAAAAAAAGAAAGAAAAGTGAACATATGCTGGCAAGCATTTGTAAGGAGTCTTCATCCCAAGCAGCACACACCATTTCTTACAATTTCAAAATGAAACAAAATCTAAGAAAGATGTTCTCAAAGTTTATTTAAATTTTTAATTATAAAAAAAGGATACAAGCTGGGGGGGGATACAAAAATATAAAAAGTACAAAGGAATATCTTCCCTCCCACCTCCAAGTCCTATTCTCTAGAAGTAATCACATTCTGGGTGTTCTTCCAAACTTTTCCTATAAATACAAGTACATACACACACACATACACACACACAAATATTTATTTAAAATATATACACTGCTCTACAACTTTATTCACCCAGCAGTGTGTCATGGACAGCCACCCAAATGTACAAAAATGGATCTACTTCCATCTGAACAGCTGGACAGTATCTGACAACATGGCTACACCATAACTTAACCAGTCCCATATTAATGGACATGAAAATCTTCTCTTCCTTTTTGGGGCACCTAGGTGGCTCCATGGGTTAAGCCTCTGCCTTTGGCTCTGGTCCTGAACTCAGGGTCCTGGGATTGAGCCCCACATCGGGCTCTCTGCTCAGCGGAGAGCAGAGCGTGCCTCTCTGCGTGCCTCTCTGCCTACTTGTGATCTCTCTCTCTCTCTTGAATAAAATCTTTAAAAAAACATTTCTTTCTCTCCCTTTTTAATTATCAAACTGCTATACTAAGCATCCTTGTGCAGCCACTGTTATTTGTAATTCTGTCAGAATTCCACCAAACAGGGCTGAGAAAACATAGTGCTCAGTTGACAGATCCTATCAAATTGCATTCCTGCAAATATATGAATGTTCTGTATTTGTGTTTATAAGGAACATAATAGATACTTTTTTGGGGTTGTTATGAGAATTAAGTGAAGTAATACAAAGTAAAGCACTTAAAATCATGCCTGGTATTGCTAAGTGATAATAAATATTAGCTACTGAATAATAACATTCAATCATCATATATTGTGGTGACGAGTACATGGAAGCTAGCTCTCTTACTTTCCCTTGATAATCAAGGTTAATCACCATCCCATATTTGGCCATATCCAATACAGGGGAACCATCTCTCCTTGACTGCTAAACAATTAAAAATTAAAAATTTAAATTTAAATTTAAAAAATTACAATTAAAAATTAAAAATAAAGTTGGACTATGAGAAGCAAAAATTGACTAACTCATCCCAACTAGGCAGCACTAAGTCCACACCTTCATTCCTGACCCCAAATATATCCTGATTTATTGAGAAAACCAGAACCAAATTTTGTTCGCTGGTTCACAACATACACTAGGAACAAATCTCAGCCTCTGAAAATGATTGGAAAAAAAAAAAAAGTCCAAGAGCACCTGGGTTGCTCAGTCCGTTAAATGTCCAACTCTTGACTTCAGCTCAGGTTTCGATCTTAGTGTCCTGAGTTCAAGCACTGCGCTGGATTCCACACTGGGCATGGAGACTACGTAAAAAGAAGAAGAAGAAGAAAAAAGACATGTCCACTGTTTTTTTTTTGTTTTTTTTTTTTTTAGATTTTATTTATTTATTTGACAGAGAGAGAGATCACAAGTAGGCAGAGAGGCAGGCAGAGAGAAGGGGGAAGCAGGCTCCCTACTGGGCAAAGAGCCCAATGCGGGGCTTAATCCCAGGACCCTAAGATCATGACCTGGGCCGAAGGCAGAGGCTTAACCCACTGAGCCACCCAGGCGTCCCATGTTCCGTGCTTTCTTTTTTTTTTTTTTTTTTTTTTTTTCTTTTTTTTTTTTTTATTTATTTGACAGAGAGAAACCACAACTAGGCAGAGAGGCAGGCAGAGAGAGAGGAGGGAGCAGGCTCCCTGCGGAGCAGAGAGCCCGATGTGGGGCTCGATCCCAGTCCTGGGATCATGACCTGAGCGAAAGGCAGAGGCCTTAACCCACTGAGCCACCCAGGCGCCCCTGTTCCGTGCTTTCTAACAGTAGTTCTCAAAATACAGTCCAGGGACCAGTGGAAGTCCCCAAAGCTCTTTCAGGAGACCCAAGAAGTCAAAACTATTTTCTTAATAATACTAACACCTTTTCTGCCTTTTTTATTCTCATTCTCCCATGAGTGTACAGTCGAGTTTTCTAGAGGCTATATGACATTTTGTAAAATACTGAATGCAGAAGCAGTTATGGGAATCAAAAGGTCTTCTATTAAGCCAGACATTAAAGAGATACACAAAAATGTCAGCAAGCAACTCTCTGTAAGTGTTCTTTTGTTTCAGAAAATAGTCCGTTTCACTAAAAACTCTGTTAAAATGTAATAACTGTTTAAATACAGATTTTCAAAAGTAATCAGTTTTAATTTTTTATGCAATAAAATCATAGAGATAGCCATGTAAGTAAACCTACTCAGAGTAAAACCTATTCAAAGTCCTAAATAACTGTTTGTTAGAGCCCCTCCTATGAAATCCTTCTCAATTTTTCGGAGTGTAAAGGAGTTCTGAGACTGAAAAATTTGAGAAACACGGCCCTATGTTATCAGTTGTCTCAAATGACAGCGTGTGTCAACAGCAGTCAAACCACAGGTTTTAGTCCATTGCTTCAACTGCCCTGTGAAAGTCAGAGGCAATCAGACAAGGTCTACAGAGGCCTGTCCGTAGGTCTCAGAGATGGCAGCACAGGTAGAGAAGGCTAATCAAAGGGCAGGAAAAGTTTCAAAAAGAACAAATCAGTGATCCCTCCCCATTACGAAAGGGTCTATGATAAAAACCTGACACCAGCTGGCTGGCTGGTCCCAAAGATGTGTTGCCATTTGGGGCAGTCAGGATCTTCCTCTACTGGTGGCAAACCAGGCACTCTGTACTAGTAGAAGCCACATGGCCCCTGGTGAGGCCAACTGTACTGCTGGTTTCCAGGCACCAATCTCCACCCCACAGCTGCTCTGTTCCTGAGTGCTCTGAACAATCGCCAGGTTGTCTGAAGAAGGAGAAAAACTTACTGCTATCCACAAAGCAGGTCATCCTGTCTGATTAAGAACATCCTCTGCTGTAGCATTCACATGGACCAAATGTTTTCAGGCTCAGGGCTCTGCCATACAGCCCTTTCCCAAACCTCCTTGCAGAAGAAAAGGAAGAAGCAAAAGAAACAGGAATTATAACTCCGACTTAAAAAGAAAAATGGAAGTCATATCCACAGTCCTTTCCCAACCCACCTCATTATCAATCCTTCCTTGACCCTCAGGTAACTCCATTAGCCAGTGCCAAGCATCTGCAAATCCTGACTTCAAGCCATTTCTCAAGGTTCTACTCTTTGAGGGCCTTCACAGTTCACCCTTCACCTCCCCAAGGAGAGTCTGTAACAAGACGGCAGTTTGCCGGCACCTGGTACTGACCTATTTCACAAAACCAGCCATAAACCCACAGAATGCCTTTCACCCATTATTTAAACAGAGGTGAATGCCTCCCTGTCTCCACTTGGCTCTTCCTACCAGGCCCTTGAATCTTGGCTTAGGAAGCAAATGTGAGAATTTTGCCTTTGTTGAAACTATTCATTCCAAGGCTTAATGTTAATGTTCTTGGTAAATTCACTTACTTAGAAAATTCACCTATAGGGGCACCTAGGTGGCTCAGTGGGTTAAAGCCTCTGCCTTGGGCTCAGGTCATGATCTCAGTGTCCTGGGATCGAGCCCCGCATCGGGCTCTCTGTTCAGTGGGGAGCCTGCTTCCCTCTCTCTCTGCCTAGTTGTGATCTCTCTGTCTGTCAAATAAATAAATAAAATCTTTAAAAAAAAAAAAAAAAAAGAAAGAAAGAAAATTCACCTATAAAAAAGCAGTGCGGGGGTGGGCAGGACCTGGGGTTGGTTCAGTTGGTTAAGCATCCAACTCTTGATATTGACTCCAGTCATGATCTCAAGTTCGTGAGATGGAGCCCCAAGCTGGTGCCCTGTGCTGGGCGTGTAGCCTGACTGGGATTCTCTCCCTCCCTCTCCCCTTCCCCCACCTTCCACCCCACTCACACATGCACTCTCTCATTAAAAAGAAGAAAAGAGAAGAGAAAAGAAAGAAAGGATCAATCCATCTAAGACCTCAGCCTCTGTTTCCCGATCATTTTAACAATCTTCTTCCCTATCTCAGGTACTTTCTGCCATACCTTAAACCCTCTTGTTCCAACACACACTACTATACATACATATATAAATATATATAAATAAATATAGATATAGATACATAGATATATCTCAAGTCCTCCCATTCCAACCACTCTACCTTTTCCTTGACCACACCATGTCCCCTAACCCCCCAAGTCCATCACATTCCACTGTCCATCAACCTACCCTCCTTATGGCCTCAGTTCCTTGCTTGAAAATCATGGTGCCTGATTACCTCCCTTGCCTACAGCTTCCACTTCCTTCTCCCACTCTCCATCCATTAAACTAACCTGGCAATCCTGGATAAACCCAAATTTCATAGTCAAGGGGCTGACCACGGAGAGAGAAAAAAGCACGCCTGTGCTAACTGCTCTCACTCTAAATAAATGAACACAAGTTTTATGTGGACCCCCAGCACTTCCCAGCTATGCTACTGCATTCCACGAGGCAATTCACTCTTCCAGAAGGTATTTCAAACCTTCTCTTCTCAGAGACCGAGTTAGTCAGCAGCCACTTCCCTAGCTGTCCTCAAAACATTCCATCGCTGCTGCCACCTTCTCTAGCACTCTTCTTCCAGCCTCGGGATCTGAAGGTATTCCTGCCTTCCCCAGGTTCAGTCCTTGGCGGAGACAGATTACATCAACTCACCAAACACAGTGTTCTCTTCTTGCCCTTTATTGCCTGGTCATATCTACCCACACTGCAACTCAAATGTAGCTGCTTTATTTTCTATTAATTGATCAAATCTGTCTCATGGACATGGGGTTGTTTTTTCTATATTTAGTCTAAACTACCTCATGAATACTCACTGTAGGAAATAGCTAGAAACTTAAAATTTGCCAAATATCTCAGTTTCTTCCAGTTAATATTTGGACATTTAAGTTTAATTCCTTACCTGAGCTGGTTTAAATAGGTGCTTTCAGGTAAATTTTCTCCAAATGGGGCTTAAGGGATACAACCTTATGGTGGCAAGAAGACCTAGGATCTTGGTATTTCTGTGGATCTTCACTGACCTCTGCTGCAAAGAGGTGATCATGTCCCATACCAGGACTGTCGCCATCTCACCTTCTGGGATGCCATCACTGCTCCCAGCGCTGTATCCATGACCCCGACCTTCAGTCTGGAGTTGTATGATGCCTGCTGTCCCACCAGCTCCTCCACATCCCACCCAGTGACATGAGAGCATTTCAGACTCCCCTGCTACCACAGGCTCATCTGTCTAGCCACTTCCTTCTACCACTGCTGTGCTATATCCCCCTGTTGGAACAGCACCAACCCGCACAGCTATCCCCCCCTCAAGATTCCAATTAAGGAGCACAGCCAAAGGCCTTCTACTTTTGACTGACCCCTCAACCTATTTAACACACTCACCCCAACTCCAGAACTTGGGCCAGACGAGGAAACTCAAAACAGATATTTCAAGGGCAGCTCAATCAGTGGAGTATGTTAACTCTTGATCTTAGGGTTGTGAGTTCAAGCCCCACACTGGGTATGGAGATTATTTTTTTTAAAAAAGATCTTTCAGGGCACCTGGTTGGCTCAGTGGGTTAAAGCCTCTGCCTTCGGCTCAGGTCATGATCCTGGGGTCCTGGGATTGAGCCCTGCGTCAGGCTCTCTGCTTAGCAGGGAGCCTGCTCCCCACCCCCGCTGCCTGCCTCTCTGCCTACTTGTGATCTCTGTCAAATAAATAAATAAATATCCTTTTAAAAAATTTAATTTAATTTAATTTTTAAAAAAAGATCTTTCCAAAAAAATCCCAAAACATGTATTTCTCATAATCTATTTTCCCTACCTTTGTCCCCTTTCTTCCCATAATTTACCAGGGCTTTCTCAGGGCTAGAAAAGATGAACTTTCAATTTCCAATTCATCCTTCTCCCTGTTGGAAGGCACTAAGCCTCAAGCTCAGCCTTAATGATGGAAGAGAAATCATATCCTCTTTACCCAAGAAAAGAAACTATCATCAGAGTACATCAGAGGAAGTTCTTGATACAAAAACTACAGGCAACTTGTAACTTTAGAAAACAAAAACAAACATACAGTGACTTAAAATTCCCTTAAATACTATCCCTTCACAACTTTAACTGTTAGCATCTCCTGTGTGCTAGGCTCCAAGGATATAAGATTAGGGAACTGGGTCACTGAAGTGGGTAGACCTGCAAACAAAATAATTACAATGGAATTTTATATGCTGGATATATGAAAACAGAAAACACAAGTAACCCCTTTGTCAGTCTTTTCCAGGTCAAACTAAAGAGGTGAGCAACTGCAGAAAAAGGATCATATAAATTATTTCAGGTCACAACTTTCTCTCATTTAATCTTTCTACAATATACATACTTCATTTTTCTTTCTACTCACAAGATGAAAGACCAGTCCTTACTGAGAGGAAAAAGGGAAGAAAAGCCATGAAGCGGGTTCATTCAAGTTTCTCTATTAATAAAGATCAATATGCAAGAACTAAAGCCCTTTTCAAATAGCCCAAGACCAAAGGAAATCGGGTAGAATGAAATAATAAATTAAGTCTGTTATTTTATGTTGCCACCCCAACCCCAGACCGTTATTGTTACAAATGAATATTTTCATTCCATTTAATTCAAATGGAAGACAGCAGAAAGGCAAGAACAGCTAGAGGAAAATTCAGCCAGATGTTCTTAACACAAACTAAAAGCTTACCATGTGTCAGGCACTTGGGGCTACAAAAATGGAAAGATGTAACGCCTACTCTCAAGGCCTTCACAACTGATGATGAACAAACAAATTTTACTTACACGGTGATAAAGAACACAGAAACAGAAACTTTACCCCAGTGATGGTCATTCAACTGTAGTAGAAAACTGCATGAAACAATACACCGTAGTTTGATTTCTCTAACGCTGTTTTCAGGCTGTGCTGATTCCCAGCTCAGCATTGCAGAAATACTAACCACTGACACGGAAGTGTCACCTATCCCTACTACCACAGCTCAGGTCAGCGATATCCTAGGAAGGGCAAGTAAATAAATAAATAAGTGCAAATGTATTTTGTGTGTAACGCACTACTAAACAAGCGTGTATCAGTATGAAAGTCCTTTTGTTTTTGTTTGGATGCTTGGTATTGACTGATATCCCCTTCTTATTTTATGTTTGCAATTCCCCCACTATAATGAATATTGGCGGAAACAGAAACTGCCTCCTTTCCTAAAAGCCAAGAAGTCCTAACAGTCACCTTCTCAAACTCTCTTGCAGCAAGGATACAGGCAGTGACCCAATCTCAGCTAATCCAAGACACCACTGAGGACTTTGAATCAGAAGCTAATACCACAAAGAAGCATGGATGAGAAAGCAGCGTTCCAACAATACTCACTTTCCCCACAGCAGTGGCAAGAGTAACAGCAGCAGGGCCCAGGACTGTGGTGCTGGTAATACATGTGGGAGAAGCCAGCACTACGAGGCAGCATCACAAATGATGTACTCCCCAGATCCTAACTCCAACTACTTCTGAACTGTAATTCTGACTATGGAACTCCCTTTGGTTCCTACCCACTTTCAGAACTGGGGTTCCTCCAGACCTCAAAGTAATGCTGAGATCTCCCCAATGCTCTTACATGAAATTCCTTTTTTGCTTAAAGCATTACTAACCAAGTAATGTCTCGCTAATGAGCTATAGGAGTAATAGCCAACAGTAATAAAATAGCATAGTAAATGAAGAAGTGTCCCACCCACCAACAGCTGGGTCTGCATAGTCTACTTTGGAAAACAGACAATTTGTGTATCACATGACTCAAGTTCAGCTCTGATAATTCAGTGAATCATCTGTCATCATGTATTAATTCCAAAACTTTCCCATCTCAACTACTAAACAACTTTGCCAGTCTGATCCCATCTGGAAGACGACCCACACCTCCTCTCTCCATCACCTACTATTATAGGGCAGCAAGTTCTCTACATTCGAACTTGAGATACACCCCCAGATGATTTAACAGGAGGAAGAAGAGCCCAGGTCTCCACTTTGCTTGAATAAGAATCAAAGATCTATAACTTTCAATTTGGAGGCTTTCAGCAAATACTCGAGTCCTAAATTAACTGCTTTCAAAACTTTTTTTACGTTTTGACGTTTACAAAAACTTGAAAGTGCTCGTTCAACTGATTTTTTCACAGTTACTGTTACGGTCATATCACGAAGCTGCAGATACAATTGTTACTCTTATTTAGTAACTTTAAAATACAAAGTTAAATAAATAAACCCCTCAATTACGAATCAAATAAGGAACTGGTTAAGATTAATGGTCAAGCTCCCGATCTGAATTCTGCAACTGCCTCCTCACCTCCACCCACCCAAATCCCAGGCCAGGAGATCTGGAAAAATCATCCCACCCATCTCCACTTTGGCAGATAATAAGAGCACTTAGTTGTTTGATGTAAGTCCTATGACTCTGTGTGTGTGTGTGTGTGTCTATATATATATTGATTCAATAAATTGCTTCCATAAATTGCCTTAACATAGCACTTTACACTGGCCCAGGGCTTCCAGGCGTATGAAACACTCTCGCATGAACTCTCGCATCCCGAAAGGTGGTTAAGACTTAGACTTGCCTGCACAGCCATTAAATGCAAAGCACATCATGGACCCTCAGGAACTTGGGCTCCACAGCACTGTACTGCGTCTCTAGTTCAGCCCTTCGGATTCGCTGTGGGTAATTCTCGCTCTCACCGTTGTGCTCCGTAGGGATGCCCCGTTCCTGTTCAGGGCTCCAGGCGGAACACAACCTGGACCCTGGAAAGGGTTCGGTAAACACCGAGATTCTTCCGCCTCCCGCCAGCCGGGTCCTCTCCTGGCGGGTCCCGACTACCGAGCCCGGTTGGCACACATCCCTGCGCCCCCACCGCCACCCCCAGCCAGGTGTGACCTCCGGGGCCGCACCGATGCAGCGGGCCGCCCGGGACACAGACTTCTGGTTCCCCGGTAAAATCACCCGCAGCACAACGCTGCCCTTTAGCTCTGCCCCACCGGCTCCCTCCAGTTGCTACGGCAGCCCGGGGGCACGGGCGGGGGGTGCTAGCGGGTCCAGCTCGGCCCCACCGAGCGGCGGGGGCTGAGCCTGGAACGCACCCAGCCCCCTGCCAGCCGCGACGCGTCCCCGGGAAACGCGCGTCCCAGGACGCGCGGGGCTGAGCACCTGGGCAGCAACCCCCAAACGTGCGCACCCACGACCGGGCAGGGTCCCGCGGCGGGCACCCCCCTACGTCCCCCGCACGCCCAACCCGCGCCGCCCGGGACTCGGGTGGGCGAGGGCGCTCCGCACGTACCCGAGGAGGCAGCGGTCGCAGACGACGCCACGACTCCCCTTGCACACCGTGTACGCCAAGGGATCCGAGCGGAAGAGCAGCTCTCCGGGGCGCAGCTGTGCCAGGGCGCGCAGCCCGTTTCCCCTATTGGCGGTGCTGAACTTTTCCACCTTCGGGGGCTCCATCGCCTCAGGTCCGCGCCTCAGCGGTCCGCCGCGTCCGGCAGCTAGCGTCTCGCGTGCAGCCGGGAGCCGCGCGCCTGCGCAGTGTGCGCACGCGTACGCCCGAGGGGCGGGGCGGGCGCGCGGGGCCTCTGAGCATGCCCAGACCGGGTCCGCCGGCGAGGCGGGTCGGAGCGGCGCGCGGGGTGGGGCTCTGCCTCGGGACACCCAGGGATGGCCGCCGCCGGTCCCCAACCCGCTGCGCGGGGAGCAGCGGTGGTACATACACTGGCCCAGCGTTCAGTTATGGTAGTTTGTATGCAGACGGAGAGGTGAGAGAACAGGGCGGTGGATACCTGTATACCCTCTTCCGAGATCAGTTCTTGGCATTTCGCCATTTCTGCTCATTTTCTCTCCCCAGGTATGTAGGTATTGTTGTTGGACCCCGTGAAAGGAAGTTGGTCTGTTATTGAATCGTTTAAAAGTGAGCTGCAGACATCATGATTGCTCATAACTCATTTCTTAATTAAGTGCTGTCACCTGTGCTGAGCAGAAGCCTGAGAACAAAGCAGACGCTGACCCCTGCAACCCACCTCCCCAACTCCTGGGTGGGTGGTGTGTGACAGTCCTCCAGGAAACTCCCAACTAGCTTCACGTTAATGCTTTGCTAGAGGGGAAAACAACCTTAACTAGACAGTAGCAAGGCCTCCAGTGTCCTTAGGGTCTTCTTTAGTTTGTGAAAAGTCCTTTTAGACACATCCTTTCTTCCTTACCTCCCCTGACTCCCACGTATATAATCAACCATTGTACACAAACCCAGTACAGCAGCTCTTTCTGCCCACAGGTTCCATCCCTGTGCATTAATAAAACCACGTGGTTTTTTGCACCAAACACGTCTCAAAAATTTGTTCTTGGGGAGCACCTGGGTGGTTCAGTGGGTTAAAGCCTCTGCCTTGGGCTCAGGTCATGATCTCAGGGTCCTGGGATCCAGCCGCACATCGCACATCGGGCTCTCTGCTCAGCGGGAAGCCTGCTTCCCTTCCTCTCTCTGCCTGCCTCTCTGACTACTTGTGATCTCTGTCAAATAAATAAATAAAATCTTAAAAATAAATAAATAAAATTACTTTTTTGCACCAAATATGTCTCAAGAATTCTTTCTCGGCTGTCGGCTTCAAACCCTAACATCATCTTTCCTACGTCATCCACTTTTCTACCTACAGAGCTGCTTTTCTTATTTTCACTAGTCTTCATGACATTTAGCAAAATTTTTCACTCTTAGGAAATTCCCTCTCCAGTGAAAACTAAGTAGTAACCCACTGTGAATTGTTCCACGAGAACAATTTAGGTGCCAAATTTACGAATCACTTATGCACAAAGCATGTTTACCAAGAGACTCAAGTGTCCTTAGCTTTTTGCAATAAGGAGTCAACAGCATAAACCTACATCCAGTACTCAACGCTTTAGTGGTTTTTTTTAAAGATTTTATTTATTTATTTGACAGAGAGAGATCACAAGTAGGCAGAGAGGCAGGCAGAGAGAGAGAGAGAGAGGAGGAAGCAGGCTCCCCGCCAAGCAGAGAGCCCGATGCAGGACTCGATCCCAGGACCCTGGGATCATGACCTGAGCCGAAGGCAAAGGCTTAAACCACTGAGCCACCCAGGCGCCCCACAATGCTTTAGTGTTTTATCTCATTTGGAAAAGACCAAGACATCCAACGAATTCAATCCCATTTATCATCCCAGCAAAAATTTGAGATAGCCGAGATTAACCATCATTTTAAGTTACCTTTTTGCTAACGAATTGCAACAGAGAATCACGAAGTCATTTGACCTTCAATAAATCATGGTAGAATAAAAGTTTCATATTTAATGCTGATACATGTCTATCTTTTCTCTTTTTTCTTTGAGAGAGAGAGGGAGGGAGAATGAGTGGGAGGAGAGGGAGAGGGAGAAGCAGGCTTCATGCCGAGTAGCACCCCCCCCAAATGTGGGGGTGGATCCTAGGACCCTGAGATCACAATCTGAGCCAAAGGCAGATGCTTAACCAACTGAGCTACCCAGGCGCCCTAAGACATGTCTATCTTAAAGCAATGAACTTAAATTAGTTTAAATACTGAATATGTTCCGCCTGGATCCTCTTTTAAAATTCATTTCGCAGACACCTGCAGGACTCAGTCAGTTAAGCATCTGCCTTCGGCTGAGGTCATGATCTTAGGGTCCTGGGATCGAGCCCCACATTAGACCCCTGCTCAGTCAGCAGCCTGCTTCTCCTTCTGGTTGCCACTCCTCCCTGCATGTGTTCCCTCCCTCTGACAAATAAAACCTTTTTAAAAAATATTTTTTTAAATTTATTTGACAGAGACACACGGTGAGAGAGGGAACAAGCAGGGGGAGTGGGAGAGGGAGAAGGCTTCCCGCCAAGTAGAGGGCCCAGTACGGGGCTCAATCCCACGGCCCTGGGATCATGACCTGAGCCGAAGGCAGACACTTAATGATTGAGCCACCCAGGCGCCCCAAAAAAAATCTTTAAAAATTAAAATAAAAAATAAAAGTCAGTTTTCTCCTGTCAATTTTTAATTGAGACATTGGTGGGGAAATCTGAAGTGGGTGGTGTAAGGTCCAGGGGTTGCTCTTCTTTGAGTAAGAGGATCAATGGTGTCAGAGGTGCCAGAGAGGTCTAGAAGCCAGTTGTGCAGGCCACATCCAAGTTGGTGCAGAAACAGGTGGGGAAGGGAACGCAGAAGAGGCAAAGTGCCGCCAGATGGCAGAGAAAGTGTTTCTGGTTCTAGAGCTCATCAGCTTCAATAGAGGAGCAGACGCCATGTTTTGCAGCCAACAAGAGGGAATGAGCTGTCCATGTTGGGCTAGAGAAGATAGGTAATTTCCTCAAACCAAAAGGGTTTTGGCAGCTGCTTGCGAATATCCCTCAAAGTCCCCATCCCAAGGTAGACTAGCCACAGCTGGCTCCAATTATAGCCATTAACCTGGGAAATAAGTGAGGGAGAAGCCCCCACATCTATTAGGAAGAACAATGAACGGGAAGAGGGTCAAGAGTCCTCTTTGGGGGCACCTGGATGGCTCAGTGGGTTGAGCCACTGCCTTCAGCTCAGGTCATGATCTCTGGGTCCTGGGATCGAGCCCCACATTGGGCTCTCTCTCAGCAGAGAGCCTGCTTCCTTTCCTCTCTCTCTGCCTGCCTCTCTTGTGATTTCTCTCTGTCAAATAAATAAATTTAAAAAAAATCTTTAAAAAAAAAAAAAGAGTCCTCTTTGTCTGGAATGGGCCGCATTTCCTACAGCAACCTAGGTTTACCTCAGAAGAGGCCTGTTCAGTTAAATAATTATCCAGTATCTCCGGAGGGAGTTCACTAGTCAAACATGTTCTCCAAGAGGACCTTAGGTCTGGGTCCTGATTTAGAGCCCTGAAAACCTGGGAGGACCTAGGGTACCTGTCTATTTGCCCTGTTTCCTGCAGGAAAGAGCTAACTAATAGATACCACTGTGGCCATGCAGCGTTACAGGAGATCCATCCTTTTCTAAATTTTGCAATCCCACTTGTTTCCAGTGGGTTAAAAAGGCACCCAAAGGGAGAGTTCCTTGGGGAGTTAAGAAGCCTAGTGAGCTCATGCTAATGAGGGAACCAAAGCAAGCTGAGGGCAAGGCAGAAGCTGCATCCCGCAAACCCACCCTCCTCGCCCCTGCATGGGTTATATGTGACATTCCTCGGGCACTTCTGGCTGCCCTAAAGGAAAAACAAATATTTAACTTGTAGAGATCACAAGCCTGCAAGGCCTGAGTCTCCCTCACTTTACAAATATCTGAGTGATTTACAAGGAAGAAGCTTTCTTACCAACAGCCTAACTTCCAGAGACCCATAACTCAGTTCCTGAAGCCCTAACATCATCTTCCCCTCCATAATATTGAGGGAGGCTGAGGCAGAGGGAAATGTAAATAAAGCTGAATTTCTTCTAACCCTAAAGCTCATTTACAAGGACGTGTGATAGGAGGAGTGTGACATTCCTCCAGGAAGCTCCCAACTATCTACTGCTCACACCTTACTGAAAGGAAAAACAACCTCAACTTGACAAAAGCAAAGCCTCCAGTATCCTGTGTATCTTCTTTAGTACATGAAAGTTCTTTCAAACCCTTCCTTTTCTTTCCCTTCCCCAACTCCATAGTATATAATCAGCCACACCTCACAATCCTGGGGCAGCAGCTCTTTCTGCCCACGCGTCCTGTCCCTCTGCTTTAATAAACCACCATTTTGCACCAAAGATGTCTCAAGAATTCTTTCTTGGTCATTGGCCCTGGACCTCACTCATAATCTGAAACTTCATCAGTGCTCCTGGAAAAGTAGAGAAGGTCCATTACCAAGATCGGCCACACCCTCATCCCACCCAACTCCCACATAGTGTCCCATGCAGGACATGTCAGAGGTTTTGTGTGTCAAAAGCAACCAGAAGCATCCCTCAAACAAGAAATCACTATTGATCACAATCCTGCCTTCCCCTGAGGCATTCCTGCCTTAAGAGGCCTGGGAGGGATGCTGACGCCCCTCCCCTTCCCCTTCTCATCCTGGGCTACCAATGGGCACCTGGTGAATGGACTGAAATACTGCCCTATACCCTAAAAGCTGCATTATCTCCCTGCCATTTTTTTTTAAGATTTCTATTTATTTATTTGACAGACAGATCACAAGTAGGCAGAGAGAGAGGAGGAAGCAGGCTCCCTGTTGAGCAGAGAGCCTGATGTGGGGCTCGATCCCAGGACCCTGGGATCATGACCTGAGCCGAAGGCAGAGGCTTTAACCCACTGAGCCACCCAGGCGCCCCATCTCCCTGCCATTTTTAACCCATGGAGAACACTAGAAAAATTTTACTGGGGAAATTACCCAAATTTATAACTTAAGTAGCTAATAGAGGATATTGATGGAAAACAGTAAAGATGGAAATCCATCAAGGTCTAAACGGCATTCTAGCATATACGGTCTTTATAGCGAACTAGGAAATGGTCCCCAGTTGGGCTTTTTTTTTTTTCTTTCAAGATTTTATTTATTTATTTGACAGAGAGAGAAGTCACAAGTAGGCAGAGAGGCAGACAGAGGGGGAGGGGGAAGCAGGTTCTCTGCTGAGCAGAGAGCCCAATGTGGGCTCGATCCCAGGACCCTGAGATCATGACCTGAGCCGAAGGCAGACGCTTGACCCACTGAGCCACCCAGGTGCCCCCCCACCCCCAGTTGGGGTTTATTCCATCAGATATTGGTTTTGGCCAGCTTTCAGTGGAGGTCCCAAAGCCATAAATGGCTAGACCAGAGATGTGGAGGGGATTGCATTAGATCAACCAGGAGGAAACCTCACATGGGAGTCTTAGGATTGGCAGCTGAGCTAGTCACTTAGATGACTGTCCTGTGCCAAGACAGACAGTCCTTTGTATAAGGAGAGGAGTAAAGAGATGGCATCTAATGTCTGGGTCCTATTACCATCCTGGCCAGGGTATTAACTTCCAGGCAAAAGGCAGGTTTCTCCTCCCCGGAGAGTAGCCATGGGCTAGAGGATTGCAACCTGAGCAATCAACATGAAAATGTTTCAATAAGACTGTATAAGACTGTACTCCTTGAAAAGCCCCTGGAAGGAAGAGAAAAGTACTCAACAAATTTGCACCAAATCTCAGAGTCCAGATGAAAAGACTCAAAGTCCCAAGTTGGGCACCAAGTGATGTGGTTTTGGAATAAATGTGAGGTTCAGTGGGGTGAGGTCCAGAGCCAATGGCCAAGAAAGAATTCTTGAGACACCTTTGGTGCAAAAAGGTAGTTTGTTAAAGCATGAACAGGGACAGGTCCCATGGACAGAAAGAGCTGCACTGGGGTTGTGAGGAGCAATTGATTATATACTCTGGGGTTGGGGGAAGGTAAGGAAAAAGGGAGGTTTTCAAAAGAACTTTCATATGCTAAAGAGGACCTATAAGGTATTGGAGGCCATGCCATTGGCAAGTTAAGGTTGTTTTTCCCCTCTAGCAAGGCATTAACATGAAGATAGTTGGGAGGTCCCCAAAGAATGTCAGCCATATCCCAACCAGAGGTGAGGGTGCAGGAGATCAGCCTCTGCTTTGTCTTCAATTAGCCTTCTGGTCCCTCATCAAAGGTATATTTTATACTTCAATTAGTGATTTATCTGTGGGGTGATTGGGGATTATAAGAATAGCCTGATTCGGGGCGCCTGGGTGGCTCAGTGGGTTAAAACCTCTGCCTTCGGCTCAGGTCATGGTCCCGGGGTCCTGGGATCGAGCCCCACATCGGGCTCTCTGCTTGGCAGGGAGCCTGCTTCCTCCTCTCTCTCTGCCTGCCTCTCTGTCTGCTTGTGATCTGTCAAATAAATAAATAAAATCTTAAAAAAAAAAAAAAAAAAAAAAAAGAATAGCCTGATTCAGGGCGCCTGGGGGGCTCAGTGGGTTAAGCCTCTGCCTTTGGCTCGGGTCATGATCTCAGGGTCCTGGGATCGAGTCCCATATCGAGCTCTCTGCTCAGCGGGGAGCCTGCTTCCCCCCTTCTCTCTCTCTCTGCCTGCTTCTCTGCCTACTTCTGATCTCTCTCTGTCAAATAAAATTTTAAAATTTAGAAAAAAAAAAAAAAGAATAGCCTGATTCCCGGGGGCACCTGGGTGGCTCAGTGGGTTAAAGCCTCTGCCTTTGGCTCAGGTCATGATCCCAGTGTCCTAAAATCGAGCCCCGAATTGGGCTCTCTGCTCAGCGGGGAGCCTGCCTCCCCTTCTCTCTGTGCCTGCCTCTCTGCCTACTTGTGATTTCTGTCTGTCAAATAAATAAATCTTAAAAAAAAAAAAGAAAGAAAGAAAGAAAGACTAGCCTGATTTCCATAATCTGGAGAGGCAGACTTTTTTTTTTAAAGATTTTTTATTTATTTATTTATTTGACAGAGAGAGATCACAAGTAGGCAGAGAGGCAGGTAGAGAGAGTGAGAGGGAAGTAGGCTCCCCGCCGAGGAGAGAGCCCAACGCGGGACTCGATCCCAGGACCCCGAGATCACGACCTGAGCCGAAGGCAGCGGCTTAAACCACTGAGCCACCCAGGTGCCCAGACTTTTTTTTAATTTCTTTTCAGCATAACAGTGTTCATTGTTTTTGCACCACACCCAGTGCTCCATGCAACCCGTGCCCTCACTAATACCCACCACCTTGTTCCCCCAACCTCCCACCCCCCACCCCTTCAAAACCCTCAGGTTGTTTTTCAGAGTCCATAGTCTCTCATGGTTCACCTCCTCTTCCAATTTCCCTCAACTCCCTCTCCTCTCCATCTCCCCATATCCTCCATGTTATTTGTTATGCTCCACAAATAAGTGAAACCATAGGATAATTGACTCTCTCTGCTTGACTTATTTCACTCAGCATAATCTCTTCCAGTTCCGTCCATGTTGCTATAAAAGTTGGATATTCATCTTTTCTGATGGAGGCATAATACTCCATCATGTATATGGACCACATCTTCCTTATCCATTTGTCCATTGAAGGGCATCTTGGTTCTTTCCACAGTTTGGCGACCATGGCCATTGCTGCTAAAAAAATTGGGGTGCAGATGACCCTTCTTTTCACTACATCTGTATCTTTGGGGTAAATACCCAGTAGTGCAATTGCAGGGTCATAGGGGAGCTCTATTTTTAATTTCTTGAGGAATCTCCACACTGTTTTCCAAAGCGGCTGCACCAACTTGCATTCCCACCAATAGTGTGAGAGGGTTCCCCTTTCTCCACAGCCTCTCCAACACATGTTGTTTCCTGTCTTGCTAATTTTGGCCATTCTAACTGGTGTAAGGTGATATCTCAATGTGGTTTTAATTTGAATCTCCCTGATGGCTAGTGATGATGAACATTTTTTCATGTGTCTGATAGCCATTTGTATGTCTTCATTGGAGAAGTGTCTGTTCATATCTTCTGCCCATTTTTTGATATGATTATCTGTTTTGTGTGTGTTGAGTTTGAGAAGTTCTTTATAGATCTGGATATCAATCTTTTGTCTGTACTGTTATTTGCAAATATCTTCTCCCATTCCGTGGGTTGCCTCTTTGTTTTGTTGACTGTTTCCTTTGCTGTGCAGAAGCTTTTGACCTTTTTTATTTCCAGAAGCTTTTGATCTTTATGAAGTCTCAAAAGTTTATTCTCGCTTTTGTTTCCTTTGCTTTCGGAGACATATCTTGAAAGAAGATGCTGTGGCTGATATCGAAGAGGTTACTGCCTATGTTCTCCTCTAGGATTCTGATGGATTCCTGTGAGAGGCAGACTTTTGACACTTCCTGAGGTAGTCTAGAAATGGCTGTGGTGTAGGGGGAAGAGTGGTGGGTGAGGATCTCAAAGACCTAGGTTTGAATCCCAGTTCTTCCATGTGACGTTAGGTAATTTTTCCAAGCCCTTTATTAACTTTATAGTGAAGATGATACTATATTTCAGAGTGGTGAGAATAAATCCTGAGAAAGCATTTTGAAAAATCTTCAGAACACCATAGAAATATGAAAGGAACAAATTTTCTGAGTTAAAACTCTTCAGTCTGTGACTACAGGATAATGCCTGCATACAGCGTCCTACCAGCACTGCTAAGATAATCACATCGTACATTGGCATTAAGTTCGATACATAGAAGGAACTCAAAGTGTTTACTTAATTAAATAACATGTCATAAGGAGTTCCAGAAAACCAGGAGATAATTCTACCATAAGACAGTCTCAATTACTGAAGAGTAAGAATAGTTCTCAGGGAAAACATGCTGGATTCTCTACTTAGAGAGTCTTTCCTGTTCCAGGATGTGGTTTCAGCTACCCAGATATGACCCATTCCCCCTGATTCAGAAAGCCAACTATCCTAAATCTTAGAGGAATATCCCATGAGCCACCTCCCACCATGAAGAAAAAAATGGTATCTCAGAAAATGTGGGAATGTGAAAGGAAGACCTCTATGGCCCTAATGGTTTGCCTGGTTAGACATTTCCATGAGAGAGACATGGAAATCGTTTAAACCACCATTATTTTGTCTGTGTTGAAGAAACAGAACCAATACTGTCAGTTTGCAGCTTCTTATGCAGCTGGGGTCCAAGTACAAGCCCCAGGCTCTGCCCATCAGATTCACCCATCCTACCCATCATCCTGGAGACCTTGAGGAGCTCTGGCAATCCTGGTTGCTGGGAGCTACTTTGAAATGCCCCCCAAGATAAGATGGATTAATGGTTGAATAAGGGGTTGGATAAACAGGTATGTAATAAAGCTAGTATAGTAAAATGTTGAAGACTGAATCTAGGTAGTGATAAACAGTGCTCACTCTCAATTCTTTGGATTTTACTATATGTTTGCCATAATAAAATACTGATGGGAAAATACCATCATCTCACCAAAAAAGTTCTTCTACTAGTCTCATAAATGTTGTTTTATGTATTTAATTCAGATTCCCAGTGAAGTTTACAGATGGCATTTGATTAATATAGATCTCTTTTCTTCATTCACTGCTCATTGTCATTTTTGGTTATACAACAGGACCCAGGACAGGCAAGAGGTGCTTGGATCAAGGATCAGTCTTTCACTGGAGCCAAGAGAATTTGAGGGCTCTGATCAGCTGTTTATGCTAGAGGAGATGATCTACACTGCCAAAAAAGCTCAACATCCAAAGGCTGTGGCAAGAGGTATCTATTTGGATCCATACTGGGCAAAAGAGATACAAGACTTTTGATCTCAGAAGCAGATATTGGGCAGCAGGAATTTCCATCAGCAGGTCTCCGACATGGGGTATGCCAACTGCCATCTTCCTGCACTCTTAAATGCTGCTTTGCTCATAATTAGCATGCAAAGACTTGACAGATGAATGGTCGGGTCTCAATGCTTATCCTCCTAGGATGGTTCTCTCAGGGATCTTTTTTAAGAGAGAGAGAGCAATCTTACATGAAGGGGCAGGGGAGAATGGCCAGAGGAGGAAGGGGAGAATTTTTTTTTTTCTTTTGAGATTTTATTTATCAGAGAGAGTGAGAGAGAGACAGAGAGCATGTACAAGCAGAGGGAATGGCAGGCAGGGTAAAGCAGGCTCCCTGCTGAGCAAGGAGCCCAATGTGAGGCTCCATCCCAGAATCCTGAGATCATGACCTGAGCTGAAGGTAGACACTTAACCAACTGAGCCACCCAGGTGCCCGGAAGAGGGGGAGAATCTTAAGCAGGTTCTACACCCAGTGGGGAGCCCACGTGGCTCCAACTCAGGACCCTGAGATCATGACCTGAGCTGAAATCAAGAGATGGATGGATGCTCTCTCCAGAATCTTGTGAGTGTGGTGCTGTGTGCCTGTGAGCAGTGCACCAGCAAGATAAGGCATGAGCTCCTCAATGAAAGGTTCAAGGCATAGAAGGAATGTAGGATTTCAGTTCCTGAGATACTATGTAAAGCCAGGATAACTTAATATTGAGCCACAGAATGTAAAATTAGAACAACAGATTATTTCCGGATTTGGGTTTTGAGTCCTGAGCCTGGAATTGAGGGCCCTTAGACCCCAAATCTGAAGAGGGTGCCAACAATTAGGAAGCAGCCCATTCCATGCATAGCATTTTTCTTATGAAGTAGGGCACTTACTGGCCCTTGTTTGACCCAGTGAACTGAGGCTAAGGAAACTTCGGGATGAGGGTCCCTCACTTGAATAGCCCCACTTGACGGCCCTCCCTGTTTCCCTCAATGGACAAAAGAAGGAAGCAGTAAGCTCAGGTACAGGGAAGCCAGGGTATACTGCCCTAACCTGCAGCCATGGTCTTATCCTCGGAAGCCATCTTGAGTGAAGGCCAGCACCATCCCCACATCCACTAGTCCTCAGTGACGATCCAGATTTATTTTAATTAAAAAAATATATATATTATTTGACAAAGAGACACAGCAAGAGAGGGAACACAAGAAGGGAGAGTGGGAGAGGGAGAAGCAGGCTTCCTGCTGAGCAGGGAGCCCGATGCAGGGACTTTGCTCACCAACATAGGACCTAGGACCAACATGGTAGAAGCAGGGTTTGGGGAGTGGGGAAGGAGCAGGTATTTCAAGGACTCTGCTGAACTGGACTTGGGACAGTGGGAGGGAGATCAAAGCATTGGTACCCCAAGGCTTGCCCTTATGTGAGAAGCCACCAGGGCAAGACACCATAGAGGAAGTCAGAGACTTGGAATCACCAATGTAGTTGAGAAGCTGAAAGAAAAAAACTTCATTTATAATAATAAAAAATTTCAGTCAGTTATGTTGGAGGAAAAGATTGAATTGTCTTTTCATTCTCTCTATAGAAGCTGGTTTGTAATATAAAATTCTTATTTAAAAAATATTTTATTCATTTGACAGAGATCACAAGTAGGCAGAGAGAGAGGAAGGGAAGCAGGCTCCCTGCTACGCAGAGTCTGATGCCGAAGGCAGAGGCTTTAATCCACTGAGCCACGCAGGCGCCCCTATCATTTTTATAAATGAAGATCTTTCTATACTCTTCATAAGATCAAAGAGTATGCAGCCAAAAATGCAGGGAAAAAAGTATCCAGGGTCTATCACACTTAATTTTTTTTCTGGATTTTGTGATGTTTGTGGTATTTATCAGCTTTTTTTTCTTTAAAGATTTATTTATTTATTTGACAGACAGACATCACAAGTAGGCAGAGAGGCAGTTAGAGAGAAGGAAGCAGACTCCCAGCTGAGCAGAGAGCCTGATTTGGGGCTGGATCCCAGGACCCTGAGATTATGACGGGCGCCAAAGGCAGAGGCTTTAACCCACCGAGCCACCCAGGTGCCCCGAGATTTGATGTTTCTAATGAAAATTCTTACTAAATTTACAGTCAGCTTTTACCAGGAATCTAAATTGGACTTTTGAAAAGCAATGCTTTCTCGCCCTACCGGTTCCATTACTTTCATATCCTCGCCTCTAATGAGCAGATAAAAACCAAAAGAGCATAGAAAGTTGTGCCTCAATTTGCCATAAACCGTAACTGAAAATTTCACTGTTTTATTAGCAAGAGGGAAGTTAAATAGCACCTATAAATGTTTAAGACAGAACTACCCAGCAGTTTTAGTAATAAACCAAATGAACATTTAACCAAGACTTACTGGATTACTTTTTGAAGTGTATTATGTGTCTCATGAGGTAACTAGGATTCCTCTTTGAAGCCTTAAATTAATGCAAATAATAAAGTAATAGGGCATGGAACTTAAAAAAACCTCTTCCTTCAGGGCACCTGGGTGGCTCAGTCGGTTAAGCATGTGTCTTCCGCTCGGGTCATGATCCCAGGGTGGTGGGACTGAGTCCCATGTGGGACTCCCTGCTCTTGCTTTTCCCTCTCCCTCTGCTGCCTCCCACCACTCCACTTGAGCTCTAATAAATAAAATCCTTTTTTTTTCTTTTTCTTTAAGATTTTATTTACTTGAGAGGCAGTAGAAGCTCTATGTTTACTTCATTCTCCAGATTTTCCTTGGATGAAGGGGAATTTTCCTCCTGACAGGAGATATGCTTTTGGTAATACATTATCAGATAATTATAGAAGGCCACAAAGTTAAATCCTTTTCTTTCATCTTGCACATGCAAAACCAAGGTTCAGATAATTAACCTGTTAAATGCCATTTTATGATTTCGTGATGAGAAATAAGTGGTAATATCCCACAATAACAGAAAACATTTTTTTTTAGTCCTACAATATAAAACATGACTATTTTGGTCCCAATCACTTTCTGAATTTACACTGACTGTATTCTTACATATTCTAAAGAAACACTTCTATTTTCTTATTGGAAAGTTATCAATATTCCAGAAACAAGTACACAAAAAGAACCTTAAAAACCACTGAGCGTCTCCTGTCATAATGACTCAAGCTCTCAGCTCTGCTGTCTTGAGCCACCGTGATCTTACCTAGAATTAACTGTATGGATACCTAGTTCTTACAGTAAAAACATTTCTTCGGGGGCACCTGGGTGGCTCAGTGGGTTAAAGCCTCTGCCTTTGGCTCGGGTCATGATCTCAGGGTCCTGGGAACAAGCCCCGCATCGGGGTCTCTGCTCGGCAAGAAACCTGCTTCCTCTTCTCTCTGCCTGCCTCTATGCCTACTTGTGATCTCTGTCAAATAAATAAATAAAATCTTAAAAACAAAACAAAACAACAACAACAACGAACAAAACTTTTCTTTGGAGATACAGGCCATGCTCCCATGATTCCTGTGAACATTATTTTCTTCTTTAAAGATTTTATTTATTTGACAAGAGCAGGAACACAAGCAGGGGGAGTGGAAGAGGGAGAAGCAGGCTTCCCGCGGAGCAGGGACCCCGATGCGGGGCTCGATCCTGGGATCATGACCTGAGCCGAAGACAGATGCTTAATGACTGAGCCACCCAGGCGCCCCATCCTGTGAACATTCTGCTAAACCCATCAGATTTAGGGGAATTCAAACAAACCAGATGACCATTCATTATCCTTAGTCAGCCATGAGGCCCTTTGGCAAAATATCTCTGGGAGTGTTAAGCCCCAATTATCTGGTACCAGGCCTTGCCATGGGAATCACTCCACCTCAGGTACCTTAATATTCGTTTAGTTAAGAAGCGTCAGGATAAATTTAGGCTGGAGGCAAAGGAGTGGAAGGAACAGTGAGAAGAAAGATATGGCAGATTATATAATGGCAGCATAGGAATTATAGGAGAAAGAAGTTTCCGTTTCCAGCCAGGTTGAATTGCAGACCAATGACTATAGTAGGGAAATCAAGAAGAACTGGTTTGGCTAAACGCTGACAATCTGCCTTGCAAAAACTTACTAATAATATGCCTTAGGTATTACAAAGTATTATAATAGCAAACAAATCTGAGATTTGATATGTCTCAGTTAAAATCCAATAGCTTCTTCAATGATCTAAGAAAACATTCTTAATTCCATTTAGGTTCATATAAAGGTCTAATGCAGATGAACTTTCCTGAGAACAAAAACTCAAGCAACTTTTGAATAAAACAGATGGAATTACTCACTAAAAGAACATTGACTGTACATAACAGAATTTAAAGTGAATAACAGGTTCAATTTAATATTTCATTAGAGACCAACAAATCACAAAATCTTATTACTTAAAAATTTTAATTTCTAGAAAGTGTAAGCCATATTAAAATTGAAATAATTCTATTGTACAGTACTTGACAATATAATTCAACAGTCTGAAAAGTAAACAAACCACTTAAATCATTTTACTTTCCAAGCTTAACAATGTACAAATTCTTTTGCCCTCCAGGAGGAAGCAAAAATCAACAGTGAAAGTGGAATATATAAGTTAATTCAATGTAAGGTATTTGGACAAAGGGATTTTATTTATTTATTTATTTTTTAAGATTTTATTTATTTGACAGAGAGAGAGATCACAAGTAGGCAGAGAGGCAGGCAGAGAGAGAGGAGGAAGCAGGCTCCCTGCGGAGCAGAGAGCCCGATGCGGGGCTCGATCCCAGGACTCTGAGATCATGACCTGAGCCAAAGGCAGCGGCTTAATCCACTGAGCCACCCAGGCGCCCCGGGATTTTATTTTTTAAAGTAAGCTCTACACCCAACGTGGGGCTTAAACTCACAACCCTGAGATCAAGTCACATTACTGACTGAACCAGCCAAACACCCTTGGCCAAAGGGATTTTTTAAAACTAAGTTTCATCTGGCAATACCCTACAACTACCAGTATGTCCACAGTAGATAGGAATTTAAACCAAACCAATGCAATCTAATCAAATCCACAATTAAAAGAAGTTTTCATTTTATTTTTTGTGAATGAAATAGCAGCCATGGTTTTATCTAATTTGCAAAAGGTATCACCTTCAAAAGAAATTATCTGCCCAATTTGCAAAACAAGAACAGTTATCTTCTGCTGAAAGACTGGAAGCTTTTCAAACTTAGTTCTCTTCCATCTGTGCTGTAACTTCCAAATAAATCAATGGCTCCAGCTAATGTGTGGGCAGTCAAGTACCCTACATGATCATTTCTTCCATGCAATCATCGAATAGCCACCTACAAGATTCTTTGAAACCCTCTATAGTTTCAAAAAGCTGTTTAAAGTCTTGAGGGTACAGATCTGTTATCTTCATGTCTCCATGTTTCCCCATTTCCTTCAATACAGCTGTTGCATTAACTGGACTCAATAACCTGCAAACGAAACACAAAGTCAATCTGCTTAATTCCTTTTTATAATCGCAGTAAATATTTGTAGAGATGGTTTCTATGCCCAATTTAAAATGCTTAACTTAGGGGCGCCTGGGTGGCTCAGTGGGTTAAAGCCTCTGCCTTCGGCTCAGGTCATGATCCCAGAGTCCTGGGATCAAGCCTTGTATCGGCTCTCTGCTCAGCAGGGAACCTGCTTCTTCCTCTCTCTCTGCCTGCCTCTCTGCCTACTTGTGATCTCTGTCTGTCAAATAAATAAACTAGATCTTTAAAAAAAATAAAATAAAATGCTTAACTTATGGATCTTGTTTTAAGAGCTTGCATATAACGTATAGCTTTTATTATCATTTCTAAAGTTTCACGGCTTACCTGTCATGAGAAAAGCAAATTGGGCTTTAAAACATTCTCAATTCTAAAACAACATTCTAGTTAATATTGCCCTTCAAAAGTATTCTGCCTACCTCTTTCATCTGTTAACTCTCTTTGCAAAAACAATCTTAACTCCATTTAGGTCCATGGAATAGTTCAGTCAGTACAAACAGCAGAAACTGGAATCCAGCAGATTTCAAAGAGGGAACAGTTTTTACCTCTTTATGTAATAATTACTGGTGAATAAATTATAAAGCAGAAAACTACCTTACTTATTAGCCTGGCAAGAAACCATCGGTGAGCCTCTGACAATAACAAATGAACAAGTTTCATATGTTGGTGGAAACTATTTCCAATACTTTGTGATTTTGAATGGAATCCTGGTCACGGGTGTAAACATGCTTTCAATTCAGAGATCACCAAGGGAATTTTTAACAAATTTTCACCAGTTTACCATATTTACTGCTTAATTTCCTATAGTCTTTTATTTTTAAGGTAGGCTCCCCGCAGAGCTTGAACTCACAGCCCCGAGATCAAGACATGAGCTGAAGTCGAGTCAGATGCTCAACTGACTGAGCCACCCAAGTGCCCCTAATTTCCTATATTCTTGATATTTTCATGAAAATATCAAGAATATAGGAAATTAGGGGCACTTGGGTGGCTCAGTCAGTTGAGCATCTGACTCTTGATGGATGGCTCAGTCGTTACGTGTCTGCCTTCGGCTTAGGTCATGATCCCAGGGTCCTGGGATTGAGCCCCACTCCGTGCTCCCTCCTCAGCAGGAAGCTTGCTTCTCTCTCTCCTACTGCCCCTGATTACGTTCCCTCTCTCACTGTATCTCTTTCTGCCAAATAAATAAAATCCTTAAAAAACAGGGGCACCTGGGTGGCTCAGTGGGTTAAAGCCTCTGCCTTCAGCCCAGGTCATGATCCCAGGGTCCTGGGATCAAGCCCCATATCGGGCTCTCTGCTCAGCAGGGAGCCTGCTTCCCCCACTCTCTCTCTACCTGCCTCCCTGCCTGCTTGTGATCTCTGTCAAATAAATAAATAAAATCTTTAAAAAAAAAAAAACACCAAAAAAAAAAACACAAAAGCAAAACAGTCACTACCACAAGGTAACAAGATAAAAAGTAGTTTACTTTTACTGGTCTACTGCCATGTTTAACATTTATTTTTCCACAAATATTTTTCAATCAACAGCTCATTCAGAGTCTCACCCGTCCTCTGACAGTTCTTCGAATGACCATGGAATGCTGATTCCAAGGCATCATGCATAACCTACAGAACTGTACCCATCAGCCTCATGGAAAAGTTATGTAGATATTAAGGAGGCAGTAACAGCTATAATTCTACGAAGCTTTAGGCAGAAACGTAAAATCTGGTCCAGGACAGGAGGATTAGGGAGGTAGAATAATCTGTGCCTGCTTTGGTTAGGAAATAAAACCACGAGGGACAGACAGCGAGGAAAGGTAGATGGTGGGTTTGCCAGCACTGCTGCGGCCCCCCACCCCCGGTCACCGGCAAGCAGCCAGTTCTCCATGTCAGTCAGTCCTGGACATACACTAACAAAGAGAAAAGTACTGGTAGACATCCCTAGTTGTTTTTTCAAAGGAAAAAATAATTAAGCTAAGGAGACTATATGGAAAACTCAATTTTATTTTTCCTAAAATGTGCACCAGGGAAGGAAGTGTTGTGAAGAAACAGATGAGTGAAAACATGGTACCTCACTCTGTTACTCAAGATATACAAGATCCAGAAGATAGACCTCTAACACGAAAGTATGATTCTTTTTTTTTTTTTTTTAAAGATTTTATTTATTTGACAGAGATCACAAGTAGGCAAAGAGGCAGGCAGAGAGAGAGGAAGGGAAGCAGGCTCCCCGCTGAGCAGAGAGCCCGATGCGGGGCTCGATCCCAGGACTCTGAGATCATGACCTGAGCTGAAGGCAGAGGCCTCAACCCACTGAGCCACCCAGGCGCCCCCATGAAAGTATGATTCTTAACCCACTGAGCCACCCAGGCGCCCCATGAAAGTATGATTCTTAAATTGCTTTTATACTTGCTTTTATTCTTCTTACTTACTGTAAATGGTCCATTAGTCTGAAATTGCGCTTCATAAAACACTGCTTTAACATGTGAAAAAATATATCATAGTTAACAGATGTTAAATTTTCTGTAAATAAATTCTGAAGAGGAGTCAGTTGAATTAAACACATGTTTTCTCCTACTTGTTTATGTGTTTGTGCTAATGGAATCTGGAAAGAGAAAAAAATAGTGTTAGTCATAAAATACTACCAGAGCAAGAGGGGGTTCGCTTACTCATTCAAGCTAGTTGTTGGAAGGGGCAATGACCATACACTCTGAGTGCTTCTGTACACTCTTGCTGGGTGTGCCTAGAATGCAAGGCCCTAAGCACTGTTCACCTGGGCAGTTTCTCTGGGTTGTCTGCAGCAAGCCACCATGAGGGGTGAGAGAATGGCTCTATCCAGAACAAAGAGAAGCTTGCTTCATGTTTGCTATAAAAGAAGTGGGTCCCCCCAGCTCTGTTTCAAAGCGTCAATGCAAGCCCCAGCATGTACACCATCAACTGAGGAACATCACGTTACCCCATGGGAGGTGGGGGCAGTAAAGTCCTTTGTGTGATCCAGGAGTCCACCTTCAGGCAGTATCCATGGAAGAGCAACAGCTTATTAACTTTGAAGAAGGGTAAAATCAAATCCCAACCAGTACACTAACACGTACTGAATTTCTTCTATATTTGAGACACAACACCAGATCCGAAGGATAAAAAGGCATTATTGACTTATAATTTTCCCTCGGATATTTAAAAAACTATGGGGTTACGAACTATGGTTCATGGCCTGCCTGTTTTTGTATAGTCTGGATCTAAGAATGGTTTTTACTTTTGCAAATCATTGTTTAAAAAAAACAAAAACAAACAAAAAAAAAAACCAAAAAGCAAAAACAAAGAATAGGACAGAGACTATTATGTGGGCTACAAAGAATAAAACATTTGCTGCTCGGCCTTTTACTGAGAAAGTCAGCCACCTGCTCTAGTATACCATATTTGCATTTCTTTAAAAGCACATGCCTTAACGTAAGGTTAAGATGTCTTTTCCCTCAGAAATTATCCCTCAGAAAGCACAGAGGCCTTATGTTAAGTCCTTTGGAAATCTCATATATTAGGTAGTGATCCCTTATTTACTTCTCTAACTACATATACACACACATATGTATGTACATACACATTTTTTTAATATATATACTCTCTTTGGAAGGCCTACTGCCTGGAAAAGGAAACTTTCAGTAATTTTCATTTCTAGTTTTGGATGCCTACAGTTGAAGGAATTGGTTTAAAAAAAAAAGGAAGGTAATGAAATTCAAAAAATATTTAGTAATTATTAATAAGAGAGGGAGATAACCTCATACCACAAAGAGTTGTATGTTGTCGTTAATAAGAGTTTTGAAGGTGACTTTAAAAAGCAAGCTGGTAGGGGGTACCTGGCTGGCTCAGTTGGTAATGCATGCAATTCTTTGGGGTTGTGAGTTCAAGCCCCAGGCTGGGCAAACCTGGTTATTTAAAAATAAATAAATTAATTAAAAAAAAAAAAAAACGGAAACTGGTAGATAGCTTTGTAGTTACAGATAATAGACTTGATAAATAGGGAAGAAAAAACTGTCTTGGTGTTAAATGGATGGCTATTTGTAGCTTAGGCAAAAAGTTCCAGTGATAAAAATATGGCTTCCAAAAAGTGGAAAATCTGAAACAACTTGAATGGAAATAAGAATAATGTGCTCTGAAAACTTAAATGTCTCAAAGTGTCTGTAGCAATTATGAATCGCTTCTCAGCCTTTTGGCTAAAATCAAGTGTAGCAATTACGAACATGCTGATATCAGAGACACAGGTGGAACATCGGAGTACAATTCACTCAGGAAACATGGCATCTGGTTATCTTCCTTTCATCCCTAAAGTCTATATTTTTAAGTTAGCCAAAAAAACCTTTTTTAGCTTTTGCTCTTGTCAGTGAAAAAAACGATAGTGTGTTATATATAGGAATTTTTACTTTGCGGACATTTGGGTAAGTTCCTAATGGTCTTAAGTCAAAAATTACTCTGGTTCTATTTTGTGAGGCTACAAAAATATGCTTATGGAGAGTGAAATAGAGCTAAAACCTCAGTGATCACAACAATGACCACTGAAAAGTCAGATCATTTTTAAATCGATCGTTTTTTTTTTCTTTTAGTGGGAAGAATGAGAATAAAAACTGAAGTAAGGGGGCACATGGGTGGCTCAGTGGGTTAAAGCCTCTGCCTTCTGCTCAGGTCATGATCCCAGGGTCGTGGGATCAAGACCCACATCGGGCTCTCTGCTCAGCAGGAAGCCTGCTTCCCCCTTTCTCTCTGCCTGCCTCTCTGCCTACTTGTGATCTCTGTCAAATAAATAAATAAAATCTTTAGGAAAAAAAAAAGGGCTTAAAAAAACCCAAAACAAACAAACAAACAAACAAAAACTGAAGTAAGTAGGCAAATGGGGCCTTTCAGACCAAAGTTAAACTTTGGATTGTTTTTTATTATTATAATTTTTTTTTTAGATTTTTATTTATTTATTTATTCGACAGAGAGAGAGAGATCACAAGTAGGTGGAGAGGCAGGCAGAGAGAGAGAGAGAGAGAGAGGAGGAAGTAGGCTCCCTGCTGAACAGAGAGTCCGATGCAGGGCTCGATCCCAGGACCCTGAGATCATGACCTGAGCCGAAGGCAGAGGCTTAACCCACTGAGCCACCCAGGCGTTCCTGGATTGTTTTTTAAAATTCAGCTACTTCATTCCAATTTTGCTACGAGTCCACCTGATATAAAGTAAACAGAGATCACTTTATAATATCATCACTTTGGTTCTATAAAAAGGGGAAAACAGAAACAAAAGCCCCAACCTCTGGGTAAGAAATAAGACATACCGGTTTATGAACTCAATCATTATCAACAGTAATACAACAGACCTCTGACTTTTAAAATTACATCTTTAGTTTATCAAATTAGATGAACATTGTATTAGATGACTGTATTTTCCAAAATTGGGATGTATCTTCATTTTAAGAGATAGAGATGGAAGTCAAATTCTGTTTAAGCCTATTACTCTAGTATCCGCTGTATAATCAGCTGAAAATTACAACTCTCCTCCAAAATAATTTGAATTTATTAAAAGCAGTAAGGTATGTTTGAAAGAACATTTCCAAATATTGTTAAAATAAACATTTAAATAAATACAGAATACCAGATAATCTTAAAAAAATAACCAGGATGTTCCATTTAGAGGGAAAAGAAAAGGGTATTCATTCTTACCTTATTCTTCATCTTTTCCTGTCCCCCACTGTGGCGGTATACACCAAATGAGGACCAAGGCTCCTTGAGGGAAGGTAAACAAAACCAAAAACATTTTAGTTCTCTCCGAAGTGCCCTGAATTATTACTGCCTCTAAACAACAGAATGAATTCAAGTCACCATTCTAACCAGACTTAAGAAAAACAACATGGGATAGTTAAATCATAAACTTTTCTCTTCTCTCTTTCTCTCTTTCTTTGACAGAGAGGGAGATCACAAGTAGGCAGAGAGGCAGGCAGAGTGGGTGGGGGAAGGAGGATCTCTGCGGAGTAGAGATCCCAATGTGGGGCTCAATCCCAGGACCCTGAGATTACGATCTAAGCCGATGGCAGAGGCTCAACCCACTTAGCCACCCAGATGTCCCTTCCTCTTTTTTTTTTTTAAGATAAATAGAGGAGAATCAAAGGGCTATCCTGACATTGCTAATCTCTTACTTACTTAGATAGAGTATTATCCTTAATATAATTACACAAATAGGTCCTTAACTTGGCTTAACAGCTAAGATCTCCATATTTTCATAATCAGCTTAGGAGCCATCAGATCAACACTGACATTAATGAATGGCAAAAGTCAACACTGGGCCTTTGAAAATAAATACTACAGAACAAAAAAAGAGAAGACTCTCCAGAAAGCTAAAGTCCTCAGGAGTCCTTTAGGAAGAAACTAGCCTACAGACATAAGGAGAGGAGGGAGGCCCAGATAAAAAGCCAAATTAGAGATCCATAAGGTAATAAAGGATGAGGGACACCAAGAATGGCAGTACCAACGTTACGTCGTACAAATGCAGGGTCAGTGTTGTGAACACAAGTGTGAAAAGATCTGGGAATACAGGAAAACAGTAGAGGCATAACAGATACTAAGGACAAGGAACAGAGAGCCAGTCTAAGAACCTCATGCATTGGAGGAAAAAACACAGAATTGGAACAGAAGCTAAGATCAAACAAGTAACCCTCTAATGACAAAGTATGCACACTGAGGGGCTTAACCGGTTCCTGGACAACAACACTGAAGGGACTACATGGAGATACACATGATGAATTAATTAATTAGTTGATTAATTAATTTTTTAAATATTTTATTTATTTATTTGATAGCGACACAGCGAGAGAGGGAACACAAGCAGGGGGAGTGGGAGAGGGAGAAGCAGACTTTCTGCTGAGTTGGGAGCCTGATGTGGGGCTCAATCCCAGGACTCTGGGATTAAGCAGACGCTTAATGACTGAGCTACCCAGGTGCCCCTATAGTGAGGTTTTTAACTGGCCACTGAAAACTTAGGAAAAATGTCTAGTGATGAGAGAAAAAAAACCCTTGTATTAGCTATTAAGTGAAAAACAGTAAGATACAAAATAATATAATCTTTACTATTTAAAGAAAAAAACCAAAACAAAACAAAGGAAAAATAAAAGGCTAAAATAGGCCACAAATGTCAATAGTGACCTCTGGGTGGTGGAATTGTAGTGATGAGTCTTTAAAATTCTTTTCTTCTTTCCCTCTCTCTTTCTTTCTTGTCTCAAATTTTTATAATGAGCATATATTAATTTTATAATCAGAGAAAAATATAAACATTTGTGACAAAAACATAAGCACCAAGTTACCTTGCTCTATTATCTTCAACAGCTGGGACAAATAATAAAATTAATTTTTCATTTTTCCCCATTTACTGGTCACAAAAACACAGCATCTTTAAAAAAGAATTAAGTTCAGGGGCTAGGGGGATTGGGTAACTGGGTGATGGGCATTAAGGAAGACACGTGATGTAATGAGCACTGGGTGTTTTATATAACTGAAGAATCACTGAACTCTACCTCTGAAACTAATAATATACTCTAAGTTAATTAACTGAATTTAAATAAAATAAAATTTAAAAAATAAATAATAAAAAAAATAAAAATCAAGTTCTCTTTTGCAATTCAGAAGGATTTTACTCACCACATGCAGAAGTTTAATCTTACAAGCTACTTGCCAGAGCACACTTAATGCTTGATACAAGTGTGGATTTCGGGGATCTGCCACCAGTTTCTAGTAAAAGGAAAATAAAAGTTACATGTTTACATAACCATAAGCAATCAAAATATAATTCTGAATCTTAAAAGTCATATCTTAATAATATTTAGAAATTAAAGAAAATTAGAATTGCAAAATCTTAACTGTAACCATTTCAAAGAAGAGAAAATCTTTTTAAACTTCCATACTGAAATATATCATCATGTACACTTAAAATATAATGTATGTGAGACCGATTTCCTTTAGTCAAACCCCCATCAGGGCAAAATCTTATTAAAGAAAAAAATGAAACAAAAACGTACAATTACTCTGGAGAAGGACAAGTGTAGGTCAGAAGTATGTATCAAGTGGGCTAGTAGATTTTGAGTCAAGAATTATTCAGGCTGACACTTGAAGGACAAGCAGTTTCCTCAGTGAATGAGAACAGGACAGGACAACAAAAATGACACATGAAAAGGTCCATGGTAAAAGCAGCACTACAACATTTCCCCAGTAGCAAGATAAACACTGATGAAGTGTTACCCATTTCTCTTCTCGCAATCTTTTTTTTTTTTTTTAATATTTTATTTATTTGGCAGAGAGAGAGCACGCACAAGCAATGGGAGTGGCAGGCAGAGGGAGAGGGAGAAGCAGGCTCCCCACCGAGCAGGGAGCCCTATGTGGGGCTCGATCCCAGAGCTGAAGGCAGATACTTAACTGCCTGAGCCACCCAGGCGCCTCTTCTCGCAATCCTTCATGTATGTAACGTATGTACAGTCTCAAGGTTCTGAGTTCCCTATGCTTTCCACGGACAGTCACTATTTCTTTACTGTGTCTTGGTGAGTAAATCACCCTTTCATTTCTTGTTCCACTACCCTAACCCGTAACTCCTACATACAAAGAAGCATCTCATGTTACCATGGTTTAGAAGATTGATAATGTGAAGCATTCTGAGCAGAAAAGAAACATTACTCTCAAGACACTTTATAAAGAACTTCAGAAGGCTCTTTAATTTCAGAGAGTAGAGTCTAAAAAACTCTAAATATCCCTGTTAGAATACATGAAATCAGTAAAGTTGCAGGATATAAAAAATCACACAAAAGTCAATCATATTTCTATACACTAACAATGAATAATCTGAAAAGTAAAATTGAGAAAATAACTCCATTGACAACAACATCCAAAAGAGTAAAATCTTAGGAACCAATTTAAACAAGGAGGAGAAAGACTTGTACACTGAAAACTACAAAACACCAAAGAAAAATATTAAACACAAATGGAAAAACAACCTGTGTTCACAGATTGGAAGACTGACCAATGTTAAAGTGTCAGTACTACCCAAAGTGATCGACAGAGTCAATGCAATCCGTATCAAAATCCCAACAATGTTTTTTTCCACAGAAATAGAAAAATCCATCCTAAAATTCATATGGAATCTCAAGAGACACTGAATAGCAATAAAATAGAATGCCCAGAAACAGACCCTCATGTGTATGACTAAATAATGTTTTGACAAGGGTACCAAGGCCATTTGATGGGGGAAAGAACAGTCTTTTCTTTTTCTTTTCTTTTTTTTTTTAAAGATTTTATTTATTTGACAGACAGAGATCACAATTAGGCAGAGAAGCAGGCAGAAAGAGAGAGAGGAGGAAGCAGGCTCCCGGCAGAGCAGAGAGCCCGATGTGGGGCTCGATCCCAGGACTCTGGGATCATGACCTGAGCCGAAGGCAGAGGCTTTAACCCACTGAGCCACCCAGGCGCCCCGAACAGTCTTTTCAACAAAAGATGCTGGGAAAACTGGATACCCATATGCAAAAGAATGAAGTTGGACCCTTACCCAACACCATATAAAAAAAAGTAATTCAAGATGGATCAAAGACCAGAATGTAAGCTAAAATTATAAAACTCTTAGAAGGAAACGTAAGAAAAAAAGGCTTCATGACATTGGATTTGACAGTGATTTCTTAGCTATAACACCAAAGGCACAGGCAACAAAAAGAAAAAATAGACAAACTGGACTTCATCAAAATTAAAAACTTTGGGACTCAAAGGACACAACAGTGTGAAACAGCAACTCATAGATGGGGAGAAAATATATGCAAATCACATATCTGAGCACGGGTTAATACTGAGAATATAGAAATAACTCCTTAAACTCAACAGAAATAAAACAAACAAACAAACAACCCAAAGAAAAGGGCAAAGGACTTTCACAGACATTCCTCCAAAGATGATATACAGTCTATAAGCACATGAAAAGATGTTCAACATCGCCAGTCAAATCAAAGCACTACAACAGGTACTAAAATAAAAAACAAAACCCAAAACAAAACAGGAAACAAGTGTTGGGGAGAGCATGGAGAAACCGAAACTCTCGTGTGTTCCTGGTAGGAATATAAAATGGTACAGACAATATGGAAAACAGGGTGGGTCCTTAAAAAATTACAAAATTTAAAAAAAAATTAAAAATAGTACTGGAGTGCCTGGGTGGCTTAGTAGGCTAAACAAACATCTGCCTTTGGCTCAGGTCATAATCTAGGGGTCCTGGAATCAAGCCCTAAGTTGGGCTCCTTGCTCAGTGGGGGTCTGCTTCTCTCTCTCACACTCTATGTTCTCTCTCTCTCTCCAAAAACAAACAAAAAAAAAAACCCAAAACAAAAAACCTAAAAAAAAAACCTTAAAAAGATTCTCTCTTTCCCCCTGCCTGCATGCTTTCTCACCGCCTCCCCCCCATATAAACAAAATCTTAAAAAAAAAAAAAGTAATGCCATAAGATCCGGTAATTCCACTTCTGGGTATACACTCAAAAGTGAAAGCCGGGACTGGAAGAGGTATTTGCACACCAAAGCTCATGGCAGCATCATTCACAATAACAAGAAAGTAGAAGCAACTCAAATGTCCACTGACAGATGAATGGATAAAGAAAAGATGGTGGGTGTATGTATCTATGTGTATGTGTTTGTGTGTAAAAAATAAATAATGTACACACACACACACATGCATGTATGCAGTGGTGTATTTTTCAGCCTTAAAAAGAAAATGAAATTCTGACACATGCTTTGACCTGGATGGACCATAAAGATTTTATGCTAAACGAAGTCAGTCAGACACTAAGTACAGTATTCTATGATTCCACCTATGCTGAAGTACCTAGAATAGTCAAAGTCATTCAGACAGAAAGTAGGATAACATTTACCAGAGGCTCAGGGGGAGGAGTAATGCTTAATTCAGTATGGGATAGTAAAAATGTGCTGAGAAGAGATAGATAGTGGTACACTTGTATGACAATGTGGACTTAATGCCATGGAACTGTACAGTTAAAAATGGTTAAAACAGTAAATATGTCATGTGTATTTAACCACCAAAAAACCTCGAATCTAAAGAATGCTCTATGAAATTTAAAATCCATCTTAATACTCTCAAATGTCATGAGCTCAAATTAAAGTCATTCAGATTAACACCCCTCAGAGACAGATCACAAAACTCTTTCAAAACAAAAACTTGCATCAAGTACTTGTAATAACGTACCTCATATTCTTTCTCAGTAATAAACATATTTAGTTCTACTCGTCCATAACTATATATAGACGTAGAAGAATACAGGTCATATAAAAGTTTCCAAAGTATCTTTTTCTCATTTTTTGATGGGAAGATTCCAACTACTCTTAATGGGGTATCTGTTAGGAATACAAGCAAAAATATTTGAGTAAACTGTTAAAACGTTTTCCTAAGATCGTATTTTATTGAGTCAGACTAACTTCACAAGCTATATAAAGTCAACAAAAATGACCCCTCGGCATCTTCCCTGGGTAGGGTGCTTGGCCATTCATGGAATTGCTCGGATTCAGTCTATGTGAGGAGAAAACCACAGTCACATGAGAGCACCTGTCCATACACTCTACCACCCAGGCAGGACGCATTACCTTTTGACCAAGGAACTGCTTCTATTCCCAAACGCTGAAAAAGCGTTTCTGAAATCATAATGGGAGGTTTTACTATTCCAAAATTTCTAGGATCCATTTTAAAGAAGTCACAGTAGACCACTTCTAGTTTTCCATTCATTTTTTCCCGCAGGGACTGAAGAGAGACAGAGATAACATGTTTAAAATTGTCAGTGTTAGGGAGACTTTGTACCCACTCAAAGATCTACTTCAAAAAATTTACCCTAAAACTTAAGAGTTAAGAGAAATTAATTAATGCCTGAAAAGCAAAGTACAATATTACTAAGAAAAAGCCCCCAAACCAAAAACCTTCAACAAATTCTCACTTATCCTTTCACTTTCTCTACTTTTTCTCAGTGGCTTCAGCTACTCAAAAAGCGTCCTCGCACTAATCTGATTGCTTAGTGGCAGCCGCCTGGAGTAACAGCGGAGACTGGGAGACCACACCTGGGCCCAGGCAGAGAGCCGCAATCATCTGCTGGCTGTGGCCAGATGCTCCAGAGTAGAGGAAAAAAAATGACAAAAATGTTTTGTCTTTTTTTTTTAAAAGATTTTATTTATTTATTTGACAGACAGAGACCACAAGTAGGCAGAAAGGCAGGCAGAGAAAGGAGGAAGCAGGCTCCCCACTGAGCAGAGAGTCCATACAGGGCTTGATCCCAGCACCCTGGTATCATGACTTTAGCGGAAGGCAGAGGTTTTAACCCACCGAGCCACCCAGGTGCCCCCAAAATGCTAAAAATATTAAAGTGAAATACAGACAGTCCTGTTTTTACTAGAGGAGTTTAATCGGTCCTTTACCAAATGAACCTGGCTACACTCATCGTGTAGGTCACTTTCCCTTTTCCCCTTTATTTTTCATTTATGTTTTCTAAAGGCAGAAGCAACTACAGGAGCACGCTCCTTGTCTGCCATGAGAGAGGTCCGATACACCTCCATCTTTTCACGGCCCTGACGTGCTCATTCTGCTGTAGCACTGGACATCTTCGTAATGAGAGCAAGGGTTAGCTACAGACTCCCTAACCATAATTTGAAGTCACCAAAAAATAAATAAACAAATAAACAGAAGAGGTCAGTGGGACTTAAAATGCATTCTGAGATTCTCATGCACAGAAAATTCTGCTGTTATATATCGAGGTTTCAAGAATTTGCAACTTGAAGTTATGAAATAAAAAACCTAATTTTTATTTTTTAATGTTTATTTATTTTTTAAAAAGATTTTATGTATTTATTTGAAAGAGAGTGCATGCTCATGAGTGGGGGTGGGGGTAGGGGCAGAGGGAGAGGGAGAAATAGACTCCCTGCTGAGCAGGGAGCCCAAAGCTGGGCTCGATCCCGGGACCCCCAGGATCATGACCTGAAAAGCAGGCAGAGGCTTCACCAACAGCCACCCAGGTGCTCCAAAAACCCAATTTTCCTTAAGTGTTTGATTTCAACCTATAAATCTTATTTTATTTTTAAATCTAGTAAATTCTAATCATTTTTATGGAGAGCCTTGAGAAAGACGAGGGAAGGAACAGACTTGAGTTGAAATCATGTACTTTTGGTCCTGTGAAGTTTGAGATGCCTCTTACATGAACCAGAGAATAGGAAATGGAGATGCCAGGTGGGAAGCTGTAGACCTGAATAGGAAGGTTACTGGAGTGGTCCAGGGTAAAGTTATAAATTGGTAAAAATTTTGCTTCTTGGAGGTTATTAAAGCCAGGGTACAGATGAGACCCCCTAAAGAGAAGTACAGAAGACGAGGCCTGAGGATGGAGTAACTCCAGAGTCTCCAGAAAAGCTGGGAATAAGCCAAAAACGTATAGAAGAAAACCAGTGTGGTGTTATGACAGCTAGAGAAAAAGAACACTCAGTTGATGCTTATCTTAAAACAGATTATCTTGAAATTCTTACAAATTGTTCTGTTTGGATAGCAACAAAACAACCTCAGAAGTTATTCAAGAGTCCTATTTTAATCTTTGTAACTAAGAAAAGCTAATGAATTTTGGCTTGATAGAAATGTAAAAGGAATGTATACATTCAGACTTTGTCCCACTCCTATTCTGAAAGTATGTTTTTGTACCTGTTACATACCATGCAGTAATGGGAAAAATGATAAACAGCCAGAACTCCAGAATAATTTAGTTCTTTAATAATAGTGAAATCACATTTAAAAACTCAACTGCATTTAGGATTCAAACCCAAGAAGCACAGGGCACCCGGGTGGCTCAGATGGCTGGGGTCTGCCTTTGCTCAGGTCATGATCTCAGGGTGCTGGGATCAAGTCCCACACTGGGCTCCCTGCTTAGAGGGGTGTCTGCTTCTCACTCTCCCTCTGCTCCCCTGCTTGTGCTCTCTCACTCTCTCTGTCAAATAAATAAATCAAAACAAAACAAAACAAAAAACCAAACAAACAAACCAGGAGGCACAGTTCATCTTATTTAAATTGCAGCAAGAGGGGCACCTGGGTGGCACAGTTGGTCAAGCATGCTCTTGATTAGGGCTCAGGTAATGATCTCTGGGTCATGAGATCAAGCCCCATATTGGGCTCCATGCACAGCCAGGAGTCTGCTTGTGATTCTCTCCCCCTATTCCTCTGCCCCTCCCCCCCCCCCCGCTCTCTCTAAAATAAATAAAATGTTTAAAATAAAAACAAACTGCAACAAGATCCTTTACCAGTGGGCATTAATGTCTCTATTTTATATATGAGACAAACCAAAGTCAAACAGATTAAATTACTTAATTGCCCAAGGGTCCTGAAGGTAGCAGTGATGGCCAGGGCTGACATTCAGCCGGACTTGAAAAGACTGTGTTCCATCTCTGCTGAAATACCACACCATTTGCCACAAAAGCTGAGGGCTCGTCTACTGAACATGCACAGCTCTTTCTGCAACAGTAGTTCTCTTTTTCAAAAAGGAATATATCATGATTTATTATTACAGAACACAATTTGCAAACTTATCTCTAGCACATCCAGATAGGAAAACTGCTCCTGCTTGAAACACTGTTAACGTGGAGCCCCACGAATTTTATTAGAGAGGGTGGGGGTTCTAATGTTAAACAAAAGTTCTGAGTTGAGCATCATCCTTGAAAATTTTTTCGGTTTTTAGGAGCAAAATTCTGGGTGGCTAGAAGCACTGTAGGCTGAGAGCACAGCTTTAAAGCTGTGATTTACAGCCACAAGACTTCTATTTATTTCGTTTTTTAAAAGACTTATTTCAGAGAGAGACATCACATGCAACCATGCATACAAGTAGGGGGAGGGGCACACGGAGAGAGAATCTTCAAGCTGACTCCGCGCTGAGCGAGCAGTCCTACCCAGGGCTTGATCCTACAATCCTGAGTTCACGACTGAAGTCAAAACCAAGAGTTGGACACTTAACTGACTGAGCCACCCAGGCTCCCAACAAAACTTCTACTTAAATGGTTATTTCTCTTTTATTCTGGCAAATAGATGAATTCACATGAAACCTTATCTGAATGGCTTTTCCTTCTGTCATAATGATGGTTAATAAGGGTGGATACCTCCTGAGGGCTGAGCTTAAGTTAGTGCTGAGCGAAGGGGGTGGAGAGTTAGAAAGAAGCTAAAAGCTGGAACTGGAACACAGTCTTAGTTCTAACCAAAGACTGGATTTAATCAGAGATTGATTTGGATGGGGCACCTGGGTGGCTCAGTGGGTTAAAGCCTCTGCCTTCGGCTCAGGTCATGATCCCAGGGTCCTGGGATCGAGCCCCGCATCGGGCTCTCTGCTCGGCAGGGAGCCTGCCTCTCCCTCTCTCTGTGCCTGCCTTTCTGCCTACTTGTGATTTCTGTCTGTAAAATAAAATCTTTAAAAAAAAAAAAAAAGATTGATTTGGAGATTACTCTGCAGTTTCAGAAACATTTATGACGAATACTCCTGTATTTGTTATAGGAAACTTCTGCATGTCATGAACTTTCTAACCCCCATGATTCCATTTTTCATGGAATTATGGATTTCTAATTAACACAGATCTTGATCTTCCAAGAAAGCCAACTACTGTGTTACTGGTAAGAAACTAAATAGACATTTTTTAAAAAGATTTTATTATTTATTTGACATAGAGAAAGACAGCGAGAGCAGGAACACAAGCAGGGGGAGTGGAAGAGGAAGAAGCAAGCTTCCAGCTGAGCAGGGGACCTATGTGGGGTTTGATCCCAGGACTCTGGGATCACAACCTGAGCTGAAGGCAGACCCGCTCAAGGACTGAGCCACCCAGGAGCCAGTAAATAGACAGTTTAATGCTTTTTAATTGTTTTGTGAACATGCAGATTAACCTTCAAACATAGGCCTTGGGGCACTTGGATGGCTTAGTCAGCTGACTGTCCAACTCTTTGATTTCGGCTCAGGTCATGATCTCAGAGTCTTGAGATCAAGCCCTGGCTCAGGCTCCAAGCTGGGCATGGAACCTGGTAAAGATTCTCTCTCTCTCTCTCGCCCCTCAAAAACAAAACCAATCTTTTTTTTTTTTTTTTAAAGATTCTATTTTATTTATTTGACAGAGAGAGAGAGAGAGATCACAAGTAGGCAGAGAGGCAGGCAGAGAGAGAGGAGGAAGCAGGCTCTCTGCGGAGCAGAGAGCCCGATGCGGGGCTCGATCCCAGGACCCTGAGATCATGACCTGAGCCAAAGGCAGCGGCTTAATCCACTGAGCCACCCAGGCGCCCCCAAAACTCATCTTTTTTTAAAAAGATCAAAATAGGGGCACCTGGGTGGCTCAGTGGGTTAAAGCCTCTGCCTTCGGCTCAGGTCATGATCCCAAGGTCCTGGGATCAAGTACCTGCATTGGGCTCTCTGCAGGGCAGGGAGCCTGCTCCCCATCCCCTGCCTACTTGTGATCTGTCAAATAAATAAAATCGTAATAAATAGGTAAATAAATAAAAAGATAAAAATAAAAGCTATTTTGTTTCTAATTCCTAAGGTGAAATTGAAATTACAGATGGCCATGGTGATTAAATCACACTTCATGATCTTTCTTCAATTTTGTGTTCTTTTCTCTTCATGTTTTTTTGGGATTCCAGCAGATTCAGCATCAATTAAATAATCTGGCTAAACCCCTGAATTTCTGGGGCACCTGGTTGGCTCACTTGGTTAAGCACCTGCCTTAGGCTCAGGCCATGATCTCAGGGTCCTGGGATCCAGTCCCACATTGGGCTCCCTGCTCGACTTTCCTTCTCTCTCCCCCCCTGCTTGAGCTCTCTCTCTCTCTCTCAAATGAATAAATAAAATCTTAAAAAAAAATCCTTAGTTCTTTTAAAATCTGTCAGTTGTAGAATAAGAACCATCTAATATGCATCGTTTTATTTAAAAAATAAACAACTGGATTTGGTGGACATTTTCATAATTTTTGGTTGTCATCCTGCACCTTTTTTAGAAGATTTATTTATTTGACAGAGATTGAGAGAGCACAAGCAAGGAGAGCGGCAGGCAGAGGGAAAGGGAGAAGCAGACTCCCCTCCAAGCAGGGAGCTAAATGTGGGGTTCGATCCCAGGACCCTGGGATCATGACCCGAGCCAAAGGCAGATGCTTAACTCGCTAAGCCACCCAGGCGCCCCTTGTCCTGCACTTTTAAATACCATTATATGTGGTTTCAGGAATTTGGCACCGGGAAGTACAAGTTTCCTAAACTGAATCTAGAGACTCAGGACGGAGGGGAAAGAGAAGGGAAGAGGCTGGCAGTGAGACAAGGTATTTCTGCTTCACTGTTAATGCGAACCTGTCTGCCATATAAGCAGGAGAATTCACTGAAAAACCCATTTGGATAATGCTGTCACCACACGCTACTGCATTTGACCATACCAAACCTTTCTTGCCTCTGAAACCCTAAATCCAGAGTTAACATAGTCCTGTCAACCTAGATTCTAAGTTCACAGAAAGCAGAGGCACAGGATACCCTACCAGAGGTAAGGAAACAAGCCTAGAGATGTCAAGTTACACTCTGTTCAAAGTCCCCCAACTAGTCTGCAGCAGAGACAGAATCAGAGAACAAGTCTCAGAACTCCAGTATTTCAGTCATCCAACAAGTACTGATAGCTCTATGATACTAATTATGCTATGTTCTAGTCATGGGCGATAAAATATATTTACAGCAAAGCCCCCCAAAGTGATTCTATAAAAATAAATTGGGTGCTTAATTTTCCTTTCCCTAAATACTCAAAGATAGCCAGCTGAACAATAAATTAGTTTAGAAACTAAAAGTATACCTCCAAATGTGGAAGAAAAGTTCTGTTACTTTCAAGGGCAATCACCTTGGCCTTGCTTTCAAGTAATGCCTGAGTCAGGATTCCAGGACCTAGTGTTATTAACAGAAGGAAAAGTTTATTTGCAAAAGAAACAACTTTTCTCAATATCGACTAGAGTAGATGTTTCACATGTATTACCTAATTCTGATCCTCACAACATTCCCAAAGAAGATACTACACTCATTTACACACAGGAAACCTGGGGATTACATAAAATCATTTGACTCTAACATCACAACTGATAAATGAGGCTGCTTGGCTTTGCATCTATTCTGTCAAAGCCAAAGCCTCTTAATCACAATGTTTTACTGTCTCAGGAAGAACAAAGTTGCCTTTAGCATACCACTTATTCATGGACTCTAACCAGGAAAAGATACTGTCAAACCTAAACAGAACTGACTCAGGTCAAGTCGTGCTCCTTTTAAAAAAAAAAAAAAAAAAAAAAAAAAAAAAGTACTTTTTGCAGGGGCGTCGGGCTGGCTCAGTGGGTGGAGCACGCGACTCTGGGATCTCCTGGTCGTAAGTTCGAGCCCCACGTTGGATATAAAGATTACGTAAGAAATAAAATAAAATCTTTACCAAAAGAAAAAAAAAAAAGCACCTTTCAGAAAGTCTATACGTCTTATGTTCTAGGCATCCTGCTAGGGTCTCTAGGAGGAGTATGTGAAAGATAAAAGTTCTTTGGGGAGGGACTTGCGAGTATTTTGAGAAGACAGTAAAATCTAAGAGCACGTTTTATCAAACGCTGCGTGAAGTGCAAACTGCTGCGGAAATATTTCCTGGTGTCATGACCGGGACCGACCATCCAGGCTGCTTCAAGGGGTCATGTCTTAAACGGGCCCCCACGGGCGGTCGAGGGAAGGTGGCATGAGCGATGAGCTCCACGGAAAGGTAGTCCGCGGCAGACTCACCTGGATTGCACTCCAGGAAAAGCTGGTCAGGGCTTTTCGCTTCTTCCTTCAGGATCCGCACCAAGGTCGCGGCGAGTGTCGGATTGGTTATGTAACTCTTGCGCTCTGAGCGGTACTTGGGCAACCACGAGTTTGAGTCTTTGAGGCCCTGAGGGGGCACCAGCTTCGGCTGGAGGTCAGCCAAGCCCCGGCGGTGCCCCCCGGAGACGCCCCTCCACCTCGTCGCCCCAGACCCCAACACGCAAAAGCGACCAGCACCGGCCAAGGCTGACAGCGCCAGCCGCCGGGGGAGCCCTGCCACCGGCACCGACATCTTCAGCCTCTACGGTCTGTCCCAACGTCACCGGAGACCGTCACACCGCCAGCCGGCTCCGTACAGAGCACCCCACGTGTAACATCTCCCCAAAGCCAGACTAGGCCGGGCGGTGCAAGACACTACAAAGTGCGCATGCGAACGGTCCCTTCTTCTTGCCATTTCTCTCACTTCCGTTTCCGTCCGGGTGAGTCTCCCGGGGACTGTGAGTGGACGGACGAAGAGAGAGACGGACCATCCGGGTTGTGTCTGGGCCGGTACTCTATGGTTGTCCGTCCCTCTACGCTTCCTCTCTAGCCGCTCGAGCTCTATGCTCCGCGGTCGCCGGCCGCCCGCCGCCAGCCGGCCAGCGGGGAAGGGTGCGCAGAGGGAGGCGGGGCGGGAAGGCAAGAGGTGTCTCCTCCACCCCAGCGGCGGGAGACCCGAGCAGGCTCTGTGACAGTTCTTCGGCCGCCATGTCAGCGAGCGGGGCTGGAAACAGACCCGGCGTCCAGCCGTAGCCCTGCGTTCGCCTCCGACTCCCAGGTGAGGAGAGGGAGAGCGGGATGCGGGGCGCCGGTCGGCTGGCGGCCGCGCCGGGAAACCCCCCCGGGACCCCGTCGCTCCTCCCCCGGAGCCCCGCGCTGCTGCTGCGCTCCGGGTGCGGGGCTGCCCGGTGCCCTCCGCGCTTGCCCGCGCGCCTCCGCTTGCTGCAGCCGGCTGTCTGTGCGGCGCTCGCCCCCCGCCGCTGCCCCGGCTCCCCACGCCGGGGACCGTCCTTGTCTGCCTTCATACCTGTCCCCTCCGCCACCCCCGAGAACCGCCCGGGGTCTCCCACCCGTACCTCCCTCTGGGCCGGGATCTACCTTAATCTTTATTTTTAATTTGCGGGTTGGACAGATTTAAAGTTGAGGCTTTTAAAAATCAGGGTTTAAAAGCTTTCAATCCCTTCGTCAGCTTAGAAGGGTTGCGACCTCAGGATGCTTATTTTGATCCCTGTGTAAACTTACTCACAGGCGCGCTGTGGCATGCAGTTTTGAAGACCCATTCCAAAGCCTCTAAAAATAGGACGCTCTAATGGCAATTTTGGCAATCTTTTTACCGATTGGGCAATGTTAGGAGCCTCGATTCGTGGAGAGTGATTCCGGGGTTTAAGGATTATACTCAGAAAGAGATTTGCCCATTACTCTTTACACCAGGGCAGGAAGCTGCAGCCAATCAACACCCCCATTAAAATAGGTGCAATCCTTTCTGCTTACTCGACTGGGAGCGTAATTGAGCTTGGTATTTATATGCACGAGGAAAAGGTTTCTAAGGAATGTATCACCTGGCAAATTGAAGTCTGAAGATTATCCTCAGCTGAGGAATCTCAAAATGGATAAAGAAATTGACAGGCAAAGATGTGTGGCCTTTGGGGGATTATAAATTTGCTAGGACACCTTAGAAAGTATTTCAGCAACTGTTGTGGAAGCCCTGGGGACTCCTTGGTCCAAATTTCCTCCAGTTCTTTTTTTGTACGGTTTCCCCATTGACAGTTTTCTGGAAGTGACTCTTGGATCCTCTGGACACCTGAGAAAGCTTTTCTTCTCCATTCTTTCTTTATTTTTTAAAAAAGATTTTATTTATTTGACAGAGAGAGAGAGAGATCTCAAGCAGACAGAGAGGCAGGCCGAGAGATGGGGAAGCAGGCTCCCGGGTGAGCAGAGAGCTGATGCAGGGCTCCTCTGAGGACCCTGAGATCCCAAGACCCTGAGCCAAAGGCAGAGGCTTAACCCACTGAGCCACCCAGTCGCCCCACCCCCTCCATTATTTAAAAAGCTCTCTCCTCTACTCTTTTAAAAAATATATTCATAGATTCAGGAATACATAACTTTTTTTTCCCTCGAAAGCCTGGAGGCCTGAGTACTTTTAAATCAAATAAAAAAGAAATATGTCTTATGCTAGAAGAATAAAGGGTTTGCTTCTAGAAGTGTGTTGTTCTAGCCCTAGAGAAATTAATGTTTCTTATTTTGCTCTTGAGCTGTTTTTTTTTTTCTCTCCTTTCTTTCTTCTTCTCCTTTTTCCTCCCTTAGTTTTGGACAAGAGAATTAAGTTGTAAGTATTTCCTTTTTATAATGTTAGTGGTTGGTTGTGGTTGAGGGTGCTTGAATAATAAAGACAAGATCTTGTATAGCTTTCTGGGGCCCTAGGTACTGGAAATGAAAGAAATGTTAATTTCACTTTAAAGATGTGATTGACATTCTGATCTACTTTATTAGAAACACTTGGTTTGTGTATTTCCCACCTTATTTTCTAAAGAGGTGTAATTTCTGCATCCTGTGCTATTTTTGCCTCTTTGAAGTCAAGTAATCTTTCTTTAAAATGGTGTTAGGGCAAGGTGATTCTATTTTTACATTGTTCTTAAGTTATTTTTATTATAATCTCAATGGATCCAGAAAAGAAAATGCTGCTTTTTCTTTTGACTTTTACTTTTATTATTTAAAGATTATTTATTTTAGAGAGAGGGCGCATGGGGGGTAGAGCACAGGGAGAGAGACAGGAAAAGAAGTGGACTCCCTGCTGAGCAGGGAGCCCCGCATGGGTCTCTACCCTCACAGCTCCAAGATTATGACCTGAAACAAAAACGAAATTTGGAGCCCAGCTGACCAGGCACCCTTCTTTTGGCTTTTATTTATTTAAAGATTTTATTTATTTGGGCGCCTGGGTGGCTCAGTGGGTTGGGCCGCTGCCTTCGGCTCAGGTCATGATCTCGGGGTCCTGGAATTGAGTCCCGCATCGGGCTCTCTGCTCGGCAGGGAGCCTGCTTCCCTCTCTCTCTCTCTCTCTCTCTGCCTGCCTCTCTATCTACTTGTGATCTCTCTCTGTCAAATAAATAAATAAAATCTTTTAAAAAAAAAGATTTTATTTATTTGAGAGAGAGACGGTGAAAAAGAGCATGAATGAGGAGAGGGTCAGAGGGAAAAGCAGACTCCCCATGGGGCTGGGCACCCGATGTGGGACTCGATCCCGGGACTCCAGAGTCATGACCTGAGCTGAAGGCAGCCGCCCAACCAGCTGAGCCACCCAGGCGCCCTATTTATTTATTTTTAAGATTTTACTTATTTATTTGAGAGTGAGCAAGAGAGGGAGCATGAAAGAGGGTCAGAGAGAGAAGCAGACTCCCTGCTAAGCGGGGAGCCCGATGCAGTACTCCTTCTGGGACTCCAGGATCATGACCTGAGCCAAGGGCAGTTGCTTGACCAACTGAGCCACTCAGGTGCCCCTTTTGGCTTTTAAATGGTAGTCATGATTGGGAAATGTCAATTGATAGCTCATGTTTGCTATCAGAACTAAAGGTGTGAGACTATAAGCATTGCTATAGAGACTGTCTGTAATAATCCAACTGTAATGCAAGCCATATGACCAATGTAAAGTTTCCTAAATAAAAAAGAACAAATTAAAAAGTGAAATCAAGGGGTGCCTGGGTGGCTCAGTGGGTTAAAGCCTCTGCCTTCAGCTCAGGTCATGATCTCAGGGTCCTGGGATTGAGCCCTGCATCAGGCTCTTTGCTTGGCAGGGAGCCTGCTTCCCTTCCTGTCTCTCTGCCTACTTGTGATCTCTGTCTGTCAAATAAATAAATTAAAAATCTTTTTAAAAAAAAGTGAAATTAATAATATATTTTATTTAACTCATACAGTTTTAGATGTAATTGATTTGGTAATAATGAGATATTTTGCATTCTCTCATGCTTTATCTACAAAATCAGGTTTTTATACTTAGAGTACATTTGAATTCAGACCAGCCGCATTTCAAGTGCTCAGTAACTACATGTACATAGCAAATGGCTAGGACCTTACTGGGCAGCACATAGCTATAGGATAACTGTATGATTTTTTTAAAAGATTTTTTTAAAAGATTTTATTTATTTGACAGAGATCACAAGTAGGCAGAGAGGCAGGCAGAGAGGGGGAGGGGAAAGAAGGCTCTCTGCCGAGCAGAGAGCCCAATTTGGGGCTCGTTCCCAGGTTCCTGGGATCATGACCTGAGCTGAAGGCAGAGGCTTAGCCCACTGAGCCACCCAGGTGCCCATTTAAAAAAGATTTTATTTATTTATTTGACAGACAGTCACAAGCAGGCAGAGAGAAAGTGGGAAGCAGGCTCCTTGCTAAGCATAGAGCCCAATGTGGGGCTTGATCCCAGGACCCTGAGACCATGACTTGAGCCGAAGGCAGAGGCTTAACGCACTGAGCCACCCAGGTGCCCCAACTGTGTGATATTTAAGATGTCTTCCTACTGAGAGTCTGGAGGAAATCTAGGGGGGTAAGTTTAAAACTCCATTTAGTAAGGTGCTGTGATATTCAAACTGAGAAGTTTGTATGGCAGGAAGAAGGTTCCAAGAAGTCTCTTCCTCTTAGTGTTGACTGTATTCACACTGAGAAGGATGAACAAGTGCATGTTTCCTGAGAGTTGTAAGATGATTAGAATGCTCAGTCATTTCCTGGGCTGTCGTTGTTACAGTTATTGAGGTCTGCATGTCAACAATGTGTCAAGGCCTGTGTGAGTCCCTGTTTCCTTATGGCTATGAAGGAGGGAGAACTTGAAGACCTACAGGAAGATTGACCTTTACTGTGAACAGGTAGAGTTCCTGCTTTTGTAGACTTATTTTCTGAATCAGTTTCAGATGTGGCTTAGAGTTTTGTAAATGTGCTCCTCTCTTTGATGGCATTGCTTATCAAAGGAAAGAGAAAATCTTATCAGCAAAATTCAGAAAGAAAGCATCTACTTTTTGGCTCTAAAACGCTGGGAGCCTGATTACTAGCAAACAACACGTATGTGGTGGCTTAGATAAATTTAAAAGGAAATATGGCACCATTTAAAAACAAAAAAGATTTCATGTATTTGAGAGAGAGAACTGGGGAGAGAAGGGAGGAGAAGTGGAGTTCCCACTCAGCAGGGAGCCCGAGGCAGGGCTCAGTTCCAGGATTGGGGGATCATGACCTGAGGGAAATATATTGCACTTTTTATAGAAAACTACTGACATGCTGGCTAGTTATGTGCTTTAAGTTGTTTTTGCAATGGGGTGATTTACATGGAACCATCTCTTGTTCAGCATCTCTTGTTAAAAAACTGAAAGATAACTCTGTTGGAAAACTAATCCTGCAGCTAACTGACTTCAGTGGGATCAATGGGACCCATCATTAATCCTATCTCAACTTGTATATTCTTTTTTTTTTTTTTTAATTTTAAAAAAAATTTTTTTTTAGAGACAGCAAGAGCAAGGGGAGGGCCAGAGGATAAGAGAATCCCAAGCAGGTGCCATAGCCAGCTTGGAGCCAGACATGGGACACCATTTCAGGACCTTGAGATCATGACCTGAACTGAACTCAGAAGTCACGTGCTTAACCGACTGAGCCACCCTGGTGCCCCTAGACTTGTATATCCTGTTAAACTTCCCTAAATACAACTTTATTTGCACTGTTTACATCTACATTGAATGTTAAAATTCGGTGGCAAAATTCACCTGAAAGATTTAATATTTAATATAATCTAAGAGAAATGCTCCCTCCCTAACCTTTATGGCATAAAGAAATCTTAAATTACATGGTCAGTAAACAAAATTCCTTTGTAAAGACTGGTCATTGTAGATCTGGCATATATTAAAGGATCAGAGATAGACTTGGGGAAGGAGAAGTGATTGGATGGTGCTTGTTTGGTGAGACACACGTGCACATTATAGTAGGAGAATGTGGTGTTTTCATTTGTATTTAAATCTAGATGACTGTCCATTGACACCATTTTAATTGAGTAAGAAAGATAATATATTTTGTTCCTACAAATTAGCCTTGGCATTTTTTTTTTTTTTAATTTGAGGAAGAGTAATTGAGAGTTTGGCAGTTCTCAATTTTTTTTTTTTTTAAGATTTTATTTATTTATTTGACAGACAGAGAGATCACAAGTAGGCAGAGAGGCAGGCAGAGAGAGAGGAGGAAGCAGGCTCCCTGCAGGCTTGATCCCAGGACCCTGAGATCATGACCTGAGCCCAAGGCAGCGGCTTAATCCACTGAGCCACCCAGGCGCTCCCGGCAGTTCTCAATTTTTAAAGAAGATCTTAAATGATTGAAGTGGCCTCTCTATGGATGTTATTATTATTGAGAAATTCCACTCATATACTCACTGTGTCTGTGTTTTGATACTGTTGTGGAACATTCTCTCTGAGGCCCTGAAGATTCACACAAATACAGGCTTTTTTTTTTGTTTGTTTATTTAGGAATCATTCCCTTGGGGGAAATTATATTTTCTTTTAACCAGGGAATACTTTTGTTTTTCACGCATTTGAAATAATTTATTTTAATATTTTTAAAGAAGTACATCACTAGTCGATTGTACCTCAATAAAAGAGAAAGGAAAATCATGTCTGAACAATCCAAAAAAGTATGTCATGTAAAACTTTTCTGAATCTTGTAATAGCTTGAGATTTCTTAAATTCAATCGCTGTTGTGAGATTCTGCTCCCTAAGGTATTTGGAGATAGAAACTTATTAGCAACACCCTGCTCCTCCCTGCCCTCTCTTAGAACTTCCTGTTTTTCATCATCATTAGCCATATGGAAAGGAAAGATAGTAATGTGTCTGTCAAAATACTGACAAATTAAGTTTATTTTTCCGTTTGACAGTAGGAAGAGTGCTGAAGTAGTAAGAGACAAATCCTGTCACCTTTATTGACATTTGGTCTTTTGACATTTTAAATGACAGTACTTGGGCGATTTTAGGAATTAACAGTATCTTCTAATTGTTGTATCTGCTAAATTCTCTTATGAGAATACTTAGCCTGTTTTTCCTGGAAGACTACTACCTAGCTGAATAATTACTGTTTTTTTTTTTTCCTCTGTTAAATGCATCTAGAAAACTCAGCGCATTCAGTGGTTGTGGTTTTTTAATTAGAACGAAGGCAAACTAACATTTAAAGCATCTTTAATACTAGAGACTTTGAAATAATTTCCTTAAAATATGTGAACTTTATGATACGATACAGAATGCTATTGTTTCTGAGTACTTCAGAGCATACCATTTACATTTTACTTTTATGCATACATTGCTTTTCTTGCTACTTTTTTTTTGCAGGTAATAAAACTGTACAACTATATCTCAAAAAGGTTTTCAGAGGAACTGAAAAACATTGCTTAAGATTTTTCAATGAGAACTTTTTTTTTTTAAAGATTTTATTTCTTTTTTTTTTTTTAAGATTTTATTTATTTAGAGAGAGATCACAAGTAGGCAGAGAGGCAGGCAGAGAGAGAGGGGGGAAAGCAGACTCCATGCTGAGCAGAGAGCCCGATGCAGGGCTCCATCCCAGGACCCTGAGATCATGACCTGAGCCGAAGGCAGAGGCTTAACCCACTGAGCCACCCAGGCGCCCCAAGATTTTATTTATTTTCTTGACAGAGAGACAGGGAGAGAGGGAACACAAGTAGAAGGAGTGGGAGAGGGAGAAGGAGACCCCTCGCTGAACAGGGCCCAGTGTGGGGCTCGTGCTGGGCTCCATCCCAGGACCCTGGAATCCTGACCTGAGTCAAAGGCAGACGCTTAATGACTGAGCCACCCAGGCGCCCCTATGAGCACTTATTTTTGTGAAAATGTATTTTATTTACTGCAACCTAGTGGAGTTATCTCTTTTGTACCAGATTACTTCCTTCAGTTTTTCTTTTTCCCTGCTTGTGGAGCATGAAGATGGTTTAGTTAACTCGGGTCTTAAAAGGGTTCATACCACGTAATTGTGATTTCCTCCCTCAAGTTCAACTTAGAAAAGAGTGAAAGTTCGTGGAAACTATGCTGATCAGTAAATTAGGAAATTTTTCGTAATTTTTTTTTTCCTGGAAAAGGCTTTATACTCATTTGTGACTTCTTAATCCAACCAAATTCAGTCACCAGGCTTTATTCTCTTCAACACCTTACAAAGTAATCGCTTCCTTTTGCTCCAATAGTTAAAAAAAATTTTTGTTGTTAGACATCCCAGTTAGAGCAATGCCTATAGCATCGGGAAAGCAATGTAAAGAGCTAAAATTAGCAACAAGGTCATCTGACTTCCTTATTTAATCTTAGAATACAAGTTTTGTGAATGAGGAGAGAAAAAAATGGTTTCTCTTCTTAGTCTTAGATCTGAACTCCAGCTTAAAAATTGATCTCCTAGGTCTTCTATCCACCAGAGCTCATATTTTCACAAGCCAGAGAAAGATGTTTAACATTCACCTAACGTAAAAGAACATTTAATTCAGGAGATAGTTTTTAATTATATCAAGTGGCCTCTTTTTTAATTATAATTCTGTGGATTTTGATGCCTACTGGCTTTATGTCCTTTTTCAGCTGTTACCTGGGGAAAATATAGGGATTCCCTGGTGAACCCCAACAGGGCTTTGACCTTTGTTAAAATGGCTGGCCTTCCCTGACAGCTTCAAAGAATATATTCCTATGCATGCAAAACATGAGCAAAAATTCTGTTTCAAGAACACTTATGGAGGCTGAGGAAACAAATATTCTAAGAATGTCTGTCTTATAACTAAAGCTTCCATACACTTGTATAGTACTGTGTATTTTGTCTAACCTTTGCTGTAGAGTGTCCATTCTGTTCTAGCTCCTCAGAATATGTGAAAAGATATCCAGAATGCCCCCAAACTTATTCTTCCTTACCTCACCTTTTAGTTTCTGTTCTTTTATGGAAAGTTCAAAAGTCAGAACAGATCATGGTTTATTAGAGACTTGAAGTGGGGGAGGAGTATAAACCCTACTCCTTCCCTCTTTCCTCTCCTTCCTTCTCTATTACAAAAGTAATCATGCTCCAAAGAGAAAACGTAGATAAATTTTAACTTGAGGAAAACATGGTTATTCAAAAATTAGTATTTTTTCTGTAGTTGAAGTTAATCAGAAGCTTTAATTTAGAGTCAGAATCCATTGGTCTCTCATGCTACTTAAGATGTCGGATGGATTTGTCAGGAAGAAAGTGAGTACAAGTATACTTTGAGTACACAGACCTAGGCCATACTAGAGTGTATTTATTTATTTATTAGATTTTATTTACTTATTTGACAGACGGAGATCCCAAGTAGGCAGAGAAGCAGGCAGAGAGAGAGGAGGAAGCAGGCTCCCTGCTGAGCAGAGAGCCCGATGCGGGGCTCGATCCCAGGACCGTGGGATCATGACCCGAGCTGAAGGCAGAGGCTTTAACCCACTGAGCCACCCAGGCGCCCCGCTAGAGTGTATTTAATAGTATTTCTTTTTATCATATATGTTTTCTTCAGGGACTATTCACCACTGAAATAAAACATCTTTGGGGAAAATCGTATTATACCAATAATCTTTTATTTATTTATTTATTTTTCTACCAATAATCTTTTAAAGCACCCTAAAGTATCCTTCTCCAGGACAAATTTTTTTCTCTATTGGTTTATCATTTTAGAATTTGTAACCTAGAGTAAACTGCCTTGCCCTGGCATTCTTTCTTTTCCTAAAACCCCATCAAAATACATTCTCTTGAATAACTAAAAGAAAGCATATTCCCCCCCTTTTTTTTTTTAAGATTTTATTTATCTGGGGGAGAGCAAGCAAGCAAAAGAGGAAGAGCAGGGGGGAAGGACAGAGGAAGAGGGAGAGGTAGACTCCCCGTGAGTAGGGAGCCCCGTGAAGGACTCGATCCCAGGCCTCTGAGATCATGACCTGCACTGAAGGCAGACGCTTAACCTTAACCAACTGAGCCACCTAGGCACCCCGAAAGCATATTCACTTTTATACCTGTCTTTTTTCCTGCCTTTCTACCAACTTTCAGTGTGCTCCTGATATAAGTCAACATGTCACTATTAACCAGACAAAAATGCACAAGTCTGGAGTTCTTGATGTGCTTGGACTGGCTAATGGTGGGAGGGGTGGCGGCAGAAAGCAATTGACAGTATGGAGGAGTAGAAATTGAAGGCCGGATCATGGAACGCTGGGAGTGGCCTGTGGAGATGTTGGGGGCTCCTCTGAGGTGCAGAGATTGCTTTGGCGCCAGTAACAACATAAAACTGGTGGTACTGGCTGCACTGGCCAGACAGTACGATGTCACCAGAGATCAGGAGACATGAAGAAATATTCATTCCACAAACATATCAAGTCACTGTTTTTATTGTAAAACACCAAATACTCGTTTTCAGCAGAGAAATCTGCCTCTGATATGCAGGATGGATTGAAAGGGCTATGTGAGGGGTGCTTGGGTGGCTCAGTGGGTTAAAGCCTCTGCCTTCAGCTCAGGTCATGATCCCAGGGTCCTGGGATGGAGCCCCACATCAGGCTCTCTGCTCAGTGGGGAACCCCCCCCACCCCCGCCTGCCTCTCTGCCTGCTTGTGATTCCTATCTGTGCAATAAATAAATAAAATCTTTAAAAGAAAGAAAGAAAGAAAGGGCTCTGTGAGACAGTGAGAGCCTTAAGAGTAAATATGTCAGCCCGAACTCATTTTGAAATTTTCCTAGTAACTTTGGAAATAACACAATTAATGAGTTTTTACTTCTTGTTCAAAAGAAGAATAGAAACTAAGCTAGAGAACTCCTGGCTTAGGTTTCGTGATTTAAAAATAGTGTTAAAATTGTGTTTGATGGGGCTCCTGGGTGGCTCAGTGGGTTAAGCCGCTGCCTTGAGCTTAGGTCGTGATCCTGGGGTCCTGGGATCGAGTCCTGCATCGGGCTTTCTCCTTTGGCGGGGAGCCTGCTCCCCCCTCTCTCTCTCTGCCTGCCTCTCTGCCTACTGGTGCTCTCTGTCAAACAAATAAAAAAATCTTTAAAAAAAATTGTGTTTAATGCTGTGTGGATTATATTCTTTATCCTAGTTGAGTTCATTACTTAATGTTACTGATAATCCTTATGAACCTACACGTTACAGTATACAAGTATATATGCACATTACAACATTCATACACAGTTTGGTGAATAATTCTGAAATATGGTGGCTCGTGAATAAATCCAAACCTAGCATTAGGTCCTGTCAGTTTAATGACTAATGTTTGAGCCCAGAGGTGAACCATATTGTACTAAGTACTGTGAGAAAAGCAGTGGAAATCAGTTTTCACCTCAATATTTGAAGAAAAATATACATCATAAGTATATTTACATAATTTTATTTCTTAATGTCATGAACAGCTGTATATAGATTTGTTTTAATTTTCTAGACAGGGAAAGAAAAATATATGAAAAACTTTGGTGTTTAGTATAATTTATAAAAATTCAGTAAATATTGTGTAGAATTTTATTTTTTTTATTTTATCAGAATTTCAAATGCCACCTTTTTGACTTAGGATTTAGTGAACATGCAGGGATGGATTTTGTAACAGTTGAGATGAGTTCATTTCTAAGATCTGTAATGTTCCTCAGTAGAGATCTATATTTTGTGCCCTTGAAAAATGGCTTTGTAGGAACTCCTGTTTCTCTAGGTTATTGGCAGATATTTCAGGCAACTCTTTGATGGTTCTAAAAATAGAACAAAAAAAGCATTGGCTGTCTTCTGAAATGGTGAATAAACACACATCCCAAAAGGAAGAAAACCCTCAGTATATTATATGAGATAATGTGTGTCAAAGTGATTACCTTCCATGGGGTGTAGCATACAGAAAGCACTTAGTAAATGATGTGTTTTGTTTAAAATTTGCTAAACGTTTGTGATAACCTTGTATTTACTTGTATTATTTTCTTTTTAAAGAGAGAGGTGAACAGTATTAGTATTTAGAGTAATGGTAGCATTATTAGTGATTTTTTAAAAATATGTTCTTGATTCCTTTTTTTTTAAAGATTTTATTTATTTGACAGACACATCACAAGTGGGCAGAGAGGCGGGCAGAGACAGAGAGAGGGGGAAGCAGGCTCCCCACTGAGCAGAGAGACCAATGCGGGGCTCCATGCCAGGACTCCGGGATCATGACCTGAGCTGAAGGCAGAGGCTTTAACCCACTGAGCCACCCAGGTGCCCCTTGATTCTACTTTTTTAAGATTTTATTTATTTTAAAGATTTTTAAAAAATTTATTTGACACAGAGAGAGAGAGAGAGAGATCACAAGTAGGCAGAGAGGCGGGGAAAGGGGGAAGCAGGCTCCCTCCTGAGCAGAGAACCTGATGCAGGGCTCTATCCCAGGACCCTAAGACCCTGACCTGAGCTGAAGGCTGAGGCTTAACCCATTGAGCCACCCAGGCATCCCAAGATTTTATTTATTTTAGAGAAAGAGAGAGAGAGAGAGAGAAGGCACATGAGGTAGAGCCGGGGGAGGGGCAGAGGGAGAGGGATTGAGAGGATCCCAAACAGACTCCCCAGTGAGTGCAGAGCCTATGCGGGACTTGATCCCAGAAACCTGAGATCATGACCTGAGCTGAAACCAAGAGTCAGATACTTAACCGACTGAGCCACTCAGGCACCTCGTGATTCAACTTTTAAAAAAAGTTTTGAGTATTAAAATTTATCTTTAGGGCGCCTGGGTGGCTCAGTGGGTTAAGCCTCTGCCTTCAGCTTAGGTCATGATCTCAGGGCCCTAGGACAGAGCCCCGAGTCAGGCTCTTAATGCTCAGCAGGGAGCCTGCTTCCTGCCCCCCTCTCTGCCTGCTGCTCTGCCTACCTGTGATCTCTCTCTCTGTGTCTGTCAAATAGGAAAAAAAAATGTTAAAAAAAAACCCATATCTTTAAATATGCAAAATATAGAAAAGTGCCAAAAAAGAAAAAAAAAATCACTTGTACTCCCATTGACCAAGAAAAGGAACTGGTAACAGTTTTGTGTATTTACTTTCAGTATCTGCAGTGTGTGAACACAGTTGAGATCCTGTGATGTGTTTCAGATTCTACTTCACTCGTTGTTTTGTAGATTCATAATGTACGTACTTTGTGACTTTGTAACACTGGAGTATAGGCTGCTGATGGAGTTGCTCCTCTGTCATGGAACATTTAGGTTGTTTCCTGTTTATCACTGACCGCCACAGAGACCTTGCACAAACTATCGAACCACTTTTCCCCTTAGTTTTTGCATGTGTAGATGGGGGAAATGATACTTCATTGGAGTCGCAAAGATTAACTGAAATAATGTGTATGGAATTATGCAGAGCAGTTTCTGGAACAAAATAAACCTTTAAAAGGATGCCTCCACGTCCAACTTTGTGCATAGAAGATCCCTCTCCCCCTCTTCTTTTTTTTTTTTTTTTTTTTTTGTTGATATTCAGAGTATTTCTTTCCCATTTATCTTCAGAAATAAAGCTACTAGGTCTTAATTGTTTTGATATTCTTGCTATGTATTGTGAAGTTGTTTTCTGATACGTTGTGCCAATTTACATTGAGACTGAGGGGCCTGTTTCAATGTGTATTTCATTGAATCCTTACCAATACTATATATCTTGTTTTTAAAAATGCATGTACATTTTAGGGTGCCTGGATGGCTCAGTGGGTTAAAGCCTCTGCCTTCGGCTCAGGTCATGATCCCGGGGTCCTGGGATCAAGCCCCTCATTGGTCTCTCTGCTCAGTGGGGAGCCTGCTTCCCTCTCACTCTCTGCCTGCCTCTCTGCCTACTTGTGATCTCTGTCTGTCAAATAAATAAATAAATAAAAATCTTAAAAAAAAATCCATGTACATTTTAGAGGTAAATAAGTTGCCCATTGTAGTCAGGGAAGACGTTTTATAAAAGACTAGTATGGAATAAAGAGAGATGTGTTGCTGAGAGACTGGTAACAAGGCTTGGGAGTTGGGATTTTAGCTAAAATACAGGCAGTAATGAGTTCAGGAGTCCTCCGGCTACTCCTCTTGCTTTCCCCAGCCAGCCAGTCCATTTCCTCTAAAAACTCCTGGTCTTTGTACCTGTATTTTTTTAAAAAAGGTTTTATTTATTTATTTGACAGAGAGAGACCACAAGTAGGCAGAGAGGCAGGCAGAGAGAGAAAGGTAAGCAGGGTCTCTGCCAAGCAGAGAGCCCGATGCGGGGCTTGATCCCAGGACCCTGGGATCATGACCTGAGCTGAAGGCAGAGGCTTTAACCCACTGAGCCACCCAGGTGCCCCCTTCGTACCTGTGTTGAAGTGCCTGTCCCATCCCACCTGTCCTTCTTGTCCATCTATCTAATATTTTGATTCATTCTTAATCTCCTCCATGTCTTTTCCTGTCCAGGCGCCTGCCCGGCTAAAACAACAGAGCACAGCAGAGTGTTCTCTGCCGGCAGCCTCCCTTGAGGAAGAAAGAAGGTGACTGAGCCCACCAAGTTTAGTAATTACCAAATTTACCAAACACATAAATCAGTATACCTCCCCAGAGGTGAGTAAAGGAGTCTATCAGGAATGGGGAAGGTTTCTTTACTAACACAACTCTCATTTTTTGTATTAACTCTGTCACATTCCTAGTGAATAAAAAGAAAAAAAAATAGCATATGTTTAAGGCTTTTTGAAGTTTTCTTTCTTTCTTTTTTTGAAAGATTTTTTAAAAAGATTTTATTTATTTATTTGAGAGGAGAGAATGAGAGAGAGCGAGCACAAGAGGGGGAAAGTCAGAGGGAGCAGCAGACTTCCTGCTCAGCAGGGAGCCCAATGCGGGACTGGAGCCTGATGTGGGACTTGATCCTGGGACCCCCAGGATCATGACCCAAACTGGAGGCAGTTGCTTAACCAACTGATCCTCCCAGGCACCCTAAGAGATTTTATTTTATTATTATTTTTTTAAGATTTTATTTATTTATTTATTTATTTATTTTTTAAAAATATTTTATTTATTTATTTGACAGACAGAGATTACAAGTAGGCAGAGAGGCAGGCAGAGAGAAAGGAGGAAGCAGGCTCTCCACGGAGCAGAGAGCCCGATGCGGGGCTCGATCCCAGGACTCTGGGATCATGACCTGAGCCGAAGGCAGAGGCTTTAACCCACTGAGCCACCCAGGCGCCCTAAGATTTTATTTATTTATTTGACAGGCAGAGATCACAAGTAGGCAGAGAGGCGGGCAGAGAAAGAGGGGGAAGCAGGGTCCCCGCTGATCAGAAAGCCCAATGCGGGGCTCGATCCCAGGATCCTGGGGTCATGACCTGAGCCGAAGGCAGAGGCTTCAACCCATTGAGCCACTCAGGCACCCTAAGAGATTTTATTTTTAAGTAATCTCTACACCCAACATAGGGCTTGAACTTACAACTCCAAGGTCAAGAGTTACATGCTGTACCGACTGAGCCAGCCAGGCACCCCTACATGTTTTCTGAGTATAAAAATAATACAACTTACAATTCTATGGAAAGACAAGTAATCCAGTTTAAAAATGGGCAAAGTATCTGAATAGACCTTTCTCCAAAAAAAAATATGCGCGTGGTCAGTAAACACATGAAAAGATGCTCACTAGCCATCAGGGAAATGCAAATAAAAACCACAATGAGATAACTCTTTATACTTGAGAGGAAGAAATTGGAACCCTTACACGTTGCTGGTGGGAATATAAAATGATGTCACAACTGTGAAAAATGTGGTTTCTCAGTAACTTAAACATCAACTTAGCATGTGACCCAGCAGTTCCACTTCTAGGTATATACTGAAAAGAATCGAAAACAGGTGTTCAAGAAAGAAAAAGTCTTGTATAGGAATGATTATATCAGTATTATTCACAATAGCCAAAAAGTAGAAACAACTCAAATGTCCTTCAGCTGAGGAGTGGATAAAATGTGCTATGTTGATACAATGGAATATGTTTTGGCAATAAAAGAAATGAGGTATTGATAATATGTTGCCACATGGATATATCTTGAAAACATTATGCCAAACAAAATAAGCCAGGCCCAAACTACATACTGTATGATTCCATTTATATGAAATATTTAGAATAGGCAAATCGATGGAGACAAAGTAGATTTGTGGTTCAGTGGGTGCGTGGGGTTGGGGGGAGAGCGAGCTGAGAGAATGTAAAGTGACTTTTTTTTTTTTTTAAGATTTTTAAATTATTTATTCACTTGACAGAGATCACAAGTAGGCAGAGAGGCAGGCAGAGAGAGGAAGGGAAGCAGGCTTCTTGCCGAGCAGAGAGCCCCATGCAGGGCTCGATCCCAGAACCCTGGGATCATGACCTGAGCTGAAGACAGAGGCTTTAAACCACTGAGCCACCCAGGTGCCCCTGTAAAGTGACTCTTATTAAGTGTATGTGTATGAGAGAGTGGGGAGATCCTTTCTGGAGTGATGAGGAAATATTCTAAAATTTCTTGTGACAGAGTTGCACAGCTTTGTGAATATACCAAAAACAGTTGAATTGTACATTTTAAATGTGTAAATTGTATAGGAATGTGAGTTATATCTCAATAAAGCTATGATTTTTAAAAACTCAATTGGGGGAAAAATGCATGTTTATTACATAAGATGTATAAAATACAGAGAAGTGCAAAAAGGAATAAAGTGAACTTATTAGAATATTCATTTTGATGAGCTACAAGAAAATAATATGAGCTTATTCAAGGTCATCGCAGTTAATACCAATTTCAAGTTGTGATCAGAAATTGAATTTTTATAGAGCAGTGAACATCATATTAAATTGATGCTATTTTAATTTTATTGTTTTTTAAATTAATTTTTAAATTCGTTTTGGTTTAATAGTCATATTGTAGTTATAAGCACATAAACATTCTGTTTTTACATATTTGGGATTATAAGTAAAGATAAGATGTCATGTCAGTGCTTAAGGACCATCATAATTTTTATTATGTTTTTTAAGTGAAACCATTCAAGAAAAATATGGCATAAATAGTTACAGTTGAAACGGCTCATGTTTTTATTGCTGAGGAAATTAAGACTCAGAGAGATGTCTTGCCTGAGCTTTTCAAACAAGCTGTGAACAGGGCTTGGATTAGAATTCAGACTTTACTACTCGCAACCCCATGTTATTTCTGCTTTATCACTTTTTCTTTTCCCCGACTCCCAGTCGCTACTAACAGCTTGTCTTTTACTGTTGTTCCATGTACATGTGCTCTGTCTCCTCAAATAGAGTGAGTAGTCCTGGAGATTACACTTCTTAATTCTTTGATTAAAAAAATTCAATCTAGTAAATTTGAAAATCTAATCGGCTTTATAACCTGACTCATGAATCAGGCACCACCGCACCTAGCAAGTCAAGGGAAGCTCCACAGATGGGAAAGGCTTTAAAAAGCAGAACAAGGAGGTCATAGACAGAAGAATGGATTATTTGAGATGAGGTCACCTTTTTGGGGGGACATAAGTCTTTTTTTTTTTTTAATGTAAGGATCTTATTAGTGGATTACCTCAAATTTCTTTGGGAGATAGATTGCCTTCTTAGCACTGACCAGAACATTCCTGACGACCAGTTAAGACTGCATTTCTAGAGAAGGTTGGAACTGCAGGCAGGTGAGGTTATGAATGCCCAGTTTGGCAACTTGGCCTAAGTGAAGCCATTTTGGGCCTGTGGTTTTCTTTTTAACCCTTTTTTTATCCCGTTCCCTTTTCCCCTTCTGCCTGGCGGTATGTACTTCGTAGGTACTCAGTAAACTATGTTCATAAAAGATGTTAACTTTGCCTTTAGGAAGCCATGAAAACATGGTCTTCAGAATTTAAAGGAGCACCAGCATGGAAGCATTTGGAAGTCTTGTTCTTTTTTTTTAAAGATTTTACTTATTTATCTGATAGAGAGATCACAAGTAGGCAGGGGTGGGGGGAAGCAGGCTCTCCACCAAGCAGAGAGCCCGATGTGGAGCTTGATCCCAGGACCCTGAGATCATGACCTGAGCCAAAGGCAGAGGCCTAACCCACTGAGCCACCCAGGCGCCCCTGGAAGTCTTGTTCTAACAAGAAACAAGTAAAGTAACTTTTTTACTTTAAAAAGTTTAAAAGATTGATTTTGGTTTTTACCTTTTTAGAAAATAGCCTGCCCTCTCTTTTTTGATGGGACACTGCCAAGTTAATGCTTTCTCTGAAGGTTGCTAAAGTGGACATTGTCCTTTCAGTAGAGCAAAAAGCATGTCCTGAGGAAATAATTAAGGTGCAAATGTTTTTGTGGTTAAAACCTTTTCAAAATTGGCAGTTCATATGAAATGAAGACTTAAGTAGCACAAGGAAATCCTGCCACACTGTTCTGACTTTGTAGTTTTTCTCCCACCACATTCCTTCTTTCTGTCTCCTGCTTTTATCTCCTTCTGCTAATTCTTTTTGTAGACCCTCTGACCCTTCTTTGGGTTATTTTTGAACTAACTGTGGGGTCAGGTTACTTCCAAACTCAGTAGTCTCGGTGATATCCTATACTCCATCCACTATTTTTTTTTTTAAGATTTATTTATTTATTTGACAGAGAGAGATCACAAGTAGGTAGAGAGTCAGGCAAAGAAGGAGGGGGAAACAGGCTCCCTACTGAGCAGGGATCCTGATGCAGGCCTTGATCCAAGGACCCTGCGATCATGACCTGAGTGGAAGGCAGAGGCTTAACCCACTGAGCCACCCAGGCGCCCCTCCATCCACTACTTTATCCTCATTATGCAAATCCTCATATGCATATTTCCACTTTGACTTGGATCTTTGAAGTTACTCGTATTATTTTATGGTCTTTTACCTTTAAAATTCAGGACAGTCCTATTAATAAAATGATGTCTTAATTTCAGTATGGCCAGTCATGATTCTTCTTGGAACCAGTTTTATTCCATTGTTTCAAAGATTTTCATTTTGCCATTTATTTATCTATCTAAGCTTTTTTTTTTTTTTTTCTCATTTATCTGACAGAAAGAGACAGTGAGAGATGGAACACAAGCAGGGGGAGTGGGAGAGGAAGAAGCGGGCTTCCTGCCAAGCAGGGAGCCCGACGCGGGTCTCAATTCCAGAACCCTGGGACCATTACCTGAGACGAAGGCAGATGCCCAATGACTGAGCCACCCAGGAGCCCCTCATTTTGCCTTTTAAGTGGGCATGGAATGCTCTTTATGTTTTTTCTCTCATGGAGAAAGCCAGTCAAGAATGTGAGAAGAACCTTTCTAGTAAAATTGTAGTTGAAGAGGAAAAAAAACGGACAAGTTTTAAAATAAATTTGATGTTGGTCTGGTTCCATCTGTCTCATTTCTATCTTCGGAAAAAAATTAACAGTTCTTCTGTGTTTTCTTTGAATATTTAACCTTTCTTCTTTAATTTGCATAACATGAGCAGCAAGGGTTTATAATTACAGGCTCACAACTTTTCTAGGTCAGAAAGTACAGTAGGCCCATTTAATTTTGTTGCCTTTTGTTGCTGTTGTTTTTACTAATTCATGCTTCTTTTTGGGAATTTGCTGACTTGTTCTTATCATATTTCATCCTTCAGAGACAAAAATACTCTCTGTTTGGAGTTCCTCCTCCATGTCTGTTTCCTACCAGATAATATTGGGGTTTTTTGTTGTTAAATAGATTCTAAACATCATCTTAAGTGATGTGAACATTTTTTTCCTTAGGTAAGAGGTAGTAAAAGAGAGACATTAGTATTTTGGTCCAGCTGAGCAAGGGTTTATAAACACCTGTGGGGTGCCTCAGTCTCTGTGGAGGGCACAAGAAGTAACACATTTTCTTGCTTCAGACCCTTGAATTCCACTCGGGGAATAATCTTCATGCATGAAATAACTCATGGAAAATCCCGAAGCAATAAAGAAGTCAACGCAAGACCTTATCTACTAGATACTTTTTAAACTACAGTGCTTATTTCATTTAAAGAAGTTTTTGAAGATGCGTATGTAGAATTTATGTCACGGAGTATCTCAAACTTCCTCTGGACTTTTCTCAGACCAGATAATAGAGACTCAAAATTTCCTTTCCTTCTCCTGACTTGTCCCAAGGCTTCGTCCTCAGCCCCTTGCTCTGATTGCACCATCTGCGTGGCCCTCGGAGGCCTCACGCACTCTTGAGCTCCTTAGCCTAGGTTCGAGCCCGAATTCCCACTGCTGTTCAGCCTCGGATGAGTTGTTTAAACTATCCGTGCCTGGGTTTGTTCCCCATACGCTGGGGGCGCTGACAGTGACCGACCGATAGAAGCATTGCGAGGATGCGGGGTAATGTACGCGTGGCGCAGGGGGAGCCCCGTGTAAACGTCTGTATTTATTTTCCTGCTCTGTTAGGACACTGACTCCTGACAGCAAACATTCTGTGGTGTCACGTATTTGAACCTAAAGATTTTTTTTTTTAGTTTTGTGGGGTTTTTTAAGTCTGCTCTAGAATATCTGTTTTGTTGTTGTTGTTGTGTTTTTTTTTTTTAAAGATTTTATTTATTTATTTGACAGAGATCACAAGTGGGGAGAGAGGCAGGCAGAGAGAGAGAGAGAGAGAGGAGGAAGCAGGCTCCCCGCCAAGCAGAGAGCCTGACGCGGGACTCGATCCCAGGACCCCGAGATCATGACCTGAGCTGAAGGCAGCAGCTTAAACCACTGAGCCACCCAGGCGCCCCTGTGTTTTTTTTTTTTTAATATATATTTTATTTATTTGACAGAGAGAAATCACGACTAGGCAGAGAGGCAGGCAGAGAGAGAGGAGGAAGCAGGCTCCCTGCGGAGCAGAGAGCCTGATGCGGGTCTCGATCCCAGGACCCCGGGATCATGACCTGAGCCTAAGGCAGAGGCTTTAACCCACTGAGCCACCCAGGCGCCCATGTTGTTGTTGTTTTTTAAAGATTTTATTTATTCATTTGACAGACACAGGGGGAGAGGGAACACAAGCAGGGGGAATGGGAGAGGGAGAAACAGGCTTCCTGCCAGACAAGGAGCCGGATGTGGGGCTCGATCTTAGGACCCTGGGATCATGACCCGAGCCAAAGGCAGACGCTTAACCAACTGAGCCACTTGGGCGCCCCTATAACATCTGTTTTTTTTTTTTTTAATATTTTATTTATTTATTTGACAGAGATCACAAGTAGATAGAGAGGAAGGCAGAGAGAGAGAGAGAGGGAAGCAGGCTCCCTGCTAAGCAGAGAGCCCGATGCGGGACTCGATCCCAGGACCCTGAGATCATGACCTGAGCCGAAGGCATCGGCTTAACCCACTGAGCCACCCAGGCGCCCCACATCTGTTTTAACAAAAAATAGCGTCTGCCTTTCTTCCCACCCCTGATTTTGGGAGCGAATTGGTGTTACCAAAAAGGGCACGTTTATCATCCTTTGACTTTGCAGAGCCTCAATCAGCTTTTATTCTTTCCTCGTTCTTCTTTCTATTAAATATTCATCAATCATGTCTTGCTGCCTACCAGGTCTTGTATGTGTGCTTTCCGCGAGCTTATACGTTCTTCTCAGAGAGGGGTTCTGTCCTGTTGGTGATGGTGACAATTATAACAATTACTGAACATGATGTCGTGTGTCTTGCTGTCACTAAAAAATTCATTTGCACAAGCAGTCAGCAAGACAGGCATTTTAATATTGCAGTTAGAGTATAAAGAATGACTGAAAGTGTCATTCAGCGTTTTATTTGCTCTTAGTAATCTGCCAGTACTTGATTATTCTCAGGCTTTCCTAAAACAGACTTACATGCTGAAAGAGAATGTGTTCATTCAGCAGACAGTCCTTGACGGACCGTCCTGCATTTAGCACTCACTGGCTTAGGCACTAGGAAGAAAAAAGTGGCAGTGTACGGTAATTAACAGTGCACGCTCCAAATTCACATAGATCTGGGTTCAGATCTCCGTTCTGCTACTTACTTGCCACATAAACTAGAGCCAGTTACTTATGTCTTTGTTTCCTCATCTATAACAGGAGAAAAATAGTAAAGTTTCTATGAGAATGAAGTGAAATAAGGTGTAAAGTGTGAACGCAGTACCTAGTATTCATTAAGTGTTCAATAAATATTATGTTTTATCAAGAGTTCTTTGAGGAGGATAGGGTGGGGGCAGCTATCTAATGGTCTTGAATTTCCTTTTTTTTTTTTTTTAAGTCGTCTCCACCCACAGCATGGAGCTGAATGTGGGGCTTGAACTCATGACCCTGAGATTAAGACATGAGCTGAAATTGAGTTGGATGCTTAGCCGACTGAGTCACCCAGGTGCCCGCAATGGGCTTGAGCTTTAACTGTCAAATGGAGAAAGAAAAGGAATCCGTCAAGACTGAGCCAAGGAACCCAAGTAGGGCATTGGTGCTGAGAGTTCCACATACAGCCAGGACCCTTGATGGACTGGGGGGTAGGGGTAGTAATCTGCCTGATAGGAAAGGGAGAAGTTTTTCTGTTTCTGCCTTGGCATTATATTGAAGGGAGCAGTTTCCCTGAGACATTGTAACCATAGGTCTATTAACCCTGTGGTTTCCGGTCCGTATGAGTGCTTTCCTCAGCTGAGAACTAATATAAAAACTGGCCCTGGGGGCACCTGGGTGACTCAGTGGGTTAAAGCCTCTGCCTTCAGCTCGGGTCATGATCTCAGGGTCCTGGGATTGAGCCCCACATCAGGCTCTCTGCTCAGTGGGGAGCCTGCTTCCGCACCCATCTCTGCCTGCCTCTATGCCTACTTGTGATCTCTCTCTCTGTCAAATAAAGAAAAAAAAAGTTCCTTTAAAACAAAACAAAACAAACTGGCCCTGGCTGGTAACACAACCTGGGAGGCCTGGAAAAAGCAAAAGCAGTCTGGAACGAGTGATCCTAAATTAGCCTACGCAAAACTCCCACCAATGAAGCTCCTCACTGCAGAGGCTCCGAATTAAAAAATTACAAAAAATTATGAAATCTCAAAATTTAAAATAATCCACCATGGTTAAGAGTCAACAGAAACAATAAACAACACATTTAGATTTCCCAAAATTTAAAAGAATGAACATTTTTTCTTTTTTTAAGATTTTTATTTATTTGACAGAAAGAGTACAAGTAGGGGGAGCAGCAGGCAGAGAGAGAGAAGCAGGCTCCCCACTGAGTAGTGAACCCGATGTGGGGCTTGATTCCAGGGCTCTGGGATAATGACCTGAGCCGAAGGCAGTTGCTTAACCAACTGAGCCACCCAGATGCCCAAGAATGAGCATTTTCTGACTTAGAAAATGTGGGATAAGAAACATGGGAAAAGATTGTATGAAAAAATTAGAGACATTTTAGATAGTACTCTCTGTGCCTTCTGGAACTAAAAGATAGTCACAGAAATAAGCTGAATGAACAAATTAAGTATTAGATTATACACAGCTAAAGAAAGAAATACTTAACTGGATATTGTGAGTATTTTTTTAAAGATTTATTTGTTTGAGAGAGAGTGAGTGGGGAGGGGCAAAGGGAGAGTTAGAAGCAGACTCCCTGCTGAGAAGGACCCCCCCCCCCTACGAGGGGCTCAATCCCAGGACCGTGGGATCACAAACTGAGCCGAAATCAAGATCTCTCGCTCAACCAATTAAGCCTCCCAGTCGTTCCAGGATGTTGTGAATTTTGATAATGAATTCAAGCCCCTGATGATAGTACAAAAATCTAAAGAGAAATTGCAAAGGAGGTTGACTGATATAGTTGATACAGGAAGAAAACCTAATTAATGTACATCCAACAGACATTAGAGGAGGAGAGTAACATCAGTGGGGGAGAGGTTATCTTTAAGGATGTACTGATGGTTTACCAAAATTGATTTAAAACACAAACTCTCAGATTTGGAAATCACACAGAGTCCTAAGCAGAGTAAATACAACTAGATTTCCATTTAGAACAGGATTTTATGATTGCTTCTACACCCAGCGACTATTTCCAGAGCGGTCTTAAGTTATCTTTTTTTTTAATTTTATTTATTTATTTGAGAGAGAGACAGACAGAGAGAGCATGAGAGGGGAGAAGGTCAGAGAGAGAAGCTGGAAGCCCGATGCGGAACTCGATCCTGGGACCCTGGGATCATGACCTGAGCCAAAGGCAGTCGTCCAACCAACTGAGCCATCCAGGCGTCCGGGTCTTAAGTTATCTTTATGGATGACCTTAGTAGTTTCCCATACGTTACCTCATCTCATTCTTACAACAAAGAAATCAAGGCTCCTACAGCTGAACTAATTTGGGGACAATTACCCAGCTAATAAGTACAGGCACCTGTTTTCAAATGGAAGAGGGAACAAGTCCAAAGTCAGAACATCGCTTCGTTTTGTTCCATTCTGCCTCTAGTGTTCGCTCCATGCTTTGAGGTGGAACTTCTGGTACTTAGGAATGATGGGGAATTATATTCTTGAATATAGTAATAAACTGTACTGAGTTTCTACATTTTTAATTAAAATTTAACATTAGCAGTTGCCTGTTTAGTGATGCTTTCCTTGCATTTAAAAAAAAAACACCTTTGGGGCACCTGGGTGGCTCAGTGGGTTAAGCCTCTGCCTTCGGCTCAGGTTGTGAAAACAGGGTCCTGGGATCGAGCCCCACATCGGGCTCTCTGCTAAGCAAGGGGCCTGCTTCCCCCCCACCCTCTGCCTGCCTCTCCACCTACTTGTGATCTCTCTCTCACTCTCTGTCAAATAAATAAATAAAATCTTAAAAGAAAACAAAACAAAAAACCCAACTGGTTAGGGGTGTCTAGGTGGTTCCCTCAGTTGAGTTGCCCCTCTTGGTTTTGGCTGAGGTCATGATCTCAAGGTTGTGAGATCCAGCCCCGTTTTAGGGTCCATGCTGGGTGGAGAGTCTCTTTCTCCCTCTGCTTGTATCCCTCCCCCACCGGCTCGTGTACTCTCTCTCAAATAGATAGATAAAATCTTAAAAAAAAAAAAAAGGCCATCTTTTTTTTTTTTTTTTTAATTTGACAGAGCGATCACAAGTAGGCAGAGAGTCAGGCAGAGAGACAGGGAGAAGCAGGCTCCCTGGTGAGCAGGGAACCCAATGTGGGGCTTGATCCCAGGACTCTGAGATCATGACCTGAGCCGAAGGCAGAGGCTTTAACCCACTGAGCCCCCCAGGCGCCCCTGGCCATCTTCTTTTGAGGCTTAAATGTGGATTTCATTCTTGACATGTAAATAGTAAGGCTTTTGTAACATTTAAAATATATTCATCAGAAAAGAAATGAATGCATAAAAATATTGAAATACGTGGGCACCTGGGTGGTGCAGTTGGTTAAGCATCCAATCGATTTCCACTTTGGTCGTGGTCTTGGTTGCATCCGATGGGGCCCCTTGGGGCCCTGTGCTCAGTGTGAGTCTGCTTGGGACTCTCTTTCTCCCTTACTCTGCCCCCCCACCAGGCGTGTGGGCATGTGGGTACACACTTTCTCCCTCCTTTTCTCAAATCAATCTTTAAAAAAATATTGAAATCTGTTTTTGAGTAAACTAAAATGAATCCCTGAACATTTTTTCACCATCAGGAAGACAGGACTTTTGCCATTTACCAACATGCTTTTTCTACATACCTTAGTTTAAAAGGACAGAGAGAAAGGTAAGAACAGTGGTCAAGGTGTTTTCTGACTTGCAAAGACTAATTCAAGAGGCCCCAATGCCCAATTTTCAGACATATTCCTCTATCTTCCTAAATGGATTCTGTTAACTGTTACGGTACTTTGCACATAATAGAACTTTAAATATTTGATTGACTCCATACCAAAAGGAGCTATTGTTTTTGTCCCTTTTCTACTGTTGCTAATTGAATTACTGTTTTCTAAAAATTGAGCTCTTTATATATGGATTTAATTTGGAGAACATTGGTGTCTTTCTGAAGGTTTCTTCATAGCATTAAAAAAACTTTTAGTTCAAAACATCCATTTACATCCCTCATGCTTCCTTCCCTGAGTAATTTGCTTCCAGGTGCTATTTCTGTCCTATTTGGTCTTTGTAATTATACGCTTTTCTTCCTCAACCAATTCCACCCACAGATATGGTAACAACCACACTGACTAGATCTTCATCGGTATCTCCATATCGTATTCCCATCGCAATTTCTCAGAGTTCCATCCTGGGTCCTTGTCAAGTATGTGGTTGTGCAGATGTACTCCGTCATGACTAGAAACAACTTTGACCGACATCGAGATGCAGAATCAGAGGGTAGAAAGCGCCCCCCAGACCACCCATTTTCCTCATACATCCTGTGTGTCTGTACCTTTTTTTCCTAACGATAACCTTCCCCGCAGAACGTGCCACACACACACTGTTTTAAAACTCAGTTTCTTTTTCCAGATTTCTGCCAGATCCTGTGAAGATTTTTTTTTTTATATACATGGAAATAATTCAAGGAAGATTTCATATAGTGAGGGTGGCTGTGCTGTGTTAATACTTTTCTGAAGTTTTTTCTGGAAATAGAATTTTCGGAGCGGAATATACTTACAAAGGAGTTGTGTGGGAAGATAAAATTTTTTTAAAATTAGAGTTATTTAGCTGTAGCTATGTTCAGGGAGTGTACTTGAGAAATAATTTATTCCAAAATACTGCTGCCAATTAACAACAAATTGAGTATTCTTAGAAAAGATAGTTCATTCTTACATACTTTAGGAAAAGATGTAAGATACAGTTCAAAATGTGTTATTAATGTTGGAGATGATGAATCAGACTTTGTCACTAACTGATCTGAAATAAAATATGTGAAAAATAAAAGAATCCTTTTTTAAAGGTAGCCAGAAAAAATAAGAAATTAGAGAAAGATGAGGTTTTGGGGGGGGATCACTTTTTTTTTTTTTAAGATTTTATTATTTATTTATTTATTTGTCAGAGAGAGAGAGAGAGCGCGAGCATGAGCCAGGGGAGGGTAGAGGGAGAGGGAGTAGCAGGCTCCCTGGCTAGCAGGAAGCCCAATGCAGGACTCAGTCCCACAACCCCAGGGTCATAACCTGAGCTGAAGCCAGACGCTTAACGACTGGGGGATAACATTTTAAGATGGTTTCAAGCGTATAGAGAAGTTGCAAGAATAGTGTTAAAGAATTCCTGTTTCCTTCACACAGATTCACTGATTGTTTCAGGTTTGCTCGTTTGCTTTATCATTGTGTTCTATGCACTCTGTGTGTATAAGTAAATGTGTGTGTATATGTTTGTGTTACACAGACTTTCTTCTGAACCATTTCTGAGTACAATGCAGGTATATCTTTTGGTTCTAAATATATTGGAAGGTAAATTTTCTAAGAATAAGGACATTCTCTTACATAACCATGGTATGCTTATCAAAGCCTGGAAACGCAGTGTTGATGTCATACTGTTATCTATTCTGTACTCCATATTCAAATTTTGACAGTTGACTTAATAATACCCTTTATAGCTTTTTTTTCCAGTCCAGAATCCCACACATCACACATTGCATTTAGTTACTGTGTTTTCTTTTCTTTCTTCTTTTTTTTTAAAGATTTTAAAATTTATTTATTTGACAGAGAGGCAGGCAGAGAGAGAGAGAGAGAGAGGGAGAAGGAAGCAGGCTCCCCACTGAGCAGAGAGCCTGATGCGGGGCTCGATCCCAGGACCCTGAGATCATGACCTGAGCTGAAGGCAGAGGCTTTAAACCACTGAGCCACCCAGGCGCCCTTAGTTACTGTGTTTTCTTAGCTTCCTTTAAATGGACTATTCTCAGTGTTTCTTCGTTATTGATCTTGACATTTTTGAGGACAGGGCAGTTATTTTGAAGAGTGTCACCAATTGATTGATTTAGGTTATGCATCTTTGTCAAGACCACCACAGAAATGGAATTATGTCCTTTTTCGTGAATCCCATCAGGAGCATATCGGTTTGTCGTATTTTTGGAGATCTTAACTTTAATCACTTGTTCAAGGTGAAGTTTGTCAGATGAAACTTGTACCCACTCGTTTTGACATCCATTAATGATTCTTGACTGAATTAGTTATTACTGTGATGGTTGGAAAGGAGCAATTTTTTTTTATAACCATTATCCTTTCTACATTTATGAATTGGTATTCTACTGAAGAAAGAGTTGTCTGTTCTTATGTATTTATCTGTATATATATATATATATATATTACCTATAAGCATTTGGATTCCTGTCTTACTAGTAGATTATAATGTATTATCTTGATGCTCAAATTGTGCTGCATTTTGCCAGTTGGGAGCTCCTTAAGGATGTTTCCTTCATCCTTTTGACATTTCCCCTTCTTTCTGGATTTACTGACTTTCTGGCTCCACAAAGTATTCCAAGTTTAGCTTGTACTTTCCTTTTTCCCCAGTCTTGGAATCAGCTGTTTCTTAAAGGATCAGTGGTTCCTTTTGGTGGAGGTGATCTTTATTTTTTTTAAATTATTATTTTTAAAGATTTTATTTATTTGACGGAGAGTGACAGCAAGAGAGGGAACACAAGCAGGGGGAGTGGGAGAGGGAGAAGCAGGTTTCCCACTGAGCATGGAGCCTGATGCAGGGCTTGGCCCCAGGACCGTGAGATCATGACCTGAGCTGAAGGCAGATGCTTAACCGACTGAGCCACCCAGGCCCCCTGAGGATGGTCTTTGAAACCCAAAATGTAGGGGGTGCCTGGGTGGCTCAGTGGGCTAAGTCTCTGCCTTCAGTTCAGGTTGTGATCTCAGGGTCCTAGTATCGAGCCCCACATTGGACTCTCTGCTCATTAGGGAACCTGCTTCCCCCTCTCTGCCTGCCTCTGTGCTTACTTGTCATCTCTCTATCAAATAAATAAAATTAAATTAAATTAAAAAAAAAACCCAGATCTGGGAACTATGTATATTCAGTGGCACTGAGTCATTGGTTCTAGATTTTTTTCAGTGCATAAAACTAGGCAATATTATTTACATATATGTATTTATTTCTGTATCTCATCTTAAAAACCATGAGTTCATGTGATCCCACTAATTCCAATCCAAGATCACAAGATTTATTCTAGTCTCCATTATTATGGAGGGTTTGTTGGGCTTCTTTTCCCCTATATTAAATATAACTGTGGCTTTATTTAAATTATTGAAGATCACATATAAAAAGAGCTCTTTAATTATTGGTAATGAGTTTAATTACTTTAATTTTTTAGAATTGTAATAGTTGAATGGTTTTTAAAATTTTTTTATTCAAATTCCAGTTAGTTAGCATACAGCATTATATTAGTTTCAGGTGAATAATATAGTGATTCAGCACTTCCATACAGTACACGGTGCTCATCACAGGTGCGTTCCTTAATCCCCATCACCTAGTTCACCTATCCCTCACCAATCTCCTGCTGGTGATTGTTGGTGTGGTCTCTATAGTTCAGAGTCTATTTCTTGGTCTGCCTTTCTCTCTCTTTTCTTTTTTCCCTTTTGCTCACTTGTTTTCCTTCTTAAATCCCACATATGAGTGAAATCGTATGATATTTCTCTTTCTCTGACTGACTTTTCCCCTTAGGATTATATTCTAGCTCCATCCATGTCATTGCAAATGGCACGATTTCATCCTTTTTATGGCTGAATAATATTCCATTACACACACACACACACACACACACACACACCCCAAATGTAATAGCTGAGTGATCTTTTGATGCAAATTGAAATTATAAAAGGAAGAGCTATCTGTTGAGTTTGTCAAATGATTATTTAATGTGCACAGATGGTGGAAGGATACGGTTGAAGAGTATTTCTAACTTTTCATTCTATACTTAGTCGCAAATTCAGGCTATCCTTAAATACAAATCAGAGCCAAAAAAGTTATGGTATTATCACTTACCCATGATAATAATTAAGGAATTTCTTTACTACTTTGCTTCATTTATAAGGTAATGAATTTTTAATCCATCCAGGACACACACCCCTCTACAATGTACTATTCCTGCACAACTTCTGTTTGAAGGCTGTAGCTTAGAGATGTAAAGTGTGAGATGTGAAATCTGGGTTTGTCTCCTGCCTTGGTCACTTGCTCTGTGCCCTTGATCAAGTTACTTAAGCTTCTTTGTTTCTATTTCTACATCTGTGAAGCGGGAAATTTTTCTGTTCTTCTTGGGCAATTCTGAGGATTAAATGTGCTAATAGACGAAGTACAGTGCTTAATATATAAAATGCAAAGTCTGGGGGGCCTGAGTGGCTCATTGGGTTAAGCGTCAAACTCTTGGTTTCAGCTCAAATCAGGATCTCAGGGTCAGTATATCAAGCCCCACATCAGGCTCCATGCTCAGCAGAACCTGCATGAGATTCTCTCTCTCTCTCTCTCCCTTCCCCCCTCCCCCTCCTGCTCGAGCCCTCTCTCAAATAAATAAATCTTAAAAAAATTAAAATGTAGTTTCTGATTGGATGCTAATTGCCTAATAAGTGTTAGCCGCTAGTATTGTTTAGCTAAGTGGTACAGATTAGCCACTAAAGGTACTAAGTGTGAAATACCTCGAGCCAAACCCTGCACAGTCAAAAAAATTTGAGTGTAACTTTTAACTCCCCCAAGAACTTTTGCTAATCGTCTACTATTGATAGGAAGCCATACCAATAACTTAATTAAGTAACATATTTCATATGTGATATATATTATGTACTGTGTTCTTACAGTAAAGTATGCCAGGAAAAAGATAATGTTATGAAGAAAATTGTAAAGAAGAGAAAATAGATTTACAGTACTATACTGTATTTATTTATCAAAAAAAATCTACATGTAATTAGACCCATGCAGTTCCAGTCCGTGTTGTTCAAGGTTCAATGGTATATGTGGCGTGTTCTTTTCTGTTTTGTTGAATTCTCTTTCCATATCAAAGTATCTTTCTTCTTCATAGCCTATAGTAAATGCATAGTTTTTTGGTTTTGTTTTCTTTTTTTCCCTTTAGAGATTAGTTGTAGACAGAGTGCCAGCCATAACTAGCATCTCATGCTGAGATTGAAATTTTGGGTCATAGTGTAAATAACAGTTCAGTATCTTACAATGTATTTTTCTCTAACCTTTTTGAAGTTAGAAAATTCTGAACTTACCCACCAATAGAATAATAAAGATAATGGTGAGAGAAAAGACAGACTAGAGAAATAGGATAGGGGAAAGAATAATAGAAATAATCTAGAATCATGATGATTTTGTTTTGATAGAAATTTGTTATCAAACAAGTGATAGTGTGAATAACATGAATAAATCCATTTTAGATTTTGTTGGGGCAGATATGAAACAGATTTTAAATACTATTTTTGTATGTGGTAGAATTGTAAATTACTGAAAAACCTGTTCAGAGAAAAAAAGCACATAAAGTGGAAAGAGCCCGAAAGGCAGAGATATGGAAGGACTAAATAAAAATTAATGGGGGCGCCTGGGTGGCTCAGTCTGTTAAGCATCTGACTCTTGATTTAAGCTCAGGACATGATCTCAGGGTCTTCAGATCAGGCCTGCATAGGGCTCTATGCTGGGCATGGAGCCTGCTTAAGATTCCCTCTCTCCTTCTGCCCCTCCCCTCTCCAAAAAAAATTAATAACGGTGCTTAAAAACTGACTGTATTAGGATTTCCCTCGGAAAGTGCTCATAAAATAGCACTTCACCTTTTACCAATTTTCTCAGTTTCAAGAACTGTTTTTTTCTATTGTACTCTCAAGAGGACACTGCATTTTATGGTTTTACATTTCTTACACGCTTTCACAAAACAATATTAATAAATTTGGCCTTTAGTTGTGTTATTTGGTAAAATGTTCTTTGATACACATTTTTTTATTTGTTTAAAAGATTTTATTTATTTATTTGACAGAGAGAGAGAGATCACAAGTAGGCAGAGAGGCAGACAGAGAGGGGTAAGCAGGCTCCCGACTGAGCAGAGAGCCTGATGCAGGACTTGATCCCAGGACCCTGAAATCATGAGCTGAGCCGAAGGCAGAGGTTTAAACACGCTGAGCCACCCAGGCACCCCTCCCTTTTGTTTTTAAGGCTGAATTATGTGACAGTGTGTGTGTGTCTATAGTTTCTTTATCCATTCATCCATAGATGGACACTTAGGTTGTTTCCATATCTTAACCATTATAAAAAAATGCTGCTATGAACATGAAGGTGCAGATATATTTCAAGTTAGTGTTTTGCATTTCTTTTGGATATATCCCCAGATGAGGAACGGCTAAATCATATGGTTGTTCTGTTTTTAACTATTTGAGGATTCTCCGTACTGTTTTCTGTCCAGTTTGCATTCCCACCAGGAGTGCAGGAGGGTTCCCCTTTCTCCCCATCCTCATCAGCATTTGTTATCTTTTGTCTTTTTGATGAGGACCATTCTAACAGGTATGAGATGATATCTAGTGGTGGTTTTGATTTGCAGTTCTGTGATGACTACTGATGTTGGACATCTTTTTATGTACCTGTTGGCCTTTCATAAATCTTTGTGTTTTTTTAAGATTTTATTTATTTATTTATTTATTTGAGACAAAGCTGGGGGAGGGGCAGATGGAGAGAGAAAAACTCAAGCAGGCTCCAGGCTGAGCACAGAGACTGACAAGGGGCTCGATCTAAGGAACTTGAGATCATGACCTGAGCCAAAACCAAGAGTCAGATGCTTAACTGACTTTGCTACCCAGGTGCCTCTCTTCTGTCCATTTTAAAATCAGATTATTTTTGTTTTGTTTTATTTTATTTTATTTTTACTATTGAGTTGTATAAGTTCTTGTTCTATTTTGGGTACTAACCTTAGATTATAAACTCTTCCCCGATGCTATCTCATCTGTCTCTGTCTTTCCCCACTGTATCTAGTAAGTGTATCTTTTATTGTTTGTAAGTGTATCTTATTCATAGAGACAATTACTCTTACGTTAACATCAGGCTAGCTCAGTTAAACCACTCCACTTCTGAGGTCAAGCTTCAGTCTCCATTTGGAGATTTGTTTGCTTTGTTTTGTGTCCTCCTCCTAAAATGTCAGTGGCAGCCAAATGTGTGCTTTTGGGTACAGAGAGCACTGGGTATAAAAACAAAGAATTAGTAGGTGTGTTACGTAAACAGTTCAGAACCAGTGTTCTCTTGATGTGGGGCAGGGGTATCATATTCCCATTCAGAGGGCAACCTTACATCACTGTTTTTCAAGATAAGGAAACACAGGCATTGAAGGTGGCAGAAGAAAATGTGTGAGTTTACCCGGAGCTGTAATTTTTCGGTAGCTAACCAGTGATCATAGCTCACAGAATAATGACCCAGTCTTTGTTTTAGACTTGAAGCAGTAAAAAACAAGTAACAGAGGACTTGGGAACTAATAACTAGAATCATCAGTTGTTGGGGTTTGGAGAAATCTTAGAGGAAACTTTAAATCCTAGGAAAAGAGCTAGTATGAGAACTCAAGTATGCTGATTCACTAAATCAGTATGTTGACCGTCTTCCAAGAATTTCCTCTTGTATCTGTGTCAGAAAAGTCTGAAATTGCAAAGAAATAAGATGAAATTTGAAACTGACTTCATCAAAAGAGGTGGCATTTTAGAACGCTGGTGTCTCTAAACTGTGCCAAACACAGAAGTGTAGTGAATACCATCTGTGAGCTCTGAAGGACGGGATGAGATGAGGTGCTGGTGTGTGCAGTCACAATATAGACCAGGATTTGAAGAATTCATTTGCTTGAAGTGAAATCAGCCAGAGGCAAGGATTTTATACACTGAATTTTCTTATCCATATAAAGAGACAGGAAGAACAATGACAGAGTGGTGCAGAATAGAAAAATGAGAATCACTCATGAAAATTGGTGTTGAGAGAGACTGAAGAAATCTGTGTGTTTCTGTTACAGTGAGAACATGCCAGCATTTCTGCTGATACTTTTACACTTGGGTAGAAGGTTCGGTTAGGAGAGTCTCCTTTTAGCTGCTCTTCTGTGGCTTGATTGCACCATGACTTGAAGACAGCCAACTAGGGACTGGCTTTGTAGTGCAGTGAATTTCAGTGGGCTCCAGCAGGAGCCCCACGGTCTTCGAGGGGCTGGTTTTTTTTTTTTTTTTTTTAATTTTAAAATTTTATTTATTCATTTGACAGAGAAAGATCACAAGTAGGCAGAGAGAGAGAGAGAGAGAGAGAGAAGAGGAAGCAGGCTCTCTGCCGAGCAAAGAGCCCGATGTGGGACTCGATCCCAGGATCCTGGGATCATGACCTGAGCCGAAGGCAGAGGCTTAACCCACTGAGCCACCCAGGAGCCCCGAGGGGCTGTTCTAAACTTTTCTGTGTTTCCCCCTTCAGCAGACACTTTACTTGCTATTTCCTTGAGACAGATCCATGATGGACTACAAATATCTCTCACTTAACTCAAGTGTAAACCACTCCCTCGACCCCTGCTGTTCTTCCATGACAAGGGGAAACATGGCCCATCTCTTTAAGGGCACTCGCCCCACCTGTGTCCTGGATGCCGTCCCACCTCCCAGTCTGTGCTGTCTCTCCTGTTCTCCTTAACCACTCCCTCTCAGCTGGCGCTTTCTGTCCTATCAGCAGCCCGTACATGTCTCACCCTGTTAAAAGAGAGGAAACCTCGTATTATTTAAGATCAACATGAGTAATTTCTCTCATATGTAGTAAACCTGATCATGTCCCTCCCCCAATTACAAATTTTGCTTTGGATCCCTACTGAACCATTTAATGATTTAATGATTTCCAGCTAATGCTCAAGGATTTGGAGCAATGGTTTTATTTTAGATGTTTTCCAGGGTTTTTTTTTTCTTGCTGTCTCTCCCTGCAAAGTAAAGCACAGCATTTATTCATTGTTAGAAGTTAATTGCAGATATTTTAAACAGATAATCATATCAAAAAATGGGCAGAAGATATGAACAGACACTTCTCCAATGAAGACATACAAATGGCTATCAGACACATGAAAAAATGTTCATCATCACTAGCCATCAGGGAGATTCAAATTAAAACCACATTGAGATATCACCTTACACCAGTTAGAATGGCCAAAATTAGCAAGGCAGGAAACAACATGTGTTGGAGAGGCTGTGGAGAAAGGGGAACCCTCTTATACTGTTGGTGGGAATGCAAGTTGGTGCAGCCGCTTTGGAGAACAGTGTGGAGATTCCTCAAGAAATTAAAAATAGAGCTTCCCCATGACCCTGCAATTGCAGTACTGGGTATTTACCAGATACAGATGTAGTGAAAAGAAGGGCCATCTGTACCCCAATGTTTATAGCAGCAATGGCCACGGTCACCAAACTGTGGAAAGAACCAAGATGCCCTTCATCGGACGAATGGATAAGGAAGATGTGGTCCATATACACGATGGAGTATTATGCCTCCATCAGAAAAGATGAATATCCAACTTTTGTAGCAACATGGACGGGACTGGAAGAGATTATGCTGAGTGAAGTAAGTCAAGCAGAGAGAGTCAATTATCCTATGGTTTCACTTATTTGTGGAGCATTACAAATAACATGGAGAACATGGGGAGATGGAGAGGAGAAGGGAGTTGAGGGAAATTGGAAGGATAGGTGAACCATGAGAGACTATGGACTCTGAAAAACAACCTGAGGGTCTAGAAGGGGCGGGGGGTGGGAGATTGGGGGAACAATGTAGTGGATATTAGTGAGGGCACGGGTTGCATGGAGCACTGGGTGTGGTGCAAAAACAATGAACACTGTTATGCTGAAAAGAAATAATAATAATTTAAAAAGCCATGTTAAAAAAAAGTTAATTGCAGATATTTTTAATGTAATTCCATGTTATCCATGGCTATCATTGAATTCAACCCTAGTTCTGTCTGTTGTCTTAGGATCTGCAAAGCAAACCTTGGGACTCAAAAATAACACTTATTTACTAAAGATCGAGGACACTTGAAACAAACAAACAAGGCAGCTGGGCCTTTTGGCGACGTCTCAGCTCCTCCGCCGCCGAGGTTGCCTGATGGTGGCACAGACACATACATAGTTGGTGCGCTTGTGGAAAAGACAGTGTTTGGTTATCTTACGTGCGTGTTAATGTACTTAAAATTTCGAAGTTTAGGATTATGAGTTCACATTTGTTCAACTATTCTGAAATATGCATCAATCAGTTTAAGGCAAGAAGCTGATTTGAAAGGGAAAGATTTGTTCGTGATAGTACAGTGTGCCTAGGCAGGCCTCGTGCATATCAGTGACTGTATTTAAACAACAGGAAATAGAAGGTGGCAAAGTGACTCTTTTTCTATTTCCCCTTAACACATTTAAATAAAAACTTTCTGGAATTGATTAAGAAGTTATTAGACACGGGGCGCCTGGGTGGCTCAGTGGATTAAGCCGCTGCCTTCGGCTCAGGTCATGATCTCAGGGTCCTGGGATCGAGCCCCGCGTCGGGCTCTCTGCTCTGCAGGGAGCCTGCTTTCTCCTCTCTCTCTGCCTGCCTCTCTGCCTACTTGTGATCTCTCTCTCTGTCAAATGAATAAATAAAATCTTTAAAAAAAAAAAAAAGAAGTTATTAGACACAATTTTTGAATGAATTCAGAAGTTGTCACACACTTCTCTCTTTTTTCATTCTGAAGTCTTTTTAGAAATTAATAAAGATTAAAGGCTCAAAATGCCCTTGAGTTCTGTACCTGGAATAATTTCCATTACTGTGTCTTTAAGATCTAGAATATCTGATCTAGTATCATATAGAATATTTGATTTTTTAAAAATCAAATCTAGTGATTTGTTGTGATTAATTTGCTTTTTCGCAAACTAAACTATTTGCTTTTGCTACTATATTACCAATTCTAATTCTCTTCGGAAATTTTCTCTCTTTCCCATTTAAGTCCTTCAACATTTTTATTTATTTATTTTTTTTAAGAGTTTATTTACTTGTCAGAGAGAGAGAAAGAGAGCGAGTGCAAGTGCACAAGCAGGCAGAGAGGCAGGCAGAGGTTGAGAGAGAAACAGGCTCCCCGCCAAGCAAGCAGCCCGATGCGGGACTCAATCCTGGGAACCCAGGATCATGACCTGAGCCAAAGACAGCAGCTTAACCGACTGAGCCACCCAGGTATCCTGTCCTTCAACATTTTAATAATATTTAAAGATCCTGTACATTGACTCCCAATGTATGGATCTCCCATGAATCTTATTCTGTTAACCTCTTTTTTCCCAGTTGTTGTTGTTTTTTTTTTTTTTATCAAATCTTGATCTCTTATATGCCTGGTTATTTTAGGTTATACCCTGAGCCTTATGGCTGAAAAATGTGTGGAAATCATTTGAGCCCTTGCTGGATTCCGTCTTCCAGAGGGGACTTAACTAATGTTGGGGCAGGCAGCCGTGTTGGGGCAGGACATCCCGATTGAAGCAGAAAGGACGATGCCCCTGTTGGGCTTTCGTCCCCGTGAAGCCTGCTCCACCTCAGCCTCACCTTTTCTTCTTCTAGCAAGGAGCCCCTTTAGGTCCCAGTTGAAAGCCAGAGGCTCCCGTTTTCTTGGCAAGCCCTTGAACTTCAGTTTTTCCTCCAGGTCTGTAAGTCTGTTAAAAGCTTTGCTCCACTCTTTTGGCCTCGAGATTGAAACTTCCTGCCAGCGCTCCTGGTTGTTATTAGCAGGGCGGTTTGTCTGAAATGAGCTCGTCTGCCCTTGCCAGAGGTAGAACTCTGCAATCCTTTCTGCGTGTTTATTTCCGTGTGTATTTAAAAGTGGATTTATACATACAGATTAGCCCAGTGTATGTCCATGTAAGTTAAAAACAAGCCCATACACCGTGGGCATACATGCGTGGTGTTTCTCTTCTCGTCAGGGGTGCACTTTCAAAGTTTGGAGACTTGTCCTTTATTTCTTCTTTAGCTGTGATGTTGGCTTAGTGGGTATCTGTCATCTGCCTTGTAGAAATTATTCATTATGTACAGGGGTACGTGTCAGATTCTCGATGATGATCTCTAACAGGGATTAACAGAGATACACATATAACCCTAAAGAAAAGAATTTGTCGTATTTAAGGAAGACAGCAAGTAAGTAGTCTTACTGGTGGTTTTTTTTTTTAAGATTTAATTTATCTATTTGATAGAGAGATCACAAGTAGGCAGAGAGGCAGGCAGAGGCAGAGGGGAAGCAGGCTCCCCGCCGAGTAGAGAGCCCAATGCGGGGCTCGATCCCAGGACCCTGAGATCATGACCTGGGCTGAAGGCAGAGGCCTAACCCACTGAGCCACCCAGGTGCCCCTGGTGGGTTTTATTTTATTTTGCCTTAACCTATTTTCTAAACTTTATATATCTGAAAACATTTCAGGATACTAGAACTTGTTTGTATTGCTGTCTCCTTTAAGCTAGCAATTTGTTGTTTACAAAAATACATATCTGAGAATAGTTGATTTTTAAAATTGATGTAAAAATGATGATAGTAATTAAGGGTATGGGCTCTGGAGTCAGGACCTTTGAGTTTGAATCCTGACTTTGCCATGTACTAGTTATATGACCTTGACCTACTTATTTAATCTTTCTGTTGCTGTTTTCTTCTCTATAATACGGATATAATTATAGAAGTACTTTGAAGGATCTGTGTGAGGATGAAATTTTATATAAATATATATATATTTGACTGATATACTTCCTGAAACTTAGTGAATATTCAGTAACTGTTGATTACTGTTAATAATCAGCAATTTTGGGGGTGCCTGGGTGGCTCAGTGGTTTAGGCCGCTGCCTTCGGCTCAGGTCATGATCTCAGGGTCCTGGGATCGAGTCCCGCATCGGGCTCTCTGCTCGGCAGGGAGCCTGCTTCCCTCTCACTCTCTCTGCCTGCCTCTCTGCCTACTTGTATCTCTCTCTGTCAAATAAATAAATAAAATCTTTAAAAAAATAAAAAATAAAAAAAATAATCAGCAATTTTGGGGCACCTGGGTGGCTCAGTGGGTTAAGCCTCTGCCTTCGGCTTGGGTCGTGATCCCAGGGTCCTGGGATCGGGCCCCACATTGGGCTCTCTGCTCAGTGGGGAGCCTGCTTCCCTCTCTCTCTGCCTACCTCTCTGCCTACTGGTGATCTTTCTGTCAAATAAATAAATGAAATCTTAAAAAAAAAAATAATCAGCAATTTTACTCAGATAATGCTATTTGGTCAAGCCTCTTAAGGGAAGATTGTAATGAACCCTTTGGTCTTGCCACTGTATTAGCACGAATTATCTTTTTTAGAACAAAATGTGTAGTTTTATGTATAAAAAATATATATATTTTAAAGATTTTACTTTAAAAATTTTTTTAAAAGATTTTATTTATTTATTTGACAGACAGAGATCACAAGTAGGCAGAGAGGCAGGCAGAGAGAAAAAGGGGGGAAGCAGCCTCCCTGCTGAGCAGAGAGCCCAATGCGGGATTGATCCCAAGACCCTGAGATCATGACCTGAGCTGAAGACAGAGGCTTTAACCCACTGAGCCACCCAGGCACCCAAGATTTCACTTTTAAATACTCTCTATCCCCACTGTGGGGCTTGAACTCATAACCGGGAGATCAAGAGTCGCATGTTCCTCCAACTGAGCCATCCAGGCGCCCCAAGTTTTATGTGTCATTTTAATGATTAAAGTGTAGATAGATTGCTTGATATTACTAGTTGTATAGCAAAGTACTCTATGTTTAAAAATTAACAAGACGGGGCGCCTGGACGGCTCAGTGGGTTAAGCCTCTGCCTTCGGCTCAGGTCATGATCTCAGGGTCCTGGGATCGAGCCCCGCATCGGGCTCTCTGCTCGGCAGGGAGCCTGCTTCCTCCTCTCTTTCTACCTGCCTCTGCCTACTTGTGATCTCTCTCACTGTCAAATAAAGAAAAAAAATCTTAAAAAAAAATTAACAAGAGAGCGTCCATAAAAATATTTATAGATATGTAGTAGTAAACATAACTTTTGTTTTAAAAGGGATCATTATGGTATGAACCAAAAAGTATTTTCAGGTTCTTCTTCTGTTGGTTCTGCCTTGAAAGTTGACTTACAATGTGTTTTACAGCAAAGAAGCATTTAAAACCAAAGAAGCACAACGTATGTATGGACCTAGTGAAATGATTTGTTCCTCTCAACCATGATTCCCTCCATGTGTGGTATTAAGCATGAAACTAAAGAAAATGCTTGTGTTGGATTGATAACTTTCTATGCTGGGATTTGCCTGTCCTTTATCTGAAAGTGATAGAGAACTCGTTAACGTCTAGGAGCATCTTGAGTCATAAAGTCAGTTACCCCAAGTGAGGCAAAATTTCTAAGGAGTGTTAGTTGAAAAAAATTGTTAGAAATTATTGCTAAGGGACTCCTGAGTGGCTCAGTCGGTGAAGCGTCTGCCTTCGGCTCAGGTCATGATCTCAGGGTCACGGGATCAAGTCCCACATGGGGTTTCTTGCTTAGCGGGAACCCTGCTTCTCCGTGTGCCTGCTGCTCCCTCTGCTTGTGGTCTCTCTCTGATGAAAAAAAATAAGTAAAATCTTTACATAAATATAAAAAAGAAATTACTGCTAAGGTCACATGTTTCTGGATATCTGAAGATGTCCTTTTAGCTCATACTGCTTTAGAGATCTGCTTCTATGTTTTTTTTTTCTGTAAGTAAGACTTGTATATGTCCAAGAGGGAGGGCAAAGAGGAGTGTGGTGACTGCACTGCTTGGCTATACCCACAGTGAGGCTTTGACTTGTCATTTCTATATACGTAATGGGTTTGGGGTTTTTGGAAGATTTTATTTATTTGAGAGATAGAGAGAGGGCTTGAACATGAGCACAAGTGGGTGTGGGGAGTGACAGGGAGGAGCACAGGGAGAAGCAGATTCCTTCCCTGAGCAGAGAGCCGGATGAGGGACTTGATCCCAGAATCTTGGGATCATGACCCAAGGCAGAAGCTTAACCGACTGAGCTACCCGCTGTCCCTCCATGTATGTAATGGGTTTTGAACTCAAAGACCCCATAGATGGGTCAGCTGTGTTGACATGAGCCCCATTAAGGAAGGGAAGACTGGGGAAGATAAAACAAATCATGCTTTCTTTAGTCAGCTTAGCTGCCCCAAGGTTGTTTTGGTCTTAAGAGTCTTAAGAGTCCCATGATTTCAGTTAATTTCTTCTATTTGAACACTGCTTTCTCTGTATAAATAAAAATCCATTTTTGTTGTTTCTTCCTTAGAATCATTACCTCCCATTTGACTATAATTGATCATTTATTTTTTTGTTTTTTTTTCTTTTATATTTTTGTGGTTTTGTTATCTACTTTGTCATATCTTTATCCTCCTCCTGGCATAAACTTTTTATGACCTTTCTTGTTTCTTTATCAAGAACAAATTCCTTATTGTGAAATTGTTTTTTATTCTTACTGAAGAAATACTAAAACAATATGGTTAACTTTTATAGTATACTTTTTTTTAGATTTATTTGAGAGTGAGAGAGCACATGAGCTGGGAGAGAGGGTAAAGGAGAGAGAATCTCAGACTCCCCACTGAGCACAAAGTCAGACGTGGGGCTCAGTCTCATGACCCTGAGATTTTGACCTGAGCCGAAATCAAGGGTCAGAAACTTAACTGACTGAGCCACCCAGGCTCCCTTGTACTGTATGATTATATAGAACTTGAAGCTGTCTTACTAGTTAGTTTCAATATCAAGAAGTATCCCCAAAAGGGATGACATCACCCTGGAGTTTACGTCCTGAACATCAAGGTAAACAGGTACTTACGAACTGATTTTAAAAGCAAATCGTATCTATTTCCTTTAGTAACTATTTACCTTGTTGATTATAGTAGTAATAACATCTTCAGCCAGGAAATGCCTAGAACATAGCTTGTATGAGCAAGAGTCGGGGATGCAGCGAATACCATGAGCCATGACTTCAGCTGCGGTGGCACTGTCAAGACAATGTCACGGAAGCAACCAGGCCCAGCAAAGATACAATGTGAACTGTATGTAGAATTTGGTTCCCTAGTCATCACATTATAAAGGCTTTTTAAAAAAGTGAAATTAATCACAGAGCTCAACCCAGTAGGGCAATATGTTATTTCAGTGTATAATCAATATATGAAAGAATCAGAGAGCTGGTTTACATTCTTTGTCTTCATAAGAAAGTCTTTGAAATATGGTATGTACTTTACAAATACAGTGCATCTCAATTTGGACACATTTTTATTGGAAATGCTTGCTCTATATATAGACTTTCTAAAATTTACAGGTGAGAAAGCAGATTCACAGACCCAGTTTGTTCAAAATGTACATGTTTTTCAATAACTGAATCAAAACTTCTTTTTATTTTTGTTTATTTGTTTTTAAAGATTTCATTTCTTTATTTGACAGAGAGAGAACACATGTGCACAATCAGGGAGAGAAGCAAGCAGAAGGAGAGGGAGAAGCAGACTCCCTGGTGAGCAAAGAGCCTGATGCGGGGCTCAATCCCAAGACCACAAGGTCATGACCTGAGCTGAAGGTAGACGCTTAACTGAATGAGCCACCCCGGCACCCCTTGATACATGTCTTTAAATTTAAATTAATTTGAGACACCTCGGTAGCTCATTCGATGAAGTGTCTGCCTTGGGCTCAGGTCATGATCTTAGGTCCTGGGATCGAGTCCCCCATCGGGCTCCTTGCTCAGCGGGGGTTCTACTTCTCTCTCTGCCTGCTGCTTCCCTGCTTGTGCTCTCCCCAACCCTTCTCTGTCAAATAAATAAATTAAATCTTTAAAAAAATAAATTAATTAAATGAAAGTTAAATTACTTAAAAGTAAATAAAAGTAAAAATTCAGTTCTTCAGTCTCGGTGTGCATATTTAAAGTACTCAGTAGCCGTACGTATGTGATTAGCGATGACCGCATTGGACTACATAGGGATAGAATATAGCTCCCAGCTGAAGATGTCAGCCAAGGGACCCTGGGTCAAGCTTAGTATTTTAGTTAAATTTTAAGGTGAAGAGATGATATAAATTAGCAAAAATTAGGATATTGAAGTTAGAGGGGCTGCATTTTAATGAACTTGATGTCTGAGTTTCATGTGATTGGCATCATTTTCGGAAAACAGTTTGGAGATAATCACAAACTTGTCTGGTCCTTGGATAGTTGTCCTCGGGTTGAGATACTGTTAATTCCTAGAAACTGCCTTATAGCAGGGTATGAAATCAGCCTAGTGGATATTGATCAGCATTCTTAAAAATTTGAAACAATATCGAATAGAATGGAGAGTGCATCAGAATGTGTTTCGTTTCAAGAAAACTTTGTTTCAGTTATATATACATATTTTGTGTGTACAGGATCTCAATGAAAAATGAGTTTCTTAATCTGGGTTGCAAAAGTTTTGAGAATCATTTCTCTGAGGCATACTTGTGGTTGCTGATATACTGAACATTGCCGACAGGTACACATGTCTAAACAAAGCATTAATCATGGAAAATCTTGGATTTAGCAATGAGATAGAAGTGTATTCAAATGTGTAACGAGTAAAATGGTAAAATGTGAAGTGAGATATGTAAATCCTGTAATAAACACAACATATGGGTATAGTGACTTTCGTCCTCAATCCTAAACTGATCAGGAGTAGCCAAATTTGAATTTGGGATTAATAGACTACCTTACTGGTTTGGTAAATGTCTTCCTTTAAATTTTGGTTTGACTCCAAAGTCATTGAATTTCAACTTAGGGTTGTATCTTAATTCTTAAAAATCTTTACTATTGGGGTGCCTGGGTGGCTCAGTGGGTTAAAGCCTCTGCCTTTGGCTCAGGTCATGGTCCCGGGATCCTGGGATTGAGCCCTGAATCGGGCTCTCTGCTCAGCGGGGAGCCTGCTTCCCTTCCTCCCTCTCTCTGCCTGCCTCTCTGCCTACTTGTGATCTCTGTCTGTCAAATAAATAAAATCTTAAAAAAAAAAATCTTGGCTCTTTCAAAAGTGAAAGTATGGGAGAGGCCAGCTGGCTGAGTCAGTGGAACGTGAGACTCTTGATCTCAGGGTGGTGAGTTCAAACCGCACATTAGGTGTAGAGGTAACTTTTTTTAAAGTGAAAGTATGTATTTAAGCCTAATTTGTATAGATTATAGAAGAATGTCACTCAAAATCTCCTTAAAGGATTTTTTTTTTTTAATTTGAGCTGGGACAAGGGGTAGAGGGAAAGGGAGAGAGAATCTTAAGCAGGCTGCACACCCAGTGCAAGCCCGACATGGTCCTTGATCCCAGGACCCTGAGATCAAGGCCAGAGCTGAAACAAAGAGTCTGATGCTAGGGCGCCTGGATAGCTTAGTGGGTCAAGCCTCTGCTTTTGGCTCCAGTCATGATCTCAGGGTTCTGGGATTGAACCCTGCATCAGGCTCTCTGCTCAGCAGGGAGCCTCTTCCCCCTCTCTCTTTGCCTGTCTCTCTACCTACTTGTGATCTCTGTCTGTCAAATAAATAAATAAAATCTTAAAAAAAAAAAAAGAGTCTGATGCTTAACCAACTGAGCCACCCAGGTGCCCCTCCTTAAAGGATTTTAATAAAATAATTGAGTAATACCTATATAACCATCCCTGTAGATTAACTTTTTTGTTTGAGCGACACCTGATGTTTAATCTCAGCAGTTATCCATTAAGATGTTTCAAAAGATGAATTCTAATTTTACTTGGGAAGGAGAATGTTTTTGACAAAACATAGATTTCTTTTTGTTAGTCTGTTACTCTAAATTATTGGTTTATTTAAAGCTTCTTCCACAGAGCTTTGTTATTTTTCAAGTTTTGTCTAAGCTGACTTAGATATGTTTGCTTGAAATTCTCAGCTGTACAAAGTCAACTTGTCAAATAACTTTTGCACAGTGTACATATTTGGACTATGCTGTTTCGCATGAGAGTCTGGAAACTTGAACAGCACTCACTACCGTGCTTTTAAAAAAGCCAAGGGGCGCCTGGGTGGCTCAGTGGGTTAAGCCTCTGCCTTCGGCTCAGGTCATGATCTCAGGGTCCTGGGATCGAGCCCTGCATCAGACTCTCTGCTCAGCGGGGAGCCTGCTTTCCCCTCTCTCTACCTACTTGTGATCTCTGTCAAATAAATAAATAAAATCTTAAAAAAAAAAAAAAGCCAAAATACGCTGCAATCAGGGCTGTGCAGTCATTGTAGCTCTTAAGTACAAGGCCTGGGGCTAGATGTGGCGAAGAATAGAAATTCTCTGTGACTGGGTTATGGGTATTCAAGTGGCTTAAATCTCATAGGACACATGTGCAAAAATACACAGTACAGAGCAGTACTGGGGAAGGACAGTGGTGGTACAGAGTGCTAATGAGCAGGACATTATGCCTGGGTCTTTGGGATAGAGACCTCAGGGAGCCCCACTGGAATGGCTTTGGAGCCAGACCTTGACTAATGGGTAGGTATCCTGTAAGAATAATCACAGGACATTCACACCTTGAAAAAACTAAGTGTTAGAGTAAGAGTTAGTATCAGAAAGTACTTTACAAAGTGACCTTTTGAGAATTAAATTATATCATCATCACAAAACGGTGAGAGACAAATGTCTTGGGGCCCAAAAGAGTTCTCAACAGAAGAAGGTGGGTCGTGTAGGAATTGGTATTTTGTGTGGATCTTGGAAAAGAGAGAAGTACTTCCAGGAATTTGAACTTCTTGGTCATTAGACATGTGTCCTGTGCTGTAGGTAGAGTTTCTTCATTGAGTTGTACCACAGCTGGAGTGAAATACTCTTTGAGTCACTTTCTCCCCATTGTCCCTAGAGCATAATGATGAGGAGTATGGCCTCCGAATCATAGCAGGTCCATACTCCATTTAGAAGTGGCAGAAGGGAAGTTTAGAAACTTACTAGCTGAATTACTTTTCTTGAGATAGGAAACTTGGTTTTTTCATTAGTATAATGGGACTAAAAATTACCTATCTGCCTGGGTAATTATGAAAATTCAGTAAGAGCTTTGGTCTGAAAAGTCTAACACAGAGTCTGGTACATGACACTCAACAAAGCTGTGAAATGTGATTTGTAATTTTATACTCACCAAGGAGCCTTAATCACTAATTTCTAGATATCTTAATCATCTAAAACAGGATGCCTAGAACAGATGCTTAAGCATTCTAGTAACCGAATGAAATATCCCCCATTATAAATTAAATTTCAGCATTTTCAAACGATGCTGGTTAACATTAGTTTATCATCAGGAACCTAACATTTCTGGGAAATCTGGAAATGCTCTGTTTCTGAAACTGCAGTAAGGCTCTGGACCCACTCGAAAAAAACCTACCGGTGCTTAATACCAACCAGTGAAGTTTCTTAGGAAGCAATGATGGCTGACTTTCACCAAGCATTCACTACGGGCCAAGCACTCTCCCAAGTGTGTCACCTGCCATGTTGTCTGAGCCTCACAAATGACTTTTCGAGGTGGGTGCATGAATTCCCCACTTACAGATGAGAAAACAGAAGCTTGGAGATGTAGGCAGCTTGCCCTAAGGTTGCACACACTGTTTGTTAGATGACAGCGCCAGAATCCAAGCCTCAATTAGCCTGGGTTCTCAGTCTCTGTGTTGTGTTGCCCAGGGTGAAAGGGGAGGGGACCTGGTTTCTGATCCAATTCCATTTCCTCCCAGAAAGATGAGCCTAAAGAAGTTATTTTTGCCTCTCCAAGCCTGAGATTCTCCATCTGAAACACAGTGTGGGTACCTCCCAAGTAGGGCTTGCTTGGAGGGTTAGATACGAGATATGTGAAGTGCCTGTCACAGTTCCTACTGCCTGACGGAGATTCAGCAAGAGAGAAGTGTAATTGTTTGGGGCGCTCTGCCTCTCACTTCCTCCATGGCATGTGACCTGTGTATCTCTCAGGTACGCTTCGTACTTTCAGATGCATGTCAGCATGTAACTTGAATAAGGACGCCTGGGTGGCTCAGTGGGTTAAGCGTCTGCTTTCAGCTCAGGTCATGATCCCAGGGTCCTGGGATGGAGCCCCACATCAGGCTCCCTGCTTAGCAGGGAGCCTGCTTCTCCTTCTCCCTCTGCCTTCTCCTTCTCCCTCTCCCTCTGCCCCTCTCCCCATTGTGCAGTGCACATGTGCGCACGCACTCTCAAATAAATGAATAAAATGTTAAAAAAATAAAAAGAACATAACTCGATTGTTTAAAAGACAGCCGAGGCTGTTCCTAGTTTTAAGGACCGACTTTTTCCCTGCATAGCCACATGAATTTCTTTTCCCTGCTGTGATCAAGAATACATACCATATGCCATTTTAACTGTTTTTCGCTGTATGATGCGGTGGTATTATGGACACCAGTGCACCATCACCGCTGCATTTCCAAACCTTTTCCATCACCCTGAGCAAAAAACAATGCAACCATTACGCAGGAACTTCCTTTTATCTCTTCCTTTTATCTCCTGCCCTCTGCCCCTCCGGTCTGTTTTTTGTCTCCATGAATCTTCCCGTTGTAGAAATTTTGTGCAAGTGGAATCATACTGTTTTCATCCTTTTGTGTCAGGCTAATTTCACTACCTATTATGCTGCCAAGGTTCTTCCATATTTTTTGCATGTATCAGAACTTCCTGACCTTCCAGAACGTCCCCGGTATGAATATACTGCATTTTGTTTATCTACTCATCTGTTAGTGGACAGTTGTGTAGTTTCCACCATATTAGCTATATGCACTGTATTTGTTTACTTGGTTATTGATTTACTGAGGTATAGTTGACATAAAATATTACTTTAGTTTCATGTATACAATGTAATGGCCTACAGTTCTATACGTTATTGCTGGGCTATAATTACCATCTGTCACCACGAGATTATTATAGTATTATTCACTATAGCTGCACTTTTCATCCCTGTCAGGCATTTAAACTGAAAGTTTGCACCTCTTAATCACCTGCACCATTTTCGCCCCTACCCCCAGCCCCTCCTTTCCAGCAACCAACAATTTGTTCTCCGTATTTATGATTCTGGGTTTTTGTTGTTGCTGAGTGGTTGGTTGGTTTGGTTTTTAGACTCCACGTATAAGTCAAATCATATCATATTGGTCTTTCTCTATCTGACTCATTTTTCTTAGCATGAAACTCTGTCCACCCATGTTGTCCCTAATGGAAGATTTCATTCTTTTTAGTGGCTAAGTATTATTACGTGTCTGTATTACCACATGCTTTTTATCCATCTGTAGATCAGTGGATTCTTAGGTTGCTTCCATACTTGACTACTGTAACCAATGCTGTGATATTGGCTGTGTATTTATCTTATCAAGTTAGTGTTTTTGTTTTCTTAGGTAAATACTTAGCAGTGGAATTACTAGATCATCTGGTATTTCTGTTTTTAATTTTTTGAGGAACCTCCATACTGTTTTCCAGAGTGGCTGTCCCAGTTTGCATTCCCACCAGCAGTGCACAAGGGTTCCCCTTTCCTCCACATTCTGGCTAACACTTGTTGTTTCTTGTATCTCTGATCCTAGACATTCTGACTGGTGTGAAGTGATATCTCCTTGTGGTTTTGATTTGCATTCCCCTGATGATGAGTGAGATTGAGCATCCTTTCTTTCTTTCTTTCTTTTTTTTTAAAAGATTTTATTTATTTATTTGACAGAGAGAGATCACAAGTAGGCAGAGAGGCAGGCAGAGCGAGAGGGGGGAGCAGGCTTCCTGCTAGGCAGAGAGCCCGATGCGGGACTCAATCCCAGGACCCTGGGATCATGACCTGAGCAGAAGGCAGAGGCTTTAAACCACTGAGCCACCCAGGTGCCCCTGAGCATCCTTTCATGTTTTGTTGGCCATCTGTGTGATTTTTGTTTTTTGTTTTGTTTGTTTTTGGCAGAATGTCTATTTGGGTACTCTGCCCATTTTTTTTTTTTAATATTTTATTTATTTGACAGAGAGAAATCACAACTAGGCAGAGAGGCAGGCAGAGAGAGAGGAGGAAGCAGGCTCCCCGCGGAGCAGAGAGCCCGACTCGGGGCTCGATCCCAGTACCCTGGGATCATGACCTGAGCCGAAGGCAGAGGCTTGAACCCACTGAGCCACCCAGGTGCCCCACTCTGCCCATTTTTAAATGAGATTTTTTGGTGTTTTGGTCTTGAGTTGTGTAAGTTCTCTATATATTTTGGTAACTAATCCCTTATTGGGTATGGCATCTGCAGATATCCTCTCCCATTCTGTAGGTTGCCATGTTATTTAGTTGGTTTCCTTCACTTGCAAAAGCTTTTATTTTAACGTAGACCCAACAGTTTATTTTACTTTTGTTTCCCTCGCCTGGGGAGATATATCTAGAAAGGTGATGCTAAGGCCAGTGTCCAAGAGTACATTGGTGATGTTTTCTTCTAGGAGTTTTATGCTTTAAGGTCTCACATTGAGGTCTTTTTAATCCACTTAGAGTTTATTTTTCTGTATATTTGATATGAGAAAGTGGTGTAGTTTCTCTAACACGTGACTATTCAGTTTTCCCCACCGTTTATTGAAGAGGTTGCTTTCTCCCCACTGTATATTCTTGCCTCTTTTGTCATAGATCAATTGACCATATCACTGTGGGTTTGTTTCTGGCTCCCTATCCTGTTCTATTGATCTTTGTCTATTTTAGCCGCACATATTTTATAAGTCATGTGAGCTTGGGTTCTCTCGTGATAGTAATCTCAAAAACCCTTCAATAAAATAATAACTTTTTAAATTAAAAATTATACTCTATTTAGAATTTGTATTAGGGTTAAACCCAAGTTAATATACATATGTGGTAAAAGGAAAATGATGCCATCCAAATTTAGATATTTTTATGTTTGCCAACCAGTACTTTTTTTTTAAAAGATTTTATTTATTATTTGATGGAGAGAGACACAGCAAGACAGGGAACATAAAGCACAGGGAGTGGGAGGGGGAAAAGGGAGAAGCAGGCTTCCTGCCAAGCAGGGAGTCTGATGTGGGGCTCGATCCCAGGACTCTGGGATCATGACCTGAGCTGAAGGCAGATGCTTAAACGACTGAGCCACCCAGGTGCCCCTGCCAACCAGTACATTTAGGTCTGAATCAAATAAAATATTCCAGTTGTAAAATACGTTAAAAACATATGATACAACCAGCGCAGAGCTAATGTTTTATTTTGTACTTCATTTTCATGTTTTAAAAGAATTATACTTTATTTACATGTTTCTAAACACCAAATAAGCATTTCTATTAATTTGAAGAATTTAGAAAGTCACTAAAATTTTTCTCAGATTACTGAAATACTATGTTTGATTCAAACCCCAAATTATAATTGGCAAGCAGAAAATTTCAAGATCTTGCTGACATCATTTCCCTTAAAATGTAATATAGTTTTGGATGATAAGAGGGGACAAAACATGTCTGACAAAAGGCTTAGAATGTACTTGCTCTATCTTTACTATGTTAGAAGGATTCTTGGAGCAGATTTAGATTTTCCAAGTCTAAACTAGTCTATAGAGTTAATCATGGCCCTCTTTTTTTTTTTTTTTTTAATTTTATAAAAGGAATTTGCTGACAATTCTAAGGTACTTTCCAGGGTTTATTTTTAGGAAGTAAATGATGTAATGAGAATAGAGTATTACCATTTATTACCTGAATTTTCTACATACCTTCTTTCCATTTATTTCTTTTAAAGATTTTATTCATTTATTTGAGAGAGAGAGAATGAAAGAGAGAGTATTGAGAGGGGAGAAGGTCAGAGGGAGAAGCAGATTCCCCATGGAGCTGGGAGCCCAATGGGGGACTTGATCCCGGGACTCCAGAATCATGACCTCAGCTGTACCAGCTGAGCCACCCAAGTGCCCATCTTTCCATTTATTTTTAAAATGTCTATAAATGTGTTTGTTTGCAAATATTGCTGCTGTTCAGCCAAGGGACTTATACAACTTTCATTTGTCTGCTAAGTGTCCAGCGATAACAAGAGTGGTTGATTTTACCAGATAGCCTGATTAATGAGTAATTTCTTTCATTAAGGCCATGGTTCCACTGTACACGGTAAAATAACTTAGAGAACTTTAAAAAAAAAAAACACAGGTAGCAGGGCTCTGTGCTGGACAGGCTCTCCAGGTAATAAACACACAGCCAGGGTTGAGCACCGTTGTATTCAAGCCAGAACCCAGTGAGGTTGGGTGGGCTTGTGAGTGGGGAAGAAGTAGAAGGAATGAGCGTCAGTCATTTCCATCCTTTCCCTAATTACAGTAAGACAGCCCAAGAGAAAAGGAAATCTAAAGATCACCGAGGATCCAGAGGTGAAGTAGCTTTTTCCTTTCTGTCTTTGTAGACATGGAAGGACTTGACTGAAACGTAAATGGTCCCACAGAAGATGCTCTGATGGATGACAGCGGAACGCCTACAGATAATCTGCAGATAGAGTCACAAGATGGGTGTCATCCCGGTGACGGCAGCGGAAGCATAGTGACACGCTTGCCTTCTGCATCGGATGAAAATGAAAATCAACTGGATGGGGACGGGCAGGAGCGTCTGAGCAGTGCCTCCAGCGCCATGGGCAGACCTGACGTGCTCGCCCAGGACAGTCTCAACAACAACGACAACTGCCCCCCCAGCAATGAGGTGGCTGCGTTCGAGAGCTCGGAGAACGCTCCTGGGGAAAGCCCCAGGGATGGGCAGACCCTCGTGGGAAAGGACAAAAAAGCACCTGGAAAAAGAAGCCCAAGAACCAAAAGAGGCCCGATGAAGAAGATTCCGCAAGGTATTTTTAAAAATTATTTTGTATACTATTCTTTACCTAAAAATAAGCTGTCTTCTCGTCCCATATGTCCTGCATCTTGCTTCACGTCTCTTGATGTACTCTGGAGCCACTTCTCCAGCATGTGGAGATCCAGCCGTGTGTCGTGTGACGCGCATGACTGCTTTCCAGTGTCCCCCCCACTTGGGTGTGTGTTATTTATTCAGCCCCTTCTTCATGGCGATTCCCAGTAATTTGCCAAAATAAACATGCTGAAATTGAGGTTATTCGTACATGTTTTCACACAAGGTATTTTAAGTATATATAGTCTTCTTCCTTTATAAATAAGACCATTTTCTACCAGTATCAGCCCTAAAAATTTCCTTCTGTCATCACTGTGGCTTTGATCTCTCATCTGTGAGTTTTTGTGCTGATATAGTTGTTATTTTATTTTACTTTTTATTTGAGAAAGAGAGAGCAGGGGGAAGGGCAGAGGAAGAGGGAGAGAGAGAATCTCAAGCAGACTCCACTCTCAGCATGGAGTCTGATACAGGGCTCGATCTCGTAACTTTTTCTTTGTTTTGAGAGAGAGAGAGCATGAGGTGCAGGTATAGTTTTAAATTCTTTACAGGATCTTTCCAACTCACTTAGTAAGTGAATAATAGGTGTTAGCATATATTGATAGACATTTTATATCAGTGTTGAATAAGACATCTAGCTTTCATTGTATCACTTTGGTTACAAACTAATTCGGAGTAGTTCTTTTTTCTTTTTCTTTTTCTTTTCCTTTTTTTGCAGAGTATTTCTCATTTGGCATATAGTTTGGCAGTTAAAGTTTGGAGCTATAGTCTTTTTTCCCTTGAATCATAGGGCACCCATGGGAAAAAGACCATCTCTGGTTATTTTCCATCAGGAACATGTGGGACTGGAGTATTCTGGCACGTCCAAAGCCGGGACTCTGTAGTGTAACACCAGCTTACCTAAGCCAGCAGTCTCTGCGTGAAGCTTAAGAGAACGAAGGGAAGTGTCTCCTCATCTTCTCCTTCTTTGGCTGCTTAGCGATATAGTTGATCTCTCCATACCCTGTTTGTTTGTTTGTTTGTTTGTTTGTTTTAAATTTGAAGTTAAAGATGAAACAAATTTATCCTTCTTTATTCGATAAAGTGACTCGATAACTTTTTAATGTAGTTCATAATTAGACTTTCCAGTTAACTGATCTTTTCATCTTTGCTTTTCCTTAGTTTGCTGAAAGAAAATTAAAATCAATTTTGAAAAGAGATATGAGAGCCTTTCCTCAAAAGATCTAAGATAAACAGATGATGTATGTAGTGCTATTTGTACATAAATTGATTTATCCAATGACTAAATTCAAGAGCAATTTGACTGAGCCTCTCTAATGTGTTCTTTTGATGTTTTGAGGAAGTGAGACGCAGTTGCATGTGTATATGGGTCAGTCGTAGCTCCTTTTATTCCTCCTTCCATGGGCTTGTTTCATTTTCCCTAGGTGTGATTATATTATTTGAAGTTTTTCTATATTTATTATCTAGTGAGCAGGTATGTGTAGAATTACTATCCCCTAATGCATTTGAAATATGTGATTTCTAAAACACAGGGATAGTCTTTATACAGATTAGCTTCTCAATTCTACATCTTAAAATGATGAAGTGTGAGAAAACTGAATTAGGAATTGCAAAACCTATGTTCAACTCTTACTTGTGGTTTTGGTAACTTGGTGAGACTTAACCATTCTGTACTTTAGTTTTCTAGACTGCATAATGATAGTGATGTTCATCCAAATATGTCTATAAAATTCCTTTTTGAGGTATGAATTCCTTGATTCCTGAACAGAGATGGGATGATCTAAACTTGGTTAAAACTTGGTAATTCACCTCTGGATCTATGTAGTTTTTTTTCTTTTTATTTGTAAGAGGTACATTTTTATTTGTACTTCGAGTTCTTTTGTTAAATTAAAAGAAAGAAAGTGTGGGTGGGCAGAAGAATTTTAAGCTGGGTAGAAGGATTCCCAGGAGAGCAGAATTACTTCTTTCTGGACCTGGGAGGACTTGGAATGGGAGGCTTTAGGATGGCCTGGGAGCTCTTTGCACTGTACCCTGAGAGATGGCTAAAGCCTGTCCTCAGTACACACCCCATCACCAGGTCTGAGTGATCGAATCTCCCTGAGATCACTCTGGCTAGTCTACTTCTCTCCATCTCCACTGCCACAGTTCAATGTCATCATCTTTTTTTTTTTTTTTTTTTTTAAAGATTTATTTTTTTGACAGATAGAGATCACAAGTAGGCAGAGAGGCAGGCAGAGAGAGAGAGAGGAGGAAGCAGGCTCCCAGCCAAGCAGAGAGCCCGATGCGGGGCTCGATCCCAGGACCCCGGGATCATGACCTGAGCCGAAGGCAGAGGCTCTAACCCACTGAGCCACCCAGGCGCCCCCAATGTCATCATCTTTAGCTGGAGGAAAGCTGCCTAAAAATGTCTTCATCTTGCTTCTCCCGAATCCATTCCCTGTGTCCAAACAAACAGCACAGAGAGTCCGTGCATAGGTGTCTAGACATGGGCGTGGTAGCTCTTTCGTTACTGTGAAATTCTAAGGTCCTAAGCAAATGAAGTTCCAAAATTTTAACAGGTGGGTACTTTTCTAATAATGGAATAGCTTTTCAAATGTGAAATGATATATAAAGTGTGATACTCAATTCCAGCCCAGAAATCTTTTTTATAGAAGGTGCTCTCTCAACACTTTTAAAAAATATTATTAAGGTGAATTTTTTTTAAAGATTTTATTTATTTATTTGACAGAGAGAGATCACGAGTAGGCAGAGAGGCAGGCAGAGAGAGAGGAAGAACCAGGCTCCCTGCTGAGCAGAGAGCCTGAAGCAGGGCTCCATCTCAGGACCCTGAGACCATGACCCGAGTTGAAGGCAGAGGCTCAACCTGCTGAGCCACCCGGGTGCCCCTATTAAGGTGAACTTATTTACTCTTATGCCTCTTTACCTAGTTTAGTTTGTAATAATTTTTTTGTATCTCCAAAAGCTAGTGCTGGAAAAAGAAATAGAGGGGTAGCATTAAGAGACCTGTCATTATTTACAGGCTTTCTGGAGGCAGCTCTTCTCTAAACCTGCTAAAACCTTGAACTCAGCCTCACAAAAGTCCAGTTGTCATTATTATGAGACTTTGTTTCCTGTAGAGAGTTGAATCCCTGTAATATAGTCAGCTAAGCAGGGTTTTAAGCTGCATTACATCAGGTTTTCACTATAGTTGAATCTGTCATAGCTTTAAGTAAATATCCTAAAAAGGAATAAAAATTAGCCTATGTATTTTCAACATCTTGGGCTCCTGGATGGCTCAGTCAGTTAAGCATCTGACACTTGATTTTGGCACAGGTCATGATCTCAGGGTCTTGAGATGGAGCCCTGTGTCGGGCTCCCCACTGGGTGTGGAGCGAGCTGGAGATTGTCTCTCACCCATTCCCTTGGCCCTTCCTCTCCTCCACCCATTTTTTTAAGAGCTTTATTGAGATATTCACATACCATATACTTCACCTACTTAATATATACAATTCAGTGATTTTTAGTATATTCCCAAAGCTGTATAATCATTACCACAGTCAATTTTAGAACGTTTTCATCATTCATCATACAAAGAAACCCATACCTATTAGCGGTCACACCCCATTTTCCACTGAGCCATGCCAGCCCTAGGCAACCACTAATCCACTTTCTTTCTTTATAGATTTGTCTCCTCAGGATATTTCACATAAATGGAATCGTACAATATATGGTCTTTTACGACCGACTCCTTTCACTTAGTAAATGTTTTTAACACAATTTTTTTTTTAAAGATTTTATTTATTTATTTGACAGAGAGAGATCACAAGTAGACAGAGAGGCAGGCAGATAGAGAGAGAGAGGGAAGCAGGCTCGCTGCTGAGCAGAGAGCCCGATGTGGGACTCGATCCCAGGACCCTGAGATCATGACCTGAGCCGAAGGCAGCAGCTTAACCCACTGAGCCACCCAGGCGCCCCAGTAAATGTTTTTAAAATCCATCCATGTTGTACCCGCACATATCAGTACATTTTTCTTTTTATTGTCTGTTAACATAACACTGCAATAACTATATCACATTTCATTTATCTGTCCGCTAATGGGCATTTGGACTGTTTCTACTTTTTAGCTATACAAATAGTGTTCCTCTGATAGCATACAGGTTTTCATATGGACATAGATTTTCCCTTTTTTGGTTATGCATGCATAGGAGTAGAATTGCTGCATCATAATCGATACTTCCTTCAACTTCTGAGGACCTATTAAACTACCTTCCAAAGTGGCTGTACCAGCGATATATGGGGGTATAATTTTTCCATGTCTTTGCCAACCCTTATTAATATCTGATCCTTTGATTTTAGCTACAGTTTCTTTCTTTTCTTTCTTTCTTTTTTTTTTGTTAAAGATTTTATTTATTTATTTGACAGAGAGAGAGAGAGATCACAAGTAGGCAGAGAGTCAGGCAGAGGGAGAGGGGGAAGCAGGCTCCCCGCTCAGCAGGGATGCTGAGGTGGATGAGGGGGTCTCAATCCCAGGACCCTGAGATCATGACCTGAGCCGAAGGCAGAGGCTTTAACCACTGAGCCACCCAGGCACCCCTAGCTACAGTTTCTTTTATTCAGATGTAAGTTACATGCCCTGAAATTCACCTTCATGAAGTATACAACCTTCTGGTTCTAGTATATTCACATAGTTATACAACCGTCACTAATATCTAATTCTAGAACATTTTCTGCTCCTCTACAGAAATCTTGTATCGGTTAGCAGTCTCTCCCCATTTCCATGTCTCCCCCACCCCCACACCCCCAGCCCCTGGCAACCATTAACCCATAAATTTTGTGTGGCTGTAAAAGGCAAGTTCAGATTCAGTGTTTGATGGTTGCCATAGAACATACTTTATTTACTCAGTCACCGCGTATCTAAGCATTTAACAAAACAGTTCAACAAATGGCAGGAAGCCAGAGATAGGCAGCACATGGAAATTGAGAAAGGAAGAACTTCCAGATTGACTTGCTGCTCATATTCAATGCCCTGACTTGTTCCACTGGTGGCCTCCAGCTCTGCGGGGACAGGGAGGGCGTGAAAGCTAGAGAAAAACAAATCTTGGAAACGCATCTGTACTTGGAGTCAGGCTTGCACAGTGGAAAGAGCAAAGACTTTGGCTCTGCCTGTTCCTAGCCATGTGACCTTAGGAAAGTAACTCATTTCCCTGAGCCTGTTCCTTTATCTGTAGGACGGCTGGTCCTATGCCACTTCTGCAAGATTGTCCTTAGAATGGGTGATCCTGTAGATAAAGCACTATCAAGTACCCAGCCGAAGACAGGTGCTTCTAAATGGTACCCTAGTCTTTGAGTGTGTCATGGGATGATTTCTGAGTGGTGGTGACCAGGAGCAACATTCGAGGAAATTAAGAAACTGGTTTAATTTAAGTCCATCTCACCTCTTTTGTCAGTATTTTTCTTATCTCCTGAGATCTTTTTAATACTCTCTTTTCAGGCTAACCTGCCCCTGCCTTGGTTCCCTAAGGTATATTCTGAAAAACCTATGTCCAGTGTCCCCCTAGCTTAATGCTGGGTATCATACCCCTGCTGGCAGCTTAACTGACATCTAAAGTAATAACTGCTAACCATAAAAATAACTGATAATGCAAAGGCCAGATTTGAATTTTACCCATCTGGCTTCAACTGTAGTAGAACCTCTAGAGTTGGCCCCCAAACCTGAATGCCTAGTGGAGGCAGCTGAGTGATGTCTATATGCTGTAGCTGAGCCAGGAGTGAGATCCTGGGACTGATGAGGACTTTGATATGACAGGACCGTGCATCCCTACCTAAGAGAATCCAAATTAAAAACTGGAAAAGCCTGGCTAAACCCATCTAAAATTGATAGATTCTGGTATTGATATTTGGGGATTGTAACCCATTTTGTTCATTAGGTAGGTAAGTGAGCAATTTAACTCTCTTACAGACTATACAGTAAACTTGAAGATTCTGAAGTCCTGGTTTAATTAATCTCCACTCCAGCCCCTTTAAACTAAAATTTCTTTGGAAAGTGACGTGCAGAAACAGTAACCTCTCTTTTAATCTTTCCTCAGTGAGGGATTGATCAAAGAAGACAGATCATATCTCCTCTGAAAGGTAGCTGTTTCCTAGGTAACAGTAGAATAAAAGTGTTCCTGATTTACATAGAGTCAAATAATTGTAGGCTCAAAAGGGACTTTAAGATTCCTAGCCAAAATTCCCTTTATTTTAAAAAAAGCCCCAATATTAAAATTGTATTAGTTTTCTATTGCTGCCATAACAAATTGCCACAACCTTGGTGGCTGAAAACTGACACAAATTTAATTTTTTTTTAAAGATTTTATTTATTTATTTGACAGAGATCACAAATAGGCAGAGAGGCAGGCAGAGAGAGAGAGGAAGGGAAGCAGGCTCCTTGCTGAGCAGAGAGCCCGATGATGGGCTCGATCTCAGGACTCTGGGATCATGACCTGAGCTGAAGGCAGAGGCTTTAACCCACTGAGCCACCCAGGTGCCCCCTGACACAAATTTATTACTGTACAGTTTGGTAGGTCAGGAGTCTGACACAGGGTCTCAAGGTGTCAGCATTCTTTTCCCGAGGTTCCAGAGAAAATTCAGCTTCCTTGCCTTTCCAGCTTCTAGAGGCCACATTTTTCAGCTTGTAGTTGCCCCTCCTACATTATCAAAGCCAACGATTTCCGGCCAAGTCCCTCCACCTGTAAAGACCTTTGTGATTACACTGGGCCCACCCAGATAATTTAGGATAATCTGCCTTTTTTAAGGTCAGCAACCTTAATCTCATCTGCAGCCTAATTCCCCTTTGTGATGTAATGTAACGTATTTATGGGGATTAGAACATGGATTCTGTTCACCACAGAAACATTTTTAATGATCTCCCTGATATGAGGAAGTGGAGATGCAACTTGGGGGGAGTTTAGGGGGATAGGAGAAGAGTAAATGAAACAAGATGGGATTGGGAGGAAGACAAACCATAAGTGACTCTTAATCTCACAAAACAAACTGAGGGTTGCTGGGGGAGGGGGCGTTGGGAGAGGGTGGTTGGGTTATGGACATTGGGGAGGGTATGTGCTATGGTGAGTGCTGTGAAGTGTGTAAACCTGACGATTCACAGACCTGTACCCCTGGGGATAAAAATACATTATATGTTTATAAAAAATAAGAAATAAATTTTAAAAAGAGAGATTTTATTTATCTATTTGACAGAAAGAGACAGAGAGAGGGAACACAAGCAGGGGCATTGAGAGAGGGAGAAGCAGGCTTCCCGATGAGCAGGGAACCCCATGCAGGGCTCGATTCCAGGACCCTGGATCATGACCTGAGTGGAAGTCAGATGCTTAAAGACTGAGCCACCCAGGCGCCCAAAAACCATTTTTTTAAAAAGATTTTATTTATTTATTTGACAGACGGAGATCACAAGTATGCAGAGAGGCAGGCAGAAGCGGGGGTGGGAAGCAGGCTTCCTGCTGAGCAGAGAGCCCGATGTGGGGCTTGATCCCAGGACCCTGGGATCATGACCTGAGCTGAAGGCAGAGGCTTTAACCCACTGAGCCACTCAGGTGCCCCGCCAAAAACCATTTTTTAAATCTACTTATTTTTATTTGTTTAAGAGAGTGAGTGAGCATCCCTGGGCACTGGGGTTGGGCAGAGAGAGAAGGAAAAGCAGCCTCCCCACTGGCCAGGGAGTAGACATGGGGCTTGATCCCAGGATCCTGAGACCAGGACCTGAGCAGAAACCAAGAGTGGGAGACTTACCCGACTGAGCCACCCAGGCACCCCTGCCACAAAAATATCTCAAGATAAACTAGAGGATGAATTTACATCACAGAAGAATTCTTCCCCTCATAAATGTTTTTTTACATTATTTTGTATAACCATACAGGGTTACTTAGTCAGCAGACATTCACTAAGCACTGTGTGTATGCCAGGCGCAGTAACACTGTTGGTGAACCTGTCTTTGAGTTTTGGGCTTGACTATGGGAGCCAAGTGACTAACATGTTCAGTCCAGCAGGGTGGGAGGCATGGGTGGTACTAAGTAAGCACATCCTGTGGAGATGGTGTTCTAGAAGGGCTGTGGGAGCCTTCCTGGAGGAGCTGATGAGATCGGACATCGAAGCTGAGACAGGGTCAAATGCGTGCCAGCGACGGGAAGGAGATGGGGAGAGAGAACAGAGGCAGGACGTTAGAGGCGGCACAGCACAGACTAAAGCCCAGAAGATTCTGAGAGGGAAGCATCCCACATTTCAGCAACTGTCTATTCTTAGTTTGTGTGGAGCAGACTAGAAGGGAAGAATGAATCCAGGGGAATAATAGAAAGTAAAACAGTGGAGACATTGAAGCTTCAGAGATCAACAAGGCCCAGGTTATAAAGGATTATTGTTTGTAATAACCAGTTCGGGCCTTCCCGGCAGGTTTGAACAGCAGCGATGTGCTAGGACTTGGAGTTTTTAGAAAGATCACTCAACTGACAGTGTGGAGAATGGGTTAGAACAGTGCAGGATTAGAGACGGTGCTGCTGGTTGGGGCTTTTATAATAATCTAGGTGGGGGGCACTGCTGGTCCTCCTTCCTGAGGGAGCTGTGGGGCTGGAGAGAAGTGGACCCGGAGTTATTGAGGGGGAGGGAGTGACTGGACCGGGTCATAGATCAGGTGTGGGGAGAGTCCGGGATTAGCCCGTCGTGTGGTTTAGGCACCAGATGTACTGTGATGCCGCTGCCAGAGGGTGGGAGCACGTCTGGGGAGAAGAGGGCAGAAGACAGTGTGGCAGTTTGGGGTCCCTTAGACATCCAAGCAGACATGTTGAACAGGGAGTTGGTCTAGATGTCGGGACCATGAACTTGGCTAACGATGTCGCTTTCAGAAAGTCAGAAAGGATCTTGAAAATGGCCTACTCTAACCCCTTTTTATTTTTTTAATTTTTTTTAATTTTATTGATTGGTGTTTACTTACCAGATCACCAGTTTATCATAAAAGGATATGACTCAGGAACAGCCAGAGGAAAGGGATGCATAAGGCAAGGTCTGGGGAAAGAATGGGGGGAGCTTTCCACTCCCTCTCCAGGCGCACTACTCTCCCATGTCCCAGCATGTTCACCAACCCAGAAGCTACACCCCTTAATTTTTATAAATGAGGAGACTCACGTTTAATCTACGAAGTGCCTTGTCCGCCTCTGCAGGAGACGGGGGAGAAGGAGGACGTGAACGCAGGGGCTGCTGATGAGCCAGATGCGTTTCCTCTGTACCAGAGTTGCCCTTGTCCTGCTCAACAGTGAGCTTCTCCCTGTAGAATTAATAATAATGATGGTATTTCACCAACTGTTAAAAACTTTCTCCTATGTGACTATTTCCCAGACAGTAGAAATACAGCGATGACAAGACAGATCTTGCTCTAACCCTCATGGATTCCTCCTAGAGTTTAGTGGCAAAGCAGGCGCTAAGTTAAATAATACAGTTGTCACAAGGGTGCATGGTGTGTGGAATGGAGAGAGCAGCTTGGAGGATGGTGGGCACAGCGTCAAGTTAGGTCTGGGTATTCTGGCCAGTAATGAAATAGTCAGAGGTGCCTGGGTGGCTCAGTCGTTTACTGTCTGCCTTCTGTTCAGGTCATGATCCCAGGGTCCTGGGATCAAGCCCTGTATTGGGCTCTCCGCTCAGCAGGGAGTCTACTTCTCCCTCTCCCACTCCCCCTGCTTGTGTTCCCTCTCTCACTGTCTCTGTCTCTGTCAAGTAAATAAATAAAATCTAAAAAAAAAAAAAAAACAGTGGAAACCTTTTGCAGACAACTCAGGCAGGGGTTGATAGTTTGGGGAACGTGTCACCTACTTCGATTTTTGTTTGTTTGTTTGCTTGTTTGTTTAAGATTTTATTCTTTATTTTTGAGAGAGAGAATGCAAGTAGGCAGAGGGGCATGCAGAGGGAGAGGGAGAAGCAGGCCCCTGCTGAGCAGAAAGCCCAGTGTGGAACTTAATCCTGGGATCCTGGGATTATGACCTGAGCCAAAGGCAGACCCTTAACCGACTGAGCCAGCCATGTCACCTGCTTCCAAAGATGATCCTAACCGGATAGCTAGAACTGTAGAGATGTGTGCTCTAACATCCTTTAGCTCTTCCAACAGACGGTGCCGTTTCCAGGAGCATTGGCAATGGGATTTGTTGCAACTGAAAACATAGGAAGGGACCGCAGAATATAATAAAAAAGCAGAAAGTTGAAGAATTTTGCGTAGTCTGTGTGTTATCTGTTGCTGCATAACAAATTCTCATAAAATGTAGCAGCTAAAAACAACTAATAATTATTATTCCATGGCTTCTGTGGGTCATTCTGTGCTTGTGGCTTAGCTTGGTGCCTCTGGCTTAAGTCTCTCATGAGATTTTGGTGAAGCTACTGGCCAGGCCTGCAGGCATGTCAAGGCTTGGACTTGGGCTGGAGAATGTGCTTTCAAGCTCACTCAGATGGTATGTAGCTGGCCTCCGTCCCTCCCAGTGTGGCTTACTTCCCAGTACCTCACCACCTGCCTTAGACCATGACAGCTGGCTTCCCCCAGGGTAGCAGTCCAAGACAGAGCACCCCAGTTAGAAGCCACATTTTAAGTAAAGTCTACACCCAGTATGGGCTTGAACTCACAACCTGAGATCAGGAGCCACACGCACGCTCTACTGACTGAGCCAGTCAGATCATCTCAGAAGCCACTCTTCTTCTACAATATAATTTAAAAAGTGACATTCTGGGGCAGCTGGGTGGCTCAGTCAGTTAAATGTCCAACTCTTAGTTTTGGCTCAGGTCATGATCTTGGGGTTGTGACGTCAAGCCCCACTTCCAGCTCCCCTCTTAGCCTGGAGTCTGCTTGAGGATACGCTCTCTCTGCCAGTCAGACAACTTTCTCCTTCTTACCTAGTTATTTTTTGTGATTTCAGTCATGCCCTTATAGCTATCTAGAAAGAAGGTGAAAAAGAAGGGGATTCCATCAGTCCAGACTTTCACATTTTGTACGGAAACTAGTATTCTCTGTCAAGTGTCTATAATGTGATATTTTTATATAAAGATAAATTAAGAAATTTGCACATCCAAAATGCATGTGAATGTTTCTGTGCAGTTACACATATATATTGATACATATGTAATGAAGACTTTTGTCTTTATTTTTCTTTTTTTTTTTTTTAAAGATTTTATTTATTTGACAGATAGAGATCACAAGTAGGCAGAGAGGCAGGCAGAGAGAGAGAGGAGGAAGCAGGCTCCCTGCAGAGCAGAGAGCCCGATGCGGGGCTCGATCCCAGGACCCTGGGATCATGACCTGAGCGAAAGGCAGAGGCTTTAACCCACTGAGCCACCCAGGCGCCCCTGTCTTTATTTTTCTAAGAATAATTTGTTACTGATTTCACAGAACTCCACTTAATGGAAGCATAAATTCAGGTAGGATGTTTAGGGACTTCGCTTCTCAGTTTTCTACTGTTAAAGTCAGACTTTCCAAAGGTAAATAATTTTCTATGTGGTCTCCTTTTGTTTTTTTGGATTTTTTTTTTCACTCCCCAGCTGTCGTTTGCTCATAATCCCTGCAAAGAGTAGATGTCTTCTTACCTTTATTTATTTAAAATAATGCTTTCTAAACACCATTCACAGGGTCACCACTGTACTTAATTAAAAGGGCTTTTTTCTCATTGCTTTGTGTATTTTTAATAAAGTTGTTACATCCATCTGGCTCTCCAATTTTGAAAAAAGCATGCAAGTTGGCATTTGAAAAATGTAGTCATCAGACGAAAACCAGGTAGAGAGTATAGCCATACAACAGAACATTATTTGGCAAAAAAGGATAAAGTGCTGGGGCGCCTGGGTGGCTCAGTTGGTTAAGCGTCAGAGTCTTGATTTCAGCTCCTGTCCTGAGATCAAGCCCCATGTCCGGCTCTGTGCTGGGCATGGAATCTACTTAGGATTCTCTCTCTCCCTTTCCCTCTCCCCTCCTCTGGCATGCACACACTCTTTCTCTAAAAAAAAAAAAAAAAAGAATAAAGTAGTAACATGTAATACAACATGAAAACCTTATGCTAAGTGAAAGAAGCCAGTCACAAAAGACTACATGTTATAAGATTCCATTTAATATGAAATGTCCAGGGGCACCTGGGTGGCTCAGTGGATTAAGCTGCTGCCTTTGGCTCAGGTCATGATCTCAGGGTCCTGGGATCGAGCCCCGCATCGGGCTCTCTGCTCTGCAGGAAGCCTGCTTCCTCCTCTCTCTCTGCCTGCCTCTCTGCCTGCCTGTGATCTCTCTCTCTGTTAAATAAATAAAATAAAATCTTTAAAAAAAAAATGAAATGTCCAGAATATGCAATTCCATAGAGACAGGGCTGGGGGCGTTGGGGAAAATAAAGAGCCTGGTGCTAAGCAGGACAGGTAATGAAAACTTTGTAAAATGTGGGTTGCTTACACAACACTGAGTCTACTAAAGCCATTGAACTGTATGGTCACTGAAAGTAGGTGAATTGTATTTTATGTGAACTATAGCTCAGTGAAACAGTTTTTAAAACAACAGTGGTCGTTTGTTTGGTGACGTGAAGATACAGTTGGGATTTAGTCGTTTGTCTCCGCAAAGTTTAAAGATTACTGGCATAACAGAATGTGACATAACGTGATTTTCTTTTGTAAACTGCAATGAATTGAGCATGTTTCTCTGTGTTTTTCTTTTGACTCTTGAAGGCTCTGAGTTGACTCCTGGTTTTCTAAATTTTTCTTTCTCATATAATTCCACTAATGCAAAGAGAATCTCTGATGTCAATAGCTTTTAGAGAATTACGGAATATTAAGGGGGGAGGGAGGCTTGAAGGAAAATTTAACAATCTGGTCTTCTTTGGGTATTTAGGTTGTCCCTCTTATTCCACAAATAGGCACTATTTTTAAGTTTTGAATTTAAGTGTATACCTTTACATTTGTTAGAGAAATAAAGTATGTGTAGCTTCAGTTTATAAGAAGATCGTGTTTCTTAGAGGCCACATCAAATTTGATAGTTTTATTTATCCTAGAGAACCAAGGAATATTTTATATTTGGCAGCTGGTGAATTTATTTATTTATTTATTTATTTAATTTGTAATCTCTCTCTCTTTTTTTTTAAGATTTTATTTATTTATTTGACAGAGAGAGAGACAGTGAGAGAGGGAATACAAGCAGGGGAAGCGGGAGAGGGAGAAGCAGGCTCCCTGTTGAGCAGAGAGCCCGATGTGGGGCTTGATCCCAGGAGCCTGAGATCATGACCGGAGCTGAAGGCAGACGTTTAACCCACTGAGCCACCCAGGCGCCCCGGCATCTGATGAATTTAATGTACTTGGAATGAACTGAAAAATATGGTAAAATTTGGCCATTTTGAGATTAGCAGTGCACTTCTAAAGGAAAAACAATATATTAATTGCATTTAAATTTTGTTGGTGCTTAAAACAACAACAACAACAACAACAACAACAACAACAAAAAGACTTTGGTGCTTGTCTATAGACCTGGATGAAAAGTCTGAAAATTAGCATAATTAAATGTATGCTTAGGGGAATCTCTTCAGAATTTTAGTTTTTAATAAAATGAGTTAAAGTATGAAATGTCTAAGCAGATTTCTAAGAGGAAAATTGGAAATCCAATCCGACTAGTTGACATATTACACATAATTTAGAGTCTAAATCCCAGCAGTATTTATGTGTGCTAATTGTGCCTTGGATATGAACTGAAAACAGCCTGGAGCAAATTCTAGAAAGTGGTGGAGCATGAGGGAAGAGCTGTGATAGGAAGGTGCAACCTATGTGCTCCTCACCTGCTTTTACAAGAGTCAGTGGACAAGGAGGTTGGCCTTGCACAGCCCACGGGAGCACCCTGGGCATGAGTCTGTTACAGTCCACTTGAGTTTCCTGAAATGCTTCTGCAGATCCATTGTGTATTTGTAAAAATCTAAATATTGAGGGGTGCCTGGATGGCTCAGTTGTTAGGCGTCTGCCTTTGACTCAGGTCATGACCCCAGGCCCTGGGATCATGCCCCATATCGGGCTCCCTGCTCAAAGGGAAGCCTGCTTCTCCCTCTCTCACTCCCCCTGCTTGTATCCCCTTGCTGTCTCTCTGTGTCAGATAAATAAATAAAATCTTTTAAAAAATCTAAATATTGAGTTCAGGATACTCAGACAGTTTGTATCCTAAGTAACTGAGCCTGTTCTATGAAAGGAGAGAAGAAATCATGGTCTTCGCTCAAGGCTGTCTGGCTGGAGGAGCAGCGCGTGAATATGGAGTTGGGCTTGTTGATCCAGACCTCAGAAGGGCTCATTAAAATTTCTGATGAGTAATTACGAGCTCAGCGAGGCACACAAGCTGTAAAAGTTGCTGCTCCTTCCACTCAGCAGGTGCGTCCTTCATGGCATCTACCGGAGAGGGAAGTAAGAATGTTCTTTTGAAGGTTACGTGGTGCTGGCCTTTGGAGTCTGCGATGGCACGTGGCCACTGAAGCCTGGAGAACGGTGACTTAGCAAATGCGAGGAGTGCGCCTTCAGCGTTGGTTGAGTTCTGCCCCGCCCAGCACTCCTGAGACATTAAGTGATTTTCAAATGCTGCCTAAAATAAAGTCCCGCAGTCCCATCCCTGTATCGACGCTGTAGTCACCTGTCAGACAGTCAGTCGAGAGACCAGCGCTGCCACTTTCTAGGCCCTGGGTGACCGCCGTGTGTTACTGGATGTCATCCTTAGCCATGCATTGATGAGGAGTCGGGTCACGTCCCTTAGGTCCCTGGGGCAGCTTGATGGCGGCCCCAGCTCCCAACCACAGCCCTGCGCCCGGCTCCCTCTGAAGGCAGAGGAATGTGCAGGGCGGGGCGCTGGTAATTGTGCCCGCATTACATAAGGTGTCCCTTTGACCCCAGGTCAGGTCTAAGGAAGTTGGCTCATTTTCAGTTTTGTCTCACTCAAAACACTAGGGCCTAGCTTGAGGAAAAGGAAGGAATACTTCCCTTTTACCACTTAAATGTGCTTAGCCAGTGATCAGAGATATTTAAATACGAGTGCTCTCCTCTCCACCTTTACGGTTCTCACCAGAACCTTGCAGCAAGGAAATGTGGGAGGAGGAAAGAGCGAAGCACAGAGAATCTGCCATCGGAGCTACGTACCATTATCAAAGATGATTTCTTTTTTAAAGACTGATTGATGGATGGATTGATTTTAGAGAGACAGTGTATATGAGCTGTGGGGAGGGGCAGAAGGAGAGGGAGAGAAGCAGACTCCGGGCTGAGTGGGGAGCCTGACCTGGAGGCTCGATCTCATGACCCTGAGATCATCACCAGAGCTGAAACCAAGAGTCCTTCGATCAACCGACTGAGCCACCCAGGCACCCCCTAAAGATTACTTCTGAGCCATCTTCCAAAATCATGGCCAAGGTATGTATCAGCATAAACAAGTCAAGTGGTTTGAGGAATTCAGTTATGTAATGGTTCAAAGAGTCATAACATAATCATAAATGAAGGCTTTTTTCCCTTTTATGATTTTAATATTGCAGTAAAACATGTATAACATAAATTTGCTATTTTAAGTGTACAGTTCAGGGCCATTAATTACATTCATAATGTTGTGTAACCATCACCACTGTTTCCAAAAATTTTATCACTCCAAGCAGAGACTTTAAGCATTAAGGAATGTCCCTGCATCCTTCCTCCCGCAGCCCCTGGTAAGCTCAGTTCTGCTGTCTGTCTGTATGAATTTTCCTGTTGTAGACAATTCATCTCAGTAGAGTCATATAATCATTTGCTTTTTTGTGACTGGCTTCTTTCACTTAGCATAATATTTTCAAGCTCACCCATGTTGCAGCATGTGTATACCATGTTTAGTATATCCGTTCATCTGTGATGAATATCCCTTCAAATTCTGGCTGATGTGAATAATGCTGCCGGGCGCCTGGGTGACTTAGTCAGTGGAGTGCTGACTCTTGGTTTCAGCTCAGGTCATGATCTTGCCCTGCACTCAGCAAGGAGTCTGCTTGTCCCTCTCCCTCTGTTTTCCCATCCCCCACTTGTTCACTCACTCTAGCTCTAAAACAAATAAATAAATAATCTTTTTAGAAATGTGAATAGGGCACCTGGGTGGCTCAGTGAGGTAAGCCTCTGCCTTCAGCTCAGGTCATGATCCCGGGGTCCTGGGATCGAGCCCCACATCGGGCTCTCTGCTCAGCAGGGAGCCTGCTCCCCTGCCTCACTCTCTCTGCCTGCCTCTCTGCCTACTTGTGATCTCTGTCTGTCAAATAAATAAAAAAAATCTTTAAAAAAATTTTTAAAAATGTGAATAATGCTGCTGTGAACATTGGCATACATATATCTGTTCGAGTGCCTGTATACCTAGAAATATGCCTATTTTAGGTATATACATAGAAATGGAACTGCTGGATCACATGGTAATTCACATTTAATGTTTTGAGGAATTGCCAAACTGTCCCCCACAGCTGCACCATTGTACCTTCCTATCAGGGATGCACGGTGGTGGTGGGCGTGGCGGGGGCGGGTCCAGCTTCTCCACATCATTGCTTACTGTCCATTTGTCTGATGATTGCCATTGTCCTGTGTCCATCTCAGCCTATTGATAGCGACCCCGTGGGCTAGAAATGCCAGGGGCCACTTACCTGAGCCTGTATTACTTGAGGCGACCCCCACAGACATTTCCCTGACTAGAGCCAATGTTGTGGCTGGACAGGCCCTTGTGGTTCTTATTATGAGTACAAGACACACCTCAGTAACAACCATAAGTGAACTTGGAAAAAACAAGGTTTATAATTTACAAGTTCTAGAGGGTACATTGCATGCCCAAGGCCACACAACAAGATCACCTGTAAGAAAAAGAGGAGAGCAGACTGGGGTTCTGTCTTTATTGGGTTGAGGGTGGAGCACCTCAGACTTTTTGGGTGAATTTAAAACAGAAAAGCAGAAAATAAAGCACAGAAAGGGAGAAGGGGTTGGTCAAATGGTGAGTTATCTAGGTCAGCCAGGGCTTTTTATGAAAAGGGGAACCACTTGGATGGGGTGGCCTGGCCCTCCCTCTAGTTGTATCGCTGGTAGCATATTTATTCCAGACCAGCACTTACATTATAGTCAAAAGGCAAATGGTCAGGCTTACACTATAGCCATAATAATGGGTATAAACTGGTATCTCATTATAGATTTGGTGTGCATTTCCCTATGGCTGGTGATGTTCAGCATTTTTTTCAGGCGCTTATTGGCCATTTTTATATCTTCTTTAGTGATAATGTCAGTTCAGGTCCTTTGCTCGTTTTTTAATTGGGTTCTTTGTTTCATTATTGTTCAGTTATAGGAGTTCTTTATGTATTCTAGATATTAATCCCTTATCAGATTTATGATTTGAAGATATTTTCTTCCATTCTGTGAATTGTCTTTTCACTTACATCATAGTGTCCTATGATGCAGAATATTTTTAATTTAGATAAAGTCCAACTTAACTAGTTTTTTTCTTTTATTTGCTATGTTTTTCATGCTGTTTGCAAGAAATCATTGGCAAATCCAATGTGAAGAAGATAACGCCTCATTGTTTTCTTCTAAGAGTTTTATTGTTTTAGCTCTTTGATCCTTTTTTTTTTTTTTTGAGAGAGAGAGAGAGAGAATGCACAAGTGTGAGTGGGGAGAGGGGCAGAAGGAGAGAGAATATTAAGCAGACTCCATGATCAATGTGGAGCCTGTGAATGCAAGGCTCAATCTCACAACCCTGAGATCACGACCTGAGCCAAAATCAAGTTGGTTCCTTAACCAACTGAGTCACTCAGGCACCCTGTCTTTGATCGATTTTGAGTTCCTTTTTGTACATGTATATATAAGGTAAGGGTCAACTTCATTCTTTTACATGAAGATATCCAGTTACCCCAACACTGTTTGTTGAAAACAATGTCCAGGGATACCTGGGTGGCTCGGTCAGTTAAGTGTCTGCCTTCAGCTCAGGTCATGATCCCAAGGTACTGGAATCGGGTCCTGCATGGGGCTTCTTGCTCAGTGGGGAGCCTGCTTCTCCCTCTGCCTTGCTCCCCTTACTTATGCTCTCTCTGACAAATAAATAAATAAAATATTTTTTAAAAATAAAAGAACTGTCCTTTCACCTTGAATGGCCATAGCATCCTGGACAAAAATGAATTAACTGTGGATACGAGCGTTTATTCTTGGGTTTTCAATTCTGTATCATTGGTCTGTGTGTAATAGGTCTGTTCTTATGCCAGTACCACAGTGTGTTTTTATTGTAACGTTAAAGTAAGTTTTGAAATCTGGAAGTATGAGTCCTTGAATTTTGTTCTTTTTCAAAATGGTTTTGGCTATTCTGGGTCCCTTGAAATTTCATATGAATTTTAGGATTGGGTTCTTCTATTTTAGCAGAAAACACTATTGGGATTTTGATTGGGATTGCACTGAATCTGCGGATTGTTTGGGTGGAATTGTCATCTTAACAACATTAAGTCTTACAATCCATGAACAAGGAGTGTCTCTCCATTATTTTTATCTTCTTTAATTTCTTTCAGTATTGTTTTATATTTCTCAGTATACAAGTCTCGCTTTCCTAAGGCTAAATTTATTCCTAGGTATTTTATTCTTCTTGATGCTGTTGCAAATGGAATTATTTTCTTAATTTCCTCTTCCAGTTGTTCATTGCTAGTGTATAAAAATACAACTGATTTTTGCATATTGGTTTTTATGCTGCAACTTTGTTGAATTGATTTATTAGATCTAAAAATTCTCTATCTGCAGATTTTTGAGGGTTTTCTAGATGTGAGATCATGTCATTTGCAGAGATAGTTTTACTTCTTCCTTTACACCTTGGATGCCTTTTATTCCTTTTTGTTCCTCAATTACTCTGGCAAAAACTTACAATATTACGTTGAATAGATGTGGCAAAGGTGGTCATTCAAGTCTTATTCCTGATCTTAGGGGAAAAACCCCCAATCTTTCACTTGAATATGATGTTTGTTGTGGGTTTTTCCTATATAGCCTTTATTTTATTGAGGAAGTTCATCTACAATTTCTTTTTATTTTTTTCTTGAGGTGATGATGATGATGATGATGATGGTGATGATTTTTACTTGGCAGAGACAGAGACAGTGAGAGAGGGAACACAAGCAGGGAGAGTGAGAGAGAGAGAAGCAGACTCCCTGCCGAGCAGGGAGCCTGATGTGGGGCTCGATCCCAGGACCCTGGGATCATGACCCGAGCTGAAGGCAGATGCTTAACTGACTGAGCCACCCAGGTGCCCCTTCATCTACAATTTCTAATACCCACTTTATCATGCTGCTGTGAGAATCAAGTGTATATGAGCTTATCGTATACTTCATGAGAGGCACTAACATTTGGTCAGCTTTTTCCCCAGAAGTATCTGAGTACCTGCTCTGCATCAGCACTGTGCTCAGGGCTGAGGTCACGGCACTGTAGTGTACGCCTGCCCCATGCGCACCTGCCTCACGTGCTCTCTAAAAGCTGACAGCGCCGGCAGAGGGAGCAGCGTGAACAGAGCAGCTTGTTCTCTTAAAACCACACAATCCTGCATATAAGATAGTGTCCTTATACTCTGAGTTGGAGTGTGTAGAATTTAAAATGTATTAGGCCTTTAAATAACCCTTCTCCTGTCCCGAAATGTCCCCAGCTTAGCTTACGTCGTCACTGTGAACATCTTACCCTAAGCATCATCACTGCTGCGACCTTTACCTCAGCCTCCATGCCTTCTGCGTAGCATCCTGCTAATTCCCATTTTGTCCCTAAGAAGTTTTCACTCTCCTGAGTAATTACCACCTAAGGTACCAAGTGGGAGGTCGTGCCTTTACCTAAGCTCATCGTTCTCCATGCCACACAGGGGTGTATTTACAGATGACAGACTGATAGTAGGTTAAGTAATGGAGAAGAACGTGAATAATGTCAGGGGATATTCCTAATGTTTTCAGGTAAAGGATACTGCTGTATTCTCCCATAATATGTCTCTTAACCACTACCAGAGACAGATTCCAAGTTGAATAAAAAAAAAAAATCACACGTCAAAAGACAAATACCATACGATTTCACTCATACGTGGAATTTCAGAAACAAAGCAAATGAACAAAGAGAAAAAAAGGAGCAAACAGAAAAATAGACTCTTGGGGCGCCTGGGTGGCTCAGTCGTTAAGCATCTGCCTTTGGTTCAGGTCATAGTCCCAGGGTCCTGGGATCAAACCCTGCATCAGGCTGCCTGCTCAGTGGGAAGCTTGCTTCACCCTCTCCCACTCTCCCTGTTTGTGTTCCCTCTCTCGCTGTGTCTCTCTCCATGTCAAATAAATAAATAAATACATCTTAAAAAAATAGACTCTTAGTTATAGAGAACAAAGTGGTAGTCAGCATAGGGGAGGGTTTGGGGGGCTGGAGGAAATAGGTAAAGGAGATTAGGAATACACTTATCTTGATGAACACTGAGAATGTAGTGAGTTGCTGAATCACTATATTGTACACTTGAAATTATCATGACACTGTATGTTAATTATACTGGAATTAAAATAAATAAATAAATAATTGTGTGTCAAGGGGCATCAGGGTGGCTTAGTCCGTTCAGTGTCTGACTCTTGATTTTGGCTCAGGTCTTGATCTCAGGTGTGAGATCAAGCCCCACGCTTGACTCTGTGCTGGGCATGGACCCTCCTTGGGATTCTGTCTTCCCCTCTCCCTCCAAACTTCCCCCACTCCCACTCCCACTCTCTCTCTGGAAAAAAAAAAAAGTGTCAAAATGGACAGAATTCCGGTGGTATGATGCATTGAATGAAATCAATCAAGGCAATTCATTTCTGAAAGAAGGTAGTTACAAATAATTTTTTAAAATAAAACCTCAAGGGGCGCCTGGGTGGCTCAGTGGGTTGGGCCTCTGCCTTCGGCTCAGGTCATGATCTCAGGGTCCTGAGATAGAGCCCCGCATCGGGCTCTCTGCCCAGCAGGGAGCCTGCTTCCCACCCCTTCCCTGCCTCTCTGCCTACTTGTGATCTCTCTCTCTCTGTCAAATAAATTAATAAAATCTTAAAAAAAAAAAAAAGAAAACCTCAGTAGGTGCAAGTAAACACTGATGTTGATTAGAGCTTGGTGAAGTTGACAGGTGTTAACTTAGGGGCCTATGAATTTGTCACATCTGCATATAAATAGTATCACCAAATTGCTTAATGTGGAGTTCTAACTATAACTCATTTGACTTTCACAGATGAAAGTAAATAGAATTTTACGTTCCTGTATAGATTCAATCTGGGGAAAAAAAAGTTTCAATTAAATTAAATAAGGCTTTGTAGCAAAGGTGAAATTACATGTTGTACAGTGTATGTTTTTATTTGGCTTTCCTTCTTAACTCTAAATGTCTTTACCAGAAAATCTTTATGTGTCAGAAGGAATTTTTGTACTAATTGTGATGTATCATTACACAAAAGAAAACTTTTGTAAGTTCATGTGACATCAGAATTATTTTAAAATCCAACATGTTTACTACATTATCCCATTATCTCTGGGCGTGCAGTGTTTCTGCCAAAAAATCCACAAATACCTTTCTAGGGGGTCCCTGGTCTGTGAAGGATTTTTTTTCTTTTTGTGTCTTCTTAAAATTACTGTTATTTTGTATTTTCTACATAGTTTATCATTGTTATTACAGGAGCACTGGGAGCTGAAAACCTCCCCCTGAGACTTTTACTTTAGTAACCTCTATGCCCAATATGGGGCTCAAACTCATGACCCCGAGATCAAGAGTTGCACACTCTTCTGACTGAGCTTAGCCAGGCACCCCTTCTTGCTGTTTTAAAAATACTCTGTGTCTTTGATTTTAGATAGTTTTATTAGAACGTGCCTTAGAGAAGATCTTTTTAGTTGGTACTTTTAGGGAACCTATAAGCTTCATGAACTTCGATGTCCAAATATTTCTCCATATTTGGAGATTTCTTAGTCATTATTTCTTTAAGTTAGTTTTCTGCCCTCTTTTCCCTCTCCTCTCCTTCTGGGACTCCAGCAATGAATAGATCATTTCTCTTCATGGTACCGCACAATTCAGTAAGTTTTCTTCATTCTTTTTTTTTTTTTTTTTTAAAGAATTCCTATGGGTTGGTTTTTTTTTTTGAGGTTCTATTTATTTATTTGACAGAGATCACAAGTAGGCAGAGAGGCAGGCAAAGAGAGAGGGGGAAGCAGGCTTCCTGCTGGGCAGAAAGCCTGATGTGGGGCTCGATCGCAGGACCCTGAGATCATGACCTGAGCCGAAGGCAGAGGCTTAACCCACTGAGCCACCCAGGTACCCCTCTACATTCTTTTTGATTCTTTTTTCTTTTTGCTCTTCTGACCAGATAATTTCAAATGACATATCTTTTTTTTTTATTTTAATCATTTATTTGTCAGAGAGAGAGAGAGAGAACATAAGCAGAGGGAGCAGCAGGCAGAGGGAGAAGCAGGCTCCCCACTGAGCAAGGACCCTGATGGGGGATGCCATCCTAGAACCCCAGGATCATGACCCAAGCCAAAGGGAGACACTTAACCAACTGAGCCACCCAGGCCTACCTCAAATGAAGTATCTTTAAGTTCACTGATTCCTTCTTGTGCTTGGTTGAGTCTGCTGTTGGTGCTCTCTGTTGAATTTCTCATTTTAGTGTACTCAACTCTATTCAGCTTTTCAGCTCAATGTATTCAGTGTATTTCTGTTTGATTTTTATGATGGTTTCTGTTTCTTTGTTGATGTTCTCATTTTGTTCCTACATTATTTTCTCAATTTTGTTTGTCTGTGTTTTCTTATTGTTCACTAAATTTCTTTAAGAAGAGTATTCTGAATTCCTTGTCAAATGGTTCATAGATTCTCCAGTTTTATAGGGTCTTTTATTGAGTCTTTATTAGTTTCCTCTAATGGTGTCATGTTTCTTGATTATTTGTGATCCTTGTGGACTTGTATTAGTGTCTGCACACCTAAAGAACCAGTCTTTACAGAGTGGCTTCAACAGGGAAATCCTTCACTAGTCAGCCTGTCTGGAGATTCTGGGTAAGCCCATTGGTGATGACCATGGGTAGGCTTAGCGCTGGAGTCCTCAGGTGGGCAAATCTAATGCCTGGGTCCGCAGGTGGACAGGCCTAGTGCTTTGGTGCACAGGGGTCAGCCTGCTGCTTGGGTCTACTTGGGTGGGCCTGCTGCTGAGTCCATGTGGTTGGGCCTTAGATCCTGGGTCCTTGGGGATGGATGAGGTACCAGGGACCACTAGGGTGGTGGGCCTGACAGCTTAGTCCATGAGAACCAGCCTGGCTCTGATGTTGGCCAAAAGCCTGTACCCATAGGACCCAGCCTGGAACCTTAGTCAGCTGGATGGTTGCTTGGGGCTGGGATGATCCTGGAGCCTGGGTCCATGGAGCTGGTCTAGAGGCTGGGGTCATGGTGGCCAGCCTGGTTACATTTCTTAAATCACTGTGGATACTGAATGTTTGAGATGGTCAGATTTAGGAGGAATCTGAGGTCTCATCTGGCCAATCCCTTCATTTTAAAGATGAAGAACAACAGTATAGAAAATAAAATGTGTAATCCAAGGTCACTTGGAAAAATAATGACAGAACTGATGTCTCCTGGTCTGTTCCAGTGGTTTTTGATTTATACTACTTTGTCCCAGCAAGGAATAGTATCTTAAGAGGTAAGTTTTGTAATTAAGTTGTCTCTGAGGCTCATGATCTTCAACCCCAATAAATAACCCTTTTGTGGTATGAGTCTTTCAAGTTTCCCTGACCTCTTAACCCATTTGGAATGACCCATGTGAGCCTAGTTCATATTTTCCATTCCCTCCCTGCACTTGGTGATTAAACTACTATATTCTTTCTGTTTATATTGGCCTTCCATTGCTCTTGGGGTCTTTAGACTTGTGTATATGCTTTTCATACTTTTTTTTTTTAAGATTTTATTTATTTATTTGACAGACAGAGATCTCAAGTAGGCAGAGAGGCAGGCAGAGAGAGAGGAGGAAGCAGTCTCCCTGCTGAGCGGAGAGCCCGATGCGGGGCTCAGATCACAGGACCCTGGGATCATGACCTGAGCCAAAGGCAGAGGCTTTAACCCACTGAGCCACCCAGGCACCCCTATGCTTTTCATACTTTTGTTGGTTTTGTTCAGTGACTAATATTCTTCTTTTTATTACAGTTTCTTTTGTTGGCTCCATAATTTTATGTACCAATGCATCACATGTTTATAAATTATATGTATCCATAATATTAATTATTAAAGTAACTTTAAAATGGATCTAGCAAGAACCATGGCCATTATGGGTCTACACTGTCTAACAGATAATCACAATCCATGTTTCCAGTTCCATTCTTTGGGCCCCTGTTCTGACCTCTTTAGATAAGAAAGTCATAAGGCCTGTCATTTTTCTTTATGTTTGAGAATCTTGTCCTTTGGTAATATTCTACAAGGGTCTTCTTTAACTCCCCTTTGCTGAAAATGACCATTACATAATTCCTACATGCTTTCAAGGAAGAAGCATGGAGTACTATGATAACTGTATGAGAAGAATTTAATCAAGAAAAGTATAGAATTTGGGAGGCTGGCTTTATTACAGTCTGTATGAGATTAAATGTCTTGGACATAGTAGTGTGGCTGGGGAAAAGAGATAGAAACAGTAATTCTCTTAGCTTCTTTGTAGTTCTCTATGGAAAGCTTCTCTTCCCATACTGGCACTACTACAACTTGGTTAGAAAAGTAGATAGCAGAAGAATAATCCATGTTTTCAAGAATACTCTCCCTGCAAAATGGCAGGCCATCACTAAGCCCTGTATTTCCAGATCCCAAATGATATGAAATTCATAGAAGGGAATTTTCTAAAATATAAGGAATCACGATAGGTGATTGATATTAGACATCACAGCACTTGGAGTTTTCATGCTGAAGACACTGCTGGTTACAGTTACAATAACCATAGCCCATCAGTGAATCCCTGTGGATGCAGGAGTTCCGACCTAAGGAAGACGAAACCTTTCAGCCATCAGCGTGATATAATCCAGCATCCTGCAGGCTCTCTACAGAGTTCAGAGGACAGTAAGTTTACCATAGGCCCCATTTCTGTTATACAGAAATGCATGGATTTTGTTAGGGTAAAACATAAATAGGCATAGATGGGAAAAAAATATCCTGGTAGAATCTGTAGTCGCTCAAGTTGCGGAATGTTTTACTAGGGAGATGAAGAGCTGACCTTCTGGCTAGAGCAGTGGATTTATTTAGAAGGCAGTAAAGACAGAGTTCTGGGCCCACTCCAGAGAGCTCGCAGGAGACATCCTCAAACATGGGACTTACACTGCATTCCTGAGAAAGAGCTGTTTTGAGGCTGATCCCCTAAATGGATGTACAGATGCAGACAGTCTGTTCAAGGCGAATATGCAATTAGAGCAGATGCTGAGATTTCCACGAAGGGTGAAGTTCAAACATGCAGTGATTAAATTTTCAAAATTTGGTACATCATATCAGGAGCTCCAGGCCAAGCATTTATTCATGGATTGTTTATTTATTTATTGACATTTATGTTAGGTAGCTTCTTATTACGAAAAAATGTTCCATGGCCATTAGCTCTGGCTGCTCTCTTGGGATCCAGAAGTAGTGCTACAGTTATCAGACCAGAGTTTAGAGAAGGGTTTAACTTCTTTAGCTGTTTTAGAGGATAAGTGCATTTACCTTGCTGTTTAATTGTTGTATTTTGAGCAAGCCAGGACTTTCAATTATAGCTAATCCGTTTTTTTCCTTTGTTGACTCAAGTTTGTGGTCAGGTTTTAACCTGCATACTTTCCGTTGGATCTCTTTTTATTAATACTCTTAATTAAAATTCTGCAAAAATGGTTCACGTGTGTGCTAACAGAAGCAATCAGATGACGGCACAATTTAATGAGGACAAAAATCTGTGGTTCTGGGCTCCCCCCCCAATATGATTAGCTTTATTTGCAAATTTTATGCATATTTTTATGTTTTATGTTTTTTATGTTTTTATGCAATTTTATGTTAACAGACATAATTATTTTAAGGTATTCTATCAGGATGATACTTCATCCTAACGTAGGCATTTTATTTACTTCTTAAAGGACTTTCTTCAGGAGATGCCACAGCTTTGATGCAAGAAAATACACTCAGTGCGTCCACACCCGCTGTGAGTGATGAAGAGTCTGCAGAAGTAAACGCTAACGATCAACCCGAGGCCCCGAAGCAAGTTCTTCAGTATCTGTTCTCACTTATACGAGGGGAGGTTGAGCAGTTGGATTCCAGGGCACTCCCCCTCTGCCTGCACCAGGTACTCCCAACAAACCCTCCACGGCCCACCTCCCCACAGTCCTGGGCCTGGGGTTTGGAATCATTCAAAGACAATTCTCTATAATCGATTCCCCCCAACCTGTCACTGGAGAGCCCAGGATGTGATCCTGGGTCAGTGGCTGGTGGGAAATTTAGCCTATGGCTACTGGTGGCCACACATTGGCCTTCAATAATCCATTTGTAGTTCAGTCACTGACTTGCTTTATGTAGTGAATACACTGTGTAGAAGTTAAGAGTCGGTGTAGCAGGCGCTTAGTAAGTACCACCGTGATGCCAAAAACTCTGCTAGACACTGGGGAAACAAAGATTACATAACAGCATGTGTGTAAGAGAGCACTGTGGAATAGGAGAAACACTCGTAGAGATAAATAACGGGAGAAGTTTGTACTAAGTGTACACAGATATTTAAGGTTCAGCAAAAGCATAAAAAGTGTGATTAGCTCTGTTCTGTGGGCATCGGGAAAAAAGGATGACTCTTGAGCTGGGTTTTGCGGGGTGTGTAGGCGCTCACTAAATGAATGGAGTGAGCTGGTGCGGAAGGAGACATCAGCCCCCGCAAAGGCATGGCTGAGGTGGTGTCGGAGATTAAGATGGGGAAGAGTGGGAACTGACACTGGATGGCTGGGGCAGCAGGCACGGCCCTCCTCATAGGGACTGGGAGTTTTTAATGGTGGGAATGCCACATCGAATGCGAATTTTAGAAAAATAACCCTGCTGATGACTGGGAGGGTAAATTAGGAGATGGGGATTCTGAACACCAGGAGGCCCTCTGGATGGTGGTGAGGCAGAGTTTTTGCACAACAGCTAATTCAGAAAAATAAGATATGTATGAACCGCATTTAATTTTTCCTTCAAAATGAAAATAATGAACTAACGGAGAAACGTAGACGCCAATCAAGCAATTTCCTTACAGTCGTGGGGCCAGAATTTGTTTATTCCATTGAGTGCATCTGTTTTTGGAACATCGTGGGAGAAATTTGAATATAGGCTGTATATTAAATGATATTATTGCTCTAATTCCCTGAGACTGGTAACAGAATTAGAGATTTTATAGGACAGTGTCCTTGTTCTTGAGAGAGACGTGCCCACATATTTGGGAATGAAGTGACGTATAGCGAAGTGTATTATGATATTTTTACTTATCGTTACTTATGATACTTCAGCAGGAAAAAGTACATAAGAGAGGAAAAGACCGAGAGAGAAAGCAGATTTGGCAAAATGTCAACAATTGACAGATCTAGGTGAAAGGTAAATGGCTGATGATTTTACTCTTCTTTGGACTCTTCTGTAGAACTTCGATAAAAAGTTGAGGAAAAGGACATTTGGAATAAAGATGGAAATAGCAAATGTAGTCAGATCTTTTCAAGGAGTTTATGTGACTGGGCTGTTGTTGCTTGAGAAAGGTAAGAGGAATGCTATTTTTTACTGGTGAACGATCCTACAGCCAAAGCAGTTCTAGTACATCTAGGCCTGAAGATTGTTTAAATTTTTTTCAGTTTATTTTATTGATTTTTCTTTTTTGTAAACCCTACCCCCCACATGGGGCTCAAACTCACAGCCTCAGGGATCAAGAGTCATGTGCTCTTCTGGTGACCCAGCCAGGCGCCCCCTTACTGTCTCAAAGTAAAATTCTGCCTACCCGCCCCAGGCCCCCTTCACCCTCCCCACTCCCCAGAAACCTATCAGTTTGCCGAGTCCTGTGGGTTCTGCTTCTTAAGTATCTCGGCCATCTGTCCTCCCCTAACAGAGGGGCTTAGAGAGCATGGTGAGTGTTTAAAGGCTGGGGTTTGGGCTCCACCACTAGCAATCTAAGTGGCTTTCAGTGTGTTCTGTAACGTGGAGGACCAAATGGAGTAATATGTGCGGAAGCATTTAACATAGTGCTTGGTACACAGTAAGAGCCAAATAAATAGTAAGCATTATGATGGCACCCTCACTGTCACTATTCAAGGACTGCAGGGGATTCTCAGGTGCACTGTAGCATCCCCCTCAACATATGTGCATGTGTCCCCAGCGCCGTGGATACTCCCCGACTTTACCTGCAATGCTGCTGTCAACCCCAGGAAATGCGCCGCTGGGGTCAGTGTTAGTCCACGGACAGCCTGTAGTTCCGTCTCCCTCACGGCGTTCCACAAACATGACTAGTTCCCCCTAATCCAGGAGCCCGAGAAGGAGCACACATTGCATCGGTCATCGGGATTCTTTAGTCTTCTGTAATCCCAAGCAGTCCCTGCCTTTTCTGTTGTTGTTTTTGTTTTTTTAACTTACGCTGACACTTACGAAGAACCAAGAATTCTGTGGAATGTCCCATAATGAGGATTTGTCTGGTTCTTCCTTCATGATTTGATTCCGTCTAAAACGCTTTGGACAAGAATTCTGCTTTGGTAACATTCCATTCCTGATTCTCTCTCGAACCCACTCCAGTCTGGCTTTTGTCCCCACACGCCATGAAAATTACATTCTGAAGGTTGTAAGTGGCCTCCATGTCACATGTTTGTGTCCATTCAGTGGTCGGTGCTCAGTTTTCCTCCTGCTGGTGGTGGGAGGAGCTTTGACAAGTTGAGCTTATAGTCCATTTTGAAGCACTTAATTTATTTGCCTTTGGGACCCTCCTTTCTTGGCATGCTTTATCTGCCTCCATATTTTACTAATTTTTTACTAATTTTTTTAAAGTTTGTTTTTTTTTTTAAGATTTTATTTATTTATTTGACAGAGAGAGACACAGCAAGAGAAGGAACACAAGCAGGGGGAGTGGGAGATAGAGAAGCAGGCCCCCCCGCTGAGCAGGGAGCCCGATATGGGGCTTGAACACTTGACGCTGGGATCACGACACGAGCCGAAGGCAGAGGCCCAACCCACTGAGCCACCCAGGCGCCCCTAAAGTTTTTTTTGTTTTGTTTTGTTTTGCCTATTTAAGAGAGAGAGAGAGCACAAGCAGAGGGAGAGGGTGAAGCAGGCTCCCTGCTGAGTAGGGAGTCCGATGTGGGACTCGATCCCAGGACGCTGGGATCATGACCAGAGCTGAAGCCAGATACTTAAGCCCCTGAGCCCCTGACGCGCCCCAGATATTTACTAATCTTCACACATCGGACTCTCCTGTATGCAGTTCTGAGCTGTAGGCTTCAATAGGCAGCCCCCTGAGCACTTCAAACTTAAGATATCTGAAATCCTTGGGGCGCCTGGGTGGCTCAGTGGATTAAGCCGCTGCCTTCGGCTCAGGTCATGATCTCGGGATCCTGGGATCGAGCCCCGCATCGGGCTCTCTGCTCCGCGGGGGGCCTGCTTCCTCCTCTCTCTCTGCCTGCCTCTCTGCCTACTTGTGATCTTCTCTCTGTCAAATAAATAAATAAAATCTTAAAAAAAAAAAAAAAAAGATATCTGAAATCCAACTTTGCTTTTTCTCCCAAATCTTCTGCAGCCCTAGTTTTCCCCCTTTTGTAAAACAGCAGCTCTGTCCCTTTAGTTGCTGAAACCAAATGCTTTGAAGTCACCTTTTCTTTCTTTCCCCCCACATCCAGTTCCGTGAGTGCGTGCTGCAGCTCCGTGTACACGGGTACCCGGAATCTGACCCCTTCTTGCCTCCCTCATTGCCTCCGCCCTGGTGCGGGACTCAGACCTCACCTGGATTCTTGCAGTGAACTCATCACTTTAGAAATCCCCACCCTAACTCTCCCTCTCCCCTTTGTCTTTGTCTTCTACACGGCAGTCATTTCATGACCCAGAGAAAACTAAGTCAGATCCTGTCAGTCCTCTGCTCAGAGCCCTCTGGTGGCTTCTCTTGTTAGTCAGAATTACAACTAAAATCCTTACAGGGCCTATGAGACCCTGCACGATCTGGGCTGTTAGCTCCTAGACTTTAATTCCGAAACGCTCCCTTTTACTCACTGCTTCCCACGTCCACTTGCCTCCTGGCAGTTTTCCAGATATACAAGGATGCTCCTACTCCAGGGCCTTTGCTGTCTCCTTCCACCCCTTTCCAAGGAAGCCTCTAGAGGCTGCTCCAAAGCAGAGGGGTAAATCTGGGAGAAGGAGGGTGTGAGATATCAGAAATCAGGATGCTACCCAGGAGGGGGGTAAAAAGAGTCTGGAGGTGCAGGAATGTTCTAAGATGACAGCTCTGTACCAAGGAGAGAGTCTCCAGTTCTGTTTGGAGCAGACCAGAGTAGTCTGGGGAGAAAGTTCTGTATCATTTTCCTATTTCTGAGTATTTGCTGTAGCTGAATGTATTGAGGGAAGATACAGACTCTCGGCGGCATGCTTGGAGTTGTATAGGTGGCAAGTGCATGGAAATCTATGCCCACCCACCCCCCCAAAAAGGGGGGGGGAGGAAAGGAAAAAGTAACTCCAGGGAAAACAAAAGGTTTTCAGGAAAGGAAAATTAATAGTTTACTACATGGCTTGGCTTACAGTAAGGCAGACATTAAATGTAACCTACCCATTGCTACAATATAACCATATGGAGTAGGTGAGCCTGGGAGGGTGTGTGTGCCCTGTGTGTTTGTAGAGTTGGGACCAGGGGAGCAAAAGGCTCAGTCCTCATCTTCTAAAACCCAAAAATCCAGAAATGGCCAAAACGGGCATAATGTTTAGGGACATACAGGTTAAAAGAGAAGGGAGACCAGAAGATCTCTGAGTGCTTGCTCCTGAAGAATGGAGAGAAAGCCAAGAGGGCAGGGCTTTGTGAGCACGTATCATAGGACCTGTTGGACTCCTTAAACCACGTGCTTACACAATTGTAATGAAAATAAGAACTGAAAGGAGATAGTGATAAATCAAGGATAAGGTGAGAAAAGCATGCTGGTTACAATGGTGGTGGTGGCCACAGAGAGGGATGGATTGTAGTCCCTTTGAAGGAAGAATCCCTAGGACTTGGAGTGGTAAGAGAAAGGGGACGAGAGAAGTCTGAGATGGCCAGGAGATCCAGGCTGGGCAAGTGGCAGTTCCATGAACAGAAATGAGGAATTGAAGAGGGAGAGTCCCTTTGGGGACAGTTGTTATTTTTGAAGTGAGATTCCATCAGTGAATATATGCTAAAGGCTGTTGGAAACATGACTGCAGTTACCTCAGATATGGACTTGTATTTTTAGCTCTTGAAACTCTTGAAGATTCCATTTAGAAATTCTTGCTCTCGGTATGAATCATCTTTCACACACTTCGTCAATACGACTGCAGGTTGGCTCTAAGTATATGACTGACGTCGTAAACTTGGAAGCTTTTCATATAGAAGTGGGAAGAAAAACCTCCAGCATGGTACTCTGTGCTCAGTACGTTTGTACTGAAACTGGTGTCAGACTCAGGCAGGAGTGGACCCCCTGGGCTCCTTGAAGCCAGTCTCCGTGACTATGGCCAAAAATTAGACCTTCCTACTTCCCTTCTCTGGTTCCTGGTAAGTAAAAGAAGCCTAGAACCAGAATAACCTGGAAACTTGAAACCTTCACACTGTTGCCCTCCCAAAGTGATCTTCAACTTACTTCTCCACATGGTCCTACTCTGAGTCTCGCCCTTGAGGTTCAGACTCAGACTCACAAACCGTTTTCAGCATCTGCTGCTCCGTGCTGGCCCCCATGCTAGATTTGCACTCCCTCTCTCTCTCTCTTTTTTCTTTTTTGAAAGATTTTATTTATTTATTTGACAGAGATCACAAGTAGGCAGAGAGGCAGGCAGAGAGAGAGGAGGAAGCAGGCTCCCCACTGAGCAGAGAGCCTGATGCGGAGCTCCATCCCAGGACCCTGGGACCATGACCTGAGCCAAAGGCAGAGGGTTTAACCCGCTGAGCCACCCAGGTGCCCCTCGCACTCCCTCTCTTAATCCTGACAGCAGTCTCATCTCGCAGAGTCCCAGGTACCACTGTCCCTGTTGTACAGATAAGGAAACTGAGGCTTGAGACGTAAAAGGACATGTCCAAGGTCACATGGCCAGCAGTGGCAAAGCTGGGACCAGAATGCAGTCCGGTTAGTCGCCTCCACACCTCACATTCATTTCTGCTCTGCCGGGCTTCCTCCCAGATTTAGACATATGGGACGTCAAAGAAAATCTCATCTGCTCTTGCCCTGCTAGACTGCCCAGGGGCGCGAATTTATTTTCCCCAACCGCCCTTTCACCTGGAAATGCCTGTTGCTTTTGAGGCCTCGGGTCTCATGACCCTTCCTTTATAGTTGCTTTTATGGTATTGGAACCATCACAGAAATCTGAAAGCTAATTGAAATGTGTATTTCTATAGTGCGAGAAAGTCTGGTTTATGAGAGCGTGAAGCTTTTTATAAATGACCATGTGCCAATGGTACACGAATGCAAAAAGGCAACAAGAATGGCTTTGAAGAGCCAGACATTTAATCTTAATGGGCAACTGGAGACTATATTCGATGTGATGTATAATAGAGAAACTCAATGCCATGCCATAGACTTTTCACTGGAACTTGATAAATGAAAAGTTCGTGATTTCTATTAGATGTGACCCAGCGGTGTGCTGGAGCGCACTACGATAGCTCATGAAAACCATACTCAGTGAGGTCCTTCCTGTTGGTAGCTTGAAACTGGCTGTGATGGAAGCCTGGACAACACAGAAATGAGTGAACAGTACAAGTCAGGGCTCTCGCCGGCACTTGAGAGCCAGGTGTCAGCCCTGTGTCGGCATACTACTGGTCATAGTACGTGGAGTTCTTGTTTTGTAAGTAAAAAAGTGGTTAAATATTGACGATTTGATTCCAGTTGGTACTGTTCGATGGATGAGCTGATGAAAGACAAGTAGAATGTTGAACATCAGTTTATCCTTTGCAAAGTCCTCAGAATAGAAAGTAAGTATGTATGGACTCAAGCTTTAGTTTAAAGTATTTTTTTTTAAGATTTTATTTATTTATTTATTTGACAGAGAGAGAGAGACCATAAGTAGGCAGAGAGGCAGGCAGGGCAGGGACGAGGAGCAGGCTCCCTGCTGAGCACAGAGCCTGGTATGGGGCTCCATCCCAGGACCCTGAGATCATGACCTGAGCCGAGGGCAGAGGCTTAATCTGCTGAGCCACCCAGGTGCCCCAAGCTTTAGGTTAAACTAAAACTTTAGAAAGAGGTGATTGAGTCCACTTGTATTTATTGCTCATGGAAAAATGTTGGAGTTATAATATAAGCTTTAAGGTAGGCAAATATTTTCCTTTAAAATTATGCTGTTTCCACTGTGGGATTTGGGAAAAACCATTCCTTTGTATTAAAATTTAAATTCGTCCCCCAGTTACCTCATCCCCTCACCCCCTTCCCTTCAGCAGCCCTCAGTTTGTTTCCTATGATTTAAGAGTCTTCTATGAAAAACCATTCCTTTTTGCTAGATTATAGGCTTGACATGTACCATATTACTCTTCACATCAGCAGCTAGCTGGAAAACGGAGGCAGGGATCTATAGATGGAGTTCCTCTCTTACTAGAGACATAGTAAGAGTGAAACTGTTTTAAAAGTGTGAATTATTTATATGAAATATTCTAAATATGACAACAGTCTCTGCAAGTATTTCTCAGTGAAATTTTCCAGTGAATACTCTCAGTTTTGCTCTTGTTCTGTTTACAAATGCTGTATCTAAATAAAAATATAAGTTAAAGATCCCAAAATGTTCAGAATCAAGCAATTTTTCCATTTAAATATGCCTTGGAATGAAGCCGGTAACTGATAAGTTACTGGTCTGCCCCCCACCCTCCAGCGCCCTTTACCCCGTGCAGCATGTCCTATGTATTCCTAGCATCATTGCTCAACTCTGAGCACTTGGCCCTGAATTTTCTGAAATATCGAAAGAGAACCAAAAGTCAGTGTCCCGTGAAGTACTTGGTGAAATGTGAATGAGTCTCATGTGACTTCATACATTTTCACTTTTTGATGTACAAGACGGAGTCACTCTTTCACCCCGTTACGCTGTTGTAAGGCCCCGTAGGATTTTCCTCATTCTCTAGAGTTTGTGCTTCTAAACTCTAATGACTCAGTGAAGTTGACTTGGATTTGAAATAGAGCAGGGAGAGAGAGGGATTGTTACAAAGAGCAAAGAATGTGTCCATTTGCTTTGCTTGCGATCAGCGACTTAGAAATGTGTCCTGTGCCTCCAGTCAGATTTCTTCTCAGCTGGTGTGTGTAGTTCAGAGTTTTCTTAGTCTGATGTCAAAGACTTAGAGAGTGTAGAGGTATTGATTTGTTCTGTATTTGCCTTTTTATCCAAATGTTAATCTAACTTCCTGTCTTTGTTTGTTTCTTTGTTTTTAACAGATAGCAGAGTCCTATTTCCAGGAGGAGGACTGTATCCTTTTCTTAATTACAGGAAGAAATTCATAGGACTCATAGAGAACTGCCCATTTTTTAAAAATTGAGATTTACATACAGTAACATATATGTATTTGTTGTTTTCGATGGGTGTTTCAGTGGTGCACACAGCTGAGTGCACCCATATATCCACCTCAGAAAGCAAGGTGTAGACAATTTCTTCCACTCCAGAAAGTTCTCTAGAACCACCCAAATTTGGCCTTCCATGAAAAATCCCCAATTTTACCACGATCTAAATATTGGTGTGTTTATGAGGGGCAGAAAAAAGCACATTGCTAAAAAATATAATTTGAAAATCTATTGGGTTTTCTTTCTTTTGAATTAAAACAGAAACATAGGTCGAGTGATATTCGTGTGGTAGAGCCTGGGGAGCACGTTACACATAGTAGATCTCGGGAGCGTCTTAGTCTAGCCTTCAGCTACAAAAGGAAGACTGAATTCTTCACTTGAACTAAACAGATCAAATGCTGTTCTGTGAGACTGCATAGTAGCTTTTATTCAGGAAACATTTCTTCCCTCAGTTTTCCAATTGCCCTTTGTAAAGATCACTTCTCTTCTCCAGGGATGGCCCCATATAGACTCTCAAGAAGAATGTGCCCTGTCTGTGTTTCCCCACTTGTGTGATTTCAACTTCATTCTTACCTTATTGACTTTGTTCTTCATCTCCAAAGAGACTGAGGGAAACACAGTCATTATTCCGAGCCCTGTCAGATTGAGACACCCTCTCAAATGGTGGAAACTCATGACTAAGTACGCAGGAGATCTAATTCTGATGGAAGGGAAGCTAGAACTCTTTTTCTAACCAAATAGTGAGCACAGTGTAGTGTAGTGTAGACCAGCATCCACTTCCGGCAGCGGGGGCAGGGGCTTCATCGTGTGCACGCCCATGGGCCTCAGAATCAGAGCTTCTAGAGATCAGACCCAGGAACGTACATTTTTTAGCAAGTTTTTCAGATCACTTTTACATTCAGTAAAGTTTGAGAAACTTCGGTATACTTATGTCACGGGCAGAGGAAAGTGGAATTGCCCCCACTTCTCCGTGGCCTAGTTTATGATCCCTGGCATAGTTTGAAGACTACAGATGCGAGAGAGAGCTGAGTGTCCACGTGATCATGGGAAGGGCAGAAAGCTAACCCGCGTTTTCTTCTCTTCCCCTCTTTCTGGGTCAGCATTTAGAACATGGCCCAAAGGAAGGCAGACAGTTGGGCAACTGACCACGACCTCGAATGCTGCTAACTGTGTGATACAGATGGAGAAGCAGAACCTTAGAGGGAAATCTACAGAAGAGGAGACTCACATAATTACAAAAACCACTCTGGCTGGTTAATTAAATTTTTACCAAAGAGCCTTATAATGTTGTGCTCTGTCCTTGTTTGGGCTTGCAAACCTGTGGTCTTGTGAGAGAAAAGCATTCAGTGAGAAAAAAGTAGAGAGTCACGGTGAGTCGAAATCAGGAGCACACACTTGACTTGACTAGAGGGTAATGTAGTTGCTTGACAGAAAGTAATGTAAGGAGAGGGAAAAAATGGGAAACATTTAGATTCCAGGATTCCAAGTGGGTCCTGTTTGCAACTAAATTCCTCTTAATTGGTTCTGCTAGAGATACACCGGCAAGTAAGCATTCCTTGAGCATTAAAACCCTCTTTTAATTTCTGTTTGCTGACAGAACAGAACCCGAGTAGCTATGGCATCAAAGCTTACCTACTCCAAACCAAGAAACCCTAATTTAAAAATATTTAACATTAAATATTTAATTTAGTATTTGGTAAACTCCAAGTTTCCCAATTTCAAGAGGACATTCTTCCAATATGAGGCTAAATGTAAAGAGCCTGGATTTCTATTTTCCTCAGTTTTTCTGTTCAGATGAGAAAGCAATGAAATTCATTCAGCTTGAACGACTGTATCACGAGAAATTGCTCGCAAATCTCTCTGCCATTCAAGAAGAGTGGGGTAAGTACAGACTTACAAGGGCTGTGCAATTATCAATAATCTAACACCTTCCTATCTAGAAATTTAACGTATTTGACCTGGTTTTGTAAGTCAGGAAAGAAATGCCTCAACAGTTAAGGTAATGTTGCAAAGAAAGTAGCAATTTTACCAGGAGTCTATGTCCTTGTGAGAAAATTTCTCTCTGTATTTTGCTCTTTGTATCAATGCCTAGAAAAGAACACACTTACAACTGTTTGCACTTCTTCCAATCCCTTGGCATGCCCTACTGGCTAATTTTGTCCCTGGGATAATATTTACTCATATTGAAAAGTAATCACTTAGCCTTTTTTCACTTTATTAACTTGGGCTGTATGAGAAGATAACTTTGCATCGGGATTTTGACTGGTGGTGCCAATTAACTACTTTTGCCCTCCTAAATATGTTTCATAATATCCAGTAATTAACAAATATTTTAAATTTAGAAACAAAATGGAAAACTGTACAACCACATACAGTTACAACTCTAAGGAATTCAGAAAAAGGATTTAATGGTGAAGATTTTGAACGACTTACTAAGTTTTGCACAACACACCAAGAGTAAGTATATCAATATTTGTGTAGAATGAGTTGAAGTAGAGTATTGAAGAAGCACTGAATATTTGAAATTCATGATCCATTTTTTATTTGTTAATGTTTTCAGTGGGAGATATTAAAACACATAAAGTGATTAGTGTTTATCTGATTGGCTTTTATCATAGTTTCTGAGAACTTAGTAAAAGTTCAGCTTTATGTAAGTTCAAAACACCTTCTAATCAGAAATTTTAAAATACAACTTTTAATTTGTTCTCTTTTTGGTTGAGAGATTAGGCGATTGAAATGGGAAAAAAGTTGTGTATTAGAATTTTTTGTGGTTGTTTACCAGTGTTTGTATGTTGTAGCCAAAACACATCTGAAAGACTTGTCTAATGGTGGGAAGCAGAAACAGCAATATTTAACCAAAATACTGCAGAAGGAAAGGTACATTTACCAGATATTTTTTTTTACATTTACCAGATTATTTTAAATTGCTTGATTTGTATCAAAGATTGGGATTTTTAAAACTAAATCATAGTAATGATAAAGCACTTAAATATATTTTTTTAAATTCATTATTCTAAGACTCAGAAATCTGCAGGCGAGGGTACATGATAGTGTTTAAACTAGTGATGTTTAAACGAGATTTCTGAGATGTACAAGAATCCTTGATACGGACACTGCAAGATTCCATCCTGTGGATAACTTTTTCTCCTTTTCCTCCAGAATCACAAAGAGTAAACGAAACTCTTACTTGTTGGTAATGAAACAGACCCACATAGCGGACAGTTGCATTAGGCTCTGATTATTTCGGAGACCAGCCTTTGAAGAACCTTTGTAGATTCAGAAGTGATATTCGTTCACCTCTCATGATGACAGTTTTCTGCTGTTGATTTGAACCTTGGAAACAATGTTTTTAGGGACTCTGCATTATAACCTAATTTCTCAGCATGTTAAATTAACTTTAAACTTCTCAGAGTTTTAAAATCATGGAATGTTTTACAATAGATAAGGAACATTGTGTTCTTTCAAAATATTCAGTATACAGACACTTTACCTGCCTTTCCCGTGGAATTAATCATTTTTTAATGTGTTGCAGATGTTTTAATCATTTGAAAACAAGTATTTACTTAATATAATATCAACATGGCATTTTTATGCTTCAAATTTGGATAATCCCCCCCAAATTATTATTCCTAAATATTTTACTATAAAAAATAATTTTGAATTCTACATAGATTAAAGTACAGAAGCTCAGTGAAGGTTTTATATACATATAAATGTCTATGTAATTACCACTCTGACCAAGACACAGAACAGCACAGCCCCTCAGAATGCTCCGTCAGCACCCACCCCCAAAATTACCGCTAAGTTCTGTAACAGTGTATTTGCCTGTTCTGTAATTCTTAGAAACCTAATCATACAGAATGGAGACTTCTGTACTAACCACTTTTGCCCAGAATTCCCTTTTTTGTTACCTTTTTCCACAGATAATGCCAATAAAATTATCTTCCATCATAACCTGCTTCAGACTATAAAGACATAAACTGAAATTTTAAAAATATGTGTGTGAAATACTCTTTACATTATCAGCCAAATGTTAACTTTTTTTTTTTTTCCTGGATCTCAGCATTTACCCCAAGGAAGGGGGTTTTCAGTAGTAATTGACTAGCTAAGGAGCTAACACGAGAGAGCTGCCCTTTGAACTGTGTGAACCAGTGGCGATGTTTCAGCACTGGAAATGTTCTGTGCTAATATTAGAATCCAGAGAAGCTATAATTTATTTTTACAGCCATTTCAGTGACATTTGTTTGGAAGCATATTGCTGCTGTAATTTTTTTTTAAATCTTTTTTTTTTCTTTTTTTCTACAGTCCTCTTTTCTCCAAACCTAAGGTAAGAGACCTGTCTCCTCGAAAGTATTTTATGGGAAGAAATGTTAAGAGTCGCATGTCTGTTATATGGACTTTTTTAGGAAATAATGAAACCTTTCTCAGAGTATTTTCAGTTTTCTAACTTAACAACAGTTTTCCCCAAAGTGTGTTTTTTGTTTTGTTTTGTTTTACCTTTTAGATAACAGCTGTAGAAAAGCCTCTGGGAAGGAAATGCTTTACGCAGTTAATAGTTTCTGAGGACCCAAAGGACAGAGGAGCCACAGCCAAAGAACCGGGTATGTTTTTACCGTAGAGAAGAATGTAAGAGACGCCTGCTTCTTAAATTTTACCATCGTTACATTTACAAGTATTAATTACAAGTATTATTATGTTAAATTTACAAGTGTTACAATTTGTGCATTTGCCTTTTTTTTTTTTTTGCATATACCTTTCCTACCAGACAAATTGCAAACTGAGATTCTTTTTATGTTGTGTAACCCTATTATTAGAAAACTGGTAGTAGGAATTAATAACCTTTAACTTCTTATAAAAACATACAGTTATTTCCATGTTTTCTGGAGATAGTTATAGCTATCTAACAGAATATGACAAAACTGCACAAAAATGCTCTGAAACAGCACTGGTTTTGGTGTAGGTTCAGATGCCCTTTTTTGTTTAAAAACCAATAGTTACTATATACGGACTTTACCAAAGTGTGTGCTGTAAATCTAAATACTTAAGAGCTCTGTTTCTTGGTAGTGTATCTATGGCAATTTATTCTCTTCCCTTTTTGTTAACTGACTTACGGTGTACTTTAATTTGCGTGGATACAGTTCTAAAACATTTATGATATATTTTATACCGCTTCTGTGTCTTATGCCAGAAGTTCAAAGATTTTTAGAAACTCTTTCCTATGGTACTAATGTGGGTTCATTATAAAAACTTTCTAAAAAATAAAGGTAAGTAAATACATCTTAGGGTGTTTGTTTTTTTCTGATGTATGATTTTACTACTGACTTATAGTCTGAGGCTTCATGTCCCTGGGCCTGAGAGCCTTCGCAGTAAACACACGGCATCAGCTGTTTGGCTGAGTTGCCCAAAGAGATAAGATGATGGTGATGATGATGGTGATGATGATGGCTTCACTTTAATCTGCCTTTTTTCTCTTTACAAAGCCCTGCCCCAAATCTTTATCCCCTTTTCTTCTGTGAAGCAAATTTGCAATATTGCCTTAAGTCACTCCTACTATACTCTGTTCTGTCTCTTCTTCTTCACTTTTTTTTTTTTTTAAAGAAATTGGATTTTTTGGGGTGCCTGGGTGGCTCAGGCAGTGAAGTGTCTGCCTTTGGCTCAGGTCGTGATCTCAGGGTCCTGGGATTAAGCCCCGAGTCACGCTCTCTGCTCAGCAGCAAGTCTGCTTCTCCCTTTCCCTTTCCTTCTGTGCTTTCCCTCTCTCTCAAATAAATAAAATTTTAAAAAAGAAATTGGATTTTTCTCCAAATAAAATTTTATTTTATATTTTGCATTTTGAAATGCAAACTTCTCTTCCTACATTTTACCCCTAACCTATTTAAAAAAAATGTACTAATAAGTTGCTGATTTTTTTTTTTTTTTTGGCGTAGTTGAAACACAATGTTACATTAGTTTCAGTGCACAACATAGTGACTGGACATGTGTATACATATTGCTGGGCTCCCCACAAGTGTAGCTACTATCCTCACCATATAATGCTATTACAGTATCACTGACTACATACTCCCTTTTCCTGCACTTTTTATTCTTTTGTCTTCTTCACTCCTGTATCTCCCACTCCTCTTCACCCATTTTTCCCATCCTCCCCATTCCCTCTCCTCTCTGACAACCATCGGTTCATTTTCTTTGTTATGAGCCTCATTCTTTGTTTTTTTCTGTTTCTTCACTTGTTTTGTTTTTTAGGTTCTACATGTCAGTGACATCATATAGTATTTGTCTTTCTCAGACTGACTTATTTCACTTAGAATAATACCCTCTACGTCCATCCATGTTGTTGCAAAAGGCAAGACTTCATTCTTTTTTATGGCCGAGTAATATTCCATTGTGTATATCTATCACATCTTCTTTATCTGTTCATCTGTTGATGGACAGCTGGGCTGCTCCCATATCTTGGCTGTTGTAAATAATGCTGCAATAAACATAGGAGTTCCCATCTTTTCACATTAATGTTTTCGGTAGTGGAATTATTGGATCAACTGGTAAATCTTTTTTAATTCTCTGAGGCACCTCTAGACTATATACCACAGCAGCTGTCCCTTCTTTTTCAGTCATTTTTATATTGGAAATCCTAGTAAAATGAGCTTTATAAAGATCTTAAAGAGGGAGAAATTCACAAACTAGCTACCCGTTTGGGCATGGCTGTGCTTTGGGAATGGTGCTGTTACCGGCTGGTTAGTTTGACTGTCAGTGCTGATTGCTGTGTGGCCCAGGCCTGGCACTACTTCCGACTCTCTAGCTTGGCCTCTGCTGTGAGTATGTGGAACAGATGAGGAGACTGAGCTACCTCACGGAAGTCACTTGTTTGTGCTTTGAGTCACAACTAGATCCTGGGTCTTCTGGTTTCTAAATGAATGCAGCGTCGTTCTGCTGAGTAAATTGTATGTATTATCAAGACTTTCCCAATGCAGACAGCTCACTGACAACCGTGTTATGAGGAAGGTAAATGCTAGGGAAAGAAATCTTGCCAAGTCTGGTAAAACAGTATCTTTTAAAGAAGAATGTCAACTCTCCCAGAATTGGTTTCCTCAGATTGGTAAAATAACCAGTCTGAATCTGTTGCATAGAAATGTGAGAATGTGACAAAAAGAGAAATACGGAAATAATCCTTTAAATGATCAGTATTAAATATATTGTTCTTGTTTTACCTCCTGTTCCTCATTTTTAATGACATCTGACATGTAGTTCGCTCTAGACTTTCCTTTCCCTATTCTTTCTCTCCAGATTCCTTGGTGTTAAGCTCCTTCTGTAATATGTAACTTACCACTTATTGTATGTGGTTAAAGACTTTGTTTCTGGAGCCAGACTGGTCTGGTTTGAATCCTGTCTCCACTATGTAAAACTGTGTGATCTTAGGTTAAGTCGTTGACTTCTCTGGGCCTCTCTTTCCTCAGCTCCCCAATGTGGACACTAATAGTACTTACCTCATGAGATTCTTATGAGGATTAAGTTAGTCATTTCATGTTAGGAGTTTGGAATGGTATCTGACAGGAGGGAAGAACTGGGCATACGCTCACTGCTCTCTCTCCTCCTCCCCACGCTATCGCTGCTCCTGCTAACGCTGTTCTGTTAATGTTCTCTGTATATTGTTCATTATTACTTTTATAGTCAACCTACCATTAAAACTCTTCAAGTAATTTTCACAGCATTTTCCTTTTTTTTTTTTTAAAGATTTTATTTATTTATTTGACAGACAGAGATCACAAGTAGGCAGAGAGGCAGGCAGAGAGAGAGGAGGAAGCAGGCTCTCCGCGGAGCAGAGAGCCCGATGTGGGGCTCGATCCCAGCACCCTGGGATCATGACCTGAGCTGAAGGCAGAGGCTTTAACCCACTGAGCCACCCAGGCGCCCCGCATTTTCCTTTTTTAAAGATTTTATTTATTTATTTGTGTGAGAGAGAGAGCACAAGCAGGCAGAGGCAGAGGGAGAAGCTGGCTCCCCGATGAGCAAGGAGCCCGATGTGGGACTTGATCCCAGGACCATGCGATCATGACCTGAGCTGAAGGCAGCTGCTTAATGACTGAGCCACCCAGGCATCCCTCCTTTCCCATTTTCTTTATCAACTTTGTTGAGGTACAATTTCCATGCAGTGAAATATACCTAATTTTTAAAAAAGATTTTATTTATTAATTTAACAGAGATCACAAGCAGGCAGAGCAGCAGGCAGAGAGAGAGGGGGAAGCGGGCTCCCTGCGGAGCAGAGAGCCCGATGCGGGGCTTGATCCCAGGACCCTGAGACCATGACCTGAGATGAGGTAAAGGCTTTAACTCACTGAGACACCCAGGCGCCCCGAAATATACCTATTTTAAGTGTGTAATCTGAGGAGTTTGGACAACTGTATACATTCACAGAACTATCACTCCAGTCAAGAGGTAGCACCCCATGCCGAGATCTTCCTCCCAGTTTTCTGTATAATCAGTTCTCCCTCCTCCAGGCCCAGGCGACCCAGTGCTTCCTGTTACTGTTGGTGGGTTTTCTCTGCTTTGGAATTTAATATAAATAGAACTTCTCAGTGTACTGTTTTTCAGAATCACCCGTATTGTTACATGTGTGATTAATTCATTTCTTTTCATTGCTCAGTGATGTTCCCCTCTGACTCTACCACAATCTGTTTATCCATTCACCTGTTGACAGACATTTGGGTTTTTTCCAGGTTGGGGATATCATGGATAAAACTTCTAAATAAAAGTAAATAAATAAATAATCAAGACTTCATTTATTTATTTGAGAGAGAGGGAGAGAGAGCATGAGTCGGGGAGGGGGTGAACAGACCTTCCGGGAAGTCTTTCTGTGGATCTATGTTCTCATTTCTTTTGGGGAAAGAATTGAGGGTGGAATTGCTGGACATAGGGAAGGTACATTTTTAATTTTACAAGGAACTGCCAGGCCGTTCTGTGGTGTGCGAGGCTTCCCGTCGCTCCACATCCTGGCTGGCATTTACTGTGTCAGTCTTTATTGTGGTCATTTTAGGGGACATGAGTGTCACTGTGGTTTTAACTTTTCCCTGATGACCGGTGTGAACAATTTTAGGTCTGGATTCTCCTCTGTAGCAGCTGTACATTATCAACATTTCATACTTAAAGTATTTTTTTCCCAGTGTACTTTGAAAATGTCTTCTTACAGTCCTAATACACACAAATGTTTGTACTTAATGTTGATTAATGAGATATGCAGAAAGTATAAGATGTGTTAACTCATGAATGATTTAGTCTTACATCATGAATTGTGTGGGGGTTTTTACTGTAAGGAAAACTCATGGGAGGGGCACTCAGCTGGCTCAGTCAGATGAGCATGTGACTCTCAATCTTGGGGTTATGAGTTTGAGCCCCTCATTGAGTGTAGAGATTACTAAATAAAATAAAATAAAACTTTAAAGAGAAAACTCATGGGGGAATGGGAAAGAGTAACTGAGAGACAGTGACATTTCTGTGGATTCTGTGTCTAACTGCTCCTTTGAGAACTTCCCCTCTAACTCATTGTGTATTAAGCATCGGTCATGCACTCAGCCCTTATTCCATTTTTTTTTTTCATCAGAGTAGAGTTTTTCTTAGTAGGTGTGAGTGAATGCAGTAGGCAGTAACAGACTCTGTCACTGGATCTTTGGGTTCAGGAGCACCGATTAACAGAAATTCATGCTAATATTAACAAACACTAACAGTAAGTTTTATACTAGAATGCATACTTGTCAAAAATTCAGAAAATATTTTTGATTAATCAGAGTAGATCAGACATTTACCTTCACTTTTTGTTGGAATACTACTGAGCTATCAGAAAGGCATTCTTTTTTTTATGGGTTTTATTTGTTTTTAAAGATTTTATTTATGAGAGAGAGAGAGTGCACATTAGCAGAGGGAGAAGGAGAAGCAGACTCCCCATTAAGCAGGGAGCCTGATGGGGGGCTTGATCCCAGGACCTCTAATCATGACCTTAGCCGAAGTTAGACCCTTAAGTGACGGAGCCACTCAGACGCCCCCAGAAATGCATCCTTAGAGGCAGAAACCCACAGCCACAGGATTGGCAAGGAAGCAGCAGCAGATGCAATGTCCAGAAAGTTCCAGAAGCTGGAAAGCAGGCGGATGTGTGGCTTATTACACCAGAGAAGGCTGAGTGTCTGTGGGAACAGTGTTGAGTCCTGCCTGGAAAGGTTTGGGAATCGGAAGCATGGAGGTGCCTCTGACGTCATGCTTTCAGAGTCAGATTGGCAGCAGGGAGGTTCGGCCAAAAGACTAGACAAGAAACACTTAGACCTTTGTAAGCCCTTTCTGCCAAGTGGGAGGCTGACATTTATTTCATAGCGCGCCTGAGTTGGAGGAAATGTGGACGTGGGATCAGGCACAACTCAAGGAAGAGGTCTTATATAGAAAATGAGGATTGCGTGAAAATCCTGCCACCTGAATGGTGAGAGCCTTAACCTGCTTTCTGCAGCTCCATCTAGAACTGTGGCGGCTGGTCTCTTGCTTCCTCTCCGAGAAACTGGCTACTCGTCCAGGAGATAAAACCTCCAGATATTCATATTAAAGGCCTCGCAGTGAATGGCCCAGGCCTTCCTCCTCCCACGCTGAGGACTGACCACTCCTGGAGAAGACTTGCCTTTAACCACAGAGCTTCTTGTTGCCTCACTGAAGAAAGCCTCAGAGAGAAAGGCTGGAAACCAGACAAGTCGGTCCAACCCAAAGAAGCTCAAAGGAAATAAAATGGAGAGAACAGATGAAAACTTTAAGAAAATGAACAGTGTCGTAGGTTAGAGAGAATATTGTATATATGAAAACAAGAATAAGGAGCAGTTTGGGGTGCCTGGGTGGCTCAGTTGGTTAAGTGTCTGCCTTCAGCTCAGGTCGTGATCCCAGCATCTTGGGATCGAGCCCCACATCAGGCTCCCTTCTCAGCTCTCTTTTTCTACTCTCTTTCTCTTTTTCTCTCTCAAATAAATCGTAAAAAAGAAAAGAAAAGAATAAGGAACTTATTTTTTCTTATTTTCTTACAATAAGAAAAGGAAAACAGGGGCGCCTGGGTGGCTCAGATGGTTAAGCGTCTGACTTTTCCTCAGGTCTTGATCTCCAGGTCCTGGGATTGAGCCCCACGTTGGGCTCCCAGCTCAGCAGGAAGTCTGCTTCTCCCTCTCCCCCTGTTTGTGCTCTCTCTGTGTCTGTCTCTGTATCTCTCTCAAATGAATAAATTAATTAAAAAAAAGAAAAACATTCAGAGAAAGAAAATATTCTTAGAAGATAAAAGGTGTGATGTCCACAGTAAAAAATTAATTATGGGGTGCTTGGGTGGCTCAGTCAGCTGAGCCTCTGGCTCTTGATTTCTGATCAAGTCATAATCTCAGGATCCTGAGATGGGGTCCCAAGTCAGGCTTCATGCTGAGCATGAAACCTGCTTAAGATTCGCTCTCTTTCCCCCTCTACCTCTCCACTCCTCACTCGAGTTCTCTCTCTCTCTAAAGATAAAACTAAACACTTAATTAGAGGGGCGCCTCCGTGGCTCAGTGGGTTAAGCCTCTGCCTTTGGCTCAGGTCATGATCTCAGGGTCCTGGGATCGAGCCCCACATCAGGCTCTCTGCTCAGCGGGAAGCCTGCTTCCCCCTCTCTCTCTTCCTGACTCTTGTCTACTTGTGATTTCTCTCTCAAGTAAACAAATAAAATCTTGGGGCGCCTGGGTGGCTCAGTGGGTTAAGCCACTGCCTTCGGCTCAGGTCATGATCTCAGGGTCCTGGGATCGAGTCCCGCATCGGTCTCTCTGCTCAGCGGGGAGTCTGCTTCCCTCTCTCTCTGCCCACCTCTGTCTACTGTGATCTCTTTCTGTCAAATAAATACATTTAAAAAAAAAAACAAAACAAAAAAAAACAAATAAAATCTTAAAAAAATTAATTAGAAGAGTTGAAGGATAAAATTGAGGCAGTGTCCCAGGAAGTTAATCCAAAGGCAAGGAGAGGAACAGTGTGGCAGAAAACATAGAGACCATCAGTCTCTTATGCCTTACTTCCAAATCGGAAGACAGGCATTCTGAAGGGATGGAACAGAAAGCAACAGGGGACAAATGAGTAGGGGAAATAATATTTTAAAATTCCAAGAATTGACGGTCATGAGTTTCCAGGTTGAAAGTCCCACCAAGAACCCAACACGAAGAATGAAAAACTTCACAAAGCTTCAGGACATCAGATATATAGAAAAGAATCCAGATCTTCCAGGAAGCAAATGTAGGTGATGGGGATTTGTATTCGGATTGATTGAGAGACTCTACAGCCCTAAGGGAAGCGGGACACGGTACAGCAGTGCCTTCCAGGCTGTGAGAGGCAGTTACCTCCATCGTAGAAAACAACCCAACCGAAGTTTTAGTCAGGGCTGAAGGAAAAGACTCAGATCGGAACAATCTGAAGTTTGCCTTCCATGTACCTTAAAAAAAAATCCAAGAGAGAATAAACAATGAGAAGGACCTGGGATTCAGAAACAATGTTCCCAACACTGAACTAGGGACTTGCAGGGATCACAGGAAGGGAATTCCAGGACAGGGTCTGGGTAGCCCGCCTAGACAGCAGCTCCGCTGAGGGGCTTGAGAAGGGGATGTTTTTGTTTGTGTTTTTCAAGATTTGTTTGTTTGTTTTCTAAAGTAATCCCTATAACTAACAGGGGTTCAAACTCAAAACCCTGAGATCAAGAGTCACATGCTCCACTGACTGAGCCAGCCAGGTGCCCCCAGAAGGATACGTTTTAAAACTGGTAGATTATCTGTTGGGACATATGCTATAGTTGTAAATCTGTCAGAGTTTGAAAATACGTAGGCAGGGATTTTTTTTTTTTTTTTAACATTTATTAGAGAAAGCAAGAGAGCATGAGCTGGGGGAAGGCAGAGGGAGAAGCAGGCTCCCTGCTGAGCAGGGAGCACGACGATGCAGGACTCGATCCCAGGACCCTGAGATCATGACCCAAGCTGATGTCAGTCGCTTAACTGACTAGTCACCCAGGTGCCCTGGCAAGGATTTTTTTTTTTAAATGAAGGAATGAGGCAGCCATCAACAGCACGCAAAATAAGATGGAAATGAGAAAGGAAAATGTACCTCCTTACACTGTGTAGGTCAGTTGTGAATAGTAGTTACAAAGCCACCGCAGGATAAACATGAATATTGATTTGCCCCAGAATTGTGTGGAACTGTAGTGGGAAGCTCGAGGAGGGGAAATAATACATCACTGGGGGGAAGGAATAGAGAGAACTGAGAGAATGAATCCTCTTTGTCCACAGTAGGTAGTCTTTCAAACTGAAAAATCCATAAAAATGACAGTATAAATCTGATCTTCAGTGGAGGGTAAATACGAAAGGCAATACAGAAAGCCAATAAAGTTCAGAAAAATATCCCTCAACCTTTAAAAAATGACTTTCAACGACAACGAAGACTAAATTACATATTCATATTCTTAACATGGTCCAAACAATCTCTGTTAATTTCTAAAGGTAAAGGGTTATGGACTGAACAGAGTATTTCCTCTCTCTAAAGACACCGCTAATCCAAGCAGATGCGATCTCCGCTGGAGAGGTCTCGAATTTTGTTGTGTCACCCGTATTAATTCACTTATGTCCTCCCCCCTCCCCCGTGACAAGTGTTGTCTTGAACCTTTAAACAACTTGTTTTCCTTCGTCTTCAGAGAATGAAAGTTGTCTTGGCCCAGAGCCAAGGGAAGAAAGCCAGCATCCAGAGGGAACCCGGGACAGCAACCCCTGCTGTCACCCGATGGACAGGCAGGCCGAGCCCCCGAGCCTGCTGGTAAGTGCAGGGATGGGCCGCACGGAGGAGCCGGTCTGCAGCGCCGAGGCCACGCGGGAGCTCCACGCCCAGCCCTGGGACTCGGCGGGGAGCCGGTCTGGGGATGCCTGGGAGGATGACAGCCGCCAGCAGCTGCCTCAGACACAGGCGGGCCGAGATGTGGCCTCAGTAGGAGGCCCCGCCGCAGCCCCCACCGCATCGCTCCCAGGCGAGTCCATGCTCGAGCCCTTGATCTCAGCCGGCTCTGCCCTCTTAGCCCCTGCGCCCGCCCCGGAGGGACAGTATTCACAGGCTCAGAGAAAGGGACTCCGCTTGCCGCTGAAGGGTGCTTCCGAGGCGTTGCCTCCGGGCCGACTCGAGAGCAGTGAATTCAATGAGCAGCCGCAACTTGATCTCACAGACAGAGATGGAAAATCCCTGCAGGGGCCTCCGGACCCAGAGTGCGCTGAGAGGGCGCTTGGCGAGAGTAATCAAGAATCCAATCAAGAATCCGACTTAAGTGCAGGGGGTCTGGAGGTGTATATGGCCCCCGAGGAGAGGGGGGGTGAGGACGAGCGAGTCAATAAAGAGACGGAAGACTATTTGAACAGCCTGTTAGAAGGATGCTTAAAAGATGCTGAAGACTCCCTGTCATGTGAAGACAACCAGGAGGAAGACTCGGACCTCCTTCCAGATCTTTCTCCTGACGAAGCCTCCTACAGTCTGCAGGAGGACCTGCCTTCAGATGAGAGCAGTCTTTCCCTTGATGATCTCGCCAAAAGGATAGAGATTGCAGAGGTACGTGTGGGATTTAACAGAAGGACAATTAAAAGTACAATGAAATTTTGCAAGCACCTCTCTGCTAAGTAGTGCCTTGTTTTTGTAAATGTTCCCTGTTTCCAGCATGAGGGGAAAATCTACTTAATGTAAACTTTTAATAATTAGTAGTTTTGTTTTTTTATATGGATTGAATAAGATGACTTTGATCTTGTACTGTTTATATGTTTATACTTCAAGAACTTTGATTGCATGCCTCCGGGGACAGTAAGTGTTATGAACATGGTTTTTTATACTGCTGTGACTTATTTGACGATTCTGGAAATTATGATCAAGACAAGATTAGTTACATTCTTGTAAGGAAATCTCATTTTTTCCCCTCATAATACATACTCTTATGATTAATGATATATTTTTTAATTCTTTAAAACAGTACAACAGAACAAAGGAAACATTTTAAAATATTGTAAGACAAGGAGATACTGGGTGGATTTTTTTTTTAAGATTTTATTTATTTGACAGAGATCACAAGTAGGCAGAGAGGCAGGCAGAGAGAGAGGAGGAAGCAGGCTCGCCTCTGAGCAGAGAGCCAATGTGGGGCTTGATCCTGGGACCCTGGGATCATGACCTGAGCCAAAGGCAGAGGCTTTAACCCCCTCAGCCACCCAGGCACCCCTGGGTGGATTTTTAAGTCATTAAGTTGTACATTGTGAGTCTTCTCTTTCTTGTACTATGAATTTATAAGCTGTAGGTTTGAACAGACTTCATACTTATTGCTTGACTAAGTAAAATATTATACATAATCCAAAGTTTCTCCAAACAGTAGTGAAGCTGGTCAAAACAAAACAAACAAAAAATGGTGGACAGGATCAAGGTGACTATTCTCCTTTGTTTGATAATACAGTTTTTTAAAGTTAAGGGGAAAAAAGGGGGCACCTGGGTGGCTCCGTCAGTTGAGTGTCTGCCTTCAGCTCGGTTCATGATCCTGGGGTCCTGGGATCAAGTCCTGAGCAGGGAGTCTGCTTCTCCCTCTCCCTCTGCCACTCCCTCTGCTTGTGCTCTCTCTCTTTCTCTCAAATAAATAAACAAAAATATTTTTTAAAAAGTTAAGGGGGAGAAAAAAAGCCATATACAAACTGTAGCCCCTCGAGAAGGTGACCTCATACAACGGAAAGAGAGGTCTGTGTCTGAGGTCATGTACAGACCCACCAGCTAGCAGCCCTACAGAGTTGCTACTAACCTCTCCATGTTGCTCTTTCCTCCCCTGAAAATTAGGACACCAGCTACTCTTCCTGGTTTTCATCTTACAGTTTTTTCCAAGTAAGCTCTTAAGTCCCATTGATAGCCATTGTTTTCTAATTCTGCATCATCACTTGGGGAGGGAAACGTAAACTTCAAGTAGAAACTGGAAAAGCAGCAGAGCTAAAGTGGCCACCAGCGTTCCCGGGAAGGTAGAGCCCCGTGGGAGCTTGCTTGGATCAGGAGCTGTGAGGTCACTGGCTCCCTACATTGTCTCCTCTGGTCAGCTCCCCGGAAACTAGTTTTCATTTTTTCTTGACCAAAGGTTGGGTAGAATAGTAAAGCACTAGATCCAGTATTCATTCATTTGTTTATTTTAACCAGATTTTAATTACCACTTACAAGTCAGCCTTCTATGAACTATGGTGTTTTTTTTTTCTTCCTAATTTCCTCTTGAAATCATTTCATAGTGTTTAATGAGTGCAGAGTTTCTGTTTGGGCAGATGAAAATTTTAAAAGTTGTTCCTGGTCGTGGTAGCACATTTGTGACTGTAATTAATGCCACACTCACTTGTTAAAATCGCGATTCTATGTTAGACATATCTTACAACAATTTCTTCTTAAAGTTAAAAAAAAAATTAAGTAGAGGGGAGCCTGGCTGGCTCAGTTGGTGGAGCATGCAACTCTTGATCTTGGGGTTGTGAGTTCGAGCCCCACCTTTGGTGTAGAGATGACGTAAATTAAAAAATCTTTTTGTTCTTTCTACTATTAATTATTAAATTTTCTATTATTTAGATTAAAAAATCTTTAAAAAATAAGTATTGGGGCGCCTGAGTGGCTCCATCGGGTAAGTGTCTGCCTTTGGCTCAGGTCATGATCCCAGGGTCCTGGGATCGAGTTTCACATCGGGCTCCCTGCTCAGTGGGGAGCCTGCTTCTTCCTCTCCCTCTCCTCTCCCACTCATGCTCTTTCTCAAACAAATAAAACAAATAAAATCATAAATAAATAAATAAATAAATAGTGTTTTCAAAAAAAAATAGTGTTTTCATTACCAAAAAAAATAATAAACAGAGCCATTAATAAAACACTGGATCCAGTATTCTTCCTTTGTTTATCTTCCTTTGTTTATCTTCATCAGGCCTCTGATACAGGGAACTATCAAAACAGAAGTTACATCTGTATTCAAATCTAGCCGTGATACCAAAATATCACCCTTCTCTGACCTCTGTTTTTCAAGCCGGTAATTTATTAAGTTGACCGTCTGGGGAACAGACAGGTCTAGTTTTACCTTTTTAGGTATAAGCGGTGAAAAAGGGTCAGAGCTCCCCTATTGTGCCTCCCTACTTTGCGGAACACTTGGGCGGGGTGGGGGGGTGCTGTTGAACTCAGTTCATTGTGTTAGAACGAAGTGGAGCGTTCCTTCCTCAAACTCATAACATCCGTGTTTCCTACTAGATAACACCTAGTGGAAACTATTTACATTTTAAAGATTTTATTATTTATTTGACAGACAGAGATCACAAGTAGGCAGAGAGAGTGGGAGGAAGCAGGCTCCCCGCTGAGCAGAGAGCCCGATGTGGGGCTCGATCCCAGGACCCTGGGATCATGACCTGAGCCGAAGGCAGAGGCTTTAACCCACTGAGCCAAGCAGGTGCCCCAAACCTATTTACATTTGAAAGTTGTCTTTCCTGTGAAGTTATTTTTTATGCGTGATGGTTCCCTTTCCTAAAATTCAATTATCTTTTGATTTGTGCTCTTTTAAGAACCTCAGAAGATCCACTATGAACAAAACTAATTTGCATTCCTGTGATAATGCTGAACAAATTGTTTCCGGATACTTCTTTCTCCATTCTGAGGAGGATACGTCAATAAATTCTGCCCTACCCTGTCAGGAAAAGAGTTTTTAAAATTTCAAAACTAAAAAATCAGTAATGGTTCCAATTTCCTTAATACCATAAGAGTAGAGTTTTGAGCTAAGTAAAATGTCCAGGTGATAGTAGGTTTGCTTGTAAGTGCAAACTTCTTCCTCTTCTTTTTTTTTTTTTTAATTTGAGAGAGCATAAGCAAAGGAGGAACAGCAGAGGGAGAGGGAGAAGCAGACTCCCGCTGAGCAGAGAGCCCAGTGCAGGACTCGATCCCAGGACCCTGGGATCATGACCAAAGCTGAAGGCAGACACTTAACCCACTGAGCCCTCGACATGCCCCACAAACTGCTTTTTTTTTTAAATTTTTTTTAAAAGATTTTATTTATTTATTTATTTGACAGACAGAGGTCACAGCAGGCAGAGAGAGGAAGGAAGCAGGCTCCCTGCTGAGCAGAGAGCCCGATGTGGGGCTTGATCCCAGGACCCTGGAATCATGACCTGAGCCGAAGGCAGAGGCTTTAACCCACTGAGCCACCCAGGCGCCCCCACAAACTCCTTTTTAATCCAAACCTGGTTGCATGATCTCGGCAGAATTCTCCTAAGGCCATTTCTGGTCAGGTGCGGAGGATTCAGTGAGGAATGAGATGAACTTCTGATTTCATCTCTTGGGGGCTCACGGGTAATTTTACTAAAATTGTTTTTAGAATATTTTTCATGCTTCATACTTGGGTGCGTAGGGGATACACAGCATAACGTCCACATGTCTGTGCCGTCCTAGGCAGCCCTCTGGTCTCTCTTCCCACCCTGCCCCTTCCTGTGAGTGACTCTGCCCCTCACCGACTTCGTCAGTGCTCCCCACTCTTCCAACCTCTGTGCTTATGGTGGAATGTTCTTTCACTGCCAGGTTTTCCATTTCTACTGGTCTCTCTGCCCTCATTCTCTTGCCTCTTGGGCATTCCTTGGCTCCGGCTGCTGCGCTCCTGGGCCTTGACAACAACCTCCAGGCCAGTGTCGTTTAAACAACCAGGTTCATCCCATCGGATGGAACAGTTCATGCACCATCTCAGAGAGAACTAAACCCATCTACACTAATTGTAGATGCAGAGACATGTGTAAATGAAACTTTTCTGGGTTTGAGAAGCATTTTTAAATCCAGAATAACTTTGCCAAGTAAAATGATAGCTTAGTGTCTGGAGTCCTGATATTCTTTATTATGTAAAAAAGAGCAAGACACGCTCTCACCAGAAGTAGAACCAGCACTGTTTTTAAAAAGCATCAGGGGCACCTGGGTGGCTCAGTGGGTTAAAGCCTCTGCTTTCAGCTCAGGTGGTGGTCCCGAGCATCCTGGGATCGAGCCCCACATCGGGCTCTCTACTCAGCAAGGAGCCTGCTTCCCTCTCTCTCTGCCTCTCTGTCTACTTGTGATCTCTGTCTGTCAAATAAATTAAATGTTTAAAAATAAATAAATAAATAAAAAGCATCAGAAACATTTAAGCTCACTTCATAGGTTTTTTGTTCTTTGTTTTTTTTTAAGATTTTATTTATTTGGTAGAGATCACAAGTAGGCAGAGAGGCAGGCAGGGAGAGAGAAGAGGAAGCAGGCTCCCTGCTGAGCAGAGAGTCTGACGTGGGGCTCGATCCCAGGACCCCAGGAACATGACCTGAGCCGAAGGCAGAGGCTTCAACCCACCGAGCCACCCAGGCACCCCATCATAGGTTTTTAACATAAGAAGTTTATCACAGGGCGCCTGGGTGGCTCGGTTGGTTAAGTGTCTGCCTTCAGCTCAGGTCATGATCCCAGGGTCCTAGGATCGAGCCCCACATCGGGCTCCCTGCTCAGCAGGAAGCCTGCTTCTCCCCCTCCCATCCCCCCTGCTTGTGCTCATTCTCTCTTTATCAAATAAACAGATAAAATCTTTAAGAAAAGGTTTATTACATGTGTAGCATCAGCAAAGTAGGGAGATTCACTCTTTTGTTCCCTTCTCAGTATTTTTACCTAACTTCTGTGTGACCATGACATTGAGGATGCAGTGACTGAAAATTCAGACGGGACACTCCGTGTGAAGCCTGCATTCCAACAGGTGTCCAACTCCAGGTGTTCTCTGTTGCCTGAATTTAACTATCCTGGTTTTGGGGAAAAGATGAAATCTTATTGCAATACCCATAACATTCTGATGTGATTATTTTAATGTTGGAATCCAAACTCCCTTTACCCAAGGAGCCTGGTAATGCCAAAACTCATTGACTTGCTTGGTACTGGAAACTGGGAGGGTTGTGATAGCTTCTCTTAAACCCTTCAGCTATTCCAAGGCACCTGGGTAGCTGAGTTGGTTGAGCTTCCGACCCTGGACGTTGGCTCAGGGTTGTGGGATCGAGCCCCACCATAGGCTCCTCACACAGCGCAGGGTCTGCTTGTCGCTCTCCCTCTGCCCCTCCCCCCACTTCTGCACGTGCCCACTCTCTGTCAAGTAAGTAAATAAGATCTTAAAAAAACAAAACAAAAGTTACAAAACTCTCCAGCTGTTCTAGCATCAAACCTGAGACGAGAAGTATTTTCTTCAAATTCAAGGTGGTGTCCTGATCCAACCCCATACTGCTAATAAAAGTCCACTCCGCTTGTAGTAGATTGTTCCATGAGGGAGGGGGGGTTGGGAGTTATTTAGGTTTCTAAATGAGTGATGTTGAGTATTGGGTAAATTTTTGAAAATTAATGTCTTTTCACACTGAAAATAATCATAGTATACAATTCAAGAGGTCCCCTTTGTGAGCACTTTTTAGGAGCATAATACATCATGGAGATAAGCCACTCATATTTCTTCATTAATATGTACACGTGTAATCTGTTTGCAGGGATATGATAGTTGGGAAAGAAGCCAGTTTGCTTCTCCAAATCTCCAAATCTCCAAGCTTCCCCAAAGCTTGGTGCTCTAAAAAGTTTTTAATCTGAAACAGGGCAGGACATGTTCCTGGCTCTGTCTGTATCAGCCACATTTACTTAGGTATCTTCAGATCTCCCTGGATCCCAAGAAACACAACCTTAAACTTTCTGATGGGGAGAATGCTGACAACCTGGAGTGGCTGCTGGATTTATCATCAGAGAAGCTGTGTGCCTCTGTGCTCTCTGTGCAGTCTCCAGCTCTGTCTCTTGGCTGGATTGCCAGGATGGGGAAATTACGTGAAGACGAGCTGCTGTGGGATTCCACACGGAGTTAAGATGGCATCCAGGGCTCAGCAGCAGTTTAGGAAATCCTGTAGGTACCTGGTCTATGGATCCTGCACAAAGGAGGGTTTTAGAAACAGTGACCTTGGCTCTTCTGTGCAGGGGAGCAGGGCAAGTGGAGGAAATGCAGTCTTTCCATCATAAAGAGGCTTCATGGAAAGTGTCCTCTACAAACCCAGCATGTTATTGTTAATAACAGAACCTAGTCAGGGTAAGGCTTTGGTTTTGCTTTTAAACCTAGTGTACTCAGAAAAATAAATAACCTTTGAAGACATATTTAGTTTCGATTATGTTAAGGGGAAAATCTACATTATGTAAAGTGTAAGCTAGGTGCTGTTTATATGTACACTGGTCGTCTGTGTATTCATTTTCTCTCTGGCATATTTGTTGAGCACATACTGTATTCTAGAAACTGAGGACACACCAGCAAACTCAGGTCAGGCTCTTGTGAAGCTTACTCTCTAGGGGGAGAGACCCATGATAAATAAGGTCACATAAAAATAAACCATGTAGGGGCGCCTGGGTGGCTCAGTTGTTGAGTCCGACTCAGTCTCAGCTCAGATCTTGATTTCAGGGTTGTGAGTTCAAGCCCCGAGTCGGGCTCCACACGAGGCATGGAGCCTAATTAAAAAAATAAAATAATCAACAGTGTAGGTTCAGACATTAGTAAGCGCTGTGCCAGTCTCAGCAGGCTGAGGGATCAAGAGTGACGGAGCTGCTGGGCAGGGTGGAGGAATGGGCTCTTTTTTTAATCCAGGGGGAGGGAAGGCACTGGGAGAGCCAGCACAGCTGGGGCACAGTGAACAGGGGAAGAACAGCAGAGAGCTCAGGAAGACAGGGAGGGTGAAGCCGGTGCCTGTAGGGCCTCCAGACCAGAGTAAGGAATCAGAATCACATTCAATCGTGGTGGAAAGCCATGGTTTGGAACAGGAGGTGTGACCTGACCTCCTGCTGCTCTGTGGAGACTGGACGGTACGGAGGCGGGGCCAAAGCAAGGAGACCCATCAGGTTGTTGCCACAGGGGAGGTGAGAAGCAGATTCAGGTCTTAGCAGTGGAGGTGGGCAGGAAAACCAAGTGTTTGTTCTGGAGTCTCCCTATTTAAACAGCTTACTGGGGGTTAAAAAGTGGAGTGGTTCTTGACATTCTGATTTCTTTTCCTGTTTTGTACTTATGAAATCATCCTGTTAAGCAAATTACCAAAAACACGAGGTAGTGCCTAATCTAGAAATGTAGAGACATGATAAAACTCCCATTTTTATTTGTTTAAAAACAACTTCTTCCTCTTTAAACTCATCTTTTAAAACTTCCGCATTGGGGGTGCCTGGGTGGCTCAGTCGGTTAAGCAGCTGCCTTCAACTCAGGTCATGATCCCATGATACTGGGATCGAGTCCCACATCAGACTCCCTGCTCAGTGGAGAGCCTGCTTCTTCCTTTCCCTCTGCCTGCCACTCTGCCTACTTGTGCTCTATGTCTCTGTCAAATAAATAAATAAAATCTTAAAAAAAAAAAAAACACACAAACTTTCGCATTGACAGACTTTGATACTATTGGTTTTTCCTGCCTTTTTGCTCTGTCTGACCTGCACTGTTGGAAGGTGCATGACTGTGGGGTCACAGGTCCCCACCGTGTTTTTTCCGAAAGATGGCTTTCCTCCCCGTAGAAGCCTCTTCTTGCTCCAGCTGTCACTTGTAATACTAATTTGCTGTCTTAGGAGCCATGACATTAATCTACTTGCAGATTAATTGAATGACCCAAAAGATCTTTCATCTCCCCATCTCCTCCCGCACGTTGCTAGATCAATGGATTTAGCCATTAGCTGATGGTGTGTAAGGTAAGGATTTGTTGTTAGAGATACAAAGTACTTCAGAAAGACAAAAGAAACCGCTTAGGCTTATTTGAAAGTTCTGTTCATCTCACTTTAATTGTAACATATTAACAGAAGACACCAAGCAAAATTTTAATAGTCACAGAAAATAGGATCTCTTCCCATAAAGAAAAGGGCAAGAAGTTTAACAAGCTTGTATTCAAACTCTGACGGTAGTTGGTGCAACGGATGTAAGCAGGTTATATGAGGTGTCTGAGCTTGGCTTGTTCTGTAAAATGGGACTAATTATGCCTGAGTGATAGAGTTGTGAAGATCACGTGTGGCATGTTGTGTAAGTGTGTACTGATTGGCCAAATTACAGGTCTTATGATGGAGCCCAAACCTAAAGGAGCTGGCAGGGACCATCACATTCCTTCAGTGAACAGTGGCAGTAAATTTGACACATTTTTCTTGAGTGAACTCACCGGCGTGTAAGCTACTTAGAATATATGAGTGTGATTTGTGAATGTTAATTCTCAAGGTAGTCAGAAACCAAGCATGTGTTCCTGTCCAAAATTCACCAGGCTTAAAGTTCTGGATTGAGCGAGTCTCTGTCATTAGAGGAATATTATGTGGTGTCTGCTTTCTCCTTTAATTTCGGGTGCAGGCAGTTCTAACAGCAAGGCCCTCTCGGTGTTTTCCTTGTCACAGAAGGTTTACTGTGTGCCAGTAGAGTTACAAAATAATTTTTGTTTTTTATGACCAGTTAATTCTTAAAATGCTATTTAAGACGATCATTGATACTTGAGGGGCCGCACAGTAGAACTATTTATTTGCAAATGTATGGGACTAGGCCAGATGGATGTTTTGTTTTGCTTTTGTTTTTAATTCTTCACTTATTCATGGAATACCACCAGCAACAATTACATTAATTACAGCTTAAACTTTTTTTTTTGTTCTCAGTGGAAGGGCTGTTATATTTTGTTTAGATAGGAAAGAAACTTGGTAATTGAAGTGGACAGCTAATATTGGTTTTTAAAAGCTTTATTGTTTTGAGATTTAAAAATTTACCTTTTAATGCTGACATTGTGGTAAAAAAAGGGGGGGGAGACATTGAAACTTTGAGGGGGGGTCATTTGGAGAAGACATGCTTCCAGTGTGTCCTAAATCATCTTCTCTACCTACTTAGAAACACTTGGCAGTCTTTTGCATAAGACCTTAAACTAAGACCCTGACCTTGCTTTGGCTTACTTGCCTTTCTACCATAGAATCAAGGAAAACTCTGCCAAAGTTGTTTCTTAAACTTTATGTTTGACTGCCTTGGTTTGGTAGGTAGAATTTCTGTGGTAGATGTAGGTTCTACCTCCTCTGCCCAAAATACTTTTTTTTACTTTCTCTCTGTCTCTCTCTTTTTTTTTAAAGATTTTATTTATTTATTTATTTGAGGGAGAGAGAGAAAACACAAGCAGTGTGAGGCACAGAGGGAGAAACAGACTCCCCACTGAGCAGGGAGCCCGATGCAGGGCTCAATCCCAGAACTCATGACTTGATCCGAAGGCAGACGCTTCACTGACTGAGATACCCACGTGCCCTCCTGCCCAAAACTCTTGCCAAAACCGAAAGGACCACACCCACCTGTTGTCTTCTAAGAGTTTCCCTCTTGGCATTCATCTCCTTGGCCTAAACTTGGACCCACCATCCCTTGTTCCATGTCTGTAGAGTAGGAATTCAGGGCCACGAGAAAGGAAAGCTCCCCAGAGGAGGTCCCTGAACCAGGCTGAAAGGAGAGAAAGGAGTACATGCCCTCACTTCATACTGGGTGCACCTGCTGAAACAAGCGATTTTTGGTTGAAGATGAAAAGAAAAAGAAAGTATAAGGTGTGGTTAGATTTCTAGCCAATAATTAAGGCTTAGGTGGGGGGACGGGGTCAAAACAGAATGTTGACCCACCCACACAACTGTAATTTCTCCCCTCTTTCAAAAACTTGCCAAAGTTCATTGCCTCCCACAGTAAATAAGGTGGGGCCACTGGGAAGGCTTGTAGTCCTTAACTGCATGACTTCCAGAGTCAGATGCCCCAGATGGGGCCAAGAGGGACTAGGGTAGGGACCTACCAGCTGGTGCGCCAAGACTGGCGGCTGGGTCTTGGGAGCACATCTTTGTCTTTCCAGATGACTTCAGAGGTTCGTTCAGTCCTTCAACATACCTTTGTTCACATTCACTCTTTTTTTTTTAATGTTATGTTAGTCACCATGCAGTACATCATTAGTTTTTGATGTAGTATCATATTCCAGAGGTGTAAAGGTAACAGTAACGGTACTCTGGGGCTCATGCACACACTTCTCCCCCACCGCCAATTATTAACAGGATTTTTTTCTTAGTATTTAAAGCAACTTGAAAACACTTATGGTTAGGTGAATTCACTGTAAGTAAATGTATGACTTTATTTTATGGAGAAAATAGATCATGAAAATAGATCGTCTATGAAAATGCACCCCCCCCTTTTTTCCTACGTTTACGAAAAATAAAAAGAATATCAGTGATACATCATTAGTAGTAATATAGCCATTAGAAGTCATTTCCATTTTCCATCTCTCGCTCTTCAGAGATTTATTAGGACTTCTTTTCCTCTCCGTTTCAGTGTGGTGTGCATAAAGTCGTTCCCTGCTGCAGAAAGGAGCTCTTTAATGTTGGATAAAGGGGGTGTTTGATGTTGTTGCTTTCTAAAGAAACATTTGAAAGTCTGTTCCTTTGCATATTTGTACTTTCCATTTTAATGTCACTAAAGTGCTTTAGTTTTCTCAAAAGAAGGACATCATCTGAAATACACATTTCCTATAAAAAGAATAAATTGCTAACATTGATTTTTTTTTTTTTAAGATAATGGTTTCTATAGACCCATGTTCAGGGAAGCCCAGTAGAAGATTATATTGAGTCATTTGGCCCTAAAAGCCTTGAGTTATAAAAAGAACGAACAGGATCAGTAATATTTATGCACAGCACATTATCAGCGACGGCTGGCTGGAGCTGGAAATCGCATTAAGCATTTGTTGCCATCGATCAGACAGATGACATCACAGGCAGAGCCTCAGCTTCCAGTGACCTGCTCCCAGCAAGTCACTGACATCTGCATGTTGGGCCCACAATGCCCACCTGTGTCATCACCTGCAGCGTAGCCGTCCGGCCAGCTCACAGGTCAACTTCCTCAAGTCAACCTGCTGCTTGGTGGGGGTGGGGGGGGCTTTGCGTCCTGTGCGGCTCGACCAGCTGATCCCCTTCTCCCTACACCGTGGAGTCTCTTACCTCCTAAATGGCAAGGGTTTTTGTTTTTGTCTTTGTTCCTAAAGAAAGGGTGGGGCGGAGGCAGCATAGAAAGGGGTAGAGGTGGGGGACAGGAGATTTTAGCCAGCTCTTTCTGCGAAGGGCCAAACAGTACACATTTTAGGTGTTAGGGTCTGTCGGAGCTCCTCATGTCTGCTGATGTAGCAGCCCCACAGGGTGTGTGGATGAATGCGGCTTGGCTGTGTGCCAATTCAATGTTATTTACAAAAAGTAGGCAAGGGGCCCTTGGCCTACTGCCCGTGGTTTGCCAACCTCTGCGTGTTACAAAGCAACATATCCCTAGGAAACTGGCTCTGAGATATTCCAGAAGAGAAGTCCTTAAAATACTTTGAGCAGTAGAGCCTAATTTCATAAATACATAGTGTCCCAGAGGACCTGAGCTTGCCACCCGTTTTGATGTTAAGAGTTGGCATCGGGGGCGCCTGGCTGGCTCAGTCGGTAACACGCGACTCTCCATCTCGGGTACTTGAGTTCATGGCATCAAGTATATTTCACATCTCACATGTTCGTTTCTTAAAAATTGCTGGTGAATGGAAGAAGAAGTGGCGGGCATCAGCGTCTGGTATACGGCAAACGCCAGCAGTCATGATTAAGCAGAGTGGGGCCGTGAGTGACCTCCGGGGACGTGGAGCCGAGAGCCGGGTGGGTACAGGGAGCCCGGTTCCTGGTCCCTGCACGCTGCATCAGACCGCAGGCCCTGGAGCCGGCTCTGGGCGGGGGGGACAGCTGCTCGCATTTCAGATCTGTGTATTTGGTGGTCATCTCCATAGAGTCAAAGTATTATTCTGTTGTAACGATTCTGATAATTAATTGTGATGGGTTTTTTTTCTGTAGGAGTTGGGTAAACCTATAATAGAAATTCCAGTGCCTGTTGAGTAGAATCGGCCTCTTTACTGTTCGTGTGAACTATCTCCGACAGGTTGTCCCTGCAGAAGGACTGGTCTCTATCTTAAAGAAGAGGAGTGAGGGTGTAGGAGACCATCCTGCCCAGATGCAGCAGAAACCATCAAAACGAAGAGTGAGGTTCCAGGAGATCGATGATGACTTAGATCAAGGTAAAGCACCCTGGGGGGAGGGGGAGGGCACACGCCACCCCCCACACCCCACAGTCTAGCACCGAGCTGCTTCTCCGGGTCACTCAGGAGCATGTTTGGTAACAGGGTTTGTAAAAAGAGCGTGTGCTTTGTTGCTTTAGTATGTGCTGTGAAGAAACACATAGAATCAAATGATCATCAGCAATTCTGTTATTCCTGAGTATTTGGTTCAAATAAGTGAGCAAGTCATAAACTTCAACTCCTGGACTCCCTGTCTCACCTACGGTCGGTCTGCTTGGAGCTCATTTCAATTTCCTGTTTAATACTTTTTTTTTTTTTTAAGTGAGCCTGCTATTGTCTTTTTTTTTTTTTTTTTAAAGTAGCCGCTCATATTCCTTTGGAGGTCTGGGAAATATTTCTGGATTACAAGGATATTCTCTCTGGTGATTTCTTTCTTTCTTTCTTTTTTAAGTATTTTTGCCTTTATTTCTTAAAAAGATTTTATTTATTCATTTGAGATAGAGCAAGAGAGAGAGAGCGCGCGCGCATGAGCACAGGCAGGAGGAGCAGCGGGTAGAGGGAGAAGCAGATTGCCTGCCGAGCAGGAAGCCCAATGCGGGGCTGGATCCCGGGACTCCGGGATAATGACCTGAGCCAAAGGCAGTTGCTCAACCAACTGAGCCACTCAGGCGTCACACTGCAGGGGTTTCTACATGACTTTATACAAGAAAGTGCCTCCGAAGATGCTCACATTTGCCCCCTCCCCCAGGGTCCCATGTGTGCGGTTGTTGCTGGGGCTACCCAAGGCTTAGGTCAGTAAGGGTGAGAAGAAATACAGCACGAGCTTTTCAAGGGGCTTCTCAAGTTTATAAAACAGCAGCATGGCTAAAATAACAGAGCAAACACGCAGCTATGCTTCTAGGTACCCAAAGGGACAGCAGCGGAGGTCTCTGAATTCTTACAGTAGAAGCTTCTAATTTACGGTCACGAGCTGTTCCCATCCCTCCTTTGACCTCTGCACCCAGGCTTCTCCAGAGAGAGTGCCCGGTTCTCTGCACGAATGGCACCGAATCGTTGCTTACCGAGAGGAGCTCTGGATTCACAGAGGACGTTCCTACATACTTGGTGGCCATCACATCTTAGCCTGGTCACTTAGCTTCTGCCCGGCAGCCACCTGTGCCTCACGGCCTCCAGGTTTGGCTCCGGAGCCCTAAACAGTGTTAACACCTATCAATAAAACAAACAAGACAAATGTTTGAAAATAAACTGTGAAGGGGCGCATGGGTGGCTCAGTCGTTATGTGTCTGTCTTCGACTCAGGTCATGATCCCAGGGTCCTAGGATCGAGTCCCGCATCAGGCTCCCTGCTCGGCAGGAAGCCTGCTTCTCCCTCTCCCACTCCCCTTGCCTGTGTTCCCTCTCTTGCTGTCTCTCTTTCTCCGTCAAGTAAATAAATAAAATCTTAAAAAATAAAATAAACTGTGAAGAATGTTCACATGGAAATATAGGATAATGAAGAAAAACGTGAAAAACTACATGCACTAGAGGGTTAATGTAGATGAGGGGGTGGGAGAGTGTGATGCAAAAAAATAACCAGAAAAGAGGGTGAAAAAAACTGAACTAACCAAAAAAACCCCAAGAGATACAGTAATGATATTATACTTATTCATTTGTAGAAAAGTGTATCCGCACGTAGGCATATAAATGATCAAACCTATTGACCATTAAAATTTATTAAACTATAGATTTGTAAGTCTTAGAAAATATAATTACATAATCTTAATTCTTCAAGTTTCTTTTAAGATTTTATTTATTTATTAGGGAGTGAGCACGCACACAAGCAGGTCGGGGTAAGAGAGAGGGAGAAGAAGACTCCCCAGGGATCCTGACTCGGCACTTGATCCCAGGACCCTGAGATCATGACCTGAGCTGAAGGCAGAGGCTTAACCCACTGAGCCACCCAGGCGCCCCTACAGAATCCTGTTTATATAACAATCCTGAAACCTGTGTCTTTGAACTGGAAGGATACACACCAGAGTGTGTTTGCCTCTGGGGTGGGAGGGGATATGCTTGAGTAGGAGAAAAACAGAAGTCTCTTAGATTCTTAGATGTTTCTGTGTTTGAATATTTACAGGAAGATATATTCACATAATCCTATAAAATCTTCCAAATAAAATCTATTTCATTTATATTATGTTTATGAAACGTGGGTTTTTTTTTTAAGATTTTATTTCTTTATATGACAGAGAGAGAGAATGACAGAATGACAGTTTTTTTTTTAAGATTTTATTTCTTTATATGACAGAGAGAGAGAATGACAGAATGACAGAGAGAGAGAGAGACAGCAGAGGGAGAGGGAGAAGCAGACACCCTGCTGAGCAGAGAGCCCGATGTAGGGCTCCACCCCAGGACCCTGAAATCATGACTTGAGCTGAAGGCAGATGCTTAGCCCACTGAGCCACCCAGGCGCCCCAAAATGCAGGAGGTTTTTATCATTAAAGTAATATGTGCTAATCATGAAAAAACTCATGCAGTAATGGGACACTTGGGTGGTACAGTCTGACTCTTGCTTTTGGCTCAGGTCATGATCTCGGGGTTGTGAGATGGAGCCTCGTGTCAGGTTCTGCATTCAGCGGGGGGGTCTGCTTGGGATTCTCTCTGTCCCTCTGCCCCTCCCCACCACCACACATGCACGCTCTCTTTATCTCTTGCTCTCACTCTCTAAAATAAATAAAAGCTTTAAAAAACCCCCAAACTCACGCAGTAATGAAGTAAAACAGTGTCAAGTCTTCCAATCTTCCCTTGAGGATTTCCCCCAAGTACTAATTGAAGTGTCTTACCATCTTTTCAGGACACATTTTGTATATACGTGTGCACATGTGTGTAGACACAATGACACATATATGTTTTTTGTTTTAACACAAATGGGTTCATTATATACTGTTATGTCACTTCTTTTTCATTTAACAAAATTAGATTATTTTATTTATTTATTTATTTGACAGACAGAGATCACAAGTATGCAGAGAGGCAGGCAGAGAGAGAGGAGGAAGCAGGCTCCCTGCTGAGCAGAGAGCCCGATGCAGGGCTCAATCCCAGGACCCTGGGATCATGACCTGAGCCGAAGGCAGAGGCTTTAACCCACTAAGCCACCCAGGCGCCCCAGAATAGCCGTTTTCTTTTCTTTTCTTTTTTTTTTTTAAAGATTTTATTTATCTATTTGACAGAGAGAGAGATCACAAGTAGGCAGAGAGGCAGGTAGAGAGAGAGGGAGAAGCAGGCTCCCCGCTGAGCAGAGACCCTGATGCGGGGCTCGATCCCAGGACCCTGAGATCATGACCTGAGCCGAAGGCAGAGGCTTAACCTACTGAGCCACCCAGGTGCCCCGAATAGCCGTTTTCTTAATATTGAGAGACCTATATGGACATTTTTATTAAAAACAGGCCTGCCCGTTATTAAGCAAAATATAAAGAAATCACTGTGCTTGCTAGAACATCACTGTTCCACTAAATGATAAGAGTAAAATTGAGTAATGGCATCTGGGTGACTCAGTGGGTTAGGAGTCTTTCTCGGCTCAGGTCATGATGTCAGCATCTGAGGATCAAGTCCCACATCAGGCCCCTTGCTCAGTGGGGAGTCTGCTTCTCTCTCTGTCCACCACTGTCCTTCTTGCTTGCTTTCTCTCTTTCTCAAATAAATAACATTTTTTTAAAAAAGTAAAATTGAGAAGGATGCAAAAGTGATCCCACCCAAAGACAATTTTTTATTGTTTAATATCAAATTGACCTTGCTTTAAGGTGAACTCATGATGTGAACTCCAAAGATATTGTAATATTTAGATTGTAATTTGTACCCATAAATAAGGCTATGAGCATACCAGAGAAGCACTGTCCTTCTTTTCTTTTTTAATAGAGGCGATTATATTCATTGTGTAAATGAGCTAGTTTTCATTTTAATACTGACGGGCTCTACAGATGTGTGTGCCTGTGGTGACTAACAGGTATGTGTCTGTGGTGACTGACAGGTGTGTGTGTGGTGACTGACAAATGTGTGTCTGTAGTGACTGACAGGTATGTGTGTGTGGTGACTGACAGGTATATGTGTGTGGTGACTGACAGGTGTGTGTCTGTAGTGACTGACAGGTATGTGTCTGTGGTGACCGACAGTTATGTGTCTGGTGATCGACAGGTATGTGTCTGTGGTGACTGGCAAGTGGGTCCCATGCAGTCCTCACATGCACTATCTTCCTGTCAGCAACTCCTGCCCCTGGAGGACTCAGGTTAACTAGAAACGTCTACTTACCGTTATCAGCGAGAAGACAGCAGACACCGGGATTTCCATTTTGCACCAATTTACCCTTACTCTGTTCTCCTGTTCGCAGATGAAGTTGGAGGTGGTTCCTGTATTTTACTGATCTTGCTGTGCATAGCAACGGTTTTCCTGAGTGTCGGAGGAACTGCATTGTACTGCACTTTTGGGGACATGGAGTCGCCCGTTTGTACAGACTTCGCGGACAACGTGGACTTCTATTACACTAAGCTACTGCAGGGAATGGCGGAACTGAAACACTGGATCTACCTCTCCTAGCAGCGCCCGAGAGGCACAGGCCTGCTGGCAGTGAGAATCAAAGAGAGAAACTTTCTAAACAGCTTTTATTTTCAGATTCTGTAACATGCATCCCCCCCCCCACCAGCGAGGAGCCCTGGACTTCCAGAAACAGCAGCTCTAAATGGTGATCCAGAGGAGCTCTCAGAACAACCCTGAGGCACAGGGCGATCCGAGCATCGTGGATGGAAGGAATGGGCTTCGGAGAGCACGTCCACCCGCTCGGTGCTGCTTCCTAGTGTAGCGAGCTACGCCCAGCAGAACTTCAAGGGCGCTGGTAGAGCCCCACCATTCTGAGCTGCCTCGTCAAGCTAACGGTTAAAGGACACTTGGTTTACATTTGTTAGTCCAAAGACATCGCTTCCAGCCATCACGCAATAAGTTTGTGTATAATCAAAAGGAGTTCCCTTACGGTTTCATTGTCTTTTTTTAGTTAGCTTTGGGAGCTGTGTAATTTAGGCTTTATGCATTATTTGCAGATTCCGTTCTTCATCTGTGAAATGATCGTGTGGGAGTGTGTGTGTGTGCGCACATGCGTGCGTGTCTGTTTCAGACGGTTATCATAAGCAAATACCTGACGTAGAATAACAAAGATGATCTTCACTTGAACCTGACTACAGACGTGTGGGCACAGATAGAAGGCTTAACTGTGGAACAGATGAGTTATAGAAATCTCAGCCCCAAAAATCAGACACTGTGATAGATCTGGGACAATTAATTTGATTAACTAGCCAGAAATTAATCACAGGCCTAGAGGTAAAGAGGAAAAACTAAAGAGCTCCCTCTAAGTCTCAGGCACCCGGCTTCATCATGGGTTCAGTGCTTCCTGAGGAATGAGGAGTGCTAGACTTGCTTCTCAGTAGGTGAGCACCTGTTATTAGGTTCTGAGAATCTAAGAACCAAAATACAAAGATCCAGAAGATTTTAGTTCCTGCTCTAGATGTTTTAGTTCTGGTCTTATGTAAAATAAACTCCTACTTTGGCAAGTGAAATTAAATCATGATATATAATTCAGTATTAACAAATCACACATTCAGATGTTTGAATGTGCATTCTTATGGGCTTGATTTAGACCTCTTACGGGATCATGAAGCGAAAATTCAATCATATCTTAAATAGGTAAGTGTCTGATTTTTGTTTCAATCTGTCAATTTGGTGACATTTCCTTTTCTAAGGTACAGTGGTCTAACATTTAGAAAGCCTCGCTTTGGCTTTTTATAGCATAGGCAGCCTTTTAACAGAAACAGAACACATGAATTCTAGTTTTTTAGCAAGTGACCATTATTTCATGTTTTTTGTTAGGATCGCTTGAAAGAAAAAGGGAGAAATTACTTTCTAGTTGTTACTGGCTGGTACAGTACCTCCCTGTGTGTTTCTCTTATTTATTTAGATTATATGAATTTTAAAGGGCTTTTTATATAAGTTGGAAGTCTGTTGAGCATGCGTTCGGTTATCCCGATGCCTCGGATTTAATTGCTGTATACTTAGTGTTTTGATTTTCTACAATTTCGGTTCAGTGTGTTTTTAGGCTTGTTGATTTTTAAGTCGGTGTTTTATTTTCACTTATAATACCATTTGACTTGTCTCTATCATGTACCATAAACTGTAATATTTTCAAGGATTATAGATCAAAGATATTTATTTAGAAGTGTACAAGAGACTAAAATTTAGATTCCTTATACTTAAGGCTGATTTTATTAGAGGATTATTTTAATGTTCTATTATAAATTTTAAGAATTTGTATTCAGATGGTATGTAAACTATGTAAAATGTTGATGGTACTATCTCACGTGGTTCTAGAAAAGACATTCACCCAAGTCCGCCGTGCGGGGCATCCCCATCAGAGACAAACCTCTTCTGTTTAACCCTCATGATTTCTAGTTACAGGAATTTGGCGGTGTGGATTTCTGCCAGTTTTATGTCAAGATAAATCAGAATTCTCCCTCCTGTTCACCTCTTTTAGGTCACTATCGAAGTCCAAAATAATCCGTAGCGTCACATTTGCCTAAAGGCCGCCAGGGCCACCCGTTTCTGAAGCCGAAGACCTCACACTGAGGCACAAGGACTGAGACAGACTACCGGGTCCTCGGGGGCCCAGTTGGGTGTCAGACAAACCATGTGTGTCCTCACGCTTCCCAGGGAGTGTGAGGTGAGCTCAGGAGTGTCTTGATATCTTGACTTAAAATGAGCATGAAATCTCAACTAGAAAAACTTAGGGCAACTTAAAAAAAAATGTAATAGTCATTTATTGCATGAATTGGAGTAATTCCATCCGGTGATTAAAAAAAAAAAGAAATTGTTATCTCACGCGTAAAAAAATCATCCGGTTTTACTACAATGTAATTTTTTTTTGCCATTTGAAAGTACTGACAACTATTTGTAACTAATCTTCCCCCAAAAACTGTATTTGAGGGTAACAGATCAAGCTTGTAATTTAAAACGACACCAACACAGCGTCTCCGAGAGTTTATTTGAGCCGTGGGGTACTGAGAAAAATGGCTTAAAGCGACAATGAAATGCCTTGAGAGGTTGGTCTGGCCCCACGAGCAGATGGCCGTCTATTTTGGGAAGTCTAAGAGGTCCCTACGTGAAAGCTCTTTTGGTTCTAAACCATTCCCTTGTCTGCCTGACACAGGAACTGAAATTTACTCTGAAAACTCATTCCTCCGGATTTAAAAATCAGAATCCACTGGGCTGTGAATCTGTGTATTATGCCGAGAGGATTTGAAATTTGAAAGCAGGCCTTATTTTGAAAGGACAGGTGTGAACTGGGGCATGCTGGGGCGGCAGGGTGCGGAGGGGGCAGGAATTGAAAGAGACTGAGGAAAGGTCGGAAAAGAACAGAGAAACCCTTTGGCTGTGAACCCGCTTGCTGAGCGGCTGGCTTTGTGGGCACTTACCCCCCAGTTCAAAGAGAGACTGATTTTTTGTCTTCCCACTAACATGACCTGCCGAACTCTCGTGGATTTCTGTGGGTTTCAGTAATACTCATACACCCCTGCATACTTCCCCGCGCAGTGTGTATGGTGTTTCCACCTGTATGCGTGTGATGCTTACCTCCGGAAACACACGTCCCTCCCTGCAGGTTGGTATCTCCCCAGTCCTGTCTCTGCTTTCCATCCTGTCACGTTATCTCCACCCTCGAAAAGAACGAGCTGATCAAGGCTTGGGCACAAATTCTGGTGCCATCTGCCGTTTGAACAACCTCAGAGATCAGCATCTATCGTGCCCCATGCACTAGCCCTATAAAAGCTAGGGCAAGCTAAAAATTTCCTGAAGGATTCTAGGACAGTTTAACTCTTCCTGGGTTTAGGGTGCTGAGAGACAGGGATCTCTCCTCCCTGGTTCTAATGACAGGGACTCCTGAACTCAACTTTCTGCCCGTTGCCCTGAAATCGGTGCAGACCATGAGCAGTGGCGGTCGCCGCCTTGCACCTCCACAAACGTGTGTGTGCCTGCCGCGTGCCTAGGACTGAGCTGGGTGCTGGAGCTCCAGGAACAAGAAATCCTAGCAGCTTAAAGAAGTTAGTGTCGGGTGAGGCACATGAGTTTGGGAAGGAGGAATCAAAATGAAGAAATAGAGGTTCTTGCTACCCATGGAAGTAGAAACTCAAGTTTTTTCTCTCCGACCAGGTGTCAGCACTATAAAGAATAAAAGTAAAATTCTAGGGCACCTGGGTGGCTGAGTCTGTGAAGCATCTGTCTTTGGCTCAGGTTGTGATCTAAGGGTCCTGGGATCAAGCCCCATATTGGGCTCCCTGCTCAGCGGGGAGTTTGCTTCTCCCTCTCCCACAGCCCCCCACCCCCAATCATGCTCGCTCTCTCATTGGCTCTCTCTTTGTCTCTCAAATAAAACCTTTAAAAACGAAATTGAAAGTCCAAATAGGCTTGAATAACACAAATGAAAACCTCACAAAACTCCAGGTCCAGATGCTTCCTCAGTAATTTCTATCAATCATTTAAGTGAGAAATCATACCCATCTGACAAAATACCTCAGAAAGGAGAGTGTACTTGCCAGTTTGTTTCATGGGACCAGTATCACTCTGAGGCCAAAACCAGACAAGACAATAAGAAAAGGTAGTTAAAGACCAACATCACTTGTGAACTTAGACACAAAATCCCTAACAAATTCTAGTCGATCCAATCTAACAATATACATGAGAAAATACAGCATCACGACCAATTGAGATTAACCCCAGAGGTACCATGTTGTTTTCACATTCAAAAATCACTCAATATGGGGTGCCGGGGTGGCTCAGTGGGTTAAAGCTTCTGCCTTCAGCTCAGGTCAGAGATCAGAGTCCTGGAATCGAGCCCCGCATCGGGCTTTCTGCTCAGCAGGGAGCCTGCTTCCCCCCCCCCTGCCTGCCTCTCTGCCTACTTGTGATCTCTGTCTCTCTCTGTCAAATAAATAAAATATTTTTTTCAAAAAGTCACTCAATATAATTCACCATTTGAACAAACAAAGGAAAGCTGTATTACCATACCAATAAGTGTGTACAGTTCTTACACCATTCATGGTGAAAACTGTGAGAAAACTAGGACTTCCTTAACTTGATCAAGGGCATTTCTGAGAAACAGCTAATATCAAATACCTAGTTGAAAAAGACAAATGCTTTTCTTCCTCAGGTTAGCAGCAAGGCAAAAATGGTCATTCTGACCACTTGTATTCGGTGTTGTACAGGGTCACCTACGAAAAGGAAAGAAATGAAAGGCATACCAACTAGAAAGGACAAAATAAAACTTTTCCAATGACATGATTGTTAATCAAGAAAACCCTAAGAAATCTGTAGAATGCTATTAGCATAAGTGAGTTTAGCGAAGTCACAGGAGGCAAGGTCAATATACAAAATAATAATAATAATAATAATAATAATAGTATTTGTGGGTACCAACAATGAACCATTGGAACATGAAATTAAAAATTGCAAATAAATGAATCAAAATTCATTTTCACTTACAATAGGACCAAAAACATAAGACTCTCAAACTTAACAGAATGTGTGCAAAACCTTTAACAGAATGTGTGCAAAACCTGTGCGATGGAAACTATAAACCACAGCTGAAAGAAGGAGACCTAAACAAATGAGGAGACACAGTCTGCCCGTGGAGAGAACACGCCAGGTTGCGACGGTGTCCGTTCCCCCCAGATCCATCCGCAGACCTGTACCATCTCAAAGTCCTAGCGGTGTCTACGAGTGGACAGACTGATGTTAAAATTCATGCAGGGATGCAGGTGACTTAGAAGATAGCCAGTGAGGGGCGCCTGGGTTGTACAGTCAGTTGAGGGTCAGACCTCGGTTTCCGCTAAGGTCGTGATCTCAGGGTCATGAGATCGAGCCCCACATTGGACTCCGCTCTTTACTCGCTGCAGAGTCTGCTTGGGATTCTCTCTCTCTCCCCCTCTGCCCCAATCCCCAGAGTTCTCCCCCGACCTTTCAAATAAATAAATAAATCTCTTTTAAAAAGAGAGAGAGAAAGAAAAGATAGCCAATGAAACCTGAGAACAAAATTGCAGGACATATATTTCTTGGTTTTGAAACTCAGTGGTACGGTAACCAAACTGGTGTGGCACAAGGACAGTCCAGACGTGTCTATGTTTATGGGCACTGAGATCCTCTACAGAGGCTCCAAGGTACTTCAGTGGGGCAGAGGGAAATCTTCAACACCTAAGGCTGGAACAACAGCATGTCCCATTTGCAACCTTCACCCCATACATAAACTAGAAATAAATGGATCCAAATGCAAATGCTAAAACTATAAAAACTTCTAAAAAACTATAAAACTTCTAAAAGAAAATGAGAAAATCTTTGCAACCCTTGGGTAAGCAAAGGTTTCTTAGAACACAAAATATACAAAACCATACAAGAAAAACTATTTACTGAAATTTAAAAACTCATACTCCTTGGGGGCACCTAGCTGGCTTAGATGGTTAGAGCACGTGGCTCTTGATCTCAGGGTTGTGAGTTCGAGCCCCACATTGGGTGTAGAGATTACTTAAAAATAAAGTCTTAAATAAATAAATAAATAGTAAAAACTCTTACTCCTTGAATTACATAGGAAAATGAAAAAGCAGGCTGAGGAGCAGAAAAAATATTCGCAATACTTTTATCCCGTAAAGGCCTTGTATTCAGAATACGTGAAGATCGTACAACTCAATATTATGACGAACAATCCAGTTAAAAATCTCTGGACACCCTTTACAAAAGAAAATACACCAATGGCTAATGAGCACGAAAAGATGTTGAATATCATTAGTCATCCAGAAAATGCAAATGGAAGCAATGAGAAACCTGCTAGAATGATTAAAATTACCAAGACTGACACTACCCCTGGGATGCAAGGGTGGTCTGGCATAAGAAAATCAATGTAATAATGCCATTAATGAAACAAAGTCGAGGAGGAAGGACATGGTTATCTAAACTGAGGCAGAAAAGGCACTTGACAAAAATCCAACATTCTTTCATCATAAATCTCTCAATAACCTAGGAATAGAAGGGAACTTCCTCAACATGATAAACAGAATTTCAAAAACAAACAAACAAACAGAAACCCCACAGCTAATGTGGTGAAAGACTGGGAGCTTTCTCCTTAAGATCAGGATTCTGCTTTCACTATTGCTATTCAACACAGTACGGAAGTTCTAGCCAGAATTAGATCCCCGACCCCCACCCCCGCAAAAGCATCCAAATTGAAAGAGAAGATGTAAAACTATTTGCAGGTGACTATATATGTTTTATAGATATATAATCCCAAAGAATCCACGAGAAAGCTACCAGAGCTAATAAATGGACCCATCAAAGTTTACTGGGTCCAAGATCAACACGCAAAAATCAAATTTTAGAAGATTTTATTTATTTGTGAGAGAGTACATGAGCGGGGGAGGGGCAGAAGCAGAAGGAGACGTAGACTCCCCACTAAGCAGGGAGCCTGACATGGGACTCAATCCCAGGACCCTGGGAACACGACCTGAGCAGAAGGCTGATGCTTAACCGACTGAGCCACCCAGATGCACCAAAATTAATCATTTTTAAATACCAGCAATTAAAATTCCAGAAAGGCAATTAAGAAGGCAATTTCATTCATAATATAAAGGAATAATAATAATAAGAAGAAGAATCGAAAAGAATAAAATACATATGAATGAATTTAGCCAAGGAAGAGAAGACTTGCGTACCGAAAATTAAGAAATATCACTGGAAGAAATTAAAGAATATCTAAATAAATGGAATATTATCCTGTGTTTATGGATGTATTAAGATGTCAATACACTGAAAGCAACCTACAAACCCAGTGTAATCACCATCAAAATTCTAATGGCCATTTTTTTAAGCAGAAATGGAAAGGCTAAGTACCAAATTTATATGGCATTGCAAAGGGGTACCAATAGCTAAAACAGTCTTGAAAAAAAACAACTGGATGATTCACATTTCCCAACTTCAGAACATATTCTAAAACTACAGTACTCAAAAAACTGTGATATTGGGTGCCTGGGTGGCTCAGTGGGTTAAAGCCTCTGCCTTTGGCTCAGGTCATGATCCCAGGATTCTGGGATCAAGCCCCACATCGGGCTCTCTGCTCAGCGGGGAACCTGCTTCCTCCTCTCTCTCTGCCAGACTCTCTGCCTACTTGTGATGTCTGTCTGTCAAATAAATAGATAAAATCTTAAAAAAAAAAAGGAAAGAAAACTGTGACATTGGCATAAGGATAAACATATAGACCAAAGGAATCAAACTGAGAGTTGAAAAATAGGCCCATCTTTGGCCATCTTGACATCTTTGGCCAGTTGATTTTTGAAGTCAAGGATGTCAAGTCCATTCAAGGGGAAAGAATACTTCTCCCCAGATGGTTTTTCTGGGACAACTGGATTTCCACATGCAACAAGAGTGAGATTAGATCCCTGCCTCATACCAAATACAAAAATTAGTGCAAAATGGATCAGTGGCCTATGTATGAGCTAACTCTGTAAAGCTCTTAGAAAACACGAAGGTGACTCTTCATGACTATGGATTTGGGAATGGAGTCTTAGATATGACATCAAAAGCACAAGCAGCAGAAGACAGGTAAGTATGACGTCACAAATACTCTAAGATTTTGTGCGTCAAAGGAAATCATGGAGAAAATGGAAAAGACAAGCCATAGGATGGGTGGAAATTCTTGCAGATCACATATGTGCTAAGGGTTTAATACCCAGAATCCACACAGAACTTCTACAATTCAACAAAAAAATCCAATGAAAAATGGGCAAAGAACTTGAATACACGTTTTTCTAAAGAAGATATACAAATGGCCCATAAACACGTGAAAAGATGCTTAACATCTTTAGTCATTAGAGACATGCAAATCAAAACCACAATAAGATCGATGAAATATCTAGGACAACATGGGCAAACATGAACAACACTACGTTATGAGACACAAGCCAGGCACGAGCAAATATTGTGTAATTGCATTTATATGAAATGTGGGTAGTGAGCAAATTCGAAGGGACAGGAAGTAAAACGATGGTTACCAGGGTCGGAGGGAAGGGGAAATGGAGTTATCGTTTAATTGTCAATGTTTCTGTTTGGGTCTGAGAAAATTTTCAAAGTAGAGAGTCGTACAACACTGCAATGCATTTACTGCCCCTGAACTCTACACCTGAAGATAGTTTAAAAGGTAGATTTTAAGTTACACAAAAAAATAGAGCACAGTCAGGTAAACATCTGATTGGTTTCAGCTCAGGTCGTGATCTCAGGGTCATGAGATCGAGCCCTGCGTCGGGCTCCACTCAGTGCAGAGTCTGCTTGAGTTTTTCTCTCCCTCTCTGCCCCTCCCCCTGCTCTCTCGCTCTCTCTCTCTCAAATAAATAAAGAATTTTTTAAAAAATTAAGTTACACAGGGAGACTGACACTGTAAAGTGGTGGTGAGGATATGGAGTAACCAGATTCTCACACGCGGCTGGTGGGAATAGGGAATAGTACCACCACTTTGGAAAACAGCTTGGCAGTTTCTTCTTACAGAGTTAAGCACACCTCTCCTGCACAACCCAGCCATTCCACATCTAGGTTCTTGCTTAAGAGCCACGAAAAGGTGTCCACACAAAAACTCACCCATACGTGTTCATTGCAGCTTTATCTATAATAGCAAATAAGTGAGAACACGCTAGTGCCCACCACTAACAGAATACTAGTCAGCAATAAGAAACACAAATGTGTGAATATATGTGATATGGATTAATCTCAGAGTAATTATCCTGAGTGAAAGAAGCCAGTGACAAGAGTACAAGTCTTATGTTTCCATTCATATAAAGTTTTAGATGATGCAAATTAATCCACGGTGGCAGAAACAGCTCAGTGGTTCACTGAGGGGAACAGGATAGCAGAAGGATTGGGGCAGGGGTCCCAGGGCTACTTTTGGAATTGATGGAAATGTTCTGGATCTTGATTGCAGTCCTAAGTTCGTGGATACATACGTCTTTCCAAATGCATTGGGTGATACAATTCACATAGACACAGTTATGTACATAAATTATACCTCAATAGACTTGTTAATTTTTTTAAATTCCAGTTGGTAGCTTCATGGCATCTGGGGGTGTTACGAGGGGCAAGGGAACCCGTACTGTCTATCTGAATACCTTATTCCTTTTCACTCCTTCTAGTTCATTAGGCTACAGAAGAAGGATGACCTCCAAGTACCACCCCTCATTTGTACAAGACCCAAATTCTCACGTCCCTACTTATAGCGTGGCAATAAGGTCACTAGTTCAAAATGCTTTGATTTCACCCCCAGTTCTGCTCAGAGCTTTTAGGTCCCTCTGGCTCCTTCTGAAGTATTGAGATGGCAATTTAAACTGTGCTTGTCCTCTTCTCAGTGCAGCAGTCCAAGTTCCAAACCCAATCTAATTATAGAGAGTCTGTAAGGACAGCCCGCTCTCCCTCCCTCTGGCCGGAATGCATTGATCAAAAGTGAGGTTTTGTGATTTTATTGCTTTTCTTAATTGCCTTGGATCCAGGGTCAGGAAGGAGATATGCATTCAGGGAGTAGAGAAGGCTCACATCATTTATTGGAATGATGACAGCCCCTGGTTGTTATTTTCCGAGTACAAGATTGGGGGTTGACAGACTCCATGCAAACTAAACAAAGAAGAAAGGTGTCCTTGCCTATGCTTCTGGTGTGGATAGGAACGTGATCCAAAAGTGACTGTAAACAGAGTCTCCAATCTGGTTTTTTTCCCCATTTCCATTTTTTCTCCATTGGAAAAACTGAATTGTTGCACTAGGAAGGGTGATCTGGTCAACCCTGGAGAAGAGACTCAGGGTACAGGATCGTTTGGTGGTACAGAAGAGCCAAAGAAGGCAGGTGGTCCCTAGAGCTGGAATCTCGATGATGAATGAGATCCAGTAGCTAGATGTTCAGCCTGAATATCAGTTTCCTACCTATGTAACCTCTAAAATGACACCAAGCTTTAAAATGTCCAAAGCATTCTGTTCTCCATCACTGAGAAAAGACAATGTGGATGTCTGTATTTGTTGGGTTGCAAGAGTTGGATGAGGTTGGACGGGGGTCCTTTGAAGCTGCCTATGAAAGTAAGAGGTGAATAAACAAATAGACCCATAGACTGGGAAGTTCCCACTGTGCCCAAAGGCCCTTCTGGGAAGAGACCAGCACAGGTGGTTCCTTCTCAACAAGTTGTTGTGTTTCATGTTTTGTCACCCTAGATCCCTGGCCGCAGTTGATTGGATTGGGGGAATGGTGCCCTAGGTTGATGCTCTTCTGGGAACCTGAACATAAGGGAGGATTGTGAACTGGACAGGAATGGGTTCTTTGGAGAGTGTGTAGTCTCCAAAACAACACAGAATCAGGAGCTTTAGTTAATGGTATCTGCTCAAAACAGATCACTTGAGTTTGGGGTACAGAGTCTACGTGCAGTCCTGGCAATGGGGAGGAGCAGCCGTCCACCAGGCTTCAGGGAGAACACTCAGGCTGGAGTCCCAACAGCCTCTACAGTACAGCGTCTCCAGGACCTGCACCGCACACAATACAGGTCCAGGAGGACTGGTTCTCGGGGACAATCCTTTATCACAAGTGCTCCGGAAATGAAGTGACCCGCCAAGGGGTCTATTCCCTGCGAATCCGGAGACCAGCTCTGCAACAGATCTTGTGTGTGAGCACTTCCTGGCTGTGTCAACCCTGACCAATCGGCTCTCTTGTGTCAGAAACGAAACGGGATTCAAGCAGCTGTGGCGACTTCCTTACGGGCAAGATCAGCAGAGTGAAGCAAAGAGTTTCTCCGTCTAAACAAGAAGCTGGGGATATCTACAGGGCTTTTCCCCTGGGATTGCTACCGCAGCGTCCTTGGATGTCAGATAAATACAGCATATGCTCGATTATTGCATTGCATGACATGTACTGAGAAAGGACTTGTTGTGTATCTGAAGTTCAAATCTAACTGGGCATCTCATATTTTTCTTGCTAAATCTGGCAATCCTATCAGGGCCGCAGTGTGATACCAATGCCCAGGGCTGGAGTGAGAGGCTTATCAGGGCAAGAGAAGCAGAGGGGACTAGACATGAAGAGCTCTGCGGAGCAGCTCTCAGTGGCCCTTTCTGGATTCCAGAGGCATCTGTCGTGTCGTGGGTCTGTAAACATAAAACACAGCATCAGCACAGCGGTGGGATCAATGTGTCTGCAAAGGGGCAGCAAATGGCCAGAATGTGGTGGCAGAGAGGAGAGATGGCCGATGGTTTCCATGTAGTTTTAGCGCTTGGGTTATCTTGATCTTATTCGGGCCCTGTTCCAGATATATAAGATTACTGGCTGCACCAAGCCGAAGCTAAATTATTCATTTCCTCCCCTTGTGCAAAAAGATGGCTTTTTAATTTGGTATATTCCTGGGCTTAGCTTTTGATTCCTCTGCTCTGCACCAACGACTGTGAGCCCCTCTGCCTTCTTGTTTTCCCTCGACGAGACCAGCTTCTCACGACAAGGCGTTTAGCCTTCTCTGTCTGACCTTCCCTTCAGCATAGCAAACCCCATTTTCTGTTAAAAATGATTACTCACAAATAGAAGTACATTAGTATTAGCTCTGGCCAGAATCCATCTGGTCTCTTCCCTTCTGCACAGAATGATAAATTGGCAGAAAGGCAGGAAGGGAAGGGTCAGGGAGCGGCTGGGCCGGTCCCTGCAGGGACACAACCTGTGTGTGCAGATGTCAGGCTCCTCGAGCGTTGTGAGCTTTTCTCTGTCCTGGGAAGTACCCTCCCCAGCTCCTTGGCCACTGCAGATCTTAATATAGGCCACAGGAAATGCCATGTTTGCCTACCGGTCTGCAAACCATCCTGGATTTGTCCGAGAATAAAACAAGTAGGAATAGAGAGGAAAACAATAAAAGATAATAGAATTTTATAAATCATGCATATTGTTGAGTACCTGTGTGTGTGAGTGTGTAAATCCCCCCACCCCCCATTTAGCTAATTACTACTCAGTCTAGCAAGGTCGGAACACTTAAGGGATCAATAACTTAAATAACAGTAAATGCTAATGAGAAATGCTGAAATGGTAACAGTACAAAAAACGACACAACACAGGCCTGAGGGAGGGCAGAGTCTGGGGGAGATGAGTGAAATCTGTCTGCAAAAGCCTTCCTAGGGACAGAGCTTGCATGGCCAATAGCCCTTGGCCCAGCACCGGCATTTCGCTTCCCCGGAGGCTCAGAGACAGTTTTCCTGGGGAACTTTCCACAGCAACCCTTCTGTGACCTCATGGGCTCAGTGGTGTCTTAGCTGCGCTGGCTGTGGGACACGAGCCCTTTCTCCTCCTTCGCTCCTCAGCTACTCCAGGTCCCATTTGTAATGGAATTGCTTTTTCCCTGCATGATTTTCACTCGGATTTTTTACTTCTTCCGTGGATTGCTACGGTAAAAATGAAACGAAAAATTTTCTTATTCCAAAAAGGACAAACTGGGACAAGTCAGAGGCCTTCCGAGATCTTAACAAGAGGGAAAACCTGGTTTTCAGTTCCTGGGTGCCTTTCTGAGACCTCAGCTCTCGTCTCGCACAGTCACAGGGAGGGATGTTTGGTGGGTGCTGGGAGATGAGCAGAAGACCCCTGGAAAGCACAAGGCCGAATGGAGGAGGGGCTGGAAGGGCACAGAGCCTGTCTTCAACACCCACCGCTGCATTTCCCAAAAGCCAGTTAAGCCGACGGGAAGCCTGACCCTGGAGAGTGGGTTTTCTGCCCTCCTTGGCAACGGTCCTGAAATCTGGAGATGGTGATGAGGAGTGATGTGCATTATTTTTCCTGTGTTCTCATGAGTTGTCAACAGAACTATTGAGGGGCCATCTTCATGCTGGTCATCTTTCCTGGTCCCTGAGCCGCCGTGGGTGCCTGTGGCTAATCACCGGGGGCGAGGGCGGCCCTTGTCCTTGAGCTGGCGCCGGTGTCTCAGAGCCGGCAGAACAGGAAGGAACGCGAAGGAACCCTGGGAGGGCTGACGCGGCGGCAGGTGCCCTCTGGGGTGGGGAAGGACCGGCACCTACACAGCTTCCAAGGTGCACCCGGCGCTGGAGGGCTGGGGAGCCCGGGATAAGCCGGGAACAGGCTGGGGACAGGCTCTGAGAATTCTCACCCAGAGGCGGGAAAGAGCCTGGTTGCCCCGAGGGTTTACATTGAGAATTTTGTTTTTAAAGATCCCTGGTGAGTCTGGAAAACAAAGGGCAAGGTGAGAGAGAGAGGGGCAGGTGGAAGCCACCCCTCCTTTCCTGCAGATTCAGGAAGCCCCGGCTCTCCCGCGTTGCCGCCCCAGGACGCTGTGATCTGGACCACGTGTTCACCTGCCCTGTTCCCCTTGTTTTCTCCTTCCGGCCCTCGGGCCGATGCTGTTTGGGAGTGTGTGGTTTGGCTGCAGTCCTGCGGCTGCAGGAACATTGTCCTTCAGCTTCCCCCTGCTCCAGTAAAGCCAGACTCATGGAGAGCCCTCCGGACAGCTGACCACGTCATTGGGCAATAAGGGTCTAAACCAGCACAGGAATAAATTGACGGGCCGCCTGGGTGGCTCAGTCGGTGGAGCGTCTGCCTTCAGCTCAGGTCATGATCGCGGGGTCCTGGGATCGAGGCCCACATCTGGCTCTCTGCTCAGCGGGGAGCCTGCTTCTCCCTCTCCCTCTGCCTGCTGCTCCCCCTGCTTGTGCTCTGTCAAGTAAATAAAAATCTTTAAAAAAAAAAAAAGGAATAAATTGAGAACATGCCACTTCAACTCTGATGTTCATGGGACTCCTAACATTGCAGGTAAAGAAAAATTGTTGCTGTTCCCATTCAGTGAACGCAGCTTATTTCCTCTCGGTATAAAAATACCAATTTTTAAAAAAAAAATTTTGTGCCATCCCCCACTCAAAGGCCCCAAGTCCTTGCCAATTCATTTTGTGCAAATGAAATTTAATTTTGAGGGAGCTTGAAGGGGACAAGGAGAGACTCGTATATAGGTTATAAACATAAAGAAAAATTTAGGGACACCCTGGGAGGGAGGCTCAGTCAGTTAAGTGTCTGCCTTCAGCTCAGGTCTTGATCCCAGTGTTCTGGGGTCGAGTCCCTCATCAGGCTCTGTGTTCTGTGGGGAGCCCATTTCTCCCTCTCCCAGTGCCGCTCCCCCTGCTTGTGCTCTCTTTCTCCCTGAGAAATAAATAAAATATTTAAAAATTTAATGTTTATTTTAAGAAAGTAAGTCACACAGCTGCTTTGGTTTCCAGGACTTCTGTGCAGGAAGAGATTTGCACATGAGAAAAAGAATTAGGGGTCTAACGGAGGGTCATCCAAAGCCAAATAATGTCTCTATGAGCTAACGACATGATTCAGGCTGCATTAATGAACGTTTCCTGAATAAAACCAGGATTGTATGGTGAACACAGGGATGTGCTGCCTGAGTGCCCTTGGCGGAAAGCCCTGATGTTACCTCTGCGGCTGGGACGCTCAGGTGACACAACTCGGTGACCAGCTCCAGCTCCATCTGGGCTGTGATGAGTCCTAGGGAGGATCCCTCCCCAGAGCTCTAGGAATCTGTTTCAGAAATCAGCTCCATGGCAAGCTCACCTTTTTGCTCAATGAAAGATTCCAGGGGCGCCTGGGTGGCTCAGCCAGTTGAACTTCGGACTCTTGATTTCGGCTCAGGCCATGATCTTGGGGTCATGAGATGGAGCCCTACCATGAGCTCCACAATCCATGGGGCGTCTGCTTGAGATTCTGTCTATCTCCCTCTGTCCCTCCCCCTGCTCATGCTCTCCCTTTCTCTCTAAAATAAATAAACAATGTCTAAATACCAAAAAACAATGCCAAGACTAGGTGGGTCTTGATTGAGCACTTGCTCTTCTGCCTACTGGTTAGAAGCTTCAGGAACGGCCTCTGCCTTCTGAGAGCTGCCTCTCCAGGACCACAGAACTACTCAAGGGGCCCACATTCAGTGACGGATCAAAGCCACCTCAGCCCAAAACCTCGAGCTCCAGAGATCCCTGTAGGTTGGCCAGGGCCGTCCTTACCGGAGCTCCACTTCTGCCCACTCTGGCTTTGGTCCTCTTTCCTCCACAGCGTTGATCCAAAGGATACTTCTCATAGACAGCCTGCCCGCTAACCAGCATTCCAGAGTCCGGGGCCCGGGAACCCAGCCCGCAAAGACTTTGTGCCAGCTCTGTTCACACGTACAGAGCTGCCTTCAGAATCTGGACAAAGATCTTGTTCAATCTACAAAGCTTTCTACCAGTCAAAGCTGCCTGAAATGAAAGAGGCTCCCATAAAGATGGGACATTCAAAGGACAGACAGATGTTCAGAGAAAAACGTGATTGGGAAGATGAGGGCTAGGTGAAGGAGGGGAAATCAAGAATCAGCTAAGTGTCCGACTCCTGGTTTTGGGTCAGGTCCTGATCTCAGCGTCATGAGATCAAGCCCGGTGTGGGGCTCCATGATCAATGTGGAGTCTGCTTGTCCCTCTCTGTCCACCCCCCCGACTCGTGCACGCTTGTGCGTGTACAGGCACACTCTCTTTCTCAAATAAATAAGTACAACGTTTTAAAAAAAAGAATACTAAGGGTCAGATAGACTGGATGTCCTCCAGAGTACCTCCCTCCCTACAATAAGACCTTAATACATGGGCACCTGGGTGGCTCAGTTGGTTACGCAACTGCCTTCGGCTCAGGTCATGATCCTGGAGTCCTGGGATCGAGCCCCACATTGGGTTCCCAGCTCCATGGGGAGTCTGCTTCTTCCTCTGACCTCCCCTCTCACTCCCTCTCTCTCAAATAAATAAATTAATTAAATGTTTTTTTAAAAAAGACCTTAATATATACAGCAGTTCACTAAAGCTGCCATAACAAGATACAGCAGACAGGGTACAAGATACAACAGAAAAATGTCTTCTCACAGTTCTGGAAGCTCGAGGTCCACTGTCAGGTTGTCAGCAAGCCTGAGGCCTCTCTCCTTGGCTGTGTTTTTCCTGTCTGCGGATGGTCCTCCCTCTGTGTCTGTGTCCTAATCTCTTCCTCTGAGGACACCAATCATAATAGGTTACGGCCCAGCTGCAGGACCTTGCTTTACCTTAATTACCTCTTTCAAGGCCCTATTTCCAAATACAGTCATCTTCTCAGGTACAGGGAACTTCAGCACATGAATGTGGATTGGGCCACAATTCAGCCTTAACCACAGGCCCAAGGCCGTATTGCATCCCAGACACCTGTTAGCATGCATTCAGTCTTATGTCTTATGATAAAAGACCAAAGTCAGCTTTTAACTGCATGAGACAGGGTTGGACAAAGTCATGTTTGAGAGAAATCCCTACCGTTACAGAATTTTAGCTTCTAAATGAGTAGTTAGTTGGTAGCCTTTTAAAAACAAGGCTGCCTTCCTAAGTCTAGTAGCTACAAATATCATTATATCCACCCTATTTAATCCAGATAATCTGAATATTGGCCAGAGAAACCAGAGCGCGCGCGCGCACACACACACACGTTTACACCGATGTATGTTCACACACAAACACAGACATCATACCTAAGGAACAAGGGAGGTCTCTAGAGCTAACGGGTAACTGGATTTTTCTGGGAATAGTGACTGAGTACAGAAAGAAAAAGTCTATGATGATGGCTTTATCTCTCTCTATTTTTTTTTTTTCTGGAGAGAGAGCTATGGTTTTTTATAGAAGAAAGTGAGCGAATCTTTTTTTTTTAGGTTAAAAAAATTTTTTTTAAGTTAACATGTGCATTAAAGGAAGCTGAAAAACACACAAAGCAAAGGACAAAGTCATGCATAATCCCAAGCACTTTACAGTTTGACTTCTAGGTCCCATGTGGATATCCACTTAAGTAAGCATTTGTATGTAATTAAGATCGCAGTTACGTATCATGCTTTTTTACACACCATGGATATTTACCATTTCATAGTCCCCAAACTACAAGTATTTTGATAACCAAGAATACACTACACCAACTCCATCTGAAAGGAAAAAAAAATGCAATCCTGCCTTTCTTGGCAACAAAAATTTCGTTAAGAGACGAAAACAGCAACAGGCCTCTAAATGAAGATATTGGCAGAGTTACAGTTATAATATTGCCTTCCCTAATGTTCAATTAAAGCCGAGACATGAAGTAACAGATACACAACATATAATGCTGAGAGACAGAATGTCAAGGAGACTCCACACCCAGCTCAGAGCCTGATGTGCAGCTCGGGGCTCTATCCCACGACCCCAATATCATGACCTGAGCCCAAATCAAGGGGGTCACTCAACCGACTCAGCCACCCAGGTGCCCTGATAGCTTCATCTCTTGTATTCACTCAATATTCATTTATTCACCCATTCAAGCAATATTGAAATCATGTGCTAAAGGATTTGGGAGAAGCAGCCTTCTAAAAACCCAAATCCCACAATGATGATGCCATAAAGCATGGGCTTTGTCATCACAAGGATTGGGCTCAAGACCCAGCTCCCTCCCATGTCCTCTATATGACCGTGGGCAAGTCACTCACCCTCTCTCAGCCTCAGTCTCCTCATTTGTACGATAGGAACAATGATAACACCTTATCTGTGGGGTCCCTAAGTCCAGCTCGGGAAGATTTTGCCCATCCCCCGTAACTGCCGTCAGCGTCCACCAAAGCACCTTGAATAAGTGTGAAAGCTAACTAAAACCAGCGCCATTACCTGGCATTTGCGTCTTCCTCTTCAATGAGATGGCGGCTCAGGGGCTGGGTGGCTCATTCGGTTGGGCACTGAGTCTTGATTTCAGCTCAGGTCGTGATCTCAGGGTCCTGGGATTGAGCCCCCCATCAGACTCTGCACTCAGCTGGGAGTCTGCTAGAGAGTCTCCCTCTTCTCTCCCTCTGCCCCTCCCCCTGCTCTTTCTCTCCAGAATAAATAAATAAGTAAATAAATAAATATGTTTTTAAAAGATGACAGCCCCGGAGACTCTCCCAGATTGAAATCTTTGAGGCACGAATTTGCCTGCTGTGCTGTGAAAATTAAGTGAGGTAATGCATGCCAGATGCTTTCTCATGTATTTGGGCGGTAGATGTTAGCCATTATTAAAGCCTTTTGTGGTAAGAACCAATAGGGTGTGGTGACTGCTTCATCCGGATTTCCCCTCATCCATCTCAGGACACCCACCTTCCCCACCCCCAGGGCCAGACAAACTTCCACAAAGATTCAAAACGATGGTTACATGGAAGTGGCATAAGGATCCAGGAGGAGAAAGGATCACTTCGCATTTTTTGAAGAATGAGGAATAGTTTTGCGGAGGAGATAAGATTTTTTGTGGTCCGGAAGGGATAGCAAATCTGATGGAAAGAATGGCATAAATGATGATATGTAGATGAGGAAGAGGAAGGCGTGTTCCTACTCTAGGCAGGTGCCCTCACTGGGAGAGAACGTGGGCTCTTTGCTGGGGCGCAGCGGGTGTCAGGGCTAGGAGGGGACATTGGTGCGAAAATCCACAGTGTCCCTCTAGTCTGGAGAGGCTGAGGTTGGGATCAGTAGTGAATGAGAAACTGCTGAGAAGTCCAAGATGACAGATGAGATGATCAGGTGTTTTGAAGAGGGGCGCCTGGGTGGCTCAGTCAGTTAAGTGTCTGCCTTTGGCTCAGGTCATGATCCTGAGGTCCTGGGTTGGGGTCCTGGGATCAAGCCCTGTGTGGGGCTCCCTGCTCAGCGGGGAGCCTGCTTCTTCCTCTCCCCCTGCCCCTCCCCCCACTCCTACACGCCTTCTCTCTCAAGTAATTGTTTTAAGGAAGTTCTTCCAGGAGATGGCTCAGCCAACAGCCTTCAGGAACCACTGGGAAGGGAGCTGAATGGCCGCAGGGAGAGGTTAGGCGAAGGAGACCAGTAGGAAGCTGATGAAACTGTTCAGAGGACAGCAATGAGGACCTATGGCAGTGACCATGAGGCTGGCAGGAAGGCTGCTCATGAAGAAACCCACCAGAAAGATGTCTTCCTAGGGGTTTGGCAGATGACTGGTGGTAGAAAACAAGAGGGGAAACGGGGTCAAATATGTCTTGGCCACTTGAACCAGGAACAGAAGTAGAGACATAAGAAGGAGGGTCTCAGAGGAACAGGGGAACCTTGAATTTGACATCAGAGTTGTAGACAGAATCAACGAGGCCAGGCACCCAGAAGGGGAAGCTCAGCAGACATGGAAATGGCCCAGATCTCAGGTTTGAGTGTCTGGCTAGCCATGGGGGCTTGGGAGTCAGCCCCAGAGATGTGAGCCCCCAAGTGGGGCAGAGGAGGGGAGTGCTCGGGTGTGTGGGGGGGAATGGGGACAGGGTGTGTCTGTAGTCAGAGCAGCCATACTGAGGGTGAAGGTGTAGGAAAAGTCAGAGAGAGAGCAGAGGACGCAGATTTGCCATAAATTTATTCATCCCGATGTGGGGTGTGTTCGAACCCAGCAGTTCAGAACTCCAGCTCACTGGGGCAGGCTGACAGCGGGGAACCGGCTAGAGGGCTGTGGGAGCGCCCAGCAGGTAGTCTGGCTTCAAGGGTCCAGCTAGATTAGAGGTGTTTTTAAAAACAATCATATCCAGTTTGGCCTGGGGTGTCCTGAGGGGGTGCTCAGGGAAGGCAAATGCACATACAACTGGGAGAAGTTAAATGTGTGCAAATCCTCTGGCTAATAATTTGATAAATGATCACAAGCTTTAAAAATGGTCACATAGCCCTAACCTAGTAATTCTATTTTTAGGAATTTATTCCTATAAAGAATTCCGCTGGTGGAAAATAAGAAACATTAAATATCTGATAATGATTGGTTGAGATAATTTTGAGATACTACTACGTAGTCATTAAAATGTACATCTTGGCAGGGCGCCTGGGTGGCTCAGTCTGTTGAGTGTCTGACTCTTGGTTTCAGCTAGGGTCCTGATCTCAGGGTTCTGATCCTTAGGATCATGGGATGGAACCCCGTGTTGGCCCCTGTGCTCAGCAGGGAGTCTGCTTGTCCCTCTCCCTGTGCTCCCCCCACTGGTCTTTCTCTCTCTCTCTCTTAAATAAGTAAAGAAATAAAAATCGTTTTAAAATAAAATCAAATATACATTGTGGAAGCATGGCATGACACAATGTCCACGATATACTCAATGGAAAATTATATCATAAAACAGTAAATGCAATATGTCGTCAATTTTATGAAGATACATGTCGTACACACGCAGGAGTGTAGGCATTCATGTCAATGATTTTGAAACTGGCAGTCTTGTGGTAGCGGAATAGGTAATTTGTTTCCTTTTGGTACCTTTCTGTTTTTTTCCAAATGTTTCCAGCAAATAAGTAATACTTTTGAAACAGTAAAAAAAATAGAGTTGGAGATTGACGAGAAAGAGGAGGTGACTGGAGGAGGGTCCAGAGACGTGTTGGGGTGAGAGAAGGTGGGTGGAGTCAAGGGGGCGGGGGGGAGGGGGAGGGGAAGGGACAAAGTCCAACTCAACTTGTGAAAGTTGAGACAAGAGGATGGAGAAGAAAGGTTGGAAGGTGGCTGGGACCATTTGGGGGTGATCTCGATCTCCTCCACGGGGCAGATGATAGGGAAGGGAAGAGGTCAAATGTGGGGAGTCTAACCAGAGGTGGCCCAAGAATCTCACAAACGCCTCAAATCCAAATCCTAGTTGTGCAAATTGGTGATCTGAGTGTACCCCCTGGAGAAAGGCCACTTCCCCAGGGAGCACCCTTGGCCTTCAAATAGTCTCCACTCATGGGTCGGCTCAGGGACTCGTTAATCGGCGTTTTAATGGGACAGAGACTCGTTGTCATTTCTGTTGCAACCACTTGGAGTTGAATTCTTCCTCAAGAGGCGCCCTTTCTCATTGAGCTGTGCCTTCCCCTGCAGCTGGGCATCACAAGAGAGGGGCCCCGCACACTGTCCAGCTCAGCACAGAGACAGTGACCGCTGCCCCAGCCAGAGTTCAGGGTTAGAACGAAAATGTGGTTCCGGCACGGGCCACCACTTTGCCACACTGGCCTGTGGACGGGGCTGTCCTTCCTCTCCAGGATCAGCTAATGCCCAGGGGAAGACCTGAGAACGTCTTAGCGTCTAGAGCAAACCCTCCTTCCCGGCCCCTCATTTCTTCATTTTCATTCATTCATTTCATTCATTCAAAGGATTTTCTTTCCTTTATACCTTTACTCAGATATTATTATTATGGACCCAGCAGTGGTGTGGGCACGAGTTCCGTGTTTCAGCTGTATCTCCCATACATACCTCCCTCCCATACCACATCTCCTGGAGCCTCCTCGCCCAGGGCAAACCAGCCAGCAGTCATTCTTCTCCAGTGCCAGGGGCAGAAAATTGGGCTGAATGCTATCTACCATGATATAAAATTAAATAAAGCGGGTTTTGGGCGAGCTTTGCAAGGCAACGTTGGAATGGGACGCAGCAAGCCCAGCACAACTCTGGTATATGGCACTTGCCATCTGGAGGGTATATCGCCCTAGACTGGACATCCCAGCACTAGCCTGGGATAATTCAGTTCATGTTGGTTGAATGAGTAAACAACCCACCGGCCACCCGGGTGGCTCAGTCAGTTAAGCAACTGACCCTTGATTTCGGTTCAGGTCGTGAGATTAAACCCCAAGTCCGGCTCTGTGCTCAGTGGGGGGTCTGCTTAAGGTTACCTCTTCCTCTGCCCCTCCCCCGCTCTCACTTAGAAATTTCTTGGGGCGTGGGAATCTAGCTGTTTCACCCTCGTAGCCCGCTCTGGCTTCCCCAGTGGGTGTCATCCTGGCCCTCTCTGGGCCGATGAACAGTCCCAGTCACAGACTTACAAGGTTTTCATCTCTTTTTCTAGGAAGTAGGCACCAGCTCCATTTCTCAAGGCAGCACATTACTCTGTCCCTTTGTGTCCCTCCCACCCCTGGGGGTGACCTCAGATGTTACCCCTCCACGCTTGGGGTCCCCAGATGGGCCTTCTTCGGGCCAGCAGTGGCTGGGATGTATGTAACGAGACTCCCTCAGCAGGAGAGTGAAGTGCAGATAGGAAGGATGGACAGGATCGCCTGTCACGTATCACATAAAGCAGTAATTATCACAGGACGGTAGCTGTGAACACGGATTGTCCCAGCCACACTGGGACCAGCAGATACCTTAACAATGGGTCCAAGGGTCTGGCGGAGAAGAGGTGAGTGTTTCAAGGGAGGTGGGAACCCTGTGGCTGGGGAAGTTGGTTTGCTCTGGAGCTACCTCCCCGTGGGGCCCCCCCTAGAGCTCACCGTTGTCTGGGGCCCGAAATAAGAGCGATGGTGTCATCTGTCAATACTGACCGTATGGAATAGTTTTTCTCCCGGGCATCTCTCTGGAACACCAAGTTCAGCTCAGATCCTTGTGCGGCCCTCCGGCCTGCTGCTTACCTTCCCCTGTGCTCCCCTGGGAAGCCGACCTCCCTGGGAAAGTTGTACCTGACGGTGACGTCACTGCACAAGGCCCCGTGTGCTTGGATGAGGACCTGAAGTGGCCCCTTCTCACACCCTGTCCCCCTTCCAGCCCCAGCTGGAAAATCCGCAAGTATCTACACTTTCCTGGACCATGTTCCAAGTTGGGACTGAGAGTGGATCAGCTGAGGCCAGAGGTGATGTCTTCTATCCAGCCTCGTCACCGTCACCGCTGGAATTGTTTCAACCTGGAGTCAATCGCTACACTTCTTTTATTTTTAAATTTTATTTATTTATTTATTTGTCTGAGAAGGAGAGGGAGCACAAGCAGGGGGAGCAGCAGGCAGAGGGAGAAGCAGGATCCCCGCGGAGCCTGACGCGGGACTCGATCCCGAGACCCTGAGATCGTGACCTGAGCCGAAGACAGATGCTTCACTGACTGAGCCCCCCCCCCAGGTGCCCCAGAATATACACTTCTTAATTGAAGTTGAAGGAAGAGAGCTAACTTTTACTGAGTACTGAGTACTCTGTACCAAGTACTGGGTATCATGAGGTGCTGGCCTGTATGTCAAGATTCCCTGGGAGGCCTTTGGCATAGTAGCTACTGGCGTGAGCTCTGTCCTTGGAAAGACCTGGACGTGAACCCCGGTTGTCCCACACGCTGGCTAGCTGTGTAAGCCTCAGCTTATGCCGTACCTTTCCCCTGCCTCAAGTCCCTTCCCTGTAAATGGGAATAATAATAAATCGCCCCATAAGGTTGTTATTAGGATTAAATACCCTGATATTTAGAAAGTGTATTGTCCAAGAAAGGTTAATTCGTTATTGGTACTAGAAGTGGCCCCAGAATGCCTCTGTGATCCTGGGAGCGTCTCACGCGGCAGAGCCCTGTTAAGGAGAAAGTTTAAGTCCTTAAAAGGGAAAGTTCCAGAATTTATAAGCCCCAACATAGTAGCTCCGGGAGCACTGGCGGGATGGAGGAAAGGGCCGGCGTCTGGTATCCTGGCGCTGCTCCGGGGCTCAGAGGTTTGTTTATTCTGTGCTCACTGGTGTGCCCGGTGCTAGGCAACGTCATTTACAACCTTACCAAGGGTAAGATCTTGTTGTGGAGACGAGGCCCGCAAACAGGGCATTTGGGAGCAATGGAAAGCCAAACCGTGCTTCTGGCAAAAGTGCTGCTATGTGAGCCCCCATTCTGTTCCAGGCCCTGGATTTAAAGCATTGCCTTATTCAAGTTCTCACTCATCCTCAGAGGTGCAGCTTATGTCCCCATTCTAGAGGCGAAGAAACTGACTCAGGGAGCGCCAGTGACTGCCCCAGGACACACCGCCCAGTAAGTGGCTGAGCCAAACTCAGACCCAGGCCTCCTGGCTCTTAGGCCTCGCAGGGAATCTCCTTCCTATAAAAGTAATCCCATCCTCCGGAAGAGGAAGCTGGAGGTCAGAGAAGTCAAGTGACTTGTCCAAGGTCACCGAAATAGCCGGCCAGGCTGGGCTCTGCCTGCGGGTCCCTGTACTGCATGGTCTCAGACGCTCCCTTTGCCCCATGGACAGCCTGTCTCAGAGGGGAGGAGGGCAATGGGGAGTGACATGTCCGAAGGATCGGGCTTCTTGCCTGCTGCCCCCCATTTGGTGAGGCGCCCACTGGGCCTCCTGAGGAGATAACCCTGAGGCCCAGAGGAGCTCATTCCAGGTCTCTGTCCTCGCTCTCAGTCCCACCCTGTGCCCCTGCTTCCCCTCACCACAAGCCCCCTCTATTCCCACTGCCTATAAAACCGCCTCTTTCCTCGGGACGCCTGGGCTGAGCTCCCTGGTCTTGTTGCAGCTCAGGTCATGACGTTGGGGTCGTGAGATCGAGCCCCGAGTGGGGCTCCCCAACCACTGCAGAGTCTGCTTGAGATTCCCCCCGGCCCCCGCTTGGCCTCGCTCTCTTTCTCTCTCAATAAATCAATAAAATCTTTTTTTTTTTTTAAAGATTTATTTATTTGACAGATAGAGATCACAAGTAGGCAGAGAGGCAGGCAGAGAGAAAGAGAGGAGGAAGCAGGCTCCCAGCTAAGCAGAGAGCCCGATGCAGGGCTCGATCCCAGGACCCCAGGATCATGACCTGAGCTGAAGGCAGAGGCTTTAACCCGCTGAGCCACCCAGATGCCCCTCAATAAAATCTTTTAAAACGATTTTATTTACTTATTTGACAGAGAGAGACACAGTGAAGGAGGGAACACAACCAGGGGGAGTGGGAGAGGGAGAAGCAGGCTCCCCGCTGAGCAGGGAGTCTGATGCGGGGCTTGATCCTAAGACCCTGGGACCACGACCCGAGGCAAAGGCAAACGTTTAAGGACTGAGCCACCCAGGCGCCCCAAATCAATAAAATCTTAAAACAAAACAAAACAAACCCAACCCTACTCATCCCTCAAGATCTGGTCTTCCCTGACCCCAGCTCCACCTGTGGCCTAGTAGCTCCCGAGAAAGCGCTGCTGAGCGGTGGGGTAACAGGTAGCTGTTAACTATTATCAGTTTCCATTGCTCGGCTCTGGGTAGCACTCAGCAAATGTCTGCTTGAAGAGATGGAAAAATCAAGGAATACTCCAGAACACTAACAGCCAGCCTGGTGGGGATGTGCCGGGTACTTGGAAGAGAGGGGGCCCCTTGGCTGGGGCCTTGGTGCTCAGGAGCGCCCCCTCCTGGGTTCCAAGAACTTAAGCGGTTCGGGCTCTGGGGCGCCCTCCAGAGCCACTGGGGAGCAGTGCCCCTCGCTTGGCAAACCTCTCCTGGAGCCCAGCATCTCATCTATTTCCCCCACCTACTTTACGGAGGTGCCCAGCCTCCCAGGAGGAAAACAACGCTGACATGGGAACAACAAAGATTTTCCTACACCCACGGGGAATGTGAAGAATCCTGTGAAAATTCCAAATGGCAACTACACACCAAGAAACTGTTAGAGAACAGATGACATGCTCTGGACCCATTTTCTTTCGCTGGTGGCCTGAGACTGAGACGACCCCCCACAGCCGTCCAAGATGAGAACAGTCCATCTATAGCAGAGGTGCCCTCGCCCGGGGACCTGCCTGGCCTCCCGGGCTCCACGTCCTCCTCCGGGAATGAGAGAGGAGGAGACAGCCCAGGCTGGCGGTTGGGAGGGCTCAAGGACCACAGGAGTGGCTCTGGAAATTGGAGGTGAGGACTTGGCCAAGCAGAAGTAAGCCGCCTTCTTCCCAAGAACCCTGAGGAGCCCAGAAGCTACACGGGGAAAGACCCTTCCTTTCTGGCCCAGCCCCCAGGCCAGCCTCTCTATTAAATTTTTTAAAAGATTTTATTTATTTATTTGAGAGAGAGAGAGCTCAAGCAGGGGGAGCAGCAGAGGGAGAGGGAGAAGCAGGTTCCCCGCTGAGCTGGGAGCCCAATGCGGGCCTTGATCCCAGGACCCTGGGACTCTGGGATCATAACCTGAGCCGAAGGCAGGCACTTAACCGACTGAACCCCCCTGGCACCTGAATCTCCATTTCTTTAGGATCAGTTAATGGAACTTTATTCATTTTCTCTGGCAGTGTCGAGTTTACCTGATGCTTCCTGATCTCCGTGTCCTTGCGTTGCTGTCTGTTTCGAGCACACCGTCTCCTCATCCAGGCTTTACAGGTGTCTCAGCAGGGGAAGACCTGGGCCTGTCGGCTCAGGATGGCGCCCTGTGTGGGTCAGTGGGAGCACTCATGGCCGGTGGGGCTTGTATTAGGGACCTCTAGCCTGTGCTCCGAGGGGTGTTTGAGTGGGGCCCCTGGATTGGGCTCCCCAGCTGGGCAGGTCTTCCAGCAGGGCTCCGGGGCCATGTGGAGCCTTTACCTAGGCCCTGTGATCTCCTCTGGCTGGGCAGAGTCACAGGCGTGGTAGTGCCACGAATCCACTACCGTAGGTCAGGGCTATGGGCCAGGCTCTGCAGCAGCTCCCAGGTGGATGGGGTCCCAGACCGTGTTCCCCGACTGGTGGCTGCTGCTGGCAGGACTCGACATTCATATTCAGCAGTCAGCTGGGCAGCTCAGCAGTCACTGTCTGTGCTTGCTGGTCAAGTGCGTCCAGAGGCGACACTCAATAGCTGGGCAGGGCTGCTGGCTTGGTTCCCTGTCCCAAAGGGCCATGGAATGTCCCTCAAGGCTGCCGGGCATCTGCGGCCATGCTTCCCAGATGGGCAAGCCTGGAGGCTATGCTGAGCAGTTGGTGGGATGGTCACTTGGCTTCCCTGCCCAGACGGGGATGTAGAATGTGCTCCATATCGGGTTCAGCCCCGTGGACTGGGGATCCACGTCAGGCAGGACTGCAACTGAGGTCCGTGGCCGGAAGGGGCCACCAGTTTAGCTCTGCTGATGGGCAGAGCTGCTGGCTGGTATCTGGTTGGGGGACTGCCGCCTGCAGGAGTGTGGTCCTCCAGGATCTAAGTGCGGGTTACTGTAAGCCCTGCCCCCTTGTCCATCTCTCTCTGGTCCCCAGTGTTCCAGCCCCAGGGGTTCCCCTGGTGATCTCCGAGAGGCAAGACCCAGTGGGCTTTCCCCAAAGTGTCCCACAACATTGGCAAACTGGGGGTCCACCTTCAGCCCTCCTTTTCCCAATGGAGAAAAAGGGACCCAGGGGGCCATCTCGGTGCTGCACCGCGTGGGCCAGGGGGAGGAACGTGGTGATCAAAATGGAACCCCTCCTCTTCCTCTTCAAACATCGGCCTTGCTCTGTGTTCTAGGGACTGCCTCAGCCTTACCCCTGTATTCTGGGATTTTTTAATGATGTCTTGTCCATGCTTAGTTGCTAGTCAGTCTTCTTGGGAGCGGGACTGAAGTCATGAACAACGTTGGTCTCCATCTTGAGGCTGACACTTTTCCTCATTTACTCTTATTCTCACTTACTTTATATAAGCAGGCAGATGTTTTCAGTCTAATTTGGACAACCTGGGTCTCAAGATAACCAGTAGAGGTGTTAGACGGTGGCTTACCCAGATCTGGCCGCTAGCATCAGCTTCTCTGCCTTGATTCTGAGGCGTGTGGCTGGAGAAGAAAGAACTGGAAAGAAACCGGGCTGGGAAAATTGTGTCCCCAAAACGGCGGTCCTCCCCTCACTATCACTGTGTCCCTCTACTCCTGGCAAGACATTCAGAACTCGTTTCTCCCTGCTGAGGACCAAAGACACACTCAAGGGCTGCGCGATGGTGCAAATACTTGTTACTCTTCCGTGACCTTCCACCCCATAGGTGCTCAGACTACCATGAGGGGGTACCCTGAGGCACCCTCTTCCTTTTCTGCTCTGTCTCCCTCTACCCGTCCTGCGTCACCTTTCAGGGCCTCCTGCAACCCAGCCATTCTGGAAGACCCTGCCCTGCTTGCCCCCACCCTGGGTACTTCCGAGATGAGTGCCAAGAAGACGAGTCTCTTTCATTTTAACCTTGATTGCTGGATATTAATAAGTGTTCTTGGGATGTTTGCCGATGGTAGGAGACCCCCGCCCCCACTGGGGTGAGGGCAGGGCAGGCCACCTGTGCTCCCCTTTCCACACGCACGTGAAATGACAGAAGCCCATGTGACAGTGCTCGCACCGGGTTCCTCCATCCTGTCAACCTTCCTTGTGTGGCAACATGCTTAAAAACATGACAAAGATGAGTGAGACTCACTTTTGGGAGGTATTTCTACCGGTCTAAAAATGTGCACTTTTGGGGTTGCCTGGGTGGCGCGGCCGGTGAGCTGATGAAGCATCTGCCTTCGGCCCATGCCCTGGTCTCAGGGTCCTGGGATTGAGGCCCACATGGGGCTCCCTGCTCAGTGGGGAGCCTGCTTCTCCCTCTCCCACCCTCCCAATTTGTGCTCGCGCTCTCTCTCACTCTCAAATAAATCTTTAATAAAAAGATTTTATTTATTTATTTGACAGACAGAGATCACAAGTAGGCAGAGAGGCAGGCACAGAGAGAGAGAGGAAGGGAAGCAGGCTCCCTGCTGAGCAGAGAGCCTGATGCGGGGCTTGATCCCAGGACCCCGGGATCATGACCTGAGCTGATGGCAGAGGTTTTAACCCACTGAGCCACCCAGGCATCCCTCAAATAAATAAAATCTTTTAAAAAAATAAGCTAGAGTTTAAAATAAAGTAAAAATAAAAATGTTCGTTTTTATGTGCACAAGGATGGTCTCGGGAAGAGAGTGGAGCACAAATTTGGACTGTCTCCTGAGTTATGGCCATAAAGATTAAAACAGGGTTCGGCTCAGGGCCCAGCGGTGTAAGAGCCACTATTTATAGCCAAAACGGTGGAAAGGGTTATTATGAGAATGCCCAGGGGTGTTTTCAGGGGAAACACACAAGCCTGTCAAAATCTGCAGCCTTTGGACTAGAGGAGCGGACGAGCGCCACCTAGCGGCCCTTTCAGGTCCTGCTCCTGGTAAGTGCGGGAGGAGAGATTAAGACTCACTTCTCATAGAGGGTCAGAAACAGTGCCTTCCACACGCGTAAAACAGACGTCAAGAGTATCTGCTGCACAAGGTTGTTTGATAATTGCATGAGGTATTTTTTTTTGGCTATGAAATGTTTTGTGTTCATAAAACACAATGTTTTGTGTTCATAAAAAAGTGGCAACTAAGTCATCTTCATTAATTTGGGAATCCCAGCCATGGGCCAATGTCTTGGTCACTTGCTTTGCTACGTTGTATCACGTTTGTGATTATGGGATGTTTATTATTTGAAACGTTCCAGTTGGATATAATTGTGCATGGGGGTGGGTGATTTCCCACTAGAATTTAGGGAAAATCTTATACAAAGCAACATCATTGGGTTCAGAGAAAATGTAAAATGCAGAAAAGATTGATAACTATGTTGGAAGTGAAGCTTATGCCCATGCGGGTTTTTGAATGCCTGTGTGCGTGGGAGAGAGAGTGAGCCCAAAGATACAAGGAATCACACAAAGCAAGGCCTAAAAGTCAGCACAACTCACCATCTTCTGGAATATTCACAGATACTACGTCTGAATGTATGTCCCACCGAACAAAGGCAAGCGTGGGTCCGGATGAGACCAAAGCTGGATTCCTCATGTGCCCACCAATACTCCTGGAAGGCAGAGTTGAGAAGCACCATCAAGCCACCAAACACAGCCCCCCGATGTCTCTGCATCACCTCCTGTTTGGAGGTGGGCCCTCCTGTGTGCGCGCAGCCGCAGCAAGAGTGTGTCCGACGGCGACACGTGGGTGTGCAGTCCACTGGCATCAGCACGCTGCTAAGCAGGCATGTGTTATGCGACGTAACACACTAACCTTCCTTACCCAACTTGAGGATATCTTAATTTTCATGATGAATTTACCCAGATTAGAAGAAACAACCGTTATAGTTGGGGTGCAAAGATGTTTTCACTTTTGAGGTCAGTATATATCCTGGATTATTTTGAAGCCATCCCAGACGTCATGCCATTTTACCTGTTAAAAAACTCGCTATATAGGTCCCTAAAAAATAAGGATTTAAAAAATTTAGCAACAATGCCATTATCACACTTAAGGAAAATAACATTAACACCTGCATGTCATCAAATATTCAGTGTTCGAATTTCCCTCACTTGGCTCGTCAACTTGTTCAGATGTTGCGTTCGTCACACATTTTGTTCTGTCTTATTTATTTTATTTTATATTTTTAAGTAGGCTCTATACCCAACATGTGGCTTCAACCCATGACCCTCCCTTGGATCAAGAGTCACACACTCCACTGACTGAACCAGCCAGGTGCCCTTGCGAGTCTAAAATATACCTATTTATGGGCGCCTGGTGGCTCAGTGGGTTAAAGCCTCTGCCTTTGGCTCCTGTCATGATCTCAGAGTCCTGGGATCGAGTCCTGCATCGGGCTCTCTGTTCAACAGGGAGCCTGCTTCCTCTTCTCTCTCTGCCTGTCTCTCTGCCTACTTGTGGTCTCTGTCTGTCAAGTAAACAAATAAAATCTTTAAAAAATATATACCTATGTATTTCAACAAGTGTTGATGGAATCACTGGATATTTGCATGAGAACAAAAAGTGGATCTTGATACCCTAAAAAAATTTTAAGATGAATCATGGACGAAAATGTGTCAGATAAAACAATAATGTTTTAGGAGAACATTCAGATTTGGAGTTCACAAAGATTTCTTTTTCTTTTTCTTACTTTGTCTCTTTCTTCTTTTTTTAGAGAGGGAAAGAGGGGTAGCGGGGCAGAGGGAGAGGGAGAACGACTCTCAAGCAGGCTCCCCACTGAGTCTGTTAAAAAATGGGACAGTTTGAACATCCAAACAATTTTGACTACAATATGTTGAAACATATTAAATAAAAATTATATTAATAAAAAACATTAAATAAAAATGCATTTATAGCAATTCTAAAAGTATCCATTGGTCACTGTGTTATTATTTTGAAAATGGATGAAGGGAAAGAATCAAGCATTTCTTTTATTTTTTTTAAAAAGATTTTATTTATGGGGGGCAGAGAGCAGAAGGAGAGGGACAAGCTGACCCCACTGAGGGCTGAGCAGGACACAGTGCTCAAGACCCTAAGATCATGACTTGAGCTGAAACCAAGTGCCAGATGCTCAACTGATTGAGGCACCCAGGTGCCCCTATTCCATTTTTTTCTTACCAACAATATTCCTTAGTTGACAAATCTCAGAGTATTAATTGCAGGAGGCACAATAGAATTCAAACCTTGCTGCTTTGCAATGGTAGTGAAGTCAGGACTATCGATGCCCACCAATCAGGGTGGATGTAGTCCACTTTGTAGTGGAGGAATCGAGCTGACCACACCTCAGCCCAGTGACCGAAATGAACATCATTCACTACACGTGGGAGAGTCTGATGCTCTGTGCCCTGTGGTGAGATCTGGGGAGCACAGAGCCCCAGCCACAAAGCGTTCTAATGCAAGGAATTGCCCTGAAGGTAATCAAGCAACTAGGTCTACCTATTCACATGCAGGAAACCGGGGGAATAGAGGAAAGGGTTAAATGACATATTAAAGATGCAATCAACCAAATCCAGAATGTGGGTAATTCCGTAGGATAGGAGACGCGATTTCATCAACAAATAAATGGTACGAAAATCAATGGGGGTAGAAGGATTCATTATAGACTAAGAGACTTACAAGGTTTATCGACAAAAAGTGTGTATTGTTTGGAAGCTGACTTAAACGGAACTATAAAAAGATAGTGTGAAGCCAATCCTGAAACTTGAACGTGAACTGGATATGACACTTTGTTAAGGAATTATTGTTCATATTAATTGTGGTGAGACTTTAGGGCTTAAGATTTTTTTTTTCTTTAAGTAGGCTTCCAGCCCAGTGTGGAGCCCAATGAGGGGCTTAAACTCAAGACTCACAGATCAAGAGTCAGACACTTAATCGACTGAACCACCCAGGCACCCCAGGGCTTAAGATTAAAAAAAAGGGGGGGGGCACGTGGGAGGCTCAGTCCACTGGGTGTCTGACTCGATTTTGGCTCAGATCATATCTCGGGGTTCTGAGACTGAGCCCGCCTGGGATTCTGTGATCAGTGGGGAGCCTGCTTGAGATTCTCTCCCTCTGCCCCTCCCCCTGCTCATGTGCTCTCTCTCTCTCTCAAACAAATAACAAACAAATAAATCTTTTTAAAAAAGGATTTAAAAATTCCTTATTGATACCCTGGCTCCCACTGGCTAAATATGGAACAATTTGAATATCAGCATAAGTAATGATAGTAAAATCTTATAAACCACTGAATTGAGTAAAAAATGCATGAGTCCAGACCGATACTGATAATGTATGCACTGTGTGTACGCAGCTATTCAGGGCGGCTCAACATCAGGTCAGCTATCATTTTCTTTTTTTAAAAGATTTTATTTATTTATTTGTCAGACAGAGATCACAAGTAGGCAGAGAGGCAGGCAGAGAGAGAGGAAGGGAAGCAGGCTCCCCGCTGAGCAGAGAGTCCGATGCGGGACTGGATCCCAGGACCTGAGCTGAAGGCTGAGGCTTTAACCCAGTGAGCCACCCAGGTGCCCCAGCTATCATTTTCAATGGATGTTCTTTTAGCTTTTCTGTAAGTTCGTTGTTCCCTGATTCTGTCCACTGAAGAGGCTTAGAAGCAGTGATATCCCAATAACAACAAGGACATTCAGATCCTGAAGTCTAGATATCACCAGCAATGAGACATGCTGACATTTTGTTCCTTTTGGGGTGTTGCAGTAGCACCAAAGAAGGGTCCAACAATGCTGGCCTGGTTTCCGATGGCTGCGTACCCAAGCACCACACATTTAGTCGCTTAAGGCAATACCCACCTGTTAGCTCAGAACTCGAAGGTCCAGCTTCCGTTCAGGACATCACGAGGCCAAAATCAAGCTGTGAACCAGGCTGAGTTTTTGTCTGGTGCCTCTGGGGAAAATCTGCTTCTAAACACATTCTTGTTGTTGGCAGAATTCCGTTCCTTAGGGTTGTAGGACTGGGGTCTCCCTGCTTCCTGGCTGGCCATGAGCCAGGAGCTCCTCTCAGCTCCTCTGACTTCAGCCAACAACCTCACATGGAGTCTCTCTAGAAATTCAAATCTTTGGGGTCCCCCCATTTCTGATTTAAAGCTCTCGCGTGATGAGGTCAGCACCACTTGGATGATCTCTCTTAAAGACCAGTGATTTGGCACCTTAATTACATGGCAAAAATCTCTCTTGCTGCATCAGAAAGCATAATCCCAGGAGGGATAGTTCATCATAGTCACAGATTCTGCTCACGCTCAAAGGGAGGGAATTACACAGGGCATGAGTCGCTGGGAGATCCCACCAGAATCAGCAATGTAGTATGACTCACCAGAAATGTCCAACCCGAATCAGTCCTGAGTATATCATCAGACAGAGCCAGATCATGGGACATTCTATGTGACCGCTGGCTTGAACTCTTCAAAGAAGTCGATGTCATGAAAGGTTAAAAAAAGGTGAGGGGATCCTTCTAGTTTCAAGGAGATAAAGAGATTCAACAGCCAAATGCAATGCATGGTTGTCCATTGGATCCCAGATTTTAAAAAAACTCCTGTGAGACCTTTTGTCACTTACTTCCAAATGATCCAGCAAGAATATGTACATATAAGGATAGATGGTAAAAGCGGCCAAATAATAACAGTTTATGAATGAAGAGAATATAAGGGTGTTCACTGCCTTATTATTTTTCAGAAGGTTTGAACAGTTTCAAAAAAAAAATGTTTGGCCACCTGGGCGGCTCAGTCGGTTGGGCATCTGCCTTCAGTTCAGGTCATGATCCCAGGGTCCTGGGTTCGAGCCCTGCATTGTGCTCTCTGCTCAGCGGGGAGCCTGCTTCTCCCTCTGCCCCTCCCCCTGCTTGTGCTCTCTTTCATTCTCAAATAAATAAAAATATTTTTAAAAAATTTGAGGGGAGAAGAATTTAATGTAAAAAATTTCTTAATATGTTTTTTAGGCTCTTGCCAAAAGATTTATTGAAAATAACTCTTTCCATAGTGAGATACCATGGAAAGAATGGCAGATAAGAGGGCCCTTTAAACAATGCCTGCTTGTCTTGTGGGAATCCTTTTCTGTCACATAGGATTATAAGGACCTATTTAGCCAGAGCGACTCCATTTTGGGTAAATAGCCATTTTGTTGTTTGTGCAATAAACTTAAATTGACTCTCCCCACCAGAGAAACTTACTTAGAAACAAGTCCGGGAATCCAGTAAAATGTAGTTGGCTAGTTCCTGATATCAGAGCCCAGAATACAAGGACGAGTCAGGCCAGACAGAGACATCTAATCAGTACGAAGCACTGTTTGTAACAGTGAGAAGGTCTTGCCCGAACCTAAATGACTCCATCTTGGGAAGGACGACGATCTTACTTTCACACTGAATATGTTAACTGACTAAGCCTTCCCAGAAAGTACTGTTTGTAACTGTCCTAGTATGGAGTAATCTTGAATAACACGTCACCAGACCGGATGAAACTAGCCAATCAACAAGAGACACACAAACCCGGTGGGTTGAGATACCCAGATACGGGTTGCAGTTTCACCCAATAAAAGGTAGCCTGTAAGATGGGGAGGGGTCGCTCCCTTCGGAGATGGCCCTGGCCGGGTCAGTCTGACTTCTAATGCTTGGCACAGAATAGAGCTTTGTATAACTTTAACTTTGTTTCAGTCTCGTTCCCCTGGCCAATCAGTCAGATTTCTAATACTCGGCATAAAATAAAGCTTTAAATAACTTTCACTTTGTCTTAGTCTCATTTCATTTAATAATGGACCTAACAAAGATGTTGAGTCAGAATCTTTTTTTCTTCACTTAGGGAGGCCATGTAACCAATTCCTCATTGCTACAATTCACTTGCCGAAAAAGATACTCTTCTCCCTTTTCTTTTTCCTTTTTTTTTTTTAAAGATTTTATTTATTTATTTGACAGACAGAGATCACAAGTAGGCAGAGAGGCAGGCGGGCGGGGGGGGGGGGGGAAGCAGGCTCCCTGCCCAGCAGAGAGCCCGATGTGGGGCTCAATCTCAGGACCCTGGGATCATGACCTGAGCCGAAGGCAGAGGCTTAGGTGCCCCTCTGTCTTTCTTTTTAAAGAGCTGGAGCCCCAGTCTCCTTATTTTATTTTCATATACATTTCTTTCTCCAAATACATGATCATCAGCCTCTGCCCAGAAGTGTTATTTCAAACTGAAGCAAATTTTGATGTTTTGCCGGGTTCCCAACTAAACAAAATAAAATTTCTCTGTACTTACTGTTGGGAGCAACAGGCAGTAAAGAGAGCTTCACCCCGCTTTTGTGGAGCAGAAAACAAGCACATACTTGGGGTCAGAGCCCTGTGAGATCGTCTGTTACGTAAGCACATCCCTAGTCTGGAGCCACGGTCCTGTGGGATTGCTGGGCTGACTCAACACCACACCTGGGCATTTGAACTTGGCGGAGAGGAGCAGCAGCGGGGGGGAGGAATGATGCTTGCTGTAAATGTGTGAGCACTCACCCGGGGAGGCTGTCTTACCCTAGACCAGTAGGAGCACCCCTCCCTCCTAGATGATTTCCTACTTCTGTTTCCTTAAGCCTTACTCCCAGGGGAAGACTTGGTTTCAGACATCACTGCAAAAATCCCATAATCAGATGGGGATTTGCATAAGCTCGTACACTATCCATTCACCTCTGTCTATGCCCCAGCGCTATAATCCCCTCCCACACACCATCTCTGACATACCATCTGGGATGCTTGGGGTGCACTAACCTCCATCCTTTGATTCAAGGTCATTCCCTAATACTTCCCCTTTCTCTCTCGTAGCATCAGTTTCTTTCCACTGGATTGTCCTACAAGCCAACAAACCAGCCGAAGAAACAAACCAAAAAAAATTTCTCTGGGTCGCCTTTCCCCCCTCCAGTTTTGCCCCCTTGATCTCTTTTTTCCATGACAATAAAACTGCTTGTGTTCACTGTGAGATTTTCGCTCCCTCCCCTTCTGTCCACTTTGAGATCCCCAGCAGCCACCGCGTTGCTGAGCCAGGAGCCATTCTCTGTCCTCAGAACGCTTGGCCCCGTGAAGTGTCTTCTAGAAATATTCTTAAAAAAAATTTTTTTAAGAAATATTATTCTTCAGATGGCTTCCAAGATACCACCCTCCCCTGGTTTCAACTGTACTTTTCTAGTGTTTTGTGCCTCTCCATTGCTGATTCCTCTCACCTTCCTCATGGATCGATGGAACTTTCTGCACTATGGAGAGGTTCTGTATCTGCACTATCCAGCATGGCAGGCCTGTGAGGCTGTAAACAACCTAAAATGTGGCTCATGTGCTTGAGGAACTGAATTTGAAATTTAATGTAGTTTAAACTTTAATTGTAATAACCCATGTGGCCAGAGACTATTGGACTGAACAGTGTAGTTCTAGATATGGGAGTGTCCCAGGGCTCAGTTCTTGTGTTACTTAAATCCACCCACCGCTCTCCAAAGGCCAAGACTCAAGAGGGTTTTGACTGGAAAGAAATAGGAGTTTTATTCAGGAGGCCGGCCACCCAGGGAGAAGGTGGACCCTTGTTCAAAGACCAACTCTGAGGTTTCTGCCCGGCCCAGACATTTTTAAAGGTCTTTATTTACTTATTTATTTTCAAGATTTATTTATTTATTTTAGAGAGAGAGAGGGAAAGAGAGAGACATAGAGAGAGGGCACAAGTGGGAGGGACAGAGGGAAAGGGGGAATCCCCAGCAGACTCCCTGCTGAGCGTGGAGCCCTGTGTGGGGCTCAATCTCATGACCATGAGGTCATGATCTGAGTGGAAACCAAGATGGATTCTTTGTTGGATGCTTAACCAAGTGCACAACCCAGGTACCCTTAAGGGACACTGATCAGTGAAGGCTGTGCAGCGGTCTGTGACATTTCTTGATAACACGCAGACTCAATGATGTCAGCTACAGGATAATCTCAGGACTTGGAGGTTGTGCAAGAAATTCTAATTTCTTGGTGCCCGGGAGGGTTTGTCCAAGAAAATCTGGTTCCTTGGTACCCGGGGGTGGGCAGGAGCAGTCTGTCCTTTCTGCAAAGGAGGCAAAGTTCTACAGTTGTGCAAAGGTTGATTAATAAAGTCCTTGGTGTGGCCTTAAGGAAGGAAAACATTTTGCTAAAAGATTGCTGGGCTCATCAGAAAGCCAAGGTGACTTCCCACAGGCTCTGGCTTCCATGGCCTGGGAATGTTCTGGTCCCTTATTCCCCAAGGCCAGGGGTCTGCTAATCTCAAAGAGAGGAAATTACTTCTGTTATGGATCAAGGACCTTATGTCAGTAAGCAGGGGGGGAGCATGTTAACTGTTAACACCAGAGTTACCATTGGATCTTTTCTTTTCTCTGCCCACACTCATGCCCTTGGTTAATATTACCCAGCCATGTGGCTGTAATTACCACCCGTTTATGAAGAACCACAAATGTTAACTCCATCCGGGTCCTATCACCAACCTCCCCAAGAGAAGATCAACTTTCCTACCTGACAATTCCTACTTGGATGTCTTGGACATTCAAACTTACCGTGTCCAAAATGAAGCCCTTGATGTCCCTAGGAGGATCAAACTGGTGACGCTTGGGTCATCAGGCATGTTTTGGATGCTGCATCGGCAGCAGAGCTGTGCTGAACCGACTGGAGTCTGAGGTCAAAGTAAAAATCAGTAACCTTGGTCCTATCTTATTTTGAGCTTTTCACATTTTGTTCATCATGGATATTTTGCATTGTCTTTTAAAGTTATTTTTAATTAATTAATTTAAGTAAGCTCTATCCCCAATATGGGCTTGAACCCATGACAAGAGTCCCACGCTCCACCAACTGAGCCAGGCAGGCATCCCTGCATTGATTTTTTAAAAAATATTATTTTTCTTGATTATTGAGGGCTTTTTTGGTTTGTTTTTGTTTTTGTTTTTGATGGCTCCTTAAATTTTGCACTCAAAGGCCGGAGAGGGCCCCTAGCCCTGGCCATGGCACTTTTATTAGTGCCTGTGACATGGGATCTTCTGATGCAATGAGAAATAATCATTGGCACAGGGACCCTGAAACTCCAGTGAAAGAAATGAGAGGAGCATCTTTTGTTATTCATAATGAGCACCTTTCAAGGGTACCTGAGTTTATGCTAATGAGCTGAGTCTTGGCTCATTACCAGAACCATTATGTCTGGTCATAAGCATTGACCAGTCTTGGCGGGTCCCTAGAGAGCTGCTGGGTGGGGTCTGCTCCCTACCTCGCAACCCCAGAGGAAAAGAACGATGTCGCCAGAGAGTTGGAATGTTTGGTTCCACCACCAATGGCCAATGATTATATCGATCATGCTTCTAGGCAGGTTGGTAAAGGTATCCACGTGCTGGGAGCATGAGACACCCCAGCTCTACAGGAATCGAAGTTTCTGTGCTTGGGACCCTTTTGGAGCTCATTCCACCTCCCTCTCCATCTGGATGTTCATTTGTATCCTTTTTAATATCCTTGATAATAAACCTGCAATAGTAAGGGAAGTGTTTCCCTGGTAGCCTGTGAGCCTCTCCAGCAAATGATCAAACCAGGGGAGGGGGTTTTGGCCCCGCACATCAAAAGTACAGATGGTCCAGGGCTTGTGACCGGCCTCGGAAGTGCGGCGCCATCTTGTGGACTGAGCCCTCCACCTGCGAGGTCTGTGCCACTAAATAGTCCCACCACGGTGGAGTTCAAGTTGCCAACGTGACTTCAAGTGGCTCATAAAATTGCTGGAAATCGAACCCTTGGTTCTTGTGAGCCAGTATGAATGGCCTCATTGTGGTATGGGATACACAGCTTATTAAAAATAAAAACATTAAAGGGACGCCTGGGTGGCTCAGTGGGTTAAGCCTCTGCCTTTGGCTCAGGTCATGATCTCAGGGTCCTGGGATCGAGCCCCGTATCAGGCTCTCTGCTCAGGAGGGAGCCTGCTCCCCACCCCCCTGCCTACTTGTGATCTCTCTTTCTCAGTCAAATAAATAAATAAAATCTTTAAAAAAACATTAAAAATAATAAAGTATTAATGTCTGAGGATTTGCACAGAGAACTTTAAGTAACAGATTTTCAGCTAGGGAAGAAAAGAGAAAGTGATATGTGAAAGGAGAAGAAGAAGTAGCACCCAATTGATTAAAAAAAAAAAAAGGACTTAGTTTTTGTTGTTTTCCTAAAAGACCAACCCAGACTAATTTCTTTTCACTGAATCATTTTTAGCATGATGGGCAGAGGCTGGTGGAAACCACGAGTACGGAGAGATGGGCCTGTGTTGTACTAGTCCACAACTTCTTGTGTGCTGAGAACCCCTGTTCTAAAATGTGGTCATGCGTGAGGGATTTTCTGATTGTGTGGGCTTCTTTGCCTGCCTTCTGTTTACATTCGGAAGCATGGCATTATCCCCTGGAGATTAACAAATGATTCTGGCCATCAGGACAACTTGGAGGTGACTGTCCATTACTTCTTCCCTTCACACCCAGCCATAACTGCCATAATGGTTCTTAAGTGTGGGTCCTACCTACATCCACTTTCTGCCTCCCTTCCTACAGCCCCTGCCTCCCAAAGTATTGTTCTCTTCTGGAATAGCCTTAAAGCCACTTCTGTGTTCCTTTATTTCTCTCTGTCTGATTTGCTGTGTCAAAGATACACAAAGTCAGGGGGCTCCCCGTGTAAGGGCCTACTGAGCCAGAGCGACTCCAATCTCTGTTGAACAGCCATTTTGCTGTTTGTGCAGTAAAACTTAAACTGACCCTGCCCCCCACCCCCCAAGGAACTTACTTAGAATCAAGTCCGGGAAACCAGTAAAATATGATCGACCAGTCCCTGATAACAGAGCCCAGAATACAAGGACGAGTCAGGCCAGGTGGAGACATCCAATCAGTGGGGCGCACATACTATCTCCCTAACCACCAAAGAATGTGGGCCCCGCCTTTTGGGCACCTTTTGGGTGCCAATTCTGACCAAGGTGATATGTTGGTTCAAATATCTACTATAGGGTGAATTGTAATTCAATTGGCCACCCGTGTGTGACCTAACATGACTGTGCAGCTTTCTCTGTGTGTTACAATCTCATTGGCCACCTGCGTGTGGCCAGGTTCAACCACATGGCCTTTGCTCTATAAAAGTTAGTCTGTAAGGCAGGGAGCGGGTCGCTCTCTCTGTAAGGGGTGGCCCCGAACAGTGGGTTTGATTCTCGGTGCTGGCGCGAAATAAAGCTTTGCTTGACCTTTGCTTAGTATCAGTTTCGCTCCTTTGATCACGGACTGTTCGCTCAGTCAAACAGAGATCAGCAACTCTTGATCTCACGGTCTTGAGTTTAAGCCCCATGTTGGGCGTAGAGCCTACTTCAAAAAGAAAGACAGAGAGAGAGAGGGAAAGAAAGAGAGAGAGAAAAAAAAAGAAAATAAACAAACCAGACACCAGATGAAATGGTAAGGGCAGATTTTAATCAGTAATACATTATTGCACTAGGGAAACCAAACTTAACCGAGGTGGCCCGTGAAGGAAGAGGGAACCCTGGAAGAAAAGAATGACAAAAAATGGGAAGAAGGGGGTCTACGTGAAGCACTGGGGCTTGCTAATTAGAGCTTTTTACCCTCCTGCAGAAGCTGGGAAGCCAGGGCCCTATCTTCAGAGCTGGTTGGAACAAACACTGAATTCTTTTGGCAGCCCGGAGTTCCCTCACGCAGACACTTTAAGCCAGCATCGTCCTTGGAAGGCGGCCTTGAGATGTTATGAGCTGTATCAGTGTTTGTTCAAGTCTGTAGAGACCAAGGTCAAGGCCTTGTTGAGGAGAAGGCTCAGAGGGGTCTCGCTGCAGTTTGCTCCAGGAGAGAAGCCATGTCACCTGGCAAACCCTCGAGCTGGCAGTCCAGGAATTCTCTCTTTTCAGGCCCCAGGTGGCAGAGGGCTGGGTCTCTGACTTCACCAAGAGGGTGGCCAGTGACCTTGCCTCCAAGCTAACCTCGTCTTCTCTTGTAGGACGAGGGGGCTCTCCTTCTCTTTGGTGCTACCCTTAGAGCCGAAATGACCCTCTATGCTGGTCCCCTGGGGAGAAGGGGTCCCTTGGAGACCCCTTCAAGAAGAGCCTGACCTTCTAGGACTGCTCGATGCAAAAGCAAATTCTTCCACGACGCCTGTCACCATAGATCAGACGTGTTTTTGGAGTTTGAATAAAGGGACTGATACAGATTTACTCTTTCTTTTCTGAATTTTCTCTGCTCAAAGGAGCATTTGTGAGATTTATGCATACTGTTGTGTGTTACAATGGACCCAAACATGTGCCACGAATGGGCAGGACTGCAGATGACAAGACATGATTCCCACAGAGGCTTCTCTGCCTCTTCTGCAAAGCCAGCTTCTGCTCCTTTTTAAAAATCACGATTATAGGGGCGCCTCGGTGGTTCAGTCATTAAGCGTCTGACTTCGGCTCAGGTCATGATCCCAGGGTCCTGGGCTCGAGCCCCACATTAGGTTCCCTGCTCAGCGGGAAGCCTGCTTCTCTCTCTCTCTCACCCCCTTGCTTGTGTTCCCTTTCTCACTGTCTCTCTCTGTCAAATAAATACATAAAATCTTAAAAAAATAAAAATTATGATTATAAAGGTAATGCGTACTTGTTTGAAAATCTTGGAAGTTTTAACAATATAGAAAGGTAAAAATTTTAATGTCCAAGTCCCTTTCGGCTCGCCTAATTCATATAGACCCACTTCCCAGTAATAACCATTAACACTGCTGAGAGCAGCTTCCATTCGCTGAGCGGTTACCAAGCGTCCGGCACGTTCCCAAGCCTTTTACAGCGATTGTTTCAGGAAGACCTGTCATGTATTCTGCCCAAGGTTTCATCCGGATGAACACATCCTTTTCATCTTAAATAGAGGATTTACGCTCTCATGTTGTTAGTGAACTTGCTCCTTTCACTTACAATGTATCTTGGATAATTTCCGTGTCACAACACGTAGGCCTCCCTCATTCTTCTCCACTTGCATAGTTGGTATTGATGGATATGATACCAACTTTATTAAACAAGTGCTCTGGGGGCACCTGGGTGGTTCAATTGCTTAAGTATCTGAGATCCCAGTTTATTCCAATGGACTTTTTGTATAGGAAATCCTTCCCAGGCTCCTCTTTTCTTCTATAAATAAGGACTCCCCTCCTTTGTTCTGGGGACTTGCACCTGATTTTGCCATAGCTCATTTCTCCGGAATTGTAATTCTCTGCTATTTCTGATTAAACCCGTTTTTGCCGGTAAAATAGTGGGAAGGACTCATTTTAAGGTTAACACAAGTCACTAAGCGAATTCTATATCCAAAGGGGATGGAGCTAAGCTCCACTCAGGGAGGCGGTAGTAACTACACAATTATTTGGAGTTCTTCTGTACCCGGAGATGGCTCTTCTCCCCCAGGCATTTACTAATTCATTTAAATGTATTAAAATGCTTCTGGATATAGGAATCGCACAGCTCAAAAAACTTAACTTCTTTTGCATTTGGAGGATCTCCCTAACCTCCCTGCTCAAAGGCAGGCTAGCTCTGGGAGTTGTTTCCCCCAGGGAGCCACAGGGCAGTGACAACCATGAAGGGGGTCCCCGAGTCCCTGGGCGGAGGGCGGAGGGGCAGCAGGGGTGGTGGGGTCAGGGGCTTGCGATCCAGGGCGCTGCGGCCTTGGGCCCCAGAACCCATTCGCCTTCCACCTGCTCTGTTCCGGCTTCGCGAACACTCCTCGGTCTTAGAGCTTGGAAAACAGTTCTCTCGCTGCGGGGTCCCTGCAGACACCGGGAATTGCTGCCAACTCCTTCCCTGCGCAACGCTCTCGCGTGCGCACCCGGCGCCGGTGCGGGAGTGGGCGTGGCCCTTGCGCGGCGGCGCGTGCGGGGCGGGGCTTCGGGAGCGCGGGGCGTCGGGAGCGCGGCGCGCTGGCGGCGGCGGCGGCGGCGACGGCGGCCGGGGCAGAGGCCGTTGCTGCGCCCGGTACTGGGGTCGCTGCGTGAGGCGCAGACGCGGAGGACTCCACCCTTCCCGGGCTTCGGCTCGCTGTGGGCTCGTCATGGCGACCGAGGCGAGGCCCTTCCACCTGGTGGTGTTGGGCGCGTCTGGCTTCACCGGCCAGTTCGTGGTCCAGGAGGTGGCCCGGGAGCAGGTGATCCCGGGGCTGAGTCCCCGCCTGCCCTGGGCCGTGGCGGGCCGCTCCCGGGAGAAGCTGCAGCGAGCGGTGGAGAAGGCTGCCCTGAAGCTGGGTAAAGGGGCGGAGGGCGGGGTGGGCGGCTCCCCGCTCCCGGCAGGGGTTCGGGTCGCTCGCAGCGAGCGTTTGTCCTTCCGGGGCTTGGGGGGACCTCCCCAGGGCTCCCCCGGCCAGCCGGACGTCCGGAGCGGTGCCTGGCTTTGGGCCTCTCCCCGCATGAAGCACAGCAGTAAATGCGTGTCTCCTGTGTTGAAACCCCTCGTTGGCGTGGCGGGCTCTTCCCTGGCCGGCCTGGCGTCCCTCCAGAGCGGGGTGGAGGGGGAGCTGGTAGGGCTGGAGGGTTCTTGATGGTGAGGTCGCACGGGAGAGGACGGCATTGGTTTCCCCGCGACTGTCCGTCCTCTCCCCTCGCCTTGGGTTTTGGCGGTGGGCGAGGCAGTTTTCCAGGTTTGGGGGACGTCGCGGACTTCCGTTTTTCAGTTCCTTTTTTGCTTGTGAGAAGTGGCCAGCGGGCTTACTCTTTGTCGCGTGGACTTACTCTTCTAGCATTCGTTCCACATGGTTTTGCTGCGTGGTCTTATCCGTCCTGGGTCCTGCCCTAAGGGCTGGGGGTGCGGATGGGACAGCGAGACGGCACACACATTTAGGTCTCAGGAGCCTTTAACTGCGGCTCCTTCGCACCCGAGGGGACCCCAGACACACAAATGCGCCTGCATTCTTCTGTTTCATCTTCACCTCACTTCTCATTCCACACTGGGCCCCGGAGTGCAGAATCCTTTTTGCTGTCACCACCAATAGGCACTCTTGACTAAAGAACTTTTTGGTGTTTTTTTGTTGGTTTGTTTTACTTTTTCAGAAGAAACAATTTCACTGTTGAAATATGGTCTTCCATTTCCTTTTCCTTCCCACCAGGACGTACAGGTGCAGCCTAGCTAAGTAGCCAAGATTATAATGCCTAGGTTCAGTTATTGTGGGGAGTACCTTGATCCCTCACAACCTGCATTCTGCTAATTACAGTAATTTACTTATAAGCCTATAATGAGTGTTCTTACCTAGACTGTGCTCTCTACCTCAGAGTCCTTTTTTGTTCTCATGTCGATGTTAACAACCCCTTTTTACCGCCCCCCTGCCCAGTATTTTGTCATATGTAATTGGTTGGTAGTTGATGAAAAACTTTTATAATGGAATTCTTGCAACAGAGAAGAAATCAGGACAGTCATCTACTCGGTATCTAAATGATTGTGAAATTGTCATTTACACAGGGTTATTCTTTGCATGTTGCTTAAGTTAGATTTTTTTTAAAGCTTAATGGTGTTTTTCTTTAGCAATCTGTAGTGTTAACTCCATATTCCTCATAACTTTCTCCTTTTTTAAAAAAAAAATTATCTGGTTTTAAAAACTTTTACCTCTTGCTAGTATATTTAGTAAATCTGCCGTCCCTGATTTCTGTAAAAAGACAACCTGGAAGATCCAATGCTGTATCAGGATTTGCTTCAGACGATTTATTTCTTATTTCAGGAAGACCGACACTCCCATCCGAAGTTGGGATAATAATTTGTGATATCACGAATCCAGCCTCACTAGATGAAATGGCTAAACAGGCAGCAGTTGTCCTCAATTGTGTGGGGCCAGTAAGTCATCCACCCGGTTTTGTGTCGGAACAAGCAATGGATTCATTTCCAGCAGCGTCTGGTATTTGATATTCCAGAGGAACGAGGTGGTTCAGGACTTCAGGCCTGTTTGGGGGAGTTTTCATTCCTTATGAGGAGCGAGTGGATGTGACCCAAGTTTCCCGAGAGAGAGTCAGGCTCTCGGTGGCACTACTTCAGGGACTGGCTCCTGGTTCCTTCATTGGTTACAGCTCTGATGGCCAGCTTTTCTTTTTTTCTTACTGCATGCTTCTTAAGTAAAAAAATGTTTGAGCATGTGCCCCTAATATATTTTTTATTTCCTGATAAATGATATTCCTCTATTATTTATTCAGTACAAATATTCATTGAATGTTTATTACATGGATACTGCTCTAGTGTGGGTACCTGGGACATAAAGGTGAACAAAACTGAAAGTCCCTCATGGACCTTACAGTCCAGTGGGTGAGACAGAAAACTAAGGTTATAATTGCAGGTAGTGATTAGTGCTTTGAAGAAAAATCAAGCAGGATAAGGAGGCAGAGAGATTGGCCCATGAGTCTCTGTGAGGTGGACAGCCATCGGGACCTGTCGTTAGTGTCGAGCCCCGAGTGAGGTGAGGGGGGAGCTGTGAGAAGGTGCTGCAGGGAAGGGCAGCTACAGACGTCCGGAGATGAGTGTGTGTTTGCAGGACAGGAATGCCAGAGAGGGCAGAGGTGGGAGGTCCCGTCCGAGAGGAACCCAGGAGTTAGGTCCGAGGGAATGGCAGGCCAGGTCCGGGTTTGAAGTGTTCAGGGTCTTTGAGTGGTTGAAAGCCAGAGCATGAGCTCATGTACGGTTTTGTAGTTCCTTGTCTTCTGAGAGAAAAAAGAGGTAATAGGGGACCCGCAGGGGAATAGTCCAGGGACGGCGAGCACAGGATGGGTGTGGAAGAGGTGCTGAGAGTGGTTGGGGTCAGAGGATGCTTCGAGATTAGAACCATCCGCTGTCGTCGTTGTTCTGGACATGGAGGACACACCCGGGTGCATGTTGGTGACATTTACTGATCTGTGGAAGCCGTCGCAGTTGCCAGGATGTCTGAAAACTAAGCATCTAGGAGATTGATAATCATTTTTTTTAAACAATTTTATTTATTTATTTATTTGAGACAGATACAGAGAAAGAGAGCATGAGCAGGGGGAGAGGCAGAGGAAGAGGGAGGAGCAGACTCCCTGCTGAGCCAGGAGCCCCATGTGGGACTCGATCCCAAGACGCTAGGATCATGGCCTGAGCCAAAGGCAGTTGCTTAACCATCTGAACCGCCCAGGTGCCCCTGATAATCATGTTTTAAATGAAAGCAGAAAGGTTTTTTGGGTTATCCAGTAAAAATGTATTTAAATTGTTTGTTTAGATTAATTTCATTCCTAATTAGTTTTGGTTCTGTGCTCTTTTGCTACAACCATTCGCTTCTGTATATCCTCAGCCAACCTCCCTGCCCTTCCTACCCCAGTACTCTGGAAAAACCCAAAGCTGGTTTGTGTGTGTGTGTGTTTCTATTTATTATTTATTTTAAAAATTAGTTTCAGAGGTAGAATGTTGCATATAACACCCCCTGCTCATTACAGTACATGCCTCCCTTAATGCCCATCACCCAGTTACCCCACCCCCCCACCGCCCCTCCAGCAACCCTCAGTTCGTTCCCTAGAGTTCAGAGTCTCTTATGGTTTGCCTCCCTTTCAATTTTCATCTTATTTTTCCTTTCCTTCCCCTGTGTTCATCTGTTTTGTTTCGAAATTCCACATGTGAGTGAAATCAAGGGTATTTTTCTTTCTCGGACTTATTTTGCTTGGCATAATACACTCTACCTCCATCCAGGTCATTGCAAATGGCAAGATTTCATTTCTTTTGATGGCTGCGTAGTATTCCACTATATATACCACACCTTCTTTATCCCTCCATCTGTCGGTGGACGTCTAAGCTCTTGCCCCAGTTTGGCTATTGTGGACATTGCTGCTGTGAACATTGGGGTGCACGTGCCCCTTTGAATCACCAGAACTTTTTCCAGTTATTCCAGTCCCGTTTACCTTACCTGAACTTGCACCCCCCGTCAGCCCGTAATCCCGTAGCTCTGTGTGTCTGGAGAAAGTGCATCCCCTTGCTGACGGTCCATCTTTAAGTACGTGGTGACAGACCTCCGGCTACCCTAACCCCACCTGCCGGGACTCTTCTCTCTCCTGCTGTTCGAAGCAGCTGCTTTGCGTCCTCTTTGTCATCACGCTTTTAGCCTCCTGTCCCTCTTCCCTTGGTGATCTGATGATTTTATTTCCTTTTTTTTTTTTTTTTTTTGCTATGGCAGTCGAGCTGTTGAAAAAGAATTCCTTCCCCCTGCATACCTGTATTACCCTGATTCTGCCTTCCCAGTTTTGAGGATTTGACGACCCCCATGTGGACATTTTTATCACATCTGCCCTTCTTCTGGACTGTTTCTGTGAGCCCTTTGCAGCTAAATTCCTTGAACGTGTTCTCACTCCTTCTACATCCACTTTCTCAGCTCCCACTCCATCCTAAGCCCCTCTTGCCCGACCTCTAGAAACCTCCCTGCTTCAGGGAGCCTGGTCTGCTAAGCCCTCACCAGCTCCCCACACTTACCTCGATCCAGGCTCTCGGCATTTGTCCCCCTCGGTCATGTCCTCCTGCATTTGGCTTCTGCGGTCTGGTCCTTCCCTGGTTGTCCACCAATTCTGTCCCCCTCCCTTCTGTTGGATATTCTCATCTTCCTGTCGGTACCAGAGGCCCAGAGCTCGAGCCTTACAAACTCTGCTCTGTTTACACTCTCTGAGCCAGACTTAAAAAAAAATGTATTATTAGTATTGTAATAAAACACACATAACCAAAATGACCATTTTAGCCATTTCTCAAAGTACAAACCAGTGGCATTTGGTCCATTGACAGTGTTGTGTAACCCTCACCATCTTATCTCCAGAACTTGTCATCGTCTCCGACAGAAACCCAGAAGGTTGGTTTTCATTTGTGTGGTTTTTTTTTTGAAGAGAGTTCTTTGGTGCTTCCTACTTGTCCATTTTGGGCCAGCATTTTTGAACAGCGTAGTGTAGTGAGTTGAGACTCAGCGTTAAAAAGAAAATGATCAGGTAGCCTAGAATAGAAAATAGGGTGAATCACATGTAATATGGGTAAGTGCTGGTTTATGAAACTCGTCTTTCAGTCGGTGCATTTGTGTGTATTTGTGCACACTGACTGCCACATGAAGTGGATTTCCCAGCGTGGGTTGTGGTCGAAAGGTTTCGAAGGCCATCTGTATGCTGGTGGCGCCCACGTTAGCTTCCAGTGAGGACTGCCCCCGCAACCAGATTGGTAGGTCCAGCTACCTTCTTGGTGTTTCCACCTGGATGATTCATGGGCATCTGAGTCCGCAGGTTTTTGCCCCAAATCTGCTCCTTCCTGGGCTCTCCTGGGATTGGCATTTCACTTTGCGAGTTTGGGGTCATTACCAGTTTCTTTGCAGGTTTTTGTTTGTTTGTTTTTACCTCTTTATCTATTTTGTGAAGGTTTATTTAGTTAAAAAACAGGATATCTGTAAAACTACTTAGGCATGTGTAAACAGGCATTCAGTGGAAATATACCGAAAATTAATGAATGAGGGCGTCACCATGGGCCCCTCTGCATGAGGGACGGTCCCAGGCTGCCCTCAGGGCCCCTTATATAGCTTTCACTCAACACGGGACCACGTCAAGTGGCCCAGGGAACGTGCCCAAGTCAGTTCATGTATTAACTGTTAATGAGGCTTCATTTTCCCCTTTGTGTTTCCTTTAAAAAAAAAGCAAGTATAAACATACTGATTTTATTTCCGTAACTGAGGGAATGGGTCTGTGGGCCCCTTGAGGCAAGCCTGCCTACGTGGGAGACAGCCACGTTGGGACGTGGAATGCTGAGAACAGGATTGCAGTTTTGACCTATAAGCTGATTGGCTTCGCTGGGAAGAAATGTCTCCTTTGAGGTCAAGAATTGTTACTGTTTGTTCATTTATTTCATAAAAGCACAAGGTTAGAAAGTAGAGAAAAACAAAAAAGTATATATTAATATAGGGATGTTAGTGTTGAAGTCTCAACCTCAGATTGCCCGGAGGAGAGAGAAGGTGGGCCAGTTGAGACAGAATACGATGTGGGGATTGGGGGGAGATCGTGGCGGAGAGGGAAGCACATTCTGTTTCCAGAAGGAGCTGTTATTATTTCAGAAAGTTCATTAATGCTTTACTGCTGCTTGTCAGTAGTTGTAGGTAAACCCAGTAGCCAGCAGGCTGTGGCTCACTCTCTGAGCCCTGGGAAGTTAAGCCACAGCCAGAAGGCTGAGACTAGAGGGGCCGGGAGCTAGCCTGGCAGCCACAAGCAGGGGAGGGGGCTTCAGGGAGGGGAGGGTGAAGAAGTAGCACAATTAGGAGATGCTAGGCAGTTGAGAGCTGTTGGAATATGGGGATGAAGGGGTTGTGGTGTGACCTGACGCTTTTCGTGACTTGCTAAGAAGTTTGGGTTTTCTCCTGTAGTACATACAGGCACTAGGGAGCTAGCAAAGGATTTTAAGAGCTAATATGTATCTGTGCGTGCGCGCGAGTGTTCGTGTGTGTACGCAACGAAACGAAGATAACATCAGATTTTTGTTTTAGAATAATGATTTCGTGTTTCTTTGGCCATGGGACTACCTTGGCTGCAGGGAAGCTGGTTACTGTGTACAGCAAATCGCATGAGAGGTGGTGAGGGTATGAACTCAGTTTTGGATGTGTAGAGGGGAGGGAACTGATCTGAGAGTTTCAGGGAACTAATTCGTAAAACCTGGTGACTTCCAGGGTAGGTGGAGTCAAAAATGGCTTCTAGGTTTCTCACTTAGGAATTTTGTGGAGAACGAGGCCAATCATGGCAACAAATGAACTTTCTTCTCTTCCTGTTGGTCTGTATTTTGACTAATAGAACCAGTAGCACCCCCCCCCCCCCCGCCATTGGCCCCCTTGTCTGTCTAATCAGCAAGCCCAGTTGCTTCTATCTCTTCAACAGTCTTATCCTTGGTGTATCCGTCCCCTTCCTTACTTCCGCCCTTTGTCATTTCTTAACAGCCATGGATGTTGTTTTCTAGTGGGTCAGGCAGAGTGATGTGTGTTTTCTGTAAACCTTACACCACTGTCCTACTTAGGCTTCTCCAGGAGAGCCTAGTAGTCGTGACCTGGCCCCAGTGTTCCTTCCAGGCCCGTCTCACGTCACATCCCTTTCAACTACTCTGAGCTTCAGCTACCTTCTCACACCTTCACTTAAACTTTTCTCTCTGTCTGGATTTTTCTTTTTGCTGGCAAATCCTTGTTCTTCAGAATTCAACTCGAATGAATCACTTGGTCTATAAAACTTCCCCTTTGGTTTTCAGTTAGAGGTGAGCGCACGTTCCTCTAGTTCCATCGTGCCTTCGTCCACGCTGTGAGAAGTGGTGTGGTGCAGTTACGTGATTTTTCTCAATTTTTCAGCTCCTTTATGAATATTTGCTTCTTAATAACCAAGACTCTACTTGCAAAACTCAATGGCATTTCATTCATTTAAGCTTGCTAAGTAAGGGGCGCCTGGGTGGCTCCGTTAGTTCTGTGTCCTACTCTGGATTTAGGCTTAGGTCATGATCTCAGGGTCGTGGGATCGGGCCCCAGGTTGGACTCTGTGCTCAGCCCAGGCTCTGCTTGAGATTGTCTCTCTCCCTGCCCTGTTATGTGCACACATTCTCTCTCTCTCTCCAAATCACTCACTCAGTCAGTCTTCAGGCTTGCTAAGTGAGAGTAAATGGTTGGTTTTCTTTATTCCCTCCAGTATCGATTTTACGGAGAACCTGTGGTAAAAGCATGTATCGAAAATGGAACCAGCTGCATTGACATCTGTGGAGAGCCTCAGGTATGTAAAATGAAGAAGAAAGAAGGGCCTTAACAACACAGCTGTCTGTGAGGGGGGGACTATTTAGTGCCGCCTCGCAGACCTGTTTTAGAAGTCGGGGACCCCCTCCCTCGTGCTGAGACGCGCGGTTCCACTGATGGCTTGAAGGAGAGCGCGATGGTCAGGTCTTCCGTTCTCTTGAATTTTTTTCTGCCTTACCACCTCATTTATTCCAGGTGCTTTTTGTAGCTTCCACGTGCTGTGAGGGGGCTTCATTAAAACGGTGCGCTGTGTGTAAATTCTTAGAATCTCACTTCTGTAACGTTTTCATAACGAATTCCCTTCTTGTAATCAGACACCTTTACAGCATTACAGAAAAGGAAGTGTAAAATCCTCCAAATATAAACGTTGTAGACACTCACACTCGAGTGCTTACCGCACGCCTGACACTCTGCTAATCCAGCATTTTGTGTCATCTGAATGTTCCACGTTCCCGTAAAGTCAGTGTCGTCTGGCCTGTTTCGGGGATGAGGAAACTGAAGCTGCGGGGGGTGAAGTCGTGCTCCTGAGTCCTGCCTCCGCTCAGTAGAAGCAGGACTCAGCTGGGGTTTGCCTGCGTGCAGGAAGTGGAGCGTCCGCAAGCACCAGGCCACCCCAGCTCCTCGAGAACTGTCACCCCATCTGTCCCTGCGGTCTCTGCCACTGTCCTCACCAATGTGCCGATATAGTAACGTACTGGAAAAGACTAGGAAAGTGTGAATTACCCAAATCGAGTCAAGAAGAGGTAGGAAACCCGAGTGAAACAGAAACCAATTCCTGTCTTATTAAAAAAAATCCCACAGCAAAGAATCTGATGAAACATTCCTAAAGTGTCTTATGAACTGCAGTAAAAAGTGATCTCAAAGCCTAATAAAGATCCAGACTGAATAAAGGACTCTTACAGGGCAGTAATACAAATCAAATCACCTAGTTAAAAATGGGCGAAAGGACGAGTGGAGATGTGTTCTGTGGAAGAATCCCACATTGCTTGTGGAACTACTCCACCCTCGAGGCGGGGAGCGTGACTCACCACCCCTTCCTCAGGGGGCGCCGCACAGAGTCACTCCCTGCCCGAGAGAACAGTACAGAAGGGAGGCAAGAAGAGAATAACTTGATGGTGGGTGAAACCTGACAAATGCTACCTCAGCCGAGTGTTCAGGGCCACCGTCCACACTGGTAAGTCCCAGTGACGGTACATACCCTTGAGGGAATGTCACAGAATGCACCTTACCCCTGCGGTCTCCCCTGCCCCCCAAAAGCTGTAAGCCCACGCTGGTCAGGAGAAGAATTCCAATGGGGGTGGGGGGCATGCCTCAAAACTCCTGATCCAAAGTCCTCAAAACTGTCAGGGTCCTGAGAGTCCGAGGAGACTGTCACAGCCAAGAGGAGCCTCGGGACACATGACAGCTGAATGTGATGTGGGATCCTGGGGGAGAAAAAGGACATTAGGTGAAAACTAGGGAAATCTGGATAAAGTATGGTCTTTAGTGATAATGTTATCAGTGTTGGTTTATTAATTGTAGCAAATGTTAACAGAAAACTCTAACAATAGGAGAAACTGGATCGGGGGACATGGGAACTCTCCGCTACTCAGATTTTCTGTGAATCTAGAACTGTTCTAAAAGTAATTTGTAAAAACAGGCGGAGGATTTGAACAGACATTATTCTCCTCTTCCATGCCTTCCTCTCCTCCACATTGTTCATCCCAACCACGTGTATGTGCAGACCCATGTCTGTAATGATGCCCCCTCTGTGTGATACGATTTAGAGATGTGTTCTTGCTGTCTTTGTGGGGTTTTTTGCGTATAAATTTATTTTTTCATAATAGATATTAACTTTTGCACTTAGAAGTCATTCCAAAAAAGTTAATAGTGTCATTAAGTCAGGTCAGCCCTTGCCCCACACTAGTTGCCATGTGATAGATGTACAGTAAATATTTGCTGAAAAAGTGAAAAACATTTCCACAGTTAATATTTCACTACAAAGCCACATTGGTTAGCATTTTCACAATGTAATTGCTTTGTCTTTCAAGGTCTGTCATTTAATGCTGATGTACATGTTTCTGTATAGCTCTAATTCAAATTTTTGTCCTGAATTTTTTAGTTTTTGGAATTAATGTATTGGAAGTATCATGAGAAAGCTGCAGAAAAAGGATCTTATATCATTGGAAGCAGTGGCTTTGACTCCATTCCAGCAGATCTGGGGGTGATATATACCAGAAATAAGATGAACGGTAATTATCAATCACTAAGCAGTAATTGAATTTAATAATAGCAAATTTTCATGTTTATAACTGTGATGAACTAAAATCTAGTTGGGAAGAGAGATATAACTATAAATGGGTAGTGTTCAAACACATGATTTGTTTGGGGCACCTGGGTGGCTCAGTTGTTTAGGCATCCAGCTCTTGATTTTGGCTGGGTGGTGATCTCAGTGTTGTGGGATCAAGCCCTGTGTCAGGCTCTGCGCTGGACGTGGAGCCTGCTTGGGATTCTCGCTCCTCCCACCCCTACTCACCTTCTCTAAATAAATAAATAAATAAATAATAAAATTTAAGGGGCGCCTGGGTGACTCAGTTGGCTGGTCGTCTGCCTTCGGCTTGGGTCGTGGTGCTGGGGTCCTGGGATTGGAGTCCGCATCGGGCTCCCTGATCAGTGGGGAGCCTCCTTCTCCCTCTCCCACTCCCCCTGCTTGTAAGCGCTCTCTCTCCCTCTGTCTCTCTGTCATACAAGTAAATAAGATCTTCTAAATTAAAAATAAAAAAACCCCACTTGCTTAGTTTTGACACGATTCTTTTTTTTTTTTTTAAAGATTTTATTTATTTGACAGACAGAGATCACAAGTAGGCAGAGAGGCAGGCAGAGAGAGAGAGAGAGAGGGAAGCAGGCTCCCTGCTGAGCAGAGAGCCTGATGCGGGGCTCGATCCCAGGACCCTGAGATCATGACCTGAGCCGAAGGCAGAGGCTTTAACCCACTGAGCCACCCAGGCGCCCCTGACACGATTCTTTAAGATGCGGTTAGTACCGTGTGTATTCCAAGTGAGGAATTGTCCATTGTCTGAACTTAGTTATGGTTAAAGCTACAAAATTTCTGGAAAAAGAATTTCTGACAGCCATTATAATCCAAACTTGGTTGGTTTAGGAATTAACACATTTAAAAATATAATTGATGTAACTATTATAATTAAAAGTTTAATTATTTAAAAAAAGATTTTATTTGAGAGAAAGAGAGCAAGAGAGAATGAGAGAGAGCATGAGCTGGGGGGAGGCAGATGGAGAGAAAGAGGCAGGCTTCCGCTGAGCCGGGAGCCCGATGCTGGACTCGATCCCAGGACCCTGAGATCACAGAGATCATGACCTGAGCCAAAGGCAGATGCTTAATTGACTGAGCCACCCAGACACCCTATTATGCTCTTGAGAGTTTTTTGATGTGACTAATACCAGTTTAGAACTAAAAACCCTTTATCTTAAAAAAAAAAAATGGGAAAAATCAATATGGTGGTAAAACAATTGGAATTAGTAATGTCAGGCATATTGGAAAAGGGTCCATTTAGAAAATGACGTGAAACAGGCAACTCCACTGTCTTATTCACTATTGTAAGAGCTTAGAAAGATGGAAAGTGTGCTAGTTTATAGCAAAAAAGTTAGCATGACTCAAACCAAAGTCCCAGACAGGTAGCACCCAAAGAAGAAAGAAAGCTACAGATAAGTCTTGCTTTGTGAAATTAGTAGTCAAAAAAATGCTAAATTTTTAATAAAAATCTAAATTTTTAAAAGAATAATATATCAAAACCGAGGCTTATTAGGAAGTTAAATCATCATCACATCAGAATATTGAAGGTGAAAAGCTAGATGGCCATCTCAGTAAATGATTTGACAATTCATGCCATTTACTCATTGCAGGTTTTTAGGAATTTAGTAATAGAATACTTTATTAACATAGTTAATGTCAGAAGGCAATAGCTGATATCATACTCAGTGATGAAATGCTAGAACCATTCCAAATAAAAAGAACACGAGCATCTCTTTTTTTTTTTAAGTTTATTTATTTATTTTAGGGAGAGTGTGAGTGAGTGTTGGGTGGCGGGAGGGATAGAGGGAGAGAAAGTCCCAAGCAAACTCCATGCTCAGTGTGGAGCCTGACGTGGGACTTGATCGCAGGCTCGATCCTACCTAAACTGAAACCAAGATGGGTCACTTAACTGACTGAGCCTCCCAACTGAACGTCTTTAAAACACTTAATCTTAAAATCATGGATCTGGTAGGTCTCCTTTTATCACCTTAAGTCTCTAAAGTTCAGACATTTTCTTCATGATAATTTTACATATTTCTTACTAAGATTTTTAAATATTTAATAGTTTCTGTTATTTTGAATAGGTCTTACTTCTTTTAAGGGAGAAATAATACTTTAAGCCTTGTTTTAAAACTTTGTTTTCGAAGTTTTAAAACAAGTGCCTGGGTGGCTCAGTGGGTTAAGCCTCGACCTTTGGCTCAGGTCATGATCTGCTCAGCTTCCCTCTCTCTCTGCCTGCTTGTGCTCTCTCTCTCTCTGTCAAATAAGTAAATAAAATCTTAAAAAAAACCCCAACAACTTTGTTTTCAGATAGCAAACCCTAAGAGGGAGCATTTCAACAGGTGCCCTCACTGATTGTTTGGCACAAGCGGTCCACACGTAGTCCACGTTCTTCCTGCGGTGACGGTAGACCAGGAGCCATAAACCCAGGCTGCGTTCTCGGAGCAAACCTCAGAATCATCTCAGGGTGTTACACTTCATGATCTAGGTGTTTATTAATGGTCACCAGGCAACATTTAGATGACTGTGGTTCTCATCATGTTGATGACCAGGTTGTTCATTCTCTTTCTCAGGGTCAGCTTTCCAAGGCCCCATGATTTTGTTTTCTTTGGAATTAAAACTAGGAAGACCAGTCTTAAGAAATTGCTGTAGTCAGTTAAGCGTCTCCCTTTGGCTTAGGTCATGATCCCGGGGTCCTGGGATTGAACCCCTCGTTGGGCTCCCTGCTCAGTGGGGAGTCTGCTTCTCTCTCTACCCTTCACCTTGCTTGTGCCCTCTCTCTCAAATAGGTAAATAAAGTCTTTTTAAAAAAATAGGAATAATGCATTCTGCATGTCTTAGTTGTGTGGATCTTATTTGATTTGACTCTACCGTTGTGCTGCTCTTGTAGGTACTCTGACTGCTGTGGAAAGTTTCCTGACTCTACATTCTGGACCTGAGGTTGGTTTTCTGTTTCTCAGGTGTTTTTAAAAGTTAACAAAAACATTTTGGAAATGATACATGCCTCCTAAAAAGATTTCGATGAGTTAAATTTCATACATATTTGTAATTTTTAGGGTGTGAGGGTCACTATGTTTGATTTTAAAAAGTAAAGATGGTGGCTTGCTGGGAATTACCTGGACTTAAAATACAATTTTGTTACAAGCAGCTGCACGGTTCAGTGTATTAGAATGAGGTCCCATGATCCCAGCACCAAAATATCTCTCATTGTTGTGTAATAACTGTTGTCAGCCAGCTCAGTCCTCACCTTAATCCCAAGTCTGTGCACTCGTGTTGTGCACCTCACGGGCTGAGGCCATCCTGGCCAGAAAGAGATGGTGATGTTATCACTGACTCTCCGGCCTGTTGGGGAACATGAGACCTGAGGTGGCTGTGTTCCCGGAGGCCCATGTTTACGACAGGCCTTTTGTCGCCGGCAGTCTGACCCAGGTCTAGGTCTTTGCTTGAGGTTCTCTTTAAAATCCATTCATTCCGCCAGTCCTCTGTGATGGTGCAGATCCATATAGCAGTACAAGGTGGTGTGTGACCCAGAAACGGAGAAGATGCAGACCTGTCCTGAAGGGGAGAATAATGTGGCTTGACAGGAGAGAGAGAGACAGATGAATACTGTCTAAAGAGATCAGGTGAAATACTGTAGGATTCTGAGGATGGAGAGTAAACCCGGCTGGGAGGCCAGAGGTAAGAGCTGCCTGGAGGAGTTGGGCGTGTGCCGAGTGTCAGAAGCGGGTGCCCTGGAGCTGGGTAAAGGGAGAGGGAGCAGCGTCATCAGGACACCGCTGCGGGACGGTGTGAGCGTGTGCGGGTGAGACTCATGGTTCCCGTTGTCCAGATTGTGGGATCAGGTTAATAAACACAAAGCTGTGTCACGTATGCTAAAATCCGTGGTGACAGAGAATGCCCACTGGAGAGTCAGTAAAGGGAATTGATAGTGGGCCCGAGCCCGAGTAACTGGGGAAGGCCTCCTAGAGGCCTTGCTGAGTTTAGCTGCGAGAAGGAAATAGCATTTGGAAGGTCAGAAGCAGTCGCCTGAACAAGGCTCAGAAGCAAGAATGAGATACATGCTTAAATCTGGGGAGCATGGCTAGAAACCCAGCTCCACCCCGTTGAAACCAGCAGCACGAAAGGAGCTGACTGACTCTGCAGGGGATAGTGTGGGATTTGCTGTCTGCATTCCTTTCCTCTGGGCTCCTCCATGTGGCTCTCAGCGTGGCAGGGAAGGTGCTGGCGTTCGCAGGGATAGATTGTCCTTGAAGTTCCCCATGGCCTGGGAGCAGCTAGCAGAGTTGATGTGTCCCATCGTGGGAAAGATCAGTCAAGCATGAGGCCTTTGGGCCCTTCTTGAGCCCATCAGTATGACCTGGTGTTTTGGCTTGGTCAGATCGCCTCGGCCTGGGTCGCAGGCCTCTGGAGGGGGCCCACAGAGAGAGTTCCATCTCTCCAGCGCGGAACATGTTCCAGATAGGAAAGAGCGTTTTATAAGCAGAAGATAAGTTAGGGGATTGCAGGGAGTTGCTGCAGGACGAACAAAATCCGGATGTCACAACAGGGAGATCGTGAGGAAATTGGTAGAATAGAAGAGAGGCTGCTTTTGAAAGAGCAGCAGGAGATGCAGCTGGGAAGAGAGCTGGTGTCGTGAAGGTGTCTTCATGGTGGCTCACATGGAGGCGGGCCAGGTATGGCAGCAGGACGGCCTGGGCTTGAGTTCTGGCTCTGCCGCTTACGGGTGACGTGAGCCTGGGCAAGTACCACACTGTCCTCACGGGGCCTCCCTTCCTTCATCTGTAAAAGGAGATGATGATAGCATCTGCTTCATGTGGTCGCTGAGTCGGTGACTCTAAGTCAGAACAGAGGTTGGCAGTTAGCAAATTGCCCAGTAAATGTTATTAAGTATTATTTTTTTAAAATATTATTTGAACTTAAAGTTGGGGCTTGACTCAGGACAAGAGAGCTGAAGCCTCTGTAGGAGCAAGGCTCCCTCTCTCATTCCCCCTAAAGCAAAATCCACATCCCCACAAGGATGGGACAGGTTCTGTGTATCCCCAGTCACTGAGTTGTCCTGTCCCTCCTTATCTTTCTTTTCCCCTGGAGGTTTTTTATTTTACACACAAAATTGTACCATAGGCCACATGCTTGAATTTCAGAGGATTGAAATTATACTGTAGAATTGTCCCGTCTGTCCAGTCGGTCTTCCCGCCGTGATGGAAATGTTCTGTGTGTGCTGCGTGGGGGCTTACGCAGTGGCTGTTGGGGCTCTAGAACAGGTCAGCCACTTGCCTGTGGCAAGCAGAAGGAGAGGGAAAGAGAATCTCGAGCTTATTCCGGGCTGAGCGTGGAGCCCGGCATGGGACTCCCATCTCATGACCCTGAGATCCTGCGATCACAATCTGAGCCGAAACCAAGGGCTGGATGCTTAACCAACTGAGCCACCCAGCTGCCCCAGCCCATGGCCTTTTTTATATGTCCACAAGCTAAGGGTGATGGTTTACATTTTTCAAGGGCTGCAATAGAAATACAAAGAATACGTCATAGAGACCATCTGTGGCCTACAGATTGGACCTTTCAGAGGTGGTTTGCCAACCCCTGTCCTAGAGTGTGTTGTAGACCACAGTACAGTTATACTAGAAATCACTGAAGAGATAACATGAAAATCCCTGTATATTTGCATATGATGAAATGTATTTTAAATTTATGTCATTAACCCAGACCTTTTTTCTAAACTCCAGGTTTAAAACATCTCCCCTTATTAACATCTCCCCTTGAACACCCGATAGCTCTCTTTGACTGTGCCTTGTCCATAACTGACCTCCTGTTTCTTGTTTCCAAGTGCGCTTCAACCTTGGGTCATTTGTATCCGTTTCAGTTGGTAGTGGTGTGTCCTTCCACACAGGTCAGACGGTGGGTCATTGCTCTCTGTCCTCTGAGGACAGATCCTCAGATCCCGTCAGTCAGGAAATGCTGTTGATTCTGCCTTTTCGAATCGTGAGAATCTGATACTCTTCACCATTTCTCTTTCTCCCACGCCTTATTCTTGCTACTACCTGTTCCTGTAGAGTCGTGCTCGACACATAGCCGGGATGATCCTGTTCTGACCTCACTCAGACCATGTCCTTCCGGTCGTGTGCAAGAATCCAAGTGACGTGGGCCTTGTCCCCTCTCTCCCACACCTGGGCATTCTCCCTCATTTACGCTGATCCGTGTGTCCCCTCGAACATGCCAGCACACTTCCGCCCTCTGCTTTTGTCCTGGCTCTCTCCTTTTCCTGCCAATACTTGTCAGAGATGTTTGCATGACTGACACCCTCTTCTCTTCAAGTCTTTTCTAAGTAAAATATTTGCAAATTAAAAGCAATAATACATAAGAATAATATATTTTGACCAAGTTAGTTTTAGAGAGGAATAGGACGTGTCATATTACATAACCACTATATATAATCCACCTCATTAACAGGTTAAAGGAGGACAGTCTTATGATCATCTCGATAAACAGAGAAGTGGGTGGTAAAATGTACTATCTATTCATGATTAAAAACTTACAGCAGGTCAGGAGTAGAAGGGAAGATTATCTTTTTTTTAAAAGCCATAATAAAGTTAAATCTGTATTTAACATTGACGACTTTTGCTCTGAGCGCAGAAATAAGGCCTGGGTGCCCATTACTTCTGCCAGACTGTAGCCAGAGCAATAATGCAGGAAAAAAGAACGAAACTGTATATAGGTTGGAAATGAGAAAACAAGGGGTGCCTGGGTGGTTCAGTCGGTTAAGCATCTGCCTTTGGCTCAGGTCATGATCTCAGGGTTCTGAAATCAAGCCCCGAGTCGGGCTCCCTGCTCAGCAGGGACCCTGCTTCTCCTTCTCCTACCCACTCATGCTCTCTCTTGCTATCTCTGTCTCTCAAATAAATAAATTTTAAAAATATTTTTTTTTTTAAAAGGAAGAAACAAAACTATTTTCAGCAGATGATATAATTGTAAATGTAGGAAATTCTAAGGAAATCTGTAGGCAATATTTTTAGAATGAATAAACGAGTTTCATAGATTGCTAGAAAAATTCTTTTTCTTACCTGATTTCCTTGGCTAGACCCTCCAGTACAGTGGGGAGTAGAAGTGACGAGAACTGATGTCTTTGTCTAGCTGTAGGTTTTTATAGATGCTCTTCATCAGGTTGAGGAAATTTCCTTTTATTAGTTTGTTGAATGTTTTTAATGTGAAGGGTGTTATATTTTATCAAATGCTTTTTCTCAACAGTGAGATGATCATGTGGTTTTTGTTTTTTCTTCCCTTCCTCCGTTGTATTACTTAAAATTGATTTTCGTATGTTGAACCAACCTTACATTGCTGGGGTGAATCCCACTTGGACATAGTATATAATCCTTTATATATATATATATTTTATATATTGCTGATTTAGTTTACTAGCATTTTTGTTGATGATTTTTGCATCTATATTCATAAGGAATATTAGTTTGTAGTTTTTTTGTGATTTTTTTTTGTCTGGTTTTGGTATCAGGGTAATTGGTACTGACCTTTTAGGAAAAGTTTGCAAAGAAGTATTCTTGAAATGTTTGGTAGAATTCATCAATGACGTCATCTGGGCCTGGGCTTTTCTTTGTGGGAAGTTTGTTTGTTTTTTTTTTAAAGATTTTATTTATTTGGCAGACAGAGATCACAAGTAGGCAGAGAGGCAGGCAGAGAGAGAGGGAGAGGGGGAGAAGCAGGCTCCCCGCTGAGCAGAGAGCCTGATGTGGGACTCAATCCCAGGACTCTGGGATCATGACCTGAGCCGAAGGCAGCGGCTTAACCCACTGAGCCACCCAGGCACCCTGTGGGAAGTTTTTTGATTATTAATTCAATCTCTTTACTTACAGGTTTACTAGGATTTTCTATTTCCTCTTAAGTTAGTTTTGGTAGTTTGCATTGGCATTAGTTTTCTAGGCCTGCGGTAACGAACTGCTGAGAACTGGGTTGCTTAAAAAACAGAAATTTATTACTCTCATGGTTCTGGAGGTTAGAAGTTGGAGATCAAGGTTTTTGTAGAGTTGGTTCTTTTGGAGGCTTTGAGGGAGAATCTGCTCAGTATTTCTCTCCTGGCTTCTTGTGGTTTGCTGGCTCTTGGGCGTTTGGGGTGTGTAGATGTTGCGCTCTGATCTCTGCTCCACCTTCGCATGGCGTTCTCTCTGTGGGGATGCTGTGTCCGCATCTCACAGGTCTGTTAAGGACGGGGGCCTACCCACTCTAGTTCGACCTCCCCTTAATTAATTATGTCTACAACAATCCTGTTTTCAAATAAGGTCACATTTTAAGGTATTAGCGGTTAGGACTTCAGCCTATGAATTTGGGGAGACACAGTTCAATTCGTAATAGTGTCTTTCTTGGAGTTTGTCCATTTCATCTAGGTTGTCTCATTTGGTGGTGTATAGTTGCCCATAGTATTCCCTAATACTCCTGTCTGCTTCTGTAAGGTTGGTAGTGATGTTGCTTCTTTCCTTCCTGGTTTTAGTAACTTGAGTGCTTTCTCTGACTTTTTCTCTTTCACTCTTTTTGTCAGTCTGGCTAAAAGTTTGTCAATTTGGGTGATTTCTTCAAAGAGAGAAATTTGGTTTTCATTGATTTTCTCTATTTTTCTATTCTCTGTTTCATTTATTTCCATTCTAGTCTTTATTGTTGCTGGACACAGAATTAATATAAAAATTAGTTGCATTTCTATATACAAGCTATAGTTAGAAAATGAATTTTTTTAAAAAGTGACCTTTTTTAATAGCATAGAAAAAATTAAGTACCTAAGAATAGTAATAGAAAAATGTGTAATAGTTCTGTGAAGAAAGCTATAACACATGATTGGAGACCTTAAGGAAGACAAATAAATGGAAGGGTCCACCATATTCATGGATTGGGGGACTCAGTTTTGTTATGATGTCAGTTTTCCTCAAATTGATTTATAATCCCATGTAATTCCAATCAAAATCTGAAACAGGATTTTGTTTTGGTGTGCAACTTGGCCAGATAATTCTAAAATATATATGGAAATGCAGAGGGCTGATAATAACCAAGACATTCTTGAAGGAGGAAAAGGTAGAAAGGTGCTCTTGGGTATCAAGACTCATTATTAAATCAGTGCATTGGCAGGGGGACATCAGTAGGCCTAGAACGGAGTAAAGAGCTCAGAGTATGTATGTGTGTGAGCACTTGATTTATGGGAAAGGAGCTCTTCAGGAGGTGACGCTGGGCCAACTGGGTATCCAGATGGAGAGAAATGAAATTAAATTCATACTTCGCACTGTGTACAAAAAATCAAGTTTAGGTGGATTACAGTGTAAGAGGCAACTCAGTGAAGCTTCTAGAAGACGATGTGCATTTCATGGCCTCAGGGTTGGGAATGGCTTCCCCCCCACACACATATATTTTATTATTTTTTAATGAAATATAATTGATATAACATCAGTTTCAGGCGTCCAACATATTGATTTGATATTTATATGCACTGCAGTATATTGCATATACGGTTATCATGAGAAGTCAACATCCATTTCCATACACACGTGCAAATTTATTTTTCTTGTGATGAATTTTTTTTTTTTTTTTTTTAAAGTAGGCTCCTTGTGCAGCCTGGAGCCCAACATGGGGCTTGAACTCATGACCCTAAGTGCCCCGTGTGGTGAAAACTTTAAAGATTTCTCTTAGCAACTTTCACATAGGGAATACACTATTAACTAGAGTCACCAGGCTGTATAGGGAATGGTTTCTTAAAAAAGACATAGAAGGCATTAGATATAAGGAAAAAGTGATAAATTTATGTACGTTTAAAATTGATAATGTCTGTTTATGAAAAGATACCATTTAGAAAATGGAAAGTCCAGCTATAGAGCAGTTCTTTCTTTTTTTAAGTTTTTTATTTTAATTCCAGTATAGTTAACTTACAGTGTTATATCAGTTTCAGGGGTACAGTGTGGTGATTCAATACAATATAGGAATTCAAGAGTCTGTTTCTTGGTTTGTCTCTTTTATTTTCCTTTGCTTGTTTTCTTTCTTAAATTCCACCTGTGAGTGAAACCATATTGTATTTGTCTTTCTCTGACTCTTTTTAGCTCCATCCATGTCATTGCAAATGGCAAGATTTCATTCTTTTTTTATGGCTGAGTAGTACTCCTGTGTGTGTGTGTGTGTGTGTGTGTGTGTGTCTTCGTCTTCTTTATCCATTTGTCTGTCAGTGGACCCTTGGGCTGCTTTCATAATTTGACTATTGTAGATAATGCTACAATAAACATCGGGGTCCATGTATCCCTTTGAATTAGTGTTTGTATATTCTTTGGGTAAATACCCAGTAGTGTGATTGCTGGATCATAGGGTAGCTCTATTTTTAACTTTTTGAGGAACCTCCATGCTGTTTTTCAAGTGGCTGCACCTTGCATTCCCACCAACAGTGCAGGAGGGTTCCCCTTTCTCCACACCCTCACCAACACTTGTTTCTTGTGTTGTTGATTTTGGCCTTTCTACCGGGTGTGAAATGATTTCTCATTGTAGTTTTAATTTGTATTTTCCTTTTTTTTTTTTTTAAAGATTTTATTTATTTGAGAGAGAGAGGATGAGAGAGAGCACGAGAGTGGGGAGGGTCAGAGGGAGAAGCAGACTCCCTGCTGAGCAGGGAGCTCGGAGCAGGACTCGATCCTGGGACTTAATGACCAGTGCCAAACACAGTTACTTAACTGACTGAGCCACCCACATGCCCCTTGATTTGCATTTTCCTGGCAAGGGGAGCAGCAGACTTCCCACTGAGCCAAGGATCTCGACATGGGACTCAGTCCCAGGACTCTGGGATCATGACCTGAGCAGAAGGCAGGTGCTTAACCGATAGCCACCCAGGAGCCCCAAATTTTTCGTAATGTTCTCTATAATTGTTTGTATTTCTGTGGTGTTGGTTATTATTTATCTCCTTTCTTTTGTGATTTTGTTAGAGTCCTTTCTCTCTCTCTCTCTTTATGGTTCTGGCTAGAGATTTATCAATTTTGTTGATCTTTTCAAAGAACCTGCTTCTGGTTTCATTGATCACTTCTGTTGCTTTTTAGTTTCTGTATCATTTGTATCCGCTCTAATTTTTATTATTTCCTTCCTTCTGCTGGTTTGGGGTTTTGTTGTTCTTTTCCTAGCTCCTTCAGGAGTAAGGTTAAGTTGTGTATTTGAGTTTTTTCTTGCTTCTTGAGGTGGGCCTGTATTGTTATATGAACTTCCCTCTTAGAACTGCTTTTGCTCTGTCCCACAGGTTTTGGACTGTCATGTTTTCATTTTCACATGTTTCCATGTAATTTTTGATTTCCAAAGTAGGAGCTATTTCTAATACATGATGAATCTTAATATCACAGTCTTGAGCATAAAAGGCCAAACTCAGAGGAATATAGGCTGTGTGCTTCCATTTCTGTAAAGTTTAGAAACAGGCAAGATTCACAAGGAATGAATACTTAGGTGGTAAAACTCTAAGGAAAAGCAAGTATTTGTCTTTATTACCATGAAAGCAGGACAGAAGTTGGGCCTTCTGTCTGCAGGGATATTTGTTTCATAATTTCATTGAATTGCCTCTTTTTGTTTTGTGTACTTTATGTTTTTCAATAAGGTAAACAGTTTTTAAAAATGGACTGATCTGTGCCTTTTTGATGGTTTATTTGTATAAAAAGATATTCTTAGGTTTCCAAAAAGCTCTTTTCTCCTAGTATTTGGAAATTTTTTATTTTTTAATTCTTATTTAAATATTTTACTTTTTTTTTTTTTTTTAAAGATTTTATTTATTTATTTGACAGAGAGAGAGATCACAAGTAGGCAGAGAGGCAGGCAGAGAGAGAGGAGGAAGCAGGCTCCCTGCGGAGCAGAGAGCCCGATGCGGGGCTCGATCCCAGGACCCTGAGATCACGACCTGAGCCGAAGGCAGCGGCTTAATCCACTGAGCCACCCAGGCGCCCCTAAATATTTTACTTTTAAGTAATTTGTATACCCGAGATCAAGAGTCTTGTGCTTCACCGACAGAGCTAGCGGGGTGCCCCTGGGAATCTTTATGTTTGCAAACAGGTCACATTGACTGGGTCCGGATTGAGAGTAGTTTCACATAGAAACCCCTCAGAGTTCTAGCTCTGTTTGTTTTAACACAACAGAAGATACAAATCTGTATCAGAGTGGGAACTAAGTTTTGTGTCTCTCTGCCTTTCATTGGCATCAAAGCTCTGATATAAACACCTGCATTTTCTGATGGTTTATTGTTTCTCTTATTCTGCTTATTAACAAGCAACAATATCTTCACATCTTCACATCAGCTTTACTGATGCTCCTCTTTCAAAAATCTTGTGACAGAATTGGTTTTGAATATTTCTAAATAACTTTGTTCATTCAAAAAAGGTAAACCACCTGAAAGGTTATGTACAATCAGAGTTATAAATGAAGTTTAAAATACCTATGTAACAGAGAATGAAAAGGCCCATCCGAAAGTTAGGAGGTAAAGAGGAGTCGGCACTAAGACATCAAGTCCCGAGGTTATATCCTCACCTTTCTGCCCCTCACGTCTAATGGGCATTGGAGATGAGGGTCGTGGAGAGGGTGTAATTATGTTGGAAGAATGGAAAACACTGAGGACGAGAAATAATGGAATGAATGAGTCTGGGCAAGATCAAGCAAGGATTCTCCGCTGCCTACAGTTCCAGAAAGAAACTGAAGAAGTGGGGGGAGAAATTAAAATATAAATCATATTAATGAGCCTTAAAACTAAAAAAATTATATTTTAACAAGACTTTTGTGGGAGGCATTTGTATAACCTGAGGCTGGAGTAAGGGGCAGTGGGGGCAGTGGGACCCCGGCTGTGCCGGGGCCAGGATTGGTCTATACATTGTGTCCGTGTGCATAAATGTGCTCAGGGACATGTCTTGAAACTTCGAGGAATCAGCCTAGGGAGAGGAATTGGGTTAATTTTGAAGGCATATGGTCAGTTAGTTGAGTGGAAATGCAAAGTTAAAAAACTCAGTGGCATTTAAAAGGAGCATAAATGATGGTAGGAAGGAAGAAGAAAGAGCACACATGGGTGTCAGTATGGAATATGATCAAGCCGGGGAGTCCTGCCTGAAGATCCGTCTCGAGGTTAAGTAAGGGATTTTTGCCTTGCTCCGAGAGAGGCGGAATTCTGTTCTCTGTAAACACTTGTAAATTTCTTGGTTTTACGTTTTGTCATGATCCCTTAAGACATGTTTCTTTACTTTTTGAATTTTTATTAGGGGTTGTGCATTCACGATGGTACCTGGAAGTCTGCAGTTCATGGTTTTGCAGATCAGAGTAATTTGAAAAAACTGCGAAATGAGTCAAATCTGAAACCTGTCCCAATTGTTGGTTCAAAATTGAAAAGAAGGTATATTAACTTAAAATCTGTTCTTTTTTTATTTTAAGATTTTATTTATTTATTTGAGAGAGAATGAGAAAGCATGAGCGGAGGGGCAGGAGAGAGGGGGGGCTGGGGGGCATAGGAGCAGGGGGAGGGGCAGGCCGAAGAGAGAGGGAGGAGCAGACTCCCCACTGAGCAGGGAGCCTGACTTGGGGCTTGATCCCAGGACCCTGAGATCCTGACCTGAGCCGAAGGCAGATGCCCAACCCACTGAGCCACTCAGGCACTCCAAAATCTATTCTTCAGCATATCAGGTCTAAGTATATTGCTGTTGATGTTGTTATTAATAAAGTCTGCCACTTAGAAAAGCCTGAGACTGTTCTGTAGTAAATACAGGATTGTCTTCCTAACTAAATATAATATGATTAATACATTATTCTAAGCTTAAGTACTTCATATATAATAATATATTTGGATTCTGGGAGAAAATGAATTTTGTGCCTTTTTACTGTCATTATCAAAATCAAACATCAGTTAAATTTTGTGCAGTAAAACCACCATTTTAATAAGTGTCATGATCTAATGTAGATTATTTTTTTTAAGATTTTATTTATTTGACAGAGAGAGAGAGACACAGTGAGAGAGGGAGCACAAGCAGGGGGTGTGGGAGAGGGAGAAGCAGGCTTCCTGCAGAGCAGAGAGCCCCAATGTGGGACTCGATCCCAGGACCCTGGGATCATGACCTGAGCTGAAGGCAGAGGCTTAATGATTGAGCCACCCAGGTGCCCTAGATTATCTATTAATAGCACTTTCATGTGAAAACTTTTTTTATGTGAGAACTCTACACTCATGCTAGGTTTTGGCTGTTGAAATGAGTGTACTGTCTGGGGAGACTGACGGTGTAGAACATATCTGTTGTGAGCCCCTGCTGTGAAGAACTCTGCTCTGTCCCACTCATCTGTTTGGTGTAGGTGTGGGGAACACAGGACAAGTAGATAAATTGTAATTGAGAGCAGATCTGCCGTCTTTGTTTTCATTACTGCCTCAAGAAAAACTGCATTTTTTATTCAGAAATTTGCAGAGTTAACTGTAAGTGGAGAAAATGCAGCATATTCTAGGGTCTGTGGGTCTGTCTTGCAGGTGGCCGATTTCTTACTGCAGAGAACTGAATAGCTACTCCATTCCCTTCTTGGGATCGGACGTGTCCGTTGTGAGGCGGACTCAGCGCTACTTGTTTGAGAATTTGGAGCAGTCACCTGTAAGTGCATACGATTTAATTTTTAATGAAGAGTGTACTGTTCATTACCATTCCCATACCTGTTTAACGTAGGATTTTTAGTTTGCAAAGCGAAAAAAGAGCAGGCCAAATAAGGCAGGGGTCAGTTTCTGAAAGTACAAGAATCAGTAGGGTAAAGCGTTTTGCATTTTATGGGGGCGGAGGTAGCTTTCCCCATAATTCAGGTCTGGCAACTGCATACGTTGTTGGTGAAACAGAACAGCGGCAAATTTAGTGCAGGGAGCGCTGGTGTCTAAACACCCAACTACCCTTCGTGAGAGTTTTGGCTGTCAGGATACTGTGTTGCTGGTGAGATGTCTGGGTTCTCCTCCTTGTGACCTCCGACTTCAGGAGTAACATCTTTCTCCTTTTGGCGTGGGAAGTAATTGCTCCCATTTCTGAGACTTGAAGAGGAAACTGTTCCTCAAAAAGTTGAACATAGCTACCCTACGACCCAGGAATAGCGCTACCGGGTATTTACCCTAAGGATCACTAATGTAGTCATCTGAAGGGGCACCTCACCCCAATGTTTATAGCAGCAATGTCCACAGTAGCCAAACTATGGAAAAAGCCCAGATGTCCATTGACATATGAATAGATAAAGAAGATGTGGTCTATATGTACAATAGAATACTATACAGCCATCAAAAGAATGAAATCTTGCCATTTGCAACCACATGGATGGAACTAGAGGGTATTATGTTAAGTGAAATAATCAGTCAGAGAAAGACAACTATCATATGATCTTGTATGTGGAAACAAAACAGAGGATCATGGGAGAAGGGAGGGAAAAAATGAAACAAGATGAAACCAGAGAGGGAGATACACCATAAGGGACTCAATCATGGGAGACAAAATGAGGGTTGCTAGAGGGAGGGTGTTGGGGGGCTGAGGTAACTTGGTGGTGGACATTAAGGAGGGTATATATTGTAATGAGCCCTGGGTATTACATAAGATGATGCATCACTGACTTCTACCTCTGAAACTAATAGTATATTATATGTTAATTCATTGAATTTAAATTAAAAAATGAAAGAAAAAAAAGGACCAAAGCTAAAGCATGCCACAGGGGGGAAAAGAGAGGAAACTGTATCTCAATTTAAAAGATTATTTTCTCATAGAAGAGGTTGTAGTTAGAATCTCTATCTTATAATATATAATTACTACATTTATGTACATTGTTGTGGGCTTTTTATGTATGGATCAAGGGGACTTTTGTGTTCAGGTCAGGGAAGCTAATTACCACTTGTAATAATTTCTTTAAAAAAATAGGCTCCCAATGTCTGGTTTCTGAACAAGCTTTTAGAACATAACACGTTCATAAAGTGGAAACTGCTTTTGCTCTCTGTTTATGGCCACAGAGGAAGGTATAAGTCTTGTATTGTGTAGTCTGCAGAAGTTGGGGTAACATTCTGACTTTACGTCCTCATCTAGGTCCAGTACGCCGCCTACGTGACGGTGGGAGGCATCACTTCTGTCATTAAGCTGATGTTTGCGGGACTTTTCTTTTTATTCTTTGTGAAGTTTGGCATTGGAAGGCAGCTTCTCATAAAAGTAAGTGGTATTTTTATGAAACTAGGTCTTTAGAAGTATTTTCCACGAGTTTTAAAAAATATCACTGAGGGTTTTTTAATTTTTTTTTTTTTTTTTTTTTTAGTTCCCGTGGCTCTTCTCCTTTGGTTATTTTTCAAAACAAGGTCCAACACAAAAACAGGTAACCCCTTCTTTTGTATACAGCTCTTTAATTTTTTCTTTACTTCATTTTTCCTTTTCCTCAGCACACTTGCTGGAAGGTGAAACTCGGAGGAGCACTTACTGTGTTTCAGATGTGCTTTTATGTTCTTTCCATAAATTAGCCGACGCAGTCTTTTCAAACACTCTTGATGTGGGTAGGCTCTCCTCTTGACCGAAGAGGAGCCTGAGGCCAGAGGCCAGAGGCTAAGTAACTTGCCCAAAGTCCTACAGCGAGTACTTAGCCAAGTCGGGGCGAGAACCCAGTTTTCTAACTCCAAACTTTTATTCTCCTGACGTCAGAGAGATCTCAAATGTTTAGCCTTCGTTTTTCTCCTCCATACCTCCTCCTTCCCAGCGCTTCCCTTCCTGTTCCGCACATGCCGGTGCCTCCCCCCTTCCCCCTGTGAGGTTCACAGACCCCCCGTCAGGCCTGGGTCATGAGCTCCGTCTGCTTGCCCACCGGGATCTACCCTCCCTCCCCTGACAGTGAAGATGGGCGTGAGGCAAACGCCTGCTTCTCCTCTCACTGGAACTTGGAACTTGAGCACCATTTGCTGATACTGTTGCTTTTAATTAGCGATCTCTCCATCTCCTCACCGGCTTTCCTCACCATCTACCCCGCCCCCGCAGTTTCAACTCCTGCCTCACTGATGGGGTTGAGAATGTGGGTGGTGCATCCCGGGAAGTTCTGCTCTCCCACCCATGGCCGCTACTCTCGTCTCTACCTTCTCAGCTGCTCAGGGAAGGACTCTGAACAAGACAGATCCCGCCACCTGTGCTCTTTAAAGATCGAGCCCTTCTTGTGTGGCAGGCACGGAGCTCAGTGCTTTACATCGCATTTAGTCCTCCCGTGGTCATGTATGTGAAGGTATTAGCCACTTCCTCCCGCTGAGGAGGTCAGCAGAGCAGGTATTACCTGCCCGAGTTCGTGTGCTTGAATGCGGTGGACCCGGGGACCATACCGGCCTGAGCCTCATCTTTCCTGATGACTTCCTCTTGGTCTCCCCTGCCGTTCTCCCCCCACCTCTCCTCGTCTGTGCACATGCAGCCCAGAGAGGAGTCCTTGATCCTCCTTCGCCCTGTTTTTCCCTCGGTAGAGTCGATGTTTGTCTTCATACTGCTAAGTGCTTTGAATGCTGTGGGTCCCTATTCAGTCTGTTATCATCTCTGACATTATTGTCCTTGAAATACTCCCTCCCTTGGCTTCTGAGATCATCGCTCTTCCAAGTGTCCACTCTCTTCCTCTCCTTCTCTGCCGTCCCCGCTTCCCTCCCACTGTCCCCGGGCTATCTCCGCAGTGTTCTCAGCAGACCCGCTCAGATCTGCTGATCACCTGTCCACCTGTTTTCCTGGACATCTTGACCCGGATGTCCCTCGGGCACTTGAAATTGCACACATCATGAATCTGAACTTCTTTCCCCGAAACTTCTTTCTCCTCTTCCTTTGTTTTCCAGCTCGGTTGGTGGCGCTGTCATCTGCCCAGTCACGAATGTGGGCATCATTCTAGATTTTTCTCCAAACCCATCATATGCACTTTAGCTGAGGCTCTGGTCCCTCTTTCTTTTTCTTTTTCCTCTCTTCCTGAAATTGTGGTAAAATGCACGTAGCATGAAATGTACCGTCTTAGCCACTTCGGCGCGTTCGGTGGTCTCCGCGCATCTCACAGTGCCGGCATTCGTCCTGCGCGAGCGCACGGCGGTCTGCAGCACGTTGCGCTACTGCGCAGGCATCCCAGCCGTCTGGCTCCAGGTCTTTTCCTCTCACAGCTCTGAGACTCTGTTCCCAGTAAACAGTAACTCGCCTTTTCCCTCTTTCCCCAGCCCCTGGCCACCACCATTCTCCTGTCTGTGAGTGTGTCCGCTCAGACAGTATTTGTCCTTCTGTGACTGGCCTGTGTCGCCGAACACGATGTCCTCAAGGTTCCTTCATGTCGTAGCAGGTGTCAGACTTCATGCCTTTTTAAGGCTGAATAGTAGTGATTCCTTTTCACACACTCATACACACCCACCGCACATGCACAGACACCCACACCCCCCATACGTACGTCCCCCATCTCCGTCCAGCCATCCACGGACGCTTGGGTTTCTTCCCCCGTTCGGCTGTCTCGAGCGGTGCTGCTGTGACCTCGGCTGTGCAGATCCACCTGCAGGATCCTCCTGTCGGTTCCTTGGGCTGAATACCCTGAAGTGCAACTGCTGGGTCCGGTGGGAAATCTCTGTAAGTTTTTCAGGATCCACCAGATGCCTCCATGGCTCCACGCTGTGTCACGCCCCACCACATGTCACGGTCACGCCAGTGCACGAGTGTGGCCATTGCTCCATATCCTTGCCAACACTTGGTTCCCAGCCTTTTTAAAAGTTGATTTTTTAGTAATCTCCAGACCCAGGGTGGGGCTCAGATCCATGACCCCGAGATCAAGTCACGTGCACCAACAGCAAGCCAGCGAGGTGCACCCTGTTCTTTTGTTTTGTTTTTTTAAAGACTTTATTTATTTATTTGACTGAGAGACACAGGGAGAGACAGAACACAAGCAGGGGGAGTGGGAGAGGGAGAAGCAGGCTTCCTGCCAAGCAGGGAGCCGGACTCGGGGCTCAGTCCTAGGACCCCAGGATCATGACCTGAGGCAAAGGCAGACACTTAACCCCCCGACACTCCCAGCCTGTTTTTTAATAGTGCTTATTCTCACACGTGTGAAGTGGTATCTCCTTGTGGTTTGATCTGCACTTCTCAGGGAGTCATGCTGTGGGGCATCTCGTCCTGCGCTTGTTGGCTGTTTGTAGGTCTTCTTTAGAGAATGTCTATTCAGGTCCTTTTCCCATTTTTGAATCGGTTGTTTGTGTTTTTGTTGTTGGGTTTTATAAGTTCTCTCTCTCTCTCTCTATATATATATGGATATTAATCCCTTATCAGGTGTATGATTTGCAAATATTTCTTCCCATCACTGTCCAAGATGGAAGACAGATCTGACCTGGTCGTCATCTTTGTTGACCTGGTTCCCTGACGCACTGTGTGGGCAATGATTTTTACCTGGGGTTTTGTATCAGAACGCCGCAGGGAGCTTTTCCGCATGCACATTCTGACCCTGCGTCCAGACATCCCGACGCAGTAGGTGTGGAGTAGGGCCTGGAAGTACAGAGCTGTGGTTCTCAGCTTTGACAAAGAGTCTGAAACTGCTGACCAGAGATTCGCGCGTGGCTGGTCTGGATGTGGCCTGAACCCGGTTGCGCTGATGAGCTGCGTTGTCACCCTGCTGCGGAGGTGGGAGGCTCCAAGTCCGGTGGGGGTGATTTCGAGTCCCACCCGAGAGGCCCACTGGCTGGAAGTCTTACCTCCGGAGGAGTGAGGTCTTGTGTGATCCAGTCCTGGATAGGTTTCATGTTCATGCCAACTCTGGTTACTTGGTCGTAGCAGCCTGGAGACTGTGTTGAAAATTGTTCCAGGGGGGCTCCGGCCGGGGTGGCTCAGCCTTCGGCTCAGGTCATGATCCCAGAGTCCTGAGATTGAGCCGCGCATCGGGCTCCCTGCTCAGCGGGGAGCCTGCTTCTCCTTCTCCCTCTGCCGTTCCCCTTGCTTGTGTACCCTCCCTCTTTCTCTCTCTGTCTCACTCACTCTCTCACGCAAATAAATAAAATCTTGGGGAAAAAAACGAAATTTGTTCCAAAGCTGAATATGTGCCCAGCCTGAGAGGGTTATGCTCAGCTAGCCTGTGTGCCTCAGACGGGTGAGGACAAGTGCTGCGTGTGTGTCTGACCTTGTCTGCCCCTTTAATACACAAGTGCCACCCGTTCCTTGGTCCGCCGTAATGTGCATCCCTTCTTGCCTCCCCACGAGGGTTTCTCCCCGCTGGTGCCCACCCCACTTTTCTGGGTAGTACAATTCCGTGTGTGTGTGTGTGTGTGTGTGTGTGTGTGTGTACACACATTTCAAAACCCTGCCCCATCCTCCCCAACAGATTTAATAATTCCCTCCTTTGAATTAGTCTGGCACCTTTTAACTCGTGTCCCACATTGTTATTAGATCTGCTTGTGTGTATTGACACACACACATGGATATATGTATCCCCCACTCAGCTCTCAGCTCCAGAAAAGACAGGAACCTTATTTCAGTGACGTCTCATTAATAAAAATCTGTTGGCCACAACTGAATTCTTCATTCAACTTACTTCTTAGTTTAGCACTTGTGAAAGATGCTTGGATAAGTCTTCTAGAATTTAATGTTTTGAATCAGGTTTTTACATCTCCAGGTGTAGCAATTGGGCCTGGCCTGTGTTTCCATTACTTGTTGGCTAGTTTGGTCCTGTCCCCTCAAACAGATCATCTGAGACCAGGTCACCGCATTCTGCCGCCACCACCAGCCTGGCTGTTCCTCCGGAGGTGCCGTTTTCACGGCGCTGTCCGTCTGGAGTCCCCAGGCTCAGAACCGTCTGTGCTCACCCCTCTTCCTCAGCCTCCCCCAGCACCAGCCGGGTGTGGATTGATTTTTTGCCCGGTGCTTAAAGCATGATAGGGTGTTCTGGCCGATTAGTGATGTTTTCATCTATTGAAAATGTCTCCTGTGAAGTAGAGTAATGGGTTTTACCAGGCTCGGGGAGGAAGTGGCATGTTTATGAAATAAGGCCTGTGCTTGCTTCCTTCTCAGATTGATGCCGCGTCGTTTACATTGACGTTCTTTGGTCAAGGATACGGCCAAGGTTTTAGTCCCGAGAAGAACAAACCAAATATGAGGATTTGTACTCAGGTGAAAGGACCAGGTATTTCACATATGACTTAAGAATGCTGCGGAGTTTTACATTGTCTTAAGGCATAAAGCAGTATTGTGAGGTTTTTTTTCTTTAAGCTTCATTGTTTTAGAGATAAACTTGCACAAATTATTTTATTAAATAATTAAATCAATTAATTAATAATCTAATTATTTATTAAATAATTCTCCCAGCAGTTACATGAAGTTTGTCCTATTTTTTATCCCTTTATATATATATGTGTGTGTGTGTGTGTGTGTGTATAAATTATTCCATTGAAGGAAGGGTTGAAATTGTTACAGTCTAATTTTATTAGTAATTCTGAGTGGTGTATTTTAATATTAATAAGAAAAGGGGCTGGTTGACATGTATTCTCATACTCAAGGGTCACTTTAAAGCAGTGAAATTTTAACATAAAGCTGTGGGCCAAGTGAACACACTGACATTGTTTGTAGAATGTGTGCATCCATGTGTATTTTGCTGGAGAAGGTATAGGCTTTTGATGGGTAGTTGAAAGGATCGGTCACCCAAAAACGTTCAAAACCTTTTGGTGTGAATTTTACAGAACTCTACAGAGACAGTCCTACTTGTGAATTCTAGTATAATTGTCATTTAATTACCATCACCTCTGATAGATGAGAGGGGATCTGTTTTGCAGTTTCAATCAAGCCAGATGGCAAAGATACTTTGTATCTTGCCTTCTCAGATTCCCACCAGGCTTTTTAAGATAAATTGACCATATTTTTATGATTTGGCAGAATTGTAAACACTAAAGTTCCATTTGCTTTTAGACTTCTTTTAAAGCTACTTTTTTTTTTTTTTTAAAGATTTTTTATTTATTTGACCGAGAGAGATCACAAGTAGGCAGAGAGGCAGGCAGAGAGAGGGGAAGGAAGCAGGCTCCCTGCTGAGCAGAGAGCCCGATGCGGGGCTGGATCCCAGGACCCTGAGATCATGACCTGAGCGGAAGGCAGCGGCTTAACCACTGAGCCACCCAGGCGCCCCTAAAGCTACTTCTTAAGTTGGACTTCTTTTATGTTACTCAGTTGTTTTTCTTAAAGAAATGGAATCTTTTTTTTTAAGTGGAGCCTGATGTGTGAGTAGAGAAACAAGGAATTAGGCTCATTGGCTTAAGTTGCTGCCCAGAGGCCATGCAGGGGGCGTGAGCTGTGGACCATGGCAATTCTGTGTGCTCCTGGCCCAGCCGCTGCTGACTTCAAGTCTGTGCCTCGGTGTCCTCCCCTGTAAAATGGGGATTAAAAAAATGGGACTAACGTCACGTAACTGCTGGGAGAATGAAGTGTGGTTAATAAAATTAAAGCACTAACAGATCCTAACTTAGTAACTACTATAGGAATATTATTAGTTTTAAGTGAACAGAGTTTTTGAGAAAATTCTGTATACCTAGAGTTAGCTATCGAATCTCCATTTGATTTTTGGGTGTTGTCAAATGCATACTTCATTAATAGTTTGCTTTGATCGCGTGTCTTCTGCAGAGGCTGGCTATGTGGCCACTTCCATAGCCATGGTCCAGGCAGCCATGACTCTTCTGAATGATATCTCGGATCTTCCGAAGACGTGAGTCTGGTTTTCTTCTAATTCGAAGATGTCGTTTTCATCTATGTTATATTTTAGCTTATTTTCAGTTTTCGGACATTGGGTCTGCACATAAGCATTTACAGGACCTTTGATCCAAAGATGGGGCAAATTAAAATTGTGAGAGGACAGTTTTTGACTGGCCTCTGAGAACAATGCAGAGATAAATGAGAGGAAATGGAGAAGTTTCAGGGTTATGTAGGCTGGTTTTCTTTCCTTGTAAAAATAGCGCAGGGCGGGAGTCAGCTACCCAGAGGAGGTTCCTGTTGTTAAATAGTCTTGTCGGGAGCCTCTCGCCAGCGCTGACGGCACCCAGCTGGCAGTGGGAAGCCCTGATGCCAGTGTGAACTGATGCATGGCATCTTGGCGAGATGATTATCAAGTGGACGCGGTTACTAGAGCGTTTAGCTGTTACTATAAAAGTAGGCCAACTTTACAGATAAGTCCGGGCTTGCAGGCTTAGAAACAAACTAATGTAGCCATGACCTCAAACAATGTTCAGTAACATAAAAATTGCATGAAGTGAAGCCTAATTAAATTTTCCAAGTAATTCTACAGTTAACCCCTGCGTAGTTGAAAACGCATGTGTCACGTTTAACTCCCCGCAAGTTTAACGAATAGCTTACTGTTGACATAGGTATTATGTACTATATTCCTAAAGTAAGAGAAATGAAAACGTTCAATCGTAAGAAAAAATACATTTATAGTACTGTAAAAAAATGACATATAAGTGGACCCATGCAGTTCAAATGCATGTTGTTTGAGTCAGCTGTATGCCCTTTGAAAATATTTAGCACTTTATAAATGTTAGTCATCAGATTTAAAGAAACTTCTTTTTCATCTACGTTAAGTCTTATTTATGTTGCCTAAATTTATTTCACTCAGGTCCCTTTTCATCGCCCTGAATCTGGGGATTGCCTTTACTGACAGCAGCGGTCCCTTAGGTGGATGACCCTCAGTGACCCCCTCAAACACTCGGCAGTCCACAGAGACAATCCCCCTGGGAGCTGAGCCCTTCTGGATGGGTTTGCTGGGTGCTAGTTTTCTCCTGGCTTATAGCTCCTTTGCTCATATGGCTGATTTCAAGAAAGGAACCCAAACTAGTCTGTATGGAATGAGGCTTTCCAGAGTTGTCTGCCTGGCTTGCTGGCCATGCCTCCAGCGAATCACACCCCCAGAGGAGAGGGCTAGAGCTTGCTTTGTGCCCGGTTTGACGTTGTTCTCGTCTTACAGGGGTGGGGTCTTCACCCCTGGAGCAGCCTTCTCCAGAACAAAGTTGATTGACAGACTCAACCAGCGTGGCATTGAATTTAGTGTCATCAGCAGCTCTGAAGTCTGAACAGTTGAAGAACTACCTGAAGGCATAAAATGCATGAATTAACGGCTTTTTTTAATTTGAAATTTGAAAATCTATATCCTGTCTGACTGTGCAGAAGATTGTCACATCTAAAATATGTACACATTAAAAGCAGGAAATTGTACTAGCTTACCCTAAATTTCAAATCTTAGGCAATTTTGTGGTTTTATTGCTTGTGAGCGAGAAGTGATCTTTGACTTTTTCATTAAAGAATTTATGGGCAGATTTTAAACGTGAGCTGGCAGATCAGAGGCTGGGGTGGGCGTCCCCCTCTGTGCTGCTGACAGGTCCCGGATGAGGTGGTCAGGCAGGCGGTCATAGGAGGCAGGGAGCGCCACTCTCCCTTCTGCTGTGATGCTGAATAGGACCTCACCTACTGAGTTTCTCTACATACTCTTCGGGCCTTTGCCAAATGAAACTGTGTTTTTTGCTATTTTAGCCTAGTGTTTCACCCATTGACACTAACTGATTTTTTGACTGTTACCTAAGTTGAGTAATAAAGGGTTGTCACTGGAACAGTGGCTTTGTGTTTGGGCCTGCGTGGGTATTTGAGTTGGGCTCTGACCTGGGTACTGCTAGTAATTGGGCCTGTCGTTTCTTTTCTACAGTTCTGTACCTGTGATTTGTTTTAAAGATCTAGCTGGCCAGTTTCTGTTGATTTGCACTGCCTGACTGGAATTGTTCTCTAATTTATTTTTTAATTTTATTTACTTTTTTTCAAAGATTTTATTTATTTGACAGAGATCACAAGTAGGCAGAGAGGCAGGCAGAGAGAGGGGGAAGCAGGTTCCCTGCTGAGCAGAGAGCCCAATGTGGGGCTCGAGTCCAGGACCCCGGGATCATGACCTGAGCCGAAGACAGAGACTTAACCCACTGAGCCACCCAGGCACCCCTATTTTTGTATTTTAACTAGGTTTTCCACTGAAGCCCTAAAATAAGGCAAAGGACTTTTCCTTTTTGTAATAAGCATATAATAAACACATACATCGTCTTCTGTGCTATTCATGACATAAAGAGGGCAGCTACTGCCTTTATAAAATTTCTGCTCTTCAGTGAGAAGCAGGACATGGACAGGAACCTGATTCGTGTGGAGGGACCTTTCTGAGCGGGACCCTAGCTTGAAGAGGGAGGTTTGTGGTGGTGGTGGGGTCTCGCCCATCCTCTGCCCGGCCTGGTTGGGAATTAGTCTCAGCTGTGGCCTCGTTGGTGGGCCCTTAGGAAAGGTCTTATCCTCTCTAAAATCAGGAAGGTGTGCAGGAGCAGCAGATCTCATGACTAGCCACAGGGCCGAATCCTAACACAACAGTGGGCTCCGTGGCCTGCGGTCAGGAGGTCTGCAGGTTGGAGCCGAGGCCTGGATGGTTTAGAGGTGCATTTGGGGGTTAGTGGATGTGGCCGCAGGCCGTGTCATGTTCTTTGCAGCTTGGCAGCGTGTGCCGAGTGGCTCTAAGGTGGACACTGGCGTGTATACACCTGTGTACGAGCGTGTCCCGTCCAGACATTCCTTGTAACGCGCAAGCCTCCTCTAGCTGCTCCTTTGCCGAAAGTACACATCCTTTCTGCAGTTATTTCTGCAAATGGTTAGAGAACTTTGAGGCTCAGTCCAAGGGGTAGAAGCCTTTCCTGGTCCCTGGGGCCTCCCTGCTGGCCTGCCTCGCCGACAGGCTCTCGGGGACACCGTGTGGCCTTGCAGACCCCAGGCCCCGCCAATGTCCCCACGTGGAGCTCCACACTCGGGCTGCAAGCTCGCAGGTTGTTTTTTAGTTGATGTGTGTACTAGTCCCGCACCTGAGCTGCAGGGAAGACCCAAGCCTCCCTGATACAGCCTTTGGGCCCCGTCCTTAAGCAGAAATCAGCAGATTCCCTGCCTTCCTAGCTAGCCTGTCCTGCCAGTGGAGTTTTGGTGACCTCCTGTTTATCCCCCTAACATCACATTTCAGGGCAAAGACTCGGCCTGTTGTCCGTGTTTCCTCCGTCCTGGTTTCTTACGGGAATCAGCCGTCCCCCCACACCCCCCCCCCCCATTCTGCCGCAGGGATGCCCTCTCCAGAGGCAGCCCCCCCGCCCCCCCCCCCCCCGAGTCCTGGATAGGCCTGGTTCCTTTATCCTTTCACGCCTCCACCTGCAGACAACTGAGCTGAACTCATGGAAACCTAATGAAGGACAGTAGCTGCCACGTGTCACTCGTGGAGCCTCGCTGTGAGTACAGGTCAGCACTCGCTGTAGCCTTTCCCAGAACGGCATGTGCCCGGCGGCCCTCTTTGGGGCCCAGCAGGCAGCTCGGTGTGGAACCGAGACCGCCTGGGCCTGACTGATCCCCTGCGCTGTCGCCCCTGCCCCACCTCCCACCCCCTGCCCCATTCGGGCCCCAGGGCACGAGCTGCCGACCTGAGGGATGGTTTGCAGATCAACTCAAGGAGGCCGAGTTAGCAGAGCCAGAGCAAGGATGCAAAGTGAGGGTTTGAAACCACCGTTTGTCTCCAGGTCTGACAGCAAGAAATTGATCAAAACAGCTTTATTTGAATTTTCAAGCTGTTTACTGTAAAGATACCAACGCTTCAGGATGCCAGCCCTGTTCTGAGTGCTTTATAGTATTTTATGTAGTTCTAAAGATTTTATTTGTTTGAGAGAGAGAGGCAGAGGGCATAAGCAGATGGAGGGGCAGAGGGAGAAGCAGCCCCTCCCCCAGCAGGGAGCCAGACCTGGGTTCAATCCCAGGGCCCCAGGATCATGACAACAGAACCCCCAGGTGCCCCTGTATTTGTCATGTTCGTTAACCATCAGGAGTCAGTACTGTTGTCGTTTGTCTATATTAGGGAACGAGAGGCTTAACAAGGGGATGGCTCTTGCCTCCAGCTGCAGTGGGGAAGTGACTGACGGAACAGGATTCAGCAGGAGACAGGCCAGCCCCCAGCTCACCTTCACCCTGGATGTGGGTTCGTTTTTACAGGATTTGAAATCAAACCGAAGGCCGGAAACCGTCTGAGAAATGGGTTGGGTATGTTGAGTGCCCTGCTCAGCTGAGGGCCAAGTTCATCAAGCTCCCGGGCCGCCCCGGAGAGCGGCAGGTGCAGTGCAGGTGCTCTGGGTCAGCGGCCCGCTCTCTTCTCTCTCACTATGCGAGCAACATCGCTTTTCAGTCTCCACAAGCTGGATTCCAGCAGCTCCCCGAAGTCCTTTAGCCTTTGCGACTGTTGGTGCACAAACGGTCGGAGCAATCCATCGTCGTCCTGAAAATAAAGGGGAAAAAAACGACAGTAGCCTCAGGTGATGGGAGTGAAGACACGTGTGGACTGAGTGGGGTCCCAGGACATTCTCCCAGCGCAGCGGCTGAGAGCTGCTGGCGGACACGCATGAGTCACCCACGTCCTGGCCCCAGGAAGGTGCTGTGAGCAGGGAGCCGTGCTGAGCTGATGCGTCTCTCAGGTTGGAAGGATCTATGTTCCTCCAGTACTGGTCGGCCAAGGACCATGCGGAGCTGGCCGTTCTCCCGTGGGCGGGGGAGGCTGGGCTGCCGTGTCCCCCACCCCAGGTAAGCAGGTGCCTGAGAAGAGGCTGCAGGGGTGCGGGCGGGCTGGAGGGGGACGGTGCTGAGATGGGCGCAGGCACCCAGCCCGTCCCCACGCGTCCTCTCGGTTTCTGCCTCCAGGATCACTCGTGAAATGGCTGCTAAGTACCTTGGCCATTTTCTCCAGCGTGTTTTCTGACCACAGCTTTCTCTTGAAGGTAGCTGTTTAGATATTCGCAGTGAGAAGTAATACAAACAGGCTGTGGCTTCTTTTTAGCTTTTCACCTAAAAGCTTTTCTTTCTTTTTTATGAGATAAACACACAAATGAGTACCTGTGATGTGTTAGAGTGAATATACCTGCCCCAGAAAGCACCTGCCTCTCGAGCCCCTCCCGCCCACCCCTCCACCAGGCACAACCACTAGCCTGAGGCGTGGTAAGCATTAACTTGCCGCCTGGAATGCAGCCCTCAACAGTCTATTTTGCCTGTTTCTTGACCATTTATGGGATCCTACTAGGTGGTTCCTTTTGTGACTTACAGGTCAGCTCGGTCGGGGCTGAGATGCCCCATGGGCCCGTGTGGCTGGGGGCTGGAGTTTGTTTTCACAGCAGGATGGTGTTCCTTGGCGAGGAGGGTGTGCACTGGGGTGTTTTCTAGTTTGCGGCAGCTTCTGGGGTGGAGGGGAGAAGGTATGAACAGCCAACGTGTGTAGGCCTGGGTTTCTCTAGGGTTTTCCAGCCACTTCCTCACTGAACCACAGACTAGGAAATGGTCTGTGTGAGTGTTTTCTCAGTTCTTTCAAGAATGGTGTATGTAAAAAAAAATGGTGTATGTAACAAGTACTGTTCTGGACACATAGGAGAGAAGTGAATTCACTCATGCGTTGGATGTCTTGCAGATGCTTCTCAAAGTTCAAGGCAGAGCCACCTGGAGGGTTGGTTAAAGCGCAGACCCCGGGGCTGCACACCAGGGGTCTGGTTCGGGAGGGCTGGCAGGGCCCTGGGTTTGTATTTCTAAGGCCCCTGATGATTCTGGAGCTGCTGGCTGGGGACCACACTTCGAGAACCTCTGTTTCAGGACACTGAGGCCGAATCCTCGGCAGAACCACTGGACTCTCTGGAGGACAGTGGCAGGTTTCTGGGGACGGTGCAGCTTCAACTTTTATAGGGTAAATGGCAAAAAAATGCTTTAAGTGGCCGTTCCGATTTCCATCCTTTCCAGACTGTCGCCACAACTCGGGCTTTTGAGATTTTTAAATTTTGCCCGTACGGTTGGGTTTATGGTACGGTTTCATTGTGGTTCCAGGTAGTGATTCCCAAACTTCTAATGACATTAAGCACTTTTTTATATATTTATTGGCTTTTTTGGTTATTTTGTGAAGTTCCTATTTAGGTTTTTTGACCACTTCTTTTTTTTTTTTTTTTCCCTGCCGGGCTGTTTCTCCTTTTGAGTGTAGTTCCTAACTCTGGATATTAGTTCGTTGTAGGTTAAATGTGTTATAAATAACCCTTCCGAACTTCTTTTGCCTTTGTTTGGGTATCTGGGCCCAAGTTTACCATATTAATGTCAGTGTGTCCACCGGTGTTTTTCCTGTCTTGTCCCATCATGAGCTCATGGTCGTGTCCAGGCTCTTACCTTCCACGATTGGGTCCTTAGTTGTCACCTGAAAGTGATTTCTGGGTATCCTCTTCGGTAAGACTCCAGTTTCCTTTTTCCTTGTATGTATTCTTAATTCTAGCACCGTTTGTTGAAAAATCCATCCTCTCCTCGACCACTGCATCTCATCAGTCATCTCTCAAGTCCCCAGTCCTGAGTGAATCTGTTTCTGGGCCTTCTGTCCTTTTCATCTGGTCACCTTATCTGATCGGGGCCGAGATGTTACCATCCGTTACAGTAGCATTAAAACAGACCTTGGTGTCAGGTGGGGCCAGTCTTCCCAGGATGTTTTGGGGTCTTGGTCTTGGCCATTCTTCATTTTTTTGATTCCATCTAAATAACAGAATCATCTCGTCAGACCCCATTACATTTGTTTGGGATCACACGGACTCTCAGGGAGCTGTGACTGATTTACAAGAACAAATCTGCCCAACCATGCAGACACGGCATGTTTCGTTCTTTATTTACATCTTTAACATCTCTCAAGCGAGTTTCATAATGCTCTCCATGGGAGTCCATAGTTTTGTGTTAGTTGTGAGCCTGAGTACTTTATATATCTGATACAGTTAGAAATGGCATCTTTTATACAAGGTGGTTCTGTTTGATGCTGTTCTATTCAAACACAGTTAATTTTTAAATACTGATTTTCTTTCCAGCAACTTTGTAATTCCAGTAGTTAATTTTCAGAGTCTTCTGGATTTTTAATTTACAGAAATATGTCATCTGGGAATAAAAACAGAGGCAGCCTGGGGTAATAGGAAGGATATAGACTGTGGGGTGCCCCTGGCTGGGGTTGGGTGTTGGGCCTGCTACTTAACTAGTTGTGTATCTTCACACAAGTTACTTAACCCTTCTGGTGCCTTAAGCCCCTGAACTGTAAAATAAGGCTAATCCTGGTTCCTACTGCAAGGGGTTGCTGTAGAATTGAGTTAGTAACTCTAAAGCACTTAGTAAATACTGTAGAAATATGTGCTATTGTTCCTATGATTTTTTCCCCCCTTTTCAATCTTTCTACCTTGTATTTCTACCTTGTATTTCTTGCCTTGTGGTGCTGGCTAGAGCCTCAAGTCCAGTGGGAAACAGTGGGAAACTTCTGATTGGTGGCATTTTGGACTTCTTCCTGATGTAACATGGAGAGCATTCAGGATTTGCCACTCAGCCTCATGCTTGCTCTGTGTTTAAGATGGCCTTTATCAAATTCAGGAATGCACATTTTATTCCTAATATGCTAAGACTTTTTTACCATGATAAAATGCTGAATTTTATCACAGGCTTTTTCTGAATCTATTGAAGTAGTCATGGTTTTTCTGCCACAGTATCTTATTCCGTTTATAACAATAGCCCAATTTGCATTTCGGGAATGCTCTGCTAATCACAAAGTCAAAGAATGCCCAGACCAAAAGCAGCCGAATGTCCAATGACAGCTGCCCAGAAGAGCCGTGGCCACTCCGTTCAGGCGTCCGCTCCCCTCCTCCCCAAGCTCAGGCAGTGCAGTTCCCTCAAATGCCTGAATTTAATGGAGAAAGTGTCCTTCTGCTCCCGGGCTTCTGGTTACTTACGGGAGGTTTATAATGTCTCAGTCTGAGAAACTGTCCTCTCGCCGCGTTCATGCTTTGGTAGAAGACCTTCAGGGCCATGGCCAGCTCCCTGTCGGAGCCGGCTCGCTGGGCGGACTCGTGAGGACTGTCCCCGGCTGCGGGCAGCTGCGCTGGCGTCGGAGGGACCTTCAGGGTGTCCGAAGGCTTACGTGCTGAGGTGGTGAGAAAAGACAGTATTTGTTTAATGGTCTGTTCCTCCAAGTGCCTGCACTTGTGTGTTGATGGCTTCCCCCAGCAGCATTTACCCAGTGCTGCTGAGACCCTCCAAAGAGACCTTACCCGGCAAAAGGGGGGCAAGTTCTGTATTTTTTAATGAAACAAGATCTAGTTCACTCATTAAAGAGTAAATTTCTTGGAGGGGCACCTGGGTGGCTCAGTCGGTTAAGCATCTGCCTTCAGCTCGGGTCATGACCTCAGGGTCCTGGGATCGAGCCCCACATCAGGCCCCCTGCTCGGCAAGGAGCCTGCTTCTCCCTCTGCCTCTGCCTGCTGCTCTGCCTACTTGTGCTCTCTCCCTCTCTCTCTGACAAATAAATAAATACAATCTTTTTTTTTAAGTGAATTTCTTAGAAATACAAACACACCTCTCAGATGTAGTTTAGAAAGTAAACAACCAGGACTTGGGTCATCTCTCACCTGGTTTGGCAGAAGCAGCTTTCTCGAGTGAATGTTTGAGCCGCACATTTTCCTCTCTCAAGGCTCTGTTAACGTTTCTGAGCAGTTCCGTCTCCTGTTCTAACTTGAGCAACTTCATATAAAGTTCTGATGTCTGATCTGCGGTGGTCTACAAAAAACGCGTCCATTTAGCCTTTGGCTGGATTATTAGCCTTTGGGGACTGGCAGTTTTTACACCGGGGGACAACTAGGTGGCGGCGGGGGTGGTGGCGAGCAGGATTTAAGACACTCCAACACAGGAGGAAATCAAGAAAACACTTGTTACATGGAAGAACTCTGATGATCCCTAAACAGCTTTCCCCCGGGATTTCTCTGTCATCTGCTTGGTCTGTCTGAGTGCCACCTGAATGTGCACACCTGGCTTGTGTCCGTCACTGTGGAAGTTTTCTGGGTGTCCACCATGATGTGGCCTTCACTTGTGACCATGACATCTGGCTGAGAGCAGCTCAGCTGGGTGCAGCCTTCTGCAATGTGGGGAAGACGCCGTCAGGGAAAGAAACTCCCCGCTGCGGTGCCCAGTGTCGCGTGAAGAGATTTAAACTGTATAGTCACCTGTGAGTAGAGCCCAGGGACCCAGGACCAGATGGCTCTTGGCTGTTAAGACCCTGACTCCCACCCTCTCCGTCTGTCCCTCAGTAGCCCCAGAAACACATGATAGCTGATGGAAGGATGTATCACGCCAAAGAGGAAGTAAGGGGGGTACCTTGAAGACCCCATAATTCGACAATGAGAGCATTTGTTTGTAAATAGCTCAGAAACTCCTGAGATGCATTTAAGGCTGTAAATTGGACAGTTTCTTCTATTTGGGGATTCACAGTTTTCCACACAGGCTTGGTATAGAAAGTGCTTGAAAGATCATAAATTCTGTACCTGAAAGAACAGAAAACACCGTTTAAAACCAGAAGGGACACGTTTCTAAAGGAAAGGATCACATGAGCCCAAGAACGATGGCCTGGATCGGCCAGTCGATCCAAGATGACCAGTACCTGCCTGTCACGAGTGCGGCCCCCCACGTCGCAGCTACTTACCGTGAGAAGTACCGCTACATGGAGGGTATTACGTGTCTAACAAAAAGGAAATGGATAAACACTTCGATAAATACTTTCTACTTCAATAATCTAAAAATGTTCATTTTCCTTGTGAGGTGGTGGTTTATTTTTTGTCCTTCAAAGCTTCCCTTGATCACGTAAAATCCTTTCAGCCTAATTAAGCCTATCTGATGTTTCTGCCATATTGCGATACAGTCCTTTTGTTTCCAATTCAAAGCAAAAACAAAAAACAAAGCAAAAAAACCCAGACTATTCCATGTAGATAATACAGCTTTACTGGATATTCTTTCAGACAAAATCTTTGACTCCTACTTCAATCTATGACTCTTCTCAGCACATGTGGCTTACTGCCCAACAACCTTGAAGGAAATGGGGCTTCCACTAAACAGACGAGGAAAAACTCATGTTGGGGCTGGGCAAGGAGAAACTGAAGAAAATTTCATGGTACACTCATATTTGACCCTTGAGGCAAGATTGCCTCCCACCAGGGCCCACGAGGGGGTAGTGTGTGCACACGGCTCCGCAGGGCAGGCCCATACCCCATCTGGATGCCCCGCCCCATGCCCTCCTTGAGCCACTTGATGCCGAGACACCGCACGAGGCCAATCTGGAAATCCATCCTCTTGCCCAGCAGCTCCAAAGGGTCCATAACCACATCCTCATCACTGCGTGCTCTGCAAACAGAGAAGGAAAACATGGGCCACGGGTTAGTCGGGGCCCAACCTGTTAGGATTGTGTGGTCAAAGGGGAGCACTGAGACTCCTCAAGAGATGGCCCGTGTCTCTGAAGAAAAGAGGGGGCATGTTACCAGCTGTGGAATTCGTTCATTCAAGAGACACTCGAGTTCACAGCCTTCTTGAGGAGGAGACAGCAATGCATCCACTCCATGCAACAAATGCGCTAGCCCTGGAGACCTAGGTAGGTTCCCAGTGGGAGAGAGGGGCTGCTACCCAGGGAAAGCCATCTGGCCACCCAGAGGCAGCCTCTCAAGGTGTCACTTTCCTGGACTCTTCACAGTCCAGAGCCAACTCCAGGCCCACAAGTTTGCAAATTTGGACTGCTTTCCAACAGGGACCATTTCTCCCACCAAGCTCACAAAGACTAAAACCTAGAAACTAGAATCCTGCTTTATTAACTTGCCATGAGAGCAACCTAGCAGCTCAGAACCATCCAGCAAACCAGTAGCCCGAGGTAGCCCAGAGACCAGAAAGTGTCATAGAGTCGCAAGAAAGACAGTCGATGGTCAGCTTGGTCCCAGGGTCACAGGACCTTGCAGTCCTCTCGCCCCCTTCCAGAGCCTGTTGCCTCTTCAGAAAGACAAAAAGGCTGCCATGGGTGCCCAGGGGGACTGAGGCCCCAGACCAGAGCCCCTGCCTGCTCGCCCCTTCTCTTAGGATTGATAAGAGACTTGGGCTTTTGTGAAAACTGCCTTAACTGTCTCTGGCCTGAAGAGAGAAACAGAGGAGGCTCCCCGGAGGGAGGCAGAGAGACAATATGGCAGAGTTAAAGCAAAGCCTGTCCCCACAGAAGGTCAAATAACCACCCAGAATGAGGCCAGGCTGGGGAACAAAGGCACCTCAGTATCTACCTTGAGAAAAGGAACCAAAAAAAAAGGATTGGATCCTATACCCTGGATGGAGCAGGGATGAGCTGGAAAACCAGCTTTCCCTTCCGGCTCTAGGGCCTCCTCACCAGGCTCTGGAAAGTTCCAGGTCAGCCGATTTGACCGCCATGGCAAAAATCCAATTAGATTTGGCTTGGCCAAGTCATGGCTGCGTGAGCTCCTTGGGGCACCGAGCTGACCACCTCCCGGGAGAGCTCAGGCATGCTGTGAGCTCTCTGCTGGGCTGACCCAGGACCGGGGAAGAAGGAGACACCCACTGTCCCCCCGGGGAGCAGGGCGTCACGTGGACGTGCAGCACGGCCTCCTCCGTCCCGTCGCAGCTGAGGAACTCCACCTGCTCCTCGAGCTTCATGCAGTAGGCGAGGGGCTGGAGCCAGACGTGAGCCAAGCCCAGGTGCACGGCCTCGACGGGATCCCAGAAAGGGTCATCTTCCCGAGCCACGTGGCTGTCTTCCCCCTCCAGGAAGCGCTGGTAAAGTTCCTCCATGAGGAATTTCCTATTGATAAACTTGGCTTTCGACCAGATCCACACCTGGAAACACATGGATGAGTCAACGGTGTCTGACTTCACCCGTGAACGGGTCGTTCCCCGGATCGTTCCCAACATGCTCCCTCACACGGCCTGGGCTTGGGGGACCCAGAACCATACCACGCTCTCCACAAACTTGGTGCACATTCATTCCTGACCCGTCACTTCAGCACTCCTTGAGTTGCTGGAACTGAACAACTCCGAGGGGATGACAAAGAGCCACAGGCCCTCCCAGGAGAAATGGAGGTTTGAGGCTCGTGGTTCTCGGACGAATGGTCCTCCAGGATGTCCATGTCCCAGTCTCTGGAACCTGCCTGTGTGTTACCTCATGTGGCAAAGGGAAGTCGCTGCAGGGGGAGTCAAGTTTACTTATCAGCTGACCTTCAAATAGGGAGATTCGCTTGGGTTATCCACGTGGGCCCCGTGTGATCACGTGGACCTTAAACGTGGAAGGAGGAGGCAGAAGACGCGGTTGGAGAGACGGTGGCCGGAGCTGGGGCAGGGAGATGCCACGTGGCTGACTTTGGACATGGAGCATGATGGCCGTGAGCCTGGGAAAGGAGGGGTCTCCGGAAGCTTGAAGAGGCAAGGACACAGATTGCCGTCCAGCCTCCAGAATGCAAAATTGCTCTGCCAGCACCTTGGTTTTCATGCAGGGAGGCCTGGGCTGGGCCTCTGGGCTACAGAATAACAAGGTGATAAACGTGTGAGCTCACGCCCCTGAGAGAGCCTGCCACGGTCTCCTCACTGGGTGAGGGTCACAGCTGCTGAGAGGACAGAAGCATAAGATGCAGAGCGGGGAGGGGCATGCAAGTGAGATGGAATGTTCTGGACCATAAACGTCCCATCAGAAGTGGTTACCGGGTAAACCGAGCAACTCCTTGTCTGAGAACTTGGAAACAACTCCACAGACACGGTGTTCTCTGAGTGTAATGTGTCTTCAAAAGAAAGAACATCTTCCAGACCCCAAAAGACTTCTTTCTTTTCTTGTCTGCCTCGAGTGCAGTGAGGAACAGCCCCGTCCTCCGAGCGTCAGCGAGGCTCTATAGGACTGGCAGGGGTGACCGTGGACACAGACTCCCTGGCTAGAAGCTTTTGCCTGGGAGCTCCTGAAAAGTGAATGCAGCCGGCCTTTCCGGTGGACACTTCCCTCTCCTCCCACGGCCCCGGCCGGCCCCTGCATTGGACCCCCGAGAGCTGCACTGGGGGTGTGCGAGGGGCCGGCGTCTAGCCTGCTGCTCTGGACTGAGTGTTAGGTCCCGCCACATCCATACATTGAAACCCAAACCCCAACCCCAGGTGCGATGGGATGAGGAAGCGGAGCCTGGGGGAGGTGACTGGCCCAGGAGGGTGAGCCCCTCACGAATGGAATCAGCGCCTGACGAAGCAGGCCCCAGAGCCCTCCCAGGCCCCGAATGCCACGTGAGGACCCAGTGAGAAGGTGTCTGCTCTGACCCGTGCAGCCGTCCTTCACCAGATACCACATCTGCCCGTGCCACGATCTCGGGCTTCCAGCCTCCAGAGCTGTGAGATTTGTGACGAGAAGGGACAGGGACGTGTCTCCCTTCTCTCCTCACCCCAGGGGGTACAGAGGAGGCCACCGCAGTGCTGGTCAGAGGCAGAGACAGAAAAATGTCTCAGAAGTTCAGGCTCTGGCCTGGGTGGCTCAGTGGGTTGAAGCCTCTGCCTTTGGCTCAGGTCATGATCCTGGGGTCCTGGGATCAAGCCTTGCATCGGGCTCTCTGCTCTGCAGGGAGCCTGCTTCCTCCTCTCTGACTGGCTGCCTCTCTGCCTACTTGTGATCTCAGTCTGTCAAATAAATAAAATCTTAAAAAAAAAAAAAGTTCAGGCTCCAGTCTGGCCTGGCTCAGATTGGCTCCCTGGGCCCTCCCAAGCAGGGGGCCCGTCGAGCTGAGACTCTGTGACCCTGGTGCCTGGCAGGAAACACACTCACAGGCCCCTGAGTATCCATTTATAACTCTTTCCCTGTGACATTGCACAATTTTAAGAAGATCTCGACAACTTTGAGGGAACAAGCAGAAGGGTGAGACCCAGAGAAGGACCATTTCATTGCTTGGTACAGCAGATGATGTACAGTGATGGCTGGTCCCCACCGCCAGCGGCACGTTTGCCGACTCTGGCTGCCCACCCAGACGCCCCCGGAGCATTCGGGGCTCGTCTAGAGAGACGGGCTGAGGAGGGCACGTTGGGCTGGAGCCAGAGGTCCCGGGGTTGCTCCAAGGGCAGAAATACGTAATGGACGCCAACGGAGCACCCCAGTCTTTTCTGTTGGGCAGAGAGAAAGGCAAGGGGTCTTAGGTACCTGAAGGGGACCCTCCTGGCAGTGAGCAAAGGCAACCATGGGAAAGGATCGGCCAGGCCTTTTCTGGAATCTTAGCCGGCGTGCAGAGTTTCTCACTTCTCCAGATGGACACCCCTCTCTGTCTCTCTCTCCTGCTCTGTCTCGCTCGCTCGCACACAGACACAACCATCAGTTGGCTAAACTCTCAGGCTCCCTTCTGGTACTCAAGACTTCAAGTCATGTTAAAAATAGGGCAGCTGGGTAGCTCAGTCAGTTAAGCATCTGCGTTCGGCTCAGATGATGATCCCTGGGTCCTGGGATCAAGTCCTGCATCAGGCTCTCTGTTCAGTGGGGAATCTGTGTCTCCCTCTGCCTCTGCCCCTCCCCTTGCTTGTGCTCTCTCTCTCTCTCTCAAATACATTAAAAACTGAGAAACTATTCAACAGAAAGTGCCCAGTGCTGGTGGTTGGGACAGTCCGGGACTTGGTGCCATGTGGGAGAGGCCCAGGAGGGAACCACGGAGGAGGGTCCCCTGTCCGCAGAGTCCCAGCTCACACTCACAACACGCGGTGTCCCTTCACTGGGACTCTACAGGCTGTAGGGGCCGAACTGACCTCTGTTCCCGGGAACGCGCCTCAGAAACGCCGTCCCCAGAGGCGTCCTCACCTCATGAGTCCTTTGGTGTGTCACCTTCACCATGACCTCTTTCTGTAGGTCGCAGCCCCTGGAGTCCAAAGACGCTAAATTCTTCACCTGCAGTTCCATTCTGAGTCCCTGGTAAGAGAAACACTTTGGCCTCAGTCACCCCGCATTTCCGCACCATCCCTGCCCTGTCTCTGCCTTTTGCTGACCCTCCCGAAGTGTGCGAGTCTCTTGCAAGTTTCCTGAGGACTGGGGTCCTGTGTCACCAGGGCGCCAACCCGCACGCAGGTCCTCTCTGGCATAGAAAGCTTCGGGGTGCCGGACCCAGAGAAACCCCACTGGAGGGCGATCTGGGATGGGTGGTTCGGCGGGCAGGCACTGGTCTGCGGTCCTGAGGTCTGGGGCCCTGGTGGCTGTGGCGGCCTCGGTGGCCAGAGGTGGAAGGACTGGTGAGTTCTGGGTGTTGACCTGGGTTCTGTCACTGGCTCACGGTGGGGTCCTGGGTCCTGATCTCTCCAGGTCCCCATGTCCCCATCCGTATCACGGAGCCGGCCGCGGCGGTGGTGCGAGGGGCCGCGGACCCTGTTCTCAGGGGCCCTTCCTGGACCGGGTGCTGGACCGTCCTCTAGCTCTTACCTTCTCCAGCTCTTCGCCCATTTGGTTCGCTTCCGCCACCAGCGGCATCAGTTTGACATAGTCCTGGAACACAGCCAGCACGCTGGGGTCTGCGTTCCCGTCCCCACAGCCCGCGGCCCCTAGGAAGAGAGCACGTGCTCCTGAGCGCCGGCCTCCTGTTCTGGGACACTTGTCAGCCACGAGGGAATTCATATGCTCCTCCTTCGTTTGATTGTTCATCAAATGTCTGCATTACAAGCATGTAACTTAAAAAAACAAAAACCAGGGACACCTGGGTGGCTCAGTTGGTGAAGCGTCTGCCTTCGGCTCAGGTCATGGTCTCAGGGTCCTGGGATGGAGCCCGCATTGGGTTCCCTGCTCAGCGGGGAGTCTGCTTCTCCCTCTGCCCCTCCCCCTACTCATGCATGCTCTTTCTCTCTCAAATAAATAAAATCTTTAAAAACAAAACAAAACCAAGTGTGGAGAAGAACCACCACCTGACTCTCTTAAATGCTGACTCATCTCAACCCGTGAATCTGAGGGGCATCCCACAGGAATCTCCCCGCCTCTGGTTCCCATTCGTGGTCTCGGGGTCGTCCTTGACCAAAGTGGCTTCAGATTGTTCCGGGAGGCAGGTAGGGAGCATTAAACAGGGTTGGCCCCGTGAAGGTCTGGGGATTCCTCTGGAAGCTGCAGCTGGCCCGACAGGTAACATATTGTTATTTCCGTTCCTTGGGCGGCTTGCAGCTGGGGTTGCTGGAGATGGGGGCACGGCCGGTCCCCCCCGCCGCACCCAGGCTGACGCTGCCTTGTGTCAGCGACTCTCAGCTCTTTAGGGATTTCCTGCCCACGGGTCCACACCGTGGCCCGCGGCGGCCTCGAGGTCTGGCTCCCCAGAACTGTCCCCAGGCTGCCTTGTTGAGGACCCAGAGCCTTCACAGAGGCCGAGTGCTTTCCACTGGGGGCTGGGGCTTGTTACCCCTCGTTGCGCCTCTGGCCCTGGGCTGGGGAGGCAGGTGGGCATGGGTAAACGGAGTACGTGGCTTGGTACTCCAGAGCCTTGTCCATTTGGGTCAGGAACTGCAGCGGCAAAGGATAAGGAGGTGAATCTCACATCCGATTATTTTGCTAAAATTCGGAGGCAAATACTCTGGCGTAGGGAAAAGGGAGAGACTGGCATGCACGTGGGTACATCCCTTGTGCCCCGTCCATGGTTTTCAGGCATGTTCAGACAATCTTGTGTGCTCCAGAAAGGGGTCGGTCTGGCATGTATGAGCCGCTCCTCTGCCTGGAGACCCAGCGTGGCACAAAGCTCTCCGTGGAGGGCCAGTTTGCCCAGGCTCCAGGAGAGCCGGGAGCAAAGCCACCCCAGGCCAGGGTGTGGGAGACGGGAAAGTGCTCCAGAGCCTCCCTGACTCAGGGAAGGACACCATCAGAGCTTCGAATGCCCTTGACTTTGAGGAATCCCAGGTTATTGTTGGGGGGTGGCAGGCAGGTTGAGAGCAAAAGGAATATCTTACTCAGAAACCCAGGGCTGGATTTTCTCTAGCAGGGCAGGATCCCCAGGACTAAGAAGCCCATCTAGAACATAATAGGAGCTCAGCTAATATTTATCGAATGAAGGAAGATACAAATGAATGGATGGACAAGAGAAAAAAATCCCAGTTAGAGCTGAGAGTCTCACACGGATAAATAGATAATCAAGTAAAGCAGTAAGTAAACATTTAAATGTGATAAATGTTAGGAAGGAGATGGAGTTACATAAGAGAGTAACTAGATGAGACCAAGAAAGGGGGAAGATCTATCTGAAAGGTAAGATTTCAGCTAAGAGTTAAAAGCTGAGAATGAGCCAAAGCAGCAAGGAAAAACAAAGCAACAAGTACAAAGGCCCTGAGGCAGAACAGGGCTTGGTGTGTCCTCCAGGTAGCAGCAAAGAGACCAGGGAGTTTCAGAGCGAGGTAAGGAGAGAGTGGTATGAGATAAGGTTGTGGTGGACTGTATAGGGCCTTCAAAGCCGTGGTAAGGAGTTTGGATTTTATTATTACACTGAGATGTTGATGAATATTTTTCAGCCCGAGAGTAACAGGCAAAAGAGGTCAGTAGCTTACATGGAAATGGTAGCACAAGCAGATGGAAGAAAGGTGGACTGGGTCATGAAATGAGGGAAGGGAGGAGGCCTTGGGGCTTGAGCCATTCGCAATGTGGTGAATCCTGGGTATGAAAATGGGGTGCCGTGAGTGGTGGAGACGTCCGTGGGACGTGCAGGCCGTGGTATCGAGAGGGCAGCTGGATGAAGAGAGCAAGGAGCAGAGCTGCTGAGGGTCATTTCCATAAGATGGCGCTGAGCACTGCGAGAGGCGGGATGAGGACCCGGGGAGCACCCATCTGGAGAAGAGCCCCAAGGTCCAAGCTCAACATGGCTCAGATGAGGGGGAGCCAGGGAAGGGGATGTGGGAGAACCAGCCTGGAAGGAAACCAAGAGGGCATATTGTTCCAAGAGGAAAATAGTTCACAGGGGAGCGTACTCAGTGGTGTAAAACGTTGCCAAGACCTCAGTGAGATGGGTGTGGACAGGTGCCTACAGATCTAGAACACAGAGTACGCAGCTTCCAGGAATGGTCAGGACGGAGGCCAGCCTGGAGGAGGCCAGGGCGTGCGTGGTTGATGAGAAAGTGGAAATAGCTGACTAGTTTTCTATCAAAGGGAACAAAAAACATTATGGTGGTAGCTAAAGGGGGATGTGGGTCAAGGTAGGGTTTTGTTTATTTTTATGGGGGAAGATAGTGGAGCATGTTTGTGTGATGGGAATGACCCACAGAGAGCATTTGATGGTACAGGGGAGGGGACTCTGCAAGGACAAATGCTTAAGAAGGTGCTGGGGTGGGGGTGTGCCTGGGTGGCTCAGCTAGTTAAGCATCTGCCTTTGGCTCTGGTCAAGATCTCGGGGTGCTGGGATCAAGCCCTGTGTGGAGCTCCCTGCTCACTGTGGAGTCTGCTTCTCCCTCTCCCTCTGCTCCAGGGGATGGAACCCAGAGGAAAGATGAGGAAAAATGGGACATAAATATTATATTAGAAGTTTTCTGCACCAAGGGAAAAGTAGACTAACCCCGGGGGCTTTCAACTGGAATTGCAGGTCATCACTAGGAACTCATGGTTTTGTGGATATAGACCAAGCTATCCGGATGTCTGAGGGAGATGCACATCTGTCTGTCCATAGAGATATATCCATTTATCGACACAGCGGTCTGTACACCTAGCCCCAGATCTTGATTTACAAATGCTATTCTCAGCCAGAAGGAGTCAGGGTGCTGGGACCGAGAGTCCGCAGATGAACCTGGCACGTGTTCTTTGCAAGAAAGGAGGCTAGTGTTCAAAGAACGATGGAGACATGTCACGAAGACATGGAGATCTGCTTAGGGACTCCTCCGGGCCATATCTAGGATGGTTTGCTCCTCAAAACAGACCCCGAAAGCAACAGATTAAAACCCGTTGTGTAAAACTAGATTCTTTCAGTTCATATTGACGTAGATAAGTGGATAAACAAAGAGAGACTGTGGCAGATATTTTTCAAATAAATGTAGAAGAAAGTGTGGAGCTAGAGATGCACCATTTGACAAAAACCATCATCATAGTCTGAGCAAGAATGATCGAGGGATGATAAAACTCGTGGAGGAAGGAATGATGAGGTGTAGGGTGTCTACATATCAAAGCCTCTCCTCATAAAATATTAATAAAAAAGGTAGTAACTTCACAGTGGAGAAACTGGGCAGCCACCAAAAAGATGAATTAAGGAACATTATACAAAACACCAGGCCTTTACTCTTTAAAAATGTCAAGGTCACGAAAGACAAAGACTTTTACCAGGTTTAAGGAGACCAGAGAGATATGACAACTGAATGTGGTCTTACATGTTGGACTTGAATTTGTTGTTATCAAGGACACTATTGACACAAACAATTAGGTTAAACGTGCATCGAGTCCATAGTGCAACTTAATCTCAAATGATTTGGAAAAATATATATCTATATATACATTTGAAGATGACATACAACATATATGCATACATATTTATGTGTATACACACGTACACAGAGATATGATAGAGCAAGTGTAGCAACTTTTGCCTCAGGAGCTCAGGGTTGTATGAGAGTCCTACACACGACTCTTGAAACTTTTCTGTGCGTCTCACGAAATTGCTTCAAAACTGTGAATCTCCCACACGGTTTCCCTGCCGAGGCAAGAGGCTCCAGGGCAGAGGGGCAGAGCACGTCCAGGCACTGAGGACAGGTGGACTGGCCACGAGGCAGTGGGAATTGTGTCTGAGAGCCACACAGTGGCTGGGGGAGAGAGGGGGAAACTGGAGAAAAACCTCCGGAATGCAGAAATAAGGCTAAAGGAATGACCTTGGTGTCCTTTAAATGTCCTAGCAGAGCCTTGTGTAGGGATTCTGGTCCCCTTAGGGGATGTCCCAGTGTCCACTCACTATACTATTGATTGGGGCCCTGACCCCCACTTAGAGTAAAAAAGCCACTTAACTTTTGACCCCCCAAAACGTACCTACTAGTAGCCTATTTTTGGCCAGAAGACTCACCAGTAAGCAGTTGATTAACATGTATTTTGTCTGTTCTATGTATTCTTACAACAATCCTGTGTTCTTACAATAAAGAAAGTCCTAAGGAAGAGGAAAGTACATTCATAAAACTATGCTGTATTAAAAAAAAAAAATCCACATGTAAGCGGACCCATGCCATTCAAACTCACGTTGTTCAAGAGCCAGCGGGTCTCCTCTCTACTCCATTTTTTTTAAAGATTTTATTTTTATTTATTTGGCAGACAGAGATCACAAGTAGGCAGAGAGAGAAAGAGAGAGAGAGAGAGAGGAGGAAGCAGGCTCCCTGCTGAGCAGAGAGCCCGATGCGGGGCTCGATCCCAGGACCCTGGGATCATGACCTGAGCCGAAGGCAGAGGCTTTAACCTGCTGAGCCACCCAGGCGCCCCTCTACTCCATTTATTAAAGAAGCAGTTGAACGAATTAAATCTTAGATATGCACTCTTTCTGCATGTATATGGAAATCCTACTTGAACCTTCCAAACATTGCACTTTGGAACAGTAAGTGATTATTAAGGGAGGCAGGAGAGCGCACAGCGAAAGCAGTTGCTTCCCGATCGGTGCACGGAAGACGCTGGAAGGCAGGGCCCGGGGTTGCTCACCGAGCTTGTCCATGCTCATTCCCTCTGCAGCCGCTCTCTCCAGCTGGAAGAAGTCATAGTCAAACCTGCTCAAGTCTTCACGGCCTCGCTCTGAGGGAAACCCAATGTAGAGGTAGGCACTGTTGGACCCCAAGATAAGGCGGTCCTGGGGAGGAGACAGGTGGCTCAGGGGAAGAAGCGGGGAGACCAGGGTGCAGGATCAGCCTGCTCCAGGGGAAGCCAAGGCCCCAAGCCCAGTCTGGCTGTGTTAAATCACAAGACCTTCGTGAGTTCCCCCAGAGAGGGAAGAGACCCATGAACGGGGAGAAGAGGCTGGCATCTTGGTTTTGTGCGCATGCTTTCATTTATTACTTCTGTATCCCACACCGAGCTCTGACCCGGGGATCCCAGTGGGGACCAAACAGAGCTGCGTCCTCCCCTCTAGGACTCTACAGACGAATAGTGTAACAGCCTGAGAGAGAGGCTTGAATGAAAGGGGGTGCTTCTGCAGAAGGGCGAGGGGACCTACCATGTACCAGGGACCAGAGCAGTCCTCTCCCAAGGTGCACTATTTAAGCTAAGAGGTCAGGGGCGGTAAGTTTCAGCAAGGCAGGGAAGGCTGCTGTTAAACAGAGCCTGGGATGTTCTGAAGAATCAAGAGAAGGTCAGCGTGACCTTCATGCAGAGCAGTGAGACTGGAGGAGGCGGAGAAATGGGGCGGCTCACACAGGTGTCCGAAAGTGTGGTCACTGAGGATTTCCAGGATGGCGTGGTCCAATAGCTTGTCTAGAAGGTTCTCTGTGGCTACGGTGTGAGGAATGGGTTGAAGAGGGGATTGGGTCACAGGGAGGCTGGGGAGGGTCCCTGTGGTGCTGGGGACTCAGGCTGAGGCATGGGGAGGAGATGGAAGGCCCAGGCTCTGTGAGGTGCTGCAGTCCCTCCCTGTGGCAGGTTGTTTAAGAAGTCCAAGATGTCATAAAACGTTAGAGCTGGGAAGCGTCCTGGTGAATTTTTAGTTCGCTCCTGTTTTGTAGATGAAGTCCAGAGAAGCAAAGTGATTTGCCCAAGAACACACAGCGAGTTACTATCAGGTCTCCCAACACCAAGCCGTGACCATGTCCATCGTGACGCTGTAGCAGGACACGGGGTGGTTGGTGCCCAGCCCCACCCAGCCCCACCACAGCGGGAGCGGGGTGGCACCTGTCGAGATCCCCCTCTCCCAGCTCCCAGGAGGGACTTAGGGAATTCTGTGACCAGGCAGGAAAGCTTACCAGGTGCTGCAGCTTCGTCTTGGTAGTGATGGGCACCCCATTCACGACAACTTTGCACTTGCCATGTGGCGTGACCATCACTGTCCCATCCAGATTGGTGAAGGAAGCGTGTTTATCTGAAATTCTAAAAAGACAAGAGTTTGTCTAAGGAGCCACAATAGTGATGACTTTAGCGAACAGTTCTGGTTGTTTGCCCTCTTTCCTGCTTCAGTAAGACCTCCAGTGGCAAAGATGTTTTTGAGGGGATGCTGGGGCAGGCGGTTAATAATGACTGAAAATAATTTATACCCCAGAGAACTTTAGATCCATTTCTGGGTCTTATTATACAAACCCAGCTAAAGACTTGGGGAACAATGTCAGAGGTATCACATTGGCTGCTCCCAAGATATTATTTGTGTGCCGTGAATGACCAGCTTAACTGTTCTAGAATGTTCCTAGACTCCTTGGCTGTCATGGAACATTCTGGGTGCCGAGACACATGCACACCCATATTTCTTGTTTGCTCGGGGCCCAGGGATGCTGCAGGAAAGGTTCTAACCTCAGATCATCTGGAGTTCGACCATTTATAGACCTGGAAAGGCCGGGGGTGGGGGGTCCTCAGTTGAGTTAGGAGAGGGGACGTGGAGGCTGGCGGGGCAGGGTCCGCACAGGTCCCCTCTCCTACTCTCCCTGCACTTTGGCTTGGGAGGGCTGAGGTATGTAAGAGCTGATTGAGCCTCCTGGCTGGAAATCGTGGGTAGGCCGCAGAGGTAGGGGACAGCTATGAGGTCACAGGGACCGCCAGCGGGGGCACCGGGCCTCCCTTTTTAGAGGCGATCACCTTAAAGGTTGGGTTTGCTCTCAGCCCAGTTGGTGAGGGAGGGCTCTGAGCACAGGGCTCTGGGGTGCTGTCGCTTTGGTGGGTAAGACCAGAAAAGACATGAGCCACTGGAGGTGGGAGTCATCTACGTGGGTCCCTCGTGCAGAATTCTTATACAGCGTCTGGCCACGGGTCTTCCTCTTACTCCCCACATCAGAGCCGAGGAGACAAGCAGAGGGCAGCAGCAGGGATTTCAGTGAGAGCTTGAAAGCCCTTACGAGGCTTTCTTCCCCAAGCCCTGGAGTGGATCCCAAGGACATTCTGGCACTTTCTTGTTCGGGGTGGTCCGGCTGGCTCTGTGGCCTGACCTGGCGATGACCAGACCAACATTGAGACTCTCCTGTGGGCTGACTGGTCACAGCTCTCACCTGCTGGGCCAAGATGGCTCTTGTAGACTTACCCCAAACCCTGAAGAAAGATGGCATTCGATGGAGCCCGACCAGCGTCACATGAGCCTTGAAAAGAATGAGGATGATTGGTCTGTCAGTTTGTCAGGATTTGACCTTGATGGGGGATCGTGTCGCACATTGGGCCGTGCTATTTCATCTCCAAGAGGATCGTGCAAGGGGACTTTGCCACTAGGATTTTCAGCCAGAAGTCCTTGCGCACCATGCTGCCTTAGGGATAATTGTTTTACCTTCTGCCCTTTTTGGGAGATATTCCTAACTTTTTTCAAATTCCACCTTACTGGTGGGAATTCTGGGGGAAGAAACTATTGCGTCTGGGCCTTGGGAGATGGGCTGAAGCCTGGTTTCCAGGTCCTGATCTGTGACATTCTATCTCTGTCCTGTCACTGAGCCCTGGACAGGACCCAGAGCACCACTCTGGCCCTCCTGGGGGGCTGCCCCCCACTTCCATCCTGCATGATCCCCCTCCTGTCCTGGGGTGCACATGGGGCCAGGGTGTGGAAAGCCAGACATCACTATGCAACCGATGCCATTTTCCAAAGTTTGAATAGGTTAAAAAAAAAAAAGTGGTCTACACATAATAATGGACTATTATTCAGCCTTAAAAGGGAGGGAAGGCGATCTGACACCTGCTACAACATAAATGAACCCCAAGGACATTACGCTAAGTGAGACATACCAGTCACTGAATGACCGAGATCGTACAATTCCAGTTACACGGGGTGCCTAGAGTAGTCGTAAGTGCAGGGGCTGGGGAGGGGCCCTGAGAGTTGTTGACTGGGGACAGAGTTTTGGTTTGGGGAGAGGGAAGGTTCTGGAGACGGATCGGGGGTGATGCGTGCAGAGCACTGTGAATGCACCAATGTCCCCGGACTACTTAACGGTCAGCATGGGGAGCTCTGTGTTGCCTGTATTTACTGCAAAAAGAGAGATTCCAAAGGAACAGAAACATGCTTGTGAAGCAAGAAGCGGGGTGGGTGCAGAAGGAGTCGGGGGGGGGGGGGGGGCGGTGAGCACCAGCCTGAATGAAGAACTTGAGAGCGCCCGTGAGCTGTGGGTCCTCGTTGACGTTGAGGAGGTGAGGGACGGTCTCGGTCATCTGCCGCTCCTGGGGGAGACACGGAGAGGTCCCAGGGCTTGCACGCTCAGGAGAGAGTAGCATTTCTGTCCTATCCGCTTGCTCCCAAAGCCTATCGTTGCTCCCAATGCTTGGTCCATGCATCCCGTCAAATCGCCCAGTAAAGCGAATCCAGACAAGGGAGGCCGAGTGGGGCTGGGGGCTCGACTGAGCAGGGGTGAGACCCTTGGCAGATCAGTCGTCAGGGGCTGAGTCCATCTGGACAGGACTGTTGCAAAGTGTAGCCAGTCCCCAGCTCTGTTCCCCCTTCCCGGCTGCCCTGCATCGGCCCCTTCCACCCTGACATCTCCTTCCTGCCCTGTGCCCCAGGTCCCCACACCGCACCCCCTGCCATCTCCAGGCCCCAGGCGGCTGCCTCCCCGCCTCATCCTTCCCTGGGCCTCCGCTAAGCCTGTCCCCCTACATCTCATGCTCCCCCTCCTGGTCATCGGATGTTGATGACAAATGGGACAGGCTGTAGGACTGACTCTCTGCTGGTCACCTGAACGCATTTCATCCCTGAGTGCAGTACTGATGGGTCTTGGCCTTCTGGAGGATCGATAGACCTGGACTGTGCCATGAAGGCATAAGGAAAACTTTTAAATCTTGAAATTCTGATAGAGAGTAAGGAGGGTCAGATCCTTTTCTGTTGTTACTGTCCGCACCTCAGGAATCCTTGGGTCCAACTCGGCCTGGCCTTCGGGTGCTGCAGACCCCCCCCACCCCAGCCCCAGCTGCGCTCCCTGAGCCCGAAGCTCACCTCTATTCCAGGCTTCACGAGCCTTTGGGAAGGCTGGCGGGACCTATGCCCCTCTCCCCAAGGGCTCCGGGCCTGGTCCCTGACTTGGGGTTCGTGCAGAGCTTTGGGGTTTGTGCAGAGACTTTGGGGCCCAGGTCATGGCGGGAGTGTGCCATGGATGGGGGACTAAGCGGGCATCTCCCTGACCCACGTGTGAAAGTCACATGACGGTGCACTTAGGATCTGATACCGGCAGCGAATGCCACGCCAGACACCCGGGTTCAGGGGCATCATACCGTCCCCATAAGACAGTCCGTGGTCCTCAAATTCTCCGCAAACTGTAATACGAACAGCCTTGGATCTACCCTCAGCCTCACTCATCAAGCCTCGTGGCTTGCTTGCCTCTCGTCCCTGCCCACGGCGTAAATGTAAGTCCCTGTCACATCTCCCGTACTACACACTCACTGGAAACAGAAGCCACACCACACTTATCATCCACCTGAGCGCAGCCCAGGCGGCCGTGCACATCTGGGAAGGCGGTGAGGGTCCCCGCCAGGGGCCGGCCTCCGCAGGTGGGGGCGGTGAGGCTCACCTGGGCGATGGCCAGGTACTGCTGCTGCCACTCTTCCCGAGCCTGCTGCAGCTGGTGTGCCCAGGTTGGCTGGCCCGTCTGTGGCCTGGGACCCTGTTCAGCCAGCCCACAGGCCGGCCACTCTGGAAGGCAGGGAGGCATTTCAGCAGCGGATAGATGTGCAACGTCAAAGGCGAGCAGCAGAATAAGTAATAACCAGCTGGGGCGCCGGGAGTGTTTCTGCTGCCCCCAGGGATTGCTGTGCCGTCGGGGTGCTGCCACTAAGGTTTCTGGAGAGTCGAACATCATTTAACTGCATGAGGCCATCAGTAGAATCCACGTCAGATGGCCGCCGTGCAGTTCTGGGAAGGAAAGAGTGGTCTCGGGAGAAACCATGGCTTCGGAACAAAAATAGCAATAAAAATGAGACTGAACATGACCCTCCAGGAAGGGCAGGGCCCTTTCTTTCTTACAATTGCATGCGAACCTTCATTCGCCCCTGAATAAATTGCGTTTCCCCAGGGCCAAGGCCAAAATGTCCCCGGAGGCTGCCCTGGCCTGGGCTAGGGCTCCAGGGATTCCAAGCAGGTGTCCCCCCACTCCAAGCCCCACACTGAGCCTGCAGCCGGTCCCTCCCCCCCATCCTGCTCCTGGCCTTCCTGCTGCTGGGCTGGACCCAGACTCAGTTTACCTGCCGTCCTGGAATTTCCGCGTGTAAGCAGTGCTTTGCTGTTCCCTGCCTTTGACTCTCTCATCAGCATCGAGGTGTTGACCACAGCTTTGTTCTGGATCTTTTTAGCCCTTCCATGTGCGAAGAAGAACACACGCTGAGACCCTGGGCCACTTTGCAGGGCACCGGCCAGAAATGGGCATAGCTAACACATTCCCGACTCGCTCTGCATCTGAAATCTGAGCTTGACTGCGGATCCTGGGCTTTGATTGGCTGACTGTGGTCACCTTTCAGTGAGGAAGGGAAGGGTCTCTAAGGCTTGTCCCCCAGGGCCCACGGCCCCATGACAGAGCCAGGCTGTGAGCCCAGGACTTTCAGCTACTGTTTTCTCCTTCCTCCGCATCACATCATCTCTTGTGTGAAATCTGCTGGCAACAGATTTGCATCTGGTGAGCGGAGAGACAAAGTCACCCAAAACGGGAGCTCATGGTCCAGGTGCCGGAAGAAACGTCTAACGGCGTGACACGGTCTCTAGGCTGCTCCGTGCAGGGAGAAGCTAGTCTGTGTCCTTGCAATGCAAGCCTCCCTCCTGATGAGGGGCCCCTACTGGGTGAGAAAGTGACAACTGCAGTTCTGAGCAGCTGCCACGTGTCAGGCATGGCTCAGGCCTGATCTCTTGGGTTCTTCACCCCGACTCTGATGAGAAATCACCTCCCTCCATAGGGATGCGGCTGAGGGGTGGGAGGCCCAGAATCCCAAGGTCCCGTCTGAACCCGACAGGTGGGTCTCGGTGGGGGCTTCTCAGTGTCTTGCCACGCGAAAGGGGAGGAGGGGTGCTACCTAGAGGCTCCCTTGCCCCTTACCCTCATCTTTCTTAAAAGGGTCTGGAGAAGCAGGATCCAGATTGCCTGCCTCGAAAAGCAGGAACCTGTCTGGGCCTCAGCCTCCCGCCCAGGCTAAGGGTGTAGACTTGCTCCCTGGCCCCGCTGGACAGAAGGAACCTGGCGATGGTGGCCCCTCCCCGGGGGAGATGCCGGTGACCACCTACTTTAAAGAGGATCATCCGTATGCGTGGGGCCTGGAGAAATGAGAACCAGTCCAGGGGGAAGCCGGGCCTCGCATGTTATTAGCATAAGAGCCCCTGCCTGCCTTTCTCTGTGCTCCCCGTGAGCCACGTGACAAGGGGAGAAATGTGTGAATGGCCATGCCATTGGGCGGGAAAATACAGGGAGACCAATGTCAATCACATCAGGATTGGCATCAGCCCATCTCCATCAGTTGGAGCCCCCAGTGCCTCTCCCAGGCAGAGCTGGAGCGACCGAGTGACAAGCTCAGGGGGGCCCCGGGTCCCCTAGGAAGCATTCTGTCCTGCCTCCTCCCAGACCTCATCCCCAGCTGCCCACCCGTCAGGTGGAGGGTGCTGGAAGAATCTGGCAGATTCAGAACCGGGAGCCACGAGGGATAGTAAACACTCATACCCGTACCGTTCCGCGTATCTTAGTGTGGACAGAGTTTCTTCGTAGCAGAGGTCAGCCGGGCTTATGGCTGCGATCTGTAAAGAACGGCCTCTTAGCCTGAGTGGGTCTGTTGTGGTGGCTAACGTTCATAGAATATCTTGTGATTTACACTATTGCTCAAGCTTTGCAACTTGGAAAAACACACGCGACCCACATTTACAGCCTATGTCAACCTCACACGTACCCCCCAACACACACACACACACAACACAGGTAGCTCACGGAACCTCAGATACACGACGCAAACACAGGACACGTATTCCCAACACACACAGCAACACTGTCGAGGGAATACGGTTAGTAGATCCACTGTAGAAATAAAGCAAAGGAAATGTGAAGAAACTTGTGCCAGAAATAGGATCGGAGCACAGAGGACTGAGCGGTTGGATGTTGGCTTTGCAGGTGCTCTCTGAGGAACCTCCAACCTCCTCCCAACCACACTTATCTCTGTTAAAGTGTCATAGCGCCTGAGTCAGGACCTTACCCCGCAGACCCACAAGTCTGCCAGGGTTTGCACACACCAGCTCAGACCTGCTGCCCTTGACTTTGTAGTCTAAAGTTCTGAGCATCTTATGGGCACTTTTTTTATCCCAGGTTCTTGGGGGTTGTTCCCATTGAGGCCCACAGGCAGATAGACAACCAGAAAAACGTTACAATATTTTTAAATGCTTAGGTAAGTCTCAGTGATAAGAGAACAAGGATGTCCTCTGCTGTGAGTTTGGGACAGTGTGCATAGAACCGGCCGGGCAGTGAGCATTCCTCTCCCACTCGGGACAGCAGGCAGGAGGCAGGCAGAGTTGGCCCGGCTTTGTTCCTTCCCATACCTGGAGCCAAATGGCAGAGAATCCTGATTTTAACACATTCTACATTGTACCCACTTGGCCAGCATTCATTAGGAAGACTCTGGAGTCTCCGCTAAGGTGACACAGTTCAGCTCCTCTCCAGCTTAAACACCTTCCTTGTGTCACATGGTCACACATGGTCAGACTGACTTCCAGTCCTGCCCTGCAATGACCCCCGATTTAGAATAGTATGACTGTCTCAGTGTGATTTGAAAACTCATATGTTTCTTCTGGATAATAATAGTAACGTTCCATGTAGAGAACCTGAAAACTACAGAAGAGAATGAATAAAAAACAAAAATGAGCAATATTTGAACATTGCAGTAGAAAGAGTTCCAGGAGTCACGAGCGAGGGAAGAATGTGTTACGTAAATGCAAAGCGTGACGTCACAGTACACAGAGCGTAATTGTGACAGGAACAGTGACGACAACAGCAACTGCCGTGTCGGTCTCACATGCTGCAAGAAAGTCACTTTACCAAAGCGGTTCTGCTGTTCCCGCCCAGTGCTGGCTGGAGAAGTTTGGTCAGGACGGAGTCTCTGTAGGGAACATGCAAGACTCTCTTCCCCATGGCGGCGTCAGCCAAGGCACTGAATGAAAAAGGAAATACAAAAGAACAGATTAAAAAAAAATAGGTCAAGAAGAAATCTGTCTCCCTGGGAATAAGTCAGAAATACCTGTCCGATCCCGTCTTTGACCCCATAAATCTGAGCCATGACTCTAAAGAGTAGCCACTAGTTGAGACACCTTCTGTATGACCATGTTGCAGCAAGATGGCGACCCACATGGGCCACCAGCTCCCTCTCTGAGCTCAACCCTGACAGAGAGACCGTGACAGACAGGGAAGCCTAGATCTGAGGAGCAGACATGCTAAATCTTACGAGGAAAACCTGAAGAACCTGCAGGCTGTTGTAAATCTGTGTATAAAGAAGAGTTTCAGTCTGAGGAAGAGGGGCACCAGCTCGAGGTGTAGAGACCAGAATGGGGAAAGGGGTTAAGTCCTCTTTTTGATTTTCTCTCATTCTGCCCTCAGAAGAGCCCATAAAGTTAGGACCCCCATATGACAAGACACCAGAGAAAGCGTGAATAAGCAAGTCCCCACCCCACTCCAGGGGACTGCAGACACTGTGGTGTTGTCCCTGACCAGAGTGGGGAGGAGAAGGGAGGCAATCCTATCGATGGGAAATTATAATCACCAACAGTGACAAGGAATTTATAGAGTGAATCTAGCAGACTGGGGAAAGAAACAAAATGATCTGCTGGGAAGAAAGAAATACAGTAACTGAAATGAAAAATACAATGGACAGGATTAACAGCAAGTTAGACACTGCTATAACTGGAATTAGTGAACTAGATAGTTCAAAAGAGATGAGCTGGATTGCAGCCCAGAGACACCCAGAGATGGCAAACAAGCGAGGAAGGTTAAGAGCCTTGGAGGACAGGCGAGAAGATTTAAATGGTCTGACTGAAGTTCCAGAAGAGAAGAGAGAAAATAAATGGGTACAGACAGTGCATGAGAAGTACTGGCTGAGAACTTTCCAGTCCCGATGAAAATCACTAATCTACAGAGCTATGGAAGCCAGGGAATTACAAGCAGAATAAATAAATTCACACTCAAGTGCAACATAATGAAATTGGAGAACATCAAAACAAAAGAGCTTAAAAGCAGCTAAGGGGAAATATTGATTTTCTTCAAGGAAATAGCCATTAGACCACCAGCAGAAAACAGGAAACTGCAACCTTAATGAGCTGAAAGAAAATGCTGCCCATCTGGAATTATATACCCAGCAAAATTACCTTTCAAGAATGAGGTGAAATAAACACATTTCAACAAAACCAGAATTTGCCATCAGCAGGTGATCACTGAGGGAAATTCTATAGAATATTCTTCCACCAGGAGGAAACTGATCTTAGCAGCTCTGAGGCTTAAGAAGGCATGAGTAATTTAAAGAGTGAACACTGTGTAAAATAGAAATAGTAATGTTTTGGGGGTTAAAGAAGAATAGAATTAACATACATATCAACAGTCACAAATGTAGGCTGGAGATCCTTGTATTATTCAGGAAGAGGATGAAGCATTTATTAATATTTAGACTTTGGCCAGTTGAACATATTAAAAAGTTAAATATATCGAATTTTGGCCTATAACAGAGGTAGCACAGGAACTCCACTAAGGAAAGGAGGAAATGTTCAACAAGTATAACTGGAAAAATTGGTAATCTGTAAGGAAAAAATAACGCAAAGGATGCCTATCTTAAACTATGCATAGACGTCAACTCCAGATGGATACAGATCTACTTTTCTTAAACAGACACAAGAAATGCAAAACAAAAATGACTACCATAATTTCTGCTCATCGACAGATACCTTAAAGTGAAAAGACAAGCTACCTACTGGGAAAAGATATTTATTATATATCTGAGGAAAGAGTAATACAAAATACGTAAAGAATGCCTAAAAATCAATAAAAAGACAGTAACTGACAAACATAAGGTATTTTGAGAGAAGACATATTGCCAGTAAACATACCAAATGCTGCTCAAACTTGCTAATAACCAGGAATATCCAGACCACAGGTAGACCATTTAATCAGAAAATATCAAGAAATGTGACATTACTGAGCCTTAGAAAAGATGTGGCTCAGGGGATATTTTATACTTTGCTGCTGGGAGTATAAATTGGCCCAAACACTTGGAAAATAGTCTCTCCCCACTGTCAAATGTTAGAAACTGCAAAAAAAAAAAGTTATTGCACACACCTTACAAGTACTGCAACATTTTCAGTCCTTTGTCTATACTCAAGAGAAACTTTAATATATTGATACTCAGTGATTTGTACAAGAATGTCCTTAATAGCACTGTTTATAATAGCAAATAACCAAAGCCTGGAAACAACCGAAATGCCAATCCAACAGGAGAACAAATGAATAAATGGTGGCATATACCCGCAATGGAATACTATATCATAATGAAAAAGAAGTAACAACTTCTACTACCATAGGGAGTCTCATAAACACAGTGTTTAGTGACAGAACAGAAGGCAAATTAACCAAAGCCACACATAACATGGATACTTATTGTTAATAATGTTGGATGACAAAGCCAATCCCAGCAATTCTACTCCTCGATGTATCCTTGAGGAGAGTAAGAAATTGTTTTCCCCAAAGCATATGTACAAGAATGTTCACAGTAACATAATTCATAATAGTCAAGCCCAGATACAAACAAAATGTCCATCAGTGGGAGAATGGATAAATGAATTGTGGTATATTTTCTGCAATGGAATCCTACAAAGCAATGAAAAAGAGTGAATACATTACATGAGAAACATGGCTTTGTCTCATAGACACAGTCCTTAGTGAAATAAGCCAGATGCAAATGTGGGTGACCTCTTATAAGTGGTCACATTTAGATGAAAATCAAGATAGTTTCAGGCAAAACCAATTTTTAGTGGCAAAGGTCTATTTCTTTTGGTGGGAGTAAAAGCTAGGAGGAGGATATGAGGAAACTTTCTGGGCTTTTGGAATGTCTTATATCTTGAGGTTGGTGTTAATCACATAGATATATACATATAAAAATTCACCAAACTGAACATTTAAGATTTGTGTACTTCACATAATTTATACTTTGATCATTTAAAAAAGAACAAGATCTAAAAACCTATAATATTTTACCTTTTTTGTACATTTCAGAAATGAGTGTCACAAATTAAAAATAGTCACAAGTGATAAAACAAGAAAGGTTGAAAGAAGAAAGGGAGCTAGGGACAGAGAGAGGATAAACAAAATTCAAGATGGTGGCTACCTCTGAGGAAAGCATAGTGGAGAAATAACAGCTATTTCTTGGGTTGGGTGGTGACTTTACTGGCGTTCTTAGTTTTACTAAAAAGCAATACGTTGGGGCACTGGGGTGGCTCAGTCATTAAACATCTGCTTTAAGCTCAGGTCATGATCCCAGGGTCCTGGGATTGAGCCCCACATCAGGCTCCCTGCGGGAGGGAAGCCTGCTTCTCCCTCTCCTGCTCCCCCTGTTTGTGTGCACACTCTCGCTGTGTTTCTCTCTGTCAAATAAATAAAATATTTTTTAAAAAGATTTTATTCATTTATTTAACAGACAGAGATCACAAGTAGGCAGAGAGGCAGGCGGGGTGGGGGCTGGGAAGCAGGCTCCCCGCTAAGCAGAGAGCCAGATGCGGGACTCGATCCCAGGATCCTGGGATCATGACCTGAGCCGAAGGCAGAGGCTTTAACCCACTGAGCCACCCAGGTGCCCAAATAAATAAAATCTTTAAACAACAACAGCAACAACAATAATACGTTTAAAATAAAACATATAGGAGGACCAGGTATGAGCCAATGATGACAGTGGGTCATAAACCGAGGTCTATGATTAATCTGATTTTTTTTTATTTCTGAGGTCATTTTTACAGCAGAAATAAATACCCATGCACCAATTATTTACCTGATAACATTTCCTAAACTGGTTAAACTTAAGTTAACTCGTGATCCTTCCCTCAGTCTGTCTCCTTCAGATCCTGAAGATTTCTGCCTTTCACTTCCTGCTAAATCCACCAAATTAATACTGGACTGCTTGGTGAGGTCTCTGTCTGGGAAAACCTGTAGGAAAGCACCACAAGTCACGCTATTAGAGTGCTAGCAGGCTACATATGAAGTCCATCTAGTTCACACTTTAAAACAAACAAACTGAGGGTTTTAGAAGGGGGGTGGGGGGATGGGTGAGCCCGGTGATGGGTATTAAGGAGGGGGCACGGATTGCATGGAGCACTGGGTGTTATACAAAAAACAATGAATCATGGAACACGACATCAAAAACTAATGATGTCCATTATGATGTATGGTGACCAACATAACATAATAAAAAATTCTTGGAATTAAAATTTTTTCCTAATTGTACTTCACACTCAAAAATATGTAATAAAATTTACGAATTAAAAGGCTACTTCGGGCACCGGGGTGGCTCGTCAGTTAAGCACCTGACTCTTGGTTTCAGCTCAGGTCATGACCTCAAGGTTGTGGGAACAAGCCCCAAGTCAGACTACCTGCTGCTCAAGGAGCCTGCTTAAGATTCCCTCTCTCTACCTGTGCCCCTCCACCCCCTGCTCTCTCTTCTCTCTCCCTCTCTCTCTCTCCAAAAAAAAGGCTGTCTTCTTTACAGTGACATATCACATTAATACATCATCAGCCTCAAATATCTCAGTTTCTCCTTCTCAATTTTGCAAAGCTATTTCCAGTGGTGTATTAGATCCCAATTACCGCTCTAGAACTTCTGTGATCAAACATCTGAAGTAGAAAATACTGGGAAATAAGGAACCGTTTGGGACAGTGTGGTCACGCAGTGAGGGGAAAAGAACGTGGATTTTAGAATGTGACAGATCCCTTGTTGGTTACATGACTGTGAGAACTAGCTTTTCAAAACTGCAACTGTCTTAGTTGGAAAACAGGGATCATAGCATATTATTGGGGTGTTTAGGAGGGTAACAGACAAGAGAAGTAACGGTTCTAGCCATGCCCGACATACAGTAACAGATGTTAATATCATTATCGACACCAATAGCGAGCGTAATGCCAGATCGCTACACACATTTTTTTCAGTGGATTTCTTCCCTTGCCTCTAAAATATCAAGTTAAAAAAAGGGCAAACCATATGTAAAGTTTATGAATGTTACTAACATAAAATCGTCTGAATAGTACTTAAAGTTTATGACAATCTTTATTTTTTTACTTAAAAAAAGAATGTATTTATCTGAGAGAGTGTGCACCCATGAGAGTGGTGGGGGGTGCAGAGAGAGAGAGAGAGAGAGAATCTTAAGCAGACTCCCTGCTGAGTGTGGTGCCCCACATGGGGCTCGATCTCACAACCTTGAGATCACGACCTGAGCCGAAACCAGGAGTCAGACGCTTAACCAGCTGAGCCACCTGGGGGGCCCCCAATATTTTTTAATTTCAGTTGAAGCACAGGTGACATGGGACCTGACATTAGTTTCCAGTGTACAACATAGTGAGTTGACAATTATATGTTACAAAATGCTCACCATGATGAGTGGAGTTATTGTCTGTCTCTATACAATGTCATTACATTCTCTATGCATTCTCTATACATTCTCTATTTCATCCTTCTGACTTACTTCTTTTATACCTGGAAGTTTGTACCTCTTAATCCCCTTCACCTCTTTCACCCATCCCTCCAAACCTTCCCCACTGGCAACCACCAGCTCTCTGTCTTCATGAGTCTGTTTTTATTTGTGTCTCTTTGCTCATTTGTCTTGTGTTTTAAGACTCCATATACAAGTGAAGTCATATGGTATTTTTTTTTCTGTGTCTTATTTATTTCACTTCGCCTAATACCCTCTAGGTCCATGTACGTTGTCCTGAAAGGCACGATTTCATTCTTTTTTAAAGCAAGGTAATATTCTATTGAGTATATATACCATATGGTATCAACGAACACGCAGGTTGTTTCTGTATCTTGGTTCTGGTAGATGGTGCTGCGGTAAATACAGAGGTACAGGTATCTTTTTCACATAGTTTTGTCATTTTCTTTGGGCAAGTATTCAACAGTGCAATTGCTAGATTGACATGGTATTTCTATTTTTAATTTTTTGGATTTTAAATTTTAATTTTTAATTTCCACCATGGCTGCTCTAGTTGGCATTCCCATCAGCAGGGCACGGGCATTCCCCTTTCTCCACATCCTCGCCAACACTTGTGATTTCTTGATTTTAGCCATTCTGACTGGTGGGAGTTGATATTTCATATTGTGGTTCTGATTTGCATTTCCCTGGTGATGAGTGATGTTGAGCATCTTTTCACGTATCTGTATCAGTCTTCTTTGGAACAATGTCTATTCAGATCCTCTGAACAGTTTTTAAGCCAGACTGTTTTTTGTTTTGACTTTGATGTTGATTTGTATAAATTCTTTTTGTATTTTTGGTTATGCCGTTCACAAATATCTTCTCCCATTCTGTATGTTGCTTTCCATCTTGTTGATGGGCTCCTTTGCTGTGCAAAACCTTTTTTATTTTGATGTAGTCCCAACTGCTTATTTTTGCTTTTTTTCCCTTGTCTGAGGAGACACATCCAGAAAAATATCACTGAGACTGTCGTCTGAGCATTTACTGCCTATGCTTTATTTTTTCTTTATATAGATTCAGTAATCACTTTTAGGTCTTTAATCCGTTTTGAATTTATTGTCATGTATGGTGTTAGAAAGTGGTCCAGTTTCGTTATTTTGCACATAGCTGGCTAGTTTTCCCACCACTATTTATTGAAGAGATTGTCTTTTCTCCCATCATATATTCTTGCCTCCTTTGTTATAGTTTAATTGACCATAAACGTTTGGGTTTATTTCTGGGCTCTCTATTCTGTTTCATTGATCTATGTGTCTGTTTTTGTGCCAGTACCATACTGTCCTGATTACTGTAGCTTTGTAGTGTAGGTTAGAATGTAGGATTGCAATTCCTCCAGCTCTATTCCTCTTAAGATTTCCTTGGCTATTTGGAGTCTTTTGTGGTTCCATACAAATTTTAGGATTATTCACTCTATAAAAAAATAGTATAGGTATTTTGATGAAGATTGCATTGAATCTGTAGCTCACTTTGGATTTTAGTATAGACGTTTTAACAATATTTGTTCTTCCAACCCAAGAGCGTGGAATGTCTTTCCATTTATTTGCATCTTCTTCAATTTCTTTTATCAATATCTTAGAGTTTTCAGAGGACATTCCTTTTTCCTTTACCTCCTTGGTTTAATTTACTCCTGGGTATTTTATTCTTTCTGATAGAATTGCAAATGGAACTGTTCTCTTAATTTTTCCTTCTGCTAGTTCATTATTAATGTATAGAAAAAAGAATCCATAGATTTTTGTGTATTAATTTTGTAACCTGAGGCTTTATTGATTTCATTTATTCTAATAGTACTTTGGTAATCTTTATTCTATGTGTAATATGATTTTACCTGCATGAACCTAATGAGACATTTTATTTCTTCCTTACTTAATTGAATGCCTTTTATTCCTTTTCATGTCTGATCATCTGATTGCTTTGGCTACGACTTCCGGTACTTGTTGAATAAAAGTGACAAGAATGGATATCCTTGCCTTGTTCCTGATCTTAGAGGAAAAGCCTTTAGTTTTTCACCATTGAGTATGATGCTGGTTGTGGGTTTGGTACATATGGACTTTATTATGTACGTTGAAATGTTCCCTTTCAACCCACTTTATTGAGAGTTTTTTCTTCATGAACACACGTTTTGTCAAAGGCTTTTTTTCTGTGTCTATTAAGATAATCATATAATTTTTATACTTCATTTTGTTAATGTGGTGCTTCTCATTGATTGATTTGCAAATATGGAACCATCCTTGCATCCCTGCAATAAATCCCACTGGATTTGTGGGGAATGATACTTTTAATGTATGATTGAATTTGTTTGTTGAAGATTTTTGCATCTGTGTTCATCAGGAATATTGATCTGTAATTTTGTTTGTTGTTTTGTTTAGCATCAGGGTAATGCTGGCCTCATGGTGTGAATTTGGAAGCTTTCTTTCCTCTCCTATTTTTGGGGATAGTTTGAAAAGGATATTAAACACTTCTTTAAATGTTTGGTAAAGGGACACCAGGGTGGCTCAGTCTGTTCAATGTCTGACTCTTGATTTTGGCTCAAGTCAAGATTCCGCGTTGTAAGGTCAAGTCCTGAGCTGGGCACCATGCTCAGAGGAGAGTCTGCTGGAGATTCTCTCCCTCTCCCTCTGCCCCTCCCCCAAATCATGCTTGCTCTTACACACACACACACTCTCTTTAAAATAAATAAATCTTAAAAATAAATAAATAAATCTTAAAAAAAATAAATAAATAAAAAATAAATAGAACTCATCTATGAAGCCATCTGGTCCAGTACTTTTGTTTGTTGGGAGTTTTTTGATTACCAATTCACTTTTGTTACTAGTAATTGGTAATCTGTTCAGATTTTCTATTTCTTCCTGTTTTGCTTGGAAGATTGGAATGTTTGCATGTTTGTATGGTAGATTGTATGTTTCTAAGAATTTATCCATTTCTCCTAGGTTGTCCAGTTTGTTGGTGTATAATCTTTTGTAGTAGTCTCTTATAATCCTTTGTATTTCTTTTTTTAAGATTTATTTAGTTACTTGAGAGAGAGAGAGAGTGAGAAAGCAAGCACAAGCGGGGAGAAGGGTAGAGAGAAAAGCAGACTCCCCGCTGAGCAGTGAGCCCAATGCAGGACTCAATCCCAGGACCCTGAGGATCATGACCTGAACCGAAAGCAGATGCTTAACCAACTGAGCCACTCAGGCGCCCTGATCTTTTGTGTTTCTGTGATGTCTGTTGAACTTCTCTTTCATTTCTGATTTTATGTATATGGGTCTTCTTTTTTTCTTGATGAGTCTGGCTAAAAGTCTATCAATTTTTTTATCTTTTCAAAGAATCAGCTCTTAATTTTGTAGATATTTTTTTCTTTTTTTTTAACCTCTATTTCATTTATTTTGGCTTTGATCTTTATTATTTCTTTCCTTCTACTAAGTCTGGTTTTTGTTCTTCTTTTTTAAGTTCCTTTAGGTATAAGGTTAGATTGTTTATTGAAAAATTTTCTCGTTTCTTGATGTAGGCTGTGTCACTATGAACTTTCCTCTTAGAAGTGCTTTTGCTCCGTCCCAAAGATTTTTTTTCTTTAGATTTTACTTATTTATTTGACAGAGAAATAGGGGGTGTGAGAATGGGAGAAGCAGCCTTCCCGCTGAGCAGGGAGCCTGATGCCGGTCTCAGTCCCAGGACTCTGAGGTCATGACCTGAGCCAAAGGCAGATGCTTAACTGACTGAGCCACCCAGGTGTCCCACAGTCTTTGTTTTAAAGTCAGTTTGTCTACCCTCACATTTTTTTTTTTTGCTTCCATTTGCATAGAATATTTTTTTCCATCTTTTCCCTTTCAGTCTGTCTGTGTTTTTATCTCTGAAGTGAATCCCTGTAGGCAGCATATACATGGTCTTGTTGTTGTTTTTTTAATCCATTCTGTCACCCCGTGACTTTTTATTAGACCATTTAGTCCATTTACATTTAAGGTAATTATTGATGGGTATGTATCTCTTGCTATTTTGTTAACTGCTTTCTCTCTGTTCTGTTCTTCTCTTGCTCTCTTCCTTTGTGATTCGATCATTTTCTTTAGTGTTATGCTTGGATTCCTTTCTCTTTACTTTTTTTTGTATCTTATAAGTTTTGGTCACCATGAGATATACATGTAACATTCAATGTAAATAACAGTCTGTATTAAGTTGATGGTTGCTGAAGTTCAAAGACATTTGAAAAGCTCTACATTTTTCCTCCCCCTGCATAATTTATGTATATAGTGACACATTTTAAATTTTTTAATGTTATGTATCCCTTAACTGATTTTCGCATTATATAATTAATGTTACTACTTTTGCCTTGTAAGCTTCATGCTAGCTTTAGAAATGATGGACTTAATCACCTTTATTATATGTTTGCTTCCACCAGTGACATTTTTTCCCTTGCACAGTTTTCTTCTTGTTAGAGCCTTTTCTTTTCCACTTAAAGAAGTAGCTTTGACATTTCTTGTAAGGCCAGTGTAATAGTAATGATTTCCTTTAATTTTGTTTGTCCTGGAAACTTGTTTGTTTGAGAGAGAGCAAGCATGAGCAGGGGGGAGCTACAGAGGGAGAGGGAGAAGAAGACTACCTGCTGAGCAGGGAGTCTGACATGGGGCTTGATCCTGGGACCCTGAGATCATGACCCAAGCTGAACGCAGATGCTTAACCGCATGCCCCTATCCTGGAAACACTATCTCTCCTTCAATTCTGAATCATAACCTAGATGGGTAGAGATTGGTTGTAGGTTTTTCCCTTTCTGCACTTTGAATTACTCATGGCATTCCTTTCTGGCCTGCCAAGTTTCTGCTGAAAAATCAGCTGATAGTCTTATGGGGTTTCCCTTGTATATAGCAATTTGCTTTTCTAATATTGCTGTCTTTTAGATTCTCCATTTGTTATTAATTTTGACATTTTAATTATTATGTGTCTTAGTATGGAGCCCCTTGGGTTCACCTTGTTTGGGGATCTCTGTGTTTCCTGGATCAGGATGTTTGGTTTATTTCCCCAAGATTAGGGATGTTTGCAGATATTATTTCTTCAAATACATTTTTTTCCTCTTTCTTTCTCTCTTCTCTTTCTGAGACCCTGATAATGCAAATGTTAGTATGACCTCTGGGACAACATCCCTGTCTTCCAGATCGCTGATCTCTTGTTCTCCAACCTCCACTCTGCTGTTGATTCCTCCTAGTGTCTTTTCCATTTCAATTATTGTATTACTCAGCTATGATTGGTTCTTTTTATATTTCTTTGTTGAAGTTCTCACTGAGCTCATCCACTCTCATCTCCAGTCTACGGAGCACTTATCTCACTTTGAACTCTTTATCAGGCAGATTGCTTATTTCCATTTTGTTTCATTCTTTTTTTTTTTAAAGATTTTATTTATTTATTTGACAGACAGAGATCACAAGTAGGCAGAGAGGCAGACAGAGAGAGAGGAGGAAGCAGGTTCCCTGCCAAGCAGAGAGCCCGATGCGGGGCTCGAACCCAGGATCCCGGGATCATGACCTGAGCTGAAGGCAGAGGCTTTAACCCACTGAGCCACCCAGGCGCCCCTTGTTTCATTCTTTTACTGGTGGTTTGTCCCATTCTTTTGTTTGGAACATATTTTTCTGTCTCACGATTCTGTCTGACCCTTCATTTGTTTCTGTGTATTAGGTAGGTTAACTATGTCTCCTGGTCCTGACAGTAGTGCCTTGTGTAGAAGGCATCTTGTGGGGACCCAGCAGCACAATCCAATACCCCCTGCACCCTCTGCTGGTCAGCAGAATCGGGCACTTTAGGGATGTCTGTTGTGTGGACTGTGTGCACCCCCTGTGTGACTGGCTGCACCTACTGTGAGTGTGCTGATGGGCAAAGCTGGCCTCCAGGACAGTTTGCTGAGAGGCCGGGCTGTCGCTGCTACAGGTGTGCTGTGGCCAAGCCTGGCTCCCCTCCTCCTTGGGGAAGGAGTCTCTTTGGAGGGGTGCCTCCAGGGGTGGGTGGGTGGGGTGTGTCCACAGGGGAACCCTGGGAGTGGGGGCAAACAGTATGAAGAAGGTGGGTGGAGAGTATCAGAATTGGCTCCCTCAAGGATGGACCAGCTAGGCAGAAGGAGGTCAAGAAAAATTGTACCTTCCAGTACTCTTGTTCCTTGAGAAAGCTCCTACAAATCCTGATCTTCTGGCACAGGCCCCAAAATTAGTCAATAAATCTTTGTGTATAACCCAGGCACTTTCTAGACTACGGCTTCTGTGCTGGGTCTCACAGTACATGATACAGTGCACTGGCCCTTTGGGAGTGGACTGTTAGTTTCTTAAAGCCCTCTGCCTCTCCTCGAGTTGAGTCCACTACTTTTCAAAGACTTATGTTATCAGGCTTGTCTTTCTGGTGCAGGTTTCCAGGGCAGGGGGTGCCTCATGTAAAGCTTGATACCCTGGCTCCTCAAGAAATACCTTGTGCCTATGATATCCTTCTTCTTTGAGGGTCGCTGTGCCTGGGGATTCGTGTCCAACTATATCTCTGCCTCTCCTATCCTTCTCAATGTGGGCTTCTCATTATGTCTTTAGCTGTGAAAGAGCTGTTCTGTCAGTCTTCAGGTCGTTTCCAGAGTGAGTTGGATTATGCATAGCTGTTGTCTCTGTGTGTCAGTGGAAGGAAGTGAGCTCAGAGCCCTCTCTACCATCTTCCCAGATAGCCTTCAAAGTTCTTTAAAATGCAGGTACTTCTCTAGGCTTCCCAGCACTCCTGTAGGATAGCTATTTGTCTCATTCTACAGAATAGCAAACTGAGACTAAAGATGAGTAAGTGATTTCCTGAAGTTTCAAAGCTGGTGAACAAAGAGATACAGTCCAGTATTTTCCTACTATTCCTGGTTAAAGCAGGGTAATAATCTTAATTGATCACCATTCTATCTATTTATTAGGACTGTGGCTTAGGGAACAGAGGTGGGGAAATCATAGCTGACTGTAATGTTACCCAGGCTTTGAAAATAAGTATTTCTGAATCAAATTAGTGATGATGTAGAGTTTACTCTCTGATATCTACCAAGAAGTAAGGAGGAAAAAACATATGCTCAGTTTTGTAAAAAATTCTACTTAGTGGAGAGTTACATGGATTAGCTAGTTTCAAAGACCTTATTTTGCTACTTCCAAGTATCAGAAGGATTGGTCAGCATCTGGTGGTTCTCTAGGCTCATGGATCTGAAAGCTGGTCTTCATCATCCTGGGGAACCTGGGTGGAACGGGGATATGGGCAGGTAGGAAAAGAGAATGTCCCTCACTTCTCTTTCTGACCCTATAGCCCATGGTTGGAAGTATCGACCTTAATCCATAGGTCAAATCTGAAAGGATTCCATAATACTCACCAACTCTTCATGCCACTGGGAACCCTTCCCATGGACCACACTTGGTGGGAAACTGGGACAGCAGCCTTCCCATGAGTCTCACCTGCTTGAACTGAATGGTGATAACCATATGAGACCGGCTGCTGCTGGCGTTCATGTTGGTCGATGCTGTGGTCCTTACTTTTGTCCCTTGTTGCATCAGTCTTTCAATCTGTGCATAGTTCTCACAGGGCACTGACTTCAGGCCATCCACATAAAATCCCAGCTGTTGGTCTTCCCTCACTTTTAGTCCCCCAGGTTTCTTGGTTCTAGACAGCAAGTCTCTTATCTGTGGAAAAAGAGAATAAATAAAGTAAACTTCAGGAAGACAGGGATTTCTATTTACTTCATGGTTATACCTCTGCCTAGAATATATTTTAGTGCTCAACAAAAACTTACTACATGAATGAAAAAATGATAAATTTCTGTAGGCATCACACAAGCTTATAATTTAGGTAAGTCAGAAATAGGGGAATTGGGGCGCCTGGGTGGCTCAGTGGGTTAAAGCCTCTGCCTTCAGCTCAGGTCATGATTCCAGGGTCCTGGGATTGAGCCCCACATCAGGCTGTCTGCTCAGCAGGGAGCCTGCTTTCCCCTCTCTCTCTGCCTACTTGTGACCTCTGTGTGTCAAAAAAATTAAAAAATAAAATCTTAAAAAAAAAAAAAGAAATAGGGGAATGGCCAACAGGAGGGAAACCTGTTGTAATAAGGGAAAACCTATTGTAATCAGCAGAATTTAAAAAAAAAAAACAACTCAGTTCTAGTATTTTCTAGTACCTAAAGCACTTCAACAAGCCTGTGAACTCCCTTTGGGTGGGACCAGGGCCTTTTACTGGTAGATCCTGACCTGGTTCCCAATGTAGAAGAGGCACTCAGTGAATGAATTTTGACAGAACAGTGTAGCCAGAGCTGGGCTAACAAATAATGTTAGGAGAATATGGATGATTCTTCAGATCTTATTATTGGAGACTGGTGAGATGTCACACCTAGACCATGGCTTTGGGTGAAAGCCCGTGTTGTCTCTCATCCAAGAAAAGCCACTTCTTTTTTTTTTTTTAAACGTGTGTATTTTTTTTTTATTATTTGACAGAGAGAGAGAGAGATCACAAGGAGGCAGAGCAGCAGGCAGAGAGAGAGGGGGAAGCAGGCTCCCCACTGAGCAGAGAGCCCTATGTGGGGCTCGATCCCAGGACCCTGGAATCATGACCTGAGCTGAAAGCAGAGGCTTAACCCACTGAGCCACCCAGGCGCCCCGAAAAGCCACTTCTAGCAAGGCTAAGTAGGTCCTACTGTGGGATTGTGGTAGAGCCAAGGGCCCCAGAGGGGTGGTGGTACATGGTACAGAGATGTCTGGACTGGGAGCCCTAAGACCTGGGTTCTCAGTCCTGGATCTGCCTCTAACCTGGTAAAGCTTTGGAAAATCTCTTACTTTCTGAGTGTTCATAATAGGAGGGGGTGAATTAAGTTATCTCTGAGATCTTCCCCAACTCCGATATTCTATGGCTTTTCATCCTAGAGCCAGCGAAAGATCACAGATTGAAGTTCGAGCAAGCCAAACTAAGACAGTGGACATAAGGTGCCAGGGATAACGAGACATCCAAACGGAGGTCACTTCTAGTGTAGCTAGGAAAATTTTCCTCTAACATACAACTTGTTGGAAGGAACATCTAAGATAGGACTGAGTAAGTCTTATTAGAAAAAAAATAAGTAGATTTATCTGGATGGAGTGGAAGTATCACCCAGAGATGGAGGTGGATCCTGGTGCTGGGACCTTCCATGTTGTGCCTGGAGATCAAAATTGGTGATTATCACAAGACCTTCCTCCCTCACCTGGGCTTTCCTGGGAATCCTCTAACTCTGCCTCTATTTGGTTACCTTCAAATCCAACTCCAATCTGCTCTTAGAGAATTCTTCTAGAACCCAATCTGATGATCTGATTGCCCTGTAAAATCCTCCAAAGATTCTCCACTACTGCTGAGACAAAGGCCCTTTACTTTTGGCAGAGCCTATCTTCAGCTTCATCTCCTGATGACCCCACCACATATCCAAATCTGGCTATGCAGGGTACTGACTGTTCCTTTAACTGCCATGAACTTTCATGTATTTTTTAACTAGTTACAACTAATCCTGCCTAAAATGCCCCTGTCTGTGCCCTCAACCCTCCTACACATTTCTCGAAGTCCAGTCCAAGTCCAACATTGACCACTGCTGTCAAACATCCCAGGTAGTCATGCACTCCCTCCTCTCTGCCCCTTGCTCCTCGCCATTCATGGAGCACATGTAACGCATCACTGTCTGGAAAGTGTTATAGCTCCCACCAGACTCCTCTATGGTGGGAATTAAGTCCAAGGATTAACTCATCCTCAGAGTCTAGTATGATGTCCGAAACATTAGAAGTACCTAATAAACTTCATTTTAATTGACTGTTGAAGTACCTAATGGGAAAATACCAGAGAGTCAAGGAATATGAGAAGTGGAAAGATTCTTAGGATGTCCAGTGTTCTTATTTTAGAGATGAGGAAACAGAATTCCAGACAGATTATCATCATAAACAGATATCAGTAGGGAGACCACAGTGAGATGCCAACCAGAACTGGGTAACAAAGGAAATTGTCCTCCCAGAGTTATTGGTATGTGATAAAGCCTTAGCAACTTGAAAGAATTAGAAACTTAATTGGTGACCTTAACAGAAAAACCCACTGGGAACCAGCGACTACATGGATAATTTATCTTCCACAAAGCAGGAAAGAATATCCAGTGGGAAAAAGACAGTCTCTTCAACAAATAATTTTGGGAAAATTGGACAAAAATATGCAGAAGAATGAAACTGGACCACTTTCTTACATGATACACAAAAATAAATTCAAAATGGATTAAAGATGTAAATGTTAGACAGGAAACCATAAGAATCTTAGAGAAAAACACAGGCAGTAACCTCTTTGACACAGGCCACAGCAACTTCTTTCTAGATATGTCACCTGAGGCAAAGGAAACAAAAGCAAAAAGAAATTATTGGGACTTCATCAGAATAAAAAGTTCTGCACAGCGAAGGTAGCAATCAATAAATTGAAAGGCAACCTAGTGAATAGGAGAATACATTTAAAAGGGTTAGTGTCCAAAATATATAAAGAACTTATAAAACTCAACACTCAAAAATGAATTATCCAATTTTTAAAAGGGCAGAAGACATGAACAGCCATTTCTCCAAAGAAGACATCCAGATGGCCAACAGACACATGAAAAGATGCTCAACATCACTCATTATCAAGGAAATGCCAAAGCCACAATGAGATACCACCGCACACCTGTCAGAATGGCTAAAATCAAAAACATAGGAAACAACAGATACTGGCAAGGATGTGGAGAAGGGGAACCCTCTTACCCTGTTGGGTAAGCCACTGTGGAAGGCTGTATGGAGGTTCCTCAGAAGTTAAAAATACAACTACCCTATGATCCAACAATTGCATTAGTGGGTATTAACCCATAGAAAACAAAAGCACTAATAAAAAGGAAACACACACCTGAGGGTTTATAGCAGCATTTTCTACAATAGCCAAATTAGGGAAACCCCAAGTGTCCATTGACTGATGAATGGATAAAGACACACACACACACACACACACACACACACACACACACACACACTGGAACATTACTCAGCCATAAAAAAGAACGAAATCCTGCTATTTGCAATGACATGGATGGCGCTAGAGACTATTATGCTGAGTGAAATAGCCCTTCAGAGAAGGACAAATACCATATGATTTCACTCTTGTGGAATTTAAGAAACAAAACAGATAAGCAAAGGGTAAATAAAGAGAGAGAAACCAAGAAACAGACTCTTAACTCTAGAGAATGAACTGTTCGTTACCAGAGGGGAGGTGGGTAGGGGTGGGGGGGATGGGTGAATCAAGAGATGGGGATTGAGGAGTGCACCTGCCGTGATGAGCCCCGGGTGATGGAGGGAAGTGCTGACTCCGCTATACTGTACACCCCAAACTAATACGACCCTGCATGTTAAATAATTGGAATTTTAAAACTTTAAAAAAAACTCATTTGAATTTATTATCAACCTTCAATGGTAATAACTGACTCATGAAAGAGTGTAAGAAACAAAGTGGGTACTTCCTTTCCTTACTATAAAGAGAAAAACACTGACAGATTTATTCCTTTCACAATATTTACTTAGGAACGATTAAGTGCAAGGCTTTGGATAGTGCTTGAGGTTACACAAAAACAACTAGGATACGGTCTCCTATAAGAAAGTTACAGTTTTTAGGGGCGCCTGGGTGGCTCAGTGGGTTAAAGCCTCTGCCTTCAGCTCAAGTCATGATCCCAGAGTCCTGGGATCGAGCCCCACATCGGGCTCTCTGCTCAGCAGGGAGCCTGCTTCCTCCTCTCTCTCTCTGCCTGCCTCTCTGCCTACTTGTGATCTCTGTCTGTCAAATAAATAAATAAAATCTTAAAAAAAAACTTACAGTTCTAGACACCTTTGTCAGTTCATCCACTCAGTAAATATTCGGAGCATCCCATTCTAAACCGACAAGCGTATTGAGTATTGAGAGGCTATTTCCTATAGAAAGGTCTTCACAAGGACACGATCTGTTCTGGAGACCCAAATATGTAAATAAAATTTCACAGTATCATACGATCAAGGAGTAAGGGCAGTGAATATCTGGCATTTTCTAAGCTCTGTGTTAGAAATGGAAAGCAGGGCACCTCGATGTGTAATGTCTTATTTTACATTCTCTATAAATGAGACAACTGAGATAAAGTGATTTTCCAAAGTCACATGGCCAGTCAATGAGAGAGGTGGGGTCTGAGGTCACGCCCTTTCCAGCCTCCCCAGGGACAGGAAAAGCATGGCCTGGGGACTACATTCAGCTGGCCACCTGTTTTTGTAGGATCCTTGACATAACATTTTCCACATTTTTAAGTGAATGAAAAAAATCGAAAGAAAAATATTGTGTGACATGTGCAAATTGATGAGAAGAACAAAGGCAAGAGAAATGCAGCGGAAATTAAATTTTCTTACAACCTGGAGCTCAGGTTGCCAAGTGAGGCATTCCCCAAGGAACTCATGACTGGCCGACTGGCCACCTTAAGTCTTCTTTAAAGACTAAAAGCAACCTTATCTTAACACTAGCTAGTCCTCCAAGGTCCTGGAGGTCTTGCTTCTGACATGCACAAATTCCTTAGAGGTTTACGCTGTCCTTAACCCCCACTGAGAGAAGTACAAGATCACTCTTCATAGCCCTGGGGCAGCTCTTTTCGCCCACAAGTCCTGTCCCCATGCTCGATCGAAAGCACCTCTTTGCACCAAAAGCAGTTCAAGAATTCTTTCTTGATGGTTGGTTCTCGGCTCCACATCAAAAATTACGTGCCGTTCCAGTTTCAGCGTCCAAGAACGGTCCCCCACTGGGACCCCGACATACTCCATTTGCTTAGGGGGCAGAGGTGAATAGTTTCAGCAGACACCGTCTGGTCCTTTGAAAACAAAGTTTGCCATCTCCTCTGCCCCCCATGCCGACTGAGGTCAACTGGATGGGTAGGGGAAGAATTCCAGGGTCAGAGAAGGGTAGATGTTGGAAAGAATGACATGTTCCGGAGAGGAAGGCGTTTATGTGTCGGAAGCCCAGAGTGAGTGGAGATTAAGGGGCAAGAGGTAGAGTGGGTGAGGGCTGTGGTCCATGCCAGGCTACAGGGTTGTGACTTTATCTTAGGGCGGGGGAGGGGAGGCTCTGGTAGGTGTTATGCTGCAGAGTCCCGTAGGTGTGTGCGCCAGAGAATAGAATCACTGTTACCTGCTCGTTGTAAATTTCCAACATACTGAACGTAACCTGTATAGAAAAGAACATAGAGTTAATCTTCTCTGGAACCTCATCTTTGGGGAAGAAAGTCATAGGAACAACATAAATTTCCAACAAAGGGAGAAGCTAATATTGAACATAGTAATGCTTGGGGCATTACTTGTGGCTCAGTCGGTTAAGCATCTGCCTTTGGCTCCGGTCATGATCCCAGCTGGGATCGAGACCTGCATCTGGCTCCCTGCTCAGTGGGGGGTCTGCTTCTCCCTCTGTCTGCTGTTCCTCTTGCTTGTGCTCTCTCTCAGATGAATAAATAAAATCATTTACAAATATAGTAAGTTCTGATTCACATGCAATAAGCAATTCTCACATAACTTGAATGCTATGGAAAAGTTCTTAATATAGGTTAAAAGCATATACAACCCTGTGTGTGTATGTTTTGGTCTCGATTGGCAACAGGAAAAGGTCATTCTTTATCGCTCACCCCCAATCTGAACATTGTAGAGAAAAAGACGGGTCTTTACCCTACTGTGCTTCTGGAATATTTCTGGACCAGCCAACTCCCCTTAAGTGGGAGGCTGGAGGAGTAAGAATGGCTCCAGCCTAGAGAAAAGGCCTTAAGATGCTGATTTTTGCCACCACCTTCTGGCAGGCTTGTGGCTTTTGTCTCCCGGTGGCGGGTCTTCCGTCACCTCTCATGGCCCCAGAGCTTCCAATGAGCTTGGGTGTCGCATGCTTTAAACCAGTGTTAGCAGACAAAGAAAGCCTCCAATATGAGAGAGCAAACAAACAGTAGAAAAAAGGAACTCCAGGAAAGCAGTCGATACCTGGAGTAGGAGACCATGTTCTTTAAAGTCCTGTAATTCATAGTTTCGGAGAGAGAAGGAATGCTCTCCATGAAAAAACAGGATGCCACAGGGGCCCCTGGGTGGCTCAGTGGGTTAAGCCTCTGCCTTCGGCTTGGGTCATGAGCTCAGGGTCCCGGGATCAAGTCCCGTATCAGGCTCTCTGGTAGGCAGGGAGCCTGCTTCCTCCTCTTTCTCTCTCTGCCTGCCTCTCTGCCTACTTGCGATCTCTCTCTGTCAAAAAATAAATAAATAAAATCTTTAAAACAAACAAAACAAAAAAAAAAAAAGAAAAAAATGAAAGTGAGCACACACCCACAGCCTTGGTAGAAGAGGGGAGTAAAGGAAACCACAGGCGAGTCAGTGAGGGTCTTGTTGGATCAGCCTCAGCAACAATCCCTCCTGAGTATTAGCTTCTAAGACGTCTGCTGCTAGGATACTCAAAATGCTTTTCAAAAATACTGCCTTGGGTTTGCCTCCATAGAACCAGAAAAGGTCAACATTCTAGTTAGCAGCAACCTGATCTTGCGATCCTGGGAAGACTTGAGTATGGAAAATTAACATCATCCTGAAATAGAGAGGATGATCATCTGGAGCCACAAATTTTCAAAATGAAAAGTGAAATTCCTCAAAGAAGGGATTTTTGGATCATGCATACCTGGTATTCTTCATTTCCCTCCCTCTTCTCAATTGCTTGAAAGAGCTCCTCGCACACCTTTGGGATGATCCCCTTGTTTGCACCAAACCCAACCATGGAGTAGCTTTTCCCAGAGCCAGTTTGGCCATAGGCTAGGAGGGTGGTATTATAGCCTTGCCACGCGCTGTCCAGAATCCCCCGGCCGAGATCATGGAAAACATCTGTCTGGAAAGAAGATCACAGACACCGCGTTCAGCACGGGCTTTTCACAATACCCTCAACATAAAAAATATTCTGGTTTTGATGACTTGCTTAGTACAATGCTGCATGTTTTTTTTTTAAGATTTTATTTATTTGACAGAGATCACAAGTAGGCAGAGAGGCAGGCAGAGAGACAGAGAGAGAGAGAGAGGAGGAAGCAGGCTCCTCGTGGAGCAGAGAGCCCGATGCGGGGCTCGATCCCAGGACCCTGGGATCATGACCTGAGCTGAAGGCGGAGGCTTTAACCCACTGAGCCACCCAGGCACCCCCATGCTGCATGTTGGATAGAAAACTCGGATGCTGTCTTAGAACCAGCGGCATAACGCTCGAGACCAAAAAGGGAGTTGGCCATTTTGGAAGGCACCGGTCACCATGGATCTTCACCTGGCTGGTGTTCCATAGCAGATCTGTGCATAGCAGACCTGGTTCGCCAGTTGCAAGGAGCCAGGGGACAGAGACCAGTGGAAGTATCTTCTACCGCCTCATTGTCTTGACTCCAAACAATAGCATCACAAAATGACTGCACTAATTTTAGTCCTTTGCTTTTTTTTTTTTTTTTTTTTTTTGCCACAAGACCCAGAAGTTCTGGAGCATTTCTACAATGTGCACACATACATGTCTGTACCCCCACCCCCCTTTTTAAGTGGGAGGCACAGAAGCCTGTGCCCGCAACTGCTTGAAAGAGAGGATGTGGTCTGGCTCTTTCAGTATCTGGGTCATGGTCAAAGCCAACAATATTCCCTTGTCTGAGTACATTTTTCTCTGGTCTCCCATATCAATAAAATAGTAAATAATCTTTACGCGATCCCTTATTGAAATAGGTACATTTTGGAAAGATTTTATTTATTTATTTAAAAAAGAGAGAGAGAGATCACAAGCAGGGGGATCCGCAGAGGGAGAGGGAGAAGCAGACTTCCTGCCAAGCAGGGAACCTGATGCAGACAGGGAATGCTGGGTCGGGGCAAACAGTGCTAACAAGGTAGACAGAATGCATCAGAACTGGCTTCTGCAAGCATTCGGCCAGCTAGGCTGAAGGACAGCAAGAAAAATGGCACCGGCCAGCATTCTTGTTCCTGGATAAAATTGCTACAGATCCCTGACCCTCTGACACATCACCTAAAACTAATCAGTAAACCTTTGCATACAGTGTTTTGAACTGCTGCTATGCAGTGTCTCAAATTGTGTGCTGGACCTTTAACAATGGAGTCTCAGTTTCTTAGAGCCCTCCGGTTCTCCCAGAGTTTAGGCCTGCTGATTTTCAAAGCCAGGTGTTGGGGGGCCCATTCTCACCATTCAGGTCCCCAGGGCTAGGCATGCCCATGGCAGGACTCCATCCTTTCAATCCTCAGGGAGAATTTCTGCACCTGTGATTTGTCCTTCTTATGTGAGGGTTGCTGTGCCTGAGGTCTGTTTCCCCACTGCGTCTCTGACCCTCTTACCTTTCTCAATGTGAGTTTCTAGTTTGCGACTATTATATATAAAGTTGCAAAGGACACTGCCAATGTGTTTTGGTGAGGGCATATGTTTTATTTCTTTTGGAACTGCTGGGTTATATGGTTGAATGTATGCATGACTTTTCAAGAGCTTACTTTTCCAAGATAACTCAACATTTTTGCACCGCCATAAGTACCACATTAGAGTTCCAGTTGCTCCACATGCCTGTCAACCCTTGATATTGTCAGTTTTTAATTTTTATCATTCTCACGGATGCGTAGTATTATCTCATTGTGGTATTAACTTGCATTTCGCTAACAAGTAATGAAGTATGACACTTTTTCATTGGTTTTTCGTATCTATTTTAATGAAGCCTCTGATCGATTATTTTCCCTTTAAAAATTGACTTGTTTTTTTAATATTAAGTTATAAAAATTTATTTTATATATATATTAACATAGAAGTATTATTTTTTGGGTGTACAGGTCTGTGATTCATCAGTCTTACCAAATTCACAGCACTCACTATACCACATACTCTCCTCAGTGTCCATCACCCAGCCACCCTATCCCCCACCCCGACCCAGGAACCCTCAGTTTGTTTCCTGAGATTAAGGGTCTCTTATGGTTTGTCTCCCTCTCTGGTTTTGTCTTGTTTCATTTTCCCCTCTCCTTCCCCTATGATTCTCTTCCTTGTTTCTCAAATTCTGCATATCAGTGAGATCCTATGATAATTTTCTTTCTTTGATTGACTTATTTTGCTTAGCATAACACCTTCTAGTCCCAATCACATTGTTGCAAACAGCAAGATTTCAATTTTTTGATGACTGCATCCTATTCCATTATATATATATATATATATACCACATCTTCTTTATTCGTTTGTCTGCCAATGGACATCTAGGCTCTTTCCATAAGTTTGGCTATTGTGGACATTGCTGCTATAAATATTGGTGTGTACATGCCCCTTTGGATCACTACATTTGTATCTTTGGGGTTAATAACCAGTAATGCAATTGCTGGGTTGTAGGGTAGCTCTATTTTCAACTTATTGAGGAACCTCCATACTGTTTTCAAGAGTGGCTGCACCAACTTGCGTTCCCACTAACAATGTAAGTGCGTTCCTCTTTCTTCACATCTGTGCCAACATCTGTTTTTTTCTGACTGGTTAATTTTAGCCATTCTGACTGGTGTGAAGTGGTATCCCATTGAGGTTTTGATTTTGATTTGTATTTCCCTGATGCCAAGTGATGTTGAGCACTTTTTCATATGTCTATTGGCCATTTGGATGTCTTCCTTGCAGAAATGTCTGTTCATGTTGTCTGCCCATTTTTTGATTGGATTATTTATTTTTTGGGTGTTGAGTTTGATGAATTCTTTATAGATTTTGGATACCAACCCTTTATCTGCTATGTCATTTGCAAAGATCTTCTCCCATTCTCTCAGCTCTCTGTGGGTTTTGTTGACCGTTTCCTTTGCTGTGCAAAAGCTTTTGATATTGATGAAGTTACAATAGTTCATTTTTGCCCTGGCTCCCCTTGCCTTTGACAATGTGCCTAGGAAGAAGTTGCTATGGCTGAAGTCAAAGAGGTTGCTACTTATGTTCTCATTATATATTTTGGATATTTTATCTGTCTTGTAAATATTTTCTTTCTTTGTAGCTTGCCTTTTCATGCTCTTACTGGGATGTCTTAAAGAGCAAAAGCTTTTTTGAAATGAGTCTCATTTATTATTTTCTTTTAACATAATTGTACTTGAACTTAAAAAATATTTTTTAAGATTGTGTCCTAAGATATCTTTCAAATCTGAGATCACAGACATTTTCTTCTTTCCTTTAGAGGCTTTATAATTTTAGCTCTAACAGGTCTCTGATCCATTTTGAGTTCATTTTTATATGGCGTGAGGAAAGAATAAGGAAGTCATACTTTTCCACATGGATATCTAATATTTCCAGCATCATTTGTTGGAAGGCTTTAATTTTGAAGAAGTTTTTCACCTGTATTAGTTTGCTAGGGCTCCATAACAAATTACCACAAAACAGGTGACTAAAAACAACAGAAAATTATTCTCTCATGATTCCAAAGGCTGAAAGTCCAAAATCAAGGTGCTGGCAAGGCCATGCTCTCTCTGAAGGCTCTAGGAAAGAATCCTTCCTTACCTCTTCCCAGCTTCTGGTGACTCCCAGCATTCCTTGGCATTCCTTGGCTCATAGCTATATCATTCCACCTACCTTCACAGTCACATGGCATTCTCCCTGTGTGTCTTTGTGTCCAAATTTCCCTCATCAGAGAGGAATTGGATTTTGGGTCCACTGTAATCCAGTATGGCCTAATTACTTCTGAAAATATCTTATTTACAAATAAGGTTACATTCTAAGGTATTGAGTGGATTTAGATTTGGGGGGAACACTATTCAACCCATTAGAGCATCCTCATAAAAAATGACAATATATGAAAATCGATTTCTAGATACCTTTTTCTGTTCCATTGATCTGTTTTCTCTATCTTTCAGCCAGTACCACTCTGTGTTGACTACAGAAGCTCTCTAGTGGGTTTTAAATTATTCAGGTTTCATGGTCCTTCAAATTAATTTTGGCCTCTGTGGCTCAGTCAGTTGAGCATCTGACTCTTGATTTTGGCTCAGGTCATGATCTCAGGGTCATGGGATAGAACCCCACACTGGGCTCTGTGCTCAGTGTATGGAGTCTACTTGTTCCTCTCTCTCTGCTCCCCTTCTCACTTTCTCAGTCTCAAATAAATAAGTAAATAAATAAATAAAATCTTCAAAAAAATAATAATTCTGGCTAATCTAAGTCCCTTACCATTCCATGTAAATTATTGAAATAGTTTATCAGTTGCTTCAAAACCTTATTGCTTGGGTTTGGGTTGAGATTGCTTTGAATTGATTGCTCATTTTGATTTCTTTTTTTTTTAAGATTTTATTTATTTATTTGACAGAGAGAGACATAGCTAGAGAGAGACTACAAGCAGGGGGAGTGGGAGAGGGAGAAGTAGGCTTCCCACTGAGCAGGGAGCCCAATATGGCGCTTGATCCCAGGACACTGGGATCATGACCTGAGCCGAAGGCAGAGGCTTAACCCACTGAGCGACCCAGGCACCCTGCTCATTTTGATTTCTTAATAATTTTGAGTCTTCTAATGCATGTCTGTCTTCCTTTAAGTAATGTTTTATAGTGGACAGCTTTTGCATGTTTTGTTAAAGTTATTCTTAAAGTATTTCATATTTTTGGTGTTATTGTAAATATTTTATAGTTTCACTCTCTAGTTGTTCACTGCTAGTATTGAGAAATACTATTGATTTTTGTATACGGGCTTTGCTAAACAAACTTATGAACTATAGTAGCCCTTTTTGTTGTTGTTGATTTCTTAGGGCTTTTTACATAGATAATGATGTCATCTAAAAATAGTTTTACTTATTCCTTTTTTAATCTGCATATCATTAATTTCCTATTTATTACCTACTTGCCCTGGCTAGGACCTGCAGTAAATGTTGTATAGAAATGATGAGATTGGTCCTCCTTGCCTTGTCCCAGTCTTAGGGGGAGCATATTCAGTGTTTCAGCATCAAATATGATATTACCTATGTATTTTAGGCAAGGTTATTTCCAGGAAGTTCCCTCCTATTTTAAGTTTACTGAGAGTTTTGATTTTGATTGGATTTTGTCGAAAGTTTTTTCTGCATCTGACCAAATATTGCCTCCCAGGATTCTGATCATATGATGAATTAAATCAATCCTCAAATATTATGCCAATCTTACATTCCCAGTAAAGTCCTACTTGATAGAAATGTATTGTTTAAAATATTTTAGATTCTATTTGCTGAAATTTTGTTAAATTTTGTGTCTATGTTCATGATAGATATTGACCTGTAGTGTTTTCATAAACTTTGGCGGGTTTTGGTGTAATATTGGCCTCAAAAAATGAATGTTCCTTCTTCCGTCAGCTCTAGGATTTTGTTTTGTTTTGTTTTAAGAATTCTCATTATTTCTTACTTCAGTAGAATTCACAGCAAAGGCATCTGGACATAGAGTTTTCTTTGTGAGGTTTTTAACTATAAATTCAGTTCCTTTCAGGCTAGTTCAATTATCTGTTTTTGTGTGACCTTCAGTGGCTTGTGTCATTTCATCTAACTTGTTGAATTTATTGGCAATAAGTTTTTCATTATATTCCCTTCCTTTTCACATGTCTGTAAAATCTGCCATGATGACTCATTTCTCATCTTGGTACTTTGTATCTGCTTTCCTGATTGGTTTGGCTAAAGGTTCAATTTCATTGAACTTTTGAGAGAATTAGCTTTGAGTTTCATCGGTTTTCCTATTATTTTACTGTTTTGCATTAATTATTGCTCTTTCTTATTTCTTCCTCTGCTTGCTTTGTATTTAATTTGCTCTTTCCTTTCTAAATTCTTAGGTCGGGGGCACCTGGGTGGCTCAGTGGGTTAAGCCTCTGCTTTCGGCTCAGGTCAAGATCTCAGTGTCTTGGGATCAAGTCCCGCATCAGGCTCTCTGCTCAGCAGGGAGCCTGCTTCCCCATCTCTCTGCCTGCCTCTCTGCCTACTTGTGATCTCTCTCTCTCTCTGTCAAATAAATAAATACAATCTTTTTAAAAAGTTTACAAAAATAAATAAATTCTTAGGTGGAAGACTAGAATGTTGACTTGAGATTGTGCTTCTCTAATAACTTAATGCTTTATAATTTCTCTAAGCCTCTCCTTGAGCCTCTTTGAAAAATTTTAAAATTTTTGCTTTTATTTATTCAAGATTTTATTTATTTATTTGAGAGCAAGAGTATGGGGGAGAGGAAAGGAAGAGGGAGAAGCAGACTCCCTGTTGAGTGGGGAGCCTGATGTGGGGCTCGATCCCAGGACCTTGAGATCATGACCCAAGCCAAAAGCAGACGCTTAACCGACTGAGCCACCCAGGCACCCCTAAATTTCTTATTCAGAGTATTTGCTAATTTTGTTTATGGTTTATTCCTTGCCTTATGGATTATTTAGAAGTCTGTTATTTTCTAAATATTTATAGATTTTCCTAATATCTTTCACTTCTCTCTAGTTCGATGGACAGAGAATGTACTTTGTATGATTTCAGTTATCTCACGATATTGAGAAGCGTTTTATGACCTGGAATATGGTCTCTTGTAGTGGAAGTTTTGTGCTCAGGTGTAAAGAATGTGTGGTGCTGTGGTTGGGTGGTGGGTAGCAAAGGAGTTCTCTAATACGTAATGGCCAGTTAGGCTGATGGTGTTGGTCTGGTCTTCTATATAGTACTGACTTTTTGGTTATTTGTTCTATCCATTACTCAGAGAGGAGTGATGAAATCACTAATGACGGTTGTAGATTTGTTTCCTTCTCCCTCAATTTCTAGCAGTTTCTCCTTCATGTACTTTGAAGCTATATTATTAGGAACATACCCATTTAGGGTGGTATGTTTCCTTAATAAATTGATTATCATTATGGAATGTTTCTTGTGGTGAAATCTACTTTATGTGATGTAAATATGGCCTCTATAGTTTTCTTTTTCTTAATTTTTACATGATAATGTCCATATTTAAATGGGGTTTCTCTAATCGGAGTTGGATCCCATTTTCCCTATGAAATCTGATCATTCCTGACTTGGAATTGGCACGTCTATTTACATTTGCTGTAATAAGTGATGTGGCTGGCATTGAGTTTACCGGCTCACTGCTTGTGTTCTACTTCTCCCATCTCCTTTTTATTTTCCCCCTCTTTTCCTGCTGTGTTTTGGATTGAACGCTTCCTAATCCCATTTCCCCACAATTGACTGACTAGTTACAAAATTTTATTTGATTTTTTTTTTTAATTGATTACTCTGGGGTGGCGGTTCTTGAAAGCATTCCAGGGTCCATGAGATCCTTTTAGTGAGTTTGTGAGGACAGAACTATTCAACAGGGGGTATTTTCAGGAGTGGTTTAATAAAAGCTGTAAGCTTTCAGCTGAGTTTGAAAGACAAATAGGCAGACAAGAGTAGAGAGAAAAGATTAGGGGGAAATGAACAGAGCCTCAGTGACCTGTGGAACAAACTTGGTTGGAATCACAGAAGGAATAAGGTGGGGCAGGATAAAGGATACTTGAAAAAAAATGATGGTTGAAACTTTTCCAAATTTGATCGAAACTACACACACCCAGATCCTAGAAACTCAATGAGTTTGGTCCAGATTGAAATGACCTCCTCTCCATTGTTACCCCATCATATCCCATGTTCTTACCCAGAACATCTAACATTTCTGAATGCACTTGCCTATCTATCTCCCCAATATGGAATAATGTTTGGCACATGTGAAATACTTGATAAAACAAGAATTCTCAAATGCTGAGTGTATCACAAATATTGCTTACTTTCTTATTTCGGAGAGGCAAGATATAATTGAGTTGACTGACACTTCTTGTTCAAAATACGACAACATACTGCAATTCAACTGACTGAGTTCCTAAAAATTATTTAGGCAATAGCTGTACTTTGGGACGTCACGTTTAGCATGAAAAAGGAAAAAATTTAAAATCAAACTCTCAGATGGAAGTACATACCAGAGCATGCGTGCATTAAAAAATTATACTGTTCTACCATTAACATTTCCTTAAAAAAAAAAAAGAAACAAACCACCCTTCCTTTGAAGTTGTGTTTTGAAGCGAGTTACCTGGCTTGCAAATTGACTGCTAGGATGAGCTGAAATAAACACACCATCTTGGTCCTTTTGAAATCCATCATGAGACCAATATGCCAGGTCAAAAGTAAATGTCTTCCTATGTTCTGGGTTCTTAGGGTCTTGTATGGTTGTGGTGGTCCCGGAATGCATGGAAATCACACATTTGCTCCCAGAGTTCTTCTCTCTCTATAGTCAAATTACAGATTCAGAGTTCATCATTGTAGTTTTTCTTTGTCATCCAAGTTGTTTGGCAAGTCTTGACACTAAGGAATTAAGCCGGGCACTTACCAGCTCTTCATTCTGTTCTCTGTTATTCTTAGCAGCGGTTATGACAAGCAGGGCTCTTAGACTCCCTCAGAATTGTTGAAAGGCTGGTATCTAGTGATGTTAATTTTCTGAGACCAGCCTAACACCCAGCTATGCTAACAGCAATGACTACAGCAACAGAGAGCTTCCCTGTTTCACACCCCAGTGAAAAGAGGGAAAATTATTCGTGAAAAAGGAAGAACAACCATTTCAGGACCCTGGAAACGGTCCTCAGGGCAGATGGCCAATAATAAAACATCTATTCAAGGAAGTGTAGTACAGTTACGAAGAAAGGGCAGTCTGGTATCTGAAGCCAGCCCATTCCCTTCCTCTCTCCCACCAGCTCAGCCAAGTGGAGACGCCCCCAGACTGCTGGAGACCCCACCACAAGGCTGCCTCTCTCCCAGATTGCAGGTGGAGGGCTTTCTTCCCGCTAGGAGCAGGAGATCAGCATTTCACATCCTACCCCCATCTGCCTGGTGCCGAAGCTAAGTCCTGGGAGAGACTTGGTGAGAGGTGGGGACTCCTTCTTGTACCCAGTGTACAACAGAGGCTCTACTTTGGATCGGCCCGCCGAGGACACGGGGGCCCTGGCCGTCCTTGCCCCAGCCCCCGAGGTGGTGGGTCCACACCAGGACAGAGAAGCTGAGAGGATCTCGGGCAGCTGTTCCACAGTCAACAAGTGCTGGGCTTCTAAAACAGCAACTTGCCATTGTCCCCACCCCCAAGTCTGGAGTCAAGGTGTAGACATCCTGCCAGGGGGATAGCCGCTCATGTCCTCTCAAAGTCACTGACTTCATTTGCCCTCTTGGAGAAGCTGGGTCCTAAGGGCACAATCAAGAACGGAAGTCGTGATGAAAGGGAATTGGGAGGAGGTTTGTTTTGATAAGGATTAAATTACAGGCCCTCTAGTTTGCAGAAGTTGCGGGGGCAAGAGGGGCAAGGGGGTGGCTGGGAAATACCATAGCTGGACGGACCCACCTGGAGTCCTGAAAAATATTAGTCAGTGATCTCAGAGACTGTTCCTTTTAAAGGAAACTGAATCTGACTGCATTACTCAGCAGACTAATTTAAGCCTCCAGGAATTGCTGAAAACAGAGCAGTCAGCTGTCAGTCCATGGAGTTGAACAGCTTGGTGTCAAGAGAGGAATGAGCCCAACCCAAACCAGCGTCACCAGGGTGTCCAGGGCATACCTAAAGCTGTGCCCTCCTGAGGTGGGGGATGGACTTCACTACAATATCCAACCCGTCACCCAACAAATAAGCCACAGTAACAAGCTACATACAGGGGTGTGGGAGAATCAGTTCCCAGATTTGCTACACCGTATTATCTCGGGTCAGGTTTCCATTAACAAATGATGAGGTTCGCAAAGAAACAGGAAAGTAAGACCCATGCATTGGGAAAATGGCAGGCAACAGAGACTATCTGTGAGTGACCAGATGCCAGACTGTGAGCATTATAAGCATATGGAACCAAAGGAGACCATGTTTAAAGAAATAAAGGATTATAGTGGATGCTATGGTCAGTTGGGTACCAACAAGTTAGATAATTTTGATTAAATGGGCAAATTCTTAGACACAGAACTCCTGAAACTGATTCATGAAGTAAGACGATCTGAAGTGACCTATAACAAGTGAAGAGATTGAAGTAGAAAAGAAAAAAGCAAAGCCCTAGATGATTTGAATGCTGATTCTACCAAAATTTAAAGAATACCAATTCTTCGTAAACTCTTCCAAAAAATAGAAGAGGGAAAACTCCCCAAACCTATATTTGATGAAGGCAGTGTTACCCTGATACCAAATTCAGACAAAGACATCACAAGAAAACGGAAATATAGACCAATGTCTCTTATGCATATGGACGTAAGAATCCTCAATCAATTATTAGCAAACCAAGTCCAGCAACATGTAAAAGGAATTATGCACCGTGACTAAATGGGGTTTATCCCAAGGATATAAGGTTGGTTTAACATCTGAAAATGATTGTATTAATCATGTTTGTTATTTTCTTGTATTTGATAATGCATTGGTATCCTGGGGCCTAGAGAGACTGGCCCTCCAGGGCTAATGAATTCCTAGAGATAGTAAACAACTTGGCTTTCATGCAAACCAACCAATCCAAAGTCTATATCCCAAGTCCATCTCCCAAACACCTCCCATACCTAATTCTCACACACCAAGCCAACATTTCCCCTGCCCTAAATCACCCCAGGGCCAGGTACGTGAGACCACCTCTCTAGCCCAGAGCCCACTGAAATGACTCAAAACTATATAATCTTAAAAGTGCTCAAACTCGCCCACTATGCCTTGCCCATTCTTTCCTGCAGAAACCAAAATAAGGCTGTGGGCTGTGCTCCTTCCACCTGACCTTGATATTAATAGAATGAAAACCAAAACCCACATATCATCCCAATAGATGTAGAAAATGCATTTGACAACACCCTTTCATGATTAAAAACACTTCAGAAATTAAGAAATAGAATGGAAATTCTTCAGATAAAGGGCACCTGTGAAAAACCCATAATTAATATCCTAACCATTAATGATCAAGACTGAATGTTACTCCTTAAGATCAGATAGTAGACAAAGATTTCTACTCTCAACACTTCTATTCAATATTGTATTGGAGGGTCTAGCCACAGAGAACAGGCAGGAAAAAGAAAGAAAAGGCTTCTAGATAGAAAAGGAAGAAATAAAATGCTCTCTTGGCAGATAATGTGATCTAGTATATAGAAAATCCTAAGGAACTCACCAAGAAAACTATTAGAACTAATAAATTAGTTCAGTAAGATTGTAAAATACACAATGAATACACAAAAATCAATTCTATATACTTGAACAATCAAGAATGAAATGGAAAAATTCCATTTCTAGTAGTATCAAAAGGAACAAAATACTCGGGAATACTTAACAAAAGAAGTCTAAAACATATCTTCTGAATACTACAAAACATTGTTGAGTGAAACTAAAGATGATCTAAAAATTGGAAAGACCCCACATTCATAGATGAGAAGACTTAGCATTAAGATGGTAACTCACCAGGCTGACATACAAATTCAGTGAAATCTCTGTCAGAATCTACCTGATTCTCTGTAGAAATTGACAAGCTGATAGTAAAATTTCCATGGAACTGGAAGGCACCCAGAAGAGTCAAAACCATCTTGAAAAAGAACAAAGTAGGATTCACAATTCCCAATCTCACAACTTAGTACAAACCAATGAGTGACCAAGGCAGTATGATACGTGCACAATGATAGGCATACAGATGTATGTAATGAAATGGAGAGTTTAGAAACCATCCCAGGTCTCCATGGCCAACTGATGTTCAACAAGACTGCCAAAGATGGGGAAAGAATAGCCTTTGCAAGAAGCGGTCCTGGAAAAACTTGATAGCTACATGCAAAAGCAATGAACTTGGACTCTTGCCTCATACCCCATGCAAAACTTAACACCAAATGGACCAAAGAGGGGCACTTGGGTGGCTCAGTCAGTTAAGCATCCACCTTCGGCTCAGGTCATGATCCTGGAGTCCTGGGATCGAGCCCGCATTGGGCTCCCTGATTAGTGCATGGAGTCTGCTTCTCCCTCTGCCACTCGCCCTGTTGGGGTGTTTCTATCTCAAATAAATAAATAAAAATTTTAAAAAAATGGAACGAAGACCTAAAGGTAAGAGATTTTAGTACAGAAGAAAACATTGGAGTAAATAGTCATGATCTTGGATTGGGCAAAGAGTCTCACGACACCAAAAACATGAATTCCAAAAACAAAAAGTAAGACTTCATCAAAATTAGAAATGATTGTACTTCAAAGGACACCATCAAGGAAGTGAAAAGACAGCCCCCAGAATGAGAGAAAATTTGCACATCATATTATCTGATAAGGAATTGTATCCAGAAGAACAGCTCAATGTAAAAAGATAATCCAATTTAAAAATGGGTAAGAGATCTGAAGAGCCATTTGAGGAGGCTACACTCATGGACAACAATATGAAAAGATACTTGACATCCTTAGTCATCAGGGAACTGCAGTTCAAAACCACAAGGCACCATGTCACACCCAGGAAGGCTAGAACAGTCAGGTAGCTGGATCGGATTGGAGAAAGTGGAACCCCTGCACACTGGCTGTGGGGAGCACAAGACGGTACAGCTGGTTTTGGAAAAGTCAGTTCCTCCAATGATGAAACTAGTTACTGTATGACTCAGCAATTCCATGCCTGGGTATAAACCCAAGAGGAATAAAAACATGTGTCCACACAAAAGCTTACACACGAGCGTCTAGAGCAGCATTACTTCTCACAGGAACCAAAGTAAGGCTGTGGAGAAAGCCAACAGGACTCAAACATCCACTGAGGAATGGATTAAATGAAATGTGTACATCCATACAATGGGATAGTATCCACCCACAAAGAAATGGAATTTTGGTGTGTGTGACAATGTGGATGGACCCTGAAGACCTTATGTCAAGTCGATGAAGCCAGTCACAAAAGACTAATCGCATTCACATGACCTGGGCAGAACAGGGAATAGACTGATTAATGCTGCTGAGAACCAGAGGGACAAGGATGATGAAGCTAAGTGACAGATTCTTGTCATAAACATTTTAGTTCTGAAACTGCTGGTATTTGCACCTCTCTGTGAATATACTAGAAATCACTGAATTGTACACTCTAAGTGAGGGAACCCTATAGTAGGTGAACTATCTCAGTGAAACCATATATAAAAGATGACAGCAGGAGCACCTGGGTGGCTCAGCCAGTTGGGTGTCCGACTCTTGGTATTGGCTCTGGTCATGATCTTGGTGTTACAGGATTGATCTTGGTGCTGTGAGACTGAGCTTAGCGCTCAGTGCGGAGTCTGCTTGACTCTCTCTGCACACCCCCGCCCCACAATATCGTCATGGTCTCTCTCAAATAAGAAAAAATTATAGCGGCTAATATCAAGACTACTTGTCAGGCACTGTGTTGATTAACAATTATCTCATTTCATTTTGTGACAGTAAGCCTCCTAAGTTATCACCATCTCCATTTTGTATGGAAGGAAACCAAGGCTCAGAGAGCTTAAAACCTTCAAGGTCACATAGTGGGTGAGTGAGAAAGTCAAGTTTTGACCCCAAGCTCATCTGAGTTCAAGGGCTCCTGAGAAAGTGCCACCTCTTCAAACACAGTCTCACCAAGCTGGTGCTCCGACCCCACCATGAGGATAAAGACTGGAAGTCTGAGAGTCAGAGTCCGCCCCACCGGAGGGGCACCAGTTGCCCAAGCATGCCCAGGACCATCCACCCTCGTCCCCTCTCGAGTTGGCCCGCTCTCCTCCTTGCTACTGTTCTAGTATAAGCTAGCCCACACTGGTGGTGGAATACGATCAAATGCCATGTTTGATGAGGGGTCCTAAAAGCCATGTAATTAAGGTGCCTACTTTCTACATCCTGTTCAAAACTTGTAGTTACTCTAATAGTATTAAAGGCCAGTGAAAAATAGCCCTGGACCACCTTTAGCCTTATAACAGGCTAGGTTATAAAATGGCTTTATTTCCTCCTTTTTCTTGGCTAAGACATTAAATTGCATACAAAATCCTTTATTTTTATCAATCGGGTGCCTGAAAAGCCATGCCTCTTTAGAAGCCCCCATGAGCCCCTGCACTTGCAGTTGTCCAGTTGGGTGTAGAAAGCCGTCTTGTGACAAGTCACCTGGTGGCTGTGATACACACGAATACTAGGGGGCGGAAATCACGGACACTGACGGAAAATGTGCAAAACAATCTTGAATACTAGTGGACCAGAGAGGAGAGCATCAGGTTGAACAAGGTCCAAAAGGGAAGGAAGACCTCATGTATGGTCTCCGTTACGCTCACTGTATGCCATTCAGGACCGATATACCCCTTGCTCGTCATTCCGTCTGGCATATCCTTGTCCAAATCTTACTTGGCCCTTGGGTCATGTGAAATGCCTCCATCTCCAGAATCTTCATGACCGAGCCAGGCAGAATGAACTAGACCTGATCCATCTCTGGGAACCGTTTGCCTCACCACTGTGGTACGTTCCGTCACCACTTACCTACGTAATGAGACTGCAAACTGCTTTGCACCATTTCTCCAGGGCTGCGTTTGATCTACAGCAGTGAAAACTATCGTAAAATTTGTAACTAATGCCTTGGTAATCAGAGATTCCTACGGGGTCCCAGGACAAGTATCCCTTCTCTGTTGTCCTACACCGTAGTAGCAGCACAGCTGAGGGAGCGGTGGGGGAAGTACATTGTTAAAAAGAGCATGCATCTGTACTCGCCGACCCGCACTGGCTTAAAAAAACTTGCGGTCCGTTTCTCTCATCAATTTTTTTTTTTATTGAGCTACTTGTGCCAAGGAATGAGGTTACGTGTTCACTAATTATGTTGCGATCGTTAAATTACTCGTTTAACAAGTTCATTTAAAGAAGTTTAATGTTCCATCAATGACAAGCAGCTTGAATACACGTTTGATAACGATCATTAGGACAAGGAATAAAATGCAAGATCTAGTCAGAGTTTCAACCAGGCGGCATCGCATTCATCACTGACCTGACTGAAAGGCCGCACGCGCACAGCTACCCGCACACCGTCAGTACTCGGCAGAGATGTCGTCATTTTCCCAGCTCTTGTGGTATTTATTTGGTAGAAAAATAAGGTGGAAAGCACAGTGCTTCTGCTTCATACTAACACATTACAAGCTTAGCCAACACAAGCAGTTTGTTTCTAGACAATCAATTATTAATGGTCCATTCGTTACACACTATCCGATGACCTGTTATAAATTATTTGACAGCACTTACTTAGGGATGAGTTTCACAGGCTACATCAAGCGTCCCCACTGAATTGCACACAGTCATACTGCAGACAAGTGTCTCGTTTCTTTTCCCTTCCCACCTCACACTTGTTCCCCATCCTCAATAGTCTGTGCCTGAGGTCCTATGAAAATGCGTCAGTTTTCATACCTGAATATTAAGGGATTTCTGTGATTTTTTTATAGCAAGCTCCTTCACAGCAAGAATATAATAAAAATGTTCAGACTTCTCATTCTAGCGAGACTTGGCACACACGAGGTGTACCATAAAACAAATTTGTTCGACATTTCCCTTCCTCTCAAACCTTTCTAAGAGGCTAGTGAGCAGTGAACCGGTCACTCTAATCTGGATAATAATTAGTCTCTGAAAAATGATGAGACCATAAAGGTAAAGAGCCTTTAAGCTTGCTGAACAAGAAATGCCAACATTGTATTTAACCAATGCATTGCTTGGAAAATGACTCACTTGAGGTAGAATATACAAAATTTGTTCAACTACAAAATGCGGCAAAATTACATGCCCATAATTCGATTTCAACATAGTAACAGGCAAAAATATATATATGTACATTTTATGATTAGAAATCTCAATCATAGGAGCAAAGTGCATAAATTATAAAATAGCAACTTTAAAAAAAAATCAGTCCAATCATCTTCATTTTAAGGCTGGTCTAATACCTTTAACTGTAGCAAAAGAAAATGGGACCAATGCCTACTAGCATTATAAAATCATTATTAAAACAGAAATCCCCTCTCAAAAATCTAACAGACACAACTACCATGAAGTATACTTTATTTAACATTCCAATAATAAGCCATATTTACATATTATATAAACGTATGAAGTCTTAATATAAAATAGAAAAACTGCCCAGACTAAAAGAATCACACTCCTTAATGGAGTTATTATACTTATTGAAGACCTTCTGTTTACAAAAATTTACAGTAATTTATACAAATTATTTTCTTCCAAATTAGATGATTTTTAATAATCCACACAATCCGGATGATTTTACAAATTGGTGTTCATTAAAAACTTGAAAAAAAATTATAGCATTTTTCTGCGTAAAACTTGCTTTGGAAAGGAAGACAGCTTCCTCCGGCCCCTTCCTGGAGCTCTTCCCGCTACTGCTGTCGCTCGTCGAGGCTTGCTCTCGACTCCATCCACTGGGCTTGCCAAAGGAGAAATCAGCCGGATTTTCACGGGAGGAGGTGACCAGTCATCTTCTTCTTTGCTTCTGAAAACAAAACATAATTCAGGTAAGAATAAACACATTATAATATCAACTAGACTCCACTTCCCAATTCCACTGAGGGAAAAGCCTATACGAGCAGTACCCTTTCCTGGTGCTTTGACTTTAGAAGCGAAGAGAAGCTTCCGGTCACGTATGGCAGCTGAAGGCTGCGTAAAGGCTTCCCAGTCAGTGGGCTGAAGGCCAGCGGGCCGTCAGGTGTGTGAGAATCAGCATGCTCACATGCCAGCCACTGGCAAGTTCGTGCACACTTTCGTTATAGGAAGTTTCCCACATATATACACAAAGCCGATGACATGTCAACGGTGTTATGAGTTATGGTCTCATATGGCCTCCAAGGTCTCATGAAGTCCGTTTTTAAAGGGTGATCAAGTGGATTTACTTGGTACTTTTATGAAATTCAATCATGCTTAAGCGTCAATATACCAAGAGAAATTTCAATTTCTCCACAAATGGAAGTTTTATTGTTACTCGTAAAATAAGTGCAAGAATTTTAAGTTTACGATTATTTTTATTAGTAATTATCTACATTTACCAAGGAAAGGGTGAAACCTCCCACTGCTTTCCCCCACCCACTGCCAAAACAAAGTCCCGTCAGGCACAGAACTGCCCTCTTGAACTTTCCTTAAAAAGGACGGATGGGCTTTCACTGCTATGTAGGAGACCTGGCCATCGCCACGAGCCAGTGTGCATCAATGCCCCTAAGAATGACCGCTCCCTGAAGAGTTTCATTTCCCTAACTTATGACTCTGGATAAAAATTACAGCATCTAAAAGGTCATACCTGCTTGTCTGTCTTGTCTTTGATGTCCTGGTTGTTTTTACTTTTGGCCTTCCCACAGTTTCTGATGGAGCATTATCTTTCTGCGAGTTAAAAATTTAAGAAGATAAATCATGTAAGTAAATACCTGAAATCCGCGCTGGATTAGTTCTATCCTGAGTCAAGGAGTATGACCAAACAGGGCTGGTGAATTCAGATGCCACAAGTCCCCAATGCACCCCTTTTATCTTTAGTAGGAACTCTGGTCATCTAAGGCCATCCAGGGCCCTATGCCCACACATCCAGTTCATCTCCAAGGCCGGCGTGTTTCAGTCTGCTGCCCTCCTGTTCCCACTGCCTCCGTCCACATCCAGGCTCTCATCATCTCGTAAAGGAACAGGCCACCAGAGACTAGTTTTCCTCCCTAGAATTCACTTCATACCGCCTTCAATGTGCACGTGGCTGTTCACCTGTTGGTAAGCAGTGCCTCACCCCTGCAGACTGCCAGGCCTCTGTGCCTCTGCGATCCAGTTTTCCCCTCCAGTGGTGCCTTTTACCTTCCATCTATAGGGTTATTTGAGTATAAATGATTCTCACCATACCGGGAAACAACTATGTGCTTCAGCCTCCTCAATTAAACTGAGCTCCTGAAAGACCAGGAATCTGCCCAAGTGATTTCTGTGTAAGTCTTTGTCCTTCAACAGTAAATGGCTCATAGCAGATAGTTCAAGAAATGTTTAAGATTAATGTTAAAATATGGGTCTGTCTCCCTCTCAGCCCTAGAGCTATTTTGATTTTTAGGATTATGTGCAGTCAGGTGGTACAGTCACCTCTGAAACACGCTCTCTCCAAGTGTGGGGTGTGCGTGATACCCCGGGAGGTCAGGGATCTCAGACCTCTAATCTAGATAAACACATCCGGATCCTTCTGAGGCGACACTGAAAGCTAGAAGCCTTTCCCCTAATGGGTCATCTGAACCGCAGCGGCCAGGAACACACCATCGGTGACATACTGCGCCCAAAGGGCGGGCCCCCAGAAGTGCAGAAAAGGGCATCTGGGGCTTTTGGTCTAAAACTCTGCGCCTTCACCAGAGGTTTATTTAGGAAACATGGCCGAAATGGAGAACAGAGCATGTTTAAATAAGCATATGAATAAACTGCACTTCTTACCAGTTCATCTCCCGCTCTGGATGTGTTAGATGTGGTTTTCCGCCTGGTCCTTAATGCAGGAGGCGAGAAGACAAACCGAGAAGATAAATCTGAAACTAATTCTTGCAGCTGTGCCGGAGCCTCTATTTTTTTCCCTAAAGCAAGGCAGGGAGAAAAGAACACACACTGTATCCATGCCCATCTACATCCATCTCAGTTACCTATGGTTTGTTTTAAAGCCTGGAACAAACGACACATGGTAGGAAGACACGAGCATCTGAACACAGCGGCTGCACCAGGAGGACAAGAACAATGGGGCAGACCCAAAATTCAGGAACATCTAATGCCTCAAACTAAATGCTACAGTAGAAAAATAAAACCTATAATGCTCAGAACTGTATCAGTCAACTAGTTCTAATTTTTTTTTTTTTTTTAAAGATTTTATTATTTGCCAGAGAGAACACAAGCAGGCAGAGAGGCAGGCAGAGGTTGAAGCAGGCTCCCTGCTGGACAAGGAGCACAATGTAGGACTCGATCCCAGGACCCTGGGATCATGACCTGACCCGAAGGCAGTGGCTTTAACCCACTGAGCCACCCAGGCGTCCCAACTAGTTCTAATCTTTACTGCTCCTCAAATGTTCTTAGGAAGGGAAGCATCAATCTGTACATAAGCTAAGCTAGTTTGCTTTGTAAGCCCACCTATTCCAGAGACAAGGTTTTAGTTTACAAAAGTAATTTTATCTTCAAAGAACACTCCAAAGTTTTGTCCATCCAGCTTATTCGGAGGTAGTTGCTTGGATCAAAGCAACAACAGAAAAAAGTCCCCGCTGTAAAGGAAAAAACAAGCAGAGAAAGTAATGAATGTGGAAGACCAGCTGATAGGAAGATATTTCAAAGACAAGAATGGCTGAATTAAGAACTGGTTCAGTATGTAACTAAAAACATCACAGACTTCATCTCAGATTTTGTTCTCACCACGGGGTCTCGGTACTCACGGCAAGCAGCCCTGTGCTTGTGGAAGCGGCCGGTGAAGCCGTCTGCTGCCGGCTAGGTCCTAGCTTCTGCAGGCGGCAAATCAGTTAAACCCCTCTGTGCCTCAGTTTCTACAAAATGCGAACAGTGACGGGACCTAAGACATCACCAGGAAGACGAGAGGATCCGAGCAGTGTGGGCGATGCGCAGTGAGTGCTCTAGAAATGTCTGCATTTGTTACGAGGTTTCTACTTCAAGAACTTACAGTCTGGAAATAAAATTCTCCAAGGCTAGTCCCAGTGAGACAATCAGACAATCAAGACTTCTCTAAGACGTCAAATTCTGCTTTTAAAGCACATGATGCCTATAAGAAAAAACCGAGGCGAGGTCGGAAATCGAAGTCCTCTCTGCTACTAGCGGGTAAGGGGCAGCCTTGGCGACAACTAGGGTAGCTGGTGTGACTGCCCTTCGGTCGTTGAAAAGCAAGCTATCTAGGTTCCTTCTAGGGAATGAAAACACGCAGTTTCTCCTCTCCAGGCCACCCGGAGCAACAGCCGCTCTGGCTTTTTAGACCGCTCACACTCCTCCCCGCTTCTCCTCCTACACGTCAACGGAGCGAGTACGGAAATGCAAACACCCACTGTCCCTGGACAAAATGTCCAGCCTCTCCCGTTTCTCCCACAGGCGCTTCTACTAAGCCCAACAAGGCTTTGTGATCCTTGCTGGCATGCCATTCCTCACCCACTTCTCCACGTTTCCTGAGGGCAAGTTCTGCCGGCCTAAGGCGCTCCCGAGTGTGGACTTCAGCACCAGCAACGGACTGGTCAGCGGCCCTGACGACTCCGGGCAGCCCGTGGGCTCCGGGACGCCACTGCCTATCGTGTGCGGTACGGGGGCTCCATCTCCCTGAGCCTCAGCCTCCCCGCACTGGGGCAGGAGAACAGCAGCGACACTTCACTGCGCTGCAGCAGGAGTCCGATCACCTGACAGACACCTACCCCAGCTCGGCCTCAGGCCCACAGCAGGCCTTTCTTCAGTATCTGCCGCTGAGCAGCAGAAAGTAGACAAAATCCAGAGATGGCAAAGCTTCACGTCCTTCTGACCAGTAAAATACCTTGAACTAAATTCTAAGACGGCTGTTTCTTTGACCGCCTTCCCGGCATACGAGAGTATTTCCGTGCCCGCTCCTCGGTGCCTCCTACCCTCCCCGGGGAGCTGGCAGGATATACCGAGGACAGGCAGGGGAGCAGGGCGGACTCTAGCAGGAGGGGGAGAGAGGCAGGGTGGCCCTGGATGCTGGTGATGGCTTTGTGGTCAGAAGGCTGCGGGGCTGGCGCTGTCCCCTTTGTGGTCCAAGTGAGAAGCCCGATGCAGCAAAGGGAAAGGACTGACCGCCCAGCTACTGAGTGGCAAGAACGAGATAGCTCGGTCCCCAATTTCTCACCACTTCTACTGCGAGAAGGTGCCCATTTTTAACACGAGAGAACCTGACAACAGTTCCAATATGTAACAGGAGAGCGTACAAGCGTGTGCAGCCCATCGGGAGATGTGGGAGATGTGGGGCAGCCACGAGCCACACAGACTCATGAACACCCACCCGGTTCTGAAGAGTATTCGAGAGGCTCTGAAAATGCTCACGAGGTGAGGAGGGAGAAGCAGCAGTCCCTAGACACACAGCTGGAAGAAAACGTGAATGCTGCTTATCGGCCCTTCTGATGACCATATACACTGAATTCCTAGTTTTCTATGGCTGGCATGTATTTTACCACAGAAACAAGTAAAACTAGTTCTCGGGCATATGGACACCAAATACGTAAGGACGACGAAGATTAGAGATGCTAGTGACACGTATTAACACAATTTGTGGTCTGCTACACTTTCCTAAGGCACAAGGAAAGTGTGAAAGAATTGTGTTAATGACCTCCGGCTACTCATCCTACGGCATTTCAAGTGCGCTAAATCCAGACATATCCTGTCACTGCGCTCTGCTCCACGGAGAGCACGGGCGGGACTTCCCTCTCCTCGTGCTGTGAAAAACTGAACCCTACAGCACTACAAAATCAAAGAGCTGTTTCTAACAACCTGGGGCTGGGGGCAGGGAGATGGACCTCCTGCAACTACAAGTTCCTTTGTAAAACGAAGGATCCATCTGATGGCAAAGGGCCCCTCCCTGGGCTCAGGCTATGTAACTAAAATGAATGACTGCAGAAACCAGCACATTTAAACAGGGTGTTTGCAGAGTGAATGCTGAATACAGAAAATTTTCAGTCTGAAGATTTTTAAGCAGCTTCCATTTCTAGTGGCTTTCCTCAAGTCATGAGGCAACTAACTTTACAGGATGTTCACTAATGCTTTTGGAAGTACACTCAATAGTTCTGAAAGGTTTAAATAAATACAACAAAGTCACATACTTTACTTGAGTCCCTGAGCTGCTTTGCTGAAATTCAGATCTTCAGCCTTTAAGTGAACGACTACATTTTGCACACCTAAGCATTTTTATCACATTTGCCAAGAACGACCCTAACAGGTTCTGTTCAGCTACCTCAGTGTCTCAACATTTCCTTCATCATCATCATCACCTTTTAGACCCTTTCTCCTAATTGGCCACTTCACCGAAACATCCCCCCTCCAAATCCCAATAGCACAGATAAAGAAAAAGATATTCTTACCCTCTGGGAAGACACGTCCCCCCTGCTGGGAAGGAAGGTATGTGCTATACCAACCCAATGATACAGCTGTGAGCTCATGAGGGGCAATGAGGGAGGCTAGATGTGAAGTCGTGCCAATTTATGGGCAACAGGGAGGAGGCACTGAAATAATTTCTGTATCCTATTCAATAAAATTCTACTCCTTCCCTTTAAAACAATTTGAGGTTGTGGATATCTGCTGGGACACAAGCCAAACACAGCAGCACTTAGATTAAAACCCTGATTCTAGGGGTGCCTGGCTGGCTCACTGCGTTAAAGCCTCTGCCTTCGGCTTGGTTCATGATCCCAGGGTCCTGGAATCGAGCCCCACATTGGGCTCTCTGCCTAGCAGGTAGCCTGCATCTCCCTCTCTCTCTCTGCCTACTTGTGATCTCTGTCTGTCAAATAAACAAAATCTTAAAAAAAAAATGCTGATTCTATTTGGGGAGAAATTAAGTCACTTATGTCAGGGCAGAATAAAGAGAAACGATACTATCCGAGAAAATTAAACCCATGTCAAGTGAATTATAAGGCTTCAACAGTCACAGTGAATGAGAAAATTCCTGAATCTGAGGATAAAATTTAAAACATAAAATCTCTAAATTTTACTATTTAAAGGTAACATGTGTTTTCTTTATGGGGGGGGGATTTCCTGTAAATACTAATCATTTTTAGGAGAAATAATTACGGTCTTGAATCGAATTGTGATTTAAACAACAGAATCTTAAGCTGAAGACTTTGAGCAAGATGAAACTGTGCTTTGAATATAAATAAACGTACCTTTCTCTTTCTTTGGAACCTTTGACAGGGGAGTAGAGAATACAAACTCATTTTTCGGTTCAGAGAGGTCGGGAAACGAGATGGTCTTGCTAGATCGAGTCCTCGTGCTACGGGACGATTTCAGTGGAGTGGCTGGGGCAAGCACCCTCTCTTCCGGGTTGTCAGTTTCCATGGCTGTTGTTCCATCATCGGTGTATTTTTCTGATACTGGGCCTAATGTACACATTTGGCTTGGATCTTCAGTCCTTTTCGTAAGCTTTTTCTTAGAGCCCGTCACCAGAGTAAGTTCCTCATTTGGCACTAAAAAGGATTTTTCTAAAGCTGTCTTTGCAACATCAGTCTTTCTTTTAGCCGGGGTCTTTCTTGTTGACCTCTTCTGGCTGCTGAGAATTCCTGACCTCCTCTTGGGACTTTTTGCTTCCTTGACAGCCTTGGACCCAACATCTTCAGACGGATGAACTTTTCTTGGTCTACCACGTTTTCTAGGTCTACCAAATTCTGCCTGAAGACTCAGCTGTGAGGAATCCAGTCTGGAGTCTTCTGTGACATCGAGTGTGCTACATTCCCTCTTTTTAGGACTTCTGTCAGGCTCGACAGGCGGTGCCTGGTCCACAGGCTTTGCATCAGGTTTATGTCCTCTACTTTCAGCAGCTTCTACAGTGGCACTTCTCAGTTTTCTGGTACTTCCGCTAGGACGTGCTCCTTTACTGACCTTCAGATCTAGATCTACCATTTCAACACTCTCCAGATAGTCCGCAGATTTTTTAATTCCTTTAGGAGTCTTTTTGGATACAGACAAAAGCTTAGTTTCTCCAACTGACTTATGTCCTGTTTTTTTAGAAGCTTCTAGAGTGGCACTTCTCAGTTTTCGGGTACTTCCACTGGGACGTGCTCCTTTACTAACTTTCAGATCTAGATCTACCATTTCAACGCTTTCCAGATAGTCCACAGATTTTTTAATTCCTTTAGGAGTCTTTTTGGTAACAGACGAAAGTTTACTTTTTTCAGTTTCTGGTTCCAGCAGCTGAGAGGGTTTTACACTCCTTAGTTTGCCAACTGGAGTAACCTCTAAGTCCTGTTCCATGGGATGATCACTTCCTAGCACGTCCTGATTATCTTCTGTTCTTTTCCTTCCTCTCCTGGGAGTCCCAGGGATTTGAGGTATTTGCTGGTTTTCAGAGAGAACTCTGACATCAGAAGAGGCACCTTCCGAAGACCCAGAAACTTCTTTTCTTTTCCGAGTCCTCCTACCTGAAAGGCCCAGCCTGTCAGGAGTAGCAACAGCTATAGACTCTTCCTGTTGTGCTGATACGACGCTTGGGTTTTGGGCACGTACTCTTCTGCGCGTTCTGGAGGAAATCGTGTCATCAAGCTGGCTCACATTTACAGTCATTGTACTTGTTTCCTGAACAGTCTTCAACGTAGATTTGACTACCTTGGTGATGACCTGCTGGCTTATTAAAGGTATGTTTTCATGAATGGACTGCTGTTCCACTGTATCTGAAGTAATTTCTTTACTTCTTGTGTCTTTGATTACATCTAGCAAATTTTCTGCGATTGCTACTTTAATTGGTTCAGGCACATATGGTAAGGTCTCTACCTCTTGGGACTCCTGATCACTAGTAATGACTGTTGCCAACTCTGCACCCGGTCCGTTTTCCCCACTGCATACATGTTTTTCCTCAGCGGCTGTGTTTGCTGCTGGAGCTAACACATTAGATGCTGCAGAATCACCGGTCTCTAATTCTCCTTCTTCACCTTCCAATATCAAGGTAAAGTTGCTCTGAGCCCCAAAAAGTTCCCCATCAACTTCAGGAACGTCACACTCAGCAGAGTCTTTATTATCAGATAAGTAACAAAACTGTTGCTCAATGGTATCAAAATTATACTGGAGCTTAAGAGTCCCTGAGGGATACAACTCGTTAAATGCAAGACTCCTAGCCTCGTGTCCTGAATCTTGAATTCCGAGCTTTTCATGTTCAGTCACCTACAATGAATTAAAGATAAGAGACTGGTTAAAGAATTTTAATGTATACATTTATTTTAGCCTAAAGCATACAGTTTTTTAATAATCATCTCATCTTTGGTATATGAATTGTTAAACATAAACTACATTTGATATGGCATATACTTATGGGTTTACTTTATAAAAAAATATCCCTTTAAGCAATCAGACATTATTACTTGGTCAAAATAACTAGACAGAAAAAGATTTTGAGATTCTAAATGGAATTAAAATAGAAATTTCACATTTCCCTAGCTAAAAAAGACAGTCCTTATAAAACCTTGAAAATTACTATGATACTCATTTAAGGACTTATTCTGTTCTCACCCGAGAAAAAAAAACATTAACTGGAGAAAAAGACAATCCCCAAATTGTTTTAATGGTAATCCCCAAATTCCCTAACTAACCACACTTTTTCTAAACAGCATGATCCCCATAAGGTTGAAGAAGAATTCACCTACATAAGCTCCCTTGGGCTAGACTCAATCCTCTTCCCTTTGCTGGGGCTGCATAAACCATGAAATTCCTAAGGCTTTCAAGTTCAGTACCTCTCCTGCAAGGGTTTGGTGGAAGAAGGAATGGTCCTTGCATTTACCTTTTGGTAAGGGAGGGGGAGAAAAAGGAGGAGGTAGAGAGTAACAGAGAGATCTCCTGACCAAGAAGGTAGAACATTACCACCCACCTAGACAATGACATTTTCCCAACTCCCCCCACATTCAGTGAGATGAAGACTGGAAATACCCAGAAATGAGGATTCTCACTCATACCATGCCCACAATTTTTATTAGCTTCCCAGCTGAAGGAATGGGGACTTTATCCATCCATTTTACAGTGAGAATACTCATGAAAATGAATATGGACAACCATGACATTTTTATGATTTAAGAAACTTTCCAAATACTATACAATCACATTTCTATAAATTAGAAGAGGTTTTTTTGTTTTTTTTAAATCTTACATTCACTTATCATATATAGTTGCCTGTTGATATTAAAAGAAACGTGGTGGAATTTTGAGAAACCGTAAGTCATATTAAGTACAAAAAAAGAAAAGGAAAAAAGAAAGAAAGAAAGGAAAGAAATCCCTTCTCATGTTACAGAAGTTAAACCCCAGCCAGCTAATGAGCACTCTCCTACAAGTATGCAGGGGGGAACGATCCTGTCTAACTGTATTCAGTTATTTTCAAATGCTCTGAATAGTTTCGTGGTCATACTTGTCTCTGCAGTAGCCAGTATCTGTTCTCATGGCTAAAAGAACTTTCATTTGAACTAGATACTAAGCAGAAACTAAACTGTTACAGTTCTGACTTCTTTAACATAACCTTTTGATTTTCACGAAAAACACTTTCTCACTTAAAGGATGTGTTCTTTTATATTCCACAAAATATTTACATGCTTTCTTCTAATGGACATTATAAAGAGGTTTTTATACAGCAGTCAAAATAAGTGAATACACTAGGTTTAAACTATGGTTTGAAACCTAACTAAACCAAAACTAACAACGAAGTAAAAAATTAGTTTTTTACATGAATTTCTTGAGGATCAGGAGGATCATCAGAAACGGGAGGCTTTTCTTCCGCTAAGTCAACACTTGCTTTCAGGACATCAAGTTCTACTTTGTGATCTTCCTGCAAGTTCAGTGTTATTTCCTGGTCGCGCTTATGGTCAGAGACCCCAGGACTTTCAGGAGCAGCAAGCCCAGAGTCTCTGCTATCACTGTGCACATCGGCCACAGCTGAAAGAAAAACACACACACGCATACACTGTTCGAGAAGCAAGAGAAAGGCACAGGCTATATTGCACTTGAGAACATGTCCTTGAAAATCTGTCCTACTGCCCAGCAGTTTCTAGCTTCTTTCAGGGGAAAAGCCGATAAGGGTTTACATATTATATTAATCCCCATCTCTTCAGTATCCATTCAGTTTAAATAATATGTATCTGCTTTCTACAAACACACAAAGGTAAGTTTTACATTTAAAAATGACAATAGTGGTTTTTTTCTTCAACTTAGGTATAATTCCCACCCTTTCTGCGAAACTTCAGTATGAGGACAATTGCTTGGAGGAGCTCAAATGTTTGTTCCCTGTTCACTGAACCTGGAAATCATGTTTATCAGGGGACTGACAAGTGGCCATCAGTTACCCCTGCTGAGCAGGTATACAACGGCAAAAGGGACCTGCAGTCTGGGCCATATCTCACTGTGAAAAGGACTAGGTAGTTCTCTTTCGGCAGAAAGTATCCATATGGCCACAGGCTAAGCCACCCAAGAACCCCAGTAAGTTAAAAAAGAGTTAAAAGTTAAAAAAAACTAGGAAAAAACATAACAACAAATAATGGGGCTAGTATCCCTAATATACAAAAACAGCTTATAAAACAAAACGAAGAAAGTTTTTCACCTGTCCGTGTGGCAGAGGAATGGGAAAACACACACTTTACCTTCCAATTATCAGTGTGTAGCAGAAAGAAAAAAAAAGGGTCATTGGATTTTAAAAAAATAATCAAATGAACTCTACATATTTGTTAATTTCCCTAGAGTAAATGCAGTTGTTTGCAATTATTTTCTACTAATAAAAAGCCAATCTTGGTCTTCAGTTAAAAAACAGAAGTTGTCCCGTGTAGCTATCGGAGTCCCAGAAGATCGAAAAGCCGATGTGCCATCTGGCTGGGGACTGGTAATTAATTTTACTCTTCTTTAATGTTCTGAAGGAAAATATGTCCACAAAAACCATTCTAAGACGTCTAACTATTAGACCTCTGAGTGCCTTACAAGCAACTCACTGCTCTGATAGAGGATACACCTCCCTAGAACACAAGGCTACTTACAGCTATAGAACCTGACCGAAGAGAAAGTGTTATAGAACACTTAAAACACTAAAACTGAAATTATTCTTTTTTTGGTGATTTTTGGGGGAGCATGGGGGATGGACAGAGTGAGAGCAAGAGCGAGAGGGTGCACGCATGTGTTCATGCATGAGCCAGAGTTGGGGGAGGGAGTTGGAAGTTGGCAAGGGAGCGAATCCCAGGTAGGCTCCACGCTAGCACGGAGCTAGACACAGGGTCTATCCCATGACCCCGAAGTCAGATGTTCAACCAACTGAGCCACTCAGGTGCCCCTAAAATGAAGTAATTCTAAAGTCAAAATAATATACACATTGATTATTACCTGCTCTAACTGTAGAGGTGCAGGTCTCGATGGATACTAGTCCGTCGTCTAAAACTAGTCCGTCTACCTGGGATTTCAGGGTGAGGGTTTTCCTTTAGAAACAGAAATACATACGTTAGGGTTTGAGAAGATCCCACCTGCTCTTCCCGGCTCTAACCCCACTCTCTCTGCTACCTGTCATTTTGGTAATAAAAAAACCGAGGTTTGGAGAACGTATTACCACCCAAGTTCATTTTGAGTAACACTATAACATTTGTAAGTGAATAAAACTGTATTTGGTATTCCCACTTTCTAATATGCATGGCCTTAAACTACAAATAAAACTGTTTTAAAATGCTGGTCAACTGCAATTGCACGACTGGGTATTTACCCCATAGATACAGATGCAGTGAAAAGAAGGGCCATCTGTAGCCCAATGTTCATAGCAGCAATGGCCACGGTCGCCAAACTGTGGAAAGAACCAAGATGCCCTTCAGCGGAAGAATGGATAAGGAAGACGTGGTCCATATACACGATGGAGTATTATGCCTCCATCAGAAAGGATGAATACCCAACTTTTATATCAACATGGACGGGACTGGAAGAGATTATGCTGAGTGAAATAAGTCAAACAGAGAGAGAGTCAAGTATCATATGGTCTCACTTATTTGTGGAGCATAAGGAATAACATGGAGGACATAGGGAGATGGAGAGGAGAAGGGAGTTGAGGGAAATTGGAAGGGGAGGTGAACCATGAGAGACTATGTACTCTGAAAAACAATCTGAGGGTTTTGAAGGGGTGGGGGGTGGGAGGTTGGGGAGCCAGGTGGTGGGTAATAGGGAGGGCACGTATTACATGGAGCACTGGGTGTGGTGCAAAAACAATGAATTCTATTCTGAAATAAATAAATAAATGTTCTGTTCTGAAAATAAATAAATTTTTAAAAAAGAAAGAAATAAAATGCTGGTCAATATAAATTACACTTAGGCCAGTTTTTAATTTTCTGTGGGCACATTCTTAAGTCTTCAGATATTATGGAGTATTTCCTATATACTCAGTAAAATCAGGTTCAATATTTTAGTATTATCTGGATAAAGTATGAAAAAAGACTCACAGTAGGAGACCAGTGGGACCTATATTAAGCCACTTCGTGTAAATAAGTTCTGGAAATATGGGCACAGTGATCCCCTCCTATTCTGAACACGCCCTTTCCCAAAACCTAATAAAAGCATGCCCATTTTAAAAAAATGGGACAAATAAAATTATAAAGTAAAATCAAGAAAAAAACATACATTTGGAATATATACCCATTTTATAGATGTGCAGGGAAAGGGAAAGAGGGAGAGGAAGAAGCAGACTCTCCATTGAGCAGGGAGCTTGATGAGGGGCTCAATCCCAGGACCCTAAGATCATGACCTGAGCTGAAGGCAGATGCCCTTACAGATGTATTTTTAAGACTTATATCTCTGTTTCATGATGTTAGGACAACCAAAAAGCAAGAACTAATACATTAACATTTTTAAAAGGACCTAAGGCTTGTCATGATGGTGACTATTTCCCTATGTTACCAGTAACCACAACGTCTGTTGTCAGGTGATTACTCTCTGCTTTGCAATTTGTTGCAATTCTCTGTCAAGCCCATTGCCAATAATATTTTCATTAAAATTCAAGAAACATTAGAATTAAATCATCAATCTACATAATCCTTTTATATTGTTTCCTCCCACTTTTTCTCTGGAGGCCTGGCAAAGATTCCATTCAGCTAATCAGGATTTGTCTTCTCAGAAGGGAAGCATATGATGGAGGTCAGGGTGTGAGACGTGACTATTATGACGGTGATTTCTGTGGGTGGGTGTGAACCCCCTCAGGACTTACAAAGCACTGAACCACTTAGGGTATCTTAAAGGACTGTGTTATATATGGATTAATCTTAGTAAATCACCCTTACGACTTCATAATAATCAAAGCTGCAACTTTTCTGTATCCTATCCAACAGCACTGCTCCCAGTGCCAAGGCACAAGGCATCCAGCCTTGCAATGGGAGGACGGGGTTTGGCCAGAGGGGCCGTCAATCACCTCACTGATAAGCTCAGCTGACTTTCAGGAAAGGAAGTGATGTAGTGGTTTATAGTCTAACACAAGCTGCCCATCTTGCTGCAGACCATAAACTGTTTGGGACCTGGCCTCAGGCTGGCAGACCTCATACGGTCCAGTACAGTGCCTGAATGTACAAACACTGAATAAAACCAACCAGGAGTGTAACAGTTCAAGCAGTCATTGCAAATGAAAACCTTTGCTGGAATCTTGTCTTCACCAAATGGCAGAAAACAAAACTGCCTCAAAGCCATGGCCCCTGCATTCCATCCTGGTGCCGCAGGAGACCCACCTCATCTACCCGAAACCACTGAACCCAGGAGGGCCCAGAGGAATGCATGGCTTCATCAGAAACACGATCCCCAAAGAATACAGGAGACCTGCCTCACTCCATCACGACTGTATGTTCCGGAAATGTCTAGCATCAATCTACGACTTCACAGTAGCTACTATGTAACACATGCTTGTACAAATGAATGTCCTTCATAACAGAAACCACTACCAAAGTAGGAATGCCCACTAAAATAAAATAAAATTAAATATAATAAAAGCTCCTCTACGCGTGGAATACGAAGCTACTGGCTCACCACTTCGTCACACTCTGTGCACACGTGAAGCCTTCCCTACTAGCTTACCCGTCGTGGGCTGGCGGAACACAGAGGGAAGTTTCACCTCCTGGAATGGGGTGCAAGGGACAGAGGTTTGTGGGTACCTCCTCTGCAATCAAGAGGTCCTTTGTCTCCAGATCGGCGACAGTGCCTACAAATCATGCATGAACAATAGTTATGATCACTTGTGCCAAATGTTATCGAGTACTCATGATCTTCCTTGGATGATTACTTTTAACAAGCTGCTGCATCTGCTTTTTTGTACTTTTAAGTTTACTCTGTTGGCCTCAGAATGGCAAAAGGTCCTTCTAATAGTCTGAGCCCAGTCTGGGAGCCCCCCGTACCCTACCACTTCTCTCAGTCGGGGCCTAATGTATGATGCTGTACATAGATCAACTCAGTCCTCGACAACCAAAGTGGGGGGGGGGTATAATCCTCATTTTACAGACGAGGGCACAGATGCACACAGTTACACTGCTTATCCCAGGCCTAGTAAGTAGCTGAGATACAATTCTAGCCTATTTTATCCTATAGTTTGTGCTATGTAACCCCCCATGAAAACAATAAAAAGTTTCTATTTGAGATTGCCTCTTTTTAGGAATAATTAATGAAGATACTGTCATGAACATTCTCTCCGTTTTGTCATTCAACTGTTTTAGTGGAACAGAGCACATCTGCACTGATATACACTTGTAGACAGATGCTGTTCATGAGTCCTAGGCTCTCAGAGCAATAATGATTGTGTTTATTACATAGAGACATCACAGCCCTAAAGAAAGCAGTATGACACAGATATTTATTGAAGTGATTTAGTTTTACAGATTCTAAATTAGGAATTACCCTTAAATATGCTTGTTAAATCTGTGCAGGGCTATGAAACAAAAAACGGACTGAATTTTCTGATCCGATTCTAGGCCAAGTCTCTCCCCGCTCTCTGGTGCTTCCCTGGTCCCTTCCTTGCCTCCTACAGGAGTAGTTTTTCCAGCTACACCATAAGTGCTCGTTTGTTTATATAGCTAGTCCACTAGGCTCTAAATTACTTGCAGTCAGCGGGAGGCTCCCCAACACGGAGCACACTTGCTGGGGGGCCCGCCTGTCCTCCACAGATAATAGGAGCTCAAAATCTTTTTGAGATAGAAGTAAACATAAAGACTCTAAATTCACGGGCCTCTGGGTATCTGTTTTGATTGTCTAGTGATTATTCTGGAGGTAGGGAAGATGAAGAGAATGATGGACCTGGTTTCTGAGCAGCTTTCCAGAAAGTTGAGGCTGCTGGACAAGTCAGAAACTACAACAACCTAGACTGTAGAGTCAGTATTATTACGTCTTACAGCTGTAACAGAGGGCCTTAAGGCAGATGTGTGCATTGCGTCTAAAACCTAGTACACTGGATTGTGTAGTGTAATTATTTAATCCTGAAGCTTTTTTGTATGGTGGAAAGACTTCTACTACACATTTTTTGAATATCTAGAAAGGAGTTCTTACCCGTTTGTTTCTCCAGGTCTGGAGGAGTCGCTTCTGATTCAAGCACATCTTTATCACTATCCTTTTCAGTTGCTTCAGTTAAATTGATAATGAGTTCTGTGGAAGAGCGCCTTGGCCTCAGGGCCACGAAACTGTCTTCCAAGTCTCCCGGGGAAGGTGCATCCTGATACTCCAAGGTCGTCTGGTCTGACCTGGTGGAGGCTCCGCTACTCTCTTGGCTCACATCCAGTTTCTCCAAACTCTGGGAAGGGGTGTCCTGGGACCTTAATTCTACTTCCTGATGGTCCTTTTCAGGACTACTCAGGGAAAAGGCTGTTATCTTGGCTTTGTTCTTTAGCCATTCGCTTTTTGCTGGACCTCCGCATTTATGGAGAGGTGTAGCAACAGACAGTTTCGTCCTGCCGTCATCTGTACCCTATCAAGTAAAAGGTTTTGAAAAAAATAATTTACTAGGAGAAATCAGTCGAGTCTAAGCTCTCCATCTCCAATCAATAGTAACTGGTTACTTACAACCTTTCATGTTTGGTATTTCTCTAGATTCTCTTCTCAGTCAAAACTCACTTATTATAAATCCATTCTCTCCAGATACATGAAAGTTAATGGTTGTTAATGTTTCCCTGATTGGGAATAAAACGGTATTTCTCAAAGACTCAAACACAAAATAGACAAGACAACCCACTACCACTAAATGGTTTCCTACTAACCCACAATGGAACTCTGACCACATACCGTCTCAGTAGACACCCAATTAGGAACTTAGTAATAAGACAGCCAACACAATATAAGGTTAAAAAAAAAACAAAACAAAAAACAACACATAGACTAAGAAATTAGGAGGTCTTGGGGCGCCTGGGTGGTTCAGTTGGTTAAGCAAATGTCTTTGGCTCAGGTCATGATCCCAGGGTCCTGGGGTTGAGCCCCGCATTGGGCTCCCTGCTCAGTGGAGAGTCTACTTCTCCCTTTTCCTCTGCCTGCTGCTCTGCCTACTTGTGCTCTCTACCTCTCTGTCAAATAAAAAATAAAATCTTAAAAAAAAAAAAAAGAAAAAAGGTAAAGAAAAGAGGGGCACCTGGGTGGCTCAGTGGGTTAATAAAGCTGCTCAGGTCATGATCCCAGGGTCCTGGAATTGAGCCCCACACTGGGCTCTCTGCTTAGCAGGGAGCCTGCTTCCCTTTCTCTCTCTGCCTACTTATGATCTCTGTCTGTCAAATAAATAAAATCTTAAACAAAAAAAAAAAATTAGGAGATCTTGACTATAGTCTCACTTCTGCCACCAAATAGCCATTTGATTATAGGCAATTTACTTGGTGCTTCTGGGCCCTATTCTAAAACTTCAGTTGTAAACGATGGGTTTGGCTTGGCTAGTCAGTGCCATGAGATCTTTTCTGAACCAATGGTTTCTGATTTCATGCCTATCTATGAGATTGTATTTAAATATCTATAGGCATACTGATTTATCTGGAGCACCAGGGTGGCTCAGTCAGTGAAGCATCTGTCTCTGGGTCAGGTCATAATCTCAGGGTCCTGGACATAGCTCCGAGTCAGACTCCCTGCTCAGTTGGGAGTCCGCCTCTCCCACCGCCCCTCCTCTGGCTCACGCTCTTTCTCTCCCCACCCCCTGCAAATCGGTTTATCTTTTTACTTGTAAATACTAATACAGTCTTAATTTGTTCCAAATATTGTCAAACTTACTCCAGGAGTCCGTTTTGTGGCCACGCTTTCTTCCATAAATGAAATTCTAGTTTCCTTAAGTCGAGAAGGAGGGGTAATGGACCTTCCAGGTGACAGAGAGGGAGAGGGTAATGGTGGTGTTCGAAGTCCAGACCTTAAGATGGATTGAGGAGTGAACTCGGCAAATCCAGAAGAAGTAACTGACATGGCCAAAGTTTTCGCTCTCTGCAACAAACAACAAACAGAATTCCACCATTAGTATTTGTAAAAGCCACTTACATTAAGGACAGAAAAGGCCAACTGAGTCACAATGGTGCCTATATACTCAACTCCAATAAACACATCAATAAAAAGTTTTATTACAGATTGCTGGAAAGAAAATACAAAATTCTACCCAAGAGATTTCTATACCTAAGGCTACAAAACATAAAACGACACCCACAATCACTTTTTTTTTTTTTTTTTAAAGATTTTATTTATTTATTTGACAGACAGAGATCACAAGTAGGCAGAGAGGCAGGCAGAGAGAAAGGGAGGAAGCAGGTTCCCTGCTGAGCAGAGAGCCCGATGCGGGGCTCAATCCCAGGACCCTGGGATCATGACCTGAGCCGAAGGCAGAGGCTTTAACCCACTGAGCCACCCAGGCACCCCCCACAATCACTCTTAAGGTCTTGGTTATTCCCAGTTTAATAAGTTAATAAAGAGTGCAGAGATCAATTATTTAATGGGTCCCTACAAAACTTTAGTTCGGTGAAGAGAAAAGACAGCGTGTGTATAAAAGAACCAAGCTTAATTACAGCAAATTAATACAAAATAAGCCTGATTTTAAGAATTTTTTTTTTTTAAAGATTTTTATTTATTTATTTGACAGACAGAGATCACAAGTAGGCAGAGAGGCAGGCAGAGAGAGAGAGAGGAGGAAACAGGTTCCTTGGCAAGCAGAGAGCCCGATGTGGGGCTCAATCCCAGGACCCTAGGATCATGACCTGAGCCGAAGGCAAAGGCTTTTACCCACTGAGCCACCCAGGCGCCCCAAGAATGTTTTATAAGAAATACAATTTCATCATGTAAGTCCAACAGTAACTGATGACTTATGAGAATCCTGATTTACCAGAATAACAATAATTAGCAGAGAAGCTATTTAGCCACAATAATTCCTTCCCTTCACTTCTCCTCTGAAGGACTAGCAACGCAGATGGTTGCTAGATGGTTGCATTAGATCACCAAATTCCATTATATCTGTTATGTTATACTGATTCTTTTTCAAGACTACTTTTGGTAGCAGACACAAAATTATTCCTTGATTTAGAGAATTACAAAATGTGATTTTTTTTTAATGGGTGGACTGGAATCACAGCCCTGGAGAATAAATATCAGGCACTCACCAACCTTCTCTTCCACTTCTTTTAGTAACTATTTTAGGACTGACATTTGTTGAACTATCTTTTATTCACCTCAGAAAGTAAGAATCAGGGGTGCCTCAGTGGCTCAGTTGGTTAAGTGTCTGCCTTCTGCCCAGCTCATGACCCCAGAGTCCTGGGATTGAATCCCATGTCAGCTCCCTCAGAGGTGAGCCTGCTTCTTCTCCTTCTCCCTCTCCTACTCCTCCCCTGCTTAGGAAAGAAATGAAGGTAGGGCACCTCCAAGACTCAATCCACAACCAAGCAGCCAGTGCACACACTGCTGTGAAACCATCTGACAACGGGATGAGAAAAGGGGCCTGCTCCCTGCCACCACAAGTCTAGTTTCGTGGTTTCCCAACTAATTATTTATCAGAGATGGTAGAAGAAAAGGAATTAAGACAGATTTACTGCTAGTAAGAAGGAGTAACAGAGTGCAGTTTCGTCAAAGGAGTGAGAGAATGTAAATTAAAAAGAAACCAGAGAACTAAAAGCATCTGACAGAAGGAAGAAGTAACAGCAAAATGGTAGCAGAAATGGCATGGAGTGGTGGCAAACCCAGGAATGTGAAAACTTTTTTCAGAGGTTTTAAATTAAGGTTTCAACTTGTAATAACCAGAGACTTGGCTTACTCTCCGAACAGCAATGTAATTGTAACTGTTAACCTTGAGTACAACATCAGGGAAGCAGAGAAGGTAAAGTCTGTAAAGTCTTATTTAAGAAGATTAAAAAAAAGGTACTCCCCCCCCACCCCACAAAGGCTCAAAGCTGTCAGTTATCCAGAGATATCAGAGATGACTTATTTCTCCCTGCTGCGTGACAAGTGAGAACTTCCTAGCTTTACTATGAACACGAGGTATATAATACTCACTTTCACCACAAAAGGAGTTTCAAGCACCCGTAGTTCTACAGTCCGAGAGGGACTGTGATGTGATCCTTTCAACACTGAACTGGATGCTACGTATACAGGAGATCTTTTGGGGGTTTGCTGAATAAACCCCAAACGTTGACAAGGCTGGCGCACAGGATGGACGACCAGATCCAGCGGCCTGTAAGCACAGCACACACACACGTACACAGAAAGATCCAGGTGACTAACTTACCAAATTATGGTGAAAACACAAAAAATTTAGTATGCCATTAGACTCCGTATTCACTGTTAAAATAGGGTAATAACCACATGGAATTGTAAGTTCAGTGAGGATATTAATATCATACTTTAAAAAATCAGAAAATTAATTCAGTAGTAAAACCGAGAATGAGGAATTCTGGATAACGATAAAAAAGAAAGCTCTAGTCCCCTGCCCTTTTACCAATAATCACTATAAAATAAATAAATTCATTTTTATGAACACATAAAAATTCCTTTTATCTACATGTGACATACATAATGAATACTGGCTTGCTTTACCTTTATGGTTTTTATTGCAATAAAAGACTGAGCACCAACACACACAAAAGTTAATTTTTTCAAATTAGAGTTCAATGACAAAATGGAATCTCCAGATTCTGCTGGTTTTCTATAAAGTCCTGATGTAGTTCATGCAAATGATAAAACTAACCTCATCAGTAACTTGTATTAAACATGCATAGTCCCAACAGTTTAAAAACTTACAGATAAAGAATTTAAAGTGAAATTTTCAGGTTACAATTTCTAATGGGCCATTTGCATAGGAAGTTTCCTAACGAATAGTCTATTTTAGGGCCAATTTCCTAGCAATGCAAACAATATATTTTTACTTCCCTAAAATGTCTCTGGTTCGGCTGAGAATGACCAGAAAGGTCTAGCATGTCCCCGTGCCCAGGAATAAAAACACCACATGGCTGTGCCTTGTCTTCCCATCCTCTACCTTCAAGTGACAGTAGATGAACAGAGATCACAGACGGGTGCCTGAAGACGCAGACTGGTGCCCGGTGGGAAATATTACTTTTCCTTAATCCTTACTGCTTCTTATTCTGTACTAAGCACAGCTTTGAGAGATTTCCACCAAACCAAGACTATCCCATCAGGCCACTAACATTTGTTTCTCTATTGTCTAATTCTTCTTTTCCTTCTCTACTTCACTCGTATTCAAAATCTGTATTTGTAAACCATTTGCTCACTTTTATACTGAACTATCCCAAATTGGAATTTTGTTAGTCGCCTTGCACTGTGCTAGTATTCCTGCTCAAGGCGTTTAATCATTATGAAGGACTCCTTCTCAAAAGCAGGGCCTGTCCAACAAAGGTACCTACTGAGTAAAAGCAAAATTCTTATACTAGTAAGACCATGCGTCTAAATCATACTAAAACAATTATCAAGAAAATATTTTTTGATTATGATATTTTGTTTTTATTATATCCTCTTTAAAAAAATGTAAAACACTGCATCAGATCTTAGGATTTCCACAAATCTTTGGGCATGGTACACATTAGTAATGCATTTCGTATCAAGCACACACACAAAACACACACTGCACAGCACTAGCCTTACTACACGCAGTACCCAGGGATACGACCTCTGCCATTCCACCGAAAGATATGCCAGTCACAAGCCATTAAGTTTACTCACTACCCACGAATGCAAACCAATTTGAAAAACAGTATTAGGGAACGGAATGATTTCTATAAAAATAAATATTCACACCTCAATTGACTCTCTTCCATCTGAGTTAATCATAGCTTTGAAGGATTCTCATAATACTTCTTTTTCTTTAGGTCCTTAGGCCATTAGTCATGAGTCTGAAAACTTTTATTAATTGCTCCCTTCTTGAACCCCAGATCTAGTAAAGTACAAAGGGACTGAGAAAAAGTGACTTGTGGGGAAAAAATTGGAACTACTGCTAGGAAAACAGAATGATAATAAAAATGACTTTTATTTGAAATAATCTTCCTGGTAATTAAAGGAAAACAACATCAATCTAATTAAATCCAAACCCCCAAACAGAAAACCCTCTCATGCTTTGAAAATATGCCCACTCTAAACAGCTTTGACTCCAACTATTTGTAAATTATTAACTTATTCTGAGTACCTTATTCTATTGTAAATTCAGATCATTTTATTTTCAAAAATAACATAATTCTGTTGTTGATAAAATGTAAACAATCAGAAATTTGTAACGATCGTAAGCATGCTATGAGACACTTGTTCTCTGCTATTGAGAACATGAACATCTTTTTCAACTACCTAATATTCTGAGATGAAATACAATTACCATTTCATCTTGGATATAGAAGTTTGACTTACTATTTCCTTTTCTAATACCAAAGTTGTACAAGTATTCCTGATCTGAAGCCACAGAAGGCACTTTAGTGGGCTCTGTTGTACAGAAGTTTCAATAAGCCAAAATTAGTTAACGATTTCCAAAAATAACCTTCGTTCAGGAATCAATCAACAAGGAAATGGTATTAAAAGAAGTTAACAGTTTATTTTGCTCATGATTTTTAATAAAACAAAGTTCACTTCTTTTCTCTAAGCAGTCTGGAATCATGAAGCCAAAATTCTAAGCAGGCGAGCAGCTGGTGCTAAAATTACTATGCTACTTCCCAAATTATTAAAAAAAAAAAAAATTTAAAAGCATTAAAAAAGTATTAAAAACTCATTCAACAATTTAAAATACTGCAACATTTTAAAGGTAATTAAAAATGACAGTGTAATTATCATCTAACATTGTGACTTTAAAATGATTTAACTAAGTCTTACCTAGAAACTTTTTGTGATGCTTTTAAGATTGGTGTTCCGACAAATGCCTCAGGCACTTGTGGATGTGGCAGAGGAGACGGTTCTCTTTTAGGACTATAAAGAAAATAGAAATGTAACTTCTCAGTATGTATTACAGAGTATTAAATTAAATTATGCTTTAAGAAGGTGTTATCAGGTAGGAGAGGAGGGCTTTCCCTTTTTACTTTGTACCTTTCTGCTTATTTACAAATAACAATAAACATAACTGCTTTTAAAGACAAAACAATTTTCCTACAATCCGAACAGTCAACATAGAGGAGTTTTTCCTTTTTACACAGACTAATAAACTCTAAGGCTGGATGGCTCATGATTGCTTCGGATACCAGGGAAAGAAAAACGAGCGGCAAGACGGTAACAGGTGTTAAGGGAAGCGTACCTCTTGGAGGCTGAGGCGCCGCCTTTGGGTTCCGTGCATGCCCAAATCTCTCCAATTTTAGACAACACATTATTGATGAAAGCAGATCTTGTTAACACAGCCCCTGCTGCAGCTTGCTTTGTCACAGTGGATAATGGTTGGGGTCTAGAAACTGTAAAACACAGAATGCAAGTTCAGGGTTTACTTTCCTCTCTAAACCAGGATTTTACCAGAAGATGAATATGAGTGACTAGGACATATGGCTCACAAGATAAGCAGTTACAGGTTATACTTAGTTCAGCAACATCTACGCAGAAATAGAACTTGGGCTTTTGAGAGGTGGTGAAAATTTACGTACATGTTCTCTAAAAGGTGGACGGGAGTGTCCAAACAAAATAAAACAAGATCCTTTATTCTGTTCTGCGCTAATAAATCAGCTATAAAAACCTCTAAGAAAGCTTTACATTTGGGGGGAGCAGAGCAACCCACTTAAAAAAAAAAAAAGCACGCCACTGTAATGAATCAAAGCAAAACTGAGATAGTACTCAATCAAATCTTACCTTCTCGAAGAACTGGTGATGTGGACAGGTGGTAAGGCTTAGCTTGCTCAACGGCTAATCTTCGCTGGATTTTAGGAAGGACTTTCCCATACTGCTCTACTATAGCATTTCGAACTTCTGATCTCTCCCGCAAACGAGGATCACGGTCATTCTATTAAACATGCCATAAACCGTAAAAATTTATCTTCAAAAGTACTATGTTTATGTATTTACCATTTAAAACATAATTCTGAATACCTAATAATATCTTCCTTCTCCCTACATATCTATTCTTCCAAACCAAGGACCTCCTACACACTCCTGACTGCATTATCAGTCCCCATCTGTCCTAAGTACCACCCCCGCTCCCGCCCAGGCTCGAGTTTTCTCCACGACTAACAACAATGGTCATCTTGTACCAAGTATCTACGTGGGTCAGGTGACAGGTCACCTCTGACACATCGTGCGCATCCCCACAAAGAGATACTGTCATTTTACTGATGGAAGAACCAAGGCTCTGGGAATGTGTTCCAAGCACAGAGCACAAAAGAGCATCTGTCTGAGCCCTGAAGTCCATGCTCCCCCACCTCCTCCTCTAGCTCCCCCAAAGTGAAGTGGTTAGTCTGGCAAGACTGCAGGCAGTTATCTAAATACAAATGGCCTATGTAGATGGACCAGGTAAGTAATGATGTCCTGTTCCCAACGTGCTGGAGAAGGTCAGATGAGGGATCTCCAAGGTCAAGGGGAGAGGAAGAACCAGGTGGTTACCAAGCTAGAAACTCTCGCACAACAAAGTTACCACTTCTCCTTACTCTCTTGGCCCCTATAATGGAACACATTTCACTATATACCGAAAAATTGGTCTTCAGAGTTTGATTCAGCCTCAGGGCAGAGACGTAATTGGCACGCTGCAGATAGTGAACTAGAAGGAATTCGTGATTCCGAACATTGGTGCTGGACTGCAAGAATCTCACCAAGCAGTCCTAGGAAGAACCAAAAACACTCGTCAGCTATTCCCTTCTCCTGCATTTCTGACAAGTGCGTGCTGGGGCATTGTTACCTGCTCGAGGTCTGTGAAAGGCAGCTTCAGCAAGTCCTCCATGAGGCCTGTCTCCTGGCAGACTTTGTACGTGTGCGTCAGGAGCTGCTCGACGTTCAGACTGGTGGAGTGCTGCCGCAGGAATGTCCAGGCCTCTACCATGTACCTGAAACAGCGTTCCGCGAGGCCTAGTGTTAGAAAAGCCGTTGGAAGCTTTCCAAACGAGCGACCCACCTACAGAATCTCAATGACACTCTGGGTTTGTAACTCAGGAGGACTCTGAGCTTTTCTTACACACACATCACAGCATCATGACGTCTGCTGATCTCACGAGCAGACTTCGTGTGAGGCTGTTCTGGGTCGTTACTGGAGTACGGGACAGGAAAGCACAAAGCATACATGGGAGTGAGAAGACGAGGATCACTGTGGTGTGGCAGAGAAAGCCGGGCCCTTACGGATGCACGCCAGGCAGGAGAGCAGTGGAAGGGGAAGGGAGCAAAGACCTATGTGTGCAACACTGTGTTTATGGGATGCTGACGGGCTTAGCTCAGTCAAAGAATATTCTGACTGATCTATAAGCAAGAGCTGACCGGAAAACACGGGTTAAATTAGGGAGTTTCAGACACCATGTGGGGGCCGTGAGACACTGTCTTCTGTGGGCAGTAAGACATCAAACGGTGTTTCTCATGACACACTCTTGAAAAACAAAAAACCAACCTTCAAACTGTATCAACAGTGATTACAACTATAAAAAAATTAACCAATAAACAAAACCTATAAATGTTTAGGTACTTATTTACTTAAATAGGTAACAGAATGTCTTGAAAGATATACATTAAAATTGTCAGAATTTTTGGAGGGGCTGAAAACTTTCAGGGCTGTGAGAGGTAGAATAAAAACATGGCACGTACATACAAATATCAGGGAAATAATTTTTCTTAAAAAAGTCATCATTTACCAAATTCTAAGTCAACACATAATTTTGGTTTCAATGGACAACTTCATAAAAAAGCTTTAGCTGTGGTTATTGAAATAGTCACAAATACTGACATAAAGACTTGTTATTTAATACTGACATAAAAACTTGTTAATAAATAACCAAGACACATAGAAAAAACACAATATGTGAACTATGTCACATCGATTAATAGTCAGCATGAAAATACATGGAAGAATAATTCGCACAGCACTGACCCAGACTGCCTGTGGATACAAAGTTCCTCAGGGAAGAAAAGGGCTCCCTCTGCTGACGGGCCAGACAGGGCCAGCTGTTCATTTTATTGTTTTGGGATTAGAATATTTTAACATACTCTGCAGGACTTACAAAGGTTAAGATCCCAGATAACCAACACATTTACAGGTATTCCCTAAAAATCTAAAACTGCCTTATATTTCACCCCATACCAGGACAGGGAGGAGAGTATGGTTGTTATAAACCTGAGTGTCTTAGGGGGGTAAATTTTTTCCTGCCTAAAAAATATGGGAGTATTAAAATGAGCACAACATTTTTATAGACAGAAAAATAAACAAGGATGAATAAGCATATCACCACAAATTAAAAAGAAACCATATGAACATAAAGTTGAAGTAGGTAGGACATAATCTATTTGTTGAATTTGATGTTAAGACTGGTATATGGAACCTTCACCGTACTATTCTATTTCTGTATACACTGAAATCTCCTTTTAAAAATGCTTTTACCAAAATAAATTTCAGATAAATCAATACCTAAATGATAAAACGAAAACCATAAAAGTGGTAGCAGATACCATGAAGAGAACCAAAAACAAAAAATGACATGAAAGTGAAAAAACACAAAGGTCAAATGAAAATACTGATAATTCCGATTTCATGATTTTCAACATAACAAAATCCATTCTTAAACAAAGTAAAAAGAAAAATGACAAACAAGAGGGGGAAAAACCCTATGGATTACTATCCGTAACACACAAAAAGCTCTAACATGATAGGAAGAATAATCTCAACCACACACACAAAAACAAAAGGCAGGTCACAAGCAGGAAATAGCAACTTTACGAAAAGGCGCCTTCTCTTATTACTTTGGTGAGATGAAACCTGTTACTCTATTACCACTTTCACCCACCAGATGAACAAGTACCAACTGAAGGGCACAGGTGATGGGGGTGAAGTGGCCTAACCCTCATGAGGGCGGTGTGCTGTGATCTATCAAATGTCCCTTCCCCCACTAATTCCACTTTTAGGATTTTATGTCTTACAAACGAAATCTGCACCTGTGCAAAATGTGTGGTTATTCATGGCAATGGTTAAAATAGCAACAGACTGGAAAATACCAAAATATTCACTGAGGAGAGCTGGTTCGATAAATACCGACACAGCACATCACAAGAGCTACTACACAATAGCCAAAAGTAAGGAAAGTCTCTTTGTCCTCTCATGATATCAAGTCCAAATTAAACATAGCAAAAGTACACTGTAGCAAGACATAGAGTGTGCTGTTTGTATTTTGGCACTGTTTGTGGAGGGGTGGTAGGGGGAGGCTGCTGAAGGGTAAACGCTGCCAGAAATGAGCCTGGAGCTGCTCCCATCACTGATGTGCTGTGAGGGGACTACTACAAAGCTCTGGGGAAAGGAACGCTCCCCAAACAGCCCGTCATCACGAAAGGCGAACTTCTTCAGCAGAAGAGCTGAGGAGGTAAGGGTGTGTGTGATGGCGGGGCTGGGACCTGCCGGAAGCCACGTGGAGGGCTTATCTAAAGGGTCTCACAAGAAGATCTTTAATATTGGTAATGAATAACCTTTTCCCCAGACAACAGCTAGCCTCTCAAGGTCCTGGAGACCTGCTTCCAAAATTCCTTAGAGACTTACATCATCCATAACACCCTTTGTCCTCACCCACCGCAGAGTCCACCCCTCCTCTGCCTTTAAAAACTCTGACTGTAATCTGTTCGGGGTCCAAGTCCCTACTCTGCTGAGACGGGTATACGTGGACCCAAGCTTAAGCTTGTCAAATAAACCCTCGTGTGACTGCATCGGTGCTTGGCTCCTTGGTGGTCTCTCCGACGCGAAAACTCGGGCACAACAGACATAAATTTTAAAAATAAGAAAGCCCTCATACTCCACTACTCTCTGCTTCCTTTGGTTAAAAAGAACCACGGTGGTGGGAAGAGCAATAAGAAAATTATTTCAACTGATAAAAGGCTAAACTAGTGTGTTGGCAGTCCAAGTCCTTTCATTAAGCAATGCACAGGGGTTCTCGGTGACACAGCAGCAGACAGGCGGACATACGATCCTGTGTCAACATCGACACACTACACGAGTGTAACTCTCATTTGCTCTAGGACACAAAACACTGACTCGCTTCGCCACAGTAGTCTGGCATAGCACCCGTGCGGAGTCCGAACCCATACCACTCAACAAACGCCATTTTAGGTGGCCCTGTGGTTTTACTTCTGCGTGTCCTCTACGGGACCCTTCAAGACTAGATAATGAAGACTTTACTTAAGACAAATCATGTTTAGAAGTTACGCAGTGTGTTTCTGTTATCATAAACATGAATATACAATGTTTGCTATGCCTGAAGGACAGGGAATGGGGTTCTACCCAGCAAACCACAAAAATGTGTTGTGAATGAACTGAAGGATGACAGGCTCGCAGAGGAAAACAAGCAACCTTTCAAAGGTGTTTTTCCAAGGTTCCAACATGTTTTTTCGATGTCAGCATTAGTGATCAAGGACCACCTCTTTCAAGTCAGTAAACTGAGCAGCTTATATGCAACTGAAAGTAATTTACATGCTGCCGCCTGACTACCCAGTACTGGGACTCTTAGCCCATTTTTTTTAAACCTCTATCGCTGCGAGCTTCTTTAAATTTTGTCTTGCCCTTAAGTTCATTCCAGATTTATTCGGCTAGCCAAACGTTTGTGGCTAATCCAAGTTATTTCCCTTCAACAAGTACTTCCTAATTTATCACTTTCGAGGACACTGGCAGTGTCCTACCTATCTAATCAACCCATTACCATACTAGAGAACTCCTCTTCTATCTGAAATTTAGAGATTCAACCCTCTCCTCTCAGAAATACATTGAGAACAAAGAAAGCTTAACTTTCAGAGTGCTGATACTGAAGTAGTGTTTGGTTCATAAACAACAATCTGGGGTGAGTGAAGAAACGAATTTCTAAAAATATAAAAATGACCAACCAACAGAACTGACAAAAAAAGTGAGTTGTATAAAACAGTTACAATCTCGTAGGAAGTATTAGCTCCGAGCAATTTCCCCAAATCGTATCGTTAACAAGAAAACCCAAATTACCAGACAACTGTATTTCCAATCATGCCTGTAACTTGTCCTAGCTGTCACATACACAAGTAACTACAGCAATATACATGTACAGCTATAATATGAAGGGATCTATAGCATGCTGATCAGAGAGCATTAACATTGGCAAAGGGAAGAAAAGGAACAATGTAAAGACAGGACCTAGTCAAATCCCCACCTGCTCAAATCCCATTTGGTTCATGTATTTAAGATAGAAAACCTGATTTTACAACTCAATAGGGCTTTATCCTTCCTTTGTATCTTTGGCTCCTTTTCAAACCTCAACTGCCCACAGGGGAGATGCCCACAATGCCATTTAGTGAGAGAGAGAATTCTGAAGCTCAGTTTGGCTTCCCGTTTTACTCAAGAGTACTCCTTCTTCATCCTATTCTAAAAGGTTTTTTACATTTTTCTTCACGTTGACAATGAAGAATCCTAACAGGATGTAAATGCAACCAAAGCAAAATATTTTATATTGCTGTCTCATCAATACCATTTTATTAACATATATGATCAAGACTTCAACGGTATTTTCAAAACATGTACTTACTTATTGGAAAGTAAAACGGTGAGGTGAAGGGTAACATCCTCACCACTGGACACCGTGGGCTTCATTGTCTGAATGTATCGGAGGGCTTGTCTGTGCTCCCCCTGACTCATGAAGGCTTCAATAATCTTTGAGTGTTGCCATGACACAGGTTTCACAGTAGCTGGGTGGAACAGAAGATCCAAGCCACTCTGCAAAGAGAACACGAAATGCTACATGCACAGAGAATGTGCTGCACGTGGACAAAACACCTAGCCTTTAAAAAGACAGGGGCACTACAGCCACAAACAACAGTTTAAACACGACCTGTCAAGTTCTACTTTAATCCATGGTACATTTTATTTTAAATAAAAGCCTATCAAAAACCCCATTCTTCTGAGGCCTCGTTGAGATCTGATGTAAAACCTTTCCGCCACCAAGGTCACACATCAATACCAAGCCCTGCCTGTGGTATGGCAACACACCAGGCGGGTCTCTAACAAAACAATGGCCGAATCTGCACCACTAGTAACTGTTCACTACTTATTTCCTTCTTTAGACCTTGTGGGACCTGGGGTCCTGAAGTGCTGCATCTTTGTATTCTCACTGCCCACGACAGTGCTTGGTAAAGGTACCGATTGAACTGAGTCCGTAAATTACTCCAGAAGTAGACTGGGTCATAGCTTTAATATCACAGTTAATCCAGCTACGTACTTCTTTCTGAAATTCTAACAGCTGACGAAAGTTTACATTCTCAGTGAACAGACTTACCGCATAGTCATTATGATCTATCAGCCAAAAGCCTTGAATAAGTTTCACCTGGCCCCAAGGAATGGCAAAGGCAGTGGGAAATGACTCAATGCAAGTATCTGTTTTGTTTGGGAGGGAATACATAATATCAAGCAACAAATAAATGGTCTTTAAAAAAGAGAATTAAGGACAATAACAAGAAGAAAATCTCCTACATATCTACTTGTATCAGGGATCGAGAGACTATAGCAGCAGAGGCTTAAAGAGGCTGCTTTCAGGATTCCGAAAGCCTAAACGGATATCCTGGTGTGGTAGTGTTATTAAATGACGGTCCAGCCAGTTCGAGATGCCAATTCATGCTCAGTAGTAAGTACCACTGCAAAAGAGATGAACGAAAGCCCACTTTCCTCATGAAGTCAGGAGTTTATTAGCACTGAAGAGACAGAGGTACAGACAAAATTCCAGTTATCAGCAAAAGCCAAAAGCTAAAGCAAACACATCACGTAACTTATAAATTATGAATGGAACTACACATTTAAAATAAAGATTTTATTTATTTATTTGACAGACAGAGAGAGAAGCAAACTCCCCACTGAGCAAGGAGCCTAATGCAGGACTTGTTCCCAGGACCCTGGAACCATGACCTGAGCCAGAGGCAAATGCTTCATCTACTGAGCCACCCCTCCCTGGAACTACACATTTTTAAACCCAGAAACTGACATCAGCACAAAAATACTACTGCAAGTAAGACTGGGTTCAGACCCGTTGCCTAACATAATATTAAACTAACTTATTATATATTCGTATTGAACACATAAGTTAACCTCATTAAGAAAGATCATTTGATGCCTGGGTGGTTCAGTAGGTTAAGCCTCTGCCTCTGGCTCAGGTCATGATCTCAGGGTCCTGGGATTGAGTCCTGTATCGGGCTCCCTGCTCAGTGGGGAGCCTGCTTCTCCCTCTGCCTGCCACTCCTGCTTGTGCTCTCTCTGACAAACAAATACATAAAATCTTTTAAAAAAGAAAGAAAGAAAGAAAGAGAAAAAGACGACCATTTGGCCAGCAATGTTTCAGAATTGCTGTTGGTAACTCTGATGATGTCTCACACACACACACGCACGCACGCATGCACGCACACATACACACACACACACACACAAGAATCTGATGAGAACTATGGATCCTAACCCCCCCAAATTAAATCTAAAACAAAATTCTGCATAGTTTCAAGTTTGCCATAGACCACCCAAACCCAAACAACAGACCCTGGGTTAACCTTCCTTCAAAAAAAACTGCAAATGTGCAGCTGAAACTGGATTAGACATTCAAGGTTCCTATTACTCTCAAATTTTATGATGCACGTAATACAGGAATTGACAGTATTTAAAGGATACAACAGCATGTTTGCTTGTTTCAGTGACATCATCCAATAGGTATATGTCAAGCAGTGCCTATAAAAGGGATAAAAAATTCAGTGATTTTTATATGTTCACTCATTCACACCTCCTAATTCTCCCAAGCCTGTGCCTGGCGGGAACAATACCCCCAGCAACCGCAGTCTTCAGGGGGAGCATGTGACCGGAAACGTACGTGCAGACTAGATGGAGGGTATTTTCCTGTGCCTCCTTCATCCCGCTTCCACAACCTCTCAACGCCATCTCCCAACTGAGACACCATTTCGTCAATCATCAGGCAATCGGGGTTCCATTTCCCTCTGCAAAACGGGCAACATTCAGGATTATTCACCATTCATGTTTATTCCAAACTCTTGTGATCCCCACAATCCAAAGGAGAAGAGAGTTGAGAACAGGACCCCATTTGGCACCACGTGAAGTCCAGTCACCAACAAGAATTAGATGAACCTGCAGAGGCCTTGGTCGCCAGCAAGCCAGTGCACACAGGTTCCCCCCGGGGAGAGTGCAGTCCAGCTGCCAGATGCCTGAGCCTGAGCTTGTTTCTACCATCCAGAAAAAACTGCCCAAGAGCACAGCAGTCAGTCAGGTATAAATACCCAGCAGTTCAGTCAAAGGGCTATGAGTTCCCTTTCACCACCTGAGTCTTCTGACCCAGTGATTCCTTCAAAAACCTATCCCCGAGCGCCTGCACTGGTCAGCAAAACCTGTCCCTGCCTCATCTACAACAGCCAGGCGGGCGGCAGTTCCTCCTTCCTGAGCATTCCCTGACAGTCAGCACCTCACCAACCACTCCACCCTTATTTACACGGCCTGCGCGACTTACGTGACAAGCAGGATTAGAAAACATAGCAAAGCCGTTCAGGGACACACACTTAGGAACTAACAGATCTAGAATTTTAAAATATGCCTGATAGGGGCGCCTGGGTGGCTCAGTTGGGTGAGCATCCAACTCCTGACTTTGGCTAGGATCATGATCTGAGGGTCGTGAGATGGAGCCCCACGGCAGGCTCTGCACTCAGCCGGGAGTCTGCTTCACAGTCTCTCTCTCTCCTCCTCCCTCTGCTCGAGTGTGCGCACTCTCTCAAATAAATAAAATCTTTAAAAATTAAATAAATATAATATGCCTAATAAATCTCCCACCTCGGTGCCTAGGCTCCGAGGTTATTTCTTCTAAAGTACCGGACCCCAAACTTGCCACACACCAAATTATAATAGCACGGCCTTCTGAGGACTGATTTCGGGGGGAGTCTGACAACACGCCTGACGTCCATGTTCATGAACCACTGCTTCAGTGTTGCACGCTGTGCTCCAAGTGTCCCTCCCACCCGAGGAACATGACTATCTAATCCCTGCTCTTTCTTCTATTACCTCTGCTTCTTTATTTCAAAGGAACCAATGAGAGTAACATTCATGTATATTAAAAAGGAAAAATAAAGGAAATAAGACAAAGAGAACAAGAACACGGTGGCTGAAGGGCCTGAAAAGCAACTGTTAATGGAAAGAACGGAAAAAGCCTAACTTATGGTATGCTTTGTGGCTTTCTGATGAATTGGGAGCCTTTCGTCATTTTCTAAATAAGAATCCTCAGGGGGCGCCTGGGTGGCTCAGTAGGTTAAAGTCGCTGCCTTCAGCTCAGGTCATGATTCCAAGGTCCTGGGATCGAGCCCCGCATTGGGCTCTCTGCTCAGCAGGGAGCCTGCTTCCCTTCCTCTCTCTCTCTGCCTGCCTCTCTGCCTATTTGTGATCTCTGTCTGTCAAATAAATAAAATCTTTAAAATAAATAAATAAATAAATAAGAATCCTCAGGAAAAATACAAGCTTAAATGATAGAATCTCTTCTAATAAATCAACTATGGTAACAACTCTTAATTAGGAAATACTGAGTAGCCACACTCAAATTATCAAATGAGGTTTAACAGGTCAAGGCAAACATGCAAATGTTACAACTAAAATAATAATGCTAGTAACAAATTCTGTCACTTAAGAATTCCACGCATTTCATCTTTCTGTAGCCTCATGAATTCTGTTCTGAGAAAGCGATGACTTCTTATAAAAGTAACTTCTAAGAGGTTTTGGAAAATTCTGGAAGGTACCTTGCCAGACGCTTACACTTCTGTCGACGACTGGTGTAGTAGTTCTGAATTACAGGGTAGTTGTAGTACAACCTGGACAACTGCACAGCATCATCTAGAGTTTTTTAAGAGTCAGAAAAATTAGTCATATTTCCCAAACATCCCAACAATACCTAAGGTCATCCACATTAATATTTTACTATAACTGCATGATACTATTTAGTCTGCGGCTTCCTAAATTTAAGTACTAAATACACATCCCTTTATTAACAGATACACAAACGAGAAAACTGTTTGTGAACAACAACAACAAACAGTTGGTAAAAACAAGGATGTTGGCTTAAAACTCTGGAAAAGCTATTCCAGAAATGATTCTACCCTCTTAATCCTTAATCACTCATATACTTAGAAAGCAAGCAGTATTCACAATTTAGGTAAAAATCACAGAGAATAATGAAAGAGTAAGGTCAACAGCAATGAAGCAAAAAGACAGAAGTGGTTCTCAACAGAATCTAACGTGTGCCCTGGAAATGCAGGAAATTCGAGGCCTTAGAAATGTTCTCTACAAGCAGAGCAAAAGTCAAATTTAATTCTTGGTAGCATAAATTAGCTGAACAGAGGTATTTGACTGATGGCAAATAATCTTGGTTAATAAGCATATTAAAACAACTCTTAAGGAGAAATAGATCATCAAACGAGACTATAAAACCCAGAGCTGAATGGATCTAATTTATAGCCAAGGATATCACTGAATCCTTTTTCAGAGGCCATTTTTGTTTACTCTTTCCTTTTATGTCATTCGGCCCAATATGCACGTATGGTATGCCTGTGCATCGAGCGCGGGGCAGGGCACTCAAGACACAAAGTGAGAAAGAACGTTTAAGACTAGAAGAAAATGGAAGAGGGATGGTGAAGAAAGGCAACCCGAAAATGAGAACCCCCCCAAGCGACAGAGATTTCAGAAAGTCTCCAGTAATATCCGCAGCTGAAGTCCGTGTTTTACCTGAGCCCTCGGGTAAGAGCCCGGAGTGACAGAACCAGAGCACCACCTGCGTGTACTGGCCGATGAGCCGCGTGATCAGGCACTTCTTGTGCAAGTCCATGAGGCCTGCGGAGACAAACACCAGCCGTGTAACGTGCAATGCATCAACCGCATGGAAAATCAAGACCCTGCCCAGTTCTCAAAACTAATTACTTGGTGACTTTTAACAGCGTATGTGGATTCTTCAATATACTTAGCTTGAACAGAAAACCTCCACAATGCCAAAGGGAGTGACTCACTAAGTAGACATCTGAGCTACACATGCCTCCACCTGAGCTGCATTTCCGAAGTCAAACGCAGCCAGTAACACAAGACGAGCGCAGGGATATTCCTGTAGGTTGCTCAAACCGGGCCTTTACATGAAACCAGCTATTTTGCTTAAATGGCAAAACAAAGACAAACATTTACAACGACCTCTGTGAATAAAAACTTACATATAATTGAAGAATTTGAAACTCTACTGGAAGTACGTACGCTACCTTAACAGTAAGTTTGACCTGCAGATCTCCCAAGCTTGTTTAAGCATGGGCTCAGGACACATCTAGTCATAGTCTGTAGTTTCCATTTAAAAAATAAAAATAAAAAAGATCTCCTCATACTTTGCACAATGATGCATCTAAGACAAGGAAGTTTATTCTTCCTTGAAGTAAAATTTAAATAAAAACTCATTTATGCGAGACAAAGAGCACACCTCTCTCCGTGATCTCCTGGGCCTCTGTGGTGAAACAATTTAGGACGGAATTAAGGTTGCTGAGAAGCAAGTGGCACTGCTGGAGAGCCTGTACGGTCTGGGGGTCGATGAAACGACACGAGCCATCAAATAATGGCGTACCTTTCAGGAGAAAATACCAGATTAGTTCTGCCACAATAAATCCGAATTAGTTTAAATCATAAAGGCAAGATGTCTCAAACTCCTATTAACTACAGAGTTACACAACACATTATGAGACTTTGAAATGGCAAATAACCTTAAGAAACCAGAAGGGACAAATATAAATTCCTAGTTTTTTAAGATGCAGAACAAGGTAAGCAATGTGAGCAGAGGAAGGGGACACAGAGTCAACTTCAGACTTACTAGAAATGAGTCTATTTGCTAAATATTTCTCCCTCAAGTAAAAATCTTTCCTATCAGATCTTTTACGTGCCACATTGTTTTGTGATTATTTTGTAAGAGCACTTTTTCCACCTCCAGTGTTCAAAAGTGAGACATTAAGACTCAGATAAAGACTTATAATAAAGCTGCGTGCTTGTTATAATTCACTGTAGACTTGGTTGTCCTTTCATTTTAAACTCAACAATGAGTTTACAGATCCATTTTTGGGGAAAAAAATGGGTATTTTAGTTGCTACTGGTTACATGTTTTAGATAAGATTCAATCACATTAATATTTATTGGGTAATTGGAAACTAGAAAACATATCTTAATTGGAAATCCTTCCTCAAATCAAATTGATTTGCTTCACTTCCAATACATTTAAAATACTATGCTTTGTGTTTTTATTACATTTACGTTTTTAAAAAAACTCCATTAACCAGTAATGCAGCTCAAGGCAGCAATAATGGCTGAGTTACCAGATTCAAACCTGATGTACCATATTATGCTCAAAGTGTAATAAAGATATGTAATTTATGAACCAATCTGAATTTTTTTCTTTTCTTACATGAATTACATAAATCAGTCCTGAATTTATTTTCCACTCAAAAAAATACATTTTTTGGCCATAACTCTGAATTACCAGGTGTTTGCTCCTGACTTTAACTAAGTGATTATTTAAATAT